>NW_024543060.1:1492500-11492500 GCF_018167655.1 Microtus oregoni
GAGGGTCTATGAAAACACTACACCATATGTAGAAGGATCTGAAGATTATGGTGTTGTCAGGTCTACTGGAACCTCCCACCTGAGGGATGCTTGGATTCGACTCTTAGGGAACTTAAAACTTAGTGGGAAAGACAGTGCACCTTTGGATCTGCTAAACAACAAAGACAGCAGATACAATGTGCTTGCTTTAGTAGTTTTTGGGGGAGAAAAGAGCAGTGGGGTGCTTTAGAATTTCTGTAGTCTGGTGGTCGATGACTCTAAAGCCTCATGAAAAGTGGTTATGGAAGATAAGCAAAGCTTGTTTGTCTCTAACTCTCTTGTTTACACAATATTGCTTTGTACCATCAGTGTCTGTGGAAATTCGGACACTGGTAGGAAAATCGCTTTTGAAAATGAAGGTGAGTGAAGCCCATTGTGATGAAGTATTACCCACTATAGCACTTCCCTCAGCTCATCTGTTCCTGCAAAGACCCTGGTGTTGGTAGGTTCTCTTCTGGCCACGGCCCAGAGGCTCATCTCCTTAAATGTTTATTGGTGCGGGAGAATTGTCTGTATTCTGTCAATCATGTTTTAAATAAATGCTGATTAGCCAGGCAGGAAGTATAGGTGGGATAACCAGAAGTAGAGGCAGGGTAATGAGAACAGGACTATGCTGGGAAGCAGGAAGCTCCTTTTGCAGTCCAGCCCAGATCACAGAAGAAGCAAGATGTGAGCTGACCCACTGAGAAAGGTACCGAGCCATGTGCCTAACATAGATAAGAATGATGGGTTAATATAAGCTACAAGAGCTAATAAGTAGCCTGAGCTAATGGGCCAATCAGTTTTATAACTTATGGAGATCTCTGTGTGATTTTCTCTGGGACTAAATGGCTGGGGTACCGGGTGGGACAGAAACCCCAATGAGCCTGGCCCTTCATGTTACAGTTTATTTTGATGATTGACTTGTGTGCATGGGAGGGCAGCACTTGCAGAGGCCAGAAGAGGGTGTTGTGCCCCCTGACTTGGAAGTTACACGTGATCATGATCAGCCTGATGTGGGTGCTGGGACTCAAACTTGGGTCCTCTGAAAGAGTATGTCCTCTTCACTGCTGAGCCATCTCTCCCCCCTCCAAAGGCTCACGTGGATTTCAGTTTTTCAAAAGAAATTCAGTAAAGAGGCTGTACCAGGCAGGGAGTAAGGAGATCCAGACACGGATGCCATATTTCCTCATTGCTTCTTTCCTTCACTGTGTCCGTGTCTTGTCCCTGATCCTTTTCCGAGTCTCCTCCTCCTTCTAGAACTACATCTGTCTTGTCCTACCATCTACTATTCCTCATTCTTTCTTACAGGACTCATAGTTCTCTTCACACCACCCACTCTTTCATTTTGAACAAGCAAAACAAGAATGGATTAAAAAGCAAGCTAAGGACTCTTATTCCTCGTGCAGAGGATCTGAGTTCGTTTCTCAGCACTCACATGGTGGCTCACAATCATCTGTAGCTCCAGTTCCAGGGAGTTGGATGCCATCTTCTGTGCTCTGTGAGTACCAGGTATGCAAACAGTGTAAGTTAATACACACATGCAAGCATCTGTACACATAACAATAGAGATAAAATAAATAAGCTTTAAAAAGATAAAAAAAGCAGTGGCTTCTACCTCCAGGGAGGATGAACGGAAGGGAAAGTAATGAAAACTGTTGAGCATTTTGACATGCCAATCATTAGTATCTTCAGTCCACTTAACCACCGTAAGCCTCTGAAGTGGGTGCTGCTACTGTCCCTGTTCGATGAGAAGAAAGGTATGCAGACACCTACATCAGGCCACGTTGCTATTCTATGCCCAACCAGAAGCTTGACATGAGGTCTGTTTTCTGTGTATACTGCAGTATAATGCTCTCCTCAGCCCCTGCACAGCTATAGGATTATGAAGAAAACAGCTTGATGTCTCTAAACCTCAGATCCCTGATCAGTGCAATATAGATAGTAATGTTGGCTTCAAAAGGGTCTTCATGAAGCATGAAGGAGTCCCTGGCACATGCTAGCCTGGGCAGAATAGTGTTTGGGTCTAGGTACTGGGTGATGCTTCTTCCTGAAGCTGCAAGATTGTAGGATTCGTTTGGAGAGTATGTGGTACTTTGAATGCAATTTGCCACCATAATCTCTCATAGGGAATGGCACTATTCAGAGATGTGGCTTTGTTGGAGTGGGTACGGCCTTTTGGAGAAAGTGTGTTACTGTGGGGGCGGGGTTTGAGGTTGCGAATGCTCAGGATATCACCCAGTTTCTCAGTCAACTTCCTGTTGCTCACAAGATGTAGGACTCTGAGCTCCTCCAGCACCTCATCTGCCTGCCACCATGCTCTCTGTCATGATGATAACACGTGGAACTTCTGAAACTATAAGTGAGCCACGCCAATTAAATGTTTTCTTTATAAGTTGCTGTGATCATGGCGTCTCTTCACAGCAGTAGAAACCCCGACTAAGATGGGGTACCCATGCCTGGAAAGTTTACAAGCACCCCAGTCCATCCCATCCAGCTCAGGTAGCATAAGGAGGGAAAGAGAAGTAGTTATTTATATGTGGCATATAAATGAAGGTCTCCAGTCGCCTGAGTCAACCTTGCATGTCCCTTGTAACTGACATGAATGGACGCCTTCCTTTGAATGATCAACTCCACGGGTAACATCCAATAGAATAAAAATATCTCATGCTGCTTTTTTGGTGAAAAAAAGCATATATACTTTATTTCATCCTTGACGCAAACCAATTTGCCTTCCTTGAAGAACAGGCATTTAAGTTTTGTTGATCTTACAAGAGGTGGCACCCAATGACTTGCCATTCCAGAGTCTCTTAAGGGCCATGTGTGGGGTAGTAGTCCTGCTAATTTGCTACACAATGGCCCTTTACGAGTATGTGCTTGAGATACACCCTTAGGAGTGATTGAGAAAAACACCTGACGTTTTGACTTTCGGCTTCCACACACATACGCACGCACACCTGCACACATACACGTACAAACATGCTTGCACGTGCGCATACACACAAAAAGTGACACAGACATCTGTGTAAGTCTAGGCCACAGAAAGTCACAACCCACACTTATACGTGTATCCAGTGGCAGCAGTCACCCTGCCCTGGGTAGAGAGAAGGCGGCAAACTGTTGGAGGAGGAGTGACCTCAATTCTTCCATTTATGGGCTGCATGGCACCAGCAAGCTCCTTGGCCTCTCTGAACTTTTGTTCTGCCAGCTGTAGAGTTTTGACAGTGATAATTGACATATCATTTTGAGATTTAAAGCCATGTCACTATAACTCTTGGTCTGTGATAGGTGCTAACTATTATTTTCCTTGGCCTTGCTCTGCTGGCTTACACAGTTTATTTTAAGTCAGAGACCCAGACAGGGAATGTTTCTCCTTTCAAAATGAATTTTGATGTGAGTAGTAGAAGAGTTGGGGCTTCCCCCGAGATTCCCGTCTTGAAATAGGTAAGACTGTGTCACCGTGGTGCTCTCCCTGTCCGTGAGGCAAAGAATGAAGTGCTCAGAGCTGCCGTGTGCATTCCAGCTCTGTATGTGTCCTCTGTGAAGGCACACTCAGTCACATTCTCTGGGCATGGACCATGGAGTCCCTTACCCGGAATTACGCTGGTTTTTATACACAGCTTCATCCCTCCCTCCAGACCACTGAGGAAGGATGCCCAAGCAGATTATGAATGAAGCCCACAGATTATGGACTTCCACGAAGAGTAGGAATCTGAGAAATATAGTTTATTGTAGGGTATCCCGATGTGCTGTGGGACCCTGGAACAGCACCTTCTTTCTGCCACATGCCAGTAGAGGCAGCCTCAGTGAGGTGGGGATGGCATGGGAACACCACATCAGCTGCTGTGACTCGCAGGCAGGACAAGTCTGATACCAGACCGTGAGCTTTCTTCTCTGAGGGGACTCCTAAGCTCTGCCTAGCAGCATCGGCCAGTGTTGGCACAGTGGCTGTTTGTCACATTTGTTGAATTGATTTATTATCTACAGTCAGTGGGAGTAAAAAGAGAGCCTTTTAAAGGGCCCAAAGGGTTTTCCTTGTTGAAAGCAAATTGCAGCTCCTGATTAATACCCACAATAATTCCTTCTCTTACCCCACTCTTCTGGGGGAAGGGAAATGCATTTGAAACGGTCAGAAAATTCCACTTTGCCTGTGAGCCATTTCTTGTCTGTGTGAAGGAAATCAAGGCAAAGAAAGTCCAGGGATGTCGAAGAAATTCACATATATGCAAAGACAAAAACAGAAATAAAACAACCCCCCCAAAATCCACAAGTGGACTGTCAGCTGAGCGAAGGTCTGTGTGGTCTCTAACTTGTATGCAGTGAGGGAAAAAAAATGTACTGAGACTTCTGTTCCCATCACTGGCACACATGACTGATTTTATTGAGAAGTGATTGCTGGTTAAACAAGAAAATGTCTGTATAATTTGTCCTAATAAAAGATACATTATCTCTTAACCATTTAGTAAAGACAGCTTATTTGGCGATTTTTCCTGCCTCCAAAACTGTTTGGTTAAACTAACACACTTAAGTGTGAGGCAGGCCCGCTCAATCTGGTCAACGTCTTGGTCTCTAGGCAAGGTCTACTCAGGGGTGTTTGGGGCACACATGTGAACCCTCCACATCCTCTTGTGTGACTGAACATACTCAGTGGCACTTCCCGTGTACCAGGCTGGGGACACATGAGGATGGAAGGCAGGCTGGATGCTGCCCATCTTCAAGCTCACAGTGTGGGGTGGCTGGGCACTGCAGGGCACGCAGCGGCACACACAGCGGTATTTCTAGAATGGATCATCTTGCAGCACTTTTTCCCTTACTCCGAAGGATGAGATAACCTGGAGGCTACCAGTGAGACAAATACCCCATTCATTGTCCTTTGGGCCCCTTTATCCTTGATCAAGAACTTAATTATATAATATAAGAGGAAGAATGTAAGAGAAAGATAATTGCTTAACTTGCTGTATTTTGGATGCCACCTTGGAAGCGGAGTGACTTTCTAGGGAATGGGTGCCTTCTGAGGTCCTGAACAACACACACCTTTGCATCAGCTTTGCCTTACACATGCTTTTCTGGCTGGAAAGCAGCATTGGGGTGGCACCTGCCTTTATCAGCCCTTGGCACTTAGGTCTGGGCCCACTGAGATGTGTTCTCTGCGTTTGCAGGCACATCACCTGTTGACATACTTGAGCTGAGCATCGTTTCTGCACCTTGTCCACTCTTCTGCTACCAGCAGGTGTCCTGATGGAAATGGGAAAATACGATCCGTTTGTAGGAGCTGGCTGTGAGACAGGGGTAGCGCTTCGGATATGTAAAACAATAAACCATGAAGAAATCCCTTGTTGCAAACCAAGGGGGGCATGATCACTTATCATTTGGCCACGTCCGCAGTCTTCCCTCGCTGGCACGGGACTCAAGGCACATACTTAATTTGTTTATAGTACATTAATTAGACAAATATTTACTAAGACCTACTCTAGGCTCAGAGGGTATGAAAACAAAATATAATTATTTAGAAGGCTTTACTATTCTGGGTTTTCAAAGCTGTTTCTCATGCAAGATCATAACGTACTTTGTGCATGGCCTCTCCTCATTTGGGAGCTGTTCTTATGCTTAAGGACTTGATGTGGCACCTGGGGAGAGCAGGAGACATTCATGAAATAATTAGTTCGTAGGCTAATTTTCATTTTCATTTTCATTATAACATGTCGGACTAAAAAGATACTGTAAAAGCTGAAAAAGTTCTATTCTAGCCGAGGACAGAGGAGTTTATCCATTGTGGGTCACCCCCTCTCCGTGAGATAAGGACTCATTATGTAGCCCTGGCTGGTGCAGAACTCGATGTGTGGATAAGGATGACCTGGAACTCCGAGAGATCCTCCTGCCTCTGCCTCCCCAGTGCAGCGATTAATGTGCAGGTGTGCTGGCTTTTCTCTCTTTCCCTAGAGGCCTTCAAACTTGTTTGGAACGCAAGCATTCTTTTTTTTTCCCTTTTTAACTGCTATTGTACATTTTCTTCACACATCTAATTCTTACTGAATTCTAGCAAATGCTATTTTTTTCAATCCAATACCTTAACAGTTGGATGTAACAATCTACTCTACAGTCAACTGCTGACACAGTCAAGTCTTTCTGCAGTGTAAGGTAAACACATCGTGTGTCTTTGCACTGGGGGGAAGGAGGATACTGGGGGAAAGCAGTGTCCTAGATCAGGGTCAGAACTTCATTTGCCCCATTGTCCTCTGAGGCCCTAAGTTGTCCCAAGGTGATTCCTGGCATTCTGATTCTGTGTCTGGGCCTATAATGAGCTCCTTATATGTGTTTATTGAATGGCTGGATAAATGATGACAACCCCAGTTGTAAGGATGTTTGCAGTTTTTTTCTCTCTCTCTGGGTGTGTGTGTGTGTGTGTGTGTGTGTGTGCGTGTGTGTGTGTGTGTGTGTGATGCACGTATGTGTATGTGTTGCTCATAATGAATGAACCACCAATGATTTCTGGTTTCAGTTTGTTTTTAGAGACAGAGTCTTATGTATCCCAGATTGCCCTTGAACTCATTGAGTAAGGTGACCTTGAACTCTTGGTTCACCTGCCTCCACTTCCTGAGTGCTGGGGTTACCATGTACTGCCAGGTCTGTTCGTTTTAGTTTCTTTAAGCAGGAGCAAGATCTTACAGACACTTGCGAAACAAGTATAGAATCTTTATACATTTAGTTATTTTCTGTCATCAACAGTGGTTTAATAACAATTAATAACAATCAATTTAATAACAGATTTTTTTAGCAACTCATGTTTATTGGTTCTTTGAAAGAATTTTATTGCACTTTCGAAGAAGTCTGCTTTTGTTAGCATACTTCATCAGCTATTGTTTGGCTGTAGTAATAAATCCAAACGATGTAACTTTCCTGCCAGCCGACTCTTAGTGAGCTTGTCTTCCAGTGAGTGGGGTGGAGTGGGAGTCAGCAGGCTTCCCAAGGACATAGAGTGTTCCAGGTAAACACGGGGTTGCTTGGTGAAGTTGGTGTGTTCATCCATGTAGACAATGCTATGTTCCTGCATACTATCTTGTACTGAGGTCAGAGGTCATGTGGGATCTCTCTGAAATTGGTATTTGGTACTGCACAAGTCAGGAACTGGCAACATTTACATTGGATATAAGTTTGAACTGTGGCCCTGGTGATCTGCCGCATAGAGGAAGATGGAGAAGACGATCTTAATCTTCCACTCCATCCCTCAGGAACTTTGCTCCTTTGCCCATATAGTATAGCTTGGTTTTGGGGGCACCTGGGAGGTACTAGCTACCCTATTGCCTGTCCTTACTTTGCATGGGAAAGAACTGTAGGCGGTGGGGTGGAGGTGGAGGTCAGATCTTGGTGCCTTGGGCATGCATCCAGAACGCCCTGGATAGTTCTGATGGGGCACATTGATGGAGGAAGGGCATTGGCTAATAAAGGAACTGCCTTGACCCATTTTATTGGTTAGAAGATAGGTGGGAGGAGTAAACAGAACAGAACGCTGGGAGGAAGAGGAAGTGAGCTCAGACTCCACAGCTCTCCTCTAGGGAGCAGATGCCTCAGAGAGACGCCATGCTCCCAGCTCCCAGGCAGACGCACGCGATGAAGCTCCAACCCAGGATGGACATAGGCTAGAATCTTCCCGGTAAGACCGGTGCCCACAGATTATTAGAGATGAGTTGATCGGGATATCAGAATTAGCCAGTAAGGGCTAGAGCTAAAGGGCCAAGCAGTGTTTAAATGAATACAGTTTGTGTGTTGTTATTTCGGGGCATAAGCTAGCCGAGCAGGCGGCCAGGGTGCTGGGAACGCAGCCTCGCCACCCCTACTTACTACAGCACATCCTCACTGTTTTCTGGTTCAGAATGTCCTGCATTTATTTATATTAGCTGGAAAGCCACATTTGAGGGGTGGGAAGTGGTTGTCCTTTATCCCAAAGGTCATTCCTCTCACCTGATGCTTCAGGGTCTTAGGCTGGTCCAAATCCTTCTCCTTTGCTATGAACATGTGACTACTGAAGCACGAGCCACTTTGGCAAGCAGAACACCACGTGTCTCAGTGTTTGTGCTTTCTTACTCTAGTGCGACTTTCGCTGGAGTCTGAGGCTGGGTGCTTTTCAGTTGTGCACTTTCTCACAACATTGTTTCATGTAGGCACAGAGGTATGACAGTGTTCACTCGTTATAGTCACTGCTGTACTGCTTTTAGATATTACAGAAAAGGAAGATGAACTAATACACTCGATTACGGAAAGTCAGTGACCAAGACTAAGTTTCAGGATCGCTTTTAGAAAAGACTGATTGGATCTTTCTATTCTAAATATTCTATTGAGTTTTTATCAATACAATATATTCTGATCATGGCTTTGTCTTTCCCACTCCTCTCAGATTCTGTCCATCGCTTCACCCACCTAACTCCACACATTTTCTTTCCTTCTTTAGAAAACAGGTTAGCAAAAGTCTTCAAACAAAATGAAATGAAAATGAAATTTATGCCCTGGCAATGCTGAGGCATGCACGGGCAGCTCGTACATGGCGGTTCTGTTGAACTTGTCCATATTGGGTTTCATGGTCAAAGTTGATGAGGATGACTGACCAGATCCCTTCCTCAAGAGGGCACCAGATCTCATTACAGATGGTTGTGAGCCACCAGGTGGTTGCTGGGAATTGGACTCAGGACCTTTGAAAGAGCAGGCAGTGCTCTAACCACTGAACAATCCTCAAATAAACAAAGAAATAAAACACAAGAAACATACACACACAAACAAACCCCACAAAAATAGCAAAGGAGACAAACAAAGACCAATTAAGCAAAAAACCAATCTCCCTAAACAATAACAAATATATATCAACCATTGAACAACCAAAAACCACCCACCCCACCTCTTGGGAATGTGGGTGTCATATTCTTAAATAGCAGAAACAAACATTTTGGAAGATTTACAAAATTTTACCCTTTTGGAAATATGATATACCAATAAGTCAATTTACTCTTCTTGAAACTTTTTTTTTCTGGATGATTTGTTCCTTCCTTCAGATGTCTCATTTGTCCAGTGATCTTCAGATTTCCTAGCTGGATGCCTTTATTCTCCTGAAAAAACAAGAATAAAATCATTCCCAAATTCTAATTTTGTGGAGGTTCTCTTATGACAAGTTATATATGATCAAATGAAATGCATTTGTTAGTTTTAAAGTTAGTTTAGGTTGAATGGCCATGCTGTGTGATGAACTATCATCTCTCCTAATCAAGGGATGTCTCTTATTCAAATCTAATCTTTATCAATTTTGATGCATAACTTTTCTTCTCCTTTAGAAACAAAAGTAAAATCCCTTCCCCAATATAACACATGTTTCATTCCGAGGTCAGCACATCTTTAAAGTATACTGGTTGATTTAATTCCGTATTTCTTTCTACTATCCAATGTCTCTCCACAGCCGTTGTTCCTTTCTCATTAGCATTTAGAAAATTCAAAGTTAATAAAACATTATTCAATCTATTTCTGGGAGTCCATTCCATCGCTTTGTGTTTATTTATCATATCCTTTAGAGTTCAATTTGATCTCTCTATAATTGCCTGCCCTGTAAGATTGTATGGTATACCTATAATATTCTTTATATTAAAATAAGAAAAAACTGTTTTATTTTCTTAGAGACATGTGCTGGAGCATTGTCTGTCTTTATTTGTATAGGTATACACATGGTGGTCATAACTTCTAGCAAATGTGTGATTACCAAATCAGTCTTTTCCAAACTCAAAGCAGTTGCCCATTGAAAACCTGAATAGGTATACATATTTTACTTTTCCAGATTCTGCAAAATGGAATATATCCATCTGCCAGATTTCATTCCTTTGAGTACCCTTTGGGTTACTTCCTGCAGATAGTGGTGTTTGGTTATACAAAGAACAAGTAGGACATTTCCTAATAATTTTCATGACTTGTTGCCACATGATGGAAAAGCCTTTTTTTGAACCTTTGCTATTCAATTATTATTTGTCTAGCTTCTGAATCTGGTGTTGTTCTATTTACTGCTGAAGTCAATCTTTGTAAGAAATCCATGAAGGCTTTCTCTGGGCCCTGTATAACTTTAGTAATTCTGTCCCAAGTACCCAAAGCTTCTGTGTTGCATAAATCTAGGATGTAGTCATCATATAGATATTGCCTTTGTACATAAGCTCTCTCTTCAAAAAGTTGGTCTTGGGAAATTTCCATACTTCCAGCCCTACTTCATTGTTCAGTGGTCTTAACCTCTTTCAACAAGGTGGTCTGAAGGCGTAAGTCACAAACAATGCCACACCAATTCGGGGTTATGATTATTAGGGTGGTATTTATTTAAAGGGGAAAAAACTTACAGATCACTGTCCCAGGCAACAGCCCTCTTCGCAACCAGGAAAGGAGTCTAGTCGCAGGCGGAGCAGGAAGTGAAGAGAGAGAGAAGAGGGAAGTGGCCGCTTTTTTAAAGGGAGAGAAACCACGCCCCAGTGGGCTGGTACCTCAGCGGTGATAGGCTGGAGGAGTGGGAGGACCTCCCGCAACACCTCCCCCTTTTGTTTAAATAAGAGAGTTCTAAACCTACTATGAAATTATATACAATAAGTACAAATATCCTATTCTAACTAGCTTAGGTCTTGTATAATAAATAACTTGGCCAAGTCATGAGAGAAAGTAACTACATTTATATAGTCTTCAACCCCATTGAAGATCTGAGAAGGGAAATAATGTTACCTGGGTAATTAGGAAGTTCAGTAGAACAACTTCCAAAACATGCAACAAATTACAGAGACAACTAGCTACCTGGGCAATCACCCAAAGTCACATTAGCAGCGTTGAAGCAACCAACTTTGGCTAAGGCCTAACATAACTGACATACCATTTTCTAAGGCAAGCAACTTTTCAAAACTATCTTACCCTGTCTTGGCAGGATATGACAGTCCTGTTTTATCCATTGATGCATGCTCTGTATCTTTGTCAGTTGTTGAGGTATGGGCATTTCTTTGCCCAAACACCAGTTCTGCCAAAAAGAAAGGCTCCAGGTGGAGTGTCTTTGGTGCTCAACATTCTCTCGGGAGCCTACCTCTGCCTCCCGAGTGCTGGGATTAAAGGCGTGCGCCACCATCGCCCGGCCGCCCACATGGCTAGCTTATGCCCCGAAATAATTACACAGACACTGTATTCTTTCAAGCACTGCTTGGCCCTTTAGCTCCAGCACTTACAGGCTAATTCTCACATCCCGATTAACCCATCTCTAATAATCTGTGAGAACCGGTCTTACCGGGAAGATTCTAGCCTAGTCCATCCTGGGTCGGAGCTTCATGCCGGGAGCGGGGCATGGTGTCTCTCTCTGAGGCGTCTGCTCCCAAGAGAGCAGAGCTGTGGAGTCTCTGACCTCACTTCCTCTTCCTCCCAGTGTTCTGTCCTGTTTTCTCCTCCCACCTATCCTCTAACCAATTAAACGGGCCAGGGCAGTGCCTTTATTAGCCAATGACCTTCCTCCATCAGTGGTCCATTGTAATTGAGGACTAGACTCAAAGACCACTTTATCCAAGTCTATCTAGTCTCTAGGAATAATTTTCTTACAAGTTGACCACCAGTTTAACACCTGCTTCACAAAAGGTGAATGCATGCCATATAAGACTATTGTTTCCTTGAATCTCCTTACATCTAATATTTCCACAGGAGTCCATTTAACTCTTACACAGCCTTGTGGGTGTCTATCATTTGGCAGTTCTTGTAATGTGACTGAATAAATTAAAATTGGTTGTTTGAAAACCTTAGGCGGCTCCTCTCTAACCTTATAATGTAATAATTAAATTGGTTCTACATTACATTCCTCTGTCTAGATCTGAATATCTCTATGATATGTTTTATTGAATTTTTCTAAAACTTGTATTTTAACACTCAATTAACAAGCTTTTTAGTGAAAAAAGAAAGATGATAAAACTGATAATGTTTATACTTGACATTACATAAGTCTCATCTAAATTAGTAACCCTTTCATTTAAATTGTTCCATTTTCAAGCTGTCCAGCACATATCATACAGAGACCTAAATCCTTCCATGGTAATAGCATTTCCTTTTTTTTTTTGGTTTTTCAAGACAGGGTTTCTCTGTAGCTCTGGACCTTGTCCTGGAACTCTCTCAGTAGACCAGAAATCTGTCTGTCTCTGCCTCCTGAGTGCTGGGATTAAAGGCGTGCGCCACTACTGCCTGGCTGTGTTTCTCATTTTTTTAATGTGGGAAAAAACTCTCTTAATTAATTCCTCCCTTTAAGAAATTCCAATTTAGCAGATATGCCAACAATGTCAGTGAACTGTGAGGCGCAGCATGTCTGATGGAGAACACAGGCGGTGAACCCTGATTGATGACAGCTGCAGCAGCTACGTGTAGCCAGGAGCTGCAAGTGGCAGCTAAAGGAGAGGGAGGATAGGGAAAGCCCATAACCCACGATGGAAAGAGAGAGAGCTAGATAGAGAGTTGGCTGTCTGAAAAACACACAGGGATTGTGTGGAAAAAGTACATGTTGTAGGAACTTCCTGAAGGCAGGGCCAGCCCACATAGGGTTGGTAAGTCCTATGATATTTGGTGCCCATGTGCCTGTGGAGTTTGGACCTGTGGAGTTTGCTGCAGAGAGGCTGCAACATCATCATCATCAACAACAAGTCTCAAACTCACTTAGAGGCTTAGGGGAAAACCAAAAGAAGACCTAGCCAGGCAGGGCAGGAGCCCCATGTGCAGCTCCAGCCGGAGACCACACTGGCCTGTGCTGGTAGCTACAAAGCCACAGGCAAGGGACTCTTAGTGAATTCCTGCCCCACATTGGATGCCAATCTGTAGCATAAGTTCTAATAGGTCTGAATAATAAAAGCCCAGAGTCAGATATTGGGGAAAATGCTGAGAGATCAGAGATATAAAGGAGCAAAACCACAGCCACTTTAGCTCTTAACTTCCCAGCTGAAAAGAGACTGAGTCTGTTTCTTTCCACCTTATCACTTCCTCTCTCCTCCCACCTTTCTGTCTGTCTGTACAGACTTCCAGTCCTCTATGGTTACCTAGTGGTTAGCTCCACCCTCTGATCTTCAGACAAGCTTTATTTGTATGAACAAGATATCACTACATTCCTCTTCTTCTTTGGTGTTTTGAGACAGAGTGTCTTTGTAAAGCTCTGGCTGTCCTGGAACTTGCTCTGTAGACCAGGCTGGCCTTGAACTCAGATATTTGCCTGCCTCTGCCTCCTGAGTGCTGGTATTAAAGGCGTGCACCACCACCACTCAAGCTGTTGAGCTTTAAGTGTTTCCCAGTCATTTGTGTTTCATCTTTTGGGAGCTCTCTGTTTAGTTCTGCACACCATTTTTAAATTGGGTTATTTGCTTTCATGATGTTCAAGGTTTATTTTTTAGTTCTTTATATGTTTTAGGTACAAGCTCTCTATCAGATGTATAGTTGACGAAGATATTTTCCTAATGTTCCACTTTGTCTGAATAATGGTGTCCTTTAACATATAGAAGCTATTCAGTTTCATGAGGTCCCATTTGTTAATTGTTGGTCTTAGTGCCTGTGTTTATGTGTTCTGTTTAGAAGATCTTTTCCTGTGCCAGTATGTTCAAGATCATTCCTCAATTTTCTTCTATGATATTTAGGGTATCTGTTCTTATGTTGAGGCCCTCGATCCATTTGGAGTTGAGTTTTGTGCAGGGCGATAAATATAGATGTATTTGGATTCTTCTACCTGCAGCCATCCAGTTTGAACAACCCCATTTTTTGAAAATGCTGTATTTTTCCAGTATGTATTTGTCTTTTTTTAAAATCAAAAATCAGGTGCCCACAGGTGTGTGGACTTATGCCTGTGTCTTCATTTTGATTCCACTGGTTAACATGTCTGTTTTTTGTCAACATCAAGTTGTTTTTATTACTGTAGCTCTGTAGTGCAACTTGAAATCGGGGGTGCTGATAGTTCATCAGTTCATTTATTATTATTCAGGATTGTTTTAGCTATTTTGGGTATTTTGCACTTCCATAAAGAGCTAAAAATTGTCCTTTTACGTTCTGTGAAAAATTGTGTTGGAATTTTGATGGGGATTGTGTTGAATCTGTAGATTTTGGTAGCATGGCCATTTTCACTATGTTGATCCTACCAATCCATGAGAATAGGAGGTTTTCCATTTTCCAATATATTCAACTTCTTCCTTTGTGTATTAAAGTTATTATATATATATATATATATATATATATATATATGTCTCTATCTTTTTGCCTATCATCTTGTTTTCTCGCTTTTCAAGTTTTCAGTATCACTGGTGGTCACATATTTTCTTGAATAAGGAAAAAATGAGTTTCCTGGCTTTGGAGTGAGCCTTTTTTCATTTGCTTAGCTACAAGAATAAGATCTTCTGAAAAAATGGAGAAGGTGGCAAAATGGACCATCCCTCTGCCTCACGTTTATTCTGTTGGATCTTGTGTCCTTGTCCTCGATTCCTAAACCTGGAAATCTTTTGTAATGCTATAATTTGCCCTCATTGGTTTCCTTTTTATTTTTTCTTTAGTGAATAATTCAAGTGTTCTCAAATTTCTGTTTTAAAAATGTCCCTCCAGGAATCCACAGTGAAAATGAAGGATTATTTTACCACTAAACACAACGTGACCTCCATCCTTGCTTTGATTTTGGAAGCTGACCATAATCTGAAGCAATTATCCTGACCTCCAGCTGGGCCTGAGCTCTCCTTTGCTCAGCCCCCAGGACGGGGAGCCTCTCACCGCAGGATGGTGGGTAAATGCCATGATCTTCAAAAGCCCGTGCTGGCTTCTCACCCTGAGGAATGAGCCTCCCCCTATGACAGTCTCACATGAGAAATACGATGTTGAGCATACCTCAGATAATCAGTCTGTTGGAAACACAGCGTCAGCAGGGGAGCGGTTCGTGCTATTTCCCATCTGGCTGCAGTCTCGAGCCTTAGTAACTTTCCGGACTGTAGGTTTTCACCCCCCTTCACCGCCCTCCTACCCCCACCCCGTTCTTGTTCATTGTCACTGCCCCATTGCTGCCTGGTCTCTCACCCAGGGGAAGGCTATGGCTCGCTTGTGGATCACTTGGGTAGGCTGTCCTGTACTGACCACAACGGGAGGCTGTGGAGGATGCTGCTGAGCTGACCTCGGTCATGGCCTCTGCACCAGGCTGTTTTACTGCTGCGGGAGTGATGACTGCTGTAGGTGGCCAGTGGGCTTTCTAGAAGGGTGGGTGCTTAGTGCTCCAGCTGAGTTTCTGGAGGCACTGTAAGTAGATCCACTTTGTACGCCCTCCGAACCCACCCTTTCCGTGTACCTTGCACTCCTGAAGGAGACATTTTCTCTCTGGAACTCAGAAACGACCTCTTCGAACTTCTCAATGTTTCCAGCTATAGGTCTGCCTATCTCAATGGTCCTTTCTATTCTTCATGCAGCCCAAGCTATCTATTAAACCACGGAGAAACAGTTTGTGGCTACTTTTAGATATTTTCACCGGTTAACTTCCTCTGTGGCACTGTCTACTCTGGAGGCAGCCTCTCTGCTCTTCACCTTTAGGGTATTTCTGAATACCTAAGGAAAAATGGTTTCTTTGAATTTTAAACTATATATTTGCTGATAAAGCCAAGCACCCAAATGATTTCTGAATGAGAGATAACGTGGTATCAGTTCCTGGGTTACAGTCATCACTTTTTTTCCCACTTGAGAACTGAGTCCAATCCCATGATATATGTATTTAGCTATAAAAATGAAAACACTGTGATTAAATTTAATCTTGTTTGTGCTTCCATTGGCGAGGATTTCCTGAACCTTGTCAGAGGACCTAGGTGCTCATGTGTTCCTCTGGGCCTGAATGTTACCCGTGACACAAAGTATGACTCTAATATTTTTTTGATATAAAACATTATTATTCCCACTAGTCTCTATTCATTCGTAGAGGCAGACTCTTGCGGTATTGCATAGGCTGCACTCTGAATGGCAGGGCTCAAGTGCTCCTCATGCTGCAGTCTTCAAGAAGCTGGGAGTATAGGCATACTGCAACCAGTTATCTTAACTATTTAATTTTTATGGTGCTGGCATTGAACTGGGCTTTGTGCCATACTAGACAAGCACTCTGCCTCCAAGATTCCTAAAGGGCTTTCAAGGGTAACCTTGATGACATTTAATTTTAGTTCTAAGTGCTAACTCTAAAATTTACATCACCCAAGATTATGACACCGCTGTGTTTGGGTTCCTCTTTATGGAGATTTTTGGGGAAAGAATCTCAGTTATGATGACATAGTGTGTCTAATGACTCTTTACGACAGCTTTTGTAGTGGGGATTCACACATTGGCTACATTTGGTATTTTATTTTAGATGTGTGTATTTTGTTTCATGTGTTTTATTGCTATATTCTGTATTTTTGTCTGTGCACGTGTGTAACTTGTACCCATAGAAGTCCGAGGAGGACACTGGATCCCTTGGGCCTGGAGTTGAGGATGGCTGTGAACAACCACGTGGGTGCTGGAAACTGTGGTCCTCCCGAAGAGCAGGCAGTGCTCGCAACCACTGAGCCACCTCCCTAGTTCTTGTGTTCCCAACCACGGAGGCAACTCTCTAGCCCCTGTATGTTTTTTAAGTCTAAAATATTTGCGCTTTTTCTTAGGAACTAAAAACACAGTTTAAGATGGTTTTTGTTGCCATTTTTATATTTTATATGTGATGAGGAGGGTTCTATTCCAACTTTCTGTTGCTCTGGGATGTTATAGAGGGAATTCACAACTGTGCTTAAGGGCAAAGGGTTAGGCACCTCCCACTTCGCTTTTCTTGAGTTAATCGACAGATGCTGTTTGCCACAAGATACTAATCAAGAGTCATACAAATAAGGGGTGAACAGAATACACATCAAGAAACAGCAGAATTGGAGAGATTGTTTATTAGTTAGAACACTGGCTGCTCTTCTGAAACACCCAAGTTTGGTTCCCTGAACCCATGTTGGGTGCCTGGCAACACCTGTAACTCCAGTTCCAGGGAATATGGCACCTTCTTCTGGTCTCTGCCTGTGTGGGCACCCAGATAGGAAGCATACACACACAAACACACACAGGCACACACAGACACACACAGGCACACACAGACACATACAGACACAGGCACACACAGACACATACAGACACAGGCACACACAGACACATACAGACACAGGCACACACAGACACATACAGACACAGGCACACACAGACACACACAGGCACACACAGACACACACAGGCACACACAGACACATACAGACACAGGCACACACAGACACACACAGGCACACACAGACACATACAGACACAGGCACACACAGACACATACAGACACAGGCACACACAGACACATACAGACACAGGCACAGACACAGACAGAGACACACAGACACAGGCACAGACAGACACAGACATACACAGACACACAGACACACAGACACACATAGACACAGGCACAGACACACACAGGCACACACAGAGACACACAGACACAGGCACAGACAGACACAGACACACACAGACACAGACGGAGGCACAGACACAGGCACAGACACACATAGGCACACACAGAGACACACAGACACAGGCACAGACACACAGACACACACAGACACACACAGACACAGACGGAGGCACAGACACAGGCACAGACACACACAGGCACACACAGAGACACACAGACACAGGCACAGACAGACACAGACAGACACAGACATACACAGACACACACAGGCACACACAGAGACACACAGACACACACAGACACACACAGGCACACACAGAGACACACAGACACACACAGACACACACAGGCACACACAGAGACACACAGGCACACACAGAGACACACAGACACAGGCACACACAGAGACACACAGACACAGGCTCACACAGAGACATACAGACACAGGCACACACAGACACAGACGGAGGCACAGACACAGGCACAGACACACACAGGCACACACAGAGACACACAGACACAGGCACAGACACACAGACACACACAGACATACACAGACACACACAGGCACACACAGGCACACACAGAGACACACAGACACACACAGACACACACAGGCACACACAGAGACACACAGACACACACAGACACACACAGGCACACACAGAGACACACAGACACAGGCACACACAGAGACACACAGACACAGGCTCACACAGAGACATACAGACACAGGCACACACAGAGACATACAGACACAGACATACACAGACACAGATGGAGGCACAGACACAGGCACACACACACACAGACACACACAGGCACACACAGAGACACAGACACAGGCACACACACACACACAGACACACACAGGCACACACAGAGACACAGACACAGGCACAGACAGACACAGATACACATGCACTTGTATAAAAATGAAAGCAGCACCCAAGTCTGAGCCTTCTACTCCCCTGAATGTTGTAAACTACAGTTCTAGAAAAAGCAGGTGTTGGCTGGCCCTGGAGAGAGAGAGGATGCTGCAGTCTGGAGCCGGGCTTTGCCTACCTAATCAAATATGACCTGTGGAAAGCCATACTGTTCTAGGAAGCAATGGTTTTGATCTGAGGCAATGTCAAGATAAGTATTTGCTCTGAGTTTTCTTTTACAGGATTTTGCACTGAGATTTGACAGGGTGAGACCACTTGGAAAAAGCCCTATGCCCATTTCACATCCATGCTAATTGTGCTGGCATCTCTCTTGCCCTGCGTCCACCTTGGGGCTCTCCCATCTCCTCCCTGCCTTGCACAGACCTTCCCTGGTGTATGCAGTCTCTGATACATGCTCTGTCCTGTGATGGTGGGTTTTTTGTGAGGACATGCTACCCTTGCTTTTCAGTTGGAATGTTTTGCCCTCATTTGCTCCAGTATGCTGGCTTCAGACATCCTGCTTGCTCTCTCAGTTGATAAGAAATGACATGTGAAGTCAAGTCACCTAAGATGCTGTGTGCTATCTTTTTGGGGCCATGATGAAGTACATGATCCAAAGAAATTGAAGGAAGAAAGGGTTTATTTTAGCTTACAGTTCCAGAGGGAGAGTCCACAATGGAGAAAAAGGCACAGCATTAAAAACAGAAATTAGAAAGATTACATTTCATCTATATGCAGGAGGCAGAGAGAATGAACAGAAAGTGGGGTAAAGTTGTAAAACCTCAAAGTCTGCTCCAATGACCTTCTCCAGGAAGGCTTTACTTCTTAAAGGTTCCATGACCTCCCCAAACGGTGCCCACAATTGGGGGTGAAGTGGTCTAACACACAGCTGTCTTAGTTACTTTTCTATTGCTGAGACAAAACACCATGATGAAGGCAACTTATCGAAGAGTTTATTGGAGCCTTGATTATAGTTCCAGCAGTATAGTCCATGCTTATTATGGTGGGGAAAATGCCACCAGGCAGGCAAGCATGGTACCAGAGCAGTAGCTGAGAGCTCACATCCTTATGTTCAATAGAGGAGGCAGAGAGAAGAGAGTTAACTGGGAATGGAATTGACTTTTAAAACCTCAAAGCCTCCCCCACCCAGTGACTCACCTCTTTCAACAAGGCCACATTCCCTAATCCTACCCAAACACTTCCACCAACTGGGGATCAAGTTATTCAGCTATATGAACCTTTGGAGACCATTCTCCTTCAAACTACCCATGAGCCTATAGAGAGCATCTCTCATTTACATGATCATACTCTGCACACAAAAACCATCTGCATTTGCTCTTAAGTCAGTGAGGCATCTGGGAAAGGTGGTCTCCAGTCTCTCTACCAGTCAGGAGGTTCAAGGTAGACTTTTCTTTGCTTGGAAACTCCCCACTTCGGGAGGCCACGCGAAGGTAGTGGCTTGGGCGTACATGCGCCTGGCTGAGTGTTGCAGTATGGTGGTGTGTGGAGTTCCTCTGTAATATGGAGCAACTTCTACCCCAGATCACTCTTAAAAGAGTTCCTCCTGGGAGGTGAGAGGACAAGGAAGGGCTCTGGGGGAGGAGTAAGTGGCTGAGAAGGAAGAAATAAGATGTGAGAGTTAGCCAAGAAGAAGCTGGGACTAATGGACCAGGCAGTGTTTAAATGAATACAGTTTCTGTGTAATTATTTCAGGGCATAAACTAGCCAGGCAGCTGGGAGCTGGGTGGCAGGAATGCAGCTGGCTGCCTCATTACAAATAAACAGGGTTTCCTTTTTTTCAAAGAATTCTAAAAATCTCTTTCTCTCCTTTGTTTGTACCAGTCTCACAACACACACCATCCACTGCAATCAGGAAGTGACTTGGCTGTCCTTTCGTAGCTCTATGAAAAGGTGACATGCCCCACCCCCCCAAGATGCTTACATTTGAATGGACTCTCATCAGGTCCCCAGCTTCCAAAGGACCACTTAGGCTGGAGTTTCTGGGAAGTAGCTCACAAGCATCCTGAGTTCTCTCTTACCATCAGCACATTCTAGTTTCTAGGCTGCACTTGCCTTTCCTGCTGATGAGATCTTTAACCAGCAAAGACTTGCTACGCAGCTGAAGATGACCTTGAACTGATCATCCTGCTTCCACTTCGTGATCCCCCGAGGGCACGTGTTGCCCTGGCTTGGTTTGTACAGCGTTGGGGGTTGAACCCAGGGCTCTGTGCATGCTAGGCAAGGCCTCCACCAGCTGAGCTCCAACCCAGCACTTGATCCAATTTTTGAAAACTGTCACTTACTGCTGCTAACTTTAGAAGCAGCAGATTCATTTTTATGATGATTTAGAAAACTAAGATGTAATTATTCCATAATGATTTTCTTTCTAGACGTCTTATTCAAAGTTTTGTTCCTCTCAGGCGTTCGCAGTAAGTCTCTAAAGAAATTGCAAAACTTATCATTAAGGAACAGTAATTTGAGAGTTGATTTTGTTTTAGATAATCTGTCATTTAGTAAGCTCCCACCATTTTAAGGGCAAACAAGCGTTCATTGAGAAATCATGTGATTTAACGCCTAGCAGTTGGGGTTGAGTGGGTGTCATAATAAGTCACTTTAGATAGAGTTTCAAATGCAAAGTCTTTAAAATGCTATAAATGATAAAGCATTTAAGACATTGTTGGAATTAAGAAAAAATTGAAAAATTGCATGAAAACACCCCATCAGAAAGAATTCAGAGTTAGTTGTCTTAATCATTGCCTTCTGCTGTGTCACCAGTGGTAGGCCCACCAAGCTCCAACAGAGAGTTTCAAACTCATGGTCACACAGACAACCCTGATCAAAATCCACAGAACGCCAAAGAGGCATGAATGTAGACAAGTGAGTTGTAGCAGACTGGGTGGGGACAGTAGGACTGAGAAGGAAGGAGGGAAGGGATGAAGGGGGTGAGAGCAATCTGACTGTTATATATGTGTATAATACTGTCAAAAAAACCAAATTTAGTCAATAAGAAAACAAGGAAGCACACGAAAATAAAATAAATATTTCACTATCATGAGAAAAAGTATAAAGAAAGAAGTAATTAACCTCATAGAAATTGGAACAGTTTTTTTTTCATTAACAATAAAAAAATAGCTTTTGCTTGCATTGTTATTGTCCCAGGCCTAATACAGAGCAATCAGTGTAGCGTCAAGAGGCAAGTGAATCTGTGAGACTGTGAAGGCCCAAAAATGTGAGCCTAGTTCCACCTTGTCTGAAGGTCAGAGAGTTGAAGTTGCTCAATTGTTAACAATCAGGGCTACACATCCTGACCCGGGATGTGGTTACTTGTTTCTGTTGACATTAAGATGGTCCGTTCAGCTAGATCCACTCCCCCCTGACCAATGGTCAGGAAATTCAAGGGCACTTCTGCTCCTTCTTTTGAAATAGGAGGTTGACTTTGGGAGTAGCTACCTTCAGGACTTGGTGTAGGGTGGGTTCACTGCCTAAACAACAGAATGCTAATGACTTGATATCTCAAAATATTGAAGCAAGTAACTGTTCTAGTTGTCCTTTGTATCATGTTAAAGCAGCCTTTGTCTTCTTCCCCCTGTGGTATTGGGGTATAAAAGAGTATGGAAAATTAAACGTGGTGATTTCATTATTCACTGGAACTCCCTCCTGGTACTATCCTATATTTCTGTTTTATTATTTTTAAGCACATCTTTGTATTCTTTACTAATTTTTCTGATCTCCACACCCCTACCCTGGCGAGAGGTGTTTTCCTCAAGGCTGGTCCCCAACATGAGACTTAACTGGACACAAAGTCAATGCAAAAGCAAAGTGTGGTTTGGACAGTGCTTGCACACACAGCACTCCTGGGTGTAATTTGCATGTAAAGAGAATACAATAGTAGGAAGAACGCTCAGACCGATCATCTGTGAAGGACTTAATTGGAAACAGTTTTCTGCTTTGAAAGAGTGATTGATTTTAAACATACCTTTGAAACACAAAAGCCTTACCGATAACCATTTTAAGTATATTATCTCAATGTGGGATTTCAGTAAAAGGTCAAATCTTCCAGTATGACTCAGTATTGATCACAGATAAATTTTACCCGGAAAATGAAATTAGTTGAGCGTTTTAAAGTTGGAGTACTTGTTTAAAGAGGGCTACACCCCTCACCCCCACCCCACTGAAATAAAGACTCCAAGGAGAGAAGTTGGGCGGTGAGAAATGGAACGTGAAAACAAACTTCAACACTCCTGTGCAAGCTTTCTTCACACAAGTTAGCCCTGACAAGTGGGCAGAGGAGTGTGCTCCTTACAGCAAGCATGGCACACACAGTCGGCTGTTTTTGCAGCGCAAAAGGCGAATTGGACTTTCTGCCCTTAATTAGCCCAGCAGGGCAAGCGTGGAGCTTTAATTTCAGCTCAAGTCTTGTTTCACAGTCCCAAGGAGCTAGCTCCCTGAGGACCCTGACTCATGCTTTCTCTTTTTCCGGGATCTAGCTCCTTCTTTCGCCATTGGCTAGGCAGTGTTCACAATCCTGGTCATGCAGGCTGTCTCTTGGGCGGATGGCTTGACTCAGCATGGGAGAATACTGTGTCATCCTTTCCAATGAAGAAGCTCTGTCCAGGGCCAGTCCCTCGCTCACCCACCTCAGCTAGTCCAAAGACTGAGCCTAGGGAGGGAAGGAAGCCATAGCGGTTCTGGGAATTAAATCTAAAACGGGCATCAAGGAAAGAGCAAACGAGCCCTGGGTCCTTGAAAGAGCTGCTTGGGGAAGCACTGAGCAACCTAATAAGGAAGCTCACAGTAGGGTGTAGCTTTGATCCACACAGGAAGAGGGAGTGCAGGCTATGGAGGATTGGTGTGTCCTCTTGCCATTGCCCCACTGAATGGGAACTGCAGCGGCTCTTGCGGCCTGACATCCTGACAGAGGATAGGCTTCATGTTGCTAGGCCAGGAAAAGACTCAGATTCAAATATCAAAATCCTATTGAAAGCATATCACTTTCTCCCTGGTATATTGTTGAAAAATTGTTAAGTCAAGCTGTCATTCAGTATGCCCAGCAGCGCTTTGAGTGTGTCCAGCAGCGAGAGCCTGTGAAGGACATCTCTTTAGCACAGAGCTTCCGTGTCTCTAACTCATCCTACATATGTTTTACAGTCAGCATGGCGGCCAGCATGTCCTGGAGGAGCTAATGCTGTTAAACCCCCAACCCTTAGCCCTGTTTGTACACTCTCATCCTGAGAGATGAGAAGTGACTCTAGGCCCTTCCTGATTTCCTATCTTCACTTCACTCTGACAAATGCCCATCTTGACCCTTGTGCCTGTGTGAGCTGTGGGTAGAACTATTGGCTGGAGCAGGACTAGGTTCTGCTGCCCGCTTGCTCCATCCTCATTGCCTGCTTTTTCCTTACTGAGCTCATTCAGATTTTGTTCATATGTTGGCAGCAACGTGTCCAGCCCAGACAGTGACTATTGGTAGGTCTGGGCCAACTGGGATCAAAGATAAGAATAGTACCTTTGCAGCTAGGGGTGCCTGAGGAAACCAGTTCTGACCAATGGGATCTGAGCTGAAGTCTCCTGGGTAGAAGGGAGAGGGAGAAGCAGGAGAAGGCAGATTCCCAGGAAAGCTTTTGTGCTTCGGATGAAAAGATGCAGGAATCACTGAGCTCTCGATCTTTGGTTTTGGCTTGATTGCAAATGTGTTCCTGGAGCTGGGTCAGCCGTTTTATTACCATGCAGTCATCAGTCCAATTGCTTACTGTGTGAAGGTAATAACCCTCCATCCACATAAGCTACCATCATTAGAGGATCCTGTTGTTTGGCTCAACAGTGTTAGTTGACAGATACTAAAATTCAGATGTGCATAGAAAATATGTTCAGGTTTTTTTTTTGTAGCTGATTTCATATTTTGCCTGAATCTTTAAGATGGGAAGTGGTGGTAAAGATTATAGTGTTGGTGGATTAAACACATTAGTGATGAACTCAGAGTCACCACGAGTGCATCAGTGTTGCCTTAAGGAAAGAAAGAAAAGCCCTTTTCCCCTGGAGTCATTTAACCAAGAGCAAGTCCAGATTTGAATTCTCTACTTCATGCTTCCTGTGTCCTGTGTCCTCTGTTCTCTGTCTCTTTGTTGTATGAATCTGAAAGTTACCTGCCTGAAGGCTATCTCATGAATCTGTCCGTGCGTCTGTATGTTTGTGTGTGTCTGTCTGTCCCTCACCAAGGGATTTGCTCTTTATTTGTTGAGCGGCACAGAGATCATCACGTGGCGGAATGGCTGAGGGATGCTTTACAGAAATCTTCAGAAGTTATACAAAGGATTGAGTCAGTGGCTCCAACTGACCCCAACAAACATCACTAACAACCAACATAAATACAAATGTTATGTTCAACATTGATGGTGGATCTTCATTTTAGAAGATTATTTTCATCATCTATATTTCTGCTTTCAACACATGATATACATGCATTATCTGGGTCAGGGGCACAGAAAAGAACATAGCTTAAGATTGCAGCTACACGTTAGCTTAGGTTGTAAAAGTTGATTGCATGGAAAACCCAGGGCAAGTGAGTATGATCATTAAATTGTTCTCTTAAAGGCAAGTTAAAAGAAACAGGCTGAGTCCATAGTAGGATATCAATCTTGTCTTAAGCGGCCTCAAGGTGTATCATTAACTCTGGCTGTGAGGTTCAGTAAAAGTTCTAGTCTCAGCTAGGCAGGCGGATCTCTGTGAGTTCTATAGCAGCCTGGTCTACAGAGAGAATTCCAGGACAGTCAGGCCTATAAAGAAACCCTGTCTTGAACAACAACAACAACAACAAAGGTTTTAGTCTCCTACAAAGTAAGAGACATTTTCAGAATATTGCACTTATATCTAATAACCAATGATCATTAAGGTTATTTTGAGTACATGGCTGAGATGATGATTTGGGTGAATCACTGGATTCATAAGCAGTGACATCATCTAAGTGACTCTCATGGCTCGCCAGAGCTCATTGCTAATGGGGGAGTTTTGCAGGTCTAAACTCGACTCAGCACTTCATCACTACCAAGGCAATTACAGAATCCTACAACACGCTGAACTCAATGATTCCCACCTATTGGCTGCACATCACCATCATGGCGCAGTTGGAGCTCTCTGTGTCCATTGTCAGCCCTAAGTGGGAAGAGTGTGAGGAATGCGGGCACCATGAGGGTGAACCGGAAAAGCATTCTTATTTCGTATTAGGTTTTCCATCTTTCCTACATCAGCCCAAAGAGGGGAAAATTTGCAATAATAGTAATAAAAACTCTTGAATTCTTTGAGGTGGTAGAAGCTGAAAGGATAGCGAAAAGAGTGAAATGGACTCTATTAGTTAAAGCATACCACTGCCCACACACTGGGTAAGTTAGTTTGTAGTAGTTTGCATGAGAATGTCTCCTATAGACGGATATGTTTGTGTGCTTAGTCACCATTTCATGAACTGTTTGGAAGGATTAGGGGGTGTGGCCTTGTTGGAGGAGGTGTGTTGCTGGTGGTGGGCTTCAGGTTTCAAAAGCCCATGCCAGGCCACACCGACTCCAGTCTCTCTCTCTCTCTCTCTCTCTCTCTCTCTCTCTCTCTTTCTCTCTCCCTGTCCCTGCTGCCTGCAGATCAGGATGTAAAACACCCAGCTACTGCTCCAACACCATGCCTGTCTGCTTCCCATCAGACCATCATGGACTAGAAACAATAACAACAGTAACTAAAACATAGGTAAAGTGTACTGCTGCATGGACATTGTGAACCAGACAGAGAAGAGCATCCCTTCTCTGCGGCACCCGCTGTTTCCTCAGGCCGCTGGCCCTGCAGTGGGCTGTGTCTCTAGGCTCATTCAGCTTGGCCTTTGCTGTCATTGCTTAAAGGATGGGTCCCTTCCTTAGGCACGGGCAAGACTTTACCTGTGGGTTTGTTCTTTCTTGTCACAAATAACAATTCAGGAGCCAGATGTGGTGGCATACTTCTATAATTTCAGCACTTGAGGGGCCGAGGCAGGAGGATTGCAAGTTTGAGGCTAGGCCAGGTGACTGAATGAGACCATGTTTACAAAAAGAATCATCATCATCAACAACAACAAACGCCCAAGCCATGCTTTATCTACTTGTTTTTAAATACAACAACCTTTTCTGTTTCTTTTTCTTCTTATTAGAGGCAAGGTCTTACTATGTAGCCCTGAGTGGATTGGAACTCTATACATAGACCAGGCTGGCTTCAGACTCACAGAGATCCTCCTGCTTTTGATTCCTGAATGCCAGGATACTTTTTACATAACAATCAGAAAATGATGACTATAATCCCAGCAGTTTTAGATAAGGAAGAAGGATGCTGAAAATGTTAGATTTGAAGTTTGCCTCACATCATGAGGTTCTGTCTTTAAAAAAAACCCCAAAAGTCAGAAAGCAGGGCAACGTAGTCTTAATATGTCATTAAAACCAAATCTCCTGGGCTAATCGCAGTCAGTCTAAGTTCCTTATTTTCTCAAGTCCTTCTACACCTTTTTTTCCAGGGGCCTGGAAACACTCCTCCCCTTAAAAGTGTTTCATTTATCCCTGGGCATAGTAGCATATGCCTGTGACCCCAGCACTCAGAAGAAGGAGGCAGGAGAATCATGAGTTCCAGGTTAGTCTGAGCTACAAAGAAAGATTCTGTCTCAAAAAGATGTTTTATTTGTATATGATACTATTCCATAATCTTAGAAATATTATACCATCAATGTTAATATATTGTATATCTGCATGCCAGGGTGTTAATAGTCTCAGAACATGGGACAGGCTGGGAGGTGTGGCTGCAGAGGAACACGATCGGGTAGTACTTAGGTAGGGCTTAGGAGGTGATCTTAAATTTATGAGTTAGATAAATCAACAGGGCTTTGCAACTTTTCCCCAATGGGGAAAGAACTTTCAGAATTGGGAGAAACAAAGAGCTGGCATTACTGAGTTGGGAAGAATGCGCAGCAGGATGGGTGAGAGGACCAGAGAGTGAGGATGCGGATGAGAGTCTTGAGGGACCAGCAGGATGGGTGAGAGGACCAGAGAGTGAGGATGCGGATGAGAGTCTTGAGGGACCAGCAGGATGGGTGAGAGGACCAGAGAGTGAGGATGCGGATGAGAGTCTTGAGGGACCAGCAGGATGGGTGAGAGGACCAGAGAGTGAGGATGCGGATGAGAGTCTTGAGGGACCAGCAGGATGGGTGAGAGGACCAGAGAGTGAGGATGCGGATGAGAGTCTTGAGGGGCCAGCAGACTAGGTTTGGGATTATTGGTGCCCAGTATAATCTACAGATTAGCTCATATTCTTCCCCATTTTTATCTAATGATAAAAATCACGCACCCATATGTGCCTTTTATATTAAACCACAAGGGTCCCCTTTATTCCACCTCCCAGTTCCTTCTGCGGTCTTTGTCCTAGGGAAGGAAGGTCCTTACTTACAGGGCGCATTTTACCACCCCACTCATTCTTTGGTGATGTGTGTGTAAGGAACAGAATCTTATGAGTAGAATGAAGTTCTTTCTTTTTTTCTCAGTCACCTGTGGAACCCACGGGTGGTAGTCATGGTCCCTAACATGGAGGGAGACAACACGTTTCTCAGTGGCTGTCAGCAGTGGCATCCTGGCTAGGTAGTATGATCCTGCTGGACCAAATAATCCCACAGAGAAGCACAGGGCTTGGCTTGTGTGTGATGCTAACTGGGAAATCAACTGGTTCTTACCAGATCGCCTCTGCCATCAGCTGTTTCTGCTCCCCTCGGTTCCAACCAATCTAACACACTTACTTAAAGTTTAAGCCAGCACTTACATCAGTGTTATGACGTTGCTTACAATTTCCGGCTGGGAGGATGTTTACTAATTTAAATCAGTAGTCTGGTGATCAAAGGGAGAGAGTTCATCCTGTGGGCACCCAGCCAAGGAAACTCACGGGGATTTTTCCTGGCATTTCCTCTGACCCCAGGTATGAAAGGATAACGTGAGAACAAAGGTGGGGTGGGGGGTGAGGGGTTGGATGGAGGGTGAGGGGTGGGGTGGGGAAAAGCATGGCATCTGATGGGCCTGAGAAGTGGTTTTGACGGTTGCGTTCAGTCTGACAGTTGGAGTTTCAGCCTGTGTTTTAGGTGTATTCTGAGGACTTGTTGAGAGGCAAGTAGAAGCCTGGGCATATGACCAGGATGATAGAATTCCCCGGTGTGTCATTATCTGCATGTGGACATGCCACAGATTCACCCCCACCTCGTCTGTGCCCTTGGTGGGTGCGGCTGTCTGCTTCTGTTGATGTTTTTGCAGAGTGAGGACTTAGGCCTAGGTTGTTGCTGAAGATGACAGCTCTCTGGAAGAGAGTGAAACAGGCCAGCTGAGTAGCCTCCATAGCCCCTAGGTCTGGGTGGGCCTTGGTGAGCAGTAGTGAGGCACACCGCTTATAAATTTGGGGAATAGAGTAGACATTTTCTTTTGTCCTGTTTGAAATTCAGTTTCTTCAGAGATTCTCTTTGAAGGGCCACTTTAATACTTCTGAAGCAACAGGGAGGAAGCCTCTGGCTTCCATGAATAAGGCAACGCTGTGCTGGTATTTCTGCCCCTCTACAGGTTCCACACTGGCAGATTCAACTAGACACAAATAGGAAATATTTTTGTGGAAAACTACACCTTTGCTAAAAAAAAATATTTCTTGTCACTAATCCTAAACAATACAGCAACAGCTACTTAAATTCATTTGGGGATCTTATCATTTCCAGATAACTTAAGTGTGGAAGATGGTGTCTGTGTAGGGTCTAACTAAACCATGAAACATGGGAACTTGAGCATTTCTAGATCTGGCTGGCTCGCTCCTGTTTCTGTGTAACACAGTAAAAACGTCCAGTTGGAATCAGTCTCACAAGGCATGGCCTGATGTTTTTCAGACCAAAGTGCTAATTTTAGGGTTCTTAGTTATGCAAATCAGCTGTCACTCAAGCGGGGCACCAGGGATCCCATGGAGGGGCTGGTCAGTCAAAGCTCCTGAGGCCTGCTTTGGGTGTCTGGGTGGAGATTTCTGTGTCTCACTCGGGCTGGAAGCTGCTTCTATGTGTTACCGTCCAGTTTTGCTGAGAGAGTAAAATCCGTGTCCACAGAGCCGCTGTGGACAGCGGCTTCACCTCAGCTGAGGCAAAGCACACAGCTCTTTGTTGCCCCTGCTTTTCCATTTATGAAAGGAGGGGGATGGTTGGTGGAGACGTGAAATGAGGTCACGCTTAGAAGTGCTGGGTCATTTGAGGGCTCAGTGCCACAGTGACTATTGGGATAGCTCAGGGCATGCAGGAGATCACACTTCTGTACAATTCTTGAATCTGGGCTAGAGACTTGATGTAACAGGCTAATATGACCTTGAATTATTTTATTTTTTTATAGTTAATTTCTGTGGTGCTAGGTGTCTCATGCCTTGTCCTTTGAGTCCCTCTAACTGGGCCTTCTCACCACACTCTTCCATGGTTTCTCCCAGTCAGGATAGTCTAACTGCCCCCGACCATCAGTCACTTTCCCTGACTACTCAGCTGTGTTCTTTCGCTCTCTGTAGTTTAAAAAGGAAAAGAAGAAAAGAAACCAAACAAACAAAATGATCAGGCAACAAAAGTGAAAATCAAAACAAACTGACAAAAGAGCCATAAGACAGAAAAAAAAAGCCAAAATACAAAATGAAACAAAAAGTCCACAGAAGCATGTCGGTTCCGTGTTGGTTCCGTGTTGGCCAGCTACTCCTGCTGTGCGCTTAGGTATGGACACACATTTGGGTCTCCCAGGACTGCCCCGTGAGTTGCTTTAGACACTCAGATTGTTTTATTCTGTAGGTATAGCGGATGACCAGTTCTGAAAGGCCAGACTCTTGTTTGTGGACCAAACTAGGGATTGGGGGAATCTGGAAGCTGCAATTAGAGAATAAGGTTTCCTGGGGACAGGATGGCTTGGGTAGGATGCTCGAGCAGCCTTGCCTGAGAGCAGAAGACAGGAGAGCGAGATGAGGCGGAAGGGAGTGGAAGGCCTTGTGAAGACTACGTGGAGTGGGTTTCTGAATGGCCCTGCTCAGACTTACATCTCTCTGCAAGCAGCTCACTCCCTTCCCGGGGAGGCAACGGTCCCTCCTGTGGGTCCTATGTTCCGGCTTGTTTTCTATGCTTTAACATTGTACACTTCTGAAGAGACTGGGATTTTAGAAACCAAATCTGCTGCTTTGTTGGCTCTCAGTGGCTCCTGGCTTTTTGCTTCTGTAGCTTTGGAGGGACTACTGAGGCTTGTTAGTTAGCCAGGGCTGCCACCAGGTACCAGATTGGAGACTGGGAGCCCCAGGAATTGACTCCTGATTCTGGAGACTTAAGTGTGAGGTCAGGGTGATGTAGGCTGCAGGGTAGCGTTAGGCTCAGGTTCTTTCTTTGGTTGGTGATAGTGTCGTCTCCGTGTCTCTCATTGTCTACCTTCTATGCTTGACTGTCTTTGTGTCTGAGAGCTTCCTTTTAATAAGAGCATCAGTTCCGTTGGATTAAAGGCCTGCTCCATTCTAGCATGACATCATCCTTTGCCTAAGAACATCTGCAGTGACCCACTTTCAGGGCACTTTGATGCTTTTTCCAGTCAGAAATAGGAGGATCGTCTCTGCATACACCTCACACAACACATCAGAAGCCAGTTTCCCCCAGATCCTGTTTCATCTTGAGTGGAAATATGTGTGACATTGTCAGCTTGCCCTCCTCTCTGTCAGTGGGCCTGGCTTCCACTCCGTAGTCTTGCCACCTTCATGGGCTTAGTTAAGAGTATGCAGTGGTCATGATGGCTCTTTGAATTCAAGGGTCTAAAGTTGGCAAGCCTTGTTTTCTTGTGGGTCATTCTTGGGTTAACTATACAATAATTTATCTACTTAATTTACAGATACATTTTAATGTCTCTGTAACTTTCAGATGGTAGGCTACGTTCTGGAATTCCTTTACAGGAACCGCCATCACGTGGCAGGCGCTGTAGACACAGTTGATGAAGCCTGATGTCATTCCGTCCTAGCTTCCTTTTTGTCCACTTGGGAAGGGTTTATTTGGCTGTACTGTGATCTCACAGTCCATCAGCGAGGAAAGTCATGGCAGGAACCCGAGGTTGGAGCCTGGAGGCAAGATCCACGGGGGTGGAGGGGGGGGACACACGAGTCTGCTTACTGGCCCCTCTGGCTCTTACTGGCCCCCTCTGGCTCTTACTGGCTCTTGCTGGCTCACAAGTTGCTTCCTGTTACTGGGAAATACACCATGACTAAAAGACAAGGGTTGTGGTCTGTCATCAAGGGAAGCCCAAGTAGACACTCAAGGTAGGGGTTTGAAGCATGGAAGAAGGCTGGTGGTCACTGCTTCTACTCCCCAGGCTTGCCCAGCTACCTTTCTTGTACAGCTTGGCCCAGCTGCCCAGGAATGGTCCCATCTGCAATGGTCCCATCAATCTTCAGTTAAGACGCTTTGCCCACAGACTTGCTCACAGGCTAATCTGATGGAGGCAGTTCTTCAACCGAGGTTCCCTCTTCCCACGTGACTCTAGTTTGTCAAGTGGTCATAAAAACTAGCCATAACAGCTTCCCAAGAGTTGGGATTAGAGGTGTGCATGAGCGTGCCTAACTAGAGCATGGTGGTCTCGTCTGGCGCCTTGTATACGCTGGGAAAGTGCCCTGCCCCTGAACTCCCTCAGCGTAAGCACCAGGTAGAAGACAACATGTTTGAAAAAACTTCTTTTAAACATTTCTCTGATTAAAAAGTTAATACTGAGAATTTGCCCACAGGAGATTATTGGACGAGTAAATATAGTTTACACATAGAAATACTTATTTCGGAGCCCCCATCCACAGGGCTGAACCTAGGGCCTCATACATGATAGAACAGCACTTGCCCACTGAGCTTCATGCCCAGGTCTTGTGTTTTTTGATACTAGCCAAATCCGGAAGTCATTTAACACCAAGGCTCAAGGGATAAATGAAATGGCTTATGTTGTTATGACTAGATATTGGAATGCAGCTAGTAACACACAGACACACTGATATAGAATATACGAACATTGCTAGTATAATATTTCTAAGGTTATAAAATAGTATCATATACAAATAAAACTTGTTTTTATGAGACAGAATCTTACTTTGTAGCTCAGACTGACCTTGAACTCTTGATTCTCCTGCTTCCTTCTCCTGAGTGCTGGGGTCACAGGCACCATGCCCCCATGATAAAAAGAACACTTTTAAAGGAAGGAGTATTTCCAGACACCTGGAAAAACATGTAAAGCTTACAGAAAAATACTGGCTATAATTAGCTCAGGCAGTTTGGTTATTAATGACATATTAAAACTACTTTGTCCTGTTTTCTGACTTTTGGGGGTATTTTAAGACAGAATCTCATAATGTGAGGTTAACCTCAAATTCAACGTTCCCAACATCCCTCTTCTTCATCTTAAACTGCTGGGATTATAGTCATCATTTTCTGGTTGTTTTAAAGTAAGTATTTTTCTAATAAAGTAACTGTGAATCAATAGGATTGCCTTTGGGGTTTCTGATGGCCCCAGGTCTCGAGGAAGATTTTCTTTTCAGCTCCACATCTTGAACAACTGACTCCATGACAAACCTCCATGCTTTGATCAAGAGGCTCACAGTGGGCAAGCCACGAGGGGACCCTTCTGCTTCCCATACATTCTTATACCCACTCTACCTGGTTGGTTGATCATCCGTGCTTTCCTGACCCTGATTGGCACTTTGTGTCTTAGCCCATCTGGATGAATCTAAAGTCAGCCGTCCCCATTCCAAAAAGGCTAACACCTTTGCCATCTGCTTGTGAGGCTTTGAAAGCATATGGTTCAGTTCAGAGCACCCACATTCCAGGCCACATTCAGAATTTCTGCACTTCATCACCTCCGTCAAAGCCTGCCTGAAAGAAATCAAAAGCAGTCTTGATGGCAGATAGTTTAGAACTCATTTTCACCTCTGGATGCTACGATTTCTGAGTCAAGTCAAACCAATGAACATTTCCCTTCTTAGAATGTATGTCAAACTGCTCCCGAAGCTATATTCATTGGTTTCATTTTATTATTATCCAAGAAAAGCAAGATTTTCTGAAAAGGTCACAATGATGTTGTCTTTCAGGCCCCTTTGGAACACACCTTAAGACTTGGGAGAGGATCATGTAGAAGCCTGAAGGGCTGGGTACGTATTTCCAAACATTCTCTGTTCTCTGATTCTCTATGCCCTTGAAAAAGCACCTACACTCTCGACAGTTTTATTAGCTCTGTAAGTTTTCATGATCTTAATAAATTATTTTAACGGGGAGAATGCCAGGAGTTCATTGCTCTTCCTTTGTCTGGATGGTTTGAAGGCTCCATCATCCCTGTACAATGGTGACAAGAAGAACAGTTCCTCTACTGATAACGCACACTAACATGTACACTGCTAGCAATGCTCCTCTGACTTTCCAGAACCTGATAATAGGAATAGAAACTGCTTCAGGTCAAATACATTTTCCAAAACTACAAATAAATGTAAAGAACTGGTCCCCTGCAATGAACGGCACAGGGCTGAATTTTCATAGCAAGATTCAGTCTTTTCAGCCGGGAACATTTGACAATATTTGTAGATAACCATATCTGTAGATGGGGCAGATGAGTGCTACTGGCATTTAGGGGGTAGAACCTAGGGATGTTGCCAAATATTAGTACCTACAACACGAAGAACTGCCTGGCTTGTATGTGAGCCAGAAGGCTGAGGATAGCTGGGTCAAACTGTCAGCTTCTAGAGACTAAGACCAGTGTTTCTACATGTTGATAAGTAGATGAACAGGGTGTCCTGAACATTCCTCTCCTCCAACACTGGCCAGGGAGGAGCAAGTGAAGGTACTGGCCACGTTTAGACGAAGGGCGTCTCCTGCTTTCTGGTATTTTAAAAAAGGTGATGCATGATTTTTCTCCTTTATAGGGAACAGGCTGAGATAAAGCCTTAGATTCCTTGTTTTTAGTTACTCCTGCCTGCTACAACTGCTCTTGGAAGTAGTTTGTAAGTTTATTGTCTAAAATTCATTTTTTCTCGTCTTGGGATAACCATTCATGTGTGTGCATGTGCATGCATGCGTGGGTGGATGTTCATGCATGTGTGTGCGTGTGTGTGTGCATGGAGTCCAGAGGAATAAGTTGACTGTCCTGATCTACCACTTCCTGCCTTAGTCTCTAGAGACAGAGTCTGTGACTGAACCCAGAGTTCACCCTTTCAAAGGCTGCCAGGCCAAAGAAGTCCTGGGTCTTCCTGCTTCCACCCCCAGCACAGGGTGACAGACACCATGCGGCCACATATAGCTTTTGAAAATGTATCTGTCAGGGATGTAAATGCATGTTACTATATCCGTACAGCAAGCACTCTTACCTACTGAGTTCCCCAGGGTAACCATTCTCTTTTTCTCTTCATATTAAACTTATTGACCCTCAGACAGAGTAAAAATAGTAAAACCATACAAAACCAATCACTGTATTGCTTAGTGATAGATTCATATGTGATAAAGACAATAACAACACCAGCTTTACCAAGATCCAAGAGTGGTTACATCTCTGGAGGATAAAAAAAAGACTCAAATAAATAAACAAATTCTTTGCCTTGAGTGACTTAAAAAGGCAAATACGTATTCTTTAAATTGCATCATAGATACAAGCTTTCCACTGCAGGTGTAGTTTGGTGTAGTGTCTTTGGCTAGTGTTACTGAAGCCCTGGTCTCTCCCCGGCACATACCTGTGGAGTTGGCACTCACCTGTAATCCTGGCACTTGGAGAAAGAATAAATTAAATGTTACCCTTGGTGACATAGTTCAGAGCCAGCTTGGGGCTACATAAGAAATGTTCACAATTTTTTTTTTCATATATGGGCCTGCAACATGGTCCAGTGGATCGTAAAACTGCTTGCCACCAAGCCTGAAGACTTGAGTTTGATCCCTGGGACCTCCATGATAGGAGGGAAACTCTGGTGAGCTATCATCTGACCTCCATTCAAGCACTGTGGTACATGTACAGGCAAAATGTCAAAAAAAAAAATTTAAAGACACTTTTCATATATGGTAGTCGTCACAATAGAAAGGGAATTAATCTTCTCATTTGTCATCTGTCACTTTTAGTCATTTCAAGCTCCTAATCTGCTTCCATCTCCTGAGTGCTAGGTTTCCAGGCATGTACCACCACTCCAGGCTAACACACGCCACTTCCAACAGTAGCTTCCCACATCCACAGGCAGAGGCCAGTTCTGGTCTTTTCTGCTCCTTAAAGTCAGGGTGACCGTGCCTCGAACTCTTCAATGCTCAGGACGCTCAACCAAGGGTGTCTGGGAATGAGACAAGGCTAGGCCTCCGTGGTTAAGGTCTAGCTCAGACACCGAGGCCTGTTCTTCCTGGTACATCTTTCAGCTGTGCCTGCACCCATGTCTTGTGCTGTAGAGGCTTGTGAATTGGTGGGCCCAACATGGTCCCTTAAGTGTAAGACATAGTCACCTTTCTGTAGCCAATACCTGGCACAGGACTGGGTCTGGGTCTATTGAACACACATGGAAGGTGCCAGCTCTTAGGGAAGAAACCCACTTTGGGGGCAGACATATTTGGGTTTCTGGCTCTGCCACTGGGTGGCTTGGCCAAGCTCATTATCTTTTTTTACAACTTAATAAACCTTTGTTGAGCTCCTACAAGGAGGATGACTTAAGGCCAAGCTCCTTTATGTTGGCTTAAGGCTCAGTTAAAAGGCCCACTGAATCCAGAAGGAGTTCTAGACAGCCAGGGTGAGTTACCAGAACAGTTATGGTCTCCCAAAACCAGAGGGGAGGGGAGAGGAGGAGAGGGGAGGGGACAGGAAGGGAGGGGAGGCAACCTGAAACTGGGTGGGTGCTCACACCTGTAACTCAGCCTGGGCTCCACAGTGAAGCCCTTTTTCAAAAGCAAAACCAAACAAAGGCAACAAGATGGTTCATGAGAGAAAGGTGCTTGCTGCCAAAACTGACAGCCTGAATTCAATCCTAGGGTCATGCATGCTAGAAGATCACTAACTCCCCAAAGTTGTCTCTCTGACCTCCACACATGTGCAGGCAATAAATATACTTTTTAAAAGATACATAAGTGAAAAATCTGTAACCTGATACCTGGGCCAGGTAGAGAAGACGTTATGGTGGGAATTTGCCCTGAGCCCTCCCATTCCCCACGCCAACTTATAAACAGCATAAACACTGAGTTTATTGGGGACATTCAACACCAAGGTGTAGGAGGGAAATCAAGTGGAAGGAAAAGAATGTAAAGTGGCCCAAGGCAACACATTTCCATGAAGGGCGTGTCTGCAGGCTGCTGGGAGGTCTCCCCAGACTGCTGTTGGAGACAAACAATACTTGAAACAATTCATGGGGATAGAGAGAAAGAGTATCACTACCTGCCTCTCTCCAATCTCCCCTTCCCTGAAGTTTCCCTTATGAGACTGATTTTGGCTTGGTTTTGGTGGCCCCATGGAATGCCAGATGCCATGTCCTCTAGTGTAGCATTCCGGTTAAGAGCTGGGAAGAGAAACTCTGGGCCAGAGGGAGCCTGATGAAATGCACGGACTGTTTTCAGTACCTTCTAATACTAAGATATCTTTCCCATGATCTGGCCCTGAATACTGTGGAAGACCCAGGGAGAGAACATGGGTTTCAGGGAACAGGCAGGCATGCGAGTGTTCCCTGCTGTTGACTGATAGGAGAAAAGAACTTTCTAAGTCCAGTCCATGGCTCCATCTTCTCATCTGGCTAAATGGCAGAAGTCACTAATTCCTGAGAGGTACCAGATTTTGAGGAATCCACAATGGTGTCAAGAGCTTCATGTGAGCTTCCCCACCACTTCCTGTTTCCATCTGAACTTTTAATTACCCCAGAGATGACCCAGTCATGGACCACAGGTTCTTAGTTTAGAGAATCCAAGAAAGGTAGCTAACGCTCCTGACCAGGAACAAGAGGACCATCGATCTGTCCGTCTGTCTGTCTGTTCACTGTTGGCCTGAGGTGTTGGGGAGTCTGGCATGCGCTGATGAGTTTTTTGGTGTTTCTTGAGATGGTCAGATCTCAGGAACTGTCAGCCACATTCTGAGCCTTTATGTGGTCAGTCTCTGGTGTAGATCCATCTTTGTCGTCCAAGCTCATCAGAGTGGAAGAAAGACCACGTACAGCCTCCCCAGTCACACGCGCAGGGCTTCTCACCCGTGTGTTTACACTGAGGACTCACGAGGTGAGAGCACTTGGTGTAAGCTTTTCCATGGTTTTCATATGAGCAGACATAAGGCCTTGAAGCTGGAGGTTGTCAGAGACCAGCCTCGACAAAAATACCTTTCTTCCAGAGTGGAGGCATGGGAATTTAGACATATAGTAAAGAATACAAAGACGTGAACACAGAAACACATTAGGATAGTATCGGGAGGGAATTTCAGTGAGGACTGAAAATTCACCCGTGTTTAATTTCCAACAGCTTAATATACCCCCGATGTCGAAAGGTAGGAGTAGAACAAAAGGACTGCATTAACAGACAAATTGAAAGTCACCGGCCACGGTCATCATTCATCCCTCACGCCCTAGATTCAGGCCCTAGACCAAACACTCTGTAGGCAAACCACTCCCTGGGTGGAATCCCAAGTTATTTCCATAAAGGGAAGTGGAACTTAGTTGGACCCTTAGACTTTTATTTTAGATAGGGACCAACTACTTCTCTATTTCAAGAGCAAAAGGTCTGGCAACTAGCCACACCTGCTGACAAGAGCCTTGAGAGAGCAGAACTCTAATTTACAACTAGGTGGGACTTTTGTTTGAGTTAGAAGCACAATAATCTTAAATGAACCCAAAACAAGTTCCAAACTCTCTGACCTTTGGCCTCTTTGGGCCTTTATAGGAGATGGCCTCCCAGATGCTTCTTTTGAAGCACTGGGGCTCTCTGTCCCCTGTGGACCAGGTGTGGGCTGCTCAGATACGAAAGGTCCTTCCTGGGAATTTGACTGTGTCACAAGCGAGTCCTGGGAATCTAAAATCAGCAATGGCTGAAGCCTAGCTGGGGGCATCCCAAGATTGTAGGAATTTAAGTGCATCATCCAGTCCCCACGGGAAGCCATGCCTTGGACAAACAATATTCCATTTTTTAAAGAGCTTGTGGCAGCAGGTATTGTTGAGGGGACAGGATAAGGCATTGGTGGGGCACTGCTGTGGGCCATTACTGGGACGCCGTGGGAAGCTGAGCCTGGCAGGCCACTGTGAGACATCAGATTCTCACTGAAAAGCTATGTTCACTCCCACCAGAGTACCTGGACTCCCTATGGTCATCATGTGGGATCCCGTGTCAATCATTCTGCCTGGTTGGTGGATATACCGTGGCTGACGATACATCTGGGAAGGTGTAGGAGGCAGTGGGGAGGGGTACCTCGCACCATGATCGGATAGTGACAGAATGACCTGTGACCCCCCCCCCCCCATTCTGCCTGGATTCCTCAGCAGATAACATAAAAGGCCTTGACATATTTGATACACGTTGAGTGGTGGGTGGCTGATGAACTCTGTTTCCAGAAGGCACTGATGCAACATTGGTGTCGACTTCTCATTATCTTTGGGAGGCTGGTGTGCAGCAGGCCACTCATCCTCCTGTTCCATGCCTGCCCAGGCGCAGCTTTGAACCAGAGGTGAGCTTAACCGGACTGGCGCCAACATAGGGAAGTGTCCCTAGCACCACTACCAGCGTAACCATTCTTATGTCGTGAATTTTATTTTATGTGTATGTATGTATGCACAAACACGAGGGACACACACACAGAGACAGAGAGAGACACAGAGAGACAGAGACCTATGACTGATGTTAGGAACTTCTATGACCTCTCTTCGTTGAGGCATGCTTCTTGCCTCTAGAGCATGCTGGTTCAGCCTTGTCTGCCTAACCTGCCTAACCAGGTGTCTCAGGAGTCCCCTACATCCTACGCACTGCAATTATTGCATGATGGCAGCAGACACAGGCTTTTCTGTAACTCTGAGGCTCCAAACCCTCTTCCTCGTGTTTGCAGGGCCAACCGGTGCATGAACCACTGTGTCGCCTCGCCAGCCTCTCTCACGATGTTTACACTGAACTGGACCTGGATTCAGAGAGGAATCTTTAACTATGCTTTGTTTTGTGATGATTATATTAAGGGTCCTGCCAGTGATGTCGCTGAATAGTCAGCTTTAGGCTATGGTGCTTGCCTACCTCTTCACGGGGCCCTGGTTTGAGTCCCAGCACCAGGAAACATAAATCAACAATCTCAAAGGGTTTCACACAGCTCCACTCTGTTACCGCATTGTGTTAGGTACTCGGTTGGAGAAATCAGGGGGTTGTTACTTTGTTTCTCACAGGCAGCTGTAAAGCTCATTTAGAGCTGTCACTGTCGACTTCAGCGCTGTGCCTCCCTATGTGTCTTTTCTCAGCCTAGTGTTGCCAGGCGCTTAATTCTTTCCTGATTCCAGTGCTCTCTCGTTATATTTAATCAGTTGTTGCCTGTGTTTTGAACACTGTTTCATGACATTATTAAAACTCTGGAGTTTTATAAGCAGAAGCAATTCTGCACCCCCCTGCAAGTGTATTCAGTGTATATGATGTCAGGAAGCCACGCCCACACAATTCAAATCCTTCCCAGATACTTATTTCATGATGTATTTCCTATCAGAAGCACCACCGGAGAAGTCAGCCATAAGTGAAGACAAGGTTGTTCATATCTCTGTTGTACACTTGTGTGTGTGTGTGTGTGTGTGTGTGTGTGAAGTCGGGGTTATAATTGCTTCCCTTTGCAGTTGAACCTAGAAGAGTCAGCAGCGTGGAAGTGTCATGGATGACCAGGCTCGAGAGGCAAGCAGAGGAGCTGTTTCTATCACCTTATGTGTAACATTTTGTGGCAGGGCCTCAAAATATCTCGAGTGCTTTTTTCACATAGAGAGCTCTCATGTCATGCTAGCAGATATCTGTGTGTGTGATAGAGAAAATAAAGCGTTTGCCTGTTTTATTTCAGACCATGCCTTTTAAATCACTCTAGTAATGTACTAAATGAATTATATCTATCTGCGGCCTATGCATATACACATGTATGTATCTGTGCTGGGTCTTGCATAGATAGATATGAGTCAGATTTAACAACTGTATTCATCATAAAGTTATACTAAAATGAAACCCAAATTCAGTGTCAATTCTAAAGTGCTTTAAACCGATCTTTTATTGCAAAATCTTTGAATTTACTGAAAAGCTGAAAGGATCCTACAACAAACAGCCCTCCTAGAGCAACTTTTACTCTGTAATTGATGTTTTAACAGTCTCTCTTTACCACAAACAGATCCATTAACCTACCCCATCCAGTTATCAACACCTCTTATTTTGGGATATGTTTCAAAGTAAGGTGTAGATTTCAAAACACTTTATCCCAAGCCATTTTGGCATGCATGTATTTCACTCCAGCTAAATATTTTTGTTTTCCCATTGAGGTAAAAAAAAACCCTACATATAATAAAATGTACACATACACAGCGGGCTAACAGAATTATGATACATACATACAGCTGTAAACCTTCATCAGGACCGGCACAGAACCTAGTCAATCATTTCAGAAGGGTCCCTTTGTGTTCCTCGCTAGTCACCCCCACCTCTTGTCTTCAAGGCAATTAGGGAATACACACACACACACACACACACACACACACACAGTTTTACTGTTATTGATTAATTTCTGGTTATCTAAAACATGCCAGGTTCTTGATCTCTTGGAATTAAAGATCTTCACCCAGGGCAGAGCAGTGGTTGAGTGTCCAGTTGACAGCAGAAGGCTTAAGTGCACTCTCGGGCAGCTCATCTTCATGACAAGATGTGAGCGAGAAAGGGAAGAGGTTTTGGAAGATAAACTGGTTTTAAAAAACACACGTTTGTAAGAGTCTGGGTGAAGGCTTTTACACAGACCTACTGGGTAGGCAGCCACTCGGGACAAGCATGTCCCAGTGGGGCGGGGCAGGGGATTTTCCAGTCCAACCCCCGGCAAGGATGGAAGGTGCACGCTTGCGCTTCCTTCTTCTCCCTCGCTCCTCTCTGTTTAACTCGTTCTGGTTTTCATCCTTCTGTGCCTGCGTACTGTGAGCGCTGGGGGTGGTGGTGGGAGTTCCTGGGAGTGTTCCTTTCCACAATGTCACCAAGAGAGCAAGGACAGTTTTCCTATCACAGGGTGGCTTTCTCCGCAGGACTGGGGAGGGAGAGCAGCCATTTGGTTGTGAGTCAGCAGCTTTCCCCTCCCACCCTGGTGACAAGGTGGCCTCCCTCCCAGACTGGAGCACAGAGGTCCCTAGGGACTCTGTCTGGTGGGACTTGGAGAAAGTGAGGGCCGGGAGCCGGCATGCCACGTGTTCATGAGCGTGTACACTCTGCTGAGCGCGTTCTTACAAATCCTTCCAGGGCTTTTAAAAAGTATTTGAAAGTGTACATGATGGCATGGCAAACTGGTTAAATTACGTCTAGAATATACTGTGCAATTTTCAAAACATTGTAAAACCTTCCGAAGAGGGGTTTTCTCTTTTAAGTTTGTTTGATTCTTGTAAAAAGTCTTACAAACAGTACAGCTCTTCAGTATGCAAACTCAGGAAGCATAACAAATTTTGTCCCCAGGAGATGACTGTCTTTCCAAGCTCAAGTCTTTTCTGCTATTTTTAGCTGCAGAACCATATACACTTTTGAGTCAAAAGCTGTTCTATTTCTGTGTAGGAGTTTGTTTTATAAAACCACATATTGTTAGATGATGAGACACTTTCTAAGGTCAGGCTACATATACTATGAGTTATGTGATTTTCTCTTGATTTTTGGACAAACAGCCATTAAAAAAACCCTGTGATTTATTTATTTTCACTTAGCCTACTTGCCTCACACGATTTAATTTGGTAGTCACTAAAAAGTAAATTCCCAAAATTGCATATTGTGTATAAACTTGGGAATCTTGTCTGGGTTTAACAAGGAGTTCTATCAGCTTCCCAGACATGGTATATGTCCTGAGGTTGAAGTAACACACTCTCAACACACTCTCGAAGGCAGAGTTACAGACACTTATAAACTTTAGAGACTATGTTGCACATGCATATCTAAAGAACCTGTTATGTGGTGTTTCCACTGCATGTTCTGGATACAGTGATCTAATTTTTAATTAGTCAAAGCCTTTAGTGAGGACAGCTTACTGATTTAATGCTCAGCAAACATAAGTGCTGCGCCTTGCATATTCCTTTTGTTTAGAAAAAAATCTCCCAATGAAATCAAAGTCTAGTGCTTGCTCTGCTCTAGATGTAACTGAAACCACCTGCCCGGCAACCTTCAGACAGGTTGTATCTCCCCGGAAGCAGAAGCTTGCCCCCAAGGCAGCTGGTGTGGTTTCTCAGTGCGGTAATTTGTGGCCCATCAGGCTCCTTGTGAGAATGATGGAAACTTCCTGAAGATCAAGTGGTAAGTATTTTGGCCCCTCTCTCAGTAAGAAGCATGCAGGGGGAGTGTGTCCTGGACCATAGAGATCTTGAGTATGCTAGATAGAGCAGCTTTTTGCACTGGGCCCTCACCACTGCAGGTATCTGTGTCAATAGTCTTTCCTCCAGGGCCATTTTCATTATAACACAAGAAAAGCATTGCAAAGCTCTAACGTTAACCCCAGAGTCTATCCAGTCAGTAGTAGTGTTGACCTAAAATCATGGGGTGATCTCTTTGTAAGCATGTTTGTCCTAAGATGAAATGCTGGCCAATAACAAACTTCTTCACATTCTTAAGTGAAGTCTTTTTCTGCGAATCTCCTTAAGGATCAGGGTTGAGTTCATCCTCAGTCAAGTATTTCCCAGACACTCTTCTTGGACTAATGTGAAATTTCAGGGTGGTACCTGGTGCAAGCATCTGAAGATGCTGGTGGCCTGACAAGATCAGGATGTTGCATACAGAAGTGTTGGGAGAACAAGAACCTTTTTTTGATGGGCTCCACACACATGCACTAGCATATACATGTCATCTTAGGGTTTCTATTGCTGTAAAGAGACCCCATGACCATGGCAACTCTTAAAAGGGAAAACATTTAATTTAGGTGGCAGCTTGCAGTTCAGAGGGTCAGTCCATTATCATCACGGTGGGGAGCATAGTTGTGACGTGCAGGCAGACGGTGCCAGCTACATCTTGACCAGAAAGTAACAGGAAGTGGCCTGAGTATCACATGCGTGAAACTTTAGCATAAATGAAACCTCGAAGCCTGCCTTCACAGTGACACACTTCCTCCAACAAGGCCACCTCTCCAAACAGTGGTACTCCCTGTGGGGGACATTTGCTTTCAACCACCACACACGTGAACATGAACACATACCTGCATACATATACACAAAAGGTCAAAAGGTCAATCTGTCAAAAAGACATAAAATTCATAAGCATTTGAGCATCTAAGAATACAATCACAAAATATACAAAGTCAAAATGTACCAAATTAGAAAAAAAACTAAGAAAGTAGTGAGAAATTTTATTAATCTATTAATATTAAGTAAGACAATTAGGCAGAATATCAACATAGGCAGATTTAACAACACCATTAAACAGACAGCTCTAATAGACATATGTAGAACACTTTAGCCAACAAGAGCAGAACACACATTCTCTCAAGGGCACTGGGATGTTCTCTGTGATAGAGTTTATGTCAAGCCATATATTTATTGATATAAAACTAGTATAGATCATTTTAAGCACATTTAGGCATTAAGAAGCATATTTGGTGACCCCAGTGGAATAAAATCAGGAACACAGAAAGTCACAAAGCTCACAAAAATGTGTAAACATCACACTCCCCAATGTGCAAAGGTGTTTTTTCGTAGGAAGATTTTTGATTGCTAATTCAGTGCACCTTTGGAGCATAAATGCATTTATCTTCACAAAACATAAGCAAACCAAATTGAGAAACTGTACTAAGGGTTACCATTGCCAGGTATGCTGTATCTGAGGGACACAAGGCAGAAATGGTATGATATTATATGCAAATTAATCATCACAATGTGTCATATTAATAAAGTAAAAAATGTCATGTTTCATTTTGATACAGGCAGAAAAACCATCTGACAAAATTCGACACCCTTTTGTAATGCAATAAACTAGAAATACAAGGAAACTTCTTTATAGAGTGAAGAACCTCTATAAAAATCCCATTGCTAACATTATGTACAATAAAAGGTTGGAAGCTTGCTCTCTAGTGACAGATATAAGCCAAATTTGTTCATTTTCACAGTTTTTTATTTGATACCATCCTGAAACTTCTAACTGGAGCAACTAGGCAGGGAGTAATTTGGATCTAGTTCTAAAGAATTACAATGATGTAATTTTAGATGGGGTGGTCTTGTGTTTAGAAACCCTAAGGAATTGGTAAAGCAGGATTACATGTGGTACTTAGTGTGAGAAATGTCCCCCATAGGCTCAGGTATTTGAACACCTGGTCCCCAGTTGGTGGTGCTGTTGGGGAAGGTGGTACCACCTTGCTGGAGGAAGTACATCATTGGTGCTGTTGGGGAAGGTGGTATCACCTTGCTGGAGGAAGTACATCATTGGTGCTGTTGGGGAAGGTGGTATCACCTTGCTGGAGGAAGTACATCATTGGGGGTGGACTTTGAGAGTTCTTAGCTTCACTCCTAGCTTGCTTTCTCTGTTCTGTGTTTACAGTTAACAGGCGATCTCTCAGCTTCCCACTCTGCCTGCTGCCATGCCCTCTTGACTCCTGGCACTCCCTATGATGGACTCTTACCTCTCTGGAACTAGCAGCCAAAGGGAACTCTCTTTCTTTCTTTCTTTCTTTCTTTCTTTCTTTCTTTCTTTTCTTCTTCTTCTTCTTCTTCTTCTTCTTCTTCTTCTTCTTCTTCTTCTTCTCCTCCTCCTCCTCCTCCTCTTCCTCCTCCTCCTGCTCCTCCTCCTCCTCTTCCTCCTCTTCTTCTTTTTTTGAAGCACAAATTCTTTCTTCTTCTTCTTCTTCTTCTTCTTCTTCTTCTTCTTCTTCTTCTTCTCCTCCTCCTCCTCCTCTTCCTCCTCCTCCTGCTCCTCCTCCTCTTCCTCCTCTTCTTCTTTTTTTGAAGCACAAATTCTTTCTTCTTCTTCTTCTTCTTCTTCTTCTTCTTCTTCCTCTTCCTCTTCCTCTTCCTCTTCTTCTTCTTCTCCTTCTCCTTCTCCTTCTCTTTCTCCTCCTCCTCCTCTTCTTCTTTTTTTGAAGCACAAATTCCCATTACATTTATTGATATTTTAAAATGCTGCATTGTACATGATTTAGATGACTAAAAATATAGTATACCTCTTTATAGCTTTTTTTTTAGAGATTATGACTTCAAATTCTTATTAGTGAGTATTCCAAGACAACACAGTTAGGTGAGGTTCATCATTGCAGAATGTGGAGATAAATCTGTATTTGTACAATACCTAGCAACTTCATTGTAAAAGAGAATGTGAACTCTATTTCTTAAGTTGCTTTTGGTCCTGGTATTTTACCATAGCAATAGAAAATTAAACTAATACAGAGACATAATAACGCAGATCATTAAATTTATAGGCCACAAGGTGGATATAAAACTCAATTCTATTTCTATATAGTAGCAATGAACTGTGTAGAACAATTCAACAAAGTTACTTCACTTAAGGAGGATCAAGTATAATAAAATACTTTGGGATGATTCTCACAAAGGAAGTCTAAAACTTATACCCTTAAGCCCACAAAACATTGTTGTAAGAAATTAAGGGAAGTCTAAGTAAAAGGCAAGCAGGGTGTCTTAGCCTCATATTATTGTAATGACTGTTTTATAAAATTTTAGTGCAGTCATTATCAAAATCTCAGCTTTGTTGGTGGGGTGGCAAACCAGTACTCCTGGTGCCAGGATGCCTGGCGTGAGGATCCCTAGAGCTGGCTGCCCAGCTAGTCTTGCCAAACTGGTGATCTCCAGGTTCACTGAGGGATCCTATATTCAAAATAAAGTGGAACCGGATAGAATTTCAGCTTCCTCATGCATGCATGCACATCTGTATCTATGCATGTACTTATACATGTGTTTGCCAGACATGTACACACAGGTATACCATACACGTACCTCACATACATGTTCACAATACAGACACACACACACACACACACACACACACACACACACACACACCCATGCCCCACACACATAGAGACAGAAAGAGAGAGAATAAGTAAATGCAACTTAAAAAAATAAAAGGGGGGGGGGACTGGAGGGATGGCTCTCCAGACAAGAGCACTGGCTATGGGCAGCTCACAACTACCTGTAACTTTAGCTCCAGGATTGTCCAACACTCGGAATGGCACACCTTTAATCCCAGCACTAGAGAGGACTAGGAGACAGGAGTTCAGTGTGGTCTGGAGGGCTTGCAGTCTGAGGTCTGGTGGGGCACAGAGCGGTCTACAGTTACTCCGAGGACAGGATCACCTCTTGTTTGTCTGAGCCTTGGTAGAAGTAAGAACTCTCTAGAGGATGGCTGCTTTGCTTTTCTGATCTTCAGTTTGGACCCCAATATCTGTCTCTGGGTTTTTATTACTTATGTTATAAGACCTCTCTGCAGTAGTGCGGGGATTGTAGGTACAGGCTACGGCAGCTGACTTTTTACATGGGCTTAGGGGACAGACTCAAGAGTGAGGCCTTTTACCTATCTCTCTACCCCGCTCTACCTTTGAAGGACCATGGTTTCTTGAACATCGCCAGCACAGTTTCTCAGAAGTTCCCCTGCTCTTCCCTCATAATTTGTGTCTGTTTTTCCCATTGCCAACAGCAGGGCAGCAGAGTGGCACCTGTGTTGTGAAGTTAGACTAACGAGAGAGTCAGAATGAAGCTACCAGGCCAGCCTGGTTGGGTTGCCCTGTGGCCAGCTCAGTCACAACAAAGCTGTGACCCTGTAGAGAGACCCTTGGTTATAGATTGTATGCAGCTGCCGCCAGGCTAAGCAACAAAGAATCTCAGCAGAAGCATCTCGGCTGTCTGAAGTGCAGCCTTTGCAGAGTTCTTAGCTGTATTTTTTTTTTTTTTACAATTTGATTTTTTTATATTTTTTTGATGCACAAGCATGCTTTTATGGCACGAGAGCATTTTGCTGAATGACTTGGTAGTGCACTGTTGGCAGGCAGCACCTTTCCAGATTTAGATTATAAGAGGAAAATCAGCAAGGGGTAAGTTCAGCTGCGGGCCACTGGGTACTTAAAACTACAGTTCTCTCATGGAGCCCCGGGCTACTTTATCCCATGGGGACCAATGCTGCAAGGCCTACGCAGCAGAGATGGCCCCTGATGCTTGCTTTTATGGCTCTAACCACATTCAAATTGGGACTGTGTTGTTATAACATTGTAGACATTATTCAATATCAGAATGAAAACTGGCGGATGTGCAAAGAATCGGCAGGCAGAAAATGGGCCAAGTTGCCCTGGTCGTTTTTTTTCTGACCACCTTTGAGCTGAAGGAGGTAAGTGTGGGTTGTACACAAAGGGGTGAGAGATATTAGCCAATGTTTAGTGACCTTATTCCAGACTGTGAATCTAATGGGTTAGGTTCTTGGTGGTGGGATCATTTGGAGGAAACATATTGATGTTCTCCGATGAACGGCTTTCTGAAAGGGCCCAGAGCTCGCAGAGATGAACTGGAGGCTTCCAGACCTTTTAGAACTCTGTTGACAATAGCCATGTAAAACTGGTCTTAAAAGTTTGGCTTGTCTAATTTTATTTTTAATAATGGGGAAGGGCTCATGTGAAATTTTAATTTTAGATCATGGCTCTCAGCAAATTTTCTTTAATGATCAAAAGTTTCAATCATTTGTCCTGGAGATGCCAGGTGTTTGTGTGCCCGTTCACAGCGGCCCCTGTCGTCCTTAGCAATTGTGTTTTTTAATGACATAATTCCACCCTGCTTATCTCCCCCACTCCCTTTCTTCTAGACCTACCTCAGCTACTAGGCCTGGGTAGTTAGCTGCCTTCACACACAGGGATATTTCCAGTCTCCACCTGGTTTAACCAGTTACCAGGACTCATGTGCTCTGACCTGCCGAGGTTTTTAATGTGCTGTTAGAATAGAGAGATGAAAGGGAAGCCTTGGCCCGCTAGCTAAGATCATGGGAAGACTGACAGCTGAGTAGCCATTTTTGTCAGGTTTAAATTTAAGTGGTGAGGGAAGCCAGTTGATGAAGGGAAAAAAAAATATAACTAAAATGTGGAGAGAGATTAGATGAGGAGGGAGGGAGGGGGAGGAAGAGAGGGAGAGAGAAAGAGAGAAAGAGAGAGAGAGACAGAGAGAGAGAGAGAGGCAGATACATTGCTTGGGTTCCTGATGGTCTCTGAGTCAAGTGTAGCTTATTTGTTTTTAATATAAATATGATTTTCCTTGTAGTTAACTGAATGGGGCTCAATCAGTACCACCTACGAGCTGTTACCCTTATCAGTGCTATCTGCTTGTGTGGCTGGCAATTGGTTAAATCTGGCAGGTGGTCCAAGACCAAGAAACAGTCAAGCCACAGAACTGGTTTTAAGCCATAATGAAATTTAGAGTTGCTGCTTTGGTGTTCAGTCCTGGTGATGGTCAGGCTACAAATGCTGGTTCTGTTGTGGAACCAAGACATTCCTGTATGAGTGTAATTTTTTTTCTTCTTTTGAGGTGAACTATCCTTAAAACCCTGGTACCCTCTGACTTAGTAGTTGACTGTCCCTAAGGCACACCAACTATGAGAAACCTGTGTCCTGGGTGACTGAACTGAGAAAAGCGGGGAGCTGTGGAGTGAGGCAGAGGGTGTGAGCATGTTTCTGATGACTAAGACAGAGCCTATGTAGGAGTTGGTTCAGTAATAATGTGCCTCCTGTTGCAACCCCTCCGTCCCATGCTTTTTAGTAAGCATTATTTTGAATGTCAGAGTGCACAGAGTTGTTCTCTGGGCTAAATTTGACTCTGTGGGAGAATCGGCCTAGACTTTCAAATGTGGTCAGTCACCTTAGTCTAGTGTGTGGGTGTAAGAGCAGTTTTCCTCTTGTGCCCAGTGGATCTGTGTGAGTCTCACCCAGAAATGAGAGGTGCTAGATGCCATTTTAAGGCAACCCAAAATGTTAATTTAAGAAGGCTCCTGAGACCATGGTGGGTGACCAGTCAGGCAGCCCTCTGCTGGAGCAGGGGGAGAGGGATGAGGCTTCTCAAGCTTCCGTCTAGTTTGGAAAGAGTGACTCTGTAGTAATTACAAGGCATCAGGGAAACTGCCTTAACATAACCCAAAGGGGATTTGGGGTATTGTGACTTGATGTCAGGGTCTCTGTAATGTGCAAATGACAGAGCAATCTAATGATTGAGTTATTAGACGCTGACTGCTATGTTTAAACACTGACCACATTTCAGGAGTGACCTAAGCCAGAACAGCTAAAGAGAAGGGCAGTATGGCAGAAAGAAAGGAAGATCCCCCAGTCCTCCTCAGGAGCACAGTGGAAGATGATGGTCTTCATGCAAAAGCTGTTGCTCTCATGAAGCCTGCCTTGGACTGATTGATCCTCTGGGTGAAGCCCATGCCTCTAACTCTGGCTATTCCTTTCGTGTGAAGAGAACTCATGTATTTATCAGGCAAGTGTTATCTCAGGTGTCATGTGGCTACAGAGACAGTAACTGATGAAAGTCTCTGTCCTTGCAGGGTTTTCTTTCCAGAGGGAAAAAGCTTGGACATAAATCTTGACCCTATTGGTTTCTAGCATGCTGTATTAGCCTACTTAAAAACAACAACAACAACAACAACAACAACAACCCAAAATCTATAACAAAACGCTTGAGGCAGGCTGAATCCATGAAGACAATAGATTTGTTTAGCTAAAGGTTCTGCAAGTGAAAGATGCAGGGGCCAGCTCTGGCAGTGGTCTTTGTTACTGGCAGAGCCCTGAGGTGGCGAGAAATATGGAGCATCTGTGATTGGTTTATGTCTGTCTTTTTATGAAGCAACCAGGGATGCTGAACTCTAGTGACCTTGATTAAACACAGTCCTTTCCAAAGGCCTCGCTTCTAAACACCAGGCTGGGTTAAGTCTCCACTCTGCTAATACCAAGACCACATGACGTAGGGATTAAACTCTTGCAGAACAATGATTGCAACTAGAGATCAGTATGCTAAGCAAAACAGGCTTCACTGAGAAAGATTATGTTTCCTTTCCTAGGTGGACTCTAGAAATGTGTTGTGTGTGTGTGTCCGTGTGCCTGTGTGTCCTGAAACTAGAAAGGGAACCTTGAGGGACAGGTTAAGGGAGGGGGGAGGGGGGAGTGAGAGGAGAGCAAGAGAGTAGCGGCAAACATGTGACATGAAAACAGAGAGGAGACCCCTGTGGGGAGATAGGAGACCCGTGAGAGTGGGGAGGGTAAGTGGAGGCGGGTGATGGGCAAGGTCCAAGGAAAACAAGGCATATGTAGACAATGCCACAATGAAACTTACTACTTAGTGTGATTCTATTTTTAAATTTTATTTATTCTATGTGTGTGTGTTACCTGTACATATGTCTGTGTATCACATGTGTGCCTGGTGCCCGAGGAGGACAGAAGGGAGCCCGGGAGCTCCTGGACTTGAGTCAGAGATGATGGGAGCCGCCATGCGCATGCTTGGAACCAAACCTGAGTCTTCTGGAAGAGCAACAAGTGCTCTTAGCCACCGAGTTATCTCTCCCATTCCTTTGCTGCATACTAATTTTAAAAATAGTGAAAGAAATTTTTTTTGCATGCCTCTCAAAACAGAACTCTCATGTGAGTTCCTGGGGGGAAAGCACCTCTGAATCTCAGCTCTAGTGAGTTGCTCCACAGCAGCTGGTGACCGTTGAGTGTCAATGCTTTCCATGCTTATTGCCTGGAATGTGTATATCCCCAAGAAGTCAGACCTCTCTACACTACAGCAGCAACCGCTTGATAGTAAGAACCAAGTGTTAGCGAGGGAAGGGGCTTTAGCTGCTGTCCACTGGCAGGAGGGATGCAGACCATGATGCATTGGGTCTTTCCACAGCAACGGCTTAAACAAAGCCCGTTACCCAATGGGATGAATTCAAAACTTAGGAAAGACCAAGCCCCAGAAGTTCATATCCCAGCAGATACTGGAACACACTGTAGAGCTATCTGGATCACTCTTTCCCATAGCGGGGTTTTTATGGCCTTAGTGGGCCACAAGCAAATTTGTATCTTGTTAGGGTCTGACTTGTTTTGTGGGCACCACAGGGACATGGACACCATACTTATCTCTGTGTCAGGGACAGTGTTTTAGCAACTCAATTTTTATAGAAGACCTTGAGAATTCTGTAATTTCTGATCTGAGGTTAACCTAAGCCAGGCTGTTTGAGCCTGCCCACCATGGCAGACATGGAAGCAAGCATGTTTCCCTGTCAGAGTGATCCTCTCACAGACCTGAAATAGTGGCTAACGGACAGTATTGGTTCTGTGATGTCTATAGGCATGGCACTTTTAAAACAGAAAGCTGTTTATTCCAGATACTTCTCAATTTTATGGTCTGCATCTTTAACATTTCCAAATATGGCTGTGAAGAAGATGGGTACATATTCTTTTTGTTTGAAGCAAAGGCTTCTTAAAACAAGAACTGTATTGCCAATGAGAATATTAGATTTGGTCTTTCCGGCTATTTATTTATTGCTTTCTTGACCCTGTGTCATCAAGGGAGGGTCAAAAGCTACATGATGCTCCTGAGCCCCCTACAATTTTTTTTTTCACATCCGGGTCTCTGATTTAGCTGACAGATGTTAGAACACAAACACAGCCAGATAACTCCCCACTGACAACACACAGTTATCCCAGCTGCACAGTTATCCCAGCCTGCAGCGAGTGCATCCTGAATCTCAGAATCTCCCCTACTCAGAGTCTTAGGCGTTGTTTCTGGTGATCTATTATGGATCGGGCTGATTCTGTCTCTCACCCAGATCCCTAAGAAAGAGTGTAGCTCTAGAGCTCAGGAGACCAGGGGAATGTTGGCAACAATAGTCCCTTTTGTGGCCACCAGGGCTGGGCTCAGGCACAGCAAGATCTGGCTCGGAAAAGAAACAGGGAAGAAGATGGGTAGGAATGTTGGTACTCACCCGGGGAACTCTCTGGGCTGGGAAGTCTGAGGCCCCAGTGACATCACCGGCATCACAGTTGGGGTTAACAGGAGCCCTGGAACCTTAACTCTCCTGATTCCTATTCAACTCTTTCTCCATTGAGTCCTGCCATATACAGGGCCCTCAGGGTTTCCCTCGAAACTGGTGCTGGGGAGAGGGAGTGACAGTGGGGGCTGCCGCCTGGATTCTGACTCTCTCCTGACTTGGGCACGCCTCATCTCAGCTTCCCACAGCTCATTTTCTGTTCACTGTCATGGTGCTGCTGTTCATCTGAAGACTGCTGGAGAATAAGGAGCCAGGTCACCACGTCTTCAGGGGGATCTGTTTAGATGTCTGAGTTAATTGGGTTTTAAATGTTTTTTATATGAGTTTGCTCTGATGCCTTTTAAAAGACCCTTTCGGGCAGGAGCCTGTTGTGTTGCTCGGATTATTATTTCGTGTGTGTATGTATTATGTGGTGTATGTATGTGTGTGTATGTAGTATGTGGTGTCTGTATGTGTGTGTATGTATGCATGTGGATGTGAGTATACATGTGTGCACACGTATGCTGAGGCCAAAGGCAAATGTCAAGTGCCCTCCTTTATTCCTCTCTCCTTGATTTTTTGAGGTAGGGTTCCTTCCTGAATCTGGAACTTACAGATTAGCTAGGCTAGCGAGCCAATGAGCTTCAGGAATCTGCCTGTCTCTTCACTCTTGCCTCTGCCTGCTTCCCAGGGCTGAAGTTACAGGTGTTGGGGGTGGGGGGACCACACTTGCCTTTTATGGAGGTGCTAGTGGTCAGACTCAGTCCTGCATACTTGTGTAGCAGGCTCTTCACCGACTGAGCCATCTTCCCAGCCCCTTACCATGTTATTTACTGTATTAAAGAGTCTGTTTACCTTTTGAGCTCACTAGCGGTCACCCAGAAACACTGAGGTGGGACTGAGGACAGTCCTCCGGCTCCTAAAGAAACAGACTCACGATTTTTGTGTAGAGCCACCTCCTTCAAACTCCTCCAAAAGGAAGCCCAAAGGGATCCCTGAATTGTGGCGGTCAGCAGTATCAATCTTCCATTCTTCCTGGTCCTCCATTGTGCTCCCTCCATTGTACATCCTGGTGAGATACTGTGTCCTGGCCCACTTGGCTCTTCCTCTTTCTCTGTGCTGTTTCTCAGTGACAGGGTAGTTCCTGCAGCCATTATGGGAGTCTGGCCTAGAAGGAGGAAGCAAGCCACAGGGTGTGTGTGTGAGAGAGAGAGAGAGAGAGAGAGAGAGAGAGAGAGAGAGAGAAAGAGAGAGAGAGACAGAGACAGAGAGAGAGAGAGAGAAAGAGAGAGAGAGAGACAGAGACAGAGAGAGAGACAGAGAGAGACACAGAGAGAGAGAGAGAGACAGAGACAGAGAGAGAGAGAGAGACAGAGACAGAGAGAGAGACAGAGAGAGACACAGAGAGAGAGAGAGACAGAGACAGAGAGAGACAGAGAGAGACAGAGAGAGAGAAGAGGTTGTGTTGCTCCTTGTGCTCTGCTGGCCAAAGAGACTCGTCTGCCACTTACACCGGCTGCCATGGTGCGCGGCCTGAGAACACCAGGTGAAGAACTGTGGAGCAAATTCATGTTTCCCCTCTGAAGTTGTTTATGTCAGGAATTTCGGTCGTAGTGATGGAAAGAGAGCTGACACAAACAACATGTTGAGGCATAATGTCCTATCCTGGGCGCTCATGTGATTATCTCGAAGAGGGCCCTGCAGAGTGTAAATACTCAGACTACATCACCTGGTCCTGGCCTCAGCCCTTGACAGTATGCGCAGAGCCAGGATTTATTTTATTTTAGATGAACTTTAGTTGAATCTGGATCTCTGCTTTCCAGTACAGTTTTGGCCCTTGCCAGAGGATGTACAATGGTAAGGAAATGAAGTTGTGGGCACTGTCCAGACAGAGTCCCTCAAGAAAATGAAGTCTTGAAAGTTGTCCTTTGTTTTTGTTTTAAGACAGAGTTTCACTGTGTGGCCCCCAGCAGCCAGGGCACACTCTTCCCAGTACCCCGGTGTGAACACTTGATATTTATTGTAGGAGAAGTTGGTGGGATTTAGTTTTACACATTTTTAAGATTTAAATCTTAAAATTGCAGTTTAGTCATAAATTTTTAGTAGGTGTTACAATCTCTTTAGTAGTAAAGGCCTCTGAAGTCCTTAAATAATTCAGATGGGGCCCTCCCTCCAACCAGAGTGTCGAGGGTTTTACTGTCTCACTTTCAGTGTGTCCTTGCCTTATCTCGTTTCTCATTATGGTGAGGGTGCAAAAAGATGTAGATCAGGCTCAATGTTTTACAGAGGGCGCTTGGTCCTGGGTGGTGTTATCAACTTGACACAAGCTAGAATTATCTGGGAAGAGAGAACCTTACTTGGGGGATTGCCTCCATTGGATTGGCCTGCAGGCAACCTGTGGGGCATATTTTCTTGATTGATGTGGGAGGGCACAGCTCACAGTGGGTGATGTCACTCCTGGGCAGGTGCTGGCATAAGAAAGCAAACTGAACTCTGCACCCTGGGGAGTACTCAGTGCCTTCTGTCTGATGTTGACTAGACCTAGAAAGATATCCCTTAAAGCCTACTATTATTAAAATATAGCAAAGCAAAAAAAGAGAGAGAAGAATCATACTGAACAAGCCGTGGGAAGTAAGCCAATATGCAACACTCCTCCACGGCCTCTAAACAAACTCTTTCTTTGGGGCCACCACCCAGCTCCCAAATCACAACACAAAGACTTATTGTTAATTATGAATGCTCGGCCTAGCTTAGGCTTGCTTCTGGCTAGCTCTTTTAAACTTAAATTAACCTGTTTCTCTTTACTCACCTTTTGTCTTGAGTTTTTTTTTTTTTTTTTAAACTCTCGTTTCTTCTGTATATCTTACTTTCATTGCATCTCATGTCTACAGGCTGGTGGCTGGCTGGCCTTTTTTTTTTTTTTTTTTTTTTTTTTTTTTTTTTTTTTATTAATCTCAGGCATCTCCCTCATTCTCTCCTCTTTCTTCTTTTATTCTTTCCTCTCTCCTACTTATTCTCTCTGCCCGCCAGCACTGTCAGTCCTTTCTCTGCCTAGCTATTGGCCATTCAACTTTTTATTAGGCCAGTCAGGTGTCTTAGGCAGGCAAGGTGAAACAAACACAACACATCTTTCCATAATTAAACAAACGCAGCAGAAACAAAATCAACACATCTTATACAGTTAAAGTAATATTTTGTAGCATAAACAAATGTAACATATCTTTACCTAGTTAAAATAATATTCCACAACACTCGTGCCTCCAGGATCCTGCCTTGAGTTTCTGCACTGACTGCCCTGTTAGGTTGAAGATGAAATCCACTCTTTCCTCCCCAGTTCTGTTAGGTCAGAGTGTTTTGTCACAGGAACAGAAAGCAGACTGGGGCAGAAGGCATGCATTTTACAGCATGCTGTCTTTTCTCGTGCTTTTTCTTCCCAAGGTTTCATCATCTGCAGTTGACTACAGTATGAAAAGTGTTAAATAGAGAACTCGGGAAGTAAGGATTTTCAAGTTTTAAATTAAATGCCAAGCCCTTCTACCCAGTCCTGCTAGCAGGAATCATCCCGTGTGCTTTATCTATCTACCACCCTGTTAGTTACTTTATATCTATTCCAGTTATCAGATCAGCTGTTGTGGAATTGCAGTGCTTGTATTTCGGTTGCTCTTGAAGATGGTCTCAAAGCACAAAGGTAGTGACCTGGCAATTTCGTTACAGTAGATTGCTATGCTAAAAAATGTTGCTACACAAATTTTTTTCTGGTGTCTGTTATTGTTCAATGTTGCTAATCTATTACTGCCTCTATTTTAATAAATTAACATTTCCATAGGGATATGTAGTATTCATAGGGAAAACAGTGACTGTATAGGGTTAGGCATTATTCACAGTGTCAAATGTCCACTAAAGGGCTTGGAAAATGCCCCTCGTGGTTAAGGCAGCTCTGTTGTAGTGGCTTAAGAAAGGACGCCACCAGACTACAGAGGCCCTGGGAAGGGAGCGTTTTTATATGAACCAAGCTCTGCAGTGAGGCCAGGGTGGGGTGCACTGAAGTTTTACTTGCTATGTCCTTTCTCCAGAGCAGAGTAAATCACCACTATCAGTTACAAGCATTTAGAAGGTCAAAGTCGTGATCCATTTAGATTACATAACCTCTGATGAATCAAAACTAGGTTCTGAGGAGGTCTTTGCATGTCCAAATCCACAGCAACATTGTTCACAATAGGTGAGCTCAGAAGGCAATCTGGATACTCACTAAGTGCTAAACAAAATATAATACAGACAAGGTTACATACACATCATTTTAAAAAAGAAGATGCAACCATGTTTGTAGCACAGATGACCCTTGGGGTGTTAGGCTAAGCGAGTAAACCAGGCATCTAATGAAAAACGCCATGTGATTTACGTTCTGTGAGGGCCTTACCTAGGGTAGTCAACATCATAGAAGCAGAAAGCAGATCGGTGTCTGACAGGGACCAAGGGAGGAATGGAGAACAGAACTTCAGCTTTGCAAGATGAACAAGTTCTGCCGGTCTGTTACACTGCAGTGGAAGCCGTGCAAGACTGTGAAGTTGTACACTTGAAGATGCTAAAGATGGCCAACTTTACTGAATACGTGTTTCACTATAACTAAAGAGAACCCACACTCAGAATCCCAAGTTAAAGCATGGGTCAGTTGAATTAGAATCATTGTGTGGACATGTGTATTTTTTTTAAACTTCTCCAGGTTGAAACAAGGGATGAAAACCAGTTAAAACCAATTGAAACCAGTGGGTCAGAGGCAGGTTGTACAATCTTAAAGTACTATGGGAAGAATAGAATGACACCCTGAAGGGAGGAAACGGTGTCAGTGACAGGTTAGTGTGTGTGTGTGGGCGGGAGGACATCTCCGTGCCCTAGACACACTGCGAACCACGGGCAATGTGTCTGCAGAGGCGTCTAGAGACACCATAGGAGTCCAAGCTCCACTGTGCCTTAAAATAAACATTTAGGACAATGGGATGGATCAGAGGGCAAAACGGTGATTGTTGCCCAAATCCAACATCCCGACTTGCATCTTTTGATCCCACAACTGAAGCAAATGAACTGACTCTCAAAGGTCGTCTTCTGACCTCCACGTGTAGGTTGTACCACATGCACCTGGACATGCGCGCGCGCGCGCACACACACACACACACACACACACACCTTCAACTCCAGGATAAAAAATAATACATGAAAACTAAAAATATTTGTTTTGTTAGTTTTTCAAAAAATATATAATTGGGAAGATTTTACCCATTTAAGGTCTACAGCAATGAACTCATGTGCACATACACTGTGCAGAGGTTGACACAGATGAAGAAACACGTTTCTGTATTTCCCACCTATACCTCAGAACTTGCACTTACTCATCTTGTGACTAGCGTTTGCAGCTCTTGGCCATGTCTCCACCCTCCCTCACTCCCAGTCGGCCTTGCATTGCTCTCTCACCCTGAGTTAGTCTCTTTAGATTGCACATATAGAGTCCAAGCTCTCAAAGGTTGTTTTCTGACTTCCACATGTAGGTTATACCATATGCACCTGGACATACACACACACACACACACACACACACACACACACACACTCAACTCCATGATCAAAAATAATAGATGAAAACTAAAAATATTTGTTTTGTTAGTTTCTTTTAAAAATATATAATTGTCAAGATTTTACCTATTTGAGGCCTACAACAATGAATTCATGAGCACATATGCCATGCAGTGATTGACAGTACTGCTCTGCTTAGATGCCCAGAGCCCATGGGGGATGCAGTGGTTCCCGTGGACCCAGACAAGTCTAATTGGAGGAGGGGAGCAAGCCACATTTGCAGTCTGGCCTCCTAGACGAGTTAGTGTGATATTAAGTATGCCAGCTTCCTGTGTTGCTGGATTATCATGTTGAGCCAAGCAGTCGCGGTCCCCACTTTACAGAGCCTCCAACACACAACGTCTTCCAAACCAGGCTCAGAAACATTCCCCAAAATGATTTTTCCAAAGCCCATACTGCAACGCTCCTGGGTGCACACTGTGACTTAAACACGGCCAGAATGCTTATTCTGGACGTTTTAAACAGGAAAAGTCAGAGTAGTCCTGGAAACGGGGATAAGAGAGTCAGGCAAAGCTCTGAAAAAGCGTGTAGGACTGCTGTGTTTTTATATATCACAAACTCTGGCATGGGTGAGGGCGGGGCAGACTGCCCAGTGACTGGAGGTGGAATAGAAATCGCTTTTTGGTGTCTCACTGCACTATGTGTAGGTGGGTGGTTGATGAAAAACCAAGAAGGCCTGGGTCCTGGCCCCCATTTTTTCACACACGATGTCTGTGACATTGGCCCAGACCCTTGAGTTCCCCAGGACTTATTTCCCATGAGTGGATGGACACAGAAAACTGTCCTTCTCATGTACATGACTTTGTTTGCCTTGACCTAAAGTAACAGAAGACTCCATGGTACTCTACAAACAACGAGAAGAGTCATTCTGAAAACGCTGGGCTCTTTGGGGAGCGTTTGAATTAGGGCAGATTCACCATGACAACACACTCTGTTGGTGCAGACTGAAAGTGCAAACTCATACTCGAGATACGAAATTAAACTCAACAATTTGAGTTACACTCATTTCAATAAGTGTGGTACCAATGTCAAGGAGGAAACGTGAAGAGCAAACACAGCAATGAAATAATCAGAAAGCCTCTGGTCTCCCCGTGTCCAGCGTTTTCAGCACTTCCCCTGAAAACTCTGTATCAGCACCATGGTGAAGGCCATCGCAGTCTGCAGACCAGGTGCTGCAGGGACACACACATGTGTTTCCACTGGTTTATTTTACCAGAGGGGTGTGCGTGTGTGTGTGTCTGTTCAATGTACTTATCACAAATTTAATTGCTCAACGAAGAGCTGCAAACACTTAACCGACCAATATTTGAGATGGGTGTGTTAACCCAGACATGCACGGCCATCAGGAACTCTGTACCCTGCTTCTAGAATGCTGGTTTTAAGTATGTGTCTCTCTTTTTATCTTTCTTTAGGAGGGCTTTGGGGAGCCCAGACAAAGTCTTGATGCATAGTCTAGGCTGGACCTGCACTTACCATGTAGCCTACACTGACCTTAAACTCTTGGTTCTCCCGTCTCAGCTTCCTGAATGCTGAGGTTATAGGCATGCTCAGCTTTAAGGATGGTTATTTTTATTTTAAATGTGTGTGTGTCTAGGTCAGGATAACTTGCAGGACTCTGCTTTCCTTTCCATCATCTGGATCGATCCTGGGTATCCAACTTGGTCCTCAGCTTTGGTGACAGGCACCTTCACCGCTGAGCCATCTGCCACACTAAACGTGTTTCTCAATAGCCGTCACACATGTGCTTAATATCAGCTGAATGGGAAGCTATTCCTTGTATTCGTTTCAAGAGAAGCCTGACCTCGTCCAGCACAGACACCAGCACGGAGCTCTCTGTGTCTCGTTTAGATGCTGTGCTATGTTTTGGGAGTCGATCCTCTCTGTGCTTCGAAGGACCCAAGTGTTGACTACAAGTTTGGAAAAAGTGACAAAGCAGCCTGCCCTATTTCGTTTCGTTTGCCTTTTATCCTCTCCAAAGTATGGCTAAAGTTTTAAACATCATCCTGAAAACTAGAAAGGACAAATGGCCTTCTCTTTTGTTGTAATCCTTTCGAAGTAACTTTCTTGATTCCAATTTGCAAATATCACTCTGAGCAAAGCAGTGATGAAAGCCAGCTCTATTGAAGAAAAAAGTGCACAAAATACCAGTGGCGATATACATACATATATGATTACACATGGTTGCTTCTGTACTCAAAAAGAAAATTAAATAGGAAAATATTACTCATTTCAAGAGAAAAATAGGGTAGAGATTACAACTCGGGGACTTGGCAATATTTTGTCCATGTGCGTTTGTCAGAAGGCAATTTGTGTATGCAAATACAGTTTGCTGACTAAACCGTGGAGTGATGCAAGCGATAGGCAGCGATAGGCAGCGATAGGATGCTTAGGGGAATTTTTGGGGGTTCCACTCAAGTGTAAGTGCCGTGTGGGTGTAAAGAGCGACTCCTCTCTCTGCAGCTTTCCTTTGGGGAGTGGGCATGTTTTTTCAGCCCTGAAAGCTGCTGACATTTTATGACCCACGCTGGGCGGTTAAATCACAAGTTACGCAGCACCTGTAAACAGTCTTGACGGGGAAGTCTAGAACTTGTTTGTGCAAGTTCGGACGTGCGTATTGGCACGCGTCTTTCTTTAGAAAACATACTATTTTCTTTTGGAATCTGGTGCTCTCTGATCTGAGAGCAAAAGATGAGAAGTCAAGACTAGCTTACTTCCAGGGAAAGGTTTTTTTTGTTGTTGGTTTTTTTTTTTTTTTTTTTTTTTTGGTTTTTCAAAACAAGGTTTCTCTGTAGCTTTGGAGCCTGTCCTGGAACTCGCTCTGTAGACCAGGCTGGCTTTGAACTCACAGAGATCTACCTGCCCCTGCCTCTGCCTCTGCCTCCCAAGTGATGGGATTTAATGGTGTGTGCCACCACTGCCTGGGTATTTCCGGGGAAAAATTTGAAGGCTACTTCAGGAGTCTCTTAATCCTTCACAGTAATCTCTAACTAGCTACCATGCCTGAAATTCTGACAAAGGGCCTTTCTTGTTCCTCAGCATCAGAGTTTGAAAACCTGTAGGGACACTCTAGAGGCGCCAGTGTGCCTCAGATCCTTTTCTGTGTCTTCACTGGTTGTCAAGGCCTTGGGGTTGAGATGTCTAAGAGCTTTGTGTGCCTCAAATGAAAACGCAGGCTAAGTGCTTGACACCACTGTCCGTAGTGATGGATTTTCAGAGCTGCGACTTATTGTGAGAAGGAAGACAAGGAGAACTGGACCATGGGACATTCCCTTCCCTCACTCGCTCCATGGACCTTGGGGAATTCCTGGTAGGTACAAAAGGCCGCTTGGTCATTCCTTGCCCAAGAAGATGTCTCAGAGGAGTCAGCGGAAGAAATTCAAGACAGAGCAGGAGGAGGCAGTGGGAACCCCAAAGGCTTTTCAAAGCACTTGGTCATATGTTTAGTTGGGCTCCTGAAGTCTGACTGAAGCTAGGTGAGAAACGGGGTGCTGACAGGTAAAGGGATCCCCTTTCTGTGACAGTGTGAACAGTCTGAGATCAGGAGCTGTGTGCTGGACTCCGAACACATCACCTTTGCTGTTCTGCGGTGCACTTGGAAAGCATACTGAGCCAGCCTGTAAGCAGTACTCGGGCCTCAGGTCCCTGCTCTGTTTGAATTCCTGTCCTGACTTCCTTTGACGATGAACAGCGGTGTGGAAGTGTAAGCCAAACAAAACCTGTTTTGTGTGCCTTTGGTCATGATGTTTCTTTACAGCAATTATAACCCTAAGACACACACACACACACACACACACACACACACACACACACACACACGCACACACACTATACTTTAACTTAGCTCCATGCTCCACATTCCTTCCGGGTAGTTTTTATTGTTAGCCTGAGAAGAGAAAACCTCAGTTGAGGAATTGTCTCTCAAAGCCCCAAGTAGACATCTTTTGTGACCCAGCGCCACCCCCAGTGCCAGGATTGGGTTACATTTAATTAAATTGTTAGCTAAAGGGGCTCTCAAACAACTCAGGCCCCTGACAAGGCCATTGGTTGTTCTCCACAACTTGATGGTAAGGCCCTATTGTTAGAGACGACATGTGCATATCTCATGGAACACAGAGAGGTCAGACGAGCATCTAACTAGAAGCTTCCCCACTACTGACCAGTGTTCTTGGTACCGGACGGTACCCTGAATGCTACCAGAGGAGAAAGGTCCACCCCAACCCAGCTACAAACCCTGTGGTGATCTGTATTGGTGCCCTGCTTGCATGTGTAGCATGTCATGCACATTGTTTGAGTCACGAACCATTATCTGATTGGATTTAAGACCCGCTCTGTGGGATGAAACCATGACTAATACTGTTCACGTGGCCAAGAACCTGAGACAGAATAATAGGTCATGGACCTGGGGAAAAACCCAACTATCACGGTTCTTCTAAAAATGACTCCTAATGACATTCTGATATACCTGTAGGCCTGAGTCTCATGCAGACACTGTCGAAGAAGTGTCCTTCTGAAGGCGATGGGAGCTAATACAGAGACCTACATCTGAATACCATGCAGGGAGTGAGAGACCTTGGAAAGCACTGTCCTAACTAAAATGTCTTCATTACCTCCCTCTCCTCAGGGCTCAGAGAGCTATGCAGAAGAGGAGGCAGGAAGGTTTTAAGAGTCCGAGGGGCTAGAGGACACCAAAGGAACAGTATCTTCCAGACATAACAGGACTGAGTCACGTGTGAGTGCACAGACCGTGGCAGCAGGCTCAAGGCCTGCACAGGTTGAAGCCAGGCAGGGCCCCAGCACTGGGATGAGGAAGTAGCCACGTGCTCACATTTCTGACAAAGAGGAATCTGCAGTTGACACTCACGTGCAAAGGAAAGGCCAGGTTTTTTCCAGTGGGTTTCACCGAGTATACTAACCACACTTCAGGGCAGGTGCCATGGCCAGCAGGAGATGGTCAACACAGAACCAGCTCAAGAACGTTTTCGGAGATTCTTTTAAAGACTGGGTTTCTCTGTGTATCCCTGACTATCCTGGAACTCACTCTGTAGATCAAGTTGGCCTCAAACGCAGGGAACCACCTGCCTCCCAAGTGGCTTTGATTAAAAGCATGTGCCTGCCTGGCTCTCTTACTGGTCTTTTGCGTGTATATTTCAGTTTCTGATTTTGAATTTTTATGTTCTCTCTGCATGTGCATGCATTTCTTGTGCCCTTTCTTAGTTTCTCTCTCTTTTTTATTCAGTTTTTGTATGCTAGTCTGTTCATTTTGTCTTATCTTTGTTTTTTATTTATCCTCTTCCTTTCACTGTTTTCTGAAGAGAGAGAATGAGGAAAGGGTAGGTGGGGAGGAGGGGAGGATCTGGGATGAGACAAGGGAGGGGAAATTGATGAGAATATATTGGATGAAAATGACTTTATTTCAATTAAAAGGTTAAAAATAAAATTACGATGAAGGAGGAGGAAGAAGAGGAGGATAAGAAGAACAGGAAGAATTGTTTCCACTTGGTTATCCCATGGCATGTCTGTGGGGAACGGTCTTGATTGAAGGGATATGGAAGGGTCCAGCCCACTGTGGGCAGCACCATCCCTGGGCAGGTGGTGTATAAGAAAGGTAGCTGAACATGACCCTGAGATTTAGCAGCCTTCTGCCACGGTTCCTGTTTTGAATGATTTGGTTCTCTTGGTGATGAACTATAACCTTAAGATGAAATAATGAAACCCAACTAGGACAACATTATCATTATTAATTAATTTTGAGACAACCTCACTGTGTATTCGAGGCTGGTCTTAAAATCATGATCCTCCTGACTCAGCCTCCCAAATCCTCAGGTTATAGGAATGTAACCTCATACCTGGGTAGCTCTCTGGTTTAATTTAAAGAAGAGTTGAGATGATTTGCACAGATGCACTGAGACCAAAATACATGCTCTCACCCAAAGACTACACAGAATAAGGAAGATGAGAGAACAGCAGGCGAAAACTGCTGGCTGAGAAAGACCAGGCCTTGAACGGAAGCACCGAGCTTCCTCCTGGCCAGAAGGCAGCACAGGGAGGGTTAGGTGAAGTTCTTTTTGTTGTCTTAGAGCAGAACGTCCATTGCTTATTTTACTGAAGCCTTCCTGTAGTGCTTGGACACTGTGCTAAGCACTGAAGAGACAGTGGTGGCTGAAGGTCCCGAAGTTCTGCCCTTCACAGAGTGGGCAGTGGGAAGGCAGGTGGACAGAGTATTCCAGTACCCCAACTTCCACAGCCTGTCCAGGGAGGCACAGGCTCCTAGAGCAGGTGCATGGGACCCCGACAGAATGTTAGGGTGGATTTCATGGTGCACAGAAACATTTCGAATGGCCACACCTTTCCAATAGCATAGAAGATCATTGTGGGATTTCAGTATTACTTGTCAGACAGATTTCTGTTTCTCTTCTTGTCCCAGGTGTTTTGGGAGTTGTGAGTTCAGTTGAAAAGACAGACTACACCCAACTAGTCCTGAAAACGGGACATAAATGGTAGCAAGAAACGTTGGCTACAAATCTAGGAATCTTTCAATGGCATTAATGTCAAGTTCCCGAGGAACATGTGCAAGCCAATGACTGCATGGGCCCAGGCTAACAAAGCCCCTGTGTAGCCCAAGGAAGTTCAACTCAGAATGCCAAAGGGTGCCAACCACACCCTGTCTGTGAACTTGCTTTCAACATCTGTCCCAAGTTTGAGAAGTGGTTTTGTGACTCCATGGGCTAGGGTCACAGGCGCTTCCAACCAAGGCTGAGGCCCAACCAGGGTCCAGGCTGCAGTTCCAGCTTAGGCTCTCACAGGCGCTTAGACCCCCATGAAGGCCCGGGAATAAAGTCCTCTATTTGCCAGTGTGAAGACAGATGGACTGGTGTGACCCTCTTTGCCCTCACACTCTTTGAAGATGGTTGGTGATCTGTGCTTCTTAAAAAAGAGAGAAAATTTCTATTTATTGGCATGTGACTTTAGAATTAATAATGACAAGTGTGTTCCATGTGTCACACGCTCTAGCCATCCACATTTGATCATTAATTTTAATTATTTTCCCTTTTTTTTTTGAGTCAGGGTCTCACAGCACAGGATGGCTTCAGACTCATCATGTAGCCGAGGATGACCTTGAACAACTGATCCTCCGGCCCCGTTTCTTAACTGCTAGGGTGACAGACGTGTGCCTCCAGGCCTGGGAAGCATTTCACAATCCGCTAATCGGAATAGGATCTACATTATCGTCTACTTTCCTAAGTGTCCTGTTTACACCAGGGTTTAGGTTTTTTCCCTGTCTCTTCAAATACTGTTGGCAGGAGAGCGTGGTGCCATCCCTGGAACCCTCACCATGTGGGTTCGCTAGAGCAGTAATCCACAGCTGGGCAGAGAGGACAGAGGAAGGGACTGATCAGAACGTAAAAGGCCCAAGGCTTTGGGGAGAAACTCGCTCAGATTTTTCATGAAATGTGAGATGAGGATTGGGAAGGTGCAAAACAGAAAAACTTGGTTTTGAACAATATTATTATATGTTACATGTTAAGGATTTTTGCTGACGTCCAGAAGTGGTTCTGGATTGTTGGCACAGAGAATTGTAACAGAGAGGCAGGAATAACATAGTTACGAATGTGGGTTAGTTAGAAGCCCCCATGCGCTTTGGTCACAGGACGTGGGGAACTGGTTAGTACTGCTCAGGAAGCTTCTTCTCTGTTGGCTAGCTTTCACAGTGCTGGAAGGTTGGCCAGGAGCCTGACCCAACTGTGAGCCCTATGAGCCGCAATCATGGGCAGTGTGGCAAGACATGCCCACGGCTGCAAAAGTCGCATGAAGGTTACACGAGTAACCATCTGCTTTCTGATTGGGTCCAAGACCTGTTCCAAAGGACAAAACACTTGCCGGGTGCAGCAACGGAACCAGTGGTTGGGGAGCTCTCAGGATTCAGGCGTGAGCCTATCGCTGCTACTCTGCTAGACAGACAATATCAAAACGCTCTCTAAATTCATGTCTGTGCACCCATGGATTAGTGCCGCACTCCTCAGAGACGTTGCTTTGTGCAGTGAACCATGGCTAAGGCGGAGTCACCACTGGTCAAGTGCAGAGAGTCTGCCAGTGCCGTGCTCAGTCACAAACGGGACATCTCTGCTGGACCCTCCCTAAAGCCTCAGGGACCATCACAGAAGAGGCTGTGGGAAGATGTCAGAGGTCAGGAGGACTAGGGCAAAAATGGCATCTCCTGGACGTGTCAGAACTGCTGCCACTCTCAGCTAGGAGATGAGAAATTTAGATTAAAATCCACACTGTCTTTAAGCCTTTAAATCTTTCTGTGGCTTATCTACTTACACATCCATCTTTTGCACATATTATATCACATAAATAAGTACTTATTATTATACCGCAGTAGAAAAGTTGAATTTTTGATTACCCGAAATATCATTTTTGTACCTAAAAACACAATAAGAGTTAAACACTGTAAGTGACCTAAAATAATTTTAAGACAGCATTGTTGTTATTATTAACCTTAGCAAAGATGCCAAAATAGGAACTATATGTTGTTATTATCGCATAAGTACAATTTCCAAATTCATGCCTACATTTACTTTTCAAAGTAAACAGAGATATCCTATTTAAAATGCTCTGGAGAGAGATGGCATGTGTTGGCACACATCTTTAATCCCAGCACTCAGGAGGCCGAGGCAGGAGGATCTCTGCGAGCTTGAGTCCAACCTGGTCTACAAAGCAAGGGCCAGGGCAGCCATAGCTGTTACACAGAGCAACCCTATCTTGACTCGCACCCCCGCCCCAATCCCCGAAAAGAACGTTGACTTAACTTTGAGTGAAGACACAATCACGCCATGGGTAGAAAGCAGGCCCGTTGAGTCGAGTATGAAGAGTGTCCACTGAGAGCCGAGGAGAAATCGTCATCGTCCTTCCAGATTAGGGAAACGCGAGCAGGGAGATGGAGGCTTGAGTGTCACACGGCGGGTGTGTCATTGTCACCTCATCTGCACAGGTGCCAGCAGGACGGCAGAATGTGGGAGTGACCATGTTTCCTGAGAGGGCTGACTTTATGGATTTATTTCTGGTGCTGTAGGCAGCAGGAGAAAGAGGTGCCCGGAAGACGACCTAGAGCGCTCTATGACTCCGCCCACCGAGGAGGCTAATTTTGCTAAACGACAGAGAGGAGGCTAACAAAGTGTCAAGGGTCCAGGTCAACGCTATCAAGCGTACAGTGGGTAAGGCCTGCGCCATCTGCCTTTTGTCTGTTGATCCTAACCTGATCTGGGGACCAGTTAGGGGGAATACAATCGGAACCGTGCCACATTCTCTGTGAACTTGAGGGATTGATGTGGAAACGCGGTCCTTGCACCATGGGATGCTGGGGCAAGGCAAAGGAGATCGTAACAAGACTGGGATGGGATTTAGGATTCAGCTTGACCCTGGGTGGAATCATTGACCCACTGCTGATGTCAACGGAGCTCAGGGTTTATCAGTTGGGTGCTGGGCATGGGAGGTGCTAGGAGCTAGACCCTAGTTCTATGAGTGACACGTTGCTCACCCTCCACTGTGTGGTCAGGCTGCTCACAGATTTCACTCCAATAGCTATTCTTTTCACCCTTGAAATTTGTTTCCAAACAACTGTTTCCTTTTAACATTCCCAGAGCAGACTGACTTTTTGAGTTTTGTGTCGCTTCCAACTCTGTCAGTGTTAGAGACCTCACATCAATTCCAACATCCCACCACTGTCTTTCTCCTAAGAGTTCCTGAGAGTGTTGCAGCCACTTTGGGGCCAGTCTGCTTATGGTCATCACATGTCCTCGCCACTTCCTCCCACTGTCACGGCCCAGCAAGGACCTTTGATTACCACAGGGGTCTCAATGGTTATCTCTGTCACTTCTACTCTATCCTATGGTTTTGTGTTTATTTAAAATAAGCAGAGTCCTGTAGAAAGGAAGTCAGAATAGTATCAAGTGTCTGTTGTCAAGTCCTGAGGAATGAATAAATGAAGGAAGGAAGGGAGGAAGGAAGGGAGGGAAGTTGGCAGGCGGGTGGGCAGGCCTGTCACAGGGCAAAAGTCACTGCACAGTAGGCAGCTCAACCTAACAGAGACTGGTTTTTTAGTTTGTTATTTTTTTTAAACTTTGTGTTGATTCTTGTGGATCTCACATCATGCATCCCAATCCTATTCTTCTCCCTATCTGATCCTGCTCTTCTCCCCATCCCCTCGCCTCCACCCTTTGCCCTTGTGACCTCCCCCAAACAAAACAAAATTTAAAAGTCTAGCCAAGAAAACAAATCTCCATGTGGAAGCTGTGGTGCAGCCCAGTGAGTCACACAGTATACTCCTCAGTCCATCTGTACTTGTAAGCATTTGGATTGCTGGTCTGGCTTGAGGTGTCTGGCTTCTGCTATCCTGTGGATGCTGGGCCCTCACTGGGACCACTCCTGGCTATCCTGTTGCTGTCCCGGGTCATGGAAATCCTGTGGCTTTAGATGTGCAGATCTGGCCCCTTCAGCTGTTCACAGATGAGATAGATGCTGGGGTGGCCTAACTCATATCCTGGTTCTGGGCCTGGGTGGCAGCTGGGTTGGTCATCTGGCAGCTTTCCCTCATCGTCACCACCTGGGCCAGCTCTTCAGCACTGCTCCAGCAGCTCACCCAGTGCAGCAGGCAGCAAGGAGCAGGGGCAGCTCTCCTCCTCTCAGCCCTCAGGGCCAGCTCTACTGTCCTGGCCAGGTAAGGTAAAAGGCCCACTGTCTGAATTGCTGCAGTTGATGAGGGACAGGCCCAGCTCTCTGGTGGTTGGCCCTCCCACTTACCACAGTTGGCAAGGGGTAGGGGGCATATTTCCCCAACCAAAGCCACCATATGGCATACGAGGGAGGGGGCAGGTGCCACTTTCCTGCTCTCATGTCTGCAGGACCTGATCTCCTGTGTCCCTGCCAACAGGCTCAGCTCTGGTGTGCTCCCCAGGGGAGGGCCTGTTTGCTCTCCTGCCAGCTACAGCTGGTGACAGGCTGGGCCAGCTCTCCTGTTCTAATGGTTCCAGGGCCAGCTCTCCTGCCTGCTGCATGTGGCAGGGGTGAGGGAAGGGAGGGCGTCTTCCCCTCACCCGTGCCAACACATGGCTGATGAGGGAGGCAAGGTCAGCTTTCCTGCTCTCACACCCTGTGAGCTGGTTCACCTATGTCCTGCCAGGAGGTTTAGCTCTCCTACGCTGCCTGGGTGAGGTGCAGTATCAATTCTCTCACTCCCATGACCCCAAGTGGTGAGGGACAGGATGGGGGGGTGTCTTCTCTCCCTCCCCCACTCCACCATATGGTAGATGAGGGGTGGGGCCAGATCTCCCACACACTTTCATGGGGGGCAGATTACCTGTGTTCTATCAACGGGGCCAGCTCTACTGTGTTGCCTGGATGCAGGGCCTGCTCTTTCCAGTGCTATAACCAGTGAGGGGCAGGTTCAGCTCTCCTGTTCTTGAGACCCCAAGACCAGATTTTCTAGCCTGCTGTAGGTGGGAAGCCGGTTCCTTGGAACAGCATGCTCTCTCTGGTTGCTGTTGGAATTATGTGGACAGGCAGACATCATCTGTATGCGGTCACACACACGCTTGAACAACAAGGACTGTGCCATCTTCATACGTGAATGCGCATGCCTGGTTCTCTAGAGCACGTCCTCCTGGAGGGGACCGCCCCTCCGCACTCGGGAGGGCACTATGCCCAGCCCACCTTCCCTCTTGTCAGACTCCGTTACATCATCGCTTCTTACTTGTCTGCCTAGCGCTAACTTCCCTCTTGTGTATTCATTAGCTGGCTTGTTTATTATGTCTTCACCAACCAGAATGTGGCTCTGTGATGGAGGAGGCTCTGCCTTGTTCTTGGGACTCTCCAGGGCCCAGAGGATGCTCGGCATGTGAGCAACCCCCTCCAGGAGGTATTTGTTTACCAAGAGATTGTAAAATGCCAAGAGAACAACTTTCCATCATTGACTGTGAGGGCTTGCGCATGCCCAGTGGACTGACCGGCATGCCGATGGTGCTTGTAGTATTCCTTTTCCTTGGCTCCTTATAAAAACCAACGTCAGCTCCCGGCCCAGGGCTGATGGGATTGCCGTGTTCTTAATTCAACTTTTAACTGACTCCCTTCTTCTCTTTCTGACTCAGTATTGGCCTGTGGAACGTGCCAGAAGATGTGGTAAAACACACGCGTGCGCGTGCACGTACACACAGAGCAGTCTCCTGGATGCTGGGACTGTGGATTGCACAGTTGGTTTTTGTGTTGACTTGGCGTGAACTGTGGGAACTCACTTAACTGCTCTGAAGACCACTCTTCTCGTTAGTAAAAGTAATTTATAGTGAAAGTCATCAGTAAAAGTAACTCACAAAGAACCCTGAAGCCCTTAAGGCAGCAGTTTGCAACCTCTGGGTCATGACCCACTCCCCCCCCCCCCCAGGGCTGGATACCCTGCCTAGCAGATATTTACGTGCTGATTCATAACAGTAGTAAAATTACAGTCATGAAGTAGCAACAAAATAGTTTTATGGTTGGGGGGCACTACCTAAGAAAGAGTATTAAAGGGCCGCAGTATTAGGAAGGTTGAGGACCACGGCCTTAGAGGAATATAGCTACAACCAGGGGCTGCTACCAGGGCTCACACCCTCTGCCTCTCACTTTCTCAAACACCCTGGAACCTCTGCTTCTCTGCTGTGCACTCTATGAGTCTTTGCACTCAACGTGTATTTATCCCCTTTTGTTTTTCCACACCGTTTTCATCTGAGATCAAGAGTTCTTTACAATCTGCCAATAAGGAGTATCGTTTTAAAGAGTACCTGGAGAAGTCCTTTGAAATCATGAGAACTGTTCGCACATTGGTCGCAGATCACAAGCCATTTGTTTCCATTTTTACGTACATTATGGAATTTCATTATAAGCCACTGGCCAGTATGTGCTTTAAGAAGGCTTAGCTGCAATGTCAGAGTTCGGCAAATGGCCAGTTTCCGGAATGTTCTTCCTCTAGACCTCCCTCTGCTCCTCTGCTGCCGGCAATCAAGTGAGCGAGTGCTCCTCCTTCCTTCTCTCAACCTGCCTGGTCTTTTCAGATGTTGTCACTGTAAGTCCAGACCTGTGGTGACTTGTCAGCCCTGGTCTGATGTCCCCATGGTGGGTGTCTCTATGTGTTTCCTGTGTCCTTCCTGGCACTTGCCAGCCGTGTCTTTATCTGCATGCTATTTCTTTCTCTGCAGCGCCGTTTCTGTCCTGTATGCGTGGCAAGCGCACAGTTCTCTTGTAAGACCTAGCTCAGAATTCACATCCTTTTTGTAGCTTCTGCCCCGCCCTCCCAGAGCTGGGATCCTGACCTGTCTTCTCTCTACTAAGGCTGTCCTGCTGTAACCTCATAGTGAATCACTTCTCTGTACCACTTGTGGATAAAGAGTTTTGTCTTTTTCATAGTCTTAGGCATGGCCTAGAAATCCTAATAAGTGAGTGAAAATAGAGCGGTTTAATTTCTGGCCTCACACAGTCCTGAGGAGGTTTGACTGGCGTGTGGGAAACGCTCTTTAAAATGGCTTCTGGGTAGTGATGGGATCAGAAGGTGAATTCAGAGGATCCTGGGTGTCCTATGGCAGATGTCCACAGCTGGGGTAGTATGGGTCGAATTTGTTTTTCCTCATCTAATTAAAGGATCTTAATTAGACCACCCACCAGGCAGGTGGCTGGAATGTTGTGATCCCTGGCTTTGCCCCATCATAATGGCAGTGAGATTCACTGTGAATTGAAGTTTGTGTGGTGGTCCATGGGTGGGTGGAGTTGACAAAACTTGAAATTTATTTTAGAAAATGTGACTTTCATAGCCTTTTGCCAATTATAATCGTAGTTAAAATGTTTTACTATGAGAACCCAAGAAAATTTAGTAAAGAGATGAAACCAGTGACAAATCTATTATTCTAGGCAACAGATTTTTTTTCCCTTTGTGTATAGCATCACATGTGTACATGTTTGCATACAATTGTAGTTGTGATATTGGTTTCTGTTTTCCTATAGGAAAAAGACGAATATAAGACATCTTCTGCAACTTGATCCTGACATGGGTTTCCTCTCTCCCTTCACCATTCCCTTCCCTTCCCTTTCAAATCCTTTTCCTTTTCTTTCTACAATGAAGTGTCTGTTCCACTTGCAAGTGTTGAGAACACACGTTGGGACTCAGTGTTGGCTGGACTTCTGAAGTGTTGCTGTAACCTAGTTCACGAAGCCATTCTTCTCTTGTCACATGCAAAGTCCAGTCACACAAAGATGCAGTCCCACATCCTTAGCCTGGCCTGAGCCGTCTAAGCCATCGGGCTCCTCTGTGGCCTTATCTCTATGTCTCCTTTGCTCACCCAGCTCTAATCACCCTAGGCTCCTTTAGTTTTTGGAGCTCACTAAACTTCAGCACCCTCCCCAATGGTCCATTTATCATATTTCCTTTTGTTGAATTACCACCTACTTTACTATGCATTTTCAAAAGTCCCTTAGTAACGTGAAGGAAGGACCTTGGTTTCATCTCACACTGCCAATGCAATACCAGGGTGGGAGGGCACTGCTCTTTCTTCTAGAGATAGTTGATTGCAGTTCACTATTTCAAGGTTAATGAAAATGAAACAGAAAGAGACAGGAACAAAATAGATCAGTTTCAGTCACGAGCAGGGCGGTCATTCTGTGCTCTCTGTTGAGAAAATGAAGCAGAGTCCCTGTGTTTCTCAGGGACTTGCGTGCTGCGTCCTCTTGGCTGCCATTGCTCAGGATTGTCCTTAGGGTGACAAGGTGGCTGTGTGCTCTCTCCCATACTCTTGAAGACCTATAGTGCTCCAAGGAAGTGAAGGATGGCCCAATTGAAGTGTTGGCCCAATTAAAACAGTCTCCCACGAGCATCAAGGGATCTCTGGGATATGCATAATCTTCTGTATTTTGCCAGAGGTCAAACTAGGATCTCTAGGCTTGCCTGGCAGATACATTTACCCCCAGAGCAATCTCAGTGGCTCTTGTCTTGTTTTAGAGACAGAATCTCTCACTGGACAGGAACTAGCAGATTTGTCTAGGCTGGCAGGCCAGTGAGCCCTGGGGATCTTCTTGTCTCTTCCCTCAGCTCTGCCTTTCAGGCATGTGTTACCGTGTCTGGCTCCCCCAAACCCCCTACCCTGATTTTGGACTCTGGAGACCAAACTCAGGTCCTTGCGCTTGTAACACAAGAGCCCTACCGACCAAGCCGTCTTCCCAGCCCCAATGTTACAGTTTTTGACAGGCTCTAGAGATAGTCTGGAAACCGTAAAGCTGAAACTATAAGCTCCATTTAGATTCTGTGACGGGCTGAGCCAATTCAGTCTGAAAAAATAAACTGACTTGAGAACATTTAAACACTAGTAGTCTACTGAGGAGTTTGCCAGCCACGAGCCCCATAGCAGGTAAGCTGAAGTCTACAGCCAGAGACAAAAATGGCCTTTTAGACTCCAAGGCTGATAAACAGAGATAGCACTCCAGACTCCCACACCCATCAGAAAGCAACAGAAGCGCTGGGTTCAGCGTTGTGAGTTCCTGCGCTCCGAGGCTATGAGCTGCCGAACTGTGCTGTGCGCATAGCAGTTGATACAGAACAGATTCTCAGAAACACCAGTATTTATTCTTCTTCCCCAAGAGGGGCAATCAGAGTGCTGTAGGAACTTACAAACACACTGACTGAAGAAGGCGTGGGGAAGCCAGGCCATCTGGATTCTGAACGGATTCTTTAACACTGAGAACTTGGTTCTCTGCTCTTACCGCGCTCGCTATAGTTCCTCTCAGACATGTAGGGGTTTATTATGATTAAGATCTTATTAGACTTGTAGAAATGCCAAATAATGAGCTCCCTCATCTCCTTCCCTTCCTTCTATTTTGTGATGGTCCTGGCAATATGGTTCTGGCATTTAAAATGTAATGATTTGTAGATAAACGTGGGAACGCCGTTCTAGGACAGGTCGGCTGTAGTGATGGCATTACATGGAGGACACAGGTAATGCAATTTCACTATGAAATATTGATTCTGACTCTGGAGAAGGGTGGAGTGTTGTGAGAAAACCTAAATCGAGATTTGCCACGTGACCCAGCCACATCTCTCCTGGATAATTTCCCAAAGAATTAAAATTAACACACAATACTTGCATACCAGTGTTTATTACAGTACTGTCTACAACAGCGTAGTGAACGTGAAGGTACCCAACAGAGGGATGGATAAAGGAAATTACATTATGTGTACACCTGGAATTATGGATGCAACTGCAGAGAATCACATTAAGGGAATCAATAAGGGTCTCAGACAAATGTTTCATACTTCCTCTTACTCATTGATCCTAGATTATGTGTAAGACCACAGAACTACACGTTAGCTTTTAGTGACCTAAAATTTGAAGCAAGACTGTTTAGAAGAACAAAGGGATCTAACAGGAGGGGGAAGGGTGAAGAGGAGAGGGTGAGTGTATGGCAGGAATATGTTTATAAAGCATTGTACACTTGTATGGAAATACCTTTATGTAACCAGTACTATATATAATGAATATATATCAACCAAACCAAAACAAAACAAAATCCCTGGCTTTGAGCCGTCAGTGTTCCAGCTACTGTGTGGAGCTCCTAGGATGCGGTGGAGGAGAAGACAGACAGACACTAGACAGCGAGTTGCAGGAGTTTGAATGTTAAGCACTGGCTGCTATGGTGGTGTGAGCGACAAGAAGAGAAAGGCTTCCAGAAAAAGTCGTATTTGAGCCAAGACTGAATGACGTGTGGGGACTACACAGACTAATGTCAGCCGTGGGCCAGTGCCATCCGTGTTTCCTTCATGTAAACACGCTTTTGCAGATGCCATATGTGAGAATCACTTCTAGGTGCCTTGGGGTTGCTGGAGAGAGAGACAGCCCAGCAATCATGCACAGCTCGCACGCTCAGGGAGTCCCGCTTGCTTTGCCAGCATTGGCGTGGTTTGTGTGCAGGAGAGAGGGGCTTGTCTGCTGGGGAGCTAAAGGCTTTAGGGGAAGCCGTCCGTTTCTTACACGGAGACTAAAGCCTTATAATGACAATTTCTTTCTCAAAGATCTCGGTGAAATTCAAGAAATTCTAACACATCATCAGGGAAGTGTGGGGTAATAGCTTTTGAAGAAAGCAAGAGGGGAGGAGGGGTGAGAAGAGTGGACAGATACCAGAGGAGGGGGAAGCCTTTTGAGATAGCATGCATCTCTTCATGGAACGGAGAGCATAGAGAAGGGGGGAGAGGTTCTTCAGACCGGACCCACACAGGGCAGTCCTGGAGGGCCAAGCAGGAAGAAAAGATGGAATGTGTAAGCGATTTTCACGAATGCTGTGAATATAGGCATGGTTCTACAAGGATGTCCCAGTCCTTTGATATGGTCACATGATGTTGTCATCTACAAATATATCCAGAGGCTTTCATAGCTATCCTAGGACCCATGTGGCATGTGGATGCGGATTGGACATGACCAGAAGGATGGAAGAGTAAAATGTCTGCCTTGTAAAGCCAGGCACGATGGCGCATGCCTCTGTTCTCAGTTCTCTGTGGTTATGTTTCTGCAGATGTCACGCGGTGTGGCATTTGTGTCCTCAGCTTCTACTTTAGAATTACTTGAGATTTCTTTCTCCCAGGACTCTCAGCACTAAGCGTATTACTCTGGGTTTGTTACTTTTCTAGGTGAGTTCAGAATTCTTATGGAATAGGAGAGACGAGAGCGATTCAGATAGAGGTCGGACCAAAGGTAGAAGTGTAGTGGGCAGACGGAGGAAGTGTTGAGTGAGACACAAGATGATAGCATCTACAGGGGACCTGGCTTAGTTTGGGTCATAGTGGAGGTTCCCTGAGAGAGTGCTACTGAGGTGAGAGCTGAAAGACGATCTGGTATTAACCAGATTCAGAGGGTGAACTGCAGGAAGCAATCCAAGCAAGGGAGCTGGGTGATGATGGAAACGATTTCCCAGATAGACAGATCATAAAACTAATAAGACTTTATTATTTCATTCAACAAGTTTATTACACATAGTCTTCTGACTCTGGAGGCCCAATTATGAATGAAAGCCCAACATTTGATGTGCCTACATTGTAGTAAGCACTAAGGAGAAGCGATAAGGATGTGTTCTTTGTCTTGAGATGGATGGAGCTGCTGTCATTTGTGGAGGCAGGAGATGCCGACGGGGGCTGGATTTGTGCATGTAGAATAGGCTATTTTAAATGTATTTGAGATGAACAAGTGAATCCTAAGGAGTCAATGTTGCATGTGGGCTTGAGTTTCAGAGTTGTTTGAGGCTGATACATACATTTGTAAATAGATAATATATAAATGATAACTCAAGTGTCAGGAGTGGGTGCATTGTCCTGTAACTCCATAAGCAACGCACAACACAACTGGAAGGGGAGCCATTTACATAGGTTTGTTATGAACTGTGTTTAATGGCCATGGATGGAGACAAGAGGACCAAAGGAAGGAAGATGCAGCGGAAAGAAAAGTGAGTTCTTGGGAAGCTTCAGCATCTAATGGTCAGGCTAAGGGGAAAGAGATACAAATAAAGGGGGTACAAAAGGGTATAGGGAATAAAAGTTAAGGGAGTGATGTGACTGAGATGGTGGTGGAGAGGGTTTCGAGGGGGCAGTGGCCAACAGGGTCAAGAGTAGTTGAGAAACTCAGTAAGTCAAAGTGCTTCATCTTGCTAGCTTAACGGAATTTGAAGTCACCTAGGAGATACACCTCTGGTATGTCTGTGAGGACACTTCAAGAGAGGTTTAAGTGAGGAGATAAAAACTTGACCGACCCCATCACATGGGCCAGGGCACTGGACTGAATAAAAAGGAGACATCTGGCTGAGTACCAGCTCTTATCTCTTTTGTTTTCTCCTTACAAAAGCAGTGTGAGCAGCTGTCTCCCATCTCCACAGCCACACAGTAGTGGCTTGAACTTGAATGAGAACGTCCCCCAAAGGCTCAGGTGTTTGAACGCTCACTCCCCACTTGGTGGGGCTGCTTAGAGAGGTTTGGGAGACACAACCTTGCTGTAGGAAGTATGTCACTGCGGGTGGGCTCTGAGATTAGAAACCTCAAGTCACTTCCAGTTTGCTTTTTCTGCTTGGTGCTTACATTTAAAGATGTGAACTCAGGTTCCTGCTCCCACCACTATCCCTGACATTTGCTGCTGTGCTTTCCCACTGGGATGGACTTACAACCTCAAGTCCAAAGAGACTCTTTTTCTTTAAGCCGCCTTGGTCATTGTGTTTTCTCACAGCAACAGAAAATTACTTCTCTGCTAATGATGAACCGTACCCTTGAATCATGAGCCCAGACAAACCCTTCCTTCCTCAGATTGCTGTTGTCAGTACTTTTTTTTTTTATCACAGTAACAAGACAGAGCAGTTTCTGCCCTTGTCCTGTGAACTGGCTTCATGGTTGTCTCAGCAGTCCATTGAATATGGGTCATTTGGTGACCTCAGCAAAAAGGTTTTTCTTTTTTTGTTCAGGAGTCTCAAGGGTGAAGTAACAAGGTAGGAGTGGGAGGTAAAAGAATATAGACTCTAATGTGCCCTGCAACATGACATTTGAGGAATGCTGTCTTCCAGCCCTGCAGGCTGAGTTCCTGGCTGGAGTGAGGTCAGCTCAGAGGGAGGTGGTAACTTTGCAAGAACCCCAGTTGGAAGTTCAGCAGCGGTTAGGTTTTTGAGGCTAGGTTTGCCTTATTTCTTTTTCTCTGCCATGTCCCCCCCCCCTTGGAATATGACATTGGTTAGGATGTGAGTGTTTGAGGTGATGACAAGGGAGTGTTGGAGAAGGGGCTGGAGTTTCCAGAACACACATTGAGTTAATTCTACTGATACATTCGAACAGCATGGATAAATTGGGAAAACATGGCACAGACCACACACAGTTCTTGAATGTTCCCCCACTGGTGTAAGGATTATATTCCTCAATCCCTTTTGTTAAGTATTCTCTACCATCCTCTCCCAGTGTATCTGCTATTCCTTAAGGAATACCAACCCTTGTGGTCACTCCCAGTGCCTGGTGTTTCTCAGCCTTGTCATGAGACTGAGGGGAGGAATCTGGGGATCTTGTTGACTTGAGGCATGCTTGTCTGGATTGGCAATGACTTTTGTCTTGTCCCTCTTTGTTTTCTGTAGATTGTCTCTACTCTTCAGGCAACTAAAAACTTGCTCTCAGAGGCTATGCATAACATGAAGCTTCCCTTTGGAATGTTTTTTAGAAAGAACCCCAAGAATTGGTATTTATATTCGTTCAGAAAATTATATTTTCAAAGAAAGCACATGTGAACAGCCCACACATGTTACAATATAAGGTATGGTCTAAGTCAACTTCCAGGGCAGATCCCTCCCCTCCTATATATCTTTAAAACATGTAAGACTATCTTCCTCATACCTAAATTCCAATTTATGTACCAAAATAATTTCAGAATAATGTAAACATCGTAGAGATAATGTGGCCCCTGCTTACATATCTTGCCGTTGCTTTCTCATGCTGTCTTAACATATGAAGATCACATCTGGACCTCTGTCCTCTGAAGTCCAGGTCAATACTCTTCTAGACATTTATAGATGTCCCTTGAGCATAGGAAATCACATTGAACTTATGTTTTTAAAGAAATTAAACACTCTCTTATATAAACAAAAGCATGTTACAATTCAAATAGGTTTGAGACATCAAAGAATCAAAATTTAGTACTCTAACTTTTAATATTTATATTTATTCAGTATTATTTATATTTATACACTATTATTTATGTTCACATTGGAGGAAAATGCCTGGGAACTGCATCTTCAAGCAGAAAGCCTTGAACCAATTATTGCCTCATCCTTAGTGTCCATTCATACCAAAGCTCGCATATTTTAATTATATATGGCAGAGCTCAACACTAAATATTAATTTCTCATTCACCCAAAGCATATTTTCTCAGTAATAGCAGTGTGAAACTAGACTCTGAATATCTGTTGTCTCTTCTGCCCATTTGGCTGTTGCTCTTTGCTTGAATTTTTCTTCCATGTTATCATTTCTATCACCGTCTTTACTTTTTCACAGATCACCACTTTATATGTAGAGATGTATTTAGTGAGTGGATCCGTGAGTGTCCACACTTTTGACTTCACTTGGATGTGCTTAGTGATGAATTCCTGACCATATAAACTTTGTAAAGGAGAAGTTAATATTTGGTGTTGAGCTCTTCTGCATCTGGTAAGAATATGCTAACTCTGGCATGAAAGGGCACTAAAATGAGGCAAGAATTGGTCCAAGGCTTTCTTTCTGAAGATGTTTTTCCAAGGCATTTTCCTCCCACTGAGTTATAGTATAATATGCACTAAACTTTGATATTTGGATGTCTCAAATCTATGTGAATGGCAAAGTACTTTTAAAAAAAACATAAGAAATTGTTCAATTTCTTTAAAAACATAATTTCAATGTAATTCAATATGCTCAAGAGACATCTAGAAATAGCTAGAATGACAGAGGTCCAGTTGTGGCCTATAGTGGTATATTATCTGTATTATAATAAATAAATCTTGCCTGAAGACTAGGGGCAAAGCTAAGCCATTAGAGATCAGGCAGTGGTAGCACACATCTTTAATTCCAGGATTTGGGAGACAGAAGCAGATGGATCTCTGTGAGTTCAAGGCCACCTTGAACTTGGGCTACACAGTATCATTGCAAAAAAAAAATCGAGGTGGAGGTGCATCACCTTTAATCCCAGGACTGGGGAGTCACACCTTTAATCCCAGCACTAGAGGGAATATAAGATGGGAGGAGAGAGAGGTCTGGGTTGCTTAGTCTCTTTAAGCCTTCTTAGTCTGCTCAGTCTGTTTAGTCTGTGGTTGCCCAGCCTTGGTAGAAGTAAGACTTCTCTAGTGGCTTGGCTGCTTTGCTTTTCTGGTTTTTGGGCTGAACCCCAATACCTATCTCCAGATTTTTATTATTTGTGCTACAGTGGTCTTCATATATTAAGGCAGTATGGGAAAGTGCTGGCAAGATGTGTTAGCAGGAGCCACATATCTCCACCATGTTTATATTATTCTGAAATTATTGTTGGTACAAAAGTTGGGATTTAGCTATGAGGATGGTCTTATAAACTTTAAGGAGCTATTGCAGGAATTTTCTCTGCATGCTGACTTTGACCATGTCTTAAGTTGCAAATGTGTGTTCTGTTGCATGCTGAGGTGAGTGGATGGGCTGCTCACCTGTTCTGTGTCTTACACTTGTGTTGTCCAGGTGTGTGTTTCTTCCCACAGCAGACCCTGTCATCACCTGGGTTTACTTCCATGCCCTGAACCTACTCCATCACAGAATTCCACAAAGCTCTAGTCCCATGAGAGTGACACCGAGGCACACTTCCCAGCCCTCTACAGTTATGTTCTTTGGGTACCCCAAGAGACTGTGTAGAGGGAACTCCCCATGCCCGCTCACTTTTGTGTGTTTGGGTAGCCCAAGGCAAATGTAGCTTCTCAGACATAGGGATGGAACCTCCCTTGAAAGGCTTAGATTAGCAGAGGTGCAATAGTCAGACTCCACAGACAACCTGTAGATGTGATCCAGGCTAGCACATTCTCAAAAGCCCCCATTAATCCTATGAACCCTGAGCCCACACTGCTATCAGAATCAGTTACATGGAGCCCAGAGGCTGCCCTTGAGGAAGGAGAGGTAGCAGTCCATCTTCCTGTCTACTTCAGAGGCAGTCTTCTTGGCTAGCTGTTTGAGGGAAAATTGAAAAGAAGTTTTTGTGTTGGCAGTCTCCAGCATGGTGGACATGCAAGGCACATAACTGTACAACACACAATTCTGCTATATGAAGTATAAAGAAGAGATATTTAAATATTTATATGTGGTCATACATACATCTACATAATGATATTTCATGTATATATCACTCATATTTATATGTTTTCATTTTCTCAAATTTCTACTTTTAATTCAATGGTCTCCTTGAGAAGTGAGTGTGGCTTTTTAAGTTAAGGGTTTTTCAATTAGTGACCGAAAGAAAGACCATCCTGGAGTGAGGTGGATTGGGGAGCAAAATCAGAACAAGGAAGGTCAAGGAGCACCAGGAAGCAGTGGCAAGCAAAAGGCAAACTGTTTCATCCACTTAAACCTGGGTCATGCATCAGCACCAGCCCCCAGGAGGTGTAATCTCTGCCACTGGAAGTGACCATCTCCTGACTTCTATCATTGCCAGCTGTTTGAGATTATGCTAGGTTTTGCTGCAATAATGAAGAACCCCAGTTTCCAGCGGCTCATTGTCTGCAGTGTCTACATCAAACTCTGCCTGTAGCAGGAACTAGAGGGATCCTGGAAAACTGTTTCCTATTCCTGTTTCCCAATAATTGTGGTGGAGGCAGTTCCTGGCTGCTGCACCAACGGAATTCAGGCTGGTTTTTGTAGCACTTGTAGGTCCGTCTCACTGCATTATCACAGGGACGACAACTCAGGTATAGTACCCACTCCTCAAGGGTCTGGTTTTCAGCACAGTAAGCCCTTCCTTGAAGCTGGGGAATACCAGGACCAAGTATCAGTGATATTTCTTTAGAACTCTGAATTTCAACATTGAAGACTCCCCCATCTCCCTTCACTCAACACAGACTTGTCTCCTCGATGCCCATGAGTCTCCTCTTTACCCTGATTTTATGACCTCAGTTTTGTGCCTTAATGATCCTTCTTCAAATAGCTGGAGAGGTGTCTGTCTCCATTGATAGACTCAAAGTGGCATCCTTCACCCTTGGCATAGCCTCACCATTCTGTACAGGAGGCAGGGGTGGCTGTTGGTTTCTTAGTGGGAGAACATTTTCCCTGTGTGATCATTAAAATCCTAAACCTGAGCCCTGAAGAAAGATGGCAAGTCCCATTGCTACTGCGGGTGGTATTATCTCTGGGCAGATGGTTCTGCCTGGGCTGCATAAGAAAGTTAGCTAAGCCCAAACTTGTGAGTGAGCCAGCAAGCAGTTTTCCTTCACAACTCCTGCTCTGACCTCACTCAGTGATAGACTGCGACCTGGAAGTGTAAGCCAAATAAATTTTTCCCTCCTCAAATTGTTTTTGGCCAAAGGGTTTTTACTATGGGAACAGAATGAGACTAGGTCAGGGATGGTCTGACTTTGCAAACATGTTCTGTTCCCCAAGAATGGTATTGCAAGTCTGGGAAACATAGTGAGCCTTGATCTAGAAGAGGAGGAGGAGGAAGTGGAGGAGGGGGAGAGGGAGGAGGGAGAATGTAAGAAGGAAGAGAAAGAGGAGGAGAAGGAAGAGGAAAGGGAAAGGAAAGGAGGAAAAAGAAGAGGAGGAGGAAAGGGTGGAGCTGGGGAGGAGCAGACAGCAGCATCAACAGTATCAAGCAGTTTGATACCTGGAGCACTCTATAAAATCCTGACCATCAGCTCTGTCATTGGCAGTCTACAGAAATCTTGGTTCTTTATATGATGTGAGTCTGCAAAGAAACCTCCAGGGAGGTTCCTAGTTAATGTTTTCACATGTGCACCAAAGAGTACGAATGATTCCAAGATATTCATCTGCTTTGTTAAATTGCACAACCCTGTGAACCAAGCCAGGGGCTGTTTCAGAGTGCTGCTTATACACCCGTGATGAATGCCAGCACACACACACATGCCAACACACATGCTAACCCAAGAGTCGAAACTCCAATGTTAGATGCATCTTAGGCAGGCACCACCCAAGTCCAGAGTCAAAGTGATCTGCAGGAAGATTTTCCCTGAATGCCTCTTTTGACTCTCATTTGAAATTACTTATTCCTGTCCCAGGATAGCAGCATTGTCCATGCAGTGAGAATAAGAGTTGTGGTAAATTTCCAAAACCCAAGGCTACAGCCACCAGTGCCAAATTGCCATGCCCTGAGATCTAGCTGTTGTGGTGGGTAAGCTTTTGCCTGCCTACTATATCTGTGGATACCACACCTCCCCAGCTTTTCATGGGTTGGCCACAACATCTGGATCCAAGGTTGCTCATGACCCAAACCTGGACTGTCAAAGTGCCCCGTGCACCTGAATATAGTGATCCCCGAGGGGAGGCCATGCGGTTCAGCCAGCTTGTCCAAGTCTGTTGTTAGAAGGCCGCTACGTAGTTCCTGGCCGCTTAGCCCTGAAATAATCACACAGAAACTATTAATTAAATCACTGCTTGGCTCATTAGCTCTAGCTTCTTATTGGCTAACTCTTACATCTTAATTTAACCCATTTCTATTAATCTGCGTATCACCATGTGGCTGTGGCTTACTGGGTAAAGTTCTGGTGTCTGTCTCCAGCAGGACTACATGGCTTCTCTTTGAACTCTGCCCTTCTTTCTCCCAGCATTCAGTTTAGTTTTCCCCGCCTACCTAAGTTCTGCCCTGCTATAGGTCCAGAGCAGTTTCTTTATTAATCAATGATATTCACAGAATACAGAGAGGAATCCCACATCAGAGACATGCCACCAAGACTCACTTTTTTTTTTTTGAACCAGGGATTCTGAGTCTTGAACTCAGGTCATTGTGTTTGTAGGCAAGCGCTCTATAGACTGAGCTTTCTCTCCAGTCCTCATCTTGTACTTATTTGGGGGAGGCAATCATTGTGCAGGGTGCAGTCAATGCTAGAGGTAAAGGACACATCCATTGCAATGTGGAAGAATCCCAAGAAGATAAGAGGCACAGCACTGAGAAGGTGATGATGCTTCAGTGAGCAGGTAGGGAGTGGAAGGAGGCCTGTGTCCAAAGGAGAGAAGGGGACCAGAAGACTAAAGAAAGTCTGCCCTGAGCTGGGACTGTTCAGAATGGGACAAGGTTCTTCTTCTGGGTTCCTTTGCTGTGAAGAGAGCGAGAGTTCCCAGGAGTTTGCTTCACTCTTGGATGAAGAGTCTAAGAAAGAAGTCAGCACAGGGAAGGCAGAATGAAGACACAGAGGAAAGGGTCAGACCCTCCAGGACTGTCTTAACCCCGGGGCCACCCTCCACTTTCCAAGATGGATTTCATGTAAATCCTCCTTGTGGAAAAGCTGGTTCAACTGGATTCTATACCTGGAATTGAAGGCATTTTTTTTTTTACTAATATGGATAATATGTTCATTTAAAACATCTGGCTTTTGCAATCTACCAAATTTGTAGATACCAATTTCAAAGTTCACCACAATTGAAGGCCCATCTCTCCCAAAGCTAACTCTGCACCCTTCTTCCTCTGATAGGAGGAAGGGGCACAGGAGGAGTCAGGACCATGATGACCATCCTGATTGTGACAGTGCTGTGTATTGGACCTCACTCTGCTGGCCAGAGCCCACCTTGGGTGTATTCAGTGACTCCCACGCCCGTGCCTGGTATGGGAGAAGCTCCCCAAGCCCTGCCATTAATAAAATAGTTTCCCCCTCACACACATGGTAAAGCTACTCCCAACTCAACTTGCATCAAGAGTGACAGCTACAAGGAGGATGGGAGGGACAAACATAGGTTTCCAGAAAGGAACCTTTCCAGCCTGTGGTTCTGTGTTTCATGGCAGACCCCACATCTGCTCAGCTACTCGCCCCTATTTTCTTGGAAAATGTACTTGACCCTAGTATCTCCTGCTCTTTCTAGACACATACTTTGGATGGGAAAGCGTTCTGAAGGAAGGAAGAAGAAAAATGGCAAAATGCCCCTTAATTATTCTTCCAAATTTAGCAGTGGGCTTCTGGAATAGTCCTTAAAGAGCTCCCCTCCCTGGGAAGACATAAGCCACTGACCCTCAGGGGATGAGTTTCTTCAAGACATTCCACCTACTCAAGCCTGAGGGACTGGTTACAAGATGCCCTGGCTTCCTTCCCAGCATGCTCTCTACCCCGTACAATGTCATGCGTTATACATAGAGATGTATCATCTATTATCCCACCCCATCATCATTTAATTCATGACTTTTATGATGTTTAGTTTTACAATGGATTTTGTGGTGATTTGACAGAGAAGTCCCAGGTAGTCAGGCATTTGAATACTTGGTCTTCAATGGGTGGTGATGTTTGGGTGGGTTTAGGAGGTGTGGCCTTGCTGGAGGAAGTGTGTCACTGGGGGTGGGCTTTGAGGCTTCAAAAGCCCTGTGCCATTCCTATTCACTTTCTGCTTCCCCGCTTGTGGTTCAAGGCATAAGTTCTTGGCTTCCAGCTCCAGATGCCGTGCCTGTGTTCCACCATGGGGATGGATTGGAAGCCCCGATAAACTCACCCTTCTCTAAGTTGCTTTGGTCATGCTTCTATACTACAGCAGCACAAGTTGTAACAAAACAAAACAGGATAAAGATGCCAGGAAACCCTTGGAAGTAAAGAGGCTGGGGAAGCTGGAACACAGCTTTATACTATGGGTATCGTGGTCTCCAAGGCACATGAAAGTCTGCGAGTTTCTTTATGTGCTTTTCAAGAAATAGTAGAAGCTTGCAGAAGTACAAAATATAGCACACTCTCACTTTACTTAACAAGAGTATCACCAAGAAGTTGTGGAAATGTCAAAACAAATCCTGTGCTGTGCTGGATACAGAAACAGGCTCTGCAAACTTCATTTGGGAAGTCATATTTAATTTCTGGGCTACTTTGCAGTTCTTGAGGCTGTGGTCCTGAGGCACCTGACTGGGAAATCCTTGTCTATGAGGAAGGCTGGGAGGAGAAATGAAACATTCGGTCTGAAGTCTCTCCCTTTTATATCAGCACTGGCGGAACTCTCCCCACAACCCTCTTTCCCAGAGGCAGCTGCGTGCCGAGAGGAGGAAGGAAGAGAAACACCATTCAGTTGATTACCTCCTCTCTGAGCTTCGCTGGGAAGGGGCAGACACTGCGGTGTTTGGCGATGAGAGCTGAACTGAATAGCATCTGCTGTCTTGCTGGACTTCACCTGATATAGTTTACACTTCCACATCGTAGTCCACCATTGAAGGAAGTCAGGACAGGAACTCAAATGGGGCAGGAGCCTGAAGGCAGGAGCTGACACAGAGACCAAGGAGGGGTGCTGCTCACTGGCTTGCTCAACCTGCTTTCTTATAGAACCCAGAACCACTGGCCCAGGGGAGGCACCACTCATGATGGGGTGGACCCTTCCCCACGGGTCACTAATTAGGAAAATGCCCTACAGGTTTGCCTAAAGCCTGTTTTAGGGACATTCTCTCAATTGAGGTTCCCTCCTCTCAGATGGTTCTAGCTTGTATTGAGTTGGTAGAAAACTAGCCAGTACAGTGCCTTTTCATGGCGCCTCGGAAGGTTTTATTCTAAATGGAGGAATAATGGAATTTTCAGGTAGAATCGGGGTCCTGGAGGAAAGGTGTTTCCGAGCCGCGGCACATGAGGTCTCAACTTCCACTGTGCTGAAAGCCATGACTGGGGTGGTGTGCGGCCATGTCTGGGGTGTGCTGCCAATGAAGTCTTGCGTGAGACAGTCTCTCTTCCTCAGTGTGGGAAGTCCCTTCACTTCTCAGTCCGTATCCTTTGGTGACCGTGCCTCTGGGTTGAGGAAAACTTTGATGTTGCCGGAAGCCTCTACAGTTTGGACTGTTGGGATGCCGGCTTGTTTTCTGGGCCAAAGCTGCACTAAAGCTGCACTGGGGATCATGTTATCCCTGTTTGCAGCAGGGTCGCATCAGCCTCCGGAATCTCAGTGCTCTAGTTGGACATTCTGGGTCCTGCGTACATTGTGCCTGAGGTGTTCTCCCCTAAGGGGCCCTGGATGCAGAAATTATATTCGCAGCCAGGGAATTTATTTATAATTTACTACAGATGGCCAGTGCTTTTTTTTTTTTTTTAAAGCAGCTTTCCTTCTTCCTCTGCATTTTCCCACACCCACTCCCACTTACAGTTGGCAGCCTTCCCAGTACCTTCTCACCACTGGGGACTTATATTAATAGTCAGATTTTGGTGGCAGGGGCCTGGTGGCACAGGGAGGGGAGAGAGTGAGCGAGCAAATATAAGCAAGAGAGAGTACGAGTTCCCAACTGGATTACCTGACCCCTGTTTTCTGTAATTATTAATGTTATACCTCTGATTCTTTACACTTATGAATTAATGTTAGGTAGAAATCAGTCTTGTGGACAGGAGGAAGAATCCACACTCCTTGGCTGCGATAGGACTTGGTCGGGAGAGGGCAGCGCTCAAGGATGTGAGCTGCAGTCATAGCCTCTACAGAGAAGCAGTGAGGGATGTAGGATGGAGGTGAGAAGCTGAGAGACAGAGAGAGAGACAGAGAGATAGACAGAGAGAGAGAGAGAGACAGAGACAGACAGAGAGAGACAGAGACAGAGATACAGAGAGAGACAGAGAGAAAGAGAGAGAGGAGAAGACATGGGCTTGTGGAGCTGGCCAGGTATTGGCTGGAACACCCACTCGATGAATGACAAGCTGTCTTGGGCAATTTATCCAACATCTCCAAGCTTTAGCCACTGCCACCTTATTGGTAAAATGAACTCACAAAAAATTTTATGATAACCAAATAGAATGATATATGTGAAGGTATTTGCTGTCACATACAAGACACTTAATAAGTAGCGTTTTATTTTTCCTTTCATTAGAAAAGAATGAGAAGAAAAGCCAGTGACATGAAAATCCCCATGCACTGTTAATACAGCTCCCATTTTTCTTCTCCACAATATTTTCATAATGCTTTAAGCCATATGTGTAATTGTTTCAACATTTAATTTTCCACTGAATTATTTAATTACATTTATGACAAGCATGTATTATTTTGAGCATGTTAGTGGAGCCATTAGCTTATTCTAATGGATTTACGACGGAGCCAGACACTCTTTCAATGCTGATTTTGTGTTGATAGGAAGCTATGTTGCCTGCTGTGGATTTATCTTGCTCCAACCATAGTTTAATCAAATGGAATTCTTTTAAAGTCTAGATAAGGGTCCCCCCAGAGGAAAGGAGCAAGAAGAGTCGCTATGGAAACCATATTTAAGCCTGAACATTTATCAGGCCGGCAGCTCCTCCTTTGGCCCTCCAGGGTAGCATAGCAGAAAACGCTTGGTGGGTTTGTTGCCTTTAGGGGAGAGGGGAGCTACATAGCAGAAGAGGAGTAATGTGCTTAGATGTTTCTTTTCCAGGAGAAAGCGCTCCTTGTGCACATCTGGAGCCCGTCATTTCTCTGGTCCCAGATGGGTCTGCAGCCCACACTTCTGTGGAGACCTGCTGCCTGCCCCAGTTTTCACTGCCTTCAAAGGGATTTCTTTCTCAGCAAAGCAATAACACTGACTGCTAGCCCTTCCTCAGTTAGTGCTTCAAGACTAGACAGGCTGATGGATGCTGGGTCTCCCAGTTAGTGTGCTCAGATTTTTTGGACATCCAAAGTGGCACTGAATCAAACACCCTTTTCAACACCTTTGTTCTCCCTCAGCTCCTTGAGTCTAGGCTATTCTTTGACGTATAAGCAGGCTTTGAAATGAGCCATGTCACTCCCTAACAGTCTCCCCACCCTGTAATTTGTCCCCTGTTAAATTGTCAAGATTCTCATTTATTTACTGGGGAGTAGAGATGAGGCTTGCTCATGAGTGCTAACTGCAAGGAGGTTTCTGAGCACAGGCGGTGGCAGACTGAAATGTGTTGGCAGGGGCTGGGCCCCACCTACTGCTGCTTGAGTTGCAAAGCAAGGCTTCTGGAAGGCTGAGTCCCCACTCATAAGATGCTGAAAATGTCACAAGGTGAGGTCTACCATGAGAGTTTAAGTACTAGACCAGGATTGTGATACTACAGTTCCCTTTCTTTCTCTGTAAGTTTCCGGCTATCAGGAACTGGCTTTGCCCTACCATGCACCCACTGGCAGGATTTGACTCTTTGCCCAGGCCCAAAGGCAAAGAGGCTAATTGCTTTTGCCACTCGAAATGTATGAGCCCCAAACCAACTTTGGTGCTCCGGAGCTACGTTGAGTTTCTCAGGTATTTGTTACAATGACATCCTTCAACTGCCTAGAGGCACCGGTTCTCCCAGTGTGTCTGGTACAGATACTGGGCTTGCACGAAGCTCAATGGAGATGCTGGTGGCCCTGCAGGCTGGGCGAGGATACTGTACCCCCAGTACTAAGCAGTTTCCACAGTTCCCACTGAGCCAGCACACCAGAGAGCTTACAGGATGAGCAAAATAAAGAGACAACAGAAAGGCAGTTCACATCAGGCTAAAGCTTCCAGGATACAGTCTGGTGAGTCCAGCCATTCTGCCGACAAATAGCCAGGGACCGTATGGCAAGAAGTCAGTTGGAAAATGATGCTTGGCTCTTCGAAAATAAGATTTCTCTTTCTTTTCCTGTTGAGGAGTGGGGAGAAAAGGTCAAAGTATTCTTCTGCCTTGTCGAAAAGCAGAGAAGAAATACTGGCCCAGAAGCTTCAGGTTCAAAGCCGGCAGTGAGGCCAGGTGGATGTGTGGGGAGGACCATGGGCAGACAGTCAGCTGCCTTGAGAAGGGAACTCAGACACCAGGAAATAAAGACAGGAGCTCCTGGGATGACCTTGGTATGACTATTCTCTACACTCATCTACTTCCAAAATTATTTGGGGATGGGTTGTTTGTACCCAGACCAATCTTGGCATAAGGTAGGTCCTGGGTGTTCTGTCACAGCCTGAGTCTGACCTGAGGCCTGAGGTGGGTGTGAGGTGAGGAAGAGAAGACACCATCATCTGGTACTAGAGACACTCACATACTAACATCATAAGGTTAGGGGTGCATTGTGTGCGTGCGCATGCGGGTGTTGGGGAGCTGGTCGTGACCCGTTATTCCTTTCTTTTGTAAATTCTCCAGGGCCTCTAGGTGCCACTTCTAACAACACGTAACTATTGTTAGTTCTCCTGTGGAACACCCAGAGCTTCTATTTATTGTTGGCTTTTCTAGTTACAGCTTTGGACCCACTGAAGGAGCCTGACCTTAGGGCTGATTTACGGGATCTGTCGTCGCCTAGATCTGCGTGTATGTGTGCGGTGCATACATTTACAGCTGTGCTCTCCACTCCAGGCCCCATCTCACTGTTCCTTCGTAAGATGAAATGGTCCCTCTGTGGGCTTAGGCAATATGTCTGGCTTAGCTGAGGCCGCTGTCCCTGTTATAATTTGTCACTGACCTCTGATGAGGAGGTGGGACAAAGTCCTGGCCTTGTTCTTTTCTCACGCTGCTCTGAGAGGAGGCATGACAGATCTAGGTTTGGTAAGAGGCCTCTGAGGGTCGTGTCCATTAGTTAAAGGAGTAATTCATATTTAGAACAGGTCGTTTGGCTGGAAAAATGGACAAGCAGCTCCCACGACAGACTACAGCAGTGTGAGCTGTGTGGGGGTCATGCTCCGTGTACTTGTGGTCTTATGGGACTGATAGCACACATACAAGAACAGGCTACATAACACAGCAGGTTGAAGGGCTAAGTTTACTGCAGGGTTAGGAATTCTGTGTGGCTTGGATATACATTAGTGAGACTATCTCCATCCTCCCCCCTTTTTTTGAGACACGGTTTCTCTCTATAGGTCCTGGCTGTCCCGGAACTCCATATGTGGATCAGGTTGGTCTTGAACTTACAGAGATCTGCTTGCCTCTGTCTCCCAGATAGACTGTGTAGAACCCAAACTTCCAAAGATTTCCTAAAGTAAAGAACTGGGTTCCGTGACAGCAGAGAGAAATGCAAGCACTTAACCGTAAGGATGAGTGATGGTGAGGAGGTGAACGGCTGCACGCAGTGTCCTTCATGGAGGGAATGGCCAACTTCAAGGCAGAGCTGGAGGAAACCCTTATGGAGAAAGGAGAAGGCCAGTTCAGACTCCAGCAGGCTCAGCGGTGGGGGAAAGCATCCGACAGGCTGTCTCGTGCTCTACCAGTGACTGATGAGGCTGTCTGGATAACCTCCACATGCTTCTCTGAGTTTCAAACTGTAGACTCTCCCTCCACTAAAGAAGCAACTTGAGGGACCCTGGGGTCCCATCATCCCCTGTGGGTGCTCTACAAAGCTAAAGCCACCTTGGTCAGAGACATGGATTGAAGTTGTGTTTGGAGGGCCATGTGGAACTCTGACTTTAGGGCAGATTAGAGTGTAGACCTAGGTTACTTCATTCCACCTGAGACGTTCCTCTTCCCTGCAGTGTATCTACTTGCTGTCGGAAGCTCCTAAGAGTTCCTGGTTCCTCTCACCTTCCCTTCCATGTTCCCTCGTTGGCCAAATTACACCTTCATCTCTGAACGTTTATCACATCAAGACTTTGTTGGTTTGAACTCCTTTGTGATCACAACACGTGATTCTGGGTAATGCAATGGAGCTACCTGTTTGCCCGAGAGAACCACACACACACATTTACATACATACATATTCACATGCACACATATACGCACATACACATACATACACACCAAGTCACCCATGATCTAGGAAAACTGTGGCCTCCTGGTGCTTACCTTCCCCACCCTCAAGAGTTCCCTTTCAAGCTAGTGTCCAAGCCTTTCTCCTTGTCCCCTTTGTCAGCTTTGTGGACGAAGACAGCACAAGTAAGGCTTGATGAGCTTGCGCGCTTTGCAACCATAGTCAGAGGAACCAATAAAAGTTTTAACTCTCTGCTGTTTATTTTTGACTTCTCTATTGTTATTGAACAAGGGACCCTGCTTTTTGATTGGGTGCCCCAAATTCTGTGACTGGTCCTGAGACTGGGTTCCTGCTCTGCTGCACGATGCACTCAGTCCCCTCATTGGTGGAACCTGACCTGTCTGATCCTTGTGTGTCTGAGTTACAGTAGCTTCCTTTTTAAACTTTTCATTGATTCTTTGTGAATTTCACATCATGCCTCTCAAACCCATTTATCTCCCCATCCCTTTACATCTGCCCTTGCAACCTCCCGCACCCAAGGTAAAATAAAATTAAAAAAAAAAAAAGAAAGAAAACCAGTATCTTGCCATGGAAGCTGTACTGTGACACAAGGAGTCACATAGTGCACCCTTTGGTCCAAACGTCTTACTTGCAAGTGTTCACTGCAAGAAGTCATTGGTCTGGTTTGAGGACTCTGGTTTCTGCTACACTGTTGATGCTGGGCCCTCACTAGGACTCCCCTTGCATATTGTGCTGTTGCTTGTGTCATGGAGGTCCTGAAACCTTGGTTCTGCAGGACCCGTCCCTTTACATGCTCCAACAGATCACAGATGGGGTGGATGTTGGGATGGACCAACTCATAACTCTGGTTCTTTGCCTGGGTGGTTGCTGGGTTGGTCAGCCCGCTCTCGCTCATCCTCAATACCCGTGTGAGCTCTCCAGCACTGCCCAGGCCAACCCATCCTAGGCGGTAAGCAGCAAAGGGTGGGGCTGGTTCTCCCACTCTCATGCCCTGAGGACTAGCTTACCTGCAGCTACACCACTAGGGCCAGCTCCACTCTGGTGTCCAGAGGAGATGCAGGGGCCACTCTCCCAAGTGCTGCACCTGATGAAAGTCAGGGTCAGCTCTTGCTCTGGTGATCTCAGGACCAGCTCTGCCACCTGCCACAGTCAATGAGAGGTGGGTGGGGGCATCTCCCCCTCACTCGTGACACTGTGAGGCAGATGAGGGGTGGGGACATTCTTAGTACTGGTTCAGCTCCTGAATCCCCCACTCCTCTCACTCCAGCCCATCTGGAATACTGCAGCCTGTGAGGTGCTGGGCCAGCTCATGATCTCGGGGCCAGTTCTCCCAGCTGCCACAGGTGGTGAAAGTCGGGGCAGGGGTGGAGGGCATTGCCTTCTCACTGAGACATGGCACAGGGGGCAAGGTTGGATCTCCCATGTTTACATTCTTGAGACAGCTCACACCGTTGCCCCTGTCAATTGGGTCAACTCCCCTGTGCTGCCCAACCGAGATGCAGGAGGGCCTCTTCTCCCTAGTGCTGCAGTTGGTAAGGGGGTGGGTCAGTGCTCCTGCCTGCTGTGGATGAGGGGTGAGGGGGGAAGGGCGTCTTTCCTTCGCCCACACCACCACTTGGCAGATGAGGGGGGCAGAACTAATTCTACTCTCACACCCTCAAGGCCGGCTGGCTCTCACACCTGCCAACAGGCTCAGCTCTGTTGTGCTGCCCAGGTGAGGTGCAGGACCTGCTCTCTCAAGTGCTGTGGCAGATGAGGGGCAGGGCCAGCTCTCCCTAGTGTTTTAGCCAGTGAGGGGTGGGGCCAACACTGTGCGGCTCTATGGTCTCTGCCTTTGGCCTTGGATGGTAACAGGAACCAAAGGTAACAACACATACCAGAGCTGTGTCAGGGCCATGCATGGGCGCAGACATGCCCCTTGGTTGCAGCCTAGGCCCAGACATCACCACGACCCTGGGTGACAAGCAGGCCACTCACCTCAGCCCACTCCTCACTGCCTTCACCTCTTCAGATCTGTCTCTCTCCAGAGAACATGAACCCTTGGGTCTCTCTCTTCTATATCCCACCTGACTTTTGCTAACCATAGCAGAGCACCACCAGGCTGGTACCGTCTGTCTCTGCTGGCCCAGGCCAGAGAGCCCAGGCTGGCATGTGGATCTTCATCTCCTGCCCAGTCTCTACCCACAATGCAGTTTCTGACAAACAACGATTTCACTTCCTTCCCCAGCAGTCCATGGTTATAAAATACTTGGAATAAACAACAGGTGACTTCCAGTCACTCAGATCCAAAGCTTCCACACACGCGTTTCGTTAAGGACAGATTTCCTGCCTCCCTGGTCATGAGGACAAGGATGACGGACAGTGCTTTCCAGATGTGTCTCTGAGAAGATCGTGAAGACAAGCTGCCTCTTTCTCAACTGCTCAGTTTGTGGGAGCAGCTGATTTGTGGGGAAGCAGTGTGGTGTGTGGATCGTTAAAGGCCAACAGGGCCACTGAAGGGAGCGAGGAGAACTTTCTGCTTCCTGTGCTCACACACTAGTGGCTGTAAACTGTGCTTCACTCACGGTTTAATTTGTGTGGAATTTCAGAATTAAGCCCTGAGCAAGACAGGTAAATAAAGTGTCATCTTTCAGATCGCCTCAGATGATTGACAAGGTCTGCGTTTGCTCTCTTGGGCAGTTCGACTGCATTTTTCTGCTTAAGCACAGATCTAGTGTCACAGCTTCCTGTTTTATGATGGCCAAGTGCCTAGGCGACAGCATCTGAGCCTCTTTGCATGGCCTTCTCTCTGTGTACATTGTATGCCCTCTGTGCTTGGCATATGATGGGTCATCCTCCAACAACAATTGGTTCCTCTGGGATACTTTCCCTGCTTTTCTTAATTTGACTCACAGACTCATCGGGAATGCCACTCTTCTCTCGGGAATGCAAGCCACACAGGACCACGCTCCCCTTCTCTGGTGGCTTCCCGCTTCCCTGTGCAATTCAATTTCTTTCAAAGTGTAAGTTGACCTTTGAGGCTCTAAACACCTTACAGGAGAAAACTGTGCCATCCAGCACCAAATACGGATACCTGAAGAGTAAGTGTTTGCCAGGAGCTTCTAAATGCTAGGCTTTCAAGCTCATATTTCAACTACTTCCCGGAGAGTAGTGAGACTGAACCGAAAAGCCACAAGGAAGTTTCAGAATGACAAGTGGCCAAGTAAAGAGCAGTTATGTAAGGAAGTGAGTACTAAGAATTGTTTTTCTCCCGGTGGTAAAGTCTCACCAATTGTTTTTCAAAATGTGTTTTTAGAAGAATCTAGCACCTGTGAACCTTCCATGCATCCACACAGCTGGTGCACCAGAGAGGGCAGATAATGGCCCAGGACACTGACAAACATAGCCCAACACGAAACCATAAACCTGCTAAAAACAATGAGAATTTTTTGCAACTCATTTGTGGTGACTTTGTGGACAACACCACAGTGTTGCAGGGTGAAGAGATTGGACACCCCTGCCAGTCTTTGCTGTTACCCCTGTGCTGTGGCTCACCCTCAACCCAGACCCGAGAAAGAGGGTGCCGGAGAAAAGATCAAAATCAAACATCTGAAGCATGGTTCTACTCAATGCATATCATTTTAAACACTGTTAGAGAGTTGAGAAGTTGTAAATCAAACCATAATAATTTATATGGATGTCTCTTGCAGGCTCCTGGGGTAATCTGGCTCCTCTGACCTCACAAGGCCACCAATGATTTGCCTGCACCTCCCTCTCTGAAAACTGCACTCTCAGGAACATACACCAAAGAAGAAAACCCCGATAATAGCAAAACAAGCAAGCAAGCAAACAACAAGAAGAAGTCTAAGACACTTTCCCCTTCTGTTCTTAGACCAGTTAGCAATAAAATAGGCTGTAGAGAACCCGGGTGAAATACCACCATTGCCCGGCTTCGACCCAGTTAGTAAGGAAGTCAATCGAACTGCCTTGTGCTGCTGAGCAGTGCAGCAGCCCCAGGAACTGTAATCTGTGTGGACCAGAGGAAAAGCCCTGCCGCACAGGCCTGTGCATGTCACAGCGTGGCCCTCAGGAACATAAGCAAGTAACATCTATCCTGGATTTAAAGGGCAGTTCAAAGCCTGTATGGCTATGATATAAACTAAAATAATAACAATAATTTTAGAATGTGTATAATTGATTGGGAAGATGAAGGTCAGCCAGAATGGGGGAGTGGATGAAGGGTTATGGGGATGCTGGTATGATCAAAATACAAAATACACTATAAATGTATAAAATGTCATAATGAGACCCATTATTGCATATAATTAACACATGGTGGTACATCATTAAAAAGTATGAATGAGGTGTACCGGTCAACATGGCTGGGTCTCCGACCTGCTTACTAGGTCTGTGATGTGAGTACAGCTTTCCTGTGCCCCAGGTAGCTTCTGGTCTATCCTGCCACCTCCCCATGTTCATTAGCACCACCAAGCGTGTGTGTGTGTGTGTGTGTGTGTGTGTGTGTGTGCCGTTTATCTCCTGGAAGAGACTAGCATGTGTCCTGTGACTCACAATCCTCCTCTAGCACAGTCCAGAACAGCCATCGTCTCCTACTCGTCGGATTCTTCTGAAATCCTGGAAATACTACAGAACATTTTCGGTGTCTGCAAAACGAAGCTGCAAGCATTAGCGACGTTATGTTTCCCATAACATACATCTCATTGCCTTATGTTGACACATAAAATTTGTTTGAATTGCTAGCTTTTCTATCCTTCCTAGGACAAGCAGGATCCTAGGACAAGTAAGCAAAAAAGGAAGAAACTAATGATGCCACCCCAGGCTCTTTTGCTGGGGAAAGGGCTTGTTCCCTCCCTCCCTCCCTCCCTCCCTCCCTCCCTCCCTTCCTCCCTCCCTCCCTTCCTCTCTCATTTCCTGCTTCTCTCACCTTTTCTCTCTTCTCCTCTCCCCCTTTCCCCTTTGCTTCTTTCCCTTTCCCCTTCTTTTCCCTTTCCCCCTCCCTCTCCTCCCCCTCTCATTTCTGGCTCTCATGGGGTGAACAACTTTGCTATTATCACATGTTCCCACCATGATGTGCTATCTTGCCATGGGCTTCAAAGCAATGGAGCCAACTCACCATGAGTTTGAACCTCTAAAATCAAGAGACAAAAATAAGGCTTTCTATTTTTCCCTTGAACTATTTATATTGTTACAGTGGTGGCTGCTGACTCATGCAGTGCACAGAGAAATAAAGCTTGCCCTTCTAGCCTGGGATTGTGGGAAGGTCAGAAGTCAGGGTCCTCTTTCTCAGGGGAGGGAGTATGGTTTAGCATCGTTGGATTGGTATGGAGGGTCCAAGAAGCTTTTACTCTCTTGGGCTACGGTGCTGAAGCTGGAAGGCCTGCAGACAGTCTCAGGTGTAGACTCGGCATCATGCCAGCCACACCAACAACATCTGCCCACTCTGTAATAACAATAAAGAAAATGCACCGTACTTAAAGCCAAGTGATTGTGGATTTTAATCACATCTCTAATTTTTCTTCACAGCAACATCTACTTTAATGGTGGGGGACTATAGCCTGGTCAAGTTGACCGCAAAACTGACCATCCCAGCAACAACTATAGCATGTTGTTATGAGAGACATCTCAATTTACAGGTGTTAAAAATAGATTTGTAATGTGCATCTTGGGCTTTGATGAAACGCAGTTCATTTCTGGGTGTGGCCTGAGTAAATGAAGAAGCTGGTATGACTTCATTTAGTAATTCTGGAGATCAGTGGTGGTTTTGTAATGCCCACAGTGATTTGGAGTTTGAGAAGTTGGTGATTTTTGACAGCCCATTTGAGGAGAGGAGGCCTGGGAAAATCAAGAAGCCATCCTCTGAAGGACATCTGACCCAGGGCTAGAGTTAGGACCCGTTTCCCCCTCAGGCTTGTGTAGGGCACTTTCTTGTTTACTTTAAATGCCTCTCTCTGCCTTCTCTCACTTTGTTCTCTATCAAAGGTAATACCATTTTCCAAGTGACTGGCCGGTGACTTTTGAGAAGGCTCAGCCAGCCGGAGGCATCAGAGGAAAACTAGCGGGTGGCCGAAGGGAAGAAGCCATGGTATGTCTTGGTTTTGGGCTGAGTCATCTTGGGTGGCCCTGTGTCCCTGGGGCACTGACTTCCACTGAACAGTCTGCCCTTCCTGGTCATATCTATGAAGCAGTTTCCATTCAGGTTCAGGTTTCCACCATCAGTCACGTTTGTGGATTATGACAGCAGCATTTCATGGTTTCTTTAACGGTAGCAATGACTTTCTATACTTGCCTCACTGTCCCCTAGGTGTGCATTCAGCCCTCCAGCTCCCTGCTCGACAAAGTCCTTGCATCAGACTGTTTATGCTTGACACTCCTCGGGTGTTTCCTGCACCCTAATAGATACATAAGATTTAAAAAGACATATTGATTACTATGCAGAGAGTCAGCTATTCCTTCAAAGATAAAAATTTGGGTAGATCCCACCATTCAAAACATAACTCTAAAAGGAAGATTATGAGAAAGGAGTGGAAGGTTCTTGGTGGTGAAAGGATTGGGCTCCAAAACAGTGGAGGCACAGATGCTGGGGCTCTTGCATAGTTACTGAGCAATTAGGAAATGCATACACATCCAGCAGAATACAGTTTACCTGCCTTCTGGGCACGCACTATGCACACAATTGGAGGGATAGCTGGAGTCAAAGAGTGTGGTGGTTTGCGTGAGAATGGCCCCCATAGACTCATGTATTTGAATACCTGGTCCTCAGTTGGAGGAACTGTTTGGGAAGGATTAGTGGGTGTGGCCTTGTTGGAGGAGATGTATTACTGGGAGTAGGTTTTGAGGCTCCAAGAGCTTGTGACTTCCCCAGTTAGCTCTGTCCCGTACCTTGTGCTTGTGGATAGGAATGTGAGCTCTCAGCAATTACCCCAGCTCCGTGCCTGCCTCCTTGCCTGCTGTCATGCTGCTCCATGACAGTCATGGACTCTAACCCTCTGGAACCATGATCCCCAAATAACTCTTTCTTTTATAAATGGTCTTGGTCATGTTGTCTCTTCACAGCAATGGAACAGTCACTAAGACAGAGACCTAGGTTAGAATCATAGCTCCATTTCATAAACTTTGGGCAAATCTCTTAGCATCACTGGGCCTCAGTCAGCTCAATTCTAAGGTGGAGATAAATATCACAGCTTTTGTGAAATGAGGAAAATTATACTGCTTGGCATTTCTTCCCAAGCAGGACTCTTCTGGAACTCTGTAGGGCATTAACACTTCTATAAGGGATGCTTGTCTTTTCCCTGCCATCCCCCCCCACCTCTTCTACCATCTTTCCCTTCCCATCCCTTCTTTATAAAATAACAGTTCCAATCTTTCTACTTGGGTGCCATTGCTCACTCCTGTGATCCAAACACTTAGGAAGCTGAGACAGAAAGACTGGGAGTCTGAAGCTAGCCTGGTTATACGGCATGAGCTACATGTCAAGAGCCCATTTCAGTTGATCAACTGATAAAATATATCTGCTTTTCCCTTTAATTGAATTTCAACAAAACAAAACAAGACAGTGTGTTTTCATATTATCACTCAATTAAAACCATCCCTGTCATGCCTTAAAAGGGGATAGAATTGATTGCCCTCTTTGAACATGTGTGTGTTGTGTGAGGAACCAGTATTTGCTGTTCAGTAGTAGCACATGCCATCAGCCCAAGAAACACCCGTGCAACAAATCAAATCTTCTAAACTAGCAAGCCATTCCAGGAAAAACACCCACTCTGTTTCAGTTAATGAAAGCTGCTCTCGTACAACATATTTGATCATGTTCCCTCCTCTCTCACACCTCCCCCCAGGTCCCCACACCTTTCTATTACTCAACCTGATGTTCTCTCTCTTTCAAAAACAATAATAAAAACAAACAATAAGAAATCACTAAGGCAAACATTCCAAAACAAAACCAAAAAGTACATAAAGGAAAACAAAATTAAAAGTATGGAGTTTGTTTTGCACTGGCCAAGAACTCCTGGCCATGGGGCCTGCCCTGAACTGTGGTTACTCCAGTGACACTGCATTGGAAAAGACTGATTTGTCCCTTGCTAACAGGTATCAGTTGCAAATGGTTTCTTAGTTAGGGGTGGGATATCATGTCCTCTTCCCCCTCTCAGTGCTGGGACCCTTTGTGGCTTGAACCTGGGCAAGCCTTGTGCATACTACCACAATCTCTGTAAGTTCATGTGTTATCAGTCTTGTTGTCTTTGGAAGACACTGTTCCCTTGCAGTTATCCATTACCTCTAGATGCTACAACCTTTTTGCCCCACTTTGACATAGATCCCTAAGCCTTGAGGGGAGGGTTTATATCAAGAAATACTATTTAGTACCAAGTGCTCCAAATTCTCTCCTTCTCTGTCTTGGAAATAGCCTAAATGTCCATTAATTGAGGAATGAATAAGGAAAATGGTGTACATTTACACAACAGAATATCATCCAGCTGTTAAGAAAAATGGAATTTGAGGGTAAACAGTTGGCGGTAGAAAAAAATTATCCTGAGTGAAGTATCTCAGACCCCCAAAGACAATATTTTATGTTTTCTCTTATATGTGGATGTTAGCATGTAAACTTTCAATATCTGTGCCACAATCTAAATAACTACAGAGGTTAGGTCCCCAGTCAAGAACCATGCTGGAGTAGAGAATCTCCCAAGGAAGGGGAAATAGAATATAGTATTACAGAGAAATAAAAGAAAAACTGTATATGATGACTAAATGGGGAAGGAATGGAAGAGAAGGGTAAAGGAGGGAGTATGGGGAGGGACAACTAACACTGAAGGCCATTTGAAGAACCATGTGAGAACCTACTACTTTTACTATAAATCAAAGAAGGCCAAAGAAAGGCTTCTTCTTTTTCTAATCTTATATGGCCTGCGAGAGTTCATAGAAACTTCCTAATATATCCATATCTATATCCATATTCCATATCTATATCTATATAAATCTATCTATCTATCTATCTATCTATCTATCTATCTATCTATCTGAAAGAAATCTAAATAGAAAGAAAGCTAAATAGAAATCTAAATATAATCATCAAGTAATAGGGGAGACAATTCCTTAACTGGACAATTTATGCCACCAACTAAAACCTCCAGTGCCAAGAAGGGTTATAGTTTGTTGAGTTGTTGGCCAATGGAATCCACCTCCTCCAACATCACAGGCTATTACCAAAGCTATTGTTTTCTCTCTACAATCTGATGATAAGGCCTTATTACTAACAACAACACTTACTTATGTCATCGAACACAGAGAACTGGAACTGGTGCCTGACTAGAGCTTCACCTCCTACTGACTAGTGTTTATGGTACTGAAAGGTTCTCTGCACACTACTGGGGGGATAGGTAATCATCATTATTACCCAGCTACAAACACTGTCATCTACTATAGTGATATCTGACAGAACATTAAGATATAGTATATTCAAGGAACTAACTAAAATAAAAGAGTCAAGTAAACAAATTGTAGTCGGACATTTCTTTCCTGCTTGCCTGCTCCCAAACACCCAGCAGGAGCTTCCCAAATAAATGACTCAGAGGCTTAATATAAATTATAAATGCTCGGCTGATAGCTCAGGCTTATTACTAATTAGCTCTTACATTTTAAGTTAACCCATATTCCTTATTTATGTTTTGCCATGTTGGTATGTTTATTAGTTAGCATGGCACATTTATTTTCTGTTCCCTCTGTGTCTGGTGACTCATGACTCCACCCTTTTCCTTCCAATCATCCTTAGTTTGGTCACCCTACCTATACTTCCTTCCTGACTACTGGTCGTCAGTCAGCATTTTATTAAACCAATTCTAGTGACAAATCTTTGCAGTGTACAAGAGGATTATTCCACAGCAACAAATGACCCAATTAAAAAGTGGGCTTGTGGTCTGAACAAAGTATTCTCCAGAGAAGAAAAGAAAATGGCTGAGAGATACCTCAAAAATATTCAGCATCCTTAGCAATTAGAGAAATGCAAATTAAAATATCTGAGAGATTTTTATCTCCCTGCAGTCAGAATAGCTCAGATCAACAAAACCACTGACAACAAATGCTTGTGAAGACATGGGGAAAAGGGACCCCTCATTGACTGTTGTTGGGGCTGTAAACTGTTGCAGTTGCTTTGGAAGTCAGTGTAGAGAGTACTCAAAGAGTTAAAAATAAATCTACCATGTGACCCAGCTGCACTTGCTTGGTATGTGCCCAAAGGACTTGATGTCCTATACCACTGACACTTCCTCAGCCATGTTTGTCATCCTACACCACCAAGGCTTCCTCAGCCATGCTTGCTGCTGTTCTGTTCACAATAGCTAGGAAGTGGAAGCAACTTACATGTCCTTCAACTGATGAATGGTTAATTAAAACGTTGTATATTTGCAGAGCGGAATACTATTCAGCAGTAAAGAAAAATGAAATTGGGAAATTTTCAGGTAAATGTATATGACTTGAAAATATTATATTTTCAAGACTTAGAAAGACAGGCATCACATGTTCTCTCTCATTGAAGGCCCCTTGCTCCAAATCATCAATGTGAGTGCACAGCATGGAGAAACCACAGGAAGCAGTGAAGTCAAAGGGGCCATGGCAGGGCAGGGGGCTCTAGAAAGGGGTAGTAGGAATACAGCTGCTATCAAAAGGGAAATGGGAAAAATGGGGAAGGGAGCTGTAACTGGGGAGAGGGAATGGAGGTCAATACAGAAGGAAGGAGGTGGGACAAATAACACCAAGATTGTTTGACAAAGCTTTAAGGGACCATATTATTTTATATTTACCTAAACTTATATAATATATATAAAATAACATTTTACATACACACATATATAAAATAAAGTTATGCCACTTAGGTTAACAATGCTCCCTTCCAAAGGAGTACCTAACAAAATGCTAGTGGCAAGCATAAGAAATAACCAAATTGTTGTTGATCGGGGAAGTCCAAGGGACTCCTAAAACAATATAGAATATTACTGTTGTCCTTATTTGCCTCCCAGAGGTTGAAGGAATACTTCTATTGCTGAAGACACTGCACACTTGGGTCCATGACTCTTATAAGTGCAGCTGTATCTAAACTAAAACCTCCTTCCTGGGGTCTGCCTTCCATATTACTAGAACGTACTATGTAAGCTTCCACAGTATGGAAGTCACCAATGGTCATACCCCACTGGGATGCCTGTGAACCACAACCATGTCCAGTATGGCAAGATAGACCATGGCAAAGTACAACAGTGGCATTCATAGTTTGGCAGTAACCAACGGTTGCGTAATTGGACTTAAGACCCACTCAACAGGAAGGAAATCATGACTGGTACTAGAAACAGCCAAAGACCTGGGGATAGTGAAGTCATAGACTTTAGAGCAGGGGTTCTCAACCTGTAGTTCACAACCCCATTGGGGTCAAATGACCCTTTCACAGGGGCCGCCTAAGACCATCAGAAAACACAGATACATTATGATTTATAACAGTAGCAAAAATATAGTTATGAAGTAGCAATGGAAATAATTCTGTGATGGAAGTCACCACAACATCACATGAGGAACTGGACTGAAGTCTTTGCAGCATTAGGAAGGCTGAGAACCACTCCTTTACCACGACTACACTTGCTTTTCTGGGCCAGCATGATTCCTAACTGCATTCTAAAGCTATCCTTGTACCACAGATAAGTGCAGTTCTCACCTCTCATCAAAGAAACTTTCTACGGTAAATGGAGACCCTTAAGGGAAACTACAACCGGATAAAACATAGAAATCAATGGATCAGGGATCATACAACCTCAGCACAACTCCTGTACCTAAGACAAAGGGAGCAAACATTGGGGAAGAGGGGAGGGAAGGTTGTAAGGCCCTACACAAAGAATTACAGGAACCTAATGGCTGTTGAGAGAGGGAGAATTAGCCTCTTTCAGAGATAACTTCCCTAATTGGTTAGGCAATACAAAGTCAGCCCTGAAACCACATGAAGACAAACAACAATGGATTCAGCAAGTTGCGTGTGTGTGTGTGTGTGTGTGTGTGTGTGTGTGTGTAACAATAACAAAGAGTAAGAGGTTATCAACTTGAGGAAAGGGAGGGCATAGGAGGGGTAGAGGGGAGGAAAGAAGGTGGAAATGATGTGATTATATTTTAATTAAAATACCTTTGAAAAAGAAATGATCAGAGCAGGCTGAGGAGTTGACTAAGGCGTCAGGGCTGTAGTAAGGCAGACACAAACCCCACGGTTAATGCTGTAAGTTTAGTTTGTTGAATGAATAAGTGAAATAAAGTTGGTCCTGACTGTATGGCTCTCTAGAGGGTTTTTAATTCTCTATAGACTGCTGCTTTCTGTTTCCATCTCTCTCTCTCTCTTTCTCTTGCTCCTCTTCCTCTTTTTTTTTCTTTTGTGCTTACTGAGTGCCAGAAACATAAAAGCAATTCTAAGCACGACCTGGGATGTTAGACACCTCTATTTGTGGCAAATGGCTTTGGCTTCTGGGGGTTTGGCTCAGAGTATTCTAGCTCCAAGACCAGAAGGATTGGAACAGTCATATTTTGACTAGAATTCTTCCTACCCTTTTAAGGAAGAAGGAAGCTTCAGTTTCACCCTTTTCTCTTTCCTGATCGCTCTCATGACTTTCACCTCTTCCAGCTTCCCCAAATCATCTTATTTTTGGAGGCTGATGCACCAACCTTTTGATAATTCCTGTTGAATGCCGTGTGTGGCTCACACAGTGCACGATAGTATTCCTGGCTTCATGTGGAGAGAACTTGTTCGCTTTGAAGTTTAGAAGTTTATGTTTAGAAGATTGTTGTTTTCCTTTCAGGCAGTTCCACTTTATGTGACAACGACAAAAAGCAGGCCAAAATGACTTAAGATTTCAGAACAAGACCTGAAAATGGGCTGACATACTCTCCTTTGGTCAGTGCGATAGCTGTGCTTGACTTCGGCGTTGTCTCAGAGACTTGCTTATTAGCTACAGAGAAATAGTAAACTAGAGAAATGAAGGCATAGAGCCGAGAACAGAAGGAAAAGCATTCAGTGAGCCTAGTAATTAACTGGCAGGGCCGTGTGTGAGCACCTCAGTGTCCATTGTAGTTATTTCTGCCATTGCAGGATGGCGCACTTTATACTTAGTAGCTGGAAAAGGGAATGACTAGTTACCAATGTCTGTAATTCACCAGACACTGTACTGAACAGCCTGTTTTTACCCTTGTAAAAGACACTTTGAGATAGGAACTTTCAAGTCTAGAAAATTGAAGTGCTTAGAAAGCCATCCTCTGACCCCACTCGTAACTTTCTTGTGATCTTTAACATATTAACATATTTAAATTATTATTATTTGTATGTGTGTGTATGCATGTGATGTGTGAATATGAGTGAATGTCCCTCCGTGTGGAGGTCAGAGGACAGATTATGAGAGGTGGCGCTCTCCTTCCACTGAGGGATCTTGAAACTGAACATAGGAGAACCACCCTCCACGCTGTCCATAGTGGGAGGTCCTCGTGGAGCAGACAGATGATGGAGGAGGAGAACCCTCTACACTGTCCATAGTGGGAGGTCCTTGTGGAGCAGACAGATGATGGAGGAGGAGAACCCTCTACACTGTCCATAGTGGGAGGTCCTGATGGAGCAGAAGGATGATGGAGGGGACCACCCTCCACACTGTCCATAGTGGGAGGTCCTCATAGAGCAGACAGATGATGGAGGGGACCACCCTCCACACTGTCCATAGTGAGAGGTCCTCATGGAGCAGAAGGATGATGGAGGGGACCACCCTCCACACTGTCCATAGTGGGAGGTCCTGATGGAGTAGACAGATGATGGAGGAGGAGAACCCTCCACACTGTTTATAGTGGGAGGTCCTCATAGAGCAGACGGATGATGGAGGGGACCACCCTCCACACTGTCCATAGTGGGAGGTCCTTGTGGAGCAGACAGATGATGGGGGGGACCACCCTCCACACTGTCCATAGTGGAAGGTCCTTGTGGAGCAGACAGATGATGGAGGAGGTCAAGAAGGAGAAGGCTACCTTCTAGCAAGTGCTTATAGCTTTGGCTGGTGTGCAGAATCTTTTTACCATCTTAAGGAAAAGGGGACTGCCCTGTCCTCCCTCAAGAGTAAACACTGTTTGTCCTTTGTGGCTTTCTTTCTGTCTGTGCAGCCATCTTCAGTCGGGTTATTTGAATTAGCTTCACGCACACGCCTTAAACGAAGAAAAGTGCACACAGACGGACAAGCTGGAGGGTATACCACACCTCTGAATCCTGCCACCCACCAGCAGGTCCTCCTCGGGGTGTTTGAGAACTGTGATGATCAGCCTTGACCATAAGCTTGATTGCATTAAATGATACCCGGGAGAGTAGCATGGTAGCCTCTAGGTATGTCTGTGAGGGTGTTTCCAAGGACAGTTTGCTCAAGAGGCCTCTGATTTAAGCAATGGTTTAAACTACTGGCCGATTCACGGCGTAAGTGATCTGTGAGGAGATGGAGGACCTGTGGGAGGTAGGGTCGTGCTGGAAGAAGCGCGTGTCTGGGATGCACTTTTGAAGGGTACCGTAATGGTGGCTTTTTCCTATTACTCCTTGCTGTTTTTTGGCTGCCATGATGTCAGGAGCCTGCATCACATACTGCTGCTGTGTTAGCCTTACCGGAGGCCCTCAGGAAATGGGTCCAGTCAACCCCAGACTGTAACCTCTGAAACCATGAGCTCAGTCCTGCAGGAACTCATATCAGAAGGCTTGAGGAGCAATCCTTCCACTTAAATGCTGTTTTCTCAGTGATTTCTCGGCTATTTTGTCCCCAGACCGCTAACACAGGCTCTAAGAAGTCCGTCTAGTTGAGGCTATCGTAAGTGGGTGAAGGACTTCAGAACACGAGGACGCAAAAGTAATAGCTGCTTGCTTACTGCCAAGTCTGTTTTTCCGTTGGGTGCCTATGATGCAGGGGCAGAGATGTCGTTCGAAAGACTACCAGGGAGAGCACTGGCCCATTAAGTCTCCTGAGCTCACCCTGGACTTTCTGGGCCACAAGCACACGGCCCTGTGCCAGCTTCTCTTGATAATGACTGGCTCTCTTGCCTCTAGCGCTCAGGATTGTCCTAGCCCTGGGCAGGAAGGCAGGGGGAGGTGGGCCCACTTCCTCAAGCCTTCTGTTATGAGTTCCTGCAGGGCTGAGCTCTCCTGCTGTTCCTGCAGATGGAGAGACATTAAGATGGAAATTCTAGCCATCTTTTTGCCAGAAGTAAAATGTTTTGCTTTGACCTCAAGTTCTTAGAGATTTGTCAAGTTGCTTTTAAAATCAAAACAATAATCGTTCAATTCTGGATGGCACAGTTGGGGCTTCTTTGGTGCCTGGCTATGGATGGCAACATGGCATAGCAAAAGCAAACAAAAAACCCAGACTGTGGAACTCAGAGAGGCCTATGTTCAAGCTCTCAGCCACGGGCCTAGATTTCCCAGAGTCTTGGTGTCGACATCCACGCGTGTGTATGCAGGAGACTCACTCACTCATGGAATGGTGACATGGTAAGATTGGGCAGACATGACAAGCCCTGTAGTTAGCATCTAGTACATGATGACTATAATACATCATTATTAATTTCTCTTATCATTCTTATTTATGATCAGAAGGACACATGCTCAGACAAGCTTCATTAGGAGCAAGAGTGGGGACTGGCTGTCATTTAAGTGATGTGTCCATTTTAAACTCAAAACTGACTTTCTCTCAGAACCAATCAGAATTGTTTTCTCTTCTGTCTTGCGCAGGAATATGGGAAGGGGATGCTTCATTAACCTTCTGTGAGTTAAAGACTAAATGATGAGTTTTTTAAAACCAAAATGCTAGCATTGGTATCCTCTGAGGTAGGATTTCAAGTACCCACACCCAGCAACGCATTTTCTTTTCTTTCTTTTTCCTTTTTATTCTGATGCCTAAAATCAGAAAAGAAAATCAAACCCCTTTTACTTTATTACTGTAAACAGTTAACAACCAAGGTTAAGTTTTATGGTGGTCAGGCTTCTCTCATTCCTTTGAAAACCTGTACTGGCCTCCGGACCTTTTCCACCTTCCCGCCTCCCTGGTCAGAAGTGTGCCTGTCTGTCATCAGCCCTCAGCTGGGTTGCCTGTTCCTTCCAGGTGGCGGTAAGGTAGGAGAAGGTGTCCTAGCTCTCCCCCAAGCAAGAAGCAGCAGGATGTGTGTCAGGCAATTAGAAAAGGCTTCAGCAAAGAAACCCGACTAATGTTACAGTCGACCCCGACAAGAAAAGCCCAGTGTGTGTTTAAGAGTCTGAGAAGCACAGCCAGTGAGAAGAGGGAGGGTGCAGGACGAAGAGGGAGGGCAGAAATACAGTTACAATGGGAAGGAAATGGAAAATCAATAAATGAAATTCCTTCCCCCGACCGAGCCCCTTGAGGGGAGTTTGCTAGAAAGGGCTGGAGGGGGTGGGTAAGATTCATATAGGGTCATGTAATTTATGGGGAGTTCCTCTCCAATCAGTTGGAAAAGGACAGCCTACCAAATTCATGGGGGTCTCCTTTGGCTTCTCTTCCTCCTCTAGCCAGGTTTTCTGGCTGGGTGGATTTATGGGCTGCAGCTTATTTATTTTGTTCCTGCTGAGGTAAATAGCTCCCTGCCGGGGGCATTTATGATTACCGTGCAGAGGAACGAGATGATGGATTGCTTCCTTTCGTTTGTCTTTTGACCAGAAAAATGTCTGTTTTTCTAGTAACTTGGCTTTTAATGTGCGATGATCCCCCCTTTAGGGTGCTTGCAGGTGTACCACAGATGGCTCCGATTCGTGGAGGCTAAGGTGGATTAGCGGGTGGACCTTGCCTGCCCAAGTGAGGCCTGGAAAGGGAAGTCACTGTGGTTAGCCAGATGGAGGAATTGCCGGCTGAGCTTTCAGCCAGCCACACCTGCATGTCTGCCAGCCACTGGGACTGCTGGACACACAGGCTTCGCCTGGACTTGGGCTTCTCTCGGGATTCCTCTCTTTTCAAGCCTCCATGTAAGGTTCTGATCTTGCTGACAGGGAACGTCTTTAACTGAGCTGGCAATAATCTGACCTTTCTCCCATAGCAGCCCGGGTAACACCGGTGTTCTTCCCCAGCCACGGACCCAGCAACACGCACTACTGACCTGCAAAGAATGACTTTTCCGCTAGTGCAGTAGAGGCATGACTTTTGGGGAGTTAGCACCATTTTCTGATTAGATTTGAGGCTTACTCCATGGAGATATGCCTGGCATTGGAAACCTAGTCAAAAGACTTGCTCAGAGAGGGCATAGGTTGTAGGGGAGAACCTACTCTTTTGCTAAAGATTGAAACATTGTCAAACATCTAAATACTTATGTTTCTAGTCGTTGTGAGAGCTCCTTTTGCCTTGTTTTGCACTGAGTCAACAGCAGAGACTTATATTTGGTCAAGGTGTCCAGACTAAGTGACATCACCCTCTCCAAGGCCTAGGGAGCACTGTGGACTTGGGGGTGAAAGACGGTAAGGGAGAAGATGAGGAGCAGTGCTGTGGAGCTCTAGATGGGACATGGCTGCTGCAAGCAGGACTACACAGTAGCTATGGAAACCGGCACAACACCCCATTAGGAAGGTACCCATAAGGCCTTGCCCCTTCCTGCGGAGCTATCTGTAATTAGGGGTTGCAGGGGAAGAGTGCCATTTTTGTTAGTGGTGTAGCCACTGGTCAGTTGTTCTGCACAAGCAAGAAGCACCCTATCCATGTTCACAGGAGCAGCCCTCATTAAACCAGTGGATCAAAAGAAGACACGCCAGTAGGGGGGAGCTAGTGAAGAAGACGGGGCTCAGGGGGAGTGGGGCGGGGTGGAGGAAGACAGCAATGGGGGTGAATAATAATGGCCCTACATATGGAATTGTCAAAAAGAAATAAAGAATTAAAACTTCAAGTAGCAGCTGGCTACTGAGTGTGTTCAGTCACGTCTTGTCTGAACTGGGACGTGTGGAATTACCTAGTGGGTTGGGAGACTTAGTATAAAAAAACGAGCTAAACTATGTCACTAATAATGTTTATGCAGATTTATATGCTAAAATATAATATTTTGGTTAGAGTGGGATAAATAAAATACGTTATTTGAATGAATTTCATCTGTGTCATCTTTTTCTTTTTAAGACGTGGCTACAAGAAAACTTCAGATTCCATATCTGGTTCACATATGTGGCTCGCACACTGTTTTTATTGGCCAGTGCTGAACTAGGAGCAGGACACAGGACGTCCAAGTCTGGTACTGTCATTTTCGACTTTGTGATCTTGGATAAGCGGTTGAAATTCTGTGTGCTTCCATTTCTAGCTGGCTAACGAGAATAGTAGCATCCACTCAGTAAGAGTGTTATGATTAACTAACCATATTGTTGTTTGAAATAATTCTTGTGCTATCTGGCAGATGCCACTTGGCCACTCTAGTTCCTGTCTTGAACATCTTGTTTACCACCAGTGAAGGTGGCCACTTTGTTCACAATGGCTTGCTCACAGTTGGGCTAATCCTGTATTTTGTGGTCCTTGAGAGACAGCAGCTACAAAAGCTTTGAGAAGGGAACTTGCTGATTTCAGCTAGATAGTTGTTTGAGGCTGAGTTTTAAGCCTGGTGCCCCTGCCCTGTCACTGAGTGTCACATTGATTACCAGACAGGAACTGGTTCCCACTGGGTTAAGCCTCTAAAGTGTCTTATAAAGTCTCAGTGTAAGTTGGAGCACCTTTAGCTTCAAGTTAAACAGTGGAATATTCCTGGAGCCACATCTAAAGACAGTCTTTATCAGCCCTCCACAGTTCTCCCACCTTGCTGTTCATAGGCAGCCTTTGGGGAGTGAGAGTCTGTGTTCTGGGGTTTGACTTCTTGAGCTTCTAGTTGTGGATACTCTTGGCTTCCTGTTATCTTCAGGCGTGACACCTTTTTAGGACCAGAACCCTCAGCAGGCATCTGTGGAAAATGACTCGTCTATCTTGTGAGACAATTCATGAGCATCAGAAGAAAACAATGGGACAGTTGTACCTAGGACAATTCTAAAACGTGGCACTTGATGACTTCTAGGAAGTAGACAGATTCTTTAGAGGATACAGTCTATCAAAATGCTAAAAGGGGAAACATATTTTAAATAGATGACCTCTACTAAAAATGTTGAATCAATAATCAATAACCTTCCCATGAAGAAAACACTGGGGTAGGTTAATTCTATCAAATCTTGGAAGAATAGGTGATACTAATATTCAATAATCATTTCTAGAAAAATAGAAGCATAGAGGAAACTTTGTAACTTGTTCTAGACCAGCAGTTCTCAACATTTGGATCGTGACCCCTTTGGGGGTCAAAGTAAGACCATCAGAAAGCACAGATTCACAACAGTAGCAAAATCACAGTTATAAAATAGCAACAAAAATAATTTTATGGTTGGGATGGTCACCACAACATGAGGAACTATATTAAAGGGTCGAAACATTAGAAAGATTGAGAAACACTGCTCTAGACGATGATAGTGACACCACAAGAAATACATCTACATAATGTAGACAAAAACAATCTTCAACAAAATATTCACAAATCAAATCCATTAAATGCATAGAAGAATTGTAATTGCTTTCATTGGGACCTCTGCATCACACCCCTCTGCGCTGAGACTCAGGGGTCAATATGGAAGTGTGAGGGTGGGGGCAGATTTTAAGAGCTGGAGGTAATGGCTGTCTGCATCAAAACAATATTTACAGTGTCATGACAGAACCCAGTACACACGTGAGTTCAGCAGCTGTGACTACGTGCTTAAGACCTGCACAAGATCAACCCAACCAAAACACCAGCATGGATCGGGGACAGGCTCACCACGTCCCATTACTAAGGAGGTATTGGGAGAGAGTTTTCTTCAGCGATGTGTTTCCTGAGAGGACATCTATGGCAGGCGGTCTCATTCCCAGGCACGTACAGGTAGCTCTAAGGAGACTCAGTGGGTTCAAAAGAAAAGAACGTGATATTGGGAGGCAAAAGTGGTAGGGGAAAGGGGAGGAATTGGAGGGGAGGGGATGGGGTGTAGTAATAAGGGCGGCGGGGCTGCGTCCCCAGCACCCCGGCCGCCCGCACGGCTAGCTTATGCCTGAAATAACAACACACAAACTGTATTCATTTAAACACTGCTTGGCCCATTCTCTTCTAGGCTAATTCTCACATATTAATTTAGCCCATTTCTAATCATCTGTGTATAGCACCCCAAGGTGCGCTTACCTGGAAGATTCTAGCCTATGTCCATCCTGGGTCGGAGCTTCATCCCGGGAGCGGGGCATGGCATCTCTCTCAGGCGTCTGCTCCAGAGAGGAGAGCTGTCGAGACTGACCTCACTTCCTCTTCCTCCCAGCATTTTGTTCTGTTTACTCCACCCACAGGGCCAAGCAGTTTCTTTATTGCTTAACCAATGAAATCAACAGATTGATATATGACACTCCCACATCAATGGGGGGTGGATTTGATCAACATTACATGCATGTGTGAAATTATCAAAAAATCTAGTTATAATTAGCAAGTAAGTTATGGCTATTAGAACATGAGTTCAGCATGAAAGTAACTTGTGATGAAACCGATATTTTAAAAATATATTTTCTAAAGGTGATAGGGTAATATTTCTTTAGCACCTCGCTTCTCTTTTCTCCCTCTTCCCTTCCTTCTCTTCCTCTCCCCTCCCCTCCTCCCCTCCCCTCTCCTCTCCTCTCCTCTCCTCTCCTCTCCTCTTCTCTTTTCTTCTATCCCTTCCTCTTCTTTCATATCCTTCCTAATCCCCCCTCCCCAGAGCTGGGTCCTGGCATAGGATAGACAAACACTCTCTCTCTCACCAAGCTACACCCCAGCCCCAGATCTATTTCTTGATCTGCAAAAACGACACGCACAGTTCTATTTTGAGTGTCTTGTTAGAGAGTCATGGAAGATTTCTATTCTATGCTCACTGATCACATCTATGCAGATCTGTCCTATGTCATAGGATGTAGTAGGTACTGTGAATATACGGAAAGTCATATGAGGCGTGAACACAAACATTTGTAGTTTGTTTGGAGATAAGATGTTATGACTGACAGCAACTTAGACAGGAAGGGGTTTATTTCATCTTACACTTTCACATCATAGTCCATTATCAAAGAAGTCAGGGCAGGAACTCAAGGAGGGAGCCTGGAGGCAGGAGCTGAAGCAGAAGCCTTGGAGGAGTGCTGCTTCCTGGTTTGCTTCCGTGGCCTGCTTAGCCTGCTTTGTTCTACAAGCTAGTACCATGTGCCCAGGGAAGTCACCACTATCAATGGTCTGGGCCCTCCCACATCAATCACTAATTAAGAGAAGGACCCACAGGCTTACTACAAGCCAAGCTGATATAGAGAGCCATTTTTTCAATCAATATTCCTTCTTCCTAGTTGTCTAGGCTGGTTCAGTTGTCCCCTGACCTCAACACCTGTTTGTGGTATGTATGTACTTGTATAACCACAACACATTCCTCACACAGATGGACTATAAAGAGTGAACAATTGATATTCATTCCAGGTGAGTTCAACATATGGAAACCAAGCACAAAATTATACCCACTTGTCAGAAATCGCCTCTGACAGATCTTAACACTGATCGTTATAAAAAGCTGGAAGAAGCTTTGTTAACTCCTGTGGAAGGCTTTACACTTTCTGAGGAGTAGATGGTGGGGGTAGGGAGTAAAAAGGAAGTGTGTGTGGGGGGGAACAGGAGGACAGGAGGGAGGAGAAACTGTGGTTGGTATGTAAAATAGTTTATAAAAATTAATAAAAATGTTGACAGATGAGGAATCTCGGGAACATCCTTAGATTGATGAAGAATGTTTATCAGATTCCCAGGATGAATGAACTACAAATGTGAGCCAGGAGGCCTTCTCCTTAGGATGGGGAACAAAACAGGGGTACTTTGCCTCACTGTTCCTCTTAGCCTTGTACCTCAAGTCCTCTCTGTCACAGAAGGTTAGATAATGAAATAAAATGTGTGCTGGTGGTGATTAAAGCAATAACTGGTCTCTACTCATAGGTGACATGATTGTCTGTGTCAAAATCCCAAAGCTTTAGCACACATACTGCCTGGAACTGAAAAACAGGTCTAGCAGAATGGCAGCATACAAAAGTCTGCTTTTTTTCTGAATGCCAGTAATGAACAGTTGGACTTTGAAAAACAAAAACAAAACACCCACATCTCTTACAATAGCCTCTCCTGAATAAAATACTTTCGTGTGAATGTAATAAGTGAGATGCATAATTGTGTATGTATGCTGAAAAAAAAATCACAAAACCCTGGTGGAAGAAATGTAAGAGATGGGAGGTCCGTGGTCAATATGGGGCTGTTAGTGTGCCTGCCCTCCCCAGCTGAACCCTGTGGGAGAGTTTATGTGTAGCAACACCCTAACTTCAAAGCTGATTGAAGACATGGGAGAAATAGGATAAGAAACATCCCTGAAGAAGAGTAAAGAAGGTAAGACGCCTTATGCTACGCAAGCACAAGGATTTCTGTGTAGTTATAATTAAGACAAAGTCGGGGAATACTTTTAATCCATAGAAAGGACAAGAATCCTATCATTTTCCAACAACAAGGCTGGACCTGTTAGGATATCACATTAAGTGATTTAAACCACACCCAGAAGGGCAAATGCTACATGGTCTCACTCTTATGTGGAATCTCAAAAACCGAGAATTAAACGGTGAATAGCAGAGACTAGGACAGGGAGGGGTGAGGTGGATGGAAAGAGATGGGAACAAAGTTACAGTTGGAAATGGTGACTAGACTGGAGTGTTCTGCCGGCTGAGTGAACGTAATTAACAATAGTATATTGTGTATTTTAGAATACCCAATGGAGAATTTTGAGAGTCCATATTGAGAAATGACAAATGAATGGAATTGATGGCTATGCCAAGTGCCCTGACGGGATCATTTTTAAAAAATGCACCCATGTATTGAAATACTACTTGGCATTCTACAAACCTGTGGAATGATCTTGTCAATTAAAAATAAAGCAAAATATATAAAGAAAGTGAGGCAAGAAAAGACAAGCTTTTAAGATCAGATAAATATGGAATAGAACGGAGAATCTAGAAATGGTCCAGGCAAATACAGTCAACAGACCTTTGATAATGGTGCAAACACTAGCTGGAGAGAGGACGGTGAGCACTGTGACAATGGCGGGGACAGTGCCATGTCCGTGGGTGAAAATGAACCCAGATACAGCCCTTGCATGTCTGAGTCTTAAGTTTTGAAGTGTTATTTTCTTTTCATTTCTGGGAATGAATCCCAGGGCCTTGCATGTATTAGGCAAGTTAGACATCAGTTAGCATCACCAACCCCAGAGCTGTGATAGCTTGTTTGTGTATTTTAGAGAAGTCCTCCCTCTGTACCCCAAAATGGCCTTGATTTTGGACTACAGTCTTGACAGCCTCCTGAGTGCTGGGCTTACAGGCTTGAGTCACTGCACCCAAACTGTGATTTTTAACCTGAGATTTTAACTAGTTTATATAAAAATTGGGCATTTAATAGAACACAAGATATGTTCATATTTAGACATTTATCAGGTATGTGAGAATCACTTAATGACCATAGAGAATTCACTATTTAAGTAGTTGGTGCTTAAAGACACAAATGAATATATTAGACTTAAATTTTCAGTTTTAACTATTTGAACATTAGAATTGCTATTGTCAAAAATTCTTAAAATCAGCTTTTAAAATTTGATACTTACTAGTAGAGGTAATATCTGCACAAAAAGTTAAAGGACCATGATTTTTTTGTCTTTTTTTTTTTCAAAATAGATATCAGAGGCTTGGAACTGAGCCAAAAATTTTTGGCTCGTGATTGTGATACAGCTTCTCACTGGTCAATACTTAGTGTTTAGTTCGTGATAATGCCAATATTAACTCATTTAACATGAAGTTTTATAGCTAAAGCAAACCTCTGCAGAGTCTTTCTTTATTTCTAAACTGTGAGCCCATTAAAATAAACCCACAAAGATTCATAGGATGGAGTGGGATGTGTCAAGGGTCTAAAATATGTTTCTGTGTATAAAAATGATTTTTCAGAAATAGTCCTGTTTCCTTTGTTTATTGAAGGCAGGGCGTTTAAATAATGAAGGAAAGGTGAAATGAAGGAAAGCTTCTCTGGTGAAAAGTCAGGGATGAGAAACGTGAATAAAAGCTTCCCTATGCAGTACAACTTCAGCAGGTGCTTTCTTGTAACAGGATGGTTCCTGGCACTTAGGTGATGTGGGAAGTGATGTATGCTGTGAATATATTTTATTGCCATTGATTAATAAAGAAGCTTCTTTTGGCCAATAGCTTAACAGAGCAAAGCCAGGCTGAAAGAGGTATATATATGTATAGAGAAGGCAGAGTCAGGGAGAAGTCATGTAGCTGCCAGAGGAGAAAGATGTAAGCTGCCAGCCTGAACCTTGCCAGTAGGCCACAAGTCTAGTGGTAAAATTTAAAACATCAGGAGTGGCTTAATTTAAGATGTAAGAGTTTGCTAGGAATATGCTAGAGTCATTGGCCAAGCAGTGTTGTAATTAATACAGTTTCTGTGCGATTATTTAGTGATCTGGGCAGCTGGGAATGAACAAGTGGCCTCCCTCAACACCCAAGTCATATTGTTGAGGGGGACAGTAAGTTAGATTGGGGAGATGACTGTGGCCATTTCAGTAAACATGTCTGATGGACATTTAAACGAACAATGCCATAAATTTTGGAGGGACTGAGAATACCATGGGAACCAGAGCTCAGAGTTGAGAACTAGGTGCTCTAGGGATGACGGAGGCTTCCTTTGGGGAGGTAGAGGGAAGGCATTGACTGCAGGGGGAGGGGCTGCTCCTTCCTCCGTCTCCATCCTTTGTATGCTCTCTATACTGCTCACGTCTCCTATCCTGGGATAGGGTGGAGATGTCTTCTTTTATTTTATGAAATCATGTTCTAGCCTAGTTTCCATTACTGTGATAAATAGCATGACCAAAAGCAAGTTGGGGAGAAAAGATTTCTCTCATCTTATACTTCTATGTCATAATCCATCATTGAAGGAAGCCAAAGCAGGAATTCAAGACATGAACATGAAGGCAGGAACTGAAGCAAAAACATGGAGGGACGTTGTTTTCTGGCTTGCTCTCTGTAGCTTGCTCAGCTTGTTCTCTCTCTCTCTCTCTCTCTCTCTCTCTCTCTCTCTCTGCCATTATTATTTTATTTTAAATTTTTATATGTATATATTTACCAGCTATCATCTGGATGTGTTTGTACCAGCTACAGGGACCAAAAGAACTCCACTGTGTGTCTCCTACAAAGTGGATCTTGGTCTCTACATCCACACTGATTAGTTCTTGTTCACTTGACACAAACCTGGAATTGCCTCTATCAGATTGGCCTGTGGACACATTTGTAGAGGCATTTTCTTGATCAGTGATTGATATGGGAGGGTCCAGTCTACACTGGGCATTGCTACCATTGGGTAGGTAGTCCTGGAATGTATAGCAAAGTAGAATGAGGGGCTGAAGAGATGCCTTGGCAGTTAAAGGCACGGATGCTCCTTCAGAGGGTGATTCCCTTTCACTGAAATCCAGAACCATCATGGCCACAGGAGAAGGCAAAGAGGAACACCCAGTATGAGCCAATGGACACTCTGAACCTAGGCTGGCCAGGGGCAGCCTCAGGGAACTGCTTCTTTATGCACACTTTTCTTTGCTAACGAACAGTATGAAGTAACAACACCATTCTTTGATGCAAAGTTCCCTGGAAGAGCACAGGGAACAATAGCCAACTGTCAAGAGAGTGCATATTCTTCCACTTTTCAGTTTCTGAGTTGCATGCATTCTTCGTGACCTCTGAACCTTTAAAGGGAAACCTTACCAAATTGAACATGCCAGTTTTCAAGGTTAAAAAAGCAGCCTGTCTGTCAGAGATGCTATAGTGAAATACTGCAGACGGGGAGGTTTATATAATAGAAAATAATTTTTTCACAATTCTGGAGGCTGGAAGCCTAAGACCAAGTTGTCAGTGGGGTTACTTTCTTCAGAGGCTCCTTCTTTGTCTCACAGGACTCCTCATGTGTGAGTATGCCTTTGCCCTGGGAATGCTTTCTTGGCATCTTTTTTTTTTCTTTTTCGAGACAGGGTTTCTCTGTGGCTTTGGAGCCTGTCCTGGAACTAGCTCTGTAGACCAGGCTGGTCTCGAACTCACAGAGATCCTCCTGCCTCTGCCTCCCGAGTGCTGGGATTAAAGGCGTGCGCCACCGCTGCCCGGCATCTATTTTTAAACAGGACCCCAATCACACTGGATTGGGCTTCCTCCTCCTGACTTCAGTGAACCTTGTTTATTCCTCTATCTTCAAGTATAATTATAATGGGGGTATGATGTGTGATTCTACTCTGTATGCTCTGAATATGTTTTATTACCATTGGTTGGTTACTAAAGAAGCTGCTTTGGCCTATAACAGGGCAGAATATAGCCAGGCTAGAAGAAATTTACACAGAGAGAAGGCAGAGTCAGAGAGACACCAAGTAGCTGCTGAAGGTGACAGATGCCAGATCCTTACCAGTAATCCACAGCCTTGAGCCGACACACAGATCAATAGAGATAGGTTAATTTAAGATGTAAGAGTTAGTTAATAAGAAGCCTGAACTAACAGACCAAGCAGTTTTACAATTAATATAGTTCCTGTGTGATTCCGTTTACAGGGGTAGGTTTCAACGTGCGAATCTGGGGGAAGGAAAATATATCAATTCCTAACAAATGGTGAGCCAGTTTGTTTACCGTGGGTTCCCTGTCACACAGTAAGTGCTTAACAAGTAATTGGAGAATAACGGTACCTCATTTATAAAGGGGCCCCCACATTTTGTTAATTCTCATAAGTGGAGGACAAGTAAATACCCGTTTACAAGGGTTAGCAATGATGTCAGAGCAATTTAATAAACAGGTTGAAATAAATAAAGGCGTCTTTGGTGTGGGCTCCAGATCAGGCTGAAATGCAAGACCCCAGGAGAGTTCTTCCTCCTGCTTGAGTGGCATTTAAGCAGCACAGCTGCAATGGTTTAGAGCTAACTATTGAAGACTGGAAAGGTGTGTAAACTTTCAGGGAATGTGTTGAGAGGCACAGAGGCAAACTGCTTCTTCCTCGTCTTCTCCTTCTCTTTCTTCTTCTCTTCCTTCTCCATTTTCCTTTTGCTGACACATAGAAGCAGCTTCTCAGATGTTTAAGGCCTCTCTACAAGCGACTGCCAGGCCAAGGCTAGCACTCAGCTTCCTTAGTCTCCAGAGTACTGATTTTATTTATTTATTTATTTTTTAAAGTTTTATTTTGTGTGTATGTGTGGGTACCCATGGAGTCACCCTGAAGCACTGTTACAGAAGGTAATGAACTGTCTGGTGTGGGTGTTGGGTCCTCTGGAAGAACCATTTCTAACCACTGAATCATCTACCCAGCCTCTGATTTTATCATTTTACCATATGTATATGTGTTATGTCTGTGTATATGTATGCATGCCTGTGTCTTTTTATGCCTATGCCTGTGTGTATGTCTGTTTGTGTCTGCCTGCGTCTGTGTGTATCTGTGTATGTATGTGCCTGTCTGTGTCTGTGTGTGTGTCTGTGTCTCTGTGTGTGACTATGTCTGTGTGTCTGTATGTGCCTGTCTGTGACCATGTCTGTCTGTGTCAGTATCTGTCTGTGGGTAGGTGCACAAGAGTGCAGGTGTCTTTGGAGATGTTGAAGCCCTGATTTTTAATTTAAAAAAATTATTTCTTTATGAAGGTTTTGCCTGAATATTAGAACGTGTACCCAGGCTAGCGCCTGGAGGTCAGCAGAGGGCATTGGTCCCATGGCACTGTAGTCACGGATGGTTGTCAGCTGCCATGTGGGTGCTGAGAACCACACAAGGGTGCTCCACAAAGAGCAACCGGTGCTCTTAGCCACTGAGAAATCTCTGCAGCCCCCGGTTTTAGTTTTTCACACCCTTCTCGTTTAGCACACGTAGGTAACAAGTGTGAAGAGCAAAGCAGAGTTTGTCTTTTGTGACATTTCAATACTGAGAGCTCCAGTTCACTCCTGAAAGCATCTATTCCAGGTGTTTTAGTGGATTAATTATGGAAGGAGTCCGGCAGTGATGTTGCTTCTATTTATCAAATCTGCCATCACCTTGCTCTACTTTCAGTTGCTATAACAGAAAACCCAAGACTGTGTAGTCTAAAGGCAAGGGCTTTATTTAGTCTCGTGCCTCTGGGAGCGTCAAAGTTCCAGATCAGGGCAGAATCTGAGAGCCTTGGGCTGCTTCACTGTGCTGGGAATTAGAGCAGGAGGTGTCAAGCAGGGACAGCTTTCCCCGTGACACATCCAGCCTGTGAAGGTGAGAATGTCCCCCCTCAGGAATAAACAGTCGTTTGAGAAACCACCTCTCAAGGGCCTTACACCCCATTATAGACAAAAACGGTGCTCACACTTCAGTCTGTGTTTCAGAGGGGACAAACCAAACTGAAATGCAGCAACCGTGCTTACCACACTTGAGTTTACACAATGGATAAGCCTGTCAGTCCTACACAAAATACAGTCTTTCTCAGTATGCTAGCTCAGCCACCTAAAAGTCACGACCTGCCTGTATGTGGAACTGACATCACAATCAACTGTCCACATGGAAAGTTCATGAATAAGTGCTGTCCTCAGTGGTACCCACAGTCAATAATCTGAAGTAACCACCAGAGTTTTAAACTGAAAATAGGGCAGTTGGTATGCCAGTTGGGACTCTAGCTGACCTGGTCAACACTGGCTAATATCTTTCATAATTTGTCAGGGAGGTCTTGCATACAGGTGTTACACACCTGAGTAGCCCTGTAACGCTAGGTAGCCGAGCGAGGTTCTCTCCACTGAGGTGTGGTAGCATACAATATCCTGCACGTATGTGGGACATGCAATGTGGCAAATTTTAATACATACATGGATTTGTTAAAACTGTCGTCACCACCAAGACAGTAAGTCACGATGTCTAAAAGTTTTCTTAAATACTTGGGTAATCCCTCTTTCCGAGTCTTCCTACCCCTTAGCTGTCATGTTGAGTTTCTGTTTGGACACATTCATTTGCCACTTCTAGAATTATATTTAGGAAACTAGGAGATGCATTTTTTTTCCTAAAAAATTTTCTCTTTTTCTCTATCATCTATGAGGCATTATCGAGAAGGTAGCAGTGAGATTTATGGCACTGTGACTACAGAAAATGAGATGCCCCAGACTTCTTAGAAGTGTGTAATTTCACGAGAGGATACAGAAAGCACATAAACAACCCTGCTAAATTTAGTAGGGAGATGGAGTGTGGGCAATAATGAATCCTTTCACATGTAGCAACTAGGAGCAAGGATTATTTCCCAGGAACTCTTGTCCCGCTGCTTTCGTAGGGACATTTTGTAACATTGCCTCTCAGCACTGCTAACCTCTCAGTGATTGGAACTGCAAACAGAATTTCAGCTAAAATACCAGGCGTTTTACGTAAGACTTGAAAGTGTTTATGCTTTTAAATTATAGAGGCTCCAGCGTGCAAGATAAACAACACTGGGCTCCAGGGCAATACAATCCCAATAACGTGAGTAATGCTATTTGTTCCTCATATTCAGAGATGAATTATGTGTTACAACCACACAAAATGTGATCGTAAATTATCTAATTTTATTTTGTAATTCCTCCATAAATTTTGGGGAAAATACTCTCTAGAGAAATTCGTTTGTTTCGAGTCATTTTGTCAGGCAGCACAGAACCTCGCTCCTTTGTGCCTTTGTGTGTTTTTGTCCCGTTAGGGGAATACTAGGTACAAACACATCTAGCTCAGCTCAAGTCAAGTGATAGTATTCAGCAATTCAGCAGTTTTGAAGATACTTAATGCAACATTTAACTGCATTGTGTTTTTTAAGAATTGTTACTTCCTAAATTTAGTAGGGAGATGGAGTGTGGGCAATAATGAATCCTTTCACATGTAGCAACTAGGAGCAAAGGATTATTTCCCAGGAACTCTTGTCCTGCTGCTTTCGTAGGGACATTTTGTAACATTGCCTCTCAGCACTGTCTGCTTGCTAACAGTGGACAGCTGGTCATTTATTCATGACTTCGATTAATTTTCAGTGCTAAATCGCCTTTCAAAACTGTTTCTTTGGAACAATTATTTTGAGGCTTGGTGTCAGGGTGGGTGGCTAGCAGGTTAGCTGGTGTTTTAAGATGAGCACACAGAACAGTTCATCTCTTTTTATTGCTGAACAATTTGATCATCATATTTCAATGGGTTTATCTACTTAGTAGATGCCAGACATTTTGGTTATTTCCAGGGCTTGCTACTGGAAAAGAAACAACTACAGATATTTACGTATAAGTCTTTGCATGAACAGACAAGTTTTAAAAATGTGTGAAAAGATGAAGGTGGTGACCTGAGGCTAGATTCACACAGACATGTTTCTTTGTTTTCTAAATGGCCTTGCCATTCTGCATTCATACCAACAGTACTTGAGAATTTTAGAGAGTGGTCATTCTTGCCAACCCTGGGCATAATTTTTCAGATTTAAAACATTTTAGTAGGTATGGCATTGTACCTCATTGTGGCTTTAATTCACATTTTTTCAAAGATTAGTGTTGCCTAGCATCTTTATATGACTTTATCTGTCAGCTATATAGTCCTTTTGTCTATTCAAATGTTTGCTCATTTTAAAAAGTTGTCTCATTATTGACAATAATTGACTGTATATATTCTTTACAAGCCACATAATTTTTGAATATTTTCTCCCAGGTTGTAGCTTGTCTTTTCATTGTCTTATCAAAATTGAAAAGTTCTACCAGGCCTGCATCTCAGTACTTAGGAGCCAGGGCCAGGAGTCTTGTAAGTTTGATGATAATCTGGGCTACACAGTAAGTTAAAGCCTAGGTTGAGTTTCTTAACAAGATCTCATGTTACTGGATTGTTGGGGTACAACTGTCAGTCCCAGTATCCCTAGGGAGCCAAGTATGATCCTCAGAATGCAACCAAGTTGCTGAGTACTAGAGGCCAGCCAAGGAATCAGAAAATCTCATTAGACACAACAGCAGAGAATTCTGGTTTGGGACATCCTATGTTTTGGAATACAGGTGCTGTGGCTGACAGATGTCTTCTGATACTTCACTGAGCAAGAGGTCACTGTCAAGCCAGAAAATAAATGTGACACTGTCAGCTCATTCCCTAGCTTTCCAAAAAGGAAACAAACATAAAGAAAGGAAAAAATTCAAGTTCAGACAACCAACCTTGATATATCCAGTAATCTTACTGGAATTGCCAAATGGCAGAGGCTCTGCTACAGCTAATGGACTCCTGAGCCAGTGTTATATTTAAGGAGAATCAAGGAAATAATAGTCTCATATGGCATGCTTTCACCTTTTGTGAAACAAATGTTAAACTTGTGGTCAGTTTGCAATAGAACTATTACTAAAGACTGGATAGAATTGGTGAAAGGTGTTTTAGAGCCTAGTCTACAATTGCAATGGAGTACCTAGTTTAGAGAAGAGGATAAGATTATTGAACAATGGAGTAAAGCTAGAGGTAGGGAACTCTCCCAAGATCAAATTCTTAAAGAAGGAGACCTTGCTACTATAGAAAGTCAGGCTTTCTCTAATATATGATGACCACACCCTAGATTTATGCCGTACAGAAATTGAGTCATTTACTAAAGTTATACAGGGCTCAAAGAAGTCTTCATGGATTTAGTACAAAGACTGAATTCGGCAGTAAATAGAATAATACCAAATTCAGAAGCTAGACAAGTAATAACTGAATCTCTGGCTTTTGAGAATGCCAATTCTCTATGCAAAAGGATAATTAGGCCATTAGAGGCAAGTTCAGTACCTTTGAAGAAATAGATTTAAGATACAATTAATATTGAATCTAATGACCATGATGATGCGTGGATAAGAGAGGTGATTTCCAGAGGTTTGAGGAAAAATTGAAAGTGTCGAGTGTTATAGTTGTGGCAAACAAGGTCACCTTAAAAGAAATTGTAGACAGGGTGTATTTAGGAACAATGTTTTTTCCTAAGAATGATCCATTCAGAATGCCCCTCCTTTCTGGATTATGCAAAAGGTGTGGCAAAGACAGGCATTGGACTAATGAATGTAGTAGGTCAATGAGGAATATTCAAAGTAATCTTTGCCACCAGGAAACTCAATGAGGCATCTCTTGCAGGCCCCTATGCCAAACCCAGTTCAGTTGTTTCTTTCCATCATAGAAGAAACTCCTTCCCAGAGCAATTAAAGAATTGAATGCCTATTATAAGAAATTACACTGCTGTGGATAATAGAACAACTATAGAAGAGAGAACAAAAATTTAGGAGAAACCATAATGTCAGTATTTTGGCAAGCTAGGCATAGGTGCAGATGTAACAATAATTTAATCAGAATCTTGGCATCCAAAATGGCCTCTTCAGGATATAAGTGTTCAGTTTTTAGGGATTGGAACTTTATCTCAGATAAAGCAGAACATGAAATTGATCAAATGTATATGGCCAGAAGGACAGAGAGGAATATTAAAACCATATGTGGCTAACATAGCAATGAGTTTGTGGGGATGTGATTTGTTACAGCAATGGATTACTCAGATTTACATTTCCCCAATCTTAGAAATAAACCATATATTAATGTGTGTTTCTGAGGAAAATATTAGAAGACATTATAGAGAATAGTCACTGACCATTCAGGTTGTACAAGAACAAGGAAAAACAGTTGCTGATACTTCAAAGGTGCCAACAGTCCTACCTTTAAAATGGTTGACAGATAAACCTGTAAGGGCTAACCAATGACCTTTAACAATAGAGAAATTACAGGCTTTAGAACAGCTTTACAAAAGCAACTAGATACTCAGCATATTAAAGAGTGAACCAGACCTTAGAATTCTCCTATATTTATTGTTAGAAAGAAATCTGGAAAACTGAGAATGGTAACATATCTAAGAACTGTTAATAAGGGCATTCATTTTATGGCCTCTCTATAATCTGGCATTTTGCTGCCTTCTTTATTGCCTAAAGGATGGCCTCTTACAGATGATGTGGGATCCCCTCTGTATGCTTTTAATATGTTTTATTACCATTGGTTAATAAAGAAGTTGTTTTGGCCAATGGCTTAGCAGACTAAAGCCCAGCAAGAAATCAGAACAGAGATAGAGAGTAGGCAGAATCAAGGAAATGCCATGTAGCTGCTGAAGGAGAAAGATGCCAAACCTTATGGTAGGCCACAGATTCATGCTGATCAATCGATTAATAGAAATGGGTTAATTTTAGATGCACGAGTTAGTTAATAGGAAGCTTGAGATAATAGGTCAGACAGTGTTGTAATTAATATAGTTTCTGTGTTAATATTCAGGTCTGGGTAGCCAGGAAACAAACAAGCAGTCTCTGCCAACATTTTCCTTATAGTTATTGATTTAAAAGATTGTTTCTTCACTATACCTTTATAAGAAAAAGACAGAAAAAAAATTGCCTTCACAGTGCCTACTTTTCAGCCTGCTCAGAGATAACAATGGAAGACTCTCCCACAAGGAATGTTAAATAGTCTCACTCTGGGCCAATATTTCTTAAGTCAGCCATTGGGAATGAATGCAAGCAATTTCCTGAATCTATAGTTTATTACTACATGGATAACATTTGCTATCTGATTCAAATGTAGACACTTTACAAAGAATGTTTAAAGAAATAAAATTTGACCTTGTTGGGGATAACAAATTGTTCATGAAAACATACAAAGAGGAGAGTCTATTAATTATTTAGGCTATAAAATATGCTTACAAAAATTAGACCACACAAAAGTGCAAATGAGGAGATATTGATTGCAGACTTTTTTTTTTTTTTTTTTTTTTTTTTGGTTTTTCGAGACAGGGTTTCTCTGTGGCTTTGGAGCCTGTCCTGGAACTAGCTCTTGTAGACCAGGCTGGTCTCGAACTCACAGAGATCCGCCTACCTCTGCCTCCCGAGTGCTGGGATTAAAGGCGTGCGCCACCATCGCCCGGCTGATTGCAGACTCTTAATGACTTCCAAAGATTTCTAGGAGACATTTCCCATCTACGGTGCACTATTGGGATAGGTCCTAATGACCTGATTAATTTAAAGAAAATCTTAGATGGTAACAAGGACTTAAATTGTCCCAAGGAATTGTCAGCTGAAGCTGAGAGAGAATTGGCTTTGATTGAAGAGAAATTACAGAAGGCACATGTAGATTGTGTGGATCTAAATCTTAACTGTATTCTGGTTATAGTACCCTCCAAACATTCCCCTATAGGAATTTTAATTCAGAAGGAAGATATTATCTTTTAATGGATCTTTTTTTTTATCACATAAACTGAGTAAAAAAGTCAAACCTTATTTGGAAAAGGTCTCTGAGTTAATTCTAAAAGGAAAATTGAGACTTTGTCAATAGGCAATAATAGATCCAACAGAAATTATAGTACCTTTTAATAATTGACAAATTATGGGAAGAAAGTGAACCACAGCAAGGATATTGTAGTAAATTTTTTGGAATATATTAACAAAAACTATCCCAAAACCAAGATAATTCAACTTACAAAGACAGCTAATTGGATCTTTCCTCACATTGTTAGGAAAACACCAAAAACTGGAGCCCCTACATTCTATATTGATGCAAATAAATCAGGAAAAAGCAGGTTACAAATCAGAAAATTTAAGTAAAGTGGTTCAAAGCCCTTGTAATTTTGTCCAAAAGTCAGAATTATTTGCTATTCTCATGGTACTAAGGGATTTTAAAGAACATTTAAGCATAGTTACTGATTTATAATATGTTGAAAGAGTTGCTTTGCATATTGAAACAGTTGAATTTATACCATATCATACAGAATTGATTTTATTATTTATTCAGTTACAAAATATAATCAAGAATAGTAATCATCCCACATACATAACACATGTGATCCCATATAGGTAATTTAAGGTAATGCAGAAATTGATCAATTATTGATTGGAAATGTGCTGAAGGTCTCAGAATATTGTAAGAAACACCATGTCACTAGCAAAAGTTTAAAAAAAGCTTTTTCCATCATGTGGCAACAAGCCAAGGAAATTATAAGGAAATATCCTACTTGTTCTTTATAAAACCAAATATCACTACCTGCAGGAAGTAACCCAAAGGGTACTCAAAGGTATGAAATCTGGTAGATGGTTACATTTCATTTTATAGAATTTTGAAAATTAAACTATATATACCACACTATTGATACCTATTCAGGTTTTAATTGGGAAACTGCATTCAGTTTAAAAAAGACTGATTTGGTAATCACATGTTTGCCTGAAGTTATGACCATCATGGGTATACCTATACAAATAAAGACAGATAATACCCCAGCATATTTCTGTAGGAGAATGAAACAGTTTTTTGCTTATTATAATATAAAGCATATTACAGGTATACCACATAATCCTACATGCCAGGTAATTATAGAAAAATCAAATCAAACTCTAAAGGATATCTTAACTAAACTAAAAGGGATGCTAAATACCCCCAGAAATAGATTGCATAATTTTTATTAACTTTGAATTTTCTAAGTGCTAATGAGAAAGGCACAATTGCAGAGAGAAACTGGATAGTAGAAAAAAACTACAGAACTAAATCACAGCCAATATATTTTAAAGATATATTTAAAGACCTAAGATTGGAAACGAGGCTATGTATTATGTTGGGGAAGTGGTTTTGCTTTTGTTCCATGGGAGAAGGAAAGCTATGGATACCATCAAAATTGATAAAGATTCTATTTGAATAAGAGATAGCTCTTAATTAGAAGAGATGATAGTTTACTAAGTACCATGGCCATTTAAAGTAACAAATGCTTTTCATTTGATCAGATACAATTTTCCAAAAGAGAATTTCCCCCAAATTAGGATTTCAGATAGGTTTTGTTTTTGTCTTTTCAGGAAAAAAGATATCCAGCTAAGGAATCTGAAGAGTACTGGACAAACTGGACAAATGAGATATCTACAGAAAATGAACAAATTATTCAGAAGAAAAATTCTCAAGAAAAAGAGATAATTGGCGTATTGATAGATTACATTTCCAACAGGATAAGATTTCATAAATCTCCAAATGCTTGTTTCTGCTGTTCTCTACAGACATATAATGCAAATAGACTTTTTGTATTTCCAGTATAATTAAAAATTAAAGCTTGCTTTGGAGTTGGAGTGTGCCTCTCCCTTTCTCTAAACTCAAACATGCTCATTAAAGTGAATTCCAATATCTCTGTTTCCTATCAGAAGAGCCACCTGATATGGGACAGAAGAAAATAAAAAATTTAAGGACTATTTTATTGCTACTAATCTTGTAATCCTTTGGTTTTATATTGACTCCTTAACAGTTTTTCTTAAGGCATAAGATCTATAAAAATTTATATATATATATATATATGTTTATATATGTATATATATATATTTGCCGTGATATTAATGGTCATATAGAGTACTAACTAATTCTAGAAAAATGGTTTCATCTACCTTCCTGTACACGTTTCGGGTTAGAGTCTTTACCAGTTTTGTGCAGTGAACCATAAGCATGCCTAACAGCTACCTTTAAAGTCTTCAAAAGGAGACTGGGGCCCCACAAAGATAATTCCTCTAGGCTTATGGTAACACCACTAAGCTGAAAAATACCATCTAAAAATTGGCTTTGAACTACAATCTACTCAGAACAATTCTGAAGTGCCTAGCTGAAATGATCCAGCATAACAGACTACTCTAGCCAGAACTCAAGCCCTGCACTTTCCCATTGTACAGAAACTGGACAACAAATGATACAGTTACCTTGCTCAGGATTTGACAATCAAGCCAACCCAATTTTTTCCTTTCAGGATCCCCTAAATACACCATCACCCCCAGAGAGAAGAAATAAAATTAAGAATATGACACCCACATTCCCAATAGGTGGGGTGGGTGGTTTTTGGTCATCTAATAGGTTATGGATATTTGTCATTGTTTAGGGGAGTTGGTTACAAGTGGTTATTGGTGAAAAGTTGAACAAAGGGGATTAGATTCAGACTTCTTGTTTTAAAAAGAAAAAAGGGAGGTTATAGATATAATAAGATAAAAAGGTAGAGTATTGAATCTACTTTTAGAAAGCAACTACTTGAAGCATGATTAATAAAAACTCAGGGCCAGAAACTGGGGCTCAACTTGAAGATCAGAAAAACAAAATAGCCACCCATTGGCTCTTACCTTGACCTCAGTCTGAAAATGGTGATCCTGCCTCCAGGAATCTCAGAATGAGACTGAGAGCCGTCTCCTCCCATTTTATAACCCTCTCTATGGCTGGGATTAAAAGTGTGCAAGACTAAGATTAAAAACTTGTACTGTCTGGTTTCTATGGCAACTATGTGGCTAGTGGGGTTAAAGGTGTGTGTTACCACTGCCTTGTCTGTAAAGCTGACCAATGAGACTGTTTTACCCTCTGATTTTTAGGCAAGCTTTACTGTCTAAAATACAGTCAAAATGCTATTACAAATAGTAGTTTTAAATATTTTATATTATATTAGACTTTTTTATATTGTATATGAATTTTGTATATTGATATAAATTTGATACATTTTGTTAGAACATACTGCACATATATTTCTAATCTTGTTCAAAGTGTTGTACCTATTCAACTCATTTAACAATGTAATGCAAATTTCCAGTCCTTGAAAATTATTAGTACCACTGTTTAAGATAATAAAGAAATGCAGGTTAGTAGTTAATCACCTTTTATAAACAAACTTGTAGTCACATTAGGCATGTTTTCAAGGTCAAACAATGATATATTCTAGATAGATAGGTCATCTTCAAACACTTCAGAGATCTACAGAATATGGCATTTAAGATGTTTTAATAATATAGGCTTTTTGTTTTTATGACAGTGAGATGTGTCTGCTCCTGGCAGCACCAATCTACTTCAAAGAAGATGATGGGCATAGAAGAAACTCCACATGGAGTTTACTTTCACTGTGGTAAAGGTTATCCACTGGGTAAGAAAGTGCTTTTGTCTCAACTGCTGACAGTATGCTGTCCAAATTGGACAAGCAAGTCACAAAAGAGAGTCACTGACAAACTTTGCCAAGACAAAGTAGGGCAGCCCTTCAGAATATCCTGCTTCGTAGAAAAAGTCTGTTAGATATGCTAGGCCTATAGGCTGAAGATGGATGCTCCAATGTTGCAGAGGAACCTTGGGTGACTGTCCAGGTAGCCAGTTGTTTCTGTTTTTTTCTCACTTTTTTTTGAATTTCTCTCTTGCACTTACTGCCTACTCAGTTAATATTATTTACTTCTTAGGTTTCTGATGTTATTGAAAACTAAATAGTTATAGTTTTACTTGTTTACCAGATGCAGAAGGCAAGTTATGATAGAAAGGAAATTAGGTACAAGACTTTGGACTTACCAAGATAGGATAGAGTATTTTCTTGAAATTTGTCAAATGCAAATGGGCTAGACATTCTTAATATATTTATTGTCTGTATATATTGTATATAGTTATTTTACTTATCATATGTAGTTTTTCTTATATTAGTTATAGCCTTCTTTTTTATTTTAGACAAAAAGGGGGAGATGTAATATTTCATTTGCATTTTAATAAATAAATATTGCCTGAAGATCAGAACACAAAACAGCTACACTGGTCAGTCATACAAGCCAGGTACACACCTTTAATTCCAACAGCCACACTAGTTAGCAATAGAGGCCAAGCAGTGGTGATGCACACCTTTAATCCCAGCACTAGAGAGTAATGTAAGGGGGATGAGGCAGGAACTCACTCTTTTTCAGTCTGAAGATTTCATAGAGGTAAGAATTCTCTAGTGGCTTGGCTCCTTTGCTTTTTTGATCTTCAGGTTGAACCCCAATATCTGTCTCTGGATTTTTATCATTCATGTGGAAGGCTGGGCCCTTCCACATCAATCACTAATTAAGAAAATGCCCCATAGCCTTGTCTACAGCCCTAACTTTTGGACCCATCTTTTCAATTGAGGCTCCCTCCTCTCTGATGGCTCTAGCTTATAGCAAGTTGCTATAAAACTAGGCTGTGCAGTCTCTGAGAAGGAGCGTCATCCCTTCCATGACTTGGGGGAGAGATGAGATAACAGACACAGCTGGCGGTGCCACACACAGCACAGCCTTAGGAACAAGACTCAGCTCTGACATTTCTTCAGTTCAATTGCTCTGATTGTTATTTGCTGATGGAAGCTGTGGGAAGACACAGTGTGTTAAACAGGAGGAATTTAGTCATAATTTATGCTTCTTTAGAAAATGCAAGCAGCAAAAATCATTCTTCAGTATTCAAACCACCCATGACTAACCCCGGGATGACCGATATAACCCTTTCAAGGTAGTCATCAGGCATGCTAAAGACATCCCCGTGCATTTTGAGCATGTAAAGTAACGTGACAGCATGAGTCAGAGTTCCCCCAGTGCAGGTGTCTGCAGTGTTTCCAAATTTATGATCTTTCGGTGCCTCCACATTTCTCCCCATGGGCATGGATGGCCCACACCAAGGAGCATGAACAGAGTAAGCCTTCCTCTGGTTGCTAGGCAATTCCTGAAAGCAATGAGCTGTATCTTTTCCATTTTCAGTGGTTTCAAACCTCCACACCCACTAACATCCAGTAACTATTGACTATGACCTGCTCTCCAGCAGACACTACACCCATCGTCCTAGCCACGTTTTCTTTATTCTTGGCAGGTAAATCAGTCTTTTAACCAAACTCCCCCACTTCACCGCCAAATAAACCCATCCTGGGGCTAGTTCTCTTTTCAGCCTTCCATCCTCTCAAAACTGATGTTCCCTTGTGTTAGACTTTTCATTCGGTGGCAGAAACCCAAGGGAGAAAGTGTAAGATAAGGTTTACTTTGGCTCCTGGTTTCAGAAGTTTTGGTCCTTGGTTATGGCTGGCTTCATTCAGCAAACAGGAAATGGAGAGGAGACTGGATAAATCTTTTGCGGGTGTGTCCTCAGGGACCTATGTCCTCCAGTTAGATCCTACCTCTCATTCTTCATCATTTCTTGCAATGCTATCATATTGTGAAACCAAGCAGTTAATTCATGGATTAGTGGAGTGCGGTTAGCATCCAGGCACTTTCCAAACATACTGCGCCTGCATCCCCAGTATGGGTCTGTTTATTTCTAAGTGGGCTTTCGCTGATCTTTTGAATCATTAGAAATCTTGCTCAGATATTCTCCCTCCTCCCCTTTGATATTTAGTCTCTTTAACCAGACTGGTTTCTCCAGAATTCAAATCTGATCTTGCTCCCTGCCCATCGCCCCACTCCCACAGCTTACACCCTTCCCCAGCCACCGTTAGGAAGTAAGTCCAAACAAACAAATGGAAGGACAAACTCGGAATCTACCCGATCGATCGATGTTTCCCGCCAGCTGCATGTGCTAGATTTCCAGTTCCTCACACACATCCCTCCCACCACGGGGCCTTGCCCCAGTTGTTGATGTTCTTCCTGGTGCTAGGGCTGGGTCAAGAGCAAGGCTCTCAGTCCTACTCTTCTCGCCATACTAAACATCCTTTCTGTGGAATATGCTCCCATGACAAGCGCCAATGTTTCCCACCCAGGTCTAGTTCTTCTACTGTAGATTTCCTTGGGGTCAACGCATGTCTTTTTTAAACCTCATCAAAATTATTTTTACATTTAATTTATATTATTATTGGATTAATTTATATCTGCGGCAGGAGGATTTGTCTTGCTGTGTTTAACATTTATCCCCAGAGGCCAGCCTAGTGTTGGGGACTTTAGAGATGAACAGAAAATAACATGAAGGGTACCAAGGGCCTTGAACTGTCACATCCAATTCCTGCCCTTGACTGGTTCTATCGTCTTTATCGTTGACCACTCCATTCCTGAATTGCATCTTCCTTTCTTTGTGCCTTAAACAGCCCTTTTTCTGTTTGGCCATGTGAGCCTACTTTCCTTCAAATGGAGCAGTTCTTAACCTATGGGCCACGATCCCCTTGGGTGGCAAACAACCCTTTCACAGGGTTTGAATATCAGATATTCTGTATATCAGATTTTTACTGTTATGATTCATGATAGTACCAAAATTACAGTTATGAAGTAGCAACGAAAATCATCTTTTGGTTGGTGTCACCACAGCTTGAGGAACTGTATTGAAGGGTCACAGCTTTAGGAAGGCTGAGAACCACTGCTCTAATGCCTGTTCCTTCCGTGATGCCATCTGCCATGGCTCAATGCAACCAGAGGGCCCTTGCCAGAGACCAACCAGATGGGGCTGCCTTCTTCTCAAGCTTCAGTCTTCCAGATTGTAAAGAAAATAAGCCCCTTTCCTGAACCAAGTGCTTAGCTTCAGGTGTCCGGTTATAGCCAAACTCAGTGGCGGAAGATGGATGCCTCCTCCGTTAGTTCTTCGCCCGCTCCCTGAGATGCATATACCCTTTCTTCTTTTGGCGGCAGTCCTCCTTAGGGTTTGTCCCTCACTTCCACACTCGATGCCAATAAGTTGATTGGAAGCAGATGCTTTTCAGCAACTCCAGGAGCCTGCCTCTACCCCGTTTTCCATGTGACAACCCAAAATAATTCTGAGCTGCACAAACCTTGAAATCACCTAAGCCCTGCCCAGGGACCTTATGACTTAAAATAAAAAAGAAATTCCCCCAAACAGAAGAATTTTGTGGCTTGCTTTGATCTTTTATGTTGCTCTTTTCAGGATGTAACTTTTGTCTTCTTTCAAGCCTGCTCTAGGCAGCTGTCCAAAGAGAGGCGAAGCCTGGAGGCCTCAGCTGCTCCTGGGGTACGTATCAAGGCGGAATTGGAAATGTAGCAACTGCCCTGGGATGTCTTTACCAACACCCCTCAGATGACTTGGCTGGCGTGGTCCTCTGACATCAGAACTCAGTGGTTTTAACGACGCGGTTTGATGAAAACATTTTCTTTTGCTGTCGTGTTACAGTTATTTAGTGGTGACCTTGGGAACTCTATACATGATTGATTTCTCTTTGAACTAATTTCTCCTGGTTTTATAGACATATCCTGGGTTTATTCCCAGGCATCAAGTGGAGTCTGAAAATGACTGTCATATGTCATTTCTTGGCTTACTAGACTTTTCTTTTTGAGTACTCATACCTGGAGGTTCATGTTTGACACGAAGTGAAATAAAAATTAATTGGACTGAGTTACTTTCTAGTTTTAAGATGGAAAAAAAAAACCCACAGCCCTACATGTTCTTATGTAAAATTTAAGATTTCAAAATCCATGCACTACTAAAGGCTAATAAATTCCCTTCATCATGTGGCTGGACCAGAACTAAAAGCTTTTCTGATGTGAACCTCTGAGTTCTCGCAATGGGGGTTACGGTAACCTACCATCAGCTCAACAAATGAGTTTTGGGGGCTACCAGGTAAGAATCTAGCTCTTGGTGCGTTATAGACTTGGGGATTGCAGTTAAGATCCTGTGCAAGTTTTTACTGAAAAAATTCTACGTGGTCTCTCAGGAAGGTGTCACTTCTACGATCTAGTTCAAAAGTATTGCAAAGTCTTTGTCTTCATTTGGTTTTTATTGATTTTTATTTTTGGCATTTCTCTGGTTGCAAGGTCCATTTGCTTATATGCAATTATATTATACAATTATTCCTATATAATATAGTTATTCCTATATCCGGGTGTCTAGTGTCGCTCACCATCTTCCTGTGGTGGCTGCTGCCTAGAGCTGACTGTCTGACAAATGCTCCCTTGATCCCAAACTGTAGAACGCGGTTTCCAGGTGATCTGTAAACCCAGCTCCTGAGTTTTCTCTCACCTGTTCTGAGAATGCTTCCTGTGTTGCTTGGTGGACTTTATCCATCCCTGGTTCCCACGGGCATAGGAAAGGGAGCTTCTTGGGCTATGCAGAACAGCATTTCATTGCCACTGTGCTGTAGCTCAGATGATGGTGACGATGATGAGTGCTGATGAGTGCCGGTCACCCAGCTTGCCTGAGGCTGATTCCCTGACTTCCAGGGATTGCTGACAGCTGTCTTTGCCACTTCTCACTGTGGGTTGTGGATGGGAAGAGATGGGTGGAGGCATGAAGCTATGCTGAAATTTCCTCTCAAGAAAGGTAACTGTCTACATTCGAGGTTTTAGGGGAAGAATTAAGGATACATGTTGGGTTCATGACTTCATTCTGGCTCTGATCTGGACCACTCATTGAGGGGCCGCTGTTTTAAGAACTGCAGGGTGTCATGGGCCCTTTAATCACAATCGTCTGGAGGCAGAGGCAAGTGGATCTCTGGGGATTCAAAGCCAGCCTGGTCTATATAGTGAGTTCCAGGCTAGCCAAGGATACAAATGGAGACGAGAGAGAAAGAGAGAGAGAGAGAGAGAGAGAGAGACTGCAGGAGGCTCCTCGTTTGAGGCAGCTGCCGTCATTCCATTCCACATTTGAGTGACTGTAGAAATGTCGTCAAAGCCACGCCGCTGCGTGCTTGCTGAGCGAGACTGAAAACCAGAAGTGATAATGGGAAAGTCAGACTCTTTTCTAATTATAAAACAATTTTTAATAATGAAAATTTTGTGTTAAAGTTTGGTGTTTTGCAAATTAAGAACCAAGTGGACTTTGGCAAGAACTTAGTCCATGTCCCTTAAATGTATCAGTAAATCCCATGTTCTAAAAGCTTAGGGGAAATCAGTCATTATTTGTTACTTCAAAACATGTATTCATTCCCCTTTGTGGTAGAGTTTATTCCCGACATACAATCTTTAGAAACAAGTTAAGGGTTTCATTAAAGTAAAAACCTTCAGCCATCATTCTTCAGTTACCAAGGCAGACAATAAAATGGCAACATTTTTCTTTATCGTCTTGACCCAGCTGTATGTTTGTGTGCTTGCCACGAATAAGATCCATGGTGCTGTGAACACAGTCTATTAGGGAAGACTTTCTTTTTAGTGTATTTGGTGTGTGTGTGTGTGTGTGTGTGTGTGTGTTTGTGTGTGTGTGTGTGAACATGTGTGTAGGTAAATGTGCCTGTGTGTGTGCTTGTGGAGGCCAGAGAAGGACATTAAGAACCTCTCTCTATTAGGTTTCTGTCTGATTGACCTGTCCCTTGGAGACAGAGGTGTATAGGCATCCTCCTGAATATTAACCTTCATCAGGCGATGAAAGGAGACAGAGACAGAGACCCACATTGGAGCACCGGACAGAAATCTCAAGGTCCAAATCAGGAGCAGAAGGAGAGGGAGCATGAGCAAGGAACTCAGGACCGCGAGGGGTGCACCCACACACTGAGACAATGGGGATGTTCTATCGGGAACCCACTAAGGCCAGCTGGCCTGGGTCTGAAAAAGCATGGGATAAAACCGGACTCGCTGAACATAGCGGACAATGAGGACTACTGAGAACTCAAGAACAATGGCAATGGGTTTTTGATCCTACTGCACATACCGGCTTTGGGGGAGCCTAGGCCCTTTGGATGCTCACCTTACTAGACCTGGATGGAGGTGGGTGGTCCTTGGACTTCCCACAGGTCAGGGAACCCTGATTGCTCTTTGATCTGATGAGGGAGGGGGACTTGATCGGGGGAGGGGAAAGGAAATGGGAGGCGGTGGCGGGGAGGAGGCAGAAATCTTTAATAAATAAAAAAATAAAAAATAATAATAATAAAAGAACCTCTCTCTACTTCTCTCCACCTCATGTTTTGAGACAGCGTCTCTCATTGAACCTGAAACTTGTTATTTTGGCTAAGCCGACTAGCCAGTGAATTCCCAAGATCAGCCGGTCCATGGCCCCAGCAGTGGGGTTTTAGGCACAAGCAGCCATGCTCAACTTCTATATGGCTTCTTGGGATTTGAACTTAGGGTCTCTCATTTTTACATCAAAGACAGTTACTTACTGAGTTATCATTCAAGCTTCAAAAGACCTCCCTTCTGTGTGAGGTGCAGTAGTCTATTTTGTGTTCCTATACCAAATTCTTGAGGCCTGTTGTGTAATAATATCCCCATAGTGGGCGGGCTTTTCAGCCATGCTCCTGCCTCCCACAAGCAACCCTTCACCCAAGGTCCAGTGTATAATTCCAGTGAACCTGTTGGTCCTCCAAGTTAGACTTCAGTGTACTGTGATTTTGGTCCACCGACAGTCTTCTATTGAGGGTAGAGAGATATCTGTGCTGTGTCTACCCAGGAACAGTCTCGCATAATAGATTGGGTACTTTAGAAAGAGAAGAGCTGGGCCTTGTGGCGCCGGCCTGTAATTCCAGCTGCTTTGGAGCCTGGAGAGGGAGGATCGCAAGCTCAATGTCTCCTGGGTCCAGAGTTCATAGCCAGCCCATGGAATTCAGAGAGGCCTTGCATTAAAATAAAGAGTAAAAAGAGGCTTGGGAAGTAGCTCAGGGGTAGGGAGCTTGTGTGTAATGTGCAAAGCCCCAGGTTTAGTTCTCAGGTACTACTTCCACCTCTGGGCTATGGGGTTAGCCAGATGTGAGTGGTGCATACGCACTCTGGAGGCAGAAGCAGGCAAACCTCGGAGATCTAGGCCAGCTTGGGATACATAGTGAGACCCTGTCTCAAAAGAGAAAGAAAGAAAGAAAAAAAGAAAGGAAGGAAGGAAGGGAGGGAGGGAGGGAGGGAGAGAGGGAGGGAGGAAGAAAAGAAGAAAGGTAGGAAGAAAGTTTAGCTTATGATTTTGGAGTCTGAGAAGACAAAGCTTGGTGCTAGGCCTGATGGAACCTTCAGACCTCACCTCTTCGCTGTGATGTCATGCTGGGAACACAGAGGTCAAGCCACAGCTATATGACAAAACAGGAAGCCAGAGTTGGGGGCAGGTGGAGCTCATTATCTTATAACATTTGATAAGAACTTGCCAGTGTCACCCAGAAACAGCTACCTTCTGTGAAAGCATGTTCCCAGTGACCTAATGACCACCTGCAAGGTCCTGTTGTCTAGAGGTCCCATCGTCTAGAGGTCCCATTGTCTAGAGGGCCCATTACTCTTTAACATTGTGATGCTGGAGACTAAGCTTCAACATGAACCCTTGGGAGAAATGAAACCATATCTAAACCTACTGTTCCTTCTTGTCTGTCATGGTTAGTTCCCTTCTCATAAGGCGATGGATGCCCTTATTCCATCTCAAATAATCAAGCTTGTTCCAAAATAACCAAAGAAAAGGACTGAAGATGAGATCTTAGTTTGGGAAATATATTAAGATAGCAACGGTCTCATTAAGAGTGTTTAAGAAGCACGGAGATAGCCACATTTGTGAGTTAGAGGAAGCAAATGAGAAGCTAGTGAGATGGGGGATCTGCTCATCCCACTTTTAACCTAGTATTGACTTAGAATACAGACAGAGGAGGCAGCGTAAGCATAGCTTAGAGGGAAATCAGGAACCCAGTCTCCACTCCAGGTCTCTGCAGCTACTTCCCCTCTACGGGCCCCACTTCCTTATCCATCAAAAGACCCTTCTAGAATTGATGATCTTTCAAATCTCCATAGTTCTGTGTTCTAGTTTTAAGTCACAGCTTAGTGCATTGAAATTGTGAAACATCCTGAGAAATCTTGTGAAATAGGAACTCGCTCCTTTCTAGGACCTGGACTTCCTGCTTTTTATAATGGAGCTGCTGTTAGCTAGGAAGACCGCCATGATTAGCTCCTATGTGGTGCACAGTGAAGGCTTCAGAGGAGGCGGCTGAAGCCGCAGGTGAGGCTATTCGTTCAAGGTTTCTTGGCAGCAGGGCACAGAGCCTCTTTTGGCCTTGCCTCAGTTCTATCCCGCTCCACCACTGTCTCCTGGACTCAAAGGGACACCAAGAACCCAAGTTCAGGCATGCTAAAAATGATGGCCAAATGCACCGTGACTCAATACTTGAGACCTGGGCTTCAGCTACATGGGTGATTTAGTGGTGCTGCTTGCCCAGCTATAGAGAGTCAATGTTCTGAAATCATTTAGCTCACTTCCATTTCAGTCTTCCATGGAGGCAGAAAAGCTGAAGGAGGGAAAATGGAAAAACCTACTACTACCATGGCTCATTCTTCTCTTGGGCATTAAAGAGTTGGGTCTACATTGTTACTGTCCCTTTGCAATTGTGTCCAAGGAATCTGTGGGCAGCTTAACCCTGTCAAGGGAAGAGAGTACTGAAATGGCCCCTCAAGCAAGACCAGAATCCCATTCCTCAAGCAAACCATCAACTCTGTCCTGCTTACACACACAGAGCATATCAGGCTCAGGACTTCTCCATCGTATCACGGGTGGCATCATAAATAACGGGGAAAACCATCTGCAGCGGTTTGTGTTTTCTTGGGCTATTTGGAAATTTCGAGCTTTGTGTCCAACATAAAAGAATTTTGACCAGCGTGAGAAGAGGTACGGTCCTCACAGCTACTGGGCAGTAATCTCCATGCAGAGGCTTTAGGCTAGCGATCACTATCCTGGAATCTCTGGATGTCAGCAAAGTGCATGGGAAACAAATCCAGGGCGAGAGAAGAAGTCTTAACAGAGAGAATGTGTTCCTCAAGTGAAAACCCTTAACTCTTATTACATGTCTGCCAGGAATCTCACGAATGAGTTGCTAGTTCAACTTTGTCTTTGAATGTTTATTGTTTCTTTAGGAAATACTAAGAGGGACAGCTTAATATAGTTCTTCACATACTTAAACCTCAAGGTACCTTTAGGGATAAACATAGACCGGTTTTCACAGGCTACCTAAGCTTTAACTCTCTCCATCCTACACCCTTCCCTGTTTCCAGCACTCCTCAATTGCTTTTGCATTCTTGGCACCAGAAGTCATTCTCTCCACCGTTTAATTGTGTTTTAAACTAGACAAAGGTTTGGGTGACTTAACGCTGTGCTCTTTAAAAAGAAAAGATTTATCTGTGTGTGGTCGTGCACATGTGCACGTGTATTTTCTTAGACTGTTTGGAAATTTCCAGTTGGTACCACACAGAAGGCTTTTCTACCTTGGGGATGACATCATGAGGCATGGTATGGTTTGTCCTCAAAGCCAGTGGGGCAGAGTCCAGCAGAGGGTGTTGGGACTCTTGGAGCTAGAGTTACAGGTGGTTGTGTGCTGCTTAATATGGGTGCTGGGAATTGAACGTGGGTCCTATAAAAGAATAGTATGTGCTCTTAACTGTTGGGCTGTAGTTCCACCCCCGCCACCCCAGCAAGCAGTACCCTTTCATCTGCCTAGATTGTGGGCACTGATAGTCAGCCTGAACGGTCCTTTCCCCTCAACTTGCTCCTGGGAAAATTGTATTCGCCTTTTAAAGAGTCAGCTCAAATATTGCCCTCCTCCACCTCACAGAGCTGCTACCTAAATAAAAAGGTTGACCATTTAGGAAAGGAAGCCTGCATGGTCACTGAAAAAGCCAGAATGTGCTGACTCATCTCTTTTTTTGGCTTCATCAACTCGCTGATAAAGAAAGACAATGCCACAGTTAGTTCCTTGGGCAGCTGAGGATTGGGAACCTGAAATGACCCTATCCTAGAGCAATACTGACGAATATCTTGCATATCATCATAGAATCTTCATCTGGTGATGGATAGAGATCGAGACAGTGACCCACACAGGAGCACTGGACTGAGCTCCCAAGGTCCCAAGGAGGAGCAGAAGGAGGGAGAACATGAGCAAAGAATTCGGGACCATGAGGCGTGCATCCACCCACTGAGACAGAGGAGCTGATCTACGGGGAGCTCACCAAGGCCAGCTGGACTGTGACCGAAAAAGCATGGGATAAAACCGGACTCTCTGAACATGGCGAACAATGAGGGCTGATGAGACACCAAGGACAATGGCAGGGGGTTTTGATCCTACTTAATGTGCTGGCTTTGTGGGAGCCTAGCCAGTTTGGATGTTCACCTTCCTAGATATGGACGGAGAGGACCTAGGACTTAACACAGGGCAGGGAACCCGGACTGCTCTGTGGACTGGAGAGGGAGGGGGAGAGGAGTGGGGGGAGGGGGAGAAGGGTGGGAGGAGGGGAAGAAGGGTGGGAGGAGGGGGAGAAGGGTGGGAGGAGGGGAAGGGAAATGGGAGGCTGGGAGGAGGTGGAAACTTGTTTTTTGTTTATGTTTTTTTTTCTTCTTTTCGCAATAAAAAAAATATAGTATATCCATAAAAAAAAAGAAAGACAATGCGATAAATATGAGGTCTTTGATAGTCTTTCTCGATAGCTTTGCAGATTATGAACTAGTGAAATTAGAGAGATTAGTAACCGCTTAAATGGTAGGAGCCCCAAATGACTGATTGATGGTGTTTGGCCTACGAAATCGCTTTCTGTGGAGTACTGCCAGGCATTTGTGCTTGGCTCTGTCTCAGAAAAAAACAATGTATTAATAATGATTCATTCAGGATGAATTTAGGTCATGTGGTGACCCCCTCCCATTGAGTGATTTAAAACTCAAATATTGGCTTTTTTTTCTTTAAATACCACTTCTCCTCGGAGAAGTAATAGGCCACAGACAGGGCCCCTGGCACTGCCATAGTGCACACTCATTGCCTACAACAGTGTCAGCTGCCATGGCAGTAGGAAAACGCGAGGAAGTTTGCACTTCCCAGAGAAGAGGAGGCTCATCTGCACCAGCTCTCCGGGTGAGGGTAGAAAGGTCAGCTAGGTGTCTACAAGCAAACCCACATGTTTCTGAAGTCCTTCGCCACCATCCCACCTGATGGGGAAGAAAGAAAGGAAGTTGGATGATGCGAATTCGGGAGGACAATGAATAGGGAGCTGTCGGAGAACCTGGTGAGAGATTCCGGACTCTTCCACACATTATTTGCATGCACCTGGATAAGTCTCTCATTTTCTCCATTCTGACTGTCAGTGACAGCAAGGACCCAAGCCTGTTGCGAGGCACTGTGCAGCTGGAGCTCGTGTCTCTGAGGTTTGCGTTAGCTTTCTACACTGGTGCTGTGTTCTGAGTTGTGGAAAGTGTTTTTAGTGTAGAACTGTAATTGAAGATGACACTGTTTATCAGTTTCTTAAAAAACACTTTGGCTTCTTGTAAAAGTTAACGTAATTGATAGCGACGTCTCTGTTGCAGTTTCCTGATCTTTGCTGACCCTTAGACACAGTACACCAAGTCTCTTACGCGACCTTTCTGTCATTCGTGCCGTTTAAACACTTCTCTTTAAAAAGTCCACAGACTTTGGTTCACTCTGCGACTCCCGTGACTTTAAAGTTAATTTTTCTTTGGGTCACTTGATTTAGACTTTCTGTTTCTTTTCCTCATCGATGTTGGCTAAATCCCCCTTCTGTCACCCCCCACTCCCGCTTTCCTCCTGTCGTGTTTGGGGGTTTAGCTCAAGTTTATCCTCTATCTCAGTAAGTTTGTCCACGGATGACCTGCCACCTGTGAGAGTGGAGCTCTGAAGGAGAAATAGCTCACCAGGGGCAAGTCTCGAGGCTCCATGGCTTGGCTGTACTTCCAGTCTGACCTCTGCTTCCTGACTTGAGATCGATGTAACCGGGGCCATTTCACAGCCTCGTTGCCACGCCTTCCTCAGATGAACTGCACCATATTCCCGATTCTTGAACTAAAGGCTAGTATACCTCCTTCCCCCTTGGGTTCTTCTGGTAGGATATCTGATCACTACCATGGAGAAAGTAGTGAAAACAGAAGTAAACTAAGCGTATGAGGCTATGCCAAAGTACAGCAAATAGAAAGATGGGCAGTGGGCTCCGAGAGGCTACAACCTGTTAAAACACTAACATTTCAAAGAAGTAGAGCAGAATTACAACATGCACTTTCCCACTGCTGATAAAATATGAGGATAGGATCTCTATGAAGACAAGGCATGGTAAAAACAAAACTACTTAGCAGAGAGAGAGAGAGAGAGAGAGAGAGAGAGAGAGAGAGAGAGAGAGAACGACTGGGTCTGTTGTGAACTTTTGAACATGAAAGCCCATTTCCAGCAACTTACTTCCTCCAACAAGGCCGCACCTTCTTATATTTTTGGGTGTGAGCCTACCCTTTAATGGCTGAAGTCTCCAGCCCAAGGCCACACCTTCTAATCCTTATAATCTCTTCAAACAGTTCCACTCCCTGGTGACTAAACATTCAAACAAATGAGCCTGTTGGAGCCATTGTTATTTAGATCACCACAATTACCAAAGCAGAGTTGCACAGCCCTTATGAATATTATCAGGCCTCAGTTTGGCCCAATGGCCTGGGGTATAGCTACTGGAAATTCTTCTGTCTGGGTGCTGCTTGTGATAAAAGGGAGTTCAGCTGCCTGCACTTTCTGCCTTCTAGAAACTTCTTGTCCTCCTAACTCTTCCACGTAGCCCTAGAGAAGCTTCCTTGCTCGCCGTCCTTTCTTGCCTCCAGTGTTCTGCCCAGCTTCTGAAACAGAACTGTCTCCATGTTGCCATCTTCAGTTGCTACACATCCCTGCACTGTCTGCTCACAACCATACTACCCCTCCCTTTGGGATGTCTCCTCCACCTCCTGTGAACATCTCAGACATCCCCATCCTCCAATCTCTGTCTCTGTTACTAAATCCCATCCATCTAAACAGTCAGCCCCATGCCCCAGGCCCCTCCGTGAGTTTCCTGCTTGTCTCCTCTCTTCCTGAGTTTTCTGTTTTCAATACTTTTCTGATGTATTTTGGTATGTGTGTGCACACATGTGTGGATATATATGTGCAGGTATGTGTACATGTGCACGTGTGTGTGTTTACACGTGGTGTGTGTGGAGGGCAGAGGTCAACCTTAGATGTCCTTTTTATCAGGAGCTGTCCACCTTGTGTTTTGAGACAGGCTCTCTTCCTGGGAACTGGGCTGGAGGATTAGGCAGTCTGGCTGGCTGGTATCTTAGTCAGTGCCCTATTACTGTGAAGAGACACCATGACCTAGGCAACTTTTATAAAAGAAAGGCATTTCATTTAGGGCTTGCTTACAGTTCAGAGGTTTAATCCTTTGTCATTGTGGCAGGAAGCATGGCAGCATCCAGGCAGACATGGTGCTGGAGAGGTAGCTGAGAGGTCTATATCTGGATCTGCAGACAGGAGGGAGGGAGGGAGGGAGGGAGGGAGGGAGAGAGAGAGAGAGAGAGAGAGAGAAGAGACGAGAGACACTGGGCCTGGATTGAGCATTTGAAACCCCAAAGTGCACCCCAGAGACACACTTCCTGCAACAAGGCCACACCTCCCAACCTCCCAATACCTGTCAAATAGCCCCATTCTCTAGTCACCAAGCATTTAAATATAAGAGCATATGGGGCCATCCTATTCAAACCACCACAGCTGGTGAGCCTCAGAGATCTGCCCATCTCCCAGCACTCACCCCCCTGGAGTTACAAGCCAACATGTATGACTTTTCATATGAGTGCTGCAGACCCTGCTCAGGTCCTCTGTGTTTGCTTGGCAAATAACCTTAGCCACCGAGCTGTTCTGAGTTTCGTTTTTGTTTTTTGTTTTTTTTTTTAAATCTGGAAAAATATTTATTAAATACCAGTCCTTGGCCATAGGTTAAAATGTTGGAGGAACTTCATCCAACACTAGAGTTGATAAACATGGAAGAGGACCTGTTGAGGACCATGGCGCTACAGGCTCTCATAGTCTGGGAGTGGGGGCAGAGTGAGTCAGTTGGCATTTGAAATGGTGCCATGCAGATAAGCAAATCATGCTGTGGGATGCCCTGTGGCACCAAGGAGAGGCCACATTCCAGTTTAGAAAATCTGCCCCAGGGTGGGTGAGCAGAGTGCAGCCTTTAGTGATATTTGGGGTACACTCTTGGCTCAGGCTGTGCTCTTTCTTACTTACCCAGCTTCTAACCTTTCTCTGACCCTTCTAGACTCACCTGCCATCTATTACTCCTCTTCGGAAGATCCACAGGGTGATGGAGATCTCATTTTTCCTGCTCTTTACAGTTCTTACTGTGAGCCCATGCTCACACTCAGCCCTATCAGCATGGCAAGAGGATGCTGGTAGAAGAGGTGTGTGCAGAACACAAACATCACTTCAATAATGCTCGCTTATCAGAACCTTGGGGCTCTGCTTCCTTGACAAGCCATCATCCTAAAGCTCACTCCCCGCCCTGGCGTCCCTCGATCCCTTCACTCCAGGCTTTGCTGCTGGCCACATGCTATTCTAATCACGCGTGTAATTATGTGGAAACAGTCCCGAGGGTGCTGTGATACCCTACATCATGTGGGTATCCTGTGCCTGCCCTACATCATGCTTTGCAGTTTCTCACGTCAGATCCGGGTCTCGTTTGGGATCCAGCATTGTCTCCTCCATCTTTTCCCGGTCTCCCCTCCAGCTCTTCCCGGATCTGTGCCATCTGCCAGGGCTGGGCACTGATGGTGACATGGGTTCATAGGTGAGGAACTTGAGGGGGGTCGGTATTCGTGCAGGCTGACAGTTCTGCTCTCTGGTGACAAATGGGATCCCAGGGAGGTGACATGACATGTTAGTGCTGCACCAGTTGCCAGGTCGTCTGAGGCCAAGTTGCCTCTGGTCCAGCCTGTTTGAAGGGCTCTTTCTTACTACACTCTTGTCCTGGCACTCTGCTTGTCATTGCTTGTGTGGCAGGTCTTAAGTCTTGTAAGAGTCCTCTGTAGAGGGTATACACTAATTTACAAGCGAGTCAATTGAGATACATAGGGACTATATAAATTACCCAAGATCACATTGAACCCTTCTAAATCTAGGTGTTTCACCTACAAAATGAAAATAAAATACCAATCTCTAAATGCAGGAACTATTAGTTACATAATTTTTGGGTTAAATATCACTTATTTATTCTTTCATATTCTTTTCTAAGAGTGGCCTGCCTTTATTTGGACAGCTAGATAAGAAGGAATCAGGGAACACTGAGCCAAAATACAAATACTTGATTGTCACTGTAAATATTGAGGTTACGTCCCTAATAAGGACCTCTCACTGGGCTCCCCTTGCTAATGGAACCCCTGGGATCAAGTGTTTAACACAAGAACATTTGAAGGACATTCAACGACTAAGCTACAGCAGGTTACAAAGCTATTGGGGTCAAGGAAGACAGCCTTGAGGGCTGGAGAAGAAAGAGCTGGGGTCTGGGAAGAGGGGCTATGCATCTTGCTTTTCCCTCTTACCAAGCACCGTTGGCTGCAGAGGAGAACAAGAACTGAATAGAAAGGGTGAACAGGTGTGTGTATCATTTCTCCGGAGCCCTCAGAGGAGGTTGTATCCTAGAGCATCTGCAGGGGGATAAGGAGGAAAACTGGCAACAACAGGGGATTTATTGGGGACGGGACAAAGAGGTCAAAGGGTGCCCATTTGGTTTTGTTGTTCTGCAAACAGCTGACGTTTCTTGTGTCTCCGGAACAGCCTGGAAGCTGACTGAAGGAGACTCAGTAGTGCTAGTAGCAGGACCCCTAGTAGACCTGATAAGGTCTTGGGATCTACCCAGGGCTGTTGCAGCAAAATGTGACCCAGGTCTCAGAGGCAAGACAAGGTAAGTACACAGACATCTCGGTAGTTCCGCCTGGAAAGGTGCCAACGAGTGGACACCAGATGGGACTGGATCGAGGACAACCCCACTCCCTTAACAAGTACTCTCCCAACTCACTTCCACCATTCAAAGACATTTAGTAACTGATGTATCTCAGGTCAGACCAACAGAGACGAGGGAAAGGATGGGAAGGGGAAATGAAACTGGTTAAATGAAAGTAGCAATGACAGAAAAAATGAAGGGCAGACATCTCAATTTGTTCTCATCCAGGCTTCACCCAGGAAAGGGCAAAAAGTTCTAGGTACCAGGAGAAATGCGCATCTGAAGGCTGAGTTGAGATCTTCATCTGGGATGACCACATGTGGCTGGCATTCTTGGGATGCTGGGTGGTTTTCACTCATCCCATGGTCCTAGGAGACAACCATGGCTAAGCTAACTGGGTCAACTAACTGCTTTTTCAGCCTTCCATATTTTCAAATTGTGATGGGTTTATTGGGAGATAACCTCACTCGAAGATGAAAAACACCTGGATCTTGTTTCTTTTGAGATAGAAATTTTTCTTATTGGTGAACTGACATTCAAGAACAATATTAGTATGCTTGAAATTTGTGAACCCTGCTTGGGGACACCTCAGTGGTAGTTGCTATTGCTGTGGAGGTGACTGGTGTCCTGCTGGGGGAAATCACAGGTTGTGAAACACCAGTATGAGTCGCCTCTTGGTAGAGACCATAGCAAGATGTCTCTCAGTTTCCCCCTCGGTGGTGCTAGCTCTGGGACACGTTGGTCACACTGGTGGAGGGTGGTCACACTGGTGGAGGGTGGTCACACTGGGGGAGGGTGGTCACACTGGTGGAGGGTGGTCACACTGGGGGACAGTTAACTAGGGGGAGTTGCACAGCCTGAGGAGTGTAGTGGAAGCCACAACGCTGAGAACACGCACACCCTAAATGCATAGGGTGTAAGACTTTAAGACAATCCTGAAGCCATTTTTGACAATTCTGAATCCTCTCAGCCTCTGTGCCATAGTGCTTCCCCTCCTCCCCTGGGAACCAAGGACCTAACAGCTACACTCGCACGTACTCAGTTCCTGAACAATTACCCATATACGTACGCTTTGGTTCGGTCCCCTGGGAAACGGGGTCAAAATGACCTCTTACCTCATCTGATCTGGCAACAGCTCTCCAGTCAATTATTGGTAATAGCCCTTTCGAATAAGCCAATCAGAATAGTCAAAGAACAACCCCCCTTGCTTCTGTGGCCCCTTTAAAAGTAGACTGTACCCGCTATTCGAGGTCCCTCGGCTTCCTGAATGCTGGGGGACCCTGTCATGACAGAATTAATAAAATACTCATGCTTTTGCATCGGCTGTGGTATATGAGATGGTCTCTGGGGATGACTCCTTCTCAGTGTTTGGACGCTAGAATCCAACAAGGGAAGCTGAGGTTGGAGAGGCCTGAGGGCTGTGAGGGGCTCGCTCCTTTTCTTCCTGTCTTGTCTTACAGCAGGTTTCCACATCTTCCAGACCCTTCTAGGATTCCTAGGGTAGAGAGCAGAGTGTTAAGAATATCCTTGCTCCTTGAGATGGGTTTGAAGGGCTTCTTAGATTGGTAAGAAGAGGGTTCTGCAAAAGAGGCTTTTGAGAGAGACTTAGCATCAGCTGCAGCTCCCACCACCAGGACTTGCTTGGAGGTGCATTTTGTTACATGCATTGAAGAGACTAACCAGATGCCTGGGTGGGAAATTTTCTGTTTCTTTCTTCAAGAAAGACTTGATTTCAGCTCCTTTTCAAGCATTTGCAAACATGAGAGCCACCTCAGGGTGCTGAACAGAAAAATCATATGGTCGCTAACCAATCCCAGCTCTCTAGTTATTCTCCATCTCCCCATACATGTTCCCCTCCAAATGCCTGCAGCCCTCGCTCTGCCCCACCCCCACCCACCCCCACACCCTTCCTTACACTTGCCTACATAGACTGGCACACATACACACTCAACTCTACTCACCGGCATACACCCACACAGGTAACCATTTATATATACACATATGTGCACAAACCCACAGGCCAGTTCCTTTAAAACACAGCCCTGGATTTACCACTTCAGGGTACAACTGTGAACTTGTCTGGTGGCCTGGACTGACTTTGGAGCTGGGTATCTAGGCTGTGTCTTGAGGGCAGGAGTGAGGAAGGTTTGGAGATAGGGACTTGAAAGTGTACCCTGAGACTCTGGAAAGTTTTTTGGTGGTTTTCCCTGAGTGGAAATCTTCTGTTTTGTTCTGGGCTCAAGTAGAATCAGGCACAGTGGAGAGCATGTAAATGTCCCCTTGGAGGAGATTAGGTTTGATTTAGAGGGGCTAGTCATTCTAGAGAATTTCTGATTGGCCTGAACTGGATCTGACACATCAAAACCCCACCTGAAATGGGTTTGAGTCTGCCTGTTTGGGGAGAGTGAAATCTGGCTCCTCTCTGATGTCAGGAGTGGCATTTTCACCCAATCAACTGGCCACAGTTCCCTGGGATCCTGAGCCTCAATTCTGCAATAAGTCTTTGAGAAATGACTGAGCAGTTTTACCTCTGCCCCTGCACTCCCTGCGCTCCCGGCACTTTCCTCATGGCCACAGGAGCGCTCACCAGGCAGCTCCTCCTGAGCACTGCTTTGGGGCTGCTTTGAAGATTTGCTGGATGGAGTCCTTAGCATCTCGGTGTATAAAACACTCCAGGAGTGTTCATGCACACTACCTCGTCTGTGGTGTTGCATCAAAAATAATTTACATTTTCCATTGCTGCATTTTTTTTAAAAATTGTATAGTAGGTTGAATTTGGTGCAACTTGTATCTGCGCTTGGATATTTGGGGCATATTGAGACTGGGTGTGCGCGATGCCACAAGTTAGCAGGAAGAACTGAGTGGGCCACTTAAATGCTATCTTCTGGAATGTTGAATTAAGTTACAGCTTTTCCAGCATTGTGTTTTAGGGTGTGTTGGTGTTGTGTCTAATGAGTTTTGAGTAGTATGTTGCCCGAGTCCTTCTGCTTGATGTATTCAGCCTTTCAGGTCAAAGCTGGGGATCTCTGACTCTGTGGTTCCAGCATTCGAGAGGCTGATTTCTGTTTCTCCTTTCTTCCGACCCACAATGATTTCTAGCCTTGTGCCTCTTCTCATGTGGCTGGAGTCAGAGAGACTGAAATGTTGAGGTCCCAGCCCCAACCCCAGCAGTACTCATTGCTCTTTTATTCATTGTTTGAATCATGTTGAAGAGCACAGTCTTCCAGCTACTGTGTGAAGTTCATTCACACACTGGACTTTCATCTCTAACATCTTCTTACAGAACTCTTCGCCGGGCAATTGGGAAGCTTGGTGCCCATTCAATAGTAACTTCCTGTTGTATCATTCCCTCAGCCTCTGGCAGTCACAGTTCTACCCTCTGTCCATATGATTTTGACTGCTTTATATACCTCATGTATATAGAATCACACAATATTTCTTTATTTATGGATGACTTATTACATTTAGTATATAATGTCTTCAAGGCTCAACCACATTGTAGCATATGTTTGCGTTTCCTCCCCCTTCAAGGATTAATACTGTATCCGTGTAGCATACATCATATTTTGTTTATTCATTCCTTGATGGATGGACGTGTGAGTTAAGGATTGAGATGCTGTGGGACAATGGTCTGTACCCTGTCACTTGTATTTTAAATAAATGCTGATTGGCTAGTATCCAGGCAGGAAGTAAAGGCAGGGCAACAAGAATTCTGGGAAGAGGAAATTTCAGTCTTCAGACATCATTCAGACATAGAGGAAGCAAACATGACTGCCTCATCGAAAAAGGTACCAAGCCATGTTGCTAACACAGACAAGAATAATGGGCGAATATAAGATGTAAGAAAGAGTTAATAAGAAGCCTGAGCTAACAGGCCAATCAGTTTGTAATTAATGTAGACCTCTGTGTGATTCTTTGGGACTTAATGGCTGTGGGACCAGGCAGGCCAGAAACCTCTTTCAACACTGAAACTCTTATCTGACCGCAGTATTTGTGGGAGCCAGTGTGTGAGGTACTGGAAGCACCATCCACTATATAGCAGACAGACGTGGGTTCTAATCAAGGCTCTATTATTTACCAGTGTAAGCTGAAAAAGTTACTTCAACTTACAAAAAAGGCACAGGCTAGGAAGGGCACCATCACTCAGAACTCTGGCCTCCAGGGCCCTTCTAGAAAGCTCCCCTATCTCAGGTCTGTGGGGTCCTGCTGTCAAGATCTCACATGTTATCCCTTTCTTAGAGACTGTGTTGTCAAAGTGTTCATCAGGCAAGGTGAAACTGGTGTTGTGTGTAGATCTCTGGACTGCATACTTTTTCATCTTGGTGTGATTTTTTTAACTTAATGTAAATTAAATTCCACTATTTTCAACCTAGTTGGAGAACATGCTGCTAGAAACTTTCTCAAACGTATTTCTTTGGCCATTGCTGGATTTTCTTGAGAGTTAGGTACGTAGAGGTGAGATCAGTACACAAGATGTGTGCATGTTCAACTTCTCTGGGCAACATTCTTCTTCCTCTTTTTTTTTTGTTTTGTTTTTTGAGACAGGGTTTCTCTGTGGCTTTGGAGCCTATCCTGGAACTAGCTCTGTAGACCAGGCTGGTCTCGAACTCCCAGAGATCCGCCTGCCTCTGCCTCCCGAGTGCTGGGATTAAAGGCGTGCACCACCATTGCCCGGCCTCTTCCTCTTTTTCTTTTACAATGTGTGTCCCCAACTGGAAACTCAACAGCAATGTGAAAATCCCTGCCACCTCATGTCCTTGCCAGTATCTGGTGATGTCATTACACTTTTCTTCTAATATGATGAGTTTTAGTAATAAGAACAACATTAAATCCATCTAATTATGTATTTCTTTTGCACAGTACTCTGACAGCACTATGCTGATGTCTGAATTCTTTGCTCATTTCAGTCTCTTGTTAAAGGCTTCTGGGCAGTGTGTCCTTATGATTTACATCCCTTTCATGGAGCTTAGCTTAGAGTCATAGCTAGTTAAAAATAACAGGTGGGGTAGGTTCCATCACGGTCATCTGCTCATCATCTCCATTATATAGAGCATATACTTTCTTCTTGGTCTTCTTTTTCAGTTTTTGGTGCTGCCTGGGATTGAACCCAGTGACTTGTACATGCTAGGTGAGCATGCTGACACAGGACAAGATGGCCAACAGGCTACATTTTATTTGTTTATTTGGAAGTTGCCTGGGAATTGATTGATCAATCAGCAAAGCCAGCTAACATTGTATTAGCTGTGATTAACTAGAAAATTGTGCTGATAGTGGCTTAAATAAGTTAAAGTTTTACCACTGTGGGCATGGAGCCAAAAGGCTGGGGTAAGCAGGTCAGAGCTTTCCAATACGCTCAACAACCGCCCTCCAAGCTCCCTCTGTCCTTCTGCAGAACAGTGTTTAGCATGTGGCTTTTGTTCTCTTCATGGTACCACCCTAGGCACTGCTGGTTGGTTTCCCCAGTTCTTCTGTCTGGAAGCCCCATGACAAGGTACTAGCAGGAGTAGTTTCTCCCGAGGTCACTGTTGTTGGGTTAAAGCTCATGGTCTTGTGGCTGGGGAAATGTCTCAGAGGGTGACAGCTTTGCTGTTCAGGCGGAGGAACAAGAGCTTTGGTCCTAAGAACTTAACTAAAAGTCAGCTGGCTACATGTCCCCCCCTACCCACCCCCACACACACATAGCAGATGAAATGGAATTCTTCTGAGTGGCTGTGTCAAGCTGGAATGTTGTGGGATGCTGAGACAAATCTTTCTTGAGCATGTATAGTGCAAACATTTTCGTTACTGTGTCATTTGGCTTTCAATCCTTAATGGTGGCTTTGGGGGGGGGGGCGTGGACAGAAATTCTTTTTTTTTTTTTTTTTTTTTTTGGTTTTTCGAGACAGGGTTTCTCTGTGGTTTTGGAGCCTGTCCTGGAACTAGCTCTTGTAGACCAGGCTGGTCTCGAACTCCCAGAGATCCGCCTGCCTCTGCCTCCCGAGTGCTGGGATTAAAGGCGTGCGCCACCACCGCCCGGCTCAGAAATTCTTAATTATGACAGTTTGCTTTGTCAGTGCTTTGCTTACAGTTATGACCTTTGGGGACCTAGTCACAAAGGGCATCCCGAAGCTAGTGCTGTCTGTCCTCCAGTTTTCTGTTTAGGTTGTCTTGACTGTGTGCATCCTTATGCATTTTAGAATCAGTTAATGATGATCTATGTTTGAAACAGCCTTTATCTGGCTCTCTTGTGAAGAGTTTTCTTAATGCCTAACAACTTTTTTAAACTCTTCATTATTTATCACAAGACCATCTCTAGTTGCCAAAGTAATTGGAAAATACTGACTTTTTAGTTGGACACATTGCCACCTTGAACAAAATTAAGATCTTTTTTCTTAATAATTAAAGAGAGGGAATTATCATTGAGTCTGAGGTTGGATAATTCTTCTAAAAGTAGTAACTATGATGGCCAGAGAAAGTGACAATCTCTTATGTTATCAGATGAGTAGGGGTCAGATGGCAAGATGGCATTGCCATGACACCTGGAATCATGGTGCAACTCAGAGGAGTTGTTGACTTCTGTTTCTACCTGACATGGTAGGGTGAGGCTGGCGGGAATGAAGGCCTCAGTAACTTTTCAACTTAGCCTGTGGCTCAGCATTTGACAGCTCCTACTGAAAGCCAATATGGAAGGGAATTCCTTCCACCATCTAACAGTTTGTGAACCCTGGAGTCTCAGGTAGGCATTCCATGACTCTCCAGTTCAATACATTCATAGCAAAGAGTGGCTTTATTTTGGGGGGAAAAGTGGTAAAAATAATACCTTCTAAAATGAGCCTTTGTCCATGCTGGCCCTTGTTTCATGCACCATGAAAATTCTCAAAGCTTCATACTATGTTTATATATACTATGTTGTTTATATTCTTAGCAGGGTGATTCTTAATAATCCTTTATCAACCTTCCTCCTCCTCCAACTTCACCTTCTCCATACACTATTTTAAGTAATGAACTTGGGAATAGTAAGGTTGTATGATTCAAGTATACAGACTCACCTGTGCCTTGGTGAAAAGAAGATGTGACGTGACCTATTTGTTTCCACAAGGCTTTCATTTATTTCTCTAAACTGTGGCCGAATATAGCAGAAAGTAAGGAGCTGTCTTAATCAATGTGCTATTGCTGTAGAAAGACAGCATGGCCACAGCAACTCTTATAAAAGCAAACTTTTAATTGGGGCTTACTTATAGTTTCAGAGGTTTAGCCCATTATCAGCATGATGGGAAACATGGTAGCATTTAGGCAGACATAGTACTGGGCAGGCAGCTGAGAGTTCAGTATTTGAGTTGGTAGGCAGCTGCAGAGAGAGGCACTGGGGCTGGCTTGAGCATTGGAAGCCCCAAAGCCCACTACCAGTGACACACTTCCAGCAACAAGGCCACACCCACTCTAACAAGGCCACACCTCCTCGAGCTTCTCAAGTAGTGCTACTTCCTGGTGACAAAGCATTCAAATCTATGTGCTTAGGACAACTGTTCTTATTCAAACCACCACAGGAGCCTATGACTAAAGCAGGAGCTTTCACATCTTAATTGGAAAGGACCAAGGCTAAAAAGTGAGCTGAGCTAATCTGAGAATCAGATATCAGAATGGGGTTAAATGTTCAAGATTTTATTAGAAAAGAATGCCCAAGTGACAGACAGTGGGTAAGAGCTGTCAGACGGCCATCAAGTTGAAGGACGTCAAGAAACTAGGTCAACTGTGAAGTCTCAGACCATTGTCTATCTGCAGGAAGTTCAGCAAGGTTGTTGGGAAATCTTAGAGCCAAAGTGTACAAGGGAGGAGGAGGTTCCTAGAAACAGGCTGCCAATCATGCCTGCTCGCTGCTAGAAGCCATTTCAGTGTGGAACTGGCGTAAACATGGTGGAGGCTGCCAGGCCGCCACACAGGAGGCCTTCATCAGTCACACTCCTGTAGTTGGAGAGTTTGCAAGGTACTTGAAGGTAGCCTGTAGCAGCCAAATCTTAGTTAGCTTTTGCTGGAAAGTTTTGAGAGTACTGGAACGAAATATAAAATATAAACTTGGTTGACCTGTGTTGACATTACTGAGTCTAGAAAGGGAAAGTGGTATTGTAAACCAAAAGAGAAGGGACAGGGTATATCGGGTTTCCACAAAGTCTTTATTTTGGTTCCTTTCTTTCTTCCTTTCTTCCCTCCCTCCCTCCCTCCCTCCCTCCCTCCCTCCCTTCCTTTCCCTCCCCTACTCTTTTTGAGACAAGGTTTCTCTGTGTAGCTTTGGCTGTCCCAGAACTCACTGCATAGATCAGGCTGGTCTCAAATCCACAGGGATCCACCTGCCTCTGCCTTTTGAGTACTGGAGTGCTGGGATTAAAGGTGTGCGCCACCACTGACTGTTGAGTTACTCTTTACATTGTTGAGTTTTTTTACATTGGCACTTTTGCTTGGGTTTCATGAGGACTTTTCTTAAAAGTTTAAATAAAGTTCCAACTTAGGTTGCTTATAAGGTGTGTGGTGACACAGGCGAGGACCCACAAACTGTGGCTCTTTGACAGATTCACAGATGAGCCTCTTTGTGGTTTTAACAAGCAAGCAGTGGGGTTGGGGTAATGGCTCTGCTGGCAAAGTGCTTGCTGGGCAGGCATGAAGACGTGGGTTTGCATCATGGAAGCAGACTCTGTGCTCAGTCTTAGTGCAAAGGAGGACTCTGGGACTCGCTGGCCCTCCAGTCTAGCTGAATCAGGAGCTCCAGGATGACTGGGAGACTGTCTCAGAAGACAAAGTGGAGACTGAGTGCGGGAAACACCTGATGCTGACATCTGGTCTGTCCTGTACCTGCATGCATGTGTGCATGCATGAGCGCACGCACACACACCCAGTAACATAGGCAGGGCATGATGCTATGAGGCCAAGGCAGGAGAGTCAAGAGCTACACACTGAGGGTCTGCCTAAGCACTGCCAGCTCCTGCACGCGATTCAACCCAATGGACCCAGGCAAACCTCGGCATGAAGTAAAGGTATCTGCTCTCTGGGACTCGGTCTTCTATTGCTCATTTTGTGTTTATGTTTCACACTGCTAACTCATAGTGGCTCAGCACAAGAAAGCCCCACAGCTCAGTGCTGCACTTGACCTAGGGCAGGGACATGTGACCCAGACGGGCATGTGAGATCCACAGCAGCCGATCTGCAAACATGATTTATTCATCTGTTGTCTCCCTAAGTCACATCTATGCTGATCAGGTGACCTAATGGATTTAAAACTGAAGTAGAATGGCTTAATGAAAATGGACTGGATCTCACCATGTATACTGAGTGCCTCCATTAGCCTTTGGCTAAGGAGCGGGAGAAACAGCCAGAAACTGGTCTTTACTATGTTCAGTAGAGGTCGTGACTTCTCTCCACTGAAGACACCAATTGTTTTTCTGCCTGCAAGGCTTGTAAAAGGCATGCTCTATACATGGGAGGTCTGTGCTCTCATTCCTTCTCTGTGGCCAGTCTTAATTGATGGATTTCCTGCCATTTTCCTTAGGGAGATGGTCTTTAAGGGAAAGGAGTTTGGGGAGGAGGAGAAAAAGGAAAGAACCAGCATCTGTGAGTTTTGTCAGATGATTTCCATTCCACTGAGGGCTTTGGAGAACCATCAGCCATCCAGCCGTCCTGCATCAGCGGTCTGTCCAGAGGTCCTGCATCAGCTGTCCAGTGGCCCTGCATTGGCCGTCCAGCAATCCTACATCAGCCGTCCAGTGGTCCTGCATCAGCTGTCAGTCCAGCGGTCCTGCATCAGCCGTCCAGCAGTCCTGCAAACCCTTTCTTCCCCGGGCTCCTCTTGGGCATTTCTCATCACCCACATCTTCCAGTGACCTGGCTCAGGATCCTCTTTCTTGTCCTGGTGTGTGAGCAGGTCCGCTCTCTGGGAGATTTCTCCATGATTTCGTTAATGCTCTGGGTGTCCTCTGCTGTTCACATAGTGAGTAAGGGTCCACACTGAGGACCAATGATGCATCCCAGTTGAACATTCCCTAAGGAATTCTAACAGAACAACTGCATTTACTTGCCTATTGGCATATGTCCCTGGGACAATGTCAAGCCACGAGTCCTACGGAAGGGTAGACATCTCCACAGCCTGTACTATGTGGAAACCGTGCAGGGCTTTTGGTGCATGACAAAGCCCTAGGAACACCTGCAGTGTTCATGGGACAATCCAGGACATTTCACGAGAGGGGTCAATAGGGTGTGGCAGGGGGATGTCAGTCTTCTGTGTTCCTTGCCCTCCGTGCCTTCTCTGCAGGCAAGTTAGCAAGGCCCTCAGCAGGTCTTAACTGCTTTCCTCTTCAGCAGTCCCCTGTGGATGAAGATGCTGGGTCTGCATCCTTCCACAGACTCACAGGTGCTTGAGAACCTTTCTCCCCCACTGTTGTGATGCTCGGTAACAGGCAAGTTATTATGATACACCAGGCTGAGGCCAAGACACATGGCTGAAATAAGCCCCCAACCTCCCTTTTTCTCACACATAGATCTGTCCTCAAAGACCTGCCTAAGTCCATGCAGTGTGTGTTGCTCAGCTCCCTGCACGTGGGCTGGATTCCATGGACAGCGGAAGAGAACAGCAGGTCCTTTCAGCCTGCAGACTTGGCAGACCCCTTTAAAAATGGTTCCATGTTGCCATGTTTAAGAAAATATGGATAGATGAGAATATTTGCTTTCTGAAAATAAAACAGCAACTTGAGGAAAAGCAATGGCATCTGGTTTTATTTATTCATTTCATTTTTCTCTTGTGTTTTCTGCGCTAGTTATTTTCCTGGTCCTGGGACAGAATTCCCAAGAGAAGTCGCTCAAGGAAGGAGAGATTGCTTGGCTTGCAGCCTCAGGGATGCAGTGCATCACGGCTGGGAAGGCATGGTAGCTCTGCCACAGTGGCAGGAATGGCAGCTGGCAGCTTCTCACATCTTGGTGGGTCAGGATACAGAGAATAGAACCAGACATAGGATTCAACTAGAACCCCAAGCTCCGATGCTCCCAGGGCCTGTGTCTACTAGCTAAGCACCCAAAGATGCTGTAAGTTTCTAAAATCACTGCCACCAATTGAGGACTCAATGCTCAAAACATGAGACGTGGGTGTGCGTGTGTAATGGTATTTCATATTCAAATTCTATTACTTTCAGAGAATCAAAATGCTAAAACTTGGGTCCTCCATTAGAGCCAGGAACATGTTCATTCTTGTCTTATTGATGCAACAATGGGTTTTCATCAACTCGCTGTAGGGGTCAGAGTGTAAATACCACACGAAACACATTGCTTTGAAGGGACAAACACTATCACAACTCTAGACAGCTTGCCTGTAACACCTCGTTCTGTGTATCCATGCCTACTCTGGCCTGCCTCTAACTGTACTCCACAGATCTCCTGCTGAGATATAGACCCTGCTCCAGTGTAGTGGCAGCTACACTCTCCCATCCTTTGTCTATTCAGACAGGCACACCGTATTCCTGAGCATCACGTCATAAGAATCTGCTTTCTTCGTTTCCTGGCTGCAGGGCCCATATGCATGTCATCAGCACTGAGCAAGGTGGCTCAGAGTGGAATGGGAAGAGAAAGGGGGCAATGAACCCCACGAGCCGTGAGCCACGGCTCCTGCTGACTGCAATACCCTCCAAAGGCAATTGACACGACTCTTAATAGAAACTACAGATAAACTTCTCATTTATGGCAGGCCCTAAAGACTGGATCGCAGACAATTGCTGCCAATGGAAAGAAAACTGAAAGTGACCTATTTCAATCTCCTCTTTTTGTGACATAAACTGTCTCTTTCCACGGGGAATATATTTGTTCCAATGCTAGCCTCAGTGTTTGAAGGCTATTGCTTGTTTCAGCAGATTCCATCCAAAGGGCCATCCATGGCATGTGCTTACAGCACCACGCCTGTTGAGCAGTATTTAAAACCTACCTTTCACGTTAGAATCCTATTAGTTTAATCAAATACCTGTGCTATTCAATGAAGTCAAAGGCTGGGCAAACGTATCATAGTGTGCAGCCTAGGAAAGGCTCAGTAGGTATTTTCTCTGTTCTGAAGATTGACTCAGTGGCTGCTAGAGTTTGGTCACACTAGTTTATCCAGTAGAGTTAGCTAGCCTAAGTTTCCTGGTATTACAACGATACTCAGAGATAACCCTGGTCAATAGCTTGGTCCCTTGCCACAGAGACTTAAATGTGTTATATACTAAAACTTGTCTTTCTATAGGGATGGGAGTAGATCTAGTGAGTGTACCCCATATCACCGTGACTAGACTGGCCTCCTGGAACTCTCCCATGACACTCTAAGCACTTGGTTCCTTGGTTGCAGTCTTTTTGATCTTTGGTTCAGTGGTCCCAGCAGCGGTTTCCCCTAGGTCTTCTGCAGGAGTGTATGTTTTGTGTCTATTATTGGAGTAAGTTTGGGGAGCAATGTGTAGATCAGCTCTGACGACAGTCTCCAGCAGCAACTGGAAGTAATTCATGGCAAGGTAGCAGCTGGCCTTTACCTCCCAGTTCCCGGCCCTAAAGCATTATAAATCCCCGCCTAACCCCAGGCTAGTCTCCACAGTGAAAACTCTAATCCATATTTTATTTGCCTCTGTTCCTAAATGGCCTTAATTCTCAGAGGTTTTCAAATTTTGAGCCTTGACCCATTAGTGGCTTCTAAATTTAATTACTCTGTCAAATCAGCATAAAGAAAGAGGCCCCGTGGAACAACATACAAACCATCACAGCAAGTTCTGCTCGGTGGGGAAGTACTGATTTTGGAAACGCTCTTATTTCTGTTGAATACATGCAGGAGAGCGTGGGCCACAATGAAGCGCATTCTTCACATGGAATGTGGTAGAAGCTTGTGAGCTGGACCAACAGGAAAGCTGTTTGAGATGGAATTCAGGTGCTCAGAAAGGGGCAGAAGATGGCCTGGGAGAAGCTCCCCCTGTTATGTGATGTTTCACTCTTTTGGTTTTTTGGGGGGGCCTGTCATCCAACTTCCAAGTAAATGACACATGGAGGCTTATTCTTAAATATAAATGCCCGGCCTTAGCTTGACTTGTTTCTTGCCAGCTTTTCTTACTTAAATTATCCCGACTACATTTCTGCCTCTGGGCTTTTATCTTTCTCTATTTCTGTATACCTTTCTTTCCTTCTTACTCTGTGACTGACTGGTTGGCTGGCCCCTGATGTCCTCCTCTCCTTGTTCTCTTGCTCCTCTTCTTCCTCATTTCTCCTTCTATTGATCCTCTCTGCCTGTCAGCCCTGTCTGTTTATACTGCCTGCCTGTTCCTACCTCGCTATTGGCTGTTGATCTCTTTATTAGGACCATCGGGTGTTTTAGACAGGCACAGTAACACAGCTTCAGAGAGTTAAACAAATGCAACAGAAATAAAAGTCACACACCTGAAAAGAATATTCCCCATCACTCCCACACTTGATGCCGTCAGCCAGTTTTCCACATTGCCCAGGCATTAGGGCCACACCTTTATAGATCGCTCCATTTTCCTTGTTATGTAGAGGGCCATCACAAGCCAGAATAGTGCACCGCAGTAACACTTTCTGGCTCACAAGCTGCTTTGACTCCCTTTATCCTCCTTGATTATGAGTTCTTAATGGGAAGTACTGAGTTCATGCTGGAAGAGAAGCCAGATCTATCCCCATGCTTCTGGCTCCTTTAGCACTTGAGTGTGCCTGCCTTGTTTTGGTTCATTGTTAATGTGATTATTGCCTAAAATGGATACATTTATCTGAAGTTATTTCTGTGTATTAGTAACTTTAGAACCTGGTGCCTGTTCCTTTTTCTGAGTGTGGTATGATGGTATCCTAACATCTCTAGAAGCCAGGATTTAATATTAGAGGGGGTAAGATTTGCAAGTACTAATGTCCCAAGGACTGTGGTGACAAGGGGAAGACAACTCAGAGAAGAAGGTCGACATTGCTAGCTAGCTCTTACACAGCTTCACCAAGAGATACAGGCTTGTGCAGGCTAATGGTAGAAAGACTAGTCTTACCTTTTCCTCCATCACCTACTACCAAAAGAAGCTCCTTTGACAAGGGTTGAGATATGTATTAATATATGAATATAGCAATAAGTCATTAAGAGTCAGCTTAATATTATGACTAATTAGCAGAGTAAAAGTCGTAGTTCATCAGGTGGTGGTGGTGGTTGTACACCTTTAATCCCAGCTCTTGGGAGGCAGAGACAGGTGGATCTCTCTGAGTTTGAAGCCAACCTAGTCTACAAAACAAGTTCCAGTAGGTCACGGTGTTTACACAGAGAATCCCTGTCGCAAGAAACTTAAAAAAAAAAAAAAAACAGTAGGTTTCCCCTAGACCTGTGACTTTTCTTGTCACAGCTTCTTGGCTAGACATGATCCCGTGCATAGGTTTTATCTTGTGGAGTGGATCTTAGATGAGGTGGCTTGGTCACTCCCATGACGTTTGTGTCGTGATGGCACTAGAGGACATACCTTTTCGGGCTAGTCGTTATTGTAGCCCATAGCGCCCCCACATGGGTGCGGCTGAGGATTGCTTTGCTTCTTCAGTGGCGTGCACCACACACACCTCTTGGCACTGTGAAGGCTGGCAGGTAGGGATGGTGCTTCCGTGCCATCACGACTGCGTGTCTCCATGTTCTCCATGCTCTATGACTCAGCTAGGAGGGCTCTTCAACAGTAGAGTCTTACCCTCACATTCTGGCGGAGAAGCAAGAGCAATGCAATCAGACTGTAGAATTTTGGGGGGATGTCTATGGTACCCCATGGAACTTTTTGTTTGTTAGCCTGTGGTTTCCAGTAGCGGCATTATCACCCTGCTATAGGGTAACTCCATTTTAACCCGTTCCCCATTTCTTTTTGTGTGTATGTGCCTGTCTCTCTGCCTCAGCCTGTCTCTGTCTCTCTCCCAGAATCTAGAGTAGCAGGAAGGTCCTCACATGCCTTTTTTTCAAGCCTCTAGTACCATGTATCCCTCTGTGTATTTCCTCCTCTACCCTGACTTCTTGTCTCTCACCCCAGTTTAACCTTTCCTGCCCCATTATTTCCCTTTACCCTTATACCACTGCATCAGCCCCTCTCCTGAGACACCCCAAAACAAGCTCCCTTACTAAATTCCTGGACTCTGGGGCTACTCCAAACAACACACATAGTCCATTATTTGCTTTTTGGCCTTAGCCATTCTGACTGAGGCAAGGTGAAATCTCAAAGTAGTTCTGATTTGCCTTTCTCTGATGGTTAAGGAGGCTGAACATTTTTAAAAACATCTCCTAGCCATTTCATTTTCCATCTTTTGAGACCTCTCTCATTATTTTCATGACCCATTTTTAAAATTTGGATGATTTGTTTGCCTGATGTCTAGTTTTCATTTTGTATTGTAGACACTAACTGTCTGTCTGTCTGTCTGATATACAGATGACAAACATTTCCCCCATTCTGGAATTTCTTCATCATTTGAATAATGATTTTCTTTGCTATACAGAAACATTTTTTTATTTTATTGTATTTATTTTTTATTTTAATTAATTTATTTATTAAAGATTTCTGCCTCCTCCCCTCCACCGCCTCCCATAACCCTCCCCCTCCCCCAGTCAAGTCCCCCTCCCTCATCAGCCCGAAGAGCAGTCCAGGTTCCCTGCCTTGTGGGAAGTCCAAGGACCTCCCACCTCCTTCCAGGTCTAGTAAGGTGAGCATCCAAACTGCCTAGGCTCCCCCAAAGCCGGTACGTGCAGTAGGATCAAAACCCAGTGTCATTGTTCTTGATTTCTCAGCAGTCCTCATTGTCCGCTATGTTCAGCGAGTCCAGTTTTATCCCATGCTTTTTCAGACCCAGTCCAGCTGGCCTTGTTGAGTTCCCGATAGATCATCCCCAATGTCTCAGTATGTGGGTGCACCCCTCACGGTCCTGAGTTCCTTGCTCGTGCTCTCTCTCCTTCTGCTCCTGATTTGGACCTTGGGATTTCAGTCCGGTGCTCCAAAGTGAGTCTCTGTCTCTGTCTGCCTTCATCGCCCGATAAAAGTTAATCTCCAGGAGGAAGACTCTATGTCTTTCTTTGGCTTCACCTTCTTATTTAGCTTCTCTAGGATCCCGAATTATAGCCTCAATGTCCTTTATTTATGGCTAGAAACCAAATATGAGTGAGTACATCCCATGTTCCTCTTTTTGGGTCTGGCTTACCTCACTCAGGATAGTGTTTTCTATTTCCGTCCATTTGCATGCAAAATTTAAGAAGTCATTGTTTTTTACTGCTGAGTAGTACTCTAATATATATATATATTCCATACTTTCTTCATCCATCCTTCCGTTGAAGGGCATCTAGGTTGTTCCCAGGTTCTGGCTATTACAAACAATGCTGCTATGAACATAGTTGAGCATATACTTTTGTTGTATGATAGGGCATCTCTTGGGTATATTCCCAAGAGTGGTATTGCTGGGTCCAGGGGTAGGTTGATTCCGAATTTCCTGAGAAACTGCCACACTGCTTTCCAAAGTGGTTACACAAGTTTGCATTCCCACCAGCAATGGATGAGTGTAACCCTTACTCCACAACCTCTCCAGCAAAGGCTATCATTGGTGTTTTTGATTTTAGCCATTCTGGCAGGTGTAAGATGGTATCTTAAAGTTGTCTTGATTTGCATTTCCCTGATCGCTAAGGAAGTTGAGCATGACCTTAAGTGTCTTTTGGCCATTTGAAGTTCTTCTGTTGAGAATTCTCTGTTCAGCTCAGTGCCCCATTTTATAATTGGGTTGATTAGCCTTTTACGGTCTAGTTTCTTGAGTTCTTTATATATTTTGGAAATCAGACCTTTGTCAGTTGCGGGGTTGGTGAAGATCTTCTCCCAGTCAGTGGGTTGCCTTTTTGTCTTAGTGACAGTGTCCTTTGCTTTACAGAAGCTTCTCAGTTTCAGTAGGTCCCATTTATTCACTGTTGCCCTTAATGTCTGTGCTGCTGTGGTTATACGTAGGAAGTGGTCTCCTGTGCCCATGTGTTGTAGAGTACTTCCCATTTTCTCTTCTATCTGGTTCAGTGTGTTCGGACTGATAACATTTTTTATTTTAATGAGTTTCTGTTTATTAATTTTTGGTCGTAAAACCTACGCTATTGAATTCCTGTCTTAGTTAGGGTCTCTATTGCTGTGAAGAGATACCACGACCACAGCAACTCTTTGGAAGAAGGCATTTAATTGTTTCAGAGATTCAGTCCATTATCGTCATGACAGGGAGTGTGGAGGCGTGCGGGCAGATGTGGTGCTGGAGGAACAGCCAAGAGTCCTATACCTAGTAGGCAATAGGAAATCGACTGTCATCACACTGAGGGAAGCCTGAGCAAAAGAGACCTCAGAGCCTGCCCCACAGTGAGCCACACCTCCTAATAGTGCCACTCCCTTTGGGAGTCATTTTCTTTTAGGCCACCACGAGTCCTCTTCGTGTAGCCCTTTCCTGCGTCAAGAGTTCAGTTAGATTCCTTAGTTTCTCCTCTATTAGAGTCAAGGGATCAAGGTTTAGATTGAGGTCCTTGATCTATTTGGAGCTGACTTTTGGGCAGGGTAAATGATGAGGACTAAATTGTATTCTTCTACCACGGTAGCTATCCAGTTTGGTCAGCATCATTTGTTGAAGATGCTGTCTTTTCTTACACACACTCACACACACATTCGTGCGCGCGCGCGCACACACACACACAGAGAGAGAGAGAGAGAGAGAGAGAGAGAGAGAGAGAGAGAGAGCAAGCGAGCACATGAGCCTCCAGGAAATCTGAAACCCAGAAGGCGTTAAGCTGTGTCTGCATAGCGTAGCTTTTTTTTCCCCTTTTTCTGGCAGGTTCCCATCCGTTTAGGTCATTTTTGATGACTTCACTTTCCTGGTGACATCAGCTTCTAATCTCCTGAAGGTGAATTCATGTTTGATTGCTTCAGAATGCTCAGCTCCGAGTTCCAAGCCATTCCCGTTGATGTATGGGCAGAGCTTGTCTTTATGAGGCCACAGGCTGACCGTATCGCATTACCGCGTGGCTATTAAGTCACCAATTGGCACAGATCAGCTCAAAGATGAAATGTTCTGGCTGCAGGCAAAACCGCAAAGCTGCTGTGCCGTCTCCTCACCTGCACCCCAGGCACAAAATAAAGGAGCAACTGGATTGGTGAACTCTGTCTTCATTTATTGTGTCTGGGCACCGTCTCCTCTCCCTTTCCAGGGCCTGAATGGTGGGAGCAACACTGGCATGATTTTCAGTCTGGCATAACCATAAACAATTGAAAAATGTCCAGTCACTCACTACACAAGTCAAATAAACGACTTTGAAACACCTTGGTTTAGCATCACCCTAAAGCATCAAGTCTGTGAACTAAGGTAACTGCTTTTCCTTTGACACCAGGGCTTATTATTGCCTGCCTTTCAAAGGCCAGGACAGAGCAGACACCTCACAGAAGCAGCTGGCCTTGGTGATGGTGTGTGTTCTGATGAAAGGCTGGGCTTTGTGCTTGCGTAGCATTGGCTGGCACCCAGAGCCTCCGGGGTGTGGAGGATGACCTCACAGGTGTCTCTGAAACGCTCTAGCATGCGGGCCATGCAAGTCCACTCTGTGCCCTCACTGCCCTCCTTTGATTATCCTGACACCAGTTATGTCACCAGATATGGACTGTCATCGTGTCTCCCCAACACCAAGTGGCTTCCTGTGCCCCCAACTCTTGGGGAGAGGGTACTGTGTCCTCTACTGTGAACTAGACCAAATAAGACAGAAGGGAGCCTGTGTGTTGGGAGCAGAGTCCCCGTATGCCATGGATTCCAAGTACCCCTTTCTTCTGATAAATGGTCCTGGCAGCTAACTCAAGCTTTGGATACAAGCAGGGATTTTCATTCATGTCAGGAAAACTGCACACTGGCATTGTTAAGAGCAGACACTGACAGACAGGCCGGTGAGGCGGTACCCAGTGCTTCTCCATTCCCAGGTGAAGGAAAGGGAGGGAGGAGTAGAGATACAAACCTTCACAAATCTAAGAGTCAGTGCCTGTGGGCTGCCAGCCTCAGTTTGGAGTTATCCACAGACTAAAGGGCTCTGAAAAGATGCTATTCCTCGGCCCTTCATCAAGGAAGTGGGAAGCTTCCATTTTCTTGAGGAAAGACATTTTCTGGGTGATTTTTCAGGCACAACAGTTTTCCAACTTGTTTTTTTGAATTTCAACTCTGTTTTAGATGGGGGTGGGGTGGGTGGGAGGTGGGGTGGAAAGTGCCAGAATCCTACTCCAGGATGCCGATGCTGTTAGCTTTTGCTTTGCTCGGGATATGCCAAGATCCCAGGGTTTTCAAGGGTACGGTGTGAAGTCGGCCAATTCCCACTCTCTTCCTGCTGCTTGCTGAGGAGGTAAAGTGTTAGGGAAGGCTCCTCATCAATGCTGCAATGTTCTTTGTTTCATGCGGAGGAAGAGGGAGTAAAAACAACCCAAGAAAGAACTTGGCATAAAGTTCTTTAAAACCCCTATTTAAAATAAATAAAAATTTAAAAAATTTCTGTCCTATTATTTTTTGCATGTGGTATGGCATGTATGAGGTGTATGTTGTGTGCCTAGCACTGTTTCTGCCTGTGTGTGTGTATGTGTGTGAGCGGTAAGCACACATGCAGAAATCTGAGCAGGATACCCGGTATCTTCTATCGTTCTTTCTGTTATTGAACCTGAAGCTTGCTGTTCCAGCTGGGTTGACTGGCAGCAGAGCTGATGGATCCCCCTGCCTCTACTCTCCCAGGGCTGGAGTTACAGGCATGCAGAGCCACGCCTGGCTTTGTGTGTGTGTGCGTGCGCGTGTGTGTGAGTTGTGCCAGGGATCAAATTCAGGTCCTCCTGCTTGCACAGCAAGTCCTTTTACCCGCCAAGGCATCCCTCCAGCCCTCAAAATTCTTTTCTCTGACCCACGTCTTGAACGTCTCTCTTCCAGTAGCACATCTGATCCATAAGCACATGCATATTCCATTCCATTTTCCTCCATAAACAGACAGAGCTCAGCATTCCCTGCTCCTGCAAGCCCCTTGATAAACAGGTGGAGAGCTGCCTTACTGGGCTGGAAAGACAGGAGGAACTCTACCTTCCTCTGAGGGACTTGTCTCATGGGGTCCCATGCATGCTTGGCGCAGGGAGAACGGAACCCTGGATCAGCCTCATCTTACCCTCACAGGCCCTGCTGGGGTGTCCCTGGACCCTGGAGAGAGCACCTACTTCGTTTTCATTCGGATGTTGTTTGGTTTTGCAGAGGGAGGTGAGAGTATCTGCAGAAAGTGAACCCTTCTTCTTCTTCTTCTTCTTCTTCTTCTTCTTCTTCTTCTTCTTCTTCTTCTTCTTCTTCTTCTCCTCTTCCTCCTCCCATCTCCTTCTCCTCCTCCTTCCTCCTCCTCCTCCTTCTTCTTCGTCGTTGTCTTTTGAGATGGGTCCTGCTGTGGTGTCTAGGCTGATCTCAATCTTTGGAGCTCAAATAATCCTCCTACCTCAGCTTCAACAGTGGCTGAGACTAGAGGTACATACTATAATGGCCTGCTCAAGTTAATTCACTTGAATGCATTATAATTCTGTTGAAGATGGTCTAAGTCTCTTTGGGTTGATTCTGTTTTCTGTAGATTCCTGGGCTGTTGGTCAACACACTTAGCCCTCTATTTACTGTATTTACTGGTTACTTTTCATCAGGGTGGGATATGAAGCTACCAAAGAAGTATGTGCCTCTTTTCTTCACCTTGAGATGAGAGGTTGACTTTAGGGTGTCTAGCGTCTCATTAACTTTCCCCATCTACTGACCAGCACCCAACGTGGCATAGCCCTGAGAATACCAAATATGAATGGTGGTCCACCCTCTACCTCCCCATGGACATCTGCTCAGAACCAGCAGGACCAGCCCACCCTGTGGAGCCTGCCTAGGGTGCTCTGGTGGCTTCAGGCACAGAGAGAAAGAGGCCACTCCCCAAAAGCTGATGTGTGCAGGTATACCATCAAAGGAACCTTCATCCCAGCTCTGCCATTTACTGCCCTGTGACACCGGGCAAAGACTAAATTCATGGAAGGTGTTTGCCATCCATCCTAAGACCTAGCTCTGAAGGGAAACAGTTTTAGCAGACACGCCTGTAGCCACGGGGATGATAAAGATATGCTCAGGGCTTAGTAAGTGTGCTTTTGTTAAATATAGCTGAACATTCTTGGAGCAGTTTATCCTTTCCAAGAGGCCGATGGAGGCACCCTTGATCTATGTCACAGATCTGCCTAGATTGCACCATCCTTCCAACTTCCTTTGCGTGTCTAATCTAGACTGAAACTAGAAACATCCGAGATTTTCACCACAGGAGGAGGTCACGTTAGTCCCTGTGGCCAGTCAATAATAGCACACCATCATCCTTGGGTCTCCATGCTCAGATTGGGGGCAGACATGGGCAGCTTTCTGGGAAGAGTCCATATGGATTGTTAAAGTTAACTAAAAGCAGGCGGTTCAGAACAACCCCTGGACAGAAAGTGGAGTCTGTGATAGGTTAGGTTTCTGTGATTTGGGAATTACAAAAGATGTGGTTCTTTCAAAGGACTTGTCTTGGTTCATAGTCAGTCCTGACTCACAAAACATTTTGCCCTAGTGAACCTATTGTAGAGTCAAAAACTCAATGAATATGCTTAATGTGCCAATCACCAGACTTGCTACGTGTCACAGGCCTGGACTAACTGGGTTGCACAGTACAATGTAGTTAGTGCCTTGGTTATTTCTCTTTGTGATTGTGGCTTGCTATTGCCACTCAGCAGCACATGAGAGATGTGCACAATTAATGAATGTATAAAATTCACTCTTTAAGGAAGTATACAAATGCAGGGCTGGGGATCTAGCTCAGCTGGCAGAGTGTTTGGCAGGCATGCATAAAGCCCTGATTTTGAACCTCAGCCCTTCATAAACCAAGGATAGTAGAGCATGCTTGTAGCTCCAGTAAAGGTCAGAAAGTGGAGACAGGAAGATCAGAAGTTCAAGGTCATTCTTGAGCTTCTATATAGTGAGTTCAAGGCCTGCCTAGACTCTATGAGACATGTTCTTGGGAAAAAAAAGGGGGGGGGGACATAAAAGAAAGTTTCTCTGTTGTCTATCTCTATCTATCTATCTATCTATCTATCTATCTATCTATCTATCTATCTATCTATCTATCTATCTCTGTTTCTTGAAACACTGTCTCTCACTGGGACACAAGGTTAGACGATTAGGTGAGGTTGACTGGCCTCCAAACTCTCCCACGCTGGGATTAAAATTGTGTGTTGCTCTTCCTGGCTCTTGTTGATAAGTGGGTGCTGGGAGGGTCAAAATCAGGTCTTCATGAAAGCACATAACTGAATGACCTCCCTAACCTCCTCTTTTGTTCACATGAAAACTGATTTGATATTAGTGCCAAGTTTTAGGAATGTTCCATGTATTCTGATTGTTAATTCCTTAGCAGATAGGTAATGTTTTATATTTTTTACTGTTCTATGGGTTATCTTTTAAGATTGGAATTAGAAACTATTTGATTCTTTTAGGTTTTACTCTTACTACTTGGTAGGCAAGACCAGACCATGGATTAGTAGAGGACTATTTTTCCCATGAACGAAATTACCACTTGCCAAGTTCTCTCAATTTTATGTAAAGTATGAAATTGTCCAAGCTGGTTATTGGGAACAGTCATTTCTCCTGTCCCATATGAATTCTATGTGTTATTCTTTGTAATCCTTGAAGATGGTGCTTTCTCTGGTAGCTCCTGAACCCTTCAGCATCTCCCTCGACTAGAGATCTAAATTTCAAAGTGACATTATACAAAGTGACTCCTTCCCAAGCCCTCCACATCCTGACAACTTCCATTTTGGACTTTCCAGACCCTCTCCATCACAGAGAGCCCTTAGGCTGCATCTGAGTCCCCCTCCTGCGCTGTGACCTGCAGATGGTTTAGTAGAGCCCTTAGGCTGCATCTGAGTCCCCCTCCTGTGCTGTGACCTGCGGAACTTTTAGTAGCTGGGCTGGGGAAGTGCATTTCTCAAGCATTTCTGTTCAGTGTCTTCTGTCACATTTGGTTTTGATAATTAGTCACAATCATGGTAGTTTTCTTAATGTGCCATTAAGCATGGTTTTTTTGTATATTATTTTGGTTAGTTTTTTCTTTTGTAGAAGGTGTGATGGTAATTATTGGATGAAGAATTCCCAAGCCTTTTGTTTACAACTATTTTTTTTCTTCTTCTCCCAGAGGAGCAAACAATTCTTTCAGGTCCTGATGGTTGCTCAGATGCAGTCTGCATGGCTTCTGAACTAAGATAAGACCTGGGCTGCGCATCAAATGAAGTCTGGGGAGGGGACGACGACACACAAACTGGGGGGAAGGAGCCAGACTTGAAGATCTGGATAAGAAGGGAAGGTTGCTGTTGAGGAGGCGGAGGGCTGAGACTCATACTGGTCATTTATATCACTTTCCTATTCAGTTTCCATTAGCTCGGTGAAACGCTTCTTTGAGAAGAAGTTTGTCTCCTATTGAAACTGAACTATCATTAAACATTCTGCAAAACTAGGGTCCTCTGCCAGCAGGTGGGAACAAGAGGGAGCAAAATTCGTAGTATTCCCATGAATACAACTGTTTAAACATATCCAGGCTGGTGAGACTTGGGGACAATCAGACTGACTACACAGGGCCATGCTAGCCAAGATTCAGCTCCATGAGTCAATGCAAACGAGAAGAGAAGCATGGTCAGCAGGGAGGCCAGAAGAAATGACTATAACCGAGCCACTCCAGAAGGGGCATACGAGAGGAAGTGCTCGTGCCAGGGGACCAGCAGGGATCTGGGATGGCTGAAGTCAGCTGAGCACACCAGAGTTCCTTGGTCGGGCCCCAGCCTGGGCCAGACCACAGAGGCCTGCTTCCTGCTGTGCAGGCTACAGTAGACAGCCAGGCCGGCAGCTGGGCACTGAATTCAAATTTGCAATAAATCAGCAAGTTCTGGGAGTCTAGCACTTCAAAGGAGCGCTTCATGTGGTCCTAGTCATTTGGGGTTTAGAATAGCAACTTGGGTTCGGAGAGTTATATTGGGTGTAGATAAACAGCTACTGGACACTCAGCTTTGAGAGTCCACGTTTCAAATTCCTTTTCATCGACGTAACTATCCTAGCCTGTCGTTTTGTTGACCTACTAGTCATAAAAAGGGCTTCTATTAAGCTGAGGCAAATTCATGGTGTTATTAGATTGAGTATGATTTATGCAGAAGGAGAAAGGTTTGATTACTCAGGCTAGATTATAGATCTTCTTCTCTTAGATACAGACCTCACAGAGAAAAAAAAATACTTCAAGTGTGATCATGGCCTCTCACCACGACTCTTTGAAAACCAGCTTACATCCTACTTGCTCTAATAACGTTGTCTCCGCTGGTCTCCCCTTAATTCTAGTTTATCCTCACTGCACACTATGTATATGACATTTCCATTGCTGGTTCCATGTTTCTTAAGGACAAAGGGCAATTACCAACTATTCCAGTGTCTTAGGGCTTCTCCACCATTACCACAAATTGAGTGTTTAAAACCTATATATTTTTTTTCTTCTCTCCCCTCCTGCCCCCACCAACTCCATCTTCCTTTGCTGACTAGTGTTATAGCAACTTGACCCGGGTTAGAGTCATTGTGAAAGAGGATCCTCAGTTGAGAAAATGCACCTACTACGCTGGCCCATGGGCAAGCCTGGGGCACATTTTCTGATTGGCGGATGATGTGGGAGGGCTCTGATCACTGTGGGCAGTGTCACCCCTACACTGGTAGTACAGGGTGCTATAAGAATGAAGGCTGAGGAAGCCAGGAGGAACAAGCCAGAGAGCAGCACCCCCCATGGCCTCTGCTTCAGTTCCTGCCTCCAGGCTCCTGCCTTGAGTTCCTGCCCTGACTTCCTTGGAAGATGGGCATAAGCTACAAGATGAAGTTAACCCTCTCCTCCCAAGGTTGCTTTTGATGTGTGTGTCTACCACAGCAGCACAATCCTGACTCAGAAACTAAAACTCCTCCTTTTGTTCTTATTCTTTCTTATTCTCATTTCTCCTTTGGTAGTGTTAGAAACTCCGGGCAAAGTGCTGAGCCACATACCCAAACCACAGAGTGATTCTTTTTCTTGGTTTTGGAATCTAGAACAGAATTAAGGTATCAGCATGGCCACCTCCCTCTAAGCCTGTGGGTGAACATCAGTCCCTGCCACTCTGGTAGTTGGCGGTTTGCTGGTCACCTCTGGCCTTTAACATTGTGAATGTCAATGTCTACCCTCACTGTTCCTCATTCTTATGTGTCTCTGTCTTCACATACCCTGCTTCTTATAAAAAATATTCATAACGGCTCAGGCTCTAATCTACAAAGTGATGAGGGGTTAAGAGGTGGGGGCATTCGAAAGGCAGTCGGGTCACACGGGAGGAAGCTTCAAGAATTCAGGGTCCTTATAGAAGCCACTCCAGTGGACCAGCTCACCCCACCCACCAGATGAGAGAGGACCCAGGGAGAAGGTAACCGTGCCAAATAAGGAAATGAGCTATCATTAGAAACCAAATCCTCTGGCTCCTTGATCTTGGCATTTTCAGCCTCAGTGAGTATGCAGAGTAGCTCTCCGCTTCTGTTTATACATCTAGTATTTCATAGCCCAGCTTCAGCAGAGGGTGACAGAGGCTCTCCCGGGCCCCTCCCCTCTAGGTTATGTTATGCCACGGCATTCTCCGTCTATACGTACTTTTCTTCAAATTTCCCCTTTCCACAGACATCAGACATATTGGCTTGAGGCCCGCCCTCCTTGAGTATGACCTCATCTCCACTGTATGACATCTGCAATTACCCTACTTCCAAAAAAATCATATTGGAGGAACTCTGTGACTGGACTTCAGCATGTCTTTTGGAGAGGATGAAACTCCCCACCTGGGACATGGCTACTCTGAAAAAGTCATTTTATTAAGGAAGGTGAAAATTCTTTGCTTAGTAAGGGAGTAGATTTAGGCTTGCGGCAAATAAAACATTTTATTTATCGGTAATTTGTATGTTTTGGAGGGGGATGTTTTGATGGTTTGTATACAAAGTCATAGATGAAGGCGCCTTCTTGGGCACACCGATGGTGTTTGAGTGTTTTAGTGCTATGAACTGGTCACGAGGCTGCCACTGCACCAGGGACGCGGCTCATACTCCGCAGGACAGCAGGTAATTCTCTACTCCTACTGGTTTAGAAGGACGTGGTTAGAGAGTTGTTTCGACTTGTCCTTTCTGGAACAGTGGCGCGCAGGAGCCGGATTCGCTTCACAGCTTCCCGGTTCTGATTGACGGCACGTGAGCTGTGTTCTCAGCAGCCAGCTGCTAGGGAAAGGCTCATCAAACAAGGAGCTCTCATCAGCTTCCTTTGACCAAATCCGTCATCCGGCTGGTTGGAAAACACTAGCTATCTCTTCGCAAAGCCTCATCTGTATAGGAATATATGTTTTGGTTATAACAAATCGTGTGCTTCTGCAAATGGAAAAAGAACCCTAAACAGCAACAGATGTGGTTGGTGCTGACTTAAGAAGGTGGCGAGGACTCCTATAGGACACGCCACCCTGCATACTTTCCACCCTGCTCAGCCTGCAGACCAAACGTCTGCAAAATTGGAAAGTAATGGCCCCAGCCGTACTTGGTATAATAAACCAGAAACGCAGGCTTCGGCTTAATGCATCTATCATGGAGCCATAATTGGCTGTGGTGCTTGGACCTTCCCAGGCCTACAGTAAGATAAATAATATTTATGGTTTCCTCAATGTATCAGATCATTGCTTATAAAATGCAGTGGCCTGTGGATTGCTGTGCCTGTCGGCTGTCCACCACACTGGCCACCGCTCGCTCTGGGCCCGTGATGGGAACGTTGGAGGCTGACTCTCACCACACGTGTCTCGGGCCCTTACCCACTGTGTAACATGGCAGTGTAAGCTCTGGGTGGAATTGAGGAAGGGTGGCATTAAATACACCGAGTAATCTGAGAACGGAGGGCGGAGGGCGGGTGCGCAGACACAGAGGGGTTCACCCGAGGTCAAGGAGGAGCCTTGAAGTGCCAGTACTTTCCATCTGTGGGGAAAATGATGCCTTTTTCAAAACCGTTCCCAAAGAGAACTTGCTAAAATCTCATCGGCGAAGAAGTGAACAAAATTACGTAGAGAGAAAAAAAAAATCATCCCTCCCCAGAGGGATGACTCAAAGACACGAACTGAATAATTCGGTTTACAGCAATAACAGAGCCGGCTTTGCTCTCCATAGCTGGACGGTTGAAGAAACACCCATAATCCGAAACTCGAGGATGCAAGATGAGCTTCAGAATTCGGGATTCTTAATATTTTAGGAGTGAGGTAGAGTGAATACTTGTTAGGGTCAGAGGCTAAGGCCACTACACATTTATGCACCCTCAGAGCAACAGAGTAAGGCTAAGCTGCCATGACCAGTATGCTGTGCTCGGTACTGGCATACTGTGTGTTAGCAATAACAGCGGCTATCACTATAATTACCTGTCTTTCTTTTACTGCGTGTGTATGTGTGAGCGTGTGCATGCACACTTGTGGTCTTACAACTATGCATACGCGGGGTGGTCAGAGGAAGATGTCCAATGTCGTACTCTATCCCTCGATGGCTTTTTCCCTGGAGACAGGATGTCTTACTGAACGTGCATTTACGTTGGCAGCCAGTAAGTCTCAGAGATGCTCCTGTCTCCATACTTCACAGCACCAGGGTTGCAGACACAGAACAGATCGTGACCAGCTTTTTAGGTATGTGCTGGGAATCAAACTGAGGTCCTCACCCTTGTGCAGCGAGCACTCTGACCCATGGAGCCACCTCTCCAGCCACAGACTTTTGTGACTGAAAATCATAAACTCTGATGACAGCCATAACATTACTATAAGAACCATAACCCATCCGAACCGGCCCCCTTTTCCCTATCTTTTGTTTGATTATTTGTTCCCTCTCTCCCTCATGGGGAAATTTGATCGTAGAAAGTCCTAGCAAGGTAAAGAGCCACAGGAGTGCTCAATTTTAACTCGGTTTAGCTACTGCACGGACTCTTTAAGTTTCATCTTCTGTGAAGAAGGATTTTTCTTTAAAAAGATAAAATCCAAAGCAGACACAAAAATGGTGAGCCAAACAGTCAGCTCTGCCGCTCTGTACATCTCTGCAGCGTCTTTCTCAGCAGCTCTGCAGCCAGCCTCTCTTGCTGCACATCTTTGCAGGCCTCTCTGCAGCCCTGCAGCCCTGCAGCCAGCCTCTCTCCCTGAACGTCTCTGCAGGCCTCTCTTTCAGCAGCCCTGCAGCCCTGCAGCCCTGCAGCTTTGCAGTCAGCCTCTCTCCCTGTACGTCTCTGCAGGCCTCTCTGCAGCCCTGCAGCCCTGCAGCTCTGCGGTCAGCCTCTCTCCCTGTAAGTCTCTGCAGGCCTCTCTTTTTGCAGCTCTGCAGCCAGCCTCTCTTGCTGCACATCTTTGCAGGCCTCTCTGCAGCCCTGCAGCCCTGCAGCCCTGCAGCTCTGCAGTCAGCCTCTCTCCCTGTACATCTCTGCAGGCCTCTCTGCAGCCCTGCAGCCCTGCAGCTCTGCGGTCAGCCTCTCTCCCTGTACGTCTCTGCAGGCCTCTCTCTCAGCAGTCCTGTGTTCTAACCACAGCGATTCTCATGAGCGGGAATCCACACACAGCCGACAGCCTGGACTGAGTCTCAGGCTTCAGTTGTCCCAGCATGGAGTCCAGGCCCAAGTCGTGGTAAAGTGGTGTGAAGGAAAACCCAGACACTGCACAACAGAAAGCAAAACACAAAAACCTCAAAGCAGCTAGTGACCCGCACCTCAGCCTGCCTCCTGTGCCGATCCTCCTGGCTCTGCTCCCACTCCCCAGACACTCTAAAGTCTCTCCAAATCTCCACCTTTTCTCCTCCTTGTCTTTACCCTTTTTTAGATACCAGTTTTCAACTGCTCAGATAACTGCTTCTTGGTGTTATGAGCCATCCATCGGAGGAAGGACATTTCTACAGGAGGAAGCCAACAAACTGTCCATATAACCTATCTCCATCCATTTCCAAATTTAAACATCTATTTCTTTGATTAGCAAGTTCTATCTGAGATTCAGGCAGGAGCCACACTCTTGCACTGTCTCGCTTCATCTGATCCAGAACTTTCGATATAAAAAAACCAAGACAATGGTCCTGCTGAAATACTAAGTCCCATGGAAATGTCCTCTGATGAGAAGCTCCTAGACAAAACTCAGGACACGTAATTTAAAAGAAGAGTTAAAAGCATGACTGAAGAATTCAAAGACTACAAAAAGGACAGAGATCAACTCCTACTTTAAATCCAAGAAAACACAAAGAACTGAATGCCTCTTACTAGAGAAATTTTCTAAGGACACACTTCAGGCTTCTGGGAAACGGTGAAGGAATAAATGAGATCCAAGAAGAAAGGTGGACAACAGACAAGAAAGCGCGGGCAAAATCTAATCCCACGGACAGCACCCTTTCCAAATCTAGGTCTGACCAGTTCTGTGACAGGTGGGGTTTCTGTGCCTAATTGTGTTGCTCCGGGAGAGTGGTGCGGGGATCCCAGTCAGGCACCCTGCTGACCTTTGCTCTTACGACCTCACAGTGCACGCCTCTTCCTCGAGGTTCATTTTCAGACTTTAGTCCTCCAGTCTTCATCACCAAAGTAGACTTGTCTGGTCTTCTAGCGGCTCAGGAGAGGATCAGCTCCCTCTGGGTTATCACGTGATAGCTCTGAGCAAAGGTGTGCAAATGAAAGGCGGCCAGTGAACAAATCGTTTCCCAACCTGACCACGCCTACTTCTAAAAAAATCTTAGTTCTACGTTTCTTACAATTGTGGCTGTTTAATCTTTTAAATCCAAGAGACCTACTGTGGACAGCAAAACAAACCATAGAGTGCGGTTTAGTCGATGAAGACCTAGGATTCTGTCTGGACTCCAGTGTTTTGGCTGCTCAGCAGGCCCTCAGAGCCCTTGCCTTCCAGGTAGAGATACTGGAAACTTCAGGGAAGCCCACAGACCAGTTTTGGTCAAATGCTGTGAAGGAGCCCCGCCCACATACCCTTTCTGGCAGGGCCGGCAAGCTTTTCCAGCTGCAGAGCCAGCCTGTGCTGCGGAACCTCTGTTTCTCCTCCTGAGTGACTTTCCTGAAGCTCTCTTGCCTTCCTCGGCCCCTCCTGATTGGTGACAGCAACCACCACTGGGCTGCTAGCATTTCAGCTGGTTCATGTCCCTTCTCCAGAAAGTGCTGTGATCAGGTAACCACTGTGGCTGGGAAAAAGCATCTGGGGAGATGTTGAGCCAAAACACATTCATTTAAGGTTGAGTTTCCCCCTTTCCTTCCTTCCTTCCTTCCTTCCTTTTTATTTTTTTTTAAACAAATGGCTGGGCTTGCAAGTATTTGAATTGGTCCCCAAAGCTTTTATTCTGTGATTTCTCTCTCCTAACAGGTTAGCCATGGGAAAGGAGAGAGCTAACGCTGTTCTACAGGGAGTAAGAGCCACGGGAGTGTTGACAGCGTGGGAGGTGTGGGGTTTGTTGCGAGAGACAGATGATCACATGTGTGAGAAGAGGGGATAATGGCGCATCTTTACATGTGGAGGCGTTTCTGAAGGTGTGTGTGGAGATTTTCTTTTGCTATTAGTGGACATACCTCGAAATGCCTCAGAAAGTTAAGCGTGTCTCACCCTTGTAAATTCTGTTTCTTCTGAGGGATGCTGACTGGTGAGCATCTTACTTTGGTGAGAGCATGTGTTTTTCTCCTTTTCCAGGTGCTGTCATTTGTCCTGGGTCTAGAATGCCAGGGTTTGTGGCAGACCTTCATGAGTGGCCCAACCTCGATCATTTCCAGAATGTTCCTGTGGCTAGGCACTCTGGTCGCTTGTCAGCAGTGTTGTGTCTGCACAGGTGCAAAAACCTGGACCCTCACTTGCCTGTCACCCCTTGCCTGGTGGCTTTTCCAAAGTGTTTGCCCCATCTCTGTCTCTCTTGATTGACAGCCCTGGAAAGTTGGATGGAAGGTTCGTGGAGGCATTTTGCTGGCTCAGGGACTTTTCTTTGGCTTCTCTTGGAAGACAGGGGCTGTGGAGACATTTATCATTGTTGGTTTGTAATGCATACAGATGAAGAGCAGAAAGCACTGTCCTCAGGAGCAATCACGGCACAGGAAACCATGCAATCTCACTTTTTTTTTAAGCCAGGCCTGACTGGAGAAGAGACAGTGAGAAACACTAGGAAATCAAGAGGAGAGAAAAGCAAAAGAAGCAATACGCAGTGACAAGACCCAAGCTCAGGGACACTTGCGGTCCCCTGGAACAGGAAAGCATCTTTAGGAAAACTTTGTGTGACTTCTTGCCTTACAGGTGATCACAGAGCAAACAGGCTAGCCAGATGCTGTGGGGAGCTAGACTGGACCTGGAGCCCAGCTCCAGGAGGTCTAGGGTTTGACAGTGGTGTAGAAGGAGTGGTGGGCTGCATCCTGCCACCAGGCTAGCTTTACCCGAAATAATTACACGGAAACTGTATTCTTTTAAACACTGCTTGGCCCATTAGCTCTAGCCTCTTATTGGCTAATTCTCACATCTTGATTAACCCATTTCTAATAATCTGTATAGCACCACGAGGTAGTGGCTTACCGGGAAGGATCTTAACCTGCGTCCATCTTGGAGAGGAGAGCTATAGCGTCTGTCTCACTGCCTTCTTCCTAGCATTCTGTTCGATCTATTCCACCTATCTAAATTCTGCCCTATCAGGCCAAGCAGGTTTTTTTTATTAATTAACCAATGAAAGCAACAGATAGATAGAAGACCGACCTACATCATTTCCCCTTTTTCTGTTTAAACAAAAAAGAAAGGCTTTCACTTTAACATAGTAAAATTACATATAACAAAACAGTTTTCAAGCAAGAATTACAGTTACAATATTTATATCTACTTTATCTTTTATCATAACTAAGGAAAACAATAACTATCTATACAGTGGCGTATCATCCCCCATGCAGAATCCTTAGGGACATTTTACAGTTGGGTCATCTGGGGTTCTTTTCTGTTCACAGGGCAAAAGCCCTTGGTGCTCTGAAGTGGCTCCTGATTATTTTATATTTCTGATATCTTTGAGACAAGGTCTTGCTCTATAACCTAGGTTGGCCCGAGTCCTACCACCTCTGCGTCCCACATAAATCTTAAACTTTCCGTCTTAACGTTTTTCTTTCTGAAATAGAGTTCCATGCTGTAGACCAGATGCACCTCAAACTCAGTAATGACCCTCCAACCTTCCTTAGCCCACTGAGTGCCGAGACACCAGTGTGTCACCATGCGGAACAGCTGTTGTCACGATCTCATTCACATCTGAGCGAAGAGTGTGACATTGATCGTAGTTCTTATATAGACAATGGATCAAGTACCATTACAGGTGCCCACATATATTAACCCAAGCAAACCCTTTTAGAGATGCATGCACAACTGAGTCTTTCTTGTTATTCAACTAGATTTAAACTCTGGACAAGTTGCATGGATAATGACATGTAAGATTTTTCTCCCCATTATCACACCCTAAACAGCACAATTGAACAAGCTTAATATTTAGTATTTATTTATTTATTTATTTTTTATTTTATTTATTTATTTATTTATTTATTTTTTTGCTTTTTCGAGACAGGGTTTCTCTGTGGCTTTGGAGCCTGTCCTGGAACTAGCTCTGTAGACCAGGCTGGTCTCGAACTCACAGAGATCCACCTGCCTCTGCCTCCCGAGTGCTGGGATTAAAGGCGTGCGCCACCATCGCCCGGCTTAATATTTAGTATTTAGACTGTAAACTGCTTTTAATATTGAGAGTAATCTGGAGGACCATACCTGCAACCGAGCACTTGGAAACTAAGGTGGGGGGATCCTGAGTTCGAGGCTAGTCTGGACCACATATTAAGTGCTGTCTTTAAAAATGCAATCCAAGGTGCCTCAGCACAATATCAGGAGCATGGGAGAATGGGCGTGGGCTCTGTGAAAATCCGTGCCATTTCATAAGAGCTTGAATTCCTGAAGATTTTTCTATCTTGGTTGGTTCTGGAGTCAGGGTTCTGTATCAATTTTCAGTTCTTTCTTTTCCTTCTTTTTTGCTTAATTATAACATTTAATAATTAAAATTTTTTCACATTACCTTAGGTTTAATTTAAAACAAAAAATGCTTTCTGTCCATGCAGGAAATAGAGAAGAACTGAACAGCAGCACAGGAAATACATCCATACAAACCTAGGAAAGACCAGTGTCCCAGGGGCAAGAGGGAGATGGAGCCATAGCTGTACAGGCTTAGAGGAGCCTGAAGGTCGCCATCATCATGAGCTGCTTTCCAGCCAGCATTAGAGGCTGCTTCTAAAACAACAAAAACACAGACATCAGAGACGTCCTTCAGACAACTGGAGAAATGTAAATATGGCTGGGATGATTATCCACCTTCTTAAGCAGGACCAGAACGTGAGTGTTATTCTTGTGGGAGGATACCTTTATCTCTAAGCCCTGTGTGAGTGCATGGGGGTTGTCGATGTGGGAAAACGCAAACAGATTCTGGATGTAAAGGGGCAACACCTAGGCACTGGCATCATTGTTCTTCAGTTTTTCTTTAAGGTCAAAGTTTTTTTTTCATGATAGAAGTCAGAAACCAAGCATAATAAATAAATAAATAAATAAATACAGATGACAAAACAGCAACAATTTTACTGTTATGTTTTAAGCTTTTCTTAAAACTGTGGTGCTTATTTATATCAATATGTGTTTTATGTGTGGGGTATTTTTTTCAGCCTTTATTTTATGTGTACGTGTGCTTTGCCTGCATGTATACTGCATATGTATAGTGCCTGAAGAGACCAGAAGAGGGCATCAGATCCTATGGGATTGGAGTTACAGATAGTTGTGAGCCACAGTGTGGGTGCTGCGAACGGAACCCAAGTCCTCTGGAAGAGCAGTCAGTGCTCTTAACCACTTAACCAGATGGAGCTGTCATTCCATCCCATGTAAGATTTATGCTGTTATTGTTATTCTGGAGATTAAAATCAGGGCTTGCTCAGGCCTCTAGGCAATCCTTCTAAACACCAAACTAATCACCCCAACCCTACTAAATTAAACAAAAAAAAATTTTGAGACAGGGTTTTCCTGAGTTACCCAGGCAGTCCCTGACTTCTGGTCCTTCTGAGCTAGCCTCCCATTTAGTGAGGATGATAGGTTGGTGCCACAGGCCTGGTGATGTTTTAGATACTTTTAATGTCATAGTTTTAGTCATATCCTATGCTTTCTCTTGGTTTGTTTCATAAAATCAGGTACGTGACTTCCAACATCTATGTGATAACCTTAATCAATACCTGACTTCTGTTTCTTTGGGCCCAGCACCGTCCAGAACAGACTTCAATAATTCACACAGTATACATGCCATGGAAATGATTGACAGACTGTTTAAAAATGACAAGGAAACTTCTACATGGTCGGTATTCATGTATGAAGTCGGACTATGTATGAAGGTTTTATATGGAAAAAGTTTAGTGAACTGATACTAAATACATAAATGTGAGTATATATGTAATTATACACACACACACACACAGTATCATAGTATGGTAGTTACTGTGTGTGTGTGTGTGTGTGTATAGTTTGATAGGGAGACAGGTTTTGTGGCCCAATACTATACATATATATATTTTAATCAGATACCCCTTTGTGTGTGTGTGTGTGTGTGTGTGTGTGTACTGAACTATGTCCCCACTGCCTCAGAATGTAACCATATTTAGAGATAGGCCTTTGTGGAAGGAATTAAGGTAAAATGGCTCCTATGGAAGGCCTTAATCTACTATGACTGTCATGCTTACAAAAGCCCGAGACTGAAATAAAAACAGTATGAGACGAGACACAAATCCACACAGAGGAAAGATCGTGTGAGGACAAGGGGAAGACGGCCACGTGCGAGCCACGGGGGAGGGCTCAGGAGAAATCGACTCTGCTGACACCTTGATCTTGGAATTCCAGATGCCACAGCTGTGAGAAAGCACATTTTTGTGGTCGAAGCCACCTTGTCTGCGGTGGCAACAGTTGTTATGGTAACAGCAGTAAACCAATGGACCACAAGACTCCTGCTCACTGGCTGTGCTAGTCCCCTAGTCCTGCTTGTTTCTACCATCGAGCCCCGCATTCTCGCCAACCACCGTTTTGATTTCAGACTTCTTGATCAGAACCGGAAGGGATGGAGTTGGAAATCAGGACTCAGGAGCTCACAGGCCTTACAGGGTCAGGCCAGTGGCTGGACTGTTTGAATTGGGAAGGTGAGATAGGATAAGCTGAGGGACCGTGGTGGTTCATGTGACAATAGAAAGATACACTCCCCAGGCACAGGGTCAACACAGGTGTTTTCACACCCTGTCCCAGCCCAAAGATATGTCCTTGTCTACACTGTTGGGCAGTGGCAACCCTTGTACCACCGCAGCTTAGACCTTCTTTACTACAAAGGGCACAAGCTAACAAGCCTTGCCTTACACACTTCATAAGGCTGCTCCTGTACTCACTGCCTAGTAAGCTGCATACGCATTGGGTAGTGTCAAATTCATCTGAAAACCATGGTTGTCATGACTGTATGTTTTATGGTGGTTGTTTATCATGCAGTGTTGAGAACCGATGGCTATCTATAGTTTTGAAAAGCACATTCTTTTTAAATAATGAAAGTGAAACCTTTGTTTATTGTGTATTCATTATACACTTCTGTCCTCCTGTGAGTCCTCCATGGTTCTAGCTCTGGGGCTTGTGTGACACTCCCCTGGACACACACAACACCCCCCATCCCACTTTCTCCTAGTGGTTCTATTGCTTCCAGCTGAAAGGATTTAAGGAAGGGGGACCCCTCTATCCCCCGCAATATCTGACGTGGTCACCCTCCACAGTAACTGAACAGCAGCAGGCCTGTTTATACATACTAAAGCTCTCCTAGTTGTATTAGCAATTGTTGTAACTGAAATCTCAGCAAACAGGATCGCTTCTGTGTTGTTTACCGGGCTCATATAGGCCCAGCAGCACTGAAATCTTAGTGACTGCCTGAGCTGATGCTAGGCCAATTTTCACTTGTCGCAGGCTGCTAATTTGTACTATAGTCTCCTTGAAGTGAGTTTGCACTGAACACAGAAATTTTTTTTCTTTTTTCTTTTTTCTTTTTCTCTCTTCTTTCCAAGTATTAAATGGACTTTTATGTGTCTTTCTTTCCACTTAAAAAAATCATGGCTCAATATCAACAGAAATATTACACACCTTCTTTGAGGGTTTCACATGCTTCCCTTGGACTCATGGCCCTGCGTCTTCTGCAGTAAGCGCTCTTGTCCCCTGGGTGGCTGCCTACCCACTGATCTCAAGAGGACTTGAGCCAGAGAGAGACAGGCTTTAAACACGCTGGGCTGAAGAAAACACAGGGAGGCTGGTGACAGAAAGGTCTTCCTACGACCTTCCTATGACCTTCCTACAACCTTCCTCCAACCCCAGGGATCTGCTGCTTCTCTTACCTTTCTTACCATGGCTATAAGGTTTGGATGTCTCCAGTCTCCAGTGGCAGCATCTGACTGAGAGAGCTGGAGTCCACCCACTCTTCCTCAGTGTTGGGGCAGAGCTAGGATGGGATGGGAGGTGAGAGGGATGGGAGGGGGCAGGGTGTCTATTGATGGCGACACAGCAGCAGGATACTGCCTCTATATGTTTAGACTGTGGTAGGCAGGTTTTTCAATCATGACCTGCGGCATCTAGGTCAATTGTTCCCAGCATGGAGGCAGCACCACACGGATGCTGCCTTCCTTATACCTCAGCCCAGTGGAAGTACCCAAGGGCATCCAGCTGCAGTCACGTGCTGTGCGGGGAATGAAATGCACTTGTTTTCCATTAAAAATAGTTTGTCAGACAGTTAGGGATATACATACTGGTGACACCAGGAATGGTACTAAGAAGGAAAGATCAAATGTCCGTCCTCATGATCACTGAAGTTTTGTGAGAACTCTTCTCATGCCCCTGCCTCAGACGCATGAGTGCTCAGATTACCCATGTGCACCACCACTCTCAGGCTCTTGTAATTCTTTAAAGCCCAGGGCTTTCTTCTCAGATCCATCAGCACTTATCTGATGCAAGGCCTGGGATGCCTGCCCATTGTGGTTGAGGTTATGATTGTCTGTGACTTGGGAAATTTCTCAAAAGTGTATTGAATCTTAGGTTTGGGGCCATGGGTCCATTCGGGAGACAATATGCAGAAAACCACAGCCAAGTGACACGTTTCTAGTTTTGTTTTTGTTTTTCAGAGCAACTCAGAGATCTTGACTTTGGTGTCCCTAGGCTAAGTTCTCCAAAGAATTAATGGGATTTCTAGATGAAATAGATAAAAGATTAAACAGCCTTTGAAAGGGAGAATCTCTGTTGTGTGTGTAGAAGGCGAGCAAATACTGCTAAAATATTTCCATCTCTGGTAAAATCAGTCAATCCACAAATATTTATAGAACGCCTTTTATGGTCAAACTCTGGACGTGAAATTGTCTGTGAGAGCAATTTCTCCTGTAGAAGGAGCTCACACAGAGTGGCAAGGTCAGAGTCTATGTGTGACCACAGAGCTTCTGTCGTGATTAATGTTTAGTGGTGTGGGGTCTGGCTTATGAAATGTCATGGTTTATTTGAATGGCCAGAAACTTCTGGAATGTTTTGTTTGTTTGTTTTGTTTTGGATCTCGGGAATTGAACCCAGTGCCTCATGTATACTAGGCAAAGGCTTTGTCCCTGAACTACATGTTCAGTCCTGGATCCTGGATGTCATCATTCACTGTCTCTCCTATTTCATACCTATATCTGTTTTCTATCTATCTATCTATCTATCTATCTATCTATCTATCTATCTATCTACCTATGAATGAATGGGAACCTTGTGGGATAGATTTAGGTCTCAGTTTTTTCCACTTCTTTGCAAAATTTTAATTGGTTGCCTAAAAGAGATTTTGAAGATTTTAAATACTTACATACCATATACATCACAATGAGCCTTTGCTGTGAATTTCAACCTGGTTTTAATACAAGCTATATTTCATTGGGTAAGCTCGGTGATTCAGGGTCTATGTCAAGTAGCTAAAATGCAGTAGTGTAATCAGACATTTCTCCCCAGCTCTCCAGTTCCCAAATACCCGGTGGCAGCTTTGCAAATAACTGACTCAAAGGCTGAATATTACTCATAAATACCTGGCCGATAGCTCAGACTTATTACTAGCTAACTCTCACACTTAAATTAACCCATATTTCTATCTATACTTTGCCACATGGTTTGGTACCTTTTCTCAGTACAGCATTCTCATTTTGCTTCTCTGTGTTTGCTGGTGATTCATGACTCTGCCCTTCCTCTTTCAAGAATTCTCCCTGGTTTGGTTGTCCTGTCTTTACTTCCTGCCTGGCTACTGGCCAATCAGCATTTGTATTAAACCAATTTGGGTGACAAATCCTTACAGTGTACAAGAGGATTATTCCACAGCACACTAGCTTCTTATTTAGTTTATTTAAGATCTGATCTCTAGTAAGCCCATTGTACTGATGAGGAAACTGAGGAAGTTACTCTGCTTTCCTAAGACTCTGCTATGAAAACTTGCTTACACCAGAAGCTCAGGTTAGTCCCCAGAGCCTGAGTCCTCCAACCTTCATTCTATATCATAAGTTTCGCAAAGCGAATTGTGGGAATCACTGAGGCATCACGGGATGACATTTAAGGAATATTTAACTGACCTATACATTTAACCACTCCTAGTTTGTATTGTAGTTTCTTCAACATTGTTCCCTGAAGATAAATGCCAGAGTAGTCACTGGACAACAAAGATCTCTAAACTAGCTAAATTGGTTAGGGACAACTTCCCTGGCACTGGAAGTTTAGCCAAGAGGGGAGCTGGCTTATTCACTCCTTTCCCAGCTTCAAGGACCTTAAAAACATTCTGGATGTCTCAGAGTGCATCTCAGGCATAGGTGATATGTATGGTCCGAGTGGGTCAGGTCAGGCTGGGGAGAGAAAATCAGAGGATTGCTAGCTCTGTGGTTTCCCCTGGCTTTAGGATCTCGGTGTTCTTGCCTTCACCATGGAATTGGTTTCAATACATGCACAACTGGTGTTGGAAGCTCTGCGTTGGACAGACATGTGGAAGGAGTTTGCGAGCTGTTGTTTATGGCTGAAAAAAACTCTCTCATTCTATATGTGCATATATAATATTTTCTTTATCCATTCTTTTGTTGATGCACACCTGAGTTGGTTCCCTAATGTAACTGTTAAGAGTAGTGTAGCAGTCAACACTGGTGTGCAAGCATCTCTGTGATGTGCCTGCTCATTTGGAGTGCTTGGTACCCAGGAGTGTTGTAACTGGGTCATGTGATCTTTTTACTTTCTTGAGAAACTTTCATAATGGCTTCGGAGTTTACATTCCCTCCAGCAATGTATAAAGTTTTCCTTTATTCTACACCCTCTCGAGTATTTGGTGCCATTATTTTCTTTCTTGTCCCCTGTTGTAAAGTGATTTTATTAAATTGATCCAGACATTCTGTAAGTCAATATTTTCTCTAGATAGCAATTGTAGATTTTAAAGCTTGACAAACAATGGGTACCCTTGAAAGTATACGTTGTAATTATAGAACTGTATAAACTATAGAACTCCAGGACTAGCTCAGAGTTTGGAATTATTTTGCCCAGCACCCTCATGGAGTCATGCAGCCCTGACTCACATGTTTCTGGTGGCTTGTGAGTGAACATTTGTAAAGAATTAGGCTTTTTCTAGGGAAAAGGACACACATGCCAGACTTATTTATCTGTATCAATATAACTATTTTTAATTATTCATACACATCGTTCCGTGTTTTATTTATGTTGTTCCTTGAACACATTCTCCCCTACCCTGCATCTTTTCATCTTTTGTATTTGTATTTATCTTTCAGATCTGTTCATTTCAATAGCTCATTTCTTTTCACACTAGGTTGTTTGTTTCTTGATGTTTAGTGTTGAGCTCCTTATATATTGTAGATAATAATTCTCTGTCATATGTGTGGTTGACAAGGATTTTCTCCCATTCTGTAGATTGCCTTTCATTTGGTGAACTGTTTCCTTTGCTGTCTAGAAGCTTTTGAATTCATGAGGTGTTGTGGGTTATTTATTTTATTTAATTTTTTTACTCCTTACTATTTAGGGGTTCTGCCACCCAGCTCCCAAAGAAAGACACATGGAAGCTTATTCTTTCTTATAAACTCGGGCCTTAGCTTAGCTTATTTCTAGCCACCTTTTCTTAACTTAAATTTTCCTATCTACTTTTTGCCTCTGGGCTTTTGCCTTTTCTGACTTCTGTAATCTTGCTTTCATGCTTACTCCATGGCTGGCTGGGTGACTAGGTGGCTGGGTGGCTGGGTGGCTGGGTGGCTGGGTGGCTGGGTGGCTGGGTGACTGACCCCTGCTTTTCTTGTTCCTTAATCTCCCTTACTTCCTCATCCCTCTTTTTCTCCTTCTATTTATTCTCTCTGCTTGACAACCCCGCCTATCCTTTCTCCTGCCTTGCTATTGGCTGTTCAGTTCTTTATTAGACCAATCAGGTGTTTTAGACAGGTAACGTGACACAGTTTTAGAGAGTTAAACAAATGCAACATAAAAGAATGCAATGCATGTTTGCATCATTAAAACAAATGGCCCACAGCACAAACAAACATAACACATCTTTAAATAATATTCTACAACAGTGAGGTCTTATTTATTAATTGTTGCCATTCTCTGCTGAGAAACTGGAACTCTACTCAGAAAGTCCTTGTGTATGCCTACACATTGATGTGTTTTCCAACCTTTTTTTCTCTTACAGTTTTAGAGTTCTATACCAAGCTCTTGATCCATCTGAAATTTATTTTTGTACAGGATGAGAAATAGGGATCTATTTTTACTTTGGCATACACATGAGCGTATACCCTTTGCCCAGCACTCTTTGTTTAAGAGACTCTCTCCTACCCAATGTGCACTTTAGGTGTCTTTCTCAAAACTAAGGTGGCTGTCGCTGTGAGGGTTCATATCTTCTGTTCTGTTGAACTGGTCTGCATATGTCTGCTTCTGTGCCCGTACCTTGGTGCTTCTGGAACTGCAAGTCTGTGGTACACACTGCAGTCAGATGTGGGGCCACCTCTCCGATTAGCTTTCTCAGGATCATTTTAGCCATCCGGAGGATTCGAAGTTTTCTACACATTTTAAGATTAAAAAAAATATTTCTGTGAGGAATAGTGTTGAAATTTTGATGAGGATTGAGTTAAATTTGTAGATTGCTTTTGGTAGAAGAGCCATTTTCACAATATTCTTCTAATCCACGAGTCTCCATCTTTTCACCTTTTAGTGTCTTCTCTAGTTTCTTTCTTCAGGGTTTCAAGTTTTCATTGAAGAAATCTTTTACTTGCTTAGGTTTATTCCAGGATTATTTATTTATTTATTTATTTATTGTAGAAGATTATTTTGAGTAGGCAACGATGTGTTATGTTTGGTTATGCTGCAGAATGTTACTTTAACTGTGAGAGGTGTGTTACTTTTGTTTAGGCTGCAATTCGTGTAAGAATGTGTTGCATTTGTTTCACTTTGCCTGCCCAAGGCACCTGATTGGACTAATAAAGAGCTCAATGGCCAATAGCTAGGCCAGAAAAAGGACAGGCAGGGACAAAGGCAGAGAAAATACATAGAAAGAGAAATCTAGGCTCAAGAGCAGAAAGAAGGAAGTGTGAGAGAAGAAGGATGAGACAAAGAGAGCTTTGCCTGGGGCCAGAAACCAGGACACTGCCAGTCAACAAACATGGGAAGCCGTGAAAGGAAGAGATACAGAAGTAAGAAAGGTAACAAGGCCTAAGGCAAAAGGTAGAGTAAGAGAAACTGGGTAATTTAGGTTAAAAGAGCTAGTCAGAAATATGCCTAATGAACCTTCAAAACTAATAAGTCTGTGCCATCATTTAGGAGCTGGTTGGTGGCCCTAGGGAAAAAAAAGCCTGGTATACTTATATCTATCTATCTATCTATCTATCTATCTATCTGCGATTTTTGTTGTTGTTTGATTTCCTCATTGTTATGCTGCTGTTGGTACATAGGAAAGATGCTGATTTTTCTGTGTTAATTTTGTTTCTTGCCATTTTGCTGAAAGTGTTTAATACTCTAATAATTTTTTAGAGCAGACATTTGGGTCTCTTATGTATAGAATCATATCATTTACAACCAGAATATTTTGACTACTTCCTTCCCTATTAGTATCCTTTTAATTTCATTATTTTGTCTAATTGCTTTAGCTAAGTCTTGAATTACTGTATAGAATATGAGTAGAGAAAGTGGATACTCCCATCTTTTCCCTGAATTTAATGGAGATGCTTGGCACTTTCCCCATTTAGTGCACTGTTTGCTTTAGGTTTCTGGTATAGAATCTTTATTATGTTGGAATATAGTCTTGCTCTCTTTAGGTCGTTTACCATGAAGGGATATTGTTTTTTCCACATGTCTTTTCTGCATCTGCTGAGTTGGTTATGTGATTTCTGTCCTTGAGTCTATACATTTGTTGGTTTGTATTTGTTTGACCATCCCTGCATTTCTGGAATGAAGTCAACTTGATCATGGTGAATTAACATTTTAATGATTCTTGAATTTTGTTTGTAAGTCTTTTGATGAAAAAAAAATTGTATCTATATTCTCCAGGGAGATTGGCCTGTAGTTTTCTTTTTGATATTGTGTCTTTATCTGGTTTGGGTATCAGGATAATACAAACTGTATAAAAAGCTTTTGTCAGTGTTCCTTCCTTTGTTATTTTATGAATTATTTTGGCAGTGTTCCTTTTATTATTTTGGCAGTGTTCCTTTGTTATTTTATGGACTTTTTTGGAGGGGAGATTTTGAGAAAGGGTTTCTCTGTGGAACAGCCCTAGCTGTTCTGCAACTAGCTCTTGTAGACCAAGCTGGCCTTGAACTCACAGACATCCACCTATCTCTGCCTCCCAAGTGCTAGGATTAAAGGCATTTGACTTCCAAGTATTGGGATTAAAGGTGTGAGCCTCTGTCACTTGATTCTGTTTCTCTCTTAGACTAGATTAGTTTCGTGTAGCCAAGGGTGGCCTTGAACTAACAGAGATCTGCCTCTGTCTCCCGAGTGCTGGGATTAAAGTTGTATACCACCATTGCCTGGTCTCTATGGCTAACTAGTGTGGCTAGCTCTGCACTCTGATCTTTAGGCAAGCTTTATTTGTTAGATCATAAACAAAACATCACCACAACACTAAATGTTCCCCTTTTGGTACATCTCTCTGATTCAAGGGCAGTCTTCCCAGCCAGGCTCTGCATGTCATTGGACCCCATGGGGACAATCCCCCTATTAGCTCTGTAGAGCATTAAGATGATGTTACAGTGTGAAAATCCCAAGTTACCCAGGAAGTTTTGAAGTTCAGGACATAGCTCCCTGCTGACTTCCTAAGAGAAGAAACATCTCCAGCCACAGCTGCTGGTGTAGCACCTTACCTGGGTTCTGAGTGTCTAGTGAAGACAATGCTCAGGCTTCCCTGAATTATAAGGGATGGACAGCTGTCACCATGCTCAGTTCTGGTTAGGTAGGACTGAGGGTGACCTTTGTTGGAAGGGTATTCTTTGGCATAGTACTCAGAGAAGGGCATAGCAAAGGGCCCAGACCAACCAGTTGTGTGTATGTGAGGAGGCATAGCAAAGAAACTGCCGACATGATCACTCCACTATTAGGGGGCAGGATTTTATTTTGAATAAGAAGGAGAATATATCCAGTGGCATATGGAAGAGTCCAGAGCAGAGAACAAAGAACAGACTGAATGTGGCCAGGTCTTAGGGAAATGGGAGAGTTATACACACAAACACGAACACACACACACACACACACACACACACACAGAGAGAGAGAGAGAGAGAGAGAGAGAGAGAGAGAGAGAGAGAGAGAGAGAAAGAGAATAGCAAGAGAGGAAAAAGTGAGAGTATCCATATTAGATGAGATGGGTGTGTAGTCATGGGGAAGGGAGCCATGAGCTCGAGAGAGTTTGGGGTAGAGGGTGAGAAGGGCGAGGATACTAGTGTGGACTTTGCAATGTGTAACAGGTACTTGTGATCCTGAGGGAGGCTGAAGGCCAGAATGGGCTTTGTTATGCTGCTAGGTGTCACAGGTATATGTCAACTGGAAAGTCATATGTGCCTTCTGCCAGAGGTAGGAAAAATGACTCCTTTTGTGGGCAGAAAAAAAAAACCTATTTCATGAGTTCCTGAGGAATGTTAGCTTTCATCTAACTGCCAGGAATCCTTCTGCAGTCCAGCTTCAGTTTATTCTGAAAATATGGTCAGCCTGAGACCTACCCCTTTTTCTTTTTCCAGTGTGTGTGTGTGCACACACACACGCACATGCATGTCATGAACACATGGTGTACCTGCATGTGTGAGTGGATACATGCACAGATGTGAGCTTAATCAGAAATTATTCTGAATTTCTCATCCACCTTATTCATCAATCAAACTCAGCGCTTTCCGATGCAGCTCGTCCTGTGAATCAGCTTGCCGTGGGGATCCCTGGCGCCTTAGAAAACGGCTTGCTCTGGGGATGTGGCCAGCACTTCAAGCTGTCTTCTGAGCTCCAGAGCAGCCAGTTTTCTAAGATACCCAAGGTGAGTATGAACCGCAGCTCTTTTCATCCTATCTGTGACTTTAGTTTGGATGGTCACCTTGATTACATTAATTAAGCTTCTGAGTGTGCCAGTGAGAACATTTCCAAAAACAAGCAACTCATGCACACTGTTGTCCGTGACCTCATGAATGGGCTCCTAGTGTGAACGATAGAGTCATGGTGTGAAGTAGGTGGAGAGGCTTAGGAGCTGGCTTGGCTGGAGGATGTAACCATTGCAGTGATGCGCTTCAGGTCACATCCTCCCGAGCTCTTATCAGCCCCTCTCTTTTAGTTCTCTGTCTGAGGAAAGCTCTCTTCCTTTGCTTCCACACCATGGTGTGTTTCCCAAGTGGACAGGGCAAGAGACCCTGGACTGAACTCTCTAGAACTGTCAGCCAAATAAACCTTTCTTCCTTAAGTGGTTCCTGACAAGGATTATGTGGAAACATAGAGAAAAGAGGTCAACTTGCTACCTTATAAATTGAGACTTATTTGTTTTTGTAAATACTATATGTTTCTCACGTAGTTAGCATATAGTCATTTCTTTAGCTGGTCACTAATATTTCAGGTGGCTCCCACCCAACCTAGTCAGAAACAAGTGGCATGAACTGGCCTTTTTGTATTTCTCCTGCATTGTTGGAGAATATTATCTTCAGGTGTGTGACTTTTGTTCATGCTGCCTTTGTTTAACTCTGTGAAGCTGTGTCCCTGTCGAAAACACCTGATAGTCCTAGTATAGAGCTGAATGGCCAATAGTGAGGGAGGAGCAAGGATAGGCAGGGCTGGCAGGCAGAGAGTATAAATAGAAGGAGAAATGAGGATGAGAAGAAACAAGAAAAGGAGGAGAAAGCATGCTAGGGAGCAGCAACCCAGCCAGCCACCCAGCAACCCAGCCAGCCACCCAGCCAGCCACCCAGCCACCCAGCCAGCCACCCAGCCAGCCACCCAGCCACCCAGCCAGCCACCCAGCCACCCAGCCAGCCACCCAGCCAGCCACCCAGCCACCCAGCCACGCAGTCAGCCACGAAGTAAGAGTGAAAGTAAGATCTACAGAAATAAGAAAAGGAAAAGGCTTGGAGGCAAAAGGTAGACGGGATAATTTAAATTAATAAAAGCTGTCAAGAAATAAGCCAAGCTAAGGCCAAGCATTTATAAGTAATAATAGGTCTCTCTATGTGTTATTTATCTGGGTGCTGTGTCTCCAGAAGGGCATAAGAACCCAAAGAGTAAAACAGACAACACTACACCATTTGTATGAGATGAATAGTCAGAGATTCCCAAGATCATGAGTCCTAATGCAAGTGTGTGGTGTTGTGGTTTACAGAGATGGCCCTGTGTTCCAGGGATCTGATTTCCCATGCCTTCAAACCCAGAGAGCTCAAGGAAGGCCCCATGAATCTTAATAATGGGATACTACGTAGGATTCTCTGCTTGTCCCCACATCCAGATGGATGCTATAATTAAAGGACATTAGGCGTGGAGAAACAAGATTCCAACATGATGTGATTCAAACCTTTATCATTCACCCGAATTTTAGACATCCCCCTGCAACCCTGCTTTGTGGTTCTTGTCTAGAAACCTAAACATAGTTTAATGAGAGGCATGAATGCAGGACACAGGAACTCTGATGGTTATGGCAACCTGGCAGGGCCATGCTGTCCCCAGAGGAAGAGGCTTGTGTTCAGATACTTGTTGTTTGTACCAGAAGAGTGATAGCAAATATTATCCTCTTTAGGAGACTATGGATTTGAAAATGGTGTTGAGAACTCTTAAGTTTATTTAACTCCCTAACTTCACGTGTCAGAGATGATACCTGGAGAAGGGACCTTGGAGGGTGATTAGGTTGAACTGGGGCATGAGTGTGGGGCGCTTATAGTGGAGTTTGAGGCCTTGTAAGGAGGATACACATGGTACCTTTCAATCTTCGCACCATGTACCATGGAAAGACAGCTTAAAGACGTACTGAGAATAACCATCTTCAACCCATTAGTCCAGGATCAAATGGGACCATGGACTTCCCAGTCTCCAGGTCAAAGGTTGAAGCTACTTTGTCTATCGTATTTTGTAGTGACAGCTGGAGCAGACCAAGCCAGTTAGCAGCAACTATTAGACAATAAACCATGCCTATGGATCAGATGCTGGCCGATGGATTCCCTCATTGTAAAGCAGGCAGGCTTGCTTGGCTACGTCCTTATCTTAGTGAGATGGGCACCAAGGAGGCTCAGTTTGTTTGCTCTTCTTTCCCTCCTCCCTACCCTCTTTTTCTCATGGCACAAATTGTCATCAGGCTCCCTGCACCGGCCCATCACATTCTCCATTTCCTTCCCATTGCGTGAATCTCTGGGAATACAGGAAAAACGGATAACTTGGTTTTTTAGAGGCTTAGGGCCTGACTAGAGCTTATGATTTATGGAATAGAGCTTAAATGGAATGTAGATTTTCTGTACTGTTCTTTCTGGATCCTCGACCCCTGGTGGGGTTCCCAAGCCCACGTGGCTGCTCTGGTGCAGAATCAAAGGAGACAAAGCACTTGAGCAACACCTTCTCAGATTAATGCCCCCCTCCCCACCTTCTAGCCCAGTGTTCCTGATTGAAATAAGAATCAGCAATTCTTCTGCTTAGGGAGCACAGCAGGCGACACAGGTCACAAAGTCAGTATGGATCCCCTTTTCTTCAAGCTCACTGAGCTTTGCCATACATCCTAAACTGCCTTAGTTATGAGTGCTTACGAATTTGATGGCCTTCAGTCACTGTTCCTATGACAGTCAGTCGGGCTGAAAGGACAAAGAAGAGACTCCCATTTGGGGAAAAGCAATGCTATAAGAATTCTAACAAGGATCCTGAGAGGGCGCTTATGGGGTAAGCTATGTGCTGGTTTGGTCTGAGCATTGCCCATTCACTCCTTTGCTTGTTTGCCCATCGTATTCAGCCACGCTCATGTTCGTATTGCAAACCCAGTACAATGCTTCCAGACGCTGGATCTGAATGGCTTGGCATCGTGAAGACAGGGGCGAGAGCTATGCAGGCCCAGTGGGCAGGAAGAACGGATGTGCCATTTACTATGTGTTAACATGCCTTCAATGATCATTTATCACTATGTCAGAGCAGTGCATACACAAGAAAATAAGATGAGAGAAAAACAGGAGGAGAACCTGTTAAAATCTAAAGGGCTTTAGCTGAAAAACTGGAACCGGAAAAACAAATTTTCGACGTAGGGCCACTTAGCATAGCATAAAAAGAAAAGACCCTAAAAACAAACCGAAAACAGGCGCTTCGAAACAAGCCGCTGGCTCACTGGCAAAGCAGGTGGTCCCACTTCTGCTGAACTCAGGGTTCAAAAGCTTAACTGGAGAGCATTTAGCGATCTTTTCAAAATGAGCTCAGCTAAAATACATAACTTCAGGGGAGAGAAAATATACACGATTTCTTCCTCAACTCCAGGCAGAAGTATGGACTCTGCTTCCATCTTCCAAAGCGAGTGTGTTTCCGTTGGGTGGAGAGCAAGCATGGGCAATTTCAGCCTGAAGCAATTACCCGCTGGAAGTCTCAGTGAGTGGAAACAGGCGTGGAGCTCTATGGGCCTTGCTACCTGGATCAATAACGTTCGCTAGTCAAGTTTCCTGCCAAGGGAAGGCGAGGCGGATCGCATTTCATAGACTGGAAACTGCCTGCACCCATGTGTGCAAGAATCACTTTTTGTGATTTATAGGCTCTTGTTGGAAGACCAGCTAGCATTTCTTTATCATTTGCTACGTTAGCCACTGTGCCAAATAACACAGAGTGACTCATCCAACCCTCACAACAACCCGCGGCAGGTACTGTAACTTTCCCCGCTATACATGATGGAAAAGGGCTAACTCCTAGACCGACACGTCTGCTTAGAAAAGGAGTCAAGTTGCATCTGTGTGACGAAATGGGGATTCTTCTGCTTGCTTGTCTGGTTTTCTAGCTTGAGTTGGTCTATGCCATCTGTGCTCATAGGATATCAATAACTTCTTAGTACTTTAAAGAAAAGTCAAATTTGAATTTGGAGATTTCAAAATTTAGTATATTAATTTAAGAAGCTAAAAGAAACCGCTTTCACAGACGGGACGCTCAGTGCAGGGGAGTCCTGCTATCCTGCCCCCGTCTCTGACACAGCCTAGGCCTACTAGGTAGGTGAGGATGACCTTGAACTTCTGATACTCTAGCCTCTACCTCTGTAGTGTGGGGATTACAAGTGTGCCCTGCTGTGATGGTTTCCGTGGTGTTGGAGATTAAACTCCAACTGTGCGCAATTGAGCTGCAGCCCCAGCCCAGGACTGCAGTATTTCTGAATGGAGGAATCTTGTGTTTTCTCTTTCTGACTTTTCCTCATTGGACACAGGTAATAAGACTCAATGGATTTATTTATTTTCTGAATGACACATTTGTTCTGCTATGTGTCCTTCATTTGTCCTAGCAATTTATCCAAGCCTTAGGACACATAAAGATATAATTTTTTTCCTTTTCCTAATATTGGGCCTTTTACATGATGGCTTCCCGTCCTTCATTCCTGATCCCGTGGTGGTTCCAATACTTTGGTTCTGGAAATGGCTTGGGTTTGTTGTTTGAATACACTGCTAATCCATCCTTGAGGGATGACTGTGAATCCACCTCGATTTTAAGTCAAGGACAACTCTACAGACGATCCTAGATCTGAGCTAATCATGACACCGCTATGTCACCCTGGGCACAGGTTTTCCCGTCTGAACCTGGCTGCAGAGAGCGAGCCTATGATGGCTCTGCCCTGGCACCAGGCCAGAGTCTCGGAGCAGTCAACAACGTCTCTGAATCGTGAAGAAGGCACTTTGTAACCTGCAAAGTAATAAGTAAGTACCAAGACGGTTTCAAAGATTCCTGTCTTCACTGAGGAGTGGCTGTCTTCTTTAGTTGTGAGTACCGGCTCCCTTACAGCCTTTATCCCTGGAAATGTGATGGAGACCTCACAGGAGGTGTCAGAGACCAGCATGCCATGGGCTGGGTGGACAAGCGCCAGTGGTGGAGGTTGCTGGAAATGACCGCTGTGTCACATTGTCCTTCAAATGCTTCACTGTGAAAAGCAGCGGACCCAGGGCAGAGAACTGATGAGCTTGTCTCTGGCCACAGTGTCAACCAGTGTAGGAAACAGAACACGGGACGTGTTGAAGGCTCTCAGTGCTTGCCAGACTGTGTCTTTTAAAATATATATTCAGACTTTGCACAGAGACGTTGGCATTATAAAAAAAGATCTCTTAAGTATTCTGGGCTTTTATTTAGGACATTATTAAGGACTTTTTGTTAAAAAATTAAGATGCCTCTAGAAACCCTATAAAACGTTAAAAGGCTGAGCCTTTCCACTGTGTCTTTTCCAGGGCACCTGGGGAGAGATGTGGGATAATCAAAGAGCTGGAGCGAGCACAGAGTGGAACAATCCATCCCTTGCCAGTTTGTCTCTTGTATTGGCCCGCGGAAGCCATTTGCCGCCTTATTTTTTGGTTATTTCAGCTGCTCTTACTTGTTCTCTTCCAAACACACCTGTGCCGGTGGTTTGTGGACCTGGCTCCGGCAGGCTGGGTGTGATGTGTTTGTGGTTGTGGGTCCAGCAGACCCAACAGCCCCAAAGTTCTCTGCTTTTCTTCAATTCTCTTCTTGATCTCAGCTCCAAATATGAGATGTTTTCATCAAGGCAGTTCTCATCCTTTAGCTCACAAGAGCACAGCATGGGGTTCCCCCTCTGTGAGCTTCCGTGCAGCTCCTCCTTTCTTTCGTTGACCAACATAGGAAGACTCTTAATAATGTTTCCAGGATGTATTGTTTTAATCATATTTAAGAGAGGGTGTTGGGGAGACTGTACAGTATGCTTCGCCCATGCCAGCCGCTGGAGGGAGAGGCGGTGAGTTCATTGAAAGCCCTCAGTGACCTGAAACAGAGATCATTACTCATTCACCATGCAATTGCACCTTGGATGATAAAATGAGTCAGGCGTCAGCCTAGAGACTGATGCTGTCTGTTCTGTTTGTGAGCCGTGGTAAAGAGCCACTGATCTTTTGATGTGGGAGTGTCATATATCAATCTGTTGATTTCATTGGTTAAGCAATAAAGAAACTGCTTGGCCCTGATAGGTTAAAACATAGGTGGGAGGAGTAAACAGAACAGAATGCTGGGAGGAAGAGGAAGTGAGCTCAGAGACGCCATGCTCCCCTCTCCCGGGCAGATGCGATTCAGCTCCGACCCAGGATGGATGTAGGCTAGAATCTCCCCTTAAGTGCACCTTGGGATGCTACACACCTTATTAGAAATGGGCTAGTCCAGGTGCAAGAATTAGCCTAGAAGAGGCTAGATAGAAATGGGCCAAACAGTGTTTAAAAGAATACAGTTTGTGTGTTGTTATTTCGGGGCATAAGCTAGCCAGGCGGCCGGGGTGCTGGGGACGCAGCCCCACCGCTCCTATTACAACAATCTTTGCCCTTGTTTGTTTCCACAGCGGAAAGAGGTTCGAGTGAGCTATCAGGGAAGGTGTAAGTCTGTGTGGCTGGTAGGACAGCTGGGGCAGGAGAGGGAGCGGGTGGGGTGAGTCCCTTTAAAGCTCTGGGTACTGAGTCAGAGCCCTTAAAGAGTCTGGGGTATGCAGAAGAGAAAATGCTAAAAGGCAAACCAAGTAGCAGTGAGTTAGTAAATGGCTTCATTTGGGTCAGCAGAGACCTTCTGGAAGCCCACCTTACAGGATTTGGGACTTGATGCCAATCGGATATCTTGTTAATTTCATTACAGATTACAATAAGGATCAGGGATGAAACTTGCAGTGATTCCAATTGCATTTTAATTTTCTTAAAAAAAAAACTTTAAATAAAGTCTTGCGATAGTTAGCTTTAACAAGACTCCAGTACATGTCTTTCTAGCAAGTGTCACAAAGGGCTGTGTTGGGGGAGAAGAAAGGGACACACACACATACCCCTACCTTTGGGTTCTTCTGTCTAGTGCTTATACTCTTCGGAAGTAACCCCTGAGCTTCTGGCATCTGTGATTAATGTCCTTCTCATATGATAGTCCCACAGTTCCAGAGACAGCGCAGACATCTGAACCAAACATTCCTGTTTCCTTTGCAGAAGCGGAACTGACCGGTACACCTGTTTACTTTGTGTCCAAGAAGATATCTTGTTAGCAATGTGCGAAAGTGTATCTGTGACAGTTGCTGAGTGTGTTTTAGATGCGGCAGTGAACGGATGTGACCAGATGTGCACCCAATCAAGCATTTCCATGTCTTTCCATATGTTGGTTGGCTCTGTCCTTAAGTAGAAGAGAAATATTGTGTTTTTCCCCCAAACCACTGCTATGTATGCATGCGTTTTTCCAATTTAGTGATGCCCAGTGAAAGGAATTGTACAAATTGGAAATATTTGCTAATGCCATACCCATTGTGTGGCTAGTAGGCTCAAGTGTCTGAGGTGAAGAGGAAGGTTGCAGGCCAATGTCCAAGGCTTCACAGAGTGGTACTTTCTCAATGTAGACAGATACTAATGAAATAAATAAAAATAAATGCAATTTTTATCAGATTGCCCACCGGTCACACAGCCTTCATATACAGGCCACATATTGCCGAGGGGAACTACCAATGTCACCCAGGGTGGAATCAGAAACCTAGAACATAAAACGATTTGTTTTTATAACTTGGCTGCATGGTCCTCAGGCATGCACTCTTCAGATGACAAAGCCGTGGCGCAATGTCCAAGGGCTAGAGTTACCTGTGACCTGGTGCAAACTCCTGCCCTTTGGTTTCATGCATTGTAGTAAGGCCTTGGTCCATTAAAAAGGCTGAAGGAAACATCTTTTTATTGCGTGTCCCTGCAAGACTCAAGGCAATCCTGACTAAAGGTGTTAGTTTTTTTAAAAAAAAGTTTGCACATGCTTAATAAAATGGGCGTGCACATACGATCTGTGTCGTGGCCTGTCTGCTTTTCCACTCTAACTCACTTTCCGCTCCTGCTCTGGCAGCACGGTGACCTTGAGTAGTTAAAGATCTGTCTCATTTCCTTGCCAACTAAGATTACACTTCCAGCCTCTTGTTAATGCTGGACCTCTGGGGAAGGGCCGCCACTCACATCCAGTATCATGGCAGCAGGAACACCCAGGAGTGGAGGAGGACAAGGCTCTGCCCTTAAGGGAGCAGTAGGACAGCTTGTAAGCCCTCCATGGCCATGGGCTTCCCATGAGACAGCTTGTTTAATGTTCATAGCAACTGGGAACTTAGCAGCGGGGGTGGGGTTAGTGTCCTCTTTTCAGTAAAAATTGGACAAGATGCATTTAGCGCAGAAATTGGGACCCAGAACCAACAGCTACTTGGTTCCTGAGCCAGCTCCCTCCACTTAGCTTTCTCCCTCACATGACTGACTGTAGAGAAGACCTAACAATGAACATGAGCCTGGGTACATGTTGAATTCAGGCTGACAGAGACGTGACAGAAAACACCTCATAGGCACCCTGTAATCAGTAGACTCTCCCAGGAGAAACACCTGGGTTGTATGTCAAAACCTTGGGAAGAGAACAGGAATAGCAGACACCAAGGTGCTTACAGGATAGGTTCAAGTCATTGCAAACTGCACCATAGTGCCAGGCAACACTGCCAAGTAAAGTTCAGAGGGAGGGAATGGTAGTGTGTGGGGCCTTATAAAATCTGGACCTCTCTGTGTGCAGTGTGTACTCACAGGAGTACATTCACATGTGAGTGCATGTGTTCATGTGCAGATGTGTACACATGTGCCTGAGAAGGTTTGAACATGTGGAGGAAAGATGTTTTTAAACGGAACATGATGAACATTGGGTAGGGGTAATTTTTAATTTTCCCCTCTTAGCTGGAAAAGGTGCTGTTTTAATAAGGAAAATGTCATGTTTTATTCCCCCTCCCTCAAATCATGAAATAAAATAGCTCTACCTCCTTGCTGAGTTGAAAGAACCTGTGCATTGTTGGCAAAATCAATGGATTCCTTCTGACTGTTGGTGAGAGAGGAGGTGCAGGTTGGGGGCAAGCAGAGGTCAAAAGCCGCTTCACCAGAGTCCAACTGTTTCTCCTTGGAGGTGCCTGGAGAGGAGGAGGCAGGAGAAAATCAGAGGGAAACCTTCATGAGACCTGGAAGCAGGTTGCTTGATGTTTAGGTCTGAGGTAGGAGCTGAGACTTGGGGTGAGTTTATACTTTCATAAAATAGCATAATGTTTTGAATGTTTCCAGAAAATATTTGTTGATCCAGGCTCTAGAGCATCAAGCGTGAAGCTGTAAAGAATAAGATGACATCCCCGCCCCCCTCTCTCTGATTAAGGTGGATGTCAAACAATTTCATGTCATTTAAGAATTTCAAATCTAAATTGTGTAAAAATTGAACTCATGTAGTCTTAAAGATTATTATTGAGGAAACAAAAGACACGTATGATGTGGGAGTCCCCTCTGTGTGTTGCTTGTATTGGTTAATAAATAAGGAAACTGCCTTGGCCTGATAGGGCAGAACTTAGGTGGAGAAGACAGAACTGTATTCTGGGAGGAAGAAAGCAGAGTGAGGGGACTGCCATGGATCCACGGCTGGAGATAGATGTGCTGAATTTTACCCAGTAAGCCACTGCCATGTGGTGATATGCAGATTAATAGAAATGGGTTAAATTAAGATGTAAGAATTAGTCAATAAGAAACTAGAGATAATGGGCCAAGCAATGATTTAATTAATGTAATTTCTGTGTGGTTATTTTGGGGCTAAGCTAGCGAGGTGGCCAGGAGAAACAAGTGGACCCTCCTCCTACTACACACGTGGTTGTTTAGTCACATACAGTAAGTAACTTGGGATTCCATTGTAGTTATCAGAGATGCTTATTGGCATGAACTCAGAGGATATGGTTAGGAAACAGGTGTAGAGAAGTGTCCCACCTTCCTGAAATTCTTCTCTTCTCTTCTCTCCTCTCCTCTTTTCTTCTCTCCTCCACTCCCCTCTCCTTCCCTCCACTCCCCTCCCCTCCCCTTCACCTCCCCTTCCTTCACCTCCCCTCTCCTCTTCTCTATTCTCCTCTATTTTCTTTTCTTTTAGCATTTTGAGAGGAAATGAGGGAATATGTTTCAAATGTATAGAATACTAGTGTGGAATTTTTCAGTGTGTACACTGTTGTATATATGTTAAGACAAGCCACTAGGTGCTGAGATGCAAAAAGGAAGTCAAGGGAGCTTGGAACCCATCAAGAGAGACCAAGAAACAAGAGATTCAAAGTAACTGTTAGGCTGAGAGGTGAGGATATTGTATCAATAGAATTCTCATCCACTCGGGGGATAAAGGAAGATGCTATAGGCCACGTGGCATCTCAGTGAATTTGCAGTATTGTTGGCATTCATTTGGAGGATGGAGAGGTGCCCGTAAAGGATTCAGGTGAAGGGTCTTCATATGTGGAAAAACATGCAAGTTAAGAGTCAAGTGTGTTGAAAGTTCACCATTTGTATATGAAATGAACCATACGCCTCTGTCCACATGATACTGTGTCAGATTCTCTGAAACTAGTAATCCCTAAGCCCAGAATTGCCTCTGTAGTCAAGGAGTTACTAAGTGATTTATCAGGGGAGGGGTACAATAGTAACTGAACTGGAAGAAAGGAGTGGGTACAATATAGAGGCCAGAAAGATGGTGAACACAGGCCTGTGGCATAATACAAATGTTAAATTAAACTTTTCCCAAAGATACCTCCATCCTGGACCTTTGTGTTAGGAGGCCCCATCTAGCCCAGCAAAGTAAGAGAAAGCCTAAGTTGGGAGCAAATACTGGGAGCAATAATTAAGGGTCAGCCAATTATAGTAGCCAAGCATCAGTCAGTTGCGACAGTCAAAAATTCCATGTTCAAGTTAGGCAAACTACACCTCGAAAACATTGGGCTGTCTTTACAATTCATCCCATAGTCTATCCACAAGTACATACTGGCTACATAGCAGAGTGGATTTTCTCTAAGTCTATTTTGTTTCTGAGGGCAAGTCATATTTGCTCAATTGAACTTTGCAAAATGTAATTTGTCTAAAGTTTTGCATTTTTTCAGAACCTAGAATTGAGCGCAGTGTTCTTAAGTCCCCTCTGCAGCTTTCTTTGTGCTGCTGTCTCTGGCTTCCCCACCAGCCTACAATGAAGTACCTTTTCTGAGGCTTCTTTGCCTCTTGGGTGCACACAGTGGACTCTGCATGAGTTTCTTCTAAATGCTTCAAGACAGGGAGCCCTTGGGCTGACTCGGCTAAAAGGTGCTGGTGAAGGCCCCTGTGGGAACTTTGGGAAGGAAGATTCTTTGATGCAAGAAAGTAAGGGAAAAAGAGAAAAAGAAAAACAAGTGCATAAGCCAATGTATAGATAAGTTTCTGTTGTTTTGAAAAAGTACCTGAGAAATTAAATTTTAAGGATTTGGTTTTAGAGTTTCAGTTAATGTCCATTGGCTTCAATGGTTCTTATAGACATTCCTCTCTGAGCAGTCCAGAAAGAAGAGAGCCCTGAATTCTGGTACTTCGCTGGCTTTTCCTGTTTTGTCCAGCCCAGAACTCTGCCCATGTGGTGGTACCACCCATATTCAAAGTAGGTCTTCCCTCTTTAGTTAAATAACTCTGGGAGCATGCTGGTATAATGGCATGCTCAGAAGTATGCGGTATCATTTCTGGGGTGTTTCTTAATTCAGTCAAGTTGACAACTGGAATTAACCAGCACCAAGCACACACAGAGCATCCAAGGAAGTCACACCAGTTGCGCAGCTCCAGGCGGTCCGTGTCAAACACTGCTCATGAGTGACACAGCTTTGGATGTATTCATTGGCCGTCCTGTGTGACCGTGCCAAGAGTCTAGCTCCCCTACTTAACAAATGTTAAAAACAAAAGGAATGATGAAACTCACGGCTATGGCTATTTGGCTGGTGGCCAGAGTGGCCAAAGGATTGCATGGGGGCAGGATAAGGATATGAAGTTTAGTGTTCTGGGTTCATAATGAACTGGTAAGATTCCTAGGCACCTTAAATGCTTCCTTGTTTAGTGCCATCTGATGGCTTTGAGAAAGACTTTTCTTTCTAATGGGCTCAATCCATATTTCCCTAAGCTTAAAAACTTCCTAAAACAGTGGTGAAATTTTCTAGCAATCTTATGGCAGTTAAAGAGTTGAATTCAACAGACTTAGAGAATTTAGGCCAGTGTGTCTGGTACTTCCTCAACGCCCAGTAACCATCAGATTCCATCACTTCTACTGGGAGTGATAACAGACCATACAGGGTGGCACATTACATAGTCTTAAAATGCTAGTGACTCACTGTAGGGAAAACACTTTACTGTGTTGAAGATATCCTGCGGTTAGTTAAGGTACTTACAGTTAAACCAGAATCATAAAGGCATACAAATGTCCATGCAAGAAATAATTACCCAGGATCCTTGACCCTGGACAGTAAAGCTGCCTGCTTACATATGTACCTTGGATCTGTTTCTTGTTTTCTTTATCAAACTCTGTCCTCAAAACTTCTTCCCTTTGTGTTTTGGCCCAACAGTAACATCTGCCAAGAGGGACTATTTCTCCTAAGCTCTGTGCTCGACAAACACGATACATGTGTATATTTGTCTCTGCCCAAGCTGCTCACCGTGGGCATCTCTCTATAGCTCACTATTAATCACTCGCGTCTTTGGAGTTATACAGAAAACAATTTATGTTACAAAATAAAATCCTCCCTTAAAGCTGTTTGCCCTGAAAGTGAAGAGGGAGGAAATCACAAACTGTTATTATTTTCCCTCAGATAGATCTAAATATTAACATTCCCTTAGCTTTAAAGATTATTTTTAAGCTGCTCCTTTATAAACAAGTGAATATAATAGGCCTGGGTTGTCTCGGGGCCCTGTCTGCAGCACGACACAGCTACAAGAGGGAGCCATCCACTCGACAGGTTTTTTGGCACCAGGCACAGAAAATAAAGAATTTTTAAATAGCTTCAAACATTGTAAAAGAGCATAGCATATGCTAAATTATTTTGAATGTTAAAACAGTCAAAGGATCCCTCATGCAGAGGAGGAAGCTGCCGTCTCATTGCAACTGTGGGAGTTCTCTGTTTTTAGACAACCAGAGCAGAAACAACAGCAACTAGAGAAGGGGGAGGGAGAGGAGGAGGAAGAAAAGGAGAAGGAAAAGGAGGTGGGAGAGGAGGAGGAAAAGGAGGTGGAAGAAGAGGAGTAGGAGAAGGAAGAAGAGGGGGAGGAGAGAGAGGATGAGGAAGAGGAGGAAGCAAAAGGAGGAGGAAGAGGAGGAAGAAGAAAAGAAGGAGGGAGAGGAGGAGAAAGAGGGAGAAGAGGAGAAGGAGGAGGAGGAATCCTTGTTGTCTTAGAGTTCCTGGTGCTGCAATTTGGGGAGGAAAGTGTTTATTTCATCCAGAGAAGACAAGGCAGAAATCTGGAGGCAGGTACTGAAGCAGGAGGCCATGGAGGAACACTGCTTACTGACTTGCTTGCTTGCTCTGCCTGTTCTCTTAGACAACCCAGGACCACCAGGCAAGGGGTGGTACCACAAACAATGGCTAGAGCCCTCCCACATCAATTACTAATTAAGAAAATTCCCCCTGTGCTTGCCTACAGCCTGGTCTTATGGAGCATTTTCTCAACTACAGCTCCCTCCTCTCAGATGACACAAGCTTGTGTTAAATTGTCACACAACTAGGCAACACAGAGCATTAGAGGTGTGACACTGGCAATTGTAGTTGTGATGACAACATCCACCTTTTTCTGGATGCTCAGGGTTCCTGGTATCCCTAAGAGAGTCCCCATTTTACATGGGGAAAAACCAAGGTTCCCAGAGGCAAACTCGTGGAAGAGCCAGGATTTGGGGAATCGCAGTGACTACCCATGCTCCATGCTTCTCTTTGCCTGGTCTACTCATCCACTGAGTCTTCAGCAAACCCAAGAGGAAGGCTGCATTGTCATCTCCAGTTAACTCAGAGCAAAGTGAGGCATGGGGTTTGGCTAGCACAAGGGCACACCAAGGTGGGAGCCAGCGCTGCCAAAGCCAGCAGGCCAATCTTGCCTGTCCGTTTGGGGTTTAGGTTTCAGTTTCTAGATTTGGTTTGGATCTATTTGTTGAGCAAGAAGAAGTGCTTCCAGCAGAAGCTGCCACTCAGATGGGATCCCTGGATCCCTGGCTGTCCTGACGTTGGTTAGTCATAGGCAGTAGCCTAATGTCTTTATTTGAGTGACCCTGGCAGACTCCTTCCCCGCAGAGCAAGTGGGTGGAGTCCAATGATGCCCTGGCTTTGCACACATTTCAGGGGCCATAAAATGCAAAGCTGAAGAGAAAGAATGCTTTAACACATTTGAAGGCAAGTGACTATTTTCATTCAAAAATGAATATCCCCCATATATTTATACCTGAATAAAAAAATAGAAATATTTAAAATAAAGACAGGTTGGGGATGCCTGGCAGCAGATTTCTAAGTGGAAATAAGTGGGATGGAGAAGCTGATACCCTCGCCCTCGGGTCCTCTCTGATTCCCCTGCACAGTCCCAGACATCAATCAATATACATTCAGGTTCCTCTCAGGGAAACTTCTGGGCTCAAGGAAGGCAGCTGATCCACTACAATGACAATGACAGCCTTTCCCGGGGTACCCTTAAGGGAAAAAAAAACCCAGCAGAATTTCTTCATTTGCTGCCATATTTAAAAATGAAGATAAGAGACGCACAGAGGCGGAGCGCGTGGCGGCGGCCAGACGCGGCGGCGGCCAGACGCGGCGGCGGCCAGACGCGGCGGAGCAACACCGCATACAGGAAGAGGCTTTCGGGGACCGGCGCAGCGGCAGACCCAAGCAGCGGGGACAGGCGTGCAATAAGGAGAGCAGATCGCCCTACTACAATTGTATCAAAGAGGTAGGCCTTTGGTTGGCCAGGTCACTGGCACAAGGGGAGCCTGCTCCTGTCCTGAAGATCCTTTGGAGGGGTGAGAGGGTTCTTGGCCTGCAGCAGGAACCATGAAAGAGAGTGAGGGCATTTTGTAAGCGGAGCCCTTGGCCAGCAGGGAAACCTGATCCGGTTTTTAAAGGACCCATTGGATAGGATCAATAGGAGGAGATGGGCAGGCGCCAAGGCAAGAATTCACCCAGTAATCTGAAAAACAACATGAAAACACCAGAACCCAATGATCTTACAACAGAAGTATTTGAACAACCTAACACAGAAGAAGTGGGAAAAATCGACTTTATGAAGACAATAGAGTCCCTTAAACAACATGTAAAAAATGCCCTTATAGAAATGGATGAGAAGTATAACAAAAAGTTTGAAGAAATGAGTAAATACATACATGATACCCTGGGAAACCAAGAAAAAACGATCAAACAGGTAATGGAAACAGTTCAAGAATTGAAAACTGAAATGAAGGCAAAGAAGAAAATACAAACTGAGGACCAGCTGGATATGGAAAATCTAGGCCAACGAGCAGAGTCTACAGAAACAAGCATAATCAATAGAACACAAGAGCTAGAAGAAAGAATCTCAGATGCTGAGGACACCATAGAGAAAATAAACGAACAGATCAAAGAAAACAGCAAAGCCAACAAATTCTCAACACAAAACATTCAGGAACTATGGGACACAATAAAAAAACAAAACCTAAGAATAATAGGAATAGAAGAAGGAGAAGAGTCACAGCTCAAAGGCCCAGAAAATATTTTCAACAAAATTATGGAAGAAAACTTTCCCAACATAAAGAAAGATATTCATTTAAATATTCAAGAAGCATACAGAACACCAAACAGACTGGATCAAAGAAAAACATCTCCTCGCCATATAATAATCAAAACACAAAATATACAGGTTAAAGAAAGAATATTAAGAGCTGCAAAAGAAAAAGGGCAAGTAACTTATAAAGGTAAACCGATCAGACTTACACCTGACTTCTCTATGGAAACTATGAAAGCCAGAAGGTCCTGGATAGAGGTTCTGCAGAAGCTAAGAGACCATGGATGCAAACCCAAACTACTATACCCAGCCAAGCTATCGTTCATTATCAATGGAGAAAACAAGACATTCCAGGATAAGAACAAATTTAAACAATACGTAGCCACAAATCCAGCACTACAGAAAGTAATAGAAGGAAAATCGCAACCCAAGGAATCCAACACTGCCAACACTGCCTACAATAAACCAGGCATCTAATGACCCTTCACGAGCACATCTCAAAGAAGGGAGACACACAATCTCTACTACCAAAAGCAATAAGAATAACCGGAGTAAACAACCACTGGTCATTAATATCACTTAATATTAATGGGCTCAATTCACCTATAAAAAGGCACAGGCTAAAAGACTGGATACGAAAACAGGATCCAACATTCTGCTGTTTGCAAGAAACACATCTCAACCACAAAGACAGGCACCTACTCAGAGTAAAGGGTTGGGAAAAGGTGTTTCAAGCAAATGGTCCTAAGAAAAAAGCAGGTGTGGCCATACTAATTTCTAACAAAACTGACTTCAAACTAAAATCAATCAGAAGAGACTGAGACGGTCACTTTATACTCATAACAGGAACAATTCATCAGGCGGACGTCTCAATCCTGAATATATACGCCCCCAATATAAAAGCACCTACTTATGTAAAAGAAATATTACTAGAACTCAAGGCAGACATCAAACCACACACACTAGTAGTAGGAGACTTCAACACACCTCTCTCTCCAAGGGACAGGTCAATCAGACAGAAACCTAATAGAGAATTAAGAGAATTATTGGAGGTAATGAAGCAAATGGACTTAACAGACATCTAGAACATTCCACCCAAATAGGAAAGAATATACCTTCTTCTCTGCAGCTCATGGAACCTTCTCAAAAATCGACCACATACTCGGAAACAAAGGAAACCTCCACAGATACAAAAAAATATCAGTGTCCACCTGTGTCTTATCAGATCATCACGGATTAAAGTTAGAAGGCAACAACCACGCTGCCCCCAAAAAACCGACAAACTCATGGAAACTGAACAGTCAACTACTGAACCACACCTGGGTCAAGGAAGAAATCAAGAAAGAAATTAAAGTCTTCCTTGAATTTAATGAAAATAAAGGGACAACATACTCAAACCTATGGGACACAATGAAAGCAGTGCTAAGAGGAAAGTTCATAGCACTAAGTGCCCACTTAAAGAAAACGGAGAATGCATACATTGGGGACTTGACAACACACCTGAAAGCCCTAGAAAAAAATGAAGCAGACGCGCCCAGGAGAAGTAGAAGACTGGAAATCATAAAACTGAGGGCTGAAATCAACAAAATAGAAACACAGAAAACAGTCCAAAGAATCAATGAAACAAAAAGTTGGTTCTTGGAGAAAATCAACAAGATCGACAAACCCCTATCCAAACTAATTAAACGACAGAGAGAGAACACGCAAATAAATAAGATCAGAAATGAAAAGGGGGACATAACCACAGACACAGAGGAAATTCAGAGAATCATTAGATCTTACTACAAAAGCCTGTATGCCACAAAACTGGAAAATACAAAAGAAATGGACATCTTTTTAAATAAGTACCATATACCAAAGCTAAACCAAGACCAGGTGAATGATCTAAATAGACCGGTTACTCGCGAAGAATTAGAAATGGTTATCAAAAATCTCCCTTCGAAAAAAAGTCCAGGACCAGATGGTTTCAATGCAGAATTCTACCAGAACTTCCAAGAAGAACTAATACCTATACTCCTTAATGTATTTCACAATATAGAAACAGAAGAGTCATTGCCAAATTCCTTTTATGAAGCTACAGTTACCCTGATACCAAAACCACAAAAAGACCCAACCAAGAAAGAGAATTACAGACCGATCTCACTCATGAACATCGACGCAAAAATTCTCAATAAAATACTGGCAAACTGAATCCAAGAACACATAAGAAAAATTATCCATTATGATCAAGTAGGCTTCATCCCAGAGATGCAGGGCTGGTTCAACATACGCAAATCTATCAATGTAATCCACCATATAAATAAACTGAAAGAAAAAAACCATATGATCATTTCATTAGATGCTGAAAAAGCATTCGACAAAATTCAACACCCCTTTATGATAAAGGTCTTGGAGAGAATAGGGATACAAGGGTCATACCTAAATATAATAAAAGCTATTTACAGCAAGCCAACAGCTAACATTAAATTAAACGGAGAGAAACTCAAAGCCATCCCACTTAACTCAGGAACACGACAAGGATGTCCACTCTCTCCATACCTCTTCAATATAGTGCTTGAAATTCTGGCAATAGCAATAAGACAAAATAAGGAGATCAAGGGGATTCGTATTGGAAAGGAAGAAGTTAAGCTTTCGTTATTTGCAGATGATATGATAGTGTACATAAGCGACCCCAAAAATTCTACCAAAGAACTCCTACAGCTGATAAACACCTTTAGTAATGTGGCAGGATACAAGATCAACTCCAAAAAATCAGTGGCCTTCCTATACACTAAGGAGAAGGAAGCAGAGAGGGAAAGCAGAGAAGCATCACCTTTCACGATAGCCACAAATAGCATAAAATATCTTGGGGTAACCCTGACCAAGGAAGTGAAAGATCTACTTGACAAGAACTATAAGTCTTTGAAGAAAGAAATTGAAGAAGACACCAGAAAATGGAAAGGCCTCCCTTGCTCTTGGATTGGGAGGATCAACATAGTAAAAATGGCAATTCTACCAAAAGCAATCTATAGATTCAATGCAATCCCCATCAAAATCCCATCAAAATTCTTCACAGATCTGGAGAAGACAATAATCAACTTTATATGGAAAAACAAAAAACCCAGGATAGCCAAAACAATCTTATACAATAAAGGATTGTCTGGAGGCATTACCATCCCTGACTTCAAACTCTATTACAGAGCTACAGCATTGAAAACAGCTTGGTATTGGCATAAAAACAGAGAAGTCGACCAATGGAATCGAATAGAAGACCCTGACATTAACCCACAAACCTATGAACACCTGATTTTCGATAAAGGAGCTAAAAGTATACAATGGAAAAAAGAGAGCATCTTCAACAAATTGTGCTGGCAAAACTGGATGTCAATCTGTAGAAGAATGAAAATAGATCCATATCTATCACCATGCACAAAACTCAAGTCCAAATGGATTAAAGACCTCAATATCAGTCCGAACACACTGAACCTGATAGAAGAGAAAGTGGGAAGTACTCTACAGCACATGGGCACAGGAGACCACTTCCTACGTATAACCCCAGCAGCACAGACACTAAGGGCATCATTGAATAAATGGGACTTCCTGAGGCTGAGAAGCTTCTGTAAAGCAAAGGACACTGTCACTAAGACAAAAAGGCAACCCACTGACTGGGAGAAGATCTTCACCAACCCTGCAACTGACAAAGGTTTGATCTCCAAAATATATAAAGAACTCAAGAAACTAGACCGTAAAAGGCTAATCAACCCAGTTATAAAATGGGGCACTGATCTGAACAGAGAATTCTCAACAGAAGAACTTCAAATGGCCAAAAGACACTTAAGGTCATGCTCAACTTCCTTAGCGATCAGGGAAATGCAAATCAAGACAACTTTAAGATACCACCTTACACCAGTCAGAATGGCTAAAATAAAAAACACCAATGATAGCCTTTGCTGGAGAGGTTGTGGAGAAAGGGGTACACTCACCCATTGCTGGTGGGAATGCAAACTTGTGCAACCACTCTGGAAAGCAGTGTTTCGGTTTCTCAGGAAATTCGGGATCAACCTACCCCTGGATCCAGCAATACCACTCTTGGGAATATACCCAAGAGAGGCCCTATCATACAACAAAAGTATATGCTCAACTATGTTTATGGCAGCATTGTTTGTAATAGCCAGAACCTGGAAACAATCTAGATGCCCTTCAACGGAAGAATGGATGAAGAAAGTATGGAATATATACATATTAGAGTATTACTCAGCAGTAAAAAACAAGGACTTCTTGAATTTTGCATACAAATGGATGGAAATAGAAAACACTATCCTGAGTGAGGTAAGCCAGACCCAAAAAGAGGAACATGGGATGTACTCACTCATATTTGGTTTCTAGCCATAAATAAAGGACATTGAGCTTATAATTCATGTTGTTAGAGAAGCTAAATAAGAAGGTGAATCCAAAGACAAACACATAGGCATCCTCATGAATATTAACCTTCATCAGGCGATGAAAGGAGGCAGAGACAGAGACCCACATGGGAGCACCGGACAGAAATCTCAAGGTCCAAATCAGGAGCAGAAGGAGACGGAGCACGAGCAAGGAACTCAGGACCACGAGGGGTGCACCCACACACTAAGACAATGGGGATGTTCTATTGGGATCTCACCAAGGCCAGCTGGCCTAGGTCTGAAAAAGCATGGGATAAATCCGGATTAGATGAACATAGCGGACAATGAGGAATACTGAGAATTCAAGAACAATTGCAGTGGGTTTTTGATCCTACTGCACGTACTGGTTTTGTGGGAGCCTAGGCAGTTTGGATGCTCACCTTACTAGACCTGGATAGAGGTGGGCAGTCCTTGGGCTTCTCACAGGTCAGGGAACCCTGATTGCTCTTCGAGCAGATGAGGGAGGGGGACTTGATCGGGGGAGGGGGAGGGAAATGGGAAGCGGTTGTGGGGACGAGGCAGAAATCCTTAATAAATAAATAAATTTAAAAAAAAATAAATAAAAATGAAGATAACCTTTCTCAGTGATTCACTTGAGAAATTAAAACATCTTCCTCTACTTTTTCTCCCCCCAAACCAAAGGAACGACATACAAGAGAGATGTCAGCGTCTGCAGACTGGAGCCTCAGGTCTGTCTTGTTTCTCTCTTTATTTTTTAAATATACTATTTGGGGTATCAACTTACCAAGCCTTGGCTCTCTTCGGGCAGGCCACCTAGGATATGTGTGGTCAGCTGATCTCTCCCAAAGGCACAGCAGAATTGTCCAGTCCCAGCATCCTAGGCTCTGAGGACTCAATCCAGTAGTCATGGTGTCAACTACAAATATAGCTCATTCCCACCCCAGAAAACATTCATTTATTATTTTAAAAATATTTTCTTTGGGCTCCTTTAATCCTTGGGGACATTTGCTTGACAAATAGCAAATAAGTCCCCTCACCAGACTGTTGTTATAAATAACTGTGGCGTTTATTCAAGCCATTTTCTTTGGAGACCTTTTCTCTGGGGGAAAGAGGTGACTGACTTAACCTCAGCATTTGGGACATGATTTTCCCTAAAATAACTTCAACATCCATCTATTTTCCCCTGATGGTGTGTCAATTTTTTAATGAGAGGCTGGGTCCTTCTGGTGACTTTGGTCTCCGTGGTAACGGTTGCATGTGTTTACTCTGGCTCACCGAAATAAGATAGTAAGGGAAAGTGACTCATATTTCATGGGGGTGGGGGTCCTTGCGTGGAGAATAATTATTTAAAGTTTGATCACAAGCGTGAAGATACTCTGTGTTTCCAAATAATTGCTGTGTACCACACGTTAACTGACAGATTGGAGAACATTTAGACAGATGTTTCCAAGCCTTGGCCAACTCTTTACTGGGCAGGTGTTTTTGAGATTATTATTATTTCCATGTAGAACTGACCTGGACTTCCTTCCTGCTGTGCAGTCTCCCGTACCGGGAGCTGAGTCATGCACAAAGTAATGCATCTAGTGCCTGGAAAGATGAATTCACTTCTCGGTGTTATTTGGGACCTATGGGAGAGGCTCCTGAAACAAGTTGGTCAAGACCACAGGGTCTGTCTTTGGTAGCCACCAATACCTAGGAGAGGCAGAAACATGGCTTGGATGTTGGTCTGCCCAGGTCCTCATGTGTACCCTGGGTTTGGGGGTGGGCACTCAACAGGAATCCCAAATCTCTCTGTGATTGGTATGGCATCTGTCTTTCCCCTTCTTTAGGAGGTGGGAGCAAGTGAGCTGGGAGCATGGCTCAGGAGGTAAAGGTGAGCAAGGGCATGATCTAAGTGGATGTTTGTAGGAATCAATGACTATGCACAGAATGAACCCAGCAGAGAGCTGACTGGACTTACCATAGCAGTGCTGGTTGTCACTGTTAGTCTTTCTGACCTTCATTGTCTGGTCACACCTTAGGCTCTGGAATGAGTTTGCTCTCCAGGGAATTGTTAAAAAAAGAAGGCAAGAATCTGTGTGAGTGACAAATACAATTTCTACAACCTGTCCCAGCCGGGGCAGATCATCCACTGGCTGAGGAGCCCTGTGCTTTCTCAGGCCTTGCTGCCCTTGGTTCTCTTGGGCCCGGGCTAATGTAAAATGGTGCCCAAGACTGACAGGAAAACTCGGGGCAGCCTGCTTCTCGTGCCCCATCTGGTTGGACCTTGATCAACCTAAAAGATGAAATATGTATTTCCACGGAAAAATTGGAAGCTATTTTTACACCTGTGACCTTATACTGAATGACTCTCTGAGACCCAGTGAGGTGAAGCTGGCCTTGTGAGCACAACTCAAGCAACTTTGCAGAGAAACTGTAGAGTAAAGCTGATGCAGTTTGGATATGACTTAGGGAAAGATGTATGTCTTCAGACAGTCTTGAAAATCCATACCTTCGCTGGTTCTTAGTAAACTCTATACCCTGGAAGCCAAACTTTGATTCAAGGAATGACATACACTCGCCTAATTATTTCTATTTAAATGGAGTCTGTAGAGCCACTGGCAGTGGGACCAGGATTTATCACCAGTGCATGAACTGGCTTTTTGGAGCCCATTCCCTATGGAGGGATACCTTGCTCAGCTACGATATAGGGGAGAGGGGTTTGGTCCTTCCTCCATTGATACACTAGTCTTTGTAGACTTCCTATGAGGAGTAGATAGGGGGTTGCTGGTTGGGGGCGAGCAGGAAGAGAAGAGGGAGGAGAAACTGGTTGGTATGTAAAGTGAAAAGAAATACCTTTTAAATAAAACTTTAAAAAGCATATATGCCAGTGTGTGACGAGGGCTCTGCCACCGTGATCAGTCAGTCACTTCTTGACCCAGCAGGATGAAGGTGGAGGCTGCTCGTTTATTTCCCAGCTGCCCAGACCCAAAATAATCACACAGAAACTATATTAATTGCAATACTGTTTGGTCAATAGCTTAAGTATATTTCTAGCTAGCTCTTATATCTTAAATTAACCCATCTCTATTAATCTGTGCATCACCATGAGGTCATGGCCTACGGCTCCACCTTTCTTCTCTGGTGGCTACATGGCATCTCTTTGACTCTGCCTTCTCTTCTCCTCTATCTGCTTGGAATTCCTGCCTTGCTCTATTCTGCTAAGCCACTGGCCAAACCAGCTTTATTCATTAACCAATAAAAGCAACACATACGCAGAAGGTCATCCCATATCAGCAGGGGACCTTGCTTTGCTTCAGTAGCATGGGCATTTGGGTTCCATAGTCTTGCAGGGCCTCCGAAGGGGTGTGAGTGGTTGGGACTGAGCTTCTCTTACCACACCTAGAGCTGACCCTCTGACTTTTTCTGTTACTTTGTAATTTATTCAACATCTGTCTGTTGGTTCAGTAACTTGTCTCTGGCCAGCACAGTTTAGGTTCTAGAAAAGAGGGTTTTAGGCACCCTTCCCTTGTCTGCATGACCCTGTATTGATGCCCAAGGAAACTTAAAAAGAAAACTTTTTAAGTTTCCAAATTTCTTTTCAAAGCTGTTATCTGGCAAGGGTCTGGCTAGCCTTTGCTGAGGTCTTCCCTCCCCTCTCTGTCTTCCCAGGATCTAGGAGACAGATGTGTGTCCTCCTGGGACCCAGCTAGCAGCTTCTCACTCTGGACCCGCGGAGCCTCTGCTCTGAGATTAGCAGAAGTTGGTCTCTCAGCTTCTAGTTCCTCCACTGGTTCTCGCTGGGCCGCTTTGTGTATTTTCATGCCGCCTGCTTTACGTGCACCACGAAGGGCCTCTAGTGAGGAGAGGTGGTTTTTAGATCTATGAATAGTGCTGAGTAAAGCTAGAGGTAGGGAGAAAACAAGGGACAGCCAAATTAGATGAAGGGCTCTCTCTTGTTCAAAGGGAGAGGCAGAGAGAACCAGGAACCAGTGCGTTCACGTAACTGATGTGTGCCCGGGTTGTTCCTGGCGATGTTAGATACAGCTCAGGGCTTATGGTTCTGGATGTTTCAGAGCTGCTGACTGGGTCCCCGAGTTTCTTTCAGAGACAGAGCACAACAGAAACTTGAGGGAGCCAAACCTGAAGGTCCCCAAAGGGGAAAGCTGGCCTGCAGCAGCTTCTCATCATCAGATTCTCAGACCTGCAAATGGGGAGTCCAGCTTCGGTACCAACTGTGTGTCTACTGAATTTTGTCTGTTGGTGGAGGTGTTTAGAACAAATTTGTCCACAACAAAAAGTTGAGATCAAACTGCCGCCAGTCCTGGCCAAGGGAGGACATGCCCCTGTGCTGCCAGATGGTTGCAGTCAATCCCTCCTCAAGCAATTTTCAAAGCTTAGGGAAATCAAGCTGGTTGTCAAGCTTTGTAAGGGAACAGTGGGGGAACCACTGCTAACTATCTAGTCTGTAGTGTCCCAGGCTGGCTGGTCACTCTTTATTTCGTCCTTTGGGACATGGGCTATTTAAAAAGTTCATATAACATGGTTGATTTCCCTTTAAAGACATGCATCCCCTTTGTTTCCAGAAGGTGGCGTCCGTTTTTGTGCCAGTGGGTATGCATCAGACAGACAGGTGTACATCAGACAGACAGGTGTGCATCAGACAGACAGGTGTGTATCAGACAGACAGGTGTGCATCAGACAGAGAGGTGTGCATCAGGCAGACAGGTGTGCATCAGACAGAGAGGTGTGCATCAGGCAGACAGGTGTGCATCAGACAGAGAGGTGTACATGAGATAGACAGGTGTGCATCAGACAGACAGGTGTGCATCAGACAGACAGGTGTGCATCAGACAGATAGGTTTGTATCAGACAGACAGGTGTGCATCAGACAGAGAGGTGTGCATCAGGCAGACAGGTGTGCATCAGACAGAGAGGTGTACATGAGATAGACAGGTGTGCATCAGACAGATAGGTGTGTATCAGACATACAGGTGTGCATCAGACAGACAGGTGTGCATCAGACAGACAGGTGTGCATCAGACAGACAGGTGTGCATCAGACACGTGTACACTGTAAGTTCAGGCACTCGTGCGTAAATGAACTAAGATAACTCTTAAATCCACAGATGCACAAGGGTCTGACCACAATGACAATATGTCATTGAATGGGTTGTTTTGGGATTTGAGAGACCGCTATGTTTTTGTCACATTGAGGACATTATTATAAAATGTACACAATTGGATTTGATCTTAACACCTTGTTCTGTATAATAGGCAGGCAAAGACCCCTGAGCCTGTGAGGTGGAGCTGTGGGAAGCAGTGCACAGAGAACTCCGGCTACCAGAAGTCTCTATTCGGGTTTGTCTTAGAGGTATCATCCACAGTGAGTGCCCATAGCACCTAAAAGCTAGCAGGGTGCCAGAAGTAAAATAGGTTTTGTTTGATAGCATAACAATAGTGCCTTCAGCTGGGCAGTGGTGGGGCAGGCCTTTAATCCTAGCACTTAGGAGGCAGAGGCAGGTGGGGTCCATGAGTTCGAGGCCAGCCTGGTCTACACAGTGAGTTCCTGGGCCAATAGGGCTGTAACACAGAGAAACCCTCTCTCAAACAAACAATAGTGCTTTCCCCATTAGTTCCCTAAATCACTCACTCAACTGACTTTGGCATGAATCTTTCCATACAAAGCCAAATTCACTCTCTCCCATCAGATATTTATGGAGCCACTGCCAGGTGCCAGGCATGGTTCTCATTGCTGAAGCTATGCAGAGATAGATGAGAAAGGACTGTTCACAGGGCGTTGTTCCTGTCAGGGAGACTGATAGCATTTAAGACCCACTCTATGACATAGATCTGCTATCTGACACTACCAGAGTGGCCAAACCCTGATGTGGGAGTGATTTTTTATTAATAAAGAAACTGCCTAGACCCATTTGATAGGCCAACCCTTAGGTAGGCAGAGAAAACAGAACAGAATGCTGGGAGAAAGAAGCTGAATCAGGAGTCGCCATGATTCTCCCACTCCAGACAGACGCAGGTTAAGGTCTTTCCTGGTAAGCCAGCTCATGGAGCTACACAGATTATTAGAAATGGGTTAGATCGATATGTAAGAGCTAGCCAATAAGAAACTGGAACTAATGGGTCAGGCAGTGTTTAAAAAAATACAGTTTCCATGTAATTATTTCGGGTAAAGCTAGCCGTGCGGGCGGCCAGGTGCCGGGGACGCAGCCCGCCGCTCCTATTTCAACAAAACCCCCAAGACTAACTGGGTCACTGGCCTTGGGGACAACCTCATCCTAGTCCTCAGCTGAAGCAACACAGCAATAAGATTAATCCTAATGACAGACATCTTGCTATGCCCCTGAGTCGGCTCCTCATTCGGCCCTCCTCAGAGAAGCTTCTCGCAGTAAATGGGAACTAACAGAAACCCACCACGGGACAATGTCTTAGTCTTAGTGAGATGTCTTCATCAAAACCTTCCCCTCAAGGCTCAGGGACCGTATGGAAGAGGAGGTGGGAAGACTGTAAGAGTCAGCGTGGATGAAAGAAACCAAGAAAACTGTTTTACCAGCTCACAGAGACTGGCAGCACACACACGGCCTGCACAGGGCCTGCAAATGAGGTACGTGAGCTGAGAAGCGGGAGTAGACAAGAACCAAGAAACCCTTCTCAACTGATGCCTACTGGCAAAAGGAAAACCAGTTTTCTTCAATGGAGTGCCATTCGATTTACCAGCTACACCTGAGGGCAGGCCCCATGACCAGAAAGGATTGGTGGACACAAAACAGAATCCATGTTTTTGAGTGTGCCTTTGTTGTTTGTATTATTGCTTTGCTCCTTCCTTCCTTCCTTCCTTCCTTCCTCTTTTTTTAGTTTGTTTTGGTTTTTACTTTTTTTTATACCCCCCCCCTTTTGAGTATGAGAGAGGAAGAATATGAAGTTGGGTGGGTAAGGAGACAGGTAGGACCTGGGAGGTGTTAAGATAAGGGAATATATGATCAAAGTACATTGTATGAAAATAGTTTAATAAACATTTTAGAAAAAAGCTAAAACATGACTAATGAGGATGGCAGGGTGCTGGAGAAAGCACGAGGAAAGGACAGATCATCATTTCGTGAGAGAGGTGGGCTCTCTGTGGAGACAGCATTTGGCCAGAGAACTGGGTCCTGTTGGGAGAAAGGCTCATGGGAATATCTGGGGAGACCCCTCCATTGCCAGAACCCAGAATTGTTACCAGAAAACTGAGGACTAGACCTAGCTCCTCGGCCACAGCAGGGAGTTTGGTTTCAAGTGTGAGGGGGACACTTCCAGAACACAATAGAACTTGTGCTTAGAAAGTTCACTCCAGAAGGTACTGTGACAGAATGCAAGAGCAGGAAGGAGGAGGCCATTGCGAAAGCCTGACCTCTTGTCTTCAGACAGGGTGGGTTTGCTGTGTTTGTTTGTATTCGTACAAACAATTCCTGAGCCCCCAGCAGTCACCTTGCTCCTTCCTGACACAGAATCAAGTGATGCAGAAGAACATCAGAGAGTCATTCCTTCTGAGTAAGGTGCTGCACTGGATGGTGATGTGGACCCTTCCCGGTTGTCACCATGTCCTTCCATTTTCTGCCACTTACTGGCACTTTCTGTTCTAGAACCAAAAGTGTTCTTCTCCTTTTCTCTGTCCATCTGTGAACCTAAACTCCCCACTCACCCCCTCCCCCGGGTTGTCTTTGCAGTGAGGGCATCTGTAAACACCCTGCTAGGGACATTTTGTGTTTTGCTGGAGGTCACTCAAAAGTTATGATGACCGGGTGTGAGAGTGTCCATTAGGAGTCCCTCAAAACGATGGACCTGAGGGAACGTGCCTGGACTTGTAGGTTATGAACCTCTTTTAGTTTCGTTGCTAGGGTGCTTGGGGCCCTTACTCATGATCTCATTGCTCCTGGATGTAGTTTTATGCGTCTGGCTGCCTGGCTGTTTTCATAAAGTCGGAGGGATGGTTCCATTAATGTATCATCTTCTCCATGATTAGAGAAGAAACCTGAGAACGCTCTCTTAGCACATTTGTAGAGTTTCCTCAACACCTGTTCTCTCGAGTCAGGAGATGTTTATAAACAACCACGGAAGGTTCCTGTGTCTGACCCTGACTTTTTATTATCTACTAGAGCAACTAAAATATTTGCTAGGGTCAGCGCCCACCCACTTCCTCATTCAGCCCATGTATTCATGGGCAGTAAATTATTTGATTTGGTAGGAGCTGGGTGTTTTGGATCTATAGTTAATCAACAGATGAGAAAATAGAATTTAAACGGTAAAATTCCATCATTATTTAGGCAGGAGCTGCGAGCCTCTGTATTTCAACTCACATCCAAATTGCTGTGTTCTGGAAGGGCTGGAGGTTAAGCAAACATGCACTCTCATGGAAAACTTAGAAAACAGAAGTGGATTTTCAAAAAAGAAGGGAACTTTAAAAAAAATGCCACCAGTCAGAGATGACAACCATTAATATCGTGGGCTCTTCTATCTGGATACTTTTCCTGCTTAATAAGATTGCCAGTATCCTTCCAAGGATGAATTCTACTAAAGCCCTTGCTCCTTTGTATCGTGTCCTGTGTTTCGCTCCCATCATTCTGTTATGAACGTAGTCTGTGGTGTCCCACGGAAACTTGCTTTGTTTCTATTCCAGGATGCTGTCACCCCACAGTAAGCATGCATCCTTTTTGCTCTCTCAGTGAGTTCTGTTTCAGGACATGTTTTGAAAACTAGTGGCGTCTTCTAATGGTGCTATACATATGTTGTAGGTTGTTCCGTACTTTTAGCTTGTGACATTCTTGGTGTCGCCGACCGTGTTTTCTTTGCATATACTTCTGTTTGGTTGCTCAGTGGGTATCTAAAGTGGGTATTCCACGAAGAGTGCCAGTCTCCTTCATAAAATACCAAAATTTACAGTTACAGCATATCACAAATGTTTCCATTATTCACATGGATAGTCATGGTGTGGTCAGGTTCTAATAGCTTCTCTAGTCTAAGAAAATTAGTTTTATCACTTTTAGCTTGTGGTTCCTCAAAAAACCAGCGATGTCAGTCATTTATTTACTGGTGTTTTCACGAATCCTTTTTTCTCAAAATATTTAAAATCCAATATATGTTAAGATGTATAATCTTATTTATATCACTCCCCACTCTTCCTAGCACATATCAATTGTAAAATACAATGTACTTTCCATTTTTACATGTGTGTGCCATACTTCGTTCATGTTAACTCTATCCATTACCCCCTCTTTTTCCTACCCCATGCACCCTAGTTCCCTGGCTCTTGCCAAAATAGCCCCCTTCTACTTTCATGTATTTAAAGTCTGCATTCCCCACGAGAGAGAAGTCTTTGACCTTGTTAGTTAGCTTTGCTCCTAGGTAGGTTTTGAGGGTTATTGTGAGTGTCACTTTTTCCGATTTCCGTCCTAATATGTTCATTATTGGTAGATAGAAAGCTATTGATTTTTTTCTATGTTGACTTTTTTTTTATACTGTTAGTTTGCTGAAAGTATTGACCAGGTCTCGAAGTTTCGTGGAGAAGTCTTTCAAGTGTGTTAAGAACAAGATTGTGACATCAGCAACCAAGGATGGTTCAAGTTCTCTCTTTTTCCTTTTCTTCTTTCACTTGTTCTGGTTTAGGAATCTGTACGCTGTTGGGGACATCAGCTAGTCTTGCCTTGTTCCTACTGATGTTGATGATAAGTCTCTTATATGTGGCCTTTCTAATGTTCATTCTATTCTGCTTCATCTGGGCTTTGAGAATGCAGGCATGTTGAATTTTGTCAAGGGATTTTTCTGTGTTTATCAAAATCATCATGTGTGAGTTTATCCAAGATTCTACTTGTGGGTTGAATTGTGCTTGTTGATTTATTAGTTGAATTATTCTTGCACCCCTGAAATGAAACTGGCTTGATCATGGCATATGATCTTTTTAAAGTATCTTCAGATTTGCTTGGAAAGTATTTCTCTGAAGATTTGTGTATCTGTGTTTGCCTTAGTTACTTTCCTATTGCTGTGATAAGATACCATGACCAGGGCAATTTGTAGAAGCAAGAGTTTGTTTGGGACTTACAGTTTCAGAGGGCAAGTTCATGACCATCATGGGAGGAAGTGTGGCAATAGGCAGGCAGGTATGCATCTGGGGCAGTAGCTGAGAGCTCACAGTGTGTAAGTGATGTTTTCATTTTCTTTTGATTGAAAGGATTTCCCCCCTTTCTTGAATTTCTTTATTGACCTGTAAATTTTTCAAAAGTGTAGTGTTCAATCTTCATGTGTTTGTGTAGTTTATTTAATTGATCTTGCTATTGTTTTTTAGTTTTGTTATAGTATGATAAGGTACAATAAATTACTTTGGAATTATTTCATATTTTTAAAGATTTGACTTAATTCCTTAAAATATGATCTAATTTAGAAAAGTTGTATAGCATGCTGAGAAGAATGTGTCTTCTACTATGATTGGTGGCCTATCTGTCTGTCCATATCTGTCCATCCATCTATTATATCTTCTTGAAGGAGTGCCCCTTTTATTGATATGTAGTGACTTTCTTTGTGTTTTCCAATTCGATCTTGAATCTGTTGGTTCTTTTTGTTTTGTTTTATTTTTATTCTTTGTTCTTTGAGGGTCCAGCACCTGGCTCCCAAGTAAATAAACAGAAACTTATTCTTACTTATGAATGCCTGGCCTTAGCTTGGCTTGTTTCTAATAAACTTTTCTTAAATTATCCCACCTACCTTTTGCCTCTGAGATTTTTACCTTCCTTTATTCTATATCTCTTTCCTTCTTACTCTGTGGCTGACTGTGTGACTGTGTGACTGGGTGGCTGGGTGGCTGGGTGGCTGGGTGGCTGGGTGGCTGGGTGGCTGGGTGGCTATGTGGCTGCCCCCTGGTCAACTCCTCTCCTTCTCCTTTTCTCACTCCCCACTCCTTTTCCTTATATTTATTCTCTCTTCTTGCCAGCCCTGCCTATCCCTCTCCTGCTTCACTATTGGCCATTCACCCCTTTATTAGACCAATCAGATGTTTTAGGCAGGCAAAGTAGCACAGCTTCACAGAGTTAAACAAACACAACATAAAAGAATGCAACACAGCTTTGCATCATTAAACAAATGTTCCACAGCATAAATAAATGTAACACATCTTAAAATAATATTTCACAAAGTCTGCTTTGCTAGATATGATTATAGTTACTCCTGTTTGCACTTGGATTCAGTTTGTTTATAATTTTTATGGTTTCACATTTTGTGTGTGTTGTCTGTGCCAGTGATATAAGTTTCTTACAGACAGGAAATGTTGGATCTTCTCTTCTAATCCAATCAACTACTCTGCATCTTTGTGTGTGTGTGTGTGTGTGTGTGTGTGTGTGTGTGTGTGTGTTAGGAAACATCTATAGTAGTCACTCTGCATCTTGATTGGATAGTTAAGATCATCTGCACATAGGACAATCACCTTAGAGTTTTGCTCAGTTACTGAATTAATCTTCCATTGTTTCCTAATTTACATCTATCTATTCTAATGAGATCTTTTCTCTGATTTTGTATACTGTTCTTCTGCCCATACTATTCCTTTAAGTATCTTCTGAAGTCTTTTTAGGGTGGTTATTTCTAATATTCCCCACTCTTCTTGAATCTTTATCTCCGAATTTCTCATTCAAGTTTTTCAATTTTTCTTCCAGGATTTGAATCTTGGCATTTTACTCAAGGAGAGGAGTCTGGAAATCCAGCAATCTGACAGGACTGCTCTCTGATGTCCAGGTCCTGTGGCAGAGAAACACAGCAAGGACACAATAAAGGCAAAGGACTCTCCTGTCAGCTACAGGCTCTCATTCTCCTCTGTAAACCACAGAGGATGAGGTTCACTCTTCACCAAGGAGTGCAGCTTCCAAGCCCTAGACTTTCCACAGCCTAACTTCTTCATTACTTGAACCTCTTAGTAGGTTGAAATCCAACCCTCTTTCTCTATACGACCTGCCATTATGGCCGTCTAACACTGACACCCCCAACTATGGTGAGCTATGCCATAGAAAGAAGGCTTCTCTGACACTAGCCTCCTGTGCGGGCAGCCCTATTTTCCAAATGCCCGCTCTGGAATTACAAGATGCAAATATTGCGTGTTCCTCCCTGAGCTGGGATTGCCAGGTTGTTATTAATGGCGCTGCCTTCCTTGTGGTTGAGGCTTTGGATCATGCCCTACCCTGCAACCCTGGAGTGGCAGATGGTGTCCCTCTCTCTGTGTCATCTTTCTGTGTCCCTGCACTTCCTGAGTGTTCTGTTATCTCTTTCTTAACTCCCAATGTCCTTCTTATCTCACTCTCTCAGAATGTGGCCTTTCCTTCCTTACTCTGATGTTTGCTATTCACAGAGTTACACAGAAGAAACTTCTAATCCTCTGTCTTCTTGTGTGCCCTTGGGGTGATTGTTTTTAATGATTAGAATTTTTAAAAGAAAATTTCCTATTAATAAGCATTCCTTTTGTTACTGGTTTTCCTTTTTATTCTGTCCTTACTACAGTGACACAACCATTATTTTCCTATAAATGTCTTCATAATTACTCTTGTAATGCTGGATGGATATGAGTGTATGTTTAAGTTATAAGAATGATGTCAGTTTGCTTCTCTCAAGGCTAAATCACTTTCTGTATCTGCCAGCAATATCCAAGATTATCTTTCCCATACCATACTAGCTAGTAAGAGGTATTGTATAGGGAGGACAAGTGCTAATCCCACTGCTATGACGACCTGCAGCCCCATGGCAACTACTTGTGGAATTATTTACATATTCATGTGTTTGTTACCCACTGATTTAATTATCTATAAGGCGACTTGGTTCATTATTTTATTGGGTTACTTGTTTTCTTTTAATTTGTTAGCATATTGTAAGTTAAGGCTTTATTTATCATCTTGTCCATTATCTTGCTTGTGAAGTCTGCTGTTATACAAAGGGTTTGCTGTGATGTAGTTCATGAAGGCAGTCTTGACTGTTTATGCTTCTAATCCCGGCCAACAAGTAACAGGTACTTGAGCGCGAGAGCTGATGGATTTTACGTGTTCTCAATTTTGTAGTTTAAGATTTCAACCCTTCTGAGATTTCTTTTTGTATTTGTTATAACAAACAGATCAGTTTTAGTTTCTTGTAGATAATATCTAGCATATTAGAAGCTACTACACTAAATAAACCTCTGTTTTTACCTTCTGAAATACATCATCATATTACACTAAGTTCTTAGGGATTTATCTCCATAGTGTCTGTTCTGTGCCGTTTTCCCCTTTACTTCCTTCCATTTGGTCATAGAGCTCTCTCTACAACATTTTCTGATATTTCTCAGGTGAAATCTTTCCCATCTGCTTTCTCATACCTCTTGGGTATATTTTTTTTCATATGCAACTTTTGAATAACCCACTCAGTCAAAAGTTATTGAGCTATTGAGTGAAATTGCATTTAATTTGCATACTAACTTTTGAAGATGTGAAGTTTTGTAGTTACTTTTTTCAAAATGCATTTTACATTTTTCAGATTTTACATATTTTGATAAGATTTTATATAGCCTATGCTTTTCCTGTAATTACTTTCTTTTCTTCTGGTTTTATTTCTATTTCTACAAAAGAAGCCTTTTGTAAGCATGATTGGGGTTATATTCTTTTTCTATCAATTTGAAGAAAATTGGCATCCTAACAATATTGAGTCTTCTAAACTGTAGTTGTCTTTATTAAAATGTTTGCCAAGAAAAATTATAATATAACATTAAAATGGGAGCTGCCAGAACAACAAAAACTTGGAAATGTTTTATTTTAGCATCTGTGTTATCAAGACTCCTAATCATGTCAAATCTCTAACTCACCCAAAAATATTTTTCTGGTTTCTATTAATAGGTAATATTTTTCTGATTTCTATTAATAGGTTTTACATAAGATTTATCTCTAAGTATTTTATTTCTTCTGCCACCATTAATATTTTAAAATTGTTTTCCAGATATATATATATATATATATATATATATATATATATGTAATGAAAACTTAAAAATATTCGTTTTGTATTCTCCAGCTTGATAAATTTTCTTCTTGGGTCTCATTGCTTTTTTTTTGTATTCTGCTGGATTTTCTACACAGATAATCTTGAAATCTGTTAATAGGAAAGTTGAACTTCTTCCTTTCTGATCTTGGTGACTTTTCTGAAAGAATTAGTGGGAACTGTTTTGATTATTCTGAAATGTTGCTAGAATTTGACCCATAAATGCATTTAGCCTAGGCAAGTGTGCGAAGGTTTATATTTATTTATAAATTCAATTGTTCATAAGGATCAGTTTATTTATTCTTTTCTTGAGTGAATTTTGATTTTTTTCATATTCCACGTGATTGGATTTTTTTTAAAAAAAACATGTTGAATTTGTTGGCATAGGAGAGTTTATTGCCATATATAGTCTTTGATCATTTTAATGAATGTCAAATCTTTAGTGAGGTTATTTTTATTCCTATCAATTTATTATATTGTGATTTCTATAACCAACACATAGTTTGGCTGTGTTCTTTTACACAACGTGATAATCTCTGATTTTGAACTCAAGGGTTAGGACATTTACCTTGAATATGATTATTGATGTGATTGGATTTAGAGCTATGATGTTATGTTTGTTTTCTGTTTGCCCTTCTTTTCTTAAATTCATTTTGACCATTAACCAGTTTACAGTCATTGAAAGTCCTATCTATGAGAAATGAAACTTCCCTTTCATGTTGAGTCCAAAAGCATCTCCCCTCACCCTGGCCAGATCTCAGCCCTGACCCCAGGATACTCTACCCTTTGCCTTGATACCCCTCCTTGACTATTTCTTTCTTCTTTCCAGTGTATCTAGCTTCTCACAAAAAAGGTATATGTGGAAAGCTTACATGGGGTTGGAAAGATAACTCGGTAGTTAAGAGCATGTGCTATTCCTTTCAGAGGCTCTGAGTTTGGTTCCTAGCACCTATGTCAGGTGGCTCACCATCCCTATAACTCCAGCTCCAGGGACTCTGACACCTTTGTCCTCTGTGGGCATGCACTCAAGTGCCCATGCCCCTGTCTCACACAATTAAAAATAAGTTTCCTTGCAAAGATCTAAATTGTTGTTATTTGGCAGTATCAAGCATTTATTTCTATATAAATCTCAAAGATTCAGTCCATTGAAAGCTCTTGGTATTGAAAAGCAGACCCCTGCTGTCGAAATGTTTTGTTCAAACATCGTCACAAGTGTGCTGGACTTGAGTGCTATACATGGGTGTCAGAGTTTAGAGTCCTTGCTATTCCTCCCGGATTAGTCACTGGACACTTACTTATTCAATAAGCCTTCCAATTTGGAATAGGTTCTTAAATTTATTAAGATGAGAATTGAGATAATCCATTTAATGAAATGACAGTTGCTGTAACAACAACTTAATACAGTTTTATTCAATCAGTTATGTAATGTCTGAAACTGCAGTCCCTTTCAAGTAGGTATTCTTATAGGTCATGAATTACAGCTTCTTTCTGGAGTCCTTTCCTCTGTGGTTCTATTACTTTGTCACATGGTTTTCCCACAAGTTGATGGCTGGACTTGCTGATTCTTGATGTGTAGCAGTTTCCTCTGAGATTAAAGTATTCTATCCTGCAGGAAACCTCCTTAAACAGAAAGGCAAACAACTCAAAAGGGCTTCAGGAAGTCCCTGAAACTGACCAGATTCACTAGGCCCCTCCTTCCCAGAGTAAGCAATAAAGATGGGGGAGGATCACCCTCAGACAAGCCGAGTTGCAAAGAAGACTACACTCAGATAAGCCAAGTGAAAAGACTCTCAGATCAAGACCAGACCAGCTGTCTGGAAAATGCTAAAATCAGCTACACTTCCTGGAAGAGGTTTAGACCTACAGAGGCACCTGGAAAGAATGCTCTTCAGCCTGCTAAGCTGCTTCTAGGCTCTTCAGTGTGTTCCAGGTTCCCAGCTGTGGTGAGCTGTTATAGGCTTTGGTGATGTTCCTATCTTTGAGTCACTTCTGATTCTATAAGTAATCCCTCACCTATATTCTTGTAAGTAACCCCAATAAAACTCATTGTTTGACCAAGTTAGACATTGGTGATATCCGTACTTTGGTCTGCTGTGGGCTCCCTCTTTGGGATGAGTAGAATGGTGTGCTATCTCCTTACTGATAGTCTTAGAACACAGCTTAAGTGGTGCCTGAGCAGGGTCACAACACAGCAAAGGTGAGTTGGGGAGGAGTGAGTGTGTGATCCTGGCTTCAAGGATGCAACCCTGTGGGAAGAGTGTCTGCAGAGGAAATTCTGATACATCTGTCTTTTCCTGTGTGATATGTGTTAATGGGCTTTGTGCTGTGACACATGGTTGCGTGCTTCTTGCTATGGGTTAGTAAGAAAGATGTGCAGCAGAGACTGAGCCATCAAGATTGAGTGTCTGTGGGAGAAATCTCTGGATGGCAGTTTCAATCTCTGTAGCACAGGGCAGCATGCATGCTTGATGAGTAGGGATCCACCATGTCAGTATGGAAATGCCATAAAAATGGTTTAAGGTTTGGAGGAAATTTTGCAGTCTTCAATGTACAATGCTTGAAATTGTTGGCAAGGAGGAGCAGAGGTTGTGCAGCCATTGTTGGGTGTAGTTAGAAATATAGCCGAAGTCAAAATGGTGGCCAAGAAAGAACGTATTTGTGTAAATGAGCAATTGCATCGAGAAAGGGAGATGAGACTAGCATCCCATGTTAGCCTCTGATTTGGTAAACAAATCAGATAAATGGGAGGATGAGGGAGGGGTGGTAAAAGTGATTGAAGTTACCCCTCAAGTCTCCCTTTGATGTTAAAAGAATTGCCTTGGTTACCATCTGTAACCTCCTGCAGAGCACAGGCAAGACAGCACCAACTCCATAGCCTAGTGACGAGTGGTGACGGCTCCAGCCAGGCCAGATGTGGTGGAGATGAAGAAAGGAACTGGGTTTGAGATGGATTTTGAAAGTAGAAGTGACAGTGTTTTCCAAATACAAGTTCAGGGTGGGAAGGAGGTGTCAGGGAGACGAATTGGAGCAATATGCAAACTCCAATGGCCTGTGTGGGCATTCCAGATGTAACACACTCAGCTGAAGAGTCAGAGCTAACACCCACAGATGAGAGAAAATGTGTAGTGTTTGTTTTTCTGTGTCTGAGTAACCTCACTGAGAATGGTTGGGGCACCACTTTCTCTGGGTGACTCTGAAGGAATAATGTTCCCAGCATGGAGACTCTAAGCCACAGCGACAACAGCTTGAAACTTTCTGGAAATCCAGTTATTTGAGCCCCACTGTAGATCTAGTGGCATGGGGACCTTGTGGAAGGGGCTCAGCAGTCAGGCTTTTATGCTTTCCAAGTGAATCCCATGCACTGTAAACCTGGAAAACCATGGCCCAGACTAGGGTAAGGATCTCCAATCTATAACATCCTTCTGGATCCATGTAACACTTAGACAACCTGTGAGCCCTGAACTATCATCAAATGTCAATACTAATACCACCCATTATTTACTGAGTATTCTATTGTTACTCCTTAGCAAGCTCAAGCCATTGTGTTCCTATGCAAATGTGAACTTAGCAGCATGGTGCTTGGCACAGTGGGAGGTGAGCAAGTGCTATAGGACAATGGTCTTGTACCCTGTAAAAATTTGTCACTTGTATCAGTTTAATAAAACACTGATTGGCCAGTAGCCAGGCAGGAAGTACAGGTGGGGAGACCAGGCAGGAAGTATGAGCAGGGTGACAAGAATAGGAGAATTCTAGGAAGAATAAAGTTTCAGTCTGCAGTCATCACCCAGACACAGAGGGAGCAAGATGAGAATGCCTCACTGATAAAGGTACCAAGCCACGTGGCTAACACAGACAAGAATTATGGGTTAATGTAAAATGTAAGAGATGGTTAATAAGAAAGTCTGAGTTTCTAAGCCAACCAATTTATAATTAATGTAGGCCTCTGTGTGTTTCTTTGGGACTGAACAGTTGCAGGACTGGGTGGGGCAGAAACCCCTGTCAACAAGCAAGCAGGCACCAATTTTTGAGTTTTTGAAGAGTAGTGGTGTAAGATTTCCTTCCTTCCATAAGAAGAGGTAGAAGGAGTATTTTATGCTAATACCCTTGTTTTCCTGCTGTTGAAGGAATGGAATAGGAGATAGCTGATGCTTCAAATATATTGACCATTTCCAGGATTGCCAGGAAGGGCCCCAGCATGGGAAGAGGGACATTTGTGCCAAAAAGCTTTATTCAGTGAAATGTTACAAGAGTTTTACAATGACCTGGGAAGAGTGGATTCTCTAACACTGTTTTTAGTGTGGTCAAAATTCTCAGTGTTTCCCTTGTGAAATCTGTCAGATTGACTGATGGTGTGTACTAAGAAGGGAATATTGATGATCTGTTGAAGGAACACTATTTGGATTTGGCAAATGCAGGTTCCGTAAGAGAATGTCAGAGGCTAATGTTTATTTTTCTTCACAGTCCATCTATCTGGAATAGAAGCTTGCTGCTTTGGTTCCTGCTGAAGGCTCTCTGTCATCCTGACAGGATACTTTCTTTCTTGTTCTCCTCATGGCCTTTCTCATGATTGACAGAGAGAAAGGGGGAAAGGGTGGTATGGAGAGGGGAGGAAGGAGAACAGAGACATTCACTGGTCTTATTGGGATATAGATCTGTAGATCAATGCTCAATTCCTTCTTTATCGTTTGTCTTAGGTCCTATGTCAAAATATAGTCACCACGGGGGCAGGAGGCAGGTTCACAGGCATCAGACTCAGCTCAGATCACAGCAGCTATGTCTGGAGTTTAGACTCTCTTTCTTGCCCTTCTCCAGATGTCCAGTTTTGAAGTTGGTATGGTTTTCCTTTCCTTATATTGGCTTTTTTTTTTAAAAAAAAAATCAAACATAGATTGATGTGCTTATTTCTATAAAGATTATTGTATCAGATAATGTACTTCACACTTTATATAAATGTATACAAGAGGATATTGGCTTTGTAAAAAAAATCACATGTATCTAGTAGTATTTTCTTTTAATCTATTGCTACAGTGTTGACAGTAATAGACTTTATCCTACTTAGTGAATGATCCTTGCATCCATTGCTTGGTTTGCTAACATTGGATGTAATGTTTCTACTCCTGAGAGTGGCCCAGTGCCGAAACTGCACTTTCCTGTGTTCATTTTAAGACTTTGTTCTCCTTATAAAAAGAATTGTGGAGCATCCCTGACTTTTGGGGAAGTTCTGCAAAAGTTTGGATACAAAAGAAGTTGTGTATTTCTTAAAGGCCTGCTGAATCTGCCTGATCCACGTCTGGTCCTGGGGCTAGAGCGTGATGTTACAGATAGTTTTTTTCTTTCTTATACAACTTTCTTTCTTTAGTGGTTGCATGTTCATTTAGGGTTGCTGCTGTTTCTTGAATCCTTTTGGTTCTCATACAATGTTATCACCCTTATGGGTATGGTCTGAGTGTGTGCTCCCTGTTAAATTATTGGCACTCACACCCAACACAATAGTATTAAGAGATTGGGAGTTTGGGAAATATTTAATGCAGGGGACTGAGGAACATGTTTGCCTCTCCTGCCATGTCAGGTCTGAGCGGCAGGGAGTGCCTTAGTTAAGGTTGCTATTGCTGTGATGAAACACCACAACCAAAAATAAGTTGGGGAGGAAAGGATTTATTTGAATTACACTTCTACATCATAGTCCATCACTGAAGAAAGTCAAGACAGGAAGTCAAACAGGGCAGGAACCTGGAGGCAGAAGCTGATGCAGAGGCCATGGAAGGGTACCATTTGCTGGCTTGCTCTCCGTGGCTTCCTCAACTTGCTTTCTTATAGAATACAGAGGCATTTTCTGTATTGAGGCTCCCTCCTCTCAGATGACTTTAGCTTGTGTCAAGTTGACATGAACTAGCCAACACTACACAACACAGATACTGAATGTGTTGCCCCTTGATGTTGGGCTCTCTTGTTTACAGTCAACCTAGCTTAAGTTGCTGTGTTACAGCAGCATGGACACACTAAGACATTCTTTCAGCTCTATGTTGTCTCCTTCATCATTTCTTTCTTTCTTTCTTTCTTTTCTTTTTTTTTTTTTGGATTTTTGCGACAGGGTTTCTCCCTAGCTTTTAGTTCCTGTCCTGGAACTAGCTCTTGTAGTCCAGGCTGGCCTCGAACTCACAGAAATCCGCCTGCCTCTGCCTCCCAAGTGTTGGGATTAAAGGTGTGCACCACCACCGCCCGGCTTCTTTCATCATTTCTAAAATTCCTTTTTCTTTATAACCTTTTCTGCTCTCTCTTGACCAAGATTTATCTTTTCAAAGAATGTGTGTTTGAATTCATTGGCACTATTTTTTCCTTTCCATTATTTCCTTCTTTATCATGTTTTCTTCTCTCTCTCTCACTCTCTGGTTTCCATTAAGTTAAGAAATATTTTGCATAGAAGTCTCTTTTTAGTTTCAAAATGTATGAAATAATTTTTTTCCTTAATCCTTAATTTCCCACATTAGGTTGGAGAGTGTGGTCTGTATCTTAGCAGGTTTTCATTGTTGTTGTTTGGTGTGTATGTGTGTGTGTGTGTGTGTAGATCTTTAATTTTCTTCAAGGATAGCTTGGAATTATTTGTGCACACCTAAAGAGAACAGCATTTTCTCTGTGATGCATACCCACTAAATCGAGCCTGTTGATTCTCTGTTTGATTCTTTTATATCTGTGTTCAGTTTTTATACAAACTATTCTGGGAACATTGGAATCTTTCATTATAGCTATAATTTGTCTTTTTTTCTCTGCAGCTCACTAGTCTATACTTTATATATTTTGAAATGATTTTGCTAAGTAAAGGCATCCGAGTGTCTCTAGGGGCTGGCACAGAAGCAGATCATAGGTGGTTGGGAAATGTCAGCTAGAGAGAAAAAGCAGGGAAGAGATGGGAGAGGCAACATCAACGCAAAGCACCAGGTACCTTTGCCAAGTCCAGCGGAGACAGACTCACCTCAGGGGCTGCGTGCTGGAACGAAAAGTGGCTGTGTAACATGAGGACACAAGACAAAGCCAGATGCTGTAACTCGTGGCTTCTAGCTGTCACCACACCTGTGTGCTTGTTTAGGAGTGGCTAGACTTGAAGTTGCCACTTGACACTGTGTCCTGGCAGGAAGTAATTCTCTCCATGGACTGAAGCAGAATCAAGGTGACTTCTAACGTGTCATTCACTCGCACACAAATTTTTAACGTCGCAAAGATACTTTTGACCGTTGTGTGCTTCCTTTTGCAACCTCACGATCACATTTTATTTTGCCTTTTCGCGCTTTGTGGTCTGTGAGGATGGGTTATGGTGGGTGTTTCACTTAACGCTTACTGTTTGCAGCGAATTCTGTGAGTTCAGTTTGATCGGTTGCTTTCTCCTCTGAGAGTCTGAGCATGGAGCAGAAATGGAGCAGAAATACTCCTGCTGTAGTTCTTAGTTTATCTGGAGGTGAAAACCTTCGCATCTTAAATAAAACACTCAGATTGTAGAGTCAGGGTTGGCTCTGCCTCTCTTTGTTGGTGCTTTTTAAGGCTTTTTGCCAAGTCTGAGGTCCCAGATTTAAGCACCATGGAGGACAGCTCAGGGTACAGGTGCTGCGAACACCATGGAGGAACACTCAGGGTATGGGTGCCATTTCATTGGCTGTGATGAAGAAGACTGTTCTGCTAACTGTGTCTCTCAGTTGTGCTAAGACAGTTTCCCTTAGTGGATGGAGACCAAGCCTATCTCGCTCACATTTAAGGAAACTCAGCTTCCCTTCTCTTTTCTTTCTACCCTCTTCTCTTTTCTGTTTTTAAGGCATATATCTATCAGCAGTCAGAAAAAGGGATTTACTATTAGAATTACCCTTTAACCCTGACACAACAGCTGTCTTAAACAGAAAGCACACATAAGCCCTCTCCTCTCACCTCTTTATGACTTCCAGCTCTGCCCATGTGGAGTGAGAAAAGCCAAGTTTATGGTGAGGTTTATTTTAGAACATTAGGCATTTACCCAGATGATTCAAGATTGCACTTTTCCCTGACTTCATGCAAACATGTATCGTTTTTTATTTAGGTTATGCAAATGAAGCAGATTCCTAGGGGAGTGTGCCAAATACACCATAAAACTGCATTTTTCAGTTTCCTAGTTTGGAGATGGTATGTAGGTGGCGTGAACTCTTCAGTTTCTAAAAAATTTACAACTAATTTTAAAAAAACTGGGTGGAAGTCTGTTCTCCTCTTTGGTTTTTCCCACCATTCAGTTGATGAGACTAATGTCTAAACTCTGCCATGCCAGCTCTTTTTCCCTCTATGAGTGTCTGCTATTTCCTAAAATTCAGAGCATAAAAAGAGAATAACCCAAACAATAGCCTAAGAGATATTTTTCCCCAGGGGAACAAGAAGCGGGAGTCCAATGATAAAGTAACATCAGATATTCATAAGTGTGAGGCCAAGAAACCATCAATAGTCAAAGATTTCTTTTCACTTCCCAAAATTTCTTTCTCCCTCCGGCCCCCTTTAGACCTGGCAAGAACATTATAGTGGTTTAAATGAGATGTTCCCCATAGTCTTGGGCATTTGAGTGCTCGGTTGCCCAGTTGGTGCACTGTGTAGAGGCAGGCATAGGAGGTGTGGTCTTGCACTGAGGGAGGGCCTCAAGGTTTTCAAGTCTAGCACCATTCTGCTTCCTATTGGTGGTTTAAGATATGAGTTCTCAGCTTGCTGATTCCATTCCTATGTTTGCCTGCTGCCACACTACCCCTCCCTCATAGTGATGGACCATTATCCTTTCAGAACCATGGCACCAAATAAACCCTTCCTGCTATAGGCACCTTGGCCATTGTGTTTTATGACAGCAATAGAAAGTAACGAGGAAAAACACTTAACATCAGATCCCCTCTCCTACAACCGTCATATAAATTACTATAAAATACGCACTGCAGGTATAGGCAGTCTGCTGTATAACAGATTTCCGGGGCTTAAGCAAGACTGTAATTCTGTGTTCTCACACACAGCCTCTGTTTCATCTGCTCTAGCTCTTGGCAAGCACTACTCTGCATTCTGCTTCTGTTGGTTTGACTGCTTTAGGTTCCACATGTAAGTGAGATTGTGCAATGTTTGTCTTTCGGTGTTCGGCTTCTGTCACTTAGTGTAGCATTCTCAAGTCATCCAATGTCATGGCAGAGTCTTTAATCCATCCATCCATCCATCCATCCATCCATCCATCCATGCACACTGAGGTTGTATCTACAGTTTGGCTGCCGTGGATAATGCCGCAGTGAACAAGGTGCTGCTGGTCACTTTAAGACCTTAATACCCCAATTTCAATTCCTGTGGATAAAAATCTAGAAGAGGGTTTGCTGGATCACATTTTCAATTTTTTTTTTGAAGATTTCCATACTGTCTTGTATAACAGATGAACCAATTTACTCTCTCATCAACAGCACCCATTCTGTACATCCTTGACAACATTTACCACCATATATTTTAAAACATAATATCCATCCTAATTAGTGGGAAACGACACACCATAGACTTATTTGTGATTTCCTAATGGCTAGTGATATCGGCTGCTTTTTCCACTCCTGTTGGACACATGCATGTCGTCTTTTGAGAAATGTCTATTCCCTCGCCCCCTTCTCAGATCAAGGGCTTCTCCTCCCTGCATTACATGGTTGCATAGAACCTTTAGATATTAGCCCCTTATCAGGTAGACGGTTTGAAGACACTCTCTCCCATTGCATAAACTGTTGATGGCTTCATTTGTTGTGCAGAGCTTTTGAACGTGACACCATCTCATTTGTTTATTCTTACATTTGCCACCTATGTGTTGTGTTGATGTCACGTGGGCAACAAGTCATTTTCAAGAGCAGTGTCAAGAGCGTTCCTTCTGTGTTTCCTCCTAAGAGATTTTCAGACCCAGATCTTCTGGGCTTCTTTTTGCCTCAGTCCCAAGGATTAAGCCCTCCTTTTCTAACACAGAACCATGGAAACCCAGTGTGACCACCTTGTTTTTATAGCATGAAGTGTCACCCAAGATTCCAGCTTTTGTGCAACCAAACTGGAGCTGAATTCCACCCGAGATGGATACTTACCTAGCCCGAGGGATTTCACAACATCTTCAGAGAAATACTTTTAATAAAAAATTATTTTTTGTGGACCCTTTTCTTATACAGTTCCTGCTAATCTAAACTCTATTTGAGGAAAACTCAAGTTTAAAATATGTTTGTCCCTCTAGGTAAATGGAAGCACACACTGTGTAGACTGTCAAGAGAGCGGGGGCTGAGTTGGACTGTCTTCCTTGTTAGTCCTGTTTCCCTAGAAGATGCCTGGAGTGACATGTGCCGTTCTCAAGGGATAGTCTCCTTGGCGCTTTCAGCACTGCTGAACCTACACAGACCCTGAACCAAAGGCACTGTGCGGCTCAGTGTGGGCCAGCTCTGCTCTATGCTCCTTCCCAGTAAACAGAAACAGCCAGCTTTTGTTAGGGACCCAGCCCACCACCATTGGCGTATATAGCGCCCTGACCTTGTTTGTGGGCACTCTCTCTGAACACTGAGGCAATTTTATTTTGCAGTGAACTTTTTTAGTGTGTGGGAGCAGGGCTCAAAGGTGAGCAGCTCGTTCTCAGGAATTGCACATTGACTTCGCCACCGGAAGGACATTACTTTCTGTATTGTATCTTTTCGAAGTTGCCGCTTGAGTTAAGCCCCGCGGATGCAGGGGTTCCTACTCCCTTTCATTTTCATCCCCTCTACCCGGCATAGAAGGCACACGTTAGAACTTTGCCCCAGTGTGTATGGTGTGGCCATTGGGGTGTAGAGTCATGACTGGCACCACTGAGAGGCGGAGAGCAAAGGGCCTGATCTGAAACAGCTGGGAATGTGAGCACACTCTGGAAGCCTCCCTCGCAGAGAGAAGCTATTTGGACTGGGCATGCGTCGTCAGCGGTAGACGTTTTCCCACTGCCCTCTGTTCGTCCCTTCGTTGTCACAGTCGTCATTAATCAGCAAAATAAACGACCCCCTGAGCTCTCAGACACACATAGAGGATCTTAGAAAATCAGCAACACACGCATACTTTTCCAGAAGAAAATGATCTCCTAAAGACTCCTCTCTAACAGGGATAACTCATTCTGGTCCCCAAAGATGGCTGAGCAATGATTTCTGAGGAACAGCATCAAGGCACTGACTTAATTTACAAAAGCACCCCATTAGCCGTGACCCTGAGAGTAATCAGCCCTGATAAGGGGAGGGTGGCGACAGCTGCGTGTTTTTGGTAAAGATGAAGAATTAAGTCCAATCACCTGTCTCCATTCATAGGCAGTGCTACAAAGGGGCAAAGGCGACCTGGGTGGAATACCCATACTTGCTTCAAGAGGTCATGTCAGCCCCAGAACTCAGACCCCAACTTCCCAAATGATTGCCATTGAAGATGCTGCCGTGTTTCTTGTTTCTCCCGAGGGATGAGGTAAGGCGTGCCTGCTGCCCTCCCTTAGGAGAACCTTTGCTGAAGCAGAAAGTTCTGCTCTTTGGGGATGAGGCTCGAGGCAATCTCGGGTTAAGTAAGGACTGCTTCAATTAGAGAAGTGACCCAGGGCTGACTGGTGGGTAGGACTGAGGAAACCCAGCAAATGAGCTCAGACCCCCGCCTCCGCATACACCCGGAGGAGAGGGGATGCTTGTTCTACAATGTGCATTGTGCCTGTCCGTACATAGGCAATGGCCACCTTGTTTGTGGTGGCCAGTCTTATCCTGCAGTAGCCGAGCACTGGCGGCCGTGTTACCTCAACACCATCATTTTGTACCTTTCCTATTGTCACCACCCAGTTCCCCCATTCCCCCCTTCAGCAGTGTGATCTAGGGGAGAAGGGACTGTAAACTGATTTATGCGGTGGGGGCGTGGCCATGGAATGTCACTCAGTATACATCTCATCTCCTATTGGGCCCTCCTAGACCACAGGGGTCATCTCCCAGACTCCCTGCCAGGACGGTCTGTGACTTTGCTGCGCACATATTTTAAAGGTAGAAGGGTATTGCTTCTTTGGTCCCAGGAGAGCCCTGAGATTGGTTCTTCAGCTCTCTCTACTCTGGATGCTGTGTGTAGACTAGAATAAGCTGGTGTTTTTTCTTAGCTGTTCTTCTCAGCAGTGGAAACCTGCCCCCTACAGCTTATTAATGGGGCTGAGTCAGACTTTCTGGGTTGGGTATTACCCGAGGCTGCCCTTCCCGATTAATACGGCCTTGGCTTTAGACAATATTTGCCAGAGCGCTGACATGTTACTTTTGCCTCCCGAATTCCAAGCAACTGTGTCGGAGTTTCCTGCTGTATTCTGGGAAGCAGTAAACAATTAGAAATCAATGGTTATGTTTAATGAGATGAGGAATGTATTCAGCAAAGTGATGAGCCTACCAGCTTATCTATCAAGGCCCTGGCCTTGGGATTTCTTGGTCTGTAGTCAATAAACTTTCACTTCCGGTGTCTCGAAAAGCTCTAGAAGTGGAGAACATAAAGTGAATACAATAGCCATGGCACTAGAGCATTTTGTGCTATGACTTTGGAAACACGATCTCTTATATTGGAGGGAAGGGAGGGTGTTCCAAAGAAAGAGACCTGTGATGTGCTGAGTGTCCTCAGGCCGGCTAATACACAGCGGCTGCGGCATCTGGTGTGCACCAGCCCAGTGGAGAGTCCCAGTCCCCTGTCTGCTGCTGGCTTCCTCCACCAGCCCGCCAGGAGCAGGCTGCGCTAGTTCCTGCAGTTGCTTCCTCTTTTTAAAAACTTTGAGTTGAAAGAGATTAATTTTGTGTGCGTGTTTAGTATCATGGACTTTGGAGTGACCAGTTTCTTTGCTAAGGCAGGTGGCATTAACAAGCTCGGAACTGGGTGTGGGGAGAAAGAATTCTAGCCAAAGTGATTTCGTGCGACATCTGGTAGGGCCGAGGCTGCTTGGGTTACAGCTTTATTCCATAAAACAAGGATGTGAAAGTGAGGAAAATGACGGCTGGGCATGCGGAGGTGGTGCGGGGGCTGCTGGAGCGCCGCGAGTGCCGAGACCGAGCAGAAGACCCGAGGACTTCTGTGCCTCAGTTCACACTTCCGTTTTCTCTGTTCTCACTGCTAATTTCTGTTGTTAATCAGTCCTCGTGGAGGCTGGCTGTTCGGAGGAACAGACCCTGGGCGAAGCACTGTTTTTCCACCAGATACCTCTCCAGCCTGCGTGGCTAAGACTTTCCTGGATGTCGTGTGCACTGTTGGGAGGTGGCTCCCCTTTGCTGTGGAAGGATTTGTGTGAAGCCACGTGCTCCACAGCCCTGCATGTGATGAACTTTAAAGCCTTTACTGAAAGGTGAACTTTGTTTGAAGGAAAAGCTGTTTCCCACTAGTCGGGCCAGCTGCTAGCCTGAGCCTCTCACTGGCCAGTCCTCCTGGGAACTGGCACAATACTAACTGTCTCTAGGCTAGTGAGGCAAGACTTCCGCCTTCAGGATGGGAGTTTCTAGTTCTCCTCCATGGCCATATATGACTTTAACAATAATTCTTTAACTTTTTTTTTAAAAAGATTCTCTTACTGTGCGACTTGCTGAAGCATAATTTGGATTATTATAGTAAATTCCTTGGTTAGTTGGTCAGGCATTTACCCCTCTGTATTATATTAAAAATGAGATTGCACTTAAATTGCCTTAGCTTAAAGGATCTTTTTCTGGAACTGAACCCTTTCTCAGTTGGATCCTATCTAGGGAGGGTGTGTCAATACTGTTGATGGAAATTAGCATTCAAGAAGATTTTTCTTTGTGTTGCAGTAATTGGATTCATTTTTTTTTTCTGAGCTAGGAATGGGCTGACTGAGTGGACATCAACTTTAGAGCTGAGTGTGCATAGGCAAGGCCTTTTCCACTGAGCCTCTCTTTAGACGAGATTCAGAAATTCCCTCAGGAGTCTCCGAGAACGTCTTGCGAGATGCACAGGATCCATGAGGGAGCAGGCCTTCAGCGCGGGCTGCAGTTTCCGAAATCTTTGGTGGATTCTCCAGTGAATGGGAACGAAGCTAGGAAAAAGAAGAACATTGTTTAGATGACTTTCCATGCATATGCATGGAGACATGACGTCAGAGGAAGAGGGAGAGAGAGAGAAACCATAGAGAAATCACTCAATTCAAATCAAGGTCCCAGGAGCCGGGCCAAATGAAAACCAAGTAACAAAGTGCAACGAAGGGTTAATAATGAAGCAACGCAGAGCTGAAAGTTACTAATGAAGCCATGGTGAGTTCAACTCTTCAACTCGGGCTTAGCGCCGCTGGCTGCTAATCTTTGAAAGCGATCTATTTTCGGTAATTACATACGTGTGTAGAATAGGTTGCGACCCTGTTCACTGTTGCTCCCCTCTTCTCCCTCCCCCCACTCTTGGCGTCTCCCTTCCCCTTCTCAGCTAATCTCCCTCCTTCCTCGGTGTGGAAATACAGGAAATGTGTACGGGGTTTGCACCATAGCCAGAGTTGCTGTGTTTCTCATTGCCACAGCTATGCTGTGCCCAGAAGACAGCGTCACGTCGTTCCTCTCCTTATTCTGCCATTCACATGTGTCCTGCCCCTGATGTTCCCTGTGCCTTGGGAGAGATGACCCAGACGTCTTGTTTAGGGTTAAGCAGACTCAATAGTCACTTATTCCCAGCTCTTTGACCAGTCTCCTGACTGGTCAAAGGTTCAGGTTCTTTTCCCTGTCCATCTTCTCTTGGTGGCCCATGGTCTTCAGATTGCCCCCACCTCTGTGTTCATTGTGTCTTCCTGGCTTTGAGCAGACAGCTAGGTGCTGCTCAGGCTCACCCTCCCTGGCTCTGGGAAGTGTACATGATCTCCAGAAACTGTTATGGCTTCCTTGCTTCCTGGGACAACTCAGCAAGGCTATGAGATTGGGAAGAAAGACACTGAGGGTGACAGGGAGGTTAGGTGACTTGGGCTCATGAGGACAAGATCCTCGGACACTGAGGGTGACGGGGAGGTTTGGTGGCCTGGACCCACGAGGACAAGATCCTCAGCCTCCTCCAATCTCTTCCTCAGACAGAGCCAGCAACTAAAATCACTGTAGGATTTTTTATAAGCAGAAAATGGCCTGACTGGAAGACCAGGTCCTCTGCTATCCAGATTCCTATCTGCCACCAAGTATCCTCTACATTACTGCCCAAGGAACTTTCTTCTGCCCCAGGTACCCAGTGTCTCCCTGTCTTAATTTGTTAATTCCTCAGCTGTTTAAATCTTACATGATAGGCCAGCCCCTCTACTTGGCACCCTGCCATGTTCCCACTTCAGCTCCTGCTCCCTAGGACCAGAAATGGCCAGTCTCTACTTCCTCAGGCAAGCCGCAAGAAGGAAGTCCCTACTCACAAGCTAGACTCAGTGTCTTCTGCCAGCCCCTCAGCTTTATCTCTGAGCCTCTGTCCCCTCGTGCACATTATGAATTCTGCATTGCTTGTTTACCTGACTTTGCTCTCCCCTCCCCACCACTACTCTGTAGCTGTCTTTTACATATCACATATTGTCCCAGCTTGTCACTAGTGGTAGTCATTGTGTGTCCCCGTCTCATGATGTCTTCTGTCCTTGTCTCAGTCCTACTTTGCTGCATTATATTGACAATAGTTAATGCCACTGAAAGTATCGTAATCCCCCTCTCTGTATAGGCAAAGAGAGAATGAAACAAGAGAAAACAGTCTCATTTCCAAATTATACACCTATGGACTCTGTATTTGTTACTTTTGTGAACAAATACCTGACTAGAAACAATTTAAAGGAAGGAAAAGTTTATTTGGGTCCATCATTTGGGGGTGCAGTCCTATTTGGTAGGGGAGAGCATGAAGGCAGGAACATGAAGTCGCCGGTCACACTGTGTGCTGTCTGGAATCAGAGGGAGCACGAAGCCATTGGTCACACTGTGTGCGGTCTGGAATCAGAGGGAGCATGAAGCCATTGGTCACACTGTGTGCGGTCTGGAATCAGAGGGAGCTGACTACAGGTGCTCGATTGGCTCTTTCCTTGGCGTTTTATTCACTGGACCTCAGGGAATGGTGCCATCATATTTGTGGTGGATCCTCCTGGGGTGAACCCTTGATGGGAACACCTTCGGAGACAGGCTCAGGGCTTTGTTTCCTACGGGATTCTAAATCTCACCAAGTGGGCAAGTCCACAAGCAGCAATCCCCACAAGCATTTGACTTTTTCCCAGCTCTCTTTCATGGAGCGACACTTCGCTGTCCTGCACATACACATAGCAGGTAGCTAGTGAGACCACTCAGCCAGTTGTTGAGTGACTTACAGAGGTTAAAAACTTAAAACCAAAATGTTCTGTAAGGAGTATTCCCAGGCATGAATCTGATTTCTTACTAGAACATTCTCTTGTCAGACTCAGCTTGACAATCTCTGTGGGATACAGTGAACTGGGCTGACACCTCAGAGAGGAGTGGCCCAGGGCCCCTCTCAAGCCTCCTGCCTCCCACTGCTCCATCATCGAGCGAGCGTTCCAGGCCAGAATCAGGTGTGTGAGTTTCCCACTCAGCCTGAATAAATCAAATGAGAAAACGCGTGGAGCTGTGGGTTTCCAACAGCTAGATTTTCCTCGTGGCTTGCCTGACAAAGCAAGAGGAGATTTCAAACCTCAGTTTCTGCGGCACGGCAGGGCTGCAGGGACAGTCAAAAGCTGGCGGCTTCATTCAGGAGCCATCAGGCTAGCATCTTAAGGGATTGCTTGCTGAAGTGGATCCAAAAGCAGGACCCGGGGTTCAGGGGTTAAGGTTTTGGTTTGTCTCCAAGTTTGCTATTAATGTGTGTGTGTCTGGGTCTGTGTTGCAGCCTGGTCCTGGCTTTGCAGGGGATACACACCAGATGAGCTGGAGGAATTTACTCAGACACATGAGGCGATTTATCAGCTCCAGATTAATGTCATAGCACATGATCATCTCTTACTGTGTGCTAGCCATTCCTGACACAATATCCTGACCCTTGTCTATCAGCTCTTAGGACTTACCAAAGCAATGGGATGATATCTGCTCTGTTCACAGCTCTTGCCGGCAATCGATGCATATTGTCCTGTGTTATTTTATTCCACATGTTTTCTTTGAAGAATTTCCCAATTTAATTATTGGCATGAGGTATATCCTCTTTGATTAATATTCATGCTTTTTCTTTATCATTTTTTTTTTTGCTTTCCAAATCTTCCCCTTAAAAAATGTTCTCTATCTTTTTCTGCCCAGATTTTCACTTTGGTCTTGGGATGCCTTGGACTCAGTGCCAGGTTTCATTACTGTTTCATCCACGCTGTCTCAGAATTCCTAATTCCCTCACATAATTCAGTCATTTATATGGCTGAATTTATACTTCTTTAAACTTTCAAGCCTTTGGTTAAATAAATACGTGCTACAAAACACATAAAATTCCTTAGCTTGGATGAAAAGGAATGTTTTAGCCAAGAGTCCAGCCCTTATAAACATGTTTATGCACTGTAATAAGTTTAAAATAGATGGTATGTTTAACATCACACATTGTAGAAATTCTTAGTTTAGTTTTTAAAAGGTTGGGTAAATGCACACTCAGAGTGCCTACAATTATTAAAAACAGTTCCTATCTACCTGTCAAGTGTCCGTGTCAACATCTACAAGTTAGCAGATGACATGCTTTAACACAGTCACTAAATCCTTGTCTGTGTATCTAGCATGGTCATGTGAAAGTCACATCCAACTGAATTGTGGAAACACACACATACTTTGTGTGGAATGAAAACGTAGAAAAATAGAAGTTTCCAATGATGTGTCTGTCCAGAAGCCTTGGGAAGTGTGATTCATATGCAAATAGAATAGGTCTTTATTTTTTTTTAAAAAAAATCTGATCCTCAATCCTATATTTTCAAGCAATAGTATCAGATAAAGCATTTGATTAGCAAAATATTTTCTAGTAGATGCTGCCTATGAGTCAACTGACATTCCCCTCCCCCAAATAACTCTGTAAGGAATGCTAGTATTAAAAACAAAAACATGGCAGAAACATTTATCAAGTGACAGACAGCTGACACCCGTGTTCACCCTGGTAGCCATGAGTTCCACCCACATATCTCCTGGGTCAAATGCTTTCTGCTCTTTCCTAACTTGTCTGCCTTCCCTTCACCTTGCTGGTGGAAGCCTAGAGCATCCATTCCTGGCTATCCTGCCAGCTCATCACAGAGCATAACTGGACTGGACAATCAGAAGGGCTGCCTAGCAGACCTGAGAGCTGAAGAAAGGCTTCTCATTTTATCATTGTGTTTTGTGGTTGCTTGTCACACACCATTGCCTTGGAGATACAATGGACACCCTGACATATTAATAGTAGCAACAGTTCAAGTGTATTATGGTTATAAAAATAAACGTAACTAGAAGAAAAGTCAACCAGTACATTAACCAAAAACATGGGGGCTAGTGGAGAGAGGAATTTTGTTAGGTGACGAGGTGAAGATAAAAAAACTTTATAGTTAAGGAGAAAGTAAATGGTAGTGGATGAGAGTCTGGCTAAAATTATTGACATGTCGATTTTCTAAGAGTGACTAAGATGGAGTGGACGAAAAGAAGACTTGGACTAAAATCTATGATAGGTGGAAAGGGCATCACAGAGACAGGGAATGAACAATGATTCCAAACAACAACTTGAGTTAACTAGTAGTTAGATAGCACTAAGAACTAGTACAAAACATTTTCTGTATATATGTACACACACACACACACGGACACAGGACATGCGCAAACATGCATGCACGCACACCTACACACACTGAACTGTAAGCTTATTTATAAGTACATCTTCCATTATTGTAGTTTATAACCTTTGAGAAGCAGTGAATAAAACCAGTTTAATTTTGGATGATAAAAAGCTGAGGACATTTTTATTTGGAAGATAATGAGACAAAGGTTGCCTGGTGTCAGTGTGGCTATGAAGTAAGAACCCCATCATTTGCTGAGATTGGAGAGAAAAGAGGAGAGTGAGACATGGAGGGGCCCACAGTTTGAAAGGCAAGAGCTGAAGACCAAGGCTCTTAGTCAATAGTGACATCCTTTGTGGACACTTGGCCATGGCTCCAAGTCAGGTAGAAGACTCTGCTAGACCCCTTGACCTTGAGAGATCGGCAGGAAGAAACAAGATGGATGAAAATAGCCTTAAAGTGTTTTTCAAGAAGTGTCTTAAAGGACCGAGAACAGCTTTAGCCAAGGCACGTTGTGAAGTAGATCCACAGAAAGTCCAGATATCATGCTTGAGAAAGACATGTATGACTTACAAGACAACTGTCTGCGAGTCATTGGTCAGGGACATCCCAGAGATCTGCCAAACAATGCCAGCTATTCCATCGCTCTTGGCTGCCCACTATAACTATACAGTAAGATCCTATTGCTGAAGACATCCTATTGCCTCAGGACATAGAAAAAAATGAAGCCAAAACTAACAGGGAAACTTCCTGCTGGCGAGCTTCCACAGCGCTGGAAAGTATGTGTGTGTTTCTGGGAGAAAAGAGGCATAAATGTCTTATCTCATGTTGGACTTTGCACACTTCAATGCTGACCTGCCAGGCAAGATGTCTCCACTGATAAACAGTGGCATGGCTGTCATGGGGTAGTCAACTGCCTTGTCGTTGTATCTGAGGCCTACGCCACGGCGAGGAATTCATGCCTGGTACTGTGAAGCCAAAGTCAAAGATCAGGTGTTTGTAAGTGTGTGGATTGATATTCGGGGGGATCTTCGATTCAGTTCCATTGGTCCTCCTGTCTGTTTTTATGGTGGTGGCCCATTTTTAAAAAAACAGAAAATGATCATAAGGCAATCATAATTTAATTGATTAAAAGAAATATTTTGAAATAGAAGCAACACACAAGTTAGTAAATTCAGATACAAGAGTTAAAACATCTTTATCTTTTATGTTTCTCGGAGGGTATCCATCTTATATTGGTCTGTTTTTCAGCATGTGCTCACTTGTGCTCTCTCTCTCTCTCTCTCTCTCTCTCTCTCTCATACACACACACACACACACACACACACACACACATCCTGTGTGTATACGTGTATATAATCTATATCTTCATGGTTATACTCATTCATACATTACCTTTTAATAGTTAGCATTATATGGTAAGCACATTTTTATGATTAAATTGTATTAAAATACTAACTTCATTATCAAAATTAATGCTTCCCCCCAGGTTTTTGTACAGTTTGATTTGCCACTAGAAGTTGAGATTATTGACTGCTTGCGGTGCCTAAAATGATGTAACGGAACACTTGCGCTGCTGAAGGAGTTGTATATGGTGCAGCCGTTCTGGAAAACAACTTGGCAGGTTCTTGAAAATGAAATATGAACTACTATGCAGCTCAGCTGAACTCCTGACCATTCCTCCTGTAGACATAAAAACTTACAGTCCCATAAAAACCTTTTGGTGATTGTTCAAAGCAGCTTCATTCATAATAGCCCCAAACCGGAAACAACCTTAAAGTCCTACAAGGGTGAAGGGTTAAGTGGTAGTTCAAGGACGCCGTGGCGTGTCAGTCAGCAATGAGAGGGGGAGAATACTGTGAATACTGTGGGCAAACCAAGAGTCCACAGAACTCCTCCGCGTTTATTTCTTACAACTCCATGCCCATCTGCAATTATCTGAAGAAAACATTGAAAATAAGGAACATGAGCACAAGCATCACGTGTTGATGTGTTTTTGTGTCTCTTACTGTATTCCTAGAGGCGAATTTCACTACAGTTGCACCAGCCTTTCTAAGAGTTTGTCTCCACTTCCACGCTGATTGTTAGAAACTTCAGACAGTTTACACAGTGCCATGTCTTCAGGTAGCACAAGAAGCAGGCAAGAGTTTTCTATGCTGAGAGCGACTATGTTGTAGTTCTTATTGTTTGTGTGAGCATTCCCTTGTCCTTAAACTCCCCAGGACTGCCCGAGAGTCTCTTCCCGCTCTGTCTCCATGCTTTGAGAGTCTAGCACTTCACAAGTGGCGTGTCAGAGACTCTCCATAGGTTGGTTTAATGTCAGACCGAGTGTGGTAACGACTGTACGCCATCTTAAATTCTTGTTTGGCCCAGCTGCTCAGTTGACGACAGTCCGGAGACTGTGAAGATGTTAGCCAGAGATGGAGGAAAGCATGTCTTCCTGGAGAACCTGGAACAGTGGAAGAGCGAGAGTTTTGGGTTATCCTTCTGAAAGGATTGCTCACGCTGGTTTTTCCTTTGTCCCGCTGTTCTTTAGCTTTCTGTCTAACTAAATGTTGAGCCTAGGTCTTTGGACTCTGGACTCCCGGGTCTCCCGCTTGCTTCTCCAGCAGAGAGGGAGGATGCCCGTGTGACAGTGGCACACTGCCATCAATGAAAGGTTTTTAGCTATTGTGTTTGTAGCATGTATAATTGCCTCCCTGACTTATTTGGAGGCCATGCTGATTGTGAGCACAGGTGGGAAAGTGCCGCATTCATCACGCAAGAGGCAGACATGCAGGCACCTCCTTTGCCCTGTGCACTTAGTTCACCATCAATATTAAGTGTTTCCCAGGGCATCTCCTTTGAGAAAAAAATTTTCTTGGGTTGTACCACTTCCAGATTACATTTATGCACTGAGTTGAGTCCTCCCAGAAGATGATATTTTGTGATGGATCCTCTGTAACAGGCAGGATTATATTTCACTCACAGCTCCTTAATTTGATCTATTTGCACAACTGCTTCAAGCATGGCTAATAACATTTCCGTTAGGCACTTGCAATTTCTTCTAGTACAGAAAAAGTTAGACAATAATTTGTTTGCTACTACTTCAAGGGCTGACATTTTAATGATTTTTATACAAAAATTGCTGTCTTGATTCAATTGAGGTGAATGCTCTAGAAATGTGTGCCATTAAGAAAATTACGGTTTAAGAGTTCTGCATCCTTGCAGCTGTGGCTACCTGGGCTCTAGAAACATGGGTTGATTTGCATAGTGTGGCAATCATGTGTCCAGTCTGCTGCTTTAACTTGCTCTGCTGTACTTGTGCCCATCACTTCACTTTTGTCTAGTTACCCTGAAGTTGCATCTTTCTTTCCTAAAACAAAACCTTAAGTGTCTAATTTTTCAGCCTGGAAAGATTTGCATGCAGCCTAACCTACTTTTAGGGTGTGTGTGTGTGTGTATTATTTTCTTTGGGGCTAAGATTACTCTGAATGGTGAAGATAGGACTTGAATAATTTATGAATTTGAGTGATAATACATCCCATATTTTTCCTAATCCTGTAACTTCCTTTGCCCCTTCTGCTTGTCTTTCAGACAGCCACTGAGTATAGAGCATATATTATCATCCAACTGTCCAGAAAGATGCCTCATTCTTTGTCCAGGTCTGGGAACTCTTTCTGTCTTACTCCAGGTCTATGTTCAAAAAGATTACACCTTGCCAAGAAAGCAAAGATGCAAGTCCAGATGTAATGAACATCTAATGACAGAGGTGGTTGAGTTCTTGGAAGTGAGAACTCCTTGGCTCTAATTGTGAAGTCCTGCTGTTTATAGGAGGGATGCATGTAGCGTTTATGAGTTTGGATGGGTTCTTCATTAGCTCCCCAGGACCACGCGCATAAACTGTGCTCCCCCCAGGCACGCTCTGGGTTGGGTGAGGCAGTCCATTTCAGTCCATCTGCACAGACTGATTCCCCGGGAACAGGCCAACACTACAATCCTTTTCCAGCGGTGGAAGGTGCTTCCCACTCAGCAGAACCTGGAACAGGATCTTTATGGTGGTCCTCGGCACCCTTTTTATAACATCATGCCCTTCTCGTGAGCCATATGTCACTTTCCATGGTCGTTCTCATCTCATTGTCAGGAGCAATGGGGGGAAGCACTAGAATGTCAGTGGATTACTAGGGTACAAGCTCTAAAACTGGGGTCCCAGGTGTCCTCTCTTCCATTTATCTCACACCTGTGATGGAGACCTTCTGGGAGATTGTAGCTTCAGCTGCACAGAGGTGTTGCTACATTATACTCAGTGCTAACAAAATGAGAATTTGTAAATAAACATGCTGTCTTCTTGGAAATTATAAATTATCAAGATTGACTATAGAAGTAAAAAGCATTTAATAGACAGATATGCTTATACAACAAAAGCTTACTACCAAAGATCTATATCCAGAAAAGGCTTTAGAACCACAAAGTTAAACAGTAAGTTCTTCGAAAGTCATAAGGAACTACCAATTCCTCTGAGACAGAAAAGAAAGCATTTCTATGGAGTCCTCTATGTTCTCGGTACCCTACCCAGAGGCACAGGCCTGCTTCTTGTGCAGAGATGGAAACATGGATGTGAACACTTCAGTAGCAGAGAGGCACTGGGTGCTGGGATTGGGGGTTTTCAATTTTCATGAACACCGTATTGCCAAATTTTCTGATTATACATAGAGTGGTTATTTTTTATTATTCTGCAATACACAGTCTCTTCCTGAAGGAAAGGAATAGCTGTGAATAGAATGAGTGACAACACAGCCAGCCAAATCTAGGACAAACACTCACCTTGCATTAGAGGGGTCTCTGAGCAGCTCTGGTGACTTGACTGTCAACAGGACTTGAGGTTCTGCCCTCGGCTCGTAGCCTTTGCGCCCTGGCTGCAGGTTAGAATCGTCCCAAACCGTGCACAGAAGGTTCCCTGGTGCTGTGCTTTAACAGTAGAACCTCCCTCACAGGCTTATGAGTTTGAACACTTGCTTTCCAGATGGTGGCGCTGTTTTGGGAGGTTGTGCAGAAGGAAGTGGGTTACTGGGGCTGGGTCTCGAGAGTATATAGCCTGGTTCCACTTCTGCTCCTTTTTGACTCTCAACTGTAATGAATGTGACTCATGCTCTGACATCATGCCTTCCCTGCCACTTGTCAAGCTTGTTTTCTTTCTTTCTTTCTTTCTTTCTCTCTCTCTCTCTTTCCCTTCCTTCCTTCCTTCCTCCCTTCCTTCCTTCCTTCCTTCCTTTTTTTAAATATCAATGAGAGGAGTGACCCACACACCTGGACACTGATACACATATTTGAAGCCCCCAACCTGGTTTCCTATGAAGCTGTGCTCAGAGCCATGGCCAGAGGCTCACTGAGGCTCTTAGGAAGTTCTGACAATGGGCACCTTTTAGCAGCTAAGGACGCAGTGGTCAGGGGTTCTGGCAGGAGAACTCAGGGCTAATGAGAATGCAATTTACACCTGTCTGGTTTGGGCCCTCTATGTGTCGTGGCAGAGGCTCTATGTCACTGTTGTCAGCCAGGTGTCCAGGCTGAATGTGTCCTTCTCTGCGGTGTAATTTGGAATAATAGCTCTCAGCGAAAATTACTCAGTGTGAGGCTGGTGTTTACATGAACTCTTAGGGAACAAGAGGTTTAGTTTGGTTCCTCATGCTACACAATTCCAGGAATTTACATTGCACCTGGCCTGGTTGTCAATTCTATTTCTTATCACTCAATAAAACAATTTATTAGGAAAATATGGTTGAAAACTGCCAAAGCAACATGTAGCTTTGCTCTTGCAACTCATGAACGTCATATATCTTATTGGACAGCAGGAGGGGGTGACTCAGATTTATCTGTTCTGAGGTTCCTCCTGGCTGGGAGCGGGGTCCTGGGGCTGTGCTGGCTCAGGGAAGGATGTGGAGATGGTCAGGAGCCAAGTGGGAAGGTTCTGGATGAAGGCTGCTGCTGGCTCTGCTCTGAAGTTCAGCTGTGTGTGTTGGGCGTGTTAGCCCTAGGTCCTCTTAGTTACTATCACAAACAAGAAGCCTGGTTTCTTGGCAGCGGCCACGGGTGAGGAACTAGGTATTGTTCAGGAATATTGACATAAAATCCTGCTCCCTTTTAAAGGCGGGGTGTGAAGATACATTACCAGGGAAGGAGTGAGAGTTGCAGCTTTTCTGCCTTCCCTGGAGGTCCCCCAGGCTCACGTATGTCTCTGTGTTTCAGATGACTTCCCTTTAAATGCACATCCCCCTCTGGGGCAGCGGGAGAACCATTACTGTACCTGTCTGGCTGAGAATCATTTAATGTCTCATAAAACTCAGTCCCTCTTCCTTTTCGCCCTCGGCACCCAGTGAACCACAAAGATTTTGTAGATACAAGTATTTTCCATGGAGCTTATGAATAATACCCCTTGGCAGAAGACCCAAAGAAAGCCCCAGACTGCAATGTTTTCTAGAGACATTACATACAATGAACCTTAATTACTGGCAAGCCTGTCAAGAGCTTATTCCCACATGTGTCAACACTTCCTTAATACACTGTAATTCATCGTGTTTGCGTGGCAGAAGCAAGGTACTCTGCGTCCTTACGCTCATCCGTCTCCAAGTGCGGGTCTTGAACCACGTATCCCCGTTCGAGCATCTTCGTCTGGTGAACAAAGTGCAGACTTTAGCATTGAAAGGGCAAGGTCCCTGGAGTCGGTCAAAGTCGTCCACCACAGACCACTACAGCCTGTACTCTGGAGAGCTGTCCTTCCAAAGCTCACTGCTTCATCGCCAAAGGATGTTCACTTAATAACTCCAGTAAATCCTGGAAGGCAACCTAATTTTAGACAGAAAGCTCGGGGAGCGAGGAATCCTATCATTTACTCCAAGACAATTTTACTCATTGAATTCATTTTCATGCTAGTTGTGTAATTAAATTAAGACAGGAATTTATTTCTTTTTAATTAAAAAAAATGGAATGCCTTTGGGTTGAAGAAAAGAGGGTGGGAAGGGAAAAGAGAAGCCTAGAAAAACACCACATCTCAATTGGAAGTAATTTGAAATGCCACGTTATATATTTGGGATTGTCTCTCAACCCTGGGGCTCTTCTTGGTAAATTTAGAAATGGGCTGAGCCCAGTTTGGGATGGTTCTGGAAAGCAGCGGCAAACCTGAGCTCTGTTTGATAGGGCTAGCGCCGGGTCCTGGGGCCACTTTGCTTTGGACAGATATTCAGATTGATTGTTTCCTATTTGTCTTTCAGTCTTAGAGTTGAGGAGAGGGGAGGCAAACTTATCTCCCCGAAGTGTCAAATTGCATGAGAAATTCTCAGATGATCTCTTGGGTAATACATCAATTTTCCAAAGTTAATATGTGAAGACCAAAGTCTGCAGTGGGAAAAGACTTTGTTCCTGGTACTGCTGAGATTTCAAGAGATGCTCTTTCCATATACACCTTGCCATCTGCAGTTTCTTCTTTCTTTCCTCCTCCTCCTTCTACTTCTTCCTGATCTTCCTCCTCCTCAGCATCACCATCTTGGATTTTGAGACACAGACTCTCCGTGTAGCTCAAATAGGCATCAAACTTGGAATCCTCTTGCCTCATCCCGTCAAGTGTTGGGATTATAGATGTGCCCAACCATGCTTAGCATGTAAATCTTTTCTTTAATAGCCATTCTTTACTTTGCATGGTTGACATGCATGCGTGGAGTTAATGGTGGACTTTAGTCAACAAGGGAGAGACTGCTTATCTTCATTGGTCTGTTATGTTACTTTACGTGACATTTTTCTTTCAGTAACGGGAACAAATTATACGTAATAAAATTGGTTTGATAGTGCTTAAGTTTATTTGTTAAAAGTTATATGGATTTGAACAGGCATAGTATGCACAGTACAGATTGGAAGAACAGTAAATCCCTGCCCTCTGGAGCAGTACTTCCCCTCTCTGTTTGGATATATTCGTTGCACAATCAGGATGCCATGAAGCAGATACAGAAGCCTGTATTGTTCCATTGTCCAAGGACTTGTAATCAGATTGAGAGGCACGTGTGTGGTTGAGTGCCAAGAAGATACTTCTGGGGAGGCCACTGGGAAGCATCTGGGGTGGCTAGCGTGGCCCTAAAACTGCTGCCATGCAAACTCAGGCCTTTCTGGTAACCACTGATTAGAGCAAAAGAGAAAGAATGCCAAGAAGAAAGAAAACTAACCCACAACATTTCCGAGGACACCATGCAGACATCGCTAGGGAAACTTTCTGGTTGGAGATTCAGCTCTAAATTATGTATCTAGTGACTTGATAAGATGTAAAGCCGAATGCAGTTGTTTCTCCCCCCCCCCCCCCAAACTAGATTCTTTTCCTGTGTGCCTTTAGACCTCACGGGGATCTCTGCTTCTTCTCACGTGTCGCCCAAGGTGGACCACACACCAATATTCTGAGTTTATGTTCCACAATGATCTTCCCAAGTTCCCTCTACTCTTGACTTCTTCCTCACCCCTCAGTCAAGTCTCATGGGACCTTTCTTTGGGGCTCCTGCTCCACCTCCATCTGTTTCACACACAGCTGTCAGATTAGGGTTTTGTGGCTGTTTTATGTAAATTGTACCCTATGACCCTCAAAAGAAAATGCTTAGCAGTTCTCTTTGCTTAGAGAGGCAAGTCCAGATTCACAACCCTGCACACGAGGACCTCTCTGCTTGGCTTCCAGGTCTTTCTGAACTCTAGTTCAGATGAACAAAACTTTTCTCACACTTCTCCTGCCTCTTCTCTTTCCTCTGGGAACTTAATGTCAGTGACCAGGCCTTGAACTGTGGGTGCTGAATGAGTATTGAACGAGTTCATCAAGCATGAAATCCTAATGTACTGGAAATTATTTATGAATTGGCCAATAAGATAGCATTATTAAGAGTTAGACACAAGTTGCCTATAGAGGTACCACTATGTTTTCTAAAACCAACATTTTTAAAATGTCTTCAACTCCCATTAGGTATGCTCTGGTGTTTGCTGATGAAATTAGAAGTCCTTGAAATAGATTCTGTCCTGGTCATAGTGGATTCTGATAGCCAGGAATCTCTGTGTGAAATTATACCCAACAGAAGGCTAGCAGGAACAAGAGATGTGCCTGGCAGTCATGTTAACTGAGTTAATGTTAATGCAACACAGCTATGTTATGTTGTATTGATAAGGCAAATGCCTATGAACCATGCTCCAGTAGAGTCAAGTCCAGCACAGATCAGACAACCGTCTAGAGCAAGTCTCTTCCAGGCAGATGCTCCTCTGAGATTGTTATCACCATTTTAACATGTAGATGCTTGAACACAATGGCCTTATTTTCATATGTCACTTTAATTATCAATTCAATATTCTGTTGCTTAAAACTAGTCACATGACCCTGCTTACAAGCAGGGCACAGAGAAGGTATAATGATTCATTTTTCATGCTTTTTAATTGTTTTTATTAAGCTATACATTTTTCTCTGCTCCCCTCCCTCTCTCTTCCCTCCCTTTCTACCCTTTCCCATGGTCACCATGCTCCCAGTTTACTCAGGAGATCTTGTCCTTTTCTACTTCCCATGTACATTAGATCTATGTATGTCTCTCTTAGAGTCCTCTTTGTTGTCTAGGTTCTCTGGGATTGTGAATTGTAGGCTGTTTTTTTTTGCTTTATATATAAAAGCCAATTTATGAGGGAGTACATATCATATTTGTCTTTCTGGGTCTGGGTTACCTCACTCAGTATGATGTTTTCTAGATCCATCCATTTGCCCACAAAATTTAAGATGCCATTTTTTCTGTTGTGTAGTACTCCATAGTGTAAATGTGCCACATCTTCTTTATCCATTCTTCAGTCGATGGGCATTTAGGTTGTTTCCAGTTTCTGGCTTTGACAAACAATGCTGCTATGAATATAGCTGAGCACATGTCCTTGTGGTATGATTGAGCATCCTTTGGATATATACCCAAAAGTGGTATTGCTGGGTCTTGAGGTAGGTTGTTTCCTAATTTTCTGAGAAATAGCCATACTGAAATCCAAAGTGGCTGTACCAGTTTGCACTCCTACCAGCAATGGAGGAGTGTTCCTTTTACCCCACATCCTCTCCAGCATAAGCTGTCATCAGTGTTTTTGATCTTGGCCATTCTTACAGGTGTAAGATGGAATCTCAGAGTTGCTTTGATTTGCATTTCTCTGATATCAACATGTAGAAGAATGAAAATGATCCATATCTATCGTCATGCACAAAACTCAAGTCTAAATGGATCAAAGACCTCAACATAAAACCAACCATACTGAACCTCATAAAAGAGAAAGTAGGAAATACATTTGAACGCATTGACACAGGAGATCACTTCCTAAATATAGCCCCAGTAGCACAGACACTGATAGAAACAATAGTAAATGGGACCTCCTGAAACTGAGAAACTTCTGCAAAGCAAAGGTCACCGTCAACAAAACAAAATGACAGCCTACAGAAAAGGAAAAGATCTTCACTAACCCCACACTGGACAGAGGGCTGATCCCCAAAATAAAGAACAAACTCAAAAAATTGCTCATCAAAAGAACATATAATCCAATAAAAAAAATGGGGTATAGACCTGAACAGAAAACTCTCAACAGAGGAATCTAAAATGGGTGAAAGACATTTAAGGAAATGCTCAACATCCTTAGCCACCAGAAAAATGCACAATAATTCTTAATGGTTTTGGAGAAAGGCATAGAAGACATACATACATAGATACAAACCTATATTTTAATATTTTTAGTTATTGACTTTTTGTGTTTGTGTGTGCATTCACTTGTGTGTGTTCAGTTGTGCGTGTTTGGAAGTTAGAGGAAAGCTTATGGGAGTTGGTTCTATCCTTCTATTAAGTGGTTCCCAGGGATTAAACTCAGGTCACCAGGTTTAGTGGCAAGCACTATTACCCAGCAAGCCTTATTTCTGGCTCTCACTCATATTTCACTGAACTGTGCTCAGAACCTTAATTATTTTCTGGAATATGCTCAGTTTACATCCAAATAAAGAAAAACAAAGGACACTGCAGCAAAAATATTCCAGGGAAAGAAATTTACAGGCCTGGGTTACTCTGTGGCTCACCTCCAAAACCCTGAGACGACTTCTTAGTTGTCAAGTGAGAACAATCTCATCTTTTTCACTTTTTCCAATGCAGTTAGAAAAATCTCTCTGGCTGTCCTAGAACTCACTCTGTAAACCAGGCTAGCCTCAAACTCAGAGATCCACCTACCTCTGCCTCCTCAGTGCTGGGATAAGAGGCATGCTCCACCTACTGCCGGGCATTAGTCCCATCCTTTAACTGGTTCTTTTATTGAATATTTAATACTCAGGTCTGCAATAATCATTTCTTTGACAATAATATTCTTCTGCTTAGTCAGATGCCCTGTTGTTGCTTTTGTTCTTTGTATCATGAAGTGGAAGCTTCAACTTCCTCGGGCCTTGACTCTTCTTTGGGAATTCTAACTGGATTCCTGGCACTTGGTGTTTTTCTCTCAGGGGGGGGGGGGCTCCTTTCACAGTCTTGGTGCAAGACGGAAGATATATTTCTGGCCTATTTGTATATTGCATAGCCTGTGTTACTTAAATACTAGGTTTATGTCTCTAAATTAGTAGTTTCCTTACTCTGGAAATGTCTGAAAATCATAGTTAAATTCGTGTTCCCGAAAGGAAAACAAAAGAAAATCCTGCTGCTGCCCTCACTCTGTGCTGGTTTTTCTTGCACAGCTTAAATCGCTGGCAAGTTAGAGTTTGGCAGAACTGGTTCCAACAAAATATGATTGTTTGGGGCAGGGTTCTCCATGTTTGTCTTCTAGTAACAGGGCATCCAAACTCCGGAATTACCAATAAAGAGAAAAGTAATTGTTTTTACATCTTGTTCAAATAATAAATATTCTCGCAATCTTGTAATATTTTCCCTGAAAACCATCATCACCGGCAAATCTGACATGCTAATATATACTCGTTATTATTTAGAAAGAATTGAAAATATTTAGTCATTTAAAAACAGGAGGTGACAGAATCCATAAAGCTCGTTCATAGGGCTATAAAAGCTTGGGTTGAAAAGGCACGTTGGCCCCAGAGAGAATTTTTATTTTTATTTTTCCTTGAAAATTGCTTACATCTATACAAGGTACCTCGTTCATATCCGCCCTCACTGCTCCCCTCTAACGCTCCCCAGAAACCTCTCCTGTTGGGCCTCACTCCCAACTTCCTGTCTTTGTTTTATAATTATTTATTTTTAACCCACGACTGCACTTAATGTCATCCATATGTGCGCAGGTGTGAGGTCACCAACCAGGGGACAGCTTTCCAGTGGCCACACTCCTAATGAAAAATGATTCTTCCCCCTCTAGTAGCCATCAACTGCCAATAGCTCCTCAACTAGGGGAGGGGCTTGGGAGCACCTTCCCCAAACCCTTGCTGGATCCACGTGCAGGTTTGCTTAGGTAGCCACACTGCTGTGGTTGTATGTGGCAGCAGCTCCCCCACCCCCGTCTTCTGCTCTTTCCATCTCTCTGCCAGTCTTTTTGGCATGTTCATTCACAGTCACCTGTTATCGGTGTTTTGAACAGTCAAGCATCTCTGTGTTAATCACTCCTCACCGCAATAAGTAGCTCCTCTGACCGAGCTGGAAGCAGCCCCAATCAATGGATTTACACTTACGTATTTCAAAGGCAGTTTGACAACTTGACTATCTTAGTTAGGGTTTCTATTGCTGTGAAGAGACACCATGAGGATGGCAACTCTTATAGAAAAAACATTTAATCGGGTGGCTTACAGTTCAGAGGTTCAGTTCGTTAGCATCATGGTGGGACATGGCAACGGGCAGGCAGACATGGTGCTGGAGAGGTAGCTGAGAGTTCTGTCTTGTGCAGGCAACAAGAAGCGTCTGTCGCACTGGGTGTGGCTTGAGCATATATGAGACCTCAAACCCCGCCCCCAAGCAACACACTTCCTCCAACAAGACCACACAACAAGGCCAGACTTCCTAATAGTGCCACTCCCTTTGGGGGGCATTTTCTTTCCAACAACCACATTCCATGCTCTGGTCCCCAAAGACTTACAGCCATTTCGTAACGCAAAAGTGCTTCAGTCCAACTTCAAAAGTCCCCCTAGTCTATCACAGTCCTAGTCTTAGCAGTGTTTACAAGTCCAAAATTCAAAGTCTGTTCTCAGATTCATACAATCTCTTAACTGTAATGACCTATAAAATCAAAATAAAAAAGCAGATCACATACTTTGAATTTATAGTGCCAAGGATATACATTACCATTCCAAAACATAGGGAAGGGAGCATAGCAAGGAAACACTGGACCACAGCAAGACCAAAAACCAGAACAGCAAGCTCCAAACTCTGCATCTCATGTCTGATGTCAAAATGCTCTTCAGATCTCCAATTCCTTCCAGCTTTGTTGACTGTAACACACTTCTTTTTCTTGCACTGGTTCCACTCCCTGTTAGTAGCTCTCTTCGGCAGTTGTCCCACAACTCTGGCATCTCCAACATCTTTGGGTCTCCAAAGGCAATCCAGGCTCCAACCACACAGCTTCACACAATGGCCTCTGTAGGTCTCCATTCAGGGACACCTTTGACACAGACCAATCTCCCTGATGAGCACAGATGAGGAAATTCTCAATTCCAAATAATGCATAGACACAGACTACTCTGCTCTCCCAAAGGATGGAAACATAGTCCTGACATAGGCAGAGTAATTTCTTCTCAAGCTTTGTAGTATGGCAATTGGAGAGAGAACATAGTCATTGTACAGGAGGGAAGACAGGCGTGTACTGCTCAGTCAATGACCAAGGTCAAAGGTTGGTAGTTATAAACATGTTGACAATACAACCCTTGCTTCAATGGGATAAAAATGCACTTACCTTCAGGGAGCTTTCCTCAGTCACCCACAGCACCAGTGTGGGCATTAGAAAGCCCCATAGAAATTCCAGCATTTTAGTAACCAACAACATCCCTAACCAGTGTGCCACAGAGGTCTCAAGGATGTCAGAGGAGCTGCCACAGTGACGAGGAACCTAAGAAGCAAGGCGAATTGATGTTATGAAGGATTCAGTTTGGGATAGTGGAACAGATGAAGCGCACCATGAAAACGCTAACTAAATTAGCCTTGTAGTTAATACAGATGTTTCATTAACTGTAATTACTCGGCCACGTGGTAAGAAGTTAGCAATGGAAAAACAGTGGCATTCTTTGAATGTGTCTTACAGAAAGTGTGTGTTGGAAATGTGATCCTTTATGCAACAGGGCTTGACATGGGATTTAGAGAAGTGATAATGGCTCATGAATGGGTTAATGACGTCATTACAGAAGTAAAAGAGTCTCTCTCTCTCTCTCTCTCTCTCTCTCTCTCTCCCCCTTCATCTTCCTTTCATGTTTTCTCATCCATCATGACACTGGCTACAGTTCTGTCATGTGCAGCCTTTACTATGTTAAGATTCTTCTCACTGGGCAATAATGGTGGTGCACGCCTTTAATCCCAGCACTTGGGAGGCCGAGGCAGGTGGATCTAGTGAGTTTAAGGCCAGCCTGGTCTACAGAGGAAGTTCCAGGACAGCCAAGACTGTTACACAGAGAAACCCTGTCTCAAAAAAAAAAAAAACAAAAAAAAACAAAAAACAAAAAAAAAAAACCCCTAAAACAATAATCAAAAAGGATTCTCTTTTCTTCTTAGTTTCTTCAGTGGTTTTATCATTAAATAATGTTGAATTTTAATTGCCAGTGGGGGGCAGATAGTTAGGAAATTCTGACTTGGGCCCATGTTCACAGCTATAGATCTGTATGGTGGGATGCAAAGCCTTCACTGCATGGGGCGACAGAAGGTTCTTCCATCCCAACTCAGCTTCTGACTTCTGAGAAGCAGGGGGTAGAGGGTGGTTACCAGCTTAGTGTGGGTTCACCAGGGTGGTGGAGGCCGGTTTTCCAGGGCTATAAGGACCCCTCAGTGCCATAGTTTCCCCTCCCACCCTAGTACACACTGTATCTAAAGGGTACATACACTTCAGTAGCTTGGGCATTTTGCAGAAACTTCAGTAGCCTCACAGGCATATCAACAAAGCACTGTTGGTGTGAGGGGAGACTTCCTAGAGCAGCTCAGACTTCACTGATGCCAGCTCCTCCTTTGACTCCTATGGTGTGTGGTGTCTTCTCCACACACAGAGCTTGTTGTCATGAACATAGCCAGATAGCCGTGACTCGCTCAGTTCACATCAGTGAGGAAAGGCTGGAGATCTGTCTGTCAGAAACCCACATGACTGGCAGAGACACACAGTAACGTGGGATAAAACAACAACAACAACAACAACCAAACAAACAAAGCAAAACACTTTTTAATGGAACTGCTTTTCCTCCATTCAGCTTGATATTGGCTTTACTTCATGGTAGATACCTTCGTTATATTTCCTCCTTTCCTAGGGGGTTTTATCATGAAGGGGTGTTGGGTTTTGACAAAGGCCTTTATCTGTACCTATTGAGTCGATCCTGTAATTTCTATCCTTCAGTTCACTGGGTGATGTATTACACTTATTGATTTGCATATGTTGAATGGTCCCTGTTTCTCTGGAATGAGGCCAACTTGTGTATGGCGAGTGATTATTTTGGTTTGTCCCTGAATTCAGGTCACAAGTATTTTATTGAGGTTTTTTTTTTTTTTTGTTTTTTTTGGCATCTAAGTTCATGAGGGAGATTAGTCTGCAATTTTCTTTTTCGTTGTGTCTTTCTCTGGTTTGGGTATCAGGATGATGCTGGTTTCCTGTGTGAATGTGCACGTACACACATGTGGAGGTCAGAGGACAACTTTAGGGGTCGGTTATTTCCTTCCACCTGATGTATGTCCGCTGTCCAACTCAGTTATCTGGCTTGGAAGAAAACACCAAATAAAATCTGGATGCATGCAGAAGTGCTGACCATTTCAGACAAAGTAAATTTAAAACCCAAATTAGAAGATATAAAACTAGTAGAAAAACAGTCCACCCAGAAAAAAAAGCAATTATAAATATATATATGCACCAAATGTTAATGTGCCTAGCTTCATAAAACAATCAGTACTGGCATACAGGGACAGATGCTTCAAAATATAAGAACAGTGGTAACATCTTCAATATTCTGCTGTCATCATTAGGCAGATCATCCAGACGACAAATAAATTTAAAATGAAAAAATATTATAACTACTGCAGCATGGATGAAATAGACTTAACAGACTGTTCTGCACAACAGCCCACCCAACAGTTGCAGGATACATATTCCTTCCACCAACTATGGGACTCCCTATAAAATAGGTCATCTCTTAGGCCATAAAAGACGTCTTAGATAAAATAATAATGATTTCTTGGATTTTATCGGGTCGTAGTAGAACAACACTGGAAGCCAATAGCAAGAGACACTACAGAAATAATACAATACTGAAGATGGAATCAGAGGGACACCGAATAAATAACAAGGGAAGTTCAAATTCTAGAGTCAAATTAAATGAAGATTTGGCTCACATATCCTATGTCACAGTCCATTCCTGATGGACGTCTGGGCAAGAACTCAAGGCAGGAACCTGGAGGCGGGAGCTGATGCAGAGATCACGGAGGAGTACTGCTTACTGGCTTGCTCCTCATGGCTTGTTCAGCCTGCTTTCTTATAGCACCACGCCCAGTGGCTTGGGACCTCCACACCAATCACTAATCAAGAAAATGTCCCACAGACTTGTCTATTGGCTAATATTACGGAGGCATTTTCTCTGTCGAGGTTCGCTTTCTTCCCAAACGATGCCGGTTTGTGTCAGGTTAACAAAAACTGGCTAGCACTTACGCATATATTTATAAAATATATTTGGATCTCAGGAATGAAGCCTACTGGGGGTAGCATTGTTGTTGAATTCTAACTTTAATCCATGGTGATCTGATAAGACACAGGTGGTTACTAATATTTTTTTGTAACTGTGTAAATTAGCTTTGTTACTGAGTATGTGGTCAATTTTCGAGAAGGTTCCATGAGCTGCAGAGAAGAAGGTATATTCTTTCCTCTTTGGGTGGAATAATCTATAGATGTCTGTTAAGTCCATTTGCTTCATTACCTCCATTAATTCTCTAATTTCTCTGTTAGGTTTCTGTCTGATTGACCTGTCCATTGGTGAGAGAGGAGTGTTGAAGTCTCCTACTATTAGTGTGTGCGGTTTGATGGTTGCCTTGAGTTTTAGTAATGTTTCTTTTACGTACGTGGGTGCTTTTATATTAGGGGCATAGATATTCAGGATTGAGACTTCTTCCTGATGAATTGTTCCTGTTTTGAGTATAAAATGTCCCTCTCCATCTCTTCTGATTGATTTAAGTTTGAAGTCAACTTTGTTAGAAATTAGTATGGCCACACGAGATGGGGAGAGAAAAGGTAGAAGGGAAGGAGGAGGGACTTGGGGAAACAGGAGGATTGGGATAAAGGAAGGGTGGATAGGGGAGCGCGGAACCACAATTCTTAGTTAAGGGAGCCACTTTATGGTGGGCAAGAGACTTGACCCTAGAGGGTCTCCCAAGTGCCCAAGATGAGGTTCCCAGTTAGTTCCTTGGGCAGCTGAGGATAGGGAACCTGAAATGACCCTATCCTAGAGCAATACTGACGAATATCTTGCATATCATCATAGAACCTTCATCTGGGGATGGATGGAGATAGAGACAGAGACCCACACTGGAGCACTAGACTGAGCTCCCAAGGTCCCAATGAGGAGCAGAAGGAGGGAGAACATGAGCAAAGAAGTCGGGACCACGAGGGGTGCACCCACCCACTGAGACAGTGGAGCTGATCTACTGGGAGCTCACCAAGGCCAGCTGGACTGTGACCGAAAAACCATGGGACAAAACTGGACTCTCTGAACATGGCGAATAATGAGGGCTGATGAGACGCCAAGGACAATGGCACGGGGTTTTGATCCTACTTAATGTGCTGGCTTTGTGGGAGCCTAGCCAGTTTGGATGTTCACCTTCCTAGATATGGACGGAGGGGGAAGGACCTAGGAATTACCACAGGGCAGGGAACCCAGACTGCTCTTTGGCCTGGAGAGGGAGTGGGAGAGGAGTGGGGGGAGGGGGAGAAGGGTGGGAGGAGGGGGTGAAGGGTGGGAGGAGGGGGTGAAGGGTGGGAGGAGGGGGAGGGAAATGGGAGGCTGGGAGGAGGTGGAAACTTGTTTTTTGTTTATTTTTTCTCCTTTTCTCAATAAAAAAATTAAAAAAAATAAATAAATAAAATATATTTGGAGACATATTTACACATGATTTATTAAATCAGCTTACCTTAAAATTGTGACAGCAGATGTCTAACACCCGAGAGGCTGGGAACCAATGGTCCTTGAGGCTCAGTGCCTCTACAGTCCCAATCTGATGCTGAAAACCGGGAGTGTTCCTGGGGAACTGCTGGTCCTGAGTCAGTGATGCAAGCCTGGAAGCACTGGTTCCGAAATCATCAAAAGAATCAGAAGTAGCATCAATAGAGTAAGGCAACTCCAAGACAAAAGGAAAGGCCAAGCAAGGACGGATAATCTTCCTTCTGCCATGCCCTTCTGATCTGGACTGCTACCAAAGGGTGGGTCTTCCTGTGTCAGTTAAAGCTGTCAGGGCAATTTCTTAGTGATGGCTTGCCACTCAGGTGATTCTAATTTGTGATGGGGCTGGGAAGTGCAGAAGGTGCCCTGTTCTAGAACCCGCTGGCTGTGCAGATGGCAGAACTCCTGTCCTCATCTGCACAGAACAGTTCTGTGTTGTGTAGCTCAACAGACTTTGCTTTTCTTTTGCTTTGTAGTTCCACAGAGGGGATCCCCCCATCCCTGTAAACCTACTCACTGCTATGTACTCAGTGTTTTGACTGTGTTTCTCACACGTCTAAAGGATGATGGTGGTTCTGGGTTTCACTTGTCATTGACTGTCTACTGTCCCATGCATTCTACTGCCCTTTTATATCCCTCTCCATACAGCCCCATACCATCTGTCTTGATTCAACCTCATAGTGATAGAAAAAGTGCCAGATGAGTCCAATCTGCCATCTTCTTACAATGTGGCAACTATTTGGCTGGTACCCATTTTCCTGTGAAAATACCATCAGGGTACAGTGTCCTCTTGAATTCTTTAAATACCAAGGGACTTACTATGACTTATCACACAGTGTTTAGTGTTTTGTATTGTTTGTTCTTAGATAGGTAACAGTAGATACCAAAATAATTCAAGGTGGCTAGGTTAACTGCTTCTATAGAAGTGTCTTGTAGGGCTCTAATAAAAAAAAAAACAAAACACCACATTTCTAACTCTGCTCTTTACAGTTATTTCACTAATATTTATTGTATGTTAAGCATAAAACAATTCAATGACCAGTTCTTTAATTTTAGTAAAGACCCAACTCTCTTTCTTTTCTGACACACTATCCAAAACTGTTATGAAAATATATACTTCGAAGAAGTTGTGATGTTTCAGGGTTAGGATTTCATAATGAGCACCAGGAATAAAAAAAAATCCTCTTGAAACAACGAGAGCAATAGCGTAAGAGTTGGATTTTTCAAACCATATTTATGCAAGAAAGTTTCTAAACTGTACTGGCCAGTTTCCACATCTCTGCCCTTCTAGTTTCACAGCAAGAGCCCAACATTCCTTGCGAGAGTCACCAGTTTCATCAGGAGAACCTTGTGGGCCTTAGGCTGCCAAGTAGACAAAGAAGCTTGCTGATTGGGGTGCTGGCTGTCACGGACCTGTCAAAGATCCTGGGGACATGGCCTTTTCTGATGAAAAGACCACACATGAGCTTCACATTCTGGGCATCCTGGTTGTTCTAGACTGTTTCTGTTCCTCTGATGAACACCATGGTCAACACAATATGGGTAGAAAGGGTTTATTTGGCTTTTGCCTCCTGGTCACAGTCTGCCATTCAGGGGAGTTCTAGCAAGAGCTCACGCAGAAGCAGAACCCAGAATTCTCCTTTGTTGCCGAAGCTTGTTTCTGAGAGAAACACTGTCCTTAGATAGGAGACCTCTGAGAGTTGACCAGAAGTGTTGATAACTCTGGGAGGTGATCACGTGACAGAGGGATAGAGGAAGGGAGGAGAGCACAGAGACTCTGCTTCAGATACCCTGTTGATAAACTACTACATGCTGAGAAATTTTAGTTTAGAATTTTTCTTTCTTTTTATTTGACCTTTCATAATAAAACACATTGATAGTGTAACACTTCTTAATTTTTGCAGGATCATTATTCTGTGCAGCATACAGGCCTTTCCTCTTTCAAACTCTGTAGCCGGCTGACTTCTGCTTAAGAGAAAGCACTAGAACACTTGTGGGTGACCAACATGGTGCAGAGACGCCGAGAACCACGTGGGAACTGGTGAAGTGTTGACCACACTCCACACAGAACCTTCCAGTAGTTCTTCTGTGTATGCTAGAGATAGCAGCTACTCATTGAATCTGACAGTAAAGCAAGGGCATCTGCTTATGAGAAACTGTTCCCAATGGCTGAATAGACTAGCCACATGCATAGTGCCCAAAGGAGCTGTTCTATGGCAAATGAGACTTCTAAAGATGTAATAAGAATAGCTATCTAAAGAAATAAAGTGTTTGACATTATTAGCATCCGTTGAGCCATCACATAGTCATGGCTCAGTATCTGCAGTGTTCAAAGGTACACACAGAACCCTAAAGAGCAGCCTCACAGGCTAGGACACAGAGCATACTTTAACTGATGTTTCTTCACATTCCTAGCTTTTATTTTCCCCTAAGTTTCCTGTAGATACATGGATAGGATTTGATCTGAATAGAAGCAATGATCTAGTTATTTTCAGATTCTGTTGTATAAGAAATTATGGAAATAAGGATTGTCGAAAGAAGTCTGCTGCAGTGAGTCCTCGAATCAGAACAGGCAGAGCAGCGAGGCCAGACTGCAGAGAAGAAACCTACAATGCAGACTGCAGCTTCCATGTGTGAGAACCAAACTCCAGTGGCAAAAGACCCAAGCTTCACAAGAAGCAGAGGAGGAGGACTGATGGATTTAGGTGGTGAAGAACCCCTAAGTCACCATTTTATTCACGATCTGATAACTCAGTTCAAGGAAGCCACATCCGATGATGAATGGGGCCTCTCTGACTCCTGAAACCAACCCACTCCGAACAAAGTCACACCTCGAGGGAAAATGCACTTAGCCTGAAAAGAGTGAGGCTAATATGAACAACGGAAACAGTAAGGGGGCACATAGAGGGGGCACATCTCAGAAAGGATAAGCCATGTTTTCAGATGCTTTGTGGAAATGCCTCCTCCCTCAGCACAGCAAGCACAAGTGGCTGGAGTGTACGTCATCTGTGCACTGTGCAAATGTGTTGGAAGAGAGTGTTGGACTCCATGGGACTGGAGTTGCAGACAGATGTGAACTGCCATTTGCGTGCTGAGAATTGAGCCTAGATCCTCTGGAAGAGCCACAAATACTCTTAACTGCTGAGCCATCTCTCCAGCCCTTCATATCTTTAAAACATTGCAGCACAGAGTTGAATTGAGGAGAAACAGAATAAGCTGATTGATGCAAAAAAACGCAGAGAGCTTGTTGTAGAAGAGCGCCAGGCTCCCAGGGAAAGTATATAAAGCTTTCAAATATAAAATGACCACAATTCACCAGGCCAATTGTGTGTGTGTGTGTGTGTGTGTGTGTGTGTGTGCGTGTGAAATGAGATATCGACCCTCATCTCTGAAGATTCTTAAAGTGTTAGAAATGAGAAGTTGACAATAGATTAAGGAAGTACATAATACTCTATAGAGATTTTTACAGTAATAACCCAAGGAGAGGGATGCTGAGGGCCAGAGGAAGAGACGGTGTAAAATGCGAGTAATCAGAATAGATTATACACACGGTTAAAATAATCAACAGATAAATTTAATAAAGCTGTAAGAATTCCTGGGTATTATTAAAATATTATATCTATTGGCCAGGCGGTGGTGGCACACTCCTTTAATCCCAGTACTCAGGAGACAGAGGCAGGCGGATCTCTGTGAGTTTGAAGCCAGCCTGGTCTACAAGAGTTAGTTCCAGGACAAGCTCCAAAGCTACAGAGAAACCCTGCCTCAAACCTCCCCCATCTCAAAAAACCCAAAATAGGAAAGGTTATAACCTTATATCCATTAATCGTTAGTTTCCTATTGCTCTAACAAAACTCCATGACCACAACAATTTATGGCAGGAAGGGCTTGTCTGAGATTCTCAGAGGGACTAGAGTCCATCACCATCACAGGAAGAAAGAGTGGCTGCTGGAACAGCTGAAGGCTCACATCTCAAACTGCAAGCATGAAACAGAGAGTGAACTCTAAATGGTGCAAGTTTTTAAGACCTCAAAACCCACCTACCAGTGACATACTTCCTCTGGCGAAGCCAAACCCCCAAACAGAGGACCAAGTATTCAAATTCAAGAATTTATAAGGGTACATTTATCATTCAACCCAGACATTTATCATCCATTAGCACTAAAGTTTCTTCTTTATACGATTATGGTGCTTGCAAAGGCCAGAAGTGGGTGTCAGATCTACTGGAACTGGGTAGTTTTTATGTTCACAGCAGAACAGGAAGTGGAGGGCACAACGAAAGTCAGGAACTGTGACAACCTTCAATGGCCCACCTCTACTTCCGTCAGCAAGGTTCCACCACATGAAGATTCCACATCCTCCCACAAAAGTGCCACTAGCATTTGAAACAATTTGAGGAAATTTCAGAATCAAACTATAGCACAACCTTTACACATAAAAGGAAAACCTGTAAGCTAGAGGCAATGGAAGTTAGGATCCACCCATTATAACAGCCAATAAAATGGAATGGAAGAAACAAGGGAAGGAAAAGATGAATGCCTAGGTTTCTATTTGGCAAGGAATAGAAAGAATTATGTAATGAAAATGGTGTACATTCCTTCAAAAACAAAGATGTTATCTGGGCCACATGGAAAGGTGTGCTATGTTCAAGGACTGGGAAATTCAATACCGTGCATTTTCCAGCTCTTCAGCTAGCTTGTGTATATGATGCAAACCAAAAACAATTTTGTAAATGTTTTGTAATCAGCTATCTATGCTGACTAACAAGCTTATTTGAAAAATGAACAAGAAAGAATAACCAAATAAAGAATAAAAATAGATAATGGACTAATGGAGGTTGATAATAAAATATAAAACCTACACAGCAACCTGTAAAGATTATGTGTATGACCCTTACATATAACTGGGGGATATGTAGAGCTGTATGTAGATTGCCTGGGGTACACAGGTTCTGGGTTCAGGCCCAACTGCCACAAAATCAAAAACCAACCAACAAAACAACAGAAAAGTGCTTTTCCTTCACAAGGAACTTTTAGAAATCCAGAAATCGACTCTATCACACATGCAAACCAGTAGGAAAAAAAATGGGAAAATTGGATGGCTTCCAGCTGACATACAGGAAATCCTATCCACATACAAATAAAAAAAAAAGAATATCAAACATAAAGGTTTAGGTGTGAAAAGGATGCCCATAAGCCAGAAACTTCTTCTCAGGCTTTCGGAGTTCTAGAGAGCTCTATGTGGGAGATTTCCCTAGGATAGCTGTAGAGGCAGGTGTTTGAGAATACACACAGAGATGTTGCAGGACATCCACTATGAAAACAGAAATGTCAATTATGTCACAACAAAATGCTTTCTCTTTTTATATAAAATGAACTTCTAAAAGTAGAGATGTAAAAGACCAGTTGTGGACAATGCTTGCTCTACGTGCTATGCCCTAGGATATGGTTCTCAAGTCAGGCAAGGGCCTGGAGATTGAAACACACACAGTTAACGTCAAGAATGCTACTTTTATTGTGGTCAAGGGAGGATTATATAGGGTCTCCTTGACTAATGTCCACACCCTAACTCTCAGCTGCAAGCCCACCAGAAACCACTCCACAGACATCAGGAACTCCTGAGGGTCTCCTGCTCAGAGCAGCTGCAAAAAAGTTGTTTGCTCAGAGCAGCTGCAAGCATAGGAAAACAAGTTGTTTATTCTGGCAGGCATGGGGTCACAGGAATTCCAGGGTCTGAGGGTCTACAGTCCCCAACAACTGGTAACCCGATAGGAAAATTAGCTAGGGAATTCTGTTGGTCAAATGCACCAATATTCAATGTCATACACAGAAAGAGAAATGGTTAACAAGAAACTGATTCACAAAATAAGATGAAGATGATGAGCTGCTGAACTCTGACCCCTGCATGTTCCCCTGCATATAACTGAATGAACACATGTGCACACCTCTCTTTTCTCATGTTATGTAGGTTGGTATCCTCCAAACCTGGACTGCAAGAGAGAAAAAGCAAGAATACCTTACATATTAAAAATGAACAAAACAAACAAACAAAAAGCAAATAAGCCAATCTGTACTAATGAATGGAGATTTGATTCTCAAATGAAATAAAACTAGCAATCAAAAGCACAACAAATAAATAAAAAACATCCTTTAAATACTAGCAGGATATTTGAAACTATTAAATAATTACTGTGAACATTTTGGGGTATAATAGTAATACTGTGGTTTTGTTTTTAAAATAATTTTTATCTTTTACCTAAAGATTCACAAAAATATTTATGGGTAAATTTGTTTCTTTGGTTGTACTTCAAATAGTTCAAGAGGAAATGATTCTGATAGAGAAGCCAAACTGTAACTGAGCTCCCCAAGCCAAGTGCTGGGGAGGTGAGGGATTTCTTTGTTTTGTTTTCCCCCTTCTAACTTAGACGCTTTGAACTTTTTGTGGTAAATAGTTCTAGAAAAATTAGAGAATGCTTCCTTTCTGAGAGCATTGGTTGGTCTGCATGCAGAATAATTAGCTGAGGGGAAAAGTAAACTATCTCACCTCAAATGTTATTTATTTACGTATTTTCAGTTAGATTGGAAAAAAAATACAGACCTCTGCGTGCACAGAAGGACTCTGAAGAGCTGTTCTTCAGTAAAAACTGAATCATACTTTATCTACATTACAAGCAGAAACACACATCTAGACACACACTTTCTTTCCTGGCCTTTCCACTTCTCTGCCTAGCGATGTTCTTTGTTCAGGAAGAAGACCCCAGACAGAGATTACTGGAGAACGTTGCCACGGAGATGACCACAGCAGGCTGCCACGAAGGCCACGTTGGGGGCCACGTTGGGGGCCACACCATCTACATAGCACAGCCTTTGCCTCTGTGGTATTCCTCTACATCTCTGTCTTGTGAAGAGGCTGACTAAAGCTTTGGGTTACTTCAGGGTTTCTGCTATCACACTCAGAGCTCTGATGTGAGGACATTACATTCCATCATTATTATTGGTTTTTTAACTCAGTATTTCAGGGACTCAGTCCCTGACCTGCAGAGATCAAGGGGAAGCTTCACCACCCCCACAGCACCCCCAAGCACAGAAAAACTTTAAGCTGCTCTTCGGAACCGAGACGTCCTGAAACACTATGCCAAAACCTTTCTCTCATTGGACAAACCATGTGCGTTCTTAAAGTAATTTAATTCAGACTTTGCTTAGCTCACACAAACATTATTTTATGGGAATTGTTCAGTGTCCAATTTCCACTTATCCACAAACAAGAACAACCCAGCACCCTAACAAGTGCCTATATGTTAAACTGTGTTCCGCTTAAAGCGCAAGGCTGTCATTTTGCCAAACAGGCGAAAGTTTCACCTGAAAGAACATTTTGCTTATTTCAAGCAGTATTACAGTTAACAGTTCCTCAGCAAGGTGAGGCTTCTGTCCTCGTAGACAGCTGGAGCTGCAGTCAGTGCTGGGTCTTGAGCCTTAGTTTTCCTCAATTCCCTTCTCTCTATGTGGGGTCTTAGTCCGACTTCATGAAATTCCTCAAGGAATTCCTGTGGAAGAAAGCAAAAGCTCCCTGGTCATTTTGTGTCTAGGCTTGGAAGTTCCAGATTACTTTTCAACAATTTTTTGATCAAAGTAGCCACAGGGCCAGCAAGGTGCAAGGGGAGTTGAAAACACACTCTTGTCTTTCCATAAAAAGAACATCATTTGCATACAGAGAGAGGAAGGTTTGTGTGAGCCCACTAAAGAGGCTAGATTGCACAAAAGTATCAGGACAAACCTTTTTATCCTGAGGTTATAAGTACATGGTTGGCAGCAGACAGCTTTGTAGCAGGAGTAGAAACCATAGGTATTTGGGCAAATTCTTCATCTAACTTGCTTGTGCCCTCAGGACCAATCACATACGTACCACTTCCATTTGTTAGTGAATGGCTGCTGTGCACATCCAACTTTATGACTTGGTGGGGTAGATAACATTCAGCTCATGATGGGCAGCTCAGGTTGCATGGTAACTTGGTGGCCATTGTCAGATGTTCATTTCTAGTAAGGCCCAATAGCAGGCCAAGAGCTGACTCTCCAAGGGAGAACAGTTGTTTGCAGATGATTGTTGGGGGAGGCCGCTCATTTGTTCCCAGCTGCCCAGACTCAAAATAAGCATGCAGAAACTATATTATTTGAAATACTGTTTGGCATATTAGCTTATGCATATTTCTATCTATCTCTTATATCTTAAATTAGCCTATTTATATTATTTTATATTTTACCATGAGGCTTGTGATTTACCAGCAAGGTTCTGGCCCATCTGTCTTTGGTGGCGACTACATGAGTCTCTCTGACACAGCCTTCTTTCTCCCAGCATTCAGTTTAGTTTTCCTGCCTAACTCTATTCTGCCCTATCACCCACCAAAGTAGTTTCTTTATTCATTAACCAATAAAAGCAACACATATACCAAAGGACCTCCGGTGCCAGATGATAGTAGAATCTTGCTCCCAAATACCAAATGTCTCCTCTGTAATTCACCTTTGTCAAGGCTCCAAACAGTATCCCTATCTGCCAGTGACACCTCAAGTCCCATCGGGTCTGCAGGATCATATAGTTCAAATGGTAGAGCAGCCTGCACAATGGTCTGGACATATTGAACAGCCTTCTCTTGTTCCAGGTGCCACTCAAAGCTAGCAGCATTCTGAGTCACTTGATATATGGGCCAGAGTAACAGACCTAAGAAAGGAATGTGCTGTCTGTAGAATCCAAGCAGGCCCCACTAAGCTTTATGCTTCTTCTTGGGGTGAGGGGAATAGTTGCAATAATTTATCCTTCACCTTTGAAGGAATATATCTGTATGCTCCCCACTCCTGGACTCCTAAAAATTTCATTGGGTCCCTTGAATATGGCTGAATTTATTTCTGATTCTCTGATGTGCATGCAAGTTACCAACAAGTCAAAGTGGTTGCTACCTCCTGCTCACTTGATCCGGTCAGCATAATGTCATCAATATAGTGCACCAGTGTGATATTTTGTGGAAGAGATATATGATCAAGATCCCTTTGAACTAAATTTGGACTAACACAGGCCTGGAGAGTTAATATATCCTTGAAGTAAAACTGTAAGGGTATACTGCTGACCTTGGCAACTGGAAGCAAATTGCTTCTGGAGGTCCTTATGGCCAGGTACCAAGAAAAAGTCATTGCATCATCAGTAGCTACATACCATGTACCAGAAGATGTGTAATTCTCTCTCTGGTACAGCTGCTGCAGTTGGAGTCACTGATTAAGTTTTCAGTGGCCACTCTCATTCTCCCCCATCTGTCTTCTGCACTGGCCAAAGAGGAGAGTTAGAGGTAGTGTGATGGGAACTGCATCTTTCAAGTCCTTGATGGTGGCACTGATTTCTGTGATTCCTCCAGGAATGGAAAATTGTTTTAGTTTACTATTTTTCCTGGCAGAGGTAAACCTTCTAGGCATCCATTTAGTGTGTCCAGCCATAATAGCCCTTACTCCACTGATCAGGAAACCAATGTGAGAATTCTGCCAACTTCTAAGTGTATCTACCCAAATTATACATTCTGGTATAGGGAAAATAATCAAAGAAAGCGTTCAAGGTGCCCACAGGATCTATTGTGAGTCAGACAATACCATCAATCACCTGGCTTTCATAAGCTCTGCCACATACTCTCCACCATGATATGCTACAGGCCCAACAGCATCAAGGCCAATTAACCAGAATTGCAACCTTCATAACCATGAGCCCAAATGTTCTTTCTCTCTTTGGTAAGTTGATTGGGTTAGATATTTATGCTACAGCAGCAGGAAGCAGATCAATTTCTCTCCTTCCCAATCTACCATAGACTCACACACACGATTGTCCTATTGACCCGCTTCTGTTAGAAAGGAACAATGCCCTAGCTTTGGAAACATGTGTGAGAAGATGACTGGGGGCTAACCCTTCACCCCATGGCAAGCTCACATGCGTGGGTACAGTTTCTAAGGCAGTTGCTCTCTTTTGGCTGACTTTATGCATAGCCCTTCCTGGGGGAGAATACTTCGTCTTTGTCTTCATCATTCCCTTTCTGACTGGCCTTTTCAGTTGTTAGGGGAACAGTATTTTTAAACACACTCAATAGAAGAAAACAATGCATGTCTTTCTTTGCTTCCTGCAAAAGGTCATATGGACAAAGAGCATGGGGACAGTGGTTCCAACTGGACATGCAAGCACATGCATAAGTGAACACATTTAGCACACTGGATGCCAGAGTTAACCCTTGCTTGCCTGGAGAAAGGAGACTCTTTTTCTGTTGTCAGATTTTCCTTTGTTTTGAGTTTGAACTGAATTTTTATGACAAAAAAAAAAAAACAGGACTTAATCCTCAGAACATTTGTTTGCTCTGCCAATGCTCAAAGCATTGGAAAGCTCCAGAGCTTGGAGGCAGGACACTAGTGTAGCAGGTTGGGGTTTCCTCTCAGCCCTGGGACAGTGATCAGCACAGAGTTACGGGAATACCAAAGACTGACTGTCACAGAAGGACTTCACCCTTCAATACCAGTCGAGAGAGAAGTGAACTAAACTCCTGAAAGGTGTGTGCTTGTGGAAACTGGCATGGCCTTTCCCACGTGGTTAATGGTCTCCGCAAGAAAAATTAGTGTTTAATTCCTTTCACGGTTCCTTTCCTTATTCATTGTCAGGGTAAGAAAGTGCTGGCTCGGCCCCGTCTTCCCAGGGAGCAGACACCATCACGGGCAGGCTGCTCTGCTCCTCTGTGTAGTTCATTGGCTGGTACTTTTATACTGATCTGAGAGTCCTGTTTATTTGGGGATGTAAAATGGCTGCTTCAGGGTGAGATTAGGTCATCTTCAAATTTCTGAAAAAAATATTATAACAGAACTGTCTCTCCATGGAGGTATCATAATATCTCACGGAACCTACAGGGTAAAATCTGATCTTCAAGGTCTCTATCTCCAGCAACAAACACAAAGATACTTAAGCCGTTTACTACAGTGTAGCTTTCTAAATGTGTAAACTTCCACTCGCTTATCATGCCCTACGAAAAGGACAGGACTTAAACACATGTGAACTATAAGGAATTCTACTGCGAAAAGATGCAACAAATAGAGTTAAATACATATTTTGGCAGTTTTGTGGGGTACACAGGCAAAAACTGGCTTTGCTGTCCAATGAAAGAACATGAGAAAGCCTAAGCTATTTGACCTGTATGTGAGACACACACATGAGCAGAAGTAATAATTAGGGAAGGTGTTTAGGGTTCTTGTGTGCCTTTCTGCCGGACTAGAACGAGAGAGAGATTCAGTGTGCGTGGTGGAAACATTCCTAGAAGACTGAGAAACTGATGGGTTTATTCGATGTCTCCTGTCTCCATGCTCTCCTGTACTCCTTTTCTTTTCTCTCTTTCCTCCCCCCCCCCTCAGGTCTGCTCAACCTTCCTCCTTTCTTTTAAAGAGGAGAGCGAGTGAGCCCAGGTCTCAGATCTCTCTCAGGCTTTCTTAATTGAAAGCAACAATACGGAGTCACTTCTTTATGCTAAGTGAAACACTTCTGCATGTATCTCCAAGGACGAAGTGATTAGCTCAGCCAGAAACGGGGACTCTGACTATTCCTGCGAAGCCGTGGAAAGAGTGAGGTACAATTTTTGAAGAGATAGGACTGAAAGAATGGTATTTTCTTTCAAAACATGTCTCTCTCTGAAACGTGAGTGCAGACATATGTCAAGATAGAAGCTGGATCGTGTTTCTAGCAGTGGAAGACTCGAATTTCGTCAAACAAGACTGTTTGTTCCCATGCCCAAACTGTCCTACACTGCCCCGTTGTCTGGACGAGAACGGAACACAACCAGCTTCGGACAGTGGAGCTTGAGTTGGAGCCAACCTTGCTAATGAACACGTGGTTTTAATAACAATGGGGCTACTTGCTGGCTGGGTGGCAAGGTGCCAGGCACTTAATGTCGAGGGAGTAACCTGTATAAGAAGTACCATCTCCTGATAAGATTGCGTTTCCCAGACTGCCCCACACACACTTTGAGACTCTACAAAACAAAACAGGGAGGTCAAGGCTGAGACCCTGCAGAGGTCCTGTGTGCTCTGACCATGACCTGGGAGGGCGGCATGGCTTGGGGTATTTCCCTGTTTCAGGTTCCTGGTGTGCTGGATCCTGGAACCAGAGGCTATGAAAGCCAGAAGACAGGGAAAGAGTTACCGTTTACCGATATTCCCACTACACTGACAAAATGGATCCAATTACATGATGGTAGCATTAAATGTTATTAAAGGGATCCAAAGTCTCGAGGCCAGACTTTCACACAATCATGATAAGCTGCTTAAAACAGCTGAAATAGCACCCTCACTTCGCCGAAGGGGAAAGAGTTGGTGATGTTGGCTCACGGTCTGCAGCGCTGGCCTGTAACCGCCGGCTTAGCACATGGAAAGGGGACTCCTGTGACTTCATTAGATCTGAAGGTGTTCTTGGCTCTTTTCCCTGCTTTGTTCCTTCAGGACATTTTTGTGAACTGCAACTCTAAAAAGGCTTGCCTGAGGCCATTGGCGACCGGGCTGGCTTGGTTGGTAGGGGCAGACCCTTCTTCTGAAGGACCATGGACTGCTGCGTTTTAACTATCCGTTCTCTTCGGTTTGCTTCCTGTTGCTGTAATTTCAGACTTGCAAGTGATAGAATTCATTGCTCTGGTTTTCTCATTCCCCATAACTTCTACATCTTAGAGGAAATACATTTTAATTTATTCTTTGAAAATTCCACACATGAATCCAATCCATGTATCTTGATGGTATCTACCCTTAGTTCCCTCCCTCTGACTTCTTCTAGTCCCCAACACTTCTCCCTCCCAAATTCTATTGTTTTCCTTTCTTTTTAAGAATAACCCACTGTGTTCAATTAGTGCTGCCCAAATTCTCACGGGGGTGGGTTCATCCACTAAGACATGTGAAACTACTACCAGTGGCTACCCCTAAAGAAAAGCAACTCTCCCTCCCCTAGTGGCCATCACCTAACAATAGCTTCTCAGCTAGAGGTAGGGGCTTGTGTGCTCTTTGCCCCATCCCCAGCATTGCTTTGCTTCTGTGCACATCTTGCTTGGGCAGGGGGTTGTGCAGTAGGTGTACCAATTGGAGTTGAGCACCCCTACACCTAAGGCTCAGGAAAGGTCATGGAAAAAGGGGTGGAAGGATTGTAAGAGCCAGAGGACCAGGAAGTTTAATGCAACATGGTGTCTTCTATATATTACAAGGAAAGGGGCCCCCATGAACTCTCAAGCATATGTCTCCTAAATAAGACCCACACCTTGAAAACACCAGTTCATATGCCAACTTGAATGGGGGCCAGATCTTACACTCTCATGACCCTAGGGACAGGTGGCAAGAGGTGGGGTGGGGGATGGCAGCTTTCCCTCACCTATGCCACCACATGGCAGGGAAGGCAGGGAGCGGGCAGCTCTCCTGCTCCCACACCCTCAGGGCCTGCTCACCGAAGCCCTGCCCACAGGGTCAGGTATATATCTTTTCTTTTCTGCTTTATGTAAAGACTTTTTGATACTCAAAGTGAGTTTCTGGTTTTGCATTTTGTCCAACTCTGTACTTCCATTGAAGCGTTGAACCCATTCACGCTTGACATTATTATTTAGCCAGTTAGGTTAAAACCTGTGAACTTGTTCACTTTGTTCGTTTAGTTCTGTGTTTAAATTTGTCCTCTTCAGTCTTCGCGGGAATAATTAAATATTTTATCATATCGTTTGATCTTCAATATTGCCTCCTGAAACCACTTATTTGTATTTTTGTGTGTGAGCATTTGGCCAGCGTGTAACTCTGTCTACCAGGTGCTTGCAGCATCTGCAGAGCCCAGAAGAGGATGTCTGGTCCCCTGGAGCTCTTTTTGCAGATGAGCGTGAGCTGCCGTGTGGGTGCCAGGACCAGAACCCAGGTCCTCTGGAAGAGCAGAAAGTGCTCTTAACTGCTGAGCTATCTCTCCGGGCCCTTCAATATTGACTTTTAAGATCATTTTCTTGAGGTATGGTTGAAATACAGAAATTTGTCACTGGTTGGTGCACATTGCATGTTGAGCCTAGAGATGAGTTTGTGCTCATGAACTGCCATGTACTTCAAGTCATATGCAAGGCCTCCGGTGGGCCTCCTTCTGCTCTCCTGATGAAAATCAGCAGAGTCATTATTATTTGTCCTAAAGATGTGTAAGGTTCAATGTTGGAGGATGTTAGTATATGAAGTACAATGGCACCCTCATGTTGTGTCTCATGGCTGAGATCTGAAATGTCTTCCAAAGCTCATGATGTGTAAGCATCAGTGAACAGCCCATCTGTGTTATGAAAATGATCTCCTTTCCTTCTTTTACAGCTGAGCCATGTTCCATTGCATGTACATATCACAGTTTCTTTATCCATCTGTCAGTGAACACTTAGGGTGTGTCTGTGTCTTAGCCATTGTGGATAGTGTTGCAGGGCCCATGAGGGTAGAGATATCAGTCCAAGGTAGTGGTGTCTATATTTACATTGTTTATAATCTGTTCTATTTTTCCTTTGCATTTAGCAACTGTCTTAGATTTTAAAAATGCATTTTAATGAATCAGTGTTTACCTTCAAATAGAGGTCAGTCACTATGTATGTAGAATAAGCACCTTGCAAAGGTGTGTTCCCAGTTCTATCCTATCCATTGTCGCTCCTTAACGTTATATAAAATATAAGCAGAGCACTAAAGTGCAGTTCCCAAACCTCCATCCACCCCCTTTCCCTCGACTGTTGACTCTCTGTGGAGACAGGCATCTCTGCCTAGCACTCGTCCTCCTGCCTGGATGACGTTCTTCTGTCTTACACTGCAAGACCACTGATAGTTAACTTGCTTGTGATTTTGTATAAGAAAAATGTACCTCTTTCATTGAAAAAGGCTGCCTTTTCTGGTACAAAATTGTGTTAATGAAGGAATATGTATACTTGTTTTTGTTTTTTGAGAGGTCTCAGTATGTTACCCTGGCTAGTCTGAAACTCACTATGTATATCAGGCTGGCCTCATATTCACTGAGATCTGCCTGCCTCTGCTTCCTGAATACTGGGATTAAAGACATGAAGCATGGTGCCTATCAAAAAGATTCTTAATAAGGTGTGGTGGTTGAATAAGAATGACCCTCACAGGCTGACTTCCTTTGAATGGCCACCTCCCAAATAATGACATGAGACTTCTTATTAATTATGAAATCTTGGCCTTATCTTAGGCTTGTTCCCAATTAGCTCTGAAAACTTAAATTAACCTACATTAACTATGTTTCTGCCATGTGACTTGTTACATCTCCTCAGTGCAGTACCTCCTACTTCCTCCATGTCTGGCTGGCGACTCCCTCACTCCAGATTCTTCCCCTGAGTTCCTCTCTCTGTATCTCTCTGGAAGTCCTGCCTGTCCTCTCTTGCTTAGCTATTAGCCATTCAGCTCTTTAGTAAACCAATCAGAAAGTGACATATCTTCACAGTGTTCAAAAAAAGGTTATCTCACAACACATACATTTGAATGCTTAGTCATCAGGGAGTGGTACTTGAGGGGGTTAGGAGATGTGGCCTTGTTGGGTAGCTATGCCCTTGTTGCAGGAAGTGTGTCACTGGGAGTGGACTTTGGGATTTCAGTAGCCCAAGCCAGCCCCAGTCGCTCTTTCTCTTCTTGCTGCCTGTGGAACCAGATGTAGAACTCTCAGCTCCTTCTCCAGCACCATGTCTGCCTGTACAACACCATGTGGATAATGGGATAAACCTCTGAAACTGCAAGCAAGCCCCCAGTTAAATGCTTTCTTTTATAAGAGTTGCCATGGTAATGAAGTCTCTTCATAGCAACAGAGCCCTCACTAAAACATAAGGTGACTCCATTGACTTCTTGCTTGCCTGGCTTATAAATGTTACCTATGCTTTCTTTAGTTGTGTTTGTCTTTTAATAGTTTATATTTTTTGGATGGTTTTAGGTTTGTGGAAATCTTGTACCCCATACCTAGTCCCTTCTGTTATTCTATTAACATGGTTCATTAAATTTCTATTAATAAGCCAGTGTTCATAAATTATAATTAACTAAAACTTTGTTCATAGCCTTTCTCGTGGCCCCATTAGTGTTTTGGTACAGTATCTTCCCATGACCCTCTTGGCTGTGACAGGGTTTCAGATTTCCTTTGTTTATGATGCCTTTGATAGATCTGGGGACTTTTGGTACAGTGAGTTGTCTTTGAGTTTGGACGTGTTTGATGTTTTTCTTGAGGTTAGACCATGGTCATGAGTTTGGGGGAGAAAAACCAGACAGGAAAGTCCCATTTTCATAGCATCAAATTAGGAGATGGGTTAGCGGCATCCATTTTTATGCTCAGGGCTGACCGTGATGCCTTACTGGGGACAGTTTGCCAGACTCTGCACTTTGAGGTTGCTCCTCTCCCCTCTTCAGAAGGAAGTCATTCTGCACTGCCCATCTAGGGCGGGCATGAGGTTCCTCTCCTTAACCACGCATGTTGTGTGGGACTCTACAAGAGATTTGTCTTTTTGTTCTCTAGTTCCTGATTTATCTGGTCATTATTTATATTGCTATGAAAGTGTCTTTTAATTTGGGCCATAATTATCTTACATCTCTGTTCTCAACACGGGTGCCAACCTGTTTCTTCTGATGTACTCTTTGTTTGTTTGTTTGTTTGTTTGTTTGAGACAGGGCTTCTCTGTAGCTTTGGAGCCTGTCCTGGAACTAGCTCTTGTAGACCAGGCTGGCCTTGAGTTTACAGAGATCCGCCTGCCTCTGCCTCCAGAGTGCTGGGATTGAAGGTGTGAGCCACCACCGCCGGCTCTTATGTATTCTTGACAGTGTTTTGCTGATTATTTTGTGCAATGTTTTTTTTTTTCTCAGTAAATCTGTTTTAGGTGGGTGCTATGCCTCTGGAGAATTTTTCCTTTATATTTTAATTTTTGGCTTTACAATGTTAGTGTCTATTTTTTTTAGGGTCATGGGGTGGGGAGATAGAGACATCTCAGTGTATTTAAATCAGAACCATACCTACTGTTTGCAGAACCCAGTGTCAGGAGTTTGAGATGAAGATGTGACCATCAGTTGGTTTGTCCCACTTGGGGGCTTTGTACGTGAAAGCCATAACCCAGGAACTGTGATGCCCTGGCGTGTGGCATGACAACGGTGACGGGCTCTTAAGATCCAGCAGAGGGGTTTGCGCCCAGTGAGGTTATTCTGCTGCAGGACATCCTACCTGTGTTCCTTCAGACAAGAGACAAAAGCTTCTGGGGCACAAGGGAAAGGTCTGGAAATCTAAGGAGACCATGAGGGGGTTGAGTGAGGAAAGTATCACAGCACTTTCTGGAAACCTCGACTCGGGGCTCTTTCAGGTATCTTCACTAGAAAAAGCCAAAGTTGTCATTCTTATAACCTGAAATCTGAGATTTGGTCTTCTCACTTCCGAAGTGAGGCATCTTGGGAGTATTTAAATCTCCAAGCTTCCATCTAAGGCTTCTCATCTATAAAGTTTTAAAGACATTTCTAACCACACTGGACTGCAAGGAACATCACAGGAAACACCAGGCTTCTAGAAAGAAGTCATTATTGTTCTTTGAAGCTACTAAATTGAACTCTTTCTAGCTGATTGGGCACCTCCAGATGAAGGGTTTGGTGGAGGTGTCTGTGGGTCAGCACATCTGCAGAAGAGTCTGCTCATCTGTGGAGGGGTCTGTGGTTCTGAGGAGGAGGTTTGTGGTCTGCAGAGGGGTCTGCGGAGGGGTCTGCGGTCTGCGGTCTGCGGAGGGGTCTGTGGGTCTGCGGAGGGGTCTGCGGGTCTACAGAGGAGTCTATAGTTTGCAGAGGGGTCTGTGGGTCTGCGGAGGGGTCTGTGGTCTGCAGAGGGGTCTGCGGGTCTGCAGATATGTAGAGAGAGGTCTTAGGGTCTGCAGAGGGGGCTGTGAATCTAGGGAAGGATCTGCTTGGTCTGTTCTGGCTCTTCCCATGCTGACTCTTTCTTCGCTAATGGTGAGGCAGCAGCCTTCAAGTCAGGCTCCATAAAAGACTCAGCCCTGTGGCCAACTTTTCCAAGTGGCCAAATCTCAGTTTTCTTTAGCAAACACGTGGCCCCCAAAAGTTCGTGAGCCACAGCATCTTGGCCACATGAACCATCTGGTACATCTAACCACCAAACTGGAACGTGATTTTATGTTTTCTGGGCAGGATTAAGAGTGAGCTCTCAAAGGTTCAGATGGCCTCTGCAATCAAGGGCAATTGGGCTATAATTGAGATGTCACTCAACAGTGATGCCAAGAGCAATGGAAACTGAGATGACCACCATGCCTTGTGGTGAGTGCCCGTCTCTGGGAATTAGCAGGATGCCCAGGACGTGAGCAAAAGGCAGCCTTGGATGGTTTGGCCGTCCTCTTCCCGCGAGTGTTAAATCCTGTTTGCTTTAGGCATGGGACTCTACAGAAGTGATCAGAACAACTTCTGCCTTAGAAAACCTTGTCAGACTCAAGGTTCAGGCTCCCTTGAAACAGGCTGTGGTTCAGATGATGTCCTCGTGTCCTGATTCTCAGCTGTAAGCCCTAGTGTGGCTTTTAAAGAGACAACCGAAACAATGACTAAGGAGGCCACTAGTTAGTTCTGACCGCTTAGCCCTGAAATAATCACACAGAAAATGTATTATTTAAATCACTGCTTGGCCCATTAGCTCTAGCTTCTTATTGGCTAATTCTTACATCTTAATTTTACTCATTTCTGTTAATCTGAGTATCCCCACATGGCTGTGGCTTACTGGCTAAGGTTTCGTCTGGCTCTGGAGGGGCTACATGGCTTGCCCCTGACTCCGCCTCCTTCCTCCCAGCATTCAGTTCCATCTTCCCTGCCAACCTAAGTTCTGCCCTGCTATAGGTCCAAAGCAGTTTCTTTATTCATTAATGGCAATCACAGCACCCAGAGGGAAATCCCACATCACGAACACAATGACAGAACAAACAGGGATAACACAAACAAAACTCAGAGAGCTGGCAGCATGAGACCGTCACCATCAACAGCAATGCTGACCTCAGATGCACAGAGCCAGCGGCTACCACAGGGTCAAGGTCTCTACAACTCTGCTTGCCACTGTCTGAGGCACTTCTCTTTATTTAGAGGACTTAGATTGTACCCACCTGAACTGCGAGCCAGGCTCTCTCTCAGTCTGCTTGCTTCCTGTAGACTGTTGGGCCCCCAATGGGTGGGATCTTTTAATTTCGAACGCTATCTCCTCTAGCCTGAATGGGATAATGGTTCCCAGAGTGATATTGTCTTTGCAACTCCATATATGGCCTATAGATCATATCGGGGCTAGATAAAAATCTTCATATATTAAATTCTTTAAAAACCTGCAGTATCCATTGCTAGTCAGATTAAGGGCAAATGAGCTCTCTGATACACAGTTGATGAGGTTACATATAGAACTTTTTGACACGTCCTGTACCGTAAACACAAGCATGGTTTTTTTTCTCTTAGTTAACTTAATCCCAGGAGTGTCTCGCCACCCTGTAAATAGTTTCTGAAAGAGTTACTCTGTGTGCGTCTGTGGGTGGGAGGGTGTTGCATATGTGTACATGTGTTACTGTATGATTATGTACCTCTGTGTATATGTGGGGGGTGTACATATGTGCACACGTGCATGGAGATTGATTGATTACCCGTGTGTACAGGTCAGAGGTCAATGCTGGGCATCTTCCATAATCATTTTCTACCTTTTTTTTTTTTTTGACACAGTGTCTTTTGTTGAACCTAGAACTCACTGATTTGGCAAGACTACTTGACCATCAAACTCCAGGGATCCACTTGACTCTGCCTCCCACTATGCCCAACTAGGAATCCGAACTCAGGGCTTATTGTTTGCTTGGCAATTGCTTTACAACCCCTGTAAGCATGTTTTCATTTTTAGAGAATATTTGATTCATTTCTGTAATCAAACCCTCATAGATAGGACCTTGCATATTTAATACAGTGCATTGCCCCCACACAGTTGGAAAGCGATTGAATTTAGCATTTCTAGAGTGATATGGCTTTTTGTTCTTGTACCATCCCAACTCAACATGATAAAGCAGGACACATTTTCATAACACTGACATGCACAGCTAAAGTTTAAAAAAAAGCACATCAAGTTATCTCACACACATGCACAGACACACACAGACACACACAGACACACACACACACACACACACACACACACACACACACACACTTTAATAAAATCCAACACCACTGTCCGTTCTGCAGCAAGAGCCCCCAAACATTTCCAGACTCTGGTCCTGTGGACCGAGTTGAAAGCTGTCCAGCATGGCTCTTTTTTCCCTTGTTTTTAAAGGTTTTAAAATCCCAGAATAAAGCCATGTTCATGTTCTGTTCTGTGGTGCAGAGACCGCTTTTCATCAGCTCCTCAGTCATCATCCTACCTCCCTCAAGCATTCAACCCATGCCTTCTTTGCAAACCTTAGGAACTGACTTCCATGTCTGACGCCCAAGGAAGAGGGGGAGAAGATGCAACTGCAATGTGGCTGGCCCTTTACAAAGGCCATAGTCGCAATGGAGGTCATTCTTCTGTAACTCTGTTAATCCAATGCCAAATTATCCTGACTTACTCACCAGGTCTCAACAATGCTTAGTTTTTGGAAATATGTTCTAATGGTTTAGATTCTTCTAGACCATAAAAAAATATTATAATGAAAAAAGGAAGGTTTGTATTTATCAAATACAGGAAGTCTGCTTATCTGACATTGAGGCAAGAACTAGCTCAATGGGATAGGGACTGTGTCTCCCTCTCATCTGTTTGCAGAAATGAGCTCATTCTTTGCATTTTAATACTGTATATTAGTTTTGACTAATGATAATTTCATGCAATGAATATTTAAAGATATTAATATGCAAATGACTTTTTCTTCTAACTTTTTATCATCATTTTGTTTAATTTATAATATGTGGCCATGTCATATATCTCTATTAGATATGTATTCTTTTCACATAATATAGCAGTTTCTTTATGTTATCATAAATAATTACAAAATACTCTTTTATATGACTTAATAATATTCTGTAAATACATACACATACTAGATGGACTATATAATGCAAACTTCAAATATATATATATATACACACATACTTGATAGATTATATCTTCATGCCCTTGTAGACGTCAAATATATATACTTAATATATACATATCATAGTTTACTATGTTTAGTTTCATAGGTGAAATAACAGTCTGACTGTTAAACCTTTTAAATACATGCTTCTTTGGCTCAGTCCCACAAGACTTATTTGGAAACACACGTGTTGGTTTTTAAGGACTTTCTATTTAATGTTATTTACATATTTATATTTTTTGCTTTAGTACCTTTAAAAATGCTTGCATTTAATTTCATCTCTGTGACTATTTTCTCCAAGTTAAGCAGCTTAAAATATTATTTAGGTTTTATCTATGCAATGATTTTAGATTTTTACGCATGCAGTTAATGAATTTCCTACTTTGTGATATTTATAGGTTAGAGATGTTGTATTCCATGATACAGAAAAAAAAATCTTTGGGTGAAAAGCAGATCTCTAGATCTTTTTCCCCTCTAGGTCAGATTTTCCCTCGCTTACTTCTTGTACTAAGTGGAGAAGAAGTGGGGTTGGCATAAAGGCATTCACTGCAAAGCAACCACACAAGAGAAAATGTCATGGATTCTTGAAGGGCTTGGGAGGAAGTGTCCTCAGACGAGCAGCTCTGGATAGACACATGACACAGTGATGGAGTGAGGCATGGCCTCACCTTTCTGTGTTGTAAGTGCTCCTAGCTAGGCCATGTAAGCTTGTATGCTTTTCCTCATCCAGCTTCCTTTTGCCCAGCTCAGTGGGCTTCAGGGCCTGTATCACCATCTGCAGTTGGACCCAAGCCTTTAGAGCACAAACTTGCTGTCAACTGCTTTTATGATTATGCTGAAGTCTGTTCCTTGTGGCCCTAGTGTTTCTAGGACTTTTATCATGAAGGGCTGTTAGATTTTGTCAAAGACCTTTTCTTCATCTAATGAGATGAGCATGTGGTTTTTGCCTTTAAGTTTTTTTATGTGGAGCTCACAACCAGCATTCACCTAAATGAAGAGAAACTCAAAAAACTTCCACTAAAATCAGGAACAAGGTGGTCCACTCTCTCAGCAATTCAGAGCACTGGCTGCTTTTTCAGAGGACCAGAGTTCAGTTCCCATCACCTACATGGCAGCTCACAAGCATTTGTAATTCCAGTCCCAGGGGAATCTGACCCTGTCTTCTTCTCTACAGGCACCAGGCACACATGTGGAACACAGACATACATGCAGGTGAACACCTAGACACATAAAAATAAAATCAATAAATCAAAAAAGAAAAGTCAGACAGGGTGATACATGCCTTTAATTCTAGCATTTGGGAGGCAGAGGCAGGTAGGTCTCTGTGAGTTCATTGCCAGCCTGGTCTACATAGAGAGTTCCAGGGTAGCTAGGGCTACATTGACTCTGTCTCAAACAAACAAACAAACAAAACAAAACAACCATATGAAAACCTACTACTATAGAAGCTCCCTAAAATATACACATATTAATATAAAAAATATGAAGGAGTTTTAAATGAGGTCACCATAAAATGGGGATGACAATGCTCCAGCTAGACATCTTATGCCACCAGCTAAAACCTAAAGTGCCAGGAGTGAGTCATAGCTTTTTGATTAATTGACCAAAGGGGCCCCATCGAAACGCCCAACATCACAGGCTTTTGCCAGAGCTATGGATTGCTCTCCACAGCCTTGCAGTAAGGCTCTACTGCTGAAGACAACACTTACTTATGTTCTGGTACACGGTGAAGTCAAGCAGGTGCCTAATTAGAAGCTTCATCCCTTCTGACAAACGTTCATGGTGGTGGAATATGCTCTGTGTACTCTTGGTGGAGAAAGGTAGTCATAAATATCACCCATTTACAGATTCTGCAACCCACAGGGAACACCTGCCTGAATGATATGTGGTGAAATAGTGGCAAAAATATTATGGAAGCGGCCAACCACTTTCTGGTTGGATTTAAGGCCCTCTCCACAAGAGGGAACCCATACTTGACAGTGCTATAATAACCACAAACCTGAGACTAGATAGGTCACGGGCCTAGGAGAAAAATCTAATACTCTTATTCTGCTAAAGGAACATAGCAATAGAATGATTTCTAATGACATGCTGCTATACCCATGTCCTGCTCAACCCACAGCAAAGAAACTTCCTCTCCGTAGACAGGAACTAATACAGAGCCATACAAATGGACAATGTGTAGAGAGAGACTGTGGAGCACCCAGTCCTAAATGAATTGTCTTCATCAAACCTCTCTCTTTGAGACTCAAGGATCTATGCAGAAGTGGAGGAATAGAGGTTGAACGAATCAGAGGTGATGGATGACCCCAAGAAGACAGGGTCTTCCAGACACAGCTGGACAGACACACGTGTGAACTCACAGAGACTATGGCAGCATGAACAGGGCCTGCACAGGTTGCAGCCAGTTGGGGTCTCAGCACTAAGAAGGGGGAGTGGACACTGGGAGGCTAGTCAAGAAACCATCTGAAATTTTGACCTACTTGAAAATGGAAAAATCAATTTTCAATGGCATCTTGCTGCATATATTAACCACACTTCAGGGCAGGCCCCAGTCCCAGGAGTGGTTGGTCAACACAGAACAAACTCAAGATATTTTTTAGGATGATTTTCTTTCATTTTGTTTGGTTTGGGTATTTGTAGAATACCATTTGAGGTAGAGAAGAAGGAAAAGAAGGAGAAGAAGGGGGAGACTAGCTTGATAGTGCTCCCCATAGCTTCACCAAATGCCCATCTGGTGTTCCGGTCGACTCATAGGTCCCAGACACCCCCTACACACACACACACACACACACACACACACACACACACACCCCTGTAACTCCAGATCTGGCAGAGATAGATTAGCTAGGTCTTGCTGAGAGACCCTGTCTCAAAGAAACTCAGTGGAGAGGGGGGTGGGGAGAGAGAGAGAGAGAGAGAGAGAGAGAGAGAGAGAGAGAGAGCGAGCCAGCCTCTGGCTTCCAGGCATGTGCACCTGCACACACCGTCTCCCAACCCCACCACCCCAGCTCACTGTGAAAGTTGCTGACAAAGAGACAATATTCCTTTCACATTTTAGCATTTCATATAAGAATGATAATAGCCACGAATCATGTGTAAAGCCCCTCATCTATGGCAAAACATCACCTCTCTTTTGTAGCTGTGAACCTTCAGTTTTCAAGGAATATCACAAAAGCTGCCTTCAACACTAAAAGCCAACACTTAGTCTCCTTTTGCAACCCAGATTCGTCTGTCTAGGTCGAGAAAAGACTTGTAGAGAGAGATGCAGACAGTGGCAAACAAAGGCGGAACGTTTAAGAAAGGTCAGATTTCCAAGCAGGGACAGTTTGGGAGACAGCCCACTTCCAGGGAGCAAAACAAGCCAGAGCAAAGAGTTCCACAGTCCAAATGAGAGACCAGAGCTATACAGCCTCCTGGACACACAGATGGGTGGGGAAAGTGTCCATGGCTAGGTAAGAAAGTAGTCAGTTTCCAAGGTGTCTGACTTCTTTCTCATCTTCCTGATTTGAGACAGAAGCCAGTCAACAGGTTCAAGGCCAGATCAGGGCCACGTTATGGGAACAGTTTGTGGTCTGGTCAACTATCCTGTCCTTCTTCAAACTGACCAAGCCTGAATTAGGAGAGGAAAAGCCCTTCAGAGACTTTAAAATCTCCAGCCCCCAGAGGAGACTAGATGTTTTGATCTCAGAGTCCCTGTCTGCTTTGCATGTCTGGTGCATGTGTGTGTTTCTTCGCGCCCAATAAACTCTTGGTTCTGTCTGCGGCGTTTGGTTCTCTGGTGTTACTTGGGGTGCTTGGTTGGGATCTTTCCTGCCTTGTGATCCTCTAATTGACCACTCCTTAACTGGGAGCACGAGGACTGAGAACCCTTTGGGGATACCCTCACTGCCATTTTCATTAATAAACTCCAATTTCACTTCATACTGGCTTACCCTTAAATTATTTTCTGTGGCTAAGTGAAGATTCCAGCTTCACCTGAGCAGAGGTCTCTGCAAAGAGCCATGGCTGCTGTAAGTGACAGCATGAAGCTGTGTCCCTGGCTCCTGACCCACTGTCCCAATAATACGATCTCCACTGGCCCCCCCACCGCCATGGGCATAACGTAATCCTATGATTATCACCATGATCTGGTATAATGTTAGTGTGATAACTAGGTCTTTACAATGCTGATGGAGCCACTGATGTTCCTTAGTAGAAGTGGAAAAGGCCAAAGGTCACAGTGTCCCCCCTTCAGGATTCCACCCTCCCCTCCCCCACATTGCTCCTCCTGCCTTGGATCTCTGCCTCCCTTGCTATAACTGATCTGGGAAGAAGCTGTACAGGAAGTGGGAGGGTCACTGAGGTCGAGACTCCATGATGCTGTTTCCAGAAGGGGTGTGTGTGTGTGTGTGTGTGTGTGTGTGTGTGTGTGTGTTTATGTGGTTGTTTGGGCATAACCCAGACTCATGTAAGTAACCCCTCACTCATGCTCTGTAAGCCAGCCCAATGAACTCATTTGTTTACCCAGCTGGATCTGGGAATCCAGTTTGGTCTGTGCTCAGTGCTGTACCTGGGGGTGGGGGGATTAATGAAGACATTATTTCCAGGTACACTGTACAGATATGACCCTTCTCCAGTGTACGGTGTGTTCATGAAACCCTTTCCAGAGGGGTGCTTGCAATCCCTAAAAGCCAAAGAGAATGTGGAAAGAAAACATGTACCCTGATCTTCCGCTCTTTGTGGGGACACTGGGCTGTGTCAACAGGAGGATCTCTGCTCACTCCTCTAAATGGAATGTATTCTGATGGGAAGGACAGTGAAATGGAACAGAAAGAACCACTGAAAACACAGATTTAGAGTTTGGCTAAAGCATCTCCATGTGGGCCATGTGTTGGATTCTTTGGTCTTCCCTTGTTGTTGTGGGACAAAAGTCACATAAAAATAGTGGGTTTTATTTCCTGTGGGTTAGTTGCACTGGTGAGTATCTGTAATAAACAGGGCTTTGGAAATGACTCATAAATAAGAGAGTTTGCTGTGCTAGCATGATGACCTGTGTTAGAATCCACGGCACCCACGTAAGAGCCAGGCATGGCAGCAAGTCTGGAACCCCAGCACTGGGGCAGCAAGGCAGACACAGGCAGATCTGAAGCTCACTGACCAGCATTCTAGCCAAAATGGGAAGAGGCCTTGTCTTGGAAAACAAGGTAGCCCAGCACTGACTCTAGCCTCCACATGTAACAGCATGGGTCAACATACATCCTTCAACACACCCATAAACCACCATACAAACCATAAAAAGGCAGAGGGGATTACAAGAGGCTGTGTGTTAGCCAACATGGGGGGGGGTGGTGGAGAGGAGAGAGATCTCAGAACAAATGGGTCTTCCAGCACAGGCACTGTTAGCCCCTTCATCTCTTCTCGCCCCTGCCTATGGCGTGCTTGAATTTTTTTTAACTTAAAAGCTCATATTTTTATTTAATTCTCCTGCTTCTCCCAGTAGCTGACTCCTTAGCTATTTAAATATGCCATAGATATCACTGTGCTTGTCGTAGCTGCCTTGGCTGGGCGCACTAGAATTACTCCTTGTCAGGACACCAAACTGGAAAGACAAGGGTTTTGATGAATGGAGCTGCCTTATACTGACTGCAGAGTTTATGGGAATAAAGCCAAACCAAGATAGGCAATGCACAGCTCAGCAGAAGACAGCAACCAGAAGCACCGAGGCACTTGCTCTAAAGATGCTTGAGCATGAGGTCTGTGTGGGATTTACCATGGTCCTCTCAACTCACGACCACAGTCATCTTTACTGACTTGGGGGCACAGTGAAACACACGCTATGTCTGTGTCTTTTGGTTCTGAAGGCACCTGAGTGTTGACAATAACTTGTTCCAAGTGAAAGGTTACTGTCACAAGGAAACTAGGCTGGAAGGATATGTATTTGAAATGTCGTGCACTTTTGTTTTTTAGGGTATGGTTTGATTACCAGGTTCAATTGCATAGTTTTGTAAATGAATCAACTTGTTCAGTTTTTCTAACATTGAGTAGTTAGAGAGCGGATGGGATGGTGCTGTGATTTCAGGAGAAACCAAGAGATCCCAGGATTTGGTTTCATGGATGCAGGAATGGCTTCAGCTGACTTGGTTAAAAGACTCAGAGTTTAAAATACAATTGGATTTAGTGTTCTGTCTCCACCAGCATTCCACATCATCCTGTCAGCTGTTATAAAAACGAGAACGTTTCTATTGGTCAAGAAAGAAAGAAAAAAGGGAGAGAAAATAAAGACTGCCCTTTATCGTATAGATTAATCAAGTTTATGAGGAAATAAAAAGTTTCCTGTATGCAGCGGGGGCTCATTGTCTTCTGGGCTGTGGGCAAACTGTGCTATAGCACAGAAGAGTGAGCATGTTGTCCCAGGTCCGTGAACTAACTCTCTTAGTAGGCTTGCTCTGCAAGGGACCCCAGTATCCCGGCCCGCAAACAAAAGTTTAGGGGAAATGAGAGAGATGCAAATAAGATCATCAACAAGCTTGTCCCATTGGTCAGTAAACATCAGGTTGCATATTTCTTTACTCAATATTGTAATGTGTATGGGGATGCCAGAGTTGGGGGTGTTGAATAAAGGAGGCCGCTTGTTTGTTTCCCGGCCACCCAGCAGCTCAGACCTGAAATAATCGCACAGAAACTATATTATTTAAAACATGGCTTGGCCCATTAGCTCTAACTTCTTATTGGCTAACACATATCTTAACTAAACCCATTTCCATTAACCTGTGCATCACCATGAGGTTGTGGTCTACCAGCAGAGTTTCAGCATATCTGTCTCCAGCAGCGGCTCCACGGCTTCTCCTCCTCTACCTCCTTTCTCCCAGCATTCAGTTTAGTTTTCCCTGCCTACCTAAGTTCTGCCCTATCAACAGGCCAAGGCAGTTTCTTTATTTACCAATGGTATTCACAGCATACAGAGGGGAATCCCACATCACCTCCCCTTTTCTGATTAAAAGAAAAGGAAGGTTTTAACTTTAACATAGTAAAATTACATATAAAAAACAGGTATAAAGCAATAATTATAGTTACAATATTTATAGTGGGGGTACTCCTAGTGTTACTCCTAGTGTTAGACAGTTCTGGCCAGTGCACCCTGTCCAGGCTCCTGCTGGCTCTTAATGGGCACCACAGGGCCATTGGCTGCTGGGGCACTGTGCCTGATGGATTGACTCATGCTTCTTTCACATGGGCAGAGGTCCAACCCAGCTAGATTGGCATCCACTGGTTCATTTCCTTTAATTCCTATTGTGGTTTCATGGGCACACCTTTAGGTGTCACTCTGATGGAAGGCATTCTCTGTCCTTGTAACAGGCATCTGGCTGGATGACACCAACTCTATTTTTAAACGGATTTTATTGTGGTAAAAGCACATGATGTAATTTCACATCTTGTGCAATGTCAGCTAGGCAGGGCTGTGTGCACTCATTGTTGCTCAAGCAAGTTCAACTCTTTTGTCATCTTTCCTAACTGAAATCCTATAGCATTAAACAGCTTCTCACTTTCTCCTACCCAGCCCAGAGAGCCCAAGTCTGGGCTTTCTTTATGAGCTTTGCCTCTCAGCTACTGTAGGAAGCCTGGTAATTTTGTGACTGGCTTCTTGCATTTAGTATAAAGCCTTCAAGGTTCACCCATGTCACTGTATGTTACAAAATTGTTCTCCTTGGATGAATAATATTCCATTGTAGTTGGAAGGATTCTAAGGTTGCTCACCTCTCTCTCTCTCTCTCTCTCTCTCTCTCTCTCTCTCTGTGTGTGTGTGTGTGTGTGTGTGTGTGTGTGTTTGTTTGTTTTTCTTGTTTTTTTGTGTGTTTTGTTTTGATTTTTAAGAGAGGAAGAAAGGACATGGAGTTGGGTGGGTTGGGGATATGAGAGAGATCCAGAAGGAGTTACAAGAGGGGAAAAGCATGATCAGAACATAATGTCTGAAAAATTCTGAAGTGGAATTTTAAAAAGGCAAAAATAAAAAGGTTAGAGTTTTGTTACACGAACAGCATTAGCTGTTGTCCTATCATTTTAGCAATTGGATTCCAGTATAATTTCCAGTTCCTATGTAGGTGAGATTCTTCAAATTCTCCTGGTACCATCTGCTCAAGCTCTCATTTGTGAATTAGATCACCTTTGCCACACACTCAGCGCTCACATGCGATCATTCTGGGACTATGGCACTATAAATGAATCTTTCTCCAGCCAGGTGACCTAGTCACTCCTACATCAGTGATGCTGTTACTGGTGGCTGGGAAGAGAAAGCATAAGACCTCACTAAGATAAAGTAGGATGTGGCTGTTTAGATTTGGATATTGTGTCTCAGTGATCTGTGTATTGGGAGCTTGCTGCCCAGGGTTGTGGTACAGGGTCTATGGTGGCAGCTTTAAAAGGTGAGGACTATGTGGAAGTCTTTGGGTCACAGGGACAGGAACACTCCACTCAAAAGGGAATGAAATAAGTTGACAGTCTTTCATGGTTCTCTGATAATGGCCTCCTTCCTGGGTAGAGATGGAACCGCTTGTTCCAGCTGAACTTTGAGCCTCCAGAGCAGTGAGCTGAACCATGTTTTCCCTTCATTGGTTAGGCTGTCTCAGATATTTAATTTATAACGATGGTCAGATTAATAAAACAGAATATAACTATAGAATGGCTCTTATTACCATTAATTTTAAAGTTGATTTTAAACCTTTGTGCAAGAACATGAAAATTGAATGTCAGTGTGGTACCATCCCGTTTTAATGCATGTGTGTATCATAGAAGAATGAATTTAATTTTGAAAGGAGAGTAACCCATGACATGACAAATGTAGCCTCTAGAACTGTCCAGGAATTCTGCCGGAACACAAACCCAAAGGAAACCTACGTTCTGCTTAGACACAGGGCCAGCAGGCTCTGAACCAGCCGTGAACTAAGCAAAACAGGAGGCTGAGATCTTCCCCTGAGTGGTCCTGAAAAGTCTGGATAAGCTCAAACGGGTCAGCAGTTTCAACAAAATATATGAAAGTAAATAAATTTCAGGCTGTGTTCCCATCAATTCCACATTCTCATACCCATCTGCAGCTAAGCTTTCTTATCATGGAAACACTTTCATTTCCTGCAAAAGGCCTGCTAGTACAGTTCTGCTCTCTTCTAGACAAGTTTAAATGACTAAGGAAGTCAGGAAACAGTCCCTGTGCCCACCTTTCTTTCCACCTATGGGTCTCTCTCTCTCTCTCTCTCTCTCTCTCTCTCTCTGTGTGTGTGTGTGTGTGTGTGTGTGTGTGTGGTGTGTGTGTGTGTTTGTGTATGTGTGAACTACGTTCAGACACACAGGTGTTTCTCCTTAAAGGTAAGAAACTTAGTCTTTTTTTCTTTTTTATTGTTTCTACTGAGCTATACATTTTTCTCCACTCTTTTCCCTTCTTCCCCCTCACCTTCTACCCTCTCCCATGACTGCCACACTCCCAGTTTACTCAGGAGATCTTGTCTTTTTCTCCTTCCTGTGTAGATCCATGTATGTTTCTCTTAAGTTCCTTTTTGTTGTCTAGGTTCTCTGGGGTTGTGGACTGTAGGTTGGTTTTTCTTTGCTTTATGTCTAAAAGCCATTTATGAGTGAGTACATATTATATTTGTCTTTCTGGTCTGGGTTACCTCACTCAATATGTTTTTTTCTAGATCCATCCATTTGCCTGCAAATTTCAAGACGCCATTATTATTATTATTATTTTTTGGTTTTGTCTTTTTACCGTTGTGTAGTATTCTATTGTGTAAATGTACCACAATTTCTTTATCCATTCCTTAGTTGAGGGGCATCTTGGTTGTTTTCAGGTTCTGGCTATTACAAATAATGCTGCTATAAACATGGTTGAGCACAGGTCCTAGTGGTATGAATGAACATCCCCTGGGTATAAACCCAACAGCAGTATTACTGAGTCTTGAGGTAGAGTGCTTCCTAATTTTCTGACCAAACAAGGGAAAAACCTGTATGACAAGGACTTTAAAACTTTGAAGAAAGAAATTGAAGAAGACATCAGAAACTGGAAAGATTTCTGTGGGACAATGGTCTGTATCCTGTCAATTATATTTTAAATAAATGCTGATTGGCCAGTAGCTAGGCAGGAAGTAGAGGTGGGCAATGAGAATAAGAGAATTCTGGAAAGAGGACAGAGTCCACAGTCATGACCCAGCCACAGAAGAAGCAAGATATGACTGCCTTGCAAAATAAGGTACTGGGCCACGTGGCTAACATAGGCAAGAATAATGGGCTAATATAAATTATAAGAGTTAACAAAAAGTCTGAGCTAATAGGCACAGTTTATAATTAATGTAGACCTCTGTGTGACTTCTTTGGTACTTAACTACTGTGGGAATCAGGAAGGACAGACACCTCAGACAACAAAAGATCTTCCACGATCTTGGGTAGATAGAATTAACAAAGTAAAAATGGCAATCTTACCAAAAGCAATCTACAGATTCAATGCAATGCCCAGCAAAATTCTTCACAGACCTCAAAAGAACAATACTCAACTTCATATGGAAAAACAAAAAAAAACAAGGATAGCCAAAGTAATCCTGTACAACAAAGGAACTTCTGGAGGCATCACAACCCCTGACTTCAAACTCTAGTACAGAGCTACAGTAATGAAAACAGCCTGGTGTTGGCATAAAAACAGACAAGAGGACCAATGGAATTGAATCAAAGACCTGGATTTCAATCCAAATACCTACAAATACCTTATTTTTGACAAAGAAGCTAAAAATATAAAATAGAAAAAAGAAAGCATATTCAACAAATGGTGCTGACATAACTGGATATCAACATGTAGGAGAATGCAAATAGATCCATATCTGTGTGATGGAGGAGGGTCATCTGTCTATGTGTTACTTTCATTGGTTAATAAAGAAACTGCCTTGACCTTTGATAGGACAGCAGCTTAGATAGGCCGAGTAGACAGAACAGCATGCTGGGAGGAAGAAGGCAGTGAGGCAGACACTATAGCTCTCCTCTCCAAGATGGACGCAGGTTAAGATCCTTCCCGGTAAGCCGGCACCTTGTGGTGCTACACTCATTAATAGAAATGGGTTAATCAAGATGTGAGAGTTAGCCAGGAAGAGGCTAGAGCTAATGGGCCAAGCAGTGTTTGAATAAATACAATTTGTGTGTTGTTATTTCGGGTATAAAGCTAGCTGTGTGGGAGCTGGGCGGGAATGCAGCCTGCTGCTCCTTTCTACATCTGTGGCCATGCACAAAACACAAAGAGATTATTCGTAAGGATGGAGGCGTAACTTTGGTTTCTGTCTGATATCTCAAGGAGAGCTTAGCATTACACAGTTTATGCCTTACTAAACACTGCAGATTTTGCTCTTTCTCCGTTCCACATGTAAAGACCGCTGAGATAGATGGTTGTTTCTAGACAGAAAGGAAGGATGATCAGGAAAGCAAAGGTATGTTTCAGTGCACTAGCAGAAACTCTTCTGAAGCCACTCTCCAGTGTTGCGTTGCACACTCAAACTTGACAAGAAAGAAAGGAAGGAAGGAAGGAAGGAAGGAGGGAGGGAAGAAGGAAGGAAAATTTGATCTCTTTAATTTTCTCCCTCTATGTGTGGAGCCCCTCTGGGAGATCACATTGAATGTGACACTGAGCATCCAATCTGTCAAGATCCCATTATACTTTAGGCAGCCCTTAACTAAATGGTTGATGGTTTGCCCTGGTTGTACAGACATGGCCTGGGCATTCCTCATTCTGAGATTCAGCATGATGGTAGGTGAAAACTCTCAGTGCAGAAGTTGGTAGGGCCCTGTTTGTTTCTAGAACAACTGTCTTCATTATAGTCATCTAACTTTATGAAACTCTTTTCATGGACTATTTGTACTGGGGGACGATACAGTCTCTCAAGCAGCACTGCTACCCAGCTTTCTTTGTGGTGCTTGAGGTTTCATGCTGATGGTGTAATACCTTAGGAACGACCACAAAGGATTCCAAAATTCTACCAATGTCATTAAATGTTTATTGAGTGCCAGCTAGGCACGACTCTGTCCCTGGCACATGAACTGATCTGCTTTGAGGGGTCTGGTTTCCAAGATCTTCCATTATCTGGTTCGGAAGTCACCATTCCCCCATCAAGGTATACATTACTTGCTGTGTTTCAAAAATATTCTAAATCCACAGCTTTTAAAGATAAGAATATCCAGGAGTTTTCTTTTAGTAAGGACTTAGTAACTTGAGAATATGTGTGTGTATTCATTCCCGCTTTGGGCCCTCCCATGAATCTTCCTCACCTTCCTGTTAAGAACAGTCAGGTTCAAGATGGCCTGTCCTTTCTGCCATGTTCTGCAGTCAGCACAGGGTCCTTCTGAGCCCAAGTCTGAGTTCACTGTCTCTGCCACACCTTATCCAGTCTGCTATTTGATAGCTTTTTGTTCATTCTACTTTGGTGCCATGACCTTTCTGAAGTTAAGTACCATTTTAGTCAAACATTTAAAGTTTTGGAAAGCCAGGTTTACATCAGCAAATATTGGGCAAATATTGACCGACTCTATTCTTAACATCCTGAGTGTCTGTGTGCCGTGGTCTGGACATCGGAATCTTTCTATCAGCAGATCAGGAGATGATAATGACGAAGATCATAATTAAGTTCCCCCAAAAAACCGCCAACAATTGCTTAACAATGAGAGCAACTGGCAGGACCAGTTCTCTAAGTGTTGAAAAACTGAGGTCAACCCAGCTTGTTAAGGACGCCCCAGGGGATGAATCAGCAGGATCGTGCTTTCCATGGCTCTCTCTGGATATTTTCTGTATGTCTCCACAATCAAGCGGCATGTGATGAGTTGTCTGGCTGAGAAACCAGAGTGGAAAGAATAAACAGGGTTGCTAGAATAAACACTGCAGCCTGAATGTGGGGAAGGGCGGCGAGTTGGCCTCGGCAGCCCTGGCCTCCTGGGAGTAATCCCCCCCACCCCCCCACCCCCCCCACCCCCGGTTTTCCCTTTGTGAACTCGTGTGAACTACTGCGCACAGCTGACTTGTCCCCGTTGACTAGGGCAGGGTCCTGGGAAGGTACTGACTTGATTCAGAAAGAGCTTCATGACAAGACCCACGGGTACTCACGGAGGGAGACACACACATATATGTGTAGGTAAGCTTGTGCATAGGTGCACACTCACATAAGAATGGGGAGATGATCTCCCTAATCAGTAGAAGTGAGTTTATTGTCTCTAATTATTATGGCTTATTACCTCAAATTAAGTAACCCATCTTTCCAAAGCTTTATTGCGGGTTCCCCCGTGAGGAGATATAAAGAAAGGCACATAATGTCCATAAAAACTAACTGTGGTGCTGTTAAACGGTAGCGTAGGTGGTGAGTGGGAGAGGAAGGGTTGTTAAAGAAGGAGCCCATGGAAGGGTTGTGCAAAGACAATGAAGCAGAAAGCCTCACACTGTCAGTGGTGGGAGGACCGCTGGGCAGTGAAAGTCCCAACGGGAGGCATGGCTATGGAGCACAGCTGTTAGACTTGCATCTGGACACAGGAGGGACCTCAGCAGACTTCCTTGCTGAGCTCTGTGTGCTAGGAAGCTGTAAGCCTTCAAACCCTCATCGGCACAGCTCTGGGCCTCAGACACTTTCCAAGAAACTTGTACGATTTGTTACAATTTGTGCAGCAAAACAGCTCCACGGGGGACTCAGTGGTGATGTCACAGAACGGGGTGCTGGAGGATGGAGAGCTGGTGGCCTGGGACATGGATATCAGGGATGCATGCATCTTCTGGGCTGCCCGGGAGTTCTCACGGATGTCCGTCCTGAACTACGTGATACCGGTGTACTTGTGATGGGCAGTCAGGCAGAGCTCCTGCCCCCAAGCAGCCTCACTCAAGTTGAGAGTGTGTAATTTACCCCCTTTTTCCAGACCTTTCCTAGAAGTGGAGGGATGGGGAATGGACTCTGTGAACTCAGTTCAAGAGCTCCTCTCCTGGCAAAACCACATCTTATGGGGTTTGTCCATCTGCAGCAGCTCAATGAAGCCTCAGTCCTCAGAATTTCTACGTTTATTTATTTAGTGGTGCTGGGAAGGAGCCCAGAGCTTCACATGTTCTAGGTGAGAATTCTTATCACTGGGTTGCAGTCCTGGCCCTACACATCCCACTGCTGCTCTTGAGCGAGACTCTACAGAGAATTACCCACACGTAAGTTTCTTAGCAGAAGGCTTTCCCTTGTGGTGTGGGGAAAGAATCCTGATCTCTGTCCACAAGCAAATGGCCTTGCAATTGAGAAGCCTTGAAACGCAAGGACGAGGCCTTGACTTGTCCTTCCTCCCTTTCAAATGTACACTTTAAACACCAAATCGGCTTTCCTGAAGGAGTCTGAGGCTGTCAAGGTGACATTTGTCCTCTTGGAACGGAATCTGGAGTATGAGTCTGAGCTCAAGCAGAGCATGGCGACCGTGGCGCTGTCCCCTGCTTCCTCAGGAGACTGTGTGCTAGTTTGCCCTGCATTCTTGACTCACTTTCTGTTAGGAGTTTTGCCTGTCTCTGGCACCCAACCACTCCTGTCAGGGGTTTCTTCTGCTTCCTCTGGCTCTAGACAGACTCTCCCACATCAAAGGGATGTCTCCCGATGGAAGCGTCACCAGGATGCTTCACTATGGCAGAGCTCTCTTCACTTTCCAAGGTGGCAGCAGATGAGGAAAAAGTGCTCACAGCACACTACATCCTGAATCCATTGCCATGCAATAGGCTCAGCTTTCAGTTCTTGGCTGGGTAGAGCTTCAGAGGCCATCCCTACTGGGTTTTCTTTGGCTGGGGCACCACCATCCTCAAAGGGGGAGTTTGAGGGTGCTTTCTATGTTACATTACTCAGCAACCTCCACAAGAGCACGCAAAGCCCTGCTCCCTCTTTGATGTAGCATGGAACAGGGTCTGGGCAAAGCTAAGGCCTCTGCATAGAAGGGAGTTGAGCTGCCATTGAAAACACACTTTCTTCTTTTCTGGGGAAGAGAGCAAACTGCATTAGCAAATCAAAACAAGAGGAAGGGCAAGCCTTTCCTCAGATGCCTTTAGTTTGATTTGGGTCAAGGCTGGGGAAGGGAAGAGCAAAGAACCCAAACAGTGTGTGCCAAGGATTTGCTGAACAAGTTAAAAAGATGCTGATGGGCACGGCATTAAGCAACAGCGGACAATTACCAAGAGTAAACATGGCTGCTAATGTTTAAGTGGAAACGAACTGAGGGGTCTCAGTGACTCCAACTAATACACAGATCAGCCCAACAACAGCCACAGAGGTTTGGGGAGACAGTTTTTTTTTTTTTTTTTTTTTTTTTTTTTTTTTTTTTTTTTAGTTTTTTTTTAATTTATTTTTTTTTTTTTAATTTATTTATTTATTAAGAATTTCTGCCTCGTCCCCACAACCGCTTCCCATTTCCCTCCCCCTCCCCCGATCAAGTCGCCCCCCCCCCCTCATCTGCTCGAAGAGCAATCAGGGTTCCCTGACCTGTGGGAAGCCCAAGGACTGCCCACCTCTATCCAGGTCTCCTAAGGTGAGCATTCAAACTGCCTAGGCTCCCACAAAGCCAGTACGTGCAGTAGGATCAAAAACCCACTGCAATTGTTCTTGAGTTCTCAGTATTCCTCATTGTCCGCTATGTTCAGCTAGTCTGGATTTATCCCATGCTTTTTCAGACCTAGGCCAGCTGGCCTTGGTGAGATCCCAATAGAACATCCCCATTGTCTTAGTGTGTGGGTGCACCCCTCGTGGTCCTGAGTTCCTTGCTCGTGCTCCGTCTCCTTCTGCTCCTGATTTGGACCTTGAGATTTCTGTCCGGTGCTCCCGTGTGGGTCTCTGTCTCTGTCTCCTTTCATCGCCTGATGAAGGTTAATATTCCTGAGGATGCCTATGTGTTTGTCTTTGGATTCACCTTATTTAGCTTCTCTAGGAACATGAATTATAGGCTCAATGTCCTTTATTTATGGCTAGAAACCAAATATGAGTGAGTACATCCCATGTTCCTCTTTTTGGGTCTGGCTTACCTCACTCAGGATAGTGTTTTCTATTTCCATCCATTTGTATGCAAAATTCAAGAAGTCCTTGTTTTTTACTGCTGAGTAATACTCTAATATGTATATATTCCATACTTTCTTCATCCATTCTTCCGTTGAAGGGCATCTAGGTTGTTTCCAGGTTCTGGCTATTACAAACAATGCTGCCATGAACATAGTTGAGCATATACTTTTGTTGTATGATAGGGCCTCTCTTGGGTATATTCCCAAGAGTGGTATTGCTGGATCCAGGGGTAGGTTGATCCCGAATTTCCTGAGAAACCGAAACACTGCTTTCCAGAGTGGTTGCACAAGATTGCATTCCCACCAGCAATGGGTGAGTGTACCCCTTTCTCCACAACCTCTCCAGCAAAGGCTATCATTGGTGTTTTTGATTTTAGCCATTCTGACAGGTGTAAGGTGGTATCTTAAAGTTGTCTTGATTTGCATTTCCCTGATCGCTAAGGAAGTTGAGCATGACCTTAAGTGTCTTTTGGCCATTTGAAGTTCTTCTGTTGAGAATTCTCTGTTCAGATCAGTGCCCCATTTTATAATTGGGTTGATTAGCCTTTTACGGTCTAGTTTCTTGAGTTCTTTATATATTTTGGAGATCAAACCTTTGTCAGTTGCAGGGTTGGTGAAGATCTTCTCCCAGTCAGTGGGTTGTCTTTTTGTCTTAGTGACAGTGTCCTTTGCTTTACAGAAGCTTCTCAGCCTCAGGAAGTCCCATTTATTCAATGATGCCCTTAGTGTCTGTGCTGCTGGGGTTATACATAGGAAGTGGTCTCCTGTGCCCATGTGCTGTAGAGTACTTCCCACTTTCTCTTCTATCAGGTTCAGTGTGTTCGGACTGATATTGAGGTCTTTAATCCATTTGGATTTGAGTTTTGTGCATGGTGATAGATATGGATCTATTTTCATTCTTCTACAGATTGACATCCAGTTTTGCCAGCACCATTTGTTGAAGATGCTCTCTTTTTTCCATTGTATACTTTTAGCTCCTTTATCGAAGATCAGGTGTTCATAGGTTTGTGGGTTAATGTCAGGGTCTTCTATTCGATTCCATTGGTCGACTTCTCTGTTTTTATGCCAATACCAAGCTGTTTTCAATACTGTAGCTCTGTAATAGAGTTTGAAGTCAGGGATGGTAATGCCTCCAGACAATCCTTTATTGTATAAGATTGTTTTGGCTATCCTGGGTTTTTTGTTTTTCCATATAAAGTTGATTATTGTCTTCTCCAGATCTGTGAAGAATTTTGATGGGATTTTGATGGGGATTGCATTGAATCTATAGATTGCTTTTGGTAGAATTGCCATTTTTACTATGTTGGTCCTCCCAATCCAAGAGCAAGGGAGGTCTTTCCATTTTCTGGTGTCTTCTTCAATTTCTTTCTTCAAAGACTTATAGTTCTTGTCAAGTAGATCTTTCACTTCCTTGGTCAGGGTTACCCCAAGGTATTTTATGCTATTTGTGGCTATCGTGAAAGGTGATGCTTCTCTGATTTCCCTCTCTGCTTCCTTATCCTTGGTGTATAGGAAGGCAACTGATTTTTTGGAGTTGATCTTGTATCCTGCCACGTTACTAAAGCTGTTTATCAGCTGTAGGAGTTCTTTGGTAGAATTTTTGGGGTCGCTTATGTACACTATCATATCATCTGCAAATAACGAAAGCTTAACTTCTTCCTTTCCAATACGAATCCCCTTGATCTCCTTATGTTGTCTTATTGCTATTGCTAGAATTTCAAGCACTATATTGAAGAGGTATGGCGAGAGTGGACATCCTTGTCGTGTTCCTGATTTTAGTGGGATGGCTTTGAGTTTTTCTCCGTTCAATTTAATGTTAGCTGTTGGCTTGCTGTAAATAGCTTTTATTATATTTAGGTAGGACCCTTGTATCCCTATTCTCTCCAAGACCTTTATCATAAAGGGGTGTTGAATTTTGTCGAATGCTTTTTCCGCATCTAGTGAAATGATCATATGGTTTTTTTTTTTCAGTTTATTTATATGGTGGATTACATTGATAGATTTGCGTATGTTGAACCAGCCCTGCATCTCTGGGATGAAGCCTACTTGATCATAATGGATAATTTTTCTTATGTGTTCTTGGATTCGGTTTGCCATTATTTTATTGAAGATTTTTGCGTCGATGTTCATGAGTGAGATCGGTCTGTAATTCTCTTTCTTGGTTGGGTCTTTTTGTGGTTTTGGTATCAGGGTAACTGTAGCTTCATAAAAGGAATTTGGCAATGACTCTTCTGATTCTATATTGTGAAATACCTTAAGGAGTATAGGTATTAATTCTTCTTGGAAGTTCTGGTAGAATTCTGCATTGAAACCATCTGGTCCTGGGCTTTTTTTCGAAGGGAGATTTTTGATAACCATTTCTAATTCTTCGCGAGAAACCGGTCTATTTAGATCATTCACCTGGTCTTGGTTTAGCTTTGGTATATGATACTTATTTAAAAAAATGTCCATTTCTTTTGTATTTTCCAGTTTTGTGGCATACAGGCTTTTGTAGTAAGATCTAATGATTCTCTGAATTTCCTCTGTGTCTGTGGTTATGTCCCCCTTTTCATTTCTGATCTTATTTATTTGCGTGTTCTCTCTCTGTCGTTTAATTAGTTTGGATAGGGGTTTGTCGATCTTGTTGATTTTCTCCAAGAACCAGCTTTTTGTTTCATTGATTCTTTGGACTGTTTTCTGTGTTTCTATTTTGTTGATTTCAGCCCTCAGTTTTATTATTTCCAGTCTTCTACTTCTCCTGGGCGCGTCTGCTTCTTTTTTTTCTAGAGCTTTCAGGTGTGTTTTTAAGTCCCCAATGTATGCATTCTCCGTTTTCTTTAAGTGGGCACTTAGTGCTATGAACTTTCCTCTTAGCACTGCTTTCATTGTGTCCCATAGGTTTGAGTATGTTGTCCCTTTATTTTCATTAAATTCAAGGAAGACTTTAATTTCTTTCTTGATTTCTTCCTTGACCCAGGCGTGGTTCAGTAGTTGACTGTTCAGTTTCCATGAGTTTGTCGGTTTTTTGGGGGCAGCGTGGTTGTTGCCTTCTAACTTTAATCCGTGATGATCTGATAAGACACAGATGGACACTGAGATTTTTTTGTATCTGTGGAGGTTTCCTTTGTTTCCGAGTATGTGGTCAATTTTTGAGAAGGTTCCATGAGCTGCAGAGAAGAAGGTATATTCTTTCCTATTTGGGTGGAATGTTCTATAGATGTCTGTTAAGTCCATTTGCTTCATTACCTCCAATAATTCTCTTAATTCTCTATTAGGTTTCTGTCTGATTGACCTGTCCCTTGGAGAGAGAGGTGTGTTGAAGTCTCCTACTACTAGTGTGTGTGGTTTGATGTCTGCCTTGAGTTCTAGTAATATTTCTTTTACATAAGTAGGTGCTTTTATATTGGGGGCGTATATATTCAGGATTGAGACGTCCTCCTGATGAATTGTTCCTGTTATGAGTATAAAGTGACCGTCTCGGTCTCTTCTGATTGATTTTAGTTTGAAGTCAGTTTTGTTAGAAATTAGTATGGCCACACCTGCTTTTTTCTTAGGACCATTTGCTTGAAACACCTTTTCCCAACCCTTTACTCTGAGTAGGTGCCTGTCTTTGTGGTTGAGATGTGTTTCTTGCAAACAGCAGAATGTTGGATCCTGTTTTCGTATCCAATCTTTTAGCCTGTGCCTTTTTATAGGTGAATTGAGCCCATTAATATTAAGTGATATTAATGACCAGTGGTTGTTTACTCCGGTTATTCTTATTGCTTTTGGTAGTAGAGATTGTGTGTCTCCTTTCTTTGAGATGTGCTCGTGAAGGGCCATTAGATGCCTGGGTTATTGTAGGCAGTGTTGGCAGTGGTGGATTCCTTGGGTTGCGATTTTCCTTCTATTACTTTCTGTAGGGCTGGATTTGTGGCTACGTATTGTTTAAATTTGTTCTTATCCTGGAATGTCTTGTTTTCTCCGTTGATAGTGAACGATAGCTTGGCTGGGTATAGTAGTTTGGGTTTGCATCCATGGTCTCTTAGCTTCTGCAGAACCTCTATCCAGGACCTTCTGGCTTTCATAGTTTCCATCGAGAAGTCAGGTGTAAGTCTGATCGGTTTACCTTTATAAGTTACTTGCCCTTTTTCTTTTGCAGCTCTTAATATTCTTTCTTTAACCTGTATATTTTGTGTTTTGATTATTATATGGCGAGGAGATGTTTTTCTTTGATCCAGTCTGTTTGGTGTTCTGTATGCTTCTTGAATATTTAAATGAATATCTTTCTTTAAGTTGGGAAAGTTTTCTTCCATAATTTTGTTGAAAATATTTTCTGAGCCTTTGAGCTGTGACTCTTCTCCTTCTTCTATTCCTATTATTCTTAGGTTTGGTTTTTTTATTGTGTCCCATAGTTCCTGAATGTTTTGTGTTGAGAATTTGTTGGCTTTGCTGTTTTCTTTGATCTGTTCGTTTATTTTCTCTATGGTGTCCTCAGCATCTGAGAGTCTTTCTTCTAGCTCTTGGATTCTATTGATTATGCTTGTTTCTGTAGACTCAGCTCGTTGGCCTAGATTTTCCATATCCCGCTGGTCCTCAGTTTGTATTTTCTTCTTTGCCTTCATTTCAGTTTTCAATTCTTGAACTGTTTCCATTACCTGTTTGATGGTTTTTTCTTGGTTTCCCAGGGTATCATGAACGTATTTACTCATTTCTTCAAACTTTTTGTTGTACTTCTCATCCATTTCTATAAGGGCATTTTTTACATGTTGTTTAAGGGACTCTATTATCTTCATAAAGTCGATTTTTTCCACTTCTTCTGTGTTAGGTTGTTCAAATACTTCTGTTGTAAGATCATTGGGATCTGATGTTTTCATGTTGTTTTTCGGATTATTGGGTGAGTTCTTGCCTTGGCGCCTGCCCATCTCCTCCTATTGATCCTATCCAATGGATCCTTTAGAAACCGGATCAGGTTTCCCTGCTGGCCAAGGGCTCCGCTTACAAAATGCCCTCACTCTCTTTTGTGGTTCCTGCTGCAGGCCAAGAACCCTCTCACCCCTCCGAAGGATCTTCAGGACAGGACCAGGCTCCCCTTGTGCCAGTGACCTGGCCAACCAAAGGCCTACCTCTTTGATTCAATTGTAGTAGGGCGATCTGCTCTCCTTATTGCAGCCTGTCCCAGCTGCTTGGGTCTGGCCACCGCTCAGCCGCGTCTGGCGCCGCCGCCGTGCTGCCACCGCCGCCGCTGCGCCGCGTCTGGCGCCGCCGCCGCTGCGCCGCGTCTGGCGCCGCCGCCGCTGCGCCGCGTCTGGCGCCGCCGCCGCTGCGCCGCGTCTGGCGCCGCCGCCGCTGCGCCGCGTCTGGCGCCGCCGCCGCTGCGCCGCGTCTGGCGCCGCCGCCGCTGCGCCGCGTCTGGCGCCGCCGCCGCTGCGCCGCGTCTGGCGCCGCCGCCGCTGCGCCGCGTCTGGCGCCGCCGCCGCTGCGCCGCGTCTGGCGCCGCCGCCGCTGCGCCGCGTCTGGCGCCGCCGCCGCTGCGCCTCCGTGCGTCTCTGGGAAGACAGTTTTATAGCCAGAAGCCACGATTGATTTTTAAATTTAGAAAAAGAAAACTAAAGCCGTAGGAACTGCGATAGAAGCTCCCGGGAAATAGGGAGTCGGAGAGAGAGGGTGTAGAAGAAAAACCTGTGCCTACTGGGCTCGGGAGAAAACAGCCGAGAAATGAAAAGCAACTTTCAAATGACCTCTAGGGAGGGAGAGTGTAGAGTGTGCCAGGAGCACGGAGCTTTACAATGTAGCCTGTTGCAAGGGCTCCTCCATCACAAATGAATATAAGCTCTCCCGTGCTACCAAAGAAAACTGGCTTTACTTAGCGCCACTGAGGCTCAGTTAAACTGTAAGTAGATGGTCCTGTAAGAACGCTCCCTACTCACCAAGACCTTTTTTTTTTGGTTACATTTCAAAATGCCCTGAAAATGCTGCCTGACATGTATTTAGTGACAGCAGTTGGTAGCCCAGGGCTTTTCTCAATATAGCATAGCACTATCTTAAGTTTACACCGTTTATGTCATCATGAATGAGGGGCCATGGGCCTGACCAGCATGCTAGGAATGGGGACCTGTCTGCTCCGTGTCTGGCCTCCCTCCGGGCTTCTTACAGAAGCCTGTTGTCTCCAAGCCCCATGCTTTAACTCAGGTTTCTGTTGTCTCTTAGACCAACTTTTAGGGTCAAGATCAAAGAACACTCAGGTGTCATCCGGTCTAGATAACTCACTTGCACACTTCTGAGTTGGCCACCAGGTTTTCTGGACGTTCATTGACCTGGAGTATCACGTTGGATGGGTTTGTAGTATGGCTAAGAACAAAATTATCCAGTATCTTATGACAATTATCCTGATAGCAGCCCTTTCCCTCCACAGCCTATTTTGTTCTCCTGCATCCTCCAGCTACACTCCCCTCTGTGTCGTGTCAAAACATCATCTCCTGCCTGTGGCGGCGCCCTGATTGACTGATTGATTGATTGATTGATTGATGTATTTATTTTGAGAATTGAGGGACAGGGCATATGGTCCAGTTATCAAAGTACTTGACAACAAACTCAACGATCTGAGTTCAATCCCCTAAAATCCAAAGTTTAAAAATCCAGTGTGGGGATGGCATTTACCTGTAATCCCAGAGCTTGGGGAGGGGAGACAGAGACAGGAAGATCCTAGGTGCTGGATGATCTGCCATTCTCAGTAAACCACTGAGCTTTGGATTCAGTGAGAAATCCCAGCTCAAAAAATAGTGTGGAAAGTAAATGATAAAACCACGTTATAGCAACTTCTGGCCTCCACACACTTACCTACAGGCGTTGATTTGTATACATACACACACACACACACACACACACACACACACACACACTGTGAAAATCACATGGCATTTTCAGTTCTTGCTGCTTAGGAGTTTGCTCAGGTATTCTGATGAGCAATCCTTGAAGAAACAACTTGCAAACGGGAAAGTCCAAAGCAGCCACGCTATAGCAGAATTCTAAGGAAAAGGCCCTGAAGAGGAACAAAATCTCTGGATGCTGACACCCCCCCCCCCCCCCCCCCAGTTCTAGGTGTTTAAAGAAAGCTCCAGAAATCTCATGTTTACTACTTTAAGAGAAAATGAAAAGTATAAGAGATTTGCTATGGGGCATGGAATGCATTGCAATCTATGCAACTCAATGTGTTTAAGTTTTTCTGCGAATCCACAATCATAGATATTGGCACACCGAATGGCCAAATGACTTAAATCAACACTGTGGCACTTCCTGTTCTGCCTCTGAGAAAAGTAAAATTTTAGGATCCATTTATCTGGCCCTTCTACTCTTTTACTATGTGTTTTCCAGTATGTGTGGAGTATGCATGTCCTAGTGGAATACACTCACCTGTGCCTGTTTAGGCCAAAGGTTCCCACTTACTTTTGGAGACAGGATTCTTTTGACGTTTCGGCTAGACTGCCTATCCAGCAGATGTCCAGGACCTGCTGGCCTCTGCCTCCTGGCAATAGGGTTACAGAGGTGTGTTGCCATGTCCAGCTTTAGTCTGGGTGTTGGGAACCTGAACATGGGTTGTCATGCTTACACAGTGAGCATTTTACCCATCAGGACATCTCTCCAACCCTCTCCAGCCTTCTGAATGAGATAAAAAAAAAATTAAACTTGTGTAATTTCTCAAAGCTGCAAATTACAATGTTGTGGGCTTTGCTGTGTATCTGCTGTGTGCTCTGCTCTGGGTTAACAGCTCTGGGAAGGCTGCCATCTGCCTGCAAGGCTCAGCAAGGAAATGCAAAGAGATAGGTCAAGCCTAGGGTCACGCTGCTGTCCGTAGAAACCCAGATTCTGCCATACCGCATGCTTGCATTTAGTGGTCTGTGTATGTGTGCGTGCGCACACGTGTGTGTGCGTGTATGTGTGTGTACTATAGCAAATGCTGGGACTTGGTGAATTATGTGGTTATAAGAAACTAGAGTTTGTCACTGTGATGGGGGGGGTCTTGACTTACTTATTGGCTCTGGCGATTTGTGTAGCACTTCCTTGGGGGCCAAACAAACCGAATTTTACAAGTGTCTGAGGCTGGCAGCATTAGCTCATCACTGGCCTGCCTACAAGCCCCCATTCCCTCCCTACAGCACAGGAGCGCCAACTGCTTTCTTACTGCTCTGTTTCTGGGAGGGCATCTCTGTCCACCTCTCTCACAGTGCCCACTAAACCTGCCTCCCTGCCCCCTTGTACAGGGAGGGCCGATCCACTCCCACAGACATCATGTCCTCCCTCTGCTGGGTCCAGGTGGTTTTCCACCCCAAGGAGCACATGTCTTTCAACAACAGCCTGTGCTTGAAAAGGCAAATGGGTCTGACCGGGCCCCGGTGGCCCACAGGGTAGCCCATACGTTCTCTTTCCACACCGGCAAAGCTTTGGCTTCTATCCCCCGCCCCCCTCCAGCCAGATCTCGCTATCCCTTCGTGTACGAGGGTACTTCTATCCTTACCAAGTGCATTCCAGAATTTGGGGTATAAAATGTGCACAAGACTGCCTCTTATTCAGGGTACAGGCTTCTGGGTTTGATCTTAGCTTGTGCATCCTTGTGTGTCGTCACCCAACTGTGGCCATATCAATATGTTAAGTCTTTTAGAACACCCACACTTTAGTTTCCCGCCAATTACAGATGTGTGGCTACCACACACACCTGCCTGAAGGAGATTAGACAAGGGCGAGGGAAGTACTGAGCACAGTACCTGGTTTGTGGGCAAACACTAGTTCAAGAAAAGGTTTTTCAGTATTATTTCCTTGTTTTTTTTTTTTTTCAAAATAGTCACTATCGAATAGATATGTATATGTGGGAACATCTGATTGCTTATAGGATGGGGGGGACACACAAAAGTCTTTTCTCTATTGCCACCATACTTCCCTATACGGTTGTCCCCTCTCCTGACTCCTCTATGTGAACTGATCCTGAACAGGGACTCAGGAGATAGTAGAGAGCTAATTTATCAACACAAGGCACTCTTAGGAGGGCATTTGGGTATTATTTTGTAAGCTTGGGGTATCAGCAACTGAGCAGGTTGTGCCTGGAAGGTGTCAGGTGATGACAGGGGTGCCCACAAGCTCAGTGGAGTCTTGTGAGATAACGGCTAGACAGTGTTCCCAGTTACCTTTGTCTGGTCGTGTAGATTTGAGGCCCGAGGCTCAGTGACATACCAAAAGGAGATGATGATTAAATGTTCACCACTGTCTCCCAAGGCTGCAATCCCTTTCCAAGATAGTGTGACTGATCCAAGTGCTTTGGCACCAAGCTGGTGGTTTCTGCCAGTCAGCACCCAACAGGCCGAGAGGCAGAACTGGGGACAGACATGGTAAAACTCCATTTAAACCAGCCATTCTCCCGTCAGGGGCCAACATGGCACGGTTTTCAGGGGTGTGGCTCAGGGCCAGTGGGGGAAGTGGGACCTAGTGGGAAGACATTTGTTTCTCCTTTTGAGTTCTCTCCGTGTAGACGTGACATCAGGCTGGTGGACGGCCTACCGGAAGCCCGCTCCTTCCATCAGTTTCATACCTTGCTTTTCTCCAGGCTGAGAATTAGCATAAGCTGCAGAGGTTCTCCCAGGGCTGGTTATTAGCCAAGAATGTTGAGAGGCCTTGACAAATGTAAACCGTTCTCTAAGGAGCTGCCAGGAAACCAGGAGCTATCTACAGCAAATGAGACTCCAGGCTTTCCCTAAACACTAGAGCTCCCTGGTTTCCAGGCACTCTGGGTCAGACCAAAGTACTGTGGTATGTCATTTTAATGGGCTGGAAGGTGGATTAAGTTAGGAAATGTATTCCTCTTTATGCCCTGTGTTCACATACAACACTACCACAGAGTAACAGAAAACCTGGGGTCGGCTTCCTCACGGTGGTGTTTAAGAGAAGCCGGAGCAACTCCGCGTACACAAACAGCAGGCAGATCTGACAGGAAGTGTGGCTTTGCAGACAGGACAAAACTGAAAACCAGCCCCAACCCTGTGCAAGGATGTGCAAAGGTGTGTTTCTCCGGCGACACAACCATTTCGTGAAACTGATCTCAGCTCAGGTCCTCCCCGGGTATTGATATATGAGACTGATGGTGTCCCAGATCTCGCCAGGGGACCAGGGACTCTAGCCACCCAGCAGTCAGTGAGAAAGCAAGAGTTTAGGGAGCATTGTTTCTCTGAACTTTCTGGTTCATGCACTTCCATCCTGTGGGTGTGTAAATATGTAAGATATGTTCAGAATCTGCAACACACAGGCACATAGACAGACAGGCAGAATGACAGACACACACACACACACACACACACACACACACACACAGCAGAGATGGTGCTGGGCTGAGCTAGATAGTAAAGAGACAGACAATAAAGAACCTGGCCACGTTATGAGAACTTCCTTCTGCTGGCTCAGCCATCCCGACAGTAGGCTAGTCTGGGCATGTTGGCCCTGGCAGCCAGAACAAGGGGAAGAATTTGTTGGGTGGGGCTCAACTTTACATTTGTTGACAAAGAGATCTGCATTTTGTCAGCCAAGAAATAGTGGCATTGAACCGAACACAGCAGACTGTGTGGTTGTTGCTGAGGCCAGTTTGGTCCTGGTTGGAAGCTTGAGAAGTTGAAAGGTTACACACGGCATCAAATGTTTCGGCATGAAAGAGAGAACCTCGTAGGGATCGAGAGAACTTCCCAAGTGTTTGGAATAATCTATCTTGGGTGTTGTGGTGGACGCCTGACTATGTATATTGGTTGGGTCAGGCTTCTCCCTACTCCAAGTTATACCAATATTGTATAACCCAGTGGCTTTTCAGGCTGTGTATTGCCCTGATGTTAATCCCACCTGTGGAGGATAAGATCACTACCACAATTTAAAGCAAACTTTGAGGAAAGCTTTAATTAAATACTAAATAGGTGAGAGGGCTCTGGCCAGGTTCATCTCTGGTTCTCCAGAAATTGGCCCAGAATCCAGTTTTGCCAGGGCTTAAGAAAGAAAATCCGTAATTCGTTGTATTTCCCGTCAGGTCCAATCAGGGACAGGCATTCATCCTGACGTATTTCCTGCCTACCCCCCCCCCCCCCTCCCGCGCCCACAGGTGATCAAGCACATCCTGTTCAGATGGGTCAAACAAACTTGTTTAGGGGAGTGAAAACATGTGGCTTATTATCTCCCATACATAACATCCTCCAGAATTTCAGGAACTGTCTGTCCTTGGGCAAGGGATTTGCAGATCAGGGATGTTTTTGATTCATGAATCTCTTGGGCATAGTAATTAAAACTTGGAGTGTAACTTTGGCTCTCACACGGGGTGACTCAACTTTTATAAGCAACCTTTGATGCCATCTTGAGTGCAGACACAGAGGTGAGGTGACTCTGATGCCTGGTGGGCAGCTTGGTGGCAGTCACATTCCACATCCCCTATGAGAATAAGTAAGAGCTTCTAAAAATTTCTAAAATTATGAAAGTAAATTGGACATATAAGCATATTGGAATCGTATCAGGAAAACAAAGCTTGAGAACTGACTAAACATACCAGGCTACAGATAGTGGGACATCCTTCCCGGGCCCCATCCTAATGTGGGCACCTAACACTCTACTGTTGACAGCCCTATTTGACCTGGCATCTTGCCACTTAGTGTGTGCATCAGGGACCTGACTGGCAGAGAGCTCCTCACTGTCCCAGGAACTTCAGCTCAGTGTGGTCCCCAAGCTGCTGACCTGGTCTACATGAATTGCCATTGACCTGTTGATCTGTGTGTACCCAGGCTTACCTTTCTCTTCTCTGGCCTCCATGGTCCTCCACCTCACCTGAGCAGCTCGGCTGAACCTAGAGGCTCTGTCTGACTCTGGTCTTGCTGTCTGAACCTGCAGCAGCCCTGCAGCAGATTCGCCATTTGACACCTATATAGTTCTTTATGTCGATGCTAGCTCTCTGGCAGCTGTGCGGGATGGCCTCTTCAGAGTATATTTAAGTCTTTGCAGTCACCCTGTAAGCTACATGTTTTATAGCTGTAGTACTTGTATTCGCTGGGTGATGTGTGACCAAAGAGTTCACAGTGGTAGTTAAGAAGGGAAGAAAGTAACTTATGTTTGCCAATCAAAGGAAACAGGATTGTCTTGACAAGTTGCAACCAAGGAAAACCTGTAGCCTATAAATTTATTGTTATTTACACCATGGGAAGATATGAATGTGTTTGTGCTTCTCACAGTGTTAGTCAGGGTTCCCTAGAGGAACATGACTTATAAAATGAAAAAATATATTCTAGGTAGATGGATAGATAGATAGATAGATAGATAATAAGTAGATAAAGGGGATTTATTAGAGTTGCTCTTAAGATGTGGTCCAGCTACAGTGGCTGTCTACCAATAGAAAGTCCAAGAATCTAGTAGTTGTTCAGTTGGATGTCTCAACTGGTCTTCATATATACTGGATTCCCAAAGAAGTAGACTCTAATGCCAGCGAGGGGATGGATTTGGCCAGCGAGAGCAAGTAAAGAAAGCAAATTCCTTCCTTTGTGTCCTTTAGAGAGGCTGCCAGCAGATGTGGCCCAGATTAAAGGAGGATCTTCCCACCTCAGAAGATTTGCATTAAAAGTTCCCACTTCACATGATTTAATTAGCAAAAATCCTTCACAGGTGTGCCCAGTCACTTGGCTGTTAGTTAATTCCAGATGTGGTCACGTTGACAGCCAGGACTACTCACTGTACACAGCATGCTCACAATAGGATATTTGTCAGAGTTCACGAAGCAATGTACCCAGAAAGGATGGGTGCCACGCTGCGCCAGATCCCAACTCCAGTAGCTCGAAAAGACAAGACATGGTGCTTAGCGGACTATTTCAAACCAGGGCCTCTAGTGCTCTGCTCTGAGTCACTAATGCCTCTTTGAAAATACTTGAGACTTAATTTTTTGGTTGTCATTAAATTAGAAGAATCTCGTGGTGAGTCTCAAATCTTTCAGTGCACGTGAGAAGGAGGGAGGTGGGGATAGCACCTGTTTTTTCCAGAACTGTTTGAATTTTCTTATTTGGTCATTTTATTCAGTTATTTTTAAACTTTATTTTACTTATTATTATTGTGTATGTCGGTAAGCATGCATGTACCACAGAGCACACATGTATGTCAGAGAGCAGTGTATGAAGTTGGTCTGTCCCTCATCTTTATGTGGGTTCTAGGGATCAAGTTCAGGTCAGAAGGCTTGCGTGAAAAGCACCTTTACCCACTAAGCCATTTAGCTAGCCTATAGCTTCTATTTATTTAACTTTTTAATCAGACTCATGAAAAGATTTGATATCAAACATTGATTTGAGTTGGAGGTCCCAAAGTCATGATTGTAGAGAAAAGTTTTCCTTTAGAAGTTTTCCTACGGCTGTCTGTACGGGGCACCCAGGCAATGATGAGCAGATGGCCTTACGAGAACATCCTGGTACCTGGACGCTGTGCAGAAGCAGTAGCCACAGTGGGTAATACCCGGACAGAGGATGGGGGAGTTTCCACACTGGCAGGAAAGAGACCCAAACCAAGCCACCAAGAAAAAGACCCAAATTCACAACAAACCTGGACATGTTAAAAAGGCACAAGGCCCCTCTCAGTGTAGTGAAGAAACCGTAGTTAATAAAGCAGGGGCAGATAGAGTAAATTGCTGATTTTCATATTTTTGATAATGACTTTTTTCAAATTAATTAAGGTCAATCGGACTCTAATAAGAATAAGAAATATGATGTGTTTTAATGGGAACGAGACTGTGGTTGATCTGGAAGCATGCATAGGTGAAAATAGCCAAGAAAGATAAAGAATTATATAAAAAAAAACCTTAACAGTACTTTAGTATAAAATACTGGTATAACGGAAGAGCAGTGAGTCCCTCAGCACACTCAGATTTATGTTGAAATTTATTTTGATGAAGTGATTTCAGATTGCTGAAGGAAGCTGAAGCTTATTCTAGTGAGTTGTGAGGGTGCAGCTCATGTTTGGATGATAGGAAAGGACCCACATCGTATCCCCCAAACAGCTCCTACATGAATTAAATAATCTAAAAGTAAAAACAAAAAACACAAAGGAGAAGAGAAAATTATTGTAAGTTTTCATCAGTTCCCAATGTGGGGAAACACTTCTTAAGACAGAAAAAAATGGGGAAGGATTTATGAAAGGAGAAGACAGAATTGTATTTACACAAAAATTAAAACCTTTATGTTAAAACTAAAAAAAATCATAAAACAAAAAATACATAAGGGAAAAAGTACACTATTTAAGGCAATAGTTACCATGGTTCATATATATATATATATATATAGAGAGAGAGAGAGAGAGAGTTTCCAGAAACTACTAACTAGCATATAAATATTCTAAACAGAAATTTGTGTTATTTACAAGAAAAAAAATCTGTGTAAGTGGAAAAATTAGGCAATGAACACTGAAAAAAGTCAAGCTCACTGTTCGAAATATAATGTAAAGAAGATAATATCTACCAAATTAAAGCATAATTTAAATTTAGAGAAAATCAGTAATTATAAATTTTGGCAAAGGTTCAGAAAACCAGGGGCCAGAGAGACGTCTCAGTGGCTCAGAACACTTTCTGTTCAGCAATGAGGACCGTAGTTTTGCATATAGGACCTAGAAACAGCAGGAATCCAGTGCTGGACTGTAACCCCAGGGCCCCAGGTTCTGGGAGGGACCCTGCCTCGAAAGACTAGGCCAAGAGTGATGGAGGAGGGCTCCTCCTACCTCTTCCTGGCCTCCATGTGTATGCATAGGTACATGCTAAATGCACACACAGACACGTATACACATACATGACATGTACACATATAGAAAACATGTACACACACAGGCACGTACACACAGGCATGTACACACACAGACATACACATACAGAAATCATGTACACACACAGGCATGTACACACATACAAGACACGTACACATACAGAAAACATGTACACACAAACATGTACACACAGAGACATACACACACAGGCACGTATACACACAGGCATATACATACACAGACATGTACACACAGAGACATGTACACAGACACACGCACTTCAATCCAGGAATGGGGAAACTCTCATGTACTGCAGGAGGAAGCATGAAATCTTCTGGCTGAAATATGGTTCCATATCCCAAATCCCAAAGTTGTGACTAGAAGTAGTTCTCCTGCAATGCATCTCTCCTTAGGGGAGTTCTTAAAGGGAGTTTCAGGGTGTAGGTACAAGAAGTTTATTGCAGTGTGAGCTATAACTGAAAAATTGCCAAAATGTGTTTAAGGAATTCTAGAGCTACTATAGTTACTGCTTGCAGAAGATTACATCCCCAAGAAATTAAAGGATTTGAAAAATAGATAACTAAGATGAAATTAAACCAAGAGGCTTCAAAGCCACATGTACACCAGAGTGGAGGCTGGCTTCGGCTCTTTATGTATGTCTGTGTATGTCTGTCCGTCTATGGGAAAGAGACTGCTTGGACAGGCACAAATGGAATAGTCAGTGGTTGTCAGAATAATGGGTCTGTTAGTGGTTTTTTTTTTTTTTACTTTATTTGATATTTTTCAGATTTTTTTTGAGACTAGGTTTTTCTGTAGCTTTTGAGCAGATTTTTAATGAACAAAAATCTATTAGCTTTATTATCATAAATATTATTTTTGCCATTTTCTCTGCTACCAAGGGCTCCCCCTGCTGTTGACTTGGGAGTTATGACGGATTGGACTTCTAGTTCATAGTCCTGGTTTCCTGCATGTTCTAGAAGATGCTAATCTTTATCTTTCTCCATGTCTCATTAACCTTAGATGAAAGATATTTGAATCTGAGTATTTGGGGTGATGCGTCATTTTTAGTGCAGATATATTCTTGCACAGTCTCCATTTGTTTGGAAGGGTTGCTCGGTGTCTCGTAAGATTCTCACACATTTTCACCACTCCGGGAGAGAGCCTGTACCATTAGCTGCCACTCCCCAGCAGCCCTCCCCACCCCTGCTAAACAGTACGTCCCTTTCAGTCCCAAGCTTGCCAATTTTAGACATTTCATAAAATGGAACAATTGTGTGCCTGCCTGTTGCATCTGGCTTCCCTCCCTGTTTGACAGTCTTCAAGGATCACCCGCGTTGCCTCTGAACGCTGTTCTTTTTAAGCACTGAATAATATTCCATTGTTTAAATATGTCACATTCATTTCTAGTTGGTAGACTTTTAGGTTGTGTTCACCACTTTTTGGCAGTTATAATTAGTGTTGTGATGAATATTCATTTAGACATTTTTATCATATGTTTCTGGTTCTCTTGGATGAATGCTAATGTGCATTGTGACTCTGCATTTACCACTTGGAGACTTGAACGTTTTCATCTCCCTCAAAGGAAAGCACACACTCAGCAATCGCTAGAGAGGGGAACTGCCCAACCGTTCCAAAGTGACTGCCTCTTGTCTTGTATGGAGTGGCATCTTTTCTTGACTTGATTTGCATTTCTCTGACAGCTAATTCTGAGTAGCTTTTTGGTGCTTTTTGACCATTTGCATAGTTTCTTTGGAGACATGTTTATTTATATTCTCTGTCTCTTTTCTGTCTCATCTTAATTAGGAAATTGGTCTCTTTACTGTTGAGTTGTAATCGTTTTCCCCCATAGCCAATACTAGACTCTTGCCATGTATATGATTTATAGATTTTTTAAAACATTCTATAGGTTGATTTCTTTTTTTTTCTTTTTTAGTAATACTTTTAAAACAAAAAAAACCCCATGTTTTTCAATTATTGATCAGATCTAAATATATCTTTCTCTTTTGTTGCTCATGCTTTTGGTATCATACCTAAGAACTCATTTGCTAAAACCAGGACATGGAATTTCACAGTTGTGACTTCTGAGGTTTTTATGGCATCAGTTCTTATATTTAGGTCTCTATGCATTTTGTGACTGTCTGCGTTTTAGCATTTGAATATGGTGGGAAGTTGCCCACTCTCAGCCTCTTGTAAGTTTGCCCAATTGCTGCAGCATATTTGTCTGTAAGCATTGCAGCCACCACATTATCTTTATATCCTTATCAAAAATATCCTATTCCATTGATCTGTGTGACTATCATAGCCCCCCACCTCGGTCCTGACTGTTACCGCTTTGTGCTGTAGCTTCAATAATTAAAAAGTTGATTCTTCAATTTTTTCTTCTTTTGATTTTTCTAGATCTCTAAAATTCCCAATTTTCCAATTGAACCTTTGGATTAGCTGAAAAATTTATGTAAAAAGACAGCTGAGATTTTGATTAAAAAAGAAAAAATCAAAGAGGACTCTATGGACTCACACATGTAGTTCTAGCATGGGGTCCCATGTCTGTAAGTACAGTTTAGTGTTACTTAGGCTATTTCTTTGAATATGCTTTGCAGTTTCAATGTATATAACTTACTTTGTTAAATATATTTCTAAGTTTTTATTATATGCTTATATAAATAAAATGTTCTTAATGTTATGTCCTGACCATGTACTGCAAGCGATTGTCAGTTAGGTCCCTCCAGCCATGATGCTCCTGAACTGGTTTTTGACCATGTTAAAAGTTTTGTGATTTCTTTAGTATTTCCTAGGTTGACGATAAGCAAACACAGGCAAGCTTATGTCTTCATTTCTAGTGCAAGTGTTTTTAAATATTGAAAATGGCCCCCAAAGGCAGTGGCACCACTTGGAAATGTGGCCTTCTCGTAGTAGGTGTGGTCTTGTTGGAGGAAGTGTATCACTGTGGGGGTGGGCTTTGAGCTCTCATATATGCTCAAGCCACACCCAGTGTCTCAAACTACTTCCTATTGCCTGAGTCAAGGTGTAAGAACTCTCAGCTCCTTCTCTAGCACCACATCTGCCTGCATGCAGCCTTGTTTCCTATCATGATGACAATAAACTCAACCTCTCTGTGGTAAGCTAGCCAACCCAATTAAATGTTTTCCTTTATGAGAGTTGCCAGGGTCATGATGTCTCTTCACAGTGAGAACCCCTAGCTAAGACAAATATATTTCTCCCCACTAATTGCTGTGGGCCAAAGCTTTAGGACAATGCTGAAAACAGGTGGCTAGGAAGAACGTCTGTCCCAATCTAAGCAAGAGGACTCTCAACTTCTAGCATGAAGCATAATATTATATCTTCCCCCTTTATTTTTATTTTATGTGTATGGGTGTTTTGCCTGAGTTCTGTCTGTGCATCAAATGCATTCAGTGCCTACAGAAGGCATTGGATCAACTGGGACTGGAATTACACACAGTTGGACGCTATCATGTGGGTGCTAGGAATCAAACACAGGTCCCCTGAAAGAGTAGGCAGTGCTCTTAGCCACTGAGCCATGGTACCATGAAGCATAATATTGTTTCTGTTTATTTGGTGCAAACCAGAAAGAGTGAACTCTTTTCTATGCAAATGTATTGAATGTTCTAACACGAATCATTTGTATCACAGATGTAAGCAAATGCTTTTTCTGTGTCTATTGTGATGATCCTTTTCTTCTTTCTATGAATGCAGGGTCTTAGTTACTGCTGTTGTGTCGAAACACCATGGCCAAGACAACTTATAAAAGAAAGCATTTAATTTGAGGGCTTGTGGTTCCAGAGGTTAGAGTTCATGGTCGACATGGAGAGAGCATGGCAGCAGAGAGGCAGTCATGGCATTGGGGCAGTAGCTGAAAGCTTACATCTGATCCATAAACTGGGGCAGAGAGTTGGGGTGGAAGGGAGAGCTAACTGGACATGACCTAGACTTTTGAAGCCTCAAAGTCCATTCCCCGTGACACACCTCCTCCAACAGGGCCATATATCTTAATCCTTCTCAAACAGTTCTATAACTGGAGACCAATTATTCAAATCTATGAGCCTATGGGGGCCATCTTCTTTCAAACCACCACACATGTTATGTGACATTGATCAGTTTGGTGTGTTGAACCAACTTTGCATCCCAGGAGTAAATTTTAGTTGATCATTTTTTTATAATCCTTTAAAGATGTTGTACACAGAATTAAATGTCCTAGTATTTCATTAATTTTATCTATGTTTATAAGGAATATTGATTTGTACGTTTCTTGTGATTTTTTTTAACTAACTTTGATACCAAGTATCACTAATATCGTGTAATAATATAATAGGGCTGGAGAGATGGCTCAGTGGTTAAGAGCCCTGGTTGCTCTTCCAGGGACCTAGGGTTCAATTCCCAGCACCCACATAGAAGCTCACAGCTGTCTGTGACTACTTTTTTCTTTTTTTTTTCTTAGTCATTCTGCAGGCTCATCAAGTTTGTTGATCTTTGTAAAGACTCATCTCTCAATGTCATTGATTTTTCCCTATTGTTTTTGGTTTTTCTGTTTTTCTTTAATGTTTATTATTTAATGTTTGTCATTCAGCTTTTTATTAATTCAGTTTGCTTTTGTTTTTCATGTTTTCTAGTATAAGGCTTGCTCATTTTTGAGATCTTCATTTTTGAAATAGGTGTGGTTTTCAAAATATATTTTTGCAGCTCTTTCTTACTGTTCTCACCATACTCCATAAATGTTTTGGCATCTATATGTACACCTCCCTCTCTCTGTCTCTCTTTGTGTCTGTCTGTCTTTCTGGGGAGAAGGTCATTGAACTCAGGGATTCTTTGGTGCTCAGTTTGCCCTGAATTTTACCTCCAACCTTGACTTTATAATTTTATTTGTCTCAGAGTATCTCTAATTTACCCTAATTTCATTCATTGTTTAGGACTACATTGCTGGATTTTCAAATATTTGTGGATTCTTTTAAAGCTTCCTGTTGCTATCGGTTTCTAATTTCATTCCATTGTCATTGGAGAACACAGATGATATAATTTTGTTATTTTTAATCTTATAAAAACAAACTTTTAAACTGATATATGGTGCACCATGGACAACATCCCATGTGTTCATGAGAAGAATAAGCATTGCGTTATTACATGGTGTGGTCTGTAGATGCCTGTTAAGGTTAGTTGGCTTTATAGTGTAATTCAAGTTTTTATTTTCTTGTTTGTCTTCTGTCTGGTTGCTCTATCTGTTATTAAAAGTCAGATATTAAAATCACCAGCTACAAGCAATCAATTTTAAAATTTTTCACTTCATGCTGTTTTTGATTTATGGTTTAGGGTTCTGTTATTAAGTACATATGTTAATAAATATCACACTGTTTTAAGTATTGGCATTTATTTTATTTTTGTATACCTTTTAAAAACTGGACTGTCTCCTAAATGTTCTCTGTCTGGCAATATTGTCGCCTTAAAGTTTATTCTGTGATGGGAAAAGTCTGCCTGGGAGATCTTTTTCAGTCCTTTTATATTCAGCTTTCAATATCTTTCAATCTTAAGTATTTCTTTACAGACAACATGTAAGTTCCAGAAAGTGGGTTTTAATAGGCTGAAAATGATAGTTTATAATCAGAGACAGTGGGTACCAGGTAAACAAAATTAAACAGGTACCCCTACTCCAAGATTTTAATATCATTTAATATATAATGTAAACTTGTAGAACAGAATCCAACTTGCTACATTCCCGACGTTAAGGTGACTGGTGGGTGGTAACCTCATATGAATAAATATCTCTTCGGAAGGGCTTTGTGAGTTTAGGGACAGAGTGGCTAACGCTATGTCACTGTGACAAATACCCGAGAGAAAACTGCGTAAGGAGAAGAGTTGGCTTCAGAGCACAGCATCCCAGGCTTCAGCCTCTAGACAGTTGGAACCCATTGCTCTGGGTCTGAGGTGAGGCAGAATATCATGGTGACAGAAGTGTGTGGCAGGGTAGTATCTCATGGTAGCAGGAAGCAGAACGAGGGAAGACACTATGCTATGGTTCTCCTTGGTAAGACACTGCCCTATGCTCCTCCTTGGGAAGACACTGCTATGGTCCTCCTTGGGAAGACACTGCGCTATGGTCCTCCCTGGGAAGACACTGTGCTATGGTTCTCCTTGGGAAGACACTATGCTATGGTCCTCCTTGGGAAGACACTGCGCTATGGTCCTCCTTGGAGAGACACTGCTATGGTCCTCCTTGGGAAGACACTGTGCTATGGTCCTCCTTGGAGAGACACTGCTATGGTCCTCCTTGGGAAGATACTATGCTATGGTCCTCCTTGGAGAGACACTACTATGGTCCTCCTTGGGGAGACACTGCCCTATGATCCTCCTTGGGAAGACACTGTGCTATGATCCTCCTCCTTGTTCCTCTTTCATTCTCTCTGTGTATCACCCCCAATGGTGGGTCCCCTCTTTAGTGAACCCTTTCTGGAAATGCCCTCACAGACACACCCTGAAGCATGCTTTTCAGTCTCAGTCATTGTCTACTCAGGGGAAGAACTGAAGCTGTTGTGCCTGTGTCATATAGGACCCCCAAATGAGCCGACCTCAAGGCTGGTATCTGATACAAACACACTGGGGTTTACTCAGAGCAAACAGTCCACAGCCCTTAGGGGAAAATGGTAAGCAAGGTGATACAATCCCTGGCATTTCAGGACTGGAGATGGATATACAATCTTCGAATTTGTTGGTTGGCATATAGGGGAATTTCAAAACAGTGACTGTCAGCAGACAAGAATTTTAAAACAGTGGTTAATCAAATACGTACAAGGATGTTCGAAGCAAAATGTTATCTGGACACGCTGGTGGGATCATTTTGACCAGGGCAGGTGATGGAGGAAGGTCATCGGCTAATAAAGAAACTGCTTGGCCCTGATGGGTTAGAACATAGGTGGGTGGAGTAAACAGAACAGAATGCTGGGAGGAAGAGAAAGTGAGCTCAGACGCCATGCTCCCCTCTCCCAGGCAGACGCGGTGAAGCTCCGACCCAGGATGGACGTAGGCTAGAATCTTCCTGGTAAGCATACCTTGGGGTGCTACACACATTAATAGAAATGGGCCAAGCAGTGTTTATATGAATACAGTTTGTGTGTCGTTATTTTGGGGCATAAGCTAGCCAGGCGGCTGGGAGCTGGGTGGCAAGAAGCGGCCCGCAGATCCTTCAATAGGCAGGCACAGTTTTTTGGAAATATTTTTTGACTTTATTGGGTTGCTTTCACTACCATCACCACCGCCTAGTTAGGACCTGTCTAAAATAAAGATCTTTCTAAAAATGGAGTCTGTTCTGCTCCTTCAAAGTCACCCAGCATAACCAAGATGGCTACTTTGTCTGTTGCTATGGTGTCAAAAACCAGAAGCTAGCGCTAAGCTGTTGTAAAGTAAAAATTTAATAACAGCTGGGCCATATTTTCAGTCTTCCATAGTAGGAGAATGAAAACAGCTTAGATTAAAGGCAGAGCAGTCTCTTAATACTAAGTGAGCAAGTGATTAAAAGTGGAATTTTGCAGTTACTTTTATGATCACAGGAAAGGGACATGGGGTTTATGGTCAGACAGTTAACATACCACAAAACATCGTTTGGTCGGTCGTTCTCAGAACAGTGGAAACAATTTATGATGTTCAATTCACAAGATTATTGATGAATAACCAATTAAAAAAGTTGACCTTCAGCTAAGGACATGGTCAAAGTCTGACATTGTTTGACTACAATGAAAATTAAGTAACCTGTCCCTTAACATTGTGAAGAGAGAAAGGCTGAGAAAGGAGATCAGGGCTAGCAAACTAAAATGAACCAAATTTCATATAAATAATAACATTAGTGTTTTCATGAAACCTGCATATAGTCTGGTAAAAAAAAAACTGCTCATCTAAAATTTATATGTAGCTGAATAACCTGTAGTTTTGGAGGCAATGCTGGTAATTGGGTTGCTCAAAATGTACAGCAATTTTATAGAAAAAAAATCAAGCTAAAGTTAAAGTTTTTGGAATAACATTCAAAGGTTTTTTTCACTCTCAGAAGCCCAGAGGCATGATTGAGGATTTAAAGCACCCAGATTTGCAAAAGAGATTCTGAGATATACAAAGAACCCCTTCACTCTTTGGAACTCAAGGATCTCCCCGATATTCTACAAGGCTACACTATTACTAATTGTGATGGATTTAAAAATAATCATGGTCATGAAACTAACCTTTAAGGCTCCTTACTATGTGAGCCAATCCAAGAGATTTCCATTTTTCGGTCACTTAAGCCTCAAGGCATCTCTGGGAGAAGGAGAATCCTTGGAAGGCCATAGGCCAGGTAGTCTGTCATATGCAGAGGGAAACAATGAGACACTGTTTCAGACAAGAGGATGAGGAGACCCAATACCTGAGGTTGTCTGCTGACATCCAACATATGTGTGCATACACACACACACACACACGCATGCACGCATACATTCACACACATATCAATCAAACAAAAAAAATCTCTTTACCTAGTGGTGGCTATCTTTATTGCAAAAGTAGCTCCCACAATGTAGTTCCCTCTAGGCAAGGAGAGGCTTCAGATGAAATTTATGTGGTCGAGCATCTCTCAAGTGGGTTAGAAATGGGACCATAGATTAAAGGTTAGAGCGGTATCAGCAAGAGTCCTCTACTGTCTAGATTTGTGAACACAAGGAAGGAGTCAGATTCTACTGGGTCTCTTTCCTCAGTGGAATGAACAGAATGTGCTGCGGTATTTGGTACATGGAAAGATTTCTTGATGCCACAGTTTGGATAAGTGTGTGTGTGTGCGTGTGTGTGTGTGTGTGTGTGTACACATCAGGATCTCTGTTATGATTTACAGTGGGGCTAGTGACCCTGGCAGGTCCCACTATAGGTGGGAGAGGCCGCAGCAGGTGGGAGACAAACAAATACACCATGCAGAAAGAGCATGGGTATAGAGTTTATTTAGTAAGTATTTGAAAGGTATAAGGGTAAGGGGGTTATGGAGGGGTAAGAGAAAGAGATGGAGGGACAGAGAAAGAGAAGAAAGAGGAAAGAAGAGGGGGAAGTGAGAGGCAGAGGCTGCCTCTTCAGGAGAAGAACAGACAGAGAGAAAAAGAGGAAGAAAGAAGGCTCAAGACCAGCTTGCCTCAATGGGAAAGGAGAGATTGGTAACAGGCAAAACTTGTCTCTTAAAGGGACAGGGTACCTATGTGACAGGGCAGGCCAACATAATTACAACAGTCTTACTATGTGTCCCTGAACTGATAATTTGCCTTCTGTAGCCTCCCAACTGCTAGGATAATAAGCATGTAACATCATCATACCTAACAATAGTTTGGATCCCTTAGACGGAGAGGAAGAGCTGCAGCTGAGACTCATTTACTCTGATCCGGTCTTGAACTCCTGAGCCTTGTGCCATCATCTCCAGTGTATTAAAGATTACAGTTCTGCACCAGTATTCCTGGCTGTGTTTGAATCTTAGATGTCTCCCCAAGGCCCATAGGTAGAAGACTTGAGAAAGATCCATAAAAGAAAAAACAGACAAGGAAGTGAGTGCTTACAGAATACAGAAACTGATGGGGGTGGAGATGAAGGGATGTCAAAAGCCACCTAATTGGGTCAGAGATTGGCATTGCTAGGAGTGATCAGAGCATGGTGAGGAGTAAATAAAGTCTCTTGTGGTCAGTCATCACCTAGGGTCAGCAGGGGAAGTGACAAGAATCTAGGAAAACAGTTATTTTAGTTCTGGGAATGCTAATAGTGATGGTTTCAAGAAAGTGTCCTCATTTAACCAGAATGGAGGAACTTTACAAAATGACGTGACCTTGGCACTACTGTGCTGTTGTTGGCAATGGTGACACATGCATTCCACTATACACCCCAAGGCAACATGACCAGCTGATTAGTGGGTGCCACATGGATGCTTCTCTTTCTACTTTTGACTTGAAGACATTTCCTCTTGTGCTGTTGTCAAATTGTAGCCCTCCTGACAGAAAGAAAGGTATTCTAAACAGACACTTGGGTTGTCCCTCCAGCTCTAAGGCAATGGAAAGAGTGAACCTCAAACAAAGGGAATTTTCCCCCAGGAATTTCATGCTGGGAGAAAGAGAAGGCACCAGTCAAAGTGGAACACCTTGTCAGTTTGTCAGACCGCTTGATGAGAAGACACGGAAGCCCAGACAATGATGGTCTATGGTAGAAGTCCACGCCTTGCCCTTAAAAGTGCACACTTCTGGTCTTCTTTTGAACCTTTAACCTCACTTCAGGACCCTGGAAATGGACTGGGTGGGGATGGGGGTGTCCCTGGGTCTTATTTCCCCTCTTTCCAATGTGGCCACATTGAATAAATCTCCATTTTCTGCTTTTAACCATTAATTTGGCTGTTTTAATTGACTTCTTAAAGATGGGTAGCTGAACTTAGCCTCATGAGGTATGTACTGTGACCCCAAATTCAGTACCAAAAATCACTTCAGTCACCATATAGTTCAAGTATCTGTAGGATTCTAACTTTGCTTAGGAAGACATTGATCAATTTCTCTGATTACAGCTGAGGAGTAACTGTGTGACTTGTCCTTTGTTCTACTCTTCCCTGAATCCTTTATGGATCAAATGAGTTTCCACAAGGAAAAAACCTGGGTTAGAAGACATTAAGTAACTTAGGCCCTGTAATGAGTTAACAGTCTGGAAATATATGTGCCCGAAGGATTGCTGTAAAAAATTTACTATTTCAGACTAATAGAGGCAAGGCAACCTGATTTTGTGAGACACATGTTTTAATAAAACATGTTTAAAGATTAAGAGTTTACTGCCTTTTCACACACTGAATAACTGGAACTCAGGATGCAGAGACAGCAGTTGTCTCCTAGGCGGCCATGGAAGACCTACAGATAAGCACTATTTATAATCGGTATGTCACTCTTGAAGTATTCTTTGTAATGAACATGCTGGTTATTTATAGTTGGAGAAATGCTTGTAAATTATTTTTAAAGGGTTTTAAGAGACTGCTTGTCTCAAGCCATTTAATTTACCATTCTTTTCCTCTTTGACTTGCTCAGCAAACGTCAGGCCAAGTCCTGACTTGAAATCAATGGGTACAGACTGCATGCAGCTGGAGTAGAAGGTCTGTCTGGTCTTTCTTATTTAAAATGTATCTCCTTCAGTGGAGCAGGACACCGGGTATCTCTAAGAGTCTCCCTTGTACCAATGATTGGATGCTAAGAACCCAGAACCTCCCTTTGAAGTGACCCTGTCAAACATCAGCAAGGACCTGGTTGATGGCCAGTTTCTAAGTGCTGCTGTGTCTTCCTGATGGGCAGCCTTTAGTATCTGGTTCTTAGTCTGCAAGCTGAGATAAAAAGTGATGGGTTACCGTGGGCTGAGGGAACACTGCTCTGGTCTGGAGTCCCCATGCTGCATTGGGTCCAAGCATGTCAGATGTGCGACTCCAGCTGTTTGGGGATTTTTAGGCCCGAATGGACAGACTTGAGCTTATGTGAGTGACATAAAACCTCAGCATTTACAACCAAAAGGCCCCGCAAGAGCTCTCCAGAGCTAAGCACTGCTGGGGTTTTATTTGGAAGAATTTTATTTTAAAATGTAATATCCTTTTCCTTTCTTTGGCAAAATAGAATCAGGAGAAGTTGGACGGGACATGACGGCCGCTTATGAAAAGTCTCTCCCTGTTTGTAGAAGCAAGTCTGTCACCCTTGATTGGAAAGTAATAATTCATAAAATTCAGCGTTATTATCATCCCTCTGCCTGGAGTGATAGATACTCTCAAGGCTTTTTAAATAAAACGTTTAAAATTGAATTTGTGACTCCCAAGATTGGTGGGTTCAAATGTTGGTTTCCTGCTGAGTAACTGTGAAAACAATTCCAAAGTAGGCCGGGTAAAGTGTCCAGAATGGCAGTTTTATTAAATGTCTTGATGGAGTGCAATGGAAAGACGCTTTGGGTGTTTCTCTGCAGCCGCCCCTCTTCAGTGACAACAGCTTTCCTACAGATGCGGTGTTTGTCTTAGCTCGCCTCCCTTGGTGATATTTTCCAGCTATAATCAGAAGGTGCCGGATTGCTTTCCATTAGTTGCAGGCCTACAAGATTCCTCTGTGTGAAATGATGCTCCGAGCTACTCAGAGGTTATGGATTTGTGCTTCATCGTGCCGTTCTGCCGTGATGAGGAATCCAGCCGTGCAGCGGAGTACGGCAGTACGGTGCTATGATGCTGCCCGCTAGAGAGTATGGCAGATTTTCAGAGGCGTCCTTAAAGGAACTGGGTCTGGCTCGGGGGCAGGGAACAAGCCAGATACGGGAAGGTGGCTGCTGCCCCAGAGAAAACTGAAATGGTGTCTCAGTGGTAAGAGCCAGTCTCGAAGGACATTTGGCAGGTGAGCTTTGCCAAAATATACTCCGCGGTGACTGGAGAGACCTTCTCTTCTGCAGATTTGGCGGGAGAAAAAACGCGTGAAAGTTCTGCAGCTTCACCTCAATTTCCTCTCTTCCTTTTCCACAAAAATGAAAGGTGAACTTTCAAGGTTCATGGATCAGCACTATTTGACAGCCTTTGGTGGGCTTGTCCAAAGGACTGACCGAGGTCTTCAGAATCAAAACTAAACTTGTTGTGATTTCCACCCCTCACTCCCAACCTGTCTTCAAGTAAACGACTAATGGTTTCTGTTTCTGTTTCTTTATCTTCCCTACCACCATGGGGGAAATAATGTTGCTGTAAAAAGAGGAGTAGAATTACAGTTTTTACTAAATTTGGGGGTTCTTTCATGTGTGTGTGTGCGTGCACAAAAACCAACCAAATAAACAACAACCAAAAACAAGCAAACAAAAAAATCACCCAAACCTCTTTGTGAAAACAGGCAGTGAAAGCTAATGACTTGGCTTTTTTTTTTTACATTGGCACCTATGCCTGATGCAAGAATTGATTTTATTTTAGCATAAATAAAAAGGGGAGAAAAGCTACCCACGTAAGTGTGGCCTGTGTTTGTCTCGCACTAAAAGTCCTCCATAAAAAGCGTTGCAGGCAGCCTCGGAAGTGCGGAGGCAACTTTTTGAGAGTGGGGTCCCTCCCCCTCCCAATAAGATGCTATCTTTGTTCTTTGAGTAGACCATTGGAGACAGAGAAGAATGAGACGGCCCCAGGTGGTCAGTCTGCTGTTTGCTGCACTTTGGTCCCTGATACAACATTGATGAAGCCCCACGCTAGTGGTCCTAGTTCCCTGTGCATTTAAGTGTTTGTGTCTAATATAAAATAGCCCTGGAAAGTTTTATCTAAATCTCTCACCAGAGCTACTTATTCAATTGCAACACTGTCATCTGTGCACCCCACACCCCCACACATACATACATGCCATTGTCATTGTTGCCCTTTACAGAGGTAAATGGCTGCGCTATAGAAGCACAGGGACCCATTTGTGGTCGTCTGAATGTAATTGGCCCCCATAAGTTCATAGGAAGTGGCACTATTAAGAGGTTTGGTTTTATTGGAGTAGGTATGGCCATGTTGGAGGAAATGTGTCACTGTGGGGGTGGGCTTTGAGGTGTTCTATGCTCAAGATACCGCCCAGTGCTACAGTCCACTTCCTGTTGCCTTCTGCTCAAGATGTAGCCAGCATCATGTGTGCCTGCATGCCACTATGCTCCCCCCCCCACAGTGATAATAAACTGACCCTCTGACCTGTAAGCTGCCACCACAATTAAGTGTTTTGCTGTATAAGAGTTGCCATGGTCATGGTGTCTCTTCACAGCAATAGAAACCCTAACTAAGACACCATTCGTGTCCCCACCGCCAAGCTGAACTCTCTTCTTTCGTTCATGTGCCTGATTCAGATACTCAAATTAGAAAGCATGTTCAGCTGTCTTCTGGAGTTTCGGTTCCTCCTTGAAGCTATTGGGGGGGAGGGCTGGATTTCTGATATTGTGTACTTACGATATCTGTAAGGGAAGCATTAACACACTGTATATGTAGAGAGATGGGTTCTCCTGGAGACTCTTGTTTGGTGGTAAGGAGACCAGGCTGTCCTGACTGCCAGTTTGTCCATCACCTCCCTTCATACCTTTAGCCTCTGTTCTCCTGCAGCAGGTGGAGCAACACTCCCAAAGGTGACCAGGCACTAACGCTCTAAATCTCCTGGATATGCTATCTTATACATTAAAAGTGGGTTGTTGTTTTTTTTTCTTTCTTTTTCTTTTTCTTTTTTTGGTACTGTTAAAGCGAAGATCTTGACATGGAATGATTATCTTAGCTGATCCTGTGGAATCAAAGTCATCACACAGGTCATTAGGGAAGAACATAGAAAAGCCAGATGGAGGGGATTACACCAGGCATGGAGATGGGAGAGAGATGGACCTTAGTAGCTCACTGGTACCAGAATGTGAACAGAGAGAACAGAGGATTAGGGTTGAGGGTGAAGTCTCAATGGTAGGGCACTTGCCTAGCATATGCAAACACCTAGGTTCACCCTCAGCACTAATAAAAATAAATGAATAAATAAATCAATATTGTAAAAGTCATGTTGAGTATAAGATTCTCAAAATCATTTACAATATACTACTGTCTTTAGGATTCACTATGTTTCCATTCTCTACCTTCTGTATGCTAAGAGAAGTTACTCATCCTCCCCCCACCCCAGAAAATTCCAAATGGTGTCTTCAAGAGCGGAGGGCGACTTGATGTTCCTTTCCCTCTTTCTCTTTCTACCTTCCATCTATTCTTCCTTCATTTTTTCCCATGACTTTCAAGAAAGAGGTCATTATTGGTTTAAAGCTTCTGAAAGCCTTCCAGTTCTAAAACTCAGCAAGTCCCTGTGAACTGGAACAAGATTGTCCTCCGCGAAGGGCAGGCTGTGGATCCCATGAGGAAGGCAGAAGGGGGTTCTGAAAGATGCCAAGTCTTCTCATAGTTAATATTGCTTCAGAAACACCAAGAAGCCCCCTCCAAAATGCATGCTTAAATTTAATTGCTTCTGTGTGGTGTTGAAAAGTGAGGACTTTAAGACATGATTTGGTCATTCAAGGGGATAAATGTCTTTCTTGTGGGTCTGAGGTTGCCTCTCATAGCTTGCCTCTTCTACACACAGATGTTTCCATTTTTGCCCTCTGCCATGCTATGACACCCTAACCAGACACCACTGCTATACCCTTGAACCCTATACTGCTGCTCTATCCAAAGTCCAAATAAACTTTCTTTTATAAATTCTGTCATCTCAGACATTCTGTTATAGTAACAGAAAATGTATCGACATGATAACATTTCTAAGACCTTTGTGATGTGAACACAGGGTTGTTTTTTCTGTCACAGCTATAGAAATGTCCTCAGTTTTCTCTGTTCCTTCCTGACCATCCAATCTAGAGAAGAATCAAATATATCTAACAATAAGAAAGAGCAATAGGGTCAGAAAGTCATTCAGCTCTTTACTAATGGAGGCCATGTGTGCCTTGTGGTAGGATTTTTGTACACCTTGTGAAAACGTATTGCTGTAGTTGGTGTAATAAAAAGCTGAATGTCCAATAGGTGGCAGGAGGTATAGGTGGGACTTCAGGACAGAGGGGGAGAGAGAGAGAGAGAGAGAGAGAGAGAGAGAGAGAGAGAGGAGGGATGAATCTAGGCATGCGGGAGACACCAGAGGACATGGAGAGGCAGCAGGATGTACAAGATAAAAGGAAGGTAAAAAGTTGTGCATCAAAACACAGATTAATATAAATAATTAATATAAATGAGCTAATTTAAGTTCTAAGAGCTAGTGGGACAAGCCTAAGCTATAGGCCAAGCTTACACAATTTATAAGAAGTCTCTATATAATTATTTGGGAGCTGGCAGGACAGAGAAAGACTCATTACAGTCACTGGTAGGAGAGTCACTTTCAGTGACTCTATTTGGTGGTCACTGTCTGCCTATAGCAGCCAGACTCTCTATGAGAGCACACACTCAAGAGTTTTCTAAACAGAAGCTTACCAAACACACCACCACAAAATTCATCTCTTTTCTTCTCATGAAGGTCCACAGAATGGCCAAGGGTAAGCGAGGGTATAATCACATTTTATTTTTGGAAGCAAAAAGCATGTCTACTTACTGGCAGCTAAAATGCTGGCATGGACCATAGAGAGAAGCTTAGATTACACAGTTCCCCAAAGCCCTTGTTTATCTAAAGCAACCCCAAGGGCAGAGGTTCTGCCAAGCTCTCAGTAGTTGCCGCCGAGGAAATCTGCCCAAAGTTTTACTCTTGTGTTTTGAAATGTGGATATCTGTTGTAACTGTTGTTTTGCTATAACAAAGCACAATCAAGCAAAGCAATGCTTTCAGTGACCTTGTGCTTCTCTCTACATTGTCTTTATCCCTTGCTCTTGTGGTTCATGTTTAGCCCTGTTCCCTCCTGGACAGCTCGGTGTAACCCTCCTCTGTCCAGGCCTGAACCAGCAAACTTCACAGCCCTCTGAGAAGTCTTTCTATCTCCAGTTGTGTTGCTAAGGGGTAGTCAACTGTTGTCATATAGGTATTGAGAAATCAACCTACTCTCAACCTGAGATAAAGGGATTGACACAGGCAAGCCCTATGTACAAATGAGAGTCATAAACATTTGAGTCAAAGGTTATGTAGCAAAAATTGAGTTGAATTTAGATAATAGAAAATAAGATAAAATGTCTTTGCTGAGAATCAAAGGTCTTGGTTCTAGTTCTAGCCTTATGGTTGTCTGGCTCGGGGACATTATCATCTACTGCTACCTGTATGACTGAAAGGTACTGTGTATGTCCCAGTACATCAAATACTGTCAATTTGAGAGTCTTGAATCACCTTAGAGACAAATCCCTGGGCATGTTTGTGAAGGAGTTTCTAGACTGGAGGTCCCTGGAATAAGAACATCCAATCGGACAGAGTGCCACTATTGCATGGGCTGGTTCCCAGACTGAATCATGGGAAAATGAGCTGAGTACCTGTATTCTTCACTCTCTGCTTCTTGACCATGAGCATCATGTGCTCGACCCTCTCCAATTCCTGCTGCCTGCCTTTCACACCATGATGGGTTGGGCCTGCAGACTGTGAGCCAAAACAAACTCTTTCCTAAGTTGCTCTCATTGTGTGATAGCAACAAGAAAAGAGACAAACCGTTAACTAGTGTGGTGGCTTAAATAGGAACCATCTTCCCTACAGTTACATATGTTAATGGCTGGTCTTCAGACGGTGACACTGTTTCCAGAGGAAGTACATCATTGGAAGCAAGCTTTGAGATTAAACACCTTGTGGCACTTCCAGTTTGCTCTCTCTGCTTCTGCTCCATGCTCCTGACGTGAACACTCAGACTCCTGCCCCAGGTGCCATGCCTACCGCTTGCTGCCATGTTTCCTTGCCATGATGGCCTCTGATCCCTCTATAACAAGAGTTGAAATATATGTAGTCCCTTAAGTTGCTTTGGTCAACAGAAAAAAATGAGTTTATTCCCCCAGCGAGAATTCTAGGTGATTCGGTCCTCTTGGATAGGGTCTTGAAACACCTGCACCACATCCAGACTGCCCTGTGTTAACAAAGGAAGCTCCTTCTGCATTTTGAAAATGGAGTCTCCTATGAAGCTCTGGTTGACATGGAACTTGCTATGTAGACCAGATCTGCCTTAAACACAGAGAGATCCACCTATCTCTGCCTACAAAGTGCTTACATCCTCACACCCATCCTTACTTCCATGTTTGACTGGATCCAGCTTGCAAAATCATCCTGGCAATGCTCGGAAATTAAAAACAAGATCATCAGTAAACACATGACTAGCCTGGAGCTCCCACCAAGTCCTAGATGAGGGCCCCAGGTTTTGTTCCCCTCTTCCAAGTATCCATCACTGGGGAAGTCTCTGGTCAGAAAGTTCTACTGCCAATTCTCTGGAAACAAAGAGAGGAGTTCTCCATACAGTTCACCCCTTCCCACATGGATGATTCTAGATTTGCCCTGAAATCAGACAAATCAGACTTTCAACCAAATTGTTGGTTTACCACCCCCCCCCCCCCCGGCAAAGCAAGGCTTCCTGCTTTTCATAAAACAGGTTCACAGAGCCCAAGACAAAGGGCTCGAGAGCATTCCTACTGTCCTGCACACCAATCAACTCTTTCAAAATAGCCTTTTAATTACTTAATGGCAAGATCAGAAACATCTGAATTAAATTTTCTTGAAAAACATAAAATAAAACTGGCCTTTGAAATCGAAGAGAGAAAGTGCTTTGTTAGCTACAAACAATTTAGGTTTTGTGGTAACCCCCAAATGTTTGAAAAACAATTTGCATATGACGAGCTCAGAATGTCTCTGGAGTGAGCTTTGTTTTGAGCCTAAATGGACAATAAATGTGAGCATCTAAAACAAGGGTCATATGAAGTTCCACTTTATGGGGTCTCAGATTTAGTAATGAAAAGTTGAAAAGGTCTGTTCTCATTTTCTTGCAGAGTGTATTTTTGAAACCATCAGCTTTCCATGGTGTCAAGATAGGCTAACTTGTTCGATATTTTAATGTTTTTGTGAGTAGGTTTTAACTGAATCTGTCTCTTACAAAGGACAGATTACTTCAGGACTCCAGGCACCCTCCAGTCCTCAGAGCCTCAAGGCTGCGACACAACATTCTATAAGATAAGTCACCAGGAGGGATGTGGAAACTCAGGTTTGGTGATATTCATGGGAGAGTCCCCACAAGATTGTTAGATGCTTATTAATTTCTGTGGCCCCCCGCGTTTGCCTAGAAAACTCCTTAATCAAAAGTTGGTGGCCTCCTTCCAGCTCAACCGTGAACTGCTTTTTCAGAAGTCAGTGCTGACAGTTAAGTAAAAGTGTAACCAGAGGCTACTGAAAGACATTCACCCATTGCCTCCGGTAAGCAATGCGTCCAGCGATGGACGGTGGGAAACAGGAGCGTAAGCTAGAAGATTGTTTTTTTTCTCTAGAAATATGAGTGGTAGGCAGATTATTCAGCCCTTTTCTATGGTTTTGTGGATGTCTGTCTGGTTCTAGAGAACAGAAAGAAGGAGCAGGTGACCCAGGGCTCTCTGCCAAGGCAGGTAGTGAGCTAACAAAGTGTTCTTTTTCCTGGAACTTACACAGGGCCTGGGATTCTCTAACGGTAGCTTGGCTTCACTGGGCCACCGCTGCTTCTATGACATGTTTAGAGCTGTGGTGGGTCACGTCTTTGGCTTTTGGCTAAATGTCCGGCCTTATTCCTTTCTGAGTCTAGAATGTGTGTAGAAAATGCTTGTTGAGTTGATTTGTAGAGCTGGGTCACTTTTTTTTTTTTTTTACCTCAGAACGATACACGCATTTATTTTTGTGTCTCTGTGAAGAAAGATTTCATGCTGTGGACTGATCTGGTCTTGGAGATTCACCACACAACAGGCTGTGTCACTGTGTCTTTTGAATTTAACTGCTCTGTGAGCAGTGAGCAAAACCAATGAGCAGACACCTCCTCTGCCCTCTTGCTGGGAACCACACACGGTACTGTCAGTCCAGAATCAACAGCCCAGTCCTGGACCTCCAGTAGCTCATTGCCCAGAAGGAAGATAGATCTAAAACCAAGTTCAGATAATCAACTGAGTGTTAGGAAGCCATTTGCTCTCCCTGACATCTGCTTTTCCATTTCTCTGCAGAAACACTTTTTGCTATGAGCCAATATCCAACCAAAAATGAAGAAAAAGTAAGAGCAGGGAGTTTTCTGCTCATTTTGTTGGCTGAGGTGTTGCCTCACAGCTTAAGAAGAGATACAGTTCATTGTGGCAGGGAAGACAGGGTGGCAGGTGCCTCAGGGGACTTCCTATACATCAGCAATTAGAAAGCAGACAGCAGACAGAATGGTCCTGACCCCAGCGAATCACTTGCTCCAGCAAGGTTTCGACTCCTAAGCCTTCTCCAATCTTCTAAATCAGCACCACCAGCTGGGGAGCCAATGTTCAAACACACGGGCCTGTGAGGGATGCTTCATGCTCAAACCACTGCAATTTGCACCCAGCTTCCTGATCTCCCAGCACAACGGATTCTGTCTGAAGATGGCTTGCTTTGTTAAACCACACCTTCTCTGAGGGTTTGTGAACGGGCATGTGCTATGTGGGTTTCCAAGAAATGGCCAAAGAGACACAACCCAGCAAGGAGAATTTGTGGTTCAAGTGCTCTCCCCACTTGCCCTGGTGTGAAGCTCACCACCTTGAAAGGTGATGAACTTGAAGGTGGAAGCCCATAGCCAGATGGAGGTGGGAAGAGAGGATGGATCTCTGATAGTTCCACGGAACAGCCTTGAAGCTGGATGGTACACTCTCGATTTGCTCTTTAAGAAGAGAAATAAATTTCTATCTTATTCAAGTAGTGTTATTTTGGGAGACTAAAATATTTTTATTATGTGTAGCCAAACTAAATCTAATAGACATTAAACGGAAGTTTCTAGTAAAAAGAAAAGCAACACTCACGTTAAAGATTGTACAAGTGACTAAGTTAAGATGTTACAGACCAAAGTCAAATTTTCTTGGGCTATTTTTAGTCCTCTTGAAAATCATTCATAACTTAATGCCCTGTGTGGCTTAGAATCCTTTGAAATATGTCCGTAACAGTGTACCAACTTCCAGCAAAGCAGAAGCTGACATTGTCGGTCAACATCTGAAGCTTATAGTCACGTTTTTTTCTGCTTTGCTCTATAGCCCACCCACCAATGGTCCCCACTGCTGAATGTGGTAAATGCCTTGACTTATGATGTTCTTTGTTCTATAATGAATAAAATCTAATGTAACCACTTCTGCAATGCAATACGTCTTTCCTGGTCCATGTTCATTCATGCTTGAGTTCAGAATAAACTCTTACTCCCTTTGGGGTGAGAATTGTGCTCTTGAGTTGATGAGGCCCTTCCATGTGTTGATATATGGGGATTCAGAGACGAGAGACCTCAGAGCCATGGCAGGAAGGCAGAAAGCCTCTCTCGGAAAAGCTGATCCTTGACCATCCCCTGAACAAGGAGCTGCAATGTGGTACAGGAGAGACTGGAGAGAGATTGGGTATTGAAAGCAAAGGGAAAGGAACTACATGCTGCAGGCGTGAGTGGAGCGAGTCATTGTGCTTCCCTGCCAGTGGAAGTACCAGATTCACAAAGCAAATTCATTGCAAATGAGCAGGTGCTACCTCCATATCCAGCTCCCCTCCCTTCTTCACAGCTTTTGGCTCCAACTGCAAAACCATGAAGTCATCTCGAGATGGCCACAGACACTGTACTCTCTTAGAGCCTGAAATGCCGTGGTATCTAAATAAATAAAGCAGATGATAAATAAGCAGACAAGGTATGCAATGGCCACAGAACACCTGCTGTGAATAAAAATCTCCTTCCAGATGTTGGTGAGGAGACAGGGGGATGAAAACTGAGTGAAATGTTTTTCGTTCCCATAATGCTCCTTATAGAGCTAAAGGCTTTCACAGACATAGGCACGCATAATGAAAGAGCAACTGAGGGAGACTGGGAAGGGGGCGGGGGCAGTGTTGAGTGTGGGCTGACGGGAGGTGGCTGTGACCCACAAGGCTCTGTGGACAACACTGGTGTGGACTCAAGTCAGACAGTCGCTTCCTACTCTATTAATAAGACGGAGGAGGACTTTCAGAGTGTGGGGACAGCAGCTGGAGAAGCGCTGAGGGGTGGGTGCCGGACCCCCCAACAGGATGATGAGACATAGCTTGCCTTCTGAGTCCTCATGTGAGAGACTTGCCTTGGAGAGATGTGATTCTAGTTGAGGATGCTTCATTTGGGTGAAAGGTGATCCAGTGTGCCACGAAAGTACAAAAAGGCATCGAGAGAGGTCAAGGTTAATACAGAACAGAAATATCAGAAACGACAACAGTCTGGGATGCTGGGACAACTTGGAGTATGTCTCCAGGAAGTCGTCTGGTTGTGTCTTTCCCAGATACTCCTGGTATTTGCTCACCCCCCCCCCCCTTTTTCTTTCTTTCTTTCTTTTTTTTTTTTTTGTGGTTTGGGATGCTGTAGACTCAACAGGGAACAAGGTCAGGAGAAGAAAGCTGACCCTATTATGGGATGGTTTTGGGAAACTGGTGGAAGGAGAAGCCCGGACCATGGGAGAAACAGAATCTTTGTGGCTGGATACTAATATCAGGATGTGACATCTCTGAATGTTTATAGGAAGTAAAATGAATATTGGGATGGAGAGAAAGATAAAATCTGATTTGCTTCATATGCCAGGACATAGCTCTGCTTTGGGGGGTAAGAGGGACTCTAGATCACACAGAGGTTATGAGAAGCAGGAAGAAACAGGACATAAAATGAAAACGCACCCAGCATCAATTACAGAATAGTCTTGTGATTAAAAAAAAAAAAGTGCCCCTCTAGGTCCTACAGTCTACTGCTTGAGGTGTATGGTAACAAATGGCTGTCGGCTATCACTTCAAAAGGAGATGGGGTTGGGTAGAAAGCCATACATTAGAGCCCCAGTAAGGCCTTCGTGATCTCTAAAACGTTCCATAATTTGGGCTCTTAGCCAATTCGGGGCAGTATTGATCTAGGGTCAATAAAGGTCTGGGGTTCTTGGCTCAGAAAATGGCACTAGATTTGCCATAGAATATACTTGTTTGAAAAAGAGGCTCCAAGATGGGATACACTGTGGATAGTCAGGTACCTTCTCATCATCCAAGGAAATAAATGCAAATTCCCACAGGTCTGCAGGTTAAAGGAAAATACTGTTGGCATCTTCCATTGCTTTGCTTGTCTTTTGACTGTATATATGATGGGCTAGTGGCTTAAGCTTGTGGATTCTAGAACGACCATGTTTGCAATCTACTGTGTTAATTTTATGTGAGTTACTTAATTTAGAGAGTGGTGTATAAGCACTTCTAGCTCGTTCATGGTGGCTATTTATGAACTGAGAACATTAACACACCATCTTCCAGGCTGCATCTATCTTTTCTTCAGGTGTTTCTGCAGTATTGCTTGACAGAGGCATTTTGATTAAAGATATTTTGCTTGTACAGCCAAGTGAGCTTTCATTCTTTGATGCATTAGTTTCGTTTTCATACAAGAGCTTTCTCAGTCCCAACAGTGGCACTGGTATGCCAACTCTCTGACGTCATTGTATATCTAGCTTTGCCATCCACCTAGAAAAATTTTTAATAGTGTATGTTATTATTCTAAAGATTCATCTCATTCCCTCAAAACTATTTCTTGAATAATTCATTATTTCTACATTAATTTGAGGTTCTTTTCAGAGATTCAGTTTTCACATGTAATATAGTATGTTCTCACTGCAGTAGGTTTGCCACCACCACACTGTTTAACCAAGCAGTACTAGCATGTGTTTTAATATTCGGTCATATAAGTCTTCTGTATAATTTTTCCTTCTCCAAATCTTGTTGGTATATCTAAATGAACTCTGGGTCATTGATGATGATGATGGTGATAGTGATGATGATGGTGGTGGTGATGATGATGATGATGGTGATGATGATGGTGGTGATGATAGTGATGGTGATGATGGTGGTGATGATAGTGATGATGATGATGATGATGATGATGATGGTGATGATAGTGATGATGATGATGGTGGTGATGATAGTGATGACGACGATGATGATGATGGTGATGATAGTGATGATGATGATGGTGGTGATGATAGTGATGATGATGATGATGATGGTGATGATAGTGATGATGATGATGATGATGATAGTGATGATGATGATGATGATGATAGTGATGATGATGATGATGGTGTTGATGATAGTGATGATGATGATGATGGTGGTGATGGTGGTGGTGATAGTGATGATGATGATGATGATGGTGATGATGATAGTGATGATGATGATGATGATGATGATAAAAATATGTGACGTAAACTCTTCCCATGTGAGGCCCATCCTTTCCTTGTCTAGACACATTGCTTCTTTTCTGAATCATTTTGAAAGCAGGAGTTTGGTAACTGATGGGTGTTTGTCCTTTGTAAGTGTTGGCCTGTTTAGCCAGATGAATGGTTTCCATGAACTCAGGAAGGGCATCCCTGGAGCATCCCATCACTGATGGTGCTCTGTTCACAGTGTCTTTGATCACGTGTAACATCAAGGTGACAAGGGCAACAGTGAGTATAGAAGTTTTCTCGAATCTGACTTTACCACCCTGGCTTGCTTGGAGCAACAAAGGAAATTAATGAGCAGGTGCTAATTAATTTCTCCGTGTCAGATTCTGATTCTGCAGGAACATAGAATGGCCAGAGATAAGCTCATTCACTTATGATCACTAGTAGGATCTTTATTCCTCTTGGCAGGAGGAGTGAGCAGGTAAAGAAAAGGTCATTGCTTATAACCCAGACGGGAAAAGAGAAAGTTTCTCTTAGTAACTCAGGTCTCCAAGGAATTATGGCCAAGGGTATAATCATATCTCGAGAACTGTATTTCCATTCCCTTTATTTGTCTAACAATATGTGTGTTCAGGTGTTCCTGGACCCACAGCACCGGAGGTTAAAGGCATCATGGAGCTCTGGTGGGGCCAGCCCTGAGAAATAAAGACAAGAGCCACGGTCTGAGTTTGTGGGTGCTTGTGGTCTAGTGGATGAAGCACAGAGCTAGTAAGAAAACACAGAGAAAGGCAAACTGTGAAAGAGAACATGGTTCAATGGCAGGGTATGGAGCAGGGGCAGAGCTTGAATATGGATGAGTCTTGTGGGTGGTAGAATTGAACCAAAGCCTGAGGAGAAAGAAGCACCCCTGGTTCTTTGCCCTGTTCCCATGGCAATGACTTTGAACTGTCTTAGCAAATGTAGATGATGGTTATAGATTATGCATGGGAGAGGACCAAACAGCTGCAGGGGCAGGGCTCTCCTGAATTTGCCTCTTGTGCTGTGAGTCCCTCCACAGCAGCAAAACGGAGGCGGGGCTGGAGGGTGTCTACGAAACACCATGTGCTGGTTGGCTATTTATCAGATTGATAGTAGCCAGAGTCATTTAGGAAGAGGGAATCTCAGCTGAGAAGATGCTTCCATTATCCTGGTCTGAGGGTAAGCCTGTAGGGGCATTTTCCTGATCAATGATTGATAAAGGAGGACCCAGGCTACTGTGGGCAATGCCATCCCTAGGCAGGAGGTCCTGGTCATATATAAGGCAGGCTGATTAAACCATAGGAAGCAAGCCAGTAAGCAGTGTCCCTCCAAGGCCTCCTGCTTCAGTTCCTGCCTCCACGTTCCCACTTTAGTTTCTGCCATGATGTCCCTCAATGATGGCTTGTGTCATGAACGTGAAAGTTGAAACAAATGCTGTCCTCCCCAAGTCGCCTTTGGTCATAGTGTTTATCACAGCAAGTTAGGGCACAGCATGGACCTCAGAGCCATGACTTCCTGTCTCTGGACATGGTGTTTTCATTGTCACAAAGACTTCACCTTAAGTCTTCTCTTTTGAAGGAATGTGCGGCTGAAAAAAAATGGTCAAAGCAGAGTTTTTATCACAGTGGCAAAATACCTGCTAGAAGAACCTGAACTGGGAAAGACTGGCGTTAGATCCTGGTTTCAGAAGGCTCAATGCTTCTCATAGGAGGGTGTAAGGGAGGGGGCGACAACTGGCACCGCGATGTCCAGGAAGCAAAGCAAGAGCACCTGTGCTCCTGGGCTTCCTCCTTTCCATCTGGAGTCTGGCCTAGGGAATGGTGCCGCCCACTCAGGGCTGGTCTTCTCCCCTCAGTCTCATCTGGAAACATCCCCTGAGGTGTGCCTTCTACTAATTGCCAGGGTATTTCCTGGCCCTATCTGGGTTAGCCTTCTCAGTAAGACCCATCAAAGCAAAGTACACATTATTTAATCTACAGGTTGAAGTGGATCAAAAGTGAGATGACAATAATATTTATTTAACACCGTTTCTACTTAAGTCTATGCTGTTGGACAAAGTCTGCTTTGTTTGCGTAGCTATGGGCAGATGATGCCAACATGAGGGATAAGAAACTGTGGCCCTGCCCCATTCCTGGGTCCCATGGCAGTCATGGATGCTAAGAATAAGGAAACAAAACAATGTTTTTACATAATAAGGCTGTTCTTAGGTATTTTATTATGCCGGGACTACTATGAAGGCAAGTATTTTTTCCTTTTAGCCCTTAACTGGTTGTAGCAACTATGCTAGTTTGCCTGGCTGCCACAAGAAGCTATATAGACCAGGAACTTAAGCTACTCTTTTTCTTTTTCTGCAGCTCTGGGGGCTAGAGGTCTAAGGTCAAAGCACTGCTCTCTCTATGGCATGTCTCCCACATCATCGGCCCTCTGTGTGGGAACACTCTTGAGGCCTCTTTGCATGTGTTAATCTTTTGGGAAGACATCATTCAACCCAGCTAGGGCCACTGTAGTTGTAATTATATTGGCTAGACTCTCAGAACAACGATAAGCATTGGCTATGGAGGAGACCAGCGGGGTTGAGGGACAGGGATGGGCAATGGGAGGGTGAAAGCATAATGACATACCTATGTGAGAATGACAATGGCAGTGTAACCCAGTGTAACCCAGTAATATGTATGACAGCCTAAAAAACAATAAAACAGTTAACAGTTTGGAGGGAGAAATCTCATTCAAAAGCAGTTTTCTAACATTAGCATTTTCATATCAATATTAATTTCACTAACTCTTATTGAATTCCTGTTATGATTCAGGCATAGCTCTAGGTACTAGAGTTACAGTGTTGAACAGCACAGACATAGAACTTGCTCTGCTTCATTTGGGAGAAATGGATACGAGGAGCATGATGAAGGACAGTGCACATTAGCATGTAATGAGTTCTGTGGAGATGAGAACATGGAGGAGGGGAAAAGGAAGTGTGGAAGAAGCTTCTCTTTTCAGTTGACAATTAAGGAAGGCCAAGGTGGCCTTTGCAGGAGTCAGTAAAGGGTGAGTGTGGCAGGCAGAGGAGTAAGTGCAAAGACCCTGGGAAGGAAGAAGTCAGGAAACCAAACACTATCTATTGGAGTTAGAAGACAAAGCAAAATCCAGCTGGAAAACACTGATTTACTCTAAAAGAAATGAAGAGGCACCAAACAACGCTGAGTACTTCAGCAGGATTCCTCTGGCTGGTATGTTCCAGACTGATGGTAGAGAAAGAAGCAGAAGACAAGGCGGCTTGTAGCACAATTAATAAAAACCCAGAGACAGATATTGGGGTTCAACTCAAAGGTCAGAAAAGCAAAAATGGTGCTCCTGCCACCAGGAATCTCAGAATGAGACTGTGTCTGAGAGCTGTCTCCTCCCATCTGGTATTCCTCTCAAGTGCTGGGATTAAAGGTGTGCACCATTACTGCCCAGTTTCTATGGCAGACTAGTGTGACTATTTGGGATTAAAGATGTGTGTCACCACTGCCTGGTCTGTAAGGCTGACCAGGGCAGCTGTTTTACTCTCTGATTTTCATGCAAGCTTTATTTATTAAAATACAAATGAACTATTACTACAGCTGGTGACACAAGTCTGACTTATTTGGGAGAATGGAGATGGAGGATCATAGTTTCAAGACCTGCCTGAGCTACAGAATGAGTTCAAGGCAAGCCATTGCTCAAAAATAGCTTTAGGGGCTGGGAATCCAGTCCTATGGTAGGGCACCTGCAGAGGGTGCGTGAGACCCTGGGCTTGATGTTCAATGTAGGGAAGCAGGAAAGCAAGGAGTGGTGGGGTGTGGGGTCGTACTCAGGAGGTCCAGGCGGGGGACATTGAGTTTGAAGCCATTCGAAAGACTATAGAGATGATTCTTAATTGCAATTAAAAGCAAGAATAGTGGTTATGTAGATGAGGATGGGTTCTTGTAGAGGCGGGTGAGAAGTTATCATGTCCTAGATGCATGTTGACAACAGGGTCAGACTTAGTGGCGGGCATAAAACAAAAAGCAACACCAACGACTCCACAGATTTTGTTTTTAAAAATCTGAAGATGTGGTATTGAACATTTGACATGGCAGTGTGAGAAGAAGAAGCTGGAGGAAGGTCTGGGACACTGATTAGGAGACATCTGACAGAAACCCACATAGGGACATGGCATAAGCACTCTGATGTGAGTCTGGAGTTCTGGGGTTGGGCTCTACGCTAAAGGGGTCAGTTTAAGTGTTGTGACCAAGTGGCTGGGAAGTAAACCATGGAAATGGGTAATAGCCCCAAAGAAATTAGTATAGGCAGAGTAGACCAGGGCTCTAAGGTGCATGCCAGCGTTGAAAGGTGGAGGGGTGGTGGAGATCCAGCAGTTGGGTAGAGTGTTTGCTCCATGAGGAGGATGGTCATGCAGCACAGCACTGTAAAACACAGAGAGAGAGAGAGAGAGAGAGAGAGAGAGAGAGAGAGAGAGAGAGAGAGGAGGGAAGATCAAGCATGGTGAACGCTGCTGATTGGTTAAAAGAGGTTCACCTTTACAGACAGACTCAGCCAAGGGGAGGTGCTAGTGGCCAGAATAGTTTTAGCATACCTGCGCAGAACAGGTTGATGTCGGCTGAAATGATAAAGGAAGCCTGTGAGCAATTCTTTCAGAGAAAGTGGAACAGAAGCGGTTGAAAGCAAGATGGAGTTTAGAGTGAAAACTTGAAAACTTTATAAACACCTGCTTTATCAAGGCAAACTTTATATCATAAATCTACACTTAAGGTAGTCTTTCTATTGGTAAATAGGAATGTACATACATGTATATACATGGGAATGTGCACACGTGTATATTGTGAACTTTAAAATACATATGTATTATAGGATGACTCAAAGGAGCTAATTAGCATAAGCTTCATACCAAATACATGTTTTTGTTATAGAGACATTTAATACATATTCTCTTACCTACTCTGAAAAGTGTTACCCACAGTGACTGTGTTAGTCAGGTTTTCATAACGGCAACACACCTAACAGGACCGACTTAAAGGTGGGAGTGTCTGCCTTGGCCCAAGGTTGGCTGGCTTTACTGTCTGGGCTGCTGCTGAGGCAGGGTAGCACAGCAGCTATGGTAGTCAGGAAGCAGGGCTAGAGATGCAAGCAGAAGTTTTTAATAAGACTCTATTCAAAGGCAGGCCCCAGTGACCTCCATCCTCCAGCCGGCCTCACCACCTACCAGTAACATATTTAAATTGTGAAGCCATCAATTGATTGGTAAAACCTTTGAAAGCCAATCACTTCTAAAAAGCTTCACCACCGACCACTGCCTGAGGGAGCAAGCCTTCAATGTCTGAGCCTTATGGAGGAGACACTTTGCATCCAAACCATAAGGTACCATGTTGTGCAGTAGATCCCTTGAACATATGTCTCCTAGGTAACTGAATGCATCCTTCTCTTCCCCATTTTTCACCCAGCCCTGCCTGCTACCCCTGTGAGCTTCAGTTTTTAGATTCCACACATGGGTTCACGCAGCGCTTACCTTCTGGATCACATCCCCCAACACAGCCTCTGGCTTGATTCATGTTGTTGAGAACGGCAGAATCCTGTTGTTCAATTCAGAGTGGTGCAATCGACTGTCAGTAGGCTGCACGTTTCCCTTACCCATCCATCTACGGCTGGACGTGCAGGCTGCTTCCATATCTGGGCTATTGTGGGCATGCTGCAGCACCGCCATCTTTCCCACATACTGGTTTCATTTCCTCTGGATAGATACCTGCTAGTGGGCTTGCTGGATCATATGGTAGTTCTATTTTTAATTTTTTGAGGAATTTCCTTGCTGTTCCCCATAACGGCTGTACTGATTTAAAATGTGTCCATTTCGAGTGTTCATTTTGATGAGTTCTGACAAATTTATATGCCCATAAAACCACCACCCCAACTGAGATACAGCGAGTTACCTCACCCCCCCCCAAATTTCTTCTGTGCCCCATTTCTAGCTAATCCCCCACGCAGACCCAGGCAACCACTAATCTGCTTTCTGTCACTGCGCATTATATTTGTCTTTTATAGAGTTTGATTTAAATGAAAGCATATGGTATGCACTCTTTTGTATTTCTATTCTTCCACTGAGCATAATTCTTTAGCTCCACTCGTGGTTCAGTGTATAACAACCCTTCCTTTTGTCTCTGGCTAGTATTGCTTTTCATGGATGACTAGTTGACTCACTACCTGTTTGTGGGTATTTGTGTTTTTTTTTTTCCAGCTTGTTGCTATTTGGAAGAAGAGCAGCCATCAACATTTTTCATACAAGTCTTAGTGTGAACCTGTATTTACATCCTATTAGGTAAATCCCTCAGAAATGGAATTGCTGCTGTCAACGTGAGTGTCTGTGTGACTCTATAAGAAGACATTGGATTGTCTTCTATAGTAGCTGTATCATTTCTTTATACTAAATTATAAGAGTTCCAGTTGCTCTGGCTTCTCTTAAGAATTGGAACGGCTACTCCTCCGTTTTAGCTCACCTAGTGGGTGTGCTGCATAGGTGTTCTGAGTCCTTTCCTTTTACATCTCCCTCTCAAAGAGGCAGCTTCTGTCTCTCCCTTCTCCTCACTTCTCCCATTCCTCCTCTTCTGTCTCTCTCTCTCTCTCTCTCTCTCTCTCTCTCTCTCTCTCTCTCTCTCTGTTCTTCTCCCCTTACCCCTCCATAACCAACTAAATAAATATCCAACCTCACTCTGCATGGCGTGCATATCCATGTCTCTGTCTCTTGCCTGCCACGTGGCTCCCTTGGTGTGGTCTCATGGTGTGCCCATCTGTCTGTCTATCCTCGTGGGACTCACTAACCCTCATGGCCTACTGCAGCCACTTGAGGAACTGCACCATCCCTGCCTGGGATTGGCTGCTCTCAGGACCCTCTGCCTGCAGCCTGCCCACCACTTCAAGGACCTGTGACGCGCGTGCATTTTAAGAAGCTTCTGGAGACATTTTCTCTAAGGTAGATGACTAAGTCTCCTTTAGTTCTTTGTTTTAGTTATTGTGCATAATACATGCATTTTCTTTTTTTATTTCTTAACAAGTGCTGAGATTAAAGGCATGCGTCACCACCGCCCAGTTGCATTTTCATATGTAATCACTGGAATTTTTACTCACTTGAGATACTGACTTAGAGCTGGCTTAAGACTGCTGGCTGCTTATAATAAATCAGGGTGTTTGCTTTGATGTTCATATTTTAATACTGCATCAGAATATTTTGTTTTTCTATCTAATGGAGCCTAGAACAAATTAAAATAGCAAGGATTAAATTATGTCTTGGAAATAGTTCCTGTTTTATTATTCTAGCCCAAATTCTTTGGTCCCCTCATCTTCTGATAAATGTTTTCATTTTTATCTGACTTTAAAATTAGTAGTTAGAGGGTCTCAATTTCTCCAACTCCAGAATCATATGAAAGAAGCTGAGAATATGGGGATAAGCTTTAAACTTAAAATACGGGCCATTCTCAGATCTTTTTTAACTTAGAAGAGTGTCTATTTCTTAAGCTTTGCATATATGAGAAGAGCAGCCTGCTCTGCAGCGGGGGGGGGGGGGGGGGGGGACAGCAGCTTTGACGTGGACCAGCTTTGGTTCGTCTGCATTTCTTCTTTCTCAGACCTTGTGTTCTCAGTTGGCTGATGACCTCCAAGAATGACAAGTAAAAGGTCTTGGGAACTGCCAAATGAAGGCGACATGGTAGCTGTGCCAGTTTTGTGCCGGATAGCTGCTCTGAGCACAAACCCACAGAGAGAGATAGAGAAATACCGGGAATAAAAGGGTCACTGTCTGCAAGAAAACCCTTTCCATCTGACACCTACTTCAAACCGGCAGAGACGTGCACCATGCTACACTGCAGAGGACAGCACCCACATGATGACGCGATGATGCGTGTCCCATTTATCTCTTCTCTCTTGCTTTTACCAAATGGTGTTTGGGGACTTCCCAATGCTTGCTCAGAATTCTGCTTCTCCTGTAAGTGGTAGTGGATTTTTGGTATCTTAATTATTTTTGTTATGGTTACAATGTAATTTTATAAAGGGTTTTAAGTATTTAAAATAGCTTTCCATTTCTGATTTTATGTATATATTTGTGAGTATTTTAATATGCATGTCCATTATTTTTTATTCCTTTTTGAAACTTTGTGCAGCACACATAATTACTGAGAATACTAAAGCAAGCGGGACTGAATCTTCAGGCCACTCCTATTTGAGGAATGGAAGTGACAGCCATAGACTGTCAAACAGAATGTTAAAGGAGCTAAAAGCGTGCTAACTTGGACCACATGGTATTAAGCATTTTTAAAACCTTGCAGTCTAAAAGTGAGGTGGAAGACGTGACTTTAAAGAACTGGAGATGTTGTTGTTTGGTTCATAGAATGTTGCCTAGTGTGTGTGCAAAGCTCTGGACTGATCCGCAGCACCAAATAATTTGAACCTGACACAGTGGCTCTTTTAAGGCCAGCACTTGGGAAGTTGGAAGCAGGGGGATGAGGAATTTAAGTCATTCTAGGCTACCTAACAAGTCTTAAACTAGCCTAAGCTATATGAGACCCTCTCTGGAAAAAGAAAAGGTAAGGAAGGAAGGAAGGAAGGAAGGAACAAAGGAAGGAAGGAACAAAGGAAGGAAGGAACAAAGGAAGGAAGGAACAAAGGAAGGAAGGAAAAAGAAAGGAAGGGAAGAAGGAAGGAATAAACTCATATACTCACTTGAGTAGAGTGCACAAGAAAGTAACTCCGTACTGGATTTGTCTTGTTCACAGACTGTTTTACATATTTGAACTAATATGGAGACATCAGGAACTTCACACATAAGTCCAAATCAAGTTTTGCCCCCCAAACCTTACTGGTTTAATCACTTCCACACAGGGTACTGGGCACTGGAGATGAGTGGACCCTGTCTGGGGGAAGACAGACTCTTTCAAGTTCACCTCCTGTAGGAGGAGGGGGCTGCTTGTTAGTTCCCAGCTGCTCAGCCCTGGAATAATCACATTCATTAATGGTAACCATAGCACACAGAGGGGACTCCCACATCATCCTCTAGATGTACAAACTCACAGCTGCGGAGTATTTCCGAAACACCCAACTAGACTCCACCTCGGGACCTTTGCACCTGGCAGTGTCTTGCTTGGGATCTTCCTCCCTTACCTCCATAGCTTTTGCTTTCTCAAGCTCTGATTAGAGGCTGCCCCCTGATACAGACTCCCCTGACCCCCAATGTGAAAGGGCACACTTAGCTCACCCTTCCTTATTTCTCACTGGCTTGTGTCTCCAGGCATCCACACCATGTGGCCCATGTATTTTTAATGTGTTTATTTGCTTATTAAGTATGCCCCTTTGGTGGGGTTCTTGCTTGGTTGGAAGGTCCTGATAGCCCTTCCATCTACTACAGTGCCTGGCATGGGACAAGCTCTTGAATGCGTCCCGAACAAACACCACCCTTGCAGGTTGCTCACCTCCTGAGCATCCTGGGGGCAGTGGAGCAAGTGAGCCTTTGGGGTGTCCTGGCTCCTCAAGCTTAAGTCGGAGACGATGATTAAAATAATCAAAAAGCTATATGTCACTCTGTCACTTAGTATGTACACATGTCTTGTGTTAGCTCTAAAATGCATATAAAAATATAAGTCTGCAGACATGTGGCAATAATCATGAGAAATTGTTCTCAGGGTCAGTAAGAGGCAAACGTGCAGTGGAGAAGTCAGCTTACAGTAGGTGTCATGAATTTGAGGGTTGTGGTGAACATGTGGGCCTTTGCCATCCCATCTGCAGCCAGCTGTAGCGCCTACCCCTGCAACACTTGTAATCAAGGCTGTGCGTGCCCTGCAAGGCCAGATCCCATTACAAGCACACAATTGCAGAGGTGAGCGGTGGGGGAGATCTAAAGTATTATCGCCGATGGCTTTGTGTGCCTGGCTGCTCACCTCTCCCGTGGAGCGCTGGATTGGAAGTGAAAACCTGTCAGGAATATCAAGGGAGAGACGCTAAGAGATCTTTTGACAGGATGGATGACAAGGAAATGAGAGAGGGAGTATTTGAAGTCCAGATAAGTTTTACCGCAATGGGAAAATAAGCTCCCACAATTTCCGTGTCCTCGAAGTGCCCTCACGTAATTGGATGGGTCTCAGTCTCTTAAGAAGAAATGCTGAGATCCATAGGACTGGGACATTCTGTAGATGTCGTGTTCAGGGCTAAATCCCACATAAATCTGCTTTGCTGTCTCTTGCAGAAATCCAAATTGACGGTGAGGGTATTTACACTGCACCCTCAGCGGAGAGCTCCGTGGGACCCTGCAGACTCGCTTGTACTTACCCAACAAAAGGAAAGGTTCAACCCAAAGCCATAAAAATGAACAACTCAAAACAGTCCCATCTTCTAATTCAATAAAATGGGACTCAAGGACATTATACGGTCTATTCAAGGCACTAGAAGAGAGGGTGAGACTGTGTCTCTGAGGCTGTTGTCTTCCAGCGTACTACCCATCAGGCACTGCGCACAGCCCTCAAGAGTAGACCTGGGACTCACCGCGTCAGCTTCATCATTAACAGAACCTGGTCAGCATCTGGGGCGGACTCTTTGTTCCTTCTTACCATCTATTTGATCCGGCTGTGTTACGGGACAGCCGGTTCTTTACTTTCATGGTCTCCGATTCTCACAACTACTCTCTGTAACCTTCCTTCGACGAGTGATTTCACAGAGTCGCAGTGCCACTAAAGGACCCGCACAAGACCAAGCTGTGGTAGAAACCTTGCTCCAGGGAAGCTCATACTTAACCTGTTCCAGTTCTACACAGCAACCTTCACTGTGCGGCTCCCGCAGAGGTGCCGGTGCCCTGTGCAAATATCTCCTGCCCATCCCGTAAGCCACTACCACACTTAGCTGGGTGCCTGGCACCTGCAAACACGGAGCCAGCCGCAGCTGGATCCTGTGGGCGTCGTCAGAGAGCCGGGCTGGGTGGATGTGTCACTTCGCAGTGTATGAGTGACTGTTTGATTGACCTTAGCTCACCACTGGGTGGAGTGCACGCTGGGCAGAACAACTTCGTGGCTGAGGAAACCCTGGGCGAGGCTGTCCAGGCTGGTGGTTTGACACCAATTTCGGCGATTTGGAGTGGGGCCACTGAAAGCCAGCTCTAACCGCTGGTGCAGGATGGAGAGGCCTTACCTTCAGCCTCCACTGTCCTAGTTTCCTTGGAGGGCAACCGAGGACAAACAAACCTGCTATTTCTGCTGAGTCTCTCCCCTCCAGGCTGAGGACAAGCGGCAGGAGACATGGCCGAGATGCCAGAAGAAATAAACCATACACAGCTAAACTGGAAGAGGCTCCTTCACCCCCCTTCCACTGGGGAAAGTGACAGAGATGTTTAGTCACAGATGGGAGAAGCTCTCCTCTGTGCTTAGAGGCCTGTGGATTGGTCATCAGCAAAGTCGTACCGTTTCTCACGTCAAGGACTTACAGACTTTGTATGGGAATCAAGGCAAGGGAGTCCTTTCCCGCCTTGAAACCTTACCGGGATGTAAGCATGGCTGCTTTGCCTATGAACTCATAAACACAACACCGTGTGCAGTTGGGCTGAGCCTGACTATACGGGGACAGGCAGAGTGTTCCTGGCAGACAAAACCAGCCCGCCGCATGGGGAAAGTTGAGAAATACCCACTAAGAAAGATGTGAACTTAATGCTTGGGTACGATCATCCAGGACACAGAGTTTCTTATAGTTTATATAGAAGCCTAATTTACACACGTGGGGAAATGTGTCAGAGACCCGAAAACTAGCCTTGAAGAACGTCTTCTCTTACAAATGTTCTTCTGGGTACTTAAAGCCAGCTTTCTCTGTCTGACTCAATTAGACGTTTGGAGATTCCAAAGATGACCAAGTGTCATTATTGTGTTTTCAAACAGTAACAAATAGGGGAAGGCCATTTATGGGTAACCAGAGGACAAGCTCCTTGGAGCTTAGAGACCTGTACTGTAGCTTTTTGAAACATCCTTTTTTCTCTCTCTCTTTTCTGTTGCTCTCTTCTCAGAGGAAACCATCACATTGGGTGAACCGCCTCCTAGAGAACACTGTGATAACTGCATCTCATAACTATTGACAGACGTGTCGGACAGGCTTTATCACAGTTAATCATAAGCCCGGAGCCAACAATATGTCAGCTTAGGTGTGACTGTGTGTGTGTCCTCTTCTTCAGTGTGCCAATTTAGGCGTGTGTGTGTGTGTGTGTGTGTGTGTGTGTGTGTGTGTGATTGGATAAAGAATAAAAGTTGACTACTTCTGGGGAAGTAAAAATCGGATATTTAAGGGAGTCACAACCATCTCTTCCCTCATCTTCCGTAAGTTCAGCTTAAGTGACTATAAATGACCATAGCTCTGCTAGCCCTTCCTCCGCCTCTCCAAGATGTTAGTCTCATTTCTTAGAGCCCCTGGGGCTTTTCCTTGGAATGTTAATTGCACTTGTAATTCCTATGATTATTTGTTGATAACTCTTTCCCACAAGGACAGGCATTCCGGTGTGTTGTCTTCGCCCGCTGTTTCCAGGTCCTAAGACCATGCCTGGTGCATAGTAGCTGCTGCATTTATTGTTAGATCTTGTCCTGGACTGGAGGAATGGCTCAGCAGTTAAGAGCACTCGCTACTCCTTCAGAGGACTAGAGGGTAACTATGGTTCCCAGGACCTTTGGTCAGGTAGTACACATCTTTCTATAATTCAGGCTCCAGGGCATCTGATGTCTTCTTCTGGTTCCTGAGAGTACCAGCACAAATGAGTGTACACACACACACAAACAAACACACACACATGCACACACACACCAAATCAGAAAAACAAAATTGCTGTTTTAACTCCACTCTGCATAATGTTTTAAGGTTTTCAGAGTGATATATTGATCTGATCAATTCAATATATTTCTTTAAACTTTCAAAAACACTTTTCTTCTATTGTTGTGTAGTGTGTGGGTGCATGCATCTGGGCACTCACTGTGTACAAGTTGACGTCAGAGGGCAACTTCAGGAGTTTCTTCCTTTCCCATACGTGTGTCCCAGGGATGGGAGTCAGGGCCTCAGGCTTGACAGAAAGTGCCTTTACCTGTGGAACCCAATTTGAAAACCAAGAATTCATCTGGATGACTTGCTGAATACTAAAGGGCACATTATTTTTCGGGAAAGAATTCTTGATTGCCAGTTGATGGGGCCTGTTTCCAGCTGTTCGCATCATGGGCTAACTTGGGAGGGGAAATTACCACATTAAAATCAGATTCCATTCTTCTCCAAGCTTCTATCCTTCCTCACAGTGAAGTCGCTAAGAGTCCCAGTGGTGAGGGTTATCAGAAGCACAGAAACCACAGACTGGTGCGAGCCTGCTTAGCTTTCTGGGTTGCATCTGCCTTGTAGCGCCAGAGTTAGTTCGCATTCGCATGCGCTCGGCCAGCCTTTCTGTATGCAAGGGTGTTGGTAGCAGATCGACACACTGAGAAAATGGATTGGCGTCTCCTGAGCTTTCTTTCTTCTAATTTAAAAGAAAATTTGAGAATAAATGTCAAAGAGAAGTATATTAACAGGGGGAAAACTCATAAAATTGACGAACTGAAGAATATTGCCATTCCCTTTCTACTCTCTCAGGACAAGGGAATTATCGTTTTTTAATACAGTCTGTTAAAAATCAGTTGAGGGTACTAACTTTGACACCCCCCCCCCATGTCTGGTCTGAGTCTAATTTGCCGTTGTCTCAAAAAGCATTTCCAGCTCTCCCGCATCCACTTTGGCTGCCATCCTTCACAAATGCTCGGCTTATATTGTCTGTAACAACTTGCATTTATTTGAAAACGGGAAAATTGTCGAGTATTGCTGAGGCCCTCACCTGCCTGAAAGCGCAGAACCTGGCAGGTTTGCTTGAGAGGTACAAAGCAAACAGCAGGAAGGTCAGCTGCTGACTCCACAAAGGTGGGGGGAGGGGCTCTTCTCTCTGCTATGAGAAGAGGGGAAACCCATTCCACCAAAAGCTTCCCCTAAACTTGACAGACCTAAGGCCAGAGCAATGCCCTGCTCCTCCAAAGGTCTCTGAAGCAAAGTCACTAGCAATCCGACTAGTGAAGTCGCTGGGATGAGGAATTGGGAGAACAGGGAGTAGTGAGTGCTTCACACACCTCATTTTTTTTTTTTTGTACTTAAGGCCTCAGAAATGCTAGGCAAATGAGCTATATGCTCTGACCTTTTTTTTTTCTTTCAATTTTAAGGCAGACCCTTGCTTATTTGCTCAGGTAATCTTGAATTCATTCCTCAGGCAGGCTGGGTTTGAACTTGTGACCCTCCTGGTCTCAGCCTCCTGCATAGCTAGGATTACAGGCCTGTGCCATAGGGCTGGCTCATTATTTTTTATTATAAACATCCTCATGAGTGTAAAGTATTATCTCATTGTGGTTTTGATTTACTGTAATCTAATTTTAATCAACTCATTTATTTATTAAGAAATGGCTCTGTTGGAAAATAATACTTGCATAAGACCCATAAACCTTAGCAATGCTTTAAAACAACTCCTCGGAGAACAAATTATGAGGAAAGCTCCCCCTTTCTCCCTGCCTTGGCTTTCTTAGCATGAGGGAAACTCACATGTTGATTCACACAGAAAGAGTGGCAAGGACAGGCTTCTGTTATGGAACACTGAGAACTGGTAAACAATGAAGAGTCTCAGGTTCTCCTTTCAGATCTCCCAGCCCAAATCTGTATTTGAACAGGATCCTCAGTCTGTCAGGCTGAGCACATTGAGCGGTTCACGTCTCACCTAGAGCGGGTGAGCTTAAGAAAAGCCAAGTCAGAAAAGCATTAATAGCAAGCCCACCAGGAAGAGAGCAAGCTTAATAAGATTCAGGTGTTGGGTGGGTCCCGGAATAGCAGTTCTCAGGCAGGGGTGGTGGTGGAAGTTCAGGGGAGCTTGGAAGTATTCAAATACCCGAGACCTATCTCCTGGAGTTTCCAGTTCAACTGGTCCAGGGTGAGACCTGCTCTGGGGACTTTTAAGAACACCTTGGGTGATGCAACGAACAGTGAATCTTGAGAACTATGCTAGCAACATTAGCTGATCTAATTGAGAAAGAATTCACACATGGTGAAAATGAGGATGAGCAAGGTTTTGCTGTAAAGGTCGAGCAAAGGAGGGGAGGGCCGGCATCGCAAGGCGAGGTGGAGAGCAGAGGCTAGGTCTTGTAGTTAGAAGAATTTATCGCTAAGGAGCTGGAGTTGTTGTGCAAAAGGCAGCAATCGAGAGAGCTGTTGATAGGACGGTTGGAATCGGGAGAGATGACTGTCGTTACTAACCAGAGGAGACAACACTGAAGACAGGGAAGTGCTTATAAGGTGGCCTGTGACTACCCTAGGGCTTTTGCCAAGAGACTGAGAAGAATAAATCAAGAGATAAGAAAGTCCCCTAAAGTGCAGGCATAGGGTTATGATTCGGTAGCAGCTCCCCACTTACCTTGAGGAAGAGATCAAGTTCTAAGAATTCAGAAAAGCTTGTTCTCAGTATGTCTTATGAAATAGTCTTTGCCTATAAAAGGTGCCCATAGCTGATAGTTAATCAATACGTCTACACTTTCCTTCATTCAACAAATGTCATTGAGCATGTGCTAGGAATGTTACAGAGGAGAAGCCGACCACGACTGCCATGGCTGAGCTCTGTGGTCCTCAGCGGGGGCATTCCCTCTTACGGTGTTCGGAAATGTTGGGGGTGTTTTTGGTTGTTGTTGGAATTAAGGTAAACTTGTAGCTCTCGGTGGAGGCTGCAAATGACAGATGGTCGGCCGTTCCCATGACAGTCCTGCACAATAAGGAAGAGTTTCCTATCCCACACGATTTTCCAGTAGTTCCCTGGTGACAGTCATCATTCATGCTGGCAAGAGCCTTGCTTATACTTTGAAATCCTGACTCAAGGATACATGATTATTTACGTTTGGAGCCTGAACCCAATGCATGTACATACGAACATATATTTCTTTATGTTTTTAACATGCAGAAGTCTCGTTGAGGAACAGCTGTTCTGTCCATACTGAAGGAAGCTGGCACTTCCATTTATTCAGCACTTACCGAGAAGCCTTCACTCTTGTGGTTTATGACATCACAGAAAAGAGTTCTGAATCTGGCCTTTGAGATGATAATGTCATGTTAATACACATCCTTCTGCTTATAGTATTTTGAAATGACAGGCTGAGCAAATTCAAAGTGCATAATAAATGTGCGTATAATACTGAATGAATGAGTGGATGAATGAATGAATGAACAGTGCCGTCAGTTGAGCTAGTTGCTTAGCATAGAGACAGTTTCTCTTCCCTCGCTTTTCAAAATTTGTGACTATCAGTTTGAGAAAAGACCCAGGAGCAGAGTTCAGGAATTGGAGAATAGGCAGGAATGGAGCAAGAGGTCAGTGGGGTGGAGGGAGTGGGGAAAGAGAAAGGGAAGAGGGAAAGAAGGGAGCAGAAAGGAGGAGGGGCAGAGGGAAACCACAGAAAGAGCTAGAAAAGGGTGAGAATGAGCACCCACTTTACTAGTGAGAAGAAGGCATTTTAAGCATAGGACATCAAAATGCAGAGTGTTTTCTGTGAGATTTTGCCCCACAATTGCTTACCTTTCTTCAGGCACCCAGAAAATGTCATATAGACAGCATAAATTTCTTCCTTGCAGTTCTGGAAAATTGAGAATCCAGGTGCCTGAGGTTGACTGCCTTACAAACCCTGTCTGCTTCTGGGCTGGTGTCTCACCGCTTTGCTGTCTGGAGAGGTCTGATACCAGACTTCAGCATGGAGGGAGGAAGACAAATGGACCTGAATGTTCTCCTAAGGCTTCTTAATCCCCTTCTGAAGGGCAGAACCCTCATTTGATCACCTCCTAAATACTAAAAACCCCACTGCCACAGTGTGGTCTTAGGTTCGAATATGCAAATTCGGGGAACAGGGGGGAGTGGCTATACATTAAAGCCATAGCAAGTCTCAGCTTTCAGTAAAGCCTGCTGTTTGCAGGGTAGGTGGAATGGGGAGGATGTCCAGCATAAGATGAAGGAAGAGATGTGGATATGCACACTATTGATCAGAAACAGATGAACGAATGGGATCCAGGATCAGGGATTAGAATCACACATGATACCAAGAACCCCATCCCTACCCCCAAGTTCCAGAGACAGTACAAAGGATGCCGGTTCGCTAAGAAGCCAACTGATCCATTGGTGGGCAAGGTGTCCCTAACCTATTGAGAAATGTCGGAACAAGGTGAGCACGGGTCCCACTTAGAAGGTATGGGACCAAGTTGCTTTGCGGTAGAGGACACATATTTGGAATGATGAATTGGGTGCAGGAGGAAGTAGGAGGTACTTTCAGAAGGCACGGTGGTACTTAGGGTACGGGTGGAGTGGAGTTGGACAGCAAACCCCAGCCTTTGAACACATTTTGGCGTGTAAAGCTTGGTGGCTGCTTGCGGCATTATTGTTGCCAGTATTTCATCATTAAAGCTTGTGTGGTTTTGATTGTTTGAGTGTGTCCAGAGATGTATGGATGGCTGGTCCTTAGTGTGGCAATGCTGGGAAATGGTGGAACTTTTGTGGGTGGCATACAGCAGGGATGGTTAGATTGCTGAGCTGTGTCCTCAGAAGGGATCAACGCTGGTATCAAAGAATGGGGTTGGTTACCTTGAAAGTGGATTACTGAAAAAGAAAAAGCCTGCATTTTTTTCTGGTTTCCTGTCTCCCAGTGAGAGACCTCTGTCTCACTCACTCCCCCTCCTTGATGCCGTGTGTCCAAATGCGACAGAGCCAATTGATGTCTCACCAAAGCCCACCCTGACAAAGCCGCCCAATTTCCAGCTTCTGGCCTCTAAAACTGTAAACAAAGTCACCCTTCTTATGCAGCACCCAGCCTCTAGCATTTTGTTCTAGAACGCCCGACACCAAAGGCTCATCCGTTCTTTGGGGTTTCTTCTTTGTAGCCGATACTTTCTAAATCCAAGAAGATATGCTGGGCTCCCCCCAGTATGTGAGCAGGCCCTGAAGTAGCTTGCTTCCACCCACTGGGGGCTGTTTTTTAGTGGAGAATTTTTTTCCTAGTTTTACCACCATTCTTGTGTAGACGTCCTGAGTGTGTCACAGCAGGGTCGGCAGAGGGCCTCAGGCCAAATTGCCTTTCTTCCCTGCCAAGCAAGGATTTTCTTCTTCAAACTCCCATTTATTTAAAAGCTGGCAACCTAGTTATAACAAAGAACATACTTCAAAGCCATTTTCTCCATCCCTGTGTTTCTGCCATCTTTGTTTCACTAGATCTAATCTGGGGTCCAGCTCCTCTTTTTCCTAGGGCAGTATTGCCTCTCACTTGGTTTTTGCAGTACTAAATGGAGGGGCTACCGAGACACACTGTGAGTGCCCTAATAGCAGGAGTCTGAAGGAGACATTCCCGCACTTGGAACTTCCAACTTTGTCCTTCCACAGGCAGACCAGACGAGAAGTCCAGAATGCCATATTTTTCTGTCCATGAACCTCAGGCTTTTTGACATCTGGAAACATGGTTTGCTCTTTGGACTTTCCAGCAAAATTCTTCCTCAGTTGGATTCATATAAGACTCTACTGCTCACTTGGTGCTTGGACGATAGTGGGGGCCTCTTCCTTTACTTGGCTAAAAGCTATTTGGATGAACATGAAAGCCCTCAAACGAACATTACAGAAATTGTCACTGCCCTGCTTGGAGAGGGTGAGAGGCTGTTGAGAAGTCTCATGACCATAGCTGAAAACGTTCTCTGGCTCACCTGGCCCGTATCAGCTCTTGGAACTGGGGAGTCTGAACCGTGCATTTTAAGCGTTGGCATCTGAAGAGGTGTAGTCTGTGAGCATCAGGCAACGGAGACGTGGGGCTCCGTGAGCACAGGAAGGCCAGAGCTGCACAGGAAGGCCTCACAGGCAAGCCTTGAAGGGCCAGAGCCATAGGGATGGAGCGTGTTTGTTCCAGGCAGCACTATAAGTCACGAGTCAGCAGCCCCTTCCTTCCCTTAGCCAGGATGAGCTTTCTGTGGAAGAGGAGTTTATGAATCCAAAGAGGGGTTGGCATGAGGAGGAAAAAGAGAATGGAAGGAAGCAGGAGAGAAAAATCATCAAGATGAAAAACGAACAAGATTTATGAAGGCACCCAGCCCTTGCCTGCGCACAAGGCTCCCTCACTGAGATGTGTTTTCCAGGTCCTTGGATAGACCGCTGTGAAATGAGACAAGCTAGCAGGCTGCCATCACTTTCTTTGAGAGACTGTCAACAGATTAATAGATCTTCCCAACACAGCAATTCTCCTCCAATTGAGCCTATATTTTCCATCACATCACCGAATTTATGTTTCCCTGGGAGTGGACTAAGGCTTTGTTTATGCTCCATGAATGCTCGGTTCATATTCACTGTGATCAAGTTTCCTTCTCTCCGCATGATCACTTGGCCAGGTTCTACAGATTTAAGCCATTAGAGAAAGTTCTCTTCCAGCCCTAATCCTCTTCAAATATCTCTGTGCATCGTCATTTTCTGTGCTTGGTGCTCTAACCTGGATGGAATAACAGGGACCGGGCAGGGAGCGGGTGCTGGCAGTGGGGGTTCTACGGTCTCTCTCTGGCTTCCACTTTTAAATTGTGACGTTACTCACCCTCCGTGTGTTGGATGCTTTTCTTGTTGATGTGACAAAATGCCTGGCAGATGCGCTTTAAGGAAGGAAAGAGCTGTTCTGGCTCACAGCTGGAGGATGCATTCATCAAGAGGAGGGCTGCATGGCGGTGGGAGTTTGAGGCGGCTGCTTACAGGGCATCCACAGTCAGGAAGCAGAGGGACACAGACGCTGGTGCCCAGCCCATTGTCTCCTTTTCATTCCTCTCAGGACCACGGCCTATGGGATGCTGCTGCCCACATGCTGGGAGGGTCTTCTCAGTTAACCCAATGGAGAGACTCCCACATGGGCATGCGCAGAGGCTTCTGTCTTACGTAGTTCTCAGTCCCGGAAGCTATTTATGGGAATCACCGTGCTCTAGGTAGGGCTCTGTAAAGTTTTTACTTGGTGACTTTTCTCTCTCTCTTTCATTCCTCCTGAGTCTGTTACCCCTATATTTAAGATTAGGGGGTTTATTGACCCGTTCTCACAGACCATTGGCCCACTTGGTCGTAATAACACTCTTGGATATGGAACAAGACCTACGGCACGCATAAGAGAAGAGAGAGCCCAGGCCTTTTATAAAGTTTTAGCAAGAGGCAAGGGATGTGACTAAGTGCAAGCTGTATGTAGAATGTGGACAGGGCCTACCACAAGTGGCAGGAACAGCTGAACTCCTTGGCACACAGGCGTTAAGAAAGCTGAAGGGCACACGTTGAATGGGTGGGGCACACATGTTAGAACAGGGCCAGGTAGCTGCCTGTGGCGTTTCCTGTGCTGCATCTAGCTAAAGAAACCAAGAGCCGGGGTAGTGGCACATGCCTTTAATCCCAGCACTTGGAAGGCAGAGGCAGGAAGATCTCATCTGAGGCCAGCCTGGTCTATATGAGGAGTTTCAGGCCAGCCAAGACTACCCTATATCAAAAAACAAGCAAGCGAGCAAAAAAATCAAAAACCATACAAAGATTTCTCATGTAGTACAGGTTGCTCAAGTTCTTTCTTTCCCTGAACCTCAGGCTTTTTGTGCAATTTCTCTCCCATCTGTGATTAAAAATGAAAAGCAAAATCATCTAAGTCGTTTGGCTTTCTAGACAAATCCTGAAAAGGCTGAAAAGCAGGAGGATTTTGAAAGACCACTTGATTACGACACTGTGGCCTCTCCTTCTTTAGAAAGAGCTGTTTTTGAAGCCTCATGATTATGAACGGCATAGTCTGGGCTCCGGGTGGTTACTCTAACGTCTGACCTTTCTTTGACATCGTGTTTGAAAAAGTCAGGGGATATCTCCAGAGATAAAAATTTGATCCCGCACGTTCAGGCTGTGCCAAATCCCAAATAGCTGACCCTGATTCCTCTCGTTAAAGTTAAATGCTTCTTTCTTCACTTGCACCCATGAGCAAAGCAGCTCCCTGACCTTCTGGTACCCCTTCGTTGCTCTACTTATATCCTCCCGGTTTACACAGTCTTACCAATGGACTCAGGAGTCCTGATAGGCCGGAATGGGCCATTTCTTCCCATTGGCTGGTTGCTTGCATTTGCTCATAGGGCCCCAAGAGCCTAAGCATGAGGCCCAGCCAAGGACCCACGATACAGAGAGTTCTACTTGCTCCTGCCCACAGATGCTCCCACGCCATACCAAGTTATGCTGTCCGCAGAACCTGCGCATGCTGTCTGCCTCATACACTGCCCTTAGATGTTTCCCAGGACTCCTGAGTCTATTCAAGCTGATGTTGAGGGGTGGCTGATGAAGGACCATCTGGACCAGGCAAGTGGATCTTGGAAAGGATGACGGATACTGGACCAAACCAGAGAAGGCAAGGGTGGGCGGGGACACCAGAGTGTCATTCAGCTTTCGCCACTGTGTCTCGCACCAGAGACAATCAGCTTCTAAAGAGGAAAGGCTTTGTCTAGTCTTGGAGGTTTCAGGTCACAGTGAGTTGATCCTGCTGCTTTGGGCTTGGGATGAAGTAGCCCACCATGACGGGAATATGGAGCAGAACAAAGAATGCCAGTTTCAAGGCTCAGGAACCAAGACAAGAGGCAAGGACAGACAAGACCCTGATGACCAGGAGACTTCCCCGTAGCACCGCCTTTTGAATGTTCTGTTATCACCTAGAATGGAAGCCAAACCTTGAACACTTGCAGGTTTGAGAATGCCTGATATTCAGACAGTGGAAGATCAGAGGCTGGGGATGGGCTGGTAAGTCTCAGTTTCCCCGTGCCTTCTTGGCCTGCTGTGGACTGTGAGGACCTAAATCGCTTGTCAGTGGACAGGCTCCCAGATAAACTTAGGCTAAAAGAATAGCTTCCTTTCATGATATTTTGGCTTGCTGTGTGCCTCTGGCTGCTCCTCCTCTTCCAGACAAGACTGCACACAGACTGCCTTAACTGGGGCCTCCTAGACCGGTGAGGAACATTCTCTCGACTCTGACTTAGCTTCATCTTACTCGGGTACTTGGGGGTGGGAACCTTGAGGAGGAGGTGCTTCATGATGGATAAAAGACTTCGTTGGGGCATTTTTCCCCTCCATATTTGCTGCCTCCAGAGACTATGGCTCTCTGTGTAAGGAGCTATGAAGGTTCTAGAAGCTGCCAGCCTGTCACGTGCTCCCCTAATGGATTATTGATGACTGCATAAGGCCGGCCTGGCAGCAGGGCCTGCTCTGTTTTATTACAACCATCACTCGATCTGAGCCCAAGGTGTCACCTTGCTAAGTGGACTGTGAGCAACAAATGTTTCGACTTTTGATCGATCGCTCATACCACATGATTCCCGGAGCGCTGGTCATGTCAAGGCTGCGACTTGGACCCCTCAGGAAGGAGTTAAATATCGTCGTGTTCTTTCCCTCAGGTGAGGAAAAGAGAAACATCTTCAATATGGTGATTCAAAAAAAAGAAACCCATATTATTAAACATTTTTCGTGCTTGATGAAATAAACTTTTCAAAGTAATATGGAAAAAATGATTTCATTTGAACACCTTTCAGCCAAAGAAACATATGCTGCTTGTTAGGAGAGGGAACTGCAGAGCCCGCCTGCACATCTGGACCCCACCACTGCCTGGGACTCCTCTGCTGTGGAGGAAGTGGGAACCCTGCGGACAGACAGGCCGGTGTTCTGGGGAAAGCTCAGACAGGGCTGCCGAGCCTGGCGGAGCCATAACTTCCAGAGGCACGTGAGCCAAGCCAAAGTCTCCTTTGGGGAACCTGAAGCTGTGCCACCCAGCCTCAAGGTTTCAGGATCCAAAGGCTAGTGGAGCTTCCCTGTGTTCAGGCTGCCCATAGACTCAGGCCATGCACAGCCGCCAAGGAAGAGGACCCTGCTCTCTTGCTCCTGCTTCATGTTACCACAACAGGAAAAACCATCACGGGGAAACATACGCCAGGCCTCGGCATCAGTTAGGCTCCTTTGCAAAGCCAGAGGAAGGAAAGATGCTGCCTCCTTCCAGGAACTGTGAATGGGAGTGTGAGACAAAGGTATTTGTTTATTAAGAAAGATTTGTTGTGAGCCTACTATGTGCCAGGCAGTCAGGGCAAGAGGTGTGAGCCACCTGCAGAACACACAGTAGGCCTAGCCCAGGTGAAGGAACTCTGGCCTCTGGCCCTGGTTTTGTAGCCTACTAAGTCCCACATAAACTGACCAGCTCAGCCCTGCAGTGTGGGAGTACTCAAAGCCTGGCTTCATGGTGTTGTAGGAGCAGCAGGCCGCTTTCCACCATCCGGCTAGCTTTACCCAAAATAATTACATAGAAACTGTATTCTTTTAAACACTGCCTGGTCCATTAGTTCCAGCCTCTTATTGGCTAATTCTCACATCTCGATTAACCCATTTCTAATAATCTATGTAGCACCACAAGGTGGCTTACCAGGAGAGGTCTTAACCTGCGTCTGTGTCGGAGAGGAGAAGCATGGCGACTGCCTGACTCAGCTTCTTTCTCCCAGCATTCTGTTCTGTCTACTCTGCCTACCTAATTTTCTGTCCTATTAAAGGGCCACGGCAGTTTCTCTATTTAACCAATGAAATCAACACAAAACAGAAGACTCTCCCCCATCAGTATGGTCGGAAAACTCCATCATGGAGGCTCTCTTAGCAAGCGTGGCTCTAAGCACTCATTTTATTTGCACTGTGGTCCTGCAGAACTCTGTTTTTTCTTCTCACCTCACCTGTGAGGACACAGACGCTTCCGTGAAGGATTGGTGCTGGGTCACATGGCTAATAAGGGAGCTGTGACCGGAACCCCAGCAGTGAGCAGACATCCTGAGTTTGTCCACTATTGCCGGGTGTCCTGTGACTTGCGCCTTTTGGGACTAAAGCAGGTGACAGTCCTGGAGCAAATGGAATGGTTGGTCCCTCTACAAGTGTGGCTTCCATAGCCAGTCTGGGTTAGCTTAATCCGAAAATGCCCCTCTGGTACCTGTTCCTGGTGAGTGGGACAAAAGAAAGGCAGGGAGCTGTGTGGATTCCCTGCGAAGGGAGAGACCCTGTCTGCTTTGGGGCACCCAGACCTGCTGTGCACTTGATCCCAGCCAGGCACATGGGCCTCTCTGGTTTGTTTTCCTTTGTATGGAGCAGAAAGATAAGCGGTACAATGACACAGTGAAGTTGTGTTTATCTATTTTGGTGATTTGCCATCTGCAATTTCAGATACATATTTTTTTATACCCAGTGAGATTAGTTCCAGGCACCCCACAGATACCCGAGTCCTTGCATTTCTGAAGAATCCATACACAGCCTTCTGTAAGAATATCTAGGGGTCCCCCGCAAAGGCAACGTGTTGGAGGCTTGGTCCCCAGCCGGTAGTGCGATTGGGTAGGGCAAACCTTTAGGAGGTGCGGCCAAGCAGAAGGAAGTGAGGTCATCAGAAGTGTGACCTTGAGGAGGGTGCTGAGACCTCAGCCCCTTCCCAGTCTCCGTGAGGAGAACCAAGCGGCCCCTGCTCTGATTTCCACCATGATGCTCTCACAGTAAACCGAAGAGCAACTGTGCCAAGGCCCCAGATGGAGATCTCTACAGCTGAAGACCAAAGTGAATCTCCCTGCTTTGAATTTGGTTATCTCTGTGTTTTACCCCCACAGCAATGGAAAGCTGATTCAAGCACCCATCCTTCTGCTCCCTCCTTTGTCAGAGCAGAGGACTGTGCATTTGGCATCTGCAGCAGGCAGATGTGGTCCACACTGGACTCTGTGGGGCCACCTTGCCCAGAGACACAGGACCATCCTGATGGCCTGGGAGGAACCAGGCCCAGAGGAGTTACATAGCACAGTAGATGCTCAAACGCCCCAAGAATTGTGTTCAAGAAATTCCTAGTTGTCTGTCATAGCTTGTAGGTTCATTCTGTGTCCATCACCACCTAGCTCTCTTTCGAGAATGTACTTTTGTGCCACAGAAATCAGGCTCGAGCTGATTTGGAATAACAAACATAAGCTCTACTGATTATTGTTGTCTGGGTCTATCTTGTTCTCCTCTCTAAACTGGGCATGTTTATGCCACGCTCAGAACATCTGTATCTGGTACAAAGCCTGGCTGACTACCGGCTGCAGCGGCAGACAATGTGATGAACCACTCTGCTGCAGAGGGACGTGTTTGCAGAAGGACCGCAGGACATCTCCCATGTCCCCTCCACTCAATTTGTAGGCACTTGAGTTTCTCTCACCAAAAACAATACACATAGCCACATAGCCTCTTCTGTCGTGGCCAGCCAACTGACATAAATGCATACACTCCTGGTCCTCATCCCTACCCCCGCACCCCAACCCCCCAACACGCACTTTTCACAGAAAGGTTACGTCTTTTCTTAAGAGTTAGACAGCATAGCATTTTGGAGATGGTTCAGTGCACAGCAGTGTTTTCTCGTGTGCCCTGTGTCGTATCCCTTTGTACGGGTCTTCAGGCCTGTAGTCTTTTAGATACAACTACTAAATTACAGACAAAACCAAAAATCCTGGCAAATCCAAATTTTCCTTGAATTCGTGGTAAGATCATCCAGCAGCCAAACACTACTTGCGCTGATGTGGGTCAGTTTCAGCTTACGGACTCACACCACGCTCCATCACTGAGGGAAGTCAAGGCAGGAACCTGGAAGCGGGAACTGAAGCAAAGCCACGGAGGAGTACTGGTTCTGGCTTGCTCCCCATGGCTTGCTCAGTCTGCTTTCTGGTACGCAGCAGGTGATCAGCGGTGGCCTTCCAGTCGCTAGATAAGAAGATGCTGGACAGACTTGCGGACAGGGCAATGCCATGGAGGCATCTTTTCAGTGACTGGGACCTCTTCTTAAATTGACCTAGCTGTGTCTAGTTGACAAAAATCAACCAGAACATATGGCAAATGTGCAATATTAATTTTTAAACTAAGTAATTAAAAAAATGTGCTGACAGACCAGCCACACAAACCCAAGGTTCCAGGCAAGAGTGGGTACATTTATTATAAGGCACGACTCTACAGGTTTCTGAGAGTTGTGACCCTGTGCAAGGCTACAGCGGGTAGATTTCTAGACATGCCGTTTCATACGGTAAAACGCCTCTCGATGGCATTTTGGTTGATGACAGAGGACATACGTGGCAGTGGTCCCATGACATCACGGGGGAACTGAGAACTTTCTTCCGCCCCATATCATTTGAAAGAGTGTTTGGTGCTCCGCTGAGGGCTGCCTCTCTCATCGCCTGTGTCCGTGGGGCCCAGGACCGTGGGGACTGAACGCATTTCTAAGGATGTACACCGTCGTAGCCCAGATAACTGTGAAATCACCTAACAGCGCAGATATTATAGCATAATTGACATGTGACTTGCGTAGACTGAGTGACTGAGGTTCATGCATCCAAGAGGAAATGCACTTGGTTTTGACACAGCTTGCTAAGTTGCCTCCCTGGAGGATATGCGTCTTTCTCCTAGCTTTCACCAGGCATCATCATCTCCTTGTCTTCCTCTAGCACTATTCCTTCCTATCTTTTCCACGTAAGGAAGATCCAGGGTCCTGACAGACCGTGACAGGCTATCTTTATCTCCTTTTTTTGTGAGCAATTTGATTTTACTTTTCTCTTATAACAATTTTGCATTGGATTTTTGGGATTCCACTGTTTATTTCCCAGGGCTCTTCATATACAAGAACATTTTTTTCTAGCTTATTTTTTGATGTTTGATTTCAGTTTTTGATGACTGTTGCTCTGGGGTTTATTCTTTTCATCCTTTTTTTCCCATCTCTTCCCCCCAAACACTTTCCTTCTATGTGTTACTTGTCTGTGTTTTACAGTTCATGCATCCAACATGACCTCTTACAAACAAGAGTAAAGGCTTTTAGGGGGTGGTTCTCATGCCACTCTGATTTTAGGAGAATCAGGAAATTGATGAGGAGTGCTGAACATTTAAAACTCAGTGCTTAAACTAATGGCTTTGCTTGCTTTCTGCTGTATGCATAGCAATAACCGAGGTTATTGGTGTATAGCACAGGGAGAGATACCTTTTTATAGTGGTGTTGCTGACCAAGCTAGGACCCTGGACATGCAACATAAATGCTTCTCAGCTATACCCTCAGTCTTATTCTTGAAACCAGTTTTTATGTTTACATATCGATTTATTTACTTATCTATTTCATGTTGTGCCCCCCAGAAAGCCCACTTTTGAGAGAGCCCTCTAGGCATGCCGGTTTCCAGCCTGGCTTCCCCTTTCGGTCCTCTAAGCACATTTTTGCTTTGTCTGTGTTTGTGCATGTTGTTTTATAAGAACAGTTTCCACTGGGTCTCGAGAGATGGCTCCGGGGTTAAGAGCACTCGCTGCTCTTGTGGATGACCTAGGTTCCGTTCCTAGCACCCACGTGGCAGCCCATAACCATCTGTATATCCAGTTTCAGGGGATCCAATACCCTCTTCTGGCTTTAATCTACCAGATTAAGAGAAGCAGTATCTCTTCAGAGTATCTTCACTTTGGCTTGGCCAGTTACCAAAGGAGTCATAACGGAGAAATCTCCAGTGATCGTCCCTGTGGACTGTGAGCACATCAGACACAGAGAACTACCTGTCATTTCCATTTCAAACACTCGGAGGAAACTCCGCCATCTGTAGAAATCACCGAATTAACAAAACTGCTACCAAATCGACTAAGCAAACTTATTAGCACCTGGAAGTAAAAATCTTGTCAACACCCAATGTTTGATAATTCCGTGACATGCTTTGCTGTAAGGATGCAAGACCTAAATAGAAAGCGTGAGAAAAACATCTGCCCCCTTCCCTCTGTGAACCCCTGATCTCCAGCCTTTGCAGGAACAAGGGTGCTGGTCTATGCAACTCTCACAGACAGATCTTCTCTTAGGAAAAGGGTTAGAGGAGGCCTGGGCTGAGGCGCAATGGCTCTGTCTAGGTAGATGTCAAGGCGGGGAGAGGATCTGCACAGTAGCCTCAAGGAACTAATTCACCTTGGGAAAACACTGCACTAGGATGGGGTGAGAATGGACAGAGTTAGACCAAGTTCCAACGATCCCGCTTACAGTCCAGTCGAAAAGTTAAAAGATCGTGGCACAACAGAACAGGAGATGGTGGATCATTGCTTCTGGGTATAAATCCTATAGCTGTTGGTTAACAGCTGTGTGACCTTGGCAACTTCTTAACCTCGCTGAATGCCTGTGTCCTCTACAGAGGTTTGCCTTGGTGATTAAACAGGACTGAAATCTCAAAGCCGTAACCGTCTGATTTGGTCCTCGGCACCTCGGCGGATGTGAACACTCAGCGGTTAAACTCTGTCTCTGCTCTCTGGCTGGGATGAGTAGAGCAAAGTCAGCATGGCAGGAGCGGGGTTGGGGCTTTGAAAGGCATGAGGACCTTATTGTCCACACAAAATGCAGCTCACCTCAAAGCCAATGTTTATTCTTGAGCCCCTGATGCAGTTGCCCTGGTACCAAGGGGTGTTTGCCTCTCCAAAGCTGCTTTAGGGTTGCTCCCTACAGCAGAAGGGGTGGTGTGGGCAGTGTGCAGTCTGGGCAAAGGCTGAACTCATGTATGGGACCTGGAGTGAGCGGGAGGGTGGCAGATAAAGCCTTAGGACCCTGGGTAGCCTGTCAAAGTCCATATGACAGCAAGCATGAGCAGAGTTCTTACTTCCTTCCTAAGATTATTCTTACATAGCCATTATGGTTTTATTAGCTTTAACAATTGTGTCTAAAAATACCTGCATTGGAGCAGACATGTCTAAGTGTGAACGCAAAAGGCCAGGGATCAGGAATCTGCAGAGTACTGGACGGGGTGAGCTCCTTCCAGAAAGTCTGGCTCTTCTTTGCCCTCTAGCTATAGGAAGGTGCGTCTAGTCATGTCTGGTGGAGAAAGGTTACATAATAACCATTTATGCTGGAGTGAACTAAGCCAATGGGGCATGACTTCTTAATGAAATACACAGATGAAATCTGATGGAGATAGGATCTGGGAACCCCAGTGACAATTGAGAAACTGCCCCCAAAGGGACAGAAGGGAAAAGGACAAGTTGTGTAGCAGGAAATCACAACTGGAGATGTTTGACCTTGGGCCCTGGAAGGGAAATTCACCTGGGTCTATGTAATTGAAAACACAGGCGTTCAGCCCAGGAATGTCATAGTAAAATGTAAAATGCCGATAAGGGCTTCAAGGAAGCCAGTACATGGGCCTGTAGATTAAATCAGGGCTAGCCTGCAGAGCTGGGCTCCTGTTGGAACTGTCAGGCTTACAGCTGATTCCACCCTTGTGACCTGCTGGCCACAAAAGTGGACCTCAAGGAGGATCCTTGAGGATGAGGTGGTGTGTTGAGACTTCAGAGATGAGGCTGAGAGCTGAAGCAGGTGAGGAAGTCCTTTGTCTAGGGACACACACACACACACACACACACACACACACACACACCAAACAGTTTGGCTCACAATGCCATTCAGCTATGATGATGGAAAGTCCCCTGTGCCCTCTACTGCTCCACCTACAGGCCATTTGGTCCAGTAGATTCACTTCTTTAAGGGCCTTTGCTGCTGTCGCCTTCTCTGTACCGCTCTCTCAGGCCCGTTTCACCTTGTAGACCTGATGACCTCACTGCTGCGTGCCCTGCCCATCCCGTGTCCACCCCCCGGCATGATGAAGCAAGGCTTTGCTTTGACCACACCCCTACACTGTCTCACACTGCAGCCTCAGATCAGGAGCTCCTTACAAGGCGACTTTGGGTGTGAGGCTCATCATTGTAAGTTCTACACATCAACTGCTATGTCTCCCACCATAAGGGTCCTCAGTAGAAGGGTCTATTGATGGTTCTCACAGACAAATAGGAAAAACAGACAAACAGGAAAATCGTCATGGTGCCATCCAAAAGGATATTTTGAAACAATATCTTATCCTTTGATTCAGCCTAGACTTCCAAGGTTCAGCCAGAGTGACTGTTCATTTAGATATTTTATGGGTAAGTCTGTGGGTGCACGTAGCATGCTGATGGCAGGTGAGCCACATGGCTCTTAGAGTTGGGTCACACAGCAGAATAGATCACTCTGCTTATTACTCATTTTTTGAGATTATAATTCAATTACATCATCCTCCCTTCCCCCCAAACCCTCCCAGATACCTCTCCTTGCTTTCTATTTCATGGAATCTTTCTTCATAAATTGTTAAACAGTGTATATACATGTATATCCTAATTATAACATACTCGTTCTGAATGCTGCTCCATTTGATTCTTATTTTCTGCCTTTATTTCCCGAGTCCACGGGTGTGCCAGAGCCTCAGACCCCGGGCAGGTTTCCAACGTTTTGCTGCCCACAAGCCTCACTACTACAGCCATCATTAACTGACTGGAAATAATTTGGCTTTTGGCTCCAGATAGGTGGCAATGGATATATCAGGGGAAGGATAAAAGTTCAGCTCACCCATCACCCTTTAAACAACAGTCTGGGGGAGCGGGGTAAAGATTATAAACACTTTTTCAAGAAAACATGAAGTTATTGATGTTTCTTGGGCAGGCTTGGTGTTGTCGGAGGTCATTTGGGAGAGCAGGCAGCCTTCCAGAATCTGAGGGCACTCCTTTCAGCAGCTTTCCTTCTCTGCATCGCCACACACACTCGTGTTACTGAACGTTGTAGAATGGAATGCATGGTTTCCACCTGGTTCGTGCACCTCCCTAGGATGCTGGGTGGGGCGGTTTTCCTGAATGTGATCTTATGATGATTCTTCCCATTCTTCCTCTCCCTCCGTTTTCACCCTCATCGGCTCTTAGACAGAGCCAGGTGCTCACTTGTTACCCACCAACTTAGGATTTCTATTGCTGGGAAGAGACACCATGACCATGGCAGCTCTTACAAAGAAAACATTTAATTGGGATGGCTTACATTTTTGGAAGTTTAGTCCATTATCATCATGGTGGGACGTGCTAGTGTACAGGCAGACACCGTGCTGGAGAAGGAGCTGAGAGTGGAGAAGGAGCTACATCTTGATCCGATAGGCAACAGGAAGTGATCTAAGTGCCACACTGAATGAAGCTTGAGCAAAGAAGACCTCAAAGCCTGCCCCCACGGTGACACACTTCCTTCAAAAAGGCCACACCTCCTAATGGTGCCACTCCTTATGAGTTTATGGGTGGCCAATTTCATTCAAACTATATTCTAATAATCTTGATTCAGCTACCTTTTGGGATGGAAGGGGAAAAAAAAACAAAATTGTGTGGGGTGCTTTTAAATAATGGAGTTGTATTGCTAAGTAAGCAGAGCCGGAAGCTACAAACTGAACTGCAAAGAGAATATAGTCAAAGCCACGAGGAGGACTGGCTGGAGCAGGGAAAAGGCAGCATCAGTAGGGACAGGAAAGTCAGTTCTCCTTGGCCACACTCTGCAGGCTATCTTTAGAGGACAGCAAAACTCATGTCCCAGGAAGAGGCAATACTGATGTCAACAAAGCAAGAAACAGCTTCTCAGGAAACGATGGTGAGTTTGGGGATGTACACATTCTTCACCCACTGATGACAAGATTATTCTGGTCTCAGATCTCACTGAGACTGTACCTACAAAAACTGGTCCAGGATCCTTCTTATATCCAATGGATGACAGTTTGGGATTGGGATGAGTACCTCTGGTAGAATACCCTCCAAATTCACGCCATTTTTCAGAGAACTGTACCAAGGACCTTAAATGCCCTTGTTTGTTCTGCTTCACCGGCTCCCAAGAAAGTGTTGCTATTTTGGAAATTTTATCTGTACACCTAGCAGCAAACATCAATATATTTACTGCAGTGTTGGACTAAATATTGTTGTAGATCAATCCATAATGCTGGGGAGCTGAATGAGTTCACATGTGGTAACAAAAAATGAGAACACCCAGCTGAACACAGTATAAAATTAGTCTCGCTCCGTAAACACATATGCAAAGGGAAGTGAATGAAAGAAACCATTAACAAGTGTCCTCTCCAGAAGGTTGGAGAATGAAACATTGTTCTTTTTTTTCTTTATTCTTCATTTCCCAAATTTTTCACGATCAGTGGATGTACATTCTTTCATCCGTCACAACCATAAACATTAGCAACTTGTAAGCTCTACTAAATGATAAAGTTGTGCATAAATGTTATTGTCAGCAGCAGCTCTGAAGGACTAGGCCGTGTTCATCTAGTCTGTAGGAGAGCCTGCATTCATGATCAAGGAATGACCAGCTTGGGCGTGCATGGCCTCTTGCGCCTGTCATCTTCCATGTTTAGTTGGACTCCCAGTGCTTCCAAGTGGCCCTCACAGGCTTACGTTCTAAATGCTTGTTCTCTATTGTCATTGCTGTTTTAGGAGGCTGTGTGACCATTAGGATCAGGGGTCTAGCCAGCAGAAGTAGGTCACCAGGAGCACGACTTTCTAACTTGGGCATGGCCCCCAGTCTCCTCTGCTTCCTGTTCCACCTCAGTGGGAACAGCCTGGTCACGTGAGCACCTGGTTATGTCTTCCCTGACACAGTGGACTGAAACTCACCACGAAGGACTCAAAACCACCAGTATGGGCTGCTGCCCTCTGAAGCTGAAAATGCATCTTTCCTCCTGAGCCTGTTCCTACCAGGGATTGTGGCCACAGGACACAAATGTAACACAGAGAGTGGGGGTGAACTGGGTAATCATCCTTCCTCCATGACAGAGCAGGCCATGACTTGTGTTTGGAGTTTAACATTTTCAGCAGAGGGTCAAGATTACCACTTGGACATAGTCTTCTCAAGTGAGCTTTCTCAAATGGAGACCTTCTTAGGTGTGGGCCTTACTATTTTGCTCTTGCTGAAGCTGGGGTGCTGTTGTTATTGTTGTTAAACAAATTATTTTAAAAATGCATGCCTTCTGATACAAGTTTAACGCCCTGTCTCCCAAAGAGAGGAAGCTAGGACAGATAAGCACCACTGTGATTTTAAAAAGTACGATCCGAGGTGTTCTCATCCCAGGTCACCATATTTGATGTTGTTGCAGAGGCCTCTGTTACTGCAGTGTTGTGGGGCTTATGGTTGTTGCCATTCCTCCTCTGATGGTGATCTTATTGTAATGATCTTGATCAACACAGAGGTCTAGCTTGTGTGGTCAATTTCATAAATGTTAATAGCTCATACCTACAATCCCAGCACTGGGGAGGCTGAGGCAGATGAAAGGCCATGAGGTCAAGGCCAGACTGTAAGTACCCAGCTGTGTGGGACTGGGCAGCAGCATCCTTTCTCAGCAAGAAGCTCAAGTGTGGACTCGGAAAGCATCCTAAAGATCTTCACAGTGTCTGGAGCTGTGCCTGCCACACTTTCTGCCTCCTGATGATGGCCACTGTAGAAATTTGATAATGAAAAAAACATCGTTTTTAGAGTAGTTTGTTTACTATATCTCTCAAGGGTCAAAAAGGTGGTTCGGAACTAAAGATGTTTCCTGTCCCTGACAAGCTGAGTTTAATTCCTCAGTTCCTGGGACTCACAGGGTAGAGGAAAGGATCACATCCCCAGAGTGGTCCTCTCACATCCATGTGTGCGTGGTGGGACCTGTGTCAACATGTGTGCCCACATACAAGTACATGTACATATTCTAGCAAATAAAGAGATACAATGCAATGTTTTTAAGGAGAGAAAATTGATTATGTGTCTCAATTTGATTCTAATTGTATGAAGTATTGAATCTTACGTTTTTGTAAATTCTCTAAGGCAGTTATTTCTTTCAGTAAGCACACATATGATGATGCAGTGATTTTGGATCGTTAGCTGTAACAATATATTTAGACATGCATGTCATCTCCAATTGTGTTGCTCCCATTTTCTTTTCTCTATTTAAATAAAGCTACATTGACTATTTCTGTGTTTCCTTTTAAAAAATCTTTTTCGGAGAGGTATATCGTGGTTGTGTGCGTGAGTGTGTGCATGTGTGTGTGTATGTGTGTGTATATGCCTGTGTACTGTCCACTTTATCTTTTGAGACAGAGTCATCAAGACTCACCATTGGTTAAAGCGGCCGGTCAGCCAGCTCTGGGGATGTACCTATCTCTGTCCCCATAACAGAACTGCAGACAGGCACAACCAGGCCTGGCTCTTTTATGTGGGTGCTGGGAATCCAGCACCTCATCTTGTACAGAAGGCACTTTCCTTAACTGACCCATCCTCCCCAGCACAGTCTCTGTATTTCTTTGTTGGTAGTGAAGTTATATTAAACCATAGATCTCTCTGGGCATAGAGTTTTACCCACTGTTTTCTCCATAAGCCCTGTTTTTCACCTATCCCTGGGGTATTTATTGGGGTGCTTTTGTTCTCTTTAGGCAGCTCAAACTGGTGAGCTTCTAAATGATACTTCTAAGCAGTCTTGGTGACCCCAGGGCGACAACAGCAATGAAAAGATCAGAAGTGGGGTGTGTGGCATTATTTCCATTTTCAACACCAGCTGTTGCTTCCTCAACTTCTCTCTAAAACTGAGACCCTTCCTATCAATTGGTTGAGTTGTTCCCAAGGGAAAATGCGCTTTGACAGGTGGCAGGCCAGGCATCTTCCTCATTCACACGGGCATGGGGAGAAAAGTCTTCTGCAGCCCATCCCACATCGTGTCTCCAGCTTTCTGGCCCTTTGCATTTCATGGGTGAAGATGGAAATGCACATGGCCTTAGCAGCGACTGCGCAGAGTGAACTCTTCAGCCTGCTGCACAATCACAGAGCTACTGAATACAACGGCACACAGCGCAGCCAAGTCGGCAGAGGGGCTGACCTCACAGCCGTAAAACACAAGGCCTGTAATGTGTAAGGAAACCCAAGTCAGCTTTTCCAGATTTGTTTTATTAGTGAGATTACCATATGGAAAATACCGTTATCATAGACAGTCTCTTAAGGGAACACTTAGGACTCATACAGATATTTTTTATTTTTGTGGGCTTAAATTTCTTATTTGTTGCCTACAGAAGCATGAAGTTATGTTATCCGTTTTCTCCACATCACACATTCAGTCTCAAGTGCTCAGCAGAAGCTCAAGCTTTTGAGGGTCGAGGTTCTAGCTGGCTTACTTATGTGCATTCGTAAATGGAGCACAGCAGCAGGTGAGTTCAGATGTGCTCACTGGCCTAAAGCAGAGCTTTGCCTTCACTGGCAGCTGTCAAAACCAGTCTGGGCTGGCTGTAACAAAATTGCCCTTTGCCCCATCCCCCAACATAGGACTCATATAAGCTCAGACAATCATCAATGATTTTGACGGCTGTCTGTTCTTCAAGTGTCCGAGACTGCTTAGAAACATCCCATCGTTCCTAAAACAAGCGAAACCCCTGTGGGTTTTCTACAGAGCAAATCTGATAGCTTTGTTCTTCTCTGCCTCTTGGTTTGATTTTTGATTAAGAAGGCCTATGGCAAATGTAACTCTGCCAGAACTGTGGTAATTCTTTAAACATTCCTCTGGTTACTGTTGGCCTCAGACTGCTCCTGGGTACCCACCCCTATCAGGTGTTCTTTCTTGTTTGGAAAAGCACAAGCCAACTTAGGCCACCAATTGGGAACAGGAACAAAGACCAATTACATCCAGAAATCACTGCATGAATGCCAAAGAGTCAGTGGTACTTTCAGAGGGAAGGTTGTTTAAGTCTATGGTGTGGTAGGTTGAGCATTTGGTGGCATGCTGTCCCTCAGATAGACTCTGCCAAATCCAAAGCTATAGAACCCATGCTTTGGTGAGGGTTACTTATCCTTCTCTCAACCGTCCATTATGATTGAAGGTTTAACTTTGGGGGATGGGGCCTGCTGGAGGAGCTGCATCACTGAGGACCTGCACTTGCAGGGACTGTGAGACCCCGTCTTTCTCTCTGCTTTAGTTGGTCCGTGCAAGCTGTACCCTATACAGGCACCTCCACCCTGATGACAGTAGCGAAGAGAGCTTCTTCCAAACTGTACTGAACTGGCACTGGCCATGCCCTAGACTCTCCGAAACTGTGGGCCCGATAATCCCCTCCCCCCTTCTTTTTAAAGTTAGTTGTCTTTGGCATTGAATTGTAGAGCAAAGCTGACACCCATACCATGATGTCCACACAGGCCAAAGGTTCCCACAACATCTCAGGCATACTCGATTCAATTTCTGGTGTTACACTGCTGCTGTTCTCTGCTCTGTTTCAAGACTCTTGCTTCTTGTTCATCTTCATGATGGGAAATAGTCTTTCTACATGATTCCTTTCCACAGATATCTTGTTTATGTCACACTTCACGACATTAGTAATACTGACTGGCATAGATACAGGCATAGATGGGTTGGCTGGAATGCCTAGTGCTTAAAAGCCCTTTGTTCATTTGTCATGCTTCTTGGTTTTTCTCTCCTCTCCCCTGCTCTGCCTCAGGTCTGTTCACCCACCATCACTCCCAACTTCTTCTGTGTTCCAGTGCAGAGTGTAAGCCCCCTGCCAGGTCTCCAAACAGTGCTGGACTGGTTGGCTTCTCCAATCCTTCCGGGGTTGGATGGAGCTTTTCCTAGAACTACTCTCTCTTCTGTGTTTTTTCTGGAGAAAGGAGACAGTGTCTATTATAGGTGGTCTCATCTCAGTCTGAAACGTGGCTCTTACTTTCCTGGAAGTCAACACCCAATGGCTGCTTGGCTTTCTTCCCCCAAACTTTGTTTTGTTTCTTAGAATTCTTGTTTTCTCTCATTCGAGTTCAGTCCCTTAACAGACAACAGTTCCTTAAACACTGGGCCAAAAGCCCTTCTCACATCAGTTGACCTGCATATCTTAGGTGATATATTTAAGACTGAGATAGACGCACTAGTATGAAGTAAATCATGGTCCAGTCGCTTTGTTGGGCTCTCACCAGCTCACCGCCAAGGTGATTGATGAAGTGGACAGGAAAATGCACATTTCTGCAGTCCAGCAAAATAATGCCTAAAAATAAATCACATTTGAATAGTTGGGGGAGAACAATTCAATAAGGCTAACATTGGATGCAGCAGTCTCTTGCATGTTGTTATGAGCTATTGCTAACAAAAGTGATCTGTTGACCTGCTGTCACCACCCAAATAGAGAAGAACAATGACAAGCTCTGTGGATGGTGGCTGGGGTGTGAGGGAGAGGAGAGGAGGAGGAAGCTAAAATGGTGAAGATGTCCCGTGTTAGGGAAAGCTCGTCATGTTGCTCAGCATTTCTTTGATTCCAGCTAACGGCAGCTGAGTGTTTGCTCCATGCTGCGCATGTACCTTGAGCTCAATGACCTCAAAGAAGCTCAAGAAGGATAGGCTCATTTCTCTACCACCAAGGCATGGACAGGTTTGTAATACGAGGTCAGTCAGTAGGGTCAGCAGCCTCCAGAGCTGCACTCTTGACCTTTGTACTGTATCATTCCCCAGCAAAGCCTGGAGGGGATTTTCTCTCCTGACATAAGTACATGTTAAGTATCCTCTGGACTGTGGCCACAGGCATTTTATATTAGCAGCAAAGTATCGATTTGTCTACAGATGTAGATAAGCTGTGAAAGTGAAGAACCAGGCACTTATAATACTGACTGGCATAGATACTGGCACTGCTCTTGATTTTGTGTGACTGCCATGCACACATGTGAGGTGCTAAGAATGCTGATGGCTTTACCTTGACATCAGCTACTGTCTTGTGAGGAAAGGAAAAGAGAATTCTTCTCCCATGTCATGGATGATGAAATGACCATGATGCTCAACCCACGTCATGGACGATAAAATGACCCTGAAGTATGTTAGATAAAATGCAGTTAGCCATAGCACTAGAATTAATCTGTCTCATAAGCAGGCTCACTGTAGCCTGGGCTTTGTGCCCAGAGTGTTTGATACTGACTTTCTCTGGGGTGGGTGGAAAAGTTAGCTCACTAATTTCTTACTCCAGACCGTTAAACAAGACCCAGTTCTGAAGGATGTGACAATATGGGACGGGGCACTCAGAAGACAAGATGGCACCTTTGAAACTATCAAATAAATGCCTGAGAAAGTCCACATCGAAGGGAAACCCCAAAGTCATCATTCATCTTAGAAGGGCTGCAGTCTCGATACCCAGGCAGCAAGGTCAGAACTTGTTCTCTTTTGCAGAGTGCCTCCAGCAATTTGTCTTCTTTCATACATAGCTGAAAAGGGCTTGTGTGTTCTATCAGGTAGATGATGGCATGTTCACGAGACAAGAGGCAAAGAAGGCAAGAATGGAATAATGTTCACAAATGACAGGTTCTTTGGTAAATACAGATAAGACATCATACATAAGCCAGAAATAGAAATTGAAATCACAAGCTTGAGAGATTCACATAAGTCACTAAGATTCCCCAATGTGCTGTATTGATAAATAAATACAAATACAAATATACCAAGTGCACATTGGTTATTCATGTGAATTTCATGTTTGACACATGGTTTTGAATTTGCAAAGTCATCTAGAGAATATTTATTGGCTAGCCCCATTATATAAGATGATTCTGGCACTTGGGGCAGAACCTTTTAATTGAGCTCCTGATCTCAGGACAACTAAGCACAGGATGGTCACAGCTGGGTTAGCACCTGCATGGTCACAGCTGCAAGGAAGTTGTTGGCAAAGCTGGTGGAGGAGTTCAAGGAGTTTCCTTCAGAGGCTGACTCATGCAATTGACCTAAGGATGAGTCAGGAAAAGGTGGATATAAGGAACTGCCTCTGGTCCTTCCTTTTTGCACAGGCCAGTGTGTGAGCTCTCCATCAACACTTGAATGCACCCCAAGCATGGGGAAGCAACCTGTTACTATGCATTAGGCCTAGGATTCCCTTCCTTCCTCTAGGCCTTGCATCATGGTTTTCCTTTTATCCTTTGTGTTCTTCCCTGTTCCTGTCCCCCTTATGATGGGTCTTTAACCTCCCCTCTTCTCCTTACATGTCATAGTGGAAGATGAGCCTTGAGTGACAAGGTCTCAGATCCCATAGTGTTGATGAGGTTTCTGTCCCACCTGGCCCAGCAGCCATTCAGTCCCAAAGAAACACACAGAAGCCTACATTAATTCTAAACTGGTTGGCCTATTAGCTTAGTCTTTCTTATTAACTAACTCTTACATTTTAAATTAACCCATAATTCTTGTATGTTGCTTGGTATCTTTTATCAGTGAGGCATTCTCATCTTGCTTTTTCTGTGTCTGGGTTACAACTGCAGACTGAGCCTTTCCTCTTCCCAGAATTCTCCTGTTCTGGTTGTCCCACCTGTACTTCCTGCTTGGCTACTGGTCAATCAACATTTTATTAAGCCACTACAAGTGACAAATCTTGACAAGGTACAAGACCATTGTCCCACAGCACCATAGCATAGTTTTTGTTTCTGCTCCCTCTTCCTGTGGAGTGGTTTGATGTCTATTTATTGTGTTTTTTTCTTGCTGTAACAGAAGACCACAGAGCGGGTGATCAATAAACAACAGAAATGTGTTAAGCTTACAGCACTGAAGAGTAGATCAGGAGTGTGGTGTCAGCACCTAGAAAGAGCCTTTGTGCTTACATCTATGATGAAAGAAAGGACAGTGAGCATGGTCAAGACAGAGGGGTGGGCTAACCTTATCCATTTATCAGGGGCTCTTCCCATGGCCCACTGAAGTCCTTCATCTGTTTCTGAAGGCAGAACTGTAAGACATCCCAAAGACCCTGCCTACCAGCACTGTTTCAATGGCAAGTCAATTTCAACACAAAGTTTGGAGGAGCAGCCAAACACAGCAGGGATGCAAACTCTGCACACAACACTCCTATACCGGCCTTCTTCAGAAGACTGGAAAGAACACGAGAGAGGTCAGGCTCTTATTCATATCTATCTCCCCACATCCTGTCTCAGAACAAATACCTGACAGACGTCATGGGAAGAATAACTTAATGCAGACCCCAGCAGTCTTCATACACTGACTGGGAAAGGGTCTCCTTGACTTACAAACAAGATGCCATACTTAGGTCCTTGAGCAGATTTGAAAGTCAAGCTGATCTGGTCATAGTGTCCACCTGTGGGACTTTCAGTCCCCTCGTCTTTGGCTTTCCGGAAGGAGGTGAGGTTTATAAACACAGCGAGACTTGGAGACGTCACTAAGCACAAGTCTGTGCCAAGTATTTGAGACTTTACCTTAGAGGGGATTGTAAGACCTGTGTGTCACGTTTGACCAGCGGGTTTCCATCCAAGTCTACCTGTCTCTGCCGTCGTACTTCAAAACCCTTGCCACTGCTGTGTGAAGTGAGGACACAGATTTTCTCCCTGAACTAACACAACAGCCACCCTCTGCGGGAGACTGCTACATACTTGAAATGTGTGGTCCAAGTTGGAATGAGCCACGAGCGTAAATAAACAGTGTTTCCAAGATTTAGTATATACAATGGGCACAACATAGCTTGTTAACCTGGCAAATGGAGAAAGTAAAATATTAAAATTCACCTCACATATTCTTATATTTTATTGTACATACGAGAAAATTTTACATGACACATTTTGCTGGAACAACATTGCTCAGAAATAAAATCATTTTCCAAAACCTGGTTTTACTTCAAGTTAGAGGAAAAAGAAAGACTCTCAGTTAGAAAGCTGCCCCGAGTGTGTGAGTACCGAAGAGAGCTTTCTGGAGCTACATGTGGCAGACACAGTGTGTGCACGAACAGATTTAAAGTCTATGATCACCTGTAGAGAGGGGACTGTGGCTCTTCCCATTACACAAACCGACTCGGGGATGTAGAGAAATGACTAGCCATTGCCTTTACGGTATGGCAGAGCTGGCGGTCAACCCTTGTTATCTGCCTCCAGGGCACAAGTCTTTAATGTCTAATTTTGTTATGAGGGGCACCTACCCTTGTGTGGCTTTCAAAATGTGGCTAGCCATGGAGATTCTCATTTCAAAGGAACATTTGTCTGGTGGGACGTCTTTCTGACTGACTTCTCGCCAGTGAGAAGATGCCCGTGCTCACCATGAATACAGCATAAATGCTGGAGCTAGCTAGCCAAGATGGCTTCTTTGAAGGCTGTCTCAGGGACCTCCTGAACTTACTTTGTACCAACCCTGGTGGGAAGCGTGAGTAACTGGGAAAATAGAGTGAAAAGCCTTCCTATCCAGCGAACCACAGCTATCCAGACACAGAGAGGAAAGGACTGCCTGTCCAATCAGGTTGTAGAAACTCTGACTATAGAGAAGGCTCTGAGAAAGGGGCCTGGGATACATTGAGTGCTTGATAAACACCTGCTCCTCCTCTCTGATTTCTTCACTAACATCTAAAATTGATGGTTTCTATTAACTTCTGAAAACCACTGTATGGTAATTCAGACAGCCCATCCAGACATAAGCTACAAGGTTAGTACAATGTTCTCACACTGACTTTTGAGACCTTTAGAAATTTCCTCAAATATATCCATTCTGTGAAAGGTGCCAACAGGTTTATGGTTACACACACACACACTCACTACAATTTTTCAGGATGTTTACCCATGGTTTTTGACAAGGAGCATAGTAAATGAAAAATCATATCAAAGTAATATGAAAAATCACATTTTTCCCAGTAGCCATTAAGTGCGGGAGCAAGAAGGGTTTTTTGTTTGGCTTGGTTTTTTTTTTTGTTTGTTTGTTTTGTTTTTTGTTTTATTGTTGCTTTTGGTTTTTGAGTTTTTTTGAGATAGGGTTTCTGTGTAGCTTTGGAGCCTATCCTAGAACTCATTCTGTAGACCAGGCTGGCCTTGAACTCACAAACATCTGCCTGCCTCTCCCTCCTGAGTGCTGGGATTAAAGACGTGAGCCACCACCACCCAGCTGAGCAAGAAATTTTTAAAGAAATTTTTAAAAATCATACTTTAGATGCTCACTGCAATGCTTCTTCTGCTATGTCCATTTCAGTACAGAACTTGTTGGAACTTGGTCATGAGCCCATGCCCTGCTCCCTGCAGCAACTGTTAGCTGGTCTTAGGTCAAGCAGATTGCCCTCATCCCAACAGAGCTGATGGACAAGACCTGCCATGTTGACCTTCTCACAAGGCCACTTTCAGATGACTGCTTCCTCTGTCACAGATCTGCAATCTCCCTGTCAATCTCTGGGTGTTCAGTAGCAAGCCCCTCGGCTCCTGCCTTGTTCTGTGGTGTCACACTGAGAAAGTCACATGTACTTGAGTCCCAAAGCCTCGGAAACACACGGAGAATGAGATTTCAGAAAGCTCTTAGGTTTTATAACTAAGAGATGACTGAATAACCTTGAAGGGAGGCCCAGGCCTCTTTCCTTTTTATACCTCGCTTCCACATACTCACCAAAGCCTACATCTACTTTATTCTGCAAATATGTTCCCCCGTGACGTATTAGCAAATATCTGAAAAGATCATCTTAAAAGGTCAAAATAAGAGGGAAAACGCCTATTTAATTTTTTCCCAACTTAAAAACTAGCAAATGCTTCTTGTGGGAATTATAGTGTGGTTTACTAGAAATATCTAAAAACTGCACTAATGATTATATATTTGTAAAGATGTAGGTATTACTAGAGTTTTTAGGGTAAAAACCTAGCAAACTTTGGCTACTTTTCCCTAATATGCCAATTAAAGAGACAGATAATAGTGATTCTTAAACAAAGATAATTCATTCAGTATGGTCACACTGGGAGAGGAGGAAATTGAGTTCCATTGACCCTGCTCCATCCTGACCTGAGGTTTAAAAAGAAGGCAAACCATAGGTATGATCAAGCTGTGGTCCCCGCTCTCATTGGCCCATGGTTGTCCCAGCTCCTGTCTCTCTACAGTTGTCAGAACTGTGTGACACAAACTGCCCTCTGGCTGGCTCCACAGTGTCATTCAGCCTTTTCTTTCTTCAGCATGAGATTCCTGGGGAACTGTTCATTCTTGGGTGTCAGTTATTTCAGTAGCCTGATAGCATAAGTGACTCTCTGTTGAAGGACATTTGTTGGCACTCTGAAATCCGAGACTGTTAATAAAATCACCCTTGGATCAGAGGACAGAGCCAGCAACTAGTTGACAGGAATTAGCCTTCAACAATACAGAGAAGCCAGGAAGATGAATAGAGAGACCCACAGGAAGGAGTAGAGAGGAACTTGACATTTCACAGTCTTTTTTGTTTGGAACAGCTGGAGATATGCTTTCTTGTTGGGTTTCTGGCCCAAAAGAAAAAGTCAGCTGGTTTCTTCTTTGCCTCTCTGAACCAGCAGGTTTTACCCCAACATCTGACTTCAGAGTCTTTATTGGTAAATAGAATGATAGAGGCTTAATTAGAAATTTCGTTTTGTGGCAGCAAAATGTGGAAGTCCCGCCAAACTGTGACCCAAGTGGTGGGATGCTGACTGTGGGGTTAAAATATCAGTAGATTCAGGTGCATTTGCAAAGCCTATGAAAAACAACAACTCTCTTCAAAGCATCTTCTTTCCTGCTAGGTTAGTTACACTGAGGGCTTGTTAGCTCTCCCTAGCAACCATTTATTCAGTGATGCTCATGGAGAACATTTTCCAAAGGAGTCAAAGACCACACTTTGAGATACAACAAGAATGTATCAAAGAGACCAGGATCCTCTGGGATGGCCATCAGCTGTGGAGTTGTCCCTGAAGGCACTCAAACTATGTGACAGCCATCAGCCGTGGAGATGAGAATGCTCAAGCTGTTGGTTGGCTGAAATCCTGTTTGCATCGTTCTCTGAGCTCTTGCTTCCTCAGATCATATTGGTCATGAGATTCAATTTGAGAAGTAAATCCAGACTCCTCCTCTGGGTATGTGAAGGTCCCCCATTGGTGCCATAGAATCACCATATGTCACCTGTTTTCTTTCAGAAACCAAGGAAAAAACAACTAAAATAGATTTGCAAAAGAAAATGGGCAGGAACTTGAACTTGACTGATCAGCGAATTCAGGCTAAACTTGGTTAAATGAGGATCCCAGAAAGCCCCATGAGAATGGAGCCTAGAGGCACAGAGCCTGCCCGATTCCCTGCACAACAAAATCCTTGGCCTTCTAGAGCAGTGAGGTCTGAGTAAGGACAAGCTTAATGAGAAAAGAAAGACATTCCATGCTGTCCTTATTGGAGAAGAGCACAAAGAAGTGGGTATTTGGCCTCACATTTGAAAAGCAATAAGACCCACATCGATGATTATAGATGGCTGAGTGACTGACTTCCCTGCTGAGGCTGGAGACACAACCGTGGTGTGGAGAGAAGTCTGAGGTGGGAGCTGACCCAGCCCACTTTGCTGGCCTCTCTCCCATATCACCCTTCAAGAAAGGGGCAACAATGATTTACCAGTACTGCATAAAATAAAAAATTCTCTCATATAAAGAAGAGGGATTCTTCCAAAAGAGTTGCGAATGTATGGCCAGAAAAACATAGAACGGAGGGGATAAAAGGTGGACTGGCATTCCAGAGAATATGACACAGCACAGATAAAACACAAAGACTAGTCAGTCGGCCCCAATGAGAGGTAATCAAATCGCTGAAAGTGACTTGGAGTTTTCTTTTTTAAAAAAGTTACAGGGCTCTGGAAAGAAATGAAAAGTAATTATAGAAGTGAAAATAAACAGTAGAGTTGAACAAAAGTACTCTAGGAATATACCAGATATTAAAAAATTTAATAAAATGAATAAAAAGAAGAAAGTATTTGAGTGTAAGTGAGAAAAGAAGGAAGAAAGCCTGGAGGAATTTCAACTGCCCCATGAGCGGACCTTCCTATTCAAGGAAACAGAACAGACATAATAGGATCAATAAGGCCTACATCCACAGTTTGAAATGAACCCAGTGACTTCATAGCTGGAGGGAAGTCAGAAAGAAACATCTTCACCAGCCACGGCTTACTAAAGCTTCAAGGACAGAGTAAGGGCCTGAGCACAAAAGCATCTTCATGTCTGTACCAGGAAAACATAAGTGTGGCTTCAGTGGTTGTCATAGCAACAGCAACTAGTAGACTATAGGTGGGGTGAGTGGTCAAGTCTTCATAATAAATGGGACTCAAGAACTCTCTACCTAGACAAATTGTTGTTTAACATTTCAAAGGATGTAAAGTAGGCTAGAAAAGGAAACTATGTCTTGTTAAACGAAACTGAGATGCTATTGAAGAGAAGGAAGAGCTAGGGCTACAGTGAGAGAAACAGAGAAAGCACTGCATCTGTCCAATACAGAAATAAGAAGGAGCAGTTGGGGGAGCTAGGACTACAGAATAGTTAAAAATAAAGGTGGTGGAACAACCCAGACATGGGAAGGGAAAAGGCCATGTAAGCAGGAGCTTCTTGGAGAACGTGGTTCCTCAACCTACCACTTAAATAATAAACCAACAACTGGGAACATAGTGACATAAAGAGCCATGACTGAGTGACAGCATGGGCAGCAATAGTAAACCATAAGCGACTGAGATCCATGTAAGTGTGGTGATTTCTCATTGTATGGAATCATCAGAAACCACATACACACAAAATGTAACACTTGATTAAAACAGTACATAAAAGATACGAGGTCATATTGAAAGAGGCCCAGAATGTGCTTAAGCCTTCAACACTATCAGAACAAAAATACACGTGCAATAACAAACAGATGACATAGAAAAATAAATAAAAACATACTTAATTGGTGTGTATGGCATTAAGAAGGTTAACTAAGGATGATCCACTCCTGACCAGTTTTCATATTAAAAATGTAAACCTACTGAAAGAAAATGACTCAAGCCCTCAATGTCAATGAACATTCCCAATATGTGCTACACAGACGGCCAGAAGTGGAGCAGGATCACACAACAGAAATATCTCCCGGTAGCATTCATTTCTTTGGTCTGAAGATTTATTTCCCTCCAGATCCACATATTTAAACACAGTCTTCAAGGTGATAGTATGATAAGATGTGTTCTTTGGTCAGGAGAACGCTGCCCTCACAAATGAGATTAGTGCCCAGACCAAAATGACTACGGTAGCCCTCTTTGCTTTCTGCCATAAAAGGACACAGAAGAGTCTGTCCATACGTTGCGGTTCCTTCCAGTTGCTGTCTCCACTAGTCCCTTGAACCTGGGCTCCCCAGCATCTGGAATTATGAGCAACAAATATCTGTTGTTTGTAAATTGTCTGGCCTAAACTATTTTTGTAATAACAACCAGAGTATTTTGTAGTAGCAATCAAGACATTTTTTGAAGAATTATGACAAAATTTTCATGAAGAATAAGACAAAAAAATATCAAAAAATAAAAAACATTTTAGAAAGAGAAAGGGCATCTTTAATTTTTATAAAAATGTATCTCAAATAGCAAGGCATTTACATTCATACTGCAAAAGGTACTAGAATATGAAGAAAACAAGGTTGTCTTCAATTCACTTCTTTTATTCAGTAAGGAAAAAGAATAAGGATAAACCTGGATGAAAGCATCATTTTATAATTTTAAAGATTTAAATATTAAAAAACTGTATAGACACATCTAAGTTTGGACTTAATCATGTATCCCCAAGATTAAGACTTTATCCTCTAGGACTGAACAGAGTTGGCCTCACTGGCTGCAGCACTAGGGAGAACTGGTCCTGCACCTCACCTGGACAGCACCTGAACCGTCCCTGTTGGCCAGAGTACAGGTGGGCTGGCCCTAATGGCACGAGAGTGGGAGAGTTAGCCTCACTGATACCCCTCACCTCTTGCCCCTGGTCCCATTCCCTCACCTCTGGCCCCTCACCAGCTATTGCAGCTGGGAAAGGCTGCTCCTGGAGTCACAAGGGTGGGAGAGCTGACCCTGCCTCTCACCAGCTGCAGCACTCAGAAGGGCAAACCCTACCCCCAGAAGGCAGTACAGTAGGGCTGATCCTGTTGGCATGGATGTAGGCGAGCTGGACCTGAGGACATGAGGACAAGAGAGATGAACCCCCCCACCCCTACAGCAATTGGGAGAGAGAGCCTTGCCTGGGTTAAAAGATAGAGCTGGCCCTGGTGGCATGATTGTGGGAGAGTCAGACCAGAGGACTTGAGAGCAGAGCTGTCCCCGCTCCCTGATGCCTGCTGCATTGGGTGAGCTAGCTGAGGCAGTGTGGGAGAGTTCACCCAGGTTGTGATGATGAAGGAAAACTGGCAGACTGATCAAACTAGCTAGCTTCCTCCCAGGCCTAGAGCCAGGGCTATGAATTCGCCCACTCAACGTTGAGTTGAGTTGAGTGGCTTCACAAGGAACTGCTGGAGCATGTGAAGGGGATGAACTTACAGATTCAAAACAACATGATCTCCATGACATAGGATAACAACAGTATATCTAGGAGGAGCCCCAGTGAGAATCAATGGAGTAGCAGAGGTCAGAGGCCTCAGATGAAACCAATGAACTCATAGCAATAAACACAAATAAAGATGTACAGACTATATGGCAAACTGACTCACTGGGCCATACTACAGCTTTCATGACAAGATTCTTCTTCTTCTTCTTCTTCTTCTTCTTCTTCTTCTTCTTCTTCTTCTTCTCCTCCTCCTCCTCCTCCTCCTCCTCCTCCTCTCTCTCTCTCTCTCTCGCTCTCTCTCTCTCTCTCTCTCTCTCTCTTTCTCTCTCTCTTTCTTATTGTTTGGTTGGTTTGGAGGTTTTTTGTTTTTTTTTTTGTTAATTTCATTTTGTTTGGGGGTTTACAAGGGAGATGAGTGAGATTGCGATGTATGATGTGACATCCACAAAGAATTAATAAAAATTAAAAAAAATGGCTGTATCTTCTGTGGGCCTGTGATATGGCTTAGGAGGTAACAACCTGAGTTAGATCCCTAGGACCCACAGAAAGGTGCACACTGGGAACTGACTCCACCAAGTTGTTCTTTTACCTCCATGGCGCGCGCGCACACACACACACACACACACACACACTACATACACACACACACACACACACACTACATACACACACACAAAATACTAATTAACTTAAATGGTCTTTTCTAAATTGTGCAACTTTAAATCTTAAAGAAAAGAAAGCTCTAATAAAGAAAATTTCAATAGATTTCACTATAAGCTTAATGAAATAAGCTATAAATCACAATAAAAAGAGATAACCAGAAACTAGAAAATAAAGAAAAGGACAAAGATCAGGAAATCCCATGGGAAGAACGTCGAAGGAGTCTCAACTGTGATAGTTCAAAGCATTGCTCAGAAAAGAATACTCAACTGACAAAAATATCAGGTCGGCCTATGCTTATTGAAATGAATATTTCTCAGTAATGTCCTTGCTTCCGACTCCTGCATTAAAATCTCTCTGAGAGAAAAGTTAGAAGGGAAGGAGGGGGGGAACTTGGGGAAACAGGAGGATTGGGATAAAGGAAGGTTGGATAGGGGAGCACGGAACCACAATTCTTAGTTAAGGGAGCCACCTTAGGGTTGGCAAGAGACTTGACCCTAGAGTGGCTCCCAGGAGCCCATGATGATGTCCCCAGTTAGTCCCTTGGGCAGCTGAGGATAGGCAACCTGAAATGACCCTATCCTATAGCAATACTGACAAATATCTTGCATACCACCATAGAACCTTCATCTGGTGATGGATGGAGATAGAGACAGAGACCCACACTGGAGCACTGGACTGAGCTCCCAGGGTCCCAATGAGGAGCGGAAGGAGGGAGAAGATGAGCAAGGAAGTCGGGACCACGAGGGGCGCACCCACCCACTGAGACAAGGGGGCTGATCTAGTGGGAGCTCACCAAGGCCAGCTGGACTGTGACTGAAAAATCATGGGATAAAACCGGACTCTCTGAACATGGCGAACAATGAGGGCTGATGAGAAGCCAAGGACAATGGCACTGGGTTTTGATCCTACTTCATGTTCTGGCTTTGTGGGAGCCTAGCCAGTTTGGTTGTTCACCTTCCTAGACATGGACAGAGGGGGGCGGACCTTGGACTTTCCACAGGGCAGGGAACCCTGACTGCTTTATGGACTGGAGAGGGAGGGGGAGAGGAGTGGGGGGAGGGGGAGAGGAATTTGGAGGAGGGGGAGAAGGGTGGGAGGAGGGGGAGGGAAATGGGAGGCTGGGAGGAGGCGGATACTTTTTTTTCCTTTTCTCAATAAAAAAATATATATAAATAAAATAAAATAAAATAAAATCCCTCTGAGAAAATGTTCTGTGATACCGTAGTACTCCAGCTAGTCTTCTGTGTCTGAAGGGCATGCGCAGTGGCTAATGCATCCTGGTGCACTGTTTGTGGGCCTGCTTCTTGTGAAGACAATCTGCCTTGACTTTTTCTTAGGCTATCAAGGGCAGCATCAGGCCGATGGACTCACATATGTCAGGCAATTAACTCGCACTTTTGAAAGGCACTGATGACAGGACTGAACACATCTGACCCTCTGTAGCTGTGTGCAGTGGTTCACAGAACAAGGATCCTTTGATCTGTTTCCCCTCGATGCACATGACAAACATGGGGCCTCGCTATAACAAGCAGCCAAGGCTAGCTCAGATGGATGACCCACGTGGAAGTGACATTCACGACTAGCCAGTATAACGTACAGTTGATGAATCCACAATGGCCCCCACCATTTTCTAAGGGATGCTCTATTGCTTGTTTTCAACCATTGCGAATGAAATCTCCTTCTCTCACTGTGCACATATGTAACAGGCTGAGAATCTTACCATAAACACAGACCTCTCAGGTGTCAAAACCAAACATCCTAAGGCATTTTACAAATGGTTTCAGGTCCGACTGCACAGTCTAATGTTTTGTTGAAAGGCTTGATGCACTGATGGTTTGAATTTAAAGTCTAAAAATAACGAAGTGCACAGAATACGTTCCAGTTCAGAGACACTGTATAACATATGTCTAAAGAGCCCCTGCCCCCATCTATGTTGCTTTATCATAGCTCACCTTAAATGCATGGATGCTTCCCTGAGATAATGTAGCATGTTGTAGCATTGCTGCTGCTGTAAGAGTTCGTCCTCATGGTTTCTGTGTCCCAGGCCTCAGACTTTATAAGCATCAATTGCATATGATCCTTACAATCAATCACCCAAATGGGGTAAGAATAACTCAATCATTATACAAAAGCAAAACTTTTTTCCTGTGTCTTTTTTAAAATTGTTTTTATTGCACTATATATTTTTTTCTCCAATCCCCTCCCTTCCTCCCCTCTCCACTACTACCTTCTCCCGTGACAACCCACTCTCCCAACTGACTCAGGAGATCTTGTCTTTTTCTCTTTCCTATTTAGATTCGATCCATGAATGTCTCTCATAGGGTCCTCTTTGCTATCTACATTCTCTGGGATTGTGAATTGTAGGCTGATTTTCTTTACTTTATGTCTAAAAGCCACTTATGAGTGAGTATATGGTATTTGTCTTTCTGGGTATGGATTACCCCACTCAATATGATGTTTTCTAGATCCATCCATTTGCCCACAAATTTCAAGATGTCATTATTTTTTTACCACTGTGTAGTACTCCATTGTATAAATATACCGCATTTTCTTTATCCATTCTTTGGTTGAGGGGCACCTAGGTTATTTCCAGGTTCTGGCTATTACAAATAATGTCGCTATGAACACAGTTGAACACATGTCCTTGGGGGATAATAGAATATCCCTTGGGCATATACCCAAAAGTGATATTGCTGGGTCTTAAGGAAGGTTGTTTCCTAATTTTCTGAAAAACTACCATACTGATATCCAAAGCGGCTGTACCAGTTTGCACTCCCACCAGCAACGGAGGGGTGTTTCCTTTACCCTACATCCTTTCCAGCATAAGCTGTCATCAGTGTTTTTGATCTTGGCCATTCTTACAGGTGTAAGATGGAATCTCAGAGTTATTTTGATTTGCATTTCTCTGATGGCTAAGGATGTTGAGCATTTTTAGGTGTCTTTTATCCATTTGAGATTCATCTGTTGAGAGTTCTCTGTTTAGGTCTGTACCCCATTTTTTATTGGATTATTTGTTCTTTTGATGTCACGTTTCTTGAGTTCTTTGTAGACACTAAGAGACTGTGAATACAAAAGCAAAAGTTGATGTTTAATAGAAGCCAGAAGATTGAGTCCTTTAAATCCGTTCCCCAGTCAGAGAAACCAATTGTTCTTAGAGAAATAGCTAAATCCACAGCTAGAGGAGCAAATCCACAGTGTGAACTTAGAATTTCCTGTTACCCAAGTCAGCAGAAAGACCAGGAAGCTTAATATAGCAAGCTTCTCCCAGTTTGCACCGAACTTACCTTATTTCAAAATGGAAAGGCCTTCCTCACAGAAAACCCCTCTTTTCAGACACAGAAACCAAGATCATGGGCTCTCACGGGGTGAAAACAAGAACCACTGAGCATACGTAAAGAGCTACAGTAAGTTGAAATGCATCAAAGACACATAAAAACATGAGTAGTTTCATAATGATACCATAAAACAAAAGCAACCAATTAGTTATCATCAGAGGGAATGAGCTCTTTATTTTGAAAAAAAATCAATAATTTATCTGGCTTTCCTGAAATAAATATACCATCAGTATATTTATTGTATCTGACTATTGATGGGGAAATTTCTTTTTATACATCATTGAGGCTAATGCCTAAAGGAGATACGTGAAAATGAGACCCTTACTATCTTGCTATCCAGAACATGAAAATAAGACCCTTACTACCTTTCTATCCAGAACAATCATATATAGTTGCTAATGATACTAAGAGAGAGAGACAACCAAATGTTGCAGTCTACCTGCTGGAAAAAGATACCAGGACAGATGAAGACTTCTCTTGCCCTTCCCCGCCAAACACGCCAAAAAAAAAAAAATCAAAACAAAACAAAGATGAGAATCAACATCTGGCTAAGATTCTTGGATCTAAAGACAGGAAACCCAGAGGACAGAGGAGCAAAGCCCCAGGGACGCAATCAGACAACTCAGACTGTGGGAAGTTCTTCAAGACAAAGGGTCAGGGTTATTTAAGCAATAATTACATGGGAGGGACTGGAAGTGGAATGTATATACTAAGGGACCCAATAATTCATCAACCCCTTTAAATGAATGTCATTGTTTGGGAAATAAGAAGTATAACACTGGGAAAGTTGGGGAATTGTATATAAAAGCAATATTTGCATATTTAATGATGTTAAAGAATCAGTTTAACATTCCATATCCTTTGCTCTTTTTGAGACAGGAGCTCACTAGGTAGCCCAGGCTAGCTTCAAACCCTTGATCGTCCTGACTTTGCTCACAATGCTGGGATTGCTAATAAGCATCACATGCCTAGTTTTAATTTTTAAATTTTATAACCACATTATAGATTTATTTCTTTCAAATAATTGTATTTTAAACATGTATACCAAGATGTTATGAACAAAGTATATAATTTGCTTTCAGAGAAGTGCTTCAAAATACCATAGCCTGTGGGAATGATTTATTATATGAATGAAACAAACCTGACCAAGTTAATAACTAATGAAGTTGAGTGATAGATATGTGGGGTTCTTCTACTCTTGTGGCTACCCCTGTAGTCTTTTTAAGTGTGAGGGAGTGAAGAGAGACAGAAAAAGAGAGATTCAGGTAAGATCTTAATGCTAGTTTGGTCTAAATTTGATTTTCTTAAGTGTTATGATGCAATAATGGGGGGCTTGAAACATGGGTATTAAGTATGACAGAACCCAAAGCAACTTAGCAGGCATGTACCCGATGCTGGTCATACCGGAGTCCAAGACAGCAGGACACTGTGAGGTGATGAGTCTTGGGAAACAGCTTTTCAGCTTTCTCTATATCTCTGGTCAATGTTTAGGAATGTTTATTTATTTCCCTCCATTTCTCTCTCCAAGAGGGGGGCATCTCATCTCTTAGAGGGTATGTGCATTCCTGGTAAAATTCCCAGAAGACTTCATCTGTGACTGTCTTCTAAAAAAAGTCTTTTCTTACTTCTACTTTCCCTAAAGATGAAACTTAATCTCAGCCATTGCATGGCTCTGCCCTTTGCTTAAGAATTTCTTAGTCTTCACCGTGAATTGGTCAACTTTTGCTGCCTTCTGTGCACAGAGCATCTGCTATAGGACTCCTGGCTATGTAGGTGCCCCAACATTCACTAGCATACATCAAAGAGCTCTGTTTCCTCAGATGGTCTCTATAAACAGGCTGGCGGGATCATTCCACATTCCTCTGGGGCTCAAAGCGAGGTTGCTTAAGGCTTGCTGTCTTTTGAGATTGTTGCCTGTCTTCGCTGTTCATCTTCTCTGTAGCTGCCTCCTGCTCTGCCGCCAGAGCTCACACTTCTACCCTCTCTAGACTAGGGCCGTCCCATTTGCCTGAGGTGAGCGAGATTGCTCCTGATGTGGGGGGGGGGGGGTTCCAGGCTGTGTCCAGGTGTCTTGCATTCCCACCCTCCCCCTTCTTCCTCCTGGGTTTGGTCTTCTGAGAGAGAACAGCACAGGCTGCCTCCTCAGGCTCCTTTAGCCATGTTCCGCTTTCATTCTCTCCCTCAAGCTGAAGGAATTTTTATCTAGTGTCCGGTGGTTTAGAAAACTGCCTCTTTCTGATCATATAATCTTCTGAGTCTTTTGTTTCACATCTGGACTTCAGATTTTGCCGCTCAAAAGCCAACGATTAATGTTTTCTTTTTGTTCTCTCCAATGATCCCCGGAGGCAATAGACTTTCCGTGTCTTGCCGGTTAACTAGGGGTAGCCCATGGGTTAACAGCAAGTACATGAAAGAAGCTGCTCTTTGCTGATATGTTAAAATGGACCTGTATTGTGTGGGGATAGTAATTGTGCTGGATGGCCTACAGAAGCCCATAAAACTTAAACTGTTTTCCCTTACATGCAACTATTATTGAAAGAAAGCAGCTTCAACTGACATCCCAGGAAAGTTCCTATGACTTACGCCATTTTACTTCTAAGTAAAACTAAGGCCCCTGGGATAGTTACAGCTGATTAGATTTTTTTTTAAAAAGCCATTTATAGAACACAGGCGACCACTTAGGACTTCTACAAGCTGCCTCTGAGGAAGTTGGAAAGACAGTAGAGCAATGAGAGCACCTAAGTGGCTGAGTACAAAAAGACCCCACCAAACCTTTGCTTTAACGGGTTGCCAGAAGATCAAGGGCAGGAGGCTTCTCCGAGTTCTGGCAGGTATCACATGGAATGCTGAGCACCTTTCTTGAAACCGTGTCTGTCACTCTGCAGTACAGCACAGGAAGCTGGAAATCCAGAGTGGATCATACAGCTGATTGTGTCAGCTCTCACGCGACCTCATGTTCTCTCCTGTTTCTATATGAAGTCCCTATGGCTAAGGTAGCAGTAGGCTTCTTCCAGGACCTGTATGAATCTGTTGGTACTGTAACATCAAACTCATAAAACTCGGAGGCCTCTAAAACTTCTTGCTGTAGTGCTCAGAACACAATAAACAGCGGCCCAATACATTCAGAATTTCTGGATTGATCGTCGTCATTTGACTCATGTGTTACTACTGTGTGGTCAAGTCAGTGGCTTCAAGATATTCTTAATTAGATTGAGAGCTTTTAGATTGGTTGCCTTTAGATGTTTAGTGAGACGCTGCTGTTTGTTTACCAATAAGTGTGTGCGCCTTTTGGAAGACCCTTAATGGAAGGTGCTTCAGGAAGAACTTCTGCTCACCAATGCCATTGAGCCTGTGACCAAGAGCATCACTGCACAAAAGAAGAGAGACGTCCGCACAGCTGGTTTGCGTAGGACCAACAGACAGCTGGTCTACCCTTCGTGCAGGGTCATGGGAAGATATGGATGAAGAAAGAGTTTATCAGGAAAGAATAACAGAAGCCACGGAACATCAGGGCTCTCACGCACTGCTGGGGAGGGTACGTTTTTACAACCTCTGTAGAGGTCAGTTTAGAAATATACATGGAAATGATGACACACTTGTGCCCTTTGACCTGGAAATTCACTCATAGGAATTTATCTTCAGAATGCATTTATGGAGGCTGTGCATTAAAACATCATTTGTAGTGTCAAAAGCCTGGGGATAGCCTAAATGTTCATTAAAGGTAGAGACTTATGAAATATCTTCATAGTGTGGAATGATACAGTTGTAAAAAAAAAACCAGGAGTATGAAGCTGTCTGCATAAAACACTGCACATGAATGTTACAGCCTCATTATCCATACTTGCTGATAATCAGAAGACTCGGGATGGTCTTCAATGGATGAGCAGGGAAAGGAACTCTTTTGCAATCAGATGATGCAGTCCTATTTAGTGATAAAAAGAAATGACTGATCAAACCAGGAAGGGATGGGGAAGAGAATTCAATACACATTACTAGATGAAAAGTGCCAGTCTGGAAAGGTGATATCATGTGTGGCTGCCACTCTGCAGGCTTCTAGAGAAAGTCAAACTGCAGCAATGATGAATGGTGCCCTGGAGAGTGGACAAGTGAAGGGAGCATGGAGTGTGTGTTTGGGGGAGGGGAGTAGTTATCAGTCAGTTTTTCATCACTTTGATGAAATTCCCGAGATAATCAAGTTAAAAGAAAAAAAGTTTATTTGGGTTCACAGAGTCAAAACTTTAGGTTCAGGAACAGCAGGACAGCTCAGTGGGTAAAGGCACTTGCCACACAAGCCTAGTGCCCTGAGTTTAATCTCTGGGACCCAGAGAGATTTTAAAGGTGAAAGGAGAGACTGAACTCCACAAAGTTATCTTCTGCCCTCCACAAGCACACCATGGTACACTTGCTAACATATGCATAGCTCACACAAGGATAATGATGATGATGAGGTAATGATGATGATGATGATGGTGATGATGATGGGGATGATGATGATGAGATGGTAATGATGATGGTGATGATGATGGTGATGATGTAATGATGATGATAATGATGATGGTCATGATGGTGATGGTGATGATGATGGTGGTGATGATGATGGTGGTGATGATGATGGTGATGATGATGATGGTGATGATGATGATAATGATGATGACGACAATAATGATGATGATCAATGAAAATTTTAAAAAAGTTAATGTAGCTTTGTAGTCATTTGTCCATATTGCTTTGGGGCTGTGGTCCATGGTTCTTCATGGTGGGAGCACACGGCAAAGGAGTTATCTTCACTTCATGGCTCTCAAGAAGTGGCTGGGATCATAACATCCCTCTTAAAGGCACAAATCATGCAATGGTCAACACTTTGCACCTAAGTGTCACTACCTCTCAACAGTTCCTCAGGCTGCAGACCAAACCTTTAACCCCAGGCCTTCATAGGACACTTCATGCCCAAACTATGGTAGGCAGAGACTGCTCCCCAGGGCCCCATGGTGGATTCCTGTGACTATACACCCATCCAAAGCCGCAGTGTGCAGCGCTGATGGTGAACTGGGATGGGAATCACAGACTCTAGGCAACAGTATTACGCTAGTTACAGTCTCATCAAGTGTAACAAATGAGCCCGTCTACTAAAGGGAGTGGGGGCAGGGGTTGTTTCTGTTGGAGATGCAGGAAGCCCATGGATGCTGTCCATTTTATGCTCAAAAATTCTAAGAGTCTAAAATTAATCTAAAAGTATTAATATGGAATAGCTCCAAGATAGGGTGGTAAGTGACAAGAGCATGGTGTGTGCCTCGAAATCTCCCAATAGAAGAGAGCTTATGAAGCAGCTTGTTCACTTTCTAAGCAACCAGTTGTGTGAGCAGGTGCATCTATAATTTGAAGATAACACCGACTCCTTTCTTAATACAATGGAGCACTGGAGAGGGAACAATGGGTACATAATACAATGCATTATTTTTGAAACATTATTTGGCTCCCAGAAATTTTTATCGGTACTGTCTGTTTGGGGGCAAAGGATGTCACAGACCCACAGAGCTCCCGTGGGCTGATCAGCATGAGGTTGCAAATCTGCAGCACATCCAAACTGCCCAGTTTATCTCGACTCAAATGCAAACAGTTCATTAATCATAACATAACCACCTCTCGCCCAGTCTTCCTATTGCCTGCCTGTGAGGGAAGCTATGCATTTATTTATTGAACAAAGCAACACTCTTACTTCTAACTGGTGAGAGAAAAGGTCAAATTGCCAAGACATGATGTAATCAAAAGGCTACGAGTAAATCACTCTGCGGTCACGTCTGCTGTGAAGAGCCCTGTGGGAGAACGGGGAGTGTTGAGCAGTCAGAGAGTGTGTAATGACGGAGAGTTGGAGAGAAAATGAACACACTAAGTCCAGGGGATAGGGGCTGTTTCTGGCTTTCACCTCCAAAGTAGTAAGCAGGCCTCAACATGGGGGTGGGCACTTTAGAATGGTACCCTTAAAAAAAGAAAAAAAAAGGAAAGAGTGGAGGAGATAGAAGAATGGATCTCCTGGAAGACACCAACAGAAATTATCCAGACCAGCCCCTTTGCCTTAGCAGAGAAGTCCTCAGAAGCCAATGGGACCCAGTTCAAAGGGAAAGCAGACGGCCCCTGGCCCTCAACATTCCTGTCTAGATATCAACTTTTCAGAAGGGTGACAGGTACTCAAGAGGGGTGAGAAGGTGGGAAGCAGCCTTGGAGGAGGCTGAGACGCTCTTTGTGTTTCCCTCTACAGAAGTCACCTTGGCCCTTGGCGGGAGTCCTCAGCACTGGAGTGCCTGGGGCAGGTGAATGAGGACTTTGAGGTCAGTCTGAGGTGTGTAGTGAAATGACATCTCACAAGAAAAAATAATCATGTTATTTTATGTCTCACAGAAATTTTATCAGACAGAAACAAATTAAATTTAAATTTTTTTGGGGGGGGGGGCGCATAGCTATGCAAATAACCCATTATGAGACATACATCAGTACTGTTTTATAAGATTTGTCACACACCACATCCGTCCGTGCTCTATGCGCTACCATACAGATCGTGAACTGGGCAAGGGGCTGGAAGTTGAAACACACAAAGACACACAGACAGAGGCATGAGTCATCCTTGAAACAGGAATGCCCCAAGAATGCCCCTTTTTATTGTGTACCAGAGCTGCTTGTATAGAGATCCTTAACTGATAGCCACACCCCAGCCAAACCCATCAGAAACCACTCTGCTGCCATCAGGAACTCCTGAGGGTCTCGTGCTCAGAGCAGCTGCAAGCATTATAAGTTGTTTACCAGAAATTCAGGATCAGGGAGGTTCACAGCTCCCAACAGGATTCTTTTTATATTTTGTTTTTGTTTTGCTTCTTTGTTTGGTTTGGAGTTTGGTTTTACTTTTCAGTTGTGGGACAGGGAGATTGCAAGGGCAGAGGGCAGATAAAAGGAAGTGGGGAGATAAGAGGATTCAGAATGCATGATGTGAAATCCACAAAAATCAATAAAAGGAACAAAATAAATCAATGAAAAATAATAAATTGTTTTACGTTTTATTGTTGTGGGGGAGGGCAACTGTGTGCCATGCATGCATATGGAAATCAGAGGGCAACTTTCTCTTCGGAATAGGCTCTCCTTCCATCACGCAGGCTCCAGGGAGCAAGTTTAGGTTGCCAGGCTGGGCTGCAAGCATCTTGCTCAGCCATGTCTTTGATCCTGCCTTTAGTAAACACAGTCCCACCTCAGCTCCCACCTTGACAGGCTTTGAGGGTCCTCCCACAGCAGGTATCTGGAACCCTTAGAGGAAGTGATGAGGTACAAAGACAGACGTGAACATCCAGATGTCTTTATAGTATAGTGTTTAGTATAGTGGCTAGTTCCTCCATGTGTCTAAACAGACCTGGCCTGGAGATGCAACGACCACATTCGCTGGGGCCAGCCAAGATCAGGGCAGTCGGGAGGCCGGACTACACTCAGATGGTCTAGTATTCAAACTTCTCTACCCTGCAAGAAAACGAGGAAATACTGGCCACAGAAATGTAGAGTATTTCTGAACAAGCAAGCTTTGCTTTTATCGGGGCAGGGAACATTATCGTCTGGGGATTCTTACCAGGGCAGCTTTTATCCCAGGATTCTCCTAGGGGTTTTTGTACCAGGGCTGCCTCTAGGCTTGTAATTTTATTTTCATGGATCCTCTCCTGCTCTAAGTCTCTTTTAGATGTCTTTAATTTCTTTTTAAGTATTTATTTTAAAAATGTTTTGTATGCCTTCATTAATATAAAGAACTCATACATAGTATATGTAAAACTTTTTCTTTGACCTAATGGCTGTTTTTACTTTCTGATTTTAAAGAAATGTGGGGCTAGTTTTGAGCAGCCAGAGTACCATCTCAGAAGCCAGCCTGAGCCTCTGTCAAGTGAGTGTACCAGAGAGGCAGAAGGAACCGTTCTGAGTGACTGCAGTGTCCTCTGCCAGGAAGCTGGCGTCACCAGTGCCAGATCATTTCTGTCTCACAGACATGTCTTTATGTCTGCACTGACGCATGCAGCTTTTTCTTTTCTCAGAGTGGCTCAGGACACACCGACTGTCTTTTGAGCCACTTTGGTGACTCTGTGCCTCATGGCGGTAAGAAAGGGAGCATACAGGGTTGAGCGCCAGAGAGACCCTGAAGCACAAGGAGGCTGGAGCCGCTCTGACTTTTCTCACGGGCTTTCTGAGATCCCAGTGCAAACTCTCACGGGTCTATTCAACTCCTAACAAGCATTGCTGGTAGAAAGAATCAATAGGGAATAAAACTGACAAAGTCTAAAATTGCACACAGTGAGATCTACTAATGCCAAGTATGACTAGTGAGAGAAAATTCTGGATAATTTCAACCCAGAGAGATAGGGTTTTGTGCAGGGAAGAGAAGACAAAAAATGCTGATCCAGACTCACAGTGGCAAAGTCTACAATTGGATAAGGTGTATTCACGAGGTACAAACCATTTACCTATAAAGTTTAACTTCTTATAAAGTTTTTAAATGTCTGTATAGGCCGGAATCTGGACGGTGGAGGCAGCCGGAACCCGGACGGCGGAGGCGGCCAGAGGACGCCCTCTGCGGCCGGTGGGGACCGGGTGGGACCGGCTGGGATCGGCTGGGACTGGAGCGGCAGCAGAGGACACAGGCTTCAGGGGGCGGGAACCATCGTGGCAGCAGACACAGGCTGCAAGGACCTCGCAACACCGAGAGAAGATCGCTCCACTACAATTAAATCAAAGAGGTAGGCCTTTGGTTGGCGAGGCCCCTGGCAAAGGAGGAGCTAGGTCCTATTCCTGAAGACCCTTCAGAGGGGTGAGAGGGATCTTGGCCCCCGGCAGGAACCAGGAAACAGAGCAAGGGCATTTTGTAAGAGGAGCCCCTGGCCAGCAGGGAAACCTGAACCAGTTTTAAAAGACCTCTTAGATAGCATTGATAGGAGGAGATGGGCAGGCAACAAGGCAAGAATTCACCCAATAATCAGAAAAACAGCATGAAAACACCAGAACCCAATGATCTTACAACAGAAGGTCTTCAACACCCTAACACAGAAGAAGTGGAAAAATTTGACTTTATGAAAGCAATAGAGTCCCTTAAACAACATGTGAAAAATGCCCTTATAGAAATGGATGAGAAGTATAACCAAAAATTTGAAGAAATGAGTAAATACGTACATAACACCCTGGGAAACCAAGAAAGAACGATCAAACAGGTAATGGAAACAGTTCAAGAATTGAAAACTGAAATGGAAGCAAGGAAGAAAACACAAACTGAGGACCAGCTGGATATGGAAAAATCTAGGTCAACAAGCAGAGCCTACAGAAACAAGCACAATCAATAGAATACAAGAAATAGAAGAAAGAATCTCAGATTCTGAGGACACCATAGAGAAAATAAACGCACTGATCAAAGAAAACTGCAAAGCCAACAAATTCTCATCACAAAACATTCAGGAATTACGGGACACAATAAAAAGACCAAACCTAAGAATAATAGGAATAGAAGAAGGAGAAGAGTCACAGCTCAAAGGCCCAGAAAATATTTTTAACAAAATTATGGAAGAAAACTTTCCCAACATAAAGAAAGATATTCCTTTGAATATTCAAGAAGCATACAGAACACCAAACAGACTGGATCAAAGAAAAACATCCCCTCGCCATATAATAATCAAAACACAAAATATACAGGTTAAAGAAAGAATATTAAAAGCTGCAAAGGAAAAAAGGCCAAGTAACTTATAAAGGTAAACCGATCAGACTTACACCTGACTTCTCTATGGAAACAATGAAAGCCAGAAGGTCCTGGATAGAAGTACTGCAGAAGCTAAGAGACCATGGATGCAAGCCCAGACTACTATACCCAGACAAGCTTTCGTTCACTATAAATGGAGAAAACAAGACATTCCAGGATAAGAACAAATTTAAACAATACGTAGCCACGAATCCAGCCCTACAGAAAGTAATAGAAAGAAAATCGCAACCCAAGGAATCCAACATTGCCAACACTGCCTACAATAACTGAGGCATCTAGCGACCCTTCACTAGTCCAACTCAAAGAAGGGAGACACACAAATTCTACTTCCAAAAACAATAAGAATATCTGGAGTAAAAAACCACTGGTCATTAATATCACTTAATATTAATGGTCTCAATTCATCTATAAAAAGTCACAGGCTAAGAGATTGGATACGAAAACAGGATCCAACATTCTGCTGTTTGCAAGAAACACATCTCAACCACAAAGACAGGCATCTACTCAGAGTAAAGGGTTGGGAAAAGGTCTTTCAAGCAAATGGTCCTAAGAAAAAAGCAGGTGTGGCCATATTAATTTCTAACAAAACTGACTTCAAACGAAAATCAATCAGAAGAGATCGAGATGGACACTTTATACTCATAACAGGAACAATTCGTCAGGATGATGTCTCAATCCTGAATATCTACGCCCCTAATATAAAAGCACCCACTTATGTAAAAGAAATATTACTAAAACTCAAGGCAGACATCAAACCACACACACTAGTAGTAGGAGACTTCAATACATCTCTCTCAGCAATGGACAGGTCAATCAGACAGAAACCTAATAGAGAAGTAAGAGAACTACTGGAGGTAATGAAGCAAATGGACTTAACAGACATCTATAGAACATTCCACCCAAATAGGAAAGAATATACCTTCTTCTCTGCAGCTCATAGAACCTTCTCGAAAATTGACCACATACTCAGAAACAAAGGAAACCTCCACAGATACAAAAAAATATCAGTGTCCACCTGCGTCTTATCAGATCACCACGGATTAAAGGTAGAATTCAACAACAATCCTACCTCCAGAAAGCCGACAAACTCATGGAAACTGAACAGTCAACTACTGAACCACACCTGGGTCAAGGAAGAAATCAAGAAAGAAATTAAAGTCTTCCTTGAATTTAATGAAAATAAAGGGACAACATACTCAAACCTATGGGACACTATGAAAGCAGTGCTAAGAGGAAAGTTCATAGCACTAAGTGCCCCCTTAAAGAAAACAGAGAAAGCATACATCAGAGACTTAACAGCACACCTGATAGCTTTAGAAAAAAAAAAGAAGCAGAGGCACCCAGGAGGAGTAGAAGACTGGAAATAATCAAACTGAGGGCAGAAATCAACAAAATAGAAACACAGAAAACAGTCCAAAGAATCAATGAAACAAAAAGTTGGTTCTTGGAGAAAATCAACAAGATTGACAAACCCCTATCCAAACTAATTAAATGACAGAGAGAGAACACGCAAATAAATAAGATCAGAAATGAAAAGGGGGACATAACCACAGACACAGAGGAAATTCAGAGACTCATTAGACCTTATTACAAAAGACTGTATGCCACAAAACTAGAAAATGCAAAAGGAATGGACATTTTTTTAGATAAGTACCATATACCAAAGCTAAACCAAGACCAGGTGAACAACCTAAATAGACCTGTTAGTCACGAAGAACTAGAAACTGTTATCAAAAATCTCCCTTCCAAAAAAAGCCCAGGACCAGATGGATTCAATGCAGAATTCTACCAGAACTTCCAAGAAGAGCTAATATCTATACTCCTTAATGTATTTCACAATATAGAAACAGAAGTGTCATTGCCAAATTCCTTTTATGAAGCTACAGTTACCCTGATACCAAAATCACACAAAGACCCAACCAAGAAAGAGAATTACAGGCCTATCTCACTCATGAATATGGATGCAAAAATTCTCAATAAAATACTGGCAAACCAAATCCAAGAACACATTAGAAAAATTATCCATCATGATCAAGTAGGCTTCATCTCAGAGATGCAGGGCTGGTTCAACATACACAAATCTATCAATGTAATCCACCATATAAATAAACTTAAAGAAAAAAAACCATATGATCATTTCATTAGATGCTGAAAAAGCATTTGACAAAATTTAACACCCCTTTATGATAAAAGTCTTGCGGTTAGCTTTACCCGAAATAATTACACGGAAACTGTATTCTTTTAAACACTGCTTGGCCCATTAGTTTCTAGCCTTTTCTTGGCTAACTCTCACACCTGGACTAGCCCATTTCTAATAATATATGTAGCCCAAGAGCTGGCTTACCAGGAATCTTAACCTGCATCTGCCTGGAGTAGGAGAATCATGGCGACTCCTTGACTCAGTTTCTTTCTCCCAGCATTCTGTTCTGTTTACTCCGCCTACCTATGTTTTAACCTATGAGGGCAAGCCAAGCAGTTTCTTTATTACTTAACCAATGAAATCAACAGATTGATATATGACACTCCCACATCAGAACTCCTACAGCTGATAAACACCTTTAGTAATGTGGCAGGATACAAGATCAACTCCAAAAAATCAGTGGCCTTCCTATACACTAAGGATAAGGAAACAGAGAGGAAAATTAGAGAAGCATCACCTTTCACGATAGCCACAAATAGCATAAAATATCTTGGGGTAACTCTGACCAAGGATGTGAAAGATCTATTTGACAAGAACTTTAAGTCTTTGAAGAAAGAAATTGAAGAGGACACCAGAAAATGGAAGGATCTCCCTTGCTCCTGGATTTGGAGGATCAACATAGTAAAAATGGCAATTCTACCAAAAGCAATCTATAGATTCAATGCAATCCCCACCAAAATCCCATCAAAATTCTTCACAGATCTGGAGAAAACAATAATCAACTTTATATGGAAAAACAAAAAACCCAGGATAGCCAAAACAATCTTATACAACAAAGGATTGTCTGGAGGCATTACCATCCCTGACTTCAAACTCTACTACAGAGCTACAGTATTGAAAACAGCTTGGTATTGGCATAAAAACAGAGAAGTCGACCAATGGAATCGAATAGAAGACCCGGGTTTTAACCCACAAACCTATGAACACCTGATTTTCGATAAAGGAGCTAAAAGTATACAATGGAAAAAAGAGAGCATCTTCAACAAATTGTGCTGGCAAAACTGGATGTCAATCTGTAGAAAAATGAAAATAGATCCATATCTATCACCATGCACAAAACTCAAGTCCAAATGGATTAAAGACCTCAATATCAGTCCGAACACACTGAACCTGATAGAAGAGAAAGTGGGAAGTACTCTACAACACATGGGCACAGGAGACCACTTCCTAAGTATAAACCCAGCAGCACAGACACTAAGGACCTCATTGAATAAATGGGACCTCCTGAGACTGAGAAGCTTCTGTAAAGCAAAGGACACTGTAGCTAAGACACAAAGGCAACCTACTGACTGGGAGAAGATCTTCACCAACCCCACAACTGACAAAGGTCTGATCTCCAAAATATATAAAGATCTCAAGAAACTAGATCGTAAAAGGCTAATCAGCCCAATTATAAAATTGGGCACTGAGCTGAACAGAGAATTCTCAACAGAAGAAGTACAAATGGCCAAAAGTCACTTAAGGTCATGCTCAACTTCCTTAGTGATCAGGGAAATGCAAATCAAGACAACTTTAAGATACCATCTTACACCTGTCACAATGGCTAAAATAAAAAACACCAGTGATAGCCTTTGCTGGACAGGTTGTGGAGAAAGGGGTACACTCATCCATTGCTGGGTGGAATGCAAACTTGTGCAACCACATTGGAAAGCAGTGTGGCAGTTTCTCAGGAAATTCGGGATCAACCTACCCCTGGACCCAGCAACACCACTCTTGGGAATATACCCAAAAGAGGCCTTATCATACAACAAAAGTATATGCTCTACAATGTTCATAGCAGCATTGTTTGTAATAGCCAGAACCTGGAAACAACCTAGATGCCCTTCAATGGAAGAATGGATGAAGAAAGTATGGAATATATACATATTAGAGTACTACTCAGCAGTAAAAAACAAGGGCTTCTTGAATTTTGCACGCAAATGGATGGAAATAGAAAACACTATCCTGAGTGAGGTAAGCCAGACCCAAAAAGAGGAGCATGGGATGTATTCACTCATATTTGGTTTCTAGCCATAAACAAAGGTCATTGAGCCTATAATTAGTGATCCTAGAGAAGCTAAATAAGGAGAACCCAAAGAAAAACATATAGGCATCCTCCTGAATATTAACCTTCATCAGACGATGAAAGGAGACAGAGACAGAGACCCACATTGGAGCACCGGACATAATTCTCAAGTTCCAAATCATGAACAGAAGGAGAGAGATCACGAGCAAGGAACTCAGGACCGCGAGGGGTGCACCCACACACTGAGACAATGGGGATGTTCTATTGGGAACTCACCAAGGCCAGCTGGCCTGGGTCTGAAAAAGCCTGGGATAAAACCGGACTCTCTGAACATAGCGGACAATGAGGACTACTGAGAACTCAAGAACAATGGCAAGGGGTTTCTGATCCTACTGCACATACTGGCTTTGTGGGAGCCTAGGCAGTTTGGATGCTCAACTTACTAGACCTGGATGGAGGTGGGGGTTCCTTGGACTTCCCACAGGGCAGGGAACCCTGATTGCTCTTCAGGCTGAGGAGGTAGGGGGACTTGACTGGGGGAGGGGGAGGGAAATGGGAGGCGGTGGCGGGGAAGAGACAGAAATCTTTAATAAATAAATAAATAAATAAATAATGTCTGTATAGATACCTGTGAACATAGACCATGTAACTAACTGTGTTAGAATGTTCTTGAAGGCTAGCCCCAACAGAGGCCAATTCTTATCTCCAGAGAGGGCTGTGGGGACACAGGAGAGATGTTATGAGGAGAAACCCTTTGCATTTTGTTCTGAATGAGATTGCGTTCACCTTACCAGTCAGCCAGGACAACCTGAAGCCCGTCTGTCCTTCACTACTACTCCGTAATCCTGGGTTGTGCTGTGTGATTTCTGCCCCAGCCGCAGAGACCCGCCACTTCCCTTTCTGCTCTGTGAGCATCCCTGTCCATCGTCTGAGGCTGGGGCACATCTGTGCTTCCTCTCTCTTCAATGGGCAGCCATTTTGATTTATGGCCAGAAATACAGAGACATGTCTGTATAGTCAGTATGATGTCACTATCCCAGCGTAGAGATGAGCAAATGGAAAGAGTGTGAAATAATTCTTTCTGGATCACCTGTCTAGGGATATGGCTCACATCCAGCTCAGAGGTCTGTTTCCTGTCCAACGACACCGTGGAACATTAACCTCAAAGACGTGACATACGAAATGTGTTCCTTAAAAAGATGCAGGGCTCCGCTGTCCACTGTCTGAGTGTAGCATGTTCAGCGTTCCAATAAAAGATGGGCTGGGAAGAATGGGACTTAGGATGAGAATTTGAAGAAAATTATTCAGATGTAAAAAATAGCCAGTTTCCAGCTTAGGGTTAATAAGATATCCCACGTTTACGGTGGACTGGAGGCACACATACATGGCCATTTTAGTTTCCACTTCCGGTATGCTATCCAGGAAGCTAGATGAGGTGGTCAACAGTGTTTTATAATCTTGGCCTTGAGTGGAACTGAAGAGATGGCTCAGAGTTAAGAACAGCCAGAGGACCTGAGTTCATTTCCCAGCACCCACACGGCCACTACCTACCAACCTGCTGTAACTGCAGTGCCCTCTTCTGGAAGCTTCCAGCACTGCACTTACATGGCACACCCACATAAATGCAAACAAAATACCTATGCGTACACGATACAAATAAACAAATCATTTAAAAACCCTGGCCCTGAGTTGAGTGGTGTGAGGCTGAGGTAAACATTCTAAACATGTTTAAGTAGCATGGGGCTAGATTGCATGTAGAATGACAAACATGATTTCTACTTAGACCATGTGCAACCTGTGATGAGTTTGCTGGGACATACACAGTTCTGTTACGAGCTCTGTCTGAGCACTTCTCTATTGTAAGAAAACCTTTATGTCTCCAGCTCCCTCTTTAGCCAGGGGATTATTTTGAGGTCCACTAATTTTCAAAGAAAAACAGATTCTGAAAGAATGCAGGAAGCATTTCAGAATTTAAATCACAAGAACCACCCCCAGCCCCGTGTGTGTATGTGTGTGTGTGTGTGTGTGTGTGTGTGTGTGAGAGAGAGAGAGAGAGAGAGAGAGAGAGTAGGTGTGTGCATGGGGGCAGGTGTGAAAGACACAATAGGGTCCAATTTCCAAAATAACCTCTCTTCCTCTCTCCCCAGGTGATCCGAGAGCTTACAGGCCTGATCAGCTTTCAGAAGTCACATTGTCCTGAAACACCTGTGTGCTGGCTCTGTTCACTAACCCTTGGCCACGCTGGATTCTACTCCCAGCTCTTTACATGTCTGAGATTAGAGCTTCAAGCTGCCATCACCCCGTCAGGGACTGCCTCAGAAGCAACTGGCAAAGGTCAGAGCGAAGGCCTTTCCCTCTGTCTTCCAGGGCTCTCCTGTGTTCACCTTTTGACAGGCAGAACTCTTTCCCAAAGGCCTTTTCTTTCAGGACAAGCACTCTAATATGCAGATGCTAAGACCTCTGCTCTGTGAAGATCCCTGGGATCTCTCAATTCCCTCCTACGTGCGTAGCTCTTGCCCTGCTCTCCCTTCTGAAGAGACAGAAACAGAAAACTAAAGCAACATAAGATGAAAAAATCCACACTTTTGTATTTTTCAGGGCAAAGCAGTATCGAAAGTTCAGGGAAATTGGTAGGAAATTACAGACTCACTGGTGACGTCATAGTCTGAAAGAGAATCACATGAGACATCTGGGCTGCTCATTGCTCCATCTCTGGATCCTCTCGCATGCTAGAAACGTAAAAAATTTTTGTGTCATGAATGAATGGCCAACTTTTTTCAAGTGAATTATAGGATTTGGGGAAAGGAGAATGACCACGTGCATGCCTGACCTGGTGGAGCCCCCTAGATTGCCTGCCAATAAGGGAGAGGAGACTGAGAGCCCCACATCTCCTGAAAGGAGAGGCTACAAGCTCCCATAGGGATGTGGGTACTGATCGCAGGATGAGGATGTCTCCCAAAGTCAGGGTCTCCCAGGCCACGAGCTGTCATGCCACTGACAATTAAAACAAGCAAAGAAACAAACACAAAGAACAACAAACAAAAACTTCAACACTTAGAAACTAACTTCAGAAATGTGCAGATGAACACAGAATATTGTTTTATTGAGAACAAGGCTTCTCATATACTGAAAGGAACCCTGGTCCCTTATAAATGGGAAGCAACAGGAAGTGGAATAAAGAACCACTCCTGAGGCTTCTGTGTGCCTGTCTGCTCTTGCAGTAGCCAAACTCTCCGGGGAGGCTAGGCAATGAGAAAACACATCTCTTTGGCTCTATCCATGGGTTCTAGTCTGCTCTCCGCTGGCTGTCCAGCTCAAACCAACATCATAGAACCATAGTCATGCTTAAAATCAGAAGCTCTGTCTACCAACATGGGAATTGAGGTCTCCGCAAAAACCCAGGTGCTGTTTGGACGTTGCGATGTGTGATGACAGGGTTGGGGGTGCAGCCTAGTTCTCTGGACTCAGAGCCCCTGCTTTGTCAATCAGTTCTTTAGTCACCTGTGGTGAGGACAAATGACTGAAGCATGCATCAGGGATCCTCAATGAAGGAGCCTGGAAGTGCCACACCCGTCTAAGCATCATAGGAATTCCCACCCCCTCCCAGGCGTTCTGCAAATTCCTTCTGGGCTACACACACCTATTTCTTCTATGTGGACTAAGATTTTAGCCTTCAAAATTCCAATGGTCTCATAGATGTAACTTTAAAGTTTGGTTTGCCTCAAGAAATTGGTCATCAAAAAAATCCAGTAAAAAATGGGGTACAGATCTAAACAGAGAACTCTCAACAGAGGAATCTAAAATGGTTGGAAGACACTTACGGAAATGCTCAATATCCTTAGCCATCAGAGAGATGCAAATCAAAACAACTCTGAGATTCCATCTTACACCTGTAAGAATAGAAAAGATCAAAAACACTGTTGACAGCTTATGCTGGAGAGGATGTAGGGTAAAGGGAACACTCCTGCATTGCTGGTGGAAGTGCAAACTGGTAGAGCCACTTTGGATTTCAGTATGGCAATTTCTCAGAAAATTAGGAAACAACCTTCCTCAAGACCCAGAAATACCACTTTTGGGTATATACTCAAAGGATGCTCAACTGTAACACAAGGACATGTGCTCAACTATGTTCATAGCAGCATTGTTTGTCATAGCCAGAACCTGGAAAGAACCTAAATGTCCCTTGACCGAAGAATGGATAAGGAAAATGTGGTATATTTATACAATGGAGTACTACACAGTGGTAAAAAATAATGACATCTTGAAATTTGTGGGCAAATGGATGGATCTAGAAATCTTATTGAGTGAGGTAACCCAGATCCTGAAAGACAGACATCATATGTACTCACTCATAAGTGGCTTTTAGACATAAAGCAGGGAAAATCAGCCTACAATTCACAATCCCAGAGAACCTAGAAAATGAGGACCCTAAGAGAGACATGCAAGAATCTAATCTACATGGGAAGTAGAAAAAGACAAGATCTCCTGAGTGAATTGGGAGCATGGGGACCATGGGAGAGGGTTAAAGGGGAGGGAAAAGAAAAGGAGGGGAGCAGAGAAAAATGTATGGGTCAATAAAAACAATAAAAAAAATTTCATTTTCCTGAGCTGGGGTTTGAGTACAGGCTACACATTGGTGAGCAGCTGTGCAGCGTTGCGCTAAGCTCTACTTTCAGCACTCTCTCAAATTTATCAGAGTGGATTGTGCCTGTATTGTGGGGTCCTATAATTTATCAGAGTGGATTGTGCCTGTATTGTGGGGTCCTATAATTTATCAGAGTGGATTATGCCTATATTGTGGGGTCCTATAATTTGGATTTTCTGACTGGTCCTTTGTAGTATCAACTCACGTGCTTACTAATTAAGATTTTCAAATGGTGGTATTCTGACCATGTTGCTACTTATTCAACTCTCTTCTTATTCAGACCTCCTACTGGAAAGGCGGGGGAGGGCTTGATTCTCTCCATTTCTCAGATTAGAAGCAATCTCTCAAGATGACTGATGAGGGCTTTTAAGAGCTAAAGAGGTTTTTAAAGCCATGTTAAGTATAAAAAAATATACAGATCTTTTGATGTCCTTTAACTATCTCTTGAATACATCTGTGGTGGTTGTCAACTATCTCTGGAATCAATGAAAACCCAAGTAGCCGGGCACACGTGTGAGGAATTTTCTTGATTGATTATCTGAGGTGGGAATATCCACCCTAAATCTGGCCTCACCTTCTGGTGGCGACCTACATAAAGGACTTGGGAGAAGGAAGGGCTTGCTCTTTGCCTGCTTCTCCTCACTCTCGCTGAAAAGTTCATTCCTTCACTGTTGTTGGAGCCTACTTGTGCAGGATTTCCATGTCTGTGGAAGACCAGCTGAGCCTTGTGAAGTACACAGCTATCAGATTCTTGGCCTTTCCATTCGGAGATGGCCCTTGTGGACTAGACAGACCCTAATATATAGTCTATCAGTTCTGTTACTCTAGAGCAGAGGTTCTTAACCTGTGGGTCACTGTCTTAGAGAGTGTGAATCTGCTGCTCTTTGTCTGATCTCCTGAAATGGTAATAACTTCGGAGCTCCTGGCCTATTATGGAAGCTGGAAAACACTCTCTAGGAGGTCTTTTGTAGCCCCGAGAGCATTCTTTTTCAAACGAGAAATTGTTCAAATGACTTCTCAGATTTTATGCCCTGGAGCCTATGATGGGTTGGATCCTCCAGTTTCTAAAATTCTGTGAGCCTATTTGGAATATTTCAGATTTATATTATAACAATGCTATGGAGAACATTCAAATTTTTCTTAGGATATCAATAATACTATTTCTTTTAAAAATGTGAAATTCGTGTCTATGTTGAAACTTCTTTCCTTGGGATACCAGTACCTTTTTTACTTTTAAATGATAGGCACGTATTCTTATTAAAAAAGTAAAACTTTTATTCTTTTGATTCTGAAAGATTGTAAGCATATTTGCCAACAGTATAGTAGGTAAAACAGTGAGCAAATAAATATGTGCAGTCAAAAAAATAAGTCTTTAAATCTTGGTAGGCATGTTTGTGACATTTAGTGAAAGCTTCATATAAATAAAGCTAAGACCCAGGACCCCCAAACCCCTGAACGTGGTGGGTCCCCATGGTGCATACTTCATCATCTCTACTTACAATGTTGGCTGACCAGAAGCTTCCTATCAGGAGGATCCCCCTCTTCTCACTGTACTCACCCCAATTGCCTCCCAAGAGCTGTTGATGCAAAGGAGCAAGCATTAAAAGTTTCTTCTAAAAAAGAACCTGGACTCATGCAAGCTAGTAAGCTGACTCCTCCAGGTCAGAACCCTGGAATCAGTCACTCTCTTCCCTACACTGTGTTGATTAGATGAAGTCTAGATTTCCAGGTAGCAGGTACAGTCATCTAGTGGGGAGAGAGGCAGAAGAGAAACATCCGAGAGAGAGTGAAGCCTGAGAAGATGCTTGGCAAGAACGTGGAAGCCAGACCAGTGCCCTGTTTAAGGTGGAATGGGCCAATCGTAGGCAATAGAGACCGGCAATAGAGACAGGCAATAGAGAGAGACAGGCCCCCGACCCTGATGAACCCCACCCTAGGACAGCCCAAAGCTAACTGTGGGGACAGAGCCTAGGCATGTATATTATCTAAAGTTCCCTGTATAATTATGCTGCCCCATGAGAACCACTGTTTTTGGCTTGTACATGAGCTACATGGTAAGCTATCAGTAATTTGGGAACAAGATTCCTCTATGGTTAGTGATCTCTCTGGGCTACATAGAGAGCTGAGCCTATGGAGAAAAGGAATGGAGAGACACTGTTAGTCCAGAGATACATTGACCACAATACAGGTTATCTTTTAAATTTCTCAACCTAATTTTTATTTTTGTATGTGTGTCTCAGTTAGGGTTTTCATGCTGTAAAGAGATACCATGGGCAACTCTTATAAGAACATTTAATTGGGGTGGGCTTAAAATTCAGAGGTTTAGTCCATTATCATCATGGATAAGAATGATGGCGTCCAGGCAGACATGATGCTGAAGAAGGAGCCAAGAGAGTTCTATATCCAGATGGTCAAATAACAACACAAAAGAGATTCGAGGCTTGGCTTAAGCATTTGAAACCTCAAAGTCCACCCTCAGTGACACACTTCCTCCAGCAAGGCCACATCTACTTCAACAAGGCCACATCTCCTAATATTGCCACTCCTTGATGATCAAGCATTGAAACCCATGAGTCTATGGGGGCCATTCCTATTCAGACCACCACAATATGTACGGGTATTTTTGCCTGCATGTATGAATGTGTGCCGTGTGTGGGTGGCGGGTATGGGGCCATCCACTGGAGCATGATCAACTTGCCTGGGACCACAACACTAAATAAGTAATTTCCCTTCCCACAAAAGCTACCAACTGTTAATAGCTCCTGAATCAGGGAGAGGGGCTTGTGTGCTTCTCTCCCATCTATGCTGGAATGTTGACTGGCTTGATCCTGTGTAGTTGTGTGGGCAATGATGGTCACGTGGTGTCCAGAAGATACTGTTACAACCGGGTCCTCCAGGACCTCTGGCTCTTCCCATCTTCCCACCCACTCTTCTATAATGTTATCTGAGCTTTGAAGAGAGGAGGTTGTGAGATAAATGTCCATCTGTGGCAAGGACTCCCCAGACACTTGTTCTTTATACTTTGGTTCATTGTGAGTTTCCATGTTAATCAGCTTCTCTGATGACTTCTGAGAACTGCACTAAACTGTGGACATTGTCTATTGCTGAAGACACCACATACTTCGGTCCCAGGACTTAGAGAAACCAAACTGGTCCCCACTTGGAGGCTTCCTCTCTGCTGCCTGCTTTCCTAGTGTAGCTGGCACTATGCAGGCTGCGAGGGGAGAAAAGGCAAGCCCTCCCAAGTTTTAGCAAGTGTTTTGAGTTGTATTATTGTGCCTCTTCCCCACAAAGATCTGACCTACACCCTCGATGACCACGTCAAAGCACCCACATCTGTCCTAGCCGTCACTGGCCCTTTCTATTAGAGTCCCCTTCTACCAGGAAACTCCCTGTCAGTTCTTTGGGGCCATGGCAAGCCTTGGAGACTGAGGATCCCTTGAATGAGACAGATGTTTAAGGGTTGGAGTTATGTTGCAGGCTCCTCACAGTAACGCTTAGTAAACAAAGTGAGCGACAGACTCCTCTCATTGGTCAGTCCCCAAAGAGTGTTGAATGTCTGTCTTGGCATTCTGATTTATTTAACTAACTTCTCAGCCTGTTTGAACACGTGGGAGCTTCTGGAATCTGATCCAGACAGCACACAGATCTAGCTTTATTTCGTTCTGGTCTGTCACTTCACCGTTAGCGTTTTCCTCACTCTTGTTCCCAGTCTGAGTCAGGAAACCCTTCCAGTTCAGTTTTAATAACCTCCCTGGCATGGCAGGCTCTATAAGAACTGCCAAACTTAATACCCCGGCTCCCTGTGATGAGGGCGGTAGCCCTGCCGGGGAATGGAGGTAGATTTTCCATTACAGCTCGTTCTGATTTGGTAGCTGCCTGCCAGGTGCAGATGGTTTCCTCTTCTGCGGGCAATCAGCTTCGACTCTGCTTTCTGAGTTTCCATGTCTCCTGGCTCACTCGTGATCCTTTGACTAAATAACCTGCCTCATGATCCATCTTCCTGCCCGAGAAGCCTATCCTGGGGCCTCGCAGCCACGAGAGAACTCGTGGAGGACAAAATGCCGGCTAGCATATTTCCAGGTGTTTGTGGAAGCCTCTGTGACCACCATAAAGAGCTTTGGCGGAGAAGCGAGGGAGAAGATAGGGAGGGAGAGGGAGGAAGGGAAAGGAGAGAGAGATGGGGGAGTGTTGGAACAAGAACCCTCTCTATAGTGGGTTTGTTTTTGAGTTTTAGACATGATGCTGACGGTGACATTGGTGGGATTTCCCCCTCCCCTTGGTTGGCCTGGGTCTCACCGCGCAGCGCCTGCAGAAAGTTCCTAGACTTTGCTCTTTGCCGTGCCCAACTGTGTAAGAAAACAACATGAGGACAGAAGGATTTATTTTGGCTCGTGGTCTGAGAGTACAGTCCGTTGTAATGGAGAAGGTATGGTTGCGGGAGTGGGAGGTGGCTGGTCACGTGACACCCGCAGTCAAGAAGCAGAATTGAGTCTAAGACCCTGCCCATGGGATGGTGCCATCACACTTGGGGCGAATTTGCCACCGTCAGATAGAAGTAACCTCACACATCAGCACAGCAGGTAACCGGTTCTCTCCAACTCCATGCTCATCTCACTAACAGAACACAGAAAATAATTTTTGCTTTCCTTTTTTTCCTTTTCTTTATCTTTCTTTTCTTTTCTTTCTTTCTTTCTTTTTTTTTTTTTTACAAATGTTAAGTAGATCACAAACTGGTTGGCAATATAAAGAAATAGTCTTTTAAACCAATAAAACGCATGGAATTCCCAACTTTTTTTTTTTTTTTTTTTTTTTTTTTTTGGTTTTTCGAGACAGGGTTTCTCTGTGGTTTTTGGAGCCTGTCCTGGAACTAGCTCTTGTAGACCAGGCTGGTCTCGAACTCACAGAGATTCGCCTGCCTTTGCCTCCCGAGTGCTGGGATTAAAGGCGTGCGCCACCACCGCCCGGCTTGGAATTCCCAACTTATCAGCAATGAAGGTTAGGACGGTATACAAAGAGTGACCACAGCAGCAACACTGCTGCGCTGTGATTTCTTGTCTGTTCTCTCAGGAGCTGTGGGTCAGAAGTCTGCCCAGAGCAGGTGTGTGAGCTCTCACCCGGGAGTGTGGCCACCTACAGTTCCTTGGACTCTCAATCCGATTAATCTTCCTGGGGAAATTCACTGATGGTTTGGGTGAAGTTGCCCTGGGTTTCAGGCACCCCTAAGTGCGTTTTCATGGAAGCAGAGGGCTCAGAAACCTACGCAGAGAAACGGCAGCCCCCTGTGCGACTGTCAATAGTTCTCAGACACACACACAGGGGGCTGGGCCTAGCCTGGCCGGTTGCCGTGCAGAGCGAAGCAAACAGCAAATGAGATGAGGTTGGCGGGTGCTGCCTGACTCCCTGCTCCTCTCTCCTCTGCTCAGGACCACGCTGGAATGAACGCCAACAAAGATCTTACTAGAGGGATGTCCTCATACTGGAACATACTTCTACACTTTACGATTCTATTAACCCAGAACGTCCATGCCATTCGTGACTGTTAGTGACAACCTGTTTGGTATGGTGGTTCTAGCTTGAAGCAAGGGATGGCATAACCTGCTCTTCTAAGAGCACAGGACAGGAGTCATGGAGGCTTTTTGCTGTATTTTGAACAGCCGCAGTCTAAGTAGGCAGAGGTAGCATTGAATCTGGACAGATCTGGGCTCAGCAGAGTCAGTGGATCTGCAGGTATGGAGGAGAGGGAGGGCCGGGTAATGTCTTAGAAGGAGCTGGTCTCAGGCTGCAGCTGCTGGGAGCTAGGGTCTGTAGCCCCTGGCTCACCAACCAGAGGTAGACACCATCACTCTGGCTCTGCCGTCTTTTGATTTTGAATATATGGATCTTTATTTGGTTATTTGTTTTGTTGCCAGTGGGCTCTATAGCACAGGCTTTCGACGTGTCTAAAACTTCCTCCCATTAGCCTCTGAGGCCCCCTGGGACTTGCACCTGTCTCCATGTAGCTAGACTTTGAGAAGTTTGTAAAACCTGAACTTTGGTTTGGGGATACCCTTAATTTGTTTGGACTCAGTTACAATGGGCATGATTTTTCTGTGTGTGGAATTTTTAATTCTAGTAAGAATATTTACTGGTGCTGGGCAGTGGTGGGGCCTATCTTTAATCCCAGCACTCAGAAGACAGAGGCAGGTGGATCTCTGATTTTGAGGCCAGCCTGGTCTACAGATCGAGTCCCAGGGCAGCCAGGGCTACACAGAGAAACTTTGTCTCAAAACAACAACTGAGGTGGGGGCTACAAGGAGAAAGGAAAAGAGGGAGAGGAAAACCTGACCTGGGCAAGTGCAGGCTCCTTCCTTTACGGGAGGGGGTTGCCTCCTCTACTCGGCAGCTGTGTGGAGACATTCTCCGGCTTCATTGTTCCATATCAAGGCTTTAAGGATCAGCATTTAATGCCAAATGCAATTTTAACTTTTGGGGGGAAATAATTATATTCCTAAGAAATTGGCAAAAGAACCATTCTCCTGTCTCCTGATATTACTGTTACTACAGAGAGGAAAGAAAAGGTTGAATTTAGTCTCTCTCTGCCTCTCTCTATATGTCTGTGAGTGTGTGTGTGTGTGTGTGTGTGTGTCTGTGTATGTGAGTCTGTCTCTCTATGTATGTGTGTTTGTCTCTGTCTGTATGTCTGTCTCTCTCACACCACACACACACACACACACACACACACACACACACACACACACTTGCTCAAGCAAGGGTTTATGGGTGGGTTAGAAGAAGGCCCAGTTAGGATCTGGAAGGGATCATGAAGAATACATAGCAATGTGAGGTGAATATGGCCAAAATACGTTCTGTATATGCACGGAAATGTCACCGTGAATGTATTTAGAATAAATTTGTGTTCTCATTCATTATAAAAAACTTACATGAAACAAACCCCAGTAACAAAGAACACTTTCCTGTTCTAGTGTCTCCCATGCATAGATCAATCGGTCCAGCGGATGATGTAAGCTGCCTCTGCTCAGCTGGAGGAGAGGGTGCCCACTTTTCTAGCAAACCTAGAGTGTTGGTATGAGACAGGGCATTCCAGAGTGGCCGCATTCATCTGAATATGCTCCCAGGACGCTTGCTACCTGGCACTATAATTAGCTAGGAGGCTTGGGAACAGCAGAAGAGGGCCCTTTGCAATGAAGATGATAAATGTTCGATAACCTGGCAGATGTAAATAATATGAAGTGTATTAACAAACACTGTTAAAGCAGACAGTGATGGCCAACAGAAACACAAGCATGAGCTATTAATTTCCCATCTGGTAATCCTGAGTAAAATGTCCATATTTTGAAGATTTGGAACCCGTTGCCCTCAATCTGACCACTCTAATGAACTTTTTTCCTTGTGCTTTGTGTGTGGCTCTTGCCAAATGCCAATGGTAACATGGGAACACTCTGAAGAATGCTTAGGAAGTAGACAAGAAGACAGGTCATCAAAGTTTTGTGGGGTTTTTGTTTTGTCTTGTTTTTGGAAGTTTCGGGAACTGTGATAAAGGCCAGTGATGTGTTTGCTGTGTGGTTTATGTAAGTTCTGTTTTCAGGGCTGTACCAGGTCCTCTACGTATACACTATAGCTTTCATATTAGTAATCCTGTAGTTATAGTGTGTGAACAAGTGGGTCTCTCATACCTCTGCCTGCCCTTGGGAGTCTTTTTCTTCTATTGAGTTGCCTTGTCCAACTTTAATATGATGGTTTTGCTTTATCTTATTATATTAAATTTTGTTATTTTTTTAAATAGAAAGTTATATTTTTACCAAAATAAAGCTTGAATTTCAGAAAAAAAAATCAGCAGTTGGGTTGAGGAGTCTAGTCATATACATCAGTGAAGCAACGGACTAAGAATGTATTGGGAGAGCCATGAGGAGGAAACTGACCACCTGGCGAGAACCTCTTGGAAGCAACAATTGTCAGAACCTGGGATGCATTTATCCTAAACCACTTGACATTTCTTTAGAGATAAAAATCAACTGAGGGGTTTTTTTTTTATAGTAAATAGGCACTGACCCGTGGGAAGACACAGCATCATAAGTAGAAGACAAGTATTCAAAGCCAGGGACATAGTTTCTCTGTCTCTGAACTGTCCCAGCCACCTCTCATTGACTGGTGAGTTCCACCGCACCCCCATTCTCTCACCTCCATTTCCATTCAGGTGGTCAGCTGTAGTCTGGAGCTCCTGTGTTGAAAACCTCGACCTCATTAGCACACAAATAGCTAAACACCCTCCAATGCCTATAATACCCCTGATGAGCTCAGAGTTCGTGACCTTTGTGTGGGCCAGTTGCCTTCCTCTTGAGCTGATCTAGTTTTCTACTCACCAGAAACACCTATACTGTCCTGTTGGGCCCTTCCGTCCCTGGGCTCCTTGCTTCAGTTTTCTGATGCACAGCCCCAGGGGATTTTGCTTTATCCAGAGGGTATAGAGATGCCAGGATTCTCTTCCCCACGATGAAATGCAAAATCAAAACCAAAAGGCATTGGGTTAAAGGCATTTTTCACGTTTCTAGCCCAGGTTGTCCTGGGAAGTCAGGTCTTCAAAGATAGTGTTAATGAACTAACTAATGGTGATGTCGTCACACTCACATTCTGAGTGTCTTCTCTGTAACTCTGGAGTTCAGAAAAGCCAGCCGTCTGGGCCTGGTGTGTTGGGCCCCTCGCACTTCAACGCACATGTGTGTGTAGCTTTGACAATGAGGCTTTCTTGAAAAATGTCAGGATGGAGTCTGAATAGCAGTTTAAACAACAGGGATGAGTTGAATTATGTATTCTCTCCTAGTATCTGAAGCAGAAGATCACCCTAAGCAATACAGTTCCTCTGCCTTTTTCTTTTCAGTGTTGGGCGCCATTCTGTAGTAATAGGAGTGACGGGGCTGCGTCCCCCGCACCCCAGCCGCCTGGCTAGCTTATGCCCCGAAATAACAACACACAAATTGTATTCTTTTAAACACTGCTTGGCCCATTATATCTAGCCTCTTCTCGGCTAACTCTCGCACCTGGACTAGCCCATTTCTAATAATCTGTGTAGCCCACGAGGTGACTTACCAGGGGGATTCTAGCCTACGTCCATCCTGGGTCGGAGCTTCATTGTGTGTGCCTGGGAGAGGGGAGCATGGCATCTGCTCCAGAGAGCAGAGCTGTCAAGTCTGAGGTCACTTCCTCTTCCTCCCAGCATTCTGTTCTGTTTACTCCTCCCACCTATGTTTTAACCTATCAGGGCCAAGCAGTTTCTCTATTGCTTAACCAATGAAATCAACAGATTGATATATGACACTCCCACATCACAGTGGTCCTTGCTTACCCTGTGTGTGCAAGCTCTGGGCTGATCATCCAGCACAAGAAGGCTCTGGACTGCGTGCATGCAGGCCTTTGGGTACAGAGCGTTTCCATCCTTGGCCTCACGTTTCCTTCGGAGTCGTTGAGTGGTTCATAAGCTAGTACCCAAGACCTTGAACTACAGTGAAAGTGTGCTGGCCATGTACTATCTCAGTAGGTTTGTTTTGTTTGTTTGTTTCTTTCTTTCTTTCTTTGGAATTATCTTTACTTTGTTTTGATTGAAATCAGTTTGTGTTTACTTTATCATTGGAGTAAGGAGTATATTTGTACCTGTAAGTTATCAAAACATAGGCAGAGGCTTCTGGGATGTAATAGCTCTTAACCTTGATCCCTTCGCACACCCTCCCGCAGCAACCTCTCTTTTAATCTTCCGGTTACTAAACAATGTGGCATCATGTGATATGTAACCAGCCTTTTAATCATTCTTCTCTTTTTGAATCTCAAAATTTCTCAGGTTATTATTAAGATCAGTGTTGGAATATAACAAGATAGATTGCCTAGGCTTAACATAAGTAGGTCAGAGGATAGCCATGTGTATTTTACAGCTAAATATTTGTGACTATAATTTATAAACCATGAAATTCACCTTTGTTGTTGTTGAGATTTATAGGCTTTTCCAAATGCAAGCAATTGTAAAACCCCGCCAGTCAGAGCACCCTTCTGTTGCCCCAGAGCTCCTCCTTAGCAGTGAACTGGGACTAGCACATCAGAGATGGCGGGGGCTAGCATGCTTGAGATGGTCAGACTTTTAGGAGTTTCCCAAGTCTGTTGACAAAAACAACTTAACCAAAATTAAATCACGTAGACGTAACATGTCAATATTCTAGGATAGATTGCCTAATACTGAAAGTCCACTGCTTCCTAATCACTCCCTCATAACCTCTCTGGACATGAAGCTGTATCTGCTCTGTAGGGTGTCTATAGGATGGTGCCACTATGTTCGTTGTGGTCCCAATCCTTGTTCAATGTCATCACTTAAGTAGCTTGAGTTTGGTCATGGCGGGAACATTACACTATGTTAACTAGTAGCTCTGCAAGTCAGAGAGTTGGTTTTTTATATATATACAATTGCTAAACTATACCATTGTTCATGTCCCCAAAGAGTCAATTCTTTGTCCCATGTATAATGTTATGTATGTTGATTCTGTTCAGGGTTCATGGAATTTCTTATATCAATGTGGTTTTCCTCATTAAAAAAAAATAACTACCATTTACTCTTCAAATATTACTTTTCCCCACATGTCCTTCCTCATTTGGAGCTCTCATTAGATGCATTTTATAAAATTGTTTGCTGTTATTTTTATACTTTTAAGTTCTAATTGCTAGGGGAAGGGGGTCCTGTAAACAGTTTCTGTCTCGCCTAGTCCCACAGCTAATCAGTCCCAAAGAAACACACAGAGGCTTATAACAATTATAAACTGTTTGTTCTATTAGCTCAGGATTATTATTAACTAGCTCTTACAACTTAAATTAACCTATAATTCTTGTCTGTGTTAGCCATGTGGTTTGGTACCTTTTTATTATTATTGCTTATTTATTTATTAAAGATTTTTGTCTCCTCTCTGCCACCGCCTCCCATTTCCTTCCCCTCCCCCAATCAACTCCCCCTCTCTCGTCAGCCTGAAGAGCAGTCAGGGTTCCCTGCCCTGTGGGGAGTCCAAGGACCTCCCACTTCCTTCCAGGTCTAGTAAGGTGAACATGGGTTTGGTACCTTTTATGGGTGAGGCATTCTCATCTTGATTCCTTTGCATCTGGCTGGTGACTACAGGCTGAGTCTTTCCTCTTCCCAGAATTCTCCTAGTCTGATCACCCCGCTAATACTTCTGCCTGGCTATTGGCCAATCAATGTTTTATTAAACCAATATAAGTGACAAATCTTTATAGGGTACAAGAGACTATCCTACAGCACTTTCCCATTTTTCTTTTCAAAACAAGAACTCTAAATCTATCTCCTTTGCTTAGCTTTTTTTCTGACCATTATCCATAACAATTTGTAACCAACATGCTAAACAAAAACAAACATCCCTAATCCATTTGGGGGGTGGGAATGTGGGCATAGTTTTCTAGGCCGCTTCCTGATGACTGGGGGTGCTGATAATCTTATAGGGACCCAAAGAAAATTTAGGATTATGGCCAAGTCTTGACTGGAGTATTCTTTGAGTCTGGATCATCTCAGCCACCAAATCTTGAGGCTTTTCTGGATGTAGAACTCAGAGGAAACTGCAACAGAGGTGCTCTGAAATGTTGGATCATCTGGGCCATCAGAACTTTTTGAAGATTTTTTTTCAGGATGTCTTCCTCAATCAAACCTGATTTTTCTTCTCAGAAAGAATCCATATCCTCTCAGTTGCTGTGGAAACAAAAGCAAAACCTCTACTCCAAAGTAACATATCTTTTCACTTAAATTTTGAATTCAAGAGACTTTTAAAATATATAGGTTGGATTAATCCAGCAGCATTTATAATCAAATGTCTTTTAGCAGCCGTTGTTTCTCCCTCGGCTGTCAAACAATTCAAAGGCAATGCAATAACATACAGTATCCAGACTCTCTGTGTATTTTCCATCTTTATGTGGCCTTTTTAAAAACTCTATTTTTTAATTTTTTTTTGAGAATGGTTTCTCTGTTTTCTTTGACTATCCTGGATCTCATTCTGTAGACCAGGCTAGCCTGAAACTCACAGAGATCCACCTGCCTCTGTCTCCCAAGTGCTGTGATTAAAGGCATGCACCACCACGTCCAGCCTCTGCCTTCTAAGTGCTGGGATTAAAAGCATGTGCCACCATACCTGACTATATTTCCTTTTAAAGTACTTTATCTTTTTTCTTTTCTCTCTCAAGTTTATGTATACTTTTAGACACACTGTAAACCATTTAGAGGTTTTTTTTTTAATTTCTTCCCCTCTGACTCTGTCTTTACAATCTGTCTTTTTCTGACCACATGAGTCTTTTGTTTGCTGAGTGACATGACAAGAATTGACTGTTTTCATAGCAAGTGCTCCTACCTGCCTAACTCTCCCGAGTTTCAGTTACCTGTCTATGATAACTTAATGTTCCCCAAGAAGTTCTGGTGAGAGTGTCCAATAGGTTGTCATGCAGATTATAGCTGCTTGATGTCTCTCTGTCTGTCTCTCTGTCTATCTTTCTCTGTCTCTCTGCCTATCTCTCTCTCTCTCTCTCTCTCTCTCTCTCTCTTTTGCATACACACACACACACACACACACACACACACACCCTGCGTCCTTATTCTTCTTATTGCCTCTTATTGTGGTCTTTATCACATCATCTGCTATTTGGGCATATCTTCTTTATCTACTGATGCGTTTCTATTTTCTGTGCTCTAGGCAGTGAGTGTGGTTTTAATTAGCATCATCTGAATTAATGACTTACCAGTAGTGACATATTTATCATCAATTGCACAATTGCTTTATGTAGCCCTAGTAAAACATGAGTTCGCATATAAAATGTGTCTAGTTAAGAACAAATTGCCCGTGCTAATAAACAAATTTGACACAGGCCATTATTTCCTGACCTTAGAGCTGGCATTTGTTAAGATGTCTCAAGTCATTTCACTTTCGCTCAAAACTCATACTTAAGTCATTGTACAGTAGAGTCATTCGTTACTGTCAAGCCATACTTCCCTCTGCCTCTGAGACAAAGCAAATAGTCCATCAAAGCACATGCTTCGTAGAATTGTTTCTCAAGAAGACAAAAAGCATGAGGGATTTCTAAGAATCCTGAACTAAAGGAAAAGGCAACAAATTAGTGTTGAGCAATATGGCATTCAAAACCTAGAGATTTCGGCCCCTGCTTGCAGTCTCCTCCCCTACCTTTCTCTTACCACTTCGATTAAAACAACAACAACAACCACCCAAAACTCTGCTGAAACCAGTTTCACTGGTTGACTAGTGATGTTGGATGTCTATTTAACTGCCTTTTCCTGGATATCCAATCTCTCACAGGTGTAGGAGGTCGTCTGGGTGGTTGCTGTAGGTCAAAGATCCTGAGACCACTGGTAAGATCTTAAAGTCCTGGGCAGAGAAGGGCTGCAGCAAAGGAGGGAGGGAGGGAGGGAGGGAGGGAGGGAGGGAGGGAGGGAGGGAAAGAGGAAAGAGAGGAGAGAAAGTGGAAGGGAAGGAAGAGGGGAGGGAGGGAGGGAAGGAAGAAGAAGGGAAGAAGGGAGGGAGGGAAGGAAGGAGGAAGGAAAAGAGAGAGGAGGGAAGAAGGAAGGGAGGGAGGAATGCAGATAGGAGGATACAGGCAGGCGAACCCAAAGCAACCCAGCCCATAGGTACTCCGCTATAGGCTCTGGGCTCTGGGGTAGACCATCCACACTGACCATTCAGGACCCAGGCATTTGCCTTCCCAGCTGCTAGGGCAGCTGCTTCAATATTTGAAAAATGGTTTTGACAAACAGGCGCTGCCACATCCAAAGCCCATCCTTGGTGACCAAGAGAAGCAGAGTGAGGAAATCACTCCCTTTGACAGGTGGCTCTCCCTCTTCCAAAGAACCCTGTGGAAATAGTTGGAGGATTCTCTTACTATAAGTACATTCAAAGGCAACTTATTCCTCCCTCAGCTCCTGCTTCCCTCACTTCTTTCTGGTGCTAAAGGCAGTCAGTCCCTTCCAAGCCTTCCCCATGTGAATCTCTGCAGACAAATCTCTTTCTGGGGAACTTAACATCAGGCACAGAATAACTGATTCCAAATCTAATTCTCAAATAATGTCTCTGATTGCTACCCTACATGTGAACGCTAACCCCCTGGGGCCTGGGAAATAGTGTTTAGCCTTGCAAACTCTGGAGAGCATTCCAGGATGGGGTTATATTGCAGAAATGAAGTCAGAATAGGACCCTCCTCGTCTTCTTCTGTCCTCACTCCTTTCCCTCCGTATATCCAAGTGGCAGTGTCAGAATTTGAACTCATTTCTGACTCCTAAGTTCATCAGCTCTGTCAGCACTGTGATGGCCACTGAGAGCAAAGCTTGGGCTTCCTTACCTCCTGGCTCAAACGGTCTGACTGCTCCAGGTGGACAGAAGGAACCAGGCATCTTGGCTTTGTATTTTCCCCCAAAGATGCTTCTAGCCTGTGTGATATGCTGCCCAAGGCACACGGTTGGCAGAAATTTATTCTGTGTCACTAGGAACAGTGTGTCCCTAGAAAGCAGACCTCAGAAGGCTGAAGCAGCTCCAGCGCTGACCCCAAGGCAGACAACTTGGTGATCCAGGCCTGCTGAAAACAGGGCAGGAAGAGTCCCTGTGTGTCTAAGGAGTGTGCAGCCTGCCCAGTGTTCCAATGAGAAGCAGCTCGAGGCTTCTGCATGGAGAACTGCAGCTGCATGTAGAGCTGCAGCATCTTAAGTCACCCTCAGCACGCCAAGGGACACGAGCTTGAAATCTCTGTTGGCAGACTAGAGAGCAATTTGAACCTTGCAAATTATTTACCTGAACATATGGAAAGAATTTTTCCCCATCTTTGTTTAATCTGGTCAGAGAACTGTATTTATCCGGCAGGCAATGTTATGAATGAGTTCTCTGTCTTCCTGTGAGTTGGACATTGCTAAGCAATATTGATGAATGAAGAAATTGGGACTTGGGGACATTAAGACAATCACACATCTTCGCAGTGAGGAATGCCACAGCTGGATTCCCAGCCTAGTTCATCCCACCTAAAGCTCACTGGCGAGAAGAAAAAGACAAGGTGCAGCGGCCACTTAGCTGGTGCCATCTGTGAAGCTCATGTCTCCTCAGACCTCATCTGCTAAGCGCCCTTGTGTTTCCTACCCTAGGAGAGGTAGTGTTGTAGCATCTCCAGTGGGATGGGTGTGTTCCCAGATGGTGCATAGACTTCTAACAGGGCTCCTAAATCAGACATGGATGGTTGCTCTGAGGAACTCCCTCAGCACTGACACCTGCCCGCTCAAAGCTCGCCCTCTGCCCTCCCCACAGTCTCACACACAGCTGGGCATTTTCTCCCATTCTTTCATAGCACATCTGTGGCTGCCTCTCCGTAGAGGTGATCCTGTGCCATAAAGACTCCAGTTCAGGAGAACGTTAAATTGTGCAGAGGGGCTGGCAGGAGGGAAGAGCTTAAACAGCTTAAATAAGGGGACTTTCCCCATTGTCCCTTGGGCAAAAGATGGAGTAAAAGCTGTTTTTGCCAACTGTAGCTTTCCTTCCTACAACAATCCAGTCAGGGATAGAGAGGGGAGGAGCCTGGAAATAACCTGTTGGGACACAATGTGAGACTGTACAGGGCTCCCAGTTAAGAGGGAAAGTGTAAGTTTACTTGGCTGAGATCTCCAAGCCCCAGATGAGAAAAGATACACATTAGCAGCCTTAAAAAATGGCGCTACAAAAGCCATCTTTTAGATGACCCCATTCCTACCACCAGCAAGGCTTGTACTTGTGATGACTTAGGAGTAAAGTTGAAAAAAGAAAATCCTTCACCCTCTCAGGGTCCTGAAACTGGAGCGGATGGTGCAGCATTTTTGCAAGGCACATTGCGTGGCTCTTAACACAGTTCCAAGGAGTATTTTGGGCACCATCAGGGCTGAGGGCCAACATGAAGTTTTATTTCTGCCTCAGATTGCATCTGCAGGGGCCATGGATGCCTCGTTTTCTGATTCGATTTTTCACAAAATAAGTCAACATCTGCCTTTTGTTATTTGTAAACCTCATTGTCTTTTAAACATTCCCAGTACACTTGGAGCTAAATACCCTTTTAAAAAAAGAAGGAGAGAGAGAGAGAGAGAGAGAGAGAGAGAGAGAGAGAGAGAGCATAAGACTTGGGCACAGCCATAGTGTTCCTGAAAGCAGACACCCCCCACACACACACACCTTGCAGCTGCCCCCAGGGGGGCATTAGCACCTACAGGGTAGGGTGTATCCTGAGGTCACATGTGGGTTTTGCCCAAAAGTGAGATCTCACAGTCTTGGGAATAATGAAAGATTGAAACAGTCAGTACAGAGAGGGAGAGAGTTTTATAGGGCTTGGTGAGGCCAAAGGCAGAGTCTGGCTTCTACCCTTATCACACCCTGCCAACTATTAAGGTGTTTTGAGACGGAGTTAAAATTGACAGATAATAATGAATCTTTCCAAGGTGGTCTGGAGTAAATTCTCCTGCATTCTGATGCTGTAGGGAGGGCGTGTTTTGAGACGGAGTTAAAATTGACAAATAATAATGAATCTTTCCAAGGTGGTCTGGAGTAAATTCTCCTGCATTCTGATGCTTTAGGGAGGGCAGGAGTGTGGGGGAGGGGGGGGGATTTTCCTTTGGTTAAATGAAAATGCAAGGGAATCAAAAAAGTTCTTTAGGCTAGGGATCTCCACAAGCCTGGTCAGGACTCCCAGTGGCCCCTGCATAAATGGCCTGTGGGTTACATTTTTAATCTGCCTTTGATTCACTCAAATTAATTCGACTTCTTTTGCAGAAAGTAGGTTCTAATTGCTCTGGTGGTCTCAGGGAAACAGAGGGGCAGCTGGCACGGTGAGCTGCGCAAAGTTTCTTCTTAAGCTTTGCTGCTGCTTCATAAATCCGGCCTAATTCAGGTCCCCCTGGGATGAAGGACAGAGCTTGCCCTAGTAGAGGAGAAGCTGGATTTGAAGAGCTCCCATGCTGCGGGTTTCCTCGTTTCCTCGCTTGTTAGGGAGCAGAACCCTGTAAGATACAGGAGTCAAAGGATGCTCCATGCTCATGGAACGCGTGGCCAGAACACTGAGTAAAGCCCCAGCTGGTGAGCGCAGTATTCATCCACGCCCACGGAAGGCTTTGTCCACAGAACACAATCAGGTCCATAAGCAGGCCCATAGCTGCTGCTTTTAAAGCTTTTTGTTTATTTTGTAAGCTAAAAGTTCATTGTGAAATCCTGAGCAAACTGAAGTGTCCTCTATCCTCTTTATCAAATTTCAGAACAGTTTTCTTCTTTGCCCTTTCCTTCCCCTTCCCATTCCCCCTCTCTCCCTGTTCCTTCACCCCTGTTCCTTAAATATGCCAGGCAGGTACCTTCTTGCCCCAGGGCAAGAACTTCGTATTCTCGTTCCCAAAATGATCTCCGCATGTACACCTTCCAAGCTGTTTCCCCTCTTCCCCCTTGGTCTGAACTCAGATGTTGCCGTTTCAATCCTAACTCCCCAAGACCCCTTTAAACTAGTAACCCCCTCCCCAAACCTGCAGAAGGCACGCCTGCTTTATTTTATTTATTTTTCCTGTTGACCAGCACAGCGACCACGTGATATACCGCACACTTGACGCTTTAGATGTCCCTTCTCTACTAGAATGTATGCCCCATAGAATGAAGCTCGTGATCTCATCTAGAAAAGTACCTAGCCCTGGGTAAATACTAAACAAAAATGGTTCCCTCCCTTTTCAGGATAAATGACTCAAGTGATGATAAAGAAACTGAAAACAGAATGCTGAGTCGAGGCTCTGAAAAAGAGGATGAAAACATAACATGATTAGATTTGGCAGTGCAGGGCTTTGCAACGTTATGAAGTTCTGCCTTTGCATCTCACCATCTTTAATCGGGGTCTCGTCTGTCAGCTCACCTCGGGATTGCAAAGTGGCTGCCGGTACCACCGGAGCACATTATGTTTCCAACGCTGGGAGAAAATAAAGTGGAAAATAGGAAACGGCAGCAAATTGCTTCCAGAAACTCCATTTATACGTCGTTAAGCCGAAACTTGGTCACCTAGCCACCATGAATTACGACACCAAACACCTCTAAGACGGAGAAGGGGAGGGTAATAGAAGGCACCTGACGTGGAGGTAGGAGTGATGCCTGTTTAAGGCGAGTTAAGGAATGAGTCAGAGGGAGGCAGAGAGGATGGGCTGGGGGCGGGGGAGGAGCTAAAACCACAGGACCCCTTGCTTTACAACCAGCTTTAAAGTTAACAAAACCAAACCAAAGGGGGTGGGGACTAGGTGGGGACTCTTTACTCTGCAGCCAGGGGAAACTGATGGGCCAGGGTGGGGGGTGGGAGTGGTGTCTCCAGTCTGAACCAGAAAAGGCCCCCCTTAAAGTTTTGGGAGTCATGTTCCCAGCTGAGGGAAGTAGCCAAGCTGAAAGAATTATGGAAATATCTAGAAAGAGTCCTATGAATTAAGGGAGAGCTTCCCATCAGCCTTCGAGGTCTTTGCTTCCAGCTGTTGGGACGGCCTCTCTGCCAGCTGGTGTAGCCCAGTGACTGGGAGACTTTTGCCGTGTGCCATGACACCCGTGAAGGACAGATAAGTTCACGCTGGGCTCTTTGCCTTGTCTAAAGCCAAGTTTCTCAGCAAGCCCAAGTGAGCAGGGAGATGTGGCAACCTTCCCATTCTCAGAGCCCAGGGCATCTCTGGAGCAGCCCCTCTCCTTCCTCCATCAGGGGATGTTTCCAATGTCTCCCTACCATGGTTCTGGTACTCAGCCCTCTGAATAGGGGGTCCTTTTGGTTTGACATCTCAGGCGGAAGTTTCAGTGTAGGGGAACAAGGTGACAACAACTAATAGTCAAATGGAGTTGCTGCTCCTACAGCCATATAGGTTTTCTAGGTGACAAACTGTGTGGGTGAGAGAGAGAGACAGAGACAGAGACTGACAGAGAGACAGAGAGAGACAGAGAAAGACAGAGACAGAGACTGACAGAGAGACAGAGACTGACAGAGAGACAGAGAGAGACAGAGAAAGACAGAGACAGAAAGCTTGGGAAAGATTTTTATGCTCAACTTTTGGTAGAGGCCAGGGAACTTACTAGAAAGCAAAGATTTAAGATGTTGGTAAAGGATCTCAGGCATTGAAAGAGAAAATTGGGTGTATTCCCCACAGCAGGAGCAGGAAGGGTGACGGGCACCCCATAAGTTCCAGGTGTCCTTTCTTCTTCTTTTGGGTGCCAACAGCTATCAGATCACAGACAATTGCCTTTAACTGTGGGGCTGCGAGGCTTGCCTGGCGGCCCTGCATGCACTGGTAAGTCAGAGAAAGGCTCCAAGGCCTCTTCCGGTTCTGGGAGTCCTGGTCCCTAAGTTGCAGTGGCTCTACTCTCGTAGGCAGCTGTGGCTGGAGGCTTCTCCTCTGCAGCAAGTCTTCCAGAAGGAACAGACAGACACTTCTCACCAGCATGTGGAGGTCTGGATAAACTTCTTCCTGTCAGGGTGGTAGAAAGAGAAGCTGACTAGGCCTTAAAACCCTTCTCTTTCAGTCAACTCTTAGAGTTCAGGGGCTCAGCAGGGCCTGCATGGCTACTCTACAGGCTGGCTTCAAGACAAGTTCCCCAGCTTTTACCAGAATCCCAAGGCTGAGAACATTTTCTTACGATTTACTTCAACCAGCCAGGCAGTGGTAGCATATGCCTTTAATCCCAGCACTTGGAATGCAGAGGCAGGCGGACCTCTGTGAGTTCGAGGCCAGTCTGGTCTACAAGAGCTAGTTCCAGGACAGGCTACAATGCTACAGAGAAACCCTGTCTTGAATTTATCCTCCACACACCCTCCTACCTTCAATTTCAACCTAGATTGCTTGAGTTAAGGCAGTGAGACAGGCATGGTATGGAGGAGAGCTGTGAAATGGGCAGGGCTGGACACTCTGAGTGTTACTAATAGTTTTCTCTGTCTCCTCAGTTATATGTGAAGAGAGCTCCAGCCACCACTCTTGCTGTCGTGCTCGTCCTCAGCTACCCCGCCAGCAGATTTTACTAAAATCAACCCCTTCCACTTGTTTTTAAGTAAAACTCATGAGTACCTTGAGACCAATCCATTACGGAGACAACTGTCATCACAACCACCTGCGGTATTATTTATTCTGCCAGTCCGGATGATTTGTGTGGAAAAGTGACTGGGCAGCTACAATCCCATTTTCTACGTGATTAGGAACAGCGAGTACCTGCTTTGCTTGCAATGAGTGGCAGACACACAAACAGCCGCCACATGGGCCTCTGCCCTCTGCTGACCCCCTTTCTCGGCTGTGATCCCCTTCTTGCACCTAGAGCCAAGGGACACAGGGTAAGGAGCTTTCAAATCCGGGCAGCCTGGGGATTGTGAACATTGGCTGATGTCATCAGTGATTCCTCAGCCAGCCAGGGGCAGATGAGGTTCATAGGACCTTGCAATACATGGTTGGTCTCCCCGCCCTCCCTGCCCCCACCCACCTCTTTAACGAATGAATGACTATGTAGACAATGTTATAAACCAAGAAAGATGGAGGCACCTAGAAGACAAGAAGCTACAGACAACTCAGAAATTTGTCCTGTTTATCTAGAGTCTTAGGTACTGGTTTATTACTTGAGGAGACCTCATAACCAAGGTAACTTAGAAGAAAGGCATTTAGTTGAGAGCTTGCATACAGTTAGTCCGTTGTCACCATGGTGGCGGGTGGGGGCAGCCAGGCAGGCATGGTGCTGGAAAGGTAGCTGAGAGCTCGCAGGGAGGTTAGAAATCACCAATTTAGAGTTAAGAGGACCCGAACACGACAGTTGGAATCCTGTATGGTCAACATCAGCCACCAGGAAAGGTTCAGAGGAATTTACCCCAGCAATGCAGAAAGGCATTGATGGGTGTCTCTCTCTCGGCTGCCTAAGAATCTTTCAAAGGCCCTGCCTCCCAGTCTTGCCAGAATGCAATCAAACTGCAAGGTGAGTTTCAGGGGAGACAAGCGATACTCAAAGCACAGCATTGTCCCCCACTTGGCTTTGTTTCCTCTAGAACTGGCATTTACCAGGCTCTTACTGAATACCTTAGATACCCAGGATGGACCCAGCAGACATGTGGGGGGTGGGCACAGAAGCCTCTTTTCCCTGATCTTTAGATCTATGGCAGTGGTTCTCAAAGTTAAATCCTGGGGAGGTTGATACAGCTGGGTTTTCCCTGATGCTTCTCCAGCACTAATATTTTACTGGAGAAAAACTCTCGGGACGCAAAAAAAACACCTACCGAATAGAATTTTATTGAGGAAAACCTATAATTGCAGTAAAAAGTTCTAGCACATGATTTCATTTCATGTAGAACCAACTACAGGTTCTTTGTGATGACACTGACCTTCAACAAAAGCAAGTAGAGAGATGCCATGACTTAAATTTGATTGATCCACTGAAACCTGCTGAAATTTGATTGCCGTGGTCACAATTTGCTTAGTTTGCTTCCTCTTGCTGTGATAAAAACCACGATCAAAAGCAACTTGGGGAGAAAAGAGTTTCTTTTCTCTTTCAGTTTACAGTCCATCATCCAAGGAAGCTAGTAAAGGAACTCAAGCAGGGCAGGAACCTGAAGGCAGGAACTGAGGCAGAGACCATGGAGGGGTGCTGCTTACTGGCTTGCTCCTCATGGCTGGCTCAGACTGCTTTATCAAACAACCCAGGACCAGCAGCCCAGAGGTGGCCCCTCTTCACCAGTCATTAATCCAGAAAAATGTCCCACAGACTTGCCTACAGGTCGATGTGGTAGAGACATTTACCAAGTTGAGGTTCCCTCTTCCTAGATGACCTGAATGTGGTAGTTTGAATGTAATTGGCCCCCATAAGATCATAGGGAATGGCACTATAAGGAGGTGTAGCTTTGTTGGAATAGATATGGTCTTGTTGGAGGGAGTGTGTCACTGTTGGGGCAGGCTTTGAAGTCTCCTATGCTCAAGATACTGCCCAGTGTTACAGGCCACTTACTGTTGCATGTGTTCAAGACGTAGGCCAGCACCATGTCTGCCTGTATCCCACCGTGCTCCCCCGCATGATGATAATGGACTGAAGCTCTGAACTGTAGGCTAGCCAGCCCAGTTAACTGCTCTGCTTTCTAAGAGTTGCTATGCTCATGGTGTCTCTTCACAGCCATAACCTGAGTGTGACAGTTTCAATGTAATTGGCCCTCTGGCTTACAGGGAGTGGCATTATTAGATTATTAATAGCATCAAGACTCTGAGTTTGTGTCAAGTTGATAAAAAGGAAGCAACACACAGTGTAACAAGTCACTAGGTCATTGAGAGTGGCTGGCGCCTTCATTACAGAGCTCAGTTGGTTCTTTTGGAAGTGGTCCTTTAAAATTGACATTGATGCTCATGTTTTCTTCTGCATTTTGTATCCATCCTTGTGAATCAAAGCAGCACAAGGCCTCCCCAGAAGCTAAGCAGACACTTAACACTCTAGATTTCCCACTCTCCAGAGCATGAGTTAACATAAACTCTCATCCTTTATAAGTCAGTCCGAGTCCAATATTCTCTAATAAAAACAGAAAAACGGATGGAGGCGTGTGGTAGAGATGGTAGGTGAGCCATTTCTAGGGGATCTACCATCCACCACAGCCTCACAAAGAGCCTATCAAAAATATTTGAAGGAGAGTTGGATAGCTACTTAGATACCAGTGTGAGCTACAGAGGTTATATTTGTGTTGAAACAAACATACTGCCATCTTTGGGATTTAAATGCATGCACAGATGTCTTCAGACCACACTGGTGCTGACCATGTTCACAAAACAGACACGGTTGGAGTCAAACTTCAAAATATTATTATCGGTGTGCTGAAGTAGAAAGGTGTCGTGGTGGCTCACACTTCTGATAGCATGCACTTGCAGGGCTCACTCTTGTCATTCCAGTGCATATGAGGCAGAGTCAGGAGGATTATGAGTCTGAGGCCAGCCTGGACTTCAGAGTCAGTTCTATGCTAGGTTGGTCTACACGGTGAGACTCTGTACAAAGACCAAGGGCTGGAGATTACACTCAGTGGTAGAGTGAATATATAGCATTGAAAAGGCCCCGAGTTCAATCCTCAGCACAGGTAAGTGAAAACAAAAGAGAGGAAGAACCAAAGAGAATTATTTTAACATCATGGCTAAAATCTGAAACTAAAGACATTTTTCAATACATTAGAAAACTAACAAATAAAAAAATTGTACTATATTAGAAGCTAGTTGGAAAAAATAACCACAGGAATTGAGTACATATTTTCATTAGTGTTAACATAATAGCCTAGTACAGTTGGTTTTCCTTTATTCTTTGTTCTTTACACTTTAGAGGGCCCACAACCCAGCTCCAGAATAAATACATGGAGACTTATTATCACTTATAAATTCCCAGACTTAGCATGGCTTGTTTCTAGCAAGTTTTTCTTAACTTAAATTATCCCATCTACTTTTTGTCTCTGGACTTTTATCTTTCTCTATTCTGTATACCTTTCTTTACTTCTTACTCAGTAGTTTTCTGTGTAGCTAAGTGGCTGGCCCCGATGTCTTCCTCCCCTTCTCCTTTTCTCGCTCCTTGATCTTCTCTTCCCAGATTTCTCCTCCTGTTTACTCTTTCTGCCTCTCAGCACCACCTATCTTTTCTCTAGTTTTTGGCTGGTCAGCTCCTTATTAGATCAATCGGGCATTTTAGACAGGCAAAGTAACAGGGCTTCACAGAGTTAAACAAATGCAACATAAAAGAATGCATCACATCTTTTTGTATCATTAAACAAATATTTCTCGGCATAAAATAAGTGTACTAATCTTAAGATAACATTCCTCAGCAGCCTAGAGCACCTTGTTCATGCTCTAGGATCCTGGTGACAGTGCAATCAAAGAGTCATAGTTTCAGATATTAATCATTAAATATAAAAAGAGCAAAGACCAAAAATGTTCTAGATAAAAAGGACTATCTAGCTGTAAACTGAATAAAGCCAATGGGATACATGTGTTCATACACACACCCTTCCCAGAAACATGATCTTACTCCAGTGGCTGTCTTTCTGGATTAATACCTAAAATTAGCCAGATATAATGGCATGCACCTTTAATCTCAGTACGTAGGAGGCAGAGACAGGTGAATTCCTGTGAGTTTGTGTTGTAATGAGGCCGCTTGTTTGTTTCCTGACCGCCAGGCAGCTCAGACCCAAAATAACAGAAACTGTACTAATTAAATCATTGCTTGGCCCATTAGCTCTAGCTTCTTATTGGCTAACACTTATATCTTAATTTAACCCATTTCTAGTAATCTGTGTATCATCACATGGCTGTAGCTCACTGGGTAAAGTTCCCAGAGTCTGTCTCCAGCAGGGCTACATGGCTTCTCTCTGACTCCACCCTTCTTTCTTCCAGCATTCAGTTTAGTTTTCCCCGCCTAACTGTGTTCAGCCCTGCTATAGGCTCAAGCCAGCTTTCTTTATTCATTAATGGTAATCACAGCATACAGAGGGGAATCCCACATCAAGTTTGTGTTCAGACATGGCTATACAGTGAAAGAGAAGGAGAGATTGAGTATAAGTAGATAGCCCATGTTTTAATTATCTTGCTATAGTCCAAATTAAGTTCAGATTGGTTTATGAAACATCAAATTGTGGCTTTTTCCCTTTTTTCAGCATTTTCTGAGGACAGCTATGTAGAAACAGAAACTTCCACTTCTCTGAAAGCTAGCCTAGCTCTGCTTTCTCCATGTTCGTCACTATGACAACAGACAAGTGCCTCTGTCACTGTCAACCCACATGTGCAACTCTTGGCCATGCTGTGATCAGCAATCATCGGACAGTTAACGGAAGCAGAGGGAACCTATCAAAACAAAGAGCATTGATGGGGCAGCCACCTCACGGGACACTTATTTCTCTCTCACTTTATGTTTAAAGAGTTTGGGGAAGGCGTTGGTGCTCTCAATCCGTAGCTTTCATTTCCAAGTTAAGGGTAACTGACTACTCCTCTTCTTGTGGGCTATGATCCAGGAAGTATTCATCCAACTGTTTAAAGGACAAAAATTACCAAAGAGCCACATGTCCTTTCAGAGCCAGGCTCGGAGTTGACCTAGTTGAAGACAGAGAATAAATCTTACTGGGCGCCGTGTGCTCAGCTAAATTGGAAGACAGACTACCCTAGTCTCCATCCCTAGTCTTAGAATTCAGAAGGCAATCGACTGAGGCGAGGTCTGGCTGCAGTTTCCATGTGGCCTCACTCAACCTGGAGCCTCTGAGACACAAGCATGAGAAACTTTACAGCCCGATGGTGAAGAGTTTATTAATCTGACAAGGAATCAAGGTTCATTGAACTCTTAAATGCAGCGTTTTTATAGAGTATGGCCAAGCTAAAATGAGCCAAGGACAGACGTCATTGCCGACAAGTTCACTGGCCCTCCACCCCACTGTTCCCTTTCTTACTCCCCCCTCCCACTTTCTACATTTCTTTTCTGTTTTGTTTTGTTGTCTTTAACTTTCCCTCTTGCCATTAATAGGTACACAAGGAAAACGCTCAGAGTTTTGGTGGAATTAAAAGCCAGTTTTAGTGTAGACTTTATGGCGAGCCTCCTGCCGATCAGCGACTAGTCTCCACACAGCTGCAAGCCCTGCTTACCACCTCTCCTGTGTGGATTTGTGAGGAGCAAGGGACTGTATTCTCTGCATGGGATTTTGCTTCTGGGCTAGGGTTGACTGCAAGGTTGTTGGAATGAACACTAGGTTTTGTTTTGTTTTTATCATAAGGGACTTCTGCAGAGAGCCTGGCGCTCACCATGTGCTCTGAGGAGAGCGGAGAGTGTTAGCAGAAGGCTGCTTTCCCTGATCTCAAAAATTAGAGTCATGCTGAGAATCGTGCACAAGCAATTTTCAAACCTGTCTGGGTGAAGTAAGCAGACATGTTTGAGCACATTCATTTGCTAGGGCTACCCAGCGCTGAGACTTTTAGAGCCCATAGGAGGGACTTTTTGCTAGTCTCAGCCTTGCCACAAACTCTTTGTAGAACTGTGGGCAAATGGCCAACACCGACATACCTTGGACCCCAAATATTTAAACTTTGAGTCTTCACGATTTCAGCGTGAGTATAGGTACTTTAGTCTGCATTTGTTTTGACATCACAGGAGGACTGACGTCTTGCCCTCCGATGGACTTACAGAACAGACTCTTCACTTCTGCACACTTGACACCCCTACATTTCAATTCTGGCACCCTACATTAAATCCTACAGTATTTGACAGCTTACATGTTCCCAGGGGATCTGCTTCCCCATGGGATCTGTTATTGAAAGCAGAGTCCATTTCATATCTGTTGAGGTTGTCTGCTCCTTGTCTGGTCCCTTGCTAGCCTTGCAGTAGGCTCTTGACATTGGAAACATAAAGGACACAAGATTGAATCCAGTGTTTGATGGATGCTTTTGGTTGCTGGGATTAAGCAGGAATCCAGGTGTTCTTACTCAAAGATCTGTCCTCCTTGCATCTGACCTCTCCTTTCCCTCAAGAATAAGACTCAAGAGGCATGTTAAATGAGATTTTGGTACTGGAGATGTGAGTCCATCGCCTGCCTCATTTTCGTGAATGTTTGGCTCTGCTTCATCAGTTCCTTGGCTTTTAATAACAGTGCCATGAGCATGTTCCTCTTCCTTCTCCCACAAGGAGCTCTGACTCTCATGGTTTACTAGAGAAGTGTCGACCCATCTGAAGAGGAAGATGAGGGAGGGGGCCCAGAACACTTCTCAGAAGCGCTGATGATTGTATCAGAAGGTGCAGCATGTAATTCTCAGGTGACAGTTGATGCTTGCTCTGATAGGACAATCCCAGCCACTGCTCCACAGCAGGCAAAGAGTCTCGCATATCTAAGTGAGGCACAAGGAACCAAAGGCTTGTGCCTGGGGCTGTCACCTCTACCCTTCTTCAGCCTAGCCTGCTTCAGAATTGGATCCCGGCTCCAAGAGGCAAAATTATCACACAGAACAGGGGAAATGCATGAGCCAGAGTCTCAGAAGGTTCTAAAAGGAGTTACTTTCAACACACAGGGGAGTGTGTTGTGAGGAGGGGGCCGTTAAAGGAATAGAAACAGGCACAGGAAGAAGGGAGGCCACTGAGGGGTCAGCCGGAGAAAGACTTCCTGCCATTGTCTGGCCATAGGGACCCAGCAGAAAATAAAAATAAGTAGAAGTTGAAAACATGCACATGTGTGTACGGCTCGAATCAGACCCATGAGAGAAGGCACCAGGGATGTTTAGGAGCCTTGGAGAAATGATTCAGGACACTAGAGTCCAGTGAAGTTGTAACCGTGCAAGTCCTGACTGAACTTCCAGTCAGTGAGACAAGAGTTCAAACAAAGGCCCAGCCCAGCAGTCTGACAAGACAGAGGTCTATGAGGGACAAGAAACCATACTATGAGCTCAAACATCAGAGAGCTCTGTGGAGTGCTGACTTCTGGGTGCTGAGGAGAATGAACACGATAATTCTGAGGGATTGCAACCCCCGCTGACTTCCCTGGGCTGGAGCCTGGAAAGGACTATATGAGGATGAGGCTTCCCCGCTATCTTTTGAAATTTATATTATGGAGAATGTAAACTATGTACAAAAAGAAAGAAGATGATCTAATAAACCTCTTTGTACCTATCAACTATTTTCAACAAGTGTGAACTCTGGATCTTTCTTACAGGCATTACATAATCGTATCTAAAATAGTTGATGCTGTATTTCTAAAACGTAAATACTGTTTGGGCTGCAGAGATGGCTCAGCTGTTAAGAGTTCCTACTGCTCTTGCAAAGACCCAAGTGCAGTTCCCTGCACATACATCAAGCAGTTCACCATGGCCTGCGACTCCAGTTCTAGGGAATCGGAAACCTCCGAGAGAAACCTGAACATACATTGCACATACAGGCATAATGTGTATGCCCAAACGCAGAGCCTACACAGAGCTAAAAATAAAACAAATCTCAAAACAAACAGCTCTTCAACAGGACTCCTTTTCTGTTGCCTGGAAAATGAGAATTCTGTCGTGTCGTCAAGAACCAAGTGAGTGTGCAACTTTGCAATCCCTTTTCCATCGGAGGAGTGTGGTTTCCAAAGAACTCCACCACTCCACCCCATCCCACGCAGAGAGAAAAGCAAAAAGCAAAGCAGGTTTCCCAGCTAGGAAAGATGCAGTTACACACTGCATCTTGGCCTTTGTCTCTCTCTCTCTCTCTCTCTCTCTCTCTCTCTCTCTCTCTCTCTCTCTTTCTCTGTTGGGAACAGAGAGTGTTATACCCAAATTGGAGGCAAGCACACTGGCAATATAAAAAGAAAGTAACCAACAAATCCCTAATTCTGGATGCTGCCCAAAGGAGCTGGGCCTGGAGCCAGGAGCTAAAACATGCTTCCATTGTCACTGGCAGAAGACAGATTTAGAAACAGACAGGGGATCCTCTTATCGTGAGGATCGCTGTCAACTGAGGCCGTTCACATGAAAAAAAAGCACAATCAACGCAAAGTGAGCTGGGGGTATTAAACATGATTTTTCTCAACTCGGATGACCCCTCTCCCTACATTAAGCTGCCTATTTAGATCATTTAAACCGTGTGGCAGCAAATTGAAAACACGGGCTTTCTGAACCGTGTATTTTCTTTCTCATATTGGAACACTTCCCTAGAGAACTTCAGGTCTTATGATCATGGCAAAGAAAGTCCCACATGACTTTCTGATTAAGCACTTCGTGATGTGCACGTACAAGTTGATGGGGTGACTTTTTTTTCTTCCTTCCTTCCTTCCTTCCTTTCTTTCTTTCTTGGCTACAGTGGTGGCATCTGCTTTGAAGAAACACATTACATCGCTGCTTCTCTGTCGACTGCTAGGTCTGTTTGTCAACAAAACAGAATGCAAAGGGATTGTATTTCTCCAAAAGTCATCTCATTTCAAAGAAGCCTGTCATTGGGGTATATGCAGCATTGCAATGATCCCAGATGGCATTATCTGCCTGATCGTTAGACGGGGCTCGGACTCAAATATATATCTTTTCTGTTGCTTGCTTGGAGTAACGAACGCTTCCTGCTTTGGGGTTTGGACTGAACGACTTCAACATGCCCGGTTTTAGATATTTGTATTCATTTGCTGATTTAGAAAACAGACCACATACCAAAAACAGTCACTATTTACTTTAATATTAGTAATCCTGATTTGATCAAAAAATGTTCACAAGGATCCCCCCCCCCCAATTTGTGTATGTTTTTCCCATTTCTTTGAATTAATGTGTTACATCAAAGTGACTCGATTTTTTAGAAGCTTTGTTATAATTTCCTTTGACCTCTTTTATGTGCATCCAAGAAAAGGTCCATAAGCAGCAGCTGTCTGTGTTCTGGGCCCCGGGGGATTCCTCAGGCTGCTCAGCACCACAGTACTCTCTGAGGCTGTTCCCACAGACTCCCTGGAGCGAAAGGCAGCAACTCGGATTCCCAGCCCTCAGCCGTTCACATAGCAAACCAAGTATCTTAGGTGAGATTAGATAATGGAGCAGACCTTAGAGCTCCCTTTTCAAACTGCCTTGACTTCCCTTTGATGAAAACATGGAACAAACAGCCTTGTGGGTAGATGCCACTCCTCAATTCAGAAGAGGCCATTCAGCCAATATGAGGTTGGAGGGGGGCATTCACTGAGACAAATTTTGTCTAATTAAACTTTTCTTGTTTTCCCTCAGAAGGCAGGGGTTGAAAACCAAGACTTCTGGTCCAGACATTACAAAGACAAGAAAGCACAATTGTCTTCGGAAGCATGAGAAGGGAGAGTGTTGGCCTTTGAAGCCGCTGAGCAGTGGCGCGCAATGGAGCCAGCCTGTCCCTCCCATTTGAATTGCTTCTCTGAAGGTCCCCTGTCTGACTTCCTCAAGGCAGACTGTCTGATGTGGGGAGTCAATGGTGTGGTCTGGAGAGCGGCTCTTTCCGACGCATGCAGGCTTCACTGGAAGCCTTGATAGAGTACTAGTTGGCACATCTCTGCATTCATGCCCAGCTTCACTCGGCAATGATCTTTTTCTAATCATTTGCTGGAACTAATTGAGCGCAGGAGGCAAGTCGAGACTGTTTCAGCGAGCTTCTGAGGCAACGCGTGGCTGCAGAGAGCCCAAATGCTGGGCCTGTTTCCCATTGGCGTCATCAGCTCACACCTCGGCAAGGAAGGGCCTCTGTGGACTATGAAGGTTCTAGACTTCAACAGAAATAGCAACTTTCCATTTTACAGATAACTTGAAATTGTTTTAAAAATGAGAAAGACAGGGAGGGATGTATATAACTGCTCTCCAGTCGAGTTGATGCTTCCTTACCAAAATATAGACACCTCAAAAATTGTGAGGTGGCTCAGGAGGCAAAGTCATTTGCCATTTCCATGCAGCTCCATTCGGGATACTAAGGTGAAGTTTTAATTGAAATTTAAGAACCTGGAGATAGCTCGGTGGATATAAAAGTCTTTGCTACCAATGAGACAACCTGAGTTCAGTCCCTGGAGCCCTTGTGGTGGAAGAAGAACACAGATGTCCTCTGATCTCCATATGTACACATGTGATCTTCATATGTGCACGTAATCTTCTTATGTTCATATGCCACCTCCACAGGGATCCATAAACATTCATAAAGGTTTGTCAAAGACATGGAGATGGTGATTTTTATTAAAAGCAAGACAAATAGGTATGAGAACTTGGCTTCCACAATGAATTTAGGGTCACGTGTATAATCACAGGTGCAGATGGCCGTTCACGTACTTATGTTGGCCACCTGGTATTTGTCTCACTTATACCATACAACACTATGGCAAGTAGACAATTTGGTGGTTTGGGCATCAGAAGAGTGGAGCATAGGCGGATATGGAGAGTGTCCAGATAAGCTGAGCACCAGGGTCACCCCCTGACTCTATTTCAGCTGAACACTCAGGTCTTCCTTTAGCCGCATGTCACCTTCACACTAAACCACATTTCAAATACTCGCTAGCTACCATGTTGTAGGTTTCTCTTGATGTAGGCACTGCTCACGATGACTTAAAGGCACTAAAGACCCTTGATTCTTCACTCACCTCTTGACCTTTCTTTATTTCCTCACCTGGGAGGTGAGGAGGTCAAACTACATCATTCCCAGGGTCCTCCCACTTCTGAGCGCCTCATCTCATGGGCTTCTCTGATCCCTGTGAGGGACATCGGCACGTACCCAGGAAGTGCACTCCTCAACTTTGCCTTTTTGACTATGCAGTGAGCTTCTTTGTTCTCAGACTCAAAATTGTGATGGATTAGCCGGGCGGTGGTGGTGCACACCTTTAATCCCAGCACTCGGGAGACAGAGGCAGGCGGATCTCTGTGAGTTCGAGGCCAGCCTGGTCTACAAGAGCTAGTTCCAGGACAGGAACCAAAAGCTACGGAGAAACCCTGTCTCGAAAAAATTCAAAAAAAAATGTGATGGATTATGAAATAAGATTTCAAGAAGGTTTGCTGGTGAGCTAGAATTCAGCTGATTTGTGTCTTGTATGTTGTATGCTACATTTTGCTCACAGTGATCCACACACTGACAACTGAAGCCTTGTGAAACACCCTGGTTCAGATTCAAGATTACCGTGTATGGTGAACTGCAGGACTTTCCCTGACTGTAGAAAGATCTCTACTCTTCTAGAAACACAATGATTTACTTACAGGAAACAAAGGATTTTCATATTTTCCATCATCATTCCTTAGCATGTTAAGTGTATAGCTCAGCAACAGAGAGAGCATGTATTCGACAACGACTTGGCCAAATGTCCCAAAGCACAGAGCTGGGGTCAGCTGCAATATCACTATAGAGTTCACATGCACACAAAGGTTTGAAAGCTGTGTGCTGTGTGAAATTAAAATCTTGTGTTCAATGCCACACAATCACCATTGTTTTAAAATGCCGTGTTTGTCAGGAGTTTCCAAGATACAAAGACAGTAGGCAGTGGGAAACACAGCTAATAAAGGCCATTGTAAACACAGCCATGGAACGCATGTGCCCTCCCATGGAACTTCATGGAGATGATGGAAGCTCAGGGAAAGAGGCTTAGACCTTGGTGGGAGATCCTGGCTGGTTGATGGGCTCACACTCCTTAGATGGAGTCTGTCACTCATCTCTCACTCAGTACTCACGGACCCAACACTGGACACAGTGCTGGGCATGTGACACAATTGAGCAACCTACCAAATGCACAGCTGGTGATCAGTCAACCTCAACGACCAAAGGGCATCTGGGAAGAATTGATGGAGATGACAGGAGTGGGATCGGATTGTTCTCTGATGTCAGCTGAGCTAATACTTTGAAGTACTCATGGTTCTTGAGTTTTTACATTAAACTCCAAGCTCTATGCCTATTGGCTGGCTGAGTATGCTAAAAGTGAACAGCCTAGCCTCTGTATGAGAGAATGTACCCTTGGGCTAGAGAGATGGCTCAGAGGTTAAGAGCACTGACTGCTCTTCCAGAGGTCCTGAGTTCAATTCCCAGCAACCACATGGTGGCTCACAATCGTCTGTAATGAGGTCTCTGGTCTGCTAGCATACATGCAAACAGAACATAATACATAATTAATAAATAGATCTTTAGAAAAAGAAAAAGACTGCACCCTTACCAGGCTCATCATGAGTCTCAGCTGAGATCTTGCATTCCTCAACTTAGCTTTGTCTGCATAGCCAGCCACCTCACCACACCACTGATCCAAGTGGATGTTTTAGCAGTAGAAAGTGCTGGGACCCACACTGCCCTACTGTACCTAAGAGGAGAATATGGTCCTTCTACTGTATATGGAGGGGTCATGCTCCAGTCAAGGCATTCCACATTGGGAATTTAGTGCTAGATACACTGTTCAAATTTCCATGATTAAAATACAAAAAGTGTGCTTCTGTTTCCTCCACATTGTCAGCTATGGCCTTGTTCCTCATTACACCAGTTCTCTATAGTGCTATCATGGTTATTCCTGTATGAATTATATTAAACACAACAGAGACAACATCGCAGAAATGTTTTCTTTTGCCACAGTCATTCCAATAGAATAAAAATAAACTGGGCTCTCCTCACCTCATTCCCTGAAATTTACCATATTTTTAGTGGTTATTGGAATTCTCTGGCCGAGGGCCTATCTCTGCAACAGAGAAGGCAACAGAATAAACAAAACTATCCAGGAAAATTATCTTCTGAGTTGCCAATGGCTAAGGCTGCTACACAAGGTCCTCTGTGCAAAACAGTTCTTCCCACCAACAAACAGCTCTGCAAAGGACAAGAACAATAGCGCAGCTCTCCAAGCAAGGCATTAGTGCTGCTAGCCCTTGGCAGGCAGAAAGATCTGCTGACTTGACAAATCGTGCTGACTTTTTACAGCTCGTGAAACTGTCTTCTTAAGAGCCCTGTTCCACGACCTTGAGTTTATTGCACTCCCAATGTTCGAAATGTCGTCTTTTGGAAAGATGAGACACCTCAATGAGAAGAGACAAGATTAATAGCAGAGCCTGGCATGGCGCTAAGCATGCTAGCATTTATTTTGCCAAAAAGAGGAGAAAATGGAGATGAAGCCGTCTGAAGCCACGAGCCAGGGAGCTGCAGCATCCATCAACACAGATAACCCCCAACCCCACCTCGTCTCTCATCTGTGTCTGCTGTCTTTTGTAAACCAACAGTGAATGAATGGGTTAGGTTGAACCAAGGCTTTACTCCTTAATAGACAGTGATTTGGATACACCACTTACTAACTTCTGCCAGTCCTTGGTCCTTCTCATGTGAGCCTTCTCCCTGGGGACTGAGGCAGTCAGCCACAAAAGAGTTCTCATTAAGTCACACGAAGTCCCTCCTTCACTGAGAACCCTCCGAGAGGGGTGCTGGAGGTGTGGTTTGGTGATGGAGAGAATGTCTAGAAGCCTTCAATGGCTGTCATGCCATGCGGAGTGTAAATTATAATCCTGAGCGTGGTCCCCAAGACAGACTCCTCAGGCTCTGCTGCCTGTCCCCCCATCTGACTTTTCCTATTCTGAAGCTCTCCTGTAGGCATCCTGTCACACTCTCTCTCTTCCCCCAACATCTGCACGACCTGGATCCCTAACTGGGAAGAGTCTTTGCTGAACTCTTCTTCTCGGGAATCCTGTCACTCAAAACCGCAAACTGCCTTCCAAGGTATTTCCTCCTTTACTGCCAGTTTCCATGCCTAGCTCTTTCTTTTGTTCCTTTGACATGCTCGTCTCTTGCCTTGCTGTTCCTGAGGGAGTAATATAAAGGTAGAGATATTTTCCTCTTTACTGCTATATCTCTAGCTCCTAGAACAGTGCCTGACACACGCTCGACACTAAAGACTCCCCCATTGGGTAAATGCATATTAAACCATGTGAAGAAACATTGACCATGGCCTAGAAAATGCACACATTTAGCATCTTAACCTACCTGCAGTGGTCAATGCTTGCGGGACCATCAAGAGGCTAGTTGCTCCCCAGCCAGCACATGGTAAAGATAAGGACTTTTTGTGGTGGCTTTTGCTTGTTTTCAAACGAAGGAACTGTTCTTTGTGAAAGAATGCTATCCAATAATGTTGAAGGAGGAGTGGAAGGATTCACAAATCTCTGTTTTCCAGCCCACAGGGAAATAGTTGACTCTGGCCTCTGCTCATCAGTGTGTGGCACTGTTGGGAGATTAGAGGAGATTGACGATGGCAGAGCCGAGGAGCGTGACAGATCAGTCTAGCGATGTCTTGCTAATCAGCCATATAAGGGGGTGGAGAACAGGAGGAGGAGGGAAGGTAAGTATGAGAAGAGGGAGGGAGGGAGGAAGAGAGAGAGAAGAAAAGGAAGGAGAGGGACACTGTCCCATTGCCCTCATCTGCTTCATCAGGAACTTAAGAGAGAGGGGTAAGAGATGGGGACACCTTCTGAACATTCATTCACCCATCCCCAGCACCCCAAATCTAAGGCTCCAAAACTCCTTCAGGACACAGGATGGGTGGTCCAGAAGGGTTGCCCGGGTCTGTAGCCGTCTGTGGTCCTTGCATTACCAGCAGCTTCTCCCTGAGCTTTCCCACCCCCTCCCTTTCGCTCCTGGACAATTCAGCTCTAGTTATCTGTGAGGTTGAGAGTGGGGGTGAGCGGTCAGTCTAAGCCATCTCCTCCACCACCCCCATCCTTGTTTTTATCACATGGCAGATTTCTGTAGGAGCTTCTGCTGAAGAGGAAGCTGTCCAGCCTCCATCTGCAGCCTGCTCCTCAAGCCTTTGATCACAGAGCGTGTTCGCAGCTGCAGGATCATTGAGCCTTAGACCTTCTGAAAGAGGAGGAACATGGAAGTCAGGGTTAAATGACAGCATCGGAAACCAGAAACTCAGCACCTACAATGAGTGATCCATACAGGACATCTGTGAGGAAGCCCCTGGAAGCACTCACCTTGCTCTGCTTATTCCTTTCAAAGGAAAAATGAATCTGCCTTACCCTATCTGTGAGACGTTGATCACCTGAACAAGCTCTTGTCATGTCTCGTGAGCGTCCAGGCCCACACTGCAGGGGTACACTGCTTACAAGTGATACCACTTTAAAAACAAATGTGAACTTTCACAGGAAGGCATGGTAACATCCCCTGGCATATTAGAGAGAAAGCCTGGGGAGCCCCACATAGAAAGACAACACAAACCACAGCCTTTCTGGGGCCAACCTTCGGGGAGTTGGGGGCTCCTGGATCTGGCAGACTGACTTTCTCTTAGGAAATCTATAGGAAACTTAAATCAGGGAAAACGTGATTGCGTGATAGGTTAGAGTTGGCTGGTGTTGATGAAAATGGACTGTGGGAGACTAGAATGTTTCCCCAGAATGTGAAGGACTGTTGAGAGGAAGACAGCAAGAGCAAGGTGAAGAACTGGGAAACCTAGGTGGTGAGATCATAGTCACTACTGAGCATCGTAATGGGTGAGGTGCTTTTAGAGGAACTTTCTCAAGACAGCTCACTCCAGAATTTCTTTCTGAGGTCAGCACAACCCAGAGATTTCCCTGGGGGGGTCTCATCCCATAAAGACTACATCACCCATACCACCAAGCTAAGGGACAGGTTTTCATAACACGAACTTTCAGGGCACACAATATTTGAACTATAACAGTTCATATGTCAAAGATCTCTGAGCCGCAATCTCTGCAGAAAGCGGCCGAGGACAATTAGGGTTTGGTCAGTGATCACCAGTGTCCTCAATTGGAAACCAAGGACCACTCAGAAGGTCAGAGAAGATCCCCACATCACGCAGAATGCCTCGCTTCTAGAGTACCTGTTTCCACTGCTCTGTGCCAATGACTTCCAACCGGGACTCACCTAAAGCTTTCCTCTTTCTCACTGGGGAGCATGCTGATCCTTCCACCTGTGTATGAGCCTCTTACCAAGTGCAAGCTGAACAGCCTGTTGGTACACATTTGCATGTCTCCTCAGTGTCCAAAATGACAGTAGACACGTGAAGATTTATTGTTTAGAAAAACACTTCAGAAGCTAAACCCCTGGCCGTGCAGCATCTTTCAAGTGGCCTCTTTAGTGAGCTGAAGTTTATTGCAATGACTCTGTCACAGAGAGAGAGAGAGAGAGAGAGAGAGAGAGAGAGAGAGAGAGAGCAACTTTGCGCTGCAAGCAGGACAGAAACAACTGGAGCTCAGATTAGTTTCGGGGGATTATAAAATATGCGAACCGATGCAGTTTGCCAGCAGTTACTTTGGCTCCGCGCTTGGCGTGGGTTCCTACAATTAAATGGTACTTGCCCCCATACATCACTGTTCTTGAGTTCAAACGCTAGAATTCTGCCAAGTGCCTCTTTCAGCTTGGGTGAGTTTATAAGTGGCTCTGGTTCTTGTAAAAGACCCTAAACAAAGAGGTTCTGGTTGGTGATGCTGTAACAACAAGCTGTCAGGGGCCGGCTGGAGAGGTTCCTGTGGGATGGGGCTGTAGAACTGAGAGCATCGAGTACAACCGCTGGGAAGAGCCTGTAAATGGGTCAGACTTATTCAGACTGGGTACTTGACTTTCGCATGATAAAGCCCTTGAATTGTTTGAAACATGCACATCCATCCTCCTGGAAATCCTAAGGTTGGAGAGGACTGGCCGGCTGCTGGACCGGTTGCATCTACTGCCTCACTCAAGGTAGCTGTTGTAGGGGTGAGGCAAGGTGGAGCGCTCTCTAACCCTCCTGCTCTCCTTCTAGCAGCTCAGGGCGTTTCCTGTCCTCATCAGTCCTTCCATCAAGGACTATGGGTGGAGATATCCATATGTTGGCAAGCTTCGATTGTCTGTAGGAATGACATTGGGATTGACAGGAAAGTCAAGGGGACCAGACTGTGGCGGCACATGAAAAGAAATACTGAAAATAGATTTTTTTTTCATATTCTGATTAAAGTTACCCCTCTTCCGGCTCATTCAGGATCTGCGTCTCTCAAATCCATACTCTTTCTTGCTCTTTCTAATTAGAAAACAAACCAGCATCTAAAATAATAATAACAACAACAACAAACCAGAATAATCCACACCAGGACACCACTGATTCAACCTGGCACTAAGAAGACAGCCATTATCCAGTCCTGGGAGCTGCGGGCGGAGGCTGCTGCCTCTCCCTCGTGCCTCTTCCAGCTCTCACCTAGGATTAGATATCTCTGTTCTCTTCTGCCAGCACACTCTGTTCCTCTCTCTCCTCAGACATCACTTGGACTGCTTGTTTACCCATCAGCCTCCTGAGAGACCTTAAATTCCTTAGGACAGAGACCAAGTCTGAGCATCGTTGTGGAATGAGCTGAATCAGGAAGCAGGAGTAGAAGCAACTCAAAGCTACATTTGCCCCCGGGCCTTTCAGGACTCCGAGTGCACTACATAAGCACATGGGCCTAGAAAAGGGGATCTGTGTATAAATCATGTGCAGACATTCATATGGTTCAGTTATGCTTTAAACTGTGGGGATGGACTGCCGAAATGAAGAACTGAAGCCGGTGATCATTTCCAAATGGCAGCTGGTGAGAGTCTCAAAGAACTGAACAGATAGGAAATCATTTTAAAAAATGTCTTTCAGTCATACGTATTCCATTATAATACAACAACCAAAGTGACTTTCTAAGGCAGGGCTCGCTGGACATGCCTGTGATTCTAACACTTGAGAGGCTAAGACAGGATGATGGCCAAGAGTTCAAGGTCAGCCTGGGCGACAGAAAGAGACCAAGACGGAAGCACACCTGGGAGCCGGACCTCAGGGCCCACCTGTGGGGACTTGTCTTGATGACAATAGTTAATATGTAGAGGCCTATCTTAACTGTAGTGACACTATTGCCTGGGCAGGGACCCCTGGACTGTGTAAGACAGAGAACGTGAGTTGAGTACGCACGCGTGTGTTCCTAGTTCTCTTCTTCCCGACTGGAGGTGTGATAGGACCAGATGCCTCAAAGCTCCTGATAACACAGCTTCCCCACACAGCGAACAAATCCTTTCTTCTCCAAGTTGCTTTAGTTGGTGTGTTTTATCATACAATGAAAAAGGAAGCCCAAATAACCAACCAATTAATAAAACGGCTTTTCAAACGTGTATCTTATTTCAGAGACAGGTGACATCTTAGGATTTCAGAAGCATAGAGAGCTCTACAGCTTCAAAAACACTCATGTTTGGAAATACCTGTACAGCTGACTAACCACGGGGCCAGGCCTGCCTCACTGTGGGTTTGTCTTTTTCACTTCAGCTTTAAATTGACCTGTTAGCTCTTTACGTGACCTAGATTAAAAGCCACCTTAGGATTTTTGAAGCTTTAAAATATAACATTTTAAACTTGTTCTCTCTCTCTCTCTCTCTCTCTCTCTCTCTCTCTTCCCCCCTCCAGTAATAGTCTTGACATTTAAAGACAAATGCTTTCTTACGCACTATCTACCAATACTTTTCACTGTCATAAAAAATGTGGTATTCTCTAATTTACTTAAGCATCATAATGTCTCCCACATTGACCTTCATGTTTTTTTATTTAATCCAGAATCTAACCAATATTCAGATATAGTATTTGGTATAACCTGTCATGGTCTCTTCCTGTAGCAGCCTCTGTGCATGTTTGGTTTTCATAATTCTTTTATTATTATATTATTTCTGAATTCAGGGAAGTTGGAACCCAGGACATGACATGGTGTTAATTTTTCATATTGTTTCTCTCTGACTGAATTCAGCCTAAACTGCTTGTTAAGAACTCTGTATCTGTAAGATTGTGCATGCTTCGTTTTCGTTTTGGGTCACGAGACAGCAGAAAAGTTGGAGAACAGAAACGAAGGGGCAAACCCCCACCATCACAAGTCACACAATGACCTCCAGCCTTTCAGCTATGATTCTTTCCAGAATAGTGAGAGCTGCATTTCCCATCTCATCTCTGTTTCAGATCTGCGCAGACGTGAACAAGTAGCCTCTGCTGCCACCACTGCTGAGAGCCACTCCACAGCATGGCCTTCCCTGCCAGGAACGATCAAATCCCAAGCAAGGGCCAAATAAAACTTCCTTCCATAAGTTGCTTCTGATCAGGGCTTAATCACGGCAGCAAGAAGCATAGCTAGCAAGCCCCACGGTCAGTCTGTCCGGTAGAACGCCAGCTACTACTCTCCTTGCTCTTGACCTGTCTGACTGGCTGCAAACAGCTTCTCTCTGTGTTCCGCCAGCTTTGGGGGGAACTTGCACATTTTCCTTCCTTATTTTGCATAAACTACGTATGTTTTCTCTGCTCGGCCCCATGCACCCTCTGAGCTGATGTCCTGAGGCCGAGAGTGCGATACTGCGCTTATTTACGTTGAGTGAACATCGGATCCGGGGGCTGTCGAGCGCTTTCGGCTAAGAGGTTCTTAGTGGGAACCGCTTTCAGTTCGGCTCGCTCCGTTCTCCTCCTTACCCCGGTGAACTGTGTTGAAAATCCTCCGTCAGCATTTACGCAGCATGTAATTTTTTTTTTTTTTACTCTCCTCCAACAGACACATTTGGATTTACTATTTCACTTGAACAGCTGATGTTTACTGGCAGCAACAGAACAGAATTTATGGCAGCAAATGGAAGCTGAGCTCGCACGCTGGCATCACGGAGAGAAACTTTGTTTGCCATTTCGTGGTTGTGAAAACAATATGTCCACGATTTTGTACTCATCAGCACTCCGACGTAACGACTTCCATCTGGTCAAAGAAAGACACTCAGGCCCTCTATCTTCTTGACTTGGAGCCTTCATCCATGCAAAGGCAACCTGCAGCAGACTTAGCATATCTTGCAAAGTGTCTGTAACATTCTGGGTTCCCAGCCGAGAGCGGTCCTGAAGAGCCCGTGTGGATAGGCAGGGAGAGAACGTGCCTGGATCATCCTAATAGAAGGGGCTCTAATTGGAGCAGGATGGCAGGCTGGCTTTGAGGTGGAAAGAAAGAAAGAAAGCTGGATGATTTGTGGTGCGTTCCAATTGGAGGTAATAAGGACTCGGAGCTCCACAGAGACCAAGTGATTGGAGAATAATACCGAAGCGATGGAGGCCAATAACGTGGTAATGAGAAGCAGTTTAGCATCCCATCTTGTCCCATCTGGCAGGAAGAATTTGGCACCGACCATTGAAACACGAAGCTCCTGATGGCCCCCACACTCTCTCCGTGACCTTCCTCACTCATCAGGCGAAAGCTGAAGCAGACAGAAATGCTGCGTGATATTTCCATTCTTCCCTGTGCAGGGATTCAGCAAACACATACTGTGTACTCCGGGAGCACCATGGGATGCTAAGGTGTGGAGTCGCACACACCTCTGGGCCGCCCTCTATGACTAAATGAGAGATATGAAATAGAATAGAAGATCCTGATTTGGAACTGTAAGCGATTCATGAAGAGGGCTTTCCTGTACCTCACCATTCATATGCTTTGTGATAATCTTCTTATACTTCTGTGTCTTACTGTGTTTTACCAAAATCTTTACTTATTTTAGCTTCTTTTCTTTTCCCCAAAGTGGGTAAAGGAGGGGAAAGAGTCTAGAAATAACTCTGAAGCTGCTCTTGCCTCTGAGGAACCGGCAAGCCTTGGCGGGAAGGGGATTCTATGCTCAATCTGCAATCCCTGTCAGCAGCATCGTGAGGCATCAGCTGTTCGAGAGCCAGCATTCAGCTAATGCACACTTGGCTTGACTGGCCAAGCAGAGCAAGGAATGGGTAAAGCTAAAGGCCATGAGGTAATACCTCCAGAATGTTCTTGAAGAACAGGAACTCAGGATGCAAACAGAGGAAGCCTCCTCCTGGGCCCCACATCCTTCAGCAGACTCCCAAAAGGCTAACACTGCCCAAGAAGAGGCTGTTGCACTCGACAGCAGGCCCCAGTGGCCCTGCTCCGTCCCAGCCTGTGGTACCACCATAGCCCTCCCTCTCCATCCCTGCCTGTTTTATCTCTACACTCTCTGGAAATCCAGGCTGTGAGATCACAACGTCCCGTTCCCACAGTCCCCATTCATAGCGGGTTAGCAGGGACCACGGAGAAAGACATGGCAACCCTGCTAACCTTTAAGGACTTCTCATACGTAAGCCTCAACACAGGGTCCCTTCCTTCGACAGTTTGGATTCTACTGTGCCTAATGTCTAGAGCGAGAACCGTGGTTTCCTCCATACTACATAAAGTCTTAACCAAGGTTCCTTTTATTCTTTTTATTCAACCTCTGCTCCTGCTCTGGGGTCAACTCTCTCTCTTTGGGCCTCGGCTCTTTCTCCCAGTACCCGTTTTATAGAGCAAGAGCACATTTTTGGCGATGTTAACCCTTAAGGGGAAGGCACTTCTGCTGATGTGTAAGAGGTATTACAAGGGAGCTGACTCTGGGTCCCAGTGGCAGCAGAGACTCGGGAGCTGCAAAGAAACTTTGCTAAGTGCCCATCAGTTCTACAGAAAAGGGATTTACTCAAAGGTGCCCCCAAAATGTTCAGCAATCCCAAGCCTTAAGTCTCAGCCACAAGAGGACACAACAAGAGGGAGGCAGGGTAGGAGTGGATGCACCCCAGCGCTTCTCCACTTGACTATGTTTTCCTCTCCTCTTAAGTAAATGAGGGTGGGGTCAAGAACCACCCTGAAGGCTGACCCATGACCAGTGAACTTAGGCAAATACAAGATACATGGGTTTCTATCACTGTAGAAACAATTAGCACACACTTCATGGCTTATACACAGTAAATTTAGAAAACCGGAGACAGAGCTTAGCGGCTAAGAGCATGTATTGTTCTCATGAGAACCAGAGTTTGGTTCCCAGTACCCACGTCAGAGGGTCGCAATTGTCTGTAACTCTGGTTCTACAGGTCATGACACTTCTAGCCTCAATAGGCTCTTGCACTTCTGCATGTGTACAGGTATGTACCTGAAAACAAAATAAACCTCTAAACAATAGCAAATCTGGAACTGGGGTAATGGGTTGACAGGTAGACCCAACATCAGTCTCTGGTCTCCATATGCTCCAAGGTACACAATGTGTACCCATGCATACACAAACATGCACATTACATGCAAAAGAGAAAAGAACACATTTACCATCTCATAGGTTAGAAGACCCATGGGTACAGCTTGTTTTCCCCTTGGCACCCCAGAAGGCTGAAGTCAAAGGTGTTGGTCCAGCTTCACTCCCTTCCAAGGCTCCAGGGAAGAATCCATGTCCATGCTCGCGAATGTTGCTGGCAGAATTCAGTTCCATTAGGCTGCTGGACATGGGTCCCCTGTTTCCTTGTGGGTTGTCAGCTAGGGACCACTTTTGGCTCCTTGCAGCCTCTCTCTGGTTCTTTACAAGGCCCCGGTTTCAGAGCCAACAAGAGTGTAGGAGCCCTTCTCACACGCTGTCACATCTCTCCAGTTTCAGTAGGAAATGTTCCCCACCTTGAAAGGCTGAACCGTGTTGAGCCCACCCTATATTCAAGGGTGATCCGTTCACCTCCAAATCTGTCACCTCGACCACATCTGCAAAACCCCTTTGGCTATGTAATGTAAACGCCACAATTTCCAGGGATTAGGCAAGGTTCTGAGGGGGAGTTTTTCATCCTACTACAGATATATTGGTACCTGAACACGTCAAAGGGCAGGAAGTAGACAGAGAGCCTGTGTTGGCTGAGTGAGAAGAGGCAGTGGTGGCCGGAGCCAGCTACTCCTCTATGGATTGTACCAGAACCAGATAGCATCCAAGAAGGGAGCTGAACTCAACTTGGAATAGGACTCCATTCATGAGAAAGTGAGAGACAGGCTCCCTGAGGCGAGGGCTGAGAGAAAGCTGTAGCATTAGCTGTAAGGGATGGTTCTGTGAGGGAGAATGAGTGTGAGTTCCCCAGTGGGGTATCTTAGGGAACTTAGAAAAGCATCAGCGTTAAGCAACCCCCTGCTCCCCAAACTGTCCAGCTACAGTCAAGCCTGTCTTCCACGCGTGGATTCCACAGAGCTACGAAGGTCACAAAAGCTAAAGAAACGAGAAGGCGAATGGGAGAAAAGAGCCCACCACCCTCTCCCCTGCCTTTTCCCTAGCTGGAGAATGGATGAAGCTTTCCAATGAATGAGCACCTGGACCTTTATTGACAGGGAGAACAGGAGTTGCAAGACCCCAAAGCATGACATTTGTTAGTATTTGAAACAAAAGCTGCGGATCTGCATGGAGCGGTTGTTCTCAACCTATGGGGCTGCAACCCCTTTGGGGGTCGCATGTCAGATATCCTACACATCAGATATTTACACTATAATTTATAACAGCAGCAAAATTGCAGTTGTGATGGAGCAATGAAATAATCTTAAGGTGGGGGGAGGGGATCTCCACAACATAAAGTGTTAAAGGGTCTCAGTGTTAGGAAGGTTGAAAAGCACTGGCTTAGAGGCTCATTCCCAAACAGGGAAGCAAGTTCACATGGCAGCTGACGCAGGACTTGAGGCGGCCTTCTGCCTGCTCTTTTTTGTTTCACGTATAAGATGCATAAATCACCCCCACCGTTGTCTAGCAGCCCCAGGAGAGGGCAACCCATCTCCATTAATGTAACTTAGATCTTGGTTAAGCTTAAATGCTTGGCTATGGTTGAGCCATTGCCACAGGGCCAGAACACTAAGATCTTATGAAATATACTATAAAGATGGAATAAGGCCCTCTGGCTATCATTACTAAGCACTATAACTATAACCTGTTGGATAGTTGTTGGTAAATAGGAAAGGTGTTATGGCTGGTGAGGGGGGTTCTTTATTATTTTTTATATGTGATCTTTGGGGTAATTTTTCCATGTTGTCATGGAAAGGACGTCAGGGCTTGATTCTGCAACTAGGTCTCTCAGCAATGAGTGACACATAGGAAAATCCTCTGTCCCGCTGGGCCTCAGTTTCTTCTTGTGCAGTAGATTGTCTGCTGCCTGACTCACAGTCGTCTGGAGATAATCAGATGACATGAGGGTGGTGACTATACCTCCCACATTGTAATCTGTGGTTACAAGAAGATAGAACACATTGCTGAGCATTTATGTAGCATTACAACATTATACATTTTAAAGGGATCTAAGGCACTGTCTTTCACGGATTCTTCCCATTGCACGGGAGAAGGTGCCTCTGAGCAGAGTCTCGGTGAGAGGGACAAGAAGGGAAACCAACTTTTCACTGTGTCTTTTTCTTGAGCCTTTAAATTAATATCATGCATATACATTGACACTAATAAAATTTAAGAAACCCCTTGAGAGTTGAAGAAAGAAGATATATTTATTGCTAATAACACAGTTAACCTAATCTAATCTTGTAAAAGGGCATTTCAAGAGCTCTAATGTCTCAGGGTTGAATGAGATAATTTAGTTGACATAACCAGAGCACAGCCTGGCACCTGGAAGTGTTGGGAAAGTGGTAGTGGCCTTGGTCCTGAGGTCATCATTATGACTATTAGTCCCCGATGAGTTATACACAAAGATACAGCTAGTGGGATGCTGGATGTTAGAAAGTTTCTTGATTTCACTGGGATGTTGGACACAGATGTAAGGGGAAGATGCCAGAGACTTGATGGATCATGTGACAGATGAGTGGAAAAGGTGGGGGGGAGCCAGAAACAAGCCAGCGAGGGAAGAACAGAGCGAGTTTGGGGAGAGGCAACTGCACCCGTTATATCGTGTAACTCGCTTTCGGTTGCCGATGCTTCCAGAATGTCTACGTGCGTTTTACATGTGGAGTTATTCTGATATTCATGTTATTAAGTAACAAATAACTTGAAATCTCATTAGCTTGCCTGTAGACGTTTTATTTTTTTTTCAAGTGTATTATTTCTCCTCGTTTTATGGCAAGGAGCACTGAGTCCATAAATCAAAGACTTTACAGGACGCTGCAACACCTTGCTCCAATGCCAAGATAGAGAATCCGATAGCATGACTGTTAAAATGAAGACCCCTGAAGACCGTGGTTCCTGCTAAGAGAATGCCCAGGGCAGCCAGACACTGTGTCTCTCTTTTGCATTTAATGCTGTTGCATCATTCTGTTGATCTGTGATGGAGCAAACACCTAGAAGGACCCTTGCCACTCCCATGCAGGAATGCTCAGCCATGCAGTGACACCTTGGGTGCTATTGTTGAAACTGCTCTAGATAACTTGATATCTTCTTCCTCAAAGTGTGAGCTTCTCAGCAAGTCTCATAGTATGTTGGGAAGCCTATTTCCAGAGCGGACTCTCAGACCTTCCTCTCATACCTGTGTAATCAAAAGGCCCAGTTTTCAGGGTGAAACAGTGAGGGTCCAGGCGTGAGTTCTGTTTTAAAAGTGTTATTGTGCTGGAGGGGAGAAGTGGAGGGACAGAGGGACAGAAGAGCAGAGAGAAGACAAGCAGCAATGAAAAACAGCATTCATTTCTCTAATCATTTGGCCATTTCTTAAGAAAATAGAATTAGTAGTTTGAACCAAAAATACATTGCGGGAGTAATTTTTCCCAAAGGAAAGGATTTGGAACAACGGGACCACTTAGGGGGAAGTAGGGCTTTAAGGAGGAAAAGAGGAGGAAACAGCTTGGAGATGGAGGCTCTGATCTTACTGACTGAGTCAAGAAGAACTTGAGGGTCTCATTCCGGTCCCCAGGAGGATAAGGGGAGGGGATAGTTAATGGAGAAAGAGTCTAAGCTAGACGCCAGCGATGAGGGACTCCCACTCACAAGCTAGGACACTTAAAACCCAGGAATTTCGTGACAGAGTTGTCTGGTTTTTGAGTCAGTGATTCCTTTTGACAACAAGGGTAGCTTTCATTGCTTCCTCATCCATCCCAGTGGCCTCCTGAAAGACTTCCTCTACCGAGGCATTTATTTCGCTGTCTGTCGAGGAAGACAAGCCGCCTGGTCAGTGTGAGCTAACAGGTGTGACCATCGGGGTTGCGTGGATGACAGACAAAAGCCAAGAAATTTGACTGGTTCTGTTGGTGGCTAGCATTTCCTGTGTGTAATTTTGGCTCGAAAGTAACTAAAGACTTGGCTCCTTGCATGCATCAAGCAGAATTTAACAAAACTCAGAGTGACTGCGCCTGGGGCTATAGTGTGAGCACAAAAGACTAGGAAGGCGGAGCTAAGCAGTTTTGCTCATGTTTCTCTCATGAGTGATTCTCAAGGAAGAATTCACTGCAGTTCAGAAACACGAAAACAACCCACGGCAGGAAGGCTCAGGCCTGCCCCATCAGGAGACAGCCGGAAAAGAGAAGTTATCAGCAACCAGCGGCTGCCTCTCTCTGCATGTTGATCCTTGGTAATAATAATAATAAAACGAGGAAAAAGGTGAAAGACCTTCACCATTCTCAATTGAAGGGAGTCCTGGTTAAAATGTATTGCAATGGATAATTTCTCTTGGAAAATACCTGCATAGCAATACAGAATAAAGGGACTCTAACCAGGGTCACACTTTGTGGTGTGTGTGTGTGTGTGTGTGTGTGTGTGTGTGTGTGTGTGTGTGATTTAAGACATTCTGTTACCAAAGACAACATTTCTGAGAAAGAAAATTGACTTATTTAAATCAGCATCTCAACTCCCTGAGCAATGCTCATTTATCAGAAGTAACGTTTGCAATCAACAAAAACAATTAAGAAACTGGTAATGACTTTTTTTTCATTTTTATTTTTGAAATGCAGACCAAATAAAAGCTTGAGTTCTGAGCTGGCAAGCTTAGACAACCATGGGGCAGCTGGTTTCTGAGAACTGTCAACTGGGTCTCTTCTTGGACTGACAAAGGAAACAAGCTCCTCATGCCTTCTGATGAGCGGGCCTAGGTGCAGCCATGTTGGGGTTGACCCATCCTTGTAGGTGTTCTTGGTTCACAGCTGGGTGAATGTGTCACCGTCTCTCGGTGTTGCTAGGAGCTCACATGCGGCACAGTTATGAAGTTCAAACTCACATTAGCATGATATCAAGAGGGCATTTAAATGAGAACTGCACAGTCACCGGGAACAAACTCCTTCTGGCCTAGAGGAGCGTGCTGGACAAGCAGACCAGAACATGGCATTCCGGTTCTCGCTTTGTGCAGCCAGCATTATTCATCAAATGTCTTCCTAGTTTCGTTTTCTTTATTTTTTTTCTCTTTTATTTCTGTCTTAGTCTGGGCTTTTTGTTTGGTTGATTTTGGTGTGTGTGTGTGTGTGTGTGTGTGTGTGTGTGTGTGTCTGTAACATATACCTGATGGTGAGTCATGGATACTTATTAAGACTAATAAAAATGGGATTTTTAGCAAGCCTAATGATTGGGTCATGGAATGATCAAGCTGGAATCTCATGTGAGCATCTTTTTTGGGATTTAGCACTTTGCCACCTGCCACCCCAGGGTCTCAGACATGGAGGAAATGTGAGGATGTGATAGAATTGCAGCAGGCAATATGTATGTGAGAGGTGCATGACCCTGATTTTTATAAAGACAGTCCCAAATCGTCCCAGATGATAGACAGTTTTGGTGCCAACCTCATAGAAAGGAGCCAATATAGTCAACTTAGTGAATTACTCAATTCCACTCTTGTATCTACCGCCGGTTCATTCTGTGGACCATTTTCTCATTCATTCCTTGACAGGGAGGGAGAAGAACTGGTCGCATGCTCTCTAGATACCAAAGCCTCCTCAACTGGACATGAGGAAGTTCTAAAGATGGAGAAGAGGAATTCCACTGTAGGAAAATGTTTTGACAAAAACAGTCTGCAAGGAGGAGTGTTTATTGTGGCTTATTATTCGTGGGGTATGATCCATCATGATAGGGGAAGCCATGGCGGAAGTGGCAGGCTCCATGCAAGCTGGAGTTGGCAGTATCGGACGACTTCTGAACCAGAGCTCCTCCGAAACTGAGAATTCTTTGCAAGCAGGAGTAGAAGCAAATGGGGCTCTAGAAGCCCTCAAACCCGGTCCCTGGGGCCCCACCTCACGTGTGGGTCTCTTCTGAAGCCTCACTTCTGAAGTTTCCACAGAAGTCGCCACCGGCTGGGGACTAAGCATTCTTGAGTTTGCAAGAGCCATTTCACATGCAAACCGTAATAGCAACTCCCTAAAATGTTAAAAACAAATGAGCAAATAATTGAATAAATCACAGCCAGGAAGCCCTTTTTAGGAAATGGAGCAGCAAAGGCAGAAGCCCCAATTGAAAGCTTTCCAGCTTTGGCTATATGTAAATTTAAAACATTTGTATACTCCAGACCACCATAGAAGAAACAAAAGTAGATAATCCGCAGCAGGAAATTAATATTTTAATCCACACGACAGATGAAAGTGCATATTATTTGTTTTATTGTTGATGCTATAATATTTGTTACTACCAAAAGTCACTATAATGAGCCAAATAAATAAAAATAATTCAAAGTCATAAAGAAGTCCCCGGGAGAAATGTTGAGGAGAAGCCAGCCACCCTCAGGCAGCCGCACCATTGGGCCTCTGGAGCAGGAAGTGCCAAAGAGGCTGGAAGGTGGAGCATTTTAGCACAGAAAATGGGTGCTATCCAATTATATGATCGATAATCTTAGCCAGAAAGAGAGAAACGTAAACTTATAAAAGGCCCGTTTCAGCTGCAAAGTCTTAAGGGTTAGCATTCGTTCATCGGTTTCCCGCGTATGGGATAGAAATTGAGACTGTACTATGGAGATTTTCCAGGTCTTGGGTAAAGCAGCAAATGAAATCGAGGCCCCTGAGGAAATTGCAGGTGAGTGAGAATGACCCGGGGTGTGGAACAGGGTGTTCAGGGCCTTGGCAGGCTGGCTCTGGGAGGGTACCAGGACTCTCTATCCCTGGACCAGGCCTTCCCTTCTATTTCATACCCGGCTTCTGTTTTCCCTCTTGTTACTAACAAACACCCACTGTCCCTTTCCCTGTGACAGTGTGGAACTTATCCTAGATCTTGATGCCCCGTGAGGGGGAGACAAAGGAAACTCAGCTGGCACGGCAACAGAGACCCAGGATGACGGTGACACGGAGGGCCTCTGCCAGGCGTTTCTGTGAAAGTGTGAGCTAGCCTATTCAAACAGACTTCGCCTAATGAGAACCAGAGAGGAGGCTCAGTGCACACTAAGTGAGGTGGCAGGAAACGCCGGAACAGACCTTGTGCCTGGAGGTTATAGTCACTCACAAAGGAAAAGCAAGCAAGTTCCTATTTCCTGAGCTGACACTGGGCAGGAGGGATGCGGGAGTGGCACAGCCTCAGTCCTGAGGAGGAAAATCAAGGCAGGCAACAGGGAGAGTGTGCGCATGTTCAGGGGCCGAGGGAGCGAGCGCCTGACGCCTTTGCAAGCAGCCCACGTGCTGTGCCATTGAAGTATAGGATGGACAAAGGCAAGAGATGGAAGCAGAGGTAAACAGGGAGACAAGCCATGTGCTGTCGTCAGGACATAGGCAAACAAGCCCATTGTTTATTCTGAGTGATGCAGAAACCATCCGTGTTTGTGGAGATACACAAAAGGATCTCAGCTCATTCCTGATGAGGATCAGTGGCTGTGTGGAAAGGGACTCGGCCGAGGTATGAAAAACAAAACAGCGGTTTAGAAATATGGTGTCAAAGAATTTACTTATTTCAAATAATAGTTTCTTGATTTAGATTAAATAAATGATACCTACAAGGAAAAAATTTATTTAATAATTAAGTTTTTGTTGGGACCAATTGGAGTCCTGGCCTTCAGCTGCTCTTCCCTGCTAGAGAATTCTAATTGAAGTTACTAAAAGCTGTGCCTTGCCTAGGGGATCAGAGGATGGGATTTTCACCTGTTGGCCATTGACTGCTGGGTATTTAAGCCTCCATGGTGCTATTAAAAAAAAGGGCTTCGTACCAGTGATTGGACATCCGTGTGTCTGTCTCTGTGTGTGTTTTCTCAACCTCCAGCCCCTTGCCTGAAGCTCGCGAACTGGATTCTAGCGCATAGAGTGCAGAGGGGGTGGGGGCGGTGCGCGGCAAGTTTTAGTCCTTTGTCCCCAAATACATTAATAACTGTGGTAGTTTGAATGAAAATAGTCCCAGAGGCTCATAGGGAGGAGCACTAATGGAAGGTCTGGCCTTGTTGGAGTAGGTGTGGCCTTGTTGGAGTGGGTGTGGCCTGTTGGAGTAGGTGTGGCCTGTTGGAGGAATTGTATCTCTCTGGGGACAGACTTTGAGGTCTTAGGAGCTCAAGTCAAGCCTAGTGTGTCTCATTCTCTTTCTGCTGCCTGAGGATCCAGATGTAGAACTCTCAGCTACCTCTCCACGCCGTACCTGCCTGCATGCCACCATGCTCCCTACCATGATGAGATGGACTAAACCTCTGAATTGGAAGCCAACTCTAATTAAATGTTTTTCTGCAGAAGAGTGGCTGTGGTCATGGTGTCTCCTCACAGCAATAGAACACTGACTAAGACAACAACCCTCAGTTAAGTAAAGACAAATGTTTTTGACCTCTGCGTCTGTTAACCACCCTTGTGCAGCATGCCTTTGTACTGAAATTTTAAACGTGGGGCGTTTGTTTATACATGGAAGAATAACGTATATCCACACGTCATCTCGAGCCACCAGTACCAAATATCACAGAGCAGGTGCTCTAAAGAAGAGTCACTTATTCCACTCCATCTGAGAGGCAGACATCTGACATCAGTGTGTCTGCACCACACGGGTCTGGTAGGAATAACTTCTGAGACAGCATGCTACCCCTATGTGGGGAGGAATGGGAATGTGTCTGCACCGCGTGGGTCTGGTTATCCCTATGTGGGGAGGAATTGGGACAACTGATTTTCTCCCTCAAGAACCTCAGTCCTGTCCCAAGGCTCTACCTGCATGATCTCGTCTAAGCCTACATCTCTCCTGAGCACTCAGTTCCCAGGACCGCCGCACTGGTGGTCAGTGTTCTGGAACCAACTTACAGACTGGGATGGGGGGGGGTAGAGTTCCCATCTCCAAAGTCAGGAAAGCAATGGCCAATAGTAATTTCTGATTATGAAGTTCTGCATCTTTGATTTGTGTTTGTTTTCCAAGTTTGATTTACGGATCCTATACTCATATTTATAAAACACTAGATTTTTAAAACAGAGAGATGCAACCCTGGCGTGAAAAAAAACAAATCAAACCAAGACAAACTCAGAGAGATGGCCTTCATTTGTGAGAGAAGAGGGATGATATTGTTAGTAGAAAGCTTTGGGTGACACATAGCCCATCGGCAACAGAGAAAATAGCTTTAAGTTACATTCTTTCAAGCAAACTCCTATAAAACTAATGAAAATTACTGTTACTTATTATAGTGGCTGTCAGTCTCCAGCTCCTTTTCAAAACAATTCTCATAAACTTGAATCTTTTCTGCTGATATTCTATTTTTAATCTGTATTTTTGTCTTTTTAAAAAAAAATGAATCCACTCTTCCATGCTTTTTCCCTTGAGTTCTGGGTTAAAGTAGGCATGAGATTCCTCCATTACTTCTGCTGTCACTAAAAACAGATCTTGGAAGGAGACAGTATATACAACACTTCTTATATGGCTCATATCTTAGTCTCCTGGAGAGAAGACTGGCACAAAAAAATACCTAAAGGAACAAAGCCTGAAACGTCAATGATCCCTCCACAAACTAAAGAACATTCTCTTGTCAAGGAAGACAAGTGCAGAGAAAAGGGTTGTTGATTTGACATTATCCTGGGAGTTCAGTCAATCAGGACTTTGCTGTAGTAACAACTAGCTCCCAAATTCTGGTAGAGTATTTCTTGCCCAATGTGTCTATCTCATTGGAATGGAGTTGCCTATCATGTTGGCTCAGGAATCCATGTTCCACATCCACAGCCTCAAACACCACTGGTTGTCATGCCAGGACAAAAAGGCATCCTGCCTGCATGGTCCCAGATCAACAATCCCACGCTCTGGTATAGAAATAGAGACACCATTTCTCCTTGTAACTATGTGGCCTTTCCCACCCAACTCAAGAACAAGCTTAAAGAGAGAGATCTGAAGATATATTTTGAAAGCACTGCTGTCTATAAGAGACACAGTCTAGGCTCACTCAACATATACAGGCCGGTGTCCAATGTCCACAGCGTCCATTTGCAGAATTCCCGAGTCCTACCTTGTGTCAGCTGTGGGCTCCCCTGCTTCAACTGCCCAAAAGTACAAACAAAGGAAGCCTGCTGCCTCAAGAGGGAGGCGTCTAGGTTTCAGACAGAGAGGTACATGGTCACGGGGCACGACTGACATAGCAAAGAAGCCTTCACAGGCCTTCCCGCCCTAGCCAGCTCAGCTCCTTGGGATGTGCGTGTGGGCGCTAGTTCACCAAGTCTAGAAGGGCCAGACACTGTGCTGCATCAGACACGAGGGTTGAGTGTTCTCTCCTTTAGCCAGGACAGGTTCTGTGTTCAGAGAGCTCCTGTCTGCCGCCAAGCTTCTGCCCTAGGCCAGGGCAGCAGCTGTGTGTTTCTGACCTAAGGCTTATGAGTACAAAGGAACTGGCCAGCCGTGAGATTCAGAAGGGAAAGCCCAGCCGATGCCTTCGTGGTAGACCAAGAGAGAGCAGAATTAAGAGTGTGACAAAGTATGCCAGGAGTGGGACAGTGGTTAGGAAAGGAAGGAGCGGGGCTCCTCTGCAGGTTCGTTTGCTGTGTTGATCTGGCTGCACAGATGAAGGAAAGAGAGCGGGACTTTCTTTGCACAACCCTGACCAGGCAGCATTTTGTTCATTTCACCACGTCAAGCAGTTATTTTTCCAGTTTGGGTATAGGCTAAAGATGGTAAGAGAACCCTGATCATCACACTTCTGAAACAGATGAGGCTAGCTTTGGTAATTAGAATCGGAGACCACAGCCGTAATTAGGAACAGCCACTCAGCCCTCCTCCAGGGTGCGGTGCCCCTGCCTGGAGAAATTGAAGGCACAGCCAGCACGCTTCTGGCACAGTGATCCCCGCACGTGACAGAGCAGGGCTCACACGTGATCCATGAATCTGACCGCAGATGAGAAAACCTGATGTTTGCTTCTAGAGAGCCTCCTGACCTGGTCTTTTCAAACATCTTTAAATTTTGGCCAAAACTTTCATGATTTGAAAATGCAATTTTAATCCTTATTTAAAGCCTGATGTATGTCCAAGGAAAATTTAAGTTAAATAAAAAAAGCAAACCAAAAAAACACAGCTTTGGCTGCGTTAAAATGGAAGCCCTGCTACATGCAAGGTTCTGAGGGTCTTGCTAAAATAAAAATTCTCCGTTAACAGTTTTCACATGGGGACCGAGTCTGACTTCTAATGTAAGTCCAGGACAAACAGGCACATCTAAGGGGGTGGGCGTGCAGGGAGTCAAAGCCCCTGAGGGCTCTAGAAGTTGCAGCTAAGCCCTGGGTATCATCCTGTTGACCTCTGACCACAGCACTCGCTCAGGACCTGAAAGATACCAGCCCTTCCTTGGGAAGGGAGTAACACTGTATTGGGCTTTGTTGAGAGATGGGGTGGGCGGGGGGGGGGGGGGAAGCGTTGCATCTTTTGTCTATTACAAATAAGTAATTGGTTATTCTGGAGACAAACAAGAGTTGCAATGAACTAACATTTCGGTACCCTGGTCATCTTCCAGGGAATGTTGGCCCTCTAAGGTATGGGTGAGAACTATGTGTACAAGGTATTTCTAGGCTCAAATGAATTCTCCAATATAGACTCTAAACATGGATTACACGTGGTTTAGTATGTTGCTTCTTAGAGACTTGAATGAGATAATGTGGATTATATCTCTCGGAGACAAACATACAGCATGAAACATTCTCTGAAAGCGATTTCCAGGAATCCTCCCTCATCTTCCTCCCCTGCCCCAGGGAGGCGAACAGGACAAAAAGGCTCTGTCGGCACTCAGCTCCTAGGACACAGCACCAGGAATCAACATCACTGAGTTTCTCGAGTCTTCCTCCCCCTCTCTGAAGCTAACATGGTGGAAGAGTTTGTTTTCTAGATCTTTCCCTGATCACGTGAGCAGTTTGAACCATATCGATGAGTTCACAAACACTAGCCTATAGATTCTTTTAAACAAATGCTAGATGTTTCTTTCAAATGTCTTAAATACTGTAGCACCACGACCACATCGGCCCATCTCCATAGGTGAAGACTAAGAGTCCCTTGCATGTAAACGGAAGGAGCCGAGGAAGAAGAAGACAGGCAGGCAAGGCTTTAAACCCACAGAAGAAACACGTTTCTCTCACTCCGGGTCACTTGTTATAAGAAATTTCCAGCTGGCTGATTTGGCTAAGTCTGTCTCAATAAGCCTAAGATGGTTGAGATTCAAGCACCTAAGAAGGTAGGCAGAAAGAATACAGGACAAGGGGACCAGGAGGGCAATGGTTTCTCTGGTTCCTGCACCTAGTGAGGATAACACTCCCTGGGAGACCACAGGGTTTTCTTTTGAATTCAGATTGAGGCTTACAATTTTGGTTTTCTGTAGTTCTGCTGTGAGTAAGCAAGAAATAACATTTCACCACGTTACCAACTGAAAGCAGTAGGCAGAGAAGCTCCTAATCTATTCAGTGGCTCCTTCCTGGAACTCTGTTGGCTTTCTTTGGGAGGATTAGATGAAGAGATGGAGCAAGCGAAGCCTGTGGGTTTGTGTGTTTCTTATGTGGTCCTGAATACCTGGGATTAGAGATAGATGGGTTTATGAGCTGCGTAACAGTAAACACTGTACTTAAAAATGGTAAAATAAATAAACAATAAAATAAAAAAATTAACAGCTAAGAACACTGACTACTCTTGCAAAAGACCCAGGTTCAGGACCCAGCCTATGGAGGCATTATAAATCCAGTTCCAGGGAATAGTATACCCTTTGCTGGCCTCGGTGGGTACTGCATACGTGTGGTACACAGACATACATGCAGTGAAGCGGCCAAACAGGTAAAATAAAAATATGCTTTAAATGGCAAAAATAACAACTCATCCTTCTATTGTGAGAGGACACGCATCCCAATTTTTTGGTGATCAGAGCTGGCAGGGCAATGTAGTTGCTGTAGCTACTGCAGTAAGACCTCATTGCCCACGAATAAGCAAAGCAAGAGACACACAGCCCAGAGGAAATGGAAGCTATCATGTTTGTTGTTCTTCTCGACTAGCACCATACACGGGCTTTCCACACTGGAACACAGCCTGTCCCGGTTACAAAGCCATCTTCCAAAACAGAAAATTAAGACAAAACGTTTGTTTTGCCAACTTGAATTTTGCCAACATGTAAAACTTTAGATAGTGTAGTAAAAAAGAAAAAAACTACTTATAATACTTAATTTACTAATTTCCATAAAATAAAAATTACATTATATATACTCGTTGATGTGGAAATCTCACTTTATTCTACGCTGGCCTGCTGCCTGTGTCGTACACATCTTGGCTATAATCAACTTCACCATCATTACAAACCCCTCTGGATTTTTAATGATTTCCTAAAATACAATATCTTCTCTGTGACCCCAAGGGCTTGTACCAAAGGCCTTTTCAACCTTAAAGATTCTGCTGTTTCCAGAAGTCCCAACTCAGAGTTCTCAGAGTGATTCCCACCAGCTGGATGCTGTCTGTCATAGTTTTGAAATTCTTACTCCTTGACCAAGGAGTCTACATCTTCATCTTGTTCTGGGCCATGCAAATGAAGTAGCCAGTCTAGATGATCCAGCCTGGGCAGAAATAAAAGGTAGTTTAAACTCTGTCTCCTGAGAACCGTAAGTCTACTCCAATCATGACCATTCAGAATGATTGCTATACTATAATTCATAGATAGGATAGAAAGCAAAACACACAACACACACACACACACACATAACATGCTTTTTGTGCATTTGTGACACTGAAGATCGAACTCGGGGTCTTGTATGTGCTGCACAAGCACAGTAGCACTGAGCTACATCCCCAGAAACACATGTTTTTTTCGAGGCAAGGTTTCTCTGTGCAACCTTGGCTGCCCTGGAACTCATTCTATAGTCTAGGCTGACCTCGAACTCACAGAGATCTGCCTGCCTCTGCCTCCCAAGTGCTGAAATTTAAGATGTGCACCACCACTGCCTGGCTAAAATGTGAGCAAAGCTAATGGATGACGGTTACCATTAATGGGCACACTCCCGGGATACGTTCATCTTCTCGCACGTCTGACAGTGTCACAAAATACCTGACCATAAATAGCTCAGCAGGAAGTTGCAGTCCTAAGCGCCACTGAGACCCTGTGACAATGCAGGCAAAGGCTGTGAGGCAGAGGCTGCTCACCTCATGGCAGACAGAAAGCCGAGAGAGCAGGCCTGGATTCCGGGGTTTCCCTTTCTACCTTCTTCTCCCCTCAGTGAATCCTCTCTGGAAGCTGCCTCACTGACACCCCCAGAGACACACTTTTCTACTCTCCAGGACACTTTTCATCCACATTAAGTTGAAGTCAAGCCTCCTCCAGTCCTGGCTTAGGCCGCTCCTCACTTAATCCGCCTGTTGGCCTGACTCTGATCATTTCACCCTCAAAACAAATTTGAATAAAGCTTTGACAAACCAATTTTTGTTACTATCATTTTTGTAGCTATTCCCACACCTAGCTTCTACCACTTTCCCCCAAAAAGCACCATTCTATTTCCCTGGGACCCAAACACACTAAAATTATGATTATTTGCTTATGTAGTAATAGGGGCGGCGGGGCTGCGTTCCCAGCACCCCGGCCGCCTGCTCTGCTAGCTTATGCCCTGAAATAACAACACACAAACTGTATTCATTTAAACACTGCTTGGCCCTTTAGCTCTAGCCCTTACTGCCTAATTCTGATATCCCCATCAACCCATCTCTAATAATCTGTGAGAACCGGTCTTACCGGGAAGATTCTAGCCTATGTCCATCCTGGGTCGGAGCTTCATTGCTTGCGTCTGCCTGGGAACTGGGAGCATGGCATCTCTCTGAGGCGTCTGCTCCCGAGAGGAGAGCTGTGGAGTCTGAGCTCACTTCCTCTTCCTCCCAGCGTTCTGTTTACTCCTCCCACCTATCTTCTAACCAATAAAATGGGCCAAGGCAGTTCCTTTATTAGCCAATGACATTCCTCCATCATGCTTATTTACATAAAAAGCAATAAAAAGTAACTTTTTTAAACTCTGAAAAAGATAAATCAAAATGAACTACTGTACTATCCATACTACTACATGTGCTATGGTCCTGTAGTGCCTGTACTATAGGACGGTTGGCAAGCCAGGCAAGGGGCTGGATATGAAAACACACACACAGACACAGAGAAACAGGCCATCCTTGAAGCCCCTTGAATCAAGAACGCAAACTTTATTGTGGTCCAGGGAAGTTTATATAGGGTTGCCTTAACAAATGGCCACACCCTAACTCTCAGCTGCAAGCCCACCAGAAGCCACTTCCCTGCCATCAGGAACTCCTGAGGGTCTCATGCTCAGAGCAGCTGCAAACACAGGAAAACAAGTTGTTTGCTCAGAGCAGCTGAAAACATAGTTGTTTACAGGAAATTCAGGGTCTGGGGGTCCACAGTCCCCAACAAATTAATTTAAAAAAAACAACAAAAGGAAAAGAAGAAAAGGTGAAAAAAAGAGGGTGAGAAGACAAAAGAGGAAGGGAAGAAAAAGGAGGAGAGGAGGAGGAGAAAAGGAGAGACGGCAACAGAAGACAGAGAAGAGGAGGGGGAGGATAAATGGGGATGGAAGAGGCAAATGGGGGACAAGGTGGAGAAGGAAGGGAAAGGGGTGGGGGATGAGGGAGCAGGGGGAGGAGGTGGAGAAGGAAGGGAAAGGGTGGTGGAAAAGGAAGGGATAGGGTGGGGGATGAAGGAGGGGGAGAGGAGGTGGAGAAGGAAGGGAAAGGGTAGGGGATGAGGGAGCAGGGGCAGGGGGAGAAACAGCAGCATCTGTAGCAACAGTCTCAGGGACACATGTCTAAAGTGTGTGTCACTAGAATCCTAAAATGAAGAGAAGACAATCGGGCAGAACAAAGCAATCCTAAGCGGGGTAGGAGATACACTTTTATAGACGGATGCTGCTCCATACGCTCTAAGCAGAGCAAACATAGAGGTATCATACCCTTACCTGAAAGTCATAAAGTTAAAAATAGATTGGAAGTAAGACGACAATAAAATAGGGACTATAGGCAGCATCTGAGAACGCTGGGGTTGCTGTATGAGAATCAGATAAAGTGGACACCTAGGACAGAAAATATTATCATAGCAAAGAGGGAAAATTCAGGCTGATAAAATGCCCCAGGGAAGTAAGTCTTCTAGTCATTGGTGTGCATGCAGCTAATAATAGAACTTGGCAATGTCTGACAAAATTAAATAATACTGACAAAATTAAAGAAGAAATGGCCAATCCCATGTTCTGAAAACTTGGCACTTCTATCTCAAACATCTGCAGGAAAATCAAACAAAAACCTCATTAAGACAAAAGATATGACTATCGTAGTCAAGCACCTCACTTAATTGGTATTATAGATCACATCATCAAACAGCAGAAGAAAAAACAATTTTTTCCAGTGCACATGTTCATCAGAGAGATTTTATTATTAACCTTAAAGCAATTCTTAAAAAAAATAACTGACATTAAAACCATGTAGCATATGCACACATACATACTATCCAGACTATATAAACAGCTCAAAAATCAAATATCAAGGGGACAAGTAATGCAGTCAGTAAATGGGGAACGAGCCATAGGGACACTTCTCAAAGAAGTGTGGATGCTCAGCAGGCACATGGAGAGTTTGCTATTCTGGGTGACAGGCTGAGACAGAACAAACTATCCCGAGATTCATCTCCCCTCCATCAGAAGGACCTTCATCAAGGAAGGAGGAAAACAAATGCTGGAGAGGATACAGGGGGAGAAAACTTCCTACAGGGTTTATGAGAGAGCAAGTTAATACAGCCACAGGGTAGCCATGGATGCCCCGCAAAACCCTGACAGAGCCGCCATAGGACCTAGATGTACCAGTCCTGAGTACATGCACAGAATCAGTTAGAATGCAGCAGAGATACTTGCACATCCTATCTCCCAGCACTGTATACGTGTAGCATTGGTGCAGAACCAAGTCACAGTCACGGGCAAACATAAGAGCTGGAAAGATGGAGCAGTCTGAAATAGACACAGAAAGTGGCTTAGGGATGAGCAAAGACTCCTTAGATAAGACCATGTAAAAGCTAAAGTGCATCAATTAGATTCATCAAAATTAAAACTACGTTCATAAAAGGCATGGCATTTCTGAAATGAATAAGCAAGCACAGATGGTAGAAATCTCAAATATGTATCTGACCAAAAAACGCTGTCTTCTGGGATATATACAAAGCTATAACAGTGGCAAAACACTGTGATCAAGGGAGCTCAACCAAAGAAAGCATTCGGTTGGGTTGACAGCTCCAGAAAGCTAAAGTCCTTGATGGTAGAGCCAAGGCATTGCAGCAGGTACAACTGAGAGCTCACATCTTGATCTACGAGCAGCAGGAAGGGAGACACTGGGAATACTGTGGGCTTTTGAAACTCAAAGCCCGTCCCCAATAACATACCTCCTCCAACAAGGCCACACCTCTAAATCCTTCCTAAACAGTTCTATCAATTGAGGACCAAGTATTCAAATTCTGGATACTTATAGGGGACATCTCATTTGAACTACCACACAGAATGATATAAAGACGGCAACCCAATAAAAATGTGGTGGGGGAGGGTTTAAGCAGATGCTGAGGAAGAGCTATGGGGGAGGGCTGATAAGCACGTGGAAAGGCATTTAACATCTGCTCATCAGGGAAATTCCATTTTAAACCACAATATTCTTACATAATCACTAGCATAGCTAAACTTTTTAAATATTAGAGATGACAAAGAACAGCAGCACAAACTGTACTCTTGTGCTTTATTGGTGAGAGAGCAGAAAAGGAAAGCCCTTCTAGGACGGTCTTGTAGATTCTGATAAATCAGATTGTGCCTACCTTACAACCTGACAGTTCTTGTAAACATGCTCTCAAGAGAAAGGAAATATAAATTCATAAAATATACTGTATAAAAAAAGCTAAGCATGCTTTTTTGCTTAGCAACCAAACCCGGGTAACAACCTAGATACGCATCAATGAAAAAAGATGAACTATAGCATAGTCATTTAGATGCTCCTGAGAAACTGGTACATTCAGATGCTTTCTGCTACTGTGATAAACACCATCACCAAATGCAATGTGGGGGAAAGGGTTTATTGCATCTTGCAGGTCATAGTACACCCATCAAGGGATGCCGGAACAGGAATTCAAGCAGGAACTGAAGCAGAAACTACAGAGGGACACTGCTTCCTGCCTTGCTCCCTGTGGTAGTTTGAAAGAAAACGACCGCCAAAAGGAGTGGCACTATTGGGAGATGTGGTCTTGTTGGAGTAGGTGTGGTCTTGTTGGTGGAAGTGTGTCACTGTGAAGATGGGCTTTGAGGTCTCATATATACTCAAACCATGCCCAGTGAAACAGACCACTTCCTGTTGCCTGCCTATCGCGATGTATAATCTCAGCTCCAGCATCATGTCTGTCTGCATGTCAGCATACTGCACCCTGATAATAATGGACTACACCTCTGAAAATGTAAGCCACTCCAATTTATTTTTCCTTAATAAGAATTACCATGATGGTGGTGTCTCTTCACAGCAATAGAAACCCTAACTCAGAGACTTCCCTTGGCCTGATCAAACAAAATTCTTAATACATCTCAGGCTCACCTACCAATAAATGGTGCTGTCCATAGTGGGTTGGCCATTTACCCATGGACATGACCACAGGTCAATCTGATGGGGTCGATAGCTCAATTAAGGTTCACTCTTCCCAGGTATCTCTAGTTTTGTGTTGAACTGATAATAAAACTAATAAAACAAAAATATAACTGGTATAAAAACTAAACAAGAACAACCAATCAAAGCAATATGGTTAAATTTGAAATATATTGAGAGAAATGGCTAAAATACATGTTTGCAGACACCACTTCTGTGAGGGTCTGGAGTAGGCAAACCATTCTGTAGTGACAAAAGTCTTTACAGTGAGTGGTACCTTGAGAAAAGATGGTTGGATTGCCTGGTGAGGTACATGGAGAACTCGGTGTGGCTCTAGTGACTTTGTGTGTTTTGATCGTGGTATCAGGGCACAGGTGTATGGATTTGTGAACACTGATCAAATGACGGCCTTCAGATTGATGCATTTTATGTCATCCAAATTCATTGTACAGGAAATAAAAATATCCCCAAACAAGCATTGGACGCCCATGAATAAGTAATAAGTCCAGTCAATAAAACACAGTTTAAGTATTTAGGGAACAGTGTCTTCATGATTGCATCTGACTTGAGAGAGTATAGGTAATAGATAGATGGATGAAAGATTGATCGATGGTAGGCGGAGAGTCAGCTGAGGCTATTCGGGATGCTGATGACAGAATCTCCATGGTGACTTTTCCTTTGGTCAACTTTTCTATGTCTACATTTTTCCTAATACACAGACCTCAACCTTAACCACTCAGTTGTTTAGAATCCAGACCCACAGACGATGACTCTTCCATTTGACACTTACACAGTATAGCATCACCAGCACATGGTGATAATAAAAACCAGATCAACTTCTATTTGAGTGTATTATTGTTTCTGCATTCTCAATAGCAACTCACACACACCCTTATTGCCTACACCCAGGGTGGGCCCTCTCATTATATTCTCTTGGTACACCAAAGCATAATCACAAGAATCAAAGCCAGACATGCCTGGTTCCCAAGCCCTTTCCATTACACACTGCCCTGCTAGCTTCACTGCCAGCTACACAATGATGACAGAGACAGGATTATCACCTACAAGGAGAACATAGTATAATGACACAAGACAACGGTTATAGATTTTCAAATAACACACTAAGAAAATGGAAAAGCTTCTTGGGAATTGTCATCCCTAAGGTATACTCTTCAGAAATTCCCACAGGCGAGTGTCCCATTGTTCATAAGCTCATGTCCAAATTATTTTTATTTATTTAATTATGATGATGATGATGATTTTGATTTTTTTTCAAGACAGGGTTTCTCTGTGTAGCTTTGGAGCCTGTCCTGGAACTTGCTCTGTAGACCAGGCTGGTTTCGAGCTCACAGAGATTCACCAGTCTCTGCCTCCCAAGTGCTGGAATTAAGGGTGTAGGCCACCACCACCTGACTCAAATTCTTTACCACAGCCTAGACCCTCTGTGAACTGATAGCGTCTAAATTTCTGTACCATCAGTGTATTGCTGAGTCTGTCTTATTCTGTGTGGACAGAATGCTGCAGAGTCACAGTGAACCAAAGGATTGCTTCTTACAGCTTTGCAAGCTGGGTTACAAGATTGGGTGGGTGGGTTCCGCATTGTCAGGACTTTATTATGGCATTATCCTGTGTTGAAAGGTGAACGAAAGAAAGATGGGCACATACACACACACACACACACACACACACAGAGAGAGAGAGAGAGAGAGAGAGAGAGAGAGAGAGAGAGAGAATATGGCAGAGAGATAGAAGAGGTGTAAGCACCTACTCCAGAATCAATGCCATTAATACCTGTTGGAGATAGAACCCTGTGGTCCAGCCACCTATGAAAGTTCCTGCCTCTTAATGCAATTGTTATGGCAATTCAAGTTTAACAGAAGGTTTAGAACAGACAAATATTCAAACCACATACCCTATGGCCATTGAGCACACGGCGCGCGTGTACACACACACACACACACACACCAGTAGTCTACTTCCTGTTTTTATTGTACTCCTTCCTGCCTTCTGGCTTTCCCCAGGCAGTTCCTTCTTCCTTGAAGGTTCCTCCCATCTCGTCTAACCTAATCCTTCTTCTCTTGTGTAAATCTAGCTATCATCTAATGTGATCGGGATCTATATTTGATGTGTTTCTGACAATAACCCCTTGGAGGGAGCAGAAGACACCCTGAGTGAGTCAAGTCTTGAGTGAATGTGATTTTGACACATGCACAGTCTGCCCAGGACTCTGAGACCAATTGGTCCATGCTACACTGGCAAAGCCATCACCCACATGGGCCAGGTTCAAGAAAGATGGCAAAGCTTTCCCCAGGAAAAAGAGTTTATAAAGAACTCCTGATGTTCCAGCCTGAGACGTTCACTCACAATGACTATCAACCCATCTCCCTGTGCTATACCTAATACACATGCTGAGGTCCTGGGCTGCAGCTGTTAGAACTCCACCTGCTCTTAGCAGTGTGTGTGTGTGTGTGTGTGTGTGTGTGTGTGTGTGTGTGTGTGTGTGTGTGTTTCCTGTATGCATTCCTTCACCACCTCTGTCAGAGTTCCAGGACCCAAGCTGTTCAGGTCAAGGCAATGCAGGAGGCAATCAACAAATATTTGCCAGGTAAATAAAACCTACAGATGCAGGGAAGTAGATGAATCCATAATTGGGCGAAGGGTGGGAACGTCTCACCGTGTTATATGAACTGAGGATGGGAAGGAACAGAGGGAGGCCAATCTCTGAGTCAAAAGCCCAAGGGAGGAGGAACGAAAAGGCAAAAGGATGCAAGTATCAGGCACTTCCTGGTGTTCAAGTGTTTAATGGAATTTTTAAAGTCAGCTCTCCAGAGGCTCTCGTAGTTGGCCGGCAGGAAAGTGGGTGTGAACTGTGTCTTCTAGGAAGGATGGAGAAAGTGTTAACAAAACTTCTCACCAGCTACATCTGTGAGGATAGCTTCTAAGGGGTGTTCCTTTTCTGCTATGTTACAACCCCAAAAAGGCCGAAACTGGTTTCTGGTCAGAATCCCAAGGCTTTCCACTTTCTCACTAACGAAGAGCAGCCTTACCTTTGCATCTTGTGACCAAATATGTAGATCATGTGACTCTAACACCCCAGAGTATGCAGAGCTCCCCCAAAGGATTGGCACGGCGAGCAGAGAGAAGTGGAGGGAGGTGAGACTTTGTAATCGAGACCACGTTCATTTCTGCCCCATTTCCTGATGGAACGTGGGGGCCTGCTTTGCCATTTCAAAGCTCTGCCAAACGTGTGTGTGCATGCAGACTTTAGCCCTGCACTGTTTAAGTTTCTGTTTACGGATCCCTTGACACATTCCATTCTAATGATAAGTGACTACGTGAACAATGGACTCTAACCCAATACACACAATGACCTAGTCACCCGGAGGCAGATTGTTCTTCAACACTGGGAGTCCTGTAGGCAACTTTCTGTAATAAGGGATAATCAAGTCATTTTGCGTTCATGGCCGCAGCAAAGTTACAAATTTCTCAGTTTTTCCCATTGGCTTTCTTGTCAACTAAGTCTGAATTTTAATTTCTGGATAGTTGTAAAATTAGGGTACCAGACAACTGGAGCCCTGCTGAGTCCCATGACACACTAATCAGACACTGCTATTCACTCCCCACGACTCATTCCACCAGGCCCATCACTACCAATCAATTGAGATTGTACCAGAGTCGAAATCTATTTGCTCTCCTAGAACAAGACAGCCCCATGGTTTACTACAGCTAATCTCTGAAACAGTGGTTCTTAACCTTCTTAATCCTGCCACCCTTTAATCCAGTTCCCATGTTGTGGTGACCTCCAACCATAACATTATTTCCATTGTTACTTCATAACTGTAATTTTGCTACTGTTATGAATCATTCTTTCCTGTGTTTTCCGACAGTCTCAGGTGACCCTGGGGAAGGGTTATTAGACCCCCGAGGGGGCCATAAAGTGCACGTTGAGACACACTGCTCTGAAATCTATAGCTGCGAAGTACGCCTGTACAAAGCAATAGCCCCCAACTCAGAAGCATATCAATTTATAACTTTTTTTTTGAGACAGCAGCTCCCACATAACCCCATCTGTCCTGGAAGTCACTTTGTAGAGCAGGCTGGCCTCAAATTCACAGAGATCTGCCTGCCTCTGCCTCCTGACTGCTGAGATTAAAGGCATGCCCGGGATTTATAATGTTTAAATTTAGGGACCTTTCTAAATATGCACAGATTGAACAAGAGCAAAAATAATTTTACTGAGAATCCCTGTTGTGTTTTTATCAAACTTCTATCATACAAGTAAATGAACATCTGCATCTTTTTTTTGTACCATACCAATGTTTAAGTAAAAATCCACTAGACACCATGTGTCCCTGTCCACTATCTCCACTCCTTCTCCATTCTTCCTGAGGTCGTGAAGATGCTTGGGTAGTCCTATCCCAGCACTCTGGGTAACAACAGCTCTCCCATCAACATCTCCCTCAAGGAAGAATGAATCGAGTCAGCCAAACTGATGTATACACAATACCTATCAGCTCACTGATTATATGCTTTGGCTTCGTTGTGGACAATGCTCCAAATCAAAGAAACATGTTACCCGGCAGCAGAAGTGTTTGCTTCCCAATGACAAGGGTTAGAAAGCTGTCGGGGAGAAGGCGTGAGGAAAGGAATCTTCTCAGGCTCCCTAACTCTCCTCTAAGGATGATGGCCAATCCGCCCTCTTTGAACACCAGCTCCTTGCCTTCTGCAGGTATTTTTGCAAGCATGTGGTGCATGGTTTGTGAACAACCCAAACCAATAAGCCAAGTACCTGGATATATGAAGAGGGTTGAGCCCTACCCAGATTTCAAAATCAGAAACGATGTGTCGGGAATGTGTAAGCTCCCTGCTCACCAGGAGAGCTCTCATACCCGAAGGAATTTGAGGAACAGCTCCTTCAATGAAAGCTTGGCAGAGCTAGCTATATTAGTATTTACATTCTTCTAGTTTTATTGCTGTTTCCCAACAGGATTGTAAAGTGCCCGAGAGTAAAGACGAGATTTCATATTTTTAAAACTCCCCAACAATATTCTTGCTCTATATTTTAAATGATATCTCTATTTGAGCAATGTTTCCCATTTAATATTATAAAAGAACTAGTATTGTCATCAGAGATGGGGAGAAATCATTGAAGTAGACATTCATTGGGTATTTAAATTTCATATGAATTAAACAAGCACAATAACTTTTTCTTTGCCCAAATTTTACCCCTTTCCTTCCTAATGCTGCGACCCTTTAATACAGTTCCTCATGTTATGGTGACCCCCCAATCATAAAATTATTTTATTGCTACCTCATAACTGCAGTTTTGCCACTGTTACGGATCACAGTGTATATATTTGATATGCAGGCCATCTGATATATGATCTGTGAGGTCAAGCCCCACTGGTTGAGAACCACTGCCCTAGGGCTTGCACGGGGGCACCACACAGTGTGTGCAAACCATCAGCACTTTCTTTACTACGGCGCTATGACTTTGTTACACGGTAGCAGCAGAATGATCGCCTCTAGCACTGGCCACGGTGACGGCACATAGACGTTCGCTCTGCACACAATTCCTACTCAAGTGAATTCAAGCAACATTTTCTCTGTTCTGATTTACATCAGTTGTCGCAGGGTCGGCTAGGAGATTTTTGGCGCAATGACAGTAGTTCCATACAATCAATGAACCAATATAAGAGAAACATTTAATGTTCTTAAACCTTTTTCTGTAAGAGTGTTTGCTCTAAAGTTTATGTTCTTGTGTGTCATTTGAAATCAAAGAGACTTGTACCTTTCATGTGTGTGTGTGTGTGTGTAAACACTAAAATGACGTATACAAACAACTCAGAGTTTTTAAAGAACAAACAACACCTTCAATTGGCCCAAGGAGTATATGCTTGTTGGAGGAAGGAACAGTTTAAAAGCTACCACTGGAAGCCACACTCTGGATCCGAAGTTTCTGTGTATTTGGTGTGGTTTGCAGCCTTCCGACCCAAAGCATGAAGATGGCGCACTTGCAGGCAGCCATGGAGTAGCTGGGGTCAGTTAGGTCCTTAGTCAGGGTAGCCCGGGGGCTGGTAAACTACCCAGACAAAGGCAGACCAGAAATGAATTGGTCTTTGTAGGCCACACGATTCCTGTTGTGGCTCGTCCACTGGTGTATGAAGGCAGCCATCGTCAACACGTCGCACAGAGAGTGAGGGTGTGTCTCCCCAATAACAGCAGATCAGTCACCAGGGGCTGACATTCCCAGCATGCAGTGTGGTCAACACTGAAAAAATCTGTGTTAGGACATCAGTAGAGTCCAGATGCACCCCTTCACCTTAGGGTAATTCTCATGAGATGCTCCTAAAGGGGCTTCTCATGGTGAATATCTTCCTTTAAAATATTCCCGTAGCTGAATCATTATTAGAATCATTAAGATAAAAAGAGAGAGAACAGAGAGGTAGAGAGGAGGTGGGAAAGGAAGTGGAGACATAATGGAGGGACAGGTGGGCAAGGGAGAGAAAGGAAGAGAGAAGAAGAATTAGTTTCTCAGGAGACAGAAGCTGCTTATACAGGCATGGTCTGTGCAAGCCTGCAGGGCAGAAGGGGTCTGCTGACAGGGCAGCTGAGATAGTAACAAGGTCTCTGCAGGCAGCGGTCTGTACACTGTAAAGTACCTGGCAAGCAGAGTGTAGACTCTGGAAACACGAGAGCTAAAATTTAAGAGTCTGCTGCTCTACCAACTAAACTAGCAGGCGTCTGGGAGCCAAGCTTTAGAGGCCACTGACTGATCTTCGGCACACTGCTTCATCCACCGCCCCCGTGTTTTCCTCTGTAAAATGTAATAAGAATACCTCTCCTTGCAAGATATGTAAAAGCAATGAAATGATCTTGAATATTTTCTATAATATGAATGTCCAGTAAATGGAATATTTTGATATCAACTAGAAATGAAAAGTACAACCAAAGCAGTACTAGCTGCTATATACACTGTTGCTGTGATGAAATATCTCAACCAAGGCAGCTTACAGAGGAAGGTTTACTTTGGATTATAGCTCCGAAGAGTTAGAGGCCATAATGGTGGTGGCAACATGGCAGCCGGCAGCCAGAGCGGGAAGCTGAAAGGTTATATAGCAAACAAATGTGTTGCAAGATATTTGATTACACTGTGTAAAGATATGCCACTGCGCTTACTTTGATGAAAAGCTAAATGGCCAATAGCTAGGCATGAAGTATATAGGCAGGGCTTCCAGACAGAGAGCTCTGGGAAGAAGAAAAGGGGAGTCGCCGACTGGAAGCAGAGGAAGTGGGACATGCAGGGGGTGAGGTAAAAGCCATGAGTCATCTAGCAACACACAGACTAAGAGAAAAGGGTTAATTTAAGTTACAGTAGCTAGCGAGAAACAAACCTTAGCTAAGGCCAAGCATTCGTCATTAATAAGAAGTCTGTATTTGAGAGCTGTCTGGCAGAACAGAGAAAGACTCATTACACACATGCATAAAACAGAAAGAGCCAACTGGACATAGGCAGGGTTATGAACTCTCCCATCTCCAACAGCTACTTCCTCCAACAAGGCCACACCTCCTAAACCTCTCTCCACAGTGCCACCAACTGGGAACCAAGTGTTCAAATGTCTGGGCCTATGAGGAACATTTCTCATCCAAACTGCTATAAAAGTCTCCGAAGAAGGAAGAACAGAGTGCAAAGCCCATGACACCAGGCTTCCGTTTTAGAATTCTGTTCTCCTGCTCTGGTCATTTCATTCAGCATGTTTCTCAAGCACCTCTCACATTGGTGTCTCTGCAGAGTTTCTGTTCTGAAAATGGACAAGTCCTCACTTCTAAGGAGAGAAAGTTGAGAAGAGCTGGGTGCTTGTACTTGTGGGTAGTGACTACATTTGAGTGGCAAACCAATTTTGTCCTTTTTGGGTTGGTGATACCGGAGATGACACTTACAAGAGAAAAAAAAAACAACATTGTCTTCCCTCACCAGCTGCTGCCTATGAGGCTCTGCCAAGGTGCAGATTGTTGGAAGACTAGGGAAAGATGAAGGATAGGTGCTTTGGTTCCTACCTGCCTCCTGTGACGTCAGCATAGCCATACAGACTTCCTTGTCCTGGCGGCATCTGTGTGTCTGCAGTACTCTGCCCTCCAGTCACCCTTGCTGCTCACAGACACCCACAGACAGCAGAGAAAACCCCACACCGTCCTCCCACACTCTCTAATTTACCTTCTCTGCTCTATCCGTTTCTCCTGTTTGCTTCTGGTTCCCTAACATCTGATCAGTGGTACTTATTATACTTATTCGAAATTGTATACTTTTTTCTTTTTTAAAAAAAAAATCATTTGCCGGGCAGTGGTGGTGCACACCTTTAATCCCAGCACTCGGGAAGCAGAGGCAGGCTGATCTCTGTGAGTTTGAGGCCAGCCTGGTCTAGAAAGAGCTAGTGCCAGGACAGTAACCAAAAGCTACGGAGAAACCCTGTCTCGAAAAATCAAAAAAAAAAATCATTTATATATGTTTCTTTTTGTTTTGTCTTTTATTTGTTTGGGATTTTTTTTTCTTGTTTTTATTTTTTAGGGAGAGAGAACAGCACATATGTCCCATAGTGGATATGTGTGATACTCGGAGGACAACTTTCTGGAGCTGATTGTCACGTTCCACTCTGTGGCTTCTAGAGATGGAGCTCAGGTCTTCAGACTTGGTTGCAAGCACCCTTATCTTCTGACTGCCTCACCGGCCCTCAGTATGGTTTCCATGAACTGACAGGCCTCTGGCTGTGCATGCATTTAAAGGGTAAGTCATGAGGCGCATTACCAGTTCCACAACTTCTCTCTGTTTCAGGGAATGGGCTTTGTAATTTTGCTTTTATAAGGGAAGAAAACCAACAAGGAAAGACTTTTTAAAAAAAAAATACAAGCCGGGCGGTGGTGGCGCACGCCTTTAATCCCAGCACTCGGGAGGCAGAGGCAGGCGGATCTCTGTGAGTTCGAGACCAGCCTGGTCTACAGGACTAGCTCCAGGACAGGCTCCAAAGCCACAGAGGAACCCTGTCTCAAAAAACCAAAAAAAAAAAAAAATACAAGAGAGAAAAACCAAGAAGCCAGTTAAGGCTGACCCTGAAATGTGCCCCCCATCAAGACATCCCTTTCATTACTCTCCGCCTCTATCCCACCCCAACCTAATCCCTCATGTTCCCACCCTCCCCCAGTTTGCTCAGGAGATCTCTTCTATTTCCATTCCCAGGGAGATTCATGTGTCCCATCTTGGGCCCTCCTTGTTATCTAACCTCTGTGGATCTATGGATTATAGCACGGTTATTCTTTACCTTACAACAACTATCAATTTATGAAGGAGTACAAACTATATTTGTCTTTCTGGGTCTGGGTTACCTCACTCCGGATGACTTTTTCTAATTCCACCCATTTGCCTTCGAATTTCATGATGTCATTGTTTTTAACAGCTGCTTAATACCTCATTGTGTAAATGTACCACATTTTCTTTATCATTTCTTTGGTTGAGGAAATCTATATTGTTTCTAGGCTCTGGCTATTACAAATATGGCTACAAACAGAGTTGAACAAGTGTCCTTGTGATATGATTAAATATCCTTTGAGTATATGCTCAATATATATATATATATATATATATATATATATATCCTCAAAAATTCTGCCAGGGAACTCCTACAGCTGATAAACAGCTTTAGTGAAATGACTGAATACAAGATTAATTCCAAAAATCAGTATCCTTTCTATATACAAATAATGAACAGGCTGAGAAAGAAATCAGGGAAACAACGTCCTTCACAATAGCCACAAACATAAAATATCTTGGAGTAACTCTAACCAAGCAAGTGAAAGACCCGTATGACAAGAATTTCAAGTCTTTGAAGAAAGAAATTAGAGAAGATATCAGAAGATAGAAAGTTCTCCCATTCTCATGGATTAGTAGGATTTACAGTAAAAATGGCCATCTTACCAAAAGCAACTCATGGATTCAGTGCAATCCCCATCAAAATTCCAACACAATTCTTCACAGACCTTGAGAGAAAACTACTCAAATTCATATAGAAAAACAGAAAACACAGAATAGCTAGAACAATCCTGTACGATAAAGGAACTTACAGAGGTTTTACGATTCCTGATGTCAAGCTCTGTTATAAAGCTATAATAACAAAATAGTGGAACTTTCTCACTAATTTGTATAGCTCATTCTTTCTCAGGCATGCTCTGTAACTCGGAGGTCTACCTACAACTTCATGGATGGCATAGCACATTGGCTATGAGCTTCAGCCTTTCTATATAATATTTTATTAATTCTTTGAGAATTTCACATAAGAATGTAATGTATTGTGATCATATTTCCACTCCACTCCTCCTGCTAGCTCCTCCAGATCCACCCCGACCCCTCTCAACTTCCTGAACTTTTTTTCTTTTTATGACCTGCCTAGTCCAGTTTGTGTTGCTCATAAACTTATGGGTTTGGGCCATCCACTGGAACTTGATCAACACACCAGAGGCCACACCCTTAAAGACAACTGGCTCTCTTTCCCCCTGAAGCCATCATCTAGGGGTGGGTGCTCATGAGTTGTTGACTGGCTTGACTTTGCACAGGTCTTGTGTACCCAACCACAGCTGCTCTGAGTTCGGGAGTGCCGCACTTCCATCATATCCAGAAACCACTATTTTCTATAGATAGATTCTTTGGGACCTCTGGCTCTTTCACTATTTAAATCCCCTCTCCCATGGTGATCCTGAACCTTGGGAAAAGAGGGGTGATACAGATGTCACATTGGTAGCCAAGCACTCCACAGATACTTGTCCTTCTGCACTTTGGCTAGATATGAGTCTACATCAAACACCGTCTACTGCACAAAGAAACTTCCCTGATGAGATCTTGGAACATTATCCTATGGGTAGAGTGTACATACTCAGAATTTAGAAGATAGTTTAATTCTATGTCCAGTTAGCAAAAAAAAAATAGTAATAGCCTCACTCCTAGAGCCTATGAACACCCCAGCTACCAGTTATTAGCCAGATTTATAGTACCAGGTATGCATTTCCTCAGAAATTGGTTAGTTACCCCCTAATATTCGTTCCAGTATTACACCCATGGGCATATTATTGCCGTTCCCAGAGTTCGCAGCTAGGTAAGACTACTACCAAATATTCTCCCTCAGCATCCCATAAAGGGTCTTATAGTCCTATGAACGCTAACCAGAAGCAGAAATTCTTGGTCAGTCAGTACCAAATTGATTTCTCCATGTTCTCTGACTGATGTCTTTGGCAGTAGAGTCTTACCATCAAGTTCCAGTGGGCAACCAAGAGCTCCATAGTGGTACCCTGAATTTGGGAGGTGAGAGGTCCTGTGGAGCCCTAGGGTGGTTTGAAAGAAAATGGCTCCCAAAGAGAGTGGCACTATTTGGAGGTATGGCCTTGTTGGAAGAAGTGTGTCACTGTGGAGGTGGATTTTGAGGTTTCATGTTATGCTCAAGATACCCCTCAGTGTCTCAGACCATTTCCTGTTACCTGCCTATCAAGATGTAGGACTCTCAGCTCCAGCACCATATCTGCCTGCACGCCACCATGTCACACCATGATAATGGACTAAACCTCTGAAGATGTTAGCCAACCTAATTAAATGTTTTTACTTTATAAGAGTTGCCATGGTCATGGTGTCTCTTCACAGCAATAGAAACCCTACCTAAGACAGACCCCAGAGGTAAACTCTAGGGGAAGCATTCCACACCTGACACTGTGTTTCTGATCTGTGATTTCTGACAGGACCATAGTCCCTATGTAAATTAAATCATATTAGATAGGGAGATAGGGAGTTGATAAAATTGTGGATTTCCATGTGTATTTCCAAACATCCTCTGCGGTAGTTAGCCCTACCCTGGGTCTCTCCTTCACTCCCCCTGCCTCCCTCTCCTCCCCCCTCTCCCCACTTAAGCTCCCTCCCCGTTATTCCCCACATCACTGTGTGCTATGATCAGTCTCTCGACAGTTTGTTCCTCCTCCTCCCACAGTGGCCCCTTTCTAGTTTTCCGGGTTCGACAGAGACTCCAAATTAAACACGGAGCTAAACCCAAGAGCCACATATAAGAGAATGCGCAATGTTTGTCTTTCTGGCCCTAAGTTACCGCGCCTAAAATAATTAAGTCATGTGTTTTCACGAGGACTCTCAAGTCGGAGGTTGGGGAACTATGTAACTTGTTTTCAAGTTGAGCATCTGTATTACAGATAAGGGTGGTGTGCAGAAGGGGCGATACTTTATATAAAAATGTCGGTTATGTTAATGACACTCTCAACTTCAGATTTTTTTAGAAGAAAGAAAGCATTCTCTGCAGGTCCTCTCTATTTCTGTCTGTGTGTGCGCGCGCACAAGTGTACACGTGTTTGAACTCAAGACATGAAAGCATGAACTCAGAGTGCTTTAGAATCACAGAACTTGGGAAATTATGGGGTTTTATTTTTTAGTCAGGTTCTCATTATACAGCCCTTGCTGGCCTGGAACTCACTGTGTGGACCAGACTGGTCTTGAACTCATAGAGATCTGTGTGCTTCTGCCTCCCAAATGCTAAGATTAAAGTGCCGGTCACTATGCCTGACTTAGATTAAGATATTTTACAGGGTATTCTCTCTCACCCACCTCAGTTTATGGCTAAAGAAATTGAAAAGTGTCAGAGCCCAGCACAACCATCTAGTTCATGCTAGATAGTTCTAGAACACAGGCTATTTTAGCTGGAGAGATAGCTCAGCTGCCAGAGGACCTGAGTTGTGTTCCCACGCGAGCAATTAACAGCTGTAACTCCAGTTCCCAAGAATCTGATGGCCTCACCTTGCCTCCAAAGCCACCTGCATGCCTAGAGTGCACATAAATACACACAAGCAAATGTATACACACGTAAAAAAATAAATCTTTTAAAAGAATGTGTGCTTTTGTGGCTTTGCTCCATCCCTCATATGATTGCCTCCATCGCTCTTACAGTCACCAGAATAGGTCACCCTTCGCCTGAGCTGGGTGTCTGCTAGTGATGATTTTGTATTCACACACACACCCCTGCTCCATTTGGAAAGATGGGAGCTGTACACTTTGACTTCAGCAGTTGAATGGGACATTGTTCGATGGAACCGTGTGGGCGGGGAGGCTAACAAACAGTCAGTTGCCAACTCTGAAGCAGACATGCTCTCTTTATCACCCAATGTCGTTTTTGACGTAATGAGCATGGCTTCCAATTTTCCTTGCAAATGGGTACACCGGTGACCATGGCAACTGGCGTGCTTCAAAGATGTCCTGTTAAGACCTTTGAAAGGCCACAGACATTTATATGAGGCGGGCACGGCCATGCCAACTAGCGCCTAACAAGCACCCAACTAGTCCGTGTTCTTCAAAATCAAGCAGCCTCGGAATAACATTTGTGGTTCATTAAATAGAAATGAATAGGGGTCCATTAGGAAGGAGAAAGGGGAGTGTTTTATATACAGCTGTGTCTTGAGGCAGCACAGAGAATATTCAAACAGCTGCACGTGTGTGGAAAATCTGCCTTTCCTTCCTCACCATCATTTCATCTCTGCCCCTCCTCCCTTTTTCCCTCTCTTTCTTTCTCTCGTATAGGTTTTCAGGAACTCGGTCGTGGGTTCCGACGCTGGCCAACACAGGAGTCTTGCCTTTTCCTTCCTGCCGCTCGGTAGGACTTTTGTATTTTTTAAGTGTTCTCGGTTTGTTGGTAAACTGCACTTGTGGAAAACAGATGCATTCTGTCTTTTCATGATGAAAGGCATGGGGCTCGTGGCTTAGTACTGTTAGAGAGGAAAATAAACTTTTAAAACTCTGTGCCTGCCTGGAATGAGACTCTAAAGGTTAAAAAAAATTGAAAGTTGAATTGTGGGTTTTGGTGCAGCTAAAGAGGAAAGAAAAACAAGAAGAGATTCATAGAATCTCTTGGGACAGTCTTTCCTTGGGTCCCCACCCACCTTTTAAAAGATTTTTTTCTCCTTCATTATGGAACAGAAAAAGGATCTGGTGGGGGGTGGGCGCTGATGACAGAGGCTGGGAATAGAGAAAAGAAATACTTTTTTATTTGAGCCATTAGTCAGCATCTTAAGCTCATACCTTTCTGGGGCAGTGGTCTGTTTCAGCTCTTTGACAGATGAACCTACAAGCATTGATCTTTTTGAGAATTTTACACGTGAGTACTGTACTCAGACGATGGATGCTCAGAGAAGAGGTTCAGCAACATGGGCTCCACCTTGTGTTTTTTCCTCCTGAAAAGCAACCCGGTTCCCCCAGGAGCCCAGCTTTTCCAAGACTGTCTTCAGAAAGGAAAATATGCTGGTCTAATTCTCACCCTCTCCCTTTCATTTGCAGAAATAGTTAAATATTCACCAGCAAATTCTCCAAATGGTCCAAGAGCCTGCATTATTCAGAAACCTGTGAACTACAAAGAATTCAAAGATTCAAAGTAATGGTGGATTCATATAAGTACAATGTTTTTTGTCTGTTTGTTTGTTTTTATATCCCAACCATTCTTTCCCTTCCTTCCTTCCTTCCTCTCCTCCTAGTCCTTCTCCCCTCCCCCCCCCCAAATCTACTCCTCCTCTGCTTCTCTTCAGAGAAGGGCGGACCTCCCATGGATATCAGCCCGCCATACTATATCAAATTGCAGTGAGGCTAGGCATCTCCTCTTCTGTTAAGGCACTGATGTTAAGATGCATGCCTGTGAACCCAACATCTCCCCCTCCCTTTCTGGCTCATGCCCTATCCATTGTATACTCTCCATACACGATGCAGCAGAGACTCTCAGTGGATGGTTGTATGACTGGAAGCCATGTGGAGTACTATTCTCTTTGAAATTGCCAGGAGGACTTGATCACATCTTTTGTGTCCTCAGGGTACCAGTCTGCCTCATACCAATAAAGAACTAGCCATGATGGTACAAAGCTGTAACTCCGGCATGGGGCATGAAAGAGGATGAGACACCATGACCACAGCAACTCCTATAGAAGAAAGCATTTAACTGGGGCTTGCTTACAGTTTCAGAGGTCCAATGTCATCCTGGTGGGGAGCATGGCAGCATGCAAGTAGACATAGTGCTGGAAAAGTAGCTGAGAGTTCTACACCAGATCTATGGGCAGTATGGAGAGAGAGAGAGAGAGAGAGAGAGAGAGAGAGAGAGAGAGAGAGTCAGTCACTGGGTCTGGCTTGGGTTTTTGAAATCTTAAAGCCCACCCTCAGTGACATATTTCCTCCAACAAGGCCATATCTCCAAACCCTGTCAAGTAGTGGCACTTCCTGAAGCTCAAGCAATCAAATAGATGAGCCTATGGGGGCCATTCTTATTCAAACCACCACACTTGGCATCTTAGTCACTTTCAGGTCCCACCCAAACAGGTATTGTTTGGCTATAGCAGAGCTACATAAAACATGACCACTGGATTTAGTATAAAATTCACCAATGAACCTATGTTGACTTAGTCATACAAGAGCAGCAAAGGACTTTTCATTGCTTTAGAGAAAATATCAAACAGAATTGCTTAGTCTACATCTTGCTTCCCTGCCCCCGCTGTGGTTAGGATAGCAGGAGGAGTTGCTGTCTGCCCTCAGCTCAACATCCCCCAGTCAACCAACAGCCCTGTGGCTCCTGAGAAGCTGCAGACATGAGAGATCAGCTTCTCAAAGTGTGGCCACTTGGGATATGAAATGATGAAACCAAAGGGTTTCCTTCTTCCTCTTCCTCCTCTTCTTCCAATGTCACTTCCCAAATCCTGGGAGCCTGTGTGTGTGTGTGTGTGTGTGTGTGTGTGTGTGTGTGTGTGTGTATTAGATACTATCTCTTTCTCTTTATTCTGGTAACAGGCTCAGCTACATCCTCCCTTGGTCTAAACAGTGATTCTTCAACCTTTGGAGCAAAACTCATGGGTATCAGTTACTTCTCTTGCCATTGAAGACAAAACCATCTAGCAAAGGGAACTTAGGGAAGGAGAGAAGGAAGGAGGAATGGAGGGAGGTAAGGAGGGACGAAAGGAGGAAGGGAGGAATTATCCTGATTCATCACTTGTAAAGGGTACAGTCGATCATGGTGGGTAAGCCTTGCAAACAGAGCACATGCCGCAGCTGGTCACATTGCTTTCACAGACAGGAAGCACAAGGAGATGAGCGGTGGCGGTGTTCTATTCAGGCCAGGATCCGCACTGGATGCTCACATTCATGGTGACTCCTTCTCTGGAAACACAACCCAGAGGGGTCTCCTAGGTGATCCGAAATTCCGTGAAGCTGACACGTAGATACACATCACACCAGTGAAAGCTGCTTTAAGAGCCAGGCAGAGTCTGATCACCAGCATTTTAAACACTCCTCTCCCCCCACAATCCTGCTATAAGCGATGCAGAGAGAAGGCACCAGCCAAACACACCAAAGCATGGTACATGTCATTAGGGAAGAACTAGAACGAGAGTCTGATTTTCACCTGCACATCTGATCTTCTTTCCCTGACCCACCACTTGGATTCTGATGGTCCCAAGACTCTGTAGAGTCTCCCTATTGGCTCTTGTCAGTACTATGCATAATAATAATAATAATAATTAATAATAATGAAACTGTTCATTGAAGACTGAGATGTTTGTCTCTTGTCCTTGGTTTACATCAAGGCTTCAGACACATATTTCCCCCTAGAGGTTCCTCAGCCTTAACACGTCTGAAGTGGAATTCAGAGAATGCAATTCATAAGACAGAGACCAGGGAATCAAAGAATCTGTCTTTCATTGTGGTGAGCTACCTGAACCAGCTACTGAGCCAGCTATTGGAGGACAACCTTTCTCACACTTGCCCTAGGAGTTGAAGTGCTCTGTCTACCAGGTGGGTTAAAGAGAAGGAATAAAAACTGGGAATCAAAGAGCCACTGGACAGCCGATAAGCTCCACCTTTCCTCCAAGTTCCCAGCCTGTGTGCAGTGAGAGCTGAAGCCTGGCAATGGATGCCAGGAAGAGCTCAGACGCCTGCAGATTCTTCTCAGGCCAACTTGGGAGGGAGATCCAGACAGGGGAGCTAGCCTCCACACTCCATTGCCATTCTCTTCCCTGTTTTCCTGGCCAGCCCCAGACCAGGGTGGTGGCAGAGGTCACAGGGGACAAACACTTTCTTCTTTTAGAATCTGTTTTGACTCCCCTAGCTGTGGGTTTCACAGCACAAATGCTAATTTTGACCAAGTTGTTAATACGTGTCCTTCCTTGCCCTGCCCTGGCTCCCATCTGTTTGTGGGTAGCCTGAACATCTGTGAAAATTCTTGGACTGTTTGTCATCTGGTAACAAGTTTCTTTCCACTTGTGTTACTCCGAAAGGCCTTTTCCTCCCTTGAAAGCCAGCTGTTGCTCCCCCCACCTCTCTCCCCTGTCTTTGTCTTTTCTGTGTTGGTGCTTTCCTCTGCTGCTATTCTGGTTTCCAGCAGGTTGACGGCAATTCAGCCGCAAGTGTCTCGCTTGCTCCTGATGTTCGAAATGTCTGCTTGGGTTTGACTGGGCTTCACGGGTGTGTGGTGGCTGTTTGGGGTCAAATTTAGAGGAAGTTCAGCTAACACAGTTGTATGCTTCCCACATCATTTCTACTATCTTCACCTTCTTACGTGTAATAAAAACCCAGAGAGAATCCCAAAGCTCAATGGCATTCTTCTTAATAAAATTCTCTGTCACTCAGTTTAGGTTCATTCCTACTGTCCTGTCTTCAGAGTCTCTACTCTGTTTTTTGGTTTTATCATTTTTAATATAATAAATCTCAGGAAAATGCTTGTTTTTTCAGTATTAGAAAAATTGTATTTTTGTTTTCTTTTTCTTTTTTTTTTTTTTTTAGGCAAAGTCTTGATATGTAGCTTAAGCTAGTCTGGAACTCACTGTGTTAGCCAGGCTTATCTTGAACCCATAGAGATCTACCTGCTTCTGCATCCATTGTGTTGAGATTAAAGGCGTGGGCCATCCAGTTTAAGTCTCTTTGACAGACCCAAATTCCATCTTCCATTTCCTAACCTCCACGGATTTGCCACCTTTTGCTCCAGTGCTGTGACCCTCAGACTGATGTGAGCACAGGAGGGTCAAATCTGTACCAACTGGGGGAGATTGGCTCATATTCTATTTATGTTCATTCTCAAAGCTTATGATACTTAACATCCAAAGATTCTCCTCTGTTACCCACTTTGATAATTCCCATCTGTTTTCTCTCGGGTATATTCTGGACAGTTCCATCCCATATGTCTTTCCGTAGGGTAGCTCTCTTCTGAGGTTTGTTTCATTGACTTGAATCTGTTGATGGAGTTTTCATTTCGGTGGCCATACCTTCTACTTCGAGAATTCTGTGAAGAATTTGTGTGAGGCCTATGAGCTGCCACTACACAAGGGTATTATTCTTGTCTTGCGTTTCCAATTCTCCTTTGAACTATCTTGTCATTTCAACGATACCTGTTTTTCAGTCTCTGTCTGACACTTTTATGACCTTTGTATCTTGGAAGGTCAACACAATTTGACCTCTACTCATGGTGGCTTGTGACAGTGTGTGCTTCAGTTTTCTACTAGACTTTGGAATCTGAATTTATACACAGTAATGTTTTGTCTGAGAAGGCGATCTACTGTCCTTGGTGAAGGGCACAGCCCTTCAGACAAGTTTTATGTTAAATTACCAGGAGTCTTGTGCTATCACTGCCTGGATAGTCTTCAAAAATTTCTAAGCTCCAGGATTTCTGGTCTCATCAGCTTTGATTGTCCACTTGACACAACCTAGAGTCTTCTGAGAAAAAAACTTCACCAAAGTGTCAGTTGGCAAATTGATGGAGGAAGGTCATTGGTTAAATAAAGAAACTGCCTTGGCCCTGATAGGACAGAAAATTAGGTAGGCGGAGTAAACAGAACAGAATGCTGGGAGGAAGATGATGTGAAGCAGACGCACACTCCTCTCCAGGGCAGACGCGATGCCACCAGCCACCAGGTCAGACATGCTGAATCTTTCCTGGTAAGACTGGTGCTACACAGATTACTAAATATGGGTTAGGCAAGATTGTGAGAATTAGCCATTAAGAGGCTAGAACTAATGGGCCAAGCAGTGTTTAAAAGAATACAATTTCTGTGTTGTTATTTTAGGGCATAAGCTAGCCAGGCGGCTGGGAGCTGGGTGGCAGGAATGCAGCCCACAGCTCCTTCAACAGCGAATTGTCTTCATCTGGTTGATCTGTGGGTGGATCTGGGTGGATCTATGAGGATGTCATGATTGTCTTAGTTGATGTAGCCCACTATGGGTCACACTATTCCCTGAACAAATGGTTCTGGGCTGTATAAGAAAGCCTATGTATATACAAGCAACATTTCTCTAGAGCTTCTGCTTCATGTTCCTGACCCAATTTCTGTCAATGGTGGGCTATGACTTGGAAGTATAAGCTAAGTAAACATGTCCTCCTCTAAGTTGCTTGTGGTTAGTGTTTTACCACAGAACCAGAAAGGAAAGCAGAACAGTTCCTATACATTAATATTTTTCCAACCAACATCTGTGCTAAAATAGTCATTTCTTTGATGTATGTTTATGTCAAAGGGTAGGGATGTGGGGGGGGTGTAGGTGTGTGTAGCTTTTCCTTTTAATAAGAGTTAAATATTTAAGAGTTAGGGAGTCCTGGGTCTATACATGTTTTTTGAGCCTCCGCATGTTTGATATCTTACTTTTCTTTAAAAATAGTCATTAAAACCTAAACTTCTCATCTACCAAAATGGGAAAGGCCTTTTTCCTCAAATGCAGGTAGTCATAGCACCCGCTCACGGGTCACTGTGAAGGACTTTATTTCTCTCCTCAGAGTGCTTAACTATGCATTTTAAAACATTATTTACAATTACTGCACATTTTGTTAAAGGTAGTTGTCTCTCTCTCTCTCTCTCTCTCTCTCTCTCTCTCTCTCTCTGCCATACTGTATTGTAAAACACAGATCCCCTATTAATAAGACTTGTAAGGAGCCTGATCAAGTGAGTGTTTTACAAAGAGACTACAAACTGGTGGGTTTCCCACACACACACTTCACATACAAACCTAAGGATTTTTTTTCTGTTTTTGTTGTTGTTGTTTGTTTGTTTGTTTTTTGTTTTTCAAGACAGGGTTTCCCTGTAGCTTTGGAGCCTATCCTGGGACTAGCTCTTGTAGTCCAGGCTGGTCTCGAACTCACAGAGATCCACCTGCCTCTGCCTCCCAAGTGCTGGGGTTAAAGGCATGTGCCACCATCTCCTGGGCTCAAACCTAAGTTTTTAATCCTCTCTAGAATTGTGATTTTTAGGCAATGCTTAGCTGCACCTTCATGCAGCGGTGATTCCCAGAAATGCAGTGATGGCTTTGGGAATGAGATACCACTCCAGGACATCCAGGATCACTGGGGCACCCTATAGAGGCCCAGGCCTACTTTCCCTTGCTGGCTACTGAAAGAGTAAATGTTTCTATCCACTGGTCTAATGGCATTTGACTGGACTTTCATGCTTAACTTCCCACTAAACCAGCTCTTCTTTAAGAGTGTTTTTCATCTTCCTCATTATCTTCTCTTTAACATGGTAGCTTCCTCTTGATGTCTGAATTATTTGTTTGACAGAGGCTGTCTTTAAAAAGCAACAAAATGCTGGACATTTAGGATGGATAGAGATGACTGCAACCTTCGGTTTTCAGCAGACCTTTTAGCCTTTGAGGCTTCTTCCTCTGTGCATTAAAGTGTGGTCTCAGATGTGGCCCTCACCTATCATTCCACCGCTTGATGGGCTGAGGTAGGATGATCATAAGCTTGAGGTTCATCTGGACCACATAGTGAGATCCTATCTAGGCAAAACAAAACAACAAAAATCACACACACACACACACACACACACACACACACACAGGTGTGCATACATACTCCAACACCAAGCCAGGCATTTGTTCTCTTTAGATGGAACCCTTGGGGGACACAGTGGGCAGCACCAGACCCGTGTTCCATCAGCAGACCTGGCTTTTACTGGCCACATCTACCATCCCCAGAAAGGTAATGTCTGCATCTCCTTCTCAGACACCAGCTGCCATCCACGCTGCTGCTATCGCAGTGAGATAGGAAGAAACTCCATGGTTCTCTTCCACTGAGCCAGTGAGCTGCTTTCAAGGCAACAACTGCATTTTGAAAATTTAACAATTCAGGAAAAGCTTTCTAAGATCACCCTGCTCATTGTGGAGAATAACAAAACAAAACCAAGAAATAATGTACATCATTACCTCTGCCCATAGTCCCATCTCTTAATTTTTAAAGAAAAAGAGCCCCAATTTTACCAGTTTTGGAAACTTAAACAAAATCTTGTGTGGGCAAAATAAAACATGTCTTTGGACCCAATTTAAGACACTAATTTAGAGGAAGAAATCTTCGATAAAGGGAAGAGCTGGTTTTGATTTATGTGTTTAATAAGTTGGATATATTAAATTCTGAACGGCTGCACTTAAGTTTACATCCTTCACATTCCCTAATGATTTCCTGTGTAAATCTCCAGTTCTCCTTAGTCCCAGTGGGCAATCAAACCATTTACTCATTGTTATTTTCTCATGAAGTCCTAGCATGGTGTGAAATAAAGAACAGATGTTTATTCTAGCTAATGTTTTCATGGAGTTGTACATCTAGAAAGTTCCCCATGACCTTCCAATTCAGAGATGGTAAATGACAGGGTGCATGCCCGGAGAGGGTCCCACATCCATCTGACAGATACTGCCTGGTATAATGTCTAGAATTGTGCTCCTCAGAGCCCATATTCCATTGAATCAAGACTTGGAATCTTCCCCCAAGCCCTGGTGTGTGTGTGTGTGTGTGTGTGTGTGTGTGTGAGAGAGAGAGAGAGAGAGAGAGAGAGAGAGAGAGAGATGCATTTGTTTATGAAGGCAGGTGCATATGGGTATGCACGTATGGATGAAGGCCAGGAGTTGATATCAAGTATCTTCCTCAGTCATGCTCCAACTTAATTTTGAGAAGTGTCTCTCACTGAACTTGGAGCACATAATTGGTTTGCCTAGATGGTTACTGGGCACCACTCCCCCATTTCTCAGTGCTGGGGTTATAGATATGAACAGACATGCCCAGCTTTTTTATGTGAGTACTGGGTAGCCTTGAGCTCACCTAGCAGGCCTTTTACCAACTGAGGTGTCTCCCAGCCCCCAAGTGCTATTTTTGAAGAGAAGCATTTCTATTTATAACCCATGTATGTAGTGGAAGACTGCTTATTTGTTTCCTGGCTGCTATGACTCCTGAAATAACCACACAGAAACTGTATTAATTAAATCACTGCTTGGTCCATTAGCTCTAACTTCTTATTGGCTAACTCTTAGATCTTAATTTAACCCATTTCTAGTAATCTGTGTGTTGCCACATGGTTGTGGCTTATCGGGTAAAGTTCCATCAGGCTCCAGTGGGTCTACATGGCTTTTCTCTCACTCTGCCTCCCTTTTCCCAGCATTCAGTTTAGTTTTCCCCGCCTAGCTCTGTTATGCCCTGCTCTGCTTTAGGCTCAAAGCAGTTTCTTTATTATTAACCAATAAAAGCAACACATAGACAGAAGGACTTCCCACACCACATGTGGTTCATGGGCTGTCTATAAGTATTAAATAACTCTGCATGATTGGATCAGTCAAGTCTTAGTTATGATCTGAACTCAGTCTATGTAGCTTAAGTGACAAAGAAACCATAATAACAACATGTTAGTAATAATAATTGTTGCCATTCCCTGGGAGCACAGCCAGGAATGATGCAGCCAGGACCAAAATGAAACAGGGAGGTGGGAAGTGATGCCCAGACACACTGGTATACATTTACAGAAGAGGCACTGTTTCTGCTGCCATCACATGTCCCTTAGCAATGGTCACACTTATGTGTGAACACGGATATCCCGCCACGGTCACTCTAGAGAACCCTGTGGCTCTGTGCTTAGTAGGGACAATATCTTCCCTCCATGTGCTGTCTTCTTCTTTCAGGTCTTCCTAGTTGATCTCGTCTAGTACATGCCATCTCCTGGGAAATCCTGACTAATGGAAACTTTTAGAATTATGTGTACTAGTATCTGATGCCTAGAACCAGCTTAGTTTGATGTAAGTGGGGTCTTTACTGGAAGGCTTCTCAGAGCTACTTAAATGTTGATATGATTCTGATTCTGCAACAGAATCTTAGGACAATCATTTTCTGACCATGACATACCTCCACCCTTACCTCATAGAGCTAGTATGTGCTTTTGAGCACAGTATCAAAAAAAAAAAAAGCCACACTAGACCGTTAATCTGTCAACTGTTAGCTACTAGTAGCAAGATTTTTCCTGCAAAGCACACGGTTGTTCTAAACCCAGAGGACAGCTGGCAGAGGCATGTGGTCTGAATCTTCCAGACTGCAAATTTATATGCATAGCCCTGGTGGAGACTCTGAGCCAATCTGGGCTATGCGGATGGCATGATCTCACTGTGTTCCTCTGTCCGCATCCCTCCTAGGCAGCAGTTCCTGCACACCACATGCCACTGCTTCAAGTAGACTAACACAGTGGTCTTACAACATGTACTTTTTAATTCAAACTCAGACTTTATCAGCATTTCCAAATGTGAAGGGTCACTTGTTTTCTACTGGTGACTCACTTGTTAAGAGCAAACTTCTACTTGCAGGTTATTGAAAAAGAGCATTGGCAAGTAATTTGCAGCACATCATTGTGTGGGAATCAAAGTATAACTAAGGATCCTCCTCATAAAACAAGCGCTAATGTTTACTGAACCTCTGCAGAAATGTGTGCATTGTTTGCCTCTGTGAGATGTAGTCATAGACACACATGTGGGATGTGGGTGCTGGGGAAGGAACACTATCCTGATGCTGCATGCCTGCTGGGATGAAATAAAATCAGCCCAGAAAAGTAGAGTCAGCATCGGTCCTTACCCAGAAGGATTGCCTCATAGCTCAAACCCAAGGCAGAGCAAGACGAGGAGGCATGTGACTGATCTCACAGAGATGGAACCTGTAACCATGCAGAAAGAACTCTGGGAGGGTAGAGGTTGGTAAGGATGTTACCTGCTTCTTTATGCTCCCTGGTGCCTTCTCTAGGTGGAAAATCTCAGCTAAGGTTGGGAATTGTTGACCGAACATCCTTGTCTGTCCATCCAAATGTTCTAAAGCACCTTTCCCCCTTGGTTTCTCAGGGCGTAGTAAGATGGCAACCCTAGAGCTCCTCTTCTTTCTCTTCCTCTCCCATATCCCCTGCCTCTTCCTTTTACTGCCTGCTTTAGTCTGCTTTCCTCTGCTAAGATAAAACACTCCAAACAAGACAACTTAGGGGAGAGAAGGGTTTACTTGGCTTTTACTTCCAAGTCACAATCAGTCACTGAAGGAAAGGTGGAGCAGAATCCGAAAGCATGAACCTGAAGGCAGGAGTCAAAGAGAAATTCTGCTCGCTGGCCCACTCTTTGACTTACTCAGGCTCACAATTAACTAGCTTCCTTCTGCAGTACAGAACCATCTGCCCAGGGAATGGTATCACCCACAGTTGGCTAAGGTCATTAACAACCAAGACACTCACAGAACATGCCCACAGGGCAGCCTAAAAGACAACTGTGGAGGCTCAAAAACATGAGGCTATTTTCACCTGGTCTGAAGGTAAGAGAATTTCAGCTTCTTCAAAGTTGTTGACAACAAGTGTAAGTACACACCCTGATCTAGGGTATGGTTGCTTGGTGTTTTGGACTTGCTGGGATGACTGGCTTGTTTCTCTCTACACACGCCGGTCCAGCTAGCCCAGGAGCATCAGGTAATTCCCTGGCTCCATCTCCTGTCTTACTGTAGGGAATCTAGCATTGCGTTAGTGTGTTTGGTTTTATGTGAGTTCTGGAGATTTGAACTTATGCCCTTGTGCAGCACATGTTCTGCTCACCGATCCAGCCCTAGCATTCCTAGTCTCTAAGAGCGTACCAAGCCCTGTTGTAAAGTGTCCTTGCAAAACTTCAGTCCAGACACCCATTGTGGGTGGATTTCTGTGCCACCTGGATTCCGAGAATGTCCCAATGTGTTCTGGGCCGGGAGATGCTGATCAAACCCCCACTGGAGGTGCCTTGGGAGCTTTACTGTTTGCTTTATTATTTACTTTAGCTCGTGCTAGAAGACACATTTCCCTCGCCATCGTGAATTCATTTCAGAGCATGTTAAAGAAGGATTTTTCTAGCTGCTTGCCTCCAAATATCAGTCTCTGGAGACCAGGGCTTTTTACAGCTTCTTGGAGACCCATAAAGACAAATGGGAATATGTAACCGGCACCTACGTGAAATCCAGAGCTACAGGAGTTGCCTCTGCCTTCTGCTGGGATTCCCAAGAGTTACTGCTGCTCCTGGAGTGCCTGGGGACCTCTTTGCCGTTAGCTTGACACCACCTTCAAGGAGAAGGAGGGGAATCTGCAGAAAGTGAAGCTGTCCCATATTCTTAACAGACACACCCTTAAGGAGAAACTCAGCGTTCCAGTGCTTCTTACCGTGCCCCCAACACAGGCCCAGCCTGGAGGTCATCACAGAGAGAATAAATGGCCATTGCTTTGACAGTAGGGCCTTGTTCTTTATCTACTTTTAAAAAAAAAAAACTAGCAGTAATCTTAGAGAAGCAACATGAATTCTCCGAACATCTTGAAGATCTCTCTCTCACTTGCTGTAGGGTAACCCACCTTCTTTTCTGCATCTGTGCTGCCAATGAAGTTATGTTCCATGTTTGAACTCATGTAAAAGTCCTGAGGCTCTAGGTCAGTCACTGTTCAATAGTTCTGTCAGTCCCAAGCCTGAAGCCGGAAGGCAAACTCAAGGGTGAGCACCACAATGGAGGAGAGTCTGGAGACCATGGCACATCGAGCCAGAGGCAGTCAGAGAAAGAATGACCAGTCAGTGGTCTATCAGGCCTTTTGGAAGTCCCATACTCTTGTGTCACTGAGACACAATCTGGTTCTCTGCAGCCAGTTTGTCAAGGGGTGACCTACAGTGTGGCTTGGGCTAAGATTCTTCTTCCCAGTCCCTCTGAAAGACGCCATCCCTACCCACCCAGCCATGACAGCGCATCACTGGGAAGAGACCCAAGGTCACCTGGGGTCACACAGGTAACACTAGGAAGCAGGAACTGGACCAGACACTGACACTTCACTTCTTCACCAATTTAGAGGAATTTCGGCTAAAACTAAAAGAGGTCAGAGCTAAAAATACCAGTGTCTAGGAATAGAAAGAGGGCTCGGGGGGTAAAATGCTGACTGTGTAAACATGAGGATTTGAGTTCAGATTCCCAGAACCCACATAAAAGTTTGGTAGTCATGGTAGCCAGTCTGTTGCCCCAGCCCTCGGGGAGCAGAGATGAGGCGTCTTCTGGGCCATCTACTCAGCCAAACTACTCAATCTGTGAGTGCCAGGTCCAATGAGAGACCCCCCCAACCTCAGTAAATAATCAAAGGAGATGCCAGATATCAACCTGGCCTACACACACAAATGAGCATGCACGAACACACAGGCAAGCACACACTTTCCCACATACACAAACACACATTTAAACATGTACACCACATATATATATGCTAAAAATAAATTAAATTAAAAAATAGCTTTGCATATTGTATTGCTCTCATTTCCAAAGTTGGATTTTTTTGCAGGAGGTCATAGCAACTATGAAAACTCTCCCCTAGCCTTTTGCTGCATTGGAAATAAATACAACCATTGCTCCTGTAGTAAACATTACCCACTAGAAACTGAAATCTGGAAATCAGGCTGCTAGACATTTCTTCCAGCCCCAGTTCCAGCCTAAGAAAGTGTCAGTGGCCGGCTGCCATGTGATTTGAGGGGCTACCATATAAAACAATAAACTAAGCACCCCCACCCACTCCTGTTCTTGTGGGGCAGGCCTGGGGTCAGCACTTCTGCAATCTCACTTCCTTCCTCCCTAGCCTTCAGCAGAATTTCCTAACTAGGAGCTGGAGTCACCACCCACGGGATGGAGGCAAACACCTCAGAGTGCAGTCGTGAGAAGCGGCTTCTCCAAGAGCAGAGCATTGATCCACACCTCTTGCTTGAAAGTAGTCGCAGGTCCATCAGGCTATATTTCTACATTTTCATGATCTCAAGCAGATACAGTGGGAACCTCAGAACCTACTGACAACTGAAATAAACAGAGAAGGGATCCAGCCTTGAGAATTACACCTGCTTGGATAGATCCTGCCACAAAGAACCAACGCTCCTTGAGAACAGGGTGGAGAGCGAGGTGGAGAGCAAACATTCTGAAACACAGTGTGGATTTGGCCAAAGGAAGCCTTCCCAGACTCCATTTTACCTGTCCAGCTTTGCAAATAAGATAGGCATGGGATCACGGCTCTGGGGAGAAACAGCTTTGGGATTTAGTGGCAGCCCTAAGCCATTCATCAGAGAACTTGATTGTTAGAGTGCCTGGCTGGTACAATTACCTGTATCAAATACATGTGATCCCCATGAGAACAGATAACTGTAATACACCAAAGAAAGGACACGGTAAATTATATGAAGGTATTTTCCTGAATCCCAGACATATGATGAATGAGAGTTTATTTTAAAACTGGAATTGTGCAGCATTAATACAGTTTGCCATTCAGACTAATTTGAAACTGTGACATCTCGGCAGCTCAGTAAATAATTGTTAAATATGTTGGATTCATATAAATGAGAGACCTAGAAAAATCAAGAACAGAGATGTATTTAATAAATGCATGCTGAAAGGGTAGGGAGAATTATCTAAAATCAGATTCCTTGAGTTCAAACTCCCACTCTAGGACATAGGGGTCCCCATAACTTTGGACAGGTAGGTCCCTTAGCTTTCTAGGCCTTGACTGGTTCGTTTATAAAATATAGATGATAATGTTCACAAGGTAAATTTGAGGAAATGTAAAATTAATTATTTTTAACTCATTAGGTATCTCCCAGTCTTAGTTAGGGTTCCTGATGTTGTCATAAAACACCATGGCCAAAAGCAAGCTGAGGAGGAAAGGGTTTATTTCCTCTTACACTTCTAGGTAACAGGCTATCATCAAAGGAAGTCAGAACAGAAATTCAAGGCAGAGGCCATGAAGGAATACTGCTTCCTGGCTGGCCCCTCATGATTTACTCAACCTGTTTTCTTACATACCCCAGGACCACCTATCCAGGGATAGCTCCACCCACAGTGAGCTAGGCCCTGCCATGTCAATCATCAATCAAGACAACGCCCTTCAGACTTGCTCCTAGGCCAATCTGAGGAGGCATTTTCTCGGTGGCAAGCTGATTCCCAGATGATTGGAGTTTATAAAAGCTATCATAAAATCAACCAGCACAGACCCCTCAAAGAAGAGTCTGGAAGTTAGGGAACATGCAGATATTTAAAAAAAAAAAGAAATTATAGGAAAAGATTGTTCTGTGAGATACAATTTTTTATAGTATCCAAACGACTACAAACTTCTGGGCTTATCTATTTTAATGAAGAGAAAATAGCTATAAATTTTCTGGGCTAAAGTACTCAAACTAGGTCACGACTCCTCTATGTCTGAGAACATTAGTCAACATTAAGCAATGAGGTGAACCAAAGAAATTTCTCAAGGAAGGGTTTGGGTGACCTTTGTTCCCTGATGTTACTGCAAGAAGAGGGAACCACATTTTGCTGTCATGCCAAGATTTATATCCTTTTCTGCCAGCATCTTAGCTATGGTGAGGATTAAATGGAGTGATGTATATGAAGTGTTTAAGAGACTACCTGCTATTGGCTCAGGAAAGGCCATTAAAGTTCTTCCGACTTTTTCCAGGATAGTAGGTCTACTTAATAACCCCACGTTAGGGATTCAGCGCAGAGATCAGAAAGCTATTGTCTGTAACCCTAACACTTGGAAGGATAACACTGGAGGGCTGCCAGTCTGGTTAACAGGGCAGATTCTAGACAGAGACAGATTACATCCTAGACTCCTCGCCATCAATTCTCAATATGCCCTCTTGCCTCTCCTCCCAAGTGCTTTCTTTTGTTTGCCCTTGTGGTGGTTTGAGTAAGAAGAGCCCCCAAAGGTCCACAGGGAGTGGCACTATTAGGAGTTGCGGCCATTTTGGAGAAGGTGTGACCTTGTTGGAGGAAGTGTCTCTCAGTCTTCCTTCCTGCTGCCTGACAGATGTGCAAGTGGCCATGACAAATGATGCTCTCTGAAGCCTCTACTGAGGATTCCCACAGGCAATGTGACTTGTTCCCATTTGTTTATTGGGGGACTTGCTGAGAATAGGGGGGCAAAATCTCCAGGTTCTCCTGGGCACAATCCTTCCAGGATATAGGGGCAGTCACTCTCCCAGCTGGGTCTTCATTTCAACCCTCAGCTAAGTGCGGGGTGCTGGGTGGCACCTGGACTAGTTGATAAGAGAACAGAGCTGCTGGGAAGGCTGCCGTGAAGTGATGCTTGGCTTTCCTTTATGTCTGTAAATAGACAGCTTCAATTTCAGAGAACATACATCCAGAGTGTCATCCTACAGCCAAAAACGCAGAACCTCATCATGATATGAAAACGGCATTCAATAGCTTGTCTGTTCACATGAATGTTTTCTAGAGCTGTCAGGTGTCCCCAAGCATGATATCTACTATACTGGTGTGCTTGGACATCCAGGTTCTCAGGTTGGGACCGGGCAGATATAGGGACAGCATCTAGTACTTCTTCTTAAAAGTGATTAATCATAATGCCTTTGAACTAGACTTAAAAACAGCAAAATAGCAAAGAAGCAAGACAGACACTAACAAGGACTCCTAGAATTAGCACCAAAATGGACCTCTGAATGGTTTTATCTTAATTCCACACTGCGTTAACTAAACTGCCCACTGTGAGTATTTTTAATGGAGTTAAAGGACTCCTAAGGAAATGAAAACATCTCAGGACAGACTAGCAAGTATTTCCGCGAGTCTTGGTGCCCCAAAGATGTCTACTTTACATCCCTGTTTATGTATCTATCACCATTAATATTGCTTTTATTTCAGAAATAAAATGACAAGATCTGAAGGGGAGAGTTGGAGCTGCGTGGGAGTGAGGTTTGTTTTTCTCCTCCAACCTTCTTAGGTTCTGTCGGTAACACTGTGGACTTTGAGGTGTCCTCTTACACCCACAAGGATCTCGTGTGAATCTCAAGGATGTTCCCAGCTTCCCAGGCCCCCTGGTGCTTTTTCTTGTAATCTTTCAAGACTGGCCACAGAGTCTTACTATCATCCACATTCAGGACAGCCCTGAGAAACCTTTGGCCCCCCTCACACACACTGACAGAGAGGAAGCAGGCTGGGAAAATTCAGAATGGCAGGGAGTCCAGACAGCCAAGCTGTGGTGGCGAGGGCTGGGGAAGGAGGTGGAGCCTTGCCAGCAGTGAGAGGAACTCTGTCTACTACTCAACCCAAACATTTCTACATGACATCAACCAGCGTTAGTGACGGAGCGTGCAAGTCAGAGCCTCTCCCAAGACCCGTCATGGATGCTATTCTATTGGTTTCCTAATTCCTGGAGAACGTAGCCATAGAGTGCCATTGTACTCATTTGAAAAACAGTTATCTCCCCTTCAAGGTAGAAAAAATGCTTAGAAGGTTGTTCACCAATCTAAATAAACATACTTGAGCTATGCCCCCAAGAAAGCAGGAAGGTAGGGAAGGGGCAGTTCGACCTCATTCTCACTGGATTGAGGAGACTCTGGACATGGAGTTGAGGCCAGATGAAGACACAGAGGAAGAAGCAGGAAACCCTGGTTCTGTATTTCAGCACATGTATTTGTTTACAAGGCACAGAGTCAACACATGGCTCACAAATGAAATTGACAGACAAATGCCACCAGGCTTCAGGGCTGCACAGATATGTCTCCCTGGCTTGGCTGGGCTCTGCTCTGAGCAGTGTGCAAGGCCGAGTGGGGTCTGGCACGCCCAAGACTGCTGGCATTCTTCAGCCACACACCTGGCACCTTGAGACGCTCTTTGCCTGGCACAGCATGGGTCATGAGCTACATGCCAAGTGGATGTCACTCATCTTGTGCCAAGTTTGAACCTTTTAGGAAGTGCTGTAGGAGGGTCCAGTTTAGCTGTAAATGCTTGACTCTGACTGCAGTAGAGTTTCTGTTCCACAAGTGACGAGGCTGAAGGGCTGGTTTGCCCAAAGCCATAGCCAAACAGGAGCTCAGTTGGAGATGGAGGCCAGGACTCTCTGAGCACTCCTGCTGTGCCCCATACACTACATCAGGTAGCCAGATGGCCCTTGACATCTGCCGACAGTGGTAAGCTCTTACAGTAAGATGGTGGCCAACTTGCTTCATATTCTTAGATGCAAAACATGGAAAGTGCTGAATTTGAGATCCAAACAGAAAGGTAGCCAGCTGCTCTGCATGCTCCCGGACAGCTTCACAACATCCGTGTAAGCAGTATTGAGAAGTTCCATTGAACTGAAGCGCAAGATCATTTACGGACAGTCAGAACAGCAATAAAGCTGGCACACGAACTTGGATCTGCCCTCAGTTGATTCTCTCACACATAGGATTGAGATCAAAGGTCTGCATCTGGAAACTGATGGACAAGCTCAAATATCAAGCATGCTAGGTTATAAGACATGATAAAATTACAAATAGACATGATTCTATATAAAACTATTCATACAAAAACTCTATTACTATCACAGAATGGTTAGTTTGACATGTGATCCCATTTAATTAAGAATGAAGTAGCCACCAAATGAAGGTTGACTTCAAACACCGCAGGAGAGGCCGGGATACAGCTAAGTGGGGAAAGTGCTTGCTTAGCGTGTACATGTTCAATCACCAGCACAGCAACACACACACACACAATACATACACACACCACACACACATACATACACACCCTACATGTACACACACACATAGACTTATTCACACATACCACTTACATACCACACACACATATGGATGCATGCACCACAAAATGGCCCCATGGTGTGGAGTCTTTGGTTTGTTTGGGGAATTGCCATTACTAACAGAAAGCTACATGTGTGCTACCCATAGCAGTGCAGAAAGTTTGTCAGCACTGTCCTGGAGAAGACCCTACCTTAGAAACCCTACTTCTATTCCAGGTTATCTGTTTCTTAGGTTCTCCTGGACTCTAATGACCCCCATTGCAGACACTTGACTGGGAGAGAAGAAGCTCCAGAGGCAGGGAGGAGAAAATTGACCTTGAACCCAGGTTCTTGCCAATGTGTTCACCACCATGGTCTGGTGTCTATTCCATTTGCTATCAGCCAACACTGCAGCTGCGAAGGAAAAGGGAATCATGAACATGGAGTTCACCCATGTTCTCCCAGCCTGGTTAGCCATGTTCCTTGGAAAACAGCTGTCGAGATAAAGCGACAGAGCTGGGTCAAGATTACACGCGTAAAGACCATGTATGCCATTGCAGGAGCATGACACTGGCCTGGTTTTGTTTATTGTCAAACTGCCCTTCAGGGTGTTAAAATATGCAAATAGCCCACCTTGGCGTTTTCACTGGCAAAGGTGTTACACATTGCTGTGTTTCTATTAAACTTATCAGTAAACAGTGAGTGTATTTAAGTATTTTCGCAAGTCGTCTGAAGTGTTAATTCACACTGAGATTGTTTCTGAAGTTATCTGCAGAACTGAGGCTCAGCACAAAGCCTGGAAGAGGGAGAAGGGTGGTGTAATTATCATCACACATACGTGTTCGACTCACTCATTCAGCTATCACCAAATAACAGCTACTCACTCATTTGACTGTCCTTGTAGCTAAAATATATATGTGGATTGGCAAGATGGCTCAGCAAGTATGGGCTTGCTACCAACCCCGAAGATGGCTTTGAGGTAATGGAATAGTTGAGGGTGGGCACACCAGATAAGGCTGAGCGAACCACAGGAATGCAAGTTGGGAAAGCAGAGCTAGAACCCAAGGGAGTTGGCTGGCATGAGAAAGAGGGGCTCTAAGGGGCTGGCATGAGAAAGAGGGGCTCTATGTGGGTGGCATGGGAAAGAGGGGTTCTAAGGGGCTGGCATTAGAAAGAGGGGCTCTAAGGGGCGTGGTCCCTGAAAGGAGGCTTCCGCTCTGAGAGCAGCAGCCTGAACCCGGGCACGTAGTACAGACACTGGAAGAGTCCAGCTTCAGGACCACCTCAGCCCAAGGCATCCTGCGACATCCAGTCCTTGTGTGGAGCCTGCTAAAGAAGCCAGAAGCCCAGGCGAGATGCTGACCTCTCCACACTCATGCTTCCAAAAGAATCAAAGGTGTCTGTCAACTGGGAATGACCAATGGGAAAAGAATAAATGGCAATTTTTGTCATACTTAAAGATGGACTTCCTGCTGAGCGGTGGTGGCATACACCTTTAAGCCCAGTACTCAGGAGGCAGAGGAAGGCAGATCTCTGTGAGTTTGAGGCCAGCCTGGACCACAAGAGCTAGTTCCAGCACAGCTAGGGCTGTTACACATCACGAACCTCTCTTAAAAAAACAAAAATAGCCGGGCGGTGGTGGCGCACGCCTTTAATCCCAGCACTCGGGAGGCAGAGGCAGGTGGATCTCTGTGAGTTCGAGGCCAGTCTGGGCTACAAGAGCTAGTTCCAGGACAGGAACCAAAAACTATGGAGAAACCCTGTCTCGAAAATTCAAAAAAAAAATAAAAACAAAAAAAGATGGACTTTCTGTGTTTTGTTAGGACTTTAGTTCAATGGCTATGGCTCTCTGTTGGGACTGGAAAGAGAAAAAAAAGACAAGAGGGTTATAATTATTATTATTTTAACTCAATAAAACAGAGACACAGGGTCACTTCCTTAGGGACATGGAATACCTGTTTGATATTACATGTTTTATCCTACTCTTTCAAGCTTATGATTTGTTCATCCATGCCAGCACTGAGGTGGATTCTGTGCCCCCACATCAGCTGGAGCCTGAAGGGAGGACAAAGTACGTGGCCTGAGAAATCACAGCCTCAGCACGGCAAATTGGCTCCAGCACAATGGACGGTGACTCTGCACTTTCATGAAATGCCTACTGAGCCCTCCCCTGGGTCAGAACGTGTGCTCAGGGAGACCTTGCTAAAGGGAGTTTGTGGTCTAGCCACCGTAGGACAGGGCAAATTTCAAAGTGCCCTTATTACAGGCGACCACACCGAATGGTCTTCTCACGTGCCATTTGGAAGGCGACAGACATCAGTTTGCCCAGCGCTCACCAATATTAATCGTAGCAGAATGATCAGAGTGACTGGAAAGGCCTAATCCATGTGGAGGAACTCTTGCTCTCCCAGTTCATCTGAAATAACACTAGTGCAGATGACACAATGTGCATAACTTGGGTTGCACAGTGTCACAAGTGTCACTGAAAGTTTCACCATTGAAAGCTAAACCTGAAGTGCTGGAGCGGGGGGGGGGGGGGGGGAGGCTTTCTCCAAGCCATGCTCTACTATGGTTGGTGGAGCCGCAGCTAACAGCCCACCTGCCTGGAGTGGAGCTTCAAGGCAGCCAAGGAGCAGGCTCTTCCTGCCACCTCCATTACAGCCACACTAAGACTTCCAGGTACCTCAGCTCTGCTGGCCTCACTCCCATCTCCCCCCAGTTGTTTCTCTAGAGCCCCTACTCCACGATTCCACCTGTGCTGCCCTGCCCACTCTCACCCTCTGAAGAGAGACCCTCACTCTCAAGTCCTCCCTTCTCCTCTGGCTCTTCCCAACTGAGCGGGCTGGACTCCCGAAGCTGTATCCCATGGTCCTCCATGCCCACTGCCCCTCTGCCTTTCTGTCTTGAAACTCAAAGGTGGGAACCGCTCAGATTCACTCGTGCCAGCTTTTGCTATTGGCAGGCCCACTTGTCTAGTTTGGCTGATGCCCCAGCCTCTTCCCCCAGTAGATTGGTCAAATTAGAGGCTACCTTGCCTGGGAGTGGTTTTATTAACTGCAGAGATCTGTCTCTGCAGTCGTAAAGTTCCTACGCGAACCTCTAGGTTTCTTGAACACTAGCTCTTCCCATCCCTTAATTACTACCACATCGATGGAACTGAGTACAGAAATGTGAGACACTTGGGGTCCTGTCTAAAACAGGCTCTGTGAACCAGATGTGAGCTCACACATCTGCAGTCCCAGCACGTGGGGGGAGGTAGGAACAGAAGGATCACACCGAGTTCAAGGCCAGCCTGGCCTACCTAATCCGTTCCAGGCCAACGAGGGTCTATAGCAAGACCCCCACCTAAGAAAAACAATTGATTGGCTGACTGATTGAAGATGAGCTCTAAAATGATGGCTACAGCTGTTCTTCTCTTGATATTATTGTAAAGGGAATTAACATGTTTTATATAGGCCCCCTTACTCAGGACAGTAGCTGAGCAATGTCGTCCTCAGAAGCTGTGCAGAAAAGCCTCCTCTCTGCTGGACTCGTTGTCTTTCCCCCCATCGCAGCTGCCTGTGCGGTGCTTTCGTCATCCTGCCAAGGCAACGATGGTGTCACAGACGACCCACGCCTGCGCTGCTGAAGCTCTGGTCTTCCATTGGTTGATGGCTCCCACATGTGAGCAAGAATTATCAAACCGTGCAGAGCTCTGAGGGCGGAAAGGTGAATGGTTTGGTTTGGTTTCTGAGGGAGAGAGGGACTAGGTTTGAAGAACCAATTAAACTTTACCAGATGGGAAAGATGCCTATCCTGGGGTTGGCACACTGTAGGGAGCACACAGGGGGAACGCGTGAGAAAGAGAAGGGAGGACGGGAGGCAGTCTGGGAGGAGAGCCTGTGGTACAAAAAGGACAGAAGTAACATCTAAAGCTGCAGCAGGTGGCAGAGGAGTTCCCATGAGCGGTGCTTAGCTGAGTGACTGAGAGGGAGAAAAAGAAATGGAAACCCTTCAGAACACACAGGAGAGGCTGGAAAGGGAATTTAGAAACCAGGTCTGTGTGCCTCCTCCTTCCTTTTACAGGGGCCGTGAAAAGAGACCGTACACTCTGGAGAACAGGGAGCCCTTCTCATTAAGTGTAATTTTAAGGTACTGATTGCAGCCCACTCCTTTTAAAGTGTTCTTTGATGAAGAAAGAGCGTTAAGTCTGAAGGACTCGTCCACCAGCAGAAGGACGTGAAAACCTTTCCCGTGGGGCAAACCAAACCCTTCCTCCCCTGCAGACAAAGCACTTTGGTAATGAGCAATAAAGCTGCAGAGCTGGATAAAACCGCCCGGAGCGTTAAGTATTTGATTTGGACAAACACTCCACTCTGCCTTTGTACCCTCAAATCCTTGAATTATGGAGAGCAGGCGCATGGCCCTTGAGAAGGTGAGGAGAGGGCTATCAGTGGTGTGGATACCTCTGTGTTCCCTACCTCCTGAGATTCTCCTAATAACCCAGTGGATAATTGTGCAGCATGCAGCCTGGGCCCTGCAGTCCCATGCATGTGTGAGATTGGCAGGGGAAAGCCCAGAGAATGACCACTAGCAAGCTAAGCAGTGGGGGTGATGCTCAATTTAAAATGAATATTTGGGAGACCATTTCAACCAATAATAGGAATAAAGATTCTGATTTAGTCAGGGTTCTCTAGAGAAACGGAACTGATTGAATGAATGAATGAATGAATGAATGAATGAAAACAGACAGACAGATAGACAAATAGATAATAGAGACAGATATGGGATTTATTAGAATAGCTTGGAGACTGGATCTGACTGTTCCATCAATGGCTGTCTCCCAACAGGAAGTCCGAGAATCCAATGATTGTTCAGTCCACGAAGCTGGATATCTCAGCTGGTGTTCAGAATATACCACAATCTTGAAGGCTCGAAATAAAGGGATGAACTCTCCAGTAAGAATGAGAGCAAACCAGCAAAGGGCAAAAGTAGCACCCTTCTTTCACAACCTTTATTTTATAGTCTACCACCAGAGGGTGTGGCCAAGATTTAGGGCAGGTCTTCCCACTTTAAATGATTCAATTAAGAAAATATCTCGCAGGTGTACCTAGCAGGTTGTGTTTTGGTTGATTCCAGATGCAGTCGAACTGACAACCAAAAACAGCCATTACAAATCCACCCCTTGTCAAGCTGACACATGATAATATCTTCTTGTGTCTTAGTTAATTTCAAAATGAAAACAATAGTTAGTAACCTTTGGGTATATACCCAACAGCTGGATCCTGAGGTAGATTGTTTCCCAATTTTCTGAGAAATTGGCATACTGATTTCCAAAGTGGCTGTACAAGTTTGCTCTCCCAACAGCAATGGATGAATGTTCCCCTTACTCCATATCCTCTCCAGCATAAGCTGTCATCAGTGTTTTTGAACTTGGCCATTCTGATTGGTGTAAGATGGAATTACCCAAAGGGTGCTCAATCATACCACAAGGACATATGCTCAACTATGTTCATAACAGCATTATTCATAATAGCCAGAATCTGGAAACAACCTAGATGCTCCCAAACTGAAGAATGGATAAAGAAAATGATATGCATTTACACAATGGAGCACTACACAGCCGTAAAAAATAATGACAGCTTGAAATCTGCAGGCAAATGGATAGATCTAGAAAGAACCATATTGAGTGAGGTAACCCTGTCCCAGAAAGAAAGATAAAATTATGTACTCACTCATAAGTGGTTTTTAGAAATAAAGCAAAGAAAAACCAACCTACAGTCCACAACCCTGGAGAACCTAAACAACAAAGAGGACCTTAAGAGAGACATACATAGATCTACATAGAAAGGAAAAAAAGAGAAGATCTAAGTAAATTGGGAGCATGGGGGGTCATGAGAGAGGGTAGAAGAGGAGGGGAAGGAGAAGAAAGGAGCGAAGAAAATCATGTAGCTAAATAAAAACAATAAAAAAGAAAGAAAACAATTGCTAGGTCATAATTATACATAACATGATACAACAACCCCAAATATTATCACAAATGCATTGTATGTTTAACCAGCTCATAATTATGCCTACCACGGCATAACTATCCCTTGTACAACTACAAACACATTATATATTTTCGAAAGAGTGGCAATATCCCTTGAGGGACATTCTTTAATATTATAAAACTTAATATGATAACCACTGATATTATCTTAATTGATGTTATAGTACATGGTAAAGAACTCGAGGAAAGAAAATGCAAACGTCTGGACAAACACATTCTTAACAAAACATGACAGAAACACTCATGCCAATTATAAGCCTTGTTTCTGCACCTGGTCCCATTAGCTGGGGCTGCTGACTGCCTTCCTCTACTGCCCAGCCTGCATTTCGTCCACCCTCAGCAAGCCCTCATCAGGTTTCAGTTCCCTCCATGGTGTAGGGACCCATACCTTCATTCCTGAAGGGTCTGTGCCCTTTGTTACCCCGCCTGGATTAGGTTGTAGTTTCCCATTGATTAAATGGGTCCACTTTTAATCGCAGGACATGGCAGTAGCACTAAGAGACCCCCTAAAGGGTCTCCTGCCCTCCAGACATAACCTTTCTTGCCTCCATTATGGAGAAGCAATTCCTTTTCCACTTGGCAATCTGGATCAGTCACTGTTACGACTTCCTTAACCTGCTGGCATCACAAGCCTAGAGTGGCCAGGAGGAAGTCTGAGTTTCCAGTCTAATGAAATGTTTCTTGTGACTCCAAGCAGAAGTGTGTGCCACTCTGGAATGAAAACTTCTAGTCCACTAGAACTTCAGATCACAGGACCAGGAGAAAACTTTCCTAGTGGGTCACTAAGGGGCGATTGCAAGTGGACCCACTCTCTTGTCCACCCCTAGATTCCTCACTGTGGGAGAAATCATAGCATATATGGGATCTTGATTCACAGCATATACTGACTTCTGGAGAACCTGCCCCAGCCCTCCATGTGGACACTTTGACCCTAAAACTGTGCCTTCAAAAGGCCACTCCATTGTCCTCTTGAGCTAGCTGCCTCAAGATAGTGCAGAACAAAGTAAGTCCAGTGGATTCCATGGTCGTGGCCCAGTATGGCACTTCTCTAGCTGTGAGGTGAGTTCCTTGGTCAGAAGCAACACTATGTGGACTACCCTAACAGTGGATAAGGTTTCTGTAAGTCCACGATGGTGATCTGGGCAGAGAAAGGAAAAAGCACAACCATGCTTCAGTGAGGATAAAGTGTTGTCCTTACTACAGCAGAAGTGGTCCAGTGTAATCAAGGTTGCTGGCTGGTCACCCCAGGGAATGGTGCCACATGGGGGCCTCAGGGTTGGTCTCTGCTGTTCATAGAGCTGGCACTCAGCAGCAGCTGTAGCCAGGTCAGCCTTAGCGAGTAGAAGTTGACATTGATGACTCATGCACATCCTCCATCTCTGCCACCATGGCCACTTGGCTCATGGACCCACTGGGCAATGACAGGAATGGCTACAGAATGGATCTGACTGTCCGTAGAATGGGTCATCCTATCTACTTGGTTACTGAGCTTCTCTTCAGCTGATGTTACCTTTAATGGAACACAAGTATCTTCCCATCTTTTGCCCATTGTGGATAGAGATCTATCCACATACTTCTCCGCCAGTTTCCCAACCACGCTCTTTGCAAGTCCCCACACCACTGAGCTCCAAAAGATTCACCGAGGTCCTTGAATTTGGTCGGATTTATTTCCCATCCTCTGGTGTGACATACGTTACCAACAAAGTTATTGCTATTTCCTATTCAGTCCAATAAGCATAAAGTCATCAATATAGTGGACCAGGGTGATATGTTGTGGAAGAGAGAGATGATCAAGATCCTTCAAACTAAGTTATGATATAAGGTTGAAAAATTGATATATTCTTCATGTAAAACTGTAAAGGTGTACTGCTGGCCTTGCCAACTGGAAGCAAAAATTGCTTCTGGCGGTCCTTATGGACAGATACCAAGGAAAAGACATTTTCTAGGTCAATAGCTGGAACCATGTACGAGAAGATGTGTTAATCTGATCGAGGTAGGACACCGCATCTGGTACAGCAGCTGCAATTGGAGTCACAACTTGATTAAGTCTCCAGAGGTCGTCATTTTCCACCATCCATCTGCCTTCTGCCCTGGCCAGATGGGGGAGCTAGGAGAGTGGCGAGTGAGATGCGGTGGGCGCCACCACCCCTGCATCTCTCAAGACCTGGCTTTGTGGGAGCCTAGCCAGTTTGGATGTTCTCCTTCCTAGACCAGGATGGAGGGAGGAGGACTTCGGACTTTCCACAGGGCAGGGAACCCTAACTGCTCTTCAGACTGGAGAGGGAGGGGGAGAGGAGTGGAGGGAGGGGGAGAGGAGTGGGGGAAGGGGGGAAGGAGTGGGAGGCTGGGAGGAGGCGGAAATTTTTTTTTCTCAATAAAAAAATAAATAAATAAATAAAGTAGGTGGGGCTACTAATTTCCGGAGTTCTTCAGTGGCTGCAACATTATATTTTACTCACAGTTTTCCCTGGTAACTCAACGGCTTGCATTTGGCATTTCAGCCATAATAACCCTCACTCCACAGGTCAGGGAATCAGTATGGGAGTTTTGTCAACTTTCAAGTCTGGGTATCTACCACACTTATACATTTTGGAACTGTGGAAATAATCACAGGCGGAGTTCGGGTTTGCAGACCCAGAGTCCCTTGAATGAAGGGATGCCCAGGTTCCACTGAGGAAGGACCCTGACAAAATCCCTACGAGTTTTATTGTTTGCCTTTCTCTGGACACTGGCACCCAGTGGACCTACTGTGAGTTGGACCTCAGCAAAAATTCAATAACCACCTGGCCTCCGTGAGCACCTGTTTTAACTAGAGGGCCACCGTGCTTCTTGGGACCTCCTGGAGTCAGTGTGAGTTCTGAACCAGTATTCAATAGACTCGGGAAAGGCTCATTGCTTCCTTTCCCCATTGTGCAGTTACCCTTGCAAAAGCCCATAGGTCCCTCTGGGAAAGGACCGGAGAAAGGCAAAGAATAAAATTCTTGGGTGTCTTATCAAGGTTCTTCCTCAGGGGAATCTGGCTGCCCCTTCATTCAAGGGGTTCTAGGTCTGCAAACTAGCCCAAGTTTGGAAATTGATTCACGAGCTGAGATTCCCTCTTGCCATGATCCAATATGCTTATCTTTTTTTTTAATTTTCCCACTTATACAGAGCAAACAAAAATTCAGTAGGCATCTTATCTATTTCATGCTTGGGAACACCATGATTGATTAGCTAGTACCAAAGATCCATACGAGTCATACCAACATAAGAGTCATTTTAATTGTGTTGCCTACATTATGGACATTGCATTGCTTATGCCGCCCAAGATGGTAACTGTACATCTTTAAAGAAAACCATGTGAACTTCCTTATTAAGCCTAGAATCTCCACTCAGTGGGCCTGGATCGATAAACTCAGCCTGATCCAGTTTTATGTTTCTTCCATTATCCTGTGCCTTAAAATCCATTCCCACACATATTCCCCCAGACATCTGCTAGGTAAACTCATTAAGCCCCTAAGTGGTGCAGCATCACCTCCTCATGGACCACACCTTTTATCTCCCCTCTAGGAGCCTGCTTAACCTTAAGTCTGGTCTAGAGGCAACAACTGGTGGGCCCTAGGGGACATCAGTATTGTCTTCCCAGGTAGCTCCTTCAGGGAAAGTCGCTTCTGGTCTAGCAGACAATGAGACAAAGGCAGAAAAGGCAACATTTTAGACTGTAGGGTTGGGGGTATATCTTTTGCTGAGGCTGGGGAGACAGGATACTGTATTCAGTCTGAGGAGTCATGGAGACAGAATCTTGACCTCTTTGGTCCAAGGAGTCAGTGGAGGTAAAATGTCTCTCTAGTGGCTGGCTCCTTTACTTATCTGATATTTCAACATTTACCTCAGTATCTGACTCTGGGTTTTTATTAATAAGACCAATGAGAATTTGCGCTGCAGTTCACAGCACAGGCGTTTAGTACTGTCCAAGCTTAGGGGAGAGGCCTTAGTAACTGTAAGTGTCAGCAAATTGGAAAGCCTGTCTCAGATGCTTTAAAAATTCATCCATATAATGCTTGTTACTCAAAAGCTACTCCTGGTACTAAAATCTGTATTAGTCAGGATTCTATTGAGAAGCAGAGTTGAGAGAATGAATATGTATATAAACAGAATTTATTAGAGCGGCATGTAAGCTGGGGTCCGACTGTTCCATCAACAGCTGTCCAAGAACCCAATAGTTGTTCAGTCCACGGGGCTGGATGTCTCAGTATTCACCCGAGTCCTGAAGAAGTACGACCTAATGCCAATGAAGGAATGAACTTGCCAGCCAAGGAAAGGGCAAGGAGGCAAAGAACGAGAGCTTCCTTCTTCCATGTTCTTTATATAGGTTGCCAGCAGAAGGTGTGACCCAGAGTTAGGGTGGGTCTTCTGGCTTCAAATCAAATAAATGCCTCACATGTGTACCTAGCAGCGTGGGTTTGGGCCACTTCCAGATGTAGTCAAGTTGACAATGAGGACTAGCTATCACAGATTCTGACTCTGAGATATGTATCACCTGCTTTTACCCTCGCTTTTTTAAAACTCTCACTGCTGGACCAGCCAGACGACTCTGTGGGTAAAGAAGCCTGGTGATAAGCCTGATGATCTGCAGTCAACCCCCTCAGCTCCTTCAACTCACATGACAGAAAGCCCTTACTCAGATAGCTGTCTTCAGACTTCCATACTCAGGCACTTGCGCGCGCGCACACACACACACACACACGCACACACACACACACACACGTCGCTAAATAAATAAAATGTAAATTTAAAACCAACCCCTATAGCTAATGAAGAGACAAGCATGTAGGGCCTTTTCTGCACCAACATCTCCCTTCCATCCATGTCCCCGTTCCTACTCCAAATGTCACAGAATTCCAGGCTGTCACTCTTCAGCATTGTGGCCATAAGCCTGTATTTCATCTTTGTGTAAGCCTCTTTCTGTCTTGTTTTTATGGGGGAGGAGGTGGAAGGCTGTCTACTGCCCTGCTAACTTATTAGTTCAAATGAGATTAGCGACTTAACACTGCCCTCTTCTGGTTGGTACAGAAACATCACATCCTTTTTCTCCTGACTTGAGCCATATTGTCAAGTGGGCAGAATCAATGTCCTGGGGATTGAAATTTAAAATACCCATTAAACCATCTACCAATGGAAAATTTAGGGTTTCCGGAAAACTCTAATCTAGCATTAAGTTCTGATAACCCCTTGTAAAAAGCAGTGAATGGTTTACCCCACTCCAAATCATTCATTACAAATGGTTCCTTCCAGGTGTATTTGACATATCTGCATATGTAGACTGTATGTATATACATACACATTTTATATTTTTATTTACCTATCTCTTGCACATTTTCCCCATATAATGATATAATGTGTGTCTTACTTAGGGTTTCTATTGCTGTGAAGAGACACTATGACCAAGGCAACTCTTATAAGGGAAATATTTAACTGAGGTGATGACTTAAAGCTTCTGAGGTTCAGTCCATTATCATCATGGTGGGACATGGTCTGAGATTAAGTTTAATTCTCTATAAAATCAAAATAAACAAAACAGATCACATTCTTCCAACATATAATGGCATGGGATGTACATTACTGTCCCAAAACATAGGGAAAGGAGCATAGTGAGGAAATAGTGGACCAAAGCAAGACCAAAACCCAGCTGGGCAAACTCCAAACTCTGCATCTCTGTGCCTGATGTCAAAATGCCCTTCAAATCTCCAACTCCTTTCAACTCTGTTAACTGCAGCACACTTCTTTCTCTTGGGCTGTTTCCAGGCCTGTTAGCAACTTTCCTCTGAAGTATCCCAGCTCTGGGATCTATGACATTTTGGGGTCTCCAACACAATTCCGGTTTCAACGTCACAGCTTCACACAATGGACTCTCTGGGTCTCCATTCAGGGACACCTCTGACATATGCCTGCCTTCAGTGCCTTTCCTTAGTCATGGAGAACGTTTCCATAATGCTTTTCTTTTATCTTTGACTCTAAAGTCATAACCATGTGCCTGAAGCTGCCAAGTTCTGCTACTTGCTGGGCCTAGACCATGGCCCTCTCGTTTAATTACAGAGTCACCGGCTTTTTGTTCTCCATAGCTTCCTTCACTGCCTAAGCTTGGTTGTTCTGAAACTTGCTTTGTAGACAAAGCTAGCCTCGAATGCAGAGATCCACCTGTCTCTGCCTTCCAAGTGCATGATCACACCTGGCTCTAAGCTTTTGTTTAATTCCTTTTCACAAGTTGGAAACCTCACTGGGTGGGCTCTTGCCCTGCAGCTACCTTTTCCCTCTATTCTGCTCCTCAATCTATTTATCTCCTTGCTCAGCTTTACCCTTTTCATTATAAATATCTATTAAATTTATGACTAATAAGCACAGGGTAGAGTCTTTCCTAGGCTGTTTTGAGATTTCCTCTGCAAAATGGAATTGATACAGAACTCTTCTCTTTAGCCTCAGTCAGACTCTTCAGACAAGTGCAAAAAGTATTCACATTCTTCACCAAAATATCACAAGAATGATCGCTAAACCACATAGTCATATTCTTCTCCTCTGAAACCTCTTGAGCGAGGACCCCACAGTTCATCAAATCACACTCAGCACCACTGTCTTCCATGCTCCTACTAGGATGGCCCATTAAGCAGACTTAAAGCATTCAACTGCTTTTCTTATCCACACTCCCAAAGTCTATATTCCTTCAAACAAAAACATGGTCTAGCCTATCACAGCAATACTGGTCCCTGGTACCAACTTCTGTCTCAGTTAGGGTTTCTATTGCTGTGAAGAGACACCCTGACCAAGGCAACTCTTATAAGGAAAAAATTTAACTGAGGTGGTCGTTTTAGAGCTTCAGAGGTTTAGTTCACTGCCATCATGTTGGGAGATGGCGGCACTCAGGCAGACAAGGTGCTGGAGCTGAGGGTCCTACATTTTGATAGGCAGGCAACAGGAAGTGAACTGAGGTGTTGGACATGACTTGAGCATATATGAGACCTCAAAACCCATCCTCACAGTGACACACTTCGTCCAGAAAGACCACACCTACATTATACTTCCTAATAGTGCCATTCACTTTGGGGGTCATTTTCTTTCAAAACACCACAATGAATATAACTTTTTATTTGTGACATCAAATATATGCTCATTCATTTATGTTTTACGGTGATATTTCATTGTAAGTGCCCTAAAATCTATTTGACCTGTGCTCTGTTGATAACATTAGTGTTTATTTACATAAATAAATAATAACTCAATAATTCATAGACAACATAAATTATTAGTGCTAATTAATTGAGATGTCCACTGGTCACCTGGACAGACATTACCACACACTGAGATACATCCCAGCCACCAGAAGATGAGATGCTCTCCCTTAACCCCTGGACTCAGCTTATTATAAATGGATTGATCTTTGTCAGTCTCAAATGAGAGTATTTTCTACTAGATTAACTCGAAACTCTCCCATTTACTGAATTAATACTGGGCTTCCCTCCATTTTTATTAGATTGTTAGACTTTTTATGAGAACTCTTTATATATTTTAATATTTTGTATTATTATATGCCTGGCACAATTGACTGTTTACAGTAAATATAAAACACAAAATAGATCTCTTCCACAAACAATGGAAATATTTCAGTTGTGACCCTGTATATCACTTACTGAAAGGACAGTACCTTAGATCTGTCCAGGTAACACAATATCTTACTAAAGTGAATTTCACCTCTTTACCCCTTACCCTGATTACAGTGCTGGAGACTGTGTTCAGTGCTAACTGTCTTGCATTCGCACCTCTACTGGGTAGTAAAGCTCCAACCAGCAGGAGTTTCAATTCTTCGTCAAGTTTGTTAACATGTTTTATATTTACAGTGTTGTAGCATATTCCTGAGTTCTTATCCTGCTATGTGGGTTTGCTTCCCAGGGAACACCAGCCGTGGGCATCTACTGTGTTCTCTGTAAATTGTTCATCTACATGTCATGTCACATGACCCCTTTTAACTTAACACGTGTTCTTTCTGCTCACTTTTTCCCAACCCTGCTTCCTGTTCAGTCATCCATGCTCCTGGCAAAGCCAAGACTCCTGTGTCGAGTCTCCATGTTGGCCTCCGTGTCTCTGGCTATCTTCTCACTCTCCCTGGGCTCTGCTGTCACGGGTTGTCTCCTATGTAGGTTGCTTCGCCATATATATATATACAAACTGGGAATGTATTGGTTGAAGATTTCTGTCTCCCTTATGAGACGTTTTTCTCATAACCATTTCTCGACCACATCTTTCCACCTGAAGTCACTCTTTTTAGTATCTTTGTGTAGAGCCCACACGGGTCCCTTGTTGTTTAATCACCATGGTGTAAAGCTTTGAGGAACAGCTAATATTAATACTAGAATTACATCATTCCCACTTCCTTCAAGACCCTCACATGTACTCCAGCCTCTCTTTCTTTAATGTAATGTGAACCAGTTGTTTCTAAAAGACTTCTATGATAAAAAAAAAAAGCTCCATTCATGTTCTACCTGGCAGAAATCTTTCTTGTGAAGGAAGAGAGTGGGTGTTCTAGCCTTTATTTTTCTATAGCCAAAAGGTCTCAGAACTCTGAGTCATTCACAGAGCAAAGGAACTTGCAGCTCTCTGGCACACTACAGCCCACTTCATCTTACCTTGCTTTCCTAGAAATCTTTCCAATGATGTTCAGGAATGTACCCCTCCAGCTGGCAATCCGTTCTTTCCAGAGAACAAGGGCTAGCAAAGTACAGTCACCAACTCTCTGCCTATTTATAGCAATAGTTTTATGGGACTACATCCTGCCATCTTTTTATGATGTGTGGCTGTTTTAGCACTACAGCGGCAGCTAGGTAGTCATGGTGTAGACTATATATCCCAGAGAGCAAAAATACTGACCACCTAGCTATTTTAGAAAAAAAAAAATCATTAGCTCCATTGAATATACTGGGTTTCCATTTTGGTACCTGGCTTGGAATGGTGTCAGAAAGGGAGCCATGAGCGGTGATACTTCAGACGGAAGTTCAAGAGTTCCTCAAAAGAGTTGTCAGGAGCATGATAAGACTGCTCAGTGGTTAAGAGCACTGGGTACTCTACCAGAGGGCCTGGGTTTAATTCCCAGAACCCATGTGGCTGTTCCAGCCTCAGGGGACCCAGCACCCTCTTCTGACTTCATTCATCAAGAAAATGTCCTGTAGACTTGCAGTCTGGTGGAGGCATTTGCTCAGTTGAGGTTCCTCTTCCTAGATAACTCTAGCTTATTCAAGTTAACAAAAGGCAAACAACGACACTATGTATTATTTACTCATATATTGAGCTAGCTTTTAAAGTAAATTATTTTTATCTTTTATGTAGCAATAAATTTACCAAAACTATAGTGCCCAAATATCCTTGCAAAGTGTAATTATATTTTTTGACTAAGAAATGTTAATTTTTAAGTGGTGGGAAATCGCTGTCATAAATACATTATTTGGTGCTATATGTGTCTGAGTTTTTTCCTTTTGTTGTTTTACTTTGGGGGATAGGTAGATTGGGAAAACCTGGAGGCACAGAAATAGGGAGGGTGCAGGGAGAAGCAGTAGGACTGCTCTATCCAAAACTCTGAAAGGTTACCATAAGGGAAAGAAACGGGATAAAAGTGCACTGGCTGTGGTTTTCCCATCTCGGGCCCAAAAACAGCCCAGTTCATCACGCGCCTTGGGCTCTTTCTGCAGTTTTTATTCTCCATGGTGACGTGGGCTGAGCCAGCTCAACCTGAGGTTATTGAAGTCATCTCAAGATAAATACCTTGAAAAATAGCTTGAGAAAGACATTTTTCAAAAGACGAAAGATGGGGAGTATCAGAAGTAGTGAAAGCTAGAGGCCTGGAGAGGGGACAGGCACAGCACAAATAATAAAACCCAGAGAAAGATACTGGGGTTCAACCTGAAGATCAGAAAAGCAAAGCAGCCAGCCACTAGAGAGCTCTTAGCTCTATAAAGTCTTCAGACTGAAAGAGAGTGAGTTCCTGTCTCATCCCTGGGATTAAAGGCGTGCACCACCACTGTCTGACGGAGTAGAGTGGCTGCTGGGAGTGAGGTGTGTGCCACCACTGCCTGGCCTGCATGGCTGACTAGTGTGGCTGTTTTGTGCTCTGGTCTTTAGGCAAGCTTTATTTATTAAAATACACCCGAAACATGACTGCAGGCTGGTGCGTTGACAAGAGGCTCACTTCTGGTCACCCAGAGAGACCTCCACTGAATGGAGAAGATGGAGATCTGTTCGACCCGAGGTGAAACAGCAAGAGCTTTAGCTCTTCCTAAAGCCTACATGCGTGTTAGTCTTTCAGGAACCCTAACAAAATGCCTGCGATAGCCTAAAAGGGAGAGTGGCAGTCTGACCTCCTAAAGGCTCCACCCCTTCCAACCATACCAGCAGCTGGCAGGCAAGCTTTTAACATATGAGCCCTTTCTAGACATTCCCGACCCAAATTATTCCAATGAGAACTGCTGATATTCTTGCTCAGTTTTTGTAAAATAAATAAATAAATAAATAAATAAATAAATCATGGTTTTTGAAATTCTTTCTTTATGTTAACGGGGGGGGGGGGATCTGTAGAGCCAGACAGAGCCTAGGATCCCAGCACTTGGGAGACTGAAGCAGGAGGATTGTAAATGTGAGCCCAGCTGAGGCTATGCAGAGAGATCCTGTCCAAACAATAAACAACTACAACAAACATATAAGCCATAGAGGTGAAAATAGAAAAGTCCCAAAGAAAAGCCAATATGAGCCAGGCGGTGGTGGCACACGCCTTTAATCCCAGCACTCGGGAGGCAGAGGCAGGCGGATCTCTGTGAGTTCAAGACTAGCCTGGTCTACAAGAGCTAGTTCCAGGACAGGCTCCAAAACCACAGAGAAACCCTGTCTCAAAAACCAAAAAAAAAAGCCAATATGCTATACCTTGATTACATTCTAAATCAGAAGGTATTTGAGAGGCATAGGCCTTTAATCCCAGCAGTGAGAAGACTGAGACAATAGAACTGCTATGAGTTCAAGGTAGCCTGAACTACAGCAATACTGCACCTCAACACACACACACACACACATCACGTATACACACACACACACACACACACACATATATATATATACATACACATACACACACAAATATACACACATACACACACAAATACACACACACATATATATATACATACACACATACACACATACACACACATCACGTATACATACACACATATATATACACACACATACACACACATATATACATATACACACATACACACACACACACAAATATACATACATACACACAAATACACACACACACACACACACACATATATATATATATATATATATACAAATTACAAGTCTCCTAAGATTGTCTTGTTGAAGACATTTCTTAAAATGGGATCAATTCCCAGATTCTCAGTCAATTCTGCAAGTCTGGAAACTTTTCTACTTATTTGACTAATCTGAGCATGAAAATGACCTTAGCAGTTTGATGGACAGTCAGAAGATAAAGCCGGCCAGTCTTCCTCGCCAGCGCCTTGTTCCCTGGGAGGTATCAATCAGCAGAACTTTCGCCTGTAACAGATACTTAGAAAGGAAAACCTAAGAAATCATTTCCCAGCTGGAGGGAGCAGGCGAGCTCCACTCCATCCATTCCAGAAAATATGGGCACCTGGGAACTGAACGTTTCTTTCCGTTGGAGCCCAAAGATAATTTTATTAGGAGCGCTGCGTGCTCTGGGGGTGATAGACTGAGCTGTCGTCTAACCTATTGCTTCATTTTCATTCTAAAATTACTTCACATTGGACATAACGACCCCATCATTCAATCTATCAACTGGCTGATTAAATGAAGTAAGAAAATAATCCTAGCCGGCCTCAGAAGGGTGAGAGTTCAGCTGCCCGAGGGACCGAGATTTCCTGAGAATTTCTTCTAAACTTCAGCTAGGCCAGCCTGCATTCAATCTTCAGTCTGCCCAGGAGAGGCCACCCAGGGCAAAGGAGACACAGTTCTCCATGAAGCCTGTAACCCAAGATGGAGACACTTAGCCAAAATCAAACCTTTTTCAAAATGTTTTCCTTGTGGTAGAGCTAATGCTCAGCGATCACTCCTGGGTCAGTCTGTCCTAGAAGGTTCCCGGATGCCAGCAGAGAGCTCTCCTCAGTGTCTTTAAAGCCCAAGTGTACCAGAACAGAAAGTCTATGTTCAGTGTATAAAATTCATACAAATAAAGTTTGTTCAAAAAGAGAAAAAAAAGTACTATTTTTATTTTTGGAAAAAAATGTGACCAATCTGGAGAACTGCTTATGACAAGATGTTCTACCAGATGGCTCTCTATGCCAGCAGATGCAGGACAGATTGGTGACCCCCAGCAGCTGGCTCAAGGTGACAAAGACAGCAGTTGATTCTCCCTTGCCGGTTTTGCACCACGAGTTCCGGGAGGGTCTGTGGGCGGCTCCCATGGACTCTGCAGATGCTGGAAAAAGAGAAGTGGCTAGAGATTCTTCAGCAGCTCATCCTCACACCTTCTAGAAGTTCCCCTTAGAAACAGAGACCTCGCTCCCCAGAGAATGTCCCTGGTATTGGTTCTTCCCAAGAAGACTGCCCCATCCCCACACCCCCAACCCCAGCCACATCTACAGACTCCGTGTCATCCAGCAGTGTGCTCCAACGTCACATTTCCTATGAAGCAAACATTGGCTCTAACATCAACCCAGAGTTCCGAGCTCTTGAAGAGCAGCCAGTCCAATGAAGCACAGGGTTTCTTACAATCAAATACTGCCTTTGCATTCTAAGAGAAGGGACCATTCTGGCAACAGAGAAAAGTCAAGAAGAGTAAGAACACATGTCTGTTAGAAAGAAAGAGGGCGGAGCTTTCTCAGGGCAGTTAGCTCTGCAGGACAGCTCCTTCTGTCTTCCCAGGCCTCCTCAGAATGTGGCCCCACCCACCCATCCACAGAGTGCGTCTTGCCCTGAGAGGTGATGAAGGGGAGACAGTTCATTGTTTGCCATACATGTGATCCATCACCACCCACAGCTCAGCAGTGTGTGCTTTTCAGGGATCTTAAGTGATATTCAACTGTTGCGAATTGTTCTCATTTATTTTAAAGCTTTGCAAAATTTATGTTAAATACACTTCGAGAATCTCAAATCCTTACAGCCCCACGGAATGTCAGAGAGTTTAATGTTTGTTGTTCAATGACCCCAAAAGTTTATAAATAGTGCGACTGAGAACGGTTTGTGAACATCCTAAAATAACTAGGGTCAGTGAAAGTCTCAAGAAGACTGGGCTACAAGCAGGAAGGTGTGTATGTGCACATTAGTGCGTGTGTATACCTACATGCATGTGTGGATGAGGTACATATCTATGTAGATGTATAGCTGGTGTGCATATGTGTATGGTATATGTATGCACATTAGTGCATGTGTGTCCTACAAGCTTGTGTGTATATGGTACATATGTGTATATATGTATTACTGTGTGTGTGTGTGTGTGTGTGTGTGTGTGTGTGTGTGTGGAGAGAGAGAGAGAGAGAGAGAGAGAGAGAGAGAGAGAGAGCTGGGAGCACCACCAGTGTGAGCCCCACTTTTGTTAAGTCACTTTGGGGTCTTCATAAAGACATCCAACAGGAAAGTTAAACAGACTGAAGAAGCTTAGACAGAAACCGAGTGTTAAGGACTCAGTCTTCAAAGTACCAGAGACGAGATAAAGAGAGGCATGGGCATTGAAGTTTTATCTACAAGCCCTAGGGCCCACAGACCATACACGCCCTTCTGTAGTCAGAAGTCCTGTCCGCTTAACAGAAATGCTTCCAATTGCCTAGGATCTCCTGCTTCAAAGAACTGTGGGGGTTGGCATCTCTGCCAATATGCTCCTGGCATGGATGCCTGTGTTTGTCTGGGGCTGACACCCCCTCCCCAGCATCACCTTGGAGTCAGGGCCATGTGGTCTGGGGACGCTGAGCCAAGGGAGTAGAGACTAAGGTCCCCTAGTGGGGATAGATGGGTAAGGGATTGGAGGAACTGCAGCTGACGCCAGCTCTGTGTTTGAAATCTAAGAGAAAGGTGGCTAAGACAGCACTCACTTCTGACCTTTCTGACCTTTCTTCATCAGCAGAGCCACTTTAAACAGAAGGACTCTTTGAAAGGCACTTAAATGATGCAGGAAAGGACATGGGAGAATTGCCACTGGAGCCCAGATCCAGGAGCCACGAGAGGCTTTACCAGTTCCACCTGCTCTGAGGAAGTCTGTGCGACCTCAGAACAAGATGGATTTGACAGGCAACTCCCACATCTTCTTAGTCTGAGCCCAGCGGAACACGTGAGGTGACCATCCCAGTGAGCTCCACTTTACTGTTAGAGAGGATGGCAGGGGCAAGCATGGCCGTGGCTGATCCACAGCTCGCCCTTGTGAGCGCGCAGAGACCCTTACAAATATACCTGACACAGCCCAGACGGATGCCAGGGTTGCTTCGGCACAGCCTTAACTCATGGAATAAACATCTTTCAGCCATCTTAACAGAGCTTTGAGGTAGCACTTGGTATGGGTGCGTACTTCAGTATAGGCCTATGAGTCTCCATCCAGGTCATAGAGCAAAAGAGGAATATTTAAAGAATAGATGTGCGGCTGGAGAGATGTCACTGACCTCTTTCAGAGGATCTGGGTTCGGGTCCCAGAACCCACATGGTGGCTCACAACTGTCTAACGCTCCAGATGCAGAACGTCCAACACCCTCTTCTACTCTAGCAGCAGGCACACACAGAGTACACATGTATATATACAGGCAAATACTTACATACAAAATAGAGACAAGTAAACATCAAAAATAAAGTAATAGATAAAAATTATCACTTGAAAATGGGGGTTATAGAATGACAGGACAAACAGAGATCTTAAAATCAAAACTTCTTCTTAAAGTTATATTTGAGCTGTTCCTTGTGGGGAAAAAAAACCATCCTGCCCTAAAAAGATTAAAAAAAAAAAAACAAGTAACGTCTTCCCCTTTCCTCTGAGCCATCTGGAGAGACACAGACATCTTTTGTATGATAACCTGAGAGCTGTGGCATATGAAATACACTCCAATGGTGCAGCTGATGGTGGACACCCCGGGAAGAAACCTAACATGAGATTTAATACCCTCTCTTAGATAACTAAAAAGTCCTGTGGGTTAGGGAAATGCCTCACTTGGCCAAGTCCTTGCCTCAATAATTGGAGAACCTGAGTTCGATCCCTAGAACCTACCTTAAAAAACTGGATGTGATGGTGCACTTATAATCTCCATATGGGGAAAACAGAGATGGGCAGATACCTGATGCTCACTGGCCGGCAGGCCTAGCCTAACTGGTGACCGCCAGGACAATGAGAGACAATGTCTCAAAGCAAACAAGGTGGAAGACTCTGGAAGAATAACACTTGAGGTTGACCTATGGCCTGCACATGTATGCACACTCTTATATAGGTGTACACACACACACACACACACACACACACACACACACATTTCTTGCACTTTGTTGTTCATTTTAATTCTTTTTTCTTTTTTGAGATTTTCATATATGTATACAATGAATTATTATCATATTTACCCATTTTTCTCCTCCAACTCTCCCATATTCTCCCAACACAGCCTCCTACAAACTGCATGTCTTTTTCCTGCTGCTTGTATGTGCGTGGGTATGTGGCCATTCACTGGAGCAAAGGAAACATACTAGTGGGCACATCCTCAAGAAAGAGTAATTCTCTCTTCCCCAGCACTGCCAATAGCTCCTCAGTAAGGGGTCCAACCTGGAGATCATCTATGCCATCCATGATGGGATTTGGGCTAGCTTGAACTTGGGCAGGTAGCCACAGCTACTATTAGTTCATAACTGACACAGCCATGTCATGTACAAAAGAGAGAATTTCATAGCTCTCCTCTCCACCCTTCGGCATTCATTTCCCCTCCTCCTCTGTGATGAGCCTTGGTAGTGGTGGGGTCAATACCGATATGCTGTTTAGTCTCCTATTCTCAGCACCATAGCAGTGATGCATCTCTTCACCGACTGCTACCCGCTGCAAAAAGAAGCTTCTGTGACCAAGGTTGGGAGCAGCCCATGTCTGACATCACCAGGAGCCAGGTGGGTGGCGGTGGCAGAAGTTTGAACCAAATGTTCAAAGACTGAGGACCTAAGACCTGGAGACTCCTGGAACTAAGCAGGCTGGGAAAAGCTGGTATTAAAAATCTGTATTCAACACAGAAACCCTTTAAGACAAATTAGAGAGGTCTTTAGATGAAATGTTGAAGTGAAGACCCTAGATTACATAGTAGAATAAACCAAGGTTATATGCTACAGCCTAGGCAGCCCAAGAAATAGAATTCATTTTCATAATGCATTTATCTCTTATAAATTATGCCTAATTTCTATGTGAGATCAGATTGAAACGTCTAGAAGCTTTCTTCCCAATATTTATTCTCTTTAATACAAACAGCAAATGGTATTTTTTAACTTTTAAGTAAGTAATCACTTATATTTTTAAAAAGCCTAGCCCCATAGTTTATACATAAAATAATATAAAACACAAACATGGAGATTCAGTTGATATATATTTAAAATTGTGTTGAATTTCAACTTGGGAATTTTTCAGATGAGCAAAGGAGCACCAGTCACATCTGGCAGGAAATCAAAGAAACATTATCTCTTTTTTTAGTCTAGTTTCAACTTCAAAAAGGCATAAGAAACAAAATGGCTAGATCTGTATCTATTTGAGCAAAGTCATTGTTACCACTGTGTTTTGAAAGGTCTCTGGTGAGATAAAAATGTGAAAGTACATAATAGGACAGAACCACATCTGAAAATGTATTTTCCATTTTTCCTGAACAAGAGCTTCACAAGTTTTGGTAGCTCTGCCATGAGAGGTAGCAGGTCACCCGTGTGAAAGTTCCCCAGGGACAAGGCTTTATTTGGTGGTTCTTTTTATAGATTACCATTCATTCATCCATCTTCATCATTTGTCTTCCCTTCCATCTGTTTGTTTATCCACTCATCATCCACCCACCCATCCATCAATTATTTAGCCACCCATCTTTTGCTCCTGTTTTGTTGCCTCCCTCATTTCTTCTGTGGAGTAGTAAAGCCACCGGTGAGTAGTTTATTTGGAAAACATACTGATTTGGAAGGTATTGCTCTTTGCCCCCAAGAAACACCTTAAATTTGTGATGAACTGCTCAAATATGATAGCTCAAAGTTAAAGGCCCCATGGAAATATGATATAAGAGTAATGAATCACTACCTACGCCCATTTAAGGACATGTGAGCTATCCAATCACTACAAAGAGCTGCGTGTCATTCTGAAGTTTCTCGTTTCTGTGGCTACACATTCTTAACAGAGATCCTCTGCTCTCAACCTGTATTTCAATCAACTAAATTAGAGGAGAAGAAAATTAGGAGAAAACAGCGGGAAATTATTTGTTGATATAGGAAATCACACACACACACACACACACACACACCTACCAAATTACTATTGATTCATCTTCGGTTATTCCATCTTGGTTAAATCAACTGTTAAGTAAAGCCCCAAAGCATAAAGAAATTACAGACCTGCTGCCCTGTGTATGAAAAGGGCGTGGTGAGCCGGGTGGTGGTGGCACATGCATTAATTAATCCCAACACTTGGGAGGTAGAGGCAGGTGGATCTCTGTGAGTTCAAGGCCAGCCTGGTCTACAAGAGCTAGATCCAGGACAGGCTCCAGAGCTACAGAGAAAACCTGTCTTGTAAAACCAAAAAAAAAAAAAAATAGAAAAAGAAAAAGAAAGAAAGGAAGAAAGAAAGAGAAAGAAAAAAGAAAGAAAGAAGAGAAAGAGAAAGAACGAAAGAAAGAAAGAAAGAAAGAAAGAAAGAAAGAAAGAAAGCGTGGCATGGCAGCTGATAATAGTACCATGATCATGTAAGGTCGGGTGTTGGTTGGTACTCCTCATGCCTACCTCGGGTACTTGTGACACTGTGAATGTTTGGGGCTGATGGAGACAGCACTTCTTTCATAGCAAGTCTCAGATGAAAATGGCAACAATTTTCAGGGTAATAATGAGAAACGAAAGCCCTACTTCCTGGAGAATACTTGATACTTCTAAACACAGAAGCTTCTCTCTTTATGGAAAACTCCTAAATTGGTTTTGAAAACAGATACTATTTCTTGCTTGGGTTTTTGTTTGTTTGTTTTTCAAGACAAGGTTTCTCTGTATAACTTTCTTGGTTGTTCTGGCACTCTTCTGTAGACCAGGCTGGCCTCAAACTCACAGAGATCCGCCTGCCTCTGCCTCCCGAGTGCTGGGATTAAAGGCGTGAGCCACAACCACTCAGCTAATATTCTTGAGATACTACAAAAAAATTAAAATTCAAAATACAGAGCAATGCAGGTTTAACCTTAATTAAGCAGAAGTGTGAGGACGGTTATATAAACAAGGTTTATCTCATTTTTACACCTCTTTTACTTTAGTCAAATTGTGAGAACAGAGAAAAATGGACAGAAGGTGCTCATGCTTCCCCTGAGTACGCAGTTCATCCAATGTACGTAGAAAAAACAGCATTCCTGCCCTGGATCCACAGCATTCAGTTCTGAAAGTCACAGCAAGTAAGTATCTAGCAAACACTATGAAACCTGAGACCGGGCAGCCGGGCAAGAGAATAGGTGGGAAAGTGAAGGAAAAGAACCAGAGACCAACATCTGTTAGCTTCACTTATGCATAAAAATATTTAGATGTGAAAATCATAATGCAATTCAGTCTTCTGAATGCCTTTGGCTAAAACTCTGCACAAGACGCTCCAAGAGACAGAGAGGGGCTGGGAGAAGACGGAGGATTAAGAGATGAGAGAAGACTGAAAAGGAGCTTGGAGGCTTGCCTGTGATTGCTTTTCCAAGAGCCCCCGTGGCACCAGGGTTTCCAGGCAATTAGAAAGTGCGAGCATGATGCTTTTCATTAGAGGAGGCCTAAAACCAAGCAAGCTCATGTAATGATTCCAGATGGGGAGATGATGGCAACCCCAACACGCGTGCTTCCCAAATGACTTTACTGTGTTCTTCATGTTTGGGTCCCAGCCACTGTCTGCTTTCACCCTCTCCAGCCTCCCTCCATGCTCGGTGCTCTTCTCCCGCCCCCTCCGTCGCTCTGCGTCTTCCAAGCTTGTGCTCTACTCTACACTCTCAAGTTACATTTTGCACCACATCCACACAAGAGGAGGGAACGAGCCTCTGCAGAATCTCCTCTTCGTACCAACTCAAGCCAAAACTGTTTTTCTGCAACTTGTTTCTGGGCTCCCTGGGAATTCGTTCTTCTGCCAGATACCCTTATGCTCCACAGACTTTTCCTAATTCATCTTTACAAAAATGAAGGTAAAGCCATTGTAATTTTCATCAAGGCCAGGGGTGGGGGGCGCGGGGAGAACCAGTGACACTTGTGTACCAGGAAAGGTTTCTTCTAGCCTTTGGAAGGGTCTCCTGGCTTAGGACTGTAAGCACAAAGCAGACATGAGCTTTTCTATAGAAAATGACATGGGATAAGCAATGCCAGGGCTGTGGTGAGTCTTTAGCTTTAAGACAGAACACTGTGCTCCCAGATGAAGAGCCCCCAGGCAATACTCAACTTCTCGGTTGAGTTCCGCTGAATCACATGTCTTGAAACATACGAATCCTCAGGATTTATCATTATTTCAGATAGATTTACCGCATGGGGATCTGGCACTAAAGAGGGAAGAAATGGGGAAAGGGGGTCGACTGTTGAGAGGGATGGTAAGATGTGAAGGATTTGATGCTTGCAGTCCAGTATTCTGTCTAACACGAGAATCTCAAAGGCTGCCTCCCACCGAAGACCATCATTTAAATTGAGGAAGCCAATCCACCTTGGGGAGAAACTGTGGATCTTAGCGTTTCTACTGCTGCGCTAATACGCCAAAAGCAACTTGGGGGAATAAAAAGGATTTTTCTCAGCTTACAATTCCATAGCACCAGGAAAGCCAGGGTAGCAACTCAAGCTGGGCAGGAGCCTGGAGGCAGGAGCTGACGCACAACCGTGGAGGGAGCTGAACTGGTGTGATCCCTACAGCTTACTCAGCGCGCTTTCTTATAGAACTCAAGACCATCATCCCAGAGATGGCACTACCCACACAGTCTGCCTGCCACTTCAGTCTCTATAAGCACAGTGTCTCCTTTCTTACCTATATTGTCCCCTCTGCTTCTTGCTTGTAAGAACCCAGAACGGCATGCGGATGCAGGTGCACGTGGATGCAGGCTCACTGTTGTGGCTGGGCTGGCTGCCAGGAAGCTCCAAAAATCAGCCTGTCCCTGCTCCTCAGTTCAGGGGCTGGAGACATTTGTAGTTATACCTGGCATTCATATGGGTATTTGGAGATTTGAACATCAGTCCTCTGGCTTTCAGAGCAAGAGTTCTTATACCTAGCTCCTCTGCAAACCCATTTTATTCAACATGCAATTAGTCATAAGATATACTCAGGTATTTTAAGTCCCTTCTGCTAGCAGCAAAAGCACTGGGGGCTCCTGGAAAAGAACAAGGGACCTGGCCGCATGTACAGCAAATGTACATGTAGAGACGTGTACAGGCGAATGATCATAAATACTGACAGTAGAGAAGACTCAAAATCTCAAAGCTAGGTGGGCAGGTGTAAAAAGACATCAAGGACCAAAGGACTTTCAGAACTTGTCACTATGCTACAGATGCAGAAATGTAGGGTTCCCGCCCTCAGAAGGCTGATCTCAGCGGCAGATGTGCCAATCAGCCAGTCTGTTAAGACAGAGTGTGTTAAGTCTCAGAACTGCAGCGTGAACTGTGCTCCAAGCCAGTTAAGACAGGAGGAAGTCATTTCCAGAAGGGCGACCCAAAGGTTCCAAGGGAACAGAAGGTCAGTCGGGTACCAAAGGATAAGCGGCATTGTAACCGTCTCTGGGAGCCATGGTACAAAGTAAAGGGGGAAATCACAAACTCAGAGAGAAAAAGCAAAAAATATTCAATATGTATATTGAATAAGAGTAGAAAATAACTATGTTCATCAAGAAAATGATTAACTGAAATGGAGTAGGCTGCTTGTCTTTAAAGAGGAGTTGGAGTTGGCTTATCTGGTAGAGAACTTATCTAGCGCACACAAAGGCCTGGTACCAACCTCTGTCCTATTCAGTGTTCTGCAACTGTGAAGAGACACCACGACCATGGCAACTCTTATAAAGGAAAGCATTTAATTGGGGCTTGCTTATTATTTCAGACATTTAGTCCATTATCCTCATCATGGGGAGCATGGCAGCATGCGGGCAGATATAGTAATTGAGAGTTCTACATCTGGATCCAAAGACAGAAGGAAGAGAGTCAACAGGGCTTGGCTTGGGCTTCTGAAACCCCAAAGGCCACCCCCAGTGACACACTTCCAACAAGACCACACCGACTCCAACCAGGCCACACTTCCTAATCCCTGTCAAGTAACATCACTCCCAAATGAACAAGCATTCAAATCTATGAGACTATGGAGGCCATTCCTACTCAAAACACCACAGAAGAATTAACACTAATATTCCTCAAATTATTCTACAAAATAGAAACTGAAAGGAGTGTTATCGCTACAACAACACTGATATCTAAACAACACAACAACACAACAAATAAATTATAAACCAATATTATGAACACAGATACAAAAATTCTCGGCAAAATACTTTCAAACCTAATCCATAAACACATAAAGATTTCCTGCCATGATCTAGTAAGCTTCATCCCTAAGATACAGGAATGTTTCAACATATATAAATCAAACACATGCAATCCACCACACAAACTGAAAGACCAAAATCACATGATCATTTAAGTAGGTGGGGGAAAGGGTTTTGAGAAAATCCAACATCCCTTTATGGTAAATGTTCTAGAGAGACTAGGAATACAAGGGACATACCTAGGCACAATAAAGGCAATTTATATCAAGCCCATAGCCAACATCATCTTTAAAGGTGAGAAAAATCAGAGCCTTTCTACTAAAATAAGGAAAAAAACAAGGTTGTCCACTCTCTCCGTAACTATTCAATACAATACCTGACGTCTTAACTAGGGCAGTAAGACAACTGGAGGAGATCAAGGGGATACACATAGTAAAGGAGGAAATAAAAATAATCTTTATTTGCAAATGATATAATTTTATGTATGAGTGATTCTACAAATCCTAACAGTAACTTCTACTGGTGGGCAACATTTTCAGGAAAATAGCAAGATACAAAATTAGCACACAAAAATCAGTGTTCTTACTAAATACAAATGACAGACTGACAGAGAAATCAGGGAAGCAATACCTTCAACCATAGCCTCAAAACGTATCTTGGGTTAACTCTAACCAAGCACATTGAAGACTTCTGTAATAAAAACTTTAAAACATTAAAGAAATAAACTGAGCCAAATACCAGAAAACAGAAAGATCTCCCATACTCGTGGATTAGTAAGATTAATATAGCAAAAATGGTCATCTTTCTAAAAGTAATCTCAATCCCCATCAAAACTCCAACACAATTCTTCATAGAGATTGAAAGAACAATCTTCAATTTTGGTGTCTTCTTAATCACAGCTAATTCTTCAGCCCCTGCTGAAGGACATCAATGGTCCCAGCAAAGTAGTGATTCTGTGATCTTGTCAATCACAGCTGATTATTCCGCTTCAGCTGACCGGACACCAGATTCTTCAGGCAAAAGGTCTGGGAGAATCTCTGCTTCCTCTGACACTCCACGAGCCAGGCCTCCGTCATTTGCATGGCTGTCAACATTCTCCCATCTCCTGCAGCTCAATAAGTTCTCAACACTCAATGACTTTATGACCCCAAATATTCCAAAGTTTTTCCACAGCCTCCTCATAGCAGCATGGCCAGGTCTATCACAGCAATACCCCACAATCCTGGTACCAAGTTTTTTTTTCTTTTTGATTTTCGAGACAGGGTTTTTCTGTAGCTTTTTGGTTCCTGTCCTGGAACTAGCTCTTGTAGACAAGTCTGGCCTCGAACTCACAGAGATCCACCTGCCTCTGCCTCCCGAGTGCTGGGATTAAAGGTGTGCGCCACCACCGCCCGGCCCTGGTACCAAGTTTTGTCAGGGTTTCTACTGCTGTGGTGAAACATCTTTGCCAAAGCAGCTCAGAGAGGAAAGGGTTTGTCCAGCTTTCCTCTCAAGTTGCTTAGAGAACACTTCCACCTGGGCGAGTGGTCCTGGGTTCTATAGCCTGAGCAAGCCGTGAGGAGCAAGCAATAACCAGCACTCCTCCATGGCCTCTGTATCAGCTCCTACCTCCAAGACCCTGTGCTGCTTGAATTCCTGACCTGATTTCCCTGGATAATGTATAATGATGTGGAAGTATAAGACAAATAAACCCTTTCCTACCCAAGTTGCTTTGGTTAGAGTGTTTCATCACAGCAATAGTAACCCTAACTAGGACACCCATCAATCACTAATTAAGAAAATGTCCTACAGGTTCGCCTACAGCCCAATCTTATGGAAGCAATTTCTCAATTGAGGTTTTCTCCTCTCAGATGACAGTAGTTTGTATCAAGTTGACATGAAACTAGCCAGAGCATACCCTGGGCATATACCCAAAGGATTCCACACCTTATTACAGAGACACTTTCTCACCTACGTTCATTGCTACTCTATTTTTAATAGTCAGACACTGGAAACAGCCTAGATGTCTATCATTGATTAATGGACTATGAAAACGTGGTATGTTTGCACAATGGAATATTAGCCAGCTGTTTAAGAAACCATGGAATTCACAGGTAGATTAATAGAGCTAGAAAAAAATCATCCTGATTGAGTTAACCCACACTCCAAATGAAAAATATGGTATGTATTCACTTATTATGGATGTTAACTTTTTTTAAATTATATTTAAAAAAGTACCAATCCAAGTTCCCACTCCCTCACCTTTTCCCCTTCCCTCCACACCCCCTCCCATCCACCCCCATCTAATCCTCAGAGAGGATAAGACACATTGCCTTGTGGAAAGTCCAAGGCCCTCCCTATTATATCTAGGCTGAGCAAGGTATACATCCAAAGAGAATAGGATCCCAAAAAGCCAGTACATGCAGTAGGAATAAGTAGATGTTAACTATTAAGCCTTCAATAGGCATGCTACAAACCCTATAACCTCAGAGGTTAATTACATAGTAAGGAACTAGTGAGGAGGGAAGGATCTCCCAAGAAAGAGGAAATAGAATATATAGTTAGGAGTGTCTTAGTGTCTTAGGGTTTTATTGCTGTGAGGAGACACCATGACCATAGCAACTCTTACAAAGAAAACCATTTAGCCGGGACTGGCTTACAATTCAGAGCTTTAGTCCATTATCATCACGGCAGGAAGCATGGAAACATGCAGGCAAACATGGCACTGGAGACGGAACTGAGAGCTCTACAACCAGATCTTCAGGCAGCAGAAAGTGAATTGGCTTGAGATTCTTTTTTTTTTTTTTTTTTTTTTTTGGTTTTTTGGTTTTTTGAGACAGGGTTTCTCTGTGGTTTTGGAGCCTGTCATGGAACTAGCTCTTGTAGGTAGACCAGGCTGGTCTCGAACTCACAGAGATCCACCTGCCTCTGCCTCCCGAGTGCTGGGATTAAAGGCATGCGCCACCTCCGGCTGGCTTGAGATTCTGACACCTCAAAGCCCATCCCTTAGTGTGCACTTCCTCCAACAAAGCCACACCTACTCGAACAAGACCACACCTCCTAATAGTGCCACTCCCTATGAGCCTATAGGGGCCATTTTCTTTCAAGCCAGATCATGGTGAGATGGGGGAGGCTGGAATGAGGGGATTAAACAGAACAGGGAAGGGAAGAAGGAAATAAAGAAGGCCATACAGGGAAAGACAGCTAATACTAGAGGCCATTTGAGGGGGAAGCATATGGAAACCTACTAGAGTAGAAGCTTCTTAAAATCAATACATACATGAAAGAAATCTAAATGGAGTCACCAAATAATAGGGGAATAGGGGGAAGCCCCAACTAGACATTTCTCGCCACCAAGTGATAGGTGCCAGGAGTGGGTTACATCTAATTGAGTTGTTGGCCAAAGGGTTCCTGTCGACTCCCAAATAACTCAAGCTGTTGTCAAGGCTACTGTCTGCTCTTCACAAAAAGGCCCTGTTGATGAAGACAACACTTCCATATCTCACTGAACATGGAAAAGTGGAACCAGGGCCTACCTAGAGCCTTCACCCCTACTGACTAGTGTCCAACCCAGCTGCACATCCTGCAGTCCACAGTGGTGACCTCACTACGTGGTGTGTCCGTGCAGTAGTGGCACAAAAGATGGGACAGCAACCAACTGGTATCTGAGTAGACGTAAGGCCCTTTCCATGAGAGGAATCCCTACTTGTTCCTGTGTGAGTGATAGGCCAGGAATCTAAAGCAAACCGAATACTACTGTTCCTGCTGAAGGAACATAGCAATAACATGACTCCTAGCAACATTCGGCTGTAACCATAGATCAGTGTCTAGTTCAGCCACCATCAGAGACGCCTCCTTCTATAGGAGAAGACTAATACAGAGACACACAACTAGAAAATGTGCAGAGAGTAAGAGACTTCAGAACACTTGGTCCTAAGTGGCATGTCTTCATCAAACCTCTCCACTCAGGGTTTGGGGAAATATCTGGAAGAGGAGGGGAAAGATTTTAAGAACTCGAGGGAACGAATGACTCCCAGGAAACAGAGTCTTCCAGACACCACAGGACTGACCACATAAGAACGTGCACAGGCTGTGGCAGTATGCAGGGTTTCTACACAGCTCCAAGTCAGATGGGTCCCAACACTGAGAGTGGGAAGTGGACAGAAGATCACATTTCTAAGAAGCTTTCTTCAGTTGACAATCTCTAACAAAGGGAAAATTGGCTTTCTCCCATGGAGCCTCACTGATACAAACACATATAACGGCAGCTTCCATGTCTAGCAGTAAATGGACACACGAAACAAACTCAGTGGTATTTTTAGAGACTCTTTGCCTCAGATGTTTTGTTTGGGCTTTTTTTTTTTTTCTTATTGGTCTTTTGCTTGTATAATATGGTTTAGGGTTTTATGTTTTATCTGAGAGGAGACGGAGGAGGGGAAACAGTGACAGGAATCTGTTGTATGAAAACAACATTTTCAATAAAACAGGTTTTGCTTATCACTAACACTCACTTTAGACAGACACACCTCACCACACTGACTCAGTCATTAATTCTTCCCAAAGCAAGCCATTCGTATCCACTGTGATCTTCCCCACTCGTAACCTGGGGCTGTTTCCACAATAGACCCAGCAAGACCCTTCTTAGCTCCAAGGAACATCATTGAACAATAGGAAGCATGTGTAGATGACTGTCACCAAGAAATAACCATGAAACCACCTTCTCTCTCCAGACTCCAATGGCGGATCACGCAAGGGGAAGTGCTAGAGCGCCCACTCCCTCCTTCCTCTTGCAGCGCTTTCCTGTCTCCTCTGGGATTTTTAAAAGTAGCAAGAGAAGTTGGATGGTTCCACATTGAGACTTTAATCATATGTACTTATATTTACATGTCATATAAGCTTGGTGGCCCGTAGTTTATCATTTCAAATGTACAATTCAGCACACAGTGGTGCAAGGTTTAGAAGCAGCACTTCCCGCACAGTGAAGAATGACAAATGGCAGGGCTGGACCCACAATGCTGATACCTGTTGTTCTACAGCTAAAGAGCACTGTCACTGCCTAACATGAAGTGCCCAGCAAACAGAAAGGCAGTTACTAAATGTCCCATTCATTCCCATAATGTGACGAGCGCCATGGTCCTTCTACTATACATATCCGCATTGAGCCTTATTGCCCACAATAATACAAATATAGACTCAAATATCATTCAGTCAAACCCAATGCTTACTATGGTTATAAATATATACATAATATACAATCCGATTAGCTCCACAGAGAGAAATATATTTCAGTCAGAAAATCAGCAGTAAGACAACATACTTAAAAAATACGCACTACAACTTTAAAAATATGTGCACTCTCATGCTGTCATGCTGAAGGCTACAGGCGTGCGCGTGGCCAGACTTAGACATGAAATATCAAGTCCTTTTGGGAGCATAAACACCCATCATGGCTAGTTGTTTAGGAAGGCGAAGGATCCGGGTCTCTCAGCACGGCCAGCTGTAGACTGGCTGTCTCTCACACTCACACATCTGGGAGATTCTGTAAGATCTGTCTCAGGGAAGCACAGGCAACCACATGGGCATCCGACGGGAGATTAGCAAGTGACTGGATGAGCTTCTTCACTATGGTCTTCAGACACTGGTGCGCGGCATTCAAGTCTCTGTCGAACTGTTGTCCTTCAATCTGTAGAGCCAGGTGACTGCAGATGTTTCGGAACTCAACACTATCCTGAAATGAACAGCACACAGGCGAGACATTAGGTCGATGATTTCTCAGAGAACTACCCTCTCTTAGTTATAGGAGGGTGGTTTGACCAAAACTGACCCATCCCCACCTCCCGATCCATGAGATTGCACCGCGCCCAGTCAAATAAACTCAGCAGCGAAGGGCAGAGGGACAATACCCAGTCAAGTAGCTCAGGTACAGGTGACCAATGAAAGTCACTGGTCCCACTGCTACTGGACCAGCAGAGAGAAACTCTCTTTGATTGGGATTACTTGGGAACATTTGTAACCTTTAGGACAAAGTACTAAGGAAGATGTCTCCAAAGCCAAAAGGTTCTAGATGAAAGAGATTAAAAGTGACTGACTCTAATGACCTTTCTTGACTATATGGACCCAGGTACACTCCAACAGGGATCTCCAGGATTGCTCATCTAGCTGAGTTAATGAGCAGCCATTTTTACTGTAGCTAGCTGAAGCCCAATTTTTGCTATTGTTCCTAAAAGAGCTGTGACAAATACACAGATAGCCTGTCTTCTTACTGTTTGGTGTTTACCGTGCTCAAGATTCTACTGTAGGGTTTACAATGCAATGGACATGGCCTCCAGAAATGGCCAGTCTGGGCTTCACAAAGAGACCCCTATCTCAAAAAAAACCAAAGAGCCCAAACTGGTAGATCATGCAACAAAATAAGCCATGCAGCATAAACTATACGGATCGGAAAAGACTGGTTTGAATCAATGGGAAAAATCAGACAGACGCTGTCTGAAACACACAGGGAAAGTTTTGTGGAATCGGACGCCAGCATGTCATCATGGAGCATATCGTAACACATCTGGAAGTCTGTGTCATACCAAAATTACAGTTCAAGCCCAGAGAAATCATTGGGGCAGTTTATCTTCTCAAACACACGTGACTTGAAACAGCACTTCTAAATAATTCATAGGTTTAACACCCCCCCCCAAAAAAAAAGAACTTTGAAAATACTCTATGTAGATCAGGCACAGTAACACTATCAAAATTGTGGAAAGGAGAATGATATGAAGACTTACATGCCTATATGCAAAAGAAAAAAATGACAAAACATTCCTAAGCGAAGAATTAAACCCAACAGCTTGGTAGAGAAAGCATAAAATGCCACCCCACCCCCTACCAATGGAAAAAAGGGCTGAGAGTTAATGGCAAGGTTAGGGAGGGGGTGACTTGAATGAGAATAGCCCCTAAGATCATATAATGGAAAACCTGGTCCCTAGTTGGTGGAACTGTTTGGGAAGGATGAGGGGTGTGGCTTTGTTGGAAGTGTGTCACTGGGGGTGGGCTTTGAGGTTTCAAAAGGCCACACCATTTCCAGTTAGGTCTTCTTCTCTCTGCCTCATCATTGCCTCAACGTGTAAGCTCTCAGTTACTGCTCCAGCACCATGCCTGCCTGCCTGCTGCCATGCTCCCTACTGTGGTGGTCATGGACTCACCCCTAAATGTAAGTCCCCAATAAATTCTTTCTTTTATAAGTTTCCTTAGTCATGGTAACTCTGCTTAGTCACTAAGAGAATGAGGGGCCAACGTTTCTTCCTAATGCTGTATAGAAGAGGAAACTATTTTCTTCCAAAGAGAGCACTTAAGAAAGAAGGATTTGGGTTTCTGCTTATTTTTCAGCATTTCCTAAGAAACAAAACAAGTAGAATTTTACTGCAGTGCAGAGGGCCAATGTGAGAGCCTGGAGCTGAGGCAGGAGAGTGTACTGTTGTCCCTGGATGCCAGTATGCACAAACACAGCACTTGTCTTAATTATCTGCTAAGAATTTTTGCCTTTCTACCTCCATGTGTTTCTTGCTCTGCCCAGAAGATGCCAGGGTCTTCCAGGATCATCTTCCTACATTTGATGAGGCAACCCACACTGCAGAATCGTATTGCTTAGAATAAGAAAGTCACCATGGGCTGTTTCCCCTAAATTTTCATCAAGGGAAACTGTCCAGTTGCTCTACGGAAGGAATCCAATCTAAGTACAAAGTGGAAGGATCAAAGAAGACATGCTATGGGAATGGCCGAGACCTGTGCTGATGTGTCCCTGTTCACCCCAACCATGATTTAAACGCCTTGGGCTGGAGAGATGGCTCAGTGGTTAAGAGCATTGCCTGCTCTTCCAAAGGTGCTGAGTTCAATTCCAGGCAAACAAACGGTGGCTCACAACCATCTGTAATAAGGTCTGGTGCCCTGTTCTGACCTGCAGATATTTACATACAGACAGAAAATTGTATACATAATAAATAAATATTTTTAAAAAAAGATTAAAATGACTTGAAAAATAAACCCAACTGGGTGGTGGTGGCACATGCCTTTAATCCCAGCACTCTGTAAGTTCGCAGCCAGCTTAGTCTACAGAGGGAGTTCCAGGAAAGCCAGAACTGTTGCACAAAAAAACAAGAATAAATGAAAAGAAAAAAATAGAAGATAAACCCATGGGCCTGAAAGCTGAAACTGACTGCACATTTACTTATGTAAAGACTCAAAAAGGGCATCTTTGGGGGAAATTATAAAAGTCTATAGTTGGTTTCCAAGGGCCTGAGTAAACTGCAGACTTATGGTGAGCTTTGCAAGGTCGCTTTTATTTTATTATCTTAGTATAGTCTTTCCTTATAGTCCTTTCCAAAATACAGTAACAGTCAATGAAGACAAATGATTAGGAGTTGGCTTCCCATGTGACTTCTACTCTGGCTGGGGGTTGAAGATGGTGGAATACAACAGGTGATTTCTTCCTTTCTAGGACTAAGTGCCAACTCTGCATACACCAATCACTGTCTTCAATCAGCTTAGCGCTGCTCCTGCTGGGGAAGACTGGAATCCCAAGACACAAGGTCAAGGCTCATTAAATGCTTTGTGGTTTTCAGTAGAAACACACAAGATCAATACTGGCCATGATCTCATTCTCGGTGCCTTCCATTCGATGACAAACCGTAATCTCCTGTGACTATTACACGGGAAGTCCCCGGCGCTCCCAGAAATGATCCTGCAGCGCTTTGAGCACTTTGCCAGAGTCAGAACCAGACACCCGAGCCACCGAAAACAGTTTGGGGAGCATCTAAAGTGCTTTGTAATTCAGACTCTGCCTATGAAATGTGTTGACGGCTACAGTGGTCCAAACTGAAGGCACCACGGTAGAGACTCTCCTCCCACGTCCTAACTAAATCTAACCCTGTTTAACTCAGCTAATAAAGCAGCAAATTTATTTTAAATGTGCATCAAGCTATGTGACGTGACTACACTGGAGAAAGTCACAGAGACATGTTTCCCTGTCTCTGAAGAACCAACAAAGCAGCGAGGAGAACAGGCACGCGAGCATCTGTCCAAACATCCAATGAAAACTGAGAAGCTCCATAGTAAGAGGAGGAAGCCCTGGGTGAGTGTGTATTTTGACATGGGCATGGCCCACAACACACACACAGACACACCACACACACACACACATAACATACACCACACACACATGCAATAGTTCAGCGGGAAAGGAAGATATTTGGGTTCATTGGCCTCAGTTTTCCCAGAGGATGAGGAAGATCTAGATAAAGACACCCGGAAAATGGTAGAATGTGCTTAGGGTCTTACGTCACCTTTATGACAAAAGCATTTGTTCAACTATGTTCATAGCAGCATTGTTTGTAATAGCCAGAACCTGGAAACAACCTAGATGTCCTTCAATGGAAGAATGGATGAAGAAAGTGTGGAATATATACACATTAGAGTACTACGCTGTGGTAAAAAAACAATGACTTCTCGAATTTTGCATGCAAATGGATGGAAATAGAAAACACTATCCTGAGTGAGGTAACCCAGACCCAAAAAGATGAACATGGGATGTACTCACTCATAATTGGTTTCTAGCCATAAATAACGGTCACTGAGTCTATAATTGGTGAACCTAAAGAAGCTAAATAAGAAGGTGAACCCAAGGAAAAACATATAGTTATCCTCTTGGCTATGGGAAGTAGACAAAATTGCCGGGGAGAAAATTGGGATCTTGGGAGTGGGGTGGGATGGGGGTAAGGGGAGATGGGGAGAGAAAAGTGAGAAGGGGAGGATGGGGGGAACTTGGGGAAACAGGATGATTGGGATAAAGGAAGGTTGGATAGGGGAGCACGGAAGCACAATTCTTAGTTAAGGGAGTCACCTTAGGGTTGGCAAGAGACTTGAACCTAGAGTGGCTCCCAGGAGCCCAAGGCGATGTCCCCAGTTAGTTCCTTGGGCAGCTGAGGATAGGCAACCTGAAATGACCCTATCCTACAGCAATACTGACGAATATCTTGCATATCACCATAGAACCTTCATCTGGTGATGGATGGAGATAGAGACAGAGACCCACACTGGAGCACTGGACTGAGCTCCCAAGGTCTCAATGAGGAGCGGAAAGAGGGAAAACATGAGCAAGGAAGTCAGGACCACGAGGGGTGCACCCACCCACTGAGACAGTGGGGCTGATCTATTGGGAGCTCACCAAGGCCAGCTGGACTGTGACTGAAAAATCATGGGATAAAACCGGACTCTCTGAACATGGCGAACAATGAGGGCTGATGAGAAGCCAAGGACAATGGCACTGGGTTTTGATCCTACTTCATGTTCTGGCTTTGTGGGAGCCTAGCCAGTTTGGATGTTCACCTTCCTAGACATGGACGGAGAGGGGAGGACCTTGGACTTTCCACAGGGCAGGGAACCCTGACTGCTCTTTGGACTGGAGAGGGAGGGGGAGAGGAGTGGGGGGAGGGGGAGAAGGGTGGGAGGAGGGGGAGGGAAATGGGAGGCTGGGAGGAGGCAGAAACTTTTTTCCTTTTCTCAATAAAAAAAATTAAAAAAAAAAAAAGAAATGCCTTAAGGATTACCGAGTATGAGTGGCCACTGTACCGAACAAAACACCACAATCTCAGTGCCGGTGGCATTAGGGTTCTTGTTCCTGAGAACATCACCCCTAACCTGACTCACACCGAAACCCAGCCACCAGTGACTGATCTCTCTAGTATTCTAGGCTGCCAAGCAGTCCTTTTCCCTTCTCGGTCCCAAGTGTCCAGAATCACTTTTGTCCTTCTTCGAAACTGAACCTCACTGCTGCCAGCCGCATTGATGCTTGTGGTTTAAATCACACAGCCTCCCCCCCAGCATCTCCCAATGTGGAAAGCACACAGTCAGAGAGAGAGAGAGAGAGAGAGATATTGCTCCCCCCAAGCAGCCTTCATAGATTACCTTAGGCAACACGTATCCTTCATTCAGCTTCTCTAGCTGCTGGCCTGTCTGTGTCCTGAGTATCTGACATCACACTGTAGTTGAGACTTATTCTTACTTACAAATGCCTGATCTTAGCTTGGCTTGTTTCTAGTCAGCTTTTCTAACTTAAATTATACCGTTTCTCTTTAACTACCTCTTGCCTCTGAGCTTTTTAACTTTCTTTATTCTATATATCTTTCTTTCCTTCATAGTCCATGGCTGGCTGGGTGGCTGGGTGTCTGGGTGGCTGGCTGGCTGGGCGTCTGGGTGGCTGGATGTCTGGGTGGCTGGGCGTCTGGGTGTCTGGGTGTCTGGGTGGCTGGGTGGCTGGGTGGCTGGGCGTCTGAGTGGCTGGGCGTCTGGGTGGCTGGGTGGCTGGCCCCTGGCATCCTCCTCTCCTCCTTTTCTCATTCCTCCTCCTCTCTCTCTCTTCCAGAGATTTCTCCTATTTATTTATTCTCTCTGCGGGCCAGCCCTGCCTATTTCTCTCTCCAGCCTAACTATTGGCCATTCCATTCAGTTCTTTAATTGACCTATCAGGTAATGGTCGGAGAGCTGGGATTGGAGCGCCGCCCGCAGAGCCCGAGGTTGCCGGTTTGAGTCCCAGGTAAGTCTGTTGTGTTGTAATGTATATGTGTACTGTGTGTGACTGTAACTGTGTATGAGTGTCTCTGTGCTGTGTGTGAATGACATCTGCATGCATAATCAATCGAAAAAAAAAATTGACCAGTCAGGTAGGTGTTTTAGACAGGCATAGTAACCCAGCTTTTCAGAGCTAAACAAAAGCAACATAAAGGAATGCAACACATTTTGCATCATCAAAACAAATATTCCACAGCATAAACAAATATAACACATCTTAAACTAATATTCCACAACATACTGCTACGGGCTTGAAGATGAACAACACCCCCGGCTCCTGTTTAGATTGCTCTACCGTGAATGGCTCAACTTGAGTTAGGGCTGTACAGCTGTTAGAGGGTGGGGCCTTTGTGGTGGAGGTCGACTTTTGAAGACTAAAGACCATCCCTAACCCTCACCTACACATCCTGCTCCTTGTTTACAAGTCCCCATGATGTCCGACCACCAAGAAGTAGTTCCACCATGCTTTCCCCCAGAAGATGGACCAACATCGCTTTGCAACTGTAAGCCAAAAATAAATCTCTCACTGGGGAAATAATTCAGTGGGTGAGTTACTTACTGCCTGGTACGTGTGGGGTCCCGGGTTCACTCCCCAGTGTCATCAAAGAGTAAAAAAGGTAAAGGCTAAACCAAAATAAACTTCTCTTCTAAATTATTTCCATTAGACTTTTGGTCACAGTGACCAAAAGCTACTAATACCCATATGTATTTCTAACATGTTTTTAATATTATATGGCACTTGAAATTTCATCAGTTCTGAGATACACATTCTTTCACATTTTAAGCTCAATGAAATCAGTATGTAATTCACAACCAATGCTAGTCACACACTGGCAGAATTTAAACTTTTTCTTGGGGGGAAAACAAAGGAAGAGACACTCCTGCATCAGACACTGCTTGGTGCTGTTTGATTTGAATTGCTTACAACCTATGATGCTGATGCAGCTCGATACAGTGCGTGTTTTCCAAGCTTTGGCTCCTAGAGTAAGAACAGCATCAACCCTTAAGGAATGCACCAAGCTCTCTTCAACACCCTGTCTCCTCTGGACTCCTAAGTGACGGACAAGATGGCGCTCCTGGCCACAACTTGAGAGCCAGCATGTCCCAAAAAGGGGTGACCTTAAGACAATGTCCTAGTTTGCTTTCTGTGGCTGTGATAAACACCATGACCAAAAGCAGCCTGAGAAGGAAAGGGTTTATTTCAGTTAACAGTTCATAGCCCCTCACAAAGGAGTCAGGGCAGGAACTGGAGGCAGGAACTGAAGCAGAGGACATGGAGGAAACCATGGTTAATGGCTTGCTCCATATAGCTTGTTATACAACCCAGGACCAGCTGCCCAAGGGTAGCACTGCCCAGTGAGTTGTGAGCTCTTCCCCCACTCCTATCTCACATCAATCATTAGGTCAGAAAATCCCCCCCCCTCCCCCAGATTTGCCTACAGTCAATTTGACGGAAGCATTTTCTCTGTTGAAGCCTGCTCTTCTCTGGCGGCTCTAGCTTGTGTCAAGTTAATAAAAATCTAACAAGCACAATTAGGTTAGGCCAGGACTGGACCCCAAAACCCTGGACCCCAACCTACCTCAGATCTCTTTCCAGTTCTGCCCCATACATATTCAGCAGGAGTCCCTGTTCCTATCAGCAAGCCTGTCAACATCTGGGGCCCCCTTCCCTCAGCACACTTTATGAGGATTTAGGTTCTCCATCAGGTCTCTGCACTCCGTGAGGAACTGGATTTATGCAAAATAACTGTGATTCACCAGTGTGCAGGAACTTTAAATAAACGCGGGTGATGCCGTCATAATCTATGTAGCTAGGGACGTAAAGAGTACTTAAGGTTATAAGCTTGGAGGAGGAAGTAGGGGAGGCTGACTTCCACAAGTAGAAAACATGATTTATGTGACACGTAGATCTTGACAAGACTTCTTCCTCTTTATCCCGCACTCCACTCCCTCCCTACACACATGTATACACACACGCGCGCGCGCACGCACACACACACACACACACACACACAAAGTCCTGGTCCAGTCCAGGTCTAGTTCCTCAGTCAGGCAGACCCCAGGTGGTCGGTTCTCAAGCTCTCTGTCCCATATGCCAGTCCTCAATGCTTATCTCCTTTTGTCCCCCCCCCCTTTCCCGCCCACGGCAGGTTGACCACACCCTGCTCCACTCCATCCAGCAGCCACTGCAGGCCAAGAGGACAGCAGTACAGACTAACCTTCAGGTGGATGGGGAAGGGCCGCTCCTGCTGGAGAGGCCCAAGCAGAGTCTGCTCTACGCTGACCAGCTCCGAGGTCGAGTCCACCACGCGGGCCAGCACGCTGCGCATCGCCATCCGCGCCAGGGTGCAGGGCCCGCGGTCCCGGGGGAAGGGCAGCAGCTCAGCGCCCCCCTCTGCGTCCCGCAGCCCGCCTGCCTCGGGGGAGCTCCGCGCTCCGGCGACCCCGCGTCCCAGCCCCCGCCGAGTCCGCATCTGGCCTGGGCGACGAGCTTGGGCTACTGGCACGTGGTCCGGGCCGCGTGGGCTTCCGGGGGCGCTAGGACCGTCGCCCCAGCCCCACTCCTGCTGGAGTAGCTGCAGGGTCTGCAGAGCCACCATTTGGTGACTGATGGAAGCCACTAAGGGTGCGGGGCTGGCCATGGCCGGCTGGCAGCTGGGAGCAGAAGAGCAGGTGGAGCGCAGGAGAGGGAGCCTGGAGGCGTTCGGGGTCGCAAGGTCACATTTTCCTAACTCCCGGCTCTCCCCCAGCCTCCGCGCCCCTCAGCGTGTGTGGCCCGCCCCGCCCCCGGCCCGCAGGTGGTGACCCGAACTTGCCCCTGCATTCAGTTCCAAGCAGAATGGGCTCAAAATGACCCAAAGCTGCCAGAAGCCTGCTCCTCCGTGAGCGATTGAACATCAGCCAGATGCTGAGCTCTGGTTCTTCCGCCTCTCTGGGCTTTGGTGGGGAAACGCGCGCACGGCTTTGTGCGGAGGTATCTATCCCCAGATACCCCGCCCCCTTCTTCCCTGAAGGACGCCAGTCAAGGACCACTTAAGGCAGGGGAGGTCCCAGGTCTGGGGTGTCATCGGGATCCAAAGTGCCCAGAGCTCCGCAAAACTCATAAAGGACATTGGTGCATTCCCCTTCCTTTGCTGGGGGCGTTTTCGGAAACTCTGTAAAAATAGCCTTGCGGACGTCCAAACAAAAGACGAGGACAGCGAGTATTAAAGTTCATCCCTTATTGCTTGGTTCCCCGCAGGTACTGACATCCCAGATGCAGAAATGGTATCAAGGAAGAGTTGGCACTACTTGCTCCTGAACCCAAACCTGGCACTGCCCAAATGAGGAGCTTGACTGTTTTGTGTGAAAGGACTCAGGCAGCAAGGTCAAAGGTCAATCCTCTTCAGGAGCATGAACCTCAGGGCAGCTGTATAAATACTCATTTTTAATCACACCAAACATGGCTGTCTCCATTAAGTAATGTGAAAGGACTCAGTCATAGGTGGTTTGGGTTCCTGTGTGTGAGTGTGTGTGTGAGTGTGTGTGGGGGTGTGGTTTGGTTGTTGTTGGTTTTTTTTAAAGGCCTTTGGAGGGAGTAGTAGGGAGAGCTATCCCAGAGAGCATCTTTTTTTCTGCTTTTTCGTCTTGTAAGGAGAATCCAGTGATCCAGCCCAGCAGATGCAGGGGCACAGCGTAGGAGTGAAGAGTCAAGGGCAAGCTAGAGGCCCAGGCAGATGGAGGGCGTGTCCTGTGGAGTCAGTTCTGGAAGCTCTCTGAATGGAAAAGCCCTTGCTCTAGTGCTGTGGTGCTGTCGGCACAGACAAGTGAGCATTAAGAAATATGGAGTCCATTAAGATCTCACTGACTCCGGGGTAGCTGACCCTGTGCAATCCTCCCCGCCCTCCAACGAAGGTTCTTGGAAATCTCAGTTTCCTTCCCCTCTGAAAAACAAAAACCAATCATATTACGGTAAATTATATCTAGGTAAAAAAAAATGCTAATCTGCAGCCACAGAGGAAATGATTTTGGTGAGAAGCAGTTTGTTATTGATTAGTTTACCTCGCCATAAAGTTACTTAAGTTCATCCACGGAAATACAGAAATTCTCCCGAATTGTGTATTTACTGTTTAAATCTTCAGATGCGAAGCACATTTGGCAAAGATGAAACAGGGAAGCGCACAAACCACCCCTGTTTGCAGAAAACATGCCAGGTCTCCAGGATTTCATGAACTAAGCCCTCTACAAAAGTCTCTTGACCAAGGGCATTCCAGTCAACAGGACAGGGATCCCCAAGCAGAGCAGGGTCTGAGCCCTCCTCTTCTGTACACCACACTGGTTCTGGGAGCCATGAGACAACTGACCTTCAGGAAGGACGTGAGACGAGGACCAGAAAACCACAGGGCATGAGGGGTGAAAGTGCCTACAGAAAGATGGCCTGGTGCTCTTCCAGCAAAGCTCCCCATCTATCCATCCATGAGTCACATTTGCGTTCCATGTGATCTCAACATGGCTGCTGGTCCAAAGCTGGAGACCAAAGACCTTAAGGGAAAGTCTTCATGGGGCATTGACATGAATTAAGAGGATTAGCAGGTCTCTCCTTGCTCTAAAGCATCTGCAAGAGTTGACTCTGCTGGGCTACGAGACCAAGCACACTCCCACTCCCATCGTGTACCCAGTCTGAAACTCTGGAAGAAGTGCTCAGGCAAATAATGCTGTGTATTCAGTATTTTTGCTTCGGTACCTATCTGAGTATTTTATGGAGCCCATGTTCTCATTGCTCAGTGGACGTGCTTCATCTTCCATGTTCAGCCCAAGGGTTGGATAAGGTAAACTGAGCCAAGTTGTAGAAGGAAAGAGATTTGGGTCATCCAGGTCATGCAGTCAATTACAGCCACCTTCCCAAGATCAGGAACCACTTAGAATGTTTTCCATTGGGTGTACTGTAAAAGATAAAACCACGGAGCTTTATAATACAGGCCAGGAGATCACACAAGCAGCAAAGAGCACTTCCTCTTTCAGTAAGGAAGTATAACACATAAGAATTTAATTGACAAGAATGTATTGTCCCGCATAATAAGAATTCTGAAGGTGGCTTTCACGTTGCTCAATACTAGAGTTCTGAGATGTCATCAAACCCTTGGTTCCTTCCATCTTTTTGAGAGCACATCTGCTTTATCTTTTGTGCTTGGTCCTTGGGTTGCTTCCCCTCTAGCCACCAAATAGTGACAATGGCTCCTTGTCTTGCCTCTGGACAACAATCTCTAAACCAAGAGGTTATCTCTTCTTCAGTAGCCCTTCTCAAGTTCAGGGAGATGCCTCATAAAAAGCTGCACATGTCCTTCATCTATGTCTTGGCTGAAATTGAAGAACATATCTTTGTCAAGGCAATCATAATCGAGAGGAAAGGGGCCAAGATAAGAATGAACCAAAATTCAGTCCTGAAGCATACACTCATAATGTGGATGGTGAATATTCAGTAGGAATCCGGGTTCTGTTACCAAGCAACAGCAGTGGCAACCAAACACCAGGAAGCTTATGCAGTGGCCCTGAGGAAAGGACACATCCGATCTCCAGGGTCTCTTCTATTTCCAGGTACACAGGAAGCCAAGTATCATAAGGCTAATCTTTCCACTACAGAGTGGTTGACTATGATGTGCCTTGTGCAAGAGACACTGAGGCGATATGTGTCTGCGGCAACCCTGTGAGTTTGAGGGGGCCAGCCTGCCTATGAATAACTCAGCACCAAAGAGAGAAGAGCCAAAACGTCTGGAGAGAAAATACCAGAGTCCTTGTAGTAGCGCCCTTTGCATCCTGCAGAGAGCAGCTCATGAAGACAGCCCACCCCTGAGGAGTTGGGTTACAGAAGACAATAAAGTATCTTTTTTATTTGGCCCATTTGGGGTTTAATTTATTAGAACAAAAGGAATCATGATGGAAACAAACAACATAACACTGAAAAAGTACCAGGCCAGTTTCACTGACCCCGTTAGCCAGCACCCCTTTAACTAAACACTGCTGTGTCGGTCCAATCAACCACCTCTGCAGGAGTTTAGCCATCCCCTGACCTGTGCAGGTTAAAGCTCTCGGGGCAACTCCCATCTTCCTCATAACACATGAGGACCTTTTAACTGATCACAAGAATCCCTAAGACTCTTATGAATGAGCAATGAGAATAAAGGGGGCTAAAAAGCTCAGTGAGTGAGAAACCCTGCTCCACCTGTCAATGGACAGGGAGGTTATTACTACATGGGCAGGGGTTCACAGACTCCTTCCCCACATGAGCCAACCGTGCCGGTGTTCATGTAGGATGTTTGAGAAGCTGGGCTCAGGAGGGGTCGAAGGGAACAGGTGTGCAGAGTCACCCTCAAAGGACTCAGCAGAGCCCAGATACATGTGAGCCCTGCTTATACTCTTTGGCACTTTTCTTCAAAGGGGATCCGAGAGAATTCCAGAGCCAGCCTTTAACTTTCAATGCACCCTGGGGAAGTTCACAGAGTGGAGAAAAACAAGACATGTCCCAAGAGGCTAAAGTGTTGCTCTTCTTGAATAAAAACCACAAAGAGGACCACATCGGAGAAGTAGATGCTGAAGAGACAAACCAAGATATGAAAAGGTACGGAAGAACAATCAAACAGGGAAAAGGTACAGGCAGAAGAAGACAAAGCATGAAAGATTGAGTTCCCTTTGCAAACATGTAACCATAGTGTATGAAGACTTCAGGTCATAAACGTGCACAAGAAGTTCTGACTTAGCCTAAACATTTGATTTTCAGTAAAGACAGAGAAAGGGATGCAATCCTGCCACAAAACTACTAAAATACGAAGAACAGTCTTTACTCAGGGCAATGTGTTTTCAGAACATCATGCTTCTCAGATTATCTTTCAGATTCTTTTTCTCAGATACTTTTAGGTTAATCAGTTGGTGAATCTGAGTTAAGAAAAAGGCAAGAGTGGGTGAGAAAGCGTCATGACTTGATATGAAGTGTCTCCCAAAAGGCTCATGTGTCAGAGGCATGGTCCCCAGCTGATGCAGCCAGTCATTGAGAGGGCTTTAGATGGAGAGCATTTTGCCCTTCTCAGGGATTCATTGACTAGTTCATAATGAAGTATCGGAAGATGGAGGATACTGTTGAAGATGAAGTCATTGAGGGCATATTCTAGAGGTAATAGAGAGTCCCTCACCTGTCTCTGCCTTAACCCCCGCCTTTCTACTTCCTATCCACGCTGAGGCAAGCAGCTTAGCTACGTCGTGTACTGTGGTGTTTGACCTCATCACAGGCCCCAGATATGGCTGTGTGCTTTTATCATAACAAAACAGAGAGGGAAAAGAAAGTTTGGAAATGATGAGTACCACCCGGGCCTCCTGATAAAACCAGATACGATTTGCCCTGCCAGGTTTTCCTTTTCAACACAAAATGCAAGTCTTCCCAAGTATAGAAACTTGGTTCACTTTGTTTAATTAACCCAATCCTAAATTTGTGGAGGAAAAGTATTTCTATCTGTGTAGCCCAGGACAAACTTGCACTCACGATCCTTCAGCCCTAGCCTCTGAGTGCTTGGACTGCAGACGGGCACCTCCATGCTCTCGCTGTGTTCTCACAGTTCATCCTAGGAAGAATTTTTGATGTCAGAAGAGAAAGGAAACAAGCTTTAGGAATACACTCGACTTTTTGAATTGTTGGAGCTTTGCCGGTGAGAGTTTTTTTTTTTTTTTTTTTTTTTTTTTTGGTTTTTCGAGACAGGATTTCTCTGTGGCTTTGGAGCCTGTCCTGGAACTAGCTCTTGTAGACCAGGCTGGCCTCGAACTCCCAGAGATCCGCCTGCCTCTGCCTCCTGAGTGCTGGGATTAAAGGCGTGCACCACCACCACCCGGCCTAAGAGAGTTTTTAAGAATAAGAACTTGCATGGCACCTCCAGGAGACTTCAACAGAGCAGGCTGGCCAGTGTTACCCCCAGAAGACATCTCTTCCCTCTGCGGGGAAAATAAAGGGCTACTGTATATCCTAAATCATTTTGATTATGTATATAGATACAGTTTATGTGTTGAAATTGGGAAATTTAAAGATAAAAATGGGCAAAGGGTCTGTCGTAGTGGCACATGCTACAACCCCAGAACCCTAAAGGTAGGAGGAGGACCTGCTTGTTCTTCCTGGCTGCCCAGCTAGCTTAGCCCTGAAGTAACCACACAGAAACTGTATTATTTAAATCACTGCTTGGCCCATTAGCTCTAGTTTCTTATTGGCTAACTCTTAACATCTTAATTTAACCCATTTCTATTAATCTGTGCATCACCACAAGGTCGTGGCCTACCAGCAAAGTTTCGGCATGTCTGTCTCCAGCAGCTCCATAGTGTCTCTCTGACTCCACCCTTCTTCCTCCCAGCATACAGCCTAACTTTCCCTGCCTACCTAAGTTCTGCCCTATCAACAGACCATGGCAGTATCTTTATTCATTAATGGTAATCACAGCACACAGAGGGAAATCCCACATCAAAACAAGGTTGAGAGAGTATGGCCAGCCTAGGCTATATATGTATAACCTACCTCAAAAAGAAATATGGGGGAGGGGGGCTGATGACTTTGTCAACTGGATTCTAGGGTCTCTACCCTTAGTGGAAATAAAATGTCACCACCTTGCCAGTTTAGGATCACTGTGTATTTCATATTCTAGTAACTTCCATTTGAGTGCAATAGAAAGAACTAGGCTGGGCAAATAGTGGCTCATCCCTATAATCCCAACACTCAGGAGCCAGAGGCAGGTGGGTCTCTGAGTATGAGACCAACCTGGTTTATATAACAAGTTCCATACCAGTCAGGGTTATGTAGGGATACCCTATTTATTAAAAGAGGAGGAAGAGGAGAAATATTTAAGTATATGATTTGCAACTGCAAGTAATTTTTACATGTATGAACTGATATAAAATGAGCAAATAGTTGGCTAGAGGTGCATATGTATATGATGTTACTTCAACTAATGAAAATAACTATTGTATGATTATTGTTAACTTATTCAGTTTTGCTCCTCACTATTCTAGAAAAAAAAAGAGCCCAAGGCTAAGGTGGGAGATGTTGTCTGGTGAGAACTCTTCTTTATCTTTCCAAGATGGTACCGTATTGTTCCATCTTTCAGGAGGATGAACGTCACCCCTTCATGTGGTAGAAGGGGAGAGAGAAAAAAGAGATGAACTTTCCACTAAACGTAAAAATATTTTTTAGATTTATTTCTTTTATTTGATATGTCTGAGTGATTTGCCTGCATGTATGTGTGTATGTCACAAGTGTGACAGGTACCTTCAGAGATCAGGAGAGTTTATTAGGACCCCTGGTGCTGGAGGTACAGTTGGTGCTGGGAATCTTGGCCTGGATCCTCTGCAAGGCTACCAAGTACTCTTAACCATGGAACCATCCCTTCCCGCTGATTGATGTCTTTAGATGCACGCCTCTCACAGGTCCTTTTGACTCACTGCCCCAATGCCACACCTCCCAATACTCTATGCTTCGGTTTCAACATGAATTTTGGAGAGAGCAAAACCATTCAAAACTCAGCACCTATCACTGGGGTTAAAAATAAAACTAGAAGAATCCTCACTTCCCATGTGAGAATAAATAACAGATGGATTAGGAGCCAAATGTAAACTGTCAAGACAAGACTGTGTATCAGAAGGAAACAGCAGCGAGTACATTGTGGGTATCAAATAGGGAAGCATTTCTTCTGATGGCGATAAGACATCACACATTGAAAACTGGATGGATTCCATTATGTGCAATATTGAAATATGAGATGATGAACAACAGCTTAAGTAACATTAAAAAGGCACATGATGAGGCCTGGAGAGATGGGTCTGCAGTTAGGAGCCCTTGGTGCTTACACGGAGAGACTCTAGTTCAGCTCTCAGCACCCAGATCCAGCAGCTCAGAACCCCCTGCAAACCCAGCCTAGGGATTCAATGACCTCTTCTGGCCTTCATGCACACTCTCACACATGTGACACAAAATCCCTCTCCCTCAGCTCCCCCCACACACACAAATACACATAAATAAAAAAAAACTTCATAAAAGGGACAGCTGAAGGGGAAAGGAGCACATTCCAAAACCATAAATATAAACGCAAACACAGTTTTTTTAATGACAAGGATTTTGATTGAATGTAAAAGAAAAAAAAATCCAGAAAAAAAGTTCAAATGTTCAGCAAACATGTGAAAAGATACTTAACCTTACTGGTAATGAGAGAAAACAGGCACATGGACTCTGCATACAGTACCGATCCTCTCACCGCCCAATCGTCCTCATTGAGTCATGTGACATTGTGACAACAACGTAGGGCACGTGACAGCAGCCATTGCCCTACATTGCTGTCAGCCAATGGCCCTTGAGAAGAGACATAATACATTCTGGGAAGCAGTCAGGTAGCATTTGAACAGGTGACAGCCAGAGAGGACAGGAGCATGCTGCTGGTGTTAGAGGAGAGGAGTGCTCATGACAGGACACAGATCACAGATCACAGATCACAGATCACAGACCACATACAGGGTATGAGGACAAAGGGGGTTGTTTTTGACAGCCAAGATTGAAGGACGAAGAAAATCAGGCAGTTGAAAATATTGCAAGAACTCCTGTGTGCTCCTCCTTCGGGAACCTTGTTCCCTGATTAGGATGTGCCAGGCCTGCTTCCTCTCTCCCTCAGTCTCGCGTTTACTTCAACCTGACCCTTGTCTCCTCAGGAATTTTTCTGTCTTCTAAGCTTCCTCACAGGCTCATGAGCAAAAGGCTTTGTTCCCAGCTAATCAGTGATGATGGGAGACAGTGCAATCTTCAAGAGAAGCAGCTCAGTGGAAGAAAGAGGGGTCACTGTGAAAGTTCCTCCGTTTTGACCTCCACCTACGTTCTTGTGTCTTCTGTAAGCTACTTCCTGTAAAAACATTCCAGTCCTCAGAAATGGCTAGGATCAAAAGTAACAGGGTAGCCTTCTAGAAAGTACAGAGGACTGCAGAATGTCCCCACCTGAGGGTCAGCAAATAAGAAAACCTGACAAGCAACAGGTGAGGTTCAAAAATATAATTTCTGAAAAATCCCTAGACATGAGCCAATCAGGATTGAATCCATCATCCCACACTCTGCTAATTTAACTTTTCTGGGTTTTGCCTTTAAATAATGCTCTCTAGAAGGGTAGGGTACCTCCTCTCACTGCTATGCTGACAAGATCCCTGATGGCTTGTAATTACGTGCACGGTAATAATCCTTGCTTCCCCCTCCCTCTGCTCTTCCCCCTTCTCCCCTTCTCCCCTTTCCCTTTCCCTTCCATAACCCACTAAATAAATACCCATTTTCTCTTCATGGTGTGCCTATCTGTCTGTCGCTCACCTGCCACAGTTGCGACTCCTCATGGGACTGGCTGCCTTCATGGCCTGCCATGGTCTCAGGACCCGCTGCCCATTGCTGCCACTCAGGAACCTGTGGTGTTTTAGTTTTACTATAACATTAGTGTTGTGACTCGGGGAACAGCTCCCTTTTATTTTTACCATAAAGGCACAACTGGAATTGTGTTCCCTCCCTGCATCTTTCCCTCTTCTTGTCCCCAGAACAGCCATCCTGAGGAGTCCAGCTTGGATTTGTCACCCCTTTCCCACTGTGGTGTCTCTCACCACAGACCCACAAACAACAAAGTCAATCAAACATGAACTAAGGTTCTTAAAGTCACAAGTCAAAATACCTTCTGCTCTCTGTCTTTCTCGAGCATTGTGTCACAGCCCAGCAACTTCCAGACTCACAGATTCTGACATAATCATGATGTAATTACCACACAGTGATAAAACACTGCCCAAAAGACTCTGACATAACCATGATGTAATTACTACACAGTAATAAAATACTGCCCAACATATCCACCTTTATCAGTTGACCTAATAATGTTCTTCAGAGGTTTCCACCCTGTACCTCAAATTTTATGCATTGCATTTTTTTTATTTTCTTGTTTAAAAAACAGAAAACAAACTATCTTTTTTCATTTTCCATATCAATCCCATTTCCTATTCCTTCCCCTCCTCCCATTCCCTCCATTTATCCTCCCAACTCCCCCCATCCACTCCTAAGAGAGGGTAAGATACATTGCTTTGGGGAAAGTCCAAGTCCCTCACTACTCTATCTAGGCCGAGCCAGGTATCTATCCAAAAAGAATAGGTTCCCAAAAAGCCAATACAAGCAGTAGGGATAAATCCTATTGCTGCTGCCAGTGGCCCCTCAGTCTGCCCCAGTCATACAACTGTCACTCATATTCAGTGGGACTAGTTTGGACCTATGCTGGTTCCTTCCCTGTCTGGCTGGAGTTGGTGAGCTCCATTATCTCAGGTAAACTGTCTCAGTGGGTGTCCCCATCATGGTATTGACCTCTTTGCTCATATTCTCACTCCTCCCACTCTTTGGGAGCTCAGTATGCATTGCTTTTTAAAATATTTATTTGGGGGCATTAATATATGCATATGTATTTATGTATTGGTACATTTGTATGTACAGATTTTTCAAAGTATACTGTTATTTTATGAATTTCCTTGGTGTCTGTTATAATGCCTCCCTTTCACCTCTAATTTTACTAATTTGAATCTTTATTCATCTTTTGGTTACTTATTATTCTGGGATTACTTATTCCTTGTGTCCTCTTGGGTGTAGTTGATCTTCTCTTCAGACTGACCTTTCCTTCTAGTGTCCTCTGTAGAGCTCAGTTGCTGGACAGACATTGCTTAAATTTGTTTTTGTTATGGAATGTTTTTCTTTCTCCATCAATTGTTATCGATGGTTTTACTGGTTACAGTAGTCTCAGCTGGCACCTGTGTCTTCTTAGAGTTTGTAGAACATTCTTTCAGGCCTTTCTGTCCTTCAGAGTTTCCATTAAAAGGTCAGGGGGTATTCTAATGGATCCGCTTTTATTTGTGGCTTGATGTTTTTCCCTTGTAGCTTTTAATAGTCCTTATTTGTTCTGTGCATTTTGTGTTTTAATTATTAAATGTTGTAGCTTATAACAAATTCAGGGATTGGTGGACTTTCTAGTTGGTTTTCAAAACCTGCAAATGGAGCTTAGCCTTTTTACCTAACAATTCTTCAAAATAGAAGAAACAAGACTAAGATTGTGTGTGTGTGTGTGTGTGTGTGTGTGTGTGTGTGTGTTGTGCGGTAATTTCCTCTGAGATTAAAACATTCCATCTCACAAGGGAAGCTCCTTAACCCAGCAGGAAAACAGTTCAAGTAAGTTCAGGAAGTCCATAAAATTGACCAGATTTACTAGGCCCCTCCTTCCCAGTATAAATAATGAAGACTACCAAAAGCCACTCCCAGACAAGCTGCAAAGGAGACTCTGAGCCCAGGTCAGCTACCTGGAAGAAGCAGAAACCAGCCCAGATGCCTGTAAAGGGTTTAGGCCAGCAGCTGACAACCTTGAGGCCTCGAATTCTTTGGGGGTTAAATGATCCTTTCTCAAGAGTCATCTAAGACCAGCAGAAAACACAGGCATTTACATTATCATTTATAACAGTATCAAAATTACAGTTATGAAGTAGCAATGAAAATAATTTTACAGTTGGGGGTGACCACAATGTAAGGGACTGAGTTAAAGGGTTACAGCATTAGGAAGGTTGAGAACCCCTGGTTTAGACCAAATGAATCACTTAGAAAGGAAGGACACGCTCTAACCTCTTGAGCTGTCTGCAGGTTGTGCAGTGTGCTCCAAGTTTCCAGATTTTGTGAGTTGCCCACCATGTCGGGTGTTGGTAATGTAACTGTCTTGGGGCTGCATCTAATTCTACACATAACCACCCATCCCTACCTGTAAGGAACCCCAATAAAACTTTGGTTCATCAAGTTGGACTTTCATGTTAAGGACTCCCAATCTGGGATGCATAAATGTATATGTTATATTTCCCCAGTAAATGTTTTGTCAAACGACAGTGTGTGTATGTGTGTGTGTGTGTGTGTACAAGTGTGTATGTGTACATGTACATGCAATTCTGCATGCAGATGTGCACATGGAGACCATATGTCAACATTAGATGTCTTTCTCCATCACTATCCACCTTACATTTCTGAGACAGGGCTTCTCACTAAACCTGGAGCTCACTGATTTGGTCTGATCAGCCAGGCACTAAGTTTCAGGACTAACATTTCCACCTTTCCAGAGCTGATGTCAGTGCCACAGCCACCTTCAGTTTTCTGTATGAGTCCTGGGAATCCAACTCCAGTTCCCATCCAAGTACAGCAAGCTTTTTAGTGACTGAGCAGTCTCTCCAGCTCCTACACAAAGATATTTTTAGCAAGTAAAAATGGATTTTTTTTTGCAAGTAGCCCTGTACTTTAATAAAAGCAACTACAAGAAAGGGAAATTTATATTGAAGGAAGTAATACTACAAAGCAATTAAAATGCATCAGAAGTGGAAGTTGTAGTGACTGGATTATACAGGCCCATATTTCTACATTGTATGGCAGTCAAAATTCTGAGCAACCTGGCAAGACACAATTTACACCTGCCACACAGAAGGTGGTTTCCCAGCCCTTTGATAGTGAGACAAACTGACGTCATTCAAAGCAAGTGGTCAGCATATGCTAATGTTGTTCTGCTCCTTCTTTGTGATTTAGGAGATTGCCTAGGGAAGAGGTAAATGTTTCAGTCTATGTGACAGAGCAGGCATACAGAGCAGGCATATATAGGAAAACATGACAAAATGGGCATAGAAAGGTATGGACGTGACCATAGTCATTCTCCCTGCTACCTAGGAAACAGAATGCTAATGAACTTCCCCCTCAGTTTATGTTTTGGTATAAAAGATGTTTGGAAAATAAACGTGGGTGATTTTCAGGATGTGAATTCAGGATTTCATGAAGGATCCTGAAAACGCCCTCCTGATAAAGTCGTGTGAGTTGTGTCTTTATTCCCACACCTCCACTCTGGTTTGAGAAATAATTTATGAAAGGGCTGGACCCTGACAAAAAATAAGTCAATAAATAAATATTGCATACATAGTTCAACTTCCTTAAGAGCCTGTTGTGTAGCAGTTCTCAAAATAAAACATCCGGCCTGCAGAAAGGAAACAACTCAAACGCTTCAGGAAGTCTCTGAAACTGACTAGACTCTCTAGCCCCCTCCCAGCCTTAGAGTGTTTATGCTATAAGAACTCCTGAGAGACATTCTCCACTGAGTTATTTGGGGGAGGTTTAAACCAGACAAGGTACTTGGAAGAAGCAGAAACCAGCAGAACCAGCTGTAGGGGGTTAGACCAACTGAGCTGCATGGAAGAGATCTTCCCTAACCTGTCAAACTGCCAGCAAGGTATGCATTGAGCTCCAGATTTCCTGCATTCACAGTTATTTTCATTCCTGATCGAGTTTTTGTGGCACATCTGTCTTTGAGTCATTTCTCTGCTTGTAATTCCAATAAAGCTCAATGGTTCACAAATTTGGATATTTGTGGTGTCTTTCCTACTTTAGTCTGTCATTAATGTCCAAACTGAGGTGAGCGTTTGTTTATGTCTCCTCAGGAATGGTGTTACACACAGGAATACGGCTGAGAGGTCTCAACTTCCCCCTTTATACAGCCGGATCTAAGCTTCATTTTCTTAAGGGCAAATGAGTTTCCTTCCTAACAAAGAGCCATTAGCTAACAACTCCTCTGACAGGAGAGACAAGGAAGGAGGCACATACAAGGCCTCAGTCAGCCCCCACAGTGTCTCAAGGCAGTAACCAAAAGCAGACAGTTCCTGTAACCCTCCTGAAACATGCCTGAACTTGCCTGAGTATGTCCAAAGATGGTAAACCTGAAACCTTAACCAATCAAAAATGTACTAATCTAACCGCTGCTTGCTTAACCAGTCGTGCTTGAGATGACAAACCATTCCTCGCTGTGCCTTAAAAGGAGCAAATGTGCTCCTCTCATGGTCACCGTTTTGAACAAGTGGTTGACTGATTCTGCATGCTGGTTGTTTCTGTAGAATAAACACTCTTTGTTTTTGCTTATTATTTGAGTCTGAGCTCTTTCTCCAGTGATTCTTGCACCCCTGCAAAGCTATTTAAAATTAAAATGGCAATGTGTGGGTGACTTAAAAAGCATACAAACATGTCATCTGTCTGACAAAAAAAATAATCCAAATATGAATAGTAAATACAGTGCTGGAAGAGTCTAGTATTTTACCTGAAATGAATAACTACTCGGCTGAGCAACCTGAGCCATGTGAATGCTGCAGTGTGCCTGTGGAGACAATCTGAAAACTGTTAAGCAAGGAGAGAAAAATGGAAAGGCTAAGAACTGTCTAACAGGAATATATACACACAAGAGTAGGTGACAGAAAGTTGTCTGAGTTGGGATTTCAACTGCCATGAAGAGACGGCAACTCTTATAAAGAAAAACATTTAATTGGGGCTGGATTACAGTTTCAGAGGTTTAGTCCATTTTTGCCATGGTAGAAAACATGGCAGTATGCAAAGCAGACATGAGGCTGAAGAAGGAGCTAAGAGTTCTACATCTTGATCCACAGGCAGCGGGAAAGGAACTGATCCCTAGACCTAGCTTGAGTTTCTGAGACTTCAAAGCCTGCTCCCAGAAACACACCTCCTCCAACAAGGCCACACCTCCTCCAACAAGGCCACATCTCTTATAATACCACTTGCTATGATCCTATGGTGCCATTTTCATTCAAACTAACACACAAGAGTAGGCAACAGGAAACCCAGGAAGCAAAACAGCGATTAGTATCAAGCACACTTCCCAAGTAATTACATCTACAAATGAACAGGATACTGTAACAACCACAGCGATCATCTCCACAACTTAAATGAAAAAGGGTGAGCTCTGTGGAAGATACAACCTGACAAAGTTTCCTGAGAAACGATGGATAACCTAATTAGGGAGACACAGTAGTGCAGTTGATCCATATCCACCATACAATGATTCATCCCACCAAATAACCAAGGAAGGTCCGGCATCAAAGCACGCTTTCCAGCATTTCCTGAGCATGCCAAAGCCTGGCAAAGACATCACAGGAAAGCGATAGACCCATGTCCCCATAGACCTACAGTTTAAAGTAAAACTCAGCAATTGCAACAAATAATAAACAAAAAGTATTCCACATCACGAGGAAGGGAGGCTTATGTGGGAATTGTCTTAGTTAGGATTTCTACTGTTGTGAAGAGACACCACGACCAAGGCAATTCTTATAAAGGAAAACATTTAATTGTGGCTAGTTTCGGAGGCTAGTCCATTATCATCACAGCAGAAAGCATAGAGGCATGAGGGAAGCAGTCCTGGAGAAGGAACTGAGAGTTCTACATCTACATACGGGCAGCAGGAAGAGACAGCAAGCCACTAGGTCTGACTTGAGCATCTCAAACCTCAACATCAACCCCCAGTGACACACTTCCTTCAACAAGGCCACACCTCCTAACAGTGCCATTCCCTATGGGCCTGTGGGGTCCAAGTTCACTCAAGCCACCACAGGAATGCAAGCTAAATTTAATGTTTAAATTTGTTGTCACTGAAAAACAGAAAATTAACAATTTTAAAAGGAAAACCTGTATCATCACAGGTGCAGATAAAGAAAGGACATTTGATAAAAATCTACCTCTATTCTTAATGGGAAAAAATTAGTGCAAACTAGGAACAGAAAGGAACTTTGTCAGTGTATCTGGGAAGGCGCTGCAATGAAAAGGTATAGTGGCACCACATTAATGGCACAGATTGTCCCCAAAGCTCAGGCATGAGACACTGATGTCCACTAATACTATTTCTGCACAACATTGTTCTAAGAAATTTTAGCCACTGTTAGAGGTTAAGAAAAGCAAATGAAAGATGTTTAAATTTGAAAGGAAGAAGGAACTATCCTTGTGCATATAAAGTAGGGTTATCCACGAGGAAAATCCACCTGGAACCTAGCAGAAGTTCACCCATTAGTTTAGCATTTTTGCAAAGTGTAGATGCCGAAGGTCAACAACACTTACTAATAACAATCAGACATAGAGGGTTTGTTTGTTTTGTTTTTTGGGGTTTATTTATTTATTTTGGTTTTTCAAGACAGGGTTTCTCTGTGGCTTTGGAGCCTGTCCTGGAACTAGCTCTTGTAGACCAGGCTGGTCTCGACCTCACAGAGATCCGCCTGTCTCTGCCTCCCGAGTGCTAGAATTAAAGGCGTGCGCCACCACCACCTGGCAGACATAGAGTTTTTAAAAAGCTACATTTATAATATATCAAAAAGTAGGAAATAGAGTTATCAAAAGATGTACAAAACTTACACACTGAAAACTACAAAACAATGCGGAAAGTAAGAAAGAGCCAAGTAAGTGGAGAAATAACTGTTCATTGTTCAAAAGAAACAAGTTTGCTAGGGTTGGCCATTCTTCCTGGATGGAGACATGGGTTCAATGCAGTCACATTCCAAGGAGCAGTACACTTTTTCTGTAAACTTGCCAACTGACAATAGACTTTACATGGAAACAGAAGAAACTTGGCACTGTTAACAGCTTTATAGAAGAATGATGCTGCTCTCCACCCCAGTAAGACAGACAGCTCAGCACTGGATAAGCTGGACAGACAGATCAACGAAACACAAAGTCCAGAAGCCATGCCACACGTAATGCCCAGGCCTAAATGGGAAAATGAAATCCTTGCAAAACCAGTTGTAAACACTGCAAACATATTTAGCAATAGCTAGGATAATTCTGAAGAATAAGGATAAAGCTACAGAGTCTGTAATATGCATGTATATATGTAATACATATTACACACATAACAAACACACAATCAGACAATTTCTAAAAATGAATCAAATCTATTTTAAGTGGAAAATAAATTTTAATAAATAATGTCTGAGGTGTTGCAGCTCTTTCAGAAAATGTAATAAGTGGTGCTAGAAAAACAGCTCTCCCTTTTAGAGATGAACTTCAACCCCCATAGAAACCTACAGAGAAATTCATTTGAGATGCTCCTTATCTTCAAAGATCAATGATACAGACCCTACATAAATAATTAAAATGATTTAGGACATCAAAACCACTAAATATATTAGACAAGAAAAAACTATACTCCAAGCAAAGCTAATGTCCCATCCAAGAGAAACTGAGAAGTCACAAGTTGGAGAAAATATTTTGCAATATATATTTGACAAAGAACTTGTATCCTTGTAGTTTAATGTTTGGTGAGAATGGACCACAATATACAACAAACCCATGTGGGAGTTTATTGATGGGGGAGAATGGATGTGGGCTAAAAGAGAAAGTCAAGCCAGTCCACCCAGAAAGGGAAGTGAGGCAGGAGAGAGCAAGGGACAGGTGGAGCTCGCTTTTAAAGGGGCCTTGGCTCAAGTGTACAGATCCTTACAGCGGCCATGCGACATACAACATAGCAACATCACAGCTCTAGGCTGGCTGGGCCTTTGCCTGAATACTGACAGAAGCATCTTGAGCCATGGGACCCTGGGGCTGGCTAGGCTTTTGTCTAAATACTGACAGGTGCGTCTTGCCAGGTGATGGGGGCAGGTGAGCATAATGCCTGAATGCTAACACTCCTGATATATACAAATTAACAATGAAAATTTCTGGGTTTTAAAGTGAACTAAAAAAAAATGTCCTTGGAAAATTCATACAAGAAGATACATGGAGAGCCAACAAAAAGATTAATTGAATATCACTAGTCACATGGAAAGTGTGAAGGGAAAACACGGTGTGATATATAAAGTCTCATTATCTGGAATAGTGAGGAAAGGGAAGGAGGAGAGGAATAAGGAAGGGGAGGAAGAAGTACAGGAACAAGCGACAAGTGTGGGAAAACAGCGCCTATACATTGTTAGGAGAGAAAGAGGCAGAAAAGAACAGACCATTTGGAAGAATGTTTGGATGTTTCTTGTATTTAAACACATACATTCCCTCTGACTGAGCAGTGGCATTCCTAGGTACTTACCAAGAGAAATGTAAACACTTGTGAGCAAAAGATTTGCAAAAAAAAAAAAAGTATATAAAGTGTATTCTCAGGATTCTTATTCACAATGGCCAAAAAGCAGGGGGAAAAACCTGTCAGTCCAGTGGAAAAGTGGATAAACAAACTGTGATATATTCATGGAGTGGGATACTTCTCCAGAAAAGAGAACGTTTAAAGCTACAAATAATTGCAAACATAAGTGTGAACCTTGCAGACATCCAGACATCGGTCTGATTGCAGCAAATGAACAAGAAACATTGTAAGTTTCTAAGCTGGCTCCGTGACAGTTGCTCTCTCTGCAGTAACACCTGCAAACCTGCCGGAGGGCCTTCATAACCACCATTCAGGTTACCCATAAGTTAATAATTCTGGATTAATTATAGACCTCATTAATCATGGGAGCTCTTAAATCAGAGGCTACAGGGCATGTCTCAGGAATTCAAGGTTTTGGGAGAACTCAGACTAGCCTGAGGCAGGAATGGTCCAGCTGGAAATTGTAGGCAGAAAGGAGTTCTGTCAACAGCTAGTTGATGGCTAAGCAGACATAATAGGAATGCAAACTGGCCAAAGTGATCAGACATTAGACATACATTGGGCCCCACAAAAGGCTCAAAAAATTAAGTGGAGACGTCATTGCAAATCTCCTGACCTTCACATGTGCCTACTGCACACATGTGCAGAAAGAAATAATGAGTGTACTTTAGAGCACACTTTAAAAATCTGAAACGAGGATGGAGAGATGGTCCAGTGTTTTAGAGTGTTTACTGCTCCTGCAGAGGACCTGAGTTCAGCTGCTAGCAGCCAGGTCAGGAAGTTCACAGCTGCCTGGACTCTAGCTTCAGAGAGGATCTGATACTCTCCCCTGGCCCCCTCACAGGTACACACACACCCACAGACACATATACACACACAATTAAAAATAAAATCTTTATATTGAAAGACTCTACAGACCCCCTCCTCAAAACCCGCAGCTAGCATGCTCCCGGGGGAACGTCCTGTTTGCTTTAAAAAAATTCTCACGATCAGCAGCCAGCCTGCTCTCATAAGAACATCCCATGTGCTTGAGAGAGCAGGATGTCTATGAGATAGGAAGACTGCAAGGCATGATGTCAATAAGATAGGACATCAACAAAGCAGGTTGACTGCAAAACAGGATATCTATGAGATAGGAACAGTCATGCCCCCTGCCTCATTCCGATAACCACGCTTTTGCTTCTGTAAACTTGCTTTTTGCTCTTCCCTATAAAAAGCCCGCTCTCCAGTTGGCAGGCGCGCAAGTCCTCCGAAAGATTTTGCTGCCCGCAGGTACCTGTGTTTACTCAATAAACCTCTTGCTAATTGCATCCTGTGGTCTGGACTCGGAGTGTCCTGGTTCTGGGGTCTTCATCATCTGAGGAAAGGTCCTCTCTGAGGGTCTTTCAATATATTTTGGAGATCAGACCTTTGTCAGTTGCGGGGTTGGTGAAGATCTTCTCCCAGTCAGAGGGTTGACTTTTTGTCTTAGTGATAGTGTCCTTTGCTTTACAGAAGCTTCTCAGTCTCAGGAGGTCCCATTTATTCAATGAGGCCCTTAATGTCTGTGCTGCTGTGGTTATACATAGGAAGTGGTCTCCTGTGCCCATGTGTTGTAGAGTACTTCCCACTTTCTCTTCTATCTGGTTCAGTGTGTTCGGACTGATATTGAGGTCTTTAATCCATTTGGACTTGAGTTTTGTGCATGGTGATAGATATGGATCTATTTTCATTCTTCTACAGATTGACATCCAGTTTTGCCAGCACAATTTGTTGAAGATGCTCTCTTTTTTCCATTGTATACTTTTAGCTCCTTTATCGAAAATCAGGTGTTCATAGGTTTGTGGGTTAATGTCAGGGTCTTCTATTGGATTCCATTGGTCGACTTCTCTGTTTTTATGCCAATACCAAGCTGTTTTCAATACTGTAGCTCTGTAATAGAGTTTGAAGTCAGGGATGATAATGCCTCCAGATGATCCTTTATTGTATAAGATTGTTTTGGCTATCCTGGGTTTTTTGTTTTTCCAAAGCCTGGGATAAAACCGGACTCACTGAACATAGCGGACAATGAGGACTACTGAGAACTCAAGAACAATGGCAATGGGTTTTTTATCTTACTGCACGTACTGGCTTTGTGGGAGCCTAGGCAGTTTGGATGCTCACCTTACTAGACCTGGATGGAGGTGGGTGGTCCTTGGACTTTCCACAGGGCAGGGAACCCTGATTGCTCTTTGGGCTGACGAGGGAGGGGGACTTGATTGGGGGAGGGGGAGGGAAATGGGAGGCGATGGCGGGGATGAGACAGAAATCTTTAATAAATAAATAAAAAGATAATAATGAAAGCAAGAGAAATACTAAAAAAAATTAAAAAAATAAATAAAATCTTTTCTAAGTTCTGAAACTATATGCAGTAAAAGAGTAAACTCCCAAGTCCACTTCCCTGCACAGAACCAGCTGTTTTCTCTGTGTGTTTGCAAATGCACTATACATTTGCACATGTAGGGAGACCTATCTATTTTCTCATTGAAGCTTGACCAACAAAGGCTGTGACAGTCTGCATTTAAAGTGTGCACCATATCTTGATAGATTACAACCCCATTAAACCACCAAGGTGAGCCCTATCATCCCCCTACCCCCAAGGTTCTTTATGCCCCAGGCATTCCCAGTGTCCCTTGGCTAGCCAGCATTTTGTTACTACAGAGTAATTGCTTTCACTCTAAGGCTGTACAAAAGTTGTAGAGCAAACAGGCCTTGGTGTGCGGCTTCTTTCATTCCATGAATATTCTGAGACTTGTACCTTTGATTGTCTATATAAATAATTCTTTTCTTCCTTGCTTGATAGTATTTAATCATATGGCTATACCACATTCTTCCTGTCCTGTTAATACCCTTGAATCATTTTTAGTTCTTTACTGTCAAAAACGGACCTGTTATAATCTGTGTAAAAGCAGACATGTGCTCTCATTTCTCTGGGGCAAACACTATGAAGTGTATAATAGTCCATGTTATCAGAAGAACAGAACAAATAAGATGGAAGGAGACACACACATATCTCTAGATATAGATATGTATTTTCTATTCCCAGCAGCAGTGTGTGTGAGAGGCACGCATCTCCTGCTTTGCCCCAACACCTAGAGGTTTTTAATTTTCATCCAGCTTCATGGGTGTGGAGTGTCATTTCATCCACAGTCTTCTAAGGACTAAGAACACTGACTGCCTAGCTTGTCCAGTTGGCTGTCTCTATATTTTCTTTGGTAAAGTGCTCAATGGTTTCCCTATTTTTAAAATTTTTTATACTAGTAAGTTTGGAAAGCTTTAGATATTTGTATATTCTTTATCAAATACACAATTTAGAGTTATTTTCTCATAGCCTATGGCTTTTATTCTCTTAATAGTGTCTCTTCAGGAGGGATAGTTTTCAATTTTGGCATACTTCCTCGTTTTCCTTTGAAGGTTTCAGCTTTCATTATCACATTTCAGAAATCCTAGCCAAAGTCATGGTAATGAAGATTCTCTCTTGTGTTTCCTCTGGAAGCTGTGTAGTGCCACATTTAACACTTGTATGTGAAATATGCTTTTAGGTAGCTGATATAAAGCAGCTCGGAACCAAAACTGAGCAGTCATAGAGCTGTTCTTTCTCTGCCACTTGTTCTGTTGAAAACCAGTGGTCCACATGCCTGGGAATCTATTGCTGAACCTTTGTTGCCTGAGTTCAGTGTCTATATTAATATCTCTTTGTCTATTCTTTTGTCAATAGCAAATGGCCTTGGTTATTGAGACCTTAAATAATTCAGAACCTATTTTGTTCTGTAAAAACCAAACATCAGCCGGGCGATGGTGGCGCACGCCTTTAATCCCAGCACTCGGGAGGCAGAGGCAGGCGGATCTCTGTGAGTTCGAGGCCAGCCTGGTCTACAAGAGCTAGTTCCAGGACAGGAACCAAAAGCTACGGAGAAACCCTGTCTCGAAAAATCAAAAAAAAAAAAAAAAAAAACCAAACATCAGTCAGGCATGGTGGTGCACACCTATAATCCCAGTGTTGGGGAAGTAGAGGCAGGAAAATCAGTCATTCAAGGGTAGCTTCAGCTATATAGCAAGCTCAAATATAGCCCAAGTTATGAGTTCCATATAAGTTATATAAAGTTATATGAGTTCCTGTCTCAAAAAGGCAAAAATTAAACTATAGTTAGTTTTTCTCTATTTTAGATTGTTTACATTCTTGTGTACTCTAGAATCAGCTGGTTATTTCCTACCAGAAATCAGCTGGGATTTTGACTGAGCTTCTGCTAAATTAATAAATCGTTGTGGGGACAAGTAACATGCTAAGATATTGAATCTTGGACAGGGATATGGTAAAGGTCCTTTTTGTGTGACATTTATCCCTGGGAAGACACAAACAACATTTACTCGTGCTGGATAGGAAGCTAGTGGAAGACCAGAATATAAATACCACCAAAGTCCAACTTGGTGAACCACTGAGTCTTATTCAGATTATTTACAGAAATTTGAGTGAGATCTTAGTACAAGAACAGAAGCAACTCAAATACAGACACCAAGAGTCCACCCCAGCATGGGTGGCAGCTCATGAAAGCTGGAAACCAGAAATGCATTGCCCAGTCTTCAGGAAGCTTAAGTGTCCTTTCCAGGTGGTACAATTGATCTGAGTCTCTTCTGGGCAGCTCTGCCGGTCTGTTTCTTCAGGGTAGTCCATTTGGTTTGAAAGTGTCTCAGCAATCCTGATACCATATATATGCATGGGGAAGGAGGAGTCTAGTACATCTGGTCAGTTTCAGGGACTTCCTAATGCTTTTTTATTGTCTATCTCCTGTGTCTTAATGAGCTTAATGAGCTTCCCTGAAGGAAGGAATGTTTGAGAACATCCAATTGCTTTACCTCCTGTGTTTTGACTAGCATCTCTCTAAGTTATAGGGAAATTGCTACAAAATACTTCCAAGGCTCATCACCCAAGTATGATTTCTGGTACCCACATGTAAAAGGAAAGAATCTGTTTCTACATGTTGTCTTCTACACATACAGACACACACACATGCACAGAGAGGGGGGGGGGAGAGTTAACAAATGTGCTAAAAAAGAAACTAAAATCTGTAAAAATTATTTATCAAAAGCATCAAATAATTAAAATTATCAGCAATAGATAGATATATAGCCATTCATTCTTTCTCCACCTCTCTGCCTCTCTCTGTCTCTCACTGTCTCTGTCTCTCTCTCTGTCTCTCTCTCACACACACACATTTTTAAACTTCTAATTTGCAGAGATGTGTCTAGTTACAAATCTGCATTTTTCACTCTACCCCATGAATACTCTGTTCTAGTGCATTCTGTCCTGTTCTGAATGAAATGCACATTTGTCTTGAAATACTTGCCTGGTTATACCTTACCTTCACCTTGCAGCACTTGGCCTCTGATGGGCCTACTTGTGTTTTCTTTCCACCAGTAGTTACTGAATTTAGCAACTGTGAGCTTTACTGTTTTCCAATATTTTGAAAATTCCTTGACTTTTTTTTTAATCTTAAATATTTCTGCTACTTCATTTCCTCTTACCTCCCTTCTAGAGATAATATGACATTGTCATATAGATGTTTTAAAACAACATTTTCATTTGCAAACAAAGTCATTTCCATATGCCCATGCTACCTCCTCTTGCTAAAGTCTTTCACTTGGGAATATTTGTCACAATCAACAGTGTACACTAATACATGAGTATTAACTAAATCTCATATGAAATGTCTGCAGCCTGAATGTACTAGGACCTTAGGGTTTTTACTGCTGTGAAGAGACATCATGATCATGGCAACTCTTATAGAAGAAAGCATTTAATTGGGGTTGGCTTGCAGTGCAGAGTTTAGTCCATTATCATCATGGCAGGAAGCATGATGGCCTCAGGCGACATGGTGCTGGAGAAGGAGCTTAGAGTTTTGCATCCGAATCCTCGGGCAGCAGGAAGAGAGAGTGACACTGGGCCTGTTTTTATTTTCTGAAACTTCAAAGTGTCACTCAGTGACATACTTCCTCCAACAAGACCATGCCTACTCCAGCAAGGCCACACCTCCAATAATGCTACTCCCTGTGAGTCAAGGGGGACATTTTCATCCAAACAATCACAGCTAGGATGGTGACATAGGTAGAAAAAAAAATAAAAGACAGCATATACAACAAAGGCATATTGACACTTACCAGCAGAGAGTGTGCGTGGTGCAGAAAGCCCTCTAGAAGGCCTAACAGTGACAACTGGACCATGACATCTTTACAGACCTGCCGAGGGCATGGAGGGCCAGGCTCAGACCAGACACAGTAGCATCAGCAGTTCGCTAGCCTGCTTTTGCTGTGTATTATCAGCATTCCAAGGATTCGCATATGAGCGGGAAATGGTTTCTTCTACAGTAATGCCAGCTTGCAGAGTTTCCAGTGTGCCAGGTAGAATAACTAGCTGGATGCTGTGGCCATTAACTAGTCTGTTGCCATGGTTTCTTCAGCTTGGTTAGATGCTTAGCAATGGCAAGGGGCACTTAAGGGACATGGTGTTTGAGGCCCACTTTTCTCATAGGTGATAGGCTACAGCTTATTCACAATTCCTTAGTTTCTACTTGATATCCTCTGTTGTGCGGAGCTGCGGGTTGCATTCTGCCACCCAGTTCCTGCCACCGGCTAGCTTTACCCGAAATAACAACACACAAACTGTATTCTTTTAAATACTTCTTGGCCCATTATATCTAGCCTCTTCTAGGCTAATTCTCATGTATTAATTTAGCCCATTTCTAATAATGTGTGTAGCACCCCAAGGTGCGCTTACCAGGAAGATTCTAGCCTACGTCCATCCTGGGTCAGAGCTTCATCAATCGCATCTGCCCGGGAGAGGGGAGCATGGCCTCTGAGCTCACTTCCTCTTCCTCCCAGCATTCTGTTCTGTTTACTCCTTCCACCTATGTTTTAACTTATGAGGGCCAAGCAGTTTCTTTATTTTTTAACCAATGACCTTCCTCCATCAATCCTCTCTGTGTTCCAGTGCTCCATCCTATACTATAGTATACATCTCTCTTGATCCCACAGCCTAGGAAAGCTTCTCAGATATCCCTTACTTGTGATGGTCTTTGCAGATTTGACCAGCACCTCTTTCATGCTGTCTACCTCAGCTATCCACCGGTATATTCGTGAACATATTTTATTATAATTAAAAAACTCCCCTGCCCACCAATTTTATACCTGGCTATTAGTGGCTCGGTTCTCTTGATATGCTTTTCTCTTGATTCACATTGTTCTGCTGTCTTAGTCACTGTTTCATTGCTGTGAAGAGACACCATGACAGAACAATTCTTATCAAGGAAAATGCTTATTTGGGGGCTGGCCTGCAGTTTCAGAGACTTAGTCCATTGTCATGGTAGCATGAAGACAGACGGGATGCTGGAAAAGAGGCCAAGAATTCTTCATCTGGATATGAAGGCAACAGGAAGAGAGAATCTGGGCCTGAGCTGGACTTTTAGAATCTCAAAGCACCCTCAGTGACTCACTTCCTTCAACAAAGCCATAACTTCTAATCCTTCTCAAGTAGTGCCACTCCCTGTGGACTAAGTATTCAAATATATGAATCTATGTGGGCCATTCTTATTCAAACTACCACACCCAGTATCCTTAATATTTTAGCATTTTTTTGCTATGTGGTAGCTATTCAGTATAAAATAATTATTCATCTGAGGCAAATAATATTTATATTCATAAAGTAGTTCTTTGTGTCTGAGGAACAAAGTCTATCTAAACTAAAGTTGGACAGGAAGGTCTGAGTTTTGCTGAGCCATAGTAGAATTCAGTCATGTCTGCCTTCAGTATTCCAAGAGTGGGGTGAGGGCTTTTCTTCCATGATGTCTTAGAATCCTAGAATCAGCAAGACTCTAGAAGTTTCTCTGAGTTTCACATCTGAGAAATTCCCTTTCCAAATAGCAAGGGGCCTCTTTAGGCTTTGTAGTCTGGCTGATTCCAGCTTTGGCTGGAGCTTTGGGGGTTGTTGTGGCTTTTCTACATCTCTCCCTCCATATTTGGCACACTTCTTTGCATTTTGAGGCTCCTTTCCCTCGTGTGGGAAGTCCTTCTGTATATGTGTTGCTTTTATTGGTTAATGAATAAAGAAGTTGGCTTGGCCTGTGATAGGGTAGAATAGAGCTAGGTGGGGGAAACTAAGCTGAATGCTGGGAGAAAGAAGGAGGAGTCAGGAGAAGCCATGTAGCCCCTCTGGAGACAGACCGGCAGAACCTTGCCAGTAAGCCACAGCCACATGGCGATATACAGATTAATAGAAATTGATTAAATTAAGATGTAAGAGCTGGCCAATAAGAAGCTAGAACTAATAGGCCAAGCAGTGATTTAATTAATACAGTTTTTGTGTAATTATTTTGGGGCAGGGCAGTCGGGAAATGAATTAGCATCCTCCATCAACATTTCCCAGCATTCATTGCAGGATTACCACCTGTAAAGGCCTGTGCATTGCAGCTGATTGCTCCAAATTGAAACATTACATCATTAATTTGCAGAACACAAGCAAAGCTACAAGACTCAGGAAGCTCCAGAAAAGTACAAGATTCTCAAAGTGGGGCTCCACTCCCTCTTCTGTCTCACTTCTACCTCTCAAAGGATCACTTTATTCTGCGGAGAGATGGTGCACTCCTAGAGAGCATCTCTCTGTACCAACAGCCAAAATGTGCTCATCTGTACCCTCAGGCTGTGCTGATGCGTGCAGACCTGCTCTGCCTCTCTGGCCCTTGTGACTCTCATCTATACGGCAGCCTACACACAGGCATTCAAAATAATTAAAAGTGGCTTCATCTGCCTCCCCTTCAGTGCTGCTTTTATCATATCACTAGGGATGAAAACCACTGTGGATGTTGCTTCTTCAAGGAGGGCTGGATCAGTTCTGAAATGTGGTTGATGTGGGGCTCACCCACACACACGCAAACACTGGATTTTGTTTCCTGGGCTGTTTGGTGGGCATAAAGCAAGCTGTGGCTTTACAGTGTTTGTGACCTGTTCTCATTGTTAGAGAGTGACAACTGCTTGGCACTTTCTGCATCTTGTACAGAAGGGAAGTGTTGTCCCTTCCGGTTTTGTACACTGTCTTCAGACTTTATGTTATATACCTGTCCCCAAGTTGCCTTAAATAGGTGTCCACAAACACACACCTTTTAAAAACAACTAATACCTTGAAGACCCCTTTAAAATCCATGGTGTTTAAACTTCCTTCAACTTTCAGAATCCTGCCTGTGTGAGCCTCCCTATACATAAGGGCACTCATATAATAAACTTACTATCTTGTCCTGTGAAGAGACACCATAATCACAGCAACTCTTATAAATGAAAGCATTTAAACTGGGGCTTGCTTACAGTCCCAGAGCTTTAGTCCATTATCACAGGGTAGGAAGCACAGTGGCAGGCATGGCAGACTTAGCACAAGAGGAGTTGAGACTTCTTCATCCAGATGCACAGGCAGTGGGAAGAAAGAGATCTACTGGGTCTGACTTGGGCTTCAGAAACCCCAATCCCAGAAACACACTTTCTGCTCCAACAAGGCCACATCTCTTGATCCCCGTCAAGTAGCACCATTCCTTAGTGAGCAAGCACTCAAATACATGCTCCTATGGGGGTCATTCCTATTCAAACCGCCACACGTACCCAGCAAACATTCCAAGCCTGCTGCATTCTGGGGACTGTTTTGGGACCTGGAGATACAAGCCAAAGCCCGCACTCTAGCGGTCTTCTCAGAGCACCGAGTCGCAGGTCACACTCAGCTTCGTCACAGCCTCACGTCAGAAACAACAATTTTAGGAGCCAAAGTATCATCTATTCCAGATCTCCACGGAAGCACACAGCGCTTCTGGGTTCTGCACAGATTACACAGCCAACAGGGAACTGTCTCACTTCATCAGCTTCCAGACCTTGCTCAGCAAAACCGGAGATGTTCATGGAGAACCATGGATTGAGCTCCCCTGTGCAGGTGTGGGCCCTGGAACCTCCATCTTGTAAGGAGATTGCATGCTTCTCTGCGTATAATTTTTCCATTGACCACAGATTTTACGTAGACATTAACTCCCACTTAATAAACAGTCTAATAGAATTTAACAGAAATGAGTCTTCATCTTTAATTTTGAGGGAGTCATGCATACGACCGGGACAAACTGATCCAGGAGCTAAGCGGAAAGCCATGAGGACCAAACAATTATAGTTTTTACTTCTTTTATTTTACCAACTGAAGATATGCCAGGTGAAAAAAATACATTTTGTGGTAAAAAAGAATGTGTTAAGAGTATCAATAGTTTAAACCAGAGGACTATGGTATTCATCTAACATAAGACATAAAATCATTTTTACTGATACAATTTTGGCTTATCAACCTGAGCAGAAATTAGCAAACTTTCTCAGAGGGTTTAGATAGTGTAAGTTTTGCTCGCTACACAATCTTCTGTGTGGTAATTACCTGACCCGCTATAGCAGAATAAAAACAGTCGAAGAACTAGGGAAACAGACTGGCCAGCTGTGTTCCAAGAGATGTAGTTAGAAAACAGGTAGCTGGCTACGTTTAACCTGAGGGGAGCTTGAAGATGTAATTGAATGCTCCAGAAGATGTTATAGGTGTAATGACTTGACCGCAATGATTTGACCTTCAGCTGGCTGCAGGTGCAACTCTTTCTACCTACTTGTGATGTGCAAAATACAACCCTACATGCAAGCATTTCCAGACATGGATTGTGGAATTTATGAATGGGCGTCATATCAACTAATCAAAACCTTGTGCCTGGCTGTGGTTAGGGGGAAAATTCCCAATAAATTGCTCTAGTGTGTTACGGGAGGTCCTCCCACTCCTCCAGCCTATCGCCGCTGAGACACCAGCCCATTGGGGCGTGGTCTCTCTCCCTTTAAAAAAGCGGCCACTTCCCTCTCCTCTCTCTCTTCACTTCCTGCTCCGCTGGCGACTAGACTCACTTCCTGGTTGCGCAGAGGGCTGACAGTGATCTGTAAGTTTTTTTCCCCTTTAAATAAATACCACCCTATTAATCATAATTCCAAACTGGTGTGGCATTGTTTATGACTTACGCCTTCAGTTGGCACCCAAAGTTTGGTTTTAGAACCTCTCCTTTCCCTGCTCGGCTGCTGGCGGCGAGTTCGGCTTGGCGGGAGCCCTCCCTTCCTCAGCCGCCGCCGGCGGCCTTGGCCTCCCCACGTGGATTTAAACTCCACAGGCCCGCGTAGTCTCTGCCGCGTGGTTTGCTCTTTTCTGAGTCGTTTTTAAATCTCCCTTGCAAGCACAGCTCTTAAGTGGCACGAACCAGAGCACGTGGTTGCTGAAAGCTGCAACCCCTCAGGGAGACTCTGTCACGTGGAGGCATAAGCGGCTTCCAGGTTGCTCTTCTCTCTACGCCTGGATTCTGGGTTTCTGGTTCTGTCTCTAGAATTGATTTAATTACATTTACTTTGTTGAGCAACTTACATTTTCCAGTTTTTAACAAATACTAGGCGGACTCTGAAACAGGACTCTGTTTTCGTCGCGACTTGGCAACAGCGCCACCTGCTGGATAATAGGTAATATGGCAGTTTTCGTTTCCAACGCGAATTTTACTGTTCTGGTTGCCAATACAATGGGTTATATCATGCAAGGTATATATGACTATGGGGATAACTTAATTTACTGGTTACTAGGCTTCAGTATTCTTTTGAATATTCTATCATTTAGGAAGATCATGGCACTCCTAAGAACCATACAATCTTTACTAGAAACTCATGCAGGTCAGGAGATTCAGGATTCAAAAGAGACAATAATAAAGACAATAATAAAAAGACTTGAAATGATTGAAGAAATGATTGGAGCTGGTGAACAGAGTAATAAGGCACAAGGACAGGATACAATGCCAACACCAGCCATTAGAACTGGCTTACCAAAGGTTTTAGCGGCATACCCTATACTTAATTCTGACAAAGCATCAACTTCTAAAGGCTCAAAGGGAGTCAGAGAAGCTAGATGGACGCCAATAGCAATGAATGATCTAAAAGAAATTAAGCAAGCTATTGTTAATTTTGGCTTGCACTCTGCATATGTAAAGGAAATGATAAGGACTTGGGCTTCTAATGTTAGAGCTACCCCCCATGATTTCCATCAGTTAGTGTCTGCAGTTTTAGATAATGGACCTTCCTTGATGTTTGGAATTTATTTCAGAGAAGAATCCAAACATATGGAACAGCAAGGAAGAGCAAAAGGTGTCGAGGTTTCCCAAGATCAAATTCATGGTGCAGGAGAATATGCTGATCCACAGGTCCAAGCTCTTTATGATGATGAAGTACTGTGTCTATGTCACCAAGCAGCTTTAAATGCTTGGAATAGGATACAAGGTCCAGCAAAAAGGGTTGAATCATATACTAGAATTAGGCAGGGACCGAGAGAACCCTTTATTGACCTTTTGCAAAGATTAATTAAGGCTCTGGACATAGGGGTAACAGACCCAGAAGCTAAACGAATACTTCTTGAATCTCTAGATTTTGAGAATGCAAACATAGAATGCAAAAAGATAATTGGGCCTTTAAAGTCTAGATCAGCACCTATGGATGAATGGATTCAGCATACGATGAATGTTGAGACGTTTAGTTATAACGATGAACCTTGGGTAGGAGAAGCGATTTCCACAGCAATGAGGAGACATCAAACTGCCAGGTGTTTTAATTGTGGTAAATTAGGACATCTGCAAAGGGATTGCAGGCACAGAATTTCTAGGAATATTATCTCCTCTGGGAATGACAAAAATAGGAGACCTAGGCCTTCAGGTATATGTAGGAGATGCGGTAAAGGCCGACATTGGTCCAATGAATGCAGGTCAACAACAGACAAACAAGGTAACCTGATACCGTCGGGAAACTCCTTGAGGGGCCTCTCGCAGGCCCCCAAGCCAACAGTGGCCCAGTCATTCCCAGTCACAGTGGAGAACGTGCCTCAACAAGAAAATTAAAAGCTCCAATTTCTGCTGTAAAAAGTAATACTGGTCTAAATGATGAAATACGTGTGGAGGATGAGTCAAAAAACCCAGTAGGACAGAGTAAACGTGTATTTTGGCAGACTTCTATTAATGATCAAAGACCAAAGCTAAGAGTCTGTATAAATGGCACTTTTATTGAAGGCTTATTAGACACACGTGCGGATGTAAGTATCATTACCCCAGAATCTTGGCATCCGAATTGGCCTCTTCAAGAGGTAGATGTTCAGTTCCTGGGAATTGGAACCCAATCTCGTGTAAAACAAAGCACAAGATGGGTTGAATGCATAGGGCCCGAAGGGCAAATAGGAAGACTAAGGCCATATATAGCCAATATTGCCATAAATTTATGGGGCCGTGACCTGCTACAGCAATGGAATACCCAGGTTAACATTCCTGTAGTTCCAGGAACTCATAATTCTGGGAAGGATATTATGAGGTATTATGGAAAAAGGTCACCAGCCATTCAGGCTGTACAGCAAATACCAAACCTTTAGAGGTACCAACAGCCCTACCTTTAAAATGGCTAACTGAGAAGCCAATATGGATCAAACAGTGGCCTCTAGCTGAAGATAAACTACAGGCATTGGAACAGCTGGTGCAAGAGCAACTAGATGCTCACCATATTGAAGAATCAACCAGCCCTTGGAATTCTCCTGTGTTTGTTGTAAAAAAGAAATCTGGTAAATGGAGAATGGTGACAGATCTAAGAGCTGTCAACAAAGTAATTCAACCTATGGGCCCACTACAATCTGGAATTCCTTTGCCTTCTCTGTTACCAAAAGGATGGCCTCTTATAGTTATTGATTTGAAAGATTGTTTTTTCACTATACCGTTACAAGAAAAGGATAGAGAAAAATTTGCCTTCACAGTGCCTACTTATAATAATTCTCAGCCTAATAGGAGATATCAATGGACTGTCCTCCCACAGGGTATGCTCAATAGTCCTACACTGTGCCAATATTTTGTAAGTAAGCCATTGGAAATAATTCGTAAACAATTCCCCAAGTCCATCATTTATCATTACATGGATGACATCTTGTTATCTGATTCAAATAAAGATACTTTAGAAATGATGTTTGAAGAAGTAAAGAAAGTCTTGCCTAGGTGGGGATTACAAATTGCCCCTGAAAAGATTCAAAGAGGAAATTCTATTAATTACCTAGGTTACAGAATAGGGTTAGAGAAAATTAAAACGCAAAAGGCACAAATTAGGAGAGACCGGTTAAAGACTCTTAATGACTTCCAAAGATTGTTAGGAGACATTTCCAGTCTACGACCAGCTGTTGGGATAACACCTGATCTAATAGTTCATTTAAACAAAACCTTAGATGGTGATAAAGATTTGAATAGTCCAAGAAAACTGACAGCTGAAGCAGAAAAGGAACTGACAATGATTGAGGAAAAATTACAGGAGGCACATGTGGATAGGGTGAACCCAAATCTTAGCTGCATCCTAGTCATATTGCCTTCCAGAATTTCTCCTACAGGGATTCTAATGCAGAGGGAAGATATTATTTTAGAGTGGATATTTATACCTAATAAACCAAGTAAAAAAATTAAAAACTTATGTGGAAAAAGTCTCTGAATTAATTATAAAAGGTAAGCTGAGACTTCGTCAACTAGCAGGTATAGACCCAGCAGAAATTATAGTGTCTTTTACTACTGAAGAAATAAAAAAGTTATGGGAAGATAATGAACCGTGGCAAAGAGCTTGTGCTAATTTTTTGGGAGAAATTAATAGCAACTATCCCAAAAGTGGTAGACTTAACCTCATAAAAAGAACTTCTAGGATTCTTCCTAGAATTGTAAGTGATGCTTCAATAACTGGAGCCCGTACATTCTATACTGATGCAAATAAATCAGGGAAAGCAGGTTACAAGTCAGATGAATTGAGTAAGGTGGAACAAAGCCCTTATAATTCTGTCCAGAAGGCAGAATTATATGCCATTCTTATGGTGCTAAGGGATTTTAAAGAACCTCTTAATATAGTTACAGATTCACAATATGCAGAAAGAGTTATCTTGCATATTGAAACCGCTGAATTTATACCAGATGACACAGAGTTGACTTCATTGTTTATCCAGGTACACGACAAGACATAATCAGGAACAGGCTTTGTCCGATGTACATAACACACATCCAGTCCCATACAGGTCTGCCTGGTCCTCTAGCCCAAGGAAACGCTGAGATTGATCAATTATTGATTGGAAGTGTGTTGCAGGCCTCAGAATTTCATAAGAAGCATCATGTCAATAGTAAAGGCCTAAAGAAAGAATTTTTCATTACTTGGCAACAAGCTAAGGACATTATAAAGAGATGTCCTACTTGTTCTTTCTATAATCAAACACCGTTGCCTGCAGGGAGTAACCCAAAGGGTACTAAGAGAAATGAAATCTGGCAGATGGATGTGTTCCACTTTATGGAATTTGGTAAATTAAAATATGTACACCACACCATAGACACGTATTCAGGTTTTCAATGGGCTACTGCCCTGAGCTCAGAAAAGGCTGATTCAGTAATCACACATTTATTGGAAGTTATGGCCATCATGGGTATACCTGCGCAAATAAAGACAGATAATGGTCCAGCATATGTATCTAAGAAAATGAAACGCTTTTTTGATTATTATAATATAAAACACATTACAGGTATACCAAATAATCCTACAGGTCAGGCAGTTATAGAAAGATCAAATCGTACTATAAAGGATATGCTGAACAAACAGAAAGGGACAGAAAATACCCCCAGGAATAGATTACATAATGCTTTATTAACCTTGAATTTTCTTAACGCTAATGAGAAAGGAACGAAAGCAGCAGAGAGACATTGGATAATGGAAAAGTCTGCTGAACTAAATCAACCGATTTATTTCAAAGATGTGCTGACCTCTCAATGGAAGCCAGGAGATGTGCTACGTTGGGGAAGGGGTTTTGCTCTTGTTTCCACAGGAGAAGAAAAATTGTGGATACCATCAAAATTAATAAAGTTTTGATTTGAAGAGGAGAAACCTCTTGGAAAGGAGAAATGACAACTTATCCACAATGATGATATTCATACAGGTGGTAAGAAAAACATATAGAATGGGGACAGGGTTCTGTTCTTATCTCCACAGGAAAACACTCATCTTTGAAAAATTCAAGGGACCCTGGATATTTGGATACTGACAGATGGAAAAATACCTGCCCAATAGGAAATATCAAGAAAACTGAATGGGTTGTGTAAGTAAAATTAAACCATATTTCTAAATTTATAAAGCTGGTTTTGAAGTTGGACTCTGGCTCAGTCCCTCTCCAATTCCAAGCCTGTTAGTAAGAGAAAAACCCAGAGTTTCTGGAGTTTCTGTCTCATGTCAAGAGCCATGATGTGGGACAGAAAGAAATATGAGTTTAGAAAACATCTTTGCTTTTCTTCACATCTATCATACTTTTCATTGAATATATCTATCATGTCTTTCATTGAATATATATATATATGTATGTATATATGATTAATGTTTAAGTTTTTCATAATGAACAATGAGTTTTTCCTGAAGTGACATTTGAAGTTTCCAGGAAGAAGATGGGGCCCCATAACAACAACTCCACCTGGTTGATATGACATCATGATACTGATAGCGCTACTACAAGACCTGCTTTGGATACCAGCTGCACAAGACAGTTCCAACTTGGTTAGCTGAAATGGTGCACATCTTATACAACATTTTGGCCAGACCTGCACAAAATACTCAGAGACTATTGGCAATTTTAAAAGACATTGATCTTGAAATTTAACCATCATTTTACTTTCACAGGATCCCCCAGAAAGAACGTCGCCCCCATGACAGCTGGAAGTAATTCTAGAGGACGATGTCCCCTCTCCCAGTAAAGTTTGCCCTTGGGTTTAGGGACATCATTTAGGGGTTGATTATAATTAGTATACGATTAAGGGTTGGGGGAGAAATTTTATAAGCTCAGTGATCATTTTGGAAAAAAAAAAAGAGGGATGATGGGATAACAGATTTGTAATTGTGAGTTACTGTTTTTAGACAAATATATTGGTATAGATTCTTGTATATTGACACAAAGTTAAATTATATTGACTATTGTAAGCATGCATGTTTCTACCTCTGCTTAAAACATTTTTTATGTATTGACATATATTGTATTGATATATATATTGTATATATTTACCATGTTGCAATGTACATTTCTACCTCTGATTAAGATACTTATATTATGTTTGTGTATTGATATATATTTACCTACTGCAATGTATATTTGTACATTGTTTATATTTGGAGGCCATTGTCCTCATTTGTTTCACAGTCGTTTATTGTCTTAGTCTTTAAGTTAGATAGATATTGAGAATTATATAGACTAATAGTCATCTAAGTTTGTCATTTATAATTAGACTAATCAGGTTCTTTAGGTATATAGAGATTATACTCAGTATAGATAGATAATCTTCAACTTCTTCAAAGAGCTGTAGAAAATGGCCTTTAATCTAACTCAGAATTTTGCGGTAGTGAGACACAATTGCTCCTGGCAACACCACTCTATTCCCGAGAGAATGTTGAGCACCAAAGACACTCCACCTGGAGCCTTCTTTTTGGCAGAACTGGCCTTGGGGCAAAGAAATGCCCATACCCCAACCACTGACAAAGATACAGAGCATGCATCAATGGATAAAACAGGGCTGTCATATCCTGCCAAGACAGGGTAAGATAGTTTTGAAAAGTTGCTTGCCTTTGAAAAATGGTATGTCAGTTATGTTAGGCCTTAGCCAATGTTGGTTGCTTCAACGCTGCTAATGTGACTTTGGGTGATTGCCTAGGTAGCTAGTTGTCTCTGTGATTTGTTGCATGTTTTGGAAGTTGTTTTACTGAACTTCCTAATTACCCAGGTAACATTATTTCCCTTCTCAGATCTTCGATGGGGTTGAAGACTATATAAATGCAGTTACTTTCTCTCATGACTTAGCCAAGTTATTTATTATACAAGACCTAAGCTAGTTAGAATAGGATATTTGTACTTATTGTATATAATTTCATAGTAGGTTTAGAACTCTCTTATTTAAACAAAAGGGGGAGGTGTTACGGGAGGTCCTCCAACTCCTCCAGCCTATCGCCGCTGAGATACCAGCCCATTGGGGCGTGGTCTCTCTCCCTTTAAAAAAGCGGCCACTTCCCTCTCCTCTCTCTCTTCACTTCCAGCTCCGCTGGCGACTAGACTCACTTCCTGGTTGTGCAGAGGGCTGACAGTGATCTGTAAGTTTTTTCCCCTTTAAATAAATACCACCCTATTAATCATAATTCCAAACTGGTGTGGCATTGTTTATGACTTACGCCTTCACTAGTGGGTTGCTCTTCTCTGGAAGGAAGTATTAGACAGAGATAACTTTAAATGCATAAATGTCTTCAACAATATTCATTCAATCAGTATAGATGTTGGTCATGCCACGTTTGTAGGTATACACAGATGAAGATGAAGTGTGTCTATTCTCAAAGGGCGTACAGTTTAGTGACTGAAGAGATGGAAAACAAATAATTAGAGGAATTCATGGATTCTACAGTTTTGCCCTAAGCCAAGCACCTGTAATGGGGGAGGGGAGCTCCCAACTTTGAGGAAGTCATCAAGGAAGACTTTAAAGGCTGCTTGCTAAGCCCCTTCTCCACCACTTGCACAGGGAAAGGGGAGTTGCCTCTGCCTCCCGAGAGCTGGGATTAAAGGCATGCGCCACCACCGCCTGGCTCAAAAGGGAACTTTAATATGTCAAACACAGCTTACTGGATCCTATCCTGTGGACTCAGCAGCATTATAAAATACCTGTATGTGAGAAAATCAGAGTAAGTGCGCATAGACTGAGTAGTAGATACAATTATAGAATTCATATTAATTGTGTTCAATGTGACAACAGAATTGTGGACTTGGGGGTGTTTTAAAAGCTTTATCTTGGGCTGGGGGATTGGGTCAGTGGGTAAAGCTATGGTTGTATGAGCCTGATACTTGGATTTGGACTGTTTCAATCCACACTGAAGCTGGATACCGTAGTGTACATCTGTAATCGCCAGACAGATGCAATGGAGAAACAACAGGAGGCCCTGACTCAAACAAGATGGAAGGAGAACCAAACCTCCAAAGCTTCCTCAACTGCCATATGCTAAGGTACACGCACTTGTACCCACACACGGGTACATACACAAACACACACACACACACACACACACACAAAGTATGTAGAAGACAACTCTTGTAGAACAATCTTTATGTACACTGTGAATATGTGTCACTGTGATAATACACAATAAAAAGCTAAACAGACAACCAATAGCTAAGCAGGATTTTGGGGACAAAGAGGGTGCTGGGAAGAAGGTAGAGACGCCAGGAGATGCAGAGCCAACAGGATGGGCAATCCAGATATAAGGTAATAAAAGCCACGAGGCAGAAAGTAAATGAATAAAAATGGGTTAGTTTAAGTTGTAAGAGCTTGTTAGGAACACACCTAAGCTACCAGCCGAACTTTCATAATTAATAATTAAGTCTCCATGTGGTTATTTGTGGGCTCGCGGCCCATAGGAAAGTCCAACTGCAGACACCCAACGCATCTTTATCTTTCAGATTTCTGTATTGTTGAAGTGAGCGTGGCTGAGACCGCAGTGATGCATGGGAGACTAAAGGCAGAGAAGCCCAGGTGAGGCTGGAGTGCTAGGTCCAAGTGCCCCACCGACTGCCTGAAAATCCCTCTGCAAGTGCATATGTGTTTATAACTAACGGTTTCTGCAGCAGGGTGGCTAACAGTCTACATTACACCTAAATAAAACGTATTCTAGTCAGTTATGTGACATGTCTATTCAAATCCAGGGTGTGGGTTGTGGTTTGGAACTAAAGTCAGTATTCCCAGGCACACTTTTGAAGGCTTAGTCCTGGTTCAAGCAGTGTTCTGAGGTGGTTTGTTCTGAGGTGGTTGTCTGTTTTGAGACAGGATCTCACTATGTAGCCCTGGCTAGCCTAGAACTTGTATGTAGACCAGAATAGGTATGAACTCTCAATGATTTGGCCTTCCTCCTCCTCTGGGTGTTGAGCTTAAAGGTATGCCCCCACCATGCCCAGCCTGAGTTGGTTCTTTGGGGAAGGGATTGAATCATGAATGCAAGCCCTGCAAATCATTGATGGATTCAAAAGGCAAAGAGGGCTATTTGGAGGCTGCATAGCTGTGGTAAGCCACTCTGGCAAAGTGAATCATTGGAGTGTTTCTTTGATGGGTGTTACTAGTCCAGGTCCCTGGGTCCCTGCCTGAGGTTGATAGCTTTCCTCTGGCACATTTGTCCTCCCTGAGGGTCCTACTTTTGCCACAGGTGTAAAGGCAGTGACAGCTGTCAGTCAAGGCCTGAAAACCTCAAACCACGATGAAAATCACAATCCAGAAAGCCCTATTCCTGTCTCTTTCTCTAAACCCCACCACTTTGTCTCCAGATAAAGGGAAAAGCGCCAGATCTGCATCCTTGGTTGAAAGACTTTGGGGCACCTCAGCATTACTGCATCCCCCCTTCCTGGGAACCAGGACCCTGGTAACCATCCACGCGTGCTCTGGAGCTCTGAGTACTTCCCATCCCCTTTGTAGTCTTTCTTCAATAGCCCCAGACCCTGGAACTGGGGTGAGACGACCTGCAGATGACCTGCAAGTGTTCCTCCTTGTTCAACCAACTCAGCGACCGCCATAGCACTGAGTTAGCTGACCACTGAAGGAAGTAGTCAAAATAGTTGACAAATGATTTCTGGACTCTCCCTTTTGATTCTGTACTATCCCCCTTGATTCTGTGGTTTTCTCCTTTAAAAGAGCCTGTAATAGACAAAGTGGAGGTCCTTCTCCTCTCAAGGCTGAGGGACTTCTGCCGCGGCAGCAAAATAAAAATTGCTCTTGCTACTGCATCAAACGCGGTGAGAGTGTTTGTTGAGGCAACCTCCCCCTTGGTGGGGCCTTAGGGCCCAACATGGTGACTATTGCAGCTTCCTCCCCTGAAGTTGCCAGCAGCCCAAGTCCCCACCTAAGTGCTCAGCTTTTGACCACACATAGACAGAAAACCAACTCATGGCAGACATGTCACCACCCCTCACCTGCCTCCTATAAGATCTCTCTACTTTAATTTGGGGTGAGAGGTGCAATTTCTCAGGCCTCAATCTCTGGGATCAGAGAACCCACCTGTGAGTTGCTTTGTTTAATATGCCTGTTATACTTTCTCAATTCGGCTTGATCTGGCTTACTGAATTGGCAGAGAAACATTATGGGGTGGGGTGGGGGCAGAAAACCTATTAATAACTTTCTTTGTGGACTACCAGGTTGGCGATTCTCAGTCTTGTGGGTGTTGGCAGTGGTTTGGAATATTAGAACGTAGAGTTCCACATAAGATGTTGAGGGAACACTGCACCTGTGAACCATAATGTCAGCAGAACGGAATCACAAGAGCCAGAGAATCCACAGAAGGCCTTGTACTTGGCTTTCTCAGTACAGAATCACAAGACCACAGTTGCATTCAAGCAGTTAGACTCAAGTGTTGGCGACCCTTAGCCAGTAAATTTCCAGTGTGATCCTATAAGTGTTCTGAGGAACCAGAGCCATTATGCTATATTGTTAAGAGTAAGTATCTATTTACTGTAAGAGTGGAGTTGCTGTTTTTAAATCCATTTCCTGAAATCTGACCTGCCCCAACCCATTACCTTAACTTGTTTTTGAGAATACCCTGACTTTCCCTGTTCACCTGGCAACCACATGGTGGGTTTTTTTTTTTTGAGATTTTTCTATATTTCCTTATTGCTTCATTGTCTCTCTTCTGTAAACTGCTTTGCTAACTACTTGTGATTTCACTCCTTAAAAGGGACCTGAGAAATAGACTCAGGGCTGCTCTCTCTGGCCTGATTTAGGAGATAGTCTTTGCTCAGCTTTTGGGTGAACGCCAATAAGATTAAGCTTGCTTCAACTTTGGCTCAAAATTGTGTTAGTGGTCTTCTTGCCCGGTAGGACTAACGGGTCCTTCCCCGCTGCCTCTGGCTTCATACTATTTCCGTTTCAACAAGTCTTCTCACAGCGTCATATTCAAAATAAGAGACAGAGTAACCCTTGCCCATTGATAAATAGGTACTGCCATCATGGTGTCAGCATTGACAGTCCACTGAGCGGGAGCTGGAGAGATGGCTTAGCCATTTAAAAGCACTGGCTGCAGTTCCAGAGAGGCTATGGTTTGAGTTCCAGCACCCACGTGTATAACATGAATTCTAATTATTCTTAAGAAAAACACAGAGTCAGATATAAGGGGGTGAAAGCTGAGAGATCAGAGAAAGAGAGCGGCCAGCCACTAGAGAGACATTTTACCTCTACCTATGCTCAGACCAAACGTGAGATCTTGTCCTCAGACTGTCTCTCCTCAGACTGCGCTGAGCTTCTGTCTCCTCCCTGCTGGTAATCCTCTCTGCCCAGTGATATCACTCCTGTCTCCACCTCCCTAGTGCTGGGATTAAAGGCCTGGGATACAAAGTGCTAGGATTAAAGGTGTGAGCTACCCCCACCTGGCTCTGTTTCTCTTTGAGATTGGATTAATCTATTGTGTCCCAAGGTGGTCTTGAACTCACAGAGATCCATCTGCCTTGGCTGGGATTAAAGGTGTGTGCCACCACTGCCTGGTTTCTATAGCTATCTAGTGATTGAGCTCTGCACTCTGATCATCAGGTAAGCATTATTTGTTAGATTACAAAGAAAATATCATTACACTTATGGTGGTTCACAGCCATGTATAACTCCGGTTTAATGGGATCCAAAGTTGTCTTCTGACCTCAGAGGGTGCCAGGCACACATGGGATACACAGACATAAATGCAGGCAAAACACACATTCACAAGAATAAAGATCAATTTGTGTATGTGTGTGTGTATATGTGTGTGTGTGTGTGTTATAAAGACATATATAGAGATATATATTTAAAAGTCTACTAAACTGCATATTTCCCTAACTGATTTTATCTCTTGAAATCTATATACCTGGACTTATTATTTCAGTTCCACCTTAATTATTATTCCAGGTGTACTTAAAGACATAAAAAAATATGTGGTTGTATTATATTCTTATGTAATTTTTAAATAAAAAGTAACAGTACAAATAATCTGCATGTTTTAAATTTTTAGTTTGGACACAGTGGTGCGGTATGCACCTTTAATCCCAGTACCGGGGGCGTGAAGCAGGCAGAGTTCTGTGGACATTCATTATTCCTAGTGTCACTTGTTGAAGATGCTTTCTTTTCTCAGCTTCTGCTTTTGGCATCTTTATCAAATATTAAATGACTAAAGTCACATACTCATGTTTGGGTCTTTGATTTTGTCCCAATGGTTTACATGTCTCATTTTGTGCATGTGCCATATTGTTTTAATTACTATGATTCTATAATGTATCTTTTTAAAAATTGCTTTTATTGATCTATATATGTTTCTCTGCTCAGCTCCCTTTCTCTCCCCTCCCCTTCTATCCTTTCCTATGATCACCCTGCGCCCAGTTTACTCAGAAGATCTTGTCTTTTTCTATTTCCTGTGTACATTAGATCCACGTATGTCTCTCTTAGGGTCTATATTGTTGTCTAGGTTCTCTGGGATTGTGATTTGTAAGCTTGTTTTTCTTTGTTTTATGTCTAAAAGCCACTTATGGGAAAGTACATACGATATTTGTCTTTCTGGGTCTGGGTTACCTCACTCAGTATGATGTTTTCACAAATTTCAAGATGTCATTATTTTTTTCTGCGGTGTAGTACTCCATTGTGTAAATGTACCACATTTGCCTTATCCATTCTTTGGTCAAAGGGCATTTAGGTTGTTTCCAGTTTAGTGTGGTTGGTTTTATATTGAGGTCTTTGATCCATTTGGACTTGAGTTTTGTGCATGGTGATAGATATGGATCTGTTTCCATTCTTCTACATGTTGATATCCAGTTATGCCAGCACCATTTGTTAAATATGCTTTTTTTTCATTTTATATTTTTTGCTTCTTTGTCAAAAATAGGGTGTTCGTAGGTGTATGGATTGATACTTGGGTCTTCAATTCAGTTCCATTGGTTTTCCTTTCTATTTTTATGCCAATACCAGGCTGTTTTCAGTACTGTAGCTCTGTGGTAGAGTTTGAAGTCAGGGATTGTGATGCACCCAGAAGTCCCTTTATTGTACAGGATTGTTTTGGATATCCTAGGTTTTTTGCTTTTCCATATGAAGTTAAGTATTGTTCTTTGGAGGTCTGTGAAGAATTTTGCTGGGATTTTGATGGGCACTGCATTAAATCTGTAGATTGTTTGGTAAGACTGACATTTTAACTCTGTTAATTCTACCTATCCAAGAGCATGGGAGATCTTTCCATTTTCTATTGTCATCTTTAATTTCTTTCTTCAAAGATTTTAAGCTCTTGACATGCAGGTCTTCCACTAGTTTGGTTACAGTTACTCCGAGATATATTATGCTAGTTGTAACTATTGTGAAGGGTGATGTTTCTCTGATTTCTTTCTCAGGCCATTTATCATCTGTGTACAGGAGGGCTACTAATTTTTTTATAGTTAATCTTGTATTCTGTTACATTACTGAAAGTGTTTATGAGTTGTAGAAGTTCCTTGGTAGAATTTTCGTGGTCACTTATGTAAACTATCATATTATCAGCAAATAGTGAGTTTGACTTTTTCTTTTCCAATTTGTATCCCCTTGATCTCCTTTTGTTGTGTTATTGTTCTAGCTAGAACCTCAAGTACTATATTGAATAGATATGGAGAGAGTGGACAACCTTGTCTTGTTCCTGATTTCAGTGAGATCACTTTGAGTTTCTTTCCATTTAGTTTGATGTTGGCTGTTAGCTTGCTGTATGTTGCTTTTATTATGTTTAGTTTTGTTCCTTGTATCCCTGCCCTCTCCTAGACCTTTATCATACAGGGATGTTGTATTTTGTTGAAGGCTTTTTCAGCATCTAATGAGATGATCATGTGGGTTTTTCTCCAGTTTGTTTATATGGTGGATTACATTGATAGATTTTCATATGTTGAACTATCCCTGCATCTCTAGTATGAAACCAACTTGATTATGGTGGATGATTTTTCTGTTGTGTTCTTGGATTCAATTTGCCAGTATTTTATTGAGTATTTTTGCATCAATGTTCATGAGTGAGATTGGTCTGTAATTCTCTTTCTTAATAAAGTCTTTATGTAGTTTGGGTATTAGGGTAATTGTAGCCTCATAAAAAGAGTTTGGCAATGTTCCTCTGCTTCTACTGTGTGAAACAATTTGAGAAGTATTGGTATTCTTCTTTGATAATCTTGTAGAATTCTAAGCTGAAACCATCTGGTTCTGGCCTTTTTTTGGTTTGGAGACTTTTGATGACTGTTTCTATTTCTTTAGCAGTTATATGTCTATTTAATTTGCTTATCTTGTTTTGATTTAATTTTGGTAAGTGATTATTATCTAAAAAATGTCCATTTCCTTTAAGTTTTCCAATTTTGTAGAGTAGAGGTTTTCAAAATATGACCTGACGATTCTCTGTATTTCCTCCATGTCTGTTGTATGTCCCTCTTTTCATTTCTGATTTTGTTAATTTGGATATTCTCTCTTTGCCTTTTGGTTAGTTTGAATACAGGCTTGCCTATTTTGTTGATTTTCTCAAAGAACCAACTCTTTGCCTCATTGATTGGGGATCCAAGGCTCAGATGGTTGCTCCTTGTGGTGCAGTCAGGGCCACAGTTACAGTCACCCTGGAGGTCACTTGGTGTCCCCAGAGGTCATTCAGCATTCCCAGGGTTTACTGTGCAATACTGGAGGTTGTTTGGGCCTGCTCCCATGGAGGTCACTTGCTTGGGGCTGCTCTCACTGACGTCACTCTCTTGGGTCTGTTCTGGTGGAAGTCACTGGCTCAGGCCTGCTCCGGTGGAGGACACTATCTTAGGCCTACTCAAGCTCTTTCCGCATGGTATATCTGTCTGTCGTTTACCCACCAGGCGACCTGCCAGGGTTACCCGCGTCATGAATAATAACAATGTACACTGAGATTAGATCAAGGATGGGCATACAATCTGAAATAAATGACATAAGCAGAACAAAGAGTAAGACTTATATTTCATGCTTCTATTCCCACTAAGAGGCGCACCATCCTCCTGCCATTGCAGCCACAGTGAGCACGAGGAGAACCCCTTTAGGATGGGATGAAGGCTGTTCCACCTTTGAATCCACTTGTGTGAGTCCGTGTCCTCAGGACTTACTTTGGAGTTGAAACTACTGAGTTAAGTGGTGGTCTATTGGGCAGTTTGTACTCCAGGGACGGAATTCTTCAAATCCACCAGTGCTCCATAGGCACTGGGCATAGCAAGACTAAGCACTACATGGGTTACTGTGTATACAGACCCCCCACCCCCTTCTCCAGAACTGGAGCACATGATTGGTCCAAGTGAGCTCAACTTGTAGTAGAATTGGTTTTGTCCCGAAGGACTTTGCTTCTTATCTTCAGGCAACTAAATTTTCCTGTTCAGCTGCCACAGGAGATCTAAATTACCCTTGAATGCCCGGCTAGCCTCTAGCTTTGTACAAATAAAGGACTTTTTATGTGAATGTGCTTTCCATTTATCCAGCTTCATCCCTCTTCTAAAGTGAAACCTAAGGACACAACGGTCTAGAGGCAGAGATAAGTCAGAGCTGAGTTCTGCTAGGCCTGCTGCCCAGATGCATGAAGACAGCACCCTGTGCTCTACAAAATCCCTTCCCAATGGCTCACGAGCCAGTTAGAAGCACTATGCTGGGTGTGTGAACCAAAACCGTGGACAGTTCCACAGATAAGACGTCTGGGGTACTGGCATTTCTCCTTGCAACTGTTAGTCTTGTTGTGGTGAAAACACCGAAGAGGATCAAAGCCTAGGATGAAGGTCGGCACGGCTGTCTGATGAGGGAGAGGCCATCCTGTTATATTATACCTGGCCATCTTTTCTTAAGTGTTCTCTAAAATACCCGAGTAGTGATTTAAGAACACAAGATTAACCTCACATTTTGATAAATAAAAGCTGGAAGAACAGGCTGATCTCTTATTATATACCAAATCCTTATACCTGAACTTCCTTATGGGAACTACTGCCAAATAAATCTATAAGAGGATTTTCAGTGTACCCCATCCTACCCCAAAGCACGCATGATTCCTTTTCCCTTCATCCTCAAATCCAGACACCACTGGCTGAGTTTCAAAGAATTCGGAGACCACACACGACTATAGTTATTCCTTTATCAACTCTTTGCTCGCTCATGCATCTGCACTGAAGTCAGTTTCTCCATTTGACATGTTCTCCGTGTTCATAAACCTGCATCCGTGGGGTTTCATATATACAGCCAACATCAGCAAGACCCTCTCAACCCTCCAGTACTGTTCAAATCCTCCACCCTATAGTCTCCTATAAACCCCATCTTCTGAGACACGCCCAGCCACATTCCTTTACTTCCACAGCGGGTTCATGACTGTGTTCTGCTGTGCTTTTCTAATTAGAAATTTTATTTGTATAGATCTTCTCACATGGAAAAATAAACAATGATGTCTTTTTTATAGCCGCTCTGCAGAGCACCTTAGACACTATAGGTTTTGAAAGCTTACATGCAGATGCTTATCAATTGATGGAGAGAAGGTACCAGGCTTGCTTAGCCTTATTCCCCAGTAAAAAGTGAGTTCACCATCTGCCCCTTAAGCAGCCCCATGATGCAGTACAATCAGATCGACAGCCCCACAACACAGGACAATCAGACACAATAGGGAGTCAAGTCAAAGCAGGAACTCAGTTTATTACCCTTAGCATCAGTTTATTTAGGTTAAGTGACATCATGTGATGTGGGGGGTACCTCCAGCCAATGAGAGACAACCAAGCCCTCCCTCTGGCTTGAGGGGCATCTATCTAGATTTTGTTGTCTCATCCTCACTCAGTAGCTTTGGGACTATCCTTCAAACTCGAGCCAGGCTTTTCTCTGTCCTACAGGCCTCGAGGTACAGGCCCTGAGATAATTTTGGCCCAACGAGAAGGCACAGGAATGTAGATGATCCCTACATCCTGAGCCTTTCTGCTGGTCCTGCTAGGGTAGAAACTGCTCCTTACAGTCTGGCAGGCTCTTGACGATGGAGCACTAGACTTCCTTGTTCTAGTCTACATTGTCTCTCTGCTCTGCTGTGGGTTCTGAGGAGTGCACAGAGAGAATCTCAGATATCAAAGGACATATGGCAAGGACTATCCTTTCCACTCCCAAGATTGATAGGACCAAAGCTACTTCCATTCATTCTTGTTCTTAAAACCCCCACGCAGTCTGGTGTCTTGCAGATACACGAAGCCATTCCTGATTACTAGTTTAAATGTCCCTGACTGCAGCTCAAGTCTGTTTCCTCTATCTTGTTTCTCTATGAAAACCAGAACCAGGGCATTCTCTGCTGAAAGCTGTTTCCACATCATACAACTGTTGTTTATAATATATTTACCAGCCTGTCATTTTTTACAAGTTAAGGATATGGCTTGCTGTGTTTTAAAGTTGGTCTTGGTTTTAAAATGTGTGGTCATCTGTAATGCTGACTATAAGGAAGTCAGCATTCTAAATCTCCCAAAAGACAGAAACTATGAAGAAACACCATGCTGTTTGTTTTTATTTTTTAATTAGGATACTATAAATGTAGATGACATTGCCTTTGTAATATACCCTGTCCCACTCTTGAGGAATAATGACTATTATTTGGAAGCTAGGTCATGCTGGCAAGTTAGGAGAAAATATACATATATGTATGTATATGTTGCCAAATATATGTCCCATGTCTTAGTTTTCTTCCTACTGATGTGATAAAATGCTAACCAAAACCAGCTGAGGAAGGAAAGATTTATTTAGCTTACACCTCCAAGGTCACAGTCCACCACTGAGAGAGGACAGGGCAGGAACTCAAGGCAGGAACCTGCAGGCAGAACTGAAGCTGCTGAGGTCATGGAGGAACACTGCTTACTGGCTTGCTCTTCATGGCTTCCTCAGCCTGTTTTCTATAGAACCCAGTATTACCTGCCCAGGGATGGCACCACCCACAATGGGCTGGGCTCTCCCACATCAATCATTGATCAAGAAAATGATCCACAGACTTATCCACATGCAAATCTGATGGAGATGCTTTTTTCATTGGCTCCCTCTTCCTAGATAACTCCAGCTTGGGTCCCGTTGACTGGAAACTAACTAGCATGATTTGTGTATTACATTATCCACCATCTCTGAGTGTTCATATTCTTTGCCTAAACATCAGGTTTAATGTGGACCTATGGGAGACCTCACCCTGTAGGACTGGCAAGGCTTAAAGTTTCTCATTCTCCCACAGGGTTGGGGTTATTGGCCTGTGCCACTAGGCCACTCTTGGCAGTTTAACATTATTTGTACATCAAAAGATTGGATTTTAAAGGCTCAAGATAAGCTGATGTACATACTTTATAATCAGTAAGAGTTTATCTCTTTGTATTTTACAGTGGTCATTTTTCTAGGTATTCCGAAATTTAGGCATACATCCATTTAGAACAAACAAAAACCTTTACTTAGCTTTGATTATGTACCAAGCAGTGTAACAGACTAGAAATACTAGGCCCTGTCTTATATGTTCCCAAGTGTCCCTCCTCCTCTTCCTCCAAGCTATCCACCTCAACAATATCTTCTGGTCTGTGGTTAACTTTTATACGTCCCATTTCAACATTTTCAAAAGACACGAAAGACATCAAATTCACTAATCTTTCCTTCTACAGTCTGCCTTTTCAGTCTTGTTTTATATTTAAAAGCTGCCTGTATAATTTTCTCCTTTCTTGTAGGTCCTACTAGACACAGCAGAGCCTCTGAGAACCCGCTCCCCACCTGTCACCATTCTCTGGGTCAGCACAGTCTTTCATTTCAAGATACTCACCACAACTTTTAAAATTCAGGGTTATTTTTATTTAGCCTACAAAATAATGGGATTTGTTCTGTGATTTTCATACTTACGTATCACTAAAGAAGTTTAGCAGATCTTAAAAATGGATTCACTTCAGAATATCCGAAGGGGCCTATCAGCTCCATAGAGGCAAGACACTTGTGTACGCTGTTTTCTTTTCTCCTCCCCATCATCTCCCAGCACCTTGACAGGTGCCTGACTGGTGACTAGAACTAAACAAAGATTTGCTGAACGAAAGTGCAAATGGACCGAGAGAAGAACTAGAGGGAGTAGTAGGCCTTGGTCAAGAGAGAGGGAACAGAAAAACGTGTGTAATAGGAACAGAAAAAGGTTTCCCAGTGCAGGGAACAGTTTGTGTCAAGGCCTGGAGGATGGAACAATGGCCTCCTGGTGGGATGCAAAGAAGATCCTAGAGCTGGAATAGAGGCCAAGCAGCTGCAGGCCAGAGTCCCAGTCAACTGGTGCTGGCTGAGGACTCGGTGCTCAAGGTTTATACTGTGTTTCATAGACTCTGGGAAGTTACGGGAGTGGCCAAGCAAAGGTGTGGCTTGCTCCACTTCACATTAGCTGTGCTGTCCAAGAGGGCAGCTTCCACTTGGATGTTTAATTTGGAGCTAATGAAAAATAACCTGAAATCACAATTTGGTGTCCCATTCCCATCACAAACATTTCAAGTGACCAGAAGCCACACGTAGTTAGTGGCTGAACTCAAGAGACGCAGCATTTCAGGCACGACAGTGAATTCAGTGGGTGGCCTGGAAGACGATGGTCACTGTTGTGTGGAAAGCAAGAGGGAGGTTCGGGTGTGTAATGACACGCGAATTCACCTGATGGTAAATCTAAAGATTCTTTTCAGTAGAAGAAAAGAAAACATACTGAAAAGTATAATTTATTGAAAATGTTGAGCTTTTAAAGGGCAGTTTAATTGTCCGAAAGATCAGTGTTGAGATGAATATTCAGTCATGCAAATCATTTGTAAAATCTCTCAACACATTAGAAATCAAGTTCCAAAGTTTTACTTTTTTGAAACAAGTATACATAAAGATTGATATAAAGGTAATGAGGAAAAATCTATTAGCAAATTACCAATTAGGAACCTATGCAAAGTTCTCATCTGCTGCCGAGGTAGATGTAGCTTCTTAGTCCTAAAGTCTCTCAGGTGGGCAGGTGCTCAGCAGCATACAGAGATGTGGCTTCCAGCCGTGGCCTGCAGGATGGAACCAACCATCAGCACCCCGCACTAACTGAGCTGAGTGGTCACTGACATAGCAGACCCTATATTTAGATATTTAAGCATCCACATTGGACAGCATAGGTAACTGGACTTTTCTTTGGGTCACCAACTCACAACAAACAACGCTGAGGCTTATTAATTATGAAAGCTCAGCCTTAGCTTAGTCTTGTTCCTAACTGGTTCTTAGAACTTAAATTAACCCACAGTTTTAATCTATGCTCTTTTATGTGGCTCGGTTACCTTTACTCTGAACTCCCCATCCTACTTCTTCTCCATCCGGCTGTCGACTCCCCCTTGCCTCTTCCCAGAGCGCTCTGTTCAGAAATCTCTATCTCCTGCCTGGCTTTAGATTTTTATTAAACCCATCACAAAGGCACATCTTCACACTGTGGAAAGGAATATTCTGCAACAGCAGTCGATCCTGGAGGAATGTACTGACATTTGAGAATGAGCCACTGGTTACAATTTACAGATTTACTATAGTTATTCTAGGCGAAATCAGTATAATATTATCCAACATGGCCTAGGAAATGGTACAGAGGGTCTGAAGATAATCTCAGGCCTGCCTGGTTTACACATAAAACCAAGGGAGAAGAGTAAAGTCCACGTACTGATCCCTGATCCTTCTTCCCTGAAGCCACTCAGTTTGGGGAATAAAGTTAACATTGGAGCTGTCTCTGCTCTGAGGCAGGGAGGGTATGTGCTTGGGGCAGTTCACTTATCTCCTGTGTGGGAATTTCAGACAAGGTTAGACCTTGTGTTGTCTGCCCTGCTTTGTGTCCTTCCTTCACCAGAGAGAGCAGGCTGGACAGTGCTACACAGGGCACACGTGAAGCCGCGGCTGGTTTTGAACAAGGTTATTAGTAGAGAAACTATTTCTGGGGAAAATGGTAGAAATTGTATTTCTATTGTGTCTGGTTACTATTATGGGGTATCCACCAGAGATGATCACTCTGGCACTTAAACCAATCAAAAGTCTTTATTAGCCAACCAGTGTGCTGGGCGTTTGGGATTCATAGCACTCAGTCTTTCTCAGGGTGAGCTTTTTTTTTTTTTTTTTTTTTTTTTGAGACAGGGTTTCTCGGTAGCTTTTTGGTTCCTGTCCTGGAACTAGCTCTTCTAGACCAGGCTGGCCTCGAACTCACAGAGATCCGCCTGCCTCTGCTTTCCGAGTGCTGGGATTAAAGGTGTGCGCCACCACCGCCCAGCTCAGGGTGAGCTTTTAAGAACAAAACCATATCCTGGCTTAAACCACCTCCTTAGTAAGAACAGTTAATAAGAAGGAGAACTGCAAGAGTCAAAAAGCAAGGTCAGTACATTAGAGACCTTCCCCGAATTGTATGGACTTTGACAGACTGGGTCTTTGTTTTCATTTTGGCAGGTGCTGCTATCTATGGGCTGATTTTTACAGCCTGAATGATACTTCCATCTATGTCCTAGGGACTTCTCTAGGACCCTAACAACAGGAGAATCTCAGCTTTTGTCTTGAGATCCAGACCGACTTCTGGTGTCACTGGCTGCTCTATGTCCTTTCTCAAAAGCTTCAGCCATATTTATACTATCACTCAGACCTCCAAGGTTATGTTGCCCGTGTGTCACACTGCTCCCTCTACACACACACACACACACACACACACACACACACCGCTATTAGATTGGGTAAGAAAGAACATAAAGGGCATATTCTGCCCAGAAAGAACAGCTCAGGACAATCTACTGTCCCTGCTAGGTAGCTGGCCCTTTGAAAGATGAATCCCCCAAGACGACAGCCTATCAGAAAATAATAATAGCTAAGCTTTACCTAACCTTTAGTCAATTGGTATATAGGATAAGCAATTTTGTACTTTGAAACTGTCATCTTGTGACTGCTTTGTGGTTTTTGTCGTTATAAACCCTTTACAATAATAGACGTGGTCCTTTTACCTCCATCTGCTGAGTCAGACTACTAGGTAGGGGACCCGTGCTAGCCTCTATATAATAAATAAAACCTTCCTTTTGCATTCAGAAGTGTGACTTCGTGGTGATCTTCTCGGGGGCTTTCAGGACTTAGGCACGACAGAATGCATTAGAAACCTCAACGTGTGTAATAACACAAAAAAGCTCCCTCTGGCTGGGGGTGTGAGAGCCGCGGAACTCCAAGGCTCCTGAGACACCCGCGCACAATTCAAAGAGGAAGCCCAGCGGGCGGGCCCGGAAACGCAGGCACACTGGTGGCTCGGGCTGGCGGACCCCTCCGAGTCACTTCCGGCGGTGCCAGACATGGCTGCAGGCCGAGACCGCGGGGACTTGGCTGCCCGGCAGCTTGTGTTCCTACTTCCAGGTAAACGCGGGCGGCGCGTGGGCCGGGAGCACTCAGGGTGGCGGCGGCTCGAGGCTTTTGCCCGGGTCAGCACCGGCCCGCGAAGTCCTGGTGAGCGCGGGCCGGCCTTCGGTGCCCCACAGTTTGCTGCACATTCTGGTCACGTGTCACGCCAGGCGGGAGCTCCAAACGCGGGAGCGTAGTGAGAGCGTGTGGGTTCACCGGTGTGTTGTTGCGGGTGTAGCCTACCCGGCCTGCGGAGGGCGGCGTTGTCCCAAGTGTGATGTTAAGTTGGGGAAACTGTGTCGGTTAAGCTGAGCTTGGTTTAAAGCAGTTCCGGAACACAGTGGCAGTCGAACCCCCAGAACCAGGCCCTTCGATATCCCATGGGGATCAGCTATCAGGACATGTGGGGGCCTGGGACAGTGGACAGTCGGTGCCACATAAGCAGGAACCTACTAAATGGCATATGAAATAAATTTGGGCTAGGGACTCCAAGCTAGAAACAGCCCGCCATTTTATAGGCACTTTTAATTTGATGTTACAATGTGGGCGGAGAGGAAACTCCCTAGTCACTTTAGTTTTGAATTTTAGCTCAGCAAACGCAGAGCGTTTTTGCAGCAAATATACTTCACCAGGGTACGAATACCCAATGATGTAGGTTTTTACAGTCTTAGCATAACAACCAGACACGTACATCGTTTGCATACATAGCTCCTCTTTGTAAGGGGTTAAGCACAGTCAAATGTATGGATTTTGAGTATGCAACTCACCCAGCTGAACGTGGTCTGCTGCCGATCAGCTAGCAGCTCATACCGCTTGTAGAGAACCCCAGGTGTTCTGTTATTGGGTTAGTTGTGCCTGTTTGGATTCCTGTCTTCCCTCTGTATGACTTCTGCTAGATCCATCCTTGTTGTTTTTTCCGTGGGTTTTGTTGGTTGGTTTTTGTTTGTTTGCTTGTTCCTAATTGCTGCTTCTAGTTCCTTGTATGTGTATCAATACTACCCTACTGAGGATGGATGACATTTGATGACATTCGGTGTTTCCTGGTTTGCAACTCTCAGGAGTTAAACTTTGGAGGCTGTCGATGGACGCGGACATTCATGTCTTTAGAGTGTCTCTACCCTGGAGCGGTATCTCTTCTTAGGTGTTTGTGGGTTTAGCTTTAGTACTGCAAAACGGTTTTCTGAAGTGGTCGTTACTGATTCAGCCGCCCATGAAGAGCTACAGTTAAGCCATACCTTATTGCAAGTGTTTGGATGGAAAAGCGGCTAGTGAGCATTCGTGGCTTTGGTGGTCCTTCAGAGGGCGAGCTGGATACCTTATTTTAATTGGGGGAAGGGAAGCCTCCTTTCACACTACGGTTACATCAATATAATTCGATTTTCAGGGTAAGGGCCTCATTCTTTTATAATCAAGTATGTTGATACTATGAAGATGCACACAAGTAGCTGGTCATAATTTGAGGGTTTTTTTTTTATTTTGTTGGCTGTTTTGTTGGTGTTGACTTCATTCTTAAAGTGTGTCATAATCATATCAAACCCAGAAATGAAGAGAGTCAAGTATTGAATGCATCCCTCAACATGGAAGGTGTACTAAATCTATGGGGTGGTGGTGAGGAGCATTCCAGCCCAGTGTCTGTTAAAAGCTGAGGTGCCCTCTCACCTTTTAATCATTAGGCGATAGTACTGTGGTCAGTGGCAGAGATTGGGGGTTCCGAAACTGTTCAAACTTGAACTTCCTGTCTTCCGTTCTTCCAGATGGCCTTTAATGACACCTGCAGGCTCTAAAGGTACACACGTTTGCTAGCTCTTCTGGTGACTGTCCTCAAATGTAAGGGCATTTGCCTCCTGGGAGTGAATGGGCTGAGACCCAAGAATATGCTCATTCACTAGATTCCCAAGCAGTAGTACTGCTGTGGCTGACCCAGGGACACCCCTGGAACTACCACAGTGAGGACCGGCCCCGGGGAGCTGGAGTGTGGGTACACACTCCTGAGGTTTCACTCTGCAATGGACAGGATTTTCCACAGTCAAGAAGTGCATGGCAGAATCCAGGATGAGGACCATCTTCACACTTTGTTGTTCCTTGCAGCAGGTGAAGAGTTGTTCCAGGTAGCTGTGGAGTCAAGAGCAGGAGACTGTATTCCCTCAACTAAGTGCTACAATGAAGTTGGGCCCTTCATAAAGATTATAAATAGTATATGAATGTTGGCAAGGGTATTTGGCAGAAGTGGTCTGTACTGTTCCCAAAGTGAGCAGAGGGTTGTATACCTTCGGGGCACAGCTACCTAATCTTGTGATGATGCTCCCCCAGCATTTAATTTACAGTCAGGTTGCCTGGAATAGTTGGGAAGATTATATTTAAAAGTTGGTTGCAGGTTATTTTTCCTCTAGCTCACAATTTTGTTTTGCTAAATTGAAAATCCGAGATAAAAGAAAGCTGGGCCATGGAGGGCTTGTTCATTTTTGCAGGCAGCTGGGGTGTTGCAGCAAGACCCTCCTTGCATCTGGGATGAATGCAACGCTTCTCTCATGGAGCCTGGAGTACGACATAGATGACTGTTCACTTACTCCGAGGCCATTCACATCTTTATTTTTGGACTAGGTTGTAAGTTTCCATCCCTCTTCGCTGCCCCCCCCCCCAAGAAGGCAAATGGTGAGGCATATTTTTTAATACCTGTTTTGTAGTCAAACATTTGCACACTTGTTAGTTCTGCTGAGCTAGCTGGGTGAGGTGTGAGAGTCACTCAGGACCCGTCATGACTGTAGGTGGGCAGGAGACTGCCTGTGGCAATTAGGGAAGACCTCCCAGGAAGTGTGCGCACACTGGGAACCCTAGTGTTCTGTGACGATAAAAGGAGAGTGGAATAATGTAGAACACATATGTGGGTCCTCATGTAGTAAACATGTCCTTAATCAGCCCCCTAAGTGAGGAAGTCCCCGGATCAAACTGGGCTTCAGCACAAATCCTCAATTCTGGACATATTTGTCATCAGTGCTATGCCTTTGTATCTTACAAAAGTTCATATTAAGAGGTAAAGGAAACAACTTTGTACGTCACGTAGGCTGGTAGCATAGATGGTGGCCTGTTCTTCTGGAGGCTAAAGAACAGGTAGATTTTAGGGAATCCTAGGCCTGCCATCCTGGTGTTCATATACAGTAGCTTTTTAGCTGGGATGTCATGATGACCACAAATGGTCTCTAAATACAAAACAAAACAAGAATTGAAACATTGTAAGAATCTACATTTTAGGATTATGTTCACATTGAAAAAGATTTTTTAAAAATCAGATATAGAAGGGAGAGGTAATTTTCCTCTTTAATGATGGAAGGACTTTATATTAACACTATTTCTGATTAATAGCCTTGTAAAACCAAAGAAACATCTTTTTTAAAAAAAATATTTATTTGTTTATTATGTATACAATATTCTGTCTGTGTGTATGCCCGCAGGTCGGAAGAGGACACTAGACCTCATTACAGATGGTTGTGAACCACCATGTGGTTGCTGGGAATTGAACTCAGGACCTTTGGAAGAGCAGGCAATGCTCTTAACCTCTGAGCCATCTTTCCAGTCCCCAAGAAACACATAAGTTTGGGGGCAAGAAAGAAAGTGTGAAATACAAGGTAAAAGAAGGGCCGCTTTAGACTCTGTCAGTGGTCCTAGGAAACAGCTGACCTTTTCCTTTTACCTAAGGGTTAACCTCAGGAGAAAAGTGGAAGTGGGCTCTTCCCCCTTTGTGTGCGTGCAGGCTAGCGTTTAAAAACAAGCTGTGTGTGTTGAAAGCTGCCCTTCCCTTGGCAGGTGGTACAGAGCCTGGCCCATCCAACTGTAGCCTTGAGACAGCCTTGAATAATTCAGCAGGACTCGTTGGAGGAAGGCTCCCCATTCCCTGCAGGCAGTTTCTGGGTTGTCCAGCAAGGAGTACAGTTAATATTTTCCACACAAATCTGGCTTTGTCTTTATCCAGCGTTTATTGGTGGGGCCCTGCTGACCTTTCTCAGATGTCTGCTGGATTTGCTCCGGGCTGCTGAGCACGTTCTGAGGTGATGGATGGAATCGCTCAGTTGCCAGTTGGTAATCTGTTGCTGTAATCTTGTCCTCTTAGTGATCGTTCCAAAAGATGTGGAGCAAGTAACAACTATGGCTCCTATAGCTTTATCCCTCAGGCCAGAATAAAAAGTCATAGAAGAAAGTAAATTTTAAAATTTGAATAGCATCCTGGGAACGGCAAAGGTTTGCCACACCGTAGAGCATTACCTGGAACGTTAGGCAACTGCTCAGTCAGGGCTGAAGCCTGCATGTAATGAAAGACACCTGGACCCTGCTTTATCACTTCTATGTCCTTGGCTGCCGCCTGCAGAGTCTCTGTTTCTCATTTCTGCAGTGGGAGAGCAGAGCCTGTCTTGTGGGCTAGTGTTATGTCCACCCTCTGTCCCCTTTCAGCAGGGCCAGAGCCAGAGTGGGTTTTTATAATGACCCCCAAAATATCTCCTTTCATTTCTTCCTGCAGTGTTTTCCCTAACACCGTCTTTGCTCTTGTGCCAGTTTCTGCTCTGGCTTCAAGGCGCGACTGAAGTTCCCACAAAGCCAAGTTATTTGCTCCAGACCAACTTCTCTTTCTTTGACTGTTGGTGGCGTTTTATGTACCTGCAATCCTATCTCCGCTTTCTCAGCTTGGAAAATTCCTGAAACCCAATGTCAAGACCCTTCTTACCGGGCCCTTCCTATGAGTGGGACCTCTTCTACCAGTGTTAAATTCCTACTCAAGTTAGGAGCTGAGGGGAATCCAGGTGTGTTCTTCCTCTGTAGCCATTAGCTTGTCAGCAGGGATGAAGGCTGCGGCTTTGGAGGGTGTCTCTGAGAGTCTGAAGCATGTTACTTGAAGCCTCCTTTGTGAATCCTTCCTTGTGCTCCAGTCAAAAGCTGAAGGACCTGTGAAGAAGTCACAACTGCGTATCCCTCCCCGCAAGTTTTTGGGTGGCACTTGAGGTCTCTCCTGCTTGAGCAGACGCTCATGAAGGCCTTGGTTTGCTAAGACTATAGGATCACCCACTTAATTGTTTTTATTTCATTTTTTGGTGGGGAAGTCATAGAGACAAAGTCACACATTGTAGCCAAGATACACTGTTGGTCACCTCCAAAGGGTCCCTGCAATCTAATCTCCCACACACATAGCAGCAGCTAGGAGGTGGCTCCCCTGTGATACACAGTGGGAGAGGTGGACTTAGGGTGTGGGGGCTCTCCTAGAAGGGAGTGTGTTGTGCAGATAGCACGAGAAGCAGCCACCCCAACTGGACCTGACACTCCCAGGTCCAACTTTGGAGTGACCGTTAGGGGTGGTCTTCTTGGTCTGTGCAAGGGTATCACGGATTATTTGTATGGAGAATAGGATTGTGGCAGTAAGTTAGAGTTGTCCCCTAGGATGGATGGGAGACTGTTAGTTCCAGAAGCTCTATAGATGCCAAACTCCAATAATACTCTGGTCCTTTATGTATCTGCATACATAATCCACCCATATATTTTAAATCGTCTGTTGATTATTTGTAGTACACAATGAAGTATTACAAAGATATGTAAGTTCATTTTAGATTGTACTGTTTAGGGAACAGTGACAAGAAAACAAAGCCACACACTCAACACAACTGCTCTTTTTCCTACCTGAATCTTTCTTAATCTGTGAAGAATGTGTGAACCTGAAGAGCTAATTTTATTCACCTTTATCTTCTCAAGGATTACATCATTTTAGAAGACCTATTGTCTTTGGATCTTCTAGCCCTTATACCTTACAGCACACCTTTGCATATGTCACTGTATTTGATCTTCAGAGTGACCTGGAGCAGCAGCTAAAGCCTTTTCATCACTACCTTACCTATCGGGAACCAAGACTCTGTCCAACAAATACGAGGGTTTTGGTGTCATAGACTGTCACCTCCCTTAAGCGCTTCTCCAGAACCTATGCTTGCCCCAAGGTTATCCCTCTGCTACATGGTGGCAATGCAGCATCACAAGAAAAGCCAGAGGACCAGCTGTGACTGTCTGCTCTGTTTGATGAGCCAGCCCCTCTTGGTCTCAGGTACCTTAGTCAGATCTGCCCCATGTCCCCCTCCAGAACTGTCCTGTTTCCTAGATAGTGCAAGCTGTCTTTATGGCTCTGTCAACTGTGAACCTTTAGTCGAAAACTTTTCTGTGTCCCGCCCAGCCCCACAGCCACTTAATAAAATAATCATTCAGGGGCTTAATATTAACTATAATTGTTTGGCTGATGGCTCAGGGCTTATTACTAACTAGCTCTTACATATAAATTAATACCTTTCTGTTAATCTGTATCGCTACGTGGCCCGTGCCTTACTGGTAATGCTATGGCATCTTAACTCCTGATGGCTGCTGGTGTCTCTCTTTCCATCCCACTGTCTTTCTCCCTAAATTCATTTTGGCTTCCCAGCCTAGGTGTATTCTGCCCTGCCATGGGCCAAAGCGGCTTTATTCATCAACCAGTAAAAGCAACACAAATTCACAGCATACAGAAGGACATCCCACATAATATCATGGACCTGACTTTTTTTTTCCCCAACGTCTTCTCTCCTAACAGGCCATTCCTAGAAACATGGCTGTTGTAGAGATAATCCTGAAAAATCACAGCCTTTGTTTGCCTTGATCTTGGTGAGGGTAGATTTAGTTTTGTCTCCAAAGCTTCACAGGAAAGTTACATTCGATAAACCCATCATGGGAAGCATTTTCCTGGTGTGTACCTTTTTTCCCTTTGATTAGCTTGTGAAGAGACAAGGGCTTCAAAGCCAGGAACGTGAACTAGTCTTGCTGATGGTAGTGCTTACATCTTGGGAAGGGAAGGCATGTAGTTATTTTTGAAGTTTGCGTCTTGAAAGCTGCAAGGAACTTGAACACCATGCTGGTTTGTCTTGCATGTCTTATATTCCGGAGTCTTGAGGTCTGCGCTGATACCTGCCAGGTGCCTGCGTCTCAGATAACTTGGAGTTTCTGTAGATGAGAATATAATTCCTAATAGATAAGTTTTTGTTCCATCTATGAAATTTGATTTTATGTTTTTAGATGTTTCTTACATCACATAATAAACTTCTGTCATCTATCTAGTTTTATTTGATCTTGTCTTGTTTCCCTCTGGCTTTCCTGGATCCCCCTTCCTTCTCTGCAGCTCCCTGGTATTAGTCTACTGCCTGGCTTGGCAAGCTTATTAGCTGTCCCTTCTGCAACCTAGCACTTAAGAAGAAACAAGCTACAGTTTGCGGGGTTTTTTATTTTTTGATTATGGCAATGACAAAGTCGCAGTTTCAAACTTTGCCTGGTGGCAGCACTTTTCCACATTTGACTAGCCCTGGGACTCTCATCCCACAAGCAGAACTGAGTAGAATACCTCTTTCACAGAAATGCCATCCGAATGACATTACATAACTTATCCAGAGGACCGCCTAGTGCCTGGTGCCTGGTAGGACCATAAATGATCAACACATACTACCATTGTTGTTATTTTTAATTTTATATTCATGGGTACAGTTGTCTTCCTGTCAGTGGTCTGTGTTCTTTAACGTTCAAGTATCAGAGCCAAGTGCTGGGGATATAAGGAAGCAGAGTGGCCGACTGTGGCATCAAGAGCATCGCTGAGCTCTTCCTGCCTCTAAAATGGCCAGCAAAGCCAGCACTGCATCCGTTCTGCCTGACCCTGTTGGGAAGTGTTTCTTATGAAGTATACTTCTGAAGTATCAAGACTTGCTTTGCCTTTTCTTAGTGAGCTTTTTCTAAAGCTGAAGGATGCACGTTGGATTTTCTGAGAATGTTTTGTGTGCAAGAAACTCTACCAAGTACTTTACACTGTCTTCTGTTTACACAGATCACCAAGACAACAGTCTCTGACAGCCTTTTCTAGGAAGGCTGCTTGTAAGGCCTTTTAACGCCATGAAAGTTGTGACTCTTAATTATATTTTGATTTTTATATTTCTTGTATATCCCTGATTTTATCAGGAATTTATGGAAGTAAACTAATTAGAAATTAAGTAATTATTTTGTGCTCTGGGCTCATCCACGTGCATGTCAGCCTGAAAGATGCCTCTAAATGAGTTCTCATGCCCATTTTATAGTTGAACAACAGAGGCAAGACAAGTTCACTTTCTTCCCTAAGGTCACACTACTTGGTAGTGGAAGTAAGATTGCCAATGGGTCTTGGTGAGTTCAGGTACCATGAACCTGTACTGGAGAAATAGTTGGAACCTTCCAAAAGTTCCTTTTCTCATCATTTTCTGCTACACTAAAAACTGGGTCCTTTAGTATAAACATGTACTTTTATTCTTTCTTAATTAATTTATATGTTTTTCACCCCTTCTAGATACAAATAAAAAAGAAGTTTAAGGGGAAACAGGATCTTCCAAGTCTCATAGGCAAAGAACCAGCCCACCAGATGATCCAGGGTTTTCTAGATTTCAGCAGAAACTCTTAGTCTGCAGGCAGGAGTTATTTTCTCTGTGGAATACTACATGAGAGTAAGGGACATAAAATCACACCAGCAGTACAATTCTTTCATGCCTGGTCTCCAGGTGCAGCGAGAGCCAGCCTCCTAGAAGCCATGAAGGCACTAGGGGAGACAGCAGAAGCTGCTTCTGGCTCTTCCAGCTGAGTGTACCTGAAGGCTGGAGCTGTTCCCATCACCATTCCCGCCCCAGTCAGCAGCCTTGACTAAGGGACAGGCCAGACTTGATTTGAAGCCAAAAAAAAAAAAAAAAAAAAAAAAAATCCAACTCCGAGAGCATTGTCCCCAGTTGACCTGTCTTTGGCTTCCTGGAAAAGTCTCCCTTGCAGGGTGTTGTTACCTGACATGACTTGGTGCTCAGAGCTTGTTCTCTGGGACAAGTCCTGTTCCTTAGGGTATTTTTCTGTGAGGGCTGTACCAGTCTGGTAAACAGTAACCTGCCCAAACCTTAAAGGGAGCGTACAGAGAACTAGGTGTCCATGTGCTGCTCTGGGAACTCTGGTTTGTTCGTAGGGAACGCACACATTGAAGACCGTGCAGGGAAAAGCTGGGAGTCGTCTCTGACTGACTAATGGCCTGGGAAAGCCATAAATAAAAGCGAAGGCAGTAGTTTGAATGCCTGAGTGTTGAAGTTTGCCGCCACCCACGCAGAGCCCCTTAACAAAGACTTAACTGGGCTGAGTGCCGATGACTTAAGGAGACTGAACAGAGGCATCGTAGCTGGGTCTAGAGAATACAGACTCACAGTTAGCCCAGGAAAGCCACTGGCCTGACTGAAAACCAGCAACAATTCCTAGGAGTTAGGGAAGGACAAGCAACTTCCAGAATTGACACAAATACTGTATTTTATCTAACATGTAATGTTCAGTTATTTAAAAGTACAAGGTGTGAACTAACAGGAAAGTATGGCCGGAATGTGAGGAAGGTAGTTGGTGCGACTGCCCTAGAGGAGGCTGAGGTGTTGTTTATTCTGCAAAGGCTTTAGTCAGAGCTTAGGAATTTATTCTAAGAACTAAGACAGACTGTCTGCATAGTGACGGCATAACTGTGAAATCTCATCAGATAGAACAGAATTCTAAAGAACACACAGACATCACTATTATCAGGGATCAGACAGTCAAGAGGGTCTCCCAGCTTCCCCAAACAAGACCTAAGCAGCACTGGAAATCAATGTGACCTAACAGGTCATCAGCATTTAAAATGATCGGGAATGTACCAAATGCATTGTACAAAAACAGTGAAGTGAGTGTGGGAAACAGTTACAGAAGGGAATTTGAGTGATTCACAAATGCGTAGAAATTAAATAGCAGCCCTAATAACCAATGAGCCACAAAAGAAAAATGAGGGAAGCTTTAAAAAAATACTTTTGAGAAGCAAGAAAATAAAGCACTGCTGCGACAGTGATGCGCATGGAGAGATTGATAAACCGGACCCGCCATGGGCCTGCAGCCTCACCTTCCACCATCACCTAGTGCACGCACCCCATCGCAGAGCAGAAAGGAAACACAGTCAGACCCGAGAAGGTCAGCGAAGCCAAACAACCAGTACATCTTTAGCCAGACTGACCAAGGGGAGGCGTGAAAGAGGGAACGGTGCTGCCGACCTTATAGGTTTTATGGATGATGTGGGCACATTCCTAGATAGAAAAGTTACAAAGTCAGCTCAGAAAAGATCTTAGCAGACACAATAAAGAGGTTAAATTCAGAGTCTTTTCCCAGGAAAAGCCCGGCTTCCAGTTGCTTAACTGGAGAGTTCTGTAAGACATTGAAAAATAAGATCGCTCCTGCAAAGACTTCAGAAAGTGGGGAAAGAAGGCATAATTCACAACTCAGTCTGGGGGTGAGTGTTGCCCTGAAGAGCGGTCAAAGGCTTTGCAGAAGTTAGCTTAAGTTTATGCACATAAATACAGAAATCTTAAACAAACAAACAAGAAAGGAGCAAGTGGGTTTTATTCTGAAACAAAAGACTTGAGTCAGACTGTGAAATACACCATGCTGAGAGAATAAAAACCAAACACAGAATCAGCCACAGGAAGAGAGGTTGAGAAACTCAGAACACCCTTTCATGGTCAATGTCCTTCGCAGTTTAAGAACAGAGAACTGTTTCCTTCTGATAAAAACCCCACAGACAACATTGTGGCAGCATATTTCATGTGAAATTTTTGTCTGTGTGTTGTGGAATGAAAGTATTTTGAATAAATTAGAGTAAATGTATATCATTACAATTTATTTTACCTATGCTTAAGGTGGCTTCTAGGAAAATTTAAATTGCATATGGGACTTGAATTTATGTAATATCTGTCTTTTCCTTTGGATAATGCAGTTCTATACCAGGGCTGCCAGGTTGCAGCAGGTGAGGTCCTTCACCTTGTCCTGTGGGGACTAGATGATAAAGAGGTGACAGACCAGAGGGATTGATGGACAGGGATAGGGAAACAGACAAGGGAATAAAGCTTCTGTGGGGGCAGGGTTTTTATTTGTATGATAGTCCCAGCCTGAAACAGCACATGAAGTAGTCCAGCTGATGGTGAAGCTGGCTCAGGACTGGGTGGCTGTTTTTACCCAGCTGTGCCTGCTTGGAATCTGCCTATGAAAAGGCAGTTAGGGAAGATCAACTTGACGGTTGGTACTGTCCCATCAGGATATTTCAGGATGCTAAAGAGAGCCAAGGAGGCCGGATCCTGGTGGCGGTTGTCACTGTGAATTTGTTGTTGTCAGGGTTTTTGATAGGCAAAAAAAAATGTTGTCTATTTTTTCATATTTAGAGGAAATATATTTATCTTGAAACCTCTGCAGTATACAAAAATGCTTCAGTTTATATCCACATCTGTCTAAGTTCTCCTAGGGAGCACAGCAGTCAGCTTCTCTACAGATCGCTTGTGTCTTGTTTATCTGATTGCTGTGAAGAAGCTCTTGTGATGATGTAATCCTACCTGTTATCTTGGCCCTGTTGCCTGGACTTTTGGAATTACATCTCAGAAAAGTCTTTGATCAGACCAAAGCACAGGTATTTTCTTCTAGCAGTTTTTGAACATTTTAATCCCGTTTCAGTTAATTTCTTGTTAATCCAGTCCAGCAGAAAGTGGTTTTGTGAGGAAATAAGATTTACCACACCAATGGGACATCTTCATTCTGCCTGCCTTTGTATGCTTCAGAGAATATTGGCATTTCAGCATGGCACACTGGTTATTTACCTGTTTGTGCTGTGTAACCGCGGACATCCTTACAGAATAGCGTTTTAGGCTGTTGACAACCTTCTCACTGACTGCTCTTTTGGGGAGTTTCTCTCTAGAAATGTCATTATTTGGGGCTCTCAAGGAATGGGGAAGCTGGAAAACAAACAGTACGGTTTTCTTGTGATAGGAGGAAGTGGTCAAAATAATTTATCAAGTCCACGTTGAAAGGTCTGCCATTGTGGTGAGGTTTGAGGAAGTGCTATGGGGGAGGCTGTCAGGTGTCCTGGGTCTTGAGACACAGGGAGATGAGTAGTTCTTGCTAGGGGTGGGGACACACAAGTGGGCGGGGAAATTCTAACAGGATCGAACTTTCTAATTTACACTTCAGTATAGATGTGTCATTCCAGAAAGAGTCTTGATGGGCTCTGACAGTTGAACCTGCACTGTTCTATTTATGTAACATTCTTAAAGATTCATGGAGCTGGGGGACAGATTAGTAGCTGTCAGGGTCAGGTGTCCAGAAAGTGCTGTCTGTGTGTGCTTTGTGTGTTCTGCAGCTTGTGTTTGGTGAGGAAGCATTTAGGGCATCATGCCTTCTTGTCATTATAAAGTGACCTTTTAAAGTCCCTTGGTAAAGTCTGTTAGCATCTGCTTCTCTTTCCTTCCATTCTGCTTGTGTCTTTGTTTATGTGGTTCTTGTGGGAAGCATGCATTTCCCTCTTGCTTTTTAATTCTGTCTTGAGTTGCTGCTTGTCGTTGGGATGTTCAGACCCTTGACGTGGACATTGATGTAGCTGGGGTTGAGCCTGCTGTCCTGATGTTTCCTGTTTGATATATCATCTGTTCTTTGTGTCTAGTTTGCCCTCTTTTTGGTTAAGTGAACATTTTTCACAATTCAGTTTCATATCCTTTATTGTCTTATGAGTGACAGGTTTTTGTTTTTTAATTTTGGTGACTGCTGTAGAGTTCTTTGTATGTGTATGTTATTGGTTCCATCTATCTCCAGGTGCTGCTTGTCACTTCACTTGCGGCACAAGAAACTCACGATGGCATTCTTACATTTCTTCTTTTCTGGACGTAAGCTGTTCTCGTACATTTTCTGTGTTCGCATGATGGGAACACTACTCTGAATTATTTTAACTTAAGCAGCCAATAATCCTTAAAGAGATTAAAATAATATGAACAGCTCCCCTATTTGCCCCCGCGTGTGTTCTCCTGTTCAGATTCCTGCACCTGGCTCATGATCCTACTGCAGAAAGCTCTCCCTTAGCGTTCCTTGTGGTGCACGTATGTCACCAATGGTTTCTTTCAGCTCTGTGTGCCTGAAGTTTTGTTTTCCTCCCTTCTCCTTTTCCAAAGGTCGGTAGCTTCTCTGTGGTCATGGTGTTTTACTTTACGGATTGTTCTGGATTGTCTTCTGGCTTGCATTGTTTTTACATCTTAGCTGTCTTCGTTAGCCTGCTTCTCTGTACATCCTGTGACTGCCCCCACCCTTGGTTTTGAACTCTTGGTTATGTTATTTGTTTTCTTCTTGTTGTATGCTTTGGGATCATAGAGCTTCTGGGATATGTGAGTTTATAGTGTTCCTTAGACCGGGAACATTTCACATGTGCTTTTCAGACATGTTTGTCTTCTCATTTCTCTTCTTTTGGAAGCTTCCATCACACACATAGTAGGAGGTTTGATGCTGCCAGTAGATCAGATTTCTTTTTAAAATTTTTCTGTGCTTTCAGAGTGTTTTCTGTTACTGGATGAATCTTCGAGTTCACTTATCTTTTGCCATTGGTTCTGTCTGTCATTTTTTTCCTTCTCTAGCATTTCAGTTTAGATCACTAAAAAAGTCTTTTGTCTTGTTAATGTGTTCTCCCTGAGGTTTGCTTCTGTGCCATTTCCTTTCGTTTTAATGTTCCATATATAATACCAGTCTCTCTCGCAACAGCTGACCTTTCCTTCACCTCTCATCAGTTCACCTTTGGGGTGATGGGTATTTCTATATTCTTAAGTATTTTTGGACTCAAAAATATATTACTTGGCAAGAAGAGTATGATCCTTTGCCATTGCTTTTTAATTAGTGCGACGAGATCTTAGCAGTGTCAGGGGTAAGTGTACTGTTGAGTGTTCTACCTCATGCCCTGAGGTCACAAACCTGGGAGAGATGCCTGTGAGTTTTGTTCTCTGCTTCTCATGGAGAGTCTCTCATGTACACGTGGAAGGACAGAGCTGTTTCCTGATGGGTCCTCGGAGAGGCCCTGCTGCACACACCTGAGTCCAATTCTTACCAGGGTTTTTTAATATGGCCTCTGTCATTCTTGTCTTTGGAGCTCTCCACTCTATCACATCTGCCCTAATTCGGCCAGGTTTTGCCCAGCTCCTCTGCACCAGGTCCTGGAAACCCTCTCAAGGAAGTAAACCAGGGCAATGAGCCCACTGTTGTACATGACCGCAGCCTCATGCTTTGCATGGTGACTATTGTTGTTGAATCTCTATACTCTATCTTAATTGAAAGTAGAAATCTTAAAATGAGCTTTTCTTGTTTATGGATTACTATTGCTATTATGGTTACTATTGGACGAAGCAAAAGTGTTCTATTTATGGAGCGCTAATTTCTCAGTCTGTTTGCAGTATCTGTGTGCATATGGATTTGAGGCAGAATGGACAGAACAAAGAGAGTAAGCTCAGTCCCTCGCCAAGATCTCTTTGGGTGCTGTTGTGTAGATGGGTTGTATCCCTGGACCAGCTTCCTGGGGTGCTCTTTATAGATGGGCTGTGCCCTTGACTTCCTTCCTAGGGTGTTCTCATATAAACTGGTTGTGCCTCTTGACTGCCTTCCTGTGGTGCTCTTGTGTAGACAGACTGTGCCCTTGACTGTCTAGAGCTCCTGGTTTTTTGGAGTCTGTGTGAGTTTTGACTGCTGCTTGGTCTGTTGAAGGTGTCATCTTGGTCTGCATGCTTTAATCTGTGTAAATAAAACTTGACAGTCAGATATTGTAGAGGAAACACTGCAGAAACTTGCTTTCTACAGATTAAAGTAAATCTGTTATGATTAAGTCTTGAAGTACTGACACTAAAATAGACACAGATCAGTGGATCAGAGTTGAATGTCTACAGGCAGACCACAAATGCATTTAAATGTTTAGTGTAAAGATTTTCATGGCAGGCTCACTCCATGAGCTTTGATACAAATGGCCAACCCATTAAAAAAAATTAAAGTTGGATTTTTTCCCTCCATCTTATACTCAGGGTATTTATATATTTTGAATTGACTGAATATAAAGTATCCACAAAAATATAGGAATATACATACTTTCAAGGAAGAAGACTTGAAGGCTTTCTAAAGTATGACACAAAGGATGCAAACATGAAGAAAAATTAAGATTACACAGATTTATATCTTTAATGTGGCAAAAAGATAATTAGAAACAAAATAGAGCTAAAATACAGTTACTGTCTTTATTGTATATAGGCTACTCATAAAATAATTTAATTTTTAAAAAAGATGAAACCCCCACCAAGAAAATAAGCAAGGGATATGGTTAACTAATGATGTCAGAAATGAAAGATAGGGGTCCAATAAATGTTTGTCCTTCATAATAATAGCTATGATTTATTTTGTATTTCTGTTCAGTTACACTAAGTGCCTTTGACTACTTAGTTTAAGTTTAAAAAAAAACATACATGTACTGTCATCATTATCTTCTGAAAGGAGATTGAGACGGGAGAGAAGCCTGGGCCAGGGTGAGGACGTTGACATCTGCCTCTAGAGCCAGACTAAACCTACTTCCAATTCCACCGCTGCTTCCCTGGAAAACAGGTGTTTACTGGATCACATAGCTCATAAATGATAAATAACATTTTATAAGAAAGAATGCATAAGTAGGAAGAAGTAAAATGGAGGAAAGTGAGGGCACAGTAGAGAGACTGTCTTTAAATTTCTCTAATTCACTATTTCTTTTCAGAATATTTAAAAGATGCCTCAGAGAAGATGAAGAATGGCCTCCTGTTTGTAAAATTGGTCAGCCCGCGCTCAGGTGGGTCTCGCTTCCTTGGGTCCTCTCACTCTTGAATGTCTCCAGCCTAATGCTCAGTGTGTGGCGTGCTTGCTTGCCTATGTGTCATTTTGAATTAACTTAAAAGTTCACAGCATCCTGCAGTGGAAAATCAAGCTGATTAATGTTCTAGGATAAATCACACTAAACTTTGCAAAGAGGATCGTTTTTATAGTTTTTATCCACAGAATGTCAAATCATTAGAAATGTTGGCGACACAGAGAAGTGGTGTGTTTGAGTTTCCTCTGGATTGATTTTCTTTGGCTTTCTTATGCCAATTTTTCTTAGCATGCTTACCAACACTGGCCTGCATTTATATTCATTTCGTGTTGTACAGTAAAATAAACAGAATGAAAATGCGTGAGGCCGTCTTCAACGTGTCATGATTTGGTTGGTTTCGGTTTTAGCTGTTCTTTCAGTCTGACCAAAAAGGCTAACTCCCCCCCCCCGTTAGGTGATGGTTTTTCTTTTATTAAAATCATTGTTTATTGGAGAGCTTTATGTTTTATTGAAGGATAAGTTTATTTTAATTTTATATTTAGCATATTTTGTGTTTTCTAATTTTGGAGTAAAAGTATTAAAATCCATTCAGCTGAGGTGACACTGGGTTTCCCTTGTATTGAATTGTTAGGCTCTGAGTAAACACATGATGCTATACGCCAGGGCTCTCCTGGGGACTGTATCACTGCATAGGGAATAAGGGAAAGCACATGGGTAGTATTTTGTTGAAAAGATGTGTAACTCAGACAATGAGGGAGTAAAACAGAACAAAACAAACACCCCAATCCCATTCTTCTAGTGTCTTTTCTCTAAGTGAAATTAAATTAAATATGTCTGTTGATTCACACCAGAACAGTCAGAGTGTTGACCCACACTGAAACAGCCAGAGTTGTTGACCTACACCAGAACAGTCAGAGTTGTTGACCCACACCGGAACAGTCAGAGTTGTTGACCCACACCTGAACAGTCAGAGTTGTTGACCCACACCGGAACAGTCAGAGTGTTGACCCACACCGGAACAGCCAGAATTGTTGACCCACACCCAAACAGAGTTGTTGACCTACACCTGAACAGTCAGAGTTGTTGACCCACACCGGAACAGTCAGAGAACTAAGCTAAGCACTTCCCGTGTCCTGGCTCGTGCTCTGGAAATGTAGGGGTGTTTCCTTTTGTTCAGTCCTCATAAAAACCCTCTAAGGTGGAATCAGTATCACCATGGGCACAGATGAGAAGCAGATTATGTAGCTTCCCCAGTGTCGCACTCAGCATGTGATTCCAGAGATTTCAGAGATGGCTCTGTGGTTAGAAAAAAGATTGGATGAGTCAAGGGGTAAAACATCAGATATGCATCCCTTCTATCCCCATTTCTCCTACCGCTTAGACCCATGTTGCTGAGGACTGACCCTGGACCTGAGTTAGTCAAACCTCAGATACGCACAATCTTCACCCCTCCTGTCTCCCTTTGCTGCGGATTGACCCCCTGACCTAGTGCATGCCGGACAAGTGCTTTACCACTGACTGAGCTGAGCCTCTAACCCCCCACCCTCCCCCTTTAAAAGAATAAAATAGAAAGTTCCATCCATTTGACTAAGGCTTTAAGAGAGTTCTTTTCTTTCTCAGAGTGGCCAATGTCATCTGAGGGCTTGGTCCTTCCTTGTCTTTGCTCCTGCGTAGAGCGAGCTACATGCTGACGTAGTGACAGACCCAGGCACTAGCTCACATCTGTCAGAACCATTAGGATCTGGTAGCCAGGAGGCTGTATGACAGTCAAGGTAAATGACTTGTGCCTTTCACTTTTGCAGTTTATGTTCAGCGAGGATTATGGAGCTGGAAACTGAATGTCTGTGCCTAATACCCATGAACTTTCCTTGGAGTCAGCAAGTGTAGAACGTGACTCCATATGTTTAGGTTCCTCTTAGGAGCATTCCTTGGAACTCTGGACAGACTTCTGATATACATATGTTTGTGAGAATAGTGACAGTACTGAGCACATCTGTGTTACAGGGGAAGGAGCCGTTTACTTACTGGATATGTGTCTACATCAGCTGTTTGAAATCAAAGTTTTCAAGGAAAAGCACCGTTCTTGGTTTATAAATCAGTCAGTTCAATCAGGTAAGTGACAGGTATATATATGTATTTTTTTCCCCTACCGTTAACACATCTCGTGTGTATGGGTTCATCCTGCTGGTTTGGTTTGTGTGAGTAAGGAGCTTTTCTGTGCATCAGAAAGGGTTTGGAGCAAGTGATGCTGTCTTGTCACATGTTAAATTGACAGTTCTGCTTTCTTTCCTGAAACACCAATACACCTTGTGGCAGGAGTTAGAGGGTCTGTGCCATGGAGTGTGGGTTGAGTCGATTGGAAATATTTCCTTTAGAGAAATTTTTAATGTATTATTTCCTTGAGCAAACTGATACAGTTTCTAAAACAAACTAGAAAGTAATGCCTTTTAAAGAAGTGGTTTCTCGTGTAACCTACTGTGCCCTTTTTAGCCAGTTTTTCTGTCACTGTCATATGATGAGTGCACACTCTAGGCGGTCAGCCCATCAGAAGAGAAGATGTGCTGTGGTTCTCAGTTTGGAGCTTTTAGTCTGTGGTACCTTGGCCTGGTTGGTTTTGAGATGGCACATCTTGGTGGCACCATGTGGCCAAACCGTTCACTTCGTGGCCAAGAACCAAAGAGAGAGAGAGCAAGAGGAAAAGGCCCCATGGTCCCACCCCCTCCAGGAGATCTGATATCCTGTTGGGCCACCGTGGACATCTGTATCCGGGTACACATACACACATGCCTGCAGACACACACGCACACAGAAGGATTTTTTTTTTTTAATTTAGTGTAGTTTGTGTAACTCAGGAGGTGGAAAGTACACTGCCCCCTTCGATTGTAGCTGTGCCAAACCTTAGGGAGTCCACGAGAGCTCCAGCTCCTGGGGTGGCACACTCTCAGCTGGTATTGGCCCATAGCTGCAGAACATCGGGTGGAGACTGGAAAATGTAGGGAAGCAATGATTGAGCCTGGACAGTCTGGCTCGTCGATCACTCTTTCTCATAGACTTTTAAAGAACAGTTTTGTTTTGTTCTAAAGGCAGTCAGACATGCGGAATCTAACTCCAGGAAATGGGAGCGTTTAAACCAGGGTCTTTCTTGACTCCTGAGTTTGCCTGATGGAAAGCACAAGCTGTTGCACGTGCTGTCACACGGGCAGGAGTGAGTGTGGGCTTTCACTACAGCTCGCCCCGAGAGACGAAATAACCATGGCTCTTGTAAAGCATGTCCCTCTCCTGGTTCTTTTTCATGTGCAGGGGGGCTTCTCCACTTTGCGACCCCCATGGATCCTCTGTTTCTGCTCCTTCACTACCTCATAAAGGCTGGCAAAGAGGTGAGCTTCCCACTTGCGGTGATTGCAGGGAGGGGCAGAAGACACTGCTTCTCCTTTTCACAGTGTCCTTCAGTCATTACAATATGGGCCCCATGTGTACCAATGTGGGGCAGAGCACCCTGACCTCCCCCAGGAAGCAGCACCTTAGTGGTGATCAGGTTTGCTACTAGGTAGCTGTGACCTTAATGGCCTATCTTGCCACTCTTGTGTACCTCGGTGGTAGCCATGCCTAGCAATAGAAACTTACCACTAAGTGCTTAGATGGGAATGTTAAGAATTTGGCCAGGAGATTTACCTTCTTATGTCAGTATCTGAGAAACAGGTAAACTTAAGTGTGCCTGTGCCTAGTAAACACCAGTGGGGAAGTTCTGTGTGGTTGGGGCTTGAATATCCAGAGCAAAAGCACTAATGTCTCTCAGCACTCTTCCTCCATGATGCCTGTGCCCTGAGCTACAACAGTAGAAACTGGATAAGCAGACTTCCCTCACACAGAGCGGTAATGACTCTGCATTCAGGATCAAGATTTAAGGAAAACTCGTTGCTTTTACTACTTAATCAGTGATATTATTGTCTTTGTGTTTGTTTCATTGGTTTTTTGTTTTTGTTGTTTGTTTGAAATAGATTTCTTTTGTGTGTTTGTGTAGTGGCTGCACATATGGACAGTGTGTGTGCCCGGTACTCATGGAGGCAGAAGAGAGCATCACAGCTCTGGGAGGTGAAACTGGCATTTTAAAAACTAAGAATACAGTGTATTTTGGTGTCGGTGCCTTAACTCCAGCTAAGGGGCCCAGATTTGTTAAACATCGTTTCAGTTACCAACGTCATGTCAACCTGATACAAATGCAAACAGCCTTTTAGAATCATTATGAATATAGGTTTGAGCTTGGGGACCTCTTAAAGGGGAATTAGGAACCCTTAAGGGTCCATCAATCAGTTTCAAAATCTTTGAGACACTTTAGTGAGTTATTGGAAATGCTCACGGCGGTCTCTGTTTCTCAGACTCTCGTTCGCACATGGAGTAAATGATCATGGCTCACTCTATTTGGTCTTCAAACCAAATTTTCAAAACTTTGTTTTGTAGGTTGATCAATTTTAGGATGTTGTAAATTGTAAAACTCACCCAAAACTTTATTCCTATTTTTCTTGGTACTTGCTTCTCTCCTTTTACAGTATATTAGTGAAGTCCTGCCCCTCAGTTGACTCACTTTGCTCTTTTCTGAAAGCTGCCATGATAGCCAATATATTGGGGTACACGGCAGTGAGGCTATTGGGACTCAGGTCTCTAAGTCGTAGAGATGGTTCTGGTTATTGCCAGGAAGCTACAGGAGGATTTGGGGATGGATTTGAGAACTTCAGTTGGTTCCCAAGTGTGTTTTCTAAGGTAAATTAACAGGAGGATTTGGGGATGGATTTGAGAACTTCAGTTGGTTCCCAAGCGTGTTTTCTAAGGTAAATTACCAGGGAGAAAGGCACTCACAGCTTCAGTCACAGCACTGCATCCCCATCTCCTGTTAGGAGCGAGACCTAGGTTTAGTGCTCCGCAGCCTGGCCTTCTGCTGTGTGGTGGACTCAGGGTGACAGACAGAGAGAAGCAGAGGGATGCTCACCAGAGCCACTGTCCTTTCTCCTAAATCCTGGAAGTGTAAGCACATGGGTGTCTAGTGTTTCTTCCCTAGTTTAGATGGGGTCATATCTATTTAGTTATTAAAATATTGACCCCATTTTTTAATTTGACCCGTTCTTTTAAAATCACAGCCTTTAACACTAAATCTTACTAACCTTATTTAAAACAGATTTTTATTTTACTTTTTTATGTACATGTGGCAAAGAAAATAAGAATGCAACAGCAATAATAAAACTTCCATCATGGCTGTGGTTTCATGCTTGTCAGTACTATTTAAAGCAACTAAGTATAAAAATGCTGGTTGATCCTGGAAGGCAAACATTTAAAGTAGAAGCCCAAAGACTGTAACCCTGGGGAGCCTAGGTCAGATGGAAGAACATTTCACTCTGGCACTTCTTGCCTCTTTTAGCCTGATGGAAAATAGAACAAGTTATCATGTGTATTGTGAAAGAAACAAGAGGATTCACCTTGAAAACCAGAGACAATCGATCAGTCACACATCTATCTTTACAAGTTTGGTCACAGAAACAGAGAAGCAGAGGTGGGACCTGCCTGGCTCCCCAGTCTGGAGAATGTCTTCATCAGCTGTGCACGCTTTCCTTTGCCGTTAGAGAGTGAGGAGAAATGACCTCTGCAAACGTGCATAGCTCGCTCCCGACAGCTGTGACGGCCTGACTGTCTGGGCATGCCTTAGCCTGCCTGCCTCTGTACTTACATCATAGTTGCCTTTTCCTTTATTCCCATCTAATTTGGAAGCCTCAGCTGATGGCTCCCGGAGGAATGGATTCACTCTGGGAATTTTTCTTTTTGAAGTAGGGGCCTTTTTGTTTGGTTTGGTTTGGTTTGGTTTGGTTTGGTTTTCTTCAGCTCTGGAGTGAATGAGGGAAGCAGATAATAGATTCTGGGTCTGGTCTGTCTGGGCTTGTTCTAGGCCTGTGTGACAGTTGACTTTTTTATATGTAATAGCTGGGCCATCTTCAGACAGTCTCCAGCATCTCTGTCACACAGCAGCTGTACCCTTGAGGGAGCTAGCTTGATGTTTGGAAGGCTGTCCTCACAAGAGAGGCTTAGGGTTGGCCCTTGAACCTTTCCCAGTTGAGAGACCCTCAGTGGAAGGGTGAGCGCAGATGCTAACACAAAGCTTTTCTGTGGAGTGATCCTGTTTTCCCTTGTCCTGTGGTGTAAAAGCTCACTGACTGGACTGTTGACCGCCTGACTGACTCAGTTGTTCCTTTCAGGGAAAGTATCAGCCCTTGGATCAGGTCGTAGTGGATGGCATGTTTCCAGATTGTGTCTTGTTGCTGAGATTTCCTGAACTTGAGAAGTCACTTCGTCATGTGACAGAAGAGAAAGGTACGGTGCACAAACCTTCGGCAGCAGGCCGTGGCCATGTGACTCTGTGAGGTTTTCAGCAGGGAGATCTGAGGGATGAAGATTATTCTGCAGAAGCTGAGGTGCCACACAGTCATGGAGGGAGCCTTCCCGTAATGAACAGTGGTCTGTAAATTTGACATACTAGAAAGTTGAAAACAAAAATCCTTTACATTGGAGAGGGAAAAGATGCCTGAAGACCTCTTGTGCCTTATCTTCTGATAATGGTTCTTCCCTTCCTTCCTATAGCTATGGAATATTCCATGATTCTAACCTAGGAGGCAAGGGAAGGGGTTCTGCAAGCTTCTTGGTTGTGGAAAACCTTGAGAAAGGAGATTTGAAGTGACTTGTCTCACTCTGACAAAGGCGTCTGCAGCACACTCCTTGCATAAACATTATAAGAGAGTGGACACACCTTCTCCTTTATGCCAGCTCCGACAAGGCTGTCTCTGTTTTCATCTTGACAGAAGTCTTAGAAGGTTCTGTAATATGAGGAAGAAAGAAAGGGCAGGCAATTGAGAATCTCTGTAAAATTGTCTGTCTTCATAGACAGTAAAAACCCAGAGGCACCTACAAGAAAGCACGACTTGGAGTCAGCACGGTGTTGAGCCGTAAAGCCACTTCCAGAGAGCAGCTTTGTGTATGCAGTCGTGCTGTGAAAGTTCAGTGTGGGAAGGGTGTCTGTCAAATTGCCCTATGGAAATAATGGACATTGTCAGAAAAAGTAACTCCAAGCAGTTTGTTGAATTAAATGCAAAACTAAAAATGATTGAACTTTTGGAAGAAAAGGGGCAAAATTTGTATGATCTTGGGGAACTCCAGTATTTCTCAGGCACAGAACCACCTGTATAAAACCGTGTATCTTATATTTCATCTAGTAAATATTCTTGGTTTTTAAAGACACAGTTATGACCACTTGACAGTTTTACGCGACTCAGGAGTTCTATGCCTAGTTCTTTTTCTAGGCATATGTGTGTCAGTGCAAAAATTTGAGTGAGGATGCAGCCTCTCTTTTGTTTTATTTTAAATAGCAACCATCCTCAGATAGCCCAAAAGTGGAACAAATGGCTGGCTGAGATGGGTCAGAAATGTAGTCTCTAACCAGGAGCACACTGCAGACAGCAGCATGGAGACGGCTCGCAAAAGCTGTCGAACACATCCGCACGACCCATTTCTGTGAAGATCTAGAACAGCAGCTCTCAAAACTGTGGGTCACAGCCCCTTTGGGGGTTGCATGTCAGGTGTCCTGCACATCAGACATTTACATTAGGATTCATAGCAGTAGCAGAATCACAGTTCAGAGGTAGCAGCGAAAGAATCTTATAGTTGGGGTCATCACAACATGAGGGGCTGTATTACAGGGTCGCAGCGTCCGGAAGGTTGAGAAAGGAATCTCCTGGTGCTCCCTGGCCACCTGAGCACTGCAGGTGTGCTGTGAGAACTCTAGAGCTGTGGGTGTAGGGGACCTTTAGTGGGCGGGGCACATTTTAGTTTGCCCCAGACAGTTGTGATAAGATGTCCTGAGAGAAGTAGCTGGGTGGAGAAAGGGTTGATTTTGGTTCACAGTTCCCGTACAGAGCAGCCAGAGTGACAGGAGGACCGTGTCACAGCCACGGTCAAGAGCAGAGCAGCACATTGGTGCCTGTGTGCATGCTGCTCCTCAGCTAGCCTTGTCTGCTCTTACACAACCCACAGGGGGCAGGCCTTCCCACCGTAATCATTGCGGTTGATCTAGACAATCTCCTATTATTGAGATTCCCTTCTTAGCTGGTTGTGTTGGCTCATGCCTTTAATCCCAGCACTCAGGAGGCCAAGACAGGAAGATTTCTGTGAGTTGAAGGCCAGCCTGGTCTACACAGAGAAACCCTGTCTCAGGGAGGAGAAAAAAGACTGCTAAAATATCATCGTCATCTGAGATTTCTTCTGGCCATCAAGGAAGAATTATATGTAAAGAGCTTGTTAGTTCCTGCTGTTAGTGTTTACAGATGTCTTTGCCACCTTTTCTTCCATATTTTTATGTGGCAGACACTGTATTGTAACTTGTGTGTGTTACTTCCTGTTGTGCTCACACATCTCCTGAGTTATCCCCTCCTTTGTATTGGAGAAAGCAGGTTCAGAGAGTAATGTTACATCCCAGGGTGATTGCACTGCAGCAGATCTGTAAACCCAGACAGGCAGCTCAGTCTGATTCCACCCGAGATGGGTAGTCTGTGTTATAAGTCTATGGCTGATGTTAGTTTAATTCATTAGACTGAGGTTCTTACTTTTCTCTTTTAATTCAATGCAGAAGTAAACAGCAAGAAGTACTACAAGTATAGCGCAGAGAAGACCCTGAAGTGGCTGGTGAAAAAGGTGTGTGGCTTTGCAGATTAGACATAAGACCAGACCTATGACCATCATGAATAGCCAGGAAAATGCCTGTAGAGACCCCAGGTTAGACAGAACCTAGTTTTCTTTTGATTGCATGGCCCTGCTTCCGAATGCCAGGAGCTCTTGTGATTGGATGTTGCTCAGATAGCTGGGGAGGGGCCGGTTAATTCTAAAGTCTTTCTTCTCCATTCTCATAGCGCCTCCCACGGTGTTGTGTGGGGCTCAGAAAGCCCATGTGTTAAGATCATTCAGTACTGTGGCTCCACCTCTCGTTTACTCATTTTCCGACAGCTGGTGTCTTAGTCACTGTTCTATTGCTGTGAAGACACATGAAGGCAACTCTTCTTATAGAAGAATTTTTGAATTGGGGTCTTGCTTGCAGTTTCAGAAATTTAGTCCATTATCATCATAGCAGGGAGCACGGCGCTGGAGCAGTAGCTGAGAGATTTATACTGATCCATAGGCAGAGAAGCAAAGAGGGCCTGGCATGAGCTTTTGAAACCTCACTTCCTCCAACAAGGCCCTACCTCCTAATGCTTTCAGAGAGTTCTACTCCTTGGTGACTAAGCATTCAAAATGTCAGCCTATGGCAGTCATTCTTATTCAGACCACCAGAGCTGGCAGAGATAGTTCTAGGTGCTTAAATATTTCCTGGATATCTGGTGGACCAAAAGCCATCTGGGGAGTCATGGCATTGCAAAGTTATCTTGAAAGTACATTCCTGTGTTTACCTCCTAGGTCAACCAAACTGTGGTGGCATTGAAAGCCAATAACATCAATGTTGGAGCCCGGGTACAGTCATCTGCATATTTTTCTGGTGATCGGATTTCCAGGGACAAGGAAGGTAAGCAGAGGGTTGCCACAGAACTAACTGCTGTCTGCTCTATGAGGGGGGAAGCTTCCTGCTCTCCTGTGTAGACAGCTGTGTAGACAACTCTGAGCTCAGACACTGCCGACTTCCAGCCTTAGGTGGTGCCGGTCACTAACTGTGGCTTGAATCATTTGTTTGGCGAACAGTATTGTATACTAATGGTGATAGTGACTGTGAACACTCTTGCTACCCTTTGTGAAGTGTTTGTATATGACAGGTGTACCAGACATGTCATGAGAAGCAAGGCTGTGCCAAATTCCTACCTAGCAAATAATGAAGCCAGAGGACTGCTGATGGAGTCTCTCAGCTAGACTACATGGCCTTTGGCCTGGCCTTCATCCTGCCTCAGGGCTCTAGGGGGAGTTCACTCTTAGATCCCAGTATCTCACATCTCCTCAGAGAGTTCTCGGTGTTCTAGAAGTGAAAATTAATTCTCTTTGCAAAAAAATGTTTTGGTTTACATTTTTGTCTTATTCCTTTCCTTCCTACCTTCTGTCCATCCTGAGAACTGACCCTACAGTCTCAAGCATGCTAGCCAGACTGCCACTACATGACATCCTCAGCCTGCTGGAGTGTGGTTGGCACTGAACACAGGAAATTTAAAAATTTAGTGATTCTACATTCTGCTGATTCAGTTTTTCCTGTTCTGTTACTGTGTTTGTGAGCATACTCATTCCTGTTCTGTTACTGTGTTTGTGAGCATACTCATTCCTGTTCTGTTACTATGTTTGTGAGCATACTCTTTCCTGTTCTGTTACTTTGTTTGTGAGCATTCTCTTTCCTGTTCTGTTACTGTGTTTGTGAGCATACTCTTTCCTGTTCTGTTACTTTGTTTGTGAGCATTCTCTTTCCTGTTCTGTTACTGTGTTTGTGAGCATACTCTTTCCTGTTCAGTAATTGGCTTATTGAAGCAGGCTTGCAAAAAAATGGCCATTAAAAAAGAGATTCAGACAATTCTTGCTGTTAGGTCTGGTTTGTGATTTTATTTGTATTTGGGTCTTAACTAAGAAAGCTGGCCTGAGTCTTTGGTTTGTAAAGGGGTATTTAGGGCCATCTCTGTGCAGTCACGCCTGGGGCAGCATCCCTTTTTACATCTCATCCATTGTACTTTTCTTTTCCTGATGGGTAGGTCTTAGTATCCCTGTTTTACCAATGCAGAAACTGAGAGTAGAGGTTAAGTGAATTTCCAAACCCATGTAGAACAAGAATTTGAACTTGGATCAATTTGACTCAAACCACTGCAATTATTACTAATTATTTTTTTCATTCCGTATTCTGTTTCTTTCAGAGGACTATGTTCGCTATGCCCATGGTCTGATCTCTGATTACATCCCTAAAGAATTAAGTGATGACTTATCTAAGTCCTTGAAGTAAGTGTCATTCATCTCCAGTCTGACCCCAAGCTCCTTCATGCTCCTTCTGGCGGGGGGTGGTTCAATGGCATGGAGTGTCAGGTTATGATGAGATGTGAGCCTTGGGCTGTGCCACACTTAATGGACATTCAGCAGAATGATTTGATTTGGTAGAAACTGACTGTAGTAAAATAAGTTTAGAGTTAAAATTGTAACTCTATGCAGTTTTAGAGGATAATATGTGTTAAATTTTTATCTCTTACAGTAGTTAATTTGGTTCTTTGTGATCATTTTAAGAGAGATGGGAAGTAAAAAGAGACAGTAATAGTTTTAAAAATTACAAGTTCTATAGTGTGCCTCATGCACAATTAATTATAAGATCTCTACCACCAAGTGCCTTCCTGGTGCTGAGTGCTCAGATCACTGCGGACTGGAACCCTGAAGGGCTACAAGAGTAGCTGGTCTTTAGGATGATCCTATTTGTAGCCTTCCCTTAGAAAGATCTTTAATGTGTCTTAAAGTCATTTTCTTATTCATTTTCAAGATATTAGTAGCTGGTATTAAAGTTTTATATGCCTGATGACTTAATAACTTTTTTTTATCCTGTTTAAATCCTTTTTCTTCTTTATTATATAATAAGAGATAATATAGTTGCTGCTTCCAACAAATTCCATGGGTCCTGCTGTTCTAGTTTGCTTTCTGTTACTGAGATACAGCACTAACCAAGGACAGCCTGAGGAAGGGAGGGATTATTTTGACCTACAAGTTACAGTCCATCTTCAAGGGAAACCTGGGCAGGAGCCTGAAACAGAAACCAGAGTAATAAAAGACACTCGTATTAACTTGCTTATGTAGCTTTCTTATACAGCGTGGGCCCACTTCCTGGGGATGGTGCTGCACACAGTGGGCAGGGTCCTCCTTCATCAGACGTACCCACAGGCCCATCAGTCTCTTCAGGGCGATTCTTCAGTTGAGGTGCCCTCTTCCTAAGTAATTCTAGGTTGTGTCAAGTTGACAGTAAAAACTCATCACATCTACTTCAGAAAACTGTAGTGGAAACTGGTTTCCTGACCAGTTGCAGGTGTTGATGGCTTGCTTTTACTAACTGTCTCTCTGCTTGATGTTCTCTGGATTCCCAAGCTGCTTGTCTTGATAGAGGCCTTTGTTTCCTTTCCATTAATTGTGCTGTTTTTTTTCCGTTACACTGAATTTTGGGTGAAAGATAATGCAAAGTAAACTACTCTTTGATAGACAATAGGGTTTATGTGACTTTTCCCAATAGTTACAGTACTTCTTACTTTTAAATTAATGTCATTTATTTAAATAAATTGTCATTTATAAAGAAAAATATGCTCCTCTGCCAAAATGCAGTCATGGAGGTGAAAGGTAAGCCGCTGACTTCAACAAAACAGGTTCTAACTGTGTCTTTAGCATAAACATGGCTATGTTTATGTAAGGACATAAGAGGTAAGATGTCATTCGTTAGTGAGGCTGCCTTCCTCACTGAGGTGAGCAGGATGATAGGCAAAGGTCGGGTCTCTCTGCAGATAAGACTCACCACAGCTTCTCTGTTGTCTATGAGATGTGAGACATACCATGACCATGATTCTCACTCCTTAGGCTTCCAGAACCTCCAACTTCAGTTCCAAACCCTCCATCAAAGGTAAGAAACTGTGACCAAGACACCTTTAGGGACTTAGAAAACTACTGTGCTTTTAACTGTCACTTCAACTGTCTTGAATGCTTGCCTGACATAGTATAACTTGAACTTTGTACTGTATGACTGTTTTAGTTTGTAGATTTTCCTGAATGGTGTAAACCTTGTTGATTTTAGCAAAGGTGCTTCTATTAACATAGATTGGTGAGGGCTAGAGAGCAGACTCAACAGCTCTGAGTACTCACTCTAAGATATGCTGAGATTTAAGTGCAATTTGACTTCACAGACTCTATCTTAAAAGATGGGACTTCTTTTAAGACAACTGGTGACCTAGGATTGACCTCAGTTCCAGGAATGTGCTGTGATAGAGAAATTTAAAACAGACAGCCAGTTAAGGTGTGAGACTAGAAAAGTGAACGAGGTCCAGATGTCTCTGAAGACATCCTGCCCTCACAGATACCTTGTCAGTCATCTATGGTTCTGTGTTAGGGTTTCGCACCCAAAAACTGACCAATGGTTTCAGAAATCCTCTTACTCTGTACCCTCTTTACCCAGTCCCAAGACAAGACGTGGACCCTTACTTGCTGCATCTCTCCCTTTAAAAGCTTGTCTTTTTCTGAACTCTGCATTCTCTTCTCACCCGCTGTGTTGGTTTGTTGTCCGAGCTTAAGCTTGCTAAACAAAGATCCTCTTGAATTTACATCGCAATACCAAAATCGACTTTGTGGTTTCGTTAGAAATTTTGAGACACAAGCGTAACTTTTGGGTTCCATGATTCCACGGGAACCTCGTGTCTGGTAGGCTGGAGAGCCCTATGCTATCTGGACAGTATTTGGGAGCCTTGCCATGAGTGGGTCATGCCTGCACCAGAGTGACAAACCGTCTTTCTTTCTCTGTCTTTGGTCTCTTTGCGGCAAGTTCTTTCTCTGTGCCCTTGGTTTTCTATAGTGTTTAAATTTGTCTATATTTGTGTATTTGACTGAGATGAATGCAATGGAAGAGACAACTTCTCTTCTGGATCTACTTCTGACCCACTACTTGGATGTAAATGCACGTGCTCGTAATTTTCAGTTCTGATTAAGAAGCCTAAACTTTTTAATGATCAGAATGGCCAACTTCTTAACACTGGGTGGCCACAGGAGGGAGTCTTTCAACCTAATCCTCATAGAAGCAATAGAAGGCATAGACCCCAGGGAGGATACCCAGATCACATCCCTTACATTGTGATCTGGTGTGATTTGGTACAAAATCCTCCTTCCTGGGTTAAATCTTTCTTACCTCAATAGGTTAAGTTTCTGGCCGCTGCAGAGTGTTCACCACCCAATGCTTCTCAGCCCTGCCAGACCACACTCGCCAAGTTCCCATCCTTGCCCACACTGGGAGTCCGAGCTGTGTCCCAGCCTTGCTGGCTGACTCATAGCATCGCTGTCTCGGAGGAACAGTCTGGGAGCTGGAGGCCAGGAGAAAAGGAGCTGCCTGCTAACACTCCTTCTGCTCCTAAGCCAGAAATCCTCCAAAGGAGCAACACAGAGGAAGAAATCTTTCCCCCTCCACCCTATATTCTTTCCCCTGGTGGTGCAACAGCCCCACCTGCCCAACCACTCACCCAGCCTACCCCTCTTCCGCTGGTCCCAGTGAGAGAGGGACCAGTTCATGGGACTCACAGCCGTAGGGGAGATTACCCTGATTCTAGCACAGAAATCCTTCGAGCAGCAGGGGCCCCAGATAAGGATAGGAATCAACCAAATCGTGATTGGCCTTTCACCATTAGTGACTTCTATCGTTGGAAAGCCCTATGTCCACCTCTCTTGGAAAATCCCAGTAAACTGATTGGTCTCCTTGAAAGTTTTCTTGTAAATCATCAACCCATGTGGGATGACTATCAGCAGCTATTAAAAAATTTTTCTGACTGCAGAGGAGAGGAACCTGGTACTGATCGAGGCCCGGAAATTGGTTCCCGGCCCCACAGGAGAGCCCACAAAACTTGAGCCACTTATAGATGCAGCCTTTCCTCTAATTCGTCCTGAGTGGGATTATAATACATATGAAGGTAAGAGGAACCTCTTGGTCTACCGTCAGGTTCTGTTGGCTGGTCTCAGAGCAGCCACCCACGCTAATAGGAGTAAAATCTGTGCTGTAATACAGAGAGCAGATGAGAGACCAGCAGCATTCATGGAGCGCCTCGAGGAGACCGTTAGGAGGTATACGCTCTACAATCCCACTGCCAGGACATTGAAGTCACTTCCATGATGATGACGGCTTTTGTTTTGCAGTCAGCTCCAGACATTAGGGAAAAATTGCTAAGCCTAGACTACCTTAGAGAAAAGAATGTCTGGGATTTAGTGCTAGTGGCAGGAAAGTTCTATGATAATAGGGTTAGTGCGGAGGAAAGACAAAAAGAGCAGCGCAAGATCCGACAGCCTGCTAGAGTATGCGCTGCCACAGAGGAGTCGGAGGAGCGTGGGAGCCTCTCACAATGCCTGGCTGCTGGAGAGGAAGATGGAAAACCAAAAGGTAATAAAGGAAGGCCCCGCGTGGGAAAGAATCAGTGTGCGTACTGTAAAGAGGAAGGGCACTGGGTTAAAGCATGCCCTCGAAAGGCAGCAAGGAGAAATACCAAAGTTTGGAAACAGCAAGACATGGACAGCGATTAGGGGAGATGGGGTTCGGATCCCCCTCCCCGAGCCCAGGGGAACCCTAAGAGTGGAGGGGAAACCAGTTGACTTTCTGGTGGACAGAAGAGCCCAGAACTCAGTGTTACTGAGGGCTGATGGACCCATAACAGACAAAAAGACTTGGATCCAGGATGCTACTGGTGCCGGACTTTATTCATGAACTACTCAAAGAATGGTAGACTTGGAACCTGGTGATCCCAGAGTGCCCGTACCCCTTATAGGCCCATGATTAACTGAAATGAAAGCCCAGATACATTTCTCTGATGCAGGAGCTAAATTGCCTAATGAAGATGGAGAAGCTGTGTGCATATCTGGTGACAAGTAGTGAGGCGGAAGAGTAGAGGCTACATCTGGTAGCCACGGAGCCTTACCCCCAACTAGAGAAACGGCTTCAGAAGTTCCATCTGCATGGGCCCAGACGGGGAATGGGCTGGCTAAGCATTGCCTCCCTGTATATGTAGAAACCAAACCAGGAGCAAACCCAGTCAAGGTCTGCCAGTACCCTTTGCCTCTAGAGGCCAATAAGGGCATAACACCCCACATCAGGAGATTGCTGGACTTGGGGGTCCTCAGGCCTGTACAGTCGGCCTGGAAAACACCCTGCTGCCTGTCAAGAAGCCTCACACTAATGATTACAGAATGATCCAGGACTTGTGGGAGGTCAACAAGAGGGTGATTGACATACACCCCACAGTGCCTAACCCATACAACTTACTCATTGCCCCTAGACCTAAAAGATCCTTGGCCCCCCCAGAGCCAACAGTACTTTGCCTTCGAATGACATGACCCCAGAGATTGTGTCATTGGCCAGCTGACATGGACGAGACTACAACAGGGATTCAAAAGAATCTTCGCTGAAGCTCTAAAGAAGGACCTGTTTGAGCACCAGGCACAGGATGCAGATATCAAATTGTTGTAGTATGTTGGTGACCTACTATTGCAGCCATAGATCAAGAGACCTGCCTAATTGGGACTGAGCGACTATTACGAACTCTGGGAGACCTAGGGTACCATGCCTTGGCCAGGAAAGCCCAAATCTGCATGCCTCAGGTAACGTGCCTGTGGTGCATCTTAAAGGAAGAACAGCAATGGCTTTCAGACACACGGAAAGAGACAATGCTTAAGATCCCTATGCCTACTACTGCCAGGCAAGTGAGAGAGTTCTTTAGCTCTGCAAGTCTCTGTGACCCATGGAGAACTGGCTAAACCCTTTATGAAGCCACCAAGGAGGGCTGGGATTTCACTTGGACCAAGGACCACCAATTGGCCTTCGACAAACTCAAAGAAAGCCTACTCTTGCCATCAGCACTGGGTCTGTCAGATGTGACTAAACCATTTCATCTGTATGTAGATGAAAGCAGAGGAATAGCCCAGGGAGTCTTGACCCAAACACTGGGCTCCTGGCAACAGCCTGTAGCTTACCTGTCCAAGAAGTTAAACCCTGTGGCGGCTGGATGGCCACCCTGCCTCCATATAATAGCAACTGTGGTCCAGCTAGTCAAGGACATTTGACAAACTGATCTTGGGACAAAACCTCACCATAACCACCCCCGCCACCCGATCGATGGCTGGGCCGTGACAGAATGACTCATTATCAAACTCTTGCTAAACGCCTCCAGAATAACTTGCCAGGTGCCAGGTACCCTCAGGTCTGGATTCCGAGCTAGAGGCACCACTGCACTACCATTCAGAATCCTGGCCCAAGCACACAGCATTAGGTCAGACCTACAGAACACTTAATGTACAAGACTGCATGCAGCAGCTTCATGCAGGACGGCCTAAGGTATGTGAGGACAGCGTCACCACTGCAGAGTAGGCAATATGGGCAGAGTCAGTGCCAACTAGCAGAGCTGATTGCCTTGAGGAAGTATGAAAGGTTAACATCTACACTGACATCCGGTACGTTTTGACCACATCGCATGTGCATGGGGCAATATGCAAAAAAGGGGGGGTCTGTTAACCAAAGAGGGAAAGCATCAAAAATAAAGATGAAATTCTGACCCTTCTAAAAAGGTTGCCCAAGAAACTGGCCATCATCCATTGCCCGCGGCACCACAGAGGAGATAGACCCATCCCCAGTGGAAACAACCTGGCAGACAAAAGCACCCGGCAGATGGCACACCATACTAATGTAGTCTTTGCACATGTACTGGTAGATCCTGGATCAAGACCCCTATGATGCGGTGTCTGGATGGATAGTAGAGAGCAGCAGACAGTAAAGTCATCCTCCCTGAACACCTGGGAAAGAAGCTCCTCAGCAGGATTCATCGATCTTCTCATACGGGAACCCAGAGAATGCAGGACTTGGTTAGACAATCAAAAAATCAAAGACATACAACAAAAAATTACTGACATCACTACTAACTATAAAGCCTGTTAGCTTACCAACACTGCAACCAACCCTAAAAATCCTGGACTTGACTGAGATAAGAAGCCTGGGGCCTACTGGGAAGTAGAGTTCACTGAGATAAAACGTGGCAAGTATGGTTACAGGCATCTGCTAGTATTCGTAGACACTCTTTCCGGATGGACTGAAGCCTTTGCTACCAAATATAAAGCAGCTCCGGTAGTAGCAAAGAAACCACTTGAAGACATCCTGCTCAGGTATGGCTTTCCAACCATGACAGTGTCAGATATTGGGCCATATTTGGGGTAAATCAGAATTTAGCCCATTCTAGGGAGCAATTGGAAACTGCAATGTGCACACAGACCCCTGAGCTCAGGACAGGTAGAAAGGATGAGCAGAATGCTAAAAGAGACCCTAACTAAATTGACCTTAGAGATTGGCACAGATGGGGCTGTTCTCCTTCCCTTTGCCCTATATAGAGTTAGAAATTACCCCTACCAGAAGGGACTAACCCTGTTTGAGATCATGTTTGGTACATCACCTTCCATTACCCCCAATCTCCAGGCAAACCTGTTAGCAGATTTGGCTGGCCGTGAAATCCTCGACGCTGTATGGGGAATCCAATGGCCTCAAAGGAGGTCTGACCTAAGTTAAGAGAACTTTATGAATCTGGTGCCCCTCCCCACCCCAGTCCCACAAGTTCTGGCCAGGAGATTGGGTATATGTCAAGAGACGCCGGACGAAGCCTTTGGAACTCAAGTGGACAGGACCCTATGTAATTCTGCTGACCACACTGACCGCACTCAAGGTCCACAGTATTGCCACTTGGGTCCACTACTCCCATGCCAGACCAGCAGATCCTTTCACCTTAAAGGAAGACTATCAGGGTAATGGATGGGAAACATCAAGAGACCCAAGGAATCATCCCCTCAAGCTGTGTGTGATCCGGCAGTGGCAATCATCTGCCTCCTAACTACAGCGGTGCCACCAGCTCACAAAAAAGTCTGCATGTACCCTGGAGACTAACATGGGTGATCACTTCTGAAAACGGTGATCAGATACATGCAGCCTCAACAGAGGCCCTGCATGACAACTGGTAGCCCGACCAATTATTTATTTTTATTTTGTACGTCAGTATTTAGCCTTCATATGTGCAGTACCTGCAGAGTCCAGAGTTACAGAACTATGTGAGCTGCCATATGGGTGCTGGGTAGTGAACGAAGATCTTCCAAAGAGCAACCAGTGCTCTTAACTACTGATTCATTTTTCCAGTGTAGACAGAAACAGCCAAAGCAGCTTCTTTATTAACCAATGGTACATGAATGAGCATATTCACAGCATACAGAGGGAAATCCCACATCCTTCCAGTCTGGTTTTCACTATTGAGACCTTCTTTTGTTCATTTTATCTGTTGAGACACAGTCTCATTCAGTCATTCAAACTGGACTGCAACTCATTTTGTAGCCCAGGTTGACCTTGACCCACATGGCAGTCTACTTGTCTCAGACTCCTAAGTGCCAGGAATGCAGGCATGCACACCTGGCGTGCATCCACTCACTTTGTGCTCATAGGTCATTATTATATAGTAAGCCAACCTTTGCTGCTGCTGATTCCTTTGCCAAAGATTGCTCTGTGGCCAAGAAAATCTTCCTCTTTCTTACGGCAAGGAATTTCAGAATTTCCCTGTGTCTTTATCTTGTGTCCTGGAGCCCATAAGCAATGACTCTGCTGGTTCTTTGTCCAGTAAACACAGAGTGTGAAGGAAGATGCGGGAATGCAGGCTGCATTTCTCAAGGGCACTGGTGCTGGCTTGTACGTATCTAGGAGTTCCACGAAAAGCTTATAAAGGTCTGTGCAAATCCACATCGTGATCACCCTGCAGTCTGCCCTCTGCACAGCACAAGGCCATCCACTCAGCTCTGCTTTCTCTGAGAAGCAGAGACTTCCTTTCCACATTATGGTCCCCTGAATTCTCAGCCCAAGTCACAGAAGTCTCGCATGCAGGACATGTATGAGGAGCACAGGGATCTTGTGAATGGTGAAAATATGTGACGGTGTGACCTAGTTTCACTGGACCTGATGGACACTGAATGTGTACGAAGACTGAGATTAGCACGCACATGCTTGTGCACGTGCGCGCACACACACATATATGTACATAGGTCTTTTTTTTTTTTAAGATAAAAAAGCTATGAGACGGGCAGTAGGATGGCTCAGGGGATAAAGATGCTTGCTAGCCAGTCATGAGTTCTCTGAAATCTATGTAGTAAAAGCAGACAGCCAAGTTCTTCAGGTTGTCTTTTCTCTTTCCCATGTGTGTCGTGGCGAGCACTTACCCAAGCAAACACACAAGTAAAGAAATAAGTGTATTTTAATTTAGCTTTTGTTTGTTTGTTTTGAGATCTAGCTCCACAGCCTCTGCCACCACCTGGAGTGTTTGTTTAGGTCTCCTCTGGCTGCTTGCTGTGCAAGGTTTTTGTGTGGATGAATGGGGAAGCTGAATGGAACAGAAAAGGCAAGGCTCCCGCTGTGCAGAGTTGGTGGTGACCAACCGCCTGTGTTCAGTGGTAGGCATTAGTGCAGACCAGGGCGCACGGAGTGGACCACTGGCAGCAGGGTCCATAATGGGGATTGTTTTCTCCAACTTCTATGCCTTTTACTCAGCCCTCAGCTGCCCTTGCACTCTGTAATGGCCTAGAAGCCCCGCAGTGCCTGATGCGTGCACAGTGGGTTTATGCCATTGAAGGCCTAAGGGACCAAGTCAGGTACCTATTGTGGCCTGTCATCGCCAAGGCTGCTTCCTGGAAGAGCCATGTGGCCTCCTCCCCCGAATTGTGAAGGAGTATATAGACTGCACCTGTTGGCGTCCGCTGGTCCCGAGGGTATATCTGTTTGTTTATAATGGCTGGGGAGAGGATGGTGTCTGACCCTGCTTCGCTGCTCTAACATTGCAGAAACTAAAGGTCTCAGATGAACCTGTAGAAGCCAAAGAAGATTACACTAAGTTTAACACTAAAGACTTGAAGACTGGCAAGGTATGTGTGTCCAGGTGTACTGGCGCGTTGCACAGGCCCAGTGGCTTCACGTTTCCCACGATGCCTGCACTATTGACTAGGCTTACACTTTTCACCAAGAAAAATGATTAACTTGCATTTAGAACATCATAATTCATTCACAATTGTTCAGATAGTGAACGTGTTAGAGTAATACATTTTGCAAATCCAAGGAAAGCCTTAGGTGTAGAGAAAGGGGTTAAATTTTGCTGTGTGTTCGTAGAGCTATGGAAGAGAGGGAACCAAACCTCTCCAGGAATTGTTTCTCAGCCCCGTTGCCAAGAAGGTTCGAGAAATTATAGTAAATAACAAACGTACAGGTTCCACTTTTCAGCATGCACTGCAGATGTCTGCCCAGTAGCGTTCCTTGCTGGCTTCTATCTTACGCATGCATCATGGGTAACATGCTGCATTTTTTACCTAGGTCTCGCTCTGCCCTTTGACCTAGCATTATGAGAGTGTGCGCCATTAAACCTCTCTCGCCACACTAGTCCTGGCACGTAGTCACGTGAGTTCACCAGTTGCTGTATTTGCGCACTCAGGTTAGCGACTGCCTGGCTTGCTCTGATGAAACGAAGGTGTTCTTGTTTAGTCCTTGCTCTGACCACTGCATTGCCCTCACTTTAGAAGACCGAGCTCAGAGAACACCAGGCTTTTCAGGCGATGGAAATAGACGGCTAAATGCTCCCAGGACACTGTGACTCCCAGCCCCTGCTTGCCACCAGGCTGCACTAAGTGTTATTTGTACTTTTGAAGTTTTTACTTGTCAAATGAGGCATTTCTTTAACTAGAAATGTCTGTTTTCCGAGTTGCTTGTTGGCACTTTGTACTTGCATAGACTGTGAGCTGTGACCCTTGCCTGTTTCTGTGTTGTGACAACATTGCTTTTCCGTTATCTGTGAGGTTTATTCTAAGTTAAGGCTAATGACTTTTTATGGCACATCCAGGGCAAAAAGAAAATTGCCCATGTACCTTTAGCCTTTTTGCTTGGTTTAAACAGTTGAGAGTTTTTTCCTGAGGCTGGGCATATAATTTGCATCTCTTTATGGTTCACACACACACATTTTGTGCTCACCCATCCCAAGACACGTTATCTCCCATTTAGACTTTAGCAATGTATCATTTAAGGTTTTTTTTTTTTTCAACTTTAATTCCTTGGGCAGAAAAAATTCCAGTTTTGAGTTTTGCTCAAATATCTCAATCTTTCGGTGTTCTATGTTGGGGACATTGTGAGTCTCTCTGGAGGAAATCTTTCTGCCCCGTCTTCCGTGGAAAAGCCATTCACTTCCCAGTGGTTACACCTCACCACGGCACTGAAGAGAGTTAGTGGCCGGGACCAATAGAAGTTTCCAGGGCAGAGTGAAGTAGAGTCAGCTCCTTGGCAAGCATTTCCCTCTTGCCACCGCAGTGGGACAGCGAGGCCGCAGCCTGGAATACACCGCCTTGCAGGCCATCTTTTGAGTATGACTGCGCTGCCCTTGGTTTTCTGTAGAGCACAAACAAAATCGGATTGTGACCTCCTCATCATCGGGTGGAGAATACAGGCTGTGACTCCCCCGACTGTTGCTGTCATTGCCGCCATTGTCCGTATCATTCCATTTAAGCACCCTCAAAATGGTCCCCAGCAGGAACCACCTGGAGCATTCCCTCCTCAGTGGGGCCGGTTTTCTTTAGAAGTCTGCGTCCTGAGAGGTAGCAGCCTTGCTTTCGCTCCACGGCCCCTGGCCCCACTGCCAAGACTCAGGCTGGTGTGATTTGTGTGTATTACTTACAAATATTGCAAATCTCTCTTGTTTTTATTAACAGAAAAACGGCAAAATGACTGCAGCTCAGAAGGCTTTGGCTAAAGTCGACAAGAGCGGGATGAAAAGTCTTGATGCTTTTTTTGGAACAAAAACTAAAAAAGCTGGAAAGATTTGAAGTGTTGAATAAAATCTGGTGAAGCAGGAAAAGGAGTTTGCCTCCTCTTCTTGCGCTGCTGACCTGATCCTTAGTCCATCCGCTGAGAAACAGAAGCAGTTCTCAGGTCCTCCCAGTCCTCTCTGGGGTTTGACTTTGTGTCTAACAGACTATGGGAAAGTAATCGTGGGAGCTGCTGCCTGGGGCCCCCGGAATGTTTGCCATAATGGAAAGTCATCAAGTGCACAGAGTTGAGAGTCGCGGCTTCCTCGGGAAGGTGTCATTGCTGGCCTGCTATTCTCTTCTCCCTTGCGTGTGGCTTCAACTGAAATGAGATGGACAAAACTGGACATTTTGGTAAATCTGACGATTAGCCATATTTTTGTTTGTCTGAATTCATGTTCTTTGTTTTAAAAAGTATAGAAATAAAACAAAATTGCAGTCTCACCTTTTTATTATGCAAACACAGCTAGATAATTTTCTTAGAATAAAAAATATTTTCAAGAACTCTAATAGTAATTTTGTTACTTTTTATACACTCATTTTCTGAGCATTTCCCCAGCTTCCTGGGTCTTCATAAACAGGCCTGTTAAGGCCTGGGAAGGAGCTCAGTGGTGGTAGGAGAGGGGCACTTACCTGTCATGCTTGAGGTCCTGGGTTCAGTCTCCAGTACTGCCAAAAATAAATACATGGATGCTTAATTTAAACTACACTATAATTTTCAATTCTTTGGATATTTAATCATTTAATAGCCATTTTCCTATACAACTCCTCCTCGTAAGGCTCAGGAGTCACCAGGAAAAGGGAGCAGAAAGATTTTTAGAGCCAGAAGAACAGGATTCTACTGTGAGAGTGTCTCCTAGACCTGATGGAGGCGCTTTCTTTACCCATGAAGTCTTACCAACATGGCTGCCTCAACAAGGTCCACATGGGGCAACAACAGTAGACATGCCATTGTGGAAGGGGAGAGGGGCCTCAGCCCTAGAGAAGGAACTGCAGACAACTGCGAACACTGAGAGCTGGAGGAACTGTTTCCAGGGAAGAGCACACCACTTGGTTATTAAATATTTAGTGACCAGCCCTGAAAACAAACACAGGGAACATTACATGGATCGAGCAGGTTGTGTTTATATATTTAGGAGTGTGTATAGATATTAACGAAAAAGTGGTTGTGAATTTGAAAGCAGGGAGGGATACATGGGAGGGGTTGGAGAGGGGAATGGGAAGGGGGAAAAAAAGATGAGAGGAATTCTTACTACACACGAGTCACAGAGAAGCCCAGGTACCTCTTTTGTCTGTAAATATGGTTCGCAATTTTATTCATGAATTTTTTTCAAAACTTAACACTTGGATAGAACGTAAACTTTGCAAATACCATCAGAGTCCCAAGGCCCTAACCATGGTGTGTGGCTGCCTTAGCATTCTTGTTTGTGAAATCCTTCAGAGAAAGGAATATTGCCCCTATGGAGGTAGTCTTCACGTGGTTTTGTTGGGTGTTGCCTCTAACTGTGGCAAAATTCTTGACTTGGCAGCCAACGAGAGGCTCAAACAGGATCAAGAGGGGGATGGCTCTTTTCTTTTCTCATCTTGCTGTCTTTCTGTCTTGCCTCAGTGACAGTCACTTCTCTTGCCCTGTGGAGGCCAGCTCACAGCAGCAGCAGCAGCAGCTGTGTGCCATTCAGTTCTCTGTCTTGCATAGTCCTAGGCAGGGCGCATGCAGTAGCAAGATGCTATGCACATGAGAGAGAGAGACTGTTAAAGGACCAGAACTTGGTAGCAACCAAGTCTTATCCCAAATCAAATTTTCCCCAGCTCTTTCATCTTCTTGTTTGTCTTTGTTGTTTGAGACAGAATCTTATATAAGCCCAGGCTGTCCTCAAACTGACCTTGTAGCCAAGGCTAGCCTTGAACTCATTCTTCTGGCTCCACTTCCTGGTTCGGGAATTATAGATGTGTGCCACCACATTCTTCTTTTGGGGTTTATCCTGGGGCCATATACTCACCAGAAAATTCCCCTCCGTAGTGTCCAGGGAAACTGTTCTTTACCATCCACGTCTGTTATGCAGCTTGCTGAAATGCAGTCTGGGAATCACTGTTATTTCTCCCATTTTACAGTTGAAAGGGGCAGGGCCTCAGACTCCAGACTCTCCACCACACTCAACACCCCTCCCCACGCCTGCTGCTGTATCTCAGAAACCACCTGCTCACCCAGTACGGGGAAAAAAAAAAAAAAGCCCCTTCTTACAACTTGGGGATTGACTGACTTCCTCTATATGTTAAGATGGCCCAGCTTGATTAAACATCTTATATATTTTCTCCCAAACATCCCTTCCCCAGCACTAACCTAAAATTTCAGTGTGAGCACACCCCGTTACAAAGCCTTTTCTGAAAGCAAAGTGCAGGGCCGGGGAGACAGCAGAGGGACATTCCCTCATTCCCTCAGCGCTTGGGACCTGATTCGTCTGAATGATTGGAAAGATCCCATTTTCATACCTTCTCATGCACTGAGATTTACACACACCTCAGGTTTCTGTACCCTTGGCAGCTATCAGACTGGACCAAAGGTTTCCTCCTATGTTTAGTAGGACTCAACAGTTTCCTTAGCAATTAAATATCATTGGTTAAATTAATCATTACAACCATTCAAAGATGGTTGTAAGCCAAAGAGAAATTGCCCCTGTGTTATAGGCGCCCAAAGTGAGGCGATACAGGCTGTCTGTAGCAGGGCCAAGAGAGCATCCTTTTTTGAAATGTATGTTTGGGCCTCTTTCTTTTGGTTCCTTCGAGGTTCTTATGCCGTTCTCTCTGTATACCTTATAGCCATTGTACTAGTTGGTTCTCTATTGCTGTGATGAACAACGTGACCAAGAGCAACTTGAAGAAAGTTTTTTCATCTTATAGCTTACAGTCTAACATGAAAAGAAGTCAGGGCAGGAACTCAAAATCAAAGACCACAAGTGCTTACTGGCTTGCACTCTATGGCTTGCTCCGCCTGCTTCCTCATACACCCCAGGACCATTTTCCCAGGGGCAGCACACACCTCGGTGGGCTGGGTTTTCCCACATCAGTCATTAATCAAGAGAATTCCCCACAGGCTTGCCTACTGACCAGTCTGAGGGAGTCCTTTTCTCAATTGAGGTTTCTTCTTCCCAGATAACCCTAGCTTGTGTCAAGTTGGCAGAAAAATCTAAATAAATAAAATAAGATCAAACCAGCACAGCCATTGTTGTGTGGCCTTTCCTGAGATATGGACAAACATCTGCTTACCCTAGATAGGCTCCACCCACAAGCTAAAGATGATTCGGCTCATGTACAGCCTGGTGAAGCAGTGAGTTTGAGGGGGCTACTTACAGAACTGTGAGTGGGGAAGCCCTCCCAGGAACATGGATGACTCAAAGGCCGGCCGAACGTTAGTGACCACTCAAAACCGCTGCATTCTGGAGCTCCCTGAACAAATGCAGGCCCCTCCCCCCAGTAGCTGTTAGAGCGTCTGTAACTTCCCGTTTGGAACTCCCTGAGTTTGTGAGTTTTGTTTCCTTCCTGAGGTTTAATAAACTGCCCTCCGGAAAGATGTTTCAGTTCAGAGGAAATAGCTACACGGTAGCCATTTAGCCTAAAGTAGTTTCTTAGAATAAAGTTACAAATTTGTAATAGTAGAAAATAAGGGGAAATTAAACCTATGCTGCATCATCTTCTAGTTCTGTTCTTAATAAGTTCTGCAGGTCAGTTTGCCCTCAGCATCCCTAAGCAGGACTGTGAAGCTGCTGTGCACCCTGTCCGCTTCCTAGGATTTACTGTACTTTGTTAATAAATGATATTTTGTTAATCAAGGCTATTTGAGAGGACAGAAGGCATTAAATGAGATCACAGAGGAATCAGAGCTCTTCATAGACATTAAACTGATCTTCCTAGGGTGCATATACAATGAAAATAGTGTTGATAGTTTTTGCAAAAGAAACTAAGGAATAAGCCTAGATTCTCTTATTCCTTAAGGACGTGGTCTGAGTATCTACTGTGTGTCAAAACATGATTCTAGGTAACAGTTATGAAGTCGACAATGTCACAGACCAAAAAAAAAAAAAATGCTCTGGAGAAGTTTCCACTTCAGGGTGGGCAGGCAGATAGCCTCAGGTGGTGGGGAACATGGAAAAAGCCAAATGGGGACAGGACAGGGTTCTGGGGAGGGGAGAGGTGAAGGAAGGCTTTGCTCCCTTCCTGTCATATCCACACTGGGGCATGTAAATCAGCTTTTGCAAGGTCGTTTGTAACATAGCTACGTGATAAATCACTGGTAGTCTTACACTCGGTGAGGGGCCAGTTTACAGCTGTCACCGATGGACAGCTACATTCCCAGGGACATCAGTGACCGCTACTTCTTCTCCCTGCAAGTCTATGCCTCTCTATTTGGCTGGACGTCCAGCTTTTTGTAAGGCTCGGCTTGAAAAACATTTGTTTTAAGGGAAAGGGGAGAAGGAAAGCAAAACTGAAATCACTTAGGAATTATGCTTCTTAGAATCACGTTTGCATGTATTTCTTGTGTTTTCTTTCACTTCTTTTCCCATGCGATGATATCCATTCTGCTAGCGATAGGAACACTGTATTGTATTTTAAACATTCTTTTGCAGTGGCCATTGGAGGGAGAATAACTTCATAGTCAACTGGTTTTATCCCAAGGACATGGCCAAGCTGGGGGGATGTCCAAGAGAACACACCGCCATTACTTCTAGGGAGTCCAAGCCTCCAGCCAACCTCTTCTATTCTGTAAATGGTGCTCGGGCGCTCAGTGACCTTTTCCTCTCCTCACTAGATGCCAACACAAAGACGAAAGAGGGGCAAGTGACAAGCGATGCAGCCACACGCCAGGCTTAGCTGCTTCCTGTGCAACTTCAGATGCCACACAGAGCTAAGATGCTTTCTGCACATTCAAGAGCATTCTGCAACTTCAGGAAAACCACGAGACACCTGAGGTGTCTGTCCAAGGACCAGTGATGAACACCGTGTTCCTTCAATCAGCCGTATCTGTTTGTTCTATGCCGGAGTACAAGCTACCCCAGAGTGTGAATCTCACCCTCTGCCCCAGTCCAGTCTGCAGAAGAGCGCCTATCTTTCCAGGCTAGGGCCTCGGACTTCAAAATGTCCAGAAGAGCAAGCACAATCATTCCTCCCACCTGACTTTGCTGGCTTCCCATTTTTGGGAGTGCCTGCGTGGTTGACGTAAGCACAGGAGTTCACACTACAGACTCTGGAGAACCAAGTGTCAACCTTTTGAATACTTCTTTATTTCTTACCAACTTGGCAGCTGCTCATGCAATAATGATGCCCAAATACGTGCATTTTATACCTTCTTAGAGTTAAACATGGCCTCTTTCCCAAAGATTTACTGAGAGCGAGGGGAGAGAGAGAGAGAGAGAGAGAGTTGGGAATGAATGCCAAAAAGGCATTTCGTGGAGAATTCTGGAGAATGCCCAGCCCTGCTCTCTAAGGAGGCAGCAGGAGGTCTGGGGCAGAAATGTCTGAAGTCCAAGTGAGTCTTCACCTGGGCACACAGCAGGGCCAGCTGGCTGCTGCTCAGCTGACCTCCCGTGTTCTCACATCACCCCCAACCTCTTCAGGGGATAATCCTGAGTTCTGACGCCCTCAGCCAAGCTGAGTCTCATTCCCCAGCAGTCTCATTTCCCTTGCCTTCTTCCCAACATAGAAACAACCCTGAACCTTGAGAGACTGTCAGTGCCTTGGTGGCTGAGAAGTGAATGTCTCTCCAAACCCAGCTCTACAAAAATCAATGTGGAAGGCTGGGGATGTAGTGCAGTCTGAAGACTGCCTGCCTAGCGTGCAGAAGGCTCTGGATTTGATACCTACAGTGTTGTGTTTCTTTAAACTCGGTAGCTGCCCCTTCAGAAACTGCTGTCCTAATCGGTAGTTGCAACTACGTAGCTATCAGCTGTTGGGCCACCCTGGCAATAGCCAGGCAGGAATTCTGTTCCCTCAGGTACCGGCTTTATCATGGCCACTAAAGGGAACTTTACCTAGATCTCTATCCCTCTATAGAACTCAGGATTCAAAGGTTGAGGTGAAATTCTGCTTGCTCAGAGAGCCCAAATACCAAATAGCTAACTTTCTCTCCTAGCTTGTGGCTCCCCCAAAACATGGCCATCCTTCTGCTCAGCCCCCACTTAAGAAGCCTAACTATACGTGGTTCCTCTTACTACTTCCTGTCAGCTAGTTACTGACAAGGATTAATTTTATTTAATCAAACAAATATAACATGCCTTTGCATCATTAAACAAATATTCCACAGCATAAACGAATGTACCATACCTTAAATTAATAGTCCACAATACTACACCACTTAAACCTGTAATCCCCCCACTGGGGAGGTGGAGACAGGAGAATCGGGAATTTCAAGATGACTTGCAGCTGCACACGGAGTTAAAGGCCAGCCTTGGATGCATATGATCCTGCTTTAGAAATCAAAAGTCAGTATGCAAACCTAGAAGTAGGAGGGGCTGCTCCAGACATGATCCGGTTGAGCCAGGTTGTTTTGGTGACACTTTGTTCCACACACGGTGATGGCTTAAAAATCTAACCTTTCCTATCTTGTGGAATCCCAAGTACTGCAGATGAAGGTCAGTGCTTATTTTGGCTCAAGGCACCTGCCACCAGTAGCATACTATTGTAGTTAGCTCTGTGTCCTTGAGCAAATCATTCTGCTGTAGGATAATGCTTTTGTACACTGTAAAGATTTGTCACTTGTACTGGTTTAATAAAACACTAATTAGCCAGTAGCCAGACAGGAAGTATAGGTGGGACAACCAGACTAAGAGAATTCTGGGAAAAGGAAAGGCAGAGAGTCAGTCACCAGCCAGATGCAGAGGAAGCAAGATGAGAATGCCTCACTGAAAAATGTACCAATCCACATGACTAAATATAAACAAGAATTATGGGTTAATTTAAGTTGTAAGAGTTTAGTAATAATAAGCCTGAGCTAATGAGACAAACAGTAATGTAAACCTCTGTGTGTTTCTTTGGGACTGAACGGCTGCAGAATCAGGCAGGACAGAAAGTTCCATCTACATTATTCCTGTTAAGACCTCAGCTCAGGGATGCTACTCTTTTCTCTTTCCTCTGAAGACTTATCATGGGAGCCTTCCAGGTAGTCCCCACGGTCCCAGAAGTGTGATGCTAGCCCAGTGGTGACTAGCCTATTGGTATGATTGTTTCTACCAGAAGCTCTACCTACCACGCCATATGTTACCCTCTGTCTCTGTAGCTTCCTCCCCTCTCACTTTCATGTTCTTTCATATATCACTGGACTCTGATGATGTGAAAGACAACCCTAGGAATCCATTTTTCGTTGTGCCTCAAATTCACATCCCACTGGTCTCTGAACTTTAAAGGCCTAACACTTCACGGTGACCCTATCTAAATTGTCACAGTTTCACCTGATTGTTTTTTATGCAAGAAATTCATGTACATTCTCACAAAAGGTCAGCTGGAGCAAGAGCAGGCCCCACCCCCTACTGGTGCCACCCAGGAACCTGGATGACAATAGTCTTCTTTCTATGCAGGTCCCTGTCTAGTGATCAGCATCCAGATGCTGTTGTCTTCTAGCCAGCAGCCCTAGAGTTGCCATTTGCCCAGCCTGATTTCAGACAATTCACATCAGCACTTTTTCTAAGAACCAAATCCTGTTTTGTTATCCTTCAGAAAAACCTTTTGGGTAAACTAAAGCAGATCAACAGATCTGGAGCTTGACACCTCAAGCCAGCTCTTCCCCTTCACACCCACGGCCACCAGGGGAAGCTGTGCCTTGGTTCATGGTCTGCTTGCCCAAGGGCAGAGAACCCATGGCTTGTGATGGAAACATCCCATGGTGCTGGCCGTGAACTTGTTGTACAACAAAGGATGAGTGAGAGGACATGTGAAGACTTTCTGTTGTCTGTTGTTTTATTTTGTTCTTTGGCTCTTTGGGGGGCCCACCACCCAGCTCCCAAATAAACACACAAAGCTATTTTCTTACTTATGAATGCCTGGGCATAGCTTAGCTTGGCTTGTTTCTCGCCAGCTTTTTTTTTTTTAATAATTTATTTTAACCTTATTTTATGTGCATTGGTGTAAAGCTACAGACAGTTGTGAGCTGCCATGTGGGTGCTGGGAATTGAACCCGGGTCCTCCGGAAGAGCAGCCAGTGCTCTTAACCGTTGAGCCATCTCTCCAGCCCCCTCGCCAGCTTTTCTTAAATTATCCCATCTTCCTTTTGCCTCTGGGCTTTTACCTTTCTCTGTTTCTGTATATCTTTTCTTTCCTTCTTCTTCCATGTCTGGCTGGGTGGCTGGCCCCTTCTTTTCTTGCTCCTTCTCTCACTCCTAGACCTTTCTTTTTCTCCTTCTATTTATCCTCTCTGCCTGCTAGCCCCACCTATCCTTTCTCCCAGCATTGCTATTGGCTCTCTTTATTAGACCAATTAGGTGTTTTAGACAGGCAAGTAACATAGCTTCACAGAATTAAACAAATGCAACATAAAAGAATACAGTATATCTTTGCATCATTAAACAAATGTTCCACAGCATAAACAAATGTAGCACACCTTAAAATAATATTCCACAACAACTCTCCCCACTCTGCCAAAGTGTCCAGGATGCTTAGAAAACAGTCATGCTCAGAACTGCAGTATGGGAGGCAGAGGGCCGCGTGGTTGAGACTTTGAATGAGTCTAACTTCTAGAGGTCCATGTAGAAATGGCTTCAGAAGTGTGAACACTGCATTTGCTTTGCTTCCTCAGTGATACCCACTATTAGCAACATAGACTTAGGGAGGTCACTGTATATGACCAAAGATTCATCTTCACTCTAGGACTTGTAGTGTTGGTGGTGGTGTGCGTGTCTGTGTATAGGTGTGTGTGTAGGGGGTGGGGTGTATTGTGGCGGTGGTGAATCTATGTTAGTGTGTCTGTGTGTGCACTCTTTTGCAGGTGTGAATGCTAGTACCTGTGAATTGCTGTGTAGGCCAAACTGTCTGGCTCCAACCTTCTAGAGAGTCTCCTGTCTCTATCTTCTGGTTCCCATCTACTTACCTGATATGCCCAGCTTTTACAGGGATTCTAGGGATGCGAATTTAAGTCCTGGACTTGAGTGGCAACTTCTTAGCCCATGTGAGACTTTTAATAGAATAAAAGTAATTGAGGAGGGGATCTAAATTGGAAAGAAAAATTTTAGAGAGAAATTATTTTAATTGTTATAGTGAAAGTCTAGTGTTATCTCTCCCTCTCTTCCTCCCTTTTGTAAATGTTCTACATAAACATGTATAACTCATATCAAAACAGCTGAAAGTTTCTGTTGCTTTGCTCATGGCTTTGGTTCATTGAAAAGTCTCTCAGAATTGTTATTTTCACACATGTCTCATTTAGTAAGTTACTTGGACCATGTGACACATGTTTTGTGCTTCCCACTCAAGCACCCAGCAAATGTTACCAGAAACCAAAAAGGTGATCTTCTAGCCCTGCAACTTTAACAGTCTCAAGAGGCCCTGGGTGTGATTCCTTGACCCTCTTCTTCAGTCAAAAATGTAGCCTTGGCTTCAACATGTAGGTGGAGGGTAGGGTTAATTAAGTTCTGAAATTTTCTCAGGGCTTTAGAAGGAATCTTGGGTATCCTAGGGCATGTCACAGTTATGCTGAGAGTCACTGCGCCTGTCTACAGAGCAGACTAGGGAAACACACCCAGCCCAGGAGAGACCAGGAAATAATGCTCATCTTTGCTGCCAGCCAATTTCCAGCAGATAGCAACTGAACTGCCTCAGGAACTCATCTTCCAGAGCCACTGCTGACTTTCTCCTAGGAGTTCCATGCCGGTGAGTCAGGAGGCATAGACTCTACACCATTAGTGGTTTTGAAGTGATCTGGACCACTTCTGAAAACAAATAAAATTATATAATCCTAATTTATATTGCACTTGCTCTCGTAGTTTGTAGGATTTCTTATACTACAGAAAATGTATGAAGTTCCAGTATCACTGATGTTATGGAAAATCAGGCTCTCAAGAGATCAAGCTGCACCGGGAGAAGAATTTGGTTCACTAGACCATGTGGTGATTTGAAAGAAAATGCCTGCCAAAGGGAGTGGTACTATGCAGAGGTGTGGCCTTATTAGAGAAGATGTGGTCTTGTTGGAGGAAATGTATCAGTGTTGAGATAAGCAGTCTCATATGCTCAAGCCATGCCTAGTGTCTCAGTTCACTTCCTGTTGCCTGCTGATCAAGATGTAGGATTCTTAGCTCCAGCACCATGTCTTCCTGCACTCTGCCATGCCCTGCCATGACAAGAATGGACTAAACCTCTTAACTGTAAGCCACCCTATTATTAAATGTTTTCCTTTGTAAGAGTTGCTGTGGTCATGGTGTCTCTTTACAGCAATAGAAACCCCAACTAAGATGGACTAGGTAACTCAAATGAGCTAGCTGGAGAGAGATTAGCTAATGCAAAGGCTTGGGAAGACACCTGTTTGTCCACTTCTCTCTGCTAACAGAGTTGTAAGACTAAGAAAAATCTGAGGACAAAAGAGCTTCCCAGCAATGATTCTATTTTACTATTTTTAAACATAAGGTTTCTGTACTAGTTTCATCAGCTGACTATTCATCAATGAATAGCCAAAACCCAACATCTTTTCAAAATGTAAACAGGAATCAATGAGCTTTTGTTTTCTTCTTTGATTTGTTTTGTTTTGTGATTGTTGTTGTCGTTGTTGCTTTTGTTTGGTCAAAGCCTTGCCAAGTAGCCAAGAAACTCAAGCTAGCCTCCTTTTCAGGGCAGTCCTTGCCTCAACCTTCAAAGCACTGAGATCACAGACGCCTGCTACCATGCCTGATGTGGATCTTTATTTGAGCAGATGCCTGGGTAAGGATTCCTTGGACCTTTGAAGACTACTTTTAAAAGTAGCTTCCCTGGTACTATTGTTTTCAAGTTTCAGTAAGCAAACACCTCCCACGTGGCATGTGGCTTTCCGAGCGTTCTTCTGAGTTGGCTGAGTGTAGCTCTCACGGCCTGGATTTAGGGTATGAAATGATTACCCTGAAGATGGTGTAGCAGTCAGGGGACAGAGGCCAGTAGTGGCTGGAAAGGCTGCCCTGGATCTCAGATGGAATAGACCTGCACACTTCTGTATGTTTGTCAATGGAAGAATCCAATACTCCACACCCAGAGAGATGCCAGGATTTTAATTCTGGCTCTGCCATCTTGAATAAATTTTTACCTATGAGAACCTCATTTTTCTGTGAGGAAGTGATAATGTATTTATCTCCCAGGGATACTGGCACAAAAAAAGTTCTTAGTACACAGACTTGTTGTCATTTCTTAAAGTAAGTTAGTTCTCCTCTATATATATTTCAAGACCCCCAACTTTCCCCCAAGCCAAATATCCTCAAGGTTCAACCCCAGGATTGGTGACTCATCTCTGTGAGCTCAGCCCTGAGTTGTCTACTGTGCATACATTGTCCAGGATGCTGTGACCAAACTCCTCCATGGAAAAAAGAAATCCAGAAAAATATCAGAGCTGCATAAGTGGTAAGCAAGACACTATCTTCATCGTCAATATTTCCAACCCGCCATAGCACTTCACAGTCTCTTTGTGACCACACACTTTAAAAATCTCCCTTCAGCTCTCTAGCAACTCAGATGAAACATTTAAAGTCTTTACATCCATAGTTCTTATTTACACAGAGTTAAAAAGTATGCAGTAGACTGTGTGACCAGCTTACTTATTGTTAGAAAATATTTTCTCTTGCCTCAAAAGCCTTTACTTTTTCCTTCCCTGAAATCACTCAACATGAGAGGACGTCTTTTAATTTTTTTTAAGTTTTACTTGGATTCTTTCCTAAATTGTATGTGATGCACCAATAACTGGAACCTGTTCATTTTCTATTTATGCAAATAAATCAGGAAAGGCAGGTTACAGATCGGAAAGAAGATTTAAGTAAGGTAGAACAAAGCCCTTATAATTCTATCCAAAAGGCAGAGTTATATGCTATTTTCATGGTATTAAGGGATTTTAAAGAACCTCTCAATATAGTTACCGATTCGCAATATGCAGAAAGAGTCTTGCATATTAAAACTGCTGAATTTATACCAGATGATAAAAAATTGACTTCATTATTCATTCAGGTTCAAGATATAATCCACAGAGGTGACAATCATACAGGTGTTAAGGAAACCTTGTAAGGGTTGGGGCAGGATTCTGTTCTTATTTTTGTAGGAAAATACTCATCTTCAAACAGTCAAGAGCCCCTGGATGTTTGGATGCCTAAAGAGGAAAAGATAACTATCCAGAAAGGATCCCTGGATAAAGAGGAATATGGTTTATGAGGACAGGTCATCTGCAGAGTAAAATTTTGTTCTCTGTACATATATATTTATGTCTACGGACCAGTAGAATTATACTCTCACTTAAAAATCAAAGCTGGCTTTGGAGTTTAGACAATGGCTGTTATTCTCTAAATCCAAGCATGTTGTTAAGAGAAAAATTCAGAGTTTCTGTCTCATGTCAGGAGCTACCTGGTATGGGATAGAAAGAAGAAAAAATTTAGGAAAAGTTTTACTTTTCTCCATACCTATTTTGTCTATATTGTATCTTTCATTAAATATTTGTCTATATGAATAATATTTAAGTTTTCTACAATGAACAGTAGGTTTTCCTGCATCTTTGAAGTTTCCAGGAAGAAGATGGGGCCCCACAACAATGGCTCTACCTGGTTGATAGGACGTCATGATGTTGATAGTGCTACTTTAAGACTGGTTTGGGGTACCAGCTGCTCAAGATGGGCATTTCTCGTGAAAAATCAAATTGTAACTTTTATGTAGGTCTCTCCTGTCTGGTTCATGACAGCACACATCTGAATCGAGCTGCTGGGCCAGGGAGTACAAACCTTGCTTCCAACACAGACAAGGCTCCATCCGGTGACGGAGAGCTAAGACCAGAGTTGGGTAGGGCTAGGTCTGAAGGCCAGTTCTTAGGTTTACACCTCGGTCTCCTGTCTGTGCAGTGTGGCTAATAAAAAGATCTGTGTTAGGCTCGCAGGACTTGGGGGGGTCTTGGGAGGGAGGGCACTTGACTGGGCCACAATAATACTGCTCCACCAAGATCTCTAGAGGGTGCCATTATTAGACCCCACAGGAGGCAGACCTGGAGCTGGTCTCATTCCCGCGCCCCCCCCCCCCACCTCACATCAAGTGGAGCCCCCTGATGGGAAACAGTGATTCCAAATCCTCCAAACTTTTTGGGCTGCACCGTGCAGAGCAGCCTTCCCCCCCTCCCCCCGTTTCAATGGCACCTTTAAAGACTGACTCAGGCGGTTGGTTGACGTATCATGATCACGTCTGGAGGTTAAACAGCCATGCATCTATGAATGCTCATCGCGCAGTTAAATATTCTTGAATTTTCCTGTGCCCTCAGAACATATTCTATGTGTTTAATGGTCCCTCGGGGAGCACCAGGTGCTTTGGTCCTGCAGACAGGGCCAGTTGTGTCAAACCTCTGCATCTGTCAGGGTTCTCTGTGTGACGAATAATTGCCTGATTTCCATTTGAAAGTGCAGCCCTGACATTGAGGCCACCGAAACCCACCAGGGATAAGAATGGCTTCCTGACACCTCCGAGAGAGACGTGAGTGGGAAGAAGAAGCACGTGTTCCCCAAATGAACGCTTGCCTTCCTAGGGGCCAGGCCTGACTGTACAGCTGCAGATGAGTGGCTCCCGGGGAACAAACCAAACGGAATAAAGAAAACGAAAGCCACGGATTAGCACGAGTCTGTCGCAGCCAGATGGTCCTCTGCGGAGGACAAGTTCCTCCGCTTGCTTTCTCGGGCTCTCTGCGGAAAGGATAGACGACAATGATCTCACCCCTCAGCCAGGCAACCAGCGAGTGGCTCCTTTCCTTTCTCACACAACTTGAGCTGAAGGAAAAGTTGGAAGTGAAAGAAAAAGACTAAGAAGGGACAGGGAAGCCTGGGAAGAATGAATAAGTCTTAGCTCAGGAGACAGATAAGACACCAAGCCTGACTGGAGTTTCAGGAATTGGCATCGACTGGGCACAAAGAGAGCCCTTGGAGGAGAAAGCAACAGACAGGGGCCCCAGCAGACTGCCCTCTCCTCCTCAATGCCCGAGAACTTCGCCTCTACCATCCAGGACTGTCGTGGTATGCAGGACAGTGGGAGCAGGGGTGTTGTGGCTCTTAGAAATCTGGGTTTGAGTTCCATGCCCCTGCAGTGGAGAGTGTTTTCAACCTTGTATTTAGGAAACTGTCACCTCCCTCTGTGGCTAGAGGCCAATGAGTCTGTCAGTCTTCGGTCTGAGGACCAGCCATCTGCCGCCATCTGGATAGTCCATGCCTGGGAGAGGTGCCCTGAAGTGGTAGAAGCTAAGAGGGGTCTGAACAAGGCAAGGTTATGGGGTAAAATGATCCTGCCAAGCTGTAGCTGTAGCAGAAAGTTCCCTGGAACCTTCTGCTCTGGGAAGGGTTCGACCTAGAGTCATGCTGTCCAGCAAGCAAATCATTCATGGCTCATCAGCAAGTCTCTCATCGGAGTGACAGCCCGGGTCTGCTGGTGGCCATGAGGCAGACTACCAGATGCTTGCATGAGAACACAGCATGTACGTACAGGTGTGTGCAGGGACATAGACCTTCCATGAGCTAATTGGTTCAGTAAGAGTTCATACCACTCCTGGATTCTGGGGCCTCAACCCGCAGAAGATTCCAGACCAAATGAAGGTGCACTGGAGGTGTGAGAAGCCCTGTGAGTCTTTCATCAGCCTGGCCAAGCTTCCCAAGTGTGGTGGATTGAATGAGAATGGCCCTCCTTCCCCATGTGCCAGTGATGGACTAGTACATCTCTGGTACTGGAAACCCCAAATAAACCCTCCCTTCTATAAGTCGCCTTGGTCATGGTGTTTTAACAAAGAATAGAAAGGTAATAACACACCCAACACTGGGAAGATCGTCTCTAGCAGTGTTTAATAGGATAAATGGCGGCTCCAGGGTGACGTGTGGAGCATCCGGAAAGTAAAATGACTTCGTTTCACTGGCCCAGTGCCTTCCCCAGCCCAGCTGTCTTAGTGGGTAACAGTTTAGAAACTGCAGGGTCTGGGCCTCTCTTCTCCAGCTTCTCTTCCTTTCCCCTCCCGCTTCCAGTTAAATGGCATGCTGGAACCCAAGATCAGGGTGTCCTTTGAAGATGGACCCTAGGACACCAATTCAGAGGCAGAGATTGGGAAGCCATGGAGCTGAGAGCAAGCAACCAGAAACAGACACAGGCCAAGTCAATATCTAGAACAGATACACCTCCAGCCCGTTTGTGGCTGGCTGTGACCCATTTCTACAAAGCATTTTCCAAACCTCGCAGAAAGAGATGCAGTCGGAAACATTTTGGACTTCCAAATTATTCTAAGTTAATTGTCTTCGCTGCCATTGATGAAAAGAAATGAGCCACATAGGTTCGCTTTTTTTCCTGATCACAAAACAACACAGAAGACAGACGGCTCGGGACCACTAGCAGGGAAACTTGTCTTGGTCTGATCTGGCGGTGGCTGGCCATTGGCTGCATCCGTGGAGTCTGGCCCTGCCACAGGGCTCCCAGCAGGTGTGACTTCGTCAGACACTGAAGCAAGACAGAAGTGTCAGTGGACAACGCTTCCAGCTGGTTTCCCTGCAGGGGGAAACTATTGGAGCCAGGCTCCTGGAAACACAATGTGGCCCCACTCAGTACAATAAGGTCTTCCCAGCTGCAATAGCTACACCCCCACTCCTCTCCATAATTTTGCTCTGCTATGCTGTGCTGAAAATGTCATCATAAGTCTTTACCTCTGCACCACTCACGTGCCCTTGCTGGCGTGTGACTGTCTATGTGCTCTGAACAGCAAGGCCACAGGGGATGGGGTGTTCAGTCCTGGGGCTGTGCACTGGGGTGTGTGGCCCTGCTTGCCTGTGACTACCATGGTATTTACTCTCTGGGTCTTGTGTTCATCTGTAAAATGGGAGAAACTAATAATTAAAGTGAGGACCTATATCAAGTGATTAACACAATGTCCCACATGGAGAGAAAACTCCAACAGCCAATTTGTCTACCTGTGGGAGGCCAGAGGGCAGGCTGGGGACACAGCAGCCTCTGGGATGTGAGCCAGGAGAGGACGGGGAGTGGGGTTAGAGAACTCTGGCTAGAGGAGGCGTCTCTCAGGCTCTCTCTACTCCCACTAAGTCATCTCCATTTTCTTTTCTATGATAATCATTGTTCTGGACGCACTTAAGTTTAAAAAGTCTCCTGTGTTGTACAGAGGCTCACATCCTTCTAACATCCTAGAAAGCAATCAGACAAATCTGCTCTCCCTCCCCAAATTTGTGAGTAGGCTTCTGTGGCCTGGGGTAGGGCTTCGCAAATCTGCCTCGTGGTCAGTTTTGTTTAAGATCTGAAGAGGATTAGGCAGGTTCCAACAGGGCCAGACTGTGACAAGCCTTGTTTGATAAAGTCTTCAGTGAATATGAGGTGAGTCAAAAGTCTGGGACTTCCAGACCTATCTCCAGTCATGTGCCCTCAGATCCAGAATTAAAGAAGACCCGAACAGGCAGAGCCTGCCTTGGGGCAGCTCAAGTAGGCAAGTTATGTCTAGAATTTAAAACGGAGAGTGTAAAGTGACAAGAAATCAAGGTCCATATAACTGTCAAATGCACACAACTTTTTTGCATATGGCATATTCTTATAGAACGTGGCCCAAGTGGCGTGGCTGAGTATAGGTTCCCCTAGTTAAAGTTCATCTGATAGTCTAGCATTCTCCTCTCCCCCAGTACTCGGCCTGCATGAAGGCAATGCTCAGCCACCAATTGTTACCTATTCAAGTCTTAGGGCTGACTGATTTTCTTTTGTTTTGTTTTGCTAATTTTATCATTCTTAATACCCCTTATTTCTTTCACTTTTAATTATGGAGTTTATTGAACTACTAGGTTTCTTGGAAATCTGATAATTATAATTTTAAAAGTGATTAAATTTTTCAGAAATGGACCGTGCAAGTTGAATGGTGAGAGAGTGTGTTTGAAAGGGCTTTGGTTCACTTTTATGCTAGTACCACAGTACAGAGATGCAGGACACAAACTCAATGGTGTTTGTTTGTTTGTTTGTTTGTTTGTTTTGTCGGTTTGCTACTGAAAACACTCGGGGTTTAGAAGATGGCTCAGTGGGGGAAGGTTGCTTAAGTGTGAGGATTAGAACTCGAATCCCCAGAAGCCCCATAGAAGCTGTAACGGTTGGTGGGTTTGACAGTTTCCCCATAATCCCAGCACAAAGGCATGAGAGGTGGAGACAGAGGATCTCGCAGCAAAATCTGGACTCTGAAACACCTGGCTTCACATTTGGTGAGAGACCCTGCCTCAATATATAGAGGCAAAGACATCTGAGGCCAACCTCAGGCCTCCGTACCTGCGTTCTCTCTCTCTCTCTCTCTCTCTCTCTCTCTCTCTCTTTCTCTCTCTCTCTCTCTCTCTCTCACACACACACACACACACACACACAGCACCCTCCTTACCACCATCTTCCAAATCAGCATGTGTGTCCGTGGGTACATGTGAGGAAAGAAAGACATGGGTTTGGGAAGAGTCTTAGTTGTACAGCAGTGTTCCTCTGTCCCATCCTCCATCATTGGCTTTGAGAAACTCCATCTGACTGTACGGAGATGGCAATGGCCACCATGGGAAAATGCCCAGGTCCCCTGAGGTTACCATGCCCCTTAGGAAGCAGGACCTTCCCAGATGCTTCCTGGGAACTCCAAGCTTTTTCATTGCTGCTGGAGGCCTTGCCACTGTCCTTCATGGACCAGGGGCAACCCAAGAGACAAAAATGCCTTGACCTAGAGCCTATGAGGCTTATGGCAGGCAACCCAAGACTGCTAGGAAGGAAGTGGCCATGGTGAGGGCAGTGTGTGAAAAGCGAAGAGATGGATCCCATTTGAGGACCCTGCACAGCACTGTGCTCTTTATCTGCATGGTGCTCCCTAGCTCAAGGGGCTCAGGGAGGAGGCTGGCCTCTGCCCAGAGGAAGAAATATGCCAGAAGAACCTGCCAGCAGAGAGGGTTGGAAGAGCAGTTGCTTACATATCTAAGTCAACAAATCCCAGTTTCTCTCTGGAAAGCACTGGGTTGGGGGGGGGGGGGTGTCTCTGCATGTGAGTGGCACAGACCAGTGCAGAGTTTCAGTCAGACCTGGAAGGTTTCTGCCCTGCCCTTGTGCCTCTCACTACGACGCCCCAACTCCCATCACAACACTTACTTCAAACACCAACAATAAAGAGGAATGGCAAAAATAACCTCTGAACTATGAGAATGGCATGATGGAAGGGAGGGAGGGACGGATGGAAGAAGGGAGGGAGGTTGTTTGTAGTAAAGGTGCCAGAGTCTAGAAATGGAGACCTGAACACCTATGAGCATTGGTCCTGGTGACTTAAGTCAGGGTTTCCTATAGTTTTTTATTAGACCCTTCCATCTCAGTGTCTCCACCTGGATAACAGCCTAAACCAACCTCAGCTCCCAGGGATGTTCAGCTGACCCGAAACTAGAACAAAAGGCCATGAAAGTCGATCTTAAAGTTCTGCGAACGGCCATCTCATTGTTGGAACCACAACACTTTTAAAGAGAGGGGCTATATTCTGTGTGTCCCCAAGAGTCACCTTGCATATCAGCTATGTGAACAAGAAGTTCCTGGGTTGAGAACTTTTCGTTTGGGGTGCTCTAGAGCAGCTGAAGATCAGCAAGTGTCAGACTGAACCCATTTCCTTGTCTTGCTTTCTTCAAAGGTAACAGGAATTGCCCCTGCTATAGAATTTCCTCTCAGACCAGCATTTTCCTCTTAATCAGGGCAGCAGCTGTAGGAGATGGATCAAGTCTGCTTTGCAGCACCAGGAACCTCACTGTTGGATTCTAGTTTCTATTTTGGGTACCACAAGCAAAACAGTGGCTTTTTGGTCCAATTCAGCACCAGGTTATTTTCCCCAAAGTCCCACTGTCTTGTTATCCTTCAAGTGAGTTATGATTTTTATCCCTCTTTCCAATTGGAAGGTTCTAGTGTGTGTGGAAAGCCTACTCAGGAGCCTCTGCTAGGGTGAAGAGGCAGGGGAAGCACTCAGAGTAATTTCCTAGCAGAGGAGCATCTGTGAGAAAGCTCATTGCTTGGATACACAAGTGCCATGGAAACTGATGCAGGTGAGAATTTGCCTAAGGATGTGAGCATCCAGGGAAAGATTGCTGAGCTGATCATTGCAGGTGTCCACTGCTTAGATGGTAGCAGCATCATGGAGGGTGGGATGCTGCCACGTGCACGGTATCAGCATTGTGGAGGGTGGGATGCTGTCACATGGATGGTAGCGGCATTGTGGAGGGTGGGATGCTACCACGTGGATGGTATCAGCATCATGGAGGGTGGAATGCTACCACGTGGATGGTAGCAGCATTGTGGAGGTTGGGATGCTACTTCATGGATGGTAGCAGCATCTTGGAGGGTGGGATGCTGCCACATTTGACACCTCTGCAGAGCTCAGTGAGGAACACCCGGCACCAAGGACAAGTCTTGTGGATGTGCTTACCTTTCTGATTGGTGACAACTGTAGGTCGCCCCATGATCTCATCCTCGGTGGCATTCAGATTCTGGACCAGAAAGTACGTGGTCATTTTGCCTTTCCCTTTCACTTCAATCTCTCCTCTCTTGACAATTTCAAACCCTTTGTTTTCCAGGGCTCTATATAGAGAAAAACAAAATGTGCCAAATAGCAAAGATCACAGACCAGTATTAGACCCACAGCAGAAGAGGGAGGATCTGAGGTGACATCCTTAAGAGCCTGTTAGGACATCAGGGTGAGGGACTCCATGGGGAAGGAGGGAGGCAGGAAGTGCCAGTGTTCTGATTAGGGTACCAAAGGCTGGGAGTGGCTACAGGGGACCCACACACCTTGTTTCTCCCTCACTGTTTGATCTTTACTCCCCAGCACCCTAGTTTTCTCTAAATCCTTGTTCAAGTTTCAGCTCGAGCATCTCCATAAAACCTTTCTAGATACAGACCCTTCCCAACCTCCCGCAGCCCATGCTCCAGTTCTACTGGTGGGGGAGTAGAATGGTCAGAGTGGAGTCTGCACATCACCCAGCTCTTCCTGGCCTTCTCGGAGCTGAAGCAAGCTGTTAGCTGTTTTTTCCTTTCTTTTGCTTCTAAGCCTCAATATCAGATTTCCCCCCTTACTCTACTTTTATTGAAAATATTTTTTTTCTACAATATATTCTGATCGAGGTTTCCCCTCCTTCATCTCCTACAAAACCATTCCCACCCATCCAACTCCAAGCCTTCTTTCTCTCCTTCTCTTTCTTTAGGAAACAGGGAAATTAAAACCAACAACAAAAAATTTGCCGGAATTCTTTTTTAAAGGTGTTTCGTTTAAATAAGAGTGGCATTGGTTTTTCTTCATGGAGCAGCTTAACAGCGAACGAGCTGACCTACAGGTATGAAGGAACCTAATCTAAGTGTGGCTTTTCCTAACCACTCGAGAAATAGTGCCATTTGGTGCACACTTTCATGTGTGTTCTATTTCAATCACAACCATGAATTCTCTTTCTTCCCCTACTAAACCAAGCCGACAAGATTTTTCTGGGAAAGACCAGAGAGTGACTGTTTCAGGCATTGTGAGGCACAGTCTCTGTCACGACTGCCTGACTCTGCCACTCACAGAGACATCAGTCATGGACGATGTGGAAAGAAAAGCAAATATCTTATATCAGAGAGACCTCACCGCTGAATTCTAGCTCTGCTTGGGTACCACAAACCAGTCACCCCATCATCCAGCTCAGCAGTGGGTGATTTTCCCAAAGTCCCACTTTCTTGTCCAATAAAACTATTTCCAAAACCAGGCAACAGTATGGATTTGGCCTGGGGGTTATAGAAAAAAAACAAGTTATGGCAGAGGCCCCTCCCCACTTCCTGTCTGTAAGCCAGTAAAACACGGGAGAAGAAACATCAACCTCTTTCCTGTCCTTTCCATACTGGGGGGGGGGGGGGGGCAGTCAGATGGTTTGGGGAAGCTGGAAGAACAGTGAAGCCAGGGGTAAACCGATGGCCAACCTGTAGGCCGTGGGGCTCAGATGCACTTTGTTGGGAAGCCCGTGACTTTCCATCCTAGAGGCTGTGTTGACAGTGTCACCAAACAAACAGTACCGAGGCATCTTGTCTCCCACAACACCTGCTAAGACTGGTCCCGTGTGGATTCCCACTCTGATCTGCGCAGAGAGAACATCACTGAGAAGAGAACTTTGAATCTTCTTGTCTTTACTCTGAAGGCACGGTTTAGTGAAGATGAAAACACACCTACCGAAGTGGTTAGCTCCACGAGGTTTGACAAATGCACATTGTGTTGCAATCACAAGGTGATACCTTGTGTTATAAAGTAAATACATATTTAATTTTTTGCCAAACCAAAACTGCCCCGAGTTTTCCAAGGTTGATTCTCCAGTTCTCCATTCATATCCGTAATGGTACACACCTCCGCTGAGCTCTGAGCTATCAGGGACATGCTAGGCATGCATTTGCCCAAGTAGAAATATCTGCTCAGCAAAGCCAAGTCACCTGAAGTGATGTTTGAGCCAAAAAAGCAGGAATTACAAACAAGGAGCCCTCAGCACCGTCCTATTGCAAAGAAGAGTATCCATGAGTCCCAGGAAAATCTCAGAACAAACAGCCTGCCCTGGAGCCTGGGGGAGCTGAGCCTTCTTCCAAGCTTTCCTGCTTAGGAGCATAAGCAAGAGAAGAAAGGACTTTGATAGAGGATGCAATGTCAACGGTGTCGCATACCCCAAGTCCACCCAAGCAGACCAGAGCTTTACTTTCGTGTGTTATATTTTGTCTCAAGTGAAGTGCTCCTTTGCTCCCTACCTGGATGGGCTCTCCAGTGACAGGATTCATCACTTCTTCTGCAGAAATTCTCATCCCCAAAGCAAAATTAGCGACTCTCTGGGCATGACACTCAACAGGCACTGGTACTCCGCCTACCACCATGTAAGCATCACCGATTGTTTCCACCTGCCAGGGCAAACATAGAATAAAATAAAATAAAGCGTTCAAAGTGTTCAGGGAGTTTCCTTCATGTCCCATCCAAACACCTGTATGTGCCTCTCATTGACAACAAGCTATTGATTCTTTGCTGGGGAAATGAGGAGTAGAAAGGAGAAGGAACACAAGGTGGCCAAGAGATCTTTCTGATTTTATTTTGTTTTACTTTTGGTACCAGGGATGGAACCCAGGATCTCACATGGCTAGGCAAGCTATATCCCCAACCTCCTTTCTGGTTTTAGTGAAAATGAGTCCCAGAGATGTAGTGTGGTTTTGTTTGTGTTTTAACAAATAAAGCTTGCCTGAAGATCAGAGGGCAGATCTAAGCCACTAGAGGCCAGAGAGTGGTGACACACACCTTTAATCCTAGGACTTTAGAGACAGAGGCAGAGGGATCTCTGTGAGTTCAAGGCCACCCTGGGTTACAGGAGATTGACTCTGTCTAAAAGAGAAACAGCTCACACAAAGGTGATCCCAGCATTTGGCATCACACAGCTTTGTTTAGAATTGTTTGTTTGAATTTGTTTAAGATATATATATTTTCTCTGCTCCCCATTTTTCCTCCCCCCTCACCTTCTACCTTCTCCCATGATCCCCATGCTCCCAATTTACTCAGAAGATCTTGTCTTTTTCTACTTCCCATGTACATTAGATCCATGTATGTCTCTTTTAGGGTCCTCCTTGTTGTCTAGGTTCTCTGGGGTTTTGAACTGTAGGCTGGTTTTTCTTTGCTTTATGTCTAAAAGCCACTTATGAGTGAGTACATATTATAATTGTCTTTCTGGGTCTGGGTTACCACACTCAATTTGGTGTTTTCTAGATCCATCTATTTGCCCACAAATTTCAAGATGTCATTATTTTTCTCTGCTGTGTAGTATTCCATCACATCAATATACCACATCTTCTTTATGCATGCTTTGGTGGAGGGGCATTTAGGTTGTTTCCAAGTTCTAATTATTATAAATAATACTGCTATGACCATAATTGGGCACATGTCCTTGTGGTATGATTGAGCATCATTTGGATATATACCCAAAAGTGGTATTGCTGGGTCTTGAGATAGATTGTTTCCTAATTTTCTGAGAAATCGCTATGCTGATTTCCAAAGCAGTTGTACCAGCTTGCACTCCCACCAGCAATGCAGAAGTGTTCCCTTTACCCAATATCCTCTCCAGCATAAGCTGTCATCAGTGTTTTTGATCTTGGCCATTCTTACAGGTATAAGAGAATCTCCAAGTTGTTTTGATTTGCATTTCTCTGATGGCTAAGGATGTTGAGCATTTTCTTAAGTATCTTTCAGCCATTTTAGATCCATCTGTTGAGAATTCTCTGTTTAGGTCCATTCCATAATTTTTATGGTATTATTTGTTCTTTTGATGACCAATTTCTTGAGTTCTTTGTATATTTTGGAGATCAGACCTCTGTCTAATGTGGGGTTAGTGAAGATTTTTTCCCATTCTGTAGGCTGTCATTTTGTCTTGTTGACTATGTCCTTTGCCTTACAGAAGCTTTTTAGTTTCAGGAGGTCCCATTTATTAATTGTTTCTCTCAGTGTCTGTGCTGCTGGGGTTATATTTAGGAAGTGGTCTCCTGTGACAGTGCATTCAAGTGTACTTCCTACTTTCTCTTCTGTGAGGTTCAGTGTGGTTGGTTTTATGTTGAGATTTTTGATCCATTTGGACTTGAGTTTTGTGCATAGTGATAGATATGGGTCTATGTTCATTCTTCTGCATGTTGATATCCAGTTATGACAGCACCATTTGTTGAATATGGTTTTTTCCATTTTATATTTTTTTCTTCTTTGTTAGAAAATCAAGTGTTTGTTGGTGTGTGGATTGATATCCAGGTCTTCAATTCAGTTCCATTGGTCCTCCTGTCTGTTCTTATGCCAATACCAGGCTGTTTCCAGTACTGTAGCTCTGCAGTAGAGTTTGAAGTCAGGGAGTATGATGCCTCCAGAAGTTCCTTTATTGTACAGAACTGTTTTGGCTGTCTTGGGTTTTTTGCTTTTTTAAATGAAACTGAGTAAATTTTTTTGAGGTTTGTGAAGAACTTTTCTGGGATTTTGCTGGGCATTGCATTGAATCTGTAGATTGCTTTTGGTAATATTTTTATTTTTACTATGTTAATTCTAACCTACCCAAGAGCATGGGAGATCTTTCCATTTTCTGGGTCTTCTTCAGTTTCTTTTTCCAAAGATTTAAATTTAATGCCAACACTAGGGATATAGAGACAGGAAGGGCAGAGAGGGGAATATAAGGTGGGAGGAGACAGGAGCTAGGTGCACTCTGAGGATGAAGTCTGAGAAGACAGTCTGAGGACAGGATCATCCCTTGTGTCTGAGCATTGGTAGAGGTAAAATATCTCTCTAGTGGCTGGCTGCACTGCTTCTCTGATCTGTCAGCTTTCACCCCAATATCTGACTCCAGGTTTTATTTATTAAGATCAATTAAAATTCATGCCACACAGAGAAGATGAAGTTCTTAGGTAGTCACATGATGTTCTATATCAGATGATGAATTATGTGGCTGAAACTCTGCTGAGCAGGAGACCGATGCCTGGGACAGTGATGATTGCTGCCCCTGGGTACCAAAGCACTGCCTGAGCATGGGCATTCTAACAGGATTCCTATGCACTTCTCAATCCCTGAATGCCTCTCCTCCTCAGACTGGTATAGATGCAGGAAGGGAAGACAGGCTCAAGTGCTTCCCTCCTGGCCTGATTTCAGAAGCAAGCAAGCACGCGCACACACACACACACACACACACACACACACACACACACACACACTTACTTTGTAGACCTCGTGAACACTGGTTAGCCTGTCAAACTTGGAGTACATTATGTTCAGCATGTTCACTATTTGGATAGGTTCACAGGCCGCACAGATGTTGGTAAATGTTACCACATCACTGAAAAGGATTGTGCACGTTTCAAATTCTCCTGCAACAGAAATGAGGTCAGCGGTAGCCAAAGATCCAGAATAATAATTCTACGAATTTTTAATCCAATGTCTTTTGAAGACCAAGCCTGCCTGGCCCCTCAGGGAAAGCAGCTGACGTCATCTCCTCTTCCCCATCTAGTCAACAGATATGAGCACATACATTGGGTCCCTACTGTGAGACAGCCTTTGTTCCACAAGAGTCATATTGCATGAAATAAGCAGAAGGAGCCCTGGGTCTTAGGGAGTTCCCCAGCTAGTGCTGGAGGCAGGAATTTGAGTCAGCAAATGCTCCCCTGAGACGTGAAAGTGCTGTGGATTGAGAGAAATGGCCCCTTTGATCCAAAAGCGGAGCCTGAACTACAGAGATGCCAGTATTGGGTCTGGAGGAGTCTGTCTTGGCACAGTGGCATAGCTGCCACATTCTCCTATTTCTCTCTCTCTCTCTTCTACCCTGGCTTCCATTTACACTAATATCCACATGGCAGACAATGATCTTGCTAATTAAGAGTCACTTATTTATCCTTGGTATATCTACAAATGGGAGCATTCTCCGTCTGTGCCGCCTCTGACCTTATGTCCCCACGCCTCCTGGTTTACATGGGTTATCTCAGCCCAGGGAGCGCCTCCTGCCTTGGAGCCTGCACATCTGCTGTCTCCTTGCATGATGTACACTTTTCATCTCAGTGAGAACTAGGGTAGAGACTTACTGCTATCTGCTGCGTGCTAGCTAGTGTGTACTAAGTCGACTGCCGAACCCCGGAACACAGTGGGGAGTGGGGGAGCTTCAGCATGGTTTATCCGTGTGGCACTGGTCTCCCTTCACGTGACTCTACTGATCACGCTTCTGTTCTTCTCAGCCTTCTCCCTTTTTATTTTTTTAACTTTTTTTCTTGTTCATTGTAGCCATTTTTTTGAGTCCTAGTTTGCCGTCATGAAATAGTGACTAAAACCAGCGTGGGAAGAAAGGGTTGCTTCCTCATACAAGTCCCAGTTAGCAAGCGATCACGAGGAAAGCTGAGGCAGGCATGGAAGCAGGAACTGAAGCAGAGACCATGGAGGAACTGCTTGCCCACTTGCTTCCAGGCTCATGTTGAGCAACCTTTGTGATACAACTTAGGACCCATGCTCAGAGGTGACACCACCCACAGGGAGCTAGGCCACCCTCTATCATCCAAGAAAGAAAACACCCCACAGCCATGCCACGAGCCAATCTGATGGAGGCAATTCACCCTCCATCAATCAGCAATCAAGAAAACACCCCACAGACATGCCACGAGCCAATCTGATGGAGGCAATTCCTCAACTGAGGTTCTCTCCTCCCAGATGACTCTAGCTTGTATCAGCTTGACAGAAACTAACCAGATGATCTTACGTCATCCACAGAGCCTAATAGATTCTAGACCTATGTTCTATGCTAGAACTTTCCCTCCAGGTCTGTCTATAATTCTAACACTTGCTGCTCTCGTTAGGTGAAGTCCTGCAGCAATCTCACTCTCGACATTTCTAAACCGACCTGACTGCCATTGCCTCAGGCCTGATGTTCTTTCTGGCATGTGTGCGTGTGTGTGTGTGTGTGTGTGTGTGTGTGTGTGTGTGTGTGTGTGTGAGTGTGTGTGTGTGTGTGTGTGTGCTGCATAGACATGAGAGTTCATATACCTGAGCCCACAGAAGAAGGAATGTATACCTTCCTCTCTGCTCCCTGACTAACTCTGTCTTGAAACAAGGTCGCTTACTGAGCCAGAAGCTCGCCTTTTTAGCTAGGCTGGCTGGCCAGCAAGCTCTTGCATCTACCTGTCTCTGCCTCCTCCAACCCCAATGCTGGGGTTTTAGGTACATGCAGCCATACCCCGCTTTTCATGTGGATGCTCACAATTTGAACTCCGCTTCTCTCACTGTATCAAGCTTCTGTGTGCTCACGTGTTGCTTTTTGTGGAGGTAATGGGGATTTGAACTCAGATCTTCGTGTTTGTAGAACAAGTGGCCTTATCTCCTGAGCCTTATTCCCAACTCCTTATTCCAACTTGCAATAAATTATAACATGTTTTGATGTTATGACAACCTCAGAGCCCTCACCTCTTACCCTCGGGATAAAATCTTGCTGGTCCCCCCTCACCCAGCCTCAGCCCAGGCCTTGCTCATGTGTGATGAGCTCCCAGTCTTCCCTCCCTTCCTCACTACATCACAGTCAAACCTGGCATATGTTAAACGAGCCATGCCACCTCTACTATAAGGAAAAGGAACTTGGGAGTAGGGAGATGGCTAAGAGGGTAAGGTGACTTACTGTGTGAGCAGGAAGGCCTGAGTTCAAATCCCCAACACCCACATGAAAAGCCTGTCCGAAAGTCTGAATGTGGCGAGGGGTAGATAATGGAGGATTTCTGAGGCTTGCTCTAGTGTCAGCGAGAGGCCTTGTCTCAAAGGAATAAGACAGAAAGGAGTAGAAAGAGGTAGGCATCTCTGAACTCCATGTGTGAAAAGGCATATACACTACCACACACACATGTCTATATACCCCCCCACACCAGTGAGTCTTTACTGTCTATACAATAACAAACATTTTCTATAAGAACCCAGAATCATTATTACACCCCCAGAGTCTCCTTGTCCATGCCCTGCTCTGGAAACAATCCACACTCCACTCTTGTGTTATCTTTTAGTATCTTTAGTATAGAGAAGAGAAATAAAGATGTGGGTTAACCACTAAGCCCAAGATGATGCCGTTTCTAAATGATAAAGCCACAAGTCAAGCCCAGATCTGCCTAGGTTCAGAGTCCACACCCCTTAGCATGAGCATGATCCTCCCTAGGGTACCTTACCTGCAGCCACCTTCTTGCCCTCCTTGAGCTGGTTGGCCACGTGTTCAGGCAGCATGGCATACAGCAAGGTCTCTGTCTTCTTCTTTTCAATGGCCAGGTGCTTGGAGAGGACTCGCAACTCCTCCTTCTTCTTCTCCAGCTGGCGGGACAACTCCATCTCTGCCAGCCTCTGCTGGTTGAGGAGGATGAGATCCCTGGTGGTGTCGTGGGGAGCGATGTCAGAGAGATGCATCTTGCTCTCCTCCAGCTCTTGCAGACTGCGGAGCTTTGGAGAACACACGAAGATCATGCAGCGCAGAGAGTCCATCCAGATCATCTGACCTGCCCATCACAGAGAGGAATGTACCAGTAGAGATTGTCCGACAGGGAACAGGAGGCCAGCATCACCCGTGCCACGTGCCCTTTAGCCTCTGCAGTCTGCTCCCTCCTTCTTAGCCATGTGTCATGAGAATCGTCTGGACTTCCGTCTCCACTCTCATCTGTCGCTCTCTGCACAGTTCTGTGACTGTTGTTCTGAGCGTGAGGTGCCAACACCAGCTGCTATGTCTTCACTCTTCTCTGCTCTTCTACTGTCTTAAGGTGTTGACCTAACCAACCTTCTTTCTCCTGAAGCTTTTTACCACTGATTTCTCTCTGGACTTTTCCTACTTATTTGAAGTTTTTCTTTAGTCTGTGTCTATCTGTGTCTAGCCTCCCCCGCTTTCTCTCACTTTCTTAAATGTTGCATTGCCTAAGATTTTGAGTTCAGCTTCTCTCTCTCTCTCTCTCTCTCTCTCTCTCTCTCTCTCTCTCTGTGTGTGTGTGTGTGTGTGTGTGTGTGTTTGCATGTGTGTGTGTTTATTTCTTTAAAAAATTTTATTTGTATGTAGGTATGTGTTTATGTTCCCAACTTGAGTGTAGATGTGTCGGATGCCCTGGAACCAGAGCTACAGCCAATTGTGGACCTCTGATGTGGGTCCTGGGAACTGAACTCGGGCCCTCTACAAGATCAAGTGCTCTTAACCATTGGATCATCCCTCCATCTCATTCATTCATTCATTCATTCATGTATTTTTGATGTCAGGATATCACTTGTAACCTGGGCTAATCTTGTACTCATGGCAATCCCCCTGTCTAACCCTCCCAAGTGCTGATATTATATGTATGAGCCACCACACCTGTCTGGGTTTTCTCTTTTAACATTATCCAGCTTTATCCTATACCAAAATGACAATAAATCTGAGTCTCCTAAGAAACCTTGCTTTCCAGACTCAAATTGTGCATTTCTTTAAGAATATATATGATTATTAATGTATATCAAAAGCAGTAACCATTCATTACAGAAAAGAAAAAAAACATAAGAGATAGTGAATGTCATCTATAATAATCATATTGCAGATACATATTGGCTCTTAATATTCTGAATTACCCAAAGAGGCACCATCTGATATCTATTTGCAATCTGAATTTTCACATAACACATATTTCCCTGTGGTATTTGGTACAGATATACAGCACAACTTTTGCTGACTATATTGGTCATGGTGTTTTATTTAAATTACAAGCCAGCAATGATTACATTGTATCTAGTGTATCTTTCTATAAACAATACTTCTATGAACAAACTTGAGACCTCTTTGTGTTTACCTGTGCCTGTTTTGTTAAAGGATACACCCATGCATATGGTATTGCTTAGACAAAAACATGCTGTTTCTTGAAGTTCTAGATACTCATCTCCAGTTGCCCTCTGTGATGGCGTGGCAGCTATGTTGGTTTGTTTCCTCTCTCCCCATTAGATGCTTGTTTGCAGATGTCTGCATCTCGCTTCCCAGCATCCCTACAAATGCTCTATATCATGGAGTCTTTTGTCACTTAAATATTAAGTACCAACCATTGACCTGGCACATGGTGGCATGAACTGACAAAATTCCTGTCCTCAAGGATTTTAGTCCTTGCCATTTCTCAGTTCCCCACACCTTCCTTACCAGTTTGGTAATAATTGTCCTAACTAGTCTCTCATAACACCTACCATGTCCTGCCTTATTATGTTGTGGTTGTGTCCTGAGAGTCATCCCTGGACTCCTCCCTAAGTTAATCTCATACCTAACCCTCTCACCTGCACCCCAGCAATGGCCGTCACCTGCCCGCCAGACTCCATTTCTCTAAACCATTATCCATTCTTTGACACACTTCTAGTCTCAAACCTCAAATAGTATCCACAAGAGACCTTTTAAAGTGTTCCCAACTGCGTGACAGAGGCCAGGTATCCATCTGGCTGCCTTTGTCTCCTATCACCGCACTTTACCATTCACTCAAATCTTCAGAACACCTTTTCCTGGGGTTTTTTCCTCAGCTCAGTTTGTACACATTTAACATAAATACAGATTGATCATCAGTCTAACGGGCAGCTCAAGGTGCCCCTGACAGCAGGTACAAAAATGTACTCACGGGACGAAGCCCTAAGCATAAGAGGAAAAGTATGAACTTCTTCGAAGACAACAGAGGAAAATGGCTTTGCTTGTGCCAATGGTTTTGTGGCTGTGACAGTAAAAACACAGCCAGAAAGAGTAATGCAGATGAATTAGACTACACTAAAATTTAAAGCTTCTGTACCTCAAGAAACACAAACAATAAACTCGTCCAACCCATAGGATGAGAGAACATATTTGTAAATCATCTGTCCAATAAGGAGTTAATAACTATAATGCATAAAGAACCACCTCTCTTACACACAGTAAAATATTGACAAAAGACTTGAATGAACATTTTGCCAAATACATGAAGAAATTCTAGGAGTGATGGTATTGGCATAACTCTAACCAGGCAAATGAAAGACTTGTATCATGAAAACTTCAAGACACTGAAAAAAGAAATTGAAGAGGACACCAGTAGCTGGAAAGATCTCCCATGCTAGTGGATTGGCAGGACTAATATTGCTATGATGGTTATCATACCATACTCATCTACATTTTCAATGCAATCCACATCAAAATTACAAAACAATTCTTCACAGAAATTGTAAAAAAACAGTTTTCAACTTCTTATGGAAACACCACCACCACCACCAACAACAAACTAACCAATTAACCAACTAACCAACCAACCAACCAACCAAACAACAACAACAACAAAAACCCACCCAAAATAGTTAAAACAACCCGGAACAATAGAATAAATGCTGGCGGTATCACCATCCCAGATTTCAGGTTGTACTATAAATCTATAGTAATAAAAATAGCTTGGTATTGAATAAAAGTAGACATGTCAGTCAATTGAATCAAATTGAAGGGCACCATATACTTAAGGGCACCTAGTTTTTTTTTTAACAAAGAAGCAAAATAAGCAAATAAGTAAACATTGGAAAAATGCAGCTTCTTTAACAAATGGCCAAACTGGATGGTATATACAGAAGAATGAAAGTAGCTCCATTCTATCACCTTGAACAAGTTCAACTCCAAATGGATCAAGGACCACAACATAAAACCAGATACTCCTACTCTGATAAATATGAAAGTGGGGGATAGATTTAAACTCATTGGCACTACTATTTCCGAATAGTAGTACATCATTAGCACAGGCACTAAGACCAACCATTAATAAATGGGACCCCATGGAGCTGAAAAACTTTTGTACATTAAAGGATTGTATAATTTGGGTAAAGCAGTGACCTATGCAATGGGAAAAGGTCATTATTACTAATTATACATCAGATAGAGAGTTTTAATCTAAAACATAAAACTGGACATCAAGAAAACAAATAACCCAATTTAAAAATGAGGTACAGAACTAAACAGAGAGTTCTCAAAAGATGAAACACAAATAACTGGGAAACACTTAAAGAAGTGTTCAGCATTCTTAGCCATCAGAAATACACAAACTAACACTACTTCCATTTTCAGCTTACCCCAGTCAGAATGGTCAAGATCAATAACCAAATGGCAGCATATACTGGCTAAGATGTGGCCAAAGCAGAACACTTACCCATCGCTAGTGGGAGTGAAGACTGGTACAGTGGCTGTGGAAATCAGTATGTCAGCCCCTCAGAAAACTGGGAATTGATCTACCTCAAGATCCAGCCGTACCACTCTTGGGCATCTAACTAAGGGACTCTACAGTCTACTACAGAGGTATTTGTTTATGTTCACTGCTGTTCTATTCTCAAGACCCAGAAATTGAAAACAGCCTTGGTGTCTATCAACTGATGAATGGATACTGAAAAATGTCACACATTTACACAATATACTATTATTCATAGATCATGAAATTGTCAGATGAATGGATGGAGCTAGAGAAGGGGAAACTAGAACAGAAGGATTAAATAGGGAGGGGGATTAGAGAGAACAGAAAAGGAAGGAATATGGGGAGGGATAAGTAACACTAAAGGACATTTGAAAAACCATGTGAAAATCTCCAACTATAGAAGCTTCCTAAATATATACAATATAAAAGGAATCTAAGTAGAGTAGACTAAATATTAGGTGAGACAATATGCCAAATAGACTTTTATGACACTCAATAAAAACCTCCAATGCCAGGGTTGAATCTTGTTGAGATGTATTGCCAAGGCTGTTGGTAACTCTCCACAATCTGATGGTGAGGCCCTACTGCTAAAGAAAGCACATGTGTCACCGAACATGGAGAAGTCCAGTTGATGCCTAACTAGAAGCTTCACCCCTAGTGACTAGGATTCATGGTTCTAGAGGGTACTCTGCATGATACAGGACTAAGGCAATCATCAATATCTTCCAGCTACAAGCTTTGCAAACTTCACCTGTGACCTACCTCCAATATATATGTTTCTGTGTAATAGTGGCACAAATGTTATAGGTGTAACCAACTACTTTGTGATTAGATTTAAGGCCCAGTCCTTGAGAAGGAACCCACTTCTGACACTGCTCAAATGGCCAAGAACCTTAGAACAGATAGGTCATGGGCATACTATTATTTTACTAAAGAAACGTGACAAAAATGACTTCTAATGATACACAACTATACCCATAGATCAGTGCCTCACTCAACCCACATCAAGAGAAGTTTCTTCTTGTAGCAAGTGGGAAACTAATGCAGAAATAGACAATGTGCAAAGAGTAAGAGACTTTAGATCACTCAGTTCTAAATTGAATGTCTTAATTAAGTCTCTCCCTTAAGTACTCAGGGGAAATAAAGAAGATGAGGAAGAAATATCCTAAGAGCCAGAAAGGATAGACAACACCAAGGAAACAGTTTCTTCCAGATGTCACAGGACCGATGCCCATATAAATTCACAGAGTCAGAGGGGATAGATGGCACCAAGGAAACAGTGTCTTCCAGATGCCACAGGACCAATGCCCATATGAACTCACAGAGACTGTGGAATGCACAGAACCTGCACAGGTGCAAGCTAGATGGGGACCCAGTGCTGAGAGGGGGATGCAAACATGATCCCCCACCTCTAACCAAGAAGTTATCCATAACTGATACGTGCTAACAAAGGAAAAATTAGTTTTCTCCAATGAAGTCTTACTGGTTATATTAACTACACTTCAGCATAGGATCTATCTTCAGGAGTAATTGGCCAACACAAAGCAAACTCGATGGTATTTTTGTAGTTTTTTTTTTTTTTTGTCTCATTTTACTTTGTTTGGGCATTTTGTGACTTTTTTATTTTTGCTTGCTTATTTTGCTTTCTGTTTGTGTGTGTGTTTCTTGGTTTTTCCTCTTTATTTCTATATTTTAAAGAGAGAGAGAACATGAAATTGGGTGGGTAGGTAGGAGGTGGAGGGGAGAAAAAAGATGGTCAAAATACATTGTATAAAAAACATTTTCAAGCCGGGCGATGGTGGTGCATGCCTTTAATCCCAGCACTCGGGAGGCAGAGGCAGGTGGATCTCTGTGAGTTCAATACCAGCCTGGTTTACAGAGCTAGTTCCAGGACAGGCTCCAAAGCCACAGAGAAACCCTGTCTCGAAAAACCCAAAAAAAAAAAAACACTTTCAATAAAAAAGCAATTTACTACATGATCTAGCAAGTCCACTTCTGTAAACAGGCTCAAAAGAATTAAAATCCAGGACTCAAGGAGATAGACAGATAGTCTATGGGCACAGAGAGTCACACTAGCCAAAGAAGTAAGTCAAGTCTTTCGTGAATGAGTAAGTAGACACAATAAAGCAACAGAATACTGTCAAGCCAAAAAGAGAAGGAAATGAGCCAGTCACAGAGGAACAAGTCCTATAAGACTCCACTTCCCTTACCCAGTACCTAGAAAAGCCATGTCACAGACATGAAGGTAAAGCTGGTGGCCATGGGGAGGAAGGAGGAACCGGCAGCTATTTAATAAGCATAGGATTTGAGTTCTGTAGATGTTTAAAATGTTCTGGATATGGATAGGGTGATGTGTGTACAAACTGTGAGTATTCTTTATATTAATCTCCTGTGGTATGGATTAAAATGTGGAAAACTTCTGGTACAATTGAAGCAGAACCAAAGTGTATCCCCTACCAACAGGTCAGATGAAACCAAAGTGTATTCCCTCCCAATAGGTCAGATGAAACCAAAGTGTATTCCCTCCCAATAGGTCAGATGAAACCAAAGTGTATCCCCTACCAATAGGTCAGATGAAACCAAAGTGTATCCCTCCCAATAGGTCAGATGAAACCAAAGTGTATCCCTCCCAATAGGTCAGATGAAACCAAAGTGTATTCCCTACCAATAGGTCAGATGAAACCAAAGTGTATCCCCTACCAACAGGTCAGATGAAACCAAAGTGTATCCCTCCCAATAGGTCAGATGAAACCAAAGTGTATTCCCTACCAATAGGTCAGATGAAACCAAAGTGTATCCCCTACCAACAGGTCAGATGAAACCAAAGTGTATCCCTACCAATAGGTCAGATGAAACCAAAGTGTATCCCTACCAATAGGTCAGATGAAACCAAAGTGTATTCCCTACCAACAGGTCAGATGAAACCAAAGTGTATTCCCTACCAACAGGTCAGATGAAACCAAAGTGTATCCCTACCAACAGGTCAGATGAAACCAAAGTGTATTCCCTACCAATAGGTCAGATGAAACCAAAGTGTATTCCCTACCAACAGGTCAGATGAAACCAAAGTGTATCCCTCCCAATAGGTCAGATGAAACCAAAGTGTATTCCCTACCAATAGGTCAGATGAAACCAAAGTGTATCCCCTACCAATAGGTCAGATGAAACCAAAGTGTATTCCCTCCCAATAGGTCAGATGAAACCAAAGTGTACCCCTACCAATAGGTCAGATGAAACCAAAGTGTATTCCCTACCAATAGGTCAGATGAAACCAAAGTGTATTCCCTACCAATAGGTCAGATGAAACCAAAGTGTATTCCCTACCAATAGGTCAGATGAAACCAAAGTGTATTCCCTACCAATAGGTCAGATGAAACCAAAGTGTATTCCCTACCAATAGGTCAGATGAAACCAAAGTGTATCCCCTACCAATAGGTCAGATGAAACCAAAGTGTATTCCCTACCAATAGGTCAGATGAAACCAAAGTGTATCCCCTACCAATAGGTCAGATGAAACCAAAGTGTATCCCCTACCAATAGGTCAGATGAGTTTGTTGCTTTAGAAAGACTAGACATTAAATTAATAAATTATCTCTCATGTGACAGATAGCAGAATTTTATAACTATAGAGTTTATAATCACAACTGTGTACTTTAGTGTACAGTAAAGTCATATCATATAGTGTTGGAATAGACAATATATACATTTCCATGTAGTATGTTTATGTGCATATATATACTTATTATATAACCCTTTTATGTCTAAACCAGAAATGATTTAAAATTAAAAGGTGTTATTTACTGATCAGGCCAAGTAGACATATCAGAAAATAAAAAACAAACAACCTAGCAACAACAACAGCAAAAAATCCAACTTTGCTCTCAATGTAGTTCCTTTGCTGGCTTGGGAGAAGTTGAAAAGCTGCCTTCCCTGCTGATCTAACAGGCAGAAGGCAAAGGCATGGGCTCTTACCCCGGAGTTTGAGTGCCGGCTGGCTCTTCCATGCTTTGGGCATCATTTCTCTTCTTGTCTTCAAGACAAATTGGCTGTTAATGAACTTGCAGATGCTGGAGATGCTGAAGGTGACTTGAGGGTGTATGATGGAGAAATACTCATCTATCCCAAATTTCTGGGTCAGGAGTCCAGGGACATACTTCTGAATATTCACTCCGGCTTGCTTGACCCTTAGCTATCCACAGAGGACACATGTCAGTCTGGGGATCAGAGAGCAACTTCCACCACTGGCTTTCCCTAAGATACGACGTTTGGGCTTTGCTTTGCAACTCACTGGGGAGAAGAAGGATCAGTGACGGAATAAACATAATAAAACTATCATTTTTTTTAAATGGTCAAACCTGCAGCTGATGTTGGAAGAGGAATGACATAGCATGGGGCTGCTTAGAAGCCTTTTCTGACTGCCAAGAGGCATTAAGGCTCTCAACAAGGTCAGTAGTTCCATCCTGTATTATCTCTCCCTGTCCCTCACACAACCCCTGTCCCCGGTCCATCCTGGGACTAGGGCAAGGTTTCTTTGCTTTCTCCAGAGAATGCACAGGAGGAGCACGAACTGGGGACCATGACATCACCTGCCCAATACCAGCGCAGTGTCTGGGAGCCTTTACTAACCATAGGAACTCAGGTAAGCTACAGAAATCACCTTCATGTATCATTCTGTTCCCGTTCTCCTATACCCAAAAGCTGAAAGGGAGGGGAGTATTTAGAGCAGACTGGATTGAAAGCAATGGCATGAATCATGATGTTGTAGCATTGGAAAAATGTGAGCATTCATTGGCTTATAATTCTGTTTTCCACCTATGGGTGTTTTCTTACTGCCATGATTCCATCACGTCTCTGAGGAAAGACACTACACTCAGGTGAGTATATGCATAGAGTTCATGCAAAGTAGCAATTGACATGTGATGTGCATTTGAATTTCAACAAACACTAGAGGAAATCATATTGGCTGACCATCTTAACAGATATTTGGGACTAAATTCATTTAGCATACATGCCCTTTAAATGAATAGAAAAAAGAAATCAACTCAGTTCACATGTCTGTATCATCTGTGTCTACAGCTGTTTTGGTTTTGAGGTGTTATCTTTCAATATGCAGCCCAGGCTGACCTTGAACTTAACTCTTGCCTCAGCCTCCTGAGTGCTGTGATTATAGACGTTTGCCATCAAATCCAAGCTCCAGATGAAAGGTTATTTTATCCTGGGAAACTGAGAGCCACCAAATTTAAATGGCTATGCCCACAGCCCCACAGAACACGACAGGGAGCACTACTAAGAATGAGCACCATGGGAGGGAGATTAAGAATCAGTTGTGCTCATGGGGGTGGGGGCAGGTCATGTTTATGACCATGGCATAGGGTGAGATGCCTCTTTCTGGAGTGAATTTTAAGGTCTTCCTTCAGCCTTCCTTTCTGATCATAAACTTTCCCATTTATTCACTGGTTCTACTTTCTTGTTCTATTGACCCGAGGAAGATCATACATTTCTAAAGCTTCTAGAACATGACATGAAGTCAATGGCCCCTCCAGGGCAAAGTCTAGTCTCTAAAGCCACGTGAACCCGGGGATCTAAGTCCTTACAGTGAATTGAGCTCCCTATCCCTGGTTTAGCCCCAAACCCAAGCTTCTGAAAGAAAGGAGCTCTTACTGCTTCGTCAAAAACAAGGTGGAAAGGAAAAACACTGCAGAACACCTCCTCTTCAACCCACAGTCTCTCGGGATAGACAGGCTGGAAGGTGTTCCCGAGGGGCCCTAGACACACAGAGAGAAAAAGCCATGGTGAGAGGCCCTTGTGGAGCCACTTGGACAGGGTTAGAATCTTAAGTGTGTCCCAAGAAAAGTGTGATTCCCACTCCTTTGCACAGGCTCCCTCAGCATATCCAGATGGCCACCGCAATTATTCCTCCAAATTAAAACAAACAGAAAATTTGCGACCAGGTTGAGAAGCCCTCCTGCCCCCTGCCAAGTTTCTGCCCACTGCTGAAGAGTTAGTTTCTGGGCCAATTGAGTATGTCTCGCCATGAAAACAGAACTGGCATTGAAATGGTGACAAGCGGACAATGAGCCAGGAGAGGAGTGAGTATGTGCCCGGCCCAGCATCGGGGACATTTGCCATGGAGCTTTTCAGACTGACAGTTTAGGGTGGCACGTGAAAATTTAACCAACAGTCCTATTTGGCAGGGGGTGCAGATTCTCAATGGAGCCTTTTTGATATGAAAATCTCCCAGACAAAGGATGCCAACTGTGTTTGCCACAGCTTGAAGGACTCAGAATGCAGCTCTTTGAGCCCCACAGACCCTCCCCCAGATGCCTGTCATTTGACCTACCGGGCCATGACAAGGAGCATCTAGCTCCCTTCTTCTGCTGGGTCAGAGCTCTGATTGCGACTTGAGTGTCAGGTGCCGGGGGACAGACTCGTGCAGCGCCCAAAGACCCAATATGTCGAGCTTACCACCTTCACCTTGTGAATGGAAGGCTGGACAACACTGTCCCACGTCATAGCTCCTCAGAGACAGGCATGGGCTTTCTTGGTTCTTGCCTTCTGTCCTTCGAACTGCTGGCTGGCTGTGGTTAGTCACAGATTTCCAGTCCAGAAACACACTCCAATTAAGAAGGCCTGGGTCCAGAAGAGAGGCAGAATTCACTGTGCCCAGGATATCTGTGCCCTGCTTCCTCTTCCACTGAGCCCATACTAGTGGCTTTCCTATTCCAGAGACGATGGTGTCTCCATGCGGACCAGCACAAACAAAAGAGCTGTTGTATGGCAAGTTGGAAGCTGATTTTAAAAGTTAAAAACCACAGATGCCAAATCCAAGCTCCAAGGGAATCGGAGGCCTTGAAATAATAGAGCGTTTTGCCCTCTTTGCATAAGGGGGCTCTCCTGCAAATGTGGCCGTTCTGATCTAAGAGGCCAAGAGAACAGCACACTTACCATTTCCAGACATGACTGATGCCCTCACATCCCAGTGAGGTTTCTCCCCAGGGCAAACAGCGCTGTTCAAAACTTTCTCCTTCTTCCTAAGGAGCCTTGTCTTGAGAGCCTGAAGGGGGCAGGAGGGAAGCTCAGGCACCAGGTTGCAGGGCATGAACAAGCCTTGCCTGTTGCTGCTGGCCCCATCTTTGGGTACTGAAGAAGGCTGGTGGCTGGAGGGACAGTGTGAGGGCTCGCAAGATCAGTTCTGTCAAGAGCCTGAGGCTCCAAGGGCATGAACAAGCCTTGCCTGTTGCTGCTGGCCCCATCTTTGGGTACTGAAGAAGGCTGGTGGCTGGAGGGACAGTGTGAGGGCTCGCAAGATCAGTTCTGTCAAGAGCCTGAGGCTCCAAGGTGTACTTGCTGGTGACTCCTCAAGTCATTTCTCTATCACAGGAAGCCAGATTTTTTTTTAAAAAAAACAAGGTCTGTGGGAAATGCTTAGAGGGTCATGGCTTTCTAAGTGTCGCTCTGAGACGATGTCCCAGGGTGAAATACAAACTTTGGCAAAAGCAAGTATGGAAGGATGCTCACCACAAACCGCTTTTACAATAGCAAAAGGTTCGTAGCAACTGAATAGTTGCTATCTAACTATGATAAGTAGTTATCTAGGCGGCTAGATAACTATAATTTCCCAGGGGAAGATGTCCACACACAAAATGAGCAGCAGGAAATGACTCTCCCTAGGCAATGGGCGCGTGGGTCTTGGTGGACTGTGAGCTGATCACACACGACACAGAACCCTCCTCTAGGTTGGTGAGTCTCAGCTTGGGCCAAGGGAGTGTGCAGAGGGTTTGTGAACTCTTTACTGGTTCAGACTGTTGATACTTTTAAAACTGACTGGGCCCAATAACGATCATCTCAGCCTCCATCCAGTTCCCACCATAAGACCTATGAGGCAGGCAGTGTGCTGGTACTCCTCCCGTGGACCCTTCCCCCATTGCCAGAGCTCTTTCTCCTGTTTCCCTAATACATCTGTGTTCATTCTGATTACCCCTTATCCCCACTTCCTTCTTCTTGGACGTGAGACAACAAACTCAGAAGCTATTGGCTCATCGGTGGCTGTCATTTGTCGGACACCCTAGAACCTGAGGCAAGCTCACCAAGAATGGAGACAGTCCCCATTACTTTCAAAGAGCCCATAGCACTCACTCTTCCTGATGTTGGGTGATTATTTTTTTAAGGTGTGCTGCTTTTGTTTATGCTCCATTTGTTTAACTCTGTGAAGCTGTGATCCTTTGCCTGTCTAAAACACCTGACGTTCCTAATAAAGAGCTGAATGGCCAATAGCGAGGCAGGAGCAAGGATAGGCAAGGCTGGCAGGCAGAGAGGATAAATAGGATAAACAAGGATGAGGAGGCTCATGAGAACAAGGAAAGGAAGATGTAAGGGGTCAGCCACTCAGCTACACAGCAAGCCATGGAGAAAGACGTAGAAAAAGGTATACAGAAATAGGGAAAGATAAAAAGCCCAGAAGCAAAAGATAGTTGGCATAACTTAAGTCAAGAAAAACTGGAAAGAAGCAAGCCAAGGTAAGGCTGGGCATTCGTAACTAAGAATAGCCTCTGTGAGTGATTTATTTAAGAGCTGGGTGCAGGCCTCGCCCCCTACCTGCCCCACCAAAAGCCAAAAGAATAAAAGAATAAAACATCACACAGCACCTGTGGTTGAAAACTCTTCTGTGAGTGGACCCTGAGCATGTTCTAAGACGTAACCCCCAGGCTCCAGGAATCATAGTCCTATCTGTGTGTTTGAATAGACTACGTGGATACGGAGAGATCTTAACACATGTGGCATCTAAACTGGCAATGCTCACCTTCCATGCTGCAGCTGAGGTGGTCAAGGATGGCTCTTAACTGCACAGTGGACCTGTAACTGGTTCCACCTGCTGATAGGTACTGAGGACCTGATGGGTCTGCTCATTGCAAGCAGATTGCAGAAGAAGATACCAAATTCCAACTCCAAATCCTTTACCTTGATTTGTCATTGAGGCTTTAAGAGAGGGTTCTTGTTCTTCATCCCAGACTGGCCTCAAACTCATAGCAATCCTCCTGTCTCAGCATCCCATTATAGGTATAAACTATACCTATACCCAACTTTGACATTTTTACATGTGAACACTTGACAGGCTAAGGTTCATCCTAGAAAGTCTGTATTAAGTTACCCTTGACTTTGCGGTTCTCAGCTAGAAGTGAGTTTTACCCCCACCTCTGGTCTGTGGACATTGGCAATGCCTGGAAGCAACTTTGATTGCCACAACTAAGGGACAGGGTTCTAGTCACGCTGGATAGATAGATGTCTGTGAGGGGGCGGAGGATCCTACAAAGCACAGCCCATCACAACTCAGAATAATCTGGTCCATGGTATCAATCAAGTCAGGCTTGGGACAGCTTGCCTTGAATTCCACTGCCCAAGGCCCACTCATTTGTGTTGTTTGCACAGACTGTTCCAGAACAAGCAGCCCATCCTGGGGAAACTATGCTCTCTAAAGACAACAGTGGATCGGTACCTCTTGCTTTGTGTCGATGTCCTCACCGTCCTGTGACCTGTTTGCTTTTGCGGTTCTTGTCTGTCTGTGAGCCTTTTGCACAACCAGAAACACAACATGTTCCTTTTTCCCAGTCCTCTCCACCTCTTCATTCATGTCAAGGATACTCATGGCCACATCAGTGTCAAAAAAGTCCTTGGCCACAGCTTCAATGATGCCTGCCAAAAAATGACACCTGTGGGTGAGGGATGGCAGAAGGCAACACACTACCAGGCACCACTAACTTTTCCAGTTGTGCAACTCTGTGGGTTTTCTTTAGTTCACTATGTCTGTGTCTCGCCTCAAGGTAGACATCCTATAATGGCTCAGAGGGAAGCATATAAAGGGATTTAAGTTTTGAAAGTCTGAATACTAATTATGTCCCTGTCGTTTAAATTTCTGCTTCAACATCTATTCATGCTTTTATTCCAGAAAGGCGCCTAACCCACTAGACAAACTCTGTAAAGGGAAACAAAATTCCATTGGAAATGAGTTAAAGCTCATGTGTTCAGAACTATTGTTCTGGGGATCCATCTAGGGGTGAAATATAAAATATGAAGAAAGCATCACAGTGCCTACATTAGCAAGGGATGAGCAGCAACTCCACATGCAGTGATAGGAGAGTTAAAGGGAGCGTGGCATGAAATACCCACTTGCCTATACAGGGTTTCAGGGCAGGAGATGTATCTCCACAGAGGAATATGTGTACTTAGAATGCAGGATGCATTGGGTTCGAAGTACAGACTAAAACCAAGACTTTTCTACAATGCTGAATTCTTTTAAAGAGTCAATAGATACAACAATCTCCACAGAATTATCATAGCTATGCAAACAACAGCAGTGTGTTAAAGATCCTGTCTTCTGGTGTTCTGGAATTATTGTAAAAGTCTCCAGATCCTTAAGATCATGGCAAAGAAGCCGGTCACTCTAGGAGATGGTGTGCCCTCCTCACAGCGGGTGTATGGCCACCCTAGAGGGTGCTGGCATGGGCTGATCCATTTCCTACCTGGTACAATGTGGCACAGGCCATTTCTGTCCGAGTAGTAATGGAGAAGCATTGCCCCGTCAACTCCTCCCTCTACGCGAAAGGATGGAGCATTCATTTCCTAGTGAACAGACACAGCACATTTTCCCAGCAGGGAAAACACGTTGTTTATATTAAGGCCCATAGTATATTTTTATTTTTCTAGGTTAATATACAAAATAATGAGTTTAACCACAGCATCTTTATATATCATGTTTTATTCTTATTCCGTCCACTCCCAGACTGGCCCTACACCTCTTCCAGCAGGCTCTCTTTCTTCTTCACTTTATACCCATGGGCTTAATTCTCAGATGTATCCCATCACCTCTCCTTCCCACCTCTCTTAAAATCTCTCGTTCCTCTCATGATCCCCTTTCTGTTCTGTAATGCTAACACAATACACATTAACATATATGCATTAACATACACATATATGTATATTTGCACACACATAATTTAAAAAATACTTGAGTTACTTATTTTTACTTGACATGTATAAGTGTTTTGCCTGCATGTGTATGTGTGTGCTTGGTGCCTGTGGAGGCCAGAGAGGGTCTTGGATCCTCTGGAACTGGTGTTGCTGTAAGCTGTCATGTAAGTACAGGGAAACGAGCCCAGGTCCTCTGAAGAACAGTAAGCTTCTTTAATCACTATGACATCACTTTAACCCCTCCTTGTAAATTTTATTTTTGAGATAGGGTCTCTCTATGTAATCATAACTAGTCTAGAATTCACTATATAGACCGGGCTGACCTCAAACTAACAGAAATCCACCCCCCCCTCTTCCTCTCAAATGCTGAGATTAAAGGAGCACACCACCACACATGGCCTGCACATACATGACTTTAAATCCAGGATTACCTATGGGAGAAAACACATAGTATTTGTCTTTCTGAGTCTGGCTTCTTTCACTTAATGTAATCACTTCCGGTTGCATCCATTTTCCTGAAAATGTCATGATTTTATTTTTCTATATAGCTGCAAAAAACTCAGTTGTGTATGCATATCGTATTTCCTTTGTCCATTGATGGGCATCTAGGCTGGTTCCATGTCCTGACTGTTCGTGTAGTTCAGCAATAAACATGGATATATAAGCATCTCTCTAGCCGACTTAGAGCCCTTGGGTATATGCCCAAGAATGGTATAACTGTCTCAGAAGCCATGATTGTGTGAAGCAATAGTATGCAGCCATTATTAGCACACAGAGAACTACAATAGTGTTTACCCTTTACTATACACATAAAAGTACAACAGTGTTTATAATAGATAAATAATAATTCGCACACACAGATCGACAATAATATGCATACATCACCACCACTTCAGCTCCTGTTGAGGAAGCTTATCCCGAGTCTCTCTCCCTAAAGTATTGCATTTGGCAATAGTTCCCTCACCCAGGGAACTTATGAAGGAGATTAATGAGAGAACCATGGCTAAGCCTCCATGATCCCTGGCACCACGCCATGCTGCTCCTGTACACCCCCAAGGGTTATCTGTCGCCGTGCTTGGCCTGTGACCAAGCCACGCGAGCATTTTCATTTGGGAAAATGAGCTGCTCAGAGACCTCACAACTAGAAATAATCAACTCGTTTTTGTTCCAAAGGCTGGTTCCACTTGAAAACTAGAACCCTCAAGAATATACAGAAAGAAACATTATTTGTCCAGAAATAATTGTAGACCCTTCAGCATGGCCCTCTTATGATAGGCTAGGAAAAGGTCACTGGGAGGTTCTCTGAAGGAGTGGACGGGGAGGGGGTCCCCTACTGCTTGTTCAGCCACAATTCAGGACCCAAGACACTGGACTTTGGTCTAAACTAGGGGAGAAGACTAGTGTCCTTCACGGTGCAGGGCTGCTTGAGAAAATGGGTTTCTTCTTGAATTTCATATACTTGTTTTATATTTCTAAAAGTTTATTAGTGTTGGTAGAATATCAGTTTCCTCCCGTACTGAAATATTCTGTCCTTCAGGGAAGCTTTTTAAGCCATCAGGTAAACAACTCAAAACGGCTTCAGGAAGTTCCCGAAATTGACCGGACTCACTAGGCTTCTTCCTCGCAGAGTAAGCAATAAAGATGGCTGAGGATCCCCCTCAGACAAGTCATGCTACAGAGAAGACCCTGGGACTCAACCAGCTGCCTGGAAGATGTTTAGAATCATTCAGTCACTTGGCAGGGGCATGATCCAACTCTTGAGCTTGCTGTCGTCTGTGTTGCTTGTTCCAGGTTCCCAGCTCTTGTAAACTGTCACCGGAGCTGGGGTGAGCTTTTGGTGTGAGCTAATGCAGGTGTCTGGGAGACATTTCAGTTCCTGTAAGTAACCCCTCACCCATATTCCAGTAAGTAATCCCAATAAAACTCATTGGTTCTTCAAGTTGGACTTGGGTTGTTTTCATGCTCTGGTCTGTCATGGACTCCCAATCTAAATATCTTGCATCTCCCCAGGAAAGGTCTTGTCACCCAACAACAGAGTATGTATGAATATGTGTTTATATCTCTATTTGAGTGGTATGTGTGGTGTATGTGTGTATATGCACACGTGGGGTTAGGAAGATAGGGTCTAACTATTCGCACCCTGCTGGGTGTACTTTGGTGAAGAAATTTGACCGCAGCTGCCCTGTAAGTTCTTATGATGTTGGAACTGTCTATGCTGACCAGAGTGAAGGAAGTGCAAAGAGAAGCAATTGTTCACAAAATGCCTTCCTTGGGTTTACTCCAATATTATAGACCTTTGTATTGCCTCTTTCAATCCACACATCACCATGAGGTGGGTTATTTGGTTCCTTATTTTTTCTGTGTCAAATGTCTTTTTTTTAATTTTATTTATTTATTTATTAAAGATTTCTGCCTCCTCCCCGCCACCGCCTCCCATTTCCCTCCCCCTCCCCCGATCAAGTCCTTCTCCCTCATCAGCTCGAAGAGCAATCAGGGTTCCCTGACGTGTGGGAAGTCCAAGGACCACCCACCTCCATCCGGGTCTAGTAAGGTGAGCATCCAAACTGCCTAGGCTCCCCCAAAGCCAGTAAACTCAGGCCCTCACACTTTCAAAGTAAGGGGTTTTTTTTTCCCCATTGAGTCATCCTGACAGCTCCTAGTTACGGCATGCCTACTGTGTATGAAGCACTCTTAAAAAAGGCATTTTCCTCATACTTGGTTGCCTTGACCAGTCTTGATATGAGAGGTTGTGCCCGTTTTATTGTAACTTGTTATGCCATGTTCAGTGGATATCCTTGGGAGGCCTGCTCTTTTCTGAAGGGAAATGGAGGAGTGGACCTGGGGGAGAGGGGAGGTGAGAGAGAGATCTGGGAGGAGTACAAGGAAGGGAAACTGATCAGAATGTAATGTTATGAGAAAAGAATAAATAAAACAAACTGTTTTATATAGGCTAATAAACTATTATTTATGCTATGAATGAACACTACATCTTTACAATAAAGCATCTTGATGAAAATCTAAACATTTGAGTTTTCAATAAACTCTCCCAGGGACACCAGCAAGGCATGGACTCCAGGAGGACATATCCCACTTGGGAATGTAGTTTCCTAACACCTTAGTCCGTCACCCCAAGGGGTTAATCAGGGTTGGATGGCTCCCAGCTCTGGTTCCTGGCCCTGCCAAGCTTTTCCCTCCGATACTTGCACAGGCCTAATCTGGTTGCCCAAGCTATTATCAGCTCTACCCAGGCCAAGAGACCTGAAGAGAGATTGGAAAATCCACCCCAACCTGTTTTCCAGCCTTTGCTCCCACTGTGCTTGATTATCAGATTCGTTCCAAGTCTGGGTCCAACCTTCAGAAGTTACCCCCTCCCACAACCACCCTAAGGCTAGAACTCTGACTTCTCGCCAACCATTTATAAAGGAAGCCACTGGGTAGTCATCCTCCTTTCTATCCTCTAAGAGAGCCCACTGATGCCAGAGGCCACGGATTGTGCAGCTCCTCAACTGGCAACACTTTCTCTCTCTCTCTCTCTCTCTCTCTCTCTCTCTCTCTCTCTCTCCCCCTCCCTCCCTCCCTCCGCCCCCCCCCCCCACCTCTCAGGACCACCAAGGCAAAGCCCAGATGACCTTACCTGATAAGACAGTGCCAGGTAACTGTGAAGGGCATCTAGGTTTTCAATAAACTCGGTGAGATTTCCTCCCAGGGTCCGCAGCATCCTGTCATAGCCAGACACCTTACAGAACTTGAAGAAGTATTCTCCAAAGAGTTTCAGAATGGCTTCTATGGATACATCTGTGGAATACATACCCCAGTAAGGTCCTGAGGTGGGGTTATCCCTTCGGTAGTCTTTATCCAGATCCAGAGTGCTCAAATCCTGCTGCTGGGAGACTCATGTCTAATCCTTCACCTTCCTCATCAGTGACACATCTGGAATCACCTTAAGGCATCGTAAAGAGCCAGGAGCAGCCCTGGTTCACTATGAACCCCTCCCAAACTCCCTCACTCTCTTCTGTAACAGCTAAGAAAGATATTTCCCAGGGGTTCGAGCGAGATCTGTCGAGCTAGTGTTCTCCCTTGAGCACTGATCTTGTGCCCGGATCCAGGTTAACTTAGGGCAGGGTAGAGCACGGCCGCCCCCCCCCCATCTCGCCCACCACCTTGTGCACCTTCAAACAACAGCCTGCTGCAGAACTGAAGGCTGACTCTGAGCTAACACGGAAATGCAAAACGAATTTGCCCAAAATGAGAGCAAATACCTGTGACTTCGACTCCTCTCTCTCTCTCAGCTTCCCCAGGTCTCTGTCTCCCTTCAGGGTTGTTCTCAGATGAAATTCTCCATAGCCATTTCCCTGCCAGTCTTGCGGCCACCCCAACTATGCTCTCCCGGCATACTGCACTTCCAGCTTCCTAACTAACAGGCAATTCTCATGGGCAGCAACTGAGTCCTACTTATTTTCTTTAGCTAGATACAAAGTAAATGATGATGAATTCCTGAGTTATCTACAATCAAAGATGGGGGCAGGACCCCGTGTCTCCCCATTTCTCATCTGTATGGTGGGGACAGCGAGCAATTTTCAAGTGTAGTCTGGAGTTCCTGCAATGTTCGGTAGTCAGTTACTCTCAGAGCACGCTAGGATATTGGAAATAGATGATCCTGTTATCATGTCCCGCTTTGTCCAGGAGGGCAATGGAAGCAAGTTAGAGGACAGATTTGCTGCCATGTCTCTGACTATTCCATGTCCTCTGGACCACACCCCACAGCCAAACAAGGTGAAGGCTGCTCTCACTGTCATCGTGGACACAGGGCGTAGACCTCACTGCTGTGCCAGCCTGGAGCATCCTGAGACCATTCTCTTATGTAGGGTCGAGTTCTGACTTGTGAAAGTCCCTGGAACTCCTATCAGAGTCACAGCTCCCGAAGGCATCCTTAGAAGCTGCTTCTCCTGATGGAGCTACCATCACAGTGAGAAGCTCACCGCCCTCAGAGCACTTCAGTGCAGAACACTCCAGAGTGGCAGGCATGCAAAGTGGTCCTTACTTCCCAGGCCCTGCTCACTGAAGATCGTCTGGACAGTGAGGTCTTGTGGTACAAGCTTGTGCATAGCTATAAGATACTCAGGAGGCTGAGGCAGGAGGATCATAAACTTTTGGCATGTCTGGGCTACAGAGTCACTTCAACGCTAGCCTGGACAACCTTGGGAGATCCTGTCTCAAAGTGGAAAATAAAAAGAAGGATGGAGATATAGCTCAGTGGTAGGGGCTCTCTTAACACACATGAGTCCATAGACTCAATTCTTAACAACATGTGCATGTGTGAGTGAACACACACACATACACACACATACACCACAACAGGTTCCTTACAGCTCTCTGTTTATAGCCAGACCTCTAGGAAGATAATTCTTATGGAATCTGAGCTTACACAAATAAATCAAACATAGTTTGCCAAAACTACTAGTCAGTTCTTCTGAGTCTAGACAATGGTCCGGATAGGAGGGTGGGAGAGAACCATGGCCTGTGTAAATTGTCTCTTTTGTCCCTCCTAGCTGACAACAGGCTAGTCTGTGCCAGAATTCAGGAGCCACTGCTCAGTCCTAAGTGAACTGAAGTAGGTTCTATTTAGGTCTTTCCTGACCCGAGAAGCTTGCAGACAGGTGTGTAACTGCCACTTTCCACTCTGCCCTACCCCTCCCTGCTGCGTGAATCCAGCCCATTCAGGCTAAGTCGAAACAGCTGTGCTGTGCAGCCGTAGCCTGAGCCCTGTGCAGGTGCATCCTGTTACCTGCCAGGAAACCTGCAGGGCTCCCTTCTCCCGGGGGAACCTCTGTCTGACTTGACTTACAACTGAAAACCTGGGGGAGGAGGAATCCACAGTATTGGCTGTTTCAGCCCCTGTTGCTTTGTCTCTGGGTACCCAGAACTGTCAACAGAAAAGTCCCCCCCCATCCGCGGTTAACTTCCTTAGACCGCAATGTGGGCTTAGGTGGGGAGCTGCCATCTGTGCTGGCCTTGAGCCGCTCCTGGGACTCTTCGTGCAGAACGCCTTCCTGAGAGGGGACAAAGGTTCCTTTTCAGATCAGCAGCTGTCTTACTTTTTAATTCAGTTCCACCTCTGTGAATTTAGGATTCCGAGAGCCCTCTGATTCCCAGGAGACCAGGGCCATATGGAAAAAGGAGGTAAAGGGAAGAGAGCCCAAAACCCAAGTCGGCTTTAAAATGTTATTTGGTAGTGGGAAGAACGATTTCTAGTATGTGAACTTTTGCATCTTTTGTCCAGAAGAGGGAACTGAAAAGCGAAGCATCTTCTCTGTTTATCTGACAAATTAAACACCAGCAGTATAAACCAGGGACTTTTGACTGGGTTCCTAAGGGACATTGGTGGGAATGGGGTGGAGAGAAAAGTCGTGAAGGGTCGGGGGTTAGCACTTCCTGAAGCAGACCTCCGTGCACAGCTTCAGCCTCATGAATCATGTTCCTGACTCATGTGCTTAGGTTGACTAAGTAAGGCAAGGATAAAGGAGAGCTCTGAGACAGAAAACCAAACCAAATCAACATTCGGGAAAGAATCTCAGCTCTTCAGGGGACTGAGGCAGGAGAATCACCAGTTCAGGGTTCAACTGGACTGCATAGCTAGTTCAAAGCCACCCTAGGCCACTTAGCAAGACGTTGTCACAAAATAAAAAATAAAGACAGGGCTGGGTACATGACTCAGTAATAGAGAACTTGCCTAACAAGTGAGATGAACTAGACACAATCCCTAAAACAAGGAGAGAAAGACATCACACACACACACACACACACACACACACACACACACGACAGAGGGAGAAGGGGAGAGGTGTGGACATACACAAAGAAAGAAACAAAGAAGTCATCAGAATAATGTTTCAACAGAAAAATTTGGATAGTATAATTACTCAGGAAAAAAATTTCACCTATCTGGGCAGAGAGATGGTTCAGTGGTTAAGAGCATGTACTGCTCTTGAAGATGACCTGAGTTCAGTTGCTAGTACCTATGCCACATGGCTCAGAACCAGCTTTAAGGGATCTGATGGCTCTTCTGGCCTCTTAGGCACCAGCACTCACATGCATATTCAAACACAGGCATAAATATGATTTTTAATATCATTTTTAATCCTTAAAATCCAATAACATTTAAGCATAACCTTTCGACTTCTTTGTTCAAAAGTTAAAGACAGAACTCTGAGCAACTGTCTGGCTGTAATCTGAAGGCCTTGCTATCACATCAATGTGTCAACAATTTTGAACGTACTTTCTAAACATTTAAAACTGCACACATAAGCAAAGGCATTGACAATAAATAAAGCCAGGTTTCTCACAATCTAACAATGAAGCATGAATAATAAAAATTCAAATACAGATATTGGGGTACAAGCTAAAGATCAGAAAAGCAAAGCAGCCAGCCACTAAAGAGACCTTTGACCTCTACCAAATCTTCAGACTGAAAGGGTGAGATCCTATCTTCACAAATCCTCAGACTCCACACTCCACTGACTTCCTGTCTTTCCCCTTTATATTCCTCTCTCTGCCCAGCCATGTCACTCCTGTCTCTACCTCCCTAGTTCTGGGATTAAAGGTGTGGGATCCCAAGTGCTGGGATCACCTTTGTGTGAGCTCTGTTTCTCTTTTAGACAGATTCAATCTCATGTAGCCCAGGTTGGCTTTGAACTCACAGAGATCCCCCTGCCTCTGTCTCCCGAGTCCTGGGATTAAAGGTGTGTCCCACCACTCGCTGGCCTGTATGGCTGACTAGTATGGCTGCTTTGTCGTCTTATCTTCAGGCAAGCTTTATTTATTAAAACACAAATAATATACCACTATGTAAGAAGAAGTCTACAACTACAGAAAAAGGAAGAAAAGAATGAATATTGTGTGGTTGGATGAGACAAATCTGCCATAGAAATGGGCTGGAGAGGCTCTATTAGTAAACATGAGACCCAAGTTCTGATGGCAGCACCCATGTGAAAAGGAGGGTGTGGTCCTATGTGTGCTTGTAGCCCTAGCACTGTGCAGGGCAGAGACAGGAGTCACTGGGGCTTACTGGCCACCAGTCTGGCTCCAGGTTCACTGGGCAATACTGTCTTAAAAAGAAGAAAGCACAGGGTAGGCAAGACAGCCCAGTGGGCAAAGGTGCTTGTCAACAACCTGATCATCTGAGTTTGGTCAGGACTCCATTGTGGAAGAAAAATACAGACTCCTCAAAGTTGTCCTCTGACACATGCTTACAAGCCATGGCAGGGTCGCACACACAATATAAATAAATTGTTGTAAAACATTAAGAATACACACAAAAAGACAGAATGATAAAGCAGGACACTCTCACATACAATGCACACACATATATCACACTCATACAGACACAAACATATGCCATAAGACCATGAAACCCAGCGTCGGATATAGAAAACTAGACATTTGAGGTTAGATAATGGCTGAATAGAGAGAGAGGGGATTGGTAGATAGGTAGGTAGATAGGTAGGTAGGTAGGTAGGTAGGTAGATGATGGATGGATGGATAGATAGGTAGATAGATGAATGGATGGGTGGATGGATAGATAGATAGATAGATAGATAGATAGATAGATAGATAGACAGACAGACAGATGGTAGACAGTATGTACGTGTCTGCCCACTGAGGAGGCCTAACAGAGGTCAGTCTTGGTAAGAGCACTGAGCTAAACAGAACCAGAGCTTCTTTGAGAAACAGAACATTCCCGGGCTGGAACAAGGAAAGGAAAGAACAAATTGAACTTGTCATGCAAGAAAATAAAGAGATGTGAAAGAATGGTAGAGACATCAAGGTATCGGGGTGGGCTTGTCTCCGTTAGTCAGGTCTTGAATTTGAACATCAACAAAAATAATAAAAGCAGTGTGGCCTGTTTTTACAAATGAGACTCAAGATCACATTGGTATAAACAGACAAGCAGGGACGGGAGACATCTTTCCTCATGGCAGACTAAATAATAAATAGGAGAGGAATAATACACACAGAGAATCTCAAGTATTCATCCACAGAGGTCACATGGGACAGTGTCCCTGAGAACTAAGATCAAACAAGAGGGAGTTTGAGAAGTAACCAGACACCTGCATCATCCGAGAACAGCTTCTCATGAGGTTCTAATTACAGAGAAGTCGCAGGCTTCAGCGTAGAGAAACCTGGCAGATGCCAGCTTCACCAAGTGATCCAAGTTCACACTGCCCACAGCAAGGACACGGAACACCTGCCACTCCTGACAAAACCAACTGGGAAAGATGAGAGATCACTTTTGCAATCTCCCTGCCAAGAAGCATCAAGAAAAACTAGTAATGATCCCCCCAATAGAGGACACTCTACCAAGCAGCTGGTGAGAACTTTGGCAATGGCCTTCATGTTATGAACTGTAACAGAGACTGGGAATCTTCCAGACTAAAGAAGCCTGAAACAACAGGACACTATTAAAGGATTTCTTTTCTTTTTTTTTAAAGGACATTATACATAATTTGGAATATTTTTGTTAATATCTACAGGACTGTCTTGGCACTCATTTCCTGAGTTTGATACTTTCACTCCCCAAGAGAATTTTTAGGGACAAAGGTTATTTTATCAGTGTCTTGCTAACAAGCCAGAGGCTATGCAGATCCAGCCTCAGAGAAGGCTGGAGATGTTCACACGGGGGGGAGGGAGCGTGTATGAAGGGTAGATGAAATGGTTTTGGTACCGTTCTGATAAACTTGTAGTGGGGTTGCATTTATGGCGAAGTGAAAGGGTTTAGCTGGTAATCCTGCAAAGACCTGAAGAGATTGCATGCAAGATGTCCACAGAGAACTTGTGTCAGATGTGGCTGGAGCCACGCTCTTCAAGGTCTCATGTCTAGAGTCAGAGCATTGTCATTATGTTCCAAAATGTCTTTACACTGCTAGAGACTCCTGCTGAAATATTTTTGAGTGAAATTATAGGAAACCTGAGACTTGTTTTTGAACATTCCAGCAAAAACAAAACCGGAAAATGGTGGAGGGATCCAGACATGAAATAAGATTGGTAAAATCATTTGATTAGAGAAATTGGGCAAAAGACACGTAGGCCCCAATCTATGAATCTCTACTGTTGTAGATGTATTAAATATCTATTAAAAAGTGTTTTTGTTTGAATGAAAGATTTCTTCCTTCCTTTCTTTCTTCCTTTCTTTTCAAGACGGGATTTCTCCGTATAACAGCCCTGGCTGTCCTGGAACTCTCTTTGCAAAGCAGACTGGCCTCAAACTCACAGACGTATTCCTGCCTCTGCCTCCTGAGTGAGGGGATTAAAGGTGTGTGTCGGCTTGTCTGACTAAGGATGAAAGATTTCTCTGTTAGCAGGAAAATAGCTGGTATGCAGCATCTACACTTGGCCTCCCCAGAGAGGTGTGGAGCCTTTAACCGGGCTCTTAAATTGGATGCTGTATGAACTTGGGAGGTCGAACTTAACAAGCTTGGCTCTTCTGTGCTGCTCAGAAGTATTTACTTCTTGTGTGGTTACAGCTCTGGGAATTGGAAAACAGAGGCAGACTGTCCAGGGCTGGGGGAGAAAGGCCACCTGCTGACGTCTGGGTGAGGGCTGCAATGAAGCAGCTACCACCTGGAAATCATCTCCTCAACGAAGGGCAGACTTGGGACTGGATTTCTCATGACCCCTGCCCACATCTCATCACCCAAGATTGGGACATCAGGACCTATTCCTTATCTCTGTCCCCAGGGGTACCCAGAGAAGCATGCAGGGATCCACAGGACAGGGACTTGCTCTACAACTTACAATGGTCTCCTTTCATGATAACGGCGTTTGTTTATGGTGTGAAGCATCCCCTATGTGGGAAAAGCCATTCACAGAATTCCTCTTCTTTTTTCTCTGTGCGTGGACAGCGGTTAATGCAGAAAGCAAGAGAGCAAGGCCATTAGAGGGCTCAGCCCCCGAAGAGACATCTGTGCCATTCCTCCCATACATGAGGCTCTGGACCAACAAGAAGCTAGCCTGGGTCTGGGGAGACGGGGACAAAGCAGCATCTCCTGGGCAGGGCTGCTGGGCTTATGCAATCATAGCAGGCATGCTTGCCTGCACAAGGTCAAGCTGGTCAAGCGTGGAGAGGAAAACGGGATCATGAGCCTCCATCCCTAACTGAGAATGGTCAGGTAGTGGTTTGCAGGGAGAGCAAAAATCAGTCTTCTTTAGCCCCGTGGCTCCTGGTAGCCCCACCATGCTGCAGGAAATGGCCACAAACCTAGGAGTGTATGGGTGGCACACACTGGATTTAATGACTTGTTTTAAAAACAAATGGAATTGAGTACAGGGATGAGTAGGGAGGTAGAGGTAGGTCGACAGTTGGTAGAAAGGGCAGGGGCATGAAATTCTCAAGGAGTTAATGCAAACATTTCTTAAAGAATATATTCTTCTAGAATGATACCACTTAGGTCAGTCTTGGACTAAAATGTGCATTTTATTAAGGCAATACAACTGATAAATATCTACAGGGTACAAGATCATTGTCCCACAGCAGAAACAGAGAGGAGTGAGTGAGTGAGTGTGTGTGTGTGTGTGTGTGTGTATGTGTATTTGGAGGTATGTATATCCATACATGTGAAGGTCATGAACCTCTTTGATTAGGCCAGGCAGGCTGGTCTGTGAGTCCCTGGAATTAGACTGTATCAGGCTGTCTCAATCTCCACTAGGATTGTTAGCCTCATGTGACCATGCCAGCCTTTACTCAGGTCCTAGAGATTCAAATTCGAATGTTCACCCTTGTACAGAAAGTATTTCAACCCCCCAACTGCTGTGTATTGAGATTTCATGATCCTAATATCCTATTTGTGTGATGTACCTGCATGCTTATCTTTCTTTTGAAATATGAGCCAACAGATTTTCTAGAGATAACAAGAAGACAAAATTTTTGATAGTCAAAGTGAGCCAAAGAGAAATGATTGTGGTAAGGCTGGCTTTGGGTTGGAAGGAACAGGGTCATGTCCACACATGGGTCTACAAACTTGTTGCTGCCTCTAAACATGTTGGTTGGGTTGGAAACAGGACCAGGACAGGTGTGTGATGGCATCTCTCCACCGAAACTGCTGCCACATTTAAGAGTGTTCTACAGAATCATTACCAAACACACAAGGCAAGTGTTCTATAGAATCGCTACCAAATGTGCAGGCTGAGTGTTCTACAGTGTTGTCACCAAATGCACAGAGAGAGTGTCTTACAGTATTGTCACCAAATGCACAGGCTGAGTGTTCTACAGTATTGTCACCAAATGCACAGAGTGAGTGTCCTACAGTATTGTCACCAAATGCACAAAGAGAGTGTCTTACAGTATTGTCACCAAATGCACAGGCTGAGTGTCCTACAGTATTGTCACCAAATGCACAGGCTGAGTGTCCTACAGTATTGTCACCAAATGCACAGAGTGAGTGTTCTATAGAATCGCTACCAAATGTGCAGGCTGAGTGTTCTACAGTGTTGTCACCAAATGCACAGAGAGAGTGTCTTACAGTATTGTCACCAAATGCACAGGCTGAGTGTTCTACAGTATTGTCACCAAATGCACAGAGTGAGTGTCCTACAGTATTGTCACCAAATGCACAAAGAGAGTGTCTTACAGTATTGTCACCAAATGCACAGGCTGAGTGTCCTACAGTATTGTCACCAAATGCACAGGCTGAGTGTCCTACAGTATTGTCACCAAATGCACAGAGTGAGTGTTCTATAGAATCGCTACCAAATGTGCAGGCTGAGTGTTCTACAGTGTTGTCACCAAATGCACAGAGAGAGTGTCTTACAGTATTGTCACCAAATGCACAGGCTGAGTGTTCTACAGTATTGTCACCAAATGCACAAAGAGAGTGTCCTACAGTATTGTCACCAAATGCACAGAGTGAGTGTCCTACAGTATTGTCACCAAATGCACAAAGAGAGTGTCTTACAGTATTGTCACCAAATGCACAGGCTGAGTGTCCTACAGTATTGTCACCAAATGCACAGAGTGAGTGTCCTACAGTATTGTCACCAAATGTACAAAGAGAGTGTCTTACAGTATTGTCACCAAATGCACAGGCTGAGTGTCCTACAGTATTGTCACCAAATGCACAGGCTGAGTGTCCTACAGTATTGTCACCAAATGCACAAAGAGAGTGTCCTACAGTATTGTCACCAAATGCACAGGCTGAGTGTCCTACAGTATTGTCACCAAATGCACAGAGTGAGTGTTCTACAGTATTGTCACCAAATGCACAGAGTGAGTGTCCTACAGTATTGTCATCAAATGCACAAAGAGAGTGTCTTACAGTATTGTCACCAAATGCACAGGCTGAGTGTTCTACAGTATTGTCACCAAATGCACAGAGTGAGTGTCCTATAGTATTGTCACCAAATCCACAGAGTTCTGCAGCGCTGCTGCAAAACGACGCAGGATGAGAGCAGGCGCGCAGAACTGTTTATTTCTGAAGACTTAGACACTTGTTAGAGTTTCTAATCCATGAGGGCACCTGTAACAACATGCCCCAGATAGGCCTTTAACCATGGAGCTTTGTTTTCAGACTGTGGTGACGGCAGCTCGAGATGCTGACCGGGATGGTTTCTGGTGAGGGTTCTTCTGGGCTCATGAATGACTGCTTTCCTGCTCTGTCCTCACAGGAAAAAAGAGACAGGCTGGGCCTCTGGTGTCAACTCTCAGTGGGACACTTTACGTCTAAACCTAGTTGTTTTCTAAACTCTATCGCCAATGCCTGGCAGCCAACACCTCAAGAGGTAACTTTGTCAGGGCGCAGTTCAATCCACAGCGGCTCTTAGCTAATACCAGGTATTGTTTGTTTTATCTTCAAAAATAAGTGATTTGTCAGAAATTCACTCTCTAGACTATGAAACAGCAGACTTCTTCTCTAAAAGGAACTTATGGAAGGAACACTCTAACCGTCACAAACCATATGGATTCCATTGGGACAACTCAATTCTAACAATAAGCCACAGAAGACATATAGATAATATGTAAACAATCGGGTACGGCTGTGTTTCAATAAGACATTGTTTACAAAACTGGATAGGGACCCAGATCTGGCCCGTGAACTACTTTGAAGACACTTTTCTGAACACTAGCCAGAGGGCTCAGAGCATTATTATGAATTTTGACCACAGCCATTTTACGTGACCAGCAAAGCCCTGCCACTACTCTTAAGGGAGGCCAGTGGCGCACCCTGCCTTTCTCTGAGGTTCAACACCCAGTCACATTTGCTGAGGTCCTAAGCATTTTGCACACTGACCGCTTCATGGCTTACAGTTGGGATTTCACTGATTATTCGATCCCAAGTGGTCAGCTCTAAACACGTTTGCATGGGCAATGCCAAATAGACTCAGTAGGGTGTCTCTAATAATTAAAGGAGAAGAAGCCATGAATCTGAGACAGAGGGGGGGGGCAGAAATGGTTGGTGTGGGGATGGGGTGGAAATGATGAAACCCTAAAAATTTAAATATTTAAATTTTTAAAACTGATAACTAATCTAATACCTTGTCTAATACCTTGCCCACTGCAAACCCTGAGCCTCACAGCCAAGAGGGATCAGCCATAGTTTGCTGTCCAAGCTCTTCGGGGGCACCTGCAGGACAGGTGACTGTCATACCTGGGGCTGCATTTAACCTGTAACTGTTGGACACTTATCTCATTGAGATTCTAGTTACTGTTTTAGGCACCAAAGGCTCAGTAAAACTGTCCCCGAACCACAGATCCTGCTGTTTGATCATTTATGAGCTACACAGAATCCAGTCTGAAGGCTCTATAACCAGACACTTGTGACAATTCTGTCCTGGGTGATCAGGTACTGGACACAGACGCTGATGCTCCTGCTCGTGATGGCTCTAGATGCTTATCTCACATCCTCACGGGTTCCCACAGTGTGAGGAAAGGGTGGACAGGGAAAGAAAGGATTCTCTCTGAGTCGTTCTGTGCTGAAAGCCACACTGTATGTTGCCACGTGCGCTACCTCCTACCTTGACACAAACCTAGTGGGCAGACGGTGATCTTTTTCTTTGACCAGCTAGAAAATTATGGCTGTTTACTTAACTTGTCTTACATATTTATTTTTTGGTTTTTCCAAAGTAGCTCTGACTGTCCTGAAACTCACTCTGTAGACCAGGCTGGCCTCAAACTCAACAGAGATCTACCTGCCTCTGCCTCTCGAGTGTTGGGATGAGAGGCGTGCACCACCACCTTTGAAATAGAGACAAAGCTAAAATTTTCTTTTGTCCTATACTCTCCCTCATCCTGAAAATTCACGTCCACAAGAACCTGTGAACGTCAGCCTTACGTGGGAAACAAGTTGGGGCAGATGTACTAAAGGTCATACATTAGAGTCATTTAGGAGTGCCCCTAAATCTAATCTGATTGATGGAATCCTTATGAGACAGAGAAATTAAGACACAGAGAGGAGGTAGCTGCCTGGAGACAGAGACTGGAGTTACGTTGCCACAGACTACACACTCCTGGGGCCACCAGAAACTGAAAGAGGGAAACATTCTCCCCTCGCATCTCCAGAGACAGCGCTATACACCAGCCTCTTGGTTTTCACCTTCCTACCCTGTATAATGACAGAACAAATTGCTACTGTTTTAAATTACTCAGTTTATGGTGCGATACAGTTGGTCCCCATTATTTGCTATTTTTACTACCAGCTAAAAGAGGGGAATCTAAACTCAGCCGTGTCTGTGAGGCATTTTTTTGGTTGATGCCTGATGAGGGAGGACCCAGCTCACTGTAGGTGGTGTCACTACTGAGCAGCCGATCCTGGGTTCTATAAGAAAGCATCCTGAGCAAATCATGAGGAGCAAGCTAGTAAGCAGCATTCCTCTGTTGCTAGGGTGTGTAAACCAGATAAACCCCCGCCTTTCCCAAGCTGTTAGGTAAAATATACGAGGCTCTGTGCCATGTGCTTGTTGCAGCTCTCGTGAACACATAAGCTCACTATAACCCAGGCTCATGGTTTTCTGATTTCTATTTGTGATTCTGCTGTTTAAAATGCTCACGTGCATATCGAAGACTCTCTAACGTCCCAGAGAACAAGAAAGCTGCCACGTGCCGACTTACAGAGAATTTTCATTTTATTGTCTTTTTTCCAGACATAATGTTATGACACAACTTGTCGTGAGGTTAGTGGGTGTCTTTAAATATTTTATTTTAATTATGTGTATAGGTGTATCCCTGTGTGGCTACATGCACGTGAGCTCATTGCAATAGGATGCCAAAAGAGGGTGTTAGACCCTCCAGAGCCAGAGCTGTGGCCCCCATGTGAATGCCGCATTAGAATTCTAGAGCTGGGATTATGAGCCCCCAGTGTAGGTGTAGGGACTGGACTTGGTTCCTTAACAAGAACACTATACACTTTTAATGACTGAATCAATGTCAATGAATCCTGTGTGTGTCTGTGTATGTATATATGTCTTTGTATGTCTCTGTGTATATGCCTGTGTGTGTTTGTGTGTGCATATCTGTGTGTGACTATGTGTGTGTCCGTGTATGCATGAGTCTGTGTCTGTATGTGTGCCTATGTGTCTGTGTGTCTGTGTATGTGTGTGTGTCTGGGTGTCTTTGGCCTGTTTGTCTATGTGTCTGTGTGTGTTTAAACAGAAACTCACATAAACAACATCACACGTTGGTTGCTTCTCAGAAATTGTGACAAAGACACAGAAGCTGAGCCCCGTATTTCCCCTAGGGGTCAAATGTCTGTATTTACTACTTCATTGTCTGCAGGAACTTCCTAGCAGAACAACCGTAAGTGATGAAAATCAACTGTAGTGTTTGTTTCTTATAACAGCCTTAGAAAACCCAAACAAGCCTTTCTGGACTTACCCAGGACCTTGCAGGCTTCTTGGATGAGCTTAATGGTGATGCTGTCGTCGTACACGGTGTAGGTCATGAAGGCGTCTTGCACTTCTGCAGAAGCCCTGAAAGATGCAACAAGTGCAGTTGAGCACTGGTCCGCAGGAGCTGAGTCCCAGGACAGTCGCTGACCCAGCAATGTATGGTACAGCAAGCATTGCATTCAGGGCCCTAAGCACTGTGACTGTGTGGATGTTGACTCCTGCTGAGTGCATCCTCTGGACTCCAGTTTGAGCCTGAATAGGCTCAACTTAGATGAAGATGGTTAGTCTACCCACCGCCACCCCTGCTGGACTCCTCGAGGGTGGCTACAGTCATTCGCCCTTTATTTCTGAATCCCAGAAAATGGCACTGGTCCTGACACGCACATTCCAGGATCCTCAAACAGACAAGGGGTACTTGGGTCTGCAGTTGAATCTCTGGATTCCCTACAGGATTCCTGGTTTGGGTCCAATGGTTTCTAAGAATTATTACGTGCAGTTGGAATAGATGAGGAGGCTGGGGCCGGTGCGGAGTTGCTGCAAACCCTCACTACTGCTACGAAAATGGGGTATTCTCCACTATGTTGGAGTGGCCTCTCCACCCAGGCCACCAGGTGCCTTGTGAACCAAAAACTAACAGGCCAGACCCTAATTTATACTAGATCCATGGCCACAACCTGAGATGAAGGCTCGAAGGGAGGCGATGTAAATCCCAGGCCCTTACAAAGATTGGCCGAGGCTGTCCTCACCTCGCCCCCACTTCACTGTCCAGGTCACACAGCCTCTTCCTTCCTGCAGGCTGAGCTGACAATACTGTAGTGTCGGGTGTTTTTCTGGTTTGTATACATGCTATACGTTGCTGGGGTGGCAGACATGCTAACAGCTAGGACTTCTGGCCTCATTCCAGGTCTCTAATGCTGCATGCAGCGGTCACCACAGCCACGGCACACTGGGACACATAATCTGTCAAAATCCTTTTGGGACACAGTGTGCTGGCCAATAGTTTATTCAAAAAATAAACAAATAGACATTTTAAATGAGATGACCAAACTTCTGCTAAGAAGGGAGGAAGAAAAATGACAGTGGGAGACATCTCAGAGAAACCAGGACTTGAGAGAGCAAGTGGAAAGAGACATGAAGAGGACACTCAACATGTAATGTCAATGCCAGTCATACATACAAGGGCTCACCTCCACACCTCCACACATGCAGGGGCTCACCTCCACACATGCAGGGGCTCACCTCCGCACATGCAGGGGCTCACCTCCACCCATGCAGGGGCTCACCTCCGCACATGCAAAGACTCATCTGCACACACACACACACACACACACACACACACACACACGCATGCATGGTCTCACCTCCACACTCAAAGGCCATTGACTAATTGATATTTTACTGGAACACCCAGGGTTCCTCATTAGTGAATAACACCTAGTGTTATCCAAACTATCTATGTGGCAAGCCAGGGCTGGCTGCCTGGCTCAGAATAACTTGAGGAGAAAAACAAAAACACACACACACAAAATAAAACAAAAACACGCAGGCAGGCTCTGAGTCTTATCTTTTAACCACTTGTCTCTTGTTTCTCAAAGCTGAGAAACTGCAGCTCCCCTATACTTTCTAGATTCAACACAGAAAGGAAACGGGTGACAAATGACGGACCTTACATTATTCAGCTGATGTCATAGTTTGTTAGAGTCCAGGGTGAGTCATAAAGGTCCCAGGAGACACGAGAAGTTCTTCAAGGCAAGTCTTGGGCCACGGAAATGGGGTGGACTTAAGCACTGGGAAGGCGTTCTTTCAAGAACCCCTTACAGCAGTAAGGTTTGCCTACAGCTGTACTGGGGACAAGGAGATGAGGAAAACTGGAGCGTATATCCCGTCCTGACTATCTGTCCCTCTAGCCCATCCCTCCCCTGTAGTGGCATTTCATTTGTATTTTAATAAATAAAGCTCGCCTGAAGATCAGAAAAGTAAAACAGCCACACTGGCCAGCCTTACAGACCAGGCAGTGGTGACACACACCTTTAATCCCAGTAGCCACACTGGTTTGCCATAGAAACCAGATGGTAGTGGTGCACACCTTTAATCTCAGAACTAGAGAGGATATAAAATGGGGGGAGACAGCTCTCAGTCTTATTCTGAGGTTCCCTGGAGGCAGGATCGCTATTTTCGAACTGAGGTTGAGGTAAGAGCCAGTGGCTGGCTGTTTTGCTTTTCTGGTCTTCAGGATGAACCCCAATATTTGTCTCTGGGTTTTTATTAACTGTGCTACAGTCCCCAGTTCCTCTAGAGTCCTTGGCAGCATCCAGACTTAGCTAGACATTTTTGGCCCTCCCTCCCATACTCCCCAGCCAACCCCCTGCTGCTTGGACCCCTCTAGCTGCTCACAATGCCTTCCCTGCCTTCCACAGGCTCCCTCCACCAGAAGGGTGCCCACTCTCTCTAACCTGGCCAACTTACTTCCTCTTTCCTCTGGTTATTGTGAGTCTCATGAGCGTTCATGTATCCACCCCCTCCACGGTCCCCAGCGCCTGCACACCTGCCTGGGCATGGACAAGTCCTGACACCTATGAATGACTCTCTGATGCTTCTTACATCCCAAGTCTAAAGACCAGGCTGTGTCCTTTGATTTCATATCTCCAATATCTGACACTGTCCCTGGCACACAAATAAAAACTGATAAACACTTAAAAGAGGATTTAGGATTTGTATATGTGTGTGTGTGTGTGTGTGTGTGAGAGAGAGAGAGAGAGAGAGAGAATCTTATAACTTAGCATGGCCTCAAACTCAATAGAAAACTGAGCATGACCTTGAACTTCTGACCCTCCTGTCTCTACCTCCTGAGCAGAAGGATTTTAAGCATGTGCTACCCTGCCTAGTTTATGTGGTGCTAGGGATGGAACCACATAACCATGCTAGGGCTCTACCCACTGAGCTACAGGGCCATCTCAGTCTCAGAAGTTTTGATAAAAGATACAAATCAACAGAGGCTCTTATCCTCGCTGCGAGAGTCAGGAAGAGATCCGTATTTTGGCTAGTGCTCCACCACTGGGCTTGTCGCCTACCCCCTTTTGTTGTTTTTGTTTTTAGGCAGGGCCCCACTAAGCTGCCCATCCTGACGTTGAACTCCATCTGTAGTCCCATAGACCTTGAACTCACTGTTGTTCCATCCCATACCAGCTACTTTTATAAAGGAAAGTCTCTAGTCAAGTAAGCTTCAGACCTCAAAATGCCTGTTTCTCATCCTGCTAAATTCGCCCCCAATATTGTTGACAGAGGTTTCTGTCCCACCCTGTCCTGCAGCCATTCAGTCCCAAAGAAACACACAGAAGTTTACATTAATTATAAACTGGTTGGCCTATTAGCTCAGGCTTCTTATTAACTCTTAAAAGTTCACCCTGAGAAAGGCTTGGTGCCACACTGGGAGCCTGATCACCCAGTGTATTTGCCAACCAGCTAATCAAGACTATTGATTTAAACCTGTGTCTGAGCATCTCCTCTGGTGAATACCCCACCACCAGGGCCATTTATCCTCTTCACTTGAAGAAGCCCAGGGGTTAGTAACCTGTGCTCACTGGAAAGAAATGTCAATGCCTTCCTATCTTCTACACATATTGATGCTCTGATCCCTAAAAACCTTCTCCCCTTTTACCTTCTCTCAGACAGCACACGTGTGATACTCCAGGCACGGTGGTTGCTTCCCACCAAGCTCAGCTCATCTCAGATCTTTTACATTGGCTGTTCCCTCTTTCTGGAGCACACACACTTTCCTGACCCAGCTTGGCTCTTTCCTTCCAGTTCATAGATTCTCGTTGTCTGAGTTTTCTGCCCTGCCTGGTCCCCACAGTCATTAAGTCCCCCACCCCAAAATCACACAGAAGTCTACATTAACTATAAACTGATTGGTTTAGTATCTCAGACTTCTTATTAACTCTTACAACTCATATTAGCCCATTATTCTTATCTGTGTTAGCCACATGGCTCGTTAACTTTTTTAGTGGGGCAGTCATATCTTGCTTCTTCTGTGGTCTGGTCAGGACTGCAGAGGAATGGGCTTCCTTCTTCCCAAAATTCTCCTGTTCTCTTTGACCCGCCTCTACTTCCTGTCTGGTGGTCCCACCTATACTTCCTGCCTGTCTATTGGCCAATCAGCGTTTATTTAAAATATAATTGACAGAATATAGACATTTGTCCCACACCATATTCCCTCTCCAAAGAGTCTGTTTCTATACCTTACAGGGAGACCTGCATCTTTAAGCAGTCTCTTTCAAATGCTTTACGTTTGTATAGCTCTCTGAGCAACCTGAAAAGTTTTTTGTTTATTGTTTGCTTTCTGTTCCTCACACTAGACTCCATTTCCTGACACAGTCCCTGAGTCTTCTCATCACTTCCTTCCCCAATGCTTGTACCTCTGCTCGGCACATGCTAGGAGCTGAGCAAGCTCCTGCCTCATGGAGAAAGTGGCCCAGCTCAGCCAGTGAGCAATCTGGGCATAGTTTGGAGACAAAGCTTACCCCAAAGGTCCCACTCTTCCCAGACTATCAGCTGCCTCCACTGTTGAGGTTTAGGCCAGGAGGTTACAAAAGCGTGGCTCGGAATTAGAAACCTATAAATCTAGACTATATGAGAGGAAAATCAGCAAGGCCAGCAGAGAAGGACACACATCTGTTTCTGATTATTCCATATAAAATATAATCTATGTCATAACGTCTGGAGACATAGTTCACTTTGCCTAATCATTTCTTCTTAAATTTTGTATGGGAATTGATGGCTTTTTCCCCCCTTTCAGCAAAAATTCTGCTTTAAGAGCACCAGGGAATTTGTTGTTTAAACACAGCCCAAAGGAGATCCTTCGGCGCAGCAAACAATCTTGGCTCGGTTTCGATTTATGTTTGTAAGCTGAGTTTTCTGCTCTGTGAAGTTCTTTTTCATAGTATTCCCTAAATGAATCCAGTTTCCCAGCTAGCTGTGCTTCTCGAATAGGCCTTCCTCTTGGCTTTTCCTGTGTAGTCGCATAAACTGCTAAACACCGTGTAAACACATCCTCAAGTCTAGGTTAAGCAGACACTCCTGCTAAAACCTGATGACACAAGCCCTGAATATTGTCTTGCTAAGTCCTCTGCTCCCGGTGGTCTTCCTTTAATCCCCCTGCAAACGTGTGCTCTGTTTTGGTCATTTTTCTCACTGCTGTGACCAGATGCCTAGCAAGATGTAGCTTATCCTGGATGACAATCTGAAAGACAACGTAAGCGGCGCAGGCATGGCAGTAGGAGACTGCTCACATTTGGGTGAGTCAGAGGGAAATGAATGAAGATGTTAGGCCACATGCCCCTTCTCCCCTTTTTATTTGGTCTTTGCCCCTAGCCCAGGGAACAGCACCACCTATGTTCAGTGTGGAGTTTCTATCAGTTAATCCCCTCCAGAAACATCCTCACAGATACACCCAAAAGTGTGCCTCAACCCTGCCGTATGCATTTTGTAATACCATCAAGTTGTCAATCAACTAATTATCCCATGCTCCTCTCTTAAAGTCTTTTATCATTTGGAATCCATGGTTTTCTGGTGTCAGGAAATGCTGAAACCTGTCCACTTAGAGTGGTGTGGGAAGAGATGACACAAAGAGATGACATGATCTGTATCATGAGGTCACACCAAGGATCCAAAGAAGGGAAGTCCTTACCGTATGTTTGCACATAAACTAATAAACCCACTTCCGTCCTGGATTTGGGATGCTCAGCCAATCAGAGCGCCAGTCTGTCCATGCTATCATGCAGCCTTGTGATGGAAAGGAGGGGGCAAGGCCTGCCTTAGACAGTGCATCTCAGATGCCAGCAAGCATATTGCTGTTTACCTCTGCTTCTGAGGACTTCAGCAGTTTCCAAAACTCTTCCCTTTCTCCTAGGCGGGATTGACAATGGCAGGCAAGCTTAGTCCTAAACAGGAAATGAGACGGTACCAAGTGTTGGCCCAAAACTCAGTCTTTCCCTCTCACTGGCTATGATGGCCCACACTGGACACCAGGGTGATCAGGTTGAAAAAAAAGTTCATTAACACATGCCGGCCTTAAGAAACCCTGCCTCTGGACAAGGAAGGGGCTGTGGAGACACAGTGACCAGAGCAGCGGAACAGTTTCTGACAGTGTTGGGTGTGGTGGCCCCCTCCGCACCTGTGTTTGGAGGAGGGATGAACACGGCCAAGTTCCTCCAAGATTCCTCGGTGTGTTGTTCTGCTCAGCCCTCTCCTCAACCGCAGAGGGTGGGCATGTTATTCCCCTCTCATCCAGAATCAAAGATTTAGGGAATGGGGCCAAGTGACTCATGAACACACAGATCAGAGCAGCATTGCCTCAACTCAAGTCTGGTCCGGAAGACTGCACACCCTAGAGTCCCTCCATTTCCCTGTCCCAAGGCTTGCATCTTGAAAAGAAATTGACAACAAACCATGACTTCTATGATTGCAGATAGTGTTTACAGGGTGCTTGCTGCAAGTTGGGTGTCTGACTTACACATCCCATTCGGTACCTGCAATAATCCTACACGGAATGGGCACTCCTTCATGACAAGACACCTGGTTCACTGAGTGGTTAGATGCTCGGCCGGGGCCTTGTGGACTGTAGATCATATTTCTGACCTTTGACCCTCCAGTAACTGTAGCCTTAAACTATATAGACTGACAGCCCAATACAGTAACTTCTGGGACTAACATCGCTCCTCAAAGAGTTTCCTTTTCCTACTCAGTGATCACCTCACAGCCTGCAAGAGCTCACTGTCTGCCCTCTTCCTCCTAAGGCTGGAACCCCCAGGCATAGATCTTCTGGGAGATAGACGGCACAGAGCTTTAGGTGACTGATGGCTGTCCATTCTGTGCTGGGACAATGGTCTCAGCATCCATGGGCTGTGGACCAGTGAGGCCCTGCTTTCCACATTCCAGGTCTGTAAGGTAAGGTCTCTGCCGATGGTGAAATTGGCTGGATGACTGATTTATTGGATTCACTAGCCCTGCAGTGTTTCCACAGCACCAGACAGAGCAATGGAGGTCAGTAAATGCGTATTTACAGAGATTTCCTCTGTTGTCACCCGGAGACAGCGTAGGTAAAAAAGGGGTGCTTCTCCTTTCTTTTCATAGCTAGACTAGTCTGGCCTATCTACTACACAGCCTCCAATAAGGGCCTTCCCAGGGCTCAGTTTCCTTCTCAGGGACAGGGGAAACAATGTGCTCTCCAGTGTATTTGTTAGGCTTTGATAAAAAGGTGTCTGCCGCAAAGTAAGTCCTCAGCGGAGGAGGAGTTTCTCCCTGTGTTCTCCCCACACTCGCCCTCCATCACACGATGGCTATAAACAAAGGCTGTGCCATCCAGGCAGTACTCCCCGGGGCAGCTCCCCAATGGAGCCCTTGAAGATACGGATGCTGGCACTGGAAAGAGGACTTAGCAGTTAACACCTGCTTCTCTTCCGGGGAACCAGGGTTTGGTTTCCAAGGCTCACACTGGAAGACTCACAGCCAACTACAGTCCCAACTTCAGGGAACTGAATGCCCTTTTCTGGCCCTTACAGGTGACCACATGCATGTACCTACCCCTACCCACCTTGGGAGGCAAAACTGATGCTGATATTTGTGTCCTGGCCTAGTCCCTGACTTGCAGGTTGGTGTCAGTCAGGTCACCTAGCCTGTCCAAGCCTCAGGTTATTTATTTATTTATTTTGTTTCATTGCTTTCTTTTTGAAGTGAAAATATTTGGTCTAAATGATTGCTGGTTTGGATCGGGAAGATCCTTCAAACACCCGAACGCAGGCGCCCACAGAGCCCAGGGTGTGGGGTCGTGCCTGCCTCCACCTCAGTTTAGCCCATGCTAACAGGTAACACACTCCCTCCTCAGCTCTTCTTTATTTGAAACTGGAGGTAGAGAGAAAAATTTCACTAAGCATTTTAGGTTTGTTTAAATAAAAAAAAATAAGAAAAGCCTCTTAAAAGTTAAATAGAAAAAAGGGGATGGGGGAATTTGGCTCACAGGTATTGAGAGAAAATCCTAATTCAATTATTACTTGTTTTGAGCTTTGTCTTACATTTTTGCTTTGTGTGTGATTGATCTGGTAGTTACATGAGTTAATTTGCTTCTTTTGTTTAAATAAAAAAATAAGAAAAACCTCTTAAAAGTTAAATAGGAAAAAGGGGATGGGGGAATTTGGCTCACAGGTATTGAGAGAAAATCCAAATTCAATTATTACTTGTTTTGAGCTTTGTCTTACATTTTTGCTTTGTGTGTGATTGATCTGGTAGTTACATGAGTTAATTTGCTTCTTTTGTTTAAATAAAAAAATAAGAAAAAACCTCTTAAAAGTTAAATAGGAAAAAGGGGATGGGGGAATTTGGCTCACAGGTATTGAGAGAAAATCCAAATTCAATTATTACTTGTTTTGAGCTTTGTCTTACATTTTTGCTTTGTGATTTTTTTTTGATCTGGTAGTTACATGAGTTAATTTGCTTCTTTGGTCTTAAACCTAATAGCGTCACACAACTTGACAGTGAACCTCACAGACTTTGCAGGCATCACATACAAGAATACAAATTGTGTTGTTCCATTTGTTGGCTGACTTGTTTTTGACAACCAAAGAATTTAATTTCTAACTTATTCCATAGAAGGCGATGTCATATCTTTCCTCACATATACGTGCATATGTGTGATGCAGGACAAGATTATATACTTTCCAGAGAGCAGATTTTCACAAGCTGGCTCCGGCATCATGCGTGTGCTCATCTTCATAGCTTTCGACTCCCAGGACTGCACTGACCGTCAGTGCCAATGGGCAAGTTCCCATTTTGTTCTGCTTACTTAACTAGAATTGGCTATTATCATGTAAAATTTTGGGGGATTTAATAAACGAAGCTGTGCCAGGTTGTCTTGAGTGACCTGTTATTGATTAAGGGGGGAAGCCAATCATCTTCCGTAATTTTGCACTCATTTTGCTTCTAGAGGACTGGGTGGTTTCTGAGACCTTTAGACCCCAATCTGTAACACTGGAAGGTGTGGAGCCAGGAAGATTACAGAAACCGAACGAGGGACTATTGGGAGTTGTAAATGGCAGAATTAAGGAAAAAACTCCTGGATGAAGTCAGGAAGGGAAAACTAAGAATTATCTGAAGAATTTGGAAGGAGGGAGGCTATGTGTTAGGAAAAATCTTAAGATGAGCCTCTCTGCCCATGCAAAATAACTCAAATCAGACCAGATTAGGCCAAGTTAAAGATGCCCACATTTAATAAATGCAGCGCTCCCGGGTGGCACGGGAGCATGGCGGGGAAAGAAAGAGGGGAGGCCACGTAAACCCCAAGACCATGTGTTCCTTTTTCCTGGCTTGAGCCTAAATAGCCTCTGGGAGGGGTCAGTATCTGGTGGCTTTCCCAGAGGTCAAGTCCAGACCAAGGCAACTCCGGGGGGGGGGGGGGGGTTGAAATGGAGCATTCCGCACCATTTGCACCCCTAGGATGGATACCAAGGACTGGAGTGCTGCTTCCAATCACTATGGCTTAGTAGTAGTGTGTTTGCCTGACACATCCAGGACTCTGGGCTCTATTCCTACTCCCTTCCTGTCCCCCTTTTTCCTCTCCCCACGATTTGCTCTCTCATCAGGGATGACAAAGAATGAATGAGCAGGTGTGGGCCAGCGCTAAGGACATAGCATGTCCAAGGCCCTGAGTTTAATCCTACCGTTAGGAGGGAGACACATAAGAATAGAGAGACAAGAGTGCAAAGGAAGTTCATTCATGAAATTCATGCTAGCATCTTGTGAATGCTTATCAACATCTGGGGGACCCTGTTTTAAGGCTTATTTTAGGAATAGAGAAGACGGGGGGCTGAGAAGATGCCTCAGTCAGTAAAGTGTTTGTCACACAAACACGAAGACCTAAGTTTGGATCCCTAACACCTACATAAAAGCAGAGCATGGTGGTACACATCGGTAACCCAAGCATAGGGGTGGGGGAAAACAGAGGCAAGCATGTCCCTAGAATTTGTCGGCCAACGGTCTAGTCAAATCAGTGAGCTCCACGTTTAGTGAGATACTCTATCTCAAAAAAGACAGTGGGAGAGATTGAGGAAGCTACCTGATGGATCTCTGGCCTCTCCATGCAAACAATACACATGTAACCACATACTCACACATGGACACAGTTGCACAAAACCCAGATATGGTTTAAGGAGTTTTTTCTGTATCTAGCTAGTATGTTTAAGTGTCTCCAAGTCACTAAAACTCCCTGAGAATTAGAAGGGTACAGTTGTCCACTCAATTGACTCTCTCATCAAGAAATCAGTAAAATACTGGAACCCTTCAAAGCAAAAGAAAACAAACAGCAAACCACGTGGAAGCCCACAGGGTGCTTCACCTTCCTACTGATGTACAACAGCAGACCACATAGATGCTCACGAGGTACTTCACTCTTTTTTGATGCACTTACTTCAGTTTTTCCCACGTCTCTTCACCAAACTTCTCTGTCACAAGAGACTGCAGACAGGTGTTGATGAATCCATACTAGAACACAAAAGGAGAGAAAATTTGGAAAATGAAGCATGCCACCTTAGGCCTAGCTTTTTTGTGGGTATCTGCAGGTGGGCGTGGCCCTCGGGAGCTGACTGTGGCTTTTCTGCGGTTCTCTAGTCACTGAGTACTAGCTATCACCCTTTCCTGGTGGAGGGAAAACTGAGCAGCCAGGGGCTGGTAGAGTGCATACAGGGATCGTGGGAGCCGGAGTTCCGATCTTACATCTTCAGAAGGTGTTTCCTGCTCCTTGGGGCCCCACTTTGAATAGGAAGTTTCTTTTGTTAGATGAAGGGTTCAAAGGTGTTACATTGAACATTGGAAGACTAAGGGTACACACTTCACATCAGGTCCAAGAAATTACTAAAAGTACAAATTGTTTTTTCTTTATGAAAATGAATCTAGGGACCAGAGAGATGGCTCAGAGGTTAAGAGCATCTACTGTTCTTCCAAAGGTCCTGAGTTCAATTCCCAGCAACCACATGATGGCTCACACCATCTGTAATGAGATCTGGTGTCCTCTCCTGGCCTGTAGGCAGAAAAATGCATATATAATAAGCAAATAAAGTCTTTAAAAAATGAATCTAGGAACAGAGGCCACCGCTCGCTGCTTACCATGATGTCCAGTGATGTGTCTCCAGGAGCAAGCTGCACACCCTGTGTCCTGGTTTGTTGAGTCTCTGGAAGCTGTCTTGCAGCTGTGGAGATAATTCCACAATGAAGTTAGAACTAACCACGGCCTTCTGCTGAACCCGGCCCAGGGACTAAAAGGCTAGGCCGTTGCTGTTGGGAGCAATAGGACCTGCCACCTGCCACCCCGGCGGGGTGCACATCTCCTGAGCTAAGCTCTCAGGAGTTAAGTGTGAAGCCTGAAGCATCCCCCTGAGTGTCAGCACAGTAGCCTGGTGCCATGCTCTCCCCATGGAGGCTGTAGCCCATACAGCAGAGACTGGTAGAACTCCAGGAGGCTGGCCAGATGGCCTTGCCACTTGTGTGTGGCAAGTTGGGAGACTTGAAGGGAAAGAGAGCCACAGTCCTGCCACACCCTCAAGACTCTGGTGATTGGTGACTCTTCGTGCTGGTTCTGCCGTGTGTGCCCTCCCTCCATAGAGGATGGCTGGTGTCTTCCTTCCTTCTTTCCTCCCTCCCTCCCTTCTTTCTTTCTTTCTTTCTTTCTTTCTTTCTTTCTTTCTTTCTTCCAAGACAGGGTGTTTATGTAGCCTTGGCTGTCCTGGAACTCACTAGATTGACCAAGGTGGCTTTGAACTCAGAGATCTGTCTGTCTCCGGCCCCTAAATCCTGAGGTCAATGGTGTGCCTGGTTCATTCTGAGAAACAGACGCAGAAATTCCTGTCTGCTGTTTGACAGAGCCGCTTTGCACACAGCGTGTTTGAGGACTGAGGAAAATGGGGACTCACTGCAGCAACGCTGTTTCTGGACGCCAGGTCACAAGCACATTCCCAGAACCCTGAACTTGGCTTCAAGAGGACCCCTGCATCCCTCAGGAAAGCGGCCTCTTACAGGAGAGTCTCTGCTGGGAGGCCTCTAATGAAACCCCTTTGGGTGACATCCAAGAAATGCCTGCCTCGGCCAGCACTTGACCCTGTAATGCTATCGATGTGGCGTCCCCTGGGGCCTGAAAACTTTCTTCTCCCACTGAACCACTGAATCACTGCTATATTGAGGGCTCAGGTAAGCTGTTGGCCTGAAGTCTACTTCCTGAGTGTCTCTTGGGGTTACAGATGAGAAATCCAGCCGCTAACGGGATCCCATGAGTGTTGCCTGAGGCTGTTCCAGCAGACCTGGTAACTGTGGTGCAAACACAAGAGGACGGATAAATAAATGCAATAAACTGAAGGAGGAGGGTGTGTTAGACCCTCCTGGACACACAGCATGGAGGTCAAATGTGACATTCAGTTAAGACAGCATCTCATGACCTTGGCCATGAGGAGGCTGCGCTGGTTCACTGACGTCTGTCCAGACAGACCCTGGAGCTCTCCTGAAGACAACTGGCCATGGGTCTCAGGAGCTCCAGCCTGGCAAAGGGTGGGTACCCCTCACATTCTCCTCTCCAGAGCCCCCTCCCACACAGCTGCAGCTTCCCTGAGAAAGCTATCATGGCATCCCCATCGTTGACTTCCTCCGGCTCCTTGATCCCCTCACTTCACTCTCGCCATCCACTCTACAGAGAGGCCAGACCCTCAGGGACACCAGGACCCCGGGAAGCCCCTCCTCACTACAAAATAGTGATTTTGCAGATTTGCAAAAGCTCGGTGACTCCAAGCTGCTCCTATGTGGAGGGGACATGTGGTCCTGAGAAACTGCCTCCAGAGTAGACAATTTCCATAATTACGCTCCCCAGACCCTTCCCACCACGTTCAGCTGACAGCTCTTTCGGCCCTGCCAAATGGGCTTGCTCGGGCTCCCCCTTTTAGCCCACACCCCCCACTCTGTTTCTTCAAACATACAAATACTCACACTTCACAATAAGTAAATGGTTTTCTTAAAAAAAAAAAACCCTCCCCCTTTCTTTTTCATGAAGCAGATGGCTGGTCTCAGGAACTTGGTGGGAATTAGGCTTTCTGATTTTCTAATAATTTTCAGCATCTCGCACAAAAAGCACAAGCTCATTTTCATTCTGATGTTAAGTACCATATGGCCCATCATCCGTGGAACATGGCAGCTTCATAACCAGAGTAATGTGGAAGGGAGGAGCTTCCTTACGAGGCCAGTGTGAATGAGCCAATCGGACTCAAGGGCGACTGCCATTTGATAATAATATTGTATATGGCAGAGGCCTAATTATCCCTCTTTTATGGTATGTGTTAATTTTCTCTGCCAGTTTCCCTAATTACAACTGCCACCCAAAGGACGACTCTTTGTAAATACTCCGTAAACATTTGAAAAGACAGTGTGTGCACGGAGAAAGCCGTGCCCGGGTTGCGGAGCTGTCGAGAAGATTAGCTGACATTTCATGTGTTTGTCAATTGCTCAAGCAGCCAAGAAGGACTTGTTACTGTATGGAAAGAGCCCTTCCTTTCCCATGACATCATGGGCGTCCTGTATATTCTGGGACCACTGTTTTGAGGGACAGTTTTGGTTTTTTTTTTTTTTTTTTTTTTATGGTTGCCTTTTGTTACTCTGAAGTGAACTGTCCCGCGAATTCTGGCAAATGTATATGCCAGCATTATTCAGACCCAGATATAAGAGTGTCTCTATTGTCAAGCAAGTTCCCTTGGTGCCCCTTCTCTGCCAGCTGGTCCCCAGCTTTCCACTGCTCTCTTCCATGGACTTGGGGATGGTTTTGCTTGCTCTCAAACTCGACACGCACTGGGTCATAAAGCACGCCTTCCTTCTGCTGTGTCTGCCATTTTGACGTTTTGCTCCCTTCCCAGTACACTCGAATCGGACATTATCCTTTCTTTTAAGCGGACATTTATAAACACAGCTTCATCAGGTGCACTTCTGGTACGATGAACGCTGACCCAGCACGACAATCTTATTGTTATGTGCAACGAGAAACTTTCATTGTTCATAGGACAGCGGGGACAGGCAAGATACCATACACTCAAGTAAACTTTAGCTATTGTTTAAGAATATAAATTAGAAGTATGTATCGGGGGCAAGGATCAGCGCAAAAGCCCCACCCTCAGCTGGTTTTGTTGAGTGTTTTACATGTGCATTTGTCTAGCTTTGTGTGCTTCTTGATCTCCCCTGGCGTGGCTAACACCTCAAGGTGGCTTGGGTGGGGATGCCTAGGCTGAAGGTATATCTGGGGTTAAAGCCAGAGTTTCAAGTCAGGCACCAGGACTGGCTGGTGGCCCTAGCTAGTTGGGAGATTGTTTTACAATAGATCAGGCAGTGGAACAAGAACCTGTCAAAACCGAACACTGTTATGTCAGAAGACTGGTGTGAATGGCGCTTGTAATCTCACCGCTAGGATGGCTAAGGCAGGGGGATGAGGAACTCAAGTCAGGAAGACCCTGTCTCAAAACAAATGAATGAAAACCAACAAACCAAAGGCTCCAAATTTCTTTCAGTTCTATTCCCAAAGTTATTAATTCAGCATTCAAAAGCCAGGGGAACCAATACCGGCAAACCAAGCAGTCTGTTTCCTTAAATGCCCACAGGGTGCTTTAGACTGGCCACACCAGCTGTGGAAATCATTGGGTTTTTTTTTTTTTTTTCTGCACCCCCCCCGCACTGCACCTGGCACCGCGCACTCGGCTTGGTTTACGATAAATCACACAACACTGCCGGGTTTGCTCCAATGGATATGAGCAACGTCCTTCTGGTCTGCCTAATTCCCTTTCCTCCTTATAAGGACCTTGTAAAGTTGGTCCTCTAATTAACACACACACACACACACACACACACACACACACACACACACACACACCCCGAAAGATGAAAACGGGGTAGAAGAGAAGTCAGAGGCTTTCTTGAGGCTGCTGCCCCCTTTCTTTTACAGTAAAAGCTTAGGGAATCAAGTGATGTCCCCTTCTCTAGCAAAGTCAGCTATCAGGTCTTATTGGTCCGTTTTCCCTCTTCTAACAAAGAAAGATGGGAGTTTTGATTTGCACGTGGACCGAGGCTTGGGTTTCAGCACCTAGTCCTTTCATTTCACATCAGAGTCTTCGCTTGGGACCCAGGAAACCAGCGAGAGCGTAGGCTTTTTCCACAGTGAGGCCACCCACTCACGAACCCAGATCGCCTCCCTGCGGACTCGCGCCCACACTACCCGGATATCACTTCCTTTCTTCGGTTGCCGTTTATTTTCAGCCAGCAGCGGACCGGGAATTGTTGGGCGTGGAGCGCCACCATGTGGCCAAAGTCGTGCACCCAGGCAGATCCTTAAGAGGGTTGCGGGGGTGTGAAGTTGGCTCCAGCTACACATCCTTGATCACCAACCTAAACTGGGGCTAGTATCTTCTCCAGGCCACCGTCCTTTAACTGCAGTGCTACACACAGAAACAGGCTTGAGAGGTGGTTATAAATCTAAATGTACCGTGACATGCAGGGGCTCATTTAAGACCAACTTCAGCTTCCTTTAAGTTTAATTGAATCTGATTCACTTGATAAAGTAAAAGCCACCTGCAAAACACATAACCCAACTGTCACGTTGCAGACAACTGACTGTCGCTTAGATACGGGTGCTTTGAAAGCCCGGAAAATGTTAGCCGCAATACTGACCATTCCCACTGTGCCCCAGCCGCTGCCGTGAGGACCCAGGCACCATCCAGACATGATTCTGCATCAGGAGCTGGGGCCCCGCAGCAGCCCTCCGCAGACACGTGACTTTGGAGAGCCCACTTTCACCACAAGTTGGTACCCTGTCTTCCTGAAAGTGGTTTTCTTAGTTGGTTCTTCCTTCAGCGATGCTTAGAACATTCTTGGAAGTTTTATTTCACTACTGTTTAAGTGTGTGGCAAAAATTAATAGCCTAGGCGATAATTAATCCAGCTTCATTATAGCCAGTTAATGATATGGACAGGCCTTGCACTTAGACAAGTAATGATCACTTAATCATCACCTTAACGCTCTAAGTTAGAAGTGTTAAACCACACATGTGAGGTGCACTGTCTTTCAAGCGCCGTTACAGCACAGGAAGTCTGGGTCCAGCCTGGGTCTGACGTCAGGCTGAAGATGATGATGATGTCAATGATGACAGTGAGGCAGGATGGTGGCACACACCTTTAATCTTGGGACGTGGGAAACGGAGGCAAGACCTCTGAATTTTAGGCCAGCCCAGCCTACATACTGAGTTCTAGACCTGTCAGAGCTACATAAGGAAACTGTCTTTAAAATGGGGTAGAGGGGCTGGAAAGAGGGTTCCACTCGCTGTTCTCCCAGAGGACCCAGGTTTTATTCCTAGTAGCTATATCAGGTGTCTCACAACTACTTATATCTCCGGGTCCAGGGGACCCGGTGTCCTCTGCCTCCCTGGGCACCTGCACATTCATGGCATACATAAGCTCATGTATTGGCCGGGCGGTGGTGGCACACGCCTTTAATCCCAGCACTTGGGAGGCAGAGGCAGGCGGATCTCTGTGAGTTCGAGACCAGCCTGGTCTACAAGAGCTAGTTCCAGAACAGGCTCCAAAACCACAGAGAAACCCTGTCTCGAAAAACCAAAAAAAAAAAAAAAAAAAAGCTCATGTATCTATAAATAAATATGTATAAATGAATGCATTTTTATTTTATTTTATTTTATTTTGAGACAGTGGTTTTCCTTGTAGCCCTGGGTGTCCTGGAACTCACTCTGTAGACTAGGTTGGCCTTGAACTTGGAGATCTTCCTGCCTCTGCCTCCCAAGTGCTGGGATTAAATGCATTGCCATCACTGTCAAGTATGAATACATATTTTTAATTAAAAAATAAAATAATAACAGAGCTAAGCATAATGATAATCTAAGCATTTAGAATGTAGTAATAATGATGATGATAAAACATAATTATACTAGATTCACATTTAAGACGAATAAGGCCTTATGTGTCCTCAAGATCCCCCCCCCCCCCCCATGCTAACTGGTTGCTGCTCACACATCCCTCTTACATCCATCTAGTTCTGCTCCAGGGTTCCCCTGTAGTCAGTGTTTGACATCTCGGCTTGTTCTGTAATATCTCATGAATGAACTGAAGCCCTGAGCCCCCTCAAACGAGCCAAACCTCCTCCAGCATGATACAGCCTTGGCCTGAATCCCTCTCTAGCCCCCAAACCCTTCACAAGCTGTTGCCTCTTGCTGTCCGCCAATCTTAGTGCCTACACTTCACTCTGTTTATTCAGATGAGCCGCAGATCAACCCACCCACGATTTGTCATTAGTGTGGTTCCAAGCACAGAGGACAGAGAGGACTCCGAGAGAAACGGGGAGTGTCTGTGTGAGTGAGCATCCATCCACTCAGGTTAGGTCCCGGTGATTACAACCAAGAGGACCCCTGCTGGCGGGATGGAGTGCCTGCTGGAAGTGCCTGGGAGCTGACTGTAGAGCAGGAGAGAAACTTGGCAAGGTCCGCAAAATCTTTCCCCGCTAGCCTCTTCTCCCTAAGAAAGACTTTCCTGTGACAAAACTCGGGTGACATCAAGGACCTTCTGCAGAGCTTGCTGCCATCCTTCTGGCACTTCACACTTCAGTGCAATCTTGTCATCAATGTCCGTCCCACCCACAGAATTAAAGCCAGGCAGGCCTCTATTCATATTATAATCCCAGACGCAGGATAGAGTGCTGCTCAGTATTCTGGGCCAAATGACAAATAAATCGACAAAGACACAATGCCCTTTGCCCCACCCAAGAGAATATCCATCATATGCTGGCATCTTGTGTGGCATGAGATCTATTCAGTGTCAAATCTGGCTAGAGGCAGATAGCCACTGGGGAAGCAGGCTAAACCACACACACACACACACACACACACACACACACACACGGATCACAGAGAGATCCAGCCCAGGGGTTCCTGGCCATATCTGGCAATGTCTTTGGGTGAACACTATGATCCCAGGAGGAGAAAGATCAAACAGGATGGAGAAACTGAGGAGGCCAGGTCAAGCAGGAGCAGACAGGAGGCCGGAGAATGCCTCCTGAGGATGGACAGTTCAGACTGATTATCACAACATCCTGGAGACTTGCTACCTCTTCCTCCAGCTCCTGCAACTTCTCAGGAGGCTGCCTCACCTCCTCCTTCCCACCTCAGCCCCAGCCCATGGTCGATGCTTTATCTCCATGTGATCAACTCTTTCAACTTCACCTCCTTTCCATGGCTGCCTGTTAGAAAACCCCACCTTTCCATCAGGAGCATCTCTTGGTTGTGCACTCCTTCCCCACATTTCTGATGGGCTGTTCTTTGAATGCCTGTTCCCCGACACAACATGCCCCTCTGGAACTGTCTGCTGGAGCCTAAATCCATCTTTCAGGACTCCAGGCACCCACAGAACCTCTCTCTCCCCAAGCCTAGGCTACATAAACTCTCTATATTTATAAATTTCCTGTGCAGGTAGAGACCCTGGATGAAGCAACAGGATCTTGACTGTTTAACCCAGGTTCATGCTGATCTCTCCTTTGGATTGCCAGCTACTGAAGGAAAGGAACTGTCTTTATTCTACATAATGGCTGCTTAATAAAGACCCCATGGAAGGCCCACCACTCTTCTTCTTTGCAGAATGGAACCACCATATTCATCTACTTGGGGGTTCTGTATAGCTGGAGTCCTCCTGAAACTGGAAGCCATCTGGCAAGACAGAATCGACTCGTAACATAGGGTAGGAGGCAAAGGGATCTGGGAATAGCAGCTCTGCCAAAATGAGCTTGTCACTGAGCTATCAGAATCAAGTGTCAGTGGTGATCAAGTCAAGTTCATAAGGACTAGACTACCTTGTGGTCCTGAATAGGTACAGTTGAAAATGAATGGCCTCCCAAAGATGCTCACCCAACCCCAGAACCAGTGAGCATGACCTTGTCTGGCAAAAGAGATTCTGATATTTTATTAAATTAAAGACCTTGAGATGAATCAAGTATCCTGAATTACCCAAATAGGAGAGACTGATATTATTGCAAATTTTCTTATAAAAGAGAGGCAGGGATCCAAATGAGCAGTCAGAGCTCTGAGGAAGAGTCTGGGGCCATGCAAAGAAAGGTCCACTAGCCAAGGAATGCGGGCATCTGCAGAGACTAGAGAGGGCCTCCAGAAGAAACAAGCCCTACCACACTTAATCAATATGGCTGATTTGGGCTTTCTCACTTCCAAACTTTAGGAGAATAGACTTGTGGGTATTGTATGCTTTTATATTTATGGTAACTTAGCCGGGCGGTGGTGGCACACGCCTTTAATCCCAGCACTCGGGAGGCAGAGGCAGGCGGATCTCTGTGAGTTCGAGGCCAGCCTGGTCTACAAGAGCTAGTTCCAGGACAGGCACCAAAAACTACAGAGAAACCCTGTCTCGAAAACAATCCAAAAATAAATAAATAAATAAATAAAATTTATGGTAACTTAATTTATAATAATAACTCACTTGTGATCGCTATTGAGATAGTAATTTGTGATAACTTATTAATAACAGCAAGAGACAAATCCCTATAAAAGGTGCAGGGTAGACAGCCTCCTGTTAGAGCCACGCTGGCTTAACACCAGGTGGCTGTGTTCTCAGCTGTCGCATAGTAACCCAGGAACAGGAGACTTACATGGGGTCATAAGTTATGGGTGAGTGGACAGGAGGCCAGTGGCTAACATCCAGGGACTCTCACTCTCTTTTGAATTTCTTTCTTTCCTTCTGTTCTTTCTCTTGTGCATTTACATATTATGAGCCCATGTGTGCACACATGTGCATGTGTGTGCGGGACAGAGGACAATCTCAGGTGTCTTTCCTCAAGTGCCACCCACCTTGCTTTTTGTCTGAGCTGGGTCTTTTATTGGTCTGGAGCTCACCCATCAGATACTTTAATGGACCACGGGAATCCCAAAGATCCGCCAGTCTCTGCCTTCCCAGCGCTGGGATGACAAGTGTGCGCCACCAAACTTGGCTTCTAGAGATTTGGTTCTACTTAAAAACAATTTTTTTTGTTTTTTTTTTCCATTTTTTTATTGAGAAAAGGAGAAAATAAAAACAAGTTTCCACCTCCTCCCAGCCTCCCATTTCCCTCCCCCTCCTCCCACCCTTCTCCCCCTCCTCCCACCCTTCTCCCCCTCCCCCCACTCCTCTCCCCATCCCTCTCCAGTCCAAAGAGCAGTCAGGGTTCCCTGCCCTGTGGTAAGTCCTAGGTCCTCACCTCTCCATCCATTTCTAGGAAGGTGAACATCCAAACTGGCTAGGCTCCCACAAAGCCAGCACATTACGTAGGTTCAAAACCTCGTGCCATTGTCCTTGGCTTCTCATCAGCCTTCATTGTTCGCCATGCTCAGAGAGTCCAGTTTTATCCCATGCTTTTTCAGTCACAGTCCAGCTGGCCTTGGTGAGCTCCCAATAGATCAGCTCCGCTGTCTCAGTGGGTGGGTGCACCCCTTGTGGTCCCGACTTCTTTGCTCATGTTCTCCCTCCATCTGCTCCTCATTGGGACCTTGGGAGCTCAGTCCAGTGCTCCAGTATGGGTCTCTGTCTCTATCTCCATCCATCACCAGATGAAGGTTCTATGATGATATGCAAAATATTCGTCAGTATTGCTCTAGGATAGGGTCATTTCAGGTTCCCTATCCTCAGCTGCCCAAGGAACTAACTGGGGACCTTGGCTTGGGCATCTGGGAGCCACTCTAGGTTCAAGTCTCTTGCCAACTCTAAGGTGGCTCCCTTAACTAAGAATTGTGCTTCCGTGCTCCCCTATCCAACCTTCCTTTATCCCCATCCTCCTTTTTTCCCAAGTTCCCCCCATTCTCCCTTTCTCCCTTTACCCTCCCCATCTCCCCTTACCACCATCCCACCCCACCCCCAAGATCTCAATTTTCTCCCCGGCCATTTTGTCTACTTCCCATAGCCAATAGGACAACTATATGTTTTTCCTTTGATTCACCTTCTTACTTAGCTTCTTTGGGATCACCAATTGTAGACTCCGTGACTCTTGTTTATGGCTAGAAACCAATTATGAGTGAGAACATCCCATATTCATCTTTTTGGGTCTGGGTTACCTCACTCAGGATAGTGTTTTCTATTTCCATCCATTTGCATGCAAAATCTGAGAAGTCATTGTTTTTTACCGCAGCGTAGTACTCTAGTGTGTATATATTCCATACTTTCTTCATCCATTCTTCCTTTGAAGGGCATCTAGGTTGTTTCCAGGTTCTGGCTATTACAAATAATACTGCTATGAACATAGTTGAACAAATATTCTTGTCATATGATCGGGCATCTCTTGGGTATATTCCCAGGAGTGGTATTGCTGGGTCCAGGGGTAGGTTGATCCCGAATTTCCTGAGAAACCGAAACACCGATTTCCAAAGTGGTTGCACAAGATTGCATTCCCACCAGCAATGGATGAGGGTACCCCTTCCTCCACAGCCTCTCCAGCAAAAACTATCATTGGAGTTTTTTATTTTAGCCATTCTGACAGATGTAAGATGATATCTCAAAGTTGTTTTGATTTGCATTTCCCTGATTGCTAACTAGGTTGAGCATGACCTTAAGTGTCTTTTGGCCATTTGAACTTCCTCTGCTGAGAATTCTCTGTTCAGTTCAGTGCCTCATTTTTTAATTGGGTTAATTAGCATTTTAAAGTCTAGTTTCCTGAGTTCTCTATATATTTTGGAGATCAGACCTTTGTCTGTTGCGGGGTTGGTGAAGATCTTCTCCCAGTCAGTAGTTGCCTTTTTGTCTTGGTGACAGTGTCCTTTGCTTTACAGAAGCTTCTCAGTTTTAGTAGGTCCCATTTATTCAATGTTGCCCTTAAAGTCTGTGCTGTTGGGGTTACACATAGGAAGCGATCTCCTGTGCCCATCTCCTGTAGGGTACTTCCCACTTTCTCTTCTATCAGGTTCAATGTGGTCTGACTGATAGTGAGGTCTTTAATCCATTTGGACTTGAGTTTTGTGCATGGTGATAGATATGGGTCTATTTTCATTCTTCTACAGGTTGACATCCAGTTATGCCAGCACCATTTGTTAAAGATGCTTTCTTTCTTCCATTGTATACTTTTGGCTCCTTTATCAAAAATGAGGTGTTCATAGGTTTGTGGGTTAAAATTAGGGTCTTCTATATGATTCCATTGGTCGACTTCTCTGTTTTTATGCCAGTACCACACTGTTTTCATCACTGTAGCTCTGTAATAGAGTTTGAAGTCAGGGATGGTAATGCCTCCAGACAATCCTTTATTGTATAGGATTGTTTTGGCTATCCTGGGTTTTTTGTTTTTCCATATAAAGTTGATTATTGTCCTCTCAAGGTCTGTGAAGAATTTTGATGGGACCCTGATGGGGATTGCATTGAATCTATAAATTGCCTTTGGTAGAATTGCCATTTTTACTATGTTGATCCTCCCAATCCAAGAGCAAGGGAGGTCCTTCCATTTTCTGGTATACTCCTCAATTTCTTTCTTCAAAGACTTATAGTTCTTGTCAAATAGATCTTTCACTTCCTTGGTCAGAGTTACCCCAAGATACTTTATGCTATTTGTGGCTATCGTGAAAGGTACTTAAAAACAATTTTATCATGGGTTGTAGGGATTGAACTTGAAAGGTGAGAACTTCATTGACTAAGGTGTCATTTTACACACACACACACACACACAATTTGACATTCCATCTTTGCAGGTTTTCACGCACCCAAACTAAGAAAGTTTTGACCAGCTGATCCCCTTGAATAGTTGGCCACCCCAGGAAGAATAAGAAGCAGTCAAAGCATCTTGGTTTTGCAAATTGGCTTTATTGTTTCCAGACTGACTTATCTCAAATTCTTATATTTCCTAGCCAAGATTCCTAAGCCATAGCCCAGATCCTGGTATTTAACACCAACTTCGAGGATAGGAAAGCTGTCCCAGAAGACATGAGTTCAACCTTTAGAACTCTTCAGGCAGACTGTGTCTTACTAAAGACAAAAACGTCCAGAACCCCAAGCAAAGTGGACCAGCACAGCTTCATGTCCCGCAGAGAAAAAACCCTAGAGAAGAAGAAAGTGTGTTGGACTCTGAGCATCTTCTCTATTCAAAGCACAAGATTTGCATGGTCCACTGGAGTGGCCTATAATAAACTGTTGCCTGGTGAGGCTGAGGGGACTCCCTACCCCCACCCCCACATGCGTCAGCAGCAGAGAAAGCCACATTCAGGGAAGACATCTGTGCTGAGGGACCACAGCATAAAAACTGTCCATTAAACTCTCTCCAGACATGGCTTTTCTGGTCAAACAACACACAAAAGAACCACCCCCTCCCCAGATACTGACATTGGCACTTGAAAAGCACTGAAGAGGGAGACACCAAGGGTGGGCGTGGGTTCTCCAGGGCAGCATGCTGGCTTGAAGTCCTTAAGGCTGCTGAACAGTTGCTGCTGATTTTTCCTTCTCAGAGTTCAGAATTCTCAGCTTCAGACATCCAAGATCACAGAAATAAAGGTTTTTATTCTTACTATTTCATCACACAGACCATGCAGTTGTCACGGCCACTAAGCCTGGAGTGTCCCTGGCTTGATTTAGATGATGCTTCTCTTTTGATGTCTGCTTCTCTGTCTCAGGTAGGCTCACATTCATGAGCATGCTCCCCTAAGAGTCACTGCTATACACACTCACACACACACACACACACACACACAGTGATCTCAGCTCTCTCCGAAGTTAAATAGGTATAGGCCTTGTGTGGTGTTTTGATTGATAATGGCCCCCATAGGCTCATTTATTGAATACCTGGGCCCCAGTTGGTGGAACTATTTGGGGAGGATTAGGAGGTGTTGCCTTGTTGGAGGAGGTGTGTCACTGGGAGCAGCCTTGAGGTTTCAAAAGCAAAATCTATTCCCAGTTAGCTTGTGTGCTGTTCTCCTGGCAGCTGCTCTCACTCTTGCCCTTGTCCTCATTGCGCCTTATGATGGTTTTCTTAAGATGTGAACTCTTAGCTTATGCTCCAACGCCATGCTGGCCTGCTTGTTGCCATGGCTCCCCGCCATGGAGGGGGGTGGTGGTCATGGCTTCACCCTCTGGAACTATAAGCTCCAAATGAATTCTTTCTTCTATAAGCTGCCTTTCTCACGGTGTCTTATCATGGAACTAAGACTCCTGGTTAGTAGTTGGGTGAAAGAAAAAGCAGGAAGACCAACATGTAGTGTCTTCTGTAACCTGTGGCTTTTCAGCTTGACTGGGGGCAACTCTCTGGCGAATGAAGAGTGTCTGCTGCACTGTATACAAAGCAGGTGTGGAAAGAGGAGCTGAGAGTCAACATCAAAGGGAAAGAAAGCACATGGGCTCAGGGCCCCCCAGGTCAAGCGCTCCACACAAAGGGGATTTCTTTGCCCCAAGGGACAAAGGGCAGGGAATAAGAGACAGACAGGAGATAGAGGAAGAGGGAGAAGGGAAGGTGAACAAGGGAGGTGGGGAAGGGAGCAAGGGAGAGGGGGACGGGGTATTTGTCCTGGGTGGGGTGGGGGACTGTCTCTGGATAAAGGAGAGACAAACATGGCACGTGGGAAGATGGCATTTTATAAAGATAAAGGGGAAAACCCCATGTTAGGATGAGGGGTTGAATTTTGGTTTGGGTATGTTAATTAGGTGAGCCACGGGGCTTCCGGTTACTTGGCTTCAATACTTCGGTAGCTGGACCTTGGTGGTCAGCCTCAGGAGGAGGAGGTGGCCAAATAAAAGAATAGACATTAGTGGCTAGATTCAGGGATAGAATCAAACGGTTTTTAGCAAGAATGTGGGAGAAGGGAAGTCCTGCCGGAGCCATGCTCAAGTGGGTTAGTGTCTCTTCACAGACAATGTCGGAACTACAAAAAGTCTTCCCAGTTAGAAAGAATATTATGCTCCTAGCTACCTGTAAGTGGGAGGTGCAGCACCTGTCAGGGGCTGGTTGCTTGGATACAGCTCTTTATCTGTGTGAGAATTGGAAAAGAGGAAGACCCACCTACCTCCACCGCCTTGAGCCAGCCGTCTGTGTGCGGGAGTTCTGGGCGGCAGTGTGATCACCAGGCAAGCCACAATACAACTGCTCCCTACCCTACTGCCTGGATATGGGTGTCTTTTTCAGTCTAACCTAGCAACCAATTTGTGGAAACCTTAAGAGGACCTAGAGCAGAAGGGGCTGCTTTCTTGACTGTGTTCTTCCTGAAAGGACTCCAGGAACTCAGGATGTCACCATTGGGCTTCTGAGACTCATCCCTGGAGGCCATGGGTGGGAATTCTAGATCAGCTCCTTCCAGTTCTGAGCATGTGAAGCCTTCCCCACCATCTTTTGTGTGTGACAGGCAAGGCAGGACGGTCGAGGCCTCTGTGCTTCTGCTCTAGGCCATGAGCCGGGCTCTACTCCTTTCCTGCCCACTGCTGTGGGAAGTCCAGTCTCTGAGTCCCCCAGGATATGTCCCCTGGGAAGCTCAGGCTCTTTTTGGCACCAGCTGGGCACTGCCAGGCAGTGTCGGAGTTTGATTGTGTTACAACTTCATAACTTCATTTTCGACTCTACCCAATACCCCAAGCAAATCCTGTCAAAGACCCAAGAGAAGACTAGTCAAGTCAGGGCACGGTCCGCTCCCGGAGTCTTTCTCGAATCAGCCATTGCCCTTTGGGATTCTCTGCCTCGAAGTGAGCCTCCTCCAAAGCCCCCAGGGACTCCTGTGCAAAGAGCTCCTGGTCCCACTCCATGTCTTCTCTGGAGAAGCCGCGGAGGATCTGTCTGGAGCTCCCCAGGCTGCAAGGGAAGGGTAAGGGAGAAGGTCAGGCTCAAGCTGGCGGCAGCATAGGGGGAGGGACCCCCAAGTTAATGCCATTCCTACTGAGACTATCCATTGTTCTGCCAATTCAAGGCTTTAGGGAGAAGCTTAAAGTGATACAGGGTGGGGTGTGGGTGGACTTCAGGGGGCCATTGACCTGGCCTTGAAGGAGGTCAAGGATGAGGGATGGATCATGGCTTCACTACCGTTGAGCACATGGTTTATTACTATGGGAGTAAACTGCTATCAAGAAAACCCTGTATCTATCAGAGTTGAAGGACTTATGGAGTCTGAACAGGCTCTTGTGTCCTGTGGCACGGCCTGAGTGGTTGCCTTGTGTAAGGCAAGGGAAACACGGGGAGTTGGTCCTGGGAACTAATCTTGGGAGAGAAGGGTCTGGCAGCAGAGGTCACAGAAGCCAGTGGCATTAGGTCCTCACAGGGACCAGGCCAGCAGGAAGTCCTGCTCTGCCCAGCAGAGGCTGAGTCAGTGTCTTCCAACACAACAGTATCTCAGCGTAGGTTTGCTTTCTGCTTGGCACTCTACTCTGTAGGTAGAGCTGCCTTTAGAGAATACGCAGAAGGTACAAGCAGCAGACCAGAGAGGAGGCAGGTCTGCACAAAGGACAGCAGTGAGCCAGGCTGCTGGAGGATAGACTGTGAGAAAACACATCGCAGCCAAGCCCTGCCCCCCATAAAGTCAACCAATTCTGCACGCGGGATGAGGGACCAGCACACCCTAAGAAGCACTCCGCGAGTCTGGAACACGTGGAGATTGTCATGTTTCTGCTAAGTCCAAGCACTTACTCTTTTTTGTGGGCTTTGGGCTTGAATTTCAGGGTGTTGAATGCCCCTTCCACAGCCTTGGGCAGGTAAATGGGGTGTCTCTCGAGCCTCCTCTGGGTGCCAGTGACCCTCTGTTCTGTGCTCCTTCGAAATCGGCTGTCTGCAGTGGCGGGAGCAGAGACGGCCTCGGAATGTCTGCGTGGTGCCCGCAGAATCCAGTTGGAATGCAAGCTGTGCTCCTGGGAGCTGGTTGCCACTGGAAGAGAGAAGCAAGTGACCTGGGCAGCTGGCCACTATCGGGGGAGCAGACCTTAAAAGAGGGCGTGAACAGGTGGGCGTTCCACAGCAAAGGAAACACAAGAGGCAGCAGGACTGGGGGGGAGGGGGGGACGGAGTCTGACTCAGCAAGTTTGAGCCTGGGGCGGAGCCCAGATCAGTACTCACTGATGTACTCACTGAAAGATATCCCAAAGTACTGCATATTGCTCAAAAAGATTCTGGTTTTTGTTCAAAGTAAAATTATAAGTAAAATCTGAGTGTGTTGAAAATCCTCCGTGAAAGTCATATGCCCAAGTGTTAATTAACAGTGGTAGTGACCTGCAGGTGGAATTTGTCTTTTAGTTTCTTCTTTCAATTAGTTTTTAGTTTTAATGATGTGCATGTGAGGGTGGGTGCTCTCAGAGGCCAGAAGAGAGGGTTGAACCCCCTGAAGCTAGAATTACAGGAGCGCCGTGTGGGTGCTGGAAACAGAACTCTGGTCCTCTGTGAGAGCAATGGTATCTCCTGCCAGCTGAGCTATGGCTCCCAGCACCTTTCCGTTCTTAATGCTTCTGTGTGCCGTCTGGTTCATTTGTTATACAACGGACATCGATTATTGGTGCTATGGGGGGAGGGAGGTGTCAGAGACAACCTTCAGGAGTCAGGTCTCTCTGGAGGTTGAATTCAGGGTTTCAGGCTCAGGCACTTTTGTCACCGAGCCCTGTCACTGGCTCTTGTATGACTCCTTCCTCCCAATTGCAGCCCTTCCTCCACATTTCCTGGGGGGTGGGAGGTGGGGGGAGGAAGGGAGGGAGTGCTCACCAATATCAGTGATGAACAAAAGGTCACACAAGGTTACATGTGCCAGAACAAAAACTTGGAAGATGCTGGAGGTCCCCTACTCAACACCATAGAAAGCATTGTAAACATTTATAATTCATATATATATATATGTGTGTGTGTGTGTGTGTGTGTGTGTATACATATATATATGTTTAGAGTTTATATAACTATAAACAGCTGCTGGGATGGAGACTCTGAGCCGCCAAACTGCAGAGAGAAAGATGCAGGACTGTGATGTCCTGCAGGAGTCAGGACTCGGGACTTGTCACCTGTGTTGGGGTGGGCTGCCTGGTGATGCAGGTGCTTTTGAGTTACCCCTGCTCTTTGTAAGTAACCCCTCACCCCTACTCCTGTTCATAACCTCAATCAAAATGCACTGGTTCCCCAATTTGGACATTGGTGCAACAACAACAACAAGGCTCGGAACTGAATTTTCAAGTCACTTGCCCAATTTTTTCTTTTATAAAGTGTCCGTACATCAACTATATACGTCTTTAGCCTGTGTGCTTTTGGTTTTGGCTTTGTTGTTTTCGTATATTTGTGAATATGCCTTCCTCGGTTTCTCACCACCCTTGTTTTGTTGTTTTGTGTTTAAGGCAGGGTTTCTCACTATCCTGCTCCCTGAATCAGCTAGCCAGGCTAGACAACAAGCCCCAGGGATCCCTCCAGTTTCTGCCTCCCAAGCACTGAGATCATATGCTCACACCATCACATGTACCTGGCTGCTGGGTCCTGAACTCTGATCCTCACACTTTTGGTGCAAACACGTTATCGACTGAGCCGTATATTCAGTCCCCGAGTTACAGATTTTTGAAACAGAGTCTCCTTATGTAGCCCAGGCTGGCCTCCAAACTCTTGTCTGTCCTTCTAGCTCATCCTTCCAATTGCTGGCATTATAGGTGTGCACCATCCTGCCCAGCCCATTTTAGTCATTCTGAGTACATCATTAGGTAGTACGTTCATATTCGAGAATGCTTTTCCCTCTTACAAAACAGAAACTTTGCCCTGTATGGCACCATTCCCCATTGATAACTTCTTTCTTTAACCATCTCCTCTTGCTTTCCCTTATGACAGTTGTAGTAAAGAAAAAAACTAAACAAAACAAAAACAAACAACAACAATAAAACAGCTCAGATGTAGGCTGAGGCGGTGGCCACAAGAGCGACTGAGACAGGTTAAAAGGATCAAGCCTAACATGACAGTAAAAAAGCCCCTTTCAGCCAGGAAGTTGTGGACCCTGATGCCCTCCCAGGGGCCCACTCACAGCCCACCTCCCCTCAGCACATTAGGGTGCCTCTCCCAGCACTCACCATCAAAGTCCACATCTTCGTTATGCAGGTCGGCCTCAGCCGTCCTCGGCCGTTTCTCTGTGTCCAGTTCTGCAATGATGGAGTCAAAGAAGGCAATAGCCTCGGCCACATCGGTGCTGAACTGGGAGTATTTCTTTGAGGCTGCTTTCTGCAACGGAAGAATGGGGCAGGGGGTGCTGAGAGTTTTTTGAGTGCCAGAAACATTAAAAAGAATTAATATTCCTAAAACTAAATGCATGTGAGGGTTTGGTATTTGTGAGGTTCCAGAGGAAAATTAGATGGTCGAGATGTGGGTTTAATTAGGGGTACTGATCCCTGGACAGATGGAATCTTTTAAAAGACAGAATACTGTGTATCCACAGAGAAGAATAGAATCTGGTCGTTTGTTACAATGTAGACGGAACTGGCGGCCATTACTGGCGGCCATTACTTCATGTGAAATAAATCAAAAACTGCAAGGCAAACACCCCATGTAATCCTTCACATGTAGAAGTTAAAAGATTTTATTTGGTAGAAGTAAAGTGGGGGAAGGGAAGAGAAGGGGTTAATGTGGGCTAAGGCAGACAGGACAGGTTCTAGAGTTCTATGGCACAGCAGAGGTTGTAGTTACAGCAATTTACTCTATGTTCTATAAAGAGCAAGAAGAGAAGCTTGAAAGACAGAAAGAGTGAGCGTTTAAGAAATCCTCACAGTGGAAATGCTCATCCACTCCTTTCTGCACACGCACATCAAAGCATCACGCTCTACACATCAATGCGCATAGCTATTGCACATCAATTAAAGCAATGCAAAGGCGCATTTGATGGAGAGTCTTCTGGAAGGAAGATCCACAGCCGCTGCAGGATTTCTTGTCTCAGAGGGGAACTGGGAGAGGGAAGACAACAGCATCTATTTCTATCCTGGTCGTAGATTTATCATCAGACATGAGAGAAAATAATTTGCCCTTCTTTTGCCTTCACACCGGCCCAGAGACCTTGGGAGAGACCCACCTCATGAAGCCCGGGTACTGTGGTAGGCTCCACAGAGAACTTCAGGTGAGGTGGGCACGAGAGACACACGAATTGAGAAAAACTCCATGAGGAGTTCCAGAGAGACAAACAGGACACTGCTCACCAATGTGGGCTGTTGGATGAGACATGGAATCCCATTCTGTGAGGCTTTGAGTGGGCATGGCATTAAACACGAACAGAATTAAGTCACGGAGCAGAAGGTGGGGTGGCATCTCTAGGTGCACATTAAAAATGAACAGAATTAAGTCACGGAGCAGAAGGTGGGGTGGCATCTCTAGGTGCACATTAAAAATGAACAGAATTAAGTCACGGAGCAGAAGGTGGGGTGGCATCTCTAGGTGCACATTATGGGGTAACCACAGACTCCATTTCTTCCCTATTTTCTTCTTCGAATTGCAAAGAACTTCCTTATAGGAAAAACTGACAAAAGACCACAGCACACACTGAATATTTTGTCATAAAAGTGGGAGATTATTCTCAGACCTTTATCCAACACTCTTTAAAGAGCTGCTGAAAAATGAGAGCAACGAGAGGAAGTGGGAAGCCCGCTGGCAAGGAGAGCTCATCCTCCCACAGGCAGACCTCATCCCCCCCCACCCCCCCACCACCCATGTTTCTAGAAGATGGAAAGCAGTAAGGAGGCTAGGGAAGAAACCGCAGTTCCCAGGACAGCAGGAATAGAGAGAGCAGCTGGGCACTATTTGAGCACCAGAAAGCTGAGACGTTGCAAATGTGGTGTCCTGGGTACCAAGGGCTGAGAGTGGTTTCAGGACTTCCAATGTGACTCACTTCCACCTCAGCTGCATGCACAGCCTTGATTGTTCCATGTTTCCTATTCCTTTGTAACTCTCTGCTGTCTCTGACTTAGAACAGGATGTGTCATGGAATGCAAGCCCCTTGACACTGAACTCCCCAGCTTCCTGAACTATAAGAATAAATCTATCTTCTTCATAAATTACTCAACATCAGATCATCTGTTAGAGCAACTGAAAATACACTAAGACCACAAGTTTTATATTTTGGTGATTTCAAAAAATTATTGTCTTCCCAGCCATTTGATGACAATGCTGCATTGTCTTTTGAGTTGTCTCTGATGAGAAATCTGTAGCTTTTAATCTTTGTCCCATTGTATAAAATATGTCCTTTTCCCTCTTAGCTTCCCAGAAGTTTTCTCATGAAACACCTAGGTTTTACTGGTGTGATTTATCTTCCTGATCATTATTTTAAGCTTCTGGATTCTGTGGTTTGCTGTGTACAGTCCTTGTTGTAAAGTCCACAGCTACCGGGTCCCCACCGCTTTCCTCCCTCCCTGCTTCTCTGATTGCATTTGAGTTGTTCCTCTACCGTCCCACCCTTGCCAGAGCGCTGCTGGGCTCTTTTGCTAACTTTTCTTGTTGAGTTTGTTCTGAGTGTTTCTCATCTTCCATTCTGTCTTCACCTCTGCTCATCCCTTCCTTGTCTGTCTGTCATCTGCTGGTGAACCCATCATCTTAGTTAGGGTTCTTTACTATAATAAAACACTGTGGAGAGGAAAAGGTTGATTCATCTTACAGCTGTAGTCCATCACCCAGCAAAGTCGGGCTGGATACTCAAGGCAAGAACCAAAAGCAGAAACTGCAGCAAAGACCATGGAGGCGTGCTGCTGACTAGCTGGTTCCCATGGCTTGCTCAGTCTTTGTATAGCACCCAGGACCAGCAGCCCTCAGGTGACACCAGCCATGGGGACTAAGCCTCCCATATCAATCATCAATCAAGAAAATGCCCACAGACTTGCCCAGGGGCTAATCTGGTGGGTGGGTGTTTCTTAACTGTGGTTTGCTTTCCCCAAATAACTCTAGCTTGTGTCAAGTTGACATTAAAAAAAACAGCCAGAACAATTGATTCCTTGTGAATTTGACACACAAACACATTTTTATTCAAATATAACCTTTCCTTTCTTATTTATTCCCAAGATCTTATTGAGACATTAATATCAATGACTCAATATAAGACATATGCCAACCTTTTAAAGCCCCACATACTTTAAAAATTCAAACATCTTTAAAAATTAGCTTCTTTAAAATACCCAAAGTCTCTCTCAAAGTTCAGTTTCACTATAGCATCCAGTCTCTCTAAAATCCCCAAAGTCTTTTTTAAAATATCCAGTCTCTCTCTGAAATATTCAAGGTCTGTCTAAAATACCAAAGTTTCTGTAAAATCCCAAAGTTTCTCTAAGATTTCCAAGATACGAGTTCCTGTAAAATCAAAAAGCAAGTAATTATTATTTTTTTTATTCCAAGAAGGAAGAACCAGAGCACAGTTGCAACATGAACAAGGCAAAACTAAACTCCAAAAGCGTAAATAGCTCAGTGTCTGATGTCTGACATTCAGAATAATCTTCTGTTCTCCAGAAGACGTGGAGAGTTTCTCTGGCCCCGCCCTCACAGCACACTCAGCCTGTCTCACTAGCTCCAGCTACCTGCGCTCCACAGTGGCCGCTGTTCTCAGAGGTCATCCCGCAGTTCCGGCTTCTCCGGATTCCTGGGGTCTCTGCAGCTGGGCTGCACTGTCACCAATAGCCTCACATAGAATCTGTCTTCAGGAACTTGAACCCTGCCACAGGGTACCAAACCTTAACTTCTCTCCATAACCTCTTCAGACTTGGGTCTTCAATTACAACTGAGGCTGCGTCTTTACCAATGGCCTGTCCTGGTGCCAAGCTGATCTCCATGACCTCTTCGTGCCTTCAAATCCAGGACTATCTGTGGGATTCTTAGATGCACAGTCAAGCTGCCAGCACAAGGTACAGCCGTGGCCGCCCTGTCCCACAGATTGTGTGTACTGGCCGTGAGAAACACTTCCCTGAAGATTTTGCCTCCAAGATTCTTCCTTTTTTCAATCACAGCTGATCCTTTAGCATCAGCTCATCAGAACTCCAGAAGTGTTGTTCAAAATATTGAACAACCTGAGATTCTTTAATGGGTTCTTTCAAACTTCCCTGTGAAATTTCAAAGGCCAGGCCTCCATTACCTGTATTGCTCTAAGCATTGTCCCCCAAGTTCCCACGACAGCTTATTAAGCTCTGGGCACTCAATAGCATTTCTAGTTCAATGTCTCAAAGTCTTTCCACAACCCTCCTCAAAATACGGCCAGGTCTGTCACAGAAATAGTTATTAATTTCTGTCTTAGATAGGATTTCTATTGCTGCAATAAAACACCATGACCAAAAGTAAGTTGGAGAGAAAAGGGTTGATTTCATCTTATAGCTACAGTTTATCATCTAGCAAAGTCAGGCCAGGAACTCAGGGCAGGAACTATAGACAGGCCCTGAAGCAGGGACCATGGAGGAGTGCTGCTTTCTGTCTGGCTCCCATGATTTGCTCAGCCTGTTTTCTCATAGCACCCAGGACCACAAGCCTGAGGGTGCCAGCTCCCAGTGAACTGGGACCTCCCACATCAATCATTAACAACAACAACAACAAAAGTGCCCACAGGCTTGCCCATGGGTCAAACTCGCAGGTGACTTTCTCTGTTGAAGCTCCTTCCCCAAATAATTCAAGATTGTGTCAAGTAGACAGAAAAGGAACTAACACCCTCACCGGAGGCCCTCCTTATTCGTGATGCATCTGTGGCTTTTCTGGTCTGGTCATTGGATTCATTCTGAAAGTTTCTGTCTTTTGACTGGAATTCTCCACAGACATGTTTTCTACTTTTCCCACTCAGACTTTCAGCATCAAAAAATTGTTTAGAAACAATTCACTCCGGCTGGTCCCAACATCCGTCACTCTGAGTCTTGTCTGTTTGGTGTCTTGTTTCTTGACACCTCTTTCATTTCCCCTTCCTCGTGTGATGTTTTTGTTTAAATCTACACACTGTGTTGTCAATAGGCACTGCGGATATGGGTATCTGAAAGCTGTCTTTGTTTTGCTAGACCTTCAGTTTGGCTTTTTGTCAGTCTTAGGCAGTCTGCTGATGTCATACTCTTTTGTTGCTATGGTTACCATGTGTGGATCATTTTTTAATCTCTCTTGAAACACCATGCTTAAAGTGGAGGCTAATTAATTTCCAAAGCACTTCTTTTTCCTCGGTGTAGGTTCCCTCTGTGATGCAGTTGCCAGAGGCTCCTTTCCCCACTCTGTGGCTGTCTCTTGGCAGTGTCCCATCTAGGGACCTACTAGATGCTTGTTTGCATGGTAGTGGGAGGCAGGGAGACAGTCCCAGACTTAGGTAGTACCTTGTGTTTGAGGATGTGACCTCTCAGAAGTGGTGTACTCCTCAGCATCTGTCGTCTTGGACCCAATATCCCTCAGAAACTCCCATACTGCCCTCCCCAGGAAACTTGTTTCAGGAGCTGTAGAAGAATAATCTGGCCTGAGGTTTTTACGATAGCATCTGGAAGGAACCTTCAGCATCTGGTCTCTCCCATAGGCCTGAACTGTAAGGAATACTGGCTTAGGGTCTGCCAGTCTTTGTGGGCATCTACTTATGACAATAGAGAGAGCTTCCTGTATTTGTGACTTTCTGGGCCTCCTCTGACTCCCCAGTTCCTGATTTGCCAGTTGTCAACAGGTCTAGGAGGCTTTAGGTCTAGGAGGCTTTCCAGGTATGTGGCTGCCTTACTTAAGCAGGTACAGCTGTCCTGCTGAGGCAAGATGAAGGCAACATGATGAAGACAAGAGAAGGGGGAAAGAGCCTCCTGTTGCATGGGAGAGCACTTGTTTGTTCCCGGCTGCTCAGCCCCGAAATAATCACACAGAAACTATACTATTTGCAATACTGTTTGGCCAATAGCTTAAGCATATTTCTGGCTAACTCATATCTTAAATTAACACATCTCCATTAATCTTAGGCTTCTCAGCTGCCCTGGGTGTGTCTTACTTTCTTTGGAGTGCTTCTCGTTTTTTCCCCCTCAAGCCTTGTGTTAAAGCTTACATGAAAATATTAATAAACTCTGCTTTATACACTAGCCAGTCCTGAAATTCTTCTCTGTATCAGAGTTAAGAATCCTGCTTTGGCCTGAGGTTTTGGCCTAAACGTCTAGGCAAATTCCTAGAGTTGTCGGGAGTGGCAACAGGGAGCTCTGCTGCTGCCTCCACCTCCCCCAGTGAATAGCAACACTTACTGCAAGCTGCATCCAATTCTCCCCTTGGATTTTAATTTGGCTGATTTCCCAGGGACCTCAGCTATCTGATGCTGCCAAGAGAAACTATAAACTTGCTGCATATTTGGGTTGTTGTTGTAGAAATGGGTATGGACAAGGAATGGCTCATTCTTCAAATCTCAGAACCTTGGAAGGGGAGGCAGAGGATCAGGAGTTTGTGGCCTTCTAGGCTGTATGACACCCTACTTAGAAACATAAAATAAAATATTAAAAAGATGGAATGGAAATATAGCTCAGTGGTAGAGCACTTGTCTAGAACAAATGAAGAACACAGTTCAATTCCCAATATCATCAAAACATAAGTTAATTGATTAATAACATTAACTAAAATGAGAATCTTATTTTTCTAGATCTCTACATCCTGAATATCTCTCAAATTAATGTTATAATTTTCATTTTTTTGTATCTATTTTACATTGAGACAAAATAACTTCCTGTATCTTATTGTATGTACAAGATCAAGTCAAAGCAAGAGCAACATAAACCTTGAATGCTTTTCCAGACAGGGTTTCTCTGTGTAACAGTCCTAGCTGTCCTGGAACTTGCTCTGTAAACCAGGCTAACCTCAAATTCACAGAGGTCGGCCTGCCTCTGCCTCCTGAGTGTAGTCCTTAAAGGACTACTCTTTTGTTTAATTCTTTAAAAGTCACAACTGCATGCATGGTTCCACCAAGTTTTGAACTATTGCTCAAGAAAGAGGGTGTTTCCATGGCGGCCTCTTTTCCTTGTGTCCTGGATCCTCTAGTTAGTCTTTGTCTGTCTTCCTAAGATTTCTTTCTGGAAATATAAGCAAACATGTAGGGCACACACAGGATGATGAAAACCTATAATCCCAAGATCCAGATAACTGAAATAGGAGGTGAGTTAAAGGCTAGCCTAGGTTACACAGTGAAGTGAGTCTTATCAAGAAAAAGTAAGTGAGGAGCCAGGAGATAAAGGCACTTACTACAGAAGTCTAATAACCCTGAATTCGACCCCTGGAACCCATCCAAACATAGAAAGAGAGAGCTCTGACCTCCACACATATGCATGCCATGACCCATGAATCCATCATGCTCACACACACACACACACACACACACACACATAATAATAATAAGTAGATAAATTTTCTGTTTTTCTCCTTATTATGGTGTTTTGCCTGTGTATATGTTTGTGTACCATGCATGTGCAGTGCCCTTGGAGGTCAAAAGAAAGCACTGGATACCTAACCAGAGTATTGTAGTTACAGGTGGTTGTGAGCTACTTCCTGGGGGCTGGGAATCCAACCCAAGTCCTCTGGAAAAGCATCGAGTGCTCTTAACCACTGAGCCATCTGGGAGACAGCTGGGAGACAGCTCAGAAGCTTGCTGTGTGAGCGTGGAGACTTGAGTTTGGATCCACAGAACCCACATGAAGTCAGGTGAGGTAACAAACACATGGAGAATCCCCAGGGAGGCTAGCCTGGTTTACACAGCAGTGAGCAAGAGTCCCCATCTCAGACACAGTGGAAATCAAGCACAGACACCCCGAGTTGCCCTCTGATCAACACATAGACAAACATCCATTCACAAATATGAGAAGGCACACATGGACACACACACACACACACAAGATTTTCAGAAACAGTGAGTATATTTATTCTCGTGTTTACTCAGTGAGTCATATATAATACACACCTGTGAACACTGCCATCTTCACTCTGCATCCAGAGTTCAGCTCCCTAGTCTACAGAGAACCATCTTGTCCCTCTTAATAGCTGGATAGTTTTCCATTATAGCCACACAATATGGCCACAAATAATCTTTGGATTATTCTTCATCTTCGACTCTAGCAATTAGTGTCGCAATGAAGAGTCTCACGTCTGTGTTGTTTTGAACATTGCCAGTAGGAGCCTAGCTTAAGGTAGAGCTGGGTGCGTGAGTGCCCAGCTTACTGTGAATAAATATTGAAGCCACAGTGGTGAGTAAATGACAGCTGGGCGTTTCCTTCATGGGTCCCCTTGGAAACGCCTCTGAGTGGATGTGGGGCTATTTTCACATGCAGAAGATGAGGCTTGCTTCTGATCTTTCTGCCTTCCACGGTCTCCCTGACCCACGCTTACGACAGTTCCTCCTCTCAGACACCCAGAGGCTGAGGATTTCAGGATCCAGCTGACATTACGGAAAAACCTACCTTACAAAGAGGTGACCAGCAGGATGGGGTGTCTGTTACCAGCACACTGAGTGAGCTCAAGAGTCCTACAGCCAGGAGCTCAGAACTCCAGGCAGACTCCACTGTTTCCTCTGTTCCTTAACTGTTTAGAAAGGCCTGGTGTAATGCATGTAGTCTGCTTCCTGGTGTAGGCTGATGTCCCCTTTGCCATTTCTCCTTCTCCAGCTACTAGGGAGGGGGTTATCTATGCCAGAGAACAGAGAGCACTCATTTGTACTATGCATATCATTGTTCAAGCTCCCCTGACCCTGCTGCTTCATCAAGCAGAAGCTTGCACTGCTCTTCCTGGATGGAATCTTTTGCACATTTCCAAGCCAAACCCCCTCATAGTTCTCACTTCAGTTTCTGACTCCCTGGAGGCAAACACCATGGTTTTTCTGCATTTAGGCTGTCAGTCTGCCCTACTGGTATACCTAGGCTGCTTCTTTCTTCGGGGCTCTGTGAGTTATTATCTGCAGACCTGAGTCCTTCCATAGGAACTTCCCATGTAAACAGCAACCAGAGGAGGGGGAGGGAGATGCTCGCTGCACCCAGTGCCAGGGAAACCTCCGCGAGCTTCTAGTCCCTTTCACCCTTTCCAACCTGTCTATCCGTGCCCTCCTAACCCACCCTCCCCTACCCCGATGGTCAGAGAGTCATTTCCTGTCTTCTCTCCTCTTTGAAGTCCTCACCATGGTTGCACAGACAGAGCTGGGCATGCTCTTCCATGCTAGAGTTCTGCCTTGTGTGCGTGGGTCCACCCGTTGGACACTGAGTCATGCCCACTGCCACTCTACCCTAGAGCCACACCTCTTTTGGCCAAGCACACAGGGTGGAGGACACTTCTACAAAATGTGATCTAATCAGAGGACTTTAAGATAAGCTTTGAGAGCTTCAACTACATTATCCTGCCTTCTGCCATCCCTGCCTGTGGGGATGAGGATGATGTCAAAAAGCATTGTGTATCTTTATTTCTTTTCTTTCTTTGTTTTAGGCAGGGTCTTATTATATGGCCATCTGGTCTGGAACTCACAGAGATCCACCTGCCCCTCCTTCCTGAATGCCAGCGGATTAAAGATGTGCACCCATATACCCAGCTCCAATATGCATCTGTTCTTTTAACACTACAGTATTTAAAGAGCGAGGTGCCCATAACTGAATGGGATTTTATTTCTTAAAAGGTGAGAGTTTGTGAAACAAGACCTATCTATAAGCAAAACAACTCCAAGAGAGTAGTCACTGGGATATGAATGCAGGCATGCACGCAGCCTCATACCCGTTCTCCACAGAGAAGCTAGCTGATAAACTTGTCCAACTTTAACGAAAACTCAATGGAGTAGACAGCAGAGCTGAGGAGATCAATACAAAGAGATAAGAGAAAGGAAATAACCCTAGAACCACTCGTTGTTGCTGTTGTCTACAACCCTTAACCACTATAAGAGCAAAGACATAAACTCTCAGTCAGTAGCAGCCAGGTCCTGTGTTTGGCTGGAACTTCCAGTTCGCTGTGGAAGCCCCACCTCTCTCTCCAAACCCCACCCTCTCAGAAAATCTCCAACAACAACAACAAAAAAAAAGCCGCCAAAAAGTCCAGTTCCACATTCTTGGTGGCTGCAGTAGCTCCTCCCCTGAAGTTGCTAGCTACCCAAAGCACACCATACTTGGGTACACAACTAGTTTGTGGCAGACACATCTTTGCCCCTCGACTCTAGGGTACATAAACACCCCGATTTAGCTGGCCATGTGATTGTGATTTTCTCCTGCCTTCATCTCTGGGATCTGGAGGAGTCATCTGGGAGTTGCTTTGCCCAAAATAAAACTAGTCTTTTACTTTTTAAATTCAGCTTGATCCAGCTTACTGATTTGGCAATGAAACCTTTTATTGGGGTACAGAAAACCTACTACTCAGACCTCAGGCCACGGGGTTCTGGTGCTGTTTACCTGAAGCTAATATGGATCCTACAGGGAGGAAGCTCAGTTCCCAGAATGCCCCTGTTTCATATCTGCTCAGTGTCCCAGGTCATTGTTCTATCTGTGCTTCTGACTGTGGTTTATGATTCCTGGAAAGAAGCCGCATCTGCAATGACTGTGTTGTGGGTCCCCCGGATAGCCTACCTCTGTGTCAGTACTAATATTCTGTGAAAAATTCGATATCTGGATTCTTTTAACCTGGCAGGCCCACCAGCTCCCATCAACCCAAAAGCTAGAATGCAGTCAGATATCGTCTGAGGCCCTGTGGAGAGATTCCTCCATCTTGTCTAACTGTTTCTCTGGCATACCCACCAATATATTTTTTAATTACCTTGATTTATGTCTTTTTTTTTTTGTTCTGTTACTATAAAACTACACAAAACTGCTTCCATGTTAGAACATTATCTTTGGGAAGACCCGAATATGTGTTCCTGGGCCATGGGAACTTAAATATGCTCTATAAGAAATCATATCTTTTATTCCTCTGAGGTGAGAGCCGCTTGTTTCAGCATGAATGAAATAAATCAGGTTTCCTACCACCTCCTCCTTGGATTGTTAGTTTCTGACAGAGACTCATGTGACTCTGCTGTTAAATGAAGCATGTTATAAAGAAAATCCATAAAGAAAGGTAAAGGGACAGATGGGGCAAAATGTGCTGTGCAGGGGAATCAGCTCCCATGTCCCCTAGGGGGCGCTATAATCCCAAACCGCCACTTGTTCTACTCGCTGGTAGAAAGACTTCTGGAACCCAAACTTTCTGGGGGTTATAGGGAGTCTATTACATAGATAACAATTGATCAAATCATTGGTCACTGGTAACTAGGTCAACCTTTCCCCATGCCCAGAGGGCTGCAAGTCCCAAGCTCTCACCGGGCTTTGGGCTTCATCTGCAGCCAGCCCCTTACTACTGCTACCAAAGGATCAGCACACAAAGGCAACCCAGTGGAGATCCTAAGGACTTTAGAAGATTAATGCTAGGAAACAGAGATCAAGACAAATACCCGTTTCATTGCATCATGCAAGTGGAGAAGACCCTAAAATTAATGGACATCCACCTCTCATCCACAAGTCATGGCTCTAGGAATCTCTGGTTTAAAATCTCAGCACTTGGGAAACCAAAGCAGGAGGACTGCCATGAGTTCCAGGTTAGCCTGGGCTCCAGGGTTAAGACACCTTGACTCAAAAAAAAAAAATGTAGCATAAATAAATAAATGCCTTAGAGACCACAGAGTAAGATATACTCATGTATAATCTTTTAATAATCATTTAAAGTGAGTTTTTAATTTTTTACCTTTAAATTTTTTACTTATAAAAACTATTGAGACCCAGTTGTTTACGTAAGCTTGTTACTACATAAACACACACACACACACATACACACACACACATACACACACATACATACACACACAAGTACTGGGGTTGCCAAATTTGACAAATAAAAATATGAAATGGGAACTAAGCTTTGATATCACACAATGAGTAATTTTCTTTCAGTATAAGTAACTACCAAGCCTGCGATGATGTCCCAGCCCTCAGAGTCACAGCTGTCCCTCCCAGGCAGCAGAATCACTTGAGCCTAGGAGTTCAAGACCAGCTTGGGCAACACAGCAAGACTCCATTTCGAAAACTAACAAACAGACACAAAACATAAAAACTCATCTCTCATTTACTGGAAATTCTAATTTAGCTGGGTATCATTTGTTTCAGTTTGCAACCCCAGTGTGGAAAAACAAATGATTGACAAAATACACATCTAAGCTATTATAGTAATTATTTTTAGATCATGGACTTCTAAGTTATTTTTATTTTCTTCTTTCTATTTCTTATGTCCTATAAATTTTATCTAAAGAGCAAATATACCTTTCTAAAATCATATCTTGTGAAACTGAGCAGCCTTGGTGGGCTGACCCTGAGAGCTAAGCATCACCAGGAGAAACAAACCCACTTTGATAATTTGATAAAACTCAGCTGCCTGTGTGGCCTTTCTCTGCAGTCCAGCTGCTGCCCAGGCTCTGTTAGAGTTTTGCACACTTCAATGGGTTCTTGACACCCTTGTGATATCAGGTGACTTTCTTCAGTCAGGTGACAGAGAGAGGTGTACATTTTGCAGTTAATTCCTTCATGCACAGCCCAAGCTGCTCAATGCTAGAAGGTCCAGGGAAGAATGAATGCGCTTTTGTCTGACAGGGATGGGTGAGCAGGAACCCTGACTTAAATAACAAACATCCTACACACTGCGGGCTCCATTGGAGTCAATTCCCTCCCCCAGATGACCCCTCCTCAGCTACCCTGAGCTCTAAGAGTGTTTCTCCATGATGCTAGGATTGAATGCAGGCCCTCATGCTTGCAGAGGCTCCTGGCCATTGAGCCATTTCTCCAGCCCCATAAAAAAAAAAACTGATATAAAACCATTCAAAGAAAATGGCTTCTTAAAGAGCCATTAGCTGTAATGTACATATTATCTATAGTTTGAAGACACCAAAGAGCAGTCTCTTAGGGGTTCTGAAGTGCCGCATTGAAAATAGTAAACTCCATCTTATCTTCATTCTCTCTCTCTCTCTCTGTCTCTCTCTGTCTCTCTCTCTCTGTCTCTCTCTCTGTCTCTCTCTGTCTCTCTCTCTCTCTCTCTCTCTCTCTCTCTCTCTCTCACACACACACACACACACACACACACAGCTGAAATGGAGGATGGAAATGTCCAACTAGATGGCAGTTAAAGTTTCATAGCTCATAGCATCTCAGCATCACTGACTTGGACATTTCAAAGGGATGAGCTTTGTATGCATGAATGAGAGCTAGTTTTTAATGGAGCCAAGGAATGATTACAGGGAAAGAAAGAAGTAAAACAGCTCAGGACATCAGCAGCAGGAAGCGGCACTGTACATAGAGAGGAGCAAGGAGAGGGCCCCCAAAACCTAAGCAAGCAAGTCTGAGGGAGGGGCCCAGAGAGAGCCGCAGAGGATGCTGGGCTTCCTCGTCCTCTTTGATGTGGGGTGATGGCAGAAAAAACAGGAAAGCGGCAAGACAGTGGTTCACCATCCTTAGGGAGAGAGTATCTTCAGTGCTCTTGATGTTGCTGCTTTGTTCCTGAGTCAAAGTCTTTTTATGTAGCCTCCAAGTCAGCCTTGGACTCACCCGAAAACCCAGGCTGGCCTTCAATTGACAATCCTCCTGCTTCGGGCTATTCAGAGAGTTTTCCCCCAACATTTTTATTATACACATACGCGCGCGCGCACACACACATACACACACACACACACACACACACACACACACACACACATATTCTCTGCGTGCGAACAGGAGTATCATCTCATATACCATGGACAGTTCCTGACAGTGTGCTCTCCATGGACATGCTAATAAATGAATAACACACGATCCCTAAAACATCATTGAAGACATTGTCAACCACACATCTCGGGGATCCTTACGTCAGGTACCATGTAAGAAAGTTTAAAATCCGAAATTGGTGGAGGGGGGTGAATGTCACTTCCCTAAGCAATGGGCCTGGTGCTTTCATATCAACAGAATTTTGAACAAGTCCAGATCTTCTTTATGTCTTCGCTGTCCAGCAAGTACCCAGGAAAAGCTGAAGATCACTGTAGCATCTGGATTAGCTCAGTGATGACATGTGCTTTTGCATGGCCCTAACTTTCTGTGGATGTTTCTTCTTTCCTAATTGCCCAGCCTCTGCTGCCCCTTCATTACTCGGGCGCGCAGGTCATCTCAGGTGCTTTGAGTGAACGTGTATGGAGCCATCCACTCTCTGATTGGCCTTTTACTGGGCTCTTTCTCCCTCACCCTCTCTCTCCCTTATCTTTTTTCTTCGTTCTTTGAAAAAGCTGTTAGTTGAAATATAGGAATTCGAAAGTTAACTGTAGAGGCTGGAGTGATGGTTCTGTCTATGAGCATGTACTACTCATACAGAGGACCAGAATTCAGCTCTCTGCATCCACACCAGGCAGCTACAATCCCTACTAACATTCAGAATCCGAGCAGATTTATTCTGTATATAATAGGCAATAGCTGTTATAAAGCCTTGCCCCCATGCTTTTAAAGGGTGATTAACTATTAAAAGGGTAATTAACTAATTAAATATGCTAATGTTAAGTGCCCAGAAGAGGTCTAAGCAGGCTTTTGCTCAGTAAACTTCAAGTATAAACCTTGGTTTTTCGAGACAGGGATTCTCCGTAACTTTTGGTTCGTATCCTGGAACTAGCTCTGGTAGACCAGGCTGGCCTCGAACTCACAGAGATCTGCCTGCCTCTGCCTTCCGAGTGCTGGGATTAAAGGCATGCACCTCTACTGCCCAGCCAGAAAATGTTCTTACAATGTATGCAACATAGTGCTATGCATGTAAGCCTCTAGCAGATACAACATGATAAAACTGTTATTAGAAATTTTGTTCATTTTCAAATGACTTTTTAGGTATGAATTTAATGATCATTCAATGACTGTATCAATAAATGATTTCAGATTTTGTCTGGAGTATAGATAAAACTACAAGAAAAATAAATCTTAAAAGACTTACATGTAGTTAGGTTAACCATAAACAAAGTGCTGTCTACAAGGTATTTGTAGTAAAGTTTTAAAAATGTGTTGTGTCTAAAACAGTTAGTGTTTCTTAGATTACTGATCTACTTTCAGTAAAATTTTAAAAGGGCTAACTCTAACTTGAAAAAAAATAAAAATTTAATGTTTTGAATCTTAGTTTTTCCAAGTCTTCTTTCAGAAGAATCAGAGTTCATTTAAATTTCTGTTTAGGCTGAAATGATTTTAAAGACTTCCTAGCCCTAGTTAAATGGGTCTATCACACACATGTGCACTAAGTGCTATCTCTTTATGGTAATTGATGTGATTTTATAGAAACTATAAAAATATTTCAAAATAACTTTTATCTAAAGGATTTCACGGGGTCAAATTTTAATGCACCAGGGCTGGGGAGCAGCTCAGTGGGAAAAGTGTTTCCTGAACAAGCTTGACAGTCAGAGTTTGAGTCTCTAACACCTACCCCAAGCTGGGGGCAGACAGGCAGATCCCTCAAGATACTGACCAGTAACAGTGGGAGACCCTCCCTTAAAGAGGTAGTGTAGACAGCAATAGAGAAGGCTATCTACTATCCTACTCTTGGTGAGCACCCACACAGTCGGCATCCACACACCTCTGAGTTCATACCACACATGTGCACACATACACAATTTAATACACTAATATAAAACTAGAACTTAATTCTCTGTGTCTAAAGTAAGAAAGCGCAAGTTAAATGCATGTCCCTTGTGTGTTACATAAGCCTTCAAGATGCAGTATTTAGGAGAATGTCTGAGTTACTTTCTTTTTGCAGTGATAAGACGCTATGACCAAGGCTACTTATGAACGAGTTTATTGGGGCTTGATGACCATTTCAGAGGGTTGGAGTCCGTGACCATTACAGCAGAGAACATGGCAGCAGGCTGACAGGCATGGTGCTGGAGCAGTAGCTGAACATTTACATTCTCACACACAAATTAGGGGCAGAGTGAGAGAATTAACTAGAAATGGCATGGCTTTTTGAACTTCAAAGCCCACCCCAACAGTGACATGCCTCCTCCAAAAAAGGCCACATCTTCTAATCTTTCCCAAATATATATGAATAACCATATAACCATTCTCATTCAAACAAACTCAGAGAACATTTTCCCAAGCTGGTATCCTCCAAACTAAAATTGTTAGTGGAGCTAACCTTTCCCAGGGCAGTTCCTAATTGTATCATGAACTAGTCCTCTAGGCAATGATAACTAGATAAGCCCTAATATTGGGCATGTTTAATTATTAAAAGGCAATGGCACTGGTCATCAAGTAGTACAGCTATATGTCAGTACTCGATTTTTCAGAGTTTTTTCTTTTTAGGATTTATTTATTGTAGCGGCGTAAATGAATGCAGACAGATTGTAAAAATATATATAGTTTTAATGTAGAAATAGACTTACAGAACCACCATTCCCGCGGAGACCAGGAAAGCAGAAGAGACAGCTCGGAGCACGCTCTCCAAATTTATAGGTAGACATTAGCCCGAGGCGAACACGCCCCTTAAGGGGCGGGACTTATCCCTACAATTTATGTTATTTTTATATGTATGTGTACATGTATGTGTGAGTGAATGTCATATGTGTGCTTAGGGAGGTCAGAGAAGTCACTAGATCCTTGAGCCAGGATCTAGTGACTTCCTTTGCTTGGGTTTTCTGAAAGAGCAGCAAAGGATGTTGACCTCTTTGCCATCTCTCCAGCCCTACAAACTAGTTTTCTTTAAGAATTTTTATTTATTGGCTGTGTTTTATATTCGTCTTATGTAACTCAGTGGCCACCACTTGTTAATATCCTACAAAATCAGTTTCTAACAAAGGACCTTAGACTAATCCCCCTCTCACACACACCCAGGATACCAGGAAATCATCCATAGGACAGACAGCATGAAATTCAAGAATGAACTTCAAGTGGGCTTGGCCTAAGAGCCATCCCTTTAGCCATATTGCTTAGTTGATTAAAATCCACCATAAAGGGCTTTATTGGCACTAACTCCTTAGTCTCTGTTACTTGTCACTCATGATGTGGGACCATATCAGCCCATCTGGGACAGTTTTTGTCCCAGTAATGAAGGAAAGTTGATATTAAACCAGATGGCTAATCATCAATATCTTCAAAGAAAATTGCTCAGAAGCAAGAAGGGGGTTATCATCTCTGAATGAATGCACCCTGGGCAGGGGATTCCTGCCTTTCATTGAGAAGCTAAAGCATGGGGGTCTTGAGTTTGAGGACAGCCAGGGTTTCATAGGAAGAACCTTGCTGTATGAGCTCCTTCTGCTCCTTCAGCCAATAGCCTTTAAGATACCAGCCCACTTGGGTGTGGTCTCTTGTACTATAAATGCAGTTGTAAAGCATGCACTTGCTCTCTTGCTTCCTCTGTCTTTCTTCCTCTGTGTCTCAGTAACTGACTGTAGACTGACCTTTCCTCTTCCCAGCATTCTCCTGTTCTCATCACCCCACCTCTACTTCCTGCCTAGTTACCCCACCTATACTTCCTGCCTGGCTACTGGCCAGCCAATCAGTGTTTTATTAAAATACAAGTGACAGGGAACAGACCATTCTCCCACAGCACATAAAGAAACCCTGTCTCAAAAAGCCAAAATTTAAAAATATAAATAAAAGAAATAGAGTTTAAAATAAAGCCACATAAAGATGAAAAATACACAGAGAGTCTGGATACTGTATGTTATTGTGTTGTCTTTAAAATATTTGATGGCTAAGGAAGGAACAAAAGCTGCTAAAAAGATATTTGATTATAAATGCTGTTGGATTAATCCAACATGTATATTTTGAAAATGCCTTGACTTCAAAATTTAAGTCAATAGGTATGTTACTTTAGAGAAAAGATTTTTCTTTTGTTTCCACAGGAAATGAGAGGCTATTGATTCATTCTGGGCTAAGAAAAATAAGGTTTGATCAAGGAAGACCTCCTGAGAAATCTCTGATATGAGCAGATGGCCCAGATGTCTGAGTTCTACATCCCAGAACAGTTTCAAGACTGCTGGCTGAGATGATCAAGCTTCACAGAATATTCCATTCAGGACTTGACCATAATTCAAAATTTTCTTTAGGTCCCCATAAGAATATCAGTGCCCCAAATCAATAGGAAGTAGCCTGGAAATACCCACATTATGAAAAATGGATTATGTTTAGAATATTGGTTACAGGGCTGGAGAGGTGGCTCAGAGGTTAAGAGCACTGACTATTTTTTCAGAGGTCCTGAGTTCAATTCCCAGCAACCAGATGTTGGCTCATAGCCATCCATAATGAGATCTGGTGCCCTCTTCTGGCATGCAAGCATACATGGAAGGAATGTTGTATACATAATAAATAAATAAATCTTAAAAAAAATACTAAAAAAAGAATATTGGTTACATGTTATGGATAGTGGTTAGAAGAAAAGCTAAACAAAGGAGATTCAATTCAGAGTTCTTGTTTTGAAAAAGTGGGGGAAAGTGCTGTGGGACAATGGTCTGTACCTCGTCATTTGTATTTTAATAAAATGCTAATTGGCCAGTAGCCAGATAGGAAGTTTAGGCAGGCAACTAGGCAGGAAGTAGAGGCAGGGCAATGAGAACAAGAGAATTCTGGGAAAAAGAAAGATTCAGTCTGTAGTCATCATTCAGACACAGAGGAAGCATGATGTGACTGCCTCACTGTAAAAGGTACCAAGCCACATGGCTAACACAGACAAGAATTATGGGCTAATATAAGTTATAAGAGTTAATAAGAAGCCTGAGCTAACAGGCCAACCAGTATATAATTAATGTAGACCTCTGTGTATTTCTTTGGGACTAAATGGACATGGGACCTCTATCAACAGAATTTGTTTCAAAACCAGCAGCAGAAATGAACTCACTTATGCCAGGCTTTCCAAAAGCAACTTGAGCTGAGAAGTTACAGGACTGTGGTCTTATGCAAGGTCGCATGTGCTCTAACCTTGGCCCCTCCAATGCTGCTTGTGATATTTGTTTCAGCAATAAAAGTATTTCAGAGATTTTCACAAACCCAGCATATCACCGCAAATACCTCAAAACTGAGGTCTGAAGACAAAGAAGAGAACTGTCTGGACAGTAGTGAAGACATTTTAGACAGGTTTGTGCTGTCAGATCGCTGAAACAATGGTTCCCTGAAAATTAAAAAAAAAATCTCAAGGCTAAGAAACTACATCAGTCGATAAAGTGCTTGCCACACAAGCATAAGGACTTGAGTTCAGTCCCACCACCCACATAAAAAGTGCACTTACAATCCCAGTGCCCGGGAAGTGGGTCCCAGGGATATGCTGGCCAGTCAGCCTAGCCTAATTTGTGAGCCCCAGATCTCAGAGAGAAATGCTGTCCCCAAATCCAAGTAGATGGCTCATGAGCTCATGGGCAGTAAGTCTGAAGTTGACCTCTTACGTGCATGCACACACACACACACACACACACACACACACACACACACACACAAAGGAGAATTTAAATTCCCCTAGGCATCTTACGCTTGCAGTAGGGAAAGACTGAAACCCTGCTCTCAGAGAAGAAACTTGCCTCCAGGAAAGAGACATCCTGCGGTGCTAACAACTTTTCTAGACCACCCTGCAGGACAGACCAGAGGCAAGCTGGTGATGGATTGGTTAGTAATGAGGGGAGCACACTTTGCCCAGGACTGTTTTCCTATACATCCTGCTTGTCCAGTATTAAGCCTGAATTCACGTCAATGTCCTGAAGATGAGTAACTTTTCTCCTCTTCCCACTGCAGCCGAATTAGTTGCCTCCCCTTCCTCCTCTTCTCAATAATCCCATCCTTTAACTGCTTTATGGAGTAGACTGCTCATTATGCCCCCCCCCCCCCCAGAGCCCGGGCTTTGCTCTAAAACTCTGGGGACTGCTGGCCTCCTCTATTTGAACCTCTACCCGATGTGGCCACGTTGACTAAATCTCCTTTCTCTGCCTTTCACGGCTGCTCTTCTCCTGAACTGGAGTTTGTTGGAGCCTCATGAGCCTGGGCTTTGACCCTAAAGCTTCCAGTTACATTGTTTCCAACTCTGATCTCCTTCTGTGGTGTTGGGACGAGATCTCCAACATGTGAATTTTGAGAGACAGCATCCAAGTCAACCCGTAACGGAGAACAGGAAAAAGAATAGTGCAGGCCTAATTCTTGACTGTTGGCAGGACCACGAGGGCATTTCGGGAGGAAAGAGCTCTCATGGTGGCTACCCTGCTGGCCCTGGAGACTGAATAGCCGGCAGCCTACTTTCTGTAGGCTGAGGGCAAAGGATGCCAGCAGCTGGTCTGTGGCTGCTGGTTGGGCGTTCCTGGCATTTCTGTGGGAATAAACATGGGTGTAGCAGGATGGACTGGGTACCAGCACCTGTAGGATGGCACTACTCCTCCCAAGGCATGGCACCACGTCCAAGGCTCAGCCTCATAACAGACCCAGAAAAGTGAAAGGAGCAGGAAAAAAAATCAAACTTTGGTCTGTTCTCCATCAGCACCCTTTCAATATTCGCCCTTCAAATGTAAAAGACCCTGAAACAATGGCCCAAAGAGCAACAGAACTGCCCAGTGCCAACAGAGAAAATAGGCTGAAACCCTGGCACCAGGAGGAGGAGCTTGCCTCCCTGGAAGGGATGGCGCAGGGCTCAGACAGCCTCTCTCAGAGCTAAATCAGCATATGCATTTCCATAAAACTGCAACATTGTCTTTTCTATAAAATTGAAATGCGATTCCAGGAAGGGGAGAGAATCTAAGAATTTTCTCCCTCTAGTTCTGTTCAAACTGTAAATAAATCCATTTTTCTTTACCAGTGGCTGCTCCCAAATAAATTTCTTCTGAAATCCGGGGAAATGAAAGAGTAGTTTCTGAACGGAGCTGCCAGATAGCCTGCAGTGGTCACACCTGGCGGGTGGCCATGTCATGCTCCGCGGGGAGCAGCTTTTGTGTGCCCATCCTCCGTCCTCAGCACTGTCAGTAGCCAGTTGTGTCCTAAAAGGGAGGGCTCCGTCTGCAGGCAAACACAGAACTGTTCTCCGCCAGCAGCTAAGCAAGACCCCATTCCCAGGAGACTCAGGCTGGAAGGAAGCCCAGAGCCTGCGGCCCTCTTCACCCCCAGTACCAGTTCCAGTAGAAGAAACTGGCTCAAACCCTATAGCTAACTGGCATGGGTTTCAGCATCTTGACCCCGGACTAGGAGGCCCTCTTCGGGGCTCAACACTGACACACTTTTACAGCTAAAAGGATTATTTAACCCATTTCCACCTGGTATTAAGTGCAAACAATTGAAACCTGTTAGCTAAGCCCGGCCCTGGAGATTTGATAACAGTCCAATCAGCCATTCAACATTAATGGACCTTGGGGAGCCCACAGAACTCTCTGGGGGAGGGAGTGGGGTCTGCTCTGAGCACTTAATCTGGCCATCAGGAAAACGTTCACTAGAAATATTCAACAGGCGACATTCAAACTACGGGTACAATAAATAATGAGAAACAATGGGAAACAGCAGCATGACGACAGAGTGGCCTGGTGGCACATTCAGGGGGCCCAGGTGGGAAGAGTGCCAGCTCAGGGCCATCCTAGGCTACATAGAGAAACCCTTGGCATAAAATGAAACATGCAAAGGAAATGAATAAAGGGAGTCATTGGCCCAGCGGACAGAGATGGGTCCCTGCACCTCAGTTTGCCCTTCCGAAACAGGTCTGGCATATTCGCGAGCTAGAAAAGAAGAGGAAGGTAATATCTGCCAAGCCTTGAAGTGAGCACCAACAGTGAGGCAAACACACAGGTTTCTCTCCCGGATGTCACCCTTGTGTCTGGCTCCAGGCCTTTCGCAAGTGACGACAGCAATTATTTTAAGAAGAGTAAAGCATTCGTGGGAAATTCCTTGCTGTTCCGCTAAGCCATGCAAGCATTGCCCCCTTTATCAAGTCAGACAATAAGTAATATGTTCAGACACCAGTGCGGAACCTGGTGGCTCTGAAGCCCCAGCCCTCGCCCTCTGCTCTGGATCCGGTCCGCCTATCTCCTCAGGATCCAGGGAGGTGTGGGAACTGAAGCCCATAATGGAACCTGTCAGACCCACTCAAGAGGGAGGACGTCCAGCAAGTGTCCCAAGACCGGGAAGAACCACGGCTAGCAGCCAGCCTGTTCCACACTTACTTTGCCTTCTGCTGGGGTCTTTTGTGCTCCTTTGGAGGACTTGGAGGAGGTGGACCCAACGCCCTGTGTGCGCCGGGGCCTCAGGTCACCCAGGCTGCTGAGATATTTCTTTCGCAGGGCCAGCAGCTCCTGAAGATATTGCAGGCAGTCCTGGGTGCGGGAGTACATCCAGGCACGGTCCTCCTGCTGCAGGTAATGCAGGCTGGTGTCCATGCTGTGGGTGCTTCTGTACTTCTTCAAGGACTCGCCGGCCTTCTCGAAGTGGTCCCCAACCACGTACATGGAGCTACTACGAATCAGCCTGACATTGGGGTTGGCTCCTGCGTAGTAGGGGCCCTCGGCTGCCGCCTTCCCTTGAGGGCCGTGGTGGAGGATGGAATGGATCTTTCTGAACATAGTCTCCGTTTCCCTCCGTGGGAACCGTTGGCCGACCGCACGGGGGTGTCACTTGATCCAGCGGCAGGCAGAGGAGCCCATATCCAGCCCTGCGCCACCTGCCTCCCAGTAGGCTCAGTTCTCTCAATTCCGGTGAGGAACAGCTGTATCCCATAGGCAAACTGCACCTCTCTCATTGGGTACTCTTAGCTGGAACAACAAAGACGACATGCAGAGGGGTCCCCGGCTCCAGGAGGCAGTGTCCAGGCAGGCCTTTCGAATCAGTCGCAATATGCCCTGTGCTTTTCCATGGAAAGCTTCAGCTGGAGGGAACATTCTACCTGCTGAGTTGCTGTCTTTCCCTCGTGTTTTCCATCCTCAAGAGGGGTCTCATCCGGCTTTGCTTGATGGTCACAGAGTTTTCACAGTTTGGCCTAAGCTGAGCTGGCCCTGGTGCTGAATCTGTCGATCCGAAACAAAATCGTACTCCTTCGGGGGTACTCTCTAGCAAAACCCAGGAGTTGTTCTGGGTGAGATCCAACCCCCCTTGTAGGCCAGGGTGGACACGACCAGGGCCCTTGGCAGGAGCTGGAAGATGCCCTGATAAACCGGGCACTGAGCAGGCATCCGAGAGTCCTGGAGGAGGCTGGCTCTGCGTAAGAGGACCTCACCGTGGTCATCCGATAGCAGGCCTTTGAGGGCTGGAGGATTCAGGTATCTGGATCACGACTTTCAGCACAAATGCGTCAGGGAGCAGATGGGTGATTACATCCACTGGGGAAGAGTCATTTCTCCCGAGTGTGTTTTAACTCGGGACAACCCAAACCAAACAAATTACTTCTCTAGAACACTGAGCTCCCCAGGGACCTTCCCCCTAGTTTTCACAGTTCCATCCAGAACTTTCACTGCCACATTGGTTTCTCTCTAGAGTTTTTTCTCCTCCAGGCAAGGATCTGAGAACTGAGTTCTGAATGTTTCTAGTGCAGGTATTTCTTTGGGTATGGGTTAGGATATTACAGGAGTTGGGGACTCGAGAGTATGTGTGAAGTATTTTTGCCTATATCCACACACTTTATTTTTGCTACTTATTGGGTTTGCTTTCTTTTATTTTTGAAACAGAAAGCATTTCTAGCTTCATCGGATACAAAGAAAAACATGCTTAAAAGTTTATATCCTGCTCTAAAGTAGCCGTTTATTTTAAGTGATTACAGAGCACTTTATCTATAACCACTGTATGAGGCACCCTCTGCGTGTGTTCTTCTTCTAGGCAGGCTGGGGGCAGAGTTCCTTGTGGGTGAAGCTATTTAAGCCTCCCCATTGCAGAGGGATTTAGGGAAGATGAAGTATTTTCCAGTGAAGTGATATAGTTAGTATTTGTAGCTTTCTGGGGCAGGAAGCGAGGTCTCAACCACCGTCTTTAATGAACATCTATACTCTGGAAAAGGGGGAGCCCCCGGGAGAGATTTGTCTAAGGTCTAAACAGCTCAGCTGCAAGTCCCATGTTCCCCCTCAAAAAGTCACAGAGCTGCATCTCCCCTTGACTCTCTGTCTCTGCCTTTACCGGGACACAGTGTGGAGCAGTCCATAGGGGGCATATGTCGAGCTGCAGCTCTTCTCAGAAGTGCCCATGACGGAGAAACTCAGCCTTCCTTAGGAGACGATGCCGGTGACTAGTGATCATGTTTGCACTGCCTGGATCAAGAAAATGTGTGAGGAGATTTTAAAGATGGCACCTCCTTTCCGGAACGTCACCTTCAGCCTCACCTTTTGCTCACAAAGGGCATAAAAGTTCCTTGCTCCACATGCTCACCATCTTTGTGCACGCCTCTCTGCTGGATTCTTCTCACCGGCCAGACTTAGGGGGAACCTCTGGTAATGGCTCTTTCTTGCACTGGAGCCCGACGACATGAGTTCAACTCCAGGAAGAAGAGGGAGAGCACTGAAACCAACTCCCACATGCTCTGACTCCACATGTAACCTCACGGTATGCACACACACAGGCGCACACACACAGGCACACACACACACAGGCATGTTCGAGCATACTCATGTGTCAGACTTCAACAGCTGCTCACACCACAGCCACACTTGAGAGAAGAGGGAAATGCAAGCATGCTTCATGCTCAGCTAGCTTTCCCTGCTCTTTAACTGTCCAGGGCCCCAAACCAGGGAATGGTGCATTCCACTTTCAGGCTGAGTCTTCCCAAGTCAAGTAATTGAGACAATCCCCAGAGACAAGCCCACAGGCCAACCTGATCTAGAGAAGCCCTCATTCAGACACTCTGACAGTTAAAACTAACCATCGTGCTAAGAATTTCAAAACTGTGACGAAACAGCCAAGATAAGCAACTTAAGGAAGGAAAATATATATTTTGGCTCACAGTCACTAAAGTCCATGGTCAGCTGGCACTACCTCTTTGGTCCCGAAGTGAGACTAAACATCTAGGTGCAGGGTATGTAGAGAGGAAGCAATCTCATCCAGAGCAGCCAGGAAGCATAGAAAGGATCATTCAGTGAAGTTTGAACACTTCAAAGGCCTCCAATGCTGTTCCCTCCAACTCAGCCCCACCTCCTAATTGTGCTACTTCCTCAAAATGTCATCAGATTACAAAGATATGAGTGGATTAACTTTTCTATGATGTCATATCCCCTGTGACCTTACACCCTTCCCAAGCCTCTGCTCTCAAAACTGCTAAAATCAGAACTAAGCCTTCCTTCCACCCATGAACCCTCCTGGGAAGCACTTCCTAATCAAACCATAGAAACAACACATCTCTCTCCCTACTTATGCTTCTCTTCCCACCATAGTTCATTTTCCATCTCTATAGATTCAACCTTAAAATTCCACATAGAAAGTGTGATTATGAGATACTTTTCAATCTGTCTTAGCATGATGTTCCCAAGGCTGTGTTTGTTATGGCAAGTGACAGGATCTTTTTATTCTGAGATGGAATAATATCAACTGTATATCTGAAATAGTTTCTTCTTCTTCTCACTGGTCAGCAGATATTTTGACTGTTTTTACAACCTGGTTGCTGCCACAGTCTGCAGATACATAAGACAGGTCCAGAGATCGAGTGTACCACATGAAAACTATGGTTACTAATACTGTGTTTCATTGGGATTCTCCCACATACAGAGAAATACGCTTTAGGTGCTCTTGCCCAGGAAGAGGAGTGGAGGATGGTTCTGTTAGATCAAGAGCATGTTAGAAGTATGTTGTGTGTCTCAAACATACACAATAAAAATTTTAAAAAGCGAGAAAATGAGATAATATAATGAGAGCACCAACTGTCCTATCTCCTCCATCACAAGTTGCATTTTAATTATATAAAATGTCACCATGGTTTCCATTTCATAGCCCCTGTCAGTTGCCAAGCTCTTTTCCCATACAAATGTTTGGATTCAGTCAAAAGCAGGAAGTCTGCCATGCTTTGATATTTATAGAGGTCCATGGACCTGGATGGGTCGCTAAGTAACAATCAGACAAGATACTGCCGCTACCATGAGGACAATCTGTTTCCTAGATGCCAGTTGGTTGGCCTGTCTGGAGCAGCCAGCGGCTTCCCAGGCCACCTGCCCTGTGCCTTTCCCTTCCTGCCAGGATTCCATGAGCACCCCACCTACTTCCCAACAGCCAGGTGCACAGCAGCCATCGTGGAACAGCCTGGAACCCCAGTGGGATGCCCATCTCAATCAATGGGCTGCAGGTCAGTGCCTGAATGTCCTAAAGAGAGAGCTGACTCAGACAACAACAAACTTTCAAACGTTGATGCTCCCAGTGGCAAGTCTGGAAGTCTCTGTCACCCTGTTCCCAACAGGAAGAAAGGTGACTTTGAGTCAGCTCACTGCTTCCCAGAGGTGGATAAAACGTTGGAGCAGGGCAGTTGAGGGGCCGGAGGAAGAGTGTGGAGGAAGAAGGGGACGCTGAGAGAAGGAAGCAGTCAAATTCCTCTGCTGAATAGTTAATGAAGGATAAGATTACAAAGTTTGACAACATGGATCCCATGTCATGGTGGTCCATTTGCACAGCTTACTGGAACATTCCACTTTCTGAGTGTGCTGAATAGCAAGGAAACGAATTCTCCCTACAGACAGCTTCCCTGACTCAGAAAGCAATGCTGTTTGCTTGAATCTTTAGCCCTGTCCTGTTCCCCGATGGGCTTGGTGAATGGCTAATGCTGCTCTAGGACTCATCTAGGATGATTCTAAGGACTCACCCTGCTCCAAAGAGGAGTAGTTGGTTCTAAGAAGCATTGATTTGACTGAATTAATCCTTTGTTTTACGTAATTGATCATACCGTTTAAGATGCAGGACCCTGCCATTAATCCAATCAGAATGAGAATTAAAGGCCAGCCAATGCTAATAGCAGAGTAGTTAGTGAACCAGGGGGTCCAAGAAAGAGAGATTGGTACCAATTATCTGACCTCTCCTCCTCTCTCTTTGATGTTTTCCCCAACCATGGCAAAATTTTCTTTTAATTACTCTTGATCTATTAGCATAAAAACCATGTTAATGCTAATAAAAACCTCCTGAAATCCTCCCCTGTTTTATGAGAATTAAGTCTAAACCTCTCTGATTTTGTAGGACTACTTCCACAAGGGAATCGCTGTTCTAATTCAGAAATGGAAACTCTTTATTCCTCTAAGTCCTGATCAACTTGTCTGCTTAGTTTCTTAAGTTTTTATCTCATGATAAAGGTTGATGTGCCTATGGGTGTTGAGTTGACTAAACCAGTTCTGACCAGGAGTAGCATAAAGACAGGCACAGTCCTTTTTTACCTCTGTAGTCCCGGGTCCATATTAAAATGTATTTTTCCCATCATATAGGTATATCTGGGGCAGAATGTGTACTAAAACACATAAAGGGGTTATTTATCTCAGTTTGGAAAACATTAGAAAAGGCACACTTAGTCAGACATGAGTACATACCAACCAGGTAGACTCAGGGACTTGGTAACATGGCTGTTGTTCAGGTGAGTTAACCTGCAAGTCAAAATAGCAAGCATCAGAAAAAGGGGAAGAGCCCAGAGTAAAGGTTTTAGATATTAGACAAGTTTTAGCCCCTTGTAAGTCCTCTAACGCTAATTTGGACTGCCCCCAGTCACTATGATTTTTATCAATCATGGGCCGCCAGTCTGGTTAGTTCCTATCCCTATGTAGTACGAGGGCTGAGGTGTTAAGTTTAAATTCCTGGTTAATGGAAATCCACCACCACTGATGTAATAAGCCAATCAATCTGAATCAATAAATCCAGGTTTATTCTGAGCACAGCATTCGTGGGTGGCCCCAAGGGAAGTTGAGGAGAACACAAGTTTGTTCTCTGGGAGGCAGTTTAAATACTCTGTGGGAGTGGTCTTGAGCATCTCTGGGGGGCAATTTAAATACTCTGTGGGAGTGGTCTTGAGCATCTCTGGGGAGGGATCATTATTTGGTGGGCTTTCTCATGGGCAGAGTCTGGACTGAGCTAACTCTGAGGGAAAGGGACTTGGGATGGAGCCCCCACACGAACATTCCAGACTCTAGATATATGGATGCCAGGGGTTGGGATGATGCTTCTACCAAAACATGAGGATCTAAGTATAACCAGCAATCCTGACCAATTTCTGGTTGGGAATGATTAACTAAGCAGTGGACCTTGTCAATAGTGGAAAATGGGGATGGGGATCCCTCTGCTGCCTGGATAGGAAGGTGGGAGTCTGAGCCCCGGATATGTCAAGTGAGATAGTGTCTTTGGAGGAAGAGTTGGTTGGGGCTTTGAAACAGGTAAAAGATTTTTATTAGAACCCAAAGGTCTGGGGACCTTGGGTGGGGAGTTTCTTCTGGATAGTAAATCTATCCTCAGTGTCCCTTCCTGTGGCCTGGAGTCTGATTCCCCAGAATTTCCCTGTTTTACGTAGGTCAGAATATCTTTTAAGAAACTTCTAGACCTTTAATTTTATGGGCATTGAATTATATTTTCTATTGGATATCCCTTAGGATGGGGATACACACACACACACACACACACACACACACACACCCATGTTTTTCAGAAAGCCTTTGCTTCACAACCCCAAATTTTGCTTTGGAAACTCCTTTGTCTTTAGCGACTAGGGCACCTACCTGTAGGCCATGCATAGAATTATAAACTGTGTTTCTATCTCAAAAGATAAATTCCCACAGCTCCCCTTTCTCTAGTACAACCAGACACTTAAAGTGGGCTTCAGTTCAGGGTGGAATATGGGTTACATTTCCCCTGTATTTGTCTTCCTAGGTTCCCAGCTTCAGGCCTGAGGGTGGTGGGAGTTGGACCATGATCCTGACTCATACCCATAGGATGAAACACAAGACTCAGGAGGAGGAAGAGAATAGAAGGGAATAGGTGGGGAATGGATCCTTAATTTTAATGGGTCCATAGTCTGGGAGACTATGCTGGTGGTGTCGCTGGCTTCCACTTTCTTGACCTAGGTGTGGTGGATCCATGGCATAATGCCAGTTATCTTCATGGCTGTAGGTGTGTAGAGAATCACTGTGTATGGTTCTTACCAAGTTGGTTCCAGCACGCCTTTGGCTACATGCTCGACCCAGAGGTGAGAAAGAGGAATCTGGTTGCATTCTCAGAGGACAACTGGGCCTCTCAGATAGCCTTTATGAAGGACGGGGGTAGGGGGCGCTGTAGTGGCTTGAGAAAGGGGTGCTTAGACAGTTCTGCCAATTGTTGGTTTCTGAGCCTGGGAAGCTCTGGGGGAGGTCTTCCAAACGTAACTTCAGAGGGGGTAAATCCCTCCCTACATGGAGAGCAGTGGGCTCAAAGCAATACAAAGGGAAGGAGGTCTGTCCACTCTGCCAGATTCTAATTAGAATGTTTTTAGAGTTTCTTTCAACATCTTGTTTACTCTTTTTACCTCCCCAGAACCCTGAGGACTATCTGCACAATGAAGTTTTCAATCTATGCCAAATGCTTTAACTCATTGAGAGGTTTTGGTTATGAATGCCAGGCCTTTGTTGGACCCCATTGCTAGGGAAAGGTCAAACTGGGGTACCACTTCCTGGAGAAGCTTTTTAGCTACTAGTTAAACAGTTTCAGTCTAGATGGGGGAAAGCATCTACCCACCTGAAAAAGTTGTCTATAAAAACTAGCAAGTACTTATATCCTTAGGTTGAATCTCTGTGAAGTTGGTTTTCCAGAGTTCTCCAGGGTGTTGGTCGGTAAACAGAAACTGCTCGTTCGTTTCCCAGATGCCTAGCCCCAAATAATCACACTGAAACTATATTAATTACAACACTGTTTGACCAATATTTTAGGTGTCTTTCTAGCTAGCTCTTATATTTTAACCCATTTCTTTTATTCTGTGTATCATCATGAGGGCTGTGGCTTACTGGGAAAGGTTCTGGTGTCTGACTCCTTTGGCAGCTACATGGCAGCTCTCTTTTTATAGCTGCCTATACTCTTTTTCTTCTTCTTCCCAAGCCTGTGTACATTTATCCAACACTGTGACCCATTCAGAGGTCATTTTTATCTGAATCTGTCTTTATTGAGTATCTGTAATCATTTTCTGACCAGGAGCGCTTCTTAAAATGCTAAGCGGCATGTCTGGGGCTAAGGCTGCTTTGGCTTTTGGCCCTGCCCAGTCCAACATGGCGGAGGTACGATCATTGCCAGCTCTGTGAACCATGCTCACCACCCCAGCTCCAGGGACACAGTGAGTCTATGCAATTTGTAGCACGCTGCTCACAGATTCCATTTAAATGCAGGACCTCCCAAAAGAACCAGAGTTCATTCTGCCAGCATGAATCAGGAAGCTGTGTAATTTTTTTTTTGCTACTAACACAGAGTCAGGAAGACTTCTCTTAAAAGAGCTGTTCCTCTTCTTGCCCCAGCAAACAGTCTGCCTGAAAAAATGTGGCTACCAAGAAGCTGTGCTTTACTCTGTTCTTTTTGTGTCTAGAACTCCTTCCCAAGCTCTCTCGGTGTTTATGTGGATGTAGTTGCCCCAGCTTGGTGCTCCATTCTGTGGATAGAGACTGTGCATTTGTTTCCTGACCACTCAGACCCAAATAATCACATAGAAATTGTATTAATTGCAACTACTTAGCCTATTAGCTCAGGCTTCTTATTAACTAACTTGTATACCTTAAATTAACTCATTTCTATTAATGTATTGGCACAAGATGTGGTTTACTGGTAAGGGTCTGTCATCTGTCTCCTTTGGCAGCTACATGGCATCTCCTTGACTCCACCTACTCTCTCTATATATCTCTTCCAGACTGACTATATTCTGCCCTGCTATAGGCTGAATCAGCTTCTTTATTAACCAACGGTGATAAAAAACATATTCACAGCATACAGAGGAGAATCCCACGTCACAGGACAGATACCCAAAGACCACTAAGGATGACTGAAATCCAAATTGAGAACCCATATAAAGCCAGCCTGCAACTGCCTAGAGAGAAATACTTCTCACAGAACAGCCTCATATGCATTTTACAGGGACAAAGAACTCAGTAAAACTGCAACCTTGTTAGGGGAAGTAGGGCAAGCAAACAGATTAGCAGAAGCCAAAAACTTGCAGTTATCTGGGGGCATTTTTATCCCAAATTTCTTAAACAGGGTTGGGTACATTCCCTAAGTGGGAGTGGATGGGGTGAGGCTCATATCAAAGATGGCTCCATCTGAGGCACGAAGGAGGTACCTTTGCCCTGTCACAACAGTGATGCCATTTGGTTAAAAATGTAGAACAGAGGTAATGTGACAACAGAATTGTGAGAAATTGCCATCTGGAGACCTTGAGATGGCTGAGCCAGAAAGATGCTTCAAGAAAGTCGGGCATTGGAACTGACAGCGCAGGTGTGTGAGCTCGGCAACCACATCTACTGTGTGACAACGCTGAGATTTGAGGCCAGAGCTGCAAGAAATGGGCAGGGTTACACACTAGAGCCAGTTCCGCCCACAGAGAAACGTTTGTCTCTTTTTGTTTGTTAGAAAGACCCCCCCCCCCAAAAAAAAACTATTCTGGGGATTCAAACAGGCTGATCCAGGGCCCAGAAGCCTCAGACTTACCATGGAAGTTGCAGAGTGCTTCCAAATCGTGGAAGCCATTTAAAATTTAAAATAAGATGGCATTTGATGTGGTTAAACCAGACTTTGAGAAAAATAATGCTCCATGTTGTGAGGGTAAGAAAAGCTGGCGTGGGCTGCCATTCTCATACACCATGAATCAGAATATTCTGAAACAATTTTGTGGGCATAGTTTGGAAACATCTACTAAAAATTCTAAAATTCGTGTCATTCCTTTGCCCTAGCTATTCCATTTTTGCAGTTGCAGAAACGATGCTGTAGAATAACAGATGATACCAAAATGTTCCCACAGTGCAAAAGAGCAAAAGGCCACAAAGGCAGCATGCAGACCACACCCCTTCTGCTTCATTTGTAGGGACTGTGTCTGTACTGGCTTTGTGTGGGTGCAAACAGCTTGCTCTCAAGTCATGTACAGAATAAATTTTAAAAACATAAGAAACACTTATGGCATATTAATAAAAATGTGAATGTCAGAATATAGGATCGAAGAGAAGTCACAAATTCAAAACTGATTTTATAGGCTTTTGTTTTCTATAACTTACGTGGATGTTTGTGTATGTTTGTATGAATGTCTGCACACGTGTGCAAGTGCCTGTGTATCTGGGAGAAGGTATCTTTAGAGCTGACAGGCAGCTGTGAGCTTTTGGATGTGGGTGGTAGGAATCAAACTCTGTTTTTTCTTAAAGCAGAAAATACTCTTAACCACTGAGCCATCTCTTCAGACTCGAGTTTTGTTCTTTGAGACAAAGTCTCATGTAGCTCAAATTGGTTTGAAACTCACATAGCCAAGGAGGGCCTTGAACTACTGACCCCGCCTTTATCTCCTACGTGTTGAGATTACAGGTGTGAACCATCACATCAAGTTTAAAGAAAAAAACAAAATAAAACTTTATCATCTTGTAAAGTGCTGGGGCAGTTGTCCGTTCTTTGAGTCGTGCCCCCTAAGAAAGGCTAGAGGCATAGCAGCTCCCCCAGACTCTTTGTAAACTTCTGCACTCCCTAACTGCTCCCTCGTACAGATCCAGCAGCTGCTAGACCTTGACCCCTTGTGGATCTTTATTCCGATCATCTGCTCTCACGAGAAGTCAATCCCACAGGAAGGTTTGCTGTACAGAGGAGACAGGAGACCGTTAGCCTTCAAAGGGGTCCTTAAGCTTCCAGCTGTGCCACCTTAGCTAACCAGTTCTCTCCAGCCTTCTCCAGAATAGTCTGGGACACACAGAAAGAACTTGGCATCTGTGGGCCTGAGTGAAGAGTTTGGCAGATAGTGGGAAGGTGTAGGGTTCCAGAACCCTGGAAATGTCAGGGGTTTGGAATTGTACCCTGCCTACAGTCTGCATCCCCTCGCCATCCAGCCTGCCCTGGAACTAACTCCCTTGACCACACTCTGCTGCTATCTTACACGGTTTGAGTTTGGTTTGGAATTAGAACTTGTCTGAGTGTTGGAGGGGGATTGCGAAGGGAGATGGTTGTTCTTGGGAAGTCCTGGTGGTCACAGCCCACACAGTCAGGTTGTCCTTGGGAGGTCCTGCTGCTCACAGCCCACACAGTCAGGTTGTCCTTGGGAGGTCCTGCTGGTCACAGCCCACACACTCAGGTTGTGTTTGGGAGGGCACACACTCAGAGCTCTTCTGACTTCCTGGCACTCACCAGGGTTGATGGGACATTTTCCCATGTTCCTGGAGAATTGAAGCGGTCTCCCACAGAGCTTCAAGAACTATCCAATTAGGACCTCAGTTTGACGTAGGTTTTGTTTGTTTGTTTCTGTTTTTTAACCTTCTAACACTCTCATTTCTATGAGCCCTCATTCCTACAGTGAGTTTCTTTGCCTTCATAATAAAGCAAGCCGCTTTCCTCTGGGGCTTCCCTCTCCTTTCAGGGGTTGAATACGAGTTTTTCTTTTCATCAGCCGCCAAAAGAACATGCTGCTTTTATTCTGAAGCAAAACCCCACATAAACACTGCTAATTTCCCATCTTGAGTTTTGCCTGGGAAAAGGACCTGGAGATTGCTCCAGGGTTCAGGGTGTCTGCCACCAGCCTGCCAGCAGTGACCGTCTCTCCCCTGGGGACAGGCACCTGTCTTATTTATGACAAAGGAGGAACAGGTGTATATGAAGGCAGAACGTCTCTCCGGATCACAAGACTGGCAAACACGCCAGGCACCTGTCTACTATGACCTGCAATTATGTCGCCTCCCTGCTAAAGCCACAGCTCGAGGCGTGCCTCTTCTTGCAAAACTCTTTATTTGATCTTGAGGGCCTAGTGAAGCCGCCGAGGAAGAGTTTTCTGTGGTGTGGCTCGCACCTGCCAAGAATACATATTTCATTTCATTTCTAACCCCTTTAAGTGGAGAAAAGGCTGCCCAGTTCCATACCGCAATTCAGAAAGTCGAGAGAGAGAAGCCTCACAATTCATTTCCAGTGCTGGGTGGATTAAGCAATGGCCAGAAGAGAATACTGAAAAATTTTAAGGCTCAGCAGGATTCCCACTCTGCATGCAGAACTACCCAGATTACCTCAGCTGGCTTCCTGTGCCCAGCAACACCCATGTCTACACAGTCCCTGGGCTTATCTGCTGAACCAATCAGCAAATAATCATTGGGGGGGCGGGGGTGGTCTATGCTCACGGTTGTCCTGGACTCTATGGGGGTTTCCCCAGTTCCATCATTCTGACCTCTTTATCTGTTAAAAACAATAAAACCACAGCCTAGCGAGCTGATGCAGAGCCTTTGCCTGGTGATGTCTGATGTTGTCCATCTAATACAGCAAGCATGTTTTGTAACTGTCTCCAGAGGGCACCCTTCCACAGCCACCTCTGCTCTGGTACTGGTAGATAAGGACAATCTAGCCACGGTTCTCCAGAGTGTGCTGTGTGCAAACCTCTGTGGGGGCAGCTTGCTTGCATTAACAGATTCTAATTTCTCGTCAGCTCCAGAGTGCCTCTGCTGCGGATGGGTGGACCTAGAAGAGCATGCTCACGTTGAAGCTGTTGCAAAGACATTGTCACGACACTGTGCAGCATTTACCAAACTGCCACCATAAATCAGAGGTTGTGCCGCTTGCTATAGCTTCCCCTTTAATGAGGACGCCTTGGCCAGAAGCATCTTGCACGAAGGGCAGCACTCCTGAAGTGGCCTTGTGTGTTCGTCTTATTGCTTAATAAAGCAAGCATTTCCCTCCGTTCCTGCTGATGTCACCTCACCGGCTTATAAAGCATCTTGACTGTTAATGCAGTATTAAAGAATTACATTCAAATGAAATTCTATCATGTGCGTTGTGTGTGTTGAGGAGTGTAGGCCATACATCACATATGGAGGCCAGAGAAGACAGGCAGTGCTTTCCTACATTGCTCTCCTCCGTATTCCCCTGAGACAAGATCTCTCATAGAACTCGAGGCTTGCTCTTTTGGCTTTGCTGGCTGGCCAGCCAGTTCTTGGGAGCTATGTGTCACCACACCCGCATGAGTCTCGGGACCCCCATTTCCGGTCAGCCCATACCCTTACCAAATCAGGTTTCCATATCTGAGTTTCTAGAATGTGCTAGGCATTTCTCATGCTACCTCAGTCAACTCTGTGACCACCATGAATAGGTTACTCTCAGGTTCTTGCTGTGAAGATAGAGATCCACCCCACCCACCCCCAAAGAAGTCCAGGAGAGCCTAGGTCATCTTTAGCCAAAGCCCAAGCTGGGGACCTTGGGGAACAGGGCTCCTTCAACTCTTCCCACGACTTTCCCTTCTCACTGGAGAACTTGTTACATGGACCCACGTGTGTGTGTGTGTGTGTGTGTGTGTGTGTGTGTGTGTGTGTTACAGGTATGTTAGTCAAAAGTTTACTTTTAAGTCATAATGACACTTATTTTTTTTCTAAATATTTATTTATTTATTATGTATACAATAGTCTGTCTGCGTGTATGCCTGCAGGCCAGAAGAGGGCACCAGACCTCATTACAGATGGTTGTGAGCCACCATGTGGTTGCCGGGAATTGAACTCAGGACCTTTGGAAGAGCCGGCAATGCTCTTAATCGCTGAGCCATCTCTCCAGCCCCATAATGACACTTATTAAAAACATTTTTCAACATGCCTATAATTTCATTAGTTACTAAAGACAAAAGCAAATGTGCATACTAATGAGATGTTTCAGTTGCCAGAGAGATGAGTCAGAAGTTTAAAAGCCTTTTTTGCTGCTACGGGGGGCCTGTTTGGTTATTAGCACACACATGGTAGCTTATAACCACCTGTAGCTCTAGTTTCAAGGACTGCAGGTCCCTCTTCTGACTGTGGCTGGCTCCTGCACCCTTGTGACGCACGTACGTACACTCAGGCAGTACAGAGACATGTAAAATAAGTAAAATGCTTCTTTCTGTGTGTGGTTTTTCAAAACAGGGTTTCTCTGTGTAACCACTCTGGCTGTCTCACTCTGTGCCCAAGCTGGCCTCAAACTTAGAGATCCACCTGCCTCTGCCTCCTGAGTGCTGGGATTAAAGGCATGAGCCACCACCGTCTGGCAATAAAATTATTTTTTTAAAAAAGAATTAAAATCTGGCTGAATATTTGATACTGCAGAATGTAAAGCATCTTCAACATTTTTCAGAGTTGGTTGAGAGATGTTTTGATTTTATGATTATCAGTGCTAAGGATGCTGCTTTGCCTAAATACACAGGACAGACTGGATGAAATACATTTGACAACATTTCAGAAATCGTCGAAAATTCTTAATCCTAATCCCAAGACAAAATTCATTTAACTATCATTTTCTGAAACTCAAGTTAGCATTTCAAGTAGTAATTTTTAAAACCAAACATTCTGGCTTGATACATCCAAAGATTGCTAATTTGAGGCTTGCATGATGAGAAATGACAATAGAAAAGTCCTCGGTCTTTGTTTTTAATAATTAAACCATTGTGTTTCCATAGAAGCAGAAAACATTGCACACACAGTAAGAACAGCGCAGTCCATATCATATACGACTGTAGCACGTGGGCCGAAGTATTTCAGGCTCACTCCTTGGCAGTGGAAGGGTGCAGTGTTGGCAGCGGGAAGTGTGCATGCTGTGTCTTCACAGCCATGCTTTTAGGTTCCTCATTGTTGTCTAGGCAGAACAGCTCATTTTAAAACAGTTCTGGGTCACTCCAGATGTGGGGGTCGGGGTCTCCAAATGATCCCAGTTCTAGAGAGGGATGTATACCTTAGTTGTGTGCACTCACAGCTCTTTGTTGTCCTGACAACTAAGAGCACACGTAAACATTAAGCAAATCCGTTATGTAAATCTGTTTCATCAGCAGCAACAGAGGAGTTTGACCCTGGTCTTTAGCCTTTCAAAAGCTCCCTGGAACACGTGCCACGCCTGTGTCTGCACTCAGGCCTGGACTAACCCTACCATTGGGCTTCGAACACTAGGGCAGGCTGAGGAGCCATGACTCTCCGAAGCCCTGTCTACCATTCATTTCTCTGTTTGGGGCTCTGGTGACATGCATGGGTCCTCCTCCATCTCACCTCTCTTCCCCCTAATGAGGTCCAGGAAAGCAGATGAACTTGGGGTACAGGGAACCAAGCAGCCCTGAAAATACTCTGCCTTGGCACAATACACCATACACACGTGATGTCCTTTAACAGCAGCCGGTTTCCAGTGAAGGGCCAGCTAGCTCTAGGTGGGGCATCCAGGTCCTAGGGCTTCCATTCACCACACCAGTGAACCAGTGTGCCATACGCACCCCAGCATGTGTCAGGGATATCTGTAGACACAGCCCTGCTCTGGAAGCCCCTGCTTAAGCAGCAACATGGAGGACAAGACAAGAAGGATAACTAATGATGCAATGGCGAGCTGAGCAAGCATTTGAAGGAAGCCTCCAGGCTCCGGCTGAGGCCAGTGGTGAGGCTAGAGGCCCTACAGGGCTGTGACACCAAGGCGAAGTGCTGCAAGCTAAGGAGGCAGTCCAACCCTGAGCTTCCAGGGAGTCACGTGGCACCTAGGGATTAGGTAATAAAAGGGATGTGGCTAGTTTATGGACGGGGCAAGAGCCCACTCCCACTGGACAAGGACCAGCTGTAGGAGATGGACGAGCCAAGCCCTTTAGCCAGCGGGAGACACAAATGTCTCTATGGGCCTCAGCAGTCAGGCCTGGCTGATGAGAGAGCCCTTCCCCCTCCCCCTGACTCCAGCAGCAGCATCACAAGCTGGTCAATCAAGACTACCTCAGGTAGCCCTTTCTTTCTCCAGAGAAAGCCACAGGAAGCTACTCCCCTGATGGACAAAGGCACGCTGTTTTCTTTCCATGAAAGCAGAAGCATCCTTCTGCCTGGCCACGTCTGCTGCCTACAGTCATAGAAAAGTCCCGAATCTTCAAGATGTTGAAGGAGGCCTTCTGCTCACTGGAAGGATTGGAATCCTTAGCCAACCTCCCCCGCGCACCCCCAACCCCCAGTTTCTTTCAGGCTGGAACTGCTGTGACAGCCTACAGTTTCCCCACTAGGTGGGGCCCTTGAACTCTGCAGCACCTTGATCTGCTTGGAAGCTGCAAACTGGTACAGCCGCTTTGGAAATTAGAAAATTAGGAAACAACCTACCTCAAGACCCAGCAATACCACTTTTGGGTATATATCCAAAGGATGCTCAATCGTGCCACAAGGACATGTGCTCAACTATGTTCATAGCAGCACTGTTTGTCATAGCCAGAACCTGGAAACAATCTAAATGCCCTTGGACCAAAGAATAGATATGGAAATGTTGTACATTTACACCATGAAGTACTACACAGCAGAAAAAAAATGACATCTTGAAATTTTCTGGCAAATGGATGGATTTAGAAAACATCATATTGAGTGAGGTAACCCGGATCCAGAAAGACAAATATCATATGTACTCACTCATAAGAGGCTTTTAGACATAAACCAAAGAAAAACCAGCCAGAGAACCTAGACAACAATAAGGACCCTAAGAGAGATATACATGGATCTAATCTACATGGGAAGTAGAAAAAGACAAGATCTCCTGAGTAAATTGGGAGCATGGGGACCATGGGAGAGGGTTGAAGGGGAGGGGAAAGAAAGGGAGGGAAGTGGAGAAAAATATACAGAGCAATAAAAACAATAAAATAGAAAAAAATCTTTTATGGCAAGTTGCCATAAGCTGAATTTAAAAAAAAAAAAAGCAAAAACCATAAACCCTTGGAAATCTGCCCTGTTTTTCTCCTTTCATTTGCAAAATAAAGGGCAAGCAGAGGCGGCTGTGCAGATAAGCAAACTGCGGGAATCTGAAAGATGGACACGAAGGAGGTCAGCTAATAGTGTTCTCAACCTTTCTAATGCTGTGACCCTTTAATACAGTTCCTCATGTTGTGGTCACCCCCAACCTTAAAATTATTTCCATTGCTACTTCATAACTGTAATTTTGCTACTGTTAGGAATCGTAATGTAAACAACTGTGTTTTCCCGATGGTCTTAGGCGACTGCTGTGGAAAGGTCATTTGACCTTCCAAAGGGGTCACGACTCGCAAGTCGAGAACCGCTGTACCACAAAAATAATTTCCGTGAAGAGCCATGTTGATGAGCGCTCTGGTTGGCTGTCCCCTTTGAAGCCTTTACTCTCAGCCATCAGGCCGTGGGGAATATCCTTTGCCCTGGTATCCATCACTATCATTGAACATCCCCAGCCTGCTGATGAGTGCGTGCCAGGTACCGTGAAGCCAGGGAGAAGCCGCCGCCAGCAATTAGGATTCTGGATTCTCAGATTCACATTACAGTACCTCATCCTGACTCGGCGTGAGCACTTCCTCGCCGATACACACGCAACCCTGATCCCGTTTCTTCACCATGACATTTCGAGGCAGAACTAAGGATGGTAGTGGGCATAGAAAGGGCAAAAACATACTGACTATGCCTTAGGGAGGCTACTTTTACCCCGGGAACACAACTTTTAGTAGAAAACAGTGTCAAGGTGCACATCTTCAGACCGCTTTAGAACTCGGCTCACGCAAGAGGAACTCCCGTTTCTGAATGGGAGAGCGGTAGTGGAGATGGAACCATAGGCTCCTGAAACAGCATCACCAGTGATTCATGTGCCCAGATTCATGAGTCTGAGGGGCAGCACTCCACCCTCAAACCACAGCAGCTTTCATGGTTGCTAACTTCTCTGCTCAACGTGGCTGAACTTAGTACCACCCAGATTTGTGCTCTGGATCCATGCTGATCTAAGCATCCGCATAGGCATCTCATGCATCAGCAGACCATGTGTCTTGAATGGGAACACTGGGCAAGCTTGACTCCAAAAACATGTAGTCACAAACATTATCATGTTTTTGTTAGAAAGTGGGACTTTCAAGCCAGGTATGGTGGCCCATGACTTTGGCTCTACCACCTATATTGCTTGTTTGTCTGTCTGTCTGAGGCAGGATCTTACGCTATAACCAAGCTAGGCCATAAATTCATGGGTATACTCTGGCCTCAGCCTCCCAAGTGCTGGGATTATGGACATGAGCTACCATGTTTGCCTTCAGCTCTAGCAAATATTATGGAATAATTTTTTTTTGGTCTAGCCTGTGATATCCATCCCATAATAATTTACCCTAGATCTTCAAATTGCTGCATTTTGATTCACTTCTATCTCTAGTCGACAGTAAAACCCATCTAAAGGCTCTGAACTCATAAGACGAACTTTTATTTTTTTTAACATTTTATTTGTTTTATTTTATGTGCACCGGTGTTTTGCCTGCTTGCATGTGTGAGGGTATCAGATCCCCTGGAACTGGAGTTACAGACGGTTCTGAGCTGTATGTGGGTCCTCTAGAAAGGAACCAGGGATCTTAACCACTGAGCCATCTCTCCAGCCCCCCAGAGCAGCTCTTTTCTTAGGACTTTGACACTAGGCTGCATGCACAGCCTCCCACTAGCCCAGCACCACAACCTCTTCGCTCTGCTGGCACTCCACTTCAACTCTGGATCCTAGACACACCTGGGGCTGCTTTCCATTCCCTCAGAAGCCTGGAGACACTTCTGCTATGAAAGCTGAAGTTGAGTGGGTTTGTGTGCCTCAACTGGGGTTGGTTTCTGCGGTTTTACACGGTACCCGGGGAGCCATATCCTCCTGGGCTCCTCTCTCTTTTCAGAGCCTCCCACCCTACCCTAGCCCCATGCTTCTTCTTCTGTATGTTCTTCTGCTCCCACCTAGCAGGGGCTGTCTCCAGAGAGGGCCAGACATGCAGTCCCTCCAAGAAGCAGGGCACAGTTCCCAGCACCCCTGAGACTCTGGCCCTGTTCCATGGATATCCTGTTCCTGGGGGAATGCAACATGAAATGGCATTCATGAAATGAACTCTCACAGGCCATATAAGATCAGAAAAAGAAGAAACCTTTCTTTGGCCTTCTTTGATTTATAGTAAAAGTCCGCAGAGTAGAAAGTTGCTCTCTAAACCAGCATGAGTGTTTGGAAGTAGGAAGTGTATTCTCTCTGTGCAGCCAATCACAGAACTGCTTCCTCCTATGTTTTTATAACTAGGCAGTTCCATGCATTCATATAATGAACTTTATATTCCCCCTTTCCCTTCCTCATTCCCCCTCCTCTCCTGCTGACACCCTGCTTCTTCTCAAAGAGCCACTTCCTATCTTCATGTCTTCTTTTGGGTGTGGCCTGATGAGAAGCTACTTAGTGGGGCACAGGCAACTTATACACCTCTGAACAAGGTGACACCTCTTCACCAATAATGGCTAATTGCCCATGGTTCCTCTGGGAGAAGTGGGGCCTCCCGAGCCTCCCCATTCACAATGAAATGTCGAGGGGGGTCCAAGCTTGTGCACATAACCACATCCTCAGTGAGTTCGTTAGGGCAAGGATTATGTCATGCCCAGAAAACATCTTTTGCCATGCTTTTTGCCATCCTCCGCTCTTACGTTCTTTCTACCCATCTTCTGTGATATTCCCCACGCCGTGGAGAGATACTACAGCTGGGGCTGAGCTCCACCAACACTTCTTCTCAGCTTCTTACTGCAGTAGCCTTCTCTGATGGACACTGGGCATAGTCCTAATCTACGGGTAAAAACATGATTATTTAGAAGGCAGTTTGATAACTGGATCGTTTAACAAAACAATCGTTGGTTCCCCACTAGGGTCTATGAACATCCAAATCAAGAACTCTTAACCAGGTTTGCAGAGCCAGGCATGAGTTCCCTCCCTGGGGGGAGGGGGGGAGCGGGGGGGGGGGTTCAAGTCCAACCAGAAAGCATTTGGTTATATCCTATCAATTGTACCATTGTTGTGCTAGAGAGTACGCTGCCCACACTATGGTCTCTCCCCTCTAGCACGACCTAGATGATGTTAACGTTTCTGACTCCCAAGACCGGATAGACGGGATATCTGAGAAGTGATCCTGCTCAGGCCCTGCACAAGGGACCTCAAAAGGAGACTGCTTACATAAGGACCACCTTCCCCCTTGCAGGTCAGGAAAGGGCAGCTGCAGAGCCCAGGTGGGAGCCAGGCTAGTTCAGTAAAGTTTCAGATTCCTGTGCGTCTGACAGAACGTGGAAACTGCCACCAAAACTAGAAAGGTTTTTCCCTTTTTTGTAGCAATTTGTGATACAATTTATGGTTAAAAATAACTCTTACATTTTTAAAGACCGGAGCTTTTGCTGGACCTCACAGGCAGTGTTAATGATACATTTTGAGATCACTTAAGACTGAGAGCCTACGGAGTCCTCTGCCTGTTTCTTTTGCTGCCTTTAAAGAAACAAGGTAACAACCAGGCTTACCTGCCTTGGGTTTCCCATGTAATCAACTTTACAACCTAAACTAATGCATAGCTGTAATCTTATACTATGTATCCTTCCATGCCCTTGACCCACAGATTGCCGTGTGTGTGTGTGTGTGTGTGTGTGTGTGTGTGTGTGTGTGTGTGCGTGTGTGTGTGTGTGTGTGTTGTGATAATAAATGCTGGAAACCACAAACACTGAAGTGACTTTTTTAAAAAAATGAATAGCCACCATAGATGCTGGAAGCGGAATTCACACATTGCTTGATAGCATTTATTTGTTATCTGGGTCAGTTGGAGTCAATAACTTAATCCCTTGTTAAATTGTTAAAGATTTCTGAGAACTATCCCTCATTATTTCCCCATGCGATGCCTTCTGTGCTGTTCAATAAAAGAGAGAGCCGAGCCCTTTGCCAGGGATGCACACACAGATATAGACATAGGGACAGATTCAAAAGACAAAAGGGAGGTGGGCACAGATTCTGACTCATACGACAGACAGATGGGGAAGACGGAAGTCACGGGGGGAAAGAAACAGAGAATTCAAATCTGGGTCCACTCCATCTAACAGCACCAAGAAAAGTGTTTTACAAATTTCTTTTTCTTAATGTGACACTGGGGCATAATTGGTGACTCCAAGTTTATTGTTAACGTGTTCAAATCAGCATACTCTGCTTGCTTGGGGACAATGGCGGTGTGACCTGAGATCGGAAAGGATAATGGGTCTCAACCCTTCCTCCTGGCCTGGAGCCCAGAAGAAAGCTTTTCCACAGAAGCAAACCAGACTTGCTCGCCTTCCAGGCACTTGGGAATTTGGTGTCCCTTATCTATAGAGTAAGACAAAGGTAATGGCTGGGCCAGACAATTTTACTTTGTTTCTCAAAAGATGACACCTGACAGCCAGCAGAATAATTGCTAGTAAGCTAACATCCCTTACCACGGGCCAATAGAAATTGTGTGCCCAGTACTCCACACAGATTAGTCCCAAATGCCCCCGAGAGATAGTTGCCATTATCCCCATTTTTGAAGAGAAGAACAGAGAGTCTAGAAACTCACCAGGGTTTACACAGCAAGGAAATGAGAAGCTGGAACTCGCATCCAGGAAGCGGTTCTGGAGCCTGTGTCTTCAAGCCAAGGATCCAGAAGACCTGGGTTATGATATCGCTCACCTCTTGCTTGTAAAAACCACTTTAATTTGCAGATTCAATGGTAAAATAAAACAAAAGATCCCTACATTATAAGATCACTGCAAAAATTCGAGGGGGAAATAGGCAGTTTAGAAGACCCAGTAGACTTCCTTGCTTCCTCTGTATCTGCCTGGTGACTGTGTCTTTTTTCCTCTTTCTCGAATTCTCCCAGTCTGGTCATACTACCTATAATTTCTGCCTGCCTACTGGCTGATCAGTGTTTTATTAAACCAATATGAATGACAAAATCGTTACAACGTACAGAAGCATTATTCCACAGCACTGGCATTGAAGGCACAGGGAATTTCCAGAAAGTCACTGCTCTTCAGTTCACATAGGAAGCCCAGGGTCGGTGAAGGGGTGTCTTGGAAGCAGAGTAGATGAACTGAACAGCATGGTGGGAAGGCAAGCAGGCAAAATGCACAACTTGCCCTCTAACCTTCTTTTGTCTTGCTGCCACCAGAGTGAGTCTTCCCACGTCAAATCACCTGATCAAGAAACCCCCTTGCAGCTGTGTCCCGATGCAGGAAGCTGACAACTAAGACTAACCATCACCGGGTGATGAGAGGGAGATCACAGGTTCCCAGTCCTCCCTCTTATTAACTGCCAATAGACTGAGCAGCTTCTCTTCATTCTTTAAGTGGTGAAACAAGGAAGAACGATGCCCACCCGGCTGGCTTACCGAGAACTAATGGATAAAGTGTCTCTCCTGCCTGATACTCAGCTCAGGGCAGTCGGTGACAGTGGCCACCCAGGGCTCTCCAGAGGCCACTGCAGACCACAAGGACAATGGCTGTACCACAGAGTAAGCCTTACCTTCCAAGTAGCGGTGCCGTCCTTGGTAAGACTGCTATGTCAACATCAACACAGTAAGCTTCCCCAGGGCCTGTCTTTGGCCTTGGGTCCCCACAGCACTTTAGAGGCTTGGCAGCAACTGAACACACAAGTCACACATCCATTCAGGGAAGCAACCCACGGTTATTGATCGCTGGGCCATCCCTCCCCGCTGCTTGTTTAGCTGAATTGATGGGCGCTCTGTGAAATCGATTGCACCCGCCAGTGCTTTCCGTGTGATAGAGACAAAACGACAGTGTGGCCCCAGACAAGGAGCGAAGCAGCTCATTAGAGAGAGATTATAGCAGGTATTTTTCCAGTGACAGTCTCGCCCTGTCTCTGCTCGCGCATAGGTGATTGGAAGGCACTTAGACGCATTTTACTGCATGTCGATACGCTGCTGAACTGATTCCCTGTTAACTTCCTGACGGTTCCAGGGAGCTTGTTAGATGCTGAAAAAGAATTCACCCACTCTCTCTTCCTCCCCGTATAGACATTGACTAGTTCTGAGTCACTGAAGCTGTTATGTTCTAACTGAGCCCCTCTACCACCTGCAATCATATGCTTCCAAGGTCCTCATTAGCGTTAAATGAAAATTCAGACAGGCAAGCTAACAGATCACCAGCTCAAGGTAACTTACAAACCTGCGCACGGTAGCTTCTTCCATGCACGCGATTTGTGTGTTTTGGAGAGCTCCACACTTGCCTTCACTGACAGCAATGAGCAAACAGAAGCCATGGTAGGGCTGGAGGGGAATGGAGGGACTGGGGCAAGAAGAGAAAATGGTTCCAGAGCCTCTGTCTGTGCCGCCATGCCCTGGTGTTTCCTTCAACTTCCAGGAGGCACCAGCTTAGTGACGTCTCCCTAGAGAACAGATTATAACTGGATTTTTACTAACTTTCAGACATCAGCAGCCACTCTGAGGCTCTCCTGCTGTCTGTTGTCACTGTCATCCCACCGCTGTGCCGAGACCCCGAGGACCTGGGGTCTCACTCACAGGAGGCCGGCCATGACGGAGAACATAGTGTCTACTTCCCGTCTAATGTGCCGCGTGCAAGTGAGGTGTGACCTGTCTGCTCGCTCGGGGAAGACACAGTGGCGTTAAGTCAGTGGAGTGCTGACTTTGAAAACTGTGACTTGTTCCTTCCTCTCCACTGCCATACTTTAGCGTTCACAAAGGTAAGTCAAGAAGCAGGCACCCCGCTCCTTGAAAATGGATGAGGGATGGTGAATTTGACTACAAGATACTCAACACTAGGGAATTTCTTAACGGTGTGAGGAGAGCCGCCCTCGAAGTAGCAAGTAGACTGTGAGTGGCAACATCCACCCATGACTGAGATCTCTTAGCAGACTACAAACAGCCACGGAGTCCTTGAATTCATTGCTAAGTGCCTATTAAACTCCCACGGTGTGTACTGCTCCCCATGCGATCCTCTCTGACATGAGAACGGGACAAGGCACTGTCAGGCCAACCTGATAAGAAAGGAAAAACTCTACAGTGACTGGCAACAGAGAGACAAATCCCCTGAGGAGCGGGGCCCATTGGACTTTATTAATGAGATTCCTGACTTTTCCTTGGGCTCTGTCTGTGGGCACATCATCAAAAGATCAACAGGTAAGAGGCCAGGCTACCCAACTGTGGATCTCTGCATAGCTGCTCTGCCAAGCAGTGGGTTGAGTCTGTCTACCGTTCCCAGCCAGTAGCTCACACATTCTGCTTCCCTTTCTGGGTTCCAGTAACCTCCTGCTGTTTCCAGCACCAGAACACAGATGGTCCCTAACTTAAAGAGGATGCGACAATGTAATAGATTGTTTGACTTTATACTGGTATAAGAGCGATACACATTTCATACAAAACCATTTGAATCTTGACTTTTGGTCTTTCCTGGTACAGGAATGGCTTGGTGGACATCCTCTCAGCCCACTGGGCAGTGACAGAAATCTCCATGAGCAGAAGAGGGAACAGGCCTATGGTCTGAGTACTGTGCTATTGATTGAGCATGTCTGCATGGTAAATATATTCAATGCATGTTCCACCTACATTATCTCCAGCAATGGGTTTATTTGGACATAACCCCACCATAGTTGCTGGAGTTCTGTATTCATTACCTACAGCAAATGCTCTAAATGATGCTTGTAAAATTGCTCCTCAAATTTCTCAGTTTTTTCCTATCAGGACACTAACTAATGTAGAGATAAAATTAAATACCACTTCAAGACTAGGAACCAGTGGCTGTCAACCCAAGAGACTGAGAAGAAGGGAATATGATGGGGGCTCAACAGGAGACTCCAGAGAGGAAGCAGAAGGTCCAACAATGTGTGAGCTTCCTGGACAGTGCACACGGCAAGCATCTCAGGACAGACGTCCAGCTGTGTCAGGGACACCCACAGGGCTCAGGAGACAAGGGATGACGGGGAGTGCTTCCGCTTAGCAAGAGGGTAGTCACCGATGAACTTGATTAATGCAGTTATGTGGCTTTAGTGAGGGGTGGAACCTGCGTGTGCAGAGATCTTGGGAACAAAGAGAAGACTCTGATGAGCTTCCTGATGATGCTACAAAGCAATGGCTTCTGGGAAGATTGGCTTTCAAGGCCCTGGGGCTGCAGCTCCATAGACGAGCCCTTGTATACCATGCAGAAGGCCCTGACTTCCAGGGCCCAAATCATAAAATATTGGTTATAAAACTATATTGAAGCCTAACACTATCAACATGTAGAGAATCATGAAATAATGAACCATAGGAAGCCAACATCCAGAGCCCTCAGCCCCAGGGTTTGGCAGTGCTGTCTTATTTAATCTCTATGATTGCCCCATTAGACCAAATTACTGTTTCAACTTGATTGATTTATTCAACTGCAATTTATTGAATGTTGTGAGCAAAGTAGCACTCTGTTTATGGGGGTATGTCAGCAAAGAGAATTATATCTTCTTCAAAGAACATACATTCTGGGAGTAACATTCAAACATGGAACCTCAACAAGGGAAGTTATATCATTTGTCCAAGTTCAGAAAACAAGAAAGGACTGTTCTGCCATTTTTGTGACTTTGGAATAGCATACAAACAAATTTACCACTTAAAAGTTTATCTTTTAGCCAGGCAGTGGTGGCACACACCTTTAATTTAACCCCAGCACTCAGGAGGCAGAGGCAGGTGGATCTGTGTGAGTTCAAGCCCAGCCTGGTCTACAGAGCGAGTCCAGGACAGGTTCCAAAGCCACAGAGAAACCCTGGAAAGGTTTGGGGAGAGAGAGCCGGACATTGTGTGCCTATGGACAAGGCAGGAAGAGTGGATTTCTAGGCAACAGCCCACAATCTGATAACAGCCTTTGTGGGCTTCTACTCAGAAGCATCCCCCATCAAGCCCTAGGAGCTTTGACTCTGAAAAGCACTGCAGGGGCCCCTGTTCTCAGCACTCTGCCCTGACTTGCAGCACTACAGTTAGAAGAGCGTGCAGCTTCGCAAGACAGAGCTAGACTGATACAAGTAATTCACTTTAAATGCTGCACCACTCCCATCTCCTCAGATTCCCCCCAGTTCTGCTTCCTGTCAGCCACCATATGAGGGGTCCACCCCCACACTCCCAACACGCAGTCCTACCATCCTGAGCTAGGCCCTAAGGACCTGCAATCCCTCTGCATCTTGAGCCAAAGCAAACCTTTCTGCCACTGGTTGTTTCCGTCAAGTATTTTGATCAAAAAGAAAGAAAGAAAGAAAATGTGAAAGCAACTAACTCAGCTTACGAGAGCAGGAGTATCCAGATTCATCCCTAAAAGAGAGTCCAAGGGCCAGGCGGTGGTGGCGCAGGCCTTCAATCCCAGCACTCGGGAGGCAGAGGCAGGCGGATTTCTGTGAGTTCGAGACCAGCCTGGTCTACAAGAGCTAGTTCCAGGACAGGCTCCAAAGCCACAGAGAAACCCTGTCTCGAAAAACCAAAAAAAAAAAAAAAAAAAAAAAAAAAAGAGTCCAAGGAAACATGAAAACCCAGGACTCCTTCCCAGAAGATACAGGGACCGGCTGACTGCACCCGAGGGAAGCCATGGAGCCTGTGAGTCTCTTTGTAAAGCAAAATGGCAGGGAAGTGACAGACAAAAGACCCTTCAATCCTATTTTCATGGTTTGAAAGTCACTGCGTGTCCTCTACTTATTTTCCACCTTCTGTGCAGACATCCCTTTACGTAAGCACACGGCCTGGCTGCACCTTGTGTGTCCAGGGGTTTCTGACTCCATGCAGGTATGCCAGAAGAAAACATTCACTTGTAACCTGATGACAAGGTTTTGGATGGATTGCATCTCCCCCTGCCTGCAGCTTTCATTTTTATTCTCCATGAGCCCTGTGAGCCCAGGGAGAGGCCCTGCAGCAGCTGCAGCCCAGCATGCATGTCCACACAGGAGGCCCGATTCCCATGAGCAAGGCAGGGTCCAAGCCTTCCCCCAGCTACCCAACACACCTGATGGAACATTCAGCCTTCCGCTTTCTAGAAAGCATTCATCCCGTTTACCATCTCCATTTCATACACGACAAGATGCACCCCAGGGAAACTCAAATCGCAGGCGATACAGACAAGATTCCGTTTCAATGGCTGAATGCCCAAGAGTAGTTAACCACTGGCTGACTATTCACCCTCAACAGCCGCTCTCCCTGCTCACTCAGTGTTAGGTATATAAGTGGGCTGCCCAAACCAAAGCTGGTTTTTTGACCTTCCTCACAGCACAGTGACTAAGTGCTCATGAGCAGCAAGTAGGGACATGCTACAAGCTGATATCCATTATTCATGCTCCTTTTACCTGCCCTCCCTCAATCTTTCCTCGCTTCTAGAAATTACTATTTTCTATCTTTTACTGTGAAATCAACTTTTTAAAATGGTACATATGAAAAAGAACATGCAGACATGATGGACATGGATTGTTTTGTTTGCCACAACACCCTCCAGTTTCTCCCATTTTATCATCAACAGGATTTCACCCATCTTCATCGCTGAATGATGCTGTGGGTTCATGCATACAAGCATGTGTGTGTGCACATGCACGTGTGTGTATGTGCACATGCACTTGTGTGTATGTGTGCATGTGTGGATGTGGCATTTTCATTGTCCGGGCATCTGTCAGGGGATACCGAGGCTGATTACAAACCTTGGCTATTGTACACCATGCCTCAGACAACATGGGACTGCACATATCTCTTTGATAGGCTCCCTTAATTTGCTCTAGATACCTACTCGGAAGTGAGAGAGCTGGGTTACATCTCCACAGCATCGTCCTCTGTAAACCAAGCTAGGGCTCCAGTGCACACACCTGCTCAAGCAACACAGAATGTTAATCCAAGCCATGGTCTCTCTCCAGCTCGTTAAACTACAGTGGGCTAGAACGCACACAGACTCAGTCCATGCATGCTCTGTGTCTCTTTCACCACCACTCCTCCAAATATTCCTTTCACAGCAGTGGAATTCTGTGAAGGGCACAAGGTCCTTATGATCCCAGGCAGCACTAGGGAAACCAGGGGTGTTAAATATACAGGGTTTCCTCTTCAACGAGAGCGAATTATTACCAGTTTCCGCTCAGAAATCTGGAAAAGGATGTAGTTAATAACCTGGCGATCTTTGCGATTTGTATGGCCAAACCTCATCCAAATCCCCCAGACAACTATGTTTATCCCAGACTCCTAAGCATTGTTTCTCAGTCAGTAGAACCCATTCTTATGGACGAGGTCACAAGAACTTTGCCAAAGGATTCTGATGTATCCATACCTTAAGCTTTATTGTGATAATTGTCACAAGGAAACTTTCTCCCCCAAAGTCATACCATGTTTAAATCTGTAAAAAGTAAACTGCTCGGGGTCGGACTCTAGAAGTTTGAACCAACACCAGCTACTGAGTTGTGTAGAACTGGATTTCCTTCTTGCCTCCCTGGCCATGACACTTTCAGGGCCCCCCAAAGAACCCAGAAACCTCCTGAAGCTGACTTCTCAACGCCTTGAATAGTGCTGGGTTTTCAACATGCCTTTCAGTCATCTGCAAGGCCAGCTACCTGTCTTTGCTGAAAAATTCTGCATTAATGAGAGATACATTAAGTTTGAACATTTTCTATTTCCAAAGACATATGCTATGTTCTTCTTTCTTTTGTAAAAGTTTTCTTGGGAGAAGCAAAGCCGATGTTAAGTCCTAGCTATGTTGGAAGAACAGAGAAACACTTTCCTCGCCAAACATACTTCTCTTTACTCAAGACTTTTCTGCAGAAGTCACTGGTAAGAAAGGGGTTAGACTTGGGGTCCAAAGACCTGGTGTTGAATCCAAGTTTTCCTGAGCACTTATTGTGCAACGTTGGGTAAATTTTAATCCTTCCTGGACTTTTGCCTCACCATCTGTGTAATTAAGGAGATGGTAACTTTGCCAAACAACCAAAAATATATGAATCATATCTGGTATCTGCTATTAACACAATACATGGCATCTAGAATTCAGTTTGCAAGAATGCAGATATAGGTCAAAACTTGAGTGCTCTTTCCAGGTAGACCTGTCTTAGTATCCATATCAGTTCCATGATTTTGGAAATTCATTTAGCTTCCAGGTTTTGTTTTGCAATAAAGTATTCGTGAAAATTAATGTGCTTGGAAGGAAGAGAAGGGCTGTTTGTAATAATCACTTAATGAGCAGTATGGGCCTTATAAGCAGTAACTGTTACACCATTGATATTTCTATCAGGAAGGCAAATGAATTTTTAAAATTATAGTACTGATGTGGATACTAATCCCCAAGAACCACACAAGCCAGCAAATTGAGGGGAAAAAAAAAAACCTGTGCACATGGAGAAAGCAAGGGGCACCCAAAGCACATTGGTTAGGACAGGGACAGTACAGGCTAGAGAAAGGCTTTATTCGCATACTAAACATATCACACAGGGATGTCATGCCTTCTCACGTCTCATGTCCTTACTGAAGGTGTCCTCATTCACTTGATGTTACTCTGGTGGCATCCCACCCGTTCCAGCCACAGCCATACTTAGTAACCAATACATAAAATCCATGCTAGGGCAAACCAGCACTCACCATTTTATAACACCCACTAAAACAAGCTAGAGACAGACTGAGATGTGAAAGCGTCAGCGTTAAGAATAAATAGTAGTAAACATGGACTTTATTTGAGAAGAGGAAATTGTTTTTCCAAGCTTAAAAGAATCCTAAAATACAAAACATAATAAACTTGCCTATATAGAAAGTTAAAACCTGGTGTGAAGAAAAGAAAGAAAGAAAGAAAGAAAGGAATGAAGAAAGAAGAGGAAAGAAAAACATGTTAAATGACAAACAGCAAACAATAATACTGACAGATAATATGGCAGGCAAGTAAGTGATATCTTGAATATAGAAAAGCCAGGAATTAAGGCAGTATGAGCAAAGAGCATGAACACGATCTGCAGTGACAGGAACACAAATGAGCAATACATGTACAGGCATTTTTCAAGTATTCAAGCTAGCCAGACAGGAACATTAAAACACTGTACCATCCTTTCCCTCCAAGTTGCTAGCATTTAAAAGCCAAGTTATAGGTTTATTTACCAAGGGTCTGGGAGACTGGTATGTATAAGGGCTGCTATGAAGAACTAGATTTGTGCCATCTCCAACCACCGTACTAGGTTTGGAGACTAAACAACTCATTGCTGAGTGATGAATGCGTCAAAGACGAAATCAAGAAAGAAACAACAAGAACTCCTGGGACTAAATGGAAATGAAAACACAACAAAATTTCCGGGATGCCCTGAAAGCAAGCCTAAGAGGGAACTTTGTAAGAGCGCCAATAAACAGCTTCATCTGCAACTCAGAAAGTTAGAAAAATAAGAACAAACAAAATCCAAACCTGGCTAACGGCGAGAAATAAAAATCAGAGCAGAAGCGAAGAAAACAATACGAAGAATAACCACATCCAAGGGCTGGTTCTTTGAGAAGATAAACAAGATTGACAGACCCTTGGCTCAACTGACCAACAGGAAAGAAAGAAAGAAAGAGAGGACCCAACTAACAGGAAATGAATAGGGAAAGATTACAACAGACACCAAAGAAATTCAGACTATTATTCAAGGATACTTTAAAAACTTTTACTCCCTTAACCCTAAAAGAAATGGGTAAATTTCTTTTTTCTTTTTTTCTTTCTTCCTTTTTTTTTGGGGGGGGTGATGTTTTGTTTTTCAAGACAGGGTTTCTCTGTGTAGCTTTGGAACCTATCCTGGAACTCGCTCAGTAGAACAGGCTGGCCTTGAACTCACAGTGATCAGCCTATCTCTGCCTCCTGAGTGCTGGGATTAAAGGACTGTGCCACCACTGCCCAACTGAAATGGATGAAATTCTATAGACAGCCAAACCACAAAAATTAAACCAAGAAGTCAAGAACCTAAACAGACCTGTAGACAGAGACTGTACTTTTGTTTCCTGACTGCCCAGGCCTGAATAATCACACAAAAACTATATTAATTACATCACTGTTTGTCCAATGGCTCAAATGTATTTCTAGCTAGCTCTTGCATCTTAAATTAGCCAATTTGTATTAGTCCATGTATTGTCATGTGGCTGTGGTGTTACCTCATTTTCTACATGTCTTATTTCCTCAGCAGCTGGCTGGCGTCTGCTTGACTCCACCTACACTCTCTCTACATATATATCTCTCTGTTTGGATTTCCCACATGGATTTACTCTGTTAAGTCATTGGCAGAAGCAGCTTTATTCATCAATCAATAAAAGCAACACATATACAGAAGGACATCCCACATCACAGACCCATAATAAATGAGATTGAAATAGTAATAAAAAGTCTTCCAGCTAAAAAGAAATCCACACACAGGTGGATTCACAACAGAATTCCACACATTAAAAGAGGAGCTACAGTCAGTCCTCCTATACTATTCAAGATGGTAGAGACAGATGGAGCTCTCACAAGTCCTCTTTAACTATTCTAGATGGTAGAGACAGATGGAGCACTCACAAGTCCTCCTAAACCATTCAAGATGCTAGAGACAGGTAGAGCACTCACAAGTTCCCCTAAACTATTCAAGATGATAGAGACAGAGGGAGTACTCACAAGTGTCCCTAAACTATTCAAGACGGTAGAGACAGACGGAGCACTCACAAGTCCTCCTAAACTATTCAAGATGGTAGAAACAGGTAGAGCACTTACAAGTCCTCCTAAACTATTCAAGATGGTAGAGACAGAGGGATCACTCACAAACTCCTTTTACAAATCACTCTAATACACAAACCAGGTAAAGGAACAAGGAAAAAGAAAACTATAGGCTAACATCCTACAAAAATACTCAATATAATGCTTACAAGCAGAATACAGACACACATTTAAAAGATTATCCACTATGCCCATATTGGCCTTAGCCTTGAAACTCAGGGATGGTTCAACATACACAAGTCAATAAGTGTAATAAACACTAAAAATGAACTTAAAGACAAAAATCTCATGATCCTCTAAGTGATGCAGGAAAAGCCTTAGATAAAATTCAACATGTCTTCATGTAAAATTCTTAGATAATGTAGAGCTAAAGGGACCACCATATCTCACCATAATAATAGTTATATACGAGAAACCCACAGCCAACATCATCCTAAATGGAAAAAAGGTTGAAGCAATCCCACTAAAGTCAAGAATGAAACAGGGATGTCCTCTGTTCCCCACTCCTTTTCAATATTGTGCTGGAAAGACTAGTTGGACAAATAAGGCAACAGAAGGAAATTAAAATCATACAAAGAAAAAAAAGAAAGAAGTCAAACTATCTCTATTTACAGATGATGTGATACTACACATTATGTAGCCCAATAATTCTACTGGAAAACTTCTGGAAATGAAAAGCAAGCCAATAACATGGCAGTGTAAGAATCAATTTGCACCAATTAATAGCTTTTCTAATTATCAACAGTAAATATACAGAGAAGGTCATGGACACACCCCCATTTACAATAGCCTCAGAGAAATAAAATACCTAGGAATAAACTTAACTAAGGAAGTGAAAGGACTCTACAATGAAAATTTTACACTTCTAGAGACCAAGATTGAGATAGGGAAGGACACTACATAATCATCAAAGAAAAATCCACTAAGAAGATATTGCTTCTGAGATCAGATGAGATTGGGCACATTCAGGGTGATATGACTATAGACAAAGATAATGCAAATCTTAATATTTATGCACCAAACACAAGGGCACTTGAGCTCATGAAAAAGACACTACTACACCTTCAATCATATATTGACACTCACACACCAATGGCGCGTGGCTTCAATACCTCACTCTCTCCAATAGGCAGGTCATTCAGAAAAACTAAAAAGAAATGCTGGAGTGAACTGGCATCATAAACCAAATGAACCCAACAGATATCTACGGAACATTTCACCTAAACACAAAAGAATATTCCTTCTCCAAAGCAGCACATGGAACTTTCTCCAAAATTGACTATATACTCAGACACAAAGCAAGTCTCAACAGTTAACAAATGTAATTAACACTCTGTAGCCTACCTAATCACCACAAACTAAAGCTGGGTATCAACAACAGAAAGCTTACAAGTTCATGGAAAGTGAATGACTCACTACCAAATGAAAAATGGGTGAAGGCGGTGGTGGCGCACGCCTTTAATCCTAGCACTTGGGAGGCAGAGGCAGGCGGATCTCTGTGAGTTTGAGACCAGCCTGGTCTACACGAGCTAGTTCCAAGACAGGCTCCAAAACCACAGAGAAACCCTGTCTCGAAAAAGCAAAAAAAAAAAAAATTTATATAATGAATGAAAATAAAAACACAGCATACTTATTGGACACAATGAACGTGGTTCTAAGAGGTAAGCTCATAGTCCTAAGTACCTACATAAAAAATTGGAGAGATTTTATATTAGTAACTTAACAGCACACCTGTAAACTCTAGAACAAAGTGAAGAAACAGTGCCCAGTAGGAGTAGATGGCAAGAAACAATTAACTCAGTACCAAAATCAGCAAAATAAAAATAAGAGCAAAAATAAAAGAATCAATGAAACAAAGAGTTGGTTCTTTAAGAGAATAAGTAAGATTTACAATCCCTTAATCAAAATACTTATACAATAGAGAGAATATCTAAAATAATAAAATTAAAGATGAAAAAGTTGACACTGAGGAAATCCATAGACTTATAAATATACACTTTAAAAATCTGTACTCTACCAAACTGGAGAATGTAAAATAAATGGATAAATTGCTTGTTATGTAACACCAGCCAAAGTTAAATCAAGATCAGATAACAATTTAAAAAGAGCTATAACCCCTAGTGAAACAGAAGCAGTCATGAAAAGTTTTCCAATCAAAAAAAGCCAAGGGCCAGATGGATTCTGTAGTGGGATTTTCTTGTCAGACTTTCTTTGGACTGCCAGCCCCCAAACAATAACGTGGAGAGTTATTAATTATGAAAGTTTGACCTTAGCTTAGACTTGTCGCACTAGCTCTTGTAAATTAAATTAAGCAGTTTCTATTAATTTACATTTTGTCCCACGGCTCTGTACCACTCCTCAGTGCTATCCGACTTGCTCCATGTCTCACTGACACCTAAACCACACAAAACTCAACCAAAAGAAAAAATATCACAGACCAATTTGCCTTATAGAGAAGATAGATGCAAAAATTCTCAGTTAAATATCTGTAAAAAGAATCTAAGAACACATCAAAAAGACGATCTACCATAATAAAGCTGACATTGTTCCAGAGATGCAGGGATAGTTCAACATATATAAGTTGATAAATGTAAACTCTCACATAAACAGAGTGAAAGGCAAAAACCAAATGATAGCGTCATTAGATGCAGAAAAGACCTTTGACCAAAAAAAGGACACCTCTTCATGATAAAAATCCTGGAGAGATTAGGGATATAAGGAACATACCTCAACATAATAAAGGCAGTTTACGCCAAGCCCAGAGCCAGCATCAGTTTAAACGCAGAGACATTCAAAGTCATTCCACTAATATCAGGAATAAGACAAAGTTATCCACTATCTCCATACCTATTCTTAGCTGGAGCAATAAGATAAAAGAGATACGAATTGGAAAGGAAGAAGTTAAAGTATATTGATACTTGATATACAGGTGATATGATAGTATACATCAGTGACCCCAAAAATTTCACTGGGAAATTCCTACAGTTGATAAACAGCTCACCAAAGTAGCAGGATACTTATCAAAAAAACGTATTCAATACCCTTAGTCATCAGGGAAATTCAAATCAAAACTACTTTGAGATTTTATCTTTATACCATCAGATAGCTAAGGCCAATAAAACAAACTACAGCTCATGCCGGTGAGGATGTGGACAAGAGGAACACTTGGGCATTGTTTTGGGAGTGCAAACTTATGAAGCCACTATGGAAGCATTGTGATGTCCCTTGAGAAGATGGGAATCAATCTACTTCTAGATCCAGCTATTCCACTCTCGGGCATAAACCCCAAGGATGTTACATTTTATCGCAGAGACCCTTGTTCAACCATGTTCTTGGCTGCTATAATCATAATAGCCAGAAATTGGAAACAACCTAGATGACCCTCAGCAGACTAATAGATAAAGACAATGGAGTATTACTTCTGTCTGGGGGACCAGCCTCCGGCAGCACAGGGCTTGGAGAGAAACAGACACCTAAACACTCTCTTCTGGTGGACAAACAGAGCTGAACTTGGCTAGCTTGGCTTCCCCCAGAACAGTCGCATAACTGTTATATGAACAAAAACATATTATCGATTGCTACATAATGTGTATCCTCATAGCAAGGTACCCATCCTAATTTACATGTGTTAGTGAGGGGACAATCACATGCCCCCATCACTCTATTCCTTCATTATGCATTGTGTGCAATACACAATAATACAAGAACCCCAGGTGTGTCTGAGGTGTCTTGTGACCAAAGTCATGGTAGGTCCCAAGGTAAGAAAGCACGACAATCATTGTTTTCCACGAGGATTCTTCAAGGTCAAGGTCCTCCTGAAACACATATGTTTGTTCTAATCTCTATGCCACACAGTGATTTTGCTGAGTGCCTGCAGAGTACAGGTAATATGCTGTTCATCTCCCTTTCATGATTAAAAACAAAGTCATCCCAATAACCCATATACACTCACATCTATTTAACACATTGCAGACTAACAAAACAGGAGCAGACAAAAAGCATCTCTCCATAGCCAACTCCCTTGCTGGCAGGCTGCACACCCTGGCTACCAAAGAAGAATCAATCGTTCTACTATCTAGGAAGTTAATCTTATGAGGAATCCTGGAGGAATCACAAACCTAAACTTTTATACTTAAAAGACTATTAGTTGGCTGTACTTTCTGTCTTTAGGGTAGATAACCGTCTATCACTGGTTTCTCCTATCAGGAAATTGAGGGCAGGAATGGGTACAAGAAGTTAATATCTTTTAAGCATTTAGAGAATTAGGGTCAGCCTGGCTCCCAGAGAATTCAATTGTTCTCCTTAATCATTAATCTGAGCTATGATCTAAAACAACTCCCAGGTGTAACTCATAGGCTTTGGCTGTGAAACATATATTCTTGTATGTATTTTTACTCATTAGTAAAACTCGTTAGTTTTGTATAAGCTAACATTATTATCAATTAGATGGTATAGCTTAGGGAGAAAGACATCTTCATAATAATCCGCAGGTAAAGATGCCCAGTTGAACAGTTATTTCCATGAGATAAACACATTACCTACAGGCCGTGGGGAGTCTCCCCACATTCAATTCACCCATGCCAGATATCAGTGAAGGACAGCAATAGCAAACATGTAAGGGGCACAGCAAGAAGCAAGAGACATTCTGGGGTTTCTGATCTCAGGGACCCTGCTTAACAGAACTATCCATCAGAGGGTTGCCTCCTGGTGGATGGGCCTTTCTACCTCGGTGAAATCCTTAGGAGGGCAATAGTGTGGAACATGCAGAGAAATGCCTTCTAAGGTGAAGGATAAGTTATTGCACCTGGCCCCTCCCTCCACCAAGAAAGAAGCACAATGTTTAGTGGGCCTTTTTGAAGCTGGAAACAGCACAGTCCCCACTTGGGTGTGTTACTCCGACTTATATACCAAGTGACGCAGAAAGCTGCTGTCTTTGTGTGGGGCCCAGAACAGAAGAAGGCTCTTCCACAGGTCCACGCTGCTGTGCAGGCTGCTCTACTTGGACCATATGATGCAACAGACTTGATGGTACTTGAGGTGGCAGTGGCAGCTAGGGATGTAGTTTGGGACTGTAGGCAAGTCTCTATAGGTGAATTATAGAGGAGACCTTTGGGAGTTTGGAGCAAAACTCTACCATTATTTATAGACAGCTAGTTTCCCATTAAGAGACAGCTCTTGGACTGTTATTGAGCCTTAATGGAAACTGAACATTTGACATACACCACCAAGTTGCCATGTGATCTGAGCTGGGTCACCTTAGTTGGGTATTAATTGACCCACCAAGCCATAAAGTAAGATATGCACAGCAGCAACCCATTATCAAATGGAAAATGTATATGTGTGATAGGCCTAAACAGGACCTGAAGGCATAAACAAGTTACATGAAAAAGTTGCCCAAATGCCTATGGTTTCTACTTTCATTACAATGCCCTCTACACCCAGGAATACCCTACAGCCTCATTGGGTGTGTCCTATGATCCGTTGACTAGGGCTTGGTTTACTGATGTTTTCAGCATTATGCTGGCACCACCCAGAAGTGAACAGCTGCAGCATTACAACCTTTCTCTGGGAAACCCTCAAAGATGTTGCTGAAGGGAACTCTTCATCCGGGCATAATTTCAGACAGTATGCATAGTTACACATTTTGTTTGAAAAGAGAAATAGCCAGATATGTGATTCTTTATGGGCTATAGCTAATGGGTTGGGTGAATGATCAAGGACTTGCAAAGAACAACATGACTGGAAAATTGGTGAAAAAGACGTCTGGGAAAGGGTGTGAAGATATTTGTGTCCCATGTAAACATTCATTGAAAAGTTACTTTGGTAGAGGAATTCAACAATTAAGTAGATAGAATGAGCCATTCCAATGGGCTGTCAGCCTATTTCCCCAGCCATCCTGGTTATTGCCCAATGGGCTCATGAGCAAAGTGGCTTTGATGGGTTATACAAGGACTTGACAACATGGACTCCCACTTACCAAGGTTTACCTGGCTATAGCTGCTGCTGAGTGACAGATCTGCCAACAACAGAGACCAACACTGAGGCTCCAATATGGCACCATTTCCTGGGGTGATCAGCCAGTGACCTGGTGGCTGGTTGATTACATTGGGTCCCTTCATTTGTGAAAAAAAAAAAAAAAAAAAAAAAACCTTTGTCCTCACTGGAGTAGATAATTATTCTGGTTATGAATTTGTCTCTCCTTTATGTAATGTTTCTGCCCAAATTACCATACATGAAGTAAGCCACTCTAATAAATCTCATGTACATGTATAAATGTATTATATATATTCATTCTATCAGTTCTGTTTCTCTAGAGAATCCTGACATTGGAAATGTGTGTTTTCACATCTCAACTATTTTTTTTTTTACTTTTTTGAAAAGAAAAACCATGGAGCATAGATGATTCTACCAGCACTTTTTTATCCTAGGCTACTTAAATGGGCATTTCAAGGTTGCACATGTGCCTAAGAACTGCGGTCTGGCCCCCTCTGCTCTAGAAGTCTCCACAAGGATGTCTCTGTGGGCCCTTTCATCCCTATTGCAGTCCTGACAATGCTAACAAGGGGAAGTGTACCAGGCCTGGATGTCTGGAAAAGCTAAGTACCCCATGATTCCCCAAAGAATCACCACATAATGTGTGTTCATGGAAATCTCCTGCTGCCCACAGCTGGTCCACAGGCTGATGCAGGTTCCAAGGGGGAGGCTCAGCAGGCACCTCATGTTCCTCTCTGTAGGGGCTGAAAGCCGCATGCACAGGACTAGGACATACATCCGAAGATGAGTCAAGCCTGCAGAGTAAGCCTCTCATAAAAGCAGGTGGAATTGAATGATCAAGTCGGTCTCCTGGTGTGTAAGTGGTACTTTCTGATACCTGCTTTAATAAATTACATCTCCAGTGTATCATTTGCATACTATTAAATATCCTTATTATGAGGATAGGAAATTGAGAAGTGAGGGCTAATGGCACAAGTGGGGGGGGGCGTTAGTTAGCACAGTGGGAGGGCCAGAAGTAAAGCCAGCTCTCTGTTTACTGAGTGTTGGGGAAGAAGTGATTTACCATCAAAACAGCAGTTCTGCTTCTAACAGTTTATCCTACAGATGTGTTTCACGTGGCCCACTTGACAAGAGATTGCAGGAGAATGTTCATCAAGGATTTACTTGGGTATATAAACATATTACTAGATGAATACAAATGTACACAAGATGAAATACTTAAAAGACAAAGTGAATTTTAAATAAATATCACCACAAAACAAGTATTCAATGTGAAAAATGAATCAATTAATTCTCTTTAATTAGCACATGTACACATACATATACATGAATATGTATATATATGCCTTACATTGTACTCTATGAATAGATAGTTATATTTATAAATATACAATAAAATTACAAAGAAAGCAGATTCAAATGCATGCGTTTAGGAACATCTATAAAATACTTTAAAATACAGGCATAGTACTATCTCAATATAACATTGCAAATACATGAAAGAATGTATCCATATACACAAGTGTTTGCACAGAAAGTATCTAGAAAGATGTGGAAAAATGTGTGAGGGGCTTGGGTAAGTGGAACCAGAAGTTCGGACCGAAAAAGAGCCTAACTTTTCATCTCACACAGTTTTATGGTATTTATCTTCTATGATATATATAAATATATATTATTATATAATATAATTATATGTATTGATATATATTAAGCTTAACAAATCCCAGTGCTAATTCACTGAAAATTCAATATAACACAATAAGAGAACTTGCTAGAGTTGAGATGCTTGAATTCCTCCAAGCCTTTTCATTTTCTTTACTTCTCTTGTGCCCAACAAGATCCCTGGTTACTCCAGACCAAAACTTTGGAGACTCACTGTTATCCCCGCTGCTCACAGAGGCATTTTCCAAAAAGGTCGATCCTGTTCTGTTTATTCCTGAGCAGTCTTGGTGCACAGTGGATAAATAAATAAATAGTGTGTTAGGTGGTGGCTGGTGTAGAAAGAAAACGCAGCAGAGAGGGCCTAGAATGAGGGACAACTTTGACGAGGTCTTAAGGGAAAGGCTTGTTAAATTGATATTTGATAAAGACCGGCACAAGGCTATCAGGTGGAGGGGATGTCCAGGCAGATGAGTAGCAAGTGTAGAGACCCTGGGGTAGAGTGTGCTTAACCAAACAGTGTGCTGAATTCCTATAAAACTTTCACTTCAAACGTACACAGATTGTTCGTGGACTTAACACACACATCAGTAGGATGGATTTTAACTATTTCCAGGTTGCTTTCATTCCTAGGATTAAAACGTATTAACCAAGTCAACTACTTTATTCTCTCAAGCAGCTGTACTAAGAGAACCAGAACTGACTTAAGTTGGCAGCCTGGCGGAATTGGGGTGACTTGGTGCAGCAGAGCTAAGTCAATTCCTCCAAGAACAAACGTTGCTTATTAAGTGCTTTGCAGTATTCAGGGTGATTTTGCCCATGACCCTGAGTGGTAAGACTTAGTTCTTTCTTTATAGACAGTATCCCAGGAAAGATGCTGGGATGGCTAGGTTTAATTGTCAGCTTGACACACCTCAGGTAATCTGAGAAGAATCTTCAGTGAGGGATTGTCTACGCTGGGTTGGCCTTTAGGATATCTTGGGGGCTTGTCTTAAATACGCTCATGGGTACTTGAAAACGGTTCTCTTCGTCTCCTGCTAGGGGCCCATTTTTCAGCAGCCACCATCATGACCCCTTTGCCTCCCTTGTGGTGGAGGCTTCCTCCAAGGTCTCATGACACTTGACCTCTACCTTATATCTGACGCTAGCTGACCAACCTCTTCCCCAAACTGTCGCTCCTTTCAACCACCATGACATGGCCTCCTACTAATCTTGAATGTCCTTTCCTGATGTCCTTCCCATGCTCCTCCTGTAAACTACCATCTTCCCAGGTGCTGGAACATTGTCTAAGAACGGAGCCATGTGTGAAGAATTTTGAGTGCTTATGAGAAAACTCCAAGAAAACACAACAAGAGTCTTGGGACCCTAGTTTTTTTTTTCAAAACATGGGATTGTTCTTAGAAGGTGTTGTCATGCTCCTCCCAGGTGTAGCGGATCTGAATGCGTTTACTTCAGCTGGGTTATTCTATGACTCAGTGGGGAGAGGTTTGCCCTTGCGACTGGACACTTTGCTCCTGTGACTCCTCCTAACCCTCAGAGTATAAATTATTTGATGCTCTCAATAAAGTTGGCTGTTGCATGAGATTTTAGTCCACCTCGTTTATCAGCTCCGCTGCCCCAGGTCCCACTGCCTGCCAGGAGGTGACAGCCAGGGTCTGTCTTTACTTTTTTCTTTTACCACCTGGGACTGAGTAAGATACTTCTGGCAGTCTCCCAGTGTTAACTCCCAGGAAGAGAGGCTACTTCCCTCCTCCCTCCCGGTCATCGCCATTGCGACTTATAAATGTCACCTGCCAAGTGTTAAACCGAAAGCCAGCAATGTAGTGTTAATGTCAACTAGAGACAGCAGGAGACAAAGAGATCTTGGGTACACATGAGGTAGACTCAGCTTGTGTTTGTGCAGTTAGCTGTGGGAATCTGTTTCTTCCCACAGAGGCACAAGTGAAGTGGGATTTTCACTTTCAAATAAGGATCCTGGAATCTGAACAATAATATTTTACTTCTTCTGAAGAAAGACTTGAGTGGCAGGTGGGACAACAGGGAGTCTAGAGAAAGAGCCACATATAACACCCTTCAAGTATTCAGGGGCCCAGAAGAGAGAGTCTCTGTGCAGACCAACTGAAAAGCTCACATAGCCTACAGTTTATCTGATGTAAGCGGCTGAAGTTGGGGTTCTTGAGAGGAGAATTCTATTTGGGGTATCTTGGCAAGAAATCAAAAATAAAAAGTCACCAAGAAGTCTCTCCATGCCCACCTTGGCCTCATAGCCTTCTGAGTATTATAGCTGGACACTCCGTGAGTGCTAGCTAGCCCTGTCTTCTCTAGTGGTGGAAGCTTACAGCCAACACTGCCATTGCTTTTACTTATAGCTTTTACTTGGAACTTGTTTCCAGAGAATCAGATAAGGAGTGATGGTTTCTGGAGACAGAACTCGGGAATTAATCACCTAAATTAAAATCCCATTGAACATTTTCTTGACAATACAATTTTTAGCACATTATCTTGATTTCCATATCTGTGATTTGTGGGTAAACAGAGCATCTAACTCACAGAATTTGAAGGTCCAGCAAATTAATATGCTCAAAGGATGTTGGCTCAGAGTTAGGTTCTCAGTGTCATCTAATAGGGAGGGAATCAAGAGGAAGACCTCACACTTCAGCCATTCTGATTTTAGGGTGCTTGCTGTGCGACCCCCAACATCTGCTCATCATTTCACTGATTCCTTCCCCCAAGAGCAGTCAGTCAGAGGTATGGGACTCATCTCTGGTGATTTTTTTTCTCTCCTAAGATCCGAGCAGAAGAGAAGTCTTACATTGCTATTCATTCACTATACTGTTTTATTTCCCCGAGGACAAAGCATCTCATAATTCAGAACATTCTTCTACATGGCTCCTAAAGAGTGTGAAGTCACTCTACTGAATCCTGATCTGTCTTGAGCTGAAGAGTTCTGAGTGTAAACCATTCCACAGGCATGTGTTCTACTTTCAAAATAAGCTCACTGGTTTGGTTTTACTGTTAGAGGCAGGGGGGGAAACACTTTCAGAAAAAGAAATCTCATGTACAACTAGCTGCTCAGTGATTTTACACCAACTGGAAGTTTAGCTAAATGGAGCCCAGAGAGATTGGTCAGCAATTAAAAGCACACGATCTGCAATTATGGGAGACAGAACTCATGTTCCAGCCTACAAGTTCCTTGAATGACTGAACCCAGCTCTAAGGGTGAAGATAGCTGAGCCTTGCTGACTTCCAACCCAGCCGAGAAAGCATTAACCCCATGATAGTGGAGGGACCCTGCCTCAAATAAATAAGTAGAAAGTGACAGAGGATTCCAGAAGCTGTCTTTGGCCTCCATGCTAATGCACAGGCATGCATGCAACGCACACACACACGCATGCACGCACACACACGCATGCACGCACACACACGCATGCAACACACACACACACAGTCACATATGTACACACAAATAAATAAATCTAGAAAATATTTAACTAAGTGCACAGAATTTTAAGGTGCTTTCTTAAAATTCTGGGCTGGAGTCATACTTTTGATTATCCTGGATCAATAATTCAATAAAAATCCTCCCACTTGTTTCCTTGACTTGATACCTGCACTCACCGTGGAGTTCTCTGGTTATAATGTGTTACAATAATTTGTGTTTAGGCAGAGAATGTTCTTGGTAGTGATATTAAGTCCGTGCCCACTCACTCATTCCCCCCTCACTCCCCCACCGCCCACCCACCCACCCACCCACCCCCATCTGCCGAGGCAAGCTGATCTTTAGCTTCCAGCCTGAGTACTTTCCACCTCCTTCTTGAAGAGGCAGCTTCTGTCTCTTCCCACTTCTTACCTTCTCCCTTCCGCTTATGTCTCTGTCTCTCTCTTTCTCTCTCCCTCTTTCTCTGTGCCCCTCTCTCTGCTCTTCTTCCTTCTCTCCTTCCCTCCCATAACCCACTAAATAAATATCCAACCACACTCTGCATGGTGTGCCTATCCATCTGTCTCTCACCCACTGCATGGCTTCCTGCCTGGAACCAGCCGCCTTCAGAGACCTGCAGCATAGTCTCGTGGTGTGCTCACCTGTCTGTCTATCCTCGTGTAACTCACTACCCCTCATGGCCCACTGCAGCCACTGGGATAACTGCTCTGTCCCTGCCTGGGACGCACTACTCTAGGGACCCACTGCCCTGCTGCCTGTCCTGGCTTGGGGATTTGAGGCATGGTCCATGGCTGGCTGCCCCCTGCAACCACTTGGGGATCGGCAGCATTTTTACTTAATCCATTACAAGTATGTGATCTGCTTTTTGATTTTGATTTTGCAAGGGGTTAAAGTTTAGAGGTTGCTTTGAGTCTCAGAAGAGACTTTGGTCTTTTAAACAATGCTGAGACCATGAATGACTATGGGGACTTTGGGAGCTAGATTGAATGTGTTCTATATTATGATATAAATAAAAGCCCAAGGGAGCCAGGGAGTGGAAGGTGAAGTTTGAATTATAATGGCCCCCATAGGCTCATATGTTTGAATGCTTGGTCCTCAGTTAGTAAAATTGTTTGGAAAAGATTAGGAGGCATGACCTTGTTGGAAGAGGTGTGTCACTGAGGGTGGGCATTGAGGTTTTGAAAAGCTCATGTCAGGCCTAGGCTCTCTTTCTGACTCTTGCCTGTGGATCAGAATGTAAGCACTCAACTATAGCTCTAACCCCATACCTACCTACTTGCCTTGTTCCCTGACATAATGGTCCTGGACGAACCTTCTGAAATCATAATCAGGTTCCCAGTTAAATGCTTTCTTCTAGAAATTGCCTTGGTCCTGGCATTTCTTCCCAACAATGGAGCAGTAATTAAGACAGGGACTCAGTACTGAAGCCCAGCTGGGAAAAAGAAGTGAAGGGTACTTGTATTTGTGAGAATTCATAGGATCATCATGGCGAAGAAAAGAGAACGAGAATGAGAACCGCAAGGGCCAGGTCTGATTGGAAATCAGTTGAACTACAGAATATAGCAAAGGAAACCAAGAACAGGACACAAGAAAGCAGAAAGAAGCCCACAGGGATGACACTATGAATGTCAAGAGCAGGAAGTGCTCTAGGGAGGATGGTGTACCTCTAAGAGCTGAAGCTAAGGGTCAAGTTGAAGTTTTTTCTAGCCCTCTCCTGGGAAAAGTCTACTCTAGAATTGGAATATCTATTTTTAAAGGTTCTCTGGATTTACAATGTAAATTCCAGTTACACTCAATAAAGAAAAGTTGCAAAAATTATTTATTTGGCGCCAAAATAGAGATTTTGAAAGCACATAATTGTTCATCCAGAAATGTCTGTGCAATGCCAAACATTTTAATGTTTTCAAATATCTCAGTGTTTGGCATCATATACCAAATGGACAGATGTTTAACTTTCTATTTCCCTCACAAATCGTCCTGGCATTCACAAATGTACAAAGCAATCTAGAACTTTACATAACTTGCTGACCTACATTGCCACAGTTTCGCTAAAAGCCGGTGGTTTCTCTGGGCCTCCTCATTTTCTGTGCCGTTGGTTTCTGAAGTCTCTTAGCATGGCATCTGACAGCGTTCTGAGACTTACAGAGAGAATGCCACATGCATCGCCTCCCTCCACAAAGCTGAACCCAGATGAATTTTTAGTTGGTAGCATAAGCTCTCCAAGTTCCCCATATTGGGTTTTGCTTGTTGCCAAGGTGACAAAACCCTAAGACTAGTTATTATTCCAAAGCACAGAGCCAGGCATTCATAACTATGATCTATTCCATTTTCTGTTTAATCTCAGCCCCAGGAGACAACTCAGGGATTCCACAGGGTTCCACACCTGTCCTTCTGGCAGACATCCACAGGATCATGGTGTCATAATGCAGGAGACCTGGGGAACTCATGCAGTCAAGCTTCTCCCCTTCCACAAAATTGTTAGCCTAACCCCGAGAAACTGAATGCTGTCCATATTTAAAAGATACTCCCTTCCCTCCAGCAGAGAAGATTCTACAACTTCTAACATACAGCTCCCTGTACTGTTGAACCCCCACCCTGAAGGACCCCCAGGTGACCTAGAATCAACACCCATTGCATTTGGAGATCAGCATTGGCAGATAGATGTGGAAGAAAGTGACCTAACACCTAGGAATGACTCAGACAGAATACTTGGAATTCTGGAAAATATGGGGAAGAAGAAAAAAGAAAGAAAAGAAAACAGAAAAGCACAGCCAGTTCACAAAATCATGTTTTTCCAAGTTAGATTACTCATGCCTGAGAGAGTCCAGAGGTCACAGTGTCCACTGGGGTCAGTTCTGGCGAGTTACGGGGGTCAGAATTATCACTCTTTGTACTCTTTTTTGCATGCCTCTGTCAGTTAAACTCCCAGGGGGAGAAGATGTAACGGTTTGAATTGTGTCTGCTCTACTCCAGTGTTTCTTGCCATGTGAACACTTGAATAAAATTGCCTTTTAAAAAGGGAGTAGTTTTTCATTTTCCATAGTTTCCTACAAGGGTTATAAGAGGAATAAAAATCTTCGGAAACCATCTATTCGGTCAACCCTTCATCAACATTTGTGAATGGCCTACTATGTGCTGTGTTGAATGATAACTACTAGACAAGAAAGTCCTTTTAATATCACCACTGTGTGGAACAGTCACTAAATTGACTGAAGGTTCAACAGTCAGTGTCCAGTCTCATCTCCATGAGGCTTTTGATTTCAGGAGAGACTAATCAGGGAATCTCACAAGCAAATAATGAACCAGGACTTTGTGAAAGTCCCCTGGATGCCTTAAGTTGGGGAGGGGGAATTGATCCAGGTGAGAAGAGGATAGTGACCAAGTAGGAGTGTGCCAGGTGACAGTGGATCAAAGAGAACATTTAGGGTGCCATGTGCAGAGGAAGACATCTAAAGAACTAAAACAGGCCATCTGGATGGCAGACGAGGACCCTCTGGTGACACATGAACAAAGGCTGGGATCAGAACAATGGGAGCCGTCATTGCACACCTGTGTACTGAAGAGGCGATGGCATGGTCTTCCCTCTGGCTATGGTACGGTAGCTGGCAGTATGATGGGGTGTAAACTGAAATGAGAAGCCATTTGGAAGAGGAGTGCAGTGAGTTGTCCTGGAGGGGAAGGAAACGGGATTCATATGACTATAGTGGGATTTGAGATGGGAAAATTTTCAGGGCACATAGATTAATGGAACTGGCTAGGGCTCTGGCTTGTGTGTGAAGATGGGTGACCATGTTACTCATTAAGACAAGTCTATACCATACAGAATAAAGGGAGTGACTACAGAGGGTTCATCTTTGGATGCCTTTCGTTGTAAGTGCCTGTGATCATGTGAGGAACGAGGTCAAGAATTAAGTCAGGTCAACAGGTACAAGGAGATACTTCAGCTGGGAGTCACATGAGTATGCCTGAAATGAAGGCCTGAGGGTACCAGCCAAGACACAGAACAAGTGAGAACATAGCCATGGATGTGGCAGCATGAGAAACAAAGATGATACCATGCAAGGGAGGAAGACAGAGGCTGCTACCCTGGAAATCAGGGAAGAGACCACTCCAAGAAGAAAGGAGGGTCCACGGGGTCTAAGAAAACTGCAGTCTACTCTAGTAGAGAGCAGGGGAAGATTATAAATACAATGCTCACATGATGGGCAAGGTGGCTGTAATCTCATCACGTGGCAGGTGGAAGTAGAAGTGTCAGGAGTTCAAGATCATCCTCTGTTATACATGAAGTTCAAGGTCAGCCTAGCTAAATGACTCTCTCTGCCTCTGTCCTCTTCTTCTCTGTGTCTAAGTTATGTATGTATTTGTGCTGAGTGAGTCCATGTATGTGTGTGTGTGCATGTGTATGTGTACATGGTACTTACAGAAAATTTGTTCTGTGTAGAGTGGCTGATAAAAGAAAGTACAGAGTTTAAAACCATTTGCCTTCCTTAACACAAAAAGGTGACCTCTGTTCACTCATTAAACCAACCCATGTGATTAATTTGGCAGAAGTCTTCCCATCACTTCTTCACTTCCTCTTGTCTTTTCCCCTCCCTTCTCTCCCTCTTCAGAATTTTCGGGCTCTCACCACATCTATGCCAAGCTTCTGAGCTGACTTCCCCATAGCCCTGCATGACAGCAATCACACGGGCTTATTGGTTGGTTAAGGTAGAATGTCATGGCAGAACACAGATGCTCATCTCAAGCAGCCAGGAAGCAAACCAGAGGAGGAAGGGACCAGGGACAGATATATTCTTGATGACGTGTCTCTGAGTACCTATTTTCTCTAAATAAGCCATTTCTTAACTCTTTCAGCTGGTGACCAAGCCTTAGTACACAGTCTTTCGGGGATACCTCTGAGGCAAAGCAAGCAGAACCCAGCATTCTAGGGTTTGTGAGTACCTCGCCTTGATTGCCTACCACTGACAGTGAGAGCTCAAGGGTGAGGTCTCCATCTTATCTACCTCAGATCCAGCAAAACGTTATCCACATCTGTTTGTTGCTGAGGAATGTAGGCATTGTGTGGAGAGGAACTCTGGGACACAGACCCCAACAAAGGTCATGGAGAAAGAATGAGACTTGGAAATCAACTGCAAAGCACAGTGCCAATGCCAAGTGTTTCCCATGTGCCAGATGTGATCTCATGCAGAAACTGAGCAGTTCTGATATGAGCAAGAAAATAGTGCCAGGTAGGCTAAGTCAGTTGCTAAAGCAAATCTAGTAGATGATGGAGGGAGATTTGAACTTGGGCTGTCCTACCTGCTGTGAGCTCCTGTCTTGTTTGGAAACAGCTTCCAAGACAGTGATCTGGGCTGAATTTTGTACTCAAAGATATCACGACCTCAGGAGGCAAATGCATTTGTAGATCCAATCTGAAGAAGTGATTGTATTAGGACGGGATAACTAGAATGTTCCAAACCCAATCTAAATGGAGTCTGGAGTATAAAATTTAGGCATACGAAGAGACAGGAGTATGTATGCAGAGGACATGTCTTGTGTTGACAGGAGAAGACAGCAGTCTTGAAGACAAGGTCAGAGGCCTCAGCAGAAACCAACCCTGCCCACACACCTTGGCCTTGAATGTCTGACCTCCTGAACTCAGACAGTCATGTGACCCTAGAGGCTGTCCTGCTTGAGTGAGTCACATACAGCTGAGCTATATAAGCAAGGGGAGAGTGAGTCTGAGGGGAGAAGGCCAGCTCCTCCCAGATGGAGGCTCTTGGTAACGCAGTGAATAGATGGTTCTGCCCCAGTTCCCAGAGGACCATTCTATGCTCTCAGGGGCCAGTGCCCTCGATTGGAGTGTCCTCACACTCTTATATCCCATGGCATGTTCCCATGAGTCTTTTATGTTCCGGTCTCATTGTGTGCCCATCAGGCTGCAAGGCACTGGGGGCACAGTGGGCAGGTGGGGGAGTGTAAAGCTGCAAGTGGGGAGTCCTCGGAAGATTCCAAGGTGGGGCCGCCATCTCTGCTGTCCCTGTCCGAGCAGCCATTTGACTCTCGATAGGATCGTTTTACAGCTCACAGTCACCCTTTTCTCGCCCTGCCTCTGCCATCTGGTCCCCTTATGCTTCCACGCAGGGCCAGTGGCTTCTTTGCCTAAGTACATTTGTCAATAGTTTATAATTTCTCTTGTCATGATCAAAATATTTACTGGAAACTTGGAAGAAAATGACTTTTCCCCACGTTTCTCTTTAACCCAAAATTCTGATAAATGTGGGCTTTTTAAATCAATTAATTAAAATAAATGACCCAAACTTTCTAAGCCAATATAATTCTACAGTTATATTTGATGCTGGATAATCTAAACACATATTTTATTTAAATATCTTCATTAGATCAGATTAGCTTTCATACAGGTGATACAGAGGCATGTGCTGGAAGTGACGTCACCTCTCTCAAATTCCAAATCAAGAAAATCCCATGTCTTAGATCTCTGTCTCTCTCTTTTTGTCTCTCTCTTTTTGTCTCTCTCTGTCTCTGTCTCTCTCTCCTGTTTCTATTCTTTTAATTTAATATTATTGTGTGTTTGTAAACTATGGGGTGCCTACATATCATAGCATGTAGAGGTCAGAGGATAAATTGTGGGAGTTGTTCCTCCCCTACCTACACAGGTGTAGGTTCCAGGAATAAAACTCAGGTTGTCAGCCATGAACGGCAGTGGATCCACCTACTAAACTGCCTCACTGACCCATCTTTCTTTACCTTTCTTTCCTTTTCTTCTCTTCTCTTCTCTGTCTCTCTCTTTCTCTCTCTCCTTATCTCTTTTCTTTTTCTTTCTTTTATTCTTTCCTTTTTTCTTTCTTTTGTTTTGAGACAAGGTCTTGTGACAGTCTAGGCTGGCCTCAAACTTGAGACAATCCTCCTACTTCTGCCTCCCAAGTGATAGTAAAGTTTGTTTGCCATCACTGGATTCAAGGTTCTGGTGTTTAGGACTTTCACCTTTCCCAACTGCTTTTTGCCCTGCTGATCCCAAATCTGTCTCTTTTATCCAAAGTTGATGATCCAACCAAAAGGCTTTCTTTATTCTTTAGACCTACTCTCCTGGCCAGCCCCATCGTGTGTCTGTCAAGTGGGTAGAAGGTCAAGAAGGATGGACTTGGTGAGAATGCCTGCCTTGCCTGCAGGCTCTGAAGCCTAGTATATGTGCTCTCCTAACTACAGAACTTCGCAAAGCCAGACATGAGGTCTGACTGTTTCCCAATGGGCCCCAGGCACCAGTCACTGTCTCATACACTGAGCGTACACTGAGTAAGTGTGTGAATTAACCGTGCAGCACTATCAGGAGAGGTGGGATGGAACAGTGCAAGTGACACGCGACCATTATGATACATGGTGATGGGAAGCTGAGTGATATCTTGTGTTCCTAATTTCTGTAGTTTTAAAGGACCTGGAGCTCCTTTTGAATTTCAGATCAATAACTCCACTTTAAGTGTAATAGAAGCGTCAAGTATTTATAGCATTCTGTAGTTTAGGTAGCAAAGCTGCTCTAGATCATGTATTCTAAAGACCGCCCCTCCCCAAGTGACCTCATAGCTACCAAAGAAGGAGCAGAAGCATGTTTGCATATCCTGACCATCTCTCAGGATGGCATGGACTTACTTATCTAACTTCAAAATAACCAAGCAATCACATCCTGAGTTGGGGCATGCAACTATGCTTGTCAGTCTCTAAACTCTCTAACCATTAGACAAGCTGGAAATGGGCCTGCATTTTTTGGTCTCCACAATTCCTCCTCTTTTATTAGTTTTAATAAAGCCTGTGCTTCTGCAACAGGACAGATGATCGGGTCTGCCTTAGGTGAACACTTTCCCATTTCCCAGACTTATCCGTCTTCAGTATCTGTATTTTAATCATACAAGGCCATGTCTTAGGAGCCTGGGGAGAAAAAGGATCAAACCCATCAATGACTGCCAACCTCTGTAAACAAAGGATTAAGGGAGAAAATACTTTTGGGCTCTGTAGCTCTGAGCCAATATTTTGTCAAGAGAGTTCATGTGCAATTAGATAATATTTTGTGAATAAACATGCTCCTAATGGCTACAGTCTTCTAATTAAAGGAGAAAGGATCACCAGGGTTTGGAATGCCCTTTTCCGTTCATCTAGAGTGCTTCTTAACAATTTTTTTGTCATATCAAAAAAAATTATCAAATAGGTTAAATCAAAGTATTCATAGGAAATGTCTAACTTTTCATAACATCTTATGGGGAACTACAGCAGTTTCAAACATCAACCATTCAATACCCATAATTTTTTATGGGAAATTAACAATAAACATATAATTTGTCATGTCACAATTCTGTTAAATCCATTCTAATCAAAAGACAAGGAAAGGTTTTTCTGATGGGTGAGAGTCCAGCTGCATTGCTACTTTTAAATAATTGTCCCAGTCTCTGAGCAGCAGCAAAAACCCTTAAGCTACCCCTCCTCATATTGAAGAGGGCTTCACACTCCTTGCAATGAGTACTTTTTCCCCTGAGGGGAAAATGAGTTCTCAGTTCTCAGTTCCAATATTTTAACAGTAGATTGTATAGCATACTGTCAAAATGAGTTCCATGCCCCAAAGAGTAAAACAGTCAAATATTTAGTCTGTGTTTTTGGTCCGGCTCCAAGGTCAACAGGACTCACTTGGTCTGGAAGTCTGCCCAGCAAGTCCATCAAGAGGCTGGGAATCACCAGTCATCACCATGATCTTCTCTCCCTTCTTAGACTGCAGCAGGTTGTAGTGAGTCAGGAACATTGGTTCAGGGACCCTTTTCCTCAACCTGCAGCATGATGTTATGAGGATGTCAGGATCGCACGTTCAGGAACCTCTTTCTGCTTCTCCCATGGAGTCATCACTGACTGCGATGTCATCAGGGCTGGTACTTCTCCGCTGTAAATGCAGTCATCTCATCCGGCTTTATTTTATTCCCCCCCCAAAAAGCACAAACATATCCTTGACCCCAAATTAATACAGGGTCGGGTCTTTTTCATAACCCTGTGTGCTTTGGTGCCTCAGAGCTTGTTATCTTCAATGTGTTAAGCATTACACTTTGATTCTTTATTGGAATAAAAAAAAAACAGAGGAAAGATTTAATTTAGCTCACAGGTTCAGAAGTTTCAGTTTGTGGTTGCTTGGCTCCATGTTTTCCAGCCTCATTTCACAGAGGCAGGGTACAGGCTCTCACCCAGTGTCCACAGGTACATCCCCCGGTGACCTACTTCCTCCAACTAGACCCCGCCTCTTAGTAGTCCAATTAATTATGAATTCATCCAGGGAATGGTCTATTGATGAGATTAGGGACTTAAAGAGCCAACCACTTCTCAAAAAGCCCATTAACTGGTCACCAGGTTCTTAACACATGAGGTTTCTGGGGACATTTTTTAGATTAGAACCACAACACAGCAAATTGGGTCTGTCTCTGTACCAGGCTTTTTCGTTTGAACCACCAACCAGCTCCCAAATCATGACACTGAGATTTATTATTAGTTTTGAATGCTTGGCCTATCTTAGCTCTTATTTTAATCTGTTTCTCTTTTGCCTTGGGGCTTTTTTACCTTTTTTCTCCTTCCTTCCTTTCTTCCTTCCTTCCTTCCTTCCTTCTTTTCTTTCTATATATCTTACTTTCTGCTATCTCCATGTCTGAATGGCAGTTGCCTGGCTTCTGGCCCCACATTGTGCCCCTCTCTTTCTCCCTTGTTCTGTTCTCTTCTCTCTAGATTCTTCCTCCTACTTATTCTCTCTGCCCACCAGCCCCACCACCCCCTCCTGCCCAGCTATTGGCCGTTCAGCTTTTGATTATTCCAAACAGATGCCTTAGGCAGCAGGCAAGGTAAAACAAATGCAACACATCTTTACATCATTAAATAAATACAGCATGAACAAATGTAACACGCCTTTACATAGTTAAATATTCTGCAGAATAAACAAATGTAACATGTCTTTACATATATCTCCCTTAAAGAACCGCTTTTTTGTTTAAAGAGCACCAAATTGAATATAATATATCCATTTTTGCTTGTTTGGAGAAAAGAATTTTAGATTTAGGAAAGGTTATTCAGATTTGTGGTGGGCACACGCTCACCTATATCTTTTTCCGGATTGTGAGATTGCAAATCAACTCTGCTTTTGTTTACTGCCTTTCTCTTTCATATAGTATGTTTAAAATAAGAATCAGAAAGCAACGACAATTATGTCAAGCGGGAAGAAAGAGCAGGGAAGGAGAAAGGAATAAAGGAAAGAGACAGTATTGCTCTTCATCACTTGTCACACTGGAAAGACACTACTGTAGTAATAGGAGCAGCAGGGCTGCGTCTCCAGCACCCTGGCCACCTGCTAGCTTATGCCTTGAAATAATTACATGGACACTGCATTCTTTTAAACACTGCTTGGCCCATTAGCTCTAGCCCTTACAGGCTAATTCTCATATCCCGATCAACCCATCTCTAATAATCTGTGTAGCATCAGTCTTACCGGGAAAGATTACGTCCATCCTGGGTCTGAGCTGCATCCATCTGCCTCAGAGAGCAGAGCTATCGTGTCTGCCCGGGAAAGGGGAGCATGGCGACCCTCGGAGTTCACTTCCTCTTCCTCCCAGCATTCTGTTCTGTTTACTCCACCCACCTATGTTCTAACCTATCAGGGCAAGCAGTTTCTTTATTTAATTAACCAATGACCTTCCTCCATCACACTACTGTGCAAGCTGAGAGTGGGAGGGACTTCAACTAGCTAGGCTTTGCCTGTGACACCAACAGCTACCTGTAACTACTACCTGGCACGTATCAGGGCTCACAGAAACTGTTTTACAGACATGACCTCATATAACCCACAACGGAGGTATAGGAAAGATAACAGTAGCCTAATAGGTGAAGAAATTAAGGCTCAAGGAGGTTAAATAACTTGTCTGCAAATAAAAGGTGGCTGGCTAATAGCTGGGTGGCAGAGCATGCGCAGGGCCACCGATTCCATCCTCAGCGCTACCCTTCGGAAAAGAATAGAATACACGTGTGACTTCCATGTCTTCTAATAGCAACTCTGCTAGAATTAAGTCTAAAATGTTTTAACCACACCACCACCAAGTTACCTCCTAGAGTGAAGATGACCTCCTGCTACCTCAATCATTAACTCAACCTGAGGGATGGCGAGGTTTAACAACATCCTCCACCCTCTTGCTACCAGCTTCCTTGAATGCAGGCGCATCCACCTCTCTTCGTGTCATTTTAAAACATAACAAAAGAATGTGCGTTGTGTTTGTGCTCTGAACAAGGTGATAACGAACTCAGTTTCGGCAGTTCTGAGGAACCTGGAAGAAAACACTCCGGTGTTTTAACTGGTCCTCAAATGGAGGCATTCCACCCTGCCCTGGTTATGCTAGTGGGTGTTTTCCGGTGCTGCTAGCCGACTGAGGCCGGAAAATCTCTGGGTAAGCCTGGGGACTCCGGATTCGTCACTGTGGGCCCAGGGGAGGGCAGCTTTGTTGCTTATACTCCCATTCTGCCCGCACCAGTCACAATAGAAAACACAGCCGCTGGGCATTTCCCCAGGTGCATGCAAGATTAAACCCTGCACGCCCACTACACCCCATGCTCATAGAGGTAGGCCATCTCACACCTCCCCCACTCACGCTTGCGCTCGTGCACACGCGCGCCGCCCGTGCACACGCTCGGATCCTCGCCGGGTGGCACCCGGGCGCGCCCGCGCAGCGCAGAACGGAGGGTGCGGAGGGCGCGGCCGCGAGAGGGCGCGGCGAGCGGCTGGCACGCGGGCCGGGTCGTTGCCGGGCCCGGGTACGAGGTGCTTGGAGCGACCCGGGGCGGAGGGAGAGCGGCGGGCACGCGCGCCATGAACCCGAAGGCGGGCGGTGAGGAGGAGGACTGCGTGGACTCGGGCGCCGAGACCGGAGGGTGAGCCGGATTAGGCGGGGCGGGCGCTGAGGACTCGTCCTCGGGAACCTGAGCCACTGTGGTAGTATTGGGGCTGGGACTCAAGTGTCTTGCGGGCCAGCGGCGTGGTCCCTGGAAAGGGCCCCACCCGGGACTGGAAGGTGGTGGGTCCCGAGGCTCGGCGTCACCCCTCGCAGCCCTGTGGCCTTTGGTGCCAGGCTCAGCCAGTATTCGCTGTCAGATAGAGATGCGCCTGCACTTGTTCCCACTAGCTGGGGAACTCTGGTAGCTCGAGAGCCCCAGGGAGTACGGCCCTGTAGACGAGGAAAGCAGGTGGAAAGAAAGGGTGGGAAGCCAGGCACGGAAAAGACTCTCCGAAACCAACTAAGAGGACTGCATAACTCACTTATACTGAGCCTCTCCACCCCGCCAGTCTTGGGTACCCGCAGGATGGTGTGATCTGGGGGGGGGGGGGGGGTCTTGTATGCTTCAAAGGACTTAAGTAATTAGCTCAAACCTTTGGAGGCTAATTAGCCCTCTCCCAACAGCAGTTTTCTTGTGTAGGACAAAAGAATGCGTTTTCAGAAACGAATGTCCCCTAATGGTTTCCACTCAGCCTCTATCTAGAGGATTTCCCTTCGCACAGCCAGCGCTACATCCAGGATGCCCGGTAGGAAGGAGTGTCTTCTCCGATCTAGAGAAATTCTGCTAGAGGTCAGGGGCTACCCAGACTACAGAAGACCTCGGAATTCCTGGAAGGTAGAGAGGGTTCAAGCTAATTTTAGGATTTGGCAATCTGCTGAGGACACAGAGAGAGGCCTGTCCCAGAATGGACCTCGGTTCTGACCTAACCCAAGAAAGTGTCCATCAAACTCTTCCTGCCTCCAACCCCCACCCTTCCTTGCAGCCTCCTCTGTCACCCCTACCCTAAATCTGGACTTGCATTCTTCCCTACAGTGGTCTTTCCCTGTTACTCAACCGTGTTGTCCATGGTGGAAGAGTAACTTGATTTGAAGCCCCCCCACCCTCGTTTTTGCTTCAATTTTGAGTGTGAGACTTGCCAATTTAGTTTCTTTCCTGGTTTTTGTGGCGCTCAGGGTGCCAACCTAAGGCCTCATGAACAATAGACAATTTCAATATGTCACTTAGTTGACCATGCTTGGTTCCTCTCTCCTCCCCCATTAGCTGGACCATGTATAGAGGAAACAAAGCAAAAGTTGCCAGCTCTTTTATTTTTAGTGTGAAGCAGTCACTGTCCCACTAATTTTTAACTCACAGGGATTTTCTAAAGCAGATGCTTGCCAGAAGGGCCTAGCCTTGGAGAAGAGGGAATAAGCATTGATTTTGAGGGGTGTCTTCACTCCAGGAGGCAGGATAGCCAGAGAACTACCATGGCCTCCTGGGAAGGGTTGGTTAATGTGGAGATTCCCAAGCTTCTCTTTTCTGCTTATCACTAGAGTGTTGCTGTAACAGGACAGAACTGTTTAAAGAATTCTTATTACATCACTAGCAAACTTAAATTAAAATGTAAAATGATATTATTTGAAACAGAAGTTTCATGTCCCTAGTCTTATATTTGCTAATCTACCCCTGTATGCTTTGAATTTTAGTTTAGCTATCAAATGTGCTATTAATAGTTGGCTCATTTTTCTGGTGTTTTCCCTTTCTAGTCTAGCCAAGCATAAAGCACACAGAACTCAAAATGTTTGCTACTTGCTGTTGTTGTTGCTGCTACTACTGTTGTTGGAAGCAGGGTCTCCTGTAGTCCGGGTTGGACTTGAAATCACCAAGTAGTCAATGACAACCTTAAGCTCTGATCTTCCTGCCTGCCTTCCCAAGTGCTGGGATTATAGGAATTTACTCCTTGCCAGGATTTTGTTAATTGTGTCCCTCTCCATTCCAAGTGTTTATAGCTCTTTTGTCTATGGAGAGCAAAAACTGAACATGGTCTTGGACTGTGAGTTCCTCCCATGCTGGCCAGTTGTCCTCAGGTCTTTCTTCGCTCTTTGACCCGGCATCCTGGCCTGCTTTTCTGATGCCTCCCTTTTGTCACCTACCCTTTCTGCCAGCTCTACCTTTTCTGCCTGGCATGCCTATCTATCAGGTGAAATTCTATTTCTCTCTCTCTCTCTCTCTCTCTCTCTCTCTCTCTTTCAAAATCCGGCTCAAATGACATATCCACTAGGATGTCAGTCCTTAACTTGGGGTCCATAACTGGCTTTGAGACATATACAAAATAATAGACTCAGTAAAGTTTTGTGAGAAGAAAAAAAATTGAATTGAATTCTCAAACTAGGCCATGATCCCTTCTAACCCAAGTTAGGGGAGAACAGGGGATGTTTCAGGGTCAGCAGAGGCAGTCTGCAGAAACATTAAGATGGGCCGTCAGACACCGGGTGTATTTGGAGTTCACTGTGGAGATCTAACATGACAGTATCTTCGGAACTGCCCTTGAAGCCCTGGGAGAGATGAACTCAACTGATGTTGTGGTGAACATCTACCCAGCATCCACTGTGTGCTGCCTGCGCCGTTCTAAACCTCTGCATGCCTCATTGGCTCACTGAGTCCTTAGCCAGCTCAGTGCAGCCTGCTGTCCTTAAGCCTAGCTTGAGAAGCCATTGCGTTGAAATGTCAGGCAAAGGCAGATAAACTGATGGCGAAGCCCCAGAAGGAGGAACAGGCTGTCCAGGAAGCCGAGAGAGGGTTACGTTGCTGAGAAACCCAGGTCAATAATGTCTGGCTGAAAATCTCTTTAAGATAAAGACTGTGGAGTCCTTTTATTAATGGAGATAGTGAAGGGAGGCTTTGACACTGGAGTGGTGGTGTGAAGTCAGATGAGATTGTCTCTAGAAAGGGGTAGAAGGTGAGGAAAGGGTGAGGGCTGAGCCATGTGTCTAGAAAGTTATCCAGAAAAATGAGGAGAAGAAAGGCATCCAAGTTAGAATACCCCTGCTTCAGCCGATACCAAGCTCCATATATTATTTATACCCAACACAATAGACACAAAGTTGCTTTTAGACACCTTAAGGAGGCCAGACATCATCATTCAGAGCACCCAGCCCATGCCTTGGTATTGTTGTTATTTCATGTATAGGTTGTAGCAAGTCAATGGGTGTATGGCTTGTTGGTCTGCAGCCCTAGGCTTCTGCTTGCTTCCCACCTAGCAACCATTGTCAAGGAACCATTTCCTCTATAATTAGTCCTCGTTTTCTTTCAGGGGAAATGCTGCCTTTTCCAACCTACCTACACCTAACCTGGGCCAAGACTAAAGGCAGACTCAGTGTTCTGTGGCAATTGATGTCATTTGGAAGGACGCTCCACTGGGAAACGAGCCTGCGCTTCTGTGTGCTATTAGGAGAAACTAGCAAGCCACTTTTGGCAAAGTAGCTTTTGACACAGAATTTCTTAACAGAGGGACAGGCAGTTCTTGAAAATACAAATAAAAGCCAGTGCCAGCAATGACAATTTCATGAGTGAATCTCCAAGGCATGGCCTCCACACTGCTCTTTCACGTGTGGCCATACCTAGTGAATTGTTTACCTTCGGTAGTTTGGTCTGACATTCGTGGAATTCTACCTGTGTGCCAGCTGCCACTGACCTTTTGGCTCAGGACAGCGTCACGCCTTTCAGGGAACTACACCCAGTGCTTTGCTGCAGCCTATGAGGAGAGGCAGGCACTGAGAAGTGAAACAGGTAGATGGGAAAGAATAGGTACAAGAACATTTTAAATGGGCCAGCAATTTTTAGAGGAAATCTTACACAGAAGACAAATGACTTTGTAGCCCTGTATGGAGTTGGTGCCCAAGGCTAGTGAGCTCTGTAACCGTGACCTTCAATGTAGTGTACTGAGAATCAGCAGGGGAAGTCCATGACACAGGGAGCCCCGGGTTTGCAATAAAAGGTCAGCTTTATAGAGAGGTCAAGTTCCGTTCTTAGGCCGTGGTTTCCTGGAAAAGAGAATCTAGAAAGATATTCCTTTTATAAAATGAATATATATGCAATTGCCTGGTGAGACCTCCAGCAGCAGTGGACAATCTTAATTACAGAATACCTTCCCATATAATCCTGATGCAGCAATTAGCATACAAATATTAAAAACAATATTTAGAAATTTTACATATGTGTGTGTGTGTATCAGGTGAGAGAATAATCCTTGTGTTAGTATATGCCGTCCACTGTATAGGTTCAAGAGTTTGGCATCCGAAAATTCCTGTTTCCCTTTCACGCTCCATGCTGAAAGACTTGCATGCTAAGTGCAGAGATAGCAGGGGAACACTTTGTGACCTGAGGCCAATAAACAGAAATCTCAAGCTGTCCCTACCCACCCTGAATACATTTGAGGAACACCAAGTCCTTCAGAGCAGTCTGGTCAAATACCTGATTGTTTTTATGAAATTATTTTAACCTGTTTATTCATGAAGTTGTCTTAAGCTTTACAGTTTGCCTCTCACTGGCAACGCCACTAAATCATCTTATTTAGAATATGAGCCGCAGACGTGGGCATACCTTCACTCGGCCTGTATCCCCCAAACATGGTCGTTTTTCTAAGGACAGGACGTAAATAAATATAAAACTTTATTCATAAATATCCCATCACCCTGTATCTTGTAAACATGAACCAAGAGCAATCAACGCAGTCATTCCTGAAAAGAAGGGGTTGGATAAATTGCAGTGCATCTGAATTTATCTGCAGTGGTAACTACAGGAGCTGCCAAGCAGCAAGCTCAAATGGTTTAAACTAAAAAGAGCAGTTCAGAGCTGTCATCTCTATCATTGTGTTGAGATGCAGATTACTTAAACATAGAGCCAGAAAGCTGGAGAGCAAGGGGAAATCTTAGATGCCGCTTCTGTTTGATGTGTTTTAATGGGACGAAGGCCACAGAACTGGGCAGAGACCACCCTCCGTGGAGAAAGGGGTCTGTGTTTTAATCAGTGAACATGAATGTCCTTGAAAGTCAGACATGATTAGATCGGTGCTGTGCAAATTGGCTGCTGTGTGAAGGAGTTGGGGTTCACACGTCTGCCAGAGACTGGCCAACTGGCAAGCCTAGCCCCAACATTGCCACGAAAGCCTTGAGAGATTTCGGGGGACCTCATGGAGAAGTGTCCTTTATGTTAGCACTTATCCTAAAATACTACCAAATGCACTTTAAGATTCTTGAATTATGGTTTCAGTGTAATTCTCAGTCTGTGTTAATATCCATCCGTGTGCAGATCTGTACAACGCCTGCCAGTGTGAATCTCATCTTTGGCAAACCCTGGCTGGAAAGACTGGCACATTCTTGCTATAGGAGACATAGTAATATTACACTCTCCGTGTCAGATGGGCAGACGTGGATAACTGTGCGGTTTCTGCAAAGTCTGGCCATGTTCATAGTGTGTCAGAAGGTCTTTGCTACTGATCTGGTATAGTGGATGCTTGCTGGTCATTCACGGTATTTTATAGAGCTAGATAGAGCTAGATTTCTCAGTGTCGTCCTTGTGTGTTGTTTCTACTCTGTCTGGCTCCAGAAGGAATTTAAGGTGCCAAGGCTGGGTACGGAAATCCTGGGTTTCAGTATGTTACCAATCCTTGATGCTTTTACTTCCCTCAGCCAAGATGGCACTGTGCCTCAGCCCAACTTGTCCTACTTCTTAGCTTGCTCATTACCCATCCACTCTACCTAGTGAGTCTACATCCTGTCGCTCCTCACTTCCTGGTCTCCATAGAGAAAGTCCCACTTCTGCTTTCCACTGACCAGACCAATGGACTAGACTTAGAATCACCTTGGAGACACAGCTCTGGACATCTCAGTGAAGATGCTACCAGAGAGGCTCTCTTGAGCAGGGAAGACCCATCTTGAATGTGGGTGGCACCATCCCCCAGGCTGAGGTCCTGGACTGAATGAAAAGAGAAAGTGGAAGTGAGCTGAGCAGCAGCATCCATCCCTCTCCACTTCCTGCCTGCACACAGGTTGACCAGTTGCCTCACAGTCTCTCCCACCTCAGACAAACCCTTCCTCCCCTCCTTAAGTTGCGCTTGTCAGGCATTTTGTCGTCGTGACTAATATGACAACAGGGGAAATAAAATTGAATTTGGCGCCAGGGAGTGCAGTTTATAAAGCTATGCAAATCCCTTTTGCCGTTTTTATTCTTTCCAGTTTGAAACAACAATGACTATAATTACTAAAATATTTCATTTAAAAAAAGAGAAAAACAATGTCCATTGCCTTTCATTTTATTCCTTCCCAATAAATCATGGCATTATGGTCTGTGAAGTGTAGTAATTTTAACACATAAAAGGCAATTTTTAAAAGGTTTTAGATGCACTTTTTAAATGCTATAAATGGAGTGGAAATTGGATCATTCAAGAAAGGCAACTGGAGGCTAAGGTGATAAAAGGAGTATATGCCTATAAATTAAACCTAATGTGGAGGTTTATTTGCCTAACTACCTCTGCTAACTGCCAGGCACTGTGAATCCCTGCATCCCTAAGGCATTAATTTCCTACTGAAAATGACTTTGGGGTGCAAGAGAATAAACAGCTTCTATACCAAATTCCTTGCCAAGGAGGAAAGCCTCTACAGCCCTGCCCATGGGGCAGAAACTTGGCGGGATTCCCATTCTCGTAGTGACTGACTTGCCAGCCACTAAGTCCTCAGGATAAGACCCATATGGACCACTTCCCAACCCTCCTTCCCCATCACAGTCCACACCCAGTGACTCTCCTATCTAGCAGGATCAGGAAGGGAAATCCACTGAAGTGCTCTGTGCTGAAGGTCCCTGCTGGTCAGCCAGTCCTGGAGTGTGGACACGCCCCTACTTCCCAGCCCAATGCTGTCCTCCTTCCTCAGGATCCCTTCCATCACGTCATCAAAGAAGCATCCAGAGATGTTGTGTGAACACTGGCAAAGGGCTCCTTAGTGAGAATGCAACCCCAGGGACTTGTGAAGCTGTTGAAGACTTGGAGGCTTTCTCACCAGAAAAATAAACAAACATTCCAAAACTTTCCGGCAAATTCAGAGGCCTGAGACCCTCGTAGGGTGACTCATAGAGCCCATGTGAAGGCCCCAGTGTCGCTTTCAGAATCCAGACATAGCACTGATTTGCACGAAAGAAGCCTCAGCACCGTTCTCGCCAGTGACAGCTTCAGCAGGCAAATGCTACTAGCTACCACATCACCACTAACAGAGCTCTTAGATCAAGTGGTTCATTTGGGTAAAAGAAAAATGATATCTAAGCCTCCCTACATCTTATGTTTCAGGTCCGACTACAGCCATCTGTCCTCCACCAGCAGTAAGTATTCTTTGAACGTCCTTCTAAGTTGTCTTTTAAATTTTTTAAATATAGTTACATCATTTTCCTGCTTGCTCTCCACCCCCTTCCCTCCCACAAACCCACAAGTCCCTTCCAAATCCATAACCTCCTCTTTAACCATCGTTGTTGCATATTCATATAGACAAGAAACATCAATAGAGCCTGCTCAGTCCATGCGGTGTTGCTGCGTGTGTGAGTTTTTAGGGCTGACGACTCAGTATTGGATAACCAACCACGAGGGGAGGGGGGGCACGACTCATCCTGGAGAATATTAATTCTCCCTCTCTTTGCAGTTGTTAATTGCATGTAGCTCCCTATCTAGGGGTGGGGGGATATGTGAGATTTCCCCCATCTGTGTTGGGTTGTCAACTGCTGATGAAATTGTTCGGGTCTTGAGAGGCAGCCATGTGGTTGAGATTCCACGGGTGCAGCCTCCCTGCCATAATTAGAAGGCACAGTCTCCCAGCAAACTGCCTGCTCTTCTGGCTCTCAGAATCTGTCTACCCCACGTCCATGATGATCCCTGGGCCGTCGACACGGGAGTTGTGTAGTAGATGTATTTATTACTTGGGGCTGGGCACCCCACAAACAATCGTTCTCTGCATTTTGACGAGTTGGACCTTCTGAAATAGTCTCCGGCTGCAAAAAAGAATCTCCTTTGCTTAGGGTAAGAGCTACACTTAACTGTGTGTATAAAGCTAAGTATTTAGAGTAAGTTAGGAATTACGCTAATTTAGGAACGGGGCATTTGTAGGTTCTCCTCTAAGATCCACGATCTCCTTAGCCACAGGTAGGTGTCCTGTTCAGTAGGTCTGGAGTCCAGTGAGACAGCTGTTGGCTACTGCTAAGATTGAGTGCCACTCTTGCACCTTTAGGGAATCTCTTGTCACACTGGTCATTGCCATGGTTCACAGGTGTCAAAGCTGGGTAGGGCTGGTGATTGCTTACACCCCTCAGCGGCTTTCATGGTGGTTTCTAGTACCCACTCCTTCCTGTTGAAATTGAAGTATCGGCTCATTTGTATATTGGGAATATATCAATTGTCTTGTTTATGCTTAATAAAAAAGAAAGAAAGGTGGTTTCTGGGAGGAGGTGCTCAGGTCAATTTGATCTCAGATCCACTGGGTCCTATGTCCAAATATGTAGAGTCTCCAGCAATAGGGATTTACCTGTAGCTTCTGGGAGGCAACCAGAGGCAATAGCACTAGTCAATAGTGTTTTAGGAGCCTTTGAACTCCCCTGCCTACTAACTCAAAAGGAAGTTTCCCATGCCTGGTACTAGAATTTTTGTTAGATAGTCTATAGTTCTTGGGTAGAGTATTATAGCTAGCCCAAAGTGGTGTAACTGCATTTATACTGTCTGTGTGTTTATATTTATGTATGCTCGTATGCTTATAAGTTTAAAATAATAATTCCCCAAATCTCTGTGAGTTCAAGGCCTGTCTGGTCTACAGAATGAGTTCTAGGACAGCCAAGGCTACAACAGAGAAACCCTGCCTTGAAAACACAAGCAAAAAAACTAAAAAATCCTTGTGTCCTTTTCAAACATCCTGAGTGTTGTGCATTCCTCCTCCCTCCCTCTCCTGTATTGATGCCCCCCACCCCAGTTACAGACCCCTCCCCTGCTTTCCCCATTTCCCCCTTCATATCACCTGTATCCTGCTAGCCCCTCTCTCCTGGCTTCTGCAGTTACTCCAGACTGTATACTGACATCTGAAGGTTTGGAGCTAGGAACCACAGATAAGAGAGAACACATGACGTTTGTCTTTCTGGGTCTGGGTTACATCATTCAGTGTAATATTTTCTAGCTCCATCCATTTACCTACAAAATTAATTCTTTCATTTTTCTCTACATATAAGTAATATTTCATTGTAAATATGTACAATGTTCTCATTATCCATTCATTGGCTGGAGGACATTGAGGCTGTCTCCATTTCATGGCTATTGTGAACAAAAGCTGTAGTGGAATGGCTGGTCAAGAATCCGTGGAGTGGGAGGTAGAGGCCTTTGGGTATTTGCCAAGAAGTAGTGTAGTTGGGTTATGTGGTAGGTTTAGTTTCAGCTTTTTGAGTGTTCTCCACACTGATTTCCAGAGTAGCTGCCCCCGTTTGCAATTGCACCAACAGCGAATGAGGGTCCCTTTCTCCACCTCCTCGCCAGCATTTACAGGCAGTGGTTCTGGTGATCTTTGCTATTCCGACTGCTTTGGGGTCCTTTTTTGTTGCTGTCCCATATAAATTTTAGCATGTTTTTCTCTCTTTTTGTGAAGGTTGCCCTGGGGCTTTTGATTAGGATCGGACTGAATCTGTAAATGGCTTTGGGTAGAAATGTCGTCATCACAGCCCTAGCTGTCCTGGAACTAACTCTTGTAAACCAGGCTGGCCTCGAACTTGGATGTAGACATTTTTATTAGCCCATCTTCCTATTTTGTAATTCCTGGCTTATAAGTGACCATTAATGTAATAAAGATATGAGTAGAAATAGTTTTTATATGGATACTCTGAACATTGAGAGGTGCTTATACTTAATATCGAAATATAAGTAAGTGTATGCACAAGGAGTGATGCCTGATGTCTAGACAGGATTTTTAGTGATTAAAAGCATTACATCAAAGCTCTTCATGTTGGTTGAACATTTGTTTTAGAATTACCCAAAACAATTGTCTTACAATAAAAGCCTTGACTTTTTGAGTTGATAAATACTGGGTTGCTCTGCCCTCCCTCACGGTCCTGTTAAACTCTCAGCTCTAATTCCCAACTGGATAGACCCTTAATTGGATCATTATGTTTATTGATGTTCTGGCTGGGTTTTCCTCTGCAATAGGGACCGTGAGAAAAGCTGAGCGTCTGGAATTGTGATTTAGTGTCAAATTAAACTTGGTTATTAGGGAGACAGCAGTAAGCACTTTCTGGTGTTCTAGCCAGCTGAAGGCCCATTGGCCCTGAAAGGCAAGCCATTATAATCATGAGAACAGTACTTAGCTGCTGTACAGCCAAACCTCCTGAGCTGTTCTCCAGACTGCCGTTTTCATCCCTGTTTGACCCAGACCCGACACTGCCTCGAGAATAGTTTGTCTCTAAAATAGCTGCCTACTACCATTGCTGAATTTGGAGCTCTCATTGCCGTCCTCCAGGTCACAACAGCAAGCCTGGTCATTTGGTTTGGATCTTTCCCTCCGCTCAGTTGTCTTTAGTCACAGTCTGGAGTTGCGATCCCTCTGGGGCAGCTGGGGTCAGTACTAAGTCATCGTTCTTCCTTTCCCCTGGAGTTGAGACCTCATACACAGCGTGTGCTTCTATCGGGAACTGTGCTTGCCTACAAATGATGAAGAAAAATAAGCGCTAAGCACATAGAGATTTCTTCTCCTCTGTCGTGACAATGACCATAGCCGAGGAGGCAGCGCAAACATGGAGAACATTTTCAAACCACCACATCGTGCTCTTGGCTTCCATCCTTAAGGTTGCCTGAGGGAGGCAATATGGCTACTGCCAACACAACCACCTTTACATCCTTATTCTCAACAGGAGAAAGAGAAGAGAAGGGACAGAGTGTTGCCAAAGTGTTTAGGGTCAAAGCCCAACAGCCCTAACAAGCCAGGCTTTGCCACCCATCCTCAATACACCAACTAAAAGACATGGGTAACAATGGAAAGCAGAGAGGGGTGTGGTTTTGTTTTTGTTTTTATTTTTTCCAGTGTGGCAACACTGGGATGAGAAAGTCTACACTCTCAAAAGTTTTAGGTTAAAACCGAGGACCAGAGGTAAGCGTAACTAAGCAACTGGGTCAATGTGCTGTCCTGCCCATCATTGTCATGGCTCCAGTCTCTACTGTAGTGGTTACAGAACTGTGTGGACTTTCTTCCTGGGAAGCCAGTTCCTCCCCTGTCACCAGGCTTCAGCTTTTCTGTGTTCCCCCACCCCACCATGGCCCCTCCAGTACAAGACTCCTGGGGGAATTCTGATGTCTTACACTGTCGAGTCAATAGTTTCCAAAACCAAGGGACTGTTGAACTGCATTCCTGGCCCGGCTCTGGCTTTTAAAGTTTTCCCAAAGACATTACCTGGTCATTTTCTTATCCTTTGAGCCAGATCTTCATCAAATGTTTATCTCTAGGTCTGAGGGGTTGGCAACCCTCTCCTGATACTAAAGAGTAATGGTGGGTCACAGCTGCCCTTCCTCAGCTCAGCACCTGGCCTGACTACTCCTAGCCAGGAACATAAATCTTGCCCCCCTCCCCATACACACACACATGCTGAAAGCCCCTTGGGCAGTCATTGAAAAAGAGTACACTTTCTGATAAGATTTTTTTTAAAGTCTACCATCAAAAACAAATATTATCTCCGTGATGCAATATGCTCTTCCAAGTAGATTGCTAAAATTACATCTCCCGTGACCTAAATAATCATACTCAAAGGGCAGAGTAGGGACAGGATGTCAAGTGTGTCATTGTGTAGCTTTGGAGCCTGTCCTGGAACTCGCTCTGTAGACCAGGTTGACCTCAAATTCACAGAGATCCTCCTGCCTCTGCCTCCCTAGTGCTGGGATTAAAGGTGTGCATCACCACTGGGTTATAAACTTTAAGCTGAATTGTGTTACAGGTTAAAGATTTTTTTTAACCATACCAAATAAATTTATAAATCCTGTGATAGAGTTTACAGCATAGTCTTAAGAGTTTTTTTTCTTTTTTTAGAACAGATCACAGAAATTGTAGTAATAAAAGATTTTGAAAGAACATTAGCGATAAGAGACTTTTGGAAGAGCAGAGCAAGTTTAGCTACAAGAGATTTGGGGATCGTCTGTTTTGTGCATTTTCAGCTGCCAACATTTATGAGGATTTAGAAGTCAATTGGGTCAGTTTTTGGCCATTGATCTGTACTGAGGCCAAGCTGTATGCAATCCAAGGAGGAGTGAGAGTCGCAGAATGAAATTTCACTGGAGGGAATTTCTATAAGCTCCAAGAGAGAGAAGAGAGCATGGGGGGGTGGGGGCAGGGAGGCGGGGCGCAGAAAGCCTAGTGACCCAAATGGTCTCCGGCTTTGAGAAGCTTCAGGAGGAGAGCAGAAGGAAGAGACAGCTCTGAGCAGGGAGAGGGAACTTTAAGGGGGAGCTGAGAGCAGGAGCTGCAGGACTGCAGGTAGGAGCCCAGGGACAGAGAACAGGGTCCCACAGGCCAGGGCCAGCCAGGAAGCTGCAGGATTGCAGGCAGCTCCTAGCAGAAGAGGAAAAGGGTTGTATAGCAGGAGGGAGCTGAGGGAAGATAGGGCAGCAAAGTATCATAGATGCCAGGAGTTTGGGGACTGCAGGCAGTTCCCTGGAGGAGGACACAAGGCAAATGTCACAGGCATCAGCCTTGGACTGCACCTCCTAGGAGGAGGCAAGAAATAGTAGCTGAGGGGTGGAGGAGACAATGTGTCCATTTGAAGAGAATTTCCATCAGGGGCTTCTCCATGTGGAATGGGAAACTTGTCAGAAAGAAAAATGTTTCAAACCAGAGGAAAGGCATCCTTTGTCCGTGTGACTCAGGCCAGTGGAGGTAAGAGGAGCTTCCTGGCTCACCGGTGTGACTTTTGTAGTAGTAGACAAAGCAGGCAGCTCCGTGGCGACACTTATCTAGAAGAGAGATCTGGCTGTGTGGGTATCGTCTGCTCCAGGAGCCAGAGAGACTGAGAGAGGAGGAGAGGTGGGGGTCAAGAATTGGGGGTCAAATCTGATGGACAGCAGGAGCCAGCAAATGATCCATACATACCTTAGGGAAGTCCAATCAGCTGCCTGGTTCAGCGAGGCCAAGTTCCTTGGAAGAGAGGTCATATACGCCAGTCCTGGGTTTCAGCACCAGATGAAGGAAACCAGTGAACTTTACAAACTAGAATGGAGGGGAGGGGGAAAGTTTATTCCAGACTGGCAAGGCCGTCTCTGGGGAAAACAGAAGGAAGCAATGAGGGGAAATTCCTGGGGTTTTAAGGGAACAGGTGTCTGGGAGAAGGGGTGGAGGGATTTGAAAAACTGAAGGAGCCTAGAGGCTAGCCTAGACCTTGATATGCTAATAGGTACCACAGGCCTGGGTTGAGAGCCACAGGTCCCCTTTGCTCCAGATAAAAGAATGATTCCTTTTAGGCAAGTAGGGATTATTTTCTCTATTCCCCCGAGGGAATGCTGGCTTTTGTCTAAGTGCCAGACTTTGGGGAAAGGAATTTCTTGTTACTAGACAACCCTCAGCTTCTCCACACTGTTTGCAGACTGCAAACCAAGGATGGCAATATTCCCCTCATTGTCCATCTCTGAGGCAAGGGCGATTGAGTCGCTAGGTAAGGCCTCCTCTTCATGATCTGGAGTCTCTCTTGCACTTGTGAGCCCTTCCAACCAGGGAGGGTGTGTGACTGGGGGGTTTCTTTAACACGTGGCTTCTTTGAGGCGGGGTGAACTTTTCCCAGTTACGAGTGGTTCCCTTGTCCTTTATAGGTTGGTGGGTTCAGCTCCACTTTAGTGCTTTCTGAAATGCTCAGAGCACTGTGGCCCTGAGAGAATTTCACTGAAATAAAGAAAGAGGAATTCCATTCACTCTCAGAATCTTAAGCGGTGTTTCAGGAACTCTGGTGAGATCATCAAGCCATGAGGCACGATTTGCATTCTTAAGTGATTTGAATAAAAGGGGCAAATTTTATAAACAGGATGAGAGGAAAACAATAATTATACTAGGGAAAAATTTAAGTGTACCACGTAATGCTGCTGAGATCTGAGCCCGTGTGATTGGGTATTTCCATTCACATAGAGATTATAAGCACACTTGGGAATTACTCTTAGAAGGCACTAGGAGCTTAAAAATCACATTTTTAGGAGCACGTGGCATCTCTTAAGGCTCTCTAGCCCCAGCATAATGCGTGTAGGAAACAGACGAAGAACTAGCTGTACATGACTCTCCCAATTTGGGCCTAAAGTGGCCCCAGCTACAAGCTCGAGGAGCTTTCCTGGCTCCTTACCACAAGAGGAATCAAAAGAGTTATGGGTATTTTCCCATTAGGAAGTCCAGGCATTTTGGCTGGCCGCAAGGCACTGAAGCTGGCCAGGAGCCACAGCCAGGCTTATCATTCCTGCCATGCTGCAGGGCCATACTGAGCATGCCTCCTGTCCTGAGACCATCTTTTCTTTCTCATGCTGCAGGGCCATACTGAGCATGCCTCCTGTCCTGAGACCATCTTTTCTTTCTCAGGGGTTTCTGCTTTCTCCCGCAGTTCCAGGATACTCACCAGAGCATCAAAGATGGGCATTTTACACTGGTTAGCTTCGTGAATCCCATAGCTTGTTGGAGAGAAGTGAGCTCACTGTGGTTGAATCACTAGCTTCACTGCGTCTGTAAGGAGCTACTGTGTCGTGTTGCAGGAGCTCCACACAGACCCCACAGCACGAGAGTTATCATTTTCTTCCTGTTTATTAGAGATGATCACTTATTGGCAGATTTCTCTTCCTTAGAGTCAGTTTTTACTATGTCACTCCTCCAAAGGAAGATCAGTATTTTGGAAGCATGGAATTTAACTCTGATCTGTTTGGATACGTTATCTGTTTGGATACATTTCCCTCGTGTCTTTAGCACATGACTGTGATTCTCGGGACACATGTTCTTCAGAGTCCTGGTCTGTAAACGCTCACACACCCGAATCTGTTCATTATCCTCATGGAGGATTATTTAAGCCGTTGAATTTGCTGACTTCACGATCAGCAAAGGACAGCGGTGCACACAGAGTTAGATGAAAACTCATGCCCATCCCTAACACAAGGAAAGCATCGAAAGGAAACCCTCTAGTGTCCCCCACCTAGATGAAGTTCGCCGTGGGACTTCTGTGCCTCCGTTCGGTCTATCACACTTGCCTTGATTTCCTTCTTCCTCAGTTTCTGAGGAACTGATTACAACATGAACGGTGCTGTCTTATGTACTGCCGGCTGCTTAACTATCAGCGTCCAGTCTTGATGGGGTTCACATGTTCTAGGGCAGGGGCATGAGGATTAGAAATACTAGGCAGGAGGAACAGAGATAACAAAGAAACGGAACAGAGAAGCAAAATAGAACTGGGAGGGCAACCCAGTGAATACTGAATTCACCTGTGTTTATTTTCCATATGCTTATACACCCCAATCCAAAAGTAGGGGAATGGAGGCAAAAAAAAAAAAAACAGAGCAATTACCTCTTCCATATCTGAAACATCAAGCAACTATATCCTGAGTTAAGCATTCTGTTGTTTAGGCAGGACAAGCAGCGACCACACCTTAGACCAAGCATCCTGTAGGCAGCCACTCTCTAGGCCAAACCTCTTATCATATCATTGAAGGAGCAGGAATAGGCTTGAATTCTCTGATCTTTGGTCAAGGTGAAATGGACCCATCTCTGTGGACCATCTCAATATCCAAAACACCAAGTAACCACATCCTAGGTGATGCTATTTTGTTTGTAGCCACACCTTAAGTCAAACCTCCTGTCAATGACCTTGAAGGGCAAGAGTGGACTTAAATTCTCTGACCTTTAGTCAAGGTGGGGTGGACCCACATCTGTGGGCCCCTACAATAACAACACCGTTGTATGGTTGTAACCTTATGGATGCCATGAGCCACATTATAACACTAGGGAGAAGATGCATTCATTTCTGAATGGAGGCAATTCTTAGGGTTTTGAATTTCTACTCTACTGTGGGGCAAGGTTAATTTAACAGCTTTCAGTAAATGAACCCCAAATGAGACTGTCTCCGTTCTTCTGATATTTTAGATCTTGCTCTGGTGTAATGATGACGTTGATATACAGGTCTCTTTGCAAGAGAGTAATATGGTGAGTTACTGCCTGACTGGATGACTGCAGCCCTAGACAGGGCTCTAATGCACAGCTGGTGTTAGTCAATGAAGTTAGGAATAGCATGGTTCTTCTTGGGCGGGGTAATGGCTGCAGACAGCAGTAAGAAACTGCTTCGATGCACTGTGTCATAGAAAAAGCCATCTTGTTTCCTCTTAACTCCACAAAAGCTGTCTATTTAAAGATTTTACGTAGAAGGTTCTGCTGCATATAGTGATGTTACCATCTGGGATGCTTAAAGTTGCTGCCCCTGTACCTAGCAATGGCAGTGTGTTATTCTATTCCCCTCCCCAAAGCAACAGCCTCATTCTGGCGGCAGCTTTTCCCACACCACCACATATCAGGCCTTCATATAACAAGTATGGCCTCAAGTTTGGAGACATTTGTCACGTTTCCACACCTTCGTTTTAGGATGGAGTCATTTAGTAGCTCACAGATAACATTCTTCGATAGATCTGGGTCTTGCAATGATTCACGTGGAGGCTTGGCCCCAGGTAGCAGACTGGGGCAGCCCGTTTAGTTCCATATTTTATCAGCCTGAGCTAGTCCAGTGACGTATACTAATGTTTCCTGTACTTGAACTGTGGCTTTGTGGGTCCCTGAATTACAGACTGCCTGCTTAGGGAATGTGCTCACTTGATAAATACTTGAATTATTTTTTTGAACTTTATAAATAAATCACTACATTCTTCTACCGACAATGGTTTGCTTTAAAACACAGAGCCCACCCCTTCCACTTTAGAGTTCTTTTTGACAAATGGCTGCAGCATTTACTTGAGCAGTGATGGAAGTGATAAGCGAAATCTCTAAGATAGTGAAACACAAACCAAAGCGTTTGTATTTGACAGTGTAGGATTCCTATGTTGTCTGCACGAGAACTGAAAACTAGCCGCTATTGCTGTTTGATAGCAGGCCGGGAACAGGCCACAAGCCAAGCTGTGTATCAGGAGGTTGAAAGGTAAAGATATCGGCACAGAGACCACTTCTCCATGTTCTGCCATGCTCAGATCTAATTTTAAAAACACAGTGGAATCCTTCTGACTTCAAAAGCATGGGATATGACTTCAGGGTTTTCATTCTGAACTAGCTGCAACTACACAAAGTTTCTACCAAAGAAGTAAAAGGAAAATGGAACCTGGCTCTCTTGTTTAAATTCCCTCAGAGAAAACCAAGTAGTCCCTCGGGAACACATGGTCTCTGCAAGACTTGTCAGGACCCCAAGGGAGAGAACAAAAGAGAGTAGCTGACACCATTTGCACCTGCCCTTGATGTGACTATGACATTTCTCATTTTAAAAAGAATGCTATTGCCCAAATAGTTCATAGTCATTGACTTTTTAAAAAAATTTTAAGTCAGAAAGTGCAAGTTCATAAAGTGTTTAAGGAGCTGCGGTGGGCTGCGTTCCTGCTCAGCTCCGCACGGCTAGCTTTACCCGAAATAATTACACGGAAACTGTATTCTTTTGAACACTGCCTGGCCCATTAGTTCCAACCTCTTATTGGCTAGCTCTTACATATTTATCTAACCCATTTCTAATATTCTGTGTAGCACCACGAGCTGGCTTACCAGGAAAGATCTTAACCTGCGTCTGGAGTAGGAGAATCATGGCAACTGACTGACTCGGCTTCTTTCTCGCAGCATTCTGTTCTGTCTACTCCACCTGTCTAAGCTGCTGTCCTATCAAAAGGGCCAAGGCAGTTTCTTTATTAACCAATGACCTTCCTCCATCAATAAAGAGATTAAAACTTAGAATCCCACCCAGAAAACCCATTGTTCATCATTTGATGTCTTCCTTTGCATATTTTAATGACCACCTACATTATCATAGATATATTTGTTAGGATGGTAGAAACAGATGACAGGTGGAAGGTGTCCTCTTATGTCCTCACTGTAGACACTGTAAATGACTGTCTCCAGGAGCATCCTTCTACAGCAGTTTGAACACCCATTTACCTCATTGTGTTTCTGTGTTGTGTCTCAGTCACAGCCACCAGTGCCTAAAGTAGACCCTGCAGGTTGTGTTCCACTTTTACTGTTATAAACACGCTTGCCAGGAACATCCCTACTCAGTGGTGAGGAACTTGTAACTTATTTGTATACCTCCATAATGAGGGTGAACACCTACAGGTAGAATGACAAAGATAAAGGTGAGCTGTTTGTAAAGCCCATGACCTCTTCTTCTTATCACTGTGGACCGTTTCGCTCTCACAAACACTGAGGAATAACCAGAAGTCTCATAAACATTGTGATTTAATGTGCAGAAGAAAGATGCACATGCATGTAGACACATATAGAGACTGTATTTAGACATTGTAATGGATTAATTAAAAATGCTACAGATTCCCGGCAGCTGCAGCAGCAGAAACACTGCAGATCCCTAGCAATGGCAGTGGGCCATGTGGCAGCAGGCAGTGGGCAGGGGGGTCCCAAGAGCAGCCAGTCCCAGGCAGGGATAGTGCAGCTGCCCAAGTGGCTGCAGCAGGCCACGAGGACAGACAGACAGATGGGCACGCCACAAGACCATGCCACAGGTCTCCGAAGGCGGCTGGTCCCAGGCAGGGAGCCACACGGCAGCAGGCAAGAGACAGAGACGTGGATAGGCATACCATGCAGAGTGAGGTTGAATATTTATTTAGTTGGTTATGGAGGGGAAAGGGGAGAAGGGAGAAGATCAGAGAGCCAGAGAGAGAGAGAGAAGGGGGAGACAACAAAAGCTGCTTCTTCAAGAGAGAGACAGAAAAGGAAGAAACTCAGGCTGGAAGCTGAAGATCAGCTTGCCTCAGAGGATGGGAGAGGGAGTGGGTGTGGCTGGTTACTTAAAGAGAAGGACAGACCATTTCATTTCCATCTCTTTTTTTATAATAAAAAGGTGTGAGGTTAGGCACCACAGATTAAAGGAATTGGAGTGGCAGATTCTCAAGACTGCTTCCTGCTTTTTTTGGGGGGGGGCGCCATTTTTGGGGAAGGAACCTGAGAAAGCTGGGTGCTGGCACACTGATGTCCTCTGCCTAGTGATGTGCTCCTGCTCAGACTCTTTGAAAACCATTGCACTGATTAGATGCACATCCTCTAGTACGTTTGTCTCTGGTTGTGTTTGTATCTCCTCAGACTGATTAAAGGCCCTCTCAGCATCTGTGCCAGGCTGCGTCCATCTCAAGTGTCTTTTCTCACTGTTTGGTGGTTGCCTTTGCTCTTCTCCCTGTCCTGTGGGATGTTTCAGAATGCAGCCCGGATGAGGCTTGGCTATACATCGAAGGTAAAATAGAAATCCTGCTTCCAAGTGGAGAAACGTGCCGTGTTGTCCACCTCACTGGCTGTGTTCATTCCTCTTCCCAGTAATGTCCTACTTTTAGAAGAGCTCAACGTGTAGAAGTCCAGGTCCCTGATGTCATCTCTGTGCAGTGAAAACTGAGAGAACCCAAGAGACGGCAGCTGTAGCCAAAGCATCTTCCTTACAAAAGCTTCAAAGGGCCCAGGAAACACAGAGTCCTCGTTGTTCTTCGCCAAGAGAAAGTGGAGGTCTCAGCTCAGCCACTGCAGCCTCTGCTCCATCCTGAACTGCAGGACGTTGTAAGGCCTGAGATGAAGGGAGGAGCCATATTACTTTAGCTATGAATGCAGCTAGGAATTGCCCAAGTCACTTCCCTGCCAATTTAATATTGAGATTATAAAATCACCAAAAACTGAGGAAGTCTGAGATTTTATCCTTAATCTTGGACACTTGAGGGAATTGCTCACGATTTTCTCATGAGTTCAGAGATGCAAATAATTGTCTCTTCAAAACAGGCTAAAAGCAAAGAAAGCGGGTTAGCCATTGTATGCTGGAGGAATGGCTCCCCAGGAAGGAATTTGTACCCCTTTCCGATGCTGCTTAGTGGAAGAGGGTGGCCCTCTGTGGATTTTGTGTTCCTTGTCATTGGGAACTGTCCCTCCTGCCTTCTGGCCGGTTGTTAATTCAGCATCAATCTGTGCCCTGGCTGAGTTTATTGCAGATCTGACCCGTGTTTTCTACTACTGGGTTCTATGTATCTAGTTAACATGGCAGTCACATCGATTCCTGGAGCCCTTCGTCACCCAAGTGAGACTTTAGAGAGGCCAACAGATTCACTCACCCTCCTGCGAGTTTCCTAAGACAGCTGGAGGTGCTCTAACTCAGAGTCACGAGCTCAGTGGTGGACATTTTGGGACTGGAAGGGTACTGGGTGGTTTGTTCAGCTGACAGCACCTGGTTCTGGCTGCTGCCTTGGTTACCTCTTCCTATGTGGACCTAGAACTCGTGTTTGCGAAGTAAAGTAGCTGTCACTGCGTATGTCATTATTTATTGTATATTTCCCCTGTCCCCCCATGAGTATAGGCTCACTGACGGCAATACCTATCTTACTCTCTATTATATAGTACCTAGCACATAGTAGCTGCTCAGTAGGCATTCCTTGGCTACATAAACGAATGCCACTTGTCAGTGACAAGCCAAGAATGCAATAACAGCGAGATCAACTGTCGTTCAAACATCCAGGAAAGCAGATCTGAGTTTGTCATATTGCTAAGATCAGTTAAGAGGGTCACTTTGGAAGGCTGGATCTTAGCATTCAGCTAGACATACCCACTACCAGGAAGTAGATGCTACGGAGACTTCTAATCTGTCCTGAAAGATGGTCTAATGCCGCAGCAACCAGATGTTGGGAGCTCGTGCAGACAAGCCTAGCGTGTGGCCCTGGTTTGGAGAGCGAGGTGGTGAGGGTCCCTGTGCAGGAAGCACAGAGACAGCCAAGCGGCTGTCTAGCATCCCAAATTCTCTCGACAAGCAGCAAGGCCATGGTCCCACGCCCTCTCCTCCATAGCACAAAAGTACGACGTGAAGTGGTCTGCTGGTTCATAACAGGATCGTGCACTCAAAGTAACTAAAGACGCTGGAGAGCAGGTCTAGAGCTCCTCCAGCCAAGGAAACTAAGGCTTGGGACAAAGATAGAGTTTATGAGGTGACAGCATAGTGACTGGGGAGACTTGGAGTTCAGGTGACCCCTGCCCTTCTCTAGCCAAAGGACCTGGAGCAACTCATCATTTCAGCCACTGAGTAGGAAAGATACACCTCTGGCATTTTGTTTCAAAGATGAAATGAGATCACACAGATAAGGTTTTAGGACAGTTGTTGACGAATAATAAGCCCTTAATAAATGTTTGTTATTGTCTATTTTTTTTCTCTTGAGTTTTGTTAGCCAAAAAAAACTGGGGGCATCTACAAGACAGAAGAATGTTGGGGGCCGTATAGAAAGCTTGGGTGGGCTACACTTCCTTTTTCATAGAAGGCCTGTCCTCAGCCAGGCTCTCCTTACCACTAGAGCTGATTCTGTAACCCCAGGAGGAGCCCTCCTTCCCCTCTTTGGAGACTTGGGCTAATTGGAAGCCAGGCCTGTCCCTGTGGCAGCTTCGAGCCTCTCACGCTATCTGGCAGTCCTTGCGGTGTTGCTTCTGCTGCGTTCCGCCCTGATGAAGCAGGTGCCCTGTGGGGTCCTAGGAAAAGACAAGCAACAGATACGATAAAGGCGGCGTACATCCTGGCGCAGCTGCATCTCTCCTTCTCCAGGGAAGTCTGGAGGCTTTCCATGACAATTAATTGTTCACAGTTTCTCTCCTTCACCTCAAATACTTGGTTTCCTGATCAGCGCCATAGAGAGGCACATGTAACCCTAGGTGCCCGATGACAGGTTAGAGCTGCATCAGGGTCACGCACAGTGAGTACCAGCAAGCGGGCTTATGTCGCCGAGTGTTCTTCTGAGCTGGGCTGGGGCAGGGCTTTGGCTTCTCCTGACTCCACGCTCAGACAGCTCAAGTGCAATTCAGGCCCTGGCCTTGTCTTCCACCTGCTTGAGCTCCGCTGCATCCTGGTTGCCAGCACTCAGGGGCCGAGTGCAGTGCTTTTCAGCCCAGCTCATTCTCCCGGGCTGGGCAGCCTGCCCTTTGAAGAGCTGTAAACACACATGCGGGCTTCCGCCTTTGTGCCTGCTCTCTGGGAAACCTTTATGTGGAGGTTGCATAAGGCTGAGGGCCCTGACAACTCTAGAGTGTTTGGGAAATTTAGCCCCTGCTCCTCTGGCTTCTTCATGCCCAGCCTCTCCTGCCCACCTGCGGGCTTCCCTGAATTCTGTGCTCTGTTAGTATTTCCTAGGCACCACCCACTGTGGCCTGTGTTGGCTTCCAGGCCCTTGCTGAGATGTAAAACTTCAGCAGGAGCCAAGAAGGAGGTGGCTTCTCTTAATGCTTGTACTTAGGAGATCCAGGGCCAGAGGAAAGAAATGCAAATGATTATCAGGGAACAGGAAGGTGGTGGCTGGGAAGGGGCCACTGAGAGGGAGAGGGGAAGGTAGAGCAGCAAAGCCAGATGGGGGTGGGGGTGGGAATGGCAGCTGACTGTCCTACTGGGAAGCAAATGCAATAGAGAGGAGGGGTACAGGGGCTCACAGACCCCTGTCCTGGAGAGAGGGTTCTGCCTCCGTCTCTGCTGCTCTTAGTGGTTAACTAGCTTCTGTGCCTTTATTTCCTGCTGTCTAAAATGGAGGCAATGATCTCAGCCACTTCAAGGGTTGTACCTGCACTGAATGAGCTCGCGCATGCTCGAATCTTTAAAAGAGAACCTACAGGTTCACTCATCTCTCAGGGCCTCTGGGCGTGTGTGAACCCTGTGAGGGGTCTGGATCTTAAAGGGGACACCTCACTTCCCAGACAACTTCTTTTCCCGATATCCCTTCTGCTCCACCTACTCTGGTTTCCCTGTTGGAAACAGGCTGTAATTCCTTGACCAGACTTCTTCATCATTGTCTTGTTCAAAATCTTTCTGTCTTTGCCCATTCATGGTTGAAGACCGGTGATTAGAAAAGTCTTAAGTCTCTAGAGTTAGGAGTTTCGGGCCCCCTGGGAGAGGGAAGTGCACATTTTGGGAGCTGAAGAGCCCTTTTTCGAAGAGCTTCAGCTGGGGGAAGGAACTGGCTGCATCCTCCCTGCTTCCATTGCAGCTGCTGGCTGCCCGGGCTGTGCTAATGTGAAATGAACCGGAGGGAGCCAGTTAGGCAGGAAAACGGGCCAGAAAACCCCCTGAGTGCTCCCTGAGCCATCACGATGGATCTTCATAATTCAGCTCTGAATGGAAACACACACACATCAGATAACCACGCAGGTGCCAGACACTGTCTAAAAGTGGCAGGTCTGCCCTTAGCTTCGGCCACCACTGCAGCAGCATCTAAGTCCAATAGCCAAGGGACAGCCTCCTGGAAGTAACTGCCATGTCAGGCCAGGTGGCTTCGTGGCGCTCTTGGTCCTCTCCCTTCTTGAGCCTGCCCTGCTCTTCAGTTGCCTCTCGGTTACACAAAGCATGCCAGAAGCATGAGAGGACTCCACTCTCTGCTTCGTATGTACTGCCCAGTGGCTATGGCCTCCAAGGCTGCCTACTCCAAAGCAGCCCGTGACAATATGCCTCTTCTTCTACTTTCCAGTTCCACCTGCGTCTTCAGTACCGCCACACAACTGTCGTGTCCTGACACCTCACCCCTTTGTTGCTTCCCGTGTGTCTCGGGTCAGCAATCTAACCCCGACTGAGCCAGATCTCCCCTACCATCTCTCTTTGTCTGATCTAGCCTGGGCTCAGCTAGGGTAGCCCTGCCCCTTTCCCTTCTCAGAGTCTATGGAGTGTTTTCTCCTAGAAAACATTCTAAAATATAACTTCATTGCTTGGACATCATAGGTCACTGCTTACTCTGTGCCTCACACCGGGTGGCATTGTAAGGACAGGTCTGGATTCCAGATAAATCTGCCTACCCCACTCCGTCTGGATTCACCTGAGAGCAATCCCACACAGGTAAAGCACACACAGCATGTTCACCTAGGATTCATCACATTTAGGTTAAGGCACATGGTCCATGCTGATGGCCAAGCCTCTTTCTCAGGGATGGCTTCTGAACTGGGCACACACCACTTTTGCCAGCAAACTGCCTCACCCCGGTGCAACATATTGCCAGGTTAAAACTCTCAGCCTTGGAGTTGGGGGTTGTCTTTCTTATTTTCCTGTTGCCGTGACAAAACACCGTAGCCAAGGCAACTTATAAAAGAAAGCATTTAATTGGGGGGCTCTCAGTTCTAGAGGGTTCATTATCATGATTGTCATAGTTAAAAGCATGGCAGCCAGCAGGCAGGCAGGCACTGGAGCAGTAGCTAAGAGCTTACATCTGACACAAGCACAAGGAAGGGGGACACAAAGTGGGGAGAGAGAAAGCCCACATGCTGGGACTGAGATTAAGCTTTGAAACCTCAAACTCACCCCCAGTGATACACCTCCTCCCAAGGACACACCTCCTAATCCTTCCCAAACAGTTCCACCAACTGGGAACCAAGCATCCAAACATATGAGACTAGGGGGCCATTCTTCAAACCACCACAGAGATATCTGCCTGAGGACACAGGAAGGGTGATTGACCCATTCAAGATCTGTGGAATTCTGGGTGTAGCGAAGTAGCTTTGCCTGAGCATACCTCCCTGCCTCTTTACCTGGCTCCTAACCACAACCCCAGGTTGCTGTGCTCATCTCTGAATGGTCCTTTCTGTATCTCCAAAAGCACAGTTCCAGTTCTTCCAGTGAGAGTGGGCCGTGTGCTGAATGTCTTGGCTGCAGGCTAGAGTGAATGCCCCATCCCACACATACTGGGTGCTCTTTGCCCACTCGGTGCCAGACTCATAGGACAGCATATGATTCCTGGGACCCATATGGTAGAACAGGAGAACCGACTCTCCAGCATGCAGCAGACTGTCCCCTAGACTTCACCTCACACACAAATTATATATATATATATATATATATATATATATATATACTTAAAAAGAAGTTCAGAAAGATTCCAGTGGTTGTATTTTCTATAGGTAGCCCTAACTTCTTGTTGACTCCCACCCCAAGATGCAATTCTATTTCATTCATCGGGGACACATATCACGTTGAATTTGTATTTTTATATCTGCATTTCCCATGTAAATCATTCCATTCTCACGCATGGGTATGGTTCTTTAGAAGGCCACAGCCTGAGGTGACACCGGTGGTAGATCTCATGCCTCTGAGGGAGCTCTGTTTGCTCAGAGTCTTCTCAACCCCTCGAGTCCTCCTTGTCTCCCTACCAACTCCCTAGCAGATGTGAGCTGCCCGAATAATGTGAGGGTGAGAGAGTGGGAACAGCGAACTCAGCTGTTCTCAAGACAGATAGCAGAGTTGAGATGACGAGTTCAGAGAAGCTGTGATCCAACATGTGTAAGGGGCTCATGGGCCCACTAGGGCTTTCTGAGTCAAGAGACTTGACATCCCCCATCTAGAAGAAACTATGCACCCTGCTGGATAGAACCAAGGTTTTTCTGACACTGTCCAAGATAAAGCAACAGCCTTTCTTTTCCTCTCTTGAACATGGGAATCACAAAATCTAAGATCATGGATTCCATTCAGTTGGAATTTTGCTTCTCTTCTTGTTAAGGCAATATATATCATTACTGTTTTTTAATGGAATAATTATCACTTCATACACTCAGCCATCCAGCCACTCACTCATTCACACCTCCATCTGCTCATCCATCTGTCCATTCATGTACCCATTTATCTATCCGTCCACTCACACGCCCATTTGTCCACCCACCCACCCATTCATCCACTCAACCATTGGCCCACCTGTCCATCCATCTTCCCACCCATCCATCTGTCTGTCTGTCCATCTGTCTGCCCACCCACCCACTCACCCATTCATTCATTCCTGTGTGCTCCCAGGTGAGCTTTCTGTGGAGGAGACACAGGACCCTTTTCTGGTGAGCATCCATATCATCGCAGACCCAGGGGCATCCCAGCCGCTGCAGGAGGCCATCGACAAGGTTTTGGCGTGGGTTCACCCTGACCTCCCCCTGTTCCGAGTGTCTGAGCGGCGCACAAGCAGGCGAAGACGGAAGTCCCCCAAGAGTGCTCAGCCGGCGCTGGCCGTGGTGCTGTTCCTGCAGGAAGAGTATGGAGAGGAGCAGATCCTGCAGGTGCACCGGGCGCTGCAACAGCCACCCTGGCGCCATCACCACACAGAACGTGTGCACGGCCGCTTTCTACCCTACCTGCCCTGCAGCCAGGACTTCTTCACTCTGGCTCCCGGGACCCCTCTATGGGCCATCCGTCCGGTGCACTATGGGAAGGAGATTGTGCGCTTCACCATCTACTGCCGCCACGATAGCTATGCAGACAGCCTCCGCTTCTATGAGCTGATCCTACGCCGGAGCCCCAGCCAACGGAAAGCGGACTTCTGCATCTTCCCCATCTTCTCCAACCTGGATGTGGACATCCAGTTCTCCTTGAAAAGACTGCCCCGCGACCAGAACCCGGTGCCCACCGACTCCTCCGTGCTGGAGTTCCGAGTGAAGGACATTGGGCAGCTGGTGCCCCTCCTTCCCAACCCCTGCAGCCCCATCAGCGAGGGGCGCTGGCAGACTGAGGACCACGATGGCAACAAGATCCTTCTGCAGGTACAGAGGTCGTCTGACATCTGTCATCTGTCTGTCTGTCTGTCTGCGGGTTGTGCCAGAAAGCCATGTAGATGTTACAGAGCCATGAATTAGGGCAAAGAAGAGTGCAAGGGCCTTGTCCATCCTAGGCCAGGATGGGGCATCGCATACTCTTCTGAGGGAGAGCAGAGGTGGAAAGATCTCTTCCTCCGGTTTCTTTAGCGTCCCTGCAGCAGTCCGGGCCTCTGTAGACGCATGCGCAGTTCTTCCAGGTGTCACCCAAGGTTGAGCCCTCCAGACACTCACAGCTCTCTGGGGTGGAAACACACAGGCTTCTCACCTGGGGAACTTGCTGATAGCCCTAAATCCGATCTTTCACACCTGTGGAGGTTTTCCTACTGGAGAAGCCCCAGGGTTTGAAAATTGTTCTGAGTCTATAGAGAAGATATAGACCCCACCCTCCACTTTCCACGATTGCTACCATGGGAGGTTGTTAAGATCAGTGTTGGACCGTGGGCCCTTGTCAGCATTTGAAGGAGTGGGCAATGCCTTTGATGTAGCCCCCCACCACCACCACGTGGGTGCCTTTTAGCGAGCCTGTATTGACGCCAACTTTTCCAGACTGCTTACCTCATAAGCTTCCTTTGTCCGGCACCTCAGCATGGTGTGTCCCATGCTCATCAGGGACAAGTCTAAAACTTGAAACTGAACACAGAAGTTAAAGAATGCCCCACCCCTGGCTTTACCCGACCACAGCTTTCGAAGCCAGGCCTCCTGAGTCGGCAGGTCAGTCAGTCCCAGGAGAAGGGGGCTCTGTTTGCGGCATTGCTTTGGGTTGGAGATGTAGCTCAGGGTTAGAATGCTTCCTTCCATGCTCCAGACTCTGCCTCTGTCTTCATCACCAGTAAGGCCTCAGCTGCTATGGTCCCACTTTTCATGTTTGACTACCTGAAGAGAAAGAACCAGTAGCCATTCGGGGACTCCGTGACCCTGGAGGATAAATTATGCCTGCTGGGATCACAGGTAAAGTTTCACCATTTGGACTGACTTTAAGCACCAGAACTTTAAACCCCCCTCTACACACACACACACACACACACACACACACACACACACACACACAATGAGGTGAAATGGTACATCTTAACTGGCCCAAACTACATCCAAGGCACCTTGCTCAAGGGAGGGATCACCTTGAGATGGCTGTCATTTATAGGAGCTCCTTGATTTTCAGACTTCCTTTTGAAGAAATCAAGGACTGTGGCTCTGTTATCGAATAACTGAAAGTTAACCTTTGCTCTCTAATCTGCCTTGAAATGCGTGAAAAACAGTTCTGCGTCTGAAGACTGCCAGTTGTGCAAAGTTATGACAGTTGCACTAGTAAAAGTTAACCAAACGCAAAGGATTGTATTTGTACTAAAAGAGAGATGGCTGCTGAAGAGATCACTTCCTCTCCAGAGTCATGAATTGTCCTCTCTGGAGCCTTCTAATAGTATAAATGAACGAACAGCGTAGAAAGCTCGGCCTGGGCTCTGGCTCAAAGGAAACACCGAAAGGAGATGTCCAAGGTGATCTACATGGGTCAGCGACTATAAAATCTTCTCAGTGCAGGCTTCGAAGAGGAGGGATTGCTGAAAGAGAAAGAGAAGAGATTCTTACCTTGGGACTTAGGAATGCAGAAGTTCTCTCTAAGTCAGGTTAGTAGCAGAATATTACTACCACAGGCAGAAGCCCCTCCCAGTTTTGGAGAATGGTCGCTGTTGACCTGTTTTGGTGGAGAGAACAGCCTCCCTCTCTAAAACAAGGTACACACTGTCCATCTCTTTAAGTTACTTTCCGAAGTAAAAATAGATATTTCAATCTTCAACAGAAGTAAGATATTCAGGCCACAAGGGGACGGGCACTGAAGAAAATACCTCTTGTGCGCAGTTTGTTTGCTCGCTTGGCACCAACTATTCCTACATTAGTTACTTTTCTCATTGGTGTGACAGAGCAGCTTAAGGGAGGACTCGTTTGACACGCGGTGTGAGAGGACTATGTCAGGGAGGGCCTGGTAGCGAGGAGCTTGAAGCTGTGGCCTCAGGAGCACAAGGCTGCCCGCACACACCTCGGCAGATCAGAAAGCACCAAGAAGTGAAGGCCGGTGCTCAGGTGGCTTTCTCCTTGTCCTCTTTTCCTTTAGCATGGTACCCCATCACAGACAACGGTGCCACCACATTCAGCGTGAGTCTTCCCTCCTCCGTCAACTCTCTCTAGAAATGTTCTCACAGACACCTTCACAGGCACCTCCAGGCATTTCTTAATCCAATCAAGTTGACAATCAAAATTAGCCATTACAGTTCCCTAAAACTCTTCAAATATACTTTTTAAGATAAAACGTTTGTTCTGTGGATACAGTTATACACCATGGAAAGTCTCGATTGCATTGTTTTTCAGTTGCCTTGTTCAGATTGAGGTCACTTTTTCCTTCTTCCCTCCATTTCATCCAGACTCTGTATAGGAGCCTCTTCCTCTTACCAGTCTTCTAGAGGAGAAGAGAAGATTTGGGTTTTGTTTCTGCTGTAAATAACTCAGCCCCTCCCTGAAACTCTCTATTACTCCAGAAGGGAAGGTATCTAGTCAAAACAAGGTTCAGAATGGCTACAGTGTCTTCCTTTCTGTATGCTCATAAGTAGATATCACAGTTTTAAAAAGACTTAGGATGCCGATAGACATACATGCTTCGCAAGAAGATTAATAGCAACTAGATACAGAAGAATCTGAAGTAGAGAGGAATGTTGCCGTGGCTCAGTGGTTACGAGGCCTTGCTGCTCCTACGAAGGACCACCAGTTTGGCTCATAGCATCCACACCAGGTGGTTCATAACAACTTGTAAGTCCAGCTCCTGTGAGTCCAACACCTCTGACTTCTGAGGGCATCTTCACGCCCATGCACCTATCCATGTGCAAACATATTCTCGTACAAACAAGAATAAATGTTTCTAAGATTTAAAAAGCAAGACATCCTGCCACCAAGAGTTGCTGCCTGTCCAAATGAGCTTCGAGGCAGAGTCCTGAGACTGCCTTCCCTGAGAGATGCGATCATGGGCAAAGTGGTTCTTGAGTCAATTTCGTTCAGCCTGGGCATTGACTAGACACTCGTTCCTGGAGTACTAATCCGGCCACAGCACTCACACTGTACCTAACCTTCCCAGCATTGCTGGAAACACACTCACCTGGAATCTTTAGGATATAATCATGAGGAAATTAGATCATGCCTAACTTTAACTAGCTGGTCATTCAGACAATTCATAGACCACCTTCTGCGTGCCAGGCACTGTGATCTCTGAATGCAGCCAACCAGAAGTCCCTTCCTTGGTAAAATTATCTTCTAGGAGTGGAGGCAGAAAACAAACAGAAAGAAAGAAATATAATAAAAAATTGTAGAGTATGTTAGGAGGTACTGGGGGGAAAGATTCTACTTCTAAAAGTTCCATTATGAGGTTGAATCTACTCATAAAAGCAGTGGTTATTGATCCATCAGAGTCTAAAAGGTCTCAGTTAACGTTAGTCAAGCAAGAACTGTCCTTGTGTACCCCAAGATTTCCTGCTGACATATGCCAAAAACTTGGGAAACACATATAACCATCCTTCGCCATGAAACGCCCATATTCATTTTTCAAATTCACTTTTCTGTCTGTGCATAGTATATATTTATTATACAAAATACAGTCTTTTGAAAATTCCAAAACGTAGGTCCTTTTTGTCTGAACCTAGTGTATTTATTGCTTAGCTGAAACCATCTTTGTTGTGGAAACTGAGTCGATCTGTAACTGCTTAGACCGCTACAAAGGAGAAGAATTCCCTGAAAAGCAAAGAAAATACCTGGAGCTTCACGGCCAGGCTGCATTTAGTCATCGTGAGCTGCTGTTAATTCCCTGTGGCTTTCTAAGTGTGAAGTTGCACGCGTTTCTTGTTATATAAATCCCATGTAAACAAGATAGCTTCAGCGTTCTCCTTCTCTGAATGGGTGGTGTTCGTGTAACAGAAATAGAACTTAGCTGTTTATAAGAAACTGCTTCTACAGAGGCACTTAGTGGGGATTGAAAAAGGTGAGGCCGCCCCTTTTGTGGCAGGGGCTGGGCAGTTCTATGTTTTGCCGAGATAGCTTCTCCCCAACAGACCTTGGCTGAAAACCCCTCTACCATTCACAGCTATAGTTGATGTATTATGTTGGGTTGACCCAGTCCAGCCTCCTTGGCTGTAGCTAACCTATAGTGTTGAACGGACCCAGTCTGACATCCCTGGCTATAGCTGATGTACCATGTTAGGCTGACCCAGCCCAGCCTCTTTGACTATAACTTCTGTGCTGTGTTAGGCTGGTCTAATCCAGCCTCCTTGGCTGTAACGGATGTACCTACCATGTTGGGCTGACCCAGTCAGGCTTCCCTGGCTGTAGCTGGTGTGTTCCGGATACCTGTGGGCCTGGCATCATATAGACATTTGAAACTAAAAATTGGAAAGAAAAGTTACTCTCCTTTCTGGTGGCTGAAAACCCCACATGTAAACCTTGGGCTGAGGCAGCAGCTGCATTTTCCAGCAAAGAGGGAAAAGTGTCCCACTTTGAGCGGAGGGAACGGCTCTGACCTGCAGAGAAGAGGCTGGAGAATTGTAAGACAAGGTCTCCTGTTGTAATAAGAGCGGCGGGGCTGCATCCCCGGCACCCGGCCGCCCCCACAGCTAGCTTTACCCGATATAATTACACGGAAACTGTATTCTTTTAAACACCGCTTGGCCCATTATATCTAGCCTTTTCTTGGCTAACTCTCGCACCTAGACTAGCCCATTTCTTATAATCTGCTGTAGCCCATGAGTTGGCTTACCAGGAATGATCTTAACCTGCGTCTGCCTGGAGTGGGAGAGTCATGGCGACTCTTTGATTCAGCTTCTTTCTCCCAGCATTCTGTTCTGTTTACTCCACCCACCTCTGTTTTAACCTATGAGGGCCAAGCAGTTTCTTTATTGCTTAACCAGTGAAATCAACAGATAGAAAGATGACCCTCCTCCATCAGTCTCCTGTAGACCTGTAGCTCCTCATATCTTGGAGCTGCAATCTCGCGGCTCTAGGTGTCCCCTCGGTGTATGGGCTGCTTTTGTCACGGTTGTGGCAGAGTGCTGCCAAGAAGTGACTTGTAGAGGAGGAAGGGTTTATTCTTACAGTTCAAGGGGATACAGTCTGCCATGGTGGGGTGACAAAATCAAGAAGTGGCTGGTGACATTGCCTCCGCAGTCAGAAAGCAGAGAATGAACAGAAAGGGAAGTAAGGGTCTCGACCTCAAAGTCCACGCCCAGTGACCCACTTCATCCCAAGAGGCCTTACCTCCTAAACATTTTGTAACCATCACAAACAGTGTCATCGGCTGGGGACCAAGTGTGCAAACACATGAGCCTGCCGGGACATTTCACATTCAAAACACAATGCTCAGTGCAGGTGTGGTTTAATCTCAAATAAAGGAATTCTCCCTTCTTCGTAGTGTGTATAGGGTGTTTGTTCTTGATAGCCAAAGGAGGAGTGCCCTTAGTTTTCATAGGCAAAACTCAGTGCTGATCTCCATCCTTCTAGAGAACCATCTGTAATAGAGGAGGGATGGCGAGCATTTAAAAAAAAATACACATCGGCCTGGCCTGGACACAGCAGGTTGAAAGGTGGCCTCTGTGGACAAAGAGCAATGTACTGTATTGTCCTACAATCTAATCTCTTTATAAGAGGAATGGAACTTCTTACTAAATTTTACAAAGTGTTTGCCTCCACATGCAGACACATTAAAAAATGACTATAGGTACAGGCTTCCGACCTAGTCATCCAAATCTAGCCAGGGAAGGTCTCAGCTAGATTTCAGTGAAAGCAGATACTTCTGTTGACCTGGTCCTCAGAGAAGCCATGTGTGCTGTCTGCCACCCACCCAGGACCTTGTACCATGTAAAGATATCAGAGATGACCCTGAAAAGTCAAGGTTTATTTTCAAATTTTTTTTAAATTTTATGTATTTTTGTGTGTTTGGATGCTTTCCCTGGATTCATGTCTGTGAACCCCATATGTAAGTGCCCACAGATGCCAGGGAAGGGCATCCGATCTTCTGGAACAAGAGTTAGAGACAGAGATAAAGGAGACTAACCAGGGGGCTGGAGATATGGCTCAGTAGTTAAGAGCACCGACTGTTCTTCCAGAGGACCCGGGTTCAATTCCCAGCACCCACATGGCAGCTCACAACTGTCTGAAGATCCAGTTGCAGGGGATTTGACACCTTCACACCAATGCACATAAAATAAAGTTAAATAAACCATAAAAATATTTTTAAAATGCTTTAAAAAAAAAGGAGACTAACCAAACATTCCAAGAATAAAGACACTATGCCCCAAGAACACCTAAGGGAGAGATTATTTCCAACAGAGGTTATCATTATTTATCTCATGGTATGAAGATGTCTACAGAAAACCAACTGATGGAATGCACACTCATGGGGAGGGGAGAGAGGACCCTCTTCCTAAACAAATATCTCTATAGTGACTCCACACTGCAGTTTTCACGGTATTTTCTAGGTTGAGTTCTGCAGGATGTTACAAACATCAGTCTAATGATTTCTGTTATTATTCTGCTGTTTCTTTCTACCTGCTACGTAGACTCCCTTCAAAGCCCAAAGCACAGTTAGGTAAATGACTCTACCTTGCTATATAAAGTTAGAAAGCCCATAAAGTTTACCTGGGAAATTACTCAACCTCATAGTCTAAATGTACGTGTACAGATAACATTAACGTACTACATTATCCTATGCGTTTAGATTTGGCCCAGCTTTCTTTTATTAAGCTGACATGGCACAGCCCTAGCCTCTAAGCCAGTGATTCTTAACCTATGGGCAGCGGCCTTATGAGGGTAGCATATCAGATACCCTGCATATCAGATATTTACATTATGATTCATAACAGTAGCAAAATTACAGCCATGAAGTAGCAACGAAGTTTTACAGTTGGGGGTCACCACAACAGGAGGAACTGTACTAAGGGGTGACAGCACTAGGAAGGTTGAAAACCACTGCTGTGAGCCAAACTGCCATCTTCTCACTCAGCTGTATCAGCTTGCAGAAGGTCTCCACAGCTGGATGTCCTGACTGTTGATGCTCCTTTATAAAATGATAGTTTGGGCGGGGTCATTATCCCGCCTCAGTATCTAGCCGCTCTTCTTAGCCGGTTGTATGTAATTGTGCCCTAATTACACACGGCCTTGTGGTTTGGGGAGCAGTTAGAATACATAGGCTAGGGAGCGGGGATTCCACCATGTCTGTGAGGACGCCGCCATTCACGCTGGGTAAAGACTTTCTGGTGCAGCTGCTTTGGGGTCCCTCAGGCTTCTGCAGTAACCTTTTGCCCATGTTCTAGAAGTAAGTCCAGTGAGCTTGTTGGTTCCCCAGGGTGAAATCAAACCTAGGCTTGTCATTGGGACTTCATGAGGAGAGTATACACAATGCCTAGTCTTCTCCACTCCCCAGGGAGGACTCACAGCAGGTGATAAATGCCTTTGTTAATGCCACTGTGCCTTGTGGTGTTAAGGGGAAAAAAAGTAAATGATTTTAGCAAAAGTGGGTTTGTATATAGAGAAAACACAGGCAAGTTACAGAAGTCTGAGTAAGCCAAAGGGTGAAAAAAATGAGACTTGGAGCTGATGTAGATGGTATTAAAATTTCTAAAGTCAAAGTCCAATGTACTGATGTCAAACCTGTGCTCAAATCAGTGGAGCTACTGATGATTGTTTCTTGTTGAGACAAAAACATATGTAAATGGAGGTTTCTCTGTCCTGCCCCATCCCATAGCCACTTCCAAATAATCACTCAGAGGCTTATATTAATTATTAATGCCCAACCAGTAGCTCAGGCTTATTAGTAGTTAACTCTTACATTTAAAGTAACCCATATTTCTACCTATGTTTTGCCATATGGCTTGTTACCTCATCTTCTACATGTCCTGCTTGTTTAGCAGCTGTTGGCTTCTCTCCCAGCTCTGCCCCTCCTCCTCTGAGTTCTCAGCTTGATTGTTCTGCCTAACCTTATCCTGCCTGAATAATTGTCAAACAGCTTTTGGTATTAGCCAATGAGAGGAATATTCACAGCACACAAGAAAGATCATCCCACAGGAAACATATGCTTAATCAAGTTTAGTTGAAAATGTTTGTTTGGCCCAAGTTTTCTCTAACTATTGCACAGAAGTGATGAGTACCAGATTGGAATAGGTAATCTTCTCTGTGGTCCACTGCCATAACTGGAGGCTGTGCTGATGTGTCAGAGGAATTCAGAAGGGGGGACTCCGTGAGGTCCCAGGGGACTATAGCACATCTCAAGTGTCCTGTGTCTGGGGCGCTGCATCTATTTGCTTGTTCAGAAGAGCCAAGGAGACCCCACCTGGTGATTCTAACCAGTGTTGAGTCTACAAGCAGAGGGTCACCACAGAAGAATGTGTTCTCAGTGCTTCCAAACAAAACCATGGTCAAGCAAGGCCCTTGATTTTTCTCCACATGCAGGGAACAGCTAGCAAAAGGAGGTTCAGAGGAGTCAAAGGTCCCTCACAAACCCAAGTGGCCACTGAGGACCTGATCCTAAACTGGCCTTTGCAGGAAAAACAGTGGCCATCCAGAAGCAGTGGCGTGTGCCTTTAATCCCAACAGTCTAAAGGCAGAAGCAGATGGATCTCATTGAGTTCAAGGACAGCCTAGTCTAGATAGAGAGTTCCAGGACAGCCAGGGGACGTAGATCTTGTCTCACAAAACAAACAAAGTTAGTTAATGGCCACCTACTGGTCTTAAACATCAAGCAGGAAAATATGAACAAAACTAAAATGATTAGTATATTTTTTAATACTCCAATGGACTGCACTCCCCAGATATTAGACATCAGTCTATATAAGATGTCATTTAGACAACTATGTCTTACTAATAATTTTTCTTTTTCTTTTTTGGTTTTTCGAGACAGAGCTTCTCTGTGTAACAGTCTTGACTGTCCTGAACTCTCTTTGTAGACCAGGTTGAACTCGAACTCCCTGAGTTCTGCCTGCCTAAGCCTCCCAAATGCTGGCATTCAAGGCAAGTGCCACCACTGCCTGGCCTATGATTTTTCTTCTTGATAAGAGAAATTCTGCCTAGATATAATACTTCAGACCTGAGCTTACTTCAATACTACAGTACCTTCCTGGGCCCACTATCATTTCTAACCTAAAAACAAAACAACAACAACAAAAAAGGACAATCTCTTCTATCTCTTCGTCTGTAGCAGCCATCTGGGAGGGACATCACAGTGTCCCTTTAGCTATCTTAAGAGCTATCAAAGTGGCTAAGAACAGATTCTGGGTTCATCTCTGCTGAGTCCAGTCTTGTAAACCAAGAACAGTGGGGCGCACAAGCAGATGGATGCTCTTGTGAGCCCATCAAGGGAGTCTAATGGACTTTGATTTAGACATAGACCTTGTTCTGGTTTACTTGATTCCCTGCTGCACTGGTTAGCTTTGTGTCAACTTGACAGAAGCTGGAGTCTTCTAAAACACGGGAACCTCAATTGAGAAAATTTCCCCATCAAAGTAGCCTTAGGTAAGCTTTTAGGGCATTTTCTTAATTAATGATTGATTTGGAAGAGCCCAGCCCACTGTGGGTGGAGCTATGGCTGGGAAGGTGGTTGTGGGGTGTATAAGAAAGTAAACAGAAAGCCAGTAAGCAGTATTCTTCCATGGCCTCTGCTTCAGCTTCTACCTCCAGGTTCCTGCCCTGACTTCCCTTCATGATTTATTATAAAACAGTAAGGTAAAATACACCCTCCGCCACACACACACAAAGAGGAAGGATTCAAACAGTTGAAGAAATATTAATAAGGACAAAGAGAAAGTTTCCAGAACTTGGTCACTTTTAAAGACAATTTTACAACCTCCCAATGTTCTTAAAAGAAGGGCTCTAATTCCCATGAGAAAATGGGGTCAAATCATGCCTTTAGTACTGCACCTGAGTGGAACATTCCAAATGTCTAAATCTTCTAAATTCAATGCCTTCTTCTTCTCCCACAAACCTAAGAGCACCCAGTTATCAGAGGGCTGTAAAGGCAATGAAGTTTTGAGAGTTATAAAATTCAGAGAAGTATGTAAGTATCAGTAGAGAAACACAGATAAGGAGTGGTGGGAATTAGCCGTGAGGGTTGCAGAGTCTGAAGAGGGTGGAATTAGATACCGATGTAAGGTCAAGGAGATGGTCGATATAGCCAACCCCCCCCCCTACGTTGGAGGACTCCCAGTTACAGCACCCATAAAAGGGATTCTTGCCCCTCATTGTTGGGACACCTCCCAGACTCAGCTAGAAAAGCATCCCAAACTGCTTGGAATGGAACAGGAATACACCTGGTGAACTCTAGCCTGACCACAGGATATTTAGAATTAAGACTGATGAATTAAACATTGGCATTTTTATGGTAATTTGAAAAATATTTTTGAAGCTGGGCAGTGGTGGTGCGCACCTTGAATCCCAGCACTAGGGAGGTAGAGGCCGGTGGATCTCTGTGAGTTCAAGGCCAGCCTGGTCTACAAGAGTTACAGGACAGGCTCCAAAGCTACAGAGAAACCCTGTCTCTAAAAACCAAAAAGAAAGAAAAAAAGAAGGAAAGAAAGAAGAAAGAAAGAAAGAAAGGAAGCAAGGAAGGAAGAAAGAAGAGAGAAAAGAAAGAAGAAAAAGAAAAATATTTTTGTTTGGTTATTTTAAGAACTTGGTGAATTTTGGAGTATCTTGGTTAGGGTTTCTATCGCTGTGAAAAGACACCATAGCCATGGTAACTCTCAATAAGGAAAACTTTTTAATTGGGGCTGGCTTACAGTTTTAGAGGTTTAGTCCATTATCCTTGTGGTAGGGAGCCTGGTAGCATGCAGGCAGACATGATGCTGAGAAGGAGCTGAGAGTTCTACATCTGGATCGGCAGGCGGCAGGAAGAGAGAGTGAGCCACTAGGTCAGGTTTGAGCTTCTGAAACCTCGAAGCCTGCCTGACAGTGACCCACTTCCTCCAACAAGTCCACACCTCCAATAATACCACTCCCTATGAGTTCTATGGGGGTCATTTTTATTCAGACCACCACATAGAGAATTTAATCTTTAAACCAGGAACCAGAACTTGTTCTTCTGATTTTAAAATGTCATTTACAGTCAACATAGGTTCCTTGCCTATCATGGTGTAAGCCCCTCTGTCCAAACCCTAGGGGAAAAAAAGGAACGTTTAATTTGGAGCATATGAGTTAAATTTTAGTAAATGTATAAAATTAAAGCATTTAAGAGGCTAATGATCACTTGTTTAAATGTTTAGTTGATTGAACGTACAAGCTATTGAAGCATTTTGATTGTAGATTTTGTTAATAGGACTGCTGGGGGTAAGTTGAGTAATAGACTGCTTACCTAGCATCCGTGAGGCCCTGGACTCCATCGCCAACATCTCTGAGAAGAAGAAAAAAAACAACCAAGCCAATCCACTAAATATATAAATGCATCCAATGCATTTATAATGTGTTAAAGGAAATTAACTCAGCCTCAAAAGGACCTTTTAAAGCAATCATTGCTAACATTTGCAGACTTGTTAATAATGTAATAAGATTTGCAAATTGAACTGAAACCAACTACAAGGGAAATAGATAGCTTTGGGGGCTGGGGAGATGGCTGAGGGCTCAGAACGCTTGCTGTGCAACCATCAAGATGTGAGTTTGAATCCCAGCACTCACATAAAAAGCTGTGCATGGCTGCATATATGTCTATAACCCCAGGATTGGCAGATAGAGACTGGTGGATTCCTAGAGCTTGCCGGTCAGCCAACCTAGCACAAAGGGCAAGCTTCTGGTTACTTGGAGGACCTGTCTCAAGGATAAAGAAAGACATATAAAGCCCTGCTCTGACCACCACATGCAGATACGACACGGCCAATAAAAACTGACAGCTCTAATGAACTCCATGACATGATCATTATTATTCTGCGGGACTAGAGAGTGAACACATGGCTTCATGCTCACCAGGCAAATGCCCTACCACCGAGCTATGTTCCTTGCTCTGAATATTCAGCTTTAAAAGTGGCTTCTGAGGGCTGGCAAGATGACTTAGCAGATGTGGTGATTTGAATAGGTATGGCCCCCATAGGCTCATGTGTTTGAACACTTGGCCCATAGAGAGTGGCACTCCTAGAAGGCATGGCCTTGTTGGGGTAGGGGATGGGCTTTGAGGTCTCGGAAGCTCAAGCCTCCAGATCAAGATGTAGAACTCTCAGCTTCTTCAGTACCAGTAGAACTCTCAGCTCCTTCTTCAGCACTGTGGCTGTCTGCACACTGCCATGTTTCCCACCCTGATGATAATGGACTAAACTTCTGAAAATGTAAGCCAGCTCTATTAAATGTCTTCTTTATCAAGAGTTATCATGTTCATGGTGTCTCCGCACAGGAATAGAAACCCTAACTCAAATAGCCGATAAAGGCACTTGCTACCAAGCATGATGATGTTGGGACCCACATAGTAGGAGAGAAGTTGTCCACTGTTCTCCACACATGTACTGTGGCATGTGCACACACACGCACACATGCACACACACGCACACATGCACAAACACACAGCAACCACAATGCTATTAAAAGGAGCTTTGGGTTTTTGAGGGGTGTTTTGTTTGCTTGTTTGTTCAGTGTGTGTGTGTGTGTGTGTATAAACAGATCAAGAGCCCTTGCTCCAGAGTCTGAACTGATCATCTAAAATCAATCCTCACTCTGGAAAATGAGAGATAAATTTAAATTCTAGTTAGAACTGGTCCAGGTAGAGCCAAGGTTGGTTCCCAGCCCTGGAGAAGGTCTAAGAACACAGTGACTAGGATCAGTGAACAGCTCCCGCATCCTGTTCTAACTCACCATATTCCCAAAGTGAGTCTCTAAGAGTGGGTATCCGCCACACCCCCTTGAAGGTTATTTGCAACTTCAGGATTGTCCTACTTCCACTCAGAGACCCCAGGCCCAGATTGGTCTTCCAGCCTTCATGTCCTCAGGCGGTAAAAATGGCTGATGTGTCTTCAGACAAATGACAACTTACCAAATGTCAGATCATTACCACGACTGAAAATGCATTCATCATTTGTGCCATACAAAGCTGCTTGCATTTGACCTTGTCCTTGGTGAGAATTACCATCCTTTCTGAGTATCGAGTTCTTCCATCTCTAGGTCCTTTGGTTTCTACATCTATATCTTAAAGAATGAGCCCCTCAGGGATGAAAGTTCCAAGTTGTTATTTAATGTTTTTCTTTACAGTTTACCACCCAGGAAATCCCACACAGGTTTCTGGTCAGGAGAGGACCGTAGGGTGGAATGGTGGGAGTTCCTGACACACTCCTGGGGCACCTCATATTGACACAGGAAACTTTGGGGTGCTTACCCCAATTCCGTAGCATAGAGGCTCTGTTATTAGTCTGAGTTCAATAGCCAGCACTCTCTCCCAGCAGGTTTGTGGGGAAATTAGGTCTGTCTTTACTCTTCAATCTATCCAATAACCATGGCTACCTGTGCTCTGAGGAAGGCCACTGGAGTTTCAGTCTAGCTTGGGCTGGGAGAGTTCTGGGAGAGTTCTTTGTTCTGGGAGAACCCATTGACCTCCTCTGAAGTAAGCAGTCTTGGTGTTCCTGGCATCCACACTGTAAGTGTATGTCTCCGCTAGCTCTCTGTTTTAAGGGAATGAACAGATGGTATCACAGCCACAAACTCCTAAAGCTCTAGAAATGGTTGGAACTGATGAGGCTCAGGGCCAACAAGTACTTTTTGTTGTAAAACCAGATTCATAGATAAGAACAAGGTATAAAGTTACGGTAGAGGGGATGTGGCAATGAAATTCCCATTGTCAGATCGCTTCCCAGACAGTGAATGGAGAAAACAAGTTCCCTGTGACTTAGCCAAAATACTTGTATAAAAACGGAGGAGTGACTGATCAATGATCCACAGTTGGAGACTAGACAAAGAGGAAAATTATGGTCCCCTCCGCATTGCTCTCTGGGTCTCAGTGTTCCAGAGCCAACTTTTGGAGCTGTCAAGTTGCAAACACTTACTTCATGTAGATCAACAGAAGTGTTCTTACAGCTCTGATAAGGTCATGTGTAGTCCCAAAAACATGTAGCCATTCAAAACAGTACTTTCAGTGGCCATAGAAACAGGTTTGGAACCTTTACAAGAAAAAAAGGTGAGGCAGGAGGGGCTGTCAGCAAGTCAAAGAAGTCACAGCTCTGGCTGGACATTAAGGTCACCCAAGGAGCTCCATATGCCCTGCCTGGGCCCCCAAAGAGGCTGTTTCTGCTGCTAAGGAGTTGGGTACTTTTAAAAATCCTCTCAGGTGCACTCAGGGTTGTGAAGCGCTTGACCCTTATGGAATAAATTTTAGTAATTTCTGTTCCGTCTAGCGTGTGTTGGTGACAACCTCAGTCTTGAGACATTTTCTTCAGTATCATTTCTGGCAAAAACATAGAGCTATGTGTCCAAATGGTGCTGTGGGCTGTCCAAGCTTAAGGTGTTAGGAAGGGAAAGAGTTTACCAGCTGTCATCTAAGCCATGCTATAAGCCTGGCCAAGGCCAGGGGAGGTTTAGAAGATGTTTGGCTGGTCTGCTTCATTGGTATTCCTTTTCCAGTGTGGTCAGCTGGCTCAGTCTTCCAGCAATGCTGCCTTGAAATTCTAATGGCATACTTATAATCTATAGAAGATGGTAGTAACTCAGCTATCTATGAATTTATGCTTTCAAGTCCAGGAAAGCCCTACTACAATAATAACAAACAAACAACACGAAGCCCCCTGAGATCAAAGCTCTGTCTATTAGACTCGCCCCTTTCCTCTTTGAGGCAGCCTGACTGGTCAAGTTGAACAGAACCTGCCCTCCTCCCACCCCAGCTCCACGTGAGGAGCTGGATGCATTGTGTGGGCAGGATATCTTTAGGAGTGAACTGTGCCCCCTTCCTGTCCTTGCTGACTGCCTAGTGCCTTTACCATGGTGAACCATAAGATGGCCAAGAGTCAGTGTTCCAGGCTGGTATTGCCGTGGCATTAAGGAGGGGTCAGAGGAAGATGACTGAACTAAAAGGAAGACAGGCAGACAGTAATCCTAGTTCATGCGTAGGTGAGAGGCTGATAAAATTAGAACACTGATTTTAAAGTTTATAGAAAATGCAACCGGCCAAAGTCAACAAGTTAAAGGCCATATGCCAAATATGGCCCACTGTCTACTTTTGTGAGTAAATTTTTATTAGAATACACATACACACAACAATGGAACCCTCATATTGTCATTTGTCTAATATCAAGTTATATCATTGCATATACACACAAGGCAGTTGGACTAACCAAACTGTTGACTGATTTTGCAAATATTTCTCCACACACATAGGCACGGATAGACAGACTGACAGTCAAGGGGGTAGAGGCAAAGGCTCGTTCTCTACAAATGTGGGCCCACCACACTAGACCCAAAAGCTCAAGCAAATGGGTAAGGGTAGGAATGCCACATTGAGCCAGGAAGGGCAAGGCCTACATGCCACTCCTGGAATCACGGTGATCCCACAAGCCCCATCTCCCCTGACAGGCTTCAAGATGCAAGTAGTAGGATTCCTTATACTGGTGCTGGCAAGAGAGAGAAGAGCCCCAGGGGCAATTGAAAGGCTGGTTGCTCTCCATATGCGCATACCGAACATTCATGGTGTGTGTGTGTGTGTGTGTGTGTGTGTGTGTGTGTGTGTGTGATGGTTCCCAGCACTCCTAAAAGCTCTCTCCCCCTTTGGTGTCTCCCAGACCCTTGCCCCATTTCCCCATTGGTTCCAGCTATTGTTACATAAAGCAGGTTCCTGAGGTGACTCGCAGAACTTTCTCACATAGAAATTATTGTTCTCAAGCATTAGTTATACCCGCTGTCTTTCTTAAATACCAGAAGCTTTGCAACTTTTCCCTCTCAAAACCAAACGGCAGACCAGGTGTGGTGGTGCACACCTTCAATCCCAGCAGTGGGGAGGCAGAGGCAGGTGGGTCTCTGAGTTTGAGGGCTACACAGAGAAACTCTGTCTTGAAAAACAAAACAAAAAACAAAATAACTGTCTTATGGTTTATTTTAGCATACATATAAATCATTTAAAATGACCTTAATACGAATTACAGAAGCGTGTGCCTACACGCATGCTTGAGTGTGTGTGTGTGTGTGTGTGTGTGTGTGTGTGTGTGTGTGCACGTGCATGCCTACACACCCAGCTGCACAGGTGCCACAGGGGTGAGGGTCAGAGGACATCTTTCAGGACTCAGTTGCCTCTTTTCACTATAGGTTCCGGGGACGAGCCCTAGGCTTCAGGCTCACATAGCAAATCGTAGCCTCGTTGGCACCTGCAACAACTCCTTCTTAACATAGCACAGTAGCAGCAGTGAAAAAGCATGTAAATGTCTTCATTAAAACTAGAAGTGCTTAAAAATAAATAGAAGTGTTTAATTGTAAAAACAATTGGCGAATATCTGTGGTGCTTATACCTTCTTTAAAGTATTCAGTCCAGAACATATACAAAGGGCAGGCACTTCACACATAGAGTTGTCTTCACAGCCGATGAGCATGGGAAGATGCCCGGAGTCAGGCATGGTGGTACAGGCCTGTAATTCCAACCCCGGGGGGCCTCAGCAGAAGGATCCTGAATTTGAAGTCAGCCTGGACTACATAGTAAGACCCTGGAGACAGGAGTGGAGAGGTCATCAGGGAAATACAAATTAATGTATTAAAGTACTATTGCCCACCAGACGGGCTACAACTAAATACAATGATAATACCAGATCTTTGTGAAGTGTGAAGTAATTGAAATACATTTAAATTCCTGGTAGAATTATACATTTTTTAGCATCAATTCTGGAGTGTTTAAAAGTACCTATTAAAACTAAAAATATACTCACCCAGTGTCTAGAAATTCTGCCCCTATTAATGTGCCCAGGGACTGGGTGCTTCCTACTCTGCAGAAGAAAGGTTGCCAGATCAGTTTTCTTAATATCCCATTACACTTTGCCTCAGAGGATGGGCAGGCGTCTAAGCAGAGATAGAAAGCAGCATTTGGGAGGACGCAATGAAGCTGTTGTGTTTCAGAATAGAAATGGAAATTCCCAAAGGCCAGAGCACACAGGTAGGGATTTCAGAAAGCACAGCTGATAGAAAGGTGAGTCTTACTCGCTTGCTAAGGAGGGCGGTAGCCTAGGGCCACTCTCAGGAGTCCAGCCAGCTGTGGGGGAAGCCAGAGCCTGTTACGAGTGCAGCTGGGGTGAGTTGTCACTGCTTTGATGACATTTTACCAAAGCTGGGGAGTGCACGCCTCTCTCAGGACCTGAGTCATTGCCACCGCCATTCTGAGGAGAGGAGCTGGCGCATTGCTTGAATCCGTGGTTTTACAGGAAGCTTCACCGTTCCATAATGGTGGAGTGGGAAAGGGGTAGGGAATGACACTCCAGATAAATTGCCTTAAGCCACCAAGTTTTTTCTCTTAATTTTTATTTTATGGGCATGGGTGTTTCGTCTGCATGTAAGTCACTGCGTGAGTGTCTGGTGCTGCAGAGACCAGGAGGGGGTGTTGAGCCCCTGGGTCTGTACTTAGCTGCCATGTGGGTGCTAGGCGTCAGATGTGGGTCCTAGAGAGAGCATCCTGGGCTCTTAACTGTGGAGTCATCTCCCCGGTCCCCTTAAAGTGCCAGTTACTTATATAGCCCATAATCCCCTCCACAATCTTCCAGCCTCCCCCTCAAAATGCCATGGGTTGCCAGTTGTACCTGGCTGCCTCCACCTAAGCTGACCTTGTCCTTCTCCTCTGACTCCGCCTTTTCCTCCTGTCCATTCAAAAGGGGACCTAGGCTTTGGCCATGGACGATACCCTTAGAAAGAAAATGGACACCTCCTAGAAGGTAGCCAAGAGAGAGCACAGCTCTGCCGCCTTCCGTGGAACCCATGCTGCAGAGTAAAGTCTCAGATTCTCGTGACTCCGCTACCCACTTTCCCTGAGATGTGTCTCGTTGTTGTTAATCCCTGAGTTTAAAGGTCTATCTCTGATTTATTAGGCAGCGGGCAGTGCTATGCTGGTCGTGGTTTTGGCCAAGGACAGAACAGGAGAGGGTAGTCTTATTCGGAAAGAGGAAGCAGAGGCAGGACTCCCTGACCTTGAACAACCTGGGAGGCGTCCCAGGCCCCAGGGAGAGACCCAATCACCTCACCACTTACAGAAGGAACGGTTCTACCAAGTAGGAGTGAGCCTCTTAAGACCCTTTGAGAAAGGGGCTTCACCTCAGGAGATGGCTTCGTTTGCCTGTGCTGAGGTCTCAGGATGAGCTCGCAGCTGGATTCCAATTTCCTAGTGACAGGAGAAGCCTACCCAGGTCTCCCTGGCTGGTTGCCCTAGGCAGGCAGGCAGAGAATTTATGCATGCTGTTCCGCTCTTTGGGAGAGTTCCTTAAATAGCGAGGAAAGAACCTTGTGAATTCCAGTGGGGCATCCAGCCCACACTGCTCCAGAGGGGAGGAAGGCAGGCTGTCTTCACAGCGTCGCTGCTGTCACTGCTGGGGCTCACTGAAGGCCCAAGCTCTCGTTTCACTCCGGTAAACTTCCCGCCAGGGCAGAGTGTCTGGATTCACTGTCAGCCCCTATTGTTCCAGTCTAGCAGACAGGGGAGGCAGGAAACAGAGTCAGTCCCGTGGGAGCACAGCAAGAGCTCCATCCTTGGCATGGGTGAGCTGTCCTCGGTCAGATGAGATCCCACTGGGTAATTCTGAGGCCCGCTAGATACACCATGTTCATCAGCCCTGGCTCTAGAGATGGTGGCGTGGGAGAGGCTCCGCAGCCTCCTTTCCCCAGGATGCCTGCTGTTATCCACAGCACTGTGCCAGCCTGAGTTATACACACCCTGCAGGCACCTCCACTGTACACGGTCCACCCCCCAGCAAACCAGAGCTGCTGCCAGCTTCCTTCGGAGCAGCAGGATGTGGGATTTCTCTGGCCTCCCACCTTCGTGGTGCCACAGAAACTAGCAAGAACACACATGGGCTTGTGGAAGCATGAACTCCTCCGCTGAAGCCCACGGTCCACCTGCCTGCTGGACTTTAAGCCAAATTTAACTCCACCCTGCTTCTTAAGAGTGACAGATTTGTTTGTCCCTCAGCAGTCACTTGACCAGGAACCTTGATCTTCAGTATCCCCTGAAACAGTGTCCACTGGCTTCCCTTCTCAAGCAGTTCCAGACTGCAGGCTGGCTCACCAAGAACTGTAGAGGCACTGAAACTGTGCCTGTACTGTGACTCATACTGGTTAGTAAACAAACATCACTCGGCAGCCCGGGGAACCATGCCTTTCCAGACTTTGAAGAAGTCTCCATCCCTTGGGTCTTCCTTCCCCCACAAGCTCATCCTGACTTCTCTTACTCAGCCAAACTTAAGTGATGGTGAAAATTGGTTTGTCTCATAACAGCCACCAGCTATGACCCTTCTCACGTGCACTTGGGACTTGTATGATTTTGGCTTGAAGAAAAATATTTTTTGTTGTGCGTGCAGTATGTGTGTGTGTGTGTGTGTGTGTGTGTGTGTGTGTATGTGTGGTGTGTGTATGTATATGTGCATTTGGGTGCATGTCCCTGTGTGCACATGCATGTGAAGACCATAGGTCAATGCTGAGTGTCTTTTACAAACTTCCTACCTTATTTTTTGAGACAGGGTCTCTCACTGAACCTCGAGCTCACCAGTTCAGCTAGGCAGACTAACCAGTGAGCTCCAGGAATCTTCCCATCTCCGTCCCCAGCACTAAGATGACAGGCACATGCTTGTCTTTGTATATGGCTGACAAGGATCCTAACTCAGGTCCCCGTAATTGTGCAGCAAGCACTTTGCCACCTGCGCCATCTCTGCAGAGGTCTTGTTGTGTCTGACTGACTTAAGTTACACTTAATAAAAACAGCCTTAATAAGAGCTGCCGCTGTGGCATGCAGAACCTAGGTGACGGGATGGAATCAGCAAGCCATCGGGACGAAAGCCAAAGAGGCTGCAGACTGAGAATGTCTATACAGAGAGAAATGCCAGGCAGACAGCCCCCGGATGGAGATTCTGCTCCTCTGAGCCAATGGCCAAGGGGTGGCTGTGTGTGTCATGCAGGTGGAGCTTAGGTGTCCCAGGACATAAGAACTGGAGCATCAGTGCAGTGGCTTCTGGCTAGGCTCCCCCAGTCCCCTCAGGTGCCAACCATCACACCCTCTGGTCTCTTTCCTTTCAACTAAATTCACATGGTCAGACCAGAATCGTTTTCACTGTAGCTCCCTCTCCTTTGTCCCTGAGAAGTACTCAATGGATACTATTCCACTGAACAATAGCTGCTAGGTGGCTTGTGGGAACCAGGTTCATTAATGGGGGAGGGAGAGGGTGTGTTGTGAAGGTGAGTGTCTCAACCTGCTAGAAGGAAAGGCCTGTCCCTTCTAGCTACTAGAAGAGACAGCAGACAGGTCTGAGGCCAGCCTCTGGCACGAGAAACCCTGGCAGAAACTTTCTGGTTTTTAAGGGATTCATAAATCAGGTGTGCCTTTCCTAAATAAATCCAGACCCACTGCCCTCAGACCTGTTGCCTGATTGAAACTCTGTGTTGTCATCTGCGTTCTGGGCCAGAGGAGAGAAGCAGAGGAGGTGAGACGTGCAGAGTTGCCCGGCTCACCCCGGATCCTGGTGCACTGCTCACCCCGGATCCTGGTGCACTGCTCACCCCGGATCCTGGTGCACTGCTCACCCCGGATCCTGGTGCCCGGCTCACCCCGGATCCTGGTGCACTGCTCACCCCGGATCCTGGTGCCCGGCTCACCCCGGATCCTGGTGCACTGCTCACCCCGGATCCTGGTGCACTGCTCACCCCGGATTCTGGTGCACTGCTCACCCCGGATCCTGGTGCACAGTGGCTCAGCTGAGCAGGGCTGGTGTGGGAAAATGAGCACTGAGGCATTGAAGGGCTACCCTGTCTTCTCTACCAAACATCCTCATGATTCCTCAGGAAGCAACAAGTCCCCTTCTGGTACCTAATTCCTAAAAGGCAAAAAGGAGAAAGGAACCCGTAGTTCCTACCGGTGTGTTAATAAGTGCTGACCACCCCCCCCCCCATACACACACACACAACACCCTCTCTCTTGTGGAAAGCATACTTACTGCCCATGCTAGATTGTGTCTTGGCGTTGAACTATTTTCTCTGAATAGAATCAGAGAGCCTCGGGAAGTTACCCAAACAAAGTTAGAAGTCTCAGGACACTCAGAAAGTTAAAAAAGAGTCACAAGGCCCTTTCCAAGGTTGTAAAAAGAGTAAACAGTTGCTGGGGAGAGATTCTCTTCTGGGGAGCTGCCTGCAATGTGGGTAGGGGTTGCAAAGGATGCTGCTTTCCATGAGTCATCCACTGCCCATGCTGATCTGGGCTTATTTGGTGATTCCGCAACCATAGAGTGACTTATGCTACTCTAAATTACCCCAGTAAACTCAGTGGGTGGGACCATTTCCTTAATCTGTCATCAGTGCCGTATCTGGGTTCTCGAGGAAGAGTCACAAGGCACCTAGGAAACCACACGAGTTGGCATCTGGCCCATGCTGACGTGATCTCAAATCGTTTGAGCATATCTCAATGTGGGGGTGGAGGGACTACAACTCATTCCTCGGTGTGACAGGAAATCAAATTACTTAAAGTCAACAGGTGAATGTACCCAACAGACTAGTGCAAAGAATAAGAATCCCTTAGAAATGTAAGCGTGTAGGTGTCATTTATCTTTCCCTCTGCCAAAGCCTTGCTGTATGCTCTAAGCTGAAGAGCAAAAACAGGGGTAGCAGAGCTTTGAGGAGTGCAGGGAGACTTCTAAGGATCCTCATCTCCATTCGTCTGCCTCTCCGGGCCCCATTCCTCGGTCTCTACACAATGCGATGCCCTGTCACCACTGGGAGTCAGCTGTATTTCTCAGAGAGAGCTGGAAGTTTCCAATGAATGGCAATATGTTTCATGCTACATTTAACAATGAGCCCCAGTATATCCTCTGAGTAATGAACCCCTCTCTCCGCAGGCACAGAGGACACACAAGAAGGTCTCCAAGTGTAGCCGAGGGCACCGCTCCTCCGAGAAGAAGCCTCCTTCCGCTCCGTCTACAACCGTCGACACACCGAGCACTGCCCAGGGCAGCAGCAAGACAGCCCTGCAGAACAGCCCGTTCCTGGGACCTAGCCAGGTGGCCCTGCCTCCCAGGAGGAACAAGCAGGAGTGTCCCCCACAGTCAAGCACCTCCAGCCCTGCCCGTTCTTTCCAGAGAAGCAAGTCTTTGTTTTGTTTGCCCAGTGGAGGCCCCTCCCCCACTGAACCACAGCCACTCCTGACTGGTTCCCAGAGACACAGTGCCTCAGAATGGAGGCCAGGCCACCTCCTGTCTGTTGATGACTTAGAGGGGGCCCAGGAGACAGATGTGGACACGGGCCTGCGGCTGTCCTCTTCAGACCTGTCTGTGGTCTCTGCATATTCTGCACCCAGTAGGTTTTGCAACACAGTGGAGTCATCCCTCCCCACCAAGAGATGTAGCAGCCACTGGCCAGCACCCAAGAGTCCCAAGGAAGGACCACTGCCTGCTGCCGGTGAGGTGAGCCCAGCTACCTCCTGGGATTCCCACCCTGAATTCACCAAAGGGTCTCCCAGTCCCATAGATGTAACTACTGCTGCCCTCTCTGCTTCTGGGGTCTCCTCGCTTGCACAGCCATCCCCACAGCTCCCTTGTCATGACTCCAAAGCCACACAGAGTGGCCAAGACACGCTACTGCCCCCAACAACATCTAGCCCTGAGGATAACGACATGGAGGAGTTCTACATCTGAGCATGTCCTGGTTTTCAGGCAAGCTCGGTCACAGAAACTCCGGCACCACTGCCCCCTGCTCTTGTTCACAGGGTGACCTCAGTCCCGTTTGCCAACTCTGACTAGTACTTAATTATCTATCTTGGAAGATGGTTAGCATGTTGGCCATGCCACCTATCCAGAACTGATAGGTGACATTATTTCTAAAGTCTCAGAAAAAAAAAAAAAAGAAAGAAAGAAACTGACATTTTATGGAAATAAATTTTCAACACACTTAATTCATAAAAATCTATTTTTGAATGCTCAATTATACAATTTAATGCTTCAAATGAATATTTGAAATTTTAAAAAAAAGACATAGCCAGCCAGAGTTGACTTGACAACTCATTGTTCATATTGTGAAAGTAAAATAACAAAAGCCAAAATGTTGAACAGGACAAGGACACCTAGTAACTCCTCTCAGAGCTCAGTGTACAATACAGAATGCATGGCTTCCTCACTCCCCACAGACAGTCACACAGGGACCAGAGACCCTGGAACCCTGAAGCCCTGCTTCCATTGGCTGTGATAACTTCGTGGGGCAGCTGCCAAGCTGCGTCAGAAAGCAGCATGCCTTGCTCTGAAGCCATTCAGCACCTGAAAATCCAGGTTTACACACAACTGGCTGATAAGCCTTAGAAGGATTTAGCATGAGCAACCAATACCTTGCACACTTCCAAAATAATCTGAGTTAAGAAAACTCGTTTTGCACGCTCTTCCACAGCCGGTTCACGGGAGTAAGCAAACCTGTAGACCCTCCTTTCTGGACTGATTCATGTAAGCGTACTCATTGCCCGCAGCTGCAAGTAATAGGTTATGAAGCGTGCGAGATTCTCTGACTTTAAGAAGCACGCTCTAATAAAAGCACACTCTCCATAAATGCCCAGAGCCATCTTTTGCAGCACAGTCTCCAGGAAACAGTTAAAGCGTTTGGGACATTTTTTTGGCTCACCTTTTGACTGTTCCTGTGAGCAAAAGCCCCGCTCCCCAAAGCTGAAAACTGCACACCATGCTGCCCCACACAGCCAACCTCCGGTGCATAGAAGCCTTAGGGAAAGTGGGCACTGCGGCCACACTTGCTTTCCCCGTCCATTGTCCATTGCTGCCACTGTGTGAATGGTGGTTCAGCCTCCTGGTGAGGCTATTTCTACAACCCAACCTCACCAATGCCAAGTGCTGGCGTTGGTGGCAATGCCAAACTGTCCCTACATTCTGTTTCTCCTTGGGAAAGAAAAGCACGGGAGTGTACTTTTCCTGCCTAGTATGGTGCTTCTTGACTAAATTACTCATGGCTGAGTTTTCTCCTCTCCGGAAGGGCCTACACCAGCTCAGACACAGCCTCAGAACCTTTCCAGCAGGACCTTCAGGCTCCCTTAGCATCCATCACCATCGGTCAGCCTCAGGTTCGCCATCCTTGCAAGGAGAACCTTGAGGCTCTGCCTTGCCTCAAACACTTTGGACTTCCTAGGACTCTGAATTCTGCTCCAATGTAAATAAATAAAAACATGGTCTCTTCTGATTCTGGACCATGAGTAAGCCAACTTATGAAAAGGGCTAGATAATAAATATTTTAAACCTTGTCCATCATGTTTTAAATTTTATCCAAATATGTTGCTGTTGCTTCTATTGTAGCATGAAAAATAAAAGATATATGAATGAGAGCGACTGAGTCGCAATCAAACTTCGTTTCTAAGAACAGGCTGTGGCCAGTATTGGCTCAAGCGGCAACTGGGGAGCCCTCAAGATGGCCCTCCGTATTTCAACAGCCGGTGGCAGGTTGATTCAAGATTCCAGCTGGCCGTCTGATGTGGGACTGATTTCTTATTAATAAAGAAACTGCCTAGACCCATTTGATAGGCCAACCCTTAGGTAGGCGGAGTAAACAGAACGGAATGCTGGGAGAAAGAAGCTGAGTCAGTGAGTCGCCATGATTCTCCCACTCCAGATAGACGCAGGTTAAGATCATTCCTGGTAAGCCAGCTCGTGGGCTATACAGATTAATAGAAATGGGTTAGATCAATATGTAAAAGCTAGCCAATAAGAAACTGAAACTAATGGGTCAGGCAATGTTTAAAAGAATACAGTTTCCGTGTAATTATTTCGGGTAAAGCTAGCCGGGTGGCAGGACACAGCCCGCCGCTCCGTATTTCAACAGCCGTCAGCTTAGATTTTCCAAGCTTATGCTGCTGCTGCTGCTGCTGTGTGACACCAAGAAACGTGCTTCTCAGGTCAATAGCTGGCAACGATAAACAGCATGCTAACATCAGAGAGGAGGAAAAATAACGCTGGGGTCATGGCAGGTCTCCAGGGACAGGAAGTCAGCTCATCGCTGCCAAATGCCAGTGAGGCAAAAGTGAGCACCCTACATCCCTGTGTGGCTTGTCCCCATTTTCCACAGCACCTCTCTTTAGTATACTTGCCCCACGAGGGATGCTTTGGAGCCCAACTCCAGTGTCAGCATGACTACTCTTTCTCTGTGAAACATCCCCCCACAATCTTGTCTCCCAAACTGACTGACGCCTGAAATATGTCAGAGATACCACATAGAAGAAAGGCTTGCAAATGCTTCAGACCACTCCCAGGCTCCCCTGAGCTGGCGTGGGAGATGGAGGGAGGCTTCAGAGGAGTCCCTGGCACAGTTTCATTCTGGCCAACCTTGGCTTTGGGCTGTGCTGACAAGTGCTTTCCTTCTGACACCCGCCAGTGGCTCCCGGTTCTTGGAGTTACTGTACCTTAGGATACATACTGGAATCCAAGTGACAAATTTGTTCAGCTAAAAGATACTGAGATGATCACATAAGCCATTTCTCTTCTAAATTAGGCTTAAGGATCTAAGAAGTATCCATTTTATCCTTTCTTGTGTTCTTGACTTTAGACCACCCCACCCCCAGCCTGACTAGTAAATGCCATGGTCAAGTTTACATTCCAGCCCTATTTGCCTTGATTCTTAGCTACTGCTTAGGGTGTCGCCTTGTCTGACACTAAGCACACCTAGTGACTGCTTTAAATATCAAATATTGCTCATTGTGTCCCCAGCTGAACTGAGAAACTACAAACGTCACCTTGAGTTGCATCAGTTGGTTAAATGTGCAAGAGAGGGACTCGTGGGGGCAGGGATGACCCCTTTGTGACGGAGGAAGGAGGAAAGAGGTGATATTTGTTGGAACAAACTGGCTTTGGTGCTAATATCGCCTGAGTCTCCACAGAGCAGGGCCATCACAGGACAGGATCCCACTCCTCTTCTAGGGTGTCCCAGGGGAGACCAGATGTCTGCTTTTCACAAAGAATGCCTCAAGTACATGGCTGGTGTCTTTATTCCAGGAAAACGAGGAGAAATGTCTGTTTCTCTAGCCCCTTCTCTCTGTAATGAATGAATTCTCTAGTCTGTCAGCTATCAGACAAATAAGCAGACTCACAGAAATACAGGAAAAGGAAATTAGGGCAAATGAAGCCAACCATGGGGGTCGGTAGACATAGCTCAGTAGTACCCATTCACCTCGTACACATGGGGCACAGGAACCAATCACAGGGAGGCAGGTTTCTTCTTTCAGAGGACCTGGGTTTGGTTCCCAGCACTCACATGGTGGCTCGCAACCACCCATAACTCCAGGTCCAGGGTATCAGAAGCCATCCCTGGCCTTCATAGGCACCAGGCATGCATGTGATATACATATATACACACAGGCAAAATACTCATGCACATTAAATAAATAAATCTAAAAATAATAAAAATTTAAACAAACTGTGGCGTGCTCCTCCATTGCAAACCCCGACAATAGCACCAATCATAGTTCTTGCTGGTGAACTCCAGGCCTGGATGTCAGGGGAGCTCTGGGAATAAGAGGACAGTGCCCCCCACTTACTCAGGGTCCTATAGTTGCTCCATGTATCTGCTCTTTGCTGGGTTCCCCCTCTTCTGGATACCCTGGAAATGCTTGAGAGAGTAACAGGCGAAGCTAATGTTGGAAAAAAAATTCTCAGGGGAAATACACTTTGTCACCATTAGTTATTGCAACAAATGGATTTAGGAAGGGTCAGGAACCTGAATATAAAAATTACACATAAGTATATTATTCTAATTTTCACCAAAGGCTTCTTCTAGTTTAGGGGCATAGAGGGCTAGTTACAAAATGGCTCTAAATGCCATAATCCCTCCTCGGAAATAATGCAGGCAAGCATGAGCCGTGGCATTGGCACCCTCGGATCTCTAAGGGAGGACCCCAGTGACTTGTTTTCTATTGTAGAGGTGGAGTAGTATATTCCTTTCAGACAGACATCCAAGGAACACTCAGTGACAGTGCAAAGGCTCCTCCTGTGCCCCGTGGCACCCTCCCTGAGTGCTCCATTTGGGGCTGTCTTAGCATTCTCTTGCTGTAATAACCAATGACCAAAAGCAGCTTGGGAGGATATGGTTTACTTAGCTTACATGTCCCAGTCCCAGCCCATTATGAAGGGAAATCAGAGTGGGAACTCAAGGCAGGAAGCTGGAGGCAGGAGCTGATGCAGAGACCATGGAGGGATGCTGCTTACTGGCTTGCTCTCCATGGCTTACTCAGCCTTTCTTAAACCACCCAGGTCCCACAGTGGGCTGAGCCTCCTACATTAATCATTAATCAAGAAAGTGTCCCACACACTTGCCTACAGGCAATCTGATGGAGGCATTTTGTCATCGAGGTCCCCACTTCCCAGGTGGCACCGGTATGTGTGAGGTTGATAAACCTAACCAGCACAGGGACAAAGCCGCATCTCCAGGCACCAGAATCAGCTTCCACCCATCAGTTCCATTCCTTTGGGAATATCTATGACAAAAACCCTGAAGTCCCCTTAAATCAGATGTGCCTGCCTCCAGCCCTGAGCCCAGAGCTGCTGTGCTGAGGCCACCCCCTGTATGCATGGCCTGCCAGAAATGACCCCTGCAGGGAGACACTTCAGGCCAAAGGGCCTCCATGAAGAAGACTATGGAAGGCTCTGGTGCCGCCTGGTGGCCACTGCTCCCAAACACAACAAACCCAGTGCCCCTTTCAAGCAAGAAGATTCCATCTATCACAATAGGGAGAAGGCATTCCTCTTTCATTTATTCTTCTGAGGGTCACTTTCTAGTTTGTTTTCCTACGAATCACTGAGACAAGTTAAATTATATAAATAGAAATAGAAAGTTAGGACCAAAAGAGAAGTGTACAAACATATCTAGCAATATAAAGGAAATTATAACTGCTCTAATTGAATTGTCCTGAAAGCCAGTAAAATAGAAAGGTAAGCAGCTTTATAGAGCTATAAATGTAACTATACACACACATAAATATATATATATACATTCACAATAAATATATGGACACATACATATACACGCATACACGTACATCTAAGTATACACATTATACACATACATACACACAAACACACACACATTTATATATGACTGAGGAAACTAGTGGCGATTTGTCACCGTGGTACAGACTCTCGGAGAAAACCAAGAAATGTTTAGAAAAGATTCCGAAAGTCACCTTCTCACCTGGGTTACTGCATTGGTCCAAGATAGTGGCTGGCGCGGGGGCAGGGGACAACGTGTGTGCCTCTCCAGCACAGAGGAACACCTTCTCTCTATTGTGACAGATGTGCATCCTTCAGCTGAACTTCTACCAAGAGCCACTGTCTCAGCCTGTGTGGGTGGAGGGCTCCCATCTCTCCAGCCCTCCTACATCCTCAGCCGTTCTCTGCAGCTGCCCACGGCTATTCTCTAGTCTCCCCCAGCTAGAAGAGAGACGGGCGTTGGAAATCCCCACCACTGCCTTGCTGAGCTACCTGGAAGTCCAGAGGAACACGAATCCCCACACTCCTTTCTTCAACAATGAGGGTATTCGATTATTTCATTCATTCATTCACTCAACTGTCATTACTCTTTACCATTTAAACATAGGTTTTAGAATCATCTCCTTGCACATTTAACATAACTAACCTCTGTTTAATTCACAAATGGAGTCTAGAATTTTAGTATCAAAAATGTCTACCTCCCGTATCCGAGCTGTTGTTCACTGTGAACAGAAGTGGTCCATCACCTGTAACATATGGACCTCGGTGGGTCATTTTGAATCTTCAGCTATGTAATTTGTATCAAAGCCCCTAGGTTTTACCTACAAGGGTTTCAGAAACGTGGTGTTTCTTTTCTAAAGAATGGCCCTCGTTTCCAAGCTTGAGGATGTGGGTAAACAAGGTTCTCATAAGCCAGCTCTCCTAGCACCCCGCTCCACCTTCCTACAGACAGGACGTCGCAGCTGTGATAACCACCTCACCACCCATCATTGCCTCAACCCGAGTTTTGTTTCAAGCCATCAGCAGTGAAGCCAGCCCCTGGGACACTGCTCTTCTATACTGTTCCTTCCCAAACCCCCACCTCTGAGCATTCCTCCCCTAACCATTTCCTTCTTGCTCTCTCCTGTCTATAGAAGCTGTTTGCCATCTCTGAACCATCTCCCTGCTTAACCCGCTAGGGGCCTAAGGTGCCATTGTCTGCTGCCCTATAGCAACCTTTGACCCTCTAACCTATGACCTTCATCTGCTCCCAGCCCTCCTGTAAGGTGTTCGGTTCCCATCCCATAACTTCAGGCAACACTGAGCTCAGTCTTCACTCACGTCTCTGATCTTCAGCCTCTTACAGGTTTCCATGATCCAAACCTATTTTACTCCCCAAATGGCCCCAAGTCATCTAGCATTGCTTGACTTTCAGAAGCTAACCCGGCCCTACTCAACCAGGGTGAGGATTGCCCATCCCTTCATCCGAGTGCCTCATTATTGAATAAGACACAAAGGCACGAAGGAACAAGGATAATGAGTAAATTGGGTCTACAGCTAAAGCCTTCATCTTTGCCAGTGGTTGGAAGCCGGAGACACAAACCGGTGGAGAAGAGGGAGCTGATTTGAGCCACAGATTCCTTGCCTTCTCCAAGTTACATTCCACAAGCTGTGAAATGGGCCTCCTCTACCCAAGACCAGCCTGCTCACTCCGCCTCCTCTACCCAAGTTCAGCCTGCTCGCCCCGCCTCCTCTACCCAAAACCAGCCTGCTCGCTCCGCCTCCTCCTCCCAAGACCAGCCTGCTCGCCCCGCCTCCTCTGTCCAAGACCAGCCTGCTCGCCCCGCCTCCTCCACCCAAGACCAGCCTGCTCGCCCCGCCTCCTCTACCCAAGACCAGCCTGCTCGCCCCGCCTCCTCCACCCAAGACCAGCCTGCTCACCACCCCTCCTCTATACAATACCAGCCTGCTTGCCCCTGCCTGGGGGGCCCTGGAGGTATCCTTGGTCATAAAATTCAGTGACTTCCTGGGTCTGTGTTCATCATTCAAGCTGTTTCTGCAGACCTGTGGGGACCCACTAGCCTTCCTGGTGAGGTTCAGTGTTCATGGCTCTACCCTGCAATCAAAATTGTCTCCTCTGCCCAGTATTGCGCTTGCTAGAACCAGTAGCCTTGCCAGCCTCCCTCCTAGCCCTAGCAGCTGGGTCACACTGATCATCCCAGGCAACTCTACCGATCCCGTTCTGTCCTGCACCTACCCCAGCCCGCGCTCTGAGATTTCCCACTCTGCCCACTCTGTACGTCTCGGTCTTCTTGTGCGGTCCTGTGTCCCTGCCTCAGTCTTCCCCACACATCACGCTTTTGTGGGAGCTACACCTCAATTTTCAGCAGCCTGCCGCACACCCATGTCACGACATTTTCCCCTGCCTCCAAATCCACCCCACCAAGCACCACCACCAACTATAAATCACAAAGAGTTCTCCCTCAGCCCCTCTCAGCTCCTCCTCCTGGTCCTCATTCACTTCAAATACTAAGAAGCACTAAGACAGCAAAGTTGACGGAGCTGTGGAGCCAGAGGAGATGAACTCGCTCGTTGTGTGGCCCTCATTAAGTCACTCGCTGGTCTTGGTCTTGCTTTCCTCCTTTGCTGAGTTGTGGGGATGCAGCCAGGACTCCGGTGAAGAAAGAGTGGTGCTTGTTTTAGGGGCAAGCTTCCAGAATGGGCCAGAAACCTCCACCATCCAGATAAATATGCTCAAAAATGAAGGCCTTTCCACCAGTCAGACACGGCTTTCCTCTGCCTTTCAAGTTAGCCAAGGTTTTTTCAAAAAAATACTCAATTTATGTGTGTCTGTGGCTTCAGCACTGATTATAACCCCTGTTTTTGGAATACCCCACTATTCTGTTTCCAGGACTCGATCCCAAGAAATTATCTAAACAGAGCTAAAGGCTTATATACACTCATCACAGAACAGTTTATAGTATCAAGCCATGGAGGCGGGAGGAGGGTGCTAAACCTGAATATTGCTTGACTCACACATTTGGAAAGAAAAGGAAATTAGGGGCACAAATACAAGAAATAATGCCTCAAAGGATGTTAACAACAAAAAAAGAAAGCCTGATAAAAGTTTAAGGTTAAAAAAAAAATCAGTATGTTGCCTGGTGGTGGTGCATGTCTTTAATCCCAGCACTCAGGCAGCAGAGGCAGGTGGATCTCTGTGAGTTCAAGGCCAGCCTGGTCGAGTTCTAGGACAGGCTCCAAAGCTAGAGAAACCCTGTCTCCAAGGGAAAAAAAAAAGAATGCATAATGCAGGTGTGGTACCTGCTTACAATCCCAGCACTTGGAGAGAGGAGGAAGAAAGATCATGAGTTCAAAGCCAGCCTTGGCTACGTTGCAAGTTTGAGGTCATCTTTGGCTACATAAGAGTTTTTCTCAGAATAAATTAATAAACAAATAGAGAGGAAGTAGCATACACTGTCTAAGATGTCCCTTGGTTATGGAAAAGCAATCAGAGGCAGACACAGTGTCAAGAATCACTGCATCAAAGTAGAAACTGCTTCTGGAATCACGAGCAGTATTTGTTTTTCTATTCATTTTCTTATTTAAACTTGACATATTTTCTATAATAAGCATTTTTTTACCTGTATATTTTAAAAATACAGATAGTAAAATAGGAGAAACTTACCCCGCCCCCTTCAACTATTCTTGATGTCGTCACCAAATCTGCCTGGCTTTTTCTGTGTTCTTCTTAGACTTTGAGGTCTGTGTTCCTCCCTCACCCTCCCACCCTAGATACCCAGACAGCACAGACTTAGTGGGTAAAGCCTGGATCCTCAAGTCTTTAACCATAACCAGTTCCTCAACCTTCTCTGACTCAGTCTCCTCATCTGTCAGCTGAAGACATCAGACCCTTCACTGTGCCGTGTATGTGTCTTCACGGTGCAGAATCTACCTGAGCAAGTCACCGCGTTGGAACAATGACCATGCCAACAGCAGGGTCACAAAGTGACCGAGTCTCCACCCCATGTCTCCTTGATAATCCTCCCAGGTTCTCACTGGGAGAGAGGGCCCATAATTGTGACTACAATGGAGTGTCACAGTGACACAGGACAGTGACTTTTGGTCGGAATGAATTTTGTTTAAAGGACGCATGATGTGCTTTAAACTCTGACCTGTTGCTTGAGAGTCATACCCACGACCTCATGCCACTAGGAGCTGTGTTCTTGATCTCCTAGTACATGGCCGTGGGGCCAAGCTGTCATGGTCCTGGCATCCACCCACTTCTGTCCGTCCATGCATGTGGCTAAGTTTTAAGTATTTTGCACACCTTCTTTCCCGAGACATTTCCCTGACCTCTTGATAACTGTTTTAGTTAGAACTTCCATTGCTGCAGTGAAACACAATGACCAAAGAGCAAGTTGGGGAGGAAAGGGTTTATTTGGCTTATACTTACTCATGTAGTCCATCACTGAAGGAAGTCAGGACAGGAACTCAAACAGGGCAGGAATCTGCAGACAGAAGCCATGGAGGGGTGCTGCTTATTGGCTTCTTCTCCATGGCTTGCTCAGCCCACTTTCTTACAGAACCCAGAACCACCAGTCCAGGGATGGTACCACAAACAATAGGCTGGGCCCTCCCCACTCAATCACTAATTAAGAAAATGATTAATACAGGCTTGTCAACAGCTAGACCATATGGAGATTTTTTTAATCAAGGTTCCCTCCTCTCAGATGAATTTAGCTTATGTCAAATTGACATAAAACTAGCTAGCACAGACTGACCCCTTGTCAACTTGACACACACTGTTAAGCTACAATTTTCTTTTCTTATTCACCCACAAGATGACACATTAATATCAATATCACAATAGAAAACATTTCACAAACTTTATAAGTCCCACAGTCTTTACAAATTCAAGCACTTTAAATTCAGTCTTTTTTTTAAAAAAAAAAATCAAAGTCTCTTTGAAAACCTAAAATATCCTCAAAAACTCAGTCTCTCAAGTATGGGTTATGTAAAATCAAAAATACATTAAATATATGCTTACTTCAAGAGGGAAGACACATAGTAAAGCCACATCTGTACGAAGAAAAACCAAACTTCAACAGTGTAAATAATTCAATGTCCAATGTCTGGAATTCACTCACAACCTTCTGGACTCTTCCAACGGGCTTGGGTCACTTCCCCAGCAATGTCCTCTACAGCACACACAGCTTGTCTTCTACCCTCTGACAAGCTCTACTCCACAGCTTCTGCTGTTCTTGGCGGCCATCCCATGGTGCTGGCATCTCCAAAATACTGGGGTCTTCTGCTGCAGCTGGGCTGCACTTTCACCAATAGCCTCTCCTGGGCGCTCTTCGTGGTGCCAAGCTTCATCTTCTCTCTGTGATCCCTTCAGTCCTAGGGCTTCAACTCTTATGGAGGCAAGCATCTTCTCTAATGGCCTCTCCTAACCTATTCCAATGCCAAGTCTCAGTCACTCTCCATGATCCCTTCATGCCCTCCAAATCAGGTCCATCTAGGTGACTCTTACACATGACCAACTGTGGCTGCCAGTGCAAGGAGCAACCTTGACCACCTCTGGAACAAAGCTTCTGTGTGATGAATCTGAGGAAACATTTCCCAAAAGATTTCACCTTAACTATGCTAGTCGTTAATCACTGCTAATTTCTTAGCTCCAGCTGACCAGCATCAATTATCCCAGTAAAGCAAAGGCATTACTTTAGTGTTTCTGGTCTCTTGTTAACCACAGACAATTATTCAGCTCTAGCTGACCAGACATCACTGATGTGGTATTGCCCTCTATATACTGTGAATACCATTGGTTAATAAAGAAACCGTCTTAGGCCTGCACAGGGAATAGAGGTAGGCAAGGAAAACTAAACTGAATTCTGGGAGAAAGAAGGAGGAGTTAGTGAGAAGACATGTAACCCCACCAGAGACAGACACTGGAACTTTACCCAGTAAGCCACAATCATGTAGTGATACACAGATGAGTAGAAATGGGTTAAATTAAGATGTAAGAGTTAGCCAATAAGAAGTTAGAGCTAATGGGCCAAACAGTGATTTAATTAATACAGTTTCTGTGTGGTTATCTCAGGGCTGAGCAGCTAGGAACCAACAAGCGGGCTCCTACAAAACAGGACAGATTCTTCATACAAATGGCCTGGTAGAACCTTCACCTCCCTCTGAAATGTCACAAGCCAGACCTCCACTGTCCGCACTTTTCTAACATTCTTATCTTCCAAGCTCCCACAGAACAGCCCATTGAGCTCTCAACAATCAATGGCTTTTCAAGCCCAAAGTTCTAAAGTCCTTCCACAATCCTCCCCAAAACAATATGGTCAGGTCTGACACGGCAACACCCCACTCTTGGTACCAACTTGTCTTAGTTAGGGTTTTATTGCTATGATGAAACACCATGACCACAAAAGCAAGTTGGGGAGGAAGGGTTTATTTGTCTGATAACTATGCATTGTCATTTCTCCTTGAAGGAAGTTATAACAGGAACTCAAACAGGGCATGGAGGGATACGTCAACCTCCCCTAAAACTGGCCCAGCATGTGTGCAACACGGATGAATAACATGTCCCTTGCATGGGGACAGGAATGAGTTAGGACTCCACTTCTGCCAGATGTTGGAGGGCACAGAGATGCAAGAATTTAACTGTGGAACTGTCTAGATCAGGTTGACGGTGCGCGTGTCTGCAGGGGATTGTCCCGGTTGTTAACTGATGAGGGAAGACTCTACTGTGGCACCATGCCTAGGCAGAGGGCCCTCAACTATACAAGAGATAAGAAAACAAAGCAAACGGGTCTCTCTGCTCTGAACTGTAAATGTCATGTGACCAGTTGCTTTGAACTCCTGACTCTGATATCTCTGATAGGAGGGGCTGTAACCAGGAACTTGAGGCCGAAATAAACTCTGTTTCTCCTGAGTTATTTCTGTCTGGCTATTTTTATCATAGTGACCAAAACAAAACTGGAAGAGGATCCAAACTCAGTGCCCCATGCTTTCCCTGCTGGACCATCTCCCCAGTGGCCCAAACTGGCCTCTCTGAAAGCCATTTGAGAATGCGCTGAAGATTGGTTTCATGACCCTTGTATTAGTTGCTTTTCTATTACTTGACAGAATACCTGGTGTGAACAATTTCAGGGAAGGGTGATTTGTTCAGGTTCATGGTTTCAAATGGTTCAATCCATGGTGGCCTGGCCCCAGGGTATAAAATATCACAGTGGGGAGAACATGCGGAGGAAGCCGATGGCCTCATGGTTGACAGGAAACAGAAGGCAAGGAGGGGATGGGGGACCAAGTATAACCTTGAAAAGACACAACCTGATGGCCTACTTCCTTCAACTAGACCCCACCTCTTAAATGTTCCAGAAGCCTCCAGAACAGCACTACCTGTTTTACAGTGAGTGTCCAACACACAAGCCCATGGGGGATGTTTCATGCTCAAGCCACAGTACTCCTGCCTTAACATGTAGCTATCAGTGCAACCTACTGTGCTCTTTAAGAGTGAAAGGCACCCATTTCTACTCGTATAATCACTTGTTATTCACAGAATAGGTGGAGCTGCTTACCAAACTCCAGTCGATAAAGAAGCTCTCAGGAGTATGGGGAGTGGGGCTGGGCACCACAACCTTCAACGGGTAGCCTGCTGCTCCAGTCTTTGACCTCTCCCTAGTTAGGAGGAGGTGAAAGAGACAAGGAAGGACAACTATCAGCTTTAAATAAAAGCCCAGACATTGCCCGTTTTACACTTGTTCATAGCCTGCAAGGACACTGAAAGATGTAATTCAGTTCTGGAGGTCATGTGCTTAGCTAAAACTCAGACTGTTCTATTACTGACAAGAAGGAGGCAAAAATGGCTATGAGAGACATTTCACTTGAGAACTAAGCAAAATTAGCGGGGCTTCATGGGATTGGATATCATGTTTCCTTAAACAGAGCATAAAGCAGATGATATGAGACTGTTGCAGGCCCAAATTGACACATTCCTGGTCTTACTGTTCCTTGACTGTAACCAGTGTTCCCATGACACACAGGAGGAATGGGCCTCTGAATTCAGGGCAGGTCTCAGGAAGACAAAACAGAGCCTGGTGTGGGGTTGGGGCCTTCAGTAACAGCAGAGACTGAGAAGGAGACTCGCTATCTGTAATTTCAATCTCTGTCAAACTATGAAGACATTGAAGAGAAATGCTGGGAAGAGCCATCACTTACCACATGAGAAAACTAAGCTTCCAAAAATATAACTGGATTAAAAACCGCTACCTATGGGTGCAAGCAAACTTGTGAGAAATATAGCTGCCCACCAGGCATCCTGACTCACTGACGTCCAGAGCGAATGGCCATTTACCTATGGCTTGTGAAAAAACAAGAGAAGAATAGGATATCTAGGCAGGGAATAAGGCAGAGCAATGATAGCTCATAAAAAAAAAAACTGTATTTGAATTTATGTTTAAATTTATTTACATGTATTTAAATGTATATATTAATTTCATGCCCCCAGCTGCCAGGAGCCACAACGCACCAAAGGACACTTGGAAAGAATTAACCAGGTGACTTAGTATCACAAATAATACCACCTTTATTGGTACAAATCGATGGGCCTCAGTGAAGCTACAAGGCTCTTCTTTCCAATTTGTAAGAGTTAATTTAATAGAGAAAGCCATCCTGTTAGAATAATTTTACACCCAAGGGAACTGAACTCTGAGTAATTTCCTCTCCTTGAGTGAATATCCTTGTAAGAATGTTTTGTAAGTTATGAAGTGTGAGTAAAAGCCACAGAGAGGGAAGCATGCACACCCTGTGCTCGGTAATATGCACCGGTGCTCCCAGGAGAGGAGCTTTGGGAAGCTTCTTCCAATCTTATGGCCTCTATGAGATATATTACTACGGTGACATATTACAACAGTGTTTTACAGCTTTGTCAAAGACCTTTTCTGAGATGATCATGTGGTTTCGTTTTTCACCCTGTATATGTGATGTTTTGCATTTACTGATTTATGTACATTGAACCATCTCTGACGTTCATCTCAGATTATGACATCTCACTGCTTTAATCCAGTCAAAGTTTGTCCCTTGCTTGTATAAAGCTCCATAGCAATGGTGACAGGGTGGATTTGGAGATAGGGACAGTCCTGGGCTGTATTTCTTTTCTCACCCATAAGATTAAATACCTGACAAGAAACAATTTCATGGAGATGAAGTTTGTTTGAACTCACAGTTTAAGGAGCTACAGTCCATCGTTGTAGAGATGGCCCGGCAGGAGGCAATCCAGCAAGAATGTGTTGCTAGCTTGTCTCTCTCATCTCAGAGGAACAGGACGGGAAGCAGAGATGGATGGATACTGAGGTTCACCTGGCTTTTCCCAGGCTCCTCCCCAGGGTTGGGTGCTGGGATGATGATGGGATGGATGGCACAACTCATGTTGAGGATGGGTCTTCCCGTCTCAGTTATTTCTCTCTAGAAATGCAGACATTCCAGAAGTATCTTTCCTGATAATTTTAAATCCAATTAAGTTGATAGGGAGAATTAACCATCACATCAGCCATATGCAATCATTGAAAAGCTCAAGCAACCAGACGTTTTAGCATTTCCAAGGAGGCTTTGGGTGTCAACTCCCAAGCCATAGAGAGGAAGGGGAGAAAGCTTGTTATAGTCATTGATTAGACTATCAAGGGGCCTTACTGAGACACCAGAGAGGCTGACGGATATGAGCCAAGGCAAGGAAGAATAGAACTCACTGTATGTGAGACTCTGGCTTTTCTGACACATAAGGTATTACCGTCTAAAGTGTGAACCGTCTTGACTTTCCCAGGATCCTCCAGTTTGGGCACTGGAAGTTCCAGTAAATTAACAATTGGACATAGTTGCAGCTAGAGAGATGCTTCAGTAATTAAGAGAACACAGAATCATAATTATTTTCCTAGCACCCATATGAGGCCACTCACAGGCCTGTAACTCCAGCTCCAGGGGATCCAATACCCACTTCTGGCCTCCTCAGGTAGCTGCATATATGTGGCATACACTCATACAGACTAGTATAAATAAATAAAAATAAGTCTTTTTTAATTGAACATAGTACAATATAAGAAATAGAGAAGGCTTCACAAGTGATCAAAAGTTTTATAATATGAAAAGCTATACAAAAGCCAGGCGGTGGTGGTGCACGCCTTTAATCCCAGCACTCGGGAGGCAGAGGCAAGCGGATCTCTGTGAGTTCGAGGCCAGCCTGGTCTACGAGAGCTAGTTCCAGGACAGGCTCCAAAGCTACAGAGAAACCCTGTCTCGAAAAACTAAAAAAAAGAAAGAAAGAAAGAAAGAAAGAAAGAAAGAAAAGCTATACATCTAAATCCATTTTTAGAGAGACGGGTTCTTACTATGGAGCCCAGCTTAACCTCAGACTCACTATGTAGACCGTCTAGCTCTGAACTTCCTCCTCCTGAGTGCTTAAAGTATAAATGCAACATTTTGAGAACTCGTTAAAACATTGTCCCACAAATAAGAGCTATAATCAATGAAAGTAGATTGGTAATATATGAATAAACAGTAAACTCTAAACTATTTTAAATCTTCCATAAAGCAGAAAGTATGCAAAAAAAAAATAAATAACAATCAAAAAACTGTCAAATTGCCCTTTGGCAGAAACAAACTGTTCCTATCTGAAATGAGATCTGTTTGTCTCAGCCAATCACCATTTGGCCAGTGTGTTATTGTAAGGATCACGTATCTAGCAGGGTTTGTTGGTGTACAAGCAATAAAAACGCAGAGACAGATATTGGGGTTCAACCTGAAGAGCAGAAAAGCAAAGCAGTCAGCCGCTGACTCGTACCTCAACCACAGTTCAAAACTGGCGATCCTGTTTCTAGGAATCTCAGAATGAGACTGAGAGCTGTCTCCTCCCACTTCATAATCCTCTCTAGTTCTGGGATTAAGGGGGTGCACCACTACCACCTGATTTCTATGGCAAGGTAGTGTGGCTACTGGGATTAAAGGTGTGTGTCATTGTGGCTACTGGGACTAAAGGTGTGTGTCACCACTGCGTGGTCTGTAAGGCTGGCCCGTGTGGCTGTTTTACTTTTCTGATCCCCAGGCAAGCTTTATTTATTAAAATACAAATGAAATGCCACTACAGTTTGTTTCATAGCACTGGACTCTGCTCCTGGTTTGTGGTTGGCATAGGTGAGTCCTAATTCTCCAGGAAGACCGAGATCCTGCTGTGTTTCACCTCAGCTTCATTTCTTTCTCCCTCTGTGTGGAGCTTTGCCTCGGGAGGTCTTCTCCTCAGCAGCATTTACCACAGTTCTCAGGTATGACAGCAATGCGCTTCCTTTGCTTGTGTTCCCCTCTCCCGCCTCACACAATCCCGTCAAAAGAAGCAATAAAATCTGAGAAGACCCAGGTCCCAAATTCTCTCCAGGAGGAAATGGTGTCTCACTGATGGCTCCCCACACTCGTCAGAATTAACGTCTCCTTTCCATCTGCTTACCCCATACTTCCAGTTTTCTCAATGCCTCACACGGGCTGCTGGAAGCATATGACTTCTTTGCTAGTCTATGAATTCCTCAGGAATTCTACATTGCCTCGCATTGAGCTGGTTTGACTTGAAAATGGTACACGAGAAACAGATGCACAAACTTCAATCACATGAGAAAGTTAGGGGGATTTGGATAGCTACTGCATTCCCATTGAAGCAATCTGGCGGCTTCTGGGAGGAATCTGAGCTCTGGAGGGCTACAGTGACAAATCAATGAATTCTGCCCGGCAACTTCAGCTGTTGGCAGCCATAAAATTTTCGTTCTGCCCTGTGTGCCTTCAGTTTTCAGAGCCCCGACTCCAGCTGCCTTTCCTGGGCACTGGGGTTCATTGGTTGAGGTCATTGCTGGTTTAAAGAAAGTGCGCGGGGCTGAGGCAGCTTTTCACAGCTGTGGCCCACAGCTGTGACTCCCCAGGGTGCTGAAATAACAGTGCTGTGTGCTAATCCAATCTGCACTCTTCCTGGGGGCTGTCATTACTGCAAAATGAGGTGGCTTTGTACTTGGTGGCTTTAAGGCTCTAAGGAAGCTGCAGTGCACAGAGCTGGAAATGAGGCAAAACCATGTCACGACCTTAATGATGAGTTATGATCAGAAAGGAAGACATCCCCAGCAGCCCAAGGACTGTACCACAATCACTATAGATGCTACTGATAGACTGCATACATGTGTTTACTGTATGCTCATATAGATATATACATATATAAGATACAATACATGCTATAGCCACTACATTACTAAGGACATACCACATACACACATATCGTATATATGTATGCAAAATACATATGTGATTGCCTCTGTATATGACTCTCTAGATACATATATATGTGTGTGTGTGTACTGTAGTCCTTAAGTATACTAATATATATGCTACAATTGCGTATGTGTATACAGACTATAAATAATTGCAACAACCACTTACACAGCTTCTTCCTGCTATTCCATCAGTCTATCACCATATGGCCTCTTTCAACACCTCAAGTGTGTCATACTGGGTATGACACAACAGGCTCTTATGACTTCACCAAATATGAAAGTGACAGTGATTGTGGGTGCATTTATAACAAGTCCTCTTTGCTATACCAGCGTTTCTACTGATGCCCTAATTAATGTCCGGTACCTCAAAATGTAACCTCATTTGGAGATAGAGCCTTTAGAAAGCTGACAACCCTAAAATGGAGTCATTGGGATAGGCAAATCCAGTATGACCAGTGTCCTATTAGAAGAGAGAGGGACATGCACACTTGAGGAGAAATAACCATGCGAGGACCCAGGGAGAAGACACCATTTGAAAGAAGAACAAAGCAGACAAAGAATACACTCTTCTTGCCAATGCTGTCATCTGGGATTCTAGCCTCTGGGAGAGAAGATATGCTCCTGTTGCCCCAGCCACTACCCCGCAGTAGTTAGTCCAAGGAAAATGCTGCAGAGGGATCCTGCCCACAAAACAGACTCTAAAGTTGAGACTGGTGATGGTTATAGTCTTAAAAAATGTAATAAAAACAAAAAGCAAAGAACAGAATGAGGATTGACCCTGGCCATGACAGCTGTATGACCAGGCTTAGAACACTGAGCTCCGAGAGCCTACTTTGTCACAGAGGAGAGAGAGTGCCTTCACAGAGGAGAGAGAGTGTCCTCACAGAGAGGGTGTGTCCTCACAGGGAGGGAGGGCCTTCTCAGAGAGGGAGTGCCTTCATACAGTGTTGATGTGGGAATAAAACAGAAAAGTGTATAGAAGTGTCTAACAAAGTAGCATGTAGTAGGTATGCTTTTTGAAAATTAAGACATAAGCCATGCCCATAGCCCAGCATTTAGGAAGCTGAGATAGGAGAATCATGAATGTGAGGATTGTCTGGGTGTATTTTGTCTCAAAGTAATCAAGGGATATTGTAGACAGAAGTTTCTGTCTCACTTGGTCCCAATGTGATTAAGTTCCAAATAAGCACACAGAGGTTTATGTTAATTATAAACTGTTTGGTATATTGCTCAGGCTTATTACTAACTAACTCTTACAACTTACATTAACCCATACTTTTTATATATAATGTTCAGTCATGTGACTTGGCCCCTTTCCTCAGTGAGGCATTCTCATCTTACTTCCTCTGTGTCTGTGTCTCTGCCTTTCCTCTTCCCAGAATTCTCCTAGTCTAGTTGCCCCACTTATACTTCCTGCCTGGATACTGACCAATCAACATTTTATTAAACCAGTAAGAGTGAAAAAATCTTTACAGTATAATACAAGAGCATTTTCCCACAGCAGGAAATGGAGATGTATAGGCCAGCAATCAACTCAACTCCGGGCACAGGAAACATGTCATCAGTGGTGAGTGCTAACGTTTGGTCAGTCTCACAAAGTTCCTGAAAATAACCTATAAGGAGAAAGGGGTCCCTGTGGCTCATGGCTTTAGAGGCTCCAACCCATACTCTGCGAGAGGGGGAGTCCCCCATTACTTTCAGACCTCCCTTAAGAGTGTCAAGTGGCAACAACGAAACCACATTGTAAAGCAATCTTCTCTCCCTCATGGCTTGGAAGGAAAAAGTAAGAAAAGGGGGGGCTAGAGACCAAAGTCTTTTTGGGGGTATACCCTAATAACCTACATGCCTCTTAGAGGGCCCCATCTCCTAAAGATTGTGCCACCCACTAGTAGCCCCACTCTGGTGCACAGCCTTTAACTCATGAATGTCACCCGGATGATAGCAGAAGTTATGGTCAGTAGAGGCCCTATTCTGCATCTGTGAGTCATCTTCACTGAACCTCCCAGCAGCCTTCAATGGTAGCTCTTTGTTCTCCTAATCTTATAAATAAGGAATTGGAGGCTTGGGGGAAGTCAGGAAAAAGAAGGGAGCCCAAGCCCTCACAGTCAGTAAGAGACACCAGAAGCCCATCCCAAGTCTGGTCCCAGGGTTCATGTTCTTAACTTCTGCTGCACAGTGGGCAATGAGGAAACAAGGGTCCCTGCCAGGAACACTGCAGGGAGAATACTGTGCCTGGCACTGGCACACTGGGAAGGTTGACAAGCCCAACAGCAGTAGTTGGGCTCTTTGAAACAGTGCCAAATGACAACCCAGTGTCTTCGGATGAGGCCAGTAGGCTCCTTAGCAACAAATAAAAATGGTACATCTCATCTTTCCTCCAGGAGGGCATGTCTGCTGGGGTCACCCTTGGTCATTTTTGAGCTTGTGAGGCCAATAACTGAGGCACTTGACTGACCAGGAGTATGACTGACTCACCTTGCTCTGAGGCAGTGGGGCAAGGCAGCATCTTAGAATGACAAGAGAAAGGCAGCGGAGATCTAGACTGCCGAGGTAAATTCTTTCAACATCTAGCGTTTGATTGTATGCTAGTCAAAACAATTTTGTTCTATTTTTAAACAGTGTTGAAATGAAAACTAAATTAAAATGGAGTCAGATTCGAAGGGAAAGAAAGGAACCAGAATCCGTAATAAACTGAAAGACTGATTAATGCATCTGAGCAGAGGAAGGAAACCATAGAAACAGACTGGAAGTCATGTGGACTTCATTCATTGCAGGGAGAAAGCAGCTAAAATCTGCATCCACAAATCGATTAACTGTGCGATGCACCCAGAATGTGTGGTGGTCTAGCTTTCTTCTAAGTCCCAAGGAAGAGGTAGCCATTGCCTCCTAAGCAACAAGAATTTCTAGAATTCATGACGAGTGGGTATTGAGATGCTGTCTCACACTCAAATTCATATCACTGACTGCAGGGTGGCCCCGACTGCAAGATCAGGCCTAAGTTTGGCTTCTTTCTGCTTACTCTTCTCTCCCATGTCTGCATTACACCTTGGGAACAGCCAGCACACCCCCCTCCCATGGAGCCAGAATACCTAACCATTGTCTGAGAAAGTGGGTGAGGAACTGGACTTAAATATATATTATAATTTTGGATAGAAATAATCATAGTTCACTTAATAGCAAACTACAAGGGATTATTTTGGAAATACGAGCGTGGAGAATTTCTCAGCACTGAATAGCCAGGGAGCAATTGTTGTGGAATGTTCCTTTACACTGTGGGAATGTATGTCACTGTGATTGGTTTAATAAAAAGCTAAATGACCAATAGCTAGGCAGGATTTGGGGGTCAGAGAGAATGCTGGGAAGAATGGCAGAGACACCCAGAGTTACCAGTGGACACAGAGGAAGCAGGACATGCAGGAGAGTTAACAAGCCATGAGCAGAGTCGCTACATACAAACAAAGACAGGAAAGACCCACAATATCAGTTCCAGAAGCATCCTGCTGGGGCTCAGCCCTAACTAGGGCTCAGGACCCAGAGCTAGCCTGAGAGCTCCTCAGCTTTAGTTCAAACCATTGGTTCTCAACCTTCCTAATGCCATGACCCTTTAATACCCTCATATTGTGGTGACCCCCAACCATAAAATTATCTCATTGCTATTTCACAACTGTAATTTTGCTACTGTTATGGATCATAATGTAAATATCTGATGTGCAGGATGTCTGATATGCGACCCCCTATGAAAGGGCCATTCAGCCCTCAAAGAGGGTCATGACCCAAAGGTTGAGAACCAGTGCCCTATAGCAAACAAGACCCTATGTTCAAGAGGCAGTGTTCAATTCTCACCGGCTGAGTGGCTTTGATTGCCACCATGGCTAGAGGAAAGCCACAGCTGATGTCCTTTCTCACTGTCCCACCAACCCAGCTTTAAATGCTGCTTTAAATGCTGCTGTGTGGGTGCTGCCTGTGCTACCAGTGGGCCAGAGATGCCTGAGAAGACACAGACAAATGTGTCTCTTCTCTGCTGCTTTTAGCTCCTCGCACCGTCTGGCGCATGGGAGGTACTCCGTAAGTTGTTTTTTCGGTTTTTGGTTTTTGGGTTTTTTTTTTTTTGATGAAAGGAAAAACTAGGAAAATAAAGGTTGTCCTAATGGGAAAAGGATAGTGACATTAGAACTAGAGAGACATGTCTAAGTTCTCACATCTCTGGCTGATCGCTCCTAGCTCCCAGCAGTATTGTTAGTATAACAGAGGTTGGCAATAGGCTCCTTCGGTCTTTGCATATCCCTTGGGGAGCCTACAACTATAGAACTTCACATAGATGTGAAGATGCACAGGCATCTCCCCTCAAGATGGCCTTTTTTCCTGGGCAGGCGTTTCCTGTTTCTCATATTCTGTTGGCTCCAGCCTGTGGCCACTTAACATGATGAGAGCTTAAGATCAAAGCTTTGTTGCCGTCACCTCACAAGTGCTGAGGTCGGTGCACACTGACTCAAGGGGCACTTCACAGAACCAGCCAGCCTCAGTCTTTGCTCTGGAGTCTCCAACCTTCCCTACCAAGACATCTTGCCAGCACTCATATCCCTATGAATGGCAGGTCTCACCCTTGTCTGGGCCACTTATAATGACTACTGTCAGGCCAACTTTCCCCCCAGAGTCTCAAGTTTCTGGATCTAGAAGCTTCAGAACTTGAGATTTGTTCCCGTGCCACCCCTTGCTATGATGACTAATTGTACACACTTGCACCCAGACATCCAGCCAGATGTGATCAGCCAGACTCTGCGGAATGAGAAACTGAGTAAGGAAATGGCTGCCCACCTGAAGCTGACTGACTGTTGGTCTTTTCCTATCTCAAGGCTTGAACTAAACTCTGGCTGCCACTGGGTCTTGAGTCTGCCAGCCTTGGGGACTGGGCTTTCCTGGTTCTCCAATATCTTCCCTCTCCCTCCCAAACCAGTACAGAGAATGCAGTGTTGCCAAAATTCCTTCCCAGATAAAGACTTAATGACTCCAATTGGATCCCAGGCCCCATGTGTTGGCAGAATAAAAACAACTCCCTATAATTGCCTTCTGACCTCTATACAGACACTATGATATGCCTAACACATTCTCTCTCTCTCTCTCTCTCTCTCTCTCTCTTTCTCTCTCTCTCTCTCTCTCTCTCTCTCTCTCTCTCTCTCTCTCTCACACACACACACACACACACACTTTCTCTCTCACACACACACTCACACATAAATACATAAATAAAATGTAATGAGAAATTTAGAAAAATACAGAAAAACACATAACCTATATGAGTAAGCATTTTCAAGATAAGAAACAGAAAACCAAGTATACTATGAAATCCTCATGCCACTGGGAGTCACCCAAATGAGCAAATTAGCACAATGAAATACCATTTTGTATCCAATACACCAGAAAAATGGAAGAGAGGTGAATCTTTACATGTTGGTTGGGATGTGGGACGTAGGTAGTATGATGAAGGGAGATACATGTTCCAGCTACATGCGTGTACATCCTAGTCCCCCAAACTGGTTTCCTCTGTAATAGTTCCAGGGAAGGCAGTTCATGGTGAAGCCCAAGGCCTGTTTGAACTGAGAACCATGGCTGTGAGAGTGGATGAAGCCACCGTGGCATCTGCACACAGTGAAGGCCACTGCAGCTGACCAGAAGGATGCAATGGATGTCACTACCTGATGGGTCTAAGAACACAGCGTTTGCCCAAAGACATTAGGAGCCTTAGTGAACTGCATGAAGCCATGCATGCAAAGTTAGACGGAGCCACACAAAACACATATTCCTCATGGGGAACCAAGGGAGAAAACAAGAGGGTGGACTCTTTGCAGGATCCGTGTGATAGCTGGCATGGATGAGGAGAGCTAGCTCACTCTGGTGGTGTGATTTGAATGTGAAGCTTTCCCTTCTGGGCATCTGTGTTTGATCCCAGCCAGTGAATTTTACTTGGAATGTTGTATAGCCTTTAAGAAGTGGGGCATTGCCAGGGGAAGGAAGTCCCTAGGGGCAGATCTGATCCTGTTTTCTCTCTATTCGCCACCTCTGACAGGGCATCCCATGTGACAAGCTACCTCACTATGCCTCCCCACCTTGGTGGACTGCACCCTCAATGTAAGAGCCAAAATCAACTCCTCTTCCCTTATGTTGCTTCTTGACAATTATTTGGTCAGAGCAACAAGTAAAGTAACCTTGGCACCCAAGCAAGCAATTCTGAATGACTTACTTTTTAGAGTTAGATAAAACTTATGACTGAAGCTAGGCACCTGCAGAGGCAGGAGGATCACAATGTTGAGGCTGGCCTGAGGTTCATAGAGAGAGTCTGTCTAAAAAAAAAAAAAAAAAGTCCCAAATTCAAGAACAGAAGGCTCTGTTATAAATAAATGTAAAATAAATTTTAAATAAAAAGTAAAAGTTTTTATATTTTCTTTTTGAAAGACATTTTAATACCTTTGTATGAAATGCCATAGATTTGCCTCAAGTAGTTACATGGACTCCCAAGGCCCTTCATATCTCCAAATGAAATGACCTCAGTGGTCACTGGAGATGGCATGGAGGCTGTAGTTTGAGTCTAAAATGTCTCTCAAAGACATGGTCTCCAGTCCATGGTATTAGTGGGAAGCAATTTCAAGAGCTGGGGCCTAATTTGAAAAAGTTAGGTCAGTGAGTGCATGCCTTTGGAGGGATAATCTCTCTCTCTCTCTCTCTCTCTCTCTCTCTCTCTCTCACTCTTTCTCTCTCTCTCCCCCCCCTCTCTCTCTCCCCCCGATGTCAGTGGTGCTGACTGACAGTGACTAGGATCTGCGGAACTGGGAGTCAGAATAGTCCTGTCCTCCTGATAGGTTGACCTCAGGACGCATTTTGTCACTGTAACACAAAGCCGGTGCAAGAGGACACAACCCAAAATCTCTGATAGCTTTAGCCTTTCACTCTTACCAGATTCCATGCTAGGTGGTTCAGAGAGCCAAACTCATCACATCTTCAGTGCAAGAGGTAGCTCCCATGAGTCCATTTTGCTGAAGGGGTAGCTGATGCTCTGGGCGGATCATTGACTTGCCAGTGGGATCTATAGTCAGTGAAAGGCAGTGAAGTGTGTTATCCAGTCAACAATACTGACAGGCATTAGAAGGTGACTCATTTGGACCTTATGCACTGGGTAACTTTGAAGAACTACAAAGCTGTTTTGCAACAGTCAGCACTGACAAGTCCAGAGATGGTCCTTTCTATCCTTCCCTTCCTAGAAAGACAGACAGAGGGACAGTCCATGGGTTTCCTCTAGCTCCATGGCATCATGCTCCCTTGCAATACTCTCCCACTCATTCTGGCCCCAGGACTTCTTTCTTTGGCGAGGGCCTGGCTCAGACAGCTAGTATGCTTTCTTCCTGTTGTGGGTTCACAAAGGCTAGAGCTACAACAAAGGGCTGTTCCCACACAACTCCAGACAAACAGGCAATACACAGCAATGAGGAAAAGCCTGCGTGTTAAATGGGTTCTGCCTGAATTAAAACAACATGGCTCTATCCATTCTATTAATTTGAATCGTAGACCTCCAGGTTTGAAAATTATTTGTTTATGCTTGTAAGAAATTAGCCACTGGAAAATTAAGCATCTTTTATGCCATTATTCTTTAGTATTTTATTGCTCCTTTGAGAATCTACAGAATATGTTTTTATCATATATAATACCTCCTTTCCCTTACTCCTCCAGGGTTCACCCTTACCCATTCGTCTTTGAGTACCTTCCTTAAAAAAAAAATAAACACATCAAGTTCAATTTATGCTGTCCAAAGATTCTTGGATGTGTGGCCTTCCGCTGGGATATGACCTATCAGGGTCACAGAGGAAACTAACTGTCCCTCTCCCTGCAGCTTGCGAATAGGGGCGGGACTTTATGATCAATGCCTTTTGCCATGCTGGAATTTTGTCTGGCTTGAGTTTTCACATCTCGTTGTGCATGCTGTCATAAAGTGCTTTGATTCAGATGTGCAACTGTCCTGCTGTGTCCAGAAGACACTGTTTCCTTGTGGTTATCCATCACCCTAGCTCTTATATTCTTCCCACCCCCACTTCCACAATGATCCCTAAACCTTGGACTGGGGGGGTGGAGTGTGGATGTTCCATTTAGAACTAAGAATTCATCAGTTCATTCTATGAACCTTGGCCAGTTGAAGGTCTTTGTGTTAATTACTATCTACTGCAAATAGAAGTTTCTCTGAAGAAAGTTAGGAGATGCACTAATCTATGGGTATAATGATGTCATTAGGATCCAGATTAATACTATTTAGCAGAATAAGTTGGTCCTTGGTCTGATAATGGTGCCATGTAGGTGGAAGTTTCTGCCCAACCTGGTCCCACAGTTGTTCAGTCCCAAATAAACACACAGAGGCTTATATTAATTATAAACTGTTTGGCCTATTACTCGGGCTTATTACTAACTAGCTCTTGCAACTTAAATTAACCCATAATTCTTATATATGTTTGGCCACATGACTTGGTACCTTTTTTTCAGTAAGACATTCTCATCTTACTTCCTCTGCGTCTGGCTCTCTGCCTTTCCTCTTCCCAGAATTCTCTTAGTCTGGTTGCCCCATCTATACTTCCTGCCTGGCTACTGGCCAATTGGCATTTTATTAAACTAATATGAGTGACAAATCTTTACAGTGTACAAGAACACTATCCCACAGCAGTGCCAGGTATTGGTTTTATCTTGTGGAGCAGGACTTAAATCCAAAAAGAAAGTGGTTGGTTACTCCCATGATATTCACACCACTATTGCACCAGTGGGCATATTTTGCCAGGCCAGTCATTATTATTATAGCTCACAGGGCTCACAGCTGGGTAAGGTTGATGGTTATTTTCCTGCTCTGGAGGTTGTATAGAACTTTCCAGAACTATGAAAGCTAGCCAACAGAGATAAAGCTTCTAGCTTAATTTCTTCATGTTCTATAACTCAGGTCTGTGGTATTTTCAGCAGTAGGGTCTTATTGTTAATATCTAGAGAGTAACTGAGAGTATTTGCAAGTTTGTAATGTTTGGGGGGGTCTACAGGGCCTCACTAGCCAACAACTACAAAAGATGTAGCCCATTCCTGGCAGTGAGCTTTTTATTCATTAGCCTTTGGTGTCTATTAGAGGCATTTTCACTCTTTCATTCTACTATAGGGTAGCTCCATTTTGGAGATAAGTATATATATGTGTGTGTGTGTATGTATGTATTCAAATATATATATATGCATGCGATTTTCCCTTTCCTTCTTCCCTTCTCTACCCTGCCCTCTCCTCCCCAACCTCAGTTTGACTCTTCCTGTTAGATTGCTCCATTTATACCACTGCATTCTCCTTCTCTTGCTCTCCCCACCCCTCCCCCATGACCCCTTAATAATTTCCTGGCCTCTATGGGTATTCCAAATAAAACACATATATCTATAGGCCCAAGAATAACATCTGCAAATAAGAGAAGAGAAGAGACATTTGTTGTGACATTAGTCTGTCTGGGTCAGGGTGGTTCCTTCACTCCAGAATGATTGTCTCCAGCTCTACACATATATCTGCTTTATCACATAATTTCACTTTCTTACCAGCTGAGTTATTTTCCACTGTGTAAATATACCAGCTTTTCACTGTCCATTCATCAGCTGATGGACATCAGGCTATTTCTATGTCCTGGCTACTGTGAATAGAGCAGAAATGAACATGGAAGTGTAGGTATCTCTATAATAGGATGTGGAGTCCTTTAGGTATGTATCTGTCTTAGGCTTGCTGTTGCTGCAATGAAACACCATGACCAAATGCAAACTGGCGTGGGTGGTATCTGGCTTACACTTCCACATCACTACTTATCATTGGAGAAAGTCCCAGGGACTGCTGAGCAGAACGGGTATCCTTTCATCTTTGTGTGGAATATCCTGTAGATGTCTGTTATATACATTTGACTTACGATGTCATATAGCTCCAGAATTTCTCTAATTAGGTTTTTTCCCCCAAAATGATCAGTCTGTTGGTGAGTAGGGTATTGAAATCCCCCACTATCAATGTTCTGGCATCAATCTGTAGCTTTATATTTAACAGTGCTTCATTTATAAAATTGGGTCCCCCCCCCATGTTTTTTGCCCATATATTTTGAATTGTAATATCCTGTCGCTGGGTTTTTCTTTTAATAAATCCCTCCCTGTCTCTTCTGACTGGTTTTCGCTTGAAGTCTATTCTGTCAGATATTAAAATAGCTATGCCATTTTTCGTCTCAGTTCCATTTGTTTGGCACACCTTTTTCCATACCTTTACCATAAAGTAATGGCTGTCTTGATGGTGAGGTTTGTTCCTTGGAAGCAACAAAACGACAGACCTTGTTTTCTAATCCAAGCTGCTGGCCTGTGTCTTTTTATTGGGGGGACTGAAATCATTTATATTCAGACATATTGTTGAAATATGTGCCATTTTATTGACAGTTTTGATATTTCCTTGGCTCCCTTTTGATTAGCTGTCCTGGTATTATTTGGGCTCCTGGGTGTATTTATTCTTCTCTTCAGATTGAAGTATTCCTTCTCATATCCTCTGTAGAGATGACTTGGAGGTCATAAAGTCCTTTAATTTGTTTCTATCATAGAGAGTTGTATTTCTCCTGCAGTTCTAATAGATAGTTGTGCTGAGTATGTTGATCCGGGTGGCAGCTGTGGTCTTTCAGGATGTGAAACACAGCTTTCCAGCCCCTTTTGACTTTAAAGGTTTCTGTCAAGAAATCCCATGCTACTCTTGGGCATGCTTTGTACATAACTTGACCTTTCTCTCTTACAGATTTCAATGACCTTTCCTTATTCTGTTTCTAATGTTCAATTGTAAAGTGTCCAGAAGAATTTCTTTACTGACCTTGGTTTGTTTCACATTCTGAAGGCCGTTCTCTACATAGAAAACATCTCTATCTCCAGGTTTTGAATTTTTTTCTTCTATGATTTTCCTGAAGACATTTTTTTATGTCTTAGCTATGACATTCTTCTCCTTCTTTATGGGCATAATCCAGAGCTTATATCTTTTCATGGCATCCCAAACCTTTCCGAGTGCCGCTCATATTTTCTTAATGATTTATTCATTTATTATATATACAGTATTCTGCCTGTATGCACGACTGCAAGCCAGAAGAAGGCAGCAATCTCATTACAGATGGTTGTGAGCCACCATATGGTTGGTGGGAATTGAACTCAGGACCTCTGAAAGAGCAGCCAGTGCTCTTGACCTCTGAGTATTTCTCCAGCCCATAAATATATATTTTCTTTGCTCCTCATTGACCTTCGCTAGTGTTCAGATTCTCCTATCCTATTTTCCATCTCTGACTCTGACTTGGTCATTCTGTTGCTGAAGTTTTCGACTGAGATTTTTAATCAGCATGTTGAGTTTTCTGTTGAGATTTTTTTAATTGGCCTGTTGTTGAGTGTTTCATTTTCAGCATCATTTCTTGCGGTTTTCTTAAAATTCAAACTCTTTTTTTGTCTTAGACTGGCTCTCTTGTTTTATTCTCTTTGTTTTTGTCTTAGAGTGTTTAACCATAGTTATTAATCATTATTTTTAATTCTCTGAGAGTTCTTCCAGGTTATTTTTCAATAGGAACCATTACTTTTGATTTTTCATATTTTTTTTTCTGTGTTGGGATTGAACACCTGGAGTTAGATTGTTGGTTACATTTTTTTTTTCTTCTTTTTTGTTTAAATTGCCTTTCTTCTCTCCCCAGGAGCGATTACAGCCTTCAGAAGGCTAATCATACAAGGGTCGGGAATGTTGATTACCTGTTTTCCTGGTTTGGGAGATGCAGCCTCTTTCTCAGATCCTTTGCTTCTGAACTATAATCTGATGCCTCAGTGGCTCGGTCCAGGAGCACGACACAAGTTTCCCCTGGAACAGTGTGGACCTCAAGATGGGCAAAACAATGATAGGGTCCCAGCCAGGCAGCTGGCAAGGGCTCTAGTGAGCCCACTAGAGGAAATGGCCTGCATCTTCCAGCTGTATGTCCTGGCTGGAGAGTCCCTAGTGGGGGAACAGGCTGAGAACCAGTGAGTCTCAAAGGGAGGGAGAGGGGCCTGGAAGGGGGCTCAGGGAGGTGACTGCGATGAGGGGATGCGTCATACCCTGAAGGCCCTGCGCTCTGTCTAGACGTGCAGTCCCGGAGCAGCAGTCCCGGGAGATGGAAGCAGAGCAGAAGTTTATCAGTAGCCCATAGAGTCTGGGTAGATTAACAAAAACCTTAGAATCCCATGGTGAGCTCCAAAGAGCCAATGTCTCAGCCCCTTAACACACATCACCAAGGCTGTGAGAAATAACAGAAGCCTGAGAGTGAAAACGACCAGTTCTAGGTGCAAACCTCAGCACAAACTTGAATTCTTCTGCCTTAGTTTTCCCCTCTGTGAAATGGGAATAATACATATCCTCATGGCATTTGTCACGGGGATTCACACAATGTTCAGCTGTGAATGGAAAGTGTCGAACAGAGTTCCTAGAACACAGAGTGGACTCAGTGATGCTCACCTTGCTTGTTGCTATGGCTATGGATAAATGTTGCCAATCCATCCTGGCAAATTGGAAGCCAATACGCATTCTCTTTACATGGTCAGAGACCATGCTGACATCAGCTTCTGTGGAGCACCCTGAAGAAGAATCAGTTGCTATTTATGTTTAATTCTTCCTCACTTCGAAATATTTAATCCATGCGAAAAATATCTCCAGCAGTCAAGTTTCCCTGCCGTTGCTTCATGAAAATGTTTTGCAAAGCGATTTAGAACGGTGCATTCATAAAGTCAGGAGATCACATCCGCGGACATGACACAGTCAGATCGCCCAGCTTCAGATGTTGTTTTTCAAGCAGCAATTCATACTAATATTGGCAATTAGCCAACTTTTGATAAATTAGGTCCAGCTTTAAGGACCACACAGTCTTGTAAGAAAGTGTTTGCGGTTGACCGCAGCTCCCTGTTTAACACTGTCAGCGTGAACATCTAACGTCCACAAAGAGAAAGACTGAGTACGTGGGAGTTAAGCTCAGATTGCTGATTCAACGCTACAGTCCCCTGACCTGGCCCAGAGCCTTGGACCAGCCGACCATCAGGAGCCGTCTCTTGTATGCGTGAACGGATGGAATGCTTTCTGTGGGTACTGAACAGGAGTTAAAAGCATTTCTTTGCCCTGTCATACTGTGGCTTAAAGTCTGAGGCACACAATAGTGAATTTACATCAAAATTCAAGATCTGGAGAGATTTTGTATGAAGCAGCTACAGAACTGTATCTACCCTAAGACCTAAATTGCCCTTGGCTTGAGTGTCTACCATAAAACCTTAAAGCGAATTGCCCACTGATTATAGGGATGCGAGTACTTGTCAGGCTAAGGAGCCCCCACCAGATCTCCCTTTCTCAAATGATTAGAGTAGGCTTGTTGTGCTGTCTCCGTGGCCTGCCCTAGAGCTCACACGACACAGCAGGTGATACAGGTGAGGCCGGGCATCTTGCTCCATCCTGTTTGAACCAGACTCCGCTGCTGGCTTCTCCTTTACAGCATTGCAGTCGTTCAGAGTTTCAGGTCATGCTCAAAGACTAATCTATTGTTTTCTTTCCAGGAGGAGGGGGAAAAGCCTTAGGTACCTGGCACCCAGCAAACCCCAGAGTTACCGTGGAATTCTTCAAAGTAATAAAGGGGTAGATGAAGGACTTCTTGCTGGTACAACCAGGTCACAAGCCTAAGAAGGTTTGATGGGCATGGCTGGCTCTGGCCCCAGGGCGTACTCTGTTCTCATCTGGGTTTTGCTGCCTGGAGCTGAGTTGCTTCTCCTGGCAGAGCCTCCACATGGCAGGAATTTGGACTGAGTGGTAGAGACATCGCCGGCAGAGACGACGATCGCCAGCTTCCTCCCTGGGGTGTCTTGTGATTCAGAGCACATTCTGCACCACTCTTTAAAAAGGGCAGCGTGTTGATGCTCGAGACCCAAGAGCAGAACTGAACAAGGAAACCACCATTCAACCAAAGAGCCGGTGAGTGTGAGGATCATCCCTAGTAGCCACGACAGGACTCGGGTCACCTGGAGCCTGGGCATCCAAGTCTGTTTGCCGAGGGTTGCTAGTGTTTTGGTGAGTTCCTCAATGCTGTAAGAGCTCTCGAGGTAGGACTTAAAGCTTTTGGTAATGACCCTAGACTAAAGTCCACTTTCTCCAGACACATACCACACACCCATGCAAGTTTCACTCTCTGGGTTCCAAGGTCGTGGGTACTTGTGCTCAGCGATGAAAGGAAGGGCTGGAAGACATGGCTTTTTTTCTCTTGGGTCTTCATCTAAAGTGAACAGCACTGGGCTCAGGGCCTTGCTTGGAAGCTTGTATAGGAAGCTTGTGTAGGAAGCTTGTGTAGGAAGCTTGTATAGGAAGCTTGTGTAGGAAGCTTGTGTAGGAAGCTTGTGTAGGAAGTGCTCCCTCTCCCATCAGCCTTTCTGGCCCCAGAGTTACAGCACTCAGTGAAGACTGCTACTGTCTGTGCACTGGTGTAGCCTTGGAAAGGCCCCGGTCGTGCTCTCTTCTGGCCTGACTTTCTTACTCACGCTCTCCTGTTCTGGGGGAGGGGGGGGGCTTTCTTTTGATTGGTTTCTCCCTGTGGAGTAGTCTGCGTTACACAGATGCTAGTATTCTAGGCCAAGTTATCCCGTGTGTCAGTCTCTGGATGCACATCTGCCTTCTTGCTATTTCATGCAGCACTCTTGAAGGCCGGGGTCTGTCACAGCCGCGTGACTCTCTCCCGACTGAGGAGTCTCTAGAGCACAGTCACCAGGACTGTAGCTGCGACGGCAAGTATGCTTTTTAGAATATTAACCCAGAATGTACGTTCTCGTTAGCGTAGAAGATAATCTTTGATTGTGATATAACCACTCACGATAAACATGGCACAGCCATAAACAGACTACGTGCCATGAAACAAGAAATAGGCAGCACTTTTGGCGTTTCTTTTCCCAACATAGTGGTGTGTTTTGATATAATCAGGACTTTCCCAAGGCCACACTTGCAGTGAGTAACAGGAGCAGATCTTCAAGCATGTCGCTGAGTTTTCCAAAGGATCCCAGACCAGTGTAGCGGCCTAGACAGGTAGGATCATGGTGGGTAATCAAGAAAGCGCAATGAGACCGTCCTTGGTCATTCCCGGCCACTGGAAACAGAGCCGGTGCCCCAGTTCTCAGGTGACTTGTTGCCATCGCTGTCACCAGCATCCCTCCTTCTGCTTCTCCCTCTGAACTGCAGGTGTCCTGCCTCCATGCTGCCTCTCCTGCTGGTCACCCTCTTCCCTCTCTCCTCCTGCTTCTCAGCAGGAGGAGGCAGCCCCCTCAGTGAAGGCCTGTGGTTGCTGAAGACCGAGTTTGCCCTTCACCTCTACCGGAGTGCAGCAGCACAGAGAAACGGGACCAACTTTGTCATCTCACCTGCCAGTGTGTCCCTCTCCCTAGAGATCCTGCAGTTTGGAGCCCGGGGAAACACGGGCTGGGAGCTGGCAAGTGCCCTGGGATATACCGTGCAAGGTTAGAGGCTGTTCTCCCATGCTTCCTCTTCACCCCGGGTCCCTGCTTCCCTCCGCTCAGGGACTCTCAAGCGTGGGGAGCTCAGCTCCTAGTACGCACGGGCACAGAAGTGTGGCTGTGTGGGAAGTACTCAGACTTTACAGCCATGTTTGTTCTTGGCTGTGGAGACTCCCTTCTAGCCTCACGGCAGAATCCCTGTTTTGAGTCACTACCCCTTTTATCGTTTTTGTTGAGGCTGGGCAGTGTGGGAAACACCTTATAAACATTCATTGATGGCCTCAACACCATTTAAGATTGGTGATTTCATTGCCACCCCTATTTGGGGAAGTAGATAAGCACGGGGTAGAGGCAACTTGCTGGGGGTCACGTGGTCAATCAAGGGCAGGGCTGGACTTAAGTGCAAACTCTTTAGACCCAAGACTGCTTTTGACCAGCCTGTTTTCACGATTCTGTGATTTCTGGGTGGTACTCTACTCACCAGCTTATAGCTACACATTGTGTATCTCAGAACAGCAGCGAGAGGCTTTAGAACGCAATTCAGCCCACATTAACCTACACTCCTGTTGCAGCTCGATACCCGACCAACTACAGGCTTGGGCAAACATGTCCTCCCTTCTCGATCTCAGAACTGGATGCCAATTAAAAGCTTACTGCAGTGGCTGGGGCAGATTTCTGAGATCCAGGCCACTTTGTTGTGTAGCAAGAACCCTGCCTCAAAGCAATAAACGTGTCACTGAAAATGACAGGCATGGTCTTTGTATGAATTAAGATTTGTCAGAAGTACAAGAAATGATGCCAACCCAGCCTGGTCATGGCCTCCTTCGCCGTGGACCTTTGAGCTGGCAAGTCAAGGTTAGTACTCATCATGACTCCCAAGTGTCACTTGAACTGCCTGTCCCCCTCTGAACATACGCTGGCCACTGCTAAACCAAGTCTTACTCTCTTGTTGGATAACAAATAGGTCTGTTCTCTCTAGGGAAACCTGAAGCCAAAGGTAGTGTTTAGAACTTAGTCATTCCCAGCAGTTATACACCAGAGCAGTGCCCAGGTCCACAGGCTCCCATTAGAGTCAGCACAGTACAACACACCAAGTGTCATGGTGTTCCTACTGTAAGGGCCACAACTGCTTAGGGGCTTGGTTTATGCTCATGAGAATTCTGAAGGCAGCCACTCTGTCTCAGGGGAGCAATACCTGTAGATGGGGTGGGTGCCATGTGTTTTGTATATGGGGATGGGTGCCATGTGTTTTGTAGATGGGGATGGGGTGCCATGTGTTTTGTAGATGGGGTGGGTGCTGTGTGTTTTTGTGATTCCACCAGCAGGTCAGAGGATTCCCAGAAGATATTATGTGTGATCTGCTCAAGAAGAAGAAATGTCAATCCAAAAAAAAAAAGACAGGCCCTTCAGCCTTCAGTAGAGACTCAACAAGTCAGGACGGTTTGGGTGGGACATTCAAGGGAGAGTCCATTCTGAGACCAGATGCCATCATGACGCTTGTTTGACTGGTCAATTGAGAATGATGATGAAATCAGGGCTGCCGCAGAGCCCTTAGACTTTGTCTGGATGTCAGGGATTCTATCTCAGGACCACAGTCCCCGTAAGTTTCTGAGTCACACACTGCTTCCCCTTCGCATGGCGCCATCATCAGTTCATAAGGACAGGGACGGGCATCCTCTCAGACTCTTCCTCACCACTCTCTCCATTTTAGTTGTGCTGTGTGCCCTGCTTAAAACCAGTGCCTCTCTTTTAAAAGATGATGGGAAGATGCCCATCATAGCATAGCAGCTGAGAGTGCACACTTGTCCTGCAGAGGACCCAAATTTGGTTCCCAGCCCTCATGTCAGACAGCTCACAAACACCTGTAACTCCAGCTCTAGGAGATGCAACACCTTCTTCCAGCTTCTGTGAGCATTGCACAAACATATATACACAGGATTTAACTTTTAATATATTATTTATATTTTAATTAAAATATACTAACATCATTTTTTCCTCTTCCCTTCCCTCCCACAAATCCTTCCCATGCGTACCTCCTACCCCCTTACTCCATCTTGAAATCATGGCCTCTTTTTATTTTCTATTCACACACACACCTATATATATAAACACAACCTGTTTGGTCCATTTACTGTTTCTTGTGTATGTATGATTGCAAGGCTTGACCACTTACCACTTGGTATTGGATAACCAATCAGGGGAATGTTCTTCCATAAAGAGGGCTATTTCTTCCTTTCCCATCTTCCTTGGTCACCTGCAGGGCTAAGGCTTCATGAGATTCCCTTTCTTTATTAGTATGTCTATTGATGTCCTTGTTCGGGCAGCCATATTGTTGAGATGTTGTAGGTAAATCTTCCCTGCCACCTGTAGGGGACAGTCTCACAGTAGATCACTTGGTCCTCTCCTTCTTACAATCCTTCAGCCACCTCTCCCTCGATGTATTTCCTGGGGTGAAGGAGTCATGCTGCAGATGTTATCAGCTGGGTCTGGGCACAACAGGACCATTTGGAATGCATTTAGGAACTATGCTGGCTTAGTAAAGCAGTGTTGGAGGTTCTCCTCTAAGATCCCTGTAGTTGGCTAGGCTTCCCGTACCAAGGATGATTCCCATCCTGTTGAATGGGTCTTAAGTTCAGTTAGACAGCAATTGGTTACTGACAAGATATGCGTGCCCCTACTACACCTTTGGGATTTTTGTATCATGCTGGTCATTGTTGTGGTTCTGCTGGGTAGGACTGCTGGCTGCGTTCCTCCCTTGGAAGCTTGCATAGCAACTTCTAGTTCTGTGAAAACCAGCCGTCAGGGAGGAGGCTTCCGAGTCAGACCCAGCATGGATTCTCTGGGTCTTGGGTGCATGGCGAATGCGCAGTTTTCCAATGCTCCAGCTTCTAAGCATTTTCATTATTATTCAAGGTAAATTAATGAGAACATTTTAGCACAGAGGCCTTGGAAAGGAAGGTGGTCTAGCCCCAGGGAAAGGGTTCTGTTTTGTTTTTTGGGGGGTTTTTTGTTGTTGTTGTTGTTTGTTTGTTTGAGGTTTTTTTTTTTTTTTTTTTTTTTTTTGAGACAAGGTTTCTCTGTAGCTTGACCTGGAACTCACAGAGCTCTGCCTGCCTCTACCTCCCAAGTTCTGGCAGAGTTCTGCTTTGTAATGCACACTGAATTTCTTTTTACGAGTATGTCATTTGATTCTCACAGACTAACACTAGAGGTAAATGGCTTGGCAAAACTCAACTGACTGACTCAGTGGCAGGTTCTGCTTCAGTTCCTGCCTCTAGGCTCCGGCCTTGAGTTTCTGCCCCGACTTCCCTCAATGATGGACTGTAAACTGTAAGGTGAAATAAACTCTTTCCTCCCCAGTGTTTAACCACAGCAGCAGAAGCCTAACTAGGACTGCAGCTCCTTAGCCACTGCCCACCGTGGTTACCACACCACCCAGAACTCTCTGCCTTACTGCTAGAAATTCCATCGTGGCCCACTGGGCCTGCCATACCCCAGCTCTACACTCTCCTTGTTGTGGAACATACACTGTGTGAAGATGTGTTGCTGTGATTGGTGTAACAAAAAGCTGAATGACTAAATAGCTAGGCAGAAGAGGATAGGCGGGACTTCCGGGCAGAGAGAAAGGAAGTCAGAAGGATGAATCTAGGAGCATGGGAGACAAGAGGATGCAGAACAAGTCAGATATACAGGACAGAGGAAAGGTAACCAAATCACATGATAAAAGGCAGGTGAACAGAAACAGGTTGACAGGTTGATTTAAGTTACAAGAGCGAGAGAGACAAGCCTAAGCTAATGGCCAAGCGTTCATAATTAATAAGAAATCTCTGTGTCATTTTGTGAGCTGATGGCAAGCAAAAAAGCTTGCTACACTCTTTTCCAGAACTCAGCCATGCCCCTGAATCAGGAAGTCAGGAAACACAGCTTTTCTACTTCCATCTAGATTTGTTTGGGATCTCGCATATTTTCTGCCCAACTTTCAAGCTACAGGGTTAGTGGATTTCAACTCAGGTAGCTGTGCCATTTCCAGTGAGGGACTTGTGGGTGGACACAGCTTCTGAGACCACCTGCAGGTGGGAGCTGCGAAAGCCCCGACAAACACTCCTTTCTCACAGACCCGAGAGTGAGAGAGTTCCTGCACACTGTTTACACCATGCTGCACAACTCCAGCCAAGGCATCGGGATGGAGCTGGCCTGCACTCTTCTCATGCAGACCGGAACGCCTCTGTCTCCCGGCTTTGTGGAGCAGGTCTCCTGGTGGACCAACAGCAGTCTGGCGCCAGCCAACTTCAGTGAGCCCACCAGCACCACCACGGAGGAGGTCTCGAGGGGCTCACCCAGGCAGAGCACAGGTAAAGGAAAGCCGTCGTCCCTGGCAGGGCTAAGGGTAGAGGGCTACAAAGAAGTAGTGCCGCCCATCGTCTGTCGAAGCCGTGGTGAGGTTCAGGATGCCCTGAGTTACAGCAGAAGTTGAGAAGGCAGATAACCTTTGAGGGGCACACATGGTCTGTGAAACAACCGCAGCTGGCTCGGGGCTCCTCTGTTCCTCCTCTTCACACCCCAGCAGAAATACACACGTACACGCACATGTACGCCCATCCTTAAGCACACAGACACCAAAAAGTGTTTCTCAAAGCCTATCACCTCTGGAAATACCCTACGGGATGGGTCCCATGTCACTCTCCGCAGGCCTTTTCTCAGCAAGTTCTGCTTTCGCCTACAATTAACCCCAGGTGAGAGCAAAATGCAGCAGGACGCAGAAAAGTAGCTTCTGGGACACTCAGGTTAAGGAAACACACACGCACAAAAGGACAAGTTATAATCAGTAAGTTTCACTTGGTTCTATTGGAGGTTTCTACGCATAATGCAACCATCAGCAGCAACCACCGTGTGCCGTGACTGCTAGGAAGTGGGTGGAAGTCACTGCCATCTGCTAGCCTTTCCTTTATTTATTTAGTGCTCTGTGAAATTTGATTCCATTTCACTCACCCACTAATCCTCAAAGGTGGGGGCTGTCTCCATTTTACAAATGAAGGAACTGAACGACCAAGGGTTGAGTTTCTTGCTTGCCCGTGGTCCACCACGCCAGGATTCTGATCCAGGTAGTTTGACTACCATATTCTCGGTAAGCACACAAAAGAGTCAGATAAATGGAGAATGTTCAAGATCCAGTGTTGCTTAAATGCAGAACAGGAAGCTGGGATACACGTGGACTCTATCTTCAGATGCTCGATGCTGTCTTCGGCAATTTACTTTACAAGGAGTGATCCTTGGGACCAGAGAAATGGTTTGGCGGTTAAGAGGGTGGACCAGGTAGGGCTCAAGGGCCTTTAATCCCCCTGTGGGGGATCTGATGCCCTCAGCTAGAATCCAGGGTTACCAGCTGTCATATGCAGATACCCACACAGAGACAAACACATAGACACGTGGTTACAATATTTTTTAATTAAGAAGTGAGTCCCTGTATCCTTCTTGGGCTGCCAGGGGACACGCTCAAAATCTAACATAGTGTTTCCAACTCCCGGCCTGGCTTCCTTTTAAGAAAAAGGAAGACTTGGTAGAGCCATTTAAAGCAATAAATATGGAGTAACTCTGCTCAGATTCAAGAGCAGAGATCTTTCGCTGGGTGATGGGGTGGATGGCAGTATGTGAGCAGCTTCCCTGAGCCTCACTCCTCTCATCTGGAAGATGAAGAATGACAACAAAAAGTCAGAGAGATTTCGTCCAGCATCTAGGCAGAACCTAGCACGAAGTATATTTATTAAACAGTTGATGGCCGGGGACAGCAGCTGTCTCTGTAGCAATGGTCCTGCTTGCTCCTTCCTGTTCTTACATGACATTTTAACCACAGCCCTCCCAAGCTGCGTTCTGAACACAGTTGCCCTAGCGAAGGTGTGGTGAGGGCACAGCTCAGCAATTAGTGGGCTCCGAGGCGGAGGTGACAGAGTGCAGTCTTCTCTGGTTCTGAAACCTTGGCCATGAAAGCGTCTGCGTGGAGAGACAGCGCCTATTGAGCTCTGGGACATGACTCAGCGGAACCAGGGGCATTCTGGGCACCTGTTAGAAACAGGCAAGGAAGCCACAATGGATACATGCTAGCAAGAAGGCTATGGTTCAAGTTCTAAGGCTGCCCCTGAGCCAGAGGGCAGTCATCAGGAACCCACTCTGAGACCGTGTTCTCACTTTCCGTCTCCATGACAATAAGTTAAAAGCCAGTTAGCAGCTGTGGGTCCCTTGGCAGCATAAGGAATTAAAACGTTTGTGGTAAACTGAAAATAACATGAAGCAGGAGAAAGGGAGAGAGAGAGAACAAGTTTTTCTATCTACAGGCGAGAGCCTGGGTAGCCCACAGTCGGGGGAGGCTGGCACCGTGTCTTCTTGGCTCTCCATCGTGAGCACCATGACCTTCCAAAGCACCTGGCAAAGGAGATTCTCTTCCATGGGCTCGCAGACCCTGCCTTTCACCTGTGCCCACGGCCTCGTCCTTCAAGTTCCCGCGATGCATCAGGTGGCAGAGGTCAGCTATGGTGAGTCCCCCTCCTGTCCACATTCAGAAAGTCGGAGGAAACCAGCGACTCGGGCAAGAGAGGGAGGTGGCCTCTGCTTTACAGGATTGGATGGACATATGTTTTCAGAAGGGTCCTTTCTCAGGGTTGTGGGTGGACTGGAGGGAAGTCCAACGTAGCAGGAGACTGACAGAGGAGCCTTGAATGGTGTGCCCATCTGGATGCTGAGGACACAGATGTGGAAGAGAAATCATGTGTGGCATTGGCCTCTGCCCTGAGTCTGAACATGTTCACGTGAAATCAAAAATGCCTGGACCAAACACTTTCATGTCATAGCTAACACCCACCCAGGACCAAATGAAGGCTAAAAGGCCTGCAGACTACAGGATTCCTGGTTCTAACACGGCGTTGCTCTGTGTGGCCCTTCTGCCTATGGTTACTAGTCTCAGTCAGTGGGGGCGGGTCCTGGTGGCAGCAGAGACCTGGTGGCCTCATGTGTGCTGTAGATGCCAGCATGCTCTGTGCCAAGGATGCCAAGAATGAGCCTCAGCCTGCAATGGGTTCACCTCACACGTGCCTCCACCTTCCTCCCTCCACCCCCAGCAGCACCTGATCCCTCCCCCCGTTTAATGTGTCCTGCTAGACTCTGCCACCTGACCCATCCCCTCCTTCTGCAATCACCCTCTGCCTTGGTGGCCTGGATTTGTCTTCAACCTGCAATTTTCTTTGCCCACAAACTCCCTGCTGCCCATCCCGAGACCTATCTGTTTAGGTCATAGTTAAACATGATCGATCCTCAAGCCAAACCCAGACAGGGTACGTGTTTTGTTGGGTCTGGATGGTGTTTCAAGAGTTGGGGAGTGCAATCAGGGTTCCCTGACGTGTGGGAAGTCCAAGGACCACCCACCTCCATTCAGGTCTAGTAAGGTGAGCATCCAAACTGCCTAGGCTCCCCCAAAGCCAGTACGTGCAGTAGGATCAAAAACCCAGATTGCTCTTCGAGCTGATGAGGGAGAAGGACTTGATCAGGGAAGGGGGAGGGAAATGGGAAACGGTGGCGGGGAGGAGGCAGAAATCTTTAATAAATAAATAAATTTAAAAAAAAAAAGAAAGAGACTGTCCTGGGGGCCTGGAGAGATAGCTCAGCTCTCTCTACTCTTATAGAAGACCTCAATTCAATCTCCAGGAACACAATAAAAAATTCTTAAAAGCCCCCTCCCCAAAAAAAAAGAGTTGGGGAGTTTCCATAGGAAATGCAGATTAAAAACCATTTTTAAAGACAAGAGAACATGAAGAGCCTGAATCGCCATAAGCCCAGACTAGACAGGCTCCCTCAAGATACCGTCCCAGCAGGCTCAGCTGCAGTGAATCCTTGAGAAAGGCCCCATGGGAGATCTTAGATGGCTTTAGGATCAGTAAAGGAACCATGTCATGTAACTGAGGACTGTTCTTTCACTTTCCAGACCTGAATAATTACACAAAAACTATATTATTTACAACAGTGTTTGGCCAATGGCTCGGGTATATTTCTATCTAGTTCTTACATCTTAAATTAACCCATTTCTATTATTTTATACTTTACCACGAGCCCTGTGGTTTGTTACCACTTGCTTCTTGGGCATCTACATGGCGCCTGGTTGGCTCCGCCTTCTTTCCCCCTCTATCTCTGCTTGGATTTTTCACCTTGCTATATTCTGCCCTGCCATAGGCCAATAAAGCAGCTTCTTTATCAACAACCGGTAATAAAACATATTCAAAGCATACAGAGGGAAATCCCACATTGATGTCACTAATAGTTCCCAGTCTCAGACTCCTTCCTGAGGCCAAGATTGGCACTCTGTTTTACTGTTGCTGTCTTGTAAGTCTGCCTACCCCAGGTTGTGGCATTGTTTGGTTTCTCTGACTCCGGGGACAGAGCTAATCCCTGACCCACCGAACCACTAGGCCAGTTCCAGGATGCTGCAGGCCACAGGATAGACGTTCTGGAGCTGTTGTACCTGGGAAGAGCAGCCAGTTTGTTCCTGGTGCTTCCGCAAGACAAGGACACCCCTCTGGACTGCATTGAGCCACACCTCACAGCCAGAGCTATCCACCTCTGGGCCACCAGGCTGAAGAGAACCAGAATGGATGTGTTCCTCCCCAGGTGAGTGGCTACACCTTCCTCACAAGGGAATGACTGTGGTAGCCAGTGGGGCTTGTACGTAGAGTCAAATCGTCAGACTCCAAGACCCATCCTCTCACTGAGCTAGCTTGTCAAATGAACTTAGGCCAAGAAGTTCCCTGGGGTCTGAGGCTATTCTAAAGTCACTGCAAAGTAGAACATGGCACATACAGTTGAGTTAACTTCCCCGGTCTTCCTGAAATGAATGACTCTCACCGAACTGACTCAGGTCCCTTCCTTGCTCTTCAGGCATGCCACTGCGGGATAAGAAAAGTGTAAGGTGGCACCCTTGTGGGTACAGTTGTCATTGCCCCCAAACCAAAGAGACAAGATGGCTTGTGTAAATGAGAAAGCATGTGTGTAATTCTAGTTAGAAGCCAAATTAGGACATAAAAATTCCAGACTTTCCCAGGCATGGCGGGACAGCTGTAAACCCAGATCGTCAGGATGACGGTCATCAGCAAGTTCAAAACCAGTCTGGGCTACCGAGTGATTCCCCACTAGCCTGAGCAATTGCATGAGACCCTGTCTCTATTAGCTAGTAAATTCAAGACTTGACATCTTTGTGTTGAAGATACATTTGTTCTAAGTGGAGAGGTTCAGTCCTTGAAGAAAATCCAATAGATATAAATATAAATTGAAAAAAAAAAACCTAGTAATAGTGTTCTTGTTTTCCAAAGCAACGATGTTAGCAAAACTCATTGTTTTACAAAAGAGTTCTGCCTAGAGTTTGTCGAATGATGAGCTGGTCCGGCAATTTGAAACCAGAGAAGGCTCAGCATAGCTTTGTAGGTCAGCACAAAGTGCAGAGCGTTGATGTCGGGGAGCTCACTGGCAGCCATGAATTCTTCAGTCCTGTCCACTTGGGGCCTTGGTCACACTCCAAGGCCAGAGCTCCCAGTGGGTACAGGCAAAGGCCTTGGCAGGGCTCCCTCCCTCAGGCTCTTAAAAATAAGTGCATCTCCTGAAACAAAAAACAAAAAACAAAACAAAAAAAAAAAAACCATATGAGGAGAAACCCAAGGAGGCAGGGCCCAGGTCTAAAATGAGATCAGGCATAACGAAGAGCCAAGATGAACTCAAAGCCAAGACAAAGCCCCTTTCTCAAAGCCCAAGGCTCGGTCCCTGATCTTGTGGCATTTGGGGCTAATTAGTGCAGGAGGGAAGGCAGCTCATGCAGTCAGTATGGAGAGAAGGGGCAGCCCAGCCAAGAACCTGCCGTCTCTCATGAAGAAGAGTAGCTCGGCCTGGAGCGGCTAATGGAAGGAGGCCTCCCCAAGAAACACTCAGCTCTACAGAGAGAGGAGACCATGACATTCACATTCTCCCAGGCCCTCAGCAGCGACCCTGAAAACACAGGACAGAGGAGGAGGTCAGAGGGTCTCGGCAATGACTTAAACAACCTCCTCATTCTGATAAATATATTTAGTCACCCAAGGTACCAAGCATCTAATCCAAAACGAATAGGAGATTTTTAGATAAATAAAAGCCATTTATTTCATAAACAAAAGCAACCTTACATACACACACATACCAGACCAAAGGAAAAAACCAAACAAACAAAAAGCTTAGTTGTAAACTTTTTAGGGCAGTGATTCTAAACCTAAAAAAGTGATTCTAAACCTGTGGGTCATGACCCATCGGGAGGGGGAGTGAAACAACCCTTTCACAGGGATCCCATATCAGATGTCCTGCATATCAGATATTTACATCACAATTCATAACAGCAGCAGAATTAAGGTTATGAAATAGCAATGAAAATAATTTTATAGTTGGGGGTCACCACAACGTGAGGAACTGTATTAAGGGTCTCAGCATAGGAGGGTTGAGAACCCCTGCTTTAGGGAATAAACCCAAAAGTTAAAACTGCGTTAAGCTCAGCTTTAGACCTAAGCCTTGGGCCATAATAGACACAGCCACGGTTTTGTTGTTCTCTTCTCTTTGGACAGCCCTTCACTATGTAGCCCTGGCTAGTTAGGAACTTACTATGGAGACCAGGCTGGCCTCAAACTTACAGAGATCCACCTGCCCCGCCTTCTAGCGCCAGGTTTAAAGGCACTTAATGCTACCACCCACTGCACAGCCAGCTTTTGGGTAAGAATTTACCTCTGGTTTGCTCAAGTCAGTCAGTCTCCATTTAGTAGAATGTGCTCTATGGTCATCAGATAGATTTCACTGAACAAGAGCCCATAGATGCCTGAAACTAGAAAATAATATGTTTAGGAATATAGAACAGCCCAGGTCAGCCAGGACTACATAGTGAGACTCTGTCTAAAACAAACAAAAATCTGGCTGTGTCTGCCATGGTCCAAGGCATATGTCTAAATCCAGACCTAAATCATTTCCAGTTTATGCCCTAGTACAATGGCTCTCTCGCGCTCTCTCTCTCTCCCCCTCCCTCTTTCTCTCTCCACCCACCCACCCACACCACACACACACACACACACACTCTCTCTCTCTCTCTCTCTCTCTCTCTCTCTCTCTATATATATATATATATATATATATATATATATATATATATATATATATACAATGCATTTAGGTCACATTCCACATATCTAAGAGCCTGGCACCAGCATCTCCTCTGCTCTGCATCCTGGCACAGAGGATGAAGTGGTGGCAGAAGCAGTCATGGGGTGGAAAGGGATGTGAGAGAGATTGAGGGTCTGACTTCCTCTTTTACGTTGAGAACCACTCCCATAGAAAACAACAGCAGAACTATGTTACCTCCCAAGGGCTGTCCTGACCGATCACCTTCAGTTAGACCTGCATCCCAAAGGCGCCGCTAGCTCAATACCACTACCCTGTGAGCCAGGCTTCCAGCACAAGAACCTTTGGGGACACACCCAAGCAATATTCAAATTCACACACACACACACACACACACACACACACTGAGCTTTGCTCTTCTTTGAGGAAGCTGCTGGCTACCATTATATGCAACACTTTCTGAAGGACATTTCTCTCTCTTCTAGATGGGATATAGTGCCCATAAAAGTCATTTTTAAAGTGTTCTTTGAGCTGGGTATGCTGGTGCACACCTTTAATCCCATCACTCAGGAGGCGGAGGCAAGCAGATCTCTGTGAGCTTGAGGCCAGCCTGGTCTACATAGTTCCAGGCCAGCCACAGTTATTTAGCAAGACCCTGTCTCAATGAATAAATGGATAATAAGTGCACACTGTATGTACTTTTTAAAGTTTATTTACAAAAGTGTGCAGCCATGAAACAAATTTTATAATTTATAAAGAGTGTGTTTCACGTAGCCAAGGATGACCTTGAACCTCTGCTCCTGCTGCCTCTGGATCACGAATCCTGGATTCACAGATGTGCACCAGGGCAGTTGATTTATGGGGTGCTGGGGATCAAACTTGGGGCTTTGTATGCGCTAGACAAGCACTCTATCAGCTGAGATACACCTCCAACCGACTCCGAGCTCTGGAAGATGTTCGTCACCTTAGAAAGAAACCCACATTCATGAGGCATCTCTTCTCGGCGCTGGGCAACCACTATTTTACTCTTTCTCTGTGGATTTTCTTTGAAGGGATAGTTCATGCCGCGAGCCTTTTATCGGGCTTTTATCACCTATCTCGTCTTTTTTAATGGCTCAACAATATTCTAGTACATGGGTACACTGTATTTTATTTAAGCATTTCCAACGTTTTCAACTGAAATGAAATAACATCACTTTCCCCCTTCCTTTCCTCCTTCTAGGCCCTCCCAGCTACCCTCATTTGAACCCTCCTCAAATTGCTATTATTGTCACATACCTGCAGTCATCAGCTGCCTGTAGTTGCTTTTCTTGGGGGTGTGATCCAGAGAAAATTTCCCCTTCCATCTTAACAGGTCCGTTGATATCACCATTGTTCTGGTCTTGTGTATGCAAACATTTCTAGGAGATACCATTTTGTGTAACTCCTAAAACTCATCGCCCAATTAAAGTCTCAAAGTCTATGCCTAGCTTTCCTAAGAGTTTTAAGGTATGGGTTTCGCTCTTACTTTAGGCTTTTGATCCACTGTGAATTAACTATTGTACCCGTGACAACTTGAGGTCCAGGGGACACCAATGATCCTTGCTGTAGGAAATCTGCATGTAACTTTTGGCTCCCAAAAATACTACTAATAGTTTGCTTTTGACTGCTCTTGTCCCAGTATCAAGCAGTACTACCATATATATTTTGTGCAAGACATGTATGGTTAAAAATAAGAGATGTCCACACTTCTAACTGACCACCTTCACAGAGATGATATCACGGACCAGTGGAGGGCTTTGCAGATGTTCAGCGGAAGAGGTTGTAAAATGATCACACCCGTGCAATACACTGTAAATCGCAGGTGTCAATCTTCTGCCATCATGACTCAACACAGGATCTGCGCATCTGCTCACATTTTCAAGGGTTGGAAGAGCGGGACTGCGGCGTGAGGCAGTCTCTAAGTGCATGCTAAGCTTAGCTTGTACATATCTTCTGGTAGGAAATGCCAAATTAGCCATATGTGTCATGTATCCATGACATACATTCCCCTTCAGTGTTATTTTTCTAGGCTGCATAGTTCACCTGTGAAGTTTTCAAATTGATGCAAAATTTCCAAAAACAAAAGAAAAATCTACGTCAGTTGAAGCCCATGTTATTTGAGAGTCAGCTGCATTTGGTGTAAGGAGGAGGTCAAACCTTCGTGCGTTTGCATGTGGTGATTGCCCAGTATCCTATGCATTTGTTGAAAGTATCATTCTTTCCTTCATCACCAAAAAAAAAAAATACCAGATATATGGGCTTATTTCTGAACTCTCGGTTTCATTCTATGGGAAGATTCTTGTGTTTGTGTAGTGTTGTGCCACTTTGGCTCCTAAAACAGCAGTCAGCCTAGAAATCAGGAGGTGAGTCTAATTTTGTTCTCTTCTTCCTAGAGACTAACTTACGAATTTTAAGATCAGCTTACCAGTTTCTGCCCAAAACAAGCAAGTTGGCATTAGACACGAGGATGTCTCGGATACGTATGTCAGTCAGGGAGTGCTGTCTTCTGATGTGGGAGTCTCAGGCTGGGGGCTTGGGATGCCTTCCTTCCATTCAGTTGTTTCTTGGACAGAGTTTTGTGCTTCTGGGTGTCTCAAATGAGCTCTAATAGTGTTTTTGAGTGGTCTTCAGTGTTTTCTACACGTAAGAGCAAGTCATCTCCAAATTCAGATAGAGTTACTTCTTCCTCTTTTAAACTATATTTTATTTTACAACTTTTTTTTTTCATGGTACTGAGGATTGAACTCAGGGTCTCTTGTATGCCAGGCAAGTGCTGTACCACTGGGCTGTATCGCTAGCCTCCACCTCCTTTCTGATGTGATCTGGCTTGTGGATTTACACCCTCCTGCACAAGGCCAAAGTCAAGTGGCGTGAATGGCTACCCTTGTTCTTGATCTTACATGGGAACCTTGAAGGGAAGATGCTAGGTGCGGGGATTTTTGTAGACGTTCTTCATCATCTTGAGTCACCTCATGTCCCAAGCTGGCTGACTATTTGATGCTCTTTGGGCTTTTTGTATGGGCATCACTTGTCGTTGTATTTGGTAGTAACGTCCAAGCAAGCTGGGCTAGTGCTCTATCACTGAACATCCCCCAAGTCCTGTTGATTTTTAATCACGAAAAGGTGTTAGATTTTGTCACAAGCCTTTTCTTTAACTGTTGAGATGACCACGTAATCTTTATTAACATGTTGTTATCTTATTTTCATGCCTAAACACATCTTGCACTCTTTCTCTAAGCCCTACTTGGTAGTGGGAGACTTGATATGATGTTGGATTTAACTATACTCAATTCACTTCAACCCAATCCCTACTATGTTGTTGAGAGTTCATATGAAATATGACTCTAGCTTCTCTACAGGGCAGGCAGTGTCTCCGCTGTTTACTCCAGTTACCGTGCTTTTCTTCCTGTTCTGCCTTTATAATCACATAGGAGCAGCACTGGAATAATATAATATAAAATATAATATAATCATATAGGAGCACCACTAGGATCTTCTGAAATCAGATCCCACTTTTCTTGACTTTACTTTACTAAAACATGACATTATTCAGTTTCCTCACCCACCACATCTTTGGTTTCTTAATATTATTGTGAAACCACAGTCAAAACACAATGCTAAGTGCCTAGCCATGCTGGGCATTGTACTGAACCCTTTACACGAATTCTCATTTAATTGTCAAACCCTATTTAGATTTTACCGCTGCCATGCTTATCGTACAAAGAAACATAACAAGGAAATAGAGGTGAGGTAACATGCCACTGGGTCTGGAAAGAAGCTCCTGGTGAGAGGAAACAAATTAAAAAGCCAGGTCCATAGCACTAATCGTTACAGTCAGCATTTATGCTTTTCAAAAAGGATGTTTCCTGGGCTGAAGACAAATAGTTTGAAAAATATCAACAAACTTTTTTTTTTGTTTTTCTAAAGTTATGTATGGTTTATACAAAAGACCATTTAAATTATATTTCTTTTTTTATTTTTAAAGATAAAGAGCAGTAGCAGTCTATTTGAAGGCTTCTTCGACAGCAAATCAGTGCTTTGTCTTGGGGAAATGCTGAGCTGAGTCTCTCTGCTTTCAGTGGTGTCTGGGCAGTTCAAGGTTGAGTTCCTTCTCTGCTGTACATCAAAGGCACACACATACTGCACACAGCAAACATGAAAATGTGTTACACAGCAGAAAAGCTCTACAAGGTACTATAGCTACTGTTTTGCATCCATTATGTCTGAGATTCTATCCAAATGTGAGGAGCAAAGTCCAAGTGATAATGGCTAGGCTCCACACTCTCATAGCCTGGATTTGAACTGAGGAGCACCCCATTACTCATTAGGGCATTCTTGAGCAGGTTTTTTAAAATACATAATGCTTTGAATTTTCCATCTACTACATAAGGAATAATAGCCATTATATGAAGATGGAATCATTTCTATGAAGTTCTCATCTTAGTATCTACCACAGTGTGAACACTCACTAAATATTATTAATAAAAAGGAGCTGAGGTAGCTTCTCTTCTCAGGTCACTTATGGTGTCATAAAGAATATTAATAGGAAGCAGACTGGTCTGGACACCCTCAGAGTACAGCTTTGCAAACTGGACTTTAAGAACCAGAGTGACTAGGCTAAGGGTGGAGCTCAAGCAATAGAAAATCTGGCAAGGATGCAGGAGGTCCTGGGCCCTAACTCTAGTACCATCTTGAAAAAGTCAGGCCATCTGAGTAGGAAGGTATCAGCTGAGGGATGGACACTTATTTAAAGGCAGTCAAGGGAAACAGGACCATCATAAGTGAGCAGTATAGACAAAGCTGGGGGAAAGCCCAGAAGGGTCAAGATAGCCCCAGGTATGACTCAAGAGAAGGAACAATGAAAAACACAGAGTGGTGAATTCCAGTGTGCCATGACCTCCATGTGGTATGTATGAGAGAGTAGTGTGCATTCTAAATGACACCTGATAGTTGGCTTTTGTTTTGCAGGTTTCGGATCCAAAATCAGTTTGATTTAAAAAGCATTTTAAGATCATGGGGTATCACTGATCTTTTTGACCCACTCAAAGCTAACTTGAAAGGAATTTCAGGTAATCATTTTTCAATTCTTCCGATCTTTTGGGGGCATTATGTTTGGGACAGTTTTGCTATATTGATGAAAGGACCTTTACTGTTTCCATAGAGCTTTTGACAGTAAAACACCTGTCTAAAAGAATAAAGCACTTGGCTTTCTATAATGTGGTGCCTCTGATAACAGTCAAGTTCTGATTGGATTTGGTGAATGAAGGGTGCTCCTTGGGGATATTGAGCGTGGACTTGGAAAGCACCATCATAGTGTAGCAAAGTGGCCGTAGGTGAAGAGACCTCCCTCTGCCGTGACCAGACGCTCATGAAGACTCAAGGCAGCACCGGAACCTTCATTCTGCTCTCTGCTGTCCCATCAGCATCATGGTCATCCTGTCTCTACCCTTTCCCTTCCTGGTTGCCTTTAACTCCTCCTGCCTTTTGTAATGAGCTAAGTGTAAATCTTTTCTTCATCCATTCCTCAAATTTCCCTTGCTCGTACGACCTTGCCCTAAGAGGCAGCAACCGTGCTCAACTTCTTTTCCATAGTTGACATGCTACTGCTGATCACTAGGGACCATGCTTGCCTGCAGCCTGAGCTTACATTGCACGCCCAAGAGAAAAGGAATGGTAACATCTACTTTTGAGAATTTCTTGAGGGAACCACTGTCTCAACTTTGGCCAACTCATAAGGCCCTGGACTGTCCCTGCTCCACAGACTATCTGTGAGGGGAGAACACTGCAACAGATGTTCTCATTGGTCTAGACAATGCTTTTACTTGATGAACTTGGAAGTTACCATTTTAAACACCAGGTCATTGGAATACCTGGCACTAAAACTTGGTTCAGAATATTCCTTAATTACAGACAATAATGGGAGTTTGATCTTCAAGTCCAGGTTTGTGCTTTAGATGTGACCAGACAGAACAACTGCAAGTTACTTATTCAATAAAGCATGGCAGGAAGTATCTAGAGTACTAAAATTTGCCATCTTTGGGCTAAGACTTCATAATAGAGTACTTGCTGAACATGCACAAAGTCCTGGGTCCCGTCTCCAACACACACACACACACACACACACACACACACACACACACACACAAAACCCATCTACCACCTCTTTGTCTAAATGTACAAAGACAATAGTAAAGTTTTCTACTGTCCACAATACTAGGCATACAATTAGAAACAAGGCAATACTGCTGGCTTAGTTGAAAATATCAACCAGAAATTTTCTTATTAAGAGGAATGCTTTGACACTTACAGGAAAGGAAAACTATAACAGCGAAATGATCAAAGGCAAGGGGCAAAGGACAGCCAAGTTATGCATATTCTATCTTCAATAATGGGCAAGCATATCATCTTCTCAAGGCTTCAGAATTCAGCTCTGGCATCCCTGTGGCTGATGGAAATTTCATTACTTTTACATCCGAATGAAAAACTTTAGGATGCTGGGTTTGGTACCTGGTACCAAAAGGGAGGGAAAAAAGCAGCTTTGAGGTTATTCTTGGCCCTCTCTTCCACAACATTGCATTAATCAGTTGCTCCTTCATAATTCCTAGTCTTTCTCCCTCAGCATCTAAGAAAGACATATTCAAATGTCCATCTTGTGTCCTTAAACAGTAGTGGTCCTGTAGCTTGCAGTCCCACTGTAAGTAAAAATACCCATGGCCTGTAAGATGAGCGACCCACTGTTTCTGAGACAGAATCTCTCACTAGGATTAGGCTCCACTGGGCAGCAAGCTACGGGACTCCACTGCCTTTCTCCCTTGTTCCTCCCAGCCTGTGCAGTGCTGGGACTGTACGCATGTACTGCATCCCTTGGCTTTTTACCATGGGTTCAAGGAATCCCATTTGAGTTCTCATTACCAACTGAGCCATCACCCCAGCCTGTTACCAAGTCCTATGAGTACCACTGAGATGGCTCACATCTAACACAATTCATTTACTTACATTTGTTCAAACCAATATAATTCAAAGCTCACAGATGTGGCTTAAAAATCCAGCATGTGTTAATAATTTTGGGGCTCGTATTCATGCTTTTTACTGAGACTTAACAATTTTCTTCCATTGTTTTGTTCCAATATAATATAGAAGTCAAGTGATGGCACAACACCTGCTTTTATTAATTAAGCAGCTACTTACTAAAAATAATCTTTTGGGCTGTGGTAGTGCACACCTTTAATCTCAGGCAGAGGAAGGTGGATTTCTTTGAGTTCAAGGCCATTCTGCTTTACAGAGAAAGTTCCAGGACAGCCAGAGCTGTTACACAAGAAACCCTGCCAAAAAAGAAAGAGAAAGAAAGAAAGAAGAAAAAAGGAAAAAAAAACCAAATTAACAATAATAACAAAAAGCTGCTTTCTAGCTATGGTAGTGAAGCTGAGTCACTGGGACAGACATAAACCTTGTGATAGTTTAAAAAAAAATTTAATATCTGACCCTTTATAGATATAGCTTGCCAACTAAGATATTGCTTTCCGATGCCTGTCTTTAAGCATAACTCAAAACCACTCATGTCAGTACCCAAGTGGGCTTCTGCCTACAGCAGAGACAAGGCCGCTGAAACAAATGGGAAGTTACCACCCACCTCACCAATTGTATGGAACAATCTTGGTTTTAAAAATTAAAGTTTTATTGTGTGTGTGTGTGCTGGGGTAAAGGAGTACATGAACAGCGTGGAGCTCAGAGACAACTCTGTAAAGTCAGTTCTCTCCTTCCCCATTTCTGTGGCTTCCAAGGATGGAACCAGGGTCATCGGATTTGTGAGGCAAGCACCTTTACCTGCCGAGCCATCTTCTCAGTGCTATCTGCAGTTTTTACAAGAGAAATGAAAAAACAGAGCCCTCTCTCTCCAATTAACAAGGGGTCACCATACTTTGTATTACTGAGGAAGCCCAACAAAGCTCTTTTTTCCCCCACTTGATTCCAAAGTCAGAATCACTTAGAATTCTCCTTTCCTAGGGGGGTAAAACACTTCTCTGTTCCTTCTTGGCATTTTAAAAACTCAATATTCCAGATCTCACCTGAGCCCAGATATAGCTCTCCATCCCCACTGACACCTTGTCTCTACAGATTACAAAGTTATCAAGTTGCTGCGGTTTCTTTCTCACTGAAGAGAACAGGTAGGCACCTGTTCTGGGCAATCCCCTTCCTTAGGTCATCAGCAGGCTTTGATAGAAACTCATACCTCCAGTTCAGGTATTGCTTGGGTACAAATTTCAAACTCTTTAAAAACTATCTTAGTCTTTGTTTTCTTAAGCAGGTAGTCAACTTCCAATTTCTGTCCAGTAAGAAGTTCAAACTACATGCAATGATTTGAATAAGGCAATTGTCTAGAGGGCCATAGGCAGTACAGTCAACATTACATAGAAAGGAGTAAGCAGAGAATGAGAAAGCAACCAGCTAGCTAGTTGAGCCACCCAAGATTCCTCCAGACACTTTCCTATGTCTTGGACCAGCTGCAGTGGTACATTACATACCTACCCTTCACTTCTCATACCTACCCTTCATTTCCCATACCTAAAGGATGGAAAAGATAAGCGACAAGTTCTTCCCAAAGGAAATCATTATCAGAAAAAGGAAGCAAATGTCCCATCCCTGTCCTGATGAGGAGTTAAGGACGAAATGCAGACAATGATTTACTAATGCGTGACCAACTATATATAAAAGGTTGATGGCACCTACCAACCAAAGGAATGGGAATTAAACCCTTGCCAAAGACCACAATGTGCTTAGTCCTGGATACATACACCGCTTGACACGTGCAAGTACTAAGCATTACTCTGAAAGCTGGGCCAGGCAGTAAAGCGAACATGCCACAATGGCCACTTGCTAGAGCTAACAGTAAGATGGGGAAGGGGGTAGCCTTGAATAGGCAGTGTCACGGAGGAGGAATGGGCAGCATGCTGGGAAGGAGGGAGAAGAATCTCTCACATTTGCTGTGCGACAGTATGTAGGCACTGGTATGTTTATACTTGGCTATGAAGGGCTTCCCAGAAAGTTCAGCTAATAAACTGGGAGAAAGGGGAGGTGAGGGTGGCTTCAGGGTAGAAAGCTATGTACCGCAGTCCTGCTGGAGCCACTCACAGCAAATATTAGCAAATCAGCAGTCCCAAGAAAGTTTCCTACTCACAATCACGTGGGATCCATTAACCTGCATCTCCCTCATTAACTAAGGAGACGTTTCTACAGAACAGCACCTACACATGATTCTGAGGGAAAAACAGGCTGTGACCTTTAATGGCACTAAGCAGATGCCAACAATTCAGAAAAGCGAAGGACAGGAAAACCCCTCTGCTTTTCCTGGTTAGTTCATTAGTGGCATAATATTTCAATAGCCTCATGACAAATGCGAGCACAATGCAGACTGAATACAAGATAAACACAGAGTAGTCTACAGAAAGGTCAGCTCTCACCAGAGAATTTCAAAGATGTGACGTTGGTGGCATACTGGCTATGAGTAGTCTTGCTATGACTATGCAAACAGCTACGGATATGCAAACAATTAAACAATTTTGGTCATTCTTGGAATTTGGTGGGGATAAAAGCTACTTAAGCAACTCATCTGCCTTTCCAGACACTCAAAACAGTCCAACCTAGCTTATCAAAGAGGCATTCATATCAGGACAATGACACCCCCCCCCCCCCCCCGGTGTGTGTGTGGGCAAACTGCAGACATGGGATTTGCTGTATGTTATCTGACAAGGGGTTTCAGAATGAAGTTGCACTCATTTAATCATATTAAAGTAGTTCAGACAACACAGAGGTAACAGTGTCAGACAGTAAAACCTCAACTGGCAAAGATGCTCTTTACGAATTTTTTTTTAATATTGGCACTGTTTGTTCAGTGGACTAGAAGGAGCTAATTATTAACAGAGAATCTTGTTTCTTCTCTCAAAGTCAAGCAGAAAAAGACCACCACTGAAAACAATCTGATTCTCCACTGGTACCAAGTGAATATCCACTGACTTCCGCCTTCCATCCTCTACTGCCAGTTTTCCCTTACAGTGGGAATAACCTTCTCATGATATCCCATTGTGTCACTGCAATGACACACAAGAATCTGCACCCTAGGTTCGCTTTAGTCTCACAGAACCCTTAGGGGTCTCATCTCCTTGCGTGCACATGACTAGAGCAGAACAACCTAAGAAGCAAAGCTCCCTACCTACATCAAAGACTGTTAACACCCAAGTCTCTTGGATGGTGTACTACAGAGGGCAGTTTCTTGAATGGAGGGGATTGGGTAGAAATGGGCTTTGGGTCTGAAAGCTGGATATTCTCAATTCTGATTGGGTGTGTGTGATACCAGATCAGCACTTCCCCTCAAGCAGAAGGGCTGGGCAGCTTAGCCTTATTTCTGCATGTCAACCTTCACCATTTGTTGTAACACATTATTTCATCTTTGGAGAATTGTTTAGTTACAGAAATCTGTCAAGCCCTTTCTAAGTTCTCTTTTTACTATTTGCTAAGCTTACCTTTGAAACTGTTAACACACACACACACATAGCTGTAATCTCACACTTCTCTACGGGTTCCAGCCCTTAAGGTAAGCAAACTAGGAAAGCAGCAGTCAGTTCCAAAGAATGTAGTTGTGGAGCAGCAGGCATTTCTTTTTTTAAAAAAAAAAAAAAACATTTATTTATCATGTACACAGTGTTCAGCCTCCATGTATGCCTGCAGGCCAGAAGAGGGCACCAGATCTCATTAAAGGTGGTTGTGAGCTACCATGTGGTTGCTGGGAATTGAACTCAGGACCTCTGGAAGAGCAGTCAGTGCTCTTAACCTCTGAGCCATCTCTCCAGCCCAGCAGGCATTTATAACACTGGATTATTCTCATAAATAATCCAATGACTTTTATCTTCAATGTCTTCTTAAATACTGCCCAAGAGGACAGTCAAGAGGAAACTATCTAAAAGTTTGTTAAACTTAATCCTGGGTGACAGTATCTGCTTTGTAACACACTCTTGGGAGCCTAAAGACTTACTTACTTAACTTTAGAAGTATAGGCTAAAGTTAAGATTTTAATATTAACATTAAAATTAACTTTATGGGTTCAGTCTCTACTAATTTGGGGGAAGACAGATTAAATCTAGTGACCAGAGCTCGTGAGAGTTGTAGAAAGATAACGTGACTTGGCAGTTTTCTGTACCACTCCCTGTAGACTAGTAGCACTGAATCTTGAAGTTTTACTTGATATGTACAGAAAATGTAAACAAATCACTTCACGTTTCTGTCATTTGCAAATTAGGCCAAGACAGCTTTTATGTTTCTGAAGCAACCCACAAGGCCAAGATGGAGCTTTCCGAGGAGGGCACCAGGTCATCTGCAGCCACAGGTACATCCAGAAGCCAGGCACTCAGCACCATGGGGCAGCTCAGTTGACTCCAGTTGTAAACCACACCACTTAAGCCCAAGACCAGGTGTGATGCAACATTTTTTTTAAATGACAGAAGGCAAAATCTTGAAAAGTAATGATGCCAAAAGTATCATTGCCCTATCAACAAGGAATAAAATCATACAGATTTTACCTTTGAGGGAAGCTACTTCATGGAATATTTTAAAAATGAGACACAGGATTGATTAAATAGTATCTTTCCTCTTTAATTTCACCATTTGCAGTCCCAAAGTACCACACAGTAAAATGTCACTAAGTGTTTTGACTCCTTAAAGACAAATAAAGGTTAATACCTATGTATCTACATCTGCATGTACTTTGCCATGGCCAGGAAACATGACAGGGTCTATTCTTTCCCCAGCTGTGTTGCTGCTGAGGAGGTCCCGGACTCCTGTTTTTAAAGCAGATCGGCCCTTCATCTTTCTTCTGAGAGAACATAGCACAGGTACTGACTCTTTTAAAAATTGGATTCAGACATTTATCCTCCTCCTAACAATCTAATTTTACACATCCATTTTCAAATTATTTCTTCTAGTTCTTTCTATGGTGTTTTCTTAGCAGCTGCTGTCTTACATCCTGAGAAAGGGAAATTATTTCACAGAACAAAGGAACCTCTTTTTCCTTCATGGCTTTTACTTTTCCATTTATTTGTAGCTAGTGCTTTTTTTTTTTTTTTAGTTGAGTAGTTTTCTACTCTAAAATCTTAAAAAAAATCATGAAAACACAGGTCAATCAAATCTTGCCTTTCTTGTTAGAAAAGACTGTTTCTTCAGGTCAAGATACATAACAGAAGTCACACAGAATCTGCAGTATTTTAGGGATGCACACATTTCTATGTTGTTTGCTGGCCTTTCTCAAGTACTTTTCTGCACCACTACAGAATAGTCTCAATGCAAAAATGGGAGGCACAGGTTAGCCTAGCTAGCACAACAGAAGAACAAGCAGGTATCCCTAAAATTCAGCAATATTGAAAATACTTTGAATTATTATTATCCCTCAAATTGTTCTCCTGCAATAATCATTGGCCTCGGAAGGAAGCGATTCTCAGTAAAGAGTTGTTGGCAATTCTCAGTAGTGTTTAAAACAATATGGAACAAGATTAATACAATCAAGCCAAGGTGAACCTACTTTAACTTAAACATCAGGCATTACTTTTATTTGAGGAAAAGAAAAAAAAATACCAAAAGTTAGAATGAAAATTAGCATAGTTTAACACAGATTGTTAAAAAGAAATATTGTCAACATCATTTTATCTGAGAATCATTTGTATACTGCCATAACTTGTGCTAGAAATCAAATGAACATTTCATGACAAAAAGAATGTAGGTAATCATTCCATGGAAAATAATCTACTTGGGGATCATGACAATGTCCACTTAGTATTTCACCATGGTCACCCCAACCCCAGTGACTGCGAATAGACAAAATGGTCCTGATCACTCAGACCAGGCAGCAGAGAGTATGTTTTTTTTTTTTAAAAAAAAAAAAAGTTAACAAAAAGACAAGTTTTAAGCCCTCAAACCAAGAGGGAGGACTAAGCTTGAACAAAAGGGCCACTGCAAAAGCTCATATCCAATAAAAAGAACAATAAGATGACAAATAACAGATTCCTGAAATTCAACTGTATAAAAACCATGTAAAGTTGTTGGACTAGAAAAGACACAATTTCAGTGGTATAAATTTTAACTACTAATCAAAATGAAAATACAGGTCTAATTAGTTCCCTAATTCACCACAAATCTTAGTCCCTGTGGCTTTTTCTTTCCAGAAGGTGGCTGTTCTGATGACATTACTGAAGGAATTATAAGGTTTCAGCTGGGGCTGGAAGACAGCTCAGTTATTAAGAGAATTTTCTTCACTTATAAAGGCTCGGGTCCCAGCACCCACATGGAAACTCACAACAGTCTGTAACTCCAGTTCAGGGGATCTAACACTTTCTTCTTTTTTGGCTTCCAGACACCAGGCATATATGTGGTGCACTTACATACATGTAGGCAAAACACTGAAGACATAAAATAAAAAATAATCTTAAAAAAAAAAAACCCTCAGCCTTCACTGTTAGAGTTTACAAATCTTAGGTTGATATAACCAATTAACCAATCAATCAACAAATAGGAGAACGCTAAGAAAAATTACCTTTAAACTCTAATACCAACCTTTTGGAAAGTACCACTTGTCCAGCATAGCATCATTCTATGACCTCAAAGACTAAAAAATACTGGCCCCCACAATATACCCCCCACCCTTACCTTTGCTGACAAGGATTCTGTAGAAATTTCACTAGTTTAATAACTTGCCCACCATTTTCAAAAAGGTGAAGGCCTGAGATGGAATTTTAAGCTTTAGTTTTGATAGGTGGCAAACTTTGAGACTAAGTTTTAGTATTAGTATGTAAAGATTATGATGCCAGACAGATGGGGGGGGGGGTGAGCAGAGACAGAAGAATCTGGTATTTTACTACTCCCTTGAGGGTTCACAATGGATAATGTAGTAAAGGCAGAAGATCTGAGCATTTTTCCACCAGCAGCCTGTGACATGAGGACCCTTCCAAGGACAGCTCCCCAGGTGCTCCAACTTAAGTATAACTCCTATCTAAATGACTCCAGTATTCGCACTGATCTCACTCTTAACTCATCAAATTCTCAACCAAAGGTCAATCTGGATTTTGTATAGTTCCTACTACACGGAATCACCTCAACAATTCCATCTCTAAATTATACCTTCAATTACTTCCAGGTATTTTGAAGAGGTAAGATAGTTTTAATGAATTGTTATATGAAAATACTACAAGTCAAATTAAATGCTTCTTTTTATTTTTCAGGGTTTGTCTTCAATATTGGGAGAGTTTCAAATCCCCTTGACTAAAATAGCAAATCTCAAGAATGTTCTACGTATGCTTTCCTTCATAAATATTTATAATTTCTTTTAAAGGTATGTGATTTCCAAATATTATTAATCTAAAAATAATTCAATTAAAAAAATAATTTTGGAAGTATTTTCCCCATAATTATTCCAAATCTAAAAACCCTAATCTTTTCTATTGGATCCTCCAAACCACTAAAAGGCACAGCAGTGACTGACGAAGGTGTGCATGAGTCAGGACACAAGGTCACATCCTTTCTACGGTGTGTGGTCCTGTGAGGATGGAAAATGGAAGTGCCAGGTATCCTTATCCTGTGCAAATCAGTGAGGAAAAAATGAACACAGCCATCTTCTAAATAACAGCCTCAGTGTCAGAACCAAGAGATCCCCTCTGAATCATGTCACAGACTCACGTAAGCATGCCATGGGACCAAATTACTACATACTAGACATTTCAGAATGTGGCATACCCTAAACCTCCCACATCCTAACTAGTGGCTAGACTTGAGTGTCATCCAAACTCTGTGCGAAAGGTTGAAGGGTGCGAAGAAACCAGTAATACCTCAAGTAATCTACTCTTAAAGTTGTTTTTTAAATGCATCTGTCTGTCAGCCACAGGTATAACCATTCCCATTATCTAAGTCAGAGTGGAGAATGTTGGCATGGCCAACAAAAACTAAGAACATATAGTAAAAAAGACAATGCGGGTTATGTAACATATAATTACAATAGTTTAACAAATATTAAGTTGTGTATTTTTCAATGCTAAAAAGCAAGGCCTTTAAAATTCCATTGCCTTAGAATGTTTCTAAGTAGTTACTTTAAATGTGATTATTTCCTAAACCACACAAGAGTAAAATAGAGCATTTATTGATGGAATAACAAAAGTGCTTTTCTTAAATATTCTTCAAAATACATTTGTACAACTTACAATAATATATCCAAAATAACTGTATATACAAAACATTACCTAGTTCTTAATGTATGTGCTTTTTTCCCCAAAAATTACAAAGTAACTTCTTTTTAAATTTTTTTCATTTCTTTTTTTTTTTTTTTTTTTGGCAAAGTTCAACCTTAACAGAGCTGACAATTTTAAAGGTTGGTTTAAGAAAATATAACCTGAGGGAAACTGACACGCAAGAGCCAATGACAAGCAGAGGATTTGGAGAATAGTTTTAGTTTGTTAAATTAAAAAAAAATTAGTGATACTTTTCACATTACAAAAATAAACCAAAATGAAAAGGTCACTGTAAAATGATGGAGAGGATCTGTAGACTGTTTTAGTATTTCAAATAGCCAACAATGCATGTCAAAGAATGAATGCAAGATTACATCAGTCTTGTATTTACTTTGTATTTGGAGAAGACAGTGAAATAAGTGGCCACATTCTATTTTCTTTTAATTAATTGCTATTAATGTGGTTGATTTGATTGGCTCTTCGGTGAATTTCATCCAAGAAGTTCTCCAGCTGTTCTATTAGCATTCGTTTTTTAAACCTGTGTGAGAAAAATAAGAGGATTCTCAATTACTTCTTAATGGACAGCATACATAAACTAGCATGTATCAAGAAAAAAAATGATTTTGGGAAAGATTATTTTCAAGTAGAATGAAAATGAAATCCAACACAACTCATGAGACCTCCACCCTATACAAAGAACTAATTAGGCAACTGAGGAATGCTGAGAGCGGGAGAAATATGTCTTCCTCGGGCAAGAGTACACCAACTGGTGATGCAGTAACAAATGCACAGCCCTGAAAACATACATACAAGTAACATTATACAGATCAAGCAGATTATATTTATATACTTAAGAAAAAAATATATAAACAAATACACACAGATATATGTATGTAACAACAGCTAATGGTACAAGAGGCTACGGATTTGAAAGCAAGCAAGGAGAGTATATGAGAGGTTCTAGAGAGGAAAAAGAGGGACATCTCATAATATTATAATCTCACAAAGAAAATACTTTCTAAAAAATTTGTTGAGTGCAAGGTGGTCGTGGTGCATGCATTTAATCCCAGCACTCGGGAGTCAGTGGTAGGTGGATATCTGTGAGTTCGAGGCCAGCATGGTCTACAGAATGAGTTCCAGAACACAGAGAAACTCTGTCTCCAACCCCACCTCCCCAAAGACAAAAAAAAAAAAAATTATTGGGGACTAGCAAGCCACACAGCCAACCCTGAACCGTGATGACTTGAGTATTCAATCTCGACTCCTAAAAGTTGTCCTCTGACCTCCACATATGTACCAAACATACAAAATAAAGTGGTAAAAACTTGATGAGAGATTTGTAAATTATTCTTCATACCAGAACAAAATTACAGTTTTCTCTTAAAAGAATGAATCTAGTCCTAGGAACAATGTTACAGTGGTCATTCTTCCTACCACCAAAAAGGAAAATAAAAAGGAGAAAAATACTAATATATACAAGGATTCTAAACATTATAGTAAAAGATCCCAAAGTAATTACTGTAATACCATTTAGTCCGTTTTGAAAACTGAGTGTTAAAAAAAATAAATACAAGGAAGAAATGCAAGTTCCTACAAAATGGAAATGAAAACTGGTAGTAGCATTTAAAAATCACAGTGTTCTACTACAATTTGAGGAGTAGGGGCATCAAGTGTAATAAGGTATCTACAACACAAATATACAGCAAGAAATGTTTTTCTGTACTAAATATAAGTAGGTGAAAATTATATACACAAAATTATTACTATCACTGGTGTTTTTTTAAATATCTTAAAATACTAGATGATCTGTTCCTACTTCTTTCTTACTTGTAAACTGATTCAATTTTAAAATAATATAATAATTTACAAAGGAAAGAACCATAATCCCTTAAGGGTTTATGTGTCTATTTCAATGAACAACTTTGAATTTGCTAAAAGGGGGAAGAGGTGAGGGAGAAATCTCACACATTTCAATGAACTAAATGCATGCATAAACCCAAGTACATAACAAGTGCCATTCAAACATATACAGACTGAAACACATTCATTAGTGTTCACTAACAAACAAGCTTCTTTACCTGGATGCTTCCTTAATGACATTCTGTAAAAATATTAGTCTTGTTTGTAAACTGCCTTGCACATGCTTCAGTAAAGTGAAGATTCTTTCATATTCTTAAAACAAGAGAAGGAAAAGCAATTAACTGGCTTTTATTTGTATTCTCAGTGTTTCTCCTGCAGCTTTTTTGCACTGAGATATACTCAGACAAAAGTATTCCCCACAAAAATGTTACCACTGTTAACAGGTGCCCTACTTGTTAGATGTGTGCATGGAAGTATGCATCGCCAAAAATTAAACAACTTTCCAAGCACCTTTTTGTTGCCCACCCCCAAAAGTTCCCAGTATAAGACAGCAGCCAGCCTAAAGGTGAATTAAAGAGCTCTGCAGTCACCCAGAGAAACAGGCAATCAGTCTTTATCATTTAAATTATAACTCTTAACACATCAGAAGGAGAAAACCCTAAAAGGTTCCAAGTTTCTACATCTAACTCCATCCCAGAGTCTACAACTTCCTGAATACCCTTCTACGACATTTCCCTATACCATCACAATGGTATATCCTGAACAGAAGCCAGTACGACTCAGTTCTTGTGCCCAGAGAGTTCTCTTGCACGACAGTCTTAATGACTTTGGTTTGGGGCTAAAGCACATCCAGGTAGCTATCATAATTCATGCATGATGATGGGTGGTAGAGAGAAACTTGACAAACACACAGGTTTTGAAGGGGACTTGCAGAGAACTGAATTTTGGGCTATATGGCTACCCTACTTGTTAAGACACCCTGTCAACTCGACACTCAAGCATTTAGTAGTATTCACCCATCTGTTTGGGTTACCTGTTCTAAGATTTGTCACGACTCTGGGTCCCTGTCATGGCAGCTACTCCATCTCTATAGTCTTTTTTAGCTGGATTCCCTGCTGTCTACCATACTGGAGTACCATGAGTACCAAAATTATTCAGTGTTTTCCAGCTAAATAAAAACTTAAATCTTACAGAATTCAGATAGTACTTTAAGACTAATCTAGAATCAAATATATGCTTTCGTGAATTTGACTTGCTTTTGCTTACTGGAACACATAAAGAAATCAACTAATTCTACATACTTCTTCCTGGCTTTCGGATCTCTTTCATAATTTGTGCTTTTAGTTCAGTGTTGACCTCTTCATGGCTTCTGCAATGCACTGATTTCTTTCCCTTGCTGAGTGAAGATGCTGGTATACTCTCTTCAGCACTTTGTTCTTTATTTCTTGGCTCATCATGATTTTCTAAAAATCCACCAACAGTGAGGTCATTATTTCCTAAATGTTCATGACCAAGGGCTTCTGTATGATTGGTTGATGGTTCCAGAAGATTGGCTGGAGATGTTAGAAATTCAGTATCCATAGTATTTGGTGTCATGTCTGATGAAAGTTGGTCTGCAACATGATTTTCAACCACATCATCTACTGCTGAATCATTAGTGGCTTCTGAAATGAAACCCAAGAAATGGGCCAAAAGTGAGAACCAGTATTAAAGTACACAATAAAAATGCTCAAGTAACACAATTACCACAAATAACTCATTTCTTAGACTAAAACATACCAACAATGTGATAGGACTCTAAGACTTTTCCAAAGATACAGCATATCAATATGAAGCATTCATAACACAAACCCTGCAATTCTGTGCTTAGAAATTTAAAACAAAGCCTATTTTAGCTTTCGATTTTATACCTTATCTTAGCAATTTTATTAAACAAGTTTTCAGTACTTCAGAAAAAAATACATCACTAAAATTGTCATTGTCACCTTTACCTTAGATAGAGTCTTACCCACCTCATCTTAAGCCTCTTTTAGTCTTGTAAACCTGCTATTCTTAGAGAGACAAATAAGCACTGAATGGTATTTCCTGCTCAACATTCTGCAGGCACACCTCACAGCACATGGTTTTTTACATCCCCAGCCATGCAATACTTTGGTGCCCACTTCAGGTCATTAGATCAGTAGACACAAAAGTTTACCAACTTACCAATAAATATAAGATTTTTAGACATGACTCCTAGCGTTTGGATTGTTCACCAGCCTCAAGAGCAGCAGCTGAACTTGTTGTTCTAAATCCCAACGTAAAGACCTGGTTTCCACACGCTTTCTTGAACAACATTCCCACAAATCCACCACTCTCCTCCTTCCATCATCTCCTTTCTAAATTCTACCCCATGGTTTGCAAACACTTCTTTACTAATAGTTCTCCACAATCTAAGGTCAAGGCTAAAAACCATAATAATTTCTGCTTTAATGAAAACCTAGCTCTCCTATTTAAAAATTAAAAACAAGAATACTGTTCTCCTTTTCAATTCTGAGTGTACAAGTGGGACATTACAGCCACTGACTCCTTCACTTCCTAAATGTAATTTCAAATTTTCTATTTAATTAAAAAAAAAAACAACCCTCTTACATTTTTGAGCAATCTGTTACTTACCTAATCCCTTCGTCATTATCTTCATATTGAACCCGGTGCACATGCTGTCACTCCATCTACTGTACATTCTCAAGCCCCTCCTGACATTCTAGGTTCTCAAAGTAGTATTAGCTCCAGTCGAGCCTCTCAAATGCTTCCTTTGCGCCCCAGCCTTGATGTGCACGATAACATGTAGTTTAACTAGGACCCTAGGAACACCTCACCAAGATGTATGCAGAGCATCATCTATAAAAAAACTTTCAGTCCCACTTCCACCTGTCCCATCTGACACAAACTCAGAGATGGAGGTGCATCCCTCTGCAGTACTCCAGCTCGACTTCTACTCTAGCAGCTCCCCCTCTTTCTTCTAACAATCTGACTGTGCTATATAGTCACTTTCTTCTTTATGAGGCTTATCCCCATGATAGGTCACTTTTTACCAGTGTCCCAATGATCTAGTTCTAACACCCTGCACGATGGTACATCAGCCAAGTAAAACACCACACTTAATGGCTAGTTTAACCTGACTGCTAGATGCAGACCTTGAATTGGAGTGAAAGCAACTGCTGGAAATGGGAGCCAGGTCTGCAGGGGTGGTCCCAATTACCACCTAGGCCTAGATCTTCACCACTGCTTAGCAAGCTTACCACAAAATCTTTTCCCTCTCCCAGATACTATTCAGCTTCATTCTCTTTTTTCAATCTCCCCTTTATCTCAGTAGTATACCTACTTTCTATTTACAGGAGAAAAACAAAGCCTTGAAATCTCTTCTACACCCTTGTCCCTAATTTATTCCCAAACCCATCTTGTTCAACAGAAAGAAGGAGCATTCTTTTATTAGCACTCTGGGCCATTTCCTCTTGCCTTTATGGTGGAGATTATGGCCTATTTCATCTTTACTTTGACCTTTCTCTATAATGTGTCCATCATGTCAGGATTTAAACATTCTCAAAGCAAAACCACCATTTTCATCTCCATGAACTTTTCTGGACCACTCGCCAGCCTCTCTATCCTTTAGAGCCAAACTTAAAACTAAGTTGTTCATACTCATTGTCTTTATTTTTCTCTTCTCACTTTCCCTTCATCCCATTTTTGAAGCTTTCTGTCCTTTACTCCACAAATAAATAAATCAAAGTATTATTGGTAAAACAGCCAGAGACCAAAAGATGTTTTGATGGAGGAAGGTCATTGGTTAAAAAATAAAGAAACTGCTTGGCCCTCATAGGTTAAAACATAGGTGGGAGGAGTAAACAGAACAGAATGCTGGGAGGAAGAGGAAGTGAGCTCAAAGGCCATGCTCCCCTCTCCCGGGCAGACGCAATGAAGCAAGCAGCCAGGTCAGACATGCTGAATCTTTCCCGGTAAGACTGGTGCTACACAGATTACTAAAAATGGGTTAGGCAAAATACAAAAATTAGCCCGTAAGAGGCTAGAACTAGTGGGCCAAGCAGTGTTTAAATGAATACAGTTTGTGTGTTGTTATTTCTGGTGTAAAGCTAGCCGTGCGGGAGCCGGGCGGGACGAAAAGCAGGCCCGCAGCTCCTCACAATAGAATCTAATTTTCTTGGTCTGTTTTTAAGACATTTGAAATTGCCAACACACTATGAAATTCACACTCACTGTTTTCCCAACTTGCCTATTGTTTCTCAAGACACACACTATGAGGTTCTAATCATCTGTATTTACTAACTAGCCCCTGTGGACGCATACTAGTAACACTGTAACATTAACTATCCTGTCTGCATCCATAGCCTCCAGTTATTTTATACATTGTCTTTTTTTAAAACGTTTGATCTTATCTGACTCTGGTCCAAATGAGGCCCTTGCATTGTAACTGGGACTCTATAAACCTTTTGTACCTCTCTTTTCACCTTAACAACAAAAACAAAACAACAGATTTTTTTTTGTCCTATAAGTTTCCTTATTACTTTAATTTTCTGACTCTACCCTCTTCCGTACTTAACATGTTTTTCTGTCTCTTTTATTTCCTATGGAATTATTGGATCCTGAGGCCTGATCACTCTGATATTCAATAGAGGGTAGAGGAGAAGGATCAAGCCTATTTAAGAGGGAGTATTGCAAAATTCCATCAAATGGTACATAATATTGGATGTCTCTCCATTTAAGATAAGCCAGTGGGGGGTCACTATGTAGAACTAATAAAAACACTGATTTATTAAGTTTTCTATATCCCCATATATATTCTCCCTGATATTACACATTATATTCAAATATAATTATGAAATCCTAATTAACCAGGTTATCACCTCCTTCAAACCTTTCAATGGTTTCTCACTGTCCTTGGGATAAAATAGAGAATGTTCACAACAGGTTCCAAGGTCACCCATGATCTGGATTCTAGACATCTTTCCAATCTCTTCTTACTAAATATTCCCAAAACCAATGCTATAATGGAATTCTTTGGTGTCTCCTTAATACTTTTCTCTTTATATATATTTTATACATATTATCTTTAGACTCTTCAGCATAGGTAAAGCTTTAATTTACACTCATCTACAAACATAATGTTCTTAGGAAATTAATTCTTCATGTTAAATGCTTCCACAGTATAATCTCTAACATTTATCACACTTGTAATTGATTGACTATGAATTTCCTTGACTTCTGTGAGAACAGAGATCACTACTGCCTTGCTCACATCTGTAATATAGTATAATATACATCTAATAGTTAGTTGTTGGGTTTTAGCTGGTAGTGACAACACTCCTTCCAAAACCATTTGTGAAATACTTGAGATTTACTAACATCATTTTAGAGCATAATATATAATACAATAAAGCATGACTATATAAAGTGTTCATCAAAAATATACATCCAAAAGCTACTACACACCAATTCACAATAAACAATACTCACTGGACTTTGCTGAACAATCTTTTTCTGTTTCTATTATAAAAATCTCTTCCCTTAGGAAACCCAAAATAGCAAGTAGTATTTGAAAGCCCCAAAGTGCTACCTTTATTCAGAGGAAGGGGTTTAATAAGACCTGGCTGTGCTTGAGTCATAGGTGCAGGTGGTCCTTTCCCTCCAATGTGACTATTCACAGCAGGGCTCTGCCGCCGGCCTCGCAAGAGTGGAGAGGCACATCGGCGTCTCTTCGGGATCCCTTGCATGCTTGGCTCTCCAGGCCGTTTGTGTTTATTTTGAGGTCCAGCCACAAATTCATCTGCTTCATCTATCATCATACCCTATTAACAGATATAAAATGTTCTTGGATTTATACATATTTTTTAAAATGTAATGGTCACCACTTATTTTAACTGATGAATAACTATACATTTATAGCATATAATGTAATAGCTTGACTTATGCATACAGTGTAGAAAGGTTTACTTAAGAGCTGGCAAGACAGAATAGCAGGTAAGGGTGTTTTGCTTCACAATCCTGGGGACCTGAGTTCAGAGCTGAGAACCTACAGAAAGGCGGAAGAATCAGACAACTGACAGAAATTTACTTATCCTCTGACTTCCACGTGTGCCATGACATGAGCACATGCACACGCGCGCACACACGCACACACACGCACACGCACACACACACACACACACACACACACACACACACACAATTTTTAAAGACTTAATTTTGGGATCAAAAGCTAAGACCACTTACTACTCTTAACCAGTGGAAGGGAGAAGAGAACATGAGGAACAGGATAATTGAGTTGGGGGAGGGACAGAGAGGGAGGACAAGGAAAGAAATATCTTGATAGAAGGAGCCATTATGGGGTTAGAGAGAAATATGGTACTAGTAAAACTGCCAGGAATCTACAAGGATGACCCCAGCTAAGACCCTAAGCAAAAGTGAAGAGGGTGCCTGAACTGGCCTTGCCCTATAATCGCACTGATGAGCACCCTGTCATCACAGAATCTTCATCCAGTAACTGATGGAGCAGATGCAGAGATCCACAGCTAAGCACTGAGCCTAGCTCCCAGAGTCCAGTCGAAGAGAGGAAGGAGAGATTATATGAGCAAAGGGGTCAAGATCATAATGGGGAAATCCACAGACAGCTGACCTGAGCTAGTGGGAGCTCACTGACTCTGCATTGATATCTGGGGAACCTATCTAAGACCAAACTAGGCCTCTTTAAATGTGGGTGACCGTTCTGTGGCCTGGGCAGTATGTAGGCCCATGACTTATTTCTAGTGCATGAACTGGCTTTTTGGAGCCCATTCCCTATGGAGGGATACCTTGCTCAGACTTGATACGGAAGGGAGGAGCTTGGCCCTCCTCAACTTGATATGCCAGACTTTCTTGACTCCCTTTGGGAGGCCTTACCCTTTCTAAAGAGTGGATGGAGGGTTAAGTGAGGGGAAGGTGGGAGGAGCAGGAGGAGTGGAAGGAGAAGAAACTGTGGTTGGTATGTAAAAGGAAAACAAAACACTTTTAAATAAAAAAATTTTTAAAAAGCAAAATTTTCCATTTACAAATTTTGAAATAAATAAGACTTATTATTATTGATTACAATGTTGTCAATAGATGACTAAAACTTAGTCCTCAAGCTGAGACTTAGTACCCCACTTAATCATTATCTTTCTCCTCTTCACCCTTCTCCCTGTAGCCTCTGGTATACTTTTCTACTCTATACCTAACAAGAAAATATCCCTTTCTTGAATATCCATGCCATTTGTGTGGGGGCAGGTGCATTCATGTCAGCATGGATATGGACATGCATACTATATACACACACAGAAGTCAGGGGTTACAACCTCAAGCATCAGATCTCACCTTCCACTTTGTTTAAGACATTAGATTAAGACACTGTGTGTTAGCTTAGCTAGTCGACTAGCTTCTGGGGGTCACCTGTCTCTAATTCCCAATTTGCCAGAAGTGCTGGGATTACAAATGAATGCTACAGTGTCTGGCTTTTCTATGGGTTCTGTGAATCTGAACACTGTTCTTCAGCCATGCATGGCAAGTCCTTAGCCCACTGGGCCATCTCCCCAACCTCTCTATATAGTTTTCTTATGTGGCACAACTAATCTCAATTCTTTAATATTAACACTTTTAATAAGATACTTTACACAGAAAATAACTTTAGCTAAATTGACAACAGCTATCACAAATAAGTTATATCACAGAACATTTCGGTTACCTTTTTATCCAATTTAAAGGGATTGCCAAATGTATGCAACCTTCGAGGCTGATCTGGATCAAGTTCTCTCAGTGGAGAAGGTACTTGCTTGAGGTACTCCTGGTAATTCCCCATTTGTGCTATAGGTACACTGTGCACTTGATCTTTTCAGAGAGAACATAACAAAAGTTACCCTCACTAATAATTACACTCATCCCATGTTACTATGTACTAAGTTAATATGGGGAAATTAAAAATATAACAACTTTTAAATCTTCAAAAGTAACATTTAAAGTACTAATTTTATCTTCTAGGCAAAATATAGTAGAATTTGTAGAAAATAGTAAATTGGAATTATCAAATGAGTATAAACCTGTAGAGAGAATGCTTAAGTCACAGCAAAGGCTGATGATTATCTGATGTGATCTGCAGTAGATGCCATAGATAAATCAAGAAAGTAGCAGAATATGCCATGAAATGGCCACCCGGAGTCAAAACTATCAAAAACTAAAATAATGCAACAAAATGACTCTAAGTGTCCATGTATCTGAAGGTATGAGGAAGGCTTAAAGAAAAGAAAAAAAAAAGAAATAAACTGGTAAGAGAATTTATAGCTAACAGTGACAGTAAAAAGGAAGGTAGGAAATATGAGATGAATTACCTTTTAAAAACAATTTATTTGTATATAAATTATTTTATTGTTTATGTATATCTGCATGAATGATTCTCCCCTTTAATGTCACTTGCTTGAATTAACGAAACTATAAGCCTGTAAAATTTATGTTACCATTCCCTTACAAATTATAAAGAAAAGTTATTTTACAAACAGAAATATTTAAAATCATACTCTAACCTTCATCCTGGCCTTTAAGAAATTTGCGGGTGCTCTTTAAAAGATTAGATCTCATTCTTGTTAAATGATCCAGAAGATTCCGTCTTGGTATATCATAAGCATTTCTAAAGGTCTGAGGCTTCAAATCCTACATAAACACATTCAAGGATAAAATATTTCTAAACAGAATTTAAAAGGGTCTAAAATCTCTTAGCCTACAGCACAAGACCAAAAATAAAATATAGAATATTTAAGTTAATTATGTAGTTTTAAAGGGAAAAAAGAAAACAGACATATGATGCAATTTTAAATACACTGTTTTAGGGCCAAATGATAGAAATTTTATGGCAAGCTCAACAAAATAATTTCAAATTCACCTTTAACTTTAAAGGCCGTTTAGTATGTTCTGAGTAAGAGAAGCAAATCACTTAACAAAACCCCTTAAACACTGGAAGGGTTTCTAAAAACTGCTTTGACATTCAAGCATGTGAACTGATGAGCAAGGAAGAGCTTACAGTTGGGTGACAGCATCACACTTCCCTAGGCCTGATACCATCGATTCTTATTCTGTCCCAGGCACTAACTAACTACAGGTAGCTTTCTGCCTATGTGGAATTCTTCCAACAGCTAAGTTTTCATATCTTTTTTTTTTTTTTTTTTGATTTTTCGAGACAGGGTTTCTTCGTAGCTTTTGGTTCCTGGAACTAGATCAGGCTGGCCTCGAACTCACAGAGATCCGCCTGCCTTTGCCTCCCAAGTGCTGGGATTAAAGGTGTGTGCCACCACCGCCCAGCTAAGTTTTCATATCTTATCTGGCTTCTTTTACTTCACTAGTCTGTTTTTCTTTTTATTCCACAATACTATTTCATTTTATGGAAATACAACTTTATTTTTTTTAATAAAACCACATGGATTTTTTACTATAACAAGGCCATGAAAATCTGGCACCTGTATTTTATACAGATATATATTTTGATTTATCTTGACACAAATAAGAAGTGTTGATTGCATACAAATATTTATGTTACCTCTTAAGAAATCACAAGTTGTGTTCCTTCAGCCATTTATTTGTTTATTTTTATGTGAGTGTTTTTGCCTGCATGGTTTACCATATATGAGCAGTTCCTCAAGATTCCCTGATACTAGAGTTACAAATGGTTATGAGCTATGGCGTAGGTGCTGAGAATCAAACTCAGGTTCTCTGGAATGGCAGCAATTGCTCGTAACTGCTGAGCTATCTCTTTAGCCCTTCCTTCACTCATTAATGAGAGTTCCAATTCTTCTGTGTCTGACCCAACACTAGAAACTTCAGTAACTCTATGATATGAATATGAATATCACATTATGCTTTAATTTGCATTCCTCTGGTAGCTTAAAGGCTATTTACCTTACTATGTGGTGTTTGTGTTTCTCTGATGAAGTATTTCTTCAGTTGTGGTATTTTGGTTATTTTTACTGGAATATTCAATTTTTTTGTTAGTGAGCTGGATGTCAATTATTTTGTTAGAAGTCTTTTATCATGTTAAGTGCTCTCTCTGACCTGTACCTTGCCTATTTTGGTTTTCTTTCTGTCTTCTTTCTTTAAGGTATATAGTACTAAGGGTAAAAACACGGACTCTCAGATGCTAAGCAATCATTCTATCATTCAACAACATGTTGTTACAACAGTTCAATGAAGAGCAAGGTATTTTTGTTTGCTCTGTTTTGTTTTTAAAGACAGGGTTTCTCTGTGTATCTCTTGTTGTCATAACAACTAGCTCTGTAGACCAGGCTAACCTCGAACTCACAGAGATCCGCCTGCCTCTGTCCCCCTGTGTGCGGGGATTAAAGGCGTGTACCACCATTGCCCAGCTAGATATCTAATTTTTAAAAAGTTCAATTTACCACTGTTGTGTGTGTGTGTTATATTAAAAAAATTTTCATGAGCAGGGCTAGAGAGATGGCTCAGCACTTAAGAGCACTGGCTGCTCTTCCCAGCAACCACATGGAGGCTCACACCATCTGTAATGAGATCAGGTGCCCTCTTCTGGCGTGTAGGTGTACACGCAGGCAGAACACTGTATACATAAAAGATAAATAAATCTTTAAAAAAGAATCTTCATTAGCTTAAAACATCATCAAGACTTTTGTAATGGCATTTTCCTCTTGTAGTTCAATAAATTAAGCTTGCCTGAGAATCAGAAAAGTAAAACGTAAAACTGGCCAGCCTTAAAGACCAGGTAGCAGTAACACATGCCTTTAATCCCAGCCCTAGAGAGGATTATAAAACAGGAATAAACAGCTTTCAGTCTCATCCTGAGATTCCTGGAGGTAGGGTGGCCATTTTGGACTGAGGTAGAGGTAAGAGTCAGTGGCTGGTTGCTTTGCTTTTCTGAACTTCAGGTTGAACTTCAGTTTCTGCCTGAGTTTGTATTAATTGTGCTACAGATTTTCTGTTTTTTTTCTTTTGTAAGCAGAAGGTTCAATTCTTCTATTTATGACCATGATTACTTCAAATAATGTGAGATAAATGTCTGAATTAATTATTTTGTATAGGAATATCCCCTGTTGTAGCACTGTTTAAAAGGCTCTTTTCCCATTTTGATTATCATGGCACCTCTGTTAAATGACTGTGAGAGAACCTGCTTCAACTCTATTCCATTCTACTGCTCCTCTGTGTATTTAACCACACACAATCATCCCAATATGACTTCAGTAGTTTTTCGGTTCTAAATCACATGGTTTCATTCCCCCAACTTTATTCCTGTGTTAAAACTGGTTCAACTATTACAGACCCCTTATATTTCCAAATAAATGTTAGAAACAGCTTGGCTATTGTCTACAAAAAGGCTACTGAAATGAAAACAGTTATAATAATGAGCATAAAGCATTTTAAGGTGTTCTATATGAATTCTAACACCAGCTGTATAATGTTTAGCAATCTTTAAGCCTTTGTTGTCATCTATAAAACAAATAAGCTTGCTACTCAATCAACTCATTCATTCACACCATATACAATTTCTGTGTGAATCCCAAAACTCAATGGTTTGGTGATAATACAATGAGTATCTTTCTGCAACCATATAAAAGGGCCTCTTGAAGCTTGGACAAATTGAATTCCAGTAATGTAAACTGTGACTTGCTCTATCACGAATACAACACAACTAAAGCAGTGTTGAGCTGTTACCTTATTTAGTAAAGCAACCTGGAACCCAGTATACTCCTTCATATTAAGGTCGAGCAGCCTGTGGGGGACATCCTCTGAAATTCCCTGCAGCATTTGTTGAAAACCTTTCCTATGTGCCATTGACAAACCATGTGACCGGCTTCGGACTTTAATTCCAGTTTCCTGCACTACTTTTTTCCCCACAGATCCAATGACTCTATCGGATTCAATTTTGGCCTAAAATAAAAAGAAACAAGAATTGTGTCGATACATTTTAAGTTTACAAATCAAATACTAGTGAATATGCCCTTCCATAAATTATTTATTGCATTTAAAAATTTAACGTCTCAAGTAATCAGTTTACACTGAGTACTAGGAAAACCAAACATACCTTAAATAACAATACCTTATCAGTTAAAATAACTACAGTTCAATCAGGTAGAGGTGGTGTAGGCCTTTAATTCCAGCATTCAGGAGGCAGAGGCAGGCAGATCTCTGAGCTTAAGGAAAGCCTGTTCGAAAGAGTGAGTTCTAGGTCAGCCAGAGTTATACAGAGAAACCCTTGTCTTGAAGTAAAGCAAATAAATTACGACTCTAAACTTCTGTAGCAAAACAAACATTCCTTCAAGTTTTATTTTATTTAATCAAATACCCATCACTCATAAACCATGAAGTAAATGTTTCATGAAAGAAAACATTCCCAATTCAGAGCCAACAAAAAATAAGACAATTGCTTGAAGACATTATGACTACATATTTACTGATGTGGCAAACACTGTTGCAGACTTTAGCCACATTTTAATTCCTTCTAAGTTTCAGAGAGATGTTTAAAGTACTAGGAAAAATTTTTAAAAGACATTTACAATTTGAATGGAAGTAAAGTGCCTACTGCTTGATATTCGCAGTATCCATTCATATAACTTATTATAGCAGGAATAACAAAATCCATAGTTTCACAAACAATTCCAAAGAAACAGTTCCCAAACATACAAAATAAATTGATATTCCTTTTCCAAAGAGAAAGATCATTCTAAAATAAATTCAAAACAAACAAACAAACAACAACAACAAAAACTCTGGGCTGAAGAGATGGCCTAGCGGTTAGGAACACTGGCTGCTCTTCCAGAGGTCCTGAGTTCAATTCCCAGCAACTACATGGTGACTCACAACCAAATGTAATGAGATCTGGCACCTTCTTCTGACCTGCAGACATGCACACAAGCAGAACACTATTGTAGGGATAAGTCCCGCCCCTTAGGGGGCGTGCTCGCCTCGGGCTAATGTCTGCCTATAAATTTGGCGAGTGTGCTCCGAGCTGTCTCTTCTGCTTTCCTGGTCTCCGCGGGAACGGTGGTTCTGTAAGTCTATTTCTACATTAAAACAATATATATATTTTTACAATCTGTCTGCATTCGTTTACGCCGCTACACACTATACATAAAAACCGACAATCATCATATATAGAAATTAAGCCATATTCATAAAATGAGAATTATTAAAAAATTTAAAATCAGCAAGATTCCCAAATTCTAGTCTGGTGTATATTAAACTTGCCTCAAATGAAAGTAAGAAAGTGTTGGACAAGGGTATTAGCTCAGTGGTAAAATGTTTGCCTACCATGTGAAAACCTCTGTATTTGACCCCAGCACCAAAACAAGAGTTCTCAAGAACTACTATTAACTACTACTATCTTAGCCATCAGGTTTTTTTGTTTCTTTTGTTTTCGAGACAGGGTTTCTCTATGTAACAGCGTAACTGCCCTGGCTGCCCTAGAACTCACTCTGTAGACCAGGCTGGCCTCAAACTCACAGAGATCTGCCTGCCTCTGCCTCCTGAGTGCTAGGATGAAAGGCTTACCACACCACCATTGCCCAGTTAGCTATCAGTCAAATTCTTAATGCTCACTTCCACTTTCCGACATTACCTGTTGGCTCAATTTTTTGAGGTATGAAATGACACTGTAACTGAGTCCATACTCCATACTGTCTGCTATCAGATTAGGTGCACCCATCATTCTAACAGCTTTCTTCAGAGGCTACAGAAAAGAAGAGGAAACAGTAGTCAATGTCAAGTTTGTTCAAAATGTTCTATATACTGACTTTTTAAATCTCACCCCAAATTGCATTGAACATAATATAGTCATTATTTGTATTTCAGTAAAATGTTTATCAGTAGCATGAAAAGCAACTTAAGAGAGTTAACATGAATTAGAAGCATAGTAATCCATTTCAGGGCAGTAAGAATGAAGTCCTGAAGTTCTCAGTACATGGGGAGCTACTCATTTGGAAGACAGGAGCAGACACGCCTTGAGGTCAGTCAGTCTGACTGCTACCTGAGGTGACCAGCTGGATTAGAGCTGAACACAGCAGCTGAACTGGTACACCCTCCTGTCCTGATTCAGCTCTCATTTTCAGAAGGACAGTAACATCTACCTTGATCAAGTTATCATGGAATTTGGTGAATTAATACATGCAAAGTATTATAAAAGTATCTGGCATACAGTAAGCTGTCACTAGGTGTTGACGCTCACTATTTCTATCATTAGCTGAGCTGAAAAAACAAATAAGCTCTAAAGAGGAAAGAAAGAAAATAAACAGAATAAAAATTTTAAAACACATATATAACAGTAAATATCTTCAGTAGTAAGGAGAATTTTCAGAGTCACTTTTCAGAGTCACCTTATACAGTAAAATCTCCATCAAACATGCCTAGTATGTGTGGACGAGACACACACAGAAGATAACCAATGGCATGGAAAATGCAGTAAGCTCTGGTGTCTCCTAAAGTCAAATCCCAGAGCTCCTATTTATTGCTCATGAAGCTCTGGTTAAGTCTTAAAGACAGCTGTGAAAGATAGTTGAGTCAAAATATCTACAAATCCCTTCCTTCTTACTCTGACAGGACAAGCAATTTAACTTTTACAATCATAAAATCAAGTTATTAATCTTCTGATGAGACTAGAGGCCACTTAGAAAGACTAGGTATAGACAGAAAATCCTAGGAATGACCACTTTACCTTTAGTTCCCGATCTTCACCTCATTTCTACCTCACAGAATGACTGACTGTAAGGAGTAACACAGACATCACACTTAGGCCAGTACCTGGCCTTTGCTATGCAGTACTCACATAACCACTATTATTCTATAAACCACTAAAATCTACATCATTTCACTCATAATATGTCATCTGTACATTCAATTTTCATGTCATTTACAGTTATGAATTATAATGTTGGTTATAATACCAATAATAAACTGTAAACGTCCAGGTCTACTTTAACAATGTTATTCTTACCCCAAGATAGTACGGAGGCATTGTCTTCAAATAACTTTCAAAGGACTGTCTCCACTTCAGTGTTGGCTTTGCTTTGTGCACTTTGAACAGGTCATCTGGGAACAGTCAACAGCAGAGCAGCATCACTCACTGTGATCTAGTCAAAGCTCCTCTCAAGCCTGTTTTGTTACTGCTGAGGCAGCAACATCAGAAAATCTTAACAAAATTAAGAGCAGGAAACCTAGCTCTACGGTTTTTGTTTGTAATTCGATTTCAAAGGTGAAATGGTGCTAATTATGGTCTAAAATATACACATTAATGAAGTAGCATCAGAAAATACACAAGGAAAAAAATCTTATGTCCTGTTAGAAAAATCGAGTATGTACAATAGTTCCTACTAAAAATACCTTCGAGGCCAGCCTGGTCTACAAGAGCTAGTTCCGGGACAGGCACCAAAGCTACAGAGAAACCCTGTCTCGAAAAAACCAAAAAAAAAAAAAAAAAAAAAAAACCTACTAATCCCTTCACTACAACTTTGAAATCTGATGTTTTGTGGAAGGAATGTTTCTCAACACTCCTCAAAAATGACAGCCAGATTGAATCTGAAAACAAACACTGGGCTTTCTAATGTCAAAACAAATTCCTTCATTATAAAAGTATTTTCAGGGCTGGAGAGATGGCTCAGAGGTTAAGAGCACTGACTGCTCTTCCAGAGGTCCTGAGTTCAATTCCCAGCAACCACATGGTGGCTTACAGCCATCTGTAATGAGACCTGGCACCCCCTTCTGGCTTGCAGGCACACGTGGAAGGAATGCTATACACATAATATAATAAATAAATAAAAATAAAATAGTTTAAAAAAAAAAAGTATTTTCAGGGCTGATAAGATGGCTCAGTGAGTTAAGACGACAGCAACAAGGCCTAACAACCCAAGTTCGATCCTCAGCACCCACATGGCGAAAGAAGAGAACCAACTCCCACAAGTGGTCCTGACTGCCAAACATGCACCACAGCACATATGAGCACATGATCACATGTTCTTACACAAAGTGAAACATAAATTTAAACAACCCAACAACCACTGGTGGATGGCTGCTTGAATAGCAACACCCGAGGACAACCTGTCACTTCCACACACACACACTCAAACGAAACTGTTTTCCAAATAAAAAGCTGGATAAATTCTTAGAGCATGTACTCAGATTTTAATGAATATAGCATGTTTTGTGCATTAAGCAGAAAACGTACACCAAAAGTATCACTTGTAAGAAATCTTAACTTGTAGAAAGTTAGAATATTTCAGTTTAAAACTTTTAGATACAGCCGGGCAGTGGTGGCGCACGCCTTTAATCCCAGCACTTGGGAGGCAGAGGCAGGCGGATCTCTGTGAGTTCAAGACCAGCCTGGTCTACAAGAGCTAGTTCCAGGACAGGCTCCAAAAACCACAGAGAAACCCTGTCTCGAAAAACCAAAAAAAAAAAAAAAAACCCCCCAAAAAAACAAAAAACAAACAAACAACAAAAACTTTTAGATATAGTAGTACCTTTATAAAAAAATTATAAAGATTTTACATTGACTTCCAATTTATCAAAATCACAAGCAGATTATAATTAAAATGCCCTTACAAATACTTAGCATTCTCATTAATTTCCAGAGATAAGTAGAGAAGGCTATTCCTCAGCATTATGTAAGAGCACATCAACAAGAATGACTTACCTGCCGGGCGGTGGTAGCGCACACCTTTAATCCCAGCACTTGGGAGGCAGATGCAGGTGGATCTCTGTGAGTTCAAAGCCAGCCTGGTCTATAAGAGCTAGTTCTAGGACAGGAACCAAAAGCTGCGGAGAAACCCTGTCTCGAAAATCAAAAAAAAAAAAAAAAAAAAAAAAGAATGACTTACCTAAGAGAGGAAGGAGGACTGGGTAATTGTAAGGCATCACAAATAAGTTGACACAGTTCAGTGCTGTACTAGCTTTCAAGTAACCAAAGGGATGACCAAGTTCATTATACTTTGCACTATTGCTCACATATACCTGTTTAAAAAGGTTAAAATCCATATTCAATAAGCCTTCAGTGAATGTTATGCAAACCATGGATTGATTCAGTTTAGCTTGTGTGTACATGTATACATATATATGTATGTGCAGGTATATGTGGAAGCCAGAGGTTGACCCTGGTGTCTTCCTCAATTGTTCTGTTCTATTCTTTGAGACATGGTCTCTTACTGAATCTAGAGCTCACATTTCAGCCAAACTATGCAGCCAATGAATCCCAGGTCTTCTCCCCAATGTGCATATGGGCTGTGGTGTCTGGCTTTTTACACAGGTGCTGGGAATCCAAAATCTGGATTACCATGTCTTTGTGCTTTTACAGGAAATATGTTACTGACTGTCCTACCTCTCCAGTATCCAACCCCCCAAAAAAGAGGAGGAGAAGAAACACCTCACTTAAATGTTTTATTCACTATAGATTTTCAGCTTACCTGCCAACATGTTTGAGGAGATTTCCTTTCTAGAATAAACTGAGTCAGTGGTGAAGGTTCCAATTCATACTTGTCAAAAGGCAGTTTGTCAATAACCATTGGTTCACAGTCTGTACATGAAAATTTCACTACAGGATGAGATGTACGAGGTGGCTAAAGGGAAAAATCTCATTACTATTTACACAAAACACCAGAAATCAAAACATCTTAAGTAACTTTCTCTTATCAGTTTACTTTCTCAGTTTTGTAAGTTTGATTTACTAGAAATATTACACTGGGAAAACAAACCAACGTTTAAATTATGTAATATCCCCAAGAAAAAGAAAACCATCAAACTTTATAAATTGAAAATCTATTTGTTTAAAACTCAACTTTATCATAAATACAAAATTTAGAATAAAAAGGATTCAAGTAATTTAGAATTAAAGGCATTTACTATTTTTATATCTAAGAAAGAATAAATGTACAAGCCTTCATTTATGGCAATTAATTATATAGAGTAGTAACTTCTAAGCTAATTACACTTCTTGATTAATTTCTGAATATTTAATATTCAGACAATATTTACAAGCTATTGATATAAATATATAATAAAATGTTTACGTAATAAAAGACATGAGCCTTATATTTATAAGTTCTGTTTTTTGGTTTGTTTGTTTTTTTAATCCCTCAATGGATGCCTCTGGCAGGTTATTCCATTAGTATATTCATTCCTAAGGTACCTAACACCTTCTTTTGAAGATCCCTGTCCTAGAGGCATAAAAAAAACACAACACTTAAAAAAGACAAGATACTAACTTCTTTATCTCTTAATATAGACCCCTTCATAAAAACCTCACTAGTCAGGAAAAGTATGAGCTATAATTTGAGATTTCATTGTCGGAAAGGGCTCCATTGGCTTCAGAACTACCTATACTCTCACAGCTCCCAAATCTACCTTTAGGATTAAAATCATCTCATTTCTCTTATGTCTACAGTTGTCTACTAGATTATTCTGACTCTTACACAGCCTTCAGTAAGAGTAATTATATCTAATTTCTCTCCAAACTATACATCTTCTTCTAATAACCTAGCCATTTTACCTGTCAAAGACTTAGATAAAATAACAGTGCAGAGGCAGGCTGATCTCTGTGAGTTTGAGGCCAACCTGGTCTACAGAGCTAGTTCTAGGACAACCAAGGTTATACAAAAAAACCCTGTCTCAGGAAAAAAAAAAATCAATCAAACAAACAAAAAATTACAAATACAAATAAGGAAATCTTAATACATTTATAATTCAGTATCCAAATATCAATAAAAGGTAAGATAATATTAAATTCCAAAGGAAACAAGTTACCGTTTTTCTGTTGCTTCATAATACCATATGGATAAGTAAATAATGGCTCATAGCACTTTATCTGTCTAATTTCTGTAAGTATGCCACACCTTTAAATAACAACTGGACTTAAAATCACACTGTGCTTCTCAAAGTTAGCTTGAGAAAGGCTGAGCTGCACAGCAGGACCTTCTCTCAAAAACAAGTCATTAAGTAGTCATGGTCTCTTTGGCACTTACTAGTGTTGGAGAATTCTGATCTGGCCAAAAAGACTCTGGAACAGGCCAGTGGCCTATAGGAACTCCAGTTTTAGGATTTGGCCTGACATATATGAGTTTGTGACAGCTATGCCAAGGCTGAGATCCAAAAGGTCTTGATATATCTGGCTGCCCGTCTATAACAAAAAAGTTAGAATAAAAAAAAAACATTAGGGGACAAAAACGGAAATTAAATTACATCATTAACATTCAATGAAAAGTATTCTGGGGTCTGTTGATTTATGAACTTTCCTCCATTTCTTAAGTAGAAGAATACCGTGACTGCTTAACAATTAAACTAGACTTCAGTTCACTAGCCAGTAAAATCTGCCCGTTTCAAATGTGAGTTCACCCGCCCAAAGATTTTACCTCTTTTTCACCCAATGAGAATACGCAAAACTAATCTCACAGTGAGTTTGATAAACTACATGCTTTCCCTGCCAGATGATAAAGGTAAATATCCACTTTGCATTCTTTATCCCTGTATATTCACTGTCAAAACAGTAACAGGCACACAGGCACACAGTAAACAGCATCTAAGTATTACTAATGGTGGACCACCTATCTATCATGGGTTTAATCCACCACATACACAGTTAAAAGGCAAAACAACTTCAGAATTAAAGAATAATCATGGCAAAAGAAAAACTAGTTAAATTACCTTCAATCTAGAGTAATTCTAGCAAAACAGAAATTCTCTTCAATAATTCAATAAACATTTTACTCAGTTTAGACTTAGGCCTAAACCAAACATTAAAAATAATTGTAAAGAAAATACGTTCTAATAACCTTTAAAATTTTTTGTTATATAAACTTGATACACCCATTGATTCACTAGACTTCCTGTCACCTGGTCCCTCTCTGTATCATCTTTGAGTGTTCCTACTAACTCACCCCATGAACTGGGCGCCACGGCCTTTCTCTTCTCTCAATCATCCTCTAGCCTTTGCAAAGTGCCACTGATACATTCTAATTCTGAAGCTATGGACAACTGCCATGGGATCTATGTAAGCCCTCAATCCACCGACTTTTATATATAGTTTATGGACACCAAACTGAGAATAAAGTCAGGTGCAACAGGACAGGATTCTTAAAAGAATCAACCAAACAGCAAAGGCTGGCTCCTCATTTTGGTGCCACACAAACCATTATGTCCTAAGCTCAGAAAAAAGCAGCTAAGGAAATGAATAAGCATCTCAGGTTGAACAGACAATTTCCAAGCATAGGAAAAGCAAAATCTATATATATACACACTAAAGTCAATGATCTTAAAGTAAAAGGAAAATATGAATTTGTCTATATAGACACTTAAAAAGTTGTTTGGTTCTCTAAAACTTCAGACAACAATCTTTATTATAGAAAAGGTGATGCTCAGGCTGGAGAGACGGCTCAGAGGTTAAGAGCACTGCCTGCTCTTCCAAAGGTCCTGAGTTCAATTCCCAGCAACCACATGGTGGCTCACAACCATCTGTAATGGGGCCTGGTGCCCTCTTCTGGCCTGCAGGCAGACACACAAACAGAATATTGTATAATAATAAATAAATAAATATTTAAAAAAAAGAAAAGGCAATGCTCCTAAACCACCAGTTTATACTGATATTCTTACTATCTTTCTTTCTGTACCAATAGCAATTGCGTACCCATGACAATTGGTTTTGTTAATCTTCAAATTTTATTTTGAGACAGGATCTCTCTGTGTAGCACTGGCCTTGAACTCAAGAGATCTATCCCTCTCTGCCCCCCAGATGCTTGGATTTAAAGTGTGCCACACCATACACAAGCTGCTCTTGTTGATCATAAGGCCAACACACACACACACACACACACACACACACACTCATTCTCTCTCTCTCTCTCTCTCTCTCTCTCTCTCTCTCTCTCTCAGAGGTGTCTAGTTCTATTAATTCATTAAATCAAACTCAGAATTACTGTAAGAAAATACAATACCTTCTACAGGAGAAGGATCTGGTCCTGCCTTCTCAAAGTTTATTACCACTCCACTTTGTACTTTCTGCACCAAGGATTCCAGACACTGATTAAGCATTCTTGGAGAACACACAGAGTATGAGCGGCCTGAGACAAAAAGAATGAAGCAACTAGTTGTAAGAAGCCTACTTCCTGGAAGAACTACAGTAGGTTTCTGACAACATTAATAGAAATTCAATGGAAAGGTTAAGTATTTCCCAAATTTAAGGAAGAATAAACAAAAATTATTATTTCCAACCAATAATCTCATTGTAGGCATATAAGTATTTTCTTCTAACTATAGGTATATGGAACATAGAGAAACCCTGGACTGAGGAACTCACAAAGGGAAAAAGTCAAGTACCAACCTACCTTTATAAAGCACTGTTATCTCTGTTAGCCAATATAATTTATCATTAACAGACATACATACACACATCTATAAGTAATGAAATCTCTAAAACTCTTATTCTTGCTTAACAAAAGTTGTTGTCCCTAAAAACAAATGCTAAGTACAAGGAAGATAATAATAATTCAACTGGTCTTCTGGCAGATTTTAAGTATTTTGCAATTATTTTAACGTATAGATAGTAGTAATGGGGTTAAGAATGAGTATTTTTTTAAGTTTCTTCTGAGGAGGTTACACTTGAACCAGGAACCTGAAAAACAGAATGAACCACAAGAAGATCTGGAAGGAGAAAAAGTAGTACAGAAAAAAGACATACTACATGTGCTGTGAGCTTACATGTGGAGTGCTAGATTTAGAGAGACATGCAGGGGGACATATTATTGACTAAGTGTCTTCCAGGCTATAATAAGTATTGCCTATTTATCAAGTATGAAAAGTCATTTTATAGGGTGGGAGGTCAGATTTCTTTATAGATCAGCTTTTTTTTTTTTTTTACTTTTTCGAGACAGGGTTTTTCTCTCTGGCCTTGACTGTCCTGGAACTCACTTTGTAGATCAGACTGGCCTAAAACTCAGAGATCTTCCTGCCACCCGAGTGCACGTGTGTGCATGCATGACATGTGCCGCCACCACCCAGCTCAGATCAGCTTTTCCATGAGATAGTTTTATTGTACAGTAGAAAAGGGAAGCAGCAGGACCTGTAAGGGACCATAATGCTTTAGTGTGTCTAGGTTGCCAGATGTGGAGGAGGCAGGAAGTACTCTGACCCAAGGAAGAACCAAGGGTGATTGGGTGATTCCCAGGTGTTTCATTTGCTCTGAGTTGGAGAGATGAGCTACAGGGCTCCTAGTCTCTTGTGCACTAGGTTTGGGGATGACAGCAAATTAAAAACACCCAACACACATATTACTCAAAGATAAAGGCACTTTGTGAAAAACTGCTTACAGATTTTTCTAGATTAAATAGGTAACTTTCTTTGTCCCTTTGGCTCTTTATTGTTGTACTCAGGTACTCAGCTGACTCCAGGTCATGCATGACTTAAAGATGTACAATAATGTATTTCACTCTCCCAAGTTAAAATAACTGATTCTAGAGATTTTTATACTTTGGTATAAAAATTTGGTATAAAAATATAACAATTTGGTAGAAATTCTCAAACACTACAAGAGAAGAGATCTGACCTAAACAATACTCATAAAGAGGAACATTACACAGAATAAGGTTCAGTTTGTAAGGATAGAGTTGTTTTTTCTCTTTAACTAATTTCAGATCAATAGAATTTTATTTGTAAAATGATTTATTTAACCAGGTGGTGGTGGTGCACACTTTTAATCCCAGTACTCAGGAGGCAGAGGCAGGTGGATCTCTATGAGTTCAAGGCCATCCTGGGCTACAGAGTGAGTTCCAGGACAGGCTCCAAAGCTACAGAAAAATCCTGTCTCAAAAAAGAGAAAAAAAAGTATTCATTTTTCTAACTTCTGTAACAATCTTTAACAATTTTCACATTAAGATGACAACTTGTTTATATTTTCTAATCAATTAATTAATGGCTATCCACAACATTTCTATTCTAAGACAGGGATGTATTATGTAGTCAGCCCTAGCTGGTCAGGAACTCAAGAGATTCGCCTGCCTATGTCTCCTCAGTGTTGGGATTAAAGTTATACACCGCTATATTAGCAAAATTACTGGTGATCTTTGTAGACAACCTGTTTAACAACTTCAGATTTGTTACACCATTTGCTACATTAAATATAAAAAAAATTAGCATTCATGAAATTTAACAATAAATACAACTATTGACTTGTCAAGAATACAGACCATCATCAACACATACATTTTAAAACTACAGGTCTGTGGATTTTTTTTGAAAAAAAAAATAGACATACAAATTTTGATATGTACATTTTAGCACATTCAGAAAAACTGTTTTAAACCCCTGAATTACTACCAGCAAAAATCTTACCTCCCGTCACTTCACACATTGGTGTGATGGCAGAATCATCCAAAGGCACACCTGTCAACTGTTCTGATTCTACTGACATGGTGCCAGGCAACCGCAGTACTAAAGCAAATAGTCTCTGATCCCAACGAAAAGGTTCCTTGGTCAATTCACTTCCAGGCAAAGGAGAATTAAGAGGTAAATGAAGCTGAAAGTAATGAAGAAAATATAGTAAGTTCTCCACAGTCTTTTTATTTTAATTTTTAAAGATTATTTTATTATTGTATATGTATAGGTACTTTGCTTGTATGTATGTCTGGTTTCCATGCGAATGCCTCCTACTCATGGAAACCAGGAAGGGCATCAGATCCTCTAGAACTGGACTTAGAGATGATTGTAAACTGTCCCATGGGTGCTGGGAATACAACCTCAGTCTTCTGGAAGATCAATCAGGGCTCTTTTTGAACCATTTCTCCAACCACCCACACTGTATTTTAAATCAACTTTAAAAACACATCAAAACTGCACTTGAGTCTCTTTTCACTCTAAAAAACCAAGTTTCAGAAGTAAAAGCTTCAGATTTACCTAGTAACACACACTACTTAACTATAAAAATCTTAAACTGAAAGACATCATCTGTATTACTGTAATGGCTCAGCAAAAAACTCGCATTTGCCTCCCAGCCTCCATAATCAGGGGTACTCTCAACTACTTCTAATTTCAGATTCTAGGAGATCCAACATCTCTGGCCTCTTTAGGTATATACCAACTCTCTCTCTCTCTCTCTCTCTCTCTCTCTCTCTCACACACACACACACACACACACACACACACACACACACACCATAATTAAAAACAAGAATAAACTTTAAGAGGACTAGAGATGGCTCAGAGGTTAAAAGTACTGTTTGCTCTTTCAGAGGACCGAGATTTGATTCCCAGCAACCACATGGCAGTTCGCAACTGCTTGTAACTCAAATCAGGGATCTTTCTGGCCTTCAAGGGCACCAAGGCATGTACATGGTGCACAGACTTATATGCAGGCCAAACACCCATACACATAAAAATAAATAATTTTTAGAAGAAATTTTAAAAACAAAGCTAACAAAAAACTTTACTAATCATTGTGTCTAGTATACAGTCTTAAAGCACAGTCTACTAGCACGAGCCCTTGGATGAGAAGTACTGGTGTAGTACAACTCTCACAAGTGTGTAGCACACTTCCTAGAATAGAAATCAAGCATTTAAAGGGATTGTTAAGTCAGTATAGAAACTCAAGTCTTTTTTTTTTTAGTTTTTTTGACTTTTTTTAAATTTTTTATTTATTTATTTATTTATTTATTAAGGATTTCTGCCTCCTCCCTGCAACCGCTTCCCATTTCCCTCCCCCTCCCCCGATCTAGAAACTCAAGTCTTAAATCAGGATAGAACTGACAGAAGACCCCAATTTAATCAATTTCATAAATCTCAATATAAAATTTCACACACACATACACAGATAAGTAAGTAAATAAACAGATTTAAAAGCACTAATTAAAAAGACACTGGCTGAAGAAGTTTTCAATTGTTAATTCAATGCTCTTAGAGGAGGCACAGAACCTCAAGCATTCAGGGCCAGAAGAGGCTCTACTGGAACATCTAATACACAACTCATGCAATGATAAACACCTGCAGCACTGACAGCGTCAAACAATAAGACGTCTAAAATATATGTCTAATTAAGAAAAAAAAAAGTCATGAGAATATTTTCAAGTATTTTACACATGGTTATTTCAATTTTATAAAACTGTCCACTTTTCACTCATGTGCTTGTTGCATTTCTTATTCACTCCCCTGAGTATCACCTTCTCATCTCCCAGGGCATGGGAACATTTGAGTAAAAGGAAAAATAATGGCTGGCAAACAGGAACAGGGAAAAAAAAATCTGAGAAGACTGCATTCATTATTCAACCTAAAAGAGCTGAAATCCTAATTAGCATTAGTCACTAAGGGGAAGAATCTTCATAAATATACAGACTTTCATAGAATTTTTTTATTTATTATTTATTATGTATACAATAGTCTATCTATGTGTATGCCGAAGGCCAGAAGAGGGCACCAGACCTTATTACAGATGGTTGTGAGCCACCATGTGGTTGCTGGGAATTGAACTCAGGACCTTTGGAAGAGCAGGCAATGCTCTTAACCACTGAGCCATCTCTCCAGCCCCGACTTTCAGAACTTTTAAAAAAATGTGCATAAATAAAAACACAAAATGGATCATTATAAAAATATGCAATGAAAATGACTACTTCCTAAAATTAAAAAATAGAGAAGTACTCATGTGGAAATTCAAGTGGCTAACAATACCTGTAAAGAGGATAAAGTATACTAGTTACCAGATAATACAAATTGAAATATCTAGGAATGCTATTTCATACTTATAAGATCAGCAAAAATAATAAGAATACAAAGCTTGTAAGAATGTCCCCACACTGCTGGTGAGCTGGCAAATATCTGGCCATTTGGAGGAGAATGATGTCATTTGGCAGAATTGAAGATAAGTACAGACCACAGAAATGCCACCACCCAGAGACATCTTCATTTTTATAAAAAGTTTGGACAAAAAAATATTAGTGTGTATAATCAGTGGTATTTAGCATGCATGAGACCCTAGGTTCAATTTCCTCAAACTCTCATACAATGGTATTATCTAAAACAAAAAAAAAAATTGAAAAACCACCTATAGTTAAGTCCCACAAGACAATCAATATACAAATCTGTGATCTGTTGTTCGTTTATACCACAGTTAAAGAGTAATTCAAATCTCAAAGATTTAGCATGGAGAGATCTCAAAATAGTACTTTTTAGAATATAACCTACTATATAAAAGAACATATAAATGTACAATTTGGTAAATTTTCAAATATAACATGACCTAACTGATGATCACCTTCAGGTACTACTTTTCCCAACTTATAATGTTCTTTGCAGATTTTGAACTTTATATAAATGGAATTATAGAATACAGTTTTTTGGCTTACAGCTTTCCTCCTCAATACTATAGGTTAAGTTTAATGTTTTGCAGTTGGCTGTAAATCATTCCCACTGCTATACTGTATAAATATGTTGTGATTTATCCACTTTTGTTGAAATTCGGTATAATAGAAGATCTTTGTGATTTAAACCCCTGTTTTACCGCTCAATCAGAAGCCAAAAAAAATAATGACCTTTATCATAAAAAATTTGGAAGTTAGTACACCTGTAAGTCCACTCAGAAAAGCTTGATGCAGGAGGATTCCCAAATGTGAGACCAGCCAAGACAATACAGAAGCATCCTATCTCCAAAAAGAAAAGAAATGTTCCTAGCAGTGGTACTAAATTAGATCTCTATAAGCAATGTATGAAAAGAACTACCTGTTTCACTTCTGTTTCACCAAAGCTTAGTGCAAACTGTCTTTCACTAGCCATTCTAGTATGTGTGTGTAGTTTCAATTTTTCTGAGATCATAGAAGGTGATTTATCTTTTCATTCAATCACTGCTTGTTAGAGGAGGCTGTTAGTTTCCCGAGCATCCAGAAACAAAATAATCACACAGAAATTGTATTAATTAAATAACTGCTTGTCTCATTAATTCTAACTTCTTATTGGCTAACTCTTACATTTTAATTTAACCCATCTCCATTAATCTTTGTTATCGCCACATGGCAGTGGCTTACTGGGTAAAGTTCCAGCATCTGTGTTTGGCAGGGCTACATGGCTTCTCTCTTACTCCACCCTTCTTTCTCCCAGCATTCAGTTTAGTTTTCCCTGCCAACCTAAGTTCTGCCCTATCATGAGCTCAAGACAGTTTTCTTTATTCATAAATGGTAATCACAGCATACAGAGGGGAATGCTACATCAACTCGTCATTTCAATGTACTCTTTTTGTGATGTGCCTATTAAAGTCTTGGAGGTTTGTTTTTTGATTTGTTGGTTTTTCTGGAATGGATTTCAAGGGTTGCAATATTCCAGACACCAGTATTGTTCTGGATATAGGTGCTGCAAATATCTTCTACTCTGTGACCACTTTCATTAGTTCAGCAGCATTATCATTTGATAAAATTTCTATTTTTTTTCACAATTAGTGCTTTTTATTATCCTTATAAATCATGAAGATGTATCCCTTTTCTTCTAAAATTACTTTAGAACTTAATATTTAGAATTAAACCAGAATACAACTAGAATTGTTTGTGGTGTGTTTTAAGAGATACGGCTATCTAATTGACACAGTTCTCATTATATAAAAATCATCCTTTCATTTCAACACAGGCGTTTTTCTATGTTAAGTGGTTGTACATGTAATCAAGTATATTCTTCAGTCAAAAACATAGTTTAGATGAGGAAATGGCAAAATGTAAATGATTTGAACAGAAAACCATCTCTATATAGCATTAAAGCAAACAAGTGTCATTTCCTGTATTCCAAAATATATATGTAGTAAAGGACAATATGGACCAGAAAACTGTACAAGAAGCACAAAAATGGCATTATGTAAGAAAATAAAGACTACACTCATAGCTGCAGTGTTCTCTTCACTGTGCTCAAGTTCACAACAAAAAGAATACAACTAAGTAAATATGGCAAATTGTTTATATTACTTATTCTTATCCAAACTACTGTAGCACACTGCCATAACTGTGGAAACCAATGAAGTATTCAGGTAGGCATCCATTCTTCTTAAAAATAATGTCATTGTTTTTATAAAAAGCAAAGACAAAACTTCACGTGTTTCTATTTGATCAGCTAACTAAAAAGTATGTGCAAATGTACTCATTTTTTCCCCTAATGTAGCTACCAAATAAACATTAGGCAAATTTAGGTTTGGGTGATTTAAAGATGAAATAAAATAATGGTTCCAACATTATGAAAGCTTGGTGTGTGAGGAAAGAACTCATGATCCTTTAGGAATCTCTTTCTTAGACGTGTTTAAATTAAGCTAACAAACAGAAGGAAGAAAATTTAAAATCACAGTACCAGCAGCTTTAACATGGCTTAGACTAACTGGGTCAGCTAGCTCCCCTGTCTCTACAGCCTCAGCCTAAGGTCAGCCTTGTTGCCATGCCTGTTAGTATTCAGGTATCTGTACTGACGTACCTGCCCTTAGAGTCCTGACAGGATACTTCCTTAGCTGCAGCCACTAGGAGCACAACTGCTGTGCACATTCGCTATGCTCCCCTTTGCCTCCTATCTCCCTCTCTCTCCCACCACTCTTGTTCCCTGGAAGGGGTCTCTGGCCCCTTCTCTGCCTCTTTTTTCTCCTCTTCCGATAAATCAATGTGAGCCTTGTTGCATGGCGTGACTTCTCTTCACAGCGTGTTTAAATAAATTACAATAATGCACAAACTCAAGTCCTCATCCCTTACAAAGCAAGCATTTTACTGGCTTATCTCCCCTGATGGTCTTACGTTTAACAATGGCTTGGATACTAGTTATCTATGACCTTGCTGAAAGTGAACTAAAAATTCAATTTCAGTTTATTTAGTTATTTATAGGACAGGCACATATCAGGATATTAAAAGCCAAATAAACAAATGTAAAAATGTTAGTTTTTAAGATTCTTTTTAAAGATTTATTTTATATTACTGTATATATGAGGGTTTTGTTTACATAAAAGTAGTCTTACATTACATGTGTGCCTGTAGATGTCAGAAGATTATCAGATCCCTTGGAATGGAGTTCTGGATGACTGACTGTAAGCTGCCATGTGATAGATACATTTTAGCTGTTTCACTTTTTATGGAAAACATATAAAATCTCAAATAACCAGAATGCTTACATTTTATTTACATTTTAAATTGCAGAATATAAGAAATAAACAGAAGGCAGAAAACAGTAAAAGAAGGTAAATTATTTTTCAGCCATCTCTAACTCTGGCATCTGAGCAGACATCTCCTGGTTGTAACTCAAATGGTTCTCAGATGAGGACCACACCATAGTCTGCAGAAACATACAGGACCCTGTATCTTCTCTGGCATGCTCTACTGACCAGCTCTATTGTGAAAGTTAATTCCAAGTATGCCCTTTCAGAACAGTACTTCCTACGTGAGCTTTAATGGCCTTGTTTACTTGGCGGCCTATCTTATTAGTTTAAGTGAGGGTACAGAGGACAACTGTCCTCCCCCCCCCATCACATAGTCAAATGAATTTCTGAAGAAAACACTGAAGAAGAGTTGTACACCACCTTTTAGTGTCCTGCCAACAGAAACTGCTAGGTCTAAGGCAACACCATACAAACACAGACACAAATAGCTTCCATATAATAAGTGTGATGAAGCTGGACTTGTAGTGAATGCCTTTAATCAGGAAACAGTGAGCTCAAGGTCAGCCTGGTCTACACAGTGAGTTCCCTGCTAGTCAGGGCTACACAGTTTTAAAAAAGAAATCAAACAATAAAAGTGTGATGGATTATAAAACCAGGTAGTCCCATTTCCAGACATACAAGTGTTATTCTATCCCTGTATATATAGCTACCTCTCTAATTATCACTTTTATGTGCACAGACATAAAGGATAAAGTATGAACTACAAAACCTGCCCAACACCTGGAACACAGATAGGGTAGATACAAATATTGCCTGTGCAGATACCATGGCAGCTATTTATGTCAGACATAATTCCATTTACACCCACACAGAACACAACCTCATAAATTCTTACTTTAACCGAGATATAGAAAAGAATGCCTATATATCATTTCTTGTAATTTTTTTTTTTTTACCCAACACACCAAACCATACTTTCTTTTTATAGTTTCTCCATTGGCCTAGTACCAATGAGCCTGGCAGAGAATCAAAGGTGAAATAAGATCTAATTGTTATCTGGTGAGACCTTTTTAGAAAGGAATTGAGATCATAAACCAAGTTGTGACTCAGGTTATTTAATAAAAAGGTAAATATGTTACACATTATAATGTCTTACCTTCACAATCATACAAGTAAATAACTATGACATGAACAATCATAAATGCATAAACAAGGTACAACAGAGTAATAATTATCTATGGGAAAATAAAGACTTCCCAACAAAGAGTAAAGAATGAAAAGCTTACTGAAAATTTCCAACTGCATGGAGGATGGGAAGGTGACAAAGAGTGAGATAGTTATTAGAGACACAGGAGAAAACACTAGTCCCCAAACATGCACAGATGCACACACACGCACATGCGCGCACACACACACACGAGATTAAAAGCTACTTTAGAATAGATGGGTTAAGAGAAAAAAAAGAGACTGGAGACTTTTAAGAACACCTTTAAGTCTGGCACAGTGGCTCAAACCTAAAATCCAGGCAAAAAGCTAAAAGAGAAGGATTACCACAACTTCAAGATCGGCCTGGGTTATGGAGTAAAACCTTAAGACCTCCAAAAGAGGAGGGGACACAGAGAAAAGGAAGGAAGCCACAAAGAAAGAGAAGCAGAAGGAAGAAAAGCAGGAGGGAGGGAGCAAAGGGAGTAGGGTAAGAGGGTAGGAAGAGGAAGAGGGGGAGGAAAGGAAATAGAAGAATAAAAACAAGGACCACAATATTCAAGTAGACCTCAACAAGTGGTTTACAAATAAACAGGCAGGATTTTAGTAAAGGAAGAAGGAAACAACAGTTTAACATTCAGGGAAATCAGCAGTCCAGTTCAGGTCAAGCATAGAGAAGATAATATAAAGAAATAATAGGTACTTTTCTTCTAGTTATCTCCCAATCCACCTAATTCTTAACTATTCTTTTTGAGTTGCTGTGGTAAAAGCATGGTGTGGTCAAAATATTTTGAACTAAGTATTATAAAGCCTTGAGAGGCTTATTTCATCCTTGTGGGAAGTGGAAACCATGTAAAGAAACTTGAACTGGATTACTGTAAGACAGGGACACAGAAACTCCAGGAAAAAAGAAGCCAGGTACCTTAGCTGCTAGGCAGCACCAAAAGCCCAGATATGAACGTCAGACAGCCCACATAACCCAAAGAAATAAGTTGCTTTAAGCCCATTAAGTTTCAAGATAATATGTTATGCATCAAAGAATAACTATAGTTACCATCAAATATTGAGATTTCCTATTTGCCTTCAAAAGAGCATGTGAAGTCTCCATCCGTCTGTCCGTCCGTCCATCTCCCCGTTGCCCCCTCCCTGCCCCCGCCAATTCCCTCTAGCTCTGTCACACTTTAGTATTTTCATGGTTTCCCTCCTTCTCTGGCTGCTCCTATCTTCCAGGCTCACCCTCACCCCTTTCTCAAACCCTAATACCTGGGCTTGAAATGTGAAAGATCAGCAAGCTTATGCTTGGGTCCTTGTCAGTTTACACTCAGCCCCAACCCACCTACTCATAGGTATAAGTACTATCTAAATCTAGATCATATTCAACTTGAATATGTCCAGCCAAATTCTCTCTGCAGAATATTAAAGCCTTCTCTATATGACATTCACTTTTATGTTGTTGCTGTTTCTTTTTTCAAGACAGAGTTTCTCTGTGTAGGCTGTCCTGAAACTTGCTATGTAGACCAGGTTGACCTCAAACTCAAAGATCCACCTACCAACTACCTGAGGGTTATGATTAAAGGAGCTTGCCACCACTGCCTGGCAATATTCACTCATAAAGGATTCCGAGATGCCTCAAAATCTAAACATTCTAAACTTAATTCATGATTTTTTTTTCATCCATAAGTCTTATAATATTCTCTAGGCCAGGAAATGAATGGCATCATTATCATCTACAAAGCCATTTTCACGCCCCTTAAAAAGCCTTAAACACAATCTATGACAGTGAATTCTACTGATTTAACTTCCTAAACATTTCTTTAAATTGGGGGTTTGTCATCAGATACTAACAACCATAGCCTCAATGACCAGATCTAAAGTACACACTAGTAGGATCTCCTAGCATATTCCTCCACACTCTACCCCCATTTGTTCCCAGTGTTAGATGAGCTCAGTTCCGCATACATACATACGAAATAAGCACTCTTCCACTGAGCTGGATACCATTCTATACTCCTCCCTTTGGGGGGAAAAATTATTATTACAAATTTACTTTCATTTACACAAGTATTTTTTAACAATAATAATTTTTGTCGTCTCCACACCCAAAAAAGACTCCTGTTTGCTTTTGCTCTCCATTCTATGCTCAGACTCTAGTGTATCTAGAACATGTAAGCTAGTCAATAAATATGGCTGAATGAAAATGAAAGGATTAATAATGTGACTGGGTAAAATGTGAAGCATTGAGGAATCTACTGGACAATGGAAAGCAAGGAGATAGTCGAGCAGGATGATATACACAAAAGGCATACTTTAGGGAAATCCTGCCAACATGTGGCAGATTAAAAGCAGTCATGAAAAGAACTAGGCAAGCAAGAGGAAAGGCTCAGTAGATAAAGATGAAGGCAAATACCCATACCCTTAAAAAAAAAAGCCTGACCCCCAAAACCCACAAGGTAGAAGAAATGACTCTCACAAAACAACCTCTGCACACACACCATGGCACATATGTATCCCACATACAAAATTAATAAGTAAATAAATAAATGTGATTTAATGAAAGGAAAACAGGACGAGGTGGTAGTAGCACACACTTACACACTTAGGAAGGTTTTTAGTTCTAAAGACTAGGGAGGCAAAGGGAGGCGGATCTTTGTTAGTTCAAGGCAAGCCTGGCCTACAAAGCGAGCTCCTGGACAGCCAAGGCTGTTACACAGAGCAACCCCACATCAAAGAAAGAAAGCAAGGGAAAGAGAGGGAGAGGGACAGGGGGCGAGGGGTAGGATTCCCCTCTGTATGTTGTGACTACCACTGATTAACAAAGAAACTGCCTTGGCCTCTTGATGGGATAGAATTTAGGTAGGTGGGGAAAACTAAACTGAATGCTGGGAAGAAGAAGGGTGGAGTCAAGGAGAAGCCATAGAGCCTCAGCTGGAAACAGACACACTGAAATTTTGCTGGTAGGCCACGACCTCGTGGTGATGCACAGATTAATGGAGATGGGTTAAATTAAGATGTAAAAGTTAGCTAGAAATGCTTAAGCTATTGGCCAAACAGTATTGCGAACAGTTTCTGTGTGATTATTTCTGGAGTCTGGGCAGACAGGAAACAAACAAGTGGCGTCCTTCAATGAGAAAGAGAGAGAGAGAGAGAGAGAAAGAGATATAAAAGAAATGAGAAGGGAGGAGGGAGGGGAGGGAAGAAAAACAAGTTGGAGAGGTAGCTCAGCAGTGTGGCGGCTCACAACCACCTGTAACTCTAGCTGCAGGGGATCCAATTCTGGCCTCCTTAAGGCACCTGCACTCATGTGCACATACCCACACACTGCCATACACAATTGAAAAATAAAAATAAACAAATGTTTTGTTATAACACTTGTCTAACATGTGAGGCCTGAGGTCTAACTCTCAATATAGGGAAAAAGGAAAGAAGGAAGGAAGGAAGGAAGGAAGGAAGGAGAAAAGGACCACAAAAACTAGTGGCAATGGGAAAAGAAAGAGTGTAGCAGACGAATGACTGCTAAAGAAAAAGACCTGACACCAAAGGCAGAGAAGGCATAACACAGAGCCTGATAATGTATCCTATAATCCTAATATCTATATTACTACAAATTGCAGGAACTACTTAACACATTCAAAAACACACTATATGAATCATGACTGAACAAACTATAAGCCATGCCGGGCGGTGGTGGCGCACGCCTTTAATCCCAGCACCTGGGAGGCAGAGGCAGGCGGATCTCTGTGAGTTTGAGGCCAGCTTGGTCTACAAGAGCTAGTTCCAGGACAGGAACCAAAAGCTACAGAGAAACCCCGTCTCGAAAAATCAAAACAAACAAACAAACAAACAAACAACAACAATAAAAAATCCTATAAGCCAAGCTCTAAACATCTCCAGCAACATACAAATCACATGTATTTGGTGCAACTATACCCTCCCCCCCCTTTGAGACAGAGTTTCTCTATGTAACAATTCTAGCTGCCTGGAACTCACCTTGTAGACCACGCTGACCTTAAACTCAAGAGTGCCTCTGCCACCACGTTTTAAGAGTATAGTTGCAGCCTGGGTGGTGGTGGCGGCGCACGCCTTTAATCCCAGCACTCAGGAGGCAGAGGCAGGTGATCTCTGTGAGTTTAAGGTCAGCCTGGTCTACAAGAGGAGTTCCAGGACAGTCAGGGTTACAGAGAGGAAACCTTGTCTCAAAACAAAACAAAAGGGCAACTATACATATTAACTATATTCCAAACTATTCAGAACCCAGCATGAAACAGCTTGAAATAAACCATAAACTATTAAATCAGAAAGCTGTCAAAAAAAAAATCAGTAAGTTGGCTAACAATTCTCCATTTACTGAATGAACCCATGTATAGCAAATACAACTCCATCAGATTCCTTGCTTTATTTAACTCTTCTAACAAATGTATTAACTGTGACTCAAGACTTCAAATAATAGCAGCAATTTAATGTATTTCTTTGCTTGATAAAACGTAAGATTGAGTATACATAAAAATGTTCTCTCTCTCTCTCTCTTTTTTTTTTTTTGGTTTTTCTAGACAGGGTTTCTCTGTAGCTTTGGAGCCTGTCCTGGAACTCACTCTGTAGACTAGGCTGGTCTCAAACTCTCACAGAGATCCGCCTGCCTCTGCCTTCCGAGTGCTGGGATTAAAGGCGTGCACCACCATCGCCCGGCCATAAAAACGTTCTGAGCAGCAAGATGACATAGGTGAGGGTACTATCCCCACTAGCCTGACCCTGCGAGCTTTGATCTCAGAACCCAGGTAAACATAAAAGAAAAAAAATCTGACACTTCAAAATTATCCTCTGACCTCCACAGGATCACTGCTAACATGCCTGCACCCTCTAAACACACAGTTCACACATATCAACATTATAATGGTGTCTTAAAATCCCAACAAATCAAAACAAAAACACAGGTGTACACACACACCCCACCCCCACAAACACAAACCTGCAGCTAACATCATATTAGCAGAGGAAAAGACTAACTCATTTCTAACCTGACCTCCCCCAAGATCACAAACAAGAGAGGATGACAAGTCCAACCATTTTTACTAGTACATTAAGGGGAGAAAAGAAAGGGTAGACAAATAGTGAAAAGGGAAGAGCTTGTAAAACTTTTCGGACACAGCTCTGTGTGTACCAGCTCCCAAAAACTCCAGAAAAGGCTACTATATACTAAGTAAATTTGGGCAGCTCACAGGATAAAGGTCTCAGAATAACAAAAACCCACTATATATTTCTACACTAACAATACAATAGAACTTAAAATTATAATTTATAAGAAATGTGCCAAGCTCACACACTGAACTTATAAATATATTCAGAAAAAGATGTTGAAAATATGAGAAATAAACAATAATAATGGATCAGAATGACAAAATGTCAACCCCATCTCCAACTGTTCTAACTGGATTCCCAATCAAAACTTCAGCAAACTTTCTTGTAAGACATAGTAATCCTGATTCCCAATTTAAATATAAATTCAAAGCCCTTACATTACACAAAGCAATTTGAAAAAGTTGGAGATTTTCAAGACTTAGAAAAACAGTAAGCTCTGGGTTTTAAATAACGCGCACACCTTTAATCCCAGCGCTTGGGACACAGAGGGAGTGAATTTTTATGAGTTTGAACCCAGCCTGGTTTAAACTTTGAACTGAAAGAGAATAGTTAGATCTCTAATTAGTTGCAGTCAGGATTCAACACTTGGTTTTTAACACATAAACACTTCAACCAATACATTTTAAATAACTTAAATTTGAAGTGGATATAAGTATTAATATAACCTATTTTCCCTTTTAGATAAAAGAATTCCTATCTCTGTCACTCTGTTTATTGACAATGGAATAAAGGGGATGTTTGAAAGAAACACAAACACCAACACAATAGTAAGAATTAACCCTAAGCCCAGAGTATAGTCTCCATAAACCATTTACTAAGCATAAGAAATCTGACCCAATTCTGAAGTAAAAAAGTAAGCTTTGAACAGCCATTATATAAGAAAACAAAGAAACAATCAAGCTTTTGAAGCATAATCTTTATTATTCCTTTAATGCCAGCTTCTCCCCAAGTCTAACCAATCTCTCTTTCCTCCTTCTATTAATGAACCCCCACCCCCCAAATCTTAACATAACTAGTATAGGTAAGCTGTGAAGTTCTTGACAAATGCTGATAAGGACTGTCCTGTCCTGTGTTAAATCTGGAGTCACCTTCATATAAAGAAGTTTCCTGCTCTCCAAAGTCTGCTGCTTTTCTTAAAAGTCGAACCTTGGTTGCAGGATGTTCTGTAAAATGAGCCCACTTGGCATCAACTATCCACCAAAGAGAAGCAATTGAGACTAGCACAGCCTGGAGCAGAGCCACTCTACTTCTGGGACAACTACCCAATCAAACCTATCTTTAAAATAGAATTTTCTGTTTTTGTTACTGTTCTTTCAAAAAGACCATTAACCCAATTTAAAAAAAATCTAGAGCAGTGGTTCTCAACCATCCTAATGCTGCAAAACCCTTTAATACTGTTCCTCATGCTGCGGTGACCCCTAACCATAAAGTTATTTCCACTGTTACTTCATAACTGTAAGTCTGCTGTTATCAATTGTAAAGTAAATATCTGCTGTGAGGAATATCTGGTATGTGACTCCTCTGGTCAAGACCCACAAGCTGAGAACAATTAAACTAGAAGCTTGTCAGTCTGTTTACTGCAGAAACTATGCATTCAAAGAAAAACTAATTCTGTATGGTAGCATGTGATACAGCACTTGGGAGGTAGAGGCAGGAAATCCAATTTAGGCTTCCAGACCCTGTGGCAAAAAGCAACATGCTCTTGTAACAAGGGCAAGAACTGATACATCCTAATAATGGAAATGTTTAAGTCATCTTACTACATAGAAAGCTAGTGTCTCCAGTATCAATTTCTCAGATTTGCTTAGGTAATAAAGATAGAAATTTTTCAAAAGAAAATTTAATGTTTTCAGTGTTTCTTAAAGCTAATCTCTCAAATACAATACTGCCTTAGTTAGGTCTTTAATTCAAAACAAATTGGAGGAAGACAGAAGCTATGCTGTATTTGTTCCTTAGAGATTTACTTCAGTTTCCTCCTTTCCAGTGGACACCTCTCTTCTGTTAGGCCTTCTATCAGCTGGAGTTCATATTATCCATCATGAACAAAGACCCTCAACCTCTATTCTCCAAGGCTTTACTTTCCAATAATCTCAATCCTCAGTACTTTTCTAATTATTTCTAAGAACAGGAATTCCAAATGCAGGGATATCTAAACTGAAATTATCTGGTCAAAGTACATGAAAGATACCTGTTTATCCTAGGATTTTTGCATTTTATATGATTCCAAGTACAAGTCTACTTAAAAAATTTAAAAAAAAAAGAATGGGGGATGGGCCAGGGTTATAGCTCAGCACAGAGCCTGTTAAGGAACTCGCATGAGATCCAGGGTTCCATACCCAGCACTGTAGAAAAATGTGTGTGTACATTCATATTTATATACAAAAACACGAAAGAATATTATTCATTTCAAAATGATTAATTTTATTTTGAAAAGTTCACCTCACACACATACAGAGCTGAGGAAATGGTTGAGGAAATGCAAGTATGAGGACCTAAGTTTGGATCCCAGAGCCCAAATATAATGTCAAGCAGAGGAGAGTGTACCTATCTACAAAGAGAGACATGGGAGATTCCTGGGGTTTTCTGGACAAAAAATCCAACTGTTCAGAGTTCCAGGTTTCATTTCAGACCCTATTTTGCTACCACATGCATACACACACATATAAACATACATACATACATACATACATACATACATACACACACACCTTTCAAAAGTCAAGCAATTTAGTAATTCAGTCAAAAAAAAAAAAACTCCCCAAAACAAGACAGATGTAGGAGAAAGGGGATTTGGAGGATAGTGAAGGATGGAGGGCAGAAGGAAAAGAAGTCTCAATAGAGTTCCAGATGCTTGGAGCTCACAGACCAATCAGCCTCAAACTCAGAGATTCCCCTGCCCTGCTACATCTGCGATTCTTGAGATTATAGACATGTGTCTTATGCCCAGGAGGAAAAACAAAGAAAAGAAAAAACATTTAAAACCAAAAACAAAAATAAAGTTCAATTCAGAATTCTACTATCCAGAAAGAATAGAGATGAGGGAGTGGGGGTACACCAGGCAATACCTGGAAGAGACTGTATGTAAAAGAGTAACATTTTTGAAACAATATAAACTCTCAGACCGAAATGATCTACCTCAGGCAAGGAGTTCAGCACTCAGGATATCAAATAATCACCCCTCAAGACCCAACACCTAACCTTGTGTCTACATTTCAAAGCAATTGTATAGTACTTGTTCAACAAAACTTGAGTGCATTCTGGCTCAAGAAGAGTAAATGTATGGATAAAGACCATTCCAAAGATGATATGGAAAGCATCTAACACGGTAGCACAGTCCCACAGTCTACAGCAGTGGACAAACAGGATATTCCAGGGCTCCCCCACACTGCTGTCCACAAGTCTACTGCAGCCCGTCTCACAACTTACTCACTAATAATTGTGTGAGTGCTTCTTTCCTACAACAGCAGAAGTCAGAATTCTAATAAAGATCACAGGGGTTGAAAATGCTCATTAGTCCTTTTTAAAACTTATATTTAATTAATTATATTTAATTGTATGTATAATGTGCGAACATATGCTGTGGGTATGCCACAGTCCATGAGTGGAGGTCAGAGGACAACTTTCAAGAGTGGGTTCTCTTGTCTCCATAAGGTCTTTCTAGGGGTTCGACTTAAGTCTTTTAATTATAAAGTTTACAAACTGTGAAGGCTAATTTTAGTTATCAACTTGACATCCCCGAAAAAAGGAAACTCGTTAAGAAACTGCCTTTATCAGACTGGTCTGTGGGCACTGTCTATGAGGTCACTTTCTGGATTGCTAATGATGTGAGAGGGTCTAGCCCAATTGCTGGAAGTGCCATCCCTGAGCAGGCAGGCCTGGACTGTATACAAAAATTAGCTAGGCAAGTCAAGGAAAGCAAGCCAGTAAGCTCATTCCTCTGTACTCTCTGCTTCAGGTTCTGCCTCCAACGTTCCTGCCCTGCCTTGAGCTCCTGCCCTGGTTTCCTTCAATGCTGGACAAAACTTGTAGGATGATGGCATAAGAACAGACAGAAGGACCAATGGAACCGAATAGAAGACCCAGTTATCAATCCACACATCTTCAAATACCTGATCTTTTATAAAAGAAGCAAAAAATATCAAATGGAAAAAAGAAAGCATATTTAAGTGGTACTAGCATAACTGGATATCAACATGTAGAATGAAAATAGACCCATATCTATCACCATGCACAAAACTCTCAAGTCCAAATGGATCAAAGACCTCCACATAAAGCCAGACACACTGAACCTCATAGAAGAGAAAGTGGGAAGTACACTTGAACACATTGGCACGGAACCACTTCCTAAATATAACTCTAGTAGCACAGACAATGAGAGAAACAATTAATAAATGGGACCTCCTGAAACTGAAAAGCTTCTGTAAAGCAAAGGACACTTTCAACAAGACAAAACGACAGCCTACAGAATGGGAAAAGATCTTCACTAACCCCACACCAGAGAGAGGTCTGATCTCCAAAATATACAAAGAACTCAAGAAATTGGACACCAAAAGCTCATATAATCCAATTTTAAAAAATGGAGTACAGACCTAAACAAAGATCTCTCAACAGAAGAATCTAAAATGGCTGAAAGACACTTAAGGACAAGTTCAACATCCTTAGTCATCAGAGAAATGCAAATCAAAACAACTCTGAGATTCCATCTTACACCTGTAAGAATGGCCAAGATCAAAAACACCAATGACAACTTATACTGAAGAGGTTGTAGGGAAAAGGGAACACGTCTGCATTGCTGATAGGAATGCAAGCTGATACAACTCCTTTGGATGTCAGTGTGGCGATTTCTCAGAAAACTAGGAAACAACCTTCCTCAAGACCCAGTTTTGGGTATCAAAAGAATACTCAATCGTGCCACAAGGACATTAGCTCAACTATGTTCACAGCAGCTTTGTTTGTCATAGCCAGAACCTGGAAACAACCTAAAAGCCCCTCGATCAAAGAATGGATAAGAAAAATGTGGTACACTTACACAATGGAGTACTTACTACACAGCAGAAAAAAATAATGACAGCTTGAATTTTGCAGGAAAATGGATGGAGCTAGAAAACATTATTTTGAGTGAGGTAACCCAGACACAGAAAGACAATTATCACATGCACTCACTCATAGGTGGTTTTTAAACATAAAGCAAAGAAAGATGGCCTACAAACCACAATCCCAGAGAACTTAGACAACAATGAGGACACTAAGAGAGACTTACATAGATATAATCTACATGGAATGTAGAAAGTAGAAAAAGACAAGATCTCCTGAGTAAATTGGGAGCATGGCGACCTTGGGGGAAAGTTGAAGGGCAGAGGGGAGAGGCAGGGAGGGGAGCAGAGAAAAATGTAGAGCTCAATAAATATCAATTAAAAAAAAAAAAGATGAAATAAACTCCCCAAAGTGGTTTTGGTCAGTGTTCATCATAGGAACAAAAAACAAAATAGAATAAAAATTTCTGGTATGTATCACAGCTCGTGTTGCACAGAAAGCAAATTTGAGAACACATACACACAGAAATAAACACGTGATTTTTCTCCCGAATGATGGAAATTGAATCCAGGGCCCACTGACTATCTACAAGCATGCTGCACTGAGCTATATTCCCAGTCTAGTATATATAATTACTAAACTTTAAGAAGTACAAACACTGGGAATTATACATGCCCCATAAAATTTAATACTAGTAAATAGCAATTCAATGAAAAGAAATTAACAGGTCTTAGGACTTTTCAGTTTACTTAAATTTAGGAACTTAGGTTATTAGTGAACTACTGGGTTTTATAAAAGTGCTTCCATTACAGAGAAAGCAATGTAAAATTAAACTTTTCCAAAATAAAATGGTCAAAATATCTCTTAAGAATCTTTACTATGATAAAAAATGTTGAAGGGAGTAGTACTAATATTCTTCAAGTTCAATGCAATAAAATATGAACTACTTCAAGCTCTTGTGTTTTTTGCCTTTCATCGTTTTGTTTTTGTTTTTCACTTTTCTTGAGACAGGTTCATACTATGTAGCCCAGTTAAACTTGTCCTACCCTCCCCATGCTAGGATTAATAGGCATGCACTACCACCCAAAAATATCTTCAAAAAAAATAAAAAAATAAAAAGTCAAATGTAAACTTGTTCTAATAAACCTCTGAAGCTTAACTGCCTGATACTTATATAATTGTATAAATTAAAAAAATACTTCATTAAATTTTTAAAATCTATTTGCAGTTAACAACTGAATGCAATTTTGAAATCAAGAATCACTTAGCTACAACAAAAAGGCTATGTCCGATTAAGAGAACAAGCATTAAGCTAAAGCTCTCAAGAGCACGGGAAATTCCTCCCTATGGCTGTTAAGCTCAGAAAGATACTCAAAGTTGGGGTCTGATCATCATCAGCAACGGAGTTCTGAGTTTCAGATTAGTTTACCAATTAAGCCTAAATAATCAGCTTAGGGTTATCATTCTGTTTGAATCAGATTCTCCAACAAAAAGGCACAGTCCCCAGAGAGAACTACACTCTACTCTGCTCACCTTTAAGACTTTCTCTGAGGCCTTCCGAGATGACTAGCATCAGACTTTTGAGGAAGGCTAGCCATTAGACAAGGCTTTTCCCCACGATCTGACTGCTTGAAGTGACATCCAGGATCAGGTCGATCCTGTATCCAGGAATCATGACCCTCCCTGAGGCACCAGTCATCATGAGACAGTCAGTGTGCACTTTGGCACTTCTTGAAAACCACTGGGCTGCTCCTTTAGCTGAAAGGAAAAGAAACATCAAAACCACAACAAACAAAACAAGGGGGAGGGGAATCAGTAATTCAATCTGAAAAGAGAGTGTGGGAAAAAAATATACCAAAACAGCCTCGTCTAGATCAAAATTTAGCCTTGTGTTGGTGTAAAGGCCAAAGTTTCAAGATTATTCACTCATTTCAAGCTTATTTTTGATAAATAAATCTAAAAAACTTAAAATTATTGCATTATACTTGAAAAGGACCAAAAGTAGAAATTAAGTTTTAAAAACTGGGAATAGAGCTATTATAATCAAAATATTTATAAGTAACTAGCAGCCTAATGCTTACGTTAGTGTGGCCATCAGGAATCAAACATTAACATCTGCGTTTTCTCAGATTATAATCTGACACAGAAAGGCAGAAAATAACCAAGCAGTCTAAATTTATGCCTGGGGCATATACACACTCACACACATGCACACACCCGGGGGGAGGGACAGAGAGAGAGAACAATTATTCCAGTTCTAGTACTTTTTTTGAATGTCAGTGACTGCTTTAAACAAGCAAATTTAAATATTATTAAAAATAAAAACAGTGGGGTTGGATGCGGTGTCACACACTTAATCCCAGCCCTTGGGAGGCAAAGACCGGCAGATTTGAGGCCAGTTATCTATACAGTCAGTCCCATGCCAGCCAAGGGAATATAAAAAGACTCTGTCTCAAAATTCATTTCTAAAATAAAATACAAACAATGGACCAGAGAGGTGGCTGGAGCATGGGGTGGGGTTAGGAGAGGACAACCTTGACCACAGTATATATGGCAGCATCATAGCTCTTTTAAGAATGAAGCAGAATGGCTTACATAAATAATGGCATCTGTCTCAAAAAAAAAAAAAAAGTTTTGAGGCAATTGTTTTCATGAACGCTAAAGAACTATCAGTCCACCCCTCACTGGCCTACAGCCCATCAATTAGGCTGGACTAGTTGACTAGCATGTCCCAGAGATCCTTCTAGCTCTGCCTTCAGTGGCATCAAGAAACCAGCAGCAGATCCTCAGCCCTTTACTGGCGGAGCCATTATCCCAGCCCTGAGGTGATTGTTTTACAAGTTGCCTCATAACTCCTTGACAACAGCCTTAATATAAATGCAATTCTTTTTTTTTTGTTTGTTTGTTTTTTTTTTTCGAAACAGGGTTTCTCTGTGGCTTTGGAGCCTGTTCTGTAGACCAGGCTGGTCTCGAACTCACAGAGATCCACCTGCCTCTGCCTCCCGAGTGCTGGGATTAAAGGCGTGCGCCACCATCGCCCAGCTATAAATGCAATTCTTTTATTTTCCTTTCTTCCTACTTTTTTCTAAATCCAGAAACTAAGACTGAGACAGGAGGGTGGTTGAGTTAAGGGCAGCCTAGACTTACATCCCAGAGCACTGTCACTAAAAATAAAAGAACACAGACAAATCTATGGACTTCACCCCTGTAAAGTGTGCATGAACACAAACACAATATTTAGATATTACTTTAAGAAATGTATATACCCTTTAGAGGGCCAAGATTCTAGGTTCAGAACCCTATAAAAACTTTTTTCCTTCCTACTACATCTTTAAAACCTGCATCACAAACGATCACACCTCTTCTTCAAAACCCGCATCACACACGATCACATCTCTTCTGATTTTCACCTTCCTGTCTAATACCAGCTGAATTTTGGATTACTGAGTGTAGCTTACTCATTCTTTCCACATAGCACTCTTCTTTAGTCTCGAGTCCATCTTCACTCACCTGGCTGACAGAACAACTTTGCTAAAAATCCAAATTTAATAATGTGCCTAGTCAACTTCAATCTTAATACCTTTCCCTGAAAATGCTGGCATAAGGAAATGCTGTATCCGTACAGCACTGTCATCTACCTACATTTTATGTATCTTATACTTTCCGATTTATAATCATCTATTAAATGATGTCCATGTATGTATACTTTGGCATACTCTCTTGGAATATCACAGCTTAATTAATTCCTTACTCAAAATTTAAAGTTCCTTTGTTTATGCTGAGAAACCTCATTTCTGCTATGGCATTTCTCACTATACTACAAGTGCTAATTTTGTTGCCTGTTTCCAAAGACAGTATGTTTCTAGGGGCAAGAATCTTATTTACTTCCATCTTTGCTCCTGCAGTAGCTGGAATACAAATAAATAAAGAACTATACATGTGTACACTGATTGCCAAAGTTCTGGTGTACAGCCAAACCTATTACATATCACAGGGGAGAAAATACTGAACTAAAGCATATTTAATAACTCAGATCTGAAGAATCCATTCTGGAAGGTAATTAAATGACAACTCTCCAGACAATTAATCATTAACTGTCATCAATTTTTTATAGTCATGGAAATGTATTTTCTAAATGATGTTAGTTATATAGCATTCAAAAACAAGTAATTATAGCAGAGTAAAGACACCAGAATTCTCATATTATCCTTTGGATGAAAACTTCTAAGGCAGGGATAGCAATAGCAGGCAACATGAGTTTATTCACCTCTTCCTAGAGTTCACCTCATCTATCTCATCTTGAACTCAGGGTCAAAAGAAGTCCTCAACACAGCACACTCGAGGAAGTAACTTTAAACAGGTAGTCAGTGTGGAAGTTAGCATTTTAAAACTGTCCAGTTATCTATTCTAAACCATATCAACAAATTAGAAAACAATCCTGCTATAAATATTCACACAACTCAATTCCACAACCTTGCAAAGATTCCAAGTAATTATTTGTACCTTAGAATAACTTTAGGCTAGTCCTAAACATTTCACTGTTATTAAGGTATTTTCACATGCTTTTATGTGGGAAAAGTATCTGCAATTATATTGTGTTTTCAAATCTGACTGCTCAACTCATCAGAACCATTTGGGACATTTTTATAAAATACTAATGTCTCCAACTCCAGCCTAAAGCAATAGACCCATAAGCAGAGCTGAGGTCCGTATATTTTATAAACTCACTTGGTGATTTTGCTGCAGTGGTGTAAAGCTACAACTATAAGTACCACATTAGTTTATGTATGGAAGGACTAAAAGCAGTGATAGAGTGTCTCTAAACTTTTTTGATATATCTTACCAAAGACTTTTAGGTAATAGTTTCTACTGCCATACCACTTTCATTAGGATGACCAAGACATTTCTTTTTTCATCATTCTGTTTGCCTAGATGTTTCTTAGGGGTTATTCTTACGACCTAAGTTTAACAATGTTAGTGTATAACTGAACTGTTCAATGTGCACTACATTGTGTCAACTTCTTTATTTTATAAATATGTATTTTCAATAAACTATTAACTATAAGTAGAAAAAACATTTCTAAACCATACCAACAGTGGCAAATCCAGGAATGAAGAATATGAGGCAAATGTATAGATAAAAAAATGTGAATGCTCTATATCCAACAAACTCCCTTCGCTGTTCTTACAAAACTGCCTCAGTAGAGATGACAGAAAGCACAAGTCTGAAATACACGTTATTCTTTAAGAGCTACTAGACTCCAATAATACAGGTATGAAGAGGCCACTCTAAGACAACTCAGAAACTTATCACACTATGAAATTCCACAAGATTTCTTTCGGTCTTTTTTTTTTTAAGATTTATTATGTACTTTATGTATATGGATGTTTTGTCTGTATGTACACTGCCCACCAGAAGAGGAAATTAGATCTAATGGGATTGCAGTTATAGATCTCTGAGAGCCACCATGTGGGTGCTTCTTAACCACTGAACCACCCCCTCTTTCAGTCTTTTTTTAATAAAAAACGAAGAAAGCTACCCAGTGTCCTAAGCAGTCAAGGGAGTGGAAAGCAGATTGAGAGTGAGTTAAGTCTTTACCTATAAAAAAGATATAACGGCCTCTGGCAAATAGTTTTATTACAGTGGATAAAAATATTTTGTGGAGGGAGGAAACAGTTTCTGAACCACTTCAGAAACTAGAATCTATTGCTTTTAAATCATTAAGAAGGCAAATGCATAACTACCTTTTCAGAAAAATAAAACCATTTTCAATGTGTAATATATAGGATAATCCAGAAAAAAAAATGGTGATATCAAATCCAGTAACTCATAGCTGAGATTTGTGTACCAACTTTAAGAGCTAACAAATCAGAATATTTGTAAGACCAGCTGAACCCACAGCTGAGACTCTGCTCACATTCCTCTATATAAGTGTCTTAACTGGACATCTCTCCAGTTAGTTATAAAAGTAGTTACCCAGCTTGGTCTTAAAAACCTAGTTAGTATTGCAAAGTCAACAGTTCATTTTGATAACAAATACCTTCTCAAAGACATCAACTCCACGGCAAACATAATACAGAAATGCAAACAGACTTATCTATACAGAGAAATCTCAATATTTGAAATAGAAGACTATTATTAGCATCTTCAGGAATGAGAAAAATAACAGTTTCGATACACTGACTGTTACAACAGGATTCTTTTGCTGCCTTACTGAACAAAGGTACTTGGTCATGGTTTCTGGAAACAGTTCAGAACACATTTTCACTGCAACTTAGTACTCCAGAGGATCTTTGCAAATTATAAAAAGTTTCAAGTTTTCAGCAAAACCTGGTGACACATGACTCATCACTCTGGAAGCCAAGGCTGAGGAAGACTGGCAAAATCTACCAGCCTAGGCTCTGAGTTCACATTCAGCCTTTGACTTCAGTGGAAGACACTGTCTCAAAAAGTTAAGTAAATAAACAGCTCTAATTATCACTTGGTGATTTCATGGAAACATTTGACATGCTGGTAATACTGATGTGATCAGCATTATGAGCATTTGGACGCAAGAATGTTTATCAACACCAAAAAATAAGTACTGTGGAAACAAGAAGAATAGCTTTCTTGGAATTCTGATATACCATTTCCCTTATATGAAAATACTGGAGACAACCAGTTTTACTAAATGGCTGTATACATGCGGACATACCAACAGTCAAAAAAAAAAAAAAGGCCAAAATAATACACTTAAACTTGCAATCCAAACAGTACCAGACAATACTCAGGTCACCTCAAGTAATAGCCCAGACTTTTATTAGATGACTCCCAATGTTTCATTTAATTAATTAATATAAAATGATTACATCTAGCTCAAGAGTTTCGTCCAATTTTACAAAGCAGTCAGTCTTCTCTCCTGTGAGCAGTCACAGAATGCGCAGAAGTTCTGTTTTTCTTCTCACAAACATGCTGTAAAAATGGGGGCCCATATATACTCAAGCCAAGGCTTGATACAGCTCTAAGTATTTCAACTAACTTCTTTTCTATGCTCCAAACAATTTAATACTGGGCCTTTTTTATAAATTTCACAAATATATGTAGTAAGCCACACACAATAAATGGTCATCCTAATAAGATCTTTAGATCATGTTAGATCGTATATTAAAAAGAATTTGCCAATTACATGAGAGGCAGCAGTGTCTATGAAATGGGTTGAGTCCACTTTTTCAGTGCCTCCACATACTTAGAATCACTATTTTTATCACTCCAAATACTACTTAAACACTGTCATGAAACAACACCAAAGACTTATCCTGTTATATAGTCATTGCCTAGAAATGTTCTGCTCAGTATTCATGGGAGACTAAATTAACATTATACTTGCATAAAAAGCTGAAATAAAGATAAGAATTCAGATGGAAAGTTAATTAGGCTGTGGAGACAGCTTAGTCAGACAAGTACCTGTCATACTACACAAGGACTGAGCTCAGATTCCCAATGAGTGCCTGTGAGCCCAACACTAGAGAGGCAGAGACGGGAAGATCCCTGAGATTTGCCAACTGTCTTGCCCAGGTAGCGAGATACAGGTTCAAGAAGAAACTATCTCAAAAAATAAGGTAGAGACCAATAGAGGAAGACACCCAACATTAACTTATGATATGCATACATAACTGCATATACACTTGCACAGCACAGACACAAACATACACAATAGAAGGTAAATTCTTTTTTTTATATTTATTTATTATGTATACAATATTCTGTCTGTATGCCATTTATAGATGGTTGTGAGCCACCATGTGGTTGCTGGGAATTGAACTCAGGACCTCTGGAAGAGCAGGCAATACTCTTAACCTCTGAGCCATCTCTCCAGCCCTAGAAGGTAAATTCTAAACACATTCAACAACAGAATCAAAGAGGTTCTGGTAATTTGAGCTGAGATAACTTCACAATTTAAATTAATTCTAATAGATTTGGCAGCAACAAATACCATAACCGAAGCAAATCATTTTATTTCTCTTGATCTCAGGTTCCTCGTTTGTAAAATACAAGATGAGACTAAATGACCGTGTTTGCGTGTGTGCACTGAGAATTATGTTAAAGCAGCAAGGTCACTCATTCTGTACAACAAAACAGGTATGACCTACCACAGCATATGTCATACTTCTCAAGCAAAGAATATCATGAAGGTAGAACACACAAACCCAGAGAGATAAGTTACATCAACAGTAGTCAAAGCTGGCCAAATGTCATGGAGCATGCCTGTAATCTAACTACTTCAGAGGTGGAGGCAAGAGGATCTGAATTTGAGGCCGGTATTATTCAATGAATACAAAGCCAGCCTGAGCTATAGAGTAAGACAGTCTATTCAAAAATAGAAAAAGCAGACACAAACTACTAAAAATTACATACACATATTCCGTTAAATTCCTTAAATGGGAATTAATCACATATTTATTCATTCAAACTACAGAAAGAGAAGGTAAAGAAACTTGAAGAGATGTAAAGACCAAACTGGCATTTCCTAGTAAAAATAACAATATAGATCATGCATGGAGCAAGTATATAAATGCACAGAGAGAGAAAAACATTGCTCAGTGCTAAAGCACTTGTCTAGCATTCACTAGGTCTCCAGCAGCACTGGGTGACAAGAGAGAGGTAGAGGGAAAGAGAAAATTTGCAGGGGCTTTCTCAAACATGAATATCAAAATAACTCACAGGCCTCACAGGCCTATGTTCCAACTTCATAATCAAAAATGCTTGACTTAAAAATACACGAACTGTCTGCTTCAGGTAAGGAGAAGCAATAGGAACCAATTTTTAACTTACTATCAGATTCAATACATCAACACCTGTAATATTTTTAATGTTAATGTTATTCTTAGTATTATACTAAATATTATATAAGATATGAAGAACAGAAAGGTTAAGATCTCTGCCCACAGGAAAATCTTCTCAATCTTATTTGCAAGTTAATATTGGAATATTATAAAGACACAATAATAGAAGCTGGAGAGATGGCTCAGCAGTTAAGAGCATTGCCTGTTCTTCCAAAGGTCCTGAGTTCAATTCCCAGCAACCACACAGTGGCTCACAACCATCTGTAATGAGGTCTGGTGCCCACTTCTGGCCTGCAGGCATACATGTAGACAGAATATTGTATACATAATAAATAAATAATTTTTTTAAAAGGCACAATAATATACTAACCAAGGAAGGAATCAAAATGAAAGTTCATCAATTCCAATTCCTATGTTTCAAGATTATTTAATTGTTTTTATTGAGCTATACATTTTTCTTCACTTCCCTTCTTTCCTCCCTTCTATATTGTCCTGCGATCAAGAAATTTTAGGGCTAGAGGAAGTCCCATAAATAGATTTTATAAATAAAACAGATCCAGATATATAGGAACAAACTGTATCACAAAAGGCATTTCTAAACAGGCAAGACAAAATGTGCCTTGAATGAATAACCTTACAGGTAGGCATACTTGACAACAGAAAACAAAATTAACTGTTTAATCAAAATCATTAAGGTAAAAAAAATGACCATCAACAGACTTAGAATTTCAAGTCAGGTGTGGTGGCGCACGCCTTTAATCCCATTGAGGAGGCAGAGGCAGATGGATCTCTGTGAGTTTGAGACCAGCCTGAGCTATAGAGTCAGTTCCAGGACAGTCAGAGATACACAGAGAAACCCTGTCTCAAAAAAACAAACAAAACAAACAAACAGTAAGACTTGGAATTTCTACAAAATGAATACAAATACTAAAAATATTATGGTTAAGAGAAAAAAATCAATTTGAGAGTTTCTAAATTACAATCAGTGTCTGTCTACTAAGAGTGGCAGGACCATAAATGACTATACACACCAACTAAGTCTAAAAAAGTCCAACAGACCATTAAGTTTTACTTTTAAGCAGGCAATAAAATAGCTAGTGATAGTTTATAATCTATTTTTTCACTGCTACCTCAATGATTATACCCTAAAATCTCTTTAATATTAACTGCCGGAACAATGCAATTCTAACATTTCCTAAGTCAAATTAGGCAATCTAAATTCTACACTGTTCTAGTGCCTCATGGTGGAATGATACAATACCCCTTTTTCTTGATAGCCCACCACACATTTTCATAGATACTTTTTTTTCATTTTATATTTCAACAACCCTCTGAAGGAAAGCAAGAATTATTGTCATTATTTCATTGATAAGGTAGAGATTTAGAGAAATTAGGTCACTGGTACAAAGTTTATTACTAGAAGTACTTGAATTAGAAAAAACCCACATGCTCTGACCCCATGCAATTTATATGCCACTGTAAATTCCAAATCTTTACCTTTAATTCTAATTCTAAATTTTAATCTAATCTTTAAAGTCTGTACCTTTCCCATTTCAAACTCTAATATAAATACCATATAAACTAAGAACAAATGCAAACAGCAACAAGTCTTTAAAAGATCACCTGCATATCAGCATGTCAAGAAGAAAAAAAAATAATAAAACCACCAACAGTTCAAATATAATAAAAACACTGTAAAGTTTGCTTCCTTTAATCTAATGGATTTATCATAGCACACATAACTCACTGACAGAGCAAATAACATAAGCTCTGAATTATTTATACTACATATGACTTAGAGAAAACATTAATTCTGAAGAATCTTCACTTTTTCTAGTTTTAACCTACTCTTGGCATTCCTGTACTCCAGCTTAAACTCTAACAAAAAAAAACCATACAAATGACATGATTGGGGATGAAATGTCTATAATGAAAGGCCTATGTATTTATTAAGTCTATGTGCTATTGAGCAATGGTGGCAACACTGAGAGCTGAGGACTGGTTGGAGAAAGTTAAGTCACTGTGAGTGTAGTCTTCAGAGTGTCATCTGACTGCAGTCTCTTCCTGTCTTTGCTTCCTGGCCACACGAAGTGAGAAGCTCACTCCTTCACACTGTCCCACCAATGCAGCCTTTCACCAAAGGGTCCAAACTCTCAGTCTACTAACTTGAGTTAAAATAAACCTTTCCTTGTTATAAGCTTATATACTTCAGTAGTTCTGTCAATGATTTAAAACAATCATAATAATTTTAAAAAGTGAGATGATTAGAATTCTAATTCTAGATTGTTGGGGTTCTTTAAACCTGAAAATAAGAAGTTTATTAGTATATAGACTGACATTGAAGCAGGAGATATGCTCACAAACTTTGCAAAAAAAGGATTCCTAGTCAAGAAAATATAAAGACAACTACCATGAACGAAGATAAGTAGTCCTAGGAGGTGGATAATAATGAGAAAAGCTACTACAATGTATTCATACCCTATAATGCACATACAGATAGGTTTTAGCTGCATATGACCCCTGTTACACACAACTCACCTCATCCTGGACACCACTCGTAGTAGTTAACTTGCTCCCATCAGTGATTGTAATAATTATTGCCGGCTCCAAGAAAAAAGGGTTTCTTCCCTGAAGTCAAAAAATAAACAGGTATTAAGACTTAAATTCTGGCATGACTTTTTTTTAGTTACATCCCCAATTCCCCTCAATGTGTACCATCTCTTTTCATTTTCAAACATGTTTTACTGCATTTAATTTACTTTGTGTGTTTACTCTGAACGCTGTAGGGCAAGTGTGGAGGTTGGAGAACAACTTACAGGAATCTGTTCTCTCATACTATGTGGGACGTGAGACTCAAACTCAATTTGTCAAGCTCAACAGTCATGTACCTTTTTATTACCCACTGAGTCATCTCACTAAACCCCATCTCTCCTTAGTAAAATTTACAATACATATACCTGTTTGCACACTTAAACTTTTTAGGATACTTACTAATAGTGGTTAGCTCTAACTAGAGATATATAAATGGATTTCTCACTTCTTTATAAAATACTCTTGTACATTCATTTTTACAGTGCACATTTATATTTATGAACCTTATATTTATTTTAAGATTTTATGCCAGGTGATGGTGGTGCATGTCTTTAATCCCAGTACTCAGGAGGCTGAGGCAAGAGGATCTGAGATCAGTGTCTATAGCCTACAGAGTGAAGTCCAGGGCAGTCAAGGCTATACAGAGAAAGTCTCAAAAAGAAAAAAGAAGAAAAAAGAAAAAAAATATTATGTGTATGAGTATCTGATCTGCAAGCATGAATATGTACTATGTGGTTGGTGCCACAGAGGCCAAAGGAAGACAAAAGACACTTCTGATGCCCTGGAACTGAAATTCTGGACAATTATGAGCCACCCAAAGTGGGTGCTGGGAACTGAAACCTAGTCATCTGGAAGAGCAGTAAATGCTCTTAACCAATGAGTCATTCCCTAGTCCTGGTCTTTTTTTTCTCTTTTTGAAACAGGGTTTCTTTATGTATCTTTGGCTGTCCTGAAACTCACTGTGTAGATCAAGTTGGCCTCACACTCACCAGGCTCTGATATTTAATTTCTCAAATTACCAGCTGAATTCTGGTAATTTAATTTTTCAGGAGCTATCTTCACCAGGTGGTGGTGGTGCACACCTTTAATCCCAGCACTGAGGAGGCACAGGCAGGCGATCTCTGTGACTTTGAGGTCAGACTGGTTTACAGAGCAAGTTCCAAGAAAGCCAGGACTGTTTCACAGAGAAAACCCTAACTTGAAAAAACAAAAATCACTGCTTAGCCTTTTGGCTAAGATTGAGTATGATACAAAGTGCAATAATAAAGAGAGTACTAGCGGAATATGGTGGTACACACCTGTGTTCCACATGGGAAGTTTGAGACCAGCCTGTGTAACACAGCAGAACCCTCTCAAAATGCAAAACGGCAGTCTAAAAGCTAAGTGCAATGGTATACAACTAAAATTCTAGCACTAAGGAACTGAGTCAGGAAGAAAGTGATTTCCAGGGCTGCATAGAGAGAGCCAGTCATTGTCCTGCTCCACTTGTCCTCCACCTTAGGGGTGGGAGTGGCGGGAGAGGTCAATATTTTTTTTTTTTTTTTGGATTTTTCGAGACAGGGTTTCTCCATAGCTTTTTGGTTCCTGTCCTGGAACTAGCTCTTGTAGACCAGGCTGGCCCCGAACTCCCAGAGATCCGCCTGCCTCTGCCTCCCAGGTGCTGGGATTAAAGGCGTGCACTACCACCGCCCGGCAGAGGTCAATATTTTTAAAGGAGAAACTTATTCTTGAAGAAAGCAAGACGGTAGGTGTCCATTACCAGAATCTTACCTATCATCACAACATCTAGGCAAGTGACTAGAAACATGGATAGGATTACAAGAACTAATTTCACAGTATTATTAACATTACTCTCATCTTAGAAAAATTAACAGGAGCCGGGAGGTGGTTAGTGCACGCCTTTAATCTCAGCACTGGGGAGGCAGAGGCAGGCGGATCTCTGTGAATTTGAGGTCAGCCTGGTCTACAAGAGGTAGTTCCAGGACAGGCACCAAAAACTGTACAGAGAAACCCTGTCTCAAAAGTTAAAAAAAAAAAAAAAAAGAAGAGGAAGAGGAGGAGGAGGAGGAGGAAGGAGAAGGAGGAGGAGGAGGAGGAGGAGGAGGAGGAGGAGGAGGAGGAGGAGAAGAAGAAGAAGAAGAAGAAGAAGAAGAAGAAGAAGAAGAAGAGTTAACAGGAGTCTAAAACAAAGAATTAAAATTAAGGAGTACTTAAAAGTAAATGCTTGGACAATAAGAGCCAAAAAAAACCCAAAATGACATGCTGCTATCAAATGTTTTCTTTACTTCAGTATCTTCCATTCAAATCCTGACCTAGCACTATGTTATGGTAAACAGTTCAAGATAATAAATTTTGGGAAAGACAAACACAACCTTGCCTTTTATATACAAACAGTTCCCAGTTTTGAACTAAGCACATTCAATATTAACCCTTACCTTGGCTTTTAGTTGTTGTTAATTTGCTGTGAAGGTGACATATGCCACAGCATACATGTATAAGTCAGAGGACAACTTTAGGAGCCCATTCTCTCCTTCCACCATGTGTCAGGTAATCACACGTGGTGACTGACAAGTGCCTTTACTACTGAACCATCTCTTCAGCCCTCCACATTAACTCTTAAAAAAAAAAAACTTAAAAAAAAGATAAGCTGGGGAGGTGGTTCAATCAATAAAGTGACTGTCACACAAGCATGAGGACCTGCATTTGTATCCCAGTGCTGTATAAAAACTCAGGCACAATGGTACACATTTGTAAACCCAGCCACGGCAGGAGAAATTGAAGACAAACTGGTCTCTGAAGCTCATTGGGCAGCCAATCTAGCTGAACTCAATGAGTTCCAGGTTCAATGAGACCCTGCCTCAAAATAGGGGATACCAAAATTAACCAATGGCTTCTACACATGCATACACATCAAACACTATACAACGAATAAGATAAATGACAAAAATTTCAAGTAGGTAAAACTTGTTTGAAGCTGAGATGATTACACATACATATACTTAAGCTCCACAACTCAAGAGACTGGAGCAGAATTCAAGGCTAGCCTTAGCTACATAGTAAGACCCCCCCCCCCCATCTCAAAAAAAAAAGAGATAAGAAATCCAAGGACATTAAATTCTCTATCATAATCAGCAAAAACTGAATGAAGTCTTATTGGATTTGATGTATATCAATATATGACAAAGTGATTTAGGAATCACTTGGACATATTGGTAAACTGTAGTCATTCATTCAGTGTTTTAACAAGATCACATGCTGGGAGGTGCTAATGTCCACAGACCACACCTACATAGTAAGGTAAAGGATTATATGCATAAACCATCAACAGTTTATTCCCTTCCCTTCACATTTACTACTCTTAATTCCTACCACAGTATAAGCATATACTATCTGCTGAATGAATTTATAGTTACAGTAACTATGATTATAATCTAATCATAAAGGAGATCTACTAGATTAAGTATTTTGATCAAATCATGGCAACCTATAAGTAGTACATATACTTCTCAAATAGATGTCAGAGGAATAAAAATAGTTCCAAAATGTTAAGTCTTCTGTTGATTAGAAGAAAACCTTTGTTCTCATTAGTACAGTGGTGAAAAAAATATTTTAAAAACAAAGAAGAAAAAACTTTAAATATAAGTTGCAGATCCCTAATACATCCACACAAAAAGCTAGTCAGTAGTGTTCGCACCTTTAATTCTAACACTGAGTAGACAAAAACAAGATGATCCCTTGGGCTTGCTGGTCATCTGGCCATACAAGTGAGTTCTAGGATTACTGAGAGACTCTGTCTCAAAAAAATGAGGAGAAGCAACTGAGGAATGACACTGGTCTCTGATTTTCACATCCACACCCAGAGACAGAGACAGGCAGAAAGACAGAGAGAGATTGATTCTAAATGCACAATAGCATTGAAATATCTCAGGATCCTTATAGAAAAAAAAAAAACATCATTACTAACCTCCTTTGTCATGTTAGATAAAATACATCTCGGGAATCATCACATTATATTTTTTCTAGTACCAGTCACATTAAGTCAATCCTAAATGCTAAAAAGTGCAAGTCTTCTCACAAAGCCAGATATTCAAAATGTAAATTCCCACCTGAGTTTTGTCTCAAGTAAAAGGCTTGTTATATTCCTTGTTTAAAACCTATCCTACAGGGACTGGGGAGATGGTTCAGAAGTTAAGAGCACTGGCTGCTCTTCCAGAGGACCTGGGTTCAATTCCAGCAACCACATGTGGCTCACAACCATCTGTAATGAGATCTGGTGCCCTCTTCTAGCATGTAGATATACATGCAGGTGGAACACTATGTACATAATAAATATTTTTAAAAAAATAAATAAAATAAAACCTATCCTATTTCTACTCATTCCAAAGACCTAGTTTTCTTCCATGAAGTCTTCCTTATCACCAAGGCTGTCAGGAGCTAAACCTTCCATTCTAAAAATTCTAACAGTAAAAACTTTCAAGCTTTATATTAAAGTAAACAGTCCTTCAAATAAGCTTGAGGTTCTCAGTGGTTTCGTGGAGTACATTTAAAGTCAGACAGTTGCGTATCAGTGGGACTCCTAAGGTAGTAGGCTTGAGCCCATACAATATATCAGGGTAGCCTGAACAACATAGCAAGAAGCTGTCTCAACAACAACAAAATGATATATACCATTTTCACAACAATAAAAACATACTTAACATTACTGTATGGCAGATTAAAAATCAATAAAGAGCACAAGGAGATGACAGTTCAGCAAGTAAAAGCCAAGCCTGACAACCTGAGTTCAATCTCCAGGATCCACATGGCAGAAAGATTTCGAGAAGTTGCTCCTGATATCCACAAGGCATGCATGGCATGTGTGTGCAGGCAGAAGCGTGTGTGTACACACATAGACAACAATTTTTTTTTAAAAAAAATGTTAATAATTAAAAAACTAAACTTCAAGTTGGGTGTTTTTATCATGATTAAAAAATAAATACAATCTAATTGGAAACAAGAAATAGCTCTGAGGTTAAGAGTATTTGCTGCTCTTGCTCAGTTCCCAGCACCTACATGGTGCCTCATAATCTGTAATTCTAGTTCCAGGAGGTCTGATGCGCTCTTCTGGGCTCTGTAAGAACAAGGTATGTGCATGGCGCACACACTCCCATGTAAACAAAACATTCATATGTATAAAGTAAATAAATCTTTATAAAAATATATACATAAGTCATCTAATATTGCTTCACTTAGTTTCATTCTTAGTCTTACATGAGCACAATGAAAACTAGCTTTTAGAGGCCAGAGAATTGGCCAAAATTTTAACTAAGTAGCAAAACACTATTGTAAATTAGGACCCTTATATATGACAAAGCTAACCCCAAAAATACAGTTGACCTTTTTCTCTGGTTCTACATTTATATATTCAACTACTATAAATAAAAAATATTCAGAAAAGAAAAACTGTCTACACTGCATATGCTGTCTATTTTTCCATCATTCCCTAAGCAATGTAACTACAATGATGACGTGAATTAGATACTCAGTGGGAAAAGAAAGCCAACAAATGGTCCACCCCCACTAACTAGTATAGTTGTCTTATGACCCCCAACACATACACACACACATTTATTTGTTTTGTGTAAAACACCCAAAAAAATAAAGCCAGGCAATGGTGGCACATGCCCTTAATCCCAGCACTTGGATCTCTCTGTATGTTTGAGGCCAGCTTGATCTACAGAGTGGGTTCCAGGACATCTAGGGTTATGCAGGGAAATCTTGTCTCAAAAAAACCAAATAAATAAATTAGATAGATGGATGAATGGCCGGATGGACAGACGGACAAACAGACGGATAATAGGAAATAAAATGTTGCATAGGTAGCACATAAATTCTCTCAATACAATTCTACAACAACCTGGTTTCTGCTGTATGCAACCAGCAGCGAATGCTTCTATGATCAAACTGCTGTTCTCTGTGGCTTTTGCAGTGCTGGAATGGAACGCATCAGAATCTCACACATTAGACAAGCATCTATCACTGAGTTACACAGCCCACCACTGTTTTTTTAAATGGATTCTATCAGCAGCAAAAATAACTAAAACAGGAAAGTCACCTGTTCTGTGATTTCAGACCAGTTTTTTTCTGCATATAAATCAATATATCGTCTTCCAACATAAAACAAAGCACAATACACAAGAATGATTACCTGTAAAAACTACAACTTCCAGAGTGCACCCACAGATACACATATGAATAAACATATGAATAAATGATAAAACATTAATGACTTTAAATTTTGGAAAATTCACAATATCAAAGAAAAGATATAATAATCTTCTTAACGCCAATTATTCCCCTTCATAATAACTAAGATTCCTTCTTTTATAAGCAAAAAAAATCATAGACACAAAATAATTACAGAATTAAATAATGATTAAAGATAATATGTAATGTACTTTTCAGGGTAAAAAGCCCTATGTACATGAGGAATTGGTGAATTTCAAGTCACTAACAGTAGCAGTACGTGCTGCTGCAACAGTTCTCCATGTACAAATCTACACTGGTCTTTCCTGCTTTGCACAGCACTTATTCTCAACGGCTATATAATAAACTGATACTTTCTCTTGTCAGTATTATTATGCATCAAATTAAGTTTTAGTTATCTACCAGTATAAGTTATTTTTCATGTTTTAAAATGAAAAGCAACTTAATTTAGCGTTCAAAAGTTTATATTAGAAAGATATATACTCAATGTGTTTGTTACTATACAGTCAAGCTTATAATGTTTACTTCTCTGATCTTATATTTAAGAGTCTATTATATATTTTTATTCTTAATATGATGTCTGTAAAGTCACTTAATTCAGAGACAACACGTAAGAATTTTTCTTGGAGCCAGGCGGTGCAGGTACACGCCTGTAATCCCAGCAGTAAGGAGGCAGAGGCAGAGGGATCTCTGTGAGTTCAAGACCAGCCTGGTCTACAGAGTGAGTTTTAGAATAGCCAGGGCTACACAGAGGGACCCTGTCTCAAAAAAAAAAAAAAAATCTTGGTATTCATCTTGGTCACAAAGTTGGTGTTTTGGTTTGGTTTGATTTTTACCATGCAAAATAAGTTTCCTTCCAGTACTTTCACACATACTTGGCTTTGACCAACTCCCATCTCCCTTTTGCACCGACCTTTTCCCATAATTATGTCTCACTCACATGCACACATATTCTTTCTCTCTCTTTCTCTCTCTGTGTATGGGGGGGGCGGGGGGAGCGCGCTGTGCTAGGACGCTGCAGCAAACCGAGAAACAGAGAGTTCATTTTGCCCGGTCACAAGTTCTTAGAGGAGTACAGATAATCATTAGAAAACATGACAAGTTATAAAAGATCTGCTTTAAGCATCTGTTTGATTTTATAGTGGCAGAAAAAGTACTCCCAGTACTTAAAGTGGGAGGTAACCTGTAGAGTTTGAGGACAGTAGATACAAACACAGACCTACTTCAAGGCCAGGCCATTGTACACTGTGAGAATCAATTCAAACCAAAGAAACAGCAAAGAAAATCTGATTTCAATATTGACCAATAAGAAGTAAAAATCCCCACTTTCACATAAAACTAATAGTTCAATAAGCAACTGATCATGGTGTTAAACGTCAATGAAAGCATAAAATTTCAAAAAAGTAAAAGAATTAATGTAAAGAGCCCACCTAGAACCAATAATATTTTTGCAATATTGATAAGCTTATGAAATGTTAAATTATTTTGAAAATAGTTTTAAAATTATAAGTCAATTTCTTTAAAAATACAAAAACAAATCTCAGGGACAGAAGTCTGTTCATTTTATTCAAAACCCTAAAAGAGCAATGGAAAAGAAACAGACTTTTATTTGTACCCTTAAACCAGTTATAATTAACCTAAAGCAAAAGAAAACTAGGCCTGAGCACTCAGTATAAATGGTTGTGGTTACATCTATTGTCGTAGTGAACTCAAATATTCTTCCTAAGCAAACACATTCCACACATGTACAGAGCCAAGAGCCTGATTACTATTTTGCTATGGTTGAGGCTTCTATTAAAGAAAAAATGTGAACCAAGAGTTAGATCTCTCTGCCTCTCCTACCACAGCATCTTAACTTAACCTGTATCTATAATCCACTCTGTGTTTTGCTGTGTGACAGAAAAAAATGCTCAGAAATAAACAAATGAGATATAAAAATATATATCCCTAGGCCAAAGTTATCACCAAAAGCAGAAATTTTTTTTTAATTTCTAAAACTAGCTCATAATTTTCTTCCATCTAAAACTTCCTTTTCAAATATACAGCTGTAAGCAAGTAATGTTGTAAAGTAGAATGGGTATGTCTTGAGAGTATATCAAAAAAGTTCCAAAATTTGAATTACTACTACTCATTCCTAAGAGTAGAACTAGTCATTAAATTATCATGATGGACATACAATTGGTTAGCTATAGATTCCAGACAAAATATAATTATTGAGGTCAATAAAGACTTCAAATAAAGTAATAGGATTACTTCCAGAGTCAATATTCCAAAACCGGAATTTTAAGTTTTATGTTTTAGAATCTAGAAACATTACTTTACTCGAGTAGTCAATTTTTCTTAAGATTTGTTATAAAGTGTATGAGTGTTTTGCCTGCATATATACATGGGCACCACAAGTCTCTGGTACCTGAGGAAGTCAAAAGAGAGGACTGGATCTCCTGAAATTAAAATTATAGATGATTGTGACCTTCCATATGGATGCTAGGAACCTGTTCTCTACAACAGGATCTCTGAGCCATCACTCCAGCCTCTAAAACCCTCATCTTAAACAATGCTTTTAAAATAGTATGCCTGACTATACATAAAGGATACATTAGAAATTTATTAGCCAAGGTTGCTGGGTTGTTTTTGTTTTTTGTTTTTTTGTTTTTTCACAACAGTTTCTTTGTGTAGCTTTGGAGCCTGTCCTGGAACTAGCTCTGGTCTACCAGCTACCAGGCTGGCTTCAAACTCACAGAGATCCACCTGTCTCTGCCTCCAGAGTGATGGGATTAAACACACACACAACTACCCTATTTTTAAAGACAGGTAAATGAAGGCAAAAAAAATTAAAACTCAATTTGCCTCAACAACTCACACGGAGCTGTCCATCCTATCGTCAAGTTTAATGATCTCCTTGGGTGGCTGACTACCACAGAATCTACAGACACTACCTTGGCTAAATCATTTTTATTTATTGATTTACTCTGTTTATGGGTGTTCTACCTACATGTACATCTTTATACCATGTGCACCTGGTATCTGAGGTTGACAGATCTACTAGGATTAAAAATACAGATAGATGGCTGTGAGCTGCCATGTAGGCGCTGGGAATTGACCCCGGTCCTCTGAAACAGAGGACAGTACTCTTAATCACCGAGCCATATGTCAAGTCCCCTAAATTGTTTCTTGAACTCTAAAGTCAAATTTAATTTTAAATACTCTAACAAGCAGACCTTGAATGTATGATTATTCTGGTTCCTTCTCTCAAAACATCTACATTACAAACAGGCTCTCAAAAGAATAAATTTACACACAATGCTGTCTTTAAAAATAAATAAAAATATAGGAGTGCTGCGAAAAGGCTTCGCAGTTAGGGAACTGGCTGCTCTTCCAGAGGACCTTGGTTTAATTCCCAGTACACACATGGTGAGAAACAATCATCCATAACTCATCGCAGGGAATCCAACACTCTTCTGGCCACCAGGGCACCAGGCACACCTGTGATGCACAGACAAATGCCCACCAAACACCCATGCATATACTAATTTTTATTTTTAAAGTTTGAAAACAAAAACAGGAAATTCTGCAACAGCTTTCCCTATAAATAGTGAAATAGTCGATATATGTTACAGATCACAAAAATCGGCGACAAAACTTTCTTTCTTTACCTTTCTGAAAGGAAAAAAACATTCACAACTAGGTATTATTTCCCATATGCTATGGCTGAGAGTAAATCGTAACTGCGTTAGACAAAGTTAGTTTCAAGGTTTCTTAAAGAATTTTTTTAATGGATTTTAATTTAGTTTTCTGTCTAGCCCTCTTTCAAAAAATGTTTTACTATCTGTTCTGTAGTACCAGAGGTCAAACTCAAGAGTTTGCCAGGCAAGCTGGTATGAGCGATGTTATACCTCCACAGTTCTCCCAAAATGCCTATAAGCCCTCTGAATTGCACACAGAGCAGACAATGGCTTTAGCATATTAATATGGATGATAAAGAAGCAAACAGCACATATGGTTGAAAATACAGACTGCAACCAATTTAAAACCTTACTACATACATTTCATTGGACCAGAAACTCTATAAACATAATGTAATACTTTTTTACATTAGGTTCTGCATTCAATATACCTTGTTTAAGATCAGACATTATCCATTCCGGATTAACAAAAGTTAGAATAAACAGAAAAGTTTAAAATAAAGACCTTTTGTTCCTTCATTTAGGCCCATTTTTCTGCATATGATCTCTTCTTTTTCTAATTTACCAGTTAAAAATTCAAACTTTTACATTTGTAAAAGTACATAAAAGATAATGAATTATCACAATTTAGACATTAACAAAGACATGAAAATTATTGTTTTGCTAAATTCTGGTAATTCAAAAGAACTAACCATCACCATCTCATGATACGGTCTTTGTAATCACCCACTGTCTTTATGGACTAACTTTCCTCAGTACATTGAATATGCAATCATCTTAACTTTCTTACTTTAAATAATTATTTTTAATTTTGAAATAATTGCATTTGGAGTTTTTAATCTTTAAGTTCCAAAATATGCCTTAAAAGTTATGTTTTCTATTATCTAACAATGTTCAAAATCTTTAAGACAAAAGTATTTTAACAAAACAATAGTTTTGTCATTTATTAATCATAAGCTGTACCATCTAACAGGTAAAATTATAATTATCTTTGCTCACAGACTTACAACTAGCAATAAAGTTTTGTAGAAAATATGATTCTTCTACATCCTTGTCAGGACCTTTACCACAAGCCCCATACTATATATAGGCAAATCAAACTGATGGAAAAGATTCCATAGTCTTTTAAGGTACGCATTTCAGGAAAGACAAGTATATAAAGGATTAGAACACATTTTCATTATGAAAAATCACTAGGTTGACAATTTAGAGGTCTTTCAACATACAACTGTATCTCTTAAGAAATCAAGCTTCAAATAGCATATATCAAAAACACCCTCCAAATTAAAAAAAGGAATTCACTTGGCCTCCTAACGTATCTTCTAACATACCCCATTCTAACCATCACCAATATGAATTCTAAAATAAATAATCTAGAAATAGACTGATCTGAGATTCCTCAAAGACAGAAGATCCTTCTTATTCTGAAACTCACAAATGTATTTGCATGTGTCTGTTGGTATAAATCTGCTTTTGAAAAGATAAATGAAGATTTCAGGAAAGACTTCAGTAAAGTTGTTTTAAAAATATATTTTTAGAACAACATATTGAGACTCAAAATTAAAACCAAGAAACATGTTCCCTACAGCAAAAGCTATGATTTCAGCCGGAAGTAATAGATAGCTTCCCGATGGGAGGAGGGTGGAGAACAAGTACACAACAGACTTCAGCATCTGGTCAGTTTTAGAGCAGAAGCTTTTATCCTCTAAGTGTTTTCCTTAATACTGAGGATGACAGTTCTCATCAACTGAGTTTCTACCACATGTCAGGTAGTTTATTTTGGTAGGCTGATTAATAAACATTACTTCTAATCCTTACAAAACTCTCAAGACTGGTACTGACAACTGTTTGTGGATGAGAAAGTTGAAGATCACAGAGATTAAAGGACTTGTCAAAACATAAACTGTTAGGTGGGACAGACCAGCACATATACTTGTTTGTTAGGAATTTTGGTTTTCTGAATCAACACAATGTTCTGGAGGGTAGGGTGAAAGCAGGATTAAACCAATGTTAGGTTCCCATTATTTCAATTTAAAATCTGAAGGGAAACTGACAAAATAAATAACATCACAGTAATAACGTGGGTTACACACCACTCAGCCTTCAGCATGGTCATCTATGGTGAGCTCTTCTACTCAATTGCTCTAGTGGAAAAGCAGGACCTGCCAGGAACTCACCAATGTGGTATAAACCCATAAGCAAGCCAGTCACATTTTTCTGACTCATGACATGACGCTTAAATATTTTCAAAACCATTAGACAAAAAGAAAGACTGACAAACAACTACAGAGCTGTACAGGGAAGTTATTATTGTAGCCCTGTTACTGGCTGGCTCAATGGAAAGACCATCTAATTAACTGACAAGTAATCAGCTATATGTTAACTACCTAGATCAGAAAATAAAGTGTGAAAATGTGGAAACAAAAATTCTATTAACTACATACATATACTACAACCTTGGCCAAGGAGACAGGGAGATGGCTCAGCAGATAAAGATACATACACACACCAAAATAAACTAAGTTGCAAAATTTGTATTATTAAAACCTTGTCCTTAAAATGTCATAAAATCAAGCCAGGCAATGGTGGTGCCTGCCTTTAATCCCAGCACTTGGGAGGCTGAGGTAGGCAATCTCTATGAATTCGAGGGCAGCCTGGTCTATAGAGCAAGTTCCAGGACAGGCGCCAAAGCTACACAGACAGAAAGAGAATGTCATAAAAGCCTATCAACCACCCCTTATACAATATCCTTTTTTCCAAACCAGAGGGGAAACACTGAATTGAAGCTAGTAAGGTAACAAATACTTAAATGTTACAAGAAAAGTTAAAAGTTACAGCCAAACAAAATGCTATTTTCTTTGCTATTTTTGTTGGTGGTGGTGGTGCTGCTGCTGTTCTTTAAGACATGGTTTCTCTGTATAGACCTGACTACCCTAGGACTCACTCTGTCTACAAGCTAGCCTCACAGATCTACCTGCCTCTGCGTCCAAAGTGCTGGGTTAAAGGTGTATACCACCATTGCCCAGCTACTGATTGCTATTTTCAAACAGAAACCACAAGACATCACACTGTATCACTTACAGACAGAAAAATTGAAATAAAGAAAATCTGCTGTTTATAGTTTGGAACAAGACTCATTAAAGTACCAATTACTAATAAATTATATATGGCTATTTCAAGTAAGTTATGATCTTTTGAAATGCTTCAATGTTTCATAAACTGTAATAAATTAAGCATTTAACTTTTCTGGGCCTTCTTTCTTCTATAAATTTAAGAAGATACACTAAGCCACAAAAATGAAAAGTTGCCAGGATGAAACTCTGCTCAAGAGTATATATAAATAGTTCACTAACCGTAGAGGTCAGGATTTGAGCTTTTTAAGTTGTAGCCCAATAAAAATAATGGAGTAAGTCAGGTGGTAATGGTGAAATACCTTTAATCCCAGCACTCAGGAGGCAGAGACAGAGGATCTCTGTGAGTTTGAAGCCAGCCTGGTCTACAGAGCAAGTGTCAGGACAGCCAGGGACATACAGAGAAACCCTGTCTCGGAAAAAAAAAAAAAAAAAACACACAACAACAACGGACTAGGAAAGATAAATAATAAAAAAAAAAAACTAAAGCAGGGGTTGAGGGTATAGCTCATCAGAGTGCTTTCCTGCCTGCATCAAGTCTTGCATTAGACCCCTGGTACTATATAAACCCCATGGTGGAACACACCACTCAGGAAGTGCAGGCAGGGGGATCAGAGTTTAAGAACAGAGCAGGCTGGCAAGAGGAATCAGTAGTTAGTTAGGAGCACCTTCTGCTCTTTGTAGAGGCCCCCAGGTGTGGGTCTCGGCACCCAAACAGCAGTTTACAACTGTCCTTAAGCACAGTTCTAGGAGATCCAAAGCCAGTATACCATGCACAACTGCATATGTACATACAGGCAATAGCAAACATGCACAAAGTAAGTAAATCTTTTTCTAAGTTCAAGATCATCCTCAGCTGCATAGTGAGTTCAAGGCCAGCATGGGATACAAGAGAGTTTGACTCCAAAGAAAAAAGGGGGAGGGGCAAGCAAGATGGCTCAGCTGGCACTTGCTACCACGCCTAACCTGACATTTTACTGGGACCTCATAGTGGAAGAACAGAGCGAATTCCAACAAATGTTCCCTCTAACATCCAAAAGGCTGCTTTGCCCCAATACATAAGTAAATAAATGTAATTTTAAGTTACAGAAGCAAAGTAAAGCAAAACAAAAAAAAAAATTCTTCTATATTATGTTTATAATTGGTAAAACATGTTTAAATTACATTAAGCTAACAAAAATAAATTTTATATAGGGAAACCAATTTTTTTAATGGAAGAAACAGTTACATGAGCTCTTGTCATTTAAAGAAAATAGCTAAAGCCAGGTGTGGTGGCACAGGTCTCTAGTCCCAGCACTCAGGAAGCAGAGCAAGTGACCTCTGAGAGTTTGAGGCCAGCCAGGTCTACAAAATGGGTTCTAAAACAATCAGGGCTACACAGAGAAACAATGATGTCCTTTGGGTATCATTTTTTTTCCCTCTGGAATGCCAAAACTATGTAATGTTTTAAGTATTTAGAAAACAGATTTACAGCATAAAGATACTATAGCAAGTTTTATATATATTGCCTGTGTCCTGAAAGCACCTTAAAAATCAGACCTGTTTAAAAAAAAAAAAAAAAAAAAAAAAAAAACAGGACAGTACAGCTTCTGTCACACCTCTGACCAGTCAGCTAAACTCATATCCAGCTTTTATTCAACACACTGCTTCCCAAACCAGGCGGTGGTGGCACACACCTTTAATCCCAGCACCCAGAAGGCAGAGGTAGACAGATCTCATTGAGTTCAAGGCCAGCCTGGTCTACCTGGTGAGTTCCAGGACAGTCAGAATTATTAAACAGAGAAGCCGTCTTTCAAAAAACAAAACAAAATAAAAACAAAAATGACTTCCCAATACTTATCCCAGTTTCCATTTAATGTATTTCTTTAAAACCAAAATCCCATAGTAATCAACTACCAATAAGACAACTTTGGCAAAGACTTTTCACTCACACCTGCTTCTCTGGAATGAACAATAAAACCAGATGAGGCAAAAAAAAAAAAATCTCTACATGCTAACAGATATCAAAGCATTTAATAATAGAACTCAACATTAAAGCTCACTAGATTTTTATAATGGTAATTTGAAACAAGGGGAAAATAGTAAACCAGACATAAACTACTGCCCATCTTTTTGTTTCCAAGGCAGTGACTCAGGTGCAAACCAGGCTGGCCTTCTTGCCTCTGTTGGGATTAAAGTTCGGCTGGTGCCACCAAGTCCATTTTCCTGTATGCTTTTTAAGTTTGTTTTGTCTCTAACTAAGCACTTATGAACACTTTAAATATAAATCAGATGTAAGCCTCTCATTCCTTCTATAACAGTATGGATACATAACTGCTTATTCACAATACGCAGCAGAAACAAAGGTGACGATGTCATTGCTCAGTTATTATATAGCACTTCAATGACAAATCAAGATTGCCCGAGCACTCCATTTCCTGCTACTGATGTTCTTCTCTAAAACAATACTTTTATGGGGAGGAAGTCTTCCTCTCATGACAAATTACTTAAAAATGCTTTTGAAAAGGATTTGAGAAGACTATCCAATAGTGCTGGGGAAACTAGACAGTCATATGCAAAAGAAAAGTTGGATCCTTTATATACACTATATATAAAAATCAGCTTGAAATAGATAAAATGTCTAAATATCTTCTAAAACTATAAAGGAAAAGCTTCAATAATGCTTAGATTAAGTAAACCTTTATAGACATGAAAAAGTATAGGAAAAAATAGACTCAATTACATAAAAACAATTCTGAGCACCAAAAGAGCATAACCTACAGAATGACAGAAGAAATGTGAATTTTGGTTAATAACCAAAATATATATTTTAAAAAATCCCAAAGGGCTAGGAATGTAGTTCAGTCACACAGTTCTTGTCTAGGGTGTATATGACCAGAATTCAACTCCAATACTTTGAACAATGCAAAAAACAAAACAAAAACTCCAGTATGTGTGTATGTGTCTTCAGTTCATATGTAACTCAAGACTTAAAATACACACATCTCCAAAGATTTTATAAAAATGGCTAACCAGCACATGAAAAGATGCCTAATACAAACAATAATCTAACAATGCAAATCAAAACAACAATGATATCTTCTCACACCTGTAAAATGGCTAAGGAAGGCTTGTGGACCCTGAATGAGTCAGCAGAATGTAGGAAACATAGCCTTTTGTGTACTACTGTTGGGAATGTAAATGGTACAATTATTATAGAATAGATTATGGAGAGCTTCTCAAAAAGAATTTTCTATTCTATTTCTATATGTATATCTACAAAAAAACAAAAGCAGTCTTAAAGAGATACTTACACATACATTTAATTGCAGTATTATTCCTGATAATAAAGAAAATTGTAACAAAAATTCTACATGCTACAACATGGATTAACCTTAATGATTGAGCAAATAATCTTTAGTCATAAAGACAAGTATAGGCTCGAGAGGTGGCTCAGTGGTCAAGAGCACTTGTTCTTTTTTTTTTTTTATTATGTATTCAATATTCTGTCTGTATGCCTGAAGGCCAGAAGAGGGAGCCAGACCTCTTTACAGATGGTTGTAAACCACCATGTGGTTGCTGGGAATTGAACTCAGGACCTTAGGAAGAGCAGGCAGTGCTCTTAACCACTGAGCCATCTCTCCAGCCCCAAGAGCACTTGTTCTTGCAAAGTACCCAGGTTCAATTTCCAGCACCCACATGGAGGCTCACCACTTCCTCAGGCACCAAGCATGCATGTGGTGTACAGATATGTACAGGCAAAAGCACTCATATGACTAAAATAAATCTAGACAGGTGGTGGTGGCACACACCTTTAACATCAGCACTCAGGAGGTAGAGGCAGGTAGAGCTCTGTGAGTTCTAAGCCAGCCTAGTCTACAAAGAGAATTCTAGGACAGCTAGAGCTATTACAAAGAGCAAACCATGTCTAAAAAACAGCAACAACAAGAAAAAACAAATACACTTATCCCTTCAGTATCCACAATGTTTGTTCTTGGTCTTTCCCAAAAGATATCAAAATCCAAACTCTCAAGTATTCTATACAATACAGAGTATTTATCTATATAACCTACACATAACCTCTTATGTACTTTTACTTCATCCCTAGGTTATTTAAAATAACTAATGCAATCTTTAAAAAAAAAAAAGATTTATTATATATAGTGTTCTGCCTGCAAGCCTGAAGAGGGCACCAAATTTCATTATAGATGACTGTGAGTCACCATGTGGTTGCTGGAAATTGAACCCAGAACCTCTGGAAGAGCAGTTCTTAACCTGAGACATCTCTCCAGACCTACCTAAAGCAATCTTTTTTGGTTTTTTTGTTGTTTGGTTTTTTGTGTATGTTTATTTTTTGAGATAGGGTTTCTCTGTGTAACAGCCCTGACTGTACTGAAACTTGCTCTGTAGACCAGACTAGCCTCAAACTCACAGAGATTCTCTGCCTCCTAAGTGCTGGGATCCTAAAGCAATCTTAATGCTAATATAAAGAGTTGCATTGATTGAACAATGACATAGAAACATGTTCAGTACAAACGCAGGGTATGTTCAGATACTTCTGTTGTTGGCTGACTCCATGGATTAGCAAACCCACAGATGGAGGGTCCATCTATATTATGTGATTACACTTATAATATGTATACATAATAGTTTAACTCAAAACAAAAAAAAACAAAGAAAAAAACAAAGTAGAAAAAGCATCCTCAAGAAGTGTAGGGAATAGGAGTTATTAATAGGTAGTTTTAATTTTCTAGGCACTGCTTGCACAAAAATGTGAATATATCATTCACATACCATAGAACTGCCTGCTTAAAAATGAAGATGGGAATATTTGATTTCTACGTCTTGATATGTTTTTAAAATAAGGGACTTAGGAATGGCATGACGACTCAGCAGAGAAAGGCACCTATCACCAAACCGGAGGACCTGAATTTGAGTACAGGGACCAGCATGGTGGGAGGATAAAACCACCCCCACAAGTTATCCTTTAACTTCACATTCACTGTGTCATGCTACACCTCTCCACACACCAATGTCATTACATTTTTTAAATAAAACTTATTTTAATTAAGGGGCTTACAATTTTTCCAATGGGACAGAGGGTGTACCTCTATACTGGGATCTTTGTCTAGCATACACAAGGTTCTGGTTTCATATCCAACCACACAAAGACTGACTATTCACTATTGTTTCAGGTCACATTTCAACCTGGTGTTCAGGCAGTATACAGTCAAGTATAATAACCTACTACCACTTAGAAAGGTTATTGACAGTTTAAAAGTACCAAAGAAATTGTTGATAATCTAAGGGGAATGAAAAACCACAAACTCAAATAGGAATCAACTTTTTACTGCTTCACTAATTAACATTAAAGGAAAAGCCTGGCCAGGCATGGTGGTACATGCCTCTAAGTTCAAGGCTAGCCAATCTACACAATGAGTTCCAGGCCAGCAATGGCTACAATGAGACCAGCTCCCCCCTCCAAAAACAAAGGTCATCCAACTCATCTCACACTGAAGTCATCATTGCCAAATGGAGTAAATACTCCCATTTAAAATCCTCAAAGCAATAAAGAGTTTTCCCTTTTTAAAACACACCATTCCAAACAAACAATTCAATCAGTGCTACTGTACTGGTGAGTGGGATAGAGTCAGACGAGCAGGAAAAATCATGATGTGCAGGACAGAGTCAGATTCATCAAGTAAACCTAACTTTAAAAAATCTGAAAAAGAATGCTACAAACACTGAAAAACAAAAAAACACAAAATAATATAAAAATACGTCTATATAATGAAACTGTCCAATGTATCAACATTCTTAAGCCTAGCCACTTGAGCTTATTTTCATAGTCTCAAAGGATCAATGTCATTTGAAGCTACTAACATATGTGGACAAAAATTTTCAAGTTTATCTTCAATAAAAAATTTCATAAGGTGTTGCTCTTAAAGGCAAGGGTACTGTTTACCAAATATTTAAAAGGACCACCTACATAGACAGATAATTTGTTAGTGGAATATCCAAAGGTGCTTGAGAAAACCATTCAGGACTCTTTTGTGCTCAGCTATTTTAAAACCTTACAATTCTGAGTATCCTACCTAATTAAGAATGTCAAGTTAATAAACGCAACATGAAAATTAGTGTTCTTGCAATTAATTATATAAAATCACCTGTGTTAGTATGTGTAAGGAAAAAGGCTATTGCCATAAATGTACAAATAAATGTGTGTACATTTAACCCATATTTAAGAAAATAATTTGAAACCATATTAAGATGTATAGATGCTCTATAAGACTAACATGCCATCTTCCAGTTAACCCACCTTCTCTCATTTCCTTCAACTATTGAGACTATATCCAGTATTGCTATTATTCAGCATGAAATACTTATGTACAAAAATACAAAGGTTACAGAATAAAGCTACTCTACAAAGTTCTTTTCCAAATATTCAAATATTTAAATATTTTCAATTATTCAAAATTCTGATAACTTCTGTATAAATAGGAAATATCAGATATTTAAATAAACAAAAAATGGTTTTATGATGAAAAATCCAAAAGAATGTCTTCTCCCAAGTAAAACTGACTCAAAATTTTTCCATTTATTGAGAAACTGTAGCTTAATTATTTCAAAGCTAGTTTCATTCTGTGCAAAAACCATTACCACTGCTTCCTAAATCCTAGCTGATTCACTAAAATAACTGAGAGACATTATCCTTCCTTCTTACGAGATATAAACCCTGGTCGGTAAGAACATCCCAAACTCCAGGTTTCCTTCTCTCGGTCAAAGTGCTCTTTGACAAGAGCTCTGCCTTCAACCTTAAACTTCCTACAAGAGTGAGCACACAATGCCCTGGATCTCTCCACGGGTAACTGTTCTCCTATAGGATTTCTGCTGTTTAAAGTATGTAGATGAAGGTGGGTGTAACCAAATAATGTTCCCTCAATAAAATGTGACACAGAATAATAGGAAAATGGTAGTTCTATACCTCACAACCTGACAACAAAGTAAAGGAATGGATCTTAAAAGTTGGCAAAGTTTGATTAAAATCCTAAATGATAAAATAGCACTACATACAACATAGGAAAGGCTTTTACAGAAACAGACCAGCAAGGGGCAAAGCAACAGCAAGAAATAAAAAATATTTACTAATTAAACGGTGGAAATGCTGCTCAGAGGTCTGACTTGTAAGGCATACTTCAAATGCTACAGGACTCAATTCCACCATTCCTAAAGATGGTTAACTGTTCAAGAGCTGTCCTCAAATGAAGCATATAGCTTGTGAAGTCATGGAAAGAATTTCCCTGAAATGCTCTAAATTCATGAGAACTGTGCAATTATGGAACTTGGGAAAAGTATATAACACATATTCCTAAATATAGCATTATGGTAATAGTGCTTTGCATACTGAATTCCTCGGGTGTGGTATTACTCCATGTGTGTAGCACTACATATTCTTTGGTATCTTGTATTTCTAGGATAGCAATATCATAAGTTATAATGGATCACTTCACATTTCCTTGGTGAATGACTTGTAATTTAAGCTCTTGTCTCATCCTCACAGATGAGGGACTTTTAGGGAGCTGCAGGTAGATAGGCAAGCTTTTATGTTTCTCATTTTTCCAAGGGTTTGGAAATTTTAAACTTTAAAAGGTCAGAAGCTACTTTCTACTACTGTAACTTCTAATATTATGTGCTTCTAGAGACATCTGAATGTAGTCAACCAACTACTACGCTCCTGACAAATCTTATCTTCCCAAGTATACTACCTGGGTTAAGATAAACCCTAATCTAACAGTCATTTCTTACAACGGCTTTACTAATATAGAAACAACTGCTAAGTCAACCAGCAGCTGTGACCCACCGCAATAGGTGCATATGTGCCTACACGGAGCATAGTTTCAGACTGGTGTATTGACTTCCCTTTTATGTCTTTTATGAACTTTGAGGGGCTGAAACCAAATTTATGTCAATGTTCTAGCCAAGAATTTAGATTCAAATTCTGAATGCAAATACATTTAAAGGGGGAAATGAGGGACAGAAAAACTATACACCTTAGGTGTTTTGGATTGTGTGCACACTGTATTTCAACCTCATTATGCTTTATACTTCTATTCACGTTGCATACTTTTGGGCTGGATTGTGTTTTTATACACATAATAAAAACAACTCTTTTCTACCTTAGTATTCAACCTACCTGCCCATAGTTGTCTATGCCAGTTACTAATCTATTTAAATTTAACAAATCAAAAGCTGTCCTTAGGGATTGGCCAAGAGTCGTAAGTCCTTCTGCCTGAAGGTTTTTCAGTTCATTCATAAACGTTGCATGATTTTCTTTCCATCCAGCCTGAAAAGAAAGATGTAAGAATTTTTTTTTTATCATTTGAAGCCACGAGCACACACGGACACCGATTATAACGTGATGTCCACCAAGCAGGTATTCCACTTCGGGTTTGTATAGTTAACTTCACTTTTGATTGATATGGCTTGGGTCACATGTTCTAACTGTTGTCTCTGGTGAGGAAACTCTTCCATAGGTGGCCAAGAATGAACCTGCTTGCCCTACACCTTTTGGTAAGTAACAACAGTCTTAATACTTTAATAAGTTGACTGGGAAATTTGCTAACATAACATCCTCCAAAGTGTGTAAGGGGTGGGTGTTGCGAAGGTACTAGTGGAAGGCAGATGGCAGCAGGACTTCTTAAGTTGACCACAGCTGTCCCACCAATCTGTGGCCTTCCTAGTTCCACTCTGTGATGACCAAGTCTCGAGGCCCCCCTCCTGGCTTCCCTGCCAGCTTGGGCTGATTCTCCCTTTTAATGCAAACCCGGGCTAGGCAAGGCTGGGCCCGGCTGTCACTCGGGCTAACTTGAATAAATATCCCCCACAGTTCATTGCTGCCGCTCACGCCGCGGAGGGGAAATGTCGGCCATGTTGATCGTAGCGCCTCCGCCGCCAGGCCGAGCCGGACCCGGAGGGGACGGCAGTGGGCCAGAAACTGCCACCACGCCGGCGCTCCCGAGCTGGGGAGGGGTGGGAGGCCGCAGGGGAAAGGGACCTGGAGGCGGGAGCGGCGGTGGGGGAGGGGAACATAATGAAGAGGGGGGCGGGGAGGGCGAGCTAGGAAGGAGCAGGGAAGGGAAGGGGGGGGGGGAGGGCGAGGGCTGTTACCTTGATAGCATAGGGCGGCTCTTCGAAAGTGACCAGCATATACCTGTCTCCTCTGCTGGCAGGGTCCCGGGCACGGAGCTGCGGGCCAGGGTGGGGACGGGAGGGAGAGAGAGGGAAGCAAAGAGGCGAGGTTACCAGTGGCAGAAGGGTCGCTGGCCGCCCCCACAGTACCGCACACGCAGGGCCACCCCTCCGCCGATCCCCCACCCCCGCACCCTCAGTAGCCCCACATGGGCCAGGCCCGGCGGAGCCCGCTCCCAGCGCCCGCTCGCTCACTCGCTCGCTCGCCCGCCCGCGCGGTGGGGGAGGGGTCCCCGCGCCCGCGGCGCCCGCAGTAGCCCCGCCGCCCCCCTCCGCCCTGCCCCCCGCGGGCCACCGGGTCGGGGTCGCCACCGGGGCTCGGTCAGTCGGTACCTTCATGAAGGTCTCTACCGCGCCTTTGGCCGTGTCCAGGTAGGTGGTGCCCAGATGGCTGCGCTGGTTCATAGAGGCAGACGTGTCTATCAGGAACAGTAAGATGGGCATAGTGCTGGCCGGGGACACCGGGGCCCGAGGTGGTGAAGAGATGGCAGAGGTGGAGGCACCGGCTGCGGCGGCGGCAACCGCCGCTACGCGGGGCGGGGAACGCGGCCCCCGGGAGGAAAACACCGGCTGTGGGGAGTTTCTCCCCCGATAGTTGAGAGGAAACTCCCTAGCCCAGGTCCTCCCGGTCGTACCCCCGCCTCCGGCCTGCCTGCCCGCTGGGGCGGCCGCACGGATGTCTGTCCGTCCGTGCCCCCCGCCTGGGGGGGGGTCCCGTCCCCACTCCCGGCCCCTGTGTGTGTCCCCGCGGGAGACGGGCCCAGTTCCCCACCCCACCCCCAGTGCAGGGAGTGGGGAGCAGGGATCTGGCGAAGAGGGGAGTGGGCTGAGGGAAGATTGGCCCTGGGCTGTTGGGAGAAGTTTCAGGGACTCCCTCCGCACCCCAGCAGTGTCACCACTTTCTCAGCCCCTCTCGCTACTGAAGCGCTTTTCTCTCTCACTCTCCGGTTTTAACTCGGGCAGGGGCTACGTAGGCTCCGCCCCTGACACGTACTCGCGTCACGTGATGCCCAACCCCGCCGCTCTACTGGCTGGGCCTCAGAGCTTCATTAGCATATTCAAACAGCTCAGGGGCGGGGGAATCGGTAGGCCGACTTAGAGGACAGTTTTTGAGCACGCGCGGAGGCGGGGCACGGGGAGGGGGCGAGCGCCGGGAGGCGGGCTCCGGGAAGGGGCGGGACCACGCCGCGGAAGCACCGCGGGCGGGGGCGGGGGCGGGGACTGTGTCGGCGCGCTGGGCGGCCGAGGCTGTAGGCGTGCGTGTCAGGGCGGCCGGCCTTTGGGTTTGTGCGCGGTTGACAGGGTCGGGAGAAGGGAAGTGGAAGCCGCCCTCAGGCTGTGGGCGAGGGCTCGGAGTCGTGATTGAGAGTGCAGGGCTGGGGAACCGCGCAGGCTCACGCGGCCGGAGCAGGCCCGGTCCCCGGACGGCCTGGGGCGCCTGGCGGGGGAGGGGAAGTGAAAGGTTGTTTATGACCTGGTCCTAATCCCCCGCCAGTCCTTCGGCTCCGGTTGCAGCCGGTCAGAGGACCCACCGAAAAGGAAGCCAATCCTGGAGTGCCTCACCCATCCCTGCAAACACGAAGGGGAATTCAAATGTGGACGAGGAAAACCAACCGCGCTGTCCTCCCCAGCCAAGTTCCCTCTTCAGCTCGCGTTAGGGCACTAGAATATATTAAGAAATAAAAGGGACTTGCCAAATCCTAGTCCACTGCCCTTTTTAAAATGGAAAGGATGACCACGTTGCGCAGGTGACCCAGAGAATAGGTTTCCCGGAAACCCGCCTTTCAGTCCCTGCCAGTATTGTGTCGGAAACCGTTCTCGGCCCATGTCACATTACCCCAAGTCTTCACTCTGCGCCTGCAAGTCCGAAGAACTGTTCTCAGATGTAGTTGGAAAACTGCAAGGACGCTGCTGATAAACAAGTTGAATTTGGGACATAGAGGCCTTGTTAGACTGTAGGTATTTATAGGGCCTCTCCCACCGGCCCTGCAGTTCCGTATTTTCTCTATGCTGAAATTCTGGCCTGCTGGGCAACTGAAGTGGCATGCTTGTGGCACTTTTTAAAAAAAAAAAAAAAAAAAAAAAGGTTCTGCCTTTGTTGTTTGGGCTTTTCCTAATATTTTAGGGAACTGAAAGTTTTTTAACTTATTAACAAATTGTAGCGTGCTGTTTTGTAGGAATGAACCATAGTAGAAGCATGAGATTATTAGAGATTCAGACTATAAAAAATGAACTACCAGCCAATATTTGCTGCAGACTAGTTATGCCTAGGGCTGATGGGAATTAATATATAAATAAAAGGAGGGCCCTGACTTCAAGGAGTCTAAAAACATAGACATTGAAAATCAGAAGATGATTGCTATAATTCCGGAAGAAAAACCTATTGCGTAGTTTCCAAGGTTTGTGTGTGGTACTGCTTGAGAATCTAGATCCTGCTCAGGGATTGATGACAAGTTGCTTGCACAGCCATGCATACCGCTTTTCTCTTTTTTTCTTTCCAGGCGAGTGCAGAATTTTCATAGAGTTAGTCTCATTTTCTTATCAGGCGTTTAAGGTGCGTGTGGGCCCTGCCTGTCTGAAAACAGACTCCTTGTGGGCCATAAGAATGTCTGTTTCCTGTGTACTGTGGAATGATGTGAGTCCAGTGTGAGTTAAAGAAGCAGCGGTTGCCGGTGAGAAGAAAGAAGAAAAAAAAATCAGGCCCCTAGAAGTGTGAAGGAAGGTAGAGCAGCATTTCTGATGGCCACAGCTAGAGCAGCACCGCCAGGAAGGTCGCTGGGCGCAGACAGCAGAACACCTTTAGTCCGCTGAAGGAAATTCCCTCCTCTGTCTTAGCTCAGTTCTGTTGAGGGGTGCAGAAAATCCAAGGAGTCAGTTGTTTGAAATCACTTGACAGTAGCACCGTGGCAGCTCTTCCCTGGCTCAGTGCGGTTAGCAGGTTGTCACCCTAGGGTTGTCATGGAGGTGTGTGGAGGACACTTCTGCAAAGAGGAGAGCCAAGTCCAGGGAACTAACCCGAAGCAATTAACCAGAACTCGTGCTTGTGATGGCACTGGAGACCAAAGATCACGTTTTCAGCCAGGAAGTCCAGAAGTTCTGAATGACAAGGCTGTCAAGGGAACAGGAAAGAGATAAGCAGCAAATACACAGTGAGAAACCAGGAAACATTCACAATCAGTCCTTAGACAAAATTGTGAAATGGGCCGCCTTGATTTTGAAGTGACTCCTGGTCATAGTTTGGTGATTGGTTGATGATGGTTTAAAAGCAGTTCTTAGCCAAGACTTGCACAGCAGCACTTCCTACAGAGCTTTAAAACAATGCACCAAGCCCGTGCCCAGAGGAAGACACGAATCAGTGGAATTCAGAAGATAGCGGAGAGAGTAAAAGCACTTGTCTCCTGGTGACTTGGCTCCCTGGAACCCACTTAAAGGGAGGAGAGCTCGCACTCCACGAAAGTTCCCTCTGACCTGCACGTGCTGGACATTGCGCCTGCGTGTCACATACATCATGTGCACAGTAATAAAATTAAATTTGAATTGGGATGGGCCCTGGTCTCCAGGTTTTTTAAATTTATTCAGCTGACTCTTAAATAGTGCTGACTACTAACCCCATATTTAGGGCTGGCAAGATGGCACCGGAGGTAAAGACACTTGCCTCATAAGCCTGGCAACTTCAATTTGATTCTCATAATGCACATGGCAGAAGGAGAAAACTGACCCCGTGAGGCTGTCCTCTGACCTTCACAGTTACATCCTGTGGCGTGCACCCCTCCCATATACACCATGACATACATAACACTACATGTTTATTGTCTGGCCTCTGCTAGTATTTTTCACATACCCTTATAATTACTGCATTTGTTTAAAAAAATAAATAAATAAAGGGAAAAATGCTAAATGTGATCACCAGTCCGTATGGTGGATTTGTGGCAGTATGTACACAATGCCAACTTTATTTGGCAAAAGGGGAGAGAGCTAGAAGAAGAACACAAATGGCTCTGGAGAATGCCACCATACCTCAGCGAGCTTTGGCCCTGGAGGAAACATGAACATAGTGAATCTCTCCTTCATTCATTTTCTTCTTGTGCTACTTGAAGACGTCTATTTATATTTAGGCTTACTTTCCTAAAATATGGCCCCTAAATTCAAGTCGAGCAGTTCCTAAGATTCAACTGAAGAAATAGCTGTGGTGTCGCTGAAGTGCCAGACTCTGGTATCGGCATGGGCTGCGCTGCATGTTGTGAAAGCCGTTTCTGAGGGGCACTAGTCAGAGCCATGATGAGGGAGGAGCTGGTCTTTGTTTCCCAGCACCCACATGGCAGCTCACAATCGTCTGTAACCCCAGTTCCATAGAATCCATCCTCCTCTTCTGGCCTCCATGAGCACCAGGCACACACATGATACAGTCATAAACATGAATACAATTTCTTTAAAAATAGGGAGTATAGTCCAAATGCCCTTGCTCTTTCAGAGAGAATGATTATATGGAAAACAGAAAGCATGGTGACTCTGACTTAAGCAAGGCCCAAGATGTTGAAGCAGAACAGAATTAAGAACTGGTATGTTAGCCGGGTGGTGGTGGCGCACGCCTTTAATCCCAGCACTCGGAAGGCAGAGGCAGGTGGATCTCTGTGAGTTCGAGACCAGCCTGGTCTACAAGAGCTAGTTCCAGGACAGGCTCCAAAACCACAGAGAAACCCTGTCTCGAAAAATAAAAAAAAAAGAACTGGTATGTTATAGTCTTCCATAGGGGCCAACCAGAAATTTTTAAACCAAGCAGGGTAACACTTTTAAAATAACTGTGTGCCAGTAACTTGACTTTTGATATCTGGATATGCTGTTGTCGTGAGTGACTGTTCTCCAAGCCAAGTAGCCCCCATGTCTGGGCATTCAGCTGCACTCCAGTGCAGAAGATCATCCCAGCTGGACTTGCTTATGGTTTACATCCCAGCATGGAGGGACGGAGAAGGCAAGATACCCTTACCTGACTGTCCAGCTACTCTCTACCACCTGTTATGCCCTACCCCGTTTTAATTGCACACGGAAGGGACCAGAGTATATATAACCCCAGGAAGGCTAGAGGGGATGCCCAAACACCTGTAAGTAACCACTCACGTGTGTAAAGAAGTCCAATAAACCATTGGTTCCCCAGAGTTTGCTTTGGTGAACTCATACCTCATTTTGTCATTGAGACCTCAGGCATTGTTTATGTCTTCTTGTAAGAAATTGAGCAGCAGACATCCAAATAGAACAATCAGGTGAACCCAGTGTTCCGCAGAAGTAACGTAACACAGTTGCATTTGACTGTCTACCACTTCCTCAGCATTCTGCTGGTCTACCTCCTTTTAGATCACATAGTGATGTTGAGAACATAAGAAAATTGTAACCGCATAGAATTGGATATGAAATTATGCAAACAAGGTAATAAGATAATATACATAAAAGGAAGCTTAGTTTTGGCTGTACACATTATATATGTCCTCAAAAATGCTAGGAAAGAAATTATACCTTTAGACCCATCATTCAAAAGGCAGAGAAAAGTAGAACTCTCTGGGTTCAAGATAGCCTAGTCTGCATAGTGAGCTTCAGGATAGCCAGAGGAACATAGTAAGACCCTGCCTTTAACAACAACAACAAAATGCATATTAAAAATTGTTTTTAACCTGGTCATGAAAAAAAAACATGAAAATTGTATTGCTAACCCTATATAAATATCATTCATGATTATTAAAACATTTCAAATGTGTTTTTTTCTTTCAAATAACTCATGAAAATAAAGTCTTTTAGACCCTAAAAATAATAATAATACATATATTTTGCCTTCAGAAAGTATGTGGCAGAAGAGGAGAAATAAAGATACATAGTACTAGCGGGATATAATCAGCGCCAAGGAAGATGTGCAAATCAGTCCTCTAGATCAAGTGGGGAATTGTTCGGACTGGAGTGGATAGCAGGAAGCAGCATTTTCCCTTCAAAGCTTTATAATTTTTGAAATTTTTTTTTAAACCTGAAGGCAGAGGTGATTGTTGGGGTGTAGATATAGCACATGGATCATCTGTGAGAGACCCTCCGTTCAATCCCCGGCACCACCAAAAGGAACTAAAGTGAAAGTAGATGTTATTGTCAACAGTTTTTCAATATATAAAAGATTAACAAAAAAAATTTAAATTTTAACCTCACTACCCAGTGACTTAACTAAGGATAGAATTTTAGTATATGTTCCTTCCTTTATATTCAGAATAAAATCAGAGTTCTTCATATTCTTCTTTTTTCTACTTGCTATATTGTGAGCACTTTGGGAGGTATATGGGGGCCCATGGCAGGCTGGAACAATCTGTGCAGACCAGTCAGGCCTTAAATTCACAAAGATTTACCTGCCTCTGACCTCTGAGTGCTGGGATTAAAGGTGGGCACCACCATGTCTAGCTCATAGTGTTAATCCTTAAATGTTAAAGTAATTTTAAAGGTTTTTATTAGCATGTATTAATTATGCATAGTACTGGGTTTTATTATGACATTTTCTAGTTGTATATAATGTATCTGTACCATGTTCACCCCATCACCCTCTCTTGCCCCCAACTCCCACTGATCCCTTCTACTTTTGTGTCTAATATAATTTTTCATAACCGCATGCTTCTCCATTTATGGACATATCACAGTTTAATTTCCTATGAAAACAAGGCCTTCTGAATCAGCTAAGCAAGGCTCATATGAACTCACTGAGACTGACGCAGCAGGCTCAGGGCTGACCCAGGGCTGCACCAGTCCTCCGCATGTATGTTCCAGCTTTCAGCTTAGTATTTTATGAGTGGCTCTCTGATTCTCTCTCTCTCTTTCTTTCCATCTTTCCTTCTTCTTTCTTTCTAACTTAAACCATCTAATAACGGGGAAGACAAAGCTGCAGCTAGACACCCTCACCACCGAATTAAACTTCCAATGCCAGACTTACATCTAATCGAGATGAAGGCCAAACCCCCAAACTACTCAGGCTGTTGCTCTCCATCAGTTGATGGTAAGACTCTATTGCTGAAGACAATGGTTACATATCTCACTGAGCATGGAGAAGATGGTACCTAACTAGAGCGTCCACTCCAACTGGCTGGTTTCATGGTATGGGAAGATACTCCGCATGCTACCAGAGGAGAAATTCATTTCTTCAATCTGCCTGCATGATTTTGCTAGTACAATAATGACACAAATGTTTTGGGAGTAATCAACCTCTATCTGATTGGATTTAAGGCCTACTCCCTGAGATGGAACCCATGCCTGACTCTGCTCTGTGGCCAAGAACCTGAGACTAGATGGACAACGGACCTAAGAGAAAAACAAATGCAAATAGTTCTGCTAAAGAAACGTAGCAATGGGCGGTGGTAGTGCATGCCTTTAATCCCATCACTCGGGAGGCAGAGGTAAGCGGATCTCTGTGAGTTCGAGGCCAGCCTGGTCTACAAGAGCTAGTTCCAGGACAGGCACCAAAGCTACAGAGAAACTTTGTTTTGAAAAAACCAAAACCAAAAATCAAAAACAAAAACAAAAAACAAAGAAATGTAGCAATAAAATGACTCTTAAGACTCTTAAAATGACTCTATACCTCACTCAGCCACCATCAAAGAAGCTTTCTCCTGCAGAAGATGGGAGCTGTCACAGAGACCCACAGCCAGATGATGTGCAGAGAGAGAGAGACACTTTGGAACACTCAGTGCTAAATGGGGTGTCTTCATCAAGTCCCTCATTTTAAGGCTCAGCGATCTGTGCAGAAGAGGAAGTGGAAAAATTGTAAGGACCAGAAGGGATGGATGATACCAAGGAAACTGTGCCTTCCAGACACAATAGGACTCCAATTAACAACTTCTCACAGAGGAAGAATTAACTTCTCCAAGGGAGTCTTACTACACATTCAAACCACATTTGAGGGTAGGTCCCATGCCCAGCAGTAAATGACCAACACAAAAAAAATTCAAAGGTATTTTTGGAGATTTTTTTTCTTGTCTCATATTGCTTTGGGGAATTTTTTTTTTTGTACCTTATTGATCTTTTGCTTGTATAATATGGTTTATATTTTGAATTTTTAAAAGTTTTGTTTATCATCGAGGTTATATAAAATAAAGCCTTGAAGTAGGATGCTGTGCAGTCAAAGAATACATGTGTAGAACTTGGAGTTCTTTGCAAACTTTCTTATCTCACCTTGCGGGCGCTTGGGCTTTGACAGTGTTTCTACCAACAGAAATGGCAGCAATACAACCATTAGCCAATTCTGGAAGTTCTTTAGCTGATCACAAGCAGATTCTGGGTATGTACTGGCAGATATGCAGGCAAGCACAATCAGCCCATGCCTTTTTATGTATGGAGCAGGAGTCAGAGTATACTCAGCCCACATGTGACTAGCTGGACTGAGGTGTACTGTGCGACATAAGACATGAAAAATATTTTTTATATGCTATATTTTGAAATAAGTAATTCTTGGGAAAAATAAATTAAATAAATAAATAAATAAGGGAAAGCCGATGATTTAGACCTTTTACACCCAAGGGAAAGATGTGGGGGAGGTTTTCTGTGTTTGTAGAGAATAAAGGGAGAATGGGTAGGGATTGAGGATTAAGGGACAGCACTTAAAGTCAAGAGGAAAAGGAGCAAGTTTGGAAGGAGCAAAGGAAATAGAAGTGTTAGCACAGTCTAGTAGGCAGCTGGTCCAGAGGGCAAAGGGGATCTTTGGAAATTCGTTCTTATTTTGTCGTTATTTCGGTTCAGACTAGTTGTGGTCCTTTGGTTTGTTATGAACTTTAGTACTGTTGTGGAACAATTAATAAATAACTCTTCACAGGCAAAAAAAAGTTTTGTTTGTGTATTGGGGGTGTGCTTATGTATGTCTTTCTTGTGTTCTTAAGTTTATTTTCTTTTGTTTGTTAGTTTGTTCATCTTGTTTTATTCTTGTTTATCTTTTTTATTTGTATCCTATTTTCTTAGAGAGAAAGAAGGCGTGGTGCTGGAAGAGTGAGGAAGTACAAAGAATCTACGAGATGAAGGAGGGAAAACTGAACAGATTAAATTGTATTAAAAATAACTTTATTTTTAATTAAAAAGGAAAATGATCCTATCAAAATCTTTGTAATAATTCCATAGCTATTTTCTGCATACTAGCTGCTACTCTGAATGTTTGAGATTCATTAATGAACAAATTACCCATATTTATAAGGCAGACAAACGTTTACAAGCTGTAAACTATATATTACATCAGGTACATATGTGCTCCAGAGGAAAATACAACAAGAGGCTGGAGAGGTGACTTTAGAACTTAAAGTGCTTGCTACATACAAAGATAAAGATCCGAGTTCAAATCCCCACGACCTGTGTAAGAGTAAGGCATGATAGCACAATTTTGTAATCAACACTGAAGAAGGACAGGTGGATCCCAGGGACTCACTGACAAGATAGTGAAAACAGTGCGCTCCAGACGGGTGGTAGTGGCACAGGCCTTTAATCCCAGCACTCAGAAGGCAGAGACAGGCAGATCTCTATGAGTTTGAGGCCAGCCTGGTCTACAGAGCAAGTTCCAGACAGGCTCCAAAGCTACAGAGAAACCCTGTCTCAAAAAACAAACAGACAAAAATCCAGTGAGCTTCATGTTCAATGAGAGGCCCTGTGTCAAAAAAATAAGGTGGAGGGGGCTAGAGAGATTGGCTCAGCAGCTAAGAGCACTTGCTACTCTTGCAGAGGACCCAGATCTGGATTGTAACCTGTAAAATGAAATAAACCCTTCCTCTCCAGGTGGCTTTTGGTCATGGTGTTTATAACAGAAAAAAAAATAACAATCCATACATGCACACATCCAAACACACACCAGAACACTCACTGAATAAAAAACAGCAGGAGTTGGAAATATGACTCAGCAGTTAAGAGCATGTTCTGCTCCTGTGGACGACCCAGCACTCATATGGTGGCTCATCGCCAACTACCATCCGTGTTTAGGGGATCCAGTTCCTTGTTCTGATCTCTATAGGCACCAGAATACATGCGATGTAATATGTGCATGCAAAACATCATACACTTAAAATAAAAAAAAAATTAAAGTGTGGGGTAGAGGCCTGAGGATTATATTTTCAAAGGGGACATTTACAAAAAGACCCGCTGAGAAAGTGACATTTGATTACCACCCAACAGCAATGAGGCAACAAGCTAGGTATATAATGACGACGACAACAACAACAAAAAAAATCTTGTAACAACCCTAAATTTGGAGTGGAGCTTGTATGTGTAAGGGACCAGAGAGAGGTGGCCAGAGAGGAACAGAACGTTGTTGCAATGTAGACTCTAAGGCCCTAGAGTTGAAACTAGTGCGTGTCAAACTGCTGATAATTGGATTCAGCTCCTTGTGGGACAGGAACCCACTGGAGGATGCCGAGCAGAGCCTCATTTTAGAGCAGAGTAGATTGAAGAAGAATGAGCAGAGCCAAGAACCATCAGGAGGTGGTTACTGTAATCCAGCAGAAGTGGTGGCTTGAAAAATAACATGAAGTTCACAGTGGAAGTAACTTTAGACAGAGAAAGGAGCAGCTTCAAACGCTTCCAGTATTTTTCTTGGCGAAATTTTCTCAAAGGAAGAGTTATGACATGCATGTTAAGGGCTCTTCCTACATACAGCAGAATGGTTCACCTAAGAAGGTCCAGTTCATACTTCTACCATTCCCAGTGATATATAGTTGACAGAAAGATTCTGAAAGGTCAGACATGGCCACTCATGACTCTGGTCCAGCAGCTCAGGAAGCTGAAGCCAGAAAATCACTTCTGTCCAGGAGCCTGAGAGAAGTCCGAGCTGCATACTGAGACTAGCCCTCTCTCAAGAAAACAAAGTGTTGTATCCCGAGTTTACTTATAAGATTTTGTTTTTAAAGCCGGGCGGTGGTGGTGCACGCCTTTAATCCCAGCACTCGGGAGGCAGAGGCAGGCGGATCTCTGTGAGTTCGAGGCCAGCCTGGTCTACAAGAGCTAGTTCCAGGACAGGCTCCAAAACCACAGAGAAACCCTGTCTCGAAAAACCAAAAAAAAAAAAAAAAGATTTTGTTTTTATTTCTTTTTATGTGGATGAATGTGTATATTTGAAGAGGGTGTCCAATTCCCTGAGTTAAGTTAGAGTTAAGGCAGTTGTGAGCCACCTTATATGGGTGCTGGGAACTAAACTCAGGTACTCTAGAAGAGCAGCGAGCTCTCTTAACCACTGAACCATCCATCCGGTCTCAACACAATCTTCTTAACATTGAATTTTTTTATTTAACTTCATTTTATGTGCACTGGTGTGAAGGTGTCAGATGCCTGGAACTGGAGTTACAGACAATTGTGAACTGCTATGTGGGTGCTGGGAATTGAACCCGGGTCCTCTGGAAGAGCAGCCGGGGTGCTCTTAACTGCTGAGTTATCTCTCCAGCCCCACCCCCAAATACTTTTCTAGGAGCTTTACAAAGTGCTTTCATTTGCAAAGAGCCATTAGGAAGATCAGATTTTGCATATATTCATATGTGTGTGTATATATATATATATATATATTCATTTATTTAGATAGATGTTGTATTTGTTGACATGTTTTAAGGAAAAAAATCAAATGCAGATTACCAAAGGCTAGATGTTCCCTTTGGAACCTATATTATAGTAATAACATTGGTGATTTGCAGAGGAATAGCAACTAGAATTTTGTTTTGTTTTGTTTTTTTCAAGACAGGGTTTCTCTGTAGCATTGGAGCCTGTCCTGGAACTCACTCTGTAGACCAGGCTGGCCTCAAAATCACAGAGATCCACCTGCCTCTGCCTCCTGAGTGCTGGGATTAAAGGCGTGCGCCACCACCGCCTGGCATCAATTAGAATTTAATAAATGCTGAGAGGGAGAGAAAGAGAGAGGAAGGAGAGAGGGAGAGAGGGGAGGAGGCTAATGACAAGAATGAGGAGGAACAGGAGAAGGTCACTATTCAAATATGATGAGGGACATTTACCTAAGAGGACATGACAAAATGGGAAAACTGAGGAAGATTGGCAGAGAAGGAAGGTAGAACAATCATAAGCCTGACTTGCTAAAGCAAAAGGAAAACAGCATTTCAGAAACACTATGATTATTCCAAAGATACTGAAACATTCAGTATAGTAAGAAGACTTGACAAAGGTGATTAGTTAAGAAAGTCACTGTTGGCCTTTGTGAGGGTCTTCTTAAAAGGCAGTGGTGGAGCACACCTTTAATCCCAGTTCAAGGCCAGCCTGCCTTGTCTACAGAGTGAGTTCTAGGATAGCCAAGGCTGTACAGAGAAACCCTGTCTTGAAAAAACAAGCAAACAAAAAGAGACCCACACAGAGTGGAATTTCAGTGAATTTTTGAAGGCAGAGATATAGCTTCTGGTACTAAAAGGGAGACTGAGATCATAGCTCAGATATGGAAGATGAAGCAAGCATGCTTTCAGGTGAAGACAGACTGGGAGGGCGGAGTTGCTGTTGTTAGTGCATACCCTGTCAGGTCTCCAGAGCAGGAGGGGGTAAGGGCACCAGGATGAATGGAATATCAGCACATAAAACAAGGGTACTGAATTCTCTGGGATCAGAAATAGTGACAAGAATTTGAGTGAAGCACTTAGAAGTTTTCTAACCTGTTGGTGAATTTATTTGTCAATTTGATAGGGCCACAGAGTGCCCGGCCATTTGGTCAAACACCACAAGCGTGTTTCTGAGTGGGTAACTGGAGCAATGGGAGATGGGGGAAGGGAGGGAGGAAGGGAGGGAGGAAAAGAGGGAGGGAGGGAGGGAGGGAGGGAGAGAGAGAGAGAGAGAGAGAGAGAGAGAAATTCCCTGTATCTGGCTGCCTTCAAGCTGGACATCAGTTATTTCCTGCTTTCAAACACAAACGGAAACATTGGCTCTTAAATCTCGAGTCCACAGGTCTGTGCACTAGCGCTTGACTCATGGTTGTCAGGGCCTCCGCACAGGCTGGAACTGTGCCATCTGCTTCCTGACTGCAGATCTGAGAATTCAGCCAATTCCTCATTTCTTTCATATGTACGTATATATCGTACATCAATCCTGTTTCTCTGATGACCCCTAATATAGCCTGCCTACATAGTTGCTGTTTAATGTATATTGAGTGACAAATTGGCAGAGTGAGAAGGTAGAAATGGAATGGCTATCTAAGCTGCAATGAGAAAAATGTGTTCCAGAAAGATCCCTAAAAATAGTATGGGGAAGCAACAGACCATCTGGGCTCTTGAGGAGCTGACATGCCACAGGGCCGATGGTCAGCAACTAGGAGGTTCAGAAGCACCACTGCCATGTGACTGGATGCAATGAAAAGCAACCAACAGGCAATGACCAAGTGTAGCTGGCCCCACAAAGGGGAGAACAACCAGCTCTCCACTATGTACTTGTTCTGTGCTGCGCTTGGTCATAGAACCTAACAAACTGTAGGCTAAGTTTCCCTTTGGAGAAAAGGTAACCGATGGAGATTGATTTATCACTGTCTGAGGTGGCAAAGCAGAATGGAACTAGAGTTTGGATACGAATCCAGAGGCAAGATGCTGGGTGTGACCTTAGTTACTGGTTACCTGCACATGGGACTATGGGCTGAGGGACCGCCTCTCCCTGTGATGACTGCAGGAATTTGGAACAAAAGGCACTCGGGATCCGAGGAAAATAACTGGGAAAGAGCCAACAAAATGTAGTCGAAGGCAAGAATTTGCTCTTAAGCAGAGGGTAGGATAAAGGGTAAAAGAGGTGCATTTTTCTAAGATATGATTCACCAAAGGCCTGTGCTCTTAAAGCGTACACAAAACGTCAGCCGTTAACAGTGGACACAAAGGAGATACCATGATATCCAGGTAATTTCCCAGGTAAATAACAGGCATTATTCTCCGTGCGCGGTCACAGCAGGGCATGCGCTCAAACCCACAGACTTCCTCTAAGTGGGGGACGTCTGTCCCCGCAGCACCCACACACGCACGGACTCAGCCTCAGTTTCCCCACACTTGTTTATGTACGTTAAACCTGTGATTGGAATTATGGTAAATAATTAGATTTCATGTAAACCCAAAGCAAAGGCCTAGAAATGTTTAGTAAAAAGTCTACATTTCTTTTACTGGTAACTAAGTTACATTCACGGTGAAGTGTAAAGTACATATTTGCGTGTTTGTGTTTGGAGTAGAAAGGACTCGTGCCAGTGCTAAACCCTTGCTCGGCCACTGCACTGCACCCGAACACAGATCGTTTTAAATTTTCTGTTTTAACTTTCCCCACCCACCATCACCTACCAGTGTTGGATACAGGAGCTTTGATAATACCCAGTGTACCCACAGAACACTCTTTCTGTAAAACCTGTCTCAAAAAGCAAAATTAAAAGCTGGAGTCCACGTCCTCCTGTGATTCCGCCACTTTCATAGGAAACTGTCTGCTTAGACTGTCTCTCTAAGTCCTGGGAGTTCTGATGTCCTTACATAATAACCTGTCTCGTTGATACTTGGGGGGGGGGGTCACGAATATTCCTAAGCCGTCAGAAATTATACATTTGACAGTCAGACCATCATCGTTGTTCTTTTACTATAAGCCAATATACATAATGCCTTAATAATTTCTATAAAGAATCTTAGGAATTATGTCAAATATCAAAGATGAGCCAGGGCTAGATAATGGGACTCGGTGGCAGAGTCCTTGCTCAGTACATGCAGTTTCCTAGGTACCATCCCCAGAACCAAAAGAAAAACATGAACTTAAAAGTCTAAACAGGCGAATAAACAGAGGGTTAACGAGGTTTAAAGAAACTTGCCTAAAATAAAAATGTGTTGACGTAAAATCAAGAGAAATGGACAGGTGTGGTGGCGTACATCTTTAACCCCAGCCCTTGAAATGCAGAAGCAGATGGATCGCTAAGTTCAAGGCTACTCTGGTCTTCTAGGCCAGCTAGGGCTACATAGTAAGACGCTATCTTAAAAAATAATAATAATAACGAAAGAAAAATTTTTAAAAAAAGAATGTTTATAAAGCTCTTTACCTTGTTTGGGAAGCCCTAAGAAATCATATCAGGAGCTATTCTGCTACCTACGTATCCCGTCCCACCTGCCTCCTGCCAGACACAAATTTAAAGGTCAGCATTTTCTTCCAGGTGAATCAGTGGAGAGTTATGTTCACAGATACACAAGAAACCTGAAAAACGGGTTATTTTTATGTATGTCGGAGGGGAGGCCCACGGTAGGAGCCTCATCCATCCACTCTATTCTCTGCTTTCTTGTTCAGCTAGTTTCCTCATGGGCTTCTCCGCCCACAGTTAGCCAGTTAGAGCTGAAAGTTTGCTTTGGCAAAAGTGATGGAAAGAATAAAAAAAAAAAAAATGCAAGCCACAGAGTTGCCTCCTGAAATCTTAAGTTTCTGGAACTGGCCCTGTGAATTTCCTCTTGGGTCTGAGCGCCAGCTGGATCACATGGCTACATCCATTTGCAAGGGAGGCTGGGAACGGTAGTTTTGACCGGAGAAGAAAGGGAGCCAGGAAGAGCAGCTAGCAGTTAAGTTAGTTACTAGCTAAGGTCACTAAGGAGTTGCATGCAGTGCCTGGATCATCCATCCTAGGTACGGAAGGGTGGCCGGAGAACTAAACAAATGGAGATGTCTCTGGATTCATTTCCTTTTTACGTTTGTGTAATATTTATTTCTGGGGGGGACTTGAGCACATGGAGGTCAGAAGACAAGTTGCAAGTCGGTTCTCTTTGGCCACGCCAGTCCTAGGAAACTGATTAAGGCTGTCAGGCTTAGCCAGGTGAACCTACACTCTCTGAACTATCTCATCAACCCAGATGCCTTTTCTAATAATTATGAAGAAATGCTTTCATTTGTATAATAAATTCAATTTGGTAATAAAATGACTTTGAAAACAAATTTTTACTAAGCTTTAAAACTAGTTTTTAATTATTGGTGCAGAACATTTAAAACATCATTTTTTCCCATAATTATGTGGATAACAAAAGAGTATTGGAGCTAAGACTGTAACTCAGCTGATCCGTGCTTGCCTAGAATGCGCCATACAAACTGGATGTGGTGTTACATCCTATCTTCCATCGCTCAGGAGATCAGGCTGGGAGCATCAGAAGCTCAAGATCATCCTCAGCCACACAGTGAGCTGGAGACCAGCCCAGGATACACCAGACCCCATTTCGAAAGGAAAGACTGGGGAAAGAATGTAGTCTCAAATTCTTACAATACAATTGCCCTATTTCTCTGTTTCATAATTTGGAAAAAATGTTTGTGATTTTTGTTTGTGTTTTTGAGATAGGGTCTTATTATGTATCCCTAACCGTCCTGGAACTCACTCTGTAGACCAGGATGACCTTAGAGAAACATAAAGAAACCCTGTCTCAAAAAACAAAACAAAACAAAAAAATCTTTTTATTGAAATGAATTTGTGTTCATGCAGTATATTTTGATGACGATATTTTTAAGCACCTGTGGTTAGGCATGTGACTCAGTGGAAAATGCCTTCCTAACTCACTGGGGACCCTGAGTGGATCGCTGCACCCCCAAAAAATCAATAGTAAAACACATCTACAGCTAACATATGTCTCCTACAAGTGTTACAAATGTAAGTCAATCTTAGGATAAAATAAAAAGTCCAATATTTTATCCTAGAATATAATCATAGAAATTACTGTTAAATGAATGGACAAAAAATTAGTTAATGCAAACTCTTTACCCATCATCTTCCAAGTAAACTCAGAATAAAAGGAGTGTGTGTGTGTGTGTGTGTTTGTGTGTGTATGTAGGTATATGTGTGTATGTGTATGTGCATGTGTGTATGTGTGTTTGTGTGTAGCAAAATAATCTAGATATTGAAAACAATCCTTCTACACAGAAGGATTATTCTTAACCTATATTCTAATACTGAGCAGTCAGTAACCCAGTAGCAGAAAGAATGCTTCAGAAAGCTGTATTCCACACAAGGGTTGCAAAGCTATGACTCATATTGCTAAAGTGCATGGCTCTCTTAGCATTTCCTGCTTCAGTTTGATGCCGCCAGTAGATACATTGTAGTTTTAGTGTTACCATCTATGTGATGTGATTTTGAGAGACGTTTGCTTTCCCAAGACGACCTAGTCAATATAAATATGAAGGAATGAATCACTGATGATTTCAGTTTACAAATTTCAATCTCAAATTTTTCCATTTGAGTACGGCTTATGATATTTTTCTCTACAATAATGGCAACACTTGATTAATCAGCCAACAAATGTAATCATGTATATTCAAATTGCATGAATGTAATTATGTGTATTCAAATTGCAGTTTTAGAGACCTCACTCCCCTAGAAAGTCATGTGTATTTTTTTCTTTTGTTCTTGTTCATGATTATTTTTCCTTAACCAAGATTTACTCCATAATCTATAGTTAAGCCTTTTTTAGATAACCTTTGACCTTCTTTAAATTATTTCACTTAAGCCAAGCATTGAGGTTCACACCTGTAATCCCCACACTCAGGAGGCTGAGGTAGGAGGATCCAGAGTTAGAGGTTATTCTGGGCTAGCTAGCAAGACCTTGACTTAAGAAGAAGAATATTGCTTTTAATTAATTCATGTCAGCTACTTCATTCCCACCCCCCTGCCACCCCTGAGTCAGTGGGCATCCTGTGTGAACCAGAGTCCCTGTACCAGCATCACCATTTTCGCCCTCACTTCTGAAGTCAGGTTTACTCATAAGGAAGAATTCATTCAGGTAGCTTTGTAAAATAACCGAAATAAAAGACAAGTGTTTGATTTTATCCACTTTTCTACAAATTCTTTACAATCCAGGTGGCACTTTTCTGGCTTATTTCCAATATTCCTTCTGCATTTGTATCCTATTAATGTTTCCTATCATTTTCTTCCATAATTCTTAGAATATCACACATTATTTTTTTTATTTCCACTTCTATGTTGCTGTGATAAAATACTATAACCAAAGCAACTTAGGGAAGAAAGGGTTTATTCTGACTCATGATTCAAGAGGGACAGTCCATCATGGCAAACCAAAACAATTAGGAAAGACAGGATTAATCTGGCTCAAGAGCCAAGAAAAATAGTCCATTGTGGCAGAGAAGGTAAGACAATAATCAGAGAAGACCCCGAGGTAAGAACAGAAGCTGACTGTTTCATCCACACATAGAAGAGGGAGAGAGAGAGAAAGAGAAAGAGCACATGCATGCAAGGAAGTGAAGTGAGACTATAAACCCTCAATTTCCACCCCCAGTGACACATGTCCTCCAGCCAAGTTCCAGCTCTAAAGGTCTGTCACCTCCACAAATAGTCCACCAACTGGAGCCTGTGTGAACTATTCCTTTATACTTTGTGAATATATGGCTTTATGATTGGTTTAATAAACAAGTTGACTGGCCCATGGCTGAACAGGATAAAATTAGGCGGGAAAGTCAAACTCAGAATGATGGGATGAAGAAGGGCAGAGTCAGAGGTGTCGCCAGAAGGCACAGAGGGAGAAAGACATACTGGAGGGCAGGTAAAACCGCAAATTACACAGCAATACATAGATAAATAGAAATGAATTAGTTAATTTAAGAAGTAAGAGCTAGTTAGTAATAAGCCTGAGCTATCAGTCAAGCATTTATAATTTATAATTATATTTATAATATAATTGTTGTTATTAGAGAGTGACTGCCAAGACAGAAAAACTCTACCTACAGATACATGAGCTATGTTCAAATACACAAGCTATGGTGTCATTTCTCATTCAAACCACAACTTTCCACCCTTTGCCCCCCACCATAAGCTCATGGCCCATCTTATGATGTATAATCCATTTAGCCCAACTTCAAAGGTTCCTACGGTGCCTCTTCCTGTAAGTAACCTCAGGTAAACTGTGAGAATGGTTTGATATTATTCTCTTGACACAGAAAATCCAAAAAAAAAAAAATCATACTATCAAAAGGTTCAACTCTTCATAGTCATTTCAAGAACACCGGTGACACTGCCCAGGCCATCGAGGGTATACATATACAAAAGGTCACCAAGTGTCAGAGATATCGTTATAAAGAAGCCATGTGTGCCATCCCAGTGGTGGAACAGTAGAGTCAGTAGCTGCGGCCAGGCCAAACAGTGGGGATGGCCACAGGGTCAGTACTCCCCCGCCCCAAGGACGGATATTTTTGCTGCACATGCTTAAAAAAATGGAAAGAGTAACGCTGAACTTTGGGACTTAGATGTGGTCCTTCATCCAGGTGATCGAAGCACCTAAGATGTGCTGTCAAACTTACAGAGCTCATGGCTGGGCCAACTCATACATGTGCTCCCCCCCAGGACACTGAGATGGTCCTCACTGGGAAGGAATAAACTGCTCCAAAGCCAGAAGAGGCCAGCCTGGTCTACAGAGTGAACTCCAGTATAGCCAGGGCTACACAGAAACCCTGTATCAAAAAACCAAAGGAAAAAAAGTAATTAAAAAAAAAAGTCTCTATGGTCTTAACAGTCTCAACAATATTCAAAAGTACAAAAGGCACTTCTGAGACTCAAGATAATCTTTTAACTGTGATTCCCTATAAAATAAAATTTAAAAATCTAACTTCCATACTTCCAACATACATGGCACAGAATATACACAACCACTCCAAAAGGAAACAGTGGGGAGGTAGTGAGGGGAGACAACCAAAGGAAGTCCAGCAGGGCAAACCCTAAACCCTGTGGCTTCATATTTTGCTATCTGGAGCTTTGGTTTCAAGGGGCTTAGACAGCTCTGGCTTTGCACCTCCACTGCCCACAATATATAGCTCTGTCGGACTGGCTCTGCCCACAATATGCCACTCTCCTAGGCTCATGTCTCACGGCTCTAGCATCTCCAACTTCTTGGGGTCTCTATTGAAACCTAGCTTGCATTATCAGACCTCACACAATGACTTCTCAGGATATCCCCTGCCACACATTACCAGGCCTCGGTGGCTCTCTGAAACCACAGAGAAAAAGTACATGTGCTCCTCAATCTTGTGTCCTTTGTATCTCCAAAACCCGTACCACAGTGACAGCATTGCTGAGGTGGTTGGCAGCTTGGGCTGGCCCCTGCCCCCTTGGACCACAGTTGCCACAGCTTTTGTTTGTTTCAGTTGCTCTCAAAAGTTGGAGGCTTGGCTGGGTATCTTGCCATCGTGGAACCCTCTCTGTTGCTTATAACCTATTCTGTTCAGGGCAGGGCAGGAAGATCCTCTTTAATGTTGCTAATGTCTTTAACAATGACAGCCTCTTTTTCTGTACATGACTTACTGCAATCTTAATCTTGCTATTGTTCTTTTCCTCTCCAAACTGGACATTTTTTCCCCATTTCTGTCTGTCTTGTAGGTTGCTTTGTTCCACCATAGATCTGAATAAGAGATGACCATACCTCAGACTCAGAGTTAGGGAACCTTGAAATTTCCTCAACCAAAGTAATTACTGTGGCCCTCACAAAAAGCCTCAGGATACCGGCAGAACGCAGCTGTATTCCTGCTAAAGTAGCACATGAATGGCCTCTAGCCCAATTGCTAAGAGTCTTGTTTCCCTCAGAAACATCCTGAGCTAGGCCTCAAGCCCTGCCCCCTTTACCCTTAACACTACTGCCCTATAGGCACCAACTAGGATGGCCTTGTGAGCTCTGCTTACACCATTCAACAGCTTCTAGTCCTCAGTTCCAAAGCCTTCCACGCTCCTCCCGAAAACACAGTCAGGTTCTTCACAGCAGCACCCCCCCCTTTTTTTTTTTCCATTTCTGCTGCTGTGATAAAATACTAGGAGCCAAAACATTTTAAGGAGAAAAAAGGTTTCTTTTGGATTATGGTTCCAGAGGGACGGCGTTCATCATGGTGGGAAAGCGTGGAGGCAGGAGCAGGAGCTAGCTGATCATGTCTCCATCCATACAGAGGAAGCAGGAGGTGGGGTGTGAGCAGGCAGTGGGGTAAAGCTGCAAACTCTCAAAGCCCCCATCCGTCCAGTAATATGGTTTCTCAGGAAGACTCCGCTTCCTAGAGATTCCATTACCCCCACAAACGGCATCACCAATTGGGGACTGATGCTCAACTATGTTTGCCTTGGAGGAGCATCTCTCGTTCAGACCAGCACATGCAAACGAAATAGAATGTGTGCTCACTGAATGGAAGGTAGCGCTTGGGTCTAAGGACTGTGTATCTTCCACAACCCCCCCCCCCCCCCAACTGTGTGTCTGTCCCTCCTGTATCATCCCCACTTGCCGTCCTCAGCATCCTCCTGTTGAATAAACTCTTCTCACTCAAGATCTGATCAGAAAACCGCATTAGGTGAGCACTTGGTTAATTCAAAATCCCAATACTTACCGGACTGTTGTTATAATATCTGCACAGAAGCTGATTTAGCTAATGCTAGATAAAATGAATTATTTCACAAACCTGCTCCAGTTCATCTGTACTTTCATGGATAGAATCCTCATTTTGCAATACACACACACACACACACACACACACACACACGCTGAGTTTTTCTTGAATATTTCACTTTTTTTTTAAGACAGTATTTTATTATGCAGCATAGGCTGCCCTGGAACTCACTATGTAGACGAGTCTGGCTTCAGACTCACAGAGATTCAGCTGCCTCTGCCTCCCACGTGCTGGGATTTAAAATGTGCACCACCACCCTGGGCCAAACATTTCATTATTTTGCTGTGTCTCCCTTTAAGGTATTTAATCTTTTGCGGATAAAAAAAAATAAATTAAACTGTTTTTTAATTTTCTTTTAAGGCATTTTGCAAGATCCTTTTATGTTTTAAGGAATACCATTTTTACTTTCATAATGAATATGAAACCTATCCAGGTGTGGTGGTACACATCTTTAATACCAGCATTTGGAAAGCAGAGGCAGGTAGATCTTTGAATTTGAGGCCAGCCTGGTCTACAAAGTGAGTTCCAGGCTAACCAGAGAAACCCTGCCTCAAAAAAGAAAGAAAGAAAGGAAAGAAGAAAGAAGGAAAGAAAGAGAGAGAGAGAGAGAGAGCAAAACCAAAAATCAAACAAATAAAACAAAAAAAGAAGGAAATCTTTTATGTACTCAGATCCAGTGGTTTTCTCCTTTCCACAGATAAGACTGAACGAACTCGCCTGGCAAGAAGCCACCACAAATCTAGCTGCACGTTCCTGCCATATTTCTTCACACAAAGCGCCTGGAAGGTGCTAGCGATGCCATTTCTCTTAGTCACCCTTAACCCTTACCCAAGGAGAGGAGAGGTGAAATGCGTAGCCTGGGGGTGGGAATGTAAACCTGGAACAATGCAGTGTGCATATATTATGGGTAATAGGTGTTCTAAAACAGAGTCTTATTCTCTCCGCTATAAAACTGTTCCACAACAATTTTAATCAGTCAATTCTTAAGAAACTATTAAACGTTTTTGTGAGTTACTTCCACTGGCTGAATTGTAGTGTGTATTTCAAACATTTTACTGTACTGTGAGGTCTGTGGCACTCAAAGGGAAATTCTTTTTAAAAATCTCTATGTCATTAAATTGTTCTAATAATAAGAGACCTAAATTTGAAGCACTTGGGGACATCAAGGTACCATATCCAAGCTCTGGCAGGACGCTATAGAACAGATGTGTTACAGGCAACAGAACCTAATGTAACCTCAGTGCTGATAACTCCCAAGATACATCGTAAAATTATCAAGATGTTTAACACCAGGAGACTATTATAATAAGTGAACAAAACCAGGAGGACAATTTCTAGATGTTTCTATTCCAGGATATGTCTTGTGATTGCCCATTTCTCCTCCCCAAGTGACTGTCTCCCTTCCTGCACAGGGCTCCCTGAGTGGCTGCAGAGCTCTTGAGGGAGCAGTCATTTAAAATAGAGCTATGGAAGCCCACATTCTAGCCTTGTGAGGTGACTTCCTTATGTGACGACCTTGGAGATTCAGCTTCAAGCACACAGTCTGCTCAAGGGGGCTCGCTCAGCCTAGATGTGACGATTTACTCTTGGTCTTTCTGGTCTCCTTGAGGAAGGACAGTGGGCATTGGTGCAATGTTCTTAAGTCTGAGAGCCAAAGAGTAACCAGGAAAAACCCTATGACTTTCAGATGGTGACTTTGAGGATTGGCACAGAATCCAAGTTTACCTTTGCACTATTTAAAAAAAAAAAGTCACTAGGCTTTTGGTAAACAGTAGAGCTTTTTTTATTTTTTTTTATAGTAAGCATTAGACAATCCAAGGTCATTTAGCTTCATACATCATAATAAAGAGGAATATCACAGGCACACCTAAAAACTTCCGCATTTTGTTGTCACACCCATTTCTTTGATGTGTTTTAAAGTTGAAGTATTTGTAAAAGTTATAGAGTTATAGACTTATTTAAAATGGACAGATTGACAGAGGATGTGTGTATTTTACATCCTTTTTTTTTCCTTCTTCATTGGTTCTCACCTGGAGACATTTCCCTGGGAAACATGTCAAAAAAATGAATGAGCATTTTCTGTGTCCAAGTGGTCAAGGGCAGTAAGGACTGAACTTCATACCTAGTGGCAGTCACTAAATGCAGACACATCTACAAGCTGTGGGACCCACTGTCCCACAGAACTATGAATCCCACTCTACTGCCAATAAGACAAAGAAAACCAAAAGACCCACACAACATACTCAGTGAAACTTTCATTTTGAACAACCACAGAAGCAGGAGAGTGAGCGTAGGGCACTCAGGGTGGGCTTTGAAACCAGACGGCTTGACTTAAAGTCCATTTCGGGCCATGTGTCTGAAAGTCAGTTGTCCATGGTCAACAAAACAAAACAGAAGCCTACAGAATGGGAAAAGATCTTCACCAGCCCCACATCTGACAGAGGGCTGGTCTTCAAAATAATACAAAGAACTCAAGAAATTGGTCACCAAAAGAACAAATAATCCAATAAAAATATAGGGTACAGACCTAAACAGAGAACTCTTGACAGAGGAATCTAAAATGGCTGAAAGACACTTAAAGAAATGCTCAACATTCTTAGTCATCAGAGAAATGCAAATCAAAACAACTCTGAAATTCCATCTTGCACCTGTCAGAATGGCCAAGAGCTAAAACACTGCTGACAACTTATATAGCAGCATTGGTTGTCATAGCCAGAACCTGGAAACAACCTAAATGCCCCTCGATCAAAGAATGGATAAGGAAATGTAGTACATTTACACAATGGAGTACTACACAACAGAGAAAAATAATGACATCTTGAAATTTGCAGGCAAATGGATGGATCTAGATAACATGTTGGGTGAGGTAACCTGGACCCAGAAAGACAAGTATCATATGTATTCACTCATAAGTGGCTTTTATATATAAAGCAAAGAAAAATAAGTCTACAATTCACAATCCCAGAGAACCTAGACAACAATGAGGACCCTAAGACAGACATACATGGATCTAATCTACAGGGAATTAAGAAAAGACAAGATCTCCTGAGTAAATTGAGAGAATGGGGACCATGGAATAGGGTAGAAGGACATGACAACAACTTTGCACAAAATCCTCCAATAGGAAGCTTCCTCTCTGCTGGTTACCTTTCATCATGTCAGGAGATGCTATTCAGGTTGTTGGAGAGAAAGTCATCAATGATCTCAACAAGCTATTTGCCAAGGTATACTTGTGCATGTAATAGTGGCTTGACTATCCCAGGAGTGACCAGCCCCTTCTTGATTGATTCGTACGTGGTACTGTAATCCTGGTGTAGCAGTCTGAATGAGAATGATGCCTATAAACTAATATAGTGAATTCTTGGTCCCCAGTGGGTAGAATTGTTTGGGAAGAATTATGGGGTATGGCTTTGTTGAAGTGGTGCGTCACCGGGGACAGTTGGAAGTTTCAAATGACTCTCACCATTCCCAGTATTCTGTTCTCTGCCTCTTATTTTTGGATCAAGAGATGAGGTTTCAGTTGTGTCTACTGCCATGCCTTTGCTCTGCCATCGTGGACTTTGATCCTCTGAAACCATGAGCCCAATCAAATGATTTATCTTGTAAGTGGCCTTGACTGTGGGGTTTGTAACAGCAAGAGAAAAGTGAAACACCTGGTCAAAAGCCTGTGTCGCATGGCCTAGGGAGGAATCTACTATTGATGTCTTGCTAAATGCTAAAAATGTGGTTGCTTTGCTAAATGAGCATGTAGTCTAACTGCCTTTTAAGCATTTCTGTTTATACCCCACCGACTGGTGCAGCTCCCATCTTAGGGAAGTCTCTTTTGACAGTGGACAATGGTCAAATGCAGAACTCATAACTAACTGGTCAAAATCCAAGAATAAGAGGCTGCTAAGAATGAAGCCCTAAGTGGAATGTCTTTGTTACCCACATTGAGGCTCAAGGAAGGGAACATCATGGAAAAGGGAGTAGAGAAACTAAAGCAGAGGATGGGGAGCACTATAAAATGTGGCCTTGTGGATGCGGCGTGGATATGGCACGGCGTAACCTAATAATGTAATCAGAAGCATTCGGCGACAGTTACCACCGGCACAAGACCTTTACATAAAGAGAAAAAAAGACATTCTTCCCAAATACCAAACAATAGACTCATCACAACACTCCATGAAATCATCTCTAAAATACATCACATTAGGAAACAAAGTGAGTCTCAGCAAATGAAGAAAATTGAAACATTCTCTATCTGACCACATGAGTTAAAGCTGGAAATCAATAACAAGGAAATTACAGAAAATGCAGCCTCGTTGAAATTAAACATCTATCGAATGATGACTAGCAGATCATTGCAGATATCAAGAAGGAAAACTTCAAAGTTTCAGAATTATTTGCATTTTATGTACATTGGTGTTTTGCCTGCATGTATGTCTGTGTGAGGATGTCAGATCTTGGAGTTACAGATAGTTGTTAGTTACCATGTGGGTGCTGGGAATTGAACCCGGGTCCTCTGGAAGAACAGTCAGTGCTCATAACCACTGAGCTATCTCTCCAGCAAGTTTCTAGAATTAAATGATAATCAATACACAACATGCCCAAATCCACCCATGAGCTACAGTCTAGTCCTAAGAGGAAATCTTATAGCTCTAGGTGATTACTTTAATATCAGAAGGAGCTCAAATAAATAAGCTCACAATGACCCTTAAGGCACTGGATAAACAAAGTAATTTCAGAAGCAGTAGATGGATAAAAATAATGATGTTCAGGACAACAATTATTGAAATAGGAAAAAAAAGATCCTAGCAACATCAACAACAAAAGAGAAATATATAAGCCAATCTCTCTGTATCTGAAGACAGACACAAATCATCAATCAAATATTGTAATAAAGAACACATCCAGAGGATCATTCACCATGATCAAGCTGACTTCATTCCACAGATGGAGGTATGATTCAACGTAGGTTAAATCAGTAAATAGAATTCACCACATAAGAGACTCAAAGACAGCAATCAACTTGTTCATTTCAGTTGAGAGGAAAAGGCCTTTGATTGAATCCAACATGATTAAAAAAGAATCCTTTAGAAACTAAGGATGAAGGAACATATTTCAACAAATTTGGACAAATTCATAACCACCATCATAACAAATGGAAAACAACAACAACAGCAACTCTAAAGCATTCCCACTAAGACCAGGAACAAGTCAAGGGTGTTCCCGTTCACCATGCCCATTCAGTACAGTACTTACAGTACTGCTTAGAGCAGTAAGACATGAGAAGACCACAGAAGGAGTACACATAAGAAAGGAAGAAGGCAAAGTATTTCTATCTGTATATTACCTGATTCTGTAAATGAGAGACCCTGAAGACTCTACCAGGAAACTCTTAGAGCTAAACACTTTCAGCAAAGTGTTCACAAGATAATATTTAAATCAGTAGCCTTCCTATACACCCAAAACAGACAAAGAAGGGGCTGGAGAAATGGCTCAGTAGTTAAGAGCACTGGCTGCTCTTCCAGAGGACCTGGATACAGTTCCTAGCACCCACATGGCAGCTCACAACTGCCTCCAGTTCCAGGGGATCTGATACCTTCACAGCAAAGGACATAAAATAAACTTAAAGAAAAAAACAAAGAAAGGAATCAGGGAAATCATCCAATCCGCAATAACCATATATAGCAATAGAATCCTTCAATAAACTTAACCAGGGAATTGAAATACCTATACAATGAAAACTTTAAACCACTGACAAAGGACATTAAAAATGACACCAGAAGATGGAAAAATTGCCCATGCTCACGGATTAGTAGGATTAATATGTGAAAGTGACTATCCTGCCGAAAAGCAGTCTACAAATTCAATGCAATTTCCATCAAAATTCCAGTGCAAAGATTCACAGGAACAAAAAAAATGTCTTAAAATAATTATGGGATCACAAAAGACCTAAGCTAGTCAAAGCGACGTAGAACAACAAAAACATTGCTGGAGCTGTCATTATAAATTTCAGGATATAGACTCAAATAAGGACTTTATAAACAGGACTCTACTGCCACAGGAAATAAGACCAACAATCAACAAGTGGGATTTTATGAAATTAGCAGCTTCTGTACTGCAAAAGAAACTGTCAATCAGTTGAAGAGGCTGTCTACGGAATGGAGAAAAAAGCTTCTCCAAGTATACACTTGATAGAGGATTAGCATCTAGAATATACAAAGAACTCAAAGACGGAACACCCAGGAAACAACCCAATTCAATAATAGGCTATGGAACTGAGCAGAGTTCTCAGAAGACATACAAAAGGCTAAGAAATATTTTTAAAGTGTTCTCAATCTCTAGCCCCCGGGGAAATTACTTTACTAATTAAAATACTTTGGGAGTTCACTTTACCCCAGTCAGAATGGCCAAGATAAGCAAGCAAAAGGCTCTAAATGCTGGGGTGGATGTGGGGAAAGGGAGCCCTAATGCATAGCTAGTGGGATTGTAGATGGATAGAGCCGCTATGGAAACCAGTGTGAAGCTTCCCAGGACACTAGAAATAGATCTCCCATGTGACCTCGCCTATTCCTGTATATATAACCAAAGAACTCTCTTTCCTATTACAGAAACATGTGATCATCTATGTTTATAGCTGTGTTATTCACAATAGTTGGGGCACAGAAATAGCCTAGATGTTCATCAACTGAGCACTAGCTAGTGAAGATGTGGTACCTGCAAACTACGGAATTTTATTCAGCTGTAAAGAAAAATGGATCTCCACACCCCTAAGCTTACCTCCTAACCCACAGCCTGTGAAGCATCTTTGTTCACTAACCACCTTTGTTGGTTAAGTGCAGATCTCACTCGGGAGGCAGAGGCAGGCAGATCTTTGTGAGTTCAAAGATAACCTGGTCTACAGAGGGAGTTTCAGGATAGCCAGGGCTATACAGAGGAACCCTGTCTAGAAAAAACCAACAACAACCAAAAAGGAGCTCGTGTATGTGTACAAAACATGAAAGAAAGAGGAAACTAGTTGAGAAGAAGAAGGGGATCTCCAGGAGTTGGGGTGTAAGAGAAGATCACAGGGACGAGAAACATCACAATACACTGGATACAAGTATGAAGTTAACAGTTAAGATGTGCGCACCTCTAGACATTCGCAAGACTGGCTTTCTCTCCTCCCTGAGGTCCTCAGTTCATGGCTTCTCTGCAAGGGCTCCCCTAACTGCCTCCGAAGTTCTTTATTTCTCTGCCTTGCTTTCTTCTTGTCCACAATACCTGTCATTGACATAAGCTGCAGTTTACATATGTTCTGTCTGCTTTTGTCTCTCCACAGAAAGCCTGATGCGGTCAGTCTGCTTTGCCCACTGCTGGATCACCGGGCACCACTTATTTGCCTCAATAAGCACTTTTTGAGCAAATCCAGATTTGCTACTGAATCATCTGAAACTGGCTCCTGAGGCAGACTACTCTATTTCCCGTGAGCATCACTGGTTTTCTCCTGCTAAAATATGTATCCAGATTAAAAACGTGGCAGTTATCATTGCCTCTGGCTGCAGGATGATCTAATTTGCTACTGATTTCTTTCACTGTCACGGGGTTATTAGAGTCGGCCCCGCCTCTTAATTCTACTTCTGTCAGCTTTGTTAATGGTAGCTTAGGCTGGCATCAGGCTTGGGTTTGCATCCACTCTCCTCTGCTAACTAGTTATGAGACCTTGGACAAGTTCACTGGGAGGGATAGAGGAGGCCACAGGGCCCCACTGATCAAGAAGTATCTATGTGTAGGATGGTTGCGAATATTAAATAGATAATGTATCTGAAAGCTGGAATAATACTGTAGACATAGAAGATTATCAGTTGATTCCCTCATGAAGACAGATTTGTGTCACTCATCCTTGCTCTGTCTTTTGTAACTCAGGCAGGAAGTGATTGACTTAAGATTTTTCAGCTCTATAGTGGTGCCAAAGCAACACATGCTGATGAGCATGTATGTGTTGCTCTTGGATTTTTGGACTTTTTCCAAGCTAACAACATACAGTACCAAACTCTCTGATCATTCTGGCTCATGGCAGGCCTCGGCTCCCTGTGAGCCACGTGACACAGCCAATGCGTCAGTCCAGACTAGGCTTCATGTTGGATTACCTTTGCTCGATGTTGGGCAAAGAAAGTGGTTCGCATTCATTTACAATAAGTTATGGCGAACTACGATGTCAGGTAGGTGGGGTGAATTAAATGTATTCCGTCTTTGCACATTCTCAACTTATGATAGGTCTCCTGGAATGGAATGCATCATAAGGGGAGGAGCATCTATGTATCGCACCATCTCCAGTGAAAACCAACAACAAATCTCCTAAATACTGCAGCTGGGTGACATAGCAACCTTCAAACTTTTTCTCCAAATACATAGAACTGTAGAACTGTAACTCGTCTGCCTACTATGCCCCTTCTGTTGTCTTCACACTCTGAAATCTAGCAATGCCAGAACATCCACCTAGAGTTCACTTCCCACCAGAGTTAGCAGCCTCCCTTTTTCCCCAGGTGTGAGCATTGATTTATGGATCAACTCGAGTTGATGTGGAACCTACATATTATTTAATTGCCTGTTTCTCAATTTATTTTTTCAGACAACATTTTGTGAAGTCAGTAGACTCTGTGTACAGCAGAGTACACAGTGAGCAGGAGATTCATCCAGTCAGTTGAACGGGATCCTCAGGTAAAGCTGGGTTAGAGACATAACACAGTGTAGAGCTCATTCCTAGCTTGGGTAAGGACCTGGGTTCTGTTCTTGGCCAACAGAGTGAGTTCTAGGACAAGCTCCAAAGAAAAGATAAACGAGAACCTTGTCAATTTCTGGTGGCCCATCTCCTAATCTATAACTCTTCAGCCAGTAGTAGTTAGTAGTTTATTTTTCATTCATAATTTCCTGAACTTATCCAACATCTCTCTTTGTACTTATCCAACATCCCTCTTTGTGTTGATATAATAATTTTCCTACAAGGATGCATGCTTTTCTACTTCTGTTTCTTAGTAACTGAGGAAAGTTGTCTAATATTCTCCAGCCTTTATTGCTACATTGTAAAACGAGGGACTAACTCTCTAAGTGAGTCGATGTATAGGGAAGCCACATTCTCACAGTTTTGTGAAACATCACAGTGGAAAATGTGCTCAATTCTACTAATCCCCTGTGAAGCTTGTCTGGCAATGAATTGAGCCACACTGTGTTCAGTCAAGCTGAACAATGAAGAGTGAAGACAGCTCTGCAGGGCTAGTTGGTTAAGATTAAAAAAAAAATGGAATCTATCTATGATTGTAAGGATGTGCACACAAGGACCCAAGTGTGTGTGTATGGCAGATAGACACCAAAAAGACAGGCTATGATGGAAGTAGCCAAATAGACTCAATTTTCAAGATCAAAGAATCTATTGGCTTTGGGAGAGTAAAGCAATTCTTATGCTTTATTCAAATGGGATGCTCAGAAGAGGAACTTTCAACAGTAAGAAATGAGAATAAGGCTATGAAATCCAAGGCAAATTCCCAGCCCCAGAGACTGGGTTCTCACATCAACAGAGGAACAACAGTTATAGTCAGTGTGAAATCAGTGAACATTTCTAGCCCCGGAAATGTTCTAGGGACAAGGCCAGGTCTAGGTGACAGCTACAGAAATGTCTGCTGATTAAACGCTTGGCAGCAGAGAGACAGCAAAGCCCAAAAGCATCTTAAGAGCATCAAGTCTCAGAGGTGCCTTCCTTTATCTGTAGGAGGCCTAAAGCCTTCTCTGTGTGGGGATTAGCATCCCTATCAAAAAGTGTGTGATCAGCGCTAAGAAGTTCACTTTGACTACAAAGGTCTCTGCTCAGTCACACAGCAGGATCTGGCTAGGAGTGTGAAGACTATTAAGAATTGTAGTTGAATTAAATTTTGCTATTGATTCCAATACATGAAAGCTGCTGGCTGGTGATAGAATAGCCCCAGTTGCTAGGCATGATGGCGTCTGGTGTAGCATTTGGAAGACTACAGCAGGACTATTATGAGTTAGAGGCCAGTTTGGGCTCTTCAGTGGTCTTTAACTCAAACCAGAACAACCGGAGTTCTATGCTGGGTCAGCATTTATCTATCCATGCAATGGTTTGCCAAGTGCAATGTAAAGGGTGAAGTCAGTGCCCAGCAGGAAGTACAATTAGCCATATAGCATTAGGGTAATTTAGTGGCATTTATTAGGGACTGATCCCAGGCAGGTGGTACAGTTCAGATCTGGGTCTCACTCAAGGCCCTCATATTAAAGGCTTGGTGCCCTGCTCAGCACTATGGGGATATGGTGAAGCCTTGAAGAAATGGGTCCTACTCTGAGTGGGGGGCCTTTAGGTTACTAGGGACAGGACCACCAAAAAGGATTATGGTGCTCTAGCTGCCTCCTTTTTCTCTGTTTTGCTGGCTGGCCACATAGTGAGTTGCTTTGCTATACCACATGGTTCATAGAGATGCAGGGCCTCACTGTAGGTCTCAAAATAATAGTCAAGTGATAACGCTTGGGAACTTCTAAAGATGTGGGCCAAGATAAGCTTGCAGTATCTGTTTTATAGTGGAAAGCTGATTAAAACATCTGGTTAAGGGAAAAGACAAAAGGTAGGATGGACTCAGAAGCTGAGTGCTTACGTTCTTTAGACCCAAAGGGAAGAGGAAATGGAACTCACAGAACCTAAAAGGAAAATCAGTAGGTCTTCTGACAGGACAGATGACTGACCTTTGAGTAAGTGTCCCAGACAGCCCTTGGCAAGCTCTCAGGCTCTCCTCTCCTTCAAATCCCTTTTAACTAAACTTTTCTTAGGAAGCCAATGAATATAGACGAATCTGGGTCAGCATCAGACTAAGCGGTCAATGGAGAGGGTGTAGAGTGTAAAATCTCAGAGCAAATTGGTACCTCTGAATCCCCAAGACAGTTAGATCTCCTTAGAGCTTTCTAACAGGAACAGTAAACCAATCAACTCCTGTAACATGAGGGGGGCCAGGCTGCTTGTTTGTTGTTGGGGTTTTTGTCCTGCCCTGTTCCCCAGCTGTTTAGTCCCAAAGAAAATCACACATAGGTCTCTATAAGTTATAAAGCTGATTGGCCCATTAGCTCTAGCCTTTCGCTTGCTAACTCTCACATCTTGATTAACCCATTTTTCTGATCTATTTAACCATGTGGCTCAGCACCTTTTTCCAGTGGAGCAGATCACATCCTGCTGTTTCGGTGGTCTGGGCAGGAGTGGGAGGAATCCACTCCTCCTTCCCAGAACTCTCCTGTTCTCCTTGTATCATTTCTACTTCCTGTCTGGTTTTCCTGCCTGGCCAATCAGCGTTTATTTGAAACATGATTGACAGAATACAGACAATTCTCCTGCACCAAACTCCTAGCTGTTCCTAGGAGTTTCTAGGCCCTCACCCTGCCATCACTGTGACAAAAGACACACGGTAATTATGAAAAGGACTTAGCGTACAGTCTTAGAGGGTCCACATGATAAATGGCCCCCATTACTCTGGTAAGAACTTGGATAACCACAGCAGCTCACCACTGTAGATCATTTTCCCAAGTTCCCAGCTCCTCAGGCCTTTGTCCTGAAAGCGCCTTATCTATATGTGGACAATCCTCTACCTAAAGACAGCATTCTGAAATAGAACTTGTGATTGTTAACATTAATTACTTCCCAGATGTTTTCTCTCAATTCTTCAAATTCTGTTTAAAAAAAAAAATCTAGCCATTTGCCAAAGTATGTGCTTCAGCTCCCTCCTTCTACCCTTTACAGAGCTCTCTGCAGAGCCTTGCTGGATTTCTATTCAACAAATATCATCTTTCCCTCCAAATCCCTAAAAAAACATTCTTCAGTGCTGTTATTTTGTCCTGGTCTACAAAACATTTCTTAGTTCACATCGGAAGCTTTTCCTAAGTATGTCTTTTACAGCCTCCCTTAATTTTCTATTGACTATAGAACTGTTTATTTCACAGAGATAGTTTTAAGTTCCTGAACTGGTTAGCCTTTTGTCAACTTGACACAAATTCGGATCATCTGAGAATAGGGGACCTCAACTCAGAAAGTACCTCCAGCAGACTGGCCTGTAGGCAAGTCTATGGGGGCCTTTTCTTCTGATGTTTTGTTTCGTTTTATCTTGTCTTGTTCTGTGAGACAGGGCCTCACCATGTAGCCTTGGCTGATCTGGAAGTCATTATGTAGACCCAATGGCTTTGAACTTGCAGAGACCTCCTGCCAGCGCTTCCTGGATCCTGGGATTAAAGACATGTGATAATGCATACCCAGTGCATTCTTTGGATTAATGATCGATGTGGAAGAGCCTAGCCCACTGTGGGCAGTGCCACCCAGGAAGTAGGCTGAGCAAGCCATTGGAGAGCAAGCATTCCTCCACGATCTCTGCTTCAGATCCTGTCTCCAGGTTCCTTCTCTGCTTGAGTTCCTACCCTGACTTCCCTTCATCATGGATTGTGATTAAAACCAATAAGCCGCCCTTTTCTCTCTAGTTGCTTTTAGACATGGTCTTTATCTTTTTGTCTTTATCATAGCAATAGAAAGCAAGATAGGACATTCCAAAGCCATTGTTAAATGGTTGATTGGTTGCCTTTTTCCTTAGAAAGAACTGCTTATGAGTCTGACCTGGTGACTGTAATCCCAACGCTTAGAAGGTTGAAAGCAGGAGCATCAGGAGCTAAAGGTCAGCCCAAGCTACACAGGAAAATTGAGGCTGCGTGAAACCATCTCTAAAAGGCTAAATAAAGAGATGAGAACTGATTGTAATCATAGATCATGCCCACACAACTAACCATAAAGACAGACTGTGCCCACACAGCTCACCATAGGCATCGGCTGTGCCCACACAACTGACCATAAGGGCAGATTGCGCCCACACAAACTCATCATAAGGACAACCTCTGCCCACACAACTCACCATAAGGACAGACTATCCCCACATACAACTCACACTGTAGGCACAGACTATGTCCATACATGTCTGGAATATAACCTTTACATCTCAGCCCCTTGTTTACTAGGCTGAAAATATTCATAAGAATATTTCTCATTTTGATTCCTTAGGCAGTAAATGCCTACTAGTCTATTTTATAAGAAAAAAATCTCTCTCTCTCTCTCTCTCTCTCTCTCTCTTTGTTTTTTTTAAGGATTTCTCTGTAGCTTTAGAGCCTATCCTGGAACTAGCTCTTGTAGAGCAGGCTGGCCTTGAACTCACAGATATCCACCTGCCTCTGCCTCCTGAGGAGAAATCTCTTATAATTAAATATTGTATGCAAAATATGTCAAAGAAACAAATGAGTAATTGAACATTTTTCCTTGATTATTGGTGATGCTGTGATAAAAATAACAAAGACATAATGATATACAAAACAGTAATTTCTTTAAGTTCTTGGTTCAAGGTCTAGGAGTTACAGTAAGATGCCTCCTTGCATCTCTGGAGGACAACAATACTCATATAATAGAAGAAACAAAAAGACATCAATTCATTCATATGGCTTATACGGCAGAAGAAACAGAAAGACATCAGTCCATTCATAATGGCTCCCAAAAGCTCATACTGGCTATAAGGCCTGAACAACATTATTGTAATCAGTTTTCCAATGCTATCCCAGCATACCTGAGCCTAGGTACTTTACAAGGCATAGAGGATTATTTACCTCGTGGTTCTGGCACTAGGAAGTTCAAGAGCGCAGGACAGCATTTTCCTCAACAACTGGTAAATGTCTGCTTGCTGCATCATAATATGGCAGCAGGTATCACATGGTTAGTGTAAGCTTGTTGAGTCTTTTGTCTCATGAAGCCATAAATGGCATATGTGGGCCCCACTCTTGTGACCCCACCTAACCCTAATTATTGTCCAAAGGCTTCCTTGACCTCCAATAGCATAGACATATGTCTGTGGGATTAAGTTTCTTTTTTTCCCCAAGAATTTACTTATTCTTTATACAGTGTTCTGTCTGCGCGTATGCCTACAGGCAAGAAGAGTGCAACAGATCTCATTATTGATGATTGGGAGCCTCCACAGTGGTTGCTGGGAATTGAACTCAAGACCTCTAGAATGAGCAGCCAGTCCTCTTAACCACTGAGCCATCTCTCCAGCCCATGATTAAGTTTCTCTTACACGGACGTGGTGGTAAAACATACACAAACCACAACAAGCACCGAACAGATGGCATCCCTGTGACTTTAAGATGAAGTACAATGTTCCTTGTTCACTACAGTGGTCTCTGTTGCCTGCTTCCAGTACTTGTTTTCCACCAGTAAATAGAGAAGAACACCAGGAACAGAGAAAGGATGGTGATCGTGAACCAGGGAATGACGTTTGCTAAGGAGGTGCTCCAGGGGTCGAATTGAAAGCTCTGTGATGTAAGAGCTCTAACGTGATTAACCGCTTCAGCCATTAGATAGAACAGAGAGGATTACTACTCAGACATGTGCTTGAGACCGCCAGGGAAAGCACACTGGAGGATTATCTACCTTTTTGTTGTTTCTGCTGTATCAAAACACCATAATCAATGAAGAAAACTTGAGGAAGAAAGAGATTATTTGGGCTATGGTTCCAGTGAGAGAAGCGCTCTTCTTGCATTGAGGCATAACAGCGGGTAGGCATGGTGACCGGAGCAGGAAGCTTTAGGCGGGTTCGGGGGTCCTCTAAACGTGGGCTGGGGCTGAAAGATCTGCTTTCAGTCTCACGTTTCTGTTCACAGGTCTCCTACTTCCTTACACAGGTCTCTCTCCCTGCGGCTGCTTGACCTGAAAACTAGTTTCCCTCAATGTAAGTCCAGGAAGGAAAGAGTGGGAGGAGCTGCATCCTGGCTTAAGGTCATGTGTGAGACTCTTGCCATTCTCATAAATGCCTAAGGACACAACTTCAGGGAAGAGGGGTCTGTTTTGGCTCATGTTTTCAGAGAGAGAGAGAGAGAGAGAGAGAGAGAGAGAGAGAGAGAGAGAGAGAGCCTGTGTGTGGGATTTCATCCAGGCCTATGGCTATGATCCTTCCCACACCTGGGAGCTCTTTCCTTCTTAGTTAATATTCTCTAGAAAATCTTCACAGAGATGCCTAGAAAAGAGGTTTGTTTTTTTTTTTTCTTTTTGGTTTTTCACGACAGGGTTTCTCTGTGTAGTCCTGCCTATCTTGGAACTCACTCTGTAGACCAGGCTGGTTTGAACTCACAAAATGCCTGCCTCTGCCTCCCGAGTGCTGGGATAAAAGGTGTGTACCACCACTGCCTGACTAGAAAGGAGTTTTACCTAAATCCCTAGACATGTCTGAATCCAATGACGCTGACAAGCAAGATTAGCCATCAGAAATGCATTCCTTGTCAACTGATCATCCCAGTACATCATCTTATATCATAATATATTACCCCAGCCCCCAACGGGCTCATGTCTCCCTCATAATTCAAGATTTTTTTTAGCTCACCTCCAGGAGTCTCCATAGTCTTTACAGTTTCAAAATTGTTCAACCCCCAAGTTCAAAGTTCCCTTCAAGACTCAAGGCCAGCATTTAGCTTGTGGAAAACAAAAAGAAAGAAAATTATACACCTCCAATATAAAATAGCATAGAATTAGTGTTACCATTCCAAAAGGAGAGAGTTGAGGGATAAGAAAGGGTACCAAGGTCTGGAGACATGACCCAGTGGTTAAGAGGGCTTTCTACTTTTCTAGAGAAGCAAAATCTGATTTCTGAAATCTCTATCAGGTGGCTTACGAATTAACCTGTAACTCCCGAGCCAGAGGCTCTGATGTTCGCTGGCCTCTATGAGCACCTACACTCATGTGCTTGTGTGTGTGTGCGCGCGTGCACACACACACACAAATAGAACACACTTGCACATACATATAGAAAGGAAGGATGGAAGGAAGGAAGGAAGGAAGGGAGGGAGGGAGGGAGGGGCAGAGCAGAGCAAGGCCAAAACCCAGCAAAGCAAGCATCAGGTCCCACAGGCCCGTGTCTGGTGCGGGGGTTCATTGTGGCTGTAAGATAGGAACCCTAGAAGTCACAGGAAGCCCCACCTCCATTTCTATCCCCTATGGTCTCTCTCCTGTTAAGTTCTGTTCACAGGACTCCAACATTGCTGGCCCACGTGGTCAGGAACACTAACAGTAATCACCTTACTTAACAATTGTCTGCATTAACCACTTTTGTCTCTGTGACAGAGTACCTGAAAAACCAAGATGGATTCATTTTGGCTCACAGTTCAGGGATTTCAGTCACCATAAAAGTATGGCAGAGCTAAATGACTTACGTCACGACAGTCAAAAAGACAGAATGCCCATACTCATGGGTTCCTCTTTTCTTATCATTTATTTCCAGTTATCAGCCTATGGGATGATGACTCCACAGTCAGGACAGATCTCTACCATAGTTTACTGTTTCTGAAAAGATGCTCATAGACTCCCCCAGAGGCATGGCTTTACTAACTCCTAGGTATTTCTCAATCTAATCAAGATTGTCACTGATCTAGGCTCAGAAGGGACACAGCACATCTGCCTGGTCACACTGATCAAATCTGATAGAAATAGGAGCATGAGTGCCAGGAAGGAGGATGGTATCACTGAAGGCTGCTGTGGAAGCTAACAACCGCTGCCCTACTATGGAACTTTCAATTTAGAATACTTGCTGTGCTTTTTTGCAAACGGCCAATTCACAAAACAATTTGTGTAGGGGTAAGGAAGACCACCATGGTACCCCGGTACTGCAAGTTTCTGGAACTCTGAAAGAGGGAATCTTGGGCTGGGTGGTGGTGGCACACACCTTTAATCCCAGCACTTGGGAAGCAGAGGCAGGGGGATCTCTGTGAGTTCGAGGTCAGTCTGGTCTACAAGAGCTAGTCCCAGGACAGCCTCCAAAGCCACAGAGAAAACCTGTCTCGAAAAACCAAAAAAAAAAAAAAAAAAAAAGAGGGAATCTTGGAGAATAGGTCATGTGAGGAGTCAGGTGGGAAGCACACAGCCAGTAGTATTCCAAACCCATCTGGATGGTGGTAGTGCATGTCTGTAATCCTAGCACTCGGGAGGCAGAGGCAGGTGGATTTCTGTGAGTTTGAGGCTAGCCTGGTTTACAGAGTGAGTTCCAGAACAGTTCCAGGCTGTTACACAGAGAAGCCCTGTCTGGGGGGGGGGGGGTGGGGGTGTTCAGGAACCAGCTCACTAACACACAGGTGAGTGAGTGTTAGCTTTGTTTGCCACTCTGCATCCGGTGAGGTCACGAATGCAGGCATCAATCATGCCTGTTGGGCATAGTGTGTCCTTTGGTATTGTAATAGACAAATACTATGCCTTAGAACGTCCTCTGTCTTTCAGAGCCAGATGGTACACATTCACCTGTAGTAATAAGAGCGTCGGGGCTGCATCCCCAGCACCCCGGCCGCCTGCTAGCTTATGCCCCGAAATAACAACACACAAATTGTTTCATTTAAACACTGCTTGGCCCTTTAGCTCTAGCCCTTACTGGCTAATTCTGATATCCCGATCAACCCATCTCTAATAATCTGTGAGCACCGGTCTTACCGGGAAGATTCTAGCCTATGTCCATCCTGGGTCGGATCTGGGTCGGAGCTGGGTCGGAGCTTCATCGCGTGTGTCTGCCCAGGAGCGGGGCATGGCGTCTCTGCTGAGGCATCTGCTCCCGAGAGGAGAGCTGTCGAGTCTCTGAGCTCACTTCCTCTTCCTCCCAACATTCTGTTCTGTTTACTCCACTCACCTATGTTCTAAGCTATAAGCCCAAGCAGTTTGTTTATTACTTAGCCAATAAAATCAACAGATTGATATATGACACTCCCACATCATTCACCAACAAAACACTGGGCACCATCTTGCTGAGGCCGATGCTGCCAGAGACTGACAAAGGGGACTTCTACTCAGGCCTAACTTTCAGGACTTAGGCAAAGCCAAGCACAACAGTGTTAAGTTGGGAGTGTAGCCCCCCAGCCCCCAGGCCTGAGAGTTGTATTGGCCTGGACTCCAAATCCCAGGATGCCAGAGAGTCACTTTTCCTTCTTCCTGGTGGTTGTGTTCGTGGCCTCCTAGTTGCCCCTCTGCCACCCGAAAGTGCAGGAATCCCATTAAACTTGGATATTTCTTAATTTGGCTTGTTTGGATTTGGCTTGATTGGGAATTTTCGTCGGCAGGGAGCTTGCATTAGGAAAAATTCCTAACAAACAGAAAGCCAGAAAAAACAGTAGCCTCTTCCACATGGTCTCTAGAAACTGTTTCTTGGGCACAGAAAGTGGAGTGGAGCAGGATTCCGTGAGAAAAGTAGATCTAGTGTAGTGAGGCTGAAGAAGGACACTTAAAAGAAATCCCACACTAGCTCAGAACTGAGAATAATAGATGGTTATTTATTTAGGGGTAGACCCACAAATCAATATCCTCTGCTGAAACAGAGAACAGCAACCGACTCCGCAGCCAGAAAAGACGCATGCTTTATATCTGCATAAATAGTATAGGAGGCCACGCCCCATTGGGCGGGTAACTTAGGGGTTACTGGCTATAGGATTTCCTACAGCACCTCCCTGTTTTGTTTAATGAAGAGAGTTCTAAGCCTAATACAAAATTATATACAATAAGAACAAATATATTCAATAATTATCCTATCCTAATGAGTTTAAGTCTTAGGCCAAGTCATGAGAGGAAAGTCACTACAACTATCTAGTCTTCAACCCCATCAAAGATCCGAGAAGGGAAATAATATTACTTGAGTAGGCAGAAAGTGCAACCAAGCAACTTCCAAAATGTGCAACAAATGACAGAGACAACTGGCTACCTGGGCAATCACCCAACCTCTCATTTGCAATGTTGAAGCAACCAATTTTGGCTAAGACCTAGAGTAACTGACAGACCATTTTCAGATGCAGGAAATTTTTCAAAACTGTCTTACCCACCCAGGGACGCCATGGATCTGCTGCTGGAGAAAGACGTGCCACGACCTCGTGGTGATACACAGATTAATGGAGATTGGTTAAATTAAGATGTAAGAGTTAGCCAACAAGAAGCTACAGCTAATGGGCCAAGCAGTGATTTAATTAATACAGTTTCTATGTGATTATTTTGGTTCTGGGTAGCCGGGACAGACAAGCGGCCCCTCCTCCTACATAAGGCTACATATCAGGGCCTGTTCGGGGCAGTTATGTGGACAGTGGTTTGAACTGTGGTAAGGAAAGCAGATGAACTATCATTTGATGCAATCTATTTACTTATTTGTTTATTTATTTATTCAGAGTTGGGATTCAGTATGTTGCATAGGCTGATTTCCTACCTATTTATTGCAAGCAAGCTCTGAGCTTATACTCTCCTGCCTCAGACTCCTGAATGCTAGGATTACAGGTAGATATGCCATACCTGCTTCTGGGGCTCATAATTATAATTATGTGTGTTCTCTTTTTTTCTCTCTTTCTTCCTCTTCTTCCTCTCCTTCCTTCCTTTCTCCTTCCTTCCTTCCTTCCCCCCCCCCACCTCTTTTCATGTAATGCTGGAAGCCAAGTTCAGGGCCTGCAGTCATACACAGAAGGCATAGCCTCCACTCCTGAGTCACACCTCCACCCCCTTCGTTAGATACTCTCAATCCATCTTTCTCAGTCTTGATTTTCCAAATCAATCCCGAATAAATTTATCAGAAAATTGTAAATATTCTCAAATTGTATCAGAAACGGAGTTGTCTTTATTTACCTATAGAGATTGTGGGGGAGAGGGTAGTCTTTGTAGAGGACAGATGAGGGTGTATGATCCCTTGGAGCTAGAGTTAGAGGAGGTTGTGAGCCTACCAGCATGGGTGCTGGTCTTTCAGAAGAGCAGCAAACTCTTAACTGCTGAGCCCTCTCACCAGCCCCACTTTTTAATTTTGGTTTGCTTGTTTATAACAGGAGAAACCAACTCTGCCTAAGACCAGAAAGAATGTATTGAAAGATGTGGAACAGGTCACCTGAGAAATAAGGTTCAGGAAGGACAGTCCCAGATTTCCCGGGGTACAGACAAGCCATCAGTAAACTCAGACACCATTGTCAAAATAAATCCTCCTTTGATAGCACTTGAGTTACCTGGTTCAAGACGCACTGGCCCGGAGTAAAGTAAGGCAGGCCTCATTAATTAACAGGCTGTCTAGATTGCTACAGGGAGGGCCAAAACAATTACCTACAAGGAATCCAGAGTATTCCCAAGAACCCAGGAGGGCTAAGAAGCCAGCGAACAACAAATACCCAGCATAGTCTGAGCTGTGATCTTGCTCCAGGGTTCCTCTTGTTTTGTGCAGGGAGGATGGTGGCTTTCCGGCCAGCCTTGTGGAATCAACTGGCCTTTCACCATCTCTAGGCATGATGTTACTAGCTTAAAATGCTATTTGTCACGAGGGGAATGGTGTTTCAAAGCAAAGGTACGAGTCAAGCACAGTAGTACATTCCTGTAATCCCAGCATCTGGGAGGTGGCACCAGGAAGGTCAGGAATCCAAGCTTTTGCTACAGAGCAAGTTCAAGGCCAGACTTGACTGCCTGAGACACTTTCTCAAAAGACAAACTAAAGTCCCCAAAGGTATGTAATAAATATCGATCCTAAAATAGGTAGGAAACAAAAGGGAAAGCTGAAATGTGGAGATGTTTAAAAGGAAACTTACCCTCGCCCACTGATTTTTATGACGATAAAGGTATGTTCTAGCAGCATTAAGGCAAAGTGGGAAACCTGGAGTAAGGGCAGAGTGGGGCTACAAACCTTTCCTGTTTATGGGAAACTTGCAATGTCAGTAAGGAAAAATATCTGGCCATTAATGGCATGGTTTACTGGCCTGCCTTGTTTCATGGCTTTCCACCAAGTTCTACTGCCTACAAGTCAAGATTTAGATCACCTGTCTTATTTCTGAGCCAGTCTACCAAATTCAACCATAACTAATCAGTGCTTCCTGCTAATGCCATGAGTTTGTTCATTCTCAAATGTCCTCTTGGCTTCTTGCTGCTGCTGCTGCTGCTGCTCCTCCTCCTCCTCCTCCTCTTCCTCCTCCTCTTTCTCTTCCTCTCCTTCCTCCTCCTTCTTTTTCTTCTATTCCCAAGACAAAGCTTCTCTGATGTAGCCCTGGCTGTCCTGTAACTTGGTCTGAAGATGAGGCTGGCCTCGAAATCACTGAGATCTGCCTCTGCCCCCTAAATGCTGGGATTGAAGACGTGCACCACCACCACTACTCAGCCTTCTTGCCGTCTTTCTATGTTTCCAAGAGTATGGAAAACATAGCGGACAATAATGACAAGCCGGATATTGGAAGTTTACGGCAACTCTGTGTGTCTGTGTGTGTGCACGTGCACACACACATGCTTGTGCATAGAAACCAGAAGACAACCTCAGCTATCGTTCTTTAATTCTTCCCAATTTTGTCTCTGAGACAAGATTTCTCATTGGCCTGGGCCTCACAATTAGACTAGATTTGCTGGCCAGCAAGCTGAATGGACCCTCATCTGCCCCTGCCTTCCCAGCCTTAGTGCCACCACATCCAGATACCGTAACTTTAAAAAAAAATTGGTCTCTCAGGCAGAGGCAGGCGGATCTCTGAGTTCCAGGCCATCCAAGGCTACACAGAGAGACCCTGTCAACAAACAAACGAACAAACAAAAAAACAAAATAAAAACCACCACCAACAACAACAACAAAATGTCTCCACTTGAGCCCTGCCAGAGCATCAGAGCATCCTGGAAAGTCCCCCACACCCCATAGCAACAGCTCCACTCTCCCCACGGTGACTCATCCCCTGCAGCCACCAGAGCTCTTCTCCCAGCTGATAAGATCTTGTCAAACGTAGAGTTACCTCACTATGACATAAAAGCGAGTTGAGTCACCCACAATCCATAGCCCTGACCTAACTTCCTAGCCTCCTCTCAAAACCACCAGCAAAGATGCATTTCCTTCTCCATTTATTCTTTCTTGCCTTCATTTCAATTGTGCCTATGTATTTGTCTCTGTGTGTGGGTACGTGCAGGAGAATGCCGGAGCCCTGGGAGGTCAGGTCCTCTGGAGCTGGGAGTTACAGGCCCTTGGGAGCTGCCTGACACAGATTCGGGGAACTGAACTCAAGTCCTGTGCAGGAGCGGAAGCTCTCTTAACTCCTGAGCCATCTCTCCAGTCCTAACACTACTTTATTTATTCATTTGTTGGTTGGTTTATTTTTGAGACAAGGTCTTGCTGTGCATCCTTGGCTGGTCTGGAACTCACCATGTAGACCATGCTGCATTAAATCATCTCCCAAGTGCTGGAGTTACAGGCCACCACGGCTCCAATACCACTCTCTTACTTCACATTTCCAGAACATACCTGACACTGTCCCACAATGAATTTTGCAGAATCTGCTTCCCTTGTCTTGAGTGTTCTCACATCATCTTCCTCACCTTGCAAATATTACTGATTAAAACAATCATTTTTCCCTAGCAATAATAATTATCCATCATAGAGAACTGAATAGGGGGCCAACATAATGGTTCAGCAGGTAGAGTGGGGAAGGCACCGGCCACTTAATCAGACACTTGAGACCCATATGATGGAAAGAGAAAACTGACTCGTGCAGGGTGTCCTCTCATGCATGCTGTGCCCCCTTCAAATAAATGAGCAAAGGTACAATTGGTAGGGGAGGGGAGAGAGAGAGAATGAACCAAATAGGGCTTTCTTGAGTGTAGTAACATTTAGCTTTGACCATAATCCAGCAGGTCAGGAATTACCAGTCCTCATTCCCTATCCAATGTTGCGAGGACAGCTGTGCTTCCAGAGCCAGGAGAGACTGTTCTTTTTTTGTTTTGTTTTTTTTTTTTTATGGTTTTCTAGACAGGGTTTTCTGTGTGGTTTTGGAGCCTGTCCTGGAACTAGCTCTGTAGACCAGGCTGGTCTCGAACTCACAGAGATCCGCCTGTCTCTTCCTCCCGAGTGCTGGGATTAAAGGCGTGCGCCACCACCGCCCGGCTGAGAGACTGGTTTAGAAACCTGAGTAATGCCTCTCTTTCCCCATCTGTGAAATGGAGAGGGTAGATGCAAACACAACCCTTTCCTCTCAGGATGGTGCTAACCGGGCCACATGTTCTTTCGGGGAAGAAGCTAGAGAGATGCCCTGTAGATGCATTTTTCCAGGTCTGTGTCTTTAGCCAGTCTAGGCAATCCTTGTACATGAACAGCACCTTACACATGATAGAAGCAGACCTAACATTCACAACCACTAAGGTGCAGTGCACATGTAATTTGGACGGTGATAGAGTCTTCACATGGATGGCTTCTCTTTCCCATTTTCTCTCTTCCCTTTGCGTCCTTTTGCTACTTACATTCTTTACTCAGCGTTTCCCATCAAGAGTACAGGCCTCTGCTTCCAAAGCAAGAATTCTTCCTTCAGTGTTGCTATTTATCCATGTTGTAGTTTATTTATTATTGTGTGTTGTATGCACTAAGTGTGTATGGGGGGATGTGCTCATGCCACTGCACACATGTAGAAGCCGGAGGGCACCTTTACAGAGGTTCCAGCACTGAACTCGGGCTATCAGGCTTGCGACCCGTGACTTTCCTGCTGAACCAGCTCACTGGCTTTCAGTTTTCCCTAGCAAAATACATACACACATACACACACACACACACACACACAGACTCATACAGACACACACAGAGACACACTTAAAGAGACACACAGACAGACACACATACAGAGACTCATACACACACATATACACAAGACACACACAGATACACATGCACACACACAGATACACAGACACACACATACTGAGACTCATATATATACACACAGAGACACACATACAGTCACACGCAGAGACATGCTTACAGAGACACACACACAGATACATACATACAGGGACTCATACACACACGCATATACACACACACAGATGCACACACACATACACACAGACACACACATAGAGACACAGAGACATGCACATAGACACACTTTAATTTTTTAAAAGATTTATCTATCTTTTATGTACATTGCCGTTTTGCCTGCATGTTTATCTGTGTGAGGATGCCAGATCCCCTGGAACTAGAGTTACAGATGGATGTGAGCTGCCCTGTGGGTGCTAGAATTGAACCCAGGTCCTTGGGGAGAATGGTCAGTGCTCTTAGTCACTGAACCATCTTTCTAGTGCCCACACTTACATTTTTAATTTTTAAACTTTATTTTTAAAAAGTTATAAAATTTTTTAAAGTTTGGTTGCAATGTTTTAAATTTGTTTTTGTGGCTTTTTTTTTTTTTGGAGGCAGGGTCTCATATAGCCCTATAACCTTGAATTTACTATGTAGCCAATAATGATCCTAAATTCCTAATCCTCCCGCTTTCCCCTCCCTCGGTGCTAGGATTGCAGGTCTATGTGAACCACCTCTGTTTTATGCTGTGTTGAGGATCAAACCACAAGGTTTCATGCATGGTAGGCAACTCTATCAAGTGAGCTCCAGCCCCAGCCCCGCTATTCCTGCCTTGCCTGACAAAGGCACTTTGCTATAGTTATGGTATGTTTTAGGAATTCAGTGTAAAAACTGAAAACAAGCATGCCCTCTTCATTGTTCTGTATGTCTAGATAAAGAGGAGGCCACAAATTTAGTGCTATGCACTGACAAGGTTACTTGGTGGGCAATGGTGCTTGCTGCCAAGCCTGGCAACCTGAGTTAGACCCACAAGCTCCACATGAAGAGAGGAGAGAACCAACTCCTGAAAGTTGCCCTTTTACCTACACGTAACACATATTTGCACATGCATGCACACACACACACACATGCACATGTGCACACACACACACACCATAGCATGTACCACCTCAAATCAATAAGTAAATAAATGTAATTAAAATTTTAAATTGTGTTGAACTATTCATATTAACCAGAAATGGAGTTGTCTAAGGTGTTCATTGGCAGAGAATGAAGAAACTGCAGTCAGTGGAATATTACTGTGTCGTAACAAAGGACTGAATCCTCTTATTTATCACATGGATGGGAGTAGAAGCTCTTATGTTAACCAAAAAGAGTCAGGCACAGACAGACAAATACAACACATTCTCATCTGTAGACACCAAAAGAGGGCATGATAGTAGCCATTGGATACTAAAGAGGTTTCTTTTCTCATCAACACGACAAAATAACAACTTAAGGGCAAAGAGTAGGAAGGGATCTCTCTTGGAATACAGTTCATCAAGGTCAGAAGGCATGACAGCTGGGGCTCCTACCTGGATGGTGAAATCTTTTGGTATGACCTCTTGTATCTCTGCTGGTCAGGAGTCAGAGCACTCAGCCTCCAGGAAAAGGAGAGCTAGCCTGTAAGCCTCAAGCTGCATTCCTAGATCCCCTGGCCCAGCTAGGACCTATTACCAGAAGGTTCCATAACCTCCCCAGAAAGCACCACTACTTAGGGACTGGGTTCAAATATATGAGCCTGCCTGTTGGGAGCAGTTCACTTTCAAACCACAGCAGAAGGGTATACTCCAGGGAAGATAGACAGAAGTTTGCGGACAGATCTCAAGAAACACGTAGGGAAGAAAACCAAGTTCAAGTAGCCATCTCACAGTAGGGTGACAACAGTTTGTCATAGTTCATTAGTCATTTTGTAAGCAATTAAAAAGTAAGGATTAGAAGGTTTCCCCAACTATATAAAAATGATAGATATTTCAGGGGTTAGAATGCCGGCTTTCCAGAGTGTTCCTTTTGCATTGTTTATATGTATCAAATTATCACACTGCAGCACGTACATGTGTACAATTATGTGTTAAATTAGTATTTTAAGGGTAAGTAAGACTTTGTGCTGGCAAGAGGGTAGTGCTGGAGAGTTGGCTTAGCAGTTAAGAACACGGTCTGCCAGCTGACCTGAGTTAGTGGTAGATCACTGATTCTGAACTGACAGAAAGAGGTGGGGGGACCTGCATAGGCTCAAGCTAAAGCTCTCTGAGTAGGGGCGACAGTTGTGAGGCCATTGGCAACGGGACCAGGATTTAACCCTAGTGCTTGAACTGACTTTTTGGAAGCCATTCTCTATAGAGGGATATCTTGCTCAGCCTAGATATGGTGGGGAGGGTCTTAGCTCTGCCTCAAAGTGATGTACAAGACTTTGTTGACTCCCCATGGGAAGCCTTACCCTCTCTGAGGAGTATGGATGGGGGCTGTGGTTGGTAAAGGGTGGAGGAAGCCGGAGGAGGGGAGGGAGACCGAACTGGAATTGGTATGTAAAGTGAGAAAAGATTGTTTAAAAAACAAAACAAAACACTGTGTACTGTTCCAGAAGACCAGGGTTCAATTTCCATCATCCACCCACATGGGAGAACACTGTCTGTAATTCCAGTCCCAGGGGACCAGACACCCTCTTCTAGTCTCTGAGGGCACTTAGGGACCTTAAAGATCAGCTTGTCACTGGGTCTGGAGCCATTCACCCTGCCTTTGCCGGAGTGAGAAACAATGACCCTCACTTCATACTAAGATGTGAGATCCTAGCCGGGCGGTGGTGGCGCACGCCTTTAATCCCAGCACTTGGGAGGCAGAGGCTGGCGGATCTCTGTGAGTTCGAGGCCAGCCTGGTCTACAAGAGCTAGTTCCAGGACAGGAACCAAAAAGTTACAGAGAAACCCTGTCTCGAAAATAAATAAAATAAAATAAAATAAAAGAATTGCAGGCCCACTGACATATCACCAGGAACAGTTTATAAAGCTTCCTGCCTGAGCTGTCCTCCCTTTCCCTTTACTGAGTCATCGGGAAGGTGAAGTCTCACCTAGATCTTATCTTTACATTCCTCTTGTCTTTCTTTTCTCAACAAAACTGTGTGTGGGTTCATCTCTACATTTTACATCCTGTTTATTTTTAAACGTATCAGACACACGACCTTGCAGGCAAGCTTGGCTGTTAGTGATTTTCTTCTCTAAATCTGTGCAGTCTGAGTGAGGAGGGCAGCTTAGCTTAATGGAGGAAAACAGTTCAACCAGCAGGCATTTCAAGGGGCTAGAGTTTTCTGCTCATTTCTATCTGGACCCGAGCTGGCTCCAGGCACCTTGGGAAATGAGCTCACTGCACCTGACTTTAGCATCTCAGGGATTCGCCCGCTTTGTTGAAAACATTGGGAGTCTGCATGTTTAGTGTTATTTCAATGTGTTATTCAGTTCAGTATTTCAATGTAATTAATCACTCTTCTCTGGCTTTATGGTAAGTGTTAAGACGGGTACATTGTCCAATTTTTTTTTAAATCATGTTTGCTATTTTTGCCTTTTGAGAATCCATTTTGGACCAATTTTACCCTGAAACATGGACTATCATACTATTTATTCAGACTTTTAAAATCTCTCAGCAGTGTTTTGTATTTTTCAGTCTGCAAGCTTTGCACATGTTTAAATTCCATGAATATTTCATGTCTTGTATTATTATATACAATCTTAAATCCATTATCTATGTCTTCATTGTTGATTATATTGCTCATTTCATTGTATAAAATCCAATTGACCCTGTATATTAACATTATATCTCGGGAATCACCCCGTACAAGAATCTTCTTCTTGGTCCTTCAGGATTTTTTATGAACACAATAGCTTTAACTATGAATAAAGTCAATTTTATTCCTTCATTCAAATTTTATATCTTCTTGTCCTTTCTCTCTCTCTCCCTCTAATGTCCTTCAAGGATCTCTAGGGCAAGGTTGAACAGAAATGCTGACACCAGGGAAAGCTTGCTATATGCCCAGAATTCAGAAGAAAACTTTCAGTATTTCAACATTAAGGATAGCTTTAGCTTTGATATCTTCGTTTGTGTTTGTTTTGTAGCTGTCTTTCATTAAATCAGCAAAGTCACTTTCCGTTACATTTATAACGAGATATTTTATTTTTTAGAATTGTTTGTATGTGTGTGTGCTTGTGCTTTCTCTCTCTCTCTCTCTCTCTCTCTCTCTCTCTCTCTCTCTCTCTCGCACACACACATGCACACATGTATGTATGTGTGCATGTGTGTATGGAGAGGGTGTCAGGTTTCCAACAAGTTCAGAAGAGGTCATTGGATCACCCGGAGCTGGAGTTACATGTTTTGTGAGCCACCAAACATGCTAGAATTCAAATTCAGATCCTCTAGAAGAACAGTCTGTGTTGTAAACACTAGTAAGCCTTCTCTCCACTCCATCTTCCATTTAATTTTTTATTTCATCAGGACAAAATGCATTGTAGTGTGGTAAATTACACTGATCACTGTTCATTATGTAATGGCCTTCTCATGTTTGTCAGTATTCAATTTAGAAGGACTTTTGCCTAGGGAGTCTTCTCCTTTGTTAGTGTTGGGAATCAAGCTCAAGGCTGCACACATACTAGGCAAGTACTCTTCCACTGAAGCGCACCCCCTTATCTTATCTATAGCTTTTGAGACTTGTGAATCTTTGTGTATATGTTGGAGTATTGCCTATGTGTATGACTGTGCTGGTACCCACCCATCAGAGAGGGCATCAGATCCCCTGAACCTAGAGTTACAGATGGTTGTGAGACACCGTGTTGGTGATTAGAATTGAACCCAGGTCCTCTGGAAGAATAGTCAGTGCTCTTAATCCTTAAGCCATTGCGCCAGTCACACAGGGCTGTGAATCTTAAGAGCCAGTGGTGTTAATTTAATCAAGAAACCAGCTGATAAGAGATGCAGGAAAAGCTGATTTTTCAATTTGAGTCTAAAGGCAGGATAAGATCAATGTCACTGACCAACCAATCAGGCAGAATAAATTTTCACTTGGTCTTTTTGTTTTGCTGAGGTCTTTAATTAATGTGATGGAGCTACCAGCAATAGGGAAGACAATCTGCTTTATCTAATCAAGCAGTTCTCAGCCTGTGGGTTGCTATCCTTTGGGGCTCCAACAACCCCTTCACAGGGTTGCCTATGCCCATCAGAAAGCACAGATTTTTACACTATGATTCATAACAGAAGTAAAATTACAGTAGCAATGAAAATAATTTTATGCTTGGGGGTCATCATAACATGAGAAACTGTATTAAAGGGTCACAGTGTTAGGAAGGTTGAGAACACTGCTCTGTCAAGCACCTTCACAGACACACCCAGAATAATGCTTGACCGAATGCCTGGGTATCTCATGGTCTAACCAATAGACACATAAATCTAACCATGAATGGCTGGAAGACAGAAATACTAGAAGAGTCGGGGCTCATATCCCTAGTCTGGTTCCTATAGTAGGTCTTTCTATCATTGGACTTTCTTTGGACTGCCTGCTCCCAAATGATGACAATGAGACTTCGTATTAATTATGAAAACTTGGCCTTAGCTTGGGCTTGTTTCCAACCAGCTCTTACAAGTTAAATTAACCAATTTTTATTAATCTACATTTTGCCACCTGGCTCTTTACCTCTCCTCAGTACTATGCATCAGACTTGTCCCGAGTCTCACTGGTGAAATCTGCATACTTAGATTCATCTCCTGAGTTCCTCTCTCTGCCTGGAAGTCCCACCTAACCTCTCCTGCCTAGCTATTGGCTGTTCAGCTTTTTATTAAACCTATCAGGTGCCTTAGGCAGGTGAGACAAAGTATAAACACATCTTCACGAAGTGTAAAGAAATAACCTGCAACAGGGTCCTTAAGGACTTTAGGACTATCTCTTCAGAAGGGGCAATGCTGTGGTAGCATTGAAGATTCACCATGGGAAAGCTATCGCCTCTCACCCAAAAGACTGGAATCTACCTCTGGACTGAGACATGTCACTGTCTCCTGCCTTAAGAATTAATTATGTTGGGCTGGTCAGTCAGTCATCTGACTCAGTAAAGTGGGTTCACCTTAAGCCAATGCTAAAGAGATGGGAGGAATACTTAGCCTTTTAATGAGATACTGTACTTTCCCTTCCCAGAATTCCCACATCCTCAGTTCCTAAGAGTCACCATGCATTCTGTCGAGTCTGCTGTGTCTCTTCTTTCTAGTGGATGCTGGCCAGAGCTTAAGCATTCTTTTTCTGGTGCCCTGAGATTCCTTACTCTTTCTGTGAAGTCGCCCACCCTTTTTACCAGGCAGTTGCATGTTCAACATGTAGATGACAGCTATGCCTAACTCAAGTAGCATGGCTTCCTCTCTTAAATCTCTACCTATGAGTCTATAAGAAAACCCTGTAAAACTCAAAACAAAACTAAACCAACAGCAACAATAACCAAAACTAACCACTCTATCTCTGAGATGAATTCTCGAAAACTAAATTTCCCAGGTGAGAGCTATATTAGTTAGGATTCTCAAGGAATAGAGCCGAGGTTTTAATGACATTGAAACCAACCGTAATAAGCGCTAATTAAAAACCCTCTGGTTGGCATCCTTATTTTGTGCTCAAGTGAGATATACAGAGGCATAATGTTCTGACCCCAAATCAAAAACATTCATTCATTTACTTAAACGTTTGAAATTCCTGACAGGGGTACAGGGCATGCAGAGGCAGAGTGCTTGCTGACATCTGTGACACGACGCTTTATTGCACAGGACTGTGGTGTGAGGCCCAGGTTCAGTTACCAGCAGGAAAACATGACAAAAAAATATTTAGGGACAGTAAGATGGCCTGGCCGGTAAGGTCCCTGCTTCCAAGCCCAATGAGATAGGTGTGACCCCTAGATTCCACATGATGTAAGCAGAGAACTGACTCCCAAAGATTTCTTCTGACCTCCACACATACCCATTTGAACTTGCATGCCCACATACATAAAAACAGGCACAGTAAAGTAATGAATTAATAAAAGCAAATTGTGTATATTGGTGTGTATGTTCGTGTGTGTGTGTGTGTTCTTGTAGTTTATCACTCAGTGCCAAGGCACCTGGTTCTTCAATCTTCCTCTCCCATATAAAACTTACTTTCCTTTTAGGCATTGTAGGTTGTAGGTTGAAATCCTTTTTTTTCTTATGATAATGATGAGGTCCCATTTATGGCTGAGCACTCAATAGTCAAGTATTCTCATCGCTTTGACCAGTTGTGATTAGTCTTCAGGGTAAATGCCGACCATTGCAGTTCTTTAGCCAAGGCTGAGTGCGGCAGCTAATCTAGGTGCATAAACAGAAATATTCCAAGGGCAGTTGACAACATGTCATTTAGCAGGACAACAGTAGCAGTGTCATGGTTCAGTGCTAACCCGGACCATACATTATTTTTCCGGACCCGAGGGGAGGTGTGGGAACAATTGAGACAACTCACATGCTTTTATCAGGAGGGAATTTTTCAGTAATCCCTCTTGAAATCCTGAGTTCACATCCTGAAAATTTCTCTCGTTGATTTTCCAAACAGTCTTTATACCAAAACGTAAACTGAGGGTAAATTCATTAGCTTTTCTGTTTCCTAGGTAACCAGGTGAATAACTTTAGTCATGTTCACATCTTTCTATGCCTGCTCTGTTACATCTCCCTATCTTCCTGATCTGTATGCCAGCTCTGTCCTGTAGGCCAAACTAACATCTCTATCCCAGGCATCCTCCGAATTACAAAGAAGGAGCAGAACAGCATTAGTTTATCCTGACCTTTTGTTAGGGAGGTGACCACATCTTGTGTGGCAGGTGCACACTGCAGCCTGGAAGTCTGGCCACCATTCAGTGTAAAAATATGGGCCTACATAGCAGTTTCCCTCTAGGGTCTTTGACCTCCTGACCTTCCACAAGGTTTATAGTATTAGGCATGAATTCTGTTCTCTAGAGAAGACCTCAAATCCAATTCAAAAGTGATTGGCTACCCCCATATCTTAATGCCAATTGCATCAGTGGGTAGACAGATACTTTTTGTACACACAGTTTCATTATCCTAGAAATGAGATTTCAGGAAAATGATTGAGAGGGGAAAAATGTACATTTTAAAAAGCAAAAAGCTGAAAGACTTATATTTTGAAATAGATTTTAAATTTTCGATTATACAAATCCAAAAGACTAAATGACAATTGGCGCATAGAGTCGGCCTGGTTTCCTCATCAATTTAGTCTGTGGGAGAGCTATGTAAACCTGTGGGAGTAGAACTGAAAATGTTTTTTAAATTTGTTTTTTGGTTTTTGAGACAGGGTTTCTCTGTGTAATAGTCCTGGCTGTCCTGGAACTGACTCCGTAGGCCAGGTTGATCTTGAACTCAGAGATCTGCCTGCCTCTGCCTCCAGAGTACTGGGATTAAAGGCGTGTGCCACCCCGACCACCTATTTTTAAAATTTTAAGCATTTGGTTATTTTCAACATGACATGAATCATTATGATATTACTGATAAGCTGAGTGTCAGAAAATGGTCCAAGAACGGAGTCGTGTAAGGAGAATTCTGATTTCTTGTGAGAAAGCCCCCAAAACAAAACAAGAGTCTTGTGACCTCAGTTTCTTCACACCGTGGAACTGTTCTTGGAATTGTTTTTGTGCTCCTCCCAGAAAAGTGGGCAGAAGTGAGTTTACTTCAGCTCCTTCGTTACAACTGGCTTTTGGTATTTGCTTATGTGCCTCTATGGAAAAACAAGTTTTTGCCTCATGTGACTTGCTCACCACGTGCACCTTGTCCTTGGGGCTGTGCACTTTACACAGGTGTCCCCTCTTAACCCTCAGAGTATAAACTGTCTGATGCGCTGTGTAAAGTTGGCTGTTGCAAGAGACTTCAGTGTGCCTCATTTGTGGGCTCCATTCCACTGCCTACAGAGCGGCCACACTGAGCAGTGAAGAATAGAAAATGGTCAAAACTGGACGATAGTAGTTTAAAGTCTTGGATTCTTTTTATTTTTATTAGTAAAGAAGACAATGCTGGGCCTTTTATCATATTAAAACAAGCAATAAACCAAACACTTCTGTATTCATTTATTCATTGGAGACACCTTCCTTGCGAATGGAGAACCCTTTCTGACATGGATTGGGGTGCAGAAACTTCACTAGAAAGATCTGGAGAATGATATTAAAACCTTTTCATTTCTTTAAAGAGAAACAACACAAAACAAACTGTGAATTTCTTCACCCATGTCTAATTCGAGAGTCAACTTTACTGTTAATAAAACCGCCCTGTGGTCTTTATAAAATTACAAGTTAATGAACTTCTGGCATATTGTTATTAGTATCGATGTGGCCAAGGTGGGAAGTATATATTGGAGTGAAGATTTGTTTTCAGGGCTGGAGATGTGGCTCAATAACAGCATGACTGCTTAGCATGTATGAGGTCCTGGGATAAAATTCTCCATGCTGAAGAAAAATTCAAATTGCATTTCCAGAGTAAAACTTTTCAAAATTCTTTCTCAAGCTTTTTAATGGCTCTTTGCTGTTCTGGATATGCACTTATCTGTCTCTATATCCATCATGAGAATGTCTAGACAAGAAAATCACTTGGTGACTTTTTCTATAGTACAACAAATCATGAATAATCCTTTTCCTAGTCTACGGAGTCCTGACGAAGGAGAGATATGGAGGAGCTGGGAGGATGCCTCAGTGGGTAATATGCTTGCTGCCCATGCATGAGGACCTGAGTTTGACCTTCCAACACCCACAGAAAAGCCAGACATGTCAGTAACCCCAATGCGTGGGGGTGAAGACATGTGGATCTTGGGGCCGCACTGGCCAGCCAGCCTATATAAAACAGTGCATTTTGAATTGAATGAGAGATCCTGTCTCAAAAAATTAGGTAGAGAATGATAGAGGAAAGACATCCAACGATGACCTCTGGCCTCTATGCGTGGGTGAGCATATCTATACACACACATGCATACACACCCTCATACACAGAGAGACAGAGACAGATACAGTAGAAACACACACATATGCACACACATGCACACAGAGAGACAGTAGAAACACACACAGAGAACAAAATAGAAGGAAAGAAAAGATTGATGGAACCTAGATTGATGTCACTGACACATTAATGTGTGAACTGAAAAAAAGAGAAACAAGAGAATTAGGCACACGACTAGATCATGAGGTGGGAGCATGGGAGGGGTTTGTCTCATCCCAGCATTCCTAGGACACACAGGCTGTGGCGCCCCAGCACAGACCTCTCCTGCCAAAAGCACCATGTCCTCTCAGACTCAACTCTTCAATGGTGTTTAGGATGACCCCCCTCCTATTTACATCATAAATGATTCCACAAAATCCAAAAATGACAAAATTCCATGATGTTTTGTCTTGAGCTCTAAATGACTACTTCAAAATAAGTGTTACTTTGCTATATGGTGTCCTTCTAAAGCAGAACTTGGCCACACTTCATCCTGAAGTTTGTTTGACACTTGAGAAAGCACAGAATCTATGGGCTAGGCCCTTATTTCACTCACGCGCCCTAGAAAGTCATGGCTGCTTCCCAGGGAGAAGTTTCCTCCCACTTTTTCAGACCCGCAGCTGAGACGCCATGTCCTGGCCTCTGAAGTGGCACAGCTGGGCCTTGGCACATCTGCCATTTTTGAGTACCCTGAAATATTAACAGCTGCAGTCAGGCCTGCCAGACCATGCTTTCGTGACCCAACAAGTCTTTCATTACAGTTTTCAATTGTCAAGTACAATGTGCGGGCTCTTCCACTGTTAGCACTGTTGCTGAAGGTGGTTTCTTGTTTGAAGCCCTCGTTAGGATTTGGGGATTGGAATAGGGAGGTGGGTCATGGTAGAACACTCATTTAGTGTGGTGGTTTGAATAGGAATGGCTCCCATATGTTTGTGTATTTGACTGCTTGGTCCACAAGAAATGACACTATTAGGAGGTATGGCCTAGTTGGAAATATGTCACTGGAGAGGCAGGTTTTGAGGTCTTCTATGCTCAAGCTATGCCCAGTGTGATACACAGTTTACTTCCTATTTTCCTGCAGATCAAGATGTAGGACTCTCAACTACCTCTTTAGCACCATGTCTGCCTTCATGCTGCCTTGCTTCCAGCCATGATGATGATTAACTAAACCTCTGAAACTGTAAGTTAGCCCCAATTAAATGTTTTCCTTTATAAGAGTTGCCATGGTTATGGTGTTTCTTCACAGCAATAGAAATCCTAACTAAGACACTTATCATGAATGAAGTACTGGACTTGATCTCCAGTATTACAAAAAAACAAAACAAAACAAAAAGAAACCCACAAACTGGAGAACATTTTTTCCTTAGATTTAACTACTTTGAGCACACAGTAATATATGTATACTAAATATGGTTATGCAACTAGTAATCTTCTAGATGAAATAAGAATAACTGAGCTATTCAACAGAAGTCAAAATTATTTGTGTGTGCATGCGTGTGAGCTCCTACACGTGTGTGCACTCACGTATGCATATGAACATGGAAGGCAGAGGACAACCTCAGGTGTTGTTCCTCAGTAGTATTCCCTCTGTGTTTTGAAACAGTCTCTCAACTGTAGTTTACCAAGTGGGCTAGGCTAGTTAGCCAATGTGCCCAGGGATTCACCTATCTATGCTTCTCCTACAATGGTATCACAAGCATGCACCACCATACCTGACATTTTACAACGTGGGCCCTAAGGACAAAATGCAGGTCTTCATGCTTGGAGGCAATCATTTCATCAGTGAGCCATCTCTTCAAACTCCAAAATCACGTTTTCTTAAGCTATTTATTTTTATTTAATGGGCATTTATTTTTTGTGCGAAGGTGTCAGATTCCTTGAAACTTGAGTTACAGGTCGTTATGAGCTGCCGTGTGGGTGCTGGAAATTGAACACAGAAGAACAGCCAGTGCTCTTAACCACTGAGTCATCTCTCTAGCCTCCCAAGTAGCATTTTTCAAAGGTGCCATGACTTGTCAAATTTTGTCATCTTTCTGATACCAAGTCTTCATACTGCTTCAGATTTAGAGGTTTCTTTAATCAATTTCTTAAAGGAAAAGATATTTAGGGATGTTTTGAATAATGACCATTTTCTCTGAAGTGTACGCTTAAGGATATTGATTTCCTTGCTCTGTGCCCTTGGGTAACACAATGAAGGCCATCACACTGAATTAGCTGGGGTTTCCCTCTCAGATTCCTATTCAATAAGTGAAGACAACACGAACTTTTTTATGGTTCTTTTATATTTACATAACTTGTTGGGTTCTAACCTCTTCATATCCAGTGATAAATAAAAAAAGCAAACATAGTTCTTAATGTTAAGATTATGATATAGGGGATGGGAGATGACTTAGTGATTAAGAGCACTCACTGCTCTTCCAGAGGACCCAGGTTCACTTCTACCAGCCATGTTGGGTGTTCACAACTGCTTCTAACTCCAACCACTGTATGCATGTATGTACATATAATATACATATATAAAAAAGATTATGCTGTACTTAACCTCACAAATAATATTTCTGATTTCAAATTATATCCTTAGCTAAGAAGAGAGGACATGTCAGAAAGGTTCTTCTTTTTAATGTTTTTATTTATTTCATGTGCTTGAATGCTTTGCCTTTATGTATGTCTGTGCACCATGTGAGTGCCTGGTGCCTACGGATGCCACAAAGGGTGTCAGATCCCTGGGAACTGGAGTTATATTGGGTTGTGAGTGATCATGTGGATACTGAGCTCAACCCGGGGTCCTCTGGAAGAGCAGCCACTGTGCTTAGCTGTTGATCCATCTTTCCAGTCCCACAAGTTGCTCTTTGTAAATCACCATTAATAGTTATAAATATTATGTATCTCTTGATAAGGTATTGGTATATACTACATTATACACATGTGAGGAGCATGCTAGGGCTCTAACCCGGGACCTCGTTTACGCTAGGAAAATACCACTGAGTTATATAGTTATCCCTGTACTTTTTGTGAGCTGCAGGAGAACTGAGTATCTGTCAACAAGGATCATGTTAATTAGAAGGAGAATTCAAATGTACATATGAAAATATCATTGCCAAGCTATGCTGAGAACTGTAGTGGAGGCTGTGGAATAAAATCTTCAGAACTGGCACCCACTTCTCCAGCTGCTGGGAGTGGTGGCTTCACAACCTGTAGCTCACTCTCACCAGAATTGTCCTCACCCAGCAGCTGCCTTCCTCAGTCTGGTGGTGCCAGCCTGAAAGCAGGCTCTCTCTGATGACTTGATAAAGACTGCAGGGTAATTGAGGCCTGAAGTTCCCCACTTGAAGCAGGCTAACTCCTCTCATCTCTGGAACACCCTGTGGGGCCACTTGACCTCTATTGCAACTGTCCTGGTTTCATTTCCCACTCTCCCCAGCCCACAGGCCTCATGCTCCAGTAAATAGTGACCACAGAAGCTTTAGAAGATATTTCCTGAACACAGACATCTGTCCTGAAGTCTGATTTCTGTGAGAACCCAGATGAAATGGCACCAAATGCTTCCATCGTCAAAGCCTGCTGGGTGCTTTGGAGAGTGGAGCAGGAAGATTGACATGAGTCTGAGGCCAGCCTTGGATACATACAAGACTCTGTCTCAGTAATCATAGCAATAAATCCAAGAGATCCAGGTCTTGTTTTTGTTACTGTTACCATATTGTGTCACGTTTCTCAACTGCCTTCAGTAGGGTTGGACTAGCCCTTCAGAACAACTCATGTTCCCAAAAGTCTGATAGAAGCCATAAGGACTCAACCATTGCTCCTCCTCCTCTTCTTCTCTGGTTTATTTGAGACAAAGCTTCGCCGCATAGCCTTGGCTGTCCTGGAATTCACTCTGTAGACTGTTGCAGAATATTTGTTTAACGATGTAAAGGGTGTGTTGAATTTGTTTAATTATGTAAAGGTGTATTGCTGTTTTACCTTGCCTGCCTACGGCGCCTGATTGGTCTAATAAAAAGCTGAATAGTCAATAAGGAGAGAGGAGGTATAGGCTGGACTTCCGGGCAGGGAGAGTAAGTAAGAAGAGGAATTCATTTAGGTTCCTCTTAAGAAAGGAAAGAGGCGCCAGGAGCCAGTCAGACAGACGTGAAGGAGGCAGGAAAGTCGGATACAGAATGAAAGAAAGGCAAAAAGCCCCAGAGGCAAATTACAGATGAATAAAAACAGGCTAAATTAAGTTAAAAGAGCTAGTGGGACAAGCCTAAGCTAAGGCCGAGCATTCATAACTAATGATAAGTCTCCATGTCTTTTTGGGAACTGGTTGGTGGCCTGAAGAAAATTCCAACTACAGTAGACCACGCTGGCCTCTGACTCATAGAGATGTTCCTGCCTCTGCCTCCAGAGTTCTGGGATTAAAGGTGTGTGCCACCACCTCCTGGCAATCACTGCTTTTTTAAATATTAGTACTATCTACTGAAAGAACTAGTGTCAAAACTCAGTCAACTGGATTATTTCCTACATCAATTACTAACTTGCTTTGTAATAAGAAATAGACTTCCTGTGTATCTCTTTTTTTAAAAGGAGAAGCTTTTTTGACTTGTCCGCGTTCTGATTTCTTCACCCCTTCCCCCTCCCATCTTTCAGTTCCCTTCTCTGTGCTCATAGGCAGAAACCAGGAAATTCTACTCAATGCCTGTGACAGCTAACCTTGGTTGTCAACTCGATGACCTGGGCGTTCCTGTAGGGGATTTCTTGATGAGATTACTTAAAGCTAGATGACCCACTCTTAATGTGGTGACACCTTCTGGTGCATCCCAAATAAAAGGGCATGGGAAGGACACTTTGCTTTTTGCTTGCTTGCCCTCACTCTTGCTGGGACATTCACCTAACCTCTTGCTGAGGGGTACCTTCCCTATTATTCAATCCCACTTCTTCAGGATTCCAGTGTAGACTGAAGACCAGCAGCTCTCCAGGAATCCGTATGGCCTTCAGCACCAGACTGGAACTGCTGAGACATTGGGACAACCTCTTGGACAAAGAAGTATCAGGTAGGTCAGAGTCAAACACTACTACACTAATAGTCCTAATTGATGAATTTGAAAAGGATGACAGGGACACCTTTAAAATAATTTGATAAAGATAATAGAAAAATCATACCCAGCCTAGCAGTGGTGGCACATACCTTTAAACCCAGTAGTCGGGAGGCAGGGGCAGGCGGAGCTCCATGAGTTTGAGGCCAGTCTGGTCTACAGAGTGAGTTCCAGGACAACCAAGACTACATATTGAAACCCTGTCTCAAAAAAGCAAAAACAACAACAACAAAAAATCAAATCATAAACAATTTACTAAATAAACTATATCCAACTAAGTATGACATGTGACTTCCTGCTTAAGGTCTCAAGTCCCAGGCATTGTGATTAGGTGATAACCATTGCAAAAACCACTGAAACACCTGCATTAATCTTCTTGATAGGTCACATAAGAGAAATTAAACCCTCCAAAAAAGGCACATTGCCAGCTATTGCTACTGACTAGAATACTGTTCAGGGCATGATGATGATAATGATGGTGATAATGATGATGATGTGGGTTTCTTTTGCTATTATTTTTGCCTGCTTGCATGTTTTGTGTTGAGATAGGATCTCTGGTAGCTCATGCTAGCCCTGAACTTAGGATCCTCCTGCCTCCACTCCTCAAGTGTCTGCCACCACACCCAGTTTGGTTTTGTTTTACAGTGGTAAGTAGGAATTGGGCCCCGTCCTAAAGTGGCAAAGACATGTGAAGAAAACGTGTTCTTTGTTTCTCTGCATGTGTTGCTCCATGGCTTGGAACCCTGTCCAACCACCTCCGGATCTGGTTAGTACCTAACTCCCTTCTCACCCTTAAAAGTCTCAGCTGAGGACAGTGAGGAACCCTGTACAGCCCTCCACAAAGGCCCTAGCCAATAGGATAAGAACAGCCAAGGATGTTTAAACAGTGACTCTGAATGGGACCTTTAATATTTTAATAGATGATCTTTTAAAAATATTTTAATACTTTTAATTATTTGTGTATATGTGTGCAGATGTCTGTAGAGGCCACAGGTCTGGGATTTCCCTGAAACTCAGGTTCGAGGTGGCTGTGAGCCAAACATATTGGTGATGGGCCTCAGACTTCAGTCCTCTGCAAAAGCAGTGTTCTGGTTAGTTGTCAGTTTGACACAAGTTAGGCTCATCAGGGAAGACGGAACATTTTTCCAACGTAATATTTGTATTAATTCTTTGGGCATTTCAAATCATATACCCCTATCACATTTGCTTCCCAGTCCTTCCCTGTTCATCCTCCCCTCATCCCCAATGCCCTTGTGACTCCCCGCCCCCCAACAAAATAGAAAAAATAGTCCAATTTGTGGTATCTTATTGTACTCACTGGAGCACAGACAAACTCTCAGCAGCCTGCCCCTTCAATAGGGCTGAGTCCTTTCACTCTTGCAACCAGCCAGAAGCCATCTGCTGTGGAGAGAGATACTTCAGCACCCTATCACAGTTTACTACTTGCGGGGCAGGATTAGGGTGGAGGTAGGCGTGGTCACAGAAGTCTTTCACGCCCCTCTTTTCTCAACTGTGCGTCTGCAGTCATCGATATCACTGCCAACGTCGCTTATTTGCTGTTTTCGGTCCGCGGGAGCACGGATAATGGGCTTTTACATGGTTTCTGGCATCAGCACAGGGAACGAACTCGGCATCTGGACTCCGGGCTGCAATATGACCACAGACCCTGTCAAAGACCTCTGATGCAGATGGGGTCATGGGCCTCAACATGGCTTTAGGCTACAACATAGACCACAGAAATCTCCCGACCTTCAGGGGCAACACAGGCCAGAAGATGGAATATTAATTGAGAAGTTGCTCCATTAGATTGACCCAAAAACAAGTCTGTCGGGCAATTTCTCGATTAATGATTAATGCGGGAGGGCCCAGCCCGCTATGCATGGTGCCATTCCATGCCGGAGGTCCTTCCTGGGAGGTATCAGAAAGCAGACTGAACAATCCATGAGCCAGTAAGAAACACCCCTCCTCACAGTCTGCACGAGCTCCTGCCAGAGCTCTTGCCTTAGCTTCTCTCAGCTACGGAGTATGCCCCGGAGGGTGTAAAGCTGAAATAAAGCCTTTTCTCACCAGGTTTGCTTTTGGTCGTTGTGTTTACCACAACAATAGAAAGCAAACATAGACAAGCAGTATGCTTTTAACAGCTGAGTCCCTTTTCCAATCTATGACGAGATGGATGTCATTTTCCATGCTCGGGATCCAGCCTAGGTCTTGTAGGTCTCAGTAAGCTCCCTAACCCTTGAGCTACACTCCCAGTCCCACAAAGGAAATCTTTAGACAAGCAAAGGCACCACCTACCTTTCAAGGTTTAAGGCATCCAAGAGGCAAGTTGGGGCGGGGGTAGGGGAGAGGGACGACAGTGGGGGGGACAAGGGAGGGACTGGCAAAGGGACAGGGGTGTGCCTGGGGCTCTGTACTCACTTAGATGGCTGTGTTTGGACATTTTTGGGGGGCAGATGTTTGATTGCTAGAGGCACTCACGCTAGGCTCTCTTGCCCTGTTCTAAACTGTTTGTGTATTAGATCTTGATTTCTATTTTAAAAAGCAAAAATGCTTCATTTAATCGAATAAAAATTCGATTAAAACTGTCACCCCTCCCTCCATCCTATAAAATTAGAATCACCTTTTGAGGAAAAAAATTAAAAATTTTTAGGGTGACCTTTTTTTCAGAATACATATTTATCTGATGCTATAAAACTTGTATGGTTACAGCTTCCACTGTGTCAGAGTAAGAGAAATAGTGTTGGGCCCAGCAAACTGTTCGGCTAACATCTTTCTGGAAAAATAAAATCAGCGTTCGATCAAGTTTAGACAAGACATTCCTTTTTGGTAGGTGTTTGGTTGCTGCAAGGCATTCATGCTAGGCTTTCTGGCCTGGTTCTAAGTTGTTTGCAACCACCTCCCGCCTCCCCAGGGGCTGTGAAGTGAGTCATCAACTTTTCTTCCAGAACACTATTAAATGACTCCGCAGTCTGCACCGCTACTGCTGTGGGAGCAGAGACTCAGTGGGCGTTATTTCCAGCGAGGCTAAGGCAGGGAGCAAGGCCACACCACTGGAACAAAGTTGAAAACAGGTTCTAAGGGTAGGAGGAGTCAGGCTAAAACAGGAAAGGTCGATTTGAAAGTAGGCGCGAAGCCATCATTTCTCTGAATCCGGAAGCGGTAAGTGTCACCCATGCTGAGAAAACGACTCCAAGCAACTTCTTTCAGTCTTAGTCTTTCTCTCAGGTGCCTGTGAAGGATATACACGTAAGAAACAGCATTGTCCAAATTCCAGCTTGATGACGTTAAAGGTTCTTTCCATTTAGTTTTAATTTCAGGAAACATCAGTGTTGAACATAAAAACATCATCCATGGGCCTGGAGAGATGGCTCAGTGATTAAGAGCACTGACAGCTCGTCCAGAGGTCCTAGGTTCAATTCCCAGCACCCACATGGTAGCTCACAAACTGTCTGTAACTCCAGGATCTGACACCCTCACACAGGCATGCATGCAGGCAAAGAAGCAATGCACATAAAATAAAAATAAATGAATTCTTTAAGAACCATCGTCTATAGTGAAAATCAAACCTTTGTCAGAAGACACACATGAGATGGGAGATGGAGTAACACCTAGCACCTCCTTGAATTCATTCTATACTCCTGTCAGTCCTTCCTGGGCAGGGGTGAGGGATGCAGCAGAGAAGTAAACAAATCTCAACCCTACCCTATGCAAAGTCTATTGCATACAGTATGGCACACACACACACACACACACACTAATAATAATAATAATGATAAAATAAAAATAATGATGATGATAAATTAAACAAAGTGAAAAGGAAACACGATAAAAACAAACTTAAATCTTAAAAAGGAGAAGACAAGGAAAGATGGTACCCGAGCGAGGCTCTGAAGGTCTGACTGTGAAGAGAAAGAGTGCTCCAGGCAGAAGGAAAAGCACAAGTACCCTGGTATGGCTCGAGGATGGCTCAGAGTCCCACCTGCAGAATGGAAAAAAGGGGCCACATTCTGAAATCAACTCACAGTAAAGCACACTGATGGATAACAGATTTCATAATCATTAAGAGCACTGTGAAGGCCAGGCAGTGATGATGCACACCTTTAACCCCAACGCTCAGGATTGATTAAGGTATTGTGTTTGTGCAGCTCACTTAAAAATGTAATGTATAATTAAGAAATATAGGTTAATAGATAATCTATAATAGTCAAGCTTTTAGTCATGTTAGGTTTTCTAGATATATAGAGATATATTTCAGTTAGATAGGTATTCTTCAAATCTTTCCGAGACCTTCAGAATATGACATTTAAATGTTTTAAAAATTTAGGACTTTGGGGGCTGGAGAGATGGCTCAGTGGTTAAGAGCATTGCCTGCTCTTCCAAAGGTCATGAGTTCAATTCCCAGCAACCACATGGTGGCTCACAACCATCTGTAATGAGGTCTGCTCTGCTGCCCTCTTCTGGTCTACAAACACACAGAGACAGAATATTGCATACAAAATAAATAAATAAATATAAAAAAAAAAATTTAGGACTTTTCCTGACAATGAGACACATCTGCTCCTGGCAGCACCATTTACTTCAAGAGGAAGATGGGCACTGAAGAGACTCCTTATAGAATTTGCTAGCCATTTGGGCAAGAAACTGCTCTTGCCTGGACTGTTTGATGTTATCCTGTATGAACTGAACATGCAGGACCCACAGGAAAATGACTGCTGAACTTGCCTAAAGGTAAGATGGTCCTTCAGGATGCCTGCTTCATGAAAGAGTTTGCCAGACATTCTGCAGGACAAAGAAGAAAGTGATTGACAAACTGCCAACATAGGAAAAAACTGTCTTTGAAATTTCCTGCTTCGTGGAAAAGTCTGCCAGATATTATGGGCTGAGGATGGATGTTCCAATGATATAGAAGAACTTTGGGTGACTGTCCAGGTAGCGAGATGTCTCTGTCAATTTTAGAATTTTGGGAGTTGCTTACAATGCACTTCCTGTTAACTTAGGTAATATTATCCTTCTGGGGTCTTTGATGGAGTTGAAGACTAGATAGTTATAGTTAGTTTTCCTTAGTTATGATAAGAGATTAAGTAGATATAAATATGGTAACTATAATTCTTGCTTTATACCTGTTTTGTTATATGTAATTTTACTAGAATAAAGTTAAAACCTTCCCTTTTATTTAAACAGTAAAGGGAAATGGTGTGGGAAATCCTTCTGTATATGTGTTGCTTTTATTGGCTAATGAATAAAAAATCTGTTTCAGCCTGTGGCTTAGTAGAGTAGAGCTAGGCAGGAAAACTAAACTGAATGCTAGGAGAAAGAAGGCAGAGTCAGTGAGACGCCATGTAGCAGCCAGAGACAGATGTCAGACTGAAACTTGCCGGTAAGCCACAGCCACATGGCTATACACAAATTAATATAAATGGGTTAAATTAAGATGTAAGAGCTAGCAAATAAGAATCTAGGGCTAATAGACCAAGCAGTGATTTAATTAATACAGTTTCTATGTGGTTATTTCTGGGCTGAGCAGCCAGTAACAAACAAGCCTCCTCCTACAACACTACCCAGTCTCAGGTGTTCTGGTAGAGTAACCAAAAAAGAAAAAGACAGTGCTTTAAATAATATAAAATATCTTGGGGGGAACTTTAACCAAGCAAGTAAAAGATAAAACAAAACAAAACTTTAAGATTTTGAAGAAAGAAATTGAAAATGATATCAGAAAATGGAGTAATCTTCCAAGCTCATGAACCAGTAGATTAATTTAGTGAAAATGGAAAACTACAGTAGAAGCTTCTTAAAAGATATACATATATGGAAGATATCTAAATGGAGTCATCAAATGACCTCAAAAAGTCTCAACTGAACATCTCTTTCCACCAAGCAACACCTCTGTTGCCAGGAACAGGTTATATCCAATTGAATTGTTGGCCAAAGAGGCCCCATGGAAACCCCAAACAACCGAGGCTATTGCCAAGCCTGTTGGTTGATCTCCACCAACTGATGGTAAGGCCCTATTGTTGAAGATGATACTTCACATATTTTGTTGAACATGAAAAAGATGAGCTGGTGCCTTCCTAGAGATTTCCACCCATTGACTAGGATTTATGGTGATAGAAGACACTCAATATCCTCCACTGACTTTTACATGAGGGCACATTCTGGACCACACATATGCAAGTATATCACTCACACAGAAGCCAACTTTTGGAAGGCTCTAACTCCCAAAAGCTATTAACAAGTTGACCAGTGGTATGATGGGTGTTAGCAAGTCAGTGTGAAAGCAGCAGATTCTCTCATTCTCCTTTTCCTCGTAGACTGTGCAAGGGCATCCTTGGTAGATTCAAACCACAGCTGGAGGCCTTATGAGTTTTCAGCATCAGGGAAGCCAGTCCTTCTTCTTCCAGGCACCGAGGAGGCAGCAGCGAGCCAGCCGGAGATCTCCTGCTCCCGTGGACTGGAAGTGGGCCTCCACTGACGGTACAGCAAAGTTTCCTCTACACAGGTGAAGCAGACAACCCATTTCGACTTCTGCAAATCCCTGTCATTACAGCGCATGCTTGTATCTCTCACAGTATCTATACCACAAATATTCATTGAGTAGCTTCTGTTAACAGACTCTGGCAAGTGCTGGGCGTTCTGATGTAAATTAGCTCTCAGGCGCAGCACTTGCAAGACTTGTGGGAACACAGCCTCATGGACAAATCTCAGATCAACATATGCAGTGCAATGATGGGAAAGGTCCATCAAGCACCCAAGGTGCAGATATAACACACAGAAGGAACTGGTTGACTCCTTCTAGGGCGATATCTTGGTTTGGGTTTGAAAGGTTTGAATGTTTCACAGGCGAACGGAAGGGAGTGAAAAGTGGCATTCGGAGAGGCACAGAGGCCAGACAGAGGCAGGCACAGTCCAGGAGCTATAAACTGATAGTGAAAGAACACAATGTACAAGGTACACTGGAGGCAGGAAATTGCTGGGGTTTCCAGCCAAAGGTGTCTGTTTTCTTTGTGAGATAAGAGAGAGGTTTTCAGAATGAAGCAGGCACAGGCTCAGTCGGAAATCTGAGGCTTAGATGAGCTGCAGAAATGTCCGTAAGATGAGGAATGGGGCAAATCTGAGAAAGGCTTACAGAGGCCTTGTAGGACAGATGATGATCCTACATAAAAGACCAAAAGGTATGGAAAGAGCTAAAGACAGAAATTGTTGCCGGATGCAGTGGCACATACCTTTCCGAATGAGTTATTAATTTTTTTTAACATGCATTGGTGTTTTGCCTGCATATCTGTCTGTTGAGGATGTTGGATCCCTTGGAACCAGAGTTGGACAGCTGTGAGCTGCTGTGTGGGTATTGGGAATTGAACCAGGGTCCTCGGAAAGAGCAGCTGGTCCTCTTAACCACTGAGCCATCTCTCCAGCCCCACGACACATGCCTCTAATCCCAACACTCACAAAGCCGAGGTAGGAGGGTATCTGTGAGTTTGAGGCCAACCTGGTCTACGTAGTGAGTTTCATGACAGCTACAAAGTGAGACCCTGTCTCAAAAAAAAAACAAACAAACAAGAAAAATTTGTTGTAAAGTCAGGTGGATCTCTAAGTACTGGTCTAAGCCTGATCTACAGAGTGAGTTTCACACAGAGAAGCCCTGTCTCAAAGAGAAAAAAAAAAAAAGAAAACAAAGAAAGAAAGAAAGAAAGAAAGGAAGGAAGAAAGGAAGAAGGAAATTAGCAGAAACAAGTGAGAAGCAGGACTGTATGTGCCAAGCTTCATTTTATGTAAAGACCACAAGAGAAAATTACCATTTTCTTATGTGCATAAGGCCCTCTTGCAGGGTGCATAGGAATGTAACTACTTGGTGCCCATGATGACATTCTGGGGCTGAGGAAGGAGGAGCTGGGAGATTATACTGTGTAGACCTTTGAATTAGCATAGAACCCTAACTACCACCCTAACATATCTATTATCCCAACTAAATTATTGTAAAGGAATTCTCTAAAATCTTTTAACTAAAATACTTTAAAGAATAATATGGCAATAGTGGGAAGTAACATTTAAAAGAATGTCTGGGGGTATTGGGAAGTAAAATAATCACATTTTGACCTCCTGGTTGTATTTCTTGAAGATCATATGCTTAAGCCTAAACTGGACAGAGGTGAAGGGAAATATTCATTTCCATTAGGGGTTCCTATCAGGGTAAGGTGAGTTGGTTGAGCCATGGGAACTAGAATATAAAAATATCTTTAGAAAAAAAACAAAGGACACACAGGCATGTGTACAGGCACAACCAGGCCTGCTAACTGCTCTGAGAAAACACGCCTCAAGCCGCTCCCTCCTCCATAGTAGCCACATTGCTTTGGTTACAGAGAAGCAACATCTCATAAAGATTTCTAATCACTTTATTGCATCTGTTGATGCAAAAGTCATATAAGGTGAGTTTATATCCTCCCTAAAGGATCTAGGGAAATCAAACACTCTAATTATTATATCACAGATTAGCAACTAATAAACCAACTGGCTTTGTGTGTGGATTGTTGAATAAAAAACATCATCGGATGTATTGCTAGGGCAAGGATGGGTGTCCAGGCTTTCGTCGCGGAGTGACCGAGTCTCTGCAGGCGTGTAAGCTGGCCCAGTCCAATGGTTGGGGCGTCATGGTGTCCCATCGCTCTGGGGAGACTGAGGATACTTTCATCGCTGACCTGGTAGTGGGGCTCTGCACTGGGCAGATCAAGACTGGTGCCCCTTGCCGATCCGAGCGCCTGGCCAAGTACAACCAGATTCTTAGAATCGAGGAAGAGCTGGGCAGCAAGGCCAAGTTTGCCGGCAGGTGCTTCAGGAACCCCCTGGCCAAGTAAAGTGGATGCAGATCCCTGGAGCCACCAGCTGCTTACACCCCATCCCTGACGTCGCCAAGGCGGCTCAAGGCCGGCCCGGTGCTTGCCCCTCCCATGCCACTGCTTCCTTAGCTGTCTTCAGTCTGCCCGACCACCTGGAGCCCTGCGGGGAACCCCAGCTTTGTAATCATGTGACTGGTCCGAATCATTGTTACCTCACTTCCAAGCTAGTGTCTGGAGCCCAGTGTAATCTCTAGGGTGGCCACAGGAAAGACCCCTGCCCCAGCGGTTCTACATGTAGAATAAAAGCCTCAGTGACCCATTAAAAAAAAAAATCATCATGTTTTTTCCAAAAACAATATTCTGGGTGTTGTTCAGCAATGAGCCAATGAAGTGTTGTGATAGGCCAGATACTGTCAAGCCAAGGAAGACTAAATCATGTTCCCTATTGTCCTGGACCACAGGTAGCTATAAAGAGTAAACTAGAATCAACTAGGAGGCCAAGAGATGGCTCAGCCAGCAAAATGTTTGCCTTGTAAGCAGAAGGACCTGACTTGGATCTTTAGAATTTAAGTTTTAAAAAGCTGGGTGTTACAATGGGGAGACTGAGACAGGCAGAATCCTGGGGCTTACTGGTAAGCCAGTATAGCTACTTAGGGGAATTCAGGCCAGTAGACAACTCTGTCTTTAAAAAAGCAAGAAAGATAGCTGGACAATGGCGGCGCTCTCCTTTAATCCCAGCTCTTGGGAGGCAGAGGCAGGTGGATCTCTGTGAGTTCAAGGCCAGCCTGGTCTACAAGAAAGCATTCCAGGACAGGCTCCAAAGCTACACAGAGAAATCCTATGTCAAAAAACCACAAAAACAAAAACAACAACAACAACAACAAAAAAAAACGAAGGAAGGAAGGAAGAAAAGGAGGAAGTAAAGAAAGAAGAAAGAAAAGAAAGGGACCAGCACCTGAGGAACAATGCCTGAAGCCAACCTCTGGCCTTTAGATGCACATACCTGTACACATCACACACACACACACACACACACACACACACACACACACGAGAATAGAATGTGATTCATCTGTGGAATTCCGTGGCAATCAAGAGAAGGCAGGGAGTAACTCAGAATGCTTTGTGGAGAAGCAAGTATGTAAACCAGTGTAAACCCTAGCTTAAATGAGGAGCTGAAGTGAGGGTGGGGAAGACATTCCACCCAGAGGTGCAACTTTGTAGAGGTAGAAAGTTTGCCTTGCAAGCGCACGTGAAGCCCCGGGTTTGACCTTCAGCACAAAAAGAAGGAAAGAACAAAAGACAATTCAACCAGAGGATTCTGTGCCTAAAGGCAAGGAAGTACAGATGACACATGAGACAGTCTGGGCCGACACCTTTAGCGGTCGTATTTTTCATGAATTGACGAGAATCCGTCATGGGAAGCAGGTTGGGACAGGTTACAAAGTATCTAATGTGTCTGCCTAACAAGTTTGGACTTTGCCTTGTCTGCAAGACTGTCTTCTCAGTGGACGCCTGGAGACCTCTACCTTTCCCAAACACCTTTCAAGCAGTCTGTCCTTCTGTCGGCTTCCCTGGTCTTGGAAGGTGAGTTTGAAAAGTTGCAAACTTGCTGTTTTCCCTATTCTTCTGATTGGTTTGTTTAAGAGTTTCATGCATCCCAGGCTGGTCTCAAATTAACTATGCAGCTAAGGATGGCCTTGAATCTCTGATCTTCCTACTTCTACCTGAGTGCCAAGATTATAAGTGAGCCCCGATGTTGGAATTTAATCCATGGCCTCCTGCACGCTGGGCAAGCACTCTAGCAGCTGAGCTACTTACCCAGCCTTACTTCCTCGTCTAGTAATCAAAATCTGACGTCTGTCACTATTATTTTCCTTTGATAAACCATTTAGCAGCATTTCCCTGTGGCAAGGACTGGGGTCAGAGCTTTATAGACTTATTCTGTCCTCAAAACCACCCCTGGGGGATTGTGTTCTATTCCAGATTCTTGCTAACAGTAGGTAACTGGATGGAAAAGAGGACAGGATTGCCCCAAGGAAAGGCTGAGAAGGGTTATTGTATGTAGGAGGATAGAACCGTCAGAGGCATCTGTACCCAGGCCATGAGGAGTGGGGAGGGAGAGAGGAAGAGGAGAGAGAGAAGGGTTAAAAGAGGAGCCACAGACCAAGAGGTCAAGAGAGGAACAAGGAGACAAGAAAGTATGCAGACAAAATGGCTAGGTTATATAGGAGAAAAAAGAAGCTGGGGGAAGAGAAAAGAAACTTGGGGGCTGGAGAGGTAGGAAGGGGGCTGGGTATGACTGCCAGGAAGACTGTGACAGGTACTGTAGGGACTGGGGAAGCCTAGAGGCTAGCATAGACCTTGATATAGCACAGGCTCACTTTAATTGAAGAGTCCTACAGCCCTTTTGACAGAGACAAGAGAATGATGCCTTCTAGCAGGTGGGAACTATCTTCTTAAGTCCCTGGGGAATGCTGGCTTTTGTCTAAGTACCAGACTTTGGGAAAAGGAATTTCTTGGGGCCTGACAGTAGCTTATTTGGAACTAGACTTGTAGAACATGCTTAGGCAACTCAGAGCACCCACTGGAAAGCAGAGGACTAGAAACAGGCGGGGCCCAAGAGAAGAGGCAGTGCCTGAAGGTCAGACCCTATTTCAGTGACAATTTATGCATTTTATTTCAGTGGCTTTGTGGTCGAGACAGAGTTTACCTCTACAGCAGTCTGGCCTTGAACTTGCTATGTGACCCAGGGTAATCTTGAGCCTTCCATCCTCCTGCCTCCTGCATAAGCGTGTGCCTGTGGACTAGCTGCCAGAAGCAGAGAGAACAGCTTGGTCCATTCCAGTCGGGAAGGCTATTCAGACAGCAATGTGATGAGTACTTGCTATACACATCCTCTCTTGACCGTGGGAGTGGATGAGAGAAGAGACTTAGGGTAGGCCGACAGGTTACCCAGGTAACTTGGTTAGAGGGTGGCAGGACTGGAATTGGGGTCCAAGCCAGGTTATCTGCAAACAACCCACGCTGTTGTGCAATAGGTGATGTTGCTCTGGCTGTTTCCACTGTATTCCACAACCCCCACAGAGGATGGCTCCATCATTCTGTTTATAGTACAGTCTCTGACCTGACCCTCTTGCCTTGTCTCACTTCCCTTCATTTTCCACCCTGTTGCTAAGATATGATTTTTAAAAGTATGATTTTTTTCATGTCAGCATCTTGTACAAAAATCAGTGCCTCGACCCCTTGAAGAAACTTGTATGACTAACAACATCTCATACTGATCACCCCCTCTGTAATGAGTCAAGGGATGCTGTGGCTGGGCTGCAAAGACACATCATTTACAGTGTACCACCTTATACTTATTAATGGTGACTAACACTTGCATTTGTATGCGACTTACCAAGGTCACAGAGCTGTCTTCTGCCAACTTTATAATTCAAATGAGACGGCAACATCTATAAGGGTGCATATGTCATTGTTGTTATGATTGTTTTGTCTCTTTAAGAGACAAGCCAAGCCCACTCCCTTCCTGCTTGCAGCCTAGACCCTGACCCTCTCCTCTTCTTTCCTGTCCCCTGTCTTGGAGAGGCTCTCTCGCTCCTTTCTCTCACCCCCTTCTCCCCTTTTTCCTTCCCCTCCATAACGCAACTAATAAATATCCAATTCTATTTTGTACAATGTGCCTCCCACCCGCTGCCTGCTCACCCTGCTCGCTGGGCTCTACCACCACGTGGCTAGGGACCAACCACCTTGGTTTGTGGACCTGCTGCCACTGGGACCCCGCAGCAAGCTGCTGGGGACTTGCTGCAAATTTATAACAGTCATCAAATCCCAGAACCCTTTAGAACAGCAATTCTCAACCTGTGGTTCATGACCCCCCAAAGACCATCAGAAAACACAGATATTTACATTATGCTTTAACATGACAGTAGGAAAATGACAGTTATGAAGTAGCAATGAAAATAATTTCATGGTTGGGAATCACCACAACCATATTAAAGGGTAGCAGCCTCAGGAAGGTTGAGAACTGTGAGTTATCATCATCCTCATTAGTATTTTCAGAATGAAGCTCATTGGCTAGTTCATTATCGGTTTGTCTGAAATCTCCTACTGCTTCCTACATTTCCTGGCTGTAGATCCCATACCTAACCAGGAGGAGATGTACTAAAAAACTACTAACAGTAATCATTATCTTCTTGTTTTGGAAATATTTGATTCCTTACCTCCACAACTGTTACTGAATTAATTAATTGACTGATTAATTAATTTATTTGTTTTAAGCTCTGGGGCTGGAACCCAGGGCCTTGTATGAGTTAGCTAAGCGCCTGCCACTGAGCCGGTAGCTTCAGATCCTGCTAACTGAGGGAAAGCAGCGATAAAGTGGACAGTTTCCCCAAATGTAAGATGGGAAGGTGCTGGGGTGTGCTCTCCTCTTTTGACTAGGGATAAGAATGGAAACATGGGTGTAGACTGGTGACCACCATTTCTTCTCTCCCTTGCTGGTGTCCTGGGCTCCAGTGGAAGTTTGGAGGGCTGTCTCTTCAGTTTGCAATGCCAGGGCAGGCCACACCTATAACAGAGAACACAGTTTGGTAAAAAAGACTTTCAGAAAAATTAATAAAAAGGGGATGCCTATGTATGCTCTGGTCATTTCATAGTACCAAGAGTTAAAAAAGAAAGAATGAAAGAAGGAAGGAAGGAAGAAAAATAATAAAGAAAAGTAAAACAGGAACTCTCCCCTTCTGTCTGGGGAGACCATATTCCAGTAGAGACAAGACCTCGAGTCTGCTGTGACACACAATAAGAATGGGGGGGGGGTGTTGAGGTTTGGTCAGTGGTGGAGTACTTGTTTAGATGTGAGAGGCCCTGGGTTTGATGAGGAGAGCAGAGTCACAGAGAAGGGAGTAGTAGGATGGCTTTAGGAAGGATTACACAGTAGTAGATCAGAGGCTAAGAGAGTAAGAGTTTACCTGAAAGCTGAGGTGGAGAACGGCGGGTGTCTGAGGAGGAGCACGGCGACGTCTGAGGAGGAGCACGGAGGGCCTCTGAGGAGGAGCACAGCGGGCCTCTGAGGAGGCAGGTGGGAGGTGCACCAGGGCCTTAGGAATGGGGAGCGATTCAGACTCTGGAGCTGCCTATTTAGCAACTGTTCTCTTCCCATTCAAATTTCTCAGTCACAGAGTTAAGAACAACTGACCTCATTACTAGTTCTTGGGTGGGCCCCAGTCCCCACAATCCATTCTCTTGCCACAGATGGTTCTCAAAAAGCATGTCCTCCAGGCCTAAGCGAATTAATTAGTCATGGTGTCCTCAGGGGACAGGGACACACTCAGTGCTATTGGACATGGAGGAAGCATGCAAACCTAAGATGGCTGTTTCTCATTTTGTTAGGCTAAGGAAAGCCAACAAGAAGTAAAAGCTGTCACAGAGAACTAAGGGGATCGCAAAGAAACGAAGCCGGGGACTTGACTGGACTTTGATGAAGTGGCCAGAGGCCCTGCTTTCATTGTTTAAACTAGCTATCGGAGTGGCTTCTCACGGAAATCATTTGACTCTGCGGTGTTGCTGGCTTGCACTGACAGAGGATGGAAAACGGGCCCTGCAATGAGAGCAGAGTCTGTTCTAGAGACACAGAACGCTCCTAAGGCGTTTGGTCACGTTAGGGAGTGACATTATCTGAGATGACTTTTTTTTTTTTGACTTTTAACAAAGAGTTTTATTGTATTCATTGAAATAAAATTTTTTTAAAAAATAGAGTTATCTCTCATAAGTGTCTGTCTTTAACTCTTTTTTTTTTCTTTTTCTTTCTTTTTTCTTTTTTTTTGTGAGCTTAGCCTTTAATGGCTGAGCCATCACTCCAGTCCCTTTTATGACTTTAAAAAGATTATGTAGCCGCACTGTGGGTGACCTGGGGAGAGCAAAGCTGAAGAGGGAGGTGCCCAAGTCATGTCTCCTCTTTTACTATTCCTCCTAAAGTGTCACTTTCAGATCCTTTCCCCACCAATCTGGTTTTTTGTTTGTTTGTTTGTTTTTCTTCAAGACAGGGTTTCTCTGTAGCTTTGGAGCCTGTCCTGAAACTAGCTCTGTAGACCAGGCTGGCCTTCAACTCTCAGAGATCAGCCTGCCTCTGCCTCCCGAGTGCTGGGATTAAAGGCGTGCGCCACTACCACCCAGCTCTTCCCCACCAATATTAAAAGGGAATTATCTTTAAAAAATATTTGATTCAGCCTGGGTCTGGTGGTTCAAGGCCAGCGTGGTCTTCAGAGCTAGTTCCTAGACAGCCAGGACTACATAGAGAAATCCTGTCTTGAAAACAAAACAAAAAATAAAAATAAAAAATATTGAAAATAAAAAGGGTTTTTGTTTTTTTATAATTCAGCCAGGTGTCATAGTTCACACCTTAATTCAGGACTCAGGAGGCAGAGGCAATAAGAACTCTGAGATCCAAGCCAGCCAGAGCGACACAATGAGACCCTTTCTCAGAAACAACAAGAAAGCCTAACTCGAGGCTGGAGAGAATCGAGGTTCAGAGGTTAAGAGCACTTGTTGCTCTTGCAGAGGACCTGGGTTTGGATCCCAGCAAACATGTGTTGGTTCATGACTCCAATTCCAAGGATGCCTTTTTCTGATCTCTAAAGGCACCAGACATACATGTTGTATACAGACACACATTTAGAAAAAATACACACACACATAAAGTAAATCTTCATAAATTCAAAAGTATTTCATTTGAGAGTGTATAGTGTATGTTTGCAGAAAGCCAGACCTTTCTCTGTGTAAGAGGATCCCAATGTTGGGATGTACTGTTCGGATGTCAGTAACATCTTGGTCTCCATTTTGCTCCGGCACTTGCGGTTCTTCTGTTCCTTATATGAACTTTTCCCACCTGATCAACACAGTGCTTTCTTCATTTTAAAGATTTGTTTAGTTTTGCTTTCGTTTATTTTTGGGGGGCAGTAAAAGAGTAACATTAAATCCTTCTGTACAAAAGCCCCTTTCCCTGGACGTTTGCTGCTCTTCAGGGACGTGAACTTGATCCCAACCAATTTCTTCGCAAGTGTCTTGGGTGACAAACATTCGCCCTGATCTTTTTGACCTCTAGGACAAATTATCAAGTCAATTCTGTTGATAGGAAAAGCATAGGCACTGGCTGGAAACTATTTTGAAAAGATCCAAAGGGTGGGTCGATCTTTTTACCTTGGCTGTCATTATTATGTTCCCCCATCAGGCCTTGTGCTCCATGCCAGGGGCGGGAGGTCAGGAGAGTGTCTGCCTAAAAGTTTACAATGTGGAGTCCAGGGTGGGGAGCACTTTGCAGGAGATGGTGTTGATGAGACAGAGGCATATACGATAACAGCTGCTTCATCTAAAGTGAGCTATGCTTATTTTAATGGCTCTTGAAGCATATGAAAAGTATTTAAAAGTCTCAACAGATACATCCAAAAACTGTCAGATTCCATTTCTGCCCAGATTCTAGGGACACCATTGCAATTTTTGCCACTAGCCAGTGGACTTCAACTAAGAGCCTAGAGGAGAAAGACAAGCTCATTCTTCATCAATGGGGCCATTTCTCTTTCTCATTTGTATAATTTGTAGTGAAGAACTGAACGAAAAGCAGGCACCTGTTGAAAAATGTGTTATTGCCAGATTTGTCACAAGACATAAATTGTTCATTCCTTAACCAAGGAACTATAATTATACTTGCGCTTCCAAGTTAATAAATCATTTTGTCTAAATGACAATATGTGTCCCACCCGCATCCCTCCCCCATTTGACTATCCCTAGAGACTATATTCGTGCTGCATTGGGACCTTCTTCTAAATCCTCTTCGATGCCAACCACTTGCAATGGCTGTCTCCAAACCCTTATCTTCAGCTGAAGCCTGACTTGCACTTACTAAATTCTTGTCACATCAATTCCTCTTGCATACTTGTTCCTTGTCTCCCGGAGCTGGAGGCCTTCTAATGTTAAATTCAGGGTAAGTGCGGCTTTGGGCTCTGCCCTTGATTTCATAAGACACTTACGAAATGCAACGTCCAGTAACCAGCTCAGTACCTGGTGCACAGCAGAAACTGAATAAATATTTTCTGGAAAAAAAAAGAATGAATGAAGAGAAGGTCTATTGAATGGTGAGTGAGGCTGAGATTCCTGAGCTAAACCAAGGACATTTTTGGTTATTAGTCCCCTGAGGTTTCTGTTCTTGCTTCGGTTAACCACCAGTTTTAGAGAGCTGCCCTGCCTTCACTTTTCCTGACCAAGTGCCCTTGGGATTTCCAAGCTCTGTGTCTTCTAAGAAGCAGACCTCCTCAGCTGTAACCTCTGCGGCTTCTGTCAATCAGTGCAGAGCCAGTGACTGGTGATTGTGTTTGTAGTGGCATGGATGTTCTGGGAAATGCCTTGCTTTATCTCCCCTCTCACCTTCTCCACCCTGAGACTGGCTCCAGTCACATTTTGTTTCTCTCTGTTCTGTCAGTTCCTATGTAGAGAATCCCAAGAGCTGATCTTCCTCTGAGGCTTAGGTAAATCTAGCTGACACACATTGCTGGTGAGAACGCAATGCTCCTTTGGAAGACAGCTTGCCAGTGTCTTATAAACCTAAACAGTCTTACCATAAGATCCAGAAATCTTGCTCCTTCGTACTCACTCGAGTTAGCTGAATTATGTATACACTAAAGTGAACACAATGATATTTGCAGTTACTTTCATCATTGTTGCTGACCCCTGATAATAAACAAGATGCCTTCAGTAAGTAATGGAGAAGCAAAGGATAGTGTGTCTACATAATAGAATATTCCTCAATAATAACGAGAAATGAGTCATAAGGACATGAAACACCACAGAGGACCTAAAATCCAGGTGAGCAAGTGAAAGATGTCTGAAAAGATTACAAATTGTATACAACCATGAAACATTCAAGAAAAAACATGAGTATCTGACCTGGAGACATGGAGTGATAAAGTCCTTTCCCTGCACATTCCTGGTCCTATAGCAAGTCTTTCTCTGTTCTGCCAGCCAGCTCCCAAATAACAATATGGAGACTTCTTATTAATTATGAAAGCTTTGTTTGACTCAGGTTTTTTTCCCCCCGACTAGTTCTTATAACTTAGTTAAACTATAATTTTAAATCGACATTCTGCCATGTGGCTGGTTTACCTCTTTTTTTTTTTCTGAGATAGATTTTCTCTGTAGCTTTGGGTGGGGTCTGTTCTGGAACTAGCTCTAGTAGACCAGGCTGGCCTTGAACTCACAGAGATCTGCCTGCCTCTGCCTCCTGAGTGCTGGGATTAAAGGCATGGGCCACCACCACCCGGCTTCATTTACCTCTTTTTAGTACAGTACATCTGCCTTGCTTGAGTCAGCTGGCAAAATCTGAATGCCTAGATTCCTCCTCCCAGTTCCTTCCTCTTTCTCTGTCTCTGCTTAGAAGTCCCACCTAACCTCTTCCTGCCTAGCTATTGGATGTTCAGCTTTTTTTTTTTACACCAATCACAGCAATACATCCTTACACAGTGCACACATATCCTGTGTTTTCAATCCCAAGAGCTATAAAACAAAGCAATGCTGTGGAGACAGTAAAAAAAAGACAGTAAAAAGAGGTCCAGCAGAAAGAGGGATGAACAGCTGGTGCGCAGAGGATTTGGGGGAGAAATAAACTATACCGTGTAATTTGTACAATGGTTGACACATCTACGTTTGTCCAGAGCTGTAGAATGCACAATTCTAAGAAAGAAGCCTTGTGGAAACTCTGGGTTCTGGGTGACAGTGGCAGCCACCTTAGCTCACTGTTGGAAACAAATGTTCCACACTGGTGGGAGATGTGGGGCAGCTGAAACACTGTAACTATTAGCGCAAGGAGTATATGAGAACTTACTCTGCTTTGGGCTCAATTTTGCTAGGACTATGTTGTTACAAAATAAAGGCTATTTTAAAAAGGTAGGAGCTGGGCTGCCAAGATGGCTCAACCAGTAAAGGCACCAGCTGCCAAGCCCGATGACCTGAGTTTGACCTCTGACACCCACATAGTAGATGAAAAGAACCAACTTCTGAAAATTGTCTTTAACCTTCATACTCATACTCAACTCCCCTATAATAAAAATGTGAGGAAAAGTTTTAAGAAGGGTAACATAAAAATAGAAAGGTAGTAGATAGGGTACATGGGTAAACAGATAGATGTTAGGTAGGTAATGGATCGAGGATACATACGTAAATCTAGCTTCATTCCTCTATATGTGGAGAGCTTTATTATTGGCCTATATTGTCTGGGTTAAAGCAGAGGAAATGGAAAAGATGATTAAGAGAAAATAGGGCAAAAATTAAAAACCTAAAAATGTGTTTATTATGTTTTTAGTCAGGCACTGTGGTGTACACCTGTAATCTCAGCACTGAAGGACAAATGCCAGCTTGGGTTACACAATGAGACATGGTCTCAAAATCAAACCAGTGAGAACTGGAGCAATGGTTCCCCAGTTAAGACTGTGTATTGCTCTTGCAGAGGACTCAAGTAACTCCAATTCCACAGGATTTGGCTTCCAACGGCACCCACACACATATTACACACACACACATACACACACCCCAAAACAAAAACATCTTCCTGGCAGTTCCCAGAACAACTGAGTACAGAAAGACAAGCTATTTTCTTACTCACTGGGCAACAGGAAAGATACCTGCCTAAACATAAGCATTCATTAGCAACAGTGGAAAATCCAGCAGCCTATATGGTCCTTCCTTGAGGAAGACAAAAAGATTAGGGCTAGGGCTGGAGAGATGGGTCAGAGGTTAAGAGCATTGCCTGCTCTTCCAAAGGTCCTGAGTTCAATTCCCAGCAACCACATGGTGGCTCACAACCATCTGTAATGGGGTCTGGTGCCCTCTTCTGGCCTGCAGGCATATGCACAGACAGAATATTGTATAGATAATAAATAAGTAAATATTTAAAAAAAAGATTAGGGCTAGTCCTCCTGCTGGAGGCCCCACTTCCACACTGCCTTCAGACTTCCTATGGTATTTTAAACTAGACTTAGAATGCTCCCTACATTAAAAGTACTTGGAAATACTGTCTACACTACTCAGACTATGCTAAAAATTAGTAGTTAAGGGAGAGGGACTAGGGCTTTATATTTTTAAAAATGCCCAGGCATTTTGGTGGAGTGAGGCTTCAGAACCATCAGACTTTAGGGTATTTATTTATTTTTATTGTTTTTGTTTATTTATTTATTTATTTATTGATTGATTGATTTCTATACTGGGGTTAGAGTCCTGGCCTTCCAGTATGCTAGGCTAGCACTGTACCACTGACCTACATCTTCAGTCTCCACCAAACCTTCCTGCGGAAGGAGCTCGTGTGGCGGTTGAAAGGAAGGGGAAGGAGGAAGGCAGATGGTATGTTTTCTACTATTCTTGATTGGAATGCAAGTGCGATTTGTCATAGTGCTTGTACACTGTAGAGTGTAAGTAGATGCTTCTTGTCCGGACTGCTGATGTTCCCAACTACCTGGCAGCTGTTTCCCAAATTACCACACAGAGGCTTATGTTAATTATAAATGCTCAGCCAATAGCTTAGGCTTATTATTAGCTAACTCTTATGCTTTAAATTAACCCATATTCCTTATTTACACTCTGCCACATGACGGTACCTTTATTAGCATGGCACGTTCATCTCCTGCTCCTTCTACATCTGGCTGGCGACCCCGACTCTGCCCTTCTCCTTCCCATCCTCCTTAGTTTGGTTGCCCCACCTATAGACTTCCTGTTTAGCTACTGGCTAATCAGTGTTTTATTAAATCAATTTGAGTGACAAGTCTTTACAGTGTACAAGAGGATTATCCCACAACACAAGAGCCTTTGAGTCAGTCAGAAAACTCACTCAGGTCCCAAACTGAATTCTAAACCAATTTACACAATGAAGGAGGAAGTTACTGTGGATTTCTTATCCTCAGACTTTTAACAAGTCTTCACTTTTAACAACTTCTAACTTTAACTTTTAAAAGCTGAGTGAGACTTTTACCACTGCAATTTGGTCTGACTCTGATGGTGACCCATGCCCCTTACTAGCAATCCATCCCTCACCATTACATTCCACGGTCTTGAGACAAAGGTGTCACCTCTGTCCCATGTCTTCTCTTGAACTTCTTCCAATTCCTTCCGTCTTGCCCTTGTCCTTTATAGCTGTTCCTTGCAAGATACAGGGATTATTCCTCCAAATGAAGGCTCTCCATTTTTCTTCTTCCTCCTCCTCCTCTTGTATAACCACGGTATAGAGTTGGCACTAGGAATGTCCACAGATGTCAAATACAAGGCTCGAAAGATTTAAGCCATTTGCTTCAGTACACCTTGTGAAGCTCTCATTTCCCATCTCATCCCTTTGGTTTGGAATATCAGTTCCTCTCCCTCCACAGCCCTTTGTGTCTTTCCTCTGTTGCCATGGATTTGACCCTTGCTCTTGAATCCCTACCTGAAGGTTGGTGTATGGCCACCTGCCAGGTAATGTCCACTTATGACGGACCCACTACCCCTATGGGTCTCAGACTTCTGGATGCACCTGGACTCCTGTGTATTTCATCAGACTACTCCAGGGGCCCAGACCCCACCCTGTCTTCTGTTACCAGTTTAGGTTGCTGAATGTGCCAGAAAAATACAAGTTGTTTGTTACTAAAATGGGCTGTGGAGTCTGTTGTGACCCTTGCTTTTCTTGTCTGGAAGTCTTTCATAACTGGCCATTCAAGAGTGAGAAGTTAATCTAATAGAAATCATTTTAATACAATGAGCAAAAATAGCCTTGGTAGTGGGTTACAGAGATGGCTCAGTAATTAAGAGCACTTGTTAGAGAACCCAGGTTTAAAACCAAGCATCCATGTCATGGCTTACAATAATTTGTTTTTTAAAAATATTTATTTATTTATTTATTTATTTATTTATTTTGCAGTATTCTGTCTGCTTGTATACCTACAGGCCAGAAGAGGGCACCAGACTTCATTACAGATAGTTGTGAGCCACCATGTGGTTGCTGGGAATTGAACTCAGGACCTTTGGAAGAGCAGGCAATGCTCTTAACGGCTGAGCCATCTCTCCAGCCCCGGCTTACAATAATTTGTAAATCCAATTCCCAGGGTCCATCTCCTCTGACTTTGGTGGGCTCCTGCATACATGTGATACACATACATATATTCAGGCATACATACATATACATAATATAAAATAAAAAAAATAGTTCTGGAGAGATGGCTCAGCAGTTAAGAGCATAGGCCACTCTTCCAGCAGAACCGTATTTGATTCAGAGTATCTGCTGGAAGCTCACAACTGTCTATAATTCCAGTTCCAGGGGATCCAATGCCCTTCCCTGGGCATCAGGCACACACATGGCATAAGAACATACATGACCCCAAAAAACCCTCAGACTGCTTTAATCCTCCCTTTCTCAATTCTGTGCAGTCACTAATCAGATTTTTTTTTTTGTCCACGTAGTTTTGCCTCCTATGGATATTTTATGTAAGTGAAATCTTAAAATAAAATAAATGACTCTTTATGACTGGTTCCTTTTACTTTGTATTTTTCTTTCAAGGCTCTCCTATGTGTAACATGTATCTATATTTTATTTCTTCTACTAAAGAAACGTTTAGCTATTTACAGCATTTTATCTGTTAGTAGATACTGAGGTTATATGCACATCTTGGCTATTCATTGTTTTCTTGGCATTATCTTTCCAGTTCGCACATTATCTCTTGAACACTCAATGGCTTTTCTAGCCAGAGATCTTCAGTCCTCTACCTTTCTCCCATAGAACTGTCCAAGACATAATGTTGGCCATAAACAGCTAGGGGGAGGAAGGGTTTCTTTTATTTCACAAGTTACAGTCCATCACCTTGGAAAACTAAAGTGGGATCCTGGGGCAGGAACCTGGAGACAGGAGCTAGAGCAGAAACTACAGAGGAACACTGCTTGTGTTCCGCCATGGCTTGCTCAGCTTTTTTTTTTTCTACAAAGGATGGCATTTCCTGTAGAGGGCTGGTCCCTCATTTATCAGTTATATTTCAAGAATATCATCAGTTGAAGTTTCTGTTTCCAGATGATGCTAGTTTGTGTCAAGTTGACAAAAACTCGCCAGCACAAATAGCATATTCAGTTTTGTGTGAGACCATTTTCATCTTTCTTTGGTCTAGATGCAGAAGTGGAATTGCCAGGTCACATGGTATCTGTCTTAAGTAATGTCATGACCGCTCTAAAGTACATTTGAGTAGATTTTTGTTGTAGATACCAGGGAGAGCACAGTCAGAGATTTCTGGGATAGTTCAGCGCAAGGAAGGAAAGTAATAGACTAAAAACCATGGCCAGTAGACTCCAGGCCACGACAAAAGAGAGAGGGGGAGAGTGAGAGAAGAAATGTCAGGGTTAAATAGGAGTGAGAAGCTGGGGGAAGTGAGCTTGAGAAATTTAGAGTTTAGGGTCGGGGGGCAGGGTGAGAAGAGCCACAGGTCCTGTGCGAGCCTGGAGAGCTGGCAGGCACTTTGGTATTTCAACCGGCACCACAGATACCTAGTTTTCAGGAGTTTTTTTTTTTTTCCTCAGAGACCAAGCCATTTCACATTCCCACCTGCAGTGTCTGGAGTTCCATTTTTCCACAACCCAGTCAACGTTTATCATCTTTATTATAGTCATTCTATTAGGGTTTTTTTTGGGGGGGGGGGGGTTCGAGACAGGGTTTCTCTTTGGCTTTGGAGCCTGTCCTGGAACTAGCTCTTGTAGACCGGGCTGACCTCGAACACACAGAGGTCTGCCTGCCTCTGCCTGCCTCTGCCTGCCGAGTGCTGGGATTAAAGGCGTGCGCCACCACCGCCTGGCTCATTCTGTTGTTATTAACTGTCCATTGCTGGGGATAGGAAACAAGAACAGACAAAAAGGCTAAGTTCAAGTCCTTTAGTCATATAACACAAAGAGATGATCGACATCATGATTCCAATATATCCTCGGAGAATCCTGTTTGATTCTCTTTCCCTACTCCCAATCCCCAACTACGAGGGGTGGCGGTGTTTGACACAGCGAGAAGACTTGCTCAGCAGGGTCTGCTCTTTAGTTCTCCCCCTTAGATACTAGCTCTGACAGTGACTTGAGCAATCACCCACAGAAGCCGCTGGGTTTCCTTTTCCCACACCTCTCCTCCAGGGCTGAGAAGTGGGAGTTACAGCCTTCTGGAACAAGGACCGGGAGGATGAAGAAAACTACAACACCCAGGAGTCCAGGCGGTGCTGGCAGGGGCGCGCGCTCCATTCTGGCCGATAGCACAGCGCCCTCCCCGGTGTACTACTGTTAAAGCCTGGAGGCGAGTCTCTCTTCAACTAGTTTAGCCTCTTTCAGGCCCTTTTCCGGCTGGGATGACGCAGCTTTTCCCCGCCCCATTCTCCGTAGTCTGGAGAAGGAGGGGCTCTAAGCAAGCGTCTTCACAGATTTTAAGGGGCGGAGAAGGTAGGCTAGGGACCTCGGGAACAGAGCGCATGCGTCCCAGAGCTGCACGGTTACGAGAGTTTACGGAAGGCGTGTAGGGGGGCGGGATGACGGGACACGGGGCGGAAGTGGCTGCTGAAGTGACGCACGCGCATTGGCCGCTAGTGCCCATCCTCCGGAAGTGGGGCGACCGCCCTGCGACAGGCCCCGCCCCAGCCCCGCCCCTGCTCCCCGCCCCCTGTTCTCTTAGGTGGCGCCGGCTTGCGGCCGGTGTGGCGCCGGTATTGGTTCCAGAAGCCGGAGCGGGCACGTTCCCTGGACAGGCGTCAGGGCTATGGTCGCCAGCTTCCGAAGGCCCGCTTTGCATCTCAGCCCGATCCTGAGCACGAACCTGAACTGTCTCCTCAGCCCAGTCCCCCGGAGCGGTCGGCCGCTCCCCGGGCGCGCCCCCTCCGATGGCGGCGGAGATCCAGCCCCAGCCCCTGACCCGCAAGCCGATCCTTCTGCAACGGGTCGAGGGGTCTCAGGAGGTGGTGAACATGGCGGTGATCGTGCCTAAGGAGGAGGGTGTCATCAGCGTCTCGGAAGACAGGTATGGACTGCTTGCCCCTCGGCCGCGCGGAGGTCCGACCGGGGTTTGGTGGGAGTGGAGACCGCGCCTACTGGTCCAGTTCCGAGCGCGGGGACTGGCTCCTGGCGGAGTCCGAGTGGCCCTTGGGCTGACGGTGCCGGGGACACCAGACCAGGGTCCAGATTCGGGGGTGGGAGGGGCAGAGGAAGGAGCCGCCCGGCCTTGCAGGTGTGTTAGCTTGGAAGAAGCCCGCCGCGCCAGGATGATTTGGGGACGCTAGTTGGTCCAGTTCTTGACTCCCCAGAAGAGAAAGGAAACGCTACTACTTTCTTCCACACAGTCTATCTACTGACCTGTGTATATCCAGGACAGTTTTCACCGAACTCAAGGACTGTTAAATTGTGAAGACAGTAACTGTGGGCTTCTGCGTGTCGTGCCTTTCTTTCCTAATATCTTGGAGCTCAACAGGGAAGTTTCTGGAAGTTGCAAGGCGCCACTTTTGCAGACATCTACTTGAGTTCCTTCCCTTTGCCTGCTTCCTTTCCACTTGCTTAGTTAGCAGAAGTAACTCTAGTTCTTCTGCCGTCAGTGTTCTCCCCTGCACTGCGTTTTTGATTTCCAGAGGAATGCCGCTTGAACGTGGGAACTAGGGTAATAGATATGAAATATATATGAAGTTGGGTAATATCCACAAGCATCCTAAAAACAGTTGTAACACGGGAGAGGAATGTGAATATCTGAGTTTTTAGCTTCAATTAGGTGGTTTGGTTTGGTACCATGCTGAGGTAGTTTTCTTCCATAATGACTCTTAAACTTGTAAAGGTAGAGCAAAAGTGTTCACTTTTTTTTAAAAAAAATAATCGTTTCGGCACTTTCTATGATGTAAACTCAGACATTGTTACTTGATTGGTCTCTTAGGTTCTTGAATATAACTAGGAAGAGCGTCTTACATGTGTATATTACACATCTGCATCATGCTTGGAATAAAGGGCACAGGCTTCATTTCCTATGCAGATCCGTGGGAAAACACTGGCAACGTATGGTCAATGGCAGTCAGTCCCGGAAGAACAGAAGAAGTTAATTGAGGTGAACGTGGGAGCTTTTTGAAATTCATAAGGAAGTCTTATGACAGTGTTTCACTTTTTCCTTTGGTGCTGCATGCTTAGATGGCACCAGACCGCTTCTGGGCTTCCTTTTTTTTTTTTTTTTGTCAAAGAATTATCTTTTGGGAATATTTCCCATAAAATATATTGAAGAACTATATTGATAAATGTCCCTTGCCATTACTGGAGATGAAATTGTTCCTAATTTGTAAGCAATTCATAAGTTCATTGAATCAAGTCAGAGGAGAAAGCTTGTCAGACCTCAGCTCCTTCAGATTAGTTTCGAAGCATCTGATTCTCATTCCAATGTCTTTTCCCTGAAGGGAGCAACTTTAGTGGAGGTGCTAGTTCAGTGTCTAGAGAAGCTAACAGTGTATGTGTAAGAAAGTGAAGAGTAGGTTTCATTTCATCGCAGGACAAAGGAAGTGCAGTGTGTAGTTATCTTTTGCTTCTCTAGTTTGCAGTGTATATAACAGAATTTATCTTATTGTGGAGTTACTGTTGAATCAGCCCCTACAGAAATCCAGGGTCCTTGGCTTCGTAAATCTGATTGTTCAGGTTGGCAAGGCTGTGCTTCTTTGGGTCACTCAATCATGAAAGTAACTGTTTCAGGGAGCATTTTTAGTTATAGTTTTCACTAAAAGAGAATTGATCTGTGTGTTCTTGCTTCTCAGAATCAATGTTAGTGCCTCGTGATATAATGCTAAAGATAGGAAGACAGAATATTGATTTTTTTTTTCACCAGCACTTACAAAGACATTACCATTAGCTGCTTTGCCAATTCATTATTGAACCACGAGGGTCAGCTACAAATAATGCCATAGTATTGTTCTTAGGAGACCCTCATTTCCTTTTCTAGTTCTGGCTCATTATATATGTATGTGTACCTTTGAAAAACACTCAATATTCTTTGTTTTAAACAGTAATATACATACTTCGTGTCTATTTTGTGTTCTGTGAATTCTCTAGGGAGCTTTGTGTGTCTTATCAGTTGTGATCTACACAGTGCCTGGCACACAGGAGCCCCTCAATATTTGTTGTATCAGTAACTGTATAGAACCTCCTTCCACTCCGTTTCTGGAAACACAGCATCTTAACTGTTCTGGATTTAATTGATATTTGTTGAGTGACTACTTTGACGGCCCATGAAAACCTTATGTAGATGAATACACATTTGTGGGGGAGGTATTAGACTAGCTGGCCTTAGACGCTTTAAAACTGAGATGTCCAAACATTGCTTCATTCATCCCATTAGACAGTTGGGTTACTAATGTGTTCTCGTGTGTGTGTGCATGACGGTGATGCACACAGTTGAGTAGCAGAAATTTTAGAGTACAGGTTTTGTTTTGTGTATGTGTGTGGTGCTAGGGATGAACTCTTAAGTCTTGTGCATTCTAGGCAAGGACTCTACCACTGAGTCACATCTCCGGGCCAAGAATATTATGTAACAGAACAAAACCCCTTTGTTTAAGATACAGTACTGGAAAGAGAACTTTCAGCTGGGGAAGGATGGCTGGGCTCCACACTCCACAGCCCTTCTTCTCCTCTGAATCCCTCTTCCTTCGGAAGATTATTTCACTTGAAGAACATTTTCGCCTCAGCCTTCTCTCATTAGTAAGCTGATGGTTCTCAACTCTTCAAGTGAAGAATAGGTAAAAGTAATCTTCGTTTTCATTGTTAGGGATTGTCATACATCCTAATTTTATTTGTTATGTTTCTGGGATTAAACTTGAATAAGACAAAGTGGTTAAAAAAAAAGAAGTCTTTGCTTTCAGGTTCATTGTGGCACAGTTTGTACAACTTGGAACTTTACATGATATCCAAGGAGGAAACACAGGGAAAATAGGGAATATAAGAACAAACGGAGTCCCTCACCAGTTAATCTCTCTGCCCTGACGCAGAACCTGTTTCCAGAACTCACTGGCCTTGAGGACGCTTTGGTTTCCAAGGGCTCCAGGCATTCACACGATGCACATATATACGTGCAGACCCGACACTAATACATACATACAAAATAAGAATTTAAAAAGATGGACAAAGCCATTTGAGAGCAGAGCAGCAACTCAGACCTCTGTGCTGTTTCAGTAGAGCCTAAGGTGAAGAAAGCCAGGCAGAACCTCTGTCCAGGGGGGAGCCAGCCTGTTCAGATCCCTATTTTGGTCTTAGTTAGGTTTCTATTGCTGTAATAAATCCTTTCCTCAGAGAACTTGGGGAGGAGAGGGTCTATTTTGAGCATGAAGAGAAGTTAGGGCAGAAACCTGGAGGCAGTAATTGAAGCAGAGGCCATGGAAGAGTGGTGCTTACTGGCTTGCTGTCCCCAAAGCTTGCTCAGCCTGCTCCCTTGTACTGGCTAGGACCTGCCCAGGGTACCACACCCACAGTGGACTGGTCCCTCCCACATCAACCATTAATTAGGAAAATGCCTCACAGACTTGCCAGTCTGGTAGAGGTATTTTCTCAGTTGATATTTTGTCTTCTCATGATTCTAGCATGTGTCAAGTTGACAGACTAACCAGCACACCTTCCTAAGTTCATTATATGCAACACTATCTTACCATACAGAGTCTCTGTAACAGGTAGTTTCTGTTAGTTGTTGGAAGCTGATATTTTCCTCTGGGTGGTCAGAGAAGTACAGCAATCCCTCCCTCAGATGGGCATTGTAGGATGAATAGGAGTTAAGAGGAGAAAAATGGGATAAGCCAAGCCTGGTGGTGCAGCTACTCTTAGAGGCTACTCAGAGGGTGAGTGAGTAGGGTTACGTGTTTGAAGCCACTGCAGCAATTTAGGGAGATGAGCCTCAAAATAAAACAGTGAGAAATGGACTATGGGTATATCAGTGGTAGAGAACCGTTGCCTGGTATTCACAAAGCTCTGGATTCAACCCCTAGTGCTACCAAAAGCAAGACCAAGATCTGTGGTAGAAGACATAGCAGGTCAGAGGGACTAGCACCTGTGGGCAGGCGCTAAGGAACCAGCTAAGACTGCAGCCAGCCTGCACTAGTCAGGATCAGCTCTGAGAGTTGCTGGGCCTCCAGGAGTCTGGGAAATGAGTGTCTTCAGAGGAATAACGAAAGCCAAAATGAAAAAAAAAATGACTGAAACACCTGGGTGCAAGCAAGCATTTGAGATTCTTTTTCTGGATAAAGGACTTGTGGAGGCAGGGGTGGGGCTGGCAGGATAAGAGGGGACCTGAGGGAGGGCAGCCTAGTTTGATTTCTGTTGGTGTGATAAAGCACTAGGCCAAAAGTACCTTGGGGAGGAAAGGTTTTATTTGGCTTTCTGGTCCAATCGCAGTCAATCATTGTGGGAAGTCAGGGCAGGAACTCCAGGCAGGAACTGAAACAGAGACTTGGTGGATTGCTGCTTACTGGCTTTCTCTCCGTGGCTTGCTCAGCTCATCTTCTACAACCCTGGACCAGCTGCCTAGTGGCTGGGCCCTCCCCCATCAATCATTAATTAGGAAACCGCCACATAGACATGCCTGTAGGCCACTATGATAGTGAGAGTTCCTCAACTGAGGTTCCTCTTCCCAGTGGACTCTAGTTTGTGTCAAGTTGACCAAAACCAACAGACTCAGAGAGGTTAAGCACTGAAAAGAGGACCTTGGAGAACTTCCCTGTACTTTGGCTATTTGGAACCAACCCTTTCAGCAGCTTCCTTTAGGGGAGAACTCATGAATGATAAAGGACATCAGAAAAAGGAAACCTGGTGCCCAATGGCTAGCACAAAGGAGACTGTCAAATGGACCCCTGACTTTGAGTTGTAATGGGCTGAGTTTCCCAGGCAGATATTAAAGCTGAGCCTGAGGCAGCTTGCTTTAGGCAGGCTGGGGTGGAGATGGCAAAGAACTGTACTAGAGAGGACCTGGCTGTCTGTCTTTAAAGCTTCACACCTCTAAGTCTTGCAACTGTCCTGTTCCTAAATGGCCTTCATTACTTAATTTTATTTGGAAAAGATAGGTTAGACTTTTATTTCTTATAAATCATCATAATAGTGGTTAATTTACTACTGATTCTTTCACTGTGAAGTGAAATTGCACAAATACTTACATAAAGCACAGGAGCTGGGCTCGTGATGGAGTTTTATGTACCATGGATTTTTAACATTTGTATACAGTTTTTGGAAAAGAGCAAATCAAAGTTTTTCCTACAATTGAAACATAGTTATGAAAGTTGAGGATTTCTTAGAGTGATGGGCTGAAGTCCAAACTCACTTTTGACTATGTGAACTCTATTGAATGGCATAAAATAAGTAAACTTTCACCTTTGTACTAGAGAGCTGTCAGTTGGCACTAATGTTCCTGTTTTCAAGTCCCAAAGGAGTTTGCGCCATGGCCATGGGATTGTTGAAAGTGAAACTTTTACTCTGCATTCAAGGGTGCCCAGGAATCTGCGGGGGGGGGGGGGGGGGGGGCGCTGCCTGTGTGGCCCGGAGGTCAGGAGCAGGCTGACTGTCAGATCTTTGTGGGAAAGTGTGTTTCGGATTACTAAGACCTCAAGGCTGTTGACAGCTCTGACTTTCTTTTAGATTGTGGAACCGGATTTTCTGCAGGACTCTACAGATCTTAATCACTTGAATTGCAAAATTGGAAAGTGCCAGGATGGCATTTCTGACACTCTTGACATGAGTGATTTTGAGCCTGTGATACATACTCCTAGTATAGAACAGAAGCCACTTGAGAGAGAGAACCTGTCCAAGCAAAGGAGATCAAAACTTCTTCGAAAAGCAATCCTACTTTGTACTTACACAGTGTCTTTCCATTGCCGTTTTTGCTTCGTTGTTTGGCATAGAGATAGGGACATTTTTTCATTTGTTACTGAGCATCATCTTGATGTCATTAAAAGAATTTGGAAGAGTGGGGATGTAGTTCAGTTGGTGGAGAGCTTGCCAAATGTGAAGGAAGCGATGGATCCACTCCAGATCCAAATAAAGGGGGCCTGGTGGTGTACACCTCTAGTATCTGCACCTGGGAGGTGGAGGCCAGAGGAGCTGAAGCTCAAGGTCAGCCTTGGCTAAATATGGAGTTGGAGGTTGGGGGGGGGGGGTGGTATACTGAAAAAAAAAACACTTTGGAGTTTGGAGGAAATAAAGCCACTTTATGTCATTTAGAGGTTAGTAAATTGTGATTTAAGACAGGAGTATTAATCTGCTGATATCTGTAGTGTTAAACTGAATGGTATATAGTATATACTTACTTACTGAGGCAGAAAGCTCCTCTGCTCAACTAGACTGTTGAACGGAGTATCAGGATGCTGAAGGCAGCAACTCCTCCTCCCCTCAAGCAGGAGGCCTCTGGGGTTAACCATTAGTAAAAATTAATCCAGGGTTCTAAGAAATAGCCACTAAGGCCGAAAGAGGAAAGGAAGTGGCCTACTTGTCCTCCGCAAGGGTGCTGCTTCATGCGCTTCTGTTTTTAATTTAAAATTCTTGGAAGAAAGCTGGGGCAGAGGCTGAGACCCCAGCCAAATCCATTTCGCTGCATATTCAGTCCGAGTCTCTTCATCTTGGAAAAGTAGGGAGTTTGTGTCTCAGAACTACTTTGTGCCCTTGGGGTGACTGGATGAACAGAAGGTCCCCGCAGCCACCTCACCCCGAAATCACCAGTGAAAAAGAGTAAGGTGGGGAGAAAGAGGCATGCTTGTGTGAGATTGTCCCCAGTTCATGGAGAAACTGAGAAGCAATGCTCTTCCGAGCTTTTGGATAGCAGTGGTTGTTTCTTCCCGGCAGAAAGCTTGCAGATGTGTTTGTTTTGTTCTGGTGCCTAATACCCAGTCGGACAGGAGTCACTTTATTCCTGCTTCTAGACTGATCCTTAGGTTTCAAGTAGTGAACATTTTAGCCCTGGGTAGCTCGCTAGCACCCAGTCACGCCTTGGGGGTGCAGAGTAATGTTTGGGAAATTGATCAGAAATCATAATATTTAGTGCCCATCTCCCTCCCCCATCTCCCTCCCTCCAAAAGAACTGGGGCAGGGAGTGAGATCCCAGCCAGCTCTGCTCTGACCTCGGCATTTCTTGGGTTTCCTGTGCTGTGGTGACCTTCTCATGTGACTTTCTGCTCTGTCATCTCCCTTTGATTGACTTCCTGACCTGCTAGTGGGCTGGGAACCAGAGTTTGGAATTCAGTTCTCTAGAGGGGCTGCTCAGGTCCTTTCTCTGCCTTCATAGTTTTAGTTTTGTGTTCTTTTAAAACAAAACTGGGTGTGGTGGTTCATGCTCTAGAGGCAGAGGCAGGCGGTTTGGACCTCTGTGAGTTCAAGGCCAGCCTGGTCTAGGAGTGAGTTCCAGGACAGTCAGGGCTGTGTAAAGAGACCCTGTCTCAAACAAAACAACAATATGAAATGCAGGTCAACGTAGGGGCCTATTTCCTATGATCCGACCCCTACCCCTGGTCTTCCCTGCCTTTCTGAAATTTGTACTATAGTTCTGGAACCAATCCAGTTTGAATGGAAGTGGATGGAGTTCACAAAAAGCTGGGACTGCAGCAAGGGAGGAGTTGCTTGAGTGGCCCTTTGGCTTCTTGTGGTGTGTTCCCTCATTACTGATTTATTACTTGAAAAATGATGCATCTTACCTAATTGTGAATGTCATTGCTGACCTGTATGAGGAAACTTTTCTTTATAGCTGGACAGATATGCCTGTAATATGCTGCCTTAAAGACCTTAGTGCATTTTCTTATAACTACATTTATTTTATTTTATTTATTGAAAACAAAGTTGTTTTCATACAGTATATTCTGATCACAGTTTCTCCTTCCTCATCTCCTCCCAGTTCCTGTCCCCCTCCCCACCTTTCCATCTCCAGGCCTTCTCTCTCTCTTAAGAAAACAGTATCTTTTCTCTAATTCTAATGAACAACTTAATTTTAAGTGATCATGATAATCCTTCTGGAATATTCTTTCATCTTAAATGAAGACAGTATCATTACAGTTAAAAAAATACCTGCCTATTGACCTTAACACACTGTGCTGTCATGTATTACCTTCTAGCAGCTTTCCTGAAGCAGGCTTCAGAAGTACAATCTAGTCATACTTGTCTGTAGAATTGTCCCCACTTAAAACTCTGCCAGGAGCTAGCTAGTCCTTGCCTGTCATTTTGAGTGGGGATATGGCTTTCTTTCCTTCAGTGGTCACTGGTGTCTAATTGCAGTGGCCTGTAGCACTTATCGTCGTCACTCGTCTTACTGTTGGTTCTGTGTTTAACAAGATGGAGCGTGGGTGGTGGGGTAGAAACCCTTGTCTCACTCTTGGTTTTAGTGGAAGTGCTTGTTTTTTTTTTTTTCTTTTTTCTTTTCTTTTTCCTGTTCAGCAGGATGTTCACTCTGGGCTTGCTGTATATTGCCTTTATTATGTTGAGATATGTTCCCTCTATTCCTAGGTTCTCTATGATGCTTATCATGAAAGGATATTGGATTTTTTTCTTCATTTAATGAGATGATCATGTATTTTGTGCCCTTGAGTCTATGTGATGAATTCAATTTATTGACTTATTTATTTATATTGAACCACCTCTACATCTCTGGGATGAAGCTGACTTGATCATGGTAGATTATCTTTTTGAAGTGTTCTTGAGTTCATTTGGCAAGTATTTTATTGAGAATTTTTGTGTCTGTGTTCATCAGAGATATTGGCCTAAATTATTATTATTATTTTTTTTATTGGATCCTTGCCTGGTTTTGGTATCAGGGTAATACTGGCTTTGTAAAAAGACTGGGAATGTTCCTGCCTTCTGCAGAAAAATTTCAGTAGTATTAGTGTGTATTTTTCTTTGAAGGTCTGGTTGAATTTTGCACTGAATTCATTCAGTCTCTGCTTTTTTTCATTTGAGAGATTTTTAATTTCTGCTTCTATCTCAGTGAATGTTGTGGGTCTATTTAAGTAATTTATTTCCTCTTATTTTAGCTTTGATAGGCCATATATATCAAGAAATCCATCCATTTCTTTTAGATATTCTAGTTCTGTGGAATACAGATTTTTAAGATACATCTTTAAGAGTCTGAATTTCCTCGATGTTTGTTGGGACGCCTCCTTTTTATCTCTGATTTATCCACTTTGATCCCCACTTTCTTTTTCTCGGTTAATTTGTCTAAAGATTTTCCAGCAGTGTTAAGCTTTTCAAAGAAAGGACTCTGTTTTATTGATTCATTGTGTTGTTTTTTGTTTCTGTTTCAGTAACAGCCCTGATTTTGGCGATCTCTTCCAGACTACTGCTTTGGGTGTTTTTTGTTCTGGTTTTCCGAAGGCCTTTAGGGGCATTATTGAATTATTAGCTGACATTCCCTCAGTGTTTTTGATGTAGATCTTTGTTGTTAACATCAGATGCGTTTTAAGAAGGGTCATGCACAGTAAGAAGACTGAATATATGACCTATTCTATCAGTCAGAATAGAGAACCACTCAGACTCTGACCCTTAGTATAACCAGCTCCCTCTTTCTTTAGACACCATAAAGAGACCCTGGATTGTAGCCTGGGCCCTGGAACAGCCGTATCCCTGTGGCCTGCTATCAGTCTTGACAGTGTCCTTTAATCTACAGCATTGTTTTGCTCCAAATAAAGTTTCCTTGCTGCTTCTGCAAATCTACGTGTGTCCCCATTTTCAACTCTTTGGGTAAGAGGCCAATCTGCCAGTTACCGTCTGCTGGCAAGCTCTCATAGTACTGGGAGGTGCTGTCTGGCCACCTGAGGAGAAGAAGAGCTTCCAGTGCTATTACTCATTGGTGAACTGACCTGCTAAAGCAAGATGTCCCCCCTGGTGCAGTAGTGGTCTGGCTCTTATAGTGGAGTGGCCAACTAATCGCTTTTGTATTGGATTCGAGGTCTGCTCCACAGGAAAGAGTTCCTGTCTGGTATTGTAAGTCTAGTCAAAGGCCCTAGAGGGCCTTTCTGTTGTCTTTCTAAATGGACGTGTTGTCAAACTGCCTTCCAGATGTTTATGTGTGTACACATAAATTAGAGGCTGCCCTCTGCCTTGACCAGAGAACCTCCTCTCTCTGTAGAGCTTGGCAGTTAATGCAGAGACTCTAACTAGTCAAAGTGCTGAGAATAAGGGACTGTTGAGTGCTTAGCCGCTCTGTATGTCACACACTTATCCCCGCCCCTACCCAAGGGATCATAGGAAAGGAGAGCAGAAAGAATGTAAGAAGCAGAGGTGGGGGCTGGAGAGATGGCTCAGTGGTTAAGAGCATTGCCTGCTCTTCCAAAGGTCCTGAGTTCAATTCCCGGCAACCACATGGTGGCTCACAACCATCTGTAAAGAGGTCTGGCGCCCTCTTCTGGCTGCAGACATGCACACAGACAGAATATTGTATACATAATAAATAAATAAATGTTAAAAAAAAAAAAGAAGCAGAGGTGGGGAGGCGTGCTCTGAAGTGCTGTCTTCTGGATGTGCTATGGCTGTTGTACTTGTGAACTCTCTACAGCTGTGGTTACCTACGCAAGACCAAGCAAACAAGATCAGCTAATGTTCAATCAGGCAGCACTTACTAGATTCAGTTAGTGGGGTGTGGGAGGGTGATAACATGCAATGGGGGAGCATGCAGAGGAGGGAGGAGAGAGTTGGGAATGGACATGTTTAAGATACATTATATTATTTTTTGAGACAGTGTTTTTCTGTGTAACCTTGGTTGTCCTGGAACTCACTATGAAGACCTGTGGCTGGCCTCTGATCTCTCTCTCCAACGTGCCACCATGCCCAGTAAGATTCATTGTTTATTTTCCAACATTGTTTAAATGTATGAAATTGTCAAAGAGTAAGTGAAAGGTATTTTATTAATAAAGAGAAAATAAAGTTCCTTACAATTGCCTCAGTGCACTTGGGTGTCGAATACCTGCATTCAGTGTGTGGTAAACTGGGCAACCTGGTCTTCATGGGAACACTTCAGCGGCTTCCGTGGGAAGCTCCTGGGACATTTGAGTGGGAGCTGCATTCTAGGTCTAACTCAGAGTGCACACTGTTTTGTTAGCTCCCCAGGAAAAGTCCTCTTGAACTACTGCTGATAGGTCAAAGATGGATTTGCATTGTGGCTGCATATAGTTCACATTTTCTTCCTGCCCACACCCCATGCCCAAGTCCAGAGGGTCCAAAAGTGGCAAAGGTAGAGTCCCCTATGTGAAAGGTTGGCTGACTTTTGAGGTGGGATATGTATTATTTACTCATGGCTACAATAAAATACCTGACAGAAAAGCAAAGGAGAGAGGCTTTGTTTGGTTTGCGGCTGAAGAAAGAACGCAGTCTGTTAAGGTGAGAAAGACAAATCTGCAGTGAGCATGAGCCTACCACGTCACATCTGCAGTGAGCATGAGCCGACCGCGTCACATCTGACAGTAAGCATGAGCTGACCGCATCACATCTGCAGTGAGCATGAGCCGACCACGTCACATCTGGCAGTGAGCATGAGCTGACCACATCCAGAGTGTTCTTACCCCTTCAGTTAAATCTCTTAGAAAACACCCTCCCAGATATCCCAGAGTTGTGTTTCCATGTGGGTTCTGAATCTAGGCAGGTTAACATAAAGATTAATCATCATAGGATGTGAGTGCATGGCCCTCCTCTTACTAGCTAGAGCTAGTCACAGCCATAAGTGGACTCAGAGTTGTGTCATTGTTGCTGTCTGTCCCAAGCCTATTTGTCTTTCTTTACCATAATGCTCAACTATCTAATTTCTTTCAGTGGTGGCAAATTTAGTAAGCTTTTGAAAGGGGGAATCTTAGCCAGGATATGGCAGCACACACCTTTAATTCCAGCATTCGGAGACAGAGGCAGGCAGATTTCTATGAGTTCCAGGCTAGCCTGGTCTACAGAGCTAGTTCTAAGAAAACTAGGGCTACATTAAGAAACTCTGTCTTAAACATAACAAACAAAGAAAAAAACAAAAAGAAAGGGGTATCTTTCTATCTTACATTTCCCAAGCCAGTCTCAAATGATCCTCTTGCCTCAGCCTCTTGGGCTACAGGTATGTGCCAGCATGCCTAGTTTATTGGTTATTTTCGAAGTCTACACATTGACTTGTTATTCTTAAAGACTTCTAATATTGATTCACACAGAATGCTTGTCACAAAACAGTTATGTAGGTAAGTATTCAGTGCGAGCACCAACAAGCAGGGACTTTGTTCTATTCTTTGTGTTTAGTACCATGTTGGATACATAGCAATACTCAGAAATTTAGTGAGTGTGGATTGAAGGTGTCCAACCACTGAAAACTGTTGCTGCTGCTTCATTTAGTCAGTTTGCATGTGTAGTATTTGAAGAATACATGTATTCACAATAGTTCAATATTTCACATTTTATAATTAGGTGATGGTCATTATAGTTTTTAATTTTGTGAATTTTTAGAAAGTATCTTTTGTTTTCAGAGAATCTCTTCATCATTGAGATTGTCTCTCTCCTTCCTTCCTTCCTTCCTTCCTTCCTTCCTTCCTTCCTTCTTTTTGACAATGTTTCTCTGTGTAGCCCTGGCTGTCCCACTACTCACTCTGTAGACCAGGTTGGCCTTGAACTCAGAGATCCCTTTGCCTCTGCTGCAGCTGGGATTACAAGCATGCACCACCACTGCCCATCTGAGATTTTCTTCACTAAGACATGAAATGTCTCCCTAACTGAATGATAATCTTTACATTTATAAATCATCTTTATTTATTTACTTTTTTGATTATTTTATTTAAATAGATTATTTTCTTACATAATATATCCTAATTACTGTTTCCTCTCCCTCTACTCTTCCCAGTTCATCTTCTCTTCCCTTCCCATCTGAATCCACTTTCTTTCTGTCTCTTTGAAAGAATTGGCTTCTAAGAGATAATAATAAAATATCACAAAGTAAAATATAATAAGACAAAACAAAGCTAACACATCAGAGTTGGACAAGATAAACAGAAGGAAAAGAGCCCAAGAGAAGGCCCAAGAATCATACGCCCGCTCATTCGCCCACTCAGGAATCCTATAAAAACACTAAACTGGAAGCCGTATTATGTACATGCTTGTATATGAGTGACCCGTTGCAGACCCGGGCAGGCTCTGAGTTCACATGAGCCCTGCTCATGCTGATTTGTTTTCTTGCTGTCTTCTGTTTCCTCTGGCTCTAACGTTCTTTCTGCTAACTCTTCATTAGGGTTCCCTGAGCCATGAGAGGAGGGATTTGGTGGAGAAATCCCATTTAGGGTTGAGTGTTCCAAGGGCGTTCACTTTTATAGAGCATTTTTAGAATTGGCAGTTTGTTTTCACGCTTCAGCGTTTGATTCTTACTATAGTACTGTGAAGTCATAGTTTCTCAACACTCTTATCTTCACAGTTGTTTACTTCATCCTTTCTTTAGATTTATTTTATTTTATCTGTATATATGTATGCCTGCATGTATGCATGTGCATCACATATATGCTTGGTGCCCTCAGAGGTCAGAAGAGGGCATTGGATCCCCTGGAACTGTGTACAGGCAGTTTCAAGCTGCCATATGGGTGCTGCGAACTGAACCTGGGTCCTCTGCCAAAACAGCCAGTGCTTTTAACTGCTGAGCCGTCTCTCCAGATCCCATCTTCATTCTTGATGGCTGAGAAGTTAACTAGAATCTTCTGGTTTTTTTTTTTTTTTACAAGTTTTGTTCGGGTTTCTACCCCTGTCTCATGTGACTCTAGGCTGAATCCTGTTTTGTTCAAGCCTGTTAACATTAAGCTCCCTTTGGCAGGATTGGTTTAGGTCTAGGCATGTGATCAGACATTTAAGAAGAAAGACTGATGGAGGTAAAGCAGGGAAGCACACGTTCCCTCTTTGCTTGGAAGGGATTCTCAGAGAAGGAAGGACTCCTTTTTTCCCTGTGCCCGTTATCTTGGCTGGTTGTCACTGTCGGGAGCTCGTATTGCAGAAAGGAGAGGGAACCTGAAAATGTGGACATCTGTTGCATATAGCTGAAGAAAAAGATGGAGAGAGCCAGTTGCCACATTGCCAACTTTGGGGCTGACTTACTTCATGACTCCTAGCTAGACGCTGTCACTCTACAGGAAAGGAATGGAGACCCAGAGAGCTTGAAACGGAGTGACCACCAGCAGCTGATGAAGCCACTCTTGAAGTCATAACTGTAATGTGGTTACTGATTCCTTCTCTGGTGGCCCCTGTTGGAGTGGACAGCATTTCTGGAAACAGTCTTGCTTGGATTTGAGAGGAACTGGATTGACAAGGGAAAGTGTTTTATGTCTGAAATAGTTTTAGATGGTTCCTCATTATTTGATGATTGGATGACCTCTTACAAATGCTGCTCTGGAATTCTTACTGCTGGCCATGGCGGCATTTGCCGCACCATGTCACGTTTGCCACAACCCCAGCCTTCAGGAGGCAGAAACAGAGGATGCTATGGATTCTAGACCAGCCAGGTTCACATAGTGAGTTTCAGGTCAGCACAGCTTTGTCAAGAGGACCTTTCTCAAGCCACAAGCAAACAACAAACATGAATTCTTACTTTGATTTCATTTTCTACTTTTCTTTACCTGAGATGAGGAATAAATCAATATATGTTCTTGGGAAGGATCTTCTTGGTAGCAGAGTGGTTCAGTAGTTCCTCTGCTTGTCCTCATCTGCAGAAACACTAAGAATATGATCGATGGTGGTAGAATTTGGGACATCTTCTGGAATATTTCCTTAATTGCAGATTGATTAATAACCTCAAAAAACCCAATCAGTTTTTCTTTAGTACTAAAAATTCTCCAACTGTTTTCTCCCCTTGCGGTGCCCTGATGAGGGTGCTTTAACACCAGGGGACCACAGGTGACGCCTTGTGGTCCTGGTCACTGACTTCTCTGTAAAGACCACTCAATGTCTGCTGTAGTGCTTCATGATTCGGTTCCTCTTTTTAAAGTAAAATGTGGTTGTGAATGTAGAACTTGCCCTTTAAGCTAGCAGAGCTTTTCTTCAGGAAGTCGCTCAAGTTATGAACGTGGAAAGGGTGTTTTGCTGTGTGGTTTAGATACTAAATTCTGCTGAAGTGATGAGAAACCCCAGGTCACTAGCAGTGTTCTAAGTCAGTTGGTGGGCTGCCCGCGAGTGGTAGGAGGCTCAAAGAAGCCATCCGAGGCCAAGCTGCTTCTGCCTGGTCATGCAGCCATTGCGGTGATCTCGTCTGGATGCTGCTCTCCAGTCATCCCTGGGGCTGCCTTCCAGACAGCAAGGAGGAAGAGAGCAGATGGCAAAGGCATCGCCAGCTGCACCTGTTCTCAATCAGCCCCCTGGAAGCTCAGTTCAGTGACTTGTGCTCACGACTCTTTAAGCATCTAAGAATTTATACCATTGTTGTCTGTAAACTAGCGGGACTTGGGGAGAAGAGAGTGTCCGAATATTTATAAAAAGCCTGCTGCACACTGGATGAGGTGCTGGTTCTTTTTGCGTGACAGCACCCTGAGAGGCCATATATGCATGTGAGAATAAGTAAGTTTAGGGAGGACCTAAAGAGCTGAAAAGGGAGAATTAATGTATTATTTGTGAAAGCATTCACTTGATTGTCATGCGGTTGTAGTGAATTTAGAGGATGATGCCTTGATTATTACAACAGGAAATTTTGGCAAATGTAAATGACATTCATTTCAAAAGCCAGTGTTAAGAGGCTTGCAAGGTGGGTCAGTTGGTAAAGGCCCTTGCCTGAGGACCTGAGTTCAATCCCAGGACCCACATGGGGGGAAGAGAGAACGGACTCCTTCCTGCAAGTTGTCATCTGATCTCCACATGTGAGTCATGGCACATGCACCCCTCCCCTAAATAAACAATAATTTAAAAAAAGGTTGGTGTTGAAAGCCATTATTGTAAATGAAAGCCTGTAGGAAAAGTATTAGAAATATATATTAAAAACTATATTTTTTCAAAATAAAAGTCGCTACAAATACATAATAACAAAAACTCAATTTTGTTAAAAACCTAAACAGGAAGACATTACAAAAATGTTGGAAATAAATAATTGGATCATTACAACTTAAACAATGAAATACACTGAGTTTTCCATCTTGACAAATGTTTTTAAAATTTGATATTATGCAGTCTTGCAAGGCTCTGAGGAGAGAAGGAGCCTCCATCACTGTGGAGAACAGCTGGGCGGGGCATACTAGCTGAGATACAGCACGGCCTTTGACTGGGTAAATTTTAGACAGGTGTTAACATGGTTTCACATTGTGACTAAGAAAAATGTGGGCCAAGCTGTGTATCTGTGAAGGCTTGGATATCTAAATCGATTGTCCATGGGCTATTAAGTTGCAAAATAATGTGTAAGCCGGTTTTATGTAAATGCTTAAATTCCATGTATGTCTAAAAACATGTAGTAAAAGCTCTCGTTAATGGTTTTTATTTTGAGACAAGATCTCATTGTGTAGTCATGGCTGGCCTAGAACTCACTATGTAGACCAGGCTGGTCTTGAACTCATAGAGATCTGCCTGCCTCTGCCTCTAAGTGCTGGGATTATAGGTATATGCCACTCTCCCAGTTGTGATTGTTCATTTTTGATGCTTATAGTTTTGAATTTTTAAAGTTTTACATTATGTGTGCAGATGTTTGACCTACATGTATGTATGTGCCATGTGTGTGCCTGGTGCCCAGAAAGGTTAGAAAAAGGCATCAGGTTCCCTGGGACTGGAGTTATGGATGGTTGTGAGCCATATGGGTGCTGGGAATTCTGGAAGAGCAGTCAATGTTTCTAACCACTGGGCCATCTCTCCAGCTCCATATTTGAAATTTTTGCAAGGGTAAATTGACATGTACGTTTTGCAAGAATGAGTCATCAATTCTTTAATTAATAATCACCTTTTCAAAGGAAGAATGTTTGAAACTAAGAGGACATCTCTGCTTGATTCCTCAAATGTTAGAATGCAGAAAGCGACATTTATGACTTGTCTTCAGGGAGGTGTGAGGGTAGCAAAGGATGGTTATGTGGTGACTAACAATTCTCAGAGAAAGGCCAGCTTCCGTTTCACTGCATAGTGTTCATTTCAGCTGGAGTTGAAAGGCAGTTAGCAGGCAATTGCCCAATCTTGGGGTCTTCTTGGTGATGGTCCATGACAGAGCGGATCACAAACAAGCCAGAAGAAACTTGAGCAGTGTGAGTGAGGGTTTGGGAGCCCCTGCATTTGCCAGCAGGAACTGTGTGGGGTGTGGCTGACCATGATGCTCACTTAGGAGAAAGGAAATGGGTTTGGACAGTTGCTGTGTGAATGAAGGTCAAGCCGTGCGGAGTTCTGTCTTTTCAGGATGGCCTTCTCTTTGTGGCATCCTGCAGTTTCTCTTCCGGTCTGACCTTCTTTCATTTTCCATAATCATCCTACTCTTTTTATTCTTTCTGTTTCCAGGAACTCTGCTCTTGTATGTTTTCCTTTCACTCCTGTTTTCTCACAAATGAAAAGGCTTTTGAGGACTTCCTGTTCCTCATCATGGACCATTTACACAATAGATCTTCCCCTAGAATCCAAGATAATGGAGAAGAATCTCAATTGCTTTTTGAAAACAGTGGGCCGAGTCTCAAGAGATGTCATGCATTATGTCCTTAGAATTCCTCTCCTGAGATAACGCAATCAAACACTCTGAGCCCTGAATTTTCCGTATGCTAAATTCTTTGACTTATTGGTTTAATTTTCTTCTTTAGTCATCAAACAGGAAAAAGCTTTTAAAAGGTCTTTCCGAGATTTCAAGCTGCTTTATAAAACATGAAGTTGTGTGTGCTACTCGTTATTGCTGATTCCCCACCATTATTTAGCAGTCTTGGTCTGACCATAGCATAAAATCCTCTAACGAGGCAGCTACATCTTTATTGATGTAGATGTGTGCTCTACTGTTCAAGTGTGGAGTGCTGTGTAAGGAGAAGCTGCACACACTCTCTGAATTCTACAGAATGTTGAGTCCAAATGTAGCCCCCCTCCAATATTTACTGCTACATCTTGGCAGCACTTCCTGAGGCGTGCCAGATCAGGAGAGAGGACAGGGAAGAGAATTGCTGGACGCATGCACAGACAGACACACAGACACACACATACACACGAGCACTTCTTATGTGCTAGCACATTACTTCAAGAAGTTGGGGCAGTGGCTGACTCTCCTCACGTGATTGGTGATAAATTAAGAATCAAGATGGAGCTTTCTTGGTCTGTTAATAGCTTCTGAGCATCTTGAGAGCTGAGATTGTAGGTACCACACAGGTGGTACATGATGTGTGACCAGCAAGTTATAGAGTCTCCCTGACTTACAATAGGATTGTGTCTGCTTGCTTATGGGAAAGCTTGAGAAACTTGATATCCTAAGAGCTGTGTTCCTTAAGAACAGAAAGGATTAAAAAACAGGATTATGGGGAAAGGAAGAAAAGAAGAAAGGTTCCCATCATTAATAGAAAATAAACGTCAAAAGCATTTATTCCACCTGCGCTGCCTACCATCTTAATTCAACAACACTGCACGTGGAATTAGTTGTTTACCCTCATGTTTTTTGACTGGGAGCTGCAGTTGCTACCATCCAGCATCCGGAGAGAAGGCTGGACTATAAATTGCTACACTATGGAGAGAAAGAACCACATTCAAAGTTGAGTTTCTACTACAAGAGTTTCACTTTTACACCATTGAAAAATAAGCAAGTCAGAACACTGGAAGCCAGTGGCCACCTGTAGTTGGATGAAGCTTGTGAATAGATGGATGAATGAATGAAATCACAAAAAGACCACCCGGTCCTCAGTCTGGAGGATTTTGTGATTTAGATTAGTTAATGGATCTGGAAAATGACTGGTGAATGCTTGAAGCATTTTCTAACTGGTGGAGCACAGTGTATTCTGTCTGTCCTGTGTCAAGTGAGCCTACCCGTTCCTTCCATTCCAAATGCCATTCTTAGTGTGTCGCACCCATCCCCAGTGAACTAACTCAGATTCTCAGGGAATGTTGTTGGAATTTCTTCAAACACACAGAGCATTATAGTTCTAGAAAATGGACACTTGCCAGTGCAAGACAATAAGGACTTTGCCTCCTCCCTGCGTGTGACTCCTGGAGGGAGGGGATGGTGAAGAGGGATAGGCGTCCACATACCTTCACCTAGCAGTGGCCACTTGGCTGCTGTGAAATGGTAGATAGTTGCGAACTGCCGCACTCAAAGGAGGAAAAGGGCCAATGGTGCCTCGCTTTCTTTGTGTCCCCTTCTCTCAGCTGTGACTTCCCCCTTGTTTGTCACAAGAGATCCCTTTTCTGCTGATAGATAGACCAGTTTTTGCAGTGATTCTCCTACCTCTTCCAAAATGAGGTCCTTCAAATAAGATTAGGGATGACTTCCCTAATGCTGCTTCATGGATGGCTAGTCAACCTCTAGTGAGAAGAACCATTTCCTGTTTACCTGTGTAGACAAAGTGAATGCTCTTTTGTTTTCTATAATCTGGGCTGATCTTTCTCACAGAAACATACACAGAGGCATATTCTCAACACACAAACAACAGCTCTCATTTTAAAGGGAGTAAGATGTAGCTTATTCTGGAGCCATTTTGAATGATCATGGCCTGGGGATACAGATTTAGGTTACCTGATATTCTGTGTTCCAAAGTGAAAGCAGTTTCAGGACATTTTATAGTTTTACAAAACAAAGTCACAAATCTCAGCCAGTTCACAGTACCAGAAAGGGAGTTACAGCAAGATGGGAGAAGCTTTTCTGTAGTCCCAAGATGCTCTCTGATGACATTCTTAGCTTGCTTGGTGAAAGTGAGTAGTCTATGTCCAGATGCTGGTCCTTCACCTTTCATTTTTCTAATTAAGATGGTGTCTGGAGAGGGGGAGTGGGTAGGTTGTCTGTGGGTAGGTGGACTCCGGAGATGCTCTAGTCACCTCTGGATCCTTTTTAGCTCAACAGGGGAACAGCTGTGGCCCATGGCCTGAACTGAAGAGTGGTAAAGAACGATTCCCTCCTTGATGTCCCCTAGTGGAGACTTAGGTGGTTCTTGTCCCTCTTGACCGGGCTATGCTTGTCAGTGCTTCTGACCAGCTCTGATTCACAGAACCTTCTGGCTTCCTTCATCTGGTCAGGCTTTCTAAGTCTTGTGGAACCAAAGCCAGGGTGGTAGGGGAAAAACAAACTGTAGCTGTTATTCTGACTGGCCTTATCTCTGGATTTTTTTTTTATTATTTTTTTTTATTGAAGAAAAAAAAATTTCCGCCTCCTCCCAGCTTCCCATTTCCCTCCCCCTCCTCCTACTTCTCTCCTCCTCCCCCCATTCCTCTCCCCCTCCCTCTCCCGTCTGAAGAGCAGTCAGGGTTCCCTGCCCTGTGGAAAGTCCAAAGTCCTTCCCCCTCCATCCTGGTCTAGGAAGGTGAACATCCAAACTGGCTAGGCTCCCACAAAGCCAGAACATGAAGTAGGATCAAGACCCAGTGCCATTGTCCTTGGCTTCTCAGCAGCCCTCATTGTCTGCCATATTCAGAGAGTCCGGTTTTATCCCATGCTTTTTCAGTCACAGTCCAGCTGGCCTTGGTTAGCTCCCAATAGATCAGCTCCACTGTCTCAGTGGGTGGGTGCACCCCTTGTGGTCCTGACTTCTTTGCTCATGTTTTCCCTCCTTCTGCTCCTCATTGGGACATTGGGAGCTCAGTCCGGTGTTCCAGTGTGGGTCTCTGTCTCTATCTCCATCCATCGCCAGATGAAGGTTCTATGGTGATATGCAAGATATTCATCAGTATGGCTATAGGATAGGGTCATTTCAGGTTCCCTATCCTCAGCTGCCCCAGGAACTAATTGGGGACATCGCCCTGGGCACCTGGGAGCCCCTCTAGGTCCAAGTCTCTTGCCAACCCTAAGATGGCTCCCTTAATTAAGATATGTGCTTCCCTGCTCCCCTATCCAACCTTCCTTTATCCCAATCATCCCGTTTCCCCAAGTTCCCCCCATCCTCCCCTTCTCACTTTCTCTCCCCATCTCCCCTTACCCCCCCTCCCACTCCACCCCCAAGATCCCAATTTTTTGCCCGGCAATCTTGTCTACTTCCCATAACCAGGAGGATAGCTATATGTTTTTCTTTGGGTTCACCTTCTTATTTAGCTTCTTTAGGATATCATATTATAGACTCACTGACCTTTATTTATGGCTAGAACCCAATTATGAGTGAGTACATCCCATGTTCATCTTTTTGGGTCTGGGTTACCTCACTTAGGATAGTGTTTTCTATTTCCATCCATTTGCATGCAAAAAAAAAAAAAAAGCGGGCTGCCTTAGGCAGGAGATGGTGTGATACAGCCTGTGCGTCAGTCTTTACCCAGAATCCCATGTGGAAAGTGCGGCCTAATCTTCTGGCCTCTAGGTTTCTTTTACCCCGTGAGTGAGCATACCTCGTGGGAGGGAGGGAGGAGTGGACACACATGCTCATGTACTTCCTCTCCTGCTGGTGACTTTCTTACAGTCCCCAGGTCCCGCTGGCCTCAGTGATGAGGTCCATTCTTTTCTCTCTCTTTCTCATGGCTCTCTAGCATTTCTGCTAGGAGCCTTGCCCAGAGGGCCTAACAGATTGGGGCTATTTGTGTTTAGAACATAGCTTTAAGAAATAGCCCTTCATTAGGTGCAGAGTTAAAGGGGAGTTGATTACCTGGGAAAACAGACTTAGACACACTGAAGGGCTATTTTGATTTAAGAGCCTGAAGGATTGATTCTTCAGATTTTAAACAGTTTTGAGTAATAAATTATTTGAAACAGTTTTGAGTAATAAAGTAGAAATGTCTCAGCACTCTGATTAACAGTTATAAAGGGCGTATTAAAGATTACAAATTGTTGTTCCTGGTTCCCTCAGACACAATTGATCAAGGACAGTTTCCCTTGAGTTTCACTAAAATAAACTGAAGTTTAAATAGGGAAAACACGTTTAAATTTATTGATATATGTAATAATTACTCAAAATGGTTGATTTTTTTTTTTTTTTTTACATTTATTTGGTTGCTTTGTGTAGGGGTAGGTTCTTAGGTGTCAAAGCATGTGTGTGGAGGTCAGAGGACAACTTTCAGGAGTTTGTTTTATCCTTCTGCTATGAGTTCCAGAATTGAACTCTATCATGAGGCTTAGGGGCAAGCATCCTTCACTGCACGAGGGAGCCCAAATGGGAAGATAACATCCTGTAATGAAAGTCCTGGCAGTTCGAATGAGAATGGCCCCCATAGGCTCATATATTTGAATGCTTGGTTTGAATTGCTTAGGAAAGTTTAGGAGCTGTGACCTTGTTGGAGAAGGAGTATCATTGGCAGTGGACTTTGATTTTCCCAAAACCCCTACCAGGGAGGCTTGTTCTCTGTTCCTGTCATGTGCTTGTGGGTCAGATGTGAACTATCAGGTAGCGCTCCAGTGCCATGCTTTCTTTATTGCCTGCTCTGCTAGGTGGTCATAGACTACCTCTGAAACTGTAAAAAATGCTTTTCTTTTTTTTCATGAGCTGCTGTAATTGGAATTTTCTTTGGGCCACCAACCAGCTCCCAAATAAAGACATGGAGACTTATTATTTATATGAATTCTTGGCCTTAGCTTAGGCTTGACCTACTAGCTCTGTTAACTTAATTTGACCAGTTTCTATTTATCTACATTTTTCCTGGGGCTTTTTCCTTTCTTTCATTCTATGTGTCCTACTTTCCTGCTTTCTCTGTGTCTATCTCTCTGGCCCCTGATGTGTCCCTGATGTTTCTTTTCTTTTTTCCCCTTCTTTCCCACCTCCCCAGCCTAAAGTCCTCCACCTACTTAATTTCCCTGCTCCTCCAAAAACATTCTCATGGTGTTCAGAGGCTTGTATCCTAGGTGATTCTAAATCTAGTCACATATTGACAAAGAAGATTAACTGTCACCCCTGTTTTCAGCCCATGCATTTATACATGTGTTACACTGCACACTTGTAGAACCTCAACAGCACCATGAATTTCCTTTTGCTGTGCCTTGTAGAGAATTAGAAGCCTTTACACATAAATCAACTTGAAAGTCCCTACCTGAGAAGCTCAGTTTCTCAAGAAACCCATGAGATATGGTCAAGGGCAGTTGAGCTTCCTCTTCCCTTCAATATCACTTCCCTTTTATTTCTTTGATTTATACACATTTTCCCTTTTTAGCTTATACAAGTATTCTTAGGAAAAATATGAGCGGTCTAAAAAAAGCATAAGAAGCAAAAGATGATGAACTACTCATGATCTTTCCAGTGTGTTCAACCATGATATATCTGTACTTACAAATGCATATTCTTTGTCTCACACTGTAGTACTGACTGTAGCCTGACCTGGCCTTGGACTCATAGCAATCCTCCTGTCTCTGCTGGCCAGTCTGAGATTAGAGTCACAAGCCACAATGCCTGGAATTCATGTATATGTGTATTTATAAAGTTACAAAAAGCTGTCAGGTGGCAGTGCACACGTTTAATCCCAGCATTTGGGAGGCAGAGGCAGGCAGATCTCTCTGAGTTCGAGGCCAGCCTGGTCTACAGAGTGAGTTCCAGGACAGCCAAGGCTATACAGAGAAACCCTGCCTGTAAAACCAAAAAAACAAATTACCAAGAGTTTATATTCATTTAACATGATATTCTCCACAAATCTGAAGCTAATAGAGTAGAAATATGGAGTCTACGATTATGAAGGAATTAAGTTTCTTCAGTCTGGAACCACGTATCTTTACAGTCTTTTGTTTAAATCAAGTCTTTTTTCTTGAAATCATTTTAATTCAATCTTCTGTTAGTGGCAGCTAAATAACACTCTAAACAAAGAAAACTATGTTGACTTTATTAAGTCTTCCCATGTATGAAATTTGTGTGTGTGTGTGTGTGTGTGTGTGTGTGTGTGTCATAGTTTGGGTTTTAATTGCTATGAAGAAACACCATGACCATGGCAACTCTTTTCTTTTTTTTTTTTTTTGTTGTTTTGTTGTTTTTTGTTTCTGTTTTTATTTTTCAAGACAGGCTCTGTAGTTTTGGAGCCTGTCCTAGAACTCACTTGATTGAGCAGTCTGGCCTTGAACTCACAGAGATCTACCTCTCTCTCTCCTGCCTGAGTGCTGGGATTAAAGGTCCACTCCACTGGTGATGTGGGATTCCCTTCTGTATGCTGTGAATACCATTGGTTAATAAAGAAACTGCTTTGAGCCTATAGCAAAGCAGGGCAGAACAGAACTAGGTGGGGAACTAAACTGAATGCTGGGAAAAGCCATGTAGCCCTGCCGGAAAGAGATGCCTGAAGTTTACCTGGTAAGCCACAGCCTCGTGGCGATACACAGATTAATGGAAATGGGTTCATTTAAGATATGAGTTAGCCAGAAATATGCTTAAGATATTGGCCAAACAGTATTGCAAATAACATGGTTTCTGTGTGATTATTTCAGAGCTGAGCAGCTAGGAACTAACTAGCGGCCTCTTACAACACACCTCTGACTATTTTGACCACAGCAACTATTATAAAGAAAATATTTAATAGAGATGGTTCACTTACAGTTTCAGAGGTTCAGTCCATTATCATCATCATGGGGAGCATGGCAGCATGCAGGCAGACATGGTGCTGGAGTTGAGAGTGCTACATCTTGATCAGAAGGCAGCAGGAAATTGACTGGCTATTACACCGAGGGAACTTGAGCAAACAAAACCTCAAAGCCTGCCCCCACAGTGACACACTTCTTACAACAGGGCCACCCCTCCTTTGGGGGCCATTTTCTTTCAACCACCACAGTGTATGGGTACATGTGTTTTTGCCTTTGCTTGTGCATGCTGGAGGTTGATATTGGGCATCACCTCAATAAATCTCTGTTTTCTTTGAAACAGTGACTGTCATTGGCCCTGGAGTTCACTGGTTTAGCTAGGGTGGCTTCCAGTAAGCCCCAGCGATCCTCTTATCTTTGCTGCCCAGCACTAGGATTAACATGCATGCACCTGAGCAGTGGAGCCATCTCCCTGGCCTCTGACTTCTTACTTTTACAGCAATGAACAGTCGAATAAATATAACTAGAACTTCTTGGTTAAAGAGAATACCTGGTCTTGCCAGCTTATTATGAGACTTTAACTTTGTTTTTAATATCTTTTTGAATTTGATCTTAGATTTTATACGTGTATATAGTGAGTTCTGATTAATGATTATTCACCCTTCTCTGAACTTCCAAAATCCTTTTTACTCCCACCCTTAATCCACACATATCTCTAACCCTCATTTATGGCTTTCTGTTTTGTTTGTGACACACTGAGTTTAACCAGGCTGTCTGTGTAACCATGGATGTGGAGGTGTCCAGTTCAGTCTGGTGGGCTCAGCAGTGGGTGTATGACTCAAGAGAATGTGTGTTCCTCCCTTGGCACCATCAATAGTTTTCTTTTAGTTTAGTAAATTTTTTGTTTAAACAGGATTTCTTTTTTCTTGTCATTTCTTTCTGTTTTGTTTTGTTTTTGTTTTCAAGACAGGGTTTCTCTGTGTAGTCTTGTCTGTCCTGGAACTCACTTTGTAGACCAGGCTGGCCTTGAATTCAGAGATCTGCCTCCAGAGTTCTGGTATTAAAGGTGTGTGCTACCATGCCTGGCTTTTTATAGAAGAAAACTGTTCTTTATGAGTTGGGAGTTTTAGTTTTTGATCTTTATTGTAGGTACATTTAAAATTTGAACTTAACATTTTACCAGTGTCTGTGGGGTTTCCCCAAGGCGTATGAGCATTTTAGAATGTTGTTTTCTTTTTCCCTTTCTCTTACCTCCTAAGTTTCGTTGAAATAATAAGAAATATTTTGTCATATGATTTTTAAACAAAGTGTGCTCTTTCTAAATATTTGCACTGTGACTTCAAGTCATACAGCTTTGGGGTGGTATTGCTCACTGTTATTTCCTTTGTACTTCCGTGTACCTTCTAATTTCTTAGGTTCTTCATCTAGTTTGTTTCCCACTTGATTATGTATCTTCCATTAAGAACATTTTCCCAGAGAGAATATACAGAAAGCATATTTTTGAGTCTTTTATGCTATTATATTTTTTCTTTATGCTAATGATAATTACAGAACTGATGATTTAGTCAAGCTTTGAATTCTTTTTTTAACTTTCCATTTATTTTTTGTGTCTTTCATATCATGCATATTGATCCTATTCATTTCCCGACACTTTGTATCTGCCTGCCCTTGCAACCTTCCCATAACCCCCAAATAAAATAACATAAAATTTAAGAGAAAACAAAAAGGGAGAAATCTTGTCTTGGAAGTTGCAGTTTGACATAGTGAGTCACACAGTAAACTCTTTTACCATCTATCTTTGTGTGCAAGTGTTCATTGCAGGGAGTCATTAGTTTGGTTTGAGGCCTCTGGTTTCTGCTACACTATTGATGCTGGGCCCTCATTGGCTCTCCTCTCTTGGTTACCCTGTTGTGTTCTTGGGTTTGTGGATACTGCAGCTTTGGGTCTGCAGGACCGGCCCCTTCACATGCTCCAGCAGATGATAGATGGGCTGGATGTTGGTGTGGGCCTATTCACAATCCCGGTTCTGGGCCTGAGTAGTTGCAGGGCTGGCCAGCCTGTCAGCTCTCCTGCCTTCACTACCAGGATGAGCTCTCCAGCATTGCCCTTGCTAGTTCTCCCCTTGCTGCTATGAATGAGGGGCAGGCAAGTTTCCCTGCTTTTACATCCTCAGAATCAGCTCTGCCGCGCCTACACCATCAGAGCTAGCACTACTGTGTTGCCCAGGAGAGGTATGGGGGTAACTTGGAAGAAAGGTGGGGGGCAGGAACAGTTCTCCCACTCTTATGACCTCAGGGCCAGTTCTCCTACCTGCTGCCGGCAGTGAGGGTCTTGGGGGTGGGGTGGCATCTCTCTCCCCCACCCACACTACCGTATGGCTGGTGAAGGGCAGGATCAGATCTCCCATGCTCATGTTCTCAGGGTAGTTCACCTCTACCCTGTCAATAGGGTCAGCTCTACTGTGCTCCCCAGCTGAGGTACAGGACCCACTTTCCCAAGTGCTGCAGCTGGTAAGGAGAGGATAAGTCAGATCAAGGGGAGGAGGGCATCTTTCCTTTGCCCTCATCACCACTTGACTGGTGAGGGGTGTGTGGCCAGCTATCCCATTCTCACACCCTCAGGGGCAGCTCACCTGCGCCTCTGCCACCAGGGTCAGCTCTACTGTGCTGCCCAGGCGAGGAGCAGGGCCTGCTTTCCTGAGTGCTGCAGTTGGTTAAGAGGGAAGGTCAGTTCCTTTGTCTGTTGAAGGCAGTGAGGGGCAAGGGGTAAGGGGGCATCTCTCCCTGCTGATACCTCCACATGACAGACAAGTAGTGAAGACAGCTCTCCCACACCTCCACCAACAGGGTAGGCTCTACTGTGTTGCCCAGGTGAGGTGCAGGGCTTGTTCTCCCCAGTGCAAGCTTTGAATTCTTATAGGAGTAATGAAGTAAGTCTTAATCCATTGACTTAGCACCTTGTATGGATAAATGAAAAACCTCAGGTTGGACTAAAAGATGACTCAGTGGTTAAGAGTACAAACTACACTTCTAAGTTTGGTCCCTAGCGTCCCTGCCAGGTGGCTTACAACTGCTATAACTTTAGTTTCAGAGGATCAGACTCCCTCTTCTGGCATGTGCACACTCCTCGCTCATATACACAAAATAAATCTTAAAACCCTCTCCGAATGCAGGTAATAAACACGAGTTAGAAAAGAGACTATAAAGCTAATTGTTTTTCTAGGTCTAATTCTATGATGGATTTTTTGTTTGTTTGTTTTCAATGGTGGATAAGTGCATAAGTATGTGTTTGGTAATGAAAGTATAAAATCCGTTGTGAAGCTTCATAACTTCAGAACTGCTGTTCAGACTAATAGTCTCTCTCTCTCTCTCTCTCTCTCTCCCTATCTATATATGTATACACACATATATATGTATATATGTCTCTGCGTGTATAAATATATGTATATACATGCTTTGGGTCTGGTTAATTTTGGTGTGTGATTTTTTTATTTGCAAGTTTTTTTTTATAATAAACTTTATAAAATAAAAACCCTCAAAGTCTATCTTACTCCTCTGTGTCTGTGATGTATATTATGGTGGTAAATTGTCATGTTTTTTTTTTTTAGCTCACCTAGAAGCTAGCTCTGGAAGTAAGGATGACTCTTCCCCGATTTCAGATCTAAGCATGTTTGTCTTAAAGTGTTTTCCAGGGCTTTGGGGATGATTGGACCCCATGAAAGAGAGAATAGTGTTAAAAAAAAAATTCTAAGGCTAAAAGATCATGCCCTTGAAAACTGATTGTAGTTAAACCATCTCCAGCCAAGCTACTGTTGTGTATCCCATGGCATAAAAGCGCCTGCAGGGGAAGAGAAGCTGAAAGTGCAGCCATGGGAAGCGCAACAGCGTATAGAAAGCTCAGCCAGGAACGCCCGCCCTTACTTAGGCAGTTAGTTTCTGTTGGTTGTGAACATTCGATTTGATGACATTATCAGGTGCTATTTCTTCGATTACTTGGAAGCCTCACCCAACAGGACAAACTTCTCTACCTGAGACCCCTCTCTCTATGGGGAACTCATGCTGGCTGCCCTAGGGAGGCTGCCACAGTGGACTTCACTTCTGCTGGATGGTTTGAACACCTGCTTTGATGATTGTTCCCTTCAGCCCTTGCTATTTATTTTTTTGCTTAGGTTTGCTATATACTTAATGTTCCAGTTTGGTTGTTGTTGGTTTAATAAAACATTCTGACCAAAAGCAACTTGAGAAGGAAAGGTTTTGTTCCAGTTTATGGCTAGTCCATTGTCAAGGGAGGCCAGAGCAAGAGCTCAAGGCAGGAACCTGAAGGCAGGAACTGAAGCAGAAATCAAGGAATACTGCTCGCTCCTAGGCTCACATTCTGCTGTCTGTCTGTCTCTCTCTCTCTCTCTCTCTCTCTCTCTCTCTCTCTTTCTTTCTTTTTCTTTCTTTGGATTTTCGAGACAGGGTTTCTCTGCAGCTTTTTGGTTCCTGTTCTGGAACTAGCGCTGTAGACCAGGCTGGCCTCTAACTCCTGCTTCTGGTCCCGAGTGCTGGGATTAAAAGTGTGCGCCACCACTGCCCAGCCCTGCTGCCTTTTTTATACATTGCAGGCCCATTTGGCTAGCCATGATACCACCCATAGTGGCCTGGGTCTGCCTCCATCAATTAGTAATCAAGAAAATGCCCCAAGATACTTGCACAGGCCAGTCTGACAGAGACCCTTTTTCACTTGAGGTCTCCCAGGTGTGTCAAGTAGACAATCAAGATTAGTATCACACTTAATAAACTCACTCATTCAAACTGAAGATACAGCTATCATAGATTACTATCTATATCAAACAGAACAGTGTGGCGTTTGAAGTGTGTGGGTGTGTATATGCAGGTGTGCTCATTCCTTTGGGTGTGTCTGGAAACCAGAGACTGACATCAGGATGTTGGCCTCAGTTGAGACAGGACCTCTGGACCTCACTATAAGCCCTGAGCATCTCCTGTTCATAGTGATTTTCTTTTCAAGCTTTTGTGGAAGTATAGATGTTTATTCCTTTTCTTTACTTTAGAATTTCCCCAGGCATCCACTGGCCTTTTATGGTGAACTTTGCTAACCATCGAGTGAATAATTTCAATCTGATCAGCTCAGGTTTTAAGCTCTGCTCCTCTCCCATTCCTTACTCAGTTATTACATTTGTAACTGTTAATTCACCTCAGAAATCCTGGTCTCCTTAAAACTCATGTTGAAATGTAATTGCAATTGTAAGAGAACTGTGGAGTAGGATGGCAAAGAGGGCTCTCCCCTCATGGATTGGCCAATGCTGATAAAAGTCAGACAACTGAGCCTGGTGACTCCTGACGCACTCATTTCAGGACTTGGAAGGCTGAAGCAAAAGGATTTTTGTTTTGTTTTCTTGTTTTTAGAGAAAGGGTTTTTCTTGGCTGTCCTGGAACTTGCTCTGTAGATCAGGTCTGCCTCTGCCTCCTAAGTGCTGGGATTAAAGGCATGCACCATACCGTAACCTGGCAGAATTTTTAATTCAAAACTTCTCTCAAACAAACAAAAATGTTTGGGTGGGGAGAGAGGGAGGGAGAGAGAGAGAGAGAGAGGGAAGGAGGGAGGGAGGGAGAGAGAGAGAGAGAGAGAGAGAGAGAGAGAAAGCATCTTAAAAGGCTGAGAGTTTCAGCCATTGCGGAATGACAGGAAAGCAGGAGGAGGTCCCTTGACCTTGGGCATCCTGGTATCCAGATATGTAAAGCCAGTGAGCCAGTATATTTCCATTCATTTTAATGCCCGGTCTGTGGTGCCCCATTAGCAGCTACTTGAAGCTGACAGACACTTTATGTCTTTGACCAGCTGGTTCTATCAGTCAGGTGATGAGTTTATCTAATTATTCTTTATCAGTAAATCTCAGGAACCAGATAACTGGGTAAGAACCTGAATGATTAGAAAAGCAGCAGAGAAGTGACCAGTGACAACCTATCTCTGTTTTTCTAAGCTCCACAGGACTACTTCATGTCTTTCTATCCTCAGTCCTCCAAAACCTCTATGGTTAATTTTGGACGGCTAGTAGCTAGCTCTGCCTTCTCATTCAAAGCAGACTTTATTGTCAGAACACAGTCAAAATATCACACAACAGTCAGATCTTCTCATTACGTAATTTCTTGCTTTCCTGTGCATTCAAGACTGGGTTGACCTGGTCTCCAAAGCAAGCAGGTCAGTTGTTCTGCACCAACAAGCCTGAACCTTATGCACTGCTCTTGGGCTAACAGTTCTGCATTCCGCCATCAAATACTATTTTCTGTTGCTTGGTTTTTATCTTTTCTCACGGTAGCCCTGTATTAGTGATTGCAGCATCTTTTTTGGATCACAGAGAGTATTCACAGAGAATGTATATTTTGACAAATGGTTCTTACAGTTACCCTAATTATTCAGGCTTTTCTACTTCTCTTAAAACAATTCGTCTGGCCTGCTAGATTCTCTCTCCTCTGCCAAGTGAGTGGTAGTTGGTTCATTTTAGTAGTTGATACTGTGTTGTCAGAGATTATGTAGGTCGTTGTTAATTCTCCTCCAGGCATAAATGGAGAAGAGAGTTGAGATTTGTCTTTTTTGTTTGGGGGGCAGCTTTGAATTCGAATAGTATGGGATAGCGATGGGGCTGCAAGTAGTGGGAGACAGTTGCAGGACAGAGTGGACCTTTGTTCAGAAACAGTGTTCTTTTGTGTCCCCTTGGCCCCTTGAGGCATGCTGGGGCCTGGCCTTGGCATCTAGGCAGAAGTGCCTACACAGCTGCTTCATTCCCTGGCCCCCTACAATACAGGAGCCACCAGAAGGCTCTGCAGGGAGGATTGTGTGGGGTTGGGTTCTCTGAGGATGGCCGCGTGATGGAGAGTTTAAGCTTGATTCCTAAGGTCATTGTGTTCCTATCCTAGTTTTGCTTCTTGTTAGTGTGTGGCATAGGCTGTCTATTGACTCTCAGCAACAGTTTCCTCATGTGCTTGAGAATCTGAAATTTGCAGTGGCTTAAGGTGCTTATAGGGTGTCTGGATCTCCTAACTGATGAATGGGAGCAGTTTACTGTCAAAGTTCTGGCTGCTGAGTGAACTGTGCCTTTCTTAATCTATTTTTAAAAAATAATTAGAAATTATATATGTATATACACATACATATATGTATTATATTACATATATAAATTTTACATAAATAAAAGTAGTTAGTCATTGGTAGAGAAATTTCCCTACTAAATTAAGGGTACACATACCCTTGAAGGGATGAGTAGAGTCTTAAGTGTCTTGGTTCTAAATGTTCATGTGTAATTCTTTAAAAGTACCTAAAGTTCATTTTTTCAAATCACCTGAAGTGAGTAAAAGTTCCACAATTATTATATAGCTATGATTAAATTCACATTCTGCACATTATTTTTAGTATGTATTCAGTGTGCTTGCTAGTTGGATCTGTGTCTTAAAGTGGCAGGAGAGGACAGTTGGAGCAGGCACTTGGGTGCAGATTCTTTAGGCTGCTTTTGAATTCCTAAGAGGCTAAATGACTTACTTGCTTCTCTTTGCCATTTATCATCTTTAAAAGGGACATAGTGATAATGCTAGCTTATAGGACTGTAATAAAGATTAAAACAGGTAATTCTTTTAAAGTAATTAAAACTGTGCTTGGCTGAGTGTAAGGGCTTTAATAAAGCTTGCTGTTCCATTTTAAGATTTACCCCCTGCTCATTGTGGACTTTCTGTTTTGGATCTAGTTTCAGAACTAAGGAGCAGAAGAATGTAGATTCTTCTATTTCATGATTGTCGTTCCTCCTCATTTCTAAGCAACAACCATTAAAAGACTTCAGTAACACCAAGAGCTAATTTTCTATGTAAGCAGTATTGTTCGTTACTTATTGTAACCATACCTGACCAAAGTAACTTAGAGAATGGTTTACTTTGGCTCACAGTTGGAGAGGAAGTTAATCAGCAGGGAAGGCATGGAAGCCGGGCTGGGATTATAGCCTTGAACTACCAGACCCACTTTAATATGTGCTTCTGAAAATGCGGAATAAGTCTGTAGTCCTATTGCCCTTAAATGTGTCCAATCTTTCTTGATCTTGGAAACTAAACAGGGTCAGGCCTGGTTGGTACTTGGAGAGAGACTGCTTGGAGATTCTAGGCTCTGTAGGTGAAAAAATAAAATAAAGTAAAATAAAAAAGAAGGAAATAAAGAGGAAAGAAGGAAGGAAAAAAGAAAGGAAGAACAAAGAAAAAGCAACATTCTAGCCTTTTTATACTCGGGGTTTTAAAGTATGGACCCAGGTGAGAGTTAATTGAGCTAGTGTAAATTTACAATACCTGCTACACATTAAGACTGCAGAACAATTTTTTTTTATCCTCATGCATTCACTACCAAGAAATAAATACTAGAAAAATAAATACTAAAGAAATCAAGGAAGATTTCTTTGCTAAAACATTTATGTGCCGACCAACTGGACATGTTATTTGGATTAAATGAATTTCCTCTATAAAAAAAAAAAGCTGGAAGACAGCATAGTTGGGGACTGTCTTGTAAAGATCTGACTTCAGAGATATGTCCTGAAGGTTTTGAGTGACTTACGAGGAGCTGGCAGATGAATTATGAAATGAGCATTTTTTTTTATTTTTTTTATTTTTTTGGTCATCCTGTGAAGAACACAGCTCTGTGTAACAGACAAGTGGCTTTGTCATGCCTTCTCCTGCACCTGAAGACTTGGCTTAGGATAGGTGGGGCTAGGTACCAGGAGGCCCAGGAGCTTTTCCATGGTGGCTTCTCAGTCGTAAACCTGCTGCCGTGCTTCTGTACCCACCTCTTGTCCTCTTGGTCTGATTTCCTCTTCTCTGAGTAGTAAACAACTTCAGAAACAATTTCATGGCACATGTTGAGGATCTCCAAAATCTGAAATTGGCAATACTCTTAAGTTAGGACATTTGAGGACCAAGTAAGGCTACAAGTGGAAAATTCCATTCCTGATCTCATGTGGTGAGTCATGGTCAGAAGGCAGATGCACCGAGAATGTCAGTAACATCACCTCGGGCTGTGTGTGTGAAACAGTGGGGTTTGTGTGTGCACTTGAGTCGTGATCCTAGGCTATTTCATTATCTATACACAGGCATACTAAAATATGAAACGCTACTTTCCTATGCATTTCTTTTGCCCCTTTTCATGTGGCCCAGACTAGCTTCAAATTGCCTCTTAAGCCGAGGATGACTTTGAACTTTCTGATTTCTTGCCTCTACTCCCCAAGTGTTGGCGTGCACACTTGTTTTATGTGGTGCTCGGAATCAAATTTCATTCACGTTAGGCAAGAGCCTAGCAACTGGGGCTTCACTCCCAGTCTTAAACAGTTCTGGAGAGATTTGCAGTCTGTAAGAGTTTGCCTTTCCTGTTACACATTGTTTCTGAAATGGAAATACAAATGGGATTGCCATCTTAGAACTTATATGAGAATTAAATGATGTAAACCAGGGAAAGCGTTGTGTGTCCTAAAAGTACATTGTCACTGTTTTGTTTGTCTGTTGTTTTATTTAACTCTCTCTTCTAGTCGAATACTGTGGTTTCGAAGTGGTAGGCAAGGAGAAGTGTGTTGCCAGTCTGTAGTGCTACTAAGAGGTAGGCTTTAAGAGGCAGTGTCTATACATGGATGCCCGGGGTCTGGGATACAGTCTGTGGCCAGGTGGGTGTCTGAAGGCTGGGCCCTGCCAGGGCTATAATGTTTGGAGTGGCCTGTAATCTCCCCGAGGCTATGATGTTGTCCAGGCTAGGGCTGCTGCCTAGGGCCATGTCTGGGTCCATGGCCTTGCGGCAACTTGGGTCTGGGTGATGTCCATGGCTCCTATTGCCACTGAGGGCTCTGCGGATGCCCTGGTCCTGTCAGCCACCCAGGACCGTGTTGGTGTGAGAGTGTGTGTGAGTGGGCTGGATCTGGGGACCTGTGGACAGAAGAACTGGCCATTCTGCCTGTTGCGTTGGGTGAGAGCCTGGACAGTGTTGGAGAGTTTGCCTGGGTAGTGATGATGAGGGAAAGCTGGTAGGTTGACCAACCCAGCTACCACCCAGGCCCAGAACCAGGATGTTGGGTTAGCTCAACACAACATCCACCGCACTATGAACCACATGAAAAGGACAAACCTACCAATCCAAAACTCCATGTATCTCCATGACATAGGACAACAGGCTATCTAAGAGGAGCCCCAGGGAGAGCCCAGTATTGATGATGTAACAGAAGCCAGAGGCCTCAGACCAGACCAAGGACTCGTGGCAATGAACACTTGCAGTAAAGATGAATGGAATAAAGGGTGAATTGTGTGACTCACCAGGCCGCACTAACAGCTTTCACAAGATTCTTCTACCCCCCTTCTTTTGTTTGTTTGTTTGGTTTTTCCTTTTAAATTTTGTTTTGTTTTGGGGATGAGGTTGCATGGGCAGAGGGTGGGAGTGAGGGGATGGGGCAGTAAGTGGAATTGGGATTGCATGATGTGAAATTCACAGAGAATCAGTAGAAGCTGATGAAAAGAAAAGAGATGGGTCTAGAAGGAGGACACTAGCCATTGAAGAGATCACTGGGGCCTAAACTTTTGATTTTCTCTCTTTGCTTCTTGACTCCAAGAAATGAATAGGTTGTCTCTGCCACATACTTCCACTTTAATGTATGGTGCCACTAGTGGCCAAAAACCATGGCTGGAAACTACCCAAAAGATCCTTCCCTCCTCCCAGCTGATTATCTCAAACATTTAATCACAAACAGAGGGAGAAGTGGTGGTTTTGATCAAGCCACCACTCTCCACTTCTCTTCCCGTATCAGGCTGGGACAGACTAAGTTCCCCTTTAAATGGAAGTGCCTCATACACTCTCATTAGCCTTTTAGCTCTTAATGGAAGGGATAGAATTTTGTCTTTTGCTGAGTTTTGCTTATTTTTCACATCCATATGTGGTGTGTTCACGTACTCTTGACTTATAAACGTGTTTTAGACTAACAGGCCCCTCTTTTACGGTTAGCAAGTGTAGACAGAGGTTTTCATTGGGACTACCGTCTCTCCAGTAACCACACAGAGACTTAATAATCGTAAATGCTCAGCCGTTAGCTTGGCTTGTTACTAACTAGCTCTTCAACTTAAATGAACCCATATTTCTTTTTTTTTTTTATTTATTATGTATACAATTTTCTGTCTGTGTGTATGCCTGAAGGCCAGAAGAGGGCGCCAGACCTCTTTACAGATGGTTGTGAGCCACCATGTGGTTGCTGGGAATCGAACTCGCATCCTTTGGAAGAGCAGGCAATGCTCTTAACCACTGAGCCATCTCTCCAGCCCCATGAACCCATATTTCTTATCTACGCACTACCATGTGGCAGTACTTTTTCTCAGCATGTTATGTTCATCTTGCTTTTCTCCGCTTCTTGCTGGTAACTCTGCCCTCTTTCTTTCCCATGCTCTATTTTTGTCTGCAAGTCCCACCTGACCTTTTCCTGCCTAGCTATTGGCCAGTCAGCTCTTTATTAGCCAATGAGAGTAATACATATTCACAGTATACAAAAGGACTATTCCACAGCAATCAGGTTACTTTGCCTGTCATTAATAGACTTGTTTCTGCCAGAGGGGACAGAGAGGGAATTGATCTTGACGTCTTTTGGTATGGTCAAAACCAGTTAGTACTCGTGCTTTAGGCCAAGGAAGATCTTCTTAAACATGGAAAGCAACATCTGGAAGGAGTCAAAAGACTTTGCATAGCATATTCATGTCAGACAGACAGAGGCACAGGAGGCAGTACAGTGGACCTGGTCCAGGTCTTCTTTCATCTGCACGATCTGTCTATTCTTGGATCAGGAGCCATGTAGAGAGATGTGGGCTTGCCAGACAGGTGAGGGACAGACTACAATTCAGAAAGAGACCCACATGGTCAATTTGATTTTTGGAAAAAGAACAAGGGCAACTAACTGAATAGAGAAAGCATATTCTTTTAAGCACACGGCTCTGTAACAGTTGATATCTGTTGTGGGAGCCGCGGGCCTGCTTTTCGTCCTGCCAGGCTCCCGCAGGGCTAGCTTTACACCAGAAATAACAACACACAAACTGTATTCATTTAAACACTGCCTTGCCCATTAGCTCTAGCCCTTACTGGCTAATTCTGATATCCCCATCAACCCATCTCTAATAAACTGTGTAGCACCTGTCTTACCGGGAAAGATTCAGCATGTCTGACCTGGCGACATGTGTCTGCCTCTGAGAGGAGCTGCATGGTTTCTGAGCTCATTTCCTCTTCCTCCCAGCATTCTGTTCTGTTTACTCCGCCTATCTAAATTTTAACCTATCAGGACCAAGGAAGTTTCTTTATTTAACCAATGACCTTCCTCCATCAGATATCTACTCTGAGAAAATGACTTCAGGCCGTTGTGTACTCCTCCACAGACAGATATGGACACGAAACAGTTACAGATCCAAATGGAAACACAGGCCAAAATATTTGTGGTATGAACTGGATTGCAGTGGCACATGCCTGTGACCCCAGCACTCCAGGAGGCTGAGGCAGAAGCATCATGTGTTTGAGCTTGCCTTGACTATGTGTGAAGGCAGAGATCAGTCGCTTAATAAAAGGAATCCCACCCTAGCTCAGAACTAAGGAAACAGATCAGTGTTTATTAAGGGGAGACTTACAAAGTCAGGATGTTCTGCTTGAACGATGGACGAAGATCAGATCCAAAGCAAACTGAACAGCCAAAAACGGGGTTCAGGGGCAAGCAGAGAAAGGAAGGAAGGAGCCAGACATGTGTCTTGGTAAATAGTCCATGAGGCCACGCCCCAGTAGGGGATTAGGTATTAGCTGTAACCTTCCTGCAGCGTGAGCAGTTCAAGGCCAGCCAAGCCCATCTCAAAAGAACAAGGGCTAGGATTTCAGTTTGGCGGGAAATATTCACCTAGCTTATGTGTATTGGTTACTGACAAATATCTGATCAAAGCAACAGAAGGAAGGGAGGGAGGAAAGAGGCAAGGAAGGGGATAGGTTTCTTTGGCCCAGTTTGGAGGTATAGTCTTGCATGGGGTCCTTTTCCCCAACAGGACCGCGAGGCAGCTTGACCATATGGGAATGCTGGGACTCTGTTCATTTTCTCCTTTTCATTTAATTAAGGACCGTCATCCTTGGGATAGTGCTGCCCACATTCAATGATCTTTTCTCCTAAGTTAAATCTTTCTTCAGACTCCCCATTGACACACCTACCTAGAAATGTGTTTCCATGGTGATTCTAGATCCTGTCAAGTACAGGATTGCTACTAACAATCACAATTGGGTTGGATTGCCAACACTGCACACGAGTGCCAGAATACACACACACACACACACACACACACACACACACACGGCCAGAATTTGTCTTTTATTAAGATGCTCAGAAAGTTCCACTGTAAGGTGAATATTGAGATGCACTAGCTAAGCAGATGGTGGATGCTGGGGAGGACACAGTGTTTTAGCAGCAGGCCAGTGTGCATAGGGACACAGAGGAATAATGAGTCAGGGCAGCCAACTGGTGAAACCAGCCTATGCAGGTTTATAAGTGTGCAGTGACACAGAGAGGACAATGCAGTCAAGATTTTTATTCTTAAAATTTGATTTGTGCAAGTTCTAAAATTGTAAGGTTTTATTTTTCATAGCTTTTTAAAATAGTAAAATAAAAGGACTAACATTATAAGGTTTTTTTTTACTTGAATTATTCTTTTATTTGGTGTTTGCCTTCTTCTGTATTACTTATCTTATCGGCTATTTTTCTTATTGTTCCTCCTGATGTATGAAACTGAAAACTGGCAACTGCTGAGCAAGAGGACTAAGAGTAGTTTAGCGAGAACAAGGCATATTGGGAGCTGGGCTGTGTAGGGCAGGAGCAGCAGACATAGGTGAGATCCTGGAAGACCTGGTAAACCATAGAATTGTACTTGGTCCCGAGAATGCCGAATGACTAATGTAATTAGGTCATCTCAGAGAAGGGTGAACTAGGAGCTAGCAGTCTGGCTAGGAGTGTATCATAATCAAAGTGTAGTAAGGCAGTGTGGCTAGCAGACAGGACCCAACTCATACTAAGGATGGAGGTTGAAATGACAGAGGTTAGTAATTTATTGGTTGGTAGAGAAATTATCCCCTGACTTTAATTTTTGGTTAATCTAATATGCTTGAATGAGTGCAAGTCAAACTTAGCAATGGATTGAAATAACTAGAGTGATTGAGCTCTGTGCAGTGTGGTCTCTCAGAGTCAAAGAGAAACTCATTAAAGTGTTATCAGAGAGTTAATCCATCTTCCCAGTAAGTACCCATTCATGAAAAGCTATGCTGTGTGACTCAGGAAATGCAGATCTCATTCAGCGTTTTCCATACATCACTCCTGGGACAGTGCTGGCTGGCAGTCATACTGGGGACCGCTAAGCTGCTCATACTTTCATCTCCGCAGGGCTTCTCTCCATGCTGGTGCCTATTACATAGAACAGGGGTTTCCCCATCAGGCCTGCATTATAGAATGGCCTTTAGTGCCATGGGATTGTGTGGCTTCCCAACTTTCACTCAAGAGTTTTAGGTATTCAGTTCTTTTTGCAGTTTAGTGAATTCTTGGAAGTTTTAGGGATTAAGCTGTAGTTGCTCCTTTGCTTCCCCAACCCCACCCCAAGAAGCATAGATTCACAAATAAATGTTTCATGACCACCATTTCTCCAGCTTCTTGACACATTTAATCAGTTTACTTTTATGTTTTTTGGTAAGTAGAACTTGAAACAAAGGAGATCAAGAAGTAATCAATTATTTTTGCCAATAGTTACTTCTCCAGCCAACATATAGAGAAATTTTTACTGTTTTAGGTCCATCTCCATTTCTTTGTACTATGCATTTGACATGTCGGGGAATATTGATGCTAATTCTTTGGAAATTATAGGAAAGGTTCAATGTGAAGAAAAGCTAATCTGATTTGACTCTGAGGTGTATAAACATCATGAACAGACATTATTTTAAAAACCCACAGGAAGGCCGGTAGGCTCATTCCTTTATTCCCAGCACTCAGAAGGCAGAGGTAGGTGGCTCTCTCTGAGTTTGAAGCCAGTCTGGTCTACAGAGTGGGTTCCAGGATAGCCAGGACCACACAGAGAAACCCTGTCTCAAAAAACAAAACAACAGCAACAACCCCCCCCCCCAACCACAAACACCACCCTCCTCCTTGCAACACAGGAAGAGGTTCTTATGGGGAGGTACGTATATGCTTTGATGCTTTGGTCTGTCTTCCTCCCTCTCTTCTCCTCCCTCCCCTCACTCCCTCTTGAGAAATGGTCACTGAGTAGCCCTGGCTGTCTGAAACTCTGTTGACTAGGCTGACCTTGAGCTCACAGAGATGCTCCTGCTTCTGTCTCCCAAGTGCTGAGATAAAAGGTATGCTCTACTATGCCTGATTTGATTTCCCAAGATGGCAGAAGTTTTGTTGTTTTTGACCCATTCATTCTAATTCATCACTTCATATCAAACAACACTGTAGAGGGCAGTGGCCACTCTTTTTATGTCCATTTGACTAGGCAGAGTAAAAATGTAGTTCATTGCCTTCGATTTTCATGGTTTATGCTTCCTTTGTACAGAACATCAGATTTGTATTAAATTTGTCAGAATTATATTTAGTTCTAGTTACTTTAAGAAATATTTACATGACCAGGCAGTGGTGGCACATGCCTTTAATTCCAGCACACAGGAGGCAGAGACAGGCAGATCTCTTGAGTTTGAGGCCAGCCAGGTCTGCAAAGCAAGTTCCAGGCCAGCCAAGACTGTTACACAGAGAAACTCTGTCTTGAAAAACCAAAAAGAAGAAGAAGAGGAGGAGGAGGAGGAGGAGGAGGAGGAGGAGGAGGAGAGAAGAAGAAGGAGGAGAAGGAGAAGGAGAAGAAGAAGAAGAAAAGAAGAAGAAGAAGAAGAAGAAGAAGAAGAAGAAGAAGAAAAAGAAAGAAAGAAAGAAAGAAAGAAAGAGAAAGAATTATTTACTTATAAATGTGTTTAGGTGCTCCAGAGACCAGAAGGCAAACCTTTGGACTTGGAGTTGCAGGTGTTTGTGATCCATGTGACTTGGGTGTTGGGATCTGAGCTCCCTCCTCGTGCTCTCCACTGCTCAGCCCTCTCTCTACCTGTTCGGTTACTTCCTGAACAAGGCGGAGCTATAATGGCTTCCATGACTCCACCTAAAGCTCAGTATTTGTCTCTCTGTCCTCAAAGAGAGCAGGCACATGTTTAAAATGATTAGATTATTTAATGTGGAGTTATTTTATGTCATAGCAGTTTTCTGTTGGGAGAAGTATGTTGTGTCTCCCCACTCCCCAGGCATTATGGATAGCACTGCGGAAATCATTTCACTTGGGTCAGCTCACGAGAAGCCCATGTACCACTGTGCTTTGCTCCCCCTCCACTGTTTGCTTCTGTCTCAGAAATGTATTCAGAGATTTTGATGTGACAACTTAAATTTTTTTTTTCTGGTGGGAGGATTTGGTACTATGTACAAATTTCTTAACATTTGGGTACATCTGTTAGATAAATAGCACTAAGTGGCCAGTTTTAAAAATATAACCCATGCAAGAGTCTTCAGAACCCGTTACCTAAGAGTAAAAGATATTTTTTTTCTGTGAACTATTTATTAATATCAATAGAGGGTATTAAACCAATTCAAATCACTAATGGATGACAAGTGCTTAGTATCTCTCAGATTAATATCCACTGCAGTTTTCCTATGATCTCTGCACTCGCAGAGGAGGCTGTTGTTGGTAGAATATGCATATATAGTTGTTGATAGAAATCAAGAACTCAAATAATCTAAAAGCAATTTAGTGTGAACAATTCCAAGCATATACAAGAAACAAATATAGTGAAAAATCATTCACTGGCTTCAACTGTCATTCTCTGTCACTCTGTTCCTACATCTGCTATCTCCACCCCTCACTGCGAAGGAGTGGGGTTCTCTTTAAACAGAGTCTAGGGCTGGGATGTAGCTCAGTGCTGCTGGGTGTGCTTGGGGCCATCCCTGGGTTCATTCTCTGATGTATGCACACACATTTCATCTGATAACCCCAACATGTATCAATAAAGGATAACTTCTCTGTGTACCGCTGTCATATAGAAGAACTAAGGTAACAGTAATGTCTTAATATCATGTCACAGTCTGGGGCAGTGTCTAATCAAGGGTCGCATTGTATCCATGATGGCCTGACTGGGACTGGATGTGACCTTGCCCCATCCACCTGCTGCATAACTTCCATCAAATCATTAAAGTCCCCTAGGGTTCCAGTGCCTTCACACAGCCCTTGGGGGTGCCTTTGCTTTGCTCATTTCAGGTGACTGTAAAAGGATTAAGAGAATAGAGGAGGACAAGCAGGATGGATGGTGGTCTTTGTTTTCTGCTTGCTTTATTGTTTTGTAAGTAGAAAATGCCTCTCAGCCCCAAGTTCTGCTCCACTCAGGCCCATCTTATCAATGGAGCTATTCTAACAGTGGTAGTTTATGGACTCATGTAGACTAGGGTTGATTTCAGTGTGTGGGCTTTTTATTTGCAAGCTCTTTCTAATAAAGTTTTAACAAAAAAACTAAGAATTATGTCTAAAATTTCATTTACCCTCAGAGATTCTTATATAATTTTAAGTTGCATTTTTTTTGGGGGGGGGGGAGAGGGGAAGGTGTTTTTTGAGACAGGGTCTCCATGTGTAGCCTTGTCTCAAAAACCGCTTTCTAAGAAGTGAATGACATTGATTTTGTCTGTCCTTCTCAAATGCTGGGATTACAGGTGAATGTATTACCATGCCTGGTGTCTGTTCCCTGCTTTAGTTTCCTTCACTTTTCAAATATTGTTTACTTACCCTATTCATATTTTAAAGGTTTGTTTTATTCTTGAAATAAATATGATTATCTTCTATTTAATGTCACCTATCTGCTGTTAATTATAAATTATTCATTTTTGTTTAGCTTTCTTTGGTATGGGGACATTCTTGGGGGCTTCCTTGAAGGTGGGTGTTTCTAGAGGCCTGGTTTGTTTTCATTCCTGTGTTGTCTGAGGACAGTGTAATATTGGACCACTGGAGACTTTTTTGATGATCTAATTAGATTTTGTCCTTATAGCCTCATTGTTTAGATATCTTCTTTTTATCCAGACATTTGTCCTTTGCTGTCACATTTTTGCAGGGTGGGATTTATTGTCATTCTCCAGAGTGTCACCCTTGAGGTCTCCACCTGTACATCTTGACCTTTGCTTCTGTGCTAGGCCCAGTGGCCTTCAGAGTTCAGGGGGGGGGGTCTTGGAACTAAACCTGGGCGGTAGACATTGGTAATAGGTGTACCTATTACCTTGCGTTTGGGAACTGCAGGTTATTTATGGGCAAGTTGGCAGTGTTTTTTGTTTTGCTTGTTTTGTAAACACGCATTCCTTCATTTTGATGGTTTAGTCCAGGTCTTCCTCTGCCACAACACTAATTTTTCTCTCTTGGAAGAGTGGTTGGATTTTGTGAGGCTTTTTTTATGTTTTCTTGTTTTTAAAATATGGGTAATTCTGTTTTAGTCAGCTAACTTCCAGACTGGAACAGTGGCAACCATGTTGGCTTCTTTGTCCTTTGATTCCATCTTCCTTCCTGTACCTCAGTTGTTACTGCTGTCAAAATCAGTGTCCGGAGACTTCTCTCATGATGCAAACATGGTTCAGAAACTCTTTTTTATTCTTCCTTTTTAGGGTATCATGCCTGATTCTTTGAGCCCAAGTTTCAGTTGGACTGAAATGCTGCCCTGCTCTGGAGTGCCCAGATGGATCCCATTATCACACTGTCAGCTAGGCTGGCTTTGGGTCACTCTGCTTGCTGCTATATTCTAATTGCTGTGTTATTGATGGCCCTATGAAAACGCCAATTTTAGAAATTCTGAGTTGTATTTATTTATTTGTTTAGATTTTTTTTAAAGACAGGGTCTTTCTGTGTAACTCTAGACCAAGCTAGCTCTCACAGTGATCCTCCTGACTCTAGCTCCTGAGCGCAGGGACTACAGCTGTGTGCCACTGCTCATTCCCTTTTTACCACGCATAGCTAGCTGCAGTTTTAAGTATATTTTAGGTGACTTTCCGTATATAACCAGTATTGAACATTAACACTGTTCACTTCCAGAACATCTTCATCATCACAGAGAGACTGTCCTTTCCTTCCCTGTAGCTCTGCTGTGACTTAGGTGACAGGAGAGAGCAATTGCTTCCACTTGCTGATCTGGGGTCCTGACAGTCAGGACATTCTGAGAGTGGCTTCTCTTGCTTCTCAGTGTTAATATGACATTCCTCTGGAGCCTTCATTCCATGCCTGCCACTGTCACAGGTGACAGGAATTTACCCACAGTGGATGGAGTCAGGATCAACATTTAAGTATAGGCCATTCCTCCAGTGACATCCAGGTTCTTCCTTCTGGGCAGTGCTGACAAGCATGAGTGAATCACTTAGGTTCAAGGTTTCTACTCATGGTTCGGTTCCTTTGCTATGAGAACAGATGACATTCCTGACAACCAGGCTCTGCCAGCCTGTGACCTGCTAGCACGTCACTTCTGCTACCCTCTGTTATCAAGAAGATGTTTATTTTTCTCTTTTATGTTTTATTCTTTTTCCTTTATATATTCACCTTAGCATTTGAAAGCAACCCCTCTGTTAAATAGCATAGGTGATAAAAATATCAGTATTAGAACATGTAAACCCAGAGATATTCTTAAGAGTTTAATATAAAAATACTAAAGAAAATACAAAATATAAAAATACTCAAATTTGCACAGTTGTCAGGAGGACTCCTGTCTCCCAGGTGAACAGCCTTGCTTACTGGTGCTGACTGCTGATGTCATGTGTCCTCAAAAGATGCAGCACAGGGTGGTCCTGAAGCTTTGTCATGTCTGACGAGTCCCAAAGGCCTCCTGAGGGCTCTTCCTTAGTGAGACGTGCTGTGCAGAAACACCACAAGCAGGAGGGTGTCGGGAAGCCAGATGCCCACAGTGGTGAAGGACAGAAACTGCAACACTCTCGCCACAGCCTGAGGGAGCAGAACACATAAAAGCCAGACCACAGAGCAAGGACACAGTTTGTAGACACAGGTACTGCTTACTCCCACAGCTACTCAGTGAAGCCCCTGGGACTTTCTCCAGGGCCCAGACTGCTATCCAGAGACCCTGGCCAGAAAACCTGCCTCTGGGTACCAGTACTTGCTCACATTAAAACTATAAGTAAAATGAGTTTACTTATAGTTTTGCCTAAAACTGGGGAGAAGAAAAGGTCCTAGCCTGTCTCTACTTTGTCCACAGCACTCTTCCAGTTTACAAACAAGGTGGCAGGGAGACTCAGAAGTGCTCAGTGTTAACCATGATCTGTTACCAGGACTGGAGCTAGAGTTCATCGGCATTCCCAGCATGGTGTGAGATTTCCTCTAGGAACCCTAATCCCTGGGACTTCATACATGGGTGGTGACAGATGATAGTGCAGTTGTGGTCATCATCTTCGTTATGTGTACCTGTCACATGGGTCCCTTTATCATTTTAAGGCTCCATTTTATCCACTTAAAAGTACTTTCAAACCTGATAGTCATGCCTCTTGTGATTTCTGTAACCAGTGTAAACTGTGAAGGTTCTCCCAGACTGTGGAGTAAAAGAGACACGCCTCCGGTGGTAAACTGTCCAGGGAAGGTGGCTGTCACGTGCACACCTTAAAGCTGATAATGTTTGTTGAGCAGTAATTCCTTCCACTCAAGGAGCTGGGCTGTGGCACTCTACACCTCTTCTGCAGCTACTGACAGATGGCGCTGCTTAGAGGTGCTGCATCGAAGAACATGGCCAGTGTCTGTGAGTCAGCAGAGCAGCGTAGGTCTTTAACAGTGGGGTCCTTGATTTGAGGAATTGAACTCTGAGGCAGAAGCGACCAGGGACTGGATGGCACCCAGCTTTAATTGTCGTTATGCACTGGCAGCTTCTGGGCATCAAAAATACGTAGGGCATCAATGAAGATTAGATTTAGGTTATTTACTGTGCGAGCTGAATGCAGTATTAGGAACAACATAGTCATTAGAAATCTATTATCCAAGCGAGAGCTTTTTCCTTTAGGTTAATCTCTCACATCCACTTTCTCAGAATCTCTGCAGTTGTCTTTGCGTTTGGAACATTTTTTATCCATTAAACCAGTTACTGTAAAAACTACCAGAAGACACTGACTAACATCCCATTGCTCAAACTCTTCCTACTAACAGCTTGCCAGGGCTGCCCTGTTCCTTGTCTGTGTGTTGCCGCGGCAGCCAGTAATCTGTTGGAGAGGCTTTCCCTGGAAACCCAGATTTACCACACACAGTGGAATTTGCTCTATACTCCTTACCCCAAGTTACTTCAGTGATGCAAAAACAGTTGTCCTCAGGGAATTGAAGCTTGTTGCCATGGTAACTAATGAAGGTTGCCTCATTCTCAGGCACATTTTTAAAGCCTGGATTTCAACATGGATTGTCTTTTTTTTTTTTTTTTAGTAGCTTAGCAACCTGTGATACAATGTTTGTTGACACCCCAACCCTCCTTTTTCTCCTCAGAAAAATGAGCTCTGAAGATAGTATTTGTTCACTGTGAGTTTAGTGTAGTTTTTTAGGTATTTAGATGAGAATGATCTTACTTTCTAGATGAAATCAGGGCGCATTCTGTCTCTAAAGGGCCGTTCCTTTGCTTTTCAGTGACCTAAGCTGGGAGATCTCTGCACTTGTTTTTCTCCCACACCCCTTGGCTGTTGGCGCTCTTCAGGGGCTGTGCTCAGCGTTCTCTTCTCATTTACTGCTCTCAGCTCCCGTGTGCTATGACTCCTAGCTCACACCTTACACTGAATCCCAGGCAGGCAGTTCTTGCTATGGCAGCCCTGAGTGTACTCTCCCACACTCAGTGTGTTCCAACGTAAACACTGCTTTCCACAAACAAACAAACAAACAAACACCACTTGCTAATAATGAAAGGTCCCACTGTTCTCAGATAGCCACAGTCAGTCGGCACCAGAGCCTGACACTACATTTCTCAACCACTAAAAATCTGTCCTTGTGGTTTTAGACCCTTGGCATGCTCTCTTTCTACCCCTTGTACCATCACCCACTCGCTCAGTGCTAGGTCAGGATTGATCAAGGCCATATGGAAATAAAATAATAAACCAACCTCAGCAGAAGCAGGACGATGGAAGGACCCCAATCTCTCCCTGGCAGTGGAGTCATTGCACCCAGGCGCAGGGGACTTGGGGCTTTATCGGGAAGTCAGGGGACCTTTGGGGAGGGAAGTTTTATCAGTGGAAGGAAGTTTTATCAGTGGAGGGAAGTTTTATCAGTGGATGTGCCCCTTACAGGCTCAGGGCTGAATGAGTTCAGCAGATGTTCTGTATGCTGTTTTCGGTCAGGCAGGTGTTCTTATCCTTACGTTGAGTTGGGAGTTTCTCAGCTGTCTCGGGTTGTTTTAGGTCATTAACCCCGCACTGTGCTGGAGATATGTTGTACATGATAGGCAGTGCTCTACCACTCAGCAGAGTCCCCCAGACATCTTGTCTTTTGCGGGGAGGGGGGGGGGTTAGTATAAATTGCAGTTTATGGAGGTGGGTATAAAGCCAGGTTTGTGTTAGAGACTGAATCACTGAGTAACCTTTTGCAATTGTTGACAGAATGTTGCAGCTCTGGAGCCAGTTTTCTGGGGCTGCTTTTCAGTCTCTTTGAAAGTCTTTTATTGCCCACTCTGTGTCTGGCCTGACATCCTTTTGACTACCACTTAAACCTTTGACATGTAATTTTTTATGCATTTATTAGCATATGTTAATTATACTTATTAGGCATCATTGTATCATTTTCATGCATGTGCATAATGTATTTTTACCATCTCTTGTCCCTGTCTACTCCTCACTTTTCCTATTTAAGCAGCTTCTTAGCAGAGCACTGGCTTCCACCAGTAAACTAAGAATGTCATCACTCTTGGTCCCAACCAGTGAATTGATTTGGTCTGGCTTTGTTTTGCTCTGTTACTAATAAAAGCACATGTATTTACTGTCAGTGTAGAACACACTATTTGATATAACCCAATTCCTGTTCCCAGACCATGGCCTGTCATAATTGGCTCAGAATAAATTACCTCTGAGGAGAAAGCAAACCAATTACTTTAGGGCAATCAGGACTTTCCCTGCTTCCCGCAAACAAACAAATGGGGTTCTGTCTCTAGCTCCTTATTCTAAGTGGCCTCTATAGCCCTCCATGCCCTTCTGGCTGCTCCTTTTCTCACCATTGCAGCTCATAGGGCAGTCTCCCTGTTTGTCCCTCGGCTGTCCTCAGTACCCCCATATGCTCTCATAGTCTTTAGTCCTTACCTCCCTTTACTGGAGTTCCGCCTCTGCCAGCTATCCCTGTGGATGCCTGCAGCTTTCCCCTACTGACCCCCCACCATGAAAGAGGGCAGGGCAGTCAGCAGGGGCCCAGTTTCCTTTCCCAGCACACTGCCCTCTACTGGCTTAACCCTGTCTCTGAGTTATAGTTATTTTCCTGTCTTCTTTGCTTCCCTTCCTCCCTCCACCACCATCCCCAGGGAAGCAAGGGATATGAGGTAGCTGGTCACACTGTGCCTGCAGCTAGGAAACAGAGATGAATATTACGTTCTGCTTTTATTCAGGGTAGGACCTGAGCCCTTGTGGTGGTGCCAGTCACCTTGACAATGAAGACTAACCATCACATCTTTTATTTGTTTGACTAGTTATCCAGGTTGTGCTGGCAGTGGCTCAAAAAAGGGGAGCATACCTTCCTTCTTCCTAATTTTTAGGGGGAGTTTTCTGTAACCAGTGAGGATGCTCTGAGTGTGAATTTTCCATGAATGCCTAGTGTGGCTCATCTTCATTGTCTGCTTGGCTGGATTTGGAATCACCTAGGAGACGTTGGGCATGTTTGTACCAGCATTTACAAAGAGAATTTCAGAGAGAAAGACTTGCCTTGAATGTGAGTACTTACATCTTGTAGGTGGGGTTCTGAGTTGGATTAAACCGAAGGAAGAGAAAACCAGCTGCTTACCAGCATTTGTCTCTCTGTTCTGTGCTTTGTTCTCAGGTGACCACTCATCGTGTCTTCAGACTGTAAGCCAAGATAAAACCACCCTTTAGCTGCTTCTTTAAGTATTTGGTTTGTAGGGACAGGAAAGTAGCTAGTAGATGCCCTACATTAAGTTAAGGAAGACTCCTTCCACTTGAGGTGTTAAATGCATTCCAGTTAGATCAGCTACTTTCAACCTGTGGGTAGAGACCCCCTGGGAGTCAACCAAGACCGTCGGAAAACACAGATATTTATATCACAGTTCACAATGGTAGCAAAATTACAGCTATGAAGTAGCAATGAAAATAATTTTTTGGTTGCGGGGGTCACCACAACATGAGGAACTATATTAAAGGGTCACAGCATTAAGAAGGTTGAGAACCACTGAGTTAGATGATCAGAGATGCTCTACTTTACTGATAAACTGTGTTATATGGGTTGATTTTCTTACTCTAAATGACCCTTGGATCTTGGAATAAGTCCCAACTGATCATGATGTACGATCCTTCTGTTGTGCTGTTGAGTTTGATTTGCCAGTGTTTTATTGAGAATCTTGGCATCTATATTCATAAGAAATATGAACTTGAGATTTTTTTTAATGATGTGTTTGCCTAGCTTTGCTGATTTTTTTCTTCATTTATGGGATGGGCTGGGTTTTAAGTTTATTTTATTAGTTCTTTGAGGGTTTTTGGTTTTGTACAGTGTGGTTTGATCATACTTGCCCTGCTCCCCTACCTCTTTCCAGATCCACTCCACTTTGTCTACCCACTGACCTTGTGCCCCCCTCCCCCGTCTTTTTAAACAAAGCAAAACAAATCCATTGAAGACCAGTTTGTGCTGCCCAGATATCCTTGCTATGAGGTCTTCCGCTGGAGCATGATCAGCTCATCAGGAGATGTACTCTTAGAAAACTGTCTCCTCCCTCCCAGTACCTAACAGTTGCGTCACCATTTGCGTCACTGCCGGGGTGGACTTGTATGCCAAGCCCTCCCTCCAGGCTGGCGTTTGGTCTGCCTTGATCTGGCACAGGTTTTGTGCTCACTGTCACAGTTGCTGGGAGTTGACGGTGCAGCTGTTGTGCTGTGTCCTGAAGATGCTCCTCTGGAGTCATCCACGTCTCCTGGCTCTTACACTTTGTTGCCTTTTCTGCAACGATCCCTTAGCCTTGGGATGTTTGTGTGTGTGAAGTATATAAATTCCCACTGGGGCTAAGTAGTCACTTACTCTACACTTCCGTCAGCTTTGGGTCTCTGTGTTAATCACCATCCACTGCAAATGGACACTTCAATTAGGGCTCAGAGAAGCCTTGGTCTGGATGCCCGCTTAGACTTTCATTTTTGCAGGGCAGGTCAGCAGATAGTTTTGGTTGATAGTTGTTTCATTAAGCACCTCCCCTCTTTCTGTCCTCCAGTCTGTGAGAAGTTGGTTATTGATGCCCTATTGAATGGAATGAGTTGTTTTCTTTCTCTGCCTTTAAGATTTTTTTCTCCTTGGTGTTTGATGATTTGATTTTAATCTGTGTGTTAAATCTGGTATAGTCTATCTTCTTGGAGTTCTTTGAGGTTCTTGGATGTGTATGTCTTTCACCAAATTTGGTAAATTTCTATCTGTTTTTCCTGAAGTGCTTTTCTCTACCTTTCTCTTCTTGCAGGACTCCCATGTTTGTGTGCTGCTAACCTAAACCATGCCGCCCAGCTCCCCTAAGCTGCGGCTTTGTTGTTGCTTATTTTGTTTCTGTCAGTTATTCTTTTCTGTGGCAGCCTCTCATCAGGGCTCAGTTGTCCTGGCTTCAGGCTTGCCTCTTCTCTTTTGTCTGCTCAGACCTCCTGCAGGTCTTTCCTGGTCTTTCTTGTTTCTCTAAGCAGTTTGGTTTCAGCTACCATGCTCTGCAATATTTCAGCCCAATTTCCTTATAGAGTATCCATCAGAAGTAATACTTTCAGTCCAATCATACATTCATACCGGTTTTGTTTTGTCGTCTGTGAGTTCTTAGGCGGTCTGCCAGTAAGCCCAGTGCTTGGACTTCTTCCTGGTTAATTTTTGTCAATTTTGTTCTCCCCTTGAGATGATCCGTGCTTTCTATTTCATTGTATACTTCACAGTTTCCTGTTGAGAGCGGGTAAGAATGCAGTAACCCTGGGAGTCAGATTCTCTGTCTTACTTATTTTGTGATTTCTACAAGAACTGTATTCCCTGTGTATAATCTTTGAAAACTCTTTTCCGCCGTCTCTGAGGTCAGCCAACAGTCTGGGTCCAATAGGAAAAGGAATGTTTCTGTTATTCATTTCTGTAAGGACGTCCTTCAGCCCTAAGAGGGTTGAGCCTCTGTTGTGGTCACTCACTGGACACTCAGGGAAATCAGAACACATGTCACCACATTGTCGAGGACTTGTCTCCACTCTCGCTCTAGCAGCTTCCATGGCTACCTGCCATATGGAGCCTGGATGGTGGAAGATACTGAATGCTGGAATTCAGTGCCATGCCCCTCCCCCCTTTTGTTCCTAGTTCAGGTTCCTTCTCCAGGTGATGAAAACGTTATTTAGTAGACCTCAGAATTCGAAGTAATTGATTTTAGCAGTTCTTGTCAGCTCGGTAGTTGATTTGGTAGAGAGACTGATTTTTCAGTGTTTTACCTCAATATCTTCTAGGATATCACTCCTGTATTGATTCCTTAATTTAAAGGGGGTTTTATTTATTTGTTTTATTTATGTGTGTGTGCATGTGTGTCCATGCATGTGTACCTGGAAAAACTGTTTCTTGAGATAAAAGCCTGGCTTACAAGGCATGAACTTATTGTTTTGTCCCTTTCCTGTTATATGTTACATATTATTTTATGTGATCTCTGCACTTTACACAGAGCAGTTTCTCTGTGGTGCAGTAGTAATGACCTGTGATTTCCTAAAACAGTGGATGCTTTCAGCTCACTCATGGAAAGCCAGACACTTGGAAAGACAAAACAGTAAAGTGAATTTTTTTTAAACTGTAAGGAATATAAGACTATTGGATAGACTCATGTAGTACGCATCTCTGTTATACCTGCCATGAATCTGTACATGTATAATATTGAAAGGTTTGATTTCTGTGTATTACTGTCTTTGCATGCCTCCAAAGGCTGTGATTTCATGTATCCATTTTCCTCTGCTCTGTTGTAGGACAGTTCGTGTTTGGTTAAAGAGGGACAGTGGACAGTACTGGCCAAGCATATACCATGCAATGCCTTGTAAGTATCTTGGTTTCCTGAGAACACAGATTCTATCCCAGTGACTCTTCCTTCCCTGTTTACCTTTTTGTATTTTTTTTAAAGATTTATTTATTTATTTATTTATTTATTTATTTATACAGTATCCTGCCTGTAGGCCAGAAGAGGGCATCAGATCTCATTACAGATGGTTATGAGCCACCATGTGGTTGCCGGGAACCGAACTCAGGACCCTCGGAAGAGCAGTCAGTGCTCTCAACCACTGAGCCATCTCTCCAGCCCCACCTTTTTGTATTTTTATCTCGAGTTGTTAAACCATTTATTCAAAATTCAGGACACTCAGCATTGAGTATTCCATTCTCAAGAATTGAAACATTCTAATTGGAAGTGAATCTGTTTTTACCAAAATCTTTCTGGAGAAATATGCCCTTGTACTACTAATTGGTTCAAGAGTTTACTGGTTTACATTGTTGGCATAAACCATCAAGGCAATAGTGGACTCAATCAATGGCAGCAACCAGTTTTCCACTCTGGGAGATCACAGATCTGAAAGGGGAGGAGAGGACAGGAGCGAAGAGGTGGGTGAAGAAAAGAATTTCCTAGATTCTAATACAAGTTCCTCTTCAGCTGAAAAACTGACCTGTCAAGTTAAAACATTATTTTTAGTCTAGAAATTTTATTCTTTAAAATTAGTGAGATTTGCCAGGCAGTGGTGGCACATGTCTTTAGTCCCAGCACTTGGGAGGCAGAGGCAGGTGGATCTCTATGAGTTCAAGGCCAGCCTGGTCTGCAGAGCAAGTTCCAGGACAGCCGGAGCTGCAACACAGAGAAACCGTGTCTCAAAAAAGAAAAAAAGAAAAAGAAAGGAAGGAAGGAACAAAAATTAATGAGGTTATTTATTCTATTGTTTGTTTTGGTGTAAAATAATTGTTTGATTTTATACGGTAAACATTTTTTTTCTTTTCTTTTTTGTTAAGATTGGGTCTTACCGTACACCTTGTCTGATCTGGAACTTGCTATGTAGACCAGGTTGGCCTTTTGGTTTTTTTTTGTTTGTTTTTTGTTTTTTTGTTTTTCGAGACAGGGTTTCTCTGTGGCTTTGGAGCCTGTCCTGGAACTAGCTCTGTAGACCAGGCTGGTCTCGAACTCACAGAGATCCGCCTGCCTCTGCCTCCCGAGTGCTGGGATTAAAGGCATGCGCCACCATCACCCGGCTCAGGTTGGCCTTTTGCTTTTGTCTTCCCCTATATCTCCATTGTCAGGGACTGGAGTACTGGGATTAAAGACCTGTGCAACCATGCCCAGCGTCCATTTAAATCTTAATTAAAGTTGGCATTGTAGAAAAATCTCCCTGACTTGTTAGGGCTCATACGCTCTTTGACTGCTTGTAGTGTAGGTCTCGTCCCATCAGAAGTATCCCAGCTTCAGAAGTATATGACACTATACCAAGCCAAAGTAGGTTCTAGGTGATTTATTTATGCCTCTGACAGAGGAATACTATAATATTTTGCCTATTCATGAGTAAATGATTTATTTTTTATAGTTTTTATACAGTGTATTTTGTTTATTTATTTATTTATTTTTTGGTTTTTCGAGACAGGGTTTCTCTGTGGTTTTGGAGCCTGTCCTGGAACTAGCTCTTGTAGACCAGGCTGGTCTCGAACTCACAGAGATCCGCCTGCCTCTGCCTCCCGAGTGCTGGGATTAAAGGCGTGCGCCACCACCGCCCGGCCTATACAGTGTATTTTGATTGTGTTCCCTATAACTCATCCTAGATCCTCCCCATTTCCTTACCCATCCAAATTCTTGTCCTCTTTGTACAACCCCCCAAAAAACAAACAAAAATCACTAAGATCCCATATGTCAAAGCAAAACAAAGAGCCCCCCCCCCCCCCCGCAACCTACCCATTCAAAACTAAACTCATGGAGTTCATTGTGTTGGCCAACTACTCCTGGAAATGGGCCTGCCCTAGAGTATGGTTAATATAGACAGTGACAAATCAATTGAAGGGGGGAACCCCGATTTCCTTTTCCTTGCAGGTATCAATTGTAAATAGCTTCCTAGTTAGTGGTAGGGCTTTGTGTCTACTTGCTTTCTGGGATTTGGCTGGGTTGACTGTGCAGGGCTTGTTTGTGCTACCACAGTCTCTTTGAGTTCCTATGCGAATTAGTCCTCGTATGTCTGCAAGACATTGTTTCTTTGGGGTCACCCATTATCTGTCTCTCATACTCTTTCCACCTCCTTTTCTGCATAGGTCCCTGAGATTTGAGGGTAGGGGTTTGATAAATACATCCCCGTTAAGACTGAATGATCCAGAGTCTCTCATGCTAGGCATATTGTCCAGCTGTAGATCTCTTTGTTAGTTACCATCGACTGCAAGAAAAAGCTTCTATGGCTATGCCAATATGTCAGTTGGAGGTATTATGTTATGTTCCTTTATCAGAATAGTAGTAGTGGGATTTCCCTTGGGCCCATGACTTATCCAGTCTCAAATATTTGGCCACATTAGCAGGGTTAGATATGGGTTCCACCTCTCAAATGGGCCTTAAATCCAATTTTAAAAAGTTGTTGGTTACTTTCATAACATTCATGCCATGGTTGAACCAGTATATGCTCCAGGCTTGTTGCTATGATAGTCAATGGTATTGACAATGACTTTTCTCCTCTGGTAGTGCGCAGAGTGCCTTTTAGTACCGGGAGTACAAGTCAGTATGGGGAAAGCTTCTAGCTGATAACACCTCAACTTCTCTATGTTTTGTGATTTAAGCGTTGTCAATAGCAATAGGCCTTACCATCAGGTTGTGAAGAGCAACCAGTAGACCTGTGATGTAAGGGGTGGGGTTCATGGAACCATTTTGGGCAATAGCTGAACAAGAGCCCTGGCGTGTGAAGTTTTACTTAGTGACATAAAATGTCTAGCTAAGACAATTGTCTTCTCCATTATAAATGACTCCATTTGAATTTTTTCCATTCATGTATATATTTTGGGAAGCTTCTATGGTTATAGATTTCCATCTGGGTTTTAAAAGACGTTTATTGTGAGTTGTCCTTCACCACATTCCTTTCTTTACCCTGCTCTCCCATCCTATTCTCCACTTAGTCCTTCTTTTCTAGTTTCTCCTGTATCTTTATATAACCCTTTATCTTCCCTTCACTGAAAGTTCTGCTTCTGTTCCTCCTCAGTGCTTTACTAGGTGCCTAACATTTGTGGTTATTTGGATTGAAACACTTATCTGCAGGTTAAAAGCTAATATTATGTATAAAAAGAAATAATGCAAAAAGAAATAATGCAATATACATTTTTTTGGGGGGGGGTCTAGGTTACCTCACTCAAGAAGATTGTTTCTGCCTGCATCCATTTATTTACAAATTTTATTTTTTTCCTAGCAGTTAAATAATATTCTACTGTATAAGCGCACCACATTTGTTTGTCAGTTGATGGACATCTAGCCGTTTTCAATTTCTGGCTATTATGAATATAGCAGCAATGAACATGAATGAGCAAATATCTCAGAAGTAGAAGTAGAGACCTTTAGGTATATGTCCAAGAGTGGTATAGCTGGAAGGTTGATTTTCAGCCTTTTAAGGTACTTCCACAATGGTTTTCACAGTGGTTGTACAAATTTCCATTCTTACTAGCAATGAATAAGTGTTCTCCTTCCCCCAAATCCTTTCCAGCATGAACTGTCATTTGTTTTATTTATTTTGACCATTCTGACTGGGGTAAGATGAAATGTCAGAATAGTTTTAATTTGCCTTTCTCTGATGGCTAAAGATGAGTACATACATACATACATAATGTCTTACATTACTTTAAGTGTCTCTCAGTCACTTGCATTTCTTCTTCTGAGAACTGTGCTTAGTTCTTGTGACAGTTTGAATAAAAATGGCCTCTATAGGCCCAAAAGGGAGAGTGGCACTATTTGGGGGTGTGGCCTTGTTGTAGGAAATGTGTCACTGGAGGTTGACTTTGAGATTCCAGAATCTCAGGCCAGGCACAGTGGTTTACTCTCTTTATAGAACTCTCTGCTTCCTCTCCAGCACCATGTCTTCCTGCGTGCTCATGTTTCCTGCCATGATGACAACTGACTAAACCTAAATCTGTAAGCCAGCCCCAATTAAATGTTTTCCTTTGTGAAAATTGCTGTGGTCATGGTGTTTCATCACAGCAAGAGGAACCTTAACAAAAACAGTTCTGTCCCCCATTTTTTTTAAAAATATTTTTATTTATTTATTATGTATACAATATTCTTTCTGTGTGTATGCCTGTAGGCCAGAAGAGGGCACCAGACCTCATTACAGATGGTTGTGAGCCACTATGTGGTTGCTGGGAATTGAACTCAGGGCCTTTGGAAGAGCAGGCAATGCTCTTACCCTCTGAGCCATCTCTCCAGCCCCCCTGTCCCCCATTTTTATATTGCATTGTTTTCTTGATATCCAGTTGTTTTAAATTCTTTATATAGTTTAGATAATGGCCTGCTATCAGATGTGTAATTGGTAGCTTCCTGCTTTGCCAAATGATGGTGTTCTTTGGCATATAGAACCTATTCGGTTTCCACTCTAGCCCGATGCTTTGTCCAAATGATGGTGTCCTTTGCCATACAGAACCTATTCAGTTTCATGAGATATCAATAATTAATTGCTTATCTAATGTCTACAGTATTGATGTTCTGATCAGAAAGTCCATCGCTGTGATAATAATGAGGTCAAGCCTGTTCCCCACTTTCTCTTTTTACCAGATTCAGGGTATCTATGTTATGGTCATATCCTTGATTTGGGGGTTGAGTTTTGTTCTGGGTGATAAATATGAATCTGTTTGCATTCTTCCACATGCAGCCACCCAGCTTGACTACCTAGCACCATTTGTTGACGATGCTGTCTTTTCTCCAGTGTGTATTTCTGTCTTCTTTGTCAAAAAATCAGATGCTCATATACGTGTCGTTTTATGTTTGGGTCTTTGACTCAGTTCTATTGATCAATGTGTTTATGTCAATACAATGCTATTTTTTTATTACTATAGCTTTATAGTACATCTAGAAATCAGGAATGATGACACCTCTAGCAGTTATATTATTATTTGAGATTATTTTAGCTATCATTTTTTTTCTTTTGTTGTGTGTGTATGTGTTTTCCATATGAAGTTGAAGATTATCTTTTCAATTTCTGTGAAGAATTATGATGGAATTTTGTTAGGGATTGCATTGAATTTGTATATTACATTTGGTAGGGTTGCCATTTTTAAAGGATTAATCCTACTAATTCATGAGCATCTTCTGATGTCTTACTCAATTTCTTCAGTGTCTTTTTATTATGCGAGTCTTTCATTTGCTTGGTTAGAGATACCCACATATATGCAGCTATTATGAAAGTTACTATTTCCTTGGTTTGTTCCTCAGAGTGCTTTTCATTTGTGTCAAGGAAGGATACTGATTTTTATATGTTAATTTTCTATCCTGATACTTGTTGAAAGTGTTAATCAGATGTAGAAGTTTCCTGGAGGAATGCTTAGGGTCTTTTTTGAATAAAATTGTATCATCTGCGAATAAAGACACTTTGACTTCTTCTTTTCCTATTTGTATCCCTTTGATCTCCTTCAGTTGTCTTATTGCTCTAGCTCAGTACCATGTTGACTAGGTATGGAAAGAGTAGACAAACCTTGTCTTGTTCCAGATTTTAGTGGAAAAATTCTGAGCTTCTCTCCATTTAAGAGGATGTTGGTTGTGGGCTTGCTGTAAATATCCTTCTGTATGTCTCTTGTATCCCTAGTTTCTCCAGGACTTTTATCATGAAGGGATGTTAGATTTTGTCAAAGGCACTCTTTGCAATGAATGTGATAATTATGTGGTTTTCTTTGAGTCTATCTGTGTGATAAATTATGTTTATTGATATTTGTATGTTGAGCCATTCCTGTATCTCTGGATTGAAGCCAAGTTGTTCATAATGGATGATCTTAATGATGTGTTCTTAAATTGGGTTTGCAAATAATTCTACTAATAATTTTTATTTCTATATTCACATAAGGGAAACTGGCTTGTAATTTTCTTTTTTTTGTTGGGTCTTTATATGGTTCAGGTATCAGGGTAATAGTGGGTTTGTTAAATTGAAAATGTTCCTGAAGCTTCTATTTTGTGGGATAATTGGAGTATTAGTGCTAATTCTTCTTTGAAGGTCTGGTAGAATTCTGTGCTGAATCCATCTAGTCCTGGGCTTTTATTTGGCTGGGAGATTTTTAATTACTACTTTGATTTTATTAGGATTTATAGGCCTATTTAAATTATTTCATCTTGATTTAACTTTGCTAGATTGTATATGTAGAGAAACTCATCCATGTTTTTTTAATTAATTAATTAATTAATTTATTAAGGATTTCTGTCTCTTCCCCACCACCGCCTCCCATTTCCCTCCCCTTCCCCCAATCAAGTCCCCCTCCCTCATCAGCCCAAAGAGCAGTCAGGGTTCCCTGCCCTGTGGGAAGTCCAAGGACTACCCACCTCCATCCAGGTCTAGTAAGATGAGCATCCAAACTGCCTAGAGTTTTCAAATTTGGAGAAATACAAGTTTTTAAAATATATCATTATTTTTTGAATTTTCTTGATTTTTGTTTCTGTGTCTCTGTTTTTATCTCTATTTTTATTAATTTAGATCTCTCTCCTTCTTCAGGTGAATTGCCTAAACATTTGTCAATCTTGTTGCTTTTCTCAAAGAGCCACTCTTCATTTCACTGACTCTTTTATTTTGTTTTCTGTTTTAATTTCATTGATTTCAGTCCCCAGTTTCATTATTTCTTGTCATCTACTTCTTTTGGGTGTTATTCCTTCTCTTTGTTCTAGAACTTCCAGGTGTGAAGCTAAGTTGCTGATATGAGATTCTGCAGTTTTTTGGTGTTATAAACTTGTGAAATTATGCTATGAACTTGCCCCTTAGAACAACCCTCATTGTGCCCCATAGGTTTGGGTATGTTGTGTTTTCATTTCGTTCAGTTCTGAAGAGTTTCATATTTCCTTCCTGATTTCTGCCTTGGCCCGTTTTCCATTCTCTAGTGAGTTGTTCATTTCCCATGAATTTGTATACTTTCTGCTATTTCTAGTGTGGTTGGTATCCAGCTTTACTCAAGGGTATTCATTTAGGATGCAGGGCGCTATTTCACTTTTCTTTTGTTTGTTGGGGCTTGTTTGTTTCCTAATATGTCAGTTTTGGGGAAAGTTTCACAAGCTGCTAAGAATAAAAAATTTTGTTTAGCATTTGGGGAGAATGTTCTGTAGATGTCTGTTAGATTTTTGATTTATGATGCTATTTAAACCCAACATTTCTCTTTTTAGTTTTTGTTTGTATGGTCTGCCTATTGGCGGGAGCAGGGTATTGAAGTCACCCAATATCATTGTGTTAGGGTTAATATGTGATTTTTAGCTGTAGTAGTGTTTCTTTAATGAACTTGGATGCTATGGCTTGGCACATAAATATTTAGACTTGTAATGCCCTCTTGGTGGATTTTTTCTTTAATTAGTATGTAGTGTCCTTCCTTATCTGTTCTGATTACTTTTGGTTTGACTTTTACTGTGTCAGATATTAAAATAGCTACAGCTGCTTGCTGCTTGGTTCCAGTTGCTTGGAATACCCTTTCCTTCCTTTACGTTAGGGTGCTGTCTGTCATTGATGGTGAAGTGGGTTTCTTGGGTGCAACAGAAAAATCAATTGTTTTCTAATCCAATTTGTTATTCTGTGTCTTTTTATTGGAGGAATTGAGGGCACTAATATTGAGAGTCATCAGTGTTATTGATTTCTGTTATTTTGATGTGGTGGTGGTATGTGTCCTTCCCCCAACCTTCCTTGATGTTCTGTTCTGAGATTATTTATTCCTTGTGTCTTCTTTTGTGTACTTAACCTTCTCTTCAGCATGAAGCTTTCTTTTATTGACTTCTATAGAGCTGGATTGGTTTACAGAAATTTGTTAAATGTGGTTTTTATCATGGAGTGTTTTCATTTCCCTCTCTCTCATGTGATTGAGAGTTTTGCTTGGTATAATAGTCTGGGCTCCTTCTGCTGTCTCTTAGAGTTTGTAGAACACTTGTATAGGCCTTTCTGTTTTTTAGAGTCTTCATTAAAAAGTCAGGGGTTATTCCAGTGGGCCTGCCTTTATATGTGATTTGGTTTTTAACTCCATGTAGCTTTTAATATCCTTTCTTTGTTCTGTACATGTAGTGTTTCTATTATTATGCACTATGGAGAAGGTTTTTTTTGAGCTTGCCTGTTTGGTGTTCTATATGATTCTTGTACCTTGATAGGCACCTCTTACTTTGGATTAGGGTACTTTTCTTCTATTTTTGTTCTTTTATTGAAAATAGATTCTTTTCTCACATAATATAGTCTATTACAGTTTACCCTCGCTCTGCTCCTCCCAGTTTTTCCCCATCTCCTCTCCCATCTGGATCTACTCCCTTTCTGTCTCTCATTAGAAAAGAACAGGTTTCTAAGTGATAATAATAAAACAATAAAATATAATACACGTGATAATAATAAAACAATAAAATATAATATAATACAGTAATTATCACACCAGAGTTGGACAAGACAACAAACAGAAGAAAGAGAGCCCAAGAGAAGGAACAAGGTTCAGAAACCTAGTTGTCAACACACTCAAGAATAAAAACACCAAAGTGGAAGCCATAATATGTACACAGAGGGCTTGGTACAGATTCGTGCAGGACGTGTGCATGATGCTCTGGTCTCTGAGTTCATAGGAACTTTGAGATTTAGAGAGCCTTGTTTTCTTGGAGTCCTACATCCCTTCTGGCTCTTACTCTTTCTGCCTACAGTTCATCAGGGTTCTCTGAGCTTTGAGTGGAGGGATTTAACGGAGCCATCCCATTTAGGGTTGGGTGTTTCTGCATAATCTCTGCATAATGTCTGACTGTTGGTTTCTCTAGTTATTCCCATCTGCTGTAGAAGGAAGCTTTTCTGATGATGCTGAGAAAGGCACTGATCTAGAGCATAGCACAATGTCATTAGGAGTCACTTTTTTTTTTTTAAAGACCAGTAGTATTGGTTTTATCCTAGACTATCTAGTTCTTGATTGCTCAAGCAGTGTTGGGTATGGGTTCTATCTCATGTAGTAGGCCTTAAAGTCAAATCAGATATTGATCGGTTCCCATAAGGTTTGTGCCACCATTGCCCTAGCGTATCTTGAAGACAGGACACCATTGTAGAACAAAAGGTTTATGGCTGGCTTGGTATTTAAGGTTTTCTTTTGGTAGCACGCCAAGTACCGTACTGTACCAAATATGCTAAAACATAGGAGTGAAGGTTCTATGTAGGCACCGGCTTGACTTCTCCATGTTAAATGAGTTGTGTAGGTATTATGTTTAGCAGTTGGGCCTTGCTGTCTGTTTGTGGAGAGCAACCTATTTCTCTTGGCAACAGCATGGGTTGTTTGGGGATCCCCTTGGGACCCTTTTGGCCAACACTCAATTAGATGTAACACAATCCCCAATCTGGAAGCTTCATTTGGTTACATGAGATGGCCCTTTGGGACTGAGTCTCCCAATTATTTGACGATTTCATTTAGATTGCCTTCATATGTGTATATATTTTAGGAACATTCTACTATATAATCTACCCCTCAAATGGTTCTTACTTTTAGCTGTCTCTCCCTATATTCCCTTTTTCACCCCCTGCTTCTCTTTCTTACTTGATCCTCTGGTTCCAGCCCCTCCCTCCATCCATAGCTATTCAATTTCTCTTTCCTAATGAGACCTATCTGTACCTTCTAGTTCCTTACTCTTCCTATCATTGGTTCTATAGATAGTAGCCTGATATCATTGACTTAGTTATTAGTACACAGCATGGTATTGACACAAAAGCAGACATGTTGATCAATGGAATTGAAGACCCAGACATAAATCCACGCACATATGGACACCTGTTTTTTTGTTTTTTCGTTTTTTTTTTTTTAATAAAGAAACCAGAAACACACAGTGGTAAAAGATAATATCTTCAACAAATGGTGCTGGTCAAACTGGATGACTGTATGTAGAAGAATGCAGATAGATCCATACTTACAGTTTTGCGTATAACAACTCCAAATGGACCAAAGGCCTCAACATAAAACCAGAAAAACTTAACCTTTTAGAAGAGAAAGGGGGAAATAGTCTTGAACTCATTGGTACAGAAAAGACTTTCTGAATAAAAAATCATTAGCACAGGCACTAAGATGAACAATTTAAGGAGCTGGAGAGATTGCTTAGTGGTTAAGAGCACTGGCTGCTCTCTTCCAAAAGACCCAGGTTCAAGTCCCAGTATCCACATGGCAGCTCACAACTGTTTGTAACTACAGTTCCAGGGCATCTAACACCCTCATACAGACATGAATGTGGACAAGATACCAATGCACATAAAATTAAATTAAATCTTTTAAAAAAGATCAACAATTAATACATGGTTCTTCATGAAATTGAGAAGTTTTGGCACTGCAAAGGATACCATTATTGAAACAAAGCGGCAACCTACAGAAAGAAAGATTTTTTTTCTACCAACTACACATTTGATAGAGGGCAGTTATCCAAAATTATTTTAAAAAAAAAAAGCCTCGAAAACTAGACATCAAGAAAGCAAATAACCTAAGTTAAAAATGGGGTGTAGATCTAAACAGAGAATTCTTAATAGAGGAAATTCAAATGCCTGAAAAACACTTAAAGAACTATTTAGCATCCTTAATCATCCTTTGAGATTTTATCTTATCCCAGTCGGAATGGGGAAGATCAATAAAACAAGTTACAGCTCATGCTGGCAAGGATGTGGAGTAAGGGGAACACTCATTCATTGCTGGTGTGTCTTAGTTAGGGTTTTTTATTGCCATGAAGAGATACCATGACCATAGCAACTCTTATAAAGAAAAAATTAAATTGGGATACAGTTTCAGAGGTTCAGTCCATTGTCATCATGATGGGGAGAACCGTGATGTGCAGGCAGATGTATAGCTGAGAGTGCTACATCCTGCAGGCAATAGAAGTTGACTGGCTGTCACACTCAGGGAAGCTTGAGCAAAAGAGATCTCAAAGTCCGCCCCCACAGTGACACACTTCCTCCCACAAGGTCACACTTCCTAATAGTGACATTTCCTTTGGGGGCCATTTTCTTTCAAACCACCACATGGTGAGAGTACAAACTTGTGCAGCCACTATGGAAATGAGTGTGGCAGTTCGTCATGAAGATGGGAATCCACTTACCTCAAGATCCAGTTCTACCACTGGGTACTTCATCCTAACACAAGGACACTTGCTCAGCAATGTTCATTGCTCTATTCATAATAGCAAGAAATTGAAAACAACCTAGATGTCTTTCAACAGAAGAATAGATAAAGAAAATGTGGTACATTTACACAACCGAGTATTATAGGAGGAGGGGGCTGCTTGTTTGTCCCACTGCCCAGTGTCTGGCCGCCCAGCTAGCTTAGCCCTGAAATACTCACACAGAAACTGTATTCATTAAATCACTGCTTGGCTTATTAGCTCTAGCTTCTTATTGGCTATCTCTTACATCTTAATTTAATCCATCTCCATTAATCTGTGCATCACCACGAGGTTGTGGCCTACCAGCAAAGTTTGAGCACATCTACCTCCTGCCGTGGATCCATGGTGTCTCCCTGACTCCGCCCTTCTTTCTCTCAGCATTCAGTCCAGTCCTTCCTGCCTACCTAAGTTCTGCCCTATCAACAGGCCACTGCAGTTTCTTTATTCATTAATGGTGATCACAGCACACAGAGGGGACTCCCACATCAGAGCATTACTCAGATATTTAAAAAAAAAGACATCATGAAATTTATAGGTAAATGGATGGAGCTAGGGAAAAAAAATATCCTGAGTGAGTTATCCCAGACCAGAAAGGCATACATGATATGTATTTCCTTATATGTGGATGTTAGCTATTAAGTCTATGATTAAAAAAAACCCAAAAAACATTTCCTTTGCTTTTTGACTTGTGTTTCTTCCTTTTCATCTGTACCCATGGTCTTTCTATAGTGTCCCTGATTTCCTGTATGTTTTGTGTCTAGATATTTTGGGGGGGGGCGGGGAGAATTTAACATTTTCTTTCTGAGCTATCCATTTCTTTTACCTTGTTTTCAAGACATGAAGTTGCCTCTTCAGTGTCTTGTAATCACTTGTTGAGACTTACCTCTGAGATTTTTGTTTCACTTCCAAAAGTTTTAATATTCAGTTTGGGTTTCCTTAATGATTCTATTTCTTTGTTAAATTGTGCCTTCATACTGTGATGTTTGAAGTCATGATGTTCTTGACACAGATATCTGCTGTCTCCTCTGTTGGGTGGGGTTCTGTTCCTTGGTTGCTGTTGTCCACTCTGGATCCTATCCTAGTGTGCCTGTGGGGATCCTGATAGAGAATGAGTCTGTGGGTGACCGATTGTCACAGAGGACTGGAAATGGGGTGGAAGAAAGTCAGGAGGGGTTGACAGGAAAGAACTAGGGGGCCCTGGGTCTGAGTCAAGAGGTAGAGTCTCTAGGGGAAGGAGGAGAGCTGGACACATGGGCTTCTGTGGTCAGGCTGCAGCAGGACTGAGAGAATGTGTGGAGAGACCAGAACGGAGGACAGGAAGGGTAATAAAGGTTGCCGCCCTGAGTCCCAGCCTGGTGTGGCCACTGGAGTCCCTTGTGGAGAGTGGTTCTGCCGGTCAGCCAGGGGGTGTCACAAATATAGGTGGGCTAGATGGACTGAAAGGCCAAAACATGCATTATTAAGGATATGGTGGTTTTGGTTGTTTTTCAAATTATCTTTGAGGCTGTCGATGACTCCAGAATTTTCTGTTAAGTAGGTGGTAGCCACAAAGCTGACCCATTTTTCAACCCATTTTCTATGAAGAAGAAACTTTTGGGGATTCTGTGCTTTACCTGTTTTGGTTCTAGCAGACGAAATTATAGGGTATAGGCCTGCCATTTTAGCTGCCTCACCTTGCTAACGTGAACTATTAAGCTGTGGTAGGAATCATGTTTTAGGAGCATGGGCCGGGGGAAGGAAAATTTTTCATTTTTTTTTTTCTTCCCTCATGACTTTAAGTGAAATAACCAGTTTTTTCCTCTGGTCTTGCCTGTTCATCGTATTTGACACATGGCTACCAAGAAGAGACAAGGAATGGCCATAACTGAGCAGGGATTTATAGCTCCTTTGTTGTGCAGAACAGGCAGCAGAAGCACCTGGGCAGTGTGACGTAGGTATTGAGTAAACACCAGTGGAATGATGGCATCTAATAACAGATGTGGTTTCCCAAGAGCATGAGCTCTGCTTCTCTAATTGTGGTACGTTAGCTTTGAGAAGTAAGACTGTTTAGTTATTTGCTCAGCCTTCAGAAGGGAATTAAAGCAGACCTACTTCGATCCTTAGATGGTTTTCAGCATTGCCTGAGCAATTTGTTGGAATTATGCTATTGGGCTCTACCCAAAGCAGCTGACTTCGAATCTGCGTTTTAGTAAAATCTCCAGGTGAAATCAATGTGTATTAAAGCTGAGAATATGATCTTGTAACACTATAGCTTATGCGATGTGTACATATTTAAATGAACCCAGGTGAAGCCCTGTGTATATACAATATTGATTCATAAATACATAAATGATGTTAGTCAAACATTTACAACACGTCTGTTATACATAGGCCAATGATGGGTGCCAGGGGTTTGCAGATGAAGAAGGTTCATAGAGCAAGGCGATTTCTGAAATTTTTCATTCTTGGGTACTTTCAGTATTGCACACAGGTAAAAGAACAAACAAAGTCCGTGTATATATTCGTCACAGTTGTCAGAAATTAGTCTTTATTGTCATAGTGAAACCCATTACGTTATATGATAATTTTAAAATAAGTTGAAAAAAAAAACCAGAATTTGGTTTTTATTTTCTAGGAATCTTACAAATCCAGGGCACATAGTAACTAACTGCTTAGCAAGTATTTCAGTTTTACTCAGCTTGAGAGTAACAATCATATTGCATAAGGAAAAAAAGCTATACTTGACCATAGAGAACCTGAAGTGGATTTAAACTTCTAATGAATTGTTCTGCAAGCTTTCCTATTAGGAGAGAGAGAGAGAGAGAGAGAGAGAGAGAGAGAGAGAGAGAGATTACTTAGTATTATCCCTAGTTAATGGTTAACTGGTATTGATTATAAAATAAATGAAAAAGAAAGAGAACCAATTGAATATATACTACAAGGTAGCTATGACCGTGTTGTGTGTTTATACTGGTACAAAGTAAGTAATATTCCAAATGCAGAAGGTAGCTTCTTGACTTTGTCCTCTAGAATACTTTTAAAATATAATAATTGTTGTGTTTGGTAAGAGAGTAGGTATTCTGTATCTTTGGTAAGAAGTTGACGTTTAACAGAGAAGGGGTCAGGAGCCCCTGGGTGAGAAGAGTGATGAAGGCTGAGTTTGATGCTAAGTAACTGCAAGGCAGTGTGTGATAACACTGAGTGACCTAGGGGAGTGACAAGCAGGCAAGTGATGATCAGCAGGTGCATCCATACAAGTCCCAGCTGCTGTCCTTGCTAGTGTCCTCATTGTTTTTTCTAAGCTGTTCATTTACCTGGAGGAAGGAAACTAAGAGAATCCAGCCCTGTGCAATTAAGGTTATTTTTCCTGAATCAATCTGACTTTTCCAGGAGTTTAGCACTTTGACTAGGAAATGCTGGTCTTGGTCCTGACAGGCCCCTAGAGCTGGCAACATTAAACCCAAGAGCTTCTGGGCATTTGTGCATGGAGATGCAGTAGGAACTGATGGCGGGAAAGGAAGGATGAGCCAGTCAGAGGACCCTCTGATTCCTGCTGGGAGAAACCCAAGTGGTGATGTTGGAAGGCTTCCTTCCTCATCCTCCTGGGCCACCCAGAATCCTGGCAGGGCTCTGCCTGTGAGTGCCAGGCAAGACCTCTTGGCCTACCAGGTGCATCCCATATGCTTCTATTTCCCTGGCTGTCGCTGCACATATGTGTCTAGCCTGCCTGTCACAGTCTCCTGGACCTCTGTGATCTGTAAAGAGAAGGGCTGACTTATAATCCTGTTGATGTCACTGTAGTGTTGAGCTGAACGTGGTCTGGGAGGACTGAAGCCATGGAAAGAGGGAAAGCAGAAAAGAATCGTCTATCTTCCTCTTTAGTTTCCTGGGACAGTTTGTCCAGCTAATGTTAAACACTGCTTCTGCCTGTGTGCAATATGCAGAGGATGTGGTGGTAAACACGGTGGTCAGTTCCTGCCCTCTGGATGCTCACACTGGGTGAAGGAGGCAGGTGCTAGCTGAGCACTGTCCACAGCCCTTGAGATTACAGCTTGAGAAATAATGCAATAAGGACCCGGTCACTGGTATTCCCTGAAGAAAGTCTACTTAAACTGTTCTTAGCAGAAGTTTTGCATATGTCTGTGATGGGAATTGGACCTTGTGCCTGTCTACTAAACACACTTGACTATATCTTTAGTGCTTCTGTGGAGAATTCAGGGTGCTTATTGCCTTGTTTTGAAGTTTCCTTATAAACAAGCTGGTACTGAGGCAAAAGAGAAATTGGAATGCATATTCTTTCACTCCTCCCATGGCGTGTCCATGCTATTGCTGCTAATTGCTGTGGTGGTGTCAGCTTACAGGCTGCCGAGCTGGGACCCTTCCTACCCACCTTGGTTAACTGTAGAGGGACCTTCCTTAGGGCCCAGGGTTGAGACTTCACTGCAGCCATCCTTGTGTTCTAGGCTTGTAATGGGTACTATTTCAACCACCATATTCTCATTATACTACAGATAAAATAGCACATGAAAGTCATGGGTGTCCACGATTGATATATTTTAGATTTACTTTACTAATAAGCTTTGTCATTCGTGGATTTAAGATAAAAGAAAGATAGGGAGGAAACTGAAATGTCAGCTGGGACGGCAGGTGGTGGAGATGTTTGTGTGAGGGGGTTGGGTGTCACAGTTGGGCTCGTGTGTCAACTTCTCCTTTGGGAATAGAGGAAAGGTAAACTCCCTTCATTGCCAGAGATACAGTGCCTAGGAGGTTGAGGGGTGAAAGCCTCAGGCAGGGAGGGCCATTGGAGAGCCAGAAGCCGCTGTGGGGTCTCTTTTCAGGCCAGGCACGTGGAATTTACATTTGCTCCTGAGCTTTTATGAAGTTGTCCCCAAAACAAAACAGAAGGCTGTTTTCTCCCCCCCAAAATAATTACAAATACAAAGATAGACACATCTTACAAATAACCCAGAGAGCTTGTTTTGTTGTCTGTCCAGCTCTTGCATTGGCTGTGAGGTTGTGGTCAGGCCACGCAGATCTCACAGGTACAGCCACTGGACATCTGCTCAGCTAGCAATGTGAAATTCTCTGTGGCTATTTTTTTTTTAAAGGGAATAAGAGACAGTTTATTGTGGAGCCAGTTTGAATGACCATGGCCCGAGAATGTAGATTTAGGTTACCCCAAATTCCATATTCTATTGTGGAAGCAGTTTCATAAAGTTTTATGGTTTTACAGGACAAAGTCATAAATCAAGCCAAGTTTAAAAACATTGGTGGGTACATCAGAGAGGCAGGTACAATGAGATGAGGGAAGCTTTGCTGTAGGCTCAAGATGCTATCTGAAGCTAGTGGTCTGCTAAGTTAGTAGAGTCCTAAAGACTTTTATCCTTTAGTCACGGGGTGTTTGTTCCAACAGAGATGGGCAAGGAGTGTCTGTCTCTGGGGCTAGAACAAGCCAAGATAAAGAGTCACTGTTCTGTTGTCAATCCGCCCATACACACTTAAATTTGTAAAAGATAAATTGTGGGCACCAATGTAATAAATATTGTTCAATTTAAAAGTTATACTCTAGGGTGTTTTAGGTATAAGGAATACAGTAAAGGAACCACCAGAATGGCTGCTCAGCTGCACGCTTCCAGTTCAGTGAGAGACCCTTGTCAAGGCTATAATGCAGAGAGAAGTAGGGGACGACAGCAGGACATTTTAATTGGACATCCCAAATGACCTTTGGATGTGTGTATAAAAGCGCACCCATCTGCACACTTATGAAACACACACATACACACACTCACTCTAATAAGATAAAGTAAAATGATGAATTGGGCAGTTCTGTTTTTTTATAGGGGAGTAGGAAAATCCTATCATTCTGCTAAAGGAACATAGCATGACTCCTGATGACATATTCCTGTAGCCATAGGTCAGTGCATCTCTCAACATCCATAAGGGAAGCTTCTTCTTGCAGTAGATGGCAGCTAATACAGAGACCCACAAGTGAACAACATGCAGAGAGTGAGAGACTTTAAGAGAACACTTTTTATTCTTAATACCACCACACAATGAAGTAACTCCTACGTTCGTTTTCTCAGGCCGCTATAAGGAAGTGCTACCAAGTGAGTCACTACAATAGCAGGGCTGTCTGTCTTGCCTCCCAGCTCTGGAGACTGAGATCTCTGGGGAGGAGGTCCTGTGCAACTCTGGCTTCTTCTGAGGGCTGTGAGGGAGCCTAAGCTTCACTCCCCTCTGACTTCTGGTGGCCTCCTGGGCTCACCCTCAGATGCTGTTCTTGCTGTGTGCATGTCTGTCTAATTCTGCTCTTTCAAAGACTTCAGTGATGGCCTGCATCTTTGCTAATTAAACCACAACTCACAAATAAAACCACTGTGTACCACCATAGATTTCTATGTTTTATTTGCATTTAAACTGAGGTCTCTTTTAGCTTCATATAAAGAAAATGATTCCGCAAGCATTTTCAACACTGGTAGCTTCCATTATACTTCCTGAACACTTGGAGTAAAACCCCCCAGTAGTTTATTTGCTCCATAAATTCTGAACCAATATACTTTTCAACACTGGTGTGTGTATTTGAATGTCTAGCAGTGGAGGGTAAAATCTTTCTGTTTTCGCTCCAGCTCAGAAGACATTGCTTTCTTCTGTTTAAGTTGGGATTTGAGTGGGATTAAGAGAGTGGTGGCCAAAGGTTTACACAGCACAAAGTAGAGTCAGTCTTATGGCCAGCACAGGCCAAGACTTTGGGATTTGCCATGTCTGAGAATGTCTTTCTTGTGTATTCATTAAAAGGACAACTTAAAAACTAGGTGTTTCGTTGCAAAATTGCTGTTTTTCCTTTGTTGTGAGTATGGTTTAAGTGAACTGTTTCAGGAGACAGTGGGATGAACCTAGCCACACACTTAGCTCATTAGACACCCCTGAATCGATGAGAACCATTGTTTTGTTAATTTCATCAACATGTTCATTTCTTTCAGCTCCATGTTCATGCATGTCTTTTAACCCGGAAACAAGAAGACTGTCCATAGGTCTAGACAATGGTACAATCTCAGTAAGTACAAATAAGTAAGATTTCCAGTTGAAATACTTGCCCTCTTGTGGAGTGTTATGAACTGTGATAACAAGTTATCTAATAGTTTTTTCATGTATACAGTCATTTTCTGGCTAAGCGAGTGCCTGGAGCACAGTAAGTTATGGTGAGGGGGAGGTTCTGTGCCAGGAGAGGCTATCTTTACTTATGTGCCGTGGCTCAGCATGCCCTGCTGCTTTGCTGGATGCTAGGCTATGGACCTTAGCAGGCAAAGACAGTAGCTGTGTGTGTCTACATCAGTGAGAGGGAGTGGACTTGCTGTACTGTGATACTGAGCTTACACCGGCTGTGACATCTGAGTGCTGGCAACAGACACACAAGGGAAATGCTTTCTTTTCCATCTGCGCGTCTGATCTTGTGTTTTGATACTCTGTGTTCTCTTGACTTTTTCATGTTGTCTCAGCCCTGTTGTAACGGGAATAGAAAGCTGTAAACTTGAATGAACTTGTGAAGAAAGTACAGATAAAGGTTTTGGAACTAGATCCAGATCAATATTAGACCCACTGGTTATAGGACTTGAGAGAACTGAAGTGCTTAGGGGTCGAACATTTAACAAGTTTTTATTATCTTGTTTCTTACTGACTTTCATCTAGAATATTGACTGGTAGCAAGTGTGATCTGGCCGTTTCTTTATTGAATAAGTTATTCAAGCCGGGTGTGACGGCATATACCTTTAGTCTCAGCATTCACGAGGCAGAGGCAGGCAGATCTCTGAGTTCAAGGCCAGCCTGGTCCACAGAACAAGTTCCAGGACAGCCCAGGGCTACAGAGAGAAACCCTGCTTTGACAAAAACAGAAGATGATCCAGGGCCCTGGGCGAGAGAAGCTCTGCTTTGGCACTTGTGAGCCGAAAGTCCTACACTGACATGCTGTGAACATTGTAATCCAGGTGCTGGGCAGGTGGTGGTATTCCAGTGCTGTGGATTTTATAACCTGGGTACTGGGCGGGTGGTGTGAACTGAAAGTCCTACACTGAGATGTTATGAACCTTGTAACCCAGGTACTGGGCAGGTGGTGGAAGCCTGGAATATGGAAAACATTGTGATCAAGCCCAGGATGGGGGACATAGCAAGATCTGCTAGAGAAAGGGGTAAGGAGGAGGGAGAAGAGAAAATGGAAGAGATAGGGAGAAGGGAGCGGAGTGTTGGCAGAACTGGGGATAGGAAGAAAAGGGTAGACTTGTCCTCTGTGCCACCATGCTATGGTAGGGGACATCAAAGAATCTAAGAACCTGTCCTTCAAGGTAGTTGGAGGTGTATTTGTCAGTATCAAACTATAAGATCATATTTTATTTAATAGCCTGACTTAAAATTTATACATGATAGAATATAAGCCTCTGCCTGCAGCCTTATCTCAGCTCTTACAAATGTTAGAGGTGTGTTTGGATACTTCTTAACCTCAAAGTAGTTGTTTACCTGCCTTTAAGAAATATTGATAGTATTACTAAACATAACAACAATATTTATTGGACTTCTAATGCTGTTACTTGGTAGGATTTTCAAATTGCATTTGTAGTTCTATAAACTGCTCCATAGGAAAACAGAGATTATGTACTGGTCCTTGTTAGCTTTCAGGAGGGCCACTCTTTAAATGAGAGTTTTGTATGTGATAAATTTATTTTAATATTTGTTATTTTAATCTTATGTGTGTATTTTGCTTACATGTATGTATTTTATCACATGTGTGTCTGATGCCTGCAGAGGCCAGAAGAGAGCATCAGATTCCTTATAGGAGGTTGTGAGCTGCTGTGTGCATGCTGGGAACCGATCCTGGGCTGTCTACAGGAGCAACAGATACCACCACAAGAGATGTTCTCTGCTGAATCGTCACTCTAACATCAGTTATTTTTAAAATATGAAAGAAGCAACTGGACTGCTTAGTGAACTGGAAAAGATGAACTGAGATCCACGTGTTGCCCACCAGTTCATCAAATTATGTACAGAGCATTCACTGTCTCTGGAAAGTCTTGGATCTGTGTTACATATGAGTGCTTCTTTGTACTTTTGAAATCAGTATAGATGGTTAATTGGCATGGACAAATTTGACTCTAGAAGCAATTTATGGATAGATGTAGCTATTTATTCTATGGAAGAAGAGAAACTACTGAATCATTAGTTCTCTTAGTCAATGGAACTTCTAGGTAACAGGACGTCAGTCAGGGGCAGGCCTCTTTTGTTTCTCTGGCTATTTACCACAGTGTCAAGATGCCAAACCACCTTCCTCTAAAGGACTGAGGGTTCTGGCTCACGTGAGAACTCCCTTAGAAGTGCCTCCTTTGTCTCACTGAGGAAAATTAATTGCCCATCCTACTGATTTATATCTGAAGCCTTATAAAATTCTCATATGTTAGGGAAAGATAAACTGAGAGACCAGCATGTTTAAGATTCAGGTTTCTTATCACTGTAATAATAGAATTCTTGCTTTAAAAATTTACTTAGAATCTTGTCAGTTTAGTGGTTTATTCTCTAGACACAGGAAATCCTTTTTTGAGACAGTGTGTTTGAATCATGATTAAATTCTAAAACAAGGTGAGGATAAAGCCAGAAAGTAAATCCTTATTTTACCTAGCCAATCCCGTTATCAATGTATAGTGGGTCAGAGATGAAGACTAAATACCTGTTTGTAGACAGAGGCTGCTTGTTAGTTTCCCAGCTGCCCTGTAAAGTTGCAGGGCATCTTTCTCCCTCAGCAGCTACATGGTGTCTCCCTGACTCCGCCTTCTTTCAGCATTCAGTTTAGTTTTCCCATCTAGCTCTCTTCTGTCCTGCCCATTGGCCAAAACAGCTTTATTCATTAGCCAATGAATGGTTCACAGCATACAGAGGGGACTCCCACATCACCCTTTGACCACTGGACCAAGAGTGGAGAGGAGACAAGCAACAAAAGAAGTGGGAATGCTTAGGAGACATTAGCAGAGGGAAGGATGGGGGCAGTTCTGAAACAGAAGGGAAAAAGAGAAGTATCGCTTGGCTGTGGGGGACAGGGAAAGAAAGCATTTTATTCTTTCTCCTGAAGTGATGACTACAGAAGCCGCAGGTGGGGAGGCTCTGTTTTCACCTATCCTTTCACTCTGTTTCAAAATAGCTCAGAACCTTGCTCTCACCAACCCAGGCTGCAGCACTCTATCCACCTTTTAAGATGTTGGCAGAGGTTGTATTTTACATTTATTTTATACGTTATTTCATGCAGATTGTTTCTGGACCCCAACATTAAAATCAGTCACTTGTAATGCTTAGTCGGGTTCCTGTGTTATTGCCTACTTCATTTTTGTTTCATTAAAAGGTTTTTAAAAAAATCTGTCTCTTCTATTAAAGAATTGAGTAATTTCAGATGTAGTTGAGTTGACAACCAAACAGGTAGATAATTCATAATTAATAGGGAGGAAGTGTCAACAGAGAAATAGTTTCTACACAAGGAGTTTTCATTAATCCTGCAGAATAATGGTTCTCGGATACTTATATAACATGTATATGTGTTTATCTATATAAAATATATCTTCACCAAACTGTTACAAATTCAACATTTATATTTTCTTTAATTCTTTAAGGAGTTTTTAAACAAGTACTGTTTTTATAGTACATGCTTTAAAAATTATACTTATTTATGTATTTATTTTGTGGGGATGTTTGATCCATAGCTTGAGTTTTGAGATCAATGACCTTGTGGGAGTTAGTTCTTCTCTTCCACTGTATGGAATACTAGGGATCAAACTCAAGTAATCAGGCTTGGCAGCAAGTGCCTTTGCCCCCTGAGCCATCTCTCTGTCCCTCGAACAGATTTTTAAAACAATATGAAAATTACCTTGGAGTCAGATGTGGTGTCACTCACCCATAATCACTTTTGGGAAATGGTAGCGGTATTATAATCAGTAGTTCAGGGTTACCCTTGTTATATAGTGAATTAGAGATCAGCCTTGATTCTGTGTGATCTGTCTCTAAAACAAACAACCCAACAAAACAAAAGCCAACAAGAAAACACCTCTGAAGGTTATGTGTTAGAGAAGTTTGGCTCAGACAAGAAGAAAGCATTAATCTATATTATTGTTATTACTGTGTAAGAATAAATGTAATTGATCATATATGGATTTACTGTTTGGATCATGGTTTTCCTACATATGTGTGTATATACTTTGTATGACGATCAGAGGTTAAGGTTGCATGTTTTCCTCAATCACTTTCTACCTTATATTTTGAGACAGGGTCTCTCACTGAACCTGGAGCTCACCAAAGAGTAGCCTGACTGACTAGCAAGTCCTAGGGACCCTCTTGTCTCTGCCTCTCTAGCGCTGGGATTTTATGTGTGTGCTGCCTTTTTGGGGGGGCAAGTACTATTGGTGTCAAAGTACGTCCTGACCCACCTCCCTGGCCCCACGATATTCTTACTGCATCACTTTTTGTTAGTTGACATGGGTTGAGGAAATAAAGGTATAAGAACTAGAAATTTATCAGATATATTCCCTGTATAAGACACTAAGCATTGGCACCCTGCTTCATCCCTGCCTCACATTAACCCTGCGGTGTGGGCAGTATTCCTCATGTCTCAGGTGGAAAGAAAGAAGCCTGGAGAGCGTACGTGTTTTACCCAGCTCAGAAGCGGCCGACTGACATTGGGAGTCTGTCAGTGGACTTGGGAGTCATTCTCTCAGTTTGTGAGTCTGTCTCCTTCCCAGTCTGTGAAAGCTTCCAGTTTGTGTTGAAACAGTTCCTTGGAACACCATGGTGCATTGCTGCATGTGAGGTGAAAAAAGAGAAAGAATTTGAGCTCATCTCACCAGGGCATGAGCATCGAGTTCTGCACTGTGCCGTGATGTTAATGTGCTCTCAGTTGACACGTGAGCAGGTTGTGTTTATATGGTTAGCTTAGGCCTATAGATGTCCACCCAGACTCCACTTCTTGGAATCACCAGACTTGTATTAAGGAATCAAGTAGAAAAATCTAAGTAAGATTGGAGGTTAGCTCTTAACATTTGCAAAGCTGAGAGGGAGGGAGGGAGGGAGAAAAGAAGAGAGGGAAGGAGGGCAACATGAATGGACACCAGGGCTCAATAAGTAGAAACAGAATGTGCTCTTGACAGTTTGAGGAAACTTAAAGCATCTTTGTCTTAATGCAACTGAAAATCTCATAAACTTTGGCCTTCTTGCATATACTGTTCTGAAGAGATTCATATTTTGCAAGTTAAATGAACAGCATCCTGGAAATGTCACTGTTTTCTTCTGTTTCATTAGTGGTATTCTTCAGGTGGCCCAGCTTGATGCTGTGTCACATGATGGGGCTCACAGTGGTGTGTGTTTTCATGGAAACCCCAGGGACAGAATCTGTTTTCCCGGTAACAGGAGATACCCAGGTGGACTCTTGAGCCCTGTTCTGTGGCTTGTACTAACCTGCGTCCTGATGTCATTTCCCATCTGTGTATTTGTCTTCCAGGATGCCAGCTTAGTCATCACTAATCCAGTGTGGCCTCATCTTAACTTGTTACATCTTCACATCTCAACCTACTCGGTTTCTGGATAAGGTCAGGTGACTTTGTGACTCAGCTCAGTTCATCTACAATGTCCTCTTGCCGTGTTCTTACAGAGTTGCTTTATGTGAGACATGATTTATGAAGAAATAGCCAAAGATGTTAAAGAGGATGAGCCAAAATTCCTCTTGGGACAGAGAAAGATCAAAATTGGAAAGAACATTCTCCTGCAACTAACACTGCCCTCCTCTAGATAAGTGGCACACTGGGTAGGTCACAGGTCAGGACAGTATGGCTGAGCTGGCCTCCCTGACCCTGGGTGGATTTTCCAAGTATTGTTCCAGGCGGATTTCTTCTTACCATAAGGGCAGTCCGACTCCTAGGAGTTGTGTACAGCGTTTACTAGGGCATTGGGAGCATTTGGCCAACACTTACATGTTTAGTCATTGTTTTTAAAAGAGGAGGGAAGAATTTGACCATTTATCCTAACAAGATGCTTTGAGTAGATTTTGATTATTAGTGCTTGCCATGGAGTATTATGAGCCTATATGGACTCCACCCCACCTATGTGGTGAGGTCACTCTGTGCGGTAATGACTGGCAGCAGGGAGGAAAGCTTTTCCGCTGTGTCCAAGTGTGCAGTCAGCCCATGAGTGCTAAAGGAAGTCCTTTGAACTCTTCTCTTAGCCCAGCCGCAGCACTGTTCTAGCTGGCACATGAGACTGTTCTCTGGGGTTTCTAGTTTGACTCCGTCTAAGAATAAAGCCTTAATTCTGAGATCAAAGACGGTTCTAAAGGAAGCCCCCAGAAGTCTTGTGTTCACAGAAGCGTGGAGCTGGGGTCTTGAGGGGCTTCCTTCAGAGTGGTTGTTCTTGCAGTTACTGATGCTGCCTGATGGTGATTAGTCATCCCAGTTCCTTCCACCACAAGCCATTGTCAGGGCTGGTGAGATGGCCAGTGGTGGACTCCTTGTCACCTGTCAACATGACCTGGGCTTGAGTCCTGAGACCCACGTGACAGAAGAAGAGAACTGGCACCCACAAGTTGTCTCTGACCTCCAAACAAGGCACAAACACGCACCCATGCGTTTACATGCACATATACTGCCCCAATAAATAAACAAACACCATTTATGAGTTTTGTTTTGTTTTTTAAACACGTAGAGTCCCTGAGCTTTCAGGTGAGCTCTTTCTAAAGATAGCCATGTTCTCCTGCTGTTGTGCTGAGTTATAGTGAACTTAACACAGGTTTTAGAGCTTCGCTCGTGAGGAAATGGTTCTAAGGCGCCGACACACGGAGGCTTACTATTCCCCAAGGAGGGTTTTTAATCAAAGAAAACTCTGGTGGTTACTGTACCTTTGGCATTTGTGTGGGTGATGGACTTTTCTGGAACCTCTCAAGACCATACTGTCTTTCCTAGTGTTGTCGTCACCCGTGTAGCCCCTTCACCTTTTGTCTAGTGCCTTAGTGTCGATGTGAGTCTTGGTGGAGCAGTAGTGAGTGGATTTAATATCAACAATGTCCTTTGACCGGAGATTATTTTCTAGTACCTGCATTGTAATTGGGGATTTTTTATTCGTTTGGGTTTTAGGGGAGGCAAAATCTTACCATATTGCTGAATTTGGCCTCAAAGTCTTGATCCTCCCAGCTCAGATTCCTGAATGCTGGGCCACCATACTACCCTGTGGCTGTGGATTTTTTAGAAAACCTTTGTTTGAGACAGGTTCTCATGCAGTCCAGGCTGGCTTTGAACTTGCTCTGCATCCGAAGATGGCTCTGAGCTCCTCCTGTGTCTGCCTCCTGAGTGCCAGGATTACAGGCATGTATGACGAACCAACACCTGGCTCAGTGGGTGTAGTATATATGCACATATTTGTGTGTGAGAGCGGGTGTGCATTCTCCTGTGAGTACAAAGACAAAGATTAATGTTGGGTATCTTCCTCAAATGTTCTACAAAGGTTTTGGACCTGTTTGACTGAATAACTTGTTGGCAGGGTTGAATGCATTTCCTGTCTCTACATCCTGTACTGGAGTTACAGATGAGCTACTACATCCACTGACTTTTACATGGATTCTGGGATCTGAGCTCACAACACAACACGTGTGTTACCCGCTGAGTCATCTCCCCAGACTCCTACAGTAGTTTTCAACAATAGGAATCAATTTTCTTTACTATACCCCTCAAATAAAAGAATATTCTCTGTAGACATAAGATGCTTCATTAGTTTTCACATGGAGTTCATCTCGTGGAGAAATTAGAGCCATGCCAGTTTTCTCCTGTCGCTGTTCACAGCCCAGCTGGTGTGGTTAATCACCTGTGAAGCCATTCCTCTCTCTAGACCTCGACAGCAGCAGAACCACAGATCACATCTCCAAAGAGTCCCCTGACACTTGTTCTGTGCTGTGAAGCTTCAGAACTCACTAGAGCCAGAATATGGGAGGGAGTAGTCATTCTTTCATTGCAGAATGGCTGTCAGCTGGTTTTGATCCTAGGCAGTCATTAGGGCTTACATCATCAGAGAAGGGTATGGTGTCATGTCTGCCCTGGTCTCTGGGGTTCAGTGCTGGGCTGTACAGTGACCCAGAGTGTTGTAATTAGGGTAGGTTTTCTTTCCAAGGCGTGTTCTTCTTGCCATTTATGTTCCCTCCCAACACACACACACACACACACACACACACACACACACGCTAGAATGTGGATGTGCTCCACACCACTCATCTCCAGCTCCTCTGCATTACAGATGGAGGAACAGCTGTTCTCTTCATGTTCTAGCAGCATTAGACTATCTCAGAGATGATCGAAGAGAACTGCTCACCACATTGATGCAAAGATCAGCATGACTTCCCCATTAGTAACCATCGCTTTAGAGAGAAGTCAAAAGTGTTAGAGCAAGTCTGGTGTAGTGGAACGTGTCTGTATTCGCAGCTACTTTAGAGATAGTGGGAGGAATCTCAGTTTAAGGCCAGCACCGGGCTTCCCAGAAAAGGGTGGAGCTGGTAGTCTTGAGCTTTCTGTTTGGGGTTGGACCGGAAGGATGCCTATAGGGTGCTATGTGGAGTGGATTCATGGTTCAGTATTTAATATGGTTTTCAAGTCTCCAAGTCCCTCCTGATTCTTCCATTTGGCACTCTTGAGGTGATATTCCTGCTCCTTATTACTCCTCCCTGTAGCTTCACTTTTCTGTTCTTCCACTCCCTGGGACTGTGCTGTGTGCTGCCCTCCTGAGCCCCAGACTCTGGCTGCAGAAACTGTCTGGACTGTCAACCTCGGTGTCTCAGAGACACTTTAGAGTTAACCCTTTGTCCCTTGTTCCTCTACTAAATGACATCATCTAGAGAGAGCCCCACCCAGAAACATACGGCACATCTTCCCTCAACCCCAGAACTGTCTAGTCTGTGTTCACTAGATTTAAAATTTTTCCTATTCCTTACAGTTTTGGCTGTGGCCCATTGCAGTAACCCACTGGATTGCCCCTGTTGTTTGTTGACTCTTATTTCCTCTTTTCTCTCATATCCAAATTTATAGTTTAATTTTACCCCTCCTTAGGGTGTAAGTTCTCAACAACTCAGGAAGAATGAAGTTCAAAGTACTTTTTTACCCCTACTTGTTAATCTACCTATCATAATTCTGCTGCCCAATACCAGATATGTGTGGTTCACATCCATACCAGGAATTTGGAGCCTCATCACTAAAATCAGATGCTAGCCCTCACCCCTGACCCTGCCCTCAGACCTGCTTTTTAGACTTGCCCTGGAGACCCAGAGCAGCGAGAGGCCATCTGCACAGCTTGGTTGGAAGGTTCTTAATTCACATTTCTACCTTAACATTTATGTATATTCCACTTCTATCCTTTTGTATTTAATGAAATGATACATGGAGTCACTGAAAGTGTCTGAGAAATAAGAATTTAATACGTGTTGTTCCTTTGTTTTCTCTTAGCATAAGTACCTTCAAAGCAGGGAACATATGCAGTGATATTTCCCATATTCTGTAGAGAGAGAGCATTGTGAAATTGAATTCTGAATAATACTTTTTGAATGAATGAAAACCCAACCAAGCCAGGTACAGCCTCGGATCCCAACATGCAGTAGACTGAGGCAGGAGGATCGAGAGTTCAAGGACTGCCTAGGCTACAAGCAAATGAACGAGCCAGTTACATTTGGTTCCATGCAGAAGCTCCCACTCCTTATGCCCTCATTTTTTATTTTTTAAGATTTAGTTTTATTTATATGTTTGTGTATATTTGTGCATATGAGTATGGGTGCCCACAAAGGCCAGAAGAGGATTCAGATATCCAGGAACTGGAGTTCCAGGTATTTGAGAGCCACCCAATGCTCTCAAACTAGATGATCAAACTAGAGTAAATGTAGCACACGCTCCAACTACTAAGCCATTCCTCTAGCTCTGTATTTGTATTCCTATAATCTAGTCATTTCTTCCAAACAGTGTTTGTTGCCAGTTCTCTGGAGGGCAGAAGCCATTCTCTTCCTGTCTTCCCTCCCTGCTTACTAGCGTTCCTGGGAGAAACCACTGTGCCTCCCCACTGCTGTCCCTCATCTGTGTGGCATGAACAAGGTGGCTACGTACATTTACTGTTGGCTGAGGAGAATCATACGTGGAATTGTTGTGATGGTTCTAGGAGTGACTCCCAGTCCTTTCCCAGTAATAATTCCTTGTATGACAGAAGTGGTTTTCATTTCAACAGTAGGTAAACTTTACTTTTTTGACAAACAATTATTTTATTCAAAATTGAATTCCTTTTTATACAATGATTCATCATCTTGAATTGAAATTGGTTTTTTTTTGTAAGCTTATCATTTTCAGACTAGTTTCCTTATTCCCTCCCCCATTTTTGTTGGTTTTGAGGGAGTATGGGATTGTGTGGCTATAACCCTGGCTGCCTAGAACTCTGTGTAGACTTACCTCACACATGTAGTGATCCTTCTTGTATTCTGGGGTCATAGAGGTCTGGTAAACTACTTTGCTTTTTGTGAGTGCTGTTTTATTAGTAAGACTTGATTTTATTTGTAATTTTGTCTTATTGTTGTTGTTACTTATATTTTATGTCCATATTTATTTCATAAATAGTGTTCAGGACTAAAAGAGCTGTGGACTTAAAGCCATAAAAAGATTCATAGCAAGTCAGAGTGGACACCTTGGCTATAAGTAGCTTGAGATGCAGGATATGATGTTTTCGCTGACCCAGGAAGTGAACATTGTTTAATCTTGAGGTTTGAGTCAAAAGTCATTGACTGTTCTAATTGTCAGCACTGACTAGGAAAAGTAAAACCATAGTATGGGTTCCGTTCCTTTTTAAATTATTTGAGTGTCCTTTATTTTTACCCATTTTTATGTAATTGGACTTTGGGAAGCCTTGAATCTCCAGTTGAGAAATCATATTTCCTACTTTAGATAGTCGCTGGTGGACTATTTAAATAGTAAAAAGTTAGTATCTATCACCCTTATTTATAGTAGCTCTCACAGAGAATAAATTTCAGTTTTGTATGGCATGTTACTATTTTGTGTCCTCCAAAATCTGTTAGTATTAATAGAGAACTAACTGCTCTGTCTGAATGGACACGGTCACAGAGCATTTCTTTGCTGCCTCAGAGTCTGGAACCCCAGGACATCTATGCCTTTCGTGAGCGGATCCTAGGTGGAAACAATAGTCTTGCTGAGTTTTTGTTGTAGCAATCATGACATCATTTAGAAACAGTTTTCACTTCCATGGGGCAGCTCTTTTGTGTGTTTGGAATCCATTTTCTCAAAAGTTTTGAGCCATTTTTAGAGCATCAGCAGCTAGCCTTTTGTGGTCTGGGTGAGAATGGTCCCCATTGCCACCTGTACTTGAATATTTGGTCCCCAGTTGGTGAAACTGTTTGGAAAGGATTCAGAGGTGTGTCCTTGTTGGAGGATGGGCATCACTGAAGGCGGACTTTGAGATTTGTAAAGCCAGTACCAACCCCGGTTTGCTTCCTCTGCCTTGCTGTTGTCTCAAGATGTATGCAACACTGCTGTAGTGCCTGGCTGGCTGCCTGCTTACTGCTGTGCTCCCTCAGTGATGGTCATGGACTCTTACCCTCTGAAACTAAGTCCCAAATTAAATGCTTTTTAAATAATTGCCTTAGCCCTGATACTTTAGCACAGCCACAAAAAGCAAACTAAGACACCTATATAAAGTAGGTTCTGATATTATTTCCTGCTCACTATTACAGCCTAACTGATTATATCCAAATGTTATTTAAAATATCCATTCTCTTTCACTGACCATGAGAGTAATAGGGCTTGAACAGGGGCTTTCTTTGTGTAACTTGTAACTCGTCTGTGATTTTGGCCTTGAGATGGACATTCCCATTTATTTGAACACTTTCCAAGGACATTCGTTCTTGACTCAGAAGTTGGTCTGGGTTTCTTGAATAGATGTGTGAGCCGTTGTCTCTTGACCTTCTCCTATCTTGAGCATCAATGTCTAGGCTTATTTTCACTCAGCAGTGGGAAAAGCATAAAAACATTGCTGAGAGAGAAGATGATGGTAGATGATAAATCATGCACCAGGCAAGCCTCTGGGGAACAGCCAGACAGCTGAGCGGTGTAGAGAGATCTTGAAATTTCTAGTTTGCTGTTTTGTGTCTGAACCAAAGTTTGTGGAAGAATTTCTAAGAAAAAGTATGTGTTATATAGTTTTTCTTCACTCTGACAAAATACTCATGAATTAACCTAAAGGGAAGAAAGGTTTGCTTTGACTCTCAGGTTCAGAATTTTCCTTCTGTGATTGCTTGGGCCTGTGGTGGCACAGTATGTCACATAGGAGCACATGGTAGAAGGTCCTTGTTTACTTCATAGTGGCTCGGACACAAAAGACAGGAAGAGACTGGGTCCCAATATCCTAGAGGAGGGCACACTACTTCCTCCCACTAAGCTCCATCCCCTAAAAGTTGTAAGGATAATGATACCCTGAGACCAAGAATACTTCAACACATGGGCCTTGGGCAACAGTGAAAATCCAGACAAGTAGTTTGTACTGTTTCTTGTAGATGATGCTTTTGCTATGGAAAGATGGTCGGCTGCTGTTCCTGCACACGCCCACTTCGCTTTTCCTTACCTTAGTCCAGTTGCATCTGTGTGCCGTTGATCTGAGTAGCCAGGAATGTGATTAGAGGTTTCTTACACAGCTGAGGAGTTTGAAGCTAAAGCTTTTCCTTCCCTCCATCTCTTAAAATACCCTGGTCAGAAGGGTCCCTGGGTCTTTGTCAGGCACAGAAAAGGGCACCTCGCCTCTCGATTCCTAGGTGCAAGATACACGGTAGGCAGCAGAACCCCTTTTCATCATTGCAGACAGTCAGGAACAGCGCAGGCAAGCCAGCAGGGTCTGAAGTCAGGGCTGAGCAAACCTCAGGCCAGCTGAATCACTAAAGCCAGCCACTCCCCAAACCCCCAAACCGAGGTCAACGAAATGGAAGCTACTTTATGACAGTTGTAAGACCTCGTGACAGATGGACAGATTGAGTGAAGGAGCAGCATGAGGCTCCATCCGTCTTCTCTTCAGCCAGACATTAATGAGACTTGTTAATATGCTAAACAGTACAACTATTGTCATGAAGTTTTGTTTTGAAAAAGTTCCACTTTTCATGGACTTTATTAATCAATATGAACTTGTTATTAAGTTGGCTTAAAATTTTGTCAGGTTTTATTTCTAGTATAACAAATATCAATTCATACAGCCTACATAAGTGAATGGTCCTTCAGAGTCCTCAGTTTTCAGATGCATGCAAGCTCCAGGGTACTGTTGTGAAGCCTGCAGACTGCAGCCTAAGAAGGGGAAGCTTAACCAGAGCAGCTTGCAGACCTCACCCCAAGCCTGTCAGCCTTCCTGAGTTCTTATTCAAAAAGTATAACTTTCCTTCGTTCTGTCCTTTTTGAATACCCGCCTAGAGCCAACACATGCTCTCCTTAACAGCATGGCTTCCTCATTGCTCCTCCAAAGACCCTCCCTTTCCAGCACCTACTTGCCTAAAGCAGAATCCTTAATTCTTTTCCCTCTCCCTCCTCCCAGCAAGTGTTGGGGGTTTCAGCTTACCTGCCCTGTTGCTTTTCTCTCAAGCTTTAATAAAAAGATTCTCAAGTTAGAAGGTCACTTTTGGCATTATTATTCTAGGATTTGAAGTTTTATTTGTGGACTTCTTGCGTACTGTTCTGATGTAGAGATGAAGGGGTAGAGGTTCACCCGTGCCCCTGGCGTCCCTCTCACACTCGCATCAACATCTCCCTCCAGAGTGGTGTGTTTATGATCAGTGATGAGCTCATGTGGACACATTATCACATGTGCCCCTGCTGCACCCTCAGGGCTATCAAGCCATGCTTGTCATTGTTGGAGTTCATGGTGGGCTGGGCAGAACTGTTGATTACTTCCCTCCTTTGGAGCTTGCATGGTACCCATATCCACTGCCCCAGTCTAGACTAGCATCTCTGCCTCTGCCACAACCAACTTCCAGGTTTCAGACAGGACCTTTCCTGCCTGTCTTCCAACCTACCTGTCCATCCCATACCACGTCCAGGTACTCCACCCAGCCAGATCTAATCCCTATTCCAACTTGGGGCCAGGGCACACAACTGTACACCAGCCCACCAGACTTCATTCCACCTAAGCTGTTTCCAGCTTCTAGGTCTAACCTGCTCATACATCCTCTCTTATGCCCCAATTATTCTGTCTGTATCAAACCTAGAACTAACAAAAGAAGTCCACATACTCAGGTCTCATCACAAAAATATAAACAATATGAAACATCAAGCCAATATTTCACTTCCAAAATCCACTAGTCCTGTAGAAATGCTTGCCAATGAACCTAGATGAACCCAGGACACAGAATTTAAAAGAACCATCATAAACTTCATTTAAAAAAAAAAAGGTTGAAGGAATTTAAAGAAGATACAAGCAGCTCAGTGAAAATAAGGGGGAAAATTTAAGAATAAATACCTGAGCGATGCCCGAGAAAACACAAACATAAGACTAATGAAGTGAGAGACAGCCCAGAACTTGAGAGTGCAGTTCAATAATGAAATAGAAACATCGACAAGGACCAGGCTGACACAAAGATGGAACTGGAGTTGAAAACCCAAGTAGCTCAACTGGAAACCTAAAGGAAAGCAACAAGTCGAGTGACTCAAGCAGAAGGCAGATTAGGACTTGAGAGAAAGGGGAGGAGCCAGACAAACTAGAAATCAAAACCGAAAGCACAGGGAAGGAGCATGAGAGAAGTGTGGGGTACCACACACAAAACAAACCTCCATTAGGGTCATAGATGAAGAGGAAGCACCCCAAGTCAGTGGCGAGGACCAGCTTATCAAACTCTTGTTGTATGTCTCTCCTCCTTTCAGGAATGACTTGTGCAGCACACACCTTGTTTTAAATCTGGGGACTTCTTTGTGACCTTTTGCTAGGTAATGAAGCATAAGCCAGTATTTTCCCCTTCATTCTTTATTAATGAGGGCTGAGTTCTTTATTTGGGTGTGACCTTGGTGACTGCTTTGTTTATTTTTCTGAGAATAAAACCTTCTTCTGGCATGTAACTATAGTTTTGTTTTCTTGATAAAAGTAGACTTATTGTGCCTTCAGTCAGAATGTCTTTGGTACACCACACACTTAACAGACAGTTAGTTGGTAGCTAATGACCTAATTTTAGATTCTGTTTTTAATTTGTGAGGTGGTGTTAGATTTTAAGAAGAGAGATTGTTGGCAGGCTTTCAAATAATGCAAGAAACTTAATTTAAAAATTATTTATTATTATGTGTCTGATGTGTGTTTGAGGGGAGGGTTACATACATGCTGAGGGCAATTTTGTAGAATTGATTTACTCTTTTTTTTTAACATGAATTCTGTGTTATAAACTAAGCTCACCAGCCATGCATGGCAGGGGCTTTTGCTGTTGGACCATCTTGCTACCCAGTAGATGTTTTAATGTGTAAGGTACTGTGGTTTCATCATCAGGATTCTTACAGATCTGTCTCATTGATCCTTACAAAGCAAGTGAGGTGGTGGACAGTGCTTAGAACTGTGTAATATCCCTTGACTGGTCACTCCAGAAGAGAGAGACAGAATGACTCGACACTATCAAGAACTTTTGATGTGTAGGATCCTAAGGATGACCAGAAACCAAAATGGTATGTTTATTCCAGTGAAAAACACACTATACTACCTACTGTGCTTGGACTGACAAAAACTTATTAACAAATGGGAGTAGTTGAGGGAACTCGATATTACCAAACAAAAGCCGTGGTGTATTTGACAGATGTATTTCAAATGCAAATAAAAAGTGGCAACAGTTCTTGTGAAGCATTCAGCAGCGTTGTGATTGGCGTGTGTCTAGGCAAACGTGGACTTTTTAATACTTTTAAAAATGACAGGACATGTTAACAACTTTAAAAAATACCATAGCCCAATTAAAGTAATTTTACCATCTGATTGACTAATTTTGCTAGGCTTGGTTTTAAGAGAAATTGAGAGACAAAGGAAAGCAAAACCCTGGTTGCAGATGTTCAAAACTGCTCAAACTAGTCAAGGAGATTAAATAGAAAGATCTGAGTGTAATTCCTCATGGAAGACATTTCAGTTGAAGTTATTTTTATAAACCAAACTTTAAAATTATAGTGCTGAGGATATAGCCCAGTTGGCAGAGTGCGCGCACCTAGCGTGCATGAGGGCCTGGCTTCCACCTGCAGCACTTTGTAAGTGGCATGGTGGTGCAAACATGCAGTCCCAGCTCTCTGGGTCACATAGGGAGTTTAAGGCTAGCCTGGGCTACTTGTGACCCTGCTTCAAAACTCCCCCCAAGTGCAATTTCAACTCAGGATATCACAGTTGCTTTTGTTTATCAATGATTTTTTAATACAAAAGACCCAGTAAGTAAAGTTCAAGGGCAGGATATTGGGAGAGGGAAAGGTTTTACTTATTAGACAGTGGGTTACAAAGTCTGGTAGTCAGAACCTTTGTATACGTCAGTAAGAATATTACAGAATATAAGATGGCAGGGGCCACACTGTGTTCATTGCCTCGGGAGTTAAGTTACTGCTATCCAGATCTGCTGGGTTTACTGTTACAGTCTTAACCAAAGCCCAGAGGGCCTGGTTCCTCTGCCACTTTCTCACATCTAGAAACACTGTTCTGCTAGTTAGGAGACATAAGTTCTCCAGGCTGCAGATGGGGCTAGGTTACACTATTTCCCAGTGGGTAGGGGAAGCTGAAGGCCTGCAGAGCTAGTATTACAGTCCAAAGGGAGATGGAGAAAGCTGCAGGGAAATCCCCTCCCCTCCTGTGTCCTTATTTCTGTCTGTCCAGCCAACAACTTCCTGTGTCCTGGAGACCAGCTGGATTTCTCTGAGACTCGGGCCAGCTTGGTAGTGATGTACCAGCATATTTCTTGATTTCTATTTGTTGGGCCTTTGCTTGTGTTGCTGAGACTTCACACCCAGATCTAGCATCAGTTGCAGACTTTCCTTCAGAGTCAGCTGTTCGTTCGTTTGTTTGTTTTGTCTTAGGGTTTTTCTGGGGGGGTCAATAAAAAAATCTAAAGCAAAATCTAAATAGAAATTTATACAGAAAAATGAAAGCCCCCCCCAAAAAAAGGAAAGAAAGAAAAGAAAATAATCCCATATACATGAACATTCGTGTTTATTAAGCCACAGCGAGATGCACTTTCTTGCACATTAGTTTGGCAAAAGTGAAAAGGTGAACACATCTGTTGATGGAAGGGAGTAGTCACTGTGATGTGAAGGTAGGAGCTGGGTGCCGTTAAGTTTCATGGAGAGTGTTATGTAACTCTCAGTTTTGAGTCAGCAATCTTCTGTGTGCATCATGTCATATGGACATGCATGCTGTTTTATAACAGTGAAAAACAGCAGATAACTAACGTTACCGTTTAAAAAGGGCAGGACTTGAAAAACAAATGGTATACCCATTTTATAGAGTTTTGTAGGGTCACCAAAAAGAGTAAGTTAAATTAAGTGATTTTTGGAAAGATAGCTCTGATATGTATTAAGGGAAAGTAGCTGTTATCTTATTTTTATACACCTAATAACAAAATCCATAAATGTGTATTTTTATTCTCTGTGTATGTTTACAAAAGTGTTTATATTTTTAAATAAGGTTTATTAGTACACACCAAATGGTCTAAGTCTGTTTGCTTATAAAGGAAGATTGAAGTGCAGTCACTAACTTCTCCATTGTGCACCTCTTCGTGTTTAATGTTCTGTAAGATGCATTAAAATTAATTAGGTGATAGGTAGACAGTAGAATGGAAGAATGTTTTTTCCAAAATAATTTAAAGTGTATGTAATCTAATTTTGACTGGTCAATCCTAAAGGAAATAAATGTGAGCTTTAGCCAGAATGTCACATTAGATTTTTGTGAGTAGTAATATATTAGATATATATAAAATTCTGACTGGTCAATAATCTATTAGTATCATTAGACATATCCCATCATATAACACACCCTCTGAACAGTACAGCATCCTGTGAACTCATTAGAAAAAGAATGCAGTTGGTGAGTAAAGGATGACTGTCTAATTTGTTAATATTGAAAAAGCATCACCAATTTATTTTTACCTTGCATTTTATTATAGATTTCATTATTAAGCTGTACAATACAAGTATAATAGATATACTTTCAATAATATTTATATCAAAGAAATGATCTCACAAAAGGACCTTTAAATATTTCTTTTGTATATTTAGACTAGCATGTGGTTTCCATAGTATATATATAAAGTGACAGGATCACCCCCAAATTTTCCTTGTCTACATGTTATTATCAGTGGAAGAAAATATTTTTTGAAATTACTAGTACAAAATAAACGTGTAGTTTTATATTTTGTATACATTTCTTAAATCCTAAGTGAAAAGCTGCATCAAATTGTTTTATTGTATGCTTTGCCTTTTTCCAAGAAAAACTGCAGTCTTTGCTTAGGACGATGAACTATTTCAGTATATTTAATATGAACTAAACAGATTTGTCCAGTTATCAGTTGTGTTTACAGCAGACATGTTCTCTCTGTCTCTCTTGGAGGCTCTGGAGAGATAGTCTGTCAGTTCCTCAGAGGGGAGTTGTATATTTCCTTTCAACTTTATCTGTCACACTGAGTTGAGCTCTTCAGAAATGAGTAGATATGGTGCCATTCCGTGAAGGGATTCATGGTTATGAGGTTAAACTGGCAAGTTGAAGAAGCTGAATCCCAGCACTCAGGAGGCAGAGGCAAGCAGATCTCTGTAAGTTTGAGGCCAGCCTGGTCTATAGAGTGAGTTCCAGGACAGTCAGTGCTGTTGTTTCACAGAGAAGTCTTGTCTCGAAAAACAACAACAATAACTGCAAAAACCTGGCAAGTTGAGTAATGTTTTTCCCAAGAAAAACATAAAGAGGTTCCCTTTATAGAAGGGCCTATGGCAGAAAAGCAGAACCAAAGAAACTAGTATATTCTGTCATGCTATTTTACCTTTGTGGCATCTGTCACAAAAATAATACAGTATTTTCACCTAAAAAATTACATAATCTATGTGAACTCAGTAAACACCTAATAGCAAGAAAGGAATGTCCATGTCTGTCCTCCCACCGGCTTTGTCAGTCATCAGAGAAAAATTCTAGATGTTTCCAGCTGTTGTGAAAAGCTTCATTGTTTTGTCGTAAGCCCAGAATAAAGCCCTGCTTTATTTCATGCTGTTCCTCCACCCCTGCTCAGCAGTTCACCTTCAGAGATATGTGGGTGTTTGCATTTGAGAAAGCGGGAAGAGCTCAGCCCTTGGCCAGGCCTTGTAAATACCTGGTTGGAGTCCACACTGGCATCAGCAACTGCATGGGTGCTTAGGTGCGACCCTTTCGTGTGTTCCCACAGGTGTGCTGTGTAGAGACTAATGTCTTCACGGCTTTTGTTATCCAGACTCGGCTCATTAACTTCGGGGGTGCCTTCCACACACTGGCAGACATGGTGACAGCTCATTGTGCCCCTAGACACACAGGGACTGAGCAGGAGCAGCCACAAGGAGCTTGTTATAAGGGAAAGTGAATTGCTAATGCTAACAGTATTTCTCAGTAGAGAACTGTCGCCTAGTTGCTCACTGCTACCGTCTTTCAGTGTTTGCTGTGGCGCCAGTGAGACTTTGAATCCAATTAGGATTGGCATTGACCAGAACCCTAACTCGGAACATGATCTCATGTGAGTTTGGGCTACTGTTGGAGAGAGTCACACATGTCAAGTTGATTGACAAACCATTAATGTTACATGTTTAACTAATGTTAATGTTATATAACATACATTCTATTATGCAGTCTGTTTACCAAAGCATAATTGCTCATTAAATAGTTTATTTTTGCTTGGGAGCCTGAAGATGACTCCACTGTTAGGAGCCCTGGCTGTCCTTCCAGAGGACCTGGGTTCAATTTCCAGCACCCCCATGACAGCAAACAACCATCTGTAGCTCTAGTTCCAGAGGACCCGACTCCCTCTTCTGGCCTCCAAGGGCACTGCGTGTATGTGGTGTGCAGACATACGTGCAGGCCAAACACCCATACACATAAAATAAAAATAAATAAAATCTCAAGAAAAAAAATCCTTTTGCCTTATGGTTTTCTTTTGTCTTGTAGGAATTTATTTTGTCTGAAGATTATAACAAGATGACGCCTGTGAAGAACTATCCAGGTAGGAGTCGGAGCACTGTTTTTAGCTGGCTCTAAAACTATTTCTGGGTAGTTTTCACTCTCTCTAAGAACACTCCAATTACTTGGGGTAACAAAAAGAGAAACCCTGTAAGGTCAGTATTATCTTAGTTGTGAACTAAGTTGCTGAGGCCTGAAGAGCCTGGGTTTCTCGCAAGCCTTGTTCTACAGAGGTCAAGCACAGCCCAGAGTAGGTCAGGGTGACTGCCACGCCCATAACTTTGTCTTTCTATACCATGCTTCCTGGAGTGGTACAGCAAGCTCAGGAAAAGTGGAGTCAGCCTCAGGTTGCTCCAGATGAACTTCATTTTATGTTTGGGGAAACGCTTTGACATGTGAGGGATGGGGTGGGAGGTGGGGTTGGAAGTGGGTTATGTTTCTATTGCATTTTCAGCGTTGTCTTATTGGCCAGATTCATTCTGTCTGTCAGGAGTAGTGTCTGGAAGGTGCCTGTTTTCAGACCAACAGTATCATGTAATCAGAGCAGTAGGCCTTTAAGACCCAGATGTCATTTTATCCAGATATCCTGACCTCATTCATTCTTTGTGTTCACCCAGCATCACATCCATGACCTCCAAAGACACTATGTTATCATGAGTTTGGAAGGTTCTAGACATTGCATTCTTTAAGATTTAAATTTCTTTCCCTGTGGATTTATTCCTTAGTTGTTTTTCATGCATCACTAATGAAATATTTACTGAGTACCTCCCATGTTCTGTTAGCTCGGGGGTGTAATAATAATATTGAACAGACGTGTATGGTGTCCATCTCTAAGCAGCTTATGTGAGCTGTAATAGATCGTGCCCTTCCAGTTTTTGCTAAGTTTGTTAGAACAACAGAAATCGAGTACCGCCTTCTTCTCAGGACAGCCTTTGGCTTGTTTTAAACAGCTGTGGAAAGCCAGCCTGACCTTTCTCCTCCAGTGTTCTTTCGCTTCTCTAACATAAGCATTCTATGTCCCAACCATTTGTGGTCTGAACTTTTGTTCTCTAAAAACGTGTTTGATTGTCTTACAGATTTGAGGTCTCATGTTGTACCATTAAGATCTTTTTCAAATATGACATGATGTCTCATGTAACTTTTAGCATCGTTCCTAATGATCAGTCTCTCACCCCCATTAAGTGTGAGATGGACTTAGAACGTGGGACGAGATAGAGACCACTCCCACGATTATGTGCAGAGATTAGGCATGCGTGACACTCACCTTCCTGTTCCCTGGTTTGCGTGTGTAATGAGGGGAGCTATCTTGTAGAGAAGCCTGTGTGCTAGGGAGCTAGGAAGCAGCAGTCCCAGAGGAACTGGCGCTCCCAGCTCAGCAGCCCACCAGGAACTGGACCCAGCCCAGAGCTGTGAGAGCTCAGCCCTCCCTCTGTTAAGTTTTCTCTTAAGGCCCCCACGCTCTGATTTCCTCCTAGGAAACTCAAGGATTCGGCATCCAGCTAAGCTGTACTAGCATTATGACCCACAGAAACTCTGAGATAATAGAATGCTCCAGGATAGTTTATTACATGACAGAAGATGACTAGCACGTGCGTGTTATCTGCTGGGCACGTCCTACTTCCCCTCCCTCCTGGGCACTCTTCTAAGAGAGTTCTGGCAGCCGTTTTCTACCCTGTGCTCGTGTGGGGTAGGGAATAATCGGTATTCTCATGGGTTGTTTTTAGGCTGAATCCTATGTTTTGGGACTTTCATTTTTGTTTTTATGCCAAACCTTGGACTTTCCAATCTGTTACTTATCATCTCATTTAGCCTGTCCGCTCAGCTGAGCAAGATGTTCCAGTGTCCTTACATAGATACAGTTGTTAGTGCATATGTTCCCAGTGTCATTACGTGTATTAACTCCCTTTTAGTTTTGTTTTTTTTTTTTTCTTGCATCTTTGTTAAATATACTGATGAGTCTGCTAGATGCTCATCTGACATTCCCACCACTAGGAACCGTTGTTCTCATGCTCTTCTGTGGCAGGTTTTCTAGCATAGTTCACGTGCTTTCTATCACATAATTACAAAACTCAATGCCCAGACTCCTGTGGATGCCTTCTTCCCAAACACCCAGAGCCAATGGTAAAATATTGTGTTTTCGTTGTTTCCTTTAATTCAATGTTAAGTTTATGAGAAAATCAAACTTTTCCGTGTTCCAGAGCAGAGAGAAAACTATATCCCGGAGGGCTGTGTATGCACATGCGCTGACTTTGTAGCTGTCCCGTGGAGACAGAGAGGCTGTATGTGACTCATGCCCTTAGCAGCACGAGGTACAGCCTGAAGCCTGAGTAAGATGAAAAATTGGAACTGAGATTTCCATAGAAAGTCCGCAAAGGATCATATCCTTGTGAAAAGGAAGGGGTGGAAATCCTCCATTCATTGGCCCAGGAGACAATAGGGTATTTATTCTGATCTCAACTCTCTGTAGATGAGAAAAATCTCCTATGATAAGTCAAACCCTATCTGAAAAATCCTGCTCACAAATTATAAATCTAAAACAATTATATAGAGCTAGAAGCTCTATGTTTTACAAAATGATCATAAAAGTAGCTATTGATCATGATATTCCCAAGCACCACCAGAAATAAATGCAGACCTCTTTAAGACAAATTGCATATGTGTCCCTAGAGCTGAACAAGAACAGCTGGACTAACGAAGGCTGTATGTAGGTCAGTGGCAGAGCATTCGCTCAGTACACACAAGGTCCTGGAACTGAGCTCCAGCACTACGGAACGGACAAGCAGAAGGACTGCATAAGAGTGACTTTTACCTTTAAAAGTATTACAGAAGCACATGAAGCCACCACAGATATGTGTTAGCAGAGATGACGGACAGAAAACTTAGACCGCCAACAACGCTGGAACATGATCAGTAATCTGAAAGAGATTGTAACATCGCTTTTTAAATTTTTAAAGAAAACTAAAGCTAAGCGTGGTGGCATATGCCCACTCTCTCAGTCTAGGGCGGTCAACCTGGGCTACATAGTGAGTGAGAGCCTGTCTCAAAACCAAACAGAAGAGATAAACAAAAAAATCAAGGTAGGAGCTGGAGAGATGGTTAACTGGTTAAGAGCACCTGGTGTGCTTTGAGAAGACCCAGGTTTGGTTCCCAGTACCTGTGTGGTCGTAACTGTAGCTGTCTGTAACTCCAGTTCCTGGGGATACACTGCCTACTCTGGCCTCCGTAGGCCTTGACCCATATGGTGCTTTTACATGCAGACAAACATTCAAACACATAAATTAAAAATAAATATATTTTTTAAAAAGGCATAGAAACTAGGAGCTAACAAAACAAAAACACTGTGATTAAAAGTCTTTGTGTGGGGGACTTGTCTGTGTAACAGTCCTGCCTGTTTTGGAACTCATTTTATAGACTAGGTTGGCCTTGAACTCATGGAGATCCATCTGCCTTTGCCTCTGTTTCTGGAGTCCTGGGATTAAAGGCGTGTACTAGCACGCCTGGCTAAAAGTCATATTTTTAAAAACATGAAAAATACCATTGAAATTCTAAAAACCAGTGGGGAAGTAGATTAGACCATAAATTATTAAGCTAGTGGTAGATTTGATGTCAATAGAGCAGTATGTTTAAAGTATGAAGGAATTGTTAAAAATAGAATTCTATACTCTGAGAAGGTATCTTTCAAAAATAAAAATTAAATTAAAATTTTTTCAGTCATAAAGAATCCAAAGAATTAATTTTATATAAACCTCCACTAGAGGAAATGTCAACGGAAAATCTTCAGGAAGAAAATGTCAATGGGAAATATGCATCTACTCCAAGACTGAGAACAACAAAATGCTCACTGCAGTGCAGTCTCTTTAAAAGATATTTACTAACAACAACATAGAATTGGTGTCTGTCAGATATGAAATTAATGTGTGTAATGATATTTAAAAAAGTAGAAAGTAGAAAAATAGAAATATGCTGTTGTAAAGCTGTTATGCTAAACATGAAAACTGGTGAATTAGAGATACATACTCTTTCCCATAAACAACTGTTACTATGACAAACAGCTAGTAACCAATGAAATAAAATAGAATTGTAAAATTATTTCAATGCATAAAAACAAAGGCCAAAGTAAGAGAAAAATGGAGAAAGAAAATGGAAAAAAGAGAATAGGAAGGGGATAGGTTTAAACCTAAAATATCAATAATACATTAAATATAAATAAGGTAAAACTAGTGACTAAAAGTCGTCAACTTTTAATCAAGTCTGTTGAGTGAGGATTTGAGATTCAAATGTAACCTGTAGATAAGACACTGTTAGTCATTTGAGAAGCAAGTTGATGGTAGAAAGGTAGAAGTCAGACCACAGGAACACTAACCAAAATGAAGCTCAGGTAACTTTATTAATATCAAAGCAGATTTCAGATCAAAACTAAAGAGCGAGTCCAGCAGAAGGCCATAATGAGTCTTTTTGTATGTTACTAACATAGCTTTGAGATAAGGGTAACAATGAAACTGTAGGGACAAATGGCCACACACACAGTTGTAGTCAGAAATTAACATTCTCTTCCAGGTAACTGATAGAACAGACATGCAGAAGGTTGTCAAGGACAGTTCAGTGCCTTTCCCAGTGGTCACCTATAGAAATTCTGTTCAACTGAAACAGAATATGTCCGATTTCAAACTGCACACAGAACTTCTGCTAGGATTAAAACCATAAAGCAAGTCTTGATAAGTTTCGAAGGATTTAGACGTTTTCTAAGAATGAAATTAAAGTTAAATTTGATGATGAATATAGATTTTTGGGAAATCCTAAAATATTTGGAAGGTTAATAATACAATTCTGAATAATCCATGGGTTAAAGGAGAAACCACAAAGCATAAATAACATGAACTGAATAAAAATGAAAACAAGGATAGCAGTATTTATAGGATACATCTGCAGCAGCATCTGAAGGGAGACTGACAGCTCAAACATTGGCATCAGAATAGAAGCAAGGTCTCAAATCAGTGACCTTGGTTTACTGCTTTGGGAGAAAAAAGGAAAGGAACAAAGAAACCTAAGCTACCCAGAGGGGAGGGAAGACAGATTAGTACAGCAGTTCAGGAGATATAAAGCAGATAGAAGGGAGAAGCCTGCGCCATCAAAGGCTGTTTCCTGAGTGATAAACTGCTAGCTAGACTAGCAAGGGGAAACACTGGAAATTGTCAGTGTCAGGAAAGAGTGACCTGACTCTCTTCCAAGGCTTCAGTGTGCACAGGGTGGTAACATGCCTTGAGCACTGTGACCTGACACTCATCCAGAGGCTCCGTGTGTGAATACTATATTGATATGTGTTGATATAAAGAAAAAATAAAGTCAACAGGTCTTTGAAAGTCACAAACTGCACTGCAGATCACTCAAGAAGAAATAGATGGTCCTAATAGCTCTATATGTATAAGAAGAAGTTGATTTTTTAGTTTAAAACCTCCCCTTAAAGAAAACTTGTATTAGTGAGGGCTCTCTACAGCAGGGGTTCTCAACCTTTTTAATGTTGTGACCCTTTCCTCATGCAGTGACCCCCAACCATAAAATTACTTTTGTTGGTACTTCATAACTGTAAATGTGTTACTGTTTTGAATTGTAATGTAAACATGTGTTTTCTGATGGTCTTAGATGACCCCTGTGAAAGGGTCATTTGCCCTACAAAGGGGTCATGACCCACAGGTTGAGAACAACTGCTCTAGAGGAGCAGCACTGAGAGAATGAATCTCTCTAGACAGACAGCCCAAACATTGGCGTCATAAAAGAAGCAAGGTTTATGCCATTGGGGGGAAAGGGAGAAAAATATATACATATGTAGAGAAAGAGGATTTATTAGAATGACTTACAGGCTGTGGTCCAGCTTGCCAATAGTGGTTGTGCCAATGAAAGGTCCAAGATTTCAGTGGGTTGTCCAGTCCATGATGCTTGATGTCCCAGCAGTCTTCAGTCTGTGGCAGAGTCCTGAAGAAGAAGTCACTAGTAGCAGTAAGGAATGGACTTGCTAGCAAGAGAGAGCGAGCAGGCAAAGAGCAAAAGCTCCCTTCTTCCATTCCCTCTATACTCCTACACCAGATGGTTTTACTGATTATATTTTATGAAACATAAAGGAAGAAAATATGTGAAGCTACAGGGACTCTTTTGGAAATTGAGGAATGAAAGACTTCCCAATCTATTGCAGGAAATCAGTATTTCCTGATACTAATGTTCTACAAATCAATATGAGAAAACGAGGATGCCATTCTCCACACAAACAGATGCTACAGCCCTGAATTTTACTACATGCAGAAATATGCACAAAAGAATACTGTATGGTCAGGTGATGTTTGTCTCAGGAATGTAGTGCTGGATTCACACTAAAAACTAAGTGGCAACTGGTCAGTGGTGGCGCACACCTTTAATCCCAGCACTTGGGAGGTAGAGGCAGGTGGATTTCTGAATTCAGGGCCAGCCTGATCTACTTTGAAAGTTCCAGGACAGTCACAGCTAGGTAGAGAGATCCTGTCTCAACAATTGAAACCACAAAAACTCAGTGCTGTGTTCCCCAAATAAGGGAACTAAAACTCGGACAAATAGTTGTGTGCCCGTTTTCATGGCAGTATGATCACAGTAAGCCCAGTGTGGAAGCCACCAGAGTGCATCAGGAATGGAGTGGAATGATAAGCAATATATATATATATGAAGGCATATCACAGAGCCTTCAGAAGGAAGGAACGCCAGCATGCTCCAACATAGCGAATGCCTGTTCCAAATGAACATATTTTGAAGGAATCCATGTATGTGTGGTACTTACTACAGTCAATGCTGTAGAGATGGAGATGAAATGGTAGTTATGATGCGCAGGGGAGCAAGGGAAGTTGCAAACCAGTGTTTCATGGGCTCAGGGTTTATGTTGAAAAAGATGTGAAAGTTCTAGAGAGGTGATGACTATCATATGTTAATGTGAATGTTTTTAGTTCTACAGAATGCATGTCTGAAAGTGGTTAAAATGGTAAATTATATGTCATTTTCTATAAAAGTTTTTAGAGAGATTTTATTTATGAATTGCCTGTTAATGTGTCTGAAGCATAGTTGACTATGTCAGTAGATATGAATTCCTTTAGAAAAATTACTCTATGCTTGATGACACATACCTAAGGCAAGAGAATTGTGAGTTCAAGGTCTGTCTGGGCTGTATAAGGAGAACCTATCTCAAGTAAAACAGCTTTGAAAGTAATGTGGGTAGACTAGAGTTGATGATGGGAATATGACATGACATAGTCTCTTTGAAAGATCTTCCATCAATTTTTCAAAGAGTTAAAATAGTTATCTTGGGGCACAGTGTTTTTACTCACCCCTGTATGACTAGAATTGAAAAAAAATGTATTGACTCAGGATGTGTAAAGAGATTTTTAGAAACACTATAATAGCCAAGAGAGGGAAGTAATCCTGACTCTTATTAGTGGGTGAATGGAGCTTTTGTGTGTGTGTGTGTGTGTGTGTGTGTGTGTGTGTGTGTGTCTGTCTGTCTGTCTGTCTAACAGAATGGAATGGTGATAATACATGCTGTAACATGTGAACTTAAAAACATGCTTAGTGGAAGAAGTCAGACACAAAAGCCACATCATATGACTACATTTATGTGAAGTGTCAAGAATAGGAGACTCAATAGAGACAGAAAGTATATTGACTCAAGTCAGGGAAAAGGAAAATTGAATTGTTTGGGGGTGAGGGAAATACTCCGGAAGTAGGTGGTGATGATCATGTAATATGAATATGCTATCAGCCAAGGAATTGCTGATCTCTAAAAAGGTCAGAAGTGTAGTGAGTTTTGTCTCAATAAATTCGTTTTTAAAAATCAACCATTGATGATATGCAAGATATTCGTCAGTATTGCTATAGGATAGGGTCATATCAGGTTCCCTATCCTCAGCTGCCCAAGGAACTAACTGGGGACCTTGGCTTGGGCATCTGGGAGCCACTCTAGGTTCAAGTCTCTTGCCAACCCTAAGGTGGCTCCCTTAACTAAGAATTGTGCTTCCGTGCTCCCCTATCCAACCTTCCTTTATCCCAATCCTCCTTTTTCCCCAAGTTCCCCCCATTCTCCCCTTCTCCCTTTTCTCTCCCCATCTCCCCTTACCCCCATCCCACCCCACCCCCAAGATCTCAATTTTCTCCCCGGCCATTTTGTCTACTTCCCATAGCCAAGAGGACAACTATATGTTTTTCCTTTGGTTCACCTTCTTACTTAGCTTCTTTGGGATCACCAATTGTAGACTCCGTGACCCTTGTTTATGGCTAGAAACCAATTATGAGTGAGTACATCCCATATTCATCTTTTTGGGTCTGGGTTACCTCACTCAGGATAGTGTTTTCTATTTCCATCCATTTGCATGCAAAATTCGCGAAGTCATTGTTTTTTACCGCAGCGTAGTACTCTAATGTGTAGATATTCCACACTTTCTTCATCCATTCTTCCATTGAAGGGCATCTAGGTTGTTTCCAGGTTCTGGCTATTACAAATAATACTGCTATGAACATAGTTGATGGAGATAAAGACAGAGACCCACACTGGAGCACTGGACTGAGCTCCCAAGGTCCCAATGAGGAGCAGAAAGAGGGAGAACATGAGCAAAGAAGTCGGGACCACGAGGGGTGCACCCACCCACTGAGACAGTGGAGCTGATCTATTGGGAGCTTACCAAGGCCAGCTGGACTGTGACTGAAAAAGCATGGGATAAAACTGGACTCTCTGAGCATGGCGAACAATGAGGGCTGATGAGAAGCCAAGGACAATGGCACGGGGTTTTGAACCTATGTAATGTGCTGGCTTTGTGGGAGCCTAGCCAGTTTGGACGGAGAGGGGAGGACCTAGGACTTACCACAGGGCAGGGAACCCTGACTGCTCTTTGGACTGGAGAGGGAGAGGGAGAGGAATGGGGGGAGGGGGAGAAGGGTGGAAGTGGGGGGGAGAAGGGTGGGAGGAGGGGGAGGGAAATGGGAGGCTGGGAGGAGGTGGAAACATGTTTTTGTTTTTGTTTTTTTTTTCTCCTTTCCTCAATAAAAAAAAATGGAAAAAAAAATCAACCATTGATAGCTGATACCTGTACCAAAGATATTACTTCCTTTCTGTAGTACAAGAAAGGACAAGTGTAAAAAATAGTCCAAGTACACCCATACATAAATGAGTTTTCCAGCATGACCCAGCAAGAGTTATTACCGCTACGCAGAGCTGTTCAACCAAAAATCAGGATAGTCCCTCACATCAACAAGCCAAAGGAGAAAAACCCTACGGTATATGTCAGTGCAGGAAAGGGCTGGGGATGTAGTGCAGTAGTAGACAGCTCTCCTGGCCTGCACAGGGCTCTTTTCTACCCCCAACACCACCACCAGGGTGGGAAAAGGCAACACAGGAAAAGCATTTGGTGAAATCGTGATTACAGCTCCGAAACCCCAGGGAAGAGAAAAGCACTTCAGCGTGGTGAGGCACTGCCTGCAGATCCTGATGGCCTGACGGTGAGAAAGCTTGCTCCCCTGCTAAGACTAGGATCCTTCTCTGCCCAGTTTCTCTTCACAAAGCCAGGGGTCAAGCCCAGATTTTCCTATGAGTTTCTGAAGTGTAGAGATAACTATCTGTCTTCAAAGGGCTTTCTTCTGAGTAAGAGTTCTTTCTCCTTAGACTGTTTTGCGTTTGTGAGATTTGGTTTGTTTTTCCACTGATAGCCAGACACTAAAAGAACTGACTTTGCCATAGAAATTAAGGTTTACTTTGCTGATGTGTGTGTGTGTATGTGTGTGTGTGTGTGTGTGTGTGTAAGACAGACAGAGAGAGAGACAGAGAGAGAGAGAGAGACAGAGAGAGAGAGACAGAGAGACACAGAGAGAGAGAGAGACAGAGAGAGAGAGAGTCAGACACTCCACTCTCATTCTCCACAGTGACTAAATGAATGTGTTAAACACCCTGAAGTTGGCAGATGGTTTTGCTGCAGTGGGCTGCAGACAGCCACCCACACTGTCTGACGCTGCTTAGTAATCAGGTGGAAACTCTACACCTCACCATACTCAAGAGTGTACTCCCGGCCCACCAGACCACTAGCCAGGCTGCAGAGTGTGTCTTTGTTCATTCTTTAACCGTGTTCCATTGCCTGGCATCACATAACAAGAAAGCAGAACTCACTCTTCCTGCCTGAGCTTATTTAGTAACTGAGAACCATGAGACCTTAGCCAAACCACTGAGCTTCACTGCACCTGTTTGCCCAGGTGAGCAACAGAGAGAGGGCTAGAAGGTATGAGCAGTCTCTTCTCACTCTGAAGTTGTGTGATGCGAAAATTCTTCTAATAGGGTTGCTGTTGTATAAAGTACCATGGGATTATTTTTTTCTCTCATGTACAGAGTTCTGCAAAACAGGTATTTCATTCTTATTGTAGTTACTTTTTTCTGTTGCTGTGGTGAAACACTATGACCAAGTCAATTTATAAAAGAAGGCATTTATTGTGGCGAATAGTTTGAGAGGGAAAGTCCCTGATGGCAAAGCAGAGACAAGGAAGCAGTAACAGTCTGAGAGATCCCCTATTGATCCACAAGCAAGAAAGAGAGAGATTCCACACTGGGAATGGCCTGAGTCTTTGGAAACGTCAAAACCTATCCCCAATGACACACCTCCTCCAACAAGGCCACATCTCTTACTCCTTCCCAGACATTTCCACCAACTGAAGAGCCAGCATTCAAATAGATGAAACTGTTGGGAGCCATTTTCCTTCAACGGCTGCCATCCCTGTTTTGTAATTATTCTCCAAGCTTTTGGTTCTGACAGAAAACTTTGTTAGGAGTTTAAAAATTGGATTTCACCACCACCAACAAATAATATACCTTTCCTTTGTGGGAAGTGCACATAAACTGACCAGTCACTGTGTTGTAAATATCTTTCCTAATGTGTCTTGTGGTCACACTGATCCAATAGCCCTAGTATGCTTGGCCAAGCTTTGGGGAAGGGAGCTCTCTGAGGAAGTAATTCTTGGATGGACACAAGCAAGGATGTGAAGAGATCATTTTTTTAAAGAAGAAAAGAAAAACAAAACAAGTGTCCAAGGAAAGCTGTTGTTTTGTTCTGTCCCTGGTGGCTGTGTCTTTCAGCCTCTTCTGGGATGGGGAAAGGATCTAACAGTGGGCTGCATTTTCCCATTTTCTTCAGGATGCTTTCTTTATCATTTTCTCATCTTTTGATTTTTTTCAGCACATCAGAGCAGAGTGACGATGGTCCTGTTTGTTCTGGAGCTGGAGTGGGTGCTGAGCACTGGGCAGGACAAGCAGTTCGCCTGGCACTGCTCTGAGAGTGGGCAGCGCCTGGGATGTTACCGCACCAGCGCTGTGGCCTCGGGCCTGCAGTATCCTTTGCTGAACAAATCCCTTTCTCCTTGATGCATAGAAATTTGGGATATGTGCATTGTTTTCTATTTTTTATTTGCTGTTTTTCCTTGTGTGAAAAAGATGCTCAGAGACCTTCTTAAGGTTCAAGGTATTGGGGGGGGGGTTCCCACCTAAATGGGGTGAAGTAAGGTAACAGGCCTGCTGACTGCTATGACCAAGTTCTGACACTCAGACAGGACATAGTCCACAGTGTGGTCCTCAGGTGTCAGGACTGTGGTCCACAGGGCTACAACCATCAACAAAATACATTTGGTTTTAATAAACAAGTTATTTCCTTAATAGGAACCCCCCCCCAACCTTATAAATACCCCATTCGTGCTTAGAGAGTAGACCATGAGATTTCTGTTCATTTAGGAATATTTTGGGGAACATTGGGATTGCTTAGCAGGTAGATGTGCTTGCTGTACACGTTTGGAACTGAGTTCAGTCTCCAGAATTCATGCTGGAAGGAAACAACCAGCTGCTGGAAGTTGTCCTCTTAGTCCACATACACACTGTGGAACACGCTAATAATAATAAATTAAATTGTAAATATCTCTTGACAGGCTGCCATGCCGGGGACCAGTAAGCTAGCTGTCTTCTAGGTGGTATCCTGCAGACTTTGTTCCAGGCATGAAACTCTGAATCCATAGTGGGATGTTCTTTCTCCCAAGTTGTCAGTCCATGTGCTTGGGGTGGGTACCTGCTAATACCAGAGAAGCCTCAGTTCTTGCTGGCTGGGCTCTGACAAACCTAGCATCAATTGGTGCGTGACATGTTTCTCCCACGGCAAGGAAGAAAGTTCTCTGGTATAAAAGGTGGATCCTCCAATTCTGACTAGTGAGGCAGGACCCGGAAATCAACACCATTCACAGATGCAGGAGCAGGGGACCTGCTTTGAGTTTTATCTCTGTGCTTACAAAGTGTCTAGTCAGTTGTCGATAATACAGCAGTTTGCCATCATCTCCTTGCGCCTGCATGGCAGTGGGTGTGTTTATGAGTGCACAGAGGCTAGTGCTGCCATTATTCTCTCACTAGAAGGGCAAGATGAGGGCCCATCTTGGTGGAGGGTTGTAAAGGGGGAGAGTGATCAAGACCAGAGACAAAGTTAACAAGGAGAGGGAGCTTGTCCTTGACAGGGCAGCACAACACCTAGAGGCAACGTCCTCAGGCATCAGATGAGCCAGCTGAAGCCTGGAAGGGGACCGCTGTTTCTGAGGTATTCTGCCATGGACTTCTGCCTTGTCCCCTTCGCTCTTGGACATCAGAACTGATAGCATCCTGTGGCTTGTTCTGGTGCCGGCAGCATCCACAGGCCATGTAATGGTGCATCTTCCATTTATCTGTATCTTACTCTAGCCAAACCAGACAGGTCGAGCAAAGACACACATATGCCATCAAGAAGATAACTTTTCAAACTATCTGAAAATGAAAAACAAAAATTGAAGTTCAACTTGCCTTGACCATATTAACATTTGTTTAAGATTATAACCACTAGTTCCAAAAGTCACCTTCATGTTGTGACTGTTTTCCAAGCAGAGAATCATGTTACTGGTTATCAGAAGCCCGGGTGTGTGTGTGTGTGTGTGTGTGTGTGTGTGTGTGTGTATGAGAGAGAGAGAGAGAGAGAGAGAGAGAGAGAGAGAGAGAGAGATAGTTTGGACAGCCCCTTCCAGAAACTGTGTGCCCCACCAAATTCATCTTAACAGCTCCTGTTTTCAAGCCACAATGCCAGCCCTTGCTCCTGAGTATCTTTGCAGTACCACCACTGCCCCAGAAATATTTTAATGACACTTATCCATAATTCACATCCACTGTTGATACTTTGGCCCCCCTTTGTCACAAATTCTGAAGCAAATTCTAGACCCTAATGTCATTTTAACTAAATATATTTCATTATGAACCTCTAAAACTAAATATTTGTTCGTAATCACAAAGATAGAGTTACCTCGGGAAATTAATAATCCCTCATAGTTCTAAATCCTCTATTCTCAGCTTGTGCTTGCTTTGCAAGTCACTTTTTGTAATAGATTTTGTTTGAAATTGGATGTGGACACTACGCCTCGTCTAGACATTGTCAAGTGTTCTGATTCCTCCTCTGGAACAGTTCCCACTGTCTCTGGAAGCTTCTGAATTTGCTCTCTAGATAGTCCTTATTCTAAACTGACCCCTCCATCGACATCACATACTTTGTTCATCTGCCTGCCCCCCGATTCTGTGTACGTTTAGCCTTTTGTCCTTCCTCATGGTGATGGTTCTGTTGCTTCACCCCGCGCTTCCCATCAGGAGCCCCCAAAACTGGGTCGTCATCTTCCATTCAATCTGAGCACAACTCACGACTCCAGGGACTGCAATGGTTTAGAGATTGGGATTGTTGCCCTCCTCTTGTCCCAGGAAAATCAGTGACTTAGCTCCCAGCCCCCGCCAGCATTTCTGTTAAGGTTCTGTTTAGTGGCCAAGCTTTAGCTGAGTCATTTCCTTCATGAAGGTGCAAAGTGGCCATTTTCTAGCCCTATCCTCTTTTTCCCGCATGTGCTAGTTGGAAGTGTCTGAGTTTCCTTACTAACTCGTGCTGTATATTTACCCTTGTAGGAAATTATTGTAGAAGAAAGGTACTCATCATTCTTGTAATTTTGTCATTTTGTGCTTTGGTGTTTGTTTGAGACAGGTCTTGATACACAGCCCAGGCTGTTTTGAAACTCATCGTATAGTTAGCCTGGTTCAAATCTCCATCCTCCTGCCTCAGCCTCCTGAGTATTTGAGGCTACAGGCCTATACCACCACATCTGACTAACTCTTTTTCCTTAACTGCTAGTTTAGGTAGAGAGTTATTATCCTGCCATCCTTCAGAGGAGTTTTTTTTCTTGTAATGTTAGAAACCCTTAGGGTTTGTGTTGTTGTTGTTGTTGTTTAGGTTTTAAAAGAATATATTTTAATAAAATTTAACATATTTTAATAAATTTCATTTTTAAATATTAAAATATTTGACATATAAAATATGTTCCTTCTTTGGATAGTAAGAGTCATATAGTAGTGTGTGTGTGTGTGTGTGTGTGTGTGTGTGTGTGTTTGTGTTTGTATCTGTGTCTGTTTGTATGTGTTGCTGATGACCACACCCAGGCTTTCACAAATGACAGACAAGCACTACCATTGAGCTGCATTCCCGACTTTCCCCCATCTTATTTCATAGTTTTTTTTTTATTTTCTAGGATATTTTATAGCAGTTTTAGATTCACAGAAGACAATTAAATACTGAGATTTCCAGTTCTCCCCATGCGTTACAATTCATAAACCTATGTTGGCACGTGCAACTTTTATCAACTTGTGGGCTTTAAAATCGCCCTGGAAACAAAGCTGTAATCATGAGTTATGTGACACTCTTCCTGGGGAGATGTGAGCAGTTTATCTTTTCGTCTCAGGTAGGGGGCAAAAGACAAACCAAAGTAAGGATGCCACCAGAGTTCATCTTGGTGAACCAGTAAGTTTTATTGGGCTAGGGATTATTTACAGAAGCAGAGATTACTCAGTGATAGCCTCATACCAAAAATCCACTCCAGCCAGATGACATCTCATGAAAGGTGGAAACCTGGACCACACAGCACAACCTGCAGGCAGCTCAGCAGTTGAAGGCTATCTCAGGCAGCTCGGGATGAGCCTCCTCCAGGTGCCTCGCTGGTCACTGCTTCTTTTCAGTGGCCTCGTTAGTTTCTGTTTCTTCTGCAGTTCAGATGCCCTGGACGTCTTCTAGGACACAGCTGTGTCTGTCACTGTGTTGCCATACGCTGCTCTGGAAGTGGCTCTCTGCTGTCCTTACAGCTTCTATGTGCTGGGGAGGGAGGGACTGAGTGAATCCAGTCTTCCAGGTTCTCCCAGAATCTTCACTTCCTAGGGCATTAAACATTAAACGTCCCTGCAGAATGGAATGTTTCACCTCCTTTACAGCAAGCATCTCTGTCATAAGGAATTTCCCTGCAACATGGGAGATTTGCTCTGAGATCTCAGAGTGCTTACACAACACCATCCTTGCGAAGGATTCTAGGGTAGGTTAATTGCCATGAGAAGACATGCCCTAAATGTGAGTGGTGGCATTTCATGGGCAGCACCCCACACAAACACACTGAATGGAGAGGAGAAAGTGAACTGTGCACATCCTCGCTGTCTGCCTACGAACCGCAGGCAGTGTGGTCAGCTGCCTCCTGCACCTGTCACACTGGACTTTCCTGCCATTGTGGACTATATCCCCTGGACCAGGGAGTCACAGTAAACACTACTTAAGTTGCTTTGGTCAGATATTTTGTTACAAGTGAGATGAGACTCCCGGCATAATGGTGCACGCCTTTAATCCCAGCACTCGGGAGGCAGAGGCAGGCGGATCTCTGTGAGTTTGAGACCAGCCTAGTCTACAGAGTGAGTTCCAGGACAGGCTCCAAAGCTACACAGAAAAACCCTGTCTCAAAAAACCAAAAATCAAAAAACAAAACAAAACAAATGAAATGGGATGAGACAAATAACTAAGGTAATACGTCATTCTCACCCAGAATCCCTAGCTTTTTTCAGGGTTCACTTTGGCTGTTGTGCATTGTGTGGTATATGGATCTGAATAAACGTGTCCACCATCATGTTGTCCTACAGAGGAATGTGATTGCCCTAGAATTCCTTCAGTATTCTGCAACACCAAAGGCACTGTGTTTCTGTGGCGGGAGCCCACTGGCTGTATGAGATTCGTCTCCTGTTGCTGTGATAAGACTGACAAAAGCGACATGGGCAGAAAGGGTTTATCTTTGTTTCAGTTTGTTGTGCTGTCTCTGTATCTCTGCAGGTCGGCTTTGCTAAACAAGTGTCTCGGGGACTTGGGCTGTTAGGAATTCCCATCAGTAACCAGTAAGAGTGGCCTGCTCTGTTGGGACCACACAAATGGTAGGGCTTATGTCAAATCCCTGCTTTCTGGAGTCTGCAGTTCTGGAGAAATGGTTCATGAGTTAAGAGAGCTTGCCATTTTTTGTGTGGTTGGAGTTCAGATCTCAGCACGAGCTGCCGAGGGGAGGGCTCACCGATGCTAGAAGCTACAGCTCCTACTGTCCTGATGACTTCTCTGTCCTCCACGAGTGCACGTGTGTGTGTGTGTGTGTGTGTGTGTGTGTGTGTGTGTGTGTGTGTGTGTGTATACACATGCTAAAATAATAAAAATACATAAAATTAGAAGATAAAAATCCTCCAAATTGAAAACAAAGTAAAATGGATGAATCCTGGGTTTCTGTGTTGTCTTGAGTATCTGATTGTAGGCCAGACATTTAGCAGACACTTCCTCTAAAAAGAGCAATCACCAAACTAAAAGGTGGGGATTTTGCACTCAGTAGGTCAGCAGCCCTCCCAGGCAGACAACATACTGTGATCAGGTCATAGAATCTCATCTGTACATTCCTCACTGATTTACCACAGCAATAAGGGCAAAGACTGACCAAAATATATTATATGAAAAAATAATAAGTACAAATTTAAAAAATCAGAACAACAATAAAAAAATCCAGATGAAGTGTTTCACTTTCATTTGCAGATCTTGAAAAATATGCTGAGGGTTCACCTCGCCCAAATATACGCGCTTGAATCAGAAAAAGTGTAAGCCCCACTCCAGACTCCCTTCAGGCATGCATAATTGAAGATGGCCGAGCAGTGACTGGTCAGCTGCCACAAGGACCTCAGTGGAGAGCTCCCACCGGGTGCCCAGCATGGAGGAGTTGGCAGCTATCAGCTCCTAATGCCTGAAGAGCAGGAGGCAGCCCTGACCTTACAGCAGCTGCAGGTTAGAACACGAAAGCCTTGAAACTTAAACGTGCTGAGAAGGTGTTTTCATTAGAGCATATTTTACCATCCCTCTCTAAACAACAACAATAACAACAAAAAACTTTATGGCATATTTTAATATCTGGTAGACATGGCCTCCTATTACATGCTGTTTTGATTTTCAAAGTATTATTATATCTTCTTCCTTCTATTTATTTTTCTGTGTGGAATTTGGAAAGAACATATCATACTCCAGAAAACATGTTGATATTTTTATTGTGGTTATATTAGATGTGTAAATTAATATGATAAGTGACAGGTCAGTCATGTTGTGTCTGACTATCTAGCAATATTGTATGTCCTTCATTTTCTTAAGTCCCCTTTCATGTCTCCCAGGTCCTCTCTTCAAGTTCTGCTAGTATGGCCGTGAACATTCCTTGTTAAACTACTCTAGACGTTTTGTTTCTTACTCTCATAAATCCCCACTTTACAGTCCTTAACGATTACATGATAGATTTGATGTTGAAACCCGTCATGTGTTTATTGGTGATCACTCGGGCCAAGTCACCATCCTCAAACTGGAACAAGAAAACTGCACACTGCTAACGTCCTTCAGAGGGCACACAGGTAAGATCTGAGCAGAGGCTCTCATCACCTGCAGCTTATTCTGGTGCTCCCGTGTTTGAAGGTGGCAGAGAACAACCCGGGCTTGGGTAAAAACACAGAGGATACAGGTGTGCTTAGCTGATTGTAAAATGGCTCAGTAAGAGATAACACCGAACCATTCTCTCCATCCTTCAAATGGAAGAGAAACCACTCTCTCTTAATAATGTTAAGAGCTGGCTTTTGTGTTGCTGTGGAGAAAGTCAGTGCTGGCATGTGTTGAAGGGGTGCTTGAGACATGTGACCATGGTTCAAAACCCAGGAGACTAGCAGGACACTTGTCCTTGTCATACTTGAAGTAAGAAGACAGTGTGCAAGAAGATTCCCACATCCTGACAGAGGAAAAGGGAAGAAGCGAGACTACATAAGAGAGTACAGATTCATCTTTCCTGTTGGGTCCCTGAATTTATAACAAGGTCCTCCCTTACATCACTAGTGTGCACAGGATCATCTCTGCAAGATAAACAATAATCATTCATAGCCCTGGGAAGACTGGAATCGATGACAGTAATGAATACTGGCATTTTATTTTATTTTTGGAATGTCATTGGCTCCAGAAAATATTCATTTTGAGGAAATGTGCCACTGCCTGGTTTTATGGTTGCTAGTGGGCTTTGGTGTGTGTGCGCGCACGTGCACGTGTGTATGTGTGTGTTTCTTTTTTGTAAACAACTAACCCATGCTCTAGTATAGAGATAATACTCCATCTGGATGTCATAGATAAATAAAAGTAGATGGGAAAGGGTGTTATTTAAATGATGCCCATTTAGTCATAAGGGATTTGCAGAGGCAGGTTGGTAAGAGGGCCAGAGAGATGGCTCAGTAGTTTAGAGTGCTTGCTGCTCTTTCAAAGGACCCGAATTCAATTCCCAGCTCCCACATGGGGTGTCTCCCAACTGCCTGTAGCTCCAGCTCTATAGATCTGACCTGTGTGTCTAGGCTCCAGTACCTCCTTCCTTTGCCACATGCTTCCCAGTACCTGTGTCTTCAGTTAATAGCATCCCTCCTTGGTAATCTTGATAATAAGAATAATCTACATTCGTTGCTTGTGCGAACCAAGAGCCCCATCTTCAGGTCACTCTTGAGATTTAGACCATCGACACCATTGCAAGGGCGTGATTTCCTAGCCGGTCTCAGGCTGGCCTGCTTTCCCTCAGCTGTGCTCAGTACACTCCGCATGCCAGCCTCATAACCACCTTTTCTTTTTCCTATCCTCCAGCCACCTCCTTCAAAAGCTGTCATAGCTTTTAAATGGTTTATTTCTTACCGATTTCATACTCTGCAGCATACCTAAACAGACTTTTCTTTGTCTCTTCTCACTTCTGTATGGGAGCCAGCCTTCCCACAGACCCAGGCTAATTCTTAGGATCCTTACAGCAAAATAAACTCACCTTGGGCAACAGCTCCTCTTCTTTTATTAGTACACTTAAATTTCTTGCTTCTCTGTTCAAGAAACAAACCGAACCCTCTCAAACCCATATCCTCCTGTAGCTGTTTCCATTACTCTTCTAATTCTGTTCTTAAATTCCAAGACTTGGGCTGGAGAGTTGGCTCAGTAGTTAAGAGCGCTGCCTGCTCTTCCAAAGGTCCTGAGTTCAATTCCCAGCAACCACATGGTGGCTCACAACCACCTGTAATGGGGTCTGGTGCCCTCTTCTGGCCTGCAGGCATACACACACAGACAGAATATTGTATACATAATAAATAAATAAATAAATAAATAAATATTTTTTAAAAAAATTCCAAGACTTACAGAACATAGAATTTGCAGTTTTAACCATCTTGTTTGGTGGAATTAAGTACATTGCTGTTAGTGTGCTACCATCACCATATCCATCACAGAACACTTCATCTTGTGAAGCTGCAGCCTCTACCCTTAGATGGCAGCCCCTCCCCCATCACCCTGTGATATCTCCTAGTGTGTCACAAAAGTGGGATCTTTAAGTACTTCTCCATTTGCAATTGGATGATTTTCACTCTGCTACTGAGATTCATCCTTTTTTGTTGTTTTTGAGGGTTTTTTTTTTCTTCTCCATTTGGAAAGGGCTTGTTTTCCTGCAGACTGTAGCAGCTAGTTCTTAGAAGACTGCCATTCCCCTGGTGGCTCCAGGGTCCACAGCCTCACCTTCTATTTACCTTCCAGCCTAGAGGCAAACATCTGGTTTGCCTCTGTTATCTCATTTGACTTGCTCTCCCTGAGGTGACCCAGGGTCTTCTGGGATGTGTTGAAGACCTTGTTATGCATCATCGTCTGTGGTGGCTGTCCCTCCCTGCAGTTGCTGGTCATACCTGTGACCTAGCTTTTCTCCTCTGCCTTCTGCCTCTGGCCGTTCTCAGAATTCTCTTCTCCTGAGCCTTTGCTCCAGGTTCTGGTCTCAGTGGATACTCAGTCAGAAAGAAAAGCACAGCTGTTGTCCTCAGATTCCTCAGAACCCAGTGAGAGCCAAGCTCTGCTGTCATGGTGCCTGGTGACAAGAGGCCCGGAAAAGAAGCCCCGGGGACTTCTGAAGTAGAGCATGAGCACAGTAGCTAATTAGGAAGGAGGGGGCATTCAGGGAAGCTGTTGCTTGACCTGAAATCCTAGGGAATGTGTGAGTGTTGAATTCTTTGGGGAGAGCAAGAGGTAATCCAGGACGTCCAGGAGAATGCTAGCATGGTGAGAGCGGAGAGAGCGCAGAGACCCAAGAGTCCACGCTCAGAGCACTGACGCTGCTGCCCACCCCTCCAAGGCTGTGCCTGAAGGAGAGGCCAGAACAAAAGCCACAGTCCCTTCAGATCCCTAATGCTCACACACACACACACACACACACCCAGCCCGTGACTTAACTTTGGCATCCTTGAGAAACCATTAATGAATATGAAGCCAAGAAACAGGCATCCGATCCCCTGGAGCTAGAGTTGTAACATTCTGATCTTCTGTAAAAACAGCATGCACTACTAACTGTGAAGCCATCTCCCTAACTCCAGAAACTGTCTCTTAAAATGGGGTGCTGATAGGGAGCAAGGGGAGGAGTGGATAGGTTCAGGGTACAATGTAGGAAGTTGAAGACTTATCATTCATGATAGTACAGGTAAAAACATACACAGTTGAATTTAAGTTTCATACACATATATACACAGAGTTAAAGCTAACTTATGTTCACACATAAAGTTAACTCAGAAGTCACATGCATGCACACACACACACATTAACAGGAGTTAGGTGAAGTGGATGCTCTGGTGGGCCCTGCCAAAAGCATACCACTGTGTAAAACACACATGTAACAGAGTCAGTAAGAGGAATTTAGAGACAAAAACTTACGTAAATGGTGAGACGAGGCAAGGGATACCTCAGTAAAGATGGCGACTTGGTTACCTGCCCTGCCCTTAGTCAAGATGGCGGTGAGATTGTCCAACCTGCCTTCCTTGTCCTTAGTCTAGGTGGCGGAGGTCACATATTACACAGAGAAACCCACATTTTCAGAGCCGCAATGGAAATTTTAAACAGATAAAAAAAATAAGAGGGACATAGAAGATGTGTAGAACATACATTTAAAACAGAATCATGTCCGTGTGAACACATCATTCACACATGGTTTCATGAATGAAGTAGACAGGAAAATTACTTAGTGCCACATGGGCAACGCAGGTTGGGACTGAAACAGCTGCCTCCTGGATCCAGCCAGTTATGCCGGTTCCTGCTGGACCAGTGAGAGACAGAATAGAAGAGAGAAAAGGCGCAAGGAGAGTTTGCAGGTGTGTGTGGGGGAGCGGGATGGGGAGACTGCCCAGCGAAAGGAAAAGCAGATGGGCATGAGATGCTGGCGGGACAGAGTTTAGCATGGCTGGATAGAAACTTTTCCATCTGCCTGTTTGTTGATAGAAATTAGAAAGCTCCCACTTTAGGTTGTTATTTAAGGGGTACGTAGGTCATTGTTACTGCAAAGGTGTTTCTGCCCTCTGCGTTGTTGACTGGCATGACTCTGTCTTGTGTTTTCTGCATGCCTGCTGCAATATAAACGGTTACTTAGGTGTCGGGTCTTCATCTTTCCCATAGTTTAAAGCATTCTCTCATTTTTATCATGAAGTACCTCTGAGGCAGATGGCATGGCTCAGGAAGGTTGCTAGCTCACATGAGTTAATGGAGATGCTTTAACTTCTGGCAGAGAGGAGCTGCACCAATTGGCTACAGCACAGCTTGCTCAGCTACCTTGGAGGCACAGTTTGCAGTATTCTATGTAGGAGGCCTCGTCTATGCCTTGTAGTTCCAACTTCTAGAAAGGGGTTTTTATTAAGGGCCAAACAAAGACCAAAGCCAGATCCATTAGAGAAGGGAGGTGTCTCATCAATTGAGACCTGACTCACACATAGAGATCTTCAGTGTTCGTGGATGGAGCCATGATCATTCTCCCCATCATTTTCTTTTCTTTCTTGGGGAGCCGTGGCCATTGGTCTGATTGTTCTCATTCTTGGGGATTCATGGCCATTGGTCTCACTGTTCTCTATCGTAGGGAGCCATGGCCTTTCGCCCCATCACTGTCTCTTTTTTTTTTTAAGGCATTTTAAAAACTTATAGTTTTATTTATTCTATTCAGTCTTTACAAAATTCGTATTAAGAGGTTACAAATGAAGAAATTATGTTTAGCATGAGGTAATAGAAAAGCAGAAGAAAGATGTTAGTCTACCCCAGGCCTAACCCTATCCCTGACTAACCCAGAACAATATGAATCCAAAACTTATTTTCTTGTTTGCAAAAAAATCAGACATAAAATAGCATATTAGGTCATTAACATCCACATATTAACTCATGCACAACATAAGAACTAAGTGCAAGGACTTGCTCCCACAGAATACACAGAGATAGTCCTGTTCAAATGGTGGAGGCAGGCTGGAATGGTCAAAGTGTGGGTGACTTGGAGTTGGTGGCCTAGAGCACAAAGCCCAACACACAAATGCCTGTTGGATGAATGAACATCTCATAGAGCAAAAAAAAAAAAAAAGTTTCCTCATTCACTCTAAGTCTCTGGCTAACTCTGATACTCTGATGTCAGAACTTAGCAGATGCTTAGAGGATTTCAGCTAAAGAAATATATTAAAATGTCCCTTAAAACTCCAGAAAAGATGAATAGCTGAAGACGTAATTCAGGCTGAATTACACTTGCACCGATAGCCGTGATTTAAACCACAATGACACAGGCAGAGAACGTGTGTATAAGGCATAGACTAGTGCAAGTCAGGTTGGTCAGTGGAGTAAACAGAGAGGCTTAGCATGGCAGACTAAGCTGCTTTCATCTGCGGGGTCCACGGGAGTCAGGCTCGCCTCTTCTGGCCTTAGATAATAAGTGTGGGAAGGGCGAGCATTACTTCTTAGAGTCCTAATGTGTGCTCTGCACTCCGCTGCAGATTCATTCTTACTGTGACGGATAACAAAGGATCTAAAAGCTTCTGCTTTACAGACTAGGGGAGCCACAAGGAAATTATGTTCTTGTCAATGGTGAATATGGACATGAACTACTGTTATTTGTTAGAAAGAATCACGGAGTTGGAGAGATGGCCCAGTGGTTAAGGACACTTGCTCTTCTTCCAGAGGACACAAGTTTGGTTTCTAGCGTCTATGTCATGTGACTCATATATCTCCTACAACTCCAGCTCCAGGAAATCTGATGTCTTCTTCTAGCCCGTACAGGTACACACACACACACACACACACACACACACACACACACAAAATCGTAAAAGGACAGAGTGCTGGAGACATGATGGTTAGTCAGCCTTATAGACCAGGTTATGGTAACACACACCTTAAATCCCAGTAGCCACACTAACACACACCTGAAATCCCAGTAGCCACAATGACACTCACCTTTAATCCCGGTGGTACATGCCTTTAATCCTAGCCCTAGAAAGGAACGTAAGACAGGGGGAGGTAGCTCTCACGCGTGCAGTTTTATTCCGAGATTCCTAGAGGCAGGATTGCCATTCCAGACTGAGGTCAAGGTAAGAGCCAGTGGCTGATTGTTTTGCTTTTCGGGTCTTCAGGTTGAACCCCAGTTTCTCCCTTTGAGTTTTTACTAATCATGCTTCACTTCTAGAACTAGCTCTGTAGACCAGGCTGGCCTTGAACTCACAGAGATCTGTCTGCCTCTGCCTCCCAAGTGTTAGGATTAAAGGCATGCGCCTCCACTACTCAATATATGTATTTTTTTTATAAATTTATTTATTTATTAAGGATTTCTGCCTCGTCCCCACAACCGCTTCCCATTTCCCTCCCCCTCCCCCGATCAAGTCCCCCCCCCTCATCTGCTCGAAGAGCAATCAGGGTTCCCTGACCTGTGGGAAGCCCAAGGACTGCCCACCTCTATCCAGGTCTCGTAAGGTGAGTATTCAAACTGCCTAGGCTCCCACAAAGCCAGTACGTGCAGTAGGGTCAAAAACCCACTGCAATTGTTCTTGAATTCTCAGTATTCCTCATTGTCCGCTATGTTCAGCTAGTCCGGATTTATCCCATGCTTTTTCAGACCTAGGCCAGCTGGCCTTGGTGAGATCCCAATAGAACATCCCCATTGTCTTAGTGTGTGGGTGCACCCCTCGCGGTCCTGAGTTCCTTGCTCGTGCTCCGTCTCCTTCTGCTCCTGATTTGGACCTTGAGATTTCTGTCCGGTGCTCCCGTGTGGGTCTCTGTCTCTGTCTCCTTTCATCACCTGATGAAGGTTAATATTCCTGAGGATGCCTATGTGTTTGTCTTTGGATTCACCTTATTTAGCTTCTCTAGGAACATGAATTATAGGCTCAATGTCCTTTATTTATGGCTAGAAACCAAATATGAGTGAGTACATCCCATGTTCCTCTTTTTGGGTCTGGCTTACCTCACTCAGGATAGTGTTTTCTATTTCCATCCATTTGTATGCAAAATTCAAGAAGTCCTTGTTTTTTACTGCTGAGTAATACTCTAATATGTATATATTCCATACTTTCTTCATCCATTCTTCCGTTGAAGGGCATCTAGGTTGTTTCCAGGTTCTGGCTATTACAAACAATGCTGCCATGAACATAGTTGAGCTTATACTTTTGTTGTATGATAGGGCCTCTCTTGGGTATATTCCCAAGAGTGGTATTGCTGGATCCAGGGGTAGGTTGATCCCGAATTTCCTGAGAAACCGCATCACTGTCTCTTACAGTGTAGAGAGTCATACAGAAATGTGGAGTAGCAATGGAACCATCCCAACAACTGCAGTTTCCAATCAGTGAAGATTTAGGAAACTAATTTTGTGTTCTTTGCTTCCTCTGTTGGTTTTCTTTTACAAGCTCTAAATTGAGCTGAGCAAATCAGGGAAACTATTTTGACCACTGTAAGTTAATAGCATCAGTAATATCTTCTTTATTTTTATGGTTTTTGTTTTGTATGGTAAGATCTTGCTGTGTAACTCAGGCTGGTCTCAAACTCCTCCTGCTTCAACCTCCCAAGTCTGCCTCAACCTTACTTGAATTACTAGAGTGAGCCACCGTGCCCAGCCCAAGAACTGTTTTAATTAACATAAACATATGAAAAATAAGAGGGTTTGAATAGAACCTGCCAAAGCCTTCTGATTCACAAGCAATTAAACACAGCCTTATTTACTGTTTAGGAGAACCAAAAGAAATACTGTGGCTATTTCAAAAGCAGCTGAGAAAACCAGGAAAGTCCTGTGCAGATAGGCATCTTCAAATGGTCACAATGAGAATTTTAACTTGTGTTAAATGGACACTTGCACCTAGATCTTTCTCTGAGGTCTCACTCAGTGTAGAGACTGCACTGAGTTGATCAGCATTGACTTGTTCTCTGTGTGGATGGTGTCAGTGTATGTGTGTTTGGAGGGTCAGTAAAGCAAATGTAACCCTTACCTCCACTCACCTGCAGTCTAGCCTGCAAACACAGCAGATCAATGATTGCAGGTAATTAATCAAGACGTTGTGTGGGCAGAAGTGCTGTGAAGCCGCAGTGCCTCCTGTGGGAGATGACTCAGCAGTTGAGAGCACTGGCTGCTCTCTCAGGGAACCAGGTTCAATTCCCAGCACCCATTTGGCAGCTCACAGCCATCTGTAACTCCACTTGCAGGGGATCCAGCACCCTCTTCTGGCCTTTGCAGGCACCGGGCATTCACATGGTATATATGCAGACAAACACCCACACAAGTAGAATGAATCAATAAGTTATGCAGGAGAAATAGAGAGTGGGGAGAGCTTACAGGGGGAGCTCACAAATCCTCACCCCTTCATCTTAGAGCAAAAGGTAGTGACTACAGTGGTCTGAGCACTGGCTCGGGCCCTCTGCTAGCCAATTATTAGCCTGCCTAACTTACTGTTGAGGGTGTGATGCCAGACTCTGAGCAAGTTACTTGTCACACTTTGGCAAAGGCAGACCCAGCAGTTTCTATCTCTTGAGTTCACTTTTGCAAGGCTTTTGTACATGCCTCAAAAAAATTAATCATTTAAAAAATAGTTCATAAACATTTTGGTAGTAGGTATTAAATTTCTAAAAACATTTAGACTCTGACCCAGTTTCACATTTGACACTCTTGTTTATGTAACAATAAAAAAATGTAGAGCAAATGGATGGAGTTACACAGCTACCTGGGAAGCTAAGACAGGGGACTCACCTAGCCAGAGTTAGAGGCCAGTACGAACAACCAAGTTCTTGCTGTTTAAAAAACAATAGTAAAGAGAGGCCAGAGAGATGTCTACCCAGCAGTTAGGAGTGCGTGCTGCTCTTGTAGAGGACTGGAGTTGGTTCCCAGCACCCCTGTTAGGAGGCCCACAACCACATGTAACCCCACCTCGGAATCTGACTCCCCCTTGGGGCCTTCACAGGCACCCACATGAAAATTCACAAAAATTCTCAAACACATAAATTTTAGAAGTTGAAAAATAGTCAAAGAATTGTGACTAGTTTTTATTGAAATGCTTATATCTGTAAATTTATAATATTCAGTTAAGAGTTGAGGAAAATCCAATAAGTAAAAATAACCCAGTATGTATATATGTTCTAGGATTTTACGCCACCTGTAAGAATTACATTCATAAAATATCTGTAACACAGATTTTACTATTTCAACTCTTCTGGTAGCTTTTTGTTTTTGCATGCTAGACTGCTCTTTCACTGATGGCATCCCTGGCCTTTTTTGTCCATTTTTAAGTATACAATAGTTCAGGGAAGTATTTCTGTAGTGACCTAATTTGATAACAGAGCCCATCCTCCACCGAGTCTCTGAGTTGGTGGATCTTTTCCTACCATTCTTTCTCGCAGTGCCCACAGTTGTTGAAATCTGATGTGGTGCTTTAAAAAGCCAAGCTACCCATTGTACAGTTTATAGAAGTCACGTCTGTCACCTTGCTTTATCTGTGTCCCTGAGTGGGTAGCAAATGGCTTCACTGGTGAAGCAGGCCACTTCGCATTTCCGAGCATCTCATCGGCCACACTGCTTACCCAGGAAAGAGGTGTTTCGGCCCTGCTTCATCTGCCAGGGGGAAGGCTGAGAGCATTCATTCCTATTCGTCATCCCTCAGCGCTAGCTCGTCTGCCTATGCAGACGGAATGTCTGCCGCAAACCCGGCAGAGACACCGGTAAACAAGCCACAGCTCTAGCCTCCCGGGGCCTCTTGTCTGTGAAGTAATAGCCACTCTGGAGGAAGACATCTGTGAGTAATGAGGGCAGTGGGGTCGCCTCTAAGGACGTGGGGTTTAGGTAAGGCTTAGCATGCACTGGAGAAAAAAAGGTTTCAAATTTTCATTCATCTGCCCCACATTCTGCCCTGGCACTGTGCTTGGCTGGTTGGGGGAAAGTGGAGTGGGTGAGGGTGAGGGTCTGGTTACCCACATGTTGCTAGGGGACGTGAGGCTTGTTGTGAAGAGTGTATGCAAGCAGAGTGCAGAGCAGGGAGAGGAAGAGGCTGACTAAATCCATAGCAGTGGGAGCAAGGGGCCCACGTGTTCCTAAAGGACTCTGCTGCGACAGTTAGGAGAGACACTTCCCTAAAAGCCTCCAGATCATTTTTAAAATGTCAGGTTCCAATAAATATAAGCTACTTAATATTCTTAGAATTTTTTTCAATAATATTTTTTTAAAATGAGCATCTTTGACATTCCTTGGTATTTGTTGGCTATGTGTTCATTTTATATAGAAAATGTGTTTCTATTCTCAGTATTCAAAGAATTGGAGGGGATTGCTGGAGAAGAAACTGTCGTATATTGTGTAGCCATACACTACAGCACCTGCGGCTTAGGCCAGTGGGTCTCAACCTTCCTAATGCTGCGACCCTTTAATACAGTTCCTCATCTTGTGGTAACCCTAACCATAAAATTGTTTTGTTACTACTTCATACTGTAATTTTGTTACTGTTATGACTACTGTTGTGAAAGGTAAATATCTGTTTTCTGGTGGTCTTTGGCAATCCCTGTGAACAGGTTGTTGATCTACAGATTGAGAACCACTGTCTTGGTCCATCTGATTGATCCAGTCAGTTCTCATCCAGGAGGTACTGAGTAGTTGTAGGGTACCACCTTCCTCATGTCACAGTGAGTGTTGGTCTGCTTCCCTTTTTGTTGCTGAAATACAGCATCCTGACTTCAGAGAGGAAAGTGTTGGACTTAGGCTTCCAGACCAAAGTCCATCACTGGGGGAAGTCAGAGCAGGAACCCAAGCACGAATCTAAAGCCAAAACTGAAGTAATGCTGCTTGCTGGCTTGCCCACAGCTGTTGTGGACGTCTCAGAACCACCTGCCTAGAGATGCTGTCCCCCACCATGGGCTGGGTACCCTGCATAAACAAGCAGGAGACTCCTCCACAGGCATACCCACAGACCAGTTCAATCTAGACAGTCTTCAGTTGAGGCATCTCCTCTCAGGTGACTCTAGACTGTGTCAAGTTGACAATTAAAGCTAAGTAGGACAAGGATACTAACACTTAAGGTATAATTGGTTTATAAAGGAATTGTAAACTCAAGTTCCCAAAGAAACAATTTCTACCTCTAATATTGTCCTTAATTATACCTAATACCCAAGTATAAAAGCACATCACAGCATTCTCAAATAAACACATACAAAAAGCCAGCAGTTATAAGGGAAATGCTCAGCATCACTCATCGTCAGAGAAATCAAGCCTCTCTTGGCAGGTACAGTGACGGGCTGCCTAGTTTCCTGTCAGCCTCACAAAAGCCTGAGTCATTCTGAAAGAGAAGCTGCGCAAATGCCCACACCAGACTGGCCTGTGGGCAAGCCAGTGGTGCCTTCTCTTAACTGATGATTAACGTGGGAGGTCCCAGCTCACTGTGGGCGATGCTGCCCTGAGCTGGCAGCCTTGTATGCTCTAAGCAGCACTTCTCCAAGGTCTCCACTTTAGGGTCTGCTTCCAGGTCCCTGCTCTGCTTGAGTTCCTGTCCTGACTTCCCTCAGGGTCTGACTGAGGACATAGTGGAAGATGATAGAATCGCTCCCTTCCCACGTTGCTGCAGGTCATGGTCCTGATGTTGTATCCCAGCAGCAGAAGCCCTAGCTAGGACAAACGGTATTGATACACGGTAGCACGTGGAGCAAAGCTGTGCGACATGGTACTGCACACTGGTGGGAGAACTGTAAATTATTTCAGCCTTTATAGAAAGTGTGATGGAGGGTCTTCAGACAATTAAAAACTAAACTTACATCCAGGCATGGTGATACATGCCTATAATCCTAGAACTCAGGAGACAACACCAGAGAGATCATCAAAAGATTGAGGCCAGGCTAGGCTATGCAGTAACACCCTGTCTCAAAACAAATGAACAAAAAATAAAATCCCACATGATCCAGGTACTAAGGTCATATTCGAAGAAAATGGAGTCGGTGTACCAGATATAGCTGCTTCCATTATTGTAGAATTCCTCACGTAACTGAGGAATGGGAACAGACAGCTTAATGCATTATGAATGGAATTATAAAGGAAATGTTATATGTCTACACATATGACGGAATACTGTCATGCCATAAAAATAGATGTAATTTGTCAACCATGTTGAATGGACTAGAGGACATTATGTTAAATGAAGTAAGCTAGACACAGAAATAAGTACCACATGATCTCCCGTGGGATTTTAGGAAGTTGGCCTCATAGAAGTAGTGGCTAGGTTGGTGGTCCCCAGTTGGTCAGTGTGTACCAGATTGCAGTTAGAAAGAGTAAACTCTGATGCACAGCAGGTAGCTGTTACTGGGAGAATGGTATTGTATCTCTCAAAATAACTGGGAAGGATTTTGAATACTCCCACTTAGGAATGTTTGGTGAGTTGAATATGCTAATTACTCCTTTGGTTTGCTTGTTAGTTGATGTATAACTAAATTAAAACGTCACATTGAACCCCACAAGCATGTACAGTTGTTATGTGTCAAGAAAGGATTGTTATGTGTCAAGAAAGGAAGAGATCTAATTTAGCATTTTAATTCTCATTTTCTTCTCATTTATTATTGTCAGGGTGAGGAGCAGGTAATAGCTAAGAAACAGTTAATACTTCCAAATAATGTGATATTTCCCTTAGAATTACACCAGTGGATTGCCTTCTGTGTTTATAGTAGTTGATTTTATGATATATTACAATGGATGTGGCTGCTTAAAGACTGAGTTTTTTATTTTGGGAGCAGTTTTTCTTTTCTGGGGCTTACTTACGTACCCACTCATTTAACAAATACTTGAGTCAGAGACTGTGTGGGTCCTGATCCCTTCAAGATCCCATTTTGTGGCAAGGATATTGTTCTGTGACTAACACCTGGCTGTGTCTGTTCTCTCAGGAGGGGTGACAGCACTCTGCTGGGACCCGGTCCAGCGTGTGCTATTCTCAGGCAGTTCCGATCACTCCGTCATCATGTGGGACATCGGCGGGAGAAAAGGGACGGCCATCGAGCTGCAAGGACACAAGTAAGGCTGTGGGCTGCTGCTCCCATGGAGTCTTCACAGCAAAGGCACACCCCTGCTCAACTTTAGCTTACTTTCTTAAGACAAGGTCTCTCACTTGTGAACCTAGAACTCAGCTAGGCTGACTGGCCAGAGTCCTGGGGATCCTCCTGTCTCTGCTTCCACAGCACTAGGAAGCATACTTAGCTTTTTATGTGGGTGCTGGGACCTGAACTCAGGTCCTCATGTTTGTGTGGTAAGTACTTTCTGGATTGATCCATCTCCGCATTCCCTGTGGATTGATTGTTGTAGAACCCATTGAATAGCTGTATTATCCTGAAAATTAAGGGAAGTCTTAACAGCTTTGATAACAGTTGTGGATAGTGTAAGTTTGACTGGTTTTAAATGTTTTGTTTTAGATTATAAAAGTAGAATTTACTAGATTGTAAGTTAGACATGGCTTAACAGAAGAGGAAAGACATCATTATATATCCAGAAAATAGAACATTAAAACATCAATGGGATTCTAGACAACACATCCCCAATTTGTGGTCATTTTGTTCTGAGTGAGCTGTAATTCTTGTTCTGCTGGATCCTGGTTTGGTGGTGCCTGTTCATGATGCCATCTGTCCCCAGAACAAAGTGAGTTTCCATAATCTAAGGGAATCCCGATTAGTCCACTGCACAGTTTAAACACTGTCTAATCAGTGCGATGACACTCAGCGGTTTGTGACAAGGGAGCTGCTGTTCTTCACAGTGTCAGTGTTTTCAAACTGAAGCCATCCTGTTTGGGAGTCTGACTTGACCTTCAGACAAGCAACAGAGTAATACAGAGAGTATCTGTAGCCTGTAAAGAGTTACAGAATTCACAGGGCCTCACAAGATAGCCTAGATTGCCTTGGAACTTGGTGTAGCCCATCCCAGCCACAAATTCATGGCAGTTCTCCTGCCTCAACCTCTCAGTGCTATTACCAGTATGAGGCACTATGCCTGGAACTATTTTGTTTTGCCTTTTGTGGTGCTAGATTTTAACGTAGAGCCTCGCCCATACCAGCAGCATTCTGCTACTCGTCTCAGCCCAGACCTTGGTTCTATAAATAGTAGTAACACATGCAGTGCAGTTGTGTGTAGTAAAATGTAATGCAGTTGTACATAGCATCGGATTTTAAGGTGAAGGACCAGATCATTATGGTTTTCCAGGACTGTTGTGTGATATGTTGATTGCATTCTGACAATAATGTTTGCTTTGAATCAGAGGGCAGAACTAGCCACTAGCTGACCAAAATTAACCATAGAGGTTTTGGAGGAGTGAGGACAGATAGAGAGACAGGAAGTAGTAAGACAGGGCTTAGAGAGGATCTCAGGATTTTGGAGGGAGGAGCAGAAGAGATGTCACAGCTGGCTTCTCAGCCACTTCTGTGATCATTCAGGTTCTTATTCCAATATTTGACTCTCAATTTTTTAGTGATAAAGAATACAGTTAGGTAAACACATCACAGGACCTCTCTGGGAAATCTCTTGAGAGAGTTTGACATAAATCATCTAGAAGATTGTATTTTTTTCTGAGTAGTGATTCAGTGTGGAAAGTCAGAATCAACCGTGCTGCTGAGTCTGGGCCTTGCTGAGATAGGAACACTGGCTATCTAAGCAAGGCAGTAATAAATACCTTAACATAGATAATGAAAGGCACACCATTTTAGGGAATGGAGCCTTTTTCACCAGCAAGTGCCTTTTATCTCCCTCCTTTCGAAAGAAAGAAAAAAAGAAAGAAAGAAAGAAAGGAAGGAAAGAAAGAAGAAAGAAAATCAAGGACATTAGTCAAATTAATACAAAGAATCAAACATAGTTCTGAAGACAGATTGTCAACTTGGCAGTTCCACTAACTTGGAGGATCCTCTCACACTTGAGTCAAAGGCTGTAATCAGCACCTCAAAGAAGCATTTGCAGCTGAGGAACATGGCCAACCCTGTAATGGACTTCCTGCAGAGACCATAAAACAGAGCTCACCACCTCCTTCCCAGTCCAGACCTTCCAAGGTTCCACACCTGGGACCTTTGTACATTCTTCTCTCCAAAGTGTATAGTAGGGTTTTCTGGACATTCTTCTCTCCAAAGTGTATAGTAGGGTTTTCTCGAGCTAGATGCTGAGTGGCCTTAATGAAGTAGGACGCTGAGAATACCTGTATTTGACCAAGCCTCTCAGTAGGAACAATGTTAAGGACATCAAACATTGACTTTCTCTCATCACATTTTTTTCTGTTTTGAAAAATTATTTTTCCACTTAATATGCATAAATGTCCAAGTGGAATCGATTCCTCGTTGCAAATATCAAATGAATCTGTTTTATTATTCTCATTTTAATCTAAAAATAGAATAAATACTAGATCAATGCTTTAAACTAAGATTCTCTGGCTTCCTCAGTAAGTTTTAAAAGTAAAGGGACAATGGACTCGGTCCTAGTGCCTCTCCCTCTTACGTGCTGAAGTTACAAGTCTGCATTGCCACAACTGACACGCGCCAACAGTCTTAACCACACCCTTTAACTGTAATAATTACCAAAGTAGCTAGCTGATATTTCATGGAGAGAACCAGGAGGAAGGAAGGTAGAGACAACTGAGAACTGCCTTGTACAAGCATTTCAGAGACAAGCCAGCAAATGCACCGGTTTCCACTGTGACACATAAATTCCCTCAAGGGAGAATCAGCAAGATGTTATAGTCAGTTCAGTAATCATCTATTATTTGAGTGTCTGTAACTGACCCCAAGTACTTTCTCGTGGGCCTGAGAAGGCTAAGGCAACATTTAAACTCACTTTAGGTCTGGCCCTTGCATGTTGAAGAGTCTGCAGAGATGCCTGGCTCCTCGGAGCTCGGTGTCGAATCTGAGCTGTCTGACTCTGATGGCCTTTCTCCTGTGGAACCTCTCGTTTGCTCCCGAACCGGCTCCAACCCTTGGTTTCTTCCACAGTGACAAAGTCCGAGCCCTCTCCTATGCACAGCACACAAGGCAGCTCATCTCGTGTGGCGGTGACGGTGGCATTGTTGTCTGGAACATGGATGTGGAAAGGCAGGAGGTAAGTGAGTGGCACCGCACTCGGGGGAGGCCTGCAGCTGTCTGCTGCCCTCCTGCTTGCTTCTGCTGTGATCAAGTGCGGAATAAGACACTTGATGTCTTAAGTCAGGAAATGCTGAGGAGTCAGAGCCCTTGGTCTAATAGTGCCCAAACATGATGCCTTGTCCTCTTCGGCACAGATTTAAATTTTACCATGACACTTTTAACATCAACTTTGCTTTTTAATCTATAAGCATTTTAACAGTTTATATGTTTACTGACTATTCCCTTGACGAGCATTTTGAAGTTAACCGTTTCCTGCTGACCTAGAATTTTTCCAGGTAAACTTTCCCTTTGACAACCAGCAATCTTGTCATTTATTTCTTACAGGGTGTAAGAATTAAATTTAAAAAGCATGCTTTATAAAGACAAAATCTCCTCAGTTTTTTTCTATCCCCTCACCCCAGTCTCATCTCAAGGGAGTCACTGGTGTAACCCATAATGTAATGCCTTCAGATGCTAGTAATTAAATGCTTAGGAAGATTGCAGCTTTGCTTGTGGAATCATAAATCCACAGGAGTTCTATTAGTAACTCATTAAAATGATCCTTAGTGGTAGGAGGCCGGGAAATGTAGAACATTGCTTTTGGAAAGTCCATTTGGCCCCATCCGTGCACTGGCAGGGGATCCTTGAGGCTGGTGCTGGTCATGGGAAGCAGGTTCCCCTAGTGCTGGGGCTTGTGTCCTGGCTTGCTTTGGGTTAGGGACAATCAGGCCTGACACAGGCCTGGCTTTTGTGGCCTTTCCTCTTAGTGGAAGGACAGCCCAAAGGAACATAACAGTGTTGTTTCCAAAGATGAAAGCCGGCGTTTGGGAGCCAGCTTTGAACCATTTTGACATGCATATATATGAACATTCAGCTCTTGCTGATGGGTTTAAAATCTTGTTAATTAGAAGCTCTGATGAGCAGTGGGAATGATTCCATCCATCTTTTACAAATGCCATACTTCATACACGTCTGGGAATTGCTTCCTAGTTATGGCAGGGGCTGCGGGCTGCTAACAATAGTGAAGTTTGTTCTAACCTGGAGAGCTGACAGACTTAGAAAGTCCAGAGTACTAGTAAATGGTATAAGTAATGAAATTACAGTCAGCACTGGGAAGACAGAATGTCAGTGCTGGGTACAAAAGGGACGTTAGGACTGGCTCAGTGGGCCTGCACTAGGAGAGTCATAGGCTTTACAGGCTAAGAAACACCAGGAGTAAGAGTGGGCTGGGTGTGAGAGGCAGCTGTGTGTGTCAGTGCTGATGGGAAGTTAGCAGCAGCCAGACATCAGAGACGGAAGACAGTTTGGGGCAGGCGAGGGGAACCTGCTTGTCTGGATGCAGGTTAGCACGGCATCTCAGATGCTAAAATGAGTTTGTCTATACACCTGATGGGTTCAGTTGCTTACGTATTATTAGATATAGTACATACTCTTTTAGAAAAGGTAGAAAATACTTTTAGGAAAGGTAGAAAATACTCATTAACAGCTAGAAAACAGATCTGTTAATCATGATACTTTCATCAAGAAATACCATATTTACAAAATCTGTGACTTAACGAAGATTCCGTGTTGGCAAACCTCCGTCCTTCTGTTTTTCTCTACATTTACAGAAACTCTTTTGACAAAAATGGAATCCTAATAAATGTACTGATTTCTTCTCTGAATGCCTTCATCATAGGCACCCACTGTGGTGCATTTTACGCCCATATGTGTGTGTGTGTGTGTGTGTGTGTGTGTGTGTGTGTGTGTGTGTGTGGAATGTGTGGTGAGAGTGTAGATGTTTGTTGTGTGTGTGTATGTGTGTGTGTGGAATGTATGTGATGTGTATGTGTGAGTGTGGGGGTGGAGGGAGGGTAGTATATATGTATGTGCATGTGAGTGTGTATTTGTGAGATGCGTGTGTGTATATTGGAGTGAATTAGTGTCTGTGCGAAATGTATGGGTGTGTGTATCAAAATATGTGGTGTTTGCACAAACAGTGCTGTACTACAAGTCTAGTTCTGTCTCCACCCTCTGTCCCAGAACCATTTTGAGCTCTTCCCAACCTGCTGTAGCTCAGTGATAGAGTTCTTACTTAACATGCAATCCCCAATACGACACCCACACTTACACACGTTCTCAGCATGTATGCACATGGACACGTGTAAGATGTAGACAGCACACACATGCAAGATCTGCTAAAGAATGCCTTCAAGCAGAACATACTTTTAAAACCTATCTGACAATTTATTAGACTAATTACGGTGCCGTGACATATGTGTAATTAGACATCATAGTGTGTCATTAGAGAACAGGACTTAAGTTCTCAGTGTGATGGCCAGGAGCCTGCAGAGTATGGCCCCGCCACTCCCCCCAGCTCCACCTCCCCTCTGGTCTGCCTCTGCCTCTTCTCCTCCCTTCCTGCTTCAGGTCTCAGCTCACGCGCCTTCTACAAAGACTCCCAGCCTGAGTCAGAGCCTGTGGTCTACCTCACCAACCCCTAGCCTGCCAGAGCCGCTGTTACCCTTCCACAACACTGCTTCCCTTAGGCTTTCAAACCCTCAGACATCTTGATTGCTAATAGTATTTCCTGACATCTTCCCTAATGGATAACAGTGTCTATGACTTTAGGTTCTTTTTATCTCATCCTCGGGGCCTGGCAATTAGCAAAACTTCTGTAACTACTTTTGACTGAGGAATCTGCTGTTTCTGATAAAAATGTTGTGATTCTGGAAATCTAGCCAGTGCCCATGGTTCCTTTGTTAAACTGTCTCTCACTGTGGCTGCTCTTGTTTTATTTGGCAAGACCCCTGAGTGGTTGGACAGTGATTCCTGCCAGAAGTGTGACCAGCCTTTCTTCTGGAACTTCAAGCAAATGTGGGACAGTAAGAAAATTGGCCTAAGACAGGTGGGTGTGCTCTGCTAGAGTGTGATTATCCGGGAGGGACTCTGCCGTACGGTCATAGAGTAGTAGCCCCCTGGGTAGGAGCTGTAGCTGACTAAGTGATTTTATACCTGTGATACCCAAGTGTCTTCGGCAGCCCCGCCCTCATAGATTGGGTTTCCTAGTGGCTTGTTCTGAGTGCCTGAGGGTACAGTTTTAAAACTCTGGGGGCATCTCTTGAGGCATACCTTAATATTAGAGGTGTCCCATTAGCTCGTGTTGGCTCCAAATCATGAAATTAGATGAGGATGTTTGCTTCTTAATTATTCATGTTCCCTCCTCCTGACTTGGTTTAGTTGTTTCGATCTGTTTATAACACAGCATTTTCAAATTCTTCTTCTATGGTTTGGTCTTCCCCCATGGAAATCAAATGTTAGGTTCCCTGGGCTGGGCACTGCTGGAGTCTAAGACACTGGGCTAGATCAGAAGTCATCAGATTTGTAATCTCTCAAGGCAGCTCTTCCTCAGTTCAGTCAGCTTTAAGATCTGGCTGCTGGGTGCTCACAGCAGTGGTAGGCGAAGAGTGTGGAGAACAGGAAACAGAAGAGGGGAGGCACGCTGCCCAGAAGTCCTCACTCTGAACTGAGACCAAAATTAAAAGGTGTAGAAACCCGGGGTGCCCTTGGTGGGTTTCAGGACACTGTTGTATTGTTGTATGCTGCGGTGTGTGTGTGTGTGTGTGTGTACTTACGTGCACAGTATGTAGTGTGGTATGGTGTGGTATCATGTATATCATGTATTCAGTAAGTTACTGAGGGATAACTGGTCTTTTAATCCTTTTAGCACTTTATAGTACAGTCAAATCATGTTAAGTATTCTGGTTTTCCTTCATCAGCCATAAATTAAGCTGTTCTTCCTAAGACACAAATAAGTCCCAGTCTGACTTTAAATACTCAGCTACTTGGCATCAGCCTCTCCCTGGTGCTGGGATTGTAAGACTGTGCTACCATGGACAGCTCTGGGACACTAACCTGGTATCTGCCCGAGAGCAGTGGGTGTGTGAGTGTTCCAGGCCAGACCATGGCAGCCTGTTTCCCTTTCCCCCAGCACCACTGCCGGAAATGCGGGAAGGCCGTGTGCGGCAAGTGCAGCTCCAAGCGCTCTTCCATCCCACTCATGGGCTTTGAGTTTGAAGTCCGGGTCTGCGACAGCTGCCATGAAGCCATCACAGACGAAGAGTAAGTCCCACGCCCTGCCCCTTCCTGGTTATGGACAAAGCCCAGCCTGAGCGAAGAGTAAGTCCCACGCCCTGCCCCTTCCTGGTTATGGACAAAGCCCAGCCTGAGAGTCCCACTCCAGAGCTAGTCTACGCCTCACTCGCTGGGGGTGTAGTCCAGACCAGAACATGCAGTAAAGGCCCTGTGTGACCAAGAGGTTTCTGTGACCATGAGAGAGACAGGTGAAGGGGGACAAACTCAAAGAACTCCCCACTGGGCTCTCAGAAATCTCGGGGCATGTGTCTATAGCAGATGCTCTCCAGTAAAGCTGTCTGCTCGCCCACCGAGACTCTCCCAGGGGAGCTAAGACGAGGGCTTGCATAGGTGCCCAGGCAGGCATCTTCGCAGATGCTGGATCAGTCAAAGGCTCCAGCAATTGTTGGGTTCTGGGAAGAGCTAAGCCTATTTTTCCAGGATGGAACTAGTTCCAGGTGCCTACTACTCAGCTGGTGCATTCTGCCTGGTACCCTGAGATCTTAGCTGGTCTGGAAGGAGCACCTCTGAGAATTCAAAACTACCCTAGACACTAAGAGAATGCACAGAACCAAGTTTGCCCCAAGTGAGTGCAGGATAACCAGCCTCCAGCCTCCCAGCCTTTGTGGTACAGCCAGATCACATCACCCTATCAAATACACATGGAGATGTCCTTGCCAAAGTAGTTGTTCGTGAGCACTGATTATTTGCCCACTCAAGCACATGATGAGATTTACGAGAGTTCTAGTTAGTGAAGAAGACTGCAGGACGCCGTAGAGATGGTCAAGTTCAGCTTTCATTCTATCAAGACAGATCTGAGTCTAAGGAATTTTAAGTTAAGCAGAACTCATTTACAGTGATGATTTTACTACTGAAAGTCTTTCCAGTAGTTTCAACCATAGCCAAGAGACAGTCATCTTCTGGGCACTCACAGCAGTGTAGAGACCCTGAACCACGATGAGGGGGGTCTGCGTGGCCTGCCCAGCTCCACCTCTGACTCTTTTGCCTTGTCTCTGGCAAGCACTCCAGACCTGCCTGTAGAGTGCCGAGGCAGCCAATGGCCTTCTCACTAAAATCGGCAGCAAAACCATAGGTCCAGGAACACAGAGCAAGCAATGATGTGTGTATGTTAAAATATGGTGTTTGGTCATGTACACAAACACACACATTCATACATAGGTTTCACTTAGTGAAGCTTTAGAATTCCATTTTTAAAACTTTTATTTGCTTTGACAGCGGTAGGAAAAGGAAGAAAATATAGATGGTCTTCAGTTAGATAGACAGTGGTGTCTTGGGCATATTAACAATAAATAAAAATACTTTAAAATAAGTAGGCCAAGCTAGAGCATACCCCTTCCTCCTAAGCACAGGCTTGCCAGAGGCACTGTGGTCTTTGAAAGACTTCTCCAAAGCACAAGTAGAGATTTTCCTGGATTCTATCACAGTAGAACGCTTTCCTGAAGGACTTTGGGAGCTTTCATCTTTTCTCTTCTGGAGACCAGAAGAATCATTTACTTTGCTATCCTTGTAAAGTCATGTAACAGGGCCAATGAGACGGTTCTGTGAACAGCGGTGGTAAATAGAGCCGCTCATGCCTAGGCCTGACCACCTGAGTTCAGTCTCTGGATCCTGACGGGAGAGAACAACTCCAGAGAGTTGTCCTCTGAGCTCTACTGTGCGCTTCCACACACACACTAAATGAGTAATAAAATCGAGGAGCAGATCACCAAGGAGAGAAAAGAAGTGTTTCTAACAGTGAAGCAGTGTTAGCCATTAGGCTACGTCATCCCGGATGCCTGTCAGTCATGTGCCTACCTTTTACTCTGGTCTTGCCCCTTCCAGACGCGCACCCACAGCCACCTTCCATGACAGCAAGCACAACATTGTGCATGTGCATTTTGATGCCACCAGGGGATGGCTGCTGACTGCTGGGACTGACAAAGTGATTAAGGTAAGGTGCCATCTTGTTAAGCTTCCTGTTGTGGGCTCTGTATACAGACTGGAGGATCTGCGGGACTGCCCGAGAGGTTACCCATGAGTGCTGTTGAGGGCACACTGCTCTCATCGCTCTGGTTTGCGGGATAATCTGTTTAGGATATGGTTTTTAAAAACCAGTAATACTAGGAACCTATGGAGATGTTCAGTTGTTAAGTGCCTGCAAGGACCTGAGCATTGAAATGTGGGCATGACGACAAATGCTTTTAGTCATAGAGCTGGGGAGGTGGGGTTAGGTGTACCCCAGAGGATAGCAAGCAGCGTAGCTTAGGCAACGAGCCATGGGTCTCAGTACGCAAGGCTGTCTCAGAAGACAAGGTGGATGGCTCCTGAGGAGCGGTGATGGAGGCTGTCCTGTGACTTTCACACACATAAGCACACACCAGACAGGAAGTTGCCTATGAGAAGTCACAGGAGTAACATGAACAACAGTACCTAGGATCCACAGAGGGAGGGGCTGCTGGAGAAGCTCTCTGAAGCAGGTGGCTTGAACTGAGTGGGGCTTGGAAGGCAGGGCTGAATCAGTCACCAAGTCACACGGGAGCTTTTCCTGCTGAGATGAATACTCCAGGCGTGTTTATCCAAGCCTCCGAAGCCACATGGGTTCACGGCTACAGCAGAGGCCCCAGACAGAGGGGCCGACTCTGGCATCCTGTCCTGTTTTGGGGGCAGAAACAGGACAAAGTTGTTAGAAATGACATCAAGAAAGGTTCAGCCAAACCCTGAGGCCTGGACCCTTCCTTTTTGATGTCTTAGAGAATTGTTTGGAAGGTTATCTAGGGGATCTGTGGAAAAGCATGTCCAGGGTATGTTGGCCCCTCTCCCCTTCGGTGGATCTGGTGTGCCTTTCTGCTCCTTAGCTGGAACAACATGTAGCTGCCCTTATGTAGAAGTCAGGCTAGTGTTAAATATGCTGGCTTGATAGCTGGGAAAGAAAGCAAAGCCCCACTTTGAACTGAGGCCAGTCTAAGCATTGCTCATGCTCAGTACAGTTTCAGCTTAACTCATCCTTGGCATTTCATTTGCTTTTTTGCAGTTGTGGGATATGACCCCAGTAGTGTCATGATATCTCGCCCAGGGACTAGAAGATGGTTTTCACTAAAGAAACACTTGTTTGAGCCTGAAATCATCACGGGAGAAGCACAGAATGCATATGAGCAGGAAGAGAGACCGAAGGCTCCGAGTGAATCTGTGTTCTCCCTGGACTGTGGGGTGAACTAGTGGAAGAGTGCTCTCGGGACTCTTCAGCTGTCCTTACCTGTAAAAGAAGATATTTTTTTATCAAATGGTTTATTCAGCCTGGCTGTGCTGCGTTGTGTTGAGTGCACTGGAAAATCTGTGTGGGGTGTTAAAGCTTCCGTGTTCTAGCCTTCCATTAAACTCATTGCTTTCTGTGTCGGGGGGCGGGGGGAGAAGAGAGAGAGAGAAATATCTGTGGAAAATGTTATGTCGTATAAAACAGTGTCCACATTTTCTTCACCTCAGCATGTACCAGACGGAGCCTTTCTCTTCCCTTGAGTCTTCCTCTGGCCGCACTCGCCTCTCGCCAGGGTGTGTGATTACAGTTTGTTCCGGTGTTCTGCTTTCGTGGCCAGATAAGAGTTGGAAAACCGTGCGTGTCCACAGCTGGCCTCTTGAGTCACCTGTGGGGAGCAATTGTGCTGTAGGCAGTGCCTGTGACTCCGCTTCTGCTGTCTCTTTCGTCCACACTAGGAAATGCTTTCAGAAACTGCTGTCCCCACCATCAGCCCGGACAGCGGTCATGTGACTCAGCCTCACCCAGCAGTGCCTGTGTCTTTCCGAATTCAGTGAGGGCTGCTTGAACCTTTTGCATTTTGGATTTTGGGAATTTTGGTTTTTTGATTTTGTTTTTATAGCTTTCCTTTACTCATAATATGAAAGACAAGCAAAAACGTCCAAGCTCCAGAAGTGTCTTGAAGGTGCGTCTTTCTACGTGGTGTTGTCTCTAAATGTGAACATTTATAGCTTACAGATTAGCGCCCCAATCTCTTCAGCCGTTCATATTTAGCTCCCTTTTAAATCAGGTACTTAAGCATCTTTATGGGAATGTACACTCTTCTGTGAAGCCAGCTGTGATCTAAACAGAAGCAGAGAGGCACAGAGAAACGAGCGGGGTTCTCCTAGGGAAATCAGTCCATCTTGATAAGGTGCAGTCCAAAGGACTCACTTTGGAATATCAAGGTACATTAAAAGTAGTAGCAAGCTCGTGCCTGGAAAAAGGCCTGTCCAGTCACCTCACACATGCTCCCCCATCAGGAATATCAGTGGGGCTGCCAGGTCAGAGTCTCATGGGTAAACAGGCTGATTGCTTGCCCTGCCTTTCCATGTCACAACTCCGCTGTGTCTTCTTCACTCCTGACTTGACAGGTATTTCCTGGCAGGAAGTACGGAAATGAAATTACAGCCCTCCCCTTTTATTTTGGTTCTGTTCCTAGAAAAGCCGTTTCCTTCCTGTCATCGTTGCTTCTCTTTCTGGAGGAAGCTGCAGTAGCCATACTCTAACAGCCCAGAGTGCTTCCTAGGACACAGCGTCCTGGAGTCCCTTCTGCTGCCTGGCACTGGGAAGCAGGGCTGGTGTACTCCTCCCACAGCCACGCCCCTGGCAACTGTGATGTGCGAGCGGAACTCTGCACACACTCCAGGAAGTCGTCCCCACTGTGGTTTAACAGCCCATTCCATGAAATGCCACCTAGGTGTGTTCTCTGTGTGACCGCTCCATTACAGAGCCTTGAAGAGGGACTCAGAGCTAAAATACTCAAATATCGATGATATGGTTGATGCTAGAATCTCCGGCCTCTCCGCAAGTTGTAGAGAACTGTCTGTTGGAAATCAGTCATGGAAGTCTCTGAACGGAAGCATGACTGCATGTGGGGAAGGAAATACAGTATTAGGAAAGCGGAAGCTCGGGCACCCAGCAAGCCTGTGTGGATTTCCGCTCATGTATGGATGAATTCAGACTCCTAGGAAACGAATTGTCTTTATTAGAACCCTTTATACTCTTGGATGGCCCTACATAGCTCTCTAGTCACCTCCCAGCTACAGCACATCCTGAAGAGTCCCCAGAGGTTGAAGTTCACAGTGATGAAAATCATGGTTGTCACCACAGATAACCAGGGTCTCCACAGCTCTGCCCTTTCCTGTTACCCATGTGACTACTGAATCCATCGAAAGGAGTGCATCAGAACAGCTACATATGCACAGAGCAGTGCAGTGCGGGATGCTTGTGTCTGCCTGGTGTTCTTGACGCAGAGAAGTGTGTGCTGCCTCTGATAGGTTTCCAAGCATTCTCTGAAAAAGAAGACTTTGTCTGTCAGACATAAACACTGGCACGGTGCTTGGCTTGTGTCTCTTCTGAACAAAAGAATCACAAGTCTGTCTCTCCCTTAGCAAAAAGTGATTTTAGAAATAAGTTCTTGGCCCAGCACTTGGGAGGCAGAGGCAGGCGGATCTCTGTGAGTTCGAGACCAGCCTGGTCTACAAGAGCTAGTTCCAGGACAGGCTCCAAAGCTACACAAGAGAAACCCTGTCTCGAAAAACCAAAAAAAAAAAAAAAAGAAATAAGTACTTGGAATTTTGTGTCCTTTTATAAAAGGTCAGTCAACATAATATGTTTCTCATTTAATTGTTTGAATTATTCGTGAAATTTCAACATTGGAAGGGAATCTTAAGATCTTGAATGTCCTAGGTTAGGCACACCGAGCTGTTATATAGAGCCATGGTAAAAACAAAGAGAATCTCAAAGAACACTCAAGAAACTGGCATTTGCTATTATCAATGGCAGCCCGAGTAGACAGAAGTAACCACTTGCGTGGGGCAGGAAGTCTCTGGAATCAGGTTGGATACTGTTTTGAGAAAATTTGACATAACTTTGGGTGTCTGCCTGTGGTTCCGAGTGGAGCCTGTTTACCCAAAGGCAGGTAGTCCTGCTTACCCCTGTATGTCATACCCCACCAACCACCCTGGGGACAAAGTTGAATCTCGCAGTCAGGGCTCTGGAGTTCCCACCGCCCTGCTGTCTAAGAGCTACTCCACCGAGTCTGGGCTTCCGACGTCCGTCCTTGGGAGACGCCACCTCAGCATCTCAGAATCACGTTTCTAAAGTGTACTGTGGTTTTGTTTAACATCAATCCTTAGAAAGCTTGAATTTCAACTTCAAAGCAAAAAATAGCTTGGAACTATGTGTCACAGTTGGTTCACAGAAATATTCATTAATGGGGCCTTTGGTTTCGTTTTTTTCCTAATATTTAGATATATATATATTTGTATATATGTGAGTTTATTAACTAAGATTTATATTTTAAAGTAAAAGAAAAACATTTTTCCAAAGTGCTCTTATTTTTCTTTCCTTTAAAATAATGTTAGGGTTCATTTTTGATGGTGTAAAGGTAGATAGATACTCAGCACCTCCCTGAAGTGACACTTAAGTTAATGGTTTGTCACCTTTTCAAGCTGTAATCCCTACCAGGGAGTGTCTGTGTGTTCTGTAAACTGTAGCTCAGCTCGACAGCCAAGAACTACCCACTAATCTTCAGGGGATTGGGTCTGCATTTTCACGTCGGATTCCCACCAAGAAGCCTCAGGGCTACCACGGACAGCAGTGTGTGTTGCTGGCATGAGGTCCTCCCTTGGACTTCCCACACCAGAGCCTGTTATCAAAAGGCGTTGGAAAGGAGATCAGATCTCTGAGTGAGGCATGAATTCCACCCGAGTGCTTCTAGACTTGTGACTCTGACTCTGTGAATGTTGACCAACCTAGTTGTCGTCAGCAGCCAGCCGCAGAGCCCACCTCACTCAGGCATCTGAAAACTTTCTGGTCTGTTCCAATAGGACCTAATAGGTGTGGTTTTAGATAAAGATGGTAAACATATTTGTTAGTACTATCTCGTTTAAGATACCTAAAGTGTTTACCTTTAGGGGCTGAGGGAATCTGACTGAAGAGACAAAGTGTTTAGGAAATTCAGATTGGTTCAAAAGGTAGGTTTCAATTCTGATTTAAATATTTCTATTTTCTCTTGGTTCTTTGAGGTGTATGAGAGGGTGATTTTTATTTTTAAAGGGAAAGCAGCTTGAGTGTGTACATCTCATTGTTTCGATGGATATGGAGCCTTTCATTCATAGATATGCCAGTGTGAAGTCTGGACCAAACACTCACGTCACCATTGCCCTTGTTCTGTGTGTGCTTGCGATTCATGCCATTTGCCTTGCATTGTAAGTGGCTTTTTCAAGGTATTGTTGTTCTGGGGAGGGAAACAATCTCACATGGCAAGCGTAAAAACTGTTACTACCTTGACAGCAGGGAAGCTACTAACCTCCCCCACCATCATGCCTGCCCATGCTGTATCTTAACCAGGGCCTTGGGCTCTTCCCTTTGCACAGCTGCCACCTGGGGCCTACATCTAAGTTTGTTACTTTATGCCTATCTTTTCCCAGAAAACTCTGGAACTAGGAGATTAGGCAAGGATTCAGCTAAGCATGCTGTAAAGCCCAAGCCTAGAAGCTGGAACGGGCATCTCCATGGTGACTCTGTGCTCTGTGCCACGGGATCCCACCAGCCAGACCCACCACTCTTGAGCCTGCCCTCCTGATGTGATGAGGTGGTACCGAGGGAGAATACTCTGTGACATTAAGATAACTACCCATGCAAATGTTGCTCGACACTGTGAATGTTTCTCTCTCCTTGTTTTCCCCTGTACTGTCCTCCAGCCTCTCATGTATGTGTAGCCTCTGCCAGTGTACGGCTCTCAGAGCAGTAGCCTCTGTGGCTCAGAATAAATGTCCAAACATCTGACTTCTGCCTTGGTCCCATCATTGTCAAATGTAGCTGCATAAACCCAACAACTCTTATTGTTTCCACCCTGGTGGGTTCTGACCCGTCAAGGCGGGGTGGGAAAGTTTTCACTTCACTCTCCACCTGGCTGTGTAGACTTCAAGAAGAGTCGCCATCATAGGTAAGTCATTGTTGGCCACCTGAGCTCAGCACATGGCTGCAGCCATGTGTTTCTTTTTAACATAGGGTACATTTCCTGTACACAGGGTGATTTCCAAGTAAAGATCAAGAACTTGAGTATGAACAGAGTCAGGAGCCTCAGTGAAAACCCTTTAGGTCCACATTATGGAGAAGAAAATAGGTACTAAGAAATAGGGGACCCCCGTGAGGAAGAGCTAGGGAGGGGCGTGGCAGGGTGGCCTTACCCACTCAAAAGCCTGTCTCCCTGTTCTTCCAGCACAGCAGGCAGCACAGACTTCCTCTCACAGAAAGGAATGAGGCAGTAGACAGATGTTTCCAGCCGTGCCCTCCTGCTAGTCTGGTGTACGCCCTCCTAGCAAGTTCGTGCTGAGAGCTCCCTCCTTCGGTGTTCCCTGCAGCTGAGCCACATGGGTATGGCTCCAAATGCATGGAGAAACAGCCGAGTTTCTTCCACTGTGGGGATGGGGCCCATTCAGTTTACCTTCGTCACCAAGAACTTATGCCAGCAGATTCGAAACTCACCGACTGGTTTTGTTCCAACTTTGAAGTTATAAGAGCAATTGAAATATAGAGTTTTTGTTGTTGTTTTTATTTTTGTTTGTTGTTTAAAGTGTATAACTCAAAGGCCAGGTGGTTCTTGAAGCTTTACAATCAGGCCTTGTTTAAATTGCCACTGAGAGCGTGTGTTGTCTTCCAGAGACATGCGCAGCCAAGCAGTATGCAGTCTTCTGCCTGGGTACAGAAGCAGCTGTCCAGCTGTCTGTGGGCTCTGGAGTCCCCTCAAGCTGACAGTGTCCTATCTTATAAAATCAAATAAAAGAGGAACCTTCAAGGGCCTGGTGGTTTGGTGGCATCCTTGGGGAAGAAGCCTCATTTTAGGCCTCTCGTCCACACACACGCCTGGCGTTTTCCTGTTGTTGTTGGCCCTGCACTGGGTGTGGCCTGGTCTATCTCAGACCCACGTGTCAGGTTTTCAGTGAACTCCTCTTGTACTGGCCAGATAGCAGCCAGGGCTGGGTGGTATGGGAGGGACGTTTGGAGATAGTGCCATTGTCCTAGTACCCAGAGGGCACCAAAGAAAAGGGACTGGCTTGTGCAGGAGGCCGCACGTTCTCTTCAGACCCAGTTCCAATCTGCCAGACCAGTGAGTGCTTCCAAAGAGAAGCAAGGTCAGTTGCTGCCCTTGAGTTGCTGTTGTGGCCAGTTGTGGCCAGTTGCTGCTCTCACGGGACTTGGTCAGCTTCCCAGTCATCCACCACCTAGGTAGGAACCAGGAGCAGCTCACGTGCTCAGAGAACTCAGCAAGTTCATCAAGATAAACGAGAAAGGGATCAAGATGAAGGCTCAGTCACATCCAAAAGCTCAGCCAGAACTGCTGAAGGAATCACCTCCCTAGGGATTCTAGGCTCAGTCAAGCAGAGGAGAAAGTCTCGTCCCCAGGTGACCTGGCCAGGTGGGCACCATTAAGGCCAAGTTTCTGTCCCAGCCCTTCATCGCCTGCTTCATTACCAAGAAGGAAGGCACCGTGAAGAAAGCAACCACTGAGCAGTGAGGCTCCTGCAGATGGGTCGAGGGAGTGTCTGTCTCTTAGCCTGGCAGGGAAGGCTGAGGTCTCACCTGGGAGGAGGAGGGGAGCTCAAGAGTGTGTGTCTGCAAAGGAAGGGATTTTTTTTCTTGTGGTTTGACTTCTTAATGCCAAAAATATCAAACAAACGAAGTGGGGCCTTAAAGCATTCTCTAAAAATAGCACATATAAGCTGGGCGGTGGTGGCGCACACCTTTAATCCCAGCACTCGGGAGGCAGAGGCAGGCGGATCTCTGGGAGTTCGAGGCCAGCCTGGTCTACAAGAGCTAGTTCCGGGACGGGCACCAAAGCAGAGAAACCCTGTCTCGAAAAACCAAAAAAAAAAAAAAAAAAGGAATCTGAAACTTCCTACTGGACTCCTGAGACCACAGGTGATCACTACTGGGGTCCACTTAGCCTTCTAGGGCCCCTGGCCAGGCAGGTACCAGCACTGGTCTGTGCCTCCTCCCTCACGTGAGGCCAACACATGGCCACATGCACAGTAACTCAGACATCAGATCCCAGCAGTGGCCTTCATAGATACAGAATATGTAGATACAAGTTAATGTTGGCATGTTCAGGATGGTAAACTTCCAGTTTAAGAAGCTGGGGTCCCGGACAGGAGAGACAGTATTTTTTTCCACAAAGAAAGAAGAATTGAGAAACTCAGAGTCTCAACTCCACCTGGTAGCTTCAGTGTCATGTGACTTTCCTAGAAAACCTCCTTCTGTTCACCCCACATAAAGAGGGTAACTCACACTAGAGAAACGAGCCCATCCATGCCCAGTGAACCGGTGAGTTTAGTGGCATTACATGTAGGAGCGTGAGAACTTACTGGTAGCTATACCACAGAGGTGCTCCTGCACCCCGTAATTGTTGACTGATCATGGATGCTGGGGGAAGCTCAGAACCCCTTCTTCCCCAGGAGGCGATGTTAATGGAGCCAATCGTATGAGAGCCTCGTGTAATTACTCACACCTGTTCTGATTTCCTTCCCTGCCGTTTCATGCCCAGAGGACAGAGCTCACACACAGTCTCCCTGAGAGCCAAGAATGTCCTTTCTGTGCACATGACAGGACGCTGTCACTGTCCTAGTCTGGCAAACCCCTAAGCTGGTTGTGGAGCCATTTTCTCCCAGTTGACACCCTGAAGGGAGGAGAAAGTCAGGTGAGTTCCCAGAGTCTCAAGACCTGGCCCCAAGGTCAGAAAGGCAGCAGGACCTGCTGGGGAGAAGACTCCTGCCAGGCGAGCTGCTAACAAGGCTTGCAGGGAGCTGCAGGGGCAGGTTCTGGGTCTTCACCCAGGCTAGGCTGGGCTTTTGGGTCGTGCGGTTGTTTGAGTCTCCCATGCCCCTGTGAGTAATTCCAATAGACTCGTTTCTTTGGGCTGTGGTGCACAGATGTCCCTCGCCAGGAAAAGTCACACCACCAGGTCTCTGGGATGCAGCCAGCAGCAATGTATATGCCTTTTCCTAGAGGAATGTGGTTGGAGCAGAAAGGAGATCCTAGGACCTGGGTGTTCTGTTTAGAATCTGATACCTGGCTGGGCCTGGCAACTCTCACCTATAACCCAAGCACTCAGGGAAGTCTACAGTAGAGGACTCATTGATCTGTGGCCAAACTGGTTATCTATTGACGCCCACCTCGAAAAGTAACATGACCTCAGATGTCTTTACTTATTGGTATGGTACAGACAGCTTTGTTTTGCCCTGCACATTTATCGTGACAAGGAGAGTGGAGAATGGATTTCCTCTGTGCTGGAGCTCCGTGGTTAGTAATCCATATCTCTATTTACCAATGCTGTAGTGAGCGGCTTCATTTCCCATGGCGTCATCCCTTGGCGTTAAATCTGCCAACACAGGTTGACTGGCGACACTTACACCTGGAATGTGTTTGAGAGCCAGGATCTCAGAGCTGTGGCAATAGCCTCTGGGCGGGCATGGCCTCTTGTGCCTCAGTCCCCTCCTTTGCTAACAATGTGGTGGCAAACAGTACCCAAATATCTGGTATATTCACGTGCCCACTGAGGGCTTGCGTTTCCCACTTTGCAGAGGTGCAGAGCGTCCCCTCCTCTTCCAGGTCATCCCAACTCTCATTTCCTCTGTGCTCCTGTAATTTCCCAAATCCTAGGTGCTGTTGAGATGACTTAGACCTGCCCCCCATTATCTCAGGCCATATGCAGTCCCTTCTACCCTGAAAATAACCATGCTCTCCAGGACACAGAGACACCCATGTGCCTACTCTTAACCGTGCACAAGGCAGACTTGAGAGCAAAGCTATGCATGGGAGGAGGTTCTGCCTTCCGTGTCCAGGCCCCTACTCCATGGGGAGGAACACAGCTCATCAGTCCGGGTCACGCTGGCTCTAGGTCAGGGAGATTCAAGCCCGTGGGGCTGTGTAGATATTTATAAATGAAGCATAGTGGCTCAGCCATGAAAGTGACAATGTCACTGAAGTGTCACCCAGCTAGCGGTACTGAAGAGAAGTGTCTGGCCAGGTTCACTAGGGACCGTAGCTTAAGGAGAGAGAAGACTCCCTGAGGTACAGGGCCAGCCAGGGCTGTAAGCAAGTGCGTGAGACAAGCCCCCGCCACAGCCTGGCAAGGATTCTCGAACTTGTTTCCCCGTGATTCCACATCTTCCTGATGTCTCCTCGAGCCGTTTATGGACTGTTCCATCTGTGTGGGGACAAATTAAGGACCTTGCTTAATTATGGCTTCACTTGGAAACATGGAAGAAATTTGTTTCTGTGTTGCTCCTCCTCTTTGTAGGAGACTAGACACAGAAAAGAGTCTGCCAGGTGAGGCTTCCGTGGCTCCCCGAACAAGGGAACAAGTGACCATGTCACCGTTATAGAACATTTTGAGAGGAGCCCCCACAGACCCCTGGGACATAGTTGACCTTGGAACTCACTGAACAAAATATTGTTCCTTTAAATCCCTCTGTCTACATTAAAGCAAGTTACAAAGGTCTGAGACAATAATGTGAAAAATAAGATGTAGATATTATATTTAAGTAATATATGTTAAAATCTCTGAGACTGAAGTCCAGTAACACCAAACCTCTACATAAGTATCTACATTTGGTAATGATTACAAAGACTGGCTTAAAGAATCAAAGCATATATCCAGTCAAGGGTTGTCTAAAAATGTTCAGCTTTGGCAGACAGAGGGTCCCCCTAGTTCTTTCTCACTGCTGCTCTCAGCCCATCTAGCCCACCTATATTTGTGACACCCCCTGACTGACCGGCAGAACCACTCTCCACAAGGGACTCCAGTGGCCACACCAGGCTGGGACTCAGGGCGGCAACCTTTATTACTCTTCCTGTCCTCCGTTCTGGTCTCTCCACACATTCTCTCAGTCCTGCTGCAGCCTGCCCACAGAAGCCCATGTGTCCAGCTCTCCTCCTTCCCCTAGATCCAGACCCAGGGCTCCCTAGTTATTTCCTGTCACCCCTTCCAGTCTTTCCTTCTATCCCATCTCCAGTCCTCTGTGACAATCGGTCACCCACAGACACATTCTCTATCAGGATCTCCACAGGCACACTAGGATAGGATCCAGAGTGGGCAACAGCAACCAAGGAACAGAATACCCACCCAAAAGAGGAGACAGCAGATATCTATGTCAAGAACATCATGATTATTATGACTTCAAACTCCAGGTGCCTAGATCTCAGCGCAAAAACATCCATGAAAAGCCAAGGCAACATGGCTCTTCCAGAAGGGCAGCAGGCACATCGTTCGTCATAGACCCTGAGAAAAGCTATTAGCTGAAGCACAAGATAAGGACTTCAAAGTATTGATTACAAGTGTGTCCAAGGACCTTAGAGAAGATATGAATAAAAGCCTTAACGAAGACCATGAAAACAATTTAACAAAGAAGTAGAATCACTGAAGAAAACCCAAACTTAAATAAAACTAGAAATGAAAAAAATCAGGATGTAAAATGAAGACCTCATTGGTAAGCCTCATCAACAGATTAAAAGACAAAAGAGAGAATTTTAGGTCTTGAAGAAAAGGTCAAAGTGGATAGCTCAGTTATAAAAAATGTTAAATCTGAAGAATTCCAGGTACAAAACATGAAGGAAATCTGGGACCCTATGGTAAGACAAAACCTATAGAAGAAGAAGACGACGACAAGGTCAAAGGCACAGCAAATAGTTTTTTAAAATGTGTAGCCCAGAGTGGCCTCAAACTCATGATCCTCCTGCCTCTGCTTTCTTCAGCAAATCCTACTAGGGTGAGTCACCCCAACCAACTATTCAGCAAATATTTTAAACAAAATTATAGGAGAAATTTTCCCCAATCTAAAGAAGGTTGTGTCTATCAAGGTACAAAAGCATACATAGCACACAACTAGACAGAACCAGAAAAGAAATCCCCCATAGCACAAAATAGCCAAAACACTGAAGTTACAGAACAAAGAGCATTAGAAGACCTACAAGGGAGAAAGATCAATAACGTATGAAGGCAGGCCCATTAGAATTAACCCCTGATTTATCAATGGAGTCTGAAAGTCAGAAGGGCCTGGATATATGTTCTACATCTCTGAGAGCAAAACTGCTGACCCAGACTACCACACCCAGCAAAGCTATGAATCACAATCAACAGATAAAGAAAAACATTTCACAATAAAAACCAACTGTACAGTATCTGTCCACCAATGCAGCTCTTCAGAAGGTACTAGAAGGAAAGTTTCAGTCTAAAGAGAAGGTTAACTACATCCAAGGGGACACAAGGAATAAACAATCCCAGGGAAATAAACAATCCCACAAAATAAAATGTCAGGAACCAATACACACTACTTATTAATAACAATGTTAATGGTCTCAATTTCAATAAAGAGACACAGACTAACAGATAAGATTATAAAACAATCTGGGCGTTGGTGGCGCACGCCTTTAATCCCAGCATTGGGAGGCAGAGGCAGATCTCTGTGAGTTCGAGGCCAGCCTGGTCTACAAAAGCTAGTTCCAGGACAGGCTCCAAAGCTACAGAGAAACACTGTCTCTAAAAACAAAACAAAACAAAATTATATATATATATATATATATATATATATATATATATATATATGTATGTATGTATAAAAACAGGACCCATCTTTTTGCTGATCAAGAAACAGACCACATCATCAAGGTCAGACATCACATCAGGTGAAAAGAATGGAAAAAGATATCCCAAACAACTTATCCCAAGAAGCAGGCAGGCATAGCTGTTTTAATATCTGACCAAATAAATGTCAAATCAAGAGTGATCAGAAGAGACAGGGAAGGGCACTACATACTCGTCAAAGGAAAAATCCACCAAGAGGACACTGTAATTCTTAACGTTTATGCGCCACACACGAGGGCACCCACGTTCATAAAAAGAGCAATACTGTAGCTAAAATCGCATGTTGACCTTGGCACAGTGATGTGGGTGACATCAGAACACCACTCTCACCAATACACAGGTCATCCAGACAAAAGGTAAACAAAGGAGTACTGGAGCTGATGTCATGAATCATATGAACCTAACGGGCATCTATAGGACGTTCCACCCAAACACCAAAAGCTGACCACACCTTAGGACACACACAAGCCTCACGGAAGAAAATTGAAATAATGTCCTGCATCCTATCTAACCACCCTTGTTAAAGCTGGATATCAGCAACAGATAAGCCGAGAGTATACAAACTCACGGAAACTCAGCAACTCACTGCTGATGAAAATTCAGTCGAGACAGAAATCAAGAAAGAAATTTAAAACTTTTTAAGAGTTGAATTAGCTCTCCTGACAAAGTCTGTTGCGCATGCTTAGACTTGAAAGTTGCGGGAGCCTAGAGCTGTTTGCTTCTGTTGGTTGCAGGCAGACTCAAGAAGTGAAGCGGTGAATAGCTTATTATTTTTGCTTGAGGTTTTTTTTTTTTTGTAATTTACTTTAGAAATATATAAACTATACATAAAACCAGGATGGGAGGGCAGGGAGGTGTTGAGTCTCCCTGGCTGTCCTGAAGCTCGCTGTGTATGTTTGAGACCAGGCTGGCCTCAAACTCACTGAGATCCATCTTCCTCTGCCTCCTGAGTGCTGGGATTAAAGGCATGTGCCACCACCACTTGGCAGACTTATTTATCTTTATTTTATGTGTATGTGTAAACGTTTTGCCTAAAGTATGTATGAGTACCACATACCTACCTGATGCCAGCAGAGGTGAAATATGGGCATCTGATCTTTTGTAACTAAATATAGATGTTTGTGAGTTATCATGTGGGTGCTGAGAATTGAACCCAGTTCTCTACAAGAGCAGCCAATGCTCTTTACCAATGATACATTTCTCTAGCTCCTGCTTCTGTGTTTTTCAAATGTTTAAGTAGGGGCCTGTGTGGTAGTGTGTGCCTTTAATCCTAGCACTCAGGAGGTAAAGGCCGGAGGATCTCTGTGAAAGAGACCTTGCCAAAGGGGGAAAAAAAAGAGTTGAATTAAAATGAAAAGACAACATTTTCAAACCTATGGGACACCAGGAGGCCATTCTAAGAGGCAAGTTCATAGCACTAAGTGCCTACATAAAAAAATTAGAGAAATCTCGTATTTGTAACTTAATGACACACCTGGAAAATCTAAAAAAAACAAGAAGAAATAATACCCAAAATAATCAAGTTTGGGGCCAAAAAAAATCAATGAAATAGCAATAAACAACAATTAAAATATAACAATAGAAAGAATCAATGAAATGAAGATATTAAAACTATAACTTAACAAATGAGACCTCATGAAGCTGAAAAACAATATAGCAAAGGACACCATTATTCAAGCAAATTGGCAGCCTAGATGAGACAGACACTTTACCAGCTGTACATCTGATAGAGGATTAGTATCTAGAATATATGAGGAACTAAAATAAGTAAATAAAAACCTGCACAGAAGAAAACAATAGCCCAGTTCAAAGGAGGATACACAATTGGAAACAGAGTTCTCAAAAGATGAAATTCAGATGGCTGAAAAAATATTCAATATTCTTAGCCATCAGGGAAAGGCAAATTAAAACTACTTGGAGACTTCATTTTATCCCAGTCAGAATGGCCAAGATCAATAAAACAAACGACAGTTCATGCTGATGAGGATGCAGGGTCAGAACAAGTATCCATTGCTGGTGGGAGTGCAAAAAGCCAATCTACCACAAGGTCTAGTTGTACAACCCTTGGGCATATACTCAAAGGACTCTACACCCTGCTACAGAGACACTTGCTGATCCATGTCCACTGCTGCTCCACTCATAAGAGCCAGAAATTTGAACAACCTAGATGTGTATCGGCTCATGAGTAGATCATGAAAGTGTAGCGCATTTACACGATTTATTATGTAAAAATGGAATCATCGTGAGTGAAGTAACCCATACTCAAAAGACAAATATTGTATGGTTTCTCTTGTTTGAGGATGTTAGCTTTTGAGCTTAAATGTATTTCAATTCAAGAAGGCTTACAGCTATTATGAATTATCAAACTTCTGAATGTCTGCCTTGAGTTTTCTCACCTATTGGTCTGTTTGATTGCTTGTGGCAGAATCCTTGTAGCCCGAGCTCCCCTTGAACCTGCATGGTCTTGGCTTTGAAATGCTGATATTCCTGACTCTATTTCGTGTTCTAGAATTACAAGCCTGTCTGCACTGCCACTCCAGTAAATGTTCTGATTTATAAATGGAAAAAAAACGTATTTCAATTCAATTAACCACAGAGGTTAGGTACCTAGTAAGGGACCAGAGGGAGTGGGGGATCTTCCAAGGAAAGGGAAACAGAGAAGAGGAGAAAGTAGGGTGGGAGGATTAAGTGCAGGAAAATGATGGAGGTCAGGTTAAAAGAGGGATGTGGGGAGGAAAACTGTAAAGGTCTTTTGAAAAGCAATATGGAAGCCTGCTACTAGTAGTCAGGGTTCCCCAGAGGAACAGAACTGATGAAATAAATATACTGGTAGAATTAATATATATTCATTGGATATGAATATAGCTTTAATATATTCTGTGAGTATGAATGTTAAATGAATATATTCTATGAATAAGAACTGAATATAATTATTGAATATGACTATTAATTAAATATATTTAACGAATATATTTTTATATTCATCCTATCACTATATCATATATAGTCACACCTATAAGCGTCATAGGCCATTGCCAATGTTTTTGGTTACGCTCCACCATCTGGTGACAGGATCCTACTGCTGAAGACAACACCTACTTAACGCCATTGAACATGGAGAAGTCAAGCTGGTGCCCAACGAGCAGCTTCATCCCTCCTGACCAGCGATGATGCTGTAAGTTACTCTCCGTGTTACTGGAGGAGAAGGTAATCAATATCACCCAACTACAAGCTCTGTGACCTGTGACAGCCACCTGCCTGGCATGCTGCTGCTGTAGCGGCACAAGTGTGATGGAATGAATATCCACTTTCTGATTCGGCCCACTCCTTGAGGTGGAGCTCATATCTGATCCCGATAAAGGGGCCAAAAGCCTGAGCCTAGATCAGTGCTGGCCCTGGGGGAAACCTGATACTATTATTCTGCTAAAGGAATGACATTCTGTAATACCCGCAGACCAGTGCCTCTTTCAACTCCCATCAGAGAAGCTGCTTCTTGCAGTAGATGGGAACTAACACCGAGACCTCTAAATGGGCAGTGTGCAGAGAGAGCGAGAGACCTTGGAGCACCCAGTGTTTCATCAAGCCCCTCCCTCATCGCAGCTTCATGCACCCCCGTTACCAGATCTGCACACAGCTCGGTGCCGGAGGTGGAGCAGGACCTGATTGGAGACTTGGATCTAGGACATGGAGACAGAGTCACTACAGGCTGTCTACACTGCTTTTTATTTCAGTGCTGTGGATTGAAGCCAGGGCTGTATGCATGCTAGTCAAGTGCCTACTACCAAGCTACACCTTCATCCCCTCACACAGCAAGCACTTTACAATGCCTGGAAGATCACTGGGAAGTCATGCATTGCTGCCTTCTCTGTTCTTGTGAGGTCTACCCTCCATCTAAACCAGCCGTTCTCAACCTCCCTAATGCGGCAACCGTTATACAGTTCATGTTGTTGGTGAACCCCCAACTTAAAATTATTTTCGTGACTACTTCCTAACTGTAATTTTGCTACTGTTATGAATTGTAATGTAAATATCTGTGTTTTCTAGGTGACCCCTGTGAAGGGGTTGACCCCCAGCACTTAACTGCCCAGGTCCAGGTTAATTCTGGAGGTGTCTGCCTTCTTCATACTTACGGATTTTCAGCCTTGATCTCTGCTGGCGGTCAGCCTTCTCTGTATGCATGTCCATGTTTGCTGCTTGTCGGTTCCTCTGTGGCTGCATCTGAGAGAATCAGAAGGGTCTTGCCTTCTCAGCCTGCTCTGACAGAACACCGTGAAGGACACCTCAGAGGAAAGGAAGAGAAGATGGTAGAAGGCCAGCTCTCTCTGCTGGGCGTCCCTCTCCCCTGAGAGCAGACCCCAGCATAGTGAGTTCACACAGTCCCTCCCCTTCCTACAAGGGGGTTTCCCCATTTCGTTCCCTGCCTCCTTGTGGAAACATGCCTGCCTTAGTTCAGATGCTTACAGAGTCCCCAAGGAGGATTAGTTGGGCTGTTCTTCCCGCCAGACCTTCCACGACCGCAGTCTAGCACACAGGGAGCAGTTTCTGCTTACCTCACATGACTTAAGAGCCTCCGCTCTGAAGACCCTTCCCGAGCGCCCTCAGAGACTGCAGCCAGCAAAAGGAAGTGCAAAATAAGATACAATATATGACGCGGAGGTGTGTGTCTGTACAGTAGTAGTTCTCATAGAGAATCTCAAAGAGTGTCTGTCCCTTACCCAGGCTCCCACAGAATGGACAACAGAGGGTAAATCTCCTCTTTCTTGAGGCAATAACCAGATGAGTCCCAGCCAATGCTGTGAGAATCAATTTTTATTCCCTCAGTGAGCACGGCGCCGACTTCTCCCTATGCAGTTCGTGGGATTCATCCACAGGCTTGTCTTTGACATGTGAACCGGTGTCGTTCTCCTTCCCCCAGAATCCTTCAACGTTCTCAGCTCTCTGATGAATTAAGGAAGGGAACCCTTCAGCCCCACTGCTAGAGAAGTCCCCATCCTCTCCCCACATCCAGTTTATAGCAACACTTACCTGAGTCTTTACTCTGTACCAGGGGCCGTGTCTGTCCCATGTAGTCTTGACCCCCACAGGCAGAGTGGAGTGAGCCCAGGATGCCACCTGATCTGGACTGTGCCAATGAAACCCTCCCCTAAGTGTAGAAATGGTCATTGGACGGGCACACCAACAGCTGCATTTGACCCTGTGAATGGAAGGAACGAGCTAGGCAGTTGATAAGAGTCGCTGGACAGCAGTCACAGAGAGGCAAAAGTTTACCCCAGTTTCCGGCAGCCCTCCATGCTGGCCTGGCCTTCCTGGACACCAGCTCTGCCTCTGGTTCTCCAAGGCTACCCGGTTACCTCATGCTGATAGCTTGTTTGAGTAGGTCTCTGTTTTCCATAAACAATCTCAAGGGCACTCATAAGTTACAGGATCTCCAGAAGTCCTTCTGGAAGAGTCAACTAACTTTCAAAATAATAATGTTTCACTGGGGAGCCTGGTGTGGTAACACATGCCTTTAATCTCAGCACTTGGGAGGCAGAGGCAGGAGGATCTCTAGGAGTTCAAGGCCAACCTGGTCCACAGAATGAGTTCTAGGACACCCGAGGCTGTGACACAGAGAAACCCTATCTCAAAAAAACAAAAACAAACAAAAAGAATGTTTCTTTGGAAAGATATGGGCCAGCCATGGCTGGAAATGGTAATGAGTGGTTCCCGTCATCATTTTCCAGCACGATCCAATCCAGGAGCTTCTTTTCATTAAGACTCTTACCCAGTATTGGGGACAGCCAAGAACTTGATGGGGAGGGGGATGAAACAATGATAAGGGTATAGACTCTCAGGGGATGACAGGCCTGGGATGGGGAAGGTACTGTCAGCTATCAGGAAATTTGCCCACGATCAGTCTTGCTGCTAGTAACAGGGGAAATCGTTCATCAGCATTGCATATATTATAAAAATACTAATCAGTATTTCTAATGTACACAATTCCTCCAGAGAAAGTCATTATCTCAATGGAGGCTCATTACACGGAGATTTGGGAGTGGAATTTATGGTGGATACAGTCTTCTAAATACAGCAGCGAGGACTTTTATTACATGGATACATGCCTTGGAGCAAAGCTCTCACAATAAACTAATTAAGGAAGGATGTAAAACCATGCTCTGGGAATGGTAATGGAGAGATGCCATGTTCTTAAAGTATCACTAAAATAGGAGAATCTAAAGATGATTAAACTGCAATGTCTCAGGTGTGATCACCTGTATCAGCAGTGAAGGTAACTGTTTGATGGAAAGTACAAATTGCAGGTTGTCCTGGCTAGTTTTCTGTCAACTTGGCACAAGCTACAGTCATCTGAATGGAGGGAGCCTCAGTTGAGAAAATGTCCCACAAGTTCTGACTGTAAGGCATTTTCTTGATTAGTGATTGATGGGGGAGGGCCCAGTCCATTGTAGGTGATGTCATCCCAGGGCTGGTGGTCCTGGGTTCTATAAGAAACCACGAGGAGCAAGTCAGTAAGCAGCACCCCCCCCCCCATGGCCTCCGCATCAGCTCCTGCCTCCAGGTTCCTGACCTGTCTGAGTTCCTGCCCTGACTTTTTTTTTTTTTTTTTGATGACAAACAATGATGTGGAAGTATTATCCAAATAAACCCTTTCCTTCCCAAGCTGCTGTGGTCATGGTGTTTCATCACAGCAAGAGGAACCCTAACTAAGACACAGTTTTTACACAGAGCATAGGAAAACTGATTCTATTTCCCTTAGATACCTCCCGGGGCCTGGGATGTAGCTCAGCAGCAGAAAGTGCTTTTCTAACTTGCACAAAGCCTTGAGTTCAATTCCCTGTATAGCAAAATGAAGAGCATGCCTTTAAAAAGACAGCGAGGTGACTCGGAAAGTAAAAACATTTGCCTGGGGACCTGATCTCATCCCTGGGACCCCCAGAGTGGAAAAGTGAATGATTCCCAAAAGTTGTCCTCTGACCTTCCACACACACACGACGGTGCACACACATAGGCACGTGCACATAAATTATTTAATAAACAAGTGAACAGAGTGATTTGAAATTTTTGATTAAAACAAAAGACCTTTAGGGCTGGAGAGATGGCTCGGCAGTTAAAAACACTGGCTGTTCCTCCAGAGGACCCTGATTCAATTCCTAACACCCATAGGGTAGCTCACAACTGTGTAACTCCAGTTCTAGGAGATCCAACACCCTCACATAGATTTACATGCAAGCAAAATGCCAATAAAATAAACAAACTAAAAAACAAAAACCAAAATGTTTAAAGCCACCTTGAATTAAAATTATGGTGCAGGGCCGGGCGGTGGTGGCGCACACCTTTAATCCCAGCACTCGGGAGTCAGAGGCAGGCGGATCTCTGTGAGTTCGAGACCAGCTTGGTCTACAAGAGCTAGTTCCAGGACAGGCTCCAAAACCACAGAGAAACCCTGTCTCGAAAAAGCAAAAAAACAAAAAAACAAACAAAAAAAAAACAAAAAAAAAATGATGGGGCAGGCAAGGTGGTCCAGCAGATGAAGAAACTATCATAAACCTGGTGGCCTGGGTTTGATCCTGAGTCCCTCAAGGGAAGGAGAAGACAAATTGTCCTCTGACCTCCATGCATGTACTTGTTCACACACACACACAAATTAAAAAGGTTTAAATAAAAATTTAAGGTTTTGCTTGACTTTTAAAGGCCAATTTGATTATTGCCCAGTGGGTTAAATACTTTGCACCTTGTACTGTGTACCAGGGAACACTGCAGTCCTTCCATTCCTGGGCAGATCCTGGTGTTGAGTCAGAAAGACAGACTGCTGCCCAGGCTAGCACCATCTGGGGAGCTCGGGCACCCACCTGCTAACCTTCCACATTATACTCAGGTGATTTCAAAGCCAGTGGGGTGGAGTCTCACTAGAAGGTCTATCCAGAGACACCAGCTTGCTGTTGGGGTTCTGGCCATAGGGTGGAAGTGGTAGAGGAAGAGTTGGGGTCCTCCCATCTCACCCTCAGCTCCAACACTCCCTTATCCAGTTCCATTCACTCCACACATATTTATCAAGGGCCAGCAAGTGGGCTCACTGCTGGGCAGTACCCACCAGCATCAGGGCAGCAGGCAGCCAACCTCCACCTCCACTGGAGGCCATGGCCAAGCTGAAGTAGTGCAAGCTACCGTGGACACAGGTGGAGCACGGTGGCTCCTGCAGCAGTGGAATGACCGGTCAGCTAAGTCCTAGGAGAGAGGCAACGAGAAGCAGATGGAAGGCCAGAGTGTGGGGAGGGAGAATTCAACCTTGGAGCGCCACTTAGTGGGCAAAGCAGGAAGTTCCAGGGACAGTACACGTTAATGTCAACTTGTATGACACAAGACACAAACTGAAGCAATGAAGCCGGTGTGTGTGTGTGTGTGTGTGTGTGTGTGTGTATGCGTGTGCGTGTGTGTGTGTGTGTGTGTGTGTGTGTGTGTGTGTGTGTGTGTCTGAGGTCCCTCTACCAGGTTTGTGAAAGAAGCCTTTGGCAAGAGTCAGTGAGAAGAGAATCCTCCAAGAGCACACAGCATCATGGTGGCCAACGTCTTTAGACCAGAATGGCAGCATCGATGCTGAAGGAAGGGGACCGACTGACGGCACGTCTCAGAAGTATCTGGAAGGCATCGCCGATGGAGTGTGTGAGGCCAGAAGGGAAGAATCAAGGATGGATGAGCAGTGCACAAATGGATGATGCCAGGCATCACCATGGAGTCACAGAGGGTGACAAAAGGCCATTGTTGGCCATGCTGAGTTTGGGGTATTCGAGGTGTAGACTTGAAGTTCAGAGAAGGAATCTGGGTTGGGTTGAGGCCCCAGGACCCACGATAGTGGGAGAAAGGGTAGAGGACAGAAGAGAACAGGGTAGGGCTGGGGGATTCCAACTTCTACAGGACTCATGAGGAGAAGTCATAGCCTAGGGCAGGGCTTCTTAAACTTACCCACTAGTGACCCTTTTCACATTAGAAACCTATACATGGTCCTGGGTATAGAGGTATAAAAAGTTGGCATGCACGTCAAGCATTTATTGATAACAAGTCATAAAGAAATTTACTTTATAAGGCAGACACCTAATACCAATCTCCATATGCATACACACCTGCATATACATGGGCACATGCATGAACATGTTTGCATCTATGTATGAGCCACACACAAAATAAATATTAATGTTTGCCCTAGTTTGCTTTCTGTTGCAATGTTAGGCACCATGAACAAATGTAAGTTGGGGATGAAAGGGTCTGTTTCACCTTACAGCTATCTGAGGGAAGTCAGGACAGGCGCTCCAGGCAGGAACTGAAGCCGAGAGCATGGAAGAGTGCAGCTCACTGGCTTGCTCCCCGTGGCTTGCTTAGCCTTCCCAAGCCACTCAGTACCACCTTTCCAGGGGTGGCACTTCCCAATGTGGACTGGGCCTTCGCCCATCAGCCCCAATCACAATTTCATCAATCTGATGAAGGCATTCTCTCAATTGAGGTTTATTTCCCCAGATAATATCAGCATGTGTAAAAAAATCAATCAGGACAACTGGCCACTTGTCAAATTAGCATAGGCAGCCCATCACCACCAAACCAGCCTTTCATTTCTTGTCTATCCTCAGGACTTCATATTAATGCCAATATCCACAATGTAAAAACATTCCAACTTTTAAAAGTCTCACTGTGTTTAAAAATTGAAATATCTTAAAAGTCCAGTCTCTATAAAAATATCCAAAGTTTCTCTCCTATAAAATAAGGTGGACTCCTATAAAATAAAAAATAAACCAATACTTCTTACACAGAGGGAAGAACCAGGACGTAGCTATAATCAAAGCAAAGCAAAACCCCAACAGTACACGTTACTGCTGCCTCCTGCTCCACTTCTGGAATTCACTCGTGATCTTCTGGGAGCCAAAGGCCTTAGCCAGCGCCACCTCTCTGGCTCTTCCATCCACAGCTCATACAACTCATCTCATAAGCTTAGGCCATCTCCAAGCCACGGCTGCTGCTGTCCTTTGGGACTTTCCTATGGTACTGCATGCATCTCCAAAATTCTGAGGTTTCCGCGGCAACCCTAAACAATAACTTCTCCTGCTCTCTCGTCCGGGACCATGACACTGACATGTAGTACTAAGTCTCAAGTGTTCCTCGTGATCCCTCCAATCCTGGGGCTCCAACTGAGGCTGCATCTCCACTAGTGGCCTCTCACTGATGTGGGCTGTCCTTCTGTATATGTGTTGCTTTTATTGGTTGATGAATAAAGCTGTTTCAGCCAATGGCGTAGCAGAGTAAAGCCAGGTAGGAAATCTGAATAGAGATATATAGAGAGAGTAGATGGAGTCAAAGAGATGCCATGTAGCTGCCCAAGGAGAAAGACTCCAGAACCTTACTGGTAAGCAACAGCCTTGTGGTGATACACAGATTAATAGAAATGGATTAATTTAAGATGTAAGAGCTAGTTAGGAATATGCCTGAACCATTGACCAGTGTTGTAATTAATATAGTTTCTGTGTGATTATTTGGGTCTCAGCAGCTGGGAATCAACTGTACAGTCTCTGCTTACATCTCACAGTGCCGAGCCTTAGCTGATCTCCGTGACCCCTTCATGCCTTCAAAATCAGTAACCACATGGGTTACTCTCCCAGCAAGAGACAGCCTTGGCCTGCTCTGTATAGTGTGGCTTCTCTCATCCAGAAGATTTCACTCCAGTGATGCTGGGATTTTCTTAATCACAGCTGACTCTTCATCCTCAGCTGACCAGAACACAGATTCTTAACTCAAAATATCACATGAAAGGCCCCAGTAGAGCCTATAAGGGACTCCCAACCCTGCCTCTGAAACTTCACCATCAGGCCTCTGCCTCTGCACTGCTCCCAGCTCTCTCTCCCAGATTCCCCCAAGAGCTCATTAAGTTCCACCACGCAGCAGCTTTCCAAGCCCAGAGTTCTAAAACCCTTCACAAGCTCTCCCGTGACAACAAGGTCAGGTCTGCCTCCACATTTATCTACTCTCTGGAACCAATTTCTGTCTTAGTCTAACTTTCCATGGTTTTGATAAGGATCATAACTGACAGCAGTTTGGCCAGGGAGGGATTTATCATCTCCCCTCACAGGTTACAGACCCTGGTGAGGAGGAACCTGGAGGCAAAAACTGAAGCAGAGGCGGTGGAGGAACACTGCTTACTGGCTTGCTACCCTTGTTTGCCATTTTTACTCTTCCCAGTACATACAACACTGCCCCCTAGTGGTCTAGGCCCTCCCATACCACTATTTAACAAAACACCCTACAGACTTGCCCACAGGAAATGCGAGGGCATCAGTCTCTCAATTGACATTCCTCTTCCAAGATGCTTCTACATTGTGTCAAGCTGACGAAAACCAACCAGGACATTTTAAAAAAGAGATTTATTTAAAAGCAGCTCTTTAATGTCTATAGATATGTGTTTTACCGTTTATTAAAGGCAAAAGCAAATTTATATACTGACGAGATGGACATGCTTGTTTATTTTTATGTGAAGAATTGAAGCGTGGCTGAATATTTGATCCTGTAGGGTAACCTCTTGCCTACTACTCGCTGTCCCAGGAGCTCTCTCGGAGCTATTGTCGTCAGGGAGGCTGCACGAGGTGTGGACCGGGTGCCTGTGTGACCCAGAGTCTCCCCCACTCCAGGGACGTCATCCAGCACTCACTCAAGTTGACTGCCTACTTCCACAGGCACGAGCAGGAAGATACTCCTGTGTTTCTGATATTCAGCTTGAATGGAGCAAGCTGTGGGAACCAGGCCTCTAAGGACAGCATACTGATCCGGGAAATATTTGGAGACTCCTGGAGATCTCGAATCCTGGAGGTCTCCTCTGCCAGGGCTCTTCAAGCACCTTCGACCCCTTCCTGCGCATCCCCTTGGATATCGAGGGGGCTCAGAGGGTGAGCGAAGTCTTGGAGAATTTAGCCAAGGCGTAAGAGCTGTGCTCAGAAAATGCCTAGCTTTGTGGCTGTTGTCGGGGAAAGATGCTGCTTCCAAGACTCTGACTGTGCAAACTGCCTCAAAGGTTCTCCTGATGGTGTTGAATCGCTTCTCAGACTTCATGGGTGACAAAGAGGGCAGGGATGTGACCGTGACCTGCAAGCATGCACTTCAGAGCCTAATAGAAGACCATCTGGGTACGCCCTCTATGCTGTGATGGTCCCTGTCGGTTTAACTTGCCCCAGAGGACATCTCTTCTGTTTTATCAAAGCTGGCAATGGCCAGTGTTATAAGGTTGCCAGGTGTGACATGACTCCTGCCCTGCGGGAGCCTGCTTATATGCTCGTCTACGTCCAGCAGACTGATCTCAAAAAGGATGGTGCCACTGTGCCTGTCGGCAGAGTAAACAAGGCTCTTGGCCCCTGAACACCAGGTTGGGAAAGCCCAGCAGAGGAAATCTCAACAGAGGATCGCGAATGGAAACCACAGAGCCACAGGGACACACGGAGAATACAGCAAGCAAAGAAATCTCTTTAGACCTCTGGAAAGTCCTTCAGGAACACAGCAGCCCGAACCCTGTGCTGAATCTCAGGACAGTTGAACCCACTCTGCCAGCCAAGGCAGATTCACCAGGCCAGACACAGAGAATGGTCCTGACGAGGAGAATTCCAACAAGCTCCTGTCTGCTGGGAGTTGGGGGTAGCTGGTGGAGCCCGGGATGGTGAGTGGTGATTGTTGTAGGGTAATGAACACTGCGCAGTTCTGTAGTCCGGGACGGAGACCAAGAACAAGGGCAGGAGATCCAGCTGTTTACTAGCGCTCATTCCCCTGTGGATACACTGTGAAACGGAGCAAGAAATGGATTTACCCACCAGGCCGGACAGAACGTCTCACCCTCAGGTGCTCTCCATTTGTCTGCTGTGTCCTTGCCTGCCCTCCCCTCAACCTCACCCCAGCTGAGCCACGGGAATGACAATTTGAAAGTGGAAGAAACTGCTCAGGGTATTGATAAAAGTTAAACTTTCCTGGATTCTTGGGAGAAGTCTGCAGCGCCCTCTGCTGGAGCTCATCGGCTTTGCTCAGGGAAAACTTAACCGTGCACAAGCCAGGATTCAGGATTTCAACTCAGCTGATGACTTGTTTGCCAAGCCCAGGTTTGTTTGCTGTATTGAGTACATTGTAGGACTTTGTTTTGATTCATTGTACTTGAAATGCAAATATTTTGACCAAGTCAATTTTGTTACTTGACACTTTGTCAGTCTTTTATTTTGCCATGAATGCAAATTGATTTGAATATTATCCGAGTTTTTACTGAATATTGCAGTAATATTGGCCTCATAGATGTTTTTTCCATAGTTTTCTTTAGCTAGGTCTATTTCTGAGACATGGAATACAACGGGTGAAAAGATTATCTGTTATAAACAGTGTGAAGAAAGACAAGAGGGTTTGAGTTTTGCTTTAAAGAATGTCCGTCGTGGAATAAGAGGGCACAGGTGCTATGATGCTATGAAGGAGAAATGGGGAAAACGTGGGTGTAGGAGAGGGAAGGGGGAAAGGATGTTTGAAGATGCTGGCCGTGAGAGGACATCTAGAGAGATGGCTCCAATTTAGGAGTACCGGCTGCACAATAGAGCCAGCTCTGTTAGCTGAGGTGTGGGTGAACCAGCCCCCAAATTGTAACCAAAGGAGAGCTAGCTGTTCCCATGTCCCACTTCGCAGACCAACCCTACAGCTGCGCAGGCCCAGACCCAGGGTTATGACCTGGCCTGCCCCAACATCCACCCATCTATGATCTGCTGGAGTACGCGAAGGGAACGGACGCACGGACCCGAAGTTGCAGGATTTCCACGACACAGGGCGGCAGCAGGATGTCCAGGAAGAATCCTAGTGGGGCCCGGCATCAAGCGTGTAATTAAGACCAAGGGCCTCCCTAGACAATAATAAGGACCCTAAGAGAGACATACATAGATCTAATCTACATGGGTAGTAGAAAAAGACAAGATCGCCTGAATAAATTGGGAGCATGGGGACCTTGGGAGAGGGGAGAGACAGGGAGGGGAGCAGAGAAAAATGTAGAGCTCAATAAAAATCAATTAAAAAATAGTTTTCTCCAGGCGGTGGTGGCATACGCCTTTAATCCCAGCACTCGGGAGGCAGAGGCAGACAGATCTCCGTGAGTTCGAGGCCAGCCTGGTCTACAAGAGCTAGTTCCAGCACAGGCTCAGAAAGCTACAGAGAAACCCTGTCTCAAAAAAACTAAACTAAAAAAAAAATAGTTTTCAGTATGAAATGCTGCATCTTAAATGCTATTCTGGCAACATAGATATATAAGTGAGCTATTAAAACATGCAGCAATTTGTGGGTTACTTTTTACTAATATCTTAATATCCTAACTTTTCTATTGCATTTTTACTCTACAGAATTGTTAAATAGGAAATTAGCTGGAAAGGACTGAACAACAGGACCCAAATGATAGGAGACTGACATCATGCAGACTGAGCAGGTTGTAGTCATGTATTTAGGAATATACCTATGTATACATATATATATGCATATATATATATCACAACAATTAATGTAAAAAGAGGCCATGAATTTGATAGCAAGCAAGGCAAGGTGCATTGGAAGGTTTGGAGGGAGGAAAATGAATGAAGAAATGGTGTAATTATACGATCAAAAAGAAAAAAATACAGAAAGGAAAAAACTTTTTTTTATAAAAAAAGAAAAGCAAGAACAATTGATGAACCAGTTCAAAGTTCTACAACAGGGTATAAAGAGGAAAATGGTCGACTCATTATGATAGGCTCCAGGTGGCTACAATGAATCACGTAGTGTATGCTAACTACGTCAGATTACAGCAATATCAGGACTTCTTCTCCAGGTGAGCATGCACAGAGAGAGTGCTGATACCCTTTCCACTGGTAAATCTTTTTTTTTAGTATTTATTTATTTATTTATTTATTTATTTATTATGTATACAATGTTCTGTCTGTCTGTATGCCTGCAGGCCAGAAGAGGGCACTAGACCCCATTACAGATGGTTGTGAGCCACCATGTGGTTGCTGGGAATTGAACTCAGGACCTTTGGAAGAGCAGGCAATGCTCTTAACCTCTGAGCCATCTCTCCAGCCCCTGGTAAACCTTTCTTATTCATAGATACTTAAAACTCTATGATGCATATGCCTGCATCTTATACATCTACTTATAACAGAGCTGTAAGCGTCTGGGCAGTGCCAATCCCGAGAGAGATAAAGGGAAACTCGACAGAGAGCAGTCTAAGTCTCGTTGCTGACAAAACTGAGACCCCTGCTGCCCTGTTCAAGTCTCTTTTCTTTCTAAAAAGTATATTGTCTCTTCTCCAATTGATGAATCTAATTAACATAAGATACACTCTCACGTCCCAACTGAATCCTTCTCTTTGGAGAGTTCAGGAACCGAGACTGCTGCTTCATTTGAGACCAAAAAAACAAAACAAAACAAAACCAAAAAAAAACAAAAAACAAAAAAGACCAGGGGCCCCGAGCCAGACCAATAACTCTTTGCAATGAACACTTGCCAGTAGAGATGCATGGTTAAAGCGGCACACGGCGTGACTCGGGTCGCACTGCAGCTTCCGTGATGAGACTTTTAATTCCTTCCCTTAAATTTTTTTCTCATTTTATTTTCTTCTCTCTCTCTTTTTCTCTTGAATTTTGTTTTAGTCGGGGAGGGGTGTGTGCAGGGGCGGAGGGCAGATGCAAAGGGACAGGGAATGAATGGAATCAAGAACAACACATAGAATCAATTTTTAAAAAATTAAGAGTACTAGCTGCTCTTCCAAAGGACCCGAGTCTGATTTTCAGCCCCCATACTGCCCTTCACAACCTACAACCTTTTGTAAGCCCAGTTCAAGGAGATCAACTCCCTTTTCTGGCCTCTGCAGGCAGTGCGCACACATGAAGCATGGATGTACACACAGGCAATAACACACACACACACACACACACACACACACACACACACACACCATAAACATAAATAAATGACATCAGAGGCCTTGAGAGACTGGTTGCTCCTGCAGAGGTCCCAGGTTCGGTTCCTAGCAACCCGATTCACACAGGTGTCTTAACCCTAGCTGACTGCCCACGGCTGGATGAAGTCACCTGCAATCCCTTACACAGTCCCTTCTGCATTGAGGCCTGAGCTAGAGAGGAGGTTCTGTTCATTCAGCTAAGGAAAACAAGACCTTGTGGCGGATGGAGCAAGAGGAGGTATGGTCAGGACGATGCTGTATCAGGAAGGGCTCCTCACAGCCTGTGCCTAGCACTTTGCCGGGATTTACAACAAAACGGTTAGCTCTCGTGTGGGAAAATTGTCTATGTGGGTAAGTGTGAAGGCATACATAATCTGTAAGCGATTGTGCCATTCGTTCATAGGAGCAAAACATCAAACTGTTAGTTGGGGCCTTTCTTTTTGAAGTATTTAAAAAGCAAAATATTTAAAATTTTAAAATGTAAAACAAAAATTAAATTAATCAGTAGAAGTTTGATTTTTCTATTGATTAATTTAAATTTATTTCTATTTATATTGATTAATGAAGCTAGAAGCTTTTAGCCTCTTCTGTTAGCTTTCAACCTCTCTCTCCTTCCACCCTCTCTATTTTATTTTTTTGCTTTCATATGTTTCTGATTAATTATCATACACTTAATGTCTTCATATATTATGCCAAATCATTTTCTCCCTTCCTTACTCCAGTCCTCTCTCCTCTCCCTAGAGCTCCCTTCCTCTCCACTCTGATATGGTCTGGAAATCTCTGCATTCTATCTTCTAATTTATTTGTTCTGTTTGTGCAGATTTAACTATGTTTTATAATTTTATCTTCATTGATCCCAGTTGTTAATCTGTTGAATTTCTATTACAGTTGGAAAAAACATTTTTAATTAAAAAAAATGTATTGTTTTTTTCAGACAGGGTTTCTCTGTGTAGTCCTGGCTATCCTGGAACTCATTCTGTAGACAAGACTGGCCTCAGAGTTAAAGAGATCCACCTGCCGCTGCCTCCTGAGTGCTGGGATTAAAGATGCGTGCCTCAACCGCCCAGCCTGGAAACAAGATTTTAAAAATTCTTCTTGTTTCTATTTTATGGCGATTTGTGTTTCGCCTGCATGTGTGTATGTGCAACATGTGTGTGGGGGGATCTGTGGGGTCAGAAGAGGGTGCTGGAGCCCCTGGAACTGGAGTTGGAGATGTTGTGAGTCAGCATGTGGGCGCTGGGAAACTGAATACGGGTTCCGCTGAGGAATAGCCATCTCTCAGCTCAAAGGGAGTTTCTCATATTTAAATATTTTGCCTAAATTTGGAAATGTCATAAAGAAATGGTATCTGAGCACATTTGAAACCAATATTCAATTTTATTGGCAAGCCAAATAGAGTCTGGTTAAAGAGCTGGAAGCGTTCAGTGTGGAGATTACATTGCTTTAGAGGCACAGAGCTCTCCTTGGGCTGTTTACCGTGGTCTATTTTATCTTTTTCTTGAGGGGTTCTTGATAGTCTGAAAAGATAACTGGGGTTGGGATTGGCACAAGAACCCACCACATCCTGCAGCATTTCCATCTTCTTCGGCAACCGCCGATTTCATCTTCTATTAGTTTGCAAATGTCTCGTCTGCAAATGCCTTCCAGGTTGAGACAGTGGGTCTCTGCAGCACCCAAACCACTTCTAACTGCGGAGAAGAAACCAGGGCAGCAGTTAGCCCAGTGTCTGAATGCCAAAGCATCAGCATCCTCGCACGCGAAGGCATAATAGTTCTGGACTGAGTACCTCTCTCTGTGAGGGAAAGGAGTCAGATCAAAGATCCGCTAAGTAGCTGTTTCACACTGACCCCACACTCACCCTCTCTCCCCTTCTCCCGCAGCCTGCTCTTTGATTTTCTTATAAATACACGGGAAGTCTAGATAAAGCTGCAGAAGTTACTTCGTTGAATATCAGACTGAAACAAGAAGGGTAGGGACAAAATAGATTCCCCGGATATACTGCTGTCTTCATCAATGTACTCCTTTATGCAGAATGTCAACAAATCCTTGCTGTTCACTCACCAAACACTTTTCTTTATAAGAAAGAACAGTACAAATGGTATAAAGCCTCCCTTACTAACACAGAGGTGTTACAACTGGTCAAGGAATCTAACCATACAAACAAAACAAACAAACAATCCATAGAGTAATGAGGTGATTCAAAAGTGGCAAATGTTCCAGACAAAAATAATACAATAAAAAATCAGATACAACCTGGAGGACAGAAGCGAGAAGACAGACAGAGACTGTTTTCTGAGGTGGTGAAAACAATAAGCAATTATCCAAGCGGAAGCAAAAGAGCACTCAGGACAGCAAGACCTGAGTCCTCAGACTAAGACTTTGATGGATGAGCATGTCAGAAAAAGTCAGCTGAGATTAAACATAGACTCCAGCCGGTACCAGGCTCACGGGGCCGTGGTGAGGAGGAAGATTCACATCTCTGATGCTGTGGTTGCCTTACTTCATCTCCTTTCAGGCTGCTTATGGCAATCGTCTTAATGTTGACTGTTCTCACTTTTTCTTGCTTTCTTTCCCTCTCTCCCTTTGGATAGGGCAGAGTCAAGATTTCATGGGAAAGCATTGTATGGTAGTCAGTTGCGGTGCTAGTCTATGCTAAGCTAATATTCCCATTTTATTATTTTGATTGATATATACATATGAAGTTATACAGCAGGAGATCAAATAGTATTAGTTCATATTATGGAGTCACGGTTTCCATCCGGTGAGGCTATCTCTGTGATGGAGCTGGCATCTGCAGCCCTGATATACACTGAATTTGGCTCCAGACTTGAGGTGGAAGCTAACTCCTTATAGCATTGACTGTGGATCTTGCATTTCATGCAGACTTTGACCACTGGTGTGCATGGCCACAGTGGCTCTGGGATCTGGTGCGTGAGTGAGTTCACTTTGGTGACTGATTTGGTAGCCTGGAGCATAGGCGTGCGCAGAGAGCTGTTAGTGGTTTTGGTTTTTCAAGACAGGATCTCTCTCTATAGCTTTGGCTGTTCTGGAATTCACTCTGTAGAGCAGGCTGGCCTCGAACTCACAGAGATCTACCTGCCTCTGCCTCCTGAGACGAGGCAGACACCACCACCGCCCTGCTACAAGACTAATTTTAAAGCTGGGGGTCACCACAACATGAGGATATATTAAGGGATTGTAGCATTAGGAAGGTGAGAACCACTGTTTGAGTGAGTATTCGTAAGATACATAGGGTAACTCCATGTGGCGGGCATGCGGGGGATATTCCTATTGAGGCCTTAATTGGAGACTATTAAGACCTTACTCGGAGTCTCGGGTCACAATTCCACCCCTGTAAAGGGAACATAGGAGCTGGGGGGGGGGGGAGGAAATATACAGGTAGAGCGACTGAAGAGGTTTAATGACAGGGCAGAAGACAGGACACACTGTGGGGAGGAGGACCCTGATACCCAAATGGACTGAGAGACAGGAGCTCCAACAGAGCCCCTTGGAGGTACAGCAGGGAGAACGCCTGACGATAAGTGGAGACCCAAGGAGTCCCCTGGCATGGAGGCCGCAGCTCTCTGTGGGCAGAGACTACTCATAGAGGAATATGAAACAAACAACCAAGAGTTCTATTTTAGACATATTCATTTTGAAATCAAGCTTAGAGACAGCCGAGGTGCCCTTGGATCATTCATTCCAAGTCTGGAGTTCTCAGGAAAAGTCCGAGGGGGAATTTAAAGGACTGAGGCTAGCTGAGTCCTTAACAAGTGGATGAGAGTAGCCTGGAGAAGAGGGCCAGGAAACTGAGCCCGGGGGCTCGCTCCAGGAGGAAGCCCAGAAAAGACGAGGGAGCAGTGGGGAAACAGAGGTGAATCAAGTGACTTCCATACTGGAGTCTTTGGGTGACTCTGGCATGTCATAAAGAGAGGAAGGGCTGACTTTGGGGAAATCTGCTAACAGGCAAAGTAAGTTAACCGTGATGACTGGCTGGCTGGGCCTTGTGCAGGGAGGAAGAGAAAGCTTTTTCTTAATGAGTAGGTAAAGACAAAAGCAATTTCAGTATCAGAGTTTGAGGGTTGGGGAGGATGTTCAGTTGGGATCGATTTAAGAGAGAATGGAAGAGGATGATTTCAAGGACAAGACTGCAGGTCAGGATTTTAAGGCGTTTTCCACAAAATGGAACAGGAGAAGCAAAGTTTTTTTTTTTTCAAAGATCAGTTGAATATTAAAATGTTTGTATTTTGATGATGATAATCCAGTAGGAATATGATTAATGTTAAATCACTGATATAATGAACTGCAGCAGACAGATCCTTAAATACACAAGAGGAGATGGATATATGCAATATATATATATATATATATATATATAATATAAACACACGTTTATAATAAATCTTCTAGTTTCTCTTTGAGTCTTGGGAACACTGATGGAGATATCCACCCAGTCATCTTTGAAATAACTATTTTAAATAAGTTCTAAATTTTTTCTTGATCAGTATTACCAGATTACTATAAACTATGTTATTCTTTCAATAAATGAATAAATAAAGTTTTTTGTTTTGTTGATCTTTTGTTTCCTTTGTTTCTTGTATTCATTAGTTCCTTTTCAATTTATTCTTTGGGTTTATTATGCTATCTTTTCTGACGTCACGTAATGCATGCTCAGCCTCCTAACTTTGAGGAACCATTTGCCATTCTTTGCATCTACGCGTATGTTCAATCACCATGTCTAAAGTTCTTACCTACCGAGTCACTGCAGCTCGGTGTCTTTGCTTATTTGTCTACAGCTGTTGCCCTCTTCTCATCCCACAGGTTGAGTTTGCAAAGTGGTTTTTGTGTATAACAACTTTTATTTTTTAATAAAAGTTTTAATTTTTGTTGGTTTATATTTTGGCCCATTTCACAAAGCCAGTAAGTTCCCTCGCTAACTTCCTGTTAGCTGACAGTGGCTCCGACCTTTACTTGTTTTGGAATAATAATCACTTTGTAGGTTTGTATCTTCCCATCAAATGTCCAGGTATTTATGACCCTTGTTCAACATTACCTCTCCCTGATGAGATTCCATCCTTCTCCTCTGAGAGAGCAGATGCCATTATGGATGTCCCTGCCCGTGTCCTAGAAGAGTTGAGCATCTACAAAGAAATTCCCATGCCTCACAAGGCACCAGAGACACACACACACACACAAAAAAAAAAAACGATATAGTACAGTGTGCATTTGGCATTTGGGTTAATGGTACTGGACATCTATTTTACTCTGACATAATCTTAGTGGAACTGTTGCTATTAGGTTTCTGAACCTGTAAGGTTAATTAGTTTCTGACCTTCCAAAGAGACTTTTAAACTGAAGGCCCCTCTCTATAGTCGGCCACCAACTTACCTGGGGGTAAGAGAGTCAAAAGAAAGAGGATAGTATAGAGGATCAGATGGAATCTCATGGCTGAAGGGTCCGCGATGTGAAGACCAGAGACCTGCTCAAGTCTGAGGTCTTGGAGTATGGCAGATCCAGGGCTTTTTATGATGGTTTTAGGTCTGTGGTTTGTTCTTGGCTAGCAGAGCCTAACCAACAGAGAATAACTTATTCTCCCACATGGAATCTTCAAACACACAAGAGGACACAAGTGTGGCAATAATTCAATGGGTGAAAATCAGTAGACCTAAAATAGTCAATATAGTTGTTGAGGGAAAGAACAAAGTCAAAGACCAAGCAATACCCAACTTCGCTACTTACTGTAATATAACCTCACAATAATAAAGCTATATCACAAACTAGTAAATCAATGCATCAACAGAAGATAAAAGTCCCAGAATTAGACTTACACAAAAATAGTTTGTCAAAAACCAAAGGTAACTCATTGGGAAAAAAAATAAATTTCTCAACAAATAATGCTATAGCAAAACTTGAAACCCATATTTAGAACTATGTATCTAAGTATATATCTTATAACTGTCACAAAAATTACGATGGATGTTATTGCTCAACATAAAACAGAGTGACGTGATGCCGAGAAAATAATGTTGGAAACGATCTAGGCAACCTAAGATTTAGCGTTGACTCCTTAAAAGATGAAATTTCAAAAGTGGGACTTAGAAATGACAGAAGCGACAACTTAGACTTCATTAAAATAAGAACTTTCCTTACGTGGAAGGCATTCCTAGGAAGATGGGAAGGACGTGACGGTTGGAGGAGAGTCTTTATAAAATATCTAATAAAGTACTGGGATCCAAAATACACAAACAATGCCTAAAAATCGATGAGGAAGCCAGCAACACAAACTTAGGTCAAAAGAATGAGCAAGAATTTTTACCAGTGATGGACAGTAAGCCAATAAGCTGAAAAGACAAAGAAGAAAACTCACTCAGCATCATACTTTATCGCAATTGTGAACACTGACGTAAAATCCCACTACAGAACAGGTGGCGCTACACTATTGGACATCAGGAAAGGTGTGAAGAACAGGAGTGTCCACTCAGCTTAGGACACCAGTATAACTTTGCCACTGAGTGAAAATGTTCAGCCAAGTTTATCTTCACCATGTTAATCCTCAGAATCTACCTAAATAGAGAGTTTTATACTCATACAAAACCTGCACGTGAACTATATAATTAATAGCAACCTTTTATACTTGTTCACAATTTAAGAAGTTAACAGGATATTTTCCAATAGACATCCAGATACAGGGAGCATTTAGAGTTCAATGAGACATGACTTAAAAAGAACCGCTCCAGGGCACATTATAGTTAAAATACCAAAAATGCAGGACAAAGGAGAAAGTTTAAAGCTGCAAGGAAGAAAATCCAAGTCACAGATAAAGACAAACTGATCATCAATAAAACCCTGTTTCTCACCAGAAGTTCTAAAAGTCAAGAGGACGTGGGCTGATATGCTGCAGGCCCAGCTCGAAGATTACTGCCAAACTAAAACACCATACCCTGCAAAGCTACCCTTCAAAACTGAACAAGAAGTAAAGGCTTTCCAAAATAAGCACAAACTAATAACTTTATAAGTACCAGACTAGTATCATATCAGATACTGGGAGAAATCTGGACTGCAAAGAAAAGTAAGGCAAACCATGGAACATGAAGAAGATTATCGTTAGAAGAACAGCCAAGCAAACGAGAATTGGGAAGAAACCACAAATGATTGAGTAAAATGCCAAATCTCCAAGATGAAGGGAAAAGAAGTGAACATAACTTAAAAAGAAAGAAAGGCTTTTAAATAGCAGAAACGAGTATATATTTTTTAATAATAACAACCTTTAATATAAATAGTCTTAATTCTCTAATTAAAAGATGTAGCCAGTGGTGGTACACATCTTTAATCTCTGCACTCAGAAGGCAGAGGCAGGCAGATCTCTGTGAGTTTGAGATCAGCCTGGTCTACAGAGCAAGTTCCAGGACAGGCTCCAAAGTTAGAGAAATCCTGTCTCAAAACAAACAAACAAAAACGAGTAAATTGGTTGATTTGATTTTTTAAAATAAATAAATAAACAACTAAATAAATCTCAACGACTTGCTGCTTGTAGAAAACTCACCTGACTGGTCAAGATATTCTCAGACTGACTATGGAAAGAATAGAAAATTGTATGCAGGTAAACAAAAGACAAAAGCAAGCAGAAGGAACCATATTCATAATTAATACAGCAGGCTTCAAGGCAAAATTAGCCAAAAGAGACGAAGACAGTCATCACGTATTGCTAGAGAGAACAATGGGCCAAGAAGGTGTGAGGTGTGTGTGTGTGTGTGCGTGCACATGCAGCTAAAACATCATATATACAAATGATGTCAGACTACACTATTTTATAAAAATATAATACTGGGTATAAATCAAGAAATAGACTCAATGTAATACTACTGAGTGATTTTTTAGAATTCCTTTATTTAATGACTTCATGTATTTATTTTATGTAAATTTGTGTTTTGTCTACATGTACGTCTGTTGTATGAGGGCATCAGAGCCCCTGAAGTTACAGACAGTTATGAACTGTCATATGGGTGCCTGGAATTGAACCCGGGTCCTCTGGAAAAGCAACCAGTGCTCTTAACCACTGAGCCATCTCTCCAGCCTTCTAGTGAGTGATTTTAATGCCCCTCATTCATCAATGGATGGACATCCAAACAAAAAGAATTAGCAAGGAAACCCTGAAGTTAGACACTATATTAAAAGGACTTAGCAGACCTCCACAAAACATCCCATTTAAAAGTCCCAGAATCCACATTCTTTACGAGCTCATGGAATTTTTTTTTTTTTTTACCAAAACAGATAGTGTCTTCAACTATGAATCGGATCTGAACAAATATAAAAATGCCATAATTTCTTGCATTTTATTGAATCATAACTGAATTAAACTAAAAATAAACAGCAAGAGAAATGTACAGATCTTTAATACACAGGTATTATAATTACACCCTTGGCCAGTGTCACCAGAGGAAAATGAGAAAAATTAAAAGTTTCCAGGATCAAAAGAAAATGGAAATGCAATGTGCCATGAACTTATGAGACACAGTGAAACAGTTCTAAGACGAAGGCTTAGAGATGAGTGCTTGAATTTATAAGACAGATATTGCCAGGCAGTGGTGGCGCTCACCTTTAATCCCAGCACTCAGGAGTCAGAGGCAGGTGGATCTCTGTGAGTTCGAGGCCAGCCTGGTCTAGTTCCAGGGAGGCTCCCAAAGCTACAGAAAAACCCTGTCTCGAAAAACCAAAAAAAAAGACAGATACAGATATCAAATTAATAACCTATTGTTTTCCTCAAGGTCTTAGGGGAAAAGCCAATGAGATTGTTGAGCAAATAAAGGTGCCTGTTTCCACGCCCGATGACCTGAGTTAATCCCTGTGTCACACATGGTAGAAGGGGAGAACAGACAACGGCGGGTTAACGTCTGATCTCCACACGTCAGTGCGGCACGCTGGAAACTACGTGTGTGCAAGGACACATGGCAGGATACAAAACCAATAGCTTTTTTTACTGCATATGAATTTTCTGGGAAAGAATCAAGATGACTATCACATAAATAATAATGGCCACACCCCTAACCCACCTACCAAAAAAAAAAAAATCTGAATCTCCCTTAGGCCTGGGTATGTGAACACTTTGTCCCTAGTTTGGGGCGCTGTTTGGAGTGGGGGTAGGAAGTGCAGCCCTACTTGAATAAGCGTTTCACTAGGGAGCGAACTCCAAGAGTTTTAAAGCCTTGGGCCCCTTCCATTCATCCTCCCTGCTTCCAGTGCTTGCGATTGAAGATGTGCGCACTTAGATTCTTGCTTCTGTGCAGCTATGGAGCTTGCTACTCTGCTTCCCTGCAGTGGTCTATTTTTATATCTCCGGAACTTTTCCTTCTATAGATAAGCCGCTTCTGCTTTTGGGGTGTTACTACAGCGACAGAAAAGTAACTAATACAATCTCTATCAAAGGATGAATGTATAAAGAAAACATAGTTTTTTTATTAAGTTAAATCTATAGATTGCTTTTAGTAGTATAGACTTTTACACAATATCTACTGATTTTTTGTTTCTTTTTTATTGATTTTTTATTGAGCTCTACATTTTTCTCTGCTCCCCTCTCTGCCTCTCCTTTCCCCCTTCAACCCTCCCCCAAGGTCCCCTTGCTCCCAATTTACTCAGGTGATCTTGTCTTTTTCTACTTTCTACTTCCCATGTAGATTATATCAACGTAAGTCTCTCTTAGTGTCCTCATTGTTCTCTGGGATTGTGGTTTGTAGGCTGGTTTTCTTTGCTTTATATTTAAAAACCACCTGTGAGTGAGTACATGTGATAATTGTCTTTCTGGGTTTGGGTTACCTCACTCAAAACAATGTTTTCTAGCTCCATCCATTTTCCTTCAAAATTCAAGCTGTCATTATTTTTTTCTGCTGTGTAGTACTCCATTGTGTAAATGTACCACATTTTCCTTATCCATTCTTCGGTCGAGGGGCATTTAGGTTGTTTCCAGGAAGAAAACGTAGTTTATAGAGACAACACTGTGTCACCAGTCATAAGGAAGAATGAAATCATGTCATTTAGATGATCGTGTCGAATGAGATAAGCCGTCTTATCATCAGGAAGGTAACAATCCCATGTACTCTTTCACGTGGCTTCTAAAGTTAACTAAGTCAGAAGCTAGAGAGGTGGCCCAGCAGTTAAGAGCACTTGCTACTCTTGCAAAGGAGCCCAGTTTAGTTCCCAGAACTTATATAAAATGGCTCATCACTGCCTGTAACTCCAGCTTCAGATGATCTGACATCCTTTGGCACCCACATGGACAAAAGCAGATGCACACACACATGCAGGTGTATGCACACACACAATAATAATAGTAATAATATTAAATAAGTCATTTAAAGGGCAATTAAATTTAAGTAAATAAATAAGACTTGGAGATAGAAAAGTCCTGCTACAAAGAAGAAGGAAAGCTGGAGCGAGCTGCAGCGGTGAGGGGGGAAAGTAGGGGCAGCCAGTGTGAGCAGAGCACTTTTGTCTGTTTCTCACCGTTGTTTTGTGCAGCTAAATGTACTTAAGAAACAAGACAACAACACAAAACTTCTGAAAGAAGAATAAACTTTACCCAAAGAGAGGTGCGGCTTTGCCCTGGGTTACTAGAGGGATTCTGGAATGTTCCCCCTATGGACATCTTCCTTTTTCTGGGCCCTTGCCACAACATAAGTCCGTGTGCCTTAGGATAAGATTTGGGAACACTGTATTCGATGCTCACATCCGGAAGAACTAGACAGCTTAGTCCAAACCTCAAGCGGTTGATGGAGACTAAAGGTCATCAGCGTAGGCGGGCTGTGGCTGGGCTCAACAAAGAGCAGACACCTGAGCTTCCTGCCCATGAGAACACAGAAGCTCTTTCCCATGTTGTCAGAACGAGCACACGCCTCCAAAGATGGCGTAGGTCTAAGCTTGGACCGCTTCCAGACGCTCTTCCCGAACACGTTCTTCTGCTTAATCCTTGTGTTTAAAAATACACATTAAAATGTCTTTACAACTCCAAATGTGCTTCAAAAATACTGCTACTATTGTTATTTACTCATTTTTGTAGGTCTACCTCTATTTTCTATTCGTTTGCGTCGTAGGAATGTGTCCATTGCTTCTGTATGGACCACTGTTGTCTTTAGCACCCCTCAGAATTCTCAGTTCTCTAAGTTTGTAGTCTTGTGATCTATTTTATTCCTGATTTTAGTAATTTGAGTCTCCTCTTTATTTGTTGTTGTTTGTTTGTTTGTTGTCAATGTGTTTAGTTTTACCCACTGTTTGGACTTTTAAAAGAATCATCTTTTGGCTTCACTGTTTTTCCACTTTATAGTCCATAGACTCTCACTCTTCCCTTTATTGTTTCTGTTGGGTCCATGAGGGTCGCACAAAGATGGGGGACCGACCACCAAAGTTTATTACACCTGAAGCAACTTTATTCCAGGAAAAAAATAAAAAAATTAAAAAGATAAATCTCCATGGGGCACAAAGCTTATCAGCTAGCTGAGCCCACAGCCAGAGATGCACTTGTAAGGCTGTGGCAATGGGCTGTTTCCCAACTCCCCTTTTTATAGCAAGAAGCAAGCATTAGATGTGAACAAAAGAATTTTTACAATCTCGAGGTAAAACTCAGATACAATTGCCTTTTTTTTTTTTTTTTACAAATTCCATTAACAAGTTTTTTTGTTTTTTTGTTTTTTGTTAAACTAGTTTAGCAGGGAAGGGTATGGGAAAATGCACAATCAAAAAGTCAGGTATATCCTATCATTTAAAAGTTAACTCAGCTCATATCAATTTCTGGTCATGAGTGGCCAGGGGGTTATCTAAAAGCTGATCCTCAGCTTGCAAAGGCTGCTTCAGCCTTGCAGACAGAGCTATGGTTGTAAAGCAGAGTCACCCACTGTTAATAGTTAATCTTTAAGCTGCTGAGAAAGCTGCCGACAGTCTGCTCTCCCTCTCCTAGGCTCACAGCTTTGTATTTCTCTATTTCTACATTTTTTATTTCTGGAATCTACATTTCTATATTCTTATTCTTGAACTCTTCCGTTTCCTTCTTTTTTTTTCCCCTGCTCTGAACATGGTTTTCTGTTTTCCTCTGTACTCTTGAGGACAGTTTAGACTAGCCGCCTGTGCTTCCTTGTCATCTAACACAGGTATTTGAAACTATACACACCCCTCTTCACACTGTCTCCATAGGAATCTGGGACTATACACACCCCTCTTCACACTGTCTCCATAGGAATCTGGGACTATACACACCCCTCTTCACACTGACTCCATAGGAATCTGGGGCTATACACACCCCTCTTCACACTGTCTCCATAGGAATCTGGGGCTATACACACCCCTCTTCACACTGTCTCCATAGGAATCTGGGACTATACACACCCCTCTTCACACTGTCTCCATAGGAATCTGGGACTATACACACCCCTCTTCACACTGTCTCCATAGGAATCTGGGGCTATACACACCCCTCTTCACACTGACTCCATAGGAATCTGGGGCTATACACACCCCTCTTCACACTGACTCCATAGGAATCTGGGGCTATACACACCCCTCTTCACACTGACTCCATAGGAATCTGGGGCTATACACACCCCTCTTCACACTGACTCCATAGGAATCTGGGGCTATACACACCCCTCTTCACACTGTCTCCATAGGAATCTGGGGCTATACACACCCCTCTTCACACTGACTCCATAGGAATCTGGGGCTATACACACCCCTCTTCACACTGTCTCCATAGGAATCTGGGGCTATACACACCCCTCTTCACACTGTCTCCATAGGAATCTGGGGCTATACACACCCCTCTTCACACTGACTCCATAGGAATCTGGGGCTATACACACCCCTCTTCACACTGTCTCCATAGGAATCTGGGGCTATACACACCCCTCTTCACACTGTCTCCATAGGAATCTGGGGCTATACACACCCCTCTTCACACTGATTCAAATATGTTCTGCAAGGTTGTATGCTTTGGTTTCATTCATAATACTGATTCCCAGTATGAATTTCTTCTTTATTTCATCCATATATTATTTAGCAATGTGCTGTTTGGTTTTCAAATGTTTGCTACGACTCCTTCATATCCTACCCCCGAGTTCTTTCCCGTTTAATTCCACTCAGACTGGAGAACATCCTGTTGGTAAAGGCAGTCCCATGGATATTTTTTTTTCACCCTCTGCTTGACCACATAATAATGGGTCAGGACACTTCATCACTGAGCTATAAACACCCCACACATTCTGGCATATGGCGCTGTGTGGGGGTAGCTTTCCGGGCCTCAGAGTCAATGTGTACTTTTTTTCTGCTTAAGCAGATTTTTACAGGTTACAAATTGCTAAGGATGTAAAATAACCAATTGTCTTCATACACAGCGCTACACCCCTCCGCAGAACAGAGGGCTCCTTCTGCGTGTCTGTACTGAGCCATCTCAATGGCCTCCGGAATTAATGCTCAATTTTAGAAATGATAAAACCTCTTGGAATGGGACTAAGTGTCTTTACAGCAACCCTCTTGATCAGCGTTGTACACAGCTGTGACTGGGAATCAGCTGAAGCAGAATCAAGCGCTCGGGAGCTAGGAAGGGTTGTTAGTGTTTTTTTTTTTTTTTTTTTTTTTTTTTTTTTTTTTTTGGTTTTTCGAGACAGGGTTTCTCTGTGGCTTTGGAGCCTGTCCTGGAACTAGCTCTGTAGACCAGGCTGGTCTCGAACTCACAGAGATCCGCCTGCCTCTGCCTCCCGAGTGTTGTTAGTGTTTAAAGAAGGCATTTTTCCTGCCTAGGCCCACATCTCAAGCTACTAGCTGGTCTAGAGACTTCGAACTCAAACCCAGGTCCCCTACTCTCCCTCCCCCACAGTAGCATTTACCACCCCTGTCATTCCATTGATGACAAAAGCCTTGAGAATAAATGACCATGTCATGCAATGCCTTCATTCAATGCCTCCCTCAAAGCAAACATTCTCAGCACTGGGTTGGAAGCCAGCCACCATGCAATAGGGTAAGCTGTCCAGGACGAGCAAAGCACTGGGGAAGCTCAAACCAAGAATTCGGTGGGTGATTAATCATTAGCAAGTCTAATAATTTTGGGAAATAGTTGTCACTGGTCAAATATCTATATTTAGGGACCTAAATACGCTAGCAGGCACCTACCAGAGCCTAACTCGCTGTAACTTAACAGAGGTGGCTGCGTGATCACACACTTTCATCTGTAGCCAAACTGTTTGGAGACCATGTTCCTATTTAGCAAGGTTTTCTGATCAAAACCGGGAATGCAACCACATCCTTGATGTGTCCAGTGATCAACAAAACAAGGACTCTTCTGTCTTCCCATGGAGAGCTCTCCACAGAACTCTGCCATCCATGAACATCCCTAATGAGGACAGAGGGACACTCTTTGTCCAGACAAAGACATCCCACAGATGTCATCAAGCCACAGGTAGAAGTCTTCACTGCTTCCCGGAAGCAAGGCCAGGCTTTCATCCTCCACCATGAAGATCGCTGTCCTCTGCTTTACCACTGTCTTCCTCACGACTCAAGTTCTATCAGGTAATGAAATAAACTCGGCAGGGGCTCGGGTAAGAGGAGGTTATGGGGAAACAGTGCTCCAAGGCTAGTCTCTGTCACCTGAGGCCCAAAGAGATCCAGAAGACCCGCTGGTGGCGAGACTCATCCATTTTCCTCCGCAACTGTGGTTAGAGAAAATGAAGCCGAGGGGGTTCCAAGTGCTTGTAACTCCTTTACTCTGTTGTAAGTGTGAGTTTAACTGGACAAAGTTACTAGCAGTTTCTGGGTAACTAAAACACTGGAACAATTCTAGTAAACCTTTATCTTCAGAGCTCCGTTAACTTCAGAAAAGTTACTGATCTGGGCCATAGACCTAAGAGCTCTGTAGGCCCAGGTAGGTGGACGGGTGGGAGTCGTGACCTAGCGAGGATTGCTGCTGGCTACAAAAATCCCTATTCCAGGCTACAAAATCCCTACTCCAGTGCCCAGTGCATGTCTGGCCTTCAGCATGAACCATAAGAAGTGGCGTTTTGCATTTTGTATAGGCTCTTGACTCTAACCTGGCAATGCAAACAAATCAAGAAATCTCCCAGAATTCCTAAAAATGTAGAGCCAAGAGACGATAAGTGACACATTGCTTTACGGCAGAAGGAATTTATTCTCATTGTCTCTGGTGCCTGCTGGACCTCCAGGGATGGGTGGGGTAGAGGCAGAAAGTGGTCTTTCCTCTCACTTTGACTGTGTGCATTATATGGGCAAAGAGACACTGCTGAAGATGTCCAGCAGAAAATGTCATGGGAGGTATGATTGTCTTGATAAATCACATTTCTTCTCTAAACACGTTCAATTAAAGACTGCTGACTGCTAGCTAGTTCACAGCGCTTCATGCTGGGGGAGTGACGGATGGCTTATAGCGCAATTCCAACTCTGATTCAGGAAATACAAAATGGAAAAGGGAAAGACGGAAGTGGGAAGAAAATGGAGATCAAAAAGCAGTTTAGCACTATAGATATTTACCAGGCACTGACACCCTGCCGGGCAGCAAGTCCACAGAGACCAAAGTCATATGACGACCTTTGGTTCACAGAAAGCCGTACACTCACTACTCAACTCTGATTGCTACAAGAGACTCTATCTCAAAAAACTTTTGATTAAAAAAAAAAAAAACACCTTGAAATTTGGAATACCTGTTCTGATTTTTCTGTGTTTGTTTGCGGGTTTCTCATTTTGGTTTGGTCTGGTTTGCTTTTAAGAATGTGGCGGGGTTTCTTGTGACCCTTGAACTGGTTGGCAAGGCTGTCAGGGATGACTCTGAGTTTCTGACCCTCCTGCAGCCACCTCCCATGTGGTGGAATTCCAGGCGTGCACTACCATGTGCCAGTGGCGCTGGGGATCAAACCCTCACACGGGCTAGGCAAGTACTCTAGTAGCTGAGGTATGCCCTCACTCCCCCCTTATTCATGTTCTCATTGCCATTCAAACAAAACAGAGGACATGTGATGTCATAAAATGAACAAAAGGAAGGCCATTTCTTGTCATCAAAACAGAATTAGGGACAATGTTAAAGAAGCCGTAGGAAGGTGGGTCCTCTCCACAGTCCTCAGGCAGACACGTATAGTCCAGTTGAGCTTTGGGAGGTAAGATTAGGAGAGAGGAAGAGAGAGAAAGCAGATAGGGAGAAGCTGGGAACGTAAGTTGCAAGTCTGTCCTTATCACCTCCAATACTAGGTCACTAGATGATCTGCTCCATTCCCTCAGTCCTCTTTCCTCCTCGACCAGTGCTTTGGCAGGACAATCGGTGGATTTGCTCTGAGTCTAGATTCTGCCTGCATTCCAAGTACGTAGACATGACAGGGGGGTCCGCACTATGAAATGGACAAGGTTTATCAGCAAAGAAGTCATTTTACAAAAGTAAAACCAAGTTTTCCTTCAATTCTTATGAGTCCGCATGACATGTCACATAGGAAATTTTGTAATTTCTCAGTTGCACAATTAGCAGCAAAAAGCACGAGAACTGAGGGTGACAGCAAATTTCCTCACCTGTTTGCCCCAGAATGGAAGCAACTGCCACTCAAACCATTGGTCCAGGGCCATGTCCTGAGTTCCCGCTGTAAGCCAAGACTTGAGCCTGGCTCTAGGGTTCTCTGAGATTCCAGCAATTCATTACCACACAGTGAGTTCAGCTGAGCACACGGCCATGGTACGAGGCAAGAGCTACTGAGGTGGAGAGACACTCGGTGATTCAGCATGGTGATCATCCTCCCTGGGCTTCTAAGCTAACGTGAGTCTTCTTGCTACCACGGGACAGCCTAATAGAAAGGGAACCTGTATGTACAGCAATTGGCTAATGAAGAGATACAAAAATACAAGAATCAATCAGTTCAGATTTCAATTGGCTTCTGCCTAGCACTCAATAGGCTTAAATAGGATCATTGGCTTACAATCAAACCAAACCAAACTATACCCTTAAAATTATTTCCCAATTTACATTCTAAATAAAAATGGGTTGTTGCCTACATACTTGATCTTCTCATTCATTAGGTATTTTTTAAATATTTATTTTTTTATCTATCTATCTATCTATCTATCTATCTATCATTTATACAATATTCTGTCTGTATGTCTGCAGGCCAGAAGAGGGCACCAAACCCCATTACAGATGGTTGTGAGCCACCATGTGGTTGCTGGGAATTGAACTCAGGACCTTTGGAAGAACAGGCAATGCTCTTAACCACTGAGCCATCTCTCCAGCCCCTAGGTATTGTTTTCTATAAACCACAAAGAGTTAAATCAACTTAAGGCATTTGGATGTTAGCTCACTTCAATTTAATAGCTCATACTGATTAGAAAGGATTCAAGAATTGGTGTTGGCCAAATGAAGGGAGGAGCTAGGAGTGTGCTGATGAAAACACATTGTATATATGTACAAAATTCTCGAGGAATAAAAAAATAAATAAAATGTTTGCTGATATAGAATGAAGAAAAATAAAGCATTGGCCTTTAGGGGAAAAAATGCTTTGGTGCTTCTTTAGCTCAATGAAAAGCTTAGGAAATTGTCAAAGGAAACATTGGTTTTGTTGCTCAGAATAAAGCCACTTCTGACAGCATACACGTACGTGTGACCAACCTCTGCGGCAGTCCGATCGCAGGCCGTAAAGCAAATACCAGGCAATGTTTCAACAAGTAAATCTGTCTGCCTCTTAAGAAACCGAATGATTCGCTCTCAATGCAACGGTTTCTAAAGGAGGGCTGTAGCCACAACCAGCGTCAGAGAGGAAGGAATGAATGATGTTGCACCAAGGTGCCACAGATAACAGGGAGGGCGCACGAGTCCGTGAGAGGCAGACATACGGCCGCCTTCCCCAGAAGAGTATCATCTCTCTAGTAATGTCCTTGAGGTATATTTTCTTTTAGGTCAATATTTTAGTTCTAATTCTGAAAGACAAATATGTAAATATGGGAGATAGATAGATAGATAGACAGACAGACAGACAGATACATTCATACATACATACATACGTATGTATGTACGTAGATACACTGATACATGGATGCATAGGTAGATAGGTAGATAGATAGATAGATAGATAGATAGATAGATAGATAGATAGAGGTAGATGCATAGATACATAAATATATTGGTACATAGATACATAAGTAGATAAATAATGGATAGACAGCATATAATGTCTAGAGCGTTATCCAACAACCTAGAAGAAAAAGCAGTGAAGAAATGGTATTAAAAGCTTCTCTTTCTTGCCATTGTTGTTAGAAGATGGGAAAGAGAAAGAATAAAGAACTGTGCACATGCCTAGAACTCTTAAAGCAGAGAGCACTACTCAGTCTCGTCCTTTTGTTACTTAGAAATACCCAGTGTTGCCAGATTTCTCAAGGAGAAATTCCCAAATGTTTTGTGACATCGGGTTTTTAAGTGTTGGTGTAAGAAATCAAATAGCAATAAACATACATACAAAGTCATTTTCAGATGTGACTCCTGCCCAGTCTGTAGACTAAGTAAACATTCATCAAGTTGAATAAACAGTTACAATAACCCTCTTCTGTATGCAGTCAGGGGCAAGTTCAAAGAAATCTGCGATCGCCCAAATGGTGTTTGCCAATTGTATTGCCTTGAAACGGAAGTCTACGTTGGGAGGTGTTTAAATAGACGACCGTGCTGCCTGCCCATGGGGAATCAACCCAGAGTTGAGGACGTCACACCCAAGAGCTGAAGCCTTTCGCTCGGATCCCTCACAGCGTGTTTTATCCTCGCTTCTCTCTCTCCTGTCCTCTCTTTCTCTCTTCTGTGTTTTTAATAGGTTCTTGTCCATTCCTCAATAAGTAATAAAGAAAATTAGCAGAGAGAAGGCTGTGTTTTTAAGTTATTATTTTGTGTGTGAGTGTTTGGGTTGTATGTATGTCTGTGCACTACGTGTGTGCCTGGTACAGGTGTGGGCCAAAGACGGTGTTGAATTCCCTGGAACTGGAGTTACAGACAGTCATGAACTGTCATATGGGTGCTGGCAGTCGAACCTTGGTCCTCTGAAAGAGCAGCCTGTGCTCTTAACTGCTAAGCCATCTCTTCCTGAGAAGGCTGCTCTTTAAAGTGTGTGTTCTGGGACTGGAGAAATAACTCAGTGGTTCAGAGCACTGGCTGCTCTTCCAGAAGACCTGGGTTCAGTTCCCGACACTCATGTGGCATTTACAACTACCTGTAAGTCCAGTTGCTGAGGATCTGTTGCGCTCCTCTAGCCTGTGTGGGCACTGCATGGATGTGCATGGATGTGGTGCACAGACATCCACGCAAGCAAAACACCCATACAAATAAAAAGAAATAAAATATTGGAAGTTTGTGTTCTACCTCATGTTTGACTGTGGTTGGATTCTCAATGTGGCACATCCTCCTACCTGGCTTAGGTGAACTCCTGGTTCCCAGTGTTCCCTGCAGAGTATGGAAACCAGGCTCACATCCACTGCCTTTGTTCAGCGTCTCAACCAATCCTTCTTCACCCTTTATCTGAGTCCACTCCCTTCTCCCTTAGGAAAAATACCCTCCCTCTCATGAAAACTTGCAGGTTCTCGCTCCCTGTAAAGGGAATCCCCAAAACAGAAAGCCTTTCCCCAGGCAGTCAGACATCACTTGGAACGACTCGGACATGAGGAGAACGCAGAGAATTAAACACATTTGCTTCATCACCTCTTTCAAATGCCGTGTCCTGGACCTGCTCTATCCTGAGACTCATGGGCTTCCCCAGGTCACCGCTTTCTCCACCTTAGAAATCACTCATTGGTGTGCTGCACACTGGGGAACGCAGATCTCTTACCTGTCAGTTCGGTGGGCGGGACGTTTAGTGTGGCTACAATGGGTCAGAACCACGGTCTGGGTGCTTCCTGGGAGCTTCACTTGTCCTTCCTTCATTTTTACCTCAGTAATGGTGGTGTACCAGTCATGGCTCCTTCTCTTTGTCTCTAAACCCAACAATCACAAGTTGAGCTCGGCTCACACCCAACACTCCATTCATCCTTGGCCCCTACCCATCTCACGTGTCCCAGGACGCTTGTGGCTGCATCTGCTCCAGCTGCATAAGCCAAGACCAGCTCCCCGAATTAAGGTTAAATGGGTAGTCACTTTGATTCTTACCGCAGTTTCTCCTTGTCAGACTAGATGATGTGTTCATGCAGGACACTGAGTGGCTTCCATGCGTCTCCCTATTGTGTGACCCAGGCACAGCTGTAGAACCAAGATCTCATTGTTAGGGTTTTCTTGGGACATGAAGCTGCCAACTCTGCTTGTTGAGTGAGTGTAGATTCAAGATAGTTAAAGGTTGGTTCCCAATTTTCTGAGAAACCACCATACTGATTTCCAATGTGGTTGCACAAGTTTGCATTCCCACCAGCAATGTATGAGTGTTCCCCTTACTCCACATCCTCTCCAGCATAAGCTATCATTGGTGTTTTTGATCTTAGCCATTCTGACAGGTGTAAGATAGTATCTCAGAGTTGTTTTAATTTGCATTTTCCTGATAGCTAAGTAAGTTGAAGATGTCCTTAAGAATCATTTGGCCATTTGAAATTCTTCTGTTGAGAATTGTCTGTTTAGTTCAGTACAGCATTTTTAATTGGGTTATTTAGAATTTTAATGTCTAATTTCTTGAGTTCTTTAGATTTCTCAGAAAATTGGGAATCAACCTACCTCAGGATCCAGCAATACCACTCCTGAGAATATACTCAAAAGGTGCTCAGTCATATTACAAAAGCATTTGTTCAACTATGTTCATAGCAACATTATTTGTAATAGCCGGAACCTGGAAACAACCTAGATGCCCCTCAACTGAAGAATGGATGAAGAAAGTGTGGAATATCTACACATTAGAGTACTACTCAGTGGTAAAAAAACAATGACATCTTGAATTTTGCATGCAAATAGATGGAATTAGAAAACACTATCCTGAGTGAGGTAACCCAGACCCAAAAAAATGAATATGGTATGTACTCACTCATAAGTGGCCATAAACAAAGAACATCGAGCCTATAGTTTATGATCCTAAAGAAACTAAGTAATAAGGTGAACCCCCAAATATATATATATATATATATATATATATATATATATATAGAGAGAGAGAGAGAGAGAGAGAGAGAGAGAGAGAGAGACCCACCTGGGAATTGGAAACAGACAAGATCGCCTGACAAAATTGGGAGCATGGGGGCAGGGATAGGGGTAGAAGGAAGGGGAGAAGAGGAGGGTTGAGGAGAACTTGAGGGAATGGGATAGTTGAGATGGAGGAAGGACAGATATGAGAGCAAGGAAAGAGATATTTTGATTGAGGGAGCCATTATGGGGTTAGCAAGAAACTGGCTCTAGAAAAATTCCTAGGAATCCACAAGGATGACCCCAGCTAAGCCCCTAAGCAATACAGGAGAGGGTACCCGCACTGGCCTTGCCCTGTTGTCAGACTGATGATTATTTTAAATATCACCATAGAACCTTCGTCTAACAACAGATGGAAACAGAGGCAGAGACCCACATCGGAGCACTGGACTGAGCTCCCACGGTCCAGTAGAAGAGTGGAAGGAGTGAGAGTATGAGCAAGGAAGTCAAGACCATGAGGGATTCACCCACTGAGACAGTTTGCCTGAGCTAATGGGAGCTCACCAACTCCATCTGGACTGGGAGTGAATGAGCATGAGATCAAGCTAGTTCCTCTGAATGTAGTTGACAGTTGGGGCAGACTGAGGGGCCACTGACAGTGACACTGGGGTTTGTCTCTACTGCATGTTCTGGCTTTTTGGGATCCTATTCTCTTTGGATGTAAACCTTGCTCAACCTAGATATAGTAGAGAGGGGCTTGGACTTGCCACAGGGCAGGGTGCCTTGCCCTCTCTTAGAATTGGAGGGGGGAGGAGTGGGAAGGTATGTGGAGAGAGTGGGAGGAGGGGAAGGAGTGGGAATTTGGATTGGTATTTTTTTTAAGTAATAAAATAATTAAAAATAGATAGTTAAAGGACATTATTAGCAGGTTGTATGTGTTTGAAGACATCTTAATTTGTATAATTACTATATGTAAATATAAAATAATTAAGTAAGTAGATGGCATTTAAAGGATTTTAGCTGTATTTTATTCTCCTAGATCTGAATTGGCCAAAAGGACATTTTAAGTCTGCCATAGGGGCAAGTTGAAACCTTAAAAAGTTTAAAACTTTTGAACTCTTAAAAGATCAAAGTTTTCTGTTTTGTTTTGCTTTTTTTAATTTCTTAAGGGGGAGTTTTTTTTTATTTTTATTTTTTTGCTTTGTTGTAAAGTTAACTCAATAAAGTAGCTCACCATATTTAACTCTAGTCCCACAAGTTCTGGAGCCTTCTGACCTCCAACAGGCACCAGGCACACATGTGGTGCGCAGACATGCAGGCAAAAACAACCTTTGCTATAAAATAAAATTAAATAAGTCTTTTTTAAATGAATTAATTAATTAATTAATGAACAAACAAATGGATGAGATGTCCCAAATCTGGGGAAAGATAGGAGCAACTAGGTACAACTAATCTAAGTCTCCAAACATGGTGAACCCCAAGAGCCAGGACATGTTATCACCAAAGGGTAAATAAGCATCACGGTATCTCCAAAGAAACAGATATGCAGGCAATAGCATGCAGTGCTCGGGAACATCTCACAGATATGCAGGCAATAGCATGCAGTGTTCGGGAACAATCTCACGCATCTGCAGCCAAATGATTCTCAATAAAGGAAACAAAAACATGTGGTGGAACAAAGAAAACCATTGGCAGAGTGGTCCAGGGAGCCATGACACACAAGGTCGGAAATGACCTCCATCCCTTACTGAAAATGGGCCAACAACCTAAATGTTAGCTCAGACACAATAAGCTACTAGAAGAGAATGGTGGAGGATTTAACAAGTTGAGTAGACAGCTGGGTTTTGTTGTTGTTGTGTTTGTTTCTGTTGTTGACTCACACCCCAAAAGCAAAGGCAACAAAGTGAATCTATACAAACGGAATAACATCAGACCAAAAGGCATCCTTGCCTCAAAGGGAAACAATCAAGGGACAGACCGCTGAACGGGAGAAGATGTTTGCACACCATTAATCTGATGAGGAGGTAATATTCAGAATCTATCAGGAACTCAATGTGCAGCAAGAAAATCTGATTTTTTTTAAAGAGGAAAAGTTATCTGAATAGCTTTTTCTCAAAAGAGAGCACACAAGTAGTCAAGAAAAATATGGAAAAAATGTAAGTGCCCAGAAAATGCAAATTCTGTTCATAATAAGGTGTCCTCTCAGCCCAGTTGGGATGGCTATTATCAAAAAGAAAAAACTCACAGAAATCAAGGAGATGGTGAGGGGAAATGTCTCACACAATGCCAATGTGGATAGAAATCAGTACAGCCAAGAAACGGAGCTGAGTGGAGGCTGCCCGGAGTTCCAAACAGAACCACGGGGCCAGCAGTGGCCCAACTAGACAGAAATGCAAGCGTATTTCCAAGAACCATCTATCTGCACTCAGATGTTCACTGCGGCAGAGAAACAGAACACACCTAACTACCGTCTGTGGAGGGATGAAGAAAATGTGATATCCAGATCATGGGCACAATAAAATAGTGTCCCATCATTTAAAAGGGACAAAACTCTACCATTGTCAGGAATGTGGACAGAGCTGGAGATTAATGTCTTAGTCTGTGAAACCAGCCACAGGAAGACAAACACCACGTTATTCCAATCTGCACTGTTCTCTCCATGACATAGACGTGACCTCAAACTGGCGACTCTCTAGTGAGCTCTTCTCTCATGAAGTTTTGGAAGGTGTCTGAACATCGTTTTCATCTGTGACGGCATGGCTAGAATCAGGAAATGTACGAAGTGACATCAACCAGGCACAGAAATGCAAACCCAGTGAGCTCTCACTCGTTAGTGGAAGCTTACAGGAGCTGATGAGATATGAGAAGAGAGTGGACAGCCGTCCTTGGGGTTCAGCCGGGGGATGGCGAGGAGTAGAGAATGGGGCCGAGACAATACCAGTGTGGGGAAGAAACTCTAATGCTATACAGTTTGCAATATTTTTAATGTATCAATTCCTGAGACCGTCATACATGTCTACGATGTATTTTAATCATATCCACCACTACTCCTCCCTCTAACTCCTCCCAGATTTACCTCTCCTCCCTGTCCCTCCTCTCCCTTCCCCCTCCTCCCTCTAACCCCTCTCAGATCCACCTCTCCTCCCTACCCTTCCTCTCCCTACCACCTCCTGATATGGGAGGTGATGTATGTTGTGAATATGTTTTATTGCCATTGGCTAATAAAGAAGCTGCTTTCAGCCAATGGCTTAACACAATAAAGAGAGAGCAGGCAGAGTCAGAGAGAAGCCATGTAGCTGCCCACAGGAGACAGACACACCAGAACCTTACCGGTAAGCCACAGCCATGTGGCAATGCACAGATGAATAGAAATGGGTTAATTTAAGGTATAAGAGTTAGCCAAAAATAAGCTTAAGCTATTGGCCAAACAGTATTGCAATTAATATGGATTTCTGTGTAATTATTTCGGGAGTCTGGGCAGCCAGGAAACAAACAAGCAGCCTCCCCCAACACCCTCCTCCCTCTAGCTCCTCTATCCCTCCTCCTTCTCTATCCCTGTCCTCCCTAGCCACTTCCAGCTTTGTGTCTTCTATTTCTTTCTTTTTTTGCAAGACATACCCATAGGAACAATTATGTCAAGAACATAGAACATTTAGTTCACAGTTTAAACCCCGGCACTCGCGAGTCCAAGGAAGGTGGATCTCTGGGAATATGAGGCCAGCCTGGTCTACAAAGAGAGTTCCAGGACAGTCAAGGCTGTCACACAAAGAAACCAAAAACAACAAAGAATAACATTCTATGATGTTCTTCTCAGATTTAGAGCCCCTTCCTAAGAAGGAAACGCATGCCTAGTGTGTAAATCTGGCCAAGGACCCAGAGTTGAGGAGCCGGTGAGCCCCAGAAGTAAACTTATACAACTATTTGACAAAAATACCCTGGTATCATAGGGTCCTCTAAATGTGTGTCTTTCTACCAGCAAGCTAGAGCGTGGATCTTATTAGAGAAGATTCTTTGTGCAGTGGGTGGAGGTTAACACAGAAACTCACAACTGGTCAGAGGGAAGAGAGTAAATGACTCTGGAGTGCCACAAATAGGACACACACGGACACACACACACACACGGCACACACACATACACACGGACACACACCAAGGAACCACTGCAGAAGAAAGGAAGGAAAGATTCTAAGAGCCAGAGGTCAGAGATGAGCAGAGCAAACCATTTCTTCTCTCCACGACAGGAACTGTCCTCATGGGCTCACGGCAGTGGTGATGCGCCCACATAAGTCCTGAACAAGATGATGCCAGTCACCATTTCAGCCCAAAGTGGGAAGGGGTTCATGAGCACCCCACCCTAACTGAAGAGCTGTGGACAGCTGATGGCTTCTGGGGGCGGGACGAGTTTGTTTTCTTTAAAGTGGTGGTTCTTGGTGGGTGGGCCATGCCCTAGTGGATAACCTCACCCTGTAAGTATACAGACAGCGCAAAGGGAACACAGTGGGCTATTAGAAAAGGATATGCAATGGTTAATTAAACAGTTCAAAACACTGGGGGATAAGTGTTTGATCTCATTGAGGAAAGGAAGTTGCTAAGTATCCTAATTTAACCATTATATGCTGAGTACGAGTAGTTGAACCCAACACTGCCCTCCACAAACAGGTGCAAACATTATATGCCATGTAAAAATGATCATCATGAGCTGTGTTTTCCAAAAAGAGAACTGGCTACAGGTGCTGACCCTTGCTGAGACTGAGCACACATGGCAGAAGGAAAAGGTTACCCTCTTGGTTTACTATTCGTTAATTTGTCACCAGATTTAGAGACTCTCAGGTTTGGGACTATTCCAACAGAAGCAGGTTTTCTTCTTTGCACGTTAAGCTTCACTGAGCAGAAGGAACCTCAGTCCCCCAGAAACGAATAAAAGCCCCGAGCATCACCATTGGCCCACCTTCCACACTGCTGGCCGCTTAGCCATGAGACCCCATTCCTGCCTGGCTGTCCTCGTGCTGTTTGTGATGATAATGCCAAAAGGTAAGTGGGGAAATGACGGCAGGATCGGGGCTTCTGAGGATGTCTACTGAGGGGCTTTGTCCCCCATAACCCAGGTGTCAGCACATGGACCTGAGGATCCTAAAGTCCAGCATCTTCAGAACTGATGAGGTCCAAATTCAGAAAGATGAGTCTTAGCAACATAAAAAGGGGCCCAAGAACTCCACCATGGGGAGCGAAAAGCCCAAGTCGAGAAACAGAGACTCAGAAACTACTTGACATAAAACTTAAGTCAATAGACTTTAAAAAAAAAAATGGCTACCACCAGCACCCCAGTCTCCAAAGGAGTGTGAAGATTAATTCATATTGCTGAGTGGATGGAGAGAGATAAAGAGTCCATTGATGAGATGTGTGTGTAAACACTAGAAGCAAATAAGACAACTTAGGAGCAGAGGAATTAGGGGGAAAGTGAAGATAATGGGAAACGTCGATTTAAAAAATGCTACTTGTAAGGCTACAGAAAGCATGTAAGAGTCTGGTTGCAACCTCAAAACCCGCAATTCACATGCTTGAATACTAGAATACAGAATCAAAATTAAAGTCACTCCAGTCTCTTCTGGTTGTTTCATGCAGATTCTGGTGAGAACTTAGAAAATTCATTCCCTGCTACTTTTTGGAAAGAAGGGGGCTTGCTGAATATACCTGAGGGAGCAGTGGGCTGCACAGCAGTAACGACACTGCCCACCGCCAGCAGGATGCCCTCATCTCTCTGTTTTCACTGAGGGAGAGAGCCCTTCTTGGCTCAGCTCTGCGGTTCATTTAGAGCACAGCCAAAGCCTCTCTCTTGTGGGTTTGGACCTAATTTAGGAACATCGTCACATCTACCTGGCACATAGCTGCACTCTCAGAGGGGACTTGATACAATTCCCAGCTCATTTCTTAGCCCTCCTCGAAAGTTTGACTGAGGTGGACAGACTCGCAGGGACGTGTGATGTAAAATATGACGGTAATTATTTGAATGTGGATAGCACTTTAGTGGTCCTGTCTGTCACTTTAGATAACAGAAGCCATGCTCACTTGAAGAACACGCTTCCACTAAGATCCCACGTGTGACCGCAAGGTTGAACCAAGTTCCCCTTCCTCTGGGATTTCTTTCCCCCAATCTACATGGACGTAAAAATGGCAGCTGATTTCTGCCACACTTTAGCCTCAAGGTCTCTTAACTGAGTAGTGAAGAGACTGGAGAGATTCTTTGCCATTTTGCCATGTGTGACAGCATTAAAGAACCCAGAGGGCACTCAGCTATGTGGAGGAAACCAGAGGTGGTGTTTCAGTAATACGAGGACATGAAATAACCGAACTTGGAACACACACTACAATGGTGGTTATCAAAGCCAGAGGTGAGGGGAAGCAGACTGGGGAGTTATCAAAAACTCAGTTGGACAATTTGATGAGTAAATTTTATAGACGAATTCTAAAACTTTCTGGCCATAGCTCTTAAAGATGTGAGGATGTTGGGCCTCGTGGTGAGTATTCTTATCATAATAAAATACAGAGAATAGTGGAAGTCTGTTTAGGAGGACGGGAGAGAGAGCCTGCTGCAGAGCCGACAGGGAACCCAGAGGCCTGCATTGCAATTCAGGGTCCCTGGCCCCTCGCTCTTCCCACATGGGTTGTCCCTCGAGGACAGAGTAAACCAGAGTCACGCAGTTCTTCAGTGCAAGCAAGCACTTCACACGACCAGGTCTCTTGGGAACCCATGATGTCAGAGCCCCAGGAAAAGATCAAAGCATCTAACTTCCAGTGTGATCTTTTATTCTTCTTACTGTTTGAGAGCTTTATGCACGCCCACAATGTGTTTTGATCAAGCCCACCCCCAAGCCCTCCTTTCCAATTCTTCCTCTATCCCCACCACTTTTCTCTCGCAGCGTCATGAGATTTGCTTGTGTTTTTATGGTTTATTATTTTTGCTTCAGCAGCTGTTAATTGACATCAGGTGGGCACTTTGTCCCAGGCCTGGAGACGCTGTGGCAGCAGAGGGGAAGGTGGAGAGGGGAGTCTGTCTGTCTGCAGAGACAGCTGAGTGGGGTACACAGGAGAAGTGGGGGAGGCCAAAGCTGTTGGGGAAGCAAGTCAGGCCCAGGGCCAAAGGTTATCTACACTGCAACCTGGACCCCATGCCCTAAGCCCTTGTGGGCTTTGCTTTTAAAAGCCAGCTTCTACTAAGTCAGCTTCTACTAAGGACCATAAGCTGACGTGTGTCTTTTCTGTGACATCTGTTGTCATCATCAGTGGGAAGAATGACTGACAATTCGTGGTGCTGGAAAGACAAGCTGAGGGCACTGCCATGTAGCTATGTTCTCCTCAACAGCTAAATGAATTAAGAAAACATGTGGATATACGTGAAGGGAAATTTCAACCCTGAGAAGTCTCTCCATGCACGTACACACGAAAAGCCATCGAGTAACTCAATAACCATGTTCTTAGACCGTTCTGAAGGGTGAGCTGAGGTGAAGGCAGAAGGGTGGGTTGATTTTCTACAAAGTTAGTTTGAGCTAAGGACATATGCTTCTGATAAGGGTGCTGTTGAAACTACTTCTTGGTGGAGGTATTGATGCCTTCAGTTCAGGGTGATTCACTAGAGAGGAAACTGAGCAAGCCATTGCTAATCCAGTAGAGTCCCAACGATACCTTCTCCATCGTGGTTACAGCCAACACTTCCATGCACTTACAAAGTACTGCCCAGGATGAGGACCACATCTCTAAATCCCACAAGTTAGCCTGCTCACTCCAAGGTGTATATAATTCCAAGCCCCTAACCTCTTTCCCTAAAAAAAAAAAGGACACTATTTCTGTAGAAGCATATGATCTTTCTGTGTAGACAATATTGTGTCTTCCATTCCAAAACCATCTTCTGGGGCTGTGGTTTACTGCACACTTTAAGCACTTTGAACATGAATTCATGGTGTTGTTCAATTCCTTCCTGTGCAGGAAAAGCTGGCGTTATCCCTGGGGAAAAGCAATGCATTTTGTTGAAAGGGATATGCAAAGACATAGCATGCACGTCCACAGATGATACCATTGGCGAATGCAATGATGAGAAAAAATGCTGTCGGAAGTGGTGGGTGTTCGAACCCTACCCAACACCTATTCCTAGAGGAAAATCTCCTTAGAGGGGAGAAAACTTGCAAGCCGTCAAGTTTCAGAAAGCATGGACAAACTGTGTAGATTTCGACTTAAGTACACTCACCTTCTCCCTTGCCTGGAAATAAATGTTCTGAGTCCGTTCTTTCTGCTCTCTCAAAGTCTCTTAAAAATCTCCTAGAAGTCAGTAAAAGGGGCTGAGGGGGAAATGCCCTCCCTTCCTCAAGATGTATTGGAACATCTCTGCTTAGTGTCCAACTTCAATAATTTTAAAACATGGCTTGAGAAATTATTTGGGATTTATCATAGCAATATTCTCCTTTCTAAATAATAATAATAAGCTAGAAGAAAATGTATGAGAACTTCATACCTTGAGAATATCTGAGCAAAATGAGCACCCAATAAAAAAGATCAAGATAAAACCCAGCAGTGGTGGCGCACGCCTTTAATCCCAGCACTTGGAAGGCAGAGGCAGGTGGATCTCTGTGAGTTCGAGGCTAGCCTGGTCTACTAGAGCTAGTTCCAGGACAGGCTCCAAAGCAACAGAGAAACCCTCTCTCAAAAAAAAAATCAAGATAAAACTTGAAACATGTAAAACGATGAAAATGAAGTACGCAGTGTTTGATTGTCTTCACGGGAAAAGAAACACTGTCTCTCATTTGCCCCCGGAAAGGACAGCATTTTTCTGGACTGAGAATGTAGCTCAGAAACAGAGCATTTGACTGATCCTGGCTCGAGCTACTAAATATAAATATGAATTTCACTACTGATGAGATCTACTTAGAGCCTATGGGTAAAAAGGCTGTCAGTCATGTGATCTTGCTGACACTGCACTGAGATTAGGCTGTAATTCCTACTGCCTCCCCCCAAATACAACCTAAAGTGACAGAATCCAAATCCATAAAATCCCCAAAGATTACATTTCTCCGTGTCTATCTCAAAAGGTTAAGAAACTCCTAAAATATACACGATTCTGGGAGAAAATGGCTTTTGAATTTCCTTACAATACAGCTATTAACATAAAGGTAATTTATCTGTGAAACTTTAAAACATGACAGACCATCTTACAGGCTATTATATACAATACAGTACTTAAGATAAACACACAGGGTTTCGCATAATAACAATGATTGCACAGGTAAAAAACAATTATGAACAAATCAGATACATCATAAATAGTCAAAGTGAAATATATAAATGCATACTGCTGTTATCGGTGATTGTGTGCTCCTCCTTTTGTAACTATGGTGGTTTAAAAAAAAATCATGACAGACCCATGAAGTCTATTAACGAAACCATTAAGAAGACACTATGAATTCCCACTACAATGGCCACCAGAAGAGCCTAAGCCTTCTCATCTTCCACAAATGAAGATATACCAAAAAATGTGTTTATTCACTGACAAAGTCTCAACGTTCCTATGGATATGCACAATATTGAAACAGAAAGAAGCCCTGTTACACTCTATGCGCTGATTTCGGAGCATGAAAACCTGTTCTGGTTGGTTTTGGTCCACTTAACACACCATAGACATTAATTGAGAAAATATCTAAGATTGGCCCATAGGTAAGCCTGTGGGGACATTTTCTTGATTGATGATTGATGCGGGAGGGTCCAGCCCATTGTGCGTGGTGCCATCCCTGGGCAGGTGGTCCTGGGTTTACCAAGAAAGCAGGCTGAACAAGCCATGAGGATCAAGACAGTAAGCAGCACCCCTCCATTGCTTCTGCTCCAGTTCCTGCACCGAGTTCCCACCCTGACTTCCCTCTGTAATAAACTACGAGCTGTGAGCTGAAATAAACCCTTTTCTCCCCAGGTTGCTTTTGGGCACAGTGTTTTAAAAATTCTAACTAAAGCAAAATCCATTCCTCTTGCTCCTGCACACAGACCCAAGTTGACAGAAATAATCCTATTGACCCAATAGCAACTTCAAAAGTGTCTTCTCACCTCACAGGTGGCATGATTAGTTGTAAGTAGATAACAATTTTCAGGCTCCTTTAGGCAAACAGTGCTTTGCTTTGGTGGAAGATCTTGAAATCTCATCAGCTGGAGGAATGCCAATCAATGCAGGCCAAGGTGTGTGTGTGTGTGTGTGTGTGTGTGTGTGTGTGTGTGTGTGTAAGTGTGTACAGGTACCTGCAGAGGCCAAAAGAGAGCATCAGATTCCCTGAAGCTGGAGTTACAAGCAGTTGTGAGCTGCCCAACATGAGTGATGAGAACCAAACTTGGCGTCTTGATGGAAGAGCAGCAAGTCCTCTGAACCACTGAGCCACCCTCCAGCTCCTCCCACTAAACATCTAGGGAGAAACTAAAGTCTGAAATCAAAACTCAAATAACAAATCTCTCTTGAAAGATGTGCCAAAGCCCAGAGCCATTAAAATCCAAATGAATTAGTTCGTGGAATTGTCTTTCCCACACTGGAATTCAAGGTTTTCAATTAAATGACTGAAAACTGTCAGCAGCGGTTTTTGATTCCTCATCACAAAGATCCCCCGGTGGCTCAGGAAGCTTTAGTTAATTCAATATCGAGTCTCCTGTGGTCTTCCTGTTTCATCTGAGCAGAGGATTAGATAAGGGGGTTGGAAACCATACCAAACAGCCCGGGAGATGGCTTATTTGGTGAAGTTCCTACCACATAAGCAAAAAGACCTGAGGTTAGATCCCCCAGAGCTCTGTTTAAAAGCCCAGCGTGGAGCCATGGGACTGTAAACCCAGGCTTGGGGTGAGAGGCAAACTGGAGTATCCTTGGAGCTCCTTGGCCGGCCAGCATAGCCAAACTGATGTGAGCTCCAGGTTCAGTGAGAGATGCTTCCCAAAAAGAGAAGTGGGGGGCAATCAAGACACGGACTCCACCAGCACATGCAGACATGTACGTGTGCACCCCTCCACACACGTACACAACACCACACACCACAGACACACAATCGATAAAAATAAGATTAATTCCTCAACATAAAGCCAGCCACACTGAACCTTAGAAGAGTGAGAAGTGAACATGTTGGCACAGGAATCCACTTCCTAAATATAATCCCAACACCACAGACACTGAGAGAAACAATTAATAAATGGGACCTCCTGAAACTGAAAAGCTTCTGTAAAGCAAAGGACACGGTCAACAAGACAAAACGACAGCCTACAGAATGGGAAAAGATCTTCACCAACCCCACATCAGACAGAGGTCTGATCTCCAAAATATACAAAGAACTCAAGAAATTGAACACAAAAGAACAAATAATTTAATAAAAAAAATGGAGTACAGACCTAAACAAAGAACTCTCCACAGAGGAATCTAGAATGGCTGAAAGACACTTAAGGAAATGTTCAACATCCTTAGTCATTAGAGAAATGCAAATCAAAACAACTCCGAGATTCCATCTTACACCTGTAAGAATGGCCAAGATCAAAAACACTGATGACAACTTATGCTGGAGAGGCTGTAGGGTAAAGGGAACACTCCTGCATTGCTGGTGGGAATGCAAGCTGGTACAACCCCTTTGGATGTCAGTGTAGCAATTTCTCAGAAAATTAGGAAACAACCTTCCTCAAGACCCAGTAATACCACTTTTGGGTATATATCCAAAGGATGCTCAATCGTGCCACAAGGACATGAGCTCAACCATGTTCACAGCAGCATTGTTTGTCATAGCCAGAACCTGGAAACAACCTAAATGTCCTTCAATAGAAGAATGGATTAGAAAAATGTGGTACATTTACACAATGGAGTACTACACAGCAGAAAAAAATAATGACAGCTTGAAATTTGCAGGAAAATGGATGGAGCTAGAAAACATTATTTTGAGTGAGGTCATCCAGACACAGAAAGACAATTATCACATGTACTCACTCATAAGTGGTTTTTAAACATAAAGCAAAGAAAACCAGTCTACAAATCACAATCCCAGAGAACTTAGACAACAATGAGGACACTAAGAAAGCCTTACATTGATCTAATCTACATGGGAAGTAGAAAGTAGAAAAAGACAAGATCTCCTGAGTAAATTGGGAGCATGGGGACCATGGGAGAGGGTTGAAGTGGGGAGGGGAGAGGCAGGGAGGGGAGCAGAGAAAAATGTAGAGCTCAATAAAAATCAATAAAAAAGACATTAATGAAAAGCGATGTTCTGAAAATGCCAAAAAATAAGATTAATTAATTTTTTAATAAAAAGAAACAACAAGATCAAAAGAAGGTGAAACAGAAATTCCAGCGCTGTCTCCTCCACAGAGAAGAAGCAAAGGAAGTGAAAGATGACATTCTGGAGTGAGCGGCCATGGGGCTCAGCAAAGAAAAGACGGAGACCCTTTCAGATGTGGAAACTTGAAATGCTGACTGTAGAGTCATGACCAGGGCACTTCCTGGCCAGGGGACTTCCCACAGAATAAAGGGTAAATAGCATAGCTGAGGAATCTCCATGCCTTTGAACACATCAATCCCAGCTCCTGGAGTGTGCCTCACTCATCCCAGGCCAGAGGGCAAACTGGGAGACCCAGGATCCTCACAGTAGCTCTGCTTCAGGAAAGGAACTTGCCTTGCTCCACCCCCAGCTTCTGACACACTGTCTGCAGTAGTCCCTATAAGGATCTTTCTTCCTGGCAGAACAGGGATTTCAGTGAACAGCATCTCTGGAGTCCCATCACATTTGCCCCAAAGTCGGCAGCTCCATAAATCTATATAGACCCCCCCCCCAAAAAAAAAAAACAGAACTCAAGACAAGATAGTGCCCTACAATACAGGGGCAGGGGCTCAGCACAGTGGAAAGTGTCGTTGGAGGTTTGACCACTGCATTCCAAGACTGATCCCTGCCGCACTCCCTAACCCCCACCCTCACCCCTGCACCCTTGGTGCCCATTGCTGCCTTCATCAAGTGCCAAGACTTTTGCCAGAGTGCCTTCCTTACTTCACCAGTAAAAGCATAGACAAACCAAAAGTAAAGTGCTGGAAAGAGCTATCCCATGCAAGCAGAAAAAAAGGCATAAGCAGATACAGTTACACTCAGTCAGTTAAAACCGAGAGGGGGCGGGAGACGAAGGGATCAACAGGCCAATTCAATACGAGGAAATAACAATTTTACGTACAGCCAATTAGACAGAGCAAAAGCAGACATTGTCAGAGCTTATGATATTGAGTGCCAACTGTCAACTGGCATGATCTGGAATTGCCAGGGAGATGGGCCTCTGGGCCCAGGTATATTGCTGTGCAACTGCTTCCTCGGAACTGAACCTCTCAGATGGAAGAGGGGGACTCATAAGACACAGAACTCACACAGCACCTGTAAGACCAGGCAGCTCAGAAAGCCACAAGATCCAGGAGGCCCCTCTCCAAGGTCATATGCATGTTGAGCGAGGAGCTTCAGGTTCAGGAGTTCTCGTCCGTGCTGGGGTGGGCTTTTGTCATTTGAATCACCAGTGTTCCTATAAGCAAACCTTCACTCACGTTGCTGTAACGCCAATACATACACGGTCACCCCAGTAAACGCAATGATTTGACTGGAACATCTTGTTGGTACAATGCCTGTGCACTGCTGGGGTGAACAGATGTTTGTTCATACACCTCCAAAGTCCGTGAGCCACGCCTCACTGGCCTGAGCACAGTGCACACTTGGATCCCCTTTCCCTGCTCCACATAAGTGAAGTGTATCTGCAACCCCAGGAACCACACAGTGAGAAAACTTGGCCAGAAATTGATGGGTGAATAACAACAACAACAACAAAAACTCTAGGGTAACTTTATAGCATTTAAACAGTGAAAGTAGAAACAAGTCAAGCTGTTGTGGAATATCCGTGAAGTGTGTTCTGTAACTGTGAAAATTATTTTGTTCACACTGCTCTCAAGGGAGGCTTGACATGACCACAGTATGGCATATGCACACTGGAAAGGTTACGGTAAAACACAATTTGTACAACTGGCATGCATTGCTTGCCCCGGCGGGCACACATGCTAACGTTGAACTCATACGGAGATTAGCGTGGCTCCTGGGCAATTAATATGCAGTAGTCGCCGTAATTTCAAACTGTTATAGGGAAAGAATGGAATGGGGAAAACACTTGGGACAAAATTAGAAGCTAGGAATAGATGAGGGCTAGCTGCCATTCTATCATTCTGATTAAACACCTTGGTCAAGGCAAGTGATACAAGGAAACATTTCATTAGAGGCTTGCTTGGGGTTGGCCCGTCGTCATCATGGCTGAGAGCCTGGAGACAGAGAGATAGGCATGGGGCTGAGCAGAGGCTGAAGCAGACAGGAGAGGAAGACTGGGGCCTGGTGTGGGCTGTCACCCCCAGTGACACACCTCCTCCAACAAGGCCACACTTCCTAATCCTAAACAGTCCCACCAGCTGGGACCAGCCGTTCAAACATATGAGCCTATGGAGGCATTCCCACTCAAACCACAAGATCCCAAGAAGGAGAAATTTGACCAAAAAAAAAAACCCAAATAGACCAAAATAATAAACATCTTTTAATTGTAAATTCTATAATCTATTTATCACTAGGTAGAGAATCTTATTCATTTTTCTGGTTTTCAGATAAACTGTTTAAGAATAAGAATAAAAAGATTAAGTAGGCTGGGTGAGCTAATACACACCTTTAATCCCAGCACTGCGGAGGTAGAGGCAGGTGGCTCTCTTTGTGTTCCAGGTCATCCAGGGCTGCACAGTGAGCTCAGGGCAGCCAGGGCATAGGACTGACAAAGGCCCTCTACAAAAATGTGACAGTCATACAGCTTAGTCTTCTTGTGGGACTCCTACCTAGTGACTTTTTGGCAAGCTACATTCAATGAAACCCATGATGCCTAGGCCACATTTACTATCTGATAGTAACTTATTATCTTTCTTCTTCTGTAACAACTTGTACTTGATGGCTGGTGACTCTCTGACCTTTGAGGAGAGGCATTGTCAAAACATCCTACCTGTCCCCACGGAGGCCCCAGGTGATCTGGCAATACCTCAGTGTTCACCAGCCTATAGCCTGAGTAGAACAGGATTAGTCCTTTGATGTCTATGATGGCAGTCAACAGCCGGGCATCACACAGTGTTCCTGGGCCTCCGGGCAGTACCATCTCGTTCCAAACCTACCACGCAGGGAAACACATATTGATTGGAAATATCAAAAAGTCCCTAAAAGCTCTGCCTTCAGTGTTCCATAAAGGACTTCTGTTTCTTCTCATAAATTCTGTCACTCCACCATGTAAACTCTGCTTCAGGAAGTCAAGGGTCTGCAGACGTGAGAGCAAACTCGGTATATTCTGGACTCCCGATCAAAGAGGGCAAAAATTGGAGCCAGACTGCCCCGAGTGAATGCAAGAATTGCCAACAAGTAGCACATACCCCCAAGGGCCTTCTAGAATGCTGGAGAAGTGGGGGCCCACGTGCGCCTCTGTTTCAGCAACGTACAAGGAGAAAGGACCTGAACCTCATGTGAACATTCCTGTACACAGACACACACACACACACACACACACACACACAGTTTTGTCTTTTTAATTTAAAGTTATAAAGATCAGTATTAAGGATATGGGCATACTTTATAGTATCTAAAGTTGGGGTGCTTCTGCCTCCTGTAAACCTTCCCTGCATCCCTCAGACTACTCTGGTATCCACTATGTAAGCCTCATCAGAGCCCAGTAGGTAAGTCATGCCACGTTGTCAGAAATACACTCACGTTGCCGTTCCATTTGCTTTTGTGCTATATGCCTTTGTGTGTTTTATAATGTCTTGATTTTTCCTACATTATTTCACAACTGCAAAGTGTGAACAATTTGTGTTCACTCAGACTTGTAGTAAAAACGTCAGCTGATCTCATTCAGTTAACTCAGAAATAAGTTTTCCCTCCATATCTCACTAGCATGTGTATAGTTTCACGTCTGACTGTCCATTGCCTAAAACACCGGCAAATCGGCACGCTGTCACGTCAAGGGCATTTCTTCCCATTATGAGCGAATGGGGTAAATAGTTTCCCTTGGTAAGTGGGGGCTTAACTTACATGGCTCCAGAACCCAGGAGGTGACACAGATTGTTAGCTGCATGTCTCCCCACCTTCTCCAGGACTGCCCCTTCCCTCTCCACTGTGTGCTCACCATCTGTGCCCACACCACGATTTGATGATCGTGCTTAAAGTGAAGGCCGGTCACAGCCATTGCACGCTACCTCCCGGTACAAAGCCTCATTGGAACCTAGACATGTTCTTGCTACTGAAAGGTTCAATAACCATGCAGCAGCTCACGACTCCAGGGCCAGAAACCGGCTCTCCTCAACCTGGCCTCTGCTTCTTATCAGTCTCCTTCCTTGGCTATGAGGGTCCTGCTCTCAATCCTGGGAGTCCTCACCTTGCTGTCCATGATTCCTCTGGGTAAGACAAAAGCTTCTCATTCCAGGGACAGGAAATTAGAGGTGAAAGAACGATACAGTGTGTAAGAAACTTGAGGAATTCAAGAAAAGAAAAGCGGTCAATTAGAAGAAGGTGGGAAGCCAAGTGGTGGTGAGGCAGAGGCAAGAGAATCTCTGAGTTCAAGGCCAGCCTGGTCTACAGAGTGAGTTTGTGGAGAGCCAGGGCTACACAGAGAAACCCTGTCTCAAAAAAACCAAACAAAAACAAACAGAAAGGAAGGAAGGAAGGAAGGAAGGAAGGAAGGAAGGTGGGAGAAGGGCTACCTTTGTCCTGGGTTCACAGAATGCTGTCAGCATTAAGTGAAGTCCTGGGTTTTATATTTCTTTTGTTTGTTTGTTGTTTGTTTTATTTGTTTTGTCTTTTTTTCAAGACAAGGTTTCTCTGTGTAACAGCTCTAATTATCCTTGAACTAGCTCTGTAGACCAGGTTGGCCTCGAACTCACAAATATCCGCCTGCCTCTGCCTCCCAAGTGCTGGATTAAAGGTTTGTGCCAACACCGCCCAGCTGTATTTCTTTAAAATCAGTTGAAACTTGGATGGTTTAACTTAATCCGTGTGGGAATTACATAAGGTAGGTGAAGGTCCTGCCTGAACTCATTTTTAATGTTTTTTAGCATATACTAATTATACATAATAATGGGTTTTATTGTGACATTTTCACACTTATACATGATGTATTTTGATTATATTCAGTTTCCCATCTTGTCCCCATCCCTTTCTTCTTCCCAAATGGCTTTCTTCTACCTCTGCCTTTTTTTTTTCATATGGTGAATACCCTTAGGTTTGTTTGTGAATTTGGATTTTTGTTTTGTTTTAGATAATAATAAAATTACTTCATTCTCCCCTTTCCTTTTCTCCCTCACCCCCCCATACACCCCTCTTTTTCTCTCTTTCAAGTTCACACCTTTTAAAAATTATTATTGCAAGCATTATTAGGAATATACACATATATGCAAATATAACCTGTTCGCTCTGTATAATGTTGCTTGTCTGTATGTTTTCAGGGCTGACCATTTGGTACTGGATAACTAATTGCTGTGTGCTTTCTCTCACTCAGCATGCCTTAGCTGCCTGTCGTTCTTTGTGTAGGGATGAGGTCTTTTCTGAGCTTTCCCCTTGCGCATTGGCGACTCTATGGCTGTTCTTGTTCAGCTCATGTCTAGGCAGTCATGTTGGTGAGACTTTCTGGATGTAGCTTCTGATCTTCTTAGGAGACACAATCTCACAGCCATCTCCCTTCCGTGTTTTCTGAGCCTTGGATGCAGAAGCATTTTAGAGATGTGTCCCCTGGGACTGGGCTCCACGACGCTGCATTTTGGTTGGTTGTGTTTTTTCTATAGCAGTCTCCATGTATGTCTGTTTTTGTTTTTGTTTTGCCTTTTTCTCTTCCTTCTTTTAGAATGTGTGTGTGTGTGTGTGTGAGAGAGAGAGAGAGAGAGAGAGAGAGAGAGAGAGAGAGAGAGAGAGAGATCCGGTGAGTCTCATTAGACATGTTTATAGGCGCATGTGTGGGAGGTTGTTTGCAGAAACATGGGCAAATTGCCAGTGGTTACACCACTGAAGAAAATGTTTTTCCCTCCCCCATCAGCGATTAGCTGAGCACACTTAGTAACCCCACTGTCCCCCTGACAGGAAGTTGATGGCCTCTGTAGGAATCTTGTGCAGGTCATCATGTCATACCCGGAATTCAGTATGTCACACACACACACACACACACACACACACACACACACACAGCCCTTGTCCCCTTCCACTGCAATCCGTGAGCCCTGAGGGGATGATACAGAGGTCCCCTTTGTGCTGGATATCCTACCCTCATCTTGGCAATCACTGATGCCCAGTGCAGGGAGAGACTTCTCTGATGGTCTCTGGCAGCAGCGCTGCTCTGTGGGCACAGCAGCTACTTAGAGAGTGTTGCTGGCTCTGTCATGACCATAGCAGCCTTAAACTAGTGCCCACGACCTCCCCAGCCATTGGCTTTTCACCGGGTTTGCAGCACCAGACATGCTCACAGAACTAGACTTCCCGTGGATCAGGATCAAATCTCATTCGAAAGTGGTTGTCTGTCTGTGTGGGAGGCTGCTGCTATTGCACCAAAGGGCTGTCTGTATTGTACACGGAGCTTACAGATGAGTAAGACTGTTGGCGACAACCCTCCCTGGAAGCCTGCACAACCCCTTTCTGCAGTATGAGGGCAAGCCAGCAGGAGGAAGCCTCATCACTGTCCCAGCTCGATGCTCTGAGTCCTGTGACCAAGGCATGTGGCATTGTCAGCATCAGGGTCTTACCGATAACAATGTCGCCTCCTTAATCACATGCTAAATCACCAATTTAATCTTTCTAAATTAAGTTTAAAATCTACCAGTATTATATAACAAACATATATGCTTGGTTTTACATTATTGTCTATTGATTTATCTTTCCAAATGCACACATTACCTAAAATACATTTTACTAGATACAATTAAAGATTTCCTTGACCATTAGTGTTTTTTTATATTTTTACTGAGACATAATTAACCATACATTTTAAGTTTGCCTTTAAGTAGTTTCTGTATTTGTGAAGTTATGCAGCCATCAACCCTATGTATCCTAGAGATAGTGTTCCCCCTTCTGATACCCTGCAAGTCTCCCCTACGCTGGACCTTGAATACAGACATAGCAATATGAGCTACGGTCCTTTGGTCTGGCTTCTTCCACTCAGAACAATGTTTCTAAGTTTCATTCCTGTGTTTCATTCCTTCTGGTATTGAAAATGGTCCCTCATTGTACTGAGGTGATGGTTCAGTGGTTAAGAACACTGACTGTTCTTCAAGAGAATAAGTATTTGATTCCCGGCACCCACTTGGTGACCCAACCATCTGTAATCCCAGTTCCAGGGGATCCTATGATCTCTTCTGTCCTCTAAAGCACCACCTACATGTGGTGCACAGGCATACATGCAGACAAAACATAGATAAAATTAAAAAATAACAATAACGTGTTTACTAATTAATAATTCAATAATTAAATAAAAAATTTAATAATTAAAATTAATTTTTTTTTTGAGACAGAGTTTTTCTATGTAACCCTAGATGTCCTGGAACTTGCTCTGTGGACCAGGCTAGCCTCAAACTCAGAGATCTGCCTGCCTCTGCCTCCTGAGTGCTGGGATGAAAAAGTGTGTGCCACCACTACCTGGCTAAATTTTTTATTTTAAAATTATACCGTATGACTACTGTGTGTTTGGTATCAGTTGGGTTGATTGTTCCGTTTCAGGGTTGTTGATAGTGATTCCATCTGTACTCGGGTTTTATGTGGATCTGTTTTCAGTTCTCCTGGGCATAAACTCGGGGATTGAACTTGTGTGCTCTGTGTTTCTCAGGATTTGCCAAACTGCACTCCGTGGCTGTCTGTTTTGAATCACCACGGCAGTGCACAAGGTCACCACTCGCTATTGTCTGCCATTCTGTCCCTCACGTCAGCCATGTGGTGGAGATGAAGTGACATCCCATTGTAGTTTTCATTTGAATTTTTCTACGAGGAACAATGGCTGCATGTTTCATTAGCTTCTTGGTCATTTATAGATCTTTCTCGGAGAAATAGCTGTTTAAATGTTCTGCCCATTTCTATTTTTTTTATTATTGAGTTGTGAGCTCTTTATGTATTTCAGTACTAAGTCCTTGTCAGACACAAGTTTGCAAATATTTCTCCCACCCTCCAGATTGTTGTCTTAAAATATTTATTGGACACACTCGTTATCGTTAAGTTTTCAGGGTCAAGTTATAGCCAGGCCAGCCTCAACAGTTTTTAAATAATTTAAAAACATTTATCATCATACACGGGAAAGTGTTCATGATCAGTCAGTTCGTAATAGACCTTCTGGGGTTTGTATGGCTTTAGTGAATTAATTAGCTTGATTGAAGTAAAAGGATTTAATAATTGTTAGCTGGATGTGGCGGCACATGTCTTTAATCTCAGCACTCAGGAGGCAGAGGCAGGCAGATCTCTGTGAGTTCAAGGCCAGGCTGGTCTACAAAGTGAGTTCCTGTACAGTCAGGGCCACACAGAGAAACCCAGTCTTGAAAAACTACTAATAATAGTAACAATAAATAATTGATTAGTGGATTTTTTTAAAAAGCTGAAAAAGGACCAGTTCTTCTGATGATGCCCACTGGCACCTGGCATCCTCCCCTTCCTGTATATCCCTCCCCAGTTCTTCCTCCCTTTTTACTTTTCTGATGGTCTCCGTCCTACTCAGAGTTTTTCATTTTTTCTAGATTCCACATGTGACAGAAAGCATGAGGACACATACCTGTAACCTCAGCACTTCTGGGGCTGAGCCAGGAGGCTTGGCACGGGTCCAAAGATAGCCTGGACTACTGATAAGTACCAGGCCATTCAAGGGTACATAGTGAGTTTCTGAATACAGATCCAGAGGAGGAAAGAAGAAGGAACATTCAATGCTTTCTTTCTGGTCCAGATGGTTTTGCTTATATGATGACCTTCAGTCCCAGCTATTTTCCTGCACATGGCATGCTCCATCCTTCTTTATGGCTTGACCCCTTCCTTATCCATTGCGGATAAACACATAGGCTGACCCCATGTTGTAGCTCCTATGAGCACATCTGAAAGAATTTTGCTTTAGGAATTAGCCCTGTTTTTAATTTATAATTTTTTATTCATTTTTTTATTTTTGCACCATAGACAGAAATCTAACTAGTTCTCTGCCCCTGCTTCATTTACATGCTCTTTCCAGAAGGAATAATCATTTGCCTGTACCTATCGCCTTCTTGTTTCCTCTTGCGTTCATTTTAATGTTTTTCTGACATCCTGGGAAAGTTCTTTATTCTTTTCTTAAATCATAAGCTATTTTAAATGATAAAAACAGCAAATAAAGAAGCCTAGAAAGATAGCTCAGTGGTTAAGAGCCCTGGCTGTTCTTGCATAGAACCAGACTTCATATCCTCAGAACCCACATGACAGCTCACATTTAAGTGTAATTGCAGTTCTAGGGGACCTGCCTGGCAGTTCCTCTGGCCCCCATGGGCTCCAGGCAGGCACACGGTGCACAGATACATGTGCAGGTATTCATACCAAATAAACTTTCAAAACGTAAATTAATACTAAAAATAAAAGTATCAAATAGAGGGACTGGGGAGGCAGCTCAGCAGTTAAGACACTGCTCTTGCAGAGAATCTGAGTTTGAGTCTCTGCACCCGTGTTGGGTAGTTCACCACCGCCTGTAACTCCAGCTCCAGGGGATCCAACACCCTCTTCTGGACTTCATGGGTGTTGTGGTCTGGGACCAGCCCAGACCAGAAATTATTTCTCAGACCAGAGGGGAGGCGTGGGAATAGAGGCCCAACTCACATGGTTTTTTTTTTTTTTTTTAGTTTTTCGAGACAGGGTTTCACTGTGGTTTTGGAGCCTGTCCTGGAACTAGCTCTTGTAGACCAGGCTGGCCTTGAACTCACAGAGATCCGCCTGCTTCTGCCTCCCAAGTGCTGGGATTAAAGGCGTGCGCCACCACCGCCCGGCTTCAACTCACATGTTTTTATCAGGAGGGAGTTTTCAGGGATTCTTCATGAAATCTTGAATTCTCATCCTGAAAATCACTCACATTTATTCTCCAAACAGCTTTTATACTAAAATGTAATCTGAGGGGGAAGTTCATTAGCATTCTGTTTTCTAGGTAGAATCTCAGTACCCATATCGGGGGCTCACAACCACCTGTAACTCCAGCTCCAGAGGATCCAACACCCTCTTCTGGACTCGTACACATGTGGCACACACACACACACACACACACACACACACACGGAATTTTAAAGTAGCAAAAATGAGTTTTTTCCAAAGTAATAATATATAAGCAGTTCCGTGAGACATATTTGTCTTCTCTTTTCAAAGCCAGAAGCTTCCTTGAGAGCCGGGATTGCTCCTCTGTGTACCTCCACTGCAGAATGAAGTGCGAATCCACTGAGTATGCCATCAGGTACTGTGAGGACTGGACCATCTGCTGTCGCGTAAAGAAGAAAGAACCAAGGAAGAGTAAGATGTGGTGACAAGCTGAACTCCGTCTTCTTCGGAAAAGCCATCAAAAGTCTTTCAAAGTTCCTTGTCTATCTGAGAATAAATGGGATGATGCGTAAGAGGAGTTTTATGTTTGGATGGTCACATTGAAATAAATTTGCTTTATCACATCTTACAGTCTATTTTCACAGGCATAATATTTTACCAGATTGTGTTTTCAATTGTGTATACCATCACGTATACAGGGTGATGGTAATCAAGCTCAGTGGATTATGAAGAAGGAGGAGGAGGAAGAGAAGTAAGAGGAGGAGAAGGAGGAGGAGAGAAGGAGGAGGAGGAGGAGGAAGAGGAGGAGAAGGAGGAGGAGGAAGAGGAGGAGAAGGAGGAGGAGGAAGAGGAGGAGGAGGAGGAAGAGGAGGAGAGAAGGAGGAGGAGGAAGAGGAGGAGGAGGAGGAAGAGGAGGAGAGAAGGAGGAGGAGGAAGAGGAGAAGGAGGAGAAGGAGAAGGAGAAGGAGAAGGAGAAGAAGAAGAAGAAGAAGAAGAAGAAGAAGAAGAAGAAAGGGAGGAGGAGGAACAGGAGGAGGAAGTAAAAGTTTGATAAAAAGTATTGGGAAGAAGACCTCAGCAGGAGGGAAAGAGGCATAAGAGAAAGGAGTGGGGTAACTATAAATAGTATGTATTATGCACATGTATGAAGTTCTCAAAGAAAAAATTTAAAATTATTAAGAATGCTACCTATAATGAGATATCATGATGATTACATAAATTAGAAGGTGATCTTTTTACACTTCTTTTTTATTTTTTATTTCTTTAATTTTTTTATTTTTTGTTTTTTTTTTTATCTTTTTACACTTCTACAGGCCATTCTGACTTTAAAGGTTTTCGTCAAAGACTGCAGTGTTATCTAATTCCTTGTAAGAGACAAGCTTTCAATGTATTAACACTAATGAGCTATAGAGAATTTCATTTCTGGTCTTGACCATTTCTTGTTCTATGGGCCTCTACCTGGATAAGCATCTTGGTCTAGAGTTGGGATATTTTCTTCTATAACTTCATTGAAGATATTTTGTATGCCTCATTGTGGTATTCTTCTCCTTCTCCTATGCCCATGATTTGGAGGCTAGGTCTTTTCATGATGTTCCAAAAGTTTTCCAAGCTCCATTCATCTTTTTTTCCTCTTTAAACTTTTCTGAGTGATCCAATGCCTCTTCTTTGTCTTAAATCCAGTACTCTGTTTTTGACATGATTCATTTTGTTTTGTATGGCTTGCCACCGAGGTTTTTCTTTGGTTTGATGTTTTTCCATTTCGAGCATTATTTCAGTTTGGTTTTCTTCATTTCACTCATCTTTGTTTTCTTCTTCTTCTTCTTCTTCTTCTTCTTCTTCTTCTTCTTCTTCTTCTTCGAGTTGTAATGCTTTAGTTCTTTGTCTGGGCGTTCTTCCAGGTCACTTTCATTACAGTACATCACTGTGGGATTTGTGTTTTTTCTGGAGGTGACAAATTCTTTGTGTGTGTGTGTGTGTTGTTGTTGTTGTTATTATTATTTCTGCCTTGAGATTTGTGCATCTAGAATTAGCTTGTTAGTTGAGGGTTTTTTGGTTTTTTTTTAATCCTTTCCTCCCCCCCCCCCAATCACCTTTCTTCTTTCAGCAGAGGTGTGTGCAATGTTCAGGAGGGGGTTAACTCATAGCAGCGTTAAGACGTGGGATCCTCTGTTTATCTGGTATTTGGGGATGCAGCCTCTCTCCCAGGTCTTGCTTCTCTGTCACCACCTGGTGCCTTGATCTATTTGGTCAAGGAGTCTGGAACAAGTTTCTCCTGACAGTGTGAACTAGTCCAAGGTCTCAAACCCAGACGGAACAACTGGAGGGTCCCAGTTGTGCGGCTCTCGGGGCTCTAGGGCTCTGAGCTAAGTGTGGGAGCTAATGAGTCTCTGGTAGCGAGCAGGCTGGAATCAGCCATAATAGAATCTGAGCCAATAGAGAATACGAGTGTCAGCCAGAAGTGGTGGAGCATGCTTTTAATCCCAGCATTCAGGGAGCAGAAGCAGATGGATCTCTATGAGTTTGAGGCCAGCCTGGTCTATATAGCAAGCTCAAGGCAAACCAAGTCTACACAGTGAGACCTTGTCTCAAAAGAAGGACAAGGAAAAGGAGAAAGAGGAGGGAGAAGAAAAAGGAAGAGGAGAAGGAGGAAGAGGTGAGAAAGAGAACACTTTGCTAACAAGGACCTTATAACAATATTAATTCTCCCAAATTAGTTCTTTTCTTTCACTGTGCCCTTAAAATTATTTTTCAGCGTTTTTTTTTTTTATAGTTTTATTGTATAGGCCTTTAACATCTCTGGCTAAACTGTGTTTGGTAGGGGGAATGTCTGCACTAGGCTATTACGTATAGGGAGAGGGTTAGTTGAACTTACACTTTTTCCGATCATTGGTTAGTCTGTACTGAAGGAGAGAGGCTGATGTCCACCAGGGATGTTTTTCTTTGGGTATCAGGGGCCTCTGCTGGCCACACTTGGCTTTTCAGCCTGTGGGTCGGGCAAGACTTCCCAGACTGTACCCTTAGGTGCGAGTGCTTTAGCTAAGGGATGTCTCTCAAGTGTATTGGCTGTGTGGGAAACAGACACAGCACTGAGGTCAGTACAGGAAGAGGGCCTCTTGCATTATCATACCTGCAGGAAGGAAGCAGCTGGGGATGTTGAGTCCCCCCACCCCCAGCACAGAGCTCTTGGGAATTTGCAACAGCAACTGACAGTCACTCTCTGACCTCAGGCTCAGAGCTATCAAACTGCAGGGTAATTCTCAGTTGATGAGATCTGTTTCTGACTACTGTGGGCAGCTCGTTCTCTCTCTCTCTCTCTCTCTCTCTCTCTCCCACTCCTCCCTGGCCCTTCTTCTCCCAGAAGCACAGCAGGCCAAATTGAGGCTCCTTTATCTTTGAATGTTATCTAATTGTGGGCCCTCCACCGGGGTTCAGTGCTTAACGTACAATTATCTCCCAAAACACCTCCGAGCTGTTCTGTCCACTGCTGACCCATCTGGCAGATGAAGCGTTTTCTCCACCAAAAGCTCCAGCTAGATCTGAGGTTTTCAAAGGCTGTGGCTTGTCGAGATAGGACTACATGGCTCTCGTTTGCCTTACTTTCTGGAAGTGGCTTCTGTTTCCCCTCCCTCTGCCTGGCTGAAAGTGTTCGGCTCGCTTCTCTACTTTCTCTGCTCGTTTCCGGTACCTTCCATTCCCTTCGTGGATCTCAGGAGCACTTCCTCTCTGCGTCTCTCTCTGTAATGCAGTCCTTTGTCTCGTTCCGATGCTTCTCCTTCACCAGCTCACATAGAGGCAGCCTCTGGCTCAGCTTCTTATCCAGAAGTTCATTTTTGTTAATGGTTCTCCACAGTTTCATTGTGGATGTAGACTGTGTGTGTTCATTCATCTCCTGGTGGGCATCTAGGTAGGCCTGTGTCATGGCTGCTGTGAAGACAAGGGTGTGCAGTATCTCTGTGTGGTGCTGACTTCGATTCCTCAAGGCACAGACCGGGGGAATGAAACGGCTGAACCACATGCCCACTCCATGTTTCGTGTTTTGCGGGACCTCTGGCCTGATTTCCGTAGCAGCTGCACTAGTGTATCCCTGATGGCAGCGTATAAAAGTTCCTTTCTCCTACAACCTCGCCGGCATTTGTTGTTTGCTTTCTCTCTTTCTTGTTCAAAAGAATATCTTTTTTATTCAACTGACAGAGTATCATGCGTTTTTTTTTTTAAATAAAACCTAGGAAAGATTGTCATCACAATGTAATCAAGGTCTCTTGATTTTTATTTCTCTAAATCCTCTCATTTTCTTTTTTCCTTTTGTTTTTTTTCGAGACAGGGTTTCTCTGTAGCTTTGGAGCCTGTCCTGGAACTCACTCTGTAGACCAGGCTGGCCTCGAACTCACAGAGATCCGCCTGCCTCTGCCTCCCGAGGGCTGGGATTAAAGGTGTGCACCACCACCTGGCCTCTAATTTTCTTAAATGTTGTTATTGTTTACAGCAAATGTTTTTAAGCCTGAGCCAAATTCTTTTCACAGTCTCCTTTTCTGTAACTTTGATCTGTTTGCAGCGATCAGTTAGATCCTGGGCTACTGCTGACCCAGGCCCTGGGTTTTCCTTCACCCGGTCTTAAGGTCCCTTTTGTTAAAGGCAGCTCCCATTAACCAGAGTCAAAGCACGACCTTCGTGGGGGTCCTGGTTTTAGGTGAGAGCCGCACTCATGAAATCGTCTACAGCTGGGTCCTGGGTTAGACCGCGCACGCTCTGTGCTTAGGCAAGTCACACTTCTTACCTTTCAACTTCCTGCCTTGTAAGAATTGTCCAAGTCATTCTTAAATGGTTTAAAAATGGAAGTCACCATTTCTAGATTCGGTGAAAATTCGACTTTTATTCAACAGTTCTGGTAAAAGTGACGCCAACCGTCTTGGTTTAAATAAAAAACCAAACTGTGTAACACTGTGAAGGTTTACCTGGGAAAAATGAGAATATGCTCTAGATAAGAACATACCAGTTATGAAACAGTCTCTATCTCCAAATAAATAAACAGTCCTTCTTTGGTCACAGTTCAGAATAAATACAATATTCACATAACCACTATGGTCCATGAAGAAAGTATATTGTTTTATTGAATTTTCATTCATACATGTTTCCACTTTTATTAATCAAATTCAATAAATTTGATTCGTTAATCATAAAAACATGCTGTACACATTGTTTACATGTTGCCAAAATCTCTACTCCAAACATATCACAAAAGCTTCACCGATTCTAAGACGGGAACCATCGCACAGATGGGGGTGGGGGATGGGGGGCACTAATTAGCATGCATTCAAAGAGTGCATCGTAGAAATGCATAATTTATTTGGCACTGTTCATTGATAATGCAGCATTTTCTGGTCAGAAGCAAGCATCCAAGGCTCAGTCATAATGTACCGGAATCTGCAACTACATCTTAATCAGCTTTTCGTCTTCATGCAGTAACCAGTCAGTTTGAAGAAGCAAGCCACAATCCAGCTTCAGAATGGCCTTCAGACCCTCCAGCTGCTTTATGTGCACCAAGCTCCCGTCTGCAAACTGGTTCAGCTTGGCAGTTTTTCAATTGTGGAGAATCTCAAGAAGAAACAATTTAAATAAAACACCCTTTAATACACACAAAGACTTGCATCTCCTCTGATGCTCAAAGGGGCTTTTGGTGGTGCCCAGCTTGAGATGATTCTGACACTTCAAGCTGTCTAGATTGAATTAGCAATCATATAAGAAGGTTCTGGAATGTTCACACTTAAATCCACACCCTAGTTACTTGCTTAAGCAATTCTTTTTCAGACTACAACAGACTTAGGATTTTGATTCTATCTCAATGGGCTTGTTTTTCTGAGTGTTTTTTATTGTTGTCTTTGGCTTTTGTTTGTTTGTTGCTTGTTTTTTGTTTGTTTGTTTGAAACACGGTTTCTTGGTTTAGTCCTAGCTATCCTGGAACTCACTAGTAGACCAGGTTGGCCTCGAACTCACAGAGATCCACATGCCTCTGCCAACTGAGTGATGGGATTAAAGGTGTGCACGACCACATCCAGCTAACCAATCTTAAATCCCTTTTCTTCAATTAAGCTAAGTTTAATTCACTAAAACTGACTAAACCCTGGAAGATCTGTTAAGAATATGTATATCATGTTAATGAAAGACATTAACTTTTTTAAAGTTAGTCCCCCTAGGGGGAATAAAAACCAACGGAACATAGATCACTGCAAGGGACACCAGAAATGGGAGATTTTCTAATAATGTTTACATATGCTGTAGCTTCACACAAAATTTTGGCAATAATTAAGACCTTTAAAAAAAGAATTTGTAAAAAAAAAAACCCACTTAAGTGCGAAGTAATATTACTGGACCAAAATTCATTTTAATCATTTTTTTTTTTGGTTTTTCGAGACAGGGTTTCTCTGTAGCTTTGGAGCCTGTCCTGGAACTAGCTCTTGTAGACCAGGCTGGCCTCGAACTCCCAGAGATCCGCCTGCCTCTGCCTCCCGAGTGCTGGGATTAAAGGCGTGCACCACCACCGCCCGCTATTTTAATCATTTTTATTGTAAGTATATTTTTAACATCATAATTGGGGTTTGTAATTCCAAGCTAAAACATATTCTTCCCCTCTGAATCTGAGAAGCTATTCTGGATTATACTTTTCAAATGCAGTTTTTTTTCTTGACTGTTTTTCCGATTTCTGGGGCCTGGTATTTAAAGGGCTCCACTCTAGGTGTGCATGACTCTTGCTGGGAAGAGCTTTTGGAAAACTGTCCATCACATATAAAGAGTGGCTGCCATCAGAACTTGAGCAGTATGGGAAAAACATTAAATCCCTGTCAAGAACAGACTTATTCTTAAAGTAACAGAGCCTATTCTCTGGGACACTAGAGAACATAAATAATCAAGCTAAATTGTCTTCCTGGACTTTGATGGCAAAGGCTCCATCCTACTTAAACATCTATGCAAGACTGTTCCTGAGATTTACTGAGGGGCGGAGGGAACCCCAGGTGTTACTCGGAAGGGGAATGGGCTACTTCGGAGGAAATGAGCTGCCTGGTAGCTTTTCTCAAATGCTCATTTTAATCAAAAGCTAATGGAAATGTTTGTCGCATGATACGCATACCAGCTAAGGCATCAAAAACTGCCTTTTTAGGGAATTTTCCACCTCTAAGAAGATTATTGTTGAGGTTTTTTTTTTTAAATATTTATTTATTTATGTATACAATATTCTGTCTGCGTGTATTCCTACAGGCCAGAAGAGGGCACCAGACCTCATTACAGATGGCTGTGAGCCACCATGTGGTTTCTGGGAATTGAACTCAGGACCTTTGGAAGAGCAGGCAATGCTCTTAACCGCTGAGCCATCTTTCCAGCCCCCTCTAAAAAGATTATTAATCTAGTTTTTGATTGCCTAATTCAACATTTAAAATTTTTATTTTCTGCACTTCATTCAATACTGAACGATTTTACTTTTCCCAATGATCTTCACAATTTAGAACACAGGCACCAAAGCAGTATTCGAAAGTCATCGCTTCCTAGAACAAAGCAATGGAAGCGGCCGGAAACCCGAGGAGAGAGAGTTGTTCTGAACCTGAGTGTGAATACAGGATCCCGCTCCTCTGAATCGCCCTCAAAATGAGAATACTCCCATTTAATAAGTCAATATATTAGTCTTAAAAATAAAAGTTTGGTTACTAGGATAAGCTGAACAAAAATTACCCTCACCCCACTCCAAATGGCCAGCTCTAATCACCCCTGTAATTCACAAAACCGGGGAAGTTGTATAGCTGAGGCCTTTAAAGCCGAAGGCTCCCACCTATTTGCTGCATTCCCGGCTGCCTCTCTGTTTCTTTCCAAACACACACGGGCACTCTCAAGTAAGATACTCTGCGTCTGCTGATAAATTATAAGGTTATGAACTAGATGTGCACAGGGTCTTATAGGTACTTTGTAAACATCAGAGTGATGTAAACATCACTGGGGTCCTTTGTTTCAAAAGCCTGAATCGCATCGTGCGAACAGGGACCACTACTTTCCCAGACGCGGTTCACTCGCCGCGTACAGACAAAGGGCAGAGAAGAAGTCCTCGTAACTGAGGTTGAGGTGAGATGGCAAGGAGATGATCTCAGTCAGTCTGATTTGCCAAGGGAGAAAGCCTAGTGTGCTCTCCACAGAACCAAACTTCAGTACTAAATCCGGATCCGGGAAGCCCTGGGAACGAAGCAAGCCGTCAAACACGTCCACGTTCAGATCTGTGGCTCTCCGTTGCTGCAGCGCCACCAACTGGCAGAAGTCCTGGGCGGCTCTCACTACGTCCGCTTTTCCGTCTTCTGGGGACAGCACCTGCACTGCCGACCAGCAATTTAAAACTAGACCGTCTTTGTCAATACTCTCTTCCAACTCTGCTGAGTATCTGGAACAATCTAAGCCCGAAAGTTCCTGTCGTCGTTTTAAAATTTCCCCCATCAGTCTGGAATTATTTCTCTTAAAAATACCTTGGTGGTCGTAGACGCTAACGTAGGAGATCCCCGCGGCCACGCACCACACCACGATGCTCGCCACGTCGGAGAAGCTGTGCTCCAGCTCCGTGATCAGCAGAGTCAAGTGCACTGGCAGCTTGTGTAGGGTCCGGCCGTCGGCGCGCCAGCGCAACCCAGGGCGCATGGCTGCCAGCGCAGGGTCCCTGTGTGGGAGGTGGTGCAAGTGAGGGTGCTGATATGGGTGCTGGCAGGGACTGCGACGAGGGTTCCCACGGTTCGCCAGAGGCTTGGGGAGCCGCCGGATCCAGCTCCAGGTGCCCGGGTACACGCGCAGCGCCGAGATGAGCGTACAGTGCGGGCAGAGCAGTGCGTGTAGTGCCCGCCACACCAGTGTGCGCAGCACCCGCTGCACCAGCGCCTGCAACCCGGCCATCATCGTGAGAGCCGGGCGCCGCCTCCTCCCACGGCCAACATACACAGCTGTGACCGGCTCCCGCGGCCCCACCCCCACTGCCGTGCGACAGCTTGATGATAGCCACCCAGACACAAGTGAGATGGGATCTGGAGACATTTTAATAATTTTTAAAAAGAATTTATTTTTTAAAATGTGAATGGCAAATGCGTGTTGTACTTGTATTAAGTTTATGTACACCTCTTACCTGCAGGAGCCAGTGGAAACCAGAAGAGGGAGCCGGGCCCTATAGAACCAGAATTACAGTTGGGAGCCACTGAGGAAGCTGAGAATCAAGCCAGGGTCCTCTGCAATTTAAAGTGCAGGCGGTGAATGACCCGTCTCTCCATCCCCTGGAATATGCACTTTTGATTTTTCATTTTCCTGACAGATAAAAAGACTGAACACTTTTCAGAATTTAATTGGTCGTTTGGAATTCTTTCTTTCTTTCTTTCTTTCTTTCTTTTTTGGATTTTCGAGACAGGGTTTCTCTGTAGTTTTTGGTGCCTGTCCTGGAACTAGCTCTTGTAGACCAGGCTGTCCTCGAACTCACAGAGATCCTCCTGCCTCTGCCTTCCAAGTGCTGGGATTAAAGGCATGTGCCACCACCGCCCGGCTTGGATTTCTTTTTAATGACTATATATTTAATTCGTTTACTCGTGTGTGTAAATTGGATGATTTTAGAGATGGGGAGTTTTTTTTAAATTTGTGTAGTTTTTATAGACCTAAGTCATGGGGTTATGACACGGCCTTCAACCTCCTGGGGCACCGCTGCTCCTCGTCAGAACAGATTTTAATCCTCTCACCCCCTCGTTTCCCAGTCCATTGTGTAAGGTTTCTAGGCCAAGGGCAGATGGTCCCAGACACTTTGTAGCTAGCTTCCTGTCTTTAAATGTCATCTGAACTTCTACATTGCCTACTAGGGAGACTCTGGTGGGTGGGCACAGATGCGCTGTGTACATCATATTATTTAACCAAGACAATGATCTAACCTTGACCCAGTTTAGCCCTAGCCTTCCAAGAGAGTCTTAGTAGTTAAAGTAATTGGGGCTGGAAAACACTTGAGCCATGTAGACCAGGCTGGCCTCGAACTCACAGAGATCCGCCTGCCTCTGCCTCCCGAGTGCTGGGATTAAAGGCGTGCGCCACCACCGCCCGGCTCAACACTTGAGCCATGAAAATGACATGTTTTTGCATTGGGTCAATGGCCTTCCGTGGAAGCTTAACAGCCTCTACTGGCAGACTCAAAACAAAAACAAACAAACAAACAAACCCCTTAATACACCCTCATTTTTAGTCCGGAGTCCTCATTTAGAGTTCTAACGAGGGAGGATTCGGGTACAAACTCATGGGTAAGTTGTCCTCTCCAGTTTTAAATGTCTTTCTAACCTAGAAAACACTCTGTCCCTGGGGCTGGGATGTCGTTAAACATAGAAGGCGCCCATGTTAACACATTAGTTTTCGTTGCTGTGGCTAAAATCCCCAAGGAATGCCACTTAAAAGGGGAAACGTTTGCTTTGGCTCGTACTTCAAAGATTTCAGCCCACAGTCCTGTGGTTCCTTGCTCCTGGAACAGCACCAGGCAGAATGCCAGGGCAGGGAGCATGTGACAGAGCAAAGCTGCCAACCTAGGAATGAAGCCTGGGACAGTACGTAGTCCTTGGCGCATGCTCAGTCAGGACTAGCGCCCTTCAACTGGTGCCCTTCTCCAAAGTTTCCCTCACTTCCCCAAAGCCCATCACCTCAGGAGCACAGGCTGGACTAAGGAAGTCAGAGCCCTCACCATCTGCTTACTCCTCTAAAGCTGCTGTCTTGAAGACTACGCTTCAACAGAAGAGCCTTTGCGGGGCATTTCAGATCTGAGCCATAAAAAATGTGCAAGCGACACTTTAGACACTGGTTACTGTCACTACTCGTTGTGAAAGACATGAGTTACATAAACAGGGCCATGAAGATGGCTCGGTGGGTAAAGGTGCTTGTGCCAATTCTGGCAACGAGAGTTCCATTCGTCATAGTGCAAGGAGAGGGGCTGGAGAGATGGCTCAGTGGTTAAGAGCACTGACTCTTCTTCCAGAGGTCCTGAGTTCAATTCCCAGCACCCACATGGTGGCTCACAACCACCTGTAACTTAAATTCCAGGGTGTCTGACGCCTTCTTCTGACCTCTTGGGGGCACTGCACACACATTGTGCATAGGCATACCTGCAGGCAAAAAACTCATGCACACACAAACACTAAAAAAATAAAATAAAGAAGAAAGTACCTGTTCTCAGTGTCTTACAGAGGGGTGGGGAGGATTACTATACAGTGTGATGAAGAGGAAAGGTCAAAGGCCACCAATTAAATACAAAGAAAACCTCTTGTCTCAGATCAGCTACATGGACAATCTCAAAGCATCTATTGAAAACAATTATGGGAACTAAGAAATTAGTTCACGTCCGGTGGTGATGGTGGTACACGCCTTTAATCCCAGCACTCAGGAGACAGAGACAGGTGGATCTCTGATTTGAGACTGGCCTGGTCTACAGAGCGAGTTCCAGGACAGCCAGGGCTACAGAAATATACCCTGTCTCAAAAAACCAAATTAAAAGAAAAAAAAAAGAGTTCAGCGAAGTTACCAGATAATGGGTCAATATGCAAAACTCAATTGTATTTCTAGAAAACATCCACGGATAGTAGCACTAGCTAGTGTAACATAAACAGAGAGGTCACAAGGCTTCCAAGGCTCTAAAAGCTTAGACAATTATGAGACTCACAAAGCCTGCCTCCGAGGTTCCATCCACGGTGGCCACTCCAGGATACGCTGCAGTGCAGCTCCCTACAGGCTGGTGCAGGAAGCTCTGGGGATGCATCGCCCATCTTGGAATGGGCTTCTCAGTGATGCCCCTGCCTGAGGGTCTATCATCATCATCATCTCCCCCCACTCCACCCCCATAAGCAACTCCAATAAACTCAATGACCTGTCAATACACATGGTTGGAATCATCTCTTGGTTGTCTTTGGTGCCCCGGAGAGAACAGACACCTATTCACCTATCCCTAGAAAATGTCCCACGACACAGTTAGAGCCTGAACATGGACAGACAAAAAGCCAAGATGGGGTAAGGCTGAGCAGTTACATGGCCCCTGAGGTGGGTGGCAAGGCTTTGTGTAACTAAGGCTGATTTGACGGAGGGTGAAGCCATCATGAGGGTGGTCCCACCGTGACCGCCTTCCCCACTGGTTGCTGAGTTGGCAGTGGTATGGCCTCTGTTGTGAGTGATATGAGATGTGCCACCAAAGTCAAGCCATCTGCGCGTGAAGCATCCCAGGAGGCATGGAGACACATGACCGATCCTGCTCAGACAGTGGTGCAGAGATAGAAGTCTGTCTTTCTCCTCGTCCCGCCTTTGCTTTTATCCACTCAACGAAGCAGAGAGTGTGCCCCCTCTCTATACGAGTGTCAAGCCTCCTTAATAAGTGGAGGCCGTCACACAAATATGGAGATGTGAAATCTATGATTCGGTGTATACACAGGGGCCTTGGTAGTGGCCCCATACAGAAAACTGGGAGTTATAACTGGAAATTATCAACCTGCATCAGAGCTGTTTGAATTGAAGAAGTCTTTTAAACGGAAATGAGAGAGAGTCCTTTATAGCATGGCCCATGAGGTCATGGGTCATGGGGACAGCTGGGATCAGTCTGAGGACTGAAGAAGTTGAGAAACGGAGCAACATGACTGCTTTCCCTTTCTTGAGATCCAAGCTGTGTGATGTGACCTGATATGAGAGGCTGGTCCATACGAGCCCTTAGGGACACTTGCTTTAGTGCTGGCCGTGGGTCCCAGGAAGGACCGGCATTGCTGAGAAAACTGGACAGGAGAGAGACAGGGTTTGGTTTCCGGTTTCCCTAGCCTGGGAAAGCAAGAAACACAAGCTAAGTCCGGGGAACTTTGGGAACTGTATAGGACTTTAGTTATTCTGTTGCGGCTCATGATGGGGGATGACTGTCACAGGCTCTGGGACACTGTAGTGATGGGGACCAGCATATAAATGGGATTTTAGGTGCTAAAAAATTCAAGATGAGATGGGGGCAGGGAAGCAGATGGCAGAGCCTGTCTGAGTTTCAGAAGCGAATGTGACAAGATTTGTATTGAATCAGAGTTCCCAGGGGAAACTTTTGGCAGAAAAACCAAAATCCTCTGAAAGGCTTTAAAGCCTGGGCAGCAGTTTACCAGGGAGACAAGAGAAGGGGTGAACGGCAGAAAAGTGCAAGATAAAAAACTAAAGTTGAGCTTGTCCTGGAGCTGAGCAGTTATTTCCCACGGAGAATATACTACTCCAATTTCCCTCTGCCGAAAACGTATACTGGAAGAGGGGGGTTGTTTGCACAGCCCGGGGCTCTTCCAACAGTCAGCTGAGGCCAATTGAGAGGCAGCAGGACTAGAAACCAGCCTGTCAGGATTGGGGAGCCAACCCCAGTAGCACACATGGCCATCGAGAACACAGCCATGATGATACATGAAGTAACTCGTGGCTCACCCTTCCTCCCGTGCACATGAACAGGAATCGCTCCTTTGTGTCTTCACCACCATTTGGTCTCGGGTTTGCACCGCTGACTCGTTGGTCTTAGACCTCTGGACTCAGGCTGAACTAGTGTAGAGTTTCCTAAGTTCCCAGTTTGTAGATGGAAGATACCCGAACTTCTCAGACTCTAGAATCACAGAACTTGTTTGCCAAATAAACACATAAAGAGATTTCCAGAAAGCTTAATCATTAAGGAACCACAATGGTCACAATGAATTAAGACTGCATACACAAGTAAGGGTAATTATTTTAATCCGAAAACAGCAAGTACTGGTAAGAATGATGACCAATTAATTCTCTTCTGCTGGTGGAAATGCAAAATGGTGCAGTTTGGGAAATACTCTGTTCCTCAAAAGACTAAATATATAGTTTTTATATAAACTAATACTCTTACTCCTAGTCATTTATGGGCACAAAAACTCATATTCTCACCAGCTTGAGGTAGAAAAAATACAGATATAGAGAGATACCCAGAAATTTCTTTAGATTTGCCCAAAACTCACAAGTTACATGATTTTCATCTGTTAAACGAATGGACTACGATTACTCTATAAATTGGTATTTTCCAATATATAGGAATGGACTACGATAACTCTATAAGTAGGTATTTTCCAATACATAGGAATGGACTACGATAACTCTATAAATAGGTATTTTCCAATACATAGGAATGGTCCCCACAAGTCTCATCGGTATGTGAGGAGACTGGAGGAGGCTACTGACCCTAATGAGCAAGTGAAGAAAATCAAAAGTCCACTGTTCCTCTTCGAGCCACAGAGAATAAGATCACGAGGAGCAAGCGAAATTTTCCCCCGACCGGCCACAAGAGGGCGCCAGACCTCAGGACAGATGGCCGTTAGTCACCGTGTGGGTGACGGAATCGAACTCCTGACCTTTGGAAGGAAGGGCAATGAACAATTTCGGCCGGTTGCAAGCGCAATTTTAATCAGGCGTGAGTGAGTGCTTTCTGTGGCTCCCCTCCCCCCATTAACACAGAAAGAATGGACAGGATAACCAACTCCCACCTTCAACCTGGAAGTGGTTTGTTTGTCTGCTCACTCCCAGACAATGCTTGAAGATCAGGTTTCTAACTGGCCTGGGTGTGATTGCTGGCAAGGCTTTTCATTAGGAGACACTTCCCCATTCCCCAAACCAAAATTTCAATGAGGGTGTGAGAAAAAAAAAATCACTCTGCACCAAAGAGAGAGAGAGAGAGAGAGAGAGAGAGAGAGAGAGAGAGAGATTTCATAGTTGAATAATATAATAACTGAATTGAAATCTTTAGTGAGGAGGTTTAACATCAGACAAGGTCAAGCAGAAGGAAAGACCCACCGGCTTGGAGACATATCCCTGACAACCAACCCATCTAAAAATAGAAAGGGAAAGAGAATATACAAATGTAAAGATAAATTATGAGGTGTAGCTACAGAACAGCCAAGCAGATACTGCTCCGAGAGAGTCAGGGAGAGTCAGAAAGCTTATACAGAAAGAAAAAAGTATTTCAAGTTCTTCCTAATGTTTTTTTTTTAATTTGAAAAGTATACGTGATCATCACATCTAAGAATCTAAGTAAACAAAGCAAAAATGGACAGATCTGAGAGGAGAAGTTGATGGGAACACAATAGTAAGATGACATCATACTCTGCTTTTCACATGGATAGAAAAGTCAAAAGCCCAGGACCGTTGGGCACGCCTGTAATTCAGCCCCCGGGAGCAGAGGCTGGGGAAAGAGGTCAAGGCTTCATGCCTCCTGGGAAAGCGCTCTGCAAACCGAGCTGCATCCCTGCCCAACAGAAAGCTTTAAATGATGTCGTCTCACTAACCAATAGAAAAATCTACTGCTACATACTCAATACTTCCATTTAGCTGCTTTCCAGGTGACTTTTATTTTCCTATTTTCTACATAAGCTTGAGTAAGCCCTTTGCAAATAGGGATACACAGTACTCCAACTTCCAGCTGTACCCCAGTCACAAAGAAGGACATATGACCTGAGAGTAAAAGTTTATTAATCATAGGTGAATTCAGTTACTATGTATCATTAGTATACATACCCTAGAGGGAGGCCGGGGACAGAAAACACTAGCTGGGAGCCAGAATAAGAAGTAACAGCAAAGGTGAGAACAATCATCAGTACAATCAATTTGAGAGACAGAGGCGAGGTTTCTGGGTCCGCAACTACACGTGGATCTACTAAAACTGAATGTGACCTATAAAAAGGAAGAAAGAAATGTCTGTCACAACACTACTTGTAAAAAGTCCCAAACTGAAAACTGTAGATGCAATCATGTAGCTACCCAGGAAAAGCCACAGGTAAGTTCTCCTACAGAATCCTACACACCAAATGGTGACTACAGTCACGTGAAACAATGGAATCCATTTCCCCAAAGCATTTCAGAGCAGAAGTCAGACCAGGAGGATCCAACTGGGGCTGATCTAGCTCAGTTGTAGAACCCTTGCTTAGCATGGGTGAGACCCCCGGATCTGTCTGCAGCCCCTCAAGAGCATGTTTCAAAGAAGTAAGTACTAGATAATTCCTTTGATACAAGGAATTATCCTTGATCCTTTGATACATTTAAAATACGGGTACTGGGACTTCTTTAGAAACGCCTGAGGAAATGTCCCTCATGGGGTCATGAGAAAAACACAGGCGACAAAGAATTTAATTCAAAGTATTTCCCGAAGAAAGGCAAGCCTACAGAAGCGCTGACCGACCACAGCCAGCATTTTAACAGTGCGACTGAGCTTCTCAGAATTCCCAGAGACACCGGCAGGAGAGCCTGGATACTCACAATTACTTCACGAACAGCGTGGGCATGTCCTTTTTGCTGATACAGCACAGGAAATGAGTACCACAAAAAATGTTATAAATTTCCTCTTTCTGACATTTTTCCCTGCAAATGCCTTTTGCTAACCAGCATGTATCAAAAATTCGTCGTATGTAAATATTCAGTCCGCTTCTAGCTACAAACAGACAAAAAAAAGGTTAATGTGATAGTTATTGTCTCCAGTGTCATGGATAGATTAGACTTCCAACTCACCATACAGTTTAATAAGAAACTTCACATAATCGGATAGATATATCCATCATATCTATGACTACACACCCCTTCTGGTTGCTTTGGCCTCACCTTTCAGGGGCCCTGTTATAAGCCATTGGCTCTCATGATCCAGAATTACATGAACTACTGATCATTTATATGTACAGGACAACACAGTAGGTTCAGCGTGCCGCTGTTTTCTACATGGAAAGATCATTCAGCAAAGAAGTTCCGGGGGTCTGCAGAGACTCCATACCAGGAGACACAAACATCTCCCAGGTAGCTTTTGGTTGTCAAAACTTCATTCTGAAGGAAGGAAGACCAAGGGCCTAGAATTCAGAAGCCATCAGTCCCATCCTGATGTGTCCAATGATTTTTTTGCTAAGTGCCCCGTTACCTGTCCTAGCTCAATTACAGAGTACTCAGGGGTATCCTATGGGATAATAGGAAAGAAATGGCTCGAAGTACCTAAAACCCATACCTAAGTCTATCAATGTTAATACCTAGGTGCCCTTGGAAGCCAAGGGATAATGGACAGGGAGGTAGGGGGGGCAGTTCATGGGAATGGATGTAGCCCGGGCTATCCCTCTCTCCTATGGCAAGCCTTGCTCTCTCTTCTAGCTGCCAGCATAGACCCATGGATTAGATTTTGATCTGCAGAAAGAATCAATGTGTGCAAAATGAATAGCGTATGGTCAAATGCTACTGGTAAGCAAAGTTGCCTGCTGCATGTTCACTAGCAGAGCAGCCCCTCTGGAGACAGAGGACTCAAGAGGAGACACGGTGCAGTATCCAGAGATCCTGCCACACCCAAGAGCAGCAACCGTCTCAGTGTGTGCCCAGGTGTGTCTGTCTTTTTCATGGCTCACTCTTGATTCTCAAGTGGCAACTTTTGAATGTGAAGGTTTGAGTTAGGAAGAAGGAGCTTTCTGAACACCCACAAGCCTCTATGTTAGTTACTTAAGTGGGGGTTTCTCCATATTCTCACGTGACTCCCCCCTGTCCAGAGCACAGTTTGGCTACTCAATCTGATGCCCTCACAGGATCCAACTATGCTACAAAGGAATTTAATGCAGACTGACAACTAGCTCAGTGTTTGGATTCTTCTCACTGTAACATTTGCCTTGACTTCTAAATAAACAAGAAAGTGTGGGAACAGCCAACCATGAGAGGGGAGCCCCAAGAGTCCTTGGGGGACAGCTTCCCTTCTACCTTATGTCCTGTCTTTGCTCTAAGAGAGTTTTCACTCCCCTCTGCCCCATTTCTGCCCACATCCCTCCAGCCTCACTGACAAGCTTCCGAGATGCTCAAGACCCAAATTCAGAGCCAGTTCTTCTCTGAAGAGAGCCATCTCCTGTTAGTGCCCTCGGGTCATCTCTTTGTCCCCTGCAGCGACCCACAGCATGCATCTCTGCCCATATTCCTCCTGCTTTTACTACTGTTCTCTTGGCCCTGCCTTTGTCTCGGTCTTGTAGAGCCTCACACCACAATTCTGTAAGCAAAGGGATTCATTTTACCTGGTGGAACACAGCAGAGCAAGGCAAAGGCCACAAGGACCAGCTGTAGGCGCCTCATGGCCAAGCCGGTGAGCAAAGAGTCAGCTGAGCTGCAAGGCAGAGTCACTGTATGTGTGGCTTATGAGACATGAGGACCCGTGTGGCTAGTGAACCTTTTGGAACAAAGACATCTGCTTGCTCCACTGAGCAGCCCAATAAATGCAAGGTCTGACTTTGAATACAGCAGCTCGTCACTAACAAATGCTTGCTGGCTGCCACTTCTGAGTTTCCAGCCCAGTTTACACTGTGTCAATTCAATAGTCTCGTTCAAAGCCCTACTGGGGTTCTGTGTAGATACCTTTACGTCTTCAGAGTACAACCATTTAACAAATGCCTAATGTGTTCTCAAAGCCCTAAGTCTCATGTGTTGGGGATGGTTATTTTCACCCTTCCACAGTCAAAGCTCAGGTGTGAGTTCTCCCCTTTTGAAAAACGAGTCTTCTGAATTGTAGCTGGACTAGACAGCTTCACCGAGTTCATGTAAAGCGTCAATGGCAGCAGCACATTGTACAAACTGCCTGGCCTGAACTGATTCTAGCCTGGCTGCAAGCTCTTTAGAAAATCCCCCAAAGGTGCAGGATAACCTGCGTAGTACCACCAGCACAGTCCCAGAGAACACTGAGCCACGGCCTTCTACTGACCTCCTACGTGGTGTGAGGTATGCACAGGAAGTATGATAAAAATGTCTTCTTTGATGACTGAGGGTCAACAGGGCTTGGCAGCTTCCGAGGTGTTTAACAAAAGCCGTACGGTCTTGTGTGAAGGCCAAAGATCCCTTAAGGCATAAAGCCGAGCACTGCTCTATACAAGTTTTTAATAAGGCGCTTCATCTGGCTAAACAACGGTATTCTCGCCTGTAGAGCAGGTTGAACATCAGTGGTCTATCTTCCTGTCCCAGAGACTTTTGAGAGCAAATGAAGCAATTGTCATGAAAAATCCTTGTGAGCTGTACATCAGTAAGACCACATAACAAAGACCTTTAAAACAGAGGGGACACACCTTCAACTAGAGAGCCAGCACTAGAAACCCGCTCTTCCGTCACTGACCTAGGGCTGGCGCTATAGCTCAGGGTTAGAGCCCTTGTCTCGGATGCACAACATTGTAGGTTTGACCCCAATATAAATAAGTAAATAAACAAGCAAACAAACAAATAAATAGATTGCTATGGCTTTGCCCTATGTTTTGTCTACCACAGTAGGTGTGCAAAGATGATGGTGGCTTGAAAGAAAATAGTCCCCAAAGGAAGTAGCACTATTAGGAGGTGTGGCCTTATTCGAGGAGGTGTGGTCTTGTAGGAGGAAGTGTGTCACTGTGGAGGCAGGCTTTGAGGTCTCTTATATGCTCAAGATACTGCCCAGTGTTAGAGCACTTCCTATTGCTTGCAAGTCAAGATGTAGGACGCTCGGCTACTTCTCCAGCACCATGCCTGCATGCAAGCCACCATGTTATACCATAATGATAATGGAATAAACCTCTGGAAATGTAAGTCAACCTAATTAAGTGTTTTTCCTTTATAAGAGTTTCCATGGTCATGGTGTCTCTTCACAGCAATAGAAATCCTAACTAAAATGGATAGATAGATGACAGGTAGATAGAAGATAGATAGATAGATAGATAGATAGATAGATAGATAGTAGATAGATAGACAGACAGATATATAGACTGACCACCTGACCACTTCAGTGGCCTCTTGTTTTCAAATTCCATGAATCTTATAGCATGGCATGGGTTCATATCTGTGAAAGATCCATGAAAGACCTACAAAGCAGAAAATCAGCAAATAATGAACAGAAGACGTGAGTTCAGAGAAGCCTAAAGGGTCACGTGGTCACAATGCTGTGAGAGACACTCCTAAAGAGCATGTTCCAACCAGAAGCACAGCCAGATTTTCTTTCCCATAGTCCATAAGGTTTCTGATCACCTCTCCCCCAGCCAATCACCTTGGCCTCCATTTCAACCCTTCCTCTGTGTCCTACAGAATCCCGACTCCCTTGGACACATCTTTACCCCTCCATCTCCGAGTTAGTGGTTCTGGGTTCTCTGAGGGCAGTGCTTCTGTGCACTGCTACTGTTCAGAAGTAACCTACCTTCTGGGGCATCCCAAGCCATGGGGCAGGCAAGTAGCTTCTTTCGATCTCCTAATGGCCCCCTGCCCCTTCCACAGCAATATCTTCTGTGAAATGGGTACCTCCTATCCCTCTCCCTGCTCACACTGAGTACATCATCACACCTTACCAGGTTTACCTCCAACATATAGTTCACACCCATAGACTGTTCATCATCTCCACTACCGCGCCTCAATCCTCTGAAGTCATCACCGTCTGTCACTAAACTAAGAGGCCTTCTATCTGGTCTCCTGTACCATGTTTAGATAACTACCATCTGTCCTCCCCTCAATAACTGAAATATCCTTTATAGAAACCTGATTGTGAATTTGCCTGGGAAAAGCCCTTCAGTGGTTCCCACAGTGAGATCCACTAGCAAGGACAACTAATGTGTGCTGTCCTGGTTTGCTTTCTGATGTCATAATAAAACACTACAACCAAAAGCCACTTGAGGAGCAAAGCATCGGTTGGGCTGATACATCTTTCTCAATTACAGTCCCTCACCCAAGGGAGCCAAGGCAGGCTGCTGAAGGCAGGAACTCAAACACAGACTAGACAAGAAAGCGCCTTGCAGGCTTGCTCTCCACGGTTTGCGTGGTTTGCTTTCTTCTATACCATCTGCCCAGGGGTAGTAGCTCCCACTGTTGGCTAGGTCCTTTCACATAAAATGTCCCTCCCAGGCCAATCCGATGGAAGCATTTTCTCAGCTGAGGTTTCTTATTCTCAGATGAGTCTAGTTTCCTTTGAGGATAGAGACTAGCGTAAATGTGCTTATATGGAAAGGTTATAATGGAACCATTGGCCCCGAAATTAATACATGCTAATAAGGACTAAATAAAAATTTCAAAATGTTGTGTATCAGCCATGTTTTTTCTTGTTATTGTTATTTTTTTTCATTTTCTACTACCTGACAAATCAGGTTATTTATTGCATTCTAAATACTCTCTATAGGGCTGGCAAGATGGCTCCGTGGGTAAAAACACCATGATGCTGAGAACTTGCGTTTGAACCTTGAATCCCACGGTGGGAAGGAAAGACTGACTCCCATCAGCTGTCTTCTGACCTCCCTACGCTGGCCATGGCTTGTGTGTGCTCCCACTCAGAGGCCCACACACAATGATAATACAGTATTTCTAAATGGAAATACTATGTACAGAAGAAGAGTGGATACAAAGATGTCACTTTGGATTTGCTTTTGTTCACTTCTGACTTCTGGTGCAGCGAGGGAGGCTAGGCCAGCGGAAATGTGTTCAATAGACTTCCAGCATTGTTTTTATTGTTTTCAGCCATTTCTGTTTGGGGATTTTTATTTGTTTTGCATCTCTTTGCCTCGCTTTTTGCAGCAACTTCAATTCCAGTTGCCATGAAAAGTGCAAGTGATGTCTTTTTCCTTCTGTCTATCAATCGTCTTCCAGTTTCTCCACCAAACTTGAAGACGGAGTCTGGGAGCCTAGGAGGCAGACATGGGGACTAAACAACTGGTTCCCAAATCCACAGATGTCTAACCTTCATCTCCTTTCTCCTCTAATCCCAGGCTTATTTCCATCTGGAATTTGGTTTATTCAGGCTTCTCCACCCCCCCCCCCCCCAGACAGGGATTTTTCTGTGTAGCCCTGGTCATCCTGGAACTCACTCTGTAGACCAGGCTAGCCTCAAACCCAGAAGTCCGGCTGCCTCTGCCTCCCAAGTGCTGGGATTAAAGGTGTGCTCCACCACTGAGACGTCACCAGGGCTTTCTTACACCTCCTGCTCTTGGCTAATTCATAGAAAACTGATTTTTATTTTGCTTAGGATTGCCACTAAAAGGCACAGAGTTCTTTTGCTCTAACTAGATGGCTTGCAGGATCTTCTTTAGTTTCTTTGTTATAGACAGTCCCTTACTTAAAGTAGTTTGATTTATCATTTTGAAATTTTTACTACAGTGTGAAAGTGGTATGAAGATTTGCTGCCGGTTTTTCCTTTTTTAAAATTTGTATCTTCTTCAAGGGCTGTATGGTACAATACTCTCAGGATGCCCGGCAACAGTTCCCAGCAGCCACACAATCACAAGAGCAAACTACCTATATTTGACACAATACTCTCTTGCTAGGTGGTTTGACAGGTTGTGTATACTAAATGCCTCTTTAACTTACAGTATTTTCCACTTAAGACGATTTTTGTTACTATGTAAGTCCATCTCAAGTTGAGGGGCATCTGAAGAAAGACCACCTAAGATTAGTAATGTTTGACTCCCTGTTTCCACACAGAACATTCTCTGCTTCTGAGTTACTAGACGAGGAAGACTCGTAAAGCTGGGATTTGAGAGTTCAAGTCCCTCCACCCCCTTTTTTCCCCACTAACCAGGACTGCGGAGTCTTCCTGAGCCTAAATTGAGCACTTGCATTAGGCATGTTGAATGAAGGCAGCCGAAAGCTCGCCAGCGGTTCACTTAAGCTCGGCAGCGGTTCACTTGGGCGGAGGGGGCTGCGGGGACGTTTCCTGGAGCAGCTCCGCTGAGGATGGCACAGTTGGTGTGATGAAGTTAGAGAAGGATTCTGTGGGTGAGAGGCACGGGGTAGAAATACAAGGGAGGTGTACCAATATGGTCTTCATCTGCTACACTGCTCTTCTGATCCAAAAGAATCCGTGTCCATCCTTCGTACTGAAAAACGTTCATGGCAAGATACTAAAGTCACCCTATCAGTCCCTTCTGCCACGGGGGTTAAAACATTAAGAAACTGAAGAAATAAAAAAACGGCATCTGTGTACCTGAATTCGAACTCGTTTTGTCACCTCCGTGTGACTCATCACGTTTCCTGGAAGCTTACTACTTTGAATAATCCAATGGTGTAAAAGCAATGGTAAAGCGAGGTTATAGCGCCCTCGTGTGGTTGTGGTGACTATTACATGAGATCATTTCTCTGTCAGAGACGGGGAGGTGGATGGCTCAGTGGGTGACAGACAGCTCTCAGGGTGCAAGCCTGACGACCTGAGTTTACAGCCTCAGAGCACATGCAAAATCCCAGTGTAGTGGCATGTATCTCTAAACCCAGAATTCCTGGCAAGATGATAGGCAGAGATAGGTGAATTCCCTAGACTTCCAGAGACCAACTAGTCTGGAGTACCCAGAACAGTGGGAAAACAAGAGGTATCCTACCTCCCAATATACGCTGTGGTATGTGCACACTTAAATCCCCCCTTCCACACACACATACACACCTATACATACAAAAGATTTTAGAATGTCTATGTAACGTAAGAAACATCATCTAGTAAGCATGAGGGAATGATAGCTATTTCTGTTGTTATTATTAATTGGTGACAGTCAGCAACCAATATTTTGATGACTCATACACTTTTTTAATAATTGTAGACTTCAGTATATGCAGAGATCGAGAAATAGAGCATCTACAAGGAACAAGGAGAAGGGAAATCCTTAGTAACTGTGGCCGCCGTCCTATGGCAGCCTTTGTCCTTCATCCTGCTCTGACGTGCACAAGACTGTGTGTGGGACGCGTGGACCTCCTCCCCATGGACACGTCCTCACACTCACACTTCCACCACCAGCGCCTCTTACACCACCCACCAGAATGGTCCTCACCCAAGTCTGCTTCGTGAAATGCTCGAGAAATAAGGCTCGGTTTTCTGAATTAGACAGCAGCTAACTTCAATTTTACCCAGAAGAAAGTGGGGCCGTGTGACTGTTGCTGCCTCCTGTGGCATGGTGTTACACACACTAGTATTATTACGTGACTATGGCTGTGGGTGTGTGGAGTTAAACACTCAAATTTTTGTCAAACACCTGAAATTTGCACTTTGATTCTTTTTTCTTTCTTTTTAAAATGATTTTATTCTATTTTCAAGATGGCTTCCTCTATGTAGTCCTGGCTGTCCTAGAACTCTGTGTGTAGACCAGGATCTGGGATTAAAGGCTTGTGCCATGAATCCTGGCATAGGACTTAGCTTCTTGGTCTTTAAAATCAATGGTTGAATTTATTGTATTCTCTTAAGTCATCCCGAGCTCTGGTAGAAGGCTGTGAGCTCACCAACATCAAGCCAATCCCCAAAGCCCACCCATCAGGTCCTCTATAGACCCAATGCCCCAAACCAACCCCCATGGATTCATTTCAGAAGTCTATTTTAACAGACCTTACGCTCTAGACCCAACCCCACAGGCCCAAGACCGAAAGCTGCACACCTGCTGTCCCAGACACCAGGCCTGCCCACATGATTCCCAAGGGCACCCGCACCTACACGCCGGAGCCCTCTCACAGACGGAACTGTTAGCCAAAAACAAGAATAAGTTCCACTTCACATGTTCTGGTGCCAGCATAATGCATACAACAAACATGATAAGCCAAGGAGAGAAAACACCACACACACACACACACACACACACACGCGCACGCACACCCATGCACACACACGCGCACACGCGTGCACACCTCCCGGTAGTTGACCTCAAGGAAATGGAGATGTATCAGCTTCTCTGTGATAATCCCGAATTAATTGTTCTTGGGAAGCTCATTGAGCCTGAAAAAAAAATACAGTAAAACAGTTTGAGGAAATCAGCAAAATAAAGGAATAGAATGACTTAAACTAGAAATTTAGAAGGGATTATAATTGTTTTGAAACAACAGAAGTCCTGGAGCGAAAAGGATCCGATGAATAAAGCCGAGACCGCAGGCATTAGCTGCAGAGCCGGAAACAGAGGCACGTGAGGTCAGAGAAGAATCATTAAGAAACAGACTGTCAGGCAGAACAAGGAAAACTCGCCCAGTAAATGGTTAAATGTTTCCTTTTGTCAGAGAACAATTTTATTTCCTGATACACCCAGCTACCAATATTAAATCGCTCCTCCAGGACTCAGTGGCTTGGGACTAACTGTATGTTAAAGAATTGCCCTAATTTCTTAAACTGGACATGGCCACTGTGGATCCAAATACAGAACTTCATCAAATGCTTAAGATGAGCAAAAATAAAGATAACAGGGAGCCAGGCTGCTCTTTGTTGGAGGGGAAGGCAGGGGCATGCTCGTGGGTTGGAGGGAGAGGCAGGGGCATGCTCGTGGGTTGGAGCGGGAGGCAGGGGCATGCTTGTGCAGCTCTCCTGGAGGCCAGAGGGCCACGTCTAGAATCTTCCTCTATCACTCTCCACCCCTTGTTTGTTTGTTTGTTTGTTTGTTTGAGGCAGGGCCTCTCACTGAACCGAGAGCTCATAAATTAGCTAGACTGACTGGCCAGGGCCCTCCCATCTCCTCCTCCTAACACTGGAAAGGTGTCATGCATTTAAAATAAGATGTTATATATATAATTCTTTAAGTAAGTCTCGTCATAACCAAAAACATTAAGCGTCTGGGACAAACAGAAAACATAAAGAGAAATATAAAGAAGAAGCAATCAAGGGATAATGATTACCACCAACATCATCCGTGCACACACACACACACACACACACACACACAAATAAATAAATAAAATTATAACTTCATATAAGTCTCTTCTAGCCATATTACTGGAAGGGAACTTTCTCTACATCTCTGGAGATACAGATAACAAACTGTAGAGTGGCCCAAATACTGACCCCATGGAACTGAACCAAATCTTCTCCCACTCTCTGGAACATTTGCCTTCATTCCGCTCTATTAGCTTTTCCTTCTCACACATCTGTAATGAGCCTCATCCTCTGAAGTTTTGCCACATCAGCTCTGTGTCTCATTTATTGCAGAAGCTGGGTCTAAGAAGAATGGGCCAGGGGTCCCTTCAGACATGTAACTAAGGCTGACAGCTCAAGCCAGATTCCCATCCGGCACAGTGGCGCTGCCCCTCTGACAGCCCCTCGTCATTCCCAGAAGTCCAAGGAATAAGCACAGCCTTGCTTGATACGCTTCTGCTAAGAGCTCTGAGAACAAGGGAGATGTTAAAATGTCCATGGGAAGAAAAAGGCAGTGCGGACATTTGGCAGGAGCCAAGAAAAGCAGCCCTGAGCCCTGGGGACTTCTGGGCAGCTATCCCAGGGTATGAGCGCATGAAGCCTTGAAAGCAAGCACCAGGGACTTTTTTTTCTCTTATCAAAGGCAATATTGGTTTCATCTGGCTATACCATCCCTTAAGGCAACTATGCTTCCTGGACACTTGGACAACCAGATCTTACAACCTTTACTGAACTTGCCTTGATACAGAATGTGATTGATGGTTGGTTGGTTGGTTGGTTGGTTGGTTGGTTGGTTGGTTGGTTGGTTGGTTTATTGGTTGGTTTGCCTTGTACCTGAGCAATGTTCTGTGTGGCCAGTTAGATTCTTCAGCTTGGGCTTGGGTTTTTGGTCTGAAGTCACCTCTCAGTGATCATAGGTTCTCAAGGATCCTGAAACTGTACTCTGAACCAAGTCTTTTAAAAATATTCTTTTATTTACTCTTTGAGAACTTCATACATGTTTACTATTTGGCCAAATGCATCCCCTACTCCATCTCCTCCAACTCCCACCAGAACCACGCTACTCATCTTTCTTCTAACTTCAGGCACTGTCTTCTTTTAACCTCCTGAGTGCATTTAGTGCTGCCAGCACGTGCATGGGTGGAGGGCTATCCAATGTAGCATGGGCAACCTATCAGGGGTCACCTCCCCAGAGAAAATGACTGCACCCCCAGCAGTAATCCTTGGTAGTTCCCTGGGTGGGACAGAGCTGTGTGATCCCCTCTTCCCTCCATGCTAGACTTTTGATTGGCTTAATTGTGTGCAAATCTTGTGCCTGCATCCTTAGATGCTGTGCGATTCCAAGGCTTACCCTAATATACAGGTCTGCAGGAATGTAACTAGAGAATAGAATGTTCTTGATAAGGCCTAAAGGCAGGGCATGTGTTCAGTTTTATCATAACCAGAGGAAAGGCTATGTAAGGTCCTCAGTTCTGAAGAAGCCAGAAGCAATGATGGAAGTCATTTTTTTTTTCTTTTTCACAGACGTCCTCCACCTGGTACTCTGTGGGGCTGGGCAGAACTCTAGAGCAGCCCCATTCAGTGACCTACCCAGTTCAGTGAGGGAGATTCCCCTACCACCTTCCAGATAATCCAGGCTCTGGGATCTCCTCATCAGATATGAGAAGGTATCAACTTTCATGTCTAATCTCTCTTCTGATACGTGTGTGCTCTTGCTAATAGGTACAAGTCGAGCAGAGACATGGGGAACACATACCAGCTCTTCCTCACACCTAACATCTCCCAGGATTCCAAAGGATTGAGGGTGTGTGTCAACAAAGATCCTCTAGGCCAGTGGTTCTCAGCCTTCCTAATGCTGCCACTCTTAATACAGTCCCTCATGTTACGGTGACCCCCAACTATAAAATGGTTTCCGTTGCTCCTTCATAACTGTAATTTTGCTACTGTTATGAATCGTAATGTAAATATCTGTGTTTTCTGATGGTCTTAGGTGACCCTTGTGAAAGGGTCATTCAATTTCCCCCAAAGGGGTCTCAACCCACATGTTAAAAAATCACTTCTCTAGGCCGTGGCTGGTCGAGGTTGTTCATTACTTTTGTTAACTGATAAATCCATAAAAATCTCCACATGTGGTAGTAAATATCTGTAATACTAACACTAAAAACCCCAAGGCAGAAGAATTGGGAGTTCAAGGCCAGCCCAGGCACATTGCAAAACCTGGTCCCCAAAAACGAACTAAAATCTTACATAGTCAAAGGACACACAGACATTGTGCAATGTTTAAGTCAGATTAAATATTCAAATTCACAACCATTTATCATCCTTTTTTTTTTTAGTGAAAACTTTGTTTCACTTTGTTTGATTCACTGAGACCAGCCTCAAACTCTTGATCCTCCTTCCTCATCGCCTGAATGCTGGGACTAGAGGAATGGCCCATCCTGCCCAGCTGGTGAAACATTTAAAACCCTTTTCCTAGCCTTTAAGAAAATGTACAGTGTATTATTGTTATTTCTAGCCAATCTAGCATGCAATAGCACACCAGAACTTCTTGTGTCTAATTGGAACCCAGTTCCCAGGGAGTGGATGTCCCATGGCCCTCTCTGCCTATCGCCTCCTCTGGGAACTACCTTTCTGCTCTAACTTGTGTGAGGTCAATGTTTTCAACTCAAGATCATGTGGTACTCCTCTTTCTTAATTCACTTTACAGGATCTCCAGTTTCACTCATGTTGGGGGTGGTTAATATTAAATATAGTCACCCCATTTTCTTTGTCCAGTCATCAGTTGCTAGACATGTAGGTTGTTTCAATGTCTTAGATATTGTGAAGCATTTTCACAATTAATAAAGAAGTTCGGTTGTCTCTTGACATGCTGATTTCCTTTCCTTTTAAGAAATCCCCACTAGTACCATTTCTGGATCACAAGGTCATTCTCTCTCAGTTTCTGAAAGACCCTCCATGTTATTGCCCATGATGGTTCTAGCAAGACACTCCAGTCAACAGTGTACAAATGTTCCCCTTTTTCCTTGCCCTCCCCAGCAGTTGTCACCTTTAGTCTTTCTGTAGCAGCCATTCTTATTGAAACCAGATATGCACCTCCAATATTCATTAGTATTTCTAGGCCATTAGTGATGCTGAGAAAGACTGTTTTTATAAAAAGCATCTTTTCCTTCTGTTACACTGCTATCCATCGGAAGGTGGTCTAGCGTGCGAATTCAAAACAAAAACATGATTTTAGGTTTGTTGACTAACAAGTACACATGTAGAACACAGCTCCAGCAGCAATTGCTCTCTCCAGGCAAGCTCCTTCAACCCCTCTGAGCCTTAAATTTTGCATCTCTAAAAGAATGGCCAAGCCTCTTTCCTGTATTCATGGACAGCAGATGTTTGGGATGAGGCTGAAGCCCTGTGAGTCCAGAAGTCCAATGAGAGGTGCTCTCATGGCAAAGAATCCTTCCTTGGAAGAGACAGCTCACCCCTGGCCACCAAAACACGTCCATGCAAAACCCACTGGGGTCTCACCCCGAGTTTAACTCCAAGTAGAGACCAAAGCAAGATTCTCTCAGCAGTTTTCTGTCACCGAGAAGACATTTGGAGGTCTCTGAAGGAGAAAGAAAAGATGGCTACTACGGTGGGTTATTTAATAATAATAATAATGAGTACTTACGGTATACCATAAGTATACTTACGGTATATCATGCGTGCCAGCAAGATGGCTGAGCTGGGCTCACCACTGGAGTTCCATCCCTAGAACTCACGTAAAGGTAAAAGGAGACAACTCCACAATGTTGTTCTTTGACTTCCACATGCATACTGCACACACACACACACACACACACAGACACACACACACACAGACACACACACACACAGACACACAGCATGGAAACATGTGCACTCATATTTTTTAAATAAAGTATACCAGCATGAACACATTTTTCATTTTATTCTCATATCCTCAAAAGGAGGAAATCCTTCCTACGATGTACCTGGTTCTGGAGAAGATGCAGCTGGAGCTGAGATGCTAAATAAAGTCTTCAAGAAAGTAGTCCTTCAAGACAGAGTGTAACCCATAAAACTGCACTCTGCTGACCTCTTACAGACTGAAGAGTGTGGGCCGCTTGGCCGCAAGCCTACCTCCAAGGGCAGAATAAAATCAAAGTTACTGTCAGTCGTCCATTGCTGGCCCCGGGCAGAGCAAAGCTAATGGCTCATATCAAGGGCCACATTTTTAGCTCCAGGGACGTCTTGTCCAGTTCCTCTTCTGAGTCTAGGCATCCAACCGTGAACGCAGCACAGAACTGGCCCTCCCGTGGGAAAGCAGCAAGACTCAGCCATTCCAAAATGGGAGCTTCTACCCTGACCCCTGAGGTCCTCACACCGTGATTGGTATCTCAAGCCAGCTGTTTGGAAAAGGAAGTGCACCTGGGAACTTTGCTCCATTTATATCTGTCTCCGGACAGGAGAGTAAGTGAGGACCCTTCCCTTCTCTACTGCATGAGTAATTAATCAATCCTTCTACTCTTGGTCAAGCTCTGTTGAAATGTTAAGACCCTTTTGTTTCTTGGAACACTGTGAGCACTCCTTACCTTTATTCTACCCAGTCTTGAATTACCTGTACTCAGGAATGATGTTTCTGGGACCCTGGGCTTTCGGTGTGACTTGAAGGCAAATGATGCAGCCATTTTTCCCCTGAATTTTCAAGAGGTGAGGGGGAAGGTACTTAGGTCTGACGTGGGGTGTCCTGCTCTGCTGGTGGAGACACTCTGCCCTTGGCTGAGTGCCTTCACATCATGTGGTTTGCAGAAATAAAGGTAGCGCTGAATGGCACGGGGTTCTCCTCTTCTTCTGAACCCTGTAGGAACTGTGGTCTTCCCAGAAGAGGGAGCCAGAATCCAGCCCCACCTAACCCAGAACATCTCTATAAAGGAGGCTTCCTGACGGCTAAATGGGCAGTTTCGGCTCTGCATTCTCCACAACCATGCACCTCCATCTTTCAGGGTTACTCTTCTTCCTGGTGATCTCACTGCCTGCAGGTAGGAAGTGAACTGTGGGTCTGAATATGTAAAGGTCTCCTAAGGGCTCAGATCCTAAAATTCAAATAAATTAGCAAGCAAGCAAACAACCAAATAAATAGCATAAGCCCAGCACGGAAAGTTCCACCCATAGGAGATGAGCCAGTAGGTTAGGGCTAGGATGTGGGTAAGGAGTATCAGGGTGTCATTCTCTGTACGAGTTATCTTGCACTATTTCCTGAAGACCCCCAGGTTCTTTAAAGAGGGGAGCCCATTTCATGATGCGTGCATCCCTGTTCAGTCACCAAATTCCTATCTCCTCTAAATTGTGCTTTTGTTTGTTGAGACAGGATCTCTCTATGTAGCCCTGGTTTTTCTGGAACTCACTCTGTAAACCAGGTTGGCCTTGAGCTCCTAGAAATCTACCTGCCTCTGCCTCTAGGGTGCTGGGACTAAAGGTGTGTGCCACCATGCCCGCTTGTTGTGGACCTAGACTCTACAGTCTCCCCGAGATAAGAAGGGAAGCCAGAGGACGAGTCCGGAAAGGGGAATCAACAGATACCAAACCCTCCACCAACAGGAAAAAAAAATGAGACTGCCTTTGCTCCACACCTCCCGAACACTGATTTGTCTTTTTCTCTATTCCTTCAGGTAACTGTGCAGTTGGGAATAAAGGTGTAGAATTTCAAACGTGTACCGCAGTCAACGGCGTTTGTTTCTTTGGCTGTCGGCCAGGATGGATATGGGTTGGCTACTGTAACAACCTAATGTCCTGCTGTAAAAAGGACACTGTATTTGTACTTCCTCAATCCAAAGGTATATGACCTATGTATGCTTCCCGGCTCCAATTAAAGAACTATGTGAACGAATAAAGAGTTCCCAATCTGTCTCCAAGGCCCAAGAGCTCATTAAGAGAGGTTGTGGGTGGCAGACGGGGATCACACTGTCAGATCTGCGATTTACTAGGTTCCAAATGTTCCTAGTAAAAAGCATTGCAGTGAACGGCACTTCCTGGTCTTTCTTTCTTGTCTTAAATCATACATCCCTGCTTGGGACTGGAGATATGGCTCAGTGCACCAGCTGCTCTTCCAGAGGACCCAGGTTCGATTTCCAGCACCCACATGGTAGTTCACAACCATCTGTAACTGCAGTTCCCGGGGATCTGATGCTCTCTTCTGGCCTTTGCAGGTGCTTCATATACGTGATACACTGATAGATACCACATATATAAAGTTCAATTAAACTTAAACAAAAACAATAAAGTCCATACAAGTCCACAGACCCAAGGAAAGGACATTCTCTGTAGAAACAATAGCTGCCATGATGCTATCGGTCTTTAAACTGTTTTTGCATATATCAAACTGCTTACCCCTCAAAACAAAAATTCGATTTCTTCAAATGATAATTTTCCCCAAGATCACACAAGTAGAAATTAGTTTGTCCTGCATTTGAACCCAGCCCATTTTCACTTGCTTCTTTTTCTTGTTGTTATCATCATCATCATCATCATCATCATCATCATCATCATCATCATCATCAATTTCTCCAAGGAAGAGCACACCAATTGATTATCCAATACCAAATGGTCAGGCCTGAAAAACATATACACACAAGTAATATACAAACTGAACAGGTGTAATTACTTTAAAGGGACCAAACACTGGTCTGTTGCCTGTGTGGAGCCCTGAATGCCTTCCAGGTTCATCCTTCCCCTTGATGAGTGAATGACCACGAGCAGCCATAAAAATACCCAAACCAGATGATTACAAGTTCGGCAGCTACCAATCCCTGTAAATATCAGAATGTTCCATCTTCCCACACGTCCTGCTGTTCTGAAGTCCTAATGGCCACGGCTCTTTTCCAGCTCCACAAAGCATGTTCTACAGATGATGGCTCCTTCTCGCCACCATGTGGCAGCTGTCGCCCATTTTACTTCCTCTCAGTCTTTGCACACCAGATTTCAGTCCACGGTGGGCATGCTGGAGAATTCCAAGGCTTTTCTAAGGTCTCAACTGTCGATTGCTTTCTTTCCTTTGGTCAAAAGCAGCACAGAGCAAGGTCTGCAGTCAGAATTCAGTAACAGAATAGACTTTGCTAGAGAAAGTTCTAGAGACTAATTGCATAACCATGTCTACCCTTAAAATGGCACTGAATTGTACAGCTAAAAGGAACTGGGAGGGAGCCTTGCGGTATGGCTCTTTGGGTGAAGGTGCCTGATGCTATACCTGACTAACTGAGCTTGATCCCCAAAACCCACATGGTACAAGGAAAGGGCCTTATGCATGCACTAGCACCTGTCTGCATGTGTAAACACACACACATACAATACACACACACACACACACACACACACACACACACATGCACGCAGACACCACACACACGCCACATCTGACTGAAGACCAGTGAAAAACTGAGTTCAGAGAGGGGAGAGACTTGTCGGTTACACTTCTGGTGATGGACCACAATTAAGAATTGTTTTATCCCGCCGGGCGATGGTGGCGCACGCCTTTAATCCCAGCACTCGGGAGGCAGAGGCAGGCGGATCTCTGTGAGTTCGAGACCAGCCTGGTCTACAGAGCTAGTTCCAGGGTAGGCTCCAAAGCCACAGAGAAACCCTGTCTCGAAAAAGAAAAAAAAAAAAGAATTGTTTTATCTCTTTTGATCTTTGTTGTTTGGAAAAATGGACACTTGGGTAAGACTAAAAAGAACATAGATAAAAAGTCAATGCAATCCACCATTGACCCCCTTCCCCCCTGAGGCGGTGCTGGTCTTTGAAAGTCCTGGGGTTCCCTCAGCCCTGGAGGTCTGGAGAATGGAAACTACCAGGGTAGGAAGGCCAACTGCTAGTTTTTGCTTCTGTCAGCAGGAGACGCAAGCACAGGCTTCAGGTTTCTTCCCCCTTCCCATCTGAAGTTTGCAAGATCCGAACAGAGCTAAAAGAGCATGATCTTGGATACAAACTTCACAGCAATAAAGGGAGGAGAGGAATGGGGATGGTGAGAGACAGTTTACTAATACTGGTCATAAAGACAGAATCCATTTCTGGCTGTATATGGTCATGAAGACCCTTAGCAAAAGTAATGCTTTGATTGAAGTTTTATTTTAATTGCACACGAATGTAGACTTGAAAGCCATCTGTCTGGACTCAACTCCTTGTCGCTCTTTGTTGAGGGACATTAGAAAAGGTGCTTACCAAACTCTAGCTGCCTGTCTGTGGATGGGAAACAATAGTCACGGAACAGACACATGTAAGTTGATGACCCAGAGATATTGAGTGAGACCGAATGTGTCCACTAGAACCCAGGCTGGCCTCGAACTCGTGGTCCTCCTGCCTCTGCCTCCTTCAGCAAATATTACCGGCGTGTGCCACCACAACTGTCACCGTGGTGGTGCAAACCTTTAATACCAGCACTCGGGAGGCAGAGGATCTCTGTGAGTTCGAGGCTAGCCTTGTCTAAAGAGTGAGTTCCAGGACAGCTAGGGCTGTTACATGGAGAAACTCTGTTTCAAAAAAACAAAACAAAACAAAGGAACCTTTGGAGAAGGAATCCAAAAAGTATGTACACATGGAAAGGCAAAGACATTGGAATGCAGCAGCTGTGCCACCCCTTCCTGTCAATTCAGCAATCGCATGTAATCCCTCCCACTAAACCTTCGACTAATCCTCAAGCAGCAGAATTTCTGACAATGAGGAGTGAGCCTGAGTCCCTTCTAGACATTGGAGCCCATTATCCAGACTTAACAAAGGGAGGCAGTAACAGCAAATGACCCGAAACATTGTCAAGTGGGAAAGGAAAGTTAAGGATCGCCCCGTAATTAGGGCCAGGGACACTGGCCAGCTCTCTGCATCTAAGGCTGGAGGTTCATTGCACGCATTGCCCTGGACTAAACTCAAAATGAAGTAGCGGTAGGGAGTTACAAAAAGGGAGCCGGAGGGTTACTTTATCATTGTCATACCTGAAATAAAATACAAATGTCGTTAAAAATAATCATAGATGACATCAGAGGAACCATTTCTTCACAGAAGAGTCAAAAAGGAAAATAATCAGGAAACAACAGATAATAAATTTTTAGAGGTTGAATTAATAGTTTCAAGTAAAACCTTTCAAATGTTAATAAAAACCCTTGAGATTCCTTCTATCTACAAAGATGTGTGTGTGTGTGTGTGTGTGTGTGTGTGTGTGTGTGTGCATGTGTACACGCCATAGCCCATGTGTGGAGGTCAGAAGTCAGTTTTGTACAGTTGTTTTTTTCCATTCTATCTCTTTGTGCACATAGGTTCTGGGGGTGGAACAGAGGTAACCCCTGAGCCATCTCAGTAGCCCAATATTGGGGTGTTATTATACTGGCACACACCCAAGCTGAGAACGGCTTCTGCTACTCACAACAGCACAGCCTTGCAGGCAACTTTCCAGACAAAACAATGAGGAAGAGAAGTTAGACAGGACAGGGACCCCACTGGCTGCCACTCACTTGGACTTAAGGAGCACAGCACTGTCAGAAGTAGGGGAGTAACTGTCTCTGGCGCTGAGGGGGATGAAGAATTCTGAGAACACTCTGGGAACATGTGTGTGGACATGGGCATAGGCTGGCACATGTTGACATCTGTAAGTAGCACTAGGAAGTGGTTCACATAGCCCCCAAAAATAATGGCGCTGATAGCCAAGCTTTCCTAGGTGGCGGCCTCCGAAAATCTGAGACGCTTGAGAGGCCGCCTAGGATAATGGCAAACACCAGAAATTTTGCAGAACAGAACAGACTTCAGATGTCTTGGGGGGGGGGGGGGGGGGCATGATGGTCCCCTCTGCCAGTTGTAGGCTAGTTCAGGGTCCACGTGTACCAACTAGACCCCAATCCCGCGAGGAAACAACAGAAAAGGAGGGCTCAGCCCCTCAACTGTGCTCCCATTTCTCTTCCAGACTTCCCAACAAAGCACGGGCTGCCTCGCGTTCCCTGACCTCGGGAGTCCCCGTACCCTCTCATCACCCCCGCCCACCGCATGAGGCACTGTCCAGACAAAACCCAGGCTGTCCACCCTGTGGCGCCGGCAAGGGGACAGCAGACAGCATGGCCCCTGCTCCCACTACCTCCCGTCCCCTGCCACCATAACATATGACCTCATCTGAGGATCCGGTTCCTATCAGCCACGTCGCTCCAGGCCAGCAGAGGGAGCATCGGGAGGAGCAGAGAGGGCACTGAGCTCTGGTTACTTTGGCAGAAATCTGCTCCTGCTTCTGCTGCAGCCTTCAAATCAGAGGCACCTCAGTCTTGTTCGTGGGACTTAGACACTGGGGGAGCTCCACTCCTGGCACGCAGAGCTCTCTCAGTCGCCTTCCTTTGTGCTAGCCTTGGGTACACACAGACATAAAGGAGAGCCACCACACAAATAGCCACAGGACAGAGGAGGCTACGTGTGTGTGTGTGTGTGTGTGTGTGTGTGTGTGTGTGTGTGTGTAATTATACACATACTCATGACTCTGACATTTTGTTGTTATTGTGGTTTGGGTTTTGATTTTTTTTTTTTTTTTTGCATGGATACTGGGGATCTGATTCAGGTCCTGCAGCTTACAAAGCAGGTACCTTACTGACTGAGCCACCTCCCCAACCCCAGGAGGATCCCTTTAAACAGCCTCTGCTACTTAAAGATATTACAGGTACCTCAGCCACAGGTATCCCAGCCACAATGCCTTCACTGTCCTGTAGAGTCATTTTACCCAGTCTAGAAAGTGAAGTCCAGGACGCAAACTGTTCCACGGTCCCATTACCCCATGGCCCACACTGGTACTTCAGTGGTGTGGGAGAAGCCTCCTGCAGGTGATGGGGTGGCCACTTCATTCCATCAGATGTTATGACTACCCTGGTGGCAACGCTGGTGTCTTTTTCCCGTCAGGTCCATCATTTAAGGATGGTGTTCATGTACTGAAAACAGCCTGGAATTGTTATAAAAACAGACAGGAAGACCAATGGAACCAAATTGAAGACCCGGATATTAATCCACACACCTTTGAACACCTGATTTTTGACAAAGAAACAAAAATATCAAATGGGAAAAAAAAGAATATTTAACAAAGGATGCTGACATAACTGGATATCAATGTGTTGAAGAATGAAAATAGATCCATATTTATCACCATGCACAAAACTCAAGTCCAAATAAATCAAAGACCTCAACATAAAGCCAGCCACCGAACCTCAAAGAAAACAAAGTGGGAAGTACACTTGAACACATTGGCACAGGGAACCACTTTCTAAATATAACCTCAGTAGCACAGACACTGAGAGAAACAATTAATAAATGGAACCTCCTGAAACTGAAAAGCTTCTGTAAACCAAAGGACATGGTCAACAAGACAAAATGACAGCCTACAGAATTGGAAAAAATGTTCACTAACCCCACATCAGAGAGAGGTCTGATCTCCAAAATATACAAAGAACTCAAGAAACTGGTCATCAAAAGAACAAATAATACAATTTAAAAAATGGAGTACAGACCTAAATAGAGAAATCTCCACAGAGGAATTTAAAATGGATGAAAGACACTTAAAGAAATGTTCAACATCCTTAGTCATCAGAGAAATGCAAATCAAAACATCTCTGAGATTCCATCTTACACCTGAAAGAATGGCCAAGATAAAAAACACTGATGACAACTTATGCTGGAGAGGATGTGGAGAAAGGGGAGCACTCCTGCATTGCTGGTGGGAATACAAGCTGGTACAACCCCTTTGGATGTCAGTGTAGCAATTTCTCAGAAAATTAGGAAGCACCCTTCCTCAAGACCCAGTAATACCACTTTTGGGTATATAACCAAAGGATGCTCAATTATACCACAAGGACATGTGCTCAACTATGTTCATAGCAGCATCGTTTGTCATAGCCAGAACCTGGAAACACCCTAAATGCCCCTCAACTGAAGAATGGAAAAGGAAAATGTGGTATATTTAGACAATGGAGTACTACACAGCAGAAAAAAAAATCTTGAAGTTTTCAGGCAAATGGATGGAGCTAGAAAACATCATTTTGAATGAGGTAACCAGACCCAGAAAGACAATTATCATATATACTCACGCATAAGTGGTTTTTAAACATAAAGCAAGGAAAACCAGCCTGCAAATCACAATCCCAGAGAATTTAGACAACAATCAGGACCCTAAGAGAGACTTACATAGATCTAATCTACATGGGAAGTAGAAAAAGACAAGATCTCCTGAGTAAATTGGAAGCATGGGAACCATGGGAGAGGGTTGAAGGGGAGGGGAGAGGCAGGGAGGGGAGCAGAGAAAAATGTAGATAGAGCTCAAAAAATCAATTTAAAAAAAATTAAAAGTATGATGTTCATGACGTTGTTCACATAGGTGCAGGCTCTAGAGCCTTCCACAGTATGTGACCTTAAGCGTAGTTGTATATAACCTTTCTAGATCTTGGTGTGGAGTCTATCAAGGGGGGTGCAGCTGTTCTCCTCTCCAAGCCCTTGTAAGAATCAAGTGAACAACAATATCAGTGCTCATGCTCCTCATGAAGGAAGCAGTCCACAAATGTGCAACATGTTTGTTACCAGGGTTCCTCTAGCGGCGACCTGGGAAGGTGGTCAGCTCTACCTGGCTCTCTATCTCCATCAGTCTGAATGAACCACCTGTAGAGTGTGTGAACAGGGGGCTCAGTGACCTTCCCAAAGGCAGCTGGAGTTCCCATATGCTGGATCGCAGGACACCCACTGGCCTTTCTACGCCTACCCAGGACAGCACACATTGTGATTATGTGTGCACTGCAAGCACCTGCCTTCAGAATGATTAGCTGAGGGCCGGGATTGTAGCTCGGGTGGTAGAGTGGTTGCCTTGCAGGCGTGAAGCCTTGGGCTCCATTCCCAACACAGCATAAACCGGCTACGGTGCTGCTCAGCTTTCGTAATCCTAGCACTCAGGAGATGGAGGCAGGAGCATCAAAACACCAAGATTCTCCTTAGCCACGTAGTGAGTCCAAGGCCAGCCGGGGAGACAGGAGACTTTACCTCAAAAAGGAGGAGGAGGGGAACATGAAGAAAGAAGAGAAGAGAGGAGGAAGAGGAGAGGAAGCAATCATTGGGCGAGGAGTGGATTTTGTTCAGCATCAGAAAACACCTGTGTTAGGTCACCCCTTTTCCCGGAGGACAGCAGGTGAAGGAAGTACCTTGGAAGCTGCCCCAAGTAAACAATGTCCTTGTACCTCTGCAGAGGCTCCAGCCCAGAGACACCTCTTCTCAACAAATGTCTGCACAACGGGACAGATGGTCAGACACTAACCTGAGACAGAAGGGCCTTGGAGGCTCACCGTCTCCCCCAGACCCCACATTCCCACAGTGCTCCCGAATGCCTGCAGGAGCTTTCTGGGATTTTGTTAGACTTCTCTCCTTCCATATCCCGACTTCAGCAGGTACTGCCTCCCACCACTCGTGTGGGAAAGATGCTGGCTGAGAACATTGAGAAAGGAGGGTCGGTGATCCTTCGAGGACACACAGCTACCACACAAACTAAGTTTTCTGCTCAGATAGAAACACAATGGTTTGATTTTAAAAAACAAAGACCTTTAATATCCACCCACCATTACTCATCAGTGTGCATCTTGGGAGTGCACTCTGTTAGAATGCCAGATTTCCAAAATTGCTATTTAAATTGCTGACTTGGGTTTCGTTTAAAAAAAAAAAATAGTGGGTGTCTTAGTCAGCATTCTATTGCCGTGAAGAGACACCACGGCCAGGGCAACTCTTAGAAAGACAAACATTTAATTGGGATGGCTCACAGCCTTAGAGGCTTCATCTGTTATTAGCATGGCATAAACATGCCACCCTGCAGGCAGACATGGTGCTGGAGGAACTGAGAGTTCTACATAGGATACACAGGCAGCAGGAAGAGAAAGACACTGAGCACACTTCCTCCAACAAGACAACACCCACGCAAACAGGGTCATACCTCCCTAATCTTTTCAAATAGTGCTTATAGGCCTATGGGATCATTTTCTTTCAAGCCACCACACTGGGCGAACAAGATGGTTCAGTGAGTAAAAGCATTTGCAAACAAGACTGATAGCCTGAGTTTGAATCCTAGGTCCCACAAGGTAGAAGGAGAGAACAGACTCCAGCAAGTAGTCCTAGCACACATAGTCCTAGCACACGCACACACACACACACACACACACACACACACACACATACACACACACACACACACACACACACACACACGACAGCTGTGCCACAGCTTCTGTAGACCAGCCCTCTTCTGCTGCTTGAGCAGCTCCAGTCCCTCACCCAGGAGGCCCGCAGCAACCTACTGGCAGGCTTCTGCTCCAAAGCAACTACATGTGACTGGAAGACAGTGATTTAAAAAAATGCAGACACTTCAGAAGAGATGCAACAGGATTCAAGACTCAGGACACCAGACTTTTTGTTTCTTTCTACCTGGGTGGCCACTGTTCTGTTCAAATCTGGTTAAAAGCACCGACTGTGCCAAACAACCAGTGATCCACACCAAAGCAAGGACTGCGTCCTAAATTCCACACTTCCTAAGGGAACAGCTCATTTTGAATCTGTTGTGTTTTAGACAGGGCATCATCCTCTATATGAGTTTGTATTTAGAATTAGCAAGCTCAAATCCATTTGTATTCATTTCCTAGTCCATACTTCTGTGCCCCCCCACCCCTTAGGCCATTTATTTTAAAAAGTAAATCTGCTGGAGAAGTAAATGAATAAAAAAATAAAATAAAATTGAAAGAGATTACCAAGTGAATTTTGTCTCCAGGTTAGAACAGAATTTCTCATGGCCTCTGAAACAGCCCTAAACACGTTTCTGCCACTTTGTGCTGTGTACTTAGGAGAAACAGTCTCAGAACAGGCAATTAAAAATTCAGAGTCCAGAGTGCTAACCAATACACTCTGCCACCATCGCGGCACTATAAATTCAAACTCTAGATCAACTCTGAAAGCTATTGATGTTCCATATCCTGCAGGACCAAATATCCAGTCCAACTTCAGTTCTTATGTAAGAACCAACAAGCACACTGATCTCATTAGTATACAAATTAGTAAATAAAAACAACCTATGCATACCAAAGAAATGTTTGAAATAAATCGCTTAGGGCTGGAGAGACTGCTCCTCAATCAAGGGTGAGACTGCTCTTCTCCAGGACTGTGGTTCGGCTCCCGGAGCCCGTACCAGACACGACATTGTCTCCTGTAACTCCAGTTCCACGGGGTCCTAATCCTTCCAGCTTCTATGGGCACATGCATGCACGTGCTCAGACACACGCAATACACATACATGATAAAATAAATTCTTTATGAACTCTTATGAGTAAATGTTTGATTTGTGTGTGTGTTTATACATCTCTATGCCTGAGAGTACATAAAAATTTCTCAGACCAAAAGTGGAGAAAGTTTCAAAGCCCTGCTTTAAACAATAACCCAAAGCAGGGCTGGAGACATAGTTAAACGTCCTTGCTTTGAAATTCTGAGGACCGCAGTTTGAATCCTAGTACTCACATGACAAGTCAGGCATCCAGCACACACACCTGGAACGCCAACTCAGACACGAGCAGAGACAGGAGGACCAGAGTTTGCTGACTTCTAGCCCAGCAAAACAAAACAAAACAGGATCCCCAGGTTGAGGGACAGACCCTGTCTCTGCCTCACAGGAACAGGTAGACAGCAATAGAACACATCCGATGTCGCCCTCTCCTGACCTCTCGACCTCTGTCTGCACATAGACACATGCATCTGAACACACAGGTCCACATACACTCATACAGACACACAAAATAAAAAAAAACTTTTTAAATTAATGACACAAAGCAGCTGTACACATTTCTGGGATACAGGGTAACCTTTGATAAAATATATGATGCACAATGATCAGATGTGAGCAATTGACACATCTATCGCCTCAAACACCTATCTTTTTTTTAGTGTTAGGATACAGATCATACAGTCAGGGAGGTAGGGGAAAGAGGGTGCAGGGCGGGAGAAGCAGGCTCCATCCTTCACATTTTTTGGGGAATGGGACAAAGAAAGAAAGGGGGCTTGTGAGTCTGTGCCCCGTATTCTCTGAGTTGACCGCTTGCCATCTTCCCTCCCTGACGTGATGCCTTAGATCCTCCACTGCTACACGGGAGCCACAGTCTCAACCTGTGGGTGGCAACCCCTTTAGGGATCAAGCAACCCTTTCACAGGGATCACCTAAGACCATTGGAAAACACAGATATTTACATTACGATTCATAACAGTAGCAAAATTACAGTTATGAAGTAGCAATGAAAGAATTTTATGCTTGGGGGTCACCACTACATGTGAAACTGTATTAAAGGGCTCAGCATTAGGAAGCTTGAGAACCACTTCTCTGGAGACTCTGACCTCCTGCTGTCCCCTCTTGGTGGTTCAGGGCAACTGTGAGTTCCAAGGTCCCCCCACCTGTGGGTTTAGGTCCTCCACCTTGACTGTCCCTGTCCATTCCTCTGGCCTACTCCAAGCCGTGTCCCTGTCCAACTCAGCCCTGATGTGGAAGTCCCAGGATGGGGGAAGCTGCCCAGAGGCTGTCAGTCTGGGTGTTATTGTCCAGATCTTGGCTGTCACTTATCTGGGCCGCCCACACGGGGAAATGAGATAGTCCAACATCACTTTTCCCATTAATATTCTTATCTCCACTGGAAAGGATGCTGTTTGTGTGTAGTGACATGTGGGTGTGAGCTTACAAACCCCCGGGGTCTCTCTCTCCATCCTCTGACTTCTGACCATAGGGATGCGTATCTGAGACACTGTGTAACTTGGACACGGTGTGTGAACATATGAAGTATGTCTGTGTGATGCATTGCGGAGAAGTAGATGGGAAGCAGGGAGGTGAAGGTAGATGGATGGCGGGGGGCGGGCATGCTTGAGTCCATGTGTCTGGACCACACTAAAGAAAGAAAAGAGCAATCAGAGGGTGAACCTTTTAAAAGAGCTAACCAATTCTGGTTGAGAGGATTAAAAAGCCGGGTCATTTCATTCATTGGTCATAAAGAGTGTGTTAGCCTAGTCCTCTGGAGGGGCCACTTCTAGACACAGAATAAAAAGGCTAAATGTGTCTTCTCGTCACTGGAAAGTCTACCTTACCTGTTTCCCCAAGAGAAAAACCTTTGTGTACAGACAAGAGATAAACCTGAGAAGTATCATTACAGAATTATTCATAGTAGCAAAAGTTACAAACAAGCTAAATGTCACTTGGCAGAGTGATGAAATATACTAGAGTATAATAAACCAGGTCTGTGCATTGCTGTGTATCAATCAGAAATAAAAATATCTTTTTATATGGATTATGCATATCATTATGGGTTATGCATATCATTTAGTTCCCGGTCTGCTGCTGTGGTAAAACATTTGGATCAAAAGCAATCTGGGGAAAGAAGGAATTTATCTGGCTTATACTTCCAGGTCTCAGGCCGTTGTGGAAGGAAGTTAGGACAGGAACTCAAACAGGAACAGGAAGCAGAAACCACAAAGGAACGCTGCTTACGGATTTATTTGGGCTTATGTTCAGTTAGCTTTCTTATGTAGCCCAGGATGACTTGCCCAAGGAATGGTGCCGCCCACAGTGGGCTGGACTGTCTCACATCAATTAATAATCTGAGCTAGGCAGTCCATCAGTTAGTTGAGTTTCTCCTCTCAGATGACTCTAGGTTGTGCCAAGTTGATAATTAAAGACAACTCTAACACCATATACAGACCCCAAAGTGTCAGGGAACATAGAGCTCTGGAAGGCTCACACAGCAAAATGGCAGGACTGGAATGAAGGTGAAGGAAGTGTCTTTGGGGGCTGGAGAGATGGCTCAATGGTTAAGAGCATTGCCTGCTCTTCCAAAGGTCCTGAGTTCAATTCCCAGCAACCATATGGTGGCTCACAACCATCTGTAATGAGGTCTGGCGCCCTCTTCTGGCATGTGGGCATACATGGACGCAGAATGTTGCATACACAATAAATAAATAAATCTTAAGAAAAAAAAAAGAAATGTCTTTTGCATTAGACACACGACCTGAGTTGTTCTGTAACGGAAGTAAGTTTCTCTATTACTTGTGGAATTATATTTAAAAAAAAAAAGTCACAGTATTGTAATTCATTAGCTTTAGAGCTAACAATTCAAACACAATCAAAAATGTTTTGGTGGCAAATATGTTAGAGGTTAACATATTTATTATGTTATTAGCAAATGTGTTAGAGGTGAGAAAGGAGGCAAGCACGGAGGTGAGGCGGTCAAGACTTTGAGCCATGTGATACCAGGTCTACCTAGCACACATGGTAGAGAGGGGTTTACTGAAAAGCAACAGCCCCAGCAGAGTTAAATCCAGAAAAGAGTTGCATTAGGGCCAGCTTTTTAATTTGTAATTTTCTCCACTCTATTTACCTGAGGCAGGGTCTCCATTGAGCCTGAAGCTAGGCCTGTGGCCAGCAAGCTCCAACAACCCTCCCTTCTCTGCCCACTGCAACACTGAGGCCACAGACATATGGACAGGCCTGGCCTTTTAAGTGGGTTCTGGGGATGTAAACTCCGGTTCTCACGCTTTACAACCAGACCTTTCACCTGTCTAGCCCTCTCCTCAGCCCCAATTTCCCCCTTTTTAAGGCAAAGCAATACTTAAGTTTATGTATATATCACACTTGTCTGTGCGTTCATCCCTGGATGGACTTCTGAGTTGCTCGAGATCAGCATTTAACATGGGAGACTTTTGTCCCATTGAAAGCCCTAAACAAAGCCTCCCTCAGCAGCGGGTTTTTTCAAGGAAGCTCCATCCACTGAGCATTCCACCTTTCAAGGGCCCTAACTTATGCGAGCCCTTGGACCCAGCTCTCTTCTATGGGCCTTCGAACTCATCACCGCACTATACACACTGTGAGATGCAATAGCTTCTGGACAACAGGATCTACTTCTTGGTCAACAGGATCTACTTCCTGGTGCTCAAAACCTGTCCAGCCCAAACTCCAGCCACTGAAACCAGCTCATAGTTAACACTGTCTTTCAATTCTCTCTATAACTGGAAACTCAGGATTCTCATCTTGCTTTGAAGTCAACAATTGAAGGCTTTTTTTTTAAAAAATCCCAAGACACAACCCGAAACAATCACTTTCAAGCCTGTAGCTCAGGTTTTTTATTGTTGTTTGTTTTTGTTGTTGTTGTTGTTTGGGTTTTTGAGACAACATTTCTCTGTGTAACCTTGACTGTCCTGGAACTCGCTCTGTAGACCAAGGTGACTTCCAACTCACAGAGATCTATCCCTCTGTCTCTGCCTCCCAAGTGCTCGGATTAAAGGCATGTGCCGCCACCACCCAGCTATACTTTTAAAATGTATAGGAACAACCTAAATGAAATGCACATATAATGTTAATAAAAGTGCAGGGCGTGCCTGGAAATGTTTTCTCTAAGATATTCTGAACCTGTACCAGAATGGCTTTGCAAGGTGTCTCTGAACTGAGGCCACACAGTGGGAGAGTGAGGTGCCAGGTGTGTCACTATGTCTGCAGCTGTAACCTTGGCAACCTCCTCTGTCTCCTGTGAGTTCTTCCTTGAAGTCCAGAGTCCGTGCTGTCCATGTTCTGATGGTTCCGGCCAAATCCTCCCAGGGAAAAGGACTGTGGTTTGCAACAGCAGATAAATGAATCTGTCACATATGTCTTCCTATTGTCACCTCTGCTGAAGGACACCATTCTTCTCTCAGCCACACAGGAGTCTGAGGGCTGCTCAGAAAGCCTGGGAATAACAACCATTGCCAGTAAGCATGAAGTACTTCTGCTATTAACCCAGCTGCTGCAGGAGCCCAGGCAGTGCATTGTACATTCTTGTGAGTGGTGTTGGTTTTTAGATTTATTTCATTTTTATGTGTATATGTGAGCATCTCTGTGTATGTATGTGTATCACGTGTGTACCTGATGCCGAGAGTGGTCAGAAGTTATCTGATCCCCTGGAACTAGAGTTACAGACAGTTGTGAGCTATCTATCATGTAAGGTCTGGGAACGGAACCAAGGGCTTCTGCAAGAGCAGAAAGCGTTTTTTAACTGCTGAGTCATCTCTCCAGCCCTCTACGTTGTTGCTATTGGTTACCCTTATATGGAAGTAGATACATAACATGTGATGATGCAGAATCTCATATAGCATAATAAAGAGAGTTATGCTGTATAATATGATTACTACTGCTAACATGACAGGCTATTTTAAACACGAAGACAAGCACATAAAACCGGGTCCCAATATGAGCACCTGTAAGTTTTAATAGGTGTTACTATTTCGCCACTCTGGCTTTAGATACCTGCAGAGAAAAAGCAAATCATTACAGTACCGCAGAGCCTTTGTCGAAACCTCTATTCCAACCCAGACAGACAAGCCTGTCACCGGGAGGCTGTGTTCATCATTTAAAGTGACGTTGAGAGCTATTTCTGCACATATGCTTATAAATAGCAGACAGAGCCACACAAGCTCACATTTTTCACATAAGTTAGATCGCATTGGAATGGTACAGGCACCTGTGCAGTACCTTAACAGTCCACTAGATGGCACTAGAGTTTCTACTAGCGAGGAATTTTTAATTTTTTTTTTTTTTATTTACTTTCGTTAGCAGTTAGCTGTGTTTTGCAGATTGAAGACAACCTGCAGAACATAAGGGCCTTTGTTTTCCGTTCTGGAATGATTACCTGAAATCATTTCTTCCTATTCTTTCCCTAGGCAGAAGGCTCGGTAGACAGGGACGCTGAACAGAGGTATGGGGGACTAGAGTGCCAAGGTTCAAGTTGCTCAAATCAAGGTGTGACCTTGAGGCCCTTCTCTAAGGACAGGCTGGCTCAGGGACAAAGCATCCTCTCACAGTACCTCTGACTGTTTCCCTCCCGACTGTTCTGAACAGACAAGCAGGAGGCCAAAGACTCAGAGTCAGAGAACAGAGACACTGGAACTCCCAGAGCTGTGTGGGTTGTGATCAAGTTCGGCTTCTCCTGAAGATTAGCCCCCGCCCCCAAGTTCACAGTAGCCAGGACATAAGCATCCACTCCTAGCCCTACCCACGAAAATAGCCAACTGATAGGGTAAAATGGAGGAAATAGAACAGTCACTCTGATGACCTTCCAGAACGCCTGGTGGCCATTGTCTGCCATTACATAGCCCCCCAGTCCTGATGTCTGGGCCTGAGGTAGGGGTGTGGACCCACACGCAGATCCTGGGGTTTCTGGAAATCTCAGGTTCCCAACAGCTATGCCAGAGGTTTAGAGACCTGGCTGTCCCACACTACCTCCTCTCCTGGCCCCTCCCTGACCTGCCCTCTCTCTGGCCTCCGGGCCTGAGAAGGCCTGGAGAGGCCGTGGGAGTTTGGCTGCCATTATCTGGCCCTTATCACCAGTAAGTTCAGGCTGACACGGAGCCCTCTTAGTTCAATGACGAGGGGCCCACCCGAGGTCATTCCTGTCTCCAGAGAGCCGGAGCCCTATCTCAGCGACCTACGGAAACCTTGGCATGAGCTCATGGTTTCTGACGACAGAGAGGGTCCCTACCCTATCACTGCCCAGACACCCTCCCCCACCTCGCCCCCCTTACCCGGCGTCTGACATGAGCCTGGTAAAGGCTCCACCGTTCCTCACTGAAATAGCAACACTGATAACCGCAGCAGACAGAAGTACATTGACGAATCTCCATTCAGAAAAGCACTGCTCCCTCCTCCCTCTGCCTTGGTGCAGTCCTCCTTCCTGGGATGGGCGTGAGCACACAGGCTGAGTCCATTCCCTGCATAGTCACATGAAGACTGAATGTCCAAAGCCCTGCAGAATCCAGGCTAAAGCACACTTCTTCTCACGTGGGAAAATAATGCCCCTGGATGCCAACCTCCCACGTACTAAGGGTGCTGGTAAGACGGATCGTGCCTGGATTGGTGCCAGAGTGGGAGGCGGTTCGTGAAATATTTGGGGACCTCCCCTGTGTAAGCAACTCAGCACCCAAAACAACTGTAAAGCCATCCTCTTCGTGGCAGTTTCATCTTTTGGGGTACAAAGTTATCATTCCTATGTCAAGCCCATTCGACTTGAAAACCTACTTACCGAAATTCTTTCAGACCCAAGATGAAAACCACTTTCCTTCGAAGAGAATTCTGTTCTCGGGGATGCCTCTCCAGAACTGCCTTAAACCAAGTTCAAAACTTAAGGCTCCTTGGACCACCCACCCCTGGGAAACTGGCACACCCCTGGTTTAACCTGACTGGAGGGTGGAACTCTTCAGGACACCTGCAGAGTGTGAGGCAATTTTTCTGTTCAGCTTCTTGACTGACTTGAGCTCAGATTTATTTCTGCCTCCCACTCTCTGTGAGGCTTTCAAAACAAAAATCCAATTGGCTAGAGATGACAAATGTCTTTCAGGCAAAAGTGGCTTCGAGACTCTTCTGGTATCTCTAGGGACCTGTTGAGACTGGGGTTTGGGCCTAATTTGGTCCTTGTTAATGACTATAATCAAATATTTGAGAGAATGTTCTTAGTCTAAAATTCGTGCTCAGCCTCTCCCACAAGGGCCTCCTCTGAGGCTCGGTTAGGGTGGGACCTGCTTCTGGAGTCACTAGCACTGCTGGGGGGGGGGTTCCTTTCAGGAGGGTGAAATGACATGACGGTTCAGCTTCCAGCTGGCCAGGGGCCAGTGCCTCTCCTGGGCTTGCCATGTGGTCCTCAAACCTTATCTTGTCAAAACCAGCGAGGGACAGTGTGACAGCAAGACCAAAGTCAGACTCCTGCAGGCTAATCGCACAAGTGACATCCCTCTTGTGGCGGTTACTAAATTAACCAGAATCGAGCTATCGTGGGAATTCACGGGGTGAGAATACCAGACAGCTGGGACCCCCAGAGACACTTGGAAACTGGGGCACAGCCATCCCCAGAGAGGTTCTCAGGTGTGGACATCCACCTAGACCTGAAGGTGTTCCGTGGGACACCTCCTCTCTGCCTAGAGGACACAGCATTTCAAAGCCAAGGCTTCAGAGTCGGCCTTTATGCACAAGAGTCTTGACTTTCTTGCTCAACTGTCGATTTACCTACAGCAAATCGCCTCCCTGAACCTTGGTAATCTGGTCTTTAAACTAGAATATGAACGATGCCTACCCTCCCCCAAAGCTATGCACACCACAGCTTTATGATATTACAGTATCGGCAGTAATACCTGGCAAAACCCCAGTTGGATGTCCCTTGGCCATCCCGGTCTTAATCCCTGCCTCAGGATCCCCATGAACTCCACGTATTCCAGCAACTGTGGGAATAATGTCCAAAACTGGCATACTGGCAAGTTTATGTAACAAAATGCTGCAAATGACACGTATTTACTGTCACCATTTCTGCGGGTTAGGAATCCAGGAGTAACAAGCTGGATCCTCTACTTGGAGTCTCCCACAAAGTGGCAAACTGTCAGCTGGGGCTGGGGTGCCCCTGAAGGTCTGAGAAGGGAGAGAAAGGCTTTTGAGTCACATGCCTGGCACCAGATCCACAAGGTCCATCCTGAGTGTTTGAATAACATCACTGAGTGGAGTGTTGAGCATAAATATTCAAGCATCCAAGACAACATTTATTATATGGCAAATTCACTTTGCTGATTACACTCTAAAAATATAAAAGCACACACGCGCGCGCGCACACACACACACACACACACACACACACACCCTTTCCCTGCCTCCCCTACCTACTGATAAACCAACTGGTAGTCCTAATAGGTGGCAAATTTGAAAGGGTGCTTCCTACAGCATTTCCAAACTTGGATTAAGTCTCCCCCTACCCTGCCTGTCTCTGCCCCCCCCCCCCTGCCCACCAAAGCAGAGGGCATGAGACCATCCTTGGCTCCCGGGGTCTATCTAGGAAATGCTACTCAAATCTAAATCCTGTCCCCTTGTCACCTCAGTGATTGTCCTTTCCCATGTAGGAAAGTGTCCCCTCTACTGAACGCCTACTAGAATATACTGAATTTCCAGAGCTTCTGTTTCCCAGGTTCCTCATCCTTCTGTTGTCAGCCACCTGCTATGCAGGTCATCCTGTGCTGCTGGTCATCCTGTCTTGGCCTGTGCCACCAAGGGAGGCAAGTGGACTCGTGAGCCAGGAGTGCTCAGGGCAACAAAACCCAAAACAAAGAAGTGGGAGATCTGGAGAAACTGGGTCAGAGTGCCCTGGGAACCTCGCTGCAGGCTTCCCAGGGAAGGAGACTCCTAGGCTGAGGTCCAAACATGCACACATGATCGCGTGGCTGAAGAGGGAAGGGTGGGTATGAGAGACGAGCTGTCTGTGCAAGGGGCAGGTGGGAAAGAGCAGAGCCATCTCCGTGATTATGACAGGGGAGTGGTTAGTGTTGATTGTCAAGTTGAGAGCACCTAGATTCACCGAGGTGACAAACCTCTGGGCGTGTCTGTGAGGGGGTTTCTAGACTGGGTTAACTGAGGTGGGGAGGCTGCCCCCCATAACTGGGGCAGCACCATTCAATGGGTCGGGATCCCCAGCTGTGTAAAAGGGCCAAAGCGTTGAGGTGAGCGTTCGTATTCATTACCCTCTGCTGCCTGGCTGAGTGATGCCCCCACAGGCCTTATCCTGCTCCATGCCTTCTTCACCATTACAGACAATTGCAGGCTGACACAGAGGCCACAGCAACACCGGCATCCAGACGTGCTCAGAGCAGCAGCCAGAACCCCCTCTGCTCTGAGTCAGAGTTCCTTTCCAGAGGGTTCTTCCTTCTTATCTCTGTAAACCCCACCTTCCCCTCAGCTGACCCCGGAATCCCTCTTCCTAGGGCTTGAGCTCACTGCCTCTCCAGTCCCATCCCCACAGGCAGTTAGCTGACTGCCTGGGCTCAGCGTCTGCTGCCGCATCCGTACTGGTGCCTCTGAGGAACTCCCAGGCCAGGGTTAATGGACTTGCAGGCAGCCTCCTGGGAAGACAGCGGGGTGATGGCGGGTGCAGAAGGAGACGGGGTGATGAAAACAGGAAGGTGAAGGTGATAAGGGGGGATCCTATTTTTAAAAACAGTGAGGTTTGGGGAAGTCCTACGTTCCTGGTCAGCTGGCTCAGAGCAGAGCTGTCCCAAAAATGCCGTCATTCACAGGATCACAGAGGAAGATGTGTCCGTTGCTGCTCTGATTCCTCCGAGAGGCTGGTCCTTCACTCATGCAGTAAGGCCTTTATCAAGGGGCTGTCTCTACACGTTCTGTACCCATGCAAGTCTGGCCTGTCCCCAGGGCTTACGTTTCCTGAACATTCCAGGTGCGCTGATGCAGTCTTTGCATTAGGTTTTGTTCCTCTGCCTGGAGTTATGCTTCTGCGCTCCTCTCCGCTGCTCACGCCACCTTCGCACCCACGTTTTACATCATCGTGATAGCCAGAATTGTACCCCCACCCCGCCCAGCTCACGCTACACCACCAGCTTTCAAAGTTCCCTAACTTCCTCTACCTGTCCTGTGAGCTTAGAGCCGAGTAAAACTTGCTGGCCTCAAAAAAGAGCCAGTTGCACAACCCCGTGCAGAAGAGGATGCTGCGCTTTGTTTACCGGCACGTTCTTAGGTTATTTACGCTCAGAATCTGGCATGGCAGACAGCTGGGGCTCAACAAATACTTGGAGAAGGGATGACGGACTTGGTAGTTTCCTAGTCCCAGGGGAGAAAGCCAGGGGAGGGGAAGATGTGTGTGCAGAAGCAAGCTCCGTTGTTCCAGAGAGCTCTGACAGGAAGGTCACAAGGCGAGTAAGGCAAAACTCCTTCAAAATGGGCAAAGCCCATCAAGGATGCACTGAGCTCTGCTCCCTGGAAGACAGTGAGGAGGGCGCGCTGGCATTTTGCAGCCCCGTGCACAATGCTCACGTCAGCATATATGCATAGCCACTATGTGTGGTGACCCAGCTTCAGTCAGGCTCCTCGGCCCTCCTGCTCTGTCCGTCTCAGCTTTGCCTACCTTGTCTTGGCCAAGAATTCCATCAGGTCAGTTTGATAACAGTCCCTGTGTCTTGATATCCACCTCCACCTCTACATGTGATCAAGTTCCCCATTCTTCATTCTTTCTAAATCTTTGGCCTGCCTTCAGACAGAATCCCCCTGCCCTAGAGACTCTTTAGTAATGTTCAGCCCCCTGGCTTGATCACCCTGTCCTTGCCTAAAAATGCTCCCTCTTGGCCTTGTGGTAGTAGAGTTGAGACCATCGTTTCCTGATGTTTAGGCAATTGTCAGAACAACTTCTCTTTAACAGGAATCCAGAGCTCAATTAGACAGGATCTCAGAGTTCCAATCAGGGAGAGAAATTTGGATGCATAAATCAATAAGCAAATACAAGACCACAAGGAGGGCGGCAAAAGCATGAACGAATATTGTCAAACTGCCCGCTAAATACTTTCCTTTATAGCCCTCACCCTTGGCCAGAGAGGCCGGTTTTTCTGCAGTGGGCAGCAATGCCGAGACTCACACTGATCAAAGGGCTGAGAACAAGAGGCTCTTGAGCTCTCAGCCCTAAACGGGTCTCTATCAACTCCTCACCCCAAGGCTCGGGAGACAAGGTAGAAAGAACATGAGAGCTGAAGGATCCGGATGAGGTCCATGGGCTGCTGTCTTCCAGGTGTGAGACGGTTACACTTGGATCCACTGCAGGTGTGATTAATGGCACACAATCAAGCCAGTAAGATGGCTTGGCACTCCAACAGGCCGCACTAGAGGGGCGGGGAGGGAAGGAGGGGAAGAGTAAGGATATGTTGCACATGTCTCGGGGAGTTGTGAAGTGAGGGTTAGAAGTGGGTATGCTCAAGATGCATTGCATACGGCTGGGTGGACTTTGTGCTTCTGGAAGCTCAGGGGTTAGAGGCAGAAAATGTTTCCGTCTTCAAAGATTATCAATGTATATGACCCTTGACACCCAGAGCAACTGACTCTTTTCTTCCTTTTTTCCATTTTTTTTATGCGGTATGTGTGTGTATGTGTATGTGGTTTGTATGTGTGTGTATGTGTATTTTCACAGTAAAAGAAAAAAGAAAAAAACCAAAAACTTTAAGCTGGGTAGTGGTGGCACACGCCTTTAATCCCAGCACTCGGGAGGCAGATGCAGGCGGATCTCTGTGAGTTTAAGGCTGGTCTATAAGAGCTAGTTCCAGGACAGGCTTGGACAGGTTCCAAAGCTCAGAGAAACCCTGTCTCGAATAAACAAAACAAAACAAAACTATAATCTAGAAGGATATATTCATAGAAAATCGAGTGTCTCCAGAGTGATGCGATCAAGCAATCCTTCCTTTTTCTGGAAGCCGTTTTGTATGGAAGCAGATTCACTTCATCTTTACTGTTAGAAACTGCGGAGGTGACAGGCAGGTTTCATCCCTACACCCACAGAAGCGCGTGTGGATTCAGGATGAGTAGCTGATGAAAATGTTTCCAGCCACAGTGTGGAGGTGGGGAAGCATGGGATGTTTGGGGGACAGGGAGAGCCTACCTGTCTGAGTACAGAGCAGCTTGAATTAAGACTGGGAGATTCTTGGCCCCGAAATCGCAAAGCAGATGAAGCTTTGGGCCCATAATCTGCAGGCTTGGGGGCTTTGGAGCAGTGCTTGAGCAAGGAGGCTCTGTTTGCCCCACTGATACCACTGATATCATTGGCAGCGAGGTATTCAGGACAAATGCAATGGAGTCTAGCTTGAAGTCACATGACCCTGGTTCAGTCGGAGGCTAAAGAACCTAGGGGTCCCGACACCTCGAGTTTGGAGAGGCGCAGGTTCTGGAGCTGGTGTGCGGACTGGGCTGTGGAGTGCACGTGGCATGGAAGCGCTGATGCAGGAGACTGAGATGGAGATGAAGGTAGACTTGTGCCACGGGATGTGCTGCAGGCCCGAATGAACTAGAGGGTCATTAGGCTCCCCAAACACAGCTCAGTATACAGACCCCCTTCCCTCAGAAGCAGGAAAGGAGGCACACCAAAGTCATGGCACAAGAAGTCAGGGCGGACAGCACTGGAATGCTCAAGCAGGAGCATCGGCATCGGTGTGAGAAGAAAGCACTCACACTGGGATGGGTCCATTTACTCAGGCAATTGACTGCTCCTCCCAGATCTGACGCTTGGTGGCGCTGTGAGCACGAAAGGAGAGCTCTGCAGTCCACAAGCCCTTTGCGAAGACGGGAGACGTGACTTGGGGAAAGGGCTTTGCGGCCACCTAAGGAGCCCAGCCTACATCCAGGCTCCAGCTAGAAACAAATACCGACCTGGAAATGTCCTGCGAGACACCAGGAAGCAGACAGAGCAGGGATGATGACTGTCTGTCTCGTGGCCAGGAAACTGGACTCCTGAGGTTACGGGACCTCTTCCACTTTCCTTGGCTGCGATTGGATCAGGAAAGGGCATACGTGTGCAGTGGACAACACGGGGGTCGGGAGTCTACAGGGAACTGGTGAACTCAGCTGTCCCCAACAGACCTCCGGTAGTGAGGAAGAGGAAGACATGCTAAGTGACCCCATAGGAAACTTACAGTTCAAAAAAGTGAAAAAGGAACTGTTTAGAGAGGGCTCAGAATCAAGGGCCTGACTGAGGCATGGCTGTTCTCCAACCCCTCAGAGGCACGCGCCTGTTAAATGTGTATACACAGTAGGGTGACCATAGATGACAATAGTAGACTATAGATTTCAAAAAAGCGAGAGCCGGAATCTGTTTATTTGTTTGTTTTTGAGACAGGGTCTCTCTATGTAGCCCTGGAACTCGCTCTGTAGACCAAGCTGGCCTCAAATTCATAGATTTGACTGTCTCTGCCTCCCGAGTTTTGGGGTTAGAGGTGTACAGCACTATGCCCACCTGCCTTAGTTAGGGTTTGTATTACTATGAAGAGACACCATGACCATGGCAACTCTTATAAAGGAAAGCATTTCATTGAGGGAGCTGGCTTACAGTTTCAGGGGTTCAGTCCTTTGTCATCATGGCAAGGAACGTGGCGGCATGCAGGCAGACACGGCGCTGGCTACATCTTGATCAGAAGGCAACAGCAAGTGGACTGTGACACTGAGCGAAACTTAAGCAAAAGAGACCCCACGGTGACACACTTCCTTCAACAAGACCTTGCCTACTTCAACAAGGCCACACCTTCCAATAGCACCACTCCCTGTGAGCTTATCGGGATCAATTACATCCAAACCGCCACAGCAGCCAAAGGGCTGATGTCTTAAGCTTGTGGTAGGTCACTTGCCCAGCACATAGAGAAAACAGGAGGAGCTAGAGAGATAGCCCAGGGGTTGAGAGTACTCACCGCTCAGGCACAGGATCTGAGTTTGTCATCAACGCCCAGTCAGGTGCTCACAGCCACTCCAGCTCCAGGGGCACCTGATGCTCCCTCTTCTGGCCTCCTTAGGAACTGCACTGATGGAGGCATATAAAAATAAGTATTTTTCTAAGTTTGCTAAGTGTGCGTGTGTGTTCTCAGGAGACACCCACCTTGTTATTTTGAGGCAAGGGTTCTTGTTGGCCTCAAGTTTGGCCAAGTGGGTAGATGTAGATGGCTGGCCAGCAACGCCCAGCAAATCTTACCTCCACCTTCCCAGGGCTGGGATTATGATCACCGTCATCACACTCAGCTTTTCCATTTGAGCACTGAGGATCAAACTCAGGTCTTCATGTTTGTGTAACATCATCACTTTGCCAACTGACCTATCTCCCCAGACCCGGCTAAAAATTTTAACTGATACATAAAGACATAATAGTACATATTAAGGTAGTACTGGGTGATGTTTCGACACATATATACATTCTATAATGTTTAAATCATATTAATCATCTATTTTCTTAAAAAGTATTTTTGGGTTGTTTTTTTTTTTTTTTTTTTTTTTTTTTTTCGAGACTGGGTTTCCCTCTAGTTTTGGTGCCTGTCCTGGAACTAGCTCTTGTAGACCAGGCTGACCTCAAACACACAGAGATCTGCTTGCCTCCCAAGTGCTGGGAATAAAGGTGTGTGCCAACACCACCTGGCTCAAAAAGTATTCTTTTTAATTTATCCTAAGACACCCCCCTAAAACAAACCACAGTTATCCGTGTTTACACTAACCCTCTCCAGTGTTCACCCTATTGATGGCAAAAATCCCTGAGTGGAACTTTTATTACAACTTAGACGTGGTGGAGCCTAATCTCAGCAGTGGAGAAGCAGAAGCAGGAAGATCAGGAGTTTGTACTGGGGCTGCTTTTGCTCATATCTCAAAGAAACAAGTAACCAAGCAAAAACAGAAACAAACAAACAAAAAAATCAGGGAAGTTGAGGATTTGTAGATCAAGGGTTGCTTATTATTGGGAAGTCCTTCATTTGATCCCTGGCACCACAGCGAAGAAAAGAAGATTGGGGGGAAGAGATGGGGATTTCATGGGAGACAGCCTCTCCTAAGAACTTCATGTTGCTCAACTCCAGAGCAGCACCAGCTGACATTATGAGAACGCCAGCTCTCTGCTGAATGCTTGTCTGCTGAGCAGCTTGGGCAATGTTTTATCACATGCAACATAGTCCTCAATGGCCTCCTGAAGTCACAGTTATGCAGTGGCCTCTGTTGCACTTGACTGCAGGAAAAACTGACCACAGAAACGCTGGCTTGACTTCTCAGACAAGGTCCTAAAGACATTGTATTGCTTTCTCTTAGATTACTCGCGGTGGGGAAGTCAGCCACCTCGTTGTGGTGGACACTCCAACAGCCCCGTGAGGCACCATGGGGGTGCCTGCCCTCAGCCAGCACCAGCTTGCCAGCCATTCCGAGAGCCACCATGGCAGCAGGTCTCCAGTTGGGCCTTTTAGGAACTGATGTTACCACAGAACAGACAGGAGGATGCTGGGGATTCCTGGAGACCCTGAGCCACAGCAACCTGCCCTTCTGCTCCCAGACTCCAGACTCCCAAGAACTACTCCATCACTGTTTCAGATTGGACAGAAAATGGCCTCCACAGGCAGGTGGATTTGAAAACTTGGGTGAAAAGATCTGGACAGGGGGCTGCTTGTGGCCTTTGAAGACTAGTCTCACTTCCACCGATGGTCCCTGCTTCCTGGTTCAGCCACCACTTGAGAAGCTCGGCCATAGGCTCCATCCTCTTTAACTGTCGTGTTTTGGCCATCACGATAGACCCTGGTCCCCTAAACTGTGACCTTTGAGTTGCTTCTGTGGGTCATTCAACTAATGCCATCTTAAATGATCATCCATAGCTGAAGCTGTGTCTGGGAATAACTTGTTGCTCAGCAAAATATAATTCAGCAGATCAGTGTTTGCCGTGCAGCCTGAGGACCAGAGTTCAGATTCCCCAGAATCCAAGGAAAAGCCAGGTGGGCACCCCGTAGGTACACACCTTTGATGGATCCCAGCATTCAGATAACAGAGGCAGGCAGAGCTCTGTCAGTTCAAGGTCAGCTTGGTCTACACAGTGAGTTTCGAGGCAGACAGGGCTACATGGAGAGACTCTGTCTCAAAAAAAAAAACAAAGCCAAAACAAAACAAAACAAAAATCAAACCCCAAATGAACAGCTGCCATCCCGGTGCCTGATTAACAAAGACAGGATTCCTGGAGAGCATCAGCTAGTTAGGTCACCTAAAGGGTGACCTCCGGGTCCATCAAGGGACCCTGACTAAATGTACAAGTCAGAGAGAGAGAGATCAAGGAAGACATTCAGCATCAACCTTAGGTCTCCACATACTTGCATTAGCGTGCGTACACACACACACACACACACACACACACACACACACACACACAAGCAGAAGAGCTGAGTTTCTGTTCCTGCTCCACCATTACTGCTGTGTCATTTTCTATCTTTGAACCATGATTGTTATTCTTTTTAAAAATGCTGCAAGATCCCCGCAGCAGTAGGCAGCAGAAATGCTGTAGGTCCCAAATGGTGGTAGCGGGCCATGTGGTGGCAGGCAGCAGGCTCTGGGAGCAGTCAGTCCCAGGCAGAAATGGCTGCTGGTCCCAGAGCGGTGGCCTGAGCGGTGGCGGCAGGCCATGTGGTGGCAGAGAGCAGGCCCTGGGAGCAGCCAGTCCCAGGCAGAGACAGCTGCTGGTCCCAGAGCAGTGGTGGCGGGCCATGTGGCAGCAGGCAGTGGGCCCCAGGCAGAGTAGGCTGCTGGTCCCCGAGCAATGGCTGTTTCCAGGCAGGGAGACACATGGTGGGCGGACAGAAGACAGAAACATGGATAGACATGCAGGGTGAGGTTGAATGTTTATTCAGGGGGTTATGGAGTAGGAAGGGTGAAGGGGGGGGACAGAGAGAGAGGGAGAAAGAGAGAGAGAGAGAGAGAGAGAGAGAGAGAGAGAGAGAGAGAGAGAAGGAGAAAGAGACAGAGAAGAGGGGAAGCAGAGAAGTGGGGAGAGAGGCAGAAGCTGAAGATCAGCCAGCCTCAGCGATGGGGAGGGGAATGGGTGTGGCTTGTCTCTCAAAGGGACCAAAACCATAACAATGATTACTTTAAAAAACAAAACAGGCAGGACAGTGGTGGCACACGCCTTTAATCCCAGCACTCGGGAGGCAGAGGCAGGTGGATCTCTGTGAGTTCGAGACCAGCCTGGTCTACAAAAGCCAGTTCCAGGGACAGGCTCTAAAGCTACAGAGAAACCCTGTCTCGAAAAACAAAAAACAAACAAAGAAAAAAAAACCAACAACAAACAGCTGGGGGCGTAGCTCAGCAATAAAGCAATAAAGTGTGTGTGTGGCAGAGGCATGAACATGCTGTTTGCCTCACACATACACTTGAAAGATCAAACAAGCACAAACCTGGCCAGCGCCAGGCCCAGGAAAGGGACCAGCTCTGGTCCTGTTCTGCACACACTTCCTGCTATCACTCCCTCCCTGTGGGGCAGATCTATCTATCTGCCTTCAGGGCTGCTGGGAGAGCCTCACAGAAATCTGTGTCAGCAGTCAGCAGGCCTGTAGACTCTGACAGACTTTGTAAGCGTGCTGGAGTTAGCATCTGGAGCCCATGCCCGGAACTCCGCCAGCATGACTTCCTCTGTTGGAGGTGAACAGCAGGATTCACTAGGGTTCTGTTTTGCCCCCGGTATCACAGGGCTGCGGGAGAAAAGTGGCAGGAAGCCTGCTCCTCACCCCAAGGACCGCCTGTAGCCACAAAGCTGGGCTATTGAAACTCCAGAGCAGATAAGGCATGTGATCTAGCAGTCAGGAGATGCTGAGCTCGCTGAAGGAGTCTTAGAAGGAAGCAAAAACCCCAGAGTGAAAGGTCTTTAGTGATGACGCTTGAAGAAATACGCTGAGCCCTGCAGTGCTGGGAAATCTGCCCCCCTCCTGGTGGGGCTGTGGGCAGGGTAGCCCTGAGTCCACAGTCCCATGCTAATTTGTCTTTCCCCTTCCTCTGCCCCAGAGTCCCTGTGGCTTGGGGATTGGCTTGTGAGGCGGCTGTGGTCAGATTAAGCAAGTGACCCTCTGGAATCACTCCCTGATGTCCAATAAGGGCTAATAGTGCAAACTGGGGACAGAGAGGGGAGAGAAAATAACTGGGCCCTGAGCAAAAAGGCCTGGAAACTGCTGTTAACATAAGCTTCGGCCTGTGAAATTCTACCTCAAAATCTGAATTTTTAAATTCAGTTTTCCTACAATATCTCCATTAAACAATTTCAAGGCAGGCAGTGATTGGTACACAACTTTAACCCCAGCACTTGTGAAGCAGAGGCAGTCGGAGCTCTGTGAGTTCTAAGACAGCCAAAGCTGTTACAAAGAGAAACCGTGTCTCGAAAAACAAAACAAAAAACAAAGAAATCAAAATAGATAAAAACAGAAAGTGAAGACACAGCTCTGGGGTAGGACACAAGCCTAATGCACACCATAAAAATAAGGTTTTCATGTCATATTTTAAAGAGAAAACCATTGTCTGCGCATATCTGTGATCTTAGCACTTAGGGGCAGGAGGATTGTGAGTCTGAAGCCAGCGTGGGCTACATAACACGATCTTCTGAAGGAAAAACAAACCTATAAAAGGGATTGTAACTGGTGTTCGTGGGCACAAATCTGTAACCCTGGTCTCGAAAGGCTGAGACAGGCCCATCAGTGGTTTGAAAATAGACGAGGCTGAACGTAAGACTCTGTCACCAAAAAAATGAAGAAAGGAAAGAAGAGGGAGGGGAAGCAGGAAGAGGAGAGAGGGAAGGCGGAGACGGGACATCAGACCGAGGGTCCGATGAATCTTCAAGGTTGACCTGGGTTACTTGGCTATACCCTGCCTCAAAATAAAAATAAAGAGCTAAAGGCCTTGGATTGCGTACCCAGTACAGGAAAAGTAAAATAAAATTCAGCATCTTGGTCTACTTCACGGCTGCCGTCAGTGATTTGGCAACCCTGGACTGAGCAATGTCCCCCATAGGCCCAGGTATTGGAACACTTGGTCTGCAGCTGGTGGCTCTGCTTGGGGGGTCGTCCACCTGGAAGGAGGAAGTGTATCAGGGGCCAGGCTTTGCGAGCTCTGTCCTCAACAGAACTTCCAGGTCCCCCTGTCTGCTCTCTGCTTTGTCACTGAAGTTGAAGAAGTGGTCCAGCTTTGGCATCCTGCTGCCATGCCAGCCCCATGCTATTATGGGCTCTCCCTCTGGAACCCCAAGGCAAAATAAACTCGGGAAGTTGCCGTCTGCTGTGGGCTTGGCATTGCAACCGAAGACTAACGAATACAACCACGACGACAAAGTTTGACCCTTTCGAAGTCATGAAAGCGAAGAGAACAGGGACAGAGTAAATAAAAAGGAGATTTAGGGGCAGGGTCAAGGATGTAGCTCACTTGGTAGAGTCCTTGTCTAATGTGCGTGATCCGGATCGAGTCCCAGAGCGCACAAAACTAGGTGTGGCAATACATGCCTGCGATTTTAGCACTTGGGAGATGGAGCAGAAGACCAAGCATTCAGTCAACCAGCAGGCACATAGAAAATTCAATGTCATTCAGAGCTACACAGTCCTATCTCAATAAATAAATAAATAAATAAATACTAAAAAGCAGCTGTCCTGAAGGCTTCTCCCACAATGCATCTGTTTCTGAAGCTGTGGTTGGCCTTTGTGACAGCTGAAGTTAAAAATCCCAGCCAGGAAAAAAAAAAAAAAAAAAAAAAAAAAGGCATTTGCTGCAGGCAAGACAGCTGTGGCCCAAAAAGCCCACAGGCCAGAAAGCTAGCTTCCTTCTAAGGTCAGAAGACTCCAGCCCAGAAAGCACCTGCTCCAGAGGCAGCTGGCACAAAAGCGGAAGAGGAGATCACAAAAAAGAGCAGAGGTTGCCAAGATGTGCTGGCCGTGGTCCCAGCCTTGGGACGTGGAAGCCCGAGTATCTATAGTACAGGCTCTTACGGATACCTGAGATGCTGTCTCAAAGACATCGTTTTTTCAAAAAGAAAGGAACAAGGGTTCTTTTTGACAATCAATCACTCAAGTGGTGATTTCCCCTACTGTCCAATAACCCAGAAGGCAATGCTATTCTTTTGGCTTTCTAGAACAGAGACCCGCCTGAGTGGAAGTCTTGTTTTGTTTCTCTTTGTTTTCTCGGTGGTGCATGGAGTGAATCCAGAGCCTAATGCATGCCAGGCAAGCGCTTCCCAGCATAACCTCGGGAAATCAGTCAGCCCCTCTGTGTAAGGGCTTCATGCTTTGTCGCTTTCCCCCGACTCCCTTCGTTTCTCCCCAACTAGGAGGCCAGCTAATACTACACGTCACAATCCCTTATTTCTTCTCTTACAACAGAAAGTCTGTGTCTTTGACTCTCAAGTGGGGGAGAAGGAGCCCAGTGCGGACCACCCAGGGGAGCCTCTGACGAATTCTAATGAGCGGTGGAAGGGGCTATCCCATGAAACTCACTCCATTGCATATGTGAATGGTGTTCCCAAGGGTGGCACAATAAGCAATTTCCACAGCTGAGCAGGGCTTTCTACAGGCCCAAGAAAGAGTGCATGTGGCCCAGACCTGGGTGAATAGGGTGGGCAGGCTCTGGCCAACTTCCCTGAAGAAAGAAGGAAACGGAAATGAGGTTGGGGTGTAGTGGCAGAACACAGAAGAAAATAAATGTATTTAACCCTCATTTGCTTTCATCTTACAATAAACAGGCAGAGTGAACACAGGAGGCCTCTGGGTACCCTTCTACAGTCTGTATTACCTAGCCTGGGGGGGGGGGGGGGGGGTTGGAAGACACCAGACATGGGTTTAACTGTTCTCTGGACAAGACCCCATCTTGGTTTATTCTACTATATAAAGAGAGAGTTTCTGGACACTAAGAGACAGAGATGAGCGCTGGGGATGTAGGTGGGTAGAATGCTTGCTTGCCTGGCACTGTGTGAAACCAGATGTGGGGTGCACACCTGTAATCCCAGCATTATGGAAACAGAAGCAGAAGAAGCTGAAGTTTAAGGTCATCTTGGGCTACGAAGTAAGGTTGGGGTCAGTCTAGGTTTCATGAGAGTGTGTGTGTGTGTGTGTGTGTGTGTGTGTAACAGCGAGTGAATGAGAGAGAGAAAAGACTATACTGTGAAGCAGGGGACTATACTATGAGTGGAGTACTATAGCCTGCTACCAGATGTGGACAGAGAGACAGTGGGCAGCTTATAGATGGACGCGAACACCAGAAATTGGAGGAAAAGATTCTTTTCTTGCTAGCATTCTCCAGGAAGCAGTACCTACGTGTCCTCACAGCCCGCTCTCATCAGTTCAGACTTGATCCACTCCCGAGGCCATGCTTTCAGGAAGGCATCATTACGTGCTAAGTAGCCAGGATGATGTGAAATCTGGGCACTGATCCTGAGAGCACGAGAGAATGGATCTAAGCCTGTTGGCCCCGTTTGGACAGAGAGTGTAAGCCAGAAGAGGGCAGATGGCAAAGGGCTGAAGTGGACTCCATATCAGGAAAGTCAGAAGTCGGAAAGGCCTTGGGAAGTATTGAGCACCCCAAAGTTAAGTGGCCAGTGGTCAGAGTTTGAATTATAAAAGGAAAGCATTGCTGAGCTGTAAGCCTTTGGGAAATGTATAATATGAAGAGGTTTTAGAGGCTAAGCTTCTTGGAGACAGGGAAGCCATCAGACTCTGTGTCCTCGGCATCTGGGAGAGTGCCAGCACATAAAAGCATGCTCAGGGTGCCTTTCTATCTTACGATGATCGGGTCTCTCAAGGACTATAGCAGCCAAACAATAATGTCGGTGTGGCGGCTCACATCTGTGAGCCTGGCACTTGGGAGGTGAGAGCAGGAAGATCAGGAGTTCAAGGCCAATTTCAGCTACACAGTGAGTTCAAGACCAGCCTGAACTACGTGAGACCCTGCCTCAAAAAAAGCCAAATAACTAAACAAAGTTGCCAAGAGAAAACTTCTTACCAGAGAAACTCTGACTGTAACACTCAGTCAGTGATGAACCTGGTGAACTGTTTCAGTCATATTATAAAGAAGCAAATTCCACACTGAGGTGTGTTACCAGCGTGCTCCAAGACACACCTGCAGTGCGCCGGTAGAATCAAAATGCAGCACACAGTTGTACACACTACCTGAGACGTGACATCAGAACAAACTATGATACAGGTTTGCACACTCATCTTTCTATGCTTCATCTCTTTAGGGTTGTATTGTTTTCTGAGGTTTCGTTGTTGTTTTCTTGTTTATTGTTTGGGGGTTGTTTTATTTGTTTGTTTGTTTAGACAGGGTCTCACGAAGTAGCCTTGGGTAGCCTTGAACACACTGTGCAGATCAGGTGGGCCTCAGACTCTTAGAGATACACCTGTCTCTGCCTCCAGAAAAAGGCGCGTGTAGCACCAGGCCCAACATGTTTTGTTTGTGTTTATGTTGGAGATTGAAACTGGAGCCTCACAATGCTCTGCTACTGTGAGCCAGTTACTGTCAGCATTTTATAGTCTCTCTCTCTCTCTCTCTCTCTCTCTCTCTCTCTGTGTGTGTGTGTGTGTGTGTGTGTGTGTGTGTGTGTGTAGATAATAGGTTGAGTGCAGTATGGTAGATAGATGATAGACATATAATGATTGATAGATAGTAAGATGACACGTGGTGGATAGATGGCAGATAACAGTGATAGACAGATAACAGAGATGGGGGATGGGTATCTTTATGATAATGCAGTGCCCTAGTGTGCCTGTTTTATGTCAACTGGACCCAAACTAAAGTCATCTGAGAGGAGGGAATATCAATTCAGAAAATATCTCTGACTAGGCGTGGTGGCACACACCTTTAGCCCCAACACTTGGGAGGCAGACACAGGTGAACTCTGTGAGTTCGAAGCCAACCTGGTCTACAGAGCGAGTTCCAGGACAGCTGGGGCTGTTACACAGAGAAACCCTATCTCAAAAAACCAAGAAGAAGAAGAGGAAGGAGAAGAGGAATAAGAGGAGGAGAATGAGGAGGATTGTCGATTCTTATCCCCTGTAATAGCCTTTCTAACGAACTAATTAAAGTAAGAAACATTTCTCAAGTTCTGTCAGTCACACTAGCAGATTCTTGAGCTCAGGAAGGTGCCGTGGGAGCCCTTATTTATAGCAGGCTTGTCAGAAGCACAGATTGCAACCTGGTACTCAAAGTTGACATCTAAAAGGAGTGGACAACCATGGGAACTGAGCCTTCTACCTATGAGTTGTTAATAACTCCAGATATATGGTCATGCTTTATATGGTCCAGAGAATGATTTACAATAGCCATCCTTTTGGCTTTGGATGAATGAGTTTATTAAGGATATATCAATTTAAAGTAAAAGAATAAGTAGCAAGAGAGAAATGATGATAGATAGATAGATAGATAGATAGATAGATAGATAGATAGATAAACATAGTCAAATTGAGCACCAAGAACATTTATTAAAAATTGACTGACGGTCAACTGGTATTTCCAACTGAAATTTTTCTTTCCCATGGCTAAGTGTCTCTGGCTGAACTTGTAGCTTTTCCTTCCATGGTAGATACTTTCATATAATGGCATAAAGAATGCTAACCTCTCTTAGAAACAGTTTACAGTGTTTTTTACTCTTGGGGTGTTTGTAATTCTTTTTTCCCCCATAACTGAGTTAGGTGGACAGCTAGCTCATCCCCAGCCAAGGGATGCTGGGCCCGACTATTTTCAGTGCTAAGAGCACAGTAGAAGACAATGACAATCCTTTGGTTCTCTTCCTACCGTGAAGGAAAGAAGAGCCTTTCTTCACTGGCACAGCAAACAGATCAATACAAAAGACATAGAATCTGAGTTGTAACCATGGTTTTACTCAGTTGTAACAAATTTTTGCTCATTTCAAAACCAGAAAACAAGTTCTCAGGAATACTGACTCAAAGAAATATTCCAGAACTAAGTATGATGGCACATGCTCGTAATTCCAAAATTGAGGAGGATTGCCATGAGTTCAATGCCAGCCTGGGCTATCTAGTAAACTACTGGCCAACCTGGGCTATAGTGTAAGGCCCTGTGTCAGGAGAAAGAAAAAAATAGGAGAGGAGAAAGGAGGGGAGGGGAGGAGGAGAGGAGAAAGGAGGAAAGAGAGAAGAGAACTGGGCCAGCAAAATGCCTCAGCAAATCTGGCAGCTTGAGTTCAATCACTAAATCCCATGTAATGTTGGAAGGAGAGAACCAGCTCCACATGGCTGTTCTCTGAGCTCTACATGCATGTAGTACCATGTGTGTACATATCCCGGACGACAGGAGACCTGTGTCACAAAGTAGGCATTGCAGATGTTAGTAGAGGGATTTCCCTGCATGCGTGAGGCCCTAGATTCAATCCCCAGCGCTGCATAAATGCACAACTGCAATACCAGCATTTGGGAGGTGCAGGCATAAGGACCAAAGTTCAAAGTCATCCTCTGCTATGTATAAAGTTCAAGACTAGTCTGTGTTAACCTGAGGTGCTGCCAAAGGAGAAGGAAGGAAGGACAGAAAGCGGGGGAGTGCCTTGTGTTAAATAAACCTCAAAAAGTTTCTACCGTTTGGGGCGTATCACCCATGCTAACAACCTAAACAGAGTCATCTATGATGTTCCGTGCCACTTCGTAAGAGAAACGAAGGCTGGCTCTCTCTGAGAGTCCAGTTTAATCAGTTCCCACTGCCTTAATCATTAAACCAGGAAGGCAATCACCTGGAGTCACCCTTACCAACCAAACAACTCATTGTTCCCCCTCTGGACCCAACAGTGCAAAGAAAGCAAATTGTGTTTTGCTCCTGGCTTCTTCAAGTCTTTTCCTTGAAACCAACCCCCTCTGTCTGGCTTCCAGGAACACTTTAATTTATTCAGTAAAGTGTTGCTCCGTGCTAGAATGAAAAGATAAAGTCAATTAAGATCTACATTATATTATATTTATTTATTATTAGGCAAGGGCAGTTGAGAGCCAACGCATGCTTGTAGCAGTCAGAGAACAATTTGTAGGATTAATTCTTTCCTTCTACCATGTAGGTCCTGGGGATCAAACCCAGATCGTCAGGCTTGGTGGCAAACACCTCTACCCATGGTGTCACCCTGCCAGCCTCCATTTCAAACCTTTGGAGAGAATTGTTTTGATCCTGATTTTCATTGCCAGTAAAGTGACTGCCTAAATGAAAATACTGTGGGACCCAGACAGTCCTGGATCACCCACTGAAGGACATCCCAGGAAAGGCATTTTCTCCTAACGCCATAGAGAGGCCCAGATGTGCTGACGTCATGAATAGCCTCATCTTCCCATGCCTTTAATCCCAGAGGCAGGAGGATTTCTATGAACCTGAAGGACAGCTTCTGGTATACATAGTTCCAGGACCTCCAGGACTACATAGAAAGGTACCGTCTCAAACAAAACAAAGCAACTGCAGAAGTCACCCATCCAGAACAAAGACCAAAGATGTGTGCCTACCGTGTGTACCCAGTTCTCTGCTGTGCCTCAACCTCACTCTGGGCCCATACTTACTTGTATTTAAGGGCCTTCTGCAGCTATTCCAATATTTAGCTCACAACAGCAATAACCATTGGTCAAGTGACTGAGAGTAGGGTAAATAAGAGACTTTTGACATTCAAACCGACTTCTCAGGTAGGGGCTTGGTATACCCACTCTAGTAAGCTTTAAAATTCATAAACTGGACTCCAATATGTGCTATAACGTTCTTCAGAATCAGTTAGACCCAACCCATATGGAAGAGTTGAGAAGATTTAGGCTAAAAATTGTACATAGAGGGCTAGAGAGATGGTTCAGAGGGTAAAGGCTCTTGCTGCCAAACCTAATGGCCTGAGCCCACATAGTGGAAGGAAAGAACCAATTTCCAAAGATTGTTTTCTAACCTCCACATGTGTGCCCGGGATGCGCACACAAACATGCACACACATAAACAATTCAGGATCATTTACATTACATGACATGTACAGGTCACTTGAATAAGAACAAAGTAGAACCCAGGCCTCTGACTAAATAAGGGTGATGGCTCTGATCCCCCAGCCCCAGGCTGCCTGTCCCGAGAGGCACACTCAAATGTCTGTGACACAGGCATCCACCTGGTAGGATCATCTTCTGCTGTGTCACTTGGGACAGAGTCAACAAGGCTAACATTGCAGAACTGGTGTGGGCTAATACCTCAGCCCCAGGCTCGTGTCCAGTCTGGCAATACCTTCTGGGAGCTCTACTGCCTAGAAGGACCAGACCAGCACAGAGATGACTCCCTTAGCATCTTCTCCAATGAGACAAGTACGGGCAAACCTGTGCAGAGGCCAGTGATGGAGTTCACTCTGATACCTGTGCTAGCTAGCTCTTCCACTCAAGGAAGCTCATCACAGCAAGGATGTGGCCAATAGCTATGCCTATAGCCCTGCACCATCAGTAAAAATGTCACTAACTGCATCTCAGACCAAGTTCACAAGCTGGCTGACCGGTGCGCGGGTCTCCAGGGCTTCTTGGTTTCCCACAACGTTGTGGGGAAACTGTCTCTGGTTCACCCACCTGCTGGTGATTACACCAAGAAGCCAGCTGGAGTTCTCCTTTTGCCATCTCCAGGTTCCCACAGGCATTGCTGCTGCCATCCTCATCGCCCACACCCTTGGAGCACTCAGACGGTGCCCTCATGGTAGACAAGGAGGACATGGCATCTAGCATAGAAACCAGGATGCCAAAGGCCCAAACTCTACTAACCTCAACTTCCTTGTCAGCCAGATCATATTTTCCATCACTGCTCCCCTCAGATTTTAGGGACGCCTGAATGTCCATCTGGAAGATTCCATGCCAGCCTGAAACCCTACCCTCACATCTATTTCCATGTGGCCACAAAGGCCCCTGACATCTCTGCTGAGAAAGCCTACTAAGTCAAGAGATCAAAGAAACCTCAGAGGGGACACCGAAGTGTGCCAATGTCAAACTAAGGAATGGAAACAGAAACTTCACTGGTGTGTTTGACAAAGGAAAGGTCCACATTGGACCTCACCACTTCCCTCTGTGTGTCTTCCATCTGTCTGTAGTCTATGATGACTGACTGGCCTGTCCGTAGTCTCTCTACTGTGTGCGTCTGAGATCTGTCCCTGTTGTCTGTTGTGTTGTGCCTGTCCCCGACAAAGGACTCTGCTATGTATTTACCCAACAGCACATTACAGGGAAATGGGGAAGCAACAGGGAATACATTTTTTTTTTTTACAGAAATCTTTAACAAAGTTTTACAAAGGGAGAAAGTTGCCCTACCGACTCCAACTAGCCCACAATAGCACTCAAAACCGCAAACAGACATGAGCAACATGTATCCACAGTTACTTCCAGCATTTATGGGTTATTTGTTTTGTTTAAGGTTGTTCTCAACTTGTTGAATGCTTCCCGCAAATGATTACAATGCACACATTACATAATTCTGGGTCAGGAGCTGGAAGAGTACATAGTTTAAGATTAAAGCTGTATGTATTTAGCTTAGGTTGTAGAGTTGATTGCATGGGAGATCCAGGGCATGGTAAGGCTGGTTTCATTGTTCTCTTAAAGGCAAGTTAAACTTAAACAGGCTGAGCACACAGTAGGACCAACCACAGGCTGAGCACAAGGTATTCACAACATCACGTTGAGAATACAATCTTAAATGATCTCAAGGCATATTATTAACTTGGCCCCAAAGTCCAGCAAAGGTTCAGTCTCTTTGAAGCTAAGAGACATTGTCAGGAAAAAAAAATGATTCAGTACAGCTTGCTAAAAGCATCTCTCTGTAGCAGAGGTGCCAATGACTCCTTTGAGCTAGTCAGCCTGGGTGAAATATGACCCTGTAGTAAAGACACAGCTTGCTGCCTACCGTACCTTGGTGATAGGGTTCCCAACGAAGTCATTGCTGCTGCTGCTACCATCATATCCAAGCACAATACTTGGTTTGTGGACTAGTGTCCTGCTAGCTTCAAGGCTGGCCTTAATCACCAGCTTCCCACTGTGGAACCTGGTAGAGACCAAGCCAGGTTCAGCTCACTGTGTGTGTGCTGTACTACACCACAGCCATTTCTGAAGGCTGGTCTAGCATGGACCACAAGTTGACTCAATGTCTTCTTCACTGGCATATGGCTGAGGGAATGAAAGAGAGAAAGGAAACTAATTACCCCTTCCTGTCAGTCCTGCGGTAGGTTTTAATCCCAGAATGCAACTTTAACCTTGGCTGACAACCGTTAAAATTGTCTCATTAGATTATATTTACAAATAAATAAAAAGGCTGGAGAGGTGGCTCAGCCAGCAAGAGTGTGTACTGCTCTTGCAGAGGACCCAAGTTCAGTCCCTAGCACCCACAGAAGGCACTCAAAAACTTATAATTCCAGCTCTAAGGGATGCCCTCCTTTGCCTTCACAGGCACCCATACTCATGTGCACATATGTACCCATAAAGGTACACATAACAATAATAAAAAATTTTAAAGCCACATGGTTGACTTGGCCATTGCCCATTGGATGAGAATCTGCCTTTCCACTAGACCCTAGATTCCAATTCGGACAGGCTTGCCACTCAGTCCCCACTGCCCAGAATGGTGACTGGCAAGGAACAGACCAGAGGAAGACATAAACATTGCAAGTCTAGAGGAACTCAAGAACGTCATCTTCTTTTTTGTTTTTAAGACCGAGTATTTCTACATAGCCCTGGCTGGCCTTGAACTCACAGAGATCGGCCTTCTTCTGTCTCCTAAGTACAGGAATTAAAGGTGTGCACCTTTAATTTAACTCAGGATCTGTTCATGTAGCGCTGGTGGCTGAACCCAGGGCTTTATGCCTACCAGGCAGGTACTATGCCAAGCCACATCCCAGTGTTTACTCCTGTTTGGGTTGTGCTTGTTTAAGGAGGTGTTTTTTTTTTTTTCCTTTGAGAACCTCATACTTGTATTCAATGTTTCTTAACCATACATAGCCAGAATCTCTCCCTCCACTTTCCCCAGACTCTCTCTCTATTTCCTCCCCCCATTACCTCATGCCTTCTTCTTCCTTATGTTTTTTAGGATGAAATCTACCTGGCAAGTGTGCTCTCTAGTGCTTCTTTCGGATACGGCTGCCCTCAGGTGGTGGTGGGGAGCTGGAATATCCTACCCTTCCCTTACCAGCTGCTAGGTTGGGTGAGCAGGGACACAGCTCAGCTCTCAAGCACAGACAACCCCAGGCCCCATCCTATCTGACCTCCTTAGTTGAACCAAGTAAGTGAAAACAATGAGTCCTACTGACCCCAGAACCCTCATGTAAGGGAACTCTCTTTAACCAGACAGAATAGGTTGGGGTAGATGAACCACCTGTTGTGGGTTCAAAGTCCAAAAGGTCTGTGAAGGGCTATAGTAGGCCCAAGCAAGGCAAATGTAGCTCTGACAGGCCTTACCCTTCTACTCCCCCTTCCTTGCTTAAAACAAAAACAAAACATTTGATTACATTCCTAAAACTAGCCTCTAAAGTCTGTTCCTTTATTTGGCTACTTCCTTCTCCTAAGGCTGACCACAAGGTTCAGTTATCAAAGTATTGAAGTTCAGCAATTAAATGACCCCTTTGATTCACCTGCCTAATTAACATACCTAATCAAAGTTAACCAACTCATTCTAGCATGGGGTTTTCCCTTTGCCCCTTATAAACTGCCATTTTCCCATGGGCCATGTCTGTCTCTCTCTATCCAGAGGCCATCCCTTGTCCCTCCAGAACAAATGCCCCTGCCTCCCCCCTTGTTCCTTTCCTTTCTCCCTCTTCCTAACTCTGTTTTTATCTCTTATTCCCTGACTTTTGTCCCTCTGGTACAAATAAATCTCCTTTGTACTGAGAACATGATAGTGGGTGTCTTATGCCTATACTAGGCCTTGCAGGGTGAGTGTGGAGGTCCGAAAATATGAGCCTATTTCTAGGTTAACCAAAGATCACAGAGTTGGAACTTACTTCTAGTGCTTCAAGGTTATTGTGTTTCTTTTTAATTTTTAATTTTTAATTTTTTATTTTTTTTTAGTTTTTCGAGACAAGGTTTTTCTGTAGCTTTGGAGCCTATCCTGGAACTAGCTCTGTAGACCAGCCTGGCCTCAAACTCACAGAGATCCTCCTGCCTCTGCCTCCTGAGTGCTGGGATTAAGCTCCACTGCCCGGCACCTCAAACAAAGGTTCCACCTAGATTTAGATCAGAGAATTCTGTTGTCTCGAGGTTATTGTCAGCTGGTGTGGTTTGGTTAATAGCCAGACACATATTTCAGGAATACAGAAGTAGGTATGTTTCAACCTCAAACAAAAGTCCAAGGATCCAACTAAGGCTTCAGTTCCTTTATGGAGATAACTTTGGATTCCACCCAAGAGAGTGGTTTGCCCACAGAATGTTTTGTTCTAGCAATAGAATGTTTAACTGTGGACGTAGCCAGAGACCTTCAGTTGGTCTATTCATTTCCTTATATCATGTTAATGCAGTTTTTTGCCTTACTCCTACCTCTCGGGGTCAGGAGTATTTAAAGCAGTTGGGAATTAACCACAGGCAAATTTCAGTGCTCACTGGAATTCCCTCCCAATACTATCCTATATGTTTCTCCATTTGATTATTTTCATTTGTGTGTTTATATTCTTTACTATATTTCTAAATCCCCATGCCTCTGCCCTGGAAAAAAGTGTATTTGTTGAGGTTGGTCCCCAACAGGCAAGCCTTCAGAGAACGAGGGGTCTACCTGGTGCAGGGACAGGGAGGGATAACTGTGTGGAAGGAAAGGGAGATCTGTGAACATGGGAAGATTAAAAACATAGAGGGATCAGGGTTTAGTAAAATATAGAGGGATCAGGGTTTAGTAAAACCCAGATGGACCTGGGAGTGGTGGTGCACACCTGCAACCCCAGTGCTTAGGAAGCTGAGGCAGGGGAATTGCCATGAGCTCAAGGCCAACCTGGGCTCCAGAGTGAGAACCTCAGAGAGAGAGCTAGAGATAGATAGAGACCTATGTTATGGATATATTTATTTCTGCTGCGTTGCATGGCCATTTCTACCTACAAACTCCTCAGTTTACTTAGCTTGCCACGATTCAGATGTGTGTGGAAATTAAGAAGCAAGGAGTCACGTCTTATGGACAGTTTAAAGTGTGAGCAAAGCTCAGAAGCCAGAGTTCAGAGATGGCTCAAAGACACCCACGGCTTGCTGCATCTGACCAAGGTGGAAGACCAAGATAAGGCCAGGTTGGGTTATGTGAGACTCTCTCCAGAAAACTAAAATGACTAGATAGGTAGAAAGGTAGATAGATAGATAGATAGATAGATAGATAGATAGATAGATAGATAGGCAGACAGACAGATAGATAGGAAGATAGATAGATAGATAGATAGATAGATAGATAGGCAGACAGATAAATAGAAAAAATAACTTTCCTCTTTCATGACTCCTATCTTTACAACTTCTAAAATTAATTTTAATTGATTTTGTGTGTGTGTAAGCACGTCTCTCTCTCTCTCTCTCTCTCTCTCTCTGTGTGTGTGTGTGTGTGTGTGTGTGTGTGTGTGTGTGTGTGTGAACTTGTGTCCCGGCCCACATGTAGAGGTCAGAGAACAGCTTTCAGAAGCCAGTTCCCGCTTTCCACCTGTTGATTGCCCTCAGGGTTGGCACCTTTGCTGCTGAGCCACCTCTTCAGCCCTGCCAAGGAGGATGTAAAGCTCATTTTTCCTAGTTTTGGCTCCATCATGGTTTGTGTGTGGTGGATCTGGGAAAGTCAACTTCTGAGCATTGAAGTAGCAAGAGCAAGGCTGCATCCCTTCCTTTGTGTTCGTTGCTGTGACAGACAGACTTTCTTCTGAATTCCAGTGCACGCTGGAGCAATGGGAACCAGCTGCGGCGGTCACTGCTCACATCTGTCTCATTGAGTCACTTTGGAAACAGGATTAAGAAGGCAATTAGGGTTTTTGAGGGGGAGGGCTCTATAGCCTGAAATGTTTCTTCTTTCTCTTCCGTCTAAAACTATATCAAAACATTCGGTCATAGTCTTATTTAATATGTAGATTGTTCTGCTGTACATAAGCATGGCTTTTAAAACTTAAATTAAGAACATCAAAGGCAAGATGAGTGTGGTGATGTACACCCGATAAAGAAAATTCAAGGGCCGGGCGGTGGTGGCGCATGCCTTTAATCCCAGCACTCGGGAGGCAGAGGCAGGCGGATCTCTGGGAGTTCGAGGCCACCCTGGTCTACAAGAGCTAGTTCCGGGACAGGCACCAAAGCTACAGAGAAACCCAAAAAAATAAAAATAAAGAAAATTCAAGGCTAGCCTGGGGTATATAAGACTTTGTTAATAATAAGGACGGATGATGATGATTTTAAATAATAAAAAATGGTCTAGAGAAATGGCTCAGCAGTTAAAAGCATTTCCTACTTCTTCAAAGTTTAGCTCCCAACCATATTGGATGGCTTATAACTACCTGTAACTCCAACTCCAGGGCCCTCTTCTGGCCTCTGAGGGCACCCACCCAAACATAGCATGCATGTACTCGAGCACAAATACACACTTACACACACACACACACACACACACACACATATGCACATTTCACATTAGAGTACTACTTGGTAGTAAAAAACAATGACATCTTGAAATCTGCATGCAAATGGATGAAAATAGAAAAACCATCCTGAGTGAGGTAACCCAGACCCACATGGTAGGTACTCACTCACAAGTGGATACTACTAGCTGTAAAACAAAGATATTGAGCCTATACTATAGTCCATGATCCTAGCGAGGCTAAGTAACAAAGGGAACCCTAAGGAAAACATACATAGATCCACCTGGAAAGGGGAAATAGACAAGATTGTCTGACAAAATTGTGAGCATGGGGGTGGAGGGAGTAGGGAGGGCGGAAGGGGAAGAGGAGGGGAGAAGAGGAGTGGGGAGGAGAACTTGAGGGAAGGAGATAGTTGAGATAGAGGAAGGACAGAGATGAGAGCAAAGAGAGAGAGAGAGAGAGAGAGAGAGAGAGAGAGAGAGATATTTTGATTGAGAAACCTGGCACTAGAGAAATTCCCAGGAATCTACAAGGATGACCCCAGCTAAGACCCTAAGCAATAGAGGAGAGAGTACCTGAACTGGCCTTGTCCTGTAGTCAGACTGATGGATATCTTTTTTTTTTAATTTTTTATTGAGAGAAAGAAAAAAAAAGTTTCCACCTCCTCCCAGCCTCCCATTTCCCTCCCCCTCCTCCCACCCTTCTCCCCCTCCCCCCACTCCTCTCCCCCTCCCTCTCCAGTCCAAAGAGCAGTCAGGGTTCCCTGCCCTGTGGAAAGTCCAAGGTCCTCCCCTCTCCGTCCATGTCTAGGAAGGTGAACATCCAAACTGGCTAGGCTCCCACAAAGCCAGAACATGAAGTAGGATCAAAACCCCGTGCCATTGTCCTTGGCTTCTCATCAGCCCTCATTGTTTGCCGTGTTCAGAGAGTCCGGTTTTATCCCATGCTTTTTCAGTCACAGTCCAGCTGGCCTTGGTGAGCTCCCAATAGATCAGCCCCACTGTCTCAGTGGGTGGATGCACCCCTCGTGGTCCTGACTTCCTTGCTCATGTTCTCCCTCCTTCTGCTCCTCATTGGGATGACTGATGGATATCTTAACTATCACCATAGAACCTTCATCCAGCAACTGATGGAAACAGAGGCAGAGAACTGCATTGGAGCGCTGGACTGAGCTCTGGAAGTCCAGTTGAAGAGTGGGAGGAGTGAGAATATGAACCATGATGGGTACACCCACTGAAACAGTTTACCTGAGCTAATGGGAGCTCACCAACTCCAGCTGGACAGGGAAGGAAATAGGTCCAAACTAGTCCCTCTGAATGTGGGTGACAGTTGTCTGGCTGGGGCAGACTGCAGGGCCATTGGCAGTGACATTTATCCTTACTCCTTGTACTGGCATTTTGGGAACCTATTTTCTTTGGATGGATACCTTGCTCAGCCTAGATATAGTAGGGAGGGCCTTGGACCTTCCCCAAAGCAATGTGCCTTATCCCCTCTGAGGAGTGGATGGGGCGTGGGAAGGAGGGGAGGGAGTAGGAACTGGGACTGGTATGTAAAATAAAAAAGGTACTTTGTTTTCTTTTCTTTTTTTTTCATCATTTTATTTATTTATTTATTTATTTATTTATTTAGGATTTCTGTCTCCTCCCCGCACCCGCTTCCCATTTCCCTCCCCCTCCCCCGATCAAGTCCCCCTCCCTCATCTGCTCGAAGAGCAATCAGGGTTCCCTGACCTGTGGGAAGCCCAAGGACTGCCCACCTCTATCCAGGTCTCCTAAGGTGAGAATCCAAACTGCCTAGGCTCTCACAAAGCCAGTACGTGCAGTAGGACCAAGAACCCCACTGCGATTGTTCTTGAGCTCTCATTATTCTTTTTTAAAAAATACAGGCGGGGCTGGAGAGATGGCTCAGTGGTTAAGAGCACTGACTGCTCTTCCGGAGGACCTGGGTTCAATTCCCAGCACCCACATGGCAGCTCACAACTGTCTGACACTCCAGTTCCAGGGGATCTGACACCTTCACACTGATGCACATAAAATGAATCTAAATAAATTATTTTAAAAAATACACATGCACACACACACACACACATTTTGTAAATAAATAAATTTTTTAAAATAAATAAAATACTGGAAGCCTTGCATATGGACTGTTTCTGCCCATTTCACCTAGAAGAAGGCCTAGTCTTGAGTACCAAGGGTCTGTGTACATGCCCAGTCAGCCTCCTGCCTCGACTTCCAACCCTACAGCCCAGCTCCACTAACTGGGACTCCACTCCGGGGCACGCAGGAATCTTCCCTTTCCAGAGCACCTTGCCTCCGTTATCGGGGACATCTTTGAAGGATGTACTCAATTGCAACCCCTGCCAACCTTCCATGTACTCTTGTGGGCTCGGGGGAGAGCACTCGTAGGTGACTGACAGAGAAGAAGGAACAGGAAGTGAAAGGCCCCTGTGAAAGATAATCCCTGCACCTGTCTGCCGGCCAAGCCCCGCCCAGCTCCTGTTGTGAAATCCACCGGTTTCTGACGCGTCCCGATGACTGATCCACTCCGCCCCACAAAGACACGAGTGAGATGGTTAACAACAGAAAAATACTTTATATACAGTCACAGACATCGCAATTAGCGGAAATCATCTTGCCCACACAGCGCTTTAAATAAACAAACAAGATGGAAAGCCCCCAGCAGGCAAACAGCTGACGAAACAAATGATTTCATGTCTCGACATGGACTTTTAAAATTCAAAGATATCCAAATGCCACAGTTCATGAATAATAAAGGACCAATAAAATAATTTATTTTTGCTCTTGTTGTCCTGGGAATAGAACTCAGGGCAAGAGCTTTACCGATGTCTGCAAACCCATTTCCATAAAACCAATAAATTATTGAAAAGTATTTATTGGCCATCTTCGGCATACCTGCCTGTGTTTCTAAAATGGATATAGTACTGAGTGCATTCTTCAAGGCCAAGGGTGCAAGGGGCCAATATGAGCCAGAAAAAATTCTACATAATAAAGTGAGGACAACTTTTTATTATTGTTTCAGTTGTGTTTTGTTTTGAGATCTCATGCACCCCTGGCTGGTCTCAAACTCTCCGAGTAGTTGACCATGATTTTGAATTTCTAATCCTCCTGCCTCCACCTCCCCAATGCTGGCACTGTATGGGTACACCGCCATAGCCAGGTTTTGAAATAGGACAGTGAAGGTCTCATCTTCCCTTAACAAGGTGAATCTCAGTCAAACTCTTTCTGCTGGCCCACAATCCAGAAACTTCTCCTTTATCCGGCCTGTGAGCTGGGTCGAAATGACAGAGGAACTACAGTGGATAGTCCCCTCTCTGTTCACAGAAATTGAAAGTACAACGCTGTTTTTCAGAGAGCTAAGTCAATAGATCTGTCCCGAGGGGAAATGACAACCCAGGACAAAAAAACACTCTGGAACATTCTATAAGAACCAGAAAGAGGACCAAAGAAACCAGCTCAATTCCTGTAACTCAGAACTTTCCTGCCAGCTTCTCTGAGGGCCTTGGAGAGCGTCCAAAGAGTACATCAGGCTAAGGTGCTGATGGTGACCTCAGCAGAAGGCAGAAGAGTCAGGCTGAATCAGCAGGCCTGACTGCTAAGGGCCTCATGACTTTGTGAGGCTTTCTCATCTGTAAAGGGCCCACCCCTCGGGGCCCGCTAAGGAGCACAAATTAAACTGATCGTGTGGATGGCAATGTGTTGTAAACATCACGGAGTTGCCTGAATGTAAGCATTCCCCTGGAGCTGTCAGGATGGGCAGTCCTTGGTACCCACAGGCTCGAAATCTGCAGATTCCTCTCACCACAGATGGAAACGTTTTAAAAAGTGGAGTGTGCGTGCCTCAACACTTGCAAGCTAGAACAGGAGGATCTCATGTTCAAGGCCAGCCTGGGCTTCCTATGGCCCTGTCTTTAAAAGAAAGAAGGGAGAAAGAGAAGAAAGGAGAAGAGGGATAGGGTGGGAAGTATATACTGTAAGTCAAGCATTGTAGTATACACCTATGATCCCAGCACTTGCGAGGTGGAGCAGTGAGATCGTTCATGGCTAGCCTCAGCTATGGGACCAAAGAAAGAAAAAAAGGGAGGGAGGGAGGTAGGGAGGGAGGGAGGGAGGGAGGGGGAGAAGGAGGAAGAAAGGAAGGAAGGAAGGAAGAAGAAAGGAAGGAAGGAAGGAAGGAAGGAAGAAAGGAGGAAAGAAAGGAGGAAAGTCACATAAACCCAGCCCTATCCCTGGACAATACAGAATAGTGATTATTGATACCATGTACAGAGCACTTTAGTAATCTAGAGATGCTTTAAAGTCTCTGGAAGGAGCTGGGGATATGTCTCAGTGATAGAGCATTTGCCTTGCAACCACAGCCCGTGAGTTCAGTTCCCGTAATGGAAAAACAAGGGAGGAGGCTCACAGTGGCTGTGCTTGGCCTGAGCTAGGCAGAGGCACCGAGTGCTTTATGGGCATCCAGTCCTGAGTCTAGACTGTAACTTGATACTTGAGTGTTTGACCACATCCTCAAGTCTTTCTGTGCATCTTCCAAAATTCCTCTAAACCAACAATCCCACTGGTTTTCATGGCACATGCTTGTGACTGCAGCTCTTGGGAGTTACAGGAGGGATGATAAGGAGTTCCTGACCAGTTGTGGGCTATAAGGAGACCCTGTCTCAAGAAAAAAAAGGGGTGGGGGGTTGCTCAGAGGTTAAGAGCACTGGCTGCTCTTCCAGAGGACCAGAGTTCAATTCTCAGCACCCACATGGCAGTTCACAACTGTCTGTAACACCAGTTCCAGGGGATCCAAGGCCCTTGTCTGGCCTTTTCAGGCACTGTATACCATGTGGTGCACAGACATACATGCAAGCAAATCACATCATAATTAAGTAAATAGATAAATCTCAAAATTTAGGGGAAAAAAAGCTGACGACACCCCTAAGAGGCTAGCCCCATCACCATTATCATGCTGCCAGGGAAAAACATGGGCCTGGATTTCACAAGTTTGTCCAAGGCACCAAGTGGAAAGTGGTGTGATCAGGATCGTAAGCCTGAGGGACAGGTCAGTTAGGGATCCTGAAGTCCTGTCCTTTTCCTAGGCCTGCATCTAAGCCGTGCTTCCCTGCCCTCTAACACCTAAACAGATTTCATCAGTGGACTGTAGTAGAGGCTTTGCAGACTCCACCTGCAGCCAGGAGCTGATTACAGGGCAGGATGTTTTTCCTAGCCGCCCTCTGCAACTGGCTTAGATTGTGTAGCCGGACATACGACAAGAGCTGGGAAAGCAGCCCGAGTCCCTCACTGACACAGCAGAGCAGAGCTTCTACGGCTCATAGGTCTTCAGGTGGATGAGCAATTAGCTGTCATGACGTTGAGGATGTGGCGCAGTGGCATGACAGGCCTTACCCTGCGTGTGAGAGGCACTAGAATTTGTAGCAGAGACAGCAGAGAGGGAAGGAAGGAAGAAAGGAAGGGAGCATTGGTACAACAGGCCTGTCATCGCAGCTGCTAGAAAGGTTAATGCAGAAGGATCACAAGTTCAAGGTCAGCCCAGGAAACTTAGTGAGACCCTGTCTTCAAAGAAAAAGTGAAAATGAAAGAAGTAGCAGCTAAGGATATGGGTCAGTGTTAGAGAGCTTGACGAGGACATGCAAGGTCCTGACTCCAGAAGAGACAGAGACAAAGAGACAGGAAGAGAGAAAGGGCGGAGAGACTTACAAGGTATCTCAGTGGTAGAGCATTTGCCTTGTGTGTAAATGGCCCTGAGTTTAGGTTCCAGACACACACATGAACACATACATGCACATACATGCACACATGCATGCACACACACACACGCACGCACGCACACACACACACACACACGCACTCTCTGTTGGGCTGGTTTGTTACAGATGCTCATCACCCTTAACAGGGAGTATTGAGCCCTCTCTTGACAAGAGCCACAGGCATCACGTACTAGGGTGTCTCACAGGCATCACGAATTAGGGTGTCCCACAGGCATCACGTACTAGGGTGTCTCACAGGCATCACGAACTAGGGTGTCTCACAGGCATCACATACTGGGGTGTCCCACAGGCATCACATACTGGGGTGTCTCACAGGCATCATGAACTAGGGTGTCTCAAAAGTATAAAGTCATCTGTAGAAATCAGCATCAAGCAGGGAGCCAAAAAAGTATTCTCTCTCTAAAAACCTGCGCACAGTCTCTAATTATAAATCCAGAAACAACCCAGCTGTATCTGTAGTGAATGCGGGAAAGATCACTGGTGACCGCTGTTTTCTTCCAGGAGTCTGGCCTTCGATATCTAACACCTAATCACGTGTGAGCTGTAGCAAAGTTCTCTCCTGACTGCCGGTACCCAGGGTATTGTGTGTCACATGGTGGACGCTCAGTAAATATTTGTTGAAGGAATAGCGGCAGGCCTTTGACCCATTTGTTCTACTCCCTACCGTAGTAAGACACTTACAGCCAGGAAAACCCCCTACGTCGTTTTCTCTCTGGGCTCTCCAAAGTCTGAGACAGCCAACTTTTCTAGGTCGGTGTTATAGACTCAATTATGACCCCTGTCAAATTCAGATGTCAAAGCCCGGTCCCTAGCACCCCAGAATGTGACTTTACTTGAAGATGGGAGCCCTGAAGTGGTGATTAAATTGAAATGAGGTCAGTCCAGTGGGCTCCGATCTGATGTGACAGCTGTCCTTCCTCCTATTTCATCTTATTTTAATTTTACTATTTTGAGACAACGTCTCACATAGCCCAGTTCAGCCTCAGACTTCTTGTGTATCTAAGAACGAGCTTGAATTTCTGATCCTCTTGCATCTGTCTTTCGGGTGCAGGGATTACAGATGGGAACCACCATGCCCAGTTTACATGGCTTTGTGCACGCGAGGCAAGCATTCTACCAAGTGAGCTGGATCCCCAGCCCCTGGCTGCTGTCTTAATACAGAGAGGAAATTCAAGCTAGGCCTGGTGGCACTACTCTATAATATTAGCTCCTCCAGATCCTGAGGCAAGAAGACAGCAAATCCAATGGCTGTCTGGTCTGCAGAACAAATTCAAGGCCAGCTTAGGTAGAAGGCTTGCTTAGCATATACAAAACCCTGGGTTTTAACCCGGTACCATAGAAGAAGGGGGGAAGCAACCCAGATGTTGTGACACCCCAGAGATCCACAAGTAGAAAGGCCCCACCCACAGGCAAGAGGAGAGGTCTCCCTTGGGAGAAGCCACCGCTCCCAGGACCTAATTCTAGGCCTTCTGACCTTCTGAACTTTGGTTGTTTCTACCCTGCAGTTTATGTTGTCTTGCTGTGACAACCCCGGTGGACTAACACAGGCAGACTTGCTTCACAGCTTACCTGGGGGTCCAGCTGACCCTCATGAGCAACTGTGTCCCCTTGATGCTTCCCAGGGATGTGTCTTTCCAAACTTAAACTGTCCCCAAAGAACCTGAGTGTGGAAGGAAGACTCACCCAGAGCCCCAAGAATCCTGGTTGCATGATTGCTTATGCAGTGACTAGCCAGGAGAAGTATGCCACTGACTCCAATTTGCAGAGAAAAGAGCTGAGATGCTGAGATAGCAAAACACAACACAGCATGCATGCATGCATGCATCCTTGCGTGGGTGTGTGGGTGCGGGGGGGTGATTGTTAGGCACATGTGTGCATGTGTGTGTGCTCCTCAGTGCTAAGGGGAGGGAAGGGGGCTTGGAGGCCAGAGGTTGATATTGGGATGTCTTCTCTCTCTCTCTGCCTCCCTCCCTCCCTCCCTCCCTCCCTCCCTCCCTTCCTTCCCTTCCTCCCTCTCTCCCTCTCTCCCTTCTTCTTCTTCTTCTTCTTCTTCTTCTTCTTCTTCTTCCTCTCTCTCTCTCTCTCTCTCTCTCTCTCTCTCTCTCTCTGTCTATCTCTTTAACAGGATCTTTTCACTGACCCAGAAACTTGTTGTTTCAGCCAGATTGACTGGCTAGTGAGTCCTGACATCCACCTGTTTCCACCACCTGGTGCTGGAGTTACAAGTGTATACTGCCACACCCAGCCTTGATGTGAGTTTTGGGGATCCAAATGCTTATGGAACAAGCACTTTACCCACTTGCTGTCTTTAAAGCTGCCTCTTCTTTTCTGCAGTGCTGGTGACTGAACCTGGGGCCTGCTGATGCATGCTAGACAAGTGCTCTACCAGCCCACTTTTTACTTCATTTTGAGGCAGTTTCACTAAGTTGCTTAGACTGGTCCTGAACTCACGATGTAACCCAGGCAGGCCTTGAACTTGTGATCTTCCTACCTCAGGCTCCAAAGTATCTGGAATTATAAGCTTGTGCTCCAGGCCAACTTCAAGGCAGTATCTGGTTTTAATAGGTTCAACAAGAAGAGATTTAGAAACCCTGTCCCTCATTGCTCCAGCAGACCACATCTCAACTGATGGCAAGGCTCTCATTGGTCATTTGGTGTTCTTCAGTGAGCGTCCTATTGCCACTGCTGAAATGGCAGCCAGTCATCCAGGGTAATGGACTTGCCAGAGTGACGTGCCCATCCTCTTAAAAACAAAGCCAGAGGCCCCAAGCCTTCCTGTGATGGCTCGATGCTTACTCTGCTTTTCTGTGCTTAGCGCATCCTTTATTGGGCCAGTTCATAGCCTCTGGAAAGAGCTCCCCAGAGATGGACTCATCAGTTTGAGGATACTCAGGATCACAGGGGGTGACTCTGGGGCTGGGTGGACTTTGAGATGTACACTACATATCACCACAGCCTGTCTTCTCAGTGGAGAAGACTGGTGGTTAACCCTTCAAGAGCAGTCTCCTCTGTGTTCAGTTCAGACTATGGCCTTCCAGCCCACCAGCCTTGGGTGACCTCCCGTCCAATCAGAAGCCTAAACTCGTGACTTCAGAACTACACAATCCCACTTACAGGCTAGAAACTTGTGAAAGTCAGCAGGCCTCCCAAGTCACCCAAAGATGTGCTGTTTCTTACTGTCCTGTTTGTTTAGCACAGAGTCTCCCTAGGGAGCCCTGGTTAGCCTGGAACTTCCTGTGTAGACCAGGCTGGGTGTGGTCCTGTGTACCTATTGTCCTATTGCAGGTACTCAAGAAGTAAAGGCTCTCATACACATACCACACCCAGGAGAGAGCAATGGTTTGGTTCTAAACCATCTGTAACTTCAGTTCCAGCTGCCTGTGGTACACAGACATACATGCAGACAAAACACTCATACACATAAAATAAAGATAAATACTCAAATTAGTTAAATACTATATGGTTAAGTCTGGACAGCGTGTTCAAATATAATCTTTCACAGAGTAAAGGGAGTTGTTCGCAGCGTCACATCTGTAGCTGGTTCTTCACTTCTTTACACTTTTGGGGGCTCGCCACCCAGCTCCCTAATAAACACACAGAGACTTATTATTACTTATAAATGCCTAGCCTTAAGTTTGGCTTATTTCTAACCAATTTTTCTTAAATTACCATCTACCTTTTGCCTCTGGGCTTTTACCTTTTTCTATTTCTATCTATCTTTTTTTTTTCCTTCTTACTCCATGGCTAGCTGTGTTGCCAGGTGGTTGGCCCCTAGCATCCTCCTCTCCTCCTTTTTTGTTCCCCCCTTTCTTCTCTTTCTCCTTCTATTTATTCTCTCTTCCTGCCAGTCCCGCCTAGTCCTCTCCTTGCCTAACTATTGGCCATTCAGATCTTAATTAGACCAATCAGGTGTTTTAGGCAGGCAAAGTAACAGCTTCACAGAGTTAGATGAATGCAGCATAAAAGAATACAACACAGCTTTGCATCATTAAACAAATATCCCACAGCATAAATGAATGTCACACATTTTAAACTAATATTCCATAACACACCTCCTTTGTAACATACATGCCTGGCATGTAGAGACCCTGTGTTCAATCCCCAGTGCTGTAGGGGAAGGGAGAAGTGTGGGAGTAGATCTTAAAAAAAAAAGAAAAAGAAAAGAAAAAAAGACAATGCCATGCATAGGAGTTCAGGTCTATAGTCTCACCATTTGAGAGGCAGAGGTAAGAAGGCGGCCATGAGTTTCAGGCTAGTGTACGTGACAAGTTTCGGGCCATTCTAGGTTGAATATTGAGAATCTGTCCAAAAAAAAATCTTATTTCTCATGTGCAAGTATGAAATGGTTTAATCCATCAGTGTGTAAGATGGGCATGTTGGTGTTTGCCTGTAGTCCCAGTACTGGGAATGCTGAAGCCGGAGGGTTGCTTAAGTCCGGAAGGCTAAGGCTAGTCTAGATAACGGTCTCAAAAATAGAATTTTTTAAATTGTGTACAGCAGTGTATATGTGTAATCCCAGTGCTTGGGAAGCTGAGGCAGGAGGATCCGGAGTTCAAAATCATCCTTTGAAAGATGTATAGTGAATCTGAGAATGGACTACACGGTGCCCTGTCTCATCCTCACCAATATATATATATATGTGTGTGTGTGTGTGTGTGTGTGTGTGTGTGTGTGAAAATTGGAAAGCATTGCAGCTAATTCAAAGAACACGCTGGAGAGCAAGCACATTTATAAAGCAGAAATATAGCCTTATAGGTAAATAATATAGAAATATACCCATACAGGCAAATGGAAACAGGAAGTGACCATGTCCCAGTGGGAGAAAAGGCAAGGCACTGGGCCTTACCAGCGGTGGGTCTATGCTTACACGAGAAGAAACCCTCTGCGCTGCTATGGCTTATCTACAAATGACAGGGTTGCAGCTCGGTTACAGAAATGAGAACCGCACCCTGGGAGGAGGTGCTGAGGAGGAAGGCCCTGCTCTCAAATGTCTTATAGGGTAAAGAGGAACAGGACGGAGGATGTAATAAATCCTAGTAATCATAACAGTCTAGATGACAAGCATGTCACAGGTCCCTAACAAGTGCCTGTCACTGGGTAATTGGAAGACTAGTTCATTGGAAGTGCAGGGACAGGAACAACTATTTTCTATTAGATAACTGGACAGGTCATGTTTTTGGAAAAAGAGAAATTAAAGCCCACCTCTTAGGGGTAGTCTTTGTAGTAACACACGTACATACCTAGCATGTGCAGGCCCTGAGTTCAATTTCCAGCCATGTAATGAGGGGAGAAAGTGTGGGGGTGGGGCACCAATAGATGGAAAAAACAAACACGCCAAATACAGTCGTTCATGTCCATGACCCCAGCATTTGGAAGACTGAGGCAGGGGGGTTTCCATGAGTATTTTATTTTATTACTTTATTTTTTTTGAAACAGGATCTCCTGTAGGCCTGGAACTCATTATATAGTCAAAAATGGCCTTGATCTCCTGATCCTCCTGCTTCTACCTCCCAGATGCAGGGATTACATGCATGCCACCATGTCTTATTTATGTGGTGCTGGGGGTCAATCCCAGGATATCATGCATGCTAAGCAAGCACTCTATCAGCTGAGCCACATCCCCACCCACGTTTTATTTTAGATCGTGTTTTTGTGTTACATGCTTGTAAGATGAGACCATTGTTTCAATATGTTATTATGCAAGTCTTCCAATAATGTCCCTCTGTATTCATGTAATGTTGGTTCCAAGATACCATCCTCCCCAAGGATACATGAATCCTCCAATGTGCAAGTCCCTCACCTGAAACAAACAATGTGGTATTTTCTTAGAGCCTTCATACTTCCTCCTGTGTGTGATAAATCATCTCCGAACTGCTTGTTATACCTAGTGATGTAATGCTATGTACTCATTTGTCATATTGCATTGTTATCAGAACACTGACATGAAACTGTTCTGTATGTGTTCAGCACAGACACAAGTGTGTAGCGTGTGTGTGTGTGTGTGTGTGTGTGTGTGTGTGTGTGGTGTGGTGAGTACCCAGGTGGAAGTCAGAGGAGGAGGTTGGGTCTCTTTTTCTCCTAATCTTCTCCTTAATCCCCTGAGATAGAATCTCTAACTAAACCTGGCGTCAGGTTGGGGGCCAGCAGGCCTCAGCAATCCTCCTGTCTCCACCCCCTGCAGAGCAGAGATTCCTTGTAACCCTGCAGGCAAGCCCAGCTTCTTATGTGAAGGCTAGGGATTCAAACTTGGGTTTGTGCTTGCACACGCCCACTGCTTCATCTCCCTGGCACCAGACACACCTTTTGGTGTTATTGTGGTGAGTGTGTGTGGTGTGATGTGGTGTGTGTGTGAGTGTGAACGTGCAGGTGCCACAGCGTTCCTGTGGAACTCAGAGGGCAACTGTCGGGAGTCAGTTCTCCCCTTCCACCTGGCTGAGGCAGAGTCTCCAGAGTCTCATTTCTTCTGCCCTTGCTGGGTGCTCCACATTAGCTGATCTGTGCATCTGTGACAAGTGTGTAGTCCACATGTGCACGTGTACACCTCGGGCCAGGTGTACTACACACCTGTTCGCTCAGCACTTGGAAGACCGAGGCAGGAAGGTCATGAGTTTGAGACCAGATGGAACCGCAACAGAAATGCTGTAAAACACACGACTGTGGAAAGAGAAAACACCTACCAAGACAACACTCACAGAAGCCAAACCCTATTGAGAATCGGCACACAGGCATCACGCTGGGAATTTCTCTCCAGTCTGCTGCCATTTGTCCATTCTTACCACCCTCCTCAGAAGTATCAGGGCTAGGATATCTGCTATGCCCTCAGTGAGTGTTGCCTGTTGTGGAAATTCATTTGAAAGGAATTATATCACACTCTTTCTCTCTTTCTTCCCCTCCCCATTTGTATTTTAAAAAGTTTTAACGCCTCTGTGTGTGTGTGTGCGCGCGCGCGCGCGCGCGCGCACACACACACACACACACACACACACACAAGGAGGGCAGAGGACAGCTTGCATGTGTCAGTTCTCCTGGGAGTGAGCTCAGGTTATATGCTTGGTGGCAAGTGCTTTTTACCAACTGAGCCATTTGTCAGCCCAATAAGTATCTGTGTTTTTTAATGTTGTTGTTTGCTTTGTTTTGTTTTAATTTCTTTGTATGTGAGGGTTGTATGTGGACTCATACCATAGAGTGTATATGGAGATCAGAGGACAACTTATGGTAGTAAGTGTGTGGACCTAGATATTGAACTCTGTTGTCAGGCTTGGTGGCAAGTGGCTTTATCTGCTGAGACAGACACCTACAGGCCCAATGTGCACTCCTTTAGAGGAGGTCTCTTCATTCTCTTTTCTCCGCTCCTTCTTGAGCCTAGATTTCTCCTCCTATTTATTCTCTCTGCATGCCAGCCCTGCCTGTTCTTCTTCTGCCTAGCTATTGGCCGTTCCTCTCTTTATTAGACCAATTAGGTAACTTAGGCAGGCAAGGTGAAACAAGTGTAGCACATCTTTCCATAATTAAACAAAGGCGGTAGAAACAATTGTAACACACCTTAACACAGTAAAGTAAAATTCTGCAGCATAAATAAAAGTAACACACCTTTGCCTAGTTATAACAATGTTCCGCAATAGTCTCTCACTCAGCCTAATGCCTTGCTTGGAAACCCATCTCCCCAGTGTGTCTGACAGTCAATCAACCTATTTCTGTAACTGGGAAGTGACAAGAAGGTACCATCTCCTGTTGATTGGGTCTCCTATGGAAGAATATCTGATCTTTGGAAATTTGGGCTGTAGTTTTGTTGTTGTTGTTGTTGTTATTGTTGTTTTCTGTCAAGATCTCACTGTGTGGTCCAGGCTGGCCTTGAATTCATGGGCCTCTTACCTCGGCCTTCCGACCATTGGTATTGTATCAGTTTGTAGCTATTTTGAAGAAAACTGCTGACCATTCTTTCACAGGTCACTTTGTGACTGTTCTCTACTTTCCTTTTCTTGCCTAAGTAGATAAAAGCAGAATTTCTGGGTCTAGAGTAACTCAGCAGTAGTGTGTATGTGCATGCATGCTTGCGGGTGTGTGTGGGCAGGTATGTGTGTGTGTATGTTTTAAATTTATGTTTTTTCGAGACAGGGTTTCTCTGTAGCTTTGAAGCCTGTCCTGGAACTAGCTTTTGTAGACCAGGTTGGCAGCCTGCCTCTGCCTCCCTAGTGCTGGGTGGTGTGCACCACCACTGCCTGGCTTGGCAGAGTATTTCTTTGCTTTTTTTTTTTTTTTTCTAAACTATAGTTCTCAGAAAAGAGACTAATTTTCATTATTAGATTATGGTGTCTGTGAGGGAAGGAGACATGCCTATGTCATTTTCTTAAAAACAAAACTTGTATTTATTCTTAGGAAGTGTATGCATGTGTACTGTGTATTTTGACTTATCCATTTGTCCTCACAACCTCCAGCTCTACTCAGAACCTACCATCTCCCTCCCTCCCCACTCATATTCTCTTGTTGTCGATGTTGCCAATAGGATCTGGAGTTTAGTTAAAGCTGATCATGTGTGGATGAGGTCACTCTACTGGGACCTGGAAAACCTACCAGCAGCCACACATTCCCAAAGTGACTCTCCTTCCATTGGCTGTCCACCAGCAGCCAATGGATCCCCAGCTAAGGATGCTGTTTCTTAGGTCATAGTGGCTGTCCTAACAACAATCTGCATGAGCCCCCATTGCTCCCCATCTTGGCCAACCACTAGTCTTTATTTGTATGTACATATGTGTCCGCATGTATGTGCTAACACATGTGTGAGCACCCTTGGAGGCCAGGACAGGTGTCAGATCCTCTGGAGCTACAGTTATAGGCAGTTATGACCCACTAGACCTGAGTGCTGGGAACTGAACCCCTGGCCTCCTCAAAGAGCATCAGGCGCTCTTAACCATCAGTCTCTCTCCAGTCCCTGTCTTCAGTGTTTTATTTGGCCAGAACTCCCAGTGCCTCTGGCTCTGGGCCTTAGAAACCCGGAGGGACTTTGCTCTTCTTCGTGTGGGGTTCTGCTTCTTGCCTGGCATTAGTTATCTGTCTAAGGGTTTTCCTTACATGCCCTGTTCAGATGCTGGGAGGAGTAACTGCAGATGGAGGATTCAAATTCAGTTTTTCTGGCTCCATGCTTTTTTTGGGTGGTCGATTGCTCTGAGGATTTTTCCCTCCTACCCAATTTGAAGAATATTGGAAAGGGAGGCCCCTGCGTGAGGGAGTGGTGCAGAATAGTCCTCAGAGAGCAGGGCTATGGGGATGGTGGTTCATACAAGAGCTGGAGTTTTGGCCAGTGAGTTAGAAAGAGCTATGAGATGAGGTAAAGGAGAGCCAAGGACAAAAAAGAAAAACAGAAAAAAGAAATCACAGACCAAAATATTGGAATTTTAAAAATGTATTTATTTTTCTGTCTTTGCCTTTGTTTTGCTGTTTTGTTTTGGGACAGGGTGTCTCTTTGTCGTCCACTCAGGCCTCGAACATCTGATCTTCCTGCTTCAGTCTCTGGCTGAGATTACAGGCAGAGGATGTCTTAATTGACTTTATTCTGTAATTCTACAATGGGGCAACCCCTCATCTCATAAAATGGAGTGCATTCCAATGAGTTGAGCAGAAACCAAAAAAGGTGACTCCCGGTGAGGCCACCAGGAAAACTGAACAATAGGTCAGCACTGGTAGGTTGGGAGCTGGCCAGTTCGGGTCATCTTACTGTGGAAGGGTTAAGGCAGGGTCGACTCATTATCAAGTCAATTAAACTGACCCTTTGAGAAACGTCTCGGGTCAGTTCATCAGCTTTGTTTCAGCTCGGTGATATGGAACCTTAGTTTTGTTGTGGGTTATCCACCAGAGAAGGTTGCTCAGGCATGGGTTTAAACCAATAGGAAGTTTTCATTTGCCGGCCGGTGACTACCCTGGGTGTTTGGGATTCCAGGGTAGCTCTGAGCCCTCCTCAGGGTAAGTGGGCTTTAAAGCACAAAGCCATGTTCTAGGTTGGTACACTTGGTCAATAAGAACAGTGAGCAGTCAACAGGAACAGAGAGCCAGAAGCAGAACTACAGAAGTCAGGTGAGGTTAGTACATTCAGAGACTTGCGCAGAACTGTGAGCTTTGATGGATTAGGTCTCTGTTTTCTCTTTGGCAGGTGGTGCTGATTACCTCCTGAGTTTTATGACCTGAATGGTATTCCATCATGGAGTCAGCTGTGCTAAGCTCTGGGACCTGATACAATGTGACTGATTCTGTTTTGATTTTTAGCCTTTCTATGGGTACCTAGCTCTGGAGTTTGGTTCAAAACAGTGACTTCCCCTGTCCTGCCAGTTTTGCTCACCCTTCCTTCCTTCTTTTCTTCCTTCCTTCCTCCTCTTCCTCTTTTTTGACAAGACATGACTATCCTTGGTATAATAGCGATCCTCTTTAGTCTCAGGAATCCTGGGATTACAGGTGTGCACACCGGACCCAGATCTTCCTATAATTTTCCTTTCTTTTTATCGTGTTCTTCTAAGACAGTCTTTTCTAGCCCAGACTAGACAGACTTGAACTTACTACATGGATGAAGATCACCTTGATTTACGGATCCTACTGCTTCCACCTCCCAAGTGCTGGTATCATAGGGCTATGTTACCACACCTGTCTCCCCAGGTTTCTGGTTTTTTGTTTTGTTTTGTTTTAGAAATAAAAGATTTATTTCAGCTCACAATTTGAACTTACAGGCAATCATGGTTGGGAAGCTACAGCAATAGGATGGTGAGTTAGCTTGTAACATTGCCTCCACGATCAGGAAGCAGAGACCCATTGTCTAGGACATAATCTGTCCTCTGATGGAGATCTCAGGTCATCCTGTTGCCTAAGCTTCCAAGGACAGTCACTTCCAGAGCTAGTGTGCTGGTCACACTCATTGCCATTACAGTTCTGGTAGCCTCAATCATGTCCCCAGATGGACTGTTGTATCTTCAGGAGCCAATTCTTCTCCCCAGGGAGCACCAGCCTCTGTATAGGAGATTGTACTCAGTGCTGCCACGGTTTGGGATATGGAGAAGAAACAGTGAGTGGAGCATCCATTGCTTTCGTCCTAACATGAGGACCAATGCAGCATAAGAAATAAAAAAGCCTGGGCTAGCTCGGTTGGTAGAGTGCTTGCCTAGCAGTCAGGAAATCCTGGGTTCAATCTCCAGCATCACATAAATTAAGTGAGTGCCTATAATCCCAGTGCTTGGAAGTGGAGGCAGGAGGATCAAAAGTTCAAGGCCATCCTGTACTGTAAATGAGCTAACAACCAAATAACAATAAAAGGAAGAAATGTGAAGAGTCAGGCTTGGCGGCAGCAGGAGGCAGATCCCTAGAAGTTCGAGGCCAGCCCGGTATACACAGTGAGTTCCAGGCCAGCCAGGGTTCTAAGTGTTATGGCTCATGAAGGAGAAAATTGATCCAGGGCTATGGGGTTACCTGGAGCCTGGAACTCAAAACTTTTCATCTCACAGGATACTGTCCGATGAGAATCCAGACACAGCTATAGTTTCAATGGGGCAGCCTTGCTTTACCCCACAGACCTCTTCTAAGGCAAGATGTGGACAACCATGGGCCTGGTTGGAATGTAAATCTTTGAAGCTGTCCTAGGGCCGGGCCCCTGAAGAGGACACAGAACAAAAGAGTCACAAGCAAAGCGACAGATAAATTCTTTGAAGGAGTGTGACAGTGGGACCCTATGCTACTTTCCTAGGCTACTTGCTTGCATTTTTCTGTAATAGGCCCCCAGACCTTAGCACAACCGACTCCATGGTGGAAATACCAGTCGGACCATAAAAATCAGCATGTAGACAGCTTTACCTGCCAGAATGAAAACAGAGACCTAATCCATCAAAGTCTGTGATTCTGGAAAAGTCTCTAATGGACTAACCTTGCCTTTTTGACTTCTGTCATTCTGCTTCTGGCTCACGGTTCTTGTTGGCTGCAGTATGTCAGTTTAGAACATGAGTTTTCTGCTCAAAACCTCATCCTGAGAAAGGCTTGGTGCTGTACTGGGATCTTAAATGCCCAGTGTAGACACCAACCAGTTAACAAAGATTTTTTATTGGCTTAAACCCATGTCTGAGCAGCCTTCTCTGGTGGATACCCCACAACTGTTACTGTGGATCAACCCAGAACCTCAGGCAGGCTGAGACATTTGCCACTACTAAGCCGTATTTCCACCCGTCAATTTACTTTTTATTTTGTGGTTGGGTTCCACTAAGTCTCAGGCTGGCCTTGACTTCTCTCTTTAGCACAGGAGGGACAGAGGGAGTCACTTCAGATTCTGTATTATAAAGATACACAAGAACTCCACACTGTAAAATGGACCACCCCACACAAGAAGCAGCTGGTCTGTTCTGAGTTCTCTGTTTGCCTGAGCCTGGACATCTACAGAATGAGGGAAGACAAAAGAGATGACAAGGAGAGGGGCAGGAGGGCTACGAGAACCTCAGTTTCCCTACCGATGAATGCTCAGTGGGGACTCAGGATTTCACTGGGCGCCTTCTCTCTCCTTTGCGAAACAGTGAAGGGTCTTTCTTACACAGGATAGGGGAGAAGCTTCTTTAAGCGTGTATCTGCTGGGGTGTTAGAGCAGGTGAGAGCACACACCTTTAATTCCAGCATTTGGGAAGCAGAAGCAGATGGGCCTCTGAGTTCCAGTGTAGCCAGATCTACAGTGACTTCCAGGACAGCCAGGGCTACACAGAGAATGAGACCATGGGCTCAATCCAGCATTGAGGAGTGGGGAAGCCATAATGTCTTACGGAGGAGATGACCAAGGAAGATTCTTTGTGCTTTTCTTTCCCTCCTGCCTTGGGCCAAGTAGGTTGTGCAAAAGCAAGCTGACTTGTTCTGTTGTGTTAATGCTGTCATCTTTGTGGAATGGTGATAATGTTTCCCTGTCACCTGTCCTGTTGCTGTCATCTCATCATTATTAATATTATCTTCACCATTACTTTTTTTTTTTCTTTTTTCTTTTTGGTTTTTCGAGACAGGGTTTCTCTGTGGTTTTGGAGCCTGTCCTGGAACTAGCTCTTGTAGACCAGGCTGGTATTGAACTCACAGAGATCCGCCTGCCTCTGCCTCCCAAGTGCTGGGATTGAAGGCGTGCGCCACCACCGCCCAGCTTTATCTTCACCATTACACCCAACCCTTGGTAAAAGGCAGAGAAACAATTATTGCTATTGTGATTATTATGTGTTGCTGTGTTGGGGGTTGAACTCAGGATCTCATACAGACTGGGCAAAGATCTTCCTTCAGAGATCTATAACCTTATCCTTGGAGCTGCCTCTTCCTTTCCTCCTCCTCCTCCCTCTTCTTTAAATAGAGGCAGGGTCTCATATTAGTCCAGGCTGGCTTTGAATTCACTATGTAACCCAGGCTGGCCCTGAATTTCTGCCTCAGACTCCTCAGTGCTGAGATTACAAAGACACACTACCACAACTAGCTATTTTTTTCTGTTGGGATCATGATGGCTCCAAGTCGGAGATCCTCCTGCTCAGTCTCCTGGGTGCTGGGATTCCTCTTATCATAAGGAATCACTCTGTGGAGTTTATACCTGTGAGATAGAACTGGCTGAAGGTAAGGCCATCCGATGCCATTGGCAACCCACGGAATATCCCTTTTGTTTGTTTTTATTTTGAGACAGGATCTCACCATGTAGCAGTGCCTGCCTGGAACTTACTATGTAGACTAGGTTAGTTTCAAATTCACAGAGATCCCTCTGCCTCTGCTTCCCAGGTGCTGGCACTAAAGGCATGCGCACAGTTCAGTTGGGTGTGATGACACACGCCTTTAATTCCAGCACTGGGGAGGTAGGAGCAGGTGGATCTCTGTGAAGGTTAACCTCGTCTATATACACAGTGAGTTCTGGGATAGCCAGAACTACATAGAGAGCCTTGTCTCAGAAAACAACCCCCCCCCCCCAAAAAAAAAATCCCAAAAATCCTAGAAATAAAATGAAGTGTATGAGTCTATAGTTCCCAGCACTTTCACAAGGCTGTGCAGCCCTCCTGGGGTCTCAGAATTCGTGTAACTGCCTACCCTGTAGGTTTCTTCTTCCAAACCTGAGCCATTATTACTCCACTGCTAATATTGGCTTTCTCTGGACACTTGCTGTAAGTAAAACATACGACATGTGGTCCTGCCCTCACTTCGCAGGTCGATTTATCTGCAGTGTGTGTAGTAACGCTTCATTTTTTATGGTTGAGTAACACCCAGCTTTGCCATTACACGCCATTTGTTTATCCAGGCATCAGCTGATGGCCAGGAGTTGCTTCCACCTCTAGGCTCTTGTGAGCAACGCTGCTGTGCATGTTTGGTGACATCTCTATGAGCACCTCTGCTTTCATTTCTCCAGGGTATGTGCCCAGATTTCTGTCCACATGTTCAGCAGGAAGATACTTTTACACACTCAGGTCAAGATTCCTCTGAACATTCAGGGAACAAAACAGAGACACTGAAACTGTAAAACTATACTCCACCTTCAAGGCCCACTTCATTTTTTTTTTCGTTCTGTGTTTTGAGACAGGGTTTCTCTGTAGCCTAAAGCCTGTCCTGGAACCAGCTCTGTAGACTAGGTTGGCCTCAAATTCACGGAGATCTGCCTGCTTCTGCCTCCCGAGTGCAAGGATTAAAGGTGTGAGTCACCATCGATTGGCCCACTTCATTGCTGTGAACACTCATTGTCTATGTATGTGTTCTCTAGCTGTTTTTAGGCACTGTGTTGTAAATAGCAGGGAACAACACAGAACATTCTCATCCTTTGAAGGCTGAAGATTCAATGTGGGTAATAAGGAATTAAATATGCTGATATAACTTCCTCCCTGAAGCTTCCACAGCATCCCAAGAAAGGCTAAACTCTACTCTGGTATTCATTTATTTATTTGGTTATTTGTTTGAAACACAGGGTCTCTTGTAACCCATGCTGGCCACAAATCATTATGGAGCTAAGTATAGCTTTGAACTTTCTTCCTCTTCCTCCTCCTCCTCCTCCTCCTCCTTCTCCTCCTTCTCCTCCTCCTCCTCTTCTTCCTCCTCCTCCTCCTCCTCCTCTTCCTCCTCCTCCTCCTCCTTGTTCTTTTTGGTTTTTTCAAGACAGAGCTTCTCTGTAGCTGTAGACCAGGCTAGCCTCAAACTCACAGAGATCCACTTGCCTCTGCCCGCCGATTGCTGGGATTAAAGGCATGCACCACCATTGCCCAGCAGCTTTGGACTTGTGAAATCATTATTATTAAACAATGTGGTGTGTGATGGCATTAGTGTGGAGGTCAGAGGACAACTTTTTGGAATGTGTTCTCTCCTTCCTCTGCAGGTAGGTTTCAGGGGTCAAACTAAGGTCACCAGCACTTTTTACCATCTCAGCCATCTAACTGGTGCTGTGTCCTTGAACTTCTGATCTTTCTGCTTCTACCTCAAGAAGAAGCAGAAGATGTGGGCCACTATGTCAGATTTGTGTGGGGCCAGGGATGGAACCCAGGACTTCACACTTATTAGTCAAGCATTCTACCACCTGAGATATTGGTCATTTGAGACAGGGTCTCAGGTAGCTCAGGCCGGTCTCCCAACTTCCCAAGTACCAGACCTACACGCTCACACCATATTTGACCATTTATCATTGTTTTGCTTCAAAGGTAACTTCGCTACTAACACTGTGATAATGCATGTACAGCCCTCGGCAAATCTGAGGTTTTATTACAGAGGAAGGGTTTACTCTGTGTCCTCCCATTTGTGCCCACGTGAAGGATGACATATCAGCTTGCAGTCTGGCATCCCATGAGAGCAGGCAGTAATAGGGGAATATCTTAATGTTCTGACTTCGATGGAGCCTTTTCCGGCTCCATCAAGGTTACCCAAGCCAGAGGCTTTCAGGTTCTTGTCTCTCAGTTTTGAAGAATGAGATTCATGGACCACAGAAAGTGAGTTTTACAGGAGAGGTAGATGCAGTAAGGAGCTGAAGGAGAAAAAAAAAGCCAGCTTCTGGGCAGCAGAGGCCCAAGGGAGAAAGTGGGACCAGCTCCTGGGCAGCAGAGGGCCAAGGGAGGGAGTGGGACCAGCTTCTGGTCAGCAGAGGGCCAAGGGAGGGAGTGGGAGCCACTGCCTGGGAGTTGGTGGGGGTTTTGTGGATGGAGGAAGTGGGGGGGGGGGGATAAGCTGGTCAGTCCAGGTGTCAGAGGTCTTTGCCCGGAAAGGGGTAAGCTAAAAAGACACAGAGCCCCTTCTTGGCATCTCCAGCCTTTGGTTGTGGTAAAACCAGGGACACCTCTGGTTTAGACACTTCAAGTATCTCTAGCCTCAGGCAAGTACAAGGCTCTGGGCATGCCCAAGGACATTTTTTTTTTTTTTTTTTTTTTTTTGGTATTCAGCCAAGTAAGAGACTTCTTATTTGGGCTTTTTACCAAAACTAAACTGTCTAAGCCAGTTTTCACCTGTTATCAGCAGCTGGGACAGTTTACCTTGGACCCCCCCCCCCCCCCCCCCCCCCGCAAGTTTCCTGAATTCCTCGGACATTCCACTCAACTCGGGTTCAGTAACCCTACTTCCACTCCTGCCCTTCACTTGGAGCCCACCAGCAGAGCCTTGGAATCTACGCGACCCGTGGCTTTCTTATAGACACAGCCTGGCCATAAAACACCATGATGTCATGGGGGCCATTCCCATATTACAAGGTAGATCTAAGGACTGGAGAGATCTGAGGGTGCTTGAAGGCGTTTCTGGGGTGGGGATGGGGCAATGCTATGACTTGTCAGACCAAATAGGCCAATTTCTTTATTGGCTAGCCTACCACACAGGGAGATTGGGTGGGGGTTTCCTACATGGGACTAGTGGCCTGGTAGGGCTTTGGAATTTCATAACACTCGTGGTTTTTGTTTGTTTGCTTGCTTGTTTGTTTTTTTAACTTTCTATTGAACCTAGAGCCTTGGGCTTGGTAGGAAAGAGCTCTACCACTTGGCTACAGCGCCAGCGCAGTTCTAGTTTTAATTACCTTCCTTGGTCTGAGTATTCCTAAACCCAAGCACTAAGCCAGGGTGCTCCGAGCTTCAGAATATGAGGCCAGGAGGCTCCACTGGGACGCCAGTCATTTCCAGGTCCCTGATCCCGCTGGGCCCTTCCGATGAACGCAGTAGGCGACGTCACTTCTTCCCGGCCCCGCGGGGGTCCCTGGAGAGCAGCTCTAGTCCTGTGGAGAGATCAGACAGTCCACCGGCTTCTTCCGGGAGCACCCCAGCTGTGCCTGGCGGACCGAGGATTAGCAGCTAGGAGTCCCGGGACGAAGGGGCGGAGCCGGTGACGGCGCGGGGGTGGGGGCGCGGCCGACGGGTCACGTGGTGAATCAGCCCAGCGGCGGGCGGAGCTGCCCGGGTACTTAGTGGGGCGCCCGAGAGGCCAGGTGCGGCTCGGTTCGGCTTGGCGGCTGCAGGCCGGGGCTGTAGCGCTGCGCTCGGTGAGTGTGCTCGGGGCGCAGTGGCTCCGCGGCAGAAGTCACCTTAGCTGGGGGCGGGGGCGCGGGCGGCGGGGGACAGGGCCCCTCGTTTGCCCAGGGCGCAGGCGCGGTTCCTCCGCGGCCCTGGGTGCTGTGCACCGAGAATGGTCTTACCCGGCGGGGAGAGGGTTCCTGAATTCGGGCAATGTAGGCCAGCTGCACTGGCGGCCTGCACGCCCTTAGGGCCGGGCCTGGTGACCCCGTGCGGGTCGGCGTACCTCCTGTGGCCTTGGCGCACTCCAAGGGCGGAGCTGGGGACTTGGGGGAGCTCTGAGGGAGGAGCCTGCAGGGAAGGGTTCGGCCCTGGCCCTCTTGCCAACCCGCGGGCTCCGGGTCTTAGTGGTGCTCAGGGCGGGTATTGACCTGCATCTAGTCCAGGTTTGTGGCTTATTCTAAAGAATCTGCCCCGGCAACTTACCACACAAGCCCACGCATTGCCTGGCACCCTAAAAGACCGGTCCTATAGAGAACAGGAACCTGGTGGGTGGCTGGGGTGGAACCTGCACGAAGAGTTAAACCGAGAAACAGGAAGAGAAGCGGAGTGGAATAAAGGATAGGGGTGCTTAGGTCTGCTCTCCCTTTTGGACCGGGATGGCCAAGATGATGGGAATGTGGAGGGGTAGAAGAACATGCAGGACAATCTTTATCAGTCAGGATTCTGCTGGCGCCGAAGCGGCGTGGGGTAGGTCTGCACAGGCAAGGTGTTGGGCATGCTGCAGACCAGGCGATAGGTGAATTGAAGTTAGTCCCCTAGGGGCCTGCTTAACCCTTGGTGTCTGAGGAAGACTGAACTGATCTCCAGGTGCCTCCTCTGGGAGGGCCGAGGAGTTCTATCCAGATTCAGAGGGGTAGCGGGTGGAGAACGTTGCTGAAGGTACTCCCACCATTCCTCGCAGCCCTCAGCTCTCGAGGGAGAATTGCTCCTCATAGGTTCTGGCCACAGTGGCCTAAAACTCCAGAGCTCCCAGAAGCATACCAGAGCCAGGCAGTCACAGCGCTTGGAAGGCTGAGACAGGAGGATCGCTGTGCACTGGAATCTAGCCTGGGCTACATAATGAATCCCAAGGCAATCTGACTACAGAGTGAGACTGTTTCACCTCCCAATCCTCCTTCCTCCCAAAGAGGAAAAAAGGCACCCTGGAGGAAATAACCAGTGCTCCTTTAAAAAGCATGCTTCCTGGGCCTGCAGGGGGCTGGGGGCGAAAAGGTGGGCTCACGTTTGTGCTTCACCAGCCCAGGGGGCCTCGGAGGCTTCTGGTACCCCTCTCTCGATGTTGACTATTTCAGACTAGTCAGGCTCTTGGCTCCAGTTTGGAACTGCCCCGTGGAGGTGCTGGTTCAGCAGTCTAGGCTGAGGTCTTTTTGTGGTATGTATGGGTGGAAACCTTTAGGTGTCAGAGTCTCCTGTTGGCTAACTGACTTTTGATGGTCTGTTGTAAGGAAAGTACTAGGTATGTGTGAGGTTGAACTGTATGCAATGGAACTTTTGAAAGTCAAAAAGGAAACCAGGGACTTCAATGGTGGGGCCAGCTGGCAAAGGTGAGGTATATAAAAGTCTGTGTAGTCTTTGCTTAGCTCACGGTCCGAATCCCTGGTCCCATCATCTCAGAACTCTCTTTGCTTAGCTAACAGTCCGTATCCCTGGTCCCAGCCTGGAGCTGAGCTGCCTAAGAAAGGGTGGAGGATCCATCTGGAGTCCTTTCGTGGCAGTAGTTTATATTCCACCCTACATTGAGCATGGTGGAAGTTCTAGGGGTGTAGCTCCGGCTGCAATGCTGGAACTGTCTGGTTTGTCTGAGGTGCTGAAATCCAACCCAGGGCTTTCTGCATGCTCATCATGTACTCTGCCCCTGGACTACACCATACCTAGCCACCTTTAGCCAGTCTCCTCCTCCATCCCTCCCAGCTTTTTGAAGTCCTGTAGTTCAGGCAGGCCTTGAACTGGACAGTTCTGCCTCACCCTCCCCACATGCTAGGTCATTGACTTGAGGTGTCTCTCCTGGTTTAGTCTTTTTTTTTTTTTTTTATGAGAATGGGTCTTATCACTCATGGTGTAGCCTTGGCTAGCTTGAAACTAGGTTTGTAGACCAGGATGGCCCAAGCATGACAGAGTGCACAAACTCAGAGATAAACCTGCCTCTGTCTCACCAGTGCTGGGATTAAAGGAATAGGCCACCGTTCCTAGAAGGCCCTTCATTTTTAGCTTCAAGGCTGAACTCCCCTTTCTGGAAACCTGTTTCTCCCAGACTCAGGTTTGGGGTAGAGGTAGGGTGCTTCCCTCTGAGGGGACATGTTTCATTGTGATCAGTTTGGCTCCTAGACTTGCTTTGTCTTTCAAAGGACTTTGGTAGCTGTTCTTTTTCTTATCCTTCTTTTCTACTTCTGTGCTTGAAATACAATGTATCCAATCTGTACCGAACAATGTATACAGTTGTTCTATGTAATTTAATCGTACTATGTGTCTTTTTCACCCAGTTTATGAGATTTGCTAATGTTGCCTGCAGATTTAATGTTTATTTTAATTTGTTGGGGAGAGGGTGGCAGAGTGGCAAAGGTCTCATGTAGCCCAGCTCAAACTCAATATGTAGGTGAAGATTAGTTTGGAGTTTTTTATTCACTTTGTAGACCAGCCTGGCCTCGAACTCACAGAGATCCACCTGCCCCTGTCTCCCGAGTGCTGGGATTAAAGGCATGTGTCACCATGCCCTATTGTTCCTCCTACTACCGCCCAAGTGCTGAGATCCCAGGTGTACACCTGTCATGCCCGGGAAATTCAGTTTGTTAGTCATTTTTTTGTTTGTCTATCTGAGACGAGGTCTGTGTAGTCCTGACTCTCCTGTAAACCAGGCTGGCCTTGAACTCAACAGAGATCTACCGGCCTCTGCCTCCTGAGTGCTGGCATTAAAGGTGTGCACCACCACACCTGATCTTGAATGTGTTGACCTGAAGGACAGTTAAAATTTCCTACTTCTATTTCTTTTCCTCCTACCTTTTCACTCTTGTTCCTAGTGGCACAGTAAATCCTCTTGGGCAAAGCAAAATAGGCTAAATTGCTGGATGGAGACCTGTACACATTTGTTCTGCTGGATAGCGATGATATCCCCTCCCTTCTGTGGCTCTGCCACCTTGCAGTTCAGGAGTTCCTGTTCCCATGTCCCAATTAGATCTTACCAGGCCCTAATTGTCAGTGTGATGGCTTTGGTCCGTGTGCCTTCATTGCTGTCGAAGTCTTGATTAGTGAAGCTCTCCCTGGTTTTGTGGTTGGTCACAGGTAGCACTTGTGCTAATGTTCATTTTGTTGTTGTTGTTTTAAATATTAGGATTTTAGCTCATTGTGGTAGTGCACTATCTTAATCCCAACCCTCTGAGAGTTCAAGGCCAACCTGTATCTTTGTTTCATGTTCTAGGTCAGTCAGGGCTACATAGTGACCCTGTCTCAAAAAATTAAAAAAAGTTTGGGTTTAGATTTGGGTTTTGTTTTTTTTGAGACAGGATCTTATATAGCCCAGGTTAGCTTCAAAATTGATAGTAGCCAAGTATGACCATGAACTCAAGTTTTATTTCTTATGCCTGTGCCTTTCACATGCTGAGCTTAACACACGGATGCCACCATGCATCTACAATTGTCTGAGTTCTTTAGGTCATAAACCTGGGTAGCTGAGCTTAGCTGCAATTAGTTGTAGTTTCTAAATAGGTCTGTGTGTATGTATGTTTGTATGTAGGTAGTGGGGGACAGACGTTGACACTCCACTTAATGAGGCAGGGCTACTTATACCCCAGAGCTCACTGATTTGGCTAGTCTTGCTAGCCAGATTGCCGCAGGGATCCTTTTTCTCTGACTTCCAAATGCTGGGATTGCAAATGCAGGCCACCAGGTCTTCAGTGTTTACGTGGGCATTCGGGAGGCAAGCCCAGCTCCTCATGACTGTACAACAGTACTTTCCCCGCTGAACCATCCTCCAAGGCCTAGTTTTTAAAATCCAGGAGGTGTGGGAGGTTGGGGGACTTTGCAGATGGGAAAGCGAAGTCACCTGCAAGTCTGTCACATTGTTAGAGACACTTGAGGAATAATGGTGGAAAGTGACCTGGAATTTGATCTCCAGAAGGTTATTCATGCCTACTCAGGTATAGCCATTCGGGGCTTGGCCATGGTCTCCCCTCATGCCTTAGTTTCCCTCATCCGTGAAATAGAAGCCTTCTACAAGACTGGAGGGCTCTTTCCAGAACTGTTTTGTAAAAGCTGAAGGCTGGGAAGGACCTGTGGTCTGTAATCTCTACTGTAACCTGTTTTTACTGGGCCAGTAACCCTACAGTCTAGCCAAGATAAAACAGCTTTCCAGCAGGCAGGGAGGAAGAGAATGGGGCTGCTGAGTGCCAAGTTAGTGTCCACAGAACATAGAGAACACTTGGACAATCTGCTCTCACAGCAGAGTTGGCTGCTCTCTGACCCTCTGACCTGCTGATCTGGCCCAGGCAGGAGGTGCTCATCCAGAGAGTCACAAGTCCTTCCTGCTTGCCTAAGGCAGGTGGTGCTGGCCAGCTTGTGCCGGTGGAAAACGGTTTCAGGATTCAAGCAGCCTGCCACTTGTTCTCAACTTACTGATCCCCTCTGGGTTTGGGGCTATACTTCGTTTTGATAATCAAATAGTAGAATATACATCGGCATATAAAACTTTATTACAAATTGTGTGATGGTCATAACTTTTTTACTCCAATCAGGAGTCCTGGTAGGGAGGAGAGGTGTTGTGAGACAGCCTCATATTCGAGGCTGGCCTCTGTAGTTCACACTATAGTTCACAGTGTAGCCGTATCCTGCCTCTTTGAGCTGCTGTTCTAGGCATATGTCATTACCTCTGGTTTAATGTGATGCTGGGGACTGAACCCAGGATGCTAGCTAGCAAGGCAAGCACTCTGCCAGCTTGAGCTTATCCCTGGTCTCAAACTGTATACTTTTTAAGATGATAATTACCCCGGGACAGTGAGCATTGACTGCTGCATACATAGAGAGCCATGTAACCAGTTAGCAGAGACCTGATGTTGTACCTGATGGCTCTGCTTGCTGGTGGCTGCCCCGAGCCTGGTACAGGGAGACACTGTCCAAAAGAGTACCTCTTTCTATTACTTCTGTTAGCCTGGAGAGGAATTCTTTCTTCCTGGGGCCTCAAGAAAGGAGACGATGCCCAGCTCACAGACAGAGCATTTCTGTTGCTCGTTTACATGTCTGCTTGGTCCTCCGCACAACCGGCCTGGAACTTAGTTTACCCTGCAGTCGAATTAGAGATCAAGAGAACATGATTCTCATTTACATCTCTTTTTTTTTTTTTTTTTGATTTTTCGAGACAGGGTTTCTCTGTAGCTTTTGGTTCCTGTCCTGGAACTAGCTCTTGTAGACCAGGCTGGCCTCGAACTCACAGAGATCCGCCTTCCTCTGCCTCCCGAGTGCTGGGATTAAAGGCGTGCGCCACCACCGCCCGGCTCTCAAGATCTTTAAAAAGCCTTGTACTTTGTATGTTTTAGGCGCAGACTTGGGGAATACACTACCCAATGCACCTGGGGAGCGTTTCTGCAGGTCTTGAACAGAGCTGGAGAGCAAAAGCTTCTGGGAATGTTTACTGTCCAGTCAAATTGTCATATTTTCTACCAGCAATGAAATGTTTTTTCCTCCCAGGGCCTGTCTTAGTCAGGGTTGCTATTGCTGTGATGAGACACCGTGACCGAAAGCAAGCTGGGGAGGAAAGGGTTTGCTGGACTCCCACTTCCACATCGTAGTCTCCATTAAAGGAGATCAGGACAGGAACTCAGACAGGAGCTGACGCAGAGGCCATGGAGGAGAGCTGCTTACTGGCTTGCTCCTCGTAGCTTGCTCAGCCTGCTTTCTCATAGAACCTAGGACTACCAGCCTATATAGGTGCCCTATAGGTCTGCCCACAGTCTGATCTTATTATGGGGGCATATTCTCAATTGAACTGGTCTGAATTAGGTCGGTAGCATCCCCTTCCAGATGTGCCTTGGGTAGAAGGTAGCTGTGCTGTGGATAGCCCCAGGCTGGTTTTTGTTCTCAAGGGTCAGCCATGAATCAATCACACTTCCCTACTAGGAGCAAAGATGTGAAATCTGCAAGTCCGCATGGAGGCTGTGATTCAGACTTCTCAAATGGGGGAGTCTCTGGCCTCCTTCAGGTCTGTCCTGCACACCTTTGAGATTAGGATGCTTGCTTCCACCATACCTGTCCCAGCACGGGGAGCGACTGAGCAAACCAGTCAAAAGGAAACAGAAGCTTGCATGGTCTTGTTCTGTGGGTGGACTGAAGTGGTCAGAACTTGAGGAGCAGGTGCCCAAGCTGAGACAAGTTTGCTTTTATGGAAGAGAAACTCGTAAAATGCAGTGTTGAGGTTCCAGCAGGTCTCCCCATCCAGTTTTCCCACCTTCCTAGCGTGGAGCCCCTCTGCACATCTGTGACGGATGGTCACAGTGTGTGGCTATTGGCGAATGAAGACATTTCATGCTTCTGATGGTTTAGAGCTGGCGTGGAGAGGTCAGCCTGTACCACCGTCAGGGAGAGCAGAAGATCCTGGGCCAGGACACGGCAGGTGGCCCGTGGGTCTTTGAGATCTACATATTCTGTCTCCTTATAGCCTTTAGAATGTGATGTAGACTCTAGTCTGCCTGAGACTCTGTGCCTGTCAAAGAAAGCTTTCTTTGTCAAGCCGGTGTCCCCTCCCCCCAGTTTTTTAGGGTACCATTACATGATGCATCCTTCACCATGACATCCGTTTCTCTGTGGATGTTTATTCCATTTTTATTTATTTATTTATTTTTAAGTCCCAGGGGCTATATTTGTCTGAGCAAGGGCATTCAGCTAGTTTGGGAAATCGTTTTGCTGTTGATGGCATCACCAGTTCCCCAGCCGTTCTGTGCATGTGACAGTGTTGTGTAGAGAGACAGCAATAACAGGACATTGAGACATCGATTGCTGTATAATTTAGAAAGGAAAGAAGGTGGAACTCAGGAGCAGCTGACCTGAGCTAGAAATAAATTCTGCCCATAACCGCCCTCCATCTGTACACCTAGAAGAGGAGTCTGGTTAGCGGTAAATGTACTTGTCTGTTCCAACCCCTTTCTTTTGTGAAATAAAGACTTTCTGTTAACTAAAAAAAAAAAAAAAATCACAGAATTGGGAAATAAAGGGAAGTGCTTGCTAAAGTAGGGGAAGTGAAAACCAGGGGCTATTTCAGGCAAAGACACGGAACCTGTGACAGGCTTACGGACAACTTAGCTTATCATTGTCACTACTGGCTGTGTCACAGAAGTTCCTATCCGATGTGCTATCTAGGAAGACTCGCATTCTTGGGGAACAAAAGGCGTCATATACTTCAGGCAACAGTCTTGGGTACCTTGGTGTGGAATTCCTTTTGACAAGGCTTGTGGGTTTTCCTAAGGATGGAAGCTTGTTTTAAATCGGACTCCTGCCGAGTGGAGGAGTGGGTCTGGAACAAACTGGAATCAGCCAGCACTAGCTGGAAGGGAGAGTTGGGAGGGGAGGGTGGGGTATGTGCACTGATGCAGGGTCTCCCTCCCCTCCTCTGCTCCTCATGGAAACCTGGTGCTTATTCCCCACCTTGGAGGTGTAGAATCTGAGCCTCAGCGAAAGGCAGCGTTCAAGGGTGACAGCGGCAGAACCTGGACTCCTCAGCAGCTGGAGGCCAAGTGAGGAGCGGAGAATCTTGGTTTGGGAGGTGAAGTCTTTTTCCTGGGGTTCATTCTGGTGTGAGTTGGTCTGGACATTGAGTGGGGACAGCTGAGTCACTGAAGCCCCGGTACGTAGGTTTGCAGTCAGGCAGAGCCCTGACGGTAGAGAAAATAAAGTCCGGTAGTCAGAGGCGGGCTGCAGAACCAATGGAAAATGAGTTTCCAGAAAGTGTCCTGGGAACCCTTGGGGGCATGAGAGTGCCTGCCACCACAGAAACCAAAGACATCTTTTGTAATATTCAGGTTACCATGGAAATGCATCTCTCTACTTGGCTTATATTTAATAGCTCAACAGTTGCCACGTCCTCAGAGGGTATTTCGGGACACTGTTACACTCCACACACAGTATGGTGAGAACCCATGGGTGTCAGTTCAACATAGGGGAGCTTAACATACTTAACAGCTCCTTCGTTAGTCCGGACTCCCACCCTAGGGAGTGGGTACTCCAGTGTTTCTGTATCAGGCCTCCCGTCGTGAAAGAAAAGTTCAGATGCTGGGCTTTGGAGATGACTTAGCTGGGAAAGGGTTTGCACAAGGGTCTGAGTTTGATTCCCCAGGAGTGAGTAATGCCCCCAACCCGTGTGAGCACCGGGAAGGCAGAAATCAGCTCACTGGGCAGCCAGCCCCACTTCTTTGGTAAGGTCCAGGTATTGAGAGACTCTGTTTGGAAATAAGCTGGGTGGCCCCTGAGCAACAACACCGTGGTTGTCCTGGTCTCCAGAGACATGCACATATGTTATACTTGCATACGCTTGAACATGCATGCACACAGAAACACAAAACGGGTAAGATGCCGAGTACAAGTCAGAGGGTGGTTTGGAGGTCATGTGATGGCTGACACATGGCCATGTGAGACAGGCTTTCCATGAGTCACTGGAGGTGGGGGCAGTAAGTGTTGGGTAAGTTGTACATATATACGTGTGGCAATCCATTTCTCACTATTATAGAGATAGTCAAAGCTGGGCATGTAAAGAAAGGGGGTTTATTAGAGCTCACTTTCTGGGGGTGGGGGCTGAAAGTTCAAGCTCACAGATTTGGCATCTGTCCAGGGCCCCTTACTTTGGAGCACACCATAGTGCCAGTGCCATGGCAGGAATGCCTGTGTCAGGGAGCCCCTACATAGCTAGAAGGGAAAACAGAAATGAGGTGGGGGGGGTCACACCAAGACCTCCCACCAAGCCCGACCTTTTGAGCCCACCTGCTTTAACTGAGAACCAAGTGCTGTGCGCACGAACTTTCGCGCTCGTGCATTATAGCCGTACAAGACGGAAAAGGAGCCCTCAGGGTGCGGCCACTGCCTGTGTGTGCTTTCCTTAGGACAACACTATGTCTCTGCCCCTGACCTGCTCACTAGCAGACACGGCCCCTGTGTCCCCCAGTTATCTGCTGCTTCTTTCTCACCTAACTGTGTCGCTGGGGTGGTTTTACTTCATTTCTGCAGTGTGGTTTCCCTTAGCTAGTTCATTCTGGGTGGCTGTTTAGCCGCTTGCAGTGATTTCCCAGTTACTATGCCATTGGACTTTTGTCTCACTTACGGGCTTGTGTTCAAGTGTTCGGTGCTTGTGTCGGTGTGTTTTGGGGTCACTGTGTAGCAGGTAAATGTCTAATGTCCATATGCAGACGTCATGTGTCTAGGTTCCAGCTGACAGGTCTAGGCTGGCTTCTCTTTTGCTCTCCCCCAGGAGAAGAAGCAACCTGCTTTGGCCTCTGAGACTGACAGCTTCTCAATTTTACCTATGCTCCCTGAGACTGAACACGTTCATATCTGCCTTGGCCATTTGCACTTTTTCTGTGCTTGCTACATCCATTTTCCTCTCCTGTGTTTCTGACGTGAGAGTGTGTGGTGCTGCGGTTAGAATCCGGAGTCTCTTCTACGCTAAGCCCATGTTCTGCTCGGCTACATTTCAGCCCCAAGTCCTCTGACGTTCAAGTCTTGTCTTATGGAGGACCCAAAGCCTTTAATGGGAGCACTGCTTTTCCCATATATCTTGGTTGCTGTTTTTATTATGAAGACTTGTTTATTTGTTGTGCGTGTGCACATGGGGGTCAGAGGACAGCTTGTAAGAGTCAGATCTCTCCTTCAGCAAGCAGGACATTAAACTCAAGTCCCTGAGCTTGGCTGCAAGTCCCTTTACCTGCAGAGCCATCCCACCAGCATAACACTTTTAATTTTAATGTGCCGCCTAACTGGTTTTGTTTTATGCTAGTTTTAGGCTTTCCAGGGAGTTAGTTTTGTTTGGGCTTTTCGCTTGTTTTGTTTTCTGTATCTTGGTGTAGCCCAGGCTAGCCTTGAACCCTTGCTCCTCCTTTCTCAGCCTCCAGAGCACTAGGGTTACAAGCACGCCTCACAAACGTGCTCAGGCTTACATGTTTTGATGTCGCCAGGTGTGCATAGTTGGCCCTCCTTGTTTTCCCGGGATGGGCAGCCAGCTGTGCAAGCACATCTGCAGGAGTGTGTTGTCACTTCCTCTTTCCCTGGCCCACACACGCTTTTTCCCCATACCCAAGATGAGTTTTGAGTAATCTGACTTTTTTTTTTTTAATGGAACTTTTCTGAGCTAGTATCACCAGGCATTTTATAATATATCATGATGTCTAGAAGGCCTTCATGGGATCTTTTTCAGAATAGTCTTTCTGTCCATACACATTGTACTTATGGCTGAGTTGTTGCTCAACACCCCCCCCCCCCACACACACACCAGACTTACCATCATTGTAACACATTGAGGATCTAACTCTGTTGCTTGAACTTAAATGAGAGTTTTTAGTTTTCCTTCAGTATGCTTTTATGCCTATGATCCAGCACTCAGAAAGCAGAGGCAGGCCAACCTGGGCTAAGTGAGATCCTGTCTTAACTTCCCACTCCACCAAAAGTTCTCTAAGTGTGTAAGTCTGTGTTCCAGTGTCCTTACAACACGTGACCCTGATGTAGCGCACTTGCTTCTGTGAGTCCTACAGTCGAGACAGAGTCCCAGCCCCACCCACACCTACTGTTGCTTCCTCTAGGCCCAGCCCTAACTGTCAATACCCAGGAAAGACCTGGCCTTTAAAAGCTACTTGCTCAAGAGGGTGACTCATGGTTTGAGCAGGAAATGGCTGGTCTCCTGACTCTGAAACCAGTTCACAAGGTCCAGAGGCCAAGGTATTGATGTAATAAGTTTTCCTTCTCAGGAGCTGGAAGCAAAGCCCTTGGTTGACAGGAAAAACCAGAGGGGCTCCTGAGAGCCTGGTGCCCCTGGCATATTCAGTATGGTTCCATAGTTCTCAGCAACGAACACAGTCCAGCTTCTGTTGGCTTGAAATATGCCAGGAGTGGAGCTTGCAGAACTGGGGAGATGACTCAGGCCTGAAGTAGAAGAGAGAACTGGTTCCCAGAACCTCATGTCCTTAGACCTGCACATGGTCACACATACATGCAGCAAAATCATTTCGAATGTTTTTAAGTGAGGCTGTGAACATGACTCCTCTTAGTTTTCTCACCCATTGGCCCCCCTTAGGACATAACCCACACAGACTGACTGGTTTTTGTTTGTTTTGAGGCAGGTTGTAGCTACATGGCCCAGGCTGAAGTCTCACACCCCTAACTTCCTTAGTGCAGGGTTTACATCACATCCAGCTTCAGGATAGCTGTCCTTCTAGAGCACTGGAAGAATCTCTTAAGCTTAGTTGTTGATGAGGTGCAGACAGTTTTAAAATAGCCAGGAGGGGACATGCATACTGCCATGTGTTGTGTTGCAGGATCCCATCAAACCAGGCTTCGTATTGGGGCCATAAAGGCATCCAGGAGGCCTGAGCAGTGTCCTTGTGTAGAAATTGTTTTGATGCTATCTATGTCTTTTTCTAGGTGGGTGCAGATCCGGCTTCCAGAATGTGGTGGTCCCTGATCTCTCTCTCTTGCCTGCTGGCACTGGCAAGTGCCAACGACAGTCCTTCCTTCCACCCACTGTCTGATGACCTGATTAACTATATCAACAAACAAAATACGACATGGCAGGTGGGCAGTGTTGCCATTTCCCGTCTGTTTCTGTGGGTCCCTGCTTTGAGTCACCTTGTGCACACTGCCTCTGAGGTGACTAACTGGCCGTAGGACAGTATTTTCTGGAAGTTGAAGCTTCCTCTGAGCTCCACGTTGTGTGCATGGGAGTACGCACATGTGTGAACACTTGTACATGGGGGTGTGTGGAGGTATAGTGAGCTCCCAAATCAGGTTGACCCTAGGAAAACTACCCTGGAAGGTGAGGCGGTTCCTTGGTGGTACTTCATGCCATCACTTCCTCCAGTCTGGGCAGGTTCTCCTGTTAACAAACTACAGCAAAGTAGAGAAGACACAGCGGTCTGAGAGCAGTGCTGACCCTGAATCGCTCTGCCTGTTACCGTAGCTCCAAGAATTGGGCAAGACCCTTGACCTACCATCCCGGGAAATCCCCCATGGGTGACTGTCCTGGTGTGACTCTCTTTCAGGCTGGAAGAAACTTCTACAATGTTGACATCAGCTACCTGAAGAAGCTGTGTGGTACCATCCTGGGTGGACCCAAGCTGCCTGAAAGGTGAGTGACCCCCCCCCCCCCCCCAGAGTAGACACTGCCCCTGCATATTGGCTTGTGAGCAGTAGTACTAGTGTTAGGGTGTAGGCAGAGGTAGAGAAAGCCCTCTCTGGATTCCCTAGGTGTGGTCTTCTGGGCTGCAGAGACTGCCTCAAAATCTGGATTTACTACCTTGTGGGCATACTCATGTAGAATTCTTCTTAGCAAGGATTAGGATGTCTGTCAAGGATGAGGTATTCAAGTGTTGGTACATGACAGTGATGATGTTATCTAACTCAGGTCAGGCTGTAGGCAAGGCACAGCTTAATATTTTAAAATTCCACATTAGGTGGGAAGAGATTAGAAGCATTTAGAATCAGGGCAATATTTGTACAGGATCACAGGCCCATACTGCAGGACTTTGCTTGGCTCTCTCTTCTGATTAAAGCCACACAGCTACACTGTGCCCTGAGGGGTCTTGCTATGGCCTTGAACTCATGTTCTTCCTGCCAGACAATGCCCCTCTACATCCAGCCCCGACCTCAGTCCTGGGCATCAAATTGAGGACTTACACATGCTTGACTTGGCTGCAGACGTAGTGAGAGAATTGGAATGGTTTCTGTAGACAGCTGTACCATCTAGGGTAGGCACATAACACCCTCGTGCATTGCTAAATGCCTGTTCAAGGAAAATAAAATGAATCCCAGGGCTGGAGAGATGGCTCGGTGCTTAAGAGTACTTGTTGCTCTTGCAGAGGACTTGGGTTCAGTTCCTAGCACCTATGTGGTGGCTCAGACACATCTGTAGCTGCAGTTCTAGGGGATCTGGTATCTTCTGACACACGAAGTGCACAGACACCCATGCAGGCAAGCCACTCGTACACTAAATAAATAAATCTAAAAGAAAAGACTAAGGTACAGGTGAACCTGCACCCCTCCACCACACCAGCCTTAAGAAACCTGAAGGATTAGTGTTGCTGAAGTGGTTTGAATGAGGCATGATGGGGTATGCTTGTAACTCCAATATTCACTAAGGAGTTCAGGCTAGCCTGGGCTACATAGTCAGACCCTGTCTGAGGGGGGCGGAGGGAGGGAGAGAGAGAGAGCATCTCACAGGTAGAATGTTTGAAAAATACCCATTAAATAAGCACAGGCGAGGGTGTGTACACAGTGCTGAGTCTGGCTGGACAGCATAAAGTGGCAAAGCACACCTGCCTGTGTCTCACCACCTCTCTAGGATGGACAGTCCATCCAGGGACAGCCGCTCTTTACCTGTCCTCTCAGGGATAGGGGAGCAAATTGTGCTTTGTAATGGAGTCCTTCTTTGCCCCAGAGTTGGGTTCGCTGAGGACATGGATCTACCTGAAAACTTCGATGCACGGGAACAGTGGCCCAACTGCCCAACTATCAAACAGATTAGAGACCAGGGCTCCTGCGGCTCTTGCTGGGTAAGACCCTGCTGGTGGGGCTGGCTTCCTGAAGTCTAGTTGGGATGTGATGGGGTATCTAGGGAGGGACCAGATGGGGCGAGCCATATTGGAGTCAGTTTCTTTCCGTCGCTACGGTTTCTGATCTTTGTGGTTTGGGAATTGCTGCAGGGATGAAGTGGATGATGGACATACAGTGGGGTCCTGAGATCGAGGTCCAGGAACAGGCTGTGGAGCCGTGTTCCTCAGTAAACACATCTGCTCTGATGCAGTACAGCTTCATGGGTGTTCCGTCTGTGAGCTAGTCTGTGGTTTTTGAACTGTGGCAAAATATGAATGACAGAAAATGCAACCCTCTTAACTAAGTATGTAGTCCAGTGGCATTAAATATGCTCCCAGTGTTGGGTGGCCATCTCTGCTGCCCATCCACACGGTCTTTTCATCTGCCCCAAATGGACCACTTTGGTCCTACTGACTCCCTGTCGCCCTCCTCTGCCTGTGGGGGCTTCCATCTGCTCTCTGTTGGAATCTGCTCCTTGTGAGCCAAGTCCTCAGCCAGGCTTGGATTGGTCTCTTTAATGCTAAGTGTGAACCTCACCTGACGTTGAAAGGATCTCACCATTCAGAAGGCTCCATATACTTCAGGTGACAATCTTGGGACCCTCAGTGTGGAATTCCTGTTGACCAGGCTTATAGGTGGATGTTCCTGAGGGTGCAGGCTTGTTTTAATTCAGACTCCTGCCAAGTGGAAGCTGAGAGTAGGTTTGGAACAAACTGGAATCAGCCAGCACAAGCTGGAAGGGAGAGTTAGGGGAGAAGGTGGAGCATGTCCAGGACTCTCCTTGCTTTAGTTAAGATGGGCTCCTCACCAGGTGGGACTTCCTATTCCTACAGGCATTCGGGGCAGTGAGAGTAGGTTTGGAACAAACTGGAATCAGCCAGCACAAGCTGGAAGGGAGAGTTAGGGGAGAAGGTGGAGCATGTCCAGGACTCTCCTTGCTTTAGTTAAGATGGGCTCCTCACCAGGTGGGACTTCCTATTCCTACAGGCATTCGGGGCAGTGAGAGTAGGTTTGGAACAAACTGGAATCAGCCAGCACAAGCTGGAAGGGAGAGTTAGGGGAGAAGGTGGAGCATGTCCAGGACTCTCCTTGCTTTAGTTAAGATGGGCTCCTCACCAGGTGGGACTTCCTATTCCTACAGGCATTCGGGGCAGTGAGAGTAGGTTTGGAACAAACTGGAATCAGCCAGCACAAGCTGGAAGGGAGAGTTAGGGGAGAAGGTGGAGCATGTCCAGGACTCTCCTTGCTTTAGTTAAGATGGGCTCCTCACCAGGTGGGACTTCCTATTCCTACAGGCATTCGGGGCAGTGAGAGTAGGTTTGGAACAAACTGGAATCAGCCAGCACAAGCTGGAAGGGAGAGTTAGGGGAGAAGGTGGAGCATGTCCAGGACTCTCCTTGCTTTAGTTAAGATGGGCTCCTCACCAGGTGGGACTTCCTATTCCTACAGGCATTCGGGGCAGTGAGAGTAGGTTTGGAACAAACTGGAATCAGCCAGCACAAGCTGGAAGGGAGAGTTAGGGGAGAAGGTGGAGCATGTCCAGGACTCTCCTTGCTTTAGTTAAGATGGGCTCCTCACCAGGTGGGACTTCCTATTCCTACAGGCATTCGGGGCAGTGGAAGCCATGTCTGACCGAATCTGCATCCACACCAATGGCCATGTCAATGTGGAGGTGTCTGCTCAGGACCTGCTCACCTGCTGTGGTTTCCAGTGTGGGGAAGGGTAATTATTGGACACCTCTTCCTGGAGACCCTTAGCCCCTTCCTCCTTTGTACTGAGTAACTCAGGGCTCCCTGGGGAGGGGAAAGCTGTTTTGTGGCTGGGACAGAGGGAGACTTGGGAGTCTGCAGGCAGACTTGTTACAGCTGCCGCTGTTGAGCTTCTCGGGACATGGAGTGCTGGCAGAATATGATCTTCAAAAGTTTTGCTTACTTTCTGTTCCCTGTCTGGCTCTTGTCCCACTTGTCCCCCATCACTTCCCTTACCCCCCAACTCAGAGAAGTATACCAGTCTACTCTATAAGGATGACAGATCCCAGCTGGGGAGTAGGGTCACACTAAACTCAGTATGTAAACTCAAGCGCTTACCAGGGTCCCCTGGCCCTTAGCCTGTAGCAGTGGTGCAGTTTAGACATTCCTGAAAGTTCCAAAAGGAATGTGTGTGGGCCTCACCCCAATAGTGTGAGAGCAGCAAGGTAGTCCCACCTCTCCCCAGACAGAGCCCCGTTCTTCCATATTCTGCCTAGTGCGTTGGAGCTGCAAAGGACACCAGACCTCATTTTGCAAACAGTCCAGCCGCCCCTGCCCCCGCCCCAAGTAGACGTCTTAAATCAGGGGCATAATCCTGTATCTGCCTGCTGAGATCTATGGTAAGAATGACTCTTCTATGCCTTACATCATGAAGAAACAAAGATTCATGCTGGTTCTACTGCCACCCGTTGGACTCTGTTTCCATCTTAGCTGAACATATGTTCATTGTGGCCATAACTCCTTTTTTTTTTTTGTTGTTGTTGGTTTTTTTTTTGTGTGTGTGTGTTTCTTTTTTGTTGTTGTTTGTTTTTCGAGACAGGGTTTCTCTGAAGCTTTGGAGCCTGTCCCGGAACTTGCTCCATAGACCAGGCTGGCCTCGAACTCACAGAGATCCTCCTGCCTCTGCCTCCCGAGTGCTGGGATTAAAGGCCTGCGCCATCACCGCCCGGAGGCCATAACTCTTTAGAGTCCAACGGGTGGCAGTAGAGCCAACATGAATCTTTGTTTCTTCATGATGTAAGGCATAGTAGAGTCATTCTTACCATAGATCTCAGCAACCTCAATTTATGATTTACTTTTTCTCATTAAGTTCAGAACTTGGGCCTTTTCACATGAAGAAGGCATTTCCAGCTTTCGTTTGGCATGCCTGAGCTGCCAGTATCGCCACTCTTAGAATTGACCATCAAGGATTACTTAAACCCACACCACAGCCTCACAGCTGTTGTTGGCTTTTTACTCGTCACTCTTTGGGGGCCACCACCTAGCTCCCAAATAAATATATGGAGACTTATTCTTACTTCCGGATGCCTGGCCTTAGCTTGGCTTGTTTCTAGTCAGCTTTGCTAACTTAAATTATCCCATTTACCTTTTGCCTCTAGGCATTTACCTTTCTCTATTCTAATTCTTTCTTTCCTTCTTATTCCATAGCTGGCTGTGTTGCTGGGTGGCTGACCCCTGGCATCTTCTTCTCCTTCTCCTTTTCTCGCTCCTCCTAATCATTTTCTCTGCCTGGCAGCCCCACCTGTCATTTCTCTCCTGTCTCCCTGTTGAAGGTTCAGCTCTTTGTTAGACCAGTCAGGTATTTTAGACAAAGTAACAAAGCTTTCCAGCATTAAACAAATGTAACAAAAGAATGCAACACATCTTTGCATCATTAAATATTCCACGCATAAATGTATGCAATACATCTTTAACGAATATTCCACAACACACAGCTGTGGATTTGATAACCAAGATAGCTTTTAGTTGACTAGAGATAATAGCTTATACAGCATGGATACTCCGGACAAGGATGATTGATGTTCTATGCTGAATGGATCAAGGAGTGTGAGATTTTACCATGCTACTCAGAACAGTGTGCAAGTTAAAATTGAGAAATTAATTCTGGAATTTTCCACTTAATATGTTTGAACCTTAGTTGAAGGCATAACTAAAACCTCAGAAATCAAACTATCCAGGTGTAGTGGTACATGCCTTTAGTTTCAGCACTTGGGAGTAAGTGCCAGGACAGCCAGGACTTCATAGAGAGACCCTGTCTCAAAGAAAGAGAGAGAGAGAGAGAGAGAGAGAGAGAGAGAGAGAGAGAGAGAGAGAGAGAGGGAGAGAGAGAGAGAGAAATTAAACTACAGTTAAGGGAGGGGACTGCTGTGCTCAGGGACTTATAACATCTTGTGCAGTTTTGAGAACCACTGTTCCAGAAAGGGGAGCTTTGAAGGTCAGTTTGATATAGACATGGAAAAAAGGGGGTCCTTGTGTCCTGGAGGGTCCTTGTGGACAGAAATGGAGCTGAATCGAGTCCCTGGTGGGATGACAGTGGCGAGAGAATGACTCGGGATATCAGGCTGTGAGAGCAGTCTTGTGAGGACTGTGGATTCCAGGGACGACCTTGATATTTGCCGTGATGTGTGGGAAAAGCTGGGATTAGCTCAACATTGATAGATGCTCTTTTCCAGCTGTAATGGTGGCTATCCCTCTGGAGCATGGAACTTTTGGACCAAAAAAGGCCTGGTTTCTGGTGGACTCTACAATTCCCATGTAGGTGAGTATGTGCCTACAACCCCTGTCTCTCAGGTGGGTTTCATGGGCAGGTGTTGGTGGCTTCCTTTTCTGTTGTAAAGGGAGGGTCAGCGGTAGAGGGGCCACCTTCAGTACAGGAGCAGCCCCTACGGGAAGTAGACATGGTCTGGTTGCATCCCAGCTCTACCTGGCCTGGGGAAGGAAGCCTTGCATTGTGGGTTGCAGGCTGATGTCATCTTGTCCCCTCCATCTCTCAGGCTGCTTACCATATACCATACCTCCCTGTGAGCACCATGTCAATGGCTCCCGGCCCCAGTGCTCTGGAGAAGGAGGAGACACTCCCAAGTGTACCAAGAGCTGTGAGGCTGGCTATTCCCCATCCTACAAAGAAGATAAGCACTATGGTAAGCCAGAGCCTTCTGAGGGGGGAGGAGGCCAATGCTATTGAGTGTTAAGAATCCAGCACCGGGGGCTGGAGAGATGGCTCAGAGGTTAAGAGCATTGCCTGCTCTTCCAAAGGTCCTGAGTTCAATTCCCGGCAACCACATGGTGGCTCACAACCATCTGTAATGGGGTCTGGTGCCCCCTTCTGGCCTGCAGGCATATACACAGACAGAATATTGTATACATCATAAATAAATAAATATTAAAAAAAAAAAAAAAGAATCCAGCACCGGGGGTGGTAGGGGTGCGTGCTTTTAATCCCAGCACTTGGGAGACAGGCAGGCAGATATCTGAGTCCATGGCCAGTCTAGTCTACAGAGAGAGTTCCAGGACAGCAGGGCTACACAGAGAAACCCCCGGAGCAGCAGGAAGAAGGGAAGTCGAGTAATTCACACCTGGCTCCCGGGCAGAGCTTCACACTCCATACTCTGGTCCATACTCTGCCCTGCCTCAGCCCATTTGAGCTCTAGGGGACTAGGCAGACCATTGTTTCACAAGGGTTAGAACCTGGTTTTAAACCGTAGGGTCTTCTTGGCCTCTTCTGGAGGGCTAGAGAGGCTGGAGGCACCTTCTCACTCGCTTTGTTCCTTCTGCAGGGTACTCTTCCTACAGCGTGTCTAACAGTGAGAAGGAGATCATGGCGGAAATCTACAAAAATGGCCCAGTGGAGGGTGCCTTCACTGTGTATTCAGACTTCTTGACTTACAAATCAGGTATCTATTGACTCCAGGGTCCATATGAGCCAGCAGGTCTCACTGGGAGGTAGGCAGAGGCTTTGGGAGAGCAGAACCCTGGGACTCAACCTCCCTCCCCACTCTTCCGGGCAGATAGATAGTCAGCTGATGACGGTCACGGCTTCCCACTGCTGTGCTCACTGACTCCCTCTGAGAGTGGTCTCCACAGGGCCTCTCTAGGGTTCCTTTCCATCCCTGCAAGCCAGCTCCGCCCCTTGCTCTGCGGATGATTGTCCTTCCATAGCAGCCATAGCAGCCACTCCTGTCCTGTGTCTCATCCACATTTGACATTGTCATTCTTTATCTTTGCAAGGGCCTAGGTCACCTCAGCCTTCCACGTAGCCGGGATCACAAATGTGACTTGTGATTAGCAACTCATAGCGTCTGTATAGTCAGGGTCGTCTAGAGCAGTGGTTCTCAACCTGTGGGTCGTGATCCCTTTGGGTCAGTTTGTTAGCACCACGCTCTAACCAACTGAGCTAACCGGCCAACTCCTTTGGGTCAGTTTGTAACAGTGAAAATACATCCTGCATATCAGATTCTTACATTATGATTCGTAACAGTAGCAAAATTACAGTTTATATGCAGAAACAAAAATAATTGTATGGTTGGAGGGTCACCACAACATAAGGAATTGTATTAAAGGGCCACAGCATTGGGAAGGTTGAGAACACTGCTCCAGAAGAACAGAATTTACAGAATGAATAGATCTATCATCTATCTATCTATCTATCTATCTATCTATCTATCATCTCTCTCTCTCCTTCCCCTCCTCCATCTAGCTATCTAAAGGGGATTTATTAGAATGACTTATAGGCTGTGGTCCAGATAGTCCAACAATGGCTGTCTATAAATGGAAGGTCTAAGAATCCATTAGTTGTTCAGTCCACGAGGCTGGATGTCTAAGCTGGTCTTAAGTATACACCGGAATCCCAAAGAAGTCTAATACATGAAGGAATGGACTTGCTAGTGAGAACAAGCAGGCAGAGAGAGAGAGAGCGCTTCCTTCTTCCATGTCCTTCCTATAGGCTGCCATTAGATCAGACCCAGATTAAAGGTGGATCTTTATTTTAAAGCCAACCAATTGATATTTTTGTAGGATCCCATTTTAATATTAATTTGCATACTTAAGTGTGTTGGGCTTCCCAAAATATTTCTACAGTGCCGGTCATGGTGGATATAATTCCAGCACTCAAAAGGCAGAGGCAGGCAGACTGCTGAGTTTGAGATTAGCTTGGCCCACACAGTGAGTTTCAAGTCAGCTAAGCTATTTAATAAGACCCTTTCTCAAAATACACACACACACTTAGTCAGGTATACTGGCAGCCATGTGTAATCCCAGCATTCAGGAAGCAGAGGCAGGATTATGAGTTTGAGACCAACTTGGGCCTCTTAGACCCTTTCTCAAACACACACACACACACCTTCTATACATATATACACATACATATGTGTATAGTTATAATCTCCTGATACTATGGATACCCTTGTCATAGTCACTGTTCCGCTGCTGTGAAGAGACACTCCTTTGCTTACTCAGTGTTCTATTGCTATGACGAGACACCATGGCCAAGGCAACTCTTATGAAAGAAAGCATTTAATGGGGGCTGGATCACAGCTTTAGAGGCTCAGTCCATTACCATCATGGCAGGGAGCATGGTGGCACACATGCTGGAACAGTGAGAGCTGCATCTTAGTCCACAGGCAGACGGGATGGGGAGAGAGTATGGGACAGGATAGAGACAACTAGGCCTGGCTTTTGAAACCTCAACACCCACCCCCACTGACACACAAGACCACAACCACATCCCTTATCCTTCTTATTCTTTCAGATAGTGCCATTCCCTCGGATTCCATGGCCTTGCTCATCCTGAGCCCTTCTCCAGTCTTCTAGAGATTTCTGTGTAGGGGAGTGATTGGTTCCTGTCAGCCTGTTGTCTCTGGGGACTCTGGGCAGGCAGTAGCCTGCGTGTAGTCAAGACTGCCTTTTTCTTCCTCAGGAGTATACAAGCATGTGACTGGTGACGTGTTGGGCGGTCACGCCATCCGCATCCTGGGCTGGGGAGTAGAGAATGGAGTCCCCTACTGGCTGGTAGCCAACTCTTGGAACGTTGACTGGGGTGATAATGGTGAGTAGCAGTCCTCTTCCTCAGACTACATAATGAGCCATGAGCCCCTTTGCTCCACTGTGGCCTGAGGTGTGGCCCTGACTGCCTAAGTGTGTAGATACTTTGGACCATTCTGAGCCCCAGCTCCTCATGGTTCTGTATACAGGTTCCATTGCACAGGCAGAGTGTGGAGGGAACCAAGGGATGTCTCTTAGATGATGCTGGGGGCCGCGTGACTCACCCCTGGTCTGGATGAATCTGAGTATACCAACAGGTGTCAAGACCCAAGGCTGCTGGACATGGTGGCCGCAATCCCTGCACTCCTGTAGCTGAAACACTAAGGATGCTGAGGCTGAAGGGTGGAGTTTGTGACCAGCTTGGGTTACAGAGTGGGACACCATCTAAAAGCAAGGTTTAGACCAAACCCAGAGCACACTTTTGAAAGCAGTTTTTTTTTTTCCCCCTCCCCAGGCCTCTTTAAAATCTTCAGAGGAGAAGACCACTGTGGAATTGAATCAGAAATTGTGGCTGGGATCCCTCGCACTGACCAGTACTGGGGAAGATTCTAATATGCTGTGACCCGGTTGGCCAGTCCTTAGGGAATTTTCCCTAAATTTAGCTGCCCAGGCTGGGAGTGAGGCAGACAGGACAGTCTTTGATTCGCTGAATTCACCTACGATTCACGAAGCTTCCATCGAGGCTTGAGCAACTGGTCCAGAGCGACCTGCCATCAGAGCTGTCCTCTTCATTCTGTCCTTAGCTGGCTCCCTCCCAGCCTGTTCCACGGCAGTGACACAGCCTGCATCCTAGCCTCCCCCTAGACCAGTGCTGTTTGTAGTGCCTGCTGCTGTGGCTCTGCCTGCCACCCCGTCACCCCCACCCTGGTTTCTCTAGAGCAGGATAGGCTTTGGTTGCAAGTTTTCCAAAAGAATGGAACACCAACTTCGTGATGAGGACAAATGCCACCTGTCAGCTGCACCTTGAAGCCCGTCACTTCCTTAGTCGGTGGCAAGCATTGATGTTGCCCGGTGCAGTTCTCTGGAGAAAGCTACCTTTTCCCGGGACACCTGTGTCCATCGCCACATTGGTGATGTGGCGAGCCCTCCCTGGTCTTGTCCTCAGCCAATGCTTGTTTTCAATAGGAGTTTTTATTTTTTTGTGCACCTCAACTGAGTATGTGAAACAAACAGGTCTAATTAGTTGAAGAGCTGTACTAGTTCTACAGATTCTCTCCTAATTGTATGGCTTAAAACAAGTGGCCCTGGTTTGCTGGGTGACCTACTGACCTCAGACACCACAGTAACGCTGGTCTGGCAAGAACCCTCTTTTATGTTGTAGAGTCGCCACTTCACCCTGTCAGTTTAACAAGTTTATTGACTGTGCCAATAAACCAGTTCTCCCTCTGCCTGATGTCTGCTTCGTGGCCTCCTGGGGGCAGGGTGAACAGTCCTGGGCTGCGTTTTCAAGCTGTTTGTACCTCTCTCCTTAGTTCCCTGTCACCCTCTGAAACCCTTCTCTAAGCCATCCCCAGGGCTGTGCTCAACCTTGGAGTCTTTCTGCTCAGAGACAGGCGAGCTGCACATTGACTACGCCTGGCATGCTGTGTCTATTTCACGTGAGAGCGGACTGTTACCTTCTAGAGGGCCCCATCTCCTTGGGGTGGAGCCAAAGCTTGTGCACCATGTTTTAAGTTTTCTTGGTTACTGAATTACACGGTTGGTTAAGGAATTCATTTATAAAATCATAGTTTAGTTCAGAGAGAACAGTAGGCGTCCCCCTAATCAGCATTCACTTTATTATCCTGTTGACCTGTTACTTTCCTGCTAAGTGGGAGGGGCTGGTTCTTTCTAGAAGCTGAGGAAGTTTGCCTTTCCCTAAGTTAGGGATCAGAACTATATTGAGCTCTTAAAGCCTGCTGAGTGCTGGAGACGTGAGTCAGAGGTTAACCTGGCTTGGATGCTGGGGCTTCAGTACTGCAAGACAGTTCTTGTCCCTTATCTGCATCAAATAGTTCCTCCTCCGCTGCCTGTCTTAGAGCTCAGCACATGCCCACCTGCAATTCCATTCCTACCCTACAGCCTGTGGAGACGGGCTAAGAGAAGCAGCCCAGGAGAGAAACCTGCCTTGTTGTACATTTGGGGACAGCTCTGGATGCCTTCCATAAACAGATTACCTGTGGGTTGTTGCCTGTGCCCAAGTCAGTAGCAGTGTTCCTTGGGCAAAAAATGACAAACGGGCACTCAGGAAGCAGAGGAAGAGAATCTCTGAGAGTTTGAGGCCTACCTGGGCTGGTCTACAATGAGACCCTGTTTCAAAAGATAAAAAGTAGGTAGAAGGGCATTTCCTTTTCAGCCTGCCCACAGGGCCTTTGATGGTTCAGATTTTACACATCCTTCCCTTTCTACATGTTAAACTGGAGCACTGTGCTGTAAGAGTGCTGGTGTTGCATGTGATCCTCAAACTGAGCCAGGGTCAGTTAGTGCCGGGCCTTCAAGTAGTCATTTGCTGCCTGACTAGGTCATTCTTAGGTACATTAACTTTTGGGCAGTGGTCTCCAAACGGGTCCTTTGACCAAAAGCATTCATGCCTCCCAGGAACTCATCAGGCACCATGCTAGACTTACTTGGTCAGAAGTCTGGTTCCAGAGCAATCACGTACACACTGATCTTAGTGAAAGTTACGGGAGATCCTGGAAAATGACGCAGCAGGGGAAACCTCCAAGGGGCTGCCCCAGGTATGATTTGCAGATAATCAGAGGCTCCAGAAAGGTAGACCAGGCCCTTCCAGTGGCCATAATGGCTGGACACGGTTGGACTTCTGAGGAAGACAGCACACTCCAATGTGTAAGGAATCAAGTGGCTACACTGGAGATGCTATAAATTCCATTGAGTCAGAAGCAGACTGGGGCTGTCTCATTGGTAGAAAGAGGGCTTCTCCAACATATGTTCCAAGCAAGACCCTTGGTTCAGTGCCTAGCAACAAAATAACAAATGGGGGGGGGGTAAGGTAGGTGTGTCAGATGTAAACTATTATATGTTTCAGATAAATGGCTTTATAGAAATGTTCCATGCTAAATTAATCTGGATATAAACAAAACTATTTGGAATTCAAGGGGAGCGTGGCATCCTGTGCTTTACTGCCATGGGAAAAGTCTTTGGGTTTTATTAGAGATGGGGTCTTATGTAGCTGACCTCCACAACTGAGAATGACCTTGAACTCCCAATCCTTCTGCCTCTGCCTCCCAGGTACTGGGAATATTGTAAGGACGAGCTTTTCTGTTTGTGTTTCTTTTGAAGAGAAGTTAAAGAATCATGTAATGCATTACTTTGACTAGTTTCAACAGGGTGATGCTGGTCCAAGGTTGAACCACAACCAACCAATTAAATGAAGTCTCTATGCCCCAAGTGGTACCCCAGTCACAGTAAGGAAATCTGTGTTTGCATAAAATGCTGCATGAACTGCCGTGCTGGCTGTGGTACCTCAGTGGTGAAGTCAGCATACCCAGTAGGCTGAACAGGGGAGCAGAGTGTGCTATAAATACATGGGGTCCCCCAAAAGGTCAAATGCTGGAAGCTTGGTCCACAGCGTGGCAGTGAGACGGCTGAGGCACAGTGCAAGGTTTTGGAGGTACTGTCCTCAAAGGGGGTCAACGCTTGTCTTCCAGAGTTAGTTCTGAGACCAAGAATGGGATGGCTCATTTCTGGAACCCTTGCATTCAGAAAGCTGAGGGAGGGGATCATCATTAAGCTCAAGGATACAGAGATTTCCAGGCCAACCTGAGCTAGTTTAAGCCTGTCAACATGCCTGGGCTTTGACTGTCTCTTGCTTCCTGTGCCCTCTCCTGCATGTCTTCCCACCAATGTGGTGTTATTACCCATAAGGCCCTCCAGAGACTAAAGATGGGGCCACCTCATCTTGGCTCTTCATCCTCCTAGGCTATAAAGGAAATAAACCTCTTTCCTTGGTAAAGCAGCTGGCCTCGGGTGTTGTGTTGTAATGGGAAACAAGCCAGCATGTTGCCTAGATTCTCTCTGCTGTCATGCCTGTATCGCTGGCTTCAGATACACAGGTAGCCAGGGGCCATCATGACAATGGAGCAGACCAGGTTAGAATTCAAAACGAAACTACCTTATATAAAAGAACTGATCTTCATGTCTGCCGTCCTTTATCTTGAATTTCAGTATAAAAACATGGGAGGGCAAATTGAAACAAAGGTCTTCAGAGGCTGGTAGGGCAGATGCCAGTGGCAGGCTGGAGCAGCAAGGTGATCTGCTCCTCCACAAGTAACAGCAGGTAGCCACCAAGCCCTCTGTTGCGGCGACAGATGACAGGGCCTTAAAATCACTATCATCTGTCTGGTCTTCCAGGTAACCTGCATTTTACAAACTCAGTCATTACAAGCGATTTTTAATTTGTTACTTTGTGGTGCTGGGGATCAAATGTAGGGCCTTGTGGTAGTTTGAATGTAATTGGCCCCTTAACCCCAAAGGGAGTGGCACTATTAGGAGTGGCCTTGCTGGAGGAAGTGTGTCATTGTGGGGGCAGGCTTTAGGGTTTCATATGCTCAGGATACCGCCCAATGTGTCAGTCAACTTCCTGTTGCCTTCTGATCAAGATGTAGCCAGCACTATGTCTACCTCCATGCTGCCATGCTCCTCACCATGATGATAATGGATTGAAACCCTTAACTATAAACCGCCACCTCAAATGCTTTCTAAGAGTTGCTGTGGTCATGGTCTTTCTTCATAGCAACAGACGCCTTAACTAAAACAAGCCTTGTGTATATTAGGCAACTGTTCTACCACCCAAGTTATATTCCAGCCCGGACATGCTATTATAAAATTCTCAAGATCAAAAGCTTTTACTGGAGGCCACGCTTCTGACAAGTGACCAATGGCACCGATGAATGCTTAAGAGCCCTTTGAGTGAGAAAGACACACCTGCACTCTTGGGAAGCTTGGCAGCCTCACCTAGAGCAATGATGATTAACGCCTTTCACTGTCAAGCTGGTGAGAAAAACAGGAACAAGATGGAAGGAAAAGTCACTTCATTTTCTATTGTGATAGGTATTCAAAGGCTGTCTCAAATTAAATAAATTCAATTATTACTCTAGCCAGGTTCACTAGGGTCTTGTGACCATCACGTGTGGCCACCCCATCTAAAGTGCAGCAGTGAGCATGCTGCCAATGGCTACAAGAGGCAGACCACAACCCAACAAGCACCAGGCTGCTGGGGGCAGGCGTCCTTTCCTCCGCAGTTTCTAAAGGTCCCACACATAGTTCTCCGAGGGATTAAAGTAGGGAAAGCGAAAGGGAAGTCAAAATCCACCAGGAGGAAGGTTAAACCATTTCATGTGAACTTCGGCTTCCAGCCAAATAAAAATATCAGTGTTCTCCTGTCTGCATATAGTCTTCTGTGACCTGGGACAGGGTGCTCAGGTACTGCCAGCTCAGGGCAGCCAAGAGCATGACAAACGACAGGTAAATGGGGGAGTAGTGGCTTCGGGAGATGAGCTGACAGTTGGGAAGGCTCTGTGTCCTGATGGTGGAGATGACCTGTTTGGTTTTGCTGGAAGATGGGTCTGAGTTGGGGATCCGGTGATAAATCTGTTAAGGAAAGAAGAACGGGTACTTAGCACTGTCGAGTACGCCACTTATATCTTCCACGGTTTGGTCACCAAGAAGAAAACTCAAGTTCTGAAAGCAAGAGTGACTTGCTACTCAGAAAGCTGAATTAGCTCCAAGGCACATCCTGCTGACGAGGACGCACAGTGCAGCACATATCCCACCAGGGAGCCACTGAGTATCTGGAGAGCTGCCACCGCACACTACTTTAGATCCCGGTACCTCATGGGGGCAGGCACGGAGCAGGTGCCCGGTGCATGTTAGCATGATGCAGTTAGGCTGACCAAAGGCGTGTGTTGGATGGGGAAGACTGCAATAGTGGGAACAGCAGAGGGCACCGTGCAGTCCTGCCAAGACCTCCTCAGCGCTGCTCCTTACAGGAACCTCGCCCACCTCTGCAGAGTCCCACTCTCCTTCCACATCCATGCCAACACACTGCCTGAGCCATGCCCTTAGTGACTCACATCTGAGCCCCAAATCCACTCACCTGTTCACATAGATGGATAACCTGTTCTCAGGAACCCCTGTGCCCTCCCCATTACCTGCAGACTATCTGAGTTCCTTGCTGTGAACATACCCTCTCCAAATGCACAGGCCACTGGGTACCTCTCTTCATACTTCTCTCTCCCACTACACCTTCCATACTGCACGTCTATATGCCTTCACCAGTCTCCTGCCTAGCCCTCAAATCTCCAATAAATCAAACACACAGGTTACTGGCAGGAAGTGATGACAGCCTGAGCCAGAACTGGAGCATGAGTGGAGAGGATAGAGCAAGCATTTACAGACTTTTAGCCAAGCCCATGGTGTACCTACAGTTTATCATGTAAGCACTCAGGAGGATGGTGAGTTGAGCACAGCCTGAACTATACAGTGAGATCATTTAAAAATAAACAGGACCCAGGGCTGGAGAGATGGCTCAGAAAAAATGTGTTCACATCATCCATATGGAAGCTCACAGTCATCTGAAACTCTAGTTCCAGAGTTCCTGGTAATGCAGGACTTCATTCTACAGAAGCCAGATCACATGAAGGGTGAATGCAGGTTGTAGCGTTTTGTATTGATACCGCATTGGTAGACACGTCTGTCTACCATGTGTGTGCAGTACCCATGGAGACCAGAGAGGGTGGTGGATCTCTGGCCACGCAAGGGCTCTAGGATGTTCCAGGGATTCCATGATTAAGGCAATGTCATTAACAACTAGAGTTCATGCCCAAGGCTGTAGCTGGGCAACAGCCATGAAACATCTACATGAGAGGAAAAGAAAGGAAATCAAGAGAGAATGCAAAGCAATCCAACATCTAAAGACTACGCAGAAGAGGCAGAAAGGTCGGGAGCAGGAAGAGGAGAGGATAAGCAGGAGACAAGCATCGCTGAAGACAGGAAAGCAGCAAAGGTCTCCAAGGAGAAGGAGTCCCTGCGTCAGACAACCTGGGGGGAGGGGTGATTTAAAACAAACTGGTTTGGGGGTTTAATCATCAAAGGCCATCACATTTCTTCCTCTTCTGGCTTATACACACCCAAGTGGTAATCTGTACAGTTAAGAAGGCCCAAGAGCCTGGCAAAGCCCAGCCACAAGGAGGCACAGGAACATGAAAACAATGGCCCTTGCCAAGGCTTTCAGTTGGCAGAGCAGAGGATGGACGTTTCCAGGTATTTGCCCACATATTACTTCTATCCCAAAATAGCAGGAAGACTTCCCTGGCGGACAGGTTCGCAGGCTGCTCTGAGCTAGGCTTCTCCAGCTACTGCGGAGCCACCTGCCCACTGCTCAGGAGGGCACAGGCCTTCACTGCATCTCTCTAGGCATTAGTGGCCTCTGGGAAGCCTTTCCCTGCTACATTCTCAGTACAACTGAGGAGACAGACTTCACAAGGGACACATCCGCCTTTCCTGCAACAGCAGACGTGATCCATGAAGAGGAACAGGATCGGCTCCAGCTGGCATCTAGACACCAGCAGGTCAGCCTACCTGGAGACCTCATAGAAGTCATATATATATATATATATATATATATATATATATATATATATATATATATACATACAATATTCTGTCTGTGTGTATGCCTGCAGGCCAGAAGAGGGCACCAGACCCCATTAAAGATGGTTGTGAGCCACCATGTGGTTGCTGGGAATTTAACTCAGGCCCTTTGGAAGAGCAGGCAATGCTCTTAACCTCTGAGCCATCTCTCCAGCCCTCCTCATAGAAGTCTTGACTCATTGTGAGACAGCCTCTGTAGCTCAGGCTGGCCTCAAACCTCCTGTGCTGGTGAGGATGACCCTGAAACTCCTGATCCTCCTGCCTCCACCTCCCCAGTATTGGGATTTCAGCCATGTTCCACCATGGCTGGTTTATATGATGGGGGCTGGGGATCAAACCCAGGACTTTTGTGCATGGTAGGCGAACACCACCTGCTGAGTTATACTTCCAGGCTGCAAGCCTTCATTATAAAAACAACACTGAGAAGTCTTCCATAAGGCTGACATTGAACTCAGATTTTATTGCCTGAGCTTTATAATTCCATTTTTTTCTGCATCAAATATTAATATATCCTTTACTCTGAATTTTGCTGCGGTAACTTAAAGAAAACTAGAAACGCTGGGTCAGAGGTCGGCATGCGTTCTCTTTAAGGACCCAAAGCTATTTTTAGCTCTCTGGCCTCCTCTGTTGTAAGTACTCAGCTCTGCCCTGAAGTTGCACAAGCAGTCAGACAAGGAGGGGACACAGTGGCTCGGTTACAGCAGCGGCATTCACAAAAACAACATGCCACCTTTGGCCTCAGACTCAACCCCCCAGCAGTACTTCATTCTAGCAGTCAAGAAGCACACAAATAAAAAATGAACTTTAGTGCCCATGAAGGTTTTCAAAAATTAGTGATCAGTAAATTAGGTAATCCCCAAATCATGCCTGTAGTCCCAGCACTTGGGGAGCCGAAGATGGAGGATTCCAGTGAATTCAAGGCCAGCCTGAGCAGACACCTGCTATGCATGCTCACCCAGCAGGGGGAGGTGTGCTTGGCTTTATAAGGTGGTTTTGGCATTTGAAATGAGAGTTGCAGAAACAAACAGACCAGGACTTAAGAACTGACTGCAACTTAACAGCCTTACATTGTCTACGTTCCTTCCTGGAGTTTTCAACTGAGGTTTCAACTCAGTTTTCACTGAGTGTCAGGACACGAGATTCACTCAGCCATGCTTTAGCTTCCAGAGCCTCCACTTCATTTCCTTCACCCATCAAAGAAGCTAGGTCTCTAACATCATCTCACACTTCAGGAGACTTGATTCTTCCTGGGGGCTCTGTCTATGGCCTCGTTTCTTTTATGTCACCGTGAGTCCTACAACAGGGCTCTCTCTGTATTTTCTTCTTCTTCTTTTATTGAGCTCTACATTTTTCTCTGCTCCCCTCCCTGCCTCCCCCTTCCCTTCAGTGTGTGTATTTTCTAATAAGAGATACCAATCACTCTCTTTAGGCTATAACACTAAGTAGTGAGGACTAACTACTATCCAAACATGGTCTGGTTAAACAGTGACATGACTTCATGCATAAAAACAGCTACAAATTACCCAGGATATTAACCGAAAACCCACCTCTTCTATATACTGTTGTATGATAGCTTTGACGGCTGGCATGTTGGTAGCATCCATCATGAGGGTAACTGCTTGCCCCTTCCGAATCTTCACTACCCCTTTGAAAACCTGCTGATTGTTGTAACAGGCAGCCAGTGTAGCGATGGCCATTACCTACAGGTAACAGGAGGACTCTCAGTTCATGAAGATTAACACGCAGCGCTGCACACACTCCCGAGAGCCAAGTCTTTTTGTGCAATACCAAGTGTTAAAGAGCCAATGTGCACCAGCCAAGCAGTACCACCCGGGGTAGGCCTGTCAGGGTCTACCTTTCCATCTCCGCTCCTTTCTCAACAGGGCTAAATTATTCTGCCATTTAGTAAAAAAATCCCAACTTATTTACAAACACCAGTAAATCTAACTTTTCCACATGAAAGTGGTAGGTTATTATAACAGAAATATATTTCAAAATAGTATCTAGGAAAGATTTTCTAGTTTATCCTATTATGAACATATTCATTACACATTAAAAACTGTGTGAGATGAAAACAAGGGAAGGGGTACCCAGCTTAAAACTGAATGGTTATTACTCGGATGGAAACCTCAGCAAGGTATCCAGGTTTAGCTGAGCATCATTCAGGGCTGTCAGTACAACCTAAAACCAAGCTTCTGAGGGAGGTAGTTACAGAAGTAACTCGTAAAGGAAATTAGTAAGTGTGAGAATATAGAGGCAGGGCTAGAGAGGTGGCTCAGCAGTTAAGAGCACTGGGTGCTCTTCCAGGCCCCAGGCTCAATTCCCAGCACCCACATGGCATCTCACAACCGTCTGTAACTCCAGGGGATCTGGCACCTTCACACATACATATATGCAAGCAAAACATGAACACATTTAATTTAAAACAAGGCTAGGTCTACATTACTATCGAGTACAGAAAAGGATAAAAATCTTTAGGTATTTAGTGAAGAAGTTATTGTATTTATTCATTTCATGTATATTTGCAATGTGAGATGCCTAGTGCAGAAGCCATGACCTACCAAGATGCCTCATGGTACCAGCCTTATTGGTTTTAACCAGCATGCTGGTGGCCATCTAGGCTGAAGCCACACTTTAATTATTAGCATAATGATCTAGCTAGTTTAGAATGGAGGATGGGAAAAGGGTAAATCCAGAAGGAAGGTTCTGGAAAAAAAAGTTGACCTTGCTCCTGAAAGTAATACAAGGACCATGCTGTAGCTCACTAGCTATTCCTGAGCAAAGGAAAACACACCAGAACCACTTTCCTAATAAACCACGGCCCTGAACACAGCAGAGAGAGGCAGAAACTGTTCCACCCAGCCCAAGCACGACATTCCATACCTGTGGAATAGCACAGAAGTTAAACACACTTTGGTTCCGGAGCCTTGACAGGTAGGTGATGACGTCGGGGATATGGTGCAGGGTGTTGGTTATGAGTTCATTTAAGCACTGCACGGCCACATCTATGTTTTCTGGCTTAGCAAAGTCTTCCAGCTTCTTAACGTATCTGCCCCACACCTAGCAGCCAAGAAAGTACAGAACCAGTCAAGAGGTGCACAGGTGGAAAACTTACATGTATTATAAGGTTTCTTCAGGGGTTAGAGGGGGCTCAGTGTAGACCATGTAGCATGCGATGAGTGGGGCCTGGGTTCCACGCTCAGCACCATATGGGAGCTGTGCTACTTACAGTGACATCACTTCACTGCTCACCAAGATCCATCTGTCTTAGGCTTCAGGTAACAGCCACTTACGGCAACTAGTCAGGTCCAATGACAACAAGAGGCAGAGTGGCATATGGGAAGGTGCCCTTGTAAATAATTAATGTAGCATGCACCAACCAATGTCATAATGGCCTCAGCCTACAGAGTCTTCCTGCTAGCCGGAAGGATGTGAGTCTATTACTGAACACCCCCCCCACCCCGCACACAAATCAGTTCCATCATCACAAGCAAACTGTTCAAACCCTAAGATGGCCAATTCCGCTAAGAATGTTGTCGAGCCAGAACATGGAGGGAAGTAGGCAGGTGTGCATCACAGTGCCACTGCCTCCCAGATTGTAGTAACTTGAACTTAGAGTAGTACTCTCTGATCCCTCACTTCCAAAGTGTGAGTTTAGTGGTTGGTTTTATTTTTTGTTATTGTTTCTTTGGAAGCACAATCTCAGTAAGTAACCTCAAAATCCCTTTCTCCAGTCCCCAATCTCTGGAATGCCAAGATGTTAAGTTTGTAGTTACTCTACCTGGCCTAGTTTCAAGAATTTTTTAAATTTAAAATCACTAAGCATGTCTATTAAAAATCTCACTCTACACACACACACACACACACACACACACACACACTATATATATATAAGTATTATATATATATAATATATGTAATGTATATGTCTGTGTGTGTATATGCCACATGTGTGTGGATTCTAGGAACCAGACTCAGGTCCCGTGAGAGAGCAGCAGGTACTCCTAATTGTTGAGCCTCTGCTTCAGCGCCATGTTATCCATTCTTAACTTGCACCCACATCTACCTAGACAGAAGGTACTAGGTTGTTTTGCAGAACCTGGGGGTGGGGGAAACTTGCGGTATAAATGCATGTATCCACCTGCTTCAACAATTATAGACACATAACAAACCTGTTCAATCTACACCCTACTCATAGATTATTTTAAAGTATGGCTGGATTTATTTTTTTATCCATACAGTCTGATTTCCAAACCGAAGTTGAACTTAGGGCTTCATGCTGTGGGATAATGCTCTTGTACACTGTAAAGATTTGTCACTCATATTAGTTTAATAAAACACTGATAGGCTAGTAGCCAGGCAGAAAGTATAGGAGGGGTGACCAGACTAGAAGAATTCTGGGAAGAGCAATGGCAGTCACAGTCACCAGCCAGATACAGAGGAAGATGAGAATGCCTTACTGAGAAAAGGTACCAAGCCACATGGCTAAGCATAGACAAGAATTATGGGTTAATTTAAGTTATAAGAGCTAGTTAATAATAAGCATGAACTAATAGGCCAGTTTATAATTAAATAAGCCTCTGTGTTTTTCTTTGGAACTGATGAGCTGCAGTACCAGGCAGGACAAAAACTTCTGTCTATAGCCTCATGCATGAAGGCAAGTGTTCTACCACTGAGCTACATCCCCTGCCTGGAACTTTTCTTGTATAAATAAAATATCAGGTCACATCTAAACACAAATGATTAATACTTAATATAAGTCTTCCAATTTACCTTCCCCCCACACAGTTTGCTCAAATCTAACCAAGCTCCACATCCAGTACATGCTGGCTATCACTGAGGAGGTCTCCCTAGCCATTCATTTGAAGAAAAGAGTGTGGCGTGTCCTGGAAGATATCCCGACTTTTCTTTTTCTCCGACCAATCTCATAGTGTTTACTCATCCTGCTTTTCTTGTAAATGATAGGTCTGGCAAAAATACTCCACTGGTGATCTGTGTCATCTGCCTTTGTTTTTTTGTTGTGCTTCCTGAGAAAACCATAGTTCATATGGACTTCTGGAAACCTTGTTGTTGGAGACAGCATCAGATCCAAGAGGTTGAGGGGCTCAGGCTTCTAAGTATGCTCCCAGCTCCAATGTCTACTCCAAGAAGCAAGCTGGCACCTGTTCAGTGCTCATCATAAAGGATGCAGACGCCAGGTGAAAGATGCAGAATGAGCTGTGGGAGAAGGGAGCAGAGCCTCCCTGCCCTCTCTCCTGTGCCACCCTTCAGACACTTCTACTTAGTCAGCTATTAAGGCTGAATCCCTGGCCTTTCGGGGTTTTGATAGAGGCTTCAACATGAAGACGGTATAATCAAAGGCCAGTGGAGGTCAATTCTATCTCTACTCACAGACTATAAGGAGCCCACAGCCACCAGACACCTGTTTGCAAAACACCCATGGGTGTCAGAAGATCTCAGCCTTGGCACTAGGAGGTTGAGGCAGGATGAGCATGAGGTTTAGATCAGCCTGGGCGATATGACGAGCCCTTGCTCAAAATAAAATAAAATAAAATAAAGTAAAGTAAAATAAAAGATCCCAGGGGTTTTAGGAGGTCCGTGCCTGAAAACAAGCACCAAGTGCATGTTCTTATTTTAAGTCAAAGATGACATCAAAGGCAGGAACACAGGCAACTAGCAATTTTATGATACCAGGTTTATATAAGAATTTTAGGGGTTTTTGTTTGTTTTGTAGTGCTAGGTATCAAACCAGCTTTCCATGTACCAGACAAGCACTCCACCTCTGATAAAGCCCCAGTCCTTTGCCCAATTTCAGTATTTGAAACCAATTCATTTTTTGAGTGTTTACTCAGGCTAGCCGTGAATTCAAAATTTTCTAGCCTCAACCTTGAGGGGTTTGGGATCACAAGAAGGTTCACCATACCCAGTTCTGCTACTAAAATGATTTCACAATGGGATTACTGCTTTCTTTCCTTCCTTTTCTTATCCGCCCCCCCCCCCCCTTGCCCTGCCACACACAGTTGGTGCCAGGGGTCAAAAACAACAGCCTCACACCTGTGTGAGAGCGCTGGGCCACTGAGCTGTTCCCCAGCCCCCACCAAGGGTACAGGAAGCACTGCGGGAAACTGCCATTTAAACAGTAGCAGAGCTTGTCCTACGCTGGGGGCTCTCACTGGGCCATGACCTAGAGATGACTCCGCAGTAGTGTGGCTCTTCTCCTTCCTCTGCTGTGAGCAGGCGCATTGAGAAATTTTACCTTTACTGTCAACAGCCTCACCAGCAGACAGCCCTACGGTCTCACCTAATGAAAAATGGCTGATTGAGCTGACTAACGCTGGCTAACTGTGAACTGAATGTCTGTCTCATTTCTGTCACACCTCTAGCCTATAATACAACCCTTCTTTTTTTAAATTAATTAATTTTTAAAAAAACTTTTCAAGACAGGAATTCTCTGTGTAGCCTTGGCTGTCCTGAATTCACTCTGCAGACCAGGATGGCCTTGAACTCAAGAGATCCACCTGCTTCCCAAGTGCCCGAATTAAAGGCTGACTCTTCTACTTACTCTGCGGACTGTGTAGGCTGAGGACATGTGCTCATGACTCATGCTGTGTCTGGGAGACTGGGGGCCAGCACAGCCAGACCCCTCTTCCTGGGTGGCCATGGATGCCTGGGCATCATCAGACAAGGCCCTTACCACTCTCCACCACTGAGGCATCACCAAAGCAGAGAGCCAGGCAGAAGCCTTTCTCACATCTGTCTCCCCAGACACCCGGAAGCGTAAACACCCTATGTACTCATTTTTTTGGAAGATGGCTGTCTCTTTGTTGTAATCTTAGCACTTTCAAGGCTGGGCTGGAAAATCCTGAGTTCAAAGCTAGCCTGGGCAAATGCTTAAACTTTAAAATTTGAGATTTTTAACAAAACAGTTCCTTTTATATTAAATATGAATTTTACATCTGTTTTATGCATTGCAAACGCATTTTCCTCACTTTGTGACTTTTATCTTTATCCTTTTACCTTTTATCTTTATTTCAAAAGCACTTGGCTTTAGGTGAACATATGAAAAGCAGGAAGAAAATCCAGACGGCATCTCAATAGTCACTCAGTTTTCAAGCTTCTGTTCAGTGTTGGTAGTTAATTAAAATCAGGTCTTGTACTTTCTTCTACCCACATCCTTGTACATCCTTAGCGCGCACGATGTCATGAGCTGCATGTGCGGCACCTTCGCCCCTCACTGTCAGAGACTGCCCTGATCCAGTCCGTCCCACTGTGCTGGCACTCCTAATGAAGGTCTGCAGTCAGAGGACTCAGACTGGGGCTACAGGAATACATTCGGGGAAAAGCCCCAACTCTCAGAGCTTAAGTTGGTTTGCCTGGGATTTATCTGTGCCTTGGAGGAAGTCTGCCCAGCCGTGCACAGAGCCTGAATCCCAGGACACAGCGGGTCTAGCCAAGGCAAATGACTAACGCATCTGTACCTTCTGGTAGTGTCTGATTTAGTCACTTGTGACCACTGGGTTAAATGACTCATTTTTCAGAGTCTAAAATTGTTTTCCCCCAAGTACCCCATGTCAGTTACCTCTCGAGGCCAAAACTCTCTTCCTTCTTGTTGGTCTTCCAGGTAATCACGAATGATATTTGTTTTCTGCAGGAAGAGACCCATTGAGTTGGCACATTCTGTGTCTTCACCAACTAAGGGGTCTTCAAACTCTGAGGCCGAGAACAGACGAGAAAGGCCAATTCCTACCAGCCCAGCAACGTAGTGACAATACTGCAAAAGATTATTGTGTAAAGTGCTTTAATAATGACATAGGAAAATCTTGCCTGGTATCTTAGCTACAAAATAGGGAGGCTAGAGCAGATTGTCTGAGCTGTCCTTCTGATTAAAACACAAACACATGAAAAGAATACAATCAAAATGTAACTACATCGTGTTCCTGACACCAAGTGAACACTGTGCAAGCATTCAATGCACGACCATCCACAAGACCTCAATGAGCATGCCAGTCTATTTTGTGATCTGAACCTAAGCTCTGCAGGAAATAGAAATCACAAACTCTTTAGGTATTTGAGAGGTCAACAAATAAGTGAGCAGGCCACACACAGTCAAGTCTCCCTTTGTCCAGATGAGCAATCTATCGTAGCTTACAACTCCTAGCCTGACCTGTACTCCACACTACTGGTGAGGAGGAAGCTCTGGCCAGACAAGCTATTACTGTGTGTGTCTGCTTCATCCCCACTCTCCCGACTCTCCTCAGGAAGATGCACCATGCCCACAGGGATAGCCCAGCTCTCCACTCATCAGCGGTTGCTATGGATTCAGTTTCTCTAAAAGCACAAGCTGGGAAGTCTCCCGAGCAACGGTGCTGAGGTGGAGATGCCTTGTGGGAGATGGAGGCCATGAAGGCTCCAGCTAAAGTGGATCAGTGCAAGTTCTAAATGAGCTTCAGGCTGGGGTTCCCATCTCTTGCTCTCGTGCGCTCTCCATCACTCTGGACACATTACAGTGAGAACCACAAGAAGGTCCTCTCCAGATGTGGCGTGACTGCACAGACGTTTGAGAAAGAAGGCATGAAAACTTAGAGACCCCTAATTATTCTTTACCATGGACCTTCTCCAAAAGCAGGAAGAGAAATAGCCCATCTGATGACTCACACACTAACGTGCGTGCACACACACAGCATTCCGTAACAGAAAAGAAAATACCAGTAACAACAAGCATTGTTCTTAAAATCTGAAAAGCACCGTCACTTCTGTAATACAGGAAATGATTTGGCCACGTACCTGATATTTCACTGCAGCTCAGGATACTCTTACAACTCACTTCGGCAGCAGTGAGCCCTCTAGGGCACGGACTACCACTGACAACGTTAAGCTAAGTGAGTGTAAGGACACAGTCAACTTCAACAGACGTTGGTTAAACCAGAAAATCCAGATCTGGAGGCTATGCTGTCCTTGCTCTGAGTTTCACCACGGTGACTGCTGGCTGTCTAACTTAGCAGATGTAGACCCGGCTCACAGAGACACTGACCTTGTCCCAGTCCTGTTTGGAGGTCACATGCTTGTCCACAAATTCTGCCATCCCACATCCCATTTTTTGGCAGATGTCAGCAATCACTGTTTGGTATTTCTCCGCCAAATTTCTAAACTCCAGGGAGATCTGAAATGGGGAGCAAACAAAACAAAACATAAGATTACACACACACTTCATGGCACAAGCAGAAGTGCACAGAGGCCAGATCAGACAAGCCGCTTCCCTTCATCAGTCAGGGTCCCCAAGTACTTCCTTCTTAGAGCTAGTGTCTTTAATCCAAGCAAATGAAAACAAAAATTCCCGTAAAACAAGGAAGAATTCTGTCTTCCTGGAACCTGGAGGGAAGATCTGTATTTTTCTTCAGGCTCTGCGACTTAACACAAGCCAGGAGGGCTTCTCCCTTAGTTGTGGACTGAGCCACAACCACGGCACACTCCCAGGTCCCTATAACACTTGCTGGCCATTCCAAGGACATGAAGGCACATTATGGTGATAAGTCTCCTGAGACAACAAAGGCCAAATCCCAAACAGGGCAAGAGGCTCAAGGCACTTTTGTTAACTTTCAAAGGTAAACTCTTCCCCTTGGACAGATTATGATTAAAATACTGCCTGATTTGTTGTTCTAAGCCCCCACCCTCCTTCTGAGGCAGGTTCTTATTATGATATTTAGAACTGATTTAAACTCCTGGTCCTCCTGCCTTCGCTTCTTTGCACTCACTGATGTGTGCTGACATGTCTGGATGTTTTAACCTCTTCTTGTCCTTTGGGCTTTTTTGTTGTTTTTCAGACAAGTTTACATAAATCCTGGCCTCAAACTCCCTATGTAGCTGAGGCTAGCCTTGAGCTCTAAATCCCTCCTGCCTCCACTGCAGCACCTCACCCAGCTATAAAAAGGCAGCAAAAAAGATGCACAGATCAGCACCATGTTGCTGGGGCCAGGCACCCTGGGTTCCAACCCTGACTCCCCGTTTGGGCAAGGGACTTGAATTTCTCTGCACCTCAGCTCCCTCGTATGCAAAAATGTAGAAAGAACAGATACACTTCAGATGGTGTAAGTAAAAGCCAGGTGCGGGGGGACATTACAAAGGCTGCAGCAAACCCAATCACACGCTTTAGGTCATAGCACTAGGAAGACAGAGGCAGGCTGATCTCTCTGAGTCTTAGGTTAGCCTGGTCTATAGAGTGAGTTCCAGAACAGCCAGAGCACCACAGAGAAACCCGGTCTAGAAAAAACAAAACCAAAAAACCCTCAAGGCTGAAGCAGACAAACACAAGACAGCATGCTCACACACTGTGCCTCCAGGAAAGAATTCACTTGGCTTATTTGCAGAACAAGAGTGCGTACAAATGGAGGTCCGCAGATCATATGTGGCAAAACCATTTAAATTTACCAATGGAACTAATACACTGCCCTTGAAAGTACATTCTATCTACCTGGCCTTGATAAGCATACTTGTTGCACTTGGGAGGCAGAGGCAGGAGGATCTCTGTGAGTTCAAGGCCAAAACCTGGTCTACAAGAGCTAGTTCCAGGACAGGCTCCAAAGCTGCAGAGAAACCCTGTCTTTACCTCTATCAGAATATAAATGGCTAACAATAACAAGTGGCTTCTTTTCTGGCCTATATTTTTAGCTCCCTTTTCTCTAGCTGGGACAGTTCGCTGTTTCCTAACCTCCTTGTGCAAACAGGAAAAGATCAATTTACTGCTCACCTTTGAAGCCCTCCAAAGCCAAACATTCTCTTCCATTGGACTGCCACATGCATCAAGGAAGACACTGGGCTTTACCAACATACTTGACGCAGATCTGAAAATTACCTATCTCCCCCAAATTACTTTAACATTCTCACAGTTTTATATTCTTTCTGTTGGGCAGATGAGGCTAACTTAACTGTTTTGGTTCCTTGAGACATGATTTTTCTGTGTAATAGCCCTAGCTGTCCTGGAACTCACTCTGTAGACCAGGCTGGCTTTGAACTCACAGAGATCCACCTACCTCTGTCTCTGAGTACTGGGATTAAAGGGATGCGCCACCACTGCCTAGAGGTTCCTTGAGACATGATTTTTCTGTGTAATAGCCCTAGCTGTCCTGGAACTCACTCTGTAGACCAGGCTGGCTTTGAACTCACAGAGATCCACCTACCTCTGTCTCTGAGTACTGGGATTAAAGGGATGCGCCACCACTGCCTAGAGGTTACCTTAAATTTTTATGATCCATGTAAGAAAATTATCCCACAACCAGAAAGTATTTAATGGTTGTAATGTCCCTGTATGAAAAGTAGCTTGGGCCAGATGTGGTAGCACACACCTAAAATCTCAGCACCCGGGAAACAGAGGCAGGTAGAGCTCTGTGAGTTCCAAATCATCAGCTCCAGGCCAGCCAAGGAAACATACTGAAATCCTGCTTCAAAAACAAAGCAAAATGGATTTTTGGAGGCAAGTCTGGTATTCCTTAGGCGGTTGGGGTAGGAAGGTTAGCTTAAAACACAAAGTGGGTTCATGGTCAGCCTTTGAGAAAAAGGCAGGCCGAGGATACAGAACAGTAATAATAAGAGTACCTAGAGACCAGAGGGCCCTGGGTTCCATACCTAGTACTGAAGAGAAAAGCAAAATCCAAGTCTGTTTCTAAAAAGACACATCAGGGGGCTCACAGCATGTCATCGACACTGGCAGGGCTCAGAGGCTTGGTGCTGAGTTTCAGAGGAAACCTGCACAGACCAGCAGGTACCTCGAAGACACCAATGCACCAGTTTCTCCCCTAGCTCAGAGCTCTAACAGCTCAGGCATTTCCCCAGTCTTTCTTGGAGTCATAACACAGCGCACTAGATTTTGGGCTTTGGCCCTGTAAACATGATCTCAAAGTGGAAACAGCCCTTGCCCAAAAGGAGTCTTTTTCAAACCTCCTTTTCAATCCCCCCCCCCCCCCCCCCGTTCACTTGACTCTCTCCCACTCAGATGTGCGGACTAGATAGATTCCTTCATTGCAAACATCAGATGAGGACTGTTCTCTGTTCTCCAAAACTCTAGCAACTATGCAGTAAACAGATGCCCTCTTTAGGGTATCAGGGACCACGTGACTTGGCTAACCATGCAAATTCTAGAAAAGGACGAAGTGAGGTCCATGTACAAGAGGTTTAGAGTCCCTAAAGCTTGGGGATTTAACTATAATCCACCTACACAACACTTAGTATGCACCAGGCACTGACCTAAGAACTTTGTACCTAAGGAACTACCCAACTTTTGCAGCTCCACCCATGCAGATTGGGATACTGAGTCACAGCTCAGGGGAAGTGCCAAGGATTTCACCTGGCTGCTGCAGCAGCACACACCCTGCCCACAGATGTGACCCATGCTGAGCAGCAATCCCAGCCAGCCAGCCTCACTGAAGGCTACACCACAATCAATAGGTCCGGGAGAGCCAGTCTGGACATTCACTTAAAATTTTTTTTGGGGGGAGGGTATCTTTTAGAAGCCTGAACTGTGCGACGGTACAGAAGTCTTTCTGTATGAACATCTTAACAACGCCCTATAGAAAGAGAATTAACAACACTAGAATCAGGGAGCTGTTATGTCTCTACACACAGACAGAAACCGATGTAGGGAGGGGTCTTTACCTCATTACCAATTAGTAAGCTGGGATCCTAAGCAGAGACATCTGGTGCTGGACTCAGCTGCCAGAGCTCTCGGCCATCATGTCTCTGGCTGCCCTCAGCCCCGGGGCTGATTGACAACAGCACTGCCAATTAGCAACATATGTACCCAGAAGAGAGTCCACTACCGTGGGGAAGTCCTCCAGCACTTGGCGGTGCTTCTCCTTGCTCTCCATGAAGCGCCACTCTGGTTCATAGAGGAAAGTGTGAAAGTTGCGCAGCATCGGGATCTTCTTCTCCACACTGATGGTCATGTCATCTTCCACGGTGTCCAGAGCGCGGAGAACCAGATAAAACACACACACTGCGTGGCTGTGAAAAAGGAAAGGCTATTAACACGGCAAGGAGCATGCACCTTTCAACATTTATTTATTCATTTCGTGTATGGATTGATGTTACGTGTGTGTGTGTTAGAGAGAGAGAGAGAGAGAGAGAGAGAGAGAGAGAGAGAGAATGAGAATATATGAGAATGTGGGTTCTGGGGACCCAACTCAGGTCGTCGGACTTGGCAGCAAGCGCCCTTCCCTGCTAAACTATTTCATTAGTCTCTTTTTGAAAATATTTATTTTTAAGCCACATTTAAAGCAGAATAGTGCTTCATGCCTGTAATCTTAGCTTTGGGAGGTTGAGGCAGAAGGATCTGGAGTTCAGGACAACTTGGGCTACAGAGTGAGACCCTCCTTCAATTACAGTCATTTAAACTGTGCCAGGCCATTTTCTAAGTGGTCTTCCCAGTAACTCTACAGAGCTAAGAAGTGATGTTACAGACTATCAATCTTTTATTTGTTACCCTGTCTTAATGGGAGTGATAAACTCTATAGTTTTGTAAAAAGTGATAACCTAAGCAGGTGGGTGCCATACCGTAACTCCTAGAATGCTTTCCAATTAACCAATGCATGTCAGGGACCAACAGTTTAGACCCACATTTAGAGAGAACTAGGCTTTTGCAGGCACAAAACTTTTCAGCATGAATGCTGTCGTGGTAACCACTGCAAACTTGTGTGCAATGTGAACATTATGAAGACTCAGTTATGCTTAAAATGTAAGGTGACAAACGAGCTAAGAAAAAACACCAGGCCTGCTCACTGACAAGTGCGGGTGCCAGGCCTAAAAGAAGGTAATAAACACGGCTGCCCCACCCCCTTCTCTGAAAGGACTGGCCTGAGGACAGACATTGGTAGATGGCCAGGTGTCTGGAAGGGCATTTGCAAGTAAACACGTGGGCACAGTGTGTGTGTGGAGGGGGAAGGGTTAGTCCTGCCTAAGCCACAACAAGGAGCCCATATTCTTTTTAAGGAGCCCATAATTCTAAGCGGTGAGCCAACGTGGCTGCAGTGACTTAAAGTCCCCTGGAAAAGCGGTCCTCCCGGAGTCAGGGCTCTCCACTAACCGCATTTCCCCATCCAGCGCCTGGATAACCGCGGCGAAGCTGCGACTGGTCTGATTCAGATACTTGTAGCAGGTCTTCAAGCTGCTGCTGAGCGAGTCCTGTGGGCAGAGAAGACATACCGCAGTGGCAGACGTGGAGCAGGAGTGGGGCTGGGGCAGGCAGCTGGCAGTTGGGCTCCGAGCCCAAGACCAATCCTTGCAAGGCCAGGCGGTGAGGGGCCAGGAGCAGCACCGTGGGGGCGAGCCAGGAGTCCTGGGCGCAGCGACCGGGCTAAGCACCAAAGTGCGCTTGACCAAGGCCATGGCCTTGGTGCTGCCGGCGGCTGCCATGGGGAGTGCAGCGTGGAGCCCTTCCTCCATAGGCGCCCACCTCAGGGCGGAGGAGATCGGACAGGGCTAGCGCTGGCCAGAGCAGAGGGAAGCAAGCCTCACTCACCGACACGTGCAGGTCCGGACCACGCCCCCTGTCGCTTCTGGCCACGCCCCCACCAGCAGGAACCCCTTGCCCACCCTTCTGCTGCACTTTCTCCTGCCACCACAAATGGTCCGGGTGAGGGGGACACGAACTGGCGCAGCTCGGAAAGGCTGGCTCTCTCTCCCTGTGTTTTTCCAAAACAAAACTATTTATGCAGGCTCCTCTGAATCCCTTCTCAACTAGGCTGGCCTTTGGTAAACTGAAGTGCTCTGTGTTTGTGGTCAGTCTTACTAAGGAGCTCTGGCTGGCTAGGAAATCGGAATGTAGACCAACCAGGGTGGCCTCGGACTTGATCGTGCACCCTCTCCTACCTCTACCTCCCCCGAGTGGAGTGCTGAGATTACACGTATGGCCACCACACCCAACAACGGGTCTGTCTTTGCACTGCCCAATTTTAGTTGAAATTGTCCAACCTAAACACATGACCACACTGTCTCATCTAAACAATAACCCCTTATCCTCTCAAGTTTCCCTTAATAATTGGGACAAAGTCCATTTCTACTCTGAGGTCTCTTTACCCCCACTGCGATTATTTTCTTCTGAAGAGAATCTGGCTTCAACAACGGCTGCACTGCGTGGCTGGCCCCAGCCTTGCTTAAGACTGCCAGAAACCTTCAAATCACTGCTCTTAGCAGCGGTATCAGGGATGTGCAGTGAGCTGGTCTTCGCGTAGGAAACAAGGAAGGGCTAAATACACTTTGCAAGGAACTGGAGGTTTGGAAGGCATCTAACTACAAATGCCAAACCAAACCTGCAGTCTTGTGCTGTGTGTGTGTTTTATATGAACGTTTTATGAGCAAGAAAATTGAGCCGAAGGTATAGCATTTCCACGTGCCCCTTGTACACAATCTCTCCCCTCATTCTAGGAAACGGGAAACACAATTATCGACTGGGGGAGTCGCTTTTGAGATACAGCATATCTGCTAGTAGGCAATCCACAGTTGCACTGGAATGGCAGGGAACCTTGGACCCTGGTGGGTCCTGTGAGCTATGTCCTTTTTTATTTGTATTTCCTACATTTCCTAATATGAATACACATCATTTTGTCCAAAGAGTAAGGCTTTCTTTTTTTTTTTTAAAAAAAAGATATATAATCCTAAGTTTCATTTTGTTGTCATTTTCAATAAGATATACTAGTTAAAACCAATATTTACTGATCAGCATATTTAAGTAAAATTCACAATCAAGCACATGAAAACAACCCACAGAGTTTCAGTGAATAAAGCAATACATTCATGGAGGATTTTAAAATACACTCTTTCAGAAGGTAGAAAGGTAAGGATTCACAAGAAAAAACTGAGTAACTTCTCTTCTGGGATACTATGTTACTCTTGTAGCCCAGGCAGGCATGGAATTCATGGCAATCCCCCTGCCTCAATCTCTTCACTGCTCAAATCACAGCTGTGATCCACACCCGGGGTGAGCAACTCTGAAAGCTCACTGACTCATGCCCCGTGAGTATCATCTATGGTGGCAATGGTCTAGGAGCTGCTCTCACAGGGAAGCAATAAATACAAGGGGATAGTGGCACTGGGTTTGGAGAGCAGTCTTAGGGAGCGATCCCCACCCCATCATCCCGAGGAGACCAGCTACAGGACTCGCTTCCTCTGTGCCCTCCACATCACTTGTTTCTGGTTGCAGCATGTCACCCTGAAGAACAGGCCCCCAAAATGACTAAGAATAATCCTACCAAGAACTACACTGCTCTCTGAATGTTGGCAAGATTTAATATGTGAACTTCCTGTATGTATGTCACAGCTACTGTCCTTAGGGGTTGCCCACATTTTTCACTGCTGCTTGAGGCTAAGAACATACCCAGAACTCTCCGATGCAGGGAAGACAGGACTCAAGGGCATTTAGGACAAGGGTACAGATGGCTACAGAGGGCTGAACTCCCAAGACTCAGGCTCCAGCTGGCGGCTACCAGCACCACTCCTACTCCCCCCTCTGCCACAGCCCCCCCCCCTTTTGTCTTTTTCAGACAGGGTTTCTCTGTGTAGTCCTGACTGTCCTTGAACTCAGAGGTCTGCCTGCCTCTGCCTCCCAAGTGCTAGGATTAAAGGCTTGCGCCACCATTGCCTGACTGTCTTGGTTTGCTTAGGACAAGAAAATCTAAATCTTAAAAACCCATGAACCTCAGAACTGGATTTAACAGCAAGATTAACAATTGCCACTTATTAGGCACCCACTGCATGTCAAACACAACACAAACATTACCCTGAACCCCTCCTAAATGTTCAAGGAAGGTGTAACAGGCTATAATCCATGCCACACAGGTAGCAGAGGTCATACTTTTTAGTGTTTTGGACAACAAACCATAATATAGTCAATAATGTTGAGTCTTAAGAAAAAACCTTTCAGGGGCTGGAGAGATGGCTCAGAGGTTAAGAGCATTGCCTGCTCTTCCAAAGGTCCTGAGTTCAATTCCCAGCAACCACATGGTGGCTCACAACCATCTGTAATGGGGTCTGGTGCCCTCTTCTGGCCTGCAGGCATACACACAGACAGAACATTGTATACATAATAAATATATATATATATATATATATATATATATATATATATATATAAAATAAAAAAGAAACAAAACCCCTTTCATTCCCAGCCTGGAACAAGCAGGCTGTTGCTAAGGTACTGTACCCTCGGTGCACTGCTATCTTACTGATGATAGAGAAACATGGAGATTAAGTTACTAACGAGAACAAGAATGTCTAAATAGTAAGAGTTACACTTGACAGAAGCCAAATCTCCTTGGAAAAGGTTGGCTTCTTCTATTTTGTGGCCTCTGAGAAATATCATAAAACTTGCATATGGGGGAATGCATTTAGATGTGCTGATATGCCCAGTTAATGACAAATTATTTGAACTTGATTTTTTTTTTTTAGGGTACTGTGTCAGTGTGTAGTCCTGCCTGTCCTTTCAAAGATTAAAAGCACGCACCACTAGGCCTGGCCTGAACCACATTTGTTCTTTGTTACAGAAATAATCAATCCTTAATATTGCTTAGGGTACGTTTCCCTCAGTGTTTTCTTATTGTTGTTACTTAAGAAAGAAATGTTAAATGAAGAGAAATTCGTTTTCCTGTTTGTTTCCCCAAGTTAAAGGTATATTAAACTATTGCTATTTATTTATTTATCGACCTGAGCTATTACCATGGCATTTAGGGTGGTCTGAAACTTCTGGGCTCATGTGAGCTTCCTACCTCCACTTCTAGAACATGCACCACAGCATGTACCTCAGTGGTAGCACCTGGTTAGCATGCTCGAGGCCTTGGGGTCAACTTCCAACACTGGGGGGGAGGTCTCACAGTGGCTTACAAAGTGCTCAGTAAACACACTGGCCATCAAAACCCTCCAGGAAGGGGTCTCACTTCCTCTGCCCCTTGCCATGGCCACCCAGTCTCCAAGAGTCTCATTTTCTAGAGGGAGAGAAAAACAGTTCCCTGCTGTAGATCACAAGCCTAAGATCTACCATCCCTTGACCTCACCACTCTGACCTCCTGCGACTATGCTTTTGGTAATTAGTTCTGCCTGAAACTCTGGGGACTTGTCTTACCTCTATCACCCAATAGGACCTGTTTGACAAAAGCCAGGTCTTTGTATAGTGTGTGGTTTTTTGTTTTTAATTTAATTACACAGACCAGTTCTTGCCTGCTAGCTGGGTTCTGGCAACACCTGAGCTTTTGAGGCTGAACAGTCTCCAAGGCAGAAAGAAGCAGAGGTGCTGTGCGGCCAGGCCTGGCTGGTCCTCCCAAGGCACACTTACAGGCCTGTGAGGGGAAACTGCATCTGGAATCTACACCTGTAATCTGCAAAGTGGCAGCAACAACAGGACTTGTCCCTTTCAGATTACTAAGAGTGACGAAGTGCACTAAACTGTTAACATGACTCTTATCACGAAGGAGTCTTTCTCTCCTCCCTCGCACCTGGCTCTCCGGGTGACATTTGGGTCCAAGTGCACAGTAACAGACGTGACACATGCAGAATTCTGAAGTGTGTGTGTATTGGGGTCTGCTCCCTTCCGGTGTCCACGAGTCCCAAGACGAGCCTAAACTGGCTGTAACCTGCTGACCACCCCTTCATCCAGCCACAAGCTTGCCTGTCAGCTGAGCATGGCATGGAGAAATGAACCCAGTTGTCCCAGACAACTGGGAACTAAATAGCAGTTGTTACTTTAAACCATTACGTTTGGTTCCCTAAACTTAGGACAAACACACGCACAGCATGATTTGACATCGCCTTCTCTTACTAGTTCCCTGGCATCAGGAAGCAGCACAGGTTTCCCCAACCCCAGCCCTAAGGTTTGGGAGGATTTGTCCTCAGTAAACGCTAAATGGTGAGATGCCTCAGAGGATTAGGATGCTTGCTGAACAGGACTGGTGACCTGAGTTCAACTCCTAGTACCCGTGTAAAGCAGATAGTGGCGAGAATAAACGCCACAAAGTTGTCCCATGGCTGCCACATGTGTGCAGTGGTGTATGTGTACGAGTAAACACACACAAGGAAATGCGTTCTTAAAAATCTAATTTAGGGGCTGGAGAGATGGCTTAGTGGTGAAGAGCACATCCTGCTCGTCCAAAGAACCTGGGTTCAGTTCCCAGCACCCACAGGGCGGCTCAAAACTACCTGTAACTCTAGTTACACATATACACAGACGCACATACAGGCAAAACCCCAATGTACACTAATTAAATCTTAAAAAAAGATTAAAAATTAATTTAAAAAATCTAAGTAATATACTTAGATAATAGATGGCTAGAAGACAGCATCTTTTGCCCTGGGACTCACAAACTAACCCTAGGGTGGCCTAGAACGCACAGAAATCTCCTGCCTCTGTCTCCCAAGCACTGGGATTAAAGGCATGTGCCACCATGCCCATGAAAAAAAAGAGAAAAGAAAAACATTTTTACTATTTGTTCATTTGTTTTTGTGGAGGATAGCGAGGGCCACAGCGCATATGTGGAGATAGAGAACAACTTGCCGGAGTTGTGCTCCACGTGTACCAGGTGGGTCCTGGGAACTGAACTCAGGTTGTGAGTCTTGCTGGTGGATGCCTTTACCTGCTGTGCCACCTTGCCCGTCAGGCTACCTGATAGTTCCTAAGTTACTTTACTTTTTAAAACCTCCGAACCACTTAACATAGGCAGTGGTGTGCATCAAGCCGGTGTGTCCACCTCTTAGCTGTGGTCCATTATCCTAGGGATGAACACTGTATTGGGAGAGAGCGCTCTGGAGGGGTTGGAGAGACGACTCAGTGGTTAAGATCAAGTACTGCTCTTGCAGAGGACTGGAGTTCAGTTCCCAGAACTGGTATCAGACAGCTTACAACCACCCCTAACTCTAGGTCCAGGGCAGGATCTGATGCCCTCTGCTGACCTCACAGGTACTGTACTCACCTCCACAAACCCACATAGACACTGACACACACACACACAATTACAACATTAACTAAATCTTTTTTAAAAGAAAGAATGAACAATCTCTACTCAGACTGAGTCAAAACCCAGCTTCCACTTCATAGCTATAGGACCTTAGATAACTTACTAACTTCCCTGAGCCCCCTCTAGAAAACACAAAACCAGTAGATCCTCAAAGGGTGACAGATGGGAGGTTATGTAAAACAGTGTTTGGCATAGACCAAGAGCTAATAAACATTAGCTAACTGTCATGGCACTCTCTAACTAAAAGGCACACACTTCTGTTTCAAAAGCCTTTCAGAAAGGTACAACAATGGAAAGCCCCAGGCAGGTGTCCTTACAGATCTGGGATGTCCACAGCGCTAAGCGTGAGGAGACTGCCTGAAAAAGCAGGTGGACACTGGCAAGGGGCAAACAGTCAAGGTATGGAGCAGAAGAGCCTTGTCTGCAAGTACTGGCCACTGCATGCCAGCAACAAGTGTGTTCGGCTCTGAGCTAGATCTGGACAGTTGGCTGCTTTAGTTGTTAATGAATACTTAATCCCTTAGTAAAGACATATGAGAGGAACGAAGTTACGTGTGACCAAAAGAATATATACTTAACCTCAGGTACAGTGGTTTGTTATAGTACTTTTGGTACTTTCCTGCATGAGATACCTTGTAATAAAAATGCATTTTTAATTGGGCTCGGAAGCTCACACCTGCAATCCCAGCACTCAGGAGGTTCAGAGTTCAAAGCCAGCCTGAGTGAGACTGTCTCAAAAAATAAAACGCCCAGTGCGTTATAGGTTCTGAAGTAGCCAGATGAGAACTGCCCAATTACCATATAACCATGGAAACTGAACTTTAAATGAAAAGGAGGAGCAGGGACATGGCCTGGAAAGTGTCATACTACGAATAACTAAAGGACACAGCTTTGTAGCAATAATACTTTCTTGGTCTGTTGTTGTTCAAAACAAGGTCTCAGCATGTGTTCACAACTAGCCTCGGAACTCAGTCTTAGAGCAGCCTGACCATGAACTCCTAGAAATCCACCTCCATCTCCTCTTATGGTAGGCTTAAAGGCGTGTGTGCCACCACGCCCGGCTGTGAATCTGTATTCTTAAGAGAATATGAGAGTTTTAATACCTCAGGATCTGTATTCCGAAACTGGCTCTAAAAGCAGGAGAACAAAGGGTTGAAGTTGAGTCCAAGAGTTTCTAAAACCTGAACTTCCCAGAAGGAGGGAGGGCAGTGAACACACCTCCCTGGTGGGGAAACTACCATCACCAGTGCTGCCAGGGGACCTGAACTGTAAGCTGAGGCTCCCCATCCCTTCAAGAAGCTGACAAACAGAGGCGGCTTCCCCCTCTAAGAGCTCAAATGAGCAACAACATCCAGCCTGGAAGCATTGGAATTTCTGAAGATTTGTAAACGTGCAATGTGAATATGTAATCTTGGTAACAGTGCCCACGTCCAAACAGGCAATCCTTTCATGATTCACCTGGGCCTCTCACGCACACAGCTGACAGGTAACTTTTTACAACAATAAATATCTGCATTTTCAAGATGATTTGTCACCTGCACCTGTGAAGTCAGGTGTGGCAGCGGGTACTGATGGTATCACAATCAGTGCTCAGAGAACTCTTCCTAATACTGAGCCAAATGAATATTCGCTCACAAAAGCCACAGATCATTTGAAAGCTCTTAACTTCCTTTCAGTAACCCTGAAAAGATTAAACTCACATCCTAGTAAGAACTGATTTTTCCCCTCCTGTCAATTTCCTTATGACCCTCACTATCCGGCCACACTCGGGAAAGGGCACCAGGTTTAAAAGTCTAGAAGCTTCTCCAAGGCAGCTTTGTTCCCTACTTCTTCTTCACACATGTTGACAAGCTACATTATAGAAAGCCATAAAGACACACTTATGAAGAAAATAACCCTATTTTCTAGTATCTTAAAATCCAGAATTGTCAGGTGAGGGGTGGTGGTGCACCTTTAATTCCAGCACTCAGGAGGCAGAGACGAGCATGACCAGAGACAAGTGGATCTCATCTCAAAAGTAAGCTCCGAGGCAGCCAGGGCCGCACAGTGAGACCCTGTAGAACCAAATAGAGACTTTTAAATCAGAACAAGCCTGCGACAGAGAATCTTACACCTGGAAGTCAGCCTGGGAGCTGACTACCAGACTATGGGGTCTCTGAAGTTGAACAGTACTAGAGAAAGCAGGTAAGCGAACCTCACAGGTCAGAACGCCTTCCTCAGATTTCTACAAAACATTCTGGAGACACTTTAGAAGGGTTCTGACAAGATGGAATCGGCCGTGACTGGAGAGGAAGTGAACTACCTGTTGCTGGAGCGGTCACAAGACCAAGTGACTTGCATTATAAAGCAGAGATTCTTTGCTTTTGGTCATTCTTCCTTAAGAACCTGACAACTGTGCACCCTTCTCCCCTGATAGGTACTCTTTGCATTTATTTCTTTGGGGGTCCTATCTGTCGATGCTATATGGCCATCCGTGGCTTACCCAAAACAGCACCTATCTATCACAGTGTAGGTGTCCCGTAAACAGGCATCATCGCAAGGGCAGAGAGGTGGCACCTGTCAGAGCTAATGAGGATTCCGCATTATGAAAAAAGTTAAAGTGATTCAATGAAGAATCTCTTTAAATAAAATACAGTGTGATGTTTCCAGCGGATGGGAAAAATTTAAGGCTTCTGATGCAAACCACTAATTCAACTGGATGTGCATGCATGCAACCGTTACATACTCTTATTACAAGAGTGAACATCACCATAAACGCACACATGTAACGAAGGGTACAGTGCGATGAAATACGAACGAAAACCAAGCTCTGGCCTTTCAGCAGCCAACATCTAGTAAGAACTTGGAGATTATGTACACAAGAAAACATAGGAAGCACCCGGGAAGGAAATAGGGGCTTGCAGGAAGATAAGGGAGCATATGAGGGAGGTGATATGTCTGAAAGCTGAAGGAGTGGTGGGTGTGGAGTTAAATTTTCTCAAGTCTGTTCTCTCTAATCTCAATCTTGGAACGCAGCCGTTGGAGTAAAAATAAACCCTCAAGTTTAGGGGGGAAAAAGTGCGCAGGAAAAGCAATGGCTTGAACAAGCAGAAACCTTTAAAAACAGGTAGGGGGTAGGGCGGGACATGTCAAGAGGATGATAGGGTTCAGCTGGGGTGTGGGACCCAGGCCAGGAAACCCCCCTTCCAAAGAGACCGGAGCGGTCGTGGCCGTTCTCCGTTATCTCCGGTGCGTGCAGCCGCCACAGACCCGCGTGGGTACAGGGATGCTCGGCCTACCTGGTCCATCTTTGGTATGAACTTCCGCTGGCCTCCCATGCGGAATCGCAGCAGGTTGTAGAACTCCTCCGGGTGGCCGAGACACTTCACGAACTCCATCCTTGGCGGCTGCGGGACGCGAGGCTCACCTGTCTGGATCTCCGTCTCTCACTGGTGTCTAGATACTCGGAATCGGCCAGGGCTAGGAGGCGGGGCCAGCGCCGGACGCCCCGCCCACCTCCCGCCCTCCTCTACCGGCCCCGCCGCTCGCGCCGCCAGCCCAGGGAGAACGCAGTGGACTGACGGGCGTTGATTGGTCAGAGCCTCTCGCACCAGGAAGACGCCGACCAATAGGAGGCCAGAGGTGCCTGGCGCGATGACCACACCCTAGAATCTGATTGGAGGGCTAGAAAGAGGCCAGCGAACGCGATTGGTTCCCAGAAGAGGGTCTTTGTTTGCTAGCTGCGTGTCGGAGGTGGGCGGCGAGTTCCGCGCGTGGGTAGACGTTCGGGAGTGCCGAGTCCCACGTGTTCTCAGGTGCCGGGAAGAGAGGTTCGCTTGCTCCAGCGCGCCTCCGCCCCTAGTTAGCTTTTACCTCTTAAGACGCCTAAGGGATGGGCTAGCAAAGGGGCGTCATACTGGGAGGAGAGCAGGGACTGGAAATGTGATTAGCGGCTTGTAGATCGCCGTGGAGGATCACGGTAACCGGAGCTGCCTGTCACTCGGGCTCTACACTGTCCTAAGGAATATAGGTTTCCAAGAGAAAGTAGGTTTCGTGATTTAAAAGAAACAGGGTAAACAGAGTCTTGCTTTCCTCTGAGGAGAGTTTCCTGTGGCTTTCCTGAGCCCCATGAAGCTTCATGTGGGACAGCCTGCAGTATTTCTCAGACGCCCCCATCCCTCATCTGTGAGACACCACGCAGATGATTCTTGGATCGTATTTTCAACGCTACTAAAACAAAGAGAACTGGGCTCTTGATGGACATACCTCTCATGTTCTGGTTAATAAACCAGGATTTATGCGGTGCCTGCAAAATCTGCACAAGATTGGGCCCCACCTGGCGTGGGAGGGGCAGCCAACCACCCCTCTAGTTAAGGGTTGCAAGGGTCAAGGAAGGGCTCCCTCCCTAGGTGGTTAATGGTTGCTAGTGGAATAACTTAAAGTTATTAACCTAAATGACACACGAATTTTATGATGACCTCTTCACACATGTATATAATGTATTTTGATCATATTCCCCTTTAACCCTCATACAACTCCCACACTTGTCAATCCTTTTATTCTCTTTTTTATGATTTATTATTTGTATCAGTGTTTTGCCTGCATGTATATTTTGTGTGAGGGTGTTAGACCCTGGAGTTACAGACAGGTGTGAGCTGCCATGTGGGTGCTGGTATTTGAACCTGGGTCCTCTGGAAGATCAGTGAGTACTCCCAACCTCTGAGCCATCTCTCCAGCCCCTCTCTTATTCTTTCAAATAGACCCATTTATACTTACATCTTTTATTATATTTTGATGTGAGTGTATCATCATACACATTCTCAGGTATGGAGGTCAGTTCTTTCTTCCTCCATATGAGTCCTGGGAATAGAATTCAGGTCAGTAGGTCTGGTGGTGTCTTTGTGTGACCTAATGAGGGGCAGATTTTCTTTAGTGGTATGACCACTAAAAAGTTACCCATGCTTCTGTTAGTATCCCTAAATAAACCTATTGAGTGATCAAGAAGAAAAATGACAATTTCAACGAGGAAGATCACGGGAGAGGACAAGAGAAAATGGTATGAGGGGAATATGATCAAAATACTTTATATACATGTATTAAAATGTCATAATGAAGCCCATTATCATGTATGGTGAACATGTTAATAAAAAACACTCTAAAGTATGTACCTATTTGGTTCTGAATGCTCATGTCCCTCCAAAACTCCCATGTTGAAGCCTTAGTCTAAAAGGGGGAACCTTTAGAGATGGAAGTTTGGGAGGAATAGTATAGAAGCAAGGTCATACGGTAGATTTTAAGATGATTCCCATGGTATTGGTGTCTTTTCTGCAAGAAAAAAAATATCAGAAGAGCCCCCCCCCAGCACACAGTGAGGTCACAGTGTTCTAGAACGTGCCATCTGTAAACCAGAAGAGCGAATCTCATCAGATAACTGAATCTGCCTTGATCTTAAGACTTTCGTCTTATAGATTCATGAGAAGTGAGAAATTACCCACTCAGCCTTTGATTTTACTTTTTAAATTTTCATTTAAAACATCAGTTTATTAGAAACAGCTGGGAAGTCAGTTAGACTTGGTCCTACACTTCAGGTCATCCAAGAATTGGAAGAGCCCTTGATAACACTTAGGAGCTTACCTGCCTAAGGCCTTACTGTTCTAGGGGGCAGCCTCACAGGTGCCCACATCCAGCAGCAATCAGACGATGTAGTGGGGCCACACCCACAGCTTGCCACCCTACTGTGGCACTCTCCCAGTGCATGCTAAGTCCTCTGGGAGGCCACTGTTGATAATGACAACCAAGCCCGGCAGAGAGTGCCCATCAGTGAGCAGGTGGAGGTTGTCAAAGGCATGCTTGATGATGCACACAGTAAGCTATGATGAGATGCTCCACAGGAAGGTGTGGGATGAGCTTTGCAGAAGCTCTTGGTGGCACAACACCAGGCATCCTGCTCCAGTGCCTGTTGGGTTTCTTTGCTGGGGTGCAATCCTGAAAGTTACTGTCACTGATCTGCACATGATCAGTGCTCCATGTCCCCCCCAAAGCTTGATGTCAGAGGCCTCTGTTACCACCCTTGTGACTGTCTCCCACTCAGTCATCCTGGGGACATAGCTAGGATATCTCTGGCACAGATGGCAGAGCTGGTATTTTGCTCAGGCGTGTGACAGTGGCTTTGGATCTTGTTTATCATTTGTTTCTCTCTGAGGCAGAGTCTCTGAAAACCAGGTTGGCCTACACACTGGGTGCTACTGCCTCAGCCTCCTGAGTAGCTGGGATTACAGCACCACCTCAGCTTCACTGTGTGGTCTTAAGTTCCATCACCTCCCCAGACTTTGTAAGGGCAGTAAAGAGTAAGTGCTCAGGACTGAGGAAATGGCTCACTGATCAAGAGTACACACTGTTCTAGAGGACCCAAGTTTAGTTCCCAGCACCCACTCAGGTGACTCATAACCCCTGTAACTCTAGCTTCAGGGGATCTGACCTCCTCGAGTACCTGCAGCATTGTGCAGATAACCCCACACAAGACACGCATTAAACATAAAATCTTTAAAAATAGAAAATAAAGCATTTTTAAATGACGAAGTGTTCATCTCCATGGCTCATCCTGAAGGATCTGAACAAGGCTTAAGTGGCGGGTGCCTGGTGTGGGTAAGCATACAGGGTGTGCTGGGCGCTGGAGATGCAGCTTCGTGACTAGGAGCATTTGTTCTTCCAAGGGACTCAAGTACGATTCCCAGCACCAACACAGAGCAGGTCACAGGTGCCTGCGAATCCAGCTCCAGGAGATTCCAACACTGCCTTCTGGCTTCCCAGGACACTGCATTCATGTCCACATACTATACACACACACACACGCACGCACGCACGCACGCACACATGCACACACATGCACACACACCCTCCAGAGGTCAACAGAAGCCAAGGTCCATCTAGTTCTCCAAGGCAAAGGGCAGATAATGAAATTCCCTCCCATCCTACTCTTAAGGGGATTCATCAAGCCAACCCTGCATGCCTGGGCGGCCCCCTTCATGAAGGGTAAGAACTGGACATAGCTCAGTGGTACAGCCATTGCTTGACACAAGTGAAGCCCCAGGCTTCATCTCAGCACCACAAAACAAAGCAAAACAAAAAACAAAACCAACAACAAAAACCATTTCTGCCTAATGAAGACAACATAGAAAACATCACACCGTTTTATTTTCAATTGCTACCCCAGTTCCACGAATTTGCTGCTGACAACCTGATGGGCTGTTTCTCTATACCCCTGGGCACTTGAATTGTCACAAATGCCCATCTTAAACCAGTAGCTTTTCTCACAGTCCCTGGGCACACCTCCCTATCCACCCTGGGTCTCCAGTCACTGGGAAGGCACCAGGCAGGCTGACCAGCAGTACCTGCCCGCAGCTGTGCCCTTATCCCTGACCCCTCCAGGAGAAAGAAGAAAGAAAATGGAGGGACTCAAAATCAACCAGTTCCTAAAGCACAACATAACATTAGCAGGCGGCCTGGGAGCATAGTATCCCCTAGCAGTCCCCACCAGTGCCCCTCCACCAGTCCCCACCAGTGCTACTCCACCCTCAGCTGTTCCCAGTCCCCAGCTGTTCTCAGTCTCCCAGCTGTTCCCAGTCCCCAGCTGTTCTGTCTCCCAGCTGTTCCCAGTCCCCCAGCTGTTCCCAGTCCCCCAGCTGTTCTCAGTCCCCCAGTTGTTCCCAGTCCCCAGCTGCCCCCATCCTCCAGCTCTTTCCACCCTCCAGATGTTCCCATCTTCAGCTGTTCCCATTTCCCCCCAGCTGCCCCTATCATCCCTAGGAATTTCTACTCCCAGCTGTTCCCAGTCCCCCAGCTGTTCCCCATCACCAGCTGTTTCCAGTCCCTAGTCGCACCCCATCCCCAGCTGCACCTCCCCCAGCTATTCCCAGTCCTCCAGTTGTTCCCAGTCCCCAGTTGTTCCCACCCCCAGCTGTTTCCAGTCCTCCAGTTGTTCCCAGTCCCCAGCTGTCCCCACCCTCAAGCTGTCCTCAGTCCCCCAGCTGTTCCCCAGTCATTCTTTTTCAGATCACTGCTGCTCCAGGCATTTTCTCCAACCCTCTGTCAGGATTTTGACAGCATGGTGGGAAAACATCTATCCCCCTGAAAGTTGTGGCTGATGCATAATCCAATGAGATGAGTGTCAACGATACTGACCCTCCAGACCCCATCCCCAACCTGTCATACGAGTCCTGCCTACACCTTTCTCTCAGGACACATGGTATCTAGATCTTCAAGGCTACAAGTTCCATGAAGATGGCCAAGTGTTTTTACGAGGACAGCAGATTCTACGGCTCCTCAGATGGCAGCCGGGGCTGGCACTGAGGGCACCACCAGGTAAGCCTCTGGAGTCTACCAGGGGGCCCAAAGCTCTCCTTCATAACCTGGTGACCAGAAGGACACTGCTCCTTCTTGTAGATCTGTGTGTGCTGTTCCTTGCCTTGGAGTTTGTCCCGAAGCCAATCTGAACTGAACTCCACCACATGATTCACGAGGGCCTCTAGAGAGGAAGAACTCAGGAGCGAACCGAGAGAGAGAGGATGGATCCCTGCTCTGAACAAGGCTTCGTTCTTTATAATGTTCCCTGGAAACAAAGAGAGACATGGGGTTAGGAAACACTCTTGTCTACAGAACCTCAAACTCACTATGGAGCCTAGGCTAAACTCCTGATCCCCCTGCCTCCTCCTTCTTCCGAGTGTTGAGTTAAAGATGCGTGCTACCACACTAGCTCGCAAACTAAGTTACGGAGCAATGACCTTGCTAAGGAGAGGAGAGTGAGCCTGATGACACAGGTGGCAACGGTTCCTCCCCACTCCCCCAACAGTTTCAAACTGCACTTCCAGTTACAGGTTCTCCCGGAACTTGAGTGGCCAGCTCCCTGGACTCAGCTCAGCTGCGCTGCCTCTCACCAGAAAGGTGCCCTTTGCTTTAATTTCCTCATCTGGATAAAGGAGAAAGCTAACAAGCGATTATCTCACGGAGTAGCACGAGGCCAGGACCGTGTGCCTGGGTCGCTGGAGTCACGTGAGAAGCGCTGGCTGTCCCCGGTACCGTTGTGCAGTCAGCTCTCCGTTTACCTCCGAAAGCTGCTTCTAGAAGCCTCGTTGCTCCTCTGGCATAGAAACTGGTTCTCCCATGAAAGCACGAGGCTTTCCCACCTTCCCATATTGAGCCGCACCCATGGCTCACTGTAAAAGGGCGCAGTTTTGCTAACAGCAACTGCTGGAGCGGCCAGCTGTGCAGCACTTACTGCTTGCTCTCCTGAGGGCAGTAAGAAGGCTGCCCTCCCTGGACCTAAGCACAGCACCCTCCTTGTCTCAACTGGAAATGCTCAGTCTCACCACTCAGTTCTCCAAAGCAGAGACCTGCTTCTTTCTCGTGCCTTGTAAGAGCTGGGAGTTGACCTGACGTTTGCCTCTGGTTTGAGAGCAGGAAGCTCCATCACCCAAGATGTGTAGGAACACACCTTCCTCTCTTCTGATGGCCTTAAGGACAACCATTCACAGCATGTCATGACCCTGAATCTTCTATATACTCCGGAGGAAGCCAGGTCTAAGACATTATCACTGTTAGGTGATACTAATACGCCATCAGGAGGCTCACAACTGACAGTCCTGTCATGTCAGAACACAGTTCAAGAACAGAGTCATGTGAGGAGAATTCTGAGTCCTGTGAGAAAACTCAACACACACACACACACACACACACACACACACACACAATAAAAGAGTCTTGTGGCCTCAGTTTCTTCAAAACAGAGTTCTTGGAATGTGTGTTCATGCGCCCCTCAGGTATAGGGGATAGGAGTGTGTTTACTTCATTGTTCATTACAATTGCTATTATGATTTGTTTAGGCCTCTGTATAAAACCATGTTTTTACGCTCTATGGCTTGTCCTCGTGATTGTATATAGCTTGAACTCATGAGACCGTCACTCGGGTGACCCCTCTTAGTCCTCAGAGTCAAGCTGTCTGATGCTCTGAATAAATTTGGCTACTGCATGAAACTTCAGTCTGTCTCATTCACCGGCTCCATTTACCCAGGTCCCTCGCACTGCCTCTAGAGCAGTAAACACTATCATGTGGGTGCTGGGCTGTTGCAAAGATGAGCAGCAAGTGATTGTGTCCCGCCCAGTTCCCGGCCGCTTGGCTAATCCCAGAAATAATTACATGGAAACTGTATTCATTTAAACACTGCCTGGCCCATTACTTCTAGCCTCTTATTGGCTAACTCTCACATCTTGATTAACCCATTTCCATTAATTCTGTGTAGTACCACAGAGGCTGTGGCTTACTGGGAAAGATCCTAACCTATGTCCATCTCCATCTTGGGCCGGAGATTCATGGCATCTGCCTGACTCTGCTTTCTTCCTCCCAGAATTGTGTTCTGTCTACTCCACCCACCTAAGGGCTGGCCTATCAAAAGGCCAAGGCAGTTTCTTTATTAACCAATGGAAGTAACACATAGACAGATGATGCCCTACACCACTAGGCCAGACAGAGAAGTGAGGGCCACCTAATCCGACCTCTGAGTCTAAAATCTAGGGATGATGAGCCAACCTCAAAACCAGGAGTGTCGGCACAACTGGGATAGGAGTCCTCAAGTCTTGACTGCCCTACACATGCATGACTTTCCCATTCATCAATTCTGTGGGGTTCCCTCCCATTGCACGAGTCATACCTAGTCCTGAAAAGTATCTCTGGTCCAATAGTGTATAGCACACAGGCTGAGCCTGGCTCAGAGCTTCCAAGGCTTGTCCTCGATGGAACTTATCAGACAAGATGTCGCAGGTGGGCTCAACCTCTGGGGGAGGACTCCACGACATCTGGCAACTATAAAATGCCAGGAAGCCACCACCATCAAAATGGAGTACCAGCCTGAGAAGACAGAAGGGATTGTACATACAGTGTTCTTACATACAATGAGATCATACATTACAACCACCAATGTATAGTCAGTTCGTGATATATAAACAGACCCCTATAGAGTCAGTTCACATGTATGTATAGTTATAATTATCTCACACATACAGCAATCAATGTACATCATCATATAGTTACCCCATGTAATTATGTCACATGTACATACAATGACCACTATGTAGGTCACATTTACACACAGTTACCATGGGACAGATCACACATACACACAATTTCTACTCGACAGCAGTCAGGTAGACCATACATTAAGTTTCTAGACTAGTCTGGATCAAACTGGGAAGTTAAGGCTCCATGGTCAGAATCATAAACATCTCAGGGCCAAATGGAATGAAGTAAAACATGCATATATGTTGTTTTCTAATTACGTTATAGCAATACGTGTTTGACAGACAGAAACATGAAAAGCTGTAAGTCTGAGTCCAGGTTAGTGGAAAACGAACCAGAGGTGGGCAGGTGAATTAGGGAGCAGATGAAGAAATGGTGGTAAAGAGGGCACCACTTCCAGTTTCAGGCTGGATTAGCCTAGATATGTGTGTGTGTCTCCTACACACCCTGAGCCTTTTGAATGTAAGGACAGAAAAGACACCTCACGAGCCGGGCGGTGGTGCTGCACGCCTTTAATCCCAGCACTTGGGAGGCAGAGGCAGGCGGATCTCTGTGAGTTCGAGACCAGCCTGGTCTACAAGAGCTAGTTCCAGGACAGGCTCCAAAACCACAGAGAAACCCTGTCTCGAAAAACAAAAACACAAAAAAACAAAAAAAAAAAACAAAAAAAAACAAAAAAAAAAAAAGACAAGACACCTCACATACTTTGGTAAGGAAATAATGGGATACTTTGTAGGGACAGCTAACCCAACAGATCTGTCTCCACAGCGGAAGTAGGAGAACCTGGGTCCACGTCTGACTTAGTGTTCTTGGGAAGAGCAGAGGAAACTTCAAAAAGCTAGGAGGTAAACACTGTGGTAATGCCTGTAATCCCAGCACTCAGAGAGGCTGAGACAGGAGGATTATGAATTCGAGGCTAGCCTAGGCAATATAGGAAGACTCTTGTTATAAATAACACAGCAATATTTCTTCCTTTCTTGTTTTCAATGGTCAGAGCCAACAAGTTGGCTCAGAGAGTAAAGGTGTTTGCCATCAGCCCTGATGACTTGAGCTTGATTTCCAGGACCACATGCTCCAGAACCCACCCACAGAACCAGCTGCTATAAGTTGTTCTCTGATCTCAACACAATATGGCTTATGTATACGCTTACACACACACACACACACACACACACACACACACACACACACAATGAATAAGTGTAATAAAAAAATACTCTTTCGAGGATTGGAGGTAAGGCTCAGAGGACTTGCTTAGCAACAATGCACAGTGTCACAAAACAAACCATCAAACATAAACTAGAGTACCTGTGTGACTCACTGGAAGTGGAATCTTTTGCTAAAAGGCAAAGTTACACATGACCATTGACCATAAAAACTTAAAAACCCTGAATACCAAAATGCTTTATAAACGCACTCAAAGGATGCACACTGGCCTGGAAATAATCCTGACAACACAGGCTACCAGACTTAGTATCTCAGAGTTTAAAGAATTTCAGCAGGAGGATTCTGAGTTGACGTAGCAGGCTTGCTATGAAACCCTAACCTGAGTTTGATTTCCAGGACCCACAGTGAAAGGAGAGAATCAGCTCCCGGAAGCTGTCTTCTGACCTTCACACTGGGGTGTACACGCATACTCATGCAATAATAATGAAATAGATTCTTTTTATTGCTAGCATGTATACAAATAGCCCAATGCCAGTAAGGATTGAGCAAATCCAGCCATGAGAATGTTCATTCCCTTCCGGAAGCAACTGGGAACTGACTCTAAGGAAATAATCCTACACATAAGCTTTATACACAAACACAGTTCTCAGTGTTCACAAACCGAGTAAGAGTCTAGACACACTTTTCTTCTGAGTCAGTTCATCCTCAAGTGTCATGTTGACTGGAAACCTACTCTATTCTTTCAGTGACCCACGTAGTTAGAATCTTTTGGAGGGCAGACCACAGTCCAGTTCTTAAGGGTGAATATAGACCTCTTTCTTGCTATGGAATAATCCTTTTTCATATACTGTAAAAAATTGTCACTTGAATGGGTTTAGTAAAAAGGTGACTGGCTGTAGCCAGTCAGGAAGCATAGGCAGGACAACCAAACTAAGGATGTTGGGATGAAGAAAGGCAGAGGCAGAGGAGTCGCCAGTCAGACAGAGAGTAAGCAGGACATGCCAGAGAGGTAAATACCATGAGCCTTGGGGTAGCACAAAGATGAATAGAAATAGGTTAATTTAAGTTGTAAGAGCTAATTAGTAATGAGCCTGAGCTATTGGTCAAGTAATCATAATTAATAATAAAGCTGAGAGGTTATGTGGGAGTGGGCGGGTAGGACAGAAAAACTCCACCTACACACTCTGCTTCCTGGATAGCAAGGTCTGGTCATCACCAAGTGCAACCGTTCAGCCACTGCCCTGCCACAGAGGGGACCGTATGAACACTGCAGACCCTATTAGGACCCCTGTCGATGTCACATCATTACCTGGGCACAGGGTCTCTCCAGTCACCTCTCTTGTTAGCTTTCTTTGCTCTGGAGAAGTTGTTCACCCAGATGCTGCCAAACAAACCAAATCTGACCTCCAGCCACCTCTGGGCAACTGCTAACAGGTTGTGCCCCCCAGGACCACAGGGGTCATCAGATCCACTAGGCACAGGTTCCCCAGATCCAGAGGGGCCTGCAGAAGTTTCCTGAGCATGGGGCCCCAGGGCCAGCTCCGGGTCCTGGGCCTCTTTCTGCCACACTCCTTGTACAGGCTGTGGGCTGCTGCCGAGTAGCTCCATCTCCTCCTCTGGATCAAACCGAAGGAATAATTGTTTTCCATGCACCTAGCAAAACAAAACAGCGACAATAAAAAAATGAACATGTATTGGTCCTTAGAGCCCTACACAGGCGCCAAAGCTTCAGACAGATAGCTGCCAACAGTCTGGATTCTTCTCCTCACCCAAAGCTTGCCCCAGCACAGAGGATTTCTTTGTCCTTTGCTCTTCTGCCCCAGTGGTGTCAAAAGAGGTGAATGGCTTTCCAAATGCCTGAAGGTAACTGGAGGAGTTGGATTACTGACAGGATAGGTCGATGTCAGACAGCACGGCCACCCAGAACATCCAAGGACAGATGTTCCCAAAGACTTCAGGACCTCACGGAAGATTATCCAAGTGCTCATTCATTTAGCTGCTCCTGACTCCATGACACATTTTTCTAGGCTAGAGTGAACCGGCATGTACACACTCGGCTGGACCACAGCTAAAGAAACAATGTCATAAAACCAAGAAGGATCCCCCACCCAGCAAACTGGACCTGGAAAAAGTTACCAACCACAGGAGAACTCACAAACACAAAACAAAACAAAGAACTATATAATCCGATGAGTGTGATGGCTCACGTCTGTAATCTCAACACTAAGGAGGCTGAGGCAGGGGGATTGAGAGCTCAAGATCTGGGCCACTGAGATGGCTCAGTGAGTAAACTCAAATCAAGCAGGTGAGACAAGGCATTCCTCTGTGAAACGGGAAGCAGGTTCAGGATGCTGACACAAGCAGTATAGCTGAGATGCAGGGACATGCCCTGTTGAATCCCACCCACTCTGACCCTAGACAAGCCCGAGGATGGGAGGCCTCAAGAACTTGGCAGAGGGAGAAGAGCTTGAGGCTGGTGGCTAAGTACAGCCGGTTGAGCCTGTAACACCAGCACTGGGAGGTGGAGCCAGGAGAATCCCTGGCGCTCACTGGTCAGTTAGTCTAGCCAAGTGGCCTGCGCCACACTCAGTGAGAGATGCTGTTTAAGAAGATAACATGAGCCAGGTGGTGGTGGCCCACGCCTTTAATCCCAGCACTTGGGAGGCAGAGGCAGGCGGATCTCTGGGAGTTCGAGACCAGCCTGGTCTACAAGAGCTAGTTCCAGGACAGGCTCCAAAACCACAGAGAAAACCCCAGTAGCAACTGATAACCTCCACCTGCACAGATATACTCATGTATGCATCCTTGTACACACGTTATATTCTACACACACACACACACATGTACATACGCACTTACACAGTCTTCTCCCCTGAAGTATATCTATATTCTCTAATCTTCAAGGACCATCTCCTTCAGGACAGAAGGACCCTTTCATGTCAAGGCATTACTAGGTCTTAATTACAGCTATGATTCTCTCCATTTAGTATTGCTGGGCAGTTTTCTTATTAAAATACCGTCTACCTAAATCTATATCCCTTGGATGAAAAATCGCTAGGAGTACCATCAGGCAGTCCCAGGCTCAGGTCTCCCTAGGGTTTCTACAGCATGGATGTCTCCTCTGTTTCCTATAAAACAGGATCCACTCCATCTCCAGATTCCCTACCATATATTTATCTGTTTCCAAATCTATTCAGTGATGAGTAAGTGCCAGCTCTCATTTTAAGTGCTGGGGGACCAAAGCCATGGGACCCAAACATGGGACAGTCTCTACAAAGAGCCTGAAGTCTGGAAGACCTGAACTCTTAAACTTGGACAATTCAGAGTTCCAGTTTCCAGTGATGAACTATAGGGGAAGGGCTATGAGACATCTTCCACTCAAAGGACGATCCCGTAGCCTATGAGGAGCATGTGTGCACATGTGTGTGCGCCTATATAAAATGGAAAAGAACTCACAGTCTAGCAGGGACTAGTATTTTGTGTGGGGTGTAAAGTCTATTCTTACAAGGGTTTTAACAAACAAGTGTATCTTAGTCTGTGTTCTATTGCTGTGAAGAGACACACTGACCAAGGCAACTCTTATAAAAGAACACGTTGAACTGGTAGCTTGCTTCAGTTTTAGAGGGTTAGCCCATAATCATCATGGCAGGGAGCAGACACGCATGGTGCAGTATTGGGGAGCTTTACATTCTGATGCAGAGACAGCAGGCAGAGAGAGAGAGAGAGAGAGAGAGAGAGAGAGAGAGACAGAGAGAGACTGGGCCTCGCATGGGCTTTTGAAATCTCAAAGCCCACATCTCCAACAAGGCCTCCAGTCCTAATCTTTCCCAAGAGTTCTTGTCTCTGATGACCAAGTATTTACATATCCGAGCCTATGGGGACCATTCTCAATCAAACCACCACAAAGGGTTTTATGCCCCATATACAATTGAAGAAATGAGAACAAAGACAATGAGAACTTGCTTCTGATCACACAGCTAAGCAGGAGCAGCAGAGACCAATTGCTACTGTATAAAATTCACCCCATACCTCCTATGTGCAGATGCTCGTAGCTAAGCAAGAAGAATACAAGATTGACAAGAACACAGCCTTGCCCTGTTTCTGTCTCTGTACATACCACAAAGGACAGGCGTGGCAATAAGGATGCACCAGGAAGAAGTTGAGGCTATCGCAGAAGTACAGAGGGGGGGTCATCTCTCAGCTAACGCAAAGCAGGCAGGATAGCGTGGTCAAGTGGAATCTGAAGAGAGGCTAACATTGCCACGATAAACTGAAGAGGCAGGAGTGGAAACGGTTGAGGAAAAAGAAGGAGGATGTGCCCAACCAGGGAGAAACATGTCTACACTGTGGGCAAGAACTAACCGAACTAGCACACACAAAGAATGATTTGGCTAGGTGAAAGGCCAGAGAGACAGGCAGGGAGGGGTCAGTGCACATGGAGTCCCTGAGGCCCCTGAAGGAACTCTGACTCCCATTCAGGATGAGAAAGTGTGAATCCCGATCTTCAACAGTACTCATTCCTTCCTTCACATCTGGCCTGCAGGGGCCAGCAGAACCACACCAGAGACGTAGGTAAGAAAGAAGAGAAGTTATCCAGATTACGCATGCAATCTTCAGACCCTTTTTTGTATGTTCTTTACGGGCCCCAGTCCACAGTGACAGGAAACATCACACTGCAGGGACACATGCAGTCCTAGCACTGATGTCCACTGCTGAAAGAAAAGATGTCATAAAACATCTTGGCTAAATGCCTGCAGGGGAGGTGGGGTGAGCCAGCACACTTGAGATCTGGGGAAAGCAAAACTCACCCGGGCATCCTGGAGCCACAAAGACTGGAAGGAGGCAGGGTTCAGCTTCTTACTGCTCCCTCCTGTCTTGACCACCTTCTGGCCCACAAAAGGTGAGACAAGGCGGTGAAACTTCCTCACAGATGGCCCTTCCGGCATCTCTGCAAGTAGAAAGTGGCAAACGAGACCATACTGACTTAGCTCGGTCCTCTAGAGCATGTCTGATAGTATGGTACCCCAAGGTGCCAGTTTGGGTCACCCACTTTAAGGATGTATGTGTCAAAACTGGAGCCTGACTGAGGTAAGAGGGGTCAGATCTCAGAGACAACTGAGTTGGGGCAGGGTAAGGCCCAGCTTCGGAGCTCTGATTTCTCTTCCTGGTCCCTCATCCTTATCCATGCAGCAAATATAATCAACATCACATGCTTGATGTCATGTAGCAGGCACGGTCTGCTTCAAAGGCACAGCCACCTCAGTGGTTGGCCACTCCTTATTCATTTGGCTTCTTGAGACAGAGTCTCACTACGTAGCTATAGGTGAGCTGGCACTGTGTCGTTCTAGCTGTCCTCAAGACTGACAGCTCTCCTCCTGCCTCAAACTCCCAAGTGCTAGGATTACAAGCATACAACACCTCCTTACAAGCGTGCAACACCTCCTTGTTACTTTTTGCCAGGTATATTAGACCTCTACGTCATTTCCATGCTTTCTCTGTCTTTCCCAATCCCACCCCCAAAGCAATCATTCCAATCCTCTGCTCACTTGCCCATCCTTGGCTCTGGCTCTCTCAGGACCACCCCAGGGGAGGGAGAGACGCACTAGTTATGAGATCATTAACAGTGGTTCTCTCTATAGGACTACAGTGCCGGCAGAGCTCAGAACTGTGACAAGCAGACACCAGCCAGGCAAGGAGGCTACCAACCAGCTTAGTGCCGGCAGAGCTCAGAACTGTGACAAGCAGACACCAGCCAGGCAAGGAGGCTACCAACCAGCTTGAGGCCTGATGTCTGATGGCTGAAAAGCTACAGTAAACGCAAGGCAGGATTGCCTGTCACCCCTCGCCTCCCTGTTCCCAATCATTCAACATCACTGAGAGCCACCAGGATGAGACCACCCAAGTGGTCTACATCCTGACTTTACTGAGTGGGAGCTGCCCTACCCCCCAAGGTTCCACCTAACCTTATCTGCCACTCACCAGCCCTGTGCCATAAACTATGGTGAAGATTATCAAAGGCACACAGCAGGCAGTTATTATTTCAGTGTTTCTAAAGGCGGGTTGGTTGTTGGCTTTCTGTTGTTTTGTTTTGGTGGTGTTTTTAAGTATCACTCTGTAGCCAAGGCTGGTCTTGAACTCTGAACAATCCTCCTGTCTGAGTCTCCCCAATGTGAGCACTGGAATTACAAGTGTGAGCCACATACAACTCCCTTCCTCCCCTCTCCCCACTAAGACACTTTTTAAAAAAAAAATTATTTATTATGTATACAATATTCTGTCTACATGTATGCCTGCAAGCCAGAAGAGGGCACTAGACCTCATTACAGATGGTTGTGAGCCACCATGTGGTTGCTGGGAATTGAACTCAGGACCTTTGGAAGAGCAGGCAATGCTCTTAACTGCTGAGCTATCTCTCTAGCCTTCCCCCCCCCCCCCCAGCCACTAAGACACTTAAAACAGATTTTAACCGGAAAATTGGGATACCCGAGACATCCCACGAATTCTCATAATTCATAAGCAACACATTCAATAATGCTATTTTTCTTTCCTGTCTTGAGACAGTTTTGCCTATATTCCAGATGCCAAGCTGGCCTACAGCCCTCTGTGTATGGATGATCTCCACCCCATGGCACTGTCATTCCAGGACTGCTTGGCCACTCCTGGTTAATGTGCAAACCCAGGGCATCTTGCAAGCTAAGCAACCCCTCTACCAACTGCGCTAAGTCTTAGGCTTCAGTGCAATATTTAAATTCATCCACATTTGGATTCCCACCCACACTCTTGGAAATGTGGTAAAAGTTCATCTACTCAGACCTTCAGGGGAAACTGCTGGGCTGGAAGGCGGCTTGCTGGGATCCTAATTATCTCTCAGCTCAGAGTCCCCCGGCCTCCTTCAGAGAAAGTTCTGGAAAAGTCCGCCTGTGCAATGCACCATAATCTTACATTTCTACAGCCTGCTGGATGTGGTAGTGCAAGCCTTTAATCCCAGCAGCCCCAGAGGCAGAGGCAGGAGGATCTCAAGAGAACTGAGGCCAGCCTGGTCTACATAGCGAACCCAGGCTACTCAAAGATCTGGTCTCAAAACAAACAACAACCCCGCCCACGGGCATGCTTTGGTGGTCAGGAAAGGGAAGAGAAAATGAGAACCTTGGGCTTCGTTTCTAGGGCGGTGGTCAGGCTGTGCAGGACGTGGTTCCAGCCTCCAGTCTGAGTCTTAGGCGGCTGCGTTTCTCAAAACTTCAGATGATTGAAGGGGGAGGGAACACGTGAAGGTCAGGAGGGCCCGGGGAAGGCGGGAGGCAACGTGATCAACAAAAACAAACGTGTGACTCAGCTGCGCGTGGCGTGACCGGAAGAGACGCTGCTTAACTTTTCTGTAATTGCCTTTTCACCAAAGGTTAAAAAAAAAAAAAAGTGTTGACAACGTGCACGTGTGCGGCCCGGGGAGGATGAGGAGGAGGCCGGGGTGCGCCCAGGCAGGTCCCGCAGAGCTAGCTGTACTCTACGAAACCGGGTCTCAGCGGCTGCAGCGGGAGCGCAATCCGCTCGCGCTTCCCAGTTCCAGACGGGAGACGGTGGTGGGGAGGACACGGATGCGGGGACGAGGGAGGACAAGTTCAGCCTGCGAGAGGCGAGCTGGCCCCTGCGGCCGGGAGCCGAATAACTCTTCCCGGGGATAGGCGGGAAGCCGCTTCCGGGACTCCACGGCTCCTCCAGGGACCCAGTTCGTCCTGCAGGTGGGTGGGGAGCTGCGGGCTTCTCTCCTGGGAACTCTGGAAATGAGGACCCTCCGAGACGGAGGAGCTACAAGCTCTTCCCCTGGGGGTGCTAGAGGCGGGGTACGCCCCGGGACGGAGAGCTGCGATCTCTCCTGGAGGAGCTGGAGACAGGGTTCACCTCGGGATGGGAACTGCGGGTTCCTCTACTCAGGCTCCTCCCACCGGTAGGAAGGATGCTGCGGTTTTCTTCCTGCCGTAACCACTGGAGACGCAGCTCTCTCCCTGGGCGGCTTCCGCTCTGTTGAGGCAGGCTGGAAGCTTATTCGCCTGCTCCCCGGCACCCACACCCCTCTGTTCCTCCTTTCCCCACGACTTCCCGCGGGCTTGCCAACTCCCAGAGTCTGGGAGAGAGTGGACTAGTACCAAGAAAAGGCAAGCGCTCAGATGCTAGTGGTCTTGACATGGTTCAGGCCAAGACAGACGTTTCTGGTCCTCTGCACTCTTCTGCGAGGTTTTGGTTTTGTGAGAAAAAGCCTCACAGTATAATGCAGGCTGGTTTGGAACTCACTGTGGCACCCTGGTTACCCTTGAACTCCTGGGTGACCCTCCGGTATTAGACTTTAAAGTGCTGGGATTTTAAACGCAGTTAGCACGACCGGTCTGAAAAGCTTTTAAAGAGTGAAGTTAGTTTTTAACTTTATATTATTTTAATAGTGTTTGAATTTTTACTATGTGCTTTAAAAAAACTTTTTTCTATTGTGTATTGAAAATTTTATTTGGAAGAATAAAGATGGCAGCGGGTTGTTCAACGATAGTTAGGACTTAAAGAAGAGTGGGGCCAGCACTTTCCAGGAAGTTAGCGGACCTTTGGCGAACTCCGAGCAGGCCTACAGGAGGTGGCTAGGGTGTCAGTCCCTGGACCTTGCAACTGAGGGCCCCAGGAGGACCTGGCCAGCACAGGGAAGACAGCCCTGCCTCAAGGAGTAGCTCAGCTAGTCTTTCACCATAGCTCCTGCTGCAGGTCAGAGAGCAGAAGTAAGGAGAGGAGGCCTCTGACATCCGGAGGGCAAAGGTCCCTTAGGGGCAGAAGGTGAGCTTGAGGGTGCAGCATTTTAAAGAGGGGGGGCTCCCTATTGCATACTGGAGTACGCTTTCCCACTTTCTGCAGTTGGCCTCTTCGGAGAATCAACATCTGCTACAGGATTCAGTGCACTCCGGTGGCAGCTTCCAGAGGGCGACATGCACGCATGCGGGACACACACACACACACCACATTTTGTAGACAGGCTGTGTTGGATAGAAGCCATAGCCCAAATCCCGGGAGCCTTATCTGGTGGAATCAAAGCTGTGCACCTAAGAGGTCTCTTCTGAGACCGAGGGATGCTACAGCTGAGAAAGTGAACCGTTCACAATTTGCTGCTGTCACTTAAAATCGCCATTTTAGTTTACTGAGCACACACTGTGTGTGTAAGACACCTTGGAAAATCTTTACGTAGACTGCCTCGTTGTTAGCTGTGGGAAAACAAGCCAGCCACAATACCTAAATCTAGCGTTTAAATGGGACATCTATGCCACAGCGTTACAGACATAAAGCCGTATTTCGCAAACTCTGATATGTGTATGGGTCAGTTGGAAACGTTTAAGTGTTGATTAATCTTTGTTGTAAAACATGATTGCAAATATGTAAAAAATATTTTGATAAAGCTGTCAATGTCTAGCCTTCAGTGGTGCTCAATAAGCAGTAATGTTTTTGAGGAGAAAAGTTGGGTTGGGGTTGACCTCGGATTTAACAGCTGGAAAACTAGCTAGAACGGACATGGAAAGGGAGATGAGAATGCCTGCGCCCCACGTGGTGAATTCATGAACTACAATCGCAGTGCTTCCTTGTTCTCCAGGCCTGGGGAGGGGAGGAATTGAGTAAATGCAGTCTTTCTCCCACCACTGTGGCCATAAGGAAGTTCTCTGGATGGCAACATTAAAGCATTTGGACCATCAGATGGTCCCTGAGACCCCTATAATCTAACTTTCCTTTTTCATAGCTAGTCTTCAACTCTCCCAGGCTGGCTGTTGGACACTCATTCTTAGTAACTGAACCCCTGTAACCCCACTGAACTCTCATAGGCTTGTACCTCCAAAAAGGGATGTAGGGATTGGCAGAAATTATCCAACCTTCATTTAAGATAACTAAGGTTTTCTTCGGGCTCCATTTGTCCCACCAAGTGTTAGGGCACCCTAGACAGATGTGATGGTTAATCTGACAGACAGCCTTCCAACCTCAGACTATACCAGAGACGAAGAACTCAGACTGGTCTTGAACGTGTGAGCCTCCTGCCTCCACCTTGTGAGTGCCGGGGTATCAGGTTTATTCCACACCTGGTTTATGCAGTGCTGAGGGTCGAACCCAGGACTTCACACATGCTAGGTAAGCATTTTACTAATGAAGGTAAAGCCCCAGACTAAACCTTTCTCCTTTATGTCAGTTGTCTCAAGGTTAATTATGGCAAGGGAAAGATGACAAACACACTCAGTACGCCAAGCATTGTGGACAGGGGTTCCTCCTAATAATTCTTCAGCCCCATTTGGTGCATATTCAGTGATAAGAAACTTGTGGCCATTGTCATCAACCCAACCACACCCGGTCACAGCTAAGCTGTCTCAGAAGCTGGGGCCAATGTATATCCAATGGACTTAACCTGGCTCCCAGAAGGTTTTATCAGTCAGAAATGTGACCATAAAGCCATGTGATTTGTTAGTAGGCTTGCCCTTTGAGAAAGTGACTTGTCCTAATGACATCATTTTGTACCCTCTCCCTCGCTTCTCCCCCCTCCCTAACATGTACTAACAATTTGGACATGCATCTTTGTTGTCGATGATGATTGAGACAATGTTCACCACCAGGCCCGTCTGCATCTTTTATAGTCTCTTGGATACAGCAACTCAGGCTTCCTTAAGGATTGCAACAAGTCTGGTGATCAAAGAGGCCAAGTTACCTTAACTGGAGAGAGGTCCAGTCATGACTGTATGCAGAAAGAGGCGTCTACTGAGACAATGTACAATTTTGTTCTGAAATACATTTCTAAAGAGACGTGATGTATGCAGGGTGGTGGTGGCACACTCCTTTAATCCCCGCACTTGGGAGGCAGAGACAGGCAGGTCTTGAGTTCGAGGCCAACCTGGTCTACAAAGCAAGTTCCAGGACAGGCTCCAAAGCTACGGAGAAACCCTGTCTCAAAAAAACCAAACCAGCCGGGCGATGGTGGCGCACACCTTTAATCCCAGCACTCGGGAGGCAGAGGCAGGCGGATCTCTGAGTTCGAGACCAGCCTGGTCTACAGAGCTAGTTCCAGGACAGGCTCCAAAGCCACAGAGAAACCCCGTCTCGAAAAACCAAAAAAATAAAATAAATAAATAAATAAAATAAACCCAAACCAAACCAAGCAATGTGAATGTTTTAAACAAAAATGCCCTAACAAGACCCATGGAATCTCTTTGGCCGACAATTTGGGATCTCTCTTCTTACTAGGACTCACCTTACCTGATTGACAGAAACTCTCAGTTTGATGGGTTTGGCTATTCTTTTAAGAGTTGGTGGGCTGGAGAGATGGCTCAAAGGTTAAGAGCACTGGCTGTTCTTCCAGAGGTCCTGAGTTCAATTCCCAGAAACCACATGGTGGCTCACAACCATCTATGAGATCTAGTGCCCTCTTCTGGTGGGCAGGTATACATGCAGACAGAATATTGTATACATAATAAATAAATAAATTTAAAAAAAAATCACCAAAAAATTTTATTAAAAAAAAAGAGTTGGTAAGTTTTTCTTGGGCCAGTAGGATTTGGTCACTTGAGCCAGGCTGTGGTGGTGCACACCTTTCGTCCCAGCACTCGGAGGTAGAGGCAGGTGGATCTCTGTGAGTTCGAGGTCAGCCTAATCTAGTGAGTTCCAGGACAGCGAGAGCAACACAGAGAAACCTTGTCTTGTCTTAGAAAAGCAAAAAAAAAAAAAAAAAAAAAAAAAAAACACCAGGGTAGGGAACCCTAACTGCTCTTTGGACTGGAGACGGAGGGGGAGAGGAGTGGGGGGAGGGGGAGGGAAATGGGAGGCTGGGAGGAGGCAAAAAAAATTAAAAAAAAATAAAATATAGGAAAAATAACAGGTCATGAGCACAGCACTTGCCACACAAGCCTGACGACCTGAGTTTGAACCCTGGACACATAGAGGTGAAAAAGAGAGAAGTAACTCCCAAACGATGTTGTGACCTCCACTGGGGTGCTGTGGCGTGTGTGCCCCTGTGCCTGCCCCTTCATACAATCAACTAGATAATTTTGAAAATACTTTAAAATATTTTCCGGTTTTACATAGAATAGTGTGTGTGTGTTATTACTACTAGAAAATAACCGGAATGCCATGAGATCTGAGGCCCTAGATGCCTGGCAGATGTGGCATAAGCAGGTCCTGAAGGTGGGTGATATGTAAGCCCAGCCATGCTGCAGGGACCAAATGACACATGGTTGCTCGACACGTGGTCTTAGGGTCAATGATTGCTCCGCGCTCCTCGTATTTCTGAGGTGAAGCAGATCGGCAGGTGTGACCTGAGGATAAAGGAGACAACTCCCTTTGTCTCACTGGGATATTTGTCCCTTGGGGGCCACTCAGGATGTGTCCTGCATCGGGAGACAGGAGAGACCGAGGACCATTCAGTTAAAGGAATCACAGGCACTAAGGCAAATGCTCTAAAATGTCCCCACTCACAGGGGATAGCTATGTGAGAAGCTGAGGACAGGAACTTCCGTTCCGGCTGCTCCCGCCCTCTCCAGGAAGCTGAACCTGTCCTGAGATCTTCCACTTCCATTCCCTCAGCCGCCTCTGCCACTAACTCCAACGTGCCAAAGCCGTGAAGGGGGAACTGGGTAGAGACAGTCCCTGTCCTTTGGTCTACTAAAAAGGGCGTGAGCCTCAGGACTTCTAGAAAAGAATTCTGAGGGAAAGAGGAATACAGATAAATTTATTAGTTAAATACTGATTTTACAGCCATTTCACCTTAAGACAATGTTAACAGGTTGCGGAGGGGGAGGCAGCCTTCGGGGAGCAAACGGTGTAAAGGAGGATTACAACAATCTTGGTTCAAAGCTATTCTCTGCTACGGCCAGTAACGTTTCGGGGTGGGGGCTGGGAGTTTGGGGTACAATGGATCATGCCATAGTTGGCTACAGCTCTGTGGGTGATGAGGACGAGGAAGGATCTTTGGGGGCCCCAGGAATGGGGGAGGGGAAGAAGGCCAATTCTAGGAGAGCTACAAGCATGGCAATCCCATCTGGCCCTGAGATGGCTTCCATCCATCTTCCATCTGTCACCTTTGTCCTTCTGCAAATCTCCTTCGGTTGTTCCTGCTTTGAATTTGTCTTGCAAACGCTCTGGGTTTCTTAGACAAAGGACCCGGGCTGGAGAAAGGCCCAGATCCAGGTGACTATTTGACTTGAGAAAGGCCATGGCCTGGCAGGCTCAGAGCAAGCTCAGAGCAAGCAAGCTGGAGCCCTGGGAACAGGGTTGTGCTGTAGACACAACCTCCAGAGGGATCCAAGGGGCAGATGAGTGTAGTCACCAAGCTGCTTCCGTAGCAGGTTTTGTTCCTCTGTGGAACCCCTGTGTGTGAAGGGGTTGAAAAAGGATGCTAGGCGCAGCACCCCATGGCCCTAGCCTGCTACACAACTGAGCTCTAGTTCTGCAGAGGATAGGAGATGTTCAGGCTGGAGAGCAAGGGTTTAATGCCGGAGTTCCTGGGAGAGGGGGAAGGGAAGGCTCGACAGCTGGACTGGGATCTGACGCATACCCTGTGTGATGGGTGATGTGCCTTCGCCACCACCGTCTGCCCCAGGGAACATTCAGTAACATCTGCACTGCACCCACGCTTCTGGAGTCAGATCTGGTATGGGGCATGCAGGGATATGCCATGCCTCAAGGGGAGTGTTGGACAAGGGCAGGGCTGCCACGTCCAGTCCACATCAAGTAGACACCCTGCACAGGCTGGAGACAGTGTCTTGAAGCCTGGAACCCTACAGCCACCTGAGGAGCACAAAGGAAAAAAACCCCACTACCTAGAACCACTGGGGTGGAGAGTTGGGGTGAAGGAGATTAGGTCTCTGTCCTGGACAAGCAGGTGGAGAAAGAGAAAGAGATCTCCTGCTCCAGGGAAGAGCCTCATTGGGCCATGCTCATGCGAAGGTGGGCATGTCTCTAAGGTCGCAGGCTCTTCCCAGGGCTCCACCTGAAAAAGGTGTTTGAAGAAACCCAGCACCCACATCCCTAAGCGATTGTCAACAACTTCAAGTTCTACCCAGTTGTTCTTCGGGAGTTGTTCCCAGACGAAGGGGCTGGCCAGGATGCCCCAGCCTCAGACTTTGCTGGCCCCCAGGTCCCAAGTCCGAGCAGGAATTTGAAGAGGGAGAGGGGATGATTACGCGGTAATTATGTCCCCGTGACTGTCAGCCAGGACCAGGCTGTTCCAAGAGTCCTGCTTGGAGCTGGCCTGTGATGTCTGAGTGACCGGAGATGCATAGCCTTGTGGGGAGAGCTTCAGAGCAGACAGCACTGGATGGATGGAGGGCCCATGGCCGGACACAGTACTGACAGAGAACGCCTGGAAGGCAGAAAGCAGAGTGAGCCAGTAGGAGGCCCCTGGGGGCCCAAGGACCAGATCTGGGGAAAGGGTGAGGGAGTAAGCACTCAGCTGCTTCTCTAGAGCCTAGGGCCAGGGCCCAGCTGCAGGGGTCTGTGTGCTTCCCCAGGGCTCCCGAGAACAGTATAATTAGGGCCATAACCCAGGAGTTTTGGGCAGCTGTGCTTTCTCAGAAGGCTCTGACAGCCACAGGAGACACTCTTATCACCACTTCCGGGTCAGATAGAGGTCTTTCCTGGTCAGATTGAGGTCGTCCTCTCCATCCTGAAGGGGTCCTAGCACTTTTGTTTCTGTGGAACCAGGTTCTCTCTGGTTCATTCTGAGGGTAGAATGCTCAGACAGCCACACACACTTAGAGGTAGTGGGGCTGGAAAAGGGAAACTGTGACTTCCTCATCCCCAAAGAGGCAGACGAACTGGGCACCATCATACCTTCAAGAGGGCATGGTCCCCTGCTGAGCCATTGTGGAGGCTCTCAGGAAGCTGGGACTTAAGAAGATAGTTTTCTGCCTACCTCTCACCCAAGCCTGAACCATGCTAACAGGGTCCTCCTGCCTTCCCTGAAAAGCCTTCAAGGCCAAGGTCAAAGCACTTCCAACTCTAGAGTCCAAGTTTGCTTCCAACCACAACACCCAAGTCTGATTCAGGGGGTAGTTGGTGCTTTTTGTCACATGTACCCTGGGTGCAGTCCCTGCGTCCTTCTCCTTGTTCTCACAGGTCACAGCACAGGGAGCTGCTAAATATGTGGCATTCTTTGTGTCCGAATCACCGCAGCTGGACAAGAGGCTGGGCTATTTGGAGCTGGGCGGCTCAGGGGCAGCCTACAGCTCACCTCCCAGGACTGGGCAGGCCACCAGGGATCCGGAATCTACTTTCTTATTAGCCTCGTCACCACACCCACCTGGGATATGGAGGTGCTGTGTCCATAGTGAGAGGACAGCCCAGGCTCTGTCTTGATGGGGCGCATCTCGTCACTGCTGCTGCTGCTGGTGGTGGTGGCGTTGCTGGAGTTGCTGGAGGCGCTGCTGGTGGGCGGGAGGCTCTCACCAGATGGACCTGCAAGGAGGCAGAGTCAGGAAACTCAGTCCAGCTGCAGGGACGAAGGCCCTAGTTACATTGGCTGGAAAGAAAAGTAGGTGTCCTTCCGGTGAGGAACAGCGGTTCTCTGATGGACCAACAGCAGCATCCAAACTCCAAGGAGACTATTTCACGTTCTTAAAACAGTGTCTGCTGTAGTCCAGGCTAGTCTCAAACTCACTATGTAGTTGAACTGGTATTCCTGCCTCCACCTCCTGAGTGCTGGGATGACAGGCCACCACGCCCAGTGTATGGAATGCTGGAGGTTGAAGCCAGGGCTTCCTGCCTGCTAAGTACTCACTGAGCTACACCCCGAGCCCTAAGGGAACTTTTGCAAAAGACTCAGTGATTCCCTCCTGACCCTAGATCCATAAGCCCAGGAGACCACATTCTGTTTTGGGGATTCCACGCTCTCAGCGTAGTTTTTCAACGTAATTACTATGTATTTCAGGAGACTGCCAGAGGGTTCTGGGACAGCAACCTCTAATTAACTATATTAATTTCTCCGTAGCAAAATGTGAACACTGCTGGGGGGGTTGGGGGGAAGTGGCGGTGACGAATGGTCTGTGCCGCTCCAGAACAGGTCCTGCTACAGAATTTATGGTCCTGAATTCTGACTTAGAGTTGAGGACTCCACCTGAGCCCAGAGGCTCTGCTGTGCTCCTAGTCCAGGAGGCGGAGAGAGGCAGGTACGACCCGTGAGGAGTGGCAGAGGGTTCAGGTGGAGATACTTCTTCCCCAAGTCCCTGTTTAATGTAGGAACCTAGAATGCCGGCCATGGCTTTTTGTGGGTCTGCCTGCCTGGGGTAAGAAGGTGAGCTGTCCACCACATCAGCCAGTTCATTCCCTCTGCTGAAGCCAATCAAATCCTAATTTGGCAGCAGGGAGCACAGAAGGCTCTGGGTAGGAGACATTAGTGACACTCCCCCCCTCCCCCCGTCTCTCTTGTGTGCCATTTATTTTATTTTATGCGCATTGGTGTTTCGCCTGCATGTCTGTCTGTGTGAGAGCATCAGAAGCCCTGGAACTGGAGTTACAGACAGGTGTGAGCCCCATGTGGATGCCAGGAATTAAATCTGGGTCCTCTGGAAGAGTAGCCAGTGCTCTTAATGGCTGAGCCATCTCCCCATCCCTGTAACCCTCTTCTTAACTAGAGATTAAGAAGGCATTGCCATTAAGTGGGCGGCTCATGCCTATATAATCCTACAGTTTAGGAGGCTGAGGAGGAGGGTCATGAGGTCAAGGTTACTCTGAGCCATGTAGAAACTCTGAAGACAGAGCAACATATTGAACAGACTGTTGATCCCAGAGTGAACATTCCAAATCCCAGCCAATACCAATGTGATTTTAAGCCATTTACCCTCGAGCCCCAGTTTGCTTATTAGGAAGACAGGCTAACAGTCTGCTTCTGTCAGGTCTTAAGGGGATCCCTGCAGGAACTTGTGCAGGTTCAGAGCTCTACGTGACATTAATGTACCCCCAATTACAGATCCATCTGTCAGGAGCATGCCTAACGAGAACTTTGTCTGCTTTAATTGCAGCATCAAAGACAGGACCAATGAACATCACTCTCTCAGGCCGCACACTGGTCCAGCCAGTCTGTTGCAAGGAGTCTATTGCAAGGGCAATCATCCTGCGGCTTCATGGGCCTGGCTTCTTTTCTGTCCTGAGGGAAGAGGATGGAGGAGGCGGTTACCACCATCCTCTGGCAGCCTACCGAGGCAGACATGGTTCTCAAATGCTCTGGGAACTCCTGACTTGCTCACATGCCTGCGCACGGATCTGTTCCTTACCTGCTGTTGTCTTAGATTTATTCAGGTTCTTGGGTTTTCGTTTTCTGGTTTGAATCCCCTCCTTCCGCATTGCAAGAGGCCTGGGTACCTGAAGGGTTGGAAGTTAATATGTTTAATATATCAATTTCCCTTTGTAGATGTCTGCTATGGTCTTGAAACACACTCTCTCTCTCTCTCTCTCTCTCTCTCTCACACACACACACACACACACACACAAAATTAAATGAAGGTTTGCACTATGGTATTGAAACACACTCTCTCTCTCTCTCTCTCTCTCTCTCTCACACACACACACACACACACACAATTAAATGAAGGTTTGCACTATGGTATTGAAACTCTTTCTCTTACACACACATACACACACATTAAATGAAGGTTTGTGCTGTGGTATCACACACACTTTCTCTCTCACACACACATTAAGTGAAGGTTTGTAAAAGAAGAAGCATGTAGATTCTATTCTTGAGGAAAAACAAGTGAGACCTGTAGAACAGAAATGGAGGAGGCTCCTGTCAGGCAGAGCTGAGGGCATGAGGGGGCATAGGTAGGGCATAGGCCTGGCAGGGCAGGGCAGGGCATTGACTCACCCCATGGAGCTTCATGTAGAGGCCACAGGCATTGCACACAGGCTCTCCCTCGGCATTGCGGCGCCACAGCGTGGTGGTGGTGGTCTGGCAGTTGGCACAGGAGAGGCCTACCCGGCGGGAAGCAGACTACAACATAGATCAGGGTATGGTATGAATGACCTGTCAACAGAGCATGTCTTCCCCAGCGTGGAGCTCATGGATGCCAGTGTCTGATTATGTTTGGGGCGAGGAACTTGATGGGTCTCAAAGAGGAAGCTTCAGGGTCTCTCTCTCTAGTCCCCTTCCCTGGATACACCAAAGTGGGTTGGTATTGATCAGAGTCAGGTGGGAAGAAGAAGAAGAGGAGGAGGGGGGAAGGAGGAGAAGGAGGGGGGAAGAAAGAGGAGGAGAAGGAGGGGGAGGAGGAGAAGAAGAGGAGGGGGAGGAGAAGGACGAAAGAGGAGGAGGAGAAGGAGGAGAAGAAGAGGAGGAGGAGGAGAAGGGGAAGAAGAAAAAGAGGAGGAGGAGGAGGAGGAGGAGGAGGAGGAGGAGGAGGAGGAGAAGGAGGAGGAGGAGACACAGGCAGCAAACACCTGCTCCCATTCCAGGCCTCCCTAGCCAGAATCCACACCCACTGCTTTGCCTTCTTGGAATCCTGGTCTTTCTTGGGGATCAACTGAAAATAAGACGACTTCTGGTTTATGTTGGCCTTCAGGACAAAGGGACTGATCTGGCTGGATCTGGCCTGGATCTGGCTCCCTGTGGCTGGTGCTGCTCACCTCGCTGAGCTGAGTTTTCTACTATTGCCTGAGAGGGGTGATGAGGGTGGACTAGCTGGGCCAGCATCTTCGAAGCAAGCCCAAGCTCACTCTAAAGGTGTGAGAAGCTCCCTCCTTCTCCCACCTACCTAACCCCTCAGCTCATATCCTCCAATTCCAAAATGTAAAGCTGGGCAAGAGTCTCAAAGTCTGGTGCAGGGAAGACGGGCGAAGCTGGCTGCTCTCCAGGCAACTGTCCCTAAGCCATAGGGGTGCTTGCTTACCAGCCGACGCTGAGGCTTAATGAGGGGTCGGTTGATGCCGTTCATCTTGTGGTAGAGGCCACAGGCATTGCACAGGTAGTGTCCTGTCCCATCTCTCCTCCAGAGCGGGGTGGACATGGCCCCACAGTTGACACACTCTCTGCCTTCCGAGAAGTCATCAAACATATCTACTGGGGGAGGACACAGGAGAAAGGGAACACAAATGATGACTTTTGTTTTGCTCGGAGACCTTTCACCCGGAACGCAGGGCTCAAGGTCTCTCCAGAAGATTCCTTCTTCCTCGGTCAGGACTGCAAGGCAAGTGGGTGCCACTGTTTGCCACCCAGACGCAGCAGAGCTGCCTGAGGAAGTCATCAGATCCCTAGGTGATAGGGGACACTTCTGAGTCCAGATCTTGCCACTACAGTCTTCACTGTACCACCTAACCTGCTCAGACCTTTCTCTCCGTTTTACTTCCCAAAATTATGACCAGGTGACGGTTTGAACACGAAATGTCCCCACAGGCTTATGTTTTGCACACCTGTTCCCAGCACGTGGTACTATTTGGTGGGGGGGGGGCTGTGGAACCCAGTTAGGAGGTGGGGCCTGCCTGGCAGAAGCCAATCGCTCAAGGTTATAATTCCAGGCCCCTTGTTCTATTCCTGTTCTCACTGCCTTCTGGTCTCCTGCACTCCGAGAAACCTCCACAGTATTCTGCCATCCCATCCATTCTGACACGCCCCCCTCACCACAGTAGACCAAATCCCTATGAAATCATGAGCTAAAATCAATCTGTCTTCTGTTAAACAATTTCTCTGGGTATTACAGTCATAATAATTGCAAAAGTTAAGTCATACAGATTATTTTTCCTTTTGGATCAATATATTTACATTGTGGGAGAATTAGTATTGAAACATGTAAGGAAAGCACGGGTCAGTATTTTGTGAGCTTGTTATTTTATTCTATCATTTGTAAGACTTTCTATGTTGACACATACTTTTGCTTAGTTGAGGTCAAGAGATACGGCCTAGCCTATCTTGCTTTGTTCTGTTTGCTTAATGCCCTAATGTGTTACCACATTAGAAATGTATTATAAACTCATTTCAGCATGGTGTAATATTAGCCCATCATTGAAATGTGCCCCCACCCCGACGTCTGCTCTTCAGTAACTGCTTAATCTCTGTCTAGTTTCTGATATTTGTTCTGTAAACACGGGTCTCTTTGTACATACATCTCTGATGAGTTCTAGTTCCGACTCCGACTCCTATCCTAGAAGGAGAGTTTCGAGGTCACGGAGACTAGGGTTCTATTTACACTCTTAACTTTATCGTTCACTTAGCTTACCTCCTGTGACGGTTAGCTGGAATTGCCCACTTGACACCTCACAGCTATTATCAACGAGAATTACCTCAGGAAAGAGTCTCTACAAGGAATGGCCTCCATGGGCCTTGCTGTGAGCATGTGTGTTGTCTGAATTAAGTTCATTGATATGGAAAGACCCTGTCTAGTGTAGGCAGCACTATTCCCTAGGCAAGGATTCTTGAACTGTTCAAGAGTAGAAAAGGAGCATAAGAAAGAAAGCAAGCATGCATGCAAGTATGCATGCACCTTCTCTCTGCTCTTGACTGTGAACGTGGTGTGGACAGTTGTCTCAGGCTTCTGCTGCTGTGACTTCCTACAGTGATGGACCTGGACTTGTCACCTAAAATAATCTCTCTCTCTCTCTCTCTCTCTCTCTCTCTCTCTCTCTTTCTTTTGGCCAGAGTATTTTTATCAGTAACTGAAATGAAACCAGGACAGTACTTTTAACGTATATGCGTGATCTTGTTTTTGTTCTTTTTCCTTGTATGTGGCACACACACTACAGACATCTTATAGAGTCCATCAAATCTGAGTGTCATTCCTCCACAAGAAGGCTGCCTTCATCTGTCACCCTTTCATTTGCCCTTTCATTGGTGAAACTCGTGTCCCTTCTCATTGCCCGAGTGAGAGAGGTAGGGTTGGCTTTCGCACTCCCTTTGACCTATATAAACCCTGCTTGGAAACTTCCAGAAGTCCCTCTGACTCATGCCATCTAAGTTTTCTGTCTCTAAGCATAGCCACCTTGGTCTCCTGATCGCCCTTGTCCTGATACCAAAGGCAACGCTGAGTTCTTCTCTGGGGAAGCCATCTGCACCCCTTCGAAGGCGGGATTAAAGGTCGGCTCCTCCTTCAGGCCCCAGCCCTGGGGTTTAAGGCTGTACATCTTGCCAGCTTCACTGTTCAGTAATCAACTCTAAGGGAATGTTGGCTGGAAGAGGGTAGGGTGCCCTCGGGCAGGGTGCCCTCCCCATAACTCTGGGCACGCAAACAGTCATTTACACCTGCAAAAGGTGGCGGCGAGTCCACCCAAGCAAACAATGTTACAGGTGTGAGGGGCTGTTTGCTCAGGCCAGGAGCTTAAGTAAAGCCAGCCCGGAGAGGCTGTTTTTACACCTGTGTCACACTGAAGGCCCTTCATCAAGGTCACCTGCCTCCAGAAGTGACTCTTGTCCGTGGCTTACTCTCTGCTGGGCCACCACCATCGGCACCAGCACCAGCACCAGCACCTTGTCGGCGGCCTGCCAGTCTTGCTCTTGCCTTTCCAGCCCTCTGAAAGCGGTAGAAAGACCAGGAATTCCCAGAGCCAACATCCAGCAGGGTTGAGAACAAGCTGTGGCAGCTCTTTGTTTGCCATAGGCACTAGAGGGCGCTACAACCTCAAAACTGAACCAAGACCACAGACTCTAGGTTAAATCGCTCCTTGGGAGAAAGGATTTTTTGCTCATTGTTTTAGCCCAGACCTACTGCAGTCCTTTGATTCTGTTTTACCTTGAAATGGGTTATAGTCCAAGGATGGCAGAGTATAAAATATGCTCCTATTTAACCATCAAGCGGCTTCCCGTGATCTGTCACCTCACCTGGACCTTTATCCATTTTAACCACCCTGTACTACAGAAGAAAACCCAAGATCCTTTCATTTCAGCTCAAAGTCTCAGTCTGTTCCTCCACAGGTAAAGATGCTCACACAGGTTTCTCTCTCTGGTAAAATCCCTTTGTGATTTGTTGTTGTTTTTGAGAGGGGAGGCCCCACTTTTCTTCTCACTGAGTACATTCCACGTGTGCATACACCATCGAGGGAATCAATAGCGCCCGTGGGTACATCCTCTCTGTCCCTCAGTCACCCCTCCCCGCTCTGAGGACTCAGCACAAAGGCTGACCTGGGAAACTCATGCAAGGACACCTCAGGTTATGCCTTCTAGCAACTGCTTTCCTACCCAGATAAAGTCGCCAGGCATTGGTAAATATGGATTTGACACCCACAAATATTTACCAAACACCTGTGAGGGAAGCAGGACAACAGATGCCGCAGGAGCGAAGAGGACGCCTTGCTCTCGGGCGCTAATGATCTAGTTTAACAGACCGGACCTGGGAATCGATAGTGGGCGATAAGATGAAGCATTCCGTTTTCAAACGCCCAACTGAGTGCGGGTTTATGGCAGATACCATTGGTCTCGGACAGGAAATGTGCAAGTCCAGCCCACATAGATCAGTCAGTGTAGCTCAGGAGCAGAAGGAGGGAATGGGGCAGGAAGCAAAGACCATGTTTCCTCAAGATGCCTAGCCAGGCACACCTGTTTACATATTCCACCACGAACTCTTACTACCTGACCAGTTTGATGAAATGTTATGTGGAATTTTTATTTCAAAAAAAGAGATTTACTTGATGCATATGAATATTTTGCCAACATGCATGCAGCTATGTATGTATATATGTGTACCGTGTGTGTGTGCTTGGTACCTGCAAAGGCGAGAGGGCATTAGAACCACTCCCCCCCAGGACTAGAGGTACTGGTGATTGTGAGCCACCATGTGGGTTCTGAGAACTGGACCCCAGTCCTCTGCAAGAGCAGCAAGTGCTTTTAGCCCCCGAGGCGTCTCTTGGAAACTGTAAGTGGCCAGTATGGAGGACCTAGGGCGGAAGAGCACAGGGCTGACTCTGGCTTGCAGACTGACAAAGGTGTCCTGGAGAGTGAGGGCGGCAAAGCCTAGAAGACAGGAGCTTCGACTGGACAGACTCTAGTGGGGACTTCTGTTTTCATGAAAGCACCGGTCTAGAAAATCATAGCTACTTATTTTAAAAATTCTGATTTAGAAAACAGAGAAATCTGATCCCCAAACAGAGAGGAGCATTTTATGTCTGTCTGACTTCCCTTGCTCCCCGTCCTCACCCCTGCCGGCCCCGTGCAGGGCCAGGGAGTGGAAAGAATGCATCCCATCTCAGTAGCTTAGCGCTTACTCCTGGGAAGAAGGGGTGCAGGACTGCCCAGTCCCCAGTCAGCACCTCTTACTCTTCCTCAGGAAAAGCACAGGGTGTAACTTTCCAGAGGCTGAGTTGAGGGCCCAGCCATGTGGCTCCAGCTGGCCGGTGACAGCCTGTCTCCCAATCCCACCCCTGTCCAGTACAGGCACTGGTCCACCCATTGGGGCGCAGTGGGAATCCAACCCTGGAGAGTGGGTCAGCATCTCTCCACTCTAAGAGGACAGTCTTGTAATAATAGCTGTAAAGTACTTTGCAAATGAGAGGAAAAACTCACAACAATGGCCGTGGAGTGCTCTGCAAACACCCAGTGAGATAAGGATGACCATGACTGATTATTGTTCTGAGGCTGGAGAAGAGGGGCTGAGGGAGGGAGAAGGACCAGGGACGGGGAGAAACTCAGGAGAGAAGACTTGGAAATCTAATGCCTTCTGGCATGGATGAGGCCAGACTCAGATCCATGGGGTTCCCAACTCAAGTTTGAGGCTGCAAGCTACAAACACCGGAAGTGAAAGTTCACACTCTCTGCCTAGGAATTCTCAGGAGCTGCTCAGGGGAAATGGAATATTTTCCTAATCCCAAAGACAGACACCTAACTCCCCACTACCATCCCATTTCCGACTTTAAACAACTCTCTTTTAAACAGGAATACATTGCTGTAGGACGGACAGTCCTAGAAATCATGGCACACCACACCTGTCCAAGTGCCAGGAAGGGAAAGGAGGCCCTGATTTCCCCCAAGGCTGATGCAATCAAAGGTAGGGACTACCTCTGACCTGCTCCATTCCTCCTATAGAGCACACCCACCTGGCTCTGCAAATGGGGGCTGGGAGAAGGACAGAAGGAGTGAAAAGGAGAGAGAAAGGGAACAGCTGGGTCGTGGCTAGCAGCAGCCCCTGGGCACTGTGGAGAGCAGTCTGTCCCTTGACCTTTGGGAAACAATCCCAGGTAAAGGAGAGAGAAAGGGAAGAGCTGGGTCGTGGCTAGCAGCACCCCCTGGGCACTGTGGAGAGCAGTCTGTCCCTTGACCTTTGGGAAACAATCCCAGGTAGCTGATGCTGCCTTGAGTTTGCACGTCGAGTGTCACCCAGGCCCTAATCTGCTCTGGGTGTGTCCTTCAGTCTTTTATCTTGAGTCTTGAGTCAGAGCCCATGCTGGAAGAACCCTTGGTCTATGTTTGGGTAGCAACTTGATGCAGTGTCTCCTTTTACCCTGTGTCTATTATCTACTGACCCCTTGACAAGTGCTGGACACATGGGCATGGCAGAAAAATTGGAGCAAAATCTCTGTCCCAAGGTGTATGCATTGGCCTAGCTGAGAAGACACAGCCCAAAACAAATAATTCTATTAAGTGTGGCACACTGCAGTGAATCTGGCCTTCAGTACCCCCCTCTCCACTTCCACTGTCCTAGATCACTGAGTCTTCTATTCAGAGAATGGTGGTACACCACCACGCAGTGATGATGCCCATTCTCAGAGCAGCTAGCTATCAGGGCTAGGAAAAGAGCCAGAAGGAGAAGAGAATTCAAAATGGAGAATCGTTGGGGGTAAAACAAGGCACACTCTAGGCGGGGTGCAAAGGGACCTTTCCCGAGGACCAAGGGACTTCAGGAGAGAAGCCTGCAGCCCCACCCCAAATGTCCCATGTTGAACCCCAACCTCACACAGATCCAAGGTTCAGCAGATTGGGCCTAGGGTTTCCTGACAGGCCTCAGTTCATCCGCCGCCGTGGCTGGCGCCTGGGTCTGCACAAGAAACAAACAAACCCCGGGGTTTTTCTGGCAGCCACTGAGTTTCATTTCTCTGGGCTTCATCAGGATGCAGCAGAAGCCCATGACAGGAAGCTGGCTGGCCACAAGGGCCACAGCTCCTCCGATCGGATTGAAGTACCTATTTTAGAAACCCTGGGATCGTGGAAGAGAAGTGGCTACACAGTCAGGCCTTGGGGGTGAAGCCCGCCCTAGCCTCTGCTTCTGGTGCAGAGAAACATAATGCCAATGTATGTCTATGTGGGGACTCTAAAATGTGACTCGGGTCCTGACACATCATATACAGGCAAGGACATTCTGAAAGGGAGGGAGGGAGGGAGGGAGGGAAGGGAGAGGGAAAAATGCATCAAAGTGAAGAGGAAGGAAAGGAGAGGGGAGGGAAAGTTAGGCAGGAGAGGAAAACTGAATAATGAATTACTGAAGAGAACATCTTCAGCTATTTCTAAGAGCTAATACTCACACACTGCAGGCCGGCAGCAGGCAATCCTGTCACTCAGCCATGAAGGCAGGAGTAAGCAACCATTCCTCCTTCCTCAGAAAACCTGACAATCCCAGCTACCCTGGCCTACCACTGTTGGGTTGGGGTTAGAGGTCAGGACAGGGAGCACTTGAAGAATGGTCTATAGATGTGGCTTAGAAACCAGAGGTGTCATCTGCTACCTCCTGATCTTGTGGCTTTGCTGCCTGTCCCAACCCTCTCTGCACAGGGCCTAGAGAGGACTGTTGTCCAAAAACTCAGTCTCAACAGGATGTGTTAGCAGGAGAGCCTAGAGAAGTCCAGGACCCAAGCATACTGTCGTCCCAGCTTGTCTGGTCTCAGAGACTTTCAGAGGTAGATCCACGCATGGCATTATTCTGCAGGGTGCCCACTAGAGGAATGCTTCCCTGCCTCCAACACTGTTGTGAGCAGATCTTCAGGAATATGGTAAGAAAAGGCTTCCCTGGAGTGAAGCATAGGATCCACCACGAAGCTCCAGGAGACCCGAGAGGGCCAAGACCTTGGGCCTCAGCAAGGACTCTGTCCTGGACCCCTGTGCTCTGCAGAGCTGGGCCCAGGCAGGACACAGGAAATACTATGGTATCAAAAGAGTATAATGTCCAGACCCTCCCAGATAGAGTGCTCAGAGAATGCCAAACACATGGCTCAAAAATCCTGCCACCGCTGTTTCTCTGAGGAGGGGTAACACCCCAGAGGCCTCTAGGCTTCATGGTTATCAACGTCAGTTCAACTACACCCACAGCGTCCTGATGAACCAACAAGTAAAAGACTTCCTGGACTCCGCCCAAGGTGTCCTCTCTTCCCTGGCCCTGGCCCTCTGACTGCTGTGCAGTTCCCCACACCTTCCCCCATGTAGGCTGGCGGCAGAGCGCAAGGTTCCTGGAGAATGCTGCGGGGAAGGTGGTCCAAAAACCAGAGAGTGGGGCGCATGCATTTTCATGACTCTTCAGAGGAAACCAAGGTCCAGAGAAGACAGGTGACCTGAGAGCCAGTACCACTCCCAGAAAGGTGAGTGACCTGATCTTATCCTCACCCACACCACACTGCTGTCCTCTGGGTCACTCCACCTGCCGTGCTCTGCACACAACAAGAGCTCAGTGTACACTGACCCGTGGGACTCGACAAAGATCTGAACCTCCAGGTGTCTCATGGAGCAGGAGATCCCCAGGAGAGCGAGGCCGATTTGAGTGACCCTCCGTCCCTGGCCATACTCACACTGGTCTGGGAGAGCTATCTACGTATCAGAGGATCACAAGCACCCAGCTGCGTGCCCATGTATAAGTAATGTGTGTGCACGTGTAACGGTGTGTAACGGATGTGTGTCTGTGGAAAAGGACACCACATTGCGCTAACCACCACCCCGACAACTCACTAGAATAGTCTCCACAGGGGGAGATTTTTATTTTAGATATTTTCATGGCAAAACATGGAAATGACCCACGTGCTCAATGATCGGGAGCAAGAAATAAAAACAAGTTTCAGTCAAGAAACAAAAATTTGGAGTTTTAAAAAAATGTATATATATATTTAATATTGTATTAAAATATTGAGATTTCCTTCCTCAAACATGACTTAAAGTAATTAAGTAGGCAAGCAATTAGACAAGTCAGTCTTCTTAGCATGTGAAAGATGGGAGATGTCTACTCCCCCTGCTCCCCCCATACACACCCTGCCTTTAACTCTTTGGATATTCACATCTCAAAATAGATGGAAAGAGCCAGTTGTGGTGGTGCACATCTGTAATCCCAGCACTTGGGAGGTGGAGGCAAGAGGAATAGGCTACCCAAAGCAATATCTCAACTGTACAGTTGTATCATCCCGTAAGATACATGAGACTATCTCAGAAGACAGGTAAACAGGGGGCAGTGAGAGCGTGCAGCTGCTAAAGTCACTTGCTGACAAGTCTGGTGACCCGAGTTTGATCCCTGGAACCCACATGACAGGAGAAAACCAACTCCTGAGAGCTGTCCTCCGACTTCCACAGGAGTGCCATGGCGTGCCCATGAGTGGACAGAGAATAAATAAACAGAGGGGTAATAAATGCCTCCCACAACGGACCTTCTCCCCAGGACCAGGATTCGCCTGTCCAGAGCAGTAAACTCACCAGGCTCAAGCATCCACCAGGGCATTGTGTTTTCTGCAGAGGAAAGGGAAAGCTCTGCCTACAGGGGACAGTTCCAGCAAGTGTGAGAATAGAATACAGTTTATCAAAGGATGCTGCCAACCACACTGTGGACAAAGTCCAGCACTGGTCCCGTCTCCGCCAGTCACTGGGTGTGTGCCAATGGCCCTTCCCTGCCAACCTCCATCTTTTCATGGTGCCCTGGAGAGGGGGTGAGCAACAAGCCTCCCCGACATGATGAGGAGCATGGCAGGAGGCATGACCCAGACCAGGGGGGTGGCGACTTGACAATATCATATCACAAGTATAAAAGGTGTGTGCAATTTGATTCAACTATCCTACTTCTCCATGTGTTTGCTGTGAGTTCACGGACCCATGTGTAAATGGCTTCTAAGGAGGAGATTTATTTTCTGCGATAACAGAAGATGGGGAAGCCAGCCCAAATATCCTTCCCTATGGAATGGCCGCTTCAGCGAGCACACATACCATCGCCAGGAAGCCTGAAGAACTCCGCACTGATTTGAAAGCCTTGCCAGTTTATGTTGTAAGGACAGGGCAACACATACAATGCCTCTCACCAAAGGGAGATATAACCTAGGGATGGGTCTGTGTTCACAGCGCAGACTGTGGAAGGATGGAGCAGGTACAGTAAAAAGTCACTTCCAGAGAGTCGTCTTGGTGGCTCAGGCAGACATCTCGCTCAGCGCACCACCCTTTTGTACTGTGCATTTATTCCCAAAGAGCAGTAAGTATTCTGCATGGTCAGGAACGTGACTAACGATGCCCCAGACTGGTAACACCCCTGCTCTGTGTAGCAGTAGCATTTTGAAGTCAGGCAGGCTTCACGTTCTGATTTTCCCATAAAAGCATCCTATTTCACAAGTGAGAAAAGGGAATCCCTTCTCTAAGTGCTTACTTAGAGAAGCACTCTGCTGTTTTTTCTCTATTTCTTCATTCCGTACCAGAGCCCCATATAACAACACAGGCAGACACAGGCCCCAATTCTAATAGCCTTCCTCGCCTGTGCATGGACCCCAGTGCCAGTGGCTCTGCCTGACATCTCCAGCTCAGTTACACACATGCGCATACGTGACCCTAGCTCCTTTACTAGAAAGCCTGAGACGGGACTTTCCTAGGCGAGGCTTCAGCCAGGCCACCACGACCATTTGCCTCCACACCCGTGTAAGGAGCACTGCAGGCTGGCAGCCTAGACGGAAACACTGAACAAATTGCCAGGGCCGCTCCCCTGGGGATGAGACAATGGGTCTTCGGAGAAAGCCTTTTCCTTCCAGGCTTGCAGCCACTGTCAGAATGGCAGCAGCCAGCCAGCCAGAGGGGAGATTTATGGAGATATAATGTGACCTCTTTATTGCCCTGGACACTTGGGAGGTGTTTCGGGGGAGATTTACGTCTTTTCGAAGGGGAGGGAGGGGAGCCAGGGTGCTGAAAAGTATCCACCAAGTCTGTTTTCCCCTGTTGGGGTTTCTCAGGGATTACTTAATCAAACCAAGGTTAAGCCCCAATCGCCTGCACTTAACATCTTCTCCCGCTAATGTACCCAGTTACCCTGAAACGCTGCAAACTTTCTGCATGAAATATGGAGTCTGAGAGTACGGTGAACAGAAAGCAAAACCAAAAATAAAGACAGATCAACTGCATCCTCCTATAGGCTCAGGAGACTGTCACACACACCATGATCCAGTATCCCCCCACCCCCTCCACACCCCGCCCCCCTGCTATAAAAGAGAGTGTTATAGAGAGGACTAAGTTTGGGGCTGGGAAGATAGCCCTGCTGTTAAGAACACTAGTTTGATTCCCAGCACCACAGGGAGCTGGTGTCTGTAACTGAAATTCCAGGGAATCCAACAGTCTCTTCTTCTGTGGCCTCCAAGGGCACCAGGCAGACAGATGGCACACAGACATACACGCCAGCCAAACAGTCCATACACATGAAATAAATAGACGATCTATGACTCAAGCGCTCCCTCCCTAAATGACAGTTATTCAAATTAATAGATCAAATGCTGTCTGCACATTGCTCTTTCCGCAGTGAGAGGTTTTTCGTTTGCTTGTTTTGTTGTGGTGGTGGTTGTTGTTTGTCCTTTGTTTATAAGCTGTAGAAAGCTTTCTTTAAAGAAAATCAAAATTAAAATAACTTCAAAAGACAGAGCCAGAGCTGGTTAGTAAAAGGGCTCCCAGTCTCTTCCCATCCACATAACATGGTCCCGAGGAAGGTCCTCCAACCCATAGAGGGCACTGTGGGCAGTACACGGCCATGAAAACCAATTGCAGAAGCTATCAGAAGTGGGAATATGTTCATCATAGTTGGTTACCTCTCTTCAACTAGTCTCCACTTGAAAATGAAGTCTGCAGGAAAGATGGTTTCTGACTTCCTGCTTGCGGAGCCACCTGACTTGAAACTCCATTACAATGCTCCGGATTAATATACTTTTAGGTTTCCTTCTCCTGATTTATACCTAAAATTTTGTATTTAAGCTATATAAATTAAAATTGCTATAAAAACTCCAACTATGCTTTAAGAGAGAGTGTCTCATTTTTTTAAGTCTCTCCTGTCACCAGCATCCATCCCTAGTAATGGTGGCTGACAAATTTATACTTTTCAATATGTCTATTTTCTTAATTATAATTATTATTTTTAGGAAACTTTTAAGTTATAGAAAACTAAAAAAAAATTTACTTTTATTCTTTTTTTATACTTACTTAAAAAAATAAACCATCAGCCGGGCGGTGGTAGCACACGCCTTTAATCCTAGCACTCGGGAGGCAGAGGCAGGCAGATCTCTATGAGTTCGAGGCCAGCCTGGTCTAGAAGAGCTAGTTCCAGGACAGGAACCAAAAAGAGCTACAGAGAAACCCTGTCTCGAAAATAAAAAAAAAAAACAACAACAACAAAAACCAAACAAACAAAAAAAAAACCCATCCAAATCACTGAATAAACGAGAGCACAGCAAACGATGGCACCCACCACCTGGCGCTGTCAAATCTTCGTTATGTTGTCATATTGGTGTTTGCTTCCTATTCCTTTCCCCAGACCTGGGGATTGAACTCGGGGCTCCTGCACGCTAAGCACATGCCCTGCTGCTCTGCTACCGCAGGTCCTGCTTCGGATAGTTTTACACAAACAGAGCATTGCAGATGTAGCCTCTTCCCTTTAGGCGCTGTAATTCTGTCTCAGGTCCACTCCACAGTGTGGAACCGTAGTCTGTACAGCCCTGTGTTTTCATTATCTCCATCCATCACATTCCCTTAGCCGCCGGCTCACTGAGACAGTTTGTGTCCCTCCAGCCCGCAATTTGTATAAGATCCTAAACCCAGCATGATGACGTGGGTCTCTCAAGAGGTGATTGTGTCATGAGATTGAAGCACTCACGGATGGAATGAATGCCCTTATAAGAGAAAAATGAACAGACATCTATCTCACCTCATTTGAGGTTACAGAACATCATAATCCACAAACCACAAAGAGTTCCCTCACTAAATATACCAGCACTTTGATTTCGGACATCCTTGGTTCCAGAATAAATGTATGCACTTTAGCTACCCAGTCTCGGGTATTCTATAGCAGCCCCACTAAGGTGGATTGGCTGTTTTTTGGTTGTCTCCAAGTTTTGTTTTAGTAGCAATGCCTCAAGCAAGCATCCTTGTACATATCTCTTTATAGGAGAAAAGGATTTTGTTATGTTTTATCGTATAATGGACTTGTTACAGCCATGCCAAGAAGTATTTGCATAAGTGACTTCTGCTTAGTTGTCGGCGCGGGGGGTGGGGGTCAGAAATGTACCAGTCAGCCATTGTTAGCTTATGTGGTAATAAACATCTTCCAAATCTCAATAGAGCCTATGATTAGCTTATAATAATACTGAGGACCTTTCTCTGTTTACATGTCAGCTGCAAATTAGTCATAGTTCTGGTATGTACCTGTGCTTCATTCTGGGGTTTTAATTTTTAAGATTATGTTTTTGTTTATTGGGAGGTAGACATGTGCCGTGGAGTGTGCAGGAAAGTCAGAGAACAATTTTCAGGACTTGGTTCTCTCTCAGTGTTGGACTTGGCAGCAAGTGCCTTTACCTGCTGAGCGGGCTGTCTTGCTGGCCCTCCAGCTGGCATTTAGACTGAAGGTGACTCATTCCTTCCATGGGGCAGAGTATGAAAATGATGGCAGAGCAACACAAAAGCCCTCTGCTACATGGCTGCAAGGTGACTTCAAGGTAAGTCCCATTCGCAAGCTCACCTCTTCAGGATGACAGAAAAGATAAATGCGTACTTATCTTAGGGGGCAGCATACAATACCCATTCCTCTACAGCTCAGTTACTCCCTGAAAGCATGTGTCCTGGGCATTTTCTACATCGGCACAGATCAGGTCACTCCTTTAAACATATTTCTTAGATTTATTTTATGTGTGTGAGTGTTTTGCCTGCGTGTGTGTGTGTCTATGCACCTTGCGCATACCATGGTCCGAAGAGGGCATCAGATCCCCTGGAATTGGACTTAACAGCTGGTTTGTGAGCCACCCTGAGGGTGCTGGGAACAGAAGAGCAAGCAGTCAGGGCTCTTCACTGCTGAGCCATCTCTCCAGCTCCCTTAACTTCACTCTTTTGAGAGAGCTTCTTAGTTTTACACGGTAACGGGACATAACATTTACATTCTGTCTTCCAGTCCCCACAGTTGTTCAGCTGGTCCTGATGCTGGAAAGGAAGCCATGCTAATGCCAGTCTTTCTGTGCTTGTCTCCTGGGACCTAACGCCTTGGCTGGCTTCCAATAAGTAATTTTTCACTTCTACTCACAACAGGGCTGTAATGAACAGCGCGGCGTGTGTTTCTGTGCCAGGACCTCGTTGGTTTGTTTTGATTTCTGATAAGGAAAGTTCCCTTTTCTTAAAAGTCTTTGTTTTTAAAAAAATTATCTTGGCTATTCTCATACAATAACTCTTCCACAGAAATTCTATAATCAACTTGACAAGTTGCATTTAAGAAATCCTATTGGGCTGTTTCCTGAGACAGCAATAAATGTATAGACTTGTTGAGGGGAGGGGGTTGAAATAGAAAATATTTCTGTGCTAATTACTCCAAGATTTCGGTGTCTTCCCCACTCTTGGGTCTTCTTTTATGAGTACTCCTCAGGCACTACTCATTTGTTTACTGAGTTGACAATCTTTCAACTAAGAAACCAAGGCATCAACATTTCATTTCCAAACACATTTGCTTCGTCAACAAGGAGACTAGACCAGCTGGAGGTGGGGGAGATGGGCTCTCAGCCTTGCCCCTCGGTGCCTCCTGCATTTCTATTACATTTGGCAGAAAATCCCAGCACGCTAAATTGGCTGATGATGAAACTTTTTCCTTATTTGTTTTAACTGATGGAGTGGCCTTGAGGAAGGAAGCAGAAGGCAAACCCTTGTTCTGGCACCTCCCAGCAAGACTCACTCCAGTTCTGTCACCTGCTATCCCTCTGTAGTCCGCTCCTGTGTCCTTCATGGGTGCAAATGGCAGTTGGTCACTTTTATCTCGAATCGCCTATTTTATCCTTGATAAATATCACTCTATCATAAATATACTTGATAGAATAGCATTTAGCTCTCTTGGCTGTGTGTTACTTCCCCCATGTTTGGGAGAAAGCGTCTGACATAAACAACGTAAGGAGAGATCGTGCTCTTTGAATTACTCTTCGAGAGGATATTGTCCATCGTGGGGCAAGGCCTGGAGGCTGGGGTTCCACCTACGGTGGCAGGAGTCTGTGGCAGTTGTTTCTTACATACGGTAGGCAGAGATGGGTGCTGACATCCATCCTGCCTTGCCTTTGCCTGTTTTCCTTTTAATTTGGTCCCAGACTCCAGCTCATGGGATAGCACTACCCACACTTTTCTTCCTAAATCAAATTTTTCTGGGGACACATCCACAGACATACTCAGAGGTGTGTCTCCAGTGACCTAGGGATTTTTCTAAAATGACGTTACTTTTTAAAAAATTGTTTAATTCTTTACCCCTGCCCTTCTCTCTGTGTGTGTCTATGAGCGTGTGAGCACAGGTGCACTTGGAAGTCAGAAGCATTGAACCCCCTGGAACTGGAGCTGTGAGCCTCCTGACACAGGTGACAGAAACGAAACATGGGTTCTTTGGAAAAGCAGGTCACACTCTGAGCCATCTCTCCAGCCTCCCCTAGGCATAGCTTAACCCAATCAAACTGTCAATCAAAATTAACAGTCACTCTTTTCTCCCAAATCAGATATTGGTGCAAAACTAAATCATAACTATATAGATATTGAATATACTTCATGCTTTGATTAGATTTATTTTCTTTCTCCTTTATTTGTCTTTAGCCTCAGAATTCTTCAGCCCAGCCAACATCTACAAGTCATATACAAAGCAGATGGAGGGAGGCCTCTGCATCGTGCTGTGGGAGGAAGGCTCTCCGGTCCACTACACCACGCTCTGGGCGGGCACACAGACCTCATCCAGCTCAGCCCTGTGCACTCTCTGAGGTTAGGAGCCTGGGCGTCCTACTGAGCTCAATCCGTCCCTTTACATCCTAGGGAAAGTGTGGAGCAGTTACAGCTACAGAAGGCGCTGGGACTGTGTTTAGGCAGGCAGAGGGCTTGCCTGGTTCATTGGGTTGAATCCCCAGCACCACATTTAAAAGGGGGGAAGGGCATGGTATCTTATTCATATAACCAGCACTTGAAAGGCTGTCAGGAGAATCAGAATTTCAAGGTCATCCTTGGCTACTTAGCAAGTTCCAGGCCAGTCTGGGATACATGAGACCCTGCCTCAAAAAAAAAAAAAAAAAAAAACAAAAAACAAAAACAAAAACAAAAAAAAACAAAACAAAACAAAAACAAAGTAACTATGTAGACCAATTGAGATCTGGAGTAGAGTTCTACCAGATCCTCACTCTCCACCTTTGCGGAAGGAAAGAACTGTTGTTGGGGAGAGAAGTCATTGCTCTCCACAAATGACACTTTCCCCATTCTCTACCTTTTTTTATTTTTAATTATGGTTAAAAAAATACATAAAATTTATCATGTCAGGCATTATGAAAGGCATAGTTCAATAGAATTTAACATATTTACACCATTGTGCAATCAATCTCCAGAGATTTTAAAAACATTTTTTTTCAGAGCCACAATTCTGTACATTTAACTCCCCCTTCCCTCAGGAATCCCCAGTCTCTGCTTCTGGGACTTAACTTCTCCATGTCTCATACAAAGGAAATTTTACAACGTTTGGTTCTTTAGTGATTGGCTTATTTCACTTAACACGGTGTCCTTGGGATTTATCCCTGGTGTGGCCTATTCCAGAATGTTCTTCCTTTCTAAGGCTGAATGTGTTCAATATGCATCTGTTACCCACCCACTCTGTCCCCTTCGTAGACACTAGGTCACTGCCACCTTTGGGCAGTGATGTTTCTTTCCCCTTAGTCCTGTGTTTATAAGTCAGCCAAATCTGCTGACACAGGCAATGGGAAGTTAGGCTGCTCAGTCCTGGCAGATATTCTTGTGTTAGCGGGGGGGTCCTATAACTGTCATTTCTTTATCTATCCTTGGACATGGCAGCTCCTGCCCACAGGAGTCACTGAAAAAAGATGCCATGAGGAAGTAAGGAACAGTGAGTGCTGGGGTCTAATGTCTCCACATGTCACGGCTTCCCCAAGGCATTAGACCAGGCCTGGGGACACGGGCAGTATCCATCTCTGTTGCTTCTGCCTACCTGCAATCTTCAACCCTTTAAGACGGTCAGACAAAAATCCTGCTCCTGAGAGCAAGCGCCCACACAAGTGTCATTCACTTTTCTCATTGTCTAGTTGAAGGTGACCTTGAATTTCTGATCCTCTTGCCTCCATATCCCAAGCAGGATTACAGGTGTGTGTTCCCATGCACAGTTTATGTAGTGATAGGCTTTATATATGCCAAGTAAGCACACTACCAACTGAGCTAGGACCCAGGCTCTATTCCTCCTCCACAGCCTATAATCATTATTACATCCCAAGACTACACTCCATCCTTAGCTTTATGATTCCAGACCCAGAAAGGCCCACATACCTAGGAGGCACCGTCGGGTCATTTTCACCAAGAACCAGAAGCCTAGGCTGGCCTGCCTACTTCCTTCAAGACAGGCAGCAAGCCCTGCTCTGTTTCTCTGATTGGGATGGAGTCCAGGGCCTCGTGCACGCTAGGCAAGAGCTTTTCAACCGAGCCACACCTCTAGTTTTAGATGTGAAAACCAGAGGGAGGACCTTGCAAAGAATGAAGGCAGGATTTCAAATCAGGTGTCGTTCTCCAGACTGGCTTCCTATTCGCAAGACCCTGGCTCTCATTTTTCACCTGCCAAGTCACAGAAAGCTGCAAGTCCCAGTAAGGAGCATAAGCAAAAGTTCTGAAAATGAGAACAGAAAGTTTGACAACAAGGACTCCCCTCTTCATGCGCACAGCTGGTTACATTGTCCATGTGGCCAGCTCTCCCCTTCTTCCTCTCCTCACCGCCATCCCTCTGTTCTGTCCGGGGAACAGGTCTCTATTATTAATGCCATTTCTGGAGGCGTGTTTATACAGGGCAGGAAACTTAATATCAACATTCCCCGAAGGAAAGTGTCCTGTCACTTCTGTGAAGCACTTGCAGGCGGGCAGAGCTCTCCTCCAAAGTCAACAGACACTTACAGGCTTTAAACAGAGTCTGACTGGGAATTTGGGTCTACAGAGGATTTCGGAGCTCCTCAGCCCTTTGTTATGAAGAGGCTGAGAGACAGGCCCTGGTACCCGCAACTCCCTCCCCTCACCTCTCCAAGGAGGAACCCGGATTCCACTCAGCAGAGGAAGTTGGGAAAGAATAGACTCAGCCCCCAGCAATGTGAAATGACAAACTGCAGGCCCAAACCCCAGGTCTTGATACAGGTGGCACCCTGTGAAACCTAAAAGGGCACCGCTGCCCTCCTCGCCCCACCCCAGAACACTATGGGACCAAGTATGAACCCAGGTATGGTTTTCAAGGCATAATTTGGAGAGGGCACTTGAGTTTACTAAGATTTTAGACACAAAAATGAAGTGTTAATTCTTGCTCTACAGTCCAGTGAAAACCAGAAAAAAACAGCAGGGAGATTTGGCTTAGCTGTTGGATTGTTTGTCTAAGATACATGAAACCCTTTGTTCATGAAACCCCAGCACAGCGATAATTGGGCATGGTACACACTTACAATCCCAGGGGAAATCAGAGATTCAAGGCCATCGTCCGTTACATAGCATGTTTGTTCAAGCAAGGGCTATCTCAAAAACAACAAAAAACAAGCAAACAAGCCAAACCCAGTAAGTAAGTAGCATGAGGTATAGAGAGACAGAGCACGGGCCATGTACTAATTCTTGAGAACGCTACCTGGGTACATCACACACACACACACACACACACACACACACACACAGAGAGAGAGAGAGAGAGAGAGAGAGAGAGAGAGAGTCCTGTGTACATTTTCTAATTTGCCGTCTCACCTGCCCTGCATTCATAAAGCCTGAGTTTCCTCTGTCTGATTTTGAAGGTCCTCTTCCATCTAGTACCACCATGGCTACCTTGCTACCCCTATCAGGGAGCGTGAGAACATGTGTGATGAGAACCATAATGCCCAGGTAGGGTTGCCCATTGAGGGAGAGAGACGGGTGCGGCTACATGTGAGCGGCTCATATGGTTACAAAGGACCCCAAAGCCAAAAGCTAGGAACACTTGAGGCAAATCAGGGATGCAGCTCAGATGTGGAGCGCTTGCTTGCTACACACAAGGCGCTGGGTCCTGTCTCCAGCACTGTAAAGGAAAACTAACTAAATGAAAGTGAGGGAAAGAATGAATGGAACCAGGCAGATGCGATTGGGAGCTCCCCCAGTGGAGCTAACATTGTCATGAGAGTGTTTGGGTGCTAATGAACCCTTAGGCTGTAGTTCTCAAGAGTGGAATTCTGGAGCCCCTAAGATGGCTCATCAAATAAAAGGCACTTCTTTTAAAAGGCCCGAGGACCCGAGTTCAATTTCCAGAACCCACATGGTAGAAAGAAAGAACCGACTGCAACAAGTTGTCCTGACTTCTACACTCACTGTGGCGCGCGTGCGCGCGCGCGCACACACACACAGTACTTAAAGACTTTTAAATGAGACTTTTCGTATGAATATAAGAATTTTAGGTGTTAGCACCCATGAAAGATGTAATGTGGTGCAGATGCTGTGGGAAATAGGCTGTTCCTCAGAAACACACGGAACTGCTACATGCTATTAAATAGAAGTGAGGGCTCGAACAGACTACATACTCCTATAGAAATAGGAGCATCGTTTACGATATCCAGAAGGCAGAAGCAGTTCAAGAGCCCACCCAGGGATGGCTGGATACACAAAAGGTGACCTGTACACACATGGGCATAGTATGCAGCCTTGAAAAAGGAGAAAATGCAGAGTCATGCTGCAAATCAATGGCGTATTGAGAGCACTGTGCTGGTGAAATAAGCCTGCCCCAAACGGGTATATGCGGTATGAATGTACTTTCATGCGATACCAGGAGCAGTTCATACAGACAGGAAGTAGACTGGGGTCTGAGATAGGAAAATTTGCCACTGAACTAGGAATTCCCTTGGAGAAGATAAAAACTTAAAATGGATGCGAGTGGCAAATGTCCATGTGTTTGGGAGACATTCACTGTGTTTATTTTATTTATTATGACCTTAAACTTCTGATCCCCCTGCCTCTACCTCCAGAGTACTAAGGGTGCTTGCATTACCATGCCTGGGTTACACAGTGATGGGGATTAAACCCAGAACTTCGCAGGTAAACACTCTACCAACTGATCCATACCCTTAGCCCTGAACTTTGAGTTATGCATACTTGACCACAATTTTTAAGAGAGAGAGAGAGAGAGAGAGAGAGAGACCCACGAAATGCAGCAGACAGCCAGGTGTGGTGGTGTGCACCTTTAATCCCAGCACTAGGGAAAAAAGGATCTCTCTGAGTTTGAACTCAGAGTGAGCTTCAGGATAGTCAGGGCTACATAGGGGAACCCTGTCTCGAAAAACAATAAGAATAACAGCAAAGAAATGTAACAAACATTCTTCACTGAACTTCTCAACCTGAACTGAAAACACTGGTGTGAAAGTATAAACGCACAGGCTGTTTCATCCTCTCTTCTGAGAGGAACGGCTTGTTTCTTTGCCTGTTAGATGACCAACCCAATCCTAACAAGCAAGGCCAGCTGAACTGGCTCCAACTGGTCCCCAGCACTGTCTCAGAGGAGAAAACCTCAGTTGTCTGGGAGGAAGACACGCGTCAGTGAAGTTTGGAACTTTCTGTAGCACAATGCAAAAAATTATTAACGTGAAATTTCATCAAAAGACTCAGGAGCCAATCTGAACCAGTTCTGACTGGCAAAGGGGGCACACGCTGAGCAACAATCAGGACAGGTGACCAAAACACACCTGAGACACGTAAATGCTAGAAGATTAAAAACTAGGTTTTTTTTTAATTTAATAATCTCTGAAGGATGCTAGGGGGAGTTTATTACTTTGGAATAAATGGAGAAGTAAAGTAGAAATCGTTTATTCTACTTCTCCCTGCCAAACTCCACTCCAGGCAGTCATTTTCTTTGTCATGAAGAATTTCAGGTAACAAATGAGGAGGGAAAGACAGCAGGGACTGATCAGCCTGCAATCCTAGCTACTTAGGAGGCTGAGACAAAAGGATCCAAGTTCTAGACCGGACAGGATAGCCTAGTGAGAATTGAGACCAAAATTATAGTGATGTTTTAAAGAGAGTTTCAGAATCATGCAGGAAGGCAGCTAACCAGGGCCCTTCAGCTTCACCCTTAAGCCTTCTAGTACGCAGGGACTTTGGTAAATGCACCCCACAAGATGCATTGATACTTGCATAAATACAGGTCAAGGTTATCAGTATAGACCTGTCACATCCCAGCTACTGGGGAAGCTGAGGCAGGAAGACTGCAACTCCCTGGCTTGTCTAGGCTACCAAATAACTTGAAGGGCAGCCTGGACAATTTGTTGGGACTCTGCATCAAAATTAAAAAGAATTAAGATGGAGATGTTGGAGGTGTGACCAAGTAGTTGAGTTCTTTCTTAGCGTGCGCAAGCCCTGGACTCTATCTTTGCATCACAAAGCAAACGAGTATTTCTCCCAGGAAACTGCTCCTATTGCTATTTAAAGCTACTCCCACCTGCTACCCCATTACAGAAAACACAGGTGGGTGGAGTCAGGACAAGGGCAAGGATGTGGGTGCTTCAGAGACTGTCTCCCTTTCTTGCATCTCAGTGTTGGGTAGAGGATTAGGGGCTGAAACTCATTGACTTGCGACTTGGTTCCCTTTTGTGATTCTTTAGCCTTAACAACAGGCCACTGTGCGCTGCCCCAGTGTTGAAACCACGCGGTTGCCTTTGCCCTTCAGCTTTAGAATAGTAGCTTCCAAGAATGCGGGAGCAGAAGGCTCCATTGACGCTGAGGCTTCACTGAAGCCTACCTCAGTGGGTTGCGGGTGCAGAATGCAGAGAGGCGGCTACCACTCTGCAGAGCGGAGGTATAAAAGAAGGCAGGAGTCACAATTCTGATCCTTTCATCATCAAAACCAAAGTGCTCAGTCTCAAGGGTCCCTCAAGCGCTGCTTGGCTGCCAGGTCTATCGACGCCATCCCCAGGCCATCGGCGTCTCCACTTGTACGAGGCCTCTGTTTGTGATCCAACCTTTACCAGAGACTGCCTGACACCAACCAGCCTTAGCCAGTACTGACCTTCTCTGTCCAACACCTATCTGGCTTGTAGGACTCCACAGGCTCCCTTCTCTGGCAAGCCTGGCGGTTACTTGTGTACCACGACAGGTGGTGGTATTACCTGGGCTCCTGCAGAATGGAAATTTCCCTTTGACAGCTCTTGGATTGCGCCCTCGCCTGTTAGCTCCCTTCCACACTCTGGGCTGCTGTCATTTAGAGGTCTTCTTGCTCAAGTTTTTTATCTCCAAAGCCCAGCTGTGAGGCTCACTGAAAGTGTGCAGAGATACTTCTCAGCCTGGTGGCCGAGGAAGAAAGGAGGTCTACCTTCTATGAATCTCTGGAGCTTCCTAGAAACTCTCACAGTGGATGGGTTCATTACCAAACCAAAGCAACAATACATTGACACCGAGGTCACCACCCACATCTTCCCCAAGCTCATTTTACATTTCAGTGGCTCGTGCTGCCCTGTTATGCATAAGAAAAAAAAAACTGAATTGTGATATCTAACACGTGATTTCAAATATACTGTTGTTCAGTGAGCAAGGCAGTCATGGAAGCCTTGACCCTCCAGTGGAATGCTCATTTGCTGTCGTGGAGGTCAGTGATATGGGACCTGTGGTCTGCACTGACATGGTCTCAGTTATTCATATGAGGCGTGTTGAACTTTCAAAGTCTCCCTTGGAGCTGGAGAGATGGCTCAGTGGTTAAGAGCACACACTGCTTTTGCAAAGGACCCTTATCAATTGGCTCACAACTCCCTGTAACTCCACCGCCAGGGGATCTACACTTTCTCCTGGATGCTACACTCACACTGACATGCACATCTACATGTACAATTAAAAATTGAATTAAAAAAATTGAATTAAATATTAAAATGTCTTCTACGGGTTCTAAGACAGCTCCTCGCACCATTTCTTTGCCTGATTACCTTATTTACCCACAAGCAAAGAGAAGCTTCAGAAGGGGGTCCAAAGTCACCCAGCAGGAAAACAAGTGGGGACCCACACACCAGCAGGGCAGATCCATAAATCCGGGTCATCAGTGCCATGAACCCATGAACTGTCACCTCCCTGTAACTGCTGCTCTCCGAAAGCCCTTTTTAGATGCAAGCTGACAACTAGGGCTCACATTTCCCAGCCAATGGAGCCTCATACAAGAAGGGACTTCATTTCGAAGGGTCCAATTAAGAACTTAAGTAAGCTGCAAGGATAGCTGGGTTAGGAGATGTGCTTTGCAGGCTCAAGTCCCTAGCACAAAAATAATTAACAAATACAGCAACTCTGACTTAGCTTTACACTGGCCAGCCCTCGTCAACTTTAAGAGTGACATCTCTTTAAGTAAACGTTCTTGCATTTGATGGCTCTTAGTGCCAGTTCTTGGAACCAGCTCTCTTACTTTGCTTTATTGAGGGTCCGTCCAGTCCTTGGGAGCCAGTCTGGTTCCCTAATCTTAAAGAAACTCTCCAGTGCAGAGTGACTTTAAACAGTAGCTTTTACGGTGATTTAAAAATAGAAATAGCCATGCTTAGATCTATATACAGCAACTAAAAAGCCGGGGATCGCTGCCTGGCACTGGCTCGCTTGGTGTGGTAAGATTTCTGATGGTTTGCACGCTGAAAGTTTTTCATTTTGCCATATTCTCATAAATTAAGCTTTACAGAAGAAAGATAATTGAAGTTTTCCTGAGACAGAAAAAAAAATTATGTGTGTTTTTCTAAAGCCATCATCACCTGGAAAACGTCTCCCCCCCCCCTTTTTTTTTCCAGATCAGCGGAATTCTCCTGCTAACTGTGCAATCATGGGAACCACATTCTTCATGCAGGGTCAAGTTAAGTTCTTACAAGCTAGGGAAAGGTTGTATTTGTTGTTTGTCTTTCCGCCCACTCAATTTTGAGGGGCGACTTGTATTATTACCTCTCTTCGCCCAGCTTGATTTATGATCTTGGAAGTCAGGTCATTGTTTCCCAGGTCAAAGAAAGAAAGACGAGGGGGTGGTCTCCTGGAGCTGATACCCGATAAAATATCTGAAAAGGTCCTGTAGACCTTGACAGAGACACACAGCTATTTCAGTCTAATCTTATAAAGCAATCAGAAAACTTTATCAGAGGAAAATGTAGCCTGCCAGGTCCCAGCTCAATGGATGAGCCTTTTTTATCTGAAATGACAGACTTCATGCGATAGGGAAAGCTGCAGATAAGAACCAAATTGAATTGTCCCAAATCAGATCCGATTGTCTGCTCGGTTTCAAACTGCCACACCTGCTCCCATGGGTCAATGACCACCTCTTGGCATGGTCCCTGAGGGGTCTGAAAACATTGCAAAGTGCTGAACTTTGAGACTTCTGCGTTTATCCTGCGATTATAATTAACCTGCTCACCAGTTGCTATCGATCAGTTCAGAGTGGATCTCTGGAAGCAGAACTGGAAATTTAAGTGGGGAGAAAAAGGAAGCTAAGTTTATCCGCAGTTGGGAGACCCTGCAGGACATAGTGCATAACCTATAAAATTTCCCACCCATTCTGGACATGTGATTTCTTCATCTCTCATACAAAATAAAAATAAAAAATAAGGCCGTTCAACCTAGAGTAAAAGACAGCCACGACTACCACTGGGAGAGGCATTTTTATAGCTGTGAGCACAGACTGGTTTACCTGCCTAGATTAGACTTGTGGCAAAGGATAGTTTAAACACAGTAAAGGCATGTATTGGGCGCCTGCAAAAATGCCAAAAGTCAGAAAACCAAATGCTCTTCAGTGAGATAAGAAGTTTGAATATCCTGGTCCAATTCTGATTAGAGAGTAGCAATAGATAAAACCGCAGGCCACCTGCCAGCCCCAAGAAAGCCGGCACTGGCAGCTGGGCTCCATGCAGAACAGCCTTTCCCAACTTCCTTCCCAGTCTGCATCCATGTCCCACATGGCCTTTATTAGAAACAGACCCATTCAGCTTTCCCTCTCCTCCTCCGCCTACCACAGATACATCTGAGATGGCCAGTGCAGATGGGGAAGAGGCAACAGATTTCTCTAGAAAGTCCTTTCTGAGCCATAGGGGTTTGGATTTTCCTAAACAGGCCCTCTGAAGTTAGGAGAACATCTAGCTCTGAATTTGGGGACTGTCATGATCTGCAGACCAACTTCAGGAAGATGAGAAGGATATGCAAGCCTGGGGTTCCTATTGTCAGCTCTGTAGGTGGGAATAGGCAGGATGGAGACTCAGGAAGAGTCAGGCCCTGCAGAGACAATAGTCCCCTGGAAGTAAGGAGGCCTAACTGGGCAGCTACCCTGTAGAAGGGAGACCTTCAGCTGCCATGAATCTAGTAGTTCCCAGTGTGTGTGAAGAGGAAGTCTTCCTAGAGAGGTTTCTCTTTGCCCTAAGCAAGAGCTCCTGCTTGCTCCTGCAGTAGGGAGCACAAGACTTCCTGAGCATAACAAAGACCAGTACACCCACCCCAGGAGATACAGGCTGCAGCAGCCTGCCAACTCTCTACTCACCAGTGGTCTGTGTGAAGCAGCGTAAGGCTACTATCTCTAAAAGGTTGCTAGCATATGCACGCCTGCAGACCAAGACTATAAATTTATTTTACATAGATTATAACAGACTAGAGGTTAATTCCTAGTATCCCTGGTTATATTATCTTTCTGTTTGCTTCAGAAGGTGACAACAGAGCAGCTGTCTAGATAGCCAATAAAATCTGAGTAATCTGTTCGGAGAATGCTCCACGAGGCCTCGTCCTGATCTACCAAAGGTCAACCAGGGCCCTGGAAGTTCTCATAGCAACAGGCCAGACCAAAAGAATCAAGCTTCTAGAAAGGCAAGGAAATCTCCACAGCCCTCCCTCCCTCCTTTCTTCTCTTTTATCTTCCCTTTCTCCCTGTCGATCTCTATCTATCTTCTATCTATCTATCTGTCTGTCTGTCTATCTATCTATCTATCTATCTATCCATCTATCTCTTTATCTATTTTTTTTCTCAGTCAGAAGCAGCAACAACCTTTGCAGTGGCTTCTTTTCTAAATCTAGCACAGCTCCTTAAGTGTGAAGTGAGTGCATGTGTGTGTGTGTGTGTGTGTGTGAGAGAGAGAGAGAGAGAGACAGACAGACAGACAGACAGACAGATAGAGAGATCAGAGGGTGACTTCTGGTGTCTGCCTCAGACACTCTTGACCTTATTTTTTTTTTTTAATTACATTTAATTTATTTGGGGGAATGGGATGCACATGCCACGGTGTATATACGCAAGTCACAGGACAACATAGGGAAGCTGGTTCTCTCCTTACACCATGTGGATATCAGGCTTGGCAGGTAAGTGCCATCTTGCTGGCCCTCACTTTTGAGGGTCTGCTACTAAACCTGGAGTTCACTGATTTGACTAGACTGGCCAATGAATTACAGGGATCTACTTGTTCCCCCCATCTCCGCTGCCCCAGCAGCAGGGTTATAGACTTGCAATACCATACCCCCCTTTATGTGGGTATTGGGGATCTGAACGAGTAGGGTTCACTTGCTTGCACAGCAGAGCAGTCTCTCCAGCACCAACTCCAGCATTTTTAAAAGCTAGTTTATGTGACCAGTTTAAAAGGTTAGTGGTTTTCCAGCAGGTTCTGGTCCTAACATCACCTGAAGGAGGCTTGCCCACCAGAAGTGATCACTAACTGCCAGGTATAAGTGTTTGTGCCTCACTGCTGCTGACTTACCTCCTGCCACAGCAGGAGATAGATCTGTCCTCAGTAAAGGACCAATGTCAAAAGCCAGATTCAGGGTACAGGTTAAGGATATTGAAACAGGGCATGGGGAAATCCCAGGAGTTTGTAAATAAACGTCAGACCAAAAAAAAAAAATCGAATTCAACGTGCTTTTCCTATGTGTCTGCAAACACTCTTAAATTTTTTCCGTGAGTAATGTGTCTGTTTGTAAAAGCTCAACTGGTATAATTTTTTCTTCATTACTACTGGGTGGTGTGCATATGCCACGGTGTGTGTGGAGGTCTAAGGACGACCTTGAAATCACTTCTCTGCTTCCATCTTTGCATGTGTTCTGGGTATCAAACTTGGGTTGTCAGGACGGCACTGTCCAACAGCAAAGACATTTATCCACGGAGCAATCTTGCCCATCCAGATTAATAGCATTTAAAAGTGGATCACATCATTCCGTTTTTCAGAACTCAAAAGGCAACACTGCCATCCACAGCAAGAGAGCACCTGGCAGCAGGTGGAGGCCAGTCAGGTGTGCACCCGCATGTGACTGGGTAAACAAAATGTGGTGACAAAGTAAAACCCTCCTCCGCTGAGAGAAGGCAACTGCCATACGCTACGGCTTGGGTGACCCTTGAAGACGTGACGTTGAGCAAAATACACCCTACACAAAAGACAGAAGTGCAATGTAATTTGCTCATAGGACGTACGGAGAGCAATCAAATTCACAGCCATGGAAAGCAGAAAGAGGGGCACTAGTGGCTAGGGAAATAAAGAATGAGGAACGGTTGCCATTCCGTAAGATGGAAAACATCCTCAAGATCCGTGGCACAGCAGTGCTGAGACCTAACACTGAACTGCATGTGAAAACTTGCTATGGTGATAAAGGAAAGCATAGCAGGGCCGGTGAGATGCCTCCGTGGGTAAAGGCACTCTCCTCCAAACCTTGACAGCCTGAGCTGAATCCCCAGAACTCCCACAGTGGAAGGAGAAGACAGATTCCATAACAAGTTGGTGTTTGACCTTCATATGGGCATACACACAGGCCCAGACACGTAGACAGACAGGCAGACACACACACACACAGAGGGGAAGGGGGGACAGACATATGTATTATATGTGTGTATGAATAAATAGAATTCAAATGTTTAAAAATGACATCAAACCTAAGTTCCCCAGAGTTTAAATGCATTTTCAAATATTTTTAGTATATTTTATTTATTTACTAAATAAATATTTACGCATGTGTGTTTGTGCGTGTGCGTTCACGTATCACAGTGCATGTGTGGCAGTCAGAGAAGAATCTTCAGGGCTCAGTTCTCCCTTTTTACGATGGGGATCCAGAAATTAAACTTAGGTTGTCAGGCTTGAAGGCAAGCAAGCTCTTTTATCCACTGGGCCACTTTGCTAGACATAAGAATGTTTTTATTATTTGATAGAATTATGAAGCGCAAAAACGACTACCAAAATGGCTAAGCTGATCGAAAGGGTGTTTTCAGTTCTACTACATCCATGACTGTTGCCAAGTTCCTTCCCCAACTTCATCCTCTTCCTCCTACCCTTTGGACTCCCTATAGACAATCAATATTACAAATTCTTTACCTATGGCCTGAGGTGGGGCTCCCAGAGATAATTTGTATATTCTCAAATGAATACAATGTATTTTGCCATTTTTTTTTTGACACCAAGAATATAAGTGCTGCACACACCTCCAGCACTTCCAAATGGCTGGGAAGGGATCTTATGGGGTCCAATACCGACCGCCATCATCTTCTATGCACAGGTATGTGCGCAGCATATGAAGACAATCCCCTGATGGTGCACATTTATGTTACTTCCGGATTTTGTTATTGTGGATACCAATGTAGCGAATATGCACCCCAGAGTTAAGTGTTTGAAGTCAAAAGTTCAGTGTCAAAGCTATCTACTCTGTAATTTGGTTTACCGAGGACTCTCTACAAAGGTTATACCAAGGAACATTCCCACCCACAGGTATCAGAGTTCCTGTCCCCCATACCTCTCAGTGTGTTTGTTTTCTTGGTGCATTTAAAGAAGAAGAAGGGAGAAAAATAGCAGGGAGGGGAATAGAAGAAGGCGTTATCTGAAACTGTCTCCTGAACATCATTCCTCCAGCAAATGTGGCCTGACCTTTTCATGGGACACAATCCGGCAAACGACAAGTGTCACTGGAGGCAGAGACACACCCCAGGCTACTTTAACACACCTTCCTTATTTAATTGGTTCTCCACTTAGCAGCACAAACCAGCCCCCTCTCTGATTGACCTGCTCAGGGTGGTAACCGGAAAATTACACAACTTTGATTTTCTTGAAGACTGACAAATTGTTCTCAAACTGAACAGGCTACTTCAGAGATCACAGCGTTCCCCGTTTAAGCAAACCAGCTCTGAAAGCAACTGACCTGATTGATAAAGCAATCCCCCCAAAGACCTAGCAAACACTACAGCATATTCTGCTGACCTAAACCTTATGTGCCCCACCCACACAAGATGGAAGAACGCTTTTCACTTGTTTCAAAAGCACCAGGCAAAACACACATCTCTTTCCTCCTGTTAGTCTCATTGAACCCTCTCGCAACTCCATGGTTTTTAGATTCTTTAAGAATAGTAGGATTGCTTATGTCTCTAAGACACACAAGAATTACTCTTCCTTTAGAAAGTTCTATTTTTTAGATATCCCAGTAACAGCTACAAGCATAGCATGTCTTTCAAGGTCTATTTACGTCTAATTTCTCTTTCGATCTCTTTTTTTGGCTTTAAGTCTATACAAATCTTAACGGGCACAAAAATCTATTAGACTGTGATATGTTGTACACACAATAAAAATCTTCTATTTTAAGAATCTATCCCAGGATGGAGAGATGGGCCAGCAATTTAGAGTACTTGTTGCTCTTGCAGAGAACCTGGGTTTGAATCCAAGCACCCACATGGTGGCTCACAACCACCCTTAACTCTAGTTCCAGGGCATCTGATACCCTCTTCTAGCCTCTACCCTTCCTCACTTCTGGCACCAGGCAGAGCCAGCATTCTCCAGTGGTCCCAGGTTTTCAGAGTGCTCTCCCATCCTGCTCTCTTCTTGTCTGAGACTCCACTTGTATTTTTTTTCTTTTTTTTTTTTTTAAGCAGGGGATTGCTATGTAGCCGAGACTAGCCTTGAGTGCTCATTTCTCCTGCCTCAGCCTCCTGAGCTCTGGGGTCACAGGTGTGTGCCACCACACCCAGCTCTAGTCTGCCTCTTAAGGACACCGGTAGCCATTCTGTGTGGTTTGACCAGGGCAGGGCAGAGTCCTGGGGCAATTACCTCCCAGATCTTTACTCAAATATTTGCTACTAGTCCAGCATGTGCCAGGCACCTAGCTATGAGTAAGACTCTGTACCTGCCTCCGGAAGGCCACAGAATTCCATTATTGTGTCTAACTAATGCTTCCAACAAATTACTTTAGGGTCCTGGGTCTGTTGAACTTGGAATGAACTAAAGTTCACATATGTTACAGTGAGGGTGTAATAATCTCTTTCTTGCCAAGGTCGTCTTTTCACACGCCCCTGTTGGTGTTTTTATCCTTTTGACTTCTGCCTTCTTCTAAGAGCCAACACAAGAACTTGCTAGATGTTAAATGTTAATAGCAAAACAGTCCAATGTCATAGAAAAGAATAGTGGTATTTGCTTATTTCTCCTCCACACAAATTAAAACCATTTCAGACTTAGGAAGTAGTCTCTGAGATTTACCTGTGGAGGTGAATCTATTATTGAAGCAAAGGGCAAGCTGTACTGTATTGTTCCATGCTTCTACGTATGTGTCATGTTAGTGAGTGGACGGTCTCTCTCCCTTCCTTTTTTAAACTGCAGGTTCAGGCTCCTTTCCTGGCAAACGCCTGTTGAAGCGACAAGACCCAGGGCAGATGGTGCCACCTAGGTGAAGACTTCCAGGCTTTTAGGGAGAAGTTCCTTTCCCGCTTTCTCAGCTTTGCTCATAGCTCATCTCCCCCTTACCTTACCACATGGAGAGTCATTTCTACATTCTCACATCTACTTAGGGGAGCCAACCATCCCTGCTCAGCAGGGACTTTCACAGGCTTAATGCTAAAATTCTCAAGTCCTAGGAAGCCCTTTAGTCCTAGAAAAAGTAATAAAAAGCAACCATCATTTGTAAAAGATCAGTTACTAGACATCACACAGACCACCTAAGTCAGGACAGCTCTGAAGCCTGTTGAGCTGAACTGAAGTCACACCACAGAGCATGAGATGCGATGGACAGAGGTAGGCAGCTTGCCCAAAGCCACGTGATACTGAGGTTGGGGGCTCTACATGAGCTTGGTGGTCATGACATCCATCCAAAGAGGACCTCGCAATAGACATCAGAGAATTTGTTCTTTTCACCCTTCCATCACTTGGTACCATCAGCTAGTCGGATGATTGATTCTCACTAAGGCTACCAAGCATTTATTAATGTCCATGCACAGGCAAGGCATGTATATAAGTATATATAAGGCATATATATAAGTCATGTATATAAGTACATAAGGCATGTGGAGGGACAGTGGCTGGGACTGTCTCTCAGTGGTAGAGCCCTTGACAGGGACTCTGTTTGATCCTCTGTCTTGGGGTGGGGCTAAAGAAGAAAACATCTTCACAGAGAACACTTTTAACTGAAGTAATGCCATCAGATCGCCAGATCCTCTGGGGGCTGTGTGATGAAAAATGAGTGTATCTCCCAAATACATCCAAGGAAGACAAGGGGTTTTCAAACTGCCTGGGCCCCCCATGGCATGGCAATCCCAGAGCACCTCTTTAAATACTTAACTGAATGCAGTGGCTCCGTGGACTGCCTGGTACCACAGAGATGAGAGTCCAACACAAGCTCTCTGGGGAGAGGTGTCCCCTGTTGTTTTGTTGGCTGTGTGTGGACCCTGGAATTTGAGAAAGCTTCAGCCCCCAGGCTCACATGTACAGTCACACAATCTTACTTTGTTTTGCTTTTATAAACTGAACACCAGAATGTCTTCTTCATCTTTAGATAGGGACTTCACTCCTTGCTGTATCCAAACACCAAATTCTATCTCCAAGATTTTTTTTTTATTAGACTGGGTCTGCTGTGTAGCCCAGGCTATCCTCCTGGTTCTGGAATTACAGTCATGCGCCATTACACTCAGTTCATCGCTTCTTATTTTAAACTAGGGGTTGGGTTGAGGGGAACTTGGCCTCTCTAGGAATACGGGCCAAAGCCCCTGCAGGCCGGCTTCCAGCCTCCACCACGTGGAAGTAACCACCCTGCTCTGTCTCAAAGGTCTGAGCCCATACCCGTACTCTTATCCCCCTTCCTTAGCCTGCCATCTGCTTGGCCCTGCCTGCTGGGAGAGGAGGAGGGGATAGGACAGGACACTGGCAGCTACAAACCCAGCCCTGGCGCCACCTCCACCAGTTAATCAGTTTACCTGGGATGTATATTTGGCTAGACCCCCCTCCTGGGGACCTACCATGGCCACCCAGGGTCAGAGAATAACTTTAAACCTCTTCAAAGCCAGTCCCTCTACTCCGGAGACAACCTAGCACCGGGAGGGACAGGGGATAGACTTTACTCTTCAAAGTGACAGCAAACGCAAAAGGCTTTAGCACTTAGTAGGTAGTCAATAAATGTTAACTTTGTTTCTCAAGTCTGTGCTTCCTCCCTTCCCCAACAGCCAGTTTCATCCAAAGGCCGCCTCCAACCCTTCTGGAAATTCTACACGAATTTGGATAGTTTGCACTAGCCACTTTTCCTTCCCTCCCCCCCCCCTCCCGCCCCAGCCCAAGAGCCCAGGCTCTTCTGAAACGTCAGTGTGTTGATTGGATAAGAGGAGCAAGTTAGCAGTTCCTTCGGGTCTGACACTGAACGGGAGTAATACTAGCCTTCGTTCATGTTAACCAAGTCCTCCTAAGAAGAGTCGGCTCTAGGCGTTGCAGCCCTACAAAGTCTCCATTTAACTCAGACGTTCTTAAGAAGCTCCTCTGCACTAAGGTCTGAGCAGGGGAGTGGCTCCGTGAGACCCACGGTGCGCGCGAGGAAACTTGGAGGTTTAACCCACCTCTGGCGGCGGTCTCTTTTACTGATCTCGTCATTATTTCCGGGTGTGAAAACCCCCCACCGGAAAGGCATCTGCCACCCTGAGGGATTCTCCAACCTGGCTGCCAAATGGCGCAGGTCTCAGGTTTGCTGAGGACTCAGAAGGGATGGAGGAAGTGGGGGGCTGAATCCCAGGGATCAGACCGCGAGACTCATCCAGCTGACCCTACAGAGCCCGACACCTCTCACTGTCGCCCGTAGGCTATGCAGACCAGTCCACGCAGTTACGAAAGAACTTTGCTGGACTCTAGTGCCTAGGCCACTAGGTCACCACGATGGCCCACTACTACCACCACCACAAGCCACCCACATCTAGGCTGCCTTCCTAGAAGGCTCATCGCATCAAGGATGCTCCCCAACCCTAACAAAGTTGGGAAAGCTGAATGCCCCAGACAGGACTCAAGTTCCTTCAGTACTCACCGAGATTGGGGTGTCGGGCAGGGTTGGCCCGTCCGGGGAGGCTGTGCAGGACTGGGCTGTCGAAGGGGCCTGCGGAGGCGGCGGCGGCTGCTGCCCAGGATGCACCCACGTCGGCCATATAAGTCGGATAGGGGCTAGAGTAGGAGCCTGCGAAGCCGGGACGCCCATACTGCTCTCGGCCAGCCAGACCCGCGCCCGCCGCTCCGCCACCACTGCTGTAGGCTGCGGCTTCTCGAGCCGCGGCGGCAGCGGCTGCAGCCGCCAAGGACCCAGTGGTCCCCGGGAAGGAGAAGCGCGGGGACACGGGTGGCGGGGTGTAGGCGGCTCCCTCGGCTCCAGCCTGGCTCCAGCCTGGGCTGCCCTGCTGGGTCCCTGGCCCCGCACCCGACGGTGCGGCCCCGGAGCTGCCACCCGAGGCGGCTCCGGACGCGGCTCCCCCTCCTCCTCCCTGCAGGTACGACAGGCCTAGCACAGAGGAAGGAACCCGCGGAGTGGGTACGTAGACCGGCGAGGACGCCGCACCCGCGCTGTGCATGAAGGCGCCGGGGCCACCCGCCTCATAGGCGCCGGGCGGGGGGCCGTGGTTGGCGGCCATGGCCAGGCTTTGGTACATCGCCCCAAGCTCTGCGCGTCGAAGTCCTCTCTTCACTTGCGGGTCAAGGAGCCACGCGGGCACAGCAGACCAAAGCGACAAGAATTAGAATGTAGGTGTGCGGAACTGTCACGAAAACGGAGATCAAAAATCAATTGGGAGTGGCCCAACTCGCTCAAACTATATACGAATTAAATCCAGCATGAGAGGAGCAACCTCTAGGTTCTGGTTTGCTCAGAAAAAAAAAATCCCAAATTGGATTTGTGGTTGTTCCAGAAGGTAGTGCAGAAGGGCTGACTCTCCTTCCGGCCTGGAAGGCTGGAGGTGCCCCAGGACGTAGCCGAGGCTGGGCTCGAACTCCCTGAGCAGACCTTCGGATCACCCACCGGTTGGATGTGCCTAGTCGCTGCACTCCGCCTCTTGCAAGCCCAGGCTATACCGCTAGTTCCAGCAGGACTCCAGCGAAGAGGGCCGAGAAGGTCTCTTCACTGCCGTGGCAGTCCTGAAAGAGGAAATAAACCACAGGTGAGTTCAGCCCAGGACTTTCAGAGCCTCGGTCAGCTTTCCCGCTTTCCTGCTCTTCTCCAACACAGTGAACGAAACCGCCCTTCTATAGCCCCGGCCTTTGTTTGATCCGGATCAGGCCGCCGGTGGCAAGTATCTTGGAGGACCGCCTAAGAAACACGAGGTCTCGGGCGTGCAGTTCTGCGTGCAGTTCTCGGTTGCGATTAGGGCCAATTATTTTTATATTGCTTATCAGGAAGGACTTTAATTTTACCTTATTCTCCAAACACTCTTTCTTTCTTTCTTTCTTTCTTTCTTTTTTTCCAGAGTATTCTGTAAGTACAAGGTTTGGAGTTCCGGAGAATGCTAGTGACTCAAAAGATCTCCATCGTTTTGTATTTTTCAATTGTTTCCTCACCTTTCCTCAAACATTTCCTTCATCAAACAAGAAAGAACTGTAGATTGGGGCAGGGCTGGCGTGGGGAGCGGGAGTGACAAACTTTATAAAAACCAGCAACCTACGAAAGTTTTGTTTGCAATCTTAAAAAAAGAGCACCTAGAGGTAGAATCTAAATGTTTATACATGAGCAAGTGTCGGCAAACCCATAAAAAGGATTGTGAAACTCCTTAATCGTACCGTGCACCATGTGGGTGTCAAATCAGACAGGCCACACGTTTCTGCAAATAGTTACATTTTAAACACTTTGCAGACTGTATACTGGGACCAGAAAAGCAGGAGAGTTGAACAAGGTCACTACAGAACTCAGGGAAGCACTCAAGCTGGCTCTTTCCAGTGAGATTGAAAAATCTATCAAAAGCAGAATTGATTCTTGATACTTGATTGCATCCTTCCAGGTACCCCGTGTTGGACATTACCAGAGACTATGGTGTGTGTGTGTGGAGGGGACACCTCCATTAAGTAAAGGTGTCTGAATTTTGTTGTTTTTACTTAAGAGGGAACTGAAATATAGGTGAGTTTGAAACTTGCTGCAGCCCCAAAAAACACATAGCTGGGGATGCTGGAGGGCCTTGAGTATTTGAAATCCACAATCCACATTCATTTTCCTTTAAGAGGCGGCCTCTTTTGGTTGATTTCTTTCTTTTGTTTTTAACTTCCTTTTCTGTCTTCCTTTGCTTGTTTGTTTCTTTCTTTTTAGTGCAACAATACATTAGCTAGAATATTAAACGAACTAAATACAAGCCCAGGTCTGCCACTCCCTGAATAAATAACTTTATACACCCCAGTCCCTCATCTGTAAAGTGCAAATATAAAAGGTACCTGTGTCTTATAGTCATTGGAGGATTATGGGTGGCAACTATAATTTAATACACACAGAACATTCATAACCAGACTTTAGAAACCTGTTACAACAGGCACCCAGAAGATTCTGTATAACAGCTTTATTGCCGATCTCTAATACACAGCAAAAGAGTGCCTGGGATGTAGCTCATACTTAACAATAAACCATCATCTTAATTACTATAAAAGTTCTGGAATGGGGCATTTAATATACATATTAATTTTTTCATTATCTTTGCATCATCTCTAGCAAAAATGGAATCATGACAAAGTACACTGTCACACTGTGACTGATAAATTGTTTAGTATTTACTTTTTCAAAATATACAATAAATTATTGGCTTGACAGTTGGATATTTCCTTCTAGTAAGTTTGACTGGAGGATGGATACATGAAATTTGACCTGAGGTCGTCAACTCTTCCTTTAAAAGGAAAGACAAAAAGCTTAAAACTTCCTAGAAATCTCAGGGTTTCGATATATAAATACATAGATTTACACTGATAAAAATATTCATTATTCAATTTTTTGCTTACTTTTTTGTTTTTGTTTTGTCCCCCACCCCCCCACCCCGAGAAAGACTTTTTCTGTAGCTTTGAAGTCTGTCCTGGAACTAGCTCTTGTAGCCAGGTTGGCCTCGATGTTACAGAGATCCGCCTGCTTCTGCCTCCCGAGTGTTGGGATTAAAGGTGTGCACCCCCACCGCCCGGCCACATACAATTTTTTATATCAAGTAGTTGGCATAATTAATTTTAATTTCTGTTATTTCAACTCAGGAAGTTGTAAAATAGTGGTTTGTAAATTTTCTTTTCTCGACTAACAAAGGAAGAGATTTAGTTCTGTAATCTAATTTGCAAGCTTGAAAAAAATGTAAGCGCTAAATCAGTTTGGGATCTCAGGCTTACGTTTCGAAGCGCTCTGCAGTTTCAAATGGCTGATACTTAAACCTGAAGTTGGGTAACTAGAACAATAGAAGGTGGAGAAAATTCTTTTTCTCTTTCTGGAAAGGCCAGACAGTTCCCTTAAGTGGATTCCCGCCTGTGAGCGGGCCCAGCGACCTCCACATTCTCACAGTAGTCCAGCCTGGCCCAGAGTTTTCTCAGTCTTTCGAATCACTCCACGAACTTCACCCCAAGTTCCCAAACAGAAAGCAAATATCTTCTCTTTTAATAATTTAGCCCTTTTTTTTTTGAAAGTTGGAAACGCCATAAAGGGTCCCTTTACAGATTTTTCCGTGCGGCTCGCGGTTTTTGCGGTTCGCGCTCATGCGGTCGCTTTAGCACCGCCACACTGAGAATTGTCACCAACCAACTAATAATATCCTGGCTTCAGAAACGAATCTCGGCCGGCCTCACCATGCAGCTTTTTTTTCTTTGGACGCACGAAGCGTCATTCCTGCCTGCCTTCCTTTTCCAAAGGTACAGGAAATAAACTCCCAGGTGCTTCCCAGCAGCGCGGCCTTGTTGCCCTAGCTCTGCCAACGGCTCAGGTCCCTCGCTACCTTCTTCCTTAGAACCGAAAAGCCCCTCTTCCTTCCACCTGGTGAAACTTGGCCACATAGACATCTCTCTCCCAAGTGATAACAACTGCTCGCTCACTCTCAGGCCACATCCAAGCGATATAATATATGGATGAAGGAGCTAGAGGTGGCTAGCCAGGAACATCCTTGCTGTCCGCCGTGGGGGTTTCGGCCCTGGGCTGCTTTCTCTCTGAAGCAGTGAGAGTGGGCGCTAGTCAGCAGTGTGCAGCACACACCAATCATGGGCCCTAGTCTAGAGTTTGCGGAGGTTAACTAGAAAGCAAGAGAAATCAGAAAAGGTCGGGAGGCCGCTGAGCCTACCTCCGAGTGCCTCTAGCCCTGCCCCCCCAGGTCCTACTGTCGCCTGCCACAGCCACTCCGCATTCCCCGCGTCGCAGGTTGGAGATATTCCTTCGACTGCGCCCCTAAAAGTGTGGGGGCTATGCGGCCTGTCCCAGGTCGGTCGGTCAGAGAGATTACACGGGCCCTGGCCTGTGGGGTGCAAAACAGAACTGGAGAATCTGCACACCGGACCGATTAAAAGGGATCATGTTTCTCCCAAACAATCCAAACACACGCTCGCGAGTACCCATAAGTTTTTTGCTTTCACTCGATTTAAATAAAGTCCTTGCTAGGCCAAAGTCAAAAGTGGAGCCGGCTTTAGCCAATCTGGGGGCATTGCAGGGACCGGGGGCTGATTTCCCACTTACTAGCTGCTTTCCCCCTGTTCCAGACAAACCAGGGCAGGAGACTGGTGAGTTTCGCCTACCCTGGAAAAGAGCAGGGAGTGGGGGAGCCCTACCTGGCCCGCTCGAGCCTGTCGGAGAGCCCGCACGACCTCCGAGCACCCGCGGAGTAGCAGCGGCGGCGGAGCCTCAGGCGGCCACTGTGCCGGCCTCCGGCTCGTCCCTTGCTCCCGGCTCGCCGCCCCGGGCCCCCGCACTGGGCTCGTAGGCGCTGACTGGCCTGAAGGAGTCACGTGCAAGGGCGGGGGGCGGGGGTGCGCGGCAGTGGCTGCACCTCTGCCGGGCGTCCGCCAACCCGGCTGTTCCCAAAGCTCCCCCAGCAGGCAAAGTCCATGCGCGCGGACCTCAGAGAACCAAAAGCGCTCGGTACCGGTGCCGACACCGGCCCACGGTGCTGTCCGACAACCTGGTGGTGCGCTGCTCCGACAAGGATTGTTTTAGTCACTAGTTCCTCCTGTTTTCTCCCACTTTCAGTGCTTCACGTTCTGGAGCGGTGGGCAAGGGGCGGGGCTGGTAGAGGGGAAGGTGACCCCGAGCGCTGGGCTCTTTCCTGGTTGCCCGTGGGGCCACTGGGTCACCCGGGGTGCCTGGCTGGCCTCAGATCTACCCTGCCCCTGAAATGCGTTCGAGAGAGCGTCAGGAGGTACTAAAACCCGAACTGAACCTTAAGGTCTGTGCCTAGAGACCCAAGAGTCCTTTTCACCTTCCCACCAGTCGGTGGAGACTGCAAGGCGCCGAGAACCCGCCACCAGCGCAGGAGTTTATGTATTTATACAAAACGCGTACCATACTGCTTCCAACTCCTTAGGCCTCCTGTCCCTTCTCATCTGTCCCTGTGCTCTCTTCGACCCACCGCGACTGGGATCCAATCAAAAGAACGAGGAGGGGGTTGAGGAGCCTGTCTCCAACGTTAAAACTCATCTAGGGGGCTGTAGCTCCCCCACCCCAGAGTGGGGGCAGGGAGGGTGTCAGACCAGAGTTTGGTGTCGGCGTCAGGGCCTGCAGGCCCTGGCGCAGCGGGGCGGTGAGGGGAGAGTCCCTCAGACAGGTCTAAAGGTTAATAGAGCAATCACAGGGCCCTATTACCGCGTAAAAATAACCCCATCGATTACCACAGCCTTCAGCCGCAGATAACAACTCGCTGGTGGCTCTCACGCTTTGGGTTAAACTGACTTTTTTTTTTTTAAGGCCGCATTTCTCTCCCCAACACTGGTTTCTCAGACAAGATTAGAGGAGTTAGAAGGGGGCTGGAATATACCACCCGTTAAGAAACCTGCTGCAGCCAGAGAGCTCCGGATGGCATCCGCTCCCGTCGTTGGAGATCAACAGCAGATTGCCAACGCCGGCCGGAGCACAGGCACCCCAGGAGATAGGGACAGGTTGGGACGCTGAGCGGATTGAAAGGAAAAACCCGTGGGACCTTGGCCAACCCGTGGGGATCTCAGGAAAATCCCGGAGGAAGGACTGAGCGCGGCTGCGCTGGGGGAATTCTTTTCCAAACCCAAGGGGCCGAGGTTCAGAGCGGCCATAGGAAAGGAGAGAAAACTGATGCCGTCAGGGTTCCTGAGCTGCTGAAGTCCTGTTCTCTCTGGTCTGACTCACCGACATCGCCTGCGGTGCAGCCAGCTTGAGCCCTTTGACGGCCCGGAATAGGGGGTCCCATGACTAGGGTCCAGCCCCCCACCTCCCACCCCATTTTAAACAGTGTTTGTACAGAATCAGGCGCCACAGGTTCAAGGTCTGGTAAAGTTTTAGGGACGGTCTTCTGGGGGATCTCAGAGGCCTTCCCTGGGCATCAGAGACCTCCCCGAGCAAACTCGGATTTGGGCCTCTCAGATGCGCGAAGAGAATGGTATGGCCCTTGCTTTATTTACAAGGAATCCTCCGTCACCCGGTGAGCAGGAGAGACGCGAAGCCAAAGGCCCATGGCCCACGGAAGAAAAGTCTCTCTTTCCCTCCCCCTCCGTCCCTCTTTCTCTCCCCCCTCCCCGCCTCCCACTTGTGAGCAACAGGTCTCAGATCAGCCTTTCTGTAGCAACCCTCATAGATCAAAATGTACTAAGGTTGGGGACCAGGACCAGCCTGAGGTTTGAGGTTTAGTGTCTGAGGGAGCAACCAAGTGTCACTCCTCCAGGTCCCCAAGGTCTCTGGCCGCTGCCAGGGACATTCTCCCTGGTGTGTGGGATGGGCCTTAGCGAGGTGGTGGCCTAGCGTTTTCACCACCCGTAAACTAAGCTCCTAACGATTTAGAAAGAGTGTGGCCGCGCTGGGGACGTAGCTCAGCTGGTAGACTGCTCAACCTAGCAGGCAGGAAGCCCTGTTTTTGCCTGGGGACATTGGTGGTCCAAACCTTTAATCCCTGTAACTCGGGAGGCAGAGGCAGGCGGATCTTTGAGTTTGAGGCTAGCCTGGTCTACAGAGCAAGCTCTAAGACTGCCAGGGCTACACAAAGAAACCCAGTCTTGAAAAACCAAAATAAAATAAAAGGAGATTGCCCTCGAGTTAAGCTGGGGATATTGCTCCGTGTGATTGTTGAGAAACTCGAGTGGAGTCTCTAAGAGAGTCGCGTGATTCTTAGCTTTTGCTTGCTGCCGGCTACAACCCGGGCTCTCCTAGGCCACTTTTCCCTCCCAGGCCTCCAGCAGGCCCTCTCCTGCTGGGCTAAGAGCTGTGAGCCCAAAGCCCCAGACAATTCTCTGACTCTTCCAGGCGCCTGGTACGGAGACATTTGTTCCAGCTTCCTGTGACTTAACCCCCACACTTTGGGTCCCACACACCAAATCTCTCCCGGTGTGTGGGCTGAGTCTCAAACCAGACGTGTTTCTTGGGCGCTTTTGGTTTTGCCCCCGTTCCCTCCCTCCCTCTCTTTCCCTCCGACCCTTCAGTTGCTCCCTTCCTTTGCTGGAACCAGAGGAACCAAGGCGACCTCTATGCGTTGCCAGGAGCGGGGAGCATTTCAAGGCCTTGCTGGCTGGAGCTGGAAGGGGGTTATCGGCTGCCTCTAGAAGTTCCCAGGCTCCTCTCAGACTAAGGGAGGCGGCTGGGAGGAGGGGGGCTGGGCACTCTAGGGTTCAGACTTGGCTATTTTTAAGGAAGACGTCCCTGGGATGGATAGGGGAAAGTGGCCCAACCTCTCTCACGTTCTCCTTTCCGCTTTCCTTTCTCAAGATTTCTGCCCTTTGGGCAGAAACGTTCCGGCTCACCTTCCACCTTTTAAATCCTTTTTGCTCATGGGGGAGTGTCTGAGGTTTTCCATAATAAGACGGGCTTAAGTGAGCTGTACTTTTCAATAATCCTTGCAGCACCAAACAATGAATTTATTTCTTGCTCCTTGGAGGATCCTGAGACTGAAGCCCATCTGTGAACTAGCAGAAATGAAACTGTAGGCTGAATACGACCATACGGAGGAATTGGGACTCGAATTCCCTCGAAGAAAAAAATAAACAGCAGATGTTGGACTTCACACAGAGACCAAGGGAGGTTTCCTTCCCAGAGCCCGGTACCAACGCGTGCCCCCCTGGGAACCGTGTAGTTTGTTTTAAACCGTGGGCAACGTCGAACCGAGCGCCACAGTGCCAGCGTTTCTGGAGGCGGATGACTATTCGGCAGGAATCGACTCACGAGCCACGCAGTGAGCAAAAAATGAGTTCCGGAAAGAATCTGAAGCTTGGACAGTTTCCAGTGTCCTGTAATCGGAAACAGGAGCCAGAGGGAAGACTACAGAAGTTCACCTTGGCCCCATAGAACGCGCATCCCTGATGCAGATGTGCCCCTGAGTCAAAAGGCATTGGATTCGTCCTGCAAAGAGACCCGCGCCAAACGAAAGCGGTGTGCTGCCTGACAGTGTCCTGGAATTCCCCAATTCCCCAGGGGGAGCCAGAGGCCACAGACACCATATCCCATCCCTCTGTGACTGATAGCCCACACCGCGAGATCCCCTGAACAAGCAGAAAAAGTGAGCAGCTGGGCGCACCCCATCCTGTTCAAGGAAGAATGAAGAACCAATTAACTATAAAGGCTGCGCCGGGGTAGCCCCCCCTCCCACGCACGCACTCTTCCCCCAACCCTGGGCCTTCTACACATGGGATTCCAGGTGGAAAAGGAATCGACATAAACTCCCCATTCATACAAACCCCAGAACTAGCCCCACACCGAGGGGGGATCTTGCCACCGGTCCACCCCAGGAGGAAGGAAGTAACTCTTTTAGAACAGTCTCGCTTTTAAAGAAATGTTCAGTGTTGCAAGCCAAAGCCGTGCCTTTCTCACAGACCTCGGGAAATATTTCAGGTGCTTCCAGTCTGGAGACCAGTCCGTGGCTTATTTTACAGTCACTTCTAAATTACAGATCACTCTCCTGTTTCATTTTTCTTTGGGAAAACAACACCGCCGAGCAAGGATGAGGAAGACAAAGTTACCCTCGTCATCTTTAAAACGGCCCAGAAAGATCGGGACTCAAATTCTAGGTGACTAAGTGTGTGTGGAGGCTGCAGGTCTCCAAACGAGAGTACCGTCTTCCTTCTTATTTTCATAGCAGCAGTAAAATACTCTCTATAACAGTCGTCTTACTTTTTTATTCTCTAAATTTCCGTTACTGCGCGTGTCTGATATTTAAAAATGCAAAATTTATTTAGAACGAAACCCGAAAAGCCTTGTGTAATTTTTTTTTTTTTGCTAAGTTTGTGAACGATGAATGGGGAGGACAGTCTTCGGTTCAGAGTCCCAGTCTTGGCAAGGTCGCCAACGGGTCTGGAAGCCTAGATCTGTCCTCCCGAAATAGACTTGCTGATATCCCCTCCTTCCACAGACCCCCTTCTTCCGGCTTCCCTAAGGACTCCTTCACCCTTCCTTAGAGAAGGGCGGCTGGGTGCCCAGGAGTTCCCAGTAAGCACGGTCAGCTGAGACAACAGGCTCAGACTGCTGTCTGTAGGGGCTGCCACCTCTTAGATACTTTTGGTGACCTGGTACCCCAATTCATTCACGCATGGTATCTCCTTTCTTCCTCATTTATATGGTTGAAGTCGCCCAGGGGTAGTATTATAACCAAAGACAGAACACCATTAATTCCGTATGGTGATATTAAATATATTTATTTAATTTATCCTTAGGTGTTTCTTTCCTGGGGTTAGAAATTCATTTGTCGGTAGTTGTTGAAGGACACCTTCACACCAGCACACCCTCCAGAAAGTAAGCTCCCTAAGGTGAAAACCAAGGCCAGTGCACAGTAGGTGTTCAATGAGTGTTTGTGGAATGGTTGAATTTGAAAACAAAAACAAAAACAGGGGAGGAGTTGTTCATTTGTTTTGCTTGAGGCAGAGTCCTGCTGTGTAGACCAGGCTGACCTTAAACTCAAAGAGCTGTCCCTCTCTGGCTTTGCTTTTTCTCCCTTAAAATTGTGTAGCCCAGGCAAGAGGGGCTGTTACTAGCATCTCTGGTGTTGCTGGGAGAACACAAAGCTCTTTTTAAACGGGTTGGGTTTTGGGTGATGCACAGCCTCCTAACCCAGTCCCAGAAGAGGGACTCTGGGCCAAGGGGAGATCTGCAGAGGGCTGATTCAGCCCTGGTGGCCCATATCCCTAACTACAGATTGCCCACCAAAATCTAGGCTATTCCTCAGGAAACAAACAGTAGAAGCCCTGGAATGGGGGAGAAGAATGGATGTCTGGGTTAGACTGGATGCTGGAGTCAAGATTAACGGGAGAAGCTAGCTAGACACCAATGCAGCAGTGATGGACAGGGAGGTGGTGGCGATCCTGGAAAGGCAACCCGCCAAGGGAGCCTCTGTCATCTCAGAAGGCCCACCATAAATTCTGGGGGAACGGAGGACTGTCAGACACCAGGACAGGGGAAAATTGAAGCGTAGGGAGGACAGACACAGAGAGAAAGGGGAAGAGACAGAAATGAAGCAGGCAGAGACAGGAGTGGGGAAGGAAGGAAGACCTCAGGTTCAGTACCAAGGCTAGGAAAAGTCAAAAAGAGATGGGGTTCATTTCAGTCATTCGATCTGCATTTCTTGGGTACTGTTTTGTAGTACAGAACTTATAGGGGTGGAACTTGGTGCTGTCCTGGCCAGCTTCTTTCCGTAAAATAAAGACAGATGAAAAACACATCAATTAGGTAGAATGTCAAATGGCAGATACAGTGTGTGGGGGCTTGGGGTGGAAGCTTGGGACACACAACTAGGTGCTAAAGGAGGGGACCATCCTGGGACAAAACTATACAGGACTGGTGAATCTTCAGACCCTACAGCTGTACACCAGCACTCCCCCACCCAAGAACTCTAAACATAGGGGTAACCCTGGGAGTCCCCAAGGACCTGATGTTTGCAGCCCCAGCTTGGACCTGCTTCCGTATGGTAGCCTCCCCCCTCACCTTAAGGTGGCCGGAAAGAACGCTGCCGACCCCAGCACCTTTCACCTCATCCTCGGAGCCAGAGGTGACTCCATGCCAGAGAAGACGCCCAAGCAGGCGCCGCGTCGTGGCGGGACTGGAGAGACAGGAAAGTGTCAAGGAAGCCCGAAGCCCAAGTGCAAAAACAGCCGTCTGACTCAGGCCCAGTCCCAAGCTGGCTGGGGGTGGGAGTGAGCAAAAGAGGTTTCGGTAAACGCCGTCCAGCCAGTGACCAACCATTCCCAGGCTGACCCTTCCCAGTCAAGGACCAGCAACAAAGCCATGTCCATCTACTTCCCACCACTGTGGCAGGTGCCCTCCGAGTGCCCGAGAGCCAGTTCCTTCCCCTCCAGTACCTCTCAGTTGGGAAACAGTCCGCACCTTTTTTCCACACAAAGAGGACATGGAACCGGGAGTCTGGACGACTAGGGCGATCACAACTCAGTAAGGCTAGCCTTACACCATGGCCCTCACACAGCGCTCAGTGACTGGCTTCAACTTTTCCTTCCTTGGTTAGAGGAGGGATTGGATGTATTCCTCTTAAAGTCTGAGTTCTTCCCCAGAGATGCTAATGTATAACAAATTGCTAAGACACAAGGATTTGAAGGGAACCAAAAAGCAAAAAAATAAATAAATAAAAAATAAAAAAATGAATTGATAGGTTTCTATGTGTGTGGGGATGCTGACGGTGCCCCTAGAAAGGCGCCCAGCTCCAGGAAGCCGCCTCTACTTCTCTCATTGAAAAGAGAGAAGGACCTTTCCTCGGGGAGTGGGGCAGAATCCTTATCTATCTCCCAGGAAGTATCCAGAGATACCCATTTCCTGATGCCACACTGCTTTCTAATGGGTGGAGCAGAGAAGTCCAGAACAGGTAAGGACTTTCTTAGGAGACCTTGAGGGCTCGACAAGGACAAGCAATAAACACAGGACAAGTTTAATCCAAAATGGATTCCCCACGCTCCTTCACCGGCAACACTCTATTAGGGACTAAGTCATACTGGTCCCTTCTTTTGCAGGTTGTTTAGCAGCTCTACTGGCTGTAATTTACATTGGAGTAACAAGAGCTTTGTGAATAAACACATAAATTTTTTTTTCTGTGTTGCCCCTGGCTGCTCTGAAACTTGTTCTGTAGACCAAGACAGCCTCAAACTCAGAGATCTGCCTGTCTCTGCCTCCCAAGTGCTGGGATTAAAGGCATGTGTCACCACCGCCTGGCAATTTTCTTTTTAATTTTAAAACAAAATCTTATGTGGTTCACCGAGGCCTCAAGTTTGCTGTGTAGTTGAAGATAGAGGATGACCTTGAATTTCTGATCTTCCTGCCCTTACCTACAAGGTCCTAGAATTACAAGCACGAGCCACCACACCCAGTTTTATTCTGAGCTGGGTTTAAATCCAAAGTTTCACACATGCTAGGAAAACACTCCAATACTAGCTGAGCCACACGTCCAGCTTCTTAGTGTTTTGTTTCACGTACCAAAAACTACCCCTGGTATCTTAAAAGCCTACATGTTTGTTCATAATTCCTCCAAACTGAGACGCTCAGGTGAGAGATAAACTGTGTGCCCATCCGTGCAGCAGAGTAGGGTTCAGCTGCAAAAATGAATGAACTACTTCTACACCCAAGGACATGAAGAATCTAAACTGTGTTCAGTGCCATTGGAAAAAGACTCAGTGGACTAAATTTTAAGAACCATGTATGTAGGACATTCTGGAAAGACAAAACCACAGCAGCTGAAGACAAATTAGAGGTAGCCAGGGCCACAGAGTAAGAAAGAGTTACCTGAAGGGGCGGGGGTGGGGTGAGGGCAGAGAATTAGGAGCAGCCTAGGACTGTCCTGATGTCTTGATTGTGCTGGTGTTTACAGGATTGCTCTGTTTGCCAACACACATAGAATGTATGATAAAAAGGAGTAGGTTTACAATATGGAGAGAACATGTCAATTAATCTGACAGTAAAAAGCAGAAGAGAGAGAGAGAGAGAGAATGTGTCTCTCTCTCTCTCTCTCTCTCTCTCTCTCTCTGTGTGTGTGTGTGTGTGTGTGTGTGTGTGTGTTGGGGAGGCAAGATAAAATTCTTCAGTCCCCTCTCCTCTCTGCCTGACTCTCAGTCTCCAGGGAGCTTCACACCCCTGGTACGCGTTTGACTCCCACTTCCAGCTCTCCAGGAGAGTGATTTAGATACACAGAAGGCTCCTGACTTCTTTTTAAGGGATGCAGACTCATCCAGCCTTCGTCCTCACTCATTGCTCAGCCTGGATGCACAGAACTGACTCAAGGATCCATCTTGGGTGTGCCACCCACATCCCCCCCCCTCCTCTCTCTCTCTCTCTCTCTCTCTCTCTCTCTCTCTCTCTCACACACACACACACACACACACACACACACACACACACACAGCACAGCTAGCTGTATAAAGGCAAATGCAGGAGCGAATGTGATCCTACCCTGACATCCTGGACAGCAATTGCAGCCTCACTCTGCCTTCCTCAGGCAGCAACCTCTGGGCTACATGGGAGGAAGAGTGGAGCTGGGAAGCCTAGGCAGTCAGCAGGACTGGTTTTGTGCAGCCAGATTCTAAGTAAGTCAAGTTCAAAGCTTGAGGGAACCCGGCAGGCTTTCCTTCCACCTGCCAGCAGCAACTGAATGGGTCAAGAAAAACCACTGGAAACTCAGCATTTCCAGTACAAGACAGCATCCTGCCCTTGCCTGTGCTCTCAGGCCTTGTCACTGCTGTCACACTCAGGTGAAGTGTAGGAGGAATCACACACAAACAACCCAAGCCCCACCCCCTTAAAAAACAATGTGTTTCCTGTTCAACTTGAAGCGGTCTGGCCTGGTCTGTTCATTGCCTAGGGTAACCTTGTCCAAGCCTCTGGGGGTTGCTCATGAAACAGTAGGAAAATAAAAAAGTGAGGTGGGAAAGCAAGGAGTGAGGGGGTGAAATGGATGCTGGGGTTTGCAGCTGGAGCACCTTGGCCCAGCCACAGTTTGGGAAGGGAGAAAAGGAAGGGCTGCTTGTGGGGCCACACCAGCTTCTACCCACCCTAGGAAGGCCTGAATAAATCAAGACTGTGTTGTGAGCCTCCTTGGGGTGGGGTGAGGCTAAGCACAAGGTATCAAGTCCCTCTCTACCACAAAGCTGCATGGTAACAATTCCCTTACAAGATCCGCTTGCTTTGTGCTAGGCAAACTCTGTAGGTGTGACTACAAACTCAAGTCTCTACCATAGACCTCTTCTTGTGAGTCCGGTTATTAGAATAAGGAACGGATAAATGAGGGGCTAGCATGTTCCCTTCTTGGGAGAAAAGGAGTGTGAAACTGGAAATAATAAATTCAAGGAGCTCCCCTTCCCTCTTGAGATTGAGCTTCAAGTAATCCAGGCTAGCTTAGAAGACGGACCTGTGTAGCTGAAAATGGAGAATGACTAAAATTCTGATCCCCCTGCCTCCACTGCCCAAGACCATCGTGGCTAGTGTATGGGGCAAAGTAGATACAATCCAGTGCCTCAGGTTTGCTAAGCAAGGCTCTCTACCAACTCAGCTACACCTCGAGTTCCAGAAGTTTATTATTTTTAATGTGTAGGCGTTTTATTGACAGCTCCACTTAGCCTATTCCATTTGTCATACGTGGGGCACGACTGTACCAGCGTGGATGCTGCAGGATCTAGATGCCGGGGTGAAGTGCCAGAGGCTCGACCCAGGTTTTCATCATAGCATGGTTGTGAGGCCCAAGGTGTGCCAGCAGCCAGTCTAGCCTCTGTTTCCCCGCCTGAGCAGTGCAGGGCCTCATGCTGACACATCTTTAAGACCTGGGGAACCCAATGAAATGTAAGTATTCTGCTGGAGAGGAGAGTTCTGCCTGCCACCCGGTGGCGTGAGCACGGAGCAGCGAGCCTCGGGTAGGCCCGGGCTCCCGCCCCCATGTACCCGCTGCCCGGGCTTGATGGATGGCCGCGGAGCCGGCGGCCTGTCAGGTCTTATTGATGAGGTGCGCGCTGACCGCCGCCGCCTAACCCGAGGCGGCGGGAGGCGAGCGCGGGCCGGTGGGAGGGCGCAGACTCGCCGGCGCTCGAGGTCAGCCCCCGGCCGCCGCCAGCGCCCCACTGGCGCGCCCCGGCCCTGCTCGAGGGCGCTGGAGGCCGAGCCTGGCGCCCCGCTCGCCGGCCGTGCTTCCTTCCCGGCCCAGTGCGCCCGGTCCTCGGCCCTTACCGCTCCGCAGCGCCGCTCACGGTCAAGGCGGACTCCGCGGCGTTGAGTGCCCAGTCCTCCGATCGCAACTCAAACGACTATAATATCCAGCTCATGCGTGTGACTACAGCGACAGATGACAGATAAGATGGCCCGGTAACTAAAGCTAAGTCGTTTCGCAGGTGAAGACAGCAAGGTCCCTTCGGTACCCAGTTCATTGTCTACCGATTGCCTCAGGCTGCGCCCTCCTCCATATTTGCTAGCTCAGGTTTTTTCTTCCTTTGGCCTTTGGATGGAGAAGAAGGCTTTCTGACTGTTTACAATCTGAAGTACAACAGACTGGAGAGCCAGTCGCCCCAGCTCCTGCGGGCTTTACCTGTCCAGGGTTTTCTATGGAAAGCCTCCCACCCGCGCCCTGGGAGCACCTTCTCTGTGGGAACAGTGGAGCACGAACATGTCTTGCCAAGCACTTTCAGTTGAGGCGAACTAATGCAGAAACAGCGCTGATGCTCGCCCCCCCCCCCCCCAGCACCCACCTCAAATTCCTAGACAGCTGTGAAAAAGGAAGTGCGACCCAAGAACTAGAAAACTTTTCTTTGGGACCGGAGAAAAGAAGGAGGAAAGACACCTTCTCCTAACTCCATTGCTGTGGCCCCAGGCACTGGTAGAAATAGATGAGGGACAGCAGGGACGCAGCAACTGGTGGTCTGGGACTTCAGATTCCTGGGTGGCTTCTGGCATTGTCACCAGGTGAGTGTGACGTCACAGGAAGTCATCTCCGTCACACACCAACATTCTGTGACTTTGAGCTCCACAAAATGATTTCGCCAAATTTTACTCTTCTGCCAACCAGTCAAGTGACTCTGTACCAGGGATACATTCCACCTCCCCTCCCCCGCGGTTTCTCTATGCAGACCCTGGAACTCAGATATCCATCTGCTTCTGCCTCTCAGGATTAAAGACCACCACTGTCCATCTCCAGGAACACACTCTTAGTCCCACATAATGCATAGTGGGGGAACACCTAGCCATTAAGGTCCAACTCAGTCTTAACGGTAGATAATGTGTTCTATGATGAACCTGACATGGGAGGCCTAGCCCAGAATAGGGGTGCATGCTTTTAATCCCAGGGCTCAGCAGGATGAGGCGGGCATGTGTGTGTGTGTGTGTGTGTGTGTGTCGGTGAGCTCCAGGACAGCCAGGGACACACAGAAAGTTCCTGTCTCAAAAAAAAAAAAAAAAAGAAAAGGAAAAAAAAAGGAACAAAAGCAAAAGGGAGAGGGACTGAACAGATGGCTCAGTGGTTAAGAGCACTGGCTACTCTTCCAGAGGACCTGGGTTCGATTCCCAGAAGCTATTTGGCAGGTCACAGCTAACTCACTCCAGTCCCAAGGGATCCAACACCCTCTTCTAGGACTCTGTAGACAATGCACATATATGGTGCACACATACACACGCAAGCAAAATACCCATATACATAAGACAAAAATAAAGGAAACTGTAAATGCGGGCCCATTTGAATGTGTTTGGTAAAAGGCTTGAACTGCAGGTGAAACTTTTAACCGTTCCCTGGGTGAACATTCATTGAGTAATGGCTAACTTGGCTGTTACTCTATTCCCTGCATGTTGCAAGTGTGTGTCTGAGCCACCTTACTCTACCCAGTCTGTTTTCCCAGTCTATTAGCAAAAGAGATGGACAGCCATAGCTACCCAGTACCTTGTCCAGTTTAGTATGAGCAAAACCAAGATTAAGATCAAAACTCAAGTGGGTTGATCCCAGTGCCCAGACACTGCTTTATGGAGCAGTGTATCAATATTGTGAGGGATACAGGAGGGAAGTGTATCACCTCTTTTTAAAATTGCCACCCCCATTCCGGAGTCAACCTCCCTCTGCCTGTGTTTTCACAACCTTTAAAGCATTGTATTTCTTTACCTTTTCCACACCTAATTGTATGTGGACACCTCTCTCCTAAGTTTTAGTCTCCTTATGGGGGGGGGGGGGGAGATCCTACCTATCTCCCATAGCGTCTAACATGTAGTAGCTTTTGTTGTTGTTTTTATGTTGAATTAGGGGCTGGAGAGATGATTCAGTGGTTCAAAGCACTGGCTGCTTTTGCAGAAGACCCAGGTTCCGTTGCCAGAACCTACATGGTGGTTCTCAGCAATCTGTCACTCAAAGTCTTCTTCTGACCTCCAAGGCCACTAGGCAAATACAAACTGTGTGTGTGGTGGGGGTGGGGGTGAGGCTCTGTGATCCCAGCATTTAAAAGGATCACAAGTTCAAGATCATCCCCAGCTACATAATGAATTTGAAACCAGCCTTCCTTAGGTCCATGCAACCCGGAATTAATTAATTCAGAAAATTGGAGGTTACAACCGACCTCTATGCTGTGCAAATCTTCCTCTTACACACGGTCAAGGGTGTAACAGAAACAGTTGCATAATGGTCTCTTTCATTGTGTGATATCTCAGAGAGGCTCTTGTAGGGACACTGCCACATGATGCCTCATCAGCACCATAGCCAGAGTCCCCTGTTAGTGGTAACCATGGCACCAGGTACCTTTGGCCCACTTATCAGTTCTGAGCCAGCCTCTCCAGCCTTACTGTGGAGCTCTGTCCAATCCCAATGATGTAAATAGCACAGAGAGAGGACTGCAGACTTGTTGGGGCCCGTGTGGGCCTAAAGATTTTCCTCAGTCACTGACTTTTTTGGTACCATAGCTAGGACTGTTGCTGGCCAAAACTAGGGATCTTGGCGTGGTCATCAACTTGCTTTTTCATTTCAGCATCCAAAGAGCAAATATTCTTCACTTTTATGTAACCTCTAAGGTAGGAGGGCAGCTCTGGCTTCTGGAACATGGGCCTGAAGTCCAGGGAACCTGGTTTAGCTTTCATCCCTTTCAAAGAGCTGGCCCAGTCAGTCATGGAGCTTCTGGGCAGGTAGAGGTTTGATGACTTGATAAAGATTCATGAGCATCCTATGCCCACCTTAGACTGAGTTCAAGCCATTCCAAAATCAGACCTGTATTATATTCCTAGATTAGCTTCCAATAGTCCTGTGGATTAATACATGTTCCAAGGCTCGCAATAAAGAAAATGGGTGCAGGGAAGTCATTAGCGCCCAGGCATCTGGACCCGCCTTGTTCCCCTTCTCATTGTTGATCCACAGGTGACACAGTGTCCTGTGTGGCCTGAGACAGGCCCAAGGGATACTAGCACGCACTTGTATTTTCACCCTCTGTGTAAGTTACTTGAATTTGCTGAGCCAAGTGAGTCTGGGGTTTTGAGCAAACATTTCCCCTGTTCTCTTTCCAGTAGAGTCAGTGGTCATGTATCTGAACACATAGGCCAGACACTGGGCAAGCGAACAGAGTTACGTGGTGGTGTCTTGATGTGGGGTCTCATGGCTGCTGGGAGCTAAGTCACTTACTAGATTTGTGGCTGCTCTGCTATTGATGATGAACTTTGGGCTTGAGGTCTACTATTGGTGAACTGGGACTGATAAAGAAATTAATAAATAAAAAGGCAGACCAGTTTTCTGAATAGCGCGTGCAAATTCACCAGTGCTCCCCCCCCCCAACAAGTGTATTGTCTTTTGATTTACTCGTTTTTCAACATATGCCCCAAATGTGATAATAATGATTGGACAAATTCCATCCGCTGTCTTCCAGGCTGTTGGTGTTTCATGGCCTTTGGGATTAGGGTTGAGGCTATCAATTCGCGGTTTCATTTCTAGCTCTGATGTCACGTAACCCCCCTTCATACTTCATTTTTTGGGGACAGAAGACTTGTAACAAGGCCGTGTCTCCATTAGACTTGACAGACAGCCTTTTCTTTCTTTCTAGTCATTCCCAGGCACACTCTGACTCCAGTTGACCCATTATACAAGCTGTTCATCCCAAAAGCTCATGGGAATGAGATTCAGGTGTGCACATTTGTATACCTTCCACCCCATTGAATTTAAAAGGTATTAGAAATAGTTGGTGATTAATAATGTAATTCCCCACAGTGCTCTTCATGTAGTAGGTGCTCAATAGTACTTTGAAGAATGAATTAGTGACTGAATTCATATGAAAACCAAATATTGAACTCTATAAGAATCACAAAACACGCCTGGGCTGGCAAGATGGCTTAACTGGTAAAGACACTCGCTGCCAAGTCCGAGGGTCTGAGCTCCATATTCAGAACCCACATAGTGAGAAGCAAGAACTGCCCCTTTGAAGGTGACCTCCAACCTCCACATGTACGACATGGCACATGCTCCCCAAGAGATTAATTTTTACAGCCTGTTTGTGAAATGCATATAAATCCCCTGAATATTTTCCTTTTTCTTGCCCCGTGTGACCTGGGGCCCAGACACTCTCTAAATGCACAACTTTGTAGACCACACAATTTTTAGCCGTTCTGTCCTCACATGTGTGGGGTCTGAAACTGCTATTTGCTTCACTTTATAACTTGTACTTGCAGAGGCTGGATGATAAATGGGAGACGAATAATTCCTTATTGCTACTTATCTGCTCAATCTATAAACGAGTGTCAGCATTTGCTCAGTGTGGGTTAAAGCTGTGCCTGGTATATTCATTAACTTGCTTAAAATAAGCCATAAAAATGGGCTTGGTAGGCAGTTCTTTTAGCTAATTTTTTAAAATGACATTGGTCATTCTCTTCTTACACATAACTGACCTTTGACAGATGATCACTTTAACCCCTCTGGGCCACACCTGTGAAAAGGGTGGGTCGGGGAAGGGCTCTACCAGCCCTAGGAGCCTAGAACTGTGCTATTGCTACTCTTTAACTCCCTGATTTTGGGATAGGCAAAATAAGGGATCCTGATAACCCCTATTAGAGCAATTACAAAGCAGTTGATAAGGGCCATCTGATCTCAGGCATCATGGAGGGTGGGGAAGCCGTTTGGGGTAGTTAAAGCAAGCATTAGAGTTTAATTCTGTTACTTATTAGTGATGTGACCTTCGGCAGGACAACTCCGAGTCTCAGTTTCCTCAACCATCACAGTAATACCCACACTGATTACTCCAGAGGGCTGCTGGGAGGGGCAAATATAATACATTCCTGAAAGTACTTGGATACGCTAAAAAACGTCAATACCATTCTCAATGCAGAGATGAGGGGGCTAGTACCGTGGGATTTAGCACTTGAAGCAGAGCAGGGGAAAGGGCTTTTTAGAAGTCCCCTGTTCTCCATGATTACAAATGAAAATGATTTTATTTTCACGTAAAGATTGGGTGCCTAGGCAGTTTCCCTGAGGTCGATGGTTGTTTAATAAAAAACCTGGGCTGAAGAGACACTTCTGGAAATACTGGTGGTACTGTAGTAGCAGTCAGGGTCCACACTGACTCACAGACTCAGCAACACCAGCTATAGGAATGAGGTGGTTGATTAGTCTGTTTTCCAAGGGCCAGGGAGATAGAAGACCTGCCAACCTAGCTCTTCTTGCTTCATGGTATTTCATGTTGCATTGCAGCGTCATACAAATGCTTCTTGCTATGGGTTTGGTTCTTTTTGTAAATATAGGATAGAATTGGCTGCTTACAAATTTGGGACTGTCAGCAAAAGCTTCTGGATCTTGCCCCCTCCATTTTGACTCCGGAAAGGGGACTCATGATGGCTATAGTCTGGCTGGGTCTTGCTTACCTTAGCAGAGATGGGAAGTGTTAGAACAGAGATAGGGTCAAAACCACACCACAGAAACCTAAAATTCTGCAGTTTGTAGGAACCATCTAGCCACTGGCTGATCCTGAAGTTACAAAAAAAAAAAAAAAAAAAAAAAAAGTTGAAAACTTGGAGAAAGATGATCCAAGTGTCATTCACAGCCCGCGCAAGTACATGGCACAGCCTGGTCATCACCATACTAGTTAAAGAGTCAGGGATAGGGGTAGTACCTGTGGCTTGTGTTTCCACCCACTACACATGTTACTTTGACATAGCAAACAGCACGTGATCTTTTGAGGCTTTTTTAGTTTCCGCAGGATCACACTGCCATTTTTTTTTTTTTGGTGGGATTTCCTTTGCTCATTCTTTTTGTTAACCCCCCCCCCCCACACACACACACATTTTGCTTGCAGAGGGAGAGGACTGCTGGCCTCTGGAAATTGCTAAGAGATTTCAAAGTCAGAAAAGAAAGGCACCTGGTGGCACCTGGCGCTTAGTTACCCTGAAGTGTTTTTGGTCTCTGAAGTTCTGGCTGTAATTCTCTGGTCTTCACCAAGGCCTTCCTTTCTGAACATCCCTGGCCTCTTGGCCCAGGCTCAAAGTTTAACCTTCCCTCAACCCCCAATACATCCTCCACCACTTCCCAGGCTGGGCTAATCAGCTTGACTTCCCAGCTGGCCCAGCACCTGGCTCGGCATCCCCAAATCTTCCTGCCAGCAAAGGGAGTATGAGTCCAAGGAACAGTAACCAGGACAGAGGGATTTCGGTTTCAGAAACTCAAGGCTGTAGCAGAGATTCTCAACTGTCTAGAGGACTGGGCCTCCCCAGAGGGGGAGGGAGGCCTCTGAAGCAATCATCCCTTCTGGCAGGAACCTCAGCAGGCAGGAAGTCTCTGGGACTATTTTATAATCTGACCACGTTGAGTTGGGGGCCCATATAGCCTTTGTCCTGAAAACAGCCCCAAGGATCTTTTTAAAATTATTCCCCCTAAGGTAGAGTTTCTCTGTGTAGCCTTGGCTGTCCAGGGACTTACTCTGTAGACCAGACTGGCCTCAAACTCACAGAAATCTGCCTGCCTCTCTGCTCTGGGATAAAGACATGCTCCACCACCACTTGGCTAAGTCATAAAGATCTAAGGAAGCCTGACCCATTTCTTCTAAAACAGTTTTTTTCTTTCAAATTTGAAATAAGCACACGTCTATTATTCTCATTTGAAAATACAAAAAGCATAACAACAGAAAACCCTACTCTTAACCCCTCCTGTAGAAAGAACCATTAAGAACATTCTAATTCATTCTGTCTTCTCAAGGGAGTTTTACATTCTAAAGAGTGGTTCCCAATCCATTTTAATTTAAAAGTAGGGCTCAGTGGTTAAGCACATAGTTGGCCTGAAGGAGGCCCAGGGTTGGAATATCATGGCTAGCAAATAATCAGAAAATTATAAAAATAAGCTCCCATGAGACTTTGCTATGTAATGAAAAATTTAAAAAAATATAGCGATAACCACATTATGAATTTAGTCACTTATAAAATAAATTCTGTTTACAGCGCAGGTTGCTATCAATTTTTGTTTTGCTAACTACACTTCTGAGGTGTGACTGCCAAGTCCTAAGATTTAGTTATTAATGCATTTTTCTCATAGGACTCTCAGCAATTCCTTAGGGTGCATGTCTTCTGGTGGAAAAATATGCGGCACAGAATCACAGGGATTTGCATGGAGACTAACCGGTAGCCTTCCAAAAGCCTATAGCCACAGCTGACACAGCGCTTCCCATGGCACTCAGCTCCCGATAAGATAGCTAAAGATATAGTCATTGATTTAGGAAAATGTCCACTTCTTATTAAGCATATTTGATATCTGAAGAGTTTGTGAGTCTTAAGTTTAGAGAAAAAAGACAAAATAGAGAGAGAAAGAAAGACATGGAAGCTACTAATGTCCAGCTGAACGCTTTTACTGTATCAACTAGGGACCTGGAGGCTTGTCTGCAGGCTCTGGTTTGGGGAGGGACTCTAAAACACAGGGAACTGAAGCACAGACATTTTGGATAATTTTCCTAGGATTATCAGCCAGGAAAGTGATGAGAAAACTTCCAGAAAGTTCCTTGTGTCCATGAATTGCTTTCTGTGACATCAGACAACTTATGGAGATCACTTTTATCTTGGCAAAAGGTGGCAGGCTCAGCTACCGAGAGCATTCATGCAGTTTATTTCTAGAATATGCTACAGAAAGAACTTCTCGAAGGTCACTCAGCTTGTCACTCTGAGTTGTGTATTGGGTTTAGAATCCAGGTGCTGGATGTTGTTTGACCACTGCCCAGAGTTTTATCTAACCTGGCAGCATACATCTCCTGTGGGTACTGAAGAAAAGCAGCTTGGCCAAGGTCCATCGTGTTTTCAAGTTTCAAGGGGGGCAGTGCCAACATCCCAGGAATTTCCGTTTCCAGAACAGAAGGAGAGCAATGGCGCTTGGGCAGGAGAATTAGTAACCTCTGGCTCTTGGGGTACAAGTCGCCAAGATGCAGAGTCACAGGAGCAGAAAGGGGTTGGCACTCTGAACTTAGGCAAGAACAAGCCTAGATCTTGCTGAGGACCTTGGACTGCTGGGATTCTTTCAAAGGGGACTCCCAGAAGGCGGCTCTTAGCTCCCTGCTCTGGTGGAGGGCAGAGGCAGGGGTCTGATCAGCAGCGGTTTGGGGAGGGGATTCCTGCATTGAATGGAAGACTGGACCAGATAACCTGTGGAACCTTCTCCACTCCCCACGTCTCTGATTTGTATGCGTTGGGGGAGAGAAACAGTCATGGGATTGCAATAGTTGATTTAGGGTCCCACCCCAGTCGTCAGCATAACCCTCATCTTAGGCAAATAACTTAGCCTGTCAGTACAAGGCACAATGTCTGGCACCGGGTAAAGCTTCACAAATGTTTGCTAAATGAGTGAACGAGTGAATGGGTGGATGGACTTATGACTCTGCGGTCTCAAGGAACACTGCTGAAAAATGGAATTTTAAGGTGTCTTTAGGATGTTTAGTTAAGTAAGAATGTAAAAGCATACAGATCTCTTTAAAAGAAAAGCTGTCTCTCCAACTCAAAGAGGTATGGCAATGGGCGGAAACATCATTTATCCAGTATCAGGACACACCATCTCATTGGTGAGTTTTAGTTTCATTCATTTCCCCATCCCCAATGGCACAACTCCAGCTGCATGCAGTAGGACCCAGAAGCACAGTTTTCTCCATCCCCCCCCCCATCCCGGATAAATGCTAAATACTGAGGGCTAATGGATTGTTCTTGCTGCTGACCAGATTAGATAGCAGCCCTTCCGTTATCACAGTTGAAGTAAACCCCAGCGGTGGTGGTGGTGGTGGTCGAAAGCTGGGGAACCAGGAAGGCACAAAACCCAGAGAGTTTGCTAAGAAAGTGCCGAACATCAAGGCTCTTTCACTTCCCCCAAATCTCAAGTCTTCCCCATCCCTGAGTAGTTCCTGGTCAGGTGGGTCGCTGCTGTTAGTGGGATTTCGGGCGGAAGATAGAAACTCTTAGATTCTAGATTCTGTTCTCAACATTAAGGGTCCAGAAATGCTTTGAGACGCCCCTCCCCCATAACCCTTTCTGTTTTTGTCCAAGCCGGGTCTAAGACTACCAGCATTGAGCCCAACTTTCTTCGTTTTTGCTGTTTCAAATCATGAGACAGGGCACAGTGTTCATACTCACAGTTGGCTTTCCCCACCCCCCAAGTTTCCTATGTCAAATATCTCTCCGTTATTGATTTTCCTTTCTTTTTGGTTTTGTTGTTTTGGAGAAGGGATGGTCCTTAATCTGTAACCCAGGCTGGCCTCAAAATCATGGTGATGTTGCTGTTCCAGTCTCCCTGGTGCTGGGATTAAGAGGAGAGGCACCATGCTTGGCTAATAATCTTGTTTTTTTTTAAAGTTTGTTATAGATTTGTTTTTAAGAGTTAATGATTTTTTTTTGTTTTCTTCTTAAGAGAAAAAAATCCTTTTTTGGGCGGTGGTAGTGCGCACCTTTAATCCCAGCACTTGGGAGGCAGAGGCAAAAGAATTTTTGTAAATTTGAGGCTAGCCTGGTTTATAGAGTGAGTTCCAGGACAGCCAAAGCTACATAGTGAGACCCTGTGTCAAAAACGAAAAAACAAAAAACAGACAGACACACACACACACACACACACACAGAGAGAGAGAGAGAGAGAGAGAGAGAGAGAGAGAGAGATTTCCTTTTTTCGATTTAGAGGCTAATTTTTCTGTCTCCAGTCAGTTTCTGAGAGGACAATTCGTCTATTATCAAGACTCTTCTGTAAAAAATGTTCCTCATGTATGTGTGATCTAACAACAAATCCTACATAAAGCAAACAATAGGCACTCAAAAATCATTATTTATCTACAAAGAACAGCTAATTGTTCTATCATTATTCTGATAGAACCGCCGAGATTTAACAGAAAGCAAATACAATCTTAGCTGGTGACCAAGGAGTTACACTTGCAGCCTGTTTTTTTCCTGCTAAATTTCTGGAGCCATAATAAATACTGTGTCAGGATAGAGCATCTGGCCTCGGTTTATATTACTGTTCACTTTGAAAAAAATCTTACTTTGGGGTCTTTGGAAAAACATTATTTTTTTTATAGCTATTTAGAGGTAGAGGCTTCAGAAACTCCTCAAGGGCAAACGAATTAGCTGCTATGGAGTTTGGTGTTCAAAAATGAAAACAGAAATAACAATTCACCATTGGAAGACTTTTGATTCACCCAATGCAAGGGGAGTGACTCATGAAAATGAACAAGACAAATGTATTCGAAAGAGCAAGGATGGTGTCCCATTGGAAGTGGAAAGGCCCAGTAAGTCCCTGAGGGAAATTTAATGGCAGCCAGTGTGTTTGGAGGTAATGGGCAGGGAGTAAAAAGGAGCAAAATTAGAAAAAAGAGGGGCAAGTGAGGGAAGAGAATTTTCATTAATAAGAAACCGGAAAATTATAGAACAGAGTTAGAAGAGAAGAGTGAGAATTGGGGGTAGGGAAGAACGTGGCGGGGGAGAGGTAAGAAAGTAAGAGAGAGGGGGAGTGGAGGGGGGGGAGGTAGAGGTCGGAGTGAAATGGAAATGAGAAAACCAAGTCAAGGGGATCAACAGCAGGAATAAAGACACCCCTAAGAATGACAATTGTGACGCGGAGCTAGAGGCACCTTTCCCGGTGCAAAGAAACCACAGCGTCGGGTCAAGGGAGGAGTGCCAGCGCCCACCCAGCCCAAGTACAACCTTGTGCGCGGTGGTGCAGCTAGCTGCTTAGGGGTTTCGGGGTAGGGGGATTGCGCTACCACTCCAGCATTCAGCCTGGCTCTGCCGGGCATTTCTCTAAGATGGAGTTTTGTAAGATACGGGACGCGAGTGGAAGGAGGAGTGGCTGGAGATGGTCCTTTCTTCCCTTGAGCTGGTGCTAGAGAGGGATGCGGCGGCTTTCCCAGATGGACCAGACTCCCCGAAGTTGAAGAAATTTACACTTTCAATGATTGCTCTGGATTTGTCAAAGCCAGGAACCAAGAACTGAGTTGAAGCCCACTTTCTCTGGCCACTCACCCACCACCCTCCTCCGACACTCCGAACCCTCGTATTAAAATCTTTATCTTCACTTCCTCAATATTGCTCCACATTTGGCTGGGAAAAGACGGGAATGAAAATGCGCACAGCGTCTTGGAGCCTGGGGTGGCGAAGACCCTCCACTGTATGTTTTCCATAGGGGTATTGAGAATAGTCAAATTAGGGGCACATATAACTTTGAGGGGAGAGTTTGGCTCTACCATTGACCTACATCACCTCTAAATGTACAGTTCTCTCCTTTTCTTTCTGTGGGAGCAGGCTACCACCGAGCCATTTTGAATGGGTCTTCACGCAGGCAGTAGTAAACTAGAAAGAAATGGGTCCTAGGCTTCCTAGGAGTTTCTCCGTTTAGACTGCGATGGCTATGGCTACAGGCGAGGTCTTAAATACCGCAAGCGACTCCGGAGAGGCATCGTAAGCAGCAGGCACAATGCCCGCTCTCCTTGTGGTCCCAAGTCATCCGGCCCTTTGGATTTGTTCCGCTAAGGAGTCTCAGGCGTTAAGCACGACGGCCCAGGCCTGTCACAAGAGTGACCTTGGTTGGAACCTATGGGTAGCCCGATCTCCCTAGCCCACCAATTCTGTACGTGAGGAAGCGGACCCGCTAGTATTCTCTAGCCTTGGCACATTCGTGTGCCACTTTCCCCAACCAAGTGACTTGGGCTGCCACGGTCCAGAAACGCAATCCAAGCATTCCGGCCTCGGATTTTCCACGGAGAGCTAAGTGGTGAGCCAGACGCGGGAAAGTTAACCCGTTTGCGGGGATTCTCCAAACCTAGCGGAAGAGCCTGCTCTGAGCCACTTCGGGCCACCTGGCCACCTGGCCACCTGGCCACCTGGCTTGCCTTGACAGCTCAGGCCCACAGTGGGTAGGTCAAACGAACCCCAGGAGCCCGGGGGCAAGTAGAGCAATTTACAGGCTCCAGGGCCACGCTCCCTGCGGGCTTCGTGATCTCCTCGAGCGGAGACTTCCTCTGAAGTCCCTTAGTGACTAGACAAAGCCTCTCTTGAGGCTGACTTTGGGTATATTTATCCTATCTTTCTCCTACTTCTACCGGGAGTGAGAAAAACAACCCAAAAAAGGATACAAGAGGTGTTTGTAAGCCGCCTAGCGCCTTGTAACAAGGATAGATTTGACAACATTAATGATACTAACTTCTCTCACTTGGGGACATTCATGTGTGCTGAGCAATGAGGTCCCCTCACTTTGCACCCTTCCCTTTAAAAGGGTGTCACTTTCTGATCCTTTGGAAGCCTAACTGGTGGCGGGGTTTGCACAAGGGCTCCTTGTGACACAAGGGGACCCGCTTGTACACGCTGGGTGGGGCGGGCCTTTCCACCAGCAAACTGACACTCGACAAGGCCGCCTCTCCCAGCGGCGCCCCGTACTCCCTCTCCGGGTGCAACGGATTCAGAGCTAAACGCCCCCGGTTCCTTTTCTTTTAGCAGGCTGCCTGGAGCTAGGTTCTCCCCGGCGCCCAACTCTGAGCTTTCCTACCCTCCGCCCAAGCCTGACGCCGCTGGGTTTGTTGACCTTAGATCTGCTCTGGGCCTTTATCACCGGGGATCCGGGCGTCCAGCGGCGCCCCCGCCTACTACCCCCCCCCCCCATCTCCTTTCAAGCCTTTCTAGAAATCTCCCTCAATTTCCTTCCCAGAACCTACAGAAAGCTATCCAAATTTCCGAGACTGTTGAGAACCCTCCGGGCCTAAAGACATCACGGGTTTGTCCCCACAGCGCACTTTCGATCCACATAAAGAAGGTGAAAGTGCCCCCTCCCCCATTATTGGGATAATTGCCTCGAATCTCCACTTAGCGTTGTGTTTAGACAATTGGAGATTTATGGCTGTAGCCCCGAACCCCTTTCTCTGGGCAGTTCTCAGCTCCGAACCTCCCCAGACTTCACGGGTGCTAAACAGGACTTCCCTTCCGGTGCAAACAGAACTAGGCAGAAAGCCGTTGGAAATGGGTATTTGATTGCCCCCCCCCCCAGACATAACAGGGACCAAGAACAGCTCCTGAATATATCTTCCGTGGCAATCACAGAAAGTCGTCTTTAAGATCCTCTTAAATTTGATCCAAAATAACAAAAATCATGTTCAGAACACGTCCTTAGAAGAACGAAACTGGTGACAATAAGCCCGTAAAAAATAGCTTATAAATGGGAACGTTCAAATACTGTTTACCCTAGACTGATTTATTAAAATATAGATAGCAGAAATGAACCACTGGAGACGTCTAAGCAGCAATACCAGTAATGTGGACAACGAAGCCGAGTGACCAGAATTCATAGAATTTTTGATACCCTGTACAGTAACTCTTCCCTTCAGTCCATTATAGATACTATTTTTTTTTAAATCTTTTCCTTAGCTAATCTGAGAATTTCCTTTAGTTTTGGAGAGTTTGCGGGGAATGAGAATAAGAGGAAATGAGGTGTTGGGAATGCAGACTAGGAGAAGGTGTTAAGTTTCCAGGCAGCTTTTGAGTTGACTGCTGGTGTGGGCGCTAGCTGCTGGGGATGGGCTGGGCTGACTGCTGAGGAATAAGATCCCACCCTCTGCTTTGCTCCGGCGCTGTGTCCTGCACCAGTGCAGGGGAACCTAGACACTTTCTACGAAATCCTACCCAACGTCAGAAGAACACCAAAGGCAGCAGTATCAAAAATGCGCAAAGCAAATGTTTGTTGTCAACCTTTGAGCGAGGGGAGGAGGTCTGGACAGCCTTAAGTTGCCTGTCTGGGCTGTTTGCAGCTCTTCCAATGCCCTCCGATTTCATTTTTCTAAGTCGGTCCTGACAGTACTGCCTCCTTTTTCTTGACTCCTTTTCTTTTGGATTGAGCCCTCTCCTCAGCTTTTCTGCTACAAATAGCGCTCAAGACCCACCACCTCGGTCTTGAGAAGCAGGAGACGGAAGTTTGCCTCAGCTGCAAAAGTACACACAGTCCAAGGCTCCCCCCCACCCTCCGCGCAGAGCGAACAGGAAGAGAAAACATGCTTGCTTCCATACACCTGCAGGACCCACTTTTATCCCAATAAAGTCCGACCCCAGAATCAGTAAAATTCAAACCCACATGGTGGTTGACTGACCCTTGGCGTGCTTGAGCAAAGAAAATGGGGTGCAAATCCAGAAAGACCCATTTGCCGACTAACCCAATACAATTAGTGCAGAACTCTGGCATGGTTGGGAAGGGCTTGCCTGAGTTCGCCAAGGTGGTCCTTAAGATGACTCGGTAGCCCCGGGGAAAAGCAGTAAAATCTGGTGCTGGAGGGAGCAAAGGCCCAGTGACACCTGCTTTGGGTCAGCCTGCCTGCCTTCACTCTCTCCGTTTTTCCTAGGGGAGCCCACAATCATATCAGTTTCTGGCAGTGAACCAGGAAAGAGAGAAGCTAAAATGCCAGCCAAATGTAAGAAAGAATAACAGCGATAGGAAGGAGAGAGAGAGAGAGAGAGAGAGAGAGAGAGAGAGAGAGAGAGAGAAACAGGAAGCTGCCTCAGCAGATTGTCCTTGAAACAATTCTTTCGTTCCCCTCTAGGCGAAAGCTGAAGAACTCCCGCCCCACCAAGCCTGGGTGGGTGCCCAGGAGTGAAACGAAGCCTTTCCTTCCCTCCTTCTCTAGGTTGCTCTTCACCATGCACCATGGGTTCCATCCCTCAACTGCTCCTCCCGGCCTTCCCTGGCAGGAGGGCCACTCGGTGGTGACTCACCCAGGGGTAGAAAGCTCTTCCAGGCTTATTGGAGGCCAGTTTTCAGGGACAGATCAGCCTCGGGGGCCCAGAGATTCCAGCCTGTTTCAGCCGGGTGGGAGGGAGACGTTGTGAGCTACACCTCCCGGCTCCCTCTGCTCCCAGCTTTCCTCTCAGAATTAGATAACAGCAAAAATAGATAAGAGAAGTGATTCATTAATTCAGCGAGTCCCGTGGCTGGCTTTTTCTTGTTGGTACGTGTGGAAGTGGAAGGAAGCTTGGAGGGCATAGAGCTCTGACCGGACTTTTTTTTTTTTTTTTTATAACAAGTCTACATTCAAGAGGTTCTGCTCAGGCTGCCCAAGGTCACCCCGAAGGACTCTACACAGATGGAACACACCCCGGGTATCACCCTGCACAGTGAGAATGCTCCTCCTTCAACCAGCTTTTGCACCCCAGGTTTGCCCTTAGAAAATGGTCCTTCTCCAAACACCTAGCATGGCAGTGAAAAGCAGTGGATGTTTTAGACACTGTTGGTTAGCACCAGGGGCAGTGGATCAGCTTCTGATGCTGATTGAGGTAACCAGACTCAGAGAGGGGGCCACGTGACACAGCAAGGGAGGGATGGAACCCACATCGAATTCCCCATCAATTGAGCCCCTAATCGGTGATAACTTGTGGATTCTTAGCATAGGATTGTTCCTTCCGCATGCAGCAGGACTCTTCTGCCAGGTGACAGCTCCCCTCGAATACTCCTAGGCATGGGGTTCTCACAGGCCCCCAAATGACCCAGGAATGAAGGGCTAGGCACCAAGAAAGGTTCACAGAGTCAGCCGTGGGAACCAGGCAAACAGATCTCTCTGGTTTTACTCAGGGTAGATGGCCCCTGTGGAGTTGGTGTCTCCCCGGAGGAACGTCTTAATAATAACAAGAAGAATAAACACAATGCCTGCATACTTTAATGCATTTCCCAGTTCATAGCTTCCTGGGTTCCTTGAAACAGTCCCTGCACAGTGGTGAGAACCCAGACAAATTATTACTGATCTGCAAAGAACCTGGAACAGAAGAGACCAGCCCGGGGGGCGGCGCTACCAGGAGAAAATAAAATATGAGCTGGAGAGAAAGAGAGAAGGCCTGGAGGAAAAGGGGAAGATGCGGAAGAACCAGGACTGCCTTTCCCTTCCAAGAAGTTTGTTATGAATATTTTCAGAGTGATGAATAAGGTGTCTACTATGGCCCTCTGTCTCTATGCTCTGCCCTCACCAGATGACTTGCAGAAACTATTCCACAGGAAGATGCTCATGTAAAACTCCCCGAAGCGTCAGGTCATTAAAATTCCTGAAGCGTGAGCTGAACAAGACGAGGCACAGGCCTTCCCTGTCCAGTGGGCCAACTGTCACCAGCCGGGTGCTTTGGTAACATAGGTTCTAGTGTTGTCATTGTAAAATAAACAAAACACAAAAGTTACTGCTTCAACCACTTCACACTGTAGGGTTCAGTGCCATTAAGGACGCTTATGTACAACAATATTCCTCTGCAGACTCTCTCTCTCTCTGTGTCTCTGTCTCTGTCTCTCTCTCTCTCTCTCTCTCTCTCTCTCTCTCTCTCTCTCTCTCACTCTGCCATTACTGGGGTTGAACACAAGCCCTGAATGTGCTAGCCAAGACTCTACCACTGAACTCCATCCCAGCCCCACTTTTACCATATACATATAATATATATTAATATTTAGTTATGTGTTCAGATGTGTATCTGTGTGTGAAGCTGGAGTTACAGGGAGTTGCGAACTGCTGATATGGGTGCTCTGGTCCCTTGGGAGAGCAGCAAAGGTTTTTCATCACGGAGCCATCTCTCTAACAGCCTAATCTGGATTTGAGACAGGTTTTTACTATGTATCTCAAGTTGGACTCGGATGTCCAAGCCTCCTCCCTTACTCTTGCCTGAGTGCTAGAATTGCAGGCATGCGTCTTCCTGTCCCTGCTCCTTCCTTCCCCCCTTTCTTCTCTTCTTTCTGAGACCAGGCTGGCTTCAAACTTGCTAAGTAGCACTACCTGAAATTCCTGACCCTGCCACCACATGTGGTTATAGGCATGCATTACCATGTTCAGTTTACACAGTACTGGGGATCAAACAGCTTCATTCATGAAACCCAAAACTTTTAATGGGTGGGGGGAGGTGGAATTGAAACCCCACCATTCTGTAGTCTAGCCTGTGTTTCTACAGTAAGCCCTTCTGCCTTCTACTTAAATGAAATTGATAACCACTGCCACCTATGACTGGTGTCCTGCATTTTCTGTCCTTTAGTCACTGGCTTGTCTCACTTAGCACTGTGTCCTCATACTTCATCCATGTTGTAGCACACACTAGCATCTCCATTCTCTAAGGCCAAATGACACTGAACCGTGTGTACAGACCACATTTTATTTCTCCATCCATCTGTTGATGGGTATTGGGGCTGCTGCCAACTCCAAGAATGATTTCCTTTACTTTTTGAGATTATAATGTAATTACATCATTTTCTCCTTCCCCTTTCTCCCTCAAAATCCCCTCATATCCCCTCCTCCTGCTTTCTTTCAAATTCATGGCCTCTTTTTCATTAACTGTTGTTACATGCAAACGTTTGTATATGTATGTGTGTATCTATATCTGTCTATGTATATTCCTAATAATAAGTACAGCCTGCACAGTCTGTATAATGTTACTTACATGTGTGTTTTCAGAGCTTACCATCTGGTATTGGGTAACCAGTTAATGAGCTCTTTCTTGGAGAAGATGTTGCGACTTTTAACCATTGAGAGTAGCAGGGTTTAAACACTGCTTTCTGCTCCGCTTTCCCTTCTTTTGTGACTATCTCCAAAAGTGGAGTTGCTGAACCAGATGGTAATTTTGTGTCTCCTTTCCTGAGTAACTACTACAATACTTTTTGCCTTTTATGGTGTTTTGATCTAAAATTAGAGAGGGTCTCTCTTTTCCTCGTTGGGAGCGGCAATATGTAGTCACTTCAGTTGGTGTCCCACTAAGGGACAGACTGCAGACCTTCTGAGGAGTCCTGTACCGGAAGCGAGTTCTGTAGTCAAGGAGACGGTATGATGTGAAGTTCTTCGCAGAACCGTGCCAAAGCTGAGAGGACACCAACAGGAAACTTTGGGTGTTGTAGTGCACTTCCAGCAAGAGACCCCAGGCTCAGATGCTAGCCCTGCCACTCTGTGTAACCACAAGAATCTGAGTTTTCTATAGCCCAGATTCAATATTCAGGAAAAAACCCCCACATTTTCGGGGCCCCAAAAAAGAATTTTTTTTATAAGGCAGCCATGAAGACTGGGTGTGTGGCTCAGTCTGTAATTCCAGCACTTGGGAGGTAGAGGCAGGAAGCTCAGGAGTTCAAGGTCATCCTCAGCTGCTTAGCCAGTCTGAGACCACCCTGAGCTAAATGAGACTCTGTCAAAAGAAGGAGGGTTAGGCAAACCTGCGGTTGCTAATGACACATACCGTACTTTCATTTCCCTCTCTGTTGAGTTATTATGTTGTGAAGTGGCTCCTAACTTCTGAGCAGCTTCATATATTTTGGGAGGACCTGACACTCCAACATTTTGGGGTCTAGCCTGTGGTTCTATGACCACAGCTAGACCAACCTGGTTACGAGGACGAAGAGAAGTCATTGTTTAGAGAAGTTTAGATGAGGTTGTGATGGAACTCTTCATACCTTGAATTTGTACTTATGCTCCTGGGTCAGCGGGACAAGGCAGGGATGAGGACCACGAGGGTGGCAGAGCTGTGGGTATGAGCAACTCCAGCCAGAGTACAAGTCACGTGGACCCACATCTGAGCCAGTATGGTGGTGCTCTTGTGTAATCCCAGTACTTTGGAGGCAGTGGCAGGAGCATTGCTGTGGATTCAAGGCCAACCTGGTCTACATAATGGATTCTAGGCGGCCAGCCCACATAGTGAGACCCTGTCTCAAAGCCAACAATCCACAGGAGAGGTCAGAGGGACTTAGAGAGGAAGCCCCATCTGAAGCCCTTTCTCCTTGTTCTTTTAATATACACACACACCTGCATATGCATATACACACCCCTGCACACACACACATACACACCTGCATATGCACACACATATGAAAACATACTTTTTTTTTTTGACAGGGTTTCTCTATGTAACCCTGCTGTCCTGGAACTCATTCTCTAGACCAGGCTGGCCTTGAACTCAGAGATCCACCAGTCTCTGCCTCCTAAGTGCTGGGATTAAACATGTACACCATCACCACCTGACATGAACACACACCTTTATTGGTTTCTCTTATCAAAATGTTAAGTGTTCATTGCTTTAAAAAGTAGTGTAGGCAGTAGAAATGAGACTGTCCCTTACCTTTTGGCCTTTCCCCCTTCCTCCCTCACCAGACAGTCTTAAGTTTTAACTTCCCTAACAGGATTCTCCTTTTCCTAGAAGGCCTGACATTGATCCCAGACTTAAGAGAAAGCCTCTAGAAGTGACATTTCTTCCTCCATGTGAGCTCATGAGTAGATACTTTTTTTGTTTTGTTTTGCTTTTGCTGTTTGAGACAGGGCATCTCTACACAGCCCTAGTTGTCCTGGAACTCATTGTTTAGACCAGGCTGGCCTCAAACTCACAAAGATCTGCTTGCTTCTGCTTTCCAAGGGCTGGAAGTAAAGGCATGTACCACCATGACCGATATTAGTGAATATCTTTAAGCCTCGATTTTCAAGTCTATAAAATAGGTACAGTAATAATTCTTATTGTTCAGGGCTCCTGTTAAGATTCACAGTCTGTGATTCCTGACATCAAAAAATTGACAAAGGGCTACTATTTTTAATATTATGTGTGGGGAAGATGGGTTTTATGGTTTGAGTGTGACATGTTCTTATAGGCTCATGTGCTTGAACACGTGACCCTTAGCTTAGGGTGGAGAGGCTATAGAAGAAGCATGGTGGCCCATCACACAGCAGCCAGGAAACAGAAGGAGAGACGGGGTCAGGGTGAGCTAAGGCATGTCTTGTGAGGTCAATCACTTCTTACTGATTAGTTCTTAGTTCCTCCAGGTGGGAACCAATCTAATACATGAGTTTTGAGAGACGTTTCATAACTGGATTAACTGACCCCCCCCCACCGTGTGTGTGTGCACACGCACATGTGTGGTTTTGGGATTGGAACCCAGGGTCCTATGCATACCACGAAACGGCTGTACCCGTGACAAGCACTCGGCTCCATGTGTGTTCTCTGACCTTTATGTCTAATTTTACAGAAAGGCCTTGCATTTGGGTCTTCTGGCTCCCACTCTTGCTTCCTTGCTGTGCAAGGCCCATCATGTTCTTCATTGGGTTTGGGTTCCTCCACTCATGCTTCCAGCTGAGTAGCGGGAGCAGCTATCTGTGCAGCGGCAGGTAGTTTACAAGTGCTCCCATCTCTCATCTGGTGTGACCCTCCCCATAGCCCATGCATTTGAGCGGCAGATATTTTTCATATATTTCCACCTTTGAATCTGCTCCTGGGAGTCTCCCCATATAGAACTGTTCACAGCAGTTGTGCAAAGGTTTTCTGAGAATGTAACTGCTTCCTTCTCAGTTCGAATAGCAAAAAGCAGAATCCTGTGGTCATGTGGTAAATGTGTGTGTAGTTCCAACCCCCATCCCTTTATGGGGGATTGAAGAGACAAATGAACGGATTAGACCTAGAGGTGGATTTAATGAAAATGAAGAGCTAGGGACATTTCATAAAGCAATTGGCAGACTGCAGAGATGGCATCTGGTCTCACTGAATCTGGGAGAAAACTAAAGCTTGACTCAACTCAGAAATCCTTAGGACAATAACAGTTGTATGGTTTGAGTTGTTAAAATGCAAAATTAGCTGGAAGGTGGTGGCCCACGCCTTTAATTCTAGCACTTGGGAGGCAGAGGCAGGCAGATCTCTGTGAGTTCAAGACCAGCCTGGTCTACAGAATGAGTTCCAGGACAGCCAGAGCTACACAGAGACCCTATCTCAAAAAGGCAAAACAAAAAGACAAAATAAGATAAATTCAAATTCTTTGTTTTCAAGAGAGATGGAATCTAAGACCTTGCACATTTTAGGATGATTTACTACTGAACTAACCATATTCCAACCCCCGAGGTTATTTTTCTGTAGGTCCTTTTCTTAGCCCATCCTCCTTTTTCTTCTGCATTGGATTGAACCCAGGGCCTTGCACATACTATTCAGATAAAAGTATGCTATCACTGAGTTGCAGCCACAAACTATTTTCATCTCCTCTTTTCTCCATTCCTCGTCTTCTTTGAGACAGTGTCTCACCGTGTAACTCTGGCTGGTCTGGAACTGTCTATGTAGACCAGGCTGGCCTCAAAAAAGCAGAGTTCTGCTTGCCTCTGCCTCCCAAGTGCTGGGATTAAGGGCACACACCACTGTTATGTTTATCCCACAATAGTCTTCTTAATATTGAACCATGAAACCATAATCTGTTTTTTTGACTGAGACTAGTCTCCTTTTGCCTCAGCCTCTCAAGTTTTGAGTTCACAAACACGAGCCACACCTGACTGATGCAACAGTTTTAAATGAACGTGACACTCTCAGACAAAAATCAGCACTATATTAAAAATTAAGGCATCAATGCCAAAAACTCATTACTTCTAGAAACCCAAGTGCCTTTAATATTAAGAAACAAATAGAGAGATATTTAATACAATTCAGCATCTTTTCCTGATGAAAGTGAACCTCAGCAGAACTTCGACTGTAGTTTTATTTTATTATTATTATTTTTTATTTTATTTAATTTATTATTTTTATTTTCGAGACAGGGTTTCTCCGTAGCTTTTGGTTCCTGTCCTGGAACTAGCTCTTGTAGACCAGGCTGGCCTCGAAGTCACAGAGATCCGCCTGCCTCTGCCTCCCGAGTGCTGGGGTTAAAGGCAAGTGCCACCACCGCCAGGCCCGACTGTAGTTTTATAGTGGGATAAAAGTGAGCCATTGAATAGTATTAAGTAGATGACTTCAGCTTTGGTGGGATAAAGATGCCATCATCAGCTTTCTACATAGATGTAAGTCATTGTGATACTACAGGGAAAAATGAATAGGGAAATTGGAAGCAAGAAGTCAGGAGCAGTGGTCCACGTCTATAGAACAGCACTTTAGAAGGCCAAGGCAGGAAGTTCAAGGTCACCTTGGGCTACAAACTCACACTATCTTAAAAAAACAAAACCAAACAAACACAGAAAGAAGGAAGCAAAACAGGCACAGGACACAAGTTTAAACCCAAGCCTCTGAGCTTCAACCTACCTCTCTCTCCGTTTGCCCCAGGACGCTTTGGTTCAGACTGTGAAGCATTCCTGACCCTCCAGCTATAGAGGGGACTCAACCAGCAGGAGTGAGGTCGCGGGGGTGGGGAGGGAGTTCTTGGTGTCTTGCTTCCTGTCTCTGTCAATGTGTCATCTAGCCTCTAAATTCTGGCAACACACCAGCTGAGTCTTAGTGTTCCTCTCTCTCTTTGCAGGTGCCATCTGTCAATCAATGCCTCCTCAGCAGTGTGGGTTCTGCTACCAATCTTTCTAGGTGTCTAACGACTAATAAGTTCAGCCGTTCCCTAGGGGTTGCTCAAGGATTGCCCTAGGAGTGATGTCTGCCTTTGGATTTCTGCCTAGATGACATCTTAGGGTGATTATGCTGCCTTTTTAGCTTTTCAAACTTAGTTGTCCTAGTTGGAGTCAGGTGTCAACCTGACATAGCCCAGAGTAATTGAGGGGGTCCCCATTGGGTGGGGGTTGCCTTGTTAGATTGCCCTGTGGTCATGTCTTCTTTGTGGGTTTGTCTTAGTTGCTAGCTGATGTAGGAGGGCCCAGCCCACTGTAAGCTTTGCCTTCCCTGGGTAGGTGGTCTGGAGCTGTGTAAGAAAGCCAGATGTGGATGAACCAGAGAGCTCCTCCTTGATTTCTGCTTCAGTTCCTGCTTGATTTTTCTGCCATGACTTCCCTCAATGATGGACTCTGACCTGCAAGGGTGAACTGAAATAAATCCATCCTCACCCAAGTTGCTTTGGTCATGGTGTCTACTACATCAATACTAGGACAATAGTTAATTAGAACACTAGCTGACAGATCCTTCACTAAGTCATCTCTGTTAAAGCCACTCATACAGCTCTGTCTCTACCCTGGTCCCTGGCACAGACTCCCAAGAGCCTTCATTCCTGTAGTTGGTTTTAACATACCTAAATAAAAAAAATTAGCCTCCACACAACATTAGTAAGGAAATATGATTCACTGGTTGCTAAGATTGCAATCGTAGATGCGGAGGTGAATGGGTCAATGGATGGGATTACCTGCTAACAGGGATAGTGAGGAGCGGTGTGGGGTCCTGCACACGTTTGCTTGCCTCATAGTCTGTTCCAAAGTTGAGGTCAGGATATCATAAATGCCCAGAGTCGAAACTGTCGATGTTTTATGAAGACAGGTTTCGGTGGGTTTATGAGGAGCCATGGACTCCTCATAATACTGTCTATGTATCAAAAGGTGGACACGATGCCCCCTCTACCCGTTGTCCCATAACTCCTGTCTTATCAGGTCCCTCACACACAGTCTCAGAACCTCCGTCACACACAGAGCTATGACTAAGACAGAGGTGAGTGTGTCCCTGAGGCCAGTGGTCCTGGAGGCTGGGCGTAAGGAGCAGTGATGAGTCAGTGCCTTCTTGAGAGTACATAGATGCTCATGTATATTGCCTAGTGGCTGGGTGGTTCTTCCCTGTTTCAGTGGCAGTTCAAGAATGGCCCCAGAGACTTTCTGTCTAGCCCTTTTGTGAGAGAAGACTACTAAGTTCAGACACAGGTGCAGGTTTGTAGCTAGCAAGGTCCGGAAAGACTAAGTTTAAAGCTTGTTCCCTAAGGGAATGGGATGAGGAGCTGAGGAGATGGGGAGGTGAGAGCTGGGGGATGGTTTAATATTTCACACACGCACACACACCAACACACACAAACATGCACACGTACACACACACGTACACACACACATGCACACACACACACAAACTCCTATGCTGCATGCAAAACAGAAGAACTTTTTTTTAAAATATTTATTTATTTATCATGTATACAATATTCTGTCTGTGTGTATGTCTGCAAGCCAGAAGAGGGCACTAGACCTCATTCCAGATGGTTGTGAGCCACCATGTGGTTGCCGGGAATTGAACTCAGGACCTTTGGAAGAGCAGGTAATGCTCTTAACCACTGAGCCATCTCTCCAGCCCCCCAGAAGAACTTTTTGAAGGACTTTAACAGTATATTTAGGTGAGCGGTTTCCATTTCCTACCTCTGTTTCTCTGAGCTGCTAGACCTTCTTTCTAAAGCACACTTGAAAAATCTTTTATTTATGGTGATGATGTGTGTAGTACACGTATGTGAGTGAGAGCATGCGTGTGTCACAGAGTGTGTGTGTGTGTGTGTGTGTGTGTGTGTGTGTGAAGTCAGAGGACAACTTTTGAGAGTCATTTCTCTCCTGACACTGTGGGTTTGGGGGATTGAACTCTAGTTTCCAGGTTTGCTTAGCAAGCACTTTTACCTGGTAAGCTACCACCTTGCCTCCATTGTCACTTTTTTTTTTATTGTTGTTGTTTCTTTGTTTTTTTGAGACAGGGTTTCTCTGTGTAGCTTTGGTGCCTGTCCTGGAACTCACTCTGTAGACCAGGCTGGTCTCAAACTCACAGAGACTCTCCTGCTTCTGCCTCTAGAATGCTGGGGTTTTTTTTTTTTTGGTTTTATTTTATTATTATTTTTTTAATTTTATTTAATTTATTTTTTTTTTATTTTCGAGACAGGGTTTCTCTGTGGCTTTGGAGCCTGTCCTGGAACTAGCTTTGTAGACCAGGCTGGTCTCGAACTCACAGAGATCCACCTGCCTCTGCCTCCCGAGTGCTGGGGTTAAAGGCGTGCGCCACCACCGCCCAGCTCAAGTGTCATTTTTTTAGACTGGAGTGGTGGATTTGGTATCATCAGTGTTTTACCAGGTGAACTCTTCCAAGCCTTGAACTGAATGTTGAACTGGAGGAATAAGGCAGAGGGAAGAAATAATTCATCCTGGGAAAATTCTTCTTCCTTCTTCTTCCTTGGGTCTCTCTCTCTCTCTCTCTCTCTCTCTCTCTGTGTGTGTGTGTGTGTGTTCCCCTCCCTCCTTCCTCCCCTCCCACCCTACCTCTCCTCTCTGGAAACTGAGTTGCTAAAAATAGGTTCTCCTGGGGATCCCCGTGGTTGTCATCTATTACCGTCACAGAGCACATCATAAGTCAGTTTCATTTGGACACGGTTCTCTGTAAATCTTTATTTAATCCACCAGCCTTCCTGTCTTAGGATCACTTGGCATGCTGTGGACCATTCGTCCTCATGATGGATGTCATTTTCTCCTTCATAAGTGGAGAAACTGAGTCCGGAGGTGTAGGATGATTGACCACAGTTTTTTGTCTTATCACGGGCAGCCCTGGGGTTTGTACTCCCCGAGTTAGGGCTGATGGATAGCAGGCCGGAGCTTGTTGGAGGAGACAACAGTTGGCGGCTTTGGGCTGATTATGAAACACATTCATCATGCAGCTGCCACCTCCCTCTCTTCCTCTTTGGGGTCCAATTCGCCATTTCTCCATGGTGTTTCCTCATGACACGATCATACACAGACCTCTGCAATACACACACACACATACACATGCACACCCCCACGCCCATCCGCACACCTATACACCCACCCGCATGCATGCACGCTTGCGAGCACGCATTTGTGCATGTAGGCATGCAAGACAATTTGGTCACACCTAAGTCACAGATAAAGCTGAAGGAAGCCTGTGAATGAATCTGTAGATAAAAACTCCAGTATCTGGGCAGGTAACACCCAATGACAACAGAGCTGTGTTGACTTACACTTTTCCTTATCGGGAGGAATCAGGTATTCATGTAAATCAGAAAAGTATTTGATAGATGCCAGCTCATTGGTGTCTCAGCCAATAGACAGGTTTGGTTAAACAAAATATATATTCTCCTTATCTCCAGTGGCGACTATCGCTACAACTCCCCACTCCCCTCTCCTCCAAGCTCTCTAAAGACAAGGGCCTTATCTGGAGTTTGTAAGAGTTTCATGGCTTGCAGGCTCTGCTAAAATCACTCTTGACAACGTACAAGCCGGCCCAGCCCGAGTCATTGTGGCAGACAGATGAGCCCCGCTTATCTCTACTGTCTTGGCAATAAACGCCCTTTTCTGAAGATGCTTGTTTAGACTATCCCAGGGGAAGGCCAGGTACCAGCTCCCTCAGTGGGAGGGGTCCTTAGGAGCTGAGGTTCTACAGATGTCTGCTGAGCTGCTCTGTCTGAGAGATGCAAGGCAGAAAGCACCGACTCTCAGGAGGAGCTGACTCCCCGTTGCAGGGACTGCAAACACGCAGAAAGGAAAACTCAGAAACAGTCCCTCCAGACAGGGGACCTGAGGGAAAGCAGAAAGTTTTGTGTTGGGCATAAAGATGGGGACAGACAGGGAAAGGTGAGAGCAGTCGGGAGGAGATGGGCCCCTTAAAAAGGCCACAAGGAACTGGGGATTCCTTGTTCTGTTTGTTGGAAAGGATGATAGCCTCCATAGAGGTTCGTGGGTGGCAGGCATATGGCAGCTGGGGGACACAGTGAGGTGCAGTCAGAAACTGGGCAAGACTCTGCCCCTTTTCTGCTGAGGGGGTTCACCTTGACCACACCTCTGCCTCCTGTGGTCCAGAGCTGGCTTTCTAGAACAATGGCAGAATGTCCCTAGCTATGGGAGGTATCAATCCCTCCTCTGCCCAGCAGGGAGTAAGGTTGGAGTTGGGGGATGTGAATTTGCCAGGAATTGGCCATTTCTCATCCTTTTAGGCCTCTCAGCTTTTAGGATCAAGGCAGTAGTTGGTCAGAATGAAGGTCCCGGGGGGGGGGGGGGGGGGGGTAGGGCGGGGTGACCTCAGTCAGAGTGCCATCTTGTGGGGACTTGTTCTTCCACCCCCAGAGGAGTGCCCACCTCACACACCAACAGCATGATGGCTGAGAAATCCAGGTTTGTCTTGCTTTGGCTTCTGCAGGCCTTTCAACAATTTAACCACCACTAATGGTGGTGCTAAGTGTCTCTTTGTGCGCTATTGGCTATTTCTGTGTCTTCTCTGGGGATGTAGGTTCTAATCCTCCAGTGAGTTCCAACTGCATTGTTTTCTATTTGTTGGTAAGCTATGGGAGCCTTTCTTTCTTTCTTTCTTTCTTCCTTCCTTTCTTCATTCTTCCTTTCTTTTTCTTTTAACTTTTTATTGGTTCTTTGTGGATTTCACATCACGTATCCCTATTTCCTGGCCCCTCACTTCAGCCTTGCAACCTTCGTCCCCACCAAAAAAATATTTAAAAGTAAAACCAAAACAAAATACAAAACACAAAACAAAACAAAACAAAACAAAATCTGGCCTCGAAGTTGTTGTGGACTAGTGAGTCACGCGGTGTACCCTTCCGTATATACATCTTTACTTGTAGGTCTTCATTGCAATGACTCATTGGTCTGGTTAGAGGCCTCCAGCTTCCGCTACACCCTCGGGTGACACTAGGTCCTCACTGGGACTCCTCTTGGATATCCTATTGTTGGCGTGTGTCATGGAGATGCTGTAGCTTCGGATCTGTAGGTCCAGCCCTTTCACATGCTCCAGTAGTTCATAGATGAGGTGGGTGTTGGGGTGGGCTACCTTGTAGTCCGGATTGTGGGCCTGGGTGGTAGCTGGATTGGCCAGTCTGCCAGTTTTCCCTCATTTCGCCAGCACTCCAGCTCGGCAGCACTGCCCCCACTAGCTCACCCACCTACGGCAGGAGCAGGGCCAGCCATCTTGCTCTCACACTCTCCGGTCCAGCTCACCTGCACTCACACCACCAGGCTAGGTGCAGGCAGGGCCAGCTCTTCTGTTCTCATGCCCCAAAAATTGACTCTCCTGCCTGTTGGAGGTGGCAAGGGGTGAGGGTGCAGGGAGAGCATATTTCCCTTACCCTTGCCATCCCATGGGATACGGGGGGGGGGGGGGCATCTTTTCTGTTCTCATGACCACAGACCCAGATCACCAATGCCCCCAACAACAGGGTCAGTCTGGTATGCTGCCCAGACAAGGTGCTGTACCTGCTCTCCTGTGCCGCAGCTGGTGAGGCCAAGGCCAGCTCTCCCACTCTTTTGGCCCTAGGGCCAGCTCTCTGACCTGCCACAAGTGGCAAGGGTGGAGGGGAGGGCGGGCCTGATTTTCCTCACCCATGTCACCTCATGGCAGACAAAGGGGGTTGTGGGGTCAGTCCTCCAGCTACAGGAGGTCTTTATGTGTCATTGATATTAACCCCTTCTTAGACAAACAGTGTGCAGATATTTCTCCCATTCTGCCACATACATTTCAACTCAGAAGTTAAGTGTGAAATACTATACAATTCCTTGATTATTTTTTCTTTTGTTGCTTGCGCTTTTGGGATTAATTGCTCTTTAGTTTTTAATATAGGCAATATGGGACAGAAACGTTGATCCAGGTTAAAAGTATTAATATTTTTTCACCTCTGAATGACCAGATGCTGTCAACCTTGACATGAGGGTCCTCTTTCAGAAGCCATGGGTCATCTTTAAGGGTTCTTGTTGGCATGGCTCTCTCCCAGACCAATCTTAGGTCAATAATACACCTCCTCCCCCTTCTCTTTTTTCAAGGTCACACTTTTGTAGATGGTTCAGTCTGTTGCCTTCCGGGGAGGTGTACTTGAAGATGACTGTAGGTTCCTTAGGGTGCTACCTGGACATCATGAGGTCTCAGCTTCGGAGAGCTGAGGATAGGCAAGTTCCACGAACACAGGTCACAGATGGCGGAAGAGCAGTGTTGAAGACCTGCTTCAACAAAACTCTTACGTTCCAGGGTAGGGGCACGAAGAGTAGAATTATTAAGCAAAAGGAACAGAAGTAAAAGAGAAATAAGAGACAGAAACACAGAGCAGCATCAGGAGGGATATTCAGTGAATACTGAATTCACCTCATTTATTCTTCCACAGGCTCATAGTCTTCACTCTGAAAGGGGAGTGCAGAGGCAGCATACTTTATTAACATGATATAAGGAATAGACTTGAATTCTCCGACCTTTGGTCCAGGTGGAGTGGATCCACCTCTATACCCAAAATACTAATTAACCACACCCTTGGTCAGAAACTCTCATTTGTAGCCACACCTATTGTTAACGACCTCGAGAGAGCAAAAATAAGCTCAAACTGTCTGTGGGCCCTCACAGAGCAGCATGCTATAACCTTATGTTCTTCTGGGGGTGTGAGAGGGAGAGAGAGCACAGCAAGCTTTCTTGTCAGACTATCTTTGGACTGACAGCCTGCATATAATGACATGGAAACTTATTATTAATTATGAAAGCTTGGCCTTTAGCCTAGGCTTGTCTCAACTAGCTCTTATAATTTAAATTTACCCATTTATATTATCCTGCCTTCTGCCATATAGTGCTATCTCTTTCTTTCATACTGCACCTTCTGTTTCTTTGCCATCTTGATGGGTACTACACTCTTCTTCCAAGACTCCCGGAAGTCCAGCCTAAACTCTTCATGCCCAGTTATTGGTCATTCAGCTCTTTATTAAACCAATCAGAAGGTGCTTTGGCAAAAGCACATCTTCACGGTGTTGTAAACAAATATTCTGCAACAGGAGAGAGAGGATGCAGGGGATGGGGGGATGGGGTGGGGGCGGGAAAGAAGACTGCATCTACCAAGCCCTCCCCGCCCCCCCCCTCCCCACATACACCTAGGGGCAGACCTTTCTTGTAACACTGGGGCCAGAATTCACCTTTTCTCTTCAGGGCTGGTTCCCCTTTGAGGCTCTCAGCCCTGCTCTGTCAAGCACTCATCTTTTAAGCCATGTTAGTCTCTAATTTATGTCATTGTTATCGTGAAAATGTCAGCCCTAACTAGGAACGAATCCATCCTCCCAACTAACACTTAGAAAATCCAAAGAAGTCGGGACCCTGCCACAGCTCTGCATCTAGCTGCAGCTGGCACTATACGCTGCTGGGATCCGCTCCACTCCAGCGAGAGGAAGTCAAAGACAGGCAGACAGACAGAACTCTGTGCATATTTAAGTTCATACTCTCATTATTGCTGGTCATCCTGTATTTAGATATGTGTTTTCAGGGATGATATCCTGTGTTTAATGTCTTCACTAGTCTGCCTTTTTCTCCCCTCTCCATCCTTCCATCATTAGAGACAGCATAATCTCCCCCATCCCACCCCCACCCCCCTTTTTTTTCTTTTTCCAAGACAGGGTTTCTCAGTAGCTATGGAGCTTGTCCTGGAACTCACTCTGTAGACCAAGCTGGCCTTCATCCGCCTCTGCCTCCTGAGTGCTGGGATTAAAGGCGTGCACCACCACTGCCCAATTAATCTCTCCTTTTTTAAAACCCACAATTCTCTCTGGCTTAGTCCACATTCCACCTAAGACAGCAAGAGAGCACAAACATTCTAGGAATTGTTAGAGTGTCCTCACACAGTACGGGATATTACATCGAGGCCATAGGAGGTGATTTTGGGTGGAGGAGCTGGGCTCCCAATCTGTCTTCTCTGGCCAACAGGGAAGCATTTAGTGTTTTGAGATTTGAGGGAGGATCCAGGTGCCTCACTGAGGTCTTCAGACTCGGTGGCCCGCACCCTTACTAGCTGACCCATTTTAACAGGCTGGAGGAGAAGGTGAAAGCCAAGATGGCTCCTGAAACATGGAGAGAAGCTTGCTCTGGAACAGAGGACCCCACAATAACACAGGTGTAGGGTTATTTTGACCATGTGAACCGGGTGCAGCGCTGGCAGACTGTGCAAAGGAGCTCTTGGCCCCATAAGAGAATATTCGGGAAGGTGCGCTTTAAAAAAAAATAAAGGAAAGAGATTTGTTCGGGTTTATGGTTTTGGAGGTGCAAGAAGAAGAAGGTTGCCTCTGGCAATGACCTTCTTGCTAGCAATGTCACATGGCAAGAGACAGGGAGCCTGTGTCTCTGACGGTGCCTATTCTTTTTTTTTTTTTCGTTCGTTTTGTTTTGTTTTTTTTTAAGACAAGGTTTCTCTGTAGCTTCGGAGCCTGTCCTGAAACTAGACCAGGTTGGCTTTGAATTCACAGAGAACCGTCTGCCTCTGCCTCCCTAGTGCTGGGATTAAAGGCGTGTGCCACCACCGCCCGACTCTGTGCCTTTTCTTAACCAGGGTTCAATCCCAGGGGCATTTTACCCGATGGCCTCCTTTAATGATTATTTTCCAGAAATCTCACTTCTGAGCACCCCAGTCGGATTAAGGCGCGTCTTCTCAAGACTGAGGTCAGAGATGGCGCTGGGGAATAGACTCTGGCAAAACTTCAGAACAGGAATCTTCAGACAATGGTGGGAGGCCACAGGGCTGGAAGGCTCTGGGAAACCAGAGAACGGACGGAACAACCATATTCCCTGAAAGCCAGGCTGTGGGAAGAGGGGCAGTGGCCCACAAGAGAGCCACTCAGCACAGGGCCCGGTGTAGGGAGAGGGAACAAGGCCATCTCTGGACAATTTCAAGAGTCAAAGCGGAGAGGAGACAGGTGGTAGATGGAATAAAGTGGGACTATAGACTCTGGGAGGTGACTTTTCCCAACAGGAAGCCCTTGAGGATTGGGCCTGGGGCAGCACCTTGCAGGCTCTGCAGGGCCTTGTGGTTATGTAGGTGAAAGGTGACCTTCTCACTTTTGAACTAGGTAAGCAGGACCTCTCCTAGCACCTGCTTTGGAAAGGGAGAGCCAAAGGCCTTGGCGATACTCCTCTTTCTAATTCTATGCTTTTATGGGGCTCTAAACAAGGACAGCAGGGAATTAATAAAAAAGGTGACGCCAAGACAAATAGCAGAGCCCTTGCCCATGTGGCACCCACAGTCTAAAAGTGTGAGTGTTGCAATCCGCGGCTGCTGTTCTCGGGCAGGTGGGTGGAGCTACCTCAGGCAGGCAGCCTGAAGTGATGAGGGGCACAGAAGGGGCTGGTAAGCTCCACTCTCAAGAATGGTGGGCAAATGGGGGAGCTCTCCTGGACAGTGCAGGGAGCGGGGCTGGTGATGGGTGGTTCGGATTGTCAGGGAACGTAAATAAGCAGAGCTAGGGCCACCAGAGTTGGCGTCCCTTGCTTTACAGGAGGAAAGGAGGGCATGTCTATTGTTGTGTGGATGGAGAGGGCAGAGAGTGGTCAACCCTTGTGCCGCAGCTGCCAAGAACATCCAGGAAGCAACGCATGTTCAGGAGTTCTCAGGGAACCACCCTGGTAGGTAGGGACCGGTGCCTGTGTGGAGGCAAAGACTCCAAAGAAGTTAATGAGAAGTGATGTAGGTCTTGGGGAACCTCAGCAAGGCCTGGACAGGCAGAATGAGACTAGGCTTCTCACCTGTCAAAAGCTGGGGGAAGGCTTTCTGTGGGAGAGACAGGAGGGCTCTTCTGCAGGGGAGAGCGGAGGATGGACTTGGGTTTACCTAGGGAAGGCTGCCAGCACTGGGGCTCTTGGCATAGAAGATGACTCACCAGGCCACCACACTTTGGTTAAGAAGCTTCCTAAAGCCAGAAATTCAAACTTGAAGGCATCATACCAAGTGAGATAAGCCACCCACAATTAAGATAAACGAAGCCACTGTGGTGGCACACATTGGTAATCTCAGAACTCGGGAGCCTGAGTGTAGTGTCTGAAGGAGAATGGTCACCATGGACTCAGATGTTTGAATACTTGGTCCGCAATTGGTGAAACTGTTTGGGAAGGATTAGAAGGGCGAACTTATTGGAGGATGTATTAGAGTTTTCAAGAGTCACAGAATTTATGGAATGGATCTATCTATCTATCTATCTATCTATCTATCTATCTATTATCTATCTATCTATACCTATGGAATTTATTGGAATGACTTACAGGCTGCAATCCAACTAATCCAACAATGGTTAGCTGTGAATGGGAAGTCCAAGAATCCAGCAGTTGCTCAGTTCCACGAGGCTGGGCATCTCAGCTGGTCTTCTGTATATGCTGGATGCCCAAAGAAGCAGGCTCCAATGCCAGTGAAGGAATAGATGGACTGACAAGGCAAGGGCAAGCAGGCAAAGAAGAAGGAAACTTTCCTTCTCCCCTTGTCTTTACAGACTTCCAGAAGACGGTGGGACTCAGATTAAAGGTGTGTGGTCCAGCCTCAAGACCTGGATTAAAGGAGTGTGTCATTCTACCTCAAGATCCAGAACAAAGGCATGTGGGTTGCCTGCCTCAAGATTCAGAACAAAGGCATGTGGGTTGCCTGCCTCAAGATCCGGATCCCAGGTGGGCCCTCCATTTCTGGGTTGTAGTTCATTCCACATAGAGTTAAGTTGGCAACCAGGAATAGCCATCACAGAGATTTTCAGTTACCTCTTTTGGTTTCATGGTTGTGTCTTAAGATATACACGCTCAGTTACTGCTCTAGCGCCATGACTCTCTGTCTACTTCCAAGATAATCAGGGACTTCAATCATCAAGAAACTCTTTCCTCTATAAGTTGCCTTGGTCATGGTGTCTTATCACAGCATCAAGAAGTAACTAAGATGCCGGGATAGAAGGATTTGCAGTTTGAGTCTAGCGAGACCTTCTCTTATAGAGATAGGGAGGAGGGAGGAAAAAGAGGGTATAGATCTCTAGGGTTCATGGATTCATAGAAACCAAAGTAGAATGGGGGAATGCCCAAACTGAAGGGATGGAGAGTTGATATTTAAAGAAATTTCTAATTAAAATATTATATTATTTAGCCTCCCCTCTAACGATTTCCATGCCTTTTAATTTGTGGCTCCTTTTTCTTTAATTATTATTGTTTTACACACAGACATGCATGCACACACACACACATATACAGAGGAATAAATATATAAATGCAAACTGCTGAGTCTGTTTCGTGTTGCCTATATGTATAGGTTTTAGGACTGACCACTTGGTTTTAGTCGGTTAGGAGGCTCATCCCCAGGGAAGATGAATTCTTCCTCTCTGCATTTTATAATGACTTCCTCAGGGCGAGGTCTTACAAAATTCCTTTCAACCATATTGGTATGTCAACTGGTGTTGTTACTGTTCTGGTCTTGTTTAAGTAGCTTGTGTTGTTGATATTTCATGCATGTAGCTTCCCTCTCCTACATAGAACATACAATCCAGCTGCGGACTCCCTGGTCCTTTGGTGCTTACACTCCTCTGGCCCCTTTCCTGTGATGTTCCAGCAGCTGCAGGGGTGGGAGTTCTGTGGCGTCAGCTGCAGTGGGATCTCTACACTCAGTTACTCCCTGCATCTCGGCTAACTTTGGCTTTTAACAATAACAGATTTCAGTCTGCTACAAAAAGAAGCTTCATTCTGTTCATTTGTTCATTTGTTTTGTTTTTCAAGACAGAGTTTCTCTGTGTAGCCCTGCTGTTCTAGAACTTGCTCTGTAGACCAGGCTGACTTTGAACTCTCAGGGATTCACCTGCCCCCGCCTCCCGAGTGTTTGGAATAAGTGCACAGATCAGTATGGCCAGCAAAAAGCTTCTTTGATGAGGGCTGGATGCCACACTTGTCTGAGGGCAGAAAGAGAGCATTTAAGGGCAGTTAAAAATTATACTGGCTCCAGGAAGTGGTCGGAGCAGGTTCTCCGCTAAGATCCATGATTTTACTAGCTACAGGTATCTGGCTTGATTCCATTACCAGATGTGATTTTTCTCTGGTTAGGTGGGCATTAAGTACAACTAGACAGCTGTTGGTTAGTGCCAAGATGTAGGTGCCAGGGCGGCTGGAGAGAAGGCTCAGTGGTTAAGAGCACTGACTGCTTTTCCAGAGGACCTGAGTTCAGTTCCCAGCACCCACAAGGCAGCTCACTGTTACTCTAGGATCCACCAATCTCACACAAACATACAGACAGGCAAAACACCAATGTAGATAAAATACTTATCTAGAATGCACAAAGCCAGGGCGTCAGTCTCCAGCACCACATTAACCAGGTGTGGTGGTATCTACCTGCAATCCAAGCCCTTTGGAGGTAGAGGCAGAAGGAGGAGACGTTCAGTGTCATCCTCAGCTGCACAGCAAGTCCAGGTGAATCTACAATACATGCGGCTCTGTCTCAAACCAAGCGAAACACTCCAAAACACAGCCATGAGTGTGTTACAGGCTGGGGCGTGATCCTTGGATGACATCATTAGATGACGTCATGAATACACGATGTCATGGAGGAGTGACATATACCTAGATGGCACAGGTCAGCTGCTTGATGTGGCATTTGATGTCATCAAGGGAAACAGGAAAAATGAGGTGTGTGAAGTGGATGGAAGCAAGTATATTGTTTTTACAGCAAGGGTTTTTATAAATAGAAGAAGAGCATGCGAAGATAATAATTTGCAAGGATAGCCTGGCCAATAAGCACACCAGAAACACAGTCGCTGTCATTAACTGCCATCATCACGAACGCTGTGTATGCAATTGCAGGTGCTCGACATTCATGCCACCCAAGCAGGCAGTATCTTCATGCCAGCTTTGTTCCCCACAAAAGAGAAGAGTGTTGTATTTGGCATTGTGACCATTTGAATCACCAAGTCATTGTGAGCTGTCACATCCGCCGTCACGTGAATTGTATGTGAATCGTGGTGTATGGTACCGAAGCATCTAACAATCACTGGCCCCCTCCCAGGCCCCTAGCACTCGGTCAGTGCTTCTTAGGAACACACAATGTGTTCCTTCTTTCCCCCAGGATCTGTAGGAGAAGGGCGGATAGCCTTCAGTTTTGGAATCTTGGCACTTCTGGGTGCTTCTTAGACCTTAAATCCCTATTCTCTGCAGGATGGCCTTCACGCGTTCATTGAAACTGGCTTGTGAATATTGCTGTGAACCTCTGATCCACTGATGAGCAAGCTATTTTAGCAAATCACCCATGGGTGTGGAGGTCTCTTACAGCCCTGGCTCTACAGTTCCTGCAGAGTGATTGCCAGGATCAGTGGTCATCAGTGGCCCTGCTGGAGCAGGACAGGTGCCCTGGCCCAGGCTTAAGGGGCAGAGTGACCTCCAACCAGCTCTGTGCCAGAAGCCAAATGAGAGCCAGCAGGAAGTATTAAATCATCTAGATGTTTATTTTCTATGACATAAAACATCTGGGCTCTGGGAGTCATTTGGGAATTGGGAGTGCTGGGGGTGGGGGGGGGTAATATCTTTCGAGGATGGACTTGGCCCCCTATTGCTGGAATCTGTCAAGAGACATAGAGAGTTGGAGGAAGGTTAGAGGATCCGGGATCTTGAGTCCAGATAGAAGCTTCTCACATGGTTAGTAGAGACTTCCTTCAGAGTGACAGGGAGAAGGCTCTCCTTCCAGGATAAGGAGGGAGGAAATGGGAGGAAGACCAAAGCAACTAACAGATTGGTGTAGGGGCCAATGAAGCAGACTAGGAAGGGCCCAGAGTTCATGTCCTTCCTGGAGTAGCAGATGAAGACGCTTGTAGCAGGACGGAGAGAGCGTGTAGCCTCCAGTGCCTCATCTGTGAAGAGGAAAGGCATGTGGTCTCTCAAGTTTCCTGAACACGTGACTTAATCCCTTGACTCAAATCCTGGATGGAGCTCGGTGGCAACATCCCCAGCATCATCTGTGCACATGTCCCAGGGCACTGAGCGTGTTCTGGAGGCTTAGGTGCCTTCCAGTTCATCTAGGTTTTCTTTGGCTCCAGTAAGCTCCTCTTCCCTTCGCAGCCCCTCAACAGCATCGTTTCCCCTCTGTGTCTCAAAGCATCAGGACAAAGGCTCTGGGAGCCCAGGGTGGGAGCGAACAAAGGGGATGTCACTTCTCGGGACAACGGTGGGCGCTCAGTGAGCACCCGTGTTTGTAGTAGTTATTTGGAGACAAGTTATCATGTATCTCAGGCTGTAGAGCTGAGGATAACCTTGAACTGCTGATCCTCCTGCCTGCAACTCCTCAGTGCTGGGATTACAGGTATGTGGTGCCATGGGGGTTTATTTATTGTCGGGGATGGATTGCAAGACTTCGTGCATATAGACAAGCTGTCTATCGACTGAGCTACATCCCTAGCCTAGAGAGCACTGGCCTCGCTCATTTGCGGATCCTTGGTCACTTACAGGGAGTTTTGCACAGAGAGGCCCTCCAGCTGGGAGCTGTCTTTCCTTTCTTTTGCACTCTGGTTGTCTTTACTCCTCCCTGCTCTTTATCTCCTCCTGGCTAGGTTGCCTAGAAACTCCGAATTCCTTCCACTTTATTATACTCTGCTCTGCACTTGGCTGGGGCAGCCTCCACAAGCCAAGGCAAGGGAGGGGGGAGAAAAGACTCCGAAGGTGATTTGGAGAAGAAAAAGAGATAATGGAGGTGGTTTTGGAGAATGGAGAGAGCCACGCAGACCAGGAGCTGCTTTCTCAATGGCCTGACATAGGCTGACTGCTAGGACAGATGTGGGCCGGAGCACTTGGTCGGACCCTTTGGGACAGGAACACAGGGAAGAAGACAGGAAGCGTACATCTGCCTTGGAGTCTGTAGCATGACTGCCTTGGGGTGATGCTTAGAGTTTGCTTAGAGCTGAGTGTGACAACTAAGGCCCTGAATGGTTTGAGAATTCCACCTCCAGTGTATAAACATTGTCAGATTCTGGGTCTGGGTAAGGAAGACCCCGCAGCGCTGGAGTGAAGAAGGGTTTTGATTCTAGGTTGTGCTGTCAGCTCTCAGATCCTGGTGTTGCCCAGTTTAGCTTTGTCCCTGTAAACAGGAGTGACAATGGTGGTCTGCTTTAGGGAGATGCTGCAAAGATTCAATGAGATGCTGTCTGTGTAAATGAGTTCGGGATGTACTCAGTGCTCAGCTGGACTTGGTTGTTATTTTACAGATGCTCGGACTGGGAGTGTGCACAGCTGGTAGGGAGGCTGCACATATCACGTCCCTAAGGGGATAAATCTGGCAGCTTTTCACTGCTTCACTTCTGTTCACTTCCCAAGAACACTCTGGCTCCATTCGCCTCCCTTCTGCCTCAGTAACTCTCCCTCTGTTTCACCCTCTCCCGGCACACGGCTGAGGGGAGCATCTATGGCGGGCCTGGTTCTGTCCAGGGGCTGTGGGTAGAGAGGGTCAAGGGTCAGCAAGGAAGACCCTGTCAGATGATTTTGGGGTAACTGGACAGGGCGGGATGCTGGACTCTGGTGTCTCAGGAGCTGGGTGTTACTGAAGGAGTCTTGGGGTGCTGTGGAATCAGTTATGAGTCTCCATGGGAAAGTCATAACACAAGAGAGACGTCACCGTCTGGGCAGTTTAGTCTTCACATTTCCCACTGCTTGGAGGTGACCTGGGTGATGTCTTGTCTTTAGCTATCTTTTAATTTTTCCTTGTTTTTAAGATTTGTTTATTTTAGTTTATGCACCTGAGTGTCTGTCTGCTTCTACACATGTGCCCCACATGAAGGTCAGGAGAAGAAGGCAAAGGATTTCCTGGAACCAGAGGTACAGATGGTTGTGAGCTGCCTTGCAGTTGCTGGGAATTGAACTCAGGTCTTCTACAAGAGCAGCAAATACTCTTAAACAGTGAGCCATCTCTCCAGCCCCTTTAACAACTTTTTAAAGGTTTATTTTATTATTTATATGTATGTGTGTTTATGCCTCTGTGTGCCTGTGTGTACCTGTGTGTTTATGTGCACATATTTGTGTGTGTGTGTGCCAGAAGAGAGAATCAGAGCCCCTGGAGCCAGAGTTACAGATGATGGTGAGCTGTCAGGTGTGTTGCTCAATCTTTTCTCCTACTGCCAAGAAGGTGTTAACAATGCCTGTGCTTTGTCATATTGGTGGGTTTGCTGTCTTATGAGAGAGAATTGGCGGATTCCCACCTTAGGAAGTTTTGTAGTAGCAGCCAAAGCTGCAGCAGCAATGTAAGTAGTAGTAATAGTAGCAGTAATATCAGCGGTAGTAATAGCAGTAGCATCAATGGAGGTAATAATAGCATTGGTGTCAAATGAAGTATTAGTGGCAGCAATGTCAATGGAGGTAATGAGCACTAGTGTCAAGGGAAGTAATAGAACTCCAGTCAGGTCAATGGTTATAAAAGCAGCTATAATATATGCAGGTAGCCTGACTGACACTAAATACTCACTGCTCTTGAGATAGTGTTTGAAAACTTCCATATGGGTTATCCCAGTGTTAGTGGTTGAGAGCAAGTTTATGCAAATGCAGGCTTGCATGTGAACCTAGCCTTGCCACAGTTGTTGTGTAAAGCCTCTGCACCCCACATTTCTGCAAATGAGGTCTAGAAATGGTTGTGAAGCCTATGAAAGGTGCTGTGAGTCATCGATTCCTTGGGAGATAAAAACAACAAATCACATCCATACACCACATCCATAAGGACGACTGCTTACAACTAAAACCTGAAATGAGTAGAAAAAGAAAAGATGATTAGACTCATGGTACAACTGCTGTGGAAAACTGGGTGGGACTCTTTGAAGATGAAATCAGGGCAGGGAGATGGCTCAATCAGTAAAGTGCCTGTCTAGCAAGGATGAGGACATGAGTTCAATCCCCAAAACCCATGTGTATTGGCTGGATTTCTGTCCAACACATGCAAGTACACATGTAAATATAAAAAGAAATTAAATGCAGAGCTATCATTTAACCAATCAGCTACACTTCTGGGTACACGTCCAAAAGTATTGTAAGCAGAATCTCAAAGAGAAGTTTGATACTACTTTCACATTGTTACCGATAGCCAACCCAAGTACCCATGAATGGAAGAGTGGATGAGCGAACATAACATCCTATAAAAGGGAGGATTTGGGCTTTCTATGAAGGAAGGATATTGTGGATGGATTTTCTTTTCCACTGCCAACTCCCAAATAATGACACAGAGACCAATTACTAATTATGAGAGCATGGCCTTAGCTTGGGCTTGTCCCATTGGCTCTCTTAACTTAACCCATTTCTTTTAATCTGCATTCTGTTGACTGGCTTGTTATCTCATCTCTCCATATTGTTCATGCTTCCTCTGCATCAAGTTGGTGACTAAACCTTCTTCTTCCCAGAGTTCTCTCTCCTTGCCCTCAAGTCCACTTATACCACCTGCCTCTCTCCTGGTCATTCAGCTCTTATTACACCAATCACAGGAATACATTTTCACTCAATGTACAGACATCCCACTGTAGTGGGAGAAGGCTGCTTATTGGTTCCCAGTTGCCCAGCTAGCTTAGACCTGAAATAATCACACAGAAACTATATTATTTAAACCACTGCTTGGCCCATTAGCTTTAGCTTCTTATTGGCTAACTCTTATATACTAACTTAACCCATTTCTATTAATCTGTGTATCGCCATGAGGCTGTGGCTTACTGGGAAAAGTTCTGGTGTCTAACTCCGGTGGGGCTACATGGCTTCTCCCTCACTCTCTGTCTTCTTTCTCCCAGCATTCAGTCCAGTTTTCCCCGCCTACCTAAGTTCTGCCCTATCCACAGGCCAAGGCAGTTTCTTTATTCATCAACCAATAAAAGCAAGACACAGACAGAAGTAGCTCCCACACTAATCCGACAACAGAGACTCACACACATGCTCCGACATGGAGGAACCTCAACGACACTGTGCTGAGTGATGCACACCAGTCACAAAGGGATAAATACTGTGTGGGTACACTTAGGTGAAGTCCCTAGAGCAATCAGTTCAGAGAGACACAGCAGAATGGGGGTCGGCAGAAGCTGGAGGAGTTAGTTTCATTGTGGCTACATAGTTGGGGTGATTGTGCAACATTGGCTATGCCTGTAGTGTGCCTCAACTTTATGTGTGAAGGGTTTACATAGCATTTCGTAGACATATGTAACTTACCACAGTTTTTAATCGGGGAACAGAAAGTTCTGTTTTTGTTTCCTCATATCTGAAATTGGGGGAAAACCCCACTGTTCCCCCAGAATGGTGGAACTGACTTTGTGAACACATTTCATATTCTCAGAAGCATGTCAGATGTGACTCTCCTTGGAGACCATGTGTTCATACTGTATTTCTGCTACCAGGGCCATGGATGGTCACCCTGAGCCCTTTCCTAACCTCATTCAGGGAGGAGGTGGCGGGAGAACCACCAGGCCCCTAGCCTCTTTGCATGCTGGTGTGCACAGGTGTCACCCTTCCCAGAGAGGTGCCGATGTGGTGGGTGACATGGGAAAACTCCAGCGACTGGCCTTGGCTCCCCAGCCACAGATGTCTGCCCAGGCATGGAGCCTTCTTCTCTGAGGCTTGTGGGGAACATGTGTACCTGTGATTGAACACGTATATCTGAGTAGCACACCTGTCCTGGGTCATGTGTCCATCTGCACGGTGACATTAGAAGTAGGAACCTTTAGATGTTCATGCAGAGGGAAAGAGGCTCTAACTGAATGCGGTAACTCTCATTTCGGTCCTTGGGATGAGAAGCAATGAAGAATGTTTACTGCATCAATTGATTGTGGCTTTCTGTTCAACCATAGCTGTGTGTGAAGTCCTCTATGGGAATGTAAGCACCTGAGTGCTACCTCAGCTGTTCTGGATGTGGCCTGGATCCAGGACATTCAAGGCTTCTTTGGGTATTTAAGGTATATCCAGGACAGTTACCTCTGTTTCATGGATCTAGAGAGTAAACTCTCTAGCCTAAGCTTACATGGGCTGGGCCCAGCTCCCTGGTTGAGGAAGCTTGTGTGGTACAAGGGAGGCTACCTATAAGCTGTTTATTACCTGCCTGAATTACTAGGCAAATATTGACCAGGGGCTCCAATGTCCTGAAGGCTACCTGTTGTTCTATGGGCACGTCCCTGGTGAGATGGAGTTTGGGCGATGGACGTATGGTAACATAAAGTCAAATCTCTCCCAGGAGATATAATGTCTGGGAACACTGGGTTTTTCTAGTTAGCAAGTTCAAGTGCAGGAGAGGCTCTGGTAGTGGGCTTGGGGTAAGTTTTGACATCTCTGACCTCTAGTCTCTGAATCTATATGACAAGGATAGCAATAGCTAGCTGCAGAGTCACTGTGAGGATGAAATGGCTTTGGATGTAAAACACACGCCACAGAGTCGTCATTACTCAAAAGATGGATGTTTCTTTTTTTTCTGGCCAAGAGGAACAGTTGGCAGCCTGGTCTGTGGGAAGGAGCTACTGTCTTCTTGCCTATGAAGTCAAGGTTTAATAATCAGCGAAATTTGACAGCTCCTGGGGGTGGCTAGAAGATGCTTGGCTTACTCCTCCTGGTGATGGTCCCAACTCTACATTCTTTGTGTTTGTTTTTTGTTTTTGTTTTTCGAGATGGGGTTTCACTGCTTATCCCTGGCTATCATAGAACTTGCTCTGTGGACTAGGCTGGGCTCAAACTCAGATCCATCTGAGTTCTGATATTAAAGGCATGCCCCACCACTGCCTGGCTGTATCCTCATCCCTTCTGTTACTGAAGATCAGTGGTGTTTGTTACAGCAGCCATAGCAGACTAATACATCTTACCCCACCTGCTTTGGCTTCTTCTCTGCTTCAACCACATCAGCATTCATCTTTTTCTGGCCATTTTCCAGATCCTTGCACCCACCCTTGCCCTCCAGTTGTATTCGCATTGAGTCTTAGAATTCTCCAATTTTGCCTTTCACTGTCTCCTCCTTTAGCCTCAAGGACTTTGCCATTTACCTTCTCATCCTCTCAGGCTGACCTCCTGCTCCAGGCTCAGGTAAATTTGTTAGGGTTGCATAGGATCATCGACCAACCAACCTATGCTTTATCCTCAGCAGCTGCAGGAGGGCCCAGTATACACGTAGCCTTAAGTCTTCCACATTGGGCTCCCCATCCCCCTTCACTGCTGCCCAGAACTTCCATGGTTTCTAGAACCTGCCATGCTACTTTGCCCTCTCTGGGCCTCTGCCCTCAAACACAAGTTCATTGTAACTCTTTCCCAATACATTTCTCTAGATGCCCTCCCCAGATCTTCCCAGGCACAGTTTCTCCTACCTGCCTCTCTTCATCTACCCTTCCTCCACCCCATGCCCAGAGTAGTCGCCTTTGTTAGTCACAGTGAGTCTTCCATCCTTTATAGTGTGCAAGGTTACCCTTAGACACCATGTCCCATTTTCATCAAGGCCTGTCATCTAGTCCAACATCCGGGGCACACTATATTGCTCAAACGATGCTCAGTGATTGAATGAAGGGATTAAGTGAACAATCCAGGCTGTATTTTTGGGTCAGGTACTTCTCTGAGATCTTGGCGGGTAGGGGCTGGCTTGTACACTATATTCTGTTTGTTTAAGATCAGCATCCCTGGTCTTCCTCTTCCTCCAGGGAGTAATAACTCCAAACATCTCTAGACGTTGTCCCACATATCCTGGGGACAACACTTCCTTATTGTTAACTGCTGGTGTAGGCCAGTAGAGGTCCCTTAATGTTTTGGAAGTACAATATTTTCTCTTACATACGAAAAGTAGCTTGAAGACAAAAAATGAAAAGAAGCCTGGAAGAGGAGGCTATTAGAAGTTGGGGTAGTAGAAGGAAGAACTATTTGTGGGGAGGATAGGAAGCCCCAGAGTAGGTGCAGAGGTGAATGAGGGAGGAGATGAGAACAAAATGTAATGATGGAAAGGTATGAAAATGCTATAAAGAAACCTACTACTTTGCTTGCTAACCTAAAAAAAAAATAATAAAAAAAAAGTCTACCGTTGGTACCAGAGTTGGTAGGATGTGGGTGCTGGTTTTATTGGAGCCTGAATTTGAGTTTCAGTAGAGATTTTGGAGGCTTTGTGCTAACTGGTGGGATGGGTCCTTGTCCTGAAGTTAAGATTGAGGAGACTCCAGAAGTTTGGCTTCATTTTCTCATTAAACTGGACCCAAATCCAAGGAGAGAAGACAGGCTTCTCTCCAGGCAAGGGCTCCCTGGCAGTCAGGAGTACATTCCCCTGAAGCCCTATAGGCGCCTTGCTCTCCTTACTTCCCTGACAAAATCTCCTCTGGTCCTTCCATGGTTTTCTTTCCATTGATGTTTGGCCCCAAAGCTTCCTGAATTCATGAACACGCCAGTAAAAGTCAGTGTTCTGAGATCACCGTATAGAACTCTCCCTTGTGGTTACCCTCTAGCTGTCCCCTAGTCTCCTCTCCCTCTGCATCCATGCTGTCCATTCCTGCCTTTCCCTTGCTCGGCAGGGCTATAGAGGAACTGTAAATTCCCCCCTGAGTTCATCTACACTCTGGTAGTCTGTCTCGGAGGGAGGGGGGAGACCCACATTGCCTGGCGTCAGCGCCAGCCCTCAGCCTTCTCACGAGCCAGGGCGCAGCCTCCTCATGGGGCCAGATGTCTGGATTAGCACCTTTTCAGATGTGAATCAAATTCTTCTCATGTCAGCAATGCACCAGGCCCCAAAGCTCCTTTCTAAGCTCATAACTGCCCGTCTTTATCCTGTCAGAAATCAGATTTCCTGAGAGACTAGCAGATGGAGCATTTTAATGGCGGTTGCCAACAACAATAATAACAAAACAACAGTAAAATAGAATGGTCCATTAGATTTGAGTTTCAGATAAATCACAAGTAGTAAATTAACATAAGAAGTTCCAAAGATTGTACACAGCATACTTTTAGCTAAAAAAAATCACTTAGCTGGGCCGACTTGCATACTTTATAATCCCAGCACTTAGGAGTCTGAGATGGGAGGGTTGTAAATCGGAAGCCAGCTTGGGCTACTTAGTGAGACTGTCTACAATGACAATGACAAAAAAAGGGGCCCAAATAATGACTCAGCATGTAAGGATGCTTGCTGCCAAAACTGAAGAACTTAGTTTGGTCCCCAGAATACACATGGTAGAAGAACACTGACATGGCAAGCTGTCCTCTGACCTTCATGTGTCTTTTGTCACATAATAATAATAATAATAATAATAATAATAATAATAACAACAACAATAAAATAAACCCATAAAACAACAGACAAGCAAACAGACAAAACTGTCAACAAATACAAATATTAAAAAAGCAAAATTATTCAGGTTTTTCTGAAAGTCAAATTTAGGTGACCATCTTACGTTTGTGTTAGATCAATGAGATGATCCCACTGAGTAACCATGCTCCCCTAAAGTTCTTTATGGGGAACAGACATTTGTGAAGCCATGGAGCTGCCTGTCAGAAGTGACCAGGATGGCGGCTCCCCTGGGTCCTTCTCCGTGGACTGATTTGCCAACTGAGCTTCATCCGTCATAAAACAGCTTACAGAAGAAGAAGCCCACTTCCCACTGAGCCTGAGACCGCCATAGCAAACACGCATATGAAGCTTCTGTGCTGGCCTCTTCTCCCAGAACTTTTGGTAAAGAGAGCCAAAAAATAGCTTCTGTGGAAATTATTTATTTAGTTTTAATGGGGCAAAGCTAGATCTTGGCGAGACGTCTCAAGTAAACAGGCTCCCGCCACACAGTCCTGTTGGACGGCAGACTTCCTGTGACCCCAGAGTTTTAACAAGCACCAGAGAAGTTATATTTATAGAAACCCTGTTAATTTTATCCTCCGTCCCCACATTTAATCCCAAATACAACAAATCCTGGAATATCTGACAGTCACCCTAGATAGATGAGCCTGCGACCATGAACAGGCACAGGGCTTGAGATTCCTCTGGTGCAGTGTGGCTGTTCCCTGTCTTGAAGAAGCTGCAAACACAGTCAATTAATAAAGCCCTCGGCCACCAGCAGTGCCTTTCAGTCAAGTTTCCTGGAAGGCTCTGAAGTCATTTCTGACTACAGCATCTTCAGAGAGGTCCTGGGAGAACTCGAGGCCCTGGGCTTCGCACTGGCTCCTCTTGAGTGAGTGGCTGTGCCTGTGTAAATGGCTAAACGTCTCACTCACTCCCCGGAAGCAGGCTCTGGCTGAAGCCCCTCCATGTAGTAAAGTGACTATTAGAAACTCTTTCCAGTTAGGGCTGTCCTGGTCCAGATAGAACTGGAGGGCTGGAGGAGACATACAAGGATGAGGAGAGGAAGGACGCAGATGTCCAGGGACAGAGAACACATGAATGCTGGGGATGGTGCGACAGACGCTATTGGTGGAAAGAGCACCAGAAGACCAAGTCTGGCAATAATGGCTGCAGGTGACCTTGACAAAGTCATCAAATGGTCTGATCATCCCTCTCCCTCCCCTCTCCTCACCCCCTTCCCTTTCCTCCCCTTTTGCCCCATCTCTGTATGAGTGGGAAGAAGCCAGAGGTCAGTGTCAGGAATCCTCTTTAACCTCTTCACCTTGCTTTTCATGAAGAGTCTCCCAATGAACCCGGTCCTCATTGATCTGGCTAGACAGGCTGGCCAGCAAGCCCCTGGGCACCCTCCTGTGGCTATCTCCCCAGCACCAGGATTACCACCACAAGCCACTTTGCCTGGTTCTTTTGTGGGTGCAGGGGATCTGAACTTAGGTCTTCTTGCTTGCGTATTAAGCACTTCACCGACAATCTCACCTGGTCTTTCTCTTCTTATCAGGTAACAAAGGGACAACTCTTCTATTTTTGCCTGGGGGTTCTGGGGGTGTCAGTGATGTAATATATGTAAGTTAGTGTTCCTGAAGTTGATACCAGGAACATCTGAGCTGAGCATACCCACTGGACCTGGAACCTGGGTATCAGAATTCAGTGGAGCGACCCATAGAGTTGAGACCGCCTGGGGTCACAATTACAGAAGGGCCAGGTGATGATTAAGTATAGCCCACTAGTAACCTGCCACCTCTTCTGAGGCCCCCTTAGGCCCCCAGCACTCCTTGCATCTAGTGCTCGTCCTATGACAAAGGCGCACTTTTCTTTTCAATAGTGACAGTGAAAGGAAGGGAAGAAATAGGCAGAGAACTGGAGCACATGGCACCATCAGGGTGAGCCTCGTTTTGAGGATTCTGCTTCCTGTATCTTAAGCATTCAGGCATGTGCATACCCGGCTATTGTTAAAGATACCCTTCTTACTCTGAGGTGCGCTGAACACATTAGAAGACTTGATTTGTGCGAAGACCATCTGATTCCCACGTTTGGGAGCTTTGAAATAAATATTCTGCTGAGGCCAGGAGTCCAGAAATGTCTCCTTGATTAGAGGAGACACGAGGCGGTGTCAGGACACAGTCACACGGACGCCAGACATATTCTGAGAGTAACTCTTAGCTCGCTCGCTCTGAACCTCTCTGAACTCCATTTCCTAACCCTTGACACCGTGGGCTGGCTTCCGGAGCCTCAAGCATCCCTCCCGTGCAAACCTGGGCCTTTGTCATCTTTGATAATTCTTACAGAACCACTGGGCATCCTCAGTGTGTAAGAAGAAATCGAATTACATACCAGGTTACTATTCTCAGGACTCTTTGCGGGGAAGGATCCATACTGCCACTTCCCCTTCTCTGGGGACCCGTGCCTCCAGCATCCTTGGGGGTATAGAAATAAGGCGCCGTGCTTTCCCCTCCTGTGTTTAAGCACTAGACACTTTAGAAGGAGCTTGACTCGGAGTATCTTGAGAAAGGAGCCAAATCAGAGTGGCCTCTTGCAAAGCTTCTTGGATGAGTCCAATTTTCCAAGGAACCCAGGCAGGATGGTTTGAAATATAAAGTGGTTGCAGGTTCCCAAGGAGGTTACAAAAGCAGTACAAGTTCATATGTCCCCAGTCTTCCCAGTAAGTGGCTCCCTCAGAGCCGTCCAGCGCAGTGAAGGAAGTCAGTGCACAGAAGTCCTTCAGGTTACACCATCAGTTATGTTACTGACATTAGTCTTCTGGGCCAGGGTGTAGTCTAGGGCAGGCTCATACGTCTTCAGAGCCACCCTGCCTTGCTCCCTCTGAATCCAAATTCCAGTGCTAGAGTCAAGGACCTTTGCCTGTAAAAGACCAGGCAAAAGCATGTTAGGTTTTACAAGCTGAAATATCTTATCATTAGTTTGTTCCGTTTTGTGTATATATGCAGTGCATTTCCGGGGTGGGGCACACATGCCCACACAAGAGTGTGCCAGATTTAGCCATGGGACTCCATAACTATCTATTATTCACTCGGGACAGGATCTCTCACTGAACCTGGAGGTAGGCTGGCAGCCAGCAATCCCCAGAGATGCCCCTGTCTTCACGTTCCACAGTGCTGGGCTTGCAGGCACACGACTCAGCCTAGCTTCACAAGAGATCTGGGGGTTCACAGTGAGCACTCTTTTACCCACAGGACCATTTCTCCGGTACTCAATTAGTTTTATAGTTTTATTTGTCCTAAATGAGCACCACCCGAAATCTAGGCCAATAGGTTTTGAGGATGACACACAGGGGTTCCTGGAAGAATGTTTCTTCAGCTGCCCAATAGTCATGTAGACTGATTGTGAGCACTGTGGGCCAACTGCCCAGGTAAGGGACGGGGGGAGGGGGGAGGTCAGGTCCAGGTGCTAGGGGTGAGGAGACTTATTCCTGTTTGGAGGAGGTGTGGGGTCAAGACTGAGCCCAGCCATGGCAGTATGACAGATGGCTTTGCCAAACAGCTGCATCTACTTTGATCCTGTTTGCTTGAGATAGAGTCTCGCTGTGTAGCCTAGTCTGGCCTTGAACTGGGAATCCTCCTGCCTCAGTCTTCTGAGTGCTGAGATAACAGGCCGGTACCATCAGGCCAGATTTCTAGGCTGATGCATTCAGATACCAGTTAAAGACAAGACTTCACTGTCTCTGGGTGGAACCTTACCAGCTGCCCCATCCCAGACCCCCCCCCCCCAGAACACAGGGTGGCAGCGCTAGGCTTAGTGGGGCATGACTATAATAACACCAGCACTCAGGATGTTGAGGCAAGAAGATCAAACATTCAATGCGAGCCTTAGGCTCATAGTGAATTTGAGGCCAGCCTGAGCTACATGAAACCCAGTCTTAAAATCTGAAACCCTCAGAATCCTAGACAGGCTGAATCAGCTGGGGACAGTGGGGCGGGCGGGGGAGGGTGTCAAGGAAGGGGAGGGGTCCGCATTTCCAGCAATCAAAGCCGCCATTGTTCTCAAAGAGTTAACCTGAAATACCGGGGCTTGCAATTAGCAGGGAATAATGGGGTGTGATGGGTGGAGAAGAAGGACTGGAACTGATTTCAGCTTATGTGAGAAACTGCCTGCTGATTCCGTCCCTGTTTCCTTTAGTGCCCTGCCAGCGGCAGACTCAGCAGAGCAGAAATCCTTGGGGGGGGGGGGGTTGCTGGAGGGAGCGATCTGTCTTTGAATCATTTAAACGCTGCAGTGCCGCCAAACTAAATGGAGCTTATCAAAAGTGACACCTCTGCAAGCTGCGCCCGCAGGTGGAGGGATATTAGCTGTAAAGCCGATTCTGCTCAGAGAGCCCAGAACCAGGCCTGCGAGCCACCAAAGGAATGGGTGACTGGTGGGAGTGGGGGTGGGGTGGGGAGGGTGGACTGGCTGGCTCTGAAGCCCAGACAGAGAAGCAAGTATCTCAGTTCAGGAAATAAATAGTATCTGTTGACCACCTACTGTGTGCAGACCTGAGGGCCCCTTTCCACAGACTACTCCCAGCAACCTTTACCACAGTGGTACAACAAATATTGTTATTCATGTAACTTTTTTTTTTGAGTGTGGAACACAATTTCCAAGGTGCTAAGATTATGTGCATGCACCATCATGCCTAGCTTTATATACAGTTTTCTAAGATTTATTTTTATTTACGGGTATGTGCGTGTCTGTATGAATGTATGCCACATCTGTATGGGTGCCCACAGAGGACAGAGAGCTGTTAAGTAAACTGTGGATCTGTACAGTGCAGAATATTATAACCCCTCCTTTCACATTTGTGAGCTCAATTACACTCACATAGTAGGGGAGGAAACAGGCGTACAAAACCATCCCCCCTCACAGAGGCAGAGTAGGGCCCAGTGTTTAAATGAGCAGTTCTGTGAGCAGTCAAAGTTCAAAATGGGCCAAGAAGTGTGGCTAGGAACCCAGCTCTGATTCCATCCCATAGTTAACCTGCGTGTGAGTGGTCAGTCTCCTCCTCCTCTGGGCTCACGTTTCCATCTTAATAAGTAAGATTGTTGGAGTCAACTGGTCTCTAGGAGCTCCTGCAGCTCAAACACGAGAATCACTCATAGTGGTTCCCATCATCGCGCATTCCTTTCCCCAAAGGCTCACGTGTGACAGATGTGTGAAACCCATCCTGGTGGTGCAGCTATCTAGGAACCAGCTCACCAACCCATGCCAGGGCTGCAGGGGACCAGTCTTCCTGTTGGAAAAATGCAGTTTTGGCAAGTGTCCACAGAACCTGTATTGCTAACATCAGGATGCTGGGTGGTTATGGTGGGTTGAATGAGAATGTTCCCCCCCATACGTAGAGATGTTTGGATTCTTGGCTCAGGGTTGTTGGTGGTGTTTGGGTAGGTTTAAGAGGTATGGGCTTGCTGGAGGAGGTATGTCACTGGGGGTGGGCTTCTCTCTGCTTCCAGCTTGTGGTTTAAGATGTGAGCCCTTCTCTTCCTGCCCCAGCTGCCAAGCTTCCCTGCCAGGATGGACTTACCACTCTAGAACTGTAAGTGAAAATAAACGCCTTCTTCAATAAGTAGCCTTGGTCGTGGTGTTATATCACAACAATAGAAAACTAATGAAGATAGCAATGTCTCTGTTGGGTGACTCTCAAGGGCACAGCCAGGTCAGGTGACAAGCAGGAGAAAGTTTCCCCCACCCCCACTAGGAGATTCAAAGAAGAGGACCCTGACTGAACTTGGAGTATTTCAAGGGATGGTAATTAGGTTGCCAGGCCTCTCTTTTTGTCATTTAAACCATTGTGACTTCACTAAGAAGAAGTAACCAGTTGTATGACAAAGCCACGAAGAAGTTGAGCTCAAACGTAGGCACCTTCGTACAAATCTCCTCTTTTCTACCAGCATGAACTCAACAGCTGTCGTCTCTCTTAGAAGTTAGCTGCTGTGAACTAGCTGCCTCTAACTCGCAGGTTCTCTGAGCAGCATTTACCCTTCAAACCCGCTGTGTATTTTACACTAAAGTGCTTCAAAGAGAAGTGTGGATCTCACCACACACCATTAGTTCCAGAGGTCTCCAAAAGCTATTTTCCCATATAGTCAAAATTACATTACAGCATTCGATCGTTGCTAATAACCTCATAGTATGTCTGCCGTCACTACTCCGCCTTGTCTACAAACGTCCCACCTCCAGGGTTCAGCCTGCGGCCGTGCAGGCCACCTGGAAATAAAGGTTTTTCTCCAGATCAGAATCAATAGTCCCCATACAATTTCCAGACTATGCTTTCCTTTCTGGATTCCTCTGGTTGCTCGCTCTGTTGGTGCCTTTCAGCTGACTGCTGTGTCCCCTGTCTGATCTGTTTGTCTGTTCTTCCTCTCAGCTGCTGATTCTTCCTAGCTGCAGAAGTCTTCTTCAGAGAGAGGGGGAGAAATTTGTCACCCGCAGCTTGGTTTCAACACCAGGCTCTCTTCTCCTTCCTTCTTCTAAAGAATCCCACAGTTTAGCTTGGTTCTGTCTGACAAAAAAGTATCAAGTTGGGGGCTGGAGAGATGGCTCAGAGATAAAGAGCACTGGCTGCTCTTCCAGAGGTCCTGAGTTCAATTCCCAACAACCACATGGTGGCTCACAACCATCCATAATAAGATCTGGTGTCCTTTTCTGTACTGCAGGATACATGCAAGAAGAACCCTGTATACATATTAAATAATTTTTTTAAAAAGGTATCAAGTTGCCACTTGGGCTAGGCATAAAAATAGGGAATACGGTCTCAAAGTTGAATAAGACCCAAACCTTGAACTCAGCTAGTGGCTGCGGTCAGATGCCCCCAGCTCGGCACAGACAGGTTTTTCTATGGAACATGGGGAGCACGGGGATGTATGGTGCCAGTTTAGACTGTAGGCAGAGAGTTCCCAGGACACGTCCTCTGAGATAGTCTTGGAGAATGCATGGGGCATTATGCCAGCCAAGGAGGGTGGGGTGCGCATCCCAGCCAGGGAAAAGACCCAGGTAGGGCATCAGTGCCGGGCACAGCAGGATGGTCTCACCCAGGGCAAGCAGGCCATGCTGGCTAGGGCACAAGGGTGGGAAAGGGTGAGTGATGATGGCCAGAGAAGTAAATGTGGCCCCAGGGGAGCAAAGTTCAGTTGGAGAACAGTAGGGACTTCCTGAGAGACGACAAGAAGGCCCTAGCCTACATGTTAAGGGCCTTGTGCCATTATCCCTAAAGGACAGGACTAAGGAAGGGATGAAAAGACCATTGGTAGATGTCTGACACACACACAGGTCACTAGATGAGCGTCCATTATTGCAGAGAGGGGACAGAATGTGATGAGGAGATGAGGGTGATTGGGATTATTATTATTATTATTATTACTATTATTTTGGCTTTTCAAGACAGGGTTTCTCTGTAGCTCTGGAGCCTGTCCTGGAACTAGCTCTTGTGGACCAGACTGGCCTCGAACTCACAGAGATCTGCCTGCCTCTGACCCCTGAGTGCTGGGATTAAAGCTGTGCACCACCATAGCCCGACTGGGATTATTCTTAGGCATATTTTATTTGTGGTGTTGGAAGAGCCTCCATTACAGCTTCCTTACCTTGGACTGAGTAGGTTTAAATAAGTGTGTTGAGCGGGAGCTGGGGTGTTCTAGCGTGTGTGCCTGTGTTCCAGAGGATATGAAAGCAAACCTGTTGCCAGCAGATAAAAATCAACTGTCATTCTGAGAATCAGGGGTACCACCCGCGTCACAGATAGCAGAGTGGTCTGAGTCAGGAGATGGGGGAAGAGTGCAGAGTGTGATGGCCAGAAGCTGCTGAAAGGGGCTTTAAGATTACAGAGATTTCTAGCACTCAATGCTAAAGACCCAACAAGCCAGGGCCCAAAAGCAGCACTGTAATTTGTGGAATAAGGAGGTCACAGGTGTCATTTGCTAATGTCACTTGTCTTAGAAGGAGGAAGAAGACTAATCCAGGCTGGGTTAGTCTTCCAGCCTGGATGCCTCATCCAGGAAGAAGGAGAGGACCAGAGAGACTGAAACAACTGGGGGAAAATATCTCGAGTTAAAACACCAAAGCTGTTGACTCAGTCATGTGTTCGTCCCAGAAGCTGAGCCCCTCCTCAGTGCCCACCAGTCATGGAGGCTGTGCTAAGCCTGTGTCCTTCCCTCCAGAAAATCCCGCAGGTCAGCTCTGAGCAGAGGGACTCTCCGGCCTTGAGCACCTACTGTTCCTCAGCCTGTCACCTTCCCCAGTCTCTGAGCACCAGTGTCCTGCTCCCTGTCCGGTTCAGCCATTTGGGAGGCCTCTTTGTCTGTGCTGGCAAAAAACTATGATGCCCCCAATAAAAGATCCAGCTCACTATATTTTTATTGGCTAATTTTCTCTCTTATCCAACTGAGATTACAAGTCAGAAGAGACATTTTAGGGTTGGCTATCATAGCTTCTCTTACTGTATTATTATAGTTTGACCTAGGGTCTCACCATATAAGCTTAGACTCACCATCTTTCTACCTCATCCTCCTAAGTGCTAGGATTATAAACACACGCCACTACACTTAGAAAACCACAGGTGGTGGTGCGCGCCTTTAGTCCCAGCACTCGGGAGGCAGAGGCAGGCGGATCTCTGTGAGTTCAAGGCCAGACTTGTCTACAGAAGGAGTTCTAGGAGTCAGGGCTACACAGAGAAACCCTGTCTCAAAACAAACAAACAAACAAAAAAAAAAACCAAAAACCTACGCGACCTGAGCCTAGTCCCAAGGATACATTTACAAAATAACTCCCACACCTAAGATTCGGAGAACACTGCACAAAAGGGGGTGGAACATTTGTAAGAGCCAGGAGATGATCAGGGAGTTTGCTGACATTGGATTTACTAGTAACGTCAGAAGCTCTACCCACATGACTACCTAAACAGTAACTGAACAAAGACAGCAACAATGGATAGCGTCAAGGTGAGTTGAGGAACGCCTGTGCCTGCAAGGCCTTAACCCTACACAAAGAAGTACGGACAGCTAAGGAATGCTGAGAATGGGAGACGCAGTCCTCCCCAGGGAAGAGCACATCCATTGGTTATCCAGTACCTGACGGTCAGCCCTGCAAACATACAGACAAGTCATTGTATACAGATGGATGCAACAATTCATGAACAATAGCCCGTGAATTTGAACACAAGCAAGGAGGAGTACGCGGGAGGGTCTGGAGAAAGGAAAGGAAAAAGGGAAGCAATGTAATTATAATTTAAAGACGAAACAAAGAAAGCAAAGTCCAACCCATCTACGTTGCCCACCCTAGATTCTGGCTAGGGGGGAGTCCCAATAGAGGGATGTTTTCTTTTTTCTTTTTTGGATTTTTTGAGACAGGTTTCTCCGTAGCTTTTTGGTTTCTGTCCTGGAACTAGCTCTTGTAGACCAGGCTGGCCTCGAACTCACAGAGATCCGCCTGTCTCTGCCTCCCGAGTGCTGGGATTAAAGGCGTGCGCCACCACCGCCTGGCCAGAGGGACGTTTTCAACGTGAGATAGACATCTTTGGGCTGATTCCAGACCTTCACCCTTGGACAGGGCTCCCTGACGTACCCGCTCTGCTCTACTCCTCTGTTCCAAGCACCAATTTTTCTTAAATTTTATTTGTATTTATGTGTCTCTCTGTGTGTGTGCGCGTGCGGGTGTCCAATGGAAGCGAGAGGAGAGTGCTGGCTCCCCTGGAGCTGGAGTTGCAGGGTCTTGTTAGGCGCCTGATGTGGGGGCTGGGAATTAATCCAGGTCCTCTGGAAGAGTCAGAAGTAGTCTTGACCAGCTAGCTGCAGAGGCAGCACCTCAGAAGTCTCAGACAGCCAGGGCTGCAGAGTGCGAGCAGGTGAGACGCAGCAAGTCTTGACCCTGCTGCAAGCCACGTGAGGCATGGTTAACAGCGGACATGGCCTTCGGGCGACCAACTCTCTGCCAAGGGGCTGAGGCCATAGACCATGCATGGGGAAGTGCAGAGACCACAAAGGACATTTTGTGTATATAACCTCAAGTCACCTTCACTGTCCTGACTTCCTGTTTCCAAATGCCCGTGTGAGGTGGGCTGAGCATGGGGGAATTCAGTAACAAGTCATGGATCCCAACAGGACTGGCTTGGCCAGAATGTGGCTGATCCAAGGATGCTGTGCCTCTACTGCTGCCCGCCTGTGCCCTCGCCTGCTTCCTTGTCTCCTAGAGATCATCCCTTGGAGTAATCGCAGCCACATGCCTATGTTACCTGTTTTGGTTTTTGAGACAGGGTTTTGTTATGTAGCCCAGGCTGGCTGTGAACTCTGTAGATAGCCAAGGCTACTGGCTTTTCCTGCCTCAGACTCCTGAATACTGGGAGTATAGGTATATACCACTATACCAGGCTTTTAAAATTGTAACTCAATTTAACAGATTGAGAGTCTCTTGTATCCAAGGCTGGCCTTGAGCTTGTTAGGTAGCTGAGGACGACCTTGACTGTCTGATCCTCCTTTGTCCTCCTCCTAAGAACTGGAAATACAAGCACAGATCACCATTTTCACAATTTTTAACTTTGTCTCACAAAGTGGACGACTCCCTACATCCTTCCCAATTCATGGACACAGACACACACTTACACAGACTGACTCATTGGCACACAGACACACACGTGTATCTAGGACACATGCACACACACACTGACACACGTTCACAGACACACTGATGCACGCACACGCAACGACACACACAGGCATGGCACGTGCACACATTAACCACTTAGACACCACCACACATGCATTGACATGTATGTGAACACGCTCAGAGGTAACAGCCACAGTGGTGGCCGTAGAAGTACCTCCAAGTACCTTTTTATTTTCTTGTCCTTGCTTGGAGTCTACAGTACTTGGCAAATGTCAGGCGTAGGAGGCCTTTCAGTTCTGGCTTAGGCTAAAACTCCCAGCACATATTTGGAGGATGTCCAGACCCTGTGAGTGTGCTCACGGAGGAGCAGATAACAGTGACCTTGCTGTCAGGGAGGATAGTCCACTGGGGCCAAGGAGCTATGCTGGCTGCTGAGGTCACTTCTCCTCCCTGCTGCACCTGGGCTGCCTCTGATGCCAGGACCCCATCCCAGCACCCTACTCTCAGCCTCCTGGGTCTATGTCCTGCAGTGGGAAGCAGGCTCAGCTCTCTAGGAGGAGGCTGGGAGCTGAGTATTGGCCTTGCAGAGTCACGGTAGAGAAGAGTCAGGCTCTCCCCGAGGGCCTGCTGGCTGCTGCTCAAACTCCCCCATATTGCCTTTCAGAAGACGCAAAGCAGGTCTTTATAAAGTAGCAACTGGCTTCTCAGGGCCTCAGCTCCATAACGAGAGGTCCAAGCTGGTGCCTCTGACTGAAACATGCCTGCTGTGTTTGTGTGTGTGAACTAATGAGTAAAGTCTGGAGTGTGTATGTATGTGTGGTAAGTGTTAGCATGTTAGGTGCCCCCCTTCTGCCTACTCCTTTAGGGCAGGGTCTTTCTTTGAACCCAGGGTTCACATTTTCTTGCTTAGCATGGAAGCCTGGAAGCCTCCAGAGACCCTCCTGTCTCCACTCCCATCAGAAATGGGGTTACAAGCATTTGTGGGGACACTTAGCTTGCTACCTAGTTTCTGGGCGATCCAGATTGTGGAGTGGGCACCCTTAACTGATGAGCCATTTCTCCAACTCTCACATATTGTTGAAAGCTGGTGCCCTACATTTAGCAAATCCTTGTGGATAGCCCTGCTGGGAGCTGAGGTCACATGTGTGGCCGGCCACAGCAGTTGATGGTATAGGGAAGGAGGCTGGTGGGAAGATAACAGCGGGCCACAGGTAGGGTGCTGTGCTTGGGGAAGAGGCAAGTCTTATGGAGATAGTTACTCTGATCCTTGAAGCACTTCCGACTCAGAAGGTAGGGTGTACAAAGGCTGGGTAGCGGTAGGACCCCTTGATTTGCAGCTAATTCCAACCTGTCCATATAGGGTCCAGACAGCTCAGGGCAGCCAGGATCTGGGCAAGTGACATACAGAACCCCAGGTGAATTTTCAAATGTCCACCTGTCTTCTAGGTGGAGAGAGGGCCAGAGTTCAGAAGGGCTTGCTGTGGTGACTTGTGCAGGAGGGGACAGTGTCAGGAGGTGAGGCTGAGGCCACTAGGCAGAAGGCAAGGGGTAGAGGGAGGACCCGGTCAGGCTCTCCTCTGCACACAACTCCAGGCTCTGCTCTGATTGATCACCAACACCTGGAAGTCCCTCCCAGTCAGTCGGCACTTCTGCTGATACCAGGCTTCCCTTTGCATTAAAGGTTTGAGGTTGTATACAGGGTGGAACGCAGTGGTTTCAGAAGAGGAAGATTTAGCATTTTCTCTTCTTTCTGGGTGCTGTCCTTCTGCCACCAGTTGACATAAGCCCTGTGGTAGCCATAGTCACAGCCAGCTCATACCACAAGCACATGGCCTCCTGAAAGCCAGAACCCTCCCTGCCTAGAATCTCAAGACTGTGTTCTTGGACAGGAACATGGAGGTTAGAGTCACATACTAACAGGAAGGGAGACTTGCTGTTACTCGCATCCATCCCTTCAGAGTTCTGGTGTATCGCATCTACTCTCCTCTGTAAAGCTGAGAAGCCTGGAGTTTTGGCTCTGGGTTGATGGTGACTATCCATCCATCAATTCCACCAGTAGTAGAGAAAAACTGATACTGCCTTTCCATTACACGGAGCCTCAAAGAAACTTGTATTTATGCATCTTATTGGCATATATTATTAATTATATATAACAGGTTCATTATATTTATCATGGCACTTTCATACATATATATGATGTATTTCAGTTATGTTCATCCTCAGTTACCTTCTCTGTTTTCAAATTAAGAACTCTATTTTATGTGTGTGGGTGTTTTGGCTGCACGCATCTGTGCACTGCATGGGTACAGTATCTACAGAGGCTGGGAGAGGGCGTCAGGTTGTCTGCAGCTGGAGTTACAGATGGTTGTGAATGACCATGTGGGTGCTATGACTCAAACCTGGGTCCCCTGGAAGAGCAGCCAATGTGTTTTAACTCTGAGCCCTCTTTCCAGCCCCCGTCATTACCTTCTCTTGTGCCCCCCCCCCCACCAACTCCCATTGATCTTCATCTTCTCAGTTCATCTCATATCCTTTTGTGTGTGTGACCCAATGGGTTTCTGTCAGGAGACTTACAGGAGCATGACCTTAGGAGTGGTCACACCATTGGAGAAAGTCTCCTTTCCACCCCTAATATCCGTCAGCCAATAGCATGACAGGGGAAGGCAGGGCCTCACGGGTTCCTAGCTGAAGAAACAGTTTTTTTTTTTTTAAAGTTGTCTCTAGAAGTTACTGTGGAGACCACACTTTTTTATTTCCATTTTGAGGAAACAGTATGCTGCTAGGGATATAGACCAGGTAGGGAAACCTATTGGCTCTGCTCACCTTTCAGGAGCCCCAGCTGGTCTTAAGGCTGGCTTGTGGCCCACCAGATAAACTCTGGAAGGACTTAGCTTCCAACGTGGACTGTTTTGTGATCACTCTGCTGGGCCTGGAGAGAGACTGCTGGTGGAGTGTGCTTCTCTTTTCTGGGACCTCTGAAAGAAAGAAAGGGGGTTGGAGTGTGTGTGTGTGTGTGTGTGTGTGTGAAATGGGGGTCAGGTTATTAGGGGTAGAGGGAAGGGAACTGTTTGATTAATGGGTGTCCTGTGAACCTGCACATTTGCCCAGGGCTGCATTCCTGGGCTTTCAAACTCAGGGCAGTTTGATAAGCTGAGACCAAAGTCCCCTTTACTCCCAACAAGAAGAGCAAACAGGACTACTCGGCTAATCCCGGCCCTGGCCTCCACGGCCGTTTCTCGGCAACCAGTCTGCCAAGTGGCCTTTCACAGGCCAATCAATGAAGCAGCCCCGGTCTTCTGGGAAGCTGTGGTCAGTTCGTAGTATAGCCTCTTGCCTGAAAGGAGGGGTCTGAGGGAGGAGGCCAGAGCATTGCTCTGAAGGCCCTTCACTGTGAGTGTGAGGCATCTGTGGCGCAGCCAGCTCTCCTCGCTGGGACCCTTCTGTGGGATGCTCCTTCCACTCCTCTTCTGGCCGTGGTTCCGCCCGAGCAGAAGTTTATCAACAGACCTCTCTCCATCTCCCCGGGGGCTTCTCTGAATGTTCTTTCCAACCCATGCCATTAGCATGATCTGATCCTCTGGCCCCATGAGCATTGTGTGTGCACTGTAAGCAGTGAGACTCACGTGTTCCATCAAGGGAACCGCATCTTGGCTTCTCCTCACACAGGTGCTGTGCCATGTAGGGGAAGGGAAGTCATCTGTGCATAACAGAGGAGAGTGTGGCTCACCCACTGCCTCACTAGGCCTGGGTGACACTGTGGAGACACTGTCACAAGGGTCCGCCCGATATCCCGGGTGAGGTTGTGTGTCACCCCTTTCTCCATCTTTCCTGACGTTAGTCCCCAGGCCTATTGTTATCCAGTAAGTTTTCACTCTCTGGCCTCACTCAAGGCCTTCAGCACAGTGTCTTACCACCTGCCTCCCCAGTTGCCCCTGTCCCCCAGACCGTTTTCTCCCCCTTTCCTCAAAAGTGTGTGAAGGGAAGAGGAATTCCTTTCCCGACATCCTCAGGCCTCCAAAAGGACAGGCCGTGGCCACAAAGTGTGAACAGAAAGCGCTTGCCAAGTGTGCCCAAGTGGTTATTTTAATCGTGTGGAACAGCCCTCTCTTCATGGAAAATTTTCTACTCCAACACCTGCAGCATTAAAGGCGTTCTGGCTCCTTCTCCCCTGGGCTACCGGGAGTCACTCTTTCACCAGGGCAGGCTGCCAGCTCAGGTAATTATTCTTGCCCTTCCTTGCCCCGGGCCCCCTTCCTTCCCAATCTACCCTGCCCTCCTGTGGGAGCAATACTACCTGACTTCTTGCTTTCATGGTTTCTAGAAGCAACTAGCAGGCAACCATGGTGCCTACCTCCTCACCAAAAACTTCTCTGGGCTTCCTGGGTTCAGCTTGCCCCTGCCCTCTTGTGTTCCTCCGCTTCCATCCTATTTCATTTGGACGACACAAAGAACAGTGCAGCTTGTTTGTGCAGGGTGGAAGCCGTGCCTCTGTGGAATAAAGCTGTGGGCATCTTGTTCTTCAACACAAACCCCATCCATCTCATGCTCCCAAAAGCACTGCAGTGGACCAGTCAAATGGTGTGGCTCACAGGAAACCTGAGTTGGTTCAGGTGTTTCCTCTGCCACGTGCAACCCATTACCTGTCCACGCCCTGAGGGCCAGCTAGCATCCTCTCCACCACAGTCGGGAGTGATCCACCCACACACCAACATTAGCACGAGAGAAGGAGGGCCGTTAAAGCAGAGGTGGGGACAGGGGACTGGTGGAGACTGGCTGCTGACGCTGATTCTCTAGCCTATAGATCAGAATTTGGACGATCACCCTGGACAGTGTGTGCTATGGAACTGTGCTGTTTTAGGAACACTTGGTAGCTACTGTGTACCAGTTTCGGCTAGCCACCTGTGTTGCTTTGTACAGAAGGTGGCTGTTCATGTGCATGCGCATGCACGCATGCACTCACGTTTGGGTGTATGTGTGCACGCTTGGGTGTATGTGGAGACTAGAGGTAGAGGTTTTTCTCCAATCACCCTTCACCTCATGTTTGAGGCAGGGTCTCTCACTGAACCTTGAGCTCACAGATTCTGGTGGACTTCGCTGGTCAACAAGCCCAGGATGCTCCTGCCTCTGCCTCCCAGCACTAGGATTCTAGGTACATGGCTTATAGGTCGCATGGCTTTTATGTGGGTACTGGGGATAGATCCCAGGCCCTCATTTTTGCGTGGTAAGCACTTTATTGACTGAGTCATCTCCATAGCCCCGAGTAGCTTATCCTTTGTAGGCAAGGCTCTGCCCTCCTGTAAGTCCATTCGGAGGGCCATTCTTGTCCATGTCCGAGGACTAGTTTATAGTCTAGGAGTCATAAGGGAGGCCCTGGAAACAAAAGCCTGGACTAAATCTGACTTTAAGAGCTGTTACTACCCAGGAGCTCAAGAATCAGTAATAGAATAGTAGGCTGATGAGATGGAGCAAGGTATGGCTGTGGTACAAGCCTGACTACCTGGGTTTGATCCCTGAAACCCACAATGGAAGGAGATAACAGAGTCCTGAAAGTTGTCCCCTGACTTCCATATGTATGCTGTGGCACACACACATCCTCCCTCACACAGGCACACACCACACATACACATACACACATACAAACCCTTACACAGGCACACACCACACACACATACATACATACTCACACAGGTACACACCACACACACATACACACACATCCTCCCTCACACAGGCACACACCACACATACACATACACACATACAAACCCTTACACAGGCACACACCACACACACATACATACATACATACTCACACAGGTACACACCACACACACACACACACACACACATCCACCTTCACACAGGCACACACCACATACACACACACACATATCCACCCTCACACAGGCACACACCACATACACACACACACACACACACACCCTCACACAGGCACACACCACACATCCACACACACACATCCACACTCATCCACCCTCACACAGGCACACACCACATACACATACATACACCCTCACACAGGCACACACCACATACACACACACGCACACACACCCTCACACAGGCACACACCACACACACATACATACGCCCTCACACAGGCACACACCACATACACACACACGCACACACACCCTCACACAGGCACACACCACATACACACACACACACCCTCACACAGGCACACACCACACACACATACACACACACACATCCACCCTCACACAGGCACACACCACATACACACACGCACACACACACCCTCACACAGGCACACACCACACACACATACATACGCCCTCACACAGTCACACACCACACATCCACACACACACACATCCACACTCATTCACCCTCACACAGGCACACACCACACACACACATGCAGACTCACACAGGCACACAGGTTAATTAGTCACCAAGAGAAGCCAAGGCAGGAGCTAAAGCAAGAATAAGAAGGCAGAAACTGAAGCAGAGACCCTGGAGGAATGCTGCTTGCTGGCTTGATCCCAGGATCACATCCAGCTTCCTATCTTAAACAACCCAGGCTCAATCTGCATAGGGATGGTTCTGCCCTCATGGGCTGCGTCTCCCTGCATCAACCAGAAATCAAGAAGATGCCCCCGCAGACATGCCCACAGAGGAATGTGATGGAGGCTGTTCTTATTGAGGCTCCCTCTTTCCAGGTGTGTCAAGATGACAGCCAAGATAAGTCATTACACTGGGACTGAACTCAGGTTCTTGGAGGAACCAGAAAAGAAACGAATACAATAACCAAGTCGCTTACTGACTGAGCCCTGTTGGCCAGGACAAGCTGGACTCATCTTTGTTTCCCCACAGCCACACTTTACTCATGATGTGTCTGTCACATGAATGACTTTAGGACCCACAAGCTGCCACTGTGGGGTACACATGGTGACTTTGTGCTGTGCTGGTAGGTCACACAATCAGGCCTCAGGGACAGTTTATAATCTATGTAGTCTTTAATTGCTCATCTCTTCTGCCCGGCCTCACACTGATTGGCTGAGATGTAGGCATGTAGCCTGAGCAGAGCCAATTAGAATCCTGCTACAGGATGATGTGTAGACTCGGAATAGTCCTCCTCCTTTTTGGATCATGACGTATGACTGCTGGAGCCCTAAAGTCTCTATTCACCATGTTTGAGGGTCTTTGGCGAGAATGATGACAACACAGAAGGTAAGCCATCCATGGAGACAGACGCTAAAATGTCTGATGCTGCCATGTGCATCGTGACACTCCACACCGCGCAATCACAGAGCCTGTGACTTCTGCCTTTGCTCACTAAGGATCATCTGAGCTGGACTTTTGTTATGCATACCCGAGTCTTGACTGATACGCTAACAATGATTTTGGATATCACTAGTAGGAGCATGCGATTTTGAGGAGTATAAAGGAATCGCAGGCAGACCTTAGGGAAATGGGAATTTGGGGAGAGGTCATCCTTCTGGACTGCTGTAATTTGGGGGCTAATTCAGAACTCTGAGCTTAGAGGAAGACAAGGGGCTTGGAGTCATTGCAACTCAAGCTAGAAGAGAACAATAAATAAGTTGGACACTGGAAGTGAAATTGAGGCCCAGAGTGGGAGGGTGTGAGCAGTGAAGGGCAGGGAGACACAGCCCCAGTACATTTGCTAAGAATGGCCACTGGGACGGCAGAATCCCGTGAAACATGGCTGAAATGCATAGATTTCTAAGGTTAAAGAGGAGACTCAATACCAGGGGTTGCCTCTGTGTCGCCCACCCTCTGCCCACTCATTTTGATGGGCAGGTACTGTGTCCATCTCTTGCTACATCTGCCCAGCTTCCACTCAAATCTGTTGCCTTGTGAAAACCACAACTGCGTCTCGGAGGGTTACAGATCCTCCAGTCCCCATCCTTATCAATCCAGTTCGCTCTTCCCACACGGAGCTGTTTCCAGACTGCCACTCTGTTCTGCTAAGGTTTATTTATTTATTTATTTTTTAAATATTTGTTTATTTATTATGTATACAATATTCTGTCTGTGGTGCAGGCCAGAGGAGGGCACCAGACCTCATTACAGATGCTTGTGAGCCACCATGTGGTTGCTGGGAATTGAACTCAGGACCTTTGGAAGAGCAGGCAATGCTCTTAACCACTGAGCCATCTCTCCAGCTCCTCTGCCAAGGTTTAATGGCGGGAAAATGGCATTGCCTGAGCCCTCAGGGACTATGGTCGAAAAAGAGAGGGATTAGAGAAGCAGAGAGAAGAAAGTTACAGTGGTCTAGACTGGGCAGTTGGAGCATTCTATCATTCATGGTAGAGGGATGAACATCGAAAAAGTGATGCTTAGGTTCATGTAGACAGAAAATGCCTGGATGGATGATCCGTATTTTAACCTTTACTGTTATTGGTGTTTTAGACATGTCTCATTACATAGCCCAGGCTAGCCTTAGACTCACAGTTAGACTCACTGTCCTCCTGCCTCAGCTTCTCCAGATGCTGAATGGCAGATATGTGCCACCATGCCCAACTTCATCTATTTCTTGTGAGGAAGAAATGAGGAGTAGCTGTAGCCACACTATGTGTTCATCATTCAATATCAGCCCAGGCATGCAGAAGACTTTAGAAACTGTATCTGTGGCCATTCACCTTTCTGGCAAAGAGGAGAAAGGTATACTTAATTTCTACTCATTCTGATGGCCATGACTTCATTTTTGCTCTGATTGAGAAGGACTGGGGTGTCTGGAATGCGGATATGAACATGGTGAAAAAGGGGTGACCTCCATTGTTTGGGTGATCCTCTCAGTTCCACAGATGTGAGCACGCAGTGAGTGAGCGGCCACCCAGCGTTCCTGCTGATTGATTATTTTAAAAGCCAACTCTTTGTCTTAGTATTTGAAAACATATCTTTGATTTTATGTAAACAGTTCTCTGGCCACTTTTTTGATAGTAAACCATATGTGGTCAGGGGCTACATATTTGAAGTCTAGTTAAACAAATCCCATAGTATTTATTAAGTGCCAACTATGTACCAAGGCAGGGCCGTGCGGTGATGCCTGGCAGTCTGGATTTTGACAGCCAAGAGCCCCTGGAGGGTTTACGTCAGGATTTGGTGGGAGCAGCGTAGAGTTTCACAGTCAAATACTAGGGGCATCTCCTCCACCGAATTTTCTTCTCAAGAGCCTCAATTAGGGGAAGACAGAAAGAAGAATGGGGCCGCACACAAGAAGAGGAAAGTACTATCAAGTAGCAGGGATGCGGGTGGTAAAAACAGGCTAGAGAAGCCCCATTCTTTAGATGGTGTAGAATTCTTTGTTTTGTTTTTGAGACAGTGTCTTATGTATCCCAGGCTGGCCTCGAGCTCTTATATAGCCAAGGATGACCCTGAACTTCTGACTTTGAACCGTTGAGCTTGCCACCTCTACTCTCGAGTCCTGGGGTTACAGGCCTGCTCCTTCACACCCTGTTTTATACAGCGCTGAGGAGTGAACTCAGGACTCCGTGCATGCCACATAAGCAATCTACCAGCCGAGCTGAGGGCCCAGCCCTGAGAACTCTGCTCTTAGAAGGAATCAAAGGGCCCAGGAGCAGAAAGAGTGGAAGGACACTGTCGTGTAAGCCTTGGGAGAGGAGGAACTTTTCACACTAGCGACTGGGCTCAGCTGCTGGCATAGACAATGCTTTGGCTACTGTGGTAGTCTCTGGGAGACTGATACCTGGACTGATAACACAGTAGTCACTGGAGAGACCAGGAGAGTCACTTTTTCCCCTAAGTCACTGAGGTTGAAGAAAAGGGGGCAGGACTCCAAACTACAGACAGTTTCAAATATATAAAAGCAGGCAAGTGATCGTTTCTGCAGAGTGAACTCCTGAAGAGCTAAGAGATACAGTGAGCTCTCCAATTACAATCTGCTTTCAAGAAAAGAGTTTTAGGTTTCCAAATGCTGTGCTTGCTCCAGAATGCTTCACCGTTGAGCATGGCCAGCCAAATAACTCAACATGCTTCACCCCAGTGCCAAACACTGGCGTCTCTTGCGGCTTCTTGTCTCCACTGACTTGAGTTTCCAGTCCTTCCAGCCTCGGCAGCGCCAGCACTTCCCTTTTGTTTTCTGTGTAGCTGGATAACCTAATGAAGCAGGAAGTGCTAATTTAATACAAATAACACATCAACAAGTGCTGATAAGTAGGCATAGGTGGCTGTTCGCAGCCACAAAGTTACAGCTCATGGGTGTTTGCCCAGCGTGCATGAAGCCTTGGGTTCAATCCCCAGCACCCAGTAAAACCTAGTGCATGGCTTAATTCCAGCATTAGGAAGGGAGAGGCGGGAGGACCAGCAGTTCAAGGCTATCTTTAGCTATTTTGTGAGTTCGAGACCAGCCTGGGCTACATGAGACTTACTCTCCATAACACCCCCTTTCCAAAGGGGGGAAAAAGCCATACTATGGTTCAAACAAGAGAGCTCCTGCATGTTCTATGTGTGCAAGTGTGTAGTATGAAATAATCAAATAAAAGTGAGGATCACGCGGCTTCTATTTATATTTATTTGGTAGACACTCTCTTCTAATTGACTTAAAAAATGGAAGCATGATGTACAAAGCTCCCGTTTGTGCCACGGGTACAGTTTATCATTCATTTCTTTACTCCTCATGGTCCATTGGTGGAAGGGAGGAAAACAGAATGGCTGGAGCATGTTTCCAGTTTGAAAAACAACAAAACACATGGGTATTTAATTTCTAGGGAGTGGTAAAGGAAGGGTTAATATGATTCAAGCACAACGTACATGTCTGAAAAGATTGTTACGCTAACAATGATTTTGTAAAAAAATCCTGTAAAAAGTGGTGTATGAAAGAATGAGAAGTAAGGCCGGGTGGTGATGGCGCACGCCTTTTATCCCAGCACTCGGGAGGCAGAGGCAGGTGGATCTCTGTGAGTTCGAGACCAGCCTGATCTACAAGAGCTTGTTCCAGGACAGGCTCCAAAGCTACAGAGAAACCCTGTCTCGAAAAATCAAAAAAAAAAAAAAGTAACAAATATTGTAAGGAACAGAAAAAAGCATAAAAGTCTATAATTAATCAGTTTATTTAAGAGAGATATTGTCTTGATTAACAGGTCTGGGGAGTATAATAATGCACCACTCAGGAAAAAAAAGAACCATTAAAAATCAGGATTCAATTGAGGAAAAAAAATTGTAGTTCAGTGTAAAGCTGAAGCTGGAGAAATTCCCAGAAAAATAGAACAAAAAAGACCAAGCCAGGTTTCTAATATCCTGGCTAATAGAACATCTAGATGGGGAGCAGGGAAGCCATGGGCAGAGGCAGAAACTAGCTAAGCATTAATAAACGTTTCTCCTAGTTGAAGGGCATGTGTTTCTGTCTAGAGTGATGAAGGAGAAAGCCATGCTTTTCATGATGCCTTGTTGGATGCTCCCAACAAGAAGGATGGGAAATGGAAACGTTCCAGGCTGCGCTTGGAGACCCAGGCCAGGGAGCGACCACGGATTCAGCCCTGTGAACACACAAAGCAAAGATGATTTCCACCTAGGACCTGGTACTTCAACAGATAAAAAATACACTTCCCTAGAGAGACACCATTCAAGAGCAGAGAGTAGATCCAAATGAGGACAGAGATGCAAGAAGCAGGCTCACAGAAATATTTTTATTCTCGAAATAATCAGGGAGGATTATTTAGTTCAAACATTGCAAAGGCACTGAGTGGATGTGGGGAGGAGGTGCAGGGGCTGAGTGAGGTTGCTGGTATCTCATTTGCCAGCTGATGTCTGAAGTTTGTCCTTAGTCAGGGAAGACTCATTATTCAAAAAGGGAGAAGCAGCTAGGCGCTAACAGTGTTTTCCAGGGAGCAGAGCCTGAGAGGGAATGGACTGGTAATAACAGGTAGTCCAGTGTTTTTCTTCTGTTGTTAAATATTCTTTTATTATTGGTGCTAAGGCCCAGCAAGCATGTTTGTGACTTACTTTGATCAAAAATTTAAAATTCTGTAAAAATCTGTTCGTGGGGATGTAGTTCAGTTGGTCGAGGGCTTGCCTAGCACACAGGAGACGTTGGGTTTGATCTTCAGCCTGGCAAAACAAACAAACAAACAATCAACCACGTAGCAGGAAAACCAAGTACATCCATTAGGTTCGTTAGACCTGGCACGTGTCTTGAGAAGAGCGTGAGGAGAAGCGGAGGGTCCAATTTAATTTCTGCCTGAGACTAAATCTGTCCCGCTACAGAGACAGGATGAAAGCGTGAGGGCACACCAGGAGGCTTCCGGGAAGGGATATACCAGGCAGCTCTCTTCTCCCACAGTTTGCCAGGCTTGATTCTGTGGCCCTTGTGGCCTTTCTGCTCTCTGGATCCTCTCCTGCTGCTCTCCGCCCTTCTCCTGTCCCCTCCCCCCCTCCCATGCCTCTCAAAGTCTCCCTGGCTCTGGAATCCCTGTCGCCCAGGGACTCAGCTGACACCCGACAGACAATGGTATTTCCCATCAGCCCGAGTATCAGGAGCCGGGCCTTATCCAGCACTGTTTTTCTATTAGTCTAACACCCCATTGTCCACCCCTTATCACTGAAATGTTGATGTCATGCCTGGCTTGGAAGTGGTTTCTGCACCGGGGCTGCGACAGCTTCGCTTTAATTGAGGAGGGGGAGGGGTGGAGGAGCCCATCTATCAGAATTCTCATGAGAAGTCACCCTGTTCCCTCTAACAGCCTGGACACTATGGGAGCCAGAATGGGATGGGGGTGGGGCGTGGGTCCCCCTGGATGGGTCCCCCACCCCCCACTCGGTCCCTCCCACTCGGCCCCCCGCCCCTCCCCCACTACGTTTCCAGGCCTTCTCTGTGGCCTGGGTAGGTCTTCTGGACCTCCATAGACTGGCATCCCTCAGAGCTGAGATGCTGAGGAGTGCAGAGAAAACTTTTGAGCCTTTTCTGTAGGCTTTGAGACTTAGCACACTTATATGGTTTTGGTAGAAGGTGAGCACCGGACCACCCTTGGCTTCCCTTGTTTTTCATGCTCCGAAGCAAAGCGTATAAAGGTTTCACCAGGGCCAGGCTTGGCAGGAGCCAAATAAACACATTGGGGCAAGCCTTCTGGCCCAGTCTGAGCACCCACATCCTATCCCTAGTGTGGTCAACTTACAAGGAAGGCTTTGTGTGTTCCAGGCTCTTGGCCCTCCTGGGATTGAATTTATAGCCTGTATGTGCACGTGTGTATGTGCGTGTACACAGTGCACACACACATGTGCATTGGAGGTGCACTTATTATAAAGCATCCTGGGTAGAATATCTGGCTGACATAGAAAGAAGCCCACTGGGTGCTGAATGGACCCTGGGCAATTTACTCCGATGCCTTTCCTAGATGTCTTTCCACGATTACTGTGGTGTAACGGTTAATTCTCTGGTTCGAATCTCGGTGGAACCTGTTCCTTGGGGAAGAGACCTGGTCAGTTATCCTTATCAACTCAGACTATGAAACCCAGTATAAACGGGCTGTCCACCCATGCTGCAGCATTGCCGGGGGCATGTTTCACTTCACTGTGAGACAACTTGGCCAGTCAGTGGCTTCCGAGGGCACTCAAGCTGTGGAGATGCCCAGGAGGGACAGTTAAGGACTGAACTGGGTGTGTGGTCTCTAGGAAGTAGAAGCTGTGACTAGTTGAGCTCTTGGGGATTTTCCAAAGCCGGGTCTGGGGAACTAGCGAACAAGACAGAATGGAAGGAAGGCTGAGGCCACTGTCCTGGCATCCCTTTTTGGATAGCTGGGGCAGAGAGGAACCCCATGGACTGGGCGGGCCTACATCTGGAAAATGAGTCACTGGACTTCAAGTTCTTCCATTATCTTTCAAAAGAAAAACAGGCATGTTGCCAGGCAGATCCAACCTGCAGACCACGGGCCAAAGGCGAGTGGAGGACAGCTGTGATAGTGGTCCAACACAAAGTGGTAAAGTGACTTGAAATGCCATTAGGTTTGTTTTGGTGACTTGGTTGTAATGCTCTCCAGCCTGGACTTTGCAGATTCGAGACTGTTGTGGAGTCAAAGGTTGGACTTGAACGCAAGCATTTAGAGGTCACCACTGCCTATGGAGTCAAAGTTTGTGTATAACAAGTACATTCAAACCTTCCCAAGTGTCGCTAGCAAGCTCCAATATTTGGTTTTACTTGTTGTTTGTTTATTTTATAGCATAGGCTGCTCTCAAATGCATAGTCTTCCTGCCTCGGCCTCCCAAGCGCTGGGATTGCAGGTGTGTGCCACCACGACCCACTCTGAAAGTTTTGTGTTAAGAAGGGTTTTACCTGTGCAGTGTGGCCCAGCAGGTGAGCCCTGTTGCACACACACATACCAGCATGCTACCCCAAGAGCCTGAAAGCTTTGGGAAGACAGTTATGAACACGCAGGATCCAGGGAATTTCTTGGGTCTCCAGGTGTCCAGCTCCTCTCACTGTGGCACAGCAGAGTTGAAGCTGAGCTCCCAGAAAGTTCCAAGGACCAGGTGTACACAAGGGAATCCTATCTTACTAGCTTCTTGCCAGGCCCTAGAAGGTCTTCTGGGAAGGCCTTCTGCCAACCTGGTAGCCAAAGCCACTGCCTATTGTTGTAATTAAAATCCAGGTCTTTTGAGTCCAGATTCAGGCTTTTTTCCATGACATCAAGAGGTAGAAGATAAGTCTCTTGACTTTGTCTCTTAAACACACATTCCTGGGATGAAAGGAGGCTTAGAGCAAGGGCGGGGCTGCATGCTCCACCGTAGAGACTGCTTTTACTTCTCAGGGTCTTCCAGGTGTTCCCTTAGCACCCACTGTCTTTGGGTTCTTGGCTCAGAGACAGGCCAAGGCTTGAAAAGTCCAGGATGGGAAAACCACCATCCCAGAGCCAGACACCACGGACTCACCTCTCTTCCTGATAACACCACTCTCCTGTAAGTGCAAGAGGCTCAGAATGGTTGCAGAAGCTGGTGGCAAACACACCAGTGCCATGTGATGAGAGATGTCCCTTCAGTCTCCTGACCCCACCCTCCCATAGTGGAAACTGAACCCGGGGCACTCTACCACTAAGGCTATTTAATTTGTTCATTTGCTTGTTAATCTTGTTTGAATGGGATCTCATGTAGACCAGGCTGACTTCATATCTACTATGTAACCGGAGATGATGTTTAACTTCTGTTCTTCCTATATCTACTTCCCAAGAACTTGGATTACTGGCATGTGCCACCTCTCCCCAGTTTCTATGGTGCTGGTGCTGGGGATTGAACTCAGAGCTTTGTGCAAGCACCTGCCAACCTAACTACATCTGCAGTCTTGATTCGCCCTGTACTTTTCCTCCTTTCCTTCCTCCCTCCCTGCCTTCTTTCTGTCCTGTGTGTGTGTCTCTTTGTGTGTGCACATATGTGCGCATGTCTGTCTGTCTGACTGTGTATGTATACGTGTGTATATGTATATGTGTGTGAGAGAGAGGTCTGTGTGTCTCTGTGTGTGTGTTTGTTTGTGAGAGTGTGGTCAGAGTAAAACCGCACCTCTAGCGTATGTGCGGGTAAGCCCCCACACAAAGTCCTGAGCACTTTAACTCACTCCGTGTCTTCCTAGAGTGCCAGGTGCCCAGGGAGAAGGGCCTGTGACAAGTGAAGGGTACAGAAGCAGGGGAGACAGGGATTCCGGATTGGGAATTTCCTGTGCTTTTGTTTTCGTTTTAGGAAGGGGTATGCGATTTCCTTTCTCGTGGAGCCCTGTGTTTGGGATGAACTCTATTGGTTGGTTCTTTGGATTTGGGTGACATTTCCAAGGTGTTCCCCTGCTCAACAACATTTCTGAAGTCTCCCCCACCCCAGGGACTCATTTCTGCAAAGGGAGAGGGTTTAGTTGTGTTTCTTGGAAAATTCTTACAAACACTGAGGTGCTTTCTCCTCTTCCGGAACAAACAGCCTTGTTTAGAGAGTTATCAGAGCTCCACTTGGCCTTTGAAATCCTGCTTCAGCATACAATGTCAGGAGATGAGCCCTTTCTCCTCTCCCCTCCATACAATGCCTAGAGACTATCGCCTTTCTCCTCTCTCCTCCAGTCTCTGGCCTTGTCTTTTTACCTTGCTTCTCCTTGGGATTTGCAATTCTGTACGGGAATAATGATTCACTTCGGAAGTCAGTGACCTCCCTGGAGAAAAGTACCTTCATCCTTGACCACACCGGAGCTAGCGCCCTCTCCTCATCCCGCACACCCCCCATCTCTTGATAGCAAATCTCTTTCCAGGGTTTGTGATTATTATTTGCTAATTTCCCATTCCCCTTCATCAGATTTCAAGCTCTGCGGGCAAGGATTGTCATTCTTGTTTTTTCCACATTGTTCCCACATCCCCAATGAGGAGACAAGCATATAGATGTGTGGTTGGTATGTGTGAAGTTGGGGAAGGTGAAAGCAGAGGCGTGTGACGCAGAGGCCTGGGTTTCAGAGGAGTGTGGACAGCTCCATGGGAAGCAACAGGGTTTAGACCCCAACGGGGAGGCTCCAGGACTGAGATAGCTGCACATATGTTACAGCCTCCACAGCGGAGCACACGGAGAAGGGAACAAACACTAAAGGCTGCTGAAGGGGATCAGTCTGCCAGGTTCACATGTGGAGAGAGGGCCCATAATCACGGGCATTCTCCTGAAGGGGCTCAGGTTGCCTCATTCCCAGGCCTCACTCAGCGCCCAGCCCAGCCTGGCTCTTCAGGAAGCCGTGTGGCTGAGGGAGATCAGTCTCTCTACATGGTGGGCAGTCAGAACCCAAGCATAGGGTGGTTGGTTAGGCCCTACATAGAGGAGCAGCCTGGCGCTGTCTGTCAGGAGCTTTGCCTGTGTAGAGGCAGAGCCGTCTTAGCCAGAAGCCCACTGCCTGGGACCAGAGCTGCTGAGACTAGGGTCTCAAGCAGGTGATACCCAAACCTGAAGTGGCCAAAATCCCCACACAGGAGGAAGTGGCTTCCAGAGAAGGAGGGGATGTAGATCCAGTGGTGAAGTCATGTTTCTAACAACGCAAACTCCACAGCAGTTTCCTCGGGGGATGAAGGATGGGTTAATCTTTTGATGGAGGGAAGGAGGGACTCCCGGGCCTGAGCAAGCTGCTGTCCGTGGGCCTCTTGTGCCATCTGGCAGCCAAACAGGCCAACGTCAGCGTCACGGTGAGAACGGCTTGAGACCTTTCCCTTCCTTCCTCAACCCTTGGCTGCTCCTCCCTGGCTCCCGGGTCTGTCTTTATCTTGTCCCCTGTTTCCACTGCTATCAGCCATTATCTAGGTGATGCCGCCAGACTGGCAGAGCAGGAAGCCAGCCCCAGCGTCCTCTCTCCATTCCCCACCCTCTTCCTCCCGGAGAGACAAAAGCCAAAGCAGCCCCGTTAACAGCTGCGTGTTTCCCTTGACTCTTTGACTCTCATTTCCCACTCTCATTTTTCCGCAGGCTCCAGCTTTCCACAGCCAAGCTGTCCTTAGGAGCCACCACGTCCCCGGAGGCATGGAGGCCCACAACTGTCACTTCCTCCCAGCGCCGGTCTGCTGAGGGCTGAGTATAGTCCTCCAAAGCTAAAGCCGCCTGGTTCCTCTTATCCACAGTGGAATCAGCTGGACCCAGAAAACAGCCCTGCACATCCGGTTGCTGGAGCCTGTCTGGGCTGGACACAGCTCTGGCCTTCCTCATGGACAGGTCTCCCTGTAGTTCTTCCTCTCTGTGGCCTGGCTGGGACTCCAGTGACAGCTGCAGGAGGGGCATTTTGGTCAAAGGGCACCGAGCATCGTTTATTATTCCAGCCTTTCTCTGGACATTTACTGTACCTGTCTTCCCCTGCTACCAGAGACTCAGAGATGAGGGAAGTAGATTCAAACAGCACATGGTCCAGGGAGAGCAGGGAGGACGGCTGCATGAATCCCAGTGCCCTAAAGCCTGGTTGAAGAGACCTAGTGTGATGAGAGGGTGAAAACCAAGTGCCTTGGGCAGGCACGGGGTGAGATGGGTGCTCCCAAGGAGAGCTCTCGTGGCTCCTATCACTTTCTCTGTGCCAGGTATAATGCTAAGGACTGGGCAAGCTTGTCTCCTTTAGCCCTTAAGCAAAGCTGCAGGGCAGGTGTGATTGCCAACGTAAGCTCATCTGCACTTGCTATTTTCTGTTTCTCTTGACAACAGCCATCTCAATGACTATGCATGGGACCAGTTTCTGTCGAACCTTTCCATGAACGAGAGACTCCTTGCCTCAGGAGACATTTCGTGTTCAAGTCCTGGGAAGTTCTTTCCATCCTGACTCAAAGCCACACTGGGCCCTTCACTGTCTGGCCTGGCTTTGTCCTGGGAATCACCCCAAGGCTATCACCTTATCCTTGGCCCCCAGGGGTGCATGGACACAATATACTGGTCTCTCTTTATGTCTGTTGCCTCCTGACCTGTCTTGAACAGGGGGACTGACAGATTCATGTCATCTCCTGTGGGCACAGGCAACGAACATGGCCGGAGATGCACCATCCCTGTCCCAGGGAGGGTAAGTTATGGGCGGCAGACTCAGGCTCCTTGAGGAGTTACATCATCCCTGGACTCAGACAGAGCCCTTTGACCCATGGGAGAGCATTACTCATCCCGGCACCCCCGGGACCAGGCTCTGTGTCACGAAGAGAGCAGCTCCCATTCTCTTCGCTCAGAAACTCGTAAATCATGGTTATTAACACTTCAGATCGTCACACAGACATGAGTAGCTGCCAGCACTGGGTCTCCTAAGTGTTTCTGGGGGGGAATGATGCCTAGGGGGCCCAAGGGACCTGTCCTTCATCCCCAGATGCTGTCACTCTATTTGCGTTCCCTTGGGTGCCAGCCAAGACTCACATCGCTGGTTTCATGTGAGACAGAGAATGGCATCTCTCGTGAGCCCAGAACAAATATGACTAAAGAAGAAGAATCAGGGCACCCAAATGAAGGTTGTCTCGCCAATTCTATTTATGGTGACCACTTCCTTTGGTGCTTCTGTGACAAGTGTTGTAAACTTATGCCCTAAGGTCATGAGGTTCTGCCCTGTCCTTTGTTTTCTTCATCTGTGAAATGAAGGAATGCTCTGTGGATCATCAGGGTGCCAACCTGCTCCATCCAACCTTGGCCCAGCAGCCAAGTACTCTGAGTAAATGGCCCACAATTACAATTCCAGCTAGCACCTAGTCTTGCATGGCCATTTGAACTGGAACAGTGGGACCATCCTGAGCCATACCAGAACATCTGAAAACAGGAAGAGAGCTGGAAAGGGAGGAGCAGCCAGTCCAAAGAACCGACCTGAAGTACTTAATCACAGAGGCTCGGCCCACACGGGGATAGGTAAGAACCCTTGCCTGGCCCTTTGAGGATATGTGATACATGTGTGGTGTCCAGGGAAGACGCTCCTTGGTTCTTGATGGGAGCTAGAGCGTGGCATTGTACGGCCATCCCTGCAGGGAGGCTGCCCTAGCATCCCTCACACACATGGGGCAGCTTTGATGGGGCAGTTATGGATGTGTGTTTATAGTGCTTACATCCCAACCAAGGCTGAAGTTTAGCTTCTCCACAGTTTGTGGTTGACTGGTTCTTGAAAGGCAGTAGTGAGCCCCCTAATTCAGTAAGGAACGGCATAGCACAAATCCATCCCAACCACTTGATCAATAAGGTTTATCAGTAGGCCTGGGAATGGGAGCTGACTGGGGAGAAAGTTCTGGATTAGAAAGCAGAGTACTTGAGTGCTCCCTCCTCTCTCCAGCTGTGCCTCTGGCTAGCTGAGTTACCAAGCAGACTGTGACAGGTAGACTGTCCATCTCTGTTCTGCCACCCCACTTGGAGGTCCTGTGTCGCTGCACTGTATCACATGTCTGACCAGTCACCAAACTCAGCCTTAAGAGATAACGATGGGTCCATGAGGCCAACGGTAGAGTAGTGCCCTTCGTGGCTTATGGACAGACTGTTCACACGACATGAGAAGTTCTTACTGAGATTGCTAAGGGACCAAAGTCTATCGTTGTCACAAATTCCTCCTCTGTAGGAAATTGCCAGGGCCAGAGTACAGGGGACCAACACTCAAAGGGCAAAAGAACCAAGGGATGGCTTCAGGAGAAAGCCATGGGAGTTTGCTTTGCATCTTAGGCTCTGGCATTGCCTGAGGTCCCAAACATTCATGCTTACTCGCCCTGGCTGCTTTGAGTTGTGACCACTAAGGAAGCTGTGACCCAGAAGACCACTTTGCTGAGAGGGTCCCATGAAAATGAAGATAGCCATGTAGGTGAGAGCTTCTTTTACCAATGAGGATGGAGAAATTGTGGTCCGGATGGCTTCAAATGCTTCCCAGGAAGCCCCAAAGCCAGGCTTTCTTCCTTTGGAAATGTTGATGTTCTCTGACAGGAGCAAGGTAGTAGTTAGTAACCTCTAAATGTTTGCTCTTCGCCACAACCTGCAGGCAAGCTTTCTGGTTTACCATTCTCATAATTTCTTGAAAGAGGTGTTGCCTTCTTCAGGCAAGGAAATTGAGGCACGCGCAGGTTCCCCTAATTGGCTCAAGGTCACAGAGTGAAGTGAGTGACAGAGATGAGGTTAGAATCTAGAGCTCATGATGGCACTCTGGACACGGATAGGCTCAACAGTATCTTCTCTCTGTTGTGTGTGGGTGTAAGAGTGCTGGTATGTGTGCACACCCATGTGTGTGTGTGTGCTTGCATGTGTGCATGTGAAGTCAAGAGGTCAATGCCAGGTATCTTCCCTAGTTGCTCTCCACTGCATTTCAGATGTTTTGTTTGTATGAATCTTTTGCCTGCTTGTATGTATGTGTGTCCTGTGCATATCTGGTGCCCAAGGAGGTCAGAAGAGGACATAGGATTTCTTGGAATGGGAGTTACAGATGGTTGTGAGTTGCCACGTGGGTGATGGGAACTGAACCTGTGTCCTTTGTAAGAGCAACAAGTGCTCTTAACCATTGAATCTGTTCAGCTTCCCCTCCTTGTTCATTTTTGAGATTTCACTAGAGTGCCTTGCCAATGGTCTCTGGGGGTCACCCTCTCTTCCCCACTTTAGCACCCAGCACTGGGATTTCAGGCACATGCTGACATACCTGGCTTTTACATGGGTGCTGGAAATCTGAGCCGTGGTCCTCGTGCCCCTGGGGTCCTCGTGTCCCTGAGGTACTTTACTGATGGGCTCATCTCAGCATGATCTTCTTGCCACCAAGGAGTGGGCTCACCAGAGGTGTGCCTTTTGATGTTTTGAAAGCTAGAGAACCCAAGTAGATTGTGTCATCACCAAGATCCTCTGGGGCAGGGTGGCCTCTGCTCACTGTAAATGCTGCTCCTTTTTGTTCCATGAAGCATTTCTCAGTAGCCAAGCTTTTTTGTCCCCTGACCTTTAAAAACTCAGCTCTAGTATTCATGTCTGTCCGGTCCCTGACTGTGATGCCATGGGACCAGTTCCTGCACAATTCTGCTGCCGTGGCTGCCCCACCATGGTGGACTGTGTGCGCCAACTGTGAGTCAGTGCAAGCCCTTCCACCCTTCGTTTGCCATTTTCATTTACTCCATCATAGCAATGAAGAAAGCAATGAACCCACCTTCTCCAGCCCACATCCCCACCTCCACCCCGGCCTCAGCCTCAAGTCCTGCTTTGCTCTGATTCACAACATCCATGACTCCGAACAAGAAAGAGGACTCTTGTCTGTGCTCTGGAGAACTGAGCTAGTGTTCCTGCTGTGTGTTGACTGGTGGCCCTCGAGGAGATTGGACTGTGTGGGAAGTCAGAGTCTTCAGAAGGGATCATCTTGGATTTCCCACATGGAAATCATGTCTGGTCACATGGGTCCTCATAGTGGGATGGGAGAGGAGCAGACCCAGACATACCATGCTAAGTCAAGAGACGGAGGCAGACACAAGACAAGAACCACCTGGAAGGTGGAAGAAGGCAGGCAGCGTCTCTCGGGGTCTGTGGAGGGGACATTTCCCTGCTGACACCGAGTCTTCTGGCTTCTGCCCCAGAACTGCCCAAGAACAAATGCTTGCTGCTTGAGGCACCAGATTTGTGACAATCACAGAGAACACACACCCCTGTACTCACTACGGTCACTGTTAAGATGAACACGGAAAATTGAACAAAGAGTTAGGTCTAGGAGTATCTGCAGTGTCACCAGCCTCTCGCTGGAACCGTCAGCAGGGCTTACAGAAGTTAGACAACTTAGGAAGGACAAGAGGACACAGAGAGTCCCTGGTTGCTCTGCATAACCCCATGAAGGCAAGACTGTGACATCTCCTTTGGTGTTCCTGAGATGAAGAGAAGTCACCTGGTCCAGTGAGGACACCAGCGCCCACCCATCCACATTGACTGCAAAATAAGAGCAAAAAGATGAACTTCAAGATGACCTGTCATTGTCAACATGGGGAAGAAGCTGCTGTGGTTTGATGGCTCTGTCCCTCTGAATCTCTTGTTGACATTTAACCCTACAGTGAGGCATCAAGATGGTGGGCACTTAGCCTGATGTAACCAGAGAGTCTTTGGTAGCTTTATGATTAGATGAGGTCTTCAGAGTGGAGAAGAGCTCCACGGTTGAGTCTTAGCAGTTCTATATGAAGGACAGAGACGCAAAGCAAAACACATTGTCCCATCTCTTGTCTCTTATTGGGTTTAATTTACTAAGCCTCTATAGACTCTGCAAGCAAGAAGGGTCACTAGACTTCATTTCTTGACCTTGGATATCTAGAACTAGGAGCTAAAATACACACTTCCTCATTTTTAATAAAGTGGCTCAGTTTACAGTGTTATTTTATTAACAACAGAAAATGGACTGATATAAAACCCCTATTCCTGATTTTTTTTATTTTTATTTTTTGGTTTTTCAAGACAGGATTTCTCTGTGTAACAGCCCTAGCTGTCCTGGAACTAGCTCTTGTAGACTAGGCTGTCCTCAAACTCACAGAGATCTTCTTGCCTTTGCCTCCTAAGTGCTGGAATTAAAGGTGTGCGCCACCACCGCCCGGCCCATACACACCTGTGGTGCTGATTCCTTCCTACCCCATTTGCCCTCACCTTTTGGACCACCCAGCTAGTTTCAGTGGCAGAAGTTCGGGGGAGGACACTGAGGCCAGGGTAGAAGTATCAGGGGTTTGGGGATGGACACCGAGGCTATGGAACATGTTCAGCCCTGTTCTATTCCCTACTCTGGGGCCTGAGAAAAGGAGGGAGATTCATCTCTCCAAGGACAGAAGTCCACATGGATGCCTGAGTATAGAGAAGACTATGGTAAGGGCTTAAGATTGTCACTTGGGGCAAACCCTGAAGAAACGCATTCTCCCATACTTCTCTGATCTTGACTTGACCATGAACCACTTGATGGACTCATCTTTGATTTCCTCTCTCTCCTTTCATTGGTCACACAGCTGCCGAGCGACTGTGTCTCCTGATTGAGTCAAAGGTCCTATGGAGGCTCGTGTCCCTCTTGTCTCCTCCCCACTCTCTTTTTTCTTTTATTTTGTTTTGAGACAGTGAGACAGTGTTGAGCGTGTAGCCCAGTCTGGCTTTAAAATAATGACCGTCTAGCCTTAGCTCTTAGGTGTTGGGACTATAAGCCTGAGACACTAAGCCTGGCACTTGTGCAAACTTTCCTTCCTTCCTGAAAACAAGGGCCTGACCACTCCTAGGTAGGGTTGAGGAGAAGGTTTTATTGCAGGTACGAGGGAGAGAACAGCCAGAGGCATCTGGAACAGTCCAGACTGAACCGGGTTATAAGAGGAGGGAGAAGGGGAGAGTGAGAGAGGACAGACGGAAGTCAAGAGGACCAAGAGAGTATAGCCAAAATGGCTGAGATCTATAGGGATCAGAGGGAAGAGAATTGAAACCCAGTCCCTGGAATGGGGAGGTTAAGGGTGGGAGGCAGGGTGAGATATTCTGTGAGGGGCCACAGGTACCGAGGGAGACTTGTCCTGGATTTCTTTGGGACTATTTATTTTTATTTATTTACTTACTTATTTTGGCTTTTTTTTTTTAATTTTCGAGACAGGGTTTCTCTGTGTAACAATCTTGGCTATCTTGGAAGTTGTTTTGTAGACCAGACTGGCCTCAAACTGCGATCCCCCTGCCTTTACCTCTCAAGTGCTGAGATTAACGGTGTGCACCACCACTGTCCAGTTCTTTGTGACCTTTCCTTCCTTCCTCCCTCCCTCCTTCCCTCTCCCTCTCCCTCCCCCCTCCTTCCCCCCTCCCTTCTCCCTCTCTCCCTCCCCCCTTCCTCCCCCCTCCCTTCTCCCTCCCTCCCTCCCTCCCTCCCTCTCTTCCTTTCTTCCTTTTCTATAGTTCAGACTAGGCTGGGACTCATGACCCCCTGCCTCAACCATCTTGATGCCCAGTATGTCTCCGTACCCAGTCCGTGGGCAGATTTTCTGTTGCCGCCACAGCACAGGCTCACAGCCCTGGCAACTCAAACAATAGATGTTTATTCTCTCACAGTTTTGCAGACTGGATGCTTGTGATCAAGGCTATGGCTGGCTCCTCCAAGACCTTGCTGTTTGGTGTGCAGACGCCATCCTCCCCCATGTCCTCACACCATGTCCCTCTGTGTGTGCTTGCGTGCCCTGATCTCTTTGTATAAGAACACGGGTCACACTGGATGAGAGCCCAGCCTAATGGTTCTAGTTGACCTTAGCTACCCCTTTGAGGATTCCCTGCCCCAATCCTGTACTATTCAGGACTCTGACCTGAATTGGGAGAGCCCAGCCCAGCCCCTACAAAGCCCATGAATGTCAGTCATACTGATTGTGGGGCTCGGGGAAGGCTAGAGAGTAGTGAATAATCTTGAGGGTCCACTGTAGCTACACGTGCGTATGGAATGTGGTAAAGGCCCAGGCATGTCTAGGCTGGAGTCACAGGGCACTGTAAGGATGCTAGGATGCACAGGACAAAGGATGTGAGAGGGACTGGAGCTCGGGGAGGGCCTGGAGATCCCCACCTGAGGGAGCTACTATAGAAACGTGTTTATTTATTACCATGAAGCTGCTGAGACCTGCCCCTGGCTGACACCTCTGCTTTCTGGCCTTGACCCCCACCACTGCTGATTTCACGGTCTCTGCCTCCAGCTCCCATTTCTTGCCTCCTGTCACTCTGTCCTGGTCCAGCCCTCACGGCGTGCTACATCTTCAAGGTCGTGGGCTGTAAGGCAAGGGGAGGCCCGGGTCGGAATCAGGCTGAATTCATGCCCTTGAGCTCCCTTCTCAAGGGCACTGTTCCATCTCAGGCAGCAGCTGCGGTTGCCCCAGGAGAGCCAGAAAGTTCTAGTTTGTTGTATATGCAAGGGGTTGGCGAAGAGAAACAGCTCCTTCTGGGAAAGGGCCTGGGAGCCCTGTTCCCCTGGTGCTCAGCCGGTCTGTGACCCTGGGAAGGCACAAGGACACTTGCAGGGCTAAGGCAGCTGGCAACACTCTGCAGATGCTTGCTCTGGGACTCTGACATTGTTGTTTTGGAAGTACTCTGCAGGTGGTGGTTATTTTCTCAACATGCAGGGCACCCTCTGCACAGGGCTAATGCCCCTGACGATAGCACCCACTCCTGCACAGCAGGGATGGGAAGTAGGTGAGTGCCATGCCTTCGTTATGTAGGAAAAGCACCCGAGGCTTAGTACGAACAGCTGGCTCCAGGTAGCTACGGTGAGTGCACCGATCTCCAGCCTCCAAGTCAGTGCTTTGTGCTTGCCGTTTACCAGCTCCTTCCAATGCCTGGAAATGGGAGCTAAGGCTTAGCGGGGAGAAACAGGCCAAGGCCACGATGCAGCCAGACTTGCTCTAGTTGCTTTTCCTGACTTTGGACCTAGTTACACGACTTTTCTCCATACCCCTGTGATTAATGGGCCCAGTGACGGGTAAGGCCACTGCCTCCCCTCGTTGTGCTAATGGTCCGCTGCCTCCAGAGCGGTGCCCAGGGCAAGTGAGCACTTGGCTTGGGAGTGGGATCCCCCAGTCTCTGGTCTGAGCTAGGCAGCAGCTGTGGCAGCAGCAGCGCTGTGACTCTAAGTGTGGGAGGAGCCAGCCTCTCATACCGTTCACTGGGGGTCCAATCAGGGAAGAAGGCTAATGTAGACAAGGATCAGACCATAGGATTTCGGTAGGTCCAAGTCAGTGGGCTAGGCTGATGCCAAGTAGACAAGCTATGACTAGCTGCAAGGTAATTCCCCTGCGCCTCCATCTCTTTGCCTGGGAGGTGAAAGGGATGATGCCTGCTTGGTGAGACTGCTCAGAGGATGAAAATGACTGAAGTGTGTCAATCATCCAGCCCTTTACCTGGGACACAGTAGATGCTTAGCTTGTATCGTTAGACAGCAACAGCTCATGCCGTTGTGAAGGCATGGTGATTCAGGGCCTGGCCAAGGCGGGAGCTGCATGTCTTTGTCGCTGAGAGCTGGTGCCGGTGGCTCAGGCTGATGACCTTGCCTCTGTGCTCCTGTCCTTCATACATGTCCCCTGAGGTCAAAGGCTGTGGGTGTGTGCACTAGCTGTAGCATTTAGCTACACCTCCACTCCTTGTTTTCAATGTGGGGCTGGTATAGGTATCTTCCTCCCAGTGTCTCAAAGTTCAAATAAGTAGGAGAAATGAAGACATGGACACAGAAGCGCTTCTCACACACATGTGCCAGTGTCTAGCTCCATCAACCGCATCACCCAGTGTCACTACCACCAGCCGTGGTGTAGCATCCGGGCCTGGAGAGCAGGGGTGAAGGGACTGGGCTGAGATGATCAGCCATTGTTGAACATCCATGCTTGCTATAAGCAAGCAAGGAGTGTCCAATCTACTTACTGTGCTGGATTCCTGAGAGTGCATTGTCTAAACGGTGTCCCTGCCCTATACGGGGCCACCTGCCGTCTCTGTGGGTGGTCAGGGGCAGCGGATGGATCTCTGAACTCCTTTCAGACCCACCGTTCCTGGAGCTGTGACTGGGCCTGCAATGAGCTGGGCATCATTCGCAGGAAGGACGAGGGCTCCTGCCTGGCCCACCGTGCTCAGGCTGCCGGTGGAGGGAGCTGCTTTAGTGGTTGGTCAGTAGGAAACTGTGTCCGTGACTCAGACCCAAGGAGCTGGGGACCTGTGAGCCCTGAGCCAAGGAAGAGGCATTCGCATTAAGTTGGGTGTTGGAGAGGATTGTTAATGCCTGCCCAGCTCACTTGGAGGCCACGTACAAAGATCAGCATGGGAAATCAAAGGAAGCGTGGTGTGTTGTGTGTGTGTGTGTGTGTGTGTGTGTGTGTGTGATAGAGTCTAACAGTATCTGTTATTGTTGAGACACAGTTTCAAGTAGCCCAGGCTTACCTTGAACTTGATATGTAGCCAAGGATGGCCCCGAACTCTGCTGCATTTACGGGTGTATAGCCCATGCTTGGCTGCAATCTACTGTTCAGGACTGACAAGGCTTAGTTTTAAGGATTTTTTTTTTTAACATTTGTTTCCTTCAACTTAAGCCCACGCCCAGAAAAGGGCACGGTCTCCTTCCCCCTCTTTACTGTCATCCCCTGGGTCAGCAGGGCCTGGCACACAAGAGACATGAAGCATTCATGAACTCAATGGAACAAGTGAAGCCTCACAGAATAAATAAGGAGGGCAGGACACACAGAAGGAGGAAAATTGGCCTGGGTTTTTAAGGGTAATCAGGAGTTCATCAGGGGTGTGACAGGAGCAAAGGGATGTTTTAAGACTCCCATTCAGATCTCAAGTAAACTTTCTGTTGATGATATTGTGAGATCTTTAAATCAGATAAACTTAGAGGCAGAAGTGCGAGCTGTAGGGAAGTTAGAATAAAAGTCGTGCGGTGGACACACCAGGAAAGGCATTGGTGAGCACTGGCAACATCCCTCCATGTCTCCTGTCTACGTGCTAGCCTCCCATCTAGACAACCTTCCTCAGACCCGGGCCTCTTACTGCAGAAAGGCCTCCCTGGTGGACAGGATTCCCACAGAGACAGGACTTTCTTGGAGAGGGGCCTCCCTGGAGTTGGTCTACCCGACAGATGGGCATGCGCGTGACTGTCTCCCAAGCCCTATGCTTCCAAAGAGCCTGCTCTTTTCTAGGCAGGATGGCCCTCTTTCCTGAAAGGCAAAGGCAGGGGATGGTCATCGTTACCGTAATTACTTAGCTTTTTGCTAGAACTCCAAGGCCCAAGGTCAGAGTTTAAAATAAGCTCCAAGGATTTCTTTATTAAAAAATTCAAACAGTCTTTTGGGGGCAGGGAGATGGCTTAGGCTGTAATGTGCAGAGTTGGAACCCCAGAACCCACGGTTTAAAAAGTCAGGTGCAATGGTGTGTGACTATAGTCCTCATGCTGGTGAGAGACAGGGGTATCCCTGGGTCACTCTACTGGATCAGTGAGCTGGGGAACTCAGCGTAGAAAGTGACTTGGGAGGACACCTGCCACCCTTGTCTGGCCTCTATTTGTGTGTCCGTGGTCTACGTTCTCCCTATCTTCTTTGCCTCCTCCCTGTCCTCCTGGCAGAGCAAGCGTGTCCTAGAACACTAGCGGACCGGTGCGGAGGTAAAGGAACAGCCGTGCCATCATCATCACCTTTGAAAGGTTCCCAGGCCTGGAGGAGCGAAGGTGTTCCCTGTCTATTTCCCTGCAAGGGAAGGTCCAAATGCAGAGTGGCGGGGGAGAGGGCAGAAGAGACAAGATAAGCTTCAGCCATTTGTCATTTTAATTGGCTCAAATGTTCTGTGGAGATCCGGGCCCTCTCCTGACTCCGTCCTGGATGGTGTCCAGGCTCAAATTGTGGGCTGTGCAGTGTGGGCTGCAGGGAGTCCAGGGCTGTGGTGCCCAGGAGGGGCACCGAGGAGGATGGGGTCAGGGCCAGGATGAGAAGCATATGAGTGGTCAGAGGCAGGCTGGCTGCCCCGGCATCTCAGAAATTCAAGACAGCAATGCAGCAACCGAAGCAGACATGTTGTAAAGAATTCATGGCATCTGAAGGGCCTTCCTAGTTCTCCTAACTCATTCCACTGCTGAGGAGGACCGTGGCAACCAGCCAGGCTGAGCGAGTTCTGGGTACAGCAAAGACAGGGTGTACCCAGAGAAAGGATGTTGCTGAAACTTAGATCCCTCTTCCAGGCAGTGACCGGGCACAGAAAGGGACTCCAGACAGGGACGGCCCTCACACCTTGTTGTGTTTGTGTGTCCTTGTGTCCCTGGCGACAGGACAGGCTTCCCTAAACTACAGGCAAGAACAGGAAAGAAAGTCTTTAAGTATGCTTGGTTCAGACAAGGACTGTGACCTGGCAGCTGACCCATGCCAGTCTTGTGGTTTATGATAGTACCTGGCCCCGCAGAGCTGGGCACTCCACCAGAGAACACCCAGGTTAGCTAGGAATGGTGATTCCCACCACTGGCTCTGCACACGGCTTCGAGGGGCAATGAGAGTAACACAAGTCCCCACTCAGAACCATCCTGGCCAGACTGGAATGAGAGGAAGGATGCCGTAAGGGTAAGGGCACAGGGTGGCTTTCCTTAGCGGGTTTGGTCCAGAAAGTGAGTCATGAGGGCAGGGGAGGGAATGTGGGGTGACCCCAGTGAGTGTTGAAGTTTCCAGACAGTAAGAAAGTAGAACAACTGGGCTTCAGAAGGTACTTGTGACAAGGGTCCTTCAGTAGGCCTCTGACACTCAAAGCAGAGGAAGACATGGACACTGGGATTCAGAGGAGCATTAGCGCATACGTCCACCAGGTGGCAGTCGTTTGGCTTGGCAAAGGCATCTTTCTAATCCATAGGAAGGCTCTCTAAGATTTGTGATGGCCTGGGTAGAGTGAGTGGAATAGACAATACCATAAAGTCATCCCACCATTCAATAGGTACAGAACAAGACCCATAATGGACTAGCGACTACTCCACACAAGAGCTCCAGAAACGGCTGTGCTTGTTCGGCTTAGCCAGTGGCCAGCATGAAAGCCCAGAACTCAAAGGCACAGGTATTAGCCCAACACAGAAAAAAAAAAAAAAAAAAAAAAAACTCAGAGCTGCCGAGGTGTCAAAGACGTGAGGATGTGAGAAGTCCATCAGCAGAGACAACCAGGAGGGAGCAGCTGAGGATTTCCCAGTGGCCCCTAAAGTGCAGAAATGCAAGACGGGGGCGAGCTAGCTGGCTTCGTGGATCACTTCCGACCCTGTAGGAAGCCATTGTGGGGAGAAGAAATGCTGCCAAGCGCCTGAGCTCATGGAGGAAGAAAGGATTCTGTCGGGATGTGTCAAGTCGTCACCACACACCCTTCCCAGTGATACACAGTGACAGCCTGTCCGCCAATGGAGAGAACTGAACAGACAGGTCAGTGCTGAGGGATCAGAATGGCTGTTTGCTCTCCTGATCAACTCATGGGACCTTTGTCTACCTCATTGATGGGACCTCAGTCTCAGCTGCTGTTTGATAATTTGGGTGTCAACTCAACGGATCCCCACCCCCAAGGGCTGGTTCCCACCAGTCCCATACAGACTTCAGCAAGGCTAGCAGTCCTGTTTCCCTTTCTTGGTCCTTCAAAAGAAAGACCAAGATGGGAGATGATGTATAGGTTTGCAACCACATGGAGAACTCTCCTAAGCCAGCTGCGACTCCACAAGCCCTAAAGATACCGTCCCCATCCACCCCCCAACTCCAGAAACCGCTGACAGTAACCATACGTGACCCCCACCTTGGCCAGCATCAGCCACTGTTGACCGTAATCTCTGAGGAGGGAAGGCGGTGCCAGAAGGATGAGCCTCTTCATCCACATCCCGCAGATATAAACACTAACAAGGAGTAATGACAGGGAGACCCTTCAAAGCCAGTCTACGGACTCACTACTCCACGTCGAGTCCCCTGCAGCTCCGGCCCTAATGGCCAGGGATGGCAGCTCATTACTCTTATCTTCTGCGGACGAAAGCACCTCTGCAAAGACATTCCTAGGGCCTGGTTCTGGGTGTCTCAGTAGTCCTCTCATTTGTGTGTGTAGACAAGAGATCAAAGGCCCCGGGGATGCATGAAGGATGTCAGGGCTGGGGCTCTCCATCCATTAGAGTTGACAAATGCCTTGTTCAGCTGATGGGGCACAGATAGCCACCCTGCCAGAGGAGAGAACTGTGGGGAGGGAGGTAGAGGTGGTAGCCACAAGGCCACAAGGACAGGAGAGGAACTGGAGTGGCAAAGGAGGGCCAGAGTTAGGGCTCCCCAACCTGCACTATCACCCTCATTCTTTTCTGCGTGTGCATGTACGGGTGCATGCAGGTGCACATGTGTGTGTGTGTGTGTATGTATGGGTGCATGCAGGTGCACATGTGTGTGTGTGTGCATGTATGGGTGTATGCAGGTGCATGTGTGTGTGTGCATGTATAGGTGCATGCAGGTGCACGTGTGTGTGTGTGCATGTACGGGTACATGCAGGTGCACATGTGTGTGTGTGCATGTACGGGTGCATGCAGGTGCACATGTGTGTGTGCATGTACGGGTGCATGCAGGTGCACATGTGTGTGTGTGCGTGTATGGGTGTATGCAGGTGCACATGTGTGTGTGTGTGTGCACTTACAGGTGCATGCAGGTGCACATATGGGGGGGTCAGAGGATAGCCTTGCTGGTATTCCTCAGGAGACATCTACTTTTAAAATTTAATTATCCAATTAATTAATTGATTAATAAATCAATTAATTTGTGAATTTTGTTGTTGTTTTGAGATAGGGTTTCTCTGTGTATCAGCCTTGCTAAGGCTATTTTGTCTGCATGTATGTCTGTGTACCACTTGTGAGCCTGGTGCCCAAGGAGGCCAGAAGAGGGCATCAGATCACTCGAGGCTAGAGTTAGAGACAATTCATGTCTTCTTATTTTCATGGAAAGCAGTGTGTATAAAAACTGCAATCTCCTGGGGTCAGGTGGTAGTGGTGCACACCTTTAATCCCAGTTCTAGGAAGGCATACACAGGTGGATCTCTGTGAGTTTGAGGCCAGCCTGGTCTACAGAGTGAGTTCCAGAACAGCCAGGGCTATTACATAGAGAAACCCTGTCTTGAAAAACAGAAAACAAAACAAAACCAAAACCAAAAATTTCCTACAATGTTCCGAGAAGGCTTCCTACCAAGAGGCTCCACCATGTAGGTGTTTTGGGAACCCGACCCCCCTCCCACACACACACACTGAGAAGAGGAGGGCAGGCATAGAGGAAGATGTCATCCCAAAGGGGCAGAGAAGAGAGAAGGCATGAGAAAAGAAACTTGGTATCTGTGACCTCTTGAAAACTGCCTGACTACAGAGTACACCCCAATCCCCATGTGCCCCAGTTTTTGCTCACAGGTGAAGGTGCACCCTGAAACCTGCTGAGGTGATATTGGTGAGCAAGAGAGAGTATTCCGGCCCCAAGAGGAAGAGGCCATGGCTGTGTCCAAGAAAGGGAACATGAGCAAGAATGCTCCCCTATGGCCTTCTCATAGGACCTGACACAGAATTGCTCCTGCAGGGGCTCCAGTCTCTGTACCTGAGCTCCCATGCTCCTTTGGGACTTCAGACTGACCCACAATAATGCTTCTAGGACCGGATGCTCACCCTGTGAGCCTTATGCCTTCATCACAGGAAGTTGCTGTTTACCATAGGAGTGGTTCAACTTCACACCTCCATCCATCCCAGTCTACCTCTCCACCCACAGCTTAGACTCCACCTACATCCTAGGCTCCACCCACACCTTAGACTCCACCCACAGTCTTAGGAGCAGCATTGTCAGGAACAACAGCATTCTTCCCTGTGAACAGTGTGATACTTCCAGTTCCCCAGACCCATGGTCTCAAGGGTCATGTGTTTACAATGAATGCTATATGTTATTACAAACTCATGAATGAAACAAAACACAATATTTAATAATAATAAAAAAAATCTTCCTTCCCTAATTGCTGCTTCTTGAGGGGGAATAGCTTTAATGAAGAAGAGGTGAAAAGAGTCAGGAAGACCTGCGTTTATGTTAAATGGCCCCTGACACCCACAAAGACTAGCGACATTGACTTTTAAAGGTATACAAGGCTGGACACTATTCACAATAGCCACGCTGTGGTGAGGCTCCCTGCCAGGTGAACGGATAAAGAATAACACTCGAGGCTCACGACTCACACACTGGAAGGCTACGCAGTCGTAAAAAGCACAGAACCCTGACCTTAGCAGCAGCATGGCTGGAAATAGAGGGCTTTCTATTGAGTGCAGTTAGCCAGGCACGGAGAAACAGATACCACAGCCACTCGCTGCCTCTTCTGTGGAATCTAAAAAGGTTAATCTCACAGTCGTCAGAGTAGAGCCGAGGTCGTAGAAGGCTGTGCCCAGCTCGGGTTCTAGACTCACCCAGGCTAGGCAAACCTCTACCCCTGAGCTATATCCCCAGTCCTCTTGTGTTGGGAGCAGTGAGACCCCAGATCCTGAATTTCTTGTAATGCCCTGATCTGAGTGCCTACAGCAGCTCTGAGCACGAGACCTTCAGGAGTTCCCGACGGCAGGAGAGTGGTTTCTGGTGGGTTTGGCTGGGGCGTGGCTATGTCTATATAATCTGCCCCTGAACACAATAAAGGGGGCATTCTTGGGGAATTCAAGAATGACCCGTGTCGCTGTCTCTCTGTTTGTGTGTGTCTGTGTATTTTAACCTCCAGCCCCCTTGTCCGAAGCTCGTGAACTGGGGTCTAGCGCACAGAACGCAGACACCGGGGAGCGGGGCGCGGGGCGCGGGCGCGGGGCGCGGCACTCTTGTTACTTTTTTGGTTTATTTACCAAGTTGCCCAGTTGCCTTTGAACAATCGCTGTAATCCTTTCAATCATTTTTACCTCAGCCCTCTGAGCAGCTAGGACCATAGATTAGCACTAAGCCCTGCTTGCTTGTCTCTGGAAGACAAGAGGTTCTCTCAACTTCTCTGGAGCCCCTGCCTGGCCCACTTGCTGCCTTCCTTTGCCTGGTCACAGCCAATGCAAGGCTCCAACCAACACTCTTTTAGCCAACGTTTCTGACCCCAAGCATGGGCCTTTTTTCCCTGGGACATTCTTCCCTGGCATTGGCTGTTTAGCTTGTCTGTCTAGTGAGGAGTTCAGCCCTGGCCGTAAGGGGTCCCCAGTCACGAGCCCACTCTCACAACCCCAGCCCCCCACCCCCACACCCGTTACCAGCTCTCACCGTATTTATTTTTGATGACCATGGACAGAGCTTACCTCCCCTAGAAGACATACTCAGTCCTAAGAATGGATAGCAACCATCAGTTTCCCCTTGGGGAAACCCAAGGAGTCTGGATGATAGAAATAAGCGGTTTCTTAAATAGAGCCCAGGAACCCCCATCCCATATGATGACAGGTCCTGGATAAAGATTTTTATGGAAAAAAAAATTGAGGGAATTTTGGGTAAGAAGAATTTTTTTTTTAGTTATGATTTTTTTATCTTAACTTTATTTCATGTGCATTGGTATAACGATGTCATAGTCTCTTTTTTGTTTTTTTTTTGTTTTTTTGTTTTGTTTTTTTTTTTTTTTTTTGGTTTTTCGAGACAGGGTTTCTCCGCGGCTTTGGAGCCTGTCCTGGAACTAGCTCTGTAGACCAGGCTGGTCTCGAACTCACAGAGATCCGCCTGCCTCTGCCTCCCGAGTGCTGGGATTAAAGGCGTGCGCCACCACCGCCCGGCTGTCATAGTCTCTTGAACTGGAGTTACAGACAGCTGTGAGCTGTCATGTAGGTGCTGGGAATGGAACCCCGGTCCTCTGGAGGAGCAGTCAGTGCTCTTAACCACTACCCATCTTACCAGCCCCGGTAAGAAGAATTTTTGCATCTAATAATATGCTAACCTGTAGCCCTATCTGAGAGGCAGGTATAATCTGAGGCATTTCCCAGACTTGCCTGGTCATTGTTTCCTTTTCTCAATGAGGTGATCACCCAAGGCGTCCTAGGCCACACAGTTGGGAACTGGTGATTTAACCCCCCCCCCCCCCCCCCGTAAGCCTCCATTCAAGACACCATTGCTGGGAGACACAGAGAATGTTCTTGGGATGATGTCATCAAGACTTTAGTATTCTAGCTTTTATCATTTGCTTAATAACCATGAATTGCTGCATTTATAACCCACCCCCCCTTGAGAAAAGGTTTCCCTACATATCCCTGATTTGCCTCAAACCCTATCCTACTTCTGTCTCCCCAGAACTGCCTAGCTTGATATTGCCATCATGTCCTTGGGGAAGCCGTTATCCATCACCTTGGAGCTGAGGGAAAACTCACTGTACGTTCAGTGGGACTGCAGAATGCTGGGCAATGAGGCCCTCTGCCAAGCCTTCACTTTTAGTGAGGCCGTCCTCTTAATCAGGGGCCTCCTCCCTTCTTGGTTGTGAGCATAACTTGTGAGTTTTGCCACCGTTTTTATCAGTATTTTCCCTCAGTCCTTTTGCGGCCAAACTCCCTGGATTTCAGTGAGATTCAGCCATCTGGAAACGGCTGTATACTTAAAACCACAACCGTAGAGAGTGACTCCAATACGGTGGCTCACACGCATGCCCAGTGGGGCCATGATCACCCCACAGGGCCTCATAGAGACCATGGATTCTAAGATATGGTTGGTTGGAGAAACCTGTTAGGTGACAAAATTACCTCTGGCCTTCAGAAGAGGACACACGAATTCTCAATGCATTCTGTGCAGTTCATTTCTTTCTTTCTTTTTTCTTTTTAACTCTTTATTTTTTTGGCCCTTTATTCTTTTCTTTTTGGGGGGGACCACCATCCAACTCCCAAAAAAATACACATGGAGTCTTATTCTTTCTTATAAATGCCTGGCCTTAGCTTGGCTTATTTCTAGCCGGTTTTCCTTAACTTAAATTGTCACACCTACCTTTTTCCTCTGGGATTTTACCTTTCTCTATTTCTGTATATTTTTTCTTTCCTTCTTATTCCATGTCTGGCTGTGTGACTGGCTGGCTGACCCCTTCTTTTCTCTTTCCTTGATCTCTCTTCCTATTTATTCTTTCTGCCTGGCAGCCCCATCTATTCTTTCTCTTGCCTAGCTATTGACTGCTCAGCTCTTTATGATACCAATCAGTTATTTCAGACAGGCAAAGTAACACCGATTCACAGAGCTAAACAAATGCAACATAAAATAATGCAACACATCTTTGCATCATTAAAACAAATATTCCACAGCATAAACAAATGTAACACTTTTCTAAACAAATATTCCACAACAATTCTGTCTGGACCGATATTAGCTCTGGGGTGACTGAGCCCAGTTTCAGCCCTGACTCTCTTTTGGTACCTTTATTCCTGGCCCCCATCCAGAGCCCTTGGTGTCACCAACTGCCTCCTTCACACACTGCTTAGGGAAGAAAAAAATTCTTCCTTGGACTTTAAGAATGTACACATGGAGGGCCTCCTGAATTTGTTCCTTAAGGAAGGAAGCTGCACAAATCCTTTTTGAGGGGTTCACTTTCCAGGTTAGGCACTTACCTTAATTTTGTTTACATTTTATTTTATGGCGACAAAATACCTCGGTATTAAAGTTACCATCTCAATGGTTTTAAAGCGGGCAGTCCAGCGTCAAGAGCACATCCACTGAGTCCAAGCACCCCCATCATCTACTCCTAGAACTCTTGCACCTTCCAGACTGAAGCGTGGTACCCCAGAGACACCTGCATCTCCCACTCTTCCAGCCCCAGCCCCACCATTGTGTCACTGCCTTTGGAACGGTGGGCCCCAGGACCCTGGGAAGAGGTAGGGTGGCATTCAGGCAGAGACAGGGAAGGTCTGAAAGGTTCTACACACACACACACACACACACACACACACACACATGATGCAGAGGAGGACAACGACAACAAGGTGGAAGAATAGGATTCTGTTTGTCCAGCTCCGAAAAGGCTTTTCAACGTCCATGTTCTCTTCCCCAGCAGATGCCCTATAGGCTGCCTTTCTAGTCCATCCCTTACCACCTTGGAAAAGGGCATCTAGAAAGGCAGAATTCACAGTGTTCTCCATGCTAAGCCCCTATGATGGGCACTGTACTACCCAATGCCCACAACTACTTAAAGCTAGGCAGGAAAGAGGTATGATTCTCTACTGGCAGAATAAGAAAGTAAGGCTCACAGTGGTCCTGTGGAATCCACGGGGAATATGGGAAATGCTGTGATTAAGTAGCAAAACCTATAGGATCAGGATTTGTGGGAGGGCACGATGGACGATGTCTCTTATGCACCACACACAGGTCCCTAGGGGCATGCTCATTTGTTTGTTCATAGGTGAGCTGGTTCCTGGGGCAGCGCCTCCACACTGGGATGCTGCAAACAGGCCTGAGGCTTCCAGCTGAGTGCTTCTGGGTCCAAGCAAATAGCTGGTGATGCTTTTTGTTTACACAGCCTCCTGTGAGATGAGAGACCTGAGCGTACAGCATCACCCCGCCCAGACGCAGGGAGAGTGGATTGCTGCCAGCCCCAGTTGACCTAGGTGACCTAGAGCTATCACAGGGAGACAATCCTGCAGTGGCCTAGGACCACCCATGGTGCAGCCAGCACAGGGTGGCCAGAGAGCAAAGAAGGAAATGGCAAGAATATTCCTCAAGCCCTGGGCCAGTGCTGGCCCCCCAGTAGGTGCAAAACACCTGACGCTCTAATGGACAGGGATTAAAACCCTAACTCACATCTCCTGAACCCTTCCACACACCATTCCAGAAATTCTCCTGGAAGAGGCACTATTAGGATCCACATTGGACAGCTAAGGAAACTGAGGCACAACACAGTCTGGGTGAGTAACCTGCCTGAAGTCACTAACCCTCAGGAAGTGGAAGAAGCAGGATTTCCATGTAGATGTGTCTACCTCTGGAGCCCACACCTCCCTCCACTGGCCCCTGACAAAGCCCATAGGAATTTCTGTTAAGGCTTTCTACTGAGGCCTTTGGCTAAGAACCCTTGGCTAACACAGGAACTTTCAGAGAGAAGTGGAGGGGACTGAGCATCCCTGGGGTTGGTGGACAGAGTGTCATTCTTCAGAGACCCATTCTCTAGACAAGGGAACACAGCTGCCATACGATCACTTATCCAACATCCAGCGGGTGATAGCAGCTATAGATACAATTATTATTTCAGGAAGATTGGTCTCAGCTGCAATGAAACTCCAGAAAGAAAGTCACAGCATTGTTCAGGTGACCAAGGTCATCTCCTGCAGCCCCTGCCGAAGTACATATGTCTGGTCTTTGTGCTGATGGTGTTTCAGACTGTAGACAAGAATCTATCATAGGCTCCTGTGCTGTGGGACAATGGTCTTTTAACCTGTCACTTGTATTATTTCTATTTATAAAATGCTGATTGGCCAGTAGTCAGGCAGGAAGTATAGGTAGGGAGACCAGGCAGGAAGTAGAGGTGGAGCAAAGAGAATTCTGGGAAGAGGGAAGATTCATTCTGTAGTTGTGACCCAGATGTAGAGGAAGCAAGATCCGCCTGCCGCTGCCTCCTTAGTGTTGGGATTAAAGGTGTGTGCCACCACACCTTGAACTCACAGAGATCTGCCTGCCTCTGCCTCCCAAGTGTTGGGATTAAAGGTGTGTGCCACCACACTTTGAATTTATAGAGGTCTGCCTGCCTCCCTGTCTCAAAAAGCCAAAAATTAAAAATAAAAATAAAAGAAATAGAGGTTAAAATATAGCCATGTACAGATGAAAAATTCACAGAAAGTCTGGATTATGTATATTATTGTGTTATCTTTGTTTTTTTTTTTGACTGCAGAGAGACATTTGATCCTGGGGATGCTAAGCTAAACCAATATATGTTTTAAAGGTTTCTTGAATTCAAAATATGGGTCTAAGGATATGTTATTTTGGAAAAGAGATTCTTCTTTTGTTTCTACAGAGGATGAGAACCTATGGATTGCTTCCAGACTAATATGGTTTGATGAATCAAGACCCTCTGAAAGGTTGCCATGAACAACCCCCCCCCCAATTACTTTGCCCAATAAACAGCAGGAAGCAATATGGAGAAAACTACGCCCATATTGTCAAATATTGCTTATAAACATTTGTTTACATTTAAAGGGGGCTATGCTATAGAGATATGCCTTGGTATGGATCTTGGTTTAATGATGTATAATTAAGAAATATAAGTTAATAGATAATCATCTATAATAGTCAAGCTTGTAGTCATGTTAGTTAGGTTTTCTAGATATGCAGAGATATGTTTCAGATAGATATGCATTCTTCAAACCTTTCAAAGACTACAGAATATGGCATTTAAAATGTTTTAAGAAGTTAGGACTTTTCATGACAGAGACACGTTTGCTCCTGGCAGCACCAATTACTTCAAGAGGAAGATGGGCATTGAAGAGGCTCCTTATGGAGTTGGTTAGCCACTTGGGTAAGAAATTGCTCTTGCCTGGACTGCTTGATGAACTGGAACATGCAAGACCAATAAAGAAATGACTGCTGAATTTGCATAAAGGTGAGAAAGGGCCTTCTGGGTTCCTGCTTTATGAAAGAGTCTGCCTGACACATTCAGGACACAGAAGAAAGTGAGTGACATACTGCCATTATAGGCAGAACTGTCTTTGAAATTTCCTGCTTCATGGAAAAGTCTGATGGATATTATGGGCCTGTAAGCTGAAGATAGATGTTCCAATGGTATGGAAGAACTTTGGGTGACTGTCCATGTAGCGAGATATCTTTTTCAATTCTAGAGTTTTGGAAGCTGCTTACAATGCACTTCCTGTTTACTTAGGTAATATTATATCCTTCTGCAGTCTTTGATGGAATTGAAGAATTTATAGTTATAAAGTAGATACAAATATTATAACTGTAATTCTTGCTTGATACTTGTTTTGTTATATGCAATTTTACTATATTAAAGATAAAACCTTCCTTTTTTATTTAAACACAAAAGGGGAGGTGATGTGGAATTTCCCTCTGTATGTTGTGATTACCATTAACAAATAAAGAAACTGCTTTGGGCCTATAGCAGAGCTATAGGGGAACAGAGCAAGGTGGGGAAAACTAAACGGAATGCTGGGAGAACGAAGGGTAGAGTCAGAGAGATGCCATGTAGCCCCACCAGAGACAGATGCCAGAACTTTAGCCTTTAAGCAACAGCCATGTGGCGATACACAGGTTAATAGAAATGTGTTAAATTAATATGTAAAAGTTAGCTGATAAGAAGTTAGAGCTAATAGGTCAAGCAGTGTTTTAATTAATACAGTTTCTGTGTGATTATTTCTGGGCTGAGCAGCCAGGAACCAACAAACAGCCGCCACCTCCTTCTACCAATTGGTGCCCAATATGGGGCTTGAACCCACAACCCTGCTTAAACCACTTGATGCTGGTATATTCAGTTATTAGCACTGCCAAAGCTGGGCATCAAGCTCAGGATCACAAACATGCAAAACTGATACTCTACCACTGAGCTTCACCCCCAAGTCCTTCAGTTCTTTTTACCAAAACGCATGACAGTTTCATGTGGTCTAGCCCAATATTGAAGGGTATCTTATGAACCTAAGAGAATCTGATGGAAAATCCCAATGGAACCCTCATATCACACTGACCTCAGTCCTTCCCCACCCACCTGATTCAGCTCTTGGCAGAATGATCTCCCCAGTAGTGGTATTGGGGGACCAAGGCCCCCAGTCTGTCAGCCTACCTTACCAACTAAAAGGAAAAGATACAAAACCAGAAATTACTCTGGCTTCTAATACACCCACTCCCTGCCTCAGTTTCCTCTTCTGTGCCCTTTCAAGGTAGGTCAGAATGACGTGTGTAAGGTCTCCAGCTTCAAACAGGCCCTCAGCCAATGGCTGCCAGGTAGGTCTGGCTGAGGTAGAAAAGGACTATGTCCATCCTAGACTCAGCTGCTGGGAAGATCCACGGCTAAATCCATGGTTCATTTCAGGCCTTTTCCCCCATCCTAGTGCCAGAGGAGACCCAGTAGGTACCCACAGCCACCGATAACCATAGCTTTGTGGACTGTGGCCTCTCTTCATCCATTTTCTTGGTCTGTTCTATCCTTTCTACCAGTCTGTCTAGAGTTTATGACTATAGGCTTCATAAACATGGTCACATTTGCTGGTGGAGGGTCATGGGTTAGGATATGGTTGCCCTTTGCTCCAGTCCCATCCCTCTAAGATAGATCACCCATACATCCCTCCTAGAGCTGTTCTTCATGCCATGCACACCCTAACCACTCCATGACATACGCTCCTCTGCCATGACATGTCCACCCTTCTACATTCGTGGCCTCCGAATACATCCATCCCTTCATGGCTCCTCACTTGCCGTAAGCCACCCATGTCTATGTCGCCTCCTCGGTAGTATGCCCACCTTATCTTCTGACTCTTCTTGGGCACTGGATGGGGTCCCTGCATGGTCAGCTGCTCTGGGAACTGATCCAGGCAAGATATAGCCAGCATCACTGACATCTGGAAGAAAGAAGATGGTCGTGGGATTTCCCCAAATAAACCTTTCCAGGCCTCCATCATTGTCCCTCACAACTGGGAATGTAGAGTAAGGGCTCTCTTGCTTTCTCTCTCTCTCTCTCTCTCTCTCTCTCTCTCTCTCTCTCTCTCTTTCTCAGACAGGGTTTCTCTGGCTGTGCTGGAGCTCACTCTGTAGACCCATCTGCTCTACCTCCAAAGTACTGGGATTAAAGGCATGCACCACCACTGTCTGACTGAGGAAGGGGTTTCTAAGAGGCAGTTCCTGCCTCAGGAGGTAGAAGGAGTATATAGTCTAAACTAAAAACCAGAGTGCAAAGGTATTTGGATGTCAACTAAAAAGCCCAGAGTTTGAATGTTTACAGAAGTGACCTGAGGACCTTGTAGCCCTCCAGTACTGAGGGCCTAAGGGTCTATGCTGAGGTCTGGGACACCATCTTCCTTTCACTCAGAAATGACAGCAGAACCCAGAGGAAGCTATGGTTTTGAAACTAAATCTCTGAGAGTCAGGTGATATCTACAGACCTCTAGAGAATCATGTTGTTTGGGTTCTTCAGGTTTTCACCCAGGATTTTTTTTCCAAATCCTAGACCACTGCATGCTCCACAGGGTCCTCCTCCTGGAAGCCACACTCACCCTTGGGGCTGGGGGGTGGGTAGAACCTGAACTCACACTCTAGCCTCTGTGCAGTCAAACTGAAGATCTTTAAAGCAGGGCTGTGGTCTTGCTTTCAGGAGATAAGATGCCCAGAGAGGGGCTAGCAGCATCTCCAGGGACTGGCTTTCAAAGAGTGGGCAGCCTCTGGACACCTTTGGTAGGTCTCTGGAAGCTTCTTAACCTTTCAACCCAGAGTGAAAACCTGACTCTTTCACACAGCTTGGCAAATCCTATTTCACCGAGAACAGTAAGCATCCAAGATACCCCACCTTGGGCGGTCAGCATTAGAGGACTGCAGGAGACAAGAGAGATTATGCAGTCCCTTTCATTTTAAAACGAGGAAGCAGAAGTGCAGAGAGTAGCTGATAAGATAATGATGATGATGAAGGTGATGGTGGTGATAATAGTGGTGATGGCGATGAAGATGATAAAGACAGCCATGATGGTGGTGGTGGTGAAGGTTGTGCTGGCAATGGTGAAGGGATAAAGATGTTGAATTCTTGACACTACAAACACAGTTGTAGGTATAAAGATTCCTAGGTCCCTATGAGCTAGCTCGAACACACCTGACACTTGCCTTATTCTCTCGGAGACTTTTACATGGCTTATTTTGTGGTTGGGACTATGAAATAGGTAAGTGGCCTGGCTTGGTTCAGAGAAACCTGGGTACCAGGAGGACCTGCCCGTGCATATAGCTCCTCTCACTGCCTCAGAACCAAGGAGTCTCCCATTTGCAGTTAATTGGCTTGTTAATGACATTTGTGTGAGTTCCACTTCTCCTTGAGACCAATTTCACTTCCATGGAAATGGAGAGAGAGTAAGTCACTGGTGGGGTAAAAGTACACAGTAGCATTGCTGGGGGCCACTGGAACCTTCTGCTTCTTGAACTGACGTCCTGGCCTGCCCATGTGTGCACAGCCACAGTACTCTGGATCCCAACTCTGCGACATGCTTTCTGGTCCATCCATCCCTTGCTATCTATGAGCATTTCTGCGTCTGTGGAAGGGGCACTATGGGGTTTACCTGATAGGACTATATCAAAGTGTTCCTGCCTCACTCAATGGTCGGTGCACCGTAGGGGGCACATTTAATGGCTGGTGCATAGGAAAGGAAGGGACAGAAAGACAACTCTTTGTCTTCGACACACACTAGGTCTGGTGAGTGCCTTCAAACAGGCCTCTGCACACACAAGGACAGCGACCTCAGCCACCACACCCCTTTGCCTGCGGCTGGTGGCGGAGCTTCCTGGGCCTCTGGTCCAATTTCCCCCTTACTAGAATGAAAGAGCCGGCTGCTGATAACATTGAAGGGTGGATGCAGCGGAAATGGGCTGGTGTAGGGTGGAGCTGGGCTGGTGCACAAGGCAAGGTATTGAGCTCCAAGGTGGGACCCAACCCCTGTCGGGGTCACATCATCCATTCTCTGCCACCAGGCTAGATTGCACAGATCCATCCATCACTGCCCTTGGGCCTGGCCTTTCCCTTCTCCAAACCCATTAGTGCATCCACATGGTAAGACTCTGGGAGGCAGGAGGGAGAACTGACAGTATCCTCTCTCCAGGGGTAGCCCACCCACCCCACCCACTCCCTTCCCAGAGGTCAGGAGAGTCTCTTGGGTGAGGATCCTGTGGTCCTTCACTGTCTTGTACGGGAGCCCGAGGCTAACAAAGATATGATTGGTGCATTTAATTGGAGCAGGAAGGATTTCTGCTTCCCATCCTGCCCCTCACGTCTTCCCATCTACACACGTTGAAGAGCCCATCCATGAGAAAGCAGCTTAACATCCCTGTTGCGTTTTTCCCATCTCTGAACGTTAAAGCATTGTAGACAAGTTCTGCTATTCCTCTTTGGGGAAATGCTTTGCTGAAGGTAGCCTTCCAGATGTGCAACAAACCCACAAGTGTGTGTGTGTCTGTGTGTGTGCTCGCGCTAGTGTGCGTGCATGCACACACACAAGCTGCTGAGCCTGGTCACAGAGCACTCCCATCAACCTTAGGACAAGGACGACTTCCTGCTTCCTCTGCCCTGTGCAATGGTGGCACAAACGCCACCCTGCTGTCTCTCCGCAGAATGCGATGCACCTGTGTTGTTTGCTGTATCCCTTGCGCGGGCACACCAAGCCCCTTTTCCGTTTCCAGGCTCTGCGAGGCTCTCCCAGGCACTGCCCCTGTCTTATCGCTTCTTGTCTCCAGGGTGTTTAGGAACAGGAAGCCCCCCCCTCCGCTCCCCCACCTTGGGTTTTCTTTGCAGTAATCCTTTGTTATACAGGCACTGCAAATATTTTCTTCCCCGGTGACACGCACTTTAACTTTGATCAGAGGTCACTCAGAGAGTCTCCAGCAGGGCATCGACTTCAGGCTGTTTAATTCATAGTTTCCCCCAGGAAAACTCAACCCAGAAAATCCTAACAGCCCCCTTCCAGGGCTGCATGCTGTGGTCCCAAGGACCCAGCCCCTGCTTAGAGGATGCAGAGGGAAGCTGCACTTGGGACTGACTGCCTTGTAGAAGGCCACATGGCAAGCAGGCTGGAACCTGCAATTGTCTGGCCCAGATTTGTAAGCTGTGAGATTCTGTTTGGAACTCTGGCCCGGACTGAGCCCTGCTCCGCTGGGTTCTGCAGATTCAACATATCACTATCTATGGGCTGTGGGAAAAGAGTAGCACATTGGCTCCCCCACCATTCGAGCATAAAGCTCAAACACAATGGACCCCTTCCTGTGCCATGGGCTGGGGCATAGTGGGAAACAGACACTGCCTAGCTCACCAGCGGGCAGAGCCTGGGCAGGGATGCCTTCTGATGCCCCAGGCTTATTTATTCAGACACAACCAAGCATTGCACGGTATGTCAGCGTGGGGGTGGGGTGGGGTTATGGTGCTGACGACGTGCTGAGGAACAGCATCAGCTGTCACTTGGAAACCTGGAAGGTGAATGAGAAACAGCATAGAGAGGGAGCGATGCCAAGAAGCTAAGCGGATTTCAGTCGCTCCCGGCCTGGGGTCTCTGGGAAGGCTGGACAGTTGCCTGTGCAGCACGCAGCCTGTGCGCACACCTGTATATGCCTGTGCCTTGCTGTCACCACTTCCGGAACAGTCTTATATGTAGTCTCCTGCTCTCTGAGGAGCAGAGGGCACAGAGCCCAGCTGGATCTTTGAGAGGCCAGGCCCGAGAGGTTCATGGGAAAAGGCCATTCACAGTCCAGGGCAGTGACCAGGAGGCTAATTTTAACCAAGAGAGCAGGCTGACCTTGGTACTGGCAAGGGCTTTGACAGAGATGGCCCTAGATGGTACCCTGGCCCTTCGAGAAGGCAGCCGTCTGAGATAGCATACTCCCCCCTCTCTCCTACCTCCTCCATCCCTGTCAGCTGCTGGGCAGCATTCCCTCCACCTCATCAGTCCTCAGGAATCTTCCTCCATCCCCGAGACTGGCTCCTGTCAGCCTCCGTCAGCCTCTACTATCAGCCCGTGCTGCCCACACAGGTCTGGTGGTCCGGGGGCCAAGGTGCAAGGTGGACGTGAAGGAGAACAGGTTGAGGGGTTGTGGGGGTGTCTAGTTTGGCAGACTGGGCCCCGAGGTGACCCCTCTATAGCCAGACTTTCTACTTTGAAGTGTAGCTAAGGGAAGGGTATGTGTGTGTATTGTTGACTTCCAGCTGCATGCAGAACCCCGGGCCTGAAGCTTTCCAAACATCACACAGACTCCCCACAAGATGGAGAAGAAACTGACCAGGGTCCCCGAGTCCAGTCGAGGAAGAGCCAAGGGGTGACTCCTTCACAGCTGGTTCTTCCGTGGCTTGCCCATACACTGCAAGCAAGAGAGTCACAGTCAGACGAGGGCTGAGTTCAGGCCCCCAGAATTCTGAGGCTCTCACCTGCCCCGGCTCCTGCTTTCTGTACTGTCTGGTTCCATTTCTCCCAGGACACTAGCTGAAGGAGGCTCTGAAGAGTCAGGGACACCTGGCAGGCTCCCAAGCAAGGAAAACTGGCAGGAACCACACCTTCTCGGTTTGTTCATGACAAACCAAGACACACACAGAGTCTTGGTTTGTTCATGATGAAGTGAGAGGGAACCACACTGAGAAGTGACCTGGGAAATACACGTGACACACCGGCAGTAATATCGGCCTGGGGAATGTCTTAACATACTTCTTTGAGAGCACAATACCCTTGCTTCATGAAGGGCTGAAGAGAGAAGCTACCCTAGGGAGGGACCCTGTCCTGTTCCTGGGTGTTCCACTTCAGGGTTAAGCGTGACAGCTAGATATACGCCTTCTGCATCCACAAGTTTAACTCAACAGTGTCCTGGACACTCTCCAGTGATGCCAGGCAGAGTTGTAATTCTATGAATCATGGGATGGTGACCTAATGAAGAAGGACTCTCAGAACAGGGGGTAGCTGGGACACCATTCAGCAGATGAGTCGGCCAGGCTAGAGGCCTCAGCAGCACCTGCCCCTCTCTCCCCTGCTTTCTGTCATTTTCCATGACCCCTCGGTTCCCTTACTGACCTGAAGTTTGCTTAACCTGCATAAAAATGTTTCCTGGGGCCTCATTAGTACTGGGGCATATCCCCCAACTCCTTATTTGTCATGCGAATGTCATCCTTAGGGTCTGTGATTGAGTCCTGCAGCGCTAGGCATTCAGGGGGTGCTGGGAGTCAAGGTCCTGATCCCTCTTCCTAGGGGTACAGTGGTGAACCACAGTCTGGGTGTCTCTTTCTGTATGTTGTCTAGATAAGGGAAGACATTGGAGGCCAGGCAGCACGGGAGGGCCCTACAGACTGTGCAGAGCTGTGCCGGCCCAAATGCAGCTCGTTTGTAGGAGCGATGGCTCTAGAGACACGATCCTGTGCTCCAAAAGAAGTGCTCAGAAAGCCGGGTGGTGGTGGCGCACGCCTTTAATTCTAGCACTCGGGAGGCAGAGGCAAGCAGATCTCTGTGAGTTCGAGGCCAGCCTGGTCTACAAGAAGTGCCCAGTGTCTGGCTAGAGAACAGGACATCTTAGTGAGCAGCCAGCCTGGCTTGGAGATCCTAAGTGTATATTTCACCACCTACTTCTGCTTTCTGAAGAACCCAGGGCTAGTAGCCACTCTCTGTCACCAAGAAGTTGAGGTAACCGGCCACGCAGATCTCACCATGCCACCCCAGATCCTCAGAAAACACCTTGTTTGACCCCCAGTTTTTCATTTGTGAGAGGTTCAAGCTCATTCCGGAGCAGACGCAAAGTTTCCAGAAAGCATTTTTGACTGTGTTCCGTTACCTCTTACAAGGCAACCATGGAAGCCAGACCAGCCAGCGAGGACTGTATAAAACCAGAGGAAGTCACTTCTCCCTTTCTGGATCCAGTTCACCGTGAGCTTCCTAACCCTGACACTATCACACTCCCTCTCCAAAGATGGTTGCCTCTTACCAGCTGCGAGGTGAGTAAACTTAGCCTCTCTGTGCCTCAGTTTCCTCATTTATAGCAAACAAAGTTGCCAAAACTGACACTTCATACTCCATGCTGGCTGCTTATAAAGGTCCCATTTGCAGGGTAGGAAGATTCTAAACTGTGTGGGGTGTCAACCTTTCTTGAGAGGTGCTCCAGACTCGGCAGGGTTGTGGGCTATGCCTATGAGCCTGGGGGAGGTCTGGGTGTCCCTCCGGTTCCCTGCTCTGCCTTCTGCACTGTGTTCTCTGTCTATCACTCCGAGACAAAGGCTCAGAATGAGACACACGTCCTGACTGGTAGTGACACTTCTGAGTAGGGATGTAAGCATGTGTGTGGCGGGTCCGCCTGGGGACATCGGGTGAGGGTCCCTGGAGGTTCACCAATGGACCCCAGGACAGTGGGGGCCCAGGCCATCAAGCAGGCAGGGTCTGAACAGGTCTAGTCAGGACCTGCGCAGTTGGGCCTCCCAGACAGTCCCACAACACTTCTATGCCTGGTGTCAGTGGGACAGCAAAGTGCCGAGACCCCAGGTACCGGGAGACTACCAGGAGCATGTGACACACCTCACCCATCAAAATACGTCTGGACTGAGGGCTTCCGGGGACCAAAAGCAAGACGACTTGGGTTATTACAACGGATGTGGGACAGCCCCCACAGCCCATTAGCACAAGTCCTATGAAAACAGAACAAAGCAAAAGGTCAGAAGTCACAAGGGCCATGAAAATGTGGGGGAACTGGAAGCTGGGACACAGCGGATGACAAAAGCTGTAACAGTATATTGGTCCCTCGGAATCAAGCCTCGGATGGCCATTGACTCCAGCGGTGGGCCCAGAAGACACACAGGCTCATAGCTGAGTTATTATCACAATATGTTTCCCCACAGACAAGGGGACGAAGATAAGTGTAATGTCTACTAGGTGGTCCAGTACTCAGCCCCATGAAGGAGTGGGACTCTGCTACATTCTGACCTTAGATCTCAGGTGACTGGACGGTGAGAAATGAATGCCTGAGCGCAGCCGCTGGGCTACAGGAGCCCTAGAGAGCCCCACTGTATCTCTAGAGTGTTCTCGAGTACTTCAAAGAGCCCTTCAACAGAGGTATGTCCCCACCATCCACACGGAAGGAACTGCAGGCTTGGAGGAAGAAGGAATGGGGTCACTTCCTCAAGTCGCACCCCTGGAAAGTGCCATCCATGTCCCCAGGCCCTGAAGAGATGCGAAAGAAAGAAAGCCAGTGAAGTGCAGGGGCAGAGGGTGGAGCCCAGAAGGAGATACCAGGAAGTGATAGCGTGCAGGCCAGAGCCCCGTGCCTGCTCTGTGACTATAACACTGATAGAGTAGGCGATCCTGCACCTCCCTCTAACACAGGCTCTGAAATTAGTGCTGCCCACAGCTGAACTGTCACCTGGTGCGTGCCCATCTCACAGATGGGAAAACTGAGGCTCAGAGGTGCGCCACGCTGTACCACATATCCCGGGAGAGGAAGTGCTTGGACTTGAACTCAGGGTTCACCTTATCCCAGAGAACTCATTGTCTCTCATTTATAGGTTGGCGTGCCCTGTTTCTGGGGAAACAGATGCCTATCTCAGGTAATAATGGTCCCGGGGTTCCCGCACTCGGCCTGTATCCTTTACCAGAGCTCTGGGCAAAGGGGTTACCGTCATATGACCAGATGTCACAGGTACAGGCCCCTTGCCAGTGTCTTGGCCACCACCACCGTGGGAGAACACAGCACTCTATAGCCACCTCCCCTGCCATTAACAAGATGAGCTCTCCCCCCAGTGATGCTTTTCCCTATTCTTATTTTCTCTGCTTTCCCCCTCCACCCTCCCCTCTGTCACCTCCAGGGATGTGGAAGGCTCTTTTGTCCTGTGTAAATTTGAGAACACACAAGGGAACCGTCTTTCAATTTGCAGGAAAGTGCACCCCCTTGTGGAGAGAACTCTTCCCGGGCTATAATGGGCTCCAGTCTCACCTGACCCAGGGAAGGAGGAAGACTTCTGTTTTGCCTAAGCGAGCCAGCCTTTGAGGTGGCCTCTGCACCAGAGCCGAGGGGCGTTCACCTGGAGCCAGAACTCTTGAGAAGTAATGTGTCCCAACAGCCCACTCGGCCTAGCGGCCCACATCTGGATCCTGGGCGGTCATTAGTGCCAGCTGGAGATATTTAACTATGAAGCCACAGGCCACGGAAGCAGGCTTAATGTGAACGCTGGCTCTGCACACATAAGGACTTGAGTTTGAATCCCCAGTGACCATGTAAAATGCCGAACATCATTGTGGGTGCCTGTAACCTCTCATGCATGGAGGCTTAAGGCAGAGGAGCTACTGGGAGATGCCTAGGTCAGGAAGACTTCTCTTTTTAATGTGGGCTTGATGGATTCATGTCCTTGTGGTTCTGTGGAACACAGAGTGTAGCGTGTGAACCCAGATGTAAAGTGTGTCAGTATCAGGCCCTCAGGAGGAGTAAGTGTGCTCACTATTGCGAGATGTTAATAACTTAAAGGGCTGAGGGTTTATGGTTATGGTTTATGGAGAATGGACTCTTTCTACAGACTTAAATTGCTGCCCTCTCCCCCCTCCCCCGCAAAAAAATCCTATATAACAAAACAAAACAGAATACATGGGAGACAGAAAAACAGTGAGAGAGTCGCCACGCTTAGGGGGACTCCCCACCCCGTCTCGTGGTTTTCTGTCTCTGTTTTGGGGGAACTCAGAGCACAAGGTACTTGGCTTCTATGGAGCCCAGGAATTCCAAACCAAGGGTTTGTGGGGTGAGATCGCCACCTGCTGGCCAGAACAGACATTGTCGGTTGTGTCCAGTTTTTTTTTTTTTTTTTTTTTTTTTGCCGGAAATTGGATGGAAGATGGCGCTTAGGGGGCTCCCCAACTCCTACACAGACTTCGTGTGTCATGTCTGATTGTTTCACCAGTAAAGAACTGGAAAGATGTAAAACTCTCATGAGTTTATTATAGACAAGTCCCAAAGTGCGGGGCACAGCCAGGCCAGGGCTACCTGGAGGACTGGCCCGTGGTTCCCGAGCAGCAGACAGGGAGGCACGTGCTATTGAGGCTCTGAAGCCCAGAGAAGCAGGAACTCTGGTGTCTGCCATCAGCCACCCTCTGGGTTACGACAGCCTTATACATTGTCCATCACTTACAGTTCAGACTGAGCTCTCAGCCCCCTCCCGGGACTGAACACAATTGTAGGGAAGTTCTAATACAATCTTTTCTTGTTTTACATGTAAGGAATAGGAGACACAGAGTGGCTAGGTAACACGTCCAAAGGCACACGGCCAGTGAAGGGTGGACCAGGGATCTGCCTTCAGAGTCCACGCCAGACCATGAAGTCTCCTGGTTCCCTCACTGGAGAAGTAGGTAAGCCATTCCATCCTGACTTTACAGCCTGTCTGGTCTAGCAGAGGAGCCAGGTGTGAACAATTAACCCGAAGTAAGTGTCTAGCAGGAGGCTCAGGCAGGGGGCCCTGCAGAGCCTGTGGGTGCCTAGGGCTGCAGCTCATACTGGCCCTCCGTGGCTGTGTAGAAGTCCTCCAGCACCGACTGCAGAAACTCAAAGGTGGGTCGCTCCTCAGGCCGGCCTCGCCAGCACTCGGTGATGATGTCACGGTACAACTCTGGCGGACACGCCTCTGGGCATGGCATGCGATAGCCTTGCTCCAGGCTGCGGATGACCTCGGGGTTACTCATCCCTGCAGGAGGGTAGACAGGGTGCTTCAGGGCAGATACTCCAGGGGTGCAGTCGCTGGCTCTGGGGGCAGTAGACCAGGACTAGATGGGAGAGAGCGGGCTCTCACATGCTATGGCCACTCTAACCCTGGAAGGTCACATAGGTGTACCACTTTGTTTGTTTTAGTTTTTGTTTTAGTTTTTGTTTTTAAAGACAGGGTTTTCTTGAGTAACCCAGGCTAGCCTTGAACTCAAGAGCTTTGTCTCTGTCTCCCAAGTGATGGCATCACAAGCTTGAGCCATTACATCTGGCTCTGGGGTCATCCTAATCTTTTCCTAATTCTCTCTCTCTCTCCCTCCCTCCCTCCCTCCCTCCCTCCCTCCCTCCCCTCTGTGTGTGTGTGTGTGTGTATGTGTGTGTGTGTGTATGTGTGACACCCCTGAGCCATCTCCTCAGCCCTGGTGACATATTTAAGGATGTCTTTTACTTTCCACTGTTTGGAGAAGAGTTGAGAAGGAACTGTAGGGTTTCCGGTGATCATAGGCAGCTTCTTCTGGATGTGACCTACGTAAGTATTCGCCGAAGATGGACATTGTGGAAAACACCCACCCACAGCTGCTGCCTGGACCCTCATAGGCCCAGTTCCTCATGTCAGGATATGACTCTGGAGATCCCACCCTCAGGGACAAGGTGAAGCTGATAATCTTGTCCTCTACCTACAAGCTGTCCCCTAACACTCACTACGCTTTCTCCTGGAGATCCATGCAACCTCTGTGGGAGGAGAGGATGAAGCCCTGTGGCCCTGTGACAGGACCTGCCCTGACCAGTGTGTGGTACCTATAGGCACTGAGCCTGGGGAGCCACCACCAGGATGCTCCAGGAGGATAGCGAGAAGTTCCAGGGACAAAACCTACCTGGGTAGGGAACACGCCCATATGTGATGATCTCCATCAGCAGGACTCCGAAGGACCATACATCAGCCTTGATGGTGAACACCCCGAAGTGGATGGCCTCTGGGGCAGTCCACTTGATGGGGAACTTGGCCCCTGCCAGGAAAGTGCATTAGCTCCAGGGACTGTCAGCTCTCTACCCTCATCCTAAGGCAACCCATCATTGGGGGATATCTGTACCCGGTGTGAAAATGTATTGTTTGGCATAATAAAGAACTGAACAACCAATGGTTAGGCAGCAGGTGTAGGTGGGACTTCCAGGCAGAAAGAGGAAGTAGGAGGAGATAATTGAGGTCCAGAGGAGATACTAATGAGACATGGAGGAAGTTGAACATACAGTGTGAAAGAAAGGTAAGAAGCCACATGGTAAAGTGTATATTAAAAAAAGCAGGTTAATTTAAGTTATAAGAGCTAACAGGACAAGACGAAGCTAAGGCCGAGCTTTCATAAGTTCATAAGCCTCCGTGTCATTGTTTGTGGGCTGGCGACCCAAAGAAAAATCAATTACATCCAGCCCCTTCCTATCTGTCCCCACTGGGGGTCTTTCAGGGTGTGGACATTGGATACACACGGATATGGGAAGATACAGTTGTTTGCCACAACCTTAGGTGTTCTTAAAACGTGTCAACCCTCAGGGTCACTAACACGTGCTTCTATCTGGTGTCCTGTTTGGTTTGGTTTGGGGTTTTGGAGATAGGGTCTTGTGTATCCCAGGCTGGCCTCAAACTTGAGGTAGCCAAGGATACTCTTAAACTCCTGATCCTCCTGCCACCACCTTCTGCGAGCTGGGATTACAGCTATGCCCCACCATGCTGTTTGTGTTAGATATGGAACCGAAGGCTCTATGCATGCTGGGGAAGCTCTCTGCAAACCAAACTATGTCTCCAGCCCTGTGCATTTCCATCTGGGATGGAAGGATCCTTTCCTATCTCATATGGCCTAGTTTAGTGGCAGGGACCATGGCAAGGGAGAGCCATTTTAACTGCTCTATGTCTCAGCCGGTCCTTTCCTGCAAAAGGAAACCCTGGCACACAGACGCACCTCTGAGGGCCACTGTGTGGGAGGACTGCAAAGCCCACAGCCGGTACCTCAGGCTTAACACTGTTTTCTCAGTTCCAGGAGCCAGCCTGAAGTCCCTGAGGAGAGGAATGGATCCCCAAGCCTTGGCTATCCTCCCAAATCCACTGCTTAGCGCACATTCAGCTGATACTGCTGGTTTGCTCAGCGCACCGGAGTCTCCTGGCAAAGTCAATTTTCCTCATTCATATTAACAGAGCAGAGCGCTCCATAGCGCCCCTTACTCGGGTACCAGAGTTGGATGCTTAGGTTTAGTTTGAGCCCTGTTTTCCAAGTTGTGCTCCATGACATCCTCCTTCCACAGGAGGGTGATAGGAACTGGGTGGGAAAAAAAATATTCTCGCAACTCAGTTGGGGGATCAGGAGGTGAAACACATGGGAATTAAGCGCCATTGCAGGATTCCTCAGACCCTTTGCTAGATCCATGTGCGCTGCAGTCTCCAGGAGATATTCAGCATTCTAAGGCCATTCTGAATGAGGAGTCCCAAGGTGCTCCTACACCTGAGGTGCTTCTCTGCCCCACCCCCTCTTCTATCCAGGGTAAGGAAGTAATGAACGAGCTGGGAAAAGGCCAGCGTCATGGCAAACGCAAGGCCCATGGGTCTCCCGACTCATCTCCCAGACCAAGGAGGCATTTGAGGGGGCCCCAGGGAATTGAGAAGTTTAAAGGTTGAGGGAGAGGGGAGGAGTCTGCTCACCCTCTTGGGCAGTGTATTCACTGTCGATGATCCTAGCCAAGCCGAAGTCAGCGATTTTGCAACACAAGGTCTCAGATACCAGGATGTTGGCTGCCCGCAGGTCACGGTGGATGGAGTTCATGCGTTCTATGTAAGCCATCCCTTCTGCGATCTGAGGGAACGGGTCATATGGTGAAGGGCAGCAAGAACGGAGCCCTCCAGCCTGGATGTGGGGCCAGCCTCACATCCCCTGCCGGGTAATGAGGGGAAACACCCACCTCTCCCCATGAGACCAGCCCAGAGCCCAGGGCAGCAGAGAAGCTCTCATCAAACAGCTGGACTGCCATCCCCACCCCTGTCCTCCCGTCCTAGACAATAGTCTCCAAGGTTCTACAGGCCAGGAATAGCAAAGGAAGTCTGTGGTTATGGAAGATGGAGAAGAAGGAATGAACAGGGTGTACAGGGTTAGCAGGGAAGGGCAGGACTGCTCTCTCAGAGGACATTTCTCTCAGAGGAGCCAACCATGCCTTGGGATCACTAATGTCCAACAGGCTGTGTCACTTCCTTGGTGTGTATGTGGGTCACAGTCTTGATGTGGGAGTCCCCTCTGTGTGCTGTGATTACCATTAATGAATAAAGAATAAAGAAACTGCAAGGCAGAACTTAGGTAGTCAGGGAAAGCTAGGCTGAATGCTGGGAAAAAGAAGGGCGGAATCAAAGAGACGCCATGGAGCCACCCCCAGAGTCAGACATGCCGAAACTTTGCTGGTAAGCCACTGCCACATGGCAATACACAGACTAATAGAAGTGGGTTAAATTAATATAAGAGTTAGCCAATAAGGAGGTAGAGCTAATGGGCCAAGCAGTGATTTAATTAACACAGTTTCTGTGTAATTATTTCGAGTCTGAGATAGCCGGGCAGCAGGGAAGAACAAGCAGCCTCCTCCAACACAGTCTGACCTGCAACATCAGAGATCATCTCAGGACGCAGATTTAGGACCAGTGCCCAGTGAGCTGACTGCAGCTGAGGCCCTGGACCTGTCCCTGCCCCGAGTGAACCCTTGTGGGGGAAGGGTGGAATCCAGGGGAACAGAGGTTCTCATGGAAGAGGAGCCGTGTCTGTTGTCTGCAACAATCACCTGCACCAAGTCATTCAGGCTTTAGCCACTCACTGATGGATGGATGAAGAGACCTCAGCTCTCATCTGTCCCTGCAGGATGTCAGCCTTTGACGGGAACCTACTTGCCCAGGAACTCAGGTACACACACTCGTAGCTTCTCTCCTACCGAGCCACACCCCAGCCCCTGGTTCCACAGCTCCTGTTTCCGCGTGCCCAGCTACATGAGTGAGTCCTCTCCTTTACTCCTTCACTCCCTTGGGAAACCACTCAGTCAGTATGTGTTTGCTAGGGCTAGGCTGTGAGGCGCGGAGAGCCTGAGCCTACACAGTTTCTACCGGGGCAGCTCCGGTGGTGTTCACATTCTTATGTAACACGTGTTGGTCAGTGTTAGAAAAAAGAAACTATGTGAACATAGAAGACAGTGGGCCAGATGGCTCTGTGGAAAAGATGCTACAGAGGCGAGAGCCTGGGCTCTCTAGCAGCTCTCTTCACCGCTGTTTTGTAACCGAGGACACAAAAAGACTTGTTTATCCATTGATGAGCAATGAACGGTCCAAGAGCAGAGCCCATAACATCCCTTGTCCAGGAAAGCCTTGGTAGACATGACCTCTGACGAGGAGAGTGGGTCCTGGGCACTGGCTGGGAATCTGTGGACAGGAAGAGTCCAAGACAATCCGCACAGAATAGACAGGTATGATAGGACACTGGGCAGGCACTGTCCTTGTGACTGCAGAGGCCACACGGAGAGGACCCAGTTTTTCCTTGGGGGGAGGGTCTTTGTGTGGTGGAGTGAAAAGAGAGTGGGCAAGGAAAGATAAGGAAACGGGATGATGGGATCCTGAGAATCAAGCGCCTTCCTCAAAGCCAGCGGCCGGGGTGAACTTTCTGCGCCCACCCTATCAGCTGCCTCGGCAGGTCTCTGCTACCCCAGCGGAAAAAAGACAGTGTGACCTCAGTTCCTGAGTTTGATACCAGCTGCAGATAATATGGGACAGCGGAGGAAGTTAAAGTGGGCAAGCGGGCAAGTGGGTTAACGTGTGGGCAGGAAGGTTCTCCTTCTCAGCTCTGTAAGGTGTTGGCAGTGCGTCTCGCACACTGACCACAGACCACAGCTTTCTTGCTGAGAGTTCCAGTTTTGACAGCTGCACTCAGAGCCACCAGATGTGTCTTCCTGCCAGTTAGACCCCCTCCGCTAGAATCCATCCCTAGGAGAGAAAGATACCGATGCCGCCCCACCTTGATTCTGCTCTTGCCTCACCAAAGTTGGAGACATCTATACATGGACCCAGAGAGAACCAAAGGACAGTCCAGGACAGCTGAGGTCTGGAAGTCTCTGATGGTGATAGACGTGTGTGTGTGTGTGTGTGTGTGTGTGTGTGTGTGTGTGTGCGTGTCTAGAAAATTATATCACTTGTACTCTGAGTGGCTCATGCCTACCCATCAGGCTAGGCCAGTTCTAGGGCTGCACCAAGACTTACCGCCCTGGAACAAGACAGGTATGTTGAAGAACTAAGTCAAAGCAAAGTATACCTGCCTACTACTAAACAGAATTCTTGCCTCTTCCCTCACTTTCCAACACCCATTGCCCTCTCTACCTTCCTAAGAGAACTATCTTATCCCATCATGGCTGCCCAGAATTAGAACTACATTTCCCAGACTCCCTTGCAGCCAAGTGGGTCGTGGAGGCAAGTGGAGAGGGGAGGACATGCAAAAGCAAATGTAATGGGAATGTCCCTAGAGTGAAGAAGATGGGATTTTATCCTCATCCCCTTCTTGCTGGCCAAGAGGCAGGTAGTAAAGCCAGCAACCACTGGGCATAGTAAGATGCCATTCCATGCTAAGATTCTGTGCCCAGCGGAAGACACCAGGGGGCAGAGCCTCTCACCTGTCCACCTCTAGGTACTTATGCATTTAGTACTTCAGGCTTTCTGTCCTTCACAGCCCAGCCCACATCTGACTAACACAGCCTCTCACCAGGGGATTCAAAGCCTGGGGGAGGGGTGTCATTCCTCCAGGCCTCTTTGGCTTCATAGCACACCAACCTGGGCTGACATGTCAATAAGCCTGGGAAGGGACAATCTGCTGCCTTCATCCGTCTTCAGAAAATCCAGCAAGCATCCTAGGAAAAGAGAGACAGTAACTGCATAGTGGTGACAGTAACTGGCTCCACTCTCCTGGTCCGTGGAGGGTCTGCCTATGGCTGAGGAGCCTCATACTTCACAGAAACACTCACCCCTAGACTTCCAAAAGTAAGTTCTCAGTCAAGTTTAGGGACGTGCCTGGGGTCTCTTGAGGCAGCAGAGCTGGGCCTAAGGTTAGTGTTCTTTTCCAGCATGATGTTCCGGGTGTCTTTCTTGGTCCCCTTCCCTCCTTGAGGGAGGTGTCCCCGGAGGGAAGTGTTAACAAGAAGACACCAGAAGGGAGAGCTGGGGCAGGCTTAAAAAATTGCAGGTCTGCCGGGCGGTGGTGGCGCACGCCTTTAATCCCAGCACTCGGGAGGCAGAGGCAGGCGGATCTCTGGGAGTTCGAGACCAGCCTGGTCTACAGAGCTAGTTCCAGGACAGGCTCCAAAGCCACAGAGAAACCCTGTCTCGAAAAACTAAAAAAAAAAAAAAAAAAAAAAAAAAAAAAAAAAAAAAAAATTGCAGGTCCTCCACCAAGTCCACTGCCAGGTAGGTGCTCTTGAAAATTCAGCCAGGAGGCAAGCACCCAGCACTGCCTGTGATGCCGACTCCCTTGGTGGCAATGATTATAGTTAGCATAGTCACATTAAGGACCTTCAGGAAGTAAGGTGATATCAGGGCCACAGGAATGGTGAGATCCCTTAGGTGGAAGGTAGACTCAGGTCTCATCCTGGCCAGCTGTCTCCTGGGGAGACACTGCAGAAGCTGCCAGGCCCCATACAGAGGCTGCCAAGTACCATTTCCCTTGTCACTCATACTGTGAAATGTTCATAGTTTTGCCAGAGTTCCCATAACCAGGAAGTGGAACTGGGTTATTCGATCCACCTTTGGATGCCCAGCCTACGGCTCTTCCTACTGTGCAAAGCTCTGTGCATCATAACAGGGATCAAAGCATGATGTATGTGCCCCAGAAACAAACAAACAAACAAACCGAGGTCTGGAAACAGAGCATGCTCTGGGAGTGGAAAACACACTCCAGAAACAAAACCTGTGCCCTAGAAGGCTGAGCTTCCCCTGAGCTGAGAACATGGCTCTGGGAAAATGATTCTACCGTGTTTCTCAGCCTCCCTTCTCCTAAGATCAAGCTTACAGATCCCCATAGGAACCTGCAGGCCAGACAAACCTGCCACCATGCTCTACTCTTGTTTTTTGCCTTCAAAGACCTGTCCCGTAGAGAGGGGGAGGGGTCCCACCTCTGGCCATGTACTCAGTGACGATGTAAATGGGCTCTCTGGTGACCACGGCGTAGAGACGGACCAGCCTCTCGTGCTGTAGGCTTTTCATCACGTTGGCCTCGCCCAGGAACGCTTCTGGAGACATGGTCCCCTCCTTCAGAGTCTTGACGGCCACCTTCACATTGTTTTTGTAATAACCTGACGGGGCAGGAGAATGAAGGAGCCACTCAGACGTTGAAGAAAACCCTTCACCACAGATTCAAGCCCTAGACTCTTGGTGGGCCCAAGGTCCAAGTGGGAGAAGATAGGAGTGCATGTCTTGTGTAAGATGCCACTTGTTTCTGCAAGCCCAATGATGGAGCGTCAGGCTGTGGTGGGATTCACACAGTCTGAGGGAAAGGGATGACACGCACTAAAGGATGTAAGTTAATAGCCAGGACTTGCGCTTTCCAGGGTAGTGAGCCTTGTGAGGAGCCCACGTCTGCAGCTCCAACCACAGGTGTCTCAGTTCTGGGTGTGAGATTCTGGGAGGCTTTGAACTTGTGCCCCGGAGACATGGACCAGAGCGGAATATGACAAAGGGCCATATGTTCTGTATGTATAGCGCTGTAAGTTAGCAGCAGGCGGCAGCTATGATGGAACAGTGTGAGTGCTGGGGCAAGCATGGCTTCTGTTTATATAGAGCCCCGAGCTCCTGTCTCCTGGCTCTTGGCTCCCAGTGCCTGATGGATGGCTTCTGCCTGGACAGTTGGAGCTAAGAGGACCTGACAGGATGGTTGAATACACGTAAGCCAGCCACAAAGCTAGCAGCCAATTGGGAATGAAAGAGGAACTGGCTTAAATTCGGGAAGTCCTGGATTTGATTCTCTTCTGTTGCAAAGAAGATAGAGCAACAATGTGGATCCCTTGGCATCGGGGCTTTATTAGCTCATCTGTAAAGGTCCACAGCTATGTGTCTGCCTCTCACAGGCACCTCAGGGAAGGGGGTGCACTGCTCATATGGAGCCATCTGTCCCCATGGCCACTTCAGGCTCAGAACACAGAGTGGAGAGAGGGAACCTGGGATGCCACCACTCACCCATCCAGACTTCTCCAAACTGCCCAGACCCAAGTTTCCGGACCAGCTTGAGAGACTGCCTGGGGATTTCCCATTCATCCTGTGCCCAGGGGTTTTTCGGGGCTGGGCTCACACAGGGCAGGGTCAACTTCTGGCACAAACCATCCCCTTTCTCTGTATCAGGGAAGAAAAGAGAAGCTAGAGGCCATCAGAGGAGACTTCCCTTAGGAACCACACTGTCCCCCAGCTCTGTCCTTTGTCTCTTTCCTCCCACGGTGGCAGGCAGGACATGGTGTCTGGAACCTGCCCTCTCTGAGACTGCAGGCCCTTGTTACTTTCCAAGTAGCCCCATGCCGAGCATTAGGTTGCTGACTTTGAATCGTCCTTAAGTCTGGCTCGGTGAACACCTCCGCCCCCGGTTGACTCACACAGTGTGGGATCATACAATAGAGAACCCGAGAGTTCCTCTGGGACCCTCCTGCCCCGACACCTCTTACTGGAATAGTGCTGAACCAGGGCCTGGAGGGTGGGGAAGGTGACCCGAGGAGAGATGTAATAGCCACCGTCGTCCAGGGAGCGGATCTTATAGTGCTTGACCACCTCCCCCTGGGTGGTGACATCCTTCACAGACAGGGAAAAGGCACCTAGAGGGTTAACAGACACGTGAGAAGTGAGGCAGGAATGTAAAACCCAGGACTAGAAGTGGGGCTCCTGTAAGCTGAATAAGGTACCCCCAATTCTGTTCTCAGCCATTTCAGGGCAATCCCCCTTTCCCTTTGGTCTGGCTCCACTCTTCCAGAAACACTTCCTATTTGGTGACTGTCTGACCCAGACTTTCCCTCGAGTCCCCAAACTACCGGGAATCAGGAACTCTGGGGCAGACAGGACCGTTTCTCAGCTATACATGGGTCCTCTATTGGAGTGTCTGAGATACGGAGGGTTGCCAGGAGACTCGGAGCTTTAGTATCTTTGACTTGTGGGCTGATGACTTCCCCAGAGAAAACGGCCAGTCGGGCTCTTTAGTTCCATGCTCTTCCCAGAAACATGATGAGCTATTTCGCAGAGGTTACGGCCACAGATTTTCCCATTTTCAAACTCTTTATTTGTGAGATATAGAGACACTGAAAGGAGGTTACTTTGAAAGTTAACAGCCGGCTTGGGGTTCCGGGTGCCCCCACTTTCCCTGTAGGTGCACCTTTGAGACGCAGTCCCACCCTTCGCCACAAGGGGTCAGGCCAGGACACTTCGCTGCATGAGGCCCTTGATACGGGTCCAGGCTGATAGCGTTGGGTGCTTGCGTGTCTCAAGCCTCTTTCCTGCTTGTGTCTTTTCTTGGCCTATGTGTTCCTCACAACAAACTTGCAAAAGAATGCCAAGAGGCCCCACTCCCTTCCAACACACCTTAAAGCTGCTGCAGCCCTTGCCCCGGACCTTAGCCCTAGATCGGATACTGCAGACTTCCCCACTCCAACCTGCTCTCGCAACCATGCCTCTGTCTCTAAGGGCCCAGAGCAGGCACTATTGAGTTCAGCGATCTCACACCAGCGCAGCGAGGTCAAGCGCTTTTCCCGCTGGGATGCTGCACCTGTATAAATGCCAAAGCATTTCTTTCTTTCCTTCACTAGATGTAGCTCCTGAAACTTGAAGCCATCCAAGGTCCTGCCTACCTTATAGAAACTGGGTAGTTTTAAAAGGCACCCCAATACTGCCAGCTCCATGTCGATGGGACCTCCTGTCTTTGGGGAGTGGCTGGGCTGCCTGGGGCATATGGAGAAGTACCAATTTGCTTTTTGTTTTTTTCCGAAGCAGGGTTTCTCTGTGTTGCCCTTGGCTGTCCTGAAATTCACTCTATAGACCAGGCTGGCCTCGAACTCACAAAGACCCATCTGCCTTTGCTTCCCAAGTGCTGAGTTACAGTCATCCTCACTCTCCATCACCCTCTCTCCTCTCCTGCCCTCCCCACTGAACCCTTTCCTCTCAAATTCCTTACCACTGAAGAGTCTGCCTACCTCTCAGCCAGGACGTCAGTAGCTCCTCACACAGAAACCAATAACCAACTGCTTGAGAAGCCGAGGGGCATCCCAAGGGTTGCACGGGGCTCCTGAGGCAGCTTCTTGCTTAGCTTGAAATAAAGGCTGTGGCTTTGACATGCATTGTGGGATTCTGCTTTGGAATTATGGGGAGCATGTGTGTGTGTGATAATGGAGAGTCCCACAGTAGTTAAGTGAAAAAAACAACCGCAGCAGAACGGCCCTGTGGGAAGCTAACAGGGACCTAAAGCTAACCAAAGAGTTAACCAGCAGAAGAATGGACTCTAGATAAGCCAATCACCTCTCAGGGAAGAGGCCAGTGGAGGAGCGAGGGGCTCTTCTACATCTAGAATGTTCTGCCTTCTGGCTGTGGTTACATGGGGGTTTATTCATTGCTCTGTATAATTTATAATCGCTCACAGTTTTGCATACATTGTACATACTTCCTATTTTATAATAAGAAGGACATTAAGGATCTGGGGCACAGGTCAGTTGATAGAGGGATTGACTAGTGTTTGAGTCCCAGAACCACAAAAACAAGTGAGGCCTTGTCTCCAAAACAAAACAAAAAAGACATTAGAAGGAATGTCAATTGGATGGGTACATGCCTGTAATCCCAGCTCCCAGCAGAAGCAAGAGGAGAAATACAAGGTTAAGGTCAGCCTGTTCTACATAGAAAAACTCTCTAAAAATAATAATAAATAAACAAGGAGAAGAATGTAGGAGAATATTATTTAGAAAATGGCAGACAGGAGGGAGGGAAGCAGAAGCAGTGGCCCGAGGCTGGTGGAAGCATCTGACTCAGCCACACACAGATCTGAATCTCTGAGTCTTGGGTGTTGGCTTCGATTTTTTTAGACCGGGTTTCTCTATGTAACAGTCCTGGCTGTCCTGGAACTCGTTTTGTAGACCAGACTGGCCTCACATTCACAAAGATCTACCAGCCTCTGCTTCCCAAGTGCTGGAATTAAAGGCCTGCACCACCATACCTAACAGCTTCTAATCCACCAGTCACTGCCCCATCTACTCCGAGACACAGGCCACCTACCAACCTCCTAAGACCTGCCAGCCTCTGCCTGAGATGTTTTTTCTTTTTTTTAATTAATTAATTTATTAAAGATTTCTGTCTCCTCCCCGCCACCGCCTCCCATTTCCCTCCCCCTCCCCCAATCAACTCCCCCTCTCTCATCACCCCGAAGAGCAGTCAGGGTTCCCTGCCCTGTGGGGAGTCCAAGGACCACCCACCTCCATCCAGGTCTAGTAAGGTGAGCATCCAAACAGCCTAGGCTCCTACAAAGCCAGTACGTGCAGTAGGATCAAAAACCCATTGCCATTGTTCTTGAGTTCTCAGCAGTCCTCATTGTCCGCTATGTTCAGCGAGTCCCATTTTATCCCATGCTTATTCAGACTCAGGCCTGCTGGCCTTGCCTGAGATGTTTTTTAAAGATCCTCTGAGCTTCTTGAGTCTTTGATTTCAAAGTGTGTCAGGGACTGGGAGCTGCGTGGTACTTCCTCAGCCCCCATCTGCCTCCCTTAGCTATGACCACTGCGGCACAGGGCTTTCCACTGCCCCACCATCCAGATCCTAGGGGTGTCAGTCTCGGGGGCCAGGAAAACAGCAGGTGTGGACAGCCTCAAAGCCAGCCCCCCCAGGCAGGGACACAGGACAGAAGCCTTCGGGGATCCCTCCCACTCCAGACGGAGGCCTCAGTAGGGGCTTCCCAGGATCACACAGAGCAAGATGGTGAGGCCCCAGACTTGCCTTTATTGCTCTCACTCTCTCTGATGAGGAAGGCCCCAGCCTTGTTCATTGGAGCCAGCAGCTGCCTCTCAGCATCCTTCCTGCTGATGGTCCTGAAGAACCATCTGGAAAACAGCGACAGTGGGTGTGCCTCAGAGTTGGGGATACCCCCAAGTCTATCCTGAGATGTTCCTCATATCTCGTTAAGTTAGATGCCCCAAAGTCCCTGCAACCCCGTTCCATCCCATCTCCCAACAACTTCTAAGCTCATGCTTTCCCTGATGAAATGAGAACATGAGTTATGTGACCTCTATTGGTCCAGAAAGCCCCTGGCAAAATCACACCCGATCCACTACCCTCCCCCTGGCACCAGATGTTGTCATGAGGTTGCCATTGTCTTGCCATCCGAGTGAATACAGTACTGCCAGGGGCTTTCTGGGCCTGGACTCTTCCCAAGTCCCCTCTCTTTAGCACGGGGACATTAGCACTTGTGGTCAGATGTAGAATGCTCCTTATATAAATGGTCCCCAGCGAGTGGTTCCATCTGGAAGGTTGTGGAACCTTTGAGATACGAGGTCTAACTGGAGGTCATGGGGGTGTCACTTGAGGCGACAAGTCAGCTCAGCTTTCCTGCCAGAGCTCTGGCTACTTCCTGGCCCACCGAGATGTGAGAGGTCCCCAGTTGTACATTCCTGCCACCATGAATGCTACTTTGTCTTTTCCATCAGGATGGACTGTACTCTCTTAAACAATGAACTAAAATACCCCTCCCCCATATACTGTATTTTTTAAAATAGGGACAAAAGACATAACTAATACAACATGGTTCTGGAGAAAGACCCAGGGCTCACGGTGTGTGGGAAGGGAAGGAGGCAGTGTTGCCACCATGATGTGGTGCGTGCCCATGTCTCTGTGCCATGTGAGGGAGTAGGTTAGTGGCCGAGGGGCACCTTCCCCGTGTACAGAAGCTGGTGAGGAGAACGCTGAAGAAGTCCTCTGGGGATGAGTGGTCACATAGAACCTTGCTGTGGATTCTGGAGGGGACCAGGCACTGGGGATAGTCTCACCCAGAGAAGCCAGGAAGCGAGTGTCCCTTCCTTCAGGTGAGAAGACAGACAGACTCCCTGAGTATCCCTCAGAGTGTTAGACAAGATCCAGAACCTCCAATTCACAACCCCTCATCAACAGCCTCTATCAGCTCTCCCTGGCCCTGCTATATTCAGAACGGCTAGAGCAGCCCTGACACCTCTGACTCTAGGCAATTTATCCACCTACTTTTCTACCTCCAGGGTCTCCACCGGGGCTACAAAGTTGCTGGGCACATAGCCTTCTCTTCCGGTGATGAGCGATCTAGCCAGCCACCAGTCTCCAGTGCTAGTGGGAAGAGGGGAGACAGAAATATGACAGAGGCTCACTGTAGATGTTTTGGGCAGCTCCCGGCACCCCACAACACGTCCTATTCTGATAGAAGACAGGATGGCAGAGGTGGACAGACAGTATGGTGATCAAGAGGTGCTGTATGAGTGGCCCATCCACTGTGCGGAGCATGTGACAGACAGAAGGGGTCACGGTGCAGAGGAAGAAGGGAAGATTTGTCTGGACAGCCTCACTGGCCCAAGGACCCTGTCCTTTTCTAATCGGCCCCTGTCTTAACGGATGGGGCGTGTCCAAAACTTATGGGATGAGTTGGGACTGGTTAAAAAACAAACCCAGGAAGGAGGGCTGTTGGCAAGAGAGGAACTGAAAACCTACGCAGGGTCAAAGGTCAGGGCACTCATGGGTTCAGCTCAAACCTACTGCAGAACTTCAGGAACAAATCAGACCTTGGGGCTCCATGGTGTAGGCTTAAAGGGTGGAGGAAGGGAGAGAAGAAGGGGGAAAACAAACAGACCTTGGAGGGTGTCCTGAGAAAGGGCACAGGAATTAAGCCGACATGGAGTTACTATGTGGGGTCCAGAGAGGTTTCTTGCTAGAGTTTAACAGCAGAACAGAAGGCTGGAAATAGAATCGACCTGGTCAGAAGGATGTGGCGGGAGGACAATGGCTCGAGCTTAAGAAAATGCCAGGAGACAGGAGAGGGGCATGGCGATAGTGAAGACCCTCAAGGGATGCCCCAGGGATGTGGACAGTGGGGGATCCTGTCTGACAGGGGCAGCATTCTAGACGTTTACCTCCTCAAGACCTGGAGCTTCTCTCCCTTCAGCACCTGCAGGTCCCTGTCATTCACGGCCGCATAGTCAAACAGGGCCACCACAAAATGCTCCTCTGAAAACGACAAGGAAAAGATGGCTACTACTGGGTCTACAAGAGAGGCAGAGGTCTGGGGTACTATGTGCTGTGAATCATCTTCCACCTCTGAAGATGATTAGTGACAGGGAACCGAAAACCTACGCAGGGTCAAAGGTCAGGGCACTCCTGGGTTCAGTTCAAACCTACTGCGGAACTTTAGAACTTGCGATGTTAAGACTCAAACTTGTACCAAAGACTGTCAGTATTTCCTTCCCCTGAGTCTCTATTCTAAAGATGGGGTACCTCCTGATAGAAAGTGGAGGATCACTTTTCTGTTGAGAAAGATAGCGTCCTTAGCCAGGTAAGGGACACCAGATGATAACACTGATTAGTTCTAGCGCTTTGTTTATAAAGATAAAAAGTTGATCTCTCCCAGGACAGGAGAGGTGTGTTACCATGGTGACATCTTCCCCTGTCCTGGAATACAGTGGTCTGTGTGCTGCATGCTCCATGTTCTCCATGAGTGAAGAGATGGCTGGTGTGGTGGCTGATGGGGATGCATGGAGGTTAGTTCTGAATGAGGCTTGATGAGACCCAGCCCAAAAGGAGGCTCATTCATTATGTGACCACAATAGTCCAGTTAGAGCAGAGTGGAGTCTGGGATAAAGGAGGAAGTACACATGGCTAGAAGGTTTTCAGGGGAGACAGGACACAGACAGAAAGAGGGAGGCAAGGAGTTGTCCTCCACGTGGACCAGACCTCGTGCCGACAGCGAAGGAGTCTGCGAGGTTGTGTCTGTGAGCCAGGCCTCAACAGTGCCGGATCCGCTCCCGTAACTTTTTCCTTTGGGATCTTTTACAGCTTGCAGAGTGGTTTTTACACTCCCAGCTTTCCCTTCCCCTTTCCAGTCCTATGGGGCCCGCCCCAACTGCTCTGGTTCTAACACATGGTGTGTACTGAGAGATGCACTTGTGCCCCGTTCTTACCTTGATCCGGGTGCTGGTTAGGAGATGGAGGGCTGAGGTGGTTGAAGACAACCTTGGGCAGAAGTACACTGAGTTAGTGGGCAGTCTGCAGCAAAAGCAGACTAAAGGACCAGTTGGCTAGATTACCTGTGGGGACCCGCTCTGAGGAAGGAGAGGTGCCACCATACGGGGATACTTAGATAAATTCTGTATACGCTCCTTGGAGCGCCCCTGTCTTCCCAGGCCATCTGCCATCCTTGCCTTGACCATATATGGAGATGCCACAGCCTCAAAGGGGGAAAAAAAACCCTGTCTCCTCCGTTAAAATTCTGGCTCCACCATTGAAGAAGTTGCAGACAGGTATTTACTGGCTAAGAAAAATATCTTAAAATTGCGTTTCCCTAAAACTCAATCAATGTTCTCTGGTGTCTAACCCAAGGGAAGACTTCCACACATCTGTGCCAGAACACAGCACAAGGGTATGCCTAGTGTAGTATTGGTCTCACATAAAGCATTTTTCATCATGGGCATAGCCCTTATGATCCATGGCAGAACAATGAAATAAGGAGCTATATCTACCATGCCCCAGTGTGGTTAAATCTCACAAACACCATGCTGGATCCACAGACTCTTATCCCCTTGGAACCGAAGCCCAAAGAAGCTCTTCTTTGAGTTACCCCAGTCACGGCCGTTTATTATAGTAACAGAAATGTAGCTAAAGCAGCAACAATGAGACCGGCCTCAGCCTCCTGCTCCTGTGACTTGGCCGGGATGGACTGTATCCTAGAACCATGAACTCGGGGGCAGGAGCTCAGGACAGTCGATTCTAAGTATCTCTGGCAAGTGCAACAGAAAGGAATCATCATCTTTCTCAAATTAGTATGCATTATGCAGATTTAAAAAGTTAGGTTCTAGGCGTCTACTGATTAGTACGTCACTTCAAGGAAATAACTTGACCTAAGTTTGAATTTACCCATATTCTCATCCATCCATCCATCCATCCATCCTTCATCATTCATTCATTCATTCATTCACTCACTCAATAAATGTCTCACTGTGTGCAGAGTCTTGTGTGACACTTGGACCCAGCTAGAAGAGAGGCCAGGGCTCATCTATAAAAGGGAACCAGCAGTCTCTGCTCAGGTCTCTGCTAGAATTTTGGTACTGCCTACAATAACAGTCAGGGAAGGACATGGGTCCAGTCATGATTCCAATTGCCCCCAAACTAATAGGTTTGTGACCAAGCAGAAACTGAAATCAGTCATCTAGACGCCAGAGGGGCTGGTTCAGGGAGTACCTCGTATCGTAGACTCTCTCCTGGAAGGGGCTGATCACTTACCAGAGGTGGCAGGGGTGGGGGAGCCTTGCTCTGGGCATGAACCTTCACGGGGCTCCAGCCCTTGCCCTTCTCACCGCCGACCTGCCTCTTGCTGCTCAGCAGCCCCATCCTGTAGGAGAGTATCGGCAATGAATGAGAACCCAAGCCCCTGGCTCCCTGCATCCAACCTTTCAACCCCTTCTGGTTAGAAATACCTGACTGCGCAGCTCTCCACAGCAGAGCACGGGAGAAGAGGCTGAGAGGGCTAACTGGTACCCATCCTTTTCTCAGTGACCCAGAGAGGGAAAATATCCGTGTTTTGGACACAGATATCATCTGGCATGGGTGCCAGTTTCTCAGGGACAGTAACGTGGGCAGGGGAGTGATCTTGATTTGACAGGAGCCTGACCATGTCTGGTGGCCTGCTTTTAGTCTTATTTTGCCAGAGGGCCTCTACGTCACTGGGGAGTCTCCCCTTCCCTCCCTGGGTGTTTGGGTCTTTCCCACATTCACTAAGATTCTTCGCCAAAGAATAAACTTGACCATGATCGCTCTTCCACACAAAATTTCCAGTGTTACCAGGTACGTATGGCCGGGCCTTCAGTGCCTGCTGTGCTAGCTGTCAGTTTGTCCACTGCATAGGGCATCTCACCCTAAAACTCCAACTGCAGAGCACCCTACTCGACATGCTGAAAATAAAACCTCACCATTGACAGAGGAGCCCGTGTTCACTTAACCAGCAAAATGGACTATTTCAAGATTCTGACAGGAAATCCAGTTCATGACCCACTACTTACATTCCATGAACAACTGACTTTCCAGGGCTTTGGGGAGTGCATAGGTTCTCAGTGAAGACCAGCTACAGACTAGTCACTCAGGAGGCTGTGTGACAACTTTCTCTGTGACTGGGCTTGGGCTAACTCTGCAATTTCAGGGTGGTTAGAGACAGGATGTGCAGAAGTCCACCAGGGCAGGGGGAGCACGTGTAACTCTGGTGTTTCAGGAGGCTTGGAGCTTCATCCAGTAGACAATGGCCTCCCTTCCCAGAAAAGATGGGAGGAGGATGTGGGCCTGTCTGTGTGTGTGTGTGTGTGTGTGTGTGTGTGTGTGTGTGTACTTTGTGGGTTACCAAAAAGAGGGCAGGAGACTTTCGTTGCTTAGAAACATACTTGACCCCCATGCAGACTCTCATAAGGGCCAGGAGGTCCCTGTTTACCCTAGGGAGGTGCTCAAAGTCCGAAACCAAACGGATGTGGTGAAGGCAACAGTTAAAGCCAGAGAGCAGAAACCCTTTAGCCACACCTGCTGTGTGTGTCGTGGTTGAACAGCAATCGACACCTCCAGTTTTGATGTCTGTGATTGCATCAGCAGACTGGCTGCAATAGTTCTTGTGCATGAAACAGGAGAGCCAGGGAGGCTTTGAGGTGGCCTGGAAGGTGGCGGAGCAGCATCTCTGATGCTGTAGCAGTTCACGCAGGAAACAGGTGGACAGGCGACCCTGCCAGGACAGTTCAAGTTCCCATCTCTGTTTTCTCCCCTGCGAGGAATGCCACCTGCTCACAGAGCTTCCAAGGCCACTTCTTTCCCCACATTGTTCCAACAACAGCGGTCAGGGGTTGGGTGACCAGAGCTCAGAACAGCCCACCCACTGGCTTTGTGAACATGGGCAAACCATTTCACTTCTCGGAGTCTGTCTCCCTGTCGATGGGAAGGTTTGAGTCCATTCCTAGTACCACAGACAAAGCCTTCTGAAGAAGGCATCCTCGAAATGCGGCTGAGAAAATTGAATAATTGCCCTGCCATCTAGGATGGGGTCCAAGAGCTCTCTTTCTGCAGAATTAAACCAAAGTACGACATTCTCAATTCCATCTTGTCCGTTTGGCTTGTCTCTGCAATCCCTTTCCAGCTGGTCACGAATGTATTTTAATTACGCTTTCCTGTGACAGTTGGCTATGTCTATTTGTGTAAAATAAGGGGAAAGGGCACCGAAATATTGAAACATTGTGTGAACACTGCTGCCTGGGCAAGAGCAGTTGTCCCAGCACCGCTGGGCTGTTGCTAAGCAGCCGCAGCTCCAGGGCAGCTGCGACTGCTCGGTCTCTCCCTGATGTGCTCCCGTCTAGGTTCAGTGCACAGAAGAGGTTTGGGCAAGTTGATGCACAAAGAACAGATATGTAGGTTTAAAATGAAAGGTCAACAACGTATATGTAATTAATGTGCATTGCCCAGCGTCCTCCACCCCACCCCGCAAGATGAAGACAAGGAAGAAGCAAGGAATAAACAGGACACCAAATAAACATTTTGATATATATATATATATATATATATATATATATATATATATGATTAACACAGATGATAGCCTGTTTTCTGATGCCGATGAGCTAGTGAGTGGCCTGTGGGAGTCACGATTCTTCCTCCCCGCCCCCCCCCACCAGGGCTTTGTAATTTCCAAGGTAAGTCCTGAGATGTATTGGGATTGTCTGTCTTTTCTTTGGAGGCCAAGGCTTGATATAAGAAACCAGAAGGTTTGGGAGTGGGTTGAAAGATGGTGGCCAGTGGAGCCCCCTTGAAGCCAGCAAAGCATTGAGCCTTTTATAGACCTACACTGGCATCACTAATCCAGAAACCCAGGCTCGTTCTTCTAGAAACAGGAGACTCCCGGTTGAAACAGATATCACAAATGAAGTCATTGTTAGGGTATACAGTTTCAGGTCTGTCTGACTCTGATTCATACTTTCGAGTGGCAGGGGCTGTCTGGTATTTGGTGCAGCGATCATAACACTCCACCCACAGGACACTGATTTGGGGGTCAGACAGCGTAGTAAGCCAAAATACATGGTGCAACTGTTTGCCCTTCAGTAAGTGGCTTAGGATCTGAGTGTGTTAGTTGGAGTAGTGACTGTCTCTATCCCAAGGGTTCTGTTATAAGGCCTGAATTAGCATTACTTATTGCTAGTACATCTTAGAACAGTGTCCAGCTCACCTAAATGTCTAATAGGTGCCGCACTGTTATGCCAGATACACGAACAACCAGTGGTTACAGTTCCTTCAATGACCACGAGAGGTGAATGTTCCTAGTTCCTCTCCGCAGATGGCAGTTAGGGACAGCAGCAATCCGTCTGCCATTGTGCAGTCAGGGGATTGCAAGCTTTGCTTTTAACAGTTACAACTCATTATTGTTCCGTGGAGGCTACGCAGCCAACAATCACCTCCTGCTGGCTTCTTCCTTGGTTCGTCCTTGAGAGTCCAACACAGTCCTACACAACTTGAGATGATTACTATTTTCCTGCCCCCACTTTGACTAGTTCCATGTCCTTGATTTTTACAATACAAGCCCTATAGGATGTTCTGTATTTTGGGCTTCGCTTCCTCGTTATGGTTCATAGCAAACCTCTCTCTCCCCTTATACATGGAGCAAAAGCCACAGGCTCCATTTGATTCATATGCATCTTTCCCTGGTAGGAATGCTCCCTATGGGTGATGTATGCTGTAGGAGGGACACAATGTAGCCATGCTAAGATCATCAAAGTTCAGGTGCTCTGTCTCCATCCACTATGTTCTCACCAACATTTCAGCTGACTTTTCGTTAATAGTTACAAAAGCTAATACTCTAATTTCATCATAGGTTTCACATCTGTTAGTTGGGAGTTGAGAGAAGAAATGGCCAGAAAATGGGAACCCCGGAAAGACTGCCAATCACAATCCTACCACAGGCAGGCATTTTCCCTAGGGCATTTGAGGCAGGAAATGTGTTGAGAAAATGAGGATTTTTCCATTAGCTGGATTATAGAGCGTGTATCAGAGTCATTTGAGGGAGTGCAGTTCAAGCCACGTGCAATGGATTTTAACGACTGATAATTTGGGGCTGGAGAGATCACTTAGCAGTTAGGAGCACTGGCTGCACCTTCCAGAAGAGTCCGCTTTGATTCCCTGTACTTAAATGACAGCTCACAACAGCCTGTAACTTTAGTCCCAGGAGACCTGACATCCTCACCTATGGTGTACAGACATACATGCAGGCAGGACATAGACAAACAAACAAATATATTTTTAAGATAGCTGAACACTTCTGATAGTCCCATCAAGGGATTAACCATGTGTACTGGTTAATTTTATGTCAACTTGAGACTAGTCAAAATCATCTAAAAGGAGGGAACCTAAATTGAGAAAATGCCTCCATAAGATCAGGCTGTAGGCAAGCTGTAGGGCATTTTCTTAATTGGGACGGTCCTGGGTTCTATAAGGAAGCAGGCTGAGCAAGCCACGGGGAGCGAACCAGTAAGCAGCACCCCTCCATGGTCTCTGAATCAGGTTCCTGCCATTTGAGTTCCTGTCCTGACCTTCTTGGATGATAAACAATTATGCAGAAGTATAATCGGAATCTGTTCTTTCCTCCCTCACTTTCCTTCGGTCCCGGGGTTCCATCACAGCAATAGGAACCCTAACTAAGACGCCTTGACTGATCCTACTTAGCTCCCAAGTAGTTTACTCTCCCAACGTGAGCAATGGGTTTGATAACAACATGTGGTTTTGTACCATCTGGCTGGGCGAATGAGGACCCCTGGGCATGTGTGATTCGGTGTGAAGGCAGAAGCTGTCAGCGATGACTGAGGCACACTGAGGAGGAGGTTACTCCTGGTGCTGTTTCAATTCTGTAAAAACCCAGATCATTTCTGCTGTGGAAATACTCCCACCCCCACTGCGGTAAATCTGCTAGAGAAGATTTTCTGATGATAAACGGTTTGAGGGTTCCGAGCAGAGAGCTTCAGGAGGGAAGGTGACCGTCTCGTGAGGCTGCTCGAAATACGGCATGCCGATGATGCATTGAAACCTGTGTCTCTCTGAAGCCTTGGAGAAGCCCAACACACATTGCGTGATTATACACACAAATGAAACTCCTTTATGTGGATCAAAATTATTCTCAGAGGGAAATCACATGCAAATTTATATTTTTAAAAATCCCCCACTAGTGATCACGGAAACACGCTAGTGATCTGCTCTTGTGTCAACATAGCTACCCTCATATCTTGCATTGACGGCACAAGGGTCGTAATCTACTCTTTGGTGTTTATTTTTTTGTAACTTTAAACAATTCAATGAAATGTTAAATCTCAAGCTCATTACTTCTTAATGGAACCCATTCTTTGTATGGCAAAGGATTCTGAAACATGGTTTTGTGCAGTGAGCAACTGATTGGAGCCCCATGCCAACATTTCTGCCTCAAAGGTGGGGTTGGGCTCCAGGATCTGCATTTTAAGGTCAGTGACTGACTGATGATACTTCACATAAATGCTGTTAGTTGCCTTTGCTTCCGGAGCATGCGTTGTAATAGGGACCAGTAGTTCCGCAGTCCTTTCTTTGAGTTTACCATAAGCAACACTAATTATCCTCTTGTCTATAAGTGAACTGCCTCTTTTCTGTCCTCCATACAAATATTTCTTATGTGACCCTAGCTGGGCAGTGGTGGCACATGCCTTTAATCCCAGCACTTGGGAGGCAGAGGCAGGCAGATCTTTGTGAGTTCAAGGCCAACCTGGTCTACAAGAGCTAGTTCCAGGACAGGCTCCAAAGCTACAGAGAAACCCTGTCTCGAAAAACCAAAACAAACAAACAAAAACAAACAAGCAAAAATTTCTTATGTGGCCCTGTGTTTCCTGCATAGTTTTTTTTATTTTGGTTTTTTTTGGGGAAGGAAGAGTTTATTTAAGTTTACAGTTCTAAGCGGCAGTCCATTATTGTGGGAAAATCATGACAAAAATAACTTCACAGCTCATCACATCACATTAGGGTCAAGTAGAGGGAAAGCAAAGACAAGCGTGTTTACCTATACTCAGTCCCTTCTCTATCTTACACAATTCTTGATCCCTGACAAGGAATGGTGCTGCCCAGAGTGGACTGGGTCTGTGCATATCAATTGACATCAGTCATCAATCTAATTCCGCTTAGACATGCCCACCGGCTATCCTGATCTAAACAGTCACTCATTGAGGATCTCTTCCCAGACAGCTCAAGACTGTGACAAGTTGAGGATTAAAAGCAGTCATCAAGAATGTATAGACCAAGTCACCCAGCTGTAGAGGAAGCAAGATGTGACTGCCTCACTGAAAAAGGTACCAAGCCACCTAGACACTGAGGAAGCCAGACACAGAGCAAGCAAGATGTGATTACCTCACTGAAAAAGATAAGTGTACATCCTATCTCTCCACAAAGAGACTTCTCTTTGCAACAGAGAACATTATAGAAACTAAAAACATGGAAAACATGATTGTGGTGGTGTCACCACACAGATGTGAAGTCTGGAGATTGAACTGTGTGAGCAAGAGATAAATTCCTGTACATAAAGAGTTCACATTAGTTACTCCGACATACCATCTCATTCTCAGAGGAATTCTAATATTCTTATAATCAGACTGGTTTTCTCTAACACCTACAAGTTGCAGGAACATTCTGATCTTACAGCCAAGGAAGCGGTCTCCCGTGCCAATGCGTTCAAGGCAGAGAAGATTTCAAAACAGTTTTCTAGTGTCTCTGTTGTGTGATTCTTAGAGATCAGTCACTGGTTTGCACATCTGCAATGAGAAAGATCAGGCAGGGCAGAAGGAAATACAAATGTCCAGTTTGAGGGGAGAAAGAGCACAAGAAGTGTAACGTTGGAGACTTGCTTGGTGCTGAAAGAGATAAAGAAGAATGGAGTAAAGAGAGGGGTCCTCTCAGGGCAAGACCCCGGCCAGCCAATCCTGTAATTTGTGAGAAGAAAAGGCCTTAAGGAATGACTTGTCCCTAAAGAGCAACAACAAATCACAGCTTTTGCCAATACAATTCAAGAAGGGTCTAGGTTTCAGGTTTTATCCTAAGCAGGCAGCAGAACTTGGCAACTTTGGTCATGTGATTCTGGTGTTATAGTCATGAAGGAAACATGAGTAAAGACATTGTGGAATCATCCTCTGTGCTTACGGATATCTGTTGAGGACAGGCATATATCTGGGCATATGACAGCATGGAGGCCTAGAGCGAGTATTGCGTGAAGCTGTGGAGGTGAAGCCTGCATTTCATTGGTGGCCCTAAGAGGACGGAGATGCAAGAGCTGTGGAAACCCTGCCAAGGAAAGCTGCTAACAGGGAGTGGAAGCAGCCCAAGAGAAGGAAGTCTGCTGCAGTCAACAAAGCTGAGAGGACTGAGAGAGCTAAGAGCCCTTTGATATCAGACATGGAGATGCAGAGTTTGGAGTTTGCCCTGCTGGGTTTTGGTCTTGCTTTGGTCCAGCATGTCCTCCCAACACCCTCTTTTCTCCCTTTAGAAATAGAAATATGTTTTCTGTAACACTGTATGGTGAAACAGGCAATTTGATGCTTACATTTATATTAGGTTATAGTTAAGAGATTGACTTGAGTCTCAGAAGAGATTTTGGGCTTTGAAGTAGTGTTGAGACTCTGAAAAACTATGGGGACTTTTGAAGTTTGACAAAGTGAATTCTGCTTTATGACATCGCTACAAGCCTATGGAGGGCCAGAGAATGGACTGTGGTGGGTGGAATAAACCCCCCATAGGCTCATGTATTTGAGTGCTTGGTCTCCAGTTGCTAGAACTTTTGGAAGGGATTAGGAGGTGGGGCCTTTCGGAGGATGTATGTCACTGGAGGTGGCTTGGAGGTCTCTAAAGCCCACAGAACATGGACAAACCTCTCTCCGGGGGCAGGAAAGGAAGAAAAAATAGATGAGACTCTTTCTGATGAAGTGTGCAGATGAAATTGGAAATAGACACAAAAGGCTGAGGAGGATGGAGCCCATGTGAAGCCTGGAGGACAGGGAATGACTGGTCAGTTCTTCCTAGTGCTCCTCCCCCACACTCAGGAGCCCTTTGTGACAGGGAGACAGGAGCTCTGTGATGCGGACCCGGGCCCAGTTACCAACTCCCGGAAAGAACTCTCAGCATTCAGTTGCCTGAGAGCAACAGTGCGATTCAGATGGAGACTTTTCTCTCTCTTCTGGAAAGCGTTGATCCTTTATGGCTGACCCCCAGCTCCACCACTTGGGCAACGGACATGATCTTTGCCTTTGCGTGTGGGCTGGGACTCTTCCACCTATTATTACCCCTCCTCCCTTTTGACTCACCCTCACCTCCACCAGCAGAAAGCAGCACCACCACCAAAAAGGTGTTGAAGAGGGAGCCCAGCAAAGTCAGGAAGAGAATCAGGACCGTGAAGGCTTACAGAGGCCGCAGGAAGAAACCCAAGGAGGACAAGGTACTGGTTTTACTTCTGCACAGCAGGCTGGAGAGGCTTGTCAGCACCATCAGCTTTTGCCAGCTCCTAGGACAAGATGTCTCAGGTGAAGCATTCACACCAGATGCTGCCAAAGCCCACCTGCCACCTAGGCAGCCCACAGAGGAGTCTGTGGCCACCACTTCATCCCTAGAGACCTCCTCTGCTCCTCGCAATGGACACCTGTTGATCAAAGATTCTAAACCCTTGTGGCCTGTCCTGCTGAATTCCTCACCGATTGAATCACAGTCGTCTGTGAGTGCCTCTTGGCCACCAGAGAACTTGACACCAGGAAGACGCCATTCACCACCACAACAACAGGCAACTTCCTACCCATCTCATCCTCTGGATCCTGTGGCTTGTCCTCCACCCATGCAAGATCCCAGCATGGCAGCTCCTCAGTTTGCTGGAAAATATTGGCGACCTCATAGAGCACACCTCGACCATGGTTTGCCTTCTCCCCATCCTATGCCTTAACCTGTGATTTCTTTCTTGGCCCATTTATCATCTGTGTAAAGGAGGGCTACAGATTTTTTTTTTAAGTTAATCTTGTATCCTGCTACATTACTGAAAGTGTTTATGAGTTGTAGAAGTTCCTTGGTAAAATTTTTGGGGTTGCTTATATAAACTATTATATCATCAGCAAATAATGATAATTTGACTTCTTTTCCAATTTGTATCCCCTTGATCTCCCTTTGATGTCTTATTGCTCTAGCTAGGACCTCAAGAACTATATTGAATAGATATGGAGAGAGTGGACAACCTTATCTTGTTCCTGATTTCAGTGGGATTGCTGTGAGTTTCCCTCGATTTATTTGATGTTGGCTGTTGGCTTGGTGTATATTGCCTTTATTATGTTTAGTATCCCTTGTATCCCTGCTCTCTCCAAGACCTTTGTCATGAAAGGATGTTGTATTTTGTTGAAAGCTTTTTCAGCATCTAATGAGATGATCATGTGGTTTTATTTTTCAGTTTGTTTATATGATAGATTACATTGACAGATTTCATATGTTGAACCAACCCTGCATCTCTGGGATGAAGCTGACTTGTTCATGGTGGATGATGGTTCTGATGTGTTCTTGGATTCGATTTGCCAGCATTTTATTATTTTTGCATCAATGTTCATGAGTGAGATTGGTCTGTAATTCTCTTTCTTAGTAGTGTCTTTATGTGGTTTGGGTATCAGGGTAATTGTAGCCTCATAAAAAGAGTTTGACAATGTTCTGTCCATTTCTATTGTGTGGAACAAGTTGAAGAGTATTGGTATTAGTTCTTTGAAAATCTTGTAGAATTCTAAGCTGAAACCATCTGGTCCTGGACGTTTTTTGGTTGGGAGACTTTTGATGACTGTTTCTATTTCTTTAGAAGTTATAGGTCTATTTAATTTGCTTATCTTGTCATGATTTAATTTTGGTAAGTGATATTTATCCAGAAAGTTGTCCATTTCCTTTATGTTTTCCAATTTTGTGGAGTACAGGTTTTCAGAATATGACCTGATGATTCTCTGGATTTCCTCTGTGTCTGTTGTTATGTCCCCCTTTTCATTTCTGATTTTGTTAATTTGGATATTCTCTCTATGCATTTTGGTTAGTTTGGATAAAGGTTTGTCTATTTTAGTGATTTTTCTCGAAGAACCAACTCTTTGTCTCATTGATTCTTTGTATTGTTTCCTTTGTTTCTATTTTGTTGATTTCAGCTCTCAATTTGATTACTTCCTGCCGTCTAGTTCTCTTGGGTGAGTTTGCTTCTTTTTGTTCTAAAGTTTTCTAATGTTCTGTTAATTCACTAGTGTGGGATGTTTTTTTCCAGCTTCTTTATGTAGGCATTTAGTGCTATGAACTTTCCTTTTAACACTGCTTTCATTGTGTCCCATAAATTTGGGTATGTTGTATGGTCATTTTCATTGAATTTTAGGAAGTCTTTAATTTCCTCCTTTATCTCCTTCTTGACCCATTGATGATTCAGATGAGCATTGTTTAATTTCCATGTGTTTGTGAGTTTTCTGGAATTAGTGTTGTTATTGAATTCTAGTTTTAAGCCATGGTGATCCAATAAGATATGTGGGATTATTTCATTATTTTTTTGTATCTGTTGAGGTTGGTTTTGTTACAGAGTATGTGGTCAATTTTTGAGGAGGCTCCATGAGGTGCTGAGTATTCTTTTATGTTTGGATGGAATATTCTACAGATGTCTGTTAAGTATATTTGAGCTGTAACATCTGTTAGTTCCTTTATTTCTCTGTTAATTTTCGGTCTGACTGACCTTTCCAGTGGTAAGAGTGGAGTGTTGAATTCTCCCACTATTGGTGTGTAGGATTTATGTATTATTTAAGCTTTAGAAGTGTTTACATATGATTGTGCCCTTATATTCGGGGTACAGATATTTAGTATTGAAATTTCCTATTGATGAACTTTTTCTGTAACTAATATGAAATGTCCATCTTTGTCTCTTTTGATTGATTTTAATTTGAAGTCTATTTTGTTAGATATTAGGATAGCTACACCAGCTTGTTTCTTAGGTCCATTTGATTGGAATTTTTTTCCCCAACCCTTTATTCTGAGCTGATGTCTGTCTTTGAGGTTGAGGTGTGTTTCTTGTATGCAGCAGAAGGATGGATTCTGTTTGTGTATCCAATCTGTTAGTCTGTGTCTTTTTATAGGTGAGTTGAGTCCATTTATGTTAAGAGATATTAATGACCAGTGATTGCTAGCTCCTGTTAATTTAGTTTTCATTGTTCATTTATCAGCATTTAAATGTGCTATTTTAAACCATCAAACCAACCCCTGAGTATAAATGATCAATTATGAAAATGGAGGAACTGGGGAAGGGAGAGCTTGGGTGATTTGAGGCAAGAAAAAAAGGCAGCAGGGCAGAGAGGCCTTTCATGCCTTTCCGAATAGCTACCACTGAGGTGCTGGAATCCACGCCGGTTTGTTTATTCTGTGTGTGTTCATGTGTGAGTACGGAGGCCAGAGGGTTTACCCTACTGCCATTCCTCAGGAGTTACCACTTTGGGTGGCTTGGGGTCCTCCCAATAGGGGAGGCTGACGGGCCAGAGAGCCCCAGGGACCCACCAGTCTGTCTTCCCACAGAAGAGTAAAAGCATCTGTAGCCGCACCCAGCTGATTTACGTGGTTCCAGGAATCAAACTTACGCCCTCACACTTGTACAACACTTTATGGACTAAGTTAAGGTCTCCCCAGCTCCTTGGACTCACTATGGTTCTAATTGTAGCCACAGCAGGTTTAAAAACCTATCTACAGAAAATGATGGATAAAGTCTTACATAGATAGGAGAGGCCCAGTAGAAACATTTTTAGTGTGTTAAATGTGTGCTTGCCATTAGGATTTGTTTTGTTTTGCTGAATTCTTTGTACTTGTTGGTCATTTTCTGCCCTTTAGCTGTAGATACAGTAAAAAAAAAAAACCTATCTATCATGATTTGCTTCTGAGAGGGAGCCCTAAGGGGTGGCTGGGAGCACCTTTTTAGGTTTCCAGCTGACATGTTTGGGCTATCTGAAATTTAAAAAATAAAAAAGAAAGAAAAAGTATCCATGCGTAGTGTATACAACACAACACGCAGCTCAGTAGTGAATGCACGGGGGAAAACTAGCAAGGAAGAGAGACATGGATGAGAAAGGTTAATAATCCAGAATATATTCCTGTTAAGCAGAGGAACTTCCCAGGTGGTGTTTATTACACAGTCGAGGTATGTGAAAGGAACGGAGAGGGCAATCTGTACATACCTGAGGATGTAAAAGAAAATACATAGAAATCCATGGAGTCAAATCAAACTGCCAGCGTTGGAAGGCTTCGGGCCTCTACCAGGGCTGTTAAACGCTGCCTAAACACCTTTCGCAGAGAGAAGCAAAACAAAGCAGAACAGGCAATCACTCAGTTTTAAAAAACAGAGTGCATGTCCTGGACCCCATCTGAGAAAGGCAGAGGGACAGGAGGGAGGTGACACCCTGCCCCTGGTCAGTCCCATCTACTCTTGCGGAATGAGACCTATTACGAATCAAATCAATGTTCCTTCTCTTTTACACAGTGATCTGTTTTTACCACAGGGAATTCAGAAAACAGCATGGAAGATAAAAATTACCCCCAACGCCATCACTCAGAGACAGCCACTGTGAACACTCTGGTATGTAATTTTCCAAGACCATTTTATTTTTAAAAAGCAAAAATGGGATCATTATCTACATCCTGTTTTGCGACCCGCGTTTGAAAGCCCTCAGCACAGTTGTGTGTCCCTGCTGCTATCTGCTTCGTTCCCTTCATTGCTCAACCGTCTGGCAAGCTTCTCAGTAGAGCTTCGGGCTTTCTGTCCCTTCTCTTACACACCAGTTGACCTCCAATGCCTTTTGCACCCCAGACAACGTGAAAACGTCCTGGATCAAGGTCAGACTCTAACTAAACCCTTGCACTTATCTTTCTCAAGGTTAAATTGCCTGGGTGGAATTCCAAAGGCACAGGCATTGAGTGTCCTCCCGCGAGTCGCCAGCTGGCCCCTAACCACAGTGGATGGGCTTGTATCCCCCTGCAGGAACGCTTCTCACCCTGTGTACTCCCCAAGTTTGTTTATTAAAAAGTATTCGTTGCCTTTTAATTTCACTTTTTTGTTAAGCTCACAACGTATGTAGAAAAACCCAAGCGGCAGACTGTGGCTGTGGTTCTGCTGGTAGCTTCTCCAAGTGTGTGTAAATCCCTGAGTCCCATCGCCAGCACTACACAAAGCCAGTGGCTCAGGCTGATGACACTGCCAGTTGGGAGGTGAAGTCAGGACAATCAGAAGTCCAAAGTCATCCTCCTACATTAAGAGTTCAAGGCCAACCAGAGCTACATGAGACCTAGTCTCAAAAGTCAAAACCAAAACCAAAAAAAACCCTAAAACTGAGATCACAGTAAATAAAAATAGCTACAGCAATGGAAAACCATTATAAATAGTTACCATTAACATTACCAGGGCTGTTATATATACACGTATACTTAAAATATCCAGACTGCTTATCCTGTTTAATAAGTTGATTATTTTCATGAGTATTATTCTGTGAATTATATTCATAAGTAAACATAATTTGTATTTATTAAGTGATTAAAAGTTAGGTAATTAAATAAAATATAATTTATAAGTAAGTAAATATAATTTTGACAGAAGATTATTAACTGCCATTCTACGTATTTTCCGTTAATTTATATAACCACTCTTGACCAAATGAGTTCTTTTCAACTTTTACTATTTATAAATAAATCTGTTCAAACAAACTTGTAAAATACGTATTTAGTTGTTTGTGCATTTAGAAGAATTGCAATTACATTGTGTGTGTGTGTGTGTGTGTGTGTGCGCGCGCGCACACACGCGCTCGCTCACATATATGTGTCACACACACTGTGGTCTGTGTGCGGAGGTCAGAGGACAGTTTGTAGGAGTTGATTTTCTCCTTTCACCAGGCGGGTCCCAGGGATCAAACCCAGATGGTCATGCTTAGCGGCAAGCTGCTTTGCCCCTTTGCCCTCTCATCTGCCCCTGGGAATTTTTAAAGCTGTGACACTAAAAGTGGGATTCAGTGTCAAAATCAGGCACATTTTCTTTTTTTAGGCTGCAGATCTGTGATTGTAAGATGGATTTACACTCTCAGCATTGAAGAAAAAGTTATTTTTTACTTCCTTGTCAACAGGGAAAAGGGTGGGGGGAGCCAACCTTGCCTACCTACTAAATGAAAAGTTAGACATAGACAATTTTAACTTACATCTATTAAAATCTATTGTGTTTATTAACCACAGCTTCTAATGCTACTGTTTGGTTTCCTCACAATACGTTAGAGAATTTTATATAAGACATATATGTTTAATACATACATCATTGTGTCGTATGCCGTAGACGTTTTCTTAATTTAGCTTTTGCATTTTTCCTTTGTGGTACACTACACACAGGGGTCATTATTGTATCTGCTCAGTTCATTCATCTGTCTTATGCAGAAATGTGTAACTGTTGAAACTTGCTCACTATTTATAGTAAATATAAAAGATTTACATTTCATTTGTTGTTGTTGTGTGTGCTCAGGCTGTGTGTGTAGAAGCAGGTGTTCGGAGATCTGAGGACAGCTCTGTGGAGCTGGGTCTCTCCCTTTACCATGTGGGTCCTGAACTCAGGCTGCCGGGTGTGCACTGTAAGCCCCTGTACCTGCTGGACCGTCTCACAGGCTGATGACGCTGGTACAGAGGTGAGCCTTCTCCCCACAGCCTCCAAAAGCCAAGTGGGCTTTCTATCACTATTCCAGCAGAAACTTTACAAGATGTTTCTAAAACTCGGTGGGATGAGAAATATGCTCAAGAAGAGAAAAAAATGTCAACAAAGGAAAAGAATAGAAACGGCAAAGAGGCCTCAGTAAAAGCTGCAGTGGCTGTGAGGTGGCAAAAAAGAGTACATACACACACGCACGCACACACGCACGCACGCACACACATGTACGCACACACATGCATGCACGCATACACACACATGTACGCACACACATGCATGCACACATACACACACGCACGCACACAGGCACGCACACACATGCATGCACGCATACACACGCACGCACGCACACGCACGCATGCACACACGCACACACACATATGCACGCACATGCACGCACGCACATGCACGCATGCATACACACGCACGTCACAAACACCACGCACGCACATACGGAAGCACACTAGACACCAGACAGACACCGAGGATGACCAGAAAGAAAGCCACTCCATGGTGCGGTGACGTCTGATTTTTTTTTTTCCAACAAAATGTGAAACTGTCCCCTCCCCTCACAACCGTGCTGCCCTAATATCAGCTCTGCATCGACGAAAGACTGAGCAAAGGAAGACTTTAAAACTGTAAGAGGGGAGGAGAGGAAACTAAATGAAGATGGTTGCTGAATTGGAAAGTCAAGAAACATATAATAAAAGTTTTAAATACCCCATCTTTCTCATGGCCGAAATCCGATCACATATTCTCAAGTCTGTTCCTGGAGGCCTCATGCTCCCTGCACAGAACCACATGGAAACTACCCTGCGCAGGACCCACGTAACTCCTTCTCGCCAGGACTTTATTCCTTTTTACTTATTTTTCAAAAATAATTCAGGTATAATTTTGAGAAGAATTTCCGCAATTATATTAGCATTACATTTATGATCACGCATTACTTTTGAATCAGTGGCAAAGTTTGCACATTAATACAAAGTTTGTACACACGGCATGCACACACATTACAGCATGTGTGGAGATCAAGGACGATCTGTGGGTGTCCACTCTCTCCTCCCACCGAGTGGGGCCCAGGGGTTGAGCTCTGGTGGTCAGGCTTGACCGCAAGCCCCTTTACGCAGTGAGCCGTCTCCCTGGCCCAACCTTTCTCTGGGTCACAAGAACCTTGTGCGGGATGTCTCCAATTCCCGTCTGTGTCTTTCACAGACTCTCAGGACAGTCAGGGCACAAATTAGTGGGTTTCTCTTTTCATTGTGGGGTGGATCCTGGTGTGTGTGTTCAAGTGTGCTCACACACACACATGCATGCACACGCGCACGCTTACATAGACACCAGTAATAAATAAAAAGAAATATTCCCTTCTAAATCATTAGGGTGAGTTTGTATAGAACCTCTCCCCGTCTCTCATGTTGATACAGGCCTTTACTAAGTAGAACACATTGGCTTCAAACTCAAAATCCTGCCTCAACTTTTCAAGTGTTGGAATTACAGACAGGCATGACTCTCATACGCCTAACTTGACAGTTGATTCCTTAGTACGCAACTCAAAATTCCACATGAAACAATATGCACTTATTACAAAGAAGAATGCTAACCCAGGAAATTATTGCAGAAAAGCATCCCCATGGTTTTACTATCCAGAGGCAGCCTCTTGATTATTTGAATTTTACTTACTCTTCTTTGGGGAAATGAGCATGTTTTTAAATGGAGTACAGATTAAATGGAGTCTGTGGAAGGAGAGGTTCTGGCTCACATCCTGACATTATGGTTTACAAGGTTTGTTTGCTAGTGTCCTTATCTCTCCAGTCTCCTTCACCGCCTGGTGAAGTGGAGGCGACAATGATCAGCGGCTCCCAGCGGCTCCCAGCGGCTCCCAGCGGCTCCCAGCGGCTCCCAGCAGCTCCCAGAAGACACCTAGTGGAGCTGAGTCTGCTCAGCCGCAGCTGGAGCACTGACTGACACTTCGCCTGTGAGACTTTGCTTTTTTATCACTCAATATTTTGTCATCCGCTTCTTTCTTATCCTGCAGACTTGAACACACTTTTACAACTCTCCTTACTGCGCATGTGTATGTGTGTCTGAGTGTTTGCATGAGTGAGCTTACCTTCGTCTAACATATGCATGGGATTGGCTATTGCATCTCCCTGCACTTTAGGGTTGCTAGGTTCTCAGAGGAAAACCAGTTTGGACCCATTTCTGGAAACTGGTCCAGGACCAAGTTGCTTGCTAGAAAGGCTATGACGGTACCAGCTTTCTCTTGTGATGGCAGCATGATCTCTACCACCCAGGACAACCCCAGAGATGGTTTGATTTTGCCCCTGGAGGATCCCATCATCTGGCTACAAATGCTTTCCAGAGCCAGAATGCAGACAAGTATGGGAGGCCACAGAAAGTTCATGTTGGGAATGACATGGGAGGAGAGCCAAGAGAAGACAGTGGTAAACAAACAAATCACTGACCAGGAGTTCCCAGCAGAGGCGAGTGTTATGAAGAAAGTCATACCGGAGGGGCTGGACTGTTTAGCTAAAACCTCTTCCAGGGTCGGGCGAAAGTCATCATGCTTGGGTCTGAATGGCAAGAAAGCATTGCTGGGCGGCAGGGGTGTGAGGACAAGAGGCAGAGCCTAAATGTGGGCTCAGCATCATCCAGGAGCAAAAGGTAATGCCCTGGAATGCAATGATGCAGGGGCAGCAGAGGAAACAGGCATAAGCCTAGGAGGAGCTGGGATTTCATTGCTAATACCAGACTGACCCACGGCACGCTTTTAAGAGCCAACATACCTTTTACAAAGATCACGGCAGCTGCTGCGTGGAGAAGAGATTGGGAATGAGAGCTGAAGGCAGGGGTCCTAGGCAGGAGGAGAAGCCAGAGGCTGTGGCTGGGACACGGGTGTTAGCAGGAGCTATGGGGGCACGGATGGAAGCAATGAGATGCCCCTGACATCTACAATGTGTCGGCAGGGCGGGCTATCTGCAGCGGGAAGAGTCACCTCAACCCTTCTGAAGTAGATTAGGATCTGTGTTCAGAATCAGAGTCCCGGCTCTGGCAAGCATCCGAAACCCCAACCGCATTATATAAAGTCATGAAGGCAAATGTCCCTCTAGGCAGCCTGAGCTCATATGCAAGCCATGTCTGAAGGGCAATTGAGCCAACATCTGGTCCCTGCAGGAGCCTGAGCTTAACAATCTGTGCCTGGGGATGGAGAGATGGCTCAGGGGTTAAGAGCACTGGCTGCTCTTCCAGAGGACCTGGGCCTTGTGGATAAAGTGGCTAGTGCCCATATGAGACCGAAGGCTGGGCACTGAGCTCACCTGGGCCCCGGGGGTCCAGTGCTTTGCCTGATTCACGAAGCGATGGTTGGGCCCGAGTACTTCCTTCACCCAGCTTCAGCTTCTGCATCTACTGAAGGAACCCTAGGCTTCATTCCTCCATGTAGTGGCTAGGAGACAGGGCCAGCCTAGCCCAAATTATCCTCTGATGACTTCCGAAGCCCAGACAGACCTGCTTCAGAGAGCAGATGCTCTTGATGTCATGGGAAATGTGTTTCTTGACTTCCCAGGGTCACTCCCTTCTCCTACAGGGGACCCTTGACTCAAGTCCAACTGATTGGGGATTAGGGTAATAGGACTGTCCATATGCAATGGGGTCAAAAGTTTCCATTGCAGGACTGAGGCTGGCAGGGCTCCCCAGACAGCTACTTGGCTATGTCCTGAAGACCCCAATTTATCTAGGAAGGCTGTGTGGGTTTCAGAAGTATGGTCCCTGTTTGCCATGGCCTAGGTGATCATCCCTTACATTCTGTAGGCTTCTGTATATCTGAGAATAGAAAAGCATTCTTGAATGATTTCACGGGGCTGAACAATCAGGGTATGCAAAGAGGCTAGAAGGCCACAACACTCGTGAGGGAGAAAGAACCAGAGAAAGGGCCATAGAACTTAGAGACCGTCAACCAGACTATTGGTTCTGGAACTTCTTGTGTTTGTATTCATGTGTGTGTGGGTGGTGCACATGTGTGCGTGTCTGTGGAAGCCAGAAGTCCATGGAGTGTCGTTCCTCAGGAACTGTCCACTTTGTTTTTTGAGACAGGATTTATCCTGGTCTGAGGCTCATGGATTCAGTCTGGCTGCCTGGCAGGCCATAGCGGTTTGCCTGTCTCTGCCTTCCTGGTGCGGGCATGACAAGAATGTAGCAGAATGCTTGGCTTTTACAACATGGGTCCTGGGGATTAAACTCAGGCCACTGTGCTTGTTCAAGTACACCACTAGCTGAGATATCTCCTCAGCCCACCTCTGAGGCGTCTGGAAGATGACTCAGACTGACAGTGGTGAGAACTAAGCTTTTAACCTATTCACCACCCTGCTAGGCCCAGACCTTTCCCAATGCTATCCCATTTTAGACAGAGAGTCCTTCCTCCTCCTCCTCCTCCTCCTCCTCCTCCTCCTCCTCCTCCTTCTCCTCCTCCTCCTCCCCTCCTCCTCCTCCTCCTCCTCCTCCTCCTCCTCCTCATATCCATGCACAGCTAATTTCTTTTGGTGCCATCATCAACATGGTGGCGTAATTGGACATGTCTTGTGGCCTCCATCCACGATATTTTACTTGATCTGAACTGTCTTCTCCCTCACTGAGATACTGCAGGGTCTCCTCTGGTCTCTCTGCTCCTTCTCATGTCCTGCAATCAGGCCTTTGATCCATAGGTGGATCAAATTATTCACCTATTACCCTGTCTCCACTGTACACAGACTTCACGCTGCCCCCAAGGCAGCCCCTAGCCCCACTGCCCTATTTTATAAGCAAGAAAACAGACCAGACAGATTGGCCAGGTATGCCAGAGGTCCTTTACCCGGATGAGAGGTGGGAGGGGACAAACATAGCCTACTGTCTTTCCCGGGTGACCTTCGGAGCCTCAGACCTCCATATTCTAAGTTTAGTGTTCTTCGGTTATGACTGTATGGTTACAAAGGGACATGAGTGCCTCTTATGAGCAGACACCTGGGCTTCCGGTGTTTCCCTCAAGGACAGACTGTGGCTCTGGTTTGGGTTGTATGTTTCAACGAGTGGGAATGATCACCTCACTCAGGCACAGATGGCACATGGTCAGGGTGATGAGGGACAGAGAGTCCGAGAGCTTGCACAGACCCCATCCCCTCCTAAGCAGAGGTGCCCCTTGAGTTGTTTCCCAAGATGCTGAAATAAAATGGTCCTTGTGGCAGGAAGAGAAAGTGTGGTTCTCAGTAGAGCCTTCCTCTTTATTCAAAACAACACAACGCTAAGCTTGCTGCGATTCAGAGGAGTCCTCAATGTTTATCTCACTAAAGGCAGGGCAGTGATCTGGAGCCTCTCCCAGGCAGACTTCTCCTGTTGCAGTGGGCCCCAAGCCCCGTGGAGGCCAGGCAGCGGGCTGCTTTGCTGGTCATTCTCCTCCACACAGTGCCCACACAGAGTTCAGGATTTGAGGTTTGCTGATAGCCTACATTTAAATGGGATTGATCAATTCTCCCATGTGGCTACCAAAAACACTCTAAATTGCTCGTTCTGACCATTCTGAAGGCTCAGTGGGGGTGGTGAAACCTCTCTGAGTCACCTGATATGAATCACTTCCCCTTGGGGCTTTGTCTCCTCATCAGTGTAAGGAGGGCCTTGACAGGTGATCCCCAAGTAACACCAACCCCACAGTTAGCATTCTCACGAGTCTAAGGCAGGTTTATGGAGGTATAGTAGGGCATAAGGGGGACCCAGACCTATGCCCAGACCTGCTGATATATGGGGTAAAATAACCTTGTACCACCAAAGTTTTGGGGTCCCTTTCAGTGTGATCACCAGCCTCCTCCTGGAACATTGAGGGGCACATGGAAGATGAGCCTGGAACCTGGGCATGCCCTACCAAGACTCAACACCAGAGAGCACACAGGTACCCAGTGTGGAAGAGAAGGATGGGGCATAAGGATAAAATGGCAAGAGAATATATTTTATTAAGCATGTAGAATTCAAGAGACTCTTGGTCTAGCCTTTGCCACTTAAGTGATTTTTCTTAAAGACAACCATATTATGTTGCCCCAAACACCTTAAAGGTAGATTTGGACTCATGTATCCTAAGGCAAGGAACCAGGCTCCCTTGAGCCCAGGAGAAGAGCTAGCTTCTGTTTTCACCTTTGCCTCGCAGATCCCTTGGTGCTGGGAGCACAGCACACACATGACATATTTCTCTTTTTGGAATGGATGAGTGAACCAATCAGTCAGTCAATCCAAGAAAACCCAAGCATCAAAACCGGACACTTCTTCACCTCCCAAACACCCTACTGCCACACAGAATGTGCGCGTTAACTTACAAAGCAACAAAGACGTTCATCTCTAGCCAGTGTCTGTCTGCACACTGACGGGGTCATTAGCTATGACTTGGGACTGACACAGTGACATCACTACATCACAGACCGCCACGATGCCCACACAATCTGCTGGCTTTGACAACAGGACTGCTTGCCGGATTTCAAGAAGTCTTTTCCCTTTAATGAGGACTTCTCGTTTTCAGTAGTAGCAACTAGGGAATTTAGCACCGACTTCTGAAGCGGCAAGAATGGAAGCTGAGTGTGCCTGTGCTTGGTACCCCATTCACACAAACTTTAAGGAGATCCAGGACAAGATTGCTGGGGAAGGAGGTCAGTCACACTTAAGAAATCACTGGGCTTAAGGACTCAATCCCTTTGGTTGAAAAAAAAGTCTCTTGGCCACAAAGTGGGGCAAGAGAGTTTGTTATTAATAAAAACAGCTATTTGAGAAGTCATTTTTTACTGCTGAATAATACTCCTTTGTGCAAATGTATCACATTTTCTTTATCTATTCTTCGGTTGGTGGGCGTCTAGATTGTTTCCAGGTTCTGGCTCTTACAAATAATGCTGCTATGAACATAGTTGAGCAAATGTTCTTGTGGTATGATTTTGCATCCTTTGGGTGTATGCCCAAGAGTGGTATTGCAATAGCTAGAAGCTGGAAACAACCTAGATGCCCATTAATTGAAGAATGGATAAGGAAAATGCAGAACATTTACACAATGGAGTATTACTTAGGGGTAAAAAAAAATGACATTCTGAAATTTGCAGGCAAATGAATAGAACTAGAAAAAAAACCATCTTGAGTGAGGTAACCCAGACCCAGAAAGAGAGATATGGTATGTATTCACTCATAAGTGGATATTAGATCTGAAGCAATAGATAACCAGGCTACAATCCACAACTCCAGAGAAGCTAGGTAAAAGTAAGAACCCTAAGAGGGACACACATGGAGAGCCCCAGAAATGGAAATAGTTAAGATCTCCAAGGTAAAGTGGGAGGGGGGCTTAGAAGGAGGGGATGGGAGATGGGCACATGAGGGATCAGGAAGACCCACTTGGGGGAAGGAAAAATGGGGAAGGCAATGAAAGAGATTTCTTGAAGAGAGCCATTATGGGGTTATAGAGAAACCTGGTGCTAGAGAAATTCTCAGGAATCCACAAGGATGAGCCCAGCTAAAACTCCTAGCAGGTGGGGAGGGTGTCTGAAGGAGCCTTCCCTTTAATCACAATAGTGACTATCCCAATTGTCATCATAGAACCTACATCCAGTAACTGATGGAAAGAGATGCAGTGACCCACAGCCAAGCACTGGACTGAGCTCCTGGAGTTCAGTTGAAGAGAGGGAGGAGGGATCATATGAACAAGGGGGTCAAGAGCATAATGGGAAAAACAGATGCAGCTGACCCAAGTTAGTGAGAGCTCACAGACTATAGGCTGATAGCCAGGGAATGTATATGGGACCGAACTAGACTCTCTGATGTGGGTGACAGTTAATGATTTGATCTTTGGGGGCGGAGGGAGCTGGCAGTGGCACTAGGACCTATCCCAGGTGTATGAACTGACATTTTGGAGCCCATTTCCTTGCTCAACCTTGACGTTGGGGGGAAGGGCTTGGTCCTGCCTCAACTTGGTATACCAGACTTTGCTGACTCCCCAAGGAAGGCCTTACCCCCCCCCACCGCTGAGGAGTGGATGGGGGGCTGGTAAGAAAAGGGAAGAAAGAGGTAAGTGGGGTTGATATGTAAAATGAAAAATAAATTATATATATATATATATATATATATATATATATAAAGCTATTTGAAAAGGAAGGAGCTTACTGTTGCATCAGGAAGCCGACAGACTAGCAGGCTGACATCTCTTGTGTTTCAAAAGGCCCCTTCAGCCTTAGCTAAAAACATTTAAGGTGGATATCTACAGCTCACTCACAGTGGGAAGAACCATCTTCCATGAGTGTTGGCAAGCTGTTCTGACTCTCAGGAGGGAAGTCTGAATGAAACTGGTGAAATCGCATAGTCTAGAAACAACATAATGTTTCCCTTGAGTAAGAACTGCGCGTATGGAGCTGTAGATGTAGTTCTGCTGGTAGAAAGTTTGCATCGCGCACACAAAACTCTGGGTTATGAGACCCTAGCATCTCATATGCTGGGTTTGGCGGCACACACCTGCAGCCCCAGCACTCAGGAGCTGGAGGATCAGGAGTTCAAGGTCATCCTTAGCCTCCTAGAAAGTTTTAGGCCAGCCTGAGCTGCTTGACACTCTTTCTCCAAAAAATATTTCAGAGTTCACAGCCTCCTTAGTGACTATGATGAAATTGAAAATATTGAAAGTGAAAATATGCTTACCATAAACAGGCCAGCTCTAAAGAGTAACTGCTTTTTATTTTTGAAATATAGTAAGAGTTGGAACCCATTCTCTTTGGATGGATACCTAGCTCAGCCTAGATATAGTAGGGAGGGCCTTGGTCCTTTCTCAGAGCAATGTGCCTTAGCTTCTCTGAGGAGTGGATGGGGGAAAGGTGGAGGGAATGGGAGGAGGGAGGGAGTAGGAACTGGGATTGGTATGTAAAATGAAAAAGGATAGTTTGTTTTCTTTTTAAAAAACTAAAAAAGAAATATAGTAAGAGAGATTACTTTTATTACTATTAAAATTAGAGTATCCAAACATTTTTTTTAAAAAAATAGAAATTTAGAGCTGGGTGTAGTGGTGCATGCCTTTAGTCCCAGCACTCAGGAGGCAGAGGCAGGCCAATCTCTAAGTAAGTTTGAGGCCAGCCTGAGCTACAGAGTGAGTTTCAGGACAGCTAGGGGTGCACAGAAACCCTGTCTCAAAAAGCAAAAACAAAACAATAAATTAGAAATTTAGGGACTGGAAAGATGGCTTAGGGGTTAAGAGTACTTGCTGCTCTCGCAGAGAACTAGAGTTTGGATCCCAGCATCTGTATGGCTGCTGACGACTTTCTGTGGTCCAGCTCTGTTCTGATGTCCTCTTCTAGCCTCTGGGGGCACACCCACGGTGTATTCCCCCACTCCCACGCTGAGAGAGAGAGAGAGAGACAGAGACAGAGAGAGACAGAGAAAGGGGGGGAGACAGAGAGAGTTTTTATATGCTAAATTTGGCACCCACTTTCAGGATCCCTTTTTCTGGCAAAGCCTACAGCAGATTCACAGACTTCTGATTAAGAACAAACTAGCCCAAAGCTCTGGGGATTGTTTCCTTATGAGTCACTTCATTTCCCAGGCTGGAAAGTCTGTTCTCTGGCCAAAGACCACATCACAGCACTGGCCAGCAAATACGGTTGTCAGGGAGCCAGCTGACAGAGGATAAAACTCTCAGCCACCATCGTCACCACTTACAATGCGGCTTGGTGCCAACACTATTCTGCCCCCCAAATAAGCATCTTGTGTTCCCAATTAATTGCCATTCCTTGGAGGGATTAGGAAAAGACAGCCTTTGGTTCCACGACGCAGCTCAGGGTAGCTTTGCCTGTGTGCTGTTTCGTCTTTGAATCACATCTTACTGTGTAATCATTAAAAAAAAATCAAAGCAAACTAAAAGTCCAATATTTATGCAATCTTGAGGATGACCATTGTGCCATAGAGTCACGGGAAGATGCTTAGCTTATGATGGAAAGAGGAGAAAAAAGCAGAGCCAAAGTAATATCTCCTACGCATCCGTGATAAACTATGCCCAGGATAAGTGAAAGTGAGCAGCAGGCCTTAGGACCAACGTCAGCAAAGTCAGGCGAATCGCAGTTCCTGTCTGTTTTCAGTATTACCTTTGGGGTTACATAATTTTTACAGATTTGAAGTCAGGAGACAAACGATACATCTGTGTTAAATTAGCTCCCAGTGGCTCTCCCTCCCTGATCCCAGCAGTCCACTCCTCCTGTGGCTTCCCTTGTGACTGGCTTTGGGGGTGTAAGGCCAGGACAGAGCTAACAGAACCCCCAGACTAGGATGACCACAAACCCCAAGCCAGGCATGAGAAAGAGCAGGGAAGACCCCATCAGCTTTTCCAGCATCCATCCTGTTTCCCTTCACACCCCTCCTAGTTTCTGTCCTCAGAAGAGACTGGCTTCTGTGAGCAGGGGTGTGAGAGGGGGCTCCGTGTTTAAATGCATGGGGTTTGTGGAACAGACATGCTTGCTTTCTTCATGTCGTCAGAGACTGATGGTCACGTTCACATCACCCACAGACTAATGTTTGGAGTCAGCTGTAAATGGCTTGTCTGTGGTGACCAATTAGTGGTGAGAAACATTACAGCCCCTCAGCTGCCAAGACCCTGGCCTGGCCCAGCTTCCGCCTGGCATCTGTGGTCCTCATGGGGTCCCCATGAGAGCATGAAGTCAGCTACTCCCACGCAGCTACCGAGAAAACTGTGGATAGGTTCCTACCGCAGAATCTGAGGGAAAGAGACAGCTCTGACACAGAGAGGCTCCAAAGGATAATTAGGGGTCAAAGTCAGATCGGAGTGAACTGCCTCCAGGTCTGCCCTCAGAGCCCTGCTGAACTCCCCAAATGGGGCTCCCAGGAGATTCTCTTTCATGGCCAGTGCTTCTAGGGGAAGTGAGCAAGGGCTTAAGGGGCCCCTCCTGTTCTCTGACCCCAGTGCTCTTTTGAGTCTGGACATGCAAATGACCTGGCTTCCTTTTCTGCTGGATCAAAGCAGTCTGCAGGACCGAGGGGACAGTTCCAGAGTCCCTCCATTTCGACTCCTGTTGGAATGAAAGGCTGACGTGCCAGACTGACTTTCATAACCACTTTCACTTCTGTTCTCCTCAGACTCGACAGTGTCTTGGTCTCTGACTGACTGAGGGGTGACAGAGAGTTGCAAAGCTGAGGACCAAAGAGGCAGAGGAATGTGAGGAGAACTTGACCCCAAAAGTGGCAGGATAGTAGGAGGAGAGATCAATGAGGGAAAGATCTAGCCAGTGGCCTAGAGGAACAAGGGAAGGTTACCAGAGGGCAGAGAAGCAGGCTTAGCAAGGTCGTGCCCCCAGGCAAACAGGCGCCAGAGTCTCCTGGGGGTAGAAACTCTCTCAGCTATGCCTGGACTCTGAAGAGCAAGTGTCTCTGCCCATCTCAGATGTAAACGACACTCTTGTCCCTTTCAACAGAGCCCAGCCATTCCAGAAACCCACTCAGCCTCCTGCCTCCTACTGACACAGCACCTCTGCAGAGGAGGTCTTCCTACAGCAAGACCAGTGCAGGACAGAGCTAGGAAAAGGCTCCCTCTGGCCCAGAAACAAGTGAATTAAACACAGGAATTAAACAGGTCATCCATTCCCCCAGATCACACCAGCAGCCCAAACCTTGCTGCCTAAGGGAAGCTTCTGCAAACCCTAGGGCTTTCTATGTAAGAGTGTGCACACTGTACCATAGATGACACCCAAAAGCCTCTCTCCTCTCTCCTCGTATGCCCTCTTCCATCACCGTTTATCAACAGCCTCTACTCAACAGCTACAGGCTCAGAGCACTCATTAGCTCCAGGAAACACAGCAGGAGCCCTGGTCTTGAAGGTCAGAAGGGATTTAACCCAGGAAGTGAGGACCATCTACAGCCCTTGTGGATAACATAGTGGGTTTGTGGACACAAGCATCCCCTGCATTTGCTGTGCACACCAGATGCATCGTGTTTTTCTCCTCTTGGTCCTGGGGCAGCGTCCCAGCTGTCAGGTGTACAGATGCCAATAAGGTGGAGATGGCAAGGTCTCCCAAGAACTTCCTGCCATTGGCTTGGGGAATTAGCATCCTTCTGGTGAGGGAGGTCTGGGAGCCCCACGGTCACCTTGTGAGAGACTTCGCTCTGAAGGAGAACCTGTATTCCATCTTGTGGTTCTGTTTAGCACCCAGATCTCTGCTCAGAAGGGGCTGTGGCTACTGTTTGACATGGCAAGGGAGCAGAGCACAGAACACTCAGGCCACGGTCTCACTTTCCCTCACCTAGCAGGTTCCACAGCCTCATCCTTGTTCAGACCCCTGTACCACACCACCTTGAGGGAAGTAAAATGTGCCAGGATTCAGGGCTGTCCCTTCTCCTGAATGTGCTGCTTCAGCCCATAGCACAGGCCATGGAGACCACCGTAGAGTCCACCACGATTAATGGTGGCTGTTGGAGCTCGGCCCTTCCTCCTCTGGCTCTCTTCCTCCTAGCCTAATCTTCCCCTGAACTCAGCACTTCACTCTTTAAGTCACTCAAAAATGGTTTGCCAACCTGGTGGTTCAGATCTGAGACCCCAGCCTCTCAGGAGGCCACAGAGCAAGGCAAAGGACAGCCTGGATACCCAGTGAGACTTTGTCTCAGAATAAAAGAACGAAAGGAAAACAAGGGGCTGGGTTAGGTCGGTGGCACACACTTCTCTAGCAAGCTGGAGACCTTAAGTTCAGTCTCAAGTCAGGAAGAGGAAAGAAAAGGGAAAGGGGGAAGAAGGGAAGGGAAGGGAAGGGAAGGGAGGGGAGGGGAGGGGAGGGGAGGGGAGGGGTACTCCACGAGTAGGTAGAAGACTCCAGAACAACATAACACAACACTACACAGCACAACAAAGCATAGCCTAACAGAAGCCATGCTGGCGGGAAACCCCCTGAAGTTAGGTCCTAACCACTGTACTGTTTTGATTCTCATCTCTGCGCTGTGATTCACATCTAGGCATCATCTTCCTGCAACTTTATCAGTCTCTTTCCTTCTTCTTCAGCTTCTAAGGTGTCGCTAATCTGGCAGAGGCATTGCTTTTGAGGAAAGCACAGCTGCTCTGCTGGGCCTGCTGAGGAAGAGCTGAGCTGCCTTGTCCTACAGCTCCTCTCCACACCCCTAAACCTACGCAGCAGGTCCCTGACTGCCAGCCTCAGGCTCTGGTCCCCGAGCTCCATCCCACAGACCAGAGTTCACGCAGAGGGAAGCATTTCAAACACAGACCACAGTTGCTGGGCCAGCCGTGGACGCCTGTGCAGTATCGCCTAAAGGATGACTGTCTCCATTTAGTTGAGAGGCTCTCTGAAGGTCTGGGCACCCCCTTGCCTCCTTGAAGAACAGCTGGGCTTGGCAGGCTGAGTCCACACAAGACAGTGAGCACTGCCCAGCAGGGAAGGCATTGCTCAGCTCCACAGCCCCTGACACGAGGGAGAGCTCGAAAATGTAAACCCAACAAAAAATAAACAGAAGAAAAATACAGTGAGGGGCAGGGAACACAACGTGGCCCTGAAACAGATGGAGGATTGGAACGAGTGGGATCAGAGAGAGTGGCAAAGGCCTCCTGTGTTCCAGAAGGTTCAAAGACAAGTTTCCCTGGGAGTACTCATCATGTGACCACTTCTGCCCTGAGGCGAGATGAGCACATTTTTTTTTTTAACTTTTTATTTTGAAAACAATTCAAAGATTTTGGGGAAAATGGCAGTCACCAGAACTAAGATACTCACACTGGTACAGTGGCACCAGAGGCACTGATCTGGGGCTTTACCACCTATGTTTGTTCTTTTGTGACCCCGTCAGTCTTGAAGATTAGGACATTGGAGAATGGCCTTCCGTTTGGTCCTCTACAGTCGTTTGTTTAATCGGGCTGTGTTGCGGGTTCAGGGGCAAGGAGTGCATGGTGGCAGAAGTTCACAGAAGCCCATGTCCTATCCCTTGTGCGGTTGGTCTTGGTGAGCTGGCTAAGCGGCAGTCTGTAAAGTTATCCTATACTGCTGCTTGGTCTGCCTCTCATACTCTATGCCCAGTCCCCCTCAAGTTCAGGGAGACTAGCTCTCCATCTACAGACAAGTCAAGAGAATTCTCCCACAGTTCCAGCTCAAGGTAACACTGGTTCTTTGTTGGTGTGGGCCAGTGAGGATGGAATCAGTGGCCAAGTACAAAGTAAATGAGAAGCTTTGAAAGTCTTTGAAATTGTGTGTATGGGCTGGGTGGTGGTGGCATAGGCCTTTAATCCCAGCACTCGGGAGGCCGAAACAGGCAGATCTCTGTGAGTTCGAGGCCAACCTGGTCTACAAGAGCTAGTTCCAGGACAGGAACCAAAGCTACAGAGAAACCCTGTCTTTAAAAGCTAATATGTGTGTGTGTGTGTGTGTGTGTGTGTGTGTGTGTTGTTTCTCAGGAGCTGTTTTGTATTTTTTGTTTGTTTTGTTTAGACATGATCTTTCACTGGAGTAAAGACCATGGAGTAGGAGAGACTAGCTGGCCAATGAGCCTCAGGGATCCTTCTTTCTCTACCTTCCCAGGACTGAGATTGTAAGTGTGTGCCACTAGGGCCAGGTTTTTAACATGGGTATGCTACTGGATCAAGCTGTCTTTACACTTCTAAAGCAAGCACTTTACTGATTATCTCCCTAGGCCAGGTCCAAGATACGTTTTTTTTAAAAAATCATTTCAAGAAAGCCTGACGTAGTGGCACGGACCTTTAATCCCAGAACTCTGGAGGTAGAGGTAGGAAGAGCTACACAGAGAAACCCTGCTTGAAAAACCAAAAATCAAACCAAACCAAAACAACAACAACAACAACAACAACAAATCCTTTCAAAATATGTTATCAACCATTTATTCTTTCATCGCGTTGCCTTTCCTAACAAACCATATCTTGGCTAAAAATATCATTCCAGAAATCAGTCCTGTCATATCACCCCCGGGATACTTGAAAAACCAGACAATTTCATTCAAAAACAAAGTAAGAGAAAGCAACGGCCAGACACTGACCTTGAGTCAGACGGAGCACACGTTGCTGCCAACCTCACTGGACTCTGCATGCTGGCTCAAGCTGCCTCTCTTCCTAGGAGCTTGGGGAGCTCACCGCTAGCCCCACAGCCCTTCTGCATGTGCCCATCCGTCTTCTCTCATAGCCCAGGCCCTCTGTGGAACCTTCGCCACCCTTCCCGATCTTAGAGCGTCTGACACAGGATCTCCCCTGGATGGATGCACTTTTATAAATCCAAAGACTTCTCAGGGAACAGACAGCGGGGTACCTTATCCATAGGCACAGAACAGAGTGCATGAATCCCATCTGTAACACCCACAGCAAAGTCCCTGCCCGCTCACCCATCCCAGAAGCCTCAGAGTGCCCTTGGCATCGTGTAGAGAAATGAACTGCCCAAAACCCAGCTGAGAGACCGACCTTGCAGGACTTCAGTAGCTTCTCACCATGGCTCTTCAGATCCCAGGGTACACGTGATTGAGGAAACCTCTAGTGGTAACCAGAAGCGCTGGTCCCGGTTAAGAAAATTCAATCCCATCCCCAGAGGGATTCTTCTCATCTCAGTCAGCCTTGGTTGCTCGTGGCTTCCTGCCAGCAGCACACAGAGGTACCTGTGTGCCCCCTGTTGTGATCAGACTTCCATCAGCTGCCCCAAGGAGCCGCTCAATGTGAGCTCCACCCCCCAGCCAAGTCTTCTGGGGACTGCTGACTCTTCAGCCCCAAGGGTGCTCCTGGAAAGTTCCACGGGCACCTAGCCTTCAGCCATAGTGGTCACGATGTCCCTCTGCCACCCCAAAGTTTTCTCATGGGTTTTGGTTTCACCGCGTGGCTGGTGTTTTCCCTCAGCTGGTTCAGCGGGGCCGACACACCTCCAGCTAACTCTAGGAAGTGTTTTTCAGTGGGCTCTGTCTGGGCCACCTGTGGGAACTAGGGCGGTGTCCTCTCCAGTCCGTTGGTTTGGCTGTGCTTTTAAACGATGCTAATATTAGTGAGGTCACAGGATGCTGTGACCATTCAGTGGCAGAATGGGTGTGACTAGAGTATGAGGTATAGATGCGTGGTAAGTACAAATCCCCCCACGTTGGATAGTGCAGCAGCCTGTGCGTGGTTCTGACCCCAGAGATTCTTCAACTAACCACTCTACTTGGCAATGAAACTCAGAGAAGAGAGAGTGAGGTGACAAGGGGAAGGATTGTAACACCATGATTGGGCATGTCCTTTCCCACATCAGTCAAGGGGCAAATGGGACTAAGAAGGTCACTGAGAGGACCTGCTGGCCCAGCAGACTTCATGGGCCGCTGACGACCTGCTCATCCAAGCATCTAAGGGAACCGGTGGGCAGATCTTCCTTCGCCCTTATGGTCTGGGAGGATGGAGTTTATCATCAGTCCACCAGTTTCTACACCACACCCCGTAATCTGTCTCCAAAGGGAACTTCCTTTCTGGGTTTAGGGCTAAGACAGCATTCACTGCAAGTCCTTGTAGAAAAGAGCTATAAGAAGTTCTTTGCGGCAGGGCTCGGAGCTCTTGGGTTCTAAGTGTTGCTGCTTGTCCCCAAAGGTTTGCATTGGGAATGGGAGCTGGATTCAGGTACAAATGTCCTATCACAGTATTTATGATAGAGTAAACAGCTGGAGTGTTCAGCTGAAACAAACAGGCACATGTGTGTGGAAACCAGAGGAAATCCTAGAAATTGTAATTGTTCCTCAGGTATATATATATTTGGCAAGTTTTCTCATTGGCTTTAAACTTGACAAACAGGATACGGTGGCTGGCCACTGAACTCCAGGAATCCTCCTGTCTCTGTTTCCTCTGGGCTGAGATCATAAGCACACACCAGCTTTTGTCTTGAAGTGGGTTCTGCGGACCGGACTTGGCTTCTTCTGCTTGCATAGAAAGCACTTTACCAACTAAACTATCTCCCTTGAGCAGGGAATGTTTGGATAGTTTTCACACACTTGAACCCGAGGCTAGGAGAATACACAGGGAAGTCAGGACCCACCTTGCTCTGACATTGGTTCATCTACACAGAGATGCAGAGGGAGAGTGGAGAGAGTTGGCTGAGAGAGATTCCAGTTCGCTGGCTGTAGATTATGGCCTTTGCCTTGGTTTAGCCTGAGAAAAACGTATTCTTCTGTTTTCCACAAATAGAGGTTGCACACCACACACACACACACACACACACACACACATCACACACCACACACACACATACCACACACACACACTACACACACACACACCACACCACACACACACCACACACACACACACACCACACACACACACACCACACACACACCACACACACACACACACACCACACACACACATACACACACACACACATACACACACACACATACACACACACATACACACCACACACACACCACACACACACACCACACACACACACCACACACACACACTACACACACACACACATCACACACACACCACACACACACACCACACACACCACACACACACACACACACACACACACACATCACATGGATTCCTGCAACCATTCAGACAAGAACAAGGAAATGTTGCTGCTGGCTTCAGATGTCTGAGCAGAAGTGAAAGCTGACTTCAGCCATTTTTACCCCCCAAAAGTCTCAGGGCCCCTAAGAGGACTGGTGGGGACAGGACCCAGGGGAGAGATGGTAAAGGATGTCAGGTTAGATGGGGCATCCTTTGTCAGACATTGTAGAAAGTCAGGGAGCCTCAGAGAGGTCTTTTCGGGGCATGACTGAGACCAGACCCTAGGTCTGACTCTCCCGGCTCTGCGTTCAGCCTGACTGCCTCCCTCCGTCACTTTCCCCGTTTATTTTTGAGCATTTGAGGTGACTTATGCAAAACTCGGGGCTCTCTTTCCATGACTCTACACCAACCTCCTGGTAGCAGCCCATCTCTAATTAAAAAGTTACGATAATCTAGCCCAAGATTCACCTCAGAGTGGTGGCATGAGACATTAGATAGCTGTTCCCTTTGACTGGCAACAAGTGTACCAGGCAAAACTGTCAACAAGACAAATACAAAGAACAACCATTCAGATAACTGGAAGATGACCAATCATTAAGAACTTCTCTTGTGCCAGGATGGCCTGGTTGTGCAGCCACCCTGCAATGTGCTATCTTGGATGAGGAAAATCATAGATTTGCTCGTGGGGGGCTCGGTCTCAAGGCTAATGGAAACCAGCGGTGTACCAGGTAGAGGGAGCAGGTTTGGTCTGGGAGGAGGAGGAGAGAATCTGCCGTTTACAGGTTAAAGGTTATGTAGTCAGTTGTAGACAAGAGGGAGGAAAAACTACAACTTTCCTGGCTTAAGGTTATAGCTTTGGTTCCAGGAGGCAAAACACTCAGCCAGAATGGGAGAATCCTTCAGGCAAGGTGGCTATAATGAAGTTGAGATAATAAAGTCTCTGCACACACCCAGGGGTTGCTAACACAAGCGTGAGTGAGGTGGGGGGGGGGGGAGACCCGAGGGAGTACAGCCAAAGTGAGATCAAAGAGAGACGGGAGGGCTTGTTGTACAACTGTTTCTCCAGCCACACCCAGCTTGGGCAGCCAAGCGTGGAGAGCTTCTTGTTCAAGATGTCTGAGCGTGCTCTCTGTTCAAACGATTATCCGGTTTTATCCCATGCTTTGTCAGACCCAGGCCGGCTCGGACAATGAGGACTACTGAGAACTCAAGAACAATGGCAATGGGTTTTTGATCCTACAGCACGTACTGGCTTTGTGGGAGCCTAGGCAGTTTGGATGCTCACCTTACTAGACCTGGATGGAGGTGGGCGGTCCTTGGGCTTCCCACAGGTCAGGGAACCCTGATTGCTCTTCGAGCTGATGAGGGAGGGGGACTTGATCGGGGGAGGGGGAGGGAAATGGGAGGCGGTGGCGGGGAGGAGGCAGAAATCCTTAATAAATAAATAAATTTAAAAAATAAAAAAAAACAAAACGATTATCCGGCAACGCGGAAAGAGACCAGACCCTTGGGGGTCCGGACTGAAAAGTAGAGTAAAAGGGCTGAGAGGTGGCCCAGTGGCTGGGTGTCCTTGCTGCTCCTGCAGAGGACCTGAGTCTAGTTCCCAGCACCCATGTCTGCTGGCTCACAACTGCCTGTACCTACAGCTCCAGGGGGATCCAGGACTTCTGGCCTCCACAGGCAGCAGACATATGCACACAGACACACGTACAATTGAAAGTAACGAAACATACATAATTGAAAATAATGAAAATAAATCTTAAAAAATGAAGTAAATGCTGGCTGGCACAGCCCTGTGCAGAGACGACAGTGGCCAAGCACCATGGAGGCAGTTCATTTGGTAAGCCAAGTCCAGATAAGTTCCTAAAACCAAGCACCAAGAACTTTCAGGAAAATCAAGCAAAACCAGAATCACTGAGATGCAACGACCAGTTTGCAACAAAGTGACCAGACATGAGACAAAAAAAATAAATAAAAATAAATAAAAAAAAAACAACCAACCAAAGTGACCAGAAAACAAGGCAAAGCTATCAAAAAAGTCCAAGGAGACTTCAAAGCAGTTAATCTGGACATGTTCAGGAAGTTAAAGGAATCTAGTCTCTAAGGTGTAAACGGTTACATTTCATGTTTAAGAGTCAGGAAATACGTGCTCTCAACAGAGAAATGGAAATTATAATAAATAAACAATAGATAAACAAATAAATAGGCTGGGGTTATAGTGCAGGGGTTAAAGAATTTTCCTAGCATACACAGGCGCTGGGTTTGACCCCCAGTACTATAAAAAATAATAAATAATAAAGAGGAATTCTGGAGCTGTGAATTACCAAAACTAAACAGGCAAGCCATGCGCGAGGCCTGTGCCTACAGCTGAGATTGAGAACTGACATAAAATCACATTGTAGAAATACAGGTCAATCTCAGAGGAGACAGCTCAAAGTGTGGGCCTCAGGGAGCAGGAATGGTAACAGGTAGAAAGTTAAGAAAATTCTTTCCTACAGTGTGCTTTCCAAGAGAAAGAACAGCAGGGCCCCAAAGTGGCAAGGGAACTCCTGATGTCACAGACATGGGGCAAGTCTGGGACATGGCCTGCGGAAATCTCCATGCTACCTGTGAGAAGCAGCTACTGCATGTAACTTCAACAGCCGTCCTTGAGTCTTGTTCCTAGACCTCGGGACCTTCACTAGGAAGTGAACATGTTTTTCAGAACTCACTGAGGACACAGGGGGCTGCCATTTGCCTGTGATGCTAGGCTGGTAACTTTCATGGCACTCTGGTCACAGTGAGGAAAGGCTTGTTTGGGGCTCATGGTTTTCAGAAAGTTGCATCACGGCATGGTGTGGGAGTGGTTTAGTCTCTGGTGATGCCAGCCTGTGGTAGACTTCTTCCACAGGGTACAGACCAAGAAGCTGAGAGAGTTAAGGAAGAAGCAGGGCTGGGAGAGGGATTGCTGAACCAGAAGTTAAAGGGCCAGCAAGAAGGCACTTTTCCCTGAGCAGAGGGTTTGAGTTTGTTCCCTGGGACCCACACGACGACTCCTGCAGGTTGTCTTCTGACCACTACACATCATGCAGCAGGCACTCGCAGCTGCCTAACATGTGTGCACATGCTAAATAAACACATGCATATTAAAAAACCCAAAAGTTAGTCCAAGAAACATTATTTAGTTCCTTGCATTTGTGAAGTTTCTGGTTTTTTTTTTTTTTTTTTTCCGACTTCTGGCTTTAGTCCATTGTGTTCAGAAAAGGTACTGTTCCAGCTTTCTGTGACCTAATAAACACTCCATCCCGAAGCCTTTCTGTGTGTGCCTGGTGAGAATGTGCATGCTTCTGTCGCTGCTCGGTAAACTCTGTATATATGTTGCCAAGGTTCAAAAACACGTTTACAATGTTCCTGTCTGGTGCTCTAGCTGATCTTAGGGTAGGACATCAGAGCTTTCAATGACTACCGTAGAGCTCCCATTTCCTTCTCCAGTTCTACACAGGTGTCCTTTATACATTTAGATGCTCTGATCTTAGACGCAAATATAGTCATAGTGATTACACTTTGCTATCAGCATGGATGACTTTGTTTTATCTACAGCCCATTCCTCTGGGTTACCTCTTGCCTGGAACCATCTCCTCTTTCCAATTTCTATTCCTTCATTCCAGCCTATAAGTAATCCTCAGTTAGAAGTATTTAATGGTCTTGCTTGATCCTTTGACTGTGTGATCTCAGTATCCTAGGCTGCTAAGTTTCTACTAAGAAATGCGCTTATGGAGTCATGGGGGTTCCCTTGTATGTGATTGCTTTCTGCCCAAGAAGGGACAGTGAGAGCTTTGGCTCTAAGGAAGGAAGTGGGGTAGGTTCCGGGCAGCTTTATCAGCTTGGGGTTAGCATTGGCCTTCAGAGGTAAAAGTTGTGAGCAATCATAACAATAGCAAAGACGCTAGGGATCCTCAGTGGATCCCAGGATCTCCTTTTGCAACCATGGAAGAAAGTCATGACCAAGAAGAAACCTCTAGGCACTGAACCGCTATACTGGCCTGGGATTAGGACAATGTACCCAAAATACTTTCTGTGCTCTGCTCACAGCCAGGCTCAAGTCACATGCTCCCCCGAGGGACTGCGGCCTCCTGACTGCACTCCAGAGCTCTCCAGGACCTATTTTCGCCTGTGGTGGTTGTGAAATCATTGTTTCTGTGGATAAACAAAGGCTGGAAACTCTCAGGCTGCCATCTTGCTGCCTTCACCTCACTTCTATTTCATTTCCTAAATGTTAGTTTGATCAACCAAGTTGATTTTCCAAACTTCTCAAGCTTCAGGTCCCATGGAGCAAAAACTCCATGCCTGTGTGAAGTTTCTAGAAAGGAGTTTCTTAAACCTAGGAGGCAGCTGACTCCAACAGGGGAGGCAGTAGGCCTCAGCGCCATGCAGGACAACGCTGAGGTCCCAGTTTATAAATTGCCCAGCTCTGAGAGTCTCACTGTATCTCCCAACTGTCTGAACTTCAATTTCCTCATTGTTTAGAATTAAGAAAATAAAACCCAGGTCTTGGGGTTCTTGTGACAATGGGTCTGTTAAGTAGCTGGTCCTCAAATGTACCCAGAAAATGTATATTACTTCTTTTTGAAATATCACAAGTCCTTACACATGAGACCTTACGGGTTTCTTGGTGGCTAATAGCTTGGCGCTACCTAGCCTGCTTGAAGCACATTTCCTTGCCTTAAAAATGTGGATGATGCTAACGTCTATCTTCTAAGGTTTTCGGGTCTCTAGCATGGTGTCCCCTCAATGTATGTCAGAGGTGACTCTGTCTGTGGCTGCAAGACTCTGGTAAGGCTGCTTTCTTGCAGAGGCCTGCCAGCCCACTTACTTCCAGCTCTTCCTGGCCAGGACAACTGTCTTGCTCACATAGAAAACCAGCTCTGGATAAAGATGAAACTCCAGCTGAGCAGTAAAGGTCCCAGAATCCAGTTTCGGTGCTCTCACCTTGCCTCAAGTCTTCCCAGGGAATTTTCCCTGGGCATAAGCTACTCCAGATGCCAGGTTCCATCACCGACCTCACTGGCGAGGACCAGCCTATATCCCCAAAGACAACCATGACATCTGGACAGTGTGAGTCCTCTCTATTCCTTCCCCCAGGCAGAAGCTCCCATGTGTCCCTCTCCAGCAGGATATGTGTAGACCCTCCTCTGCCCATCTCCATGGCTAGCACCGGGTCAGGGCCCTGGTGGCTAGACAGTAACCTCTGATCAATATCATGCTCTCCTCCTCTCTCATGACTGCTGTTTTGTTTACTTGATTGTACTTTTCAGTCCTGTAAAGAAACTTTGTTCATTGGTTTGTGTGATTGCTGTTGCCTGTATTCACACACTATAATAAAGTAAGACCCACGAGAAGGGACAGTGCTGCCTTTCCGGCCACTGTGCCTATAGTGACCTCTGACAAGTCACACTGTCAAGTGACTGAAGGAGTCGTCATATCTGGGTCTCATTACCCCATTTTACAGGGTTAAAAAAGGGACTGCTTTTGGTTCAAGTTAAAAGCCAGGGAGCAGTTGCTTGAGACCAAATTCCAGGCTCTCCCGTCTGCAGTCTGCTCCTCTTTTCTCTTCAACGTGTGTTTCTTGGAAAAACCCTTCCCAGGCCTCCATTCCAAACTCCCACTAATGACAGGTTCTGGGGCAGTGGTGCTGGGAGCTTCCAATCCTGAAGGCCAAGCAGCCTGCCACAAACCAATCTCTCTTAGTAGCTCAAAGGTCAGAAGTCTTTATAGTTCCACCACCGCAAGCCCCCCTGAGACCTCAGGGGACACCCTAGCTACAGGGCCCACCCTGGCAAGCTGTGGTCACTGCCTGCTTTTACAGGCCTCAGTGCCCAGGCCTTCCCATTTCAGCAGTAGCTGCTGGTAAAGAGTCAGGCTTTCTTCGCAGGACATCACGCACATAAAAGAACAGGTGGGATCTGGGACTGCGCTGGGCAAACATAGTGGCTTCAGGAGTTGGCATTGGTGGATTCTCTCCAGGGAAGAAGAGGCCACTTTTTCATTTAGGGCAGGACTCCAGGATGCCCTGGCAGCACCTGGTACCCACTGACTACCTGCTTGGACTCTGGATTCTCTCATGTACGTCGGGATGCTTCACCTTCACGCCTCATTTATAGATCACGTTGATACTTTGTTCTCTAGCAAACTTCCCTGCACAACGGACCAAAGAACACATTTCTGAAAAAGATGGAGTTGAGGTAGCAAGTCCAAAGGGGAAGTTAGAGGGAAAAGATTAAGAAGTATGGAAGAGAAGGGCACCAGGCAACAGCCTCCTAGAAAACGCCTCTGCTTGCCCAGGGGATACTCCTGACTCTCGATCTTTTAGAACCAGAGTAGAGACCACACGTAGGCTGGGAAATAAGTGTCTGGAAGATAAAAGCACCTTTAGAGACCTAGTTCTTCTGAGGCTGAGACAAGATCATCCACCCAGTGTTCCCGACTGCCTAGTGGGTGTTCCCTGCTGGAGACACTGGAGACATAGCATTTCCAATCCTGGCGACAAGGCTGAGGAACAAGGCTCCTGGCTATTTCCTAGCACACAGTAACTGCATGATGTGGGGTAGCAGGGACTGGGGTGTGGGGTGGGGGTAATAACAGACAAGAAGGTGTGGCCCTGTGTAAAGACCCTTTCTGCTGTGGGAACTTGGCGAGGCAGGCTGTGGGCAAATCATTTTAATCCTGAGATTCAGATTTTCCATCCGTAGAAAGCAAACAAAATTGGCACCATGCTTAGCAAAATGTGTGACTGTTAATCAGTTATGGAGCTATAGTTAAAATAACGTAGCACTGACTAACTTAGAAATAACCAGATCGATAGACTGAGTAGAATGAGCCACACTTATACTAAAATAAGTTAAAATGTTTGGTGTGGGATTTCCCTCTGTATGCTGTGAATATGTTTTATCATCATTGGTTAATAAAGAAACTCCTTTGGCCTATGGCAGTGTAGAATACAGCAAAGTGGGAAATCTGGACAGAGATAGAGTAGGTGGAGCAAAGAAAACGCCATGTAGGAAGAGAAATCTGGGAAGAAGGAATCGAGGAGCAAGAAAAGGAGGATAGGAAGACATCTAGGGCCAGTCACTCAGCTACAGAGTCAGACACAGAGAAAGAAGTACAGAAAGGCATACAGCAATAGAGAAAGAGTTTGACTTTTCTTAACTTAAATTATCCCAGAGGAAAAAAATAGATAGAATAATTTAAGTTAAGAAAAGCTGGCTAAAAACAAGCCAAGCTAAGACCGTGCATTCATAAGTAAGAATAAGACTGTATGTGATTTATTTGGGAGCTGAGTGGTGGGCCCCCCAAAAGCAAAAGAATAAAAAGCCAAAATAGTAAAGAGCCAGAGTTTAAAAAACAACCAACTATATTGAGCTTCAGTGGCAACCAGAGAAATGCAAATAACAATGGGGTTCCATCATCTCTTTCCTAGACAGACAATCAGGAGTCATCTTGAAGGGAGGGAACTTGTGCTGGAGAAGCACAGGGAGGCTGGATAAGATCACAGCGTGGAGGCTGGAACAGCTGGAATGCCCATCACAAAGGGAAGGTTAGATCTGCTCACATCAGCAGCAAATTCCCATGGCAGAGAGAAGAAACACTGGAATAACATATATGCATGGTCAACAGCAGCTGATATTTAGGTACCAAGCGTCACACTGTCATCCATAAACGAGTGGCCTTCTTCTTTTTAGATACCTTGTCTGGGGTCAAGCTGGATCTTTGGCTTTCATGAAGAAAAGAATTTCTGGAAGAGCCAGTGAGAAGCAACTTTGAAATTTATTTTAAAAATAAAAAAAGTGCCTAGGGAAAGAATGATATGGGTTTCTCAAAGAAGAATCTCAGTTGTCTCAGCTTTAGCTGCAATGCACCTTTCCAAGTGGCTCTCAACTCATACCTCAAAGAGTTACCAAGAAAATTCTCTTCTCTCTCTCTCTCTCTCTCTCTCTCTCTCTCTCTCTCTCTCTCTCTCTGTGTGTGTGTGTGTGTGTGTGTGTGTGTGTGTATGCATATACATGGTTCAAATTCCTTGGAGATATAGTTACATATCGGTGGTCTTGAGTCCCACAGAACCAAACTCTGGTCCTCCGGAAAAGAGCAGCAAGCCCTCTTTTCTATTGAGTCATTTCTCCAATCTATATCATGCTTTTAAAGGCTTCATTCTACTTTTTAATTATGTGTGTGTAAGGGGAAGAGGAGGGGTGTGTGTGCACATGACTGCAGGTACCCACAGAGAGGCCAGAGGCATTCAATTCTGAAGTTACAGGCAGTTGTGAGCTGCCTGATGCAGGCGCTAGGACTCAAACTCAGATCCTCCTGGAAGAAACAGTGATCTTGAACATGGAGCCACTTTTCTAGCCTGTAGCCTATATCATGCTTTTACAAACAGTGTTCATTAGGGAAAAACACGAAACAAAAGGGCTGACACACGAATGACCGTTCACCACGGAATGTGAGTGACTGTTCCTTGGGGGCAGGGCACCTGGCTTCATTTTTAAACATTTCCCACACCTAAAAGAGAATACTCAAAGTGAAAGTCAAAAGTTCCAAGTTAAAACCCTAAATGCCATCAGAGCAACACAAACTAAGCTAGGGTTGTTGTGTGTCAATCAGCCATGGTGGTTAGGGGTGGTTGTTTGGGACCGACCTACACCCTGAAGTCCCCCAGTTAGGTCTAGTAAGGTAAAGGATCATTTTCTCTGAAAAAGAAATGTTCTAGAATGGTCTAGGAAACCAGGGGTGAAGGGTTCCAGACATGATGCCAGACAGAGGAATGGCTGAGGATGTCCCCTTCAGAGAGGGACCACAGGGAAGGAGGGAGCCTCATCCCATGTCATTCTTCCTACTGTGCCTAGCTCTTCTGCTCAGCCACGGTCATTCGGCTGCCTGCCCATTCAGTTGAGAGGATAGCCAGCCCAGCCCCTTCAGTTCCCTGAGAGTTACTTTTCATCCCTCGCCTGCCTTGGGAAACCAGCTCAGTGGAGACTCAGGCTGGGCCTAGAGTTTGCACATTGTGAGAGTTTTCTTTATGTCTGAGTTAGACTGTCTGATTTGGGGTCCTTGGTTGTTATAAATTCAGCTTTCTATGGAGCTGGAACCCCCACATTGTCTTCAGAGATCCCTCCTTTCCCACACCCCTATATCTTTTCTGCGAACCCTGGCCTCACCCCACACTTCAGCTCAAAGCAGTTTTCCCACACAGGCTCATGGGGAGAGTGACTCAGACCTAATCAGGGTTTCTGAGCCAGAGAGTACCTCCAGCCTCCTTCCCTCAGGCCAAAGTACTGGCCCATGAGGGATGATGTCAGCTCAGGGACTAAATGCACTGGGCCTGTGTTTCCTTCTCAGCCTGGTTCAGCTCACAGGGTTCCGGAAGCTGGGTGCCAAGAGCTCCTCAGCCTAACCCAGGAGGAACAGAGTGAGCAATGCTTTCCAAGTCAGAACTTCAGAGAAGAATCACTCATTAGCCTCTTGCCTGAGCCTGAACTTAGAGCCAGGGAAGAACACATGAGAGGGACCAGTCAACCTGGGCAGGGACCCAGGCATCTTCCCACTGGAAGCTGCAGGGCACAGGGAGATGCATGGGTAGCTTCCATGCCAACCTGAGGCCAGAAGCCCTGGTGAGGAGGCGATTCTCTAGCCTTAGCCTCTCCTATGGCTGCATCTCAGTTTACCCCATCCTGATCTCCCGAAAATGGAGACAATATACTCCACAGCACTCTTTCAGCCCTTAGAGAAGAGGGGAGCTCATAAAGGTCCTTTAAGGAGAGGGGACACGTCTGTCTCTGGCTTGCTATAGTCAGTTCAGGGGTGGGGCATCCAGCTTCCATTCCACAGCAGAGGTGAAGAAGATAGTCCAGGAAACTTCTCGCTGCTTCCCTGGGTCTCTCTTCTCACCGCATTTCATTCCGAGTATAGAAGACAAGAGGCCCAGTTACCCTCTTCCCACTTCATTAGTAGAGGCTCTTCCAGAACATTCTGGAGTTAAGTAGGTCAGCCCATCTCCCTCTGTGGCTTTTTCAGGGGTGGGGGAATCACTGAACTTTATTGCTGATGTTCAAGAGAGCAGGGCTCCCTAAGCCTCTCCCCTTCTTCTGGGGATCTGTGAGGGGAGATGCTCACTGTTTGGGTACTGTGGTGGGATTCTGTGGGACTCTGTGGTGGTTTGAAAGAAAATGGTCACCAAAATGGTTTTTATTTTTCAGTTTCTTTATATGGTAGATTACGTTGACAGATTTTTTTATGTTGAACCAACCCTGCATCTCTGGGATGGTCACCAAAAGGAGTGGCACTATTAGGAGGTGTGGCCTTGTTGGAGGAAGTGTGTCACTGTAGGGGTGGGCTTTGAGGTCTCTTTTGCTCAAGCTTCCCTCAGTGTGGCAGTCAGTCAACTTCCTGTTGCCTGCAAGATGTCAGACTATCAACTACCAGTACTACATCTACCTGCATGCCGTCATGCTCCTGGTCCTGATGATAATGCACTGAACCTCCTGGACTGTAAGCCAGCAATCCTAATTAAATGTTTTCTTTATAAGAGTTTCCGTGGTCATGGTGTCTCTTCACAGCAATCAAAACCCAAACTAAGACAAACTCCTCAGCAGTTGAGGGCCTCTTTCTTGCTCTCATGTTCTTTGCTGAGGTAGGTGGTCCAAGACTTCGAACTCCGTGGAGGTTCCACCACCCTGTTGCTATAGCCGTATTCATTGTCATACCAGAAAATGAGTTTTTACAAAGTTGTCATTGAGAGCAATGCCAGCTCCAGCATCAAAGGTGGAAGAGTGGGCATCACATTTAAAGTTTCAGGAGACAACCTGGTCCTCAGTGTATCCCAGGGTCCTCCAATGCCTCAATGCCTGCTTCACCACTTTCTTGATGTCATCATTCTTGGCAGCTTTCTCCAGGCAGCATGTCAGATCCACAAAGGACACATTGGGGATAGGAACATGAAAGGCCACATCAGAGCTTCCTGTTCAGTTCTGGGATGACTTTACCCACGGCCTTGACAGTACCAGTGGATGCATAGATGATATTCTGGACAGCCCCGTGGCCATTACATCACAGCTTCTTGGAGGGTCCATCATAGTCTTCTGGGTGGCAATGATGACACTGACTGTGCACATGAGTCCCTCTACAATACTAAAGTTGTTTTGGATGACTTGGCCAGGGATGCTAAGCAGTTGGTGATACAGGGAACATTGGTGACAGTCTTAAGTGAATTCTCATCCTTTTCGTGGTTCACACCCATCACAAACATGGAGCATTAGCAGAAGGAGCAGAGATGCTGATCCTTTTGGCCCTATCCTTCAAATGGGTCCCAGCCTTCTCCATAGTAGTGAAGATACCAGATTCTACAACATACTCGGCACCAGCATCATCCCATTTGATGTTGGCAGGATCTCACTCCTGGAAGATGGGGATGGCCTTCCCATTGATGACAAGTACCAGTGGATGCAGGGATGATGCTCAGCCTTGACTGTGCCGTTGAACTTACCATGGGAAGAGTCACACTGAAACATGTAGACCATGTAGTGGAGGGCAATGAAGGGGTAACGTCCAATGTCCACTTTCCCAGAGTTAAAGGAAGCCCTGGTAACCAGGTATGCAATACAACCAAACCTATTCATTCTGACCTTCACCATCACGTCTCAGGCATGAGGCTGGTACTTCATGCAAAGATGAGGATGCCTCTGGAATAGAGAGAAACAGAAAGCCCACCATGCCTCTTTAATGGAGGAAAATAGACAGAGGTGATAAGGATGCATACCGTTCATGCACTGGTACACACACCACATCTTTCACATTCTAACCCTGTGCTGGGCCCCAGGAACATTCCAGAACACAAATGAATGCCCACCATTCCCAAACTCACAGAACTTGAAATATCCCAGGAAGGCAGATGACAGAGATGACAGAGGAATGACATAGGGATATGTCCACAATATCAGCTTGTCCTGGGTGACAAGGAAAATAGGCCCTCCAGGGGCAGCAATCGTGTGTCTCTGTGTGTGTGCACTCGTGTGTGCGTGCGTGTGTGTTGGAACAGTGAATGCATGCAGGAAAAAAATGGGAACATCTGACCAAATTTGTGAAGTCTAGTCCAGTCAGACAGCTGGCTATGGATACATTCATGTGAGCATGTCTGGTCGTGAGTAGGATGGACAAACGAGGGCAAGAAGCCTTTTGGAGAAAGAGGTTAAAAACAAGAGTTTTAAAATTTTTTATTTTTTAAGGTGTGTGTGTGTGTGTGTATTGGGGGGAGTGTTGTTCATGAGAGTCAGATACCTACAGAGGCCAAAATAGGCCATCAGAGTCTCCAGAGGTTGTAAACTCCCTCCATCAATGGAGGGAACTCAAAACAGGTCCTCTGTAAGAGCCGTACACAATCTCAGTGGCTCAGCCACCTCTCCAGCCTCAGACATGTATTTTAATCTCAGCCTCTGCCTGTTTTTTTTTATTAACATTGTGTTTTCTCTTTTTTTTGTTTTGTTTTTTTTTAATTTATTTATTATATTATGTGTATAGCATTCCTTCCACGTGTGCCTGCAAGCCAGAAGGGGGCACCAGGTCTCATTATAGATGGTTGTAAGCCACCATGTGGTTGCTGGGAATTGAACTCAGGACCTCTGGAAAAGCAGTCAGTGCTCTTAACCTCTGAGCCATCTCTCCAGCCCCCTGGTTTTTGTTTTTATGCTTGTCGTTTGGCCTTGTCTGAATTTTCAGACTCTGGGCTCTCATAGACCTAAGTACTCGCCATGGGAAGGCTGGTTGGGCAGAGTAAGAACCGAGAGGACTGTTTATCAGCACACTGAAGTACCACGGCCAAGTTGCTTTCGTGTTGCTTTTCCGCTCTTTGAAAGCTTCAAAGACAATTCAACCCCTTCCATACTATGACTATAATTTTAAAGGGTGCAGAAATTTTCACAGAAGTGGCTAGGGAAACTGAGGTCAGGATGGGGGAGAATAATAAGATCTTACAGGGCAGACGCTGAAGAAGGGGGTCTTCTTTATCCCTTTCCCCCTTCTTTCCTCCTCTGCCTCACTTTCTCCGACCCCTTCCAGAAGGACCATCTGCAAGGAAGGCTGACTGTGTGCTGAACCGGAACATTAGCTGGGGGTGGCTCTTGATGGTCCAGCTAAAGTGACTCCTGTCTGCGCTTCTCAGTTTCTCTGTAGTCTCCATTGTGATAAGCAAGCCCATCCCTGTGTGTCTGGCTCCTTTGATCTCACGTTTAGGACTTCAGTTCTCTGTGAAGTAGAAACAAAGGCAGGCTCCTTCCTGGGAGACAGGAAAATGGCAGCTGACCCTTGAGAAAGTATGTGCTGCACTCTTAGCCAGGAAGAGGTCCATGCTCTACACCCCAAAACTGTGGCATCTCTATTGGCACCTCATTCTATACTGTTCTGTCTTTCTGCTGTTGGATCCCAACAGGCCAGCCTCAGGCCTGGACAAAGAAGGCGGCTAAGACAGTCTCCACTCTGCCCAGCTAAGGGAGTATTTGCTTGTTAGATATTAACCTAGACTGGAAAAAAAACCACACCCCTTCTCAGGTGGCCTCTATGGCAGACAAGATAAGGAACAATATTAGTGTGTGTCTGTGTCCAGTCAACCAATATGCCAGGCATTTATAACCATTGATTCTAATCCTTACAACCACGATTAACAGAAGACAGGCTACCTTGGTGTTTGGGTGTGGTAATTGAGGTTTAAATCCTGACAGGTTTGTCCAAAGCATCCCATTTGTGAGAGGCAGATACAGAGGCAGAACAGGAACCACCAGGCACCCTCCCCAAAAAACTCAGGGTTAAAGATGAAGATGCACAGAATCCTTCCCCAACTCCCTCCTGCTCTACATGACATGGGAAAACACTCCACATCTCTTACCGTCTGGTCTCCACCCAGCTCTGAATTCCCTGCTGATGTCTAGATTCCCTTGGGGATAGAATGAATTGTTTGATCCATCTTATTAGGCAACAATTTCTCCCCTCACCCACCTCAAATCTGTCATTGGGGTTTGGCTGATGAAATCAACTCTTTGGGCCTGTATCTATCTGCCAGCCCTGATCAGCTTCTGGCTCTGTGTGAGGAAGGCAGAGGAGCTTAGAAATCACCCTGGCCTGGCTTGCATAGAGCCAGTGTTCTGAGCTTAGAAGTCACCCTGGCCTGGCTTGCGCAGAGGCAGTGTTCTGAGCTTAGATGTCACTCCGGCCTGGCTTGCGTAGAGGCAGTGTTCTGCTGTAGGCTCTAGATTCCTTCCTTCCTGTTTGTGTTTGATCGTCTGACCATGAGTTTAAAGCAGGGCACTGAATGAGCCATGTTTGGGTTTGAACATGAATAATTGTCCAGCCTGGGACCATGTGCTTAAACACTTGATCCCCAGCTGGTGGCGCTGTTTGGGGAGGTTGGCTATTTGGATGGCTTTTGAAGCCAGGCCACTATGAACAGGCTTTGAGAATAATAATAACCTATTGCTGCTGTGTGGACCAACCTTCAGTAGCTCAGAGATTGAGGGGGATTCACAGAGTTGGCAAGCTAATCACTCTACTTGACTTTTGTATCTGAGGGAGTAAATCTTAATTCTCTGGGGCCAGTGAGGGGGGCTAAACTTAACTTTCTGCGGCCGGTGAAAAAGAAACACACACACATACACACAAACACACAATCTCCAACATGTCAGACTCTCACCTAGGGTACTGATGAATGGCAAACCTTCAGCAGGTCAGAGAAACTGAAGAGGAGACGCAGCTTAAGTGAACTACTGGACAGACAAACAGACACACAAGGACTTATGTGAGGGCCAAAGCTTAGCTCTTCGTTTTATTAGTCTTCCTGCTGTTTGTTTTACTCTGCCCTTTCTCTGTTTTGTTCTTCTACCCTGACGTTTCCCATCTGTCTCTCTCTTGATGTCTTCCTGCTAACTCTCCTTCTACATCTTTCCCGGTGTTTTTCTTCCCTCATGTCTGCTTTTTCTCCAGCAAAATCTTTCTATAGACCTCAGCAAAATCTTATATAAGCCAGCAAAATCTTTCAAGCAGTATAAAAATTACAATGTGGTTACATTCTATTTTTAAGTGAATGATTAGAATAAATATAAGTAAAAACTGCATGTTTTCCATATTCCTTACACAATTAAACATTTTACATATTACAGATGAAAAACAAGCTGTCCCAAGAACCCACATACATTCACACCCAAGCAACTTGTTATAAATTAACAGAGTGTAAGCAAGCAGGATATTTTTCTCAGCCAGTTCTTTTGCTTGCAGGCTGCATTTTGTGGTTAAAGAAAGGATCGATCACTTTATTATTTATCTCAAAAGGTAATCTTATAAGAAATCTTAAAAGAATCACAAATCTAAACTTTTATATATGAAAACCAGTCAACTCTACTTTAAATCCTCGGGGTGCATAACCACTCATCACCAGTTTTTTATATCAGGAAGCTGAAGGCAGAAATGGGTACAAGGAATTAATTATCACTCTTTTTTTAAGGCTTTATTTATTTATTATGTATACAGTTTTCTGCTTGTATGTGTGCCTAAAGGCCAGAAGAGGACACCAGATCTCATTACAGATGGTTGTGAGCCACCATGTGATTGCTGGGACTTGAACTTAGGTCCTCTGGAAGAACAGCCAGTGCTCTTAACTGCTGAGCCATCTCTCCAGCCCTAATCATCATTCAAGATCACCAACCCCATCCTAGTAAGAAAATACATCGGCCATCAACAACCAAGCTATCATTGTTTTTGTTTCTTGACCTCAACAAGTCCCTCACTAACTATATGTGCCTTTCTTAACTTTAAATTGTTCCCCCAAATTTTCTGCCTCAAAGCCATTACCAAAAACAGCTTAACCTAACTGTACTAACAATTTTGCATGCCTAAATTCTTTCTAAGGATGGGGGTTGAATCATTAATCTGCTCCATCAGCAATGCCTGGAAAAAGTCAATCACTGTTATAAAGTACCAGTAACACCGCCCAGTGAGGGGATGGAAATGCTTGAGAGTTTCCATACAGCCCATAGATTATGAGAGATGTCGTGACCGTGGAGGCACCAATCAGACTATGCTCAATAACAGCAGGAGGTCTTCAGGACACATAGTCCTCATGGCATTGCCTCTCCAAGGCTCACGCAGATGTGACTTTGCCAATCACCCAGCCTTGTTTCATGAGTTCCAATGCTGCCTGTTGGTCCCCTTACATGGCCCCTGACAATAACCCAGCTCCATTTCAGGTCTAAGCTCTTGACTTCCTTGTCCCTACTACTCGAGAAGTTACTGCTGTAAGATCTTGTTATCACAAGCTGACTGGCCAACTCTAGGCACTATGCCTTTCCACCATGGTGGACTGTAATTCTCTGAACCATGAGTCCAGATAAATCCTTCCTCCCTGAACTTCTGTTGGGATTTGGTCACCTAGATGAAGATAGTAACTTCTATACACAGGCTTTCCCACTCCAACCTCTTGCCTTGCTTGGTAGTGTCTCAAATCAGGTGTTCATGTAGGTCTCATCACACTGTTTCTTTTCATAAGACCTCCTTGGTCTCTTGTTGGTCCAGGTTGGCACTGTCCATCAGAAGCATCCTGCTGTGTGGGTTTTCAGCATCACCTCCTGCCCCTGCCAAGGTGATAGAACCTAGGCAGTGGGTGTGGAGTATCACAGAACAGGGGTCAGAGGAGGCCAGGACAGAAATCAATAATTCTAAGATGCAAAAATGGCTAACCTAATTAGTGTCAGTGTTGAGAATGGAATCTGGATCTCTTGGTTCCTTTCCAGGATTCACTATACTATGCTGCATAGCATAATGTCTGGAAGGCTCCCCCCTGTCCACCAAGGCTGAACAACACCACTGGTAGCAGTGACTGCTGATCTCCTTCTAATGCTATATGTGCTGGGGAGACCTCTGTGCAGTTGCGGGTACCAGACCTGGAAACACTGTCTCAATTTCCATTCTTACAAGTGTTCACAGGAGAGAAGAACAAGCTCCAAGAGGCCACTGTGGAGATGGAAGGGCGGATAGTGACAACCCGGGCTTGTGCACAGGGAGCTGTGTCATCTGTTCCTTAAACAAACCAGCAACACAGACTGGAATCACGCCCACCCCTGACATTTGAGAAGCCCAAAGCAAATGCAGTGAAGGAGGCCCACGCGCCATGTGTCTAAATATTTGAACATTATAAATCAAACTAATAAACTTCGGAATAAGGTTTGTTCTTCCCTCCTGCCTTGACAAATATACAGTTATATGAACCACAAAGGCCAGGCTTTGATTTCACATCTTGTGGGGTCCATTCACTTGTGAATATGGAACTCAGAGGGGTAGGAGAAATGAAGCAAACTCCCTCTTTTCTCCTTTCCCACCCTGGGAACTTAAATTGGGCAAAGGAACGCCCCAATTTGGCTGTCTAGCCTCTATCTGAGTCTTTATAGACCAGAGAAGAGGCCACGTAGGGAAATAGCCAAATAAAATTGTGTGTGTGTGTGTGTGTGTGTGTGTGTGTGTGTGTGTGGTGTGCAATCACCAACATGGATTTTTACAGGTTCTGGGGACTGAACTCAGGAGCTCCTTCCTAAAAGGCAAGCACATCACAGACTGAGCCATCTCCCCAGCTATTTCCCCAGGAACTTCCCTGAACCCTGTTACCCAGAGGGTAGAGCAAAAAGGGGGTGGGGACTGTGAGAGACACCTCATGAGCCTGCAGCCACTTGATCTGCAACTGGCCCAGGGCAGAGCCACTGCAGGTATCCTGGAGTCCTGTTACCCACAAATCAACATCAAAGAAATCATTTTCATTTACCCAAAAAGTCACCTCATATCCAAGGACCTCAGGGACTGCCTCCCATATACCAAACACCAGCAGGGCCAAGACTTGGTCCAGGTCCTCCTAACTCCTGAATCCCTGGTGAGTCCCTCCTCTCTGCTATCCCCATTGGCATTCTCTACTGGGGACAAGATGCTGGTGCTCTCTTCACCCTCATCAGAATCTTGTATGCCCTTTGCTTCCTTCCTCCTTTGATCACAGGCTTCCTGGTACACCCCACGACTAACTTTCCTAAAACAAAAGCTGTGACCTTTCTTCTTCATCCCACAGTCCTGGGGACTATGCCACATACCACTGCTCAGCCCCTGACACCTGTACTCTGATCTCAGTCAAATTGGACTTCAGTGTGTAATCAGGTCCTTCTCTTTCTCTCCAGTTCTCCTTCCCACCCCAGCACTCCCTGAAGCCTCCCTAAGCCCATACCCACCCACCTCCTTACCTGGGCTCCTAAGGCATCTGCCCATTTTCTGACCCCCAGCAATAAAGTGAACGTTCAGTCAATTATCTCCCTAGTAACAAGTTGTGCGCACCACGCCTAGGATTGCTGGCCCCTAAGTGGGCCGAATGGGCTCCCTACAGGATGGGAGCCTGCCTTGTTGCTGAGTGGACTTCTCTGAGAGACAAGGAGGAATACACTGATGACAACCACCTTCTGGCCCCTCTTGAAAGTCATTGTATCATTTGGTGGGAAAAGTCTCTTCCAGGAGCAGCTGACTGAAGCTGATAGACTCTGGCCCAAGACTTGGCATCCTAATAGCCCTCTGGAGAGGAGAAGGGTTTCACGACCCACCTCGGTAGCCTGGCAAGGTCAAAGTCTTAAAGAGCCGCAAGCAGGGTCTGGTATTTCCAAGATATTAATATAGCTTTATTGGGTGGGTGGAAAGCCAATCCAGGAAAATGATGGAAAACAAGGTATTTTGTGCTTCAATTGTAAAACCGCAAAAGTAAAGAGTGGACTTTCTCCTGGTTGCATAGATGCAAATGACTAACATAAAAGGGTGACCCTCGAAGGAAGCCTGGAAAGTTAGGGCTCCTATCTCACACTCTTCCAGGCCCTGCTTGTTTGTTGTGGGAGGGACCTGCTACCAACCCAGGGCCATGTACTAGTCACACAGGTTTCTGGCTTCCGACAGGGGAGCAGAGGGGCTCTAGTGACATTCCAGATGGCACAAGTGATGTGTGATGACGAGTGACCTGGTCAATCAAGCCCTTGGCTTCTAGTCCCAGGTGGCTTTTGCCTTCCTTGTCCCTGTGTGCAGCATCCCTTTGTCTTCTGCACACACACACACACACACACACACTGGAATATACTGCAGACCACTGAAGAGCCACTTCTTTCTATGAGGTTCTGAGCTCAAACAAGTCCGCTGAGGCCTCTCTGCCATCCCATTAGCCGACATACAAGGAGCAGTCAGGTGGCAGATGTGGCGCCTAGCTAACCATCTACTTGATAATCTTCATACTGCCGCTGTCCACATTCGTAACACAGTCCACCCGGAGTGCAAACAGGGTTGAGTAGGGAGGGGTATGTCGGGTATTGAAGGTCGCACCTCAAGTACTTCTGTAGCCAGTTGGAAAGAGAAAGCTTCATCCCCTTAAAAACCACATCAACATGACTTAAGAGACAGAATGAGGCACAGGTGGTTAATGGGGCAACAGGCTCAAATCAGACCCACTGGCACTACCCGCAGTTCTTTTCCCTTAACATCCCGGAGTCTCAGTCTCCCCATTTGAGAGCTAAGTCAAAGCTGTCCGCAGATGCCCACCCAGCTAGAGTCCTGTGATGGTGTGGCAGTTGGTCTGACTTGGTGGCTGCTGCTAGGATCAAGAACCCAAGCCTTTGGTGGGTGGAGTGCAGCCGGTTTTCCCTGCCCACTCCAGCAGCGAACTGCTGACAGTGGCAAAGCCACGTTGCCATGCTAGGAGAGGTCTGGGGGATGGGGGGAGTGGAGATGGGACGGGACACAACTCTCTTGGCTTTGGTCTTGATGGAAAGAAAAAAAAATCAATGTTTGGATTTGATTTCGTCTGAGGCTTTCTGAGAGCGCCTGGCTGGGCTCAGCCCTGCACAGGGAGTGAGAATATGGGGTCTTTAGGACCCGGACAGGCTCGGACCAGCGGGGCCTGGAGGCCAACCTGCCGTGGCTTGAATGGGAGGCGGGCGGCGGCGCCGAGAGGCTAGTCGAATAGCTCTGTGGTCGCCAGGCAACCGCCCTGACGCAATGCAAAAGAACGTCCTTTCAAAAAAGAACCGTGAGGAGAATTTGCAGTGTTTCTGAGCTCGGGAGGCGGGAGCCAGAAACCGAGAGCGCCAAGGGCAGGCGCGGGCTGGCTGCGGGGTCCTCGACAGCTCCGGCGACGCGGCTGGGGCGCAAGAGGTGGGTTTGCGGCGGTGCGGGTTGGCCAGGCGCTCGGGCGCCCAGGTCTTCAGGGCGGGCAGTGGGGGGCTCTGGATCCCATAACCCTGTAGTGGAGACACCGCCATCAGACAGCGTGGTCCCTTCCATTTGCTGCTGGGGTCTCAGACCTGTTTGGAAGGCGTGGAGGAGTCAAATGTGGACTCCATGCCTCGGGTCCTAGTTCTCTGTTGACCCTTGTAGGGCTATGATTCCCGGTGGGGATTTGCGAGTCTATAACCTGAGAGGGAGGAACCTCTTGGGACTCAGGTCCAGGTCTACTTAACTGAGCTAGTGACCCCCATACCTACACTTCTAAGGAAGATGAGAGTTCTGGCCTCAAGGGTTCAATCCCCAACTCTGAAGTGACCCAGGCTATTTGGCTCTGTGGTGCCCCAAGAGTGAAGGCAGGGAAACCAGAGGGGACTGCACACCCAAATGCTGCTCAGGGAAGGAGCAGGTCAGCCATAAAGCTGAGCACCTCGATGGCCAGAAAGAACGAGGGGTTATGATGGTAGGCGGGGGGGGGGGGGGGGCAGCTTTCTCTCAGATGGCTTCTGTATGCATCAGTTCTGTTGAGATAAACCCTGGGAACATCTGGAAAATGGATTGTCTCTAGGCTGGTGTCCCCAGCGTCTGTCTTACACTCGCAGCAGGTTCTGTCTACCGCCATCCCTCCCACCATTGGACAATCATTCCTGGAGAATCCTGGGTGAGAACAGGTTCTTGCAGGGAATGCTCAGGAGATGCGGCCCCCACAGTCAGTTTCCTTCCACACCCAAGAGTTCTCTTCTCTCTCCTTCCCTCCTCTCTTCTTGCTCCCCCCCCCCCCCCATCATTCTCTCTCCTTCCTCTTTTCTCTCTCCTCCTCTCTCCTCTCCTACCAGGCTTGGGATTCACTGGTCAAAGTCCTGGCCAAGCCAAGGTAACCAAGGTACCTGTTAGCCTGTCCTCATCCTTGGGATGGGGGATCCTGCCAGAGTGGTTTTCAAGAGCTTGGCAAATCAACATACTCTATCTACTTCCAGCGACAGAGTGACCGTGCTTCTTTCCTACTGACCTCACTGCTGAGATCCCTTTGCATCCTTGGTCACTTGAACCTTACAATTACCCTTTGTGAGTCTCTGTTTGGAGTCTGAGAAGCCAAGGGAACTTGGAGCAGCTTGTGTGGCTTTGGAAGTTGCAGAGACATCCCTGTGCCTAACTCCCTGCGCTCCAGAAATGCTTGCAGGAGAAGGTTGCTTCAGGAGGCCAGGGAATCCACCCTGGCCCAGAGACAGGAAGAAATAATTCACACCCACATGAAATCACAGTCACGGGGTGCTTGTCTCATGGCCTGAGAAAGTCCCCTGCATGTGCATAAAGAAAGACCTGACTTTGTTACCCAGCACTGAATAAACTGGGCTTAGTAGCCCATGCCTGTAATCCCAGCACCTGGGAGTTGGAGGCATGACGATTAAAAGTTTGAGATCATTCTTGGCTACCTAGCAAGTTTGAGCTACATCTCCGAGGAGGAAGGAGAACAAAAAAGCCAGAATCTCATACCCAAATATACGTTGGGTCAGTGAGGAAGACAGATCCCTTATGAAAGAGACCTAGAAGGATGAGACTGGCTGAGCTCCTAGGAAACAAGGACAGTCAGTGGGCCAGAGTTTAGCAGGAAGTGGCAGATGAGCCTTGCCAATTAGTCACCTGTAACCTCTGAGCTCCATAAAAGCTGGGTTGGCAGGATCTGAGGACCTGGGCCAGAATTCCTGCCCCTTAAGGACCAATTCTCTCCCTAGTAACAGCTACCACTTCTCTCTTGAGTAGAGAGCAAAGGAAAGGAGAGGGAGGGGGACACCAGGGGTCAGAGGTTGTATTACTCTATCCCCACCTTTCCTATCCTGTCCCCACCAGTCTTCCCAAGCACTACACTCCTCTCTATCATACCACCATGCCATATCACCTGGGGGCAGCTCTGTGGATAGCAGCCCTGAGTCCCATCGGCATGAGGAAGAGGGCCCTGTTCTCAAAGCTCCCCTGCATCAGGTCCTCATCACACCTCAGCCTCTTGAAGTCGCCCCTGGCATATGGTAACTGCCTTCATGGACACATTTCCAGAGTTACCACCCAATGGGACAGGCTTCTGTTTCTCACCTCAGAGTGGGAGACCGAGCCCTCCTTCCTCACTGGGGCTACGAATTCTTTTCAGGATACCCTAATCAAATGTGGGAGCGGGTTGGTGGTGGATCCCCAGCACCCCCTTACAGGGTATGCTACGTGGGACCTGGAGGGCAAACCTGGGTCAGATCTCATTTTCCAGGTTGAAGGGCAAGACTTGCGTGAGTTCATGCTTCGGTCTATGCAGTGGCCACTGTCCCAATTCTTAAAGGCTGGCCTGTATTTCCTCATTCCAAGAAGTCAGTAGAGCCTCTGAGCAGCGCCTGGGGACAGACCAATGGCAGCTGGAAGGAAGGTGGTCGTAGAAGCCTTGAGGAGGTTTTGATGAGGACCTGTATGTCCAGGAGACCACCTGGGAGCCTGGCTTTCTCTTATCTACCAAGTCAGCAGTGGCATCAAATGCATGTTCCCTTGAGCTTACACAGGTGCTGAACCCTGGGGACACAAGGCAGTCAAGAGCCTGACCAACCAAGTAGCCGGAAAGGCAGATGCTCCGGGCTCAGGCGAGGCTATGCTGTCTCCTCATCTGTTTTCTTGATTGGTTGGTAGCAGCTGCTGGAAACATGGCAGAAGGTGGCTGCAAGCCTGTTTTGTTATCTAGTTTGAGTTAAAGCGAACCTGACAGCAAGTTCTGCCCACATGTAGGCATCTTTGGATGTACATACTTCCAAAGAGCTCCAGCACGTCCATGGAGCCTGTCCTGGAGGTTTCCTGATATCCCAGCCATCTGCCTCTTGGCACCCTGGCCACCCCTACTTGGAGCACTCTCTAGAAGCGTTCACCTTCCAAGTCCATCTGTCCCTCCAATTCATTCATCATCCCACCCCTCTGGGATACCTCAGTCTGCAGAAAAGATCAGAGAAAGAACATGTTTGCTTTGCCGGTTGCTGGGTGCTCCTGCTGCCAGCGAGCACAACAGCACACCTGCACTGCTGCCTCTGGAAGGGGTGGGGATTTCCCTCTCAGTGAGCCCTAGGAGGAGGGAGTCTCCCTTTGAATGCACTCGGGGGCAGCTAGCCTGGCGGAACCACCCAGAATGCCTACCTCTCTTCATCTTCAAAGCCTTTTAGGATCAAGATGAGCATCGTGTGGGGGAGTTCTTATAAAGGAGCAAAGACCCCGGTCTAGGCTGCTGAGGAGTAAATGCCGTTTGCATGGAGAAAAGGGTGGTATCCAGTTGGTGCTCTGCCCATTTTAGAACATGCAGACACTCTCCTGAGTGTTAGTGTTTGGGAAGCTGTGTTCCCAGGGGACAGGCCAAGGCCCAGTCGAGGGCACGGGGTGGCAGTCCAGTTTGAGTTGTCACTAGTATTACACACATGCTTTCTCTCCTTTGATCCCCCTAGACCACAGGTTGATTCTCCTATGATCCGGTTTTATGACCCGAAAGTCTGAGGTGTCGATCATCCGCCATAACAGCGGTAGTTGGCGGCCAGTCTCCACCATCTCTGCCTGCCCCATCCCTCACTGTCTGGGATCCCTCTGAAGCACCAGATTCTCTCCTTTTATGGCCAGCAGGTGCAGCGTCTGATGACATAATAAGGGGCAGGGTCACACAACCAACTTTCTCTTCTGCCTTCAGTCACTTAGAACAGAGATTCTCTCCATACCCCAGTGTGAGCACAGCATGTTCCTGCGGGCAGCTGCAGGCCACCCTGGACATTGCCCAACCTAACTTAGATCAGCTATAACCCCACTGCACCCTCCACTGTGTTCCATCCAAACTCAACCAAACCAGACCAGATCCTGAACAGTCAGCCTACTTTTAGGGTAGGAGGTGTGGTACTCAGGTAGACACAACTGTGCACCAGGAATCCGCCTAAGAAATCCTTGCAAATGGTTGGGCCTTGGGAGCTTGCAGAATGACATAGAAAACAAATAGAACAGATTCCCACTTGAACCAGACCGTTGGTTTTGCTTATTTGAAGTTGGAGCCCGTTATCATGGATTTGAATAGGCCTAACTGCCTTGTCTAGGGTTCTGGGGAAAATGCCACTTAGGACGTTTTCTAGAGGGCCACTATGTCCTTAATTGTGAAATGGTACCTGAGCCTTCTGGGAAGTATATGTTGCTCCTGTAGCTAGGATGCACACCCCCAACTGCCTTCTGCTTTTATACAGATTGCTTCAGAGGCTACTCTGTGTGTTGGATTCCTTGAAGCCACTGTGGTCACGTGAGGCAGATGACTGGGACAGTAAGAGACTGACTTATCAGAGGTCCTCCTTCCAGGGAGGACCCTTTCCCTTCTCTTCATTTCTCAGGGCTCCATCCCACCCTATTACCCTGCCTCTCAGGTATCTTCCTCCATATTTGCCAGAGAAGACCTAGCCCAGGGCTACGGAGGGGACATAATGAGGAGTCTGGGTCTCCTCATAGACCCCCCCCCCTTCTTGCAGCAGCCCCATGCTTTCTGCCCTCCTTTCAGGGATGATGTCAATTAGCTGTCTGGATCCTGGGAGCCATGGCCCCTCCCAGACCCATAGGGAAGCACACATCTTTCTTGGCAGTTTTCTCAGCAACTTTTTTCACTGGGCAAAATGAAAGCAAACTTAGGCGTCTTGCAGGAGGCCTGTGGAGCCAGGCCTATCAATTATTCAGCACTGACCTGGCGCTTTGCATTTGCAAAGATCTTTATAAGTACTTTTATAGATTCTTCCCTCATAGTGTCTCAGTGTGACAAAAAGAAAAAAAAGGCTTCGCATTTCTTAGACAATGGAGGCAGGACTCTGCTTAGAGTCCAAAGGTTCAAGTCCAGGTCTAGTCAGCCCCTCAAATGGAGCCATGTGACCCTAGGCCAGTCTTATGACATCTCCGGTTTGGGGTTCCTATGGGGTCTAACGCTGGAGAAGGTTTCTCTAGCCCAGGCCACCGAAAAACGTTATCAACAGCAGCGTAGTTTGAAAATGTTTATGAACGATTGTATTTCAGGTATGCAGAGAGAAGCATTGGATCCTGAGTGGAGGGGCAACTGTTAGCACTGGACACTGCAAACCAAGCCTTTCTGAGTGGAGGTCCCTGCGAGAACACAGGTAAGTGGGTTCTGTTGCCTGTGGCTCCAAAATGTGGTTGCCAGCCCACTGGCTACTATAACCTGAGGAACTGTCCCAGAAGGAATCAGAGGCCAGTGACACACTGTGCTTACTGAGAGCTCGGTGACAGCTCTTGGGCCATGTCTCTCTAGGCTGTGGGCTTGGGGCTGATGCCTTTCTCCTTATCCCCAGGCTGAACCTGCCTCAACTAGTTCTTATTTCCATCTCCCTCAGGAATGCTGGGGATTCTAAGGCGGGGCGGGATATGCCCACGCTGTCACTGGAGCCTCACCTCCCCCAGGGCTTCTATTGGACCTCCTGCCATCTTCTTGTCCCTGCTCCTCCACACACTGGAGGACTCAGGCCTAGCATCAGGACTGCCTCTTGGTCAGTCCCCTACACATAGGCAGAAGTCGGTCCCCACACCATACAAGTTCCAAGAGCCGTGTGGCTTGTCCAGGGTGGCATGATTGGTGTGGCAGAACCGTGTCCCCACAGCCATGCCTGTTTACAGAGGAAGACCCCAGACCAGAGACAGACTCCAGCCTCTTTGGAAGGAAGGTCTGGGTTAGCATGGTGCTCCGTTGCAGGACGGAACTATCCAGGCAGCACCCAGATGGCTTCGTAGTTGCCCTGGGTAGATAGCTTCCTCACTCACATGGACACACATCCAACAAGACAACCATCAACTGTCGTACTACACACAGAGAGTGTAAGGCAACATGATTCACACACACACACACACACACACACACACACACACACAGAGAGAGAGAGAGAGAGAGAGAGAGAGAGAGAGAGAGAGAAAGAGAACAAGACAACCATCCCACCACACACCAATCAAGATAATTTGCACACACACACAGCATTCCACAGTCAGTAAAACAACCACCTCCTACTCACACACACACATCCCAGCACAATTAACCCCCTCCCTGCCTCTGTGGCCAGGGACACCCCGTTTCAGGTGCTCCCAAACAATACTAACTAGAAGCTGGAATAAAAATGGGCCTGGGAAGGGGAAAGATGACTGGCAGAGGGCCAGATCAGCGGGTGTCCCTCCTGCTTCTGTCACCATGGCAACCCCAAGGAGGAGGAAAAGGGCTCTGGGCAGTCAGTGCCCAGCTGGTGTCGTCAACACCAGAAGCGGGGGTGGGGGGGGGTGGGGGGGTGGGCTGTGTCTCCTCCTTTCATCCCCGGCTCGGCAGGGCTGAGGCACATCTGCCAAGCTTGGGTGGTCATATTTACAGACCACACCTTCCAGGTTGGGTGAGCTGGGTAGGAGCGCCCCACCCCCATGTAAGATTAGCATCAGGTTTATGATTAAACCTGGACAGATAAGCCTGCCTGGGCCAGGAAGCCCTGACCTATGACTCTTCCAACACCTGAGAAAGCGGCAGAGCCCACTGAATACCTTGTCCCTCATCATTTCATGTACCCCGTGACTCTACAACAGCTTCATCTTCAGAGAAGGAGCCCAGACCTGATAAGAGATGAGAAGATGTGTGCAGGCTGTCAACTCAGTTCACTTTGTCCTTCACTCTACGCCGTTGGAGACCCCCTCAGAGCACAGCCTATTGGTAGAAGCGGGGGACAGGGGCTGTGGGGGCTGTCTGCCCTAACGTTGATTAGGAGACCAAAGACAATGTCCCTAATCAGGTCACACACTTTCTGAAGGAGTTTGCCGCTTGGTGACGCGCAGGCACACTCAGCAGAGGAGCACCGACTTCCTTGTACACAGTGTGAGCCTCTGCCCACTGGCCAAGCCTGGCTGGGCTCCAGCAGTAGAGTATTGGGCAGCAAGACAATGTTGGGGTATGAAAGCCACACTCGATGAAGACATTCCCTATACCTGCCTTGCTAAGCAAAGTTAGATTCCAAGGGAGCTTGATCCGTGGGGTAGCCAGTTCTTCATTCCAGAAGCTTCCTTAACATGCCTAAGTAACACCTGCTGATGGAAAGTTTTCTATATGGGTGGGACTCAGAAAGGAAATAGCCAGCCCTGTCCAGATAGTATGTTCTAGAAAACAGCACAGCAGCCCCAAGGAATGTGGAGGAAGGCTGTGGGCTGTCACCAAGGTAGCCTACACCTTAAGCTGGTCACCCAGTCCCCAACTCACTTGGCCAACTGTGTAGTCTAGAAGACCTGACCGACCTTCTTTGTTATATACAGGTGGCCTGTAGTCACAGTCAAGGTGGTCCTCCAGGTGGGGGCAGCATCACTGGATAGCACAGAGCTGGGACAGAACTAGCTATCTCCAGGACAGTCGTTTGACACATGATATGTGAGCCCCGTCTTGTTGAGCTACATAACAAGGGAGAGAGCCTAGCCCTTAGCTCCAAGCTCAGCCTTGCTGCCTTGCTGGCATTGTCCTTGTCACAACTACCCAGTATCAACCTTTTCCCTGCCAATTCTCTCTCATCTCTGGGCCTCAATTTCCCCAAATAACGGAATGGTCACACTATGCAGTCACAGGTCCTCGGGCTCATGAAATGCTCTTTCTTCAGGTGCCTGGTTTGGTAGGTATTAGAAGCTTGGCAATGTTAATAAATAGTACCTAGAAGCATGGTTGCTAGGGCGGGATCCAAGATGTACTGTGCAAGATAAGGGGTCACAACTAATGGGGTCCCAGAGGAACATCTAAGGGCACAAAGGAAGGGGCCACTGAGAAGGAGACAACATTTGTACCTCTGGTCTTAGGCCTAAGCAGAAGGATGTTGGGGTGTGGTAGGTATCAGTGGGTGAGGAGTGTCAGAGTATGGCAGACATCAGTGGATGAGGGGTAGCGGGGGATGGAAGGCATCAGTGGTAGTTGGCAGGAGATAGATAGAGAACTCTCAGCTTTCCCCAGTAGGACCCTATTCCCAAGAAGCAATCTCTTCAGCCTTGGGGGACCTTGTAGAATCAGAACGATTGAGGCTCAAATGTATTAACTCTGAGAACTATTTATTATCTTTGATGTTCTGATTGTTCTGAGCTCTGGGCACCTATCTGGTCCTATGTTCTAAATAATGTGCCTCTTTTTCCTGGGTGGCCATCACAGCCCCTTGCCAGTGTCCTGGGCTGGGGTTTTGTGACACAGGTTTCTTCTTGTTGTTGTCTCCAACCTGTAAAATCAACCCAAAGCGCTAGAGTTATGGTACCTCTTCCAGGTGGCAGGAAACGTCTCCAGGCAAAATCAGGAGTTAATAGAGAGACTAGCCTGCTAGTGTGGGACTGTGGCAGCCAGCTATAGGAAGTAAACTGTAGCAGTAGGGGGTTGTCACCTTGCTGAGGTCGCCTAGGGAGGCACATCGCCAAACAGCTGCAGACGTACAGATGTTTGTCCCCAGTTTGGACATCCTGCTGCTGTCTGTTAGGGAAGGCCCAGAGCAAGTCCTCTTCCTCACAATGACCCCCTGGGTGGCAATTCTGTTAGAAGGAGCAGCGGAAGTGTGAAAAGTCACACATGGCAAACTGTCACCCTGTCCTCACCAAGTGTTGCTTGTGGATGAGTGTAAATTAGAAAACAACTCTGAATGCAGACAGACTTGGTAAACAATTTACTAAGAAGAAGGTGACAGCTCACCCTGTTGGTTCTCAACCGTGTGTCTCTAAGGGACAGAAAATGTGGGTGAAGAGAGTGTTTAAGTGTCATGGCATTTCATGGCACTGCTTGGCTCTCGGTTATATTTGTTGCCCATGCAAATGAGCTGTGTGGCCCGCACTCTAGCCAGGGCTCCTGAGTGTAGGCATACAGAAAGCAGCGTGGTTGTAGGGATATTGGACAGTCGTAGGAAGTGAGAGGAGGTGAAGGCCAAGGAAGAAGCACACAGATACGGGGCAGAAACAGAAGTCAGAACCAGCCCCCTGGTTATTTAGGAGAGATCATTGGCTAGGTGGCCTCTGTAGCTCACAACTGTCTTGGGACTGGCACCTAGGTGGCCACATGGGAATTCTCATTGGCTCTTCTTCTCGTGGGCCTCACACACTTCAAATTCAGAGCCCAGGCCTGAGCCTCTGATTGGTCAAGCTCAAGTCCCATGCTCAAATCTAGTCATCAGGTCCTTAGCAGAAAAAGGGGACTTAGGGCTGGTCCTGTGGTCTCAGAGAATGAACACCAAGGGTGTCTGGCCTGATTCTGGTTCTAAACAACGTGGGAGCTCCCTGCAGACAGCAAAGGAGGGGCTCCATTGTGGCATAGAAACAAGCAAACGCCGAATACCAGTAAGCATTCGCCATATTGTTTTCCTTCCTTCTGTAATACGTGCTTCTGCTAGCCAGTTATAACAGTTGAGAATCTAGCTGGAAGTAGCTTAGGTCTCAGAGGAGACTCTGAAGGGCTGCATCATCAAAGCCTAGGTTGTAGGTCCTGGGTAACTGAACAAATGTCTGTAGGAACATGGGTGTCTTTCGCACCACTGAAGAAAATGTCCGTTTCCCCTTAGCGACTGTTAACCTCGTATATGCCTCAGTAAAGGTGGGGCCTCAAAAGCTCCCTCTTTCCATGATGGAATATGAATGAGCCTGGTCTTGTGTAGGTCTTTAGTGGGTGATATCAGTTGCTGAGAGTTCAAGATGGCAACAGTCTTGTCATACCCCGAGAACAGTGTCCCACAACAGTCGGGCTCCCAACAAGGTCTAATCGGGAGCCTCAAACTGTTGTGTGTGCTTGGGGTTACACCCTAGTAAACGCTTTCCCTGTGACACCAAGAGGCCCCCAGTAACTCCAGACTGCTGGCAGTAAGGCCAGGTTGGAGGAAGGAGTGCTCTGATTAGTTCAGTTAAAGTCATGTGACTGCTGCATCTGAGGTGAGAGGGACTGTCCATGCCCTAGGGGTCGGGCTCCTCAGAACAAAGTAGAATGGTCTTTCTGGAGAGCAGAAGGCAGAAGGTGCCAAGTGGAAATGACCCCACACCATACTGAGCGCCAAGGAAGTCCTAACTGTGTCCGTTCAAAGTCTCAGGACATGGCCCAAGCTGAGTCTGGTCCTGATTTGCCTGGGGAAGGGTGGGGGAGGCTGCACACCTGCGGCTGGGCACACAGGTATATCGACATAGTCTCATTCAGGCAGTCAGGGCAGGGCAGGGGTAGGTGTGGCATCTCCTGAGGACAGATAGATGTCCACAGTAGGCCCAGGAGCCGCACCTCTGCTTCTCTGAGCCCATTCAGCAGGCACGCATGTGAGCAAGCACAGGCCACAGAGACAGGGTTGATTACAGAGGGCAGGCAGCCCTGTGCTAATTAGGTTCTGGATTCAGGACCAAAGTGCCAGTTCACGTTATGAGCATCACAGGGTGGTAGAGGAGAGCATTGTGAGGTCCTGGCAGGAGCTGGAGAGGTGGCTCAGCAGATAAGAACACTGGCTGCTCTTCGAGAGGATCCAGGTTCAACTGCCAGCACCTGTATGGTTGCTAATGGCTGTCTGTAGCTCCACTTCCTGGAGATGCAACAACCTCTTCTGGCCTCCTCACGCACGGCACACTCCTCGATGGTGCCTAGACGTATATGCAGACAAAGCACCCATACACATAAAATACAAATAAGTCTTACAAAAAAAGAAGAGCCTGGTATAAATGTGTTGGTCTAAGAAGGACAAGAAGTCCAGACGTTAAGAGATAGCCTAGATACAGATACGGAAGACTTGAGTCCCAGCTCCACCACTGACTAGCTCTGTGACCTTAGGCAGTGGCCACTCCTATCTGGGCCTTCAGTCTCCCCATCTGTATGATTGGGACAATCCCAGGCTTCTATGATGCTCAAATTATTGTCCTGCATTCCTGTGTCAGGACAGGCCTGTTAGAATACTCCTGCTCTGCTTGCTTCTAGTGTTAGCTAATCTTGTGGTGACATCATTGTTTTCCTGTGTACTGACATCACCAGAACACACCACTCAGCCAGCAAAGATTAAAGCAATCTTCCGGAAGGAGAAAGGCCTCAAATATCCCTGAGAACGGAGGTAGAGAAGAGAGGTAGGAAGAAACAGCTGTACAAAGTCATGAGACTTAAGGGGGCAGGAGAGGTGGGAGGGGGTGTTAGATTCTATCTCCCAGAGAGGATATGGTGTGTTCCAGTGGAAAGAGGGGAGTATTAGTCAACACACCCCTGGCCTTCCTCTGCCCAAGAGCCCACTGGGGAAGTGGGCTTGAAGACTTTCCAGATGAACAAATTAGCTCATAATGAGACAAGGTGTTGGCTGACAGATGGAACTGTACCCACCCACCTCCTCCTCCAACAGCCTAGGAATTAGCTCACAGCTGGCAAAGCATCCTGTGCTATCCTGGAAACCAGGGAGCATGTTTGAACAGCAGTCATGTATGCAGAGTTGGCCCCTTGGCCCACACATCCTTTCTTCAGGAAAGCTGGCAACACCTGCAAGGCTTGTCCTTGCTATTCTTGGGGCATCTGCCATGTGGGGCATCCCTGAGCCTGGTGGGATTCTGGGATTGTCTTCTTTCTCCTGATCCCCTGGTCCCAAGTCTGAGGATGCCCTTTGGCTTTCTGCTTCGCTATGTGCTTATCGCTCTAGGAGAATCTAGGTTAGGTGAGACACCTGATGCCCAGCATATCAGAGGGCTCTTCCTGAGCCCAGGCTCTAGAATACCCCACTATATCAGGAAAGACAGAAGGGCCCTGCTGCCATTCTGCCCACCCAAGAAGCTGCCTCAGGGATGGCACCTGTTGCAAACACCCATTCAACACCTTGCCTCCAGCTCAGAATGAAGTTAGGCCAGCTAAGTGCTCACTAAGTGGGCAGTTGATGGTGGAACTTTCTTCTGGCACCTCCCCAGGCCTGTGTGGGTAACATCCCAGGCCAACTCCTACACCCAGTTCTAGAGGAGGGAAGAAACCCTCTGGGCCTCTTCAGATGCCGGGGTCATTTGGTTTCCAAGGAAAGGTGGGGAGGAGCAGAGATCATTCAGGTCACCCAAAAGGTCCAGGGAGGGCCCACAGATGACAAGCCGGTGTGGGAATGGGGCGATGGGACTGTGAATGTGGATCAGCCATATGTTCCATCCCCTCGGTGGCCTTTCTAGTTTCGTCCAGGCTTCCTGTATTTTAGGTACAGTGCTAACAGCCATTACCTTGCTTGACTTCAGATCCCCTCAGTGACCTGTACATTTAACAGAGACCTTCTCTTCGTTTCTACTCGGCAGCCATCATCCTGAAAGGCTTAGGAACTCTTTTCTTGTTCTTTTTAAAACCAAGAGCCCAGTGTTTGCATTTTGCACTGAGCCCAGCCTGCAGATTATGCAAGTTCTGGCTGTACCAACATCTCAGAAGAGGATGGAGAGGCTTGGGATGGTCTTGAAACCATGGGTCCAGAGCACAGACCTGACAACTGCCTTCCTGCTCTGAACCGGGTAGAAGGAAACTGACCGTGTTCCCAGGTCCCAGCTGGCAGCTGCCTATAACCAGCTCATGAAAGCACCTCGCCTTTCCCATCTCTGGGTTCTCCATGTTGTAGTTCCTGTCCTACTGTTGGCTTCCTGGATGAGACCAAGGCTGGAGGCAGCCAGAGGATAGCCAGCACTTCCCAGACGCCATGAAGGCAGCACCCTGGGGCTGTCGTCTCACTGAGCTCTTGTTCAGGCCTTCTCTGAGTCTATGTAGAAACAGTAATTAAAACAGGACCACACAGTGAGACTCAGGAGGAGACCCTGCAGAGTGCCCCCCACCACTGCAGAGAAGCATGTAGGAGTAGGAAGCCACCCCCCCCCCCAGTATTGTCCCTCTCAGGACTCAGTTCGGAGGGTGCTGCTCACCAGCCTGTCTAAACGGGACTTTCTCCAAAAAGCTCTGCTGGGTGTAACGAGAGCTCCCTTGTCTGGGGAAGGAAGCTTTCTAGGGTTCAGCTGGTCCCAGGTGTACTCAGAATCAAAGTTGGCACCTCGGCACCAAAAGCAGACAGCAGGCGCCTGGGAGGGCCCCAGGAAGCCACTCCCAAGTTTTCCTGTGTGGAGAGATCTGAAGAAGGTGACCGTGAGAATCTGGAGAGGCAGAATATCGAGTTGCTGTCTCCCAGCTAACAGTCAGAGGGCATATGGGAGGAGATGGGTAGTTCCAACTAACCCTTGTTACAGAAAGCCAGACTGAGGCTCAGCTAGCCTGATAGCCTGCAGCTAGGGGCAGCATCTCTAAAGGTTTTCAAGATTCTAAGAAGCTGAGTGGTTGCCAAGGGAGCCCCATGGCCCACAAAATGGGCTTCGAATCCCTAGGAGGGGTCAAGAACCATCACCTGTTCAGAGAAGGCAAGAAATGAGACTGGGTTTCCCTGATATGTGGGGTGGAATGTTCTCATCCCCTAATGATGCCCCAGTGAGGGTCAGAGCCTGAGGAGGGTGGTCCTTGGTGCTCTGGTCAGCTCTTCTGCAGCCTAGGCTTGTACGAGTGGCCTTGAGCAGAAAGCTCTCTTCTCACCTTCCTGAGTATCTCTGTGTCCATCAGAAGGACCATGTCCCCTCAATGGCCCAGCCTACCAGATTGCTCCCACACCTCCCCCATCTTAAATTTTTATCTCTGTCTACCCAGTTCCTATTATTGCAATTAAGGTAGTATCATCCGAATTCCTGGATTAATTTTTCTTTGAGCGGGAATATATATATTCTTATACTGGTTCTATTCATAATCACTAAAGTGCAGAAACAGTTTCATGCATTTCAACAGGTAGAGAGACAAATTGTATTCCATCCATTCACTAAGAAATGGAGCAGAATGAAATACTGATAAACACAGGCACATCTCAAGTGTGCTACACTAACCGCAAGAAGGCCGAGCTTATACGGTGTAATGATGGAGCATGCTCAGGAAGAAAATGTATGGAAATAGAAAGCAGATCATCATCGGGGATTAGGAGGGTGGGGATCCTGCCTATGCAAAGGCCGCATGACTGATTTGTGTCACCATGAAGTCAGGAGTTTCCAAAGACACACAAAGTCAATAAGCATTTCTTTCTCCTCCTCCTTTCCCACACAAGGACAGCATGTGCCCCAAGAGGCAGAGCCTATAGCTATTCCTCTGAACCTTCACTTGGATGCGGTCCCACCTTGATTCATTCGTGTTCAGAGCTCAGCAGAGATATTTCAAACCCAAGTTCAAGTTATGCGCTTTGTCCTCCGATCTGCCCTTGTCCGGATCTCCTTAGACACGAGGCTGGGAGGCTCGGGTCTGTTTCTCGCTCAGCTACTCCTCCTTTGGTGTGATAGGCTAAGAGTCTTGGCTGACAACCTTCACTAGAGGTGGTCAGCTCAGAGCACAATTGGATCCCTTGCAAGGTGGTGCTGCCCTGTGGGCATTCCAGGTAAATGTGAGAAACATCTTTCCAAAAGAGTGAGTCACGAGTCTCCTTCAGATTCACAGCCCAGCTCTGGCCGCCAGCTTCTTTCCTTGCCCAGGTTGCCGGTTTATTCGCTTCCTCTAAAGAGGTGAGGTCAGGTGTTGTTGTTGGAGCCGGAAGCTGTGTGTGGATGGAAGGTGGGGCTGGGTGGGTGGGGGTGGCTCAAGGCCAGTAGACACCTGTCCTGAGTCTGTGCAGAACCCCACTTGGCCCATCAGCTGGCTCTAAGGACCTGCCCAGAGAGACCTGTCCTGAGAGTCGGACCAACTGGCCTTGTCCCCCTATGTCTTGCTGAGGGATCTATCTTGGTGAGTCACTTGGCCTCTTAGAGACTAGGGTTCTTCCCCTGTGTGTTGGGTGTTAAAATCAAGCCTCTAAACTCCCTGCAGGGACGTCCATGGCCTCAGAGAGGTAGAATGGTTTTACAAACAGTAAAGCTCAGCCCGGTTCTATCAATTGCTTTGCATGAAGTCTGTGAAATTGCCTCATTTCTTGCCAAAGAACTGGCAAGTAGAAACCCTGTCCCTGGACCTCAGTTTCCCATCTTGCGGGGGTGAGACCAGGGCTAATATGATTCTTTTCCTTCCTGCAGGCTCATGTCTCCCCTTCCCCCCCCCCCACACCCAAAGCGCATTCCCATCACCTCCGACCTGCACACTTCCGGCAAGCATAGCTAGATCTCGGAGGAGGCCGCCCCAGACATTCCTGCTGATGCCTGTCTGATCCTGCCTTCTGTGAAGCATGGCCCCCACGGGATTACGGGACAAATCATAGACCCTGAGCCACACCTGCTCGGAGAGGCGCACTTCACAGCCTCCCTTGGCTCCAGCTGCTGCCAAGCCTCGGGACTCCCATCCCCGCAATGCCTTCAGGAGCCATGGCCACCACTGTATGAGGTCCTTCCTGAGCAGGACTTGACCTTGCTACCCAGCAAGGCTCTGGAGTGACCTCCACTGCTTCCCATGCCTGGCAACCAGGGCAGACTAGAGAATGTCTGTGCCACGGATCCAGGTGGAAGAAGTGGGTGAGAAAGACAGGCTGGCAGGAGCAGCCGCACCTCCCGATGACCACCTACTCAGCCTGAAGGCCCTCACTGAGAAACTGAGGCTAGAGACCCGAAGACCCTCCTACCTGGAATGGCAGGCCAGGCTAGAGGAGCAGACGTGGCCTTTCCCAAAGTCAGCTGCCCCACAAGAGGCAGGCTTGGAACAGGGAGCCTGTGGAGATGGAGTGCCATCAGTCCCTCTGAGGGAATCCAGAGAGCTGCTCCCACTTCCCAGGAGCGCCAGCAGGGGCGACGGACCTCTGACCACAGGCAAGCTGGAAGGCTTCCGGAGTATCGATGAGGCCATAACCTGGGTCAGAAAGGAACTGGTGAGTGGCTGGCTGCCCCACGAGAGGCCCACACGGAAAGTGGGCCATGCTTGTAACCTCTCTCCATCTTTCTGTCTGACTTTGCCTATGTGATGTTTGTCCTTCCATCTCTGCCTGTTTCCCCTTTGCACATCTGTCTTCCTATTGGACAAAGGGTAAATCCTATTTCTCAGTGGATGCATGTGGCCTGAGTCAGTCGGCCCCTTGTTACCCGCAAGGATCTGAGGCCACAGTAGGGTGTTCCTACCCTTTTCCCACCAGGATCAGACTCTCCTGCTCTTATTCCTGGACAGGCAGGGGATTCTCAGAGTTTGCCTGTACTGACTTCTCTAAGAAACCCTCTCCCTATGCACCACACTTATCTACAGGTTGGGGACCACCACTCACTCAGCAAACAAGCAGCCTCTTTTCCTGGGGTGGGAGTTGACACTAGATGGTAGGTCCCCCAGGTGAGGTGAGCGACTTTGGGAAGGGCTCTCAGTCTGGGGGTCATAGTTGTAAGTACTGGGGCTCAGCATGGGAAGTGCCGTTCGATAATTTGAGGTGTTTAAGAGCTGCCAGAAGGGGACACATGACTGACCACACTTTGAGCGAAGGCTTTGGCAAAGGATGTTAAGAGACTGCCCAGAAGTCAGGGTGGTTAGGCCTTCCAGATGGAACTAGTGAGCAAAGACAGAAGATGCTGAGTGGCACAGCAGCTGGATCCTTTTACTGCCCACAGAGGTCCCCATCAAGAACCATGAAAAACCTGGGAAAGGAAGTGGGACATTTCCCCATGCCGCCCTCGGAAAACCACTATGTTCCTCCATCATAGCAGCTTCTTAGCAGACCCAGATCCGAAACAAAGCCTCCCCTAAGCTTTAGCTGCTTCCCTGAATCACTGGCAGGGCCATCTGACTCCAGGGAGCCCCCAGTCAAGGCCAGCTGCCTTCCAGAGCCAGTGGCATCTCTCCAGCCAACAGGAAAGCAGAAGCTGGCCTGACTTGCTTTGCTGAATCCTGCAAGACATCTCTCCACTGGAGCCTGAAATTTCTCATGGGCTGAAATAAAGCACTAGAGCTCAGGGTGGTAGCAGCTCAGGAGGTTGGGCCTTTGATTAATTGGGAGCCTCTCCAGTTGACATTGAGACGGCTCAGAACACCCTCTTCCATTGGGAATGCTGTTAAGGCCGAGCAGCATATGCTTGCTATTGACTTTTGCAGAAGACGGGGCACCTGTGGATTCTTGCTTCGTGACCACAGGGTGCTCATAGGAGCATGAAAGATGAAGGGGTGGGCATGCAGGGCCAGAGACAGACCCTGGAAGCTGCACCCTGAATTCCTGAGGCCAACCTGCTTTGATCTGTTTTTCACAGAGGAACAAAAAAATATTCCTATTAGCCAAGGATGCAATTTGTTGGTTTTGGGTTCATCTGAGAGTTATTGCTTCTCGGAGCAGTGTTGTTTACTGTCTAAATATGTTCACATTCCTTGTGGGCTTCCCTTTGGAGTGAGGAGTAGAGAAAATATCCCTCTGAGTAAATGGAAAACAGTAGGGGCTTCTTTCAAATTTCCTAGACACCCCCATCATCCTTTAGATGACAAAGTACCATGGGGGGGGGTGCTCAGGAAAGACCCCAAAGCCTCAGCCACACCTCAGACCATTGAAATGAATACCTAGGGTATGATGCCGAACTTCTAAAGACTTTAAAGATTGGTTAAAGCAGCACACAGCCTAGCTGAGAACAGTGTCTGAGATCTATGGGGCATACTTTACACTCATTGCCAGGACACATCCAAAACAAGCATGGCATGGTGCCCCACCCAGAGCGTGCTGGCTAAGTGGAGGACGCCAGCCATGTTTAGGGTAACTCAGCCTGTCGGATCCCAGGGCAGGGCAGTCAGAGTCAGGACTACTTTGGTTGCCGACGGCAGTCCTGATGTGGGCACAAGAAAGAAGTGCATTAGTAACGTGCCTTCTATCTGCATAGCATTTTCTATTCTCCTGGGTGACCGGGGTTGGGTAATGATGGTGATGACGATGACTGACATGCCATTGTGCTCAGAGTGTGTCAGGTACTTCACCTGCGTTACTCACGTCTCGTCGTCATGTGACCTCACCTTCCCAAACTCTTTTCTTCAAGAAGACCAGAAAGACTCGGAGAGGAATGCAAGTGGGAATAGGAAAGTTGTCATTTGAAGCCGGGGCCATCAGGTCACCGTGCCAATGCTAGTCTTAGCTGCTGCCACGGAATACGGCACCCTCCATTGGGCAGTCGGTTTTCCTAAAGCTGAGTTCACAGGGATGTCAGCAGTCAACAGAATGTGTGGGTTGGAGGCAGAGAGAGAAACAAGGATGGATGAGACCCCCTGCCTTCCATTCCACCTTAAGAAGGTCCAGGGCACTTGCTGTCGGGTGAGTTCTCTGAAGCTCCTGGAAGTCAGAGAACATAACTAGGAAGTGACAAAGCCGGGGCTCAAGCTCACTTTTGAGAAATGCAGGAGGGTGTCTGGTGAGCTGGCTTGACTAGGGAAGGCCCAGCTGAACATGGTGGAAAAGCCATTTGGTCTCTGAGCTCCAATGTGCATCCAGAGCCCTCTGAGTCTTTTGTAAGGATGAATATTCTGTTCTGTGGGTCAAAGATGGTCATCTGTGACTTGGGACTTCCAATATGGAACAAGGGACACTAAATGTCATATGCCACACCACACCTAGAGTGCCAAGGAATGAAAAGAGGCCCAAGGGGCTGTGAAAAAACTTCAGAGGGCAGATCCACGAGTCTCCAAGCTTGAGCTTCACTCCCGTCCCCCTGCCTTACTGTCCCACAAAGCCAAGTTCAGACAGCAAAGGGGCCTTAGTGAAGAACTCCTCGCTTAGTGAAGAACATCCTCACCCAGCCCAATGAATGATGCAGAAACCCCACCTGATTAAAGATGGCCCTCCTGGAGGCCAGCAGCAGCTCTGGTGCTGATCTCAGGACCCCCACGCTCAACTCTGTCCTGTGAGAAATCAGATACCAACAGAAGCAGTTCATAAGACACTTAGCTGGAAGTAGCCAGACTAGAGATGCTTTCTTCTCTCTGTCTCAGTTAAAACAAAGCTTCATGCTAGTTTTCTAGTCTATCCTGTGCTCACCATCAAGGTACCTTTAAAATCTCACAGTTTTAAGGCCCCAGTGAGGGTAGCTTGTATTACCTTTATTATTATGCTATATTTATTTCAATGCAGAGTTAAGCTTTCTCTGTACCCAGGCACCCCACCTTCTCCCTGCACATCTGTCAGGCTCCTGTGCAAATTTATCCTTTCTCTCATGTGTCTGAGGAGACAGACTGAGACTCTAATGCCAGTCAGTATTCAGGCTCCCCTCCCCTGCCACACACACACTGCCGAACACCCACAATAGATGTTTGTCTGTAGTCCTGGGGATTGAATTTAAAGCCCTTCCTTCCCATGCTAGCCAAGTGCCCTTCCCTGGAACCATATCCCCAGCCCTCCTTCTAGTATGCTTTTCGTGATAAGGTCTTGCAAAGTTGCATAGGTCGGCCTTAAATTCACTCTATAGCCCAGGCAGGTTTTGATCTTACAATCCTCCTGCCTCAATTTCAGAAGTAGATGCAATTTTGGGTCTCTGCCACCAGGCCCTGGTTTTACTGGAAGTTTTGGTCCTAGCAGAGGGCAACCCAAAATGTGCCTCCTGTTTATCTGGTGATCCTGCCGGGAGCTGTTAAAACAGCCAGGGAGACATTTGCCAATGAGCCTGCATTCAAAGGCAGGCTATACAGGGACAGACAGCATTGCTTACCCTTTCTTGCCTCCTCTAGGACCAGTGGAGAGGGGTTGTACGATCTGGACGATCTGGACAGGTTTCTAAAGCAAAGGAGGGGCTAGAGGCTTCCTCTTGATATTCCTTCCTGGCTTTCACTCCAAGATATGAGGTGTTACTGCCAATATCGCCGTTGACCTAGAGTAGGGTAACTTTTCCTTCAGCTAATGTACCAAGGGCATTGGGACACAAACGCTCAAAGCTCATGAGGTCATCTCTGAAGAAGTGTGATTCCTGGACTACCGGCCTGAGTTCCTTCACTCTGACCCCCACACAGGCTGAGCCTTGGGCCACATGGAGGCAGTGATAGCAGGAACAGGGCCTACAACTTAAGCTTAGGGACCTCCCTGGTCTCCCTTCTGATATTCCTTGCTTCCCCTTGGTCCTATCCTGGGTCTCCATTCATTCAATGATTCTCAAACCGTAAATATCATATGACGTCCAACTAAGGCCTGGCATCTGCTTCAGCTAGATCAAGAGACCATGTCGCCACCCAACTGTGACAGGCAGGGAAGTCTCTACGCTTGGTGATTTGGGGCCACCTAACACCCCCAGGCTGGGATCCGACCTCACTATTCTCAGGGTCCTAGAATATAGCCACCATGTTCCTTTGCTGATTCTAGATTGCTCTGGTTATCAGGAGGTCACAAGCCCCAGCTATGCCCCTACAGTGAAGATAGCCAATGAATGGTCCAGGATGAGGTGGTGGCAGTTCTAGAAGAGTGAAATGGGAAGGTCATGGTCCTGGGAGACAGGAATATGTCAGCTTCTTCCAGCTAAGTGTGGGATTCCATTTGCCCTGGTAGCTCCTTTTGGCCAGGGAACCAGCTTCAGGTTCAGCAATAATCAGTTGCCCATCTTCAGTCTTGTCTCTGTGGTCTTGCTTAGCAGTTGCCGTTGGCAGACACCAAGATAAGAAACAGGCCAGGATACCTTCTGCTCTGTCAGTGGCAGAAGGAAGTAAAAGCCTAACGTCCCAGGTCCCTGGGGCACTCTGTGGTGAGAACCTGAGAATCCGTAGCACCTACACTGTCGTCTGTTAGTTTCCTGCAGGTGTTTGATCCCTGCAGGCAGAAGGTGTTTATAGTTGTTAGGAAACAGAATAAGAAAACCTGGCGGGTACTAATCAGGCAGGGCCGGTGTGTCAGAGCTGGAGACCCAGGTTCAGGTGGCACCTGTGGCCTCAGTTTGATCACCAGCCAGAGTTCTCAGTGGTAAATCTAGGCAAGCACATGGCTCCAGCACGTATGAAGCCAGCTTCCATTATCCTCATCTGCTGGACGCTCAGCCAGATGACAGATCTTGCTCGCTGTTTGGGCAGGAGGTCTGTGACGATGGCGAGAGAGGACTCTAAAGGCCCCAGAGCACTTCTGTGAGGTGCTCCAGGAGGTTTGAGGCTGTTTGCCCTTCCCATTTTACAAAGGAGGAAACAGAGGCTCAGAAAGCCCAGAAGCCTTAGGACAGAAGGGCTAAGTGGCAGCCAAGGATGTGGCTAAGCCTGTTAGGATGGCACCCATCTGACTCAGGGTCCAGGAGTCTTTCTTGATTCAGAGAAACAAGTTCATAATCACATGTTCATATCATGGGCCACAGGCTGTCAAAGGCCCACACTCAAACCATGATGGTTTCAGAAGAGGATGCTTCTAGAAGGTCCTACAGGGTTGCATGCCCCTCAGAACATGTCATTGGGACCATTCTGTCTCAGGGAAGATGAAAAAGTGTTCAGAGGCAGCCAGCAGGAGACTGGCGGAGAGGACCTTGACTCACAAATAGCTCATGTATCTGTCTGCCCAAGGCTTGTTTCTTCTACCCGTGAGCACCCAATTCTATTCCTCTGAGAAGATACTAACTTTGTAGGGGGTTATGAAATTTTTATATTAAATCCAGCTTGAACTACATAGAGTGTACAGGACCCAGCCAAGGTTACATAGCAAGGCTATGTCTCAAAATAAATAAATAAGAGAATTTATAGACAAAGGTACAGGAGACATCAGAGCAGTGGTGATAATCATTTCTTCTTAGTAATATCATTACTTTTACTTTTTTGTAGTTTTCATAAATTTCTAAAAATAGAAACAATATATATAATCAAGAAAAAGGGGTTACGAAAAATAAAAGGTCAAAGAAAGAAAGGTATTGGGTTCTTTTGTCTTGCCACTGTAATTGGAACTCGTGCCTCACCCTGCAGATAGGAGTCTCCTAGAAGGGGAGAACTAAGGTCTCCATCCCTAGACATGCCTCTGGGATCTGAGAGCTACAGGAGCTATAGCCAGTAGACCGAAGCTGACCCCCACCCCAAAACCCTGCCCACAGTCCCCCTTCTTCCCTGCGGTGTTGAGAAGGGAACAAAGGAGCCCATGGACCCCAACTCAGCAGAACAGCAGCTCAGGGTAGCCCAAGAGCCACAGAAGGCAAGAGGGGATTTTTCCCATCGCACCACATCACCTGTAGTAAGATGAGAAGTCCTTGGGTAGCTGGGCTATGGAACTGAGGTGGGTGGGTCTGGTGTTGAGAGTCTCCCTGGAGAGAAGGCAGATACCGCCTAGGGACCTGCAGGTGGAGTCCTTCTTTGGAGAGGGGAGGCCAACCAAAGGTAATTGTTTAGGGCAGATCTCTCCTGGCCTCTGTGGAAGTTCATGCTGTAAATTTGGAGTGGTTTGGGGAGCTATTGGGTACCTACAGATAACTGACTGTAAAGCAGCAGGTCCAGTATCTGGGCATGGGTGGGGTGGGAAAAACACCCAGCTGCAATTAGATTAGTTTTACTATAGCCCACTTGCAGTTTCCCCAATCCTCCCCAATCTTATCACTGTAAAATGGGGGCAACAAATACCTGCCTGTCAGGGTGTTGATAAAGGAAAATAAAGAGGAGGAACCAAAGGCCAAGATAAGTACTGCACGTGCTTACTCCTCTCACAACGCTTGATGCCCACAGCCACCTTCCCAGGTGGGTGCTACTGAGAATATTACCACCCCCTCTTTACAGATGAGAGAACTGATTATCAGCATGGGGGATTTGAACTCAGATCTGCCCCAGCCTCAGAGTCAAACGGCTGCTCTGTCCACCGCTCCTTTAGTCAGTGAGCTTGAAGGTGCCTTCTGCTTCCTCAATACATCCTCTCCACTCTTGGCACTTTGCTGTGTTATTCTCCAAAGTCAATTCCATTTTGGCCTCTTTCCAAGAATTTAATTCTTTCACTCCATATGAGATGATATCTTATGGCTAACACAGAGGCTGGCTATGGTGGTCTCAAGTGTTAAAGTGGTTAGTTCAATCTGAAGCATGCCTGGGGTGCATAATCCCTTTCTGACATAAATGTGTGTGTGTGTGTGTGTGTGTGTGTGTGTGTGTGTGTATGGTTCTATTGTGAAGAGTGGTAGTATAATTAGATGTGGTGTGGGGTGGTCAAATCAAAATTAGCATTTTCATTTTTTCAAGTACTACCCCTTATGTGGTGAGAATACTCAAATTCTTGAGTTATTCTGAAATATATACTAAATTGTTGTATACTGTTTATCTAGGTATGATCAGACTAACAGAACTGGGTTAGGGCTGTAGTGCAGTGGTGGAGTGCTTGCCTCCCATCCATGAGGCCCTAGGTTTAATCCCTAGTACTACCAAAAGAATGTTGGAATGGGTTTCCCCTTTTTTGATACCCATTACCCAGTCTTTCTGTATTTCTCCATCGCCTTCCCAGCCTCCAGGACCTCTAGAGTTCAGCTTTTTCAGCTTTCACAAATGAGTAAGAACATGTGGTATTTGTTTTTCTGTGTGTGGCTTGTTTCACTTAACACAGTGTTTTCTAGTTCATTCTACCCTACTGAAAACATGAAGGTTTCACAGTTTTATAGTTGGATAATAAATTACATTTTAAAAAGCCATTCATCCCTTGGTGGACATCCCAGTCAATTCCATGTCTTGACTGTGGTGGACTGTCCTGCAGTAAACATGGGAGTTCGTTAGCTTCTCAGGTAGTCAAGGTAGGTAGTCTTGTTTACAGTGGTGTACGTGCGTGCGTGCGTGCGTGCGTGTGTGTGTGTGTGTGTGTGTGTTTGTGTGTGTGCGTGCGTATGCGTGTGTGTGCAAGTGTGTAGCTCTGCCTTATTCCTTTACCAGCACTTCTAGGTGAGGTAGTATCTTGCTGTGGGTTTTTGTTTGTTTGTTTTTGTTGTTTGAAACAGGGTCTCACTCTGCATCTCAAGCTAGCTTAGAATTTCCAACATAGCCCAGGCCAGCCTTGAACTCGTGATCTGCCTGTCTGTCTCCCAAGTGCTAGAATCACAGGCGCGCGCCCTCGCACCCAGCTTCATTGTACTTCTGATTGTCATTTTCCCCGTGGTTTGAGATGTTGGACACCTTTTCCTAAATTTGCCTGTTACCATATTGTCTTCTTTAAAAAAAAAAAAAAAAAGTTGTTTTTACTGAGCTGTATATTTTTCTCTGCTCCCCTCCCTGTCTCTCCCCTCCTCTCCAGTCCTCTCCCATGGTCCCCAATGCTCCCAATTTACTCAGGAGATCTTGTCTTTTTCTACTTCCTATGTAGATTAGATTCATGTCTGTCTCTTTTGGGGTCCTCCTCATTGTCCAGGTTCTCTGGGATTGTGACCTGTGTGTATTGTTTTCTTTTGAGATGTGTCAGCTCAAGCCCCCACCGGTCCTCAACTCCTCGCCTCTCCTGTTTCTCTCTGTCATGTGCCTCTTCCTGGAATGTCTCCCTCCTTCCCACCCCTGATGCCGTCTGATGAATCAGGGTGGGGGCAACCATCCTTTTCTCTTTTCTGCTAGGGGTTCACACCTCCCCAGGGATGTTGACCTAGTAGGGGGCTGTTTGGGAACCGGAAGCCAGAGCCCCTGATAACTCTGAAAGTCCAGGCTCTCATAGAGAAGGTAACAGGTTAGGGACTTTCCAAGTATGAAAAATTGAAAACCCTGTCACGTCTTTAAAGCTTCACACTTGGGTAGAGTCAGGAATTCCCCAGGAGGGCTTGAAGGGCCCCAGTTCTGTGCTTAGCCCTGACTCTAGTCTGGCCTTCCTGATCAATACCCGCCCAGCTCACAGGAAGTAGACTAGGCCCAGAGAGAGCAAGCAAATTAAACGGTTCCCTCCTCCCTAACTGAACCAGCCCCCGGGACTGGAGCCAGGCTGCCAGCTCTCCAGTCCCTCAGCCCAGGCCAGGGACTATAGATAATAGGGCCTTCTCACTGTCAAGAGAGGCCGCTCCCACCTCTGTGGCCCAGCCACCTTCTCCCCATGAAACATACTTCCACCTCCGCCCGAGTCCATAACTCCCCCAGAAACCAATTCACAATGTGGAGCTGGCTGCTGGGAACCTTTGAGTTTTTCTTTCTACAGATTCCCAGAAACTCAAGTTTCTATTGAGCAAGACACCTTACCCATACCACCTGCCTCCTTCCACGGTCACCTGTCTGGCAGCCTCGGGGGTCAAACTAAGGTTAATGTGTCCTGCATTGTATTGCTTCTACACGGACTCCAACACAATACCGGCTGTAACAATGGCTGACATTATACCTGCCCGATTATAACAATGGCTGACCTTTGGGTGGATCTAGACAAACACCAGCCGCAGAATACAAAGAGCGTTTACAAACCTCACATTGTCCAACCATGTGGAAATTGAACACATTCTGCTCCTTCACACGTGCTGAGATAGTGCTTGGCCCTCTAACATCCATCACAGACAAATGGAGGCTCTGAGGCCGAGAGAGCACCCACAGGAGCCCCAGAATTAGGGACTAGATGCATGATCTTCCCCATATTGTATTCTCTTTCTATCAGTGCTGGCCGTTAAACACTGATTCCCAACCCCCACGCCCTGGCAAACCCCTTTCTGCTGTCTGTTTCACATACATGGGTCACATATTTATCCCTTTGTCGCTGGCTAGTATCACTTGGCATAATGCCCCCAAATCCACTTGTGACATGTGTCTGAGTCTCCTGGTTGCTACAACTAGATACCATCCAAAGGGTGGATTGACCGCATTCATCTGTTTTACAGTTGGGGTGTGCCGCTATGTATGTGGGGGCAGAGGTCTCTGTTGGAGTGCCTGCCTCCAGTTTTGGGCGAAACCCCTGGTCATATATATGGTAACTACTGAACTTATTTAGGGCATCCAGGGGATGTCTACAGCATCATTTTTATTGGCCCCAGCCCAGAGCAGGACTGAGCTTCTCTTTTCTTCTCAGGAAAACCCTTGGTGCAGTTGGTGTGCCCTTCCCAGTAAGCAGGGTTCTGTTCTGGATTCTCTCAATGGACTCTCTCCCCAGGCTTTCTTCCCTCAGCATCTCCGTCACCTCTCCCCACCCACAGTGCGCTGGGAAGTCAGGAAATGTCTTCTCTTACAGAGCCCTGTAATTGCTGTTTAGTGAGCTAATCCTACCCTTAGGGGTTCGCCTTCTACCTGAAGAAACAAGCCGATTCTCCTAAGAGGTTTCTCATTTGCCTCCAAACCACCAGCGTCCCAGGAGTCCGAGGGACAGCACTGGCTCTCAGAAAGGCTGCCTCCACTACCTCAAGTCTCTGAAGACCCTACAATCCCCCTAAGCCCCTGACCGGTGGCGTCTCTACCCACTTCATCGGGTGCTATGCCCTGATTGTGGGATTACTGGAACAGCAAACCACAGCTCGGAATCCAGCCTGTGCCTGCCTCCTCAGAGGGAGGGCAGGCCACCCTGGGGTTGGGGTGGAAAATAAGTATATTCTACACTGAGCTCCAGAGGAGAGTATTTGACCTAGGCCCAGTTGAGTTCTCTAGGCTGGAGTCTTAGGACCAGTGAGCCAGCCTAGACGCTCCGTGGGTTCCCTTCCTGACTGGAAGGGAGGAGCTTGACCACAGGCAGCTGCTGCCCTAGGGTTGCTATGCACAGCTTCTTGATGCTATGATGATCTGGAGACCTCATCAGTCCTTTCTTGGAGAAGTAGGGGTGGAAGTTCAGGAAACTTTAGTGACTGTTTCAGCTAGCAGGTGGGAGGGGCACCCTTGCAACAGGGTCTGCCCCAGAAGTCCACTGCCTCCAGGCCCTGGGAAAGCCACTGCTTTGACCCAGAGGGATCTGAGTGCCACCATTCCCAGGAGGACTGGGCTTGAGTTAGTTTCCTCTTCTATAAGACAGATAAATTTGATGCCCAGGGCCGGGGAAGAGACAGGCAGCCAGCGAAGTGCAGGGAGCCAGGGGTCGGGGCACAGATCTTGGCATTCATGTTATCCACAGTGACCTGTGTCCTTTAGACATGGCTAAAGACATTTAATTTTAAAAGCCTCTCCGCCATGTGAACCTGGAGAGCATGATGAGAAGCGAAATAAGCCAGTCACAGAAGAGCAAACACTGTAGGGTCCTGCTCATGGGGGCAAGGGGCAGGGCCCTCTAGAGCCGTCTAGGTCATAGAGATAGGCAGTGGAATGGGGTTGCCAGGGTTGGAAGAAGGGGTTGGGATTTTTTTTTTTTTTTTAACGAGCACATCTTTTAGTTGACAAATACGGAACAGTTCTGGCATTGAGTGGTGGCAATGATTTCACAGCAATGCATGTCTTTGACACTACTGGACTGTGTGCTTCAAAATGACCAAGATGATACATTTTATGTTATATAGATTTTACATTTTTGTAACGTGTAAAGGCTTTATATGAAGTCTTAGCCCTTCACATTTAAGAAAAAAAAGATTTATTTATTTATGTATTGTGTGTGTGTGTGTGTGTGAGAGAGAGAGAGAGAGAGAGAGAGAGAGAGAGAGAGAGAGAGAAAGGAAGGGGGAAGAAAGAGAACACTGAATGCTCACTAGTGGGGTCACTAATTTTCTTCATGGAAATGGGCTGTATTTCCAAACCGAGTGGAGAAAGTGAGAACATTTGCATTCATTTGCATAACCGCAGGGGCAGGGTCCTCCTGAATCTCAGGCCTCTTTTGGCTCCTAGCACCTGGACAGCTGAATCTGAGGACAGAAAAAGCATTGAAACAATAACCACTTGCAGGCGTCGGCAGCGTCAATGGCGGGATGGAACTGGGTCTCGGGTCCAGTAGAAACAGCTGGTGGCCTGTCTGAGTGAGCAAGCTTTGTTAATAGGGCAGGGCTGCCCATGAAGCCTGGTGAGATCACAGCTGCATTCCTTCCCTGCCAAGTCACAGCTGTGAAGCCCAGGGACACCTTGAAGCCCTGGGAGTTCCTGTATCCTCACTTGCAAAATACAGACCTTCACGGCAGCTGCCTGCGGTACCACAGGGTCTGGTGTGGAGATGGATTTTGCCAAGTGCTGCTAAGATGAGTTCTGAGTACATCCCTTTCCTAATAGAAAACAGAGATGCTGAAAAACCATCAGAAACCCGCTACAGGGTCCCCGAGCTTTGATCAGCCCCGCATAGGCTCCACTCTACCTAAGAGGCGAACGGAGTTGTCAGTCTCGTGGGTACCCACAGTCTGTGCCCCTACCCCAGCTTCTGGGCCTTTTGACAGTTGACTTTAACTTCCCCATCTGTGACCTGTAGCATAGTAAGAACTTTACTCCTCAGGCTATGATGGCGATTTAGTGTGTTAGCTGTGCCTGGTTCATAGTAAATATCAGCTTTTTTTTTTTTGATTGGCTCTTAGGAACCTTTATTAAGATGTATATCAACAAGTCGTTGTAAGATGTCTGATGAAAGAAAAATAGCAGGTTGCAGAGTGAGGGAGAGTCACATGACCACTGGTAGGGCGCTACATCCCAGTATATATATGGTCCACACCCCTGAGCATATGAACAGAACTAACTAGATTCAGAGATACTAATTACACTTTTTTTTTTTAAATAAAAGGAGGAAATGAATTTGAAAGTTAGGGTTGGGAAGGCACTCAGGAAAATTGGAAGACGGTAGTAGTAATAGGTGGATAAGATGAAAATACATTGTAAAGTGTCTGAATTTCACGTTGTGCCAGACCACACTCGGGACCTAATGGGGGCTGTCCCAGCAAAAAGCCCTCATTGTCCTGCCCACCTCATCCCTTCTTCCCATGTGGAAGCTATGCTGCCGAATTTGGTGTCTGTACTCTTTGCAGTCTCGTTTCACCTGAGCATCCTTTTGAACACCGAAGGATGGGAATGAGCTACAGGTGACTGTAAGCTAGGACCGGCCTGTAGGAGGACATAGACGTAATTGCTAGCCTGGCACAAAGCTTCACTGGGCCGTGACACCTTCCCGTACCACTGCAATGTCCTTTCACCTCGCTGACCTAGGGACTGTGCTTGTTGGCAGACAGACCTGTCAGTGATCCAGGGCATCAGTTGGGATTCCTATTAACGAGTGTCCTCAGCAGAGCTCACAGAGCTGCAGGCACCATGCCCCTGCTGACCCATGTCTGGCCTTGCCCCTCCAGGCAGAGATGCGGCTCCAGGACCAGCAGCTGGCCAGGCAGCTCATGCGCCTCCGTGGAGACATCAACAAGCTGAAGATTGAGCAGACCTGCCGCCTGCACAGGAGAATGCTCAACGATGCTGCCTACGAGCTGGAGGAGCGTGATGAGCTGTCCGACCTCTTCTGTGACTCCCCCCTGGCATCCTCCTTCAGCCTTTCCACACCGCTCAAGCTCATTGGTGTCACCAAAATGAACATCAACTCCAGAAGGTTCTCTCTCTGCTGAGAAGCCTTAGGATGGAAGGGAGGCGGGGGGGGACCAGAGCTAAGGGCTTGGGGCAGGGGCTCAGACCAAGTTACTTAAAGTGGGTCTTCCTGCGGCCATGCTGGGGAACAGAAGGCCCCCAGAGCTTCAGCCTTGCATACCTAGGTCTTCACGTTCAATCATCGAAAGTCTACAGACACTATGTAAGACAGGGGTCTCAGAGAGATCCCTGTGGCCTGCTCCCCTCTGTGGCCTAAAATCATCGGTGCTATGATGTTGGATCCCAAAGGGGTCACCCCCCCCACACACACACACAAAACTTGTTCTTACAGAAAGCTCTCCTCTGAGGAAGTGGGGAAGATTAAATGTATAAGGCACTCTCATCTCTCATGTACTGTTACCACCCTCTCAGTTCTAGCTCTAATTGCTCCTAAGTAGGTGACTCAGCAACCTGGACAGGGGTGTGCTAGGACAAGAAAACCTAGAGGAATAACGAGGCAGCACGTGGGAATGCAGGCTTCTCTTTGATGGCCGCCAGCATCCCTGGGAGGGAGCTCCGCCCTGTGACTTTGAACTATAGCCTTAATGCTACAAGGCCATGCTGTTTCCAGCTTGCTCCGTGACACATGGCACATGTACCTTGGATAGCTTTGGTAGGGGGACCCAGACACCCTGCTCTCCATGCTAACTCCAGTTACAACCACTTCAGTTATTTCTCTGCCACTCACAACCCCAGGGGAGCACCTAGCAGTCCGCTGGTGACTAAACCAGGCAGATAGGAAACAGATTTCCCCCAAGTAAATTCTACCGTAGGGGGCATGACAGAGGCCTTCCTGGTGGGACCTGATGGTGTCATCCACAATACCTTATCCTCAGCACCAAAGACCCCAGGGAGTCCAGAAGCCCGCCCCTAGCCTCTCTTCAAGACTGTGCCTGACCTAAACAATGAATTTTAATTGACCATGACTGTTAACTAATGTGTTGCTAACTCGTTAATACCCGTTTGATTCTTGTCCAAATTGTGAGCCAGTTGAGTAAGCCAAGCAGAGTTTGGGGGTTAGTTTTGAGAGTTTTTTCCCCCTCAGAGAAACCTGGAGATCAGCAAAATGTTAAGTTGATGGGTTCAGGGAAGACCTGATACAGCACATCTGGCCACATGTAATCCTGTTGACACAAGTTTCTCAGACATTGGGTGTGTCTAGTGAGGCCGGCTCATTAGCAGAGGGGCCAAAGGGAAGCCAGGAATGAGAACAGCTTCCCTCAAGTCACTTGGCTGCTTAGTGGCTGTAGAATACTAAAGTGTGAAATTACTGTGAGTCAGGCCTAAACGGATCTCCTGTCAATGAACTTAAACTTCCAAGAGATGGTCCTGCTGCTCTGCCAAACCCATAAGTTGCCAGCTTCTCTCTCCCTCCCTTTCAGGCCCTACCCATTCTCCCCACTTTGCAATCCGAAGTCTTGCGGGGAGGGGGAGAAGCATGATGCCAGGATGGTGGACCTTCGACACTTCCCATCAGTCATAGTCCTGTAGTCTACACTGACTGCTCTCTGTATAGAATGTTTGTTCTCCCTGGAATCCCAATTGGCTGTGTCCACACACACCACAACACACCCAGGGAGAGGCTGAAATGGGAAGTTATAACTGAATGGTCACGGATGACTGAATGGCCTCTTCCTTGTGATTTCAGAGCCAGGCAGTTTGTGTTTCTTTTTTTAAAAGGTAGAATAAGATAGCCAAGATTTTTTTTTAAAAGCCCTGAAGTCCATAGGCCTTGACCCCAATCCCTTCCTTAGAGCCCACATAAAACACTGCCAAGTCCCAAGAGGCCTTAGCACCTCTCATGACCTCCTGACTCCAGTCTCCTGCTGGCTGTCCCTCACACACCACGTCACAGAGAACACGTGAAAGAAGGCTCATCTCATATTCTAGAAACAAGGTTAACCTGGTAAGAAATTAATCACTAGTCAAGCTACCACATCTCTAATCCCAGCATTCAGGAGGTGGAGGGGGGAGGAAAAGGAGTTCAAGGCTAACCTATGATACATAGTCAATTCTCCAGGCCAGCCTGGGCTACGTGAGACCACATCTCAAAAACATTTTATCAGTCATTACAGAAACTGACACCCTCAGCTTAACGCAATCGAATTGGATGTGGTCAGCAGCTAAATACATGATTGAGCAGCTTGTGCTCAGCTAACCCACCATCTTCCTCCCCCTTTTGTTCTCTGAGGAAACTTTGTCCCAGGCATGGATTTGAATAGGTTAGATGTCTCAGCTTAAGTTGTTCATCTCAAGTTCATCCCAAGAGAATCTCATCCTGGGATGAAGACAGAAAGTGGGCGGGGGGGGGGGGGGGGGGGTCACAAAAGTGGAGGGGAAAGTCATTCTATTTTTTTATGTGCAGTTAGTATCTGTTAGTTCCCTGCCTTTCATGGTGAGCACAAGCCATTAACTGTTCATTCTACTTGTAGAATTCACGCAACATTAACAGCCTTCCACAGCCAGTTTCCTGGCTTACTGTATGTACACAGTCCAGTTTGCTGTTTCATCATTAACCATCTCCACGCCCCCCAAGTCTCTCCACCCCCCGTGAGACACGAAATATCCACTGTGCTGCCACAGGTCATGCCCATTGCCTCCAAGGACTCAGTAGCAATCACAGAGCCCTAAGGGGCCTGGGTAGGCCTGGCTGTAACCTGGCCTCATCCAAGATCTACCCCTGTAGCAATACCAAGTGCTATTACATAGTCAATGGACAATTTACAATTTTATTTTTATGATTATTTGTTTCTATATTACTGTTAGAAAAGAGTGAAATAAAAATATTTCAAAAGAAGATATCCAGATAGAGACATTTATTTCCTTTTTCTTGTCATGATTACAGCATACGTAAGACCAGGACCATATTTGGGTGAAGGATGGATGGATGGATGGATGGATGATTTGAACAATTAGTTGAAGATGTAGGAGGGAGAAAAAGATTCTCCAGGACCTTCCTCCAAGAAGGGCCACTTGGAGGTGGTTACCATGGAGTTCCATCCTGTAGGCTGTGTGAGCACACCTCATGTAGCCATCCTGCCTGCATTTGACCAAAGCCAAAAGAGAAGCAATCTTTTCCCTCCTATTGTGGTCTTTCCGAGCTGATTCTACTAGGTGATATTATCACTGTGTTCTGGGGGAGGCTGGAACTTCAGACTGCTTCATCCCCTCACCCTTAACCCTGCAATCGGTGTACAAGAGCACTGTGGAGATGCCCCTGAAAACACACTCAGGAGACACAGATTCTGGCTACGCAGTTCCAGAGCTGAGAATCTGCTCTTCCTCATGCCCCAGAAGACCAAGGGCGCCAGGGTCTTGAAACAGTCCCGTCTTCATAACCTCAGAAAGGCCATATCAGAGGCCAAGGTGGGTTAAGAATTCTTTCCTGTAGAACACCTCTCAACCGCTCCAAAAGACTGAGCAGCTGTGGCTAGACTCTCTCAGGAAGCACACAGGGTGAAGCCCAGCAGTTCTCAGCCTTCCTAATGCTGCAAAACCTTTAATACAGTTCCTCATGTTGTGGTGAACCCCAACCATAAAATTATTATCGTTGCTGCTTCGTAACTGTAACTTTGCTACTGTTATGAATCGTCAAGTTAATATCTTGTTTTCTGGTAGTCTTAGGTAATCCTTGTGGAAGGATCATTTGCCCCGCCCCCAGGGGTCAGGACGCACAGGTTGAGAACGGATAAGATAACTTGTGGCTATGAGGAAGTACAGGGCACTCAGACATCCACCACCGAAGTTGAGCGTGTTGGTGCATGCATTTAATCCCAGAGTCCGAGAGGCAGAGTCAGGTGTATCTCAGTGAGCTGGAGGCCAATGGGGTGAATTTAATTTATTTAGTGAATTCAAGATCAGTCAGTGCTATACCGTGAGACCCTGCCAAAAAACAAACAAAAAACAAAACAAAACAATCAAAAAATATACCACCACAATGATCATGCGACTCAACGGACGCATAGAAGCTACACACTCTTTCACCCCAATGCCCAGGATGCATGGCCACTTCAACACAAAGCTAATATGTGCTTTAAGTAAAACAGTAAATTAAATGTAAGGGCAGAAGGCGACAGGAAGGGAGCGGTCCAACAATCACCTTCATGTGGAACCTGGTCGCTACTCAATTCCCATAGCTGGATGCCTCTGCTCTACCCATCAGACTCAGAAAGCCTGGAAGCTTGGATATCTGCTGGCATTGAGTCCCCAGTCCCAAAAGAGGCTGATGTGGGTGGCAGTTGGCAACAGCTTCACAGCCTGGGTGTGAGGGCCACAGAGGAGACACAAGGTGGGAGCAGGGAGATTGCTTAGTTGGTAAGGTGCTGGTTGTGTAAGCTTGAGGACCTGAGTTTATAGCCCAGAACCCACCTAAGACGCAGGGCTAGGTCGAGACATAAGGATCTCTGGGCTTTGCTGGCTAGTCTACTGAATTGATAAAGTTCAGTGAGGGACCCTGCCTCAATAAATAAGGAGGAAAGAGACTGAGGAAGACAGCAATGGGTGACCTTCACATGTTCACATATGTGCAACACACATACATACATACACACACACACACACACACACAATGAGCCAGTGTGTACTGTATGGAGAGACAGCTCTAACTAGTAAAATCTCCACTTGTACAATTCTCAGAGAAGTTGGTGTTACAGCTGAGTCATGGCCATGAACAGACCAGGGCAAAAGGTTAGAGACAGAGAGGCAAGGACACAGATGGAAGGAAAGATGTGTTCTCTGAGAGGGATGGGGAAGTGAGGCCAGAATGCCTACTGGCTGCAGGAGTGAGGGGCAGCTCTCACCAGCCTCTGGGACCTCAGGAGTTCAGGCTTTCTTTGGGTAGTACAGGAAGTATCTTGAGGTTTTTGAGTGGTAGACGATCCGAGGTTAAACCTTATCAGAATCTAAGAAGAAGGCACTTAACTGGTGGTATGCAGAAAGCAGAGCTGAGGGGATGGGAAACGACTTAGTCAGCAAAGTGCCTGCTTTGCAAGCATGAGGGCCTGAGTCTGACTCCCCAGAACCCGGCTAAAACAGGCAGACATGGTAGTCTGTGCCTCTAACTCCAGCCCTGGGGAAGCAGAGACAGGCAGACCCCCGGGGCTCACGGGCTATCCAGCCCAGCTAATTGGCACGGTCTAGGTCCCAGGGAGAGATCCTGTCTCAAAAAACAAGGTGGGTGGCACCTGAGTAACAACATCTCAGGGGACTATGCATAGCCCCCCAACATGCCTACACGCATGCACACCTGCACACATGTGCATGCACACATGTGCATGCACACACAAGAACGTAGAAGCGGGGTGGCACAGAAGAGAACTAGGAGGTGGTGATCCAGTTAGGGCAGTAGCTGTGGAAGGTTGGGCATAATCTCTGATGTGTATTTTGAGGAGCAAGCCCACTGAACTCCACAGGGCGGTGGTGGAACAGAGGTGTTCACGGGTGCTAGCCAGACTCCAGAACATTAACGTGAGCACTCAGAAGTGTTGCGGCCAATTGTTCAACAGAAGCCCAGGTGCCGCTTCACCAGGCTGGGCCGACCGCCTAAGTGTGCTCTGGGAGCAGTTGTCGCCAGCCCAACCTGCAGCCTCCACATTCCAAACCCAGAGCCTCCCTGGCTGTCTGGATTCCGGGGAATGTGGATCTACTCCACACCTTTCCTCCTCCTACGTGAATACAGAGGATTCCCCTCCTGTTCATTCTCCGTATCAGAACCCAGTTGTCTGTGGTTGTGCAGGCTTGGGGGAAAGACCGAGCTGCGCTACCCTGAGGAAAATGGCCATGCTGACAGGCCTGGTCCCCAGGCCCTATCTGATGGGTGCTGCTCTAATAGATAAGACGACAGATGTGGCTATTATTTAAATGCTCTGTTCCAAGGCAAATGGCCACAGAGCCTCGCCTACAGGAAGATACAGAGGAAGGGAAGCCTCAGGGGGGTATAAAGGCACTGGAAGTGGTTGCCCCACTTGTCTCAAGGAAGTGTGCCCCATACATGTGATTTCTATCAGTTAGGATGGTAGCAAGACTCCAGGGGCTCTGCCTCTCAAGAGATGTGCCTAAGCCCTGTTAGACAGAAGGTCCCACACTGCCTGCTTCATTCCTGCTTCTTACAGGGATGAAGAGGTACTTGGGAAGGGACACTCGCCAAGGAGGTGATGAATATCCAGAGAAAATGAGCAGGAATGTGAGGCCAGGCCCCTGCTCTCTCCAGCTGGACCCCGGCTAGGCCTGAGAGTGTCTCACAAAGTCACCCCCTCGCCAAGCCTACACCCCCAAGCCTTGCTGGGAAGGGTCACTAGGGGCTAGTGGTGGGATACATACCTCTCTACCTGCCCACCTGGATGGATCAAGCCCTTGGTTGGGAAAATGGGAGCTACTCTGAGACTTCCAGGAAAGGAAAAAGGGAGGGGGTTGGGGGGAACTGATGGCTTCTGGAACCATAAGAAGAGCTGGGCAGGGGAGTCAGCGAAGGCTGCCAGAGGAAGTGATCCCCTGAGCTCTCCTCACTGAGGTGTGGCCTCGCAGGGACAGCAGGTGATAGTAGGCTTTTCTGGTGGGTGGGGACCATTAGCTTGGGGATCCCCTACTGGGTAGTGGGGTTCCCTGAGTTCCCTGGGAGTTATTGCTAGACTCCACCTTGTATCTGTCCTGGGCCTGGTGTGGCCACTGGGAAACAGCCGCTTATACCTGGTGTCACAAACTGGACTTCAGTGTCCCAAGTTCAGATGCTGAAGCACTGAGAGGACCTCAGAATAGATGTATCTGGAAAGGAGGCCTTCATGGGGATAATAGATTAGAATAAAGTCAGAGTGTGGGTGTCTTTATTTCTAAAAAGGTGATTTGGACACAGACACACAGAGGGAGGTCAGGTGAGGACACAGGGATAAGATGGCCTTGGCAAGCCCCAGAGGGAGGCCCCGGGAGGGCCAGCCTTGCTCACTCTTGGACTTCCGGCTTTCAGAGTCTTGACAACAGCAGTTACCATGGGAGCCGCCCGCTCTGGGGTATTTGCGCTAACAGCTGTGGTGGATAACTGTGACTCTCACTCTGACACAACCTGGACTCACCTGAGAGCCTCAGCTGAGGAACTGTTTTTATTCGGTTGGTCCATGGCCATGTCTGTAGGAGTGTCTTCATTGTTAATTGATGTCACCCGGCTCACTGTGAGAGTTACTATTTCAGCTCTAGGCATGCGGGCAGTGGAAAGTTAACAGGGTAAGCAAACAGCAAGGACTCAATCTCCTCTCTCTGCTCTTGACCGTGATATGAGGTGGTCAGTTGCTTGAGCTCCTCCCTTGACGTCCACGAGATAATAGACTGTGACCCGGAATCATATGAACCCTTCCTCCTCTGAGTTGCTTGCATCCAGGGTGTTTCATCAGAGCAACAGAAAGAACCCAGAACAGCAGACCACCCAAAGCAGGACATCTGCTTCTCCTGCCTGGCCTCGCCCCCTCCCTCCCACCCCTGACTGTCTGTGGGGAGGTGAGCTGTGCCACTTCTCGGGCCAAACATGACCTCAGAGGGGGCGAAGTACATAGGTAACCAAGCCACAGTCGTGAACATCCAAGTGGTTACAGATGGGCCCTCAGTCAGGCAGCAGACCAGAATCTTCCATCAGCTGTGGCCACAAAGGCTCTTCAGTGAGAGGACTTGACATGTGCTGTGTCATCCCTGGCAGGCGGCGGGGCAATGTGGCTGAATGTGGGAAGAAAAGATTGCAACTCCAGCTAGTGTTGTTAACTTCTTCTGCGAGATTTCAATGTGGATGACATCGGTATGACAGCTCATTAAATGATACATGAATCAGGAGGACACACCAACCTTTTGGTTGAAAGACCAAAATCAAACAAGTATGTAGCCGGCCTTCGTCTGCAGTCATGGCTCTGGGTTGTGCCTGCGGTTGTCCTGGGCTGTGCTTGATGCCACAGGAGCCAAGACTGTTCTTCTGGGAGATGGCTCAGGCACATTCTCTTTGGCCACAACAGGAGGCTCCTGCATGCCTGTCAGTCACCCAGGAAAAGGCAGAGTCTCTGCCCTTCTACTCAGAGCTAAGTTCCACAGGGCAGCCCTCTGCAGAAGCCCCAGAAAACACAAGCTAGGGGAAAAGGTGGGCAGGGACACAATGTGGGGGAGGGGAAGCCAAAGAACAGGAGTCAGAAAAGGTAAAAGGCAGGAAGGAGGGACCCTTCTGATGATGCAAATTGGTCCTGAATCTCAGACCACGAACTAGGCTTTCCTGCCTCCTCTGCCACCTCCCTTCCCTCCTGTAAACAATGGTCCGGTCAATTCTAAGAACAGGGCCCAGAAACCATAGCTTCCGAGTTTCAGGCTCGATGTAGCAGACCCTGATGCCTAGCAGGAGACCCCCAGGCCTATGGGCTCCACCAGTCAGAGAGGCTTCTCCATCACCTGTTGTCCCTGTGAGGCCACAGCCCAGCTTCAGCCAGAGATGTCCTCAGCCCCTACCCATCCCTTTAACCCAGCCCTCAGCAAGTCATTTCCTACTCTGCTCTTCAGGCCCAATGCAACTCCCAGTAGCATCTTCCATACTGCGGTCTCCCTGATCACAGCTACCCTGATCTCCCCCCACACAAACACACACCAGATGGCCTCAGGTGGACGAAGCTGAAGCCACCACCATAAAAATGTGCCAGGCGTCCAGGAGACACATCAATTTCTTTTAAGCAAATCAAGTTTCTTATTTAAAAGATGACTGATACTTTTATTTTTAGAAGACAGTGGATTTCTTTGGGGCTTGGAGTCACAGCATGTAAAACCACGGCCCTAAACTGATTCCACTGGTTTTCTGGGACATAGCAGTTATACCGATGTACGCTGTGAGCACCGGTGGGTTATAAAGTGGTGGTTGGGGTGTAATTCATAATCATTACCAGACTGAGAACCAATACTCTTGGCCTGTTAACCATCAACCAGTGTGGAGCCAGTAATGAGCCAGAGTCCCCTGGCTTCTTCCCTGAGCTCTTCCCTCTGGCTTCCCATGGCCACATGTTTCTTGCTCAAACAACAGAGAAGGTCTGAGGAAACAAATCTGCCCACAAATGGCTTTCAGACTGCTGGCCTGAAACCCATCGCAATTAAGAAAGCCTACAGTGCCCTCTGCGGGAGAAACGAGAAATGTAGTTGTATGTTCATTTTGTCAATTTGGCAAAAGTTTCCTGGCCATCTTCGATTGTCAGAATTTATTGTTTGTTGGAATAACCTACATTTTTTTTTGATTTCTCAAGACAGGGTTTCTCTGTAGCTTTTGGTTCCTGTCCTGGAACTAGCTCTTGTAGACCAGGCTGGCCTCGAACTCACAGAACCGCCTGCATCTGCCTCCTGAGTGCTGGGATTAAAGGCGTGCGCCACCACCGCCTGGTTGAATAACCTGCATTTTGATGCTGTTCTCCATGGACCAAGCATGAAACCTCCAACTGAAGTAATCTGTTAAGATTAAAAATCTGGGGGGGGGGGAGATTAAAAATCTATAAATTCTCTCTCTCTCTCTCTCTCTCTCTCTCCTCCCCCCCCCCTGTCTCTCTCTGTGTGTATGTAGAGATGGCGTCCACTCTAAAAGGATGAACCTTTTGATTTGCTGTCCACCTGCTTGCCTTTCTCCAGCAACCCAGAACTCTGTTGGAAGTTTCTTATGCCACAAGTTCCTCTGAGGTCCTGAGCTCAAATACCCACCCAGACACACATATGTCCTAAAGGACTCTAAGATACGCAATCACACAAAATAAATAATTAAACAGAAAAACTCCATGTAAGTCCCCTGAGTGAGGGGTTCAGACAACTCCTTGATACCTGCCTTAAACTGTTAAGTAGGAAGATTGTCTCTGGTACCGAAATCCCAAGTTCCTAGGCAACCCCGAGATGAGTCAGACAGATGGACAAGGCTGGAGAAAGTGATGTTAATCGTTTTCTCAGCTCACAGTTGAGATATGTGGTTACCTGGAGTGTGCATCGATGCTCTTCAGATGTTCAACTCTGCCCATGGTGGCAGTGGGACAGTAGTGCCTGGCGTGCTGATCCAAGCCAACCTGGACTGCAGTCACTTACTTCTGTGTATTTGCTCTTTACGCTCCCCGCCTGTCCCCCAGATGACACTATTCAGGGTCACTGGCACCGCTTTCATGGAACAGTTCCCAAACCTGAATTCGGTCTCTCTGTGCTCCAGTGTTCTGCTGTGCTTCCTGAACTCATTCCTATGCCAGCTGCCAGCACTTACCCAAGTCCACCTCTGTCGGAACACATCCTGGTGGGCGTCTTGTCTCTGGACAGACCGACAGACAGACAGACTTGGAGAAGGATGAACTACCTCGAGGACATGGAACCGCTAACAGATTTGTTTGTAGCAAGTTTGGCGACATCTTTGCCGGCTCATTTAGCCGCGGCTCCTTCAGTTTCAACAGTCAAATCAGTGCAAATGAGGAAGAATGCGCCCCAGCTGGATTGAAGCATGGTACAGAAACGAAATGGACCCGTGATCCGCCTCGAAACAAATACACAAGAGCAATTAATTCTCTTTTTGGTTTGGGCTTTTAAAAAATATCATTTTATGAGGAAAGGGGCTGGGAGGAGAGGAGAGAGGGAGGGGAAAGTGTGATCAGGCTAGCAAAAAATTAACTAATTAATTAAAAACTTAAAAAGCAATATATAAAATCTTAAGTCTTATTTAAGCAATTGATTAATTTTATGTGTATGAGGGGTTTGTCTACCCATGTATGTCTCTGTGCACCTGGTGCCCACGAAAACCAGAAGAGGGTATCTAATCCCGTAGGATCGGAATTACAAATGGTTGTGAGTCACTAAGTCATTTCTCCAGCCCCTAATTGTATTTGCTTTTATGTATATAAGTGTTTTTCCTGCATGTATGCATGTGCACCATGTGCATATCTGGTGGTCTTGGAGGTCAGAAAGGGATGTCAGATTACCTGGAATGGGCTCTATGATGGTTGAGCGTCCATGTGGATGCTGCAAAAGCAGCAAGTGCAGAAGGCTCAGTGTGTTAAGCTGCCTGACATCATAAACTATAACCCGAGTTTGACCCCTGGAAGGACGGAGAGAACCAGTTCCTGTTCTGGTGGAGACTTCACCCCAGGCCCTGCCGTCCATGTACCCAAAGAATCTCAAATATTCTAGTGGAAGCTCCACCCCAAACCCCATTCCCCATCCCTCTCCAAACCCTGACATATCTCAGAAAGCCCACCAAATGACGACCTCTCCCCAAGAGATGCTCAAGACCACTCCCACAGGGTATTTAAACTGCCCCCTCAGAAAACAAACGTGTGGCTTTCCTGTCTCTCTTTCCTGCCTTCCCTCTGGGGGTAGGGGGACCACTAGAAAATCATTCAGGAGCGTTTCATCCATTAAACCTGTGCTTTTTCTAATTCGGTTTGATTTGGCCTGATTTGGATTGCGGCATCGGCGGAGAGGCTTATCAGGGTGCAGAAACTCTTCAGTTCCTCTAAGTTGTCTCTGATGCCCCCATGTGCTCCTTTGCGTGTGGACACACAGAGACACACAGACACTGTCTCCCCCAAAGAAAGGATGTTGTGAAGATAAGGAAACATGACCCAGCAATGTACCTAGCCGCCTTCCCTCCGTACTGAGCCAAGGAAAGTTTGCGGTGTGACTTCCGTGGTGTGAGATGACACGAAATGCACAGACCCACAGAGACAGGAGAGATAGGAATCGAAGGCTTGACTTGCTGGGATATGCATTTTGGTTTCATGTTTAAAATGTTTTATTTCTTACTGGGGGTCATATCGTGGCACCTGTGTGGAGGTTAGAGGACAATTTATGGCATTCTCTCCTCCCAGCATGTGTGTCCTGGGGATTGAACTCTGGTCATCTGGCTCTGCAGGAGGTGCATTTACCCTCTAAGCCATCTCTCCAGCCCAGATACGTATTCTTAAAATTCTGGAAAGGTGTGTAAAAGACTAAGACTACAGTTTACCTAGGGAGGTGTGGGAACTCAGCAGATGCATGTATGATAATATTCCCAGCACTTTCTCTTATCTCTTTCCCTCTCCTACCAGCACCCCCTCCGTCCCTATCAGTCCATTTCCCAGATTCATGACTTTTGGGTTACCGACTCTTTTAGCTTAAACAGGGTCATTTAGTACATACTGGATTAGAACTGTCTATTGGGCCTGATGAAATCACCAATATTTACACAGCCAAAAGCATTTCTGAATCCATTGGTACAGTGGCATTTTTGCTCAACTGCATTATGAATTCCAACCATCCTCACTTCCCATTTCTCCCTCCTGCTCTCCCACCCTGCCTCCTACTCCCTTCCCTTCCTCTTCTCAAATAATCTTCCTTCTCTTTTCATGTCATTCTGTGGGCAAATGTGTGTGGATAGATGATATATGGATAAATAGGTAGGTAGGTGGATAGATGATACATAGATATAGTTGGATTATAAATAGATAATAATTGGATATATTGATAGATTGTGTTAGATAAATGACAGAAAGGTAGGCACACTGGCTTTGAGGCCTTTCTCTGTGCTTACTAGCTTTAAGTTCCACGGGAACTAGTTAATCCACCTCCTTCTTAACGTGCTCATATATAAGAACATCCTGCTCACAGAATGAGTTGAGATTAAATCAGATAATGCATGTGTGCTGACTTCTGCAAGGGTGCTGGCCTGAACAGGAAGCAGATGCAGTTCCCTTCCCTGGACTACTCAGCACTTAAGACTTCCAGATCAAGCACAGCTGCCCCTTCCATCTGCAGTGTGTGTGTGTGTGTGTGTGTGTGTGTGTGTATAATCTGTGCATCATTTAAATCTTATCTAGATGAATTCAAATACATAACTCAGTTGTCATAGGGAATGGCAAAGAGAAATGTCTAAATGTTCAATTCAGACACAGAAGATATTTCCAACAACATGGCTGCCTGAAGAAGAAATACATAACCAATGTACACGATAACATGAAAGGAAAAAAAATCTCATGAGGTCTCACCCTGGACCAAGAATTTAGAAAATTAAGGAATACTAAGAGCCACAGAAATAATCTTCTGCAGGCATGGTCCCCCAATTAATTATCCAATACCAAGTGGTCATCCCTGAATTCATATGTATCATGTGTATACAAGTAACGTTAATAGATGTAAGCAGGTTTTATTTATATATTTAGGCTTGCCACATATACACTGTGTGAATATGTGTGTATTTAAATTCTTAAACATTTTAAATGCCATTTCTGTAGTCTTTGAAAGGTTTGAAGAATACCTATCAATCTGAAATACATCTCTGTACATCTAGAAAACCTAACTAACATGACTAATAGCTTGACTACTATAGATGATTATCTATTAACCTGTATTTCTTAATTATACATTACATTTTAAATAATCTGCACAAACATAATACCTTAATCAAGAACAGAAATACATATATAACAAAATTGATCTTAAATTTATGTCAATAAACCAAGATCCATATCAATGGAAAGTATTCATCTCTATAGCATATCTCCCTATAAATGTAAACAAACATGTATAAACAATATTTGGGAATTTGGGTGTAGTTCTTTCCAAACTGCTTCCTGCTGTTTATTGTAATTTTTGAGGGGTGTTGAATATTTCCTAACTGCATTTGGCAGAAGCCAAGGATACAGACACACAAACACAGGTTCCGCCTTCATTGAGCTACACACTTGTGTGTCTTTTCAGTTTGTTTTTAGAAATTAGGCGCTCCTGCAGCCTACCTTCAACAACTCAGCACCAGCCAGCTACATCATCACCAATAGGCAAAAGTCCTTTAAAAGGTCCCCTCCATCACACACTACTCTCTCGCTGTTTCTCTGTCAAATTCCTACAAGGATACAATCCTCAGTGCTAGCAGGAAACAGGCCACCATTCTTACTTGCACCAGAAAATGTTGGGATCACAAACATCCTTGCATTCACAGATAAGCACTAGGGAAACCAGGAATGCTAGACATGCAGGGTTGTCTCTTCAGTGCAAGAGATGTATAACCTATTTTCTGGCCAGAAGGTTGGGAATGAAGGTGGCTAATAGCGTAGGTGATCTCTGTGTTATCTGTAGGACCAGACCACACCTGGCTTCCCTGCCAAGCTCCCATAAATAGGACTTGAGATAGTTAATAATAGTCTAGGTGAGCTCTATGCTATATGACCTGCATGTACGACCAAGACCACACCAGATCCTCCTGTAGGCCCTTAAGATGACACATGTAGTCATTCTGCAGAACCCATCTTTACGGAAGAAGTACTTTGAGAAGAGTTTCAATGTAATCACGCCTTAAGCTTTATTGTGCTCACGGGATTGTGCTACACAAGGAAACGTTTCCCCAAACAGTACTACACTTAAATATGCCTAAGATCAACTGCCAGGGTCAGACTCTAGAAGTTTGAACCAACAGCAAGGTATTGAGTCCCCTTGAACCAGATTTCCTTCTTTCTTCATGTAAATTGTCACTCTGCTGGCCGTGGCATTTGCAGAGAGCCTCCACAAGCAAAGTGATCCAAAGAGTGGACATGTTGGTGTGGCGGCACACACTTTTAATCCCAGCACTTGGGAGGCAGAGAAAGGTGGAGCTCTGTGAATCAGAGTCCAGCGTAGTCTACAGAGTATGGTTCAGGCCAGGCAGAGCTATTCTGTCTCAAAAAAAAAAAGTGGCGGTATTGTGGGCTATTTATGCACATTGTGAAGGTGTATTGCTGAACGGTCAATAGCCAGGCAGGATGTACAGACAGGATTTCTAGGGAGAAAAAGGAAGAGGAAGAGGGATCTAAGCATGAAAGAAAAACCAGGAGACATGGAGAGAAAACAGGAGGTGCAGATGAAAGAAAGGCAATGCCACATGATAGAACATAATTAATTTGAATGGGTCAATTTAAGTTACAAGAACTAGTTAAGAACAAGCCCAAGCTATAGGTCCAGTTTTCATAGTTAATAAGAAGTCTCTGTGTTTTTTATTTGTGAGCTAGCGGCCCAAAGAAAAGTCTGACTATATATGGCATCCAATGTGGGGCACATATTTCCACATAAGGCCTGAGAAAGTGGTCTCTTGGGTAGGCTCAAGCTCTTTTAAGAGGTCCTGCTACCAAGCACTTAGATGGGGTTTATGAATGGTGGGCAATGTGGTACTCAGTCGTGGGAGACTAGGTAGTAGTACCTATCAGAGCTGGGGTGGGTAGACTGGCCCCAGGCCAGGCCACAGCTATGAGGCTCACATCTCATCCATTCAAAGGGGGTGTAACCAGCCCCCAGGCCATATTCTAGTGGCAGAGGGCTCAGATGCCACTTGGCAGTTTAAGGTTTGGCTCACATGTCAATGCTGTAAGTAGACAGCTTCTGTGTGACAATGATCTGTACCCTATCACTTATATTTTAAATAAATGCTGATTGGCCAGTAGCCAAGCAGGAAGTATAGGCAGGGTGACCAGACAGGAAGTAGAGGCAGGGCAACAAGAATTCTTGGAAGAGGAAAGTGCAGTCCACATTTGTGACCCAGCCTCAGAAGAAGCAACATGTGACTGCCTCGCCAGAAAAGGTACCGAGCCATGTGGCTAACATAGACAAGAATAACGGGCTAATGTAAGTTATAAGAGTTAATAAGAAGCCTGAGCTAATGGGTCAATCAGTTAATAACTAATGTAGACCTCTGTGTGATTTGTTTGGGACTTAATGATTGAGGGAACTGAGCAGGGCAGAAACCTCAGCCAACAAACAGCTGCAGGCACTTAGTAAAGCAGTCTAGACCAAAAAAACCTTTAAACAGATACAGTAAAAAATGGATATAGATAGTCAGAAAAATAGTCTAAAAGAAAGCTTTAAAAAGAAAGCAATATAAAAAAATGAACTGTGTAAACATGAAAAATACACAGGGTATCTGGAGCCTATATAGTACTTTGTTGACTTTGAATTTTTAAATGTTATTATAAAAACAATAGCTGCTGAGATACATTGGATTATAAAAACTGCTAAATTAAACTAACCCCTATATTTTAAAAATGTCTTTACCTTAAAATAGAAGTCAAAAAATATGTTGCATTGGGGGAGAGGTTATGCCTCTATTTCCACAGGAAACAAAAAGTTATGGTTCTCTTCAAAGTTAATGAAGATCAGATTATATTGGTGGAGACCTAAAAATCTTGACTACAGACATAAAAAAAACAAAAAAGACTACAGGACAGTTGGTGTATTGCTGATCCCTCTACATGGAAACAGTTCTGAGATTGGATGAGACATGATACATCTTGTTGGCTACAGAGTCCTCATGACTTATTATTACATGCCATACTTTCATATGACATGGATAAAAGTTTTGTTTTATAGACCAAATGGACTTATAAAGTTGTCAGATGCCTTTTACCTGCTCAAACATAAAACAAAATATCATCTTTATCTGACTTGTACACACCACACATCCCATACTTGTGTTAATGTAGATATATATGTTTTAAAAGTTTATGTGTTTTCAGAAGAAAAAAACAGACACCAATAAAGACATGTAGCCCAGGTGATCCAGGCTCTCAGAATTCCTCAGTTACAGTTTCCTCAAAATTCTGCATTCAGAACAACTTCAAGCTGCTAGCTGAGCTGGCCCAGCCTCACAGACTATTTCAGCTAGATTTCAGATAATCAGATAATCTCTACAGTTTCCCTCAAACAGAGACTAAACAAACAAACAAACAAAAATAATACAGCTAGTTCTCCCAGGACTTGACCATTATCCCAATTTTCTCAGGTTCCTTGAAAGATACCCTTGCACCCAGACAACAGAAAGTAGTCTAGAAAACATCATTTGGTGGGTGATGAATGTTTGTCATTTAGGGAGGTTGGTTACAGGCTGTTACTGGTCATGGTAAGGGAGAAAACTAAGCAATGGAGGTTGGATTCAAGGATCTTTTTCTGAAAATAAAAAGGGGGCTATAGGAATGAAAGGATAAAAGGGTAGATTATTTAATCTACTTTTAACTAAAAAGCAACTATTAATTTTAAATATTTTATATTGGTATGGATTTTTGTATATTGACACAATTTAAGGTTATTTTTGTTAGAACATACTCTAAATATGTTTCTCCTCTTGTTTAGGATATTTCTGTACATTGATACAAATTTAAGGTTATTTTTGTTATAATGTACGTATATTTCTATTCTTGTTTAAGGTATTGTACCTATGTAGCCCATTTAAAAGTATAATGTAAATTTCTAGTCCTTAGATATTATTATTTATTAATAATAATATTATTATAAACTATTTCAGATAATTAAGAAGCACAGGTTAGTAGTCATTTATAACAAACTTGTAGTCAAGTTAGGTATGTTTTCAAGGTCATACTGAGATATATGTTAGATAGATAGGTTGTCTTCCAATACTTCAGAGACCTACAGAATATGACATTTAAGATGTTTTAATAACAGAAGACTTTTCATGACAGTGAGACATGTCTGTTCCTGGCAGCACCAATCAAATCAAATTTGGAGTTTGCTTTGGTTGTGGCAAACTTAAACACTGGGAAAGAAACAGCCCTTGCCTGGTGCCTGGCAGGTGTGATAGATGGGAACTCTTCTTCCTTGACCACTTTTCTAGCAGATTGTCTGGGGGCGGGGCTGAAGGTAGGTATTTTTAGAAGCCTCCAGGTAACTCTTATGCAGGGCCAGGTGACCCTGCTTCCTATCACTCAGGGTACCTGATATCTGGGACTGTACCCAAAGTGCCCTTGTTCACTGGGAGGGGTTGACTAGGGTTGTCAGGTATGACTCCACAGTGAAAGGGAGGCACTCTACTGATGGCTGGAAGGAGCTGGGGTCCAAGCCTTAGGAACTGATGGGAGACAGAATCCCATGCTAGAAGCCAACTGTGCCTTCTCCACTGAAGCTTGGCTATTGGCTCTTAGGAAGGGAATCCTCTGAAGGCAGAGTCAGTTTCAGATCAGCAGTTTGAGGAGCTCGCCTGGGAAAGTAAATACTGGAGATAGCGGGGAGTGAAGGCAATTTTAAGAAAGGATATTGTGAGCCAGTACTCCGGGATAAGTAGTGTTTAATTCAGCACCAGACATTTCTAAGGGTTGAATTTTTGTTTGGGGGGTACTTTTGTTTGTTTACTTGTTTGTTTTAGTTGTTTTTTTGATAATGCATAGAAACATGCAACATATAGAAAGTGCAAAAACTAAACATGTATGACTAACCAAATACAAAATGTGCCGCTTCCTCAGTTCAGCCAGCACCAAAGACTCAGCTGCCCTGCCCCTTGAGCTTCCTCACTTCCAGAGGCTCTGACCTCCTCCCTTGCTGTCTGCAGGCAGCATGCCATTTCTACTAGGAAGAGAAGTGCAATCGTGAGTCCATTGTCCAGAACTTCCATGGAGCTGGACTTTTGCTGGGTCACCAGCGACTTCTTATTAATTATGAAAGCTCAGCCCATAGCTTAGGTTTGTTCCTAACTAGCTCTTATAACTTAAATTAACCTATTTACATTGAGTTATGTTCCATCATGTGGTGTTACCTCTCTTTCATCTTGCACCTCCTGTTTTCTCTCTGTGTTCCTGGCATTTCCTGAGTGCCTACATTCTTCCATCCCCCTTCTGGTGTCCCTAAGATTTGGTGGGACTTTTAGGAGCTGAGGCTTATGGGAGAAAGTCAGGTCCCTAGGGGTATGTCTTTGAAGGGGATGTGAGGACTCCGGAGGTTGCTTCCCAGACACTGTGATGTGAGCATCCTTTCTCGACCACTTATCTCCTGCGCCTCAGAGGAGTCCTCAGTCCTCAGAGCAATGGAGCCAAGCAACTGTGGACCAAAGCCTCTGAAACCATAAGACAAGTGGTCCCCGTCCCTTTCAGTTTGGTTATCTCTAGTGTTTTGTCACAGTAGTGGAAAACTGACTGACGTCATCACCACATAAAATCAGCCTGCAAAGGCGCTGTTCACCCTGTCTTTTGTTCACCTCGGCAGAGGAGCCCATCACAGCCTGGGATAGTCATCCAAGGCTCCCGCCCACCCAGGAGCCGACTCTGCATTCTTGCACAGTGGTTTCCAGAAGCACAGGGTCTCTGTTGATCAAAGACAGTTTTCAAGGGACTAAAACTGAAGACATCTATGTCAGAGACTCTGAGGCAGAGGAAAGAGACCTTAACCTACTGAGAGTCCCTTAAGGGCAAAAAGATGGTTGGGAGCCAACTGGACCTGTCAAGACTTGAACACACCTGTTCACCAGGTGCCAACATCACGCTCTACTCCCCTCCCTTTCAGGGAAGGCTGCCAGCTTCACAGGCACATAGCCCTGTTGACTCTGGCAGGAGGGGAGGATGCTATCAGCTTCCAAGGCCTGGGCTCACAAGATCAAGGCTTGAGCAGAGCAGCTGATAAGTTAGTAGGGTGGAAATTCTGGAAGTACATGAGTGGCCTTGGAGTCCTCTGGCACAGCCCTGCTGGGCTCTGGAGGGTTTCCCAGCCATACCTGCTGCCTGGGCAGAGGAAGAACCAAGGCAGCAAGCTTATGCCTCTATACTAGAATTGGATATGCTGGATCCCACTCATGCCATGGCTCATGCTGTGAGCTGAAGGGGACTCTTTGATAACCTGATGAAAAGCTACCTTGTGGTGTGGGGGTCATTGTGTGGTCAGACTTTGGGTCCCTCGGAGACAGAGACCTCTCTTCTCTGTGAGCATACCACTGTCCCCAAATCTCAGCAGCCACCCTAGTGGCTGCTGCCTGAAGCCCTCCCCTTCCTAACTGTTCTTTGAGGGTTGTTTCCCAGGATTCTGAGGGCGGGGCTAGAGGACTGACTTCATCTGAGCACCCTCTCCTCTTCCTCTACGTTCTCTTCCCTTTCCGGCGCTCTCTCTGTCAACTGCTCCCATCCCCAAGTCACCCTGAGAGATGGATGAATCTTCAACCTGTCTTTCCCTGCATATCTGATCTTTGTGAGTATCTGCAAGCCAGGCTTCCAAGCCCTGTCTGGCTGACTAGCAAAAGAGGTGGGCACAGTTTCTCCTGTCTCAGTGGAGCCTAGAAGCTTGACTCCTACAGAGTGAAGCCATATCAGCTGCTCCCAAAAGGTGGAGGTCAATACTTCTGAAAAAGCCTAAGGAAAACCCAAAGCTTCCACTTCGTGGTGGAAGACTCTTCCAAAAAGTTTAAGAATCAGTGTGTTTGGGGATGGGAAGGATGCTCTTTTGCAGAAAACCCAAACCACAAGCACAATTTCACTGGTGCCACTATTGACCCATGTAGAGGTTCAACCACTCTGTTAACTTTTAGAACTCTTCTGAGACATGAAGGGGAGGGCTATAGTGTGAGCCATAGTGCAGCATCATTTTAGCAGAGGAGCAAAGCTCATGCCCACACGCGACTCTGCATCCTACGTCACCATTCAGTGCCTTCTAAAATAGTCATACAGCCACAGGATTCGGTCCTTCTGTAGCACATAAGTCAGGTGCAAAATTATGTTTAGAAATCAATTCCATGTAAACGTGTGTGTGTGCATACCACGCACACACACACACACACACACACACACACACACACACAATGTCAAGATGTCTCTATTAAGAAGCCAAACTAGATTGGTAAAGGGACCAATTTTGTCTCCATCAAACCAAATTCATTCATACTTCTAGAGAGGAGAGTCCTTTATATTGCTCTCAGTCAACTCAGAGCTGTGAAATGGCCCATGATTCTTTAATATTTTAAGTGGGCAGCGCAGACAATCCAAATGAGTGTCTGGTAATCTTTGTTCCCATTTTAAATTCTTTCGCACGCTTTCTGTTCCCAAGAGATCTGCATTAGACAAGTCAAACTTGAGGTGCAGAAACAGTCTCGCATGTAGAAGGGTTTCTTCCTTTTATTTAGAACTTTCCATGGTGTATCTTTGTTTTTGTTTTCTGTTTCTCCTTGACAGAGTCTTAGACACTGAGAAGAACTATTTATTTTGTAGTCAAAGTTCCCCAGCACCCAGAAGAGACACGTGCAAGTTTCCACTCATAAATATTTGCTCATTTAAACTGTAGAGCTAGATGATGACCCATCGAGGCAGATTCAGTGGTAACAAAGGTTTCTCTCCTATGTGCAGTGATGGAACTGCGTGAGGCTGAGCATATGTAACAGGAGAGATGCCTTGAACCAAAACTTGCTTTTAAAAAATAGTCTGCTTAGTGAGTTCCCAATAGAACATCCCCATTGTCTCAAGGCCAGCTGGCCTAGATCTGAAAAAGCATGGGATAAATCTGGACTAGCTGAACATAGCGGACAATGAGGACTACTGAGAACTCAAGAACAATCGCAGTGGGTTTTTGATCCTACTGCACGTACTGGCTTTGGGGGAGCCTAGGCAGTTTGGATGCTCACCTTAAGAGACCTGGATAGAGGTGGGCAGTCCTTGGGCTTCCCACAGGTCAGGGAACCCTGATTGCTCTTCGAGCAGATGAGGGAGGGGGACTTGATCGGGGGAGGGGGAGGGAAATGGGAAGCGGTTGCGGGGAGGAGGCAGAAATCCTTAATAAATAAATAAATTAAAAAAAATAGTCTGCTTAGAGCTGGAGCACTAGCTCAGCAATCAAGGGCCCTGGCTACTCTTCTAGAGGATCTGGGGTTCGATTCCCAATACCCATGTGGTGGCTCACAACCATCTGTAATTCTGGTTCCAGAGGATCAGATAGGCTTTGCTAGCTTCTTTGGGAACCATATGTGCATGATGCATAGACATACATGCAGGTAAAATACCTCCAAACATAAAAACTAATTAATTAGCAGAGTGGTGGTGGCGCACGCCTTTAATCTCAGCACTCGGGAGGCAGAGGCAGGCGAATCTCTGTGAGTTCGAGGCCAGCCTGGTCTATAACAGCTAGTTCCAGGACAGGTTCCAAAGCTACATAGAAACTCTGTCTCAAAAAAAAAGGAAGAAAGAAAGAAAAAAATCAAAATTTAATTAATTAAATTAAAATAGTCCACTTAGGCTAAAGCGATGCAGCAGTAGGTAAAGGTGACTACTTCAAAGGCTAGCAGTCTGGGTCTGGTACGAGAGCCTACAGTGAAGAGAGCCAGTTCTAGCCTCCATGTGCAAGCTGGTGTGCATTTACTTGCAGGCATACACACACACATGTATGCACGCACATACACAAGCACATAATGAACAATGTCACTTAATGCAAACACACTCTCACACACATGCACATCTATAAACACTTACACATACAAGTAGACAGTAAATGAATTTTAATATTTTAAGAAACTGCCTATTTAGGGGCTAGAGAGATGGCTCAGTCGGTTAAGAGCACTGACAGTTCCTCTGAAGGACCTGGGTTCAATCCCCAGCACTGACATAACAACTCACAACTTCCTGTAGCTCCAAAACCTGACATCCTCACACAGACATACATGCTGGCAAAACACTAATGCATATTTAAAAATAAATAATAAAAATGGCCTATTTAGGTAATAAAAAATTATCAAGTGCCCCTCAAATTTTTTAAAAGCCAGCTCTTAAAATTTGTACTTTTTGTGCAGTGTACATAGAAATCAGGGGCTGAGTGTAGCTCAACATGTACAAAGCACTGAGCTCGGTCTCTGGCACAAGAGGAACTCAACCACCAAAAAAAAAAAAAAAAAAAAAAAAGACACAGCACACTGAAATCCTATATAACCCGCTCACCAGGAGGCTCAAACTAAAACTCCAACAAAATGAAATGTTGGCAGGGACATGGAGCAGGTGAGCACAGCTTGTGAGGAACAGGCAACAGGTGTGGAGCTAAACCCAGTCTGCTACACCAGATCAACAAACCTAGGAGATGCCAAAGAGAAACCAAACTCACTCACCACAGACCCAAGAAAGAAGGCACGCAGCATTCCTATGCCTACCACTCCCAAGCAGTAACGATCTAAATGGCCATCGGGCTGAAAAGGAGACTTGAAGGAGGCTGCTTCATCACGTGCACACCGGGATGCACTACAGCATTGAAAATGGGCAGGCCATGGCTCTGCAGCTGTGCAGCTGGATCTTGCAAACACGACGGAGCGAAAGGAAGCCGGCTGCAGCAACACAAGTGCGGTTGATCTTGTGTGATCTTTATTCCAGAGCAATAAAGAAAACCCACTTCACGGTGACAGGCCTGGGGATAAGAGTGACTTTGGCACAAGATGAATGAGGTCGTTCTAGATTCCTTCTTGCTTTTCTGGGAAAAATGACAGCAAAAACAGAACCAGTTTATTTCTGAATGCTTTAACATACAAACAAAAGTACAATGTTTCTGCTGTTAAGGATGCTCCCCAGGGAGGTGAGAATTGTCCTTACTGAACAGACACGTTTGAAACATTTTCTCCACAACTATGGGTACTGTCACATGACCACAATTCAGAATTAAAGGGGCAGCTTCTGAGAGATTCAGCTTCTTAGAAAGGATTCGTTTCTTCCTAGCCGCCTCTGCCCATCTGTTTCAAGACTGAATAAATACTCCAGCATGTGGTTCATTTCTGGAAGTTTGTAAACATGGAGAAGTCAGTTTCAAAGCGTATGGCCAATATTTAGTAAATGTTTGAGCTTTTTTTTTTCCCTCCCCAAAAAACTAGGTACCAGGTGTGATGGTTCACATCTTTTAATTTTAGCACATGGGAAGCTGATTCAGGAGGACAACTTTAACTAGTGCAAGGTCAGCTTGAGCTACAGAATAAGACACTGTTACACACACACACACACACACACACACACACGCGCACATGTGTGCGTGTGCTCTTGGAATAAAGCCAGATGTTTTTAAATTGTTCCAACACAACATTTTACCTAGTTAACAGAATGAACATCCATACTGTAGATTCTATTTCTTGACAAGACTGAAAAGTTTCTGCAACTCCATGAGCCTCTCCACTGACACAGCAATCCAAATCAAGACCAAATTAAATCAAATTAGAAAAAGCCCAGGTTTAATGAACAAAATGCTCCTGGGTGATTTTCCAACACCCCAGAGAGATGGAAAAGAGAGAACCAAAAAAGCATGTGTCTGTTTTCTGGGGGACAGTTTATAAATACCTTGTGGGAGTGGCCTTGAGCATGCCTGGGGAGGGGGTCATCATTTGGCCGGCTTTCTAATGTGTCAGGGTTTGGAGAGGGATGGGGGAGGGGGCTTGGGATGGAGCTTCCACCAGAACATCTCAGACTCTTTGGGTATATGGATGCTGGCTCACATCTGGCTGCTTCCTGCGGGGATTGGACGATAGGGCGGGGAAGGGATTCAGGAGTTGGTGGGCTCACACTTAGCAAGAGGTGTGGCTGGAGAAACATCCAATTAACCGCCATCCTGGAGACTTCAGGTATTTGTTTCTTGAGAAAGCAGAAAAGGCAACCAAGTAATTTTTGCTTAACGTAAATATAATGAATAATTCTAAAAAAATATTTTTAAGGTAAGTTATTTTGAAAATAAAGGGCAAAAGAAAACGGAAGTGAGGATGGCAGCAAACCTCACTTTACCATACAAACTCCAAAACAAAAAAGTGGCCGAGGAGAAGGCCGTGGTATGCAAACAAGCAATTCCTAAGTACAGGTGGAAGTTTTGGGCCATTTCATTTGTTTTTATGTTTCATAACTTGCACACTTTACAGATTTTTTTAAATGTATCCAGCTTTCCACTTTGGGACTGGGAAAATGAAGTGTGGGTGTATTCTGAACTCCAGGATTGAATGGCAGCTTCAGGGGCCGGGGAAGAGGTTCACCCTGCAGAGTCAAACTCAAAGCATTGCCAGCAGCTGGGAATCAGGACAGAAAGGGACTTGATTAAGATTGGTCAATGGAGAGCTGGCTACTCTTGCAGAGGACCTGGGTTCCATTCATAGCATGGAACAAACATGCTGGCACACAGCCGTCTAACTAACTCCAGAGAATACAACACTCAGAGGGCACCGCGTTCATGAACACATACACAGAGATGCATACACAAAATAAATAATAATTTAAAAGTTATCTTTTCTTAAAAAAATTATATAACTCAAGGCAACCTAGTAAGTAGCATTGTTTTCTTCCCGTATGCACAAATCCAACTTCTATAACCAGACTTCCACAGTTTGGAGACAATGTAGGTTTCTAGTGAGCCCAGTAGGCATGTTCAAGTGGGAAGCAAAGAAAGAACAGGGCGTTAGATCATGCAGCACTTACAAAGCCACCAACCTACTGTGGGTTCCTTACACCGTGATATGCCAAAGACCCGACATGGACCCCAGCCCCCAGCTTCTTACCCTGTGGGCCAAAACCTGAATGGGGAAGTTTCGAAAATTTTCTTACTGGCAAAACGTTTCCATATAGGATAAAAACCAAAAATTAATTCAAAATCAGACCCAGAGTGAACCTATGGTGTTCCTGGCAGAGTTCACCACATTGTGTCACAGAGCCTCGCCACGGCTGTGGTTCTGATGGGCACGTGCACTTTGCATTCTGTGACTATCGCTCCATGCAGGGTCTTGCAGGAAACACGGCTCAGACTGAAGCCGCCCAACCTCAGGTGTTGCGGTACCTTTCAGCCCACACAATGGTTTTCTGCTGCTTCAGAAACAAAATGGCTTAATTACAGGAAAAAGAAATCTCTTGGTGTCCTCCTTTTATCAGGCCTAGGCACGTTTAGTATCAGAGTAGAGTATCTTTGAATTGGATTGCGTTAGGACGTTTTCTTTTTAAAATTGCTGTTTGAATTTCGTTTTTTTTTTTTTTTAAATATGGTTTGCTAAATTGTGGCTTGGGATTAAGATAGAATTTCCAACAACTTCTGAAGTGGCCCTGTATTAGTTGGTTTTCTATTACTATGATAAACAACCATGACCAAAGCAACTTAGGAGAGAGGTTTGTTTTGGGCTTACAGTTTCAGAGGCACCATGGTGGAGTGGTGTAGCAGCAAGCAGCAAACAGGTTGGCTGGAGCAGAGCTTAAGAGTTAGCTGGATGCAAAAGCTGTGTACTTCAATGTAGATTTTGGCTCCTTTAAGACAATGAAAGTGGGATGTATTTGCAACAATCTTTCTTACAGCACCATTTATGACGGTTAAGGTCTGTTAAGTCCACATGTCCTTAATAATGCAGCCTGCTCACGTCTGTTTAAGCAGCCAATGAAGAGCTATATAGCCGCTAAACAAGCAGATGGGGCTGGAGATACGGCTTAGTGGGAGAACACTTGCCTGGTGTGCATAAGCACTGAGTTCCAGCATCTATCTCTCTCTCTCTCTCTCTCTCTCTCTCTCTCTCTCTCTCTCTCTCTCTCACACACACACACACACACACACACACAACCATGTCATGGTTTCCTGTGCAGAGGGTGAGGGGCATCCTTCTCATTGTATTTATTCACTAGTGTTACTTGAATTTCACCATGCATATAGATTTCTAAGATTACACATGAACTTCAGACTTATACTTTCCTACACAACCAAAATCATACGCTGTTAAGCAACTGAAAATACACTTTAATGTCAGGAGTGAACTTGAAATTTGTGTTACAGTCTGACAGGATGATAGATGCCTAACAGGTTAACAAAGCTGAGGGTCTTCGCTAATGGCTACACCCAGTTGCATGAGATATTCAGAATTCCCCATCCAGACACAGAAAGATAGTTGCTGTTTCACAGAAAGGGGAATTACACATAGTTTCTCTTTTGTTACCAAATCTGTAACTATAATAGGCTGACAAACAATATACATTTTAAGTTTTATTTATTTTTACATGAATGAGTATTTTGCCTACATGTAAGACGTGGGTACCATTTGCATACAAACGTGCACTGGTGCTTACAAGTCAGAAAAGGGTATCACATCCCCCTGGGACTGGAGTTACAGAAAGTTGTGAGCGCCCATGTGGATGCTGGGAACTGAACTCAGGTCCTCTACAAGAGCAACCAGTGCTCTTAACTCCTGAGACTTTTCTCCAGATCCCAAATTATAAATTGTATGGCATTTGAACTCAATAAATCTGTAAAGAAGATTTTCAGAAACAAAAATCCCCAACTGTGCAGCTTAATTATACTAAGCATGTGAGAGATAGACTATGCTATTGTAGCTATTGAAACTCAATTATCTAAAGTTCTCTAGTTAAAGATTCAAATCCAGTTAAGACTCCAAAAAAAAAAAATCAGGCCACAACCTAGGACTTTAAAATCTAAATGTGTAACAATTTACCATCACCAATCTATGGAGAAGAGCAGCTATTATTGACTACGGTTGTGGGACTGGATGTTCCTCTTGCTGGCGATTTCTGCAGGTAGCCAGGTGTGCCAGCAGGAACTGACCAGCCTCCCTGTTGGTGGGATTCACTACTATCACAGGATGGCAGTCTTTAGAATCTGTGTTTGGAGCCTGTCTTAGAGGGTTGAGTCACAGCCAGCTTCCTCCACGTTGCTGGGTCCATCTGTGGGGGTGAAGCCCAGAAACATGCATTTCAACAGTCTCTTTGGGGTTGCTGATGTCACCAGGTCAGGGAATTAAAAGTCCCAAAGACATCACCGAGCTTTCTTGCAGCCCCTACATGGAAGCAAATCCCACACAACTCATGCCCTTTATGAACTGTGACATCTTCCATACTCTTAATCTCAAGTAAAAAGATAAATCTTAAATAAAAGTTAGCTGCAAGGCATCATTTTGGATGAAGTCTGAAAGTTCTGAACATGAAAAGCATCTTTGAAAATCATTAAAATGTAATCTTTGGTTTCCGGTCAAGAGAGGGTCTCGGGAGTGATCCTTAAACTGAATTTAATTAAACACAAACGTTGTAAATTCCAAGACACAGCCACTACCACTTAGGTCTTCATTTCTGTGGTATGTGTGCTTGGACCAATTTAGGCACACAACAAAGGCCACATGTGAAGGAACGCCAACCCCACCCAGCGGTTCTGAGTGAGCGGCCCGAATTCCATCCAATTAGTTCTCCAACTAAGAGAATGCCATGCCTCTTGCACTGTGGGGGCACGGGAGTTGCTCTCCTCCTTCAGTTTGCTTGGGCGCATCTGGTGCTGGCTCCATAGAAGGTGAGCATTGTAGCCACCAGCTGCGGAAGATCAAAGTCGTGCTTCCAGCCCCAATCCATTCGGGCATTGCTGTCATCTAGTTTCATGGGCCAGCTCTCAGCTAAGGCAAGACACAGGAAAGAACAGTGGGTTATCCAGGCTCTGTATTTGGGTTTTATATGAAGTCACAGAAAAGAAAATCTCATCTCAGAGAGAACTGGAGCAGGGGACGGGGAGGCAGACCAGACTTTCCTAAAGATTGACAGCAATCTGAGCCTTAGTTCTGGGTCACTAAAATGGGACAGAGCTAAACAAACAGTCCTCGGAAAAACCACAGCCTTCTGCTAGTTCAGCAGCCTCCCTAAGGCCCCGTCTGCTGGCTCAACAGCCCTCCCCTCCCCAGTCCTGATATGTAAAGGTAGCTTTCCCTACCCTGCTGTTGGAAGGTCCCTAACCACCAGGACCTCCCACCAATCAGTCCCCAGACTAATCTTTCCTCCACCAATCAGACCCAGATTAATCCCTCCTCTCTGGAATTACCCTAACTCTGCTTAAAAGGAGCCTGTGACCATCTTTGGGGGTTGCTAAGTGTCACCCCAATGTTGGAATTAATAAGGCACTCTTGTTATTGCATACATGGACTGTTGGTCTTCTTTGGGGCTTCTCTCCGACCCTAACAGTCTCTGACTGGAATAGACCTCGTCCATGCAGGGCCACCTCTTCAGAAGCCATTGGGTACCTGCACTGGGGTTTTCATATTATTAAAACCTCACATGGCTTTGTAAGGGAACATTCTTATATCCAGAAGGGTGTTCCAGGCCATGGATAACAATAACACCATACGAAGGCCCAAGCCTGTTTGTACACTGCCTTGATTTCATCTGTTCCTCCCGGCTTCATTAAATTGTGCAAAGGTGACATGGTGCCGGACTATTTCCTGAGCTGGAACCTTTCTCCCGAAGACCCGTTTCCCCACACGGAAGCATCTGTGAACGGACCACCGCGATCCTCAGTCTTAAAGCCTCCTCACTTGAGTGGCGTGGGGATTTTCAAATCCATTTGCTAACTAGAGGGGAACTAGAGGGGGCTGGCGTGGGGGCCTACCAATGGCCTGCCGGAGGGGATCCACACAGTAGGTGATCTGGAAGTCGGGTATGTGCTTAACGATGGCCCGTGCCAGCTCCTCGGGGGTGAAGCTCATGGCGCTGATGTTGTAGGTCCTCATGGAGAGGCGCTCAGCAGGGGCCTCCATGACTTCCAGGGTGGCCCTGAGGCAGTCGCTGATGTACATCATGGGGAGCCTGGTGCTGGCCTTGAGGTTGCACTCAAATGTGCCTTTCTTTGCTGCATCATGGAAAATCTGGACTGCGTAGTCTGAAAGAGAACCCCATCCGTGGCAGCCGGAGCGAGGAGGCTCAGGTCTGAGTTGCCAGTGCTCTTAATTCAGAAACTCTTTAGACTATTAAAAATGGAAGACTCCCCCAAAAGATATGAATAGTATGGGCTATATCAAGATTTACTGTTATACACAGGTAACTAAAGAATTTTTTTTTTTTTTGTAACTAGCGAGATAAAAAAACACTCTCTACTTTCCAAGTTCCCTTGAAATACAGGGAAACTAAGGCAGCCAGTTTACGGATGAAGTAGGGTCTCCCCAAAACAAGAGAATTTAAGGGTGAAGGAGGCTGGAGACTGCACTTACCAGTTGTTCCTCCTCCAGGCTGGGATTCTGCAGAAATGATTCCAGGATATCTTAGGCACCGGAAATCTAACCCATACCGGTAATAATAGTACTAAGAAAAAGAAAGAGCTTGCTAAAAATAATAATCCTGTAGTTCAGATAAAACAAAGAAATTGTGTTTTCCCTAAAATACCCCATGCAGTTAAATTAAATGTTCTTCAGAAGAATAAACATTTAGGACCTGTAGGATGGCTCAGTGGGGAAAGGCACTTGCCACACAGCCTGGTGACTTGAGCTGGCTCCTCAGAACCAACATAAAGGTGGAGAGACTCCACATTTGTCCTCCAACCCCACCACCACATGCTGTGGTACATTCGTGTGTGCATATACACATGCAACATACACACAATGTTTACAAGACCAAGTTTTTCACTTTAATAATACTCAATGATTTATCTTCTGGAAATCACCATCTTCATGCTACATCAAGGTAATATCAAATGATAGAGCAGCCTGCAGGTGGCACTCCTGCTCCCTGCCTGCCCTGAATGCTGCAAGCTTGTTCCCCTGCAGAGAAATTTGACATCCAGTAGCTGAAGGGCCAGACACTGACCCACAGTTTGCTATAAAACAGTAAAAGCGTGGTTGAAGTTTTCCACAGTAGGAAGTTTCGGGGCTGGGGAGATGACTCAGTGCTTCTGGCACAGTCACGAGGAGCTGAGCTAGAGTCTGTAGAACCCGTATAAGAAAACAGGACACAGCATGTGCCTGTAATCTAGTACTGGGGAAACCGAGAAGACTCAATGCCCACAAGCCTGGCCTGCGCGTTCCAGGTTCTAGTAAGAGACCTTGTCTCAAAATGTATTATGGAGAGGAACTGACGGAGACACCTAACCTCTGGCCTCCACACATAGGAATACACACACTTGGTCCCCACATATTCTCTCCTTCCCCATGCCCTCCCCACCCCCGTGTCTCCATCACTCTCTCTTCAGAAAAGATTTTGACACTCCCACCAGTAATTATAGATGAGAGCCTTGCAAACAAGTTGGGCAACAAGCAAGGTGGGAGGGGTTTCAAGGCCAGGAGTGTCGTGGCTGTAGGCAAGCAGAAACCTATAGCTAAATTCTTCAGTGCCTACAAGGGAAGGGGCCTACCACTAGACCAATAACACACCAGCTAAGTAATTGTCTCCAGGGTGTAATCGTTTCCCCCCAAAATAAAGCAGGAAGTGTCTGAGGCAGAAAAAAAAAATAGGGTCAGACACACAGACTCATCTAGCCCTGAGCATTTTTTAGCAATCTTGCCGAGAAATGCTTACTTCTCCCATGAGCTCCGCGTGGACCTTGGATACCCCATAGATGGTCCTGGGCCTTTGAATGCAGAGATCAGGTGCAGGGTTCCTAGGAGAGGTAGCTCCAAAAGCTCCAATCGTGCTGGGCACAAACAATCTCATATTGAATTCAGCTGCAACATCTAGAATGTTATGCAGTCCTGAAATGAAGGGACACTTATGACAATCTGCAACGGAGACGCATTGCCAAGAGCAGGAAAAACTGGCCCCTTTCGGCTAGAGCCAGCTGCTCACCAGTTATATTCACATCTCTGGCCAAGGCCACGTTTGCTTCTCCGACAGCGCTGAGCAGCGCACTGTAGTGAAAGATCCAGCTAATCCGGTGGTTCACCACGATCTCACGGAGTTTCTTGTAATCCAGGATATCGGCATAAATGAAAGGGCCTATAAACACAGAGCGAGAAGGGCTGCAGTGAAGCTAAGTGGATTCCCTGGCCCCGGCCACTGACTTGAGAAAATCTCCTCATCCTCTCTCGCCCTCCCTCCCCAACCTTCCTTATGGAAAGCACAACCTGGCTCTGTAGCCTAGGTTGGACTGGAACTATGTGATTCTTCTGCCCTAGCCTCCTGAGCACTGGCTTAACAGCCATGCTCCAGCTTCTGTGTCTGGTTATTTATGTATATCTCGTGTGTGTGTGTGTGTGTGTGTGTGTGTGTGTGTGTGTGTGTGTAAATCTAGGTACTCAGCATCCAGGCTGGAAAAGGGTGCTGAAATTTTGGGGGGTGATGCTCGTGAGTGCAGGTCTCTGTGGAGCCCAGAAGATGGTCTTGGATCCCCTAGAGCTGTAGTTACAGGTGCTTGGGAGCCACCTGATGTGGGTGCTGGGAACCAAACTTGGATGCTCTGAAAGCGCTCTTAACACTAAGCCATCTCTCTTCTCCACATTCGTCAACTCTTTTTCCTCATCACACTTTTTGTTTGAGGGCTCTTTAAGACAGTCAGATAACCAAAAACTCAAAAGATAGGAATCAAAGCTTTTAGTCCAAAAACATTATTGAAAGTAATATTCAGATATCTTATTCCAGAACTTCAGACTCCACAGAGCACTTCTGTTCCTTGTCATTTGAATGGAGCAAACACACTTTAAAGCCAGGACCGTGCCCAAATCCGTCTTAGTCGACTATACACGGACTCCACTGAGCTGCCTCTGTGGCTGCATTTTGAAAAGAGAAACATCAGGACTATCCATATCTTACCACTGTGGAAGACGTGAGCAGGGGGCTTCTTTATGTCTGATAAGATCACGTTGTCCTTCCCAAATCGTCTCCTGTAGGGAAAGAAAGCCCCCCACCCCGTCCCCCACAATGAGTCGGCAACATCAGGAATACAAGTCTTAGGTAACTGGTTATTTCTAATAGGCACTGCAGTTGCGGGGCCTTCTCCAGTCACCTTCTTTCTCGTCAGCATTGTCACATACCCCTCAGCTTTGCCTTCCTAAGCTCAGCCCTCATTTTCTCTCCCCAGCCTGATTCTCTCCTTCTACCCTTCCCCCACTGCATTGGTCACCAGTGCTATCTCCAGATCCTTGGCACTTCCTCTTCTCCCTCATTCTTTTACCCTACTAACTTCAACCCCAGACAAGACCCTTCCAGCTCCTATCAGCACTGGCCCCGCCCTCTGCTCCCAAACAGCTGAAAGGTAAGGGATTCATTTGGGGTGATGAGTCTCACTGCATCCAAGTAGGACCGACAGCAAAGAGCTGGTGTCGTGACCAAGAGGCAGACTAAATTGTATTTTAAGTAGATATTTAGATGTGACATCTTAGAAGCAGAAAGAAGCCAGAGGCAAGAGAACAAATGGGTAATGCTGACAGAGACCACTGTGCACCCTTAAGAACTTGATTTTGAAGCTCTTACCTCAAAAGGCCAGCAAGTCCTATTCCCAGCTGGCCAAGACCCCCTAGGTGAAGAAGAAAACAAGATGAGACCTGAGTGCAAATCTATTCTCCGAGCTTAATAGTGGACTAAAAACCCCCAGTCGTAGCGGGCTAAAGCCCAGGACTAAGCTGATGCAATCACTGAAGGCTACTCTCAGCAGCACAGCAATGCTCTCAGAATACAGGATAGCCACTGTCCAGCACGGACAGGCATCAATGCACGTGAGGGTTCGAGGCAGCACTTTCTGGTAAGGGGTGCCCAAGAGGAAAAAAGCAAGAACATAAGCAGAAAAATAACACTAATGCTGAGCCCAGCTCCAAAGAGGGGAGAGCAAGAAACCATTTGACAAAACGATAGGACAAAACCCAGCACTTGGGAGGCAGAGGTAGGTGGGTCTTTTGAGTTCGAGGCCAGCCTGGGACACAGCCAGAGCTACGTCGTAGTAGGGAGACCCTACCTCAAAATAGAGTAGACAAACAATAGAACAGAACCAAAGAGGAGCTACTACGAAAGAAATGATACTAGCTTCCTAACCTGGAGTCTTAAAGACAGTACGGATAGGAAGCCGGAGCCAAGGAGCTAGGAACACATTTGGAGGAGGACCACTATAAATTTCATATGAGACACTCATGTGGCAGGAAGATAGATCAGTGGGACTTCCTGCCAGTTAACATAGGACTAAAACCCTAGAGATGATTTTTTAGTGGAGAAAGAGAATGAAGCAAACACACAGAGAGCAAGACAGGAAAGAAGTGAAAACATGACAAGGAGGGGGAAATAGAACGTGCCCGTCAAGTGAGAGGTTGTCTTGGGCTGCTTGGGAGCACTCTGTCTGCGACAAGGTGGAATGCACAGTGCAGGGGGTGGGGCCAGGCACTGCACATTCTAGAAAAGGCAGATCAGGGAGTGATAAGCTCAACAGCGACAAGAAGCTCAGGCAGTGCTCACATCCCATCATATTTCCAGTATACTGAGCTCAGTAATAGTGTGTGATGGGCGATTCTGGGCTTAGGCTGGGGAACCCGGTCAAGGAAAGATGTGCTGAGGAGAAAGTTGAGTTCTAGAACTCCCACCCTTCCTATCCACTCAGTTTTGTTGCCATGACCTATTACCCATAATGTGGAAGGAACTCAAGTTCCAGGATAGCTATTTGGCCCCGTGCTGGGGACTGTTATGTTAAGGTGTGCTGCTTTTGTTTATGCTTCATTTGTTTAACTCTGTGAAGCTGTGATTCTTTGCCTGTCTAAAACACCTGATGGTCCTAATAAAGAGCTGAACAGCCAATAGTGAGGCAGGAGCAAGGATAGGTGGGGCTGGGAGGTAGAGAGGATAAATGGAGAAACAAGGAAAAGAAGGAGCTTGAGAACAAGGAGAGGAGGACATCAGGGACAGCCACCCAGTTACACAGCAAGCCACAGAGAAAACAGTGAAGAAAGGTATACAGGAATAGAGAAAGGTAAAAGCCCAGAGACAAAAGGGAGTCGAGATAATTTAAGAGAAGCTGGCAAGAAACAAGTCAAGCTAAGACCAGGCATTCAGAACTAAGAATAAGTGTCTGTGTGTGATTTATTTGGGAGCTGTGTAGTGGGCCCCTCAAAAGGCCAAAAGAGTAAACCATCATACAACAGCTCTGCATCCCTAGGTCCCTTCAGAAAACAAGGTTTTGTTAGAGAAAGGAAACATAGGCAATGGTTACGAATAAGACGGAAGATGTCAGCCAGAACCACGCCATCTTGTAATGGTCCTCCATTTTACTTGAGCTGCTAATTTCAGAAACTAGAGACTAGGCATTCGATAGACTCCCAAGTCAGCAGGCAGACAGGGAGAGAGGCCACTGCTAGGTAACAAAGATGGGGAAGTTCCAAGAAGGCTGGCTTCTTCCTTGCCCTCATAACCTCAGACAAAAGCCCAACAGCTTAAAACAAAGGCCTTGTGGGCTCCTTCTTCCACCAGCAGGGTCCCTAAGATGGACGGACTCAGCAAATTCAAGGCTGAATCAGAACATGTCACACAGCTGTTGTGGGCCCATCAGCCTATCTTTTTTCAAACTGACCAATCCTAAATTAGAGAAGGAAAACTTCTCAGAACCTTTAAAATCCCCAGCCCTCCAGAAGAGACCAGATGTTCAGCTTCCTCAGTTCCTCTTCTGTCCACATCACCCCTCACCCCAACTTTGCAGAGGGTTTTTTCCTCTGTGTGCCCGCTGTATGTGTGTTTCCTCACCCCCTAAGAAAAAGCCTTTGCAATTGCCGGTTGTGTCCACTAACTTCAGTCTGCTGTTTGAGATGTCTCCGCTGCTACCTGGCAAGCTCGAGCATTTCCCTGCCTTTTAATTCTTTAATGGCAGAGAAAATGAACCCCATCCAGACCCTTACACGGTAACAAGACGACAGTAATTGTTGGTTTCCAGAATTAAAGTCACTTGTTTTTCTGGATTCCTGCTCCCCTCACCCTCATGATTAAGAGACCTGGACTGCAGGCGTGTACGGCAGGCTGCTTAACCACGTGACAGAGACCGGGACTGCAGGCGTGTACGTCAGGCTGCTTAACCACGAGACGTAGACCCGGTCCGTCCTCTGAAACCACTCTGCCATTTGTGCCAGAACTTTCCTCAGAGCCCCTGCTATGCCTTCGTCTCTTTGTCAACAGCGCGAATGATTCTTCTAATACTTTACCCCCCCCCCCCGAAACAATTTCTTTGAATCCAAACCCAGAACTTCTCAAAAAAGGCTGTGTCTAATCAGAAAAGGGTTGCCAATCCAATAAAAAGCTATTTGTGATGGCACGCCTCACTCAGAGACCCCCTTTTTACAGGGCAACCACCAGACCCAGTCCTGATGGTCCCCTGGAAGCCTGTTCGGATGGTACAGCACATTGCAAGAAGCAGCTCAGAGACAATGAGGCTCATGCCACTTATGAGGAGGGGACGAACCAACCTGTGATGAAGACCCGCGGAGGCTCTGTTTCGGAGAGCGAGGCGGAGTGGAAGCTGTCATCTGCTGGGATTCGACAAGGGGAGCTGCCTAGAAACCGCAAAGGCAACACAAGCTTCCAGCGGCCAGAGGCTTTGCTCTGTGCTGTCCCACTGACCACCCGTTTCAGCATCCCGAGGACCAGCATCTGCCCTGCGGATAGCTTGGGAGAAGGGAAGGACAAGAGTCCATTACCAACCTTACATCCATCAGCCCCTGGAAAAAGCTGCTCTCCTGAAGTCACATCCCAGCTGCCAGTTCACGAGCAATTCGGGAATGCGCAAGACTGAACTCCTGACTTGTCCATAGGAAGCCAGTAAGTGCCTACCTGGAGTCAGGCCCAGGGACAGAGGAGTAAATGTTCACACAAAGCCTAACCTGGGGTAATGCTGAAGCTAAACCAGATGCCAAGCTACACTGGGGGTTAATGCACAACCAACAAGCACCAAACAACAACGACAATGACAAACCCAAACCAAACACTGGCCACCAGGTGGTGGGAGCTTACTACATGCTATCAACCTGTGCACAAACCATCTGAGGGGACAAGCAAGTCCTAGACTAAAAAGCCAAGCATTGGCCACCTGTGCTCACACTTCAGATGTTATCTCTGGAATGACCCCAGGCTGGGAAAGCAGATAGGGGAGGAGACCTGGCAATATTTAGTAAGCTGTGAGCAGCCTCTGTTTGACTCCCACATTCTTTGGATGGCTTATTTAGAGAAAACTCTGTTCTCAGTGCTTCCATGACCCCAAATGAGCATTAACCTCCCTCCTCCTCGTCCTCGCCTTCACTACCAGCTAGCTAACAGTGGACGCTTGCCTTGTCTAGGAAGTTAAGAGGTTGGGACACACACCTGTGTCTGCACTGTGCCCTGAAGATCACCACCCTGTCATAAAAAAAGGAGTCATACCCATACAGACAACTGAACTTGGAATCGTGGAGAGTTGGGGTGTTGCAGAACCAAAGATCAATTTAAATCTATCTTAAATCATAAGTGTAGCACAATTAATAAAAACCCGGAGACAGATAATGGGGTTCAACTTGAAGGTCAGAAAAGCAAAGCAGCCAGCCACTGACTCTTACCTCTGCCTCAGTCTGAAATGGCGATCCTGTCTCCAGGAATCTCAAAATGAGACTGAGAGCTGTCTCCTCCCATTTTATATTCTTCTCTAGGGCTGGGATTAAAGGCATGCACCACTACCGCCTGGTTTCTTTAGCAAACTAGTGTGGCTACTGGGATTATAGGGATGTGTCACCATTGCCTGGTCTATAAGGCTGACCGGGCGGGGGGCTGTTTTACTCTCTGATCTTGAGGCAAGCTTTATTTATTAAAATACAAATGAAATATCACTACACATAAGTCTCTGTAATAGTCACCTTTTATCCTCCACTGTGTCTAACCTAACATGACTTATCAGGTAAATCCTTTCAGAATATATTAGTTTAGCAGACTCTCACCAATCCTAAAGCTAAGGCTGTCATCAGTATCCGAAACATAGCAAAGATATCTCTGCTTTGTGGTAAACCACCTACCTGATGTTTCCACCAGTGGGTTTAAAAAATGCCTTGAGCCAGGCGATGGTGGCACACACCTTTAATCCCAGCACTCCGGAAGCAGAGGCAGGCAGATCTCAGTGAGTTCAAGGCCAGCCTGGTCTAAAAGAGCTAGTTCCAGGACAGGCTTCAAAGCTGCAGAGAAACCCTGTCTTGAAAAACAAAACAAAAAAAGTGCCTTAATTTAGGACATTTTGTTGTGTAATGAGTAAAATTGCTTTCCTCCAAGTGTGAGTGCCTTTGACCCAAGAACACAGGTTGAGATACGTCAAATTACGTTTCATGAGTGTATGCAGTAAAAGGATACCAGCTTGAGAAAGCATTTCATACCCTTATAAGTCATGGGGGGCGGGATAGTATAAAAAGTTAAGGCGATTAGAATTCTGGTGGCTGCTGGTGGGGCAGAGGGGATCCTTCATTCCAGCCCACTCATAAATGAGCTTGGAAGACAGCCTTCCTGTCTTGAGCACACTGCTCCAGGTTATCCACATTATAGGGAATGTCTGAGACTTCCTCAACCACCCCCAGAGGAATGTTGTTGAAAACAAAATCCTCCCCTGCAGCCTAGACCAGGTAAGAACTCACTTTTGAGTCACTTTATCAAAAGGAGAAGGAAGAAGCCCTGAGACCACTGGATTCCCCAGGGTGCTGAAACTCAAGGACAAATTGCAATTCTCGGAAGAAAAAGAATGAATTGCCACAGTTAAAAGGGTCAAGAAAGAGCAAACTCTGGGACACCGAAGGTCCCATCATTCCCCTCCAGGAAGACATCAGAAGGCACCCTGTGGGTTCTTCACTAAAAGGCCAAGTGTTTTACCCTGGCACTGTGGGCAGCATGGACCTGTGCTGGCTCTTCCTAATTCACTAAAAGCCCACTTTGGTCCTCCCTTCATGCCACAGGCTGGCAGGACTCCTGCTCTGGGATGTTTGTGCCTGCTGCCCTGCCCTCCAGCTGGAGGATCTACCAGGGGATAGCTTTAACACACCAGTCAGACATCAATCAGAGCCACAGAAACTTCTACCCACACAGCTGCTTTTCCAAGGAAAGACTACTGCCTTATTCTTCTGTCTTATTCCTGCCCGGTCCATCTTGACAGAGCCTCATGCTGCACAAAGCCATTTGGCTCCACAGTAGGCCACACAGGCAATGGCAACTCCATAAGATAATACAGCGAAGGGATGTTGTAACCAGCTAGGTGAGTGATAAAATTACCTGCGGATGCATGCCTCACGTGTCTCTGCTGTTGTGTGAGCATGACTAGACTCAAGGCAGCAGCCTTTGAAATGCCCAGTTTCAAGATTCCTTTATTTTATTTTATTTTATTTTATTTTACTTTACTTTACTTTATTTTATTTTGAGACAGGGTCTCACTGTGCAGCCCTGTCTGGCCTGGCAGTCACAGAGATCTGTTAGCCTCCCAAGTGTTGGGATTAAAGGTGTGTGCAACCACACCCGACCTCCTTTAAGTTCTTAAAAACCATGGACTGAAAGCTGGGTGTGGTGTCCTATGCCATTAATCCCAGCACTCTTAAGAGGCAGAGACAAGCAGACCTATTTGTTCAAGGCCAGCCTGGTCTACAAAGCAAGTTTCAGGACAAGTTTCTGAAGGGCTGGAAAAGATCCCATTTCTGTGTTGGCCCCTTTTGGGACTCTAAACTACACCCCCAGCCACCAAGATAAGCTGAAGGCTGCAGGACCCCTCTTTAGGGGAAATATTAACTAATGGGAAAACGTAAATTACACAAAGTTACTGACTGCAGTCCATTCCCCCACCCGTAGTCATACAGAGAATGTTGACCACCCAACTTCCCCTATCAGCAGGCAGCCCCTGGAGTTAGCAAAGGGTCAGCAGACGTCTGGTGGAAGTAACCAGCGGGGCTGTTGCTATCCCCCTTAGATAATAATAGCCTATCAGGTACTAACAGCTGAGCTTCACCTACCCTTTAGCCAATTGTGATATTGGATAAGTAATTCTGTATTTTGAGATGGTAATCTTGTGATTGTCTTGTAATTTTTCTCTTTATAAACCACTTACAATAGACAGGGTCTTTCTCCCTCTCTCTGCTGTGTCAGACTGTGAAGCAGAGGGCTCGTGCTAGCCTGTACTTAAATGAAACCTTGCTTTTGCATTTGGAAGTGTGGCTCTATAGTGGTCTTCTTGGGTGTCCAAGGACTCAGGCATGCCATTTCTGTCTTGAAAAACACCAAAAAACTGTGGACTGAAACGTATATGTGAATAATATCATCCATCAATATCTACACTATTAAATATTGCTAAAATTATCAAAGAGATGTTTATTCTTATTAATTCATTTAATGATGTTAACATACACGCATTTATGAAAGAAACTGTGTTTGCCAAAGCAAAAACAGAAATCACATAGTGAGAAGAGTCCATTGTCAGATATCAGCTGATTCTCATACTAGCTTCCACACTCAGTCTGTCTTGAGATTTCACTGAAGTAGCTGCAGAGAAGGCAAACTCCCACAGCAGAGGGGTGGGACAAGTGGGTGTTTCCAGACACATATCTTTGTTCTCTACAGTTCAAAGTTTAACTGACCTTTGATGTGTGTGTGTGTGTGTGTGTGTGCGCGTGCGCGCAATGCCTGGACTTGTTAGTACCAGGATGCCCACATGTGTGAATGCAGATGTGTGTGGAGGCCAGATGTTGAGGCTGGGTATCTTTCCTCCAGCCCTCTCTACTTTTCATTTTTGAGAGGGAATCTCTCACGTAGCCTGAAGCTCATCAATCCTGCTAGGCTGGCTGGCCAGTGAATTTCAGGGATCTCCTTTTGTGTCCTTCTAGCCCCACCCCCAAAACATACACACCCAGCCTCCTCCCCAGCACAGAACTTTGCACACAGACAATCAGCAGCACGCTTGGTGGTTCTGGAGATCTGAACGCGACTGGTCCTCATGCATGCATGCCAAGTACTTTGTAGTACAGCTGAGCCATCTCCCAGCCCCTTTAATCCGTGTCAAAGGCCAGCTCCGTGGAGGCTCTAACGTCATCACTGCACACCTTGCCACACTCTTACCTGCTGGCCTACCTAACACATGGGAGGGTATTTTCAAGACAGGGTCTCACTATGTAGCTCAGGCTGCCCTGGAACTCAAATGTAGACCAGGATAGCCTTGAACACAAAATGATCCACCTCCCAAGCACTGGAATCTAAAGGCATGAGCCAATACACCCAGCTCTCTTAGCCTGCTTCTAGCTCCAAGCACTGGACTTCGGAGAAATGTTGGTTTGTTTGGTGAGTCAGGAACTTCTTCCAAGTCAATGATAGCATACTTGACTCTGCGATGTCAAAGCCACAATGGACAAATACCATGAGCCCCTTTCCTTGTTCCTTCGCAGGAACAGACAACTTTGCTCATTTTTAGAATCCATCTGCTGAATCCCCAAGCATGCATAACCATGTTCAGTCCCTCCATGCAGCAGTAATGTTCTATCGACAAGAACTAATGGTCCAGCTCGTGCTTCAGTCCCACAAATGCTTTACCACAAGACACCATCACAATTGATAATACAAGGGGAGCTTCACAGGTCACCATCCAGCATCCTGCAAAGACCTACATTCAGAAGCCAAGGCTTCAGAAAATTAAAGGTTCCTAAGGAGGCCGTGAAAGTGATTAGAGCCAGCAATTACTATACTTCTGTTTAAAAGCGAGGCAGGTGCAGTCCTTCAATTCTTTCTTTTAACTTACTAATTTTTACTTTATATGTATGTATGTGTGTATGCCTAAGCATATGTATGTGCACCATGTGAGTGCAAGCACCTGCAGGACCCAAAGAGGACATCAGATCCCCCTGGAACTGAGTTAGAGACAGTTGTGAGCTGCCAGGTGGGTGCTGGAAGCAAAACCCTGGAAGCAAAAATCTCTGCAGGAGCAGCAAGTGCTCTTAACCGCTGAGCCATCTCTCCAACTTCCCAGTTCTGTCTTTTCATTGGCAGCATGTAGCCACCAGGAATACAATGACCCCCAGCAGTGTGCTGCATAGCCTTGACTGACACTGACACACCAGTAGCCCCCGAGTCCTTGGAACCATCCTCACAGGTTCACCCCAGGTCCACCGAACATGAAAAGGCAATTCAACACTTGGACTGTTTTGTTTCCGACCCTCTACCAAGAGTTTCTCCTGTGGCTGGTCTAGCATGGACTCATAAGCACACAAGCAACGCAGTGAATTCAGACACCACTGCAAATTAGTCGCTCAGTCTTTTCGTACGCAGCTAAGCCTCCTCCAGTCAACATGCCACTGGAGAGCAGAGGTGCTATGATTCCCTTCGGGGTCCTTTCCCCTCAACAAGACGTTACTCTGGCTCTCAATGGTGCAATGTGATTATCTATGTTGTTTGATGCTCTGTCTGGTGACCTGTCCAGCTTGATGTCTCAACAGCTTGTTCTAGTCTGAAGATTTTTAAAATAATTTGGGATTTTTTTTAATGAGTTTGAACTATCTAATTAAGACATTCAAGTCCACACTTCTCAGAGGGCTCTAACTGGCTTGTCTTGGAATTATGCTCCAGGCATCATTGTGTTATTTAGAACGAAGGTCTGACTGAAGATCCACAGGGATGCAGGAAGCCGAGGGACGCTTTCAGCCCCTCTTACTCAGTTTTGCCCATTTCTCTGGATAAATTCCCCTTCACAAGTCAGAGAACTGGCTCAGCATGGATGCTCACATCGCCCTTTCCTACCCTCATGGGCACAGATGGCACGGCCAGTTATGGGCTGGCAGCTCAAGTTTTCTGTTATCCACTGGCAAGCCAATAATTCATTCTTTAACATTAAAAAACAAAACGATATCCTTATACTGCTGTATTATTAAATTTAAAGGCAACTGGACATTTAAACATTTAGCACAGTTTTCCAATCACGATGGAGTACATGCTTGCCTTTTGATGCCATGCTCTGTAGATGCAGGGAAACTTGAACCCAAAGCCACAGAGAGAAGAACGGGCTTGGGAACGTACAGTAGAGCAAATCACTTTCATTCCTGAAAACACACAGTTATCCCCTGAGCCTAGAACCCAGAAACAGAAGACTACTCATGCATACCCCTCATTAGCTACCAGAAGCCAAACTCAGCCACCGATCCTGAGTGCACTGGGGAGAAAATGCAAATAGCACCATTCTCCTCTCCCCACCCCCAGTGGTGTGACCTTGTGGACTCCATGAAAGGTCTCAGGGATCTCCAAGGTTCCCCAGATCACACTCTGAGAACAGCTTGCTGGGCCAGAAAGTAAATTTGCGAAGAGCAAACAAAGATCCTTAGTCCCTCTCTGTTAAAATCAAATAGGCTATGGGCTCTCTCCCAAGCGCCTAACAGACTTAACTAACTGCAAAGGATGAAAAAGAAAGGACAGCGCCCTCTCCCCTCGAGCCACAGGATGACTTCTTCCAGCCAGCACGTGGAGGGACCCTCAGGGACACTGCGGAGAGGGGACTGGCACCAGGGACCTGGGTGATGGAGATGGGCTCAGCACTCAGCTGGTTTTGTTTGTATTTGTGTGGGTGCAAAGGTCTCACGTGCTCTGCTGTAAGCAAAGACAGCCTTGAGAAAAGGCTCCGGTGACTGGAGTGTAGTAGCCTTGGCTTCAGGAGATGGCGTTTGCATCCCCAGAGGGCACTCCCAGCAGCCCTACACAGGGAGCAGAGGCTGCCAGGACTTTCCCTGTGCTCTCTTCTCAGACAAAAGTGACTCAGCTTTACCTCTGCGAAGCGGGGTCCTGTCACAACTGTCCTGAGGAGAAACAGTTCTGTCTTTAGAAACAGACATTCCCACAAGGTGGAGACATGGGTTTTCCTGAGGGCTCTAGCCAGCCCAAGGCCACCCTGCATTTCTAACTGCAATCATTCTTAGCCACAGAAACTAAACGGAGACCTGGAAAATCTTAAGTCCAGCACATGAAGCATAAAATAAAAAGTACCCACCTCGAATGGCTGACTAAGTAAAGAAGGAGTGGTCTCCATACACAGCAGAATTTACTTAGCTTCTAAACAAAAAACAACAACCCAAAAAAAAAAAAACTAGGAAATCTGACACGTGCTACAATATGAATGGGTGGCCCCTGAGGATGTACTGTGAGTGAAATAAGGACGTGCACGCCTGGTCCCACCCGTGTCCGTTACCGTCAGAATTCACAGGAACAAAGTAGGACCTTGGCTTGGGGAGAGAAGGGCATTCCCAAGACCCACTACATATAGGGCACACTTGACTTTTTTTTAATGATTTATTTAACTTTATGTGCATTGGTATGAAGGTAATCAGATCCCCTGGATGAAGTCTCAGACAGTTGGGAGTTGTGTAGGTGCTGGGAACTGAACTCAGGTCCTCTAGGAAGAGGAGCCAGTGCTCTTAACCACTGAGCCATCTCTCCCAGCCCTAAACTACTGACTTTTAAAGGTTTACTTATTTGTGTATGTCATGAATAGGGTGCTTTGTCTGCATATACGCCTGCACACCAGAAGAGAGAATCAGATCCCATTAGAGAAAGTTGTGAGCTGCCATGTGGGGGCTGGCAATTGAACTCAGGACCCCTGGAAGAGCAGCCAGTGCTCTAAACCTCTGAGCCATCTCTTCAGCTCCCCACATTACTGACTTCAAAAGTGCTTACTGTGATAAGTCTATTGCGAGCTGCCTGTAGCCACGGTTAAACAGAAGAGTTTGAGGAGCTCTCAGACTGAGAAGCAGTCCCCAACCCCTATTGTATCCCTCCCCTAAGGGCACAGCCCCTGCTTCTCAAATCTGCCTAAGCCCTTTCTTTCTTTGCTGTCTCTACAGGAAAGTTGCTTTTCTGTGTTCTCATGGCTAATCCTACAAAGTAGAGGATTAGTCCTGTGCCCAGAAACCTGTCTAGAAAAGGCCAGCATTGCCTGGGTGGCAGCACCCTGACTCCAGCGTCTTCTCCCCATCCTAGTGGGTACTGTCAGCCACACCCACCATCATTCTCACCCGCCACAACCAGCAAGCAACAGTCAAGGCAGTCTGGATTTTAAGATGGAAGGGTACCATTTTAACAGGAAGGGCCCATGGACAAGCCCTTACCGGGCCTTACGAACCACCTGCTTTCCTGAAGTCATATTTAGCCCCATAGTTTTCTTTGAAGCTGGAGTCCTTTCCTATTTTGTAGATTAAGTGTCCAGGATAAGGTGGACATTAATGATCAAAGGAGGTGAAAGGTCTGCTGAGTCCCAAATCTCCTTGCTACCACTGACTACAGCCCAGCTTCAACTTCCAGAACCCACATGGTGGAAGGAGAGAAATAACTCCCACAAATTGTCCTCTGATCTACACATCCACTACGGCAGGCGACCCACACTCTGAAGAAGAGCGAAGGATACACACGCACCATGGCAGGTGACCCACACACATGAAGAAGAGAGAGGGATAAAGATTTTGAAAGAAAGAAAGAAAGAAAGAAAGAAAGAAAGAAAAGGTCTCAGTTTCAAAGGCACCTTCCGGCCCGCCCAGAACTCTGAGCAACAGTTCAGAAACCTCCTGGGGATCAGGACCGGGTCTTGCCCGGCTCTCACAGAGCCTGGGTGGTCTCCTGCATCCTTATTCTCCGAAATCGAACAAAGTCACCATATTGAGAGGCTTTATTATAAGCAGACAACCTAGCAAGGCACCTGGCAAAAGGCTCTGTCCATGTTAACTCCTTCTGCGTTATTAAAAAAAAAATCGGGAATTTACGTGAGCTACAAAGGGTCTTAGAGGAAGGTCCGACTCACCTCTGTCCGACCTTCACCTGCTGGGATTGGGAAACCACCTCGGGAACCTGGGACAGTCAGCCTCAGTCTGCTTCCAGGCGAAAAGCGTGTGGGGGCCCTCCCAACCCATCCTTCCCTGAGATCGCATCCCAGATTACTAGACAAACCAGTTTTCTGGGAACCGCGTGCCCATTCTATTGCTGGGAGGTTGAGCAGGAGGGAGCGGGCCCTACTTTGTCACCCCGGGCTGCGTGGACGCCCACCTTTCGCCTCCCGGACCAGCGTAGCAGTGGCCAGGGGCCCCCAACCCAGCCAGTGGACTTCGCTGGTCGTCATGAGCCCCGAAGGAGGATCCAATCCCCGAGGACAGGCGCGGAGGGGATACGTCGAACCATCTCCCGCACTGACCTGTAGACGCGAAAGACTGGGTGCTATGAATGCCACAAGGGAGCCGTAGCAGCACGTGCGGAATCAGGAGGTTGGTTCGGCCCTTTATCCTCTCTTCGCCCTGGACCCGCCTAGCCCCGTAGGATTCCCTCCCTCCCACTCACGGCTCCGCCCAGGCCGCCAGGAGCTTTGCCCCAGCCACCTCACCTCCGTCCCGGGCCGCCTGTGGCGAGCCTACACCTGTACCTGGAACAGAGCTGCCCTCGCGGCTGCACCCGGGAGATTCCACTCCCATCCACAATTGACAGGGGTTTGAATTCGGGACCTGCAAGCTGCAGCTGGAAAGATCTGCTCTGGACCTGTGTCTGGAAATGTGGAACAGACGCCAAGAGCCAGGCACTTAGTCATTGTAGTTCCCTGCTGGGAACACCTAAGTCAAATACGTGGCTTCCAAGGCAAGCACCAAGCAAGCATCATTGGGTAAGGAAGGGGCTTAGAGTGGCAGCCTCCATCAGACCCCATCAAGAACGCACGACCAAGGGGCTTCCATCTGGAGTTGAAGGAGCCTTGGGTGTATCTCCTTTGGTGGTCCAGCCTGAGCAAAAGTATTTTACATTTGACTACAGGAGGTGGGGTAGGCATGAGCCCCCGCGTGCATGTGGAGGTCGGTGGACAACTTGCAGGAGGGTTCAGGTGATTGAACTCAGGTTGTCTTGTCAAGCGATCTCTCAGGCTAATACCTGGAAGTTGGACTTGGGGGATGTGAAGTGAATTTCCCAGGAAGGGGCAGAAGGACAGTGGGAGCGGGGTGGGGAGGGCAGCATCAATGTTAAACATTCCTCAAGGTTGACTGACATATTAACTGTGTGGAAAACCAGGCTGTTACAGGTTGGGAATCAAGATTATCTCTGGCCATCTTAGTCCCTGGATATCCATTTACTGCCCACCCCTTGTGTGACCAACATCCTTGTGACCATTAGGTAAATCCTTTTGGAATGTACAAACAATACTCCTAGCTTCTGTCAACCCTGTGCCCCTTAGGTTTTTGTCAACTCGACATAAGCTGGACAGATTTGGGAAGAGGGAACCTCGTTTGAGAAATCGCCTCATCAGATTGGTCTGTAGTTACATCTGTGGGGCATTTTCTTGATTAATGACAGACAGTGCAAGGCCCAGCCCATTGTGTACGTGGCACCCCTGGGCAGGTAGGCCTGGGTTGTGTAAGCTTAGCCAGTAAGCGGTGTTCCATTATGATCTCTGCTTAAATTACTGCCCAGGCTTTCCTGCAGGACAGACTGTAACAATCTGTGAGATTATTCTCAACCTGTGGGTCGTAACCCCTCTGGGAGGTTGCATGTCAGATAACCTGCATATCGGATATTTATATTATGATTCCTAACAGTATCAAAATTACAGCTGTGAAGTAGAACAAAGTAATTTTGTGGTTGGGGGTCACCACAACATGAGGAACTGTCTTAAAGGGTCACAAGCGGTAGGAAGGCTGAGAACCACTGGGCTATAAGCTCCTTTTCGCCCAAGTTGCTTTTGGTCATGGTGTTTATCGCAGCTATAGAGAGAAACTAGGACACATCCGAATAAGATGGTCTTCTGATAGTGTCTGAGAGCTACAGCAGCTAGGACACATCCGAATAAGATGGTCTTCTATAGTGTCTGAGAGCTACAGCAGCTAGGACACATCCGAATAAGATGGTCTTCTGATAGTGTCTGAGAGCTACAGCAGCTAGGACACATCCGAATAAGATGGTCTTCTGATAGTGTCTGAGAGCTACAGCAGCTACTTCGGGTCTCTGCTGCCACTGCCTACCTGATGTTTTCACCCGTGTGTTTTAAAATGTTTTAATTCAAGCCAGAGAAACGGCTCAATGATGAAGAGCACCAGGAACTGTCGCAGAAGATCTGCTGTGATTGCCAGCACAGATATGGTGGCTAACAACCATCTGTAATTCCAGCTCCAGGGCCACCTGGTGCACCCTAACGCAAGACATATATGCTGCCCAAAGATCCATACGCATAAGATGAAATAAAATATTTTGAAAAAGTCTAAAATTTATGATTTTGTTTTGTTGTTATAAGAACTATTCGAAGGTGTAGCCTTATTGGAGGAAGTGTGTCACTGTAGGGATAGGCTTTGGGGGGTCTCACAAGCTCAAGCCTGGCCATTTTGTCACACTTTGTTCCTGCTGCCTGTGGATCAAGATGTAGAACCCTCAGCATCTTCTCCAGCACCATGTCCGCCTACATGCTACCATGCTTCCTATCATGATGATAATGGGCTAAACCTCTGAAACTGTAAGCCAGCCCCAATTAAATGTTTCTCCTTATAAGAGTTGCTGTGGTCATGACGTCTCTTCACAGTAATAGAACCCTTAAGACAGGACCCAAACACGTAATTGAGGAATCTGCCTTGTAACAAGACCTCTAAGTGATCTATGGGTCCTATGGCTTGGGCGACACAGCTGTAAGTTCCCTTCTAACATCCCTGAAGTGCTAAGGGTTGGTCTCCCCTACACGAAGGCCTACTAGATTTGAATCCTGATTGGGTGACTAAAAGGCTCCAAGAAAGCCAGCCCCACGTTGAGAACACCCTGCTGGCAGCTTCCTGGCTTCAGAATCACAGGCAGCTCTCGTGCCAGCCTGGCTCGCCAAGCCTGTGCGTGCCTTGTATCCGATGACTTTCGTCAGCAAAGCAAGCTTCTGTGAGGCCAGCTTAGACACTGAGGGTAGAGTTTCGCTCACATACCTTGTGGAGGCTTTGGCTCTCAGCACAAACCCAAACAATTAAAAAGAGGATAAGCATCCACTAGTCCCTACCTAAGGGACCAAAGGGACGGGAGCAGTGCAGAGTGCTCCCCTCTGGACCCTGGAGTAGGTACAGACCACACCCAAACACCAGTTTCCAACACAAAGAGAGCCTTTATTAAGCAAAGCAAAGAGACAATATGACTGAATCTGAGTCTAGGAGAAACAGCAGGAAATAGCTTTGCAAGTGTTAATTTTAAGAGGAGAAAAAGGGGAGGTCTGTGTTAGGATGAGCTAGTCTAGGTTGGTAAATTCTGATTGGGTATGTTAAGTGGGTAGCCAAAAGGGGATTTTTTTTTTATTCCTGGACCTTGATGTTTTGATAGCTGTACCCTAGTAATCAACCTCAGGCCAAATAAGGGAGTAGATCGTGGTCGCTAGCTCTAGGAATGTAACCTAACAATTTAGCAAGGCGGAGGGCAAGATCTGTCAGTGCCATGTTTGTCATGCTCAGGCCTGCTAGAGATCTTCACGTACTGATTCAAAGACGTGAATGTGGACTGAGGATGTGCCTCAGCTGGCCCAGAACTCTGAGTGGTGGCACACCTGTAAAGAGGAGCAGAAGTTTAAGGTCATTTCAAGTGAGGTAGCAAGGTCAAAGCCAGCCTGAGCTGAGACCCTGTGTCTCAGTGATTGTTCTATTGCTGTAAAGAGACACCAAGGCATGAAACTCGTAGAAAAAGAAACATTAATGGGGGCTTGCTTGCAGTTTCAGAGGTTAGTCCATTCTTATTGTAGTGGGGAGCATGGTGGTGTGCAGACAGACACGGTGCAAAGAAGTAGCTGAGAATTCTACATCCTGATGTGGGAAATGGGAGAAGACGATGGGGGTGGGGGGAGGAAGGGAGGGAGGGAGAGAGAGAGAGGAGAGAGACAGAGAGAGAGAGAGAGAGAGAGAGAGAGAGAGAGAAGAGAGACTGGGCCTGGGCCTGGCTGGGCTTCTAAAACCTCAAAGCCCGCCCACAGTGACACACTTCCTGCAACAGGACACCCCTCCTAATCCTTCTGATCCCACTCCCAGATGACTAAGTATTTAAACATGTGAGCTTGGATGCTAAAATCCTTGGCTGCTCAATTCTTTATATGAAATGGCATGTTTGCATTACGTCCTCCTGTATTGTATATGTTAGATTTTCTCTAGATTTGTAATGCCTAATACAATATAATGGTGGTTACACTATTTAGAGATTGGCGCATTCAGTACAGACACAATGCATTGTTAAATATTTTCAATTCATGGTTAGCTTGGTCTCCCTATGTAAAACCCTCAAACACGAGGATGCACAGGAATCTGGTCTCTGCCAGGAGTAGTCCCCCTAGGATACAGAGGGATGGGTGTAGTTAAGTAAGTTGGCTTGGCGTGGGACTTAACATAGTAAGAATGAGAAGGGGCGGATATATGGACATAGAAACACACAGGGGTTTCTCCCACAGTGCTGGTTAAAGCTAAGATCAGGAAATGTGTCTATAAGCCAGGGAAGGTCAATGGTTGGCTGCCAGAAAGCTATATTTAAATTGCTAATAAGGAAAGAATTCTACCCAAAATTTGTTTCTAGAGTATTTTTTGACTTTTTTTTTCCCTACCATTTCCTCTCTTACTGCTGTCTTCCATGTTGAGAAGTTGGGTGTTTTGTTTTTCATAGTGATAAATTTTTATTTCCATCTCATTTACTATTGTTTTTTTGCATTTTCTGATTATAACGAGAATTAATATTGTGATGATCAAAGTGTCAACAGAATCTGAAGTCAGCTAAGAGACAAGCCTCTGGACATCCTGTGAGCGTCACCTAGGTGAGACCAGCCTCTGAGTCTGTCTGTGGAGGCTATTCGGTTATGCTAATTAATGTCAGGAGACCCATCTTATTTATGGACAGGGCCGTTCCCAGAGCGCGCGCGCGCGTGTGTGTATGTGTGTGTGTGTGTGTGTGTGTGTGTGTGTGTGTGTGTTGGCCTATACAGCGGGAGAAGACAGCCAATCAGCACTTGGCATTTCCTCCATGTTTCCTGGATGTGGATGCAATGTGACCAGCTGCTCTGGCTTCTGAGGCCCTGACCTGCCATGATCGACTGTGGAATGTTCCCTTGAACTGTGAGATAAACTTTCTCCCCTAGGTTTGCTCTTGTTGGGGTACTTTATCACAGCAACAGGAAACAAGAAACACAGGATCCTGGTGTAGGGCTAAATTACTTGTGTTTTGATAAATAAATCTTGCCTGAAAACCAGAGGCAAAGCTAAAGTCACTAGAGGTCAGGCAATAGTGACAAACACCTTTAATCCCAGGATTTGGGAGACGGAGGTAGATGGATCTCTGTGAGTTCAAGGCTACCCTGGGCTACATAAGATTGATGCAGAAACAAATTCAGGTGGTGGTGGTTCACACTTTTAATCCCAGCACTAGAGGGAATATAAAATGGGAAGAGAAAGGGGAATAGTCTGTTTAGTTTGTGGTCGCCCAGCCTTGGTAGAGGTAAGACTTCTCTAGTGGCTTGGTTGCTTTGTTTTTCTGGTTTTTGGATTGAACCCCAATATCTGTCTCTGGGTTTTTATTACTCATGCTACATCCTGGAGCCATTAAAAAATTATGGAACTTCAATAAATGTTCCAATAGTTTAGAAAAAACTAACCTCAATGACATAGAAGCTCTGTTCCTAGGTTGCTCTGTGCTTCACCCTTCCTCACCGATGCCCCAAATCTTTATACATCATGCAAATTAAATGTTATGCATTTCCTTTTTCTTGTAAACATGTGAAGTTACAATCCAAACTGCAATCATTCTGATTTCTCTATTTACCTTCTCATTTACTCTTATCAAAGGTAAACATTTGCTCACCCACAGTCAAGCTATTTTTAGCACCCTTTTATTTCACGCTGAAGGTCTCCTGTGAGCATTCTTCAAAGCTCACATCTAGTGCTAATAAAAAAGCTCCTTAACATAGGTTAATAATCTTGGCTCCTCATTCACATAGCTCGAAAACTAATTTACAATTGAAAATCACAGTGGCAGTGAATTTTATACTTGCCTTTGAAATCGCATATACAGGAGACATGTTCCCTTTATTCCCCGGCATGCCTTGACACCTGCTGGATGGCTCCCTTTAGTGTTTTTGTAGGGCATGTCCATTGGTAACAAGTTTCCTCAGTCTACCTTTATCTAGGAATATCTGGATTTCTCCCTCATTTTTGACAGATTCTTATTATCATGTCTTAATCTGTGGGCTCTGTGGCTTTTGATGAGAAGCTAGTTGATAATTTCTCACACAATACCAGTAGTAAGTTTTTTGTTTATTGCTTTCTGCATGCGTATGTGTGTATGGGGGGTGGGAACTTCACGGTTTCAGTATAAAGGTCTTAGCACAGGTTTGGAGGTCATCCTATCGGAGGCCGCTCGGTTTCTTGACTCTGCATACTCATGCCTTTCATCAAATATGTGGAGTGCTCAGCCCTTCCTTCCAATTCTGCTGCTCCTCTCCGGGACTCCCATTATCCATATTCTGTCTTCTTGATGGATCCCAGAGGTTCATTCACATTCTCTTTCTTTCTGTTCCACACATTGGATAATTTGTTCTTCAGCTCTGCCGATCCTTTTTTCCGTTAGGTCAAACATTGGTCAACATTTCTATTAAGTCTTTCATTTCAGGTTCATTTCTCAGCTCTGAGATTTCCATTTTCTTTTTTGTTTTTTGTTTTTTGTTTTTGTTTTTCGAGATAGGGTTTCTCTGTGGTTTTGGAGCCTGTACTGGAACTAGCTCTTGTAGACCAGGCTGGTCTCGAACTCACAGAGATCCGCCTGCCTCTGCCTCCTGAGTGCTGGGATTAAAGGTGTGCGCCACCACTGCCCGGCTGAGATTTCCATTTTCTATAATTTCCATATTTTAATTTTCATTTTGTTGAAACATTATTTAGTACCTTGTCAATGTTTTCCTTTAACCCTCGGAACACATTTAAGAAAGCTGTTTGTTTTATGAGTCTAATGTCCGTACTCCCTGCTGTATAGTATAGTTATTTTCAACATATTTTGCTTTTTGGAATAAACTCTAATTTATTTCTTTTGCTGAACATGGGATATTTGGCTATAATGGAAACCAGAGTCTCAGTCTTCTTGGTGTTTATTGTTACTGAAGGCTGTGAAAGGTTATTTATTTACTTTAAAATAATAACCATTCTTATGCCAGTGGCTGTGCTAGTCCATGTTACATCTTCCAAACTACCTTTTCAATGGCTTTATTTCTTTTTTTAATTCTTATTTATTTTTATTTTATATGCATTGGTATCAGGTCTCCTGGAACTGGAGTTATAGACAGCAGCAAGCTGCCATGTGAGTGCTGGGAATTGAACCCGGGTCCTCTGGAAGCTGTCAGTGCTCTTAACTGCTGAACCATCTTTCCAGCTCCAAGACTGTGTTTGTTGTGTGTGGTCACCTGAACTCTGCGCCTTTATCTTTTCTGTAAATAATATTATGAAAAGGATTTCCTTGAATACCAGGAGGCTTAAACAACTTTAAACAACATACAAAGACACTTCTTCCCCTGTACATCAATTTCATACTGGCATTCTCCAACACTTAGTCAGGTGTGCACCAAGCCGAAAGAGATTGCCCCTGTGTGGAAGCTTCAGAAGTCTTGGGACTTTTTAAGCACAAGTTTTCCCATTTGGAACGCACATGGCCCTCTGGACAACCCCAGACACACAGATTGCTCTGAATATCTTACTTTGTCAAAGATTTGCCCCAGCTTTCACTTGACTACGTCTCTACAGTCTACAAGGGAATTGTTCTTTCTTATGGCAGTTCTGTTTCAGCCTGTGCTGGTCAGTAGGGTCATCTGGGATCAGTTTTTCAGAATAGTTCTTTGATTAAAAAGAGACACCGGCAAAACATTGTGGATGGAAAAGTCTGTTACAGTCCGGGGAGATGGGTCAGTTGGCTAACTGGGTGCTGTGCAATCCTGAGAACCAGAGTTCAGATCTCCAGCGCCCACACGATGAGCCAAGCATAGCAGCACACATCCATATTCACACACACACAGTGTGGATGTGGCAGAGATGGGAGGAACCCTGGGGCTTGCTGGTCAGAAGGTGTTGTCAGATGGGTTAGTCAGGTTCTATGAGAAACTGTCCCAAAAATAGGGTGGAGAGTGATGGAGAAGGCACTGGGTGGAACTCGGCATCCTCCCTATGTGCCCCCCAACACCACATCCAAATGCAGACGTACACACAATACCCTGTGTTCACAAACTGTACTTGTTAGTTTTATCATAATGCCACCTAAAGCAATTATGGTTATGATTTTCTCATCTCATCATGTCTTTTACATTCAATAGTTGGCATTTTACTTCCCTCCCTTGACTTTAATTACGTATTAATATACATACTCAGTAATCAGTATTTACAGCATACAATCTAAATGGGAAATGCCTGCTAGTAGGGAAACCATATCTGAGACTTACTTGTACATTAGCAAAATAACAGTAGTAACAGTGCACACACGTGCACACACGTGCACACACACACAGAGATAGAAACTGCAGGAATGTCCTCAATTCACTCCTGAAGGACAGCATGGAAGAGATCGTTGTACTGTTTTTCAGATTTTAATTTTTAAACAATGTATGGAGAAATGGCTCTACATGGTACCCAGCTCTATTAGCAGCACCTACTTGGCAGCTCACAACTGTTGGCACCTCAAGCCGCAGGGGCTCTCATGCTCTCTTCCGGCTTCCTTGGGGACTGCATGTATGTAGAGCACAGACACAGATGAAGGCAAAATACCCAATACCACCACTACTACTGCTAGCAACAACAATAATAGAAATATAGCAATTTCAACTGAAACAGAAACAAAAGCCCTCACAAATATTTCAGACATTGTAAAATCAGATTCCATAGAGCAGCATTTGAATATACTCAAATTTTATTACTATTGTCTAGAAGTTTACACCAGCATCTATGTAACAGTCCTCTGAGGCAGAGGAGAATCTGACACAAAAATATCATATACCGACCAGTGCCATACTCAACAGACTGCTTCTTGACGTGCTATACCAGTGACAAACCAATTCGGGGACTGGCTCCAGCTACATGACGTAAATCAACTCATTGCTAGGTGAACACTACAGGCAGTAGTAAAATGTTGTGCAGATTTCAAACACTCAGAATTTCCCCTAAGAGTCTATGTGCGTTGCACACTCAGGTGCGTAGACAAACGTACAATAAGAAACTGTTCCACACAGCAGTTTCAAGTTTCAGGAAAGCATACATTGTAAACATGATAGCCATACAGTGCAAGTTTATTGTGTAAGACAGGAATGACAGTGTGCCTCAATACAGAGTCACATTCAGTACACAGAGTACAGGCCTAATGCTTAGCTACAGAAGAAATACACAGTCTTTTTCTAAATTAAGCTACGTGTGCAAGTACAATTATTTCTAGTGTAAACCTAGCAAACCTCTAAGGACTAAGCAACAGGGTTCTAGATACAAGTGTGGGAATACCCCACCTTTCCCAAGATGTGCAATTTAAAAGTGGAGCCAATATCTCTGCCCAACCAATGCAGGCGGTGCTGCACGATGTCATCTTACTACAAGTCACAGTCAATCCAGGGACTTGCAGGAGGCTAGAGAAAGGCTCTGAACATTGGCTCCATGAGGACAGTGCGGTGCCTACTGTGAGCTTCCTGACTGCTTGCCACAAGCACAATGTGCGTCTCTGCAGGACTGTCCAGACAAGTTCCGAAGTCTACAGCCGAGTTCTACAATCTCAAGTTTCCTCCGGGATGGTGGGTCAAAGGAAGAAACTCTTGTGGGCAGTAGGTTATGAGACAGAGTGAAAGCAGAACCAAATTTATTAGAAGAAATAAAAATGTGGAAACTTACAGTAGAAAGGCAATTTTGCTCATCGTACCATCTGCCAATAAGTACAAAAGGAGAAATCAGTCTCCTCGTGTTTCCTGTTAAGATGGTGAAGAACACAGAAACACTCTCTGGTAGTGACTTCCAAATCCCAGCTCTGAAGGAGCGCTTTCTTCGTGTTGACATCGCAAAGAAGCCATCTAGAGACACAATGAGGACCTATGCTATAATCCGTACCAGACGTGTCCAATGACATTATCTGTCCATAAAGGCCAAGGCTTCCAGGAATAGGTGGGGTGGGAACTGGTTCCCATCCATTTCCTGCTCAGGAATAGCTTTCATAAAGCTAAATGTCCACACCCTCATGCAGCTGTCACTAGCATGAGCGGACAGGCCTTAAAGCCTCAGCTTCAGATGGATGTCTGGTAAGCAAGCCTATCAATGACAAGAGCTCCACCCCCCAAACCAGACACCTCCTGGGGCCAGGGTGTCTAGAGCTGAGATGGGGACAAAGGCTCTATTCCAGTTTTCACAATGGGAGATTAGATTCTGGTCAAATCTTTCCTGTGATAAGACTTAACACAAACCCAAATCCTGACCAAAACAAAGGCTAAAATCCCACTAAAGTTCATTTTTCAAAATGAAACGCAGCAGTAAGACCCAACTCTATGTCAGGCCTCAACATCAAAGTTTTCGGACCCTGGCTATGGAGTTTTCAATAACTGTCTGCTACCATCTTCTCAGACTTGTTGAAAAGATCACTCTAAGTTTTTGCCTTTTGAAAGTCTAATTTTTCCTTAAAACATGTACGCTAAATCTATTGGATTTCATTATTTTTGCTTTTCTCTTCACAATATATAATAAAAAATTACTAACATCACTGTAAAGTCTTGCCAACAATGTTGTTTCAGGTTTCTTAGATGATCAAGTAACTCTGGTTTTCTGATTTTAAAAATATTACTGATTTAAACCAAAGCATCCTTGCATTGCTTACAAAGGAGAGTAATGACCTATGACACTTTCAGTCTGTGGCCTACACTATGAAATCCCCGCACAGATGTAAGCAGAGACCATGGGTGCACGGGAGCCTGAGGTCTCACTTGATTATTACTGGACCCTGCGCAGCCGCACTTGCTTGTGAACTGTGCCTCCATCCTCTTCACTGGAGGTTTTAGGGCCATGATCATTCAAGCAACTCAGCAAAACACGAACCAGTTTCCTGAGTGTAGCTGCTGTATTTATTCATTGCACCCAACGGAAGGGTGTGTATGGCGTTACTCCTCAAAACCCTCAACTCATGGCGATAACACACCTGTGTTTGAGCGAGCTCTCGAGGTTAGGGAAACTGCAGTATTTGCATTATTAAATAATCGTTGGAAAGTGGACTGATATCAAGATTTGCTTTCAAAGCTGATATTTGGATAATCTCTATAAATCCACACTAAAATGCAAGCTTGTCAAAAACAGTGGTGAGTGCTATTTCATGGGAAAAGGAAACAGGCAAAGGTACTGGATACCATTGTTATGACTCTGGATGCACATCAAGTGTTCTCAGGGAGACAGGCACGCAGGGGAGGATGGGGGGCAGCATAATAAAATCCCCAAGTTTCTGTGCACAGACGCCTGGTCCACAGCAGTGGGAATCACTTCAAGAAGTCACAGAGGAAAAACCCTCCAGATGCTTTCCTTCATGGGTCCTTCACAGGTAGCTGAGCCAAAAATAGGACATGTAGGGTGGTGGCAGAGTGACAGACAGGGCTGGTGACTGAACAGCCCCAAGAAATCAGGCAATTTCTTCAAAACTAAGAAGGACAATTGGCATAAAACAGGCATGGAGCAAGGAGCCTCGCTTGTGCTCTGCACATCAGTGAGACAAAGAACAGGTAAAGAACAGAGCTGAACTCAGAGGTGGCAGTGGACAAAGCCACCAGCAGAACCGGGGCTGCTGAGTGGTTCCTGACCTGCCACAGGTGGAAGGAAGGAGAAAGGGAGAGGAGGCAGGACAACTGGAGACGGAAAGCAGCGGCCACAGATCCGGTTAAAGTCTCTTAGACAGTCTCACCCGGTAGGGCAGGCTAGCCAGGAACCCACAATATAGCTCAGCTGGCCTCAAACTTAAAAAGTCCTCCTGCCTCAGCTTTCCAAGTGCTGGGATTAGAGAGGTGCTGCCTCCAGCCACACCCTGAGCTGAAGGCAGTCGCTGCGCCACTGCTTCTGATACAGCAAGGCTTCAGACAGCTGTGCCACTTTCCCAGCTCCCCAGCCCAGTGCAATCCTATCTGCCTAACAGAAAGAACAAGTCGCCAGACAGATTTACAAGTGGCTCAAGCTGACTCGAAAGTCTAGCTGTGCCACAGGTCAACTCAGAATACTTAAAAGTAAAATGAGTCACACAGATACCGACCAGCGCAGTAAGAACTCAGACCTCTGACTTATAGATTCTGTACGTGTTGTATAGTTCTAAAAAGTAAGTTCTATTCAAGCTACAGTCTCATTCACACCCATCACTCAAAGCACATTTTGTATGTACGGTCAGAAACCTGAAAAGCCAATGCAACAGTAGCAGATGGCTACCAGTGAGGAAAAGAATTCCTACTTCAGTTCTCTATGGCAAGACTGTTAGTGTCTACCTGTAAATTTACCCTTTCTTAATGAAATTATCAGAGGACCATACCTGTTGCCCTTATAGAAAGATTTATCACAAATAACTATTCTGAATTTTTCCTTCTTGACAAAATAGGCTTTGCTAGTCCAAAACTGTTTTTAAAGGAGAATGGTCGTTTTATAGCTGGGGGTGGGGAGTAGGGGCAGGATGACATGTTAAACACAAAATTCTGGCTTCTCAACCATTTCTGTTTTAAAAAACACTTCTATATTTGAATGCATATAAGCCTGGCTCACATTTACAATGGACTGTTAACTAGACTGGACCACTGTTTAGAACGTGGTGATAGGGCACAGGTGTCATACAGTTAATGATGTGACAGCATCTCCTGCTCCCATGGCAAAGGCCTAACAGGCCACATTGGTGTGTGTTAGAAGACCTCCATCTTGCAGTGTTGAGAAAGCCATAACATTACAGGATCCCACATCTACAGCCAAGTTCAAGGTTACTGTGTACAGTGAACTGAAGGGCAAACAGAGGGAGAGACGGACTCAGGCCTAGATAGGTCCTGAGGACAGATGGGGACATCCTTCAAGGACTCTCTCGTAGACCATCATCTGTTTCCAATTCAGCCAACTGCCTCCTCAGGATATTGACCTTGGCTTGTAACTCCTTGTTATATTCAATGATGTTAACCATTTCTTCATATGCTTCATCCAGATACTTGGAGGATCTGCTCCAACGTAGGAAAATTCCTGTAGAATAGGGAATGAAAACAGATGGAGTAGGATGTTCAGAGGAGCAATATTTATCACTGCTAACTCCACGCACTACTGTTCATTTTTTACAACACATGTATTTGTGTAGATTTTGGTTTTGCAGCACTAGAGACTGAACCCAGGACCTTGCACGTGCCAGGCAAATATGCTACTATGGAGCTATAGCCCTTCCTGATTTTGAGAAAAAGTTCTTGCTAAATGGGCCAAGCTAGCCTGAAGCTCATGATCCTCCACAATCCTGTCTTAGCCTCCAAGCAGACAGTATTCCTGGCATGCATCATCACACTTGGCTCAGTCTGTGCTTCACAGATTCTTCAGTTACTGAAAGAACCCACACAGAGCTAAGAACTGCTGTTGCCATGGCCATGCTCACTGGTTATCAAACAAAACTGTTGTCATGTGCTCATGAAAATAAGCTGGTAAGCTACAGCGCCATGATCTCCACTTTCATAAAATAAATCACCTGTTTTCCAATCACAGATTCCTATTTGGTCTGTGAGACTGCCTGCAGGAGTGGAACCATCCTCACTGGGAAAGTGGTGACACATTGTCAGAGGCACAGGCTGCTATGTAAGCCTCAGCTTGAACTATCCATGACTCACAGCACTCTGCCACTGTTATTCAATCTTTCAACACCGCAGGCAACTGCTCCTCTCCTCAGACAACAGTCCCTGGCTTATTATGGACTGAAAGGGCAGACATCATTTCAGGTGATTGGTTCCAGAATCACCCCTTGGTATCATACTCTTAGATACTGAATCCTTTACATCAAATGATAGTATTTGCTTCTAACCTCTGCATACAAGCATGTCTGTTCCTAATTCAGTGTGAACACTGTAAATACTCATGACACTGTGCTGTTTAAGGAATAAGAATAAGAAACCAACCTGCCACAAGGCAAACTTTTTGAAATTTCCAGAGAGAACAGCTGGTTCTGTCTGCACATGTGGAATCCACAGATATGGAGCCAGCTTAAGAGAAAGCTGGCTCATGCGGCCGTGCCAATTCACAACTACTCGGTCTACTATTCAGTAAGAAGCCACTATTAATGCCTCCTATGATATAAACAAACAACAACCGTGTTTGCTCCACCACTTCATCTCTAAATTCCCACTGCATGTTGGTAAAATCATAATTATATTTCAGGCCACCCAACTCCAGGCATTTGGCCTCCCTCACAATTCAGTGATTAAGTATGGCAGTGTCTTTTAAGTAAGTTGCCTCAGAGACAGCAAACATTTGTATTACATTTTATTTAGATATCTGCATGTGTGTGTTCATATGTGTATTGTGTATTGTGTGTGTAAATCAGAGGACAAGCTGTCAGAGCCGGGAGATTCTGTTTCCACCACATGACTCCTGGGAACAGAACTCAGGTTGTCACTGAGCTACTTTACCATCCCCAGATCTTTAAAAAGGAAGCAGAGTGGCAATCCCTCATTAAGAAATTACTGACTCTGGGACCTGTGGTTGTCTACAACAATCCAGAGAGTAAGCAGAGAGGTTCTTCTCAGGATACCCAAACTCCTTCACAGATTCAAATCACAGGGCCCCTGATCAGGGAGCCTAGACATTGCTGGAAACATTTAGTTTCCTGAATTCTACAAAGGGGAGGATGCACTCGGGCAGACACGCCAAGAGGAACAAGATGCAAACCAGACAGAGAAAGCATCACACAATGGGCCAATCATTTTCCATACATGAACTACCGAGGGCACAACACATTAGAAGGAGTTCACAATGGGCATTCATAGTAACCTAGGTGAATGTACCAACCAATGGCCTTCCTCTATCTATGCTGCTTAGTGCAACCATGCATGAGGATGCACTTACTGTCTTCAAAATGCTTACGAAGTTGAATGGTACTTCTACTGTCCCAGTGGATGAACACCTAATATACTTTACATGAGTTCAGATCATTATTTTTTTTTAAACAAGCTTTGGTATTTAAGGAGATTAGCTTCAGTGATCTGAGAAATTGCACACATAAGAACCTGTTTTAGAAAACACTCAGAAATGCATTAGGAACTGCTATTCCACAGGAACAGCAGGACCTGCAGTTCTCACTGGTGGCATTTTGTGTCTACTTACAGAGCCTACTGGAATGACTGTGTGTCATCATTTAACACTCATTTAACTGTGTTAACAGCTTAAGAAAGGAAACAGACAGACACTTCCCGGAGGAACTTACAATTCATTCATGTTCCAGCTACCAACTAACTCCTACAAAAGCATCCCTGCTAATCTCCCTGTAACTCAGCTGCCATGGAAGAGAGGCCACACCCACACCGAGGAAACAGTAACCCTCCCCCCACCTCCCCACCCCGCCCCACAAGCTGGTTGGTCACCAGCTAGTCATCTTCAAATACCAACTACTGGGGTATGTGACATTAGACAAGCTTGGGGTACAGCCTGGAGTGGATGAATCTCTGCACAGGGTGGGGGAGTTACCTTCCCACAGATGGAGACTCTGTGGAGCTACAGAAGGCCAGATGACTAGGTTGTTGGCTTCAAAGAGTGGATTGGTGAATTTACTAAGCTCGCTGGGCCGATTGACCCACGACCACAAAGACATTGTTTTCTGCTGTAGCTTCAACTTACATCTGTTCAAGAAAGAAAATCATCATTAAAGTTATTAATGGCTAACAACCACCCCTCAGTGCTCCTCTTAGGAGGACTACTCCCTGTGTGACAGAAACAAGACTCTTGGTAGAGAAACTATATGCTTTAGAATGAAAGTATTTGTCAGGGGCATCTGCTGTAAAACTCCCACACCCTTCTGTAACCCAGCAGTAGCTGGGCTGTGAACAGCACCATCACTCAGGACCTGGGGACAGTTTCCAGGTAAAATACGAACCAGAAAAACTGCATTGAGGTTATACTTGTAAAAAGATTCATTTGTCAAGTTTTTAATTTTGGGTATACATCTGTTGATAGATATTATAGTTGTACATATACATACATAGATTCACATGAGTGCAATTGCTCCCAGAAGGCATCAGATAGATCCCTTGGAGTTGGAGTTGCAGGCAGTTGTGAGTCATTCAATGAGAGTGCTAGGGCTGTATGTAATCTAACTGCTGAGCCCTCTCCAGCCCGAGGCCATACTTTTGGTGGCTTACTAGCTGTGTGTCTCTGGATGGTCACTTAATTTCTCTGGATCTCATTCTCCTGGACTACAGAAGTGGATGGAGGGCATGCCTGCTTAGATGATAACATGTCCTCCAAACATATGCAACTGTGATGTTAACATGAAAATGTTCGAGCTAATGTGCTCGAAGCTTTTAAGCATTGCATCGACTACTTTTAATCCAGCAGCAGAAAGCTGGGGGTCCCTCTCACCTCGTACACACTTGGCTCATAGGACATCTGTACTTCATGTAATTTAATTTGTACTTAACTGCAGATTCTCCTTCTTATACACAGACATTCACGTCCACCCAAATCCCAGTCTCTTTGAGGAAGTGACGAGGTGTGAGCTCACCCACCTTTCACTTTCATTATTGCCCAGGAACGTTCCAAACTGTGAGGCATAAGCATGCTCAAAGAGCATGATGAGAAAATGCTCGTTAAACTCAAAGGAGCAAGGGAACTGCCGGAGGATCTGCCATACACAGTCCAAGAAGAGAAGAAACACAGGCGCCTCCCACTTCTGCTTGCTGTTGCAATAAGCTGACTGTGCACAGCGCTGTTGGAACGGGTGACCGGCCTAGTGGAGAAGATGGAAATGTGAGGGTCCTGGCCTGATCACACCTGGGAAAATGAGCTCACACACTCACAGTGGCATTCTGATCTGCTGGAATACCACAAGACCAAGGTAGCTCCTGTCTAGATGAGATTCAAACGACTAGCTTCTGCAACTAAGGAAAAAAGTTACAATTTCCAAACCCTTAGTGAAGTTGTGTAGTGAATTTATGAACATGGGCATTGCAAATGCCCTTCAGACATTAAATGCAAGGTAGAGCTTAATGACAAACTGATAAAATCCATGGACTGGACTCCAAACCACAATCCAAGCCTGTTTGTTAACACTCATTACGTAGCGTTATGCTGAAATTATACAGAGAAATACACGAACAGGGTAAGAGTCTCTAACCACAAAGACAGGACATGAAGGGAATGTATCAACTCTGTGTGAAAGGAAATTCTGGTCTCAAACCTCATTAAAGTATGATTATTTCTCTGGACCTCAGAGGAAGTGTGTAGGCTGGAGCAGGATGGACAAAAGGCAGAATATGCTCAAGTCTTGTCTTGTGGTCACAGCCTCCTCCTTCTGCCCCCCCCCCTCAAGTTTATCTGTATGCAGACCCAGCTTCTGGGAGACCGTCTATGCTTTACATTCTTTCTATTTCCCTTGTTGGTAACAAAGCACATGCTGAGGATCCCTTGTCTAAAACACTAGGGACCAGAGGTGCACTGGGCTCCAGGGGTTTTCACAAATGTGCACATGAGCTATTTTTGGGTTGGAACCTAAGTCTCACAGCACATGCTCATCCACAGAGCCCAAGGATGATTTGTGCAGTCTCATTCTGCACCTGCATTTCCACTGCAGCAATCACAGGAGGCCAGGAGTCAGCATTTGGGGCATTTGCGATTTCCACACTAGGGATGCTCAACCTGCACAGCTATGGCAGCGAATGAAGTGTTAAGTGAGCCATATAAGCAAAGAGAGGTGCTGGGGTGGGGCTGCAGCTCAGGGGTAGATCACCTGCTTACACACACACAGGCCAAGTCCAACCAACAACATGGAGGATTGAGAAACTCAAAGATAATGATGATTCTAAACACTTATTTGTTTGAAGGTGGATTAACTGACCCACAGAAAATTAAACATACAATTTCATTCATAATGTTAGCACCACAAACTGAGACCCCCCTCAATGATGGCATTCCTCTTATCCAGCAGCATTCTCACCTGCAGCCACTCTCTCTCTATCAGGGCCTCAAAGCCACGGATGGTCCTGCTTCTTGGTTCCAGGATGATCTGGGCCAGGGAAGTCACCTGCAGCGTGGAATCAGTCCCTTCTGTCCCATGAATCAATACCGACGCTCCCTCCCTGAGAGGAAAACCCAGAGCACAGAGGGGAAACTACTTAACAATGAACAGTCCATGAATAAAGCGATTCAGTCTCATGCCCTGTACGTCAGTAGAATGTGGAGTCTAAACGAGACACTGGACAGATGGAGTCTCTAAACAGGAGACCACAGTGAACCCCAAACTTCACACAGTTAGAGACCTTCTAAGTCAACAGACCTTCCAGCTGGCCTTCCAACCCTGGACAAACACAAAAGTCCTGTCACAGCCGGTACTTGCCTTTCCTGCTTCAGTGGCTGAGAAAAACCTTTCCCATCAAACCTATAAACACATTAAAATGACCTTTCCAACCCTGAGCTCAGCCTTCTCCTGTCAGCCTTTGCCAACTGCGATGGACCCAAGAAACAAGTCCTAAACTATACTCTGAGATACAAAGACATGGGGAAAAGAGCAAAAACACAACTGTCAGCCCATAAGCTTAGCAATGACACCGCTGCCTATAAGAGTCAATAGGTGCTTGGGACCCCTTTATCCTCAAGAGATACCCAAATGAGCCACACACTCGGCCTTCTTCCACCTTTGTTTTTGTTTGGCTTTTAGAGACAGGGTTTCTCTGTAGCTTTGGAGCCTGTCCTGAAACTTGCTCTGTAGATCAGGCTGGCCTCAAACTCACAGAAACCCACCTGTCTCTGCCTTCTGAGTGTAACAGGAAGGCTGCTTGTTTGTTCCCAGCTGCTTAGCTCCAAAATAACAACACAGAAACTATATTAGTTAAAACACTGCTTGACCCATTAGCTCCAACTTCTTATCGGCTAACTCTTACATATTAATTTAACTCATTTCTATTAATCTGTATATCGTCACATGGCAGTGGCTTACTGGCAAAGATTCAGCATTTCTGACTCTGGTGGTTCCATGGAGGCTCTCTGTCTCCACCCTTCTTTCTCCCCACATTCAGTTCCATCTCCCTGCCTACCTAAGTTCTGCCCTATCAACAGGCCAAGGCAGTTTCTTCATTCATTAACCAAGAAAAGGTGTGCCGTCTCCCCCCCCCCCCAGTTCTTCCATCCTTTTTATTGAGACCACAGTAAAGAAAATTTGGGAAGAAGGACATTTCATGTTTCTGTCTAATGCCAATTATTTTCCTATGTACATACATATTATACAGCAATAATGATGTTACTTTCTTTTTTAATATTTATTTATTTATTATGTATACAATATTCTGTTTGTATGCATGCCTGCAGGCCAGAAGAGGGCACCAGACCCCATTACAGATGGTTGTGAGCCACCATGTGGTTGCTGGGAATTGAACTCAGGACCTTTGGAAGAGCAGGCAATGCTCTTAACCTCTGAGCCATCTCTCTAGCCCCTATACAGCAATAATGAAAGACAATGTCCCACTATTTTTATATTATAATCATTAACTATATTTTATGCCATGGTTAGAACTATTTAGTAATGCCTATATAATATTCCATTAAGTGATTAAATTATAATCTATTTAATTCTATACATTTTATGATACCATATCTGTGGGATTATGCTGAGTTCTTATTGTGCAAACAACAGCCTCTACCAATAGTTGGTTATATAACCCCATTCCTAGAATAATATCTAATAATTATGCTAAACAATATGAGCAGATAGATACTTTGTGCCTTTCATACATACTGAATGTATCTCTGAATTATGAGTGCTATTTATTCTAAACTTAAGGTTTATTTCTGCATTTTGAGCAGTTAATTATAAAGCCAATTTTTATTGAGGTATAAATCCCAACATATCAGAAAAAGGAACCAAACATAGTAAAAACCCAGCCCGTTGGAGAAATAAAGATGGCTGCTCCTGGAGTCCCCTCCGCTCACTGTTCTGTTACTATTGCTGGGAAGATAGACATGGAGGTGAAGCCAGGCGGGGGCGTGGCTCAGCTTGCCTAGCACATCAAAGGCCCTGGTTCTATACTCAGTGCCACTTAAACTGGCTGTGGTGGTATACTCCTGTAGTCCCAGGACTTGATAGGTGGGAACAAAGAGGATCAGAAATGTAAGGTCATCTTCAGCTCCAAAAGAAGTTCTAGGCTAGCCTGGGATACATGACACTGTACTCATGATATTAGGAGTAACTCGGTAGACTTGAGCTAAAAGAAACAGAAATGTCCATGTCAGCCTCTCAGCCTTCTGAGCTGTTGTTTTCTTGTCACAAAACCTTGGTCTTTAATTTCCTATTTAATTGGCTAAGTCATAACCTAAGCCCAAACAAAGTCTCTGTCTGTTTACTAACAGAGCACAGGATCTTAGCCAACTCACTATAGCTTCTCTCTAGCCTTGAACAAATGAAAAAGGTATTCCCCTAATTTGGAAGCAAGAAACAAGTTAACATTTCTGAGTGCCACCCAGGGAGGTGACAATGCTGACACCTACCTATGGTTTCAGTGGGAATCCCCTTCTTTAAAACGCTCTATGCTTCTGCAACAGTTTCTACAATCCTCCTGCCTCTGTTCATTTTTCTGCCTCTGGTCTCAAGAGTTAGGAGCCTTTAATAGAGTGAATACTGAAATCATTTGGCAAACTGCATAACCACCAGCAGGATTCCTAGCTGAGACTAGCGTAACTCTCCAGAGCAAGCAATTTAGAATAAGAAACCCAGCACAGGAGAAAGGACAATGACACTGTGCGACAGGATTACTCCACTGAGTCTGCCAAGAAAACTTCCTTTCCTTCTTTTTCACAGCAAATTTATAATTGAAGGATTTCACAGAAAAAGTAGACTTGTGATACGTCTGTGTCATCACAGGCAGACACACGGGCACTAATCACATTCACTCAACAGACATGGTCATTCCAACTCAGACCCACACACCCTCACCAGGAACTGTAAGCACAAACGGTATTGATAGAGCCACCAGGAGGCTATGGAGTGGGAATGGACTTTAACGCACTCTATGCACAGTCTAGATAAGAATGATGTCATCAGTGTGAGTCCCACCCAGATAGGCAGAACACACACTACCTGTCAATGCACTGGGCCGCCAGGCAGGCAGTGGTCAGAATCTCCTTGATGTGTGTCAGCCAGTTGGAGGCTTCCAGCTTGCCGAGCCATCGATCCATGTTGTGGGTTTGTTCATTACACGCTTCCACGAGCTTGATTAAGCTTTCCTGAAGAACATGATATCTTTTAAAAATAAGAAAGAGAAAGTTACAGAAAGAAAAATGGACAGATAAGACAGAATGTCAAAGAAAACAAACCCAAATCTGTCCCTAGTACGTTCAATGGCAAGACAGTTCAGAACACTTGCATGGCTGTGCAGCAACCTGAGGATTAAGGACTGAAAAAGACTTTTAGCTCTACTGCAAAGATGCTTCAGTGTCTTGTGAAAAACCTTTCCTGCTCAACAGAGGAGACCCAGTTCACACGCTGGGTTACCTGGAGGGCAGAGGCCAGGACACTGCACTCTGGGACTGTCTGATCCGCAGATGTAGGGCAACTTACACCTTGACACTATCGCTGCTGTATGATCTAGATTACGCATCTTGGTCTCAGCAATGACACCCAAGACCAGACCCAAATCCTAGAGCCACCCCCTGCAGAACCTGTAAAGCCCTCCTTTGAGGAGAAGCAAGCAGGTGGAGGGAACACAAGGAGGGAACAGGTGGCTACGGAGAGACTAAACCTCTAAACCTTCTAATGTAGGAAGATGTAATTATATGTAGCAAATCTGCTCTGCCAGTCTGGCAGCAGTTGACGCTGTAAAAGCTCAGGGATGAATGAAAAAAAGATAGCTATCTAGTGAGGCTCATCTGTGCTTACCCAGCATGAATTTTTTTTTCTTATCTTACAAAATTCAATGAAAGCTGGGGTGGAGCTCATTGCTTAATATACCTAAATCTTGTATTCAACTGCTCTACACACACACACACACACACACACACACACACACACACTGGATGAAACTGAAAACTCTTTAGCTAAACTAAATAAAAAAGAGAGAACTCAAGCAAATCTAACAAGGAATGCAAGAAGGGACACTGCAACTCATACCACAGGAGCAGGAAGGATCATAGGGGTATGCATTGTGGCATGGCCTGTAATCCAGGCACCCCAGAGGCAGAGGCAGATGGAACTCTGAGTTTGAGGCTAGTCTGGTTTACATAATGAGTTCCAAGCCAGTCAGGGCTACATAATGAGATTCTATCTCAAGAAGAAAAAGTAAAAAGAAGGGTTGTGAACTTCTATGAGCAATTATACACCAACAAACTGGATACCCTAAAAATACCTGCCAAAACTGAGTCATGAAGAAATGGAAAATGTGAACAAAACAATGAGTAAACAAACAAACAAACAAAACCAAAAACCACCCCCCCCCCAAAAAAAAACAAACCAGTAACAAAAACCAAAAATCTACCATTAAAGAAAAGCTCAGGTCCTGAAGGCCTCTCAAGCTACAAACACTTAAAAGAACTAAATACTAGTCCTGTCCAGTCTTCCAAAAGCCTGAAGAGAGCATTGTGTTACTTACTAGCCCAACTCTAATATCAAAGTTATTTAGTGATAGTACTTGGGAGGCAGAGGCAAGTGGATCTCTGTGAGATCGAGGACAGCCTGGTCTACAGAAGTTCCAGGACATGCAGGGCTACACAGAGAAATTCTGTCAGACAGACAGACAGAAAGACAGAAAGAAAAATCTCATTCATGGAAACAACAAAAAGAATAAAATACTTTAGTGAATTTACTCAAGACTGTAAAAGATTTGTACACTAAAAGCTACAAAATGCTCAAGAAATTAATGTAGACATAAATCAGTGGAAAGAGATCTCATGCTCATGGCTGGGAAAATGGTTAGAGTATCCTTCTATCCAAATCAATCTGCAGACTCTGTATCTCCCTTACAAAATCTACTGGCACACTGCTGCCAGCAATAGGCGAAAAGACAGTGCTAAAACTCCTGTGCCAAGAACGGAGGCAGCCCAGCCACCCTCCTCCCAGGAAAGCACATAACAAACCGAGAACTAAATCCATGGATCTCTGGCTTTTGTCTCGTGATTTCCCGAAAGTCCCAATACTGCTGCAGCTGTTCCATTAGGAACCTTCCTTTCTTTCTCTCCTGGTTTAAAAAAACATTTTTATTCAGCAATATTTGGCCTCCTGGCTTATTCTTTCAGGATTGCAAGTCATGAAACCAGGAGGCTAGTTCCACAGACCACAGGTGCAACAGCTACAGGACCACTGAAACTGCTGACAAGAGGAGACACGAGTATTTCTGCCACAGACAAGAAGGCGAGATGACGGATATGTCGCCTCATCATTTCTTAATCTGCAGCTGAATCAAAATCACACACCAGACAAAACAGTGTGAACTCCTTTGCAAAAAGTAGCCACACCTATGTTGAAGAACACAAGGCTGACTGATATGAACTTCGAGATTGTGGAGTTGGAATGTTGCAGATTTAGTCTGCATGTTCAACTATCTCTGTTCCTTTAGTAGCTATCCAGCTGTCTGACCTAGCCTTTCAACCACTGGTAAAACTTTGGAGCGCAGGACCGTCCACTAGCAGCAAGCTAAGAATGTTATGTTGTCAGACAGCACCTAAGACCTGCTAGAGGAGAGCCCCAGCTTCCTGTACCCCATCTATCTGATGTTCCTACCACTGTACCTGGAAAATGCCTTACTTTATGTCTTTCATCCTGTGACTATGAAAACTTCCTGAAGCCGCTTCCACACCAGAACAAGTTGTTTGGGGCAACCCGAATCTATGTTTCTGGGTCAGGGTCACTACATTTGCCTCAAGAAAAAACTCACTCTTCTTCCCTTTGAGATGAGAGCTGTTCTGCATTGACAAACACATACATTTTCATTCATTAAACTTTAGTAAAGCAGATGGGGCAGGGAAGCCCAGAGCAGGTTGCCCAGCCTATTCCAGACCCTCCATTGTGTGGAGTAGCCCTGATCTCTGTTTTGAACAAGTACAGGATCCCCCTCTGCAATCAGCACAGAGAGTCCCCACCACGCTGGCCTCTTTACCTCTCAATGGACTTGTGAATCCGCCTCCACTGGGGATAGTGGGCTTCCTGTTCAAAGCCCCCTCCTTTGGCTCTAGCTTGCTGGGCCACATTTAGTGATCTTGTGTCAATGATGTAACCACGCTTTCCTGCCCTGAGGGTGGCATTTATCAGCTTCTCATCTTCCTTGCACCTTCGCCCATTTGTGCCAGTCAGAGGCTGACCACTTCGCATAATCACCTGGAAGCACACATGGTAACAACTCAATAGTGGTTACTCAAGTTTCCGAGAAGGAACTGGATCAGGGTTCTCTGGCAAACAATCTGTGGTACTCTGCCAAGAACGCTGATGAGCAAGACATACTCAAATGCACTGCATGCCTTAACAGCTGTAAAACACAGACAGGCCTTGCATTTTAATACAATTATTTTTCTGCTATCGCAAACATAATGAACTCATTACCTCTAATGAAGTACGCGCTGTACTTCATTTAGTCCATGAACTGACTTGCAGTAGATCTGGCCCCATAACAAAGATGATAACAGCCTAAGCCAGTAAACTGAGTCTTTGTGGGAGAATAAAATATTCCACACCTCAAATAAATTGCAGACCTCTACAGACCCAGGAATGGCTCTGAAAAGGCTCCCTACAAAAAGAAGCATCCACATGTCATTAGCAATAGAGGAAGCAGGCAGAGATTTTTTGTCTGATGTTTCCTCTGCCCGTTCAGCCTGGAGGAAAACACTGGGGTCTGACACATGCAGAGGACCACACAGGCTGTCAGCAGGGAGACTTCGTCTGTATGACAACCAGCCTGGCTGACTGTATGCATGTTCTTCTTTACCTAACCAACTGCCCACTTCCTTCTCTACACACAATCCACACCTCTCTTTCTGATTTTCTAATTCTGCCTTTCAGTTCTTCGTCTCATGTCTTCACACAGGATAAAATCCACATGCTCCTTCCCCTTTGTATCTCTATCAGCTTATCTGATAGACTACCACTACTGAGTCCTGGAGGAAAGAGTAGACGTCAACTCCATATACACGGGGCTGGCTCTGGCAAGAATTACAGAGAAACACAAAATAGAAAGTTTATATACACCCTTGTTGGGGGAATCATTTCCAATGTTCTGAAAGCTGCCTAATTATTTATCCTCTATTGCCCCTCTGCCATCCTTTTCAGTATTCCCCACGTTCCCACCACCACAGGTTCTACCTCATCTCAAGCCCAAAGCAGTGGGATCAACAGAGTGAGGACTGAAACACAGAACTCTGCGAGCCAGAACACATTCTTCCTTCTTTCTAAGTTGTTTCTCATAACTGTCCATTTCTCTATCTGAGCCAAATTCCTGGTGACTACTAAAAAACCTTGCAGAATACTCCATTAGGCTTAGCCAGTGTCTGATCAGCCCTAAAGCTGAAGCTGTAACACCTGGAACCACAAAAGAGCTTTTCCTGCTTTGTTGCACCTGAGACTCCCACAGATGCATTACATTCATTACTTGAGCCTTTTCTTTTGTTTAGAACTGTAGGAGTTCATGAATCCTGTCACCCTGGGCAGACACTACAGTTTGGCTCAGAATAAACAGTAATTATTTTATAGTGATGCCACCAGGGGACTCAACACTACATTTGTACCAGTTGTTAAAATACTGTACTACAAACACTGAAAGAGCAATCCCACTGCTGGCAGGACAGGTGGCCTGCTGACAACATTGCAAAATTTTAAAACTCTGTCACCCTGATGCCCTCTTTATTCCTGTGGAAAAGGACAATGGTAGATAGCTCTAACTGTCTAGTTTATTATGGGCTGCATATGAGAAACAAAGTTTACTGAAAAGCAAGAGGAGACAAAGTGCCAGACATGGTGGCACATGCCTTTAATCCGGCACTTGGGAGGCAGATGCAGGTGGAGCTCTGTGAGTTTGAGGTCAGCCTGGCCTACAGAGAGTTCCAGGACAGCCAGAACTACATGACAGACTAGTGAGACCCTGTCTCAAAAAAGTAAAGGGGTGGAAGAGAGCAGAAAGTAATTCGGAAAGCTCATGCCCAGCAAGCTCTAGACTGCTACATCCCCTGTGAGGAAGCCCTGATAGAAGTGTCTTGTTAATGTGAGCAGGCATGCGTCAAAGACCAATGGGGAAGTGACAAAGCCGTGCCTCCAGGTCAGGTCAGAGAGATGCACAACCGTCCTCTAGCCCAAGTGTAAATGTTGCCAGTGTATACAAAACTACAAGTGCAGCTTCCTTCTCCTGGATGCATACAGCCTGAGTCTGCTGGCTGACGGAGACCTCTCACCCAAACTAGCTGCCCCACATACTGTACACAATACACAAGCTGAGGCTCCAGCTGTGCACAGGTGGTGGTACTCCATCAGATTACACACACCTACCCAATCCAGATTTTCTACATGTGCATCTATTCTTTCTTCACCTTGGCTGTCCCAGTCAGAGCTCAGGGACCCAAGATCTCACTGGTCTCTGCAAGCCCTAATTTCCCAGTCGCTAGAGCCTGAGTAAATGGCATGCGTCATTCTTCTTTCTCTTGTGAGTCAATGTCTGCTCAACTCACTGTTCACATGGAAATTTGGTAGGAATAATTGTAATAAGCACCAAAACAAAACAGGATTCTAGGAAATGTCACTCTTGTGCCTTATGAACATTGCAGAAACATTAAATAAACATAGTTTCTTTCACACTGTGCTCTGAAGATAAAGCCAGCCTTCCTGGAGCTGAGCAGTACTGAAAGAATTCAGTCTCCTCAGGAAAGCATCCCACTCCCGGAGGCCTGCAGTTCACGTGAGGGATGCACTAGTGGGAATGATCTGGCTAATGATTTTAGCCAAAAGGCGCACAGAAAAGGGAATACTCCCAAGTAAAGGACCACGCCTGTCAGCGGAGCAGCGCTCCCTATACTCACCATGCCGTTCTTTTTATGGTAATAGCTCAGTACTGGGAAGCGCCCCCCATGTCGAAAGGCTGCCACCTTCCGAAGAGCTTCATCATCGACGGACTTAGGCACAATGACAATTGGCGGGTAGGAAGGACAGACAGCAAATTCCTTATTGACATAACTCAGTCTCCATTCACTGGTCTGGAAAACACACAGTACTTCAAACCTAAGCAAGCAGCTCAGTGTCATAAAGCATCTAAGTTTTAAAGGCTTTGGAGATGATTTCCAGGGAAGCCATTCAGCAGGAAATTTGGACATCTAACTCACACTCACTCCAGTCTTTAGGTGGCTCAAAACCTAGTATACATTAAGTTGTTACATCTACCAATTAACTCAAATTAACTCATAGTATGTCAGGACTGGCTTTAAGCAAAACGATGTTTTACTTTTATTTTTAAGCAATATTTATACAGGTAATTTAAAAAATATCTGGACTATGTTAATCAATTGGAAGGAAAAGTATTGTAGCTATAGCAATTATATCAACACATGGGCAAAATGTTCAGCCCAGAATGAAAAAGGCTAAGCCAACAGCTAGTACATACTCTAAAGTTAGGCATGAATAACCCAACCCCACCTCACTAGCCTTCAAAGGGAAAGAATCCTTTTCTCAAGTAAAATAAGGTGTTGGGTTAACTCTTAGCGCCTACAATGTCCAAATCTTAACTTACAGCAGAGGAATAGAGCTCAAACTCTTGTTCAGGAAGGAAGGAATGCCAGCCATCTTCAATCACCTCAAACATAGGTCGGTAGAAGAAGGGGTACATCAGGGTGACCGAGTCCAGAGTGGACAATGCCTAGAGGACAGAAAGATAAAGATTCCACAACTGAAATAATTCTAATGAAGCAGCAGTTAGTAATAGGACCTGGTAATGATGGAACCCAATACAGGTCTTCAATGTCATATCTCTATGTGGAGCTACAGTCTGATTGTAGCTAACATCCCCACTGCAGCATCTAAGACACCTGACACACAACCACTCAACACTTGTTGCCTGAATGAAACAAGCAACAGAACAGTCTGTGTCTAATGAAATCATGCCTGTTGACACAATTTAAGAACGTCCAAAGCTCAATAAAAATGTCCAAGAATTTCTGGACACTGGAGAACAAAAAGCCTTGGGTTAGTTACTAGAGTCTGAGCTAAATAGCCAGTAGCTAACTAGACACTGTAAGTCATTTGAAATCTATGCCTGCTTGTCACTATAAAAAAGGAATACTCAACTCTGGCCAGTTGCCAAGTATCAGAAAAGCCTCAAGCTCCAATCCCAGCAATACAGTGGTTAAGTCACATAGCCTCCCTATGCCTTATGCAATGGAGGAAATTTCACAGGCTTATTAGGAGTCTTCATGGAGATAAGGCATTTAACAGGCCAACAACAGTGTGACACATTTAAAAAAAAAAACCTGAGTTCTTACAAGACATACATATACAGAAGCCACATCTACACTCACTTCCTCCTTCCTAAAAGGATCTGCCAGTTGGCTAGGCATTGTCCTTTCCTTATGCTACACAGGGCACACCCAACCAATGCGAGCCTAAGACATTCCTTTGTCTAAATGGTAAAACATTATTTCAGTTTGTTTTCTTTTTCACGGTGGGGAGTACAGCCAAGTCAAGACCACATTTCCAAGTGAAAACTATACATGGCAGACTATTCAATCCACTCTCTCTTTTCCTCAAGTAGAATTTCCAAAAGCAGAAAGGTTTGTGTGCCATTCCCTTAGTAACACATCACCTGATCCTCTACTTCTTGTTAAAAACCAAACAAAATTGTGATCATAGATTTAAGACTTTTCCTCTCCTTTTTAATAGCTAAATCCGCTTTTTAAAAAAAGACATAAAGCCAAATAACTCAGTTACACAGAGTAACTGCGGAAGGAAAAAAAGTAAACTAGACTCTGTAATTACCTAGAAATTAAACACAGAGTCAGTTGGTATAATTTAGTGGTGGTGATTTAAAATTGGGGTGTATACCGAAACAGTCAGAAGGTGAAAACGGAGTGTGAAATCTTCAATTGAGAGCTTAAACTATCCAAGCAAATTTGCTCAAGTGTGGCCAGAACCAATGTTCAAAACTTTCTTATAAGCAAAACCAAACACATCTTAAATGAGCTGATGAAAGCAAATACATACCTTCATATATAAGTCACAGGTGACAACTGTTGACGAGAGGCACTTGCTTTAGTCTGTTACACAACACTGTGAATATACTCCTGACACACAGCTGAATGGTAAGCTGAGAAATGGTGAAGACAGTCAACTTTATGTGATGTGGCTATTTCTACCACAACGTCTCAGCATCAAACTGTTCTCACAGAAGGGCCCTCCAATGGCAGCTACCATTTATCAAGTACTAAGAATTCACATATACCCACGAATGTAATCGTATAACTTCCCTGAAAGACAGGTAATGATATACTTATCGTATAATGAGACTAACTGTGAGCGATAAGCACTTCACCCACGGCCGCATCACATGCTAACAGAGGAACGACGCTATTACAACAATCGCAGTATTAAGAGCGCTGCTCAGAGTTCAAGGGTTTTCTCTATTTCAAAGACACACTACACTCAGGAAGATCACACCCGCTCACTGTACCGTGTCCACAATCCAACTAACTGTACTTGTTTCCTTGCCTTAAAACTCCTTATAGGTTGTTCCTTCAAGAAATCCACTGAAACAGAACAACAGTTCACAAACTGTCTTCGTCGCAGAAAGCATCAAGATTTGTATAGTAAACATGATTCCTGGGTTGTTGTTGTTGTTTTAAAGAATTCATACATACTCAGATGAAATAGCTTCTATTTATTATCTGATCAATATGAACTCATGGAAATTCTATCATGAAATTCCACAAACTTCTAAGCAATTGATGGGATTAAGAATTCTGTAGATGGAGTTTTGGGGGTCGCTTATGTACACTATCATATCATCTGCAAATAACGAAAGTTTAACTTCTTCCTTTCCAATTCGAATCCCCTTGATTCCATTATGTTGTCTTATTGCTATTGCTAGAACTTCAAGCACTATATTGAAGAGGTATGGCGAAAGTGGACAGCCTTGTCATGTTCCTGAGTTAAGTGGGATGGCTTTGAGTTTCTCTCCGTTTAATTTGATGTTAGCTGTCGGCTTGCTGTATATAGCTTTTATTATATTTAGGTATGACCCTTGTATCCCTAATCTCTCCAAGACTTTTAACATAAATGGATGTTGAATTTTGTCAAATGCTTTTTCAGCATCTAATGAAATGATCATATGGTTTTTTTCTTTCAGTTTATTTATATGCTGGATTATATTGATAGATTTTCGTATGTTGAACCAGCCCTGCATCTCAGGAATGAAGCCTACTTGATCATAATGGATAATTTTTCGGATGTGTTCTTGGATTCGATTTGCCAGTATTTTGTTGAGGATTTTTGCGTCGATATTCATGAGTGAGATTGGCCTGTAGTTCTCTTTCCTGGTTGAGTCTTTGAGTGGTTTTGGTATCAGAGTAATTGTGGCTTCATAAAAGGAGTTTGGTAATGACCCTTCTGTTTCTATATTGTGGAATACATTAAGGAGTATAGGTATTAGATCTTCTTGGAAGTTCTGGTAGAATTCCGCATTGAAACCATCTGGACCTGGGCTTTCACCAACCCCACAACAGACAAAGGTCTGATCTCCAAAATATATAGAGAACTCAAGAAACTAGACTTTAAAATGCTAATTAACCCAATTAAAAAATGGGGCACTGAACTGAACAGAGAATTCTCAGCAGAGGAAGTTCAAATGGCCAAAAGACACTTAAAGTCGTGCTCAACTTCCTTAGCAATCAGGGAAATGCAAATCAAAACAACTTTGAGATATCATCTTACACCTGTCAGAATGGCTAAAGCCAAAAACACCAAGGATAACCTTTGCTGGAGAGGCTGTGGAGGAACGGGTACCCTCATCCATTGCTGGTGGGAATGCAATCTTGTGCAACCACTGTGGAAGTCAGTGTTTCGGTTTCTCAGGAAATTCGGGATCAACTTACCCTTGGACCCAGCAATACCACTCCTGGGAATATACCCAAGAGATGCTCTATCATATGACAAAAGCATTTGTTCAACTATGTTCATAGCAGTATTATTTGTAATAGCCAGAACCTGGAAACAACCTAGATGCCCTTCAATGGAAGAATGGATGAAGAAAGTATGGAATATATACACGCTAGAGTACTACGCTGCGGTAAAAAACAATGACTTCTCGAATTTTGCATGCAAATGGATGGAAATAGAAAACACTATCCTGAGTGAGGTGTCCCAGACCCAAAAAGATGAACATGGGATGTACTCGCTCATAATTGGTTTCTAGCCATAAATAAGGGCCACGGAGTCTACAATAGGTGAACCTAAAGAAGCTAAGTAAGAAGGTGAACCCAAGGAAAAACATATAGTTATCCTCTTGGCTAAGGGAAGTAGACAAAATTGCCAGGGAGAAAATTAGGATCTTGGGGGTGGGGTGGGATGGGGGTAAGGGGAGATGGGGAGAGAAAAGGTAGAAGGGAAGGAGGGGGGACTTGGGGAATCAGGAGAATTGGGATAAAGGAAAGGTGGATAGGGGAGCACGGAACCACAATTCTTAGTTAAGGGAGCCACTTTAGGGTGGGCAAGAGATTTGACCCTAGAGGGGCTCCCAAGTGCCCAAGATGAGGTTCCCAGTTAGTTCCTTGGGCAGCTGAGGATTGGGAACCTGAAATGACCCTATCCTAGAGCAATACTGACGAATATCTTGCATATCATCATAGAACCTTCATCTGGTGATGGATAGAGATAGAGACAGAGACCCACACATGAGCACTGGACTGAGCTCCCAAGGTCCCAATGAGGAGCAGAAGGAGGGAGAACATGAGCAAAGAAGTCGGGACCACGAGGCGTGCACCCACCCACTGAGACAGTGGAGCTGATCTACTGGGAGCTCACCAAGGCCAGCTGGACTGTGACCGAAAAAGCATGGGATAAAACCGGACTCTCTGAACATGGCGAACAATGAGGGCTGATGAGACGCCAAGGACAATGGCATGGGGTTTTGATCCTACTTAATGTGCTGGCTTTGTGGAAGCCTAGCCAGTTTGGATGTTCACCTTCCTAGATATGGACGGAGGGGGGAGGACCTAGGACTTACCACAGGGCAGGGAACCTGGACTGCTCTGTGGACTGGAGAGGGAGGGGGAGAGGAGTGGGGGGAGGGGGAGAAGGGTGGGGGGAGGGGGAGAAGGGTGGGAAGAGGGGGAGGGAAATGGGAGGCTGGGAGGAGGTGGAAACTTGTTTTTTGTTTATGTTTTTTTCTTCTTTTCTTAATAAAAAAAATTAGAATAAAAATACGAAAAAAAAAGAATTCTGTAGAAAGTTAACACTAAAAGTGCAGGAAACACAAGAGGCCCCACTGTTCTTGTGGGACACCAATCAGGTAGGGCTTTTCCTACATCAGCAGACATGGGGTCATGATCAAACACCTGACTGAAGAAACACAAGGCTGCATGAAATCAGAACACAGCCTTTTTTCCATCAGATCTTTGCCTGCAAAATACTTACCTCAATGGAACTGGCTATATTTAAACATTCCTCCATCCCAGGAATATCCAGCTGAATAATTCGGAAATCTTTACATTTTATGATGATGGTACCCAGAGAGCCCACGAACCTGCAAGAATGGTAAGGAAACCAGAGAGGATAACAGGTTAGAAGCAGATCACAGAGGGTCAGGAATTTAGCCTTTATCATGCAGCACGAGAGAGCACTGAGTAAGTTTATGCACTAAAGATGAACTGAGGAATCTAGTAGCCTCCTGCTGGTATGGATGGATAACCCAAACTGCTGGTAACGTTCCCACCAGACTGCATTAAGGCACAATGCCTGTAGAAACCTTAACATCCAAAATATGCAGTGGAGCAATACAAAGCATGTTGTCACTCACACACACTTCATAGTGAGCTGGTTAATCAATTTGCCTTCTCCCGCCTGAAGTACACAGAACTCACAGGGAACCTGAGAAAAGCAGAGGTTTTTTTTTTTTTTTAGTTTTTTGAGGTAAGGTTTCTCTGTAGTTTTGGAGTCTTCCTGGAACTTGCTCTGTAGGCCAGGCTGGCCTAGAACTCACAGAGATCTTTCTGCCTCTGCCTCCCCAGTGCTGGGATTAAAGGCGTGCACTCCCACTACCCAGCAAAGAGAGAATTTAAGTGCAGGTGAAAGTATATAGAAATATTTTTGACTCTGAGACACTCTCTTGCACAGATGAGAAGTATGGAACGGGGAACTGGAGACAGCTCAGCAGTGAAGAGCGCTTTGCGTTCTTCCAGATCCACACTCTGTCACCAGAACTCACACAGGGTGGCTCACAACTGCCTGTAACTCTAGTTCCACGAGATTCAACACCTTCTTGCCTCCTGGGGCACCTTCGCTCACGTGTACATACCCAAACACACATATACACATAAGTAAAAAAGTATGAAGTGGGAAAATACACATGAATTACATACTTTCCTTAAGGGTCAGCCCTTTTCTTCTCAGAAGTAAAACTGAACAATATTGAGGGCTGATTATTACCCTCAGTAGCAGATAAGCAACAATCCAGAAAATAAATAAGAAATATGACCAAACTGAACTTTTGTTGTTATTGAGAGGCTCTTCCATACATACATGAGGTGGCTGTCAAGTTTGTCATCCACCTGCCTCGGCCTTCCCAGTGCTATTACTGGTGTGTGCCACCTTACTGAACTTTAAATATTTTTTTGAGGTAATAAAATAGAAAATAAAAGACAATGTACTCAGCTGCGGCAAGGCATGGTGGTGCACACACACACAACTGTAATTCCAGCACTTACTTGGGAAACTAAGGTTGGAGAGTCGGGAGCTCAAGACAGGCATAGGCTGCAAAAGGCGGGCCTGTCTACTTTTTTTTGGAGGGGGGGCTTTAAATTATATTCATGCACAACTTTGTGACGTGAGATTGACAACCAATGTTTCGAGAAATGGCAAGGAAAATTCAAGGTATGTGATGGGGGAAAAATTAAAGAGAACACTGAAAATAGGCCCAAGTGGAGTTCAAAACGCCCACAGAGATGACACCCCTGAGACCTTAGCCCGGGTATAGCAAAAGCCAGGTAGCCAGTGCAGATGGCTTTCAGATGTAGGCCTCAGAAAGTTCATTTAGCTGGCTGGGCGAGGATGCCAGGAAAAAAAAAAAAAAAAAGGAAGCATCTGTCCCAGGTCCTTATGGACCTGGGTGTGGTGGGCGCTCACCGTTTGTCAATGGCGTCGATATTTGAATGGAGGAGCCACAGCTCCTCCGTGTTGTCCTGCCGGGAGGACAGGATCAGGTGGTGGCCCGTCAGACACAGGGTCCCTTCCACGGCGGGGTAGAAAGGCCGGTGCAACACCACATTGTCCACCCGTGGGGTCTTAATCAGCTCCGCGAACTCCATGGTCCCCGGGTGGCCACAGCCTGGGGGGATGACGACTCCCGCTGGTGAGAGGCGGCTAACCGGCCCAGAATTAGGCGACCCTAATGGGCGGGTCCGGGAGGTCGAGCCCCGCCCCGGTTGGGCGGATGCGGCAAGGCCTGCGGGGTACGCACCACCCTGGAACCGCTTCCCGGCGTCTCTTCCCCACCACTGGCCGGGGCTCGGCCGCAGGGGAGGCCTCGCGGCAGGCCCTGTAGAAGCCGCTGCCACCGGCCTCTGACGGGCGGGCTGCGGAGGAGGACCCGGCTTCGGGCAGCATCCGAACCCGAGCCGCTAGGGACTTCTGGCGGAAGTAGCTACTGCCTGCCGCACCGGGCAGTAACTCCGGGCAGAAGTAGAGGAAGACTCAAGACTCGGAAGACATAGGGAACGGACCGGAAGTTGGTCCGTTGTTAAATCTGGTGGAACACAGCCAGAAACAATGACTTTCTGTTCCTACAAGGGAAAAACTCCCACCTTCTGCCCACGCAGTCTTTGCTCTCAAAAATATTTCTTATCGGAGAAAGCAGAAATAGAAGACGTAGCTGACCTGCCGCCCTCCTGACGGCTCTTCTGGCCGTTTGCTATAACTGGTGGCTATTCTCATGCAGTGATCCACGAAGAGATGTCAAGTTTGGGATTGAAGCAGTGATTGTGATTTAGAAGAAGGCTCGGGGTGTCTGAAAGGGACACGGCCCTAAGCCTCAGACTCTGAGAATGCTATGACGTTAAACAAGAAAAGTATATAAACACCTAAAAGAAGAATGCAGAGAGGAACTGATTAACTGTCGTCCTGTGAATTCCAAGACATTCATGTATTGATCACCACCTCACAGCGTCCCAGCTAAGTACACTCTAGCTGAACTGCTCATAAAAGCTGCAATGACAGTTTTACTCATGTAATTTCCTCCTTCTTGCTTCCCGTCTCTTCTTTAAACTGACATTTTATTTCAGAAAAAAGAATTACGTTTGAGTTATTAGCTTTGGAAATTCTCACCAGGCAGTATCTAAGAACTGCTAGCTAGCCGATTTCAGAGTATGCAAAGTGAGCCTGACCAGGTTGCTTTTCTTCTTGTCTTCCTTAAAACCTTCGTAAAGCACCCCCTGAGATTCCAGTTTATCTGCAAAAGAAAAACAGCCCAAGGGAAGGATGAGGGAAGGATGTAGGCTAAGGGAAGATGAGGGAAAGTATCGTAAAGCCATTTTTCCAACTGAATTATTTTCCTTCCTTGTGTGGCTCACCATAATAACTACCAATTGTGGGATGGAGAATTTACTTCCAATCTAGACAATAGTGGAAAGTTTTACAAGAGAAAACATGAAAGTAGAACTTTGAAGGGTAAGATGTCCAAGGAAAAACGTAGTGTCCAATTTAGTGTACATTAAAAGATAGTAATTCCCCAGGGAGTCTATGATCCTTCTGGCTCTCTTGACAATGAATTATGCAAGTGTTGTATCTAGTTATAAAAATGTTCCGTGTTCTATAAAGTCATAAACTGCCCCCCAAGGGGAAAAATCAGCATCTTCTGGGATGTTATAATGAAATACCAGAAACTATTACAAAATTACATCAACTGTGATTTGAAGCTCAAAGAATAAAAAGTTTATGAGCGCTGAGACAACCAAAATTCAGTAGTTAGGAATAAAGCTTGAGCAAACAGAGAAGAGCAGTTTGCTACATGAGCAGTAGGTGGCAGTAGAATGCAAAGACAATGGGATCTGCTTCTATTAAAGTGGTCCAATGATGTAGTCAATTATTACTACAGTCCAAACAGCCAAGAAATAACGGTCTTGGAGGATTCTGATAAGCCAAGAAGCTGATGGAATTTATAATGTATACAAAGAATTTACCAAAGGACTATTAAGATAGTTCAATGGGTGTCTTTGTCAGTATTTTATTGCTGTGAAGAGACACCATTATCACAGGAACACTTACAAATAAGGAAACATTTAATTAGTTCTTGCTTGCAGTTTCATTGGTTTAGTCCATTATCAACATGGCGGGAAGCATAATGGCACTCAGCCAGACATGATGTTGGAGAAAGAATTGAGAATTCTACACCTGGATCTGCAGACAGCAGGAAGAGTCACTAGTCTGGCTTGAGCATTTAAGACCCCAAAACCCATACCCAGTGACACACTTCCACCAACAAGACCATACCTTCTGATCCTTTCAAATAGTGCTACTCCCTAAGCATTCAAATATACGAAACTATGGGGCCATTCTTACTCAAGTCATCACAATGCGTAAAGAGCAAGTGTGAAGACCTGAGTTCAGCTAGCCAGAGCACATACAAAAGCAGAGACCTGGGTCTAAAATCTCAGTGCTGGGGTAAGGAGGGCAAAGACAAGAGGTTCCTGAGGTCTCACAGGCTGACCAGTGTAGCAAAAACAGCAAATTCTGGACCAACCAATTAGAGACACTGTCTCAAAAATAAAGTGGAGGGAAATCAAGAAATGCACAGGCCCACACAGTCAAACACACCTGCACACACACACACACACACACACACACACACACACACTATAAAAATAAAATGTTAAGGGGCACCAGAGAGATGCCCCAGAGATTAAGAGTAGTCACTGCTCTTCCAGAGGACCCAGGTTCAGTTCCAAGCACCCACATGGTAGCTCACAACTATCCTTAACTCCAGTTCCAGGAAATCTGGTGCCTTCTTCCAACCTCTGAAGGCAACAGGGAAGTACAAAGTGCACTACATACATTCAGGTAACACACTCATACACATAAAGTAGATTTTTTAAAAAAATAAAATTAAAAATTTCAAAGGAATTTTTTCATTGTAGTACAGGTGCTACTATTATTACCATCTCTGTTCTTAAGATTAAAATGGTATGGGTGTATAATCAGCAAAATGTTATCCTAGGAACCACAAAAACCAAACATAATATTTGTGTTTCTGAGTCCGATTTATTTCTAACGTAATCAAAAGTCCATCAACTCTGCTGAAAACATGAGTGAGTATCTTCTTTACATCTGAATAAAACTGCATTATGTGTGTCATGTTTTTCTTTATCCATACAGATATGGCTGATCCGTATTTCAGCTATTGTAAACAGTGTTTTAATAAGCATTGATGTGCAAGGACCTCTTATAACATGTCTGTGTTATGTTGATTGAACACTCTTTGGATAATAGCCAGGGTTGGTATGGCTACATCATGTGATAATTCTATGGTTTGGTTCTTTTTCAGTTAATTTTACTTTAGATGTCTTGTGGGCCATGACACATGCATGAAGTTCAGAAGACAACCCATACAACTTACAGGAAGCAGTTTCCTCCTTTCACATTGAGGGCTCTGGGGATTGAACTCAAGTCATCAGGCTTTGTCAGCAAGCATCCTTAGCTATTGAACCTATTGGTGATCTTATTGTTTGCATTTTGAGGAGCTCCCCCATACTGTTTTTCATTGTGCTTGGACTAATTTACATCCCCACTAGAAATATGAGAGCTCTTCTTCTCCATCCTCAAAAGCATTTGGTGAGAGAGCAGGTGTGTGTGTGTTCATGAAGGTGCATGTTTGTGCATGTGGAGGCCAGAGGTCAACACTGGGTGGCTTACTCAATCAATCTCCACCTTTTTTTGAGACAGAGTGTCTGTCACACCTTGGAGATCATTGACTCGGCTCAATTGGCTGCTCAACAAGCCCCAAGATTCTCATGTCTCCACCTTCCCAACAGTGGGATTACAGGTATGTGGTACTGTACCCAGGGTGGTTTTATTTTATTTTATTTTATTTGTGTGTGTGTGTGTGTGTGTGTGTGCATGGACGATGCTAGAGATCAGAGACCAGCTTGTAGGAGTTTATACTCTTATTTGGATGGGTTCTGGGGTCCTAACTCAGATGGTCAAGCTTGGTGGCAAGCACCTCTACTGGCTAAGCTTTCTCACCTCCTCCACACCCAGCATTCTTATATGTGTTCTAGGGGATCAAACTCAGATCCTCATACTTTCATGGTGAGCACTTTATTGACTGAGCTGTCACCCAAGCCTGCATTTGTTGTTTTCTTAATGATAGCCATTCTGACTGCAATGAGTTGGAATCTCGATGTTTATTTAATTTGCATTTCCCTGATGGCTGAGGATGTTGAACACATCTGCATATGTTTATTGACCATTTGTTCTTCGTCATTTTATTAGCCCATTTATTCGCTGGATTGCTTGGGCGCTTGGTAGTTTGTCTCTTGAGTTCTGTATTCTAGATATTAGTCCTCTACCAGATATATACTGGCAAAGATTTCTCTGCCTTCAGCAAGCTGTCCCTTCACTGTGCTGCTGATGTTCCTTTTCTGCAAAGAAGCCTTTTAGATCCACACAATACATCAGTTCTTCAGATTACTTCCTTGTTATTGAAGTCCATTCCAGTCAGACCTGCCGATACTTATCATCTTCAGACTTCCCCCCACCTTTTCCTGATTTCACTTTTTCTCCATGAAGACATCCATGAATGTAGGAGATCTTTCCCTCTTCTAGGCTTTTCTTTGGATTCTTCCATATTTCCAGATTTTAACAGAGACTTTCATTTCTTTGACTACATGTATTTTTATGAAGCTGTTGTGTATGAGATAGTTTTCCTGGTTCCTTTCTTGGCATGTTCACCAGAGGTATGTAGGAGGGCAACTGGGATTTATACTTTGACTTCTCTTGCTGCTATTTAGCTGAAAGCATATATCAGTCCTAAGAGTTTTCTGATGGATTCTATAGAATGTCTTACACTTAGGATCATATCATCTGTAAATGGGGTTCATTTTGCTAGCCATATCCTATTTATATTCCATTGGTTTCTTTCTCTTGTTGCTCTAGCTGAGACTTCAAGCACTGTGTTGAGTAAGTGTAGAGAAATTAATCATCTTTGCTTATTTATTTTAGGGGAAATGTTTAATTTTATTATAATGTTAGCATGTAGCCTTTATTTTTTGAAGTATATTTCTTCTAGTCCAAGTTTCCTCAGAGTTTTTATCTCGAAGGAATGGTGGACTTTGTCAGAGAACTTTTCAGAGACCTATTGATATTATCATTGATCTTTGTCCCTGAATCTGTTTATGAGTTTTATTTATTAATTTGATTGTGTTGAATCACCCTTACATACCTAGAATGAAGCCAACTTGATCACGATGGATGATTTCTTTTATATGAGGTTGATTTAGTTAACCAGTAATTTACTGAAAATTTTTATATCTGGCTTCATCAAGGAGGCTAGTGTATAATTTTCTTTTTGTGTGTGTCTTTGGTTTTGATATCATGGTAATACTGGATCTTGTTGGTGGTGGTGGATTTATTGTGGTTTTTCTATATGGGGTTTCTCTGTGTAACAGTCTTGGCTGTCCTGGAAACTCGCTTCATAGATAGGCTGGTCTCAAACTCACCAAGATCTGCCTGCCTCTGCCTCCCAAGCACTGGGGTTAAAGGTGTGCACCACCACTGCCTAGCTAATTCTGGTTTTGTTCTTCATTTTTATTTTTCATGCGACAGTTTGAAAAGCATTGGCATTGGCTCCATAAAGTTCTGATAGAATTCAGCAGTCGATCAATCAGGGCCTGGATTTTTATAGCCTGGAGAGTTTTATTATTAATCTTTTTCTGTACTTAACCCATGTTCCTCTGGGTTAACTCTTTAGGCATCCATCAGAATATCATATCTTCTCTCCCCTACTCATTACCTTTCAAGAAGTCCTCATTCCCTACTGACCTTCAATTTTTATGCTTTTAAAGAGCTTGGAATTTCCCCCTGAGGTTTTGGCACTAGCTAGAACCTTGATACTAAATGTTAAAAACAGGAACCAGCAACACCAACATTTTCTGGAAACTTTACTAGATGACCCAAAGCTACGGAATCAAAATTTGCAAGTCAACAAGCTCCCTGGAAAACTTGGGAGTGTCTTAATGACTCTATGTATTCTTTCTGTCAAGTATATCTTCATCTTTCTCCCAATATCCTGTCCTCTATTTATGCATATTGGAGTTTTGCCTGAAAACATGCTTGTGCACTATGTGTGCGTAGTTCCTGGGGAATTCAGAAGAGGGCACTGAATTTCCTGGAACTGGAGTAACAGTGTAAGCTACCATGTGGGTGCAGAGCCCAGGTCCTCTGCAAGAACAGAGAGTGTTCTTAAACATTGAACCACCTTTTCAGCCTGTCTTTTCCTTTTGACCTCTTAGTTCCTGTCACCCTTCAGATCCTGTCTCAAATGTCACTGTCTCCTAATTCCTTCTGTGACTAAGGGTGCCACATTTGTGAACACTACAGCACCATGGGATAATAATGCTTCACATTATTGAATGTCACTGTGTTCCCGACATCATGCTTTACATGATGTTTTACATGTATTGTTACCTCACAGGACTGGTGTTAAGAACTGAATTTTATTCCTCCCCATTCATATGCTGCTGCCATAACTTCTATACCTCTAAATGTGATTACATTTGGGTATAACGATCTTTAAGAAGTAATCAACTAAAACAAGACTTCCGTCCCTGTTGATATCAGGTTATCCCCTACTCTAAGGTACTCTACAATGGGGTTTCCAGTGTTTTTCCATGCTGTGCTTTGTGCTAGATGACTTTATTTTACACGTTACTTTTGATTCCATTTGGAGGAGAAGGCTGACTGCAGCAGCTGGGTGGGCTCAGCACTTGCACATCTGCTGGGCTCCACCCATCGGCACAGACTGGCAAATGACTTCTTCCTGGGAATAAAAAGGAAGACATGCTATAAGTTTACTGGGGATAAATTGGGACTTTAAAGGCACATACACTTTTTAAAATTATACTACAGAAACAAGGCCCGAGAACTTAGCAGACACACCGGACCAATGAAAGGGTATAAAACTCCCTCACCTGGATTCCATAAGGTGATGGAGACATAAGCTCTGATATAATGACCCCACATCAATGACCTGTCATCAGATCCTTGGTGTGGGTCAAAGATCAGCCAGCAGTGGGCTCCATGACTGTCTCTGAAGCTTTGGTTCTGCTGCATCCCCTGCTATTGATGTGGTCTACTCCACTGCCTGCCCATCCACATGGCTACTCATCAGGACCTGACCTGTTTGCAGCCCCTGGCTTGTTTGTCTTTTACTTTATGGCTGAACCCTGCAGCTTCATCTCAAGCCCTGACTGTGGCAGCTCCAGCAGCAGCTCCCTCCTGGCATTGCTCTGATTCATTGTCTTATGAATAATCTCCTTCAGTCCACATCTGGAACTCTGCTTCCCCCTCTTAAACTTATATTTATTCTGTAGCCTGTATATGCATATAGATAAATAAATACGTTTTCCATGTGCTAGATGAGATGAGAGCTAATATTAATAATTAAGATTGGATTTACCTTGCAAATGCAAGGTAAATCACCAAGGTAGATGGGATTATATGACAAATTGCTTTCAATGAAACCACTTATACCTTATGAGTTTGTTGCTAGTCAATGAATTCTGACATAGTGGAAAGATACAAATGTATTGTCTATGTTTCTGGCATAGTGCATACATGATACATGTTTTAGTTAGGGTTACTATTGCTGTGATTAAACACCACAAGCAAAAGCAACTTGGGGAAGAAAGGGTTTATTTCACTCAGTTCCCTATAGCAGTTCATCACCAAAAGCAGTGAGGGCAGGAACTCACACAGAGCACAAATCTGGAGACCAGAACTGATGCAGAGACCATAGAGGAGTGGTGCTTACTGGCTTGCTCAGCCTGCTTTGTTATACAACCCAGGAATACCAGTCCAGGGGTGGCCTCACCCAAATGGGCAGTATCTCAATTGCCAATTAAGAAAACACCTACGACTGACCTGATCTTATAGAGGCATTTTCTCAGTTGAGGCTCTCTCCTCTATAGTTTATCAAGTTGACATATCTTGAGCCAGCACAACACCTAATAAGAAAAGACTGGGACGAAGAGCTACACAGCAGGAACACTACGTAAAGACAAGAATCAAATGGTCATCTATATGCTAAAGAAAGATCTCAGAGAAAAATAATTCTATAGATTCCCAATCCTGGACTTCTGGCCTCCAAAATTGTGAAAAAAAATAATCTTTGTTGTTTAGGCCATCTGTTTCTTGACAATTCTTCATGGAAGCCTGAGTAGCCACAGGACTATAGCTGGCTGTTTTCATCTTTTCAAGCAAGGAAACTGGTATTTAGCTCTTAGTAGCTTTCCAACAAGCTGTCCAAATTCAGACACAAATAATCAAATAAAGATTCAATGATCTGCATGCTCAATTGCCACCCTATGGGTGCTGGGCTCCCTCTAGCTACTCTCTGATTTTGCTACCTTACCAAACCTTACAGAAACGGAATTGCCATGTGTCCATAGCTTCCCACAGGACAGCAAGTTCTTGGAGTGAAAGAACTATTTCTGGATCGCAGTATGTGCAGTACCCAGCCTAGTGCCTGTATCAGGCAGTCAAGATGGAATTGTTAAATAGAGTTCCTATTGTTACTTATTATAGTAAGTTGAAAGAAAATGGCCCACAAAGGGAGTTGATACTATTAGGAGGTGTAGCTTTGTTGAAGGAGGTATGACCTTGTTGGAAAAAGCTGTCACTGTGGAGGTGGACTTTGAGGTCTCATATAAGTTTAAGCCACTCCCATTGACTCCATTCACTTCCTGTTGCTTTTGGATCAAGATGTAGAATTCGCCAGTACCATACCTGCCTGCGCATTGCCATACTCCCAGACGCCATGCTCCCTGTCATGATGGTAATGGACCAAACCTCTCAAACTGTAAGCCACTATCTCAACTAAATGTTTTCCTTCATAAGAGTGACTGCAGCCATGGTGCCTTTTCACAGCAGCAGAAGACCTAACTGAGACACTTATCCTGGCCCATCCTGCTCTCTTCTCCCCCTCTGAGTGACTTTCAATGTCACTGCAGATAACGTTAGCAGTGCTTTGAAGAGGGGAGAGAAAGGTGGGGTTGTTCCACTCCCCCTCGCTGGTGAGCAAGCTAGAGCAGATTGGTAACTTAATGACAGTGACTCTCATAAGCTCCTGCAGTCACTCTCTGGGTTGCAGAGTGCATGTCTTCATATGTACTCTCTCACACATGACTCTCACTGGCCTGGAGAAAGAAGGCATTGTTTCCAGCTAGTGAAGCTTGGAGGATGGTGCTGCCCTTCCCAAAGCAAATCCCAGCAATGTGGTACCCAGAGCACTTGAATCCAAGCCCAAGCCCTTACCATCCCACTGGTGTCAAATCGATTTATTTTGCACAGCCCTTTATCTGTTGATACACTGAGTGAAAATATCAGAAGGAGACAGCCTGGCCTAACTAAGCCTTGAGGGCTCACTGCCCCCAGCAACAGAAGAAAATTCTGGGGACAATGAGAGGACGGATGGGTCTGTGTTTCTTATGTCACATTCTCCTAGCCATATTCCTGTATCTGGTTCCTGTGTCCTAGATACTAAGCTACTTAGTTTGGGGGACAAAACCCAGCAGGATGCTGAAGCCTGAGAGGAAAGTGGTGAAATAGGAGGAATGGGGTCACTGGTGCTGCTGGATGGCAAATCACCCCAAGGTGAGTGTGGTGGCACATATCTCTAATCTCAGCACTAAGGAGGCCGAGGTCGGGCAGCTGCTGAAGTCAAGGCCAATGTGGCCATCATCGCGAGAATATGCCTCAAAAGTACTGAAAACGTGATTGTCTAAACCACATTCCACATCAGTTAGTGAATGGAGTTGGTGGGGTTGGCAGACTGACTCAGGGCTTCCATTCCCTTTCTTACTTCCCCTTTCCTTCCCCAGTGCTCTTTTCCTCTCCTATCTTCCCTCTTCCTCTCCTTCTCCTCTTTTCTCCCCTCCCCTGCCTTGCCGGTGCTCTCTTTGGAAGCTGGTTGATATCCCTGTCATTCTGGTGTTAGCAGCCTCTGGAATGAACTCAGGGAAGATAAAGGTATTAAAAGTGAGCATTTCCTGAGCAAACTAGACAACCTGTGCCGTTTATGACATAATTCAGACACCACATAATATCTTCCCATGCTTTATACAGTCACAAAAGTCTACCCAATGTCATGATGACATATACCACCTGTTTAAAGGAGCACTGACTAAGAACATGCACTGCAGGGCCCTGTTACAAGTGGGAAACATGTTGTAAGTGTGGATAAATGCCACTTCCTCAGACACATTGGTATCTGAATAGGAGAGTGAGGGAAACATCAGGAGGGTTGGTGAAGTGTTTTTCTGCTTGTGGCCATGATGAAATGAACTAAGAATATGTAATTACATATAATTGGCTATAATTAAAATAAAGAGACACATCTAAAATACAAGCCTAATTAAAAAGTAAGAAAATTGACTAGGTGGGGATGTCAACAACGCTAATTCCACGATTAGTGCTGGGGTCATATATTTCCACTGAACTTGAATCAGGGTCAGTGTTCAGTCCTTAGTGAAGCCACATCGGTCTGTTCTTGGCTCTGGCACAAGCCTCTGTACTCCACCTGCCTTCTTCCCCCACACTGTTTAAGAAAGGTTCAACATACGTGATACCCCTTGCAGTCAACTCTCCTTTGCCTGCTTTTCTATCCCTTCATCGTCCTTTCCGTTCTCTGCCCTCTTCTTTTTCTCTGATGTGTCCATAAATACCATTCCACGGATGACTAAGATATTCTAAAGGGAAAGGAAACTTCAAGTGGGGATATCTGATGATCCTCTCTACAGCCAAGTGATAACAGGATGATGACCAGAATTTCTGGGCTCTTGATGTGACCCACTGACAAACCCTTTTCACCCAGGTAGTGCTAAACCAGAATCTAAGCGTGAGGACCCCTTTGGGTACATCCATGAAGTGAAGTATTCTCCAACAGTCAGCTTAGACTCTCTGAACATTCAATAGCACGGAAAACAAAAGTAAAAGCAAAGGTCATAAGCTTTGTTATGGTTCACATCTGTAGAGCCAGAACCTGGGAAGCTGAGGCAGGGGTATTTCTTGAGGCTAGTCTGGGCAACACAGAAAGACACCGTCTAAAAGTAAGTGAATTAAATACATATAACTTGATTTGACATTCTGCAAAAGATGTGGTGGCATAGCCTGACTTTTTTTTTTATGGTCAACTTAACATAGGCTAGAATCATCTGAGAAAAAAGAACTAAAATCGAGAAAAATGTTTCTTAAGATTGGCATGTAGGCAAGAATGCGGGGGCATTTTCATGATTGAAGTAGAAGGGAGTAGCCCACCATAGGCAGTGCCATCTCTGGATGAGTGGTCCTGGGGTAGATAAGAAAACAAACTGAAGATCTAATCTCAAGGTCCAAATCAGGAGCAGAAGGAGAGGGAGCACGAGCAAGGAACTCAGGACCGCGAGGGGTGCACCCACACACTGAGACAATGGGGATGTTCTATCGGGAACTCACCAAGGCCAGCTGGCCTGGGTCTGAAAAAGCATGGGATAAAACCGGACTTGCTGAACATAGCGGACAATGAGGACTACTGAGAACTCAAGAACAATGGCAATGGGTTTTTGATCCTACTGCACGTACTGGCTTTGTGGGAGCCTAGGCAGTTTGGATGCTCACCTTGCTAGACCTGGATAGAGGTGGGCGGTCCTTGAGCTTCCCATAGGTCAGGGAACCCTGATTGTTCTTCGAGCAGATGAGGGAGGAGGACTTGATCGGGGGAGGTGGAGGGAAGTGGGAGGTGGTGGCGGGGAGGAGGCAGAAATCCTTAATAAATAAATAAATTTTAAAAAATGGAAAAAAAAAAAGAAAACAAACTGAAGCCAGGTGGTAGTGGCGCATGACTTTAATCCCAGCACTCGGGAGGCAGACAGGCAGATCTCTGTGAGTTTGAGGCCAGTCTGGTCTATGAGAGCTAATTCCAGGATAGCCATGAGTGTTAAACAGAGAAACCCTGTTTCAAAACCTCGACCCTCCCCTCCACAAAAGAAAGCAAACTGAGCAAGCCAGGAAGAACAAGCCAGGAAGCAGCATTCCTACATGGCTTTTGCCTCCAGATTCAGTTCCTGCCTCCAGATTCCTGCCTTGATTCTCTGCACTGATTTCCTTCAATGATGGACTGCGATACAGAAGTATAAGTCCAATAAACCCTTTTCTCCCTTAGGGTTTGCTGGTCATGGTGTTTTATCATAGCAATAGAAACCCTAATGAAGACACATTGCATATCTATAACCCCAGTACTTGGGAGGTGGAGGCAGGAGGAGCAGTTTGAGGCCAGTGTAGTCTACATAAGACCTTGTAGAAAGATAGATGATAGATAGATAGATAGATAGATAGATAGATAGATAGATAGAGTGAGTCATAAAAGAGACATTTTGGGGAAGTATGACCACAGATTGCACACCGACTGATATTACTGAGTTAATCTTGATTTTCTTAGATTAAATACAATGTGTTTACACAAAATACTGTCCCTTTTCTCCAGAGGTGCATGCTGGAAAAATTAAAGATGAACCATCTCAGGGTCTGTTGTTTTCTTCTAGTTCTTTCTTAAAATGTATTTGCAAATATTTATAATGTATGTATGTATGTATGTAAAAGCAATTACATGGTAAAGGAGAGAGCAAAGAAAAAGTATTGGCAATTGTTTACTCTAAGTAAAGGGCTTTAAATGTTTGTTGTACTCCTTTTCAACTCTTTTTTTTTTTTTTTTGATTTTTCGAGACAGGGTTTCTCCGTAGCTTTTGGTTCCTGTCCTGGAACTATCCTTTTCAACTCTTATATGTAAGAAAGTTTCTCAGAATTTGTATTTTAAAAGTCTAAAGGAAACAGATGCATCAAACTTAGCACGCAGCCAGGAATGATAGTACACATTATACTAGCACCCAGAAAGCTGTGGGTTCAAGGTCAGCCGTGTTACGTAGTGAGACCAGAAGCACCGAGTGTAAGCTGTGGCATTTGTTGGTTAGTCATTCAACAACAAACATGGAAAGTTTGACTCCACATCACACGTGATCTGGAGCAGGCTGGTAGATCCATTTTGATGGGGTCTTGACCTAGGAAGGCACAACTGCCCAACCTTTCATGGATGGTTGGATTTGGCAATAGCCACTGTGGGTGGTGCCACCCCTGGGCTGGTGGTGCTGGATGCTATAAGAAAACAGGCTGAGCAAATAATGGGGAGCAACCAGTAAGCAGAACCCCTCCATAGCTTCTGTTCCAGCTCCTGCCTCCAGGTTTCTGCCCTGGCCTCCCTTAGCGATGAACTTGTAATCTGTATGGTGAAACAAACCCTTTTCTTCCCAAGTTGCTTTCAGTTATGGTGTTTTGTCACAGCAATAGGAACCTCAACTAAGACACTAGCTAAGTAAATTTAGCACAAATCTCCCATCCACCATGGGCATCTGCCTGCTCCTGAGACCCGACTGAGTTCCTCACCCCCCCCCCCCCCCATCCTCTGATCATATTGGACACCACCACCCATCCTCAGCAAAAATCTATTGGCTGGTTCAGCTAGAACCCTGTCACAGCTGATGTTCTTTTTTCCTTCCCATCCTCTGGTTCCCACCCTTTTCTTTGCCTATAAATTCTTACTCAGACTGTTTTTGAACTTGAACTCCTTTCTCTCCCCTACCACAAATGGACCAATTTCTTATTACCATGGTCCCAAGCAATGTTTTCCATATTCTACCTCAAGGGTGTCACTGAATATTTGTTTTCTGTAGCAGTTGATGAGGAATAGAGAAAGAATCAACTTGTCACGAATATCACCTAATCACCTCACATGTGTAACCGAAGGGCTCATCTCTGCCCCCCGACTCCTACAATGTCTCATTCCAGCTCTCTGCTGGTAAATTAGGCAAGTTAGATGGCAAGACCAAATTCTTAGAAAGACATAAATTACTAAAGATGGCCCAAGACAGTCTGGATAGACGTGCAACAAGAGATTAAATTAGTAATTCTTACTTACTACTGGCTTACTTAATTATTACTGGCCAGATAGATTCTTCTCAATTATAGCAAACATTCTTAGAAAGGATTAATGCCGAATCTTCACAAACTACTTCAAAAAGTAGAAGGGACTGGACTGATTTTCAGCTCTTTCATGCCAATATTACTATAATGCCAACACACTCAGTTTCTGGAGATCAAACCCAGGTCTCCATGCAAGTTCAGCAAATAGTGTGCCAACTGATAGCACCCATCTCCTGTTCTGGTCTGATGGAAACATTCTCACCGAAGAAACTCAAGACTTTTATACATTCATGTACACAGAAACGATGCTTAAAACAACAGGAAATATGTAATTAACGTGTGGTCTATCTAAGCTTGTTTTGTGTGGCCTTTATGGGCACATTTAATACAATCAAAATGATACGTTTGTTTGTTTATTTGTTTGTTTGTTTGTTTTTTGAGACAGGGTTTCTCTGTAGCTTTAGAGTCTGTCCCGGGAGGCTTTTGAATCTGGGGTTTGTTTGGTTTTTTTTTGTTTGTTTGTTTGAACAGACAAAATAAACGTTTAATTTTACAAGTTATATGGAATTTGCACAGAAGAAGACAATTTATAATTGTATCTTTCAAAAGTTGGATTATGAATTTGAGGTTCTTCCGATGTGGATTTTTCAACTTGATACCCTGAAGTATGCAGTGAGCAGTACTTTGCTTAACGGTCTCTGGAGAGACTGGGCCTTACATTTGTAGTATTAATGGCAGCCTTCAACACATGGCTATCTGAGTCCTGATTCAAAGTATTCAAAGCAAGATGTGTGTTTCTGGCAGTCCTTGCTTTGCCAAGAGATGCTGGCAGAGCATCTCAGTTGACTGCAATCAAACCGTAGGATCTTTTAATGGTGAAAAAGTTACTCAATTCGCGCTGTGAAAAGGTTCCTCTTCACAGTGAACCTTTTGCCGAGAGGATATTACAGCTTGAGCCCTCCTTGTTACTTGGCCTCTCTGAGCCTGTGGATTGCAGCGTGACTGTCCTTTACTTAACAGCTAATGTCCGCTTATAAGTGAGAACATACACTGTTTGTCTTTCTGGGTCTGGGTTACTTCCCTGATCTTTTCTAGTTCCATCAACACAATGTGTCCTCTGATTGCTTTACACTGCATGTGAAACTTCTTCACCTACAACCACCCCGCCCCCACTTCACCACGCCTACCCCCACCCCAAGCTGTGAGGATGGAACCCCCACCCCCACCCCACGCATAGTTACCAATAGAGACAGAAAGAGATATGGACCCAACCATGCCCTTTCTCGAGTCGCTCTCCTGCAGGTGGCCTCTTGACAAGCTCGTGTTTCCATCTGAAGCCCACCCTTAGTAGAGAACACATTGTGCAATCCATAAACCTCTGGTCATGAGGAGTGTCGAGAGCTATTTTTAAACTAATTAAGAACCCTTCAACTTAAAAAAAAAAGTTTGTGTTAATTTGTGAAACCTCTAACCACAAGCCAACCCGTGTAATAGCAGATGTGGAGACTAATTACAGCCCTGGCAGAGCTGAGGCAATGGTCCAGAAAGGCTCAGAGAACAGACAGGCGATCCAGTCTCCCCAGGGAATTAGCAAACACAGCCGGAGAGTCTTTCAAATTCAGCGCAGCTCCTGATTTGATGGTTTCTCGAAGTCACAATGAACATTAATGAATAAGACAAAGAATTCCAAAGACACCACAAGTACAGAGAAGACTTAAGAGATATATGCCAAAACAGAATTCGCTAAGTGGTCGGCACCGCCTTACGAAAAACTCCCCAGCTGAGAGAAATAAAAGGGAGAATTTGTCTGAATGAGCCAAATTGCGAATTGTAATAGCATGATATCTGTCTGAGAATTTGAATTTGTGTTGGGATGGTGGGGAACAAACCCAGAGCCTTGTGCATATTAAGCATGGCCCAGCTATACTCTCAGCCTATGCACTGATATTTTAAATACTTATGGAACTGAGTCTTCTATACACTAAAATATCTCATCATTTTCTCCTTGGAGAAGGAGAACCTCAAATAAAAAGACTTTTGAAAATCTTACTTAGTATGAAGGTCTATAACATTATATACTTCATGTGATCTTAACTCTGTGTGTGTGTGTGTGTGTGTGTGTGTGTGTGTGTGTGTGGTGTTTAAACCCACACATATAAACCCATGGCTTTACATGGTAAGCAAGCACTTTACCACTGGCCTATATCACCAATCTTTGGTTTGTGAGACAAGGTCTTGCTTTGGTACTACAAACGGAATTTGAAATATTTGCAGTCTAGGCTGGCATGGGTAGCCAAGAATGGCCCTGAACTTGATCTCCTGTCTCCAAGTCCCACGTGCTGGAATCACAGGCCCAGTGTTATGTAGTGCTAGGGATTAAACCCAGGGCTTTGTACAAGCTTGCTTTTTGTTTTGTCTTGAAACAGGATTTGTTATGTGTGGTAGCTCACACCTTTAATTCCAGTACTTCAGAGGCAGAGGCTAGCAGATCTCTGTGATCAAGGCTAGCCTGGTCTACAGAGTGAGTTTCAGGACCGCTAGGACTACACAGTGAGACTCCGTCTCAAAACCAAGCAAAACCAAACCAAAGGGAACAGGGTTTCTCTAAGTGGCCCGGACTATTTCCAGATTTGCAATTCTCTGCATCTGGGTCCTAAGAGCTCAGAATACAAATGTCTGCCACCTGACCCCGCCTGATGAATATTACTGGCTTGCAATTATTTATACATCCTGGATACTAACTGTAAGATATACAGTTTGAAAATATTTTCTCCTTGTGGGTTGCTACTGTACTCTGTTGATGAATATTATATTTGCATTTTTACACCATCTAACTTTTTATCTGTCTGCTTATTTGTTGGCTGTTTTTTGTGTGATAATCAATAAATCACTTCTTTGCCATGTGCATGTTGTTTTCTTGTAAGAGGTCTATAGTCTTAGATGATATATTCAGGTCCCTGAGTCACTCTGAATTAAATTGAGGGTGTGGATCCGTCCAGTTTCATTCTTCACATGTGGATATCCAATTATCCTGCACCATTGGCTGAAGACAAAGTCTTTTTCTTTTTCTTTTCTTTTTTTTCTTTGAGTGGTCTTGGGACATTTGTGAAATCACCGACCAACACAGAGATATTTCTTTCTGGGAACCCCATCCTCTTTTGTATCCACATTGTTTTGATAACTGTCTTTGCAGTGACTGTTGATATCAGGCAAAGTGAAATCTTCAACTTGGTTATATGATTGCTTGTCTATTTGGGTCCCTGAGGTTCTTTATGGATTTGGGGGTGGGTTTTTTTAATTTCTGAAACATAAGTTATTAGATTTTTTTTGTAGAGATCTAATTTAGTCTTTAGGTTTCTATGAGCAGTGTTGACATCTTACCAATAGGCTTCAGCCCCATAGAAACAGGCATCGTTTCACCCATGTGCATCTTCTGTATTTCTTTCAAGAATACATCTTAGCAACAATGAGGACCCTAAGAGAGACATACATAGATCTAATCTACATGGGAAGTAGAAAAAGACAAGATCTCCTGAGTAAATTGGGAGCATGGGGACCTTGGGAGAGGGTTGAAGGGGAGGGGAGAGGCAGGAAGGGGAGCAGAGAAAAATGTAGAGCTCAGTAAAAATCAATTTAAAAAAGGAAAAGAAAAGAATGCTTCTTAGTTTTCAGGGAGCAAGTTTGTGCCTCATTAGTTAGCTTCTCTCTTACTTTATTCTTTGTGATTCTGTTCTGAATGACACTTGATTTTTATCTCCTTTGCAGATCTTTCAATACAATTATCTAAAGTTTGGGGTGTTGATCTTATATCCTGTAACTTTGGTGACTTATTGGTTCTAACACACTGCTTTTGTTGTTGCCGTTGTTAGGTCGTTAGGGTTTCCTATATAGAATATTACAACATTTGTAAACAGAGATAAGTAGGAAGTTCTCTTCATGACGCAGCCATCTCGTCAAACTCTCCTCGTCTTTACCTTCAGCATGTTATCACAGCTCATTTCTAATCTATTTAAATACAAAAGTTAGAATCAGTTTGCTGAGGGAGAAAAACCCCAAGTGTAAAGCATTCCTAAACATGGGCTAAAAAGAAAACAGGCAGCCCTGAGTTCATGGAGTTGGATCCTCTTCTCAGCAAACAGGAATTCCTGAAACATTTCCCGAGAGAACACAATTATTAACACATAAAAAAAAATGCCAAAGTGAAGTGTATAGATCTGCGAAGCGCAAGTCTAAAATGCAAAAATCATTTGGAACTTTCGAGATCAGAAGACTTTTCACGAGCACGAGTTTGCTGGCATTATATAGAAGAGCTCACACGTGTCAAATGTTAGAGGAAAGCGGCCTCCATCAGCTGAATACCATGTTTGGCACACTTGGCTGCCTGTTGTGTAAGGGGCAGAACCTGTAGCTCTGCCCCCTCTTTCTCTCTCCTCTGCTTTAAAGCAATGGCCAATGGCACAAATGTATGCAGGCTGCACACACACCAGTAAGAATTCTGTTAGTATTTTAAATTTTCTTTTTCATTTGCACATGTGTGTCTGTGTGTGCTGTTGTCTGTGTGCAGATGCCCATGAAGGGCAGAAGTAGGCATAGGATGCCTTAGAGCTGGGGTTACAGGTGATTGTGAGCTTCTGGGAACAGAACTCTGGTACTCTGGAAGAGCAGTACGCACTCTTAAAACACCGAGCCATCTCTCCAATCCCAGGATTACTTTAATTGAAATGATCAGCCTTGAAGTTGGCTTGTTTGTTGTGGTGTAGGATAAGGGTGCAGAAGCCGGAAATGGAAGTCAGCCAGGTCCTCCGTGCACAAAAGTGTGCTTTAGGATTTTGAGCTTGTGTTTTACAAACTGTGATTTCTAGAAAGCTCACATTCCAGGCTGGTGTTTGGCGCCTTCTGGTGGGAAGTTTGAACATACACAGCTCAGATAACTGTCTAAATTAGTAATGATTTATTGCATTATTTACTAAATACCAGGCATTGAACTAAATAAGACCTTTGTGTGGCATTTTCTCTTCTTTATAAACACCTGATAGCTAGATGTCGGGCTCCAAAGTTACAGATCACAGAACTAGCACAGAGAGAAAATAGACCGTAGCTACACAGCTGGCAAGTGACGAAGATTGAGAGATGTTCTTGTCCCCTTGGGTTCCCCCCTTCCACTCACCAGGTCAGACCTGGGGGCTTGAGGGACTCCTCCCCTCCTCTGGTTTACTGTCTCTAGTAATTAACCCACCCTATGAAGGGCAGTCCTTCCAGAATCAGTAGGTCCCCAACTGTCAAAGCTCACACTTATGGAAAGTAGAAAACATAATTAATGTACTGTCTAATAATTTACATATTCAACTACAGATTATTTGTTTTAATATACCTTCTCATATTTCCCATTTAAACCATGGGTAAGGCACGAGCACTTGTGGCTCTTCCACAAAGCCGAAGTTCAATTCCAAGCACCCACCTGGTAGCTTAAAACTCTCTGTAACTCCAGTCCTAAGGGATCCAACACTCTCTTTTGGCCTCCAAAGGCACCAGACATACATGCAGATAAAACACCCATACACATTTAAATAGATAAATTGAAATTAACAAAAAAGAACCCATTGTGGTTAGGAATCACGACAGTCAGCAGCAGGAGCAGCAGGACTGGTCGCTGGCACAGGAAACGGAGAGCTCATACAAGCTCTCATTACATGACAAGCAGGAAACAGGAGACTAACTAGAAATGCATGGGGCTTTTAGTCTCAATGCCTGCGCAGTATTGAACTTCCTCCAGGAAGGCTGTACTACCCAAACCTGTCAAACATGACCACCAAATGGGAACCAAGTATTCAAATACCCTAGACTATGGGGGACATTTCTCACTCAGACCACTATAGCAAGCCACTCTCAGCAGGGACATCTTACACTTGCATTTCTTTTGTGTCTAACACGCTCCCGCCAGGACACGGCAACGATTTTCAGGACCAGCCATAGTAGTCCATTTGAGGAACACTGGTAAGATTCTTCATCAGTGCAGCCCAGATGTTCAGAACCAGATTATCTGGGTTAGTGTTTTATTTACAGGGACATCTTGACACTCTTCAGAGGTCTGTTGGTAGATATGAGAGCTGGAGGACACCAGAACAGGTCACACACACGGGACTGACCCAGGTTCTGAAGGTTTTCCAACATTCTGCGGGACGCTCTGAGACGAGCTGTGGTGGGATTCTGGCTTCAGAGATGCTGCTTTGGTGGCTTCCTGTGCCACAATTAGCAACTGTTTTGACATTACATTGACTTAAGTCCTGGATGGCCTGTAAGAACACCCGGCTTGCTTATTTCCTCTACAATCTATATTTCACGTTGGTATCTTACCTTTCCTCAGATTCAAGGAGTTTCCTCTTTTCCCTGCTATGTAAGTCATTGGGTTCTCTTAGTAAACACTAGGTTTTATCCCTTTGCCCAGCTGTTCCTCTGCTTCTTTAGTGTTGGTCTCTGTTTTAGACAGGGGTCTCTAGAGGAGCAGAATTTATAGATATGAATGGAAGGTCCAAGAATCCACTAGCTGCTCAATCCACAAAGCTGAATGTCTTTGGTATTTCCGAGACATAGGCTCTAAAGCATGAAGGAATAGATGTGTTAGCAAAGCGAGGGCAAGCAGGCAACCAGCAAAAGCTTCTTTCTTTCATGTCTTTTATATAGGTTACCAGCAGAAGATGTGGTCAAATTAGATGTGGGTTTTCACTTGAAAGATGTAGACCGGTGTTTCTCAACCTGTGGGTCTTGACCCCATGGCAAAGCTTTATCTCCAAAAATGTTCACATTATGATTCATAGCAGTAGTAAATTTATAGCTATGAGGTAGCAACACAAATAATTTTATGGCTGGGGGGGGGGGGGTCACCACAACATGAGGAACTGTATTAAAAGGTCACAGAATCAGGAAGGTTGAGAACCACTGCTCTAGATTAAAGGTATGTCTTCCCACCTCAAAGATTTGGATTAGAAGTGGATCTTCCCACTTAAAATGATTCAGTTAAGCAAAACTTCCTCAATGATGTGCCCAGCCATTTTGGAGTTTTTAATTCTGGATGTAGCCAAGTTGATAATCAAGAATAGTTATCACAGTCTCTCTAGAAAATGGCCCCTGATTTCCCGAATTCTCTTGTTCAGTGTTATTGATTATAAATGGGCTCAAGAACTATCTCCTTATAGTCTATGATTTAATTCTGGCTGTTTAAAAACATATCTGCTACATGACCATGGGCAGAGGTGCATGCCTTTAACCAAGAACTTCAGAAACAAAGGCAGGCAGATGTCTATGAGTTCAAGACTAACCTGGCCAACATAGTGAGTCCCAGGCCAGCCAGGACTATATTGTGTGACCCTGTCTAAAAACAAACAACAAATTAAAAGCAAACTATACTTAGAGCTCAGAAGAGTGCTTAGTCAGCAAAGTGCTCAACACACAAGTGTAAGGACCTGAGTTCGATCCCCAAACCCACAGGAAAGTTGGGTTTCACGGAGTGGGCAAAGAGAGGGACACCTCTAATGCCAGCACTGGAAAGGTAGAGATAAGAAGATCCCTAGGTTTTTCTGGCTAACCAGAAAGAGACCCTGTCTCAAAGATATAAGAGGGCAAGCAACTGAGGGGACACCTGATGTCAGTCACCTTCCTGCCTTCATGTACACACACACACACACACACACACACACACACACACACACAAATCATGCAAATAAATAAATGAACATGTAAAAACATACTAGAAAATTGGAGATTATAGTGAGGCTACCAGATCAGTGACTGTCCTTGAAAGAGCCTTTGTTATCGCAATCTACAGGAGGAGGTTGGCACAATGTCACGAGACAGAGGGAGGGAAGGGACTTGGGTCCAAGGCTTTCACTATGGTTTCTATGGGGAGAAATTGGGAAGGCGAGATGCTTGTTCAGAGTCTGCTAGTGTAGATACTGTTAACAGGCTCTGAGGCTTGGGGACTGCCACCAGTTGAATGGTCCCTGGTCTTAGATGGTCAGGACAAATGCACAGTGGCCTAGGGATGGTTGGAGTGTGGGTGGTTTGTAAATGAAAAGTTAGCTTGGTTCTTCGGTAACTGGCTTACTATGTCTAGAAATTGACCGAGTCAGTGAAGGATGTTCCTCCAGGGTCAGGAGGTCCCCTGTTGTCAAAGTGCTAACTCACTGGAAGCAGAAGACAGGGTGAACAGACTTCTCAAGTGTTTACATATTCAAATGCATATGATTTCATTACAGTCTACTGTCATTTCAATTTTCCATTAAGTCTCAGGTCAGGCATTAGAGTGGTCTGATGTTGTTGCTGCTGTTATTTTGAAACAAGGTCCTACTCTGCAGTCTAGATGGTCTTGGAATTCACCCTGCAGCCCAAGCTGACCTTGAACTCCAGGCAAACCATTTGCCTCACTCTCCTGAGAGCTGTCTTCCGGCCAAAGAGGTAGGTATTTTAAAACTATTCCTTGGTGGTTTTCATTCTAGACTAGTGAAGTGAGAGGGTTTGCAAATGTCTATTCCAGAGGGACACATAGCAGCTGGTAAGACAAAAGTCACTGATGTTTCACAGAAGAGGCAAACAAAAGCCCACTGACTCCCCCGACCTTCCCAGAGCCACACAGTCCAGGGTAGCGAAAGGATTGCATTCATGGCTGGATCCAGGCCCAACCAACAGGTACCTCCAGACTTTCTCTGGCACCAGGTAGCCTGTTTCCTTGGTTGAGTAGAAACTTGAGTAGTGTGAACCAAAGTGTCCGTCAGTGACTCCCAGGCAGATGCCCACATGTGAAAGCAACAACACACCGACAGGCAAATGTGTGTTCCATCTCTCAGGAAAATGGGGGATGCAGAATATGGTTATTCCACTCCCATGCACCCCTGAGTTGCTCTGGCCTCCTTAGCTTCTTTGTGAAGGGCAGAGGTTTTCTCTCTATACTTCCATATCTTCTAAGACCTCACCTTCTCCATGAAGCTCGACCCAACAGCGAGATCATCATTTTGTCTCCAGGATTTTTCCAGTGCCTGCAGTCACCCTGATGGGGGTGCTTCTCAAGCCTCCATGGGTGGGACACTCCCCTGTGGCCTCTGGAAAATCAGACTTGGAGCTTCCAGCAAGCCCCTGGGCAATGCTGAACGGGACTCTGAGATAGAAGTGATCATCTCCTTCTGTTTTCTGTTGTTAATAAGCTCAATGCCTCAGCCTGGGACAGTTATAGATAAAAAGGTGGGGTTACTTTAGCATAGGGCTATGCTTCACAGAGGAGGAGTTCTATCCAATGACAGACCAGAGTCCTGGGGTGGGGCAGGTCATCATGTGATTAGACCCGAAGGCTGCACCAGAGACTGGCCTAAGTGGCTTCACTTTGAGATATCCATCAATCTGATGGGGCCCAGACATGTCTGACCTTTGACATTACAACCCAATGTTGTCATCTACAAAGTTCAAGCCTCCAAATTACTCAACAGTTGTAGAAAGAGCGGCGGGCTGTGTCCCGCCACCCGGCTAGCTTTACACCCGAAATAATTACATGGAAACTGTATTCTTTTAAACGTTGCTTGGCCCATTAGCTCTAGCCTCTTACTGGCTAATTCTCACATCTCGATTAACCCATTTCTAATAATATGTGTAGCACCAGGAGGAGGTGGCTTACCGGGAAGGATCTTAACCTGCGTCCATTTTGGAGAGGAGAGCTATATAGTCTGCCTAACTTCCCTTCTTCCCAGCATTCTCTTCTGTCTACTCTGCCTACCTATGTTCTGACCTATCAGGCCAAGCAGTTTTCTTTATTAATTAACCAATGAAAACAACAGGTAGAAAGAAGACCCACCTACATCAAACAGTCACGAAAAACAACAAGCAAACATCAAAACCCCTCAAAATCATTTGAAGTTTATAATTTTACAGCATTAAAAGCTACTCTGGGTGAGGCCAGCCTGGTCTACAAGAGCTGGTTCCAGGACAGGCTCCAAAACTACAGAGAAACCCAATCTTGAAAAACAAAACAAAACAAATCAAAAAAGCTGCTCTGGGTGAGCATGGCCCACCCATTCATCTCTTTAAAGGTTCTCCCCTTTTCCTGGATCTTAATGGGGTTAAATTTTATCATTCAATTTGGAGAAGATAAAACATCCTAAACTGTAACCCTAGGGGGTTGCAAGTCAGTCTTACCACCATAGGGTAGCCTCAGAAAAACACCACATCCAGCCCTTCCCAGCCCACCCTCTCCTCATCTAACCTTTCAAAGCAGAGCCCCAGGATTGGACTTTCTAGGAGCAGGCCACACAACAATAACAAACAGCCAAACTGGCAGACTACAGGTCTCCAAAGCAGCACCATAGTGATGTGTTTTCACACTTCAGACCCATTCCAAGGACCGTCCCATCTCACACAATTACAGGACCACAGCAGATGGGGACACAATCTAAGCTAATCTTAGATGTTAGAATCTTCTTTCTGTGTGCTTTTATATCTCATAAGATGATCACAGGAGGTGCCAGAAACCCAACTTGAGACATTTTACTGAGACACGATTTAAACAACCAGGAATCTCACCTAAGATACAAAATCTGTATCTGCATAATTATGTGTCCCATTTTCCCTGGATCTGCCTCTGTGTCTCAAGTCATCTTGACCCTCAGCCCCAGGTAAGAAGTGATTGGTGTCATCTCTGAGTTGGGGGTGGTGGCACAGGTCTGTGATCCCAGCACCGGGAAGCTGAGGGAGCAGGTTGGGAGCTCAAGATCAGCCTGGGTGGTTTGGGGAGAACCTTCTTACAGACAAGCACATGAGAAAGCAGATGAACAGAAAGCTCTCTACCCCAATTCCACAGATGTGGGGATTAATAATGAAAGGGAAATGCTGAGCAGGAACGCCTGTCCGAGCTACAGAAGCACTCATACGATCTCCAAAGAGCTCAGCCACACATGTGTTTCAACCAATGTCACCAAGAACCCTCTCTGCAGCCCAGATGGAAGGCCTCTGGTAGACCATCAGTGCTTCTGGGGGCCAATCTTGGGAATACCTCTCTGATGGGGACAAAAGTTCCATGAAGCAAATTTTTCTTTCCTACGTTACATACCATGAGTCCAGAGTGATACTGTGTCTTCGGGCATGCCTTAGGCCATTTTCTGTTGTCATAATCAAACACTGGAGGCTGGGTAGTTCATGAGACAGTCTTTCTTTCCTTCTGTCTTTCTCCCACCCCCATAATGCAGGAGAGCAGAGGAGCCAGGAGGAAAATGTTCACAAGAAGTCACCTTCACACAGAGGAACAAAGTGAGAGAGGGTGCCAGGTTTGCCCAGGTTTTACCTGTTCTCCAGGTAGCTAACCTACTCCTTATGGTGCTGCACTAATCCCTCTCTGGGAGTGAAGCGCTGTGGTTTAACTGCGTTTTGAAGGTTTTACCACCTCCCAACACTCTGACACAGGGTGCAGACCTCTGATACATAGATTTTGGAAACAAACTATATGCAAATGATAGGAATCTATGAAGAGTAGAGTGCCTTTGAATTCAATGCAAGTATTCTCTTTTGTCTCTGGCAGAACTTAACTCAGGAATTAGGATGTGGGCCGCTCAGATGCACTTAACACTTTCCGGAGTCAGTAGCCTCTGGGTTCTTACCTCATGGATTCAAATGATGAAACTCATGAGCAACAGGAGGGTGTGCTTAGAAAGTTTTCTTGAAGGTTCACAGATGGGAGAGTAAGAGAAGGAAGCCAGCGTCTTATATTGCAGAAACAGGTTTCCAATGATGCGATTCCATAAACATCTCATCTCAGGGCTTTTAAAAGTTATCCAGAAACTGGCTGGGGTGAGGTATGGGGAGAAAGATACAATGGGCAGTCCCACTGACCCAACTGTGGGGTGTCCATGTGCTTCCTCTCTGTTTCCATCATGTTCTCTTGGGTAGAAAGAGCGGAAAAATCCTGGGGGTTGGTAGATGGTTAATCTAGCCAAAATGATGAGCTTGGGGTTCATTGAGAGATCTTGCTAAAAAAAAAATAAGGTGCAGAGATAAATGAGATGAGACAGTGATTTTAGCCTTTGACCTCCAAACCTGTCAGTATGGGTGAAGACACCTACACCCAAACATCCATACACTGCAAGGGGGGGTGGGTGAGGGAACCCACACTCACGTGTCCATACACCCCATGAGGGGAGAGAGAGAGAAAGAGAAAAGGAGGGAGGGAGGGAAGAAGGAAGAGAGAGAAAGGGAAGGAGAGAGGGAGAGAAAGAGAAGGAGAGAGGGAGGAAGGAAGAGGGAGAAAAAGGGAGGGAGAGAGGGAAAGAGGGAAGGAAGGAAAGGGAAGAGGGAGGGAGGAAGGGACAGAGAGAGAGAGAGAGACCCTTGACCCTAGTCTTGCTTGGAGGAGACAAAGTAGATATTGTCAGCAAGCCCCCAGTGCTGGTCCCCGGGCAATCACTAATACAGGCTTCACACTTGAAGAAAGACACCAACAAGGCAAAAGTGTGAAGCCTCCGTTGTCTTCCTGGGAATTTTCTCCACCGTTCTAGCAGAGACTGAGTGCATATGTGCTTTCAGAGCACATGTAGGACTTTTGGTGCATCAGACGGACATCTGTTCAATGCTCTTAAGCACCTGCCAACCAGGCAGCTTCAGAAGCATGCATTAGATAAGCAAGGACTTTTTTTTTCCTCATTGCAAATCACGTCGTTAGAACAGTACAGATCCTTGCTGGAGCTGGGATCTGCTGGCTGAGCTCCCCAGAAGGCTGCTCGCCGAGGCAAACATTCTGTTGGGGCCTTTTAGACAACAGATTCATGTGCTCATTGTTTCACACCGTGTTTTTAAATTGTTCTCTTCAGTTGGAAATGAATTTTCACCTAAAGGATGGAGGTGTAGACTGGTTTCAGTACCCAAGTAACATTAACATATGTGCCATGTTTGAAGCCCACGCTCCACTCCTGGTCTCTCTTTTTCTTATTTTTTTCTCCTTCTTTTTCTTTTCATTTTCTACATCTTTTTTTTTATCTCCAAGTGGGGGGGGGGAATTGCAAAAGTGAACTTTATCTGCACAGTGTCCATGTAATGCCCTCCCTTCATCTGGGCTGCTTCAGATACCATTCTTTTTTTCTTTTTTTTTTTTTTTTCTTTTTTGGCTTTTCAAGACAGGATTTCTCTGTAGCTTTGGAGCCTGTCCTGGAACTAGCTCTTTAGACCAGGCTGGCCTCTAACTCACAGAGATCTGCCTGCCTCTGCCTCCTGAGTGCTGGGATTAAAGGCGTGCACCACCACTGCCCGGCTCGCTAAATTATTCTTGAACTGCAAGAGCATCCACAAGATCATCCGGCTCATACCTGTGTCTGCCTGCCGTTCTCACTGCTTGCCTCTCTCTGCCCCTCCCCTCTCCCGCCTGGACCATCACAACAACAACACCTTCTCCAAACTGCCTAGCAACCTCAGGGCCTTTTAGCCCATTACTCACTCCTCAATCACAAACATCACTCTTCCTTCTCTGTGTGGCCAAGTCCCAGCCTCTCCTTGAGATGCGGCTGAAGCATTGCTTATGTTGGCACCACCCCAGTCCCCCCCTCGCTGAAGCTGGCCTCCTTCTCCGAGGCTCACTCTGCTCCCTGACTTGTGCTCCTGGTGGCTCTCAGACCTGCTGTCCTCCTTGCTTGAGAAGAACATAATCACAATGCATGTGCTCGTGCAAGTCCAGCCTCTTGTCCTGCAGCATTATGCACATGAAAATTATCCACGTTGCTATGCATGGCTATATCCGCTCATTTTCATTGCTCCATGGTACAGCAGTTCTCAGCCTTCCCAACACGGTGACACTTGGACACAGTTCCTCATGTTGTGGTGACCCCAACCACAAAATTAACTCGTTGCCATTTCATAACCATAATTTAGCTACTGTTATGAATCGAAATGTAAATATCTGACATGCAGGATATCTGATCTGCAGCCCCAAAGGAGTCGTGACCCACCATTGCTCTAGCAGCTCCTGGAAGTACGTTTCCCTGTGTATCTTCTTCTGGCTCTTGTGGACGGTGTAGCTACAGACATTCTTACGAACAGCTCTTGGTGACTATGTGTCTATTTTGAATGTGGACTACACGTGCAGCTTGGAAGTACTGGACAGTAGTGTAGCACAGCGTCACGGCTACACACATTCTTACACCCACGTACGAGAATTCTAGGTCTCAGTTCTTAATATTTCCTTTGTAATTTTAGCCACCATGATTGGCATGAGGCTAGACCCCATTTTGGCTTTCACTTGCATTTCCCTGCTGACCAAGGGATTTTATCACCTTCCCACGGGCTTGTTTTCTGTGCAATGTCCCTCTGGAGACGACACAGTCTTTTGTTTGTTTCCCTATTGAAAAAATGTCTTTTGAAAGCATAGGCTTGTAGGAAATTATTCATGTATTCTTGATGAAAGACTTCCGGGATATTCATTTTCCAAATCACTTCTCTCATTCTACGGGTCATACAGGATTCTTTCAAAAATTTTAGATTTGCTTATTTTATGTATTTGATTGTTTTTGCCTGCATGTATGTCTGTGCATCATGTGTGTGCCTGGTGCCTGTGGAGGTCAGAAGAGGGTGGTGGATTCCTTGGAACTGGAATCATGGATGGCTGTGAACCACATCATGGGTGCTAAGAATTGAACCTGGGTCCTCTACAAGAGCAGCCAGTGCTCCTAATTGCTGAGCTATCTTCATCACCCCAATTTTTATTCTTTTAATAATGCCATTTGATGAGTAGACATTTTTAATTTTAGTGTATTATGCCCAACTGTTGTAATAAGGGCGGCGGGGCTGCGTCCCCAGCACCCCGGCTGCCTGGCTAGCTTATGCCCGAAATAACAACACACAAACTGTATTCATTTAATCACTGCTTGGCCCATTTCTATCTAGCCTCTTCTAGGCTAATTCTCACATATTAATTTAGCCCATTTCTAATCATCTGTGTAGCGCCCCTAGGTGCGCTTACCAGGAAGATTCTAGCCTATGTCCATCCTGGGTCAGAGCTTCATCCCGTGCGTCTGCCTGGGAGCTGGGAGCATGGCATCTCTCTGAGGCGTCTGCTCCCGAGAGGAGAGCTGTGGAGTCTGAGCTCACTTCCTCTTCCTCCCAGCGTTCTGTTCTGTTTACTCCTCCCACCTATCTTCTAACCAATGAGGGCCAAGCAGTCTCTTTTTATTTAACCAATGACCTTCCTCCATCATCCAACATTGATTACATTGAATGCAATGTATCTAAAATGTGTCAATTTCTTGTGCATTCTGCACAATTGTTTTGTGAATGCTGTTGTTTTAATATTCAAAAAATTATTTTTCTCTATTTAAGGTCATAAAGCTATACTGTTTTTTCTCTGCTGTCTTTGTTGTATTGCTCTTCATACTAGGAGTGCAGTCCATCTGGTGTGACAGCCTTGTTCACTGTGAGGTGGGGATCATGGTTTCCTTTTCCCGATGTGATAATGTAGCTCTTCTAGCAAAATCTCCAGAAAAAAGAACCCTCTTCACAGCCTGTATGCTCAAGGCTTTGACTACTATATATCTGTCAATACAATTATGATTTTTATCCCTAATTCCAGAGGTGGTTCACACACTTACTTTGCACCTGTTTGGGGCACTCTTATCATCACTCCCATTTCACAGGAGAAACATGCAAGGCAAACAGAGATTAAGGCACTTGACCGGCTCACAGACAGCTCATCGCAGGGTGACTCAGACTGGACACCAGGAAGCCTCGCCTTGCAGCCTCTATATTCTTCTTGTCCTTACAGTCTGCTGCTTCTCACTAGCACGCTTCATGGGAGTGTTCATTTTGGTGATGTTCTGTAGGCTGGTTCGTGACTCTGGTGGGAGAAATATAGAAAGACACTCATCAGGGAGCACTCAGTGGTGGGTTGCTAAAATAGAGCAACAGTGGTGGAAAGAAGATGTGGATTTGACCAGCATCGCTGAACTGAGAGAGCAGACTTAGTGATACACCCCAGTGAGAGTCCAAGCAAAGAGGCGACACCGAGGGCTGTGAACGCATCCGCAGGGAGGGCAAGGAATGCATCTCCTGGATAAAGCTCACATCTCGCCTTCCCATTCCTTTCTTGCCCAACCTTACCATCCATTTCTCTTCCTCTCCCCTTACTTTATCCCTTATTCACATTAAGTGTTACCAATGCAAGGCTTCTCCAGTATCACTCTCTAGCACCAAGAGACTCATGCAAAACAGTTTGGCTCCAAGAGGAATTCTGGTGCCCAGTGTCAGAAGTCTGTTTATTGCCCCATCAAAGGACTTTAGCTTTTCCCGAGTCATCGAGTCATATATTCAGCTGCAAGGTGTTTCTCTCCACCATGAAGCCTCCCCCTGATGTCCTTGGCTCTCATCTCGTGTTGACTACATTTTGGTTCATAAACTAAATCATGGTGCAGCCCTCCCAACTACTAGCATGGGTCAGCTGCCCCTTGAGGAACCAGTAGCAAGTAGGGGTCCTACAGGTCTCTCTCTAAAGATCCTTTAAGTTGGCTTTCAGTGAGGTCAAGTTGTCTTCTTGGATGCCTTTACATGCTCAGCCTCTGCTCCAGATGGTTGGAAGAAAGTGGTTCTCATGCCGTGCTGAGAAGTGATGTTGTCGTGGGTTGGGGGAATGCCACTGTCTGGTTCTCTCCCTCTGGGGCAGGGGTGCATCTCCAATCCATCGAGGCACCAGTTGATATAAGGGCTTCACATTGTTGTCCATCCTCTCAGCAGTCCTGTGAGTCCCCATCGTCTCCGTTTTACAGGGAGGACACTGCAACTCAGCACGATCCGTTTGCTGGGTTTCACAGCCAGTACTCTGCCATTGACTCACTCCCTCATTTATGTTCCACCGTATGCTTGGCACTATTCTAGGCACCAGTAGGCGGCAGAGCAAGGATATGAACTTAGAACACTGAGCTCATGCTCTCAGCCACGTGGACGTATGTCTTCCTAAAACCCATGGTGATAGCTTCATAGACGCCAGGGCTGAGTGTGGCAGGGGCAGAGGAAACAGGAAGGCAGGAGGATCCCTGGAACTTTATCTTGTCCTGTTTCTTTCCTGTATAACCTCAGGCTTTTTAATCTGTTTGTGTTCCCATCCCCAGAACTTTCTCTCTACACCTGACCACCAGAAAACTTACCACATTTCTGTTTAGCCAGCACCCCAGACTTAAGCACTCATCACTCTCAACTTGGTTTAGCCTCTTTGTCTTCTTTCCCCTTGACTAAATCCCTAGGAAAAGAGACTATGTTGTTAAACTCAGGGCCCAGAAGAGTCTCGCCTTGCTGTGCTCAGCTTGTGTATCTGCCTGGGCTCTCCTTTCCTGTTGTACAGCTAGCTCTCCCCAGGTCCCCAGTGCAGGCATTCTTGCCTTCATTTGTTTGCTCATGGTTCCGGGTGTCGATGATAACATACACCTGTAAGTCCCTTCCTGAAGAACCTACTCTGGCCGCTTTGGGGATAACCTCACCAAGAACCAGTCATATCTCAGTATCTACCTTAGTCTCTGTCCAGACTTGCATCTGCTGACTCACCTGCAGGACCCTTCTAGGGGTGCAACAGTAGATGACCAAGAATATGTCCCCTGACTTCTGATGTTCCTAACACACTCCCCATGCCTCTCCCCCTCCTGTGTATGGTGCATTCAGGTGAACATGCACATATGTGCATTTGCATGTGGGGGGCTGGTGGTCATTACTGGTATTTTCCTCAGTCACTTTCCACCTTATTTTCTGAGACAAGGTCTCTCACTGAGCAGGAAGATCACCAGTTCAGATAGGGTGGCCAGCCTGCCAAACAAGTTCTGTTGTTACCTCCCAAGCTCTGGGAATATAGTTATTTGCCACAGTGCCTGGCATATGCTGTGGGTGCTGGGGAATCTGAATTCAGGTCTTTATGTGTATACAGCAAACTCCTTCCTGACTGATTTCTCTAGGTCCTATGACTTATTTTTATTATTTTTAATGTGTGTGTGTGTGTGTGTGTGTGTGTGTGTGTGTGTGTGTGTGTAGGGTGTGTAGGCTATGATTGCAATTGCCAATACCTGAGGTGTCTGGAGGCACTGGATCCCCCTGAACCTAGAGTTACAGACACCTGTAAGTTACCTAATGTGGGTACTGAAAACCGAACTCAGGTGCTCTGGAAGAGAAGTATCTGTTCTTCGGTGCTAAGCCATCCCTCCAGTTCCCATCTCTTATTATTTTGATATAGGGTCTCACTGTGTAGCCAAGACTACCCTGGAATTTGCTAAGTAGCCCAGACTGGCCTCAGATTCCCAATCCTCCTGCCACAGCCTCCTGAGTGTTGGGATTACAGGTGTATGCAACCATGCCTGGCACAGAAGTAATATTTCTGAAAGCAAGTGCCTTTGCACCAAGCTATGAGCAGCATTCTGCTTAGCTCTCTGTGCACTAAGAATGGAAATCTTAGCCAAAGGGCGACGGTAAACGGTATAAGTTGAGAAGGCAAAATTTCCCTTAGTCTTTTCAGCAGCACAATTGCAGCAGGCACTATTTTAAACTCTCTGATAATTTGATCTTAATTATATGGTGTGCAGAGGCACTAATAAGTTTACCAATCTGCCAGCAACACTAAACACACATGTCTTAGAAAATGCTACCCTTCTTTCTGCTTATTACAGGACTGGGAACTTGGGTAATTGTGAATAATTAAGAGGGAGTGACCAAATGGTGATTCGCAGGAAGTCTCCAGAGATATCAACAGAAGCAGGGAACCTGCAGGGTGGGCAAGGATCCTCTGAAGGCTGTGGGGGCTGAGACTGTAGGCATTCATCCTTCCGAGCTGAATGGGAAGCAGAAAAAAGTACAACAGGATGGCCAAGAGATGGCTTCTTATCCATCAAGAAGTCCAGTGAAAGTTTTGATGGTGTGTGACTCTAATCTTAGTCAAGAGACTGAAGCAGGAAGATCTCAGGCAAGGCCAATCTGGGATGGATGGATAGATAGATAGATAGATAGATAGATAGATAGATAGATAGATCGAACAATAGGAGGCTTCTGTTCCCAGTGCCTATGCCACAGTGGTGCAGAATTACATGAGCCCTGGGTTCCCACCATCTGAACAGCTCACAGCATGGTTCTGCCATTCAATAGCTGAATGCCACCGTCAAGTTACTGTGGGTGTTCCTTGGCTGCTTTACTGCAGAATGTGGCAAATCCCTGCCTGGCAGGAGTCATACTTATATCTACAAACATATGTGAAGTCCCAGAAGACATCTCCACACACACACACACACACACACAGTGGGGATGCAATTTCTGGTCTTTCATTTCTTTCCCTGCCTTTTTTACTTAAAAAAAAAAAACTATTTGAATTTGTGTGTTCTGATCTTAGCCGTCCCAACTCTCCCTCCAGCTCCCTTTGGACTCCCCTTCATCATCCCATCACTTCTCCTCCTCCTCTTCCAGTAAGTCTACCGTACACAGCCATATGTGCATAGATATGGCACCACCCTGAAGCCAGTGACAATCTACCAGTGGCCATACACACTCAAGGAAAAATGACCCTCTCTCAGTAGCCATCAACTGCCAATGGCCTCTCAGGTGGGGTGGGGCCTTATGAATCCCATCTCCATCTGTGCTGGAGTTTTGACCAGGTAGCCATATCTGATACGAGTTCTCGAGTGCAACAGCCGATCATGCCCAGAAGACAGACTTCGCATCATCCCCTCGTCTTCTGACGCATATATTTTTCTGCCTCTTCTGTAATGTTTCCTGAATGTGTGTGTGTATGTGTGTGTATGTGTGTGTGTGATATAGGTGTCGCATTTAGGGATGAACTCACACACTCACACAATCTCAGTTTTCAGCACTTTGACCAGAAATGAATTTCTATATTAACTATGTCCCCTGCAACAATATCTCTGACCAAGGTTGAAAACACCATTACTCTATAGCTAGAAAAATATATTTAGAAGGCAGTTTGATATTATGACCATTCCTCGATAGAGCCTGTGACCTCCCAGTTATGAGTTTTTGACCAGGTTCACATTGCTAGACACAAATTCCCTCTTGTGAAACAGGTTTCAGATCCAAGTAGAAAGTGGTTGGTTATCCCCAGAACCATTATGCCATTACTCTACCAGTAGGCAGATTTTGCCTGGCATGTTGGCATTGCAGCATGCTGGGTAAAGCTATTGCTGTCTCTTGTCCCCCAGCAGAAGTTCCCATGAGACCTAGACAGCAGGGAGGGACCCTCCTCTTGTCTTTGTAAGTGGATAAGCCGTGTTTACTGAGGTCATGACTGGTACAGTTTCTGATTCTCAGAAGTGTCTTGATCAATATTGGTCCAAGGAAGGAACATATAAAATATTCTGTTTCCTACTTCATGAACAATTTTGAGAACAGAGAGGCTAAATAACTTGGCTAAAGCACCCAGCAAGTAGGAGGCAAGCTAGGCTTTAATCACGGCAGGGGCGGTGTAATGGCAGCATAGTCAAACTCAACATGACGGATCCGAGCTACAGTGTGGAGCTGGGCTCTGTGCCCTGATCTTTGTCCTGAAGTTTCAGTAATTAGCCAGAACATTTGTTTCCAGCAGGAAAAAAGAACACCCCGGCAGCTGAGGGAGTGTGAATGCCTGACTTCTGCCTAGCTTCTTCGGATAAAATAGAAACTTTGCTTCTTTGATATATGTGTTTAGGCAGATTAAATTCATGTTTGATTACAAACCCCAGGATAAAAGGAAAATAAATATGTTCATGCAGATGAGAGATTTCCAAAGGGAGGAGGGGGAAAACGTCCTCAGATAATCCAGTGGTAACTGCTGTCCATAGGGAGGGATACTGTGGGCTACCCAACCTGCTATGGCAGCCTGTACTGAGACCCTGCGCGAGGGACTCCAGGAGATCCAGGGAATGTCTACGGCTCCAGGCATACCACCCACAACCCTCCCATGCTGTTAAAATCCCATAAATTTTTCTGATCTTTTCCCTTGGCCCTTTATCTTACACATCAGCCTGTGTGCTGTATGTTCCCCTCCCTGAGCCTTTACTGCCTGAGACTCCAGCCTATTCCTTCTCAACCCACTGGGAAATAAAAATCAATTCAGAAGGACCCGTTGAAACTTAAATCCCCTTTTAGTCTCTTTGTAGCTCCTTGGCAGGAAATGGCCATTTCCCTTGCAACCCCAAAGCACTCGCTAGCTTTCTTGTTCTGTTCATCAAAATCCACTTTTTATTAAAAGAACCTGGAACCACACCATTTGCCTCCCTGCTTCAGGACTCTGAGCACTACACAAAAGTGTGTGGGAAAAAAATAGTTGATGAGAAGTCATTTAAGTGTCCAACACAGAAAGCCAACGAGAATCAGGTGTGGCATGTTCTAAAGTGTGGTTTTGTGACATCATTAAAGAGACGGCCTTCAGCTCTCAAAGACAGAAAGAACTGTTTAGCAGGGTGTGACCGTGTACACCCCTGTAACTCCAATACTCAGGAGGTGGGAATAGGAAGACCATGAGTTTAAAACCGTGTTTGGCCGTATAGTGAGCTCTTAGCCATCCTTGGCTGCATGAGACTCCATCTTAAAAAGCCAAAACAACAAAGCCAAAGCAAAAAATGGCTTAGCTTTCAACCTTCACACTTCTACTACCCTGGCAGAGCCACAGCTACCTACTAAAGTGTTCATCTGCTTTCATAAATTTCTCTGTCCTGCAGTGAGAGTGTGTGGGGCTGTTTGAGTCCAGTAGCCAGTAGGATTTTAGCACCAGCAATTCTGCTAAGACAGAATCAGGTGAGCCTGCTGATAACCTAGGGCTCCCTTTCTGTCTTGATGGAGCCAGGCAGGGGTCCAAGCAATGCAGCTACAGAAGACCATCTAGAAGCCTTAGTGGCACTGTGGAGAAGAGGCATGACTTAAAGGGGACAATGGAACATCCCTGTGTTGAGTTCCTGGGGCTTAAGTGAGGGCAACACCAAGTGTGGATGTTAGCACCTCCTTTCTAAGTCACGATGCCAATCAAATGAGTATCAGTGCTCATGTGTGGTGCTTAGCAGGGCAGGGCAGGGCACCCAGCACATAGCAGGTGCTTTATAAATGCTGGTTCTTGTCTTCCTTTCTATGTTCCCAGTGATGAACTTCCATTGTCCATCAGCAAGTTATACTACAGAGAGGAGCCCCAGAATGATAGAGAATTCAAAGCAGACCAACAAACCGGTGATGCTGCTCTAAGGGTGGTTCTAGTGGGCTGTCGTGGCAGTGGCTCCGAAAGACCAGCATGGACACAGAGACAGGGGAGCTGGGTTCGCTCCTGCAATGGGCACTTAGAAGCTGCTTTTGCTAAAAGAAAGCCAGTAGGTAACTAAAAGTAGGAGGAAATATGGACACCTCTGACTTCATTTTGTGTGTGTTTCTTTTACTTTGGGGGCGGGGTATCTGCTTATCTCTGCACACGAGCTGTGTCTGCTTAACCCATTTCACCTCTCTTCAAGTCTGAAGACACAGAGTTAAGTCATGGGACTAAAGCTGCAGTCCAAGGGGGATAGCAGAACCTCTCGGGAAAGATTTGGTCCATCATCCACAGTGGTGAGGCTGCCGCCTGGGGCGACTGTCTCCTGAGAGTCAGATTTATCCCCTCCCATGATGACAGAAATAGACCTTCTTGGAGAACCAGAACTGAGACACTGTCCACTAGAGCCACCACAACTTGGCCAGGACTGCTAATCATGTACACCTCAAGCCCTGGCCCAGTTTTCCCTCTGTCTGAAGTTAAACCCCATACCGGTAACCCAAGTCAGACCTGGGGGGGGGGGGTCACTGGACTTCTTTGTTCTTCTCTCCAGGGTGGCTGCTTTAGGTAGCTTTCCTCTCTGCTTTCGCCACCACTTTTCACTGTGATCAGCATTCTGGGCACCAGTGACCAAGCCTAGTAATTCAGGATTCCTGGAGCCTAGGCTTCTGCCATAGAAACCCCAGTTACACTCCTAATTTGGTAACTTGATTTTATATATATATATATATGTGTGTGTGTGTGTGTGTGTGTGTGTGTGTGTGTATCTCGCAAGGGATGGCCCCCAGGGTCTCACTCACACTAAGCAAGCACTCATCATTGAGCTACAAGCCAACCCTGTGGCTTTGGCTTCTGGTCTGTTCATCCACTCTCTAACAATTATAACAATGGTTATAATCAATCTATGCCCTTTTGGGGTAGAAGACACAGAGACACAGGGATCTGTGGACATCTGCCATAACACCGGGGCAGAGGTCTGGAGGGTTGTGTGGCAGGGCAAGAAGGTTGTGAAATGGGGTGAGATTTATAAGGCTGCAGAGAAGGGAAAGTGTCCCTTTTAATCCTATTTGTCCTATGGGAGTTTTCCAAGGCCAGACAAAGGAACTCCTGTCTAACCCCCGGTCTCACCCGCAGACTGTCCTGGGCAGTCTTTATGCTCCTTTTCTCTAGCTGTGCGCACTTGACTGCACAGATTTTAAAAAGGACAAAGGTTGCTTTAATGGTGTTAATGGGGGGTGATGAGCAAATCATAATCTTATAACCGAAATGGTTCACTCATTCGTGTGAGCTATTGAGAGCTAAATCTCTTCGGTAGGTGGAGAAGAAAAGGATTTGAAATTGCCTGCCACCCACCTCCTCCACAGGAGTCGGCTTGCATTAATGAGGGAACACACCGTGCGCGCGCTCTGCGCTCTCCGCCAAGAGGCTGCCTCGCTAATCGCAAACATTACTGTGACTCGTTAGGCAGGGCTGGAGAAACCGTGGGGGTGGGAGGCTGGCTGTTGCCTGCGGTGTTTTTCTTCTGGGGCTCCCAGTTGCCTCTGAAGCAAAACGTCTGCTGAGAAAGGACCCAAGATCAGAACGGTATTTCTGGATTCTTGTTCTTGCAAGCTCCTGGTCAACATGTGGCTCCTTGTTGTGGCTCCGTGTGCCCCACTGCCCACTTCTGAGAGTATCTGATGGCGAACACTTGAAGAATTTGCAAGTAAGTTAAAGCCTGTTGGGAAAGAAAAAGAAGTGGATGCCATAAGAATAGTAGGGCTTTAGGGATGGCTCAGTGGGCTAAAGCCCTTATCCCTAAGGCTCACAACCTGAGTTCAATCCCCAGGACCCACAAGGTGGAAGGGGAGGAATGAGTCCTGCAAGTTGTCCTCTAGCCTCCGCCATATCCCCTCTAAATAAACAATAAATGCAATACAAATATAATACAACCTTCAGGAGTCAGTTCTCACCAGCCCAGGACTCTTTTCCTTATTTGTACCAAGGCCAAGAGTATATCCAAAAAGATCCAGCCACACTTTGATAGCTCAAATCAAATCTTAGTGTGAGGTACTTCAATAACACACTGAGGAAACGGGTAATTCACATTAAAATAATAGAAATATCCATTATGTACAGTTGTTTTGAGCTGTTAAGTTGGAAGAAACAATAAAACCTGTTGAAGTGGGTGTGTAAATGCGGGGAATCAGATATTGCCTCCTTCTCTGATCTCTGCTAGAGAAGACTGAATGTTTAATAAAACACGGATACATTTTTTAAACAAAACACTTCTTTTTAAGGAGTCTTAATAATCACACTCTCTTAAAAAGTATTAACGGAGCCACAGACTGCTAAATTCAGTAATATTTAAGCTCATAAGGTTTTCAGTGTGAACATGCATAACCCGGATGGTGATTTTTGCAATCTTAAAATTTTGAAGCGCCTTGAAAATATAAAATAGTACAACACTAGGACCTGAGATTACAAGACACTGAAAGCAGTGTGTTATACCTTTTAAGAATTCTTTACATATCCTGAGAGTGTCTGGGGTGTCTGTATGTGAATTTGTGCTTAACAGTCACAGAAATAGAGGTTAACAGCAAAACTCCTAGTAAAAACGGAATAGACGGGTTTTACTGGTTTCTGTGTTTTCTGCTTTCTTCATCTACACATTGTCTTCTTCTTCCTGATAAGTGTGTGACTCCTGTAATGTTGTGTGTGTGTTTGAGCATATACACATGTGTGGCGACCAGAGGTTGACACTGGGATCTTCCTCAGTCATTCTCCACCTCCGTTTTTAATATAGCATCTCTCGCTCAACCTCTAACTCATCCATTCGGTAAGGCTGGTGGGCCAGCAAGCTCCAGGGATCCTCCTGTCTCACCTGCTCAGCTCTGAGATTATAGGCACATATAGCTATGACCAAATTTTCCATAGGGGCTGGGGTTCAAACTCAAGTCATCACGCTTATGTGACAAGCACTTCACTGGTAAAGTTATCTTCCCCGCCCCAATTTTCTTAAATCCATCAAGGTAGGTAAAGAATAATTCATTAGCTTACTACTTTCTATTTTCAAAGTCGAAGGCTATCCACAGTGGCTCTGGGGATTCCATTCTAGTTCTTACCCCAATCCTGGCAGAAGATCAAAAGTTCAAGACCAGCTTTAGTTATATATTGAATTCTAGACTAGCTTAAGCTAGATAAAACATTGTCTTAAATAAAAAAGAAACAAACAAATAAGTAAGTAAATAAAAAATAATATTGTTCTGGGCTGAATTAAAGCCTCCCAGATTCCTGAGTGTCAGTCCTACTCCTCAGCATTTCTGGTGACTCTGACTGGAGATGGGATTGTTGAAGGGCTAATTAAGGTTAAGTGGGATCATTAGGGTAGGGGTCCTAATCCAATACGAATGGTGTTCCTGTAAGAAGAGGTTATGATAGACTCATACAGAAGGAAGAACGTGGGATGGGTTCTTTAGTGCACAATTTTAATCTCGGCCTTTGGGAGGCAGAGGCAGGTGGATTTCTCGGAGTTCTTAGGGAGCAAGAAATACATAATGAGACCTTATCTCAAAGTACCAAACCAAACCAAGACCACACCCCCCAAAACAAAACAAAAGGAAAAAGACAAAACAGAGGGAAGACCGTATGAGCCCACAAGTTGAAGAAAAAAATCCACATGAGAAAGTAACTCTGCCATAACCTTGATCTTGAACTTCCAGCCTCCAGAATAGGGGGTAAGGAATTTCTGTTGCTACTCTCCAAGTTTATAGTATTTAATTCCTCACCATGTAGGTTCTGGTGATCAAAGTGCCTTTACCAGATGAGACGTCTCAATGTCCCAATACCTAGTAGATTTGTAAGGATCTGTTCTAATTAATATTACCTTTTTTTTTTATAAAAAAAAGTGCATCGCTTTTAAAACTAATTATTTTATAACTTGCAGTGGAGTTGTTTAAAAATCACCCAATGCATTTCTTACTTATTCCTATTATTATTATTACTATTATCATTATCCCCATCCCCATTTTTTTTTCAAGAGAGGGTTTCTCTTTGAAGCCTGTCCTGGAACTAGCTCTTGTAGACCAGGCTGGCCTCGAACTCACAGAGATCCTCCTGCCTCTGCCTCCCCAGTTCTGGGATTAAAGGTGTGCACCACCACTGCCCAGCTCCATCTCCATTTTTGAGACAGGGTCTTACTATGTTGCTCTGACAGACCTGAAACTCACTATGTAAGCCAGGCTGACCTTGATATATTTTGGCATTTTTGATACATGGTCTAGCTATGTAGCCCTGGTTGGCCTGGAACCGCTTATCCTTTCATGGAAGCTTTACTATCTAGACATTGTCTTGCACCTTCAAAGTTCCTTTGTGAAGTTCCATATACATATTCTGTAGGAAACTTTCACATATAAACTCCACTACAGAGCAAACTGAGGGGAGGAATTAGAAACCAAACCTCCTATTTTGTAACTGATTGAGCAGAGAGGAGGTAGAACAGACCACAGATACACAGTGAAAGCCATGGAAAAGGCTTTTTTGGATGTTTGCGATTTTATCAGCAGATGGCAAGTGTAATTTATTGTAGACAAACTAAGAATTAATTGCAGAGCAAGGAGGCCAGGCCTGTGATGTGTCTGGGCAGCAGATAATCCTCTAGCACACAGATCAAGAAGAAGATTTAGGGATTATTCCTGAAAAAGCATCAAAACTATCAATCTAGACTTAGACTCTGGAAACAAAGAGAAGCAGTGTTAACAAAGAGGGCCACAGAAAACTGGAGTTAAAGCCTGCTAATTTGCGAGTGTGTTTGGGGGCTACCTGGCAGTGCTGTTAGTGACTCTTCAGCAAAAAGAAATATTGGAAGAATGATCAGAACAAGAGCCAACTGTATTTGCCTATAGGGTCATTGAGGGCCATGTGGGGTGGTGGCAAGCTCTCCTGGTAAAACTTTTGGGTACAGTGGGACCGGGTTTGCAAGTGTGCTTGAAGGTTTTCACGTTCACACACACTTGCACGCATGTGCCTGCCTGTATAGGTCCGAGGTTTGCCTACCAATGCAGACCTACGATGCCAAATGTTTTGCTTGGTGCCTCTCTTCTGTTTCTTGCCTGGTCAGAGAGTCCTAGGAGGTAGAGCTGGATCTTATATACTCCTGCACTGCAGCAGGCTGTCTAGCAATGACTGCCCTGGCCCTGCTGTTGAGAATGCTAAAATAAAGGAGCCACTTAGCAATGACCCATGATGGCGATCCCTGACACTCAGTGCCACTACATCTAATGTTTAAAGGACCTGGTGGGTGAGCCCTAAATGTCAGTTCTGTGTGAACTCAGCCTCATTGTGCTTACCTGTGTAGGGGGTTTGTGAATTCTCTTTAGGTTTTATTTTCTGTACTGTGTGGGTATGTGTATGAGTACAGGGGGCGATTAGAGGAAACATTTCAGGCATCAGTGCTTTACAGCCACCTCGTGGGATCTGGGGCTCAGACTCAGGTAATCCCACAGGTATACAAGTACCTCTACCCTTTGCCAGCCCTAGAGTTTGTGAATTATTCTATCTGTTTCTGTTTTGAATGAGACTGCATTTTCTCTCTGCTCTCTCCAGACACTGGGCCTTTCTCCCTCTCAGGTCTTTTCCTTCCTTGTTTAGCCACTTTTTCCCCCCTGAAACATGGTCTCACATAGCCCAGGCTGACCTCAAACACCTTATATATGCAAGGATGATTTTGAGCTTCTGACCTCCCCCCCCCCCCTGCACCACTTTCGTTTCCCAAGTGCTTGATTTGCAGGCTTGCACGACTGACTCCTCCAGGCTCATGCAGTGCTAGATTGCTGGAGACTGAACCCATGACTTTATGAATTCTAGGCAATCTCTCTGCCAACTGATCTACACCCCCAGCTTCTTTGTTTAGTATATAGACAAGAACTTTCTCAGCTGGCTTTGTCTGGCATCTCTCATCCCAGTTTGCTCTCTGCTCTTGCCTTTTTCTCACTGTATTTGTACTGCAAAATAAGTAAATGAATGAATGAACAAAACATACAAAACACACACTGCTCTTGCATATGACCCCAGTTCAGTACCCAGCACCCTCATCAGGCAGCTCACAACTGCCTGTAACTCCAGCTCCAGGGGATCAGATATTCTCATCTGGATTTCATGGGTATCCTAGCAACATCACACACCCACACCCACATCCACACATCCACACACAAACACACACACAGAATTTTTTTTTAAAAGCTACATTAGGCTGATCCTAAAGTTTGTATATCAAATTCTGTATCATTAGATCTATACGAAAGTATCTATATAATATTTATATATAGAAATTATATAACATACTACAGTAAGTATCTGTGAACTCACGTCTCAGGAGCGAGAGTGCTGGAAATACTGTTAAAATGCCTGCCTATCGGTCAGTGTTCCCTTGAGGCTTGTAAATCCTGCTCTAGGAACATCAACATGGACATCCATTGAGACTGTGCGATGCTGGGGGTATACAAAGCGATGTGTCTGTAAGAATAAGAAACAAGCCTCGGTGTTGCTTCTTGTGCCTGCCACCTGCCTGTTCTGCTTCCCAGCTGCCACAGCTTTTGCACAGACCCCCTCTCCCCAAGAAGCACACCTCAACATAACAATGACCCCTTGTTTTTTCTATCTCCTTTCTCACCTAGCAGTTGGAAGAGGTTGGCAGTTAGAGCAGCAAAAGAGGCAGGAAAATGCTTAAATCAGCTAGAAACATGGTGTGAGTAAGTGCAGCTATTGCGTGACACCAATGCACTTAACGGAAGATGGGCAGCTGCCTGAGACCGGCCTCTTCATATCCATCCTTTACACCCACTGTACATGAGCTGAGGAACCTTACCCAAAATACTTGGGACCAGAAATGTTTGAATTTGGAGTTTAGGGGTTTTATTTTATTTTTTAAACAGTTTTCACAAGCTTTACTGGTTAAACATCCTTCATCTGAAAATATAAAATCAGAATAATCAGAGTGTGGTGGCACACATCTATGACCTCAGAACTCAGGAGGTAGAGGTGGGAGCAGCAGGAGCTCAAGATTATCCTCAGGGATGTACCAAGTTCAAGGCCAGCCTGGGACATGTAAGACCCTGTCTCAAAAAAATCAAAGCAAACCAAACCAAAGGAACAAGGTCCCAAATCTGAAACGCTCCAAAATCCAAAACATTTAGACCAATACACGAAACATTTCTGATTTAGTGACATTTTCTAAAGGATTTATTTGTATTAATTTTAAGTGTGTGTGTGTGTATATGTGTGCACGTGTGTGCATTAGTGCACGTGCAAATAGGAAGGAACACACGTGGGTATGTGCACATGAGTGCAGGTGCCTGGAGAGGCCAGAGGTGTCAGATTCCCCCGCAGCTAAAGTTATAGATGAAGCTACAGACACCTGTGAGCCTTCTGGTGTGGGTCTGGAAATTGAACCCTGGTCCTCTGGAAGAGCAGCAAGTGCTCTTAACTGCTGAACCACCTCTGCAGTCCCTGATTTGAAAGTATTTACAGTTGTTCTGTAATAGATTACTGCAAATCAAGAAGGTGAGTATAATGCACCTATTATTCTAGTTTCTGGGAGACAGCTCAGGCAGAGTGTGGCTGGGACCTCTGCCCAGTGACTCTCGCGGCTATGATAAAAGTGCTGCCAGGCTTGTATAGGCGTTATTGGAGAAGACTTCACTGCCATGGCAGAAGTCATTTCCTTGTGACTCTGTTACTGCAGGTCCTAGGTTTTTGTTGACTGCTGACTGAGGTTATTCTCCAGTAGGGACCTTCTTCTTAGGGCCTTCTCCCACATAGCCACTTACTACCTCAAGCTCCCCGGAAAGCCTTCAGTTTCATCAGACTTGTGCGTCATCAATTACAGATTGATAACCCATCATCTTTGCCATGGTCTCTTGGCTAGAGTCAAGGCACAGGTCCTGGCTGCCCTCAAGGGGAAGGCATGAACACCAGCAGAGGAGGCATTGGGGTGGACTTATTACCATCTCATTACCTGTGCCTAAGTAGACAAGGCCTTGGTATAGGAAAACAACAACGAGAAAAAAAAAATAAAACAAAAACTGTTCAGAAGACATATTTTTGTTGGCATTTCTTTACAAAGATCACGTGTGACTACATTAGCGGAAACTTGGCCTTCTGCTGGCATTTCAGAACCAAATGGTGCATTGTATAATGCTGACTGTTTGGAAGGAGTGGCTTATTACATTAGCTAACTTCCAAACTCTTTAATATGCTCCTGTAAAGGGGTTTAGTTTAAAAAAAAATCGTGAGATAGAATTGATGAGAAATAAGGAACGATAGGAAAGCAGAAACTGTTCGAAAGTTTTAAGCTTTATTATTTGTGCATGCGCATATGTATACAAGTGTGCACTTGTGTGTTGTGTGTGTGTGTGTGTGTGTATGCACATCCATGAATGCAAACAGAAAAGTCAGAGGTCACCCTTGGGGATCTGTTCCTCAAGAGCCATTTATTTTGTTCTGTGAAGCAAGGTCCCTCATTGTCTGGGGCTCACTGATGAGAGCAGGCTGGTTGGTCAAGGAGATCCAGGGCTCCACCTGTCTGTCTTCGCAGCACTGGGATTGCAAGTGTGCACCACTGTGTGCAGCTTGCTTACATGGGTTCTGAGGATCCAGCACAGTCTTCATGCTCAGATACTTTTGTATCTTCTCAGCACTTATCCTGCTATTTTTAAAAATGACAACTGAATGACAATCAGGAAAAACTAACCTGAGTAGGATTTTTACTAAACTCAGATGTATTTCTCCATTTCTACTAAATGAACATCAAACCCAATGCTGGTTTATGGGGACACTAGCTAATTAGCCAGTCCAAGGCACTTCCTGTGAGTCTTTGCTCTCATGTCCACACTTCCATCAGAATAGTTTGTCTGAAACACAAATTTGAGGAGCTGGAGAAAGATGGGAGTGGGCTACCAGTGGTTAAGAGTACCCAATGCTCTTGCAGAGGACCAGGTTCAGTTCCCAGCACTCATATGATTGACCACAACTGTCTATAACTCTGGACCCAAGGGGATCTGATGGCCTCTTCTGGCCTCCACGGGTACCAGACATGTATGTAGTGCACATACATACATTCAGGCAAAAAGCCACACACATACATTTTTAAAAATTAATTTGTCTCTTTTTTGATAAATGCCTATAGGATTAACTTTATAGTCTCATATTGATAGCTAGGAACCTTTCTGAACTTAGCACATGTGTTCACTTACCATCTTCCTCTCCTTTACATGCTCAATACTATAAACAATCTGCACAGTTTCATGGCCCGCTACTCTTTCATGTTCTTGCCTCTGTGCACATTATGTCCTCTTCTTGGTATATGTCTTTACTGCATATCTAGAGACTTCGCTTATAGACCTCGAGGACATCACCTGGCTTGATTCACCACTGGAGTTGTCACAGGGCAAAAACATAGTAAGAGATTAATAAATATTGCTTAGGGGCATACCTCAGAATCCACTTATTCAAAGAATTGGAGGACCTAGTTCCTATACTCAATCTTAGCTGAAAGGGCAAGAGGCCACTGGGATGATGGCTTTCTTATGGTTGTGATTTAACAAAAAAATCATTACATGAATTAAGAGTTAAGAATGTAAGAATGAACACTAGTAAATTAATGCATAGAGGAAAAAGGCATCTTACTAGACTAAAACAGGTGTTCCTGCTAAAGGAGGTGGAATTTAAAATACATATTGAAAGATGAGAAGGAATTTCAGCCTATGCTAGCATGACATTTTTTTACAGTAGGCTTTCATTAAAAATTTCTTTTCTTGTGTGTGCACGTATGCATGTATGTATGTATGTATATGCGTGTACATGGGCACATGTGTGTATATGGGTATACACGAGTGTGTGTAAGCCCAAGGTTGATGTTGGATAGCCTCCTCAATTGTTTCTCGCTTTATATATGAGACAGGGTCTCTCACTTAAACCCAGAGCTCACCAATATCGTTTAGCCAGCTTTCCTAGGGATCTAGTTTTTGCCTGAGTGGTGTGGAATTCCAGGGTGGTACCACATTCACCCAGTATTTACATAGGGTTCTTTAGTGGCAATTGCTTTATCTACTGAGCTGTCTCTTTACCTCCCCTTCATTGAAAGTACTGGTTTGAATGAAAATAGTAGGTAAGGTGGAAGGAGAAGGCATTGCAAATGAATAAAAGGCAAGATCAAAAGTTCTAGCATGGGGAGACATAGACTACATGTTCACAAGAGGGCAGTCCCTTGCCTGGGGTGGGCACTGGCTAATGGTGGAAACTCATAACTGTAAGATGGAATGAGGCTATGGATGATCTGAAAACTAAGCATGCCATTCGTATTTGGTAGGGCAGGTAGCAGGGATTCATTACATCTTATCTGGTGACTGTAAATGGGCTGCTAGAGAAACAAAATATAAATGGGAGAGATTAGCTAGAAGGCCTCAACTTGGATAAAAAGTTTTTATGTTATTGTATTTCTTTATGATTTAGAAATCATCCAGTAAGTCTACCAGAAAGTTTCTTACCACGTGACTTTTAAAGTATGTGTGTGTGTGTGTGTGTAGCGGGGGGGGGGGGGGGGGAACAGAAGGTAATATTTTTAACATTCAGAGACTCAATCTGAATTAATCTAAGTCTTATAACCGGCAAATCACATTCATCTAGAAAATGTTGGCATCGGAATCAAAACCTATCTGCTTAGTTAACATCCATTGTGGCTAATTTTATGTAATAGCTTGACTGGACTAAGGGATGCCAAGCTATCTGAGGAAACACTATTTCTGGTTGTTTGGTGAAGATGTTTTTGGAAGAAATGAACACTTGAATTGGTGGATTACATAAACTCTATCTTCACCAAGGCAAAATCCCGCCCTCAGATAAAGAGGGCGGGAGGGTGACAGAGCGAGAAAGGAGAATATTTAGAGGTAGGAGTGAAGTGATGGCTTTGAGGACGGAAAAGGGAAATGGCCAAGGCACGTTGACAGAATCAAGAATTCAGGAAAGGCATGGAAACACATCCTTTCTCACACTCCACAGGAGGAACGCAGCCTGCAAACCCCAAAGATTAACTCAGTGAAATGCTTTTTGTAGTTTGATCTTGGGCAAGGTAAAACAATATGTTTTGGGGACTGTAAGCAATTTAGAGACTCTGTGTAGCAGATTCAGGGAACAAACAGGGAAAAAACTAGGGAAAGAGGACCAACGCCTACTTAGCACATACTGTGTACCCTTACTGATCTTACAGCGAGCTTGTGAAGGGAATCTATAAGCCATTTTCACATACTAGGAAATAAAACTGAGAGATGAAGCAACTTGTCCAAAATGCTATAGTGGGGCCGAATTAGGAAATGAAGGGACTGAGATTTGCTGTAAAACTGTCAAATTCCTCTCCCCAATCTCATATGCTCAATCTGGTGACATATATATCAACTGATTTTCAGAATTGCCTTTCTGATTTAATTTGTTAGTGCTCACCTATCTTTTTCCTTCAGTTGAGAGTAATTAATCCATTTCACAGAAGTCGTGTGTATGTGATGAAGTCGTAACACTCTTTGGGAGGTGAACTCATGAAACCCATTATTCGTAGATAATACAGATGAAAATGTAAGTAAGCTCCAAAAGGGTTTCCATCAATTCACCAATGCCAGACTTAGGGGTTCTTAGAGCCAATGTCTTTAAAAACCCTCAAGGCTGTTATTATCGATAATGGCCCCTTAGGGCTGCCCCTGCTGTGCTGCCCATCTTGGTGTGACACTGGAGGCATGCACACATCACCTGCCACCTCCCAACGTCTTCCAACTTTATTATTTTTATATCCCAGTGCCTGTTCACACAATCTTGCCACACCTAAAACATGACTCTGTGTAATTAATTGTTTTAATTATTTCTTGGGCAATTTCCCGCAAATTTCTTTATATAGAAACAAGCAAACAGTAACAGATAATAAATGCACCTCCTTTATAGTCTTGCAGAAAATGGAGCATGCTCTACTGTATTGCAGAAAATGGAGCATGTTCTACAGTCTTACAGTAAATGGAGCATGCTCTACTGTATTGCATTTCATTCAGCATAACATCATAAAACTCATTCTGCATAACCAAAAGGAGTAACTGACATTTTCAACATCAGTGCATCATATTCTGTCACATAGATACACCATAATGTATCTAACAGTTGCCCCCTTGAATTAACATTTGGGTCTTTTACCCCATTCATATTTTCATATGATTATAAACATGCTATATGTAGAACTGACTTATATGAATATGCATATACTTTTCTGTTTTAGAAGTTTATTTTATGTGCATGGGTAAGTTTTGTCTACAAGTATATCTGTGATATATTACTGCAACAGTGGCATAAATGTTATGGGACTAACCAACCACTTCATGAGATGGAATCCATATTTGACAATGTTAATAAAGCCAAGAATTTGAAACTAGATAGGTTATGTGTGCATGTTTGGTTATGGTTTGGTAGTTTCTTTTTGTTTTTATTTTCATAATGAGAGAAAGAAAATTAATTTGGTGGGCAGAAAAAGGAGAAGGATCTAGGAGGACTTGGGGGAAGGGAAAGAATGATTAAAATAAATATATTCTATGAAAAAACTTTAAAAATAAAAAATATAAAAATATTTTATATACATGAATGTTTTGTCTGCATGTATATCTGCATAACATGTGTGAGCCTCATGACCTTAGAGGTCATCAGACCTCCTGGAACTGAGCTTAGAGGCAGTTGTGAACCACCAGGGTGCTGGGAATTGAAATCAAGTTGTCTAGAAGAGCACCCAGTGCTCTTAACTGCTGAGTCATGTCTCTAGCCCCATTTATACTTAAGGACATGTGCATATTTATCTATAGGATAACTTCCATTAAAAAAGTTATTGTCTTACAGGATGATTGAAAATTTAGGCAGGTAGTGTCTAATTCTCTTCTATAGAGTTTGTTCTATTTTATACCACCAGCAACGATGCTTCAGTTCTCGCTCTCTCTTTCTCTCTGCATGTGTGCACGTGTATGTGCATGTGTGAGTCTATGTCACACGGGTGCAAGTGCCCATAGTCGACAGAAGAGGGTACCAGACCTCAATGAACGAGAGTTACAGATGGTTGTGACCTATCTGGTATGGGTGCTGGGAACCAAACCTGGGTCTTCTGCAAGAGAAAGTGCTCTTAGCCATGGAGTCATCTCTCCAGCCTAAACTCCAATTCGTAATATCAAAATAACGGGCTCTATGACTTTACCATGAACCTCTAAAAGAAAGAAGCTCTATTTCTATAGAAGCCACTAAAATAGAAGGCACAGAAATGATATGGGGTGCACTTACTGTTAAGAAGCTTACATAGGCTCAAAATGTGAAGAATGCATGAAGGAGCCCATGCAAGAGGTTTTGCTGAGCTCCATCCCCATATCAGAATTCAAGTATTCTGTCTCCTAGATGTGTGCCATCACTGCAACGCAACAGGGTCCTTCCTATAACTAATACAGTGAGTGCTGTGATGTCCTTTGTGGGTAGCACTGGCAGGCTGGACCAAAACAGTGGTAGGGCAGATGGCAAAGGGTCTGACTCAGGAGAAGTCATTTAGCAGAATTGACTGTGATGGAGAAGGAACTCCCGAGCCTTTTTGGACTGCCGTAAGGTTTAAAAGGAACAATATTTAGAAGAATATTTAATATATAATAGGCTTCAACACCAACTTTCTTCTTTGCCTTTCTGAAAATATCAAAGAATTAAGAAGGAAACCCCAAGCAAGGACTTCCAAGCAGGATTTATGTCACAACTTCCATACAGTAAAACTACCTTACTATACTCATAAAAGCTCTTAGGATGTATTTAGAATTCATTTACATGAAATTGAAAAAAATGCTGTGTTGTTTAGCTTTTCATTCCACATAGTAGTAGAAACATAGGGTCAAATCATTAACTGATTGAATTACAGAAAGCAAAGGTTAAAAGACCAGGAAAAAGGCACATTAGCACTACAACAAAGGCGCTTAGTAGGCCTGAGTGGACACCTTGCACAATGTCACCTCAAGTCAAACTGTCAAGAAAAGGTTAATAGAAGAGAAAGGATTTACCAGGTGAAAGTGGGTGGTAAAGCATGTGCTTAGCATGTATCAGGCCTTGAGTTTAATTCTCAGTATCAAAATAGAGAATTAATAGACCTCAAATTAAAAGGTTACCTATCTCCCTGTATGAAGAAAGTAGGCCAATGAGGTACTTTTACTTACCCTTCTCTCTACAATTTAAATGGGTGAGATGTCTCTGTAACACATCAATGATTTTATGAAGATTTACATCATCAAATATAAAATATAATTTTGACCCTCAATTTTAAATCTTAGTTACCCATAAAATTGGCCATCCACTCTTTCATCTATTTTACTGAGAACTGCTAAACATACACAAAAACACTTAAGTGACCTAAAATTATAGGTTAAAAGTACCATTCATAGAATGGGCTAAATTCATATTAATCTTTCAGTAAGTCTTTGTGGTAGGTTTATTATCATTGTAACTGACTTTAATTTTAGAACCCTCTGGAATGGAGAATATATTCACCCCTTCCAAAACAGACAGAATATAAAATTGTTGAGTCAGCAATTACAAAGTTGAAATCCCTTGAAAAGACAGAATCTTACATTTCTATTTGAAATTTCAATTGCGACACTTTTTGACTCATAGTCTCTTTTGTCAGCCGTAGTGAGTATAATTTACTTAGCTAATTTCACTAGTAGATTCTGTTCTTTCAGGGCACAGAGAAATAAGAATCATAAATTTGCTATTACTGCCTGCTTTTGTATCTAATTTCATAGCCTCACAGTTTAAAAAAAGAAAATATATTTAAAAGTACAAATTAATTGCACTCATTTTCTGGAAGTATTTCAACATGATTTCTTTTATTAGAGCCACCAAATCTATTTCATGGAGTTTATGTAGATATATATTGGCATGATGCAGACGTAACAGTAACAATAATGGCAACAATAACAAGGCAGTTGCCATTTATTTATTGATTAGTGCCTACATGGTATCATGTTGAGAGCTTTGAATAGATTATTACTATTATAGATTATTACTGAGCACATTTTAAAAGAAGGAAGTATTATTATTCCCATTATATAAAGTTGAAAACTGAGGTTTAAAGAGATTATCTTGTTTATTCATGTTACCAATTTAATGGAACTAGAATTCAACATATGCATTTAAGTTGTTTCAAATCCAGTAAAGAAATAATCTGTCATCTATATGCAAAACAATTTCTTTTACCTGTTAGCTTGGTTTTATTACCCTAGCAAGTAAAAGGATTAAGCTAGTAAGAAGCAAGAGATAGTTATGTGGTTTTTTTAAAAATGTAGATTTTTGAATCACTTTCTCTAATGTGTGTGTAATATCCTCTTCAATTTGTCTTTCAACCTTTATAGGGTTTATTTTGGTATATATACTCATGAAAACTTGTGTCCTACAATGGGGTATTCTCATCTTTCAAGGAGACTCTCAAAAGTCGAGTAGTTCTTACAGTGTTAAATGTCATATGTACCAGAATGACTACTAAAGCTGTCAAAGTAACTCTTTCTACAGAACTTCAATATTATAAACATATTATCTATTTGTTTTCTTAGCATTCCTGAAAAAGCTATTGCCATTATTAGGCAATATTTCCATTATTATTAAAGGAAAGTGGTTAAAAAATCTACAGAGGTTGATGAGAAAACACCAGTGCTTTCTCTTCACCCTTTTCTCTTCAAAATGCTTGTTTTAACTCATCAGTAACAATCAAGTAGTTTGCTGTGTCTTCCACTGAAGGAGCATTGTAATTCAAATCCATTCAGTGCTGCCTCACTTGTGCAATTTGTTAGCCAAGATTTCATAGTGTCCTCTGCACCTATTTTAATGATATAGCACATTAACAACATTTCCACTCACTTACAGCCATGTTTACTAACAGAGCCTTAGCACCTCCCCAAAAAACCCTCAAAGACCAGTTTCACACATTCAAATTGTCTGAACAAGTAATTGATACGTACAGCATTAAGCTCTTTTTCAAATCAAGGTCTTTGCAGAGTTTTAGAATTATGTTTAAAAAAAAAAAGGTTGGTAGAAGTATGTTTGATTGTGCAGAAAACACTCAAGGTCATAAGATGCCCATCCAATTTTTGCTATAACATGAAAGAGGTAACCAGGCTGATTTCTAGAGTTTTTTTTTTTCTTTCTCTCTTTTTTGAATTTTCTTGAGGGAACGTTGGAAACTTTATTACAAAAGATGGGAAACTTATCAAGTGATAGGAAAATCAGGAGATCAATAGAGCTTAGAGGTGCCTAAATATAAGTGAAAATCAGTAAGTTTGTGGAAACTATACTGACTTATGTAATTTTTTTTAAAGCCCCTCAAGATAAGAAAACAACACGGATGTAAGAGAAAAAAAAGAAAAACAGCCCAAGAGGTGAGACAGTCATTTTGATGGGGGGGGGGGGGGTGTCTAACTACACAATGAGGTCATCCTATCTCCCGGAAGTGACAAGTAATCACCTGCTTTGCACTAGCTCCGCCCCTTCCCTCAGAGGTCCCGCCCCTCCGCCAGAAGCCGGCCGGGTGTTAGGGGGCGTTTCTCCCAGAGCAAAGCTGAGAGCTGCAACGCAGAGGAAGGGGACCCCAAAACGTCTGGCACTGCCTCCTCCAGGGAACACTTTGGACCGCCTCACTCAGCCCAGCGGGATTCTGAAACGCCGAGGGGTCAACCTGATGGGTTTCGGGGTCAACGGAAGAGGGGAAGGGGAGCCCTGGCGGGGAGAACCCCCCGGTCCCCCGCCCAGCAGCTGAGGCACAGGAGGGCGGCCATCTTGGCCGGCAGGGTAGGGCCAGGAGGCTGCGGGCGCCGTGCGATTGGGGGGCTCGCCCGGAAGTGACGCCACCCGCCCGGAAGCGGAGGGGGTTCCCTGGCCCACTCCCCCCCCCGTTCGTCTGCTCCCCCGCTTCCTCCCCGCCCCCCTTCCTCTCCATTCGTTCCCCCCCTCCCCGGTCCCTGCCTTCTCCCCCCCACCCGTCCCTCCCCCCCCAACCTCCGGAGCTGGGAAGAGAGTCAAGATGGCGGCGAAATCCGATGGCGGTGGCGTGGGGGTGGGCTTCGCCCAGCTGCACAACCTGGACGAGGCGGTGGGCAGCGGCGAGGAGGACGGGGAGCCCGGGGGAGGCGGCTGCGGCGGCGGCGACGGCAGCGAGCCCGGCGAGAGCAGCTCGCTGCACATCTGCCACTGCTGCAACACCTCCTCGTGCTACTGGGGCTGCCGCTCCGCCTGCCTGCGCTCGCTGCTGGGCAAGAAGCCGCGCCGCAGCGCCGCCGCCGCCGACGGGGGGGACCAGCCTCTGCAGCCGCCCGGGGCCGCCGGCCGCCACCCCCCGACGCCCTCGGCCGGCCGACCGCAGCCCGCGTCGCCGCAGGTGGAGCGGCCGTGGCTCGACTGCCTGTGGATCGTGCTGGCGCTGCTGGTGTTCTTCGGGGACGTGGGTACCGACCTGTGGCTGGCCCTCGACTACTACCGCAAGGGGGACTACGGCTGCTTCGGGCTGACCCTGTTCTTCGTGCTGGTGCCGTCGCTGCTGGTGCAGAGCCTGAGCTTCCGCTGGTTCGTGCAGGACTACACGGGCGGCGGACTGGGCGCCGTGGAGGGGCTCAGCAGCCGGGGACCCCCAATGATGGGGGCCGGCTACGGCCACGGCGCGGCCCGCGGCGCCCCGGGTGCGGGGGGCTCGGCCACCCCGGGGGCGCAGCGTCTGTGCCGCCTCTCCGTGTGGATCTGGCAGTCGGTCATCCACCTGCTGCAGATGGGGCAGGTGTGGAGGTAAGAGCACTGCGGGGTGGAAGGGGGGGGGGCTGCGGCCGCGCGCGGACCCCTCGGACGGGCCGGGCTGGGTTGAGCGGGGTAGCCGCGCGCTGTCCTAGCATCTCGCGACGGTCAATAGGATGTCTGCTGGCCACGCCTTTTGGCCCAGGGGAGGCCCCTGTTTGCCCATCTCCTTCCCCGGGTAGCATTTGGAGGGGATCCTGCCTCTGCCCTCCCTCTTCTCTGCAGACCTCCATCCAGGTTGCCCCTTAACGCCCCCGTGTCCCAAGGTAACCGGCGCTCGCTCTCTGCAGCCCAGCGCTCATCCTGGAGGGAACCTGGCTTTCTCCAGCCGGTTGCCCTCGGCCTTGTCCCCCTCCACCCCCCCACCTCCCCTTCCCCGAGAGACATTTCCTTTCTCCCCCACCTCCCGTTTTCTCTCTGCAGTGGCCGGTGTCTGGCCTCTCCTTAAAGCACTCCTTCCTTTCACGCCCCTCCTCCTCCTGCAGCCCCAGCCCCTGCTAACAGCTCCACACCTCTGCCCTCCTTGAAGGAAAAATGACTTTTTTTTTTCTGGTGTAGATGTGCCCTTTTGCAGTGACTGGGAAAAAATGAGATGCTATCTAATGGCAGCAAACATTTGATGTTAACTCTCACCTCTGGAAAATCACTGAGCCACTTGGGCACCTATTCTGTTTTTAATGGCCAGGCCTATGTGCGATTTCTGTTTACATCCAAGATGCAAGCTTGGCCTCAAGGCCCCTTTCCTCCCTCTGTAAAGTCCTGGTGCGTCAGGTGCATCTCTCGAAACCACTCACTAAGGAACCTTAACTGTGTACCTCACCGACTGGCTACCCCACCGACTGCCTCGTTAACTGTCTACCTTACCGTCCATCTCTCTGACTGATGGCTTCACTGTTTACATCACTGCCTCGCTGACTACTTTAACTCTTTACCTCGCTGACTACCTTCATTGTCTGCTTGCCTCCTCACTGTCTACCCTCACTGACTGTCCCAGTGCCTGACTCCCTCACTGTTTACATCACTGCCTCATTGACTACCCTTATGGTCTGCCTCACTGATGATCTCACTGTCTTACTCTCTGACGACCTCACTGACATGCTACCTCACTGGCAGGCTACTCACTGACAGGCTACCTCACTGGCAGGCTACCTCACTGACAGGCTACCTCACTGACAGGCTACCTCACTGACAGGCTACCTCACTGACAGGCTACCTCACTGACAGGCTACCTCACTGACAGGTTACCTCACTGACAGGCTACCTCACTGACAGGCTATCTCACTGACAGGCTACCTCACTGGCAGGTTACCTCACTGACAGGCTATCTCACTGACAGGCTACCTCACTGACAGGCTACCTCACTGACAGGCTACCTCACTAACAGGCTATCTCACTGACAGGCTATCTCACTGGCCGGTTACCTCACTGACAGGCTACTCTTTGGCAGGCTACCTCACTGGCTACTGCACTGGCTACCCTCCTTGCCTCATCCACTGACAGGCTACATCACTGGCTACCCCACTATCTACCTTTTCCACTGCCTGTCTACCTCACTAGCTCAACCAGCTAGATTTCTTCACTGTCTCTCTGACCACTTCACTAACTGATTGTTTCGCTGGTTGCATCATTCTCTCACTACCGTCCCTGTTTACTTCTCTGTCTTCATTGCCTGCCTCACTGTCTACCTCATTGTTTACCTCAATGATTACCTTCACTGCTTACCTGACAGAGGCGTTGTTTGCCTCACCGGCTTACCATCTGCTGACTGTCTCAGAGTCTGTCTGCCTACTGAGTCCCTCACTACGACTGCCTTAGTACACCATTACCTTCACTGTCTGCTGACTAGCTCACTGTCTACCTACCCGCCTCACTGGCTGCCATTGCTCTTCTCCCTGACCATCTCCCCGTCTACTTGAATGTCTGCTGATTATCTCACTGTCTACTGACTGCCTTGCTGTCTGCCTCACTGCCTGGCTGCCTGGCTGTTTCCTTTCACCATTTACCTCACTGACTGACTACTGTCGCTGTCTACCTCACTGACCGTCTACTGTCAGTGTTTACCTCACTGGCTACATCAGGAAACCATTGAAACCTTAGTCACCCTGTGCCCTCCGACTTATATCAGCTTCAGTGTGTTCTGGAACCAATGACTTTGTCAGTGACAACATTTGCAAGGGGAACAGTTTTTCTAGTAAAGCCTACACCAGGATGAATCCTTTTGCTACATTTCCTCTGAGGAGACTGGTCTAGACTTCTATGCCAAGTAGGTACCAGACCTCAGTACCTCAGCTGATAAAACTGTACTCGGGTTAGATGAAAGAAAGTTTGTGTTTTGAATGTTTTCTTCTGATCTCTTCTGACTCATCAGAACATCTCAGAAAGCGTGAGACTGAATTAAAGCCTTGTCCTGAAGAGTTGACGTTCTGATTCATGGAAAAGCTCACTTTCATGAGACTGATCTTGGTTTTCCAGGTTAATCCCAGTGACTATTTCTCTAGCTGCATTCGTCTGCAGATAATTTGTTTCCTGCTGATAAAAATTTACAAACAGGAGATTAAAATTTTTTGTTATGAGCATAGCTCAAATAACATTTTCAAAATAAATCTTAAATTTAAAATTTTAACCCCTTCCCTTAAATAATTGATGCTGAATCAAAGTGTGCTTGGTATTGGGGATATAGTTGTTCAGTCTGTTGGAGACTGCTATGAAAAGTGGGGGTCAAAAAGTATGGGTCTGAGAGCTATCTTGAACTGTTAGTAGGGATTTTACAGCATGTATTTAATAACTAGGCTTCTGTTTGAACAAACTGAAATTACTGTCTCCTGGTCTCGTGTAGTGCCATGTTAATTTTTCTGGGAGAATTAATTCTCATGTGTTCTATTCCATTATTTGGAAGTAAACTTTTGGGACCAATGAAATTAGAGTTCAGTGTCAGTATTTTCTGTCAGGAAAATCTCCCTTGCCCCATGCCTCTTTTAGCCAAACTTAATTGTGTCTGTGCAAAGTTGAAGTCTAGATTATGGGACAAACCGAAAAGTTTTAGATTTAGCTTGTAGAATTTAAATGGGGTGCTGTATTTGCTCCCCCATCTTCATTTAACTTTTCAAAGTCTTCACTGGAAAGAAATTATGGAAGATGCCTGTGCTTTTAGTATGTCAAACTTTCAGATTGGATTTTATCTTTACATAGCTCATAGAGTTACAATATTAAAAGACAGAATGATTCAGCTAAGCTGTTTCATCTGTGTTGCTCCATTTCTAAAGCAGCATTTACTGGGGAAGGATTTTCATTTTTTATTTTTGGACTGATTTTGCTTGAAATGCTCCCAGAACAAGGTCTGCTCATTAATACCTGCTAGGCATGTTGTTTGCATTGAAATCATTCATGTGGAAGAGCTTGTGAGAAAGGTTTTCGCTCTTTTCTTGTTTCTACCTCTTGGCAAATGGTTGCTTGTCAACATATATAAGCACCCGTTGACTCAGTCCTTTACTGCAGGTCTTTGGGGTTCTATTTGTTTCCTTTATCACATTTGTGACCCAAATTGTGCTATTTCATGTGGTTACATGCGATCCTGGTTAGGAAATTTATCATTTGATTTGGGCCATGTTTCTAAGAAAAGTTATCTGTTAAGTTTCATATTGTCAAAATCAATTCCATTAAACACTGACTGAATACTTTTTTTTTAATTTATGTATTTATTAAAGATTTCTGCCTCCCCCCCCCACCGCCTCCCATTTCCCTCCCCCTCCCCCGATCAAGTCCCCCTCCCTCGTCAACCCAAAGAGCATTCAGGGTTCCCTGACCTGTGGGAAGTCCAAGAACCACCCACCTCCATCCAGGTCTAGTAAGGTGAGCATCCAAACTGCCTAGGCTCCCCCAAAGCCAGTATGTGCAGTAGCCAGTATGTGCAGTAGGATCAAAAACCCATTGCCATTGTTCTTGAGTTCTCAGTAGTCCTCATTGTCCGCTATGTTTAGCAAGTTCGGTTTTATCCCATGCTTTTTCAGACCCAGGCCAGCTGGCCTTGGTGGGTTCCCGATAGAACATCCCCATTGTCTCAGTGTGTGGGTGCACCCCTCGAGGTCCCGAGTTCCTTGCTCGTGCTCTCTCTCCTTCTGCTCCTGATTTGGACCTTGAGATTTCTGTCCGGTGCTCCAATGTGGGTCTCTGTCTCTTTTCATCACCTGATGAAGGTTAATATTCAGGAGGATGCCTATATGTTTGTCTTTGGATTCACCTTATTATTTAGCTTCTCTAGGATCGCGAATTATAGGCTCAATGTCCTTTATTTATGGCTAGAAACCAAATATGAGTGAGTACCTCCCATGTTCATCTTTTTGGGTCTGGCTTACCTCACTCAGGATAGTGTTTTCTATTTCCATCCATTTGTATGCAAAATTCAAGAAGTCCTTGCTTTTTACTGCTGAGTAGTACTCTAATATGTATATATTCCATACTTTCTCCATCCATTCTTCCATTGAAGGGCGTCTAGGTTGTTTCCAGGTTCTGGCTATTACAAACAATGCTGCTATGAACATAGCTGAGCATATACTTTTGTTGTATGATAAGGCCTCTCTTGGGTATATTCCCAAGAGTGGTATTGCGGGGTCCAGGGGTAGGTTGATCCCGAATTTCCTGAGAAACTGCCACACTGCTTTCCAATGTGGTTGCACAAGTTTGCATTCCCACCAGCAATGGATGAGTATACCCCTTTCTCCACAACCTCTCCAGCAAAGGCTATCATTGGTGTTTTTTATTTTAGCCATTCTGACAGGTGTAAGATGGTATCTTAAAGTTGTCTTGATTTGCATTTCCCTGATCGCTAAGGAAGTTGAGCATGACCTTAAGTGTCTTTTGGCCATTTGAACTTCTTCTGTTGAGAATTCTCTGTTCAGCTCAGTGCCCCATTTTACAATTGGGTTGATTAGCCTTTTACGGTCTAGTTTCTTGAGTTCTTTATATATTTTGGAGATCAGACCTTTGTCTGTTGCGGGGTTGGTGAAGATCTTCTCCCAGTAAGTGGGTTGCCTTTTTGTCTTAGTGACAGTGTCCTTTGCTTTACAGAAGCTTCTCAGTTTCAGGAGGTCCCATTTATTCAATGAGGCCCTTAATGTCTGTGCTGCTGGGGTTATATGTAGGAAGTGGTCTCCTGTGCCCATGTGTTGTAGAGTACTTCCCACTTTCTCTTCTATCAGGTTCAGTGTGTTCAGACTGATATTGAGGTCTTTAATACATTTGGACTTGAGTTTTGTGCATGGTGATAGATATGGATCTATTTTCATTCTTCTACAGATTGACATCCAGTTTTGCCAGCACAATTTGTTGAAGATGCTCTCTTTTTTCCATTGTATACTTTTATCTCCTTTATCGAAAATCAGGTGTTCATAGGTTTGTGGGTTAAAGTCAGGGTCTTCTATTCGATTCCATTGGTCGACTTCTCTGTTTTTATGCCAATACCAAGCTGTTTTCAATACTGTAGCTCTGTAATAGAGTTTGAAGTCAGGGATGGTAATGCCTCCAGGCAATCCTTTATTGTATAAGATTGTTTTGGCTATCCTGGGTTTTTTTGTTTTTTCATATAAAGTTGATTATTGTCTTCTCCAGATCTGTGAAGAATTTTGACTGAATACTTTTTTAAACATGTTTTAAAATGTAAAATTTCAGGAGTCTTCTTGGAGAGAATATGATGCCTCTTTAAGCACTTGTTCCCCCTGATTTTAAGGAACGTTCTTCTTGTCTCTTGGGCCAAGATGGCACATGCCTGACATTTTTGTCATGCCAAGCCCAACTTGGAGCAAGGAAAAGTAGCTGTTTCTTAGGGTTAACATTGCTGGGATGAAACGTCATGACCAAAATAAACTTGGGGAGGAAAGGCTGACAAAGTCTGAATGATGATCATTGAAGGGGAAGCCTTGCCAGAAGCTCAAAATGGATGGGAACGTGGAGGCGGGAGCGAATGAAGAAGCCATGGAAGAGTGCTGAGTACTGGCTTGCTCAGCCTGCTTTCTTACAGCGTCTGGGAGCACAGCACAGGGATGACACCACCCACCACTGTCTGGGCCTTCCCACATCATTAATTAGGGAAGTGCTCCGCAGGCTTGCCTGTAGCCTCAGTTAGGGAGGCGTTTTCTTATTTGAGGTTCCCTTCTCTCACACGACTATAGCTTATGTCAAGTTAACATAAAACTAGCCAGCAAACACTGTGTTTGTAGTGATTTGGTGTGGTGAGCCTGCTTCTGTGGAGCATCCGAATGTGACGGAGGGCTGTTTAGTGCAAGCTTTCCTGGCACTAATTGGTGAACATGTTGCTTACTGTGTAGCGTGTGCACCATTCTTCAGGTGCTTTTCCCGGGGATAATGGGTTGTGTGCATCAACCATAGTGACGATTCACTGCACTTCTGTACAGTGAGCCATTATTAGAAAGTGAGACCATTTTCTAGGTGGCTCTGGAACAGAATTGTGTGACTGAGTTTGCATGTCTGTGGCCATGCTGGTCTTTCTGCAGCATTTTGGCCTTCACATTTGGCTACACCTTTGGGAGGTACCCAGTGAGGGTTGTCATAAAAAAAAAAGTTTAGGCTTTGTGTTAATTTTGGAGGGGCAAGTAAAGGTAGACAAAGCACGCCTTGCCCTGCCCCAGTTCCCTGTTAGGGTTGGAGAGGGTGTGTGTGGGGTACTTGCTGTCAGCTGGGATGACACTTTCTAGAAGTAAGTCTTGATACTATGGAATGGCAAAGAGAGTGGAAGAGAATTGAAAAATCACTAAGGAGTATGGGAAATGCATCAAGTTCTGTTTTATACGTGAATCAACTAGTTTACATTTTGCACCCATTCTACAGATGGAGTAGGGTCAGGGGTTTTGTAACCTTTGCCACTGCTCACTGGTGGAGGGAAGTTTTGACAGTCTCTCAATGATGGCAAAACTGGTCACACTTTTCTCCCTTATGGGATTCTTTTCCCTGAATTAAGGCCACGACAGTTGGTGTGGCCACCTCAGCGACTTTGCTTCCTTCTGAGAGTCTGCTCTTCTGATTAGTCAGAATCAAACTGTGGTACCCCTGGAGTCTGGGACACTTGTTGATGAGCGGAGGTTCTCTGACACCTTGCTCTGTAGTCTAATGCATTAAACCCCATTTGGCATTGGGGCAGAGTCTTAAGTCTTGTAGCTGATGATGACATCAGATGTGGCACAGCTGAGGACCACCAGTGAGCTTGAATTGAGAGCGTTTTCAGCAACCAATCTAACTCTTTTTCTCAGAGTAGATGGCTTGCAGCCCTAAAAATCCACAATGCCTGGAGGATATGGCCGGGTTGACCCCTCTGGGCCACCATTCATACCTGTAGTTACATCTACAAGCTGTCTCTATTTATTGTTCTATGTTGATCTGCTGGAAATGCCTCAGGGTTACAAATGCATCCGGCTCACACTCACCTCAAAGTCAGATATTCAGATCCATCATGAGAGATTTTGGTTCATGAGTTCTGGCATTGGAATGACTCCAAGAATCTTAATTATTAGGGACTGGAGAAATGACCCAGCTCTTCAGAGAACTTTCTGCCTTTCAAGAGCAAGTTCAGTTCTGGAGTTCAGTTTCTAGAACCCATGTCTGGTGGCTCCCAACCTCTTTTCTCTTGTAACATACATGCAAACAAAACACCCACACCCCATACATATAGAGTGATTTGATTTTCCTTTCTCTCTCTCTCTCTCTCTCTCTCTTCTTTTCTTTTCTTTTCTTTTCTTTTCTTTTCTTTTCTTTTCTTTTCTTTTCTTTTCTGAGACAGGTCTTAGTATGTAACCTTGGCTGGCCTGGAACTCACTGTGTAGACCAGGCTGGTCTCAAACTCAATGGAGAACCATCTCACTCTGCTTTCTAAGTGATTGATTAAAAGCATGTGTCACCATGCTTGGCAGAAACAAAACAAACAAACAAACAAAACAGAAATCTTAAAAGAACCTAAGAATTCTGAAAGTGTGGGCTTCCCATAAGTTCCCCAGCTGTTGTAGAGGGGAGCGGTGAGAACACAGTTGCATCATCTTGAATTAATACGGTATTTACAGGAGTACTTCTAAGGAGAAAGGGTACATTCTAGATCGCTTGGGGTTGTTTTGTAAACTTAATCTCTATCCAGATTAGGTTTAGTGAGGTAAGAATGATGAAGGGTCTCTGGATGGTTTATTTATTTATTTATTTATTTATTTATTTATATTTCTCATGTGTGAGTTTTCCCTACATGTATGCATATGTACTGTTTGCTTCTGCAGAGACCAGAAGAGGGCGCCAGGTCCCCTGAAACAGGAGTTAATGGATGGTTGTAATTCACCATGTAGTGCTGGGAACTGAACCTCAGGTCCTCAGCAAGAGCAGTCTGTGCTCTTTAGCGTTGAACCATCTCTCCAGCCTCTGTAGGTGATTTTAATAGATCTTAGGTATTTAAACAATAGTTGGCTTAGGTTTTTTTAAAATCTGGAATGGGGTTGATGAAAATGTAGATTATATAGTAATAAAATAATTGGTGTTGCCCTATAGTGTGCTTAAAATTCTGAGTGGTGTTGTGGAAACATTTGACACTAAATTGCAATGAAATACTCTGTTGGCTCAGAAGTTTTTTTTGAGTTTTGAAATAAGGGTCATTATTTGAACACTATGATGATTCTCATTCTGGAAAACAACAAAATAAAAATATCAGGGCTGTGGGGAAAAGAGCAAAGACAGATTACCTAAAATTGTAACTTTGTAAGCAAACCAGTAATAAAAAATCATGAAGCTCAGATACAGATAATAGCAAGCAAGGCTCACTTTGCAAAGACATTTCATTCAGCCGTGTGTCTGGGTGATTCTGCGTCTTACTTGAGTCTCATATGTAGACTCCTTTTTTAAAAACGGTATTGTGTGTGCACACATGCACATGCGTGGAGATCAGAGGACAAATTGTGGAGTTGGTTCTCTTTCTCCATCATTTGAATTCCGGGGATTTGAATACAGGTCACAAGGCTTGGTAGCCATCTTGCTGGCCTTAGAGGAAGGTATTTGATATGATTCTTAGCATTATTTTGGAGCAACAGTTCTTGCCATTTTCTCATCATTCGTGAGAACATCAGTAGCTGTGGAACATGCTAAGAAGAATGGGCTTCAGACTAATGCCACTTCCCCACATGCTTCTGTTCCCACTTGACGGTTGCACATGGAGAAGCCCGTGGTATACAAGTATGTACTGAGACATGTTTTGAGTTGAGAGATGTCAAGATGCAGCCATTGAAATGTCACGGTTCTGCTGTACTGGAAGTCTAGCTTGGGTGAGACTGCTCCAAGGTCAAGTGAAAATGATTGCTCTTTTCACGCTTAGGTGATCCTTGCTTATAGTGAAGAAGCACAGAGGGGCAGTTTTAACCCCCTTTTAAGTGTCTACTTCTGTGACCTTGCCACTGGATGAGAAGTGATCCTCTTGAATAGTGTGCCTGGAGACTGAGTGGTTTGGGAATTTGCTTCGTTTGTTATGTGGTTATAGCAAGGGTTTATATTAAAATTCTTCTGAGCACACAGTAAACAAAAAGAGCAACAGTAGCCAGTTGTCAGGGAAAAGACTGATGGGTAGAATAAACAGACTGCTTTCTGCAATATAAACAATCTGTTTTCATAGGGTTTTTTTTTTCCTTTACTTTTTTTTTTTTGAAGGCTGAGTAGAACTTCCAAATCAAGAAGTTGCTTGAGTGGGAAGCCGCAGATCTGCCTGTACATTAATCACTGTTAGTTTCTGCACTAACGAAAACAACCTCAGCTGCATGACTCAGTGGGAACGCATGGCCTGTTGCTGTGTCCTGCCTGCAGGAGGTATTGACTGGTGGTGCCCCTCACATTTCTCTGGCGCTTGGATTCCTCAACCTGCAGAACATCCAGCCATAAAGAGGAGAGAGTGGGCGTGTTTCTTCAGGCTCTCACTTGAGTGACACGTACCACTTCCATTTAGATGCCAGGGTTAGGGATGAACCTAGTGGCCATGCCTAGGTCAAGAATGGCTACCACTTCTGCCAAAAGGAGTTTACATTTTGTTGAAATGAAACCAAGAAAGAAGTAAACCATCTATTCTTCAGGTTACAATGGCAAATACATATATGGTGAGACACATAAATCATGCTAATGGTTGTAGAGTATAAGAAGAAATTGCCTATTGCGGTTGTTTTTAAGTTTCCTGTTGGTTTCTGCCTGTGTGGTGCTCATGCACCATGATGTGCCTGTAGAGGTCAAAGAACAACTTCCGGGAGTAGGTTTTCTCTTTCACTATGGGATGCAGGGATTGACCTCAGGCCCTCAAGCTTACATGGCAGGCACTGTTATCTGCTGAGCCGTCTCAACTATCTGCACTGTTTTCTGAGACAGTCTTCTGTGCAACCCAACAGGCCTGGAACTCACTGCATAGGTCAGGTTGGCTTCAGATTTGTGGGTGATTTTCTTGCTTCTGTCCCCCCCCCCCCAATGCTCTGAAATAGTCGTACCCCACCATACTTGGCTCCACAATTTCCTTTTAAAATTTTGATTCTTGCTTTAATTTCATTTAGATTAGCAAAGCTTCTCTAAAAAGAGATATTTCAGAACTTGGGGGTCCTGTGGAGCATCCATTGTACCGTTTCCTTTAAAAATGTATAACCGCCTTTGCCTGTTGGGTCTAGAAAATAGTTCATTATTTAATCTTTAAAACTAAGAGCAAAGTGTAATGACTTAAAGGCCGAGTCATACTAAGTACACCTAAATTAAAATGTGCAGGGGCACCCCTGGGTGCTGTTCCTCAGGCCCTCCTCATCTTGCATCTTGACATGTATGTATGTATGTATGTATGTATGTATTTAGTGCCTGGAACTCACCAAGTAGGCAGACTTCTATTTCTGTTTCTGCCCTGCTGGGATTACAAGTGTGCGCCACTGCACTTGGCTGTTCTCATGGGGGCTCTGGAAATCCAACTCAGGTTCCCATGCCTGTTGTGCACTTAGCTGACTAGGCTGTCTTCCCTGGTGATATTTTATTGAAAAATGTCCTTAACAAGGTATCGTGGCCCCATACCTAAACTTGTCAGTGTTTCAAATTTTAAAACATAGTTTATTTGATTTAGACAAGGCTAGGTTTTGGTTTTTAACCACAGCTAATGTCCCTTTAAAGAAATTCTCTTCCTTCGTGGGACTTTTATTGAACCCAGGCTCTCCAAATGACTTTATTTCTATCTGCTAATTTTATAGACCACCAAATAATTTACCCAGAAAACCTTGCAAAGTTTTATACTTAAATTTGGAACTTTTTAGGTACCAAAATATACTGGATTAGTATTTGATTTTTGTGTTAGTAACTCTTGGGGATGAATTAAAATTATCTGAAAATTCTTTACAAAGGTGTTACTAATCTAAGTGTGATTTAAGTCTGAAACTAAACCTCGTGTGCTCTTGAGACAGGTCACTATGTTCTTGACGTTCATAGTCAAGTCCAAAAGATACTTCAACAATAGGTGGCACCTACCATTCCAAAAAGGAAGTTCTTAACTACTGTTTAAAAGCATGCTCTCTACTAATTCTCTACTAATAATAGGTTACATTTTCTGTGATTCTTAAATGGCCTTTAAAACTGGGTCACTGACACATGAAAATAATAACTATATATTTATTTAGCAGCTATTTAATAATTAAGGTTCCTTTATGTAATATAGCACCAATGAGCCCATGCAGAGCTCTAGATGAAATTCTTGTTTCTTTTAAGAAGTCAATTTGTGACCTATGTGGGTAATAAGATCTTCTCAGACGTGAGAGTCAACTGCAAATTATATAACGAGGGTAACAAATATCTATGAGAACTTGGCAGATTGTGGTAGTCTGCCAGGTTGGAAACATTCATTACAGGAATCGGGATCCTGTAAAAGCATCTTATAAGGTCTTGGTATGACATTCTTGGAGTGTGCAGTGCAGAGCAGAGCAGAGCATCTCATTCCTAGGGGTCAGAAGTTGACACCCATTTTCATGCTTTAAATGCAAATAAAGGTGGAAGCTAAGCTGCAGGCTTGTATTCTTGTCCTGTTTTATACACTGTGCCATAAAAGAAAGATGGATCATAAGGGCTGTGCATTCATATGGCTGCCACTGGCACACGGAAGGGTGATGTGATTTGGAAGGGATTGGAAGGATGTGCTGAAGGCCCATTGATCTGGTAGGTGAAGAAAGTATAGTGCATGGGGCCGAGGAGCCATACATTACTTCCAGGGTGAAGTAGTAGATCATCAGAATTTTAAAAAGGGTTTTGAGCACTCAACCAGATGATGTGTATATATTTTGGACAAATTTGTGCTCTTTTTCCTTGTCTTAGAGAAAGGAGAGGTTAAATCCCCTTGGATGTATGAGACCACTCTGCTCTCCACAAGATGGATATGAGGTGTTTGAGAAGGTGATAGTACCCCATGGCTGTCCGTTTTCTTTTCTCCTCTGCTTGACTGGCGTCTGGGGAGTAGGATCATGAGAAGACCTGATGAACTTTGCTGGAGTCTTGAGGGGACATCTATAATTGGAAGCACACTCAGGCCAGGATGTCTGCCTTGTGGATCAGTGTAACCTCCAAGACTATTAAAAAGCAACTAAAGGAAGACACTTTGTGTTCCTTGCAAGTTGCAGGCACTTTGTTCCTTGTATCAAAGAAAAGAACAGAATACCTAATTATAATCATCTTCTAATAATTACAATATTTTGCATTCATTTTCTTTTAAAAATCTATTTGAGTAAGTACTAGCCTTCAGAAGATGTTGGAAAATAGTGTTTAGGCAGCAGCTAGCAGCTCTAGTGCAGTATAGTGCCCTGCTGCAGGAAGAGTTAGTTGGGCACACACTTTGATTTCCTTACTGCCGCAGAAGTGTGCTCCTGAGAGACTGTTTTGGGAAGGGATGTGCAGTACAGGCTCCTACACTTTTGTGAATGGGTGGAGTGCCGCTCACCATCTGGAAGAGAGAAGAGGGAGTGCTGGACTTGCTAGAGTGCTGGTGCTGGAGACGGCACACTGTTCTGGTGCCGTGGCCATCCCCTGTCATCTTTCTCTCGTGGGAGAGTGGCTGACAGCTGTTGTCATTTTGCTTCATCAGACGCTTAACAATCGGACTACATGGGCAGGAGAGTTTCTAGAAGGGGCATTGTGCTGTTCTCACCAGTGGTGTCTTAACTTTTAAGTGACTGACTTTCCTAGTGCTCACCCACACTTGGTGTTTTCATTTTTACTTTACGTGTCTGGCTGGTTGCCTGCGTGTACACGTGTGTACAATGTGCATGCCTCATGGCATGTAGAGACCAGATGAGGGTGTTGCATCCCTGGAATTGGAGTTAACAGAAGTAGTGGAAGCAAGGAACTGGTAGAGTGAGTTGAGAAGAAAAGCATAGAAGGTTCACAGTCCATATGTAATTGGGCTTACAGCTTTAAATTTAAGGTCTTCATGTGCAGGGCATAAAGTGCTTAATGCCAGTGTTACCCCATCCCCAGGTAAGCTGTTGATAGGCCTAGTGACTTAACTATCACGACAAGATTTTATAGACTGATGAAAGTCCGAAACAGCTGCGCTGGCTGTGGGCTGTTTCTAGATTCAACCCTCTTTGGGAGCGGCTTGGTTATAGTAAATGTTTTTCCATAAGTCATATGTAGGACTATATTCCTGAGGTCTTTCTTTGGGGTTTGTGTGCTTTCTGACATTGCTCCTGCTGACAAACCAGATACAGCCGTATAGAGGAATAGAAGATCTTCACAGTTCAAAATGGATTTATGAGGGCACTTTTTTGTGGTTAAGAAAAAGCAACAGGAAGCAGCAAACATCAACAAAACCCCCACGTCGTCTACATCACCTCTGTGTTAACACTAGACCAAACTGATTTTATTTGAAGGCAGGCATGTGTTGGTGGAGAGTGCCCAGAACCACTGTGACAGCTTGATGACTTTGTGAGAAGCTTCTCTTCAGAAATGTGGAGGTGCTTTGTCCCATCTCGGTCATTCTGAATTGACAATTGACAAGAGACCTGCTCTGTGGACAGGGTGCACTTTTCCTGTGCTGTGTTCAAGTACCTTTAACAGGTCATCTACCCTTATTTTTGGGGTAGTGTCTGCTATGGCTGCCGAATCTAGTTGGTTGATGTGCCATACAAGGCTCTTGTTCATTATTGGTCTTCACTGAAGGTACATCCACTCTGGAACATGGCTTCTGGAACTTCATATCTTTTCATGAGCTCTGTTAATCCTTGCTCTGGTCAGGTGCTACTTATTTTCTTTCTTATTTTTCATGTATTGTATCTTTGATGAATGGACTCTCATTGATTGGTAATGCTCTCCATTTCACCTTCTATAGCATATTGATACTGAACTTATAGTTTAGAAGTTGCTTTAACGTTTTCACATAGTAAAGACAGTGGCCTTTTTAGGTACTTTCCAGTATTTTGGAATGGACTTAAACTTCCAAACTTCCCATGCCTTGTACTCCTTATGCTTGTGTGTGCTGGTGTTTGTTTCTGTTGTTGAAAGCACGGATATGTGAGGATTATGCTCTTTCTGTAACTCTGATTCCCTCACTCTTTTTCTCCAGGGTTTGCTTGCTTTTTGGTCTTTGTTATTGAGGGCTACACCTTTCCCTTACCCCCTTGTTTTTGAAGTGTTTTTGTAGGGACGCAATTCCTTGTCCTATGTGGTGGTTTGGAAGTTTGTGGTGTTATTGTTATATTGTTTTGAATTTCAGTGTCAGGGATTGTACTGGCTGGTAAGAAGAAACCAGTGTCACTGAGGTGAAACCTTCTGGGATTTGTTTCCTGAGAGCAGAGAAACTGCTTTTCAGAAGTGGCTAAGGTTGTACCTTCTGCTGACAGCTGGATTTGGTAATGTGTAGCATCACCCAGGTGGTACTGGTTTTGAAGGCAGGAATGGGTCATGGAGAGCAGCTGAGGCCTGGCACTGAGAGACCAGAAGAGGCCACTGGTGACGATGCAGCCTCAGTGGCAGTTGAAAGCCCAGGACTAAAGGGGTCATGCAGAGAAGTTGAGGCTTGGCACTGTGAGGAGGGCCTAGGAGAGGCTATTGGTGAAAGTGCAGTTCAGTTGTAACAGAACACCCAGCGTTTTGAGATGCCAGCACCATGGGGTGACCACCAAGAACAGCAGCAGCAGTGGATGGGGCCAGCCGGAGCCTAGAAGATGAGCTTTGTGTGCTGAGGAAGGCAGAGCCAGGAAATACCCTGAGTTGGAGGAGTCCAGAAGACCATGAATTTGATCTTCTGAATCCCAGAATTTGGACATTGAGTTATTTATACTGTTGAAGTTTGATTTTGTTTGATTTAGGTGTGACAGTGCTCTGGTTCTTGCCTCTTGAAGAAGGTATTTAATTTTGATTTTTACAGGAGATAGACTTGAACTTTTAAAGGAGATTGGATAAAGAGACTGCATTTTTAATGTGTCTGAATTTGTAAAGACTGTGGGACTTTTAAAATTATTTATAATTTTAATATGAGATCTTGGGTTGAATAAGAAAGGAAGGGTTATAGCATAATAGTGATGTATTTGTGTGTTAAGTTGATAAGGGGTCTGTTGTACTGGCTGATTTTGTGTGTCAACTTGACACAAGCTAGAGCCATTAGAGGAAGGAGCCTCAGTTGAGAAAATGCCTCGATGAGATCTAGCTGTAAGGCATTTCCTCATTCAGTGATCAATGGGGGAGGGCGCTGCCATCCCTGGGCTGTTGGTCTGGGGTTCTCTGAGAAGGTTTGCTGAACAAGCCATGTGGAGCAAGCCAGTAAACAGCTCCCCTCTATGGCCTCTGCATCAGCTCCTGTCTCCAGGATCCTGCCCTATTTGAGCTCTTGTCCTTAACTTCCTTCAGTGATGAACAGCAATGTGGAAATATAAGCTGAATAATCCCTTTCCTCCCAACTTGCTTTTTTGGCATGGTGTTTTGTTGCAGCAGTAGAAATCTAACTAAGATAGGGATTGAACCTAGAGTCTTGATCGTGATAAGCAAGTGCTGTACTATTGAGCTATTCCTCCAACTTTTAAAAATGCTTTTTATTTTAGGATCTCTCTAAAGTACCTACAGTGGCTTTAAGCTTGCTTTTTAGCTTAGGCTGGCCTTGAACTTATGGCTCTTTTGTTTCATCATCCTGAGTCATCAGAAAAAAACAAAACCAAGTAGGTAACAAGCTAGACCCCCTCTAAGTCTTTGTTAATTTACTCTTTGCTGGCTCCACTTTGACCAGTTAGTCAGACTGATGTCTAGTACAAGTTCAACCTAAGGTGAAACCCCTTAGGATCTCCTCTTGCTGCTTTTGAGCCTCTATCCTCTGAGCATGTGTTTGGTTTCTGAAATCCTCCCATGTGTAGGCTGCTTTTGATTGCTCTAATTCCCAAGGACACCTCTCCTCCTGTGAGGTCTCCCGGGTCTATCTTATGTCTCAGTTGTGGTACTTTTATCACAGGTAATCTTGAACACTGCCAATCTTCCTCCAGCTTGGGTAGGTTTTGGGCTAGGTATGCAGCAGGTTTTTGTGACAGACTAGAGCAGTTACTGTATAATGGGTCAAGACGGTCCGCTCTACTCCTATTGGAGCCTAGGATGAGTCCCAGTCTGGGAATGTGGGCTACTGCACCAGGCAGGAAAGACAGATAAGAATGCTGTAAACTTGCTTGCTCTTTTTAGTTGATGTTTCCTTGATTCCAGGTTCCATTGGTTGCTTAGCTTTTGACTGATTTGCAGAGCTCTGATAGACAACTGGCTCCTTCCTCATGTTTCACATAGGGATGCTGTGCACTTGGAGCTGCCTCCTCCGCCATCTCCCAGCCTCACTCTGTCAGACTCCACAGGAATCCTTTCCAGAAAGCACAGAAGCATTTGCTTCATAGACAGGGATGCCCCATTGCCCTCTCAGACCCTTTCTTGTGACTGTGAGAATCACCCATTACGTTTTTCATTATACTTTTTTACCTGAATGCTAGTGTTGATACTTCCTGTCTTAAATATAGAAATATTAGGATAAAGAAGCTTTGATTCTTAGTTCATTCAGGGTACTGTAACAAAATACTATATTAGAAGTTGCTTATGACCAAAAGTTGTGATTTTTTTTAAAAAAAAAAAAATGGTTCCAGAGACTTGAGAAGTCCGGGTGAAGGTATTGGCGGACTTGGTTGGTGTCTGTGAAGATCTACTCTTGGTTTTTACTAATTACTCGGTTTCAGATCTTATTATAGCAACAGAAACAGATGAAGATCATCAGGAGTCGGAGATCCTTGCGTGAAAGAACAGTGCATACCGTCCTTTTAGTGTTTCTTGACTCCTTTGTTCTTGGTGCAGAATTTTGATGGACATTTGGTGTCATCATCATGTGGTGGGAAGGACAACTTAGTTTCTTTGGGACTCTTTTTCTAAGGACACTGATCCCATTTATGAGGGTTCTGCTTCTTGAAAACCCCACCCCTTAAGACCATAGCCTTGAATTGCTGCTTGGGAATTTTGGTGAGACGTAGATATCTAGACCACAGCCAGTGCCCGAGTTTTGTGGTGTTTTCTCTACTGTGAAAATATGTTTCCTGACCCAAGGACAGGTCCAGTTTCATTGTGTACAACTTTATAGTTACGCTTTTATGGTAAAACTTATATGGTATTTTGTCTGGTGATTGGTATTTGTAATTACTTTGCAGATTGGGAACATTAGGGCTGTTGGACAGCGCTAGTCACTACTGCGTGCAAGCTTCTGAGGACCTAACTGTTCCAATTGTGAGACAGTGTGAAGCTTTTTGTTGATGAAAGACAGTGTGATATTTCATGTGAGAAATTATCATGCCATAGTTTCAGTGTCCCAAATGACTCATGTTAAAGTTTAATTGCCAGTGTGATGTGATTGGAAAGTGTTTAGTTCGTTTTCTCATGGTTGTGATACAATAACCTACAAAGGCAACCTAAAGAGGATGGGTTTATGGGGCCCATAGTTTGAGGATTACAAACCATCATGGCGGGAAAAACGTCTGCAGGCATGTGAGGCAGCTGGCCACATTGTGCCCACAGTCAGGAAACAGAGAGGTGAATTCTGGTAGTCTTCTTACTTTCTCTCTTTTTCATTTTGGAGACCTGAGCCCATGGGACAGGGCCACCTACATTCAGAGTGGGTTTTCCTCCTTAGTTCATCTCTCCAGGAACCTCACCAGAGGTTTGTATCATTTTGGATAATCAAGTTGATAGTCAGGATTCACTGTGGGTCAGCAGAGGAAGCCTTGAGTGAATGCACATTGTTTGCGTGGTGGTATCCGTGTCAGACACCAGTGCCTCAGACTTACAGCAGTTTGCAACGCCTTCCTCTGGGTGAGGCTCAGAGGGATGCAAAGCTTTCTTACTTCCTTTGGTCCAAATTCGAATATTGATAGTGTATATAAAAAACTAGCAGCAACAGCCTCCTCCCTATGGGTTGACTATAACTTAAAATGCTTCTCTACAGAGACCTCATACTAAGACTAGCTAACAGCATGAATGTGCTGAGGATTCAGGGTTGTATGATGTTGATATGTCTCCATCAGATCTAGAACATCCATCTGATCCCAGCTTTTCCGTGTGTGTGTGTGTGTGTGTGTGTGTGTGTGTGTGTGTGCTTTCTTTATGCTCTCAAGGCCCCAGTCAGATTTCCATGACCAAGCTGGGCAATTAACCATCCAAGGATGTGAGACTTGTTAGAAGCCCATGTGGATGTACTAGGGCCACTATGGGAATGGGCAGTTGTTTTGAGTGGGCTCATTGTGAAAGCAATGACCCTTTTCTTAGTCTCTGTCTTCTGTGCCTTTTTGCCTGACATGGGGTACAGCAGCAGATTTCTTGCCAGATGCCACAGCCATAGCCTCGGACTTCTCAGCTTTCAGTACTACGAGCCATATCATTTTCTATTATTTATAAACTTCCCAGTCTCTGGTATTAGTCTGTTATAGCAATAGAAATAGACTAAAATAGACCATCTTAATAAAAATTTAAGGTCTTTGGATGAAAGATAGTATATATTGTCTTCCTGGTGTCTCTTGACTACTTTTGTCCTTGATGAAGCATTTCATGTACTGTATTGGGATTCACCGTTAATATCCAGAAGCATAGTATGTGAATTAACACATATTTACATTGAAGACTGAGTTGGGGAAGGGGAAGAAAATGGGTTTCTAATAAATTGTGACCTTAGTAACTATTAGCCAGGAGTGAATACCCTTCTCAGCTATTCTTTGACCCTGTCTCATTTGTCTAGGTAGATGTAAGCTGAGCTATAATTTGGCAAAATTCTTCCTAAAACTATAGGTGGTAGTTGACCTGGCTTTCCTGCTGAAGATAGTCCCAGGATAAGTACTTAGTACTGGCATGTTTCTTCTAAGGGGTTGCTTGTATCCAAAACTTTCTTAACCTGTTGGTACCTCAAGTAGTTTGACATCCTAAGACACAGCATCTCCTTGGAGCCTCCCACTACTGAGGTGAAGTGGGAGTGTAGACAGGTGGTGTTTACCCGTAAGCTTCAGTGCCTTGTACTGTAAGGAAGTGGTCATGTTTGTATGGGGTAGGTCTCAGGTGTCCAAAGCTGCTGCCTGTCTGCTGTGCCACATATGACGAGTGTGTGACGGAGAGACAAATGTGGTAGACAATCGGGGATAGAAAGAAATGCCATCTTAAGATCTAAGGCACAGCAGAATACATGTCTGTTCGTGTGTCTTCCTTTGTATTTTGGCCATATGTTGTATATTTTATTTTCTGTGATGCTGGGAATTGATTCTAGGGCCTCGTGTTTGGTAGGCCGGCACTTTTTCCCTGGGTCAAACCCTAGCCAGTTCACCATGCCTTTTAAAATAGTAACTTAAAACAAGAACCTCTGAATTTTGGCTTCATTATTTCCCTGCCCTCCACCACCTCTTCGTATCTTTTGTTTGCCCCGCAGGAATTCATAGGAGAAAAGACTCAGAATAGCTTAACTGTAGGGCCTGTTTCATGGAGAGGAAAGGGCTAATGACAGCTCTGACTGAGTACTGGGAAGAGAGTCTGAACCCCAGGGGCAGAGAGGAGGAGAGAAAGTCTAGCAAGTACTCTCGTAATTGACCTCATTCCTAGCATGGCTGGATGGTACTCAGTTGCAGAGTTTGAGACTGAAAAGGATCAGAGAACTGTGGGCTCTGCTTGAGGCACTTTCAAACCTCACTGCTTTTCCAGCATTGAAGCTGAAGCCTGTGGGATGACTTGACTTTCTGCCCCTCAATAGCAGACCCAGTGGGGAGTCAGGCAGGAGTAGTGCTGGCCTGGCTGCTCTTGCTTTTCCAGTTGTAGACAGGAGCATTGCAGGCACACACTTCCTTCCACATTAGCCTGTGAGTGAACTTACTAAGGTATGGGGCTGTTAGTGAAGGCTGTCCCTTTGAGATTTCTGTATAATTTTGTCCTGTCTGTATTTTTGGTTAGAGCTAGGGCAGGGACCAGAAAAATGCCATTCAGTTCTGTGCGCTTAGGTAAATTGCTGAGCTGTCTTACCCTCAGTTTCTCAGCTGTTAAGGGAGATAATTTTGACATATTCACCCCCAAAGGCAAAATGAGTGTGTGTTTGGTGCTTAGCATAAACGAAGTAATATATAAACATTGTTAGAAACCAAACAAAGGAGTGACAGCATGCACACAGCAAATGATGGGTTCTGTTTTATCTAAGGGCCCCTAGCAAATCCAGTATGTGTTTTTGTATTATTAATTTTTATTATTTTGCCCTTACATTTTATTGTAGGACTTAATTCTATTACATGGGCATTTCTCTCCAGCAGATCTCAAGAAATATTTATGTATTAAAGATAGACACAGGGGAGGCAGATTTGGGTAGATTTTCTGAGCCTTTTAACCCTAGATTAGTACCTGGGGCTTGACAGTAGTGATCAGCCACAGTTTCGTGAGCCAGTTGTATTTTTCCTGCAGCATCGTTCTAGAAAGAAGCCCATTTGGTAAGTGTGTAGGTTGGAGAGCAAAGGTTGAAAACACTCATGGTAAGATGTCATGGACATTTGAGTTGCTCAGTGCTTATGCTTTACAAAGAGCCTTTCCAAGTTTGAAAGAATGGTGGTTAGTAGGAGCATCCCTCATGAGAACGGCTTCATGCTTTCTGACAATTTTCATATTAAATTTGTTGATTTATCACCATTTTAAATGGTTCTGAGTCCCGCAGAAAATAATTCTGGGTTATGACCACTGGTTTTAGTGTAGAATTACGTTTAGCAAAAGGTTCAGGTTTCTCTGTTTACATGAGCAAAGTGAACAGATTGTTAAAGTAGCTTGTTTTCTCTTAAAGAGGAGCTGTTTTCTTTTTTCTTACATACTTCTTTGTGGTCCATGGTATGTGATAAACATGTAGTGATGTCTGTGAAGTTATGTTCTGGTGGGATTTGACTCTGTTTTCCCTACACTACAGGAATAACACCCTTGCTTTCACCATGGTTTTTCATTCAATATGTAAGCCTTTTTGAGAACAGAAACAGGATACTAAGGATTGGAACCCAGGGCCATATGCCTGAAGCACTCTGCCAACTGAATTATTTGCTCATCCTGTAAAAGCCATTCGTAGATAGCTCTTTGGGTTGTTGACCGGCCTTCCTAGTTCTACCTAGAGCAAGTTCAGCTGCTCATTCTGAGTGCCTCTTTCTGAGCTGTATTCCTTTCTGTGTCTTCAGTTTTCATGTTTTCTTGATATTGCTGGATCTACCACTGTTATTCTTTCCCATGCTTTGAATATTCTGTATCTTAATGAATACCCAAAATTAAACAGAATAACCTTAAAAATCAATTATTCTTTTAAAAATCAATTACTATTTTAACAGCAAAACCAGAGAACCTCTATTCATCTGGCTTAAACAATAAGAAAAATATTTTTTGATTTTTTTTTTGAGATGTATGTTTCTTCATATTTGGAAACTCCTATAGTTGAAATACATGGTACACTTTATGTATGTTTAATTAGGGCAACAACATTTTTTCCATTGATGGTTTATAAAATAAATATTCCATTGTACCATTGATAAGTCTTTTATTTAGTGAAGAGAGATTTCAGATCTCAGAAGTTCTTGTGTGCAGGGTAGATCCATGCTGAGTTATTTTACTGGCTTGATTATGTCAAGACCCTGTGACAGATGTGTCTTGGCTCGTCCTCCTGCACAAAGAGGTGGCTGAGATTCTAAGCATCAAATCATCAGTGTGTAAGTGCATAGAGACTGGAGAAGAAAGAGAGGCCGTTCTTTGTCTTACCTCTATGGTCCACGCTGGGCTTGAACTCATTATGCAGCTAAGGAAGACCTTAAACTTCTAATCTTCCTGCCTCCATCTCCTGAGTGCTGAGATTACGGGCATATACCACCTCATTAGGTTTTACTTTTTCTTGTGTGTGTAGTATGTGTGGTGCACATTTGCAGTGTGTGGGTATGTATGTGCATGTGTATGTACATGCATGTGGACGGCCAGAGGTTTACCTTGAATGTCTTTCTACATTATGCATTAAGGTGGAGTCTCACTTGAACTGAGAGCTGGTTGATCTGGCTAGTCTGTTAGCCAGCTTGTCCTGGGAAATTGCCCTGGCTCCCAATCTGTAGAATTACAGTAGCCACCATAGCTGCCTGGCATTTACATGGGGCACCTGTCACAATCTAGGCCAGTATGGTTATGGTTATTTATTATGAGTTGTGCAAAATGTTATTAGAAGTAATGATAATTATCAGTAATCATTCAGAATGGTTTGCTTAAATCACATCAAATGGATCTAAGATGATAATTGTGACTAATGACATGCTTTCTTGAGGAGTACAGAAAAGTATGATTAGTCCACAGGAGCTGAGAGAATGGACTATATGGTCAGACAGAGTGCATACTAATGATATCTTACTTAACCACCAAACCAAGTCAGTGAGACTAGTATTGCTAATAGCTGTTTACGTGACCCAGTACTATCATGCTAGGCAGAAGTATAGTTAGAGCTGGTTGTGCTAGATACGCACTTGTAACCTTTGCACTTGGGAGATGGAAGCAGGAATATTAGAAATTCAAGGTCAGCTGGGGCAACAGTAGCAAGACATTGTCTCAAAACAAAAACAATAGGAAGGTAGTACTGTGCTATTTGAATTGTGCATGACCAATACTTTCAACAAAACATCCTGCTACTCCATTCAGGTCAGATCTGAGAGGCTTGTACTGTAGATTTGAGTTGTGTACAGAGGTTGGGATTTGTGCTCTGGAAATTATTCTTTCACTTTGTGGATCACCTCTGCCTATGTTTGTGGGGCTGATGTATTTGGATATTATGTATAGAACTTAAACTATGCCAGCTCCATTTGTTAGAGCCTTTTGTCATTTCTCTATTTCGGTAGCTGGCCTTCCATGTCCTTATACATGTCTGGTGGGCAAATGAGTTTGAGAGCAGAGACTTGTGGCTAAATGTCAGTTGTTGTTAAACACAAGGGGTTTTATTTAGTTGCCCCAGAATTTTCAGCAAAGCTAAAGCAATCTGAGGCCAAGGGTCATGCCCAGAGTTGACCGAGACCCTACCTTCCTGTTTTTGGCCTTGTCCCGGCATTACGCTGATCTGTTGGCTTTATGCTGGGCACTGAGCTGCCTGCCTGCCCTGTCACTTGCTGTCCTGTGCTGTGATCCCTCTGCCCCTCTTCTTAGCTGATGCTCCTTAGCTTTGAGGGCTCACTCTGAATTTTTTTTATGGATCTGTTCATCCTAATTATGATGGTAGGTGCACTGGTTTGCCCTCCCTGCAATGGAGTTTCAGATGGCCACCAACTTGCCCTTACCCCTTTCCCTGTGAGGGTGCTTTGCCTAGTGTGAGACTTGAAGGGAGTGTAATGGATAGCTTAGATTTAAAGTCACCTGTATCACACTGGACCAGAAATGATGCCCCTAGTTATTGTGTAAGTTGCAATTTTTGTGTCTCCAATGGACTCTATAAACTCTCTGCTTTGGCTTGAACAGAACACCCCTGTAGCATGTTTAGTGTGACTGGAGCTGGATGACGGGCTTGCTCACCGATACTTCTTTGAATTTGGAAACTGGGAATCTGAGAGGTTGTATTTACATAAGAAGAGCATCTGTAAACCAAATAGTCATAAGTTACAGAACACTGGTAAAGGTGGCCCAGGGTTGCTGCGCTCTGCTTATCCACTTCTCTTCTTAACGTTGGATGTTACCACCATAAATTTATTGTGCCAAAAAGATCAAGAAGCTTGAGACTCTGTCTCTTCCTATGAGAACAAATTCCTACCATGCTGTGGCTCTGTAGCATATTGCCACAAGTTAACAGATAGCAATGCATGTTCTCCATGTGCCAGAAACTGTCCTAAGTTGGGGACAGTCATTTTAATTTCTATAGGGTCACATACTCTGAGGAACTGATAATTGCTGTAGGCCTTTTCTCACAGAACTTGAAGATATTCAAGATTATACATATACTTTTATGAGTTTATATAGTTTTAGACTCTTAAGACTTCAGTTAAGAAGACATGGTTTGTTGCCAGGTGATGGAAGCAGAGGTAGGCAGGTCTTTTATGATTTTTGAGGCCATTCTGGTCTTCAGAGCAAGTTCCAGGACAGCCAGGGTACACAGAGAAACCCTGTCTTGAAGCCCCCCCCCCAATAAAGAAGACACTGTCCTCTATGAGTTCAGCCCCACCGAAGTGTCATGCAGGTAAGGAGAGGGATGTGTTGTACACCCCAAGTGAAAAGCCTTACTTAAGGGAACAGGTAGTTGTGAGTGAGGCAGTAGAGAAGGCTGCCGAGGGCAAATGCCACTGCATTCTGAACTTGAAGAATGGGAGCATTAAATCAAGGTCTGAAACAGTCCTAGAGAGATAGCTCAGAGGATATGAGTGCAAAGTTTGCATACTGTTCTCCCTGAGGACTCGAATTTGGTCCCCAGCACTTGAGTCAAGTGGCTGTCTCACAATTGTCTGTAATTCCAGCTCCAAGGAATCAATTGCCTTTGGCCTCTGGGACATTTATGCTCACGTCTATATACCCATACACAGCCACATGGCCACAATTAAAAATAAAGTGTTTCTAAGTCTTCTTAATAAAAAGGTCTGAAAAACATAGTAATTAAATAGAAGGACTCAAACCAGCAAATATGCAGTGTGTTTTATGATGACTGAGGGTTGTGATCTTGTCACAGTTGTAGAGGTGAACTGAGAGGTGGGCTGGATGTAACGCTGGAGAGGGAGGAAAAGGTGTAGAAGTTTCTCAATTTATGAATTTTAGAATGTTTCAATGCCTTTTAATTCTGTACTCAAGTAATTTCTTTAATCCTGTGGCTTGGTGGTTTACAGTGCGTGATGAGTTGAGTAGGCAGAAAGAAATGCAGGCTGCATTGTGAGTAGGTGTGACTGGGAAGGGCCTTGGTGTGAGAGCTCCATGTGATCTTGGGGATCCAGAAAATTTTGCTTTATGTAGAAGTGGGAGAGTGATGTGTTAACTGAGACCAGGGAGCCAGCAGAGAAATGAGGCAGGTGAGGGCAATCAGAATCTCAATATGCCGAGAGCTGGCTGCTACAACCCAAGATGGACTCTCACTGCCTGAGGACAGCATGGGGACTGTGTCTCACTCGTGGTTCCTGGATGCGTGTGTCCTGTTACTGTCCCTGTTTCTCCTACCATGGACCCAGCAAGAAAAGTTTAAGGGCGGGGGGATAAAATCTTATTATTCTAAATTGAATATGGCCCATCATGATGGGGAAGGTGGTGAACAGGAAGTGGGGCCAGGCTGTAAAATCTCAGGGTGGCCTACTTCCTCTAGCTAGGCTCCACCTCCTAAAAGTTCTTCAGCCTTCCCAAACAGTGCTGTCACCTGGGGACCAAGTCTTCAAATGCACATGCTCAAGGGAATGTTTGACATTCAAACCATGGCAGTAGCATCTAGAACAACCAAACATCTAAAACCTATATTTTAAATGTGGCCTCACTTTGATCTTCCTGTTAGTGCAGTAACTATGCTTTTTACTCCCACCATTGAGGTCTTTGCTAGGTTCTGGTGATAGAAGCATCAGAGTTAAGGCTCCTGATGAATTCGTTGAGGTAATTAAGGAACAGCTATAGAAAGGATAAAAATACATGTAATATGATAAGTCATATTTTTTCTCTGCTTTGGGCTGCAGGCTCTGGCCAGAGCACCCACCATCTCCATGCTGCTGGGAAATAAAGCTGAGGTCTGTGATTTCCTCTTCCTAAGTAGCTCCTCCTTTAGAAGTGAGCATGGAAGGTTGGCGCCTCCTCACTTGCTCTTCCTTTTTCCTTATCTGTGGTCTGTAAAGAGGAGTGGCTTTTAAGGTGACTTCTGTCCTTTTAACTTAGGCAATGGTGCTGTTACTTTTTAATCCCATGAATGCTATTTGTAAATGAACTGGAAACCTTTGTGAGGGAAATGATTCCTAACTTAAAATTTAGTGATTTTTGAGTATAAATTTGACTCCCTACAAAAGGAGATTTTTGGTGATGGTTGCAAAGTCTTTTGTGCATTTTATTAACTGATATTGAAAATGAATTTAAAATGAAATTTCAATGGGTAGACATTGCTTTTGTGTTTCTGTTCTTCTTTTCCTTGTGACCTCTTTCTTGAGAAACCTCAGAAGCTACATGTTGAAGTTTTATTGTTTTAAAAAACTGTCTAGTGTCACAAACAGCTGACTTTGGAGGACCTTCTCCCTTTTGTGATGAATTTTTACTAAGAAATGTTGGTTAAATTGAATGACTTCTAAAGTCACAAGACTTTGAACTCTGTGGAGAGAGTCCTGTTTTGTTTCTGGATTTAACTCAGCGTGTCTGTGCCAAAGCACCACAGTGGAGAGGGAAGAAAGTCAGGAGGCCCACAGTGAGGGGTCCAGGCACTGGACAGGAGTGGCTGGTTCTGAGACAGGGCTGTGGCCATGGCCTGTGTTTAGGACAAGGTGAGGGCTGCAGCCTGGATCAGAGTGGAAAGACACAGAGAGGAAGACAGGCAAGGAGGAGAGCCAGGTGTGTTGTGCAGAGTTTGCCAGGATTTTGTCTCTGTCCTGAGCACACTGGAAAGCCAGAGAGGCATTTTGAGTCTCTCATGAGGTAGAGCAAAAACTAGGTTGAGGTTGAGGTGAAGATAGGGAGACCAGTGTGCTGCTCTCTAGAGAGTCTGCAGATCTGAGGGTGTGTCCTGTGAGCTCTCAGCTGTTCCAGGTTAAAGGTAGCTATGTGAGCACCTCTTTTTGGAAGTGTAGTTTTTAATCTATGTTCATCTCTCTCCACTCCCATTTAAGGATTCTGGATTCCACTAGGCTTCTTGCCCTAAGAATGCCTCATGGCTGTAGTGAAGGATTCTTATCCTAATGATGCTGTGTGGCTATAGTGAAGGCTCCTCTTCCTATGGATGCCGCATAGCTGTGGTGAAGGCTCTTCCTCCTATTGATGCCACATGGCTGTCCATAGTGAAGGCTCCTCCTATCAATGCTGCATGGCTATCCATATTGAAGGCTCCTCCTCCTGTGAATGCTGCATGGCTGTCCATAGTGAAGGCTCCTCCTCCTCCTGTGAATGCCACATGGCTGTCCATAGTGAAGGCTCCTCCTTTCAATGCTGCATGGCTTTCCATATTGAAGGCTCCTCCTCCTGTGAATGCTGCATGGCTGTCCATAGTGAAGGCTCCTCCTCCTGTGAATGCCACATAGCTATCCATAGTGAAGGCTCCTCCTCCTCCTGTGAATGCCACATGGCTGTCCATAGTGAAGGCTCCTCCTCCTGTGAATGCCGCATGGCTGTCCATAGTGAAGGCTCCTCCTCCTGTGAATGCCGCATAGCTATCCATAGTGAAGGCTCCTCCTCCTGTGAATGCCGCATAGCTATCCATAGTGAAGGCTCCTCCTCCTGTGAATGCCGCATAGCTATCCATAGTGAAGGCTCCTCCTATCAATGCTGCACAACTCTTGTGAAGTCTTCATTACTTTTTCTTACTGGCAACTTGTCTTTTGTTATTTTACAAGATGAGGTTTTTTGTTTGTTTTTTGTTTTAAATCCATTTGTAAGTTTTTGATCATTCATACTGAATTAAGAGTAGTTTTTTCCTTTCAGTCATAAACATACCAGACTACTACCACTTTTTGAAGCATTTGACCCTTAATTCGCTGGCAAGGCAGGGATTTCAGTCTGCACAGCTAAACCTTGGAAACCTGAAGCGAAATAGTAAGGCTATAGTGACCCATTCAAGCCGTGTACACTGCAGCCTTTTTGAGTAATAAAATAAGCTTTTATGGTGAGTCCAGAGTGGGGAGCAGGGCCCAGTAGCTTTGTCTTCAGGACAAAATCCCTCCAGACAATTCCTGTTTGTCTGCCACAGCTCAGGTAGCCACGAGGCTGTGCTGTGCTGTGCTGATGGAGACCCCTTTGAAGGCCGTCACTGTCTTTCTTTTTCAGAAGGAATGGAAACTGTGTGGAAGGCTTATGAGACTACAATAGAATTTTAGGATACAGTTTTGAGTCTCTATAGAAGTTTTGTTCTTTATTCCTTTTACTGGGGGGGGGGGGCGCCACCCAGCTCTCAAATCATGACATGGAGGCTTATTATTTCTTATAAATGTGCCCCCTTAACTTGTCTTACTTTTGGCTAGCTTTTCATAACCTTTGGCCTCTGGGATTTTTCCTTTCTGTTACTTCTGTATATCTTACTCTCACTCCTGCTCTATGCTGGCTGAGTGGCTGGTCCTGACGTCCTCCTCTCCTTGTTATATCTTGCTCCTTTTCCTTCCAGATTTCTCCTTGTATTTATATTCTCTGCCTGCCAGCCCCACCTATCCTTTCTTCTGCCCTGCTATTGGCCATTCAGCTTTTTATTGGACCATGAGGTCTTTTAGACAGGCAGAGTCACTGCTCCACAGAGTTAAACAAATGCAGCATAAACAAAGCAACACATCTTTACATCGTTAAACAAAAGTAACACACCTTAATATTTCCAACATAAAAATATAGACTTTAGTGCTGAGAATTTTGAAACAAGAATGAATGGCAATAAAGCAGAGGGAAGAGCATGGACCTTATGTATAGGCAGAGAAGCAGTAGACAAGGACCCATCATATACTGTAGAAATTCTTTGTTAATTTGGAAGAAAACTATATAGACACTCATTGATAGCTTTCCAGAGCCAGCCAGACTGAGCTTTGAGGGTGTGCTCTCTAGCACCGCCCTTCGTTCTGATGGCTGTTACACGGTAACATGAAGGAGTGAGTCCTAGCCATCTTTGGGCCTGGTAATTTGCAGGAAGGATTCTGCTTCATTGACTGTTGTCATATTTATCGTTATGGTTTGTTGGTGTTAATGTTGATTCCAGCTAAAGTCAGCAAAGGAAGATATGCATGGGAAGGTTCCATTTGCATCTTCACTTTTCTTTTCCTTGGAGTAGGGCCATACCAACCTCCTGGTACTGATGTGACAGTACAGTGTTGTCAGCCAGGAGGACTCTCCTGAGCATCCACGTCCAGAGGTTCACTAGAAATTTGGTACATAGACTTACTTAATTGAATGATTATCCACAAGCTTGACTTCAGTCTCCAGGTCTACGGATAGTCATGAGCAAAAACTGCTGCCCTAAACCACGTGATTTGCCTTTTTGGCATGACCAGCCTCCACCCTAATAATGTAGTGTGACCAACCCTTCCCTAAGATCCAGTTTGTCACTCCTAACAAGGACACTTACTCTGTCTGATACAGATTACTGATTACCTCCCAGAAATGAAGGGCAAAGAGCAAACCTTTCACTCAATGAGGCTGTCTTCTGCCTATGTGCAGACTGTGAAAGGATTGCCTTAAGAATAGTTTGGGGGTGGGGTGGGGAAAAAAAAAAAGAATAGTTTGTTTTTTCCCCATGGATCATGAATGCAAGGGTGGAAAGCAGAGGAACTGGTAAGAAGTGTATTATTCACAGTCCAGAGGGAAGGTGACTGGTAAGTGTGATGCAACTAGCTCAAATCTGAAACTATTTTGAAGGGAAGGGATGGCAAGGTATGTTGATGAGTAGATGTGTGCATGAGAGAAAGGGGAGTCCAAGCTTCTTTAAGCTTTTTACTTGGGCTGTCTGGAGGATGCTGAGATATAGGACCAACAGTTGTCCATCATTAGAGTGAAGTGACTCCATCCTCATCACCATGGAGAAGCGATCATGAAAAGCAGTACTGTGCTGGCAGCTTAGTAAGAGCTCTGCGTCAGTGCTGCGAATGAACAAATACCCCGCAACCTGATACTTGAAGTTTCTAAAGTGCCAATATTGCATAATCACTTTTGGATCTAAAGTTATTTGACCCATTGAAAGTGGCCAGATCTTTATAAAGTCTTGCTCTGCATGTTGTGCATTCTACAGTGCCTGAGTGGCTTTGTGTTTCTTCATTTCTATCTGTTGCCTTTGTTTGGTCATGGTCTCTATTGATCCGGTAAATTGGTTTATTTGGGTCAATTGAGAATAGTTACCTAAGGGACCTGTAAATATTGAGCTCAGTCATTCATGTTGCTTAACTAAGTGCTGGGAGTTAGTTACAATTCTCTGGATACTATCTGCAATTCAAAAATTAATTCTTCTCAATGGCACACTGCATCCCTCTGTGTCAGTTTTCTGGTCACAGTGAGGTTACAGCTATGTACGCATTGTTCTGTAGCGGCACACACCTTGTCTTGTCATCTTTGACAAATCTGTCTGCTCACGTTTATGTTATGTTCAAGCCCCGGTGATCAGTGGTAATTTTGTTGAATTATGGGTAGTGAGACCAGTTTGCTTAGGACTGCTTAGGAAAGTATCATTGGCCAGTTGCTGGCGACTATGCGTCCATTGCACAGTTGACAGGAGTAACCTCTACAGACTTGCTGCTCAAAGGTTGATTGAGGAACAGCTGGTCAGTTTCTGACTTCTGGTTACTGACTTAATTCTTTGTCTTGCTCTATGAAAGCAGTTAGGCTTTACTGAAGTTAAGTAAAATGGGAACGGAAGCCGTGTTCAGAAGACACGTGCATTGGGTAAAGTTGAGGAAAGTTTTCCTTGAAGAGAGCATTATCCTGGCAGCAGCTCATCATTCTGGAGCGCTGGGTGCATTCCCCACTATGCCCCAGCCTCCTGGGACGATCTGCACCCCAAATACAGTGTCTACTTAGCTATAACCTTGAATAGATGGGTAAACTAGCAACATGCCTGGTTATTGTTTGAAATCAGAGATGAGAGACCTTTTAGGATGTTTCAGGGTGGACCTTTGTCCTTACATTCCCCAAAGTCCCTTAGCTGATAGCACCAATTTATTCCAATATTATATATTGGTAGAAATTTTTACCTAAGATCTTAGGTGAATTCTATATACTTTGGCAAACCTTTGTAATGCCCTTCATGTAGGGCATGCTGGATGTAGTAGCACACATTTGTTTTCCCACCACCCGTGAGGCTGAAGCAGGAAGACAGTGAGTTCAAGGTCAGTGTGGGCTACACGGTGAGGTGTCACCTTAAATAAGAGGGCTGGATATAGCTCGGAGGTGGAACCTGGCTGCACAAGACCCTGAGTTTGACCTACCTGTTAGAGTGTGTGTATGGTTTTGTTTTAATAGTAACGTGTTAATATATTTGATTACTAGTGTCCTTATTTTCTCCCTTTAATATTGACCTTTGATTATCTGTTACATTCACCCTTCAATTTAGTGTAGTTTGAACATGGTCTTCCCATCTTTGTGGCCACACTTGTAATGTTAAACTAGCCTTATTAATCATTCTTTTCTTGGCTGATGAGAGCTATCAGAAACTTTAAAAGGCTATTTTGTGATTTTTTTTTTTTAAGGTGAGGAAACATTTGAAGCAGAAAGACATAAGTGGAGTGTGGCCAGCTTAAAAATTGAAATAAAACAAACTTCTTGCTGAGAGATTATCACCCAGCTCTCAGGTGGACAGCTTTGAAATGGGGATGTCTGATGGCATTCACTCTGGCTGCTCCATTGCCCTCAATGTTTCCTGGTGTCGCCTGGGCTTTTAGGAAACAGTGTGCTTACATGGCTGGGATTAATTAGATTGGTCTCTGAATGATCGTGTGCTAAGTTGAAATATTGCCACTCTTATATAACTAAACAGTAAGAAACCACAGAAAAGTATGTTCAAGTTCTCTTTCACACAGCTAATGTGCCGTCTTAGAAATACATTTCTAAATTAAATGTAAACATTTTGAAATGTAGTGACTTTTTATATATACATACTCTTGTCAAAATATGGCATTGTGATTATATTTTTATTAGTATATACTAGTGTGGGTTAGAGTTTAATAAACATGGTTTAAATTGGGAAGTAATAGGCTGCCAATAAAGCTGAATTCTTTCATGTTGAAGGCTGGGTTCAATCATCGACACTTTTAACAAAATTACAGAAGAGAAATTGAATAGTGTTGGGGTTTTTTTTTTCTCACTTTTGCTCCTAGCTTTTGAGTATTTTGGGGCAAAAGTTGTTGTTTTCCAAATACTCAATGAACAAATACATCATTGAGGAAGAAAGGTAATTGGGAAGAATATCCTGGGGAGGTTAAGGACTGTGCCTGTTTAAAGAAATACTCACAAATTAACTTGGTCTCTTTATTCCTTGGAGGAATTCTAGTGCCATGGGTGCCTTTAAATTGATCAGAGCAACATAAAACTGCATTTAATGTGTACAGTACTCAAGGCATTTTTATTTGAACTGCAGTGTAATAGAAGAGGAAAACAGCAGATTTCAAGGTTGGAAGGTGTTGGAAAAAGTCCCTTTCCAGTCAGTATTCCAGCGAGGTGGAAAGTGACCAGAATGAACCCTCCACTCCGTGTCTTGGTGAAAACAGACATATCTTACCTTGTGAATCTGTAAATGTAATCATAAGGAATTGCACAGGAGCTGAAGAGTTGTCTCCCCGTTAAGGGTATGTGCAACTCTTGCAGAGGACCTGAATTTGGTTCCTAGTGCCCACATCTTGTGGCTCACTGCCGTCTGTCACTCTGGCTCTTGGGGGCATCTCACACCTCTGTTTATCCTTTGCAGGCACCTATGCCCAGGTGCACACACCCACACACATGCACATAATAAAAAGCAAAATCGTTTTTAAAAGGATGCTACAGACCCTTGGTGTCTTAATATCTTTAGGTCAGTGTCGCCACATTGTGCCATAAGCTTTCTTTCATGTGTGTGTGGTGCTGCTGAGGACCATGGTGGAGGAATGCTGCTGGACCACCCGAGCCTGCTTCATGGCCACTTGCCCTCTGTGTGCCCCAGAAGCGGAGCTGCTCTGCCAGCATCCCATCTGGACAGCTCTTTCATCCCCTTTGCTTTATACTGCTTCTGCTCCTGCTTCTTTATTTTCTTTACTATTTTCATTTGCTTCATTTCTTTTTTTCCTTCCTGAGTATTGTCTTGCAATCAGTTTAGGGAGGTATTGGCAAATATTTTTTTCAAAGTAATTGTGTTCACATTCACTTCCCCTAGCAGATAGTTTTGTGTCATTGATAATACTTATTATTTATTTCATTGTACTTATGCTGTCAGGGTTATAGTCCATGCCATATTATCATATCTCTGTTTGATTTTAAGTTTTTAATCTCATAATTTCATGGTCAGTCTTGTGTGAACAAGCAGAGTTTATCAGTGTGGACTTCAAGATCATTTTGAAGTTTGTAAAATAAATACACTGGAGTTTTGCATTGAATTTGGTGAATTTACAGAGGTCAAAGTGACACTTGCTTTTCCAGTTGCTTTGATATGTCTTTCCTGGCCCATAATTGAGGTAGGTGGCTGATGTAGAAATGTTCCATAATGAGTGGATTCCCTGTATTATGCTTTTAACATAGCTTCATTTTATTATTTTCTGGCTTCTTCAGTTTCAAGCCTATCTATCCATTTTCATTTGTACTTAGTATCAAAGGCATTAAAAAATTTAAACTTTCTTATGTTACCGATTTAGAAATTGCTTTTATATTTTGGTGTTTGCACTTTAATTAAAATTTCCTAGATAATGTATAATGCTGTCTCGGATCTCTCCTTTGCCTAATCACCATTTGTAAGTGAGTGTTCTAAATTCTATGAGGTTAAGGGATTTTGTTGTTACAAATCTCCACTTTTGTTGCATGATGATCAAGATGCTAGAATTCTTTTGTAATCCATTAATAGCTTTTATTGCTCTAGTGTCTGTTGAAATTCTCTGTTGTGAATGTTGAATAGAGACGCAGCTGTCTTTGTGCTGTAGTTAATGTGGTGATGTGTATGTGTGTCCTGGCTGGTGTTCACTCCTAGCTTTTGCTTGCCTTATCTTTCAGGGCCTAAGAGATTTATGAAAATACTGTTTTTTTTTTAATGTCAGTGTCTCTTTGACTATTACAGTTTTAAATATATAGTGTGTACATATATATATATATATATATACACACAATTTTAGCAGTTTTGTTGAAGACTGATCTATTAAAAACCACATGTGTAAAGTATAAAACTTGACATTTTTGAATGTGTGTGTGTGTTTGTATATTCATATCTATGAAGCTTAAAGTCACAGGAATCAACACATGCATCCATCACTCCTTGGCTTGGTCAGGTCTGGCTGTTAAATAACTACATCATAGGTATCCACCCAAATGTTTCTCAAGATCTGGGGGTTGGAAGTCTGAGGTCCAGGTCTCTGGCATGGTCAGATTCGTGGTGAAGGCCTTCATGGTTCACAGATGACAGGAAGGGGCAGAGCTCTCGGCTGTAGTGACATTGTTAGTCCCATCACCTTTCAAAGGCCCCACCTCCTAACTCCATCACATTGACCATTAGCATCTCAACATCTGGATTGGGGGAGTATATAAACTGTTGATTCTCCACGTGCAGTGTCTCCTAACCATCCTTCATGTCCAACAGCACGAATGTGCTTTCTCTCTATCTAGGGCAAGGTGCTGCATCTGGACTTTTATAGTAGTAGCGTTTTACTCCGTCTTCCTGTTTGGTTTCTTTGACTTAACGCAGTTATTTTCAAGTTCATTCATGTTATGTGGGGTTATTAGTGCATTCTTTTTAATGCTCAGAAGTGCTACAATTGCATGAAAACACAAATCTATTCACTCATTCATCTGATAATGGACACTCCATGCAGCTGGGGGCTGTTACGAATGGATAGGCTTTCAACATTTGGGAGCAAGTCTGTGTAGACATACGCTTTATTTCTTCTAGGTAAATATCCAGGAGTGAGATATCTGGATCATGTGGCAGATATATGTTCAAAGTTCTAAGAAATCGCCAACCGTTTTCCAGAATGGTTGAGGCATTTTTCATTCTTCCCAGCGGTACGAGAATGGGTGCTTGCTTCACCTTTGCTGAAGGCTGCCATAACAGCAAACCAGTGAGACCACAGCCTTAGTGTCTGAAGTGATGGGCTTGTTTCCTTTAATTCTGAAGTGCGGTAAGACCAAGACCAGGGTCCACAGGGTAGCTTTTATTGATTGCCATGGTTCCTTCTAGCTGCTTCTGGGTTCTTTCCTTTGCCTGCACACTCCTGGGGCTTTTGATCTGTTCTCTGGCTTCGTTTTTACCCGAGAGGCTTCACTTGCCTGTGCTGGACCTAACATCTCTTCCATCCTTTTTATTGTATCTTCATTTCTAGTTTAATCACCCTATGTCTGTTTTTTTTTTTTTTAAATCTGACTTAAGTTCTTTCATGTCTAGTATTTATTTCAGTTTCCCTTTGGCTTTCTTTCTTTCTTTCTTTCTTTCTTTTCTTGTTGTGTAATTTTGGTGACTTTGTTAATGAGGGTATTTATTCTGTAATGGCTTTTCTTCCTTAACTTGTGGAATCTGATTTAGTGGGGGTTTTTTTTTCTGTTTTTTTTTTTTTCTCTATGTAACCCCTAGCTATCCTGGAACCTTCTTTGTAGACCAGTAGACCAGGCCGGCCTTGAACTCACAGAGATCCTCCTGCCTCTGCCTCCTGAGTGCTGGGATTAAAGGCATGTGCCGCCATCACCACCCGGTCTGACTTAGTTTTTTTGATGCTCATTTTTATGTGAAGTTCTTTTCTTTTGGGAAGGGTGTGTGTGTGTGTGTGTGTGTGTGTGTGTGTGTTTAATCTTTTCACCCTCTAGGGTTCCTTAACAGTGCCATGGCACAGGCATCTTCCTCTCTTCCGTGTTTGCCTCGCCCATTTCTTCTTGTTTGCCTCACCCATTTCTTCTACTCCATCTCCTGTTGTAATAATTTTTTTTAAGCTTTCACTCTGCTGCCCTGAGTGGCCTGAACTCATTATGTAGATCAGGCTGCCCCAACACAGAAATCTGCTAGGCTCCTTTTGGAACCCTTGCTTATTAGCTTAATTACCTCTTGTCTTAGCTGAATTCTTGCTTAGCTTAATCACCTCTTGTCTCCTCCCTGGGTGCCTTGCTCTGGAAAGGGAAACCTTTGATTCTCTATATGAGTCAGTCCAGATCTGCGAGGTCTAGCCCTGCATGCCTGTGCTTCTAGCCTGTGTGGAGAGGGCTGAGCACCTTCACTGTGTTTCCTATGAGCACCTGTCCTGTTGGGCTTCTGTTCTGAGCTGGCAGACTTACCACTATTCCCTCTGCAGTGTCCTCTGCAGCCTATGTTAGGGTGTGGCCTGTGGCTGGCATTTCTTCCTATTTGCTGGTGTCCACAGGATTCTTGTCATTGGATGTGTCAGAAATGATGTGGGTGAGTGTTGGTTTTGTTAACTAGTCTTTTTGTACTTCATTTGGTAAAAATATTTTTATTCAGAGAAGTAAAGATTTTTAGCTTCTTTCACAGACATAAGAATCTACTTGTATTTAAAATTAATAGCCCTGTCATGAGGCTAAGAGAGTAAAATTGTTAAAGGTTTACAATTTGCATTTAGTATTATTAAAGGTTAATTGTTTTATTGTGAAATTTCTAAGCATTGGAGAACTAATTGCTTTATTAGTCCCTAACAAGTAACTCATAGTTATCTGGAATGTGACACACAACTGAATATGTATTAGTACATTATTGAAAATCTCATCTCGAGGTCAGTCAGTTTTTATCATTGGTTAATGAACTGGTTCAGATACTTCAGCATAAAAAGTGCTTCTGGCCCTGGAACATATGTTATTTGTTTTGTATATTTTTGCCTAGAGAATATAGAATACTTACTTGTAATAAAATTAGACACTGTGAATCCCGAGAATTAGAAACTTAATAACCAATCATAATCTCCGTTTGCATCCACTTGAAAGACCCCCTTGGTTTGAGAGTGTTTTGAATAGAAGTATATATAGATTTAGTAAAACTTTCAGTCATTTTATGTATGGCTCTGTTTTGGGACTTAAAATTTCCCTTGTTTTCATCTTTTTCTGTTTTTAATTTATTGTAAAATAATTTGTTAAAATGTGCTTTTTATGTTATATGTTTACATATATTCTTTTTAACACAAAGTTCATAGTTTCTTTTAACAGTGTAATAGAAATAAACACTTTTATATCATTAAATCACATTCAATCACAACAGTTTATGGTGTATAGTATTTCATTGTTTATACTATAGTTTAATTTGCTGGTTTATCATTGGTCATTTAAGCCCCTTCTGAGTTTTGCTGTTATAAATAAAAGCATAGTAGACACTTTGTGTTAATAACAGTGTATATTCAGGGTCATTTCCCTAGGTAAATAACTTGCCTATCTGTTTTGGAGGTGGGAGGAATAAGAGATGCAGGATGAGTTCAGATAGCTTTCCTAAAAGGTTGTGTGAGGGGTAGGAATATAGCTTAGCGCTAGATCTAGTGCCTGCCTAGCCTCGCCTAGCATGCCAGTGCTGGCCTTGCTCTTCATCAACCCCATCCCAGTCAACACCAACAGAGAGCTGAGAGACAGAGAAAGAAAATGAGATGAATTTACATTCCTACCTGCATCAAAAAGGACCATACAAATGAAAATATCAGCTAACATCCTATACCACACAGGTGTGCAACAGTCAGTGAATGCCCATTGTGGCTATGGAGTAAATGCCAGTATCAGGGCCATAGTGAATGCTGAGTTATTGAGCAATGCCCGAGACTACCCGTTCAGTATATGCTTACATTTAAGGTGTTGGGATAGGAGAGGGTCCAGATAGACAAGAAGTAGCATGCATGGTCACTCTAAAAGAGAGAGAGATAGGGGACACAGAGAACATCGGGGCAGTGGGGCAAGGAGGGTATCACAGAGGAGTGTGATGGCTGTGGGGAATGCTGAGGAAGAGTTCTCCAAATGGACCAGGAGCCTGGAGAGCGGTGACACAAGATGCTTACAGAATGTGTGTCAGTGCACAGGGCGGTGAGCATCATGGGTACCTCTGAGGAAATGGAAGAGATTTTAAGACGGGGCTTTGGGATAGAATATCAGGTTTAAAAACAAGAGACCAATTTACAAATGGCCTCACAGGCAAAGTCATGGGCTTAACATTTACTCCACAAGTTAGGGACAGTCTTTGCTGGGTTTAAGTCAAGGAGTGGTTCAGTTGAAGACATGAGTAAGCATACTTATGTTTGGTGTACAGAGTGTAAAACCCAACACTTCCTTACATTGATTAGAAGGAAGCAGGCTATTATGAACAAGGGGCAGTTTGGGGCATAGATTTTCAACAGCTTCTTTTTTTTTCCCTAAAGGACGGCGTTAGCCCTGCCAGCTTGCTTTCCCACCATGAGTTGATCATTTATTAAATGCCAGGCTCTTTGGTTAGCCTATGCTATATTAACATTTCCCATTCGTTCGTTCATTCGTTTTGTGTATTTGTGCTTGTTTTATGTGTGCATGGCTGGGCTGGTCCATGAGGGGTCTGTGGAGGCCAGTGTTTGCTTCTGGGTGTTTTCTTTGGTCACTTTCCACTTGGGTCTTTCTGAATCTGGAGCTCACCATTTTGGCTAGACTGTCTGGCTAGTGAGCCCCTGGGACCCCCACCTGTCCTTACCTCCACCCTTTCACCCCAGTGCTGATGTCATAGATACCATCTGGCCTTGCTTTTAAGTGGATGCTGGAAATCTGAACTCAGGTCCTCATACTTTGCAAGCAGGCTCTACCCACTGAGCTGTCCTCCCAGCCCCTATCACATAATCTTCCCTTTTCAGTCTCCCTGGAGAGTGTGTATTTTAGAGAAACACCATTCCCTCCTGCTCAGGGTCTATTCTGAAAGGTCTTGCATATTCAGGAGGAATATTTTGCAGTCTTTGTAATTTGTGCCTGGAGATGAAAGATGGTGTTCACATACTTAGCCCAAGTTAGATCCAACACAGACAGTAATGATGTACTATCTCAGAGCACCTAAAACTTGCCCCTCTCAAAGCCATGCCCTGTGTGACGTGTTACGGTGTCTCCAGGTCTGCCAGAGTGGGATTCCAGCTGGAGTTCTGATGCTGCCATGGAGTTAAGCTTTTAATAATGCATTTGAGTCACAGTCTTTTTGGCCCTCATGCCCTTGTACTGTCAGCCAATCATGTTTAAGAAAAAAATAAAGATTGTTTAAAATTTTATATCTAGGAGTATTTGCCTACATGTGTGTGTATTATCACATGTATGCAGTGTATATGGAGGCCAGAAGTGGGTGTCAGATCCCCTGAGAGTGGGTGAGCATGTGGGCACTGGGAATGGAGCCAGGGCTTCTGGAAGATCAGCTGCTGCTCAGATAGCCCTCCCGCCTATTTCACATCGAATGCTATTATTGCGCTGGCCATTTTTACCCCTTGCTGTGACAAAATACTTGAGAAAGGAAATTTTACAGCTTCATAGTTTCAGTCCATGATCACTTGGCACTGTTTTGGGGTCCTAGTGAGGTAGAACATCATGGCAAGTAGTGCGTGACAGGGCAGAGCTTGCTCGGTCATTAAAAGTGCAGGGACAAAGCAACAAGCATGCCATTGGTAGCCTGCTCCCTCCATCTAGGCCCCACCTCTGAGTTTCTGCACCTCCTAGCCATGGCCATACATCGTGAGTCCAGCTGCGGATTCATTTGTTGACCAAGTCTGCTCACTCCCAAGAGCCCCACCTCAGCACTGTGTTGGGAACCACACCTTTTTTTTTTTGTTTGTTTTTTTGTTTTTTTGTTTTTTGAGACAGGGTTTCTCTGTGGCTTTGGAGCCTGTCCTGGAACTAGCTCTTGTAGACCAGGCTGGCCTCGAACTCACAGAGATCCGCCTGTCTATATTGGAATAATAACATGTAACATTTCTAGGGAAAATTCCCTTTCAGCACCATAAATTTAAAACAAGTCAGGAAACTATTTCGGCTACGCCCTCTACTTTAACAACCTTGCATCCTGGTGTCTCACTTTTCTAGTAAACACATTACTCATTCATTCCTCCCCTCCATACACACGGAAATATAAAGAGGCGTCACCTAGACTGAAAAGGCGAACTTGCAGTTGAATTATCTGTACAACAAAGAGAAAGGCGGAAGCTGTGGAGCCGTAGATGTGAGACACTTGCTGAGATTAACCAGGCTGTGTAAATGCTGAATTCCATGCTGTGTTGGTTCTGGAATGTTTTCTTCATCAAGATGAGAGCAATGAGCAGGGATTACCACAGCGAGACAAGGCATTCCCTTGGGACAGTCTCTAAAAGAGGGTGCTGAATTATGTACCCAGGTTTCCTGTGTGGTGTACCCAGGCTTGTATGCTGTGGGTGACACCATGGCACCAATTCTTGCTCTTCTGCTTAGAACTCAGGTAGTGTGGGAATACGCTTGGCACCCCTGTGGTGTGTGTTAGCATTGCTACAGCCAGGTGGAATGTGTGTGAAGGACAGATGCTGATGTTACAGTGGCTTATTTAGTGAATGTGTCCATGTGTGTGTCTTGAAAAGCCACCTGCCAGTCTTCCATGGCTCTTCTCATTAGGTTGGGCATCTTATGGCTGGCCGTGGAAGGCCCACAGTTGGTACAGATCGTATTTCATGGGCACTTCTTAGTAACACCCGGAGGTAAGCCCAGAACGGAGTTAGGCCATAGTGTGTCTGCAGTGGTCTTTGACAGATCTCATTGGGTGGGGTGGGACTAAGGAACCTGTTACAGATCAGTCAGTGAGGGGGTTTGTTGCTTGTTTTGTTTTTAAAGTCAGAGACAGAAGGCCAGGCATCTGCCACAGTAAACAGTTCTCCCACCTTGTCCTGAGGAAGCCCAAGGACACCACAGCTCTCGGCTGTGGACTTTGCAATGTCAGCACACCTGCGCCAGCTCTGTGGCACATGCCTACCTCTTGCCCTGATGCTGACAGTTTCAGGCCCCTGGGAGTGGGATGAGGTGGGGGTTAAGTCCTAGGAGGAGGGGATGAGGAAGACAGGATTTCCCTTTAAAAGCCCGCATTGCTCTGTGTGTTGATGCCTTGTGAAGTGCTTGTACTTTGGGGATGTAAAAACCGCAGACTCAGATGTGGCCGTATGTGAAAAGGAACTGAATTGTGCTAAAAATTTGTATCATGTTTGGAAGTACTGAAAGATTAAACTCACATTTCTGATGGCAAAAACCCCAGACAAACAGGTTGGCTACCCGTCTACTCCAAAGCCCTTGCTTTGCTTGGCTTTCTAGAAGGTACATTTTGATTACATAACGAGGTAACTTTCCTTTGGCTTGGGAAAGTTACTTTTAGTAATTCAGACTGTTTATATAAGAGTGTGCTAAGGATTTCCCCTTTAGTCTGGAATTGAGAATTTGGACCAAGAGTGTAGCTTTGTGCTTCAAACATTGCTACTCCTGTTAAATGTCACGTCTGTGAAGGTTTTTTTTTTCTTTTGTAGAGAGAGGAAATAGTTTATTTCACACAGTTTCATAAAACCATTCATCATTTAAGGACATGAGTACAGGAAGGAACTCAAGCATGCAGGGACCATGGAGGAGGCATGCTTACTGGCTTGACCATCATGGCTTGCTCAGCCTGCTTTCTTCTTTTTTTAAATTTTTAAAACAATCCTATTTTGCATACCAATCCCAGTTGTCCCCCGCCCCCCCATCCACTCCTCAGAGAGGGTGAGGCCTCCTATGAGGAGTCTACATACATCACTTGAGACAGGACCAAGACCCTTCCTGGTGTATCTAAGGTCTCCCTCCATAGAGAATAGGCTCCAAAAAGCCAGATCATGCACTAGCGATAAATACTGGTCCTACTGCTAGTGGCCCCACAAACTGCCCATGCCACACAACTGTTACCCACATTTAGAGTTTGGTCTTATGATGGTTACCCAGCTGTCAGTCCAGAGTCAGTGAGCACCCACTAACTCGAGTCAGATTTTTTTTGGTATCCCCATTATGGTCTTCACACCTTTGCTCATAATATCGCTCCTCCCTCTCTATGACTGGACTCCAGGAGTTTGGTCCAGTGTTTAGCTGTGGCTCTCTGCGTCTGCTTCCATCAGTTACTGGATGAAGGTTCTATGATGACAATTAAGGTAGTCATCAATCTGATTACAGGGGAAGGGTAGTTCAGGCACCCTCTCCACTATTGCTTAGATTCTTAGCTGGAGTCATCCTTGTGGTTCCCTGGGAGTTTCCCTGGTGTCTGGTTTCTCACTAACCCCACAGTGGCTCCCTCTTTCAAGGTATCTCTTTCCTTGCTCTCCCTCTCTATCCTTTACCCAACTCAATCGTCCTGATTCCTCATGTTCTTCCTGCTCCCCTTTTCTCTTCCCCCTACCCTCCTCCCTACCCCCATCTGCCAGTTTACTAAGGAAATCTTGTCTTAGAGTAAATGTTGAATTGTTCTCATACTTGGACTGGCAGAACATGGCAAGGCCTTGGACAGTTGACTTGGCTGGAATGAAAACCATCCTCTGGCCTGTTTTCTCGTCCATCCCACACTAACTTAACAAATAGATACAGATGCAGAGTCCCCCAATCATAGGTTTAGGATGAATCAAAATGCAGAGACGTGCAGGTGTTATAATCTGCCTATGTAACACCTGGCACTAAGTGTATGTAATCTTTTACAACATGTCTTTTTAACTGGGCCTGGCTGTTGGGCCTGTAATCAATACCAGCCATGTGGGAAGCTGAGGCAGGAGGTTTACAAGCTCAAGGCTTGCCTGGAAAACTTAGTGATATCTTGCCTTGCAATAAAAAAAAAAAAAAGAGTGGGGGTGGAAGATGTAGCTCAGTATAGGCACTTGTCCAGCGTACATGGGGTCCTGGGTTCAGTCCCCAGGATAACATACCAACTGTCCAAAAGAAGTATCTTCATAGTATGGTTACTGTGATTGTTCATAACCCCTGGGTGTTCTCATTCAGTTTAGAACTAGTTATTAACCCAAGCTTGGCCATCCATTCATCTCTGTCTGGTGATGTATAGGAGAGCTGTTTAAGGTGTGTTTGACAGGAAGTTTTTAAAAGGATGCATGACCAGTGAAACCATGACTGGGTGCTAAACCTTTAGCCTCGCTGGAAGTCAAACATCTTTGGAAATGAAACTTGTACAGCTCAATGATCCACTTTGTTATTTATTTATTTATTCATTCATTTACTTAGTTATTTATTGTGTGTGTACACTTGCATGTGAGGCGATTATTGGGTGTATTCCTAAAATAAACCATATTAAACAGACCTGTTCTGGGCGGGCTGTCGAGATGGCTCAGTGGGTGGAGGAGCTTGCCCCAGTCCTGATGGTCTGAGACCCATATGGCAGAAGGAGAGAACTTGCTACCACAAGTTGCCCTCTGACCCCTACAGCACTTCCTGGTATGTGCCTACCCATCCCCACACAGAACAAAGAAATGAATAAACGATATCCTTAAGATGAACTGTTTTGGGGGTGTTCAATGCTTCTGGGGTGTTGAGCAGCCACCTGACTAGTCTGAACACCTTTGGTCACCCTGCACACATTGAAGAGTTGATCCTGTTTCTCCGCCTCTCAGCTCTCAACAGCTGCCAGTTTACCTTCTGTCTGTGTGTGTTTACCCACTCTAAATATTTTGTGTAAATATGATCTCTTATATTTGATTTCTGTCATGGAGTGTAGTATTTTTAGTGTTTATCTACCTGTGAGTGAGCGTCTAAACAACGGTTCACTGCATAGATAGACAGACCACATTTGGTTCCTCCCGGTTGTCCACTCACGGGCATTTAGGCACTTTGGCCTTTTTTGGCTGTCCTGAACAAGGCTGCTGCTGCTAGAAGCAGCCACATGGGTCTGCCCTGTGACCCAGTAGATTTATTTTGGATGTTACCCAATGAGACTATTTCCCTGAAAAGGATGTCTATATTACAACAGCTTTATTCCTAAGACGCTGGCAGTGGAAGTGTTACGTCTTGAAAGGGGTCCTGTTTACATGAGGTATATACTCACTGAGTTGAAACCAGAGCTAATGTTTGATTTCACTGTTGGCAAATTTTAGCTCATTTTACAAGAGAGAATAGAGCAAACTGTGAATCCTAATTTTCAGCAACTCCAGCTGCTGTGCCAAACTAGGGGAACAAGAATAGAAGGAAACTAGTTAGCAATACGTAAATCCAGAGAGGCAACGGTAGCTTGGCTCCTGTGGCAATCGTGGGGGTAGGTGGGAAGTGGTGTGATTCTTGGCAAACTCGGAAGGTAGACCCGATTCGCTGTGTTGACAGGTGTGACTGTGGTTGGCTGATGGACACGGATACATTGGCCGGAAAGACAGGGTTGTGAAGGACACTAAAGGATGGGGGTAGAGCTGCCGTCTCAGGAGCTGAGAGAGCCCGAGGGCAGGTGTGTAGGAAGGCTGGGAGTTTGAGTCCACCCAGAGAGTTGCCAGAGATTAGGAATCAGATTGGAGCTAGAAATGTAAAATCCAGAAATGTCAGCATGGTAGTCAGGCCATGAGACAGTTTCAGCACCAACAGAGTGTGTGCTAAGCCGGTCTGAGTGCCTAGTCCCCTGAAACAGGTAGACGAAAAGAAGCCAGCAGAGGGGGGCGGGGCAGAGGCCTGGCTGGAGGGTGAACCGCAAACTCCCCCTCTGTCCAGAGTAGGTGGCCTGCTCTGTTCCTGTCTCAAAGAAAAGCACAAGCCTTCAGATCTTTTTACTTCCTCTAATTTTCTTCCTTAATTTGAACCTTCCTAATTGGCACAATGGTAACTGTGTGCCCGTGTGGAGGCTGTAGATGGGCACCAAGTGTGTTTCTTCATCACTCTACTCTGGAGCTCATTGATCATCTAGGATAGCTGACTGGTAAGCCCTAAGGGTCCTGGCTCTGCCTCTCCCCTCCGCTCTTGGAATTACAGATGAGTGTCACAGCATATGGTTTTTATGTGGGCAGTGGAGATCTGGACTCAGGTTCTCATGCTCGGCATCTCTCCAGCAGTGGACCGTCAGGAAGGCAAGTTGAAGGATTTTAAAAGCGTTTTATCCTAGTATCACCTGGAGTACCCTGTTTAGGGACTGGCGCATGAGGTTAATTTACCCTGTGTTGTTAATGTATTTTAGGGAGCTGCTTGCTCTGGGTTCTGTATGCAATAAAGGAGGGCTTGATGACTGCGTGGCTCCCTCTGTGGCTTGCTTGCATGGAATGGCTGCATTGAGCAAACGAATCAATTACCTGACTTCCTGCGATTGTATACCAGCCTCCAACAAGGTTTGTCTGCTGGGGAAAGTGGTTGTCACTGGTCACAGGACTCTGATGTTTCCTAGTCCCCTCTGATGTTATAACTCACTAAACACTGCCAAACCAGCATTCTGGTCGAGTCCATAAGACGGGGGCTACTGCAGTCCTCTCGTGGGACAGAAAGTACTTTTTTTTTTTTAAATAGGAGACATAGCCCTGTTGTACAAGACTGATAATAAACGTGTGTGAGGTTTTCCCCAGCTTGAATTTTTATTTTGACAACCAAGAAAATGGAAAATGAAATCATGAATGAAGTAGAATTTTATTCCTTCCCTTCCTTCTACTTCCCTTCCTCGCTTCTATTTCCTTTCCTCCCCCCACCCCCCCCCCCCCTTTGGAGACGAGACCTAGCTATGTGGTCCTCTCTGGCATGGCGCTTGCTGTGTAGCACAGGCTGGGTTTAATGGCAGTCCTTCTGTATCCGCCTTCTGAGTGCTAGGATTACAGGCAGGTGCCAGAATACCCGAAGCTCCCCTTCTCTCGCTTCCTCCTCTCCCCTTCCTTTGTCTTAGTTAAAGCTTATAGGAGGCCAGGCCTATCTGTTACTTGTTGGACATACAGAAAGGTGCAGTTCCCAGCAGGTTGGTTGCAGGCCAGGTCGTGTTGATAGAAGTGTTGTGTTCAGAACCCCAGAGGTTGTCAGTGTGATGGACCTCACACTAGACATCATAGATGATGGATTGATGACTGAAAGAGGGATCATATGGTAAAGCACAGACCTGTGCAGGGGAGCTGTGGATGGGAAAGGGGAACACAACAGTCTCTCCATGTGCAGCCAAGGATCATGACCTCTCTGTAGCGCAAGAGGTCAGAGCCAGTATCAGTAGGTGGAAATGACTGGAAGACAAAACCTTCAGTTCCATGTACCCACTGAGAACACTGGGTAACCTTTAAATCCATCTGACACCTCCTTCCTGGTGGAAACTTGGTTTTATGATATGTCCTCCCTGTACTCCTAGCTGGAGTCTGTGACAGGGAAGGAGATGAGGGGAATGCATTTTAGACAATCAGTCTGGAACCTTGCCCTGGCCAGTGCCTGGCCAGAAACAGCTGTGGTCAGGCATTGGTTTTGGACCATTTGTGTTATAACAAAATACCAGAGGCTGTGTATTTTATTTTTCAACTTAAAAAATTCAGAAGAGATTTGTTTATTTGTATTTTGTATGCCTCGTGTGTGTGTGTGTGTGTGTGTGTGTGAGAGAGAGAGAGAGAGAGAGAGAGAGAGAGAGAGAGAGAGAGAACTCCTAACTATATGTGTATGGGTACTCACAGAGGCCAGAAGAGGGTATTGGACCCTGGAAGGAGCTGCATTTGGAGGTGGTTGTGAATTGCTGGATGTGGGTAACTATAGTCCTCTGAAAAGCCTGCTATAGCATGAATAATAAAAACCCAGAGATGGATACTTGGGTTAAAGCTGAAGATCAGAAAAGCAAAACAGCCAAGCCACTAGAAAAGTCTTCAAGGCTGGGAGACTGCAGACTGAACCCTGAGCTCTGTTTCCTCCTGTTTTATATTCCCCTTTATTGCTGGGGTTAAAGGCATGTGGCTCCCTAGTACTAGATTAAAGGTATAGGCCACCACCACTTGGCTCTATTTCTGCATTGATCTTATGTAGCCCAGGGTGGCCTTGTACTCACAGAGATCCACCTGCCTCTGCCTCCCTCTTCCAAATCCTGGGATTAAAGGTGTGTGACACCGCTGCCTGACCTCCAGTGGCTTAGTTTTACCCTCCGTCTTCAGGCAAGCTTTATTTATTTATTAAAACCTAAATAGAGTATCGCTATAGGCTGCAAGTTCTCTTAACCACTGAACCATCTCTGCAGCTCTGAGACTGTGTACTTTAAAGGAGATTTATTTAACCCACATTTGTGAGGTCCAGGGCGCAGTTGTGGCATGTGCTCAGCTGGTGAGTACCGACCATGGCGGGAGTTGCTCCTTTAAGAAACTGGACCATTTACTAGTAATGAATGTTTTGGGGATACAACGAAACGATACACCTTTGGAAAGTGATAGCAGTGGTAGGCATTGATTTGGAACTTTCTGTGCGATTTGAATTGGGAGTACACTCCTTATGTTAAGGTCTAATGAGAAATTTCAGAAGCTGAGAAGAACACCAAATAGATAGGTGTGTCTATCGGGGATGTGTGAGTTGTCCATCCTACCGATTGTTACAAGGCCATTTTTCTGATCATTATTCTTTATCTCTTACCTGTGCGTGTGTTTAAACCATGCCTGACCCTGAGCAGTTGGGGAATCGGGCACAGTTTGTCTTTGACACTTCCTGATTCTTGATGTAGCATTGCAGCTTTTTTATGTACAGCGCTTTTGTCTTGTTCTCAGGAAGCCGTATTGATCTTTCCTGGGGAGCGACAGACTTTAGAGTGTGGTCATTATGACTCGGCAGTGAAGCTTATCAATTGTGTGCTTCCTGCCTTGGAAGCACCATCTGCTCCGCGGTGATTATGCTCATATGCAACCCTGGGATTGTGCTTTGGAGATCTTATGTGGTACATTCCCCCGCCCCCTTATTTAAACGCCATAACCACCACCATCCCCAGAAATGTCCCAAGACACAGTTGGCCTTGATAGGCCCTGAAAATGATTCCCTGCTGCCGTGCCTCTGCCAAGGCCTCCTCTGCTCAGATGGGTGGCTTGCTGTTCATCCTCCTCCACTGTGTGTGCACTCAGCTCCGTGCTGGTGTTGCTGCCTTGAGCTTGATGACAGTCGCTCAGAGTGCCTTGCATTTCATGGTGTGCCAGGCCCTAGGAGCAATGCAGCCGCCCTGCGGTGAGCTTCAGCCATCGCCTGCTGTCCTTCCCCTTCACTCCAGCTTCCTTCCGCTGTGCCTTGCAGTGATGGCCCCTCCCTCTGTGATTGTAATTCTTGTCTTTTAACTTCTGTTCACCTCCGCCAGCCCTGAAGGGTTCTTGTATCTAGCATGTTCTGCTCAAAATAGGATGATGGAAATAGTTTTGCTATCGTAGGTAACATGGACTTAAAATTTTTACTACATTCATTCATTTGTTTATTTATTTATTGTGTAACTGAATGCATGTGCCATGGCATACATTTGGTGATCAGAGGACAACTTGCAGAAGCGCGTTCTTTCCTTCCACCATGTGAGTTCCAAGATCAAACTCAGATGGCAGCACCCTCACCCACTGAGCCATCTTGCTAGCCCAACGTTTAAAAAAAATCAAATATTATCAAATATGCTATTTTGAAAACACGTATTGTACTTTGCTCATAATCACTCCCATTACCCTTTCTTGTCTTTGCTGATCCCAAACACTCCCCTTTGATTTTTAAGTCTTGTTTTGAATTATGATTCCACATATAGGAGAATGCACATCTGTTTTTCTGAATCAGGCTTATTTCATTTAACATAGTGATTTATAGTACCATCTATTTTCCTTTATAATTCTGTTCTTCATTATGGCTGAATAAAATGCCATTGTGAGTGTATTTTTTGGTCATTTATCTGCTGGCTGGTACCTAGGCTGACTCGATAGCTTGGTTATTTTTGAATAATGCTGCAGTACCGTGTATGTGTAGATATGGCAATGTAGGATGTGGGCCTAACATTTAAATTTCTAAGTCCTTTTTTTTGTTTTTTGTTTTTTTTTTGAACTCACAGAGATCCACCTGCCTCTGCCTCCCGAGTGCTGCGATTAAAGGCGTGTGCCGCCGCCACCTGGCAAATTCCTAGTTAGTTTGGTTATTTTATAGCTAGATTAAGAACATGCTTGCATGCTTATTTTTCCTGCCTGATCTTCCTTGGTCTGCTAAGCCTTATCAGCGCTGTATGTGGATCCAGACACTTGGTGCCTGTGATTCCGGGGGGCTTTGGGGAGCTGCTTGCTGATGCAGACTGTGTCTCTCTAGTTCGTTAAAATAGGATGGTATTAAATGCTTTTCCAAAAATTTTGGATTCTGGCTGCTGTTGTCTGTTTGTTTGTGTTATTGGAAGTAGTTTCTATTTAGTGTGTTTAGACCTGAGCTGTTTACTCAGTGACATAGCTGTGTTGGGAAGCCTGCTAGTAGAGATGCTGCCTGTCTAGGTTAATCTCCTGGGAGCATCAGCTGTCATCTCCCTTTACATACATTTTCATGTGTCTCATTAGGGGTTTTATTGCTGTGAAGAGATACGATGACCACCATAACTTTTAAAAAATTTTTTTTATTAATTTATTTTTTAAAACAATCTTTTCTCATTTCACATACCAATGCCAGTTTGCTCTCCATCCACTTCTCCCGCTACCCCCACCTTCCTCTCACCCTACCATTCGTCCACTCCTCAGAGAGGGTAAGGTTTCCCATGGGGAGTCAACAATGTCTGGCACATCACTTTGAGGCAGGGCCAAGGCTCTCCCCCTGTGTCTAGGCTGAGCAAGGCATCCATCTAAAGAGAATGGGTTCCAAAAAGTCGGTGCAAGCACTGGGGATAAATCCTGGTTCCACTGGCAGTGGCCCCGCAGACTGACCCAGTCACACAACTGTTACCCACATTCACAGGGCCTAGTTTGGGCCTGTGCAAACCACCGTAACACTTAAAAAAGCAAAACATTTAATTGGGGCTGCCTTACAGTTCAGAGGTTTATTCCATTATCATCATAGTGGGTGGCATGCAAGCCAGGCAGACATGGTACTGCAGAAGGAGCTGACATTCTGCATCTTGATCTGTAGGCAGGAGAAGGAAACTGTAACACTGGGCATAGCTTGAGTGTAGGAGACTTCAAAGCCAGCTTCCACAGTGACATTTCCTCCGTCAAGGTCACACTTACTCCATCAAGGTCACGCCTCCTAATAGTGGCAGTCCCTGTTGGTCAAGCATTCACACACACGAGTCTATGAAGGCCATTCCTATTCAAACCACCACAGTGTGTGTCTTCTAAAAGTCCTGCCTATTGGTGTATCTGGTGGGTAGTTAACTGTGTGTTTAATAGTTTTTGTTTTTTTTTTTTTTGTTTGTTTGTTTTTTTAACAGAGTCAGCTTTAGCTTCTGATTGGGAGAAAACATTCACACAGGCATATGGGAGATAGAAATAAACGTCCCAAGTACTCACCAACAGAGCAGGGCGCTCAGTGAGTCGACACATTTGTATAACTGAATAACACACACAAAAGCTGTTTGTAGACACCGCGCTTTGCCAGGTGCTCACTGCCTCACAAATGATTGTTTATCATCCTGTGCACCGTTGGTGGGAACAGAAAGTGGTATGGCTGTTGTGGGAAACAGTATGGTTGCTTCTCAAACAAAGGAATGGAATTGCCATACAATCTAGAAATTTCACTTCTGGGTATACATACTGAAGAATGGGAAGCAAATACTTAAACAGATACTCAGGCAACTGCATTCGTAGTAGCTCTTTAGTCATCCTTGCCTGGAGGTTCAGGCAGCTGCAGAGCCGCTGGATGAATGAGTGGAATATAATCCAGCTTTGGAAAAGCAGTTCTCATGCACACGACACCCGGATGAACCTTGAGGAGTCTCTGTCTCTCTCTTTCTGTCTCTGTTTCTCTCTCTCTCTCTCTCTCTCTCTCTCTCTCTCTCTCTCTCTCTCTCTCACACACACACACACACACACACACACCTACACATGCATGTTTCTACTTGCGAGGCACCTGGAGTAGGCAGTCATCAAGTCAGAAAAGAGGGCAGATGGATGGGAGATGGTAGCCAGAGGATGTGGCTTGTGCTTTGCAAGGTGGAGACCTTGTTGGAGGTGGACACGTACCAGTGCAAATGCACTCAGTACCTCGGAACTGTGTGCCATAGAGATGGTGAGCATGGAAAGCCAAGCAGCAGCTCAGTTGCAGATTGGGCTTTGGGTGGGGAAGGAAAAATTCCCATGACATGGAGAGCTGAGGAATCTCTGGGGAAACAGGTAAAACACAGGTGGCAGCGTGTGGATGATTATTAAAACTGGATGAGGGTTGTCATCAGGGTGCACTCTGCTGCTTTGCTAATTATGTATATATTTGAACAGTTCTTGTTTGTCATTCAGTTAAGAAGACCGCTTGCCTTTTCCATGAGGAATGGGTGCTTCAAGAGAGAGATGTGAGCCGGTCTGGGATGGAGCTGGTGGGCTCTTAGTGCAGAAGGCTGAGAGGAGAGCAGCTGTGGAGGGAGAGGAGTTTTTCTGCAGGCAGATAATTTTGTGACGGCCTGAGTGACTTGCAGAGAACTAAAGAACGTGGCGTCCTCTGAATGTCTGATACATGGGCATCAGAGCTCTACATTCTTACAGAAGTCTCTCCTGAAGGGCGAGGTTGGGTTGTATTTGTCTCTGCTTTGAGAGCCACAGTGTCTCAGTGAAGTTAATATGAGAAAGACCATGACAAAATCCTACCCTTAGCTGAGGAACTCTTTGCACTAATTGAAAGTCACTGACTGTCCTTCAAGGAGCTACTAGTAAGGTGTCCATGATCCAGGGACTATCCACATCCACCCATGCACATGCAGGTAACCCTGAGAAGTTAGTGGGTTGAATAGATATTTTTTTTAAAAATTGTGAAGGTAGGAGAGTGTGTTTGGAAGATGGGGTCAGAGGTCAGGGAGAGGGGTGGGATAAGAAAGGGCAGTGGAGGGTTAATGTGGTCAAATACATTATAAATAATAGTAAGTTGTCAAGTGAGTAATTTTTAAAAGAAAGGAAAAATACAATGGCATGCATTTCATGGAGCAAAGTTTTGAATACTAACTCCTCTCCACCAACCCCCCCCCCAAAAAAAAATCTGGGTTCTGTGTTGTGGCTCCAAAGACAGGCAGTTTTTGCTCTCATCCTTATTAGACTCTAATAATCTCTTGCACTCAGCACAGTATCTTCCTGTGATCAGGACCCAAGTATCAAAGTCTCCTCCATTTCCAGCTTTACTGCTGAGGCAGCCACGTGCAGATAGAAACAGGCTGGTGTGTGCCTACGCTGAGCTCCACAGTGTGCAACCTGCTCTCTTAAGATATTTTTTAAGACAAAAATTGTAGATAAACAGTTTTAAATTTTTTTCTCTACCAGTAGTATTTAAATTTTATGGCATTCTTACCTTTGGTTATTAAGGAATATGAGTGGAAGACCAAGAGGAAGGACATTTTGTTTGAGTCATATAAAGATGTGTTTAACTAACGTGAGACCTTATTCTGGGCACCACTGTGACGAGCCGGTGGACTTTTAAAAGAAAGTCAGGGCCTGGTGATTTGGCTCATTGGGTAGAGGTGCTTGCTGCCAAGCCTGATAACGTGAGTTGGCTCTCTGGTACTCACGTGGGGCTTCCACGCTTGCACCATGGCGTAAGTGTGTGCCCATACTAACTAAAGGTGTTTTGTTTTTAATTGGCAAAAAGGAGGCTGGAAAGATACCTCAGCAGTTAAGAACAAGTATTACTCTTACAGAGGAGCCGAGGTTAGTTCCCACCACCCACGTTGGGCAGCTCACAACCCCCTGTAACTCCAGCTCTATGAGCATCTGATACTTCTGGCCTCAGTAGTTGTTGCCATTCAAGTGCACATTAACACCCCCCACACACATAATTAAATTAAAAATAAAGTGACCCCTTAAAACCTAGCAAAAAACATATCAGCAGCTTGGTTTGTTAGTGGGATAATATTTTTTCTAAAATAAGTAACTCCTGGGCTAGAGAGCTGGCTCAGCCATTAAAGGCTAGACTCACAACCAAAAATATAAAATAAATAATTTGTGCATTTCTTTTTAAATTTGTACCCATAATTCTAGTAAAATTTGAGCCTATCCTCTCCCCCATATCAAAATCAAGTGAGATTACTCGGTCCATCTTTTTACTTCATAGAATGTAGTAATCATAATTTCCCTATTATAATGTATATATGATGTTGGACAGTACCTTTTAGCATGTACTAAAATTTTCAAAATGGAAAGAAGAGAATATTCTAAGAAGTTTAAAAATGATTCACCTATGACCCAGGGGGAAGGGTGTGTTGGTGACTGACAGGTGTGAAAGCTAGTAGCAGAGTGACATTAGTAGTGGTTGTTAACACTGGGGTTCATGACCGCATGACACATGCAGGGACTGGTCAGCACCAAGGACAACGACCTAAGGAGCAGTAGCATGGCTCCTATGCTCCTGTTCACTAGGGAACATTACCACTCACACAACTCACACAGGCAGGGACTGGTCAGCACCAAGGACAGCGACACAGCCTCAGGCTGTTAATGGGGGTTTGTTTAAAGGAGTTTCTTGTTGGAGTTCCTATGTGCTTTGGCAGAGCCCAGGGAAACACCACAACAAGGTTTCATTCTTGTATTGCTACTTCTCATCCATAGTTTCCTTCGGAGACTGGTCCATCCACTGTACAAATCCTGAACACTTCCTGTGTGTAGAATGCTGTGTAACTATTGAGAGACGCTGAGGGGTAAAGCCAGCAAGAGCCTGTGCTTCAGGCTCAGGTCAGGAGTCATTTCCAGAGTAAACAAGAACTGTGACATCTGAGCAGCTCTTCTGTCTGGGAGTGCCCAGCTGGCCTTAGGGGATAGAAGGACACCAGGAGCAAGAGTGAGGTGCATTGAGAGTGACAGCCCAAGCCTTCTCTGTTGTCTGTGGTTGTTACTTGGGTTAGAACTGACTTTCTTCAAAATTGTCCCCACATCATTCAGTCTGATGTCCCAAGATACCACATTGTGGTCTCAGGTCTCAAAGGTCCAGGTCCCTCCCTGGGATGCTATTGTTCATACTCTCTGCTTAGCCACCTCCTATCCAGCCCTTAGGTTTCAACACAGACACAGTTCTTCCCAGTCTTCAGTCAGGTATGTGTGTGATGTGGGACCTACAAGAATGACTGGTCCCAGAGAGGCAGGACAGAAGGACCGTGGGGTCCAAATGAGGTCTTTCAGGAGTACCCTTCAGTCCTAGAATCTTTTCCTTTGTGAAAAGTAACATTTCAAACCAGAGAATGTGCCTGATGGCTTGTGCAATGACAGCAGCAATCACTAGCAATCTCATTTTACTCACAAAGCCCTGGTGTATTGTCATTTTCCAATAAACACTTAATGAGTGATTAGATACCATTGGAATATGTCCGTAACAAGTTGTTGATATACACAGGGGAGGAGATTGTGGGTTGTTCTGGGGTCTGGCAGTGTGCTTGTGCTTATGGGGTGGAAAGAAGATGGACAAGGGAGAAAGGGGTGGAGTAGTACATGGGATAAAGTCTACAGGAGAGGTGTGCAGAGAGCCTGAGAGAAGAGCTGGGTCGACTTGAGATGAAGGAGAGCACTTTGAGTAGCAAGCTGCCATAGACATACATTGTCGCCCTGGACGACCACCAAAATACGGGCGCCTGTGGGGTTTTTCCCCTTCTTGCATGTACTTGTGGTCAAAAATGTTCTGATCTCACCAGAGAGGTTGTCTTGCTATCCTCTGCTCAGGTCTGTTTACTGCTGATGTGGGAGCAGCCATGAGGACTGTGAAGTCAACAAGGGGCTTTCTGCAGCTTGTTTTTCTTGGCTTCCTCCCTGAGAGACAGATTTTCTCCAGTGACATTTTACTGGGAGCTTTAGCTCCAGCTTTGTGTTCCATTTGTAAGGGTAGGTGTCTCAGAACAAGACAAGATGGAACATACTGGCAGAGGTACTGGGTTAGCGTCTGCCATCTCTGAGAGGGCTGTCAACTGCATGGGGTTCCTGGGTTGTGTCTCTGGGTGGAAGATCACTAATTTTGTGGCACACACTGTGCTACTGTATAGCTTGTGAAGACCTTGAAAGTAAAAAGCCAAGCCCTGTGGCATGTTGACATGCCCCATTGTGTACTGGAGCTTATAGCATAAGTTTACTTTGCCTGGAGTGTGTAGACTGAAGGATATTGGAGGAAGCAAGAAGTGGTCAAATTCAAGAAGCATGGTGCCCAGGCCACATTAGCAGTTACCACCCTCAATTCTTTGACACCTGAGCTGTGCATGAATTCTCATGTTCACAGTGGCTTACAGTAGACCTGACGGAGAGCCAGCAGTTTCTATCCATTTTCAGAAACCCAATTTGTAGAATTTTGAAATGCTTAGTAAAGCACCTAGGGAAATATTTTGCTAGAAGAAGTAATAATTGTTCATGATACAGAAATTATACTCTAGAACCATGAAGTGGTAAGCGAAAAGCTATTCTTCTGGGATAACAGCTTCTTGGACAGCCATGCATCTTGTGTTTCTTTTTTTACTAAAACCCTGCTTCGGATAAGCAAATGGCTTATGTCTCTTTTTGGCAGCAGCATTTGTGCACCTGCTGATGTGCCCAGATCACGTCTCTATAGCAGCATAAGAAGAGGCAGCTTCAAACCTACTTCCTTGTGGACATTATGATTGTTTTCTTTGACCATTTGCATGTTGACAGTAATGCCACCATATATCTGTTTTATAAAGTCTCTGTAAATATTTTCACTTATAGAAGAGAAGAAATCAGAAGGATCTAGTACTCGAACTCAGATTGTGGGGGTATAAACTGGTTTTTGTTGTGTACTGCTGTTATTATGTTGAAATATGTTTCTTTTATCCCTATAGTCTCCAGGATTTTTTTTTAAATCATGAAGGCATGTTGAATTTTGTCAGTTTTTTTCTGCATATAAGGAGGTGTCATGTGCTTTGTGTCCCTGTGTCTATTTTTGTGGTGGATTACTTTACTGATGTTGAATTTATCCCTGCATGTCTGCGATAAAGCCCACTTGATCATGGTGGATGATCTTTTTGATGTGTTTCTGAACTTTGTTTGCACGTATGTGGTTGATAATTTTTGCATCATCGGGGAGATTGACCTTTAACTTTTTTTTCTGTTCATTTATTTAGTACAGACTAATTTGAGTGAGGCATATTTATTTAATTTATTTCATACAGACTAACTTGAGGAGTGTTGATGTTAGTTCTTCAAGGCCTGGTAGAATTCTGGGCCCATCCATCTGGCCCTTGCCTTTTTTGGTTGGGAGAATTTTAGTTACTGTTTCTATCTCATTGGTTGTCATGTTTAAGGTGTTTGCTTCCTCTTGGTCGAACGTTAGTAGGTCATATATCTGGAAATCATCTGTTCCTTTTGCATTTTCTAGTTAATAGAAAACTAAATCTTTTTAAAGTTCTTCAGCTGTCCTCGGTGTCTGTTGTAATGTCACCTTTTAACCTTTCATTGTATCTATTTGATTTTCTGTCTCTTTCTCTTTGTGAATTTGGCTAAAAGTTTGTCTCTTTTCAAAGAACCAACTTTTCATTCAATAATAATACTAATAATAAAACCAAATTTTATTAATTCTTCGTATTTTTTCATTTTTATTTCATTAATTTCAGCCCCAATTTTGGTTCTCTCCTCTCATGTACTTTTTCTGGATGTTGTTTGTTCTTGTTTTTCCTAGGAATGCAGTCATTAATTTGAGATCTCTCAAAAATTTTGATGTAGAGCCAGCACTGTAAACTTTCTCTTAGGAATCACCTTTATTGTGCCCCATGGATTTTGGTATATTGACCAAGCTTTTAGTCTCTATGGGTTTATATACTTCCTGTAGTTTTTACTGGAGTTCTGTAGGCCAGTTTTACCCAGATAGACATCTCTTTCTATTGGTTTGGGAAATTTTCTTCTTTGATTTTTACTGAAAATATTCTCTACATCTTTATTATGCAAGTCAAGCCAATATAACTTACTAACATTTGTCTAGAGTTTAAATTTAGTTGGCCCTCATGTAAAGTTCTAGAAGATGAGCTGGCTTAAATATGTGCTGGCTACTCCTGTTGCAAGACGAAGGTAGACCTTATGTTGTATCACAGAATTAAAGCATGCCATTTGATACACACAGCAGACAGATGAGAACACCCAACAGGAATGTTGATGCGGACACTGCTTGCTGACTTAGGAGCTGTGTTTAACTTTGGTATTTATGAATGGAATTAAAACCTGTAAGCTGCTTGTCTTAGTTATACCATAGGGAGAGCTGATTACAATGTAACTAACTACCAGCAAGATTCCTGAATTTTACATCATAGCTCCAGCTAACTGAAATAATGCATAAGTGGCTTTTGCTCATTTTGACCTTCAAAAATAACCCAAGACATGTTTGGGATCAGAGTGCCCCTGTGTACATTCCAAGAGAACAATGAATTTCAAGACTATTGTAGGATTTTGAAAATCATGCTTGGTCCTGAAGATTAGGGGTTAGTGATGCAGAGCAGAAATATTTGGGGTTCTTGGTGGGGTTTGTTTGAGTCCCATGGTCTCTTGCTGTCACATCATGGATTTTGCTGTCCTTCCTGGTGGAAGCAGCAGCCCTACTGCCCTGGGTTGGCTGGGACCCCATCTGTGTACTTGGCTTTGCCATCTAGGGCTCAGGCACATTCTGTATTGGTTGCTTTCACTGGAGAAGCCGGTCAGTTCCCCTGTACTTCAGCACTGCTGTTGAAACCAGTTCTGAAAACTCTTTTTATTGTCAGACCATTGTTCTGGCTCAACATTGAACTTTGCTTTCTTGCCCTGGTATGTATGTATGTACAAATAAATATATGTGTATATAAGTAACAAAGTTAAATTGTTGTTTAACTTCATTAATGTCATTAACTTAAGAGTAAAAATAAATGTATCATAATTTCAGAAAATGAGCGAAATATTTCTATTTTGGCTTTGTGGATCAAACTTGGGGTTCAATGATTGTTATTGTTCTAGCCTTTAAAAGGATAGAAAGGGGAACATTCCAGGGAGCCTGGAGCTCTGATGCTGTGTACAAATGTGTGCGCTTTCAGTTTTCGGACATAAAGTTGCTTCTGATGCTATGTAGTTTAGTGTCACGTTAGAGGTTTCATTTCATGATCATTTGTTCATTCACATGTATTTTTATTTTTAGCTCTAAGCAAAAGACTTGAGGCCTCAGCCGAAATGAGGTGGTTTTGAGGTCATCCGATTTCTAGACGTGTGCGGTCACCTGGTCCTGAAAGTCCTCCACAGAGAATGGTAATGGCAAAATCTAAGGGATGGAGAAGGGCCTCGTGTCCCCACCTGTCCCACCCCCACCCCAGTGCCTCCCCTTGTAAGATGCAGAAATCCTTAATTTAGCCATGTTCCTGCCCTAGACTGGGTCAGATGTTGCATAACAGCAGCAGCAATAACATCAGAAAACCACAGGCAAATCCAATGTTTCAGGTGTGTGTGAACCAGTTTTTATTTTTGCTTAAGTAGCAATAAAATATATGCCATATGAAAAGCCTTGAGCCCCTAGGAATTTGCATACTGAAAACTAGTAGGATTTGCTCCCAAGCACAAGGGAATCCAGGCTTCCCTAGTATCTTTGATGCAAAAGAAAGAATTCTTGCCAGAGAGTTCTCTCCTAAGATAAGAATTTTAATGTTATGTATCTCTGTGGTTTAGTTTCAAAAGGTAAATCACCTTTTGAGAATGAGTGATTTTTTTTATTTAATGATTTTACATGTATCTGTCAGCTCTACTTTAATTGTTTATATTCAAAATTTTATTTAAATAGTTTATAGTGGAAGGGAGTATAACTAGTATATATATGTGTGTGTGTGTGTATAAGCATATTTGTTAATATTAGTGCAACTTTCTTGGGAAGGTGTCATCTCTCTGTGTTTGTTTTATAAACAGTACTTAGAGAAAGGACTAGGCTTGATTCTGAGAGAGACTAAGATTCTTTGCTCAAATTCAAAAGGTGTCTGAAGTCGTTAGCTCAGAGAAGGGGTCCCGGTGTCATTTCATATCCTGCCCTAGATACAGGTACCATTAGCTTCCGAAATAACTCCCAGGCTTGCTGCATGTTAGCCTAAGTCGTGAAGTTGCTTCATCACTGAGCTCTATGAGGGGCCAAATTTCATCCCAGTCTAGCAGGTCACACGGAAAGCAAGTTCCAAACTGTTCCCCGGTGGACAGGATCATTTTAGAGCAGCGCCATGTTGCTTTTCGCATTTCCTTTCATGGACACTCATCGGCACTCCTGTGCCTGCTTCCTGTTTTCTCGTAGTGTTTTCTCAGTCTGTAATCTTACATGTTGGGAGTAGCAAGATTCAGGGAAGACTTCCCTTCACATCTGTGACACATTGTGACGAGAGAGAGAGTTGGTCACATGCACCAAGATAAAGCCTACCTTTGGAGTTCTGGCCCAGTGGGCCATCCAGGAGAACTGCACTCTTGTTTGTGTCTCAGCTTGTCCTCACTGGCCAGCCTTGTCCTGTTCTAGACAAAACCAGTGGGTTGTTCCTGTGTGCAGGGTTACAAGTCTCTAAGAAGGGAGAACTCTGGGCTCTTGGTTTTCTATAGAACGATGCTCTGGCCTTAAGTGGCCTTGTGTCTAAACCACAGTCGAGTGGGTGATGGTTCATTTTCGTGTATTAACAGTGTCTTAGTAAGAAGGGGCAGAGCTGTATATTTCTGTAGTCATAGCCCCAGTACTTTCGAGGCATCATGGTGAGACTGCCCTAGGTGTGGGTTGTGGGAGAGGGCCTTAATGGAAACAGTTCCTAGCCTTGCTGATGCCTGTATGTTTAGACACTGTAATTTCTAGCTGCTCTTCGTGGCCCATGCCTGTTATCCCAACACTCCAGAGCAGAGACAGATCTCTGCTCTACATAGAGAATTCTAGACTGGCTAGGGCTACATAGTGGGTTTTTTTTTTCTCTCTCTCCTTCTCCCTCTCCCTCCATCCCCCTCTCTCTCACACACACCCCTGATTTCTCATTGCCCAAACTAAAACAGGTTTTTTTTGTTTGTTTGTTTGTTTGTTTTTTAAATAGAAAAAAGAAAGCAAAGCAAGCACACTGGATTATGCCAGCCCCTTTTGAGGTTAGGAGAACTTGGTATATTTTTAATGTTAAGTGCTAAAAGTTAGTGTGTTGGAGGACAAACACCAGCCGCTATCACTCAGCTTAAAAAAAAATAAAGCATCCAAACAAGTGAATTATTCAAGAAAAAGCCTGTAGCTTCATTCAATGCTCCTCAGTGTCTTGGCCATAGCGACGCTTCCAAGAGAGAAGGACAGGACTAGTGAGTGCCATTGAAGACTCAGAAATGTGCGAAGGTGATGACCCAGCAAATACTAAACAAGCAGGGGCCATTTGAGTACAGTCGGATATTTACTTCACTGTATGGAAGCCGCTTTGTTTTGAGGTAAAGCCCAAGAGCGAATGTAAGACGAGGGAAGCACTAATGGTGAAATGTTTTTGAAGTTTATAAAAGTAAATATTGACCTTTTCTGGAAAAGTCTTTTCTTTTGTCCTTGTTTAATTTATTTTCCCTTTTTTGTTTTTTAGGTTTGCAATTTTTTTTGGTGATGGCATGTTCAGAATCTTGGATCCCTAAGTTGAATATTGGAAATATGTAGGAGCCTTGGAAATTATGTTGTTTTCATATTTTAATGTTTTGGTAGGTGAATCAGTAGATTAATAAATGTATGTAAAAGAACTCTGTACTTGTAAGCTGACAGGTGTGTCTCAGGCGTGTCGCCTGCGTGCAACGCTCTGGAGAGAGTCTGTTTCGGAGGTTCTCTGTGGACCCCTCGTGGTCTGGGCAGTGGGCTTTCTCCTGTCGTGTTTTAGTTAGCTGGGTTTCCTTCCTGCCTGCCTTGTAATGTGAGCTCCTTAGATCACAGGCATCATTGACCAGGGGTTAAGAAGAGATGAGAAAACATCATGTAACAATCTTAAATGCAGTGATTACAGAATTTCTACCTGGAGATCACCTCACAAGATCTGTATTAGAAATAAGCAGACTCTTTTTTTTTTTTTAAACAAATATATGTATGAGCAAATGCTGCCAGTTCTTAAAATTAGACATTACTTTAGATTGGAGGTGCTCACACTGAGGGAGTAAGGCTGTTCACTTTCACCTCCTTCCTCTCCCTCTCTCGTCAGGTGGGTGAGCTAGTGGGAAGGGGTCGGTGGTCTGTATAAAGGGAGAAACCCCGAGAAAAGGCCTCAACTTCCTGGAAGGATTAAGTTCCCCAAACAACTACAATAGCAACAGATTTGACTCCCTTCCAAGTATGGGCTGCTGTCATGTAGAATGTGGGCAAGGGGGTGTTCAACCACTGACAGATGGATGCGTGGTATCGAGCGCAGATTACAGTGGCTGTAGTCGTTGGTGGTGGTTGTCTTTTGCCTGCCTCCCCTGCACCTGCTGGAATCCGGAGACCTGAGGATGCTTAGTTACTTCATAACTAACTCTGGAGCTTCGTTATTCAGTGGGCAATAGAAATGCTCTTCACCCTAACTGGGGAGCAGTGACTGTAAAGACCACAGTTAGAACAACTTGGAAGGATGAAGAAAATGCAGGAAACTGGGGAGCCTGAATAGTAGTAGCTCAGGAGAGATCGTGGTGAGTTCTATTATTGGTGAGTTGTCCGTTGTTCCTGGAGTCCTTACATGCCTGTAGCCACAGTGACCCTCAGATTTCTGTTAGAAGGTCTTCAGTTAGTAGAACTGACTGTACTACTGCCACTGGCTCCCTTCTAATTAAGATTTAATCACATCGTTTCCCCCCTTACTCCCCCACCCCCGTCCCGCTATCCTGCTCCTCCCTTTGCAGTGGGATGAATCAGATGTTACTTATTTAATAAAAAGCGCACTGAAAACACTCGGTAGACTTTTTTTTAATTGTTACATACCAGTCTCCACATGTGTTGTCTATTTAGCCGCTTTCTGATTACAATTGGCTTTTAAAAACTCTCCGTCCATGGTCCTTCTGTCAATAGAGGTTTCCTTTTAGCCAGTTCTAGCTACAGTATTGATTGGGCCTGGGTATCTGATATACCCAGAAGGAATTAGCCAGCCAGGAAAAAACTTTGTTCCCTTCAGAATAAATATTTTAAAGACCTTCTTAGATTCTGAAAACCATGAGTTCAAATGAAAGAGACTTAAAGAGAAAACTTTAGGATTCTGATGGTACAAAGTGAGGGTGGGCTGCATTTGGTACTCCACAGAGCAGGTCCAAGGGAACAGAGTGCATCCCAACAGGACAGGAGGCATTTCCTGTTGTCATGGTAGCTTTCATGAGCTTGCATGGTATTTTAAGAGTAGTCAGGCCAGTGTTTGGAAATACTGATGTATCGCCTAATGGTGAGTTTGAATTATTCTGGAATGTTCTAAATATGTTTGTGACTTAATGGTTAATTTAATTTCAAATAAATATTTTAAATACTAGAGAAAATACATTTTCAATAAAACTTTTGTTTTTGTTGTATAACTTTATAAAATAATATAGAGTATCATGTATAGTGGAAAACTGAGGGCATGGGTGTGGTCATAATGGCCACCTCCCAGAAACTTCTGGATAAAACTTTAAGACTATACTCAATTTTGTTTACTTGTAGTATTGATTAGAGAGCATTTTAGTGTGTCTCTCATAGGAAGTCTGTCCCTTCCTGGGTGACCGTGCTTCACGGCCTTGGTTACATCATACTCCAAAGAGTAACAGATCTGTGAGCGTTACATAAACTAACAACGGGACCCGGAGAAGGTGAGTGGAGCAGCGCCTGCTGTGGTGGGGACGTTGTAGAGAAACGCCAGCAGAAATTTGCTGGAAGCTGGGGCGCCTTCACCAGCAGAGCCACAAAAGCTGGACATAGCTGTGCAGTGTGTGCACAGGCAGGGACATTGATGTGTGAAGATGCCCTGATATGTGGGGTCCTCGTCACTCGCTCTGACCTTGATCTCCCCGCTTAGCGGTTCTTTGCTTCCAAAGACAGGGCTTCCATTGCCTCTTCACACAGAGACCTGCGGCCACAAGATGGAAGCTACTCCTAGAGCAAGGAAGTAGATCCTGCAAAGGCCACTCCCTCCCGAGAACAAGTAGAATGTGGAGCCTGAGGCACAGGGCATGGCGGTGTCCTCTGTGGATGGATGTTTATTTGTTTCATAAGAGGTTGAATAGCAGTACCCTTTAACATGAGCACACTTGCCCTCTAAATTATTAGAAAGGTCTTCTCAAGTGTGACCTTTTATTATGTCAGGATATTAGGTTCTTGGTGTCAGATACTTGTTAAATTCTGTAATAGTGACTAGAGATTTGAGACTCCGTTGTGACTTGTAAATCTGAAGCACATTTTCAGGAAAACTGTCCACACTCCCAATTGATTCGTTTGCATCCCTTTCGGCTTTTCCGGAGTGTGGTCCTTTCTGAGTTTGTCAGCTGAGAGGAGATACCCTCTGCTCTCTGTTTCCCCTCGGTGACTGCCTCTGGTTTGCACCATTCGAAACCTAATTTGTCAGAAAGTCCATATGAACAGCCTACCTTTCTCCTTGGTGCAATCTCGGGTCACCTCCTTGTTCTTCCAGTTGCTGGGAATTTCTTGTATGGTATGGCTTCACTCTTGAAGGTGAAGTCAAGAGACTTGAAGAAACACTGCCCTGTGTCTAAGTATTCAGAAGGGAATCATCAGGGTGACACCAGCAGAGAGAGCATCCTGGGTGGCCTGCTGTTGACTGAGTTGAATTTGACTGTTTTTTAAAAACTGAATGTATAGACGTAAAGTAATCACATAAGGTGTATTGTTAATGTAAGGCCTGTCACCTGAGGCGTTTCTGTCTGTGTGGTCTAGGGTTGATGACCCATTCTGCTGCAAAGGATCCAGGTCAGTTAATCTGACTGAAAGATAACGTTTACTCAGCTTCTGAGGCCTTTTCATGTCTCCTTTGAAAGTATGCTACTTTGTACTTTCATGGTTTCACATCCACAGGAAGAGAATCCTGGAAGAAGAGCTTGAGTTCACCCATGCCTCAAATACATGCTTTCTTTGGTGACAGTAAAAACAGCATACAAGGGGTTTAAGAGTCTTTTGGAGTTCTCCTGCATCTGTCCTGCATTCTTCCTCTGCAATTCCATCATGGTTCCTTCTAGCACTTCAAGATGGTGCTGTTGGCTCCCAAGTCCTGAGTCCAGATAAAAGTATCGGCACACAGTTCAACCTTGTTTCCCATCGTCAGGTTGCACTCTACTGGGAGCAGGAGCTTCGCTTCACCTTACCAATCCGTTCCTGGTGTATCTCCATCTTCCTTCCTGAAGGGAAGCGGCACTTCCAGACACAGGCACCTTGACTGTCTAAGGGATGCCTCTAAAAAGTCCACAGCACTGTATTCTCATTGTGCCGGTCACTGCTGTTGTGGTTTCCAAGGAAAACAACTCCAACTGCCATGCTATGAAGCCAGAAGCAGCCTTGCCTACCTCAGGCATGGGAAGACCCAAAGCTGAGCTACGAGCATGGAAGCTTACTAGAACCTGAGGAGAGCTGGAGGATACTCCTGTGTTTCCTTTGGTGACTTAAAAGCAAACAAACAAACAAATAACACAAACACACACAACCAGATCACAGAGAGAAAGTGTCTGTGTCAGCAAGATTTGTCCAGACCATAAGCCCACTTTTTCGGCCCACATAAACCCACATTGAACCTACATTGACTGTCTAGGTGTGTCTCTGTAAGCCATCATGTAATCTTTGGAAAACCTTGTTACACTGATACTAAAAAATAATAAGATTTCAAGTTTTTTGCCTACACATTTCAAAAACCATATAGGTGTATTTTATGGATAGGCTATACTGCTGGTAATAAATTTCTCACTCTTTTTTATAAAAATTAAATGGTTTGATTATTTAAAACCTAACACTTCAAAATTATTTGTGGGGGGTGGAAAGTGCATGGCTGGTTTTACTTTTCCTGTAATATAGGCATATTTTCTGTGGCTGCTGCATATAAATGATGTGGTCAGGGGTCATGTGTTTTCTCCAGAGTCCCTAAGAGCTCGGCTGTAGTCGCTTAGTGCTGAGGGTACTGGGAATGTATCTTAAGGCTTTCTGTGTATGTGGGGAAGTTTGTCCAAGTACAGAGGCTTTGTACTCTGAAAGAGGTTTTAATAGGTAAGGCTGAGTGGGGTATGGTTCAGAGGTTCAGAGGAAAGGGAAAGACCCTCTGTCTGGAACGAGCAGTGGATTAGCTGCGTGCTGTGGCTCTGAACCCTGTCGGAGGGGCTCATGGTTACTAGAACTCCTGATGACTGATGGGGCTTCTGCCTGCAGAAGAATACAGGGAAAAGGAATGCAATTGCAAGCAAGCACTTAGGACAGTAAAACATAAAAGACTTTAATTTGGGTGTTAGTCCCGGCACTCCCAAGGCTGAGACAGTAGGAGTCCCCTCTTTTAAGGACAGTCAGGACTATAGAGTGACTTCTAGGCCAACAGCTGTCAGAAGACAAATTTTATACTCCTCTTTACCATATGTCAGGGTCATAAAAGTAAAAGTCTGTGTTCTTGAGTTCTCTTAAAGGCAGTTATACAATTTCTTATTGGTCTTTGAAGTCAAAATCTTGGGAGACATCATTTCTTAGAGTTAGATTAATAATAGCTTGTTGACTGAGTTGTGCCTAGTGGACTTGTTTAACTTTCAGGTCCCTTATTAGGGTTTCTGAGAACAGTCTGGAAGGGGAGGTTGATGGTTTCTTTAACATGCTGTTTAGCAACCATCTTTGTTTTTAAGACAAATCTGACTTTGTAATAGTGTCATCCTGTTTGAGCCAATATTTGGCCAAGAACTCTCTGGAAATCTCTCAAATTACCAATATGTTAAAATTCAGCTGAAAACTCAAGTGATGCAAAGACTCATGACAACACAAACTTTCAGGAAATGATTTATATCACACCGTGGAGTGATTGTGTGTGTGTGTGTGTGTGTGTGTGTGTGTGTACCCATGCATGCATGCTACAGCTCGAATATGGGGGTCAGGATAGTTACAGAAAGCAGGGCTCTCCTACCGTGCCTTGCAGGGATTGGACATGGGTTGTCAGGTTTGTGTGGCAAGTGCTTTTACTCACTAAGCCATCTTTCTGGTCCTGATTTATCAATTTCTGCTTATCTATACTATCAACTTTAAGGCTGATTTTTGCATGTCGTTGTCTTTAGCTAGATTGCTTTTGTTAATAAGTTTTAAAGAACTTAACAAAAATACACTGAAGGAAAGACACTAATATGTCCATGTTGCCTTTGAGAGGTGCAGTCACCCTCACCTTCCCAGTGTAATGGAATTTTCTAGAAAAACTTAGTCCTGTAATGCCAGTTTCCACCCACTATCTACTTGAGGACCAACCATTGTGCTAAGTGTGTCTAGGAGCCAGTTTCTTCAAGAGTAGGGTGGAACCTTGACCAGCGGATAGCCCAGAGCAACATTCATAGGAGGCTCCATGACCTCTGGCCTGGTGCATAGCACTCTACAGTTTCTTCCTAACTCCCTCCACCCAGGACTGTACACAGTTCTCCTGGGTTGCATACCAGAGGAAGTTTGTTCTACTGTGTTTTTCTTAGAATTTTTTTTCCCTAAAGAGTTTCAATGTTGAATTCTTAAGCCCTGGGCTGTAATTAGTGAGGCAGTTGCTTCCTCCATTCATTGGGACTTAAAAGCAAGAATGAAATTACCAAATAAATGAACTTGGCTGTAGGGGTGTCTTGAACTGTGTGTCATGTTGCACAGTATCCTCCTGTGGGGCTGCACAGCCATCAGGCTTCATGGAAGGTGTTACTTACCATTAAGGTTGTGAGCCGTTTTTAGTATTCTGCAATTGAAGCAAAGACACCTATTGAGATACTAATTAAAATATGACATCCAGAACTTGGTAGATTTGTGATTTTTGCTTTGAAGAGGAAACACAAGTTTCTGACTGGACTTTTGATAGCAGTCTCAAGCAGGAGGCTTAACTGTTTCTCTGCCTTCTGAGCCATGTGCGTTTGTGGTCAAACGATATCTCAGGTTTCCCTTAGAAATTGGAGTGGTGGGTTGTTGTTTGCCCCCCTCCCAGACTTGGATTTCCCCATAACCTCTATAGAAATCCAAAATCCTGATCACAAAACAGGTTTTCATGAATTTTAAAAACCCTATTTGTGGAACCTTCAAAGCATGCCAAAATATTGCCCCTGCCCAGTCATATAACTGAACTTGATTGAAATCATTAGTTCTATTTTCTGTCAGGATGAGCTCTGTTTAGGAATTGTTTCTACACCATCTCTTTCATCTCCCACCTTCATCATGCCTCCTCAGGAACTCAACAAGCTTGGTACTGTTATTGGGAGGTATCCAGCAGAGAAGACCACTTAGACGTGGGTTCAAGTCAATAGACAGTCTTTATTAGCTGACTGGGATTCCATGTAGTCCTGAGCCTTTCCCAGTGAGCTTTTAGACAGTGTGTGTGTGGGGGGGGGGTGGTTAGAGGGAGGGGGAAAATAGAAAAAACACAGACAAACCTCAGCAACAACAGCCAGAAGAGTAATTACAGAAGCCTAAAAGCAAGGTTAGTACATTTAGGGACTTTCCCAGAACTATGGGCTTTGATGGATTAGGTCTTTGTTCTCGTGTTGGCAGGTATTGCTGCCCATATGCTGGGTTTGAGGCCTGAATGGTAGTTTCATCAGGGTGTCTATTGTTATGCTAAGATCTGGGGTCCATTAAGATCTGGGGGTCTGTTACATTCCCTCTTTGTGAGCATGAATCAAATTGTGGAGTCATCTGAGGTTACTTCATTTTCTTAGCCCTAGTAACTTAGCAGAATTGATATCTGTTTTAAGTAGGCAGTTGAGCAAGCAGTACCCTATAGTGAGTGCTAGGAGCACAAGGATTAATGGCCAAGGCATGGCCTTAAGTGCAGTAGTTAAGTAGGGTGACCAGGAGCACAAAGTGTGTTAGTAGTTGTTAGAGTCTTAATGTCTTTTTTTTCCCCTGCCTCCAGGGGAAACCCTGACCCTGGCTAAACTTTCTCTAATTACCCCGTCTGGTGGGTGTAGAAGCAACAAGTCCCACCCGGTGCCATAGAGAGACCTCCTTGTCTCATAAAGAGGAATCCAGTCCTCTGTGGCTCTGAAGAACAACCCTGGCTAAGTAATCTAATTGGACTTCCATCTTGAAGTGGAAGTAGAATCTTCTAGATGGCCCAGGAAGGTTTTTATAACTCATAACTAGGTCTAAGGTTCTGATTGCAGCAGAGCCCGCAATGCCTGTCCCCACCAGTAGGGGATTGAGGCTGGGAGTGGCTTACCATGCATGGGAATACCCAGAATCTAGGTTTAGGTGGACCCTGCCCTCTTCTAGATGAACACCTGCAGTATAAAGTGCACGAGGACAAGTGGTGGGGTCTCCTCCTGTGTAAACAATTTGGAAGATGCACACTTGGTTAAGCTTTTAGCATAAGCAAGCCAGGTAGGCTCTGGAGCCTGGAAATAGACTCAGTTGCCATTCCTGGAATTAGACTGCTGCGTATGGCTGCAGGATTCTGTCTAGGGGAAATGATCTAGGAAGTATCATGGGGACATTAAACAGGCACCCTTCCGCTGGAAGTACCCAAAGGTGGACTCTTAAGTTGGGAGTGGCCAATCTATCCACTGAGACTCAATCCACCTTCCAGGTAACCATTCACAACCAGACGTAGGCCAGAACTGCTGATTACTCCAGATCCCCAAGTCTCCATATTATGTTGGCTCCACGTGCCATGTTGGAATTTTCTTTACCCATAAGGTTCCAAGGCTGGAACTTGGGGGCAGACTGGGACACAGGCAAGGGCACAGTCTCTCAAACATTCTAGTGAGTAGTACTCGGGATCTTTTGCAGGGTCTGTAAGGACATGAGAAGGGAATGGCTAGGCATTTTTGCCCCATGAATTTCCCAATAGAGGGTGCACCTGGCTCTTGAGAGGGCAGAAGGTAAGAGGCTGGCTCAAGGACACAGGTCTTAAGCTGGGGACTGGCTGTTGTCTTCCACCCATTATCTTTATAGCCACTGGTCAATACAGGGAAATTGGTATGTGTCTGGGTGGTGGGGTTTCATAGCCACTGTGTTCTAGGTGGCCTGAACCATCACTGGGCAACCCGACTCCAAAAGAAGGGCAATCCATTTTACAGAAGGTCCAGAGACTTTTGGGAGAAACACATCATATCTGTTCTTGTCTGCAAAATTCCCCTTGTGCTGTGGCAGCCATCAGCCACTATTATTGCTTGGAGCTGCCACTGGCATCGTCATAGCAACAACAGCAACTGCCTCTGAAAAAATGGTATGTCTCTCTGGTGGATGACCTGGCATGGCCCATAAGCCTTTGAGAATTTGCTATTCATCGTGGGAGCAGTGGAGGCTGTAGTCCCATAATGACTCCTCTTTCAATTTTAGATTTGTTTCTCTGACCAATAAAGTTGATAGAAACACCTAGATACACACAGCGATACTGTGAAGACAATCTTGGTGGTCACCACATATCTATACACCTGAACAGACCAGGGGCATCTGCTGAGGTCTCACATAGGGTTGGATCGGCAGCCACTTCTGGCCTTTCCTATGTGTCCTAAACAGAATACACCTTAACCAGACTCATCTCCAGAGGTGACAGACGAAGCAGCTTTCATTTGTTTCCTTTTGAGATGGAGCCATTGGATTCCTTTGAGGTCATAGTCAGCGATTGTCAAAGGGAGTTCTGGGGCCCTGGAATGTCGCAGGTTGCACACCACTTAGGATTTTCTTGACCACTGTACTTTTTCCCAACTCTGAGGCCGCTCCAAGACCTCTGGTGTCTTGAGGTCTGATTTCTGGGGATTGACTGGGGCCTCTAGAATTATGAGGTAGGTGTCCACTAGATAAGTCCATTCAGACATGGTTCAAGCCAGTAGACGTCTTTATTAGCTATCCAGTAAGTATAGTAGGTGTTTGGGACTCCAGTGCTTTTAAGCACAAAAAAACATATCCAGGTTTAACATACTTCATCTAGCAAGAGCAGTTGGCCAGAAACAGAAGCCAAAAGCATTTAGGGACTTTCCAGGGAGAATGTTTTTTTTTTTCCTTGTTTTGGCTGGTGTTGCTGTCTATGTACTGGGTTTCAAGACCTGAATGGTGTTTCCATCATGGTGTCTTCCATCATGCTAAGGTACGGGGGTCTGTAACACTGCTCCAGGTGCTTGTGCTGATACAACCTCCCTAGAGAGGTCTGTTAGTATGTCTCAGTTTTTTTTTCATCACAGTGATTATGACCTGAACTGTAACTTTCACACCTCCAAATAAATACAAACCCAGCCTGGGAAGTGTCTATTTAGTTTATGACTTCTTTCTCAAGACCTAAGCAATCCCCAATGTGTTAGACAAGAGTCCAAGGCCAGCCTGGTCTGCCTTTAGAAGTCAAGAACATGGAAGCAGCCCCTAGAGTGAGGTTTCCAACCATGACTGCCCAGTAACACCATTCTAGCCCCACCCTTGGCTTGGGGGAGTACTAAATATGATCACTTCAAAGCATTTCAGTGGCTTGATGCCATTCTGAGATCCTCACCGGGAAGCAGCCATGTGCCCACTTTGGTGCTGGATGCCAGTGTTGAAAGGTGCTTGGCAAGTTGTCTGAGCATGTGACCTCGGTGGATACCTGATCAGCCTGGGCAAAGCGTATCCACACAGCTGTGAGGATGGAGAGCAGTCACAGGCCTGGGTGTTGATGGGAAGTGGTGGGCTTTGTGGTGCTGTTGCCATGGTACATGGCAGAAAACAGGAACCAGGATGCTTCTAGTGGGCATCAGGGAAAGAGTCCTTGATACTCTCCCTTCCTTCTAGACCATATTAATAAGAGTCTTGTGAGTCCTCTTTTAAGTTATTAAGTTAGATGTTTATTGACTTGGTTCAGAGTGATATCTGTGGAGAATTTTTTAGAAACTTTCAAGATCTAAAAAAAATCTATTAATGTGACATTTAAAACACCAAAAGGGACAGTGAGATACTTCAGCAGATAAAGGGGGTTGCTGCCAACCGGGCAGTCTGGGTTCTAGACCCAGGGCCCACTTGGAAAGCCGAGGGAGATGGTTTGATTGTAGCCGAGAGCTGGGCTGGATTGCTGGAGTGAGGAAACATACCTCAAGGTCGGCTGACCCCAAATCAGTGGTGGGCAGTCTGGCAAGGGTTCACAGGGCCTGTCATAGAACTGTTATCAAACATGGCAGGTTACAACCTGGATTCCAAGTCAGGTTCAGCCGCCCATTCTCAATAAGCCAATAAAAGAGACAAATTAATAGTGGAAAGTGGAAAAAGATATTCAGCATGGCCACATTGGGCAGATGCCTCTTGGGCATCATTACCTCATGCAAGAGGCTTTTGTGGATTTTCCATCTCTGGCAGAATACATGGGAAAGTGGACCAAAGGAGTCAGGCTTATTTTGGCTCATGGTTTCAGTCCATGATCACTCTGCTCTGTGGCTTCTTGCCCTGGAATGAGGCAGAGCATCCTGGCAGGGAGCCTGTGGTGGAGCATGTGGTCAGGAAGCAGAGAGAGAACGGGGTGGGGAGGCTGAGACAAGATACACCCGTCAACAGCCATTTTCTGCAGCTTTGCCTACCTCCTTCTCCAACACCCTTCTCCACCCAGCAGCCTGTTAAACTGAATTCATCAGTGGTTAGATGAGGTCAGAACCCTCATGACCCAGCCATTCCTGAAGGCCTCGTGTCTGAGTCCTACTGCACCAAGGACCAAGCCTTTGACACAACCCTTGGGAAACCGGCCAGACCGTAACTGGGCCCAGCTGACTAGAATGTTTTTTGTTGAGGACCCTCAACCCTAATGAGAACTATTTATTGATTGTTACAGGACAGAAAAGTCAAAAGATGTTGAAAGGGGGTCTCCGCTCCTTACTGGCTGAGGACCCTGGTCCCCACCCAGGAGGAAGCACATCCACACCCTTATCTCTTGGCGCCTCGCTGGGCTCCACTGGCAGCACCATGGACAGCTCCTGCCAATCTAGTGCAGCAACACCTTTCCTTGATCCACAGTAGCCTCACCCATACTGTGGCCTCTAGAGGAGTCCGCCTTTCCAGCCAGGATTCTTACCTGACCCCTCAAAACTCACAGGGATATCAGGTCAAAGTGTCGTGTGAACTCTGATAGCAGTGCTGTGAGCCACAAACAATTCTAAAGGTAAGGTAAATAGAAGAAAATATACAGTAGGAACTCTTGAATGGAATGTTCCTTGGTTTGCCATTTGTACGTGTGTGCACATGTGTGTGATTGCACGCTCAATGAGGTGTAGTGAAAATTTTATTAATTTTTTTTCTGACTCCTTAGTTGTAAACAGGAAAATTTCAGAGATACCTGGAAGTATTTTTAGGTGTGGCATAAAGTCTTGTGAGACCCGTAAGGTTAAGGCACAGCCAAGGAGAGCATTCTTATTTTCAACTGCGGTACAGATCATCCCTTTCACTCCGGTGGGTGTGCCACACCTGGTAACTTTTGCGTCCCGGAATTCTAACCCACAAGAGATATTACATAAGAAGTGGTGCTGGTTAGTTTTATGTCAACTTGACACAAGCTATACTCAGTTGGAAAGAGGAAATAGTTGAGAAAATGCACCCTCCAGATAGGTCTGTGGGTAAGTCCATGACGTATTTTTTTCTTATTATTGGTAAGTGCCCAGATTTTTTAAATTATTATTATTGGAGTGCCCAGATCACTGCGGGCAGTGTCTCCTCTGGGCAGGCGGTCCTGGGTGCTATAAGAAAACAGGCTGAGCAAGCCCTGAGGAGCAAGCCAGTGAGCAGCATTCCTCCATGGCCTCCACTTCAGCTCCTCTCCACAGATTCCTCCTTGAGTTTCTGCCCTGATTTCCCTAGATGAAAGAGTAAATAAACCCCTACCTCCCAAAGATGGTTTTGGTCACAGTGCTTTATCATGGCCACAGAAAGCCCGAGGCAGAGGATGGCTGCTCCCTGTGAACAAACTGGAGAGTGGGATTCAGAAGGAAGGAGACCAGCTGTGAGGTGTGCAGGACTCAGAGCATTCCATAGTTAGGGTGGCTCTGGGCTCTAGAATGGGGATTCCATTTCACCTTGGTTAGCTTCTGCTGACTCATGGCTGCTCGTGGCTGTAGGTCTTCCCACCCACAGTTCCAACTGCCCTGCAGGACTCATCATCCCCTCATCCCAGAGCCCTGAAAAACAAACTCTTGCCTACTTCTCCTGTGTTCCTGTATCCTGGGTGGCACCACTGCCTCACACACCTGCACATAGCCCATCCTTGTCCTCAGTATTGTCATCTGGTCATTGGTTGTTGCCACCCCAGTACTACCTGTTATTTGGGTCTCTTTTCACTTCATTCTCAGTACCACCTCCTACCGGAAAGTCAGAGTGGTCTTGAAGGGTAAAGTCGTCGGTCATGAAGGACTGGACATAAATAAGTGTGTTCTATCTCTATCTCTCTCTCTCTCTCTCTCTCTCTCTCTCTCTCTCTCTCTCTCTCTGTGTGTGTGTGTGTGTGGTGTGTATTTGAGACAGGGTCTCACTATGTAGCTCTGATTGTCCTAGAACTTTCTTTGTAGACCAGGCTGGCCTCAAACTCAGAGATCCACCTATCTCTGCCTCCCAAGTGCTGGGATTAAAGGCATGGGCCACCACTGCCTGGCCATAAGCTGTGTCTCTTACACATTCAATTTTTCGTCTGTAAAGTAGAGTTGGTGATAAGTATTTTGTGGATTGTAGTTACAAATAAAAATGGAAGCTGAGTGTGCTAGTGCACACTTTTAACCTCAGCAGTCAGGAGGCAGGAGGATAACACCAAGTTTGAAGCTAGCTTGTCTAAAGAGATAGTTCTAGGTCAGCCAGAACCATGCAGTTAGATTCCACCCCAAAACACAAAGCAAGCAGAAATATATTCAGGGAACATAGGCACCAAAAGCCTTGTTAATCGGCGAGATGGGTGGGGAGCAATGTTCAAAGTGTATGAAAGGAAGAGACAGTTTCATGTGTGTGTGTTTGTGTCTTTATGTGTGCAAGTCCACATGTGTGTTCATGTGTTTGGAGGCCAGAGGACAAGCTCAGCTGTCATTCCTTAAGTTTTGTCCTCTTGTTTGTTTTTAAAGACAACGTCTGTCATTGGTCTGGAATTCACCAAAGAGTCTAGGCTGCTTGGTTCCAGGGATCCTCCTGTCTCTATTTCCATAGTGCTGGGTTTACAAGTGTGTGTCAACTTGATTCCCTTTAAAAAGTGGGTCTGGGGCCCAAACTCAGGTCCTCATGCTTGCAAGGGAAGGCATTTTGCTGGCTGAGCCATCTTCCCGAACCCTTAAGTGGGATTTCTGAAGAGGAAATAAACAGATCAGTAAGTACATTAAAAGGTGTTTGACCTTGTATTACAGCAATATGGACTAAAAGAATGTTACTCATGCCTTTCACAGAGCACAGACTACAGGCAAGCGTGTCAGGCAGGAGTGCATATATTCCTGGTGTATGTGTGAGTGGCTCCTCTTTAGAGTGTTATTAGCAATATCTTAGAAGCACTGAAGCTGTGTAAACACCTGTCATCCGACACACCAGTTAGGAGTGTGTTTGAAATGGTTCATTCCTAGAAAGTGCCTAGTCGTGAATATGTAATACTATTCCTTTCTCTCATTCAGAAAGCTTTGAAGGTTTCCATACACCGGGCTGGTAGGGTTTCATTCCCTCCGTCTGGAATCCCAGGTTAGATAAGGTCTTAGCTCTTAGACTCTAGCCTCTTATACCAGCATGTTCTTCAGTGGACTCGATATCCGGCCTTTCAGTGCCAGCTCATATCTGTGTGTCTCCACTCCCATGTCACGGACTGTGTAGTTTTGTTAGCCATAGTCTGCTTGCTCCTTTACTCTGTGACTGTACATATGACTCCCCTTTCAAATCCTATTAAAATGTTGCCTTACCCTCCATCCATCATCCACCATCCACCCATTTATGGCCAGCCCTTTTATCCACTCATTTATTATCCACCTATTCACCCATATATGTACTTCTGTCATCAGGCATCTATTCACCCATCTTCCCACTCATCCAGCTTGTCCATCCACCCACCCACTCATCCCATCACCCACAAAATCAACCATTCAGTTACATATCCACTCGGACATTAATCCATGTACCCCCACCCATGTACTCAAGCAGCCTTTCCTTCACCTGTCCAATTATCCACCCACCATCTGTCCATCCCCCAATCCACCCACCCAGGCATCTGTTCATCCACCCATCCACTCAACCACCCTTTCATTCACCTGTCCAGTTATCCATCTCCCCACTATCCATCTGCCCTTCAATCCATCCACCTATGCATCCATCCATCCATCCACCCATTCACTCAATTACCCTTTCATTCATTTATTCAATTATACACCCACCCATCAGCCATCTACCACTATCCATCGCTTTGCCCTACACCCGTCTATTGGTGAAGGGCAAAGAGATGGATAAGTGGGTGGATTGTATCTTCAGTCTGCAAGTCATATACAACTTACCTTAATTTTCTCTAGCTCGAGTCATCGTCCCAATTGCAAGATCTCTTGCTTCATATCTGTAACATGAATTTTAGTCACATTAGCATTTATCTTCGTGGACTCTTTATTTTTAAGACCTTATACTTAAGAAGCTCATTAAATATTGGTTGAAGAAATGAATTAGTCTCAGGTTGTCTTTCCGCAACACTGAGATCAATGTTAAGATGGTGTCTCCTTCCTCATCACTTGACTCAGAATTCTTAGTATCTTTAACTCATTGTTGCACATTGCTCATATGGATACCAGTCTCTCATATTTGTCATGAGAAGGAAAGGAAGGAGAGAGGGAGGAAAGGGAGGGAGGGAGGGAGGGAGGGAGGGAGGGAGGGAGGGAAGGAGGGAGAGGGAAGGGCTTATGTGGGTATTAGATCTGTCTTTGGTCAGTCTGCTCTCATATTGATTGGGAATCCAGACTATGCATCAGGTGATCTTGCCTCTCTAGGGATTTTGCATTTAGTCACAGGGAGAGAAGGCAGTGCCATGAAAAATTAGCAACCTGACAGAGAAGAGTGAGGTGTGGGCCAAATGAATAATGCTGCCATCATGACCTGAGATGGCCCATAATGAAGCAACTTGTTTTATGCTTGGCTGTGTGAGATTAGTTTTGAGAGATTCATTCTTTTGCAAGAGGATCTAGGTCAGAATTATCATTTTATGTCAGCTTGGGTTTCTGTAAATCTTTCTTCCGTGGCTCAGTGGATGTTTAACAACATCGCTATTAAGTGTAAGTCATGTACAGGTGTAGATTTGAAAATATCTTCTGATACTACAGTTTTACATGGTGTGAGCCTCAAATAGCTTTCTGACCTAACACCAAATGGGATTTTCTTTGCTCTCTTTCAGACAGGTGTCTGTGAATTCTTCTACCTGCTAGCCTCTCTCGCAGCCCTTGCAGTGCTTTCTTGGAATACGGTTTTCCCTCTGATAGCGGCTGGCTGTATGTCTCCATCCATCTATCTCAGGTTACTTTACTTACTGGGTTTTTCCCTATCCAAGCAGGCTACTCAAAGACTCTTTAAGTTGGCAGGGGTCTTTGTGCAGGCTCCCCTCTCTACAGGACAGAGATTCTTTCTCTGCCTTCTGCCTTCAAACACTTCTGGTGATGGGAAGCATACTTTCTCGGCCATGATGAACTTTATATGGAGGCCGGATGTCTTGGGTTCTCTGAACATAGGTGAGTCCATCTTGGTACATATGAACTTAGTAGATGAGCTGGAGTCTCTGCAGATATAGGACCCACGTAGGATTTCAGAATACTCAGGCTCCCTCAGTAGGCTCAGGATCTGCTCATAGATCCCAGTCTTTTGCAATGGGGAGTTTATCAAACCTTCTATTGAACCATGGCATCACTGGAGCACTGACCTCAGGATTAAGAACCTCGTAGGTGGCATGTGCCATTTAGCATTTTGGGTGGTGAATAATAGAATTCAATTCTGGCGTTTGTGTGAAAGGGAGTAGGAAGTAAGAGTGTAAGGTACGGGGCATACGTGGGGAAGGCATGTGTAAATTAAATGGGGTCCAGTCCTCTCTGCTGGAACAAGCAGCTGTGAGATCCAGGTGTGACAGGGCTTTTCTGGTACCCACACAGTCAACACGTCAAATCGGACAGGTGGAACCTCCCTTAGTTTTGCCCTGGTCAAAGAAAAAAGGAGAGGAATATCTGTAGGGGGCAGCATTTCCACGATGGGGTAGAGCCCAACAGATGTGGCTGTCACCTGGACAGCCAAGAAAACAACAGAGATCACAGGCTTGAACAAATCCTACAGTGTCTGTGTTCAGTGGTCCAAAGCTGTTCACCGAAGAAGTATTTGACCACTTCCCTTCATTCTTCTGCTCCCTGCTTCATGCCCCGGCATGCAGGTTTTGTTGGCCAGGGAGGTAAATGTGAGTAATGGAAGCAGAGCCCAGACTAATACGGTCCAGTGACTGCCTGACAAGAGGAAGCTAGAGCTGGCTTGAGACGCAGGATTCCCGGGACCATCAGCTTAGTGCACATCCAGCCATCTCTCCTAGGTGGATCCCAAAGGACACAGAACATGGTTGGAGTGTAAACACCGACATGAGCCTCATCACTCCTTGACACAGTCTGTGTTGTGTCTTTGCTTTATGGCCGGTATGACTAAACCTTTGGAATCAGGACACCACTTTTGCCAAGACTACCTTATCCCTCAGCTGGGCCCTTTCCTGGCCCAGGCCTCAGGCCCACACCTCACCCTCTCAAAGCATCTAGATATATTCCTTCCCCAATTTCTCCATCTGCCCACCTCGTGGCTGTACCCTTTGAGTATGCATCCTTTTCTTCTCGGGACCCTTCCTCAGGTATTTGTTCACCAGTTTAATGGGGCAGTTGATCTTCATGCGGGGTAGGGTAGGGTGGCGCCTTAGAGTCTAGAGTTCATTTGCCTGTCCTTGTCTGTCTACAGAACGTGAACATAAGTAGTAACAGGTATTCTTTCCACCAGCAATGTTTTTGAAAGGCCACATGTGTAAACACAACCAGGCTTAAAAGCTTTGGAGAAGTGATGGCTTCACGGGTACCACAAGGGAAGGTACGGGCTGGTGGGCTGGATAATTAATACCCATGGTAGACTATGAACGGAGTAATTGGAAAGACCTTAGAGGCAGGCATGCTGATGTACCACTGACGGACCCAGAAGACAAGACCCCTGCCAATCAGAACCCATATCACCATGGGCTAGGGAGCTGGACTGTGATCTATTCCAGGGGTATTGAGGCCGACCTGGCTGGCAGGAGGAGCACCTGAAGTACTTGCCATTTGCCAGGCAGAAGAATATCTGCCCAGCTTGCCATATGGATGCCGACAGAGACGCAGCCTGTATTTCTAGAGGTGCTTTTTAGGGATCGGATTGTTTAAACATAAGTTTAATTTGGTTTGTGTTTTCTGGTTGGGTGGGTGTTTCTATTGCCAGGCATAGCAGTTTAGGGATTTTCTGTCTCATGCTGGCCTTAGTTGTCCAGCTCTAATTAGGAGTGGGGGAAAAGAGGGACCGACTTTTGTACACCTCCCAAAGCGAACCTTTCTGAGAGGTAGGCCTGATGGCCCTTCTCCTGGGAGACGCGGAGGATGCTGTGGGATAACGGAGGATGTCGTGCGATAGCCCAGTTCATGCAGTTCATGTGTCTCACTCTGGCTGCTCACTGCAGCACTATGGGAGGAAGATTGGCCTTGCAGAAAGACACTGGGCTTTGAAATTCTGCTCAGCCACTTGTCTGTGCAGTTCCAGACAAGCCGACTCCTTGGAGTCCCCGTTGCCTTGCCTGCCTCACAGGATTGTGATGTCTGGGTGTCTTTCCTTCCCTGGCCAACTGTGTACATTGCCCATGATGCTGGGGGCTCCAGGCTTAGAATTGTTGAGAAGATGCTTGGAGACTGAGGTAGCTGGCCATTCTGTTCAGGCTCCCAGCAAGCCTGGCTGTGGCTTCTACCTCCCTTGTCCCCTCTGGAGACTCCATCCCAGCATGTAAGTGTGATGGTGGCTGGACCTGAGTGCTCTGTCTTACAGATGAACCCAATGTTCCTGATGAAGGTCTCCACACCAAAACATTCATTTCATAAGGGACCGCCCTAGCTTCAAAGTAAGACAAAAAGAACACAACAATAAGAAAACACCTGCTCTTTCCATCAACGATCACCTCGTACAAAATGCAGGCTGGAATGCGGAGAACCAAAGTATATGCCTATAAATACCTTAATGATGCAGTTACTAAGAGGCTTTTATGCCATAGCAAAGACATTGTCACCTCATATTTATGCCCTGCCTTATGAGGAGGGAGGAGCCACAGGTTGGTGTAACTGCATAGTCTCTGCTAATTCATAGAGGGGCTGTTGGCTTTCCGTCCAGGGCAGGCCTTTCAGGGACCCACGAAATCGACACCTGAGCACTTGTTCAAGGCCCTGTGTTCCGATCTGAAGAACATTTAGTTCACACTGGGAATAACCAGGTACCTTCATCTAATGTGGAAGAATGCGGAAGACAGAGGACACTGCCATTCCAGGGTCTCCTCTGCCCTAAGATATGCGGAAACAGGATTCTCTTGATAGACTCTGATCTGCCATATAGATGACTATTGATATTTGTATATCGAGCTGCTTATACAGTGGATGTCCCGTCATTTCTTGGCATTTAGGGTAGGTTGGACAGCCTTGTGCATCTTTCCCCTGGTTGATTCTTGAGGGAGAAAGGGTCTCTTCTGGGAGGTCTTTTCTGAACGACATAGCCAGGGCAATACCTGCTCCTTTTCCACCACCATCAGCCAGTGTCTCCCATTGGTCAGTAAGAGCAGTGGCCAAAATTCCATCTCATTCCCCATTGTGTGTCTACAGAGCCCATGATCCAGCGAGCTCTACATTGGCAAGGTGTCTGCTGATGTGACAGAGAATCAGAGAGAGAGAGAGAGAGAGAGAGAGAGAGATGTCTCATGGAAACATGTCTCATGTTCAGCTGGGGTGGAGCTCAGATTTGTTTGTCTTCACAAAGTATCCCCTGGACTGTGTGGATGGTGTCAAAGCTATGGTTGCTCAAGCCCAGTGTTATTATTCTCATATTCTCATATTCTCATATTCATTCTCTCTCTCTCTCTCTCTCTCTCTCTCTCTCTCTCTCTCTCTCTCTCTCTCTTTCTCTGTCTCCCTCTCTCTCTCCCTCCCTCCCACCTCCTATGACTCTCTATTGCTCAGCCCATTGGTGTAGTCCCCTGTACACAGTAAACACTCTGGCCTTGGACCCTTGCTGCCCAGTCTCCTGCCAGTGTGGCCCCCCTGCACCCAGTACTCTGTCTGTGGTCTCAGCTACCCTTCCCCCTCCTCGGTCTTTTAGAGCCATCTTTCTAAGTACTCTCTGCACTGTTGTTTGCACCTCTCCTGGGTCTTCCTTTTCTCCCTGGAAAGCAGCTCAACACTGAAGGCTCCCAGAATGTAAGTACAGTAACTGAACAAATGGGCCCCTAGACGCAGAATCCTGAACGAGACAAAGAAACAACCTCGGGGCCTAGGTAGTTTCCTTTCTGGGAGGCAATTTTGTAGCTAGAGTTTGCATCACAGAGATCCTGGAGAACTGCTGACTTCCCAAGAAAGCAACAGTTTCACTAATTTTCCTTTAACAAGAGGGTTTTCAAGGCCCTTTCACAGCCCCCTCCACTGAGCCTCCCACACTGCCCTGTGGATTCCGCGTGGTTTTTCTGTGTAAAGAGCTGGGATGATGCCTGTCCTGTGGGATGTGGCACATACACCGTTACTCGTGTTTGCTGTCCCTGGTTACAGCTGGGGAAACAAAAGGTTGCAGAGGCACTGGCAGTAATGGACACCAGGACACACAGCTGGAAGGTGGCAGAGGTGGGGTTTGAGTCTCAGTGACCAGTCTGTTCCATCTTCTACATAAAGGCTGTCTGTGCCTTACCTTGCACCAAATCCCCCCTCCTTGTTGTCCTCAAGGGAGGCGGTGAAAGCCTTTCCCATTTGCCATGGGACCATTATTTTGGTCTAAATGTAGAAGGCAAGGAATTCAATCTACTTTCCATTCATCCAAGAAGATGTAAAATGCTGAGCATTGTGCTCAGGTATAATATACTGTCCTATTGTGAGTTTTGGACATTGGTTCTAGTAATAGTCTCTCATTAATTAGATGCTAAGACTATATCGAGAAGGAAGATTGCCAATCATTTAGGTTAGCTTACATTTAGGTTACCAATACAGAAAATGCACTTCCTAGTCACCGGATAAAATGGATTATATCACTCAACAAGAAGTCACCAAAGTGACTCCAGAATGGGTTAATTTGGTAGCTCAAAGTTGACACCAGAAACCCAGACTTCTTCCATCTTTTTGCTCTGGCACCCCAGAATGTCAGACTGGCTCCCTTCCTGTGCCTTCTTGAGATGGAACAATGATGAGATGACAGAGGGGAGAATGTCCCTGCCTCTTTCAGGAGGAAGGCTTCATAAACCTCTGCCCAGCAGGCGTCTACCATGTCTGACTGTCTAGACTCAATCCCATTGTGAGTTTAGAATGAGCCCCTGGGAAGAGAAATGGGGCCTCTGAGATTGTTGGAAGAAAATTAGAGTTTACCCTGAGCTTGGTCTCTCCCTTTCCCCTCGGGGAGGAAGGTCAAGGTATGAACTCTGAACAAGGAAGCAGGGTAGGAGTGGCTGTGGACGGTGAACTTGTGTGAGACCCCAAAGTGCTCTTCACTGAGACAGTCAACTGCGCCTCTTTAGGGATAGATTGAGTGGGTTCAATGCCAAAGAGTCCACTGAGGTATTATGGGCCAGAGCATGAGGAGAGACAAGATTCTAGGAAGACGAGAATTCTAGGAAGTGTATACCACATCAGACCCTGAGCAGAGTGGGGAAGGCCCGACAAATGAAAGTGAACGAAGATGGAATTGGGGTATCTGAGGGCTCTGCTTGCCCACACCCACCCTTAGAAAAAAAGGCAGAGGTGTGCGGGTGGCAGGCCAACTTTGAGGGAACTGGCAGTGAAGCCGTCCCCTGGAGATCTCCGAAAGAAGGGCGCGACTGATCCCTGCGGGGCAGCACCAGCCCGGTGACCTCCAGGGCCTCTCTTCTGTTAGCGCTGTTTCTGGCATTAAGTCTCTTCAGAGGATGCTGGCAGCAGACACAGCACTGCCTCCATTAGCAGCAGAGCAAGCGACTATGCTTACTTTTTATTTGAAGTTTCCCCTTTCACGAGAGAGCCAGCAGAATCTAGCAAAGAAATACAATCAGTGGGATACCAGAGATCTGGGATTAGATTCCAGCCTCCACTGGGGAGTGGCTTTGTAGCTGAGCTAAGTCACTTAACCTCAGCCGTCTCGTTCTAGTGTACGGGACTTGACTTATTGTCATTTGAAGCTTTCTGTTCTCTCTGACATTTTAGACTTGCTGGTCCAGAATTACCCTCATGCAGGCTGAGCAGGCTGTAATGCTACCCCATTGGGGTGCCTGGCCGTGGTGCAATAATCAACGACATGGGACAGTTTGGATCCGCCACTCACACTTAAAACCCACCACCGCCACAGGGTATTATTAATAGATAATGAAGCTATCATTTTTGAAAACCTAGTATGTGCTGGGTGCTTCTTCAGCCAGGGCTTCATGCTGGGTCTCAATTTTGCTTTCTGCTCACCTGAGGTCACATGTGTGCCCCTAGTCTGATTTTTCTTTCTTAAACAATCTTAAATGAGAAACCCCAGGTCACACATAAGTGACAAGCCACGGCCACCGAGGTAGCACATTCACAAGAGAGGTCAGGAAGATGAATTAAAAAAAAAAAAAACCTTATCTAAACACGTATTGACTTTCAGTTCTATTCTTCACATCATGGCATCTGGGTGGCTGTTAAAGCTGCAAGACAGCTTCTTCGGGACGCCCAGGCTGCCTACCAAAGAGCAGGCATGCACCCTTCCACTAGATGATAACAACCCTGGGCAGTGGCTTTAGTGGTCCTCTGACTGTGAGATGAGGATAGTCTGTCGTTTGTGAACACGTGGGTTCCTGGGACAGCCTTGCAGGCAGGCAGACTCTATAGGTTTAAGATGGGACTGACGTGTGCATGTTAGCCAGTCCCCAAGTGGTATGACACAGCAAATCTGTGAACACCCTGAAAAGTGCTGGGCTCTGGCAAGCATAGAACTGCTGCCCGGGGAACAGCAGGGAGCCCTCTGACGGAAGCTGGGCAGCAGCACTGGGGGAGTAGACTCCAATAAAACAGTGTTTTGGAAGCTATGGCTGTGAACTAAAATGTTCAGGAGGAGAGACTGGTGATACTGAGATCATCGCTGCCCCCACTTCCACCCTGAGTGTCCACAGGCAAGACTTTCAAGGAGTGGGCTATACAGGGTCTCCCACACACCAGCTTGTCACCATGGACAGCCAAGGGCAGAAGGGAGACATTACTAGGAGCCCAACCTCTGTCAAGCATGTTTTTTTTTTCTTCTTGAGACTTAGGACAGTGGTTTTCCACTGCGCCAACCCCATCTTTACCACAACCCGCTTACCTCTCCCCAGTCCCTAACCTACTTCATTTCCCTCTGAAAGGATTCTGTAGCCCTATCTATGAAATATGGAAAACCTGCTTTTCCTAGATTTATGAGTTGACGTGAGGGCTAATTAGCCTCCCCCATTCTGCACCTTTGATCCCCAAAAAGTGACAGCTTCCCTCTCTGCAGCTGGACTCCCTGCAGAGGGTTCTGGGTGCCTGGCAACTGCCACATAGAACAGGCACACATGATGAAAGAGAAACTGAACCTGGCCTGTCACCAGAAACAAAAGAATCATGGCCCCTGCCCTTAGTAGCTCTTGATTGTCTACTAGGTAGACCCTGGTGTCATGGGATGAAGCAGTTGCTGGCACCACTTAAGTTTTGTGTAGACTTGCCTGGGACAAAAGGAAGGGGACAGAAAGGGGGATAGTGAAGTTATTAGGGGGCCAGAGGAGGCCAGGGACAGGCCATCCAAGCAGAGTGATGAGCGAGAGACCGAGCAGGCCACAACTCGGGGCAGGCAGCGATGGATGCTCTGAGACCTGGAGGGTTGACTGTACCCCACAGACAGATTCCACTATCCTGAAGCTCTCGTCTGGAGCTAGCCAGCTACAAATGTGTGAAGGAGACACAGGATACTCAAGTCCCCCCCCCCCCCCCCGAATGTGCAGAACTTCTCCCGTCCCTTCAGGCTGGCAGATGGCCCAGCACCCACACAGAGAAGCTTCTTCCAGCCTTAGGAAAAGCTAGAATGTTGCTAGCAAGAGCCTCCTCCTAGCAGGGAGTAAAACAGATCCCACACGGTAGTGCTGGGAACTAGTGAAGCCTGATCTCTGATTTCAGACTTGGATTGAATGAGGCACAGGCAGGCTGGTGGGCGGAGCTCTAAATATACACCTTAAGCTCATCATTAGGATGGGGAAGATGTTTCATTAACGTTAGGTGCTATGTAAATATGAGACACTTTCTGAATAAATATTTGCCTTTTTTCTCCCCTTCCAAAATTAGGGTATGCTCTACAGAAAGTAGCGCAATTCTTAGACACAGGAGAGTTGTATTTTGAGAGTGTTATTTTAAAATGGCAATGTAAATTACAGCTGAATTCTGGGATCCCGCCCTAAAATAAGCCACCGACTTCCGTGCGCATAGGAAAGCCACGCGTGGTTGAGACTGTCCATGGGACATCTGTTCTCACTCCTGAGAGGGTGGCCATGCGTGGTGCTCAGACCAGATCTCAACTCCTTCGGTCTGAAAAACATTGTTGATGGAGAGCAAAGTGTGGTGATGTCCACAAGTGCAGACTGTGGTTGGACAGACTTCAGGAAGTCAGATCGGGAGGCCACCTGGATGGAGGTCACTCTGAAATGTAGTGTGTTTGTGTGCTGGGGGGGGCGGGGGGCATACCCAAGGCTGTGTGGTAGATGAGGCAGAGGCCGCGTACAAGCTGGGAGAGACCCCACCGAGGAGCCGTTCTCGCTGGGCTTCCACATGTCTTTTCTTCTTTTCTCTTCCCTCCTCCCCATCTCTCTCCCTCCTTCCCGCACTTCTTCCCTCCCTTTCTTTTTTTCTCTTTCTCTTACATAGTTCAGGATGGCCTCAAACTCACTTTAGAGCCTGGAATGAACTTGTATTTCTGATCCTCCTGCCTCTACCTCCTGGGTTCTGGGACTATGGCTACTTTACAGAGTTCTGAGTATTGAACTAAGCAATTCACTGTACTCTATTGATCTATATCTCCAGCCTTATTGGCTTTCATTAAGTATTATTTATTATAACAATAGGACAATGTGCTAGGAATTTTTTAAAAACAAACTTGTAATTTCCAGCTATTAAGAACTTTAGTTGATAATTTCTGCATTCTATTACAAATAATTTAATATTCGTTATTGTAACCATAATGGGCATAAAAATCTGTGTTCAGGTCACTTTCTTACATGGTTGCGTGGTTTTCATAATCATGTGTTTTTTGCTTAATTGATTGATTGATTAAGACAGGGTCTCACTCTATACCCCAAGCTAACCTGGAACTCACTTTGTTTCCCATGCAGGCTATGAATTCTCAGCAATCCCCTGTCTCAGTTTTCTGGGTGTGGGGCTAATAGTTGTGACCCCTTCCCCTGGCTCCTAATCATTTCTGTGACAGTTTGCCAGAGCCCTCATTGTTGCTAAGTGATTGTGTTTCTCTGGGTCATGATTCACACCTTTGGCTTTTTCACACAGTGCTGGGGTGAACATCTTCAGTCATTTGTGTTTTTCTTATTGAACAGTCCCTTGTCCTTCTCACAGAATCATCTCCCCACCCCTCTCCACCCCCAGGACCCAAGGGGAAACACAGCGCTGGTGTGAATTTTGCAGTCTAGTCATGGGGTTTGTAGGGAAACTTGTGACTGGGGCCAAGGAATAGATAGCCCAGTGGGGAGGGTAAATTTACAGGGCGCATGCACACCACTGAGAAGGCATGGCGTTTCCTGCCAAGGCTGATGGCTTCTAGCTTCTACAGTCCTGAAGCCTTCATGTGAAGTGGGGGAAATCATTGGGCAGAGCAGCTCACTGGAGACCACAGTGAGAAGGAAGGGTTTGCTCATGCCTGCAAGTGGTGTGCAGAACCAGCCCCCTTCAGCGTCTCCCAGCCTGTTTCCAAGAGGGTCCTTCATGCTCTGTCACTGCCCGCTGCAGCACCAAATGACTGCAAACACACAGTGCACCCTTGCAGCTCCATAGCTCGTCAGAGGAGTTAGCAGGCACTTCTTTCTAGCCCTTCTTCTCCAGGACTGCTCTGCCACGTGCTCTCCCTCTCAGAGGATCAGAAATCCAAGTTTGTTCTCAGATACAAAGCGAGTTTGGGGCCAGCCTGGGCAATGTAGGCAGAAGAGAGGAAGAAAGAAAATGTCAGATGTCCGAACACAGGATGGGGAGTCACAGGTACAGGGGAAAATCTTGGCGGAAGAAAGGCCCCACCACAGGCTCATCTGAACTTGCTGGCATGGGAATTTCCTGAAAGGGTACAGTCCCAGGAGAGGAAGTGAGGCTTTAATTTCTCCATTAAAGTGGCTTAAATGTTCACATTTTGATGTGTGATCAAATCATATCTGAAGGACACTGGGCCAAATCTATTTCTGATGAACCGCTGTACAGATAATGGAAATAATTTCAATAAAGGTCTTATCTGTGCTAAGACGTTAATCAAGGGATAACCTATTTGACACTGGATCACAGATGATGTGTAATTCTGCCCTGGCAGGAATAGATTTATTCCATTTGGCTGATTAATACATGAGGAATTGGAGGTCAGAACGAAGATAAAGTCTGCCTTTTGGATTTCTCCAACACCTTTTGGGTTTCAGTAGGAGCAATTTTCTCATTGTGTTTTTAATGCTTTTTCTTTTCATAATACTTTCTCCAAAGCATGGATTGCTTTTCATCCAAACTGCCATTTTGAGTTGGGTAACCCAGAGAGCCAGGAGCTGCCTCTCAGAGCCCCTTATAAGGGCAGAATGCTGCTGCTGCGTGAAGGTCACGGTTTTGCCTTTTCTAAGTGTATTAGCTACTTTCCTTACTACTCTGACATAATACCTAACATAAGCAAAGCAAGGGGAGTTGTTTTGTTCAAATCTTCAGAGGTCTCAGTCCCTCGTGGAGGGGAAGGCATGGCAGGTGGGGGCAGCTTTGCTCCTGGTAGTCAGAGCTTGGGCACAGCCTTGTTCACATTTTGAAGGTCAGGAAGCAGAGATAATGGAACCAGATATGAGGCTAGGCCTTAACTCTTCAAGGGCCCGTTTTGAACGACCTGATCCTGCCAGCCAGGCCCTACAACCTCCCAAGCAGCATCACCGACTGAGGACCAGGTCTTCTGATGCAACCATAACACCCAGAGTTTTGCATCAGAGGGTCTTGTGCCAGGTGGATACAGACTCCAGGTTTCACAATCACTTGCCCTTGGCATGCTTGGTACATGTGCTGTTTTTCATACCTGTCTTATTCTGTGGTCCTCTGTTTCCTTCTGTGTAAAACTAGAGTGCTTATAGTTATTTCCTTTCCAAACCAATTGCTAGGCAGATGAGGAAACTGTGCCCAGCGAAGCCTGGGTGGAGTAGAGTCCCACCCAGTGGGACCCAGCAGTCCCAAGTCATCTTGGTCTTCCTGGCTCTCTTTCTAACCAGATTGGGCCATTCCCTACAGGCAGGGACTTTCAGCCCTCCTCCAATTCACTTCCCCACACAAGACGGAGCTTATGAGACTAACTGGACAGAAGCAGGCGAAACAGATGGCTAGCTTGGGGGTTACCACGACAACAAGCTAGAGACAGACTCAAAGCAGTGACAAGAGCTGACATCCTGAAGTTTTGAGGATTCTGTTCTGCTGTTTAGAGAATGAGAGGGATAGAGTAATTAAATTGCTAAAGTGACCCCAACAATTATATCTGACCTCCCTTAATATGTGATCATTTTTTTCTCCTAAAATCTGGCCTTTTTTTTTTACAGAGAGTCAGGCCCCAGCCTGGCACATGCTGTCATTTGGGACAAGCAGTGTAAGAAGAGATTCCCTCCTGTCAGTTGTATGGCAGCTGCTCGGCCAGGAGAACACAAGTGACTGAAGAGGCTCAGGATTTCTAACCAAGCAAAGATTAAAAAATAAAATTAAAGTCCTCACAAGGGGGCTTGGGGGCTGGCTCAGTGATTAAAGCGTGAGGACTGGAGATCAGATCCCTAGAACCCACATACAATGCTGGGTGAGTGTGGTGGTTTTTCTGCAATTCCAGCCTCAAAGAGGAGATGGGATCCCCTGAGCAAGATGGCTAGTGAGAATAGCCATGCCAGTGAGCTCCAAGTCTGGCCTCAAGAGACCCTGCCTCCATGCGTAAGGTAGAAGAGTGATTGAGGATTGTTCCCACCATCAACCTTGGGCCTATCCCCATGCACAGGCACACAAATGTGTGCGCATACATGTCCACACACATACAAACACACACACACAACACACATACAATATACACATGAAGATGGAAAAAAAGATAAATGCTGAATTTAAATAGACTTTTCCCCTTTGTACTGGAGAGGAGTATCTGCAGACAGTTTGAGGTATAGTCCACTCATGAAGGCCCCCACTTTTAAACATGCGTTTTTCTTGTTCAAGGGATTAGAGGACTTTTTGTAATTAGTTATTCTTCACCTTTTCTTCTCCAGTGATGGGGACTGAACCCAGAGCCTTGGGATTACTAGGCAAGAGCTCTGCTACGGAGCCAAACTCCATCCCATCCCATCCCATCATGCTGTGAGGTTAACAGTAGGCTAGGCACCAGCTAACTCACTGCAGTGTCATTGTTTCTTTCTCGCTGCAAGGCTACCTGACCTTTGCAACAGAATTTCAAGGCGTGGTCAACATAAACCAGTGCTCTCCCTTTTCTTACTCACCGCTCCTCCTGGATCCAACTATATCTCTCCACCCAGAGGTGCCAGGAGTTGGTGCGGGGTAGATTTCCAGACTGTTTGATGTGAATACCTCATCCTTACACATAGATTCTATGTCCCTGAAGATGGACCCTCATGTATGTAAAGTTCTGCAACTGGCCTTACTCACTGGGGATTTCAATCTGAAGCAGAGCTCTGCTTCCCTATTGTTAAAAGCCGAACTTCGGAATTTATGTTTTGGCCAGCTGGATGTACCCAGATGTGGTCATGTTGATACTTAGCTGCCGTACCTTTCTTCCATCCAATAAATGTACTCCTTTTAGCCATGTGTGCAAGCAAGCAGAACTATGCTTGCTGGCATCCATTTCACTGTGGTCTTTTTCTTAGTTGTTTGCCTTTCTGCCTAGGAGGAGGCGGTGGCTGGAAACTGTTCTGTGTCTTGGTGTCCATTCCCTGCTTCTAAAGGAAGGGCGAGACTGTCACAATCTACCAGAGCCCTGCATCCAGCTCTAACTGGCATTTCCATCAGAGGTCTTGGTGTATCCTACAAGGATTTGTCCATTGGATAGTGTGTTGGGCTGTCACCTGCCAGTGAGAATGAAGGGCTCCAGAACAAGGCATCAGTTACCCCCATGAAGCTGTGTTTTGTTGAGGATTGGCTGTCTACTCTGAGTTCTTAGGTCTGATGCTGTAGGTATGTATTGGCCAGCAGAGATCGCATCTTCCTGTCTTACGTTCTTTGCACGTCAGGACCCTTCATGTGAGCTCTACAAGACAGCAACCAGGTAGCACAAGCAGACCGAACAGCTCTTGTCTTGTGCAGCCTCTCTTTAATGTGTCAGGACACCCAGGTCCAGGTGAAGGCTGCCTCATAGTGTCCTGGTTGCCTCTGCCTTCCCCCCCCTCCACCTTAGATCTCATAGGGCCATAGCTCATGGAGCCTTCCCTTTGATGGAGTTGGTTCTATTTTGGGATAGTGAGGAATCAGGGGGAAAAGGACAGGGTAGTTTGGACCACAGAACCAGGATTAAAAGTTCTGTGGCCTACGACAAGTCATTGGAAATCTCTGGGGCTCTTTTCCTTATCTGTAAAATGGTGACAATCACTCAGTCATTCATAAGTCTCTCATGTGCTGACAGTCACTGGTGATATTGATGAAGAGAAGACTCAGAACTGAGAGTAAGACAGTGTGTGCGCGCGTGTGTGTATGTGTGCACACGTGTGTGCATGCATGCGTGCGTGTTCCTTTCCCTCTGGAGTTCCTTCCCTACACTATCCTTCCAAATAAAAATAGGTCTGCTTTCCCAATAGACTCAGTGAGAGCCAATAAATCCTCATATAAGGCACGAGGAAGGATTGCAGTGTTCCCCAGAAGACTCTGGCAGCACACTGGCCTAAGGTGGTTTGGGGTCAAGCTTAAGGTTAACTTGAGGCTCTTCCATTGGAGGGTCATGATTTCCTCCCACCTGACCACTTGGTCCCTCATTGCTCTCAGGTCCTATTTAGGCCACATAGGTGGGCACTGACTGGGGAGTGGGGAGGTGGAGGAGGCTGCTCCTAGATTCTCCTCCCTCTTTAATGTCTCCTGGGGTCCAAGTTCTGAGGAGCATGTGAGGGGGTCCCCCCTCCTACAGCTGCAGCAGCATCCTGCACACATGCTGACACAGACTGGAGCGGTTGCCATGGGAACGAGGATCTGTGCCCAGATGCGTTCTCTGGGTGAAGAAGACAGGATGGGGCTCCTGCCTGGAGAGATGGGGGTTTTGCTTTCTAGAGAGGGATGGAGGGAAAGAACCATAGGCCCCTGACCTGGTTTCCCCTCCTCCAGGAGATCCGAGGCCTGTGTCTGGGGCTCCTGCTTGGTGCATGCGCAGTATTGTGCTCACACATAGTCACTGTCTTCCTCATAGACCCTTCTCCTTCGCCCTTCCTCCTGGCTGCAGCACAGATGGAGACGTACTGTTGATGCAGGACCATCTATTGCCCCATATGGATGGGGTCACATGTCAAGGAGAGAAACTTATTGATGACTCACCAGTACTAGGTCTTCCCCAAGTCCAAGACTCCATTTGACCCCTGTGGCAATCCCCAGCAGGGGACCTGGACTTCTTGGGTCGTAAGGAAAAGCATGAAATGGCTTCTCAGAAGAAGAGGCCTAGCAAGACTCCAAAGACACTGCACCCATAGGCATGCTTGTGTTTCCCAGTAGCTGGGGACAGCTCCCTGTGCTGGGATAATGCTTGGTTCTCTCATCCTGGTGATTGGTATTCAAGGCTACAATAGTCATAAGACTCTTGTCTTTCCATCTGCCCTGCCATGCAGAGATGGGCGATCCATACCTGGGTGCTAGGTACTGGCTGGATGTCCCTAAACCCCCTCCTTATGCGTCTGTTGGGCTTTCCCAGTCTGTCTCCCCTGAACTAGGCATAGTAGGCTGAAACCAGGAGGCAAAGATCACACGACTTCTTGTTCACTGGTTTCTTGTCTCTTTTTAGTGAGTCCTGGCTTCAACGCCCCTCAGCGAGTGGTGCAGGAGTCTGGTAGACTAGAAGATACAGGTTCGAGTCACTTAAAAATTTAAAATTTAAGCCGGGTGGTGGTGGTGCATGCCTTTAATCCCAGAGCTCAGGAGGCAGAGTCAGGCGGATCTCTGAGTTCGAGGCCACCCTGGTCTACAAGGCTGTTCCAGAACAGGCAGCAAAGCTACAGAGAAACCCTATCTCAAAAAAAATATTAAAAATTTAAATATTGTAAAACACATGTAGTATAGAATTTGCCATCTGCAATATCTGCAGTGTACAAGTCAATTGTCTCACATCCATACACGCTCTGCTGGCATCACCACCATCCATCTCCCGAATTGGTAATCTCCTGAAACCCTGCCCATTAATCCATGTTTGCAACTGCTTGTTCTCCTTGCCGGTGAGAGCCCTGTTCTGCTTTCTGCGACTTGACTGCCCTGGAGATCGCAGTCAAGTGGGATCAGTCAGTGTAGAATGCCGTTAGGGTTCCTCAGTGGGATGCACACATATTAGACGATCCCCTTTCTTTAAGATTGGATAATGTACCACTGTATGACGATGACGACCTCATTCTGATTACTAATCCGTTGGTGGACAGTTGAGTTGTTTTGTGTTTTGGTTCTGTTGTGATTCAGACATTAGTGAGTGTGGGTGTGTAAATGTCTGCTCTGCTCAAGGTCAAATCACTTTCTTTTTTTCTTTTTTTCTTTTTCCTATTTTTTCAAGACAGGGTTTCTCTGTAGCTTTGGAGCCTGTCCTGGAACTAACTCAGTAGACCAACCAGGCTGGTCTTGAACTCACAGAGATCCACCTGTCTCTGCCTCCCAAGTGCTGGGATTAAAGGCGTGCACTCCCACTGCCCGACTCGCAGATCACTTTTTAAAATGGATCACTTGACAGTGACACCACTTGGCCGACCTTCTAGGATTGACGTGGCAGTGAGAGGGGATGCTTTGTGGAGGGCGGGATTCCAGGTGTCTCCGCCATTAGCTTTGACTGGGAAGACTCAACTTTCTCCAAGAGGAGAAAGCTTGGGATGCCTTCCTCAGTCCCATCTCTGGATGAAGCTTCACAAAATAGAAGTGACTAATTAAAACACTAGTAAGGGTGTCCAAGTGTGTTGTGAGGGCAGATCTTCTCATACCCTGCTTCTTTAAATATGAGCCCCTTCCAGAACATTCTCTCTTACAAACCCAGATTAACGTACAACTACCAGTCACTTGGCATCCCTCAGTCCACCTGAGATATAAACGATTAACCCTAACACCCAGCCTCTTTTCTTTCTTAACACAACCAATTAAGACAAATTGAACTCAAATTTCTAATCAGGGGATCTGTGGCTTGTAGATGTGACCCACCCCTTCCTCACGAGTTCAGACTATAATAGGACTTCTATGCCTTCAAATCCAGACCTTACAGGTTTCGGTTTCCCTCCCTCCTTCCCCTGTGCCTCAGCTTCCAGCAATGGTCCCACCAGCCAGGCCCTGTGTGCCCCTTAGAGACTCTGCCCAGGAACCCCAGGGTGGTTTAGGTTGCCCCAGTACAGTTGTCCCCAGTGCTTTGCCTCTGCCTCCTTCTTCCTGGACCTCCACACTGCAGCTTCTCATTCTGCCCCAGGCACAGCTGCCCTAGATGTTCTGGAAGGTGCTTCATTTGGCAGTTGTTCACAGTCTCCTCACTCTGCCTGCATGCATCTTCTACTTTGTACTCTCTTCCTGATGCCCAGATCCCATAGCTCTGCTTCCCAGCCCACTTGGCCATGAGTTTGTCTGCTCCCCACCCTGGACTGGGAGCTTCCTGGAGCAGGTAAGGTGGTTTGGGCACATACCAAGTTCTCACAGGATATTTGTTGATAGAATGACGATCTCCCATGCTAGATATGCTCTTGGGGGCAGGAATGTGACTCAGCCACCATTTTCATTTCTTCTTCCCATATATGACGAAGCGTCTGGTGTGTGACAGGAACCCAGGAATGATTGTTTAGATAAACGAGTTAATGAATGACTGATAAACCTGAGCTTCTGTGCTCTCTGGGAGGAGCTGGGTGGTTCTGTGAGTGGATACTGCTGACACATTAGCATCCTCACTAAATAGTTACCGTAGTGACCTCCATGGGTGTGGGGCTGCAGGGGAGCACTCCAGATGGGGAGGACTGGGATTGGAGAAGCAGAGGAGAGCTTGAGCAGAGCACGCAAAGCTCTGTGCACCCTGGCTCCTCCCTGTGTCCTCTGGAGCTGAGCATGGCCTCCTTGCTGTGGTCATGAGCCTCAGAGAGAGGACATTAGAAACCATACCCTAGCTCCCCTTTCCCCAAGAATGCCTAAGGCTGCCACTTTAAAGAATCTTACCTTTCTACCCAAAAGTCATGAACACCCGAAAGCTTGCAATTCCTGGCCTTCTGTGACGTCCCCAAACCTGTTTTTTCTATACCTTTTGCCCCATCTGTCTTTTCAGACCAGCTATGCAGACCACTGGGTGTTTGCCATATGCCTTCTTTGTCTCCTGGCAACATTTTGGAACCTACTGCCTGGTTCGCAAGCCCCTTGAGAGGCAGCAGAGCCCTGGGCACCAGCCTTTGCCCACTAGCCCTATTTCCAGGGTTGTCACACTTTCCGTGGAACTTCACATTCTGCCCTGGTTCCTCTGTGTCCATCAAAAGCTCCCCAGCTGCTTTCTGGCAAGGCTTGTGACTTCTTAATCTTTTCTCACAACCTGTAACTCAACTGTATGCATTGCAGGTATCAGGACCTAATGCATTTTTTAATTCTCTATTATTGATGGAAATTGATGCCTTGGAGCATTCTGACTCTGCCTTTCACCATAGTCTTTCATGTCTGAGACTCTCTTCGGGTTGGAACTTGAGACCTCCATGGATAGTATATGCCTCCAAAATAAGTTTATGTCTTCCACAGAGCCAACCCCATGTATAGCATGGAAATGGCCCATAGTCATCATGCTTAATGCGTCTTTGGAGGTTATTGCAGCCCTGACTCTTCCAGGTAAGACCCCTCCTATACACACACATACAGGAATAAATACCATGGCCCTGTGGCTTGATGATCCTGGACACCAGCTAATGGACAGTTGTCCTTCCCAGTGTCATATACTGTGCTGATCGTACTTTACCACGTGGGACCAACTCTGGTAGGCGTACTTTTGGCATGATTCAGATATTCTGACTATAACTGTCCAACCTTCTGACCATTATCATCTTCCCATCGTGACATGTGTGTTCTTGCTTGGTAGATGTGGCCTGTGTTTTCTTCACCCAGTAGGGGAGAAGGGCTCACACATAGATTTTTCTTCCTCACTAGACTCAAAGTGAGACCTTGGGACTCTTGCCTCCTGCAGTGCAAGATACTTGGCTTTGGGTAAGTCCCAAATCTCTTTGGTAGCCTCCAGACCCCTCGTGAAGTGTGGCTGGGGAGAGAGCATGCCTTCTGCGTCTCTGGGGTCGCTAGAGCAGAAGGAGGGCGGAATATGAGGGAGCAATTCTGCCACGAGGTGGTTTATTATCATCGATGTCGCTTGCCTGGGTGTCAGAGGGTTAGCTGGAGATGCAGCCACTACAGAACTTGTGGCCTCTGGGGAAATATGTTCTGGGCTCAAACACTTAACTCTCAAACTGGTTTCTGGACAGAGTGGTTTTCAAAACCAAGCAGCATGTTTCTAGCGTACTCTCCTACTAGATTTAAGTTTGTTTGTTTATTTTACAGGGGGTAAATGCATGATTTATTTAGTTTAATTTCTTGGAATAATGTGTATATTGAGCGGACATGGTGTTGGTAGAGGTGGCATGGATATTCTGTCATGTTAACAAAGACCATGTGCACATGGGTCATTCCCCAAGTTCAAGGCCCAGCCTGGCACCAGAACTTGTAATACTTTGCCCACTCTCCTCTACCAAACTCCAGTCTGAGAGGTGTTGCCAGCCTTCACTTACTTCCTCCTAGTTCTGGAGTCTGGCATTCCATGGCCAGGGTGTGCACAGGTTGGCCTTATAGAGGATGGCTTCTTGCATGCTCTCTCATGACCTTTGTGTGGGTGTCCCTACCCTAATCACTTCTTATAAGAACACAAGCAGATGGGGATTATGTTCCCTATAAGATTTTCTTTTGAGGGTAGACAGAAGGACTAATACTTTCTTTTGAAGAGGACTGGAGTTCAGTTACCGGCACCCATATTGGGCAGCTCAGATGGCGTGTAACTCCAAGGAATCCGATGCCTTCTTCTAGAATCCATGGGTTCCTGCACACACAGGTGCATAGACACAGGCACATGCACACACGTGCACACAAATAAGTGACATTAGAATGTACGTGTTGCAAAGGTTAGCCTTCCAGAGGAGGGGGGCGGACAGTGCAGGTACACTCCTTTAAAAACCCATAGTGCACATGTGTATATCGAAGGCTCCAGACAGTATAAAAGCTTCTCCCCTGCCCCTAGATCTCAGAACTTGATCCGCTCGTCTTCATTTCACTTGCTCATCGATTCTGTCTGGGATGCTCTATCCGAAATGTTAGTGAGCTGGCATCACTTTGAGACATTCTTTGTGTTCAGAAATCGAGTTGGGGAAGGTGGGCTTGAGTAGCGAGTGTGGCACACTAGCGACTCAGACTCAGCCTGAGGGTCACCAGAGGACACAGAGAAAGAAGGTGGAATGTGCAGCCACCATCCTGGCATCTGCATGACCCTGAGGACTGACAGCATTGGCTCTACCCAGGGATATGGGAGGACCTTGGAGGAGACAGACTGCAGATGGATCTGGATGGGAGAGTAGCCCTTCAGGAGGAGGTGGGCTGGAGGCTGCTTCTGCTTCAGAGAAGCCCAGGGGCAGCATGAGACGCTCCTGAATGGAAATTCTGGCAGGCAGTCTCTTGACATGATTCAGGTATTCTGACTATAGCTGTCCAAACTGTGGACCATCAGCCCCTATCCAACCTGACGTGTGTGTTGCCCACCTGGTCCTCTGTATATCAAAGGCAGGAAGGCCTTATTCTTTGCTAATTATTCTTTGCTAATGTTCCACACTTGGTGGCAAAGACCATAGTGCGTGTTACCATCAGTTGATGGGTTGGGGAGGAGACCAACACAGAAGACCAGGCAACCGTTTTATTGATTCAGTCAGGGTTAGAGACTCTGAATTTGTGTTTAAAATGGGACAACAAGAGAACTGCCCCCTTGGCTAGGAGCAGCCTGGCATGGGTGACAGATTGGAGGATGGAGATAGGCGAGCAGAAGAGAGTGAGGAGCTAACTGCCTGGCAGATGCCTCTTTGAAAGGAAGAAATCCATTATTATCAGTGTGCTGGGCACCCAGGGATCTGCTGTGACTGTGTTCCTTGCTATCCCTCGAGGCTTTGGAGGGAGGGTGGAGAGGTGGTCCGGGCTCTGCCTTCACTAGGGATGGACTGTTTGCTGGTGGGAGGCCACATGGACACCCTGTCAAAGCAGCCACCTGTGCTAGTGTCAGCAGCCCCAGCAGGGACCCATGTTCCTAAGGGACTCCCAGCCACCTGCCTGCCAGGCACAGGCAGTGTTTTATGAAGTCTTCCTCTCAGAGAAAGGCAGAAAGAACATTTCAGCGTTTCAGGCTGGTGCAAAGGAAAGCCACCCTGTCCCTGATCCTGGCAGGGGGGAGGGGAGAGGTTTCATGTAGAGAGGAGAAAGAAAGCTTTTAACAGATGGCAGGGTAAGTAAGGCAAGAGCAACTGGGAAGCCCCACAGAAGAGTCAGCGCCATGATTGCTGACGGCAGTACACCGATGGCCAAGCACTTCCTTCATTGTAGGGCTGTTGTTCTGCTGACAGAAGTTTGCTCTGATGCTGTGTGCCAGGAACGCTGATCACTGGTCATCAGGTCAGCCCAAAACACCCTGCCCCGTGCCTCTGGCTGAAGGAAGCCACAAGGCTGTTTATTTCTGACCTTCTATAATGTCAGAGCTAGAGGGGCCCTTCGTTATAGAACAGGACAGACCCTGGGGTGTCAGCTGCTGTATGTCAGGGGCCACGAGGAACAGATGGGCAAGGAAAAGCAGCATTTTTCCAAACCAACAAATGACTGTTGAGTCAGGAACTGAAGAGACTCCAGAGACGTAAGAGCGGGGCTTGAAGGTGCTCATCTCCAGCTGGGGACAGTGCCATCAGCAGACTGATGTCTGAGTCACTGTTTCTACAGAAGAAGATAGCTCTGACGCTTCTAACAGGAACAAGGGCAAGAGCCTGGCGTGATGACAGGGGCTTCACATTGGACCCTCACCCAAGGATGGGCCTCTCATCCTTCTGTGTGCTCCCTCAGATCACCTAGTACCCACCTCGGTGACCCTGGCCTGTGCATGTCCTCTTTAAGTGTTGGTGTCCTCTTAGATCCTTGAATTCCCCTTGAGCACTAATTCCATGCCTTCGCATGCATGAAGACTTGGAGCTATTGACTACACCTGACACAGATGGAGCATTTATTTTTTTCTGCTGGAAAGAGCACGCGGTGGGAGGTATCTCTTTAAAAGGGGCTGGCAAGTCCCTCCTACACCTCCCACTCTGCTAGTTCTCTTCTTGTACATGCCTATGACATCATCCTGGGCCACCCATGTAGCTGGATCTCTGGGGGAAGGAAACAACTCTTCATGTCCCACAGCATGGCAAGACAGCCTAGGCTCTGGGGTCGGGAAGGTGCCAACACCTCTTGAGTCCTCATCTGGGTTGTTCTTTGTGGATTGGAGGGCACCGTATGGACAAATGAATGATAAACTATAAAGTGCCAAGTTCACGCTTTACAGGAAAGTTCTTCATGGCAACATGGCTTGCTTAGCTGTTAGATCTCACAGCGAGGATGCTCTGAGCTGGTCCTGAGAAGTACTGAGGACAGAAGATGGGCAGGCGTAAGTCTGTCCTGACCACAGAGGTGTCCCTTGGAAACTGTGTAGCTGTGAAGTCCTGTTTCTGAAGAGGAAGGGACAAAAGAGCAATGGGTAACCTGCAGAGGAAACCGGAGACTGGAAACAGTGTCTGTCGGACAGACTGATCCTAGGGACAGTTGGAGTATATCAAAGACACAAGGCTGCTTGTGATGCCAGCTGAGGCCTGCTTCCTTGAGCTAACATCAAGGATAGAGGGTTGTGTAGGCCCCCGAATGACTGCTGATGGCTAAAGAGCCCTTTAGGGGTGACTCGTAGTGGGAAGCAGAAACAGCAGAGGCCAGGTAATGTAAGCGGAAGCACCCACCCAGATGGTCTTCTGTCTGCTTAGATTTTTTTCTCAGCCTGACAGAGCTAGAGGCGTCTGAGAAGAGGGAGCATCAATTCAGAAAACGCCTCTGTCTAGTTACTTTTCAGTTGCTGTAAGAAAACATCATGGCCAAAGAAACCATAAGCTCAATGAAATGCTTTCATCACAAGGTGTTTGCTGGCAATATATTCTATGTTTTGGTCACTAGGAACGTGAACTTCTGTTGCCTGTGGAAAGCTGCTGCGCTGTATGTTAGGCACACCCTGGGTGCTTTGGGGTCCATAGAGGATAGGCCAGGTTCAAAGTCAAGTTGACAGGAAGGGGAAGGTTAAGAGGATCTAGAGCTGAGATAGAGGACAGCTGAACAGGATAAACTCATGTTCAAGTCCTTGGGATGTTCCTTCTGAAGAATACAGAAACCAAGCCATGTGTACATGAGTGTGACCTCAGCACTAGGGGAGGCAGAGCTAGGAGGATAGAGGAGATCCCCCTCCCCTTTTTTTAAGGTAGAAAATTGAAGCTGACAAGATCCGGGAGTGAACTAGTTATCGTGGTTGGCAATGGGGAAGCATTCTCTTCTGTGACAGTGGCCAGGGAGACTTGGATCTGTCATGTTTCCATTTTTGCCTTGGATGCTGGGCAGCTCAGGGCTAAATTTTATGTGACATATTCTCTCAAGTCCAGCCTTTTAAAAAGCTGCTCTAACTATCCCTCCCTCCACCCACATATCCCTGTTTTTCCTGTCATTGTTTTTATATGATTTTTCTTGTTTGATGTTGTGTCATATCTTTTAGCAAACAGTATTTTTAAAAGCATTTCAAATACTTTATTACAAGAGTGACAAAGATTATTGCTATGTACACAATGCTTTCCAGGATTAACTGTGGAGACCATGTCTTTAGCTTTACCTGCTGTGACAGTTCCAAGCTCAGTTTTCTGCTCAGTGACAGTAAGTTTCCTTCAGCCAGGATACATTCATGGGTCCACACATCCTCTCAGTTTCTTAATTGGTTTGTATTTTTTTTTCATGTTGCAAGTTTTATTTTGTATGTCTCTTTTGTTGTGAGCAATCACAATCTTTCACCGGGGGAGAACAAAATGTATTATAAACACTAGAGGGAAAAAGAAATAAAAGAATAAAAAAATGGAAGTATTTGAAACATATCAAGAAACTTGACGGGGGCCTGGAGAGATGGCTCGGTGGTTAAGAGCACTGGCTGCTCTTCTGTAGGATTTAGGTTCAATTCCCAGCACCCACATGGCAGCTCATAATCTTTTGTAACTCTAATCCCAGGGATCCACCATCCTCTTATGTCCTCTGCAGGCACTGTACTCGACATGGTACACAAACATATGTGTAGGCAAAACACCAAACCATTAAATATAAATAGATAAGTCTTCTTTAAAAGACTGAAAGAAAATTAACAGAAGGTAAATTATGACTGAGATGATGGCAAGTCACATGTTTAAAGAAGTAAAAGATTGGAAGAAGTAATTTTCATTTCTTGCATTATACTTTTATATTCTTTTACTCATATTTTATTTATTCATTTATTCACTTCACATTTGTGCACATGCCCCAGTATGCACATAGATGTCAGAGGACAACATGTGGGAGTCAGTTCTCTCTAGCATGTAAGTTCTGGGGATTAAAATTAAGTCACCAGGCACCTTTGTCCACTGAGGCATCTTTCTGGTCTGCAACCTAACCACTATGCTTTCTTTCTCAAAGGGTATTGTCGACAGACTTTGCCCCTTAGCATGAGAGAGATTAGGACATCCATGGTCAGGAGATGGGCCACTCTACTGGGGTCTCGTACTCTTCTGTGAATGGCAGCAGACAACTTCTGTCTATGCTTGCCATTCTCATGGCTTGACTTCTCTAAGGAGGAAGATGGGCAGAATGGAGAGGGAGGCTTGCTCTCCTCACTCCTGGCTGGATGATTGATGGGAGAGAGCGTGCCTCAGAGAGTTAAATGGAGCTGTGGTTGGTGCTCTGGGGAAGGAGGAGATGCATGGAAGATGAAGGAAACAATTTATTGGAAAAGAAATAGGAAGTGGGGCACAGCAGAGAGGAGCTGGTGGACTTGAAAAGGCAGTGTAGGGAAGTGATGCGTGAAAGAGGGAGAACCAAAAGTGCAATGTAGAGGGATGGATTGATGGACAGCGCTATAAAGATCCTGAGAAGATCGCAGGAAATAGAGGGTATGAAGCATTCGGGAAGCTTGTGTCACACTCAGCAGTAAACTCGGAAGATTAAGGGAAATTCAGAGCTTGAGGACAGAGTTTGAAGAGAAAGAGACGGGTTCACTCAATTTCTGACTGAAAAAAATCCTTGGGCCATCAGTTATGTCCAAATGGTCGTCAGAATAGCTACTACAGGAGGAGAGAGAGAAGCGCTGATTCCAGGATCTGGGGCCAGGTCGAAATTGTAGACAAGAACAGAGAGAAAAGGAGGTACCTTTTTTTTTTTTTTTTTTTTTTTTACCAAGATCTCTGTTCCAGGAGCTTTTACAACTCCTGCCTCCACAGCTGTCTCCCGAACCAGTCCTCCTCCCATGCATTCAAATTAACCTTTATAGGCGCATGCCGCACCCATCCTGGCTCGCCACATACTGTTCACGTAGTGTGTGCTTGCATGGGGCTAATACTGGGTGTCGGGTTGTAAACACCATTATTTTTGTGTTGGAATGGATTAAAATGTATTTCCCATGCACACGGGAGTGCCACCAGTGTTCTGCCTGTGGGGATCCTAGAGCTTAGACGGCTCCATGCTCCATTCCTAGGGTTATTGCATTCATTCCCAGCCGGGACACAGGAAAAGAGGATGGTGACTCATGGCTGCCATTACAGGTCTTTGAGAAGCCGAGGTAGGAAAACTGAAGCCAGCCAGGGTGACAGAGTGATCTCCTGTCTCAGAGAGGGAGTGTGGGAGGGGGAGGGAGATAGAACAGACATACTCTTGATCACGGGAGAATTTTAGGGCCAAGCCTTGTGGTGGGGGTTACTCCCACTTCCCACCAGCTTTAATTCATTAACACAAATGCTCTGATTGCTAAGGAGGCTGAGAAATAGGCTTTGGCTGGATTTTCAAGGAAAAGGAGCAGTGTTGATAGATAGATAGATAGATGATAGATGGATGGATAGATAGATAGATAGATACATACATACATACATACATACAGGTTAATAACAGCATTTTATAAAGTTTGATCAATGAAGTAAGTGAAGCTCCAAGTGTAACATCATCATCTCAGAGGGCCATGTTTACTCCTGGATTCTTCATGCCTTTAAAAGATGTGCAAAAATGATTTAACTGTACTGAACTTGAAAAATCCATCTTTTTTTTTCTTGGACCTGGGCATGATTGTTTTGAAGTAAGTCCCCCCAACCCTGTGCAGCTTGAGATTTGGGGTCTTCATATTTCCTGTGTAAAGGCTTCCTAAGGGTTGGGGTAAATGAAGACACATGTAAATAAGATTAGAAGCCTAGGAGAAAGTCGGATGCCATTTGTACACACTTGGTTCATAGATTCCAAGTCACATTGCCCCTGGTTTCCTTTAGAAGTCAGTGGCTCTCCCTGACCTCAGCTTTGGCTGTAAAGACAACTGTGGTGTGTTAGTCCGTCTTGCTGTCTGGGGCCTGTTTTCCCTAGTGCCTGGGCAGTGCTAGCCTGTATCAGGACAGGCTCTGTGTTTACAGCAATTTCTCCTGCCTTGCTGGGCTTCTGAACTAGGTCTGACTTGGTTTCTGCTGTCGTGTCTAGTTTCCTTGGCCTGTCTGTTCTACAGAATTCTGTGAGTCCGGATCATTCTGCCCTGGATGTATTAGCCCACTGCTGTCCTGGTTTCACCCTGCACGATGTTTGCTTGCTTGCTTGCTCTTTAGAGGGCTGTGAGATAAGAGCAGCAGCAGCTCCTGCTGCGATGTCCTGGTCTGACCTACACACACACACACACACACACACACACACACACAGAGAGAGAGAGAGAGAGAGAGAGAGAGAGAGAGAGAGAGAGATCCCCTTGAAGGGCCTCTGCTGCAGACCTAGCACTGTGGCTGCTGGCAGCTGCCTACCCTTCTCTCCTGTACACTTGGCCTCCCTCCTTCTCCATATTTGGACCAAGTAGACTTAAGGGTCCTGTCTGATTCTCGGCCTCTGCTCCAGAAGGATGGAAATGAATTGCTCTTTCTCAGTCCTCTTCTGTTCTTTATTGGAACCGTGAACACTTGGGGTTTCTGTGACACTCTACTCAGAACCAGGTCAGGGAAACCTCATCCCCCTGGAAGACCCTCCCACTTTATAATCAGTACCTTGGATGGAGTTCTGGGGAAACAACTTCAGCCCCTCATCAGGGCCCCATTAAAATTCTTCCGTGCTCAGGACAGAGGCTTGCAAGATGGCTTCAGAACCACGGACAGAGACCATTCCAATCGGTCGTTCAGTACCCCGGACAGCACCACCTCGCTGCCAAGTCCTGGCTAAGTTTTCAGATTTCTGGCCCAGTCGCGTGGGTCTGTGTTTTCATTGCCCTGACAAAAGGATGTTTAGTTCTCAATTGAGGCACAAATTTCCAGTGTTGACTCAACAAACCGACTTGTTCTGAGACTCACCCAACCCGTGGGTTGGGCTTCATGAGTCTGCACTGCTATAAACTAGAATGCCTAGGTGATGACTTCTAGTCAGTCTGTTCTTTGTGTTTGTTTGTTTATGATTTTTTTTCAAGACAGGGTTTCTCTGTGTATCCCTGGCTGTCCTGAAACTCAGTCTGTTGACCAGGCTGGCCTTGAACTTGAAGATCCGCCTGCCTCTTCCTCCCAGGTGCTCGGATTAAAGGCGTGCACCACCGTCACCTAGTGTCTGTTTCCAGTTTTGCTAATTTGGAAGATTCAAAACAACTCTAAGTTGTTGCTCCAGCTGAGAATTGCTGCTGTCCCTGTGCTAAGGGGCCAGATTTCAGTGGGTTGCTGCAGCCCAGCTGTTTCAACCTGAGCTAGGAGCGAGTCATTTCTCATCCATCTCCTGTGCAGACACCGCAACAAGATCAGAGACTTTAGACCTGGATCCCAGTCCCACTGTGACCTGGGACACATTGTTTCTCTTTTCTGGATCATTTCTAAAATAAGGATATTATTTACTACCCAGAGCTGTTACCATGGTGAGTGTCAGGATTAGCATGTCCCTGTGGCACCTGAATTATCTTTTAGCTATCTCCTTGCTTGCACTTGGGCTTTTCCCTCAAGACACAGTGCAGTAGAGGAGGAGTGTACTTGGGATCTACATTAAAAGGCTTTCTCTATTGCTTTCTGCCTTATTGTTTGAGACAGAGTCTCTCACTAGAGCTCATAGGTTAGGCTAGACTGGTTGCCAGTGAGCTCCAGGGTTCTTCCCATCTCTGCCTTTATGCACAGGCTCAGCACAGTTTTTTTTCTGTGGGTGCTGGGCCTTGAAATCAGGTCCTCATGCTTGCATGGAAAGTACTGTACCCCACTGAGCCATCTCCCAGCCCCTATGATGCTTTTATTCTATTAGTAAATTTTTTTTGTTGTTGTTGTTTCACAGGTGAGTTTTAATCTATACCATGTCACCCATATCTTGCAACTGTCAAAAAAGTGAATGTCCTATGTTATGGGAGAAATTGGATCCGAGTGACATAGAGTAGTGTCCCAGTAGTATTCATTCTTCACAGGCCCTTATATAGATACTGTTACCTTGGCCAGAGTTTCATATGGGCCCACTGTGGACCCACATGCCTTTGCTGGTGCAGGCCATGGAACAGTCAGTGACCAGGAGACAAGGTCACCTCTCTACCCACTGGTCTTGGTTCTTGGTCTGCCCACCACAGTCCCCACTGATCTCCCTTCCCACCTGGCACTGCACAGTGCCTGGAAGAGGTGCGATGTTTCTCCAGCATGCAGAGCCCAGTTTGTAAACAAACCCTGGAGCTGGTGCTGCCACCGCCCTCGCAGCAGATGGCTCTGCAGCTGCCCACTGGGTGGAGCCTCCCTGAGAGCAGAACAGACAGGCAGGCTCTAGGCTCTGTGGTGAAGCAGAGGCGCCCAGTAGGGGCCCCGGGGAGAAGGCGAGGAGACCTAGAAAGGGAGACACCTCCCTCCTTTCTTCTAGGGCATACCTCCATGTCTTCTTCCCTCCCTGCTTGCTAGCCTCCCTCTCTCCCTTAATTCTCTCCTTCCTCCCTCCCTTCCTCCCTTCCCAATCCCCTCCTTTTTTATTCCAGTGAACTTTCCCTTCCTAGGATGGGAATGAACATTGCCCTCTACCGTGATGCAGTTCAGCTGGGTAGGGCTGTGCCAGGGTGCCCGTGCTAGTGAAGTAGTTGCTGTCTCTGTCAGGAGGGAAAGAATGTAGATATGCCAGGCATGTGTTAGCCTGAGGCAGCCTCTGACTGTGTGGATAGGAGGTTAGGTGGGCTTGCCAGATGGTCAGTCCTGGGCGTGGCACTTAGCAAGCTGGGGCAGCACCCCCTGCATGATCAGCTGTGAAAGAGTTCTGTGCTTTGAGACCATTTCCTGTCTGCTATGCGAGAGCTCCTGCGTGGGAAGGACAGTTGTAAAGACAGGAAGAATATGTGAGAAGTAATGGAGGGTTGCTTGTAATAACCTCTAGCGCATCCTCCACTAAAGCACCCCAGAGGGAGGCAGGCATTGGTAGGGGCTGAATGGATGCTCTTCCTGGGGGGGGGATCCAGATTTCTGTAGAGGAGAGGACAGCACAGTGGGTGTTGAAGGCTGGGGAGGAGCCCCCTAGGTGGAGGTAGGAGGGCAAAGGAGGTGGCTAGTACAAAAGCAGAGAAGTTGGATCGTCCCTGGCTGTGTTGAACAGCAGCTCTGTGCCTGTCACTGACACCATAGCCGGGCAGATGTGTTGGGATGGTGCAGGTAATGAGGAGCAAACACAGGCATGGCTGGACAATTGCCACTTCTCATTCATTCATTGCTTCAGTTATCGAACATGTGGCTTCTGAGCTCCTACTATGTTCCAGGTCCTGCTTATATCTCAGTCACCAACAAAGAACAGAAGTCTCTCCCATGTACAACTACAAGGTGATAGTGAGGGGGGCAGAGAGAGATTGAGAGGCGCCAATGACTGAGCAAGATGTGGGATTCATAGAGAGAAGTTGGTTATCACTGCTCTGGGCTTAGTGTGGAGAGAAAGTAGGAAGAGCTTCCCATGCACAGCAGGGCTCTAAGAGTCAGAGCAGGCAAGTCAGGCTTCAGGATGCTAAGGTAGCTGCTGATCTCAGGGGTGAAAGGGGCGGAGCCAGGAAAGGAGAGCACAAAGATCAGATGGGTAGACAAGACCTCAGACCTGAGTTGTGAGCCAGAGCTGCCTTAGACAGGGATAAAGTTAGCCGGGGGTACATGAAAGGGGCCTGGCAAGGAACACAGAAAACTCACCCTCTCACCTCATCTCCTGCCTGGAGACTAATGAAGAGCAGTGAGAATTCATGCCTGGGCCACTCTCTGTAAGGCAGGCATGGGAAGTGGGTAGAGGGAAAGAAGAAATGAGTTCAAGGAGTTTTGAGTCATTGCCAAGGGTGTTGTCATATCAGTTCACACGTGAGTCTCTGTTTTTTTGTGGTCCATCAGACTCTAAAGTTCAGGGGTTCAAGCCACCTGTCCTTCCCCAGAAGCTGGACCAGGGAGTCCCTTCCCCATGGGCATCACCTCAGAGTGTCTGGGTGTCTTTAACCAAGGGACAAGATGTATAGAGAAGCATGTGGCCCCTCTCAACACACTCCACATGACTGCATAGCACGTGTTTCCAGTGGCTCTCAGAAGAGCTTGTGAGCACGTGGCATTCTTGAACCATCAGGGGACCCAACAGTTCAGCCAGGTGGAGCATGGAGAGGAGATGAGGAAGCGGGGAACTTGTGAGACTTGTGTGATTGCAGCGATGTAGACAAGTGCTTCCCAGCAAACGTGTAAATAAAAATAAAAAGCTTATGGCAATGCCCTGGGGATGGGAATTGGCCTGAGCTTGGCTCTGCCACCCCAAGTTAGATGCATACTGCAGGATGCCTCCTAAAGTTGGCCTCTGCCCTCCTGTCCAAGAGCCCTCCTGTGAAGGTATCCGGCAGGGGAAGGTGATAAGAACAGGCCACATGTAGTAGGAATTCCTGGCGAGGTTGTTTCTCTCCTGCGTTTAGCTGGAACACTGCATGGAGAAACATATGAAAGAAATATCATGTTAACAGGATCCATATGTGTGATCCATAGCCTCGGGGCTGGGCAGGACAGAGGTCATCTTGTCCCTCAAGGCTTTGGTCGCTCCCTAGACCATAGACTCCCAGTGCCACGATGCCACCCCCTGTCTGTAAGGCAGAATTGAGTCTCTAGGACGGTGCATCCAAGAGGTTGCAGATATGCAGGTGCCCTTTGGGGGCAATGAAAGCTCTTTAGTGCATGGCATGGGGTCATCATGTGTCACATGGAATAGGGATGTCAGGTGGAGAAGCCATCTGCATTCATCTCCACAAGAGCTGAGTCTCACGTGCACTAGCTACCCCTCTCCATAACCTTCAGGGCCTGGCTTCATCAGTGCACTTCTAGCAAGATTTCAGGACTCAGGATCTCATTAACAGTGCCCCACCCTCGATACCTGACCGGATTCATCACCTCTTTCCATATGTCTTCTGCCCACCAAGGACAGCATGCTGTATCACCCTATGTCTTTTGCCCTTCTTCTCACCCACCTTTAAGGTAAGGCAGTGGTGAGACTGTCCCCTTCAGTATTGGCAGATACTAGGCTTCCTGAAGGACAGGCAGGGGACAGCTGGTGACGGCCCATTCTAGAGCATGACCGCCTGTATGCTAAGGAGTGTTCTTCACAAGTTCGTGGGGCAAGAGACCCCCTCCTGCAGTTGAAGGACTTTGCCTGGGAGCCTGGAACCCCTGTGCCGACCCACATACTCTAGATGAGGTTAGTACATGCCTATAGTGTTAGCCATAATGGGCAGTGCCCAGACTAAGGCAGTATACAACCTGGACATTCATTGGTCCATGAGGCAGTTTCTTGTTTAGGGTAGTAGAGCCTGTCAGCTAAGCCGAGCTATTGGGGCTCATGACTTCTCGCTGTCATAATTGGAGAGTTGAAGCCTGAGTCACTCTGAGCTGTTTGTCTCCCACTCTGGCCCCGCTCACTGTCCACTTCCTGATGTGACTTGCAGGGGCATCTTGGGAAAGGCCAGAAGAAGGTGGGGCACACCTTCTCTCATGAGCTGACTTCCTGTAACTAGGGGCTGCCCTCCTAACACCACCCCTGTCTATAGAGTTGGATCCCTTGACTCCCCGCATGGCATTCTCACCGCGCCTTGCTCGTCATGAAGCAGTATTGTTGCAACTTTGCAAAGAATTGCCAAAGAAAAAGCAGGCAACTTAGCCTGCACATTTTGTGGCTTCGTGGTTCCGAGATCCAGCATTTCCTCTGCATCATCTGACACTCGTCCATGCACATACATAACCATGTGTGTTAGAAAACCCAGTGTATATGCACTGTTGAGGTCACTGAATTCTAGTGAGCAGAGAGAATAGCTCTGTATGGGCTGGTAAGGGGCTCAGTGTGCAAAGAAACTTGCCATCAAGCCCGATGGCCTGAGCTCCAACCTCAGGACTCAACAGTAGAAAAAGAAAACTGACTCCCTGCCTCCAAGTTGAGTTCTGACCTTCATGTGAACTATGGCATGTATGTGCGCGCGCGCACACACACACACACACACACACACACACACACACACAGACACTATCCACCTAGTGGACTGCCTTGCTTCCATTTCCCCAATGTGGGTGTGGGGTGGTATTTACTGGAAGGAACCAAAGGGGGAAATGAAATCTGTGGACTGGGGGATGTTTTTATTTTTATCCACAGGGCTGTGTAAGTGGATCTTGGTCTCTGTGGGAATTCTCTGGACCAGAAGGCTAGAAACAGATTTGATCAATGAAAGTCGTTTCCAGACAGAACAAGCCATTGATAAATCTAGCCCTGCCCAGTCAATCAGGCTCATCTGTTTCTGGGAGACAAGGAGGGAAGGGAAAGAAAGAGGAAGAAGGGGAGGGTGAGAGGGAGGGAGTGGGGGCAGGAAGGATGGCGCCTACTGGGAGGAGGCTCCTGAGCTGGGCCTCCCTAGAGTCTCAGCAGGCTGCGCCCCTCCTGCCCATGAATCTTTTATTTCCGTGTCTGGGAAGGAGGAAGGGATGCAGATTTCTTTCTAATTAGTGTGAGAGGATCCGGGATTGATCTGAGCTGTGATTGATGGATTCATCCCAGCTGCCAGCGGAGTAGTTGGCGACCCCAGGGAGGATGAAGTGGATAGCTGGCTTCCCTTGCATGGTGGAGACTTTGGAAAGAAAATGAACCCTCTCCCAGCAACCTTGGCCCCCCTTTATAAGACCAAGGCATGTGAAAACAAGAACGAGAAACATGGTATTGCCAGGACGGCGTCCTAGACGCACAGTCCCCCAGGCAGTGACAGACCCTGCCAGAATAGGAAAAGGGCATGCTGGATTCTGGCTTGTGGATGGCTCTGTTTGTCCAACTCGAAGCTGTTTGTCCTCTCACAGCGGCGTCTTAGTCCTGTGACCAAACTCTCCTACTGAGGCTGAGTATGGACCGCGAGGAGAGACCCGAAAGTTCCTCGAGTGAGCACTAGTGTGGCCGGGGAAGTTTGCTCAAGCCTGTCTTCTCACAGTTCTTCCCAGAGTTCTGGGCTGCCCCACTCAGAGTCTCTTAGACTTCCTGCTCCTCCCAGAACTTTACATAGAAGGGGAGAACTGGCCTCGGGGACAGGTGACACTATGGGGACATGGTGGCCCATGGTGAACCATGTACTTGAACTCCGTTGAGGTGTTCTGGTTCCCTCTTCATCTGGTGTGCTCCCAGTCACTCAGACCTGCTTGGTGCATTGTAACCAGGACTGCCTGATGTCAGGTTAGTGCTCCCAGAGGCTGGAGACCCCTGGGGAAGTTCCTTTACCAAGACTGACATCCTGCAGGGGACACCCTGCAATAACCAGCGTGAGCAGATCAAGGTTTGAGCTGGCAGAAAGGTCATGTCTTGATGGCAAAGCAGTACGATTTCTGAAAAGGGTAAACTGAGGCACATTGACAAGCAAATGTTCTTTCAGCTACTCTCAGTGGGTGCTGACCTTGTGCCCGGGCCTTGTGTCTGCTGTGTCTGCCTCCTGCTTCCAGGTGGGCTTTTAAACCTAACATAGGGAGGTCAGCCTGAAGAATGGGGTAACTTTGGGGGGGGGCTGTTTCGGGACAGGGTTTCTCTGTAACTTTGGGGTCTGTCCTGCAGACCAGGCTAATCTTGAACTCACAGAGATCTGCCTGTCTCTGTTTCCCGAGTGTTGGGATTAAAGGTGTGCGCCACCACACCCTGGGCTAATTGGGTAGCATTTTTGCTTTTTCTGTTTCTCACCCATTTCTAGACACCCTTTGGGTCTAGCAGACTCATGTGCTCACTGACAGCACTAGTATTTCCCTCCCAGGGGGTGAAGTCCCAGACCTTGACCTTCTAACCCCAGAGGGCTTTTACTAAATGCCACTCTGTTTCATTGTTAATTTTGTTGTGTTAGGTTTTTGTTTTTTTTTTTTTTTTTTTTTTGGTTGGTTGGTTTTTGTTGTTTGTTTATTTTGGTCTCTGACTTCCAGGAAAGACTTCATGGGTCAGTCTACTTGACTCAGTTTTGCAAGACTGGGGCCCTCAACACTTCAGCCCCTTTAGGTTTAGGGTCTTGAGCCTTTCAGCCCCTTAAGACTTGGGTTCTTCAGCATCTTAAGATTGAGGTTTTTGACTCTTCCCCTTCTCAGGATGGGGCCACTGCCACTCTTATCAGCAGGTACCATGTCCCCCATTTGAGCTATGTACTCGGACTTGAGTTTCTGCTCATGAGAAGTTGTTAATGAAAAGACTCCACCAGGCAGCTAGTTCGGGACTTTCCATGGATCCAATGCTGACACAGTTTAGGCTCCTCCCCAAGAAACAAAGAGGTGCGATTCTAGAAGGTTCCAGGCCTTCCACAGTTCTTTCCAGCCACTGAATCTGCAAGTGGCATTTTTCCAAGAATAGGACACCCTGATGATACAGCGCCTGGCCCAGGGAGGCCTCCTAGGTGCCACAAAGCCAGACTTCCCCTCATAGATGTTTCTACCACTGAGGCTGACCACATCTGCCTGCTTGGTGACTCTACACACTTGTCAAGGGGACACACACAGGACTTGTCTTGATCCTGCCCTAATGGATGTGTTCTCATTGATGTGAGCGGCAGCTTGTAACCACAAGGCACCTGAGAATAGTCAGTCATCTGAGCCAGCTGCTCTACTGGCAAGGAATATATTGGAGGCCAGTGAGGGACTGGGCAATGGCTGCAGGCCAGGAGGAGATGAAGCAGAGTCCCAGGGGGCTAGCCCAGGATGGACAGTCAAAATTATCATCCTAGGGCTAAACCAAGCTAGGGTATGGAGTCCATATACAAAAGTTTATGGGCCTTGTAGAGAGTCCAGAATGACCCAGAAAGTCGAGACCCTTTGTCTGCTGTTGCCTGTGACCCGCATCCAGAACGTCAGACACTCAGTAGCTATGCCCTCCAACCTATGTCTAATGCTTCTTCAGGTCCATGCAGCCTACACATAGCCCCGAGGAACTTCCACAATAGGCATTACTGTTTCCTAGGAGCTGAATAAAAGTCATCCCAGAAGATCACATGACTCCATGGCGACCCCCAGGAACTGCACTGCATGCTGAACTTAAGGTCACTTTGCATTGGGTCCCCCAGGTCTCTGAAGCAGTTTTCAGGGGATAAGGGACAGACCACCGAGACGTGGGGGGAGTTCAGTTCAGTCTCTGCTCACGCTGTCACACCACCTGGTGCTCATTCAAGAACAGAGGTTGTCGACTTCAGAATTTTCTTACTGCTTCCATATTGGTGAATTGTCTTCCACCCACGACCGCAATTTGCGTGTTCTGAGAGGTGGAGCCAGGTCTGCCACGCTTCCTGCTGTCTGTCTGACACCCTGAATCCAGCTGGCTTGCCTCCGCGCTTGCTTCCTGCTTGCTTGCGGATCTGAGTCACAGGGATACAGGTGGCTCCCAGGAACACTTTGAAAGTCACCAGGTTTTCAGAGATGCTTTTGACCCTCCCTGTTCCTTTTCCCCTCCTCTAGCCCTTCTGCATCTAGAGCAGGAAGGTGTGATTGGGAGCGTGGAGCATCCCGACCAGCAGCACTTCCTAACAGGGTGATGCAGATTTTCCTTAAGTCTGAACACAATTACGTCTGAAACAAACAGTCGGGCATTCAGCTGCTCCCACCACCTCCCTCCCTCCCTCCCCAGTTTTTACCTGCTGTAGTCAGAAAACGACTTGTCCTTTCTGAGCTGCAGGATGAGGTCTGATTACTACTGTGGACTGTTTGGAAGGCAGGGCCTCTAAAAAGAGAGAAGGTCCTTGGGAGAGGTCAGTGCCTTCCTCGCAGTACTGGCCTCATTCTCCCTGGACTGACAGGCTACCCACAGGCATGGGTTGTTTGAAAAGGGGAGCTGATCTGGCGTCCTGCCCCTCCGGTATACCTGCCTGTGGTTTCTTCTGCTTCACGTCACTAATGAGATTGTCTCCCCAAATATCTCTCTCTCCTCTATAAATGACTCGGCCTCAGGATAATCTGTTCTAACAACAGAGTGTGAACTAAGACAATACTTTTGCTCTTTAACACCGCAGTACATATTAAGAGGCCTCGGCATGCGATTTTGTCAATCGTTAATTTCATCAAAGGGGCGCAGGGATGCTGATGAGGCAGGGGAGAGGGAAAAGCTTTGGCAGAGTGGAGCAGGAATCGAACTTTCCCTCTAGGGTTTTGTGCCTTAACCAACCTATTTCTTTAGCACTGCAGGCGAATAGTTAAAGACATAGGGCAGGCTGCCTCTTGCCAAAGGCACGATAGGTAACATGACCAGCAGGGAAGTACCGGGCTCAGCCCCACAGGCCACAGAGGACCAAGCCAACCACACTGGACTCTTCCTAACTCAGCATTGCTACTGCCTGGGGGCTGCTGCGCGGAATGGGGCGTGAGGGCGACAGAGGGTAGTGTGGTCTCTTTCTGGTTGCGGAGAGTGGCCTTTGCAGTGCACCAGCAGGAGGATAGCTCTGAGGTGTGACAGAACTGCCTTCGAGAGCCTCGTCAGCAGGGTTGCGGGCACCTTTCAGCCTAGTGTTCTCATCCGTGAGATTGGGTCCTTCGGCATCACCCGAAAGCCTCTAAAGGTGAGAAGAATGGTTCCCACCCGTATGTCCCTGGGGTTGTGTTGGTAGAGCCAGTGATCCTACAGTTGCTGCAATTATGGCTGTTTCTTTAAGCTTTAAAAAAAACCTTATTCTTGGACAGCGTCATACATATATAAATACATAATGTACTTTGATTATATTTCCCTATTATCTTGTCCTATCCTCTCCTTATCCCAATGAACCCATTCTTCCCAACTAGTCTCTTTCTTACTCTGTGTGTGTGTGTGTGTGTGTGTGTACACGCTGCTGTATTTAATCAGGTTGCTTGCATGTGCATTAGTGTGCAACTTCACTGGAGCACACGCAGTTTTACCCATGGCTACCGTTCCCTTCCTTCCTCCCCCAGCAGCCACCAACTTCATGGGACTCTTCTGGGAGAAGTGGGGCCTCATGACCTTCCTCCCCATCCGTGTTGGAATGCTGATGGACCTAGTCTTGTGCAGGTAGCCACGGCTACTGTAAGTTGGTGAGCACACGGGGCCTGGCATGACACTCGTCCCCATTCCCCAGCCCTTGCAGTCTTTCTGTCCACTCTCTTGTTGTGTTACCTGGACCTTGAATGGGTTGATAATAGATATTCTGTTCAAGGTTCGTCATTCAGTGGTCATTTAGTCTCAACATGTGGTCTCTGCATTAACTAGTGTCCTCTTCAAAAAGGAACTTCTCTGACCCAGGCTGAGAACAGCACTGATATATAGGTGTAAACATGAATATTTTTAATCATGTGTATGTGTGTCTGTGTATATGTATGTGTATGTGCATATGTGTGTAGTACCTATAGAGGCCAGAAGAGGACCCTGGATCCCCAGAACTGGAGTTATAGGCAGTCTTGAACCACCACGTGGGTACTGGGAATTGAAACTGGATCCTCTGCAAGAGCAGCAAGTGCTTTTAACTGTAGACCCTCTCTCCAGCCCCCCAGCACGAATATTTAGAAAACAGTTTGATCCCATGGCTGTTCAGCAAACCAGTGTGGTAAAATACACATAAAATGAATTGTCTTAGCCATTTTTAGTGTACATACAGTTCAGTGTCGTTAAGTCCTCATTACCATCTGAACTTCTTCACTTTGTAGATCTGAAACTGGACATGCGACATCTGATCTCCTGTTTTCCCCCATTCTCCTTTCAGTTGCTATGAATTTAGCCATCCAAGGATTCATACTAATTAAAAAAAAAGGAAAATTAGCTAGATATGGTGACATATCCTCAGACTTGACAGGCAGAGGCAGATGGATCTCTCTGAGCTCAAGGCCTGGTCTCCTTAGTGAGTTCCAGGGTAACCAGGATCACATAGTAGGACTTTATCATTTTTAAAATAAGGGAATTTGTGGGCCCTAGAGATGACTCTGTGGGCAATGGATCTTGTCGTACAAGCCTGGCAACTTGAATTCCATCCTAGGACCTACATAAAGGTAAGAAGGAAGAGAACCCAGCTCCACAAAGTACTTTGTGACTTGCATAGGTAAAGCATGAAAGGTCCAAGCCCCCTCCACACACCAATAATAGATGAAAATAGATTGGAATGGAAAACTGGCCAGCCATGACGCATTTCAATTTCAGTCTATATTTTCTCTTAGGCAATATAAAAATGTTCTTCCTGCTAGAATCAAAACTCTGCTCCAGGAAACACAAAAGGTCACATGCATCCATGACTCAACATCCAAAAGCCAAAGCCTGTAACCGTAGGCTCCTCGGAGTCTTCTGCATCCTCTTCCCCCAGCCATGGACAAAAACTGTGTGTTTAAGGTGTACAACAGGGTGTTTGGATATAAACATACATTGTGAACTGATTACCATAATCAAGCTAATTAGCATCCCTATCACCTCCCAGGCTTAATTTTTTTCTCATGAGAACATTTTGAAATATGTCTTAATGGGGCTAGGGAGATGGCCCAGTCAATGAAATACTTTGTTGTCCAAACCTAAGGGGCCAAATTGAGATCCCCAGCACCCACAGCTCGGTGTGGTGGGGTGTGCCTGTAACCTGACCACTGAGGAACACAGGGGGATTCTTGGCGCTCACCAGCTGCCAGTCTACTGTAAGTGGTGAGCTCTAGGTTCAGGAAGAGACTTCATCTCAAAAACTAAAGGGGGGAGCGTTTGAGGAAGAAACCAGATCACTGACTTCTAGCCTCTGCCCAGGTGTACACACACACACACACACACACACACACACACACACACACACGCACACACCTTAGCAAATGTCAAGCCTACAGTACATTGCTCTTAACTGGCATCATCTTGCTGTACCCCTTATTTCCAGAATTTATTCCTCCTGTCTTAATGGAACTTTGTGTCTTTTGACCATCCTCTCTGATACCCACCATCCAGCCCCCTGGTAACCACCCTAGACCCCCACTCCTTATGTCCATGATACTGTACTGTGCTTGTCTTTCTGCATCTCCTTTTCCCCCTTGCTTAGCATGATACTGGTTGAGTCTTGTGGCTTCATGAAACATCCACATCTTCTCTCTAAAATGAGAGGGTTGGCTTGAGATAACAGCTTCTCGCTAGTTAAAGACCGGAAGTGGATTGACGAGATGGTTCAATGGGCACCACGCTTGCCAACAGATCTCAGTCTCCAGGACCCATGTAAATTTGGAAGGAGAGAACCTACTCGTAAAAGTTGTCCTCTAACCAACATACGCACACACACACATGCACAGACACACGTATATGCACACATGTAATCTAACTACATTTAATTTAAACAGTAAAAGCAGAAGTATCATTCTAAAGTGAATGCCACAGACAGTCTCCACACAAAACAAATAAGAACAGATTCCATATAAAGGAGCCTATAAGTCCAAATCTACAATGTTCACTGTCATGTCGCTACGTGAGGAAAATGGGCCCACCTGACAGCATATGCTGGGAATCATGGGCTCTGGTAAACAGTTTACTTGTTCATCAGTCTTGGCATGTGGTCACTTCTTCTTCATGGACAGAACATAGTGCTTTCATGGCTCTGACCAACTCAAGTGCACTGTAGTCAGTGACAGTTTGCGGACAGGTCAAGTCGTGATTGGAGAGCTCTTCACTCTTGGGTGAAAACAGATATAGATGCTGGGCAGGACAGTCACATTTGTCGCTGTGTGAGTGAGGTCATAATGAATAGCAGATCTGCGGGGCACTGTTACTTGCTGGGTGGCAGCGTCTCCAACAGAAGCAAATCCATGCCCACTTATACTGAGTGGAGCCTGACAGGCATGCCCAACTCTGACCTTTGACCTCACAAAAGTTGCTACATGGCTTCTACCATAGCAGCTGGCCCTTAATGTTCACGAGGGTGTCAAAATTATGTACTTAGCTTTGAGGGTGAAATTGTGGTTTGAAAACTTAGCTATATCAACCTGGTTGAATTTGCCTCAAACTTCTGTTGAACCCCCTCCAAAGAATCTTCTTCCTCCTAAGCCTCGAGAGAAATATTCCTCAGGTTTAGCATCAGATGTAGCGTGGTAAAATTTCAAAATTCAGCCAGCTTTCTCCAGGAGGGTTTGTAGAAACCCGGATGCCTGGATCCCACCCATAAAGATATGGCCTTAGTAGGTCTGAGGCAGGGGGAGGCCTGAGAGTTCTGTTTAGACAAGCTTCCAGAAGTTCTTCTGGCAAGAGTCAAGTTCAGCAGCTTGGAGACTTCTTCACCAGAGCTCTCTTGGGGCCCTCCTTACTTTAAACACACGTGACCATGGGTTCCCTCTGGTCTGCCATCCTCTCTTCTAAGGTTCAGCAGACCAGACTCCAGAAACTTAACCAGGATGCTCGTAGCTTGGAGATGCTTTTCCCTCTCTGCTGGTCTGGTTTCTCACATTCATCTAGTCAGACCTAGTCTGGGTGAGACCTGTTTCTGTCTTTGTGGAGCTGTGGTATTTCAGGGAAACCATTTAGCTCCCGTCCCCAGTTTCCTGTCTGCAGGCTCAAGTCACGCATGTGATTCCTACCATACCCACAAAGATGATAGATTTAAAGACGACGTGTGATTCTCCGACTGCCTGTAACATGTAAGGAGAGATCACCATTTGTGCGCTCACAGTTTTGGACCCATCCTAGATGAGGACTGTGACAGTGTGTGTCCTTGAAATCATTCAAGGTAATTCTGCGGCTGGAGAGATGGCTCCGAGGTTAAGAGCACTGGCTGCTCTTCCAGAGGTCCTGAGTTCAATTCCCAGCAACCGCATGCTGGCTCATAACCATCTGTAATGAGATCTGGCACTGTCTCCCAGAAAGTGTATATATAATAAATATATAAATTTTTAAAATGTTTTAAAATGATAAAAAGATAATTCTGGATATATAGGGCATTATGGGAGGAGCTTCAAGGTGTTCTGGTTTCTAGAACGTTTGCTACAGAATGAAACTGTCACTTTGGCCTATAGCTCCTAGCCCAGTCCACCTAGGAATCTCCTCCCTATTTATGGGGATTCACTGAGCCCCTGTTACTCCACTTACATCCTTGTCTTCTTTGGGCCCTGTCTTTCCTGGAGCCACCCTTTGCATCTTGGTCTGGGGCTCTGCATGGCTGCTGAGGGTGCCAAGCTGATGCACTGCAAGAGGAAAGCTCCATGATGCTGCTGATGCTGGCGGTGATGCCGATGGTGCGAGCTGAAAATGGGCTGCTACGTCATCGTCGTCATCGTTATCATCATCATCAGCACAGCCATCCGATCGCTGGCACCCGTGCTGGGTTGGCTGTTGGCCATCACTTGTCTCTTGAACTTATGACAGCCTGTTGAGGTAAGTATCAGCCGTGCCCATGTTACAAACGAGGAAACAACGGCTCAGAGAGAATCAGTCGCTGGTGTGTATTAGCCTTCCCTTACCATAACACAATTCCTAAGGTGAGCTACTGCTGGAGAAAAGGGGGCATATTTAGCTCATCACATTGGAGGCTAACGGTCCAGACAACATGGCATGGGCTCTGGTGAGGTCACAAGGCAGGTAGCTGGGATAGGTGTGATGACATTGGCAGACAGGAAGTAAGAAGACTGCGGGAGGGGTTGAACCCATGCTTCACCATGGTCCTCTTGCGGGAATTAGCAGAAGTCCACAGGGAAACAGCTTCATTCCTCTCAAGAGTGCATTCCTAGTTGACCTGAGGGCTTTGATTAAGACTATTCCCTTAAAGGCTCCACGGCATCTCCCCCAGGTGCCACCCTAGGTACCTGGATTCCAACACAAAAACCCCCAGGGTGGAGGAACATCATAGGATGGCCCAAAGATACCCCAATACTATGTATGTGAAACACAGGGCCTTTGGGGCACCAATAGGAAGTACCACTGCCTTCACCTGCTGTGTGTGGCCGCTCAGGATTGGATCCATTTCAAGTGACCATTCATAGATTCACTGTTGCTAGGAAGTAGGTGGAGCTAGCAGAACATAGAGATTCTTGGTCTTGCTGGGGTGGGATGAAGCCCAGAGAAGCCTAACCATGTGGGCAGCACACTCCCCACTTCTGCCCATCCCCTCCATGTGGCAGGGGGAGCTTAGAGAAGTTGTCAACTGTCTCACTGGGGACTTGATGGTCGTGTGCACTGGTACTTTTAGGACTTAATCTTGGGGACAAAGATGTCACTATTTCCATCTAGTTGTAGGCTGTTATCTAGCTGTGCTTCCTAAGCTCCATATCATTCCCTTCCTGGAAAGCCCTCCCCCACTACACATACACAACACTGCTGCCTGGAAGGGAGACACAAACTCCCCAGCTCATTGTGGGGAAACCGCTCACTGGCTCCTCATTTGAGCCTCATGGGGCCCATTTCACCCGAGGCTCTGAACAAATGCAGCTTCTTCCTGTTCCCCGGAAGTGTCCAGCACTCCCTTGCCTTGTGCCCTGCCTTCTGATAGTGTCGCTTCCCTCTTACTGGCTGACCAAGTGAGGCTCGTTTAAAGTTCTAGCTTGGGTCTGGCTTCCTCAGGCCGTCTTCTTGGGTCTTTGAGATTTTCCTCAACTTGAGGTTCCCCGCCCATGCAGCGTTTCCCACTGAGTGCCGCCCCAAGCCATCAGCACCAGCACTATCATCTTTATCTTCATGATCATCCTCACCACAATTACCATCATCTTCATCATGATCCTCCTAAGGTCATCTTAACCATTAGAACTACCAGCAGGATTATCATCACCACCATGTCACCATCCTGATCACCATCATTACCACTATGGTTGTTTTTCAACGTTGTCCTTCATCACCTGTATCGTTATCATGTTCATCATCTTCACCATGTCTGTTATCTCCTTCATCACCTTATGATTAGCATCAATGTCAATATTATCCTCATGACTTCATCATTAGAACAATTGACATCATAATTACTGTCATCATTGTCACCACCATGGCCATAAACTCCTTAATCACCATTGCTATCTCTCTCATCACCAGGGACACCACTGCTCAGTGCTCACTAGGGATCTCTTGTGTTCCCATCTTTATGGTCATTGTCTCCTTGAGTCTTTTCAGAGTGGGGGACATCATGAGTTAATGTCTAAGCGGGGCTGGGTGTGGTGGCTCGCTCCTATGCTCACATAACTTGGAAAGCCAGACAGGAGGATTGCTGTGAGTTTAAGGGCAATTTGGGTTACATAGTAAATTTCAAACCAGTCTGGAGTAGAGTGAGAAGCTGTCTAAAGGACTTTTTATTCCTAGAGGCTTGGGTTCCAGTCTGCAGTGCCCCCCCACTGCCAAGCCATCTGCTGCAGGAGTAGCCTGCGTCTTTGGGAGGGGACACACAGGGCACTGCCTTCCGCCTTCCTACTTCGCTTTCTACACCAGGCCTGCTTCCTGCCAGGCTCTGCTTTGACTTCAGTCCAGATCACATTTCTTTTCTATGTTCGTAAAGCAAAGATTTCATTTTTCTTCTTCTTTCCAAACCGCTTTCTGCCCACTCGAAACTCCTGTGAAAATAGCATTCGTAGCCACGCCTCAGGCCGATCTGTGTCCTTGTGCTCACTGCACATGCTCTCTCGTTCACACCACAAACGCCTTTGCTCGGGGGGAAAAATATGTTTTCTCTCTGCAAAACTGCCATTTTTAGGCAGCACATAGAAGGCAAGAGAGACGACTTCACTTTTCCTTCCCCTGGAAAACCCCACCAAGATGTTGTTTTCCTTTGCTTTCTCTGGAGGGGAGATATTTTTTGACAGCTTTCATCGCTATTCTGGCTCTTGGCTTCACAACTAGTGCCAACTTGTAAAAGGGAGCAAAAGAAACCTTCGATGAGCGAAGACAAGATTCTCCCAGAGGGGCACAGCACCCCAGAACTCGGCATTCTTAGGGACCCTGTGGCAAGGCCAGCCTCCCACCCACAGGGACTGCCCTCCTCACTGAGGGGGCCGAATGGAGACATACACTGGCTTTGTAAGGCGCTGGTGGCGTAGGGACTGGCCATTTACTGAGGTCCAGATCGCCCTCTTCAGCATACTTCCTCCAGGACTTTCATGAAGTAGGATGGAGAAGGGTAATGTGTTAGGGGTTGCAAAACCCCAATCAGATCCTGATTCTGCCTTAGCCCAGCCCAGCACAGGGAGGAGCTGAGTGGAATCAGCATCATGCTGAGTGTGGGGAGATGTGGGCAAAGTCCTGGTTCTCCAGATAAGGTTCATTTAGCCAGAGAGGTTTGGGGCAGGTGGAGGTAGAGGTAATGCTTGAGCTGACTAGTCAGTTTCCTCTTTTAGGACACACGCCTCATCTGAAACTACTGAAGCCTACTGCTCCCGCTCATCTCCTCTCCCTATGCACCCGTTTCTGTGACTTGGAAGACAGAGCTGGCGGCAGCTTCTGATGGGCCTGCTTTTCTAGGCTCATTTCTGAGATCCTCCCAGCCTTGATGTTCCATTCACATGGCTGGGACTTCCCCACTGCTGCTTGGCACTGTGGGCCCAGTGAGCCAGAGCAGGGACAGCATCATTGCTTTGCCGTTCCACACTGTCATCCTGCCTGCATCAGATCTTCCTGCTTAGCCTCCTCCTAGATTTGCAGGATGCCATTGCTCTAGCCCAAGAAAGGGTTGTTTAAGGAGATGCCCCGCGAGAGCGCAAATGGGCCCCCTGGGTCAGGTGGTAGCACTTCAAAGATCCCAGGCCCTTCTTTCTTTTGGTATCTCTGTAGGTGGATTCCGTCTTTGAACCAGATTCCAGTTGACTTGTCTTGGGTCAGGTCATTTTATGATGAGAGGGCAGGAGTCAAAGAGGGGCCTCTGATTGGCTTGGCTTCTGCCAGGAGCACTTAACAGCAGTCAGTGAGCAGGTAGGGTCATGTCATATGAGGACATCAGGACCCACCTCTTCAGAATCTGGAGAGAAGTCCGGGAAAGAGGCCACTGTGGGCTGAGAAAGAGTGCTCGGGTGCCCCCATGCCCTCCATGCCTCTGTGTCTTCAGTTCATGGTCCTTCTTCTCTGAGCCCCAGGTCCCAGAGCTTTAAAATAGCAAAAAACTCGCTTCTCAGTCTTTTTAGCCAAGATCAAGCACACAGTGACAACCGGACTGCCTGTGTCGCTGAGATTATTGCGATGATGAAAAAAAAAAAAAACCACATATAGTAAATGACAGTGACCAGGATGTCCAATGGTGGCCCTAAGGGCCTTTCCCCCACTGTTCCCCATTTGAGGGCTTTCAAGTGAGGGCATGAGAGGGGACAGTTATTGCCTGCTGCTGAGAATGAGGGGAATGTACACTAAAGATGGTAGGACACATCCTCTGGCAGGAAATGCTGTCGGTTTGCAAGAGACACCAGCTGCCCGGCTAGTGGCTCTGGATAGGAGCACCGGAGGCTCTGGGTATTCTGGGAGGATTGACAGGTCCTAAGACTTGAATTGGGACTGTTCTGGAAAGTCTGTTGCCACTCATAGAAATGGAAGAGGGGAGTGAATACTTTCTGGGTCTGGGGCAAGAGGCTGAGCTATTTGGAGGTGACAGTGAGTTCTTCTTGGGCAAACAATACAGAAAGCCAGAGACGGTTCTATGCAGTATGAATGGGGCAGGCATGGTTGGAGCCTAGAGTTCTTCAGACTGATCTTAGGATGAAGAGTGGATGCCCACAGTGTACACTGTGGAATGCTGCATGCAGTCTGCTGGTTTATTGCAGGGGGATTGGGAAAGGGAGCTTGGTAGCGTGGGGGTCACATAGACTATTACTGTTCTGTTGTGGGTGGAAAGTGACCAGAACCAGTGCTGCTGACACCAGTGGAGGAAGGCTAGCCCAGGGGAAAGTTTGAAGGGAACACTAAGAAGGGAAATCTGAGTATAAGAGGAGGTCCAGGCTTCTGGCAGTGGGAGACCTAGGATCTGAACAAGCACATTCGGGAATTAGTGGACACAGACAGCATCCAGAGACACAGAAGGTTGGGGTCTCTGCATGAGGCCAAATGTTTGCTACGGGGGTTCTAAGGGCCTCAGTCCCAAAGGAAAATTGTGGCCGAGTAGGTGGCCGGGTGTGGAAGGAAGGGTATAGAAAGGATGGTGGAGGATTTGGTGGGATTTCTGGAGATAGCACACGTGAGAGGAAAGGACAGGTTCATCCCCCAGGACTGGTCTGGGTCAGCCTCACTGGGCTCCTCTAGCTGCCGGACAAGGATGACTCCAGGGGGAAAAAGAGAGGCTGCTTCGTGTTCCTTATGGAGCTCACAGCTGATGAAAGTGGGAGACTTGTCTCAGAGGCGGTTCAAGGATCACTTGTAGTAGGGCCCGGGGCCATCTCTGCTACTCACAAGGAATGTTCCTTTGGATCAGCCATCCCTGCTAACCTGTTTCCTCGCGTCCATGGGGATGATGGTGCAGAGAAGGGGGTCAGCACATGAAAGACTTTTGTCCAGTTCCTGCCATGTTTATTTAGAGATGTGGTTAGCTGTAACTGTTACCAAGGAGACAGGTATACATCCCAACTGCTAAGTGCTGAGGGCAGGACTCCTCTGATGGCTGGCTGGCTCAGTACAGAGATGGAACATTTATAAAGTGATGAGCTTTCCAAGGACACTGTGGTCCACTCATTGCTGGGGAAAGCTTAACTTGTGAGCTTGCTACAAAACTCATGGCCAGCAGCTACCACGCTAGGGAGCACCACCGTCTAAATACACAGACACGTTCTCTCCCCCACTTTCCAAGGGAACGACAACATTCCAGAGCTTCACCTGTCACTCATCCACGTCACTCACTACCTGGTATGGAGTGTGTGATTAGATCAAGGACATCATCTCACACACGACAGTGTGAGTTCAGAAATTCAAACCCATGAACTCATAAACTCGCAATCACAGATCCATGCTAACCTGAGAATCAGCCTTTTGTTTCACCAGCGATTTCTATTCAGCTCACTTCCCATACTTAACCAAGCCTAGTGTGCATTAGGTTGTGTGAATGTTCCACTCGAAACCTCTGGAAAGGAAGGTTTTGCCCCTAATCACCTCTCTGGCTTGCCATCTCTCCCTACGATTCACGTGTTGAGTTCTCAGCTGCCCTTGGTGGGTCTTCAATTGTATTTGCTGAATAGACCCCATGAACCAAAGGCACCAGCTCCCAGTGGGAAGGAGACATTGGGCGGAACAGGCTCTGAAGTCGGAGCATGTAAAAAACGTGTTGAAAGGCAGAAAGGACATCAAAGGTAACCACAGAATTGAAGTTTTGATTCACTCAGACACAAGCCTGGGTGAGGTGAGTACAGGCGGCAGCCTGGTGTGGCTGGAGTGAGATGTCTGGAAATCTGTCCCAGGCATCAGAACTTTGGTGACATTTATTCTGCCCCAAACCCGTGTGATGTATTACAACCACGAGTAGAAAGGGACTGCTCATTCCCCCATTCCCCGATTCCCTCAGGGCCCCATGCCTGGAAAGAGGGCTGCCTGCTGCTCCTCTTGTGAGCTTTGGTTCCTGAAGGCTGTGGGAAGGGAATCTCAGAATTGTGTCTACAGAGACAAGTTAGAAACCAGAAGCCAAATATCAGTCCACTGTGGCTGTTCTGAGGAGTGTGGAGTATCTAGTGGGCAAAACTAAACAGTAGCTTGCGGGGAGTAGGGGCTGAACAGTCTGCATTTCAGAGTGTCTTTGAGATCCCAGCCCTACCTTGGCAGAACTGCAGGTGTCTCAGCAATGGGGAACCATAATCAGCAGGGGTGCAGGGTAGGCCTTTGGGGATGCAAATTCCAAGCAGGCATCCCTTGAAGGGACAGGGAAACCTTTATGCTCCAGCTCCTTCATCCCCCAACAAACGGACCTGAGCAGGACCTGAGCAGCTTCCCAGATGGAGGTGGAAAGCACGTCATTGGTAAAATGTAATCCTCAACCCAGGCCTGTCCTTAGCTGCTCACGCTAAGACCCACCTCTGCCCCTGCGGAGTGAGTCATGGTGTCCCAGATCACGGGCATCAGATGACACGGGGCCCATGAGGCACCCAGCCTGTTCTAAGGCCGTGTGGGATTAGGGAGCTTTAGGTTTCTAGCACACATTCTGCAAGCTCTTCCCTCCGGGCAGGAGTGGGAGGCAGGATACTGGGGCTGTACCTCCTGGGAATTGGGAATTGGGGACTCCTCAGAGGCTCAGTCATCTTCCCACCCCCACACTTCTCACTGCCACCCCAGTAATTGAGAGAGTTCCTGTCTCTCATTTTTTTTTTTTTGTTCAGCACATCACAGGCAGCGGCTGGGCCTTCGGTTAGGAGTCTGAGCAAACTGGAGCTGAAATTGTCTCAGCGGGTAAGGGAGCGCTCACTGCCAGCTAGTCTCTGTGGATGAGCAGGAAGGAAAGCGCCTTCCTCTGCCGATTATGCTGTCCCCTCCTCACCCCACCCCAGGAGCCCGGACCTGCCCTTTGCATTAGAGCCCTAGCTCTGCCCCAACACCCACCTGGGCTGTTACACACATCCAGGAAGAGCTGATTTGTTAACTGTTGGTGACAAATAGCCCTGTGGAAATGGTCTCTCCACTTCTGTAGGCTGCCTGGCATAGCTGGAAAAAGCCCGTGTTTTGGAAATAGCCACTTAGTGCTTGCAGGACTCTGGGCAAGAGAGCCTTTCTCAGCCTCGGGCTCTGCAATGTGAAAAGTATGGAGGACAGGCGGAGAGTGCTCAGTGCATAAAGCGCTTGCCTCTCAAGAATGAGGACCAGATTTTGGAACTCTATGCAAAGTTGGGCAAGCATGGAGGCCTACCTGAAGTCTTGGAGTTTGGGAGATGGGATTCCAAGAGCAAGCAGGCTAGTTAACTATTCAAAACCAGGAGCTCCTGGCTCAGCCAGAGACTGCACCCCAGGAAACAAGGTAGAAAGTGGTGGAGGAAGACCAAGGTGTCAGATTCTGACCTCCTCATGCACATGTGCACACTCACCTGCACATATGAGTGCCCACACGCATTCAAATATGCATGAACTCTCTAGAGGTCTTGGACACACCGGGCCACTTGGCTACTCCCACACTTTTAAAATTAATTTCTTCAACTCGCATACAAGATAATTAGCTTCTCTGTGGCACTTCCATGCATATATCATTATGCCCTGTTCTTGTTCATTCCCTTCCCTCACTGCCCTCCCGCATACCCTGGGCAGCCTTCTTGCTGGGCCGCTTCCTCTGTACAGATAGTCCCACCTCCTACTTTCACGTCCTGTAGAATTCCTCTTCTCTCTCCTTAGAATCTCCTCCTCCTCATTCCTAGTCCCCTTTTCTAGTTTTATCACACACACACACACACACACACACACACACACACACACACACACACGCTTCTGACCAGAGAGAGAGTTTTGTTCTTGGCAGAAGAGTAGGAGTTTGTGCATCCATGTTCAAAGCTGCTCTTCTTGTTAGTGGTAGCCATACTGACCCAGCAGGCTTGTGGTGACCCATAGCCCTTTCGCCAGTGTGCTCATGGGTTCACTACTCTATGGCTTCTTTTCCTGGATCATGTGTTATTAGCCCTTGCTGCCTTACACATATTATATTACTATGAGTAAGATGGATTGACTGTGTGTGTGCTTCTGTGTGTAGACATCTGCATGTGTGTATGTATGTTTGTGCACATATGTGGGGGGCCATATATTGATGCCTGGTGTCTTCTTGGTCCCTCTCCATGCACACCAGGCTCCTGCCTTTGAATTACTTGAACTTGGGCCAAGCCCTGGTATCACCAAGAGCATCAGCCCAGGCACTGCCAACCTCCCTAGCCTGACTCTTACAGCCTTGATTTGAGAATCCTTCATCTTGTACTTGCCATTAGTTTCCTCTTCCAGATATCAAGGCAAATACAAGTTCTACTAAGACAAGGAAGTGGGCATGACTCGATTAGGGAGAAAAGCCCCAGTACAAGAACTGTTATCTGCTCCAGTGAGCCCAGCTTTCCATAGACAGACATGGCCCACCTGCCTGGCGTGGCAGGCCATTCTCCGAGCTCGCCATTGTTTTTTGCAGTGGCTACTCACCTTTTATATAACCTTCCCTGCTGGGCAGTGGTGACACATGCCTCTAATCCCAGCACTTGGGAAGGAGAGGCAGGCGAATCTCTGTGAGTTTGGGACCAACCTGGACTACAAGAGCTAGGTCCAGGACAGGGTCCAAAGCAACAGAGAAGCCCTATCTTGGAAAGCCAAATGTGTGTGTGTGTGTGTGTGTGTGTGTGTGTGTGTGTGTGTGTGTGAAATATATATATAAAACCTTCCCTTTCTGCTCTGTTTGAGCCCAGCTGGGAAGCCAGTGCTATCATCTTAGATCATACTTCTCTTTCCTGGATTCTCATGTATTGTGGAAGTGAAGCATTCTCAGAGATCAACATCTGAGCTCCCAAGGATGTCCAATCAATGCTCCACTCTTTGTGGAAGCGGGAAACAATTCACTGGTGTTAGCTTCTGCTTCTGAAAGCTGTGCATCCTCCTGCCTTGCCTGTCTTGTGCAAATCAGGGCCCTACAGCTTCTGCTAGCTACATCACCTCCTTCTTCTCCTTCAGGCACAAAGGTTAGTCACTGGCCTGGGATAACTCTAGCATGGGTAGGGGGAGAGTCACCCAGACTCTGGAAACCTCATCCTCAATCTTTCTCCTTTGCCCAGTGCCTAGGAACTGTTCTTCCATCTTGAAGGGGATGAGGTGGCAATCCACCTCTGACATTGCCTAGGTGCTTCTCTGAAAGGCAGAATGCAAATATCCAGTCTAGAGGAGGTGAAGGGATCAGTCCCCATCTGTATCTCAGGGGCCAAGGGCTCTGTAGATGAATGAGGAAGGAATCACTCATTGGCTCCTCATTTACCCTCAGTGAAGGTCTTCACGTCAACCTGCCCTTCACACTGACTTTGGCTGCTGGTCCCCTCAAACTACAGGAACATCAACCTGGAGATGGCCAAGTGCTTGCCTTTGAGGTCCATACACCACATGGGTGCCAGGCACTCTATAGTCTATGACTTAGCATAGACTATCCTCACAGGGCTCTCTAAAATGCAGCCAGGCAGGGGGATCTAAGCTTTACCTGGAATTGGAAAGTGATGAGGGAGCCAGAGGACAGTGTCCAAGCCTTTGTGCGTCATGGTCAAGGGCACAAGCAGGCAGGAGGTCAGCTCTGGGCAAGTGCTGGGAGGTGGCACCTCTGGTGGAGCCTCAGCCCTGGGGCAGGGTTCTTGGGAAGCAGCCTGGAGGTTACTGGGCAGAACATGAGCGAGCTATAGAAAGAAGGCCAAGGCCATGGCAAGAGTTCGGCTTTGTTGCTGTTGTTCTTGGCAGTGGAGGGCTATTGATGGTGCAAGGCAGGAGATAATTGACCTGATAAATAGTCAGGAAGACTATTTTGGTTATTGCTGTAGTCTGGAACATCGTCCAAAGACCTGCATGTTAAGGGTTTAGTCCTGAGCTTGGTGCTGTTTGAAGGCCGTATGATCTTTAAGAGGTGGGGCCTGGTAGGAGGTCTTAGGTCATTTGGGATGCCTCCTCCTTGAGTGGATTGTGGGGGGCATTCTCCACCTCTTTCTTTTGTACCCGGCCATAAGTGAAACTCTTTCTGCCACGTGTCCTCAGTATGATCCACTCTTCTGCCATAGGCCCCTCTGTCATGGGCAAAATACTTCAAAACTTCAAGCCAAAATAAAACCTTTCCTTTCTCTAAAGCTGATCATTGTAGGCGTTTATTGCAGTGATGTAAAGCCAGTGGACATAGTGGTGGTGGTCTGTGTGTATTTGATGAGAACAATAGCTTTTGACAAATGATCATGTATCCCTCCCAAGCATATTCTCAACTGGGACACATGGCATAACCTGGAATGGTAGAAACTTCTAGCGTCACCTGTAGTTTCTCTCTGGACCTTTGGCAGTTCTCAGCTTCTGGCCCTTCCTCCTTATGCCCTGTGCTGCAGTTCAGTTCTGGGATGTCTCCACAAAGCCTGTGTGTTGAAGATGTTCCCAGCATCGGGCTAGCTGCTAGCAGGAGGTAGTGTGGACTCAAAGAGATGGAGCCCAGTGGGAGGTCTCTGGGTCACTGGGGCGTGTCTTCCTTTCACTTCCTGACTGGAACAGTTGCTTTTCTCATTGCTGGAACCAAGTTGACTGACAGGAGCAGCTTAAGGGAAGAAGGGTCCATCGCAGTGGGGAAGGCATGGCGGAGTTCATGGCAGAGGCTTGTTCTTGTGGCCGCAAACAGGAAGCAGAGGAAACAGGTCAGAGCCAGGAACCTTCGAAATCTCAGCACAGCCTTTAAAGTGACACCATGAACCAGGGACTAAGTTCTCAAACCATGAACCTATAGGAGATGTGTTCGGCTCAAAACAATGCCTACTGTGAAGTAAGTATATAAGCAGGCTTGCTTACCACACGCTGCCATAATATGTGGTCTGGAGCCTCCGAAACCGAGAGCCAATGCTTTCTTCTTTAGCAGGGCATGGTGGAGCACATCTGTAATCACAGCACTTGGGGAGCAGAGGCAGGGGCATTACCAAAAGTGCAAGGCCAGCTTGGTCTACATAGCAAGTTCCAAGGTAGCCATGTCTCACAGAAACAACCAAATCAAGATCTCTTCCTTTTAGCAGCTGGTTATTGCGGGCACTTGTTACAGCAATAGGAAGCTGTCTAGCACACCTTCTATACGAAGCCATGAAATTTAGAAAGAAAGACTGGCCTAGGAGCCTGGTGGTGGAAGCATCTGTCCTCCAGCCTTCCTTCTCCATGACTGCTCTCTTCCTAAACTCCCCCAGACGAGGAAGTCCCACCTCGGTGCCATCTGCTAAATATCTCTGCAAGCTGAGAACAGTATTCAATCCTGGTGTGATTCTGAAGGCCAGGTCTTATCAGGAAAGGTAGGTAGGAACCTGGTTTCTTGAGGTCACCATGGTAACCAGCTGGAGGCAGGAAGGAGCTGGGAGTGGAGCAGGGCTGAGTCACACTGAGGAGGAGGCTGGGTGAGGGGACTTGGCAGACCAGGAGAACTGCTTCCTGCACTGTGAACCTTTGAGCTCCTCAGTTGCTCCTGTGGAGATCTTACATGTCCATGGAGGACCAAGGGTCTGCCAGTGGACCGCGTCCACCCTGCGGCGGGTGCCTGGGAACAAGGGTAGCAGAAGAGAGCGGAATGAAATGTTAGGCTGACTGTCAAAGCCATTCCCAACTTGGTCTTAGCTGACTATCTTAGTTTCTTCTTTTTGTTACTCTGATAGAATATCCTGACAGAAGCAACCTAAAGGGGAGAAGGTTGGTTTGAGTTCATGGTTCAAGGGCACAGTCCCTTGTGACAGGGAAATCAAAGCAGCAGGAGCTTGAAGCAGCTACTTATACACCATCCACAGTCAATGAAGCAGAGAACAGCGAATGCTAGTGTTTGGTTTCCTTATTTTATCCGGTCCAGGCAGTGTGGCATCCACTGTGAAGGTGCGTCTTCCCGCATCAATTAACCTAATCACAGTAACACCTCACAGGCATGCCCAGAGGCTAACCTCACCTGTGTAATCTTTCGTGGGTGTGCCTGGAGGCATCTCCTGTGATTCCAGATCCTGTCAAGTTGAGAGTTCATACTAAACCATTACAGCAACCCTCACATTGTCTCAGGGCATTCTTTGTGTTCCTGACCCCTGCCTTTCTCAGGAGAGACCTGGACTCACATTGGTACCTCAGCCTGATTTGTCTTTCCTCTGGGGACCCCCCCCCCCCATTTCATCCTTAAGCCTCAGGGGCAGTTACCTCTCCATCATGGTGTCTCATAATCTTATAATCTTTTCTCCTCTCCCTCTTTCCTGTCTGTCTTTTTATTTTATTTTATCTTATCTTATGTTTTGAGACAGGGTCTTGCCACAACCCGACTGTGCTTAAATTCACAGCAATCCTGCCTCAGTCTTCTGAGTGCTTGGATAATAGGCGTGAGCCCCTACACCTGACTGAAATATTCTATTAATAACCTCTCCCAGGGTGACTGCCACGTGGATCCAGTTTGGTACGGAGTGGGTATTCACTAGTGGGTGGGCATGTGCCCACCTGGTCTCTGGGTAAGACGGGCCAGAAGTCCCAGAAGTATTCATCTGCACGGAGCTCTGCAGACTCCTTGAGGGAGGGTATGAACGGATGAATCCATGAATGAGTCTGGTGCTGCTACCAACTGAGCCCAGGGCACTTGAGCTCTGCTTGGGCCATCCACACCTGGCCTTTGAGCCCGGAAGCTAAGCTGCTGCTGTGGTTACACAGGGACTCAGAGCACTTTCTAGCTTGTACCTCTTAACTATATTTTGGGGTGAGCAAAACTCACTCACTGTCCTGGCCAGACCAGTTCCTGGATTGTCCCATTAGGACGTACATGCATGTCTGTGTGTTATCTGTTTAAAATACAGATGTTTACATCCATCTCAGCCATTTACACGCACCTATAATGTATGTAAATGTGTGATGTATAGTAATCTATCTTTTGTATCCAACCATCTCTCCTCAATCATATCTGTCCATCTGTGATCTATTATTGTCTGCATAGCTTTGCCATCTACATTTAAGTGTATTTTTCTGTCTACCTAAAGAAAGGCGACTTGCTCAGAATTGGGTGGCCAGGGTATAAGAGTCAGGAAACTGGGAAGTAACTGTGGCAAAGAGAGAAGTGGGGCAGGGTGCCTTGTTGCTCTCAGGCCTGGGAGGAGTGGTGCTGGCAGAGATGAGGTAGTGGAGGGACAGACACCCTGGCTTAGAGAGGGGCACTGCAGAGCGAGGGACTAAGTAGGCTGGGGATGTGTTACAGCTCAGATGCAGGCTGCATGGGCGCAGGGTGGACGGGGGCCTCCAGGAGGATGGCGTCATTCACAGCGAAGACTGCAGAGTGAGGGGCCACCAAGGCCTGAGAACAGTCTAGCCGTGTCAGGACAGGGCAGAGGTAGAGAAGGTCACCCTCGGATGGTGTCTGGAACTGGCTGCTCTTCACCCAGCAGCTGCCTGCGGTGCCCAGAGGAGCAATCCCCCAGGAAGGCAGCTACAGCGGAGGAGAATGGGGGCTCCGGGTTGTGGGCAGGGGTGTGCCCATCAGTGCTGGTCTTTAGAGACAGTCGCCTTGTCTAAGTCCACTTGCCATGTCTTACAGCCCCATTGGAAGGAGCAGAGAGAGCCACTCAGGCTCCAAAGTGTTGCACCACTGCCCGCCTGTGGTGTCTTGGCGCAGCACTTGAGGTGGTGCTGCCTTCCTTGCTCCACCTCCCTGACCTGTACAGGTGTCTGGGGTATTACCACAGGGAGGCAGAAGGTGGGACCAGGCCTATCCCTCACCCCAATCCCATGCCGATTTTCTATCTCCACTCATGTCCTTAGCCTCATACCCGACGCCAGTTTCTCTACAACCTTTCCTCTTTGGTGAGCCAGCCAGTGTTGGGGACGGAGTCAGATTATACCAGGAGAGGGTTTGCTGGAAGGAGAGAATATAAGATACCACCAGCGAACCACTGTGACATCACAGTGTTTCCGGACTGAGTGCATTCTGGCTAACGGCAGTGCTTTGTGTGTCCACCCCCGGGGTGAGCCCAGCCCTGATGTCACAGGTGGACACACCTGTTCCAGTTGCACACATTCTGTTCCCTTTCCTGGCCTCTTTGGCTCCGTATTCCATTGGTTTGGGTCATGAGTTCCGCATGTGTTTGCAGATGGTTTCATATTTTGCCTTCAAAACAAGACAGGATTCCTCTTTGTATGACAGCTGAGGCCTACAGCGAGGGTCTTTCTTGTTACTAGATTCCTTTCTCTGTGTCCGGGAACTTCCATTTGGTGACCAGGCATTTACTCATTGGACAGCAGCTTACTCCAGCCCTATGTTGATTGAATCCCAATCTTGACACCTACACTTGGCTTAGTAACTTGCTCTACTTTACTTCATGGGAAGATGGAACCGAGAACAAACCTTAAAAAGAACGCAGGGCTAAACATCCAGTAAAGCTGCTTGCATCCTTCAGGGCCTCCAGGAAGAGAAAGCAAGGCAAGAGGAGGGCTGCCGTCTGGGTAGCAGTGTGGGCAGAAAGGTTGCTCCTATAATGAGTGTCCCGTGGGAGGCCTCTGGGGGGAGTTTCTAGCCTTCCAGGAAAGAATATTTGTAGGCCAGCGTGGGTTATCACCTTCCCTTTAGATATTTGCCTTTTGTGGTTACTTCCCTGCCTGCTTTTGAACATATGACCATTTTAAAAACTAGAATCGATTTTCCCAGAAGGGGAGCAAAAGCCCCCCTGCGTTCATGGAGAGCCTTTCCATTCCCACCTGTAACGAACATCGAGCTTCAGTGGGAATGGCCAACGCTTCGGGGCTTTGGAAATATGGATTATGTAGATGAGCTATTTAAGGACCTTTGAAAATGCTGACCGGGTCTGGTGTATTTACTGGCTGTTAGAGGTGTGGATTGTCTAATGGGCATTTGGGGACCTTTAAACACTGTGATCATGACGGATCTGGAGAACTACCAAATCCCTCCTGGCCTCTTAGGCCTGTCTGCTGGTGAGGAAAGGCTTGCTTAGGCAAAGCCGTGTTTACATGGCGCCTGGGGTCCCTGGTGCTAGTGGCCTGACAGAGAAGGGGAGAGATTTAAAGAAGGTGGTGGCCTCACAGTGGCCCCTTCCAAGTGGCTTGGGCTAGGAAGCAGAGCCGTAGACAAGCTGAGTCCTGAGGGCCATGTTAAGATCCCCGCTGTTTAAAGATGCCCTGTGAAGGAGGTTTTGATATTTTGTTCGACTCATTTTGCAAAGCGTGGGTAGAGAATTGGTAGAAATATGAGGGCGCTGGCTTCACCTGTCCCCCCAGTTCTAGACGCCTTAGACTCGGGGATGGAGGGGCGTTCCTTCTGAGCAACGAAGCTCTGGATCAGAGTACCAGGTTGCCACTAGAGACAAGGGAACAGGTATTCAGCTTCTGAAGTACTGATCGTGCCAACAGGTTGTGAAGAGTCTGGGTGGGCAATCTCGGGCCTCCCTGGCTCAGCCTGCAAGAGCACCAGGATACAGAGTTCCAGATCCCGACACACAGCCCTCCTCTGGAGCCTTTGAGGACCATTGTCCTTGATCCTGCTTTGTGAACAGTGGAGGCCAAGGCATCTCTTTTCTCCCCTCTTTTTGGCCTCCTCCATGCAGCCTGCTGGTAAAAGCCATGACTGTGAAGGTCAGCCTCCCTGACCTCTGCCGGAGACCATGGGCGAGTCTTTCATCTCTCTAGCCTTAGCGCCCTTCTCTGTAGACACAGGTGGTGCTGGTGGTGCCTCTTACGATTGCCAGGAGGATTATGTGTGTGCCCTTAGGCTTCATATCTGTTTGCTTGGAAACCCAGACTCCCACTTTATCTTCATGCCTGAATTGCTGTGTGACCTTGGACGATTTACTTCACTCTCTGGTCCTCATTTTGACTCCAGACTGAGGCATCAGGGTGGCCTGCTGATGAACTTGGGTGCCCACATCTGCCCTACAGGAACACTGTCCTGCCTTTTCCTCGGGGGACCAGCATTGGATGGAAGATGTCCCAAACGTACAAAAGAGGGCTGTCCCACTGGAATTGCATGTAGTATGGATACTGAGGAAAAGTGGTCTTAGTGGGGTGCAATGGACCCATTTGTGGTAGTTAGTGATCTCCAGGGAGGAGTGGGTTAGAGATAGAAGGGCGCAGGTTAGAGGCCATATGTTGGAGTAGGAGCAAAAAGAAAGGGGAGATGAGACTTGCATTTCTTAAAGTTTCTGCTTCTGGGGTCTTCTCCAGACCCTGCATGAAAGGTGATTGACACGGTCAGGTGCGGGGATGTCGGGGACATTCTACACTCATAACCTGTAGTCTTTCTTTGAAGTTGAGTGATGTAATTATCCACGGTTCACAGTGGAGGCCATGGGCAGGAGGAGAATGGAGAAGCTTACCAGACGAAATTGGTTCATCTGCACAGGACCCCCTAGCAGTTGAGACCCGAAGGGGGCTTGGGGTTGTGTGGCCTTTCCTAGTGCTCTCCAGTCCAAGCTGGGTCTATGGTCTGTTAGCCTAGAGTGCTGGTCAGGGTTGCTTCTACAGCACTGGTCTAGGCTCAGGGGAAATGGATGGGCTCTTCCCTTTGTGTTTTGTTGGACTTCAAGGCCTGGCCTTTTGCATCCCAGATTCTCCTCCTCTGGGTCTACAGTGGGCCTAAGCATGACTGAGGGGATCTGTCTGTCACTTACTTCTCCCTCCTGGCTCATCTTCCTTCCTCATTGTGCGTCTCTGTTCATCCCCATGCTTGCAGAAAGGTACCTAGTGGGTGGATACCTGGCCTCTCTATACAGCTCTCATACCGCCCTCCCAATGTGCTGGGAGCAGCTCCCGGATCATGTGTTCAAACCCTCATTGGTACTGTTGCTGGGAAAGGCTTCAGAACCCTTAGGAGGTAAAACCTTGGAGGTGAGAGTAGGCCACCAGGGTTGGGCCTTGAGGATTTGTGATCCTGCTGCATTTCCTGTTCACTCTGCTTCCTGATTGCCTACACAGTGTCACCAGCCTCTTCAAGCTTCTGCAGCCATGAAGGTTCTTCCATGATGGATGTATCCCCTAGGACTGTGTAAGCCAGAGTACTCCCTTCCTTCCTTACATTGCTTCCTGTCACATGTTCCATCAGAGCCGTGAGAAAAGCAACTTGTAGATTGCACCAGCACAGGGGCCTGAGTTCAGATCCCTAGGACTCAAGCAAGAAGTTAAGTGTCATGGTGTGCACTTTAATCTCAGCTCCGTGGGAAGGGGCAGTGGAGATGAGCAGGTCCCAATGGTATGCTGGCCGCCAAGCCTAGCCACTTGGCAAGCTCTAGATGTAGAAACACTGCCTCAAAACCAACAACAGCAAGACAATAGAGGAAGGCACCTGGTGTTAACCTCTGGCTTCCACACGCACACGCACACATTCCAAACACATGCCACACATATACAGTACACACACACTCCACACACGTATACAGTACACACACACTCCACACATGTATACAATACACACACACATACTGCAAACACATGCCACACATATATACAATACACACTCCACACATATATACAATACATACACACAACCCACACACACACGCACGCACGTGCCCATTTGCCACACCCTTCCCCCCACTCACGCTTTTCATTCTAGAAATAAAAGATATACATGCATACATACATAGAAAATTCTCTCTAGTGAGCTCGCTACCTACAAACCATCTGTCAACATTTCATCTAATTTCATCCTTAGCGTTTTCATTCCCATCAATGAGAACACATTGTAAATACAATCCGTTTCCAAGATTCTCTCTCCGTGTCTTATTGTGACTGTTCCCTCAGTCAGTCAATATGATCAGATCTGAATGGCCACACTGTTTCCCTAGAAGAGGTGAACATAGCAGTTGTGTCCTTAAGGTTTGACATCAACTCTGCGCTGGTTCTGCAGTGGTGCGGAAGAATCTCTTCCCCAACACAGTGACCCCTGGTGACGGCAGTGGCCTCTCTGGAGATCACAGCTCGCTTGCTGGCATTCAAAGGCTATGGCCACTGGGCACTGGAAGGAGGTAAAAGAAGGGCACGCGTCAGAGTTTCTTCCATCTCCTGGTGTGAAGCATCTGGTCCTGGACACTTTTCGTGTGTTCCTAGACTAGAGCCACTGAACGTGGACTAGGAATCGAGGCTTATGAATATTTAAACATAAATACGCACGGTCAGAGGCCATGTCCAGCTGCGGAGTTGGCTTCTCCCCTATTCATATGCTTCAAGAAGCTAGAATGTCAGACTCTAGGTGTGTGTCTATGGAGGGCCTGGGGAGATGGAGCCTACCCCGGGATCGTGGGGGAAATGAGCAATGCAGCCAGAGACCTGAACCTCCAAATCTCAGGTTGGGCATCTTGCAGCTTCCCAGACTGACTCCTGGAGATGGATTTTTTTGCCTGTGGCCTTATCCTTGTCCACCACTTCACTCTACCCTCCTAATAAGTCTGAATCAAATTTTTTGGCTTTATATTCATAAATTTGAAGTGGAGTTCTTAACAAGCCTGTCAGTAAGATGGAGAAGGGCGGGTGAGAAGGAGAGGTGAATTCGAGGAACTGGGGCTATTTTTAAACACATCCTCATTATTCCAGAGTTTGCGGGTCACCAGTGCCAGAGAAGAATTCCACAGACATGACAGCTGGTGCTAAAACAATTAGGCTCAAAATGACAACCCAGGGCTGTGTGTGCATGGGTGTGCGAGCATGGGCATGTGTGTGGCCAATCCTCTTCTTCCCTTTCCTTGGATTGCGAGGACGATTTCCTGGAAATGTCAGGTGCAGGGCCAGCTGTGTTAGTGGGATCTGGGACAGGGGCCCTGAGGATGTCAGAGCTGGACCCTCACCCCCCTGCTGTGCACACAGGCCTCACTGCTACCTAGCCATCCTTCTCAGCTGCTAAATATGGGTGGGAGCAGGGCCTCTGTAGGAGCCTCTTCGTCTCTGGAAGGCATCATGGGTCCAGCACGCCAGGCACTCTGATGCAGCCGTGTTATAGTAACCTTGAAGCCCCATCCCCTCATTCCTTTCCAGTCTCAAACCTGTCTGAGTATCCTCTTGAGTTCCCGGTGTGGTTGCTTATTAGTGGGAAAGGGATGCTTCACTTAGCTTTCTTCCTTCATGATCCCCAGGAAAGACCCGCCTTTTCATTTCCACTTCCCAGTTCCCCTACCCAGTGTTCTTCATCCCACATGCTTCCCAGTGCCCTCACAGATGTTTGTACCAGTTGGCCACTACCTATGCCCATCCTTCAGGTGGAATGGCCTGAGGAAAGACATATGAGGACACTGAGTATGTTCCTGGAGAAAAACCACATACAGTTAGAAGGGCTGTAGGGTGTGTATATGTCTGTCTGTCTCTGTCTCTGTGTCTGTCTGTCTCATTATTAGGGAATGAGTAGTAGAGTTAAAAGTAGGCTCTTGTTATGGTTTCTACTTGTCCTAAGGACAGTCCCTTATTAAAAATAAATTGTGTGTGTGTGCACATGCATGTGTGTGTGATGCATGTGTGTGTGTGATGCATGTGTGTGTAGGTATGCTTCTCTGTGTGAGCACCTGTGGATGTTGAAGTCCATGTCAATGCCTTCTTTTCCTATCTCTTTGTTTTAGATGGGCTATCTCATGGAGCCTGGAGGTCCTTGGCTAGGCTGGCTGGCCTGCAACCCCCCAAGATCTCCCTGCCTCAATTTCCCTGAGCAGCATGAGGTACACTGATGTGTACTATCATGTCTGGCTTTGAAATGGGCATTGGGTATTCACACCAGACCTTTATGACTCTGTAGCACCAAATCTACCCACCGAACCATTTCCCTAGCTCTGGGCCAGTCCTTTTCTGTGGACCAGGAGAGGGTTTGTACGACAGCACAGTAAGACACACACATTTGAATTTACACTGTTCTAGATGCAGGAGACAGGAAGCTAAGGGAGTGTGAATGGAGGGCTGTGCTTCTCTCTTCTCTTCACAGTCCTCTCGGCTAAGTTTCCCCTGTGACTGGAAATTCATTTCGTATTCTGCCTCTCTTTCTCACCCTGCTCCAGCTCCATGTGAAGGGTGAAAGTTCACAGCAGGGAACGTGGGAAAGGACCTCAGAGCTACTGCTCAGGTTAGCTGGGTGCTCAGATAATGTTGTCACTTGACAGTGGAGCCAAGTGCCTGCTGAGGCCAGTGACACCGGTAAGAGGCAGCCGGGAGTGACTGTGGCCCATTTCCCCCGCAAGAGCCCCTTATTAGAAACTAATAACAGAGAGCCACAGAGAAATATTTTAGTCAATATCTATAAAGGATGCTGTATTGATTTGAGAAGATGATAACGGAAAATGATTCCAGAAGAAAAGCGATTTTCTAGTCATTGCTTACTTTAAATTTTTCTCTCTCCATCTGTGTAGATTGGTAGGATAGAATTCCAGAACTTTAGTTGTTCAAGGTGGGGTTGGAAAGTGTGGTGGTTTGGCTTTAGTTATCAACTTAGTATAGCATAGAATCACTCCAGAAGAGTTTATCAATGAAGGGTTGTCTCCATTGCGTTGGTCTGTAGACTTGTCTGTGGAGATTGTAATTAGCTGATGTGGGAACATCCATCCCCCTGGGCACGGACGGCACCATTCCCTAGGCAGAGGGGGCCCTAAACTCTGTAGAGTGGGGAAATCTAGCTAAATACAAAACGTTCTCGCTGCTCTTGACTGTAGATGTGATGTAAGTGTGCCTGAAGCCTTGACTTCCCTGCTATGATGGACTGTAACCTGGAAATGGGAGCTAAAATGAACCCTTTCTCCCACCCCCCCCCCAAACCGATTTTTGTCAGGGTATTTTATCACAGAGGCAGAAATGAACATAGAACAGAGAGGCTATGTCTTGGCCCCCCTTTTTACCATGCCCATGGGTTAACTGAGACCCTAGAGGAGGTGACCTGTGAGAGCACAAGGACCACTGAATTCCATCTCTCTTGCCACATCTGCAACCCAGCCTGACAGCATTCACTGGAGCAGAGATGTTTCCAGAGGGTTTCCAAACCTGGCAGCAGAAGCATCGAAAGGAGAAGGTGTGAGGTTTGTAAGTAATTCCTGAGTGAGTGTGTAATAAAATACCACAGGCAGATTGGTGTAGAAATGCCAGACATTTCCTTCTCGTCATTTTGGAACCTGAGACGTGCAAGGTCAAGGCGCTGGCAGATGTGGTGTCTGGTGAGGGCCTGCTTCCTGGCTTCGAGACAGACATGGTTTTGTTTCATCCTCACAGGACAGAGGGAGCTCCCTGGGGTATTCTGCAAGGGCATGAACCCTACCTGTAAGGGCTCTATCCTTAAGGTCCAATTACTACCTGAAGTCTTCACCTCTGATACTGTCATCTTGTGGGTGACGGTTTCACATATGAGTTTTGAAAGGATACGTGTGATGCATGTGGACCTGGAACCTGAGGAAGTTCCATCAAATCTCAGACCACACTGGCATTCTAGTGAGTGAGTTACAGTGGTCCAGGGCTCTCATTCCAGTACAACCAGGTGGTGTGGTGAGCGCAGCACAGGAGAATGGCTGATCTTCAGGGAACACATCCATTTTGTCTTGTTTTTCAAGACAGTGTTTCTCTGGGTAGCCTTGGCTGTCCTGAAACTCAATCTGTAGACCAGGCTGGCCTCGAATTCAGAGATCCACCTGCCTCTGCCACCAGTGTGGTGGGATTAAAGGCGTGTGCCACCATCATCCGGCTTTTTTTTTAAATCTATTTTTAATTTTTAGATTTTTATCTATCCTTTGACAATATTATACATGTATACATTGGCCACATCCGTCCCCATCTTCTTTCCCACACAACTGCTAGACATCCATAACACAACCTACTGCCTTTATGTCTTCTTCCGTTTTGTTTTACTTTGTTTGTAACTGCCCGATTGATCCTGCTGACTTGATCTCATGCTGATAGCAAAAGCTGCCCGAGTTCATGTGAGCAGCCAGCCACCATGTCATGTCCAGGACAGCTGCGCTCCTCTCCACCTTATAGCTCTCTTCCACCCCCCTCTTTCATGATGCCCCCCTGGGCTTGCATGGAGAGGTTGACACAGATGTCCCATGTAGAGACCAGCACTCAATAGTCACTTACTCACATTACTCTCACCAGGTATAAGTCCCTGCATTAACTGCTCCCCACCATAGAAGAAGTTTCACTGATCAAGGTTGAGAACAGCATTAAGGATATAAACATTAATATTTAGAAGACAGTTTGATGATAAACCCATTTAGTAAAGCAGTCATAGTGGGTTCTCCCCTAGGATCTGTGATCATGTCGTCATCTTCTTCTTCTTTTTTTTTTTTTGAGAAAAATCTTCTTTTTTTTTTTTTAAACTAGGTTTACAGTACCAGGTACGGATTACTTCTTGTGGATCAGACCTCTCAGATCCAATCAGAAAGTGATTGGTTATCCCCATAATCTTCACGCCACAATTGCAACAGGGGACATATGAGGATAATTCTATAGATGTAATTCTTCCTAATGTTTAGCAGGCATCTGGGCCATCCTTCCTACTCCCCATGCCCAGCCCACCCTGTTGCATTTGGCTCAATCACTTATCAGTACCTAGGCTTGGATAAAAGTCATTTTTATGAGTGTCTCAGACCCATATGAGGCTTGAGGAGGGTGCAAAAAGATGTACTCCTGGCCCTCCTTGATGTGGTCCCAGTGATGGAATCAGGTCTCTTTTCGCTACCACTGATATTCCCATGCAGCTCCCTGAATACCAGCACTCTCCAGAGGCAGAAGCCAGGGGAGGACTAGGACCCACTCAGGAGAGGGCCACTCATTCAAGCATGGAATGTAGATATTACATGGAGGGTGGGCCGAGATGATGTTGCAGTCTTGGCTTCTTTCCTGGGACTTCAAGGTATGAGCAACTTGGGGAGGCTGAGATGTTTCCATTGGTAAAATACTTGTCTCACAAGAATGAAGACTTGAGTCTGGCCCCCAGAACTCATGTAAACAAAACAAAGATGGGGTGCGGTAGTGTGCACTTGTAACCTCAGTGCTTGGGAAGTAGAGATAAACTGATCCCTGCGAGTTACTAGCCAACTAGCCTAGTGTTACCAGCAAGCCTGGGGTTCCAGTGAGAGACCATGTCTCAAAAACAAGGTCAATCGAGGCTGACCTTTAGTCTCTGTGTATGCATCCTATGTGTGAGGAGCTAGGAGATGTCTTTTATGTATTTATACTCTGTTTCAGCTGTCATGACTCTTTCCTGGGCTATAAGCAGAAGGAGTCAGGAACTTGGAAATCAAGCAAGTCTTTATTTGCATTCTTGTGTTTATTTGGTGTATTGAGGCTCCTCATTTGTAGATGGGGTGGTTTCCCTTCTGGGGCCACTCAGAAGGAGCCCTCCAGGTGTGAGTGAAGGTCGGGAACTTCATGACCACCAGCTTCTGACCCTCAGCATAGTCAGGCAAGAGTGGCATGAACGACACTCAGAGATCCTGATCATAGAGTCAGTTCCTGTTGTCATTCATGGGGCAGATGTGACCTGGTGCGGGTCAGGCATGATCACAGAGACGCTTCCATCATTGCTCTGGCCAGACATTTTCCTGCAGTTACCCCACTACCTCTGAGTTCTTAAATGGACAGACCCCGCTGACATCAAGCCCAAATCCTCCTGAGTCATACGACAGCGTCAGATTGCAGAGGATACGACTGGCAACTGAGTCATTCTGCAGGAGAGGAAGCCAGAGCAGACTGGGGACTGGCTCTGCAGGGGCTGTCCCTGTGGGTGATGTGCCAACTCAAACTGACACTGTCTGAATCAGGATAGATTTAAACTGGAGTTAATTTCCCCAGGGGTTTGGGTCTTAGTGCCCACCCCCTGTCCTATGACCATGGGGCACTGATGTGGGCATGTTGCATGTGCACGTGAGCGAGGCATTGGAAATACATACCCATGGGCCAAAAGGGCGTTCAGGTCCCAGGCAAGGGGTGTGATTTCCAGCGATCTCCAAGGGATGAAATGTGGAGTCATTTCTGGAAGCTGTGAGGTAAATGACTGAGACATTGCTAGGGTGGGCTCAGCAGCTGCAGGGTCCACTCTGGGAATCACCGTCATTGACTGAGGCTGCACCCAAGGGAGGCAAGGAGCCCTAGACCCCTCTGAGAAAACTGGGCTGTGGGATCATGGAAACTCATAGAGCAGTGTTCTAGATGAGCATACGGTGGTATGAATAGGTCAGGAGTCCAGTTTGCTTGGGGCTCGGGTTGCTGAATGACAAGAATGGGACAGGGCTGAAGCAAGAGAGCAGGAACAGAGCAGAGAGGGGCAGAAGGCAGCCACTGTTACACTCACCCTATGCCCCCTGCACCAGTAGCATTAGGTACAGGATCCCTGATGTTGGCATCCTGAAGCATGTCATTATGATCTCTCTAAAGATGCACACCCTGTGCCAGCTCACCAGCCTACAGTCACCTGATCCTGAGCATCCTGCAGACGGAGAAGGTGCCCAGGAGTGTAGTATGGCTGGCCTTCTGCCTTCCCCTCCCCTCCTTGCCAGCTTGCTCTCCCCCCTCCCCATCTTTCTTTCCTCCCTTCCATGACGTCACCTCTCGCCACTGCCCTCACATCCTCATCCCTTGGCTTCCTGGTTGCCGGGCTGCTGCTGCAAGTGGTAGGTGCTGATTAAGATGGATGGATTGGTAAGAAGCATTGGATGTGACTTGAATAAAAAGCAGCACAGCTTTGCCTGGCTGCAAGGGCACACGGCCAGTAAGCGGCGTCACTCGGGAGATGACTTTACTACTGGAGCTTGTCCTTAAAATAGCAAGCATCCCCCATTCCATTTCAATCGCTATTTATATAAATGTAGACACACACATGCACATTGAAAAGTAACAGTGCCTCTGTTTCCCAGCTTCTCCTTCCCTTTCCTTGTTATTTCTAGCAGAGATCAGACGCTTATTTCCCCAAGACATGCGGAGAACCTTTAGTCCCTGGAAAACGCTGTCATTCTGCGACCTTCCAAGGTGGTTTGTCACCTCAGGTTGGCATTGTGGATGGTTTGATCCAGCAGAAACTTAATAAAAATCACGAGGGTATATTGGATAATGTTCTTCTGTGTCTTGGGGGTACCTGGAGGACCATCTCCTTCCCTCATCTCCTGTGTCACAGCTGCAGTGGCAAGAGTTCCCTCGGAGACTTTCACTCCAGATACAGAACTGGCTTGGTACAGCCGCTTCATGGTAGCATGGAGGTCACGAGATTTGTTCAAGGTTAATGGCAAATGGGGATATCTAGATCCCAATCCATTCTCTTGGTGTTTACTCGTGTCTCTCTCTGTGATGGAACAGGAGGTACTACAATGCCTTTGACATATTAGGTTCACTTAAAGCCCACAGGCTGTTGTTGGTTCAAGGTCAAACCCAGATTTTCTCTTGGTACAATTTTATCTTACTTACAGAAACCCCGAGTATTATTTCAAAGGATTCAGCCGTATGTCCCTCTGCATAGGCAACATGTTAAGGACTTGCTAAAGATAAGGGTCTTGGCTGAGTCAGGGGGTGGATTTTCAGGTCCATGGATTTTTCCATCCTAACAATTAGCCTCTCAAATCTATTGGCACTAAATCAATCTCTCTGTCTCTGTATCTCTGTCTCTGTCTCTCTGTGGTGTGTGTGTGTGTGTGTGTGTGTGTGTGTGTGTGTGTGAGAGAGAGAGAGAGAGAGAGAATCACACAGGAATGGACAGACAGAAAGATAGAGTATATATGAGTTTATTGTTAAATTGTGCTGTAGATTTTACAACATCTATTAATTTTTATAACCTCTGTTAAAAATAATTGACAGCTGAACAGCAACAGGCTGGAAGCGGTGATGTCATCTCTGCTATTTATAGAGCTCCATCCCCTGCAGAGTGCAGATCTTGATATTTAGACCGTGAAGGCCTGTGGGTAGGATTCATGCCCAGTTCTGTGTTTCCTGCTGTACCTGTCACATGGCTATCTTATGACATCCGTTGTTAACCACCTGTTTATAGACAGGAAATTAAAATCGGATCCAGGGCCTCAGTAGAGATGGGAGTTGTCCAGTTCTATTTTCTTAGCTTATTTTTTTTCCACTAAGCCACCAATTTCATATATTTGGAAACAAAACTGGAGAAGCAGTGTTTGAACCAGTTCCAGACTAGGTGCATGGTTAGAAGCAAACAAGAAAAAAAAAATGCTGTCTTGCCCAGAATAGGGAAAGATAGCTGAAAGGGAGTCCAAAATAGAATATGAAGACAAATTACTGAAGGCAGACTGTGCAATTCCACCTTTAATGAAATTTATATTCGATATAATGGTTCCAGACTTGTTTATGTCTGAGGTGCTCTTGACTGCCCACTCAAGTGCACAAGGAACCCTGCATAAACTTGAGCCATTCTTCATGTAGAGTGTTTTCTGGAGTGGTGTGTTTATGCTGACTTTAGTTGTTCCACCACAAATTTAAACTCTGGACAATTCTGAGGACCCTGAAAACATGAGCACAGCTTGTTTAGACCTTGACATTCAAATCAACATTGATCCAGCACCAGCTTCACTGAATTGCCTTTAAATCGTAACGGTCGTCAGGCCAGTCCATTAGAGAGATGATCAAAGAAGTACTAACTAGATTTTCAAAGGCAAAGAGGAAGTGATCTCACCCAGAGCAAAGATTTTAACACTGAGCCAAGTCCACGAGGCCATAGAAAGCTACTGTGTGGACCAGAGCAGGACTTCAGAAGCCTGGTTAGCACCTCTTCACTGCAGAGAATAAATTTCAGGACCATGGCCAGTACCTCGCAAGGCCCTGAGGTGGGGCAGAGCATGGTGTCAGAACAGATTAGGGAAGCAGGGCACCAGTTACTCTGCAGAAACTTTCTCAAGCCCCTTGCAGTTCCCTCATGCTGGAGTGTTTCCTTGCAATCTCTGCATTGGGGACCCCCTCAAAAGCATAACCACCAGGCGTCCAAATACTCACACAATGTTTCTGTTTATTGTAACATAATAGATTTATTGTTTCTGCAAGCTCTTTATGTAGTGGTCGGGGGTCATGATCTCCGAGATTGACAAGGAATATGGCCATCTGGAAAGCATGGTCACCTCCTGTAGGTCGCATGCTGAGGTGCTGACATGACCAGACCACAAAGGTGTAGCTCTGCTCTGTAGAGCTCTGGTCACCCGAATGCTGACAAGTCATCCCTGCTCACAGGCAGTCAATGGAATTATTAGGAAAGGGTTAGCCCATGTACAACTTGCCAGCACTGGGCAGCATCTGATTGTTCTTTTCCCTCAGTCCAAGCAATGAATGTGTAATTCATTCCTGTTACATTACTGGCATTCCAAGCAGCTGAGATCGCCTGGATGTCATGCCTTACAGGCATTACTCAGTTTCCAGTGTCACCTCCAGTGCACCTCATCTGGATGAGGACACAGCCCCACTGTACATCTCCTGGTACCCAGCCATCACCATAGAGGAGAGGTAAATCTATACCAGGTAGTTCTGACTAGTGTCAGGACTGAGTCTCACAGTTCGTGTTAACTAGTCCTCTGTGTGTCCAGCCAGGGTGCTGCCTTTTGCCTTTTGCTGAGAGCCATCTGGAAGGCTGTGCCTTTTGGCTCTCAGGAAACATTCCGTGTGCCACTTGATAGAATGATGAATCTGTCCCTTCACTCTGCAGTCACTGGGTCTTCATTTTCTGAAGGTATGCTCTGAGACAAGAGTAGGATCAGCAACTCTCTTTGCTCTCTTTCCATTCTTTGGTGCCTAAGTTGGCATCAATTTCTGCAGTTGTGGTACAACTTACCTCCCTCGGTTATGGGATGCTAGCACATGGAAAGCAGGCCTGGGGTTGTCCCCTTCTGTGAGTGGAACATCATGGAGCATCTACAGACTTGCTCCTCACAGCTCTCATTTCTGCATGTAACCATGAGTTTCATCCTCAGTTATACTGATGTCCCAGGTCTCTCAGCAATGTCTGTGCCTAAGGACTATAATGTCTGCCGAGAATTTCCAGAGAACAAGAAGAAAAAAGGCTATAGAGAAGACTAGAATTCACCAAACAAAATGATGGAGCATCTTGGGAAGGGCTGCTGAGTTTGTTCACTTGTCTGTATAACAAAGATTCATTGAGTACCTGCTTTGTACCCAGTGTTGGACAGGGAAAGAAGGCAGTTTCAAGCAAAACAGATCCCAGTGCTGTGTACAGGAGGATCATGATAGGGGAATAATCAAGAAAGCGTTGTATCAGGAAGAAAGGTTGGAGATGTGAGAGGCTATTGTTGGTGGGGGCTGAGTGTAAAGTTTTGCTTGAGATGGCCAAGGAGAGGTAGGGTCTGGGCATGAGAGAAACATGGGTTTCTCATTCATACTACTGCTAATGATGTCATCCTGACTGAACAGTCAGCAGAGAGACTGCATAGATTGATCTGTTAACAATATCATCGCTTTAGAGGTTACTGGACTCAAGCTAAGCCTGAGTTTCATACCAGCCAGGACCACATAGTGATACCCTGTCTTAAAAGCAAAAAACAAGCAAAGTAACCAACCAACCAAAGGAACAAACAAAACCCACTCCAGTCCCAGCACAGGACTCAAGAGACAGCTCAGTCAATAAAGTGCTAGGACCTGAATTCAGCTCCAGAATCCAAGTCAAAAGCCAAGTGTTGTGTGCACTTGGGTTTCAGCAAGGAGGAGGCAGAGACAGGGGACCTTGGTGCTTCACTGCTGGCTAGCATAACCTTCTTGGCAAGCTCAAGTCCATCAAGAGACCCTGTCTCAAAAAACATGAGCATCTGTAGAGATAGCTATGTGGTTAAAGGTATTTAGCAGGGGACAGGGGTGTGAATCCTGGAACCCACATGGGATGAGTCACAAATGCCTGCAATTAAAGATCCAAAGGATCTGATGCTCCTTTCTGGTCTCCATTGGCATACATGCATTTACACACACACACACACACACACACACACACACATATGAAACATAATAAAAATCACCTTTGAAGGTCCATTCTTTCTAGATATAGCATTGTATTAGGAAAGGCATAATACGAGTGTGAGAACATTCCCCCATGGGTTTTCTCATGGTGAGCTAATTTCATTTCATGTTTAAATATTTTATGCATCTGAGATTTACTTTGCATGTAATCTCCTCTTCTAAGGCATCTACTCTTCGTTTCTCCTAATGCCAGGTGATCTCTGCTATTATCACAATCAAATCGTCCATCACTCTGTCCACCTTTGTCATGTACCGGGTTCTGGTATGCTTTGCAGTCTAATTCTGCCCTTTCCAGGCTAGCCAGGACATCTACCTAAACCTTATGCATTAAATCTACACTGTTTCATCATCCTGTAGGCTTGTAACTGTTTATCACCTGATAGTAATCTCCCTTTATGACTCCTATTTATTCTAGAAACTTCCTAAATATTCTTATTTTTCTCCATGGATTTGAGGATCATCCTGTGTATTTAAACAAAACGCCATTAGCTTTTATTTGGTGGGGTTCATGATAAATTTGTGAATTAAATCAGAAAGAGTTTATCTCTTTACAGTCCTGGGATTTCTTAGCTAAGAACATGAGGTATGTTTCTGTTGTTTAAATCTGTTACTCTCAGACTACAGTTATAATGCTTCTCTCTTACACATTGCTGACTGAGTATATTTCTGTGTATTTGATTTTTTTATGTTACTTTATATGTCTCTGTGTGTATGTGTCTTTGTGAGGGCACATATGTATGTGCGTGCACACATATGTTTGTGTATGTTTACATGGGGGTCAGAGATGGACACTGAGTATCTCCCTCAGTCGTTATCCACCTTATTTTCTGAGGAATGATCTCTCACTAACCAGGAGCACCGCGATGCATCTAGACTGTCTGGCCAGCAGGCCCCAGGCATGCTCTCGTCTCTGACTTCCTGTGTGCTGGGATGATGTGTCACTGCATCCACTTTTTAAACACGGGGGACTGAATTCAGGCTCTGAGGCTTGTGGGAAATCTCTTTTGACTGACGGAGCTCTCTCCCTTCTCACTTTGTGTTGCGTTTTAGTGGCTGCTTTCATTTGAAATGTCAGGTATGTATCCTGCGCATCAGGCATTTACAATTCACAACGGTAGCAAATTACAGCTATGAAGTAGCAATGGCGTGGTTTTATGGTTGGGGGTCAGTACAGCGTGAGGAACTGTATTAAAGGGTCACAGCACTAGGAAGCTTGAGAGCCACGACTTTACTGCCGTAATCATCTGTTAGCCAATTCTCAGGAGTTTCCAGCTGAAAATTTGCCCGGTTTCTCCACCTCTCCAATTTGTATACCTTCCCTTGGTGAATTGGTTAGTACCATCATATCTGTACTGAAAGTCTGTCTTGGTAAAACATATATTGGGATATATCTAGTGTTTCCCAAATAGACATGTTGTTGTGGCCTTCCAAGTTAGCAGGTGTTTGTGTGGGTGTATGAGATTCTGCCTCTAAGAATCTTACTATGACCCAGGTGGTGGTGGTGCACATGCCTGTAATCCCAGCACTCTGGAGGCAGAGGCAGGCAAATCTCTGTGAGCTCCAGGCCAGCTTAGTCTACAGAGTGAGTTCGAGGACAGCCAAAACTGTTACATAGAGAAACCTTGTCTTGGGGGAAGAAAAAAGAGAATCTTACTGTGGTTTTAAAATGAAAACAATAGTTTTCTCTTGATGGGGAACGGGTGTCACATCTTACACGATGCCTTTCCAGTGTCTGTGGCAGTGAGGCTGTGATCTCTCTCTCCAAGGGTCCATTAGTATGGAAAGTTATGGTGATGATTCCTCGTGCATCCGTGTGTTTGTGGGACTCGTGACTCCTTGTCTGAGCTGTGTCATTCTCTCACTGTGTGGGTTCTGTTGGCTAATGTTTCATTTAAGCATTTCACGATAATATTCCTGAGATTGGCCTTGACTTTCATTTATGTTTCATGGCTGTGGGTTTTGCTGTCAGTGTTATGCTAATTTTACAGAAGGGCTCTGCGAGTGTTCCTTGCTTCCCCCATGCTCTGGAACATTCTAAGTGGATTTTGTGTCATCTGTTGTTTAATGATGAGCTACAAGTTTTCTGTTAAACCAGTTGCCCAGGCTGAGGCGAGGACTCAGTCAAGTGTTCGCCACATGAGTGTGAGGATCTGAGTTTGGTCTCTAGAACCACGGGGGAAAGGTCTGGTGTGATGGCTCAGGCTTAAAATGCCAGCCCTGGGGAGGCAGAGACAAGGACCCTCAGGCTCCCTGACTAGTCAGATTAGCAAATCAGTTAACTTAAGTATTGACCAAGGTTTCTGTCCCGCCCAGTACTGCAGCTGTTCGGTCCCAAAGAAACACACAGGGATCTAGATTAATCATAAACTGGTTGGTCTATTAGCTCAAGCTTCTTATTAACTCATTCTTACATCTTAAATTAGCCCACTATTCTGGTCTATATTAGCCACGTAGCTTGATACCTTCTCATCTTGCTTCCTCTGTAGCTGGATCACAACTACAGACTGAATCTTTCTTCTTCCCAGAATTCTCCTCTTCTCATGGCCCCACCTCTACTTCCTGCCTGGTCGCCCCACCTATACTTCCTTCCTGGCTACTGGCCAATCAGCATTTTATTAAAATAATACAATATAAGTGTCAGGGTAGAAGACCATTATCCCATAGCACTTAAGGCCCGTAAGACACCCTCTCTCAACAAACTAGGTTGCTGACTCCTGAGAAGTGGCCCTGTGGCTATTCTCTAGATTCACGCATGCATGTGTGCATGCATGCAACCATGTATACACAGAGAAATAATCATTTTTAAAACCTGACCCAGTTTTTGCAGCAAGATTAGCTCTGAGATGATATCCTCTATAATTGTTCTCTTTACTTCTTCTGTCTTTCCAGAGATTGGCTCTGGGAATCCACAATTTTCTATGTTTCAGTTCAATTAGGGTCACTGAATTAGCCACATAGAACGAAGCAAATAAGTCTCACAGGATTCTTTTAGTGATGCCTTCTGTGTCTATCATTGCATTTCTTCCTCTCCTTTCCCTCTCCCTCTTCCTCTTCCTCTGTTTCTCTCCCTCTGCTTCTTCCCTCCTCTCTTTCACAGGGTCTTGTTACACAATCCAGCTGTCCTTGAGCTCCTTGCCTCTGCTTTCTGATATTGAGATAATAGGCAGGCATGTGACCCTGGACTTGGCCTGCTATTTCTTGTGTGTGTGTGTGTGTGTGTGTGTGTGTGTGTGTGTATGAGCATGCGTACACGTGCGTGTGCACATGCACATTTTGCCTTTTTTCTTCTTTTCGTGGATTTATCTAACAATTCATTTTATTTTCCCCAAGAACAGAAATCTTGAATTTTTTGATCAAATCTTTGTTTTGAGGTTTTTGACTCATTAATTTTTATCAATTTCTGCCATTTTGATTTCTCTACATTTATTTTACTATTTTATTTTTATTCCCAGAACCACCCTAGTGTTTACAATGGTAGAACACTTTTCTGGGGAATCACAAGCTTGATCCCATGCATGCTAGGCAGGTTTTCTACCCCTGACCAACACTGCCCACTCATGTGAACCACCATCAGGCCGGGGGCCATTTTCCCATACAACTTTCATGAAATACAACTGTGTAATCTGGGTGGTAGGGACCTTGTGGGGTTTTGAATAAGAATGTCTGCTATATGTTTGAATACTTGCTCCCCAATTGGTAGAACTGTTTGGGAAGGAAGAGGAGGCCTGTCCTTGCTGAGGAAGGTATGTCACTGGGGACAGACTTGAAGTTTCTAAGGATTTTTGTCATTCTCAATGTGCTCTGTGCCTCCTAGCTGTGAGATGTGAGCTCTCAATAGCTGCTCCAGCTGCCTGTCACCATGACTTCACCCTGTGTCATGGACCCTCTGAACTGTAAGGCAAATTAAATCCTTTCTTTGATAAGTTGCTTTGGTCATAGTGTCTTATCACAGCAATAGAAAAGTAACTAAGACAGACCTCTATGAAATAGATAAACTCCACACAGCCAGGAAAGAGCAGAAACAGGGTTCCCCTGCAACCAACAGCACCCCCACTCCAGTGCAACCTGCTAGACTGGCAGCCAGGCCTCCCCTGAGTCTGCTCCATCATGTTAGCCTCTGTCTACCTTTGGCTGCCGTGTCAGCGAGGATGCAACAGGCTTGACCACCACATGCAAAGTCTGAGATGTGTCAGGGCCAAATTCTAGGTATAGTCAGCTTTTGATCCTTTTCTGGACTTGAGTTCAAATAATTTCCTCATGAAACAAACTGGCTCCAGCAAAATGTCCCCTACACCATAGCTTTTGCACCAGTTTTCATAATCAGGACGTCTGTTCATTTTCCCTCAGCCACAACAGGGCCACTAAGATGCCTGTTCAGCCTTGGGAAGACTCATCCTAAACCTAAGGACCACGTGTGGATTTGGGGAGAAGCGAAGGGGTGCAACAGAGTGGGGGCAGTGGCTTTCAAGAGGTCTGATCTTTCTCCTTTTTGCAAAGGTGACACCTAAAGTCCCCAAAAATTAATGTGCCTGTCACTGAGGGCTGCTTTATATTATTATATCTTAGATGAGAAAATTAGGGCACGGGAAATTGCCCCAGATTTCCTTCTTTCTTAGGAAACTAAGCAGTTCCTTTGCTTTCTTGGAAATGGTTTTCAGCTTGGGGGATCAGAGCGCAGCCTGGCTGGAGCTTCCATTTAGTGTTACTCTGCTGTTCAGCCACTGGCCTTCACAGCAGAACCCATGGGAGGAGCCCCATCCAGGGGTTGAGGTGGCTTGGGGAGATGCTCTGGTTGAAGCCCTTGCTCTAAGGGTAGCCTCCTGTTGGATAAGCCACTTGGGGTTTAGCAGTGGCTTCAGCCCCCTGTTTAGATGTCACGTGCCTCGCTCTAGGAATTGGTAGTCCGTGGAATGCCTGGCAGCCTTAAAATGTTCACTATGTTTCTATCTATGGTGTGGATTTGTGGTACCACATCTCTAATGTTGACACATTAGTGACACAAAGTGACACTTCCACTGGAGAAAGAATAAAAATCAAGGAAAGATGCAAATCAGAGAGTGCAGTTACCTTAGTTACAAGGAAGAAGTTGCAGTGATGGTATGGTCAGCCACTAGAACAAGCTATGCAGGGAAGATGAATGCCACTGCTTGCTTACCCGTGGAGGAAATTCTGTTTAGTTTTATGGCGTGGCAAGCACAGTGGCTAAATTCCAGGGTTCACCTAGTTCTGTGGACCTTTTCTCTTTCTATTATTATTTGAATTTGGGTGGTCCGGAGATTTACAGGTAGGGGATAGCTTTTTTTAAACTGCTTCCCTCCAATCCCACTGTCAATGAGGCCCCCCAAAAGTTCTGGAAACCCCCAATCCTTCCCCACATCTCATCGTCTTTGCCCTCCAAGTCTGTCACTACCACACCTGTCAACATCATGTTGGAAATGTTTCCTCTGCTGTGTTCTGTTCTTCTGGTTCAGGTCGCCGTGGGCCTCACCCGGAACATGGAAGGCCTAACCCACCTGACCTATAGGTATACGAGCTGTGCTGTAGGTGCTGCTGCTCGCTAGCTTCATTCTCAGAAAACCTAGCAGTTCCCTGGCCATGTTCACAGCCACAACCGTGTGTGCGCACGCCAGTGGGGGTCGGCACACTTCTCAACCTCTGAGTTTCCAAGTGGGTGGCTGACCCTTGCTCTTCTTCCCTTGTCAAATCATCCGGACCCAGCTGACAGTGGGTGAGAGAAAGCAGATGACAAAGACTCGGAATAGCATAGGAATCTGAAAATGAAGGCCATCTGTATTTGCCTAGCAGTCTACCCCTGTTCGTTTAGGAAGGAACAACAGTGGGCGTGTCCCCCTCTTGCCTCTCGTATAGCCAACAGACGTGCTATAGAGTCGTTGTCCCTTGTCCCTCCAACCTCTGGGTCATTACTCATGACCTATACAACCTACATAGGATCATAGATGTGTGAGTCATTACTCATGACCTATACAACCTACATAGGATCATAGATGTGTGAGTCATTACTCATGACCTATACAACCTACATAGGATCATAGATGTGTATCCTCACCCGAAGTCACAATTCAGACGACATGGGTAGGTATGGTAAGCTGTCATGCCTGATCGCTGGGACACAGATAGAGAGGTGATGCATGTAATCCATTATCCCAATCCATACACCAGTGGCTGATGTAATCCACCAGTCATCTGTTTAACACCATACTGAGCACTTGTTACATGCTAGGCACAATCCTGGTGCTGAGTTGACAGAAATGGACACAGAGGGTGGGACTGCCTGTCCTCATGAACTGACAAGCCTGAGGAGCCTTTCCCACATGTCAAGCAGAGCTAAGCTGTCTGGTTAACATCCGCTCACAGCTCACTCGGTCATCCCTGACACCCGTGAAGACATCTTTATCTTGAATCTGGTTCCCTCTGCCATCAGATGCTTTGCTGCCTCATCTCTGCCCCTTCTCCCTCCCCCAGGTTCCTATGCACTCTCATTGCTGTGGCCACTCCTGTGCCTAGAAGCCTTCTGAATGGGGCTGTGACCTCACGCTCAGCACCCACCTCAAACATCTATAGAAGTTCTGCAGAGGCTGTTCCCTCTGTGTTTCTCTCCTTGCAAGCCCTTGCATGTGGTCTCGGGTGCAGAGTCTCCTGGGTCAAAAACATCTGTCTGATACCCGGGAAGATCCAAGACGGGTGGTGGCAGACCTCAGGAGCAGGCTTAGGTGGGTGGATGAGCCTAGCAGAGCTCCCCTGATATCACTGCAGTGATCATACTAAACTCCAAGGAAACACTGAGAGGAATAAAGTCTCCAGCCCTTGGAAAGTCCTTGGTCTGAGCTGCAGCTGGAGCTACCAGCTCTACACCTCCCTTCAAGGGGTACAGGGTACATGTTCAAAGTCAACCTGCAAGGGACTGAAGCAGCTAGCTGAAAGGCTCAAAGTCCCAGTCCTCGGTCCCGGGCAGCCCTCTGAGTTCTGCAAGCAGCATTTCATATAGGCAGCAGAGGAAGAGGGAGGTGGGGTGCTCAGCTCCCCTTTTCTAGAAGGAAGTGTCTTAGGTGATGCCTTCCCTGCCTCTCTTGGTTGCCAGTGTGACAAGAAGTGGTGTTTCAAAGGGTCCCTGGCTAAAGGGATTGCTCCAAGCTGAGGGAGGGCTGCCTTTTAGCCTCTTGGGATTGGCCAGGGCTGGCGGGCAGGGGGCGGGGGCTTGCCTCTGTGTTGCAAGACACCAGTGATTGCCAGCCAAGACAAAGAAGCCCAAATTCTTTTAGCATATATGCATAGAGCTTCAGGAGACACTGCAAGAATGCAAGCCCAAGGAGCAGAGAGTGGGGTGGAGCAGGAGACTCCAGGAGACCCATAGGCAAGATGAAGGTTTTTTTTTTTTTTTTTCCAGTGGGAGAGCAGAGGAGGGCACAGAAGAGGTGGTGATGAGGTGGGGCTGGGCCCTAAGTCAAGCAGGACATTTATAGGAAAAGTTGGACTGTCGGGGAAGTGGGGATGGGAGGCCAGCTAGGGATGTGACGTTGGAGTGAGCCACTTGTGAAGCCTGTGTGATTGTGCCTGACTGCGGCTGAGAATGGAGAAGGTGATGGGTGATTGAGAAAGACACCTAGCAAGGCTGTCTTTAGCCAGAATGGGAGCTAGTGCTCGATCTCTCTCTCTCTCTCTCTCTCTCTCTCTCTCTCTCTCTCTCGCTTTCTCTCCCTCCCTCTCCCTCCCTCTCTTTCTCTCTCTCGCTCTCCTTCCCTCCCTCTTAATCTTCATCTCCCTCCCCCTCATCCCCCCCTTTGGAGGAGAGTACTTCAGAGACTCTGAGAACAAGTGAGGGGCTGGAGAGGTGACTCTGGGTAAGAGTGCTTTTTTTGCAAGCATGATGACCCAAGTTTGAATCCCAGCAGCCACGTAAAAGATGAGCCCAGCCACATGTGCCCGCAATCCCAACATTGTGGAGTAGGCAGAGACAGGTGGATCTTGGGAGAAACCCAACTGAAATAGCAGCTTCAGGTTCAGTGAGAGACACTGTCTCTAGGGAATAAGGAGGAGGGTGCAGGAGGAAAAGACCTGACGTTCTTCTCTGTGCTCCACATGCTAGAACATGGATGTACTTACCTACATACCACATGTGGCTACACCATACACTTTTAAAAAAGAGATTATACCTAGAATACACCTATTTCCATTAACTCAGGCTTCAACAAATTATTCCCCTCCCCCATAGCACATATATTATTCAATTTGTTTTAAATAGAGTGCTTGTTCCAAGATGTAGAAATCCACGGGAATTTATTAAGTCTTGACAAGAGTTATTGAATGTTCTATTAAGTTTTCCAAATTGGCCAGTGTTGGATGGCTTAAAAATTATTCATTAAGGCATAACATTAAATACCAATAAATTGCATGGTATATTTATGAACTATCTTTGAAAGTCATTAAATATGCATATCAGGCAATAAATCCATTCTCTCCTATAAGTCTCTTCTGAATGGTGGCAATTGAGGGTTTAGGTAATAGTCATGGGGGCGAACTAGCTTGCTGTTGGGTGTCACTAGGACCTCAAGGAATACACAGGTGCTAGAGCCAGACCCTTTCTGGTCATCATCCCTGCAATGGGATGAAAAGGGATAGACCAGGTAGACCATTTTGATTTGTGATAGCTATCAAAGGGTGAAAATTCAAAGGTTGGCAAGCCATGTGATGGAGCAATACATTATGTTCTGCAATCTCTGCCTATATTGCCATCACTGGCTGAAAAAAAAAAACCTTCCATTCACCCAAAATTAACCATCTGATTATGGGAGGCAGGAGCTCTTAGCCACAGTCACTACAGCTCAGTAATTCTCTCATGTGATGGGCTTTACTTCTGTATGGCCAACACTGTCTTCAGACTAGAATTGGCCTCAGTTACTGCCCCTGAGGATGAGGGACTTTGACACTCCCACTCCCAGTGAGTGTGGCTGCAAAACCCCACTCAGCCAACCGCGCAGGGCTCAGCTGTAGGTTGTTGGAGACTTCCGGCCGATCTGCTGGTGCAAGGGCAATGTCAGCTGTCACCCATTCTGAATCAGACCAAGGTTGTAATTTCATCTCATCCCAGATTGTCCAGTAATGGAGAGCGCAGCCCCCTCCAAGGCCTGCTGTCAGGCTGGTTACACTCCTGGATGGATGGCTGTCTTGGAGTTAAGAGAATCCCAGGCTGTCCTCCGCAGATGTTCTCCAGTGCAGAGTGGTCCGGGGGTTCCCAAGGCTGCCATGGCTTCTAGACGTTGCTACGGAGTGCTTTCCTGGGTTCTCTGATTGTGAAAGGGTGTGCTCGCCTGAGCAACTGTGGCCTGCTAGGCAGCATAACAGGTGTGGCGCCTGCTCCGTAGAGAGTCAGAGCCGGGCAGAAGCTCCTGAGGATGAAAGGCCCATCTTTGACGTCAGAGCCGGGCGGGAGCTCCTGAGGATGAAAGGCCCATCTTTGACGTCAGAAACACCTCATTAGTTCTCTGATCTGGAGTATGATTGATCGTTTGGGGAACAAAGATTAGTGGCCATGCCGCTTTTTATGGGGCATTAGAGTGACTGAATAAAATCAGTGGGGACAGAACGGCCACCTCTGTGGGGTGGGCCCCTGTTGCACCCATATCGCTCGGGCCACCTCAACCCTCTGCTGTATGGGAGGACCCATGCCTTCAGTTCTCAAGCAGACCACATCAGTTCTGGAGAAATAATAATAATTTTAAAGCATTTATTATTAAATAATAGTAAATATATTATTAAATAATAAAAAGTGTAAAAAGTAATATATATCATACATACAATGTATGCTTATTATAATTATATTTAAGTCGACAAACCCTTAACAATGGCAGCCCTCACACCAGACATGAAGCATCTGGGCCTGTGAGTTGTTCTGCTCAGGTGTTTGGTCTGAGTGTTGCATTTAAAAGAAAGCATTCTTAAATACTGAGTACTTATTATTTAATAACAACAAATTAATTATTAAATAATAATTAATTGTTATTAAATAAGTGTTTATTGTTTGATAATAATAAATATTTAAGTTAACGCTATCGTTATGTGTGTATGTGGCATGTGCAGGTGCTGTATGTTCATCTGAGTGAGGATATATGCGGAACAACCTCAGTGTCTTCATTTGTTGTCTGCCTTATTTTTGGAGACTATGTCTCTCACTACTTGGGACTCACCCATTTGGCTAGGCTGGCTGGCCAGCATGCCCTGAATTTGCCTGTCTCCATCTTCCCAGCATTGGGCGTACAAGAGAACGCCTCAATGCCCAGCTTTGATGTGGGCGCAGAGCGCCCAGCTTAGGTCTTCATGCTTGTACTTTGCCAACAGAGCTGTTCCCCCAGTCCTACTTCAGCTTAGAGACACAAAATCAAACCTCTTCGTAGTCTGAACACACAGAGAGACAAAGAGTAGGAAAATGGGCCAAGAGCAGGCTTCAAAATAAGGAAGCCACCAAGGCACTTCGGTGAAATTGAACCCTGGCGTTCCAGCACCCTGTGGCCTATTCTCCCACAGGAGAGCTAATGGCTTCACTTCCTCCTTCACCTCAGGTTTTGCTGGGATAAATGTTTCCCTCTTGTTCCACCCCACAAGCAGTTCAGGTCCATGTGTGGGCTGAGTGAAGCTGGCATTTCCCTCCTCACAACCCACAGCATAGGCCAGGGTCGGAGGAGCCTCACCTGGTCACTGGAAGATCAAGGTAGGAATGCATTTCTCAGCTTGGTTCACTTGAGCCTGCCTTCCTCAAGCATTGCAGCTAGGCCAGACGTCGTCGGGACGGGAGTCCACTGGTGTACATACACATGCATAGCACCTGGGGAGCCAAGCTTTGTTCTCAGTCTCCATGGTTGAAGACTATCTCAGCATCCTGAGTGCTCCCCCGGGGGACTCCAAGAGGTGTTAAGGCTTTCTCTAGTGAAGTGTGTACCACAATATTCGAGAGTGCTCACAGAAACCAGCGTCCTTTGATCCTACCCCACAGAGTTGATCCTGAAGGGCTGAGAATGGAACCTCAGAACTGCTATCTGATTCATCTTCTAGGTGGTACTGATGGAGCTGGTACCAGTACAGTGCATAGAGTGGTGAGGTTATAGCAGGGGTTCCATGAGTATTTGGGAGCTCATTTTAAATGCAAAGATCGTGGGCTTCCCCACAGACACACTGAATCAGACACTCTGGGAGTGGAGCCTAGCCATCTCTTTTGCAACCCTCCTTGCACCTTTAGTGACTTAGATGTACCCGAAGTTTGACAAGATCCCAGAACTCCCCTCAACAAGGGCTGGGAGTGAGTGGGGAACCAACAGGAGCTTGGTACCTGGGGATGCTGAGGCCTTTGTTTGTTTCCTGGGGAACCTGGTGTCCCAAGCTTGTGTGAGGCAGAAACCGTGAGGAAGCTGGAAGTACTTTGCCTGAAGCACAGATCAGTTGCATCCCCGACATCTTTTGGTGGTGATGGAAGCAGGAACATCTGCTCAGGAGTTCTCACCTTTGCATTCAGTGCAGAGGAAGAGTTAAGAGTAAAGCTGTCAGACAGCCGTCTGTTGCCCCGGTAACACCCTGCAGCTGCCAAAAGAAGGAAACCTGAGCTTCCAGGCACCAGGCCCCATTCCCTAAGTCTCAAGTGAGGTGTTTGTCATCTACATTTTCCTCTTGGAAAAAGGGATGGAGAGCTGATTCCATAGGCCTCGCTTGCTAGAACTTACAGTGTAGGATGATTACCAAAACCAGCCTGGTCCCTGTCTGAGGTTCAACATGGCTATGTGTGTGCCCAGCACTGTGATAGGCATCCGTGACCACAGCGAAATGGCTGCCCCGAGGCTGTACCCCAGGCTGGGTAGTCTGTGACCTCTATAGCTCCATCTTCTCCACAGGTGCAGGATTGACAATATGGGAAACCTAGAGCCACACTCAATAGGCTGGCACCCTTGTCAGAACACAGAGAACCCCCTGGGCTCCCCAGAACTGAGAAAGGAGGCTTAAAATGGATGTTCTGATTTCATCTCTGTTGCTGTGATAAAGTGCTCTGATGACAACCAACTTATAGAAGAAAGGACCCATTATAGCTCAGAATTCTGGGTATTGTCTCCATCACTGGTGGGGGGGGGGGATCACGGCAGCAGGGGCTTGAGATCTCTAGTCACACCAATCCAAGTGGAGCAGAGAGAAACGAATGTGTGCGTGTTCACTTCCTTTCCTCAGCTTGACCTTTCGACTGTCACACGGTTCAGAACTGCCCAGGAAACTGTGCCACCCACAAAGTCTTCCCCCATCAGTTCACCTAAGACAGCCCCTACGTGTATAGAGAGACACCCCCATGGATCGACTCAATGTAGACAATCCCTGATTGTCTACTTGAGTAATTCTAGGTTGTGTCAAGTTGACGGAGAGCCATCACAATGGACATCTGTCCACAGGATCCAGAGATCGGCCACCGGCTTGGCGTAGAGCTTCCTGGCTAATGAATGGGTCCTCAGAGCCTTGACCATGTGTCTTCCTGAGTGGACAGCCAAGAGCTCTGTGGGTATCCTCGCTGGGCTCCCCAGCCTGTCAGTAGCTCTTGGGAATCCCTCCAAGAAACAGGAAAGGGAAAAAGAGGCGAAGAACAGGCCAAGTCGGTGCACTTGTTGTGGATTCTGGGTTAGACACAGTTTCCTGTGTCTGCGTGACTGACAGAACTCCCATCAACTTCCGGTACCTTCTGGTGTCTTAGCCCTCACAGCTACAGAAATGTTGGAGGGTGTGGCTGCAACAAGAGGGCAGGAATGAAGCGAGAGGACATAGGATGCTGGTGTCTGCTGGCTGTTGACTCTGTGCTGACAACCTACATTCAGCCTCTACTCTCTGATGGAGACTTGACACCCCTGTTACAGAAATGGAGATCAAGGGGCATGACCATGAGTTTCATTTCAGATCCAAGATCCCAACATTCATGCCGTGTGTGCTTCACCCACTTGGGAAGTAATTCCTTGGGGGACTCAATGCTGCACTCCATTGTAGCCACTGGATTCAGATAAGAAATCCCATTCCACATGGTGTGGCCATACCAGCGAGGGCTGACAAACCACACCTTGAAATCCCCAGCTAACTGAATCTGCAGGTACAGCTGGAAACCTGTCTATAGACACAAAGAAGGTGGGCCAGGGACAAGGAGCCCTCAGCAGGGTGCCCAGGCAAGGTGGCATTTCAACAGGATCCTGAAGGGGAAAGCCATGCATGCGTCTCTGGGGACACTACTATCTGCCGAGGGGAAAGCTAGCGCAGTGGTCCAGGACTGCTCAAATGGTGGGAGTCAGGTGAAGGTGTGGGTGTCACGAGGAAAAGGGAGGAAGGAGCGTGTTCAGCCTATTGTAAGGGGCTAGGGTGACTTAGGGGACCCAGTAAAAGGCCCAGGTTCAAAGGACAGTCATATCCTGGGAATGCAGGCAAGATCCAAAGTTGTGATTCTGTGTAGCTCCCAAAATAGAAGAATTGGAAGCTCCATGTGAAAACAGAGCCAAGAAGGAATGAGAAATCAAAGGGAACCTGAGGCCTCCTTCCCCGTGAAACCCCATTGCCAGCACTACAAGCTGTACGGAAGTGTACTGGCATCTCCAGTGGGGGGCTCTCCTGGGGGACTCATGGTAGCTACTATTCCTACATATAGTGACTCTGCCTCCCAGATGGGGGGAGGAGGGAAGGCAGCACAAAGCTGATTATGGAACAACTTGTAGTATGTGACTTAATAACCTCTCTATTGTATAATATTATGCTTCCGAAAAAAAGTCTTTAAGCCTGCTTAGTGCCTACATTTGCTTCTCTAAAAAGGCGGAAAATCAGGCCCCTCCGTGTGCTCCAGGGGAGCCGCCTCCTCCTAACTCCCGCACCTCCCAAAGCCATGATTAGGCCAAGGGTCTTGCATTATGCTCCAGAGAACCGCATGGGATAGGATGGGCGTTCCGAGTGCTCAAGGTGCAAACACCCTCCCCCAAACCAGGGACTGCACTGATGCTGAAAAATACAAGGTACAATTAGGCACTCATTGTGCCCAGTGCATACAGAATGCTCCATTTTGCTGTCAGGGAATCATGTTTCTCAGGGGTCTTCAGTGTGATTAAAGGCCCCCGCCTCACTGCCTGGCTTCTCTTTGAGCTGGCGACAGCAACCAAGGAAGCCAGGGTTGCTGCTGCCCAGGAGAAAAGCAAAGAGGTTGTAGGTAAATGCAGGCCTGCACTCTAGGAGAAAAACTATAAAGAACCACAACAGAGGGCCTGTGCTGTCTTCTCCACGCCCTGGGCTGTGGCTGACTCCCTTGAGACCCAGGCAAAATTTGACGAAGAGGAGGCTGGTGGTTTGCTGAGCCTGTCGGGTAGGTTCCGTGTATAAGGGTCTGAGAGGGTAGTCCTGAAAACATTTAGTATTGTTTTGTATTTGTGCATATGGTACATAAATGTGTTCGTGTAGGTTTGTACGAGCGTGCATGGTGGCGTACATTCGTGCATGTGTGTGCATGTGCACCAGAGGTTGGTGTCAGTTGTCTGTTTCTCAATCATCCATCACCTTCCCCTTAGAAACAGGGCCTCTGACTCAACCTGGAATTCAGCCATTCTGCTAGGCTGGCTGGCCAATGGGCTTGAGGGATCCTCTTGTCTCTGCCTCCTCCTAGTGCTTATAGATAGATGTAAGGCACAGCCCCTGGCTTTTGTATGGGCTCTGGGGTTCTGAACTCAGGTCTTCATTCTTGTGTGGTGTCCACTTTAACTGAGTCACCTCCCTGGTCACCATTACCTTGTGTTTGGGGGTCTTTACCATCGCTGAGTATTTGCTGGGCATTGCCTCCCCATCCTAAGGCTGCATCCAGCTCTGGCTTCTAAGCCCATGGCTACTCTTGCTTCCTCCACTAGTCACAGCTAGCGGGTCTGCTAGTCACACCCCAGCTCTGTGAAGAAGGCAGCTTGTGTTCTAAAGTCTTTAGACCAGCTCGAGGTTCTCATAATGTCTCATTCAAGTTCCCAGTACCCCATGCTTGGAATGTTGCCAGTGGCCAATTGCCTACCACATGGCCACCAGATTCCCAGCTGGTTGGCACACCAATGCCACAGTGATCTTCTTAATTGGTCAATTGGCTCTTGCTGCTTCACTGTTGAAATCTTATCCGTGGCTTTCCCTTTGTGCTTAGAAAAAGCCTGACTTCTTAGGCTGGGTTCTGTCTACTCACTCTGCGTTCCCTGAGACTTTAGACAGTGACATATGCTGTCCCTGCTCACCCGTAGCTTCTGCCTGGAGTTCTCATTCTATCCCAGACCCAGCAGCATCCCTCACCTTGAAGGAAGGAGCATTTGAGGAGACAAGGGAAGGAGAGAAATGTCTGGATTTGAGACGACTGGTCTTGGGTGTTAGACAAGGAACGGGTTCTCTGTGACCTTGAACATATCATTTAACACCCTGGGATCTTGGCTCCTTATCTGTAACTTGAGGATCACACCTCCCCCTTCAGTGGAGTGTGCACAGGATCAAATGTGTTGGTTGTGCAAAAGTGACAGCCAGCCCAACACCTAGTGGGAATTCCAAAGGTTTCCCTTTTTATCCTCTGTGGAGACGAGCTGGCTCCTTGACTAGAGGGAAGGCCTGGTGCTCACTACCTCAATTCCCTGCTCTCTGCCCTCCGCTATCTGTGGGAACCTCTGCCTGTTGCCCTCAGACACTAAGCAAGTCCTCTGCCAAGAGGAAAGCCAACAGGATGTCCACTAGATGGTTGGCAGACTTGAGGGTTTCCTTGAAGATAAATCTGCTTCTGCTTGTGGCCCCTGGAGTGACCCATGGGGGCCCTGTGGGGAGGGTTGGGACAATCTGAAGAGAGTCAGGACAAGTCAGGCGTAGGATGAGGTAAGAAGGGTTCCATGTGTCTATTTTAAGATGCTCATTTTCAGACATGTATACACACAGCCATCTGCGACAGTGAGTGCCACCTTAAATATTGCACCCTGGATCCCTTTATCAGCCCTGACCACAGAAACTTGTCTTTGGAAAGTTATTGATGGCCTCCTCTGCTTATTCTTGGATTCCTTTCAGAATATCCCTGCCATGGGAACTGTCTTATTCACTGTTCTGTTGCTGTGAAGAGACACCATGGCCACGGTGACTCTTACAGAGGAAAGTGTTTAACTGAGGCTGGCTTACAGTTTCAAGGTTTAGTCCGTTATCATCAGGGTGGGGAGTGTGGTGACATGCAGGTGGACAGGGTGCTGGAGAAAGAGCTGCAAGTTCCATATCCAGCTCCATAGGCAGCAGGAAGAAAGAGAAACAGGCCTGGCTTGGGCTTTTGAAACCTCAAAGCCCACCCCCAATGACACACTTCCTCCAACAAGGCCACACTCCCTATCTGTCTCAGGAGTACCACTCCCTGATGACTAAGCATTCAGATAGTTTAGCCTATGGGAACCATTCTTTTTCATCATGGGAATGCAGAGGAAAAGGCCCAAAGGAATAGCCGTCCTGCGCGTGGGTCTTCCTGCCTTCCTACTGATGCTGAGTCACGGGATACTCCGTGCTGGAGGTGGTAAGGCTCAGATGAGGTCATGAGGATGGAGCCCTTGATGGCATCAGCAGCATCTTTACAGAAAAGTGGAAGATGGAGAGATTTTTTTTTCTCTGTCCCTGCATATAAGGGCACAGCAAGAAGGTGTTCATCTACAGGCAGGAAATAGCCACCTATAGGACCCCCAGCTGGCAGAAAGTGGTGTTCACCAGGAGCTAACCTTTAATCTTGGATACTCTTAACCTAGTTGTGAGAACCAAATGTCTTGTTCAAGCTGTTGCCACAATGGTACTTAGTGGTAGCAACCCATACTGATCTAGGGGTCCCCTAGAATTTTCTTACCTCCTCTACTTGGGCCGCAGAGGACAAAGGTCCTCTGTGCACCAGCCTGTTAATCCTGGACTCCTCCCTTTGCAGCCAGGGGAACTGCATGAACTGTCATTGTTTCTGTGAAATCTCCCATCTGGGGACCACAGAGCAGCTGGGGCTCATGGCGATCCATGAGCAGAGACACTATGCAGGGCATAGAGAACCCTGTGTTGTTACTGGCAGCCTGAAGTGTGGTCTTCATCCATAAGAGGAACAAGGCTCTGCACTCAGCTTAAGGCAGAAATGTAGGGGTGACTTTGCACAAAAGTGGAGACCTTTGTCTACTGGCCTTACTACATCTTTGTCCCCATCCCAGGGAGGGCACCCCCTAATTGCATTCTCCAGAGCCCTCGGCTGCATACCATTTCTTGTCAAGGAACTGGTTTATCCCTACTTTGGCCTGGAAAGCAGGAAGAACCAAGATGAGAAATGGAGGCACACTGGAACACTACTTGTAGTAGTCTCTGGTGGCCACCCTGAGGCCCAGCCAACAGCCTGACTCTGTCCCAAGCAAAGGAGATGCTGGTTCAAGGGACATCACTAGCATTCAGTCCCCACTGCCTGAACCACAGCCTTGATGCTTGCCAGGTTACTGCTTCCTCCAGGCATTTATTTGTGCTCAGCTGTGGACGTCCAGGCTTCAAGATGATCCTGACCAGAGAAACCTAGCCCTGGTCTCCTGGGGGAAATGCTACCCCAGGAGGTTCATCTTCCTGTTTGATTTAACCAAAGATAACTCAGCACCAAGCAACCAGTAGGATGCTTCTAATCTCCTAATTATATTAGTTTAATGCCTATGCCAGAGGGCCAGATTCAGATCTGAATCCCAGGTTTCAGACCTCTGTCCCCCCAAGGCTGCTCACAGATGGCTCAGACAGAACATTCCTTTTCCAGATGACTTGGTCTGGGCATCATCCAAATGGGACTGCCATCTCATGAAATGGCCTGCAGAGTCTGACTCGGGCTATTTTGAGTCTAGAAGGTGAGGTAAACAGCACCACAGGCTCTTTGGATGCCTCAGGACTCAGGCGAAGGCTCAGGGAGAGCAAGCAACTTCTCCAGAGCGCACAGCACACAGCGAGGCCCCCACACACTCCAAATCTCCACACGCTTCTTCTCCTTGCTTTAATTTAGTGCATATCAGAGTTTAATCACTGTTCTCTTTTTCGTAATGCTTTGGTTCAGGTTTTTAAAACTTTAATAACACAAGTGGCCAATTTTAGCTGTTGGCTCAAGCTCTTGGGGCATAAAGTGTTTCTAATCCGTGTGAACATTCCTGGCCACTAGTCTGGTGTGACCTATGGGTAGAGGGACACCAGAGCCCTACTAAATGCTTCCCCCACTGTGATAATGAATGGCCAAGAGCATTGGAGCCAACTGTGCTGCTGGGAGATGGGCAGGGTTGCATACCTCACGGCAGGGGTCCTCTCCATCTGTCCTGCCAACCATATACATTCCTTCCTGTTGGGAGCAAAGCTATCCTCATCCTAAAGTTGCGTGTCTGCCCACAAAGGCTGCGAGAGGTTGGTAGGTGGATCTCCTCAGCCACCTGGAGCCTTCCATAGTGGGGAAAGGACACCATGTACTGAGTGACTCCTCAAGGCTCCCTCAAACTCTGAAAGCCCAAGGGTAGGGAGGATTCAGATCCTTCTGTATCAAGATGTAGCCACTTTTTGAGACTCTTGCTTAAGGCTTTGTTGTACTGATAGGGAGGATGAAGGATTAGACAGGCTGATGGAGTCCGGGACAGATATTTTAAGGGGTGACTTTCCTGTGAGCTGGATGACCCCAATAACAATGAGTGAAGCAGAGCAGGGAGCAGGTAGGATCAGGGGACAAGGCCACCTGGCAGAGGGTGGCCTTGGACATTCCAGGAAAGCCATCTGGTTGCTGCATAGGATCTCAGCATGCGCTTGGTCCTACTCAGCCTTGGGGTCATTTGTGGACTCTCTCCCCCCCAAAAAATATATATATATGTAAAAGCAGGAGACAGTCTTGGGAAAGAATGCCAAAGCTGAAGGAATTGTGTGTCCCAAGAGAGCAGAAGTCAGATGTAAACTTTGTCTGTGTGTCTTAAATGTGTATGTTGTGTATGTTTGTGTGTTGTCTAAGTATGTTGTGTGCGAATGTGTGCGTTGTGGTATGTATTGCATGTGTGTATGGAATGGTGTGTTGTATTGTGTGTGGTAGTGTATGTTTTACGTGTGTATTGTGTATGTATGAGTGTGTTCTATGTGTGATTCATGTGCTGTGTGCATGCACATGAACCAGAGGAGGACATAGGTTCCTTGGTATAGTACTGTCTGCCTTACTACTCGGAGGCAGAGTATTGGGTTGAATAACCATGGCCCCCAAGGGAGTAAGTACCATTTGAGGATTAGGGGGTGGCCTTGTTGGAGGAGGTGCTCATTGGGGGTTGGCTTTGAGGTTTCAATAGGCCCAGTCTGTCTGTCTGTCTGTCTATCATCTATCTATCTATCTATCTATCTATCTATCTATCTATCTATCTATCATCTGTCTGTCTGTCCATACATCTATCTGTGCATCGGGCTATAGCTCTCAACTACTTCTCCAGAACCATGTGTACCAGCACGTTTCCCCTCCTTGATAATAATGAACTAAACCTGTGAAACTGTAAGCAAGACCCCAATTACATGTTTTCTTTTATAAGAGTCGCTTTGGTCATGGCGTCCCTGCACAACAGAACAGTGACTAAGACACAGAGTCGCTCACTGAACCAGCCAGCCCCAGTGATCCTTATGTCTCCACCTTTTACTGCCTTGAGGCTACAGGCCTAGCTAATTACATGGGTGCCAGGGCCCACCCAAACTCAGGCCCTTGTCCTTGCACAGCTAGCACTCCCATCTACTGAGCCCTCTCCGCACCCCAGAGCTAAATTCTGCAGCATGCCTGGGCAATAGATGTCTGACAAAGGTGCCAAGACTATTAAACTGGGGAAAACCACTTTTTGAACGAATGTTGCTAAGATGCTAAGACCACTGGATATCCAAATGCAGCAACACACACACACACACACACACACTATCTCATAGTGGATATAGACACAGATGCAAAAGTGAAAATTATAAGACTTGTAGGAGAAAATCTTCATGACCTTAAGTCAGGCAAAATCTTAGGCATGACAACAAAACACAGATGTCAGTGGGATCGCTTTGAGTTTCTCTCCATTTAGTTTGATGTTGGCTGTTGGTTTGCTGTATATTGCCTTTATTTTGTTTAAGTATGTTCCTTGTATCCCTGCTCTCTCCAAGACCTTTATCATACAGGGATGTTGTATTTTGTTGAAGGCTTTTTCAGTATCTAATGAGATGATCATGTGGGTTTTTTTTTTTCAGTTTGTTTTTATGGTGGATTACATTGACAGATTTTTATATGTTGAACCATCTATTCATCTCTGGGATGTTTTTCTGTTGTGTTCTTGGATTTGGTTTGCCAGTATTTTATTGAGTATTATTGCATCAATGTTCATGAGTGAGATTGGTCTGTAATTCTCTTTTTTAGTAATGTCTTTGTGTGGTTTGGATATCAGGATAATTGTAGCCTCATAAAAAGAGTTTGGCAATGTTCCTTCTGTTTCTAATGTGTGGAACAATTTGAGGAGTATTGGTATTCGTTCTTCTGTAAGAATCTTATAGAATTCTGCACTAAAACCATCTGGCCCTGGGGTTGTTTGTGGGGGGGGGGGACTTTTGATGACTGTACAGAATAGAGAATGTTTTTTAAATGGATGGACTCAATACTTCTCTTCAGGATATATTTATTTTTTATTTTATGTATGAGTGTTTTGCCTATGTGTGTGTGTGTGTACCACAAGAGAGTATCAGATTCCCCTAGGAATTGGTATGTGCCACACTGGAAACTGAATCCAGGTCCTCTGCAGAGCAGTCAGTGCTCTTAACTGCTGAGCCATTTCTCCAGCCCTCAAAAACTCTTAATAACAGAGAAAATATCTACTTTACAAGTAAACAAACGATCCCAATAAACCTTTCTTCAGATACATATTTCTCTGAGACATACTAACAGTCAGTGAGCAATTAAAAAGAAGCTGAGCATCACTGGGAATCAGAAAAGGATGTGTGGAGGCCATGGTGAGATATCACCTAACAGTGCCAGTAGAGCCAAAATGAGCTCAAAACACGATCTTAGCAACTTGGGAGAATTGGAATCTGTACACATTGTTGATGGTGTGTAAAATGACAGGACGAAGCTATAGATGCCTAGAAGCTCCTCCGACAGTTAAACGTAGAGTTAACCTATGACCCAGAAATCCCAGTTAGAGAAATACCCAAGAGAGGCAAAAACACACCCGTAAAGAAGCCTGTACCTGGCACACGGTATGCGTAGGCTTGTGTTTCCTCACTGCATCCGTCGGATTAGTGTACTAACTGTCACAAACTCACAGTGTGAAATGACTCAGGGATGGAAAGGAGTGTGGCGCTGATACCCGCTGCCCAGCAGTGGACCATGCAGACACAGGGCTATGCCGTGCTTCCCATGAGTCCTTTGTATGATGCATCTCGGATATGCTGACCAAAACACATTGGTGAACGGGGAGCTAACGGGTGCAGGATTTGGGGTGTGTGCTGAGGTTTTGCAAGGAGGCTATGGTGACGGTGCAGGACTCTGAGAACGTGCCGAAGCTGCTGCATGGCACACCCGGAGCTCCTGTGAATGAAGCTGTGTGAGAGATGGAGGAGTGAGTCAGGCCATCCAGCGTTTCCCCCACCCCTTTACAAGATACACAAAAGTGCGCAAGGTTGTGGGAGTCTCGCAGCCATCATGATGGAGTGATGGCTTAGACTGGCAGGCACATGCCCCGAACAAGAGATTCTGGCATTTCTTTCCCGTTTCCTGGGGACTTGTTGCTGGGTATAGTGTGCATGACCGTGTGTGCTAGACTATAAAATATACAGGCCCTGGCCACCCTACAAGGAGGAATGTCCTTAATGGGCCCTCCAGATGAGTTCAGGTCCCTTCTGTGTGGGGGTGGGCTGAAACACATGGAGGACTCTGGGAAGAGAGAGGTGTAGGGGAGGCCATTTGGCGGAACTTGGACTTCACCTAGGGCACTAGACACCTGTGCTGAGGCTCCTTTTCCTTCTTGCCCTCCTCACCTGGCCCAGAATTACCTTTAGCCACCAGCTTCCCTTAGTTCCTTGAAGGAAGGGTAGGGAAATAAATCTCCTGCCTTCTGTCCCGCCGTACCTTTCCTTCCTGATGTCAAGAGCCCGACCAGGCTCAGAATCCCCATGCCCAGCTCAGACCAGGCAAGAAGAAAACTTTACTCCTCCAACCCATCAGGGACACCATGTGAGGGGTTCTTTAGATGGACCCTGTGTGGTCCCGGTGCTGGTTTGTGACTGGCAAGGAGGGGGTCATAGAGGTGGGGCCTAGTGAACAGAGGAGCAGGGGACCCTGGGAAACATTACCCCTCCTGCTTAAGGGGCAGATTAGTTATGGTCCCACGTGTCCATCATCAGCATTGAGGTGGGATGTGGGGCGAGGTCATAAGGCCGTGTAAAGCAGTGTTTCCGTTTGACTGGGAGAACACAGGCTTGGAAGTTGGGGACTCCTACAAGAGAGTAGGGACACTTGGGAGTAAAACCTAAGGCATCCGGGTGCTGCGTGCCAGGGGCCGTGACTGTTACTGGAGATGAAATCTTCTATGCTGCCGTCTGCCCAGAGTTGCTTTAGCTGTCCCTCCAACTGTTTGCTTCTCTGAACTGTGAGCTGGCTGTTCCCTGGGCTGAGCACAGCAACTCGCTCCAGGGGCTCTGTGTCCCATGTCACTTCTGTCCCCAATTCCCCTCCCTTTCCCATCCTGGCATGACGTCATATCACTATTTACTCCTTTGCTTGCTGTGTGCTCCAGGTGGAAGCTGACTTCCACGGATGGGGACCTGGGATGCCGTGTGCTCCTGACTTCAGGTAGCTGGGTCAGGACTAGCTCAGGAAGGCGGATGTGACTCTGTGTAATTCAGTGAACCCCAGCACGCACACACACCCGACACCCACCCAGCTGTGTGACTTTGGACAAGTGACTCACCATCTCTGTGCATCTGCTTTTTCCTGTGCGGAATGGGTAGACAAGAGAAACGGCCTGGTGGGGCAGATGTGGGGGTCGGACAGGATGGATTGTGTAAAATGTCTAGCAAGCCAGCTGCCTCAGGAAGTGCTCCTGGGTGACCTTGGGAGGGAGGAGCTTTGCCAGAGAGCAGAGAGGTCCTTGGCACTTGCCAGCAGTATCATATGTGGTTGCTGGCTTGGGTTATTTCCCGATGTGCTGAAGGGCAAATTGGTGAATAATTCATATCTCTGTCTGAGGAAGAGCCTGGCCCTTCTGTCCTGAGCCTGACACAAAGTTTAGACTCGGACCATGGCAGGACTGTGTCAGTCAGTTCTGCTAGGGAATCCTGGAGCCTCACAGTCCCCATTCACATCAGAGGTGACTGAGGCCCAAGGTGGGGATGACAGAGAAGGCAGGTGCATGGTCCTCACATAGCCGACACCTCTACCTGGGGCTGCAGGCTCAGGAGGGGCTTTCAGCTCCTGCTGGTTCCCAGAAGGAATGGGTGCTGCCATCTGCATGGGGTCCCTAGAGAGAGGGGGGAATCCCTGCACCTGGTCTGGAAGAAAGGAGCCCTACCACAATACCTTCAGGGGGACTTTTGGGCAGCCTGTGGATTCAGAGCTCTGGGGAACCCCTGTGTGACCCATTGGCCAGGCTAAGATAATCTAGAAGTGAGGTCTGCGGGCAGACAGTGGGGAGATTCCACCTCTGGTCCCTGCCCATCTGTCCAGTCCTGCATTGTACTGAGGAAAGAGGCAGGAAGAGGATGCAGTGGAGCCTCAGGCAGGGACAAGGCTGAGATCTGAACCCCTGCTGGGCTTTACCTCCTCCTGGCATCTTCCTTACTCCCGGAAGCTGCAGCTTGCAGACAGCACAGTCTATGCGTTCTGGCCTGTGCACTTGGATGAGCTGAGACCATTTGCTTCTGTTCCTCACATCTGTGAAACGGGGACCGCTGCAGATGTGCTCCACGGAGGACAGGTATCCTCTTGGAAGATCACCAGCATCTCCTGCTGACTTTAACTCCTTCATGACTGGGCAAGCCCTGGCTCCACACATGGCATATGGGGGCCCTGACTGCTTTCCATTTAGGGAGTGTCCATGAGCAATTATGTCCCCCTGGATGTAGAGACAGGTGGCTGGATCCATGGAGAGGAGCCTAGACTACAGCCCACAGTCTGCTGTTGGGGCTCTCCTTCCCTTTTGTAGGACAGAGTCAAATACTATGGATGGTAGAGAGGACACAGCTATGTAGAGGTGTTCCAGGAAACCAGAGGAGAGAATTACACCGGGAAAAATAGAAATCACTGAGCGGACACATTTTCTCGTTTCGTTTCTCACTTTATTTTGAGACGGGGTCTCTTATAGTTGATGATAACCTTGAACTTCTGATTTTCATGCCAATATTGACTTCCTAAACCCAGATTGAGTGGACTCTCACCATAGGAAGGTGAGCATTTGAGTTGAGCTAGATCCCCTTGCTCAGCCTCCTATGTTGGCTGATCCCACTCCAGCCCTTGTGGCTCTACAGTGTTGATGAGGTTGCCCAGAGGTGGCCAAGGGGAGGGGCCTCGGCTGCTGAGCAGTGGGTGCTCTTGGCGGATGAGGGATGGAGAAACGGAGGACTCAGGGAATGCGGTCTTTCCTGGAGTCCAGGAGACCATGGGCATGTTTACTGCAGTTGCCTGTTTCCAGAGGTTGCACGAGACTCTTCTTCACCCTTGCCCTGAGCCACTCGGAGGAGCGCCATCTCATGCCTGCTCTCTGGTTTGTTCTCTGTAAGCCCCCCTACTAGAGCTCAGCTGATATCGACACTGGGAGACAAGGGCTAAAAATAGCTCTGATTTGATGCATTGCACACAGGGGCTGAGCTGGCAGCTGGCCCCTCCACCTTTCTCCATGTCAACAGCTTCTCAGCTGGTGTGCTCTGTGTGTGTGTGTGTGTGTGTGTGTGTGTGTGTGTGTGTGTGTGTGTGAGAGAGAGAGAGAGAGAGAGAGAGAGAGAGAGAGAGGTGTATTCCAGCCTGCCTATTAAAGGTTCTAGAATCCACCCTCATACTCAGGAGAGAGCCTGTGGCCTCTGAGTCCTGTGGCCTTTATGGGTCTGTGTTGCTGACTCCTCCTGGCAGCACCCTGGACCCATTCAGTCTTTGGCGTGGTTTTGACGGGGTTGAGAGGGGAGACTTATGCATGGTTCTTCTGAGCACATGATAAGCACTAGAGCTGGGAGAGCTCTGGAGGTCAGCAGCTGCAGCCCTGCCCTTGGAGCTGAAGGATCTGGACCCGCTCCCGCTCCCTTACACTGCCCTCCTGGCTCCAGTTGCTAAGTGCTTCCTAGTGCTCACCCCATCTCTGCTGGCTCTGACTCAGCTCTGGGCCCACTCCAGATGTCCATCTCTGGAAATACGGGCCGCCCGTGCTCAAATCCAAGATTGCTGGCATCTGATGGCCGAATCAGCTTTCCACCAGAACAGACGCAAGGCTCGCCCTGGCACACCGGCTGCACACGTGCCCTGATCTTCTAGATGCCACCTTGAGGGTTAAAATGTGCCAGGAGAAGCATCTGTGTGTACAGGTGACTCCAGCACGGGGTGAGTGTGCAATGAAGGGAAGGAGAACTGTGACCACGTGGAGATAGACTTGCGTAGCGGGCATGGACATGTCACAAAACCATGCAGAGAGAGGCTTGAATCTGGCTGTATGGCACGGCCAGGTCATTCCACTCTCTGAACTTACATCTCTTCACTTTGGAGCTAATAGGTCATCTAAGTCATAGCATTGTTCAAAGGAGTAAATGAGGTAGGGCGGGACAGAGAGGCAGAGACATCCAGGTCAGTCTGCAGTGTACACCCTGCTGCATCCTCTTGCCTTGGCTTCTTCATCCCAAAGCATCCAGAAGAGCATGCGTGTTAGGACAGGCACTCAAGATGGAGGAGACTCATTTCCTCCAGTGAAAGGAAGCTGTTATCACATTGAGGCTCCCATGCTCGCGGCCCCTGTCCTATTAAGACACGAGGACAAGGGACAAGAAATAACCCTGGCATGGGATTAAGTCATCTAGAGGGAGCCCAGTCTGCCCTGGGAGGATTGTGGGCAGAGGGTAATTGTTGTGTGAGGCCTCTTGTTTGTTTCCCGGCTGCCCAGACTCCCGAAATAATCACACAGAAACTATATTATTTGCAATACTGTTTGGCCAATCGCTTAAGCATATTGTTAGCTAGCTCCTACATCTAGAATTAACCAATTTCCATTATTTTATATTTTACCACAAGGGTTGTGGCCTACCGGCAAGGTTTTAACTAATAGCTCACATCTTTCCCCTCTTGGGAAATGGCATCTCTTTGACTCCTCCTCCTCTCTCTCTATAGATCTCTCCCAGCCTGGCTATGTTCGGTTAAGCCATTGGCCTAGAGCAGCTTCTTTATTCATTAACCAGTAAAAGCAGCACATTTATAGAAGGACCTCCCACACCAGGTAATGACTGAACCTAACCACCATGATGAGCCTGTGGGTGGAGAGCCAGCAGGTGAGAGGTACATGCAGGTATGTGTCAGTCATGGGATGTAGCTCCTAAAGACATAGGGACAGGCACTTGGGTAATGACATCCAGACTGGCCTCCGTTTTCTCTGTAAAATGGAAGTGATGAAGAGCCCTAGATAAACAAAAGGCCTACCCAAGCCAGGCAGCCGCTGTCTCCGCACTGCTGTCCCCTCCTCTGGGTACTTTATTCCACAGCTGTCACATAAGCCACTGACTCTGGTCCTTTGATCTTGAGATGCGTCCGGAAAGAGACAGGATGCACAAGAAAGGAGTCTCCACACCCCTTCCACTTCGAAGAGGCAGATCTGAGAACATCACACTTCCAAGTCACTGTGATAAGTCAGGCTTCCCAAATCAGCCTGTCCGGGAGAGGGAGGAAGTACAGTGGCGTGGACCAGGCCAGCTGGAGGCAAGACCTGGCAAACTGAGCCCCCAGTGAGCTCAAATAGTTTGGTGACCATTAGCTCAGCTGTCTTCAAGAATGTGGATGTTGGCCAGGCATGGTAGCGCACGTCTTTAATCCCAGCATTTGAGAGGCAGAAGCAGGTGGCTCTGTGAGTTCAAGGCCAGCCTGATCTAGAAAAGAATGAGGACAGGGTATCATGTAATCTAGGGACCCTTTCTCCTCCTTTCTCACTTGACTCCTAAATAAGGGGGGGTCTGCTTATCTCTGTGAGATGGTCCGGTTTCTTAGAGGGGCCCCATAGCTCAGCATGGGTTGGCTTTTCTCTGAGTCTGTCCCTTTCCTTCTGAAGGCCATGATGGCAATGAATAACCAGGAGAAGATTCTTTGCAGGGCAGTGGAGCCAGGCAGATCTCCCCCTCAGCAATCCAGATGGGCTGTGGATATAAAGCTGTGTCGGCGCGACGGTGTCTACAGTGTCTGTGCCAATCGGATTCGAGTGTGTGTTGTGTGGCGTGTGTTGGGGTGTGTGTACACATGTGCACACTCTGTAGACAGTCCATGTAGTGTGTGAGGTGGGGACATGTGCGTTTGGAACAGAGCAGCATATATGTGGAGTGTACGGGTATTGTGAACACCGTGTGCTGTGTGTCTTGTGAGGGGTGGGCAGGTTCAGCTGTGCGTATGTGTGCAAGGGAATATGATATGTTTGTAGCACCCACATGGGACGAGGGCAGAGCCGCCCCGGGTACCCCCACAGGCGCGGCGGCCTGTGTCCAGGTGGAACACCGCACAAAGGTATTTTCAAAGCAGCAAGGAGTTCTGCAGGTGGCTGCTTATTATTAACTTCAGAGAAAAAGTCCTGTTCTGCCTTTGAGGTTGTCTTGCTAGGTCTTTCCAGAAAAAGACTAAACAGCTCTTTGCCATGAAAAGGTCAGCCCGCTGTCCCACAGGTTGTTCATATATGTTCTGTTGCTAGTGGAGACCTTGGACTGACCACCAGGGTCCTGCACATTACTGTAGCCTTGGGCCTTGAAGACCTCCTCCCGGGATTCAAGGGGTCGTGGGTCATAGGTCATGCTATGCCTACTGGCCTGATGATCTCAGACTTTCAGTCAAAGCAGAGGTTCTCATAGAAAGCCCCAGAATAGCCTGAGGCAAGAGGAGAGGTCCACTCTCTGCCTTCTAAAGCTGAGTACTGTTCCAGGAGCCATCAAGTCTTTCTTGGTGTGTGAGAGGCCTGGTCTGTGTGGCCCAGCCAATATAGCATCGGGGATCATGATTGTCACCTCACCTGACTGCAGTTCTGATACACCACCCTTCAGGAGTCGATTGCATGGTGATCCAGACCCCAAGAGGACAGCCAGAACTGGTGGCACGGAGTGGATTCTCTGATTCCCTCCTTTTGCCTTGAAGTTGGGGCAACGGCTTGTTTCTGTGACACCAGCCAGCAAGGGATGGTGCAGCTTGCCGGTGAAGTGCTCAGTAGCCTATTGCAAAAGGAAAGTGGTTGGCATTTAAGGTCACAGTCACTATGTGCAAGACACCTGTGTCCTGGGCAGGTGGTTCTGCAAGTTGGCAAGAGGTGTCCAAGGGTCTGGTAAAACCTTAGAGCCCCTTGACAAACATTTGGCTTTGTGCCCACCCTGCTTCCAGAATAGCTGTCTGCAGATGCTCTAAGGAGAAAAGGGGTCTCAGTCTGCACCCAGGTGGCCTACTCTGTCACTTAGGGTCACAGGTGAAATTCAGGGCCTTCCGTAGTCTCCGCTCAGTCTTTCAGCAGATTTCCAGTGACTTTCAGGGGCTCCATGGCCCCCTGATTGACCTGCGGTCTCTAGAAGAGAAGTCACGGTAACCCCGTGGGGTTGGAGTCAGGAGACTGGGACGCATGCCCTTGTTGGCAGAGGAGAGAGGCAAACCTGGGGGGCTCCAGCTCTCTCCTCCCCTCTCCTGTGCTCCCATCCTCTCTTCCCTTCCTGTCTCTGTCTCAGCCTCCCCACCCCTGCTCTATCTTCTCCCACTCTCCTTTCTTTTCTCCTCCGCTATAGTGTGATGTTGCAACAGCTCAGATCGCAATGCTTTAGCGCTGCAGTGGAGCTGTGGAAAATCATTCCACGCACGCAACCGTAGATGGAACTTTGAGTTTGGTCTTTTCCCTGGCCTGGCTGAGTGTAGTTCCACCCACTCTCTTCATGCTGGGCAGCGGGCAGTGAACCGCAGCATTCAGTCAACCATAGACACCAGAGGAAACAACCCACATCCCACAATGCACTGTGTCGCTAGGCTGCAAGTTCAAGGTCAGGTATATCCGACGTCTTTTTGACTTATGTGTTCAGAGACAGATGGACTAGCATTGTCACTTCGTAATGTGTATCTGCTATGGCACCAGGGTCTGCCAGGCACCAGGACTCTGGTCCCTACAGGGTCAGACCCTCCTGAACAAGATGCACATGGAAGCGCACACTTCCCTGAGCTTCTAGCTGTAAGTTAAGCTCACTAGGAATTACACGCATGTTCCAGATCTTCCTTAGTGTAGCTACGTGTAGGGTTGCACCTAGCCAGGGACCCCCTCCTTGGCCCCTGAAGTCCAGAAAAAAAAAAAGCAAGCTTCAAGCAGTGAGGGCCAACTGTATGACTTCCAGGCAGAGCAGAGCCCCAACCCCAGGCAAAGGGGAGATGTTATCCAAAGGCCTTCCTGGTCTCCAGAGCCAGAAAGAGAAAGCTAGCCAAGCCCTGGATTGGAGTAGGAACCTGGATTGGGACCCTAAGGACTTAGAGGAGACTAAAGGACTAAGACCAGGCTGGGGTCTCAGGCTCCCTCTGAGCCAGATGGGACCCAAGAGGTGGGTGGGCTCCTGAGAAAAGCCATTGCTAGGTGAACGGGAGGGTGAATGGTTGCTAAGGCCACTCAGCTTGCATCACTGTCCACATAGATAGCGCTCCAGAGCTGGTTTGGTCCAAAGGGACATGTCCTTTAGAATGAGGTCATTGGGCTAGTTCATGATGCCCCAATAGTCCCTACCCAGAGGCCCAGAGGTGTCAGTATACCCATAGTAATCTTGCTCTAAGCCATGTGAAGTCATCTTCCAGGCTGGTGTCCAGGATTAAGCCCAAAGATTTTGTTTAAGAGTGAGAGGAGCAAGGGCGGGATAGAGGTGGTAAATCTCACTTGCCCGACCCCTCCTAGTATCTCCTTGCCTGTCGGGCCCTTTGATGTCCGTAGGCATGGCCTTCTGAGTTCTCAGGCTCTAGGTCTGTGCGGTAGGCAGGGGATTGTGGACTTGCTCCTGGGGAAAGCGGGATTCCAACTAACTGGCACTTGGGGACAGACCGTGCATTGTCACTAAAACATGAGCTTTACGTCCTTACTCCCAGACATCCCTTGTTTATTTTATATTGATAATTTGAATTTTTATTGAGAAATGGCCTCTCTGTGTTGCCTGGGTTCACCCTGGACTCCTGGGCTTAAGAAATCCTGCCTCAGTTTCCCAAGTAGCTAGGTCTCCTTGGGAGCCCATGCCAACATTCTGTCTCCAGGATTAACCAACAGATAAAAACCTAAGGCAGCATATGGAAGTCGCTCAAACATCTCTCCAGTTCCAGCCTTATGGATCCCAGTTGACCTCAATGAAGCTAGAATGGCCACCCCGAGGCCATGGGGCTTTGCTTAGGGTTTTAGACTTTCTCCGTCCATTGTATCTTTTATTTACTTGCCCGCCATGAAGGAAGCCAAATTATGGCAGAGGTGAAACGAAACAAGAGTTTTATATCCTTTTTCAGGACTCGTGTGTCCCTCTGCCTCCATCCCGGCCTTCTCCATGACCTACCCTTGTCCTCCGTGCCCACGGTTAGGCCTGCTTACATCTACGTGTGTCTGTATTGTAGTCTAGGGTCTGCATGGGAAGGAGAGTGAGCACTTGTGGGGTTCCCCTGAGTTTAGGTCACCTCACATAGTCTTACGCTTCCCAAGCACACTCATTTTCCTGCAGTTTGCTGCTTTCTTTCCTACAGCTGAATCCTATTCCAGCTCGTGTGTGGACTACATTTTCATTATCCATTCACTTCCTGATGCCCATCTCGGTTGGTTCCGTTTCATTGCTCCCTTATACGGAGCAGCAACAAACAAGGATGTTTGTGCAAAAGAAGCCATTAGCAGAGTCCACAGACAGTCTACAGACAGTCCACAGAGTGTGAGACGATATCACTGTGACACCTCAGACAGGGGGCCAGAGTCCACAGACAGTCCACAGACAGTCCACAGATAGTCCACAGAGTGTGAGAAGATATCACTGCGACACCTCAGAAGGGGAACCAGAGTCCACAGACAGTCCACAGACAGTCCACAGATAGTCCACAGAGTGCGAGAAGATATCACTGCGACACCTCAGAAGGGGAACCAGAGTCCACAGACAGTCCACAGACAGTCCACAGAGTGTGAGAAGATATCACTGTGACACCTCAGACAGGGGGCCAGAGTCCACAGACAGTCCACAGAGTGCGAGAAGATATCACTGCTACACCTCAGACGGGGCTAATGTCTAAATTTCACAAAGAATCCCAGAAATTAAACCCCGAGGGAAAAACTGCTAAGCTATGAATGGACTAATAAGATGAACCATTTTCAAAAAAAGAAACACAAATGACCAATAACTATTTTTAAAGTGTTCTACATCACTGGTCATTGGGAAATTACTCCGAGACCCCCATCAGAAGGGCTATCACCAACTCTGACACAAATGGAGAGGCTACGGGGAAAAAAATAACCCCTTCACACTGTGGGTGTGCAAATTAACACACTCATTATGGAAATCCATTAGGAGACTCCTCAAAAAGTTCAAAACAGCGCTACCCTATGACCCAGACATCCTGGGAACATACTCAGAAAACTCCGTATCTTACTAAAAGAGATATTTGTGTGTCTTTTTAAAAAAAAAAAACATTTTCTTTAACTTTGAAGTGAATTTCGTTACATTTTAAGAAAATGACATTTGACACCCTCTCTGTTACTCTCTTTAACCACCACTGGCTAAACCTCTTCCTGATGAATATCTCGCTTTCATGGCTTTGGTGCTGGGGTGTGTGTGTGTGTGTGTGTGTGTGAAATAGCGTTGCTTGCGTGAGTGTGGGTGTGTGGTCCCTTCCTAGAACAAGGGTAACTTGCCAGTGGTTACAGCACTGAAGAACACGTGGGCTCAAGTTCTCTGTCAGCTATGGGATTCAGGGATGTTTTATCCCATCTATAGTTTGCCTTTCATTCCCTTAATGCCTCGCACAGAACAAGTTTGAAGTGTTGAAGCTTACTGGGTTGACTCCTGTGGGCATGTTGAACTCCTCAGTTAATGCAGACTGTCTTTTCTCTAGAGGTTTTCTAGTTTTATATTGCAGCCTGTGATACATTTTTAAGTCAGTTGTCCCATGTGATCAACTCGTCATCCCCACATCATCGAGGAAGAATTCCATTTTGCTATTAAATTCTCTGTGCTCCTTCCTAGGCAACCAGCTGGCTTCATTCATGTGGGTCTGATTTGAGACTCTGGCCCATGTCTTTCTCTTTGCCAACACCATCTCCATTATTGTATCTTTCAGTCCTAGAAATCAGATATTGTAAGTGCTTCAAGTTGGTTCCAAAGTTGGTTCTGCGATTTTGGTTCCTTTGTTTTCCACATAAGCTTTAGAACACGCTGATCTAGGCTCACCCACACAGACGAAAGCTACCAGGATCTTTCTTAGAGTTACATTCAACTTAGTCTGCAGAGGTGGCAAGGGGTGAGAGCACTTGCCACTCTTGTGGAGGACTACTTTTAAATCCCAAGTTGGGTCACTCACAACAGCCTGTACCAAGGGGATCTGATACCCTCTTCTGGTCTCCATAATTACCCTCCATGTGCACGTACCCACGACACACACACACACACACACACACACACACACACATTAAAAAAATAAACCTTTAAAAATTACTTTAAGCTTTCAGGTCAGGGGAGTGGGCAGTTGCCTTCTAAATTATATCCATGAAAATGGTCTGTCTTTGACGTCTAATGTGATTTACCTTCATTATACACACCTTTCATGCCTTCTTGACTTATATCTAAGAATTTTTTTGGAATATTTAAATGGATCGTTTTAAAATTTCAATTTCAGCTGTCTATAAGTAATCTACAGAAGTAGTTGGCTTGTGTCTCCCTTTGTTCTGTGGGATAGTTCCTCGTAGGTCCCAGGAATGCATTTGCGCAAGCATGTTAGCACTTCCGTCTAAGCCTCTAACAGACAGAGCTGGGCTCCCTCCCTCTGCAGCCTGCTTGTATCACCTGTACACAGTTCTTTATCATGAGCCAATGAACCGGCTGCTCCTTCTGGCACGAGGTTGAATGAGGGCAAGAGGAGAACTCGTTGCTTTTGTGCCTGGTCTTCAGACAAAAGCGGTCAGCCTGTGTGTGTGAGACGTGTGAAGTTAACCGTGCGGGTTCACTGGTGTCCTGCATCTTCATAAGCTTCTGGGGAGTTTCATCCTAGGCTTTGCTTGTTGAGTGTTTTCATTAAGAATAGTTGTTGAATTCTGTCAGAGACATTTCCTGCCTGGGTTGATGTGCTGTGTGGGTTTTGCTAATGAAGGAGTCTGCCGTCATTGAATTTGGAAACTTGAACCAGTCTTCCGTGCTCAAGATAAACCCCATCTGGCTTTGTTGCACCATTTTTTGTTCTACGTATGATTGGATTTGACGTGCTCGCCAGTCTCATCTGTGCTGCTGTAATAAACCAAAGCCAGACTGCCCAGGGGTGAGGCTCTGCCTAGCTCTGTGCGCAGCTGGGTAAACTGAGGACCAGGTCTTTGCCTCAGAGCTTCAGTTGGCCATCTGTGAAGTGAGGTGATGCTGCGGGTTCCTTGTAAACGGTCGGTTGTGAGGATTACGCCAGTTAATGCTCTCAGCTCATTAACTCAACACAATTGCTCAGAACTATGCCTTGCACTCAAATGCAGATTACTGTGTGTAAAGTGTGTGCCGCGCTTTTGTACACTGTGAAGCCACACACTTAAAAGGGGATGACGGAAAATGCTGGCAGGAGTCCAGAGTGCCTCAGACTGCCCTTCTCTGGCGGGTAAACCTGGGGTCGGGGGATGGATGAGGGGAGGGGGTTAGGGTGAGGCTGCAACCTGGGGTCACACGGCCCTGCAGTGTGCCGCCGATAGGCGACCTCCTGGCTCTTATACTGATCACTGCAAGATCCGGTGCTCCTAAAGGAGAGACAGTGTGACAGGATGTAACAGGAGATGATGAGGTAGTCAATCCAGGAGCAGCAGGGTGGGTGAGTTCTCCCCTAGACTGCCTTCCTGTTCGAGGCAGCTTTCTAGAACCTTCAGAGGAAGGGGAGACCTTGGCACCTACCATACCTTTAGTTGGGACCCTGGTGCATACTGACCAACATGCGCCGCCGCTCGCAGGTGGCCCCTGCATCAAGCACTGTCGCATAGGAGGGCGCCAGCCCTAAGGTATGAGATCACCGGTGTGGCGCCTCCTTTTTGCGAAACTTAGGATCTGGCGCCACCGTGTGGCCACATGAGGAAGCAGCCCACATAGACGATAGGCCGTCCAATGAGGGGCAGGGCGACCTCACAGGGCTTGGACCTACTCTAAGGGCTCAGAAAAGAGATGTGGTGTCCCATCACCCGCAGCTCATTCCCTTATTTCAGTGCGCTTCCCTTCTCAAACCCTTCCCTGGTTCCTCTATGGCATACAGAAGGACCTAGAACTTCTGTACCCAGAGCAGCTATATGCAGGAAGCGCAAGCTCACGATAGAGCCAGAGTTTGGTGCTCAGCCTCAGTTTCCCCACTTTTGAAATGGCGATCATCAGGCCTGCTCACATGTGATTGGGCTTCATCCTTCCGGGTTGAGCACACAACTGTTGTTCTGGAGTGAAGACCCCATTTTGCAACCAGAGGTCGCAGCACTTTCAGTTTTAAACGTGTGTTGCGTATGTGTGCTTTCCAGTCTAGACTTTGAGCATGGTTTCCCACCTGCGCAGTCTTCGGGTGACTCGTGAGGACAGCCTTTCTCTTGTCTCTCATACCTCTTTCTCCAGCAGGCTTAGGGTCTGCCATGAGCATGTTGTGAGATTCTGGTCCTGCTCGGAGTCCCCAGTCCCAGAGAAGAGGCATTCCCAGCATGCACTTGCTTCTTCCGTGGGTGCCGTGCTATTCAGTGAGATGTACCAGGGTGCCATCAGCAAGTCCCTACTCACGCACGGCTTCTGCGCTCCGGGGGGAAGCTAAGACAGATGAGAGAGAGAGAGAGAGAGAGAGAGAGAGAGAGAGAGAGAGAGAGAGAGAGATCTGAGGGAGCAGGAGAGGAGAGCTGGTGAGGCCTTAAGCTCCCAGGAGGGCTGGGGGTTATTCTGAGCACTGGGAAACCTGCGCTCCAGAATCTTCTGAGAGCACTCTGGGTGCCTCGTGAAGAGGGATTCTTATGGAGCAGGAGTGGACAGCACGTGCCCGTGAAGAGGTGCCGGTGTCACTGCATGGAGAGAACAGAGAGGGCTATCCAGCAGGCTCAAGTGGGTCGTGCCCTAGGGCCAGCGAGCCTGAAGGGGGCTGTCAACCCTCTGCGCTGTCTGTATGGTTCCAGCTGAGGAATGTGTCTCTGTGTGTATGGTTCCATTCTTGAACCATTCGGAAGCTCTACTTTTTTGACCCTTGTGTTTGGACAGGACCCCACTCAGACAGGTCTACCATATCCTGGGCTCTTCCTCTGTCCTGGCCCTCACCCATAGGCTGACTGGCACCCAGGCTGAGGGCTGGGCTGAGTAGAGCCACCAAATCCTTAGAGACAAAGCTCCAGAAAATTCTGGTGATGGTGAGGCTAACACAGGAAGGGGACCACTATACATGTGCTCGCTACCCACCCTGTGAAGCCTCCTCACTGAAGAGGAGGGCCTGGCTCTCCAGCTAGACCTGCTTCCTAGCACTTTTGCGGCTCCTCACAGATTTGTGACTGTCCAGACCCGGAGGCTCCCTACAGGCCTTGGGGGCCAATAACCTTGGGCCAATTTCTGCTTGAGCCTCCATTCAGCAGACTGAGCACATGTGGGGTGTGTGGGGGGTCTAACCTTTCAGAGGTCCAACTGGTCTCTATGGGGATATACCCACCTCCTCCACATGTGGGTATGGCCAGTCAGAGAGTGGCTCTTAGGAGCATCACAAGTTAGTTCTTTTCCTGTCTGGAGTAACAAAAATGCCAAGCCTACTGGAATGTTTCCCAGTTCCACCCTGATCCTGTACCCCAAGAAACCCACCTACCTCTGAGCTCATCTGAAATACTCAGCTGATGTGCCTGGGGCATCATTTGGTCAATGCTCCCATTTCCCGGATGTGTAAGTGGAGACCAGGATGGAGAGGCCTGGCCTGGGGTCCCTCGTAGGGCCAGCTCCTCCCATGACTGGACCCCATGCCTCACCTCTTTATCCTTTTGAATCTGAATCCCATTCGAGCTCCTGGGGACCTCAGCAGGAAGTCTGGGAATGCCACCACAGGCGGGTCGCTGTCCTTCTGCAAGCCCCGCCCACACGTATGCTCTGTCCCATGTCTCCCCACAGGTATATCCGCACCATGTACCTGGGGATTCAGAGCCAGCGGCAGAAGGAACACCAGCGACGCTTCTACTGGGCTATGATGTACGAATACGCAGATGTCAACATGCTGCGCCTCCTGGAGACCTTTCTGGAGAGCGCGCCCCAACTGGTGCTACAGCTCTGCATTATGATCCAGAAGAATAGCGCAGAGACGCTGCCCTGTGAGTGCCCGCCGGCCTCTCCCCCCGCACCACCGCCATCACCTCCCCTACCTCCTCCCTCCACCCCCACCCCTGCTGCAATGGCCTCATTTGTCTCCTTCGCCTTTTCCTCAGCACCCCTGTTCCCAAGGTACTTTGTTCAGAAAAGCAGAGCAGGGGCCTAGTGATATAATCCAGTGTGGGGCCCCTTTGGTTTTGCATCGCCCTGGGCCCTGGTATTTCCACATCCGTGGAATGGGGTAACCAGGCCTAATCACAGCACGTGCCAATCACACTGAGGCATGGCAGGTCTTGACATTGCAAACGTCAGGATCTTGCTTCCGATGCATGTCGATGTCTCAGCTCACTTGTAGCAACAGACCGAAGTGGTGGGTGCTCCAGTAAGCACACAAAGGGACTCTGTGCTCCCCACTGTGGCATCACGTCGTCTCCATGGGGCCCTCAGAAGCCACAGAGCGTTGTCCAGACATGCAAGCTCTGGGGTAGGAAGGCTCTTGGCTGTTAGGGATGCCAAGGTTAGACCGCACTGGCCTTATTTATAGCTGATGGCTAGCCAAGCCTACAGTGTTGCAGAGCACATACCAGGGAGTCAGTGATGAGCCAGAACAGGCTCTAGGTTGAGAAGGGACCCGAGGTGGCACACGGAGGGAGAAATGGGATGTTTAGCAGAGGGGGACTTGGGATGTGTGAATCCTAACGTTTGGAGAAATGGGGAAGAAGAAATACCATAGATGCCAATGTACACTCTGGGGGAACTGTTCTACCTTCAGTGGGTAGGAAATGAGAAACCTTCCATCCCACCATGGGAAGACTCTTTCTAGAGTAGTGAGTACCGTGTTGCTAGTTGTATTCAAGCAGAGACACCGCTGAAGGAACCAGACCCAGAGGCCCTGACTGCTGAGGCTTGCAAGAGTATCCGTGGTCTGGGATAGCAGGACAGCTGGGGGAGAGGGCCTACCCTACTTGCCTTCTCTCTTTCTCTCTCTGGCCAGGGGGCCTCCAGACCCTGCAGTCTGTGAGCTGTGCCTTGGCATTTGGCTGTTTGCACTGTAGATCCCCTTGCTGATGGAGCTCCTGAGCCCTAACTGGTTGGCTGTGGGATAGCTCCGCCCCTCTCTGTGCCATTCATGCTGAGGGTATTTAGGCATATGCTAAGGCTGCTACCATCTCCTCGCTGGTTCAGGTTCCTGCCATCTTGGCAGGCGTGCTGGCTTAGGGCGGGCTTGGAAAGCAGCCTGGGCTACTGGGGAAGGCAGCATACAACTTGAGCTCAGCCATGGAGACTTAGGATGTGGGACGGTTCCTTTCCAGCTGTGTTTCTTTATCTGTAAGATGGAAATAAGAACCAGCTGTGCTCAGGGAGCACCTCAGAGGCACGTGTCTTCCCAGGAATCTTCCAAGGTAACTCGGGCAGACAGCTTTTGTTTATTTGTGTTTTGTTGAGGCAGGGTCTCTCTCTGTAGCACTGGCTGACCTGAAACTCACTAGCTAGTTCAGTCTGACCTTGAGCTTGTCGCCATTCTCCTGTTTCTACTCTGCCTCAGTTCTGGGACAACAGGCGTGTGACAGCATGTCCCATAGACTGTAGTAGGAGGCTGCTTGTTCATTTCCCGTCCACCCAGACTCCCTAAATAATCACACAGAAATCTGTATTTAATTGCAATACTGCTTGGCCAATAGCTTAAGCGTATTTTTAGCTAGCTCTTATATCTTAAATTAACCCATTTCTATTAATCTGTGTATCGCCACGTGGCTGTGGTTTACTGGTTAAAGTTCTGTGTGGCGCCTGTCTCCTCTGGTATCTCTTTGACTCTGCCTTCTTTCTTCCAGCATTCAGTTCAGTTTTCCCGCCCAGCTCTATTCTGCTGAGCCACTGGCCGGAACAGCTTTATTCATTAACCAATTAAAGCAACACATATACAAAAGGACCTCACACACCATTACTTTGCTATCTTAAGTGCCATGCTATAACACTTAGCGGGAGTGCTGGGGCTCTACACTCTGTAGATGGGTGGGAGATGCCAGCCACCGAAGCCATAGGGTCCGGTCCCCTTGTTTTTCACACAGGAAGATGAAGCACAGGAAAGGAAGCTGCCCAAGGTCACAGCAACCAGCATGCACACAAAGGACTTTTATGCTTCTTGCTGCCCTGAGACAACTGTCGTGGCACGCAGAGACCTCCGCACACCATGCCTTGCCCGTGGAGTTTCCACCCTCACCTCCCAATTCCACAATTTGTGCCAGGGAAGATGGTTCATCAGGTGAAGGTGCTCGATGTGCAAGCCTGGAGGCCCGAGTTCAATCCTCCAGACCCACCTAAAGGGACTGCACACATTGTCCTTTGTTCTACATCAGTGTGCCGTGGAAAGCATGTGCCCCCTGCAACCCACACAAATAAATAAGCACGGATAACTCCAGACCAATGTATGACAGAAAGAGTTAAGAGAGACAAAAGAATCTAAGAAGTAGGAGACGTGCTGAAACATTGATTTTCCTTTAAACAAACATTTAGTCTCAGATACAGTTCGATGCCTTTCTATCTCAACTGTCACAACTTCCTGCTAGCTTCTTCTTCCAGTCTCTCTCAGTTGTGGGCTCTGCTCACATCCAGCCCTGGGGAGATGGCACAGTGGGTCACAGGGCTTGCTGTGCAGGCACGAGGACCTGAACTCCATCTCTAGCACTCAAGTAAAAAGCTGGACATGCCACATGCACTGGTGACATTGGTGCCCTGCAGGGTGGGGACAAGAGGATCACTGAGCTTAGTGGCCTTCAGCCTAGCTCCGGGTGAATGAGAGACTCTGTCTCAAGTGAATGAGAGGCACAGTGATGAATCCAAGCATCCTCTGGTTGTTCACACAGCAGAGTGACCTCCTCTGCTCTCTGTGTGCACATGTCACACATGAGTGCACACTGCAGACACTTGAACCTTAGCTTCACCTTGGCTTAACATATAGCGAGCATCTGAACCACCCAGTAAGGCCAGAGCCCATCCCTTCCCACCATCCCGCTGAGATGAGCCTTTCTTCCTCTGGTGGGGACAAAGAGTGCCACACAAGAAAACTCAGTTTCCCCTTCTCTGTCTTCCCAGGCAAACTTCTCCTCCTAGAGGATGAAGCTCCTGTACTGGTCTACAGGGAGAGAAAGGCTGGGGCCTGGCTCTTGGCTGCAACACCCATGGAATACTTCAGTTCCTTCCTCCTCGAGTTCTTCCTCGGGAAGAAAATGCTTCTAGACTCTTTCTCGTCTGGTTCATATAGGTGCTAGCTCAAATCCTTTTATGTTCAGGACAAAAAATATGTGTTGCTATAACAAAACACCCAGGGCTGAAAATTTACAATAGAGATTTATTTTTGGAGGCTTGGTGTCCAGAACATGGTGCTAATACATGATGGAGGGCTTATCTATCTATCTATCTATCTATCTATCTATCTATCTATCATTTATCTATCTACCTATCTATCTATATCTATCTATCTATCATCTATCTGTGTCTATCTATCTGTCTATCATCTATCTATCATCTATCTGTCTATCATCTATCTATCTATATCTGTCTATCTATTTATCATCTATCTGTCTATCTATCATCTATCTATCTATCTATCTATCATCTATCTGTCTGAGGACAGATGCATTAAGAATCAGAACAGACTCAGTCCCCCCCACCCCGTTCCTTCATGAAGCCAGAGGGTCATGTAAACAAGTGATAAATATTTTATTTTCTCTTAGGGAGTGATAGGAGCCCGAAAGAGAGCAACGAAGCCAGGAAGAAAGCTGGGAAAGGCAGCAGAACTTCATGCTGCTCTTAGTGGGGTGGTGTTGGAAGCTCCATGAGGTTACCAGGTCACCTTGCAGCCAAGAAGTGCAAGAGACAGAGCTTCAGTAAACACAGGGAAAACGTGTTGAGGAGTTTAGGAGGATCCAGGGTCGAGGCTCAAGGTCAAGGGGGCTTCCAGTATGTGAAATGAAATTGAGGGCAGTGGGGATTGCCAGAGTGTCCCTGTACTCTGGCCATCTCTTATGCTGAGGAGGAGGAGGAAGGGGGGAAGGTCTTCAAGATGGGGACTGTGGTGCTCCTCACTGTGAGGCCAGATAGATGCACACACCAGAAGCAGGAATTCTGAGCCTCGTCACACAATCCAGGAGACTGCAGCACAGTGAGCCTCTGCAGAGTCATCCCACCCTGAAGATTCCACAGAAGCACTGCCATGCCCTGGGGCAAGAGCTTCCCTGCTTGCTCCCTGGGTGGTCTGGAGACTCTCACCTAGAGGAAAGGTGCTGTCCCTGTGAGCACCAAGCATTGACCTTGGTTCGCCTGTCCTTGTGGAGCTGTGTCCCTCAGAGGGTCCTTCTATCAGTCCCTCTCAGCGGTCCTTTGCAAACACTGCTAACCCTTTCTATCCCCACTTCTACTCTTGATACCAAAGAAGCACCCAATGCAATGGCTGATGTTGGTACTATGCCATCAAAGGCACACTGGTTCTTGGTGTCAAGGACTTAGGGCCCAGAGCAAAAAATGGTTCTCAGCACGCAGCCTCCTTCTAAGTCATGCTCCTATCGTTCTGTATCAGGAGTAATGTTCTCTGTAGGCACTTGCAGAGGACACCCCGGGAATTAAGACTTCTCAGTACTAGGCTCAGGGTACTGCGATGGGCAAAGCAGAGGTCTCTACTCTCTAAGGGCTCACATTCTGTTGGAGACAGGCAAAAATAACTAGGTACATGAATATAACTTCAAGAACATATGGAAGATATATATATACACATATGAAGACAGCATATGTTTGTACTCTTCATAAGCATTCTACATATATTTGGTTCATATATTTATGCATGTTATATATACATGTGCGTGTGTATGTATATAGAAATAGTATGTGTATATATACGCACAGTTATATAAAAGGAAAGAGTCATTACTCATTGCATATTCAAAGTCTGTATTTTTACCCCGGCTCGCAGAAGATAAATTAAGTCTTAGTTGCTTCTTTGCCCAAGGTATGGGCTATGCCCACACTAGATATCTTGTGGCAGAACCCATGTTCCTTCCAGGACATCTCTCAGACTCCATTCCAATGCCATCATGTTTGGTAGCCGCAGGGGATCGGGTGTGGTCTAGTTGTTCTTTGCCCAGTGAGAAGGGGCTTGATAGACTCCTTGGGGAGGGCAGAAGAGGGCCTACTTCCTGAGTTCCAGCCAAGCAGATCCAGGCTCCCACAAGCCTTGACCGTGCAGCTGAGTAGCTGACATTTGTTCTAGAGTCCCCGAGGCTCGCCCTCATCTGCTGGCTGTGGAGGCGGTATTTTGATATCTCTGACGTCTTAGGAGGGAGAGCCCAGGGAAACATAAGGTGTAGCTAGCTCTTCCGCTGGATGCTTCAAATGCTGTTATTTGACCTTCAAGCTCCTTGAGATGAGAGCTGCTCCCTCCCTGGGTTGCACCATGTTCCCAGGGTGGCCTTTGGGGCAACTCAATGAGCCCCAATGGCCAGAAGAGCTTCATAGGGGTTCCCACCTTCTCTGGTTTAGCCATAGGAGAAATGCAATGGAGGGTCCGTGCCTGAGACAGGGCAATGGCTCTTTCCCAGTTGTTGGCCTGTTTCCTGTGACAAAACACCTGACAAAGGCAGCTTGAGGAAGGAAGGGATGACTCTGTCTCTCAGTGTAAGGGTAGAGTCCAGCATGGTGGGGAAGGCGGGGTGGCAGAGGTGTTGAGTCATTGCATCTGCTGCCAGGTTCAGAGAGAGGAATACTGATGCTCAACCCATTTTCTCCTTCTCATTCAGTCTGGGACCCCAGACTATAACACGCTGCTGCTTACTGAGGATGGGCCTTCCCATTTCAATTAGCAGCATCTAGAAACTCACAGACACGCACAGTGACCTGCTTCAGTGCTGATTTTAAGTCTCAGCAAGTGGGTAACCAGTATTACTATCAAAGGAAAAAGAAGGAAAAAAAGGAAAATCACTAGGCATGGTGGTCCACGCCTTTAATCCCAGCACTGGGGAGGCAGAGGCAGGTAGATCTCTCAGTTCAAAGCCAGTCTGGTCTACATAATGAGTTCCAGGACAGCCAGAGCTACATAGAGAAACCCTGTCTCAAAAAACAAAACAAAACCAAATTACCATCAGAGGATTCTGCGTTCTTTATCAGCACCAAGAGACGATTTCTAGTGTCCTGGTGTTCCTGTGTCCATACTCATGGGCCTTTTACAGAGTGACACCCATCTCTGGTGTCAGGGGCCATGATAGGAGGTGGGGCCTCAGTGTAATTAGATCTAGGAGCACACGATTCTTCATCGCGGTTGCTTTCTTCACTGCAAGGTGTTTGGCAGCCTCCCCAGCCTCCATCTACCTGTATCCTGAGTTATAAGAACCAAAAGTATCCTCTCAGACACTACCTGACACACAGTATGGCTATTACAGGGTGATGCTAAATGCTGGCTGCGTATTATGTACCACGAGGTCTGCCGCCTAACCTTGAACCTAGAGTTGTCATATTTCATGCAGAATGGGCTTTGCTGATTCCATAAAGAACTCTGAACTGAAAAGATGAAGCTGACCACCCGGTTGTACCTGATAGGAGGGAGGCAGACCAACTGGACAGAGGGTAATGTGTCTGTGAAATATGAAAGTCTCGAAGACGACGCTGAAGACAGAGAAAGGAGCCACCAGCCAAGGGATATGGGCAGCTCCGGAAGTTGAGAGGCAAGGAAGCAGATTCTCCCTGGAGACTCCAGCTGGCTCTCAGCCCTGCCAATGCTTCAGAAATCAGAGCCTGACCTCCAGAACTGCGCCGAGAGAAATGTGCCTGTTTCCCGCCAGTGCACATGTGGTCTTTGTTCGGTCAGTCACAGGAAACTGAAATCATGGGGAAGGTGGATTTAGATAAGACAACTGTGCCCACTGGCCTGGGAGAATTCCAGGTGCCCGTTCACAGCCTTGCTATAGCCAGGGAATCAGTGGCTTTGTTATCAGAACTTGCGTTTCTGGCATTGCTTACGGAACAGCATGTGTGAGGCATTTGCTCAAGAATCGTGTTGGGCAACCACTCTGCTGACACAGAGTCTGTAGGAGTAGAGAAGACAGCTTTTCTCCACTCCAGAGTAAAATTTAGGGGCTGGAGAGATGGCTCAGCGGTTAAGAACACTGATTACTCTTCCAGAGGACCCAGGTTCAATTCCCAGCAGCCACATGGCAGCTCACAACTGTCTGTAACCCCAGTTCCAGGGGACCTGACACCCATGGCAAAACACCAGTGCACATAATGATGATGATGTAAAAGTCAGGAGTTGGTGGGATGGCCCAGCAAGTCATATTTGAGCTCTAGAACCTATATTTTAAAAAAAAAATTCCAGGCACAGTAGTACCTGCCTGTAAACCGCAGTACTGGGGAGGCAGAAATGGGAAGATTCCTGGAGCTCACTGGCCAGCCAGTCTGGCTGAATGAAGAGCTCAAGGCTCAATGACAGATCCTGTGTTAAAAACTAAGGTGGAAAGTGACTGAAAATGATGCTCAAGTTTCAACTCCAAACCGCCACATGCATATATACACCCATGCATGTGTATTCATATATGTACACATGCACACATGACCATACACACACACACAGGCACATGGAGATCATAAGTCAGTTCTTTCAGAAGGGAAACACAGATCAGGGATGGACTGGGGCCGACAGTCTGCAGAAAGTGGTTTTGAAGTAGAAGCAACGGAGGAGCAAATGTTTGGAGTGCTGTGGCAAGGCCAGAAGTGTTTCCCACTGTGCATCCCAGGGCATGTGTAGGGTGTTCAAGGAGGAAGCAATGCCCGGGCTGAGCTCTGAGAATAAGCAGGAGGTGGGCCAGCAGAGAAAGCAGGGAAGAATCTATCTAGGCCGAGGCAGCAGCAAGCCCTCAAGACAGAATGGCACATTCATGCAGCTTATGTGTCTGTTTGAATGCACTCGTGGGCATCCAGCTTTTCTCTGTGCTGGCTGCTAAGCCCAGCCCTGTTACTGCTGTTTTCCTTCCACTCTTAAAGCAGTGCCCTCAAGGAGAGCTGTCAGTCAGCATGGACTTCTCACAGTTGAGGGGGTGGGCTTGAGCCCAGCATCTCTTTGGACAGTAGGGGCAGCTCTTGGCTGACTCTGGGGCTCATGTCAGAAGCATGCTGCCTTCCTGCCTCAGAGAGCAGCTTGGCTCACCAAGTTCTGAGCCCGGCCCATGGGGATGAAAACTACTGAATGTTCTTTGGATTGTAGCCCAAAGGCAACTGGGACTTAGGTGTTAAGTGCCCCAGACTTGCATCCTGTCTGACCAACTGGTCGGTGAACTATCTTAAGGGATCTATTTTATTATGATCCAAATATGGCATCAGGAGAGAATGGCAACTGAAAACCGTTACTGGGGCTGGGGAGCTGACTCGGCTGGTAAAATGCCTGTCCTGCAAGCTTGAGGACTTGAGTTTACCTGGCACTCATGGTCAAAGTCTCCCATGGTGGCTCATGCCTGTGCTCCCAGAACTGGGGAAACAGATAGGAGGACCCCCAGGGCTTGCTTGTCAGCCAGCCTCACCAACAATAAATAAGCGATTGAGGAAGACACCTGAAAGGAGCCTCTGGTGTCCACACACATATGGACCCCCATGCATATGGACTCCCACACACATGGTCCCCCACACATAAGGACCCACACACATGTACATTCATGAACACACATACACATATGGACCCCCCACATGGACCCACACACATATGGACCCACACACATATACACTTATGAACACACATACTCACAACAAAAGGGTTTGTAATTCCAAGATCCAGAAAGAGAAACTCGTTGTACCCAGGGGCTTGTAGTACAGGCAGCCTTGTGCCAAACAGGAGGCAGAGACTGAAGGAGGCAGGAAGGGAGAAGGTTGTCAAGGTTGTTACTGTGGCTTCCACAGGAACAGCAGGCAGGTAGGCAGTTCAGGGATGGCTGCTGTGAACCATAGGGATCATGTGTGTTCCCCTAGCCAGAGGGCGATGTTTACCCCTGGCCTGGGGTGATAAGAGCAGGTGGCAGAAGGACCAGACGGTGGCAGCCCCTGGAAGAGGCGGGCTTTTATGCTGAGATGTGAAAGCATTGCTCATAGGCAAAGTCTGCTCTCTCTAGGAATTACCCTGACTTCTCCAGGGACAGCAAGGCCACAAATGTCAAAGCATCAGATCAAAGGTCTGCCGAGCCCAGAAACCATGAGCAGTTCCTTTACCTCTCTGAGCATGCGATAGTCTGTGAAATGGAGACACTAACAGGCAGTTAGGGTTTATTGTTCAGAATGGGTGAAATAACGCAGGGTTTGGCATAGCACCCGATGCTCTGGAAGCCTTCAGTATCGGTGGTACCCTTACTCTTTCTTCTGTTTCCAAGCCGTTCTTCCTGAAATACGAAGACACAGGTTGGGGCTTCCTGGGAGCACCCCTTCCCACAGTTAAGACAAGGAGGAGATTGTGAAGGCTGAGTGGATAAAAGTCCTTTTCCAGGGCACATACTACAGAATCTGAAGCTAGCTGGGGACCCTTGCATGTAAAAAAGCACCCAGACAGATTTTGTTCGTAATTCTAGAGAAATCTCTCAAGGTTCGGCCCTGTGCTTGGGAGCTAACCTTTACCCCCAAACAAAGCAGCAAAGGAGATTCAGCATCTGTGTATGGTGGGATAGAGAATAAATGGGAAAAGAGGAAGGCATGGGGGGGGAAGCAGTTGAAGGTTGTGTTCTAAATGCAGTGATTGGGGGCCAAAAAGGTGATCTCTGATAAAGGTCTCAGTGAGGTGACATTTGGCTACACACGTGTGAATACTGGCGAGGAGAACCTCAAATGGAGACAATTCCCTGGGGTGAAGTGATCCTGGAGGGGTTGGCATGGGTGGACCCCTGAGAGGACAGAGGGGCTTACGGAGGCTTCCCTACCATCGGGACCTCTATCTGAGCCTTCTGGAGATGGACCACTGAGAGGTGCAGGCAGGGGGCTGGCAGGTGCATGTGTAACTCTTGAGGCAGCCTAGATTGAGTGGAGCCTTGAAGGTCCATCTAAAGACCACAGCTGTACTGGAGGGATGTGGCCCATCAGTCACAGCAGCATCTAAGGATCACAGCTGTACTGGAAGGATGTGGCCCATCAGTCACAGCAGCATCTAAGGACCACAGCTGTACTGGAGGGATGTGGCCCATCAGACACAGCAGGCTAACCATGTAGTGGTTTGGAAGCCTAAGCAATTCCATGGCTTCAAGGACCTATGATTCATTTCTCCTTGCTGGCTGTGGGCTGTAGGTCTCCGGGGAGTGGCCACTGGCTATTCTGGAGTATCTGTGGGGACAAAGTCCATGTGGGCCACAAGTTTATTTCCTGCTCTACACGAGGGTAGTGAGTAAGCCATGAAAGCTCATTGCTGGGAACTTGTCATAGCTAAGCACAAAGCATTTGACAGTCTCTGGCCTGATCTTTGGCATGCACCAAGTGGCCAGGCTCTGAGTGAGAAGAAACCTTGGCTATTCGCAGGTCTAGCTAGGCAGTTTCCTGGGGCCTTGAGACCCCCCTGTGAGCTTGTGTTGCCCAGGGAAACATTGGTCTTTGGGTTGACCTCAGGGATGGAAATCTTCCCAGGGAGCTGTTGCAGGGCAATGAGCACACTGTAGCCTCAGATTAATCACCTGGTGGGACAGTGACCACAAGGATTCCACGAGGGTCACTGCTCTCTTTGTGGTCTGGGTATTAGTCTCCTAAGGAAAGCTGATGGGGCTTTAAGAGCCTCCCATTTGGTTCCTACAGGGCCTGCATTTTCTCCTACTCCAGCGAGAGTCAAATCTCCATGCCCACGTTTCCACCACTCATTCAGCCCTCACGAAGACCAGCAGTGTCCAGGAGCTTTAAGGCATGGGTCACTTTCAAGGTCTAATTCTGTGTCTAGGCTCCTGCGAGGTGCATGATTTGGAAGATTTTTCTTAAATTTCTTTATTTAAAAAATGAATTAAGGGGCTGGAGATATTGCTCAGTGATTACAGCACTGGTTACTCTTGGAGAGGACCTGGGTTGGGTCCCCAGCACCCATACTACCCATAACTGCATTATAAGGGTTCTAGTGCCCCCTTCCGGCCTCCGCAGGTATCTGCACACACATGGTACATACAGACAAGCAGACACACACACACACACACACACACACACACACACACAAAATAAAAGTGAATTAAATAGAAAACCACACTAGTTTACCAGAGTCACCATCATGGAGTCCCACAGGCTGAACAGCACAGCAAAAATGGTCTTCTCATGGTTCAAGAGACGGGAAATCTGGATCAACATGTCACCGGATGCCTTCTCTTGAGGCCTCTCTCTTTAGATTACAGGCAGTGCCTCTGCCAGGTCCTCATGTGGTCCTTCTCGGTGTCTGTGCATCCCTAGCATCTCTCTGTGTCCTCCTCTTCTATGAGGATGCTAATCAGGCTGAATTAGGGACACCTCTATCATCTCGCTTGGCCTTAAACTGCTCTGTAAAACCCCTCTCAGTTGGTCTGGACGGGGTGGCAAATGTCTGAAATCCCAGCACTCAAGGGCCTGAAATAGGACGGCTGTGAGTTTGAGGCCAACCTGGGTGGCAGGATGAGGCCCTGTCTGAGAAACAGCAACGAAAACCCATCTCCACATCCCTAGGTGCTAGGGGTGAGGACTTCAACACAAAGATCTAGGGAAGACCCAGTTCAGCCCATGACCAGCACAGCCTCAACATGGTCCTTCTAATAAGACTGTGACCTGAATGGTGGTGTTCTCCCAGACAGCTGGGCATTGGCCAGAAGTATTATAGCACAGGGGAAGCCCCTCTTCTGTCCTGGCTTGTCATCCCCTACATCATCTAACTACGTCCAGCTAATGGCTCGCCATCAAACTGTTGAACTAATGATTTCGTGAATTGGAGAAGCCACAAGCTTTATCCAAAGAAAAGATGCAGGCGTGGTCTGGCCAAGCCAGGAACATTTACTCCATCAATTGACAACGATATATCTTTGGGGATAGGTTGAAAATAGGTCTATCTGTTACCTGTACCATTGGCTCTTAAGTCCATGGAGGATAAAGGTCACATCTGGTGAACATCCAGAGAGAGAAACCCATTTCCTGCATGGAGTCTTATGAGCCTGGCTTTTCTCAGCTCTTCAGTGAAATGGACTAGGGCCTTTGGCCACCACCAACTTTGGATGAAAGACGTGCTGGAGCCTTGAATAGAGCGGGGAGTGGGGTGGGGTTATGGTAATGTGGTGAACTAGAAAGTGGTGGGAGTGAGGGTTTGGACACCCCCAGGCCACCCTCCCCCCTCTACAGTTCCTGCTCTGTGTGGGTATGAGGCCATCTCCACACCCTACACCTGCCTGTCACTCCCACTCCCGGGCTCTGGCATGCCTTTTGACTTAGGGGTCCATTTGTACTTCCAAAGTACCTGTCATTCCAGGCCCCCAAGGAGTCCATGGCTAGGAAGTAGAACAGGTTCTGCCATTGAAACAGGCCAATGACCTTCATTACAAATGGCCTTGGGAACGTAAAAGACCCCAGCTGTCAGAAGGACAAGATGGAGAAGAGACAGCATCAGCTAGCAGCCACAGATAGCTGGAGGAACGCTATCCTAGATTGCATGGTCACTGGTCCTCGGGGTAAGCTTGGGCAAGGCTTGCTGGGGGATGAGCAGGTTGAGAAGCGTGTATGAGGACCTCTCTTCCATAAGCCATGTGGCAATTCCAGACTTCACCAAGTGAAAACTAGCTGAGGTTGTGAGAGGAAACCATGACTGCCTGCCATTGTTCAGCCCTCCCCGTGGTTTTGCTCCTCTGTCCCCCATAACCATTTCCTGCGCCTTCATTATAAGCCAGTGATAATGCCGTGGGATGTTTTTTAGAACGTCTGCACCATGCCCTGCTGGGAAAACCCAGAAGCCCCATCGCAGAACCAGCAACTTTAGTGCCACAAAGGGTGAGACAAGAACAAAGCCTCAGGTCCCAGCCCTTGGGAGGCAGAGACAGAGGCAGGATCTCTGAGTTCCTACCTGGAATGAGTTCCAGGACAGCCAATGCTAAACAGAGAAACAACTGTCTTGAAAAAAACAAAAGAAGAAAGCCCCAGAACCACAGCGGTGAATGAGGAGGAGGCAAGGAGGCGGAGCATGGTGTTGGGCTGCGGCTGCTGAGCAGACACACGGAAAGCCCTGTACTCAGAAGGCAGACAGTGTCACCACACACAGAATGGTAAAACCGGAACTGTGAAGGCCAAAGGCTGTCCTGCTCTGGTACCCCCAGCACTGTTCAAATCAGGCTTAGAATGGAAGCGAAAGCTCAGCTGGAGTTTCCTGCTCTATAAGCTCAGCACTCTTGCTCTCCCGAGTGGAAAATGATAGGGCAGTGATCGTTCCCATTGTGTTAGGAGGAACCCCAGATCAAGCCTTCCTCCTACTTCATTTTCATAAAACTCCTTTCTGACAGCCAAGTCGTGACAATTCCCAGTAGGTGCTTAAAGATTAGCACCAAGAAATGAATTCCACCTTGGGGATGGTGGTACACCCCTTTAATCCCAGCACTCAGGAGGCAGAGTCAGGCGGATCTGTGTGAGTTCGAGACCAGCCTGGTCTACAGAGCTAGTTCCAAGACAGTTAGGAAACACAGAGAAACCCCGGATAGAGAGAGAGAGAGAATGAGAATGAATGAGTTCAAAGCTGGGCATGGTGACACATTTCTTTAATCTCAGCACTTAGGAAACAGAGGCAGGTGAATCTCTGTGAGTTTGAGGCCAAGCTGGTCTACAAAAACGAGAACAAGTTCAAACAGCCAGGACTGTTACACAAAGAAACTTTGTCTTAAACAAAAAGAAAGGAAGGGAGGGAGAGGGAGAGAAGGAGAGAGAGAGAGAACGAAGAGAGAGGGGGGAGAGAGAGAGAGTTGGAGCTGGGAAGATGGTTAAGCCAAACAAGTGTTTACCATGCAATCATGAGGATATCAATTTGATCCTCAGCATCACATAAAAAGCCTTGTAATCCCGGTATTGAGGTGTAAAGACAAGGGCATCCCTGAAGGTCACTAGCTAGCCAGCCTAGCCTTCTAGGTAACCTCGGGTCCCAATGAGAGGCCCTGTCTCAGAACATAAAGTGTACAGCTCTTAAGAAATGTCACTCGACATTGACTTCTGGTCTTTACATGCTTGTGCATATATCTATGCATGCCTATACACAGAGAGACATGAATACATGTATACACACACACACACACACACCTGTGCATGCACACAAACAAAAATAAATGAATTCAGTTGTTAGAACTCTGGAGATTGAGGCAGGATGATTCGGAGTTCCAGGCTAACCTGTGCTACAGTAGTGAGTTTGAGACAAACCTAGGCTACTTAGAAACACCCCCAATTCAAGGGGAAAAAAAGGAAGGAAGGAAGGAAGGAAGGAAGGAAGGAAGGAAGACTGGTTAGTCAGGGGGCAATGGAGTCACAAGAATGTTTGAAAGGAATTCCCTGATAGTGTCCCAGGGACTAAGTCTGACACACGATACCATGGTGTGATATCCTGTTCTCTTCCCTCTGGAAACCCACACCCAAGTCAAGTGAATCCTATGAGGACCGGCCATCCCTAGCAGCCAGAAACACAACCTGTCTCTGAATATTTGTACCACAAACCATGTATGGTCTCTGAGAAGCAGACCAGATAGATGCCCTGCGTGTAGGACAAGCAGGCAGGGTATTCAAGTATCCATTATAGAACTTTCCAGAGAGGTTGGATGAAAATCCACTGTCACTGCTCTAAAGATATTTTTTTGAATGGTTTGTGCCTCATCTCCCCTGTTCGTTTTGTGTCTTCGTTGATATGAGCAGCGCACATGCTCCTGGTGGCAGTCAAACATCTATACGTTCAATGTTCTGTGTGCTGCCCACGTGCTGGGTGTGCTGTGGCTCCTGACACACTATTTTACAGTCTGAGACCCAGAGAAGAGGGGAGGAGGGAGATTCGCGCGCCGGGCAGGATCATAATTCTGGAAGCGGCAAGCAGAAGGACTTTGTTTCCTCCTTGAAATCTGAATCCTTATGAAGTAGTGTGTAGGGACCCAAGCGAGGCTCTGAGGCATTTTTCTTGGTCCCTTGAGTACCTGAATCTGACTTTAACACTAGTGGGTAGCACAGAGCTGATTTCGGCTTGGAGGACGTAACAGGAGAGCCGTGCTTGTGAGAATAGACAGTTTGTTAAGGAGACGGTCAATGAGATGGTAGCCGGGCCTCCAGTTGCATTTAGTTCTGAATTTTAGGAAGGATTCCACAAGGGGGCGCTAGACGCTCACTTGGGCTACGCATGAGGATTCAGGGATGATGGAGGAATCCTGGGTAGAGAGGACCTTAGGCAGCCATGCTTGGTGGATGACTACCTGTTCATGGGTGGATTGGATCATAACCAGTAGAGATCATTGCCATTTCGCTTGATTTGTTCACAAACATCAATTATGCAAAGTCAGAATGAAAAATGCTTTAGAGAAATTGGCGTGGTTGCAGGGCTCAGAGACATCCAAGCTCCTAGACTCCTTGAGCGTTGGAGGATTTCCTGGGGGGGGGATGAACCACAGAGGCCCCCAGAAAACATCACCAAACCCACGAGGGGAAGGAGCCCTTCTGAATCAGGGGGTAGTGATTCTAACCTGGGAGACCAGAGGAGAGAGGACAATGGCGAGGGAAGACCTCAAGGGGGCTGCTGGGAGAGCAAGAAGAGTGTGTGCAGAGGTCAGGACAGTGCCACAGATGCCAGCGAGGGGACGGACATCCCACTGCGGCTTTAGATGTCTGGTTAAGGAGAAGGCTGAGTGGGAAAAGGTCCAGAGAAGGGCATTTGGGACCGAGAGTGAGCCGCCCAGAACTCTCACGGAAAGAATGATTGAGGGAGGAGCTTGAGCTAGGGTGGGCCTCCACAAACCCGAGATGACTTCTGCAACAACGACCCTTAAGGTAGACAGCAGAGTGGTCCCCACTCGTTGCAGATGCTCCCTATTTCCCAACTCCAGGCCAAGCAGGGCCTCTCCACTCTGCTCCTGAGCCTCCAGACTCTCAAACTGCAACGGGGTTTCTGAAACCGACTTCAGACACCCACAGTTCTCGGTGTGGGAAACAGCCGGGACTGTGGTCCAGTGCCTGATTTTGTTTCTCTCCCTTTCCTCCTCTAGATTGTATGTGGGCGTCTCCTCGGCCAGGAGTTCCATCCACGGGGTCCACAGTAGATATCCGAGGTGTTAACTGTGTGGGTTTGTGTCTTTTTGGCAGGTGTCTCCTCTGTGACTTCCCTGATGTCCCTGGCTTGGGTGCTAGCCTCCTATCACAAGCTGCTGCGGGACTCCAGGGACGACAAGAAGAGCATGAGTTACAGAGGGGCCCTCATCCACCTCTTCTGGCGCCTCTTCACCATCTCATCCCGAGTTATCTCTTTCGCCCTATTTGCTTCCATCTTCCAGCTGTATTTCGGGATCTTCGTGGTGGTGCATTGGTGCGCCATGGCCTTCTGGATCATCCATGGAGGGACAGACTTCTGCATGTCCAAGTGGGAGGAGATCCTCTTCAACATGGTGGTAGGAATCGTGTACATTTTCTGCTGGTTTAACGTCAAGGAAGGGCGGACTCGATACCGAATGTTCGCATACTATACGATAGTCTTGACCGAGAATGCTGCCTTGACGTTCCTTTGGTATTTTTACAGAAACCCGGAGAACACTGACTCCTATGCCGTGCCAGCACTGTGTTGTGTCTTCGTTAGCTTTGTGGCTGGGATCGCGCTCATGCTCTTATACTATGGCGTGTTGCATCCCATGGGGCCGCGGGCTAAGGTCTTTGCCAGCTCCTGTTGTGCCGAGCTGCTCTGGGGCATCCCTTTGCCCCCCGATGTTGAGCCCATGGCACCTCAGACCCCTGGGTACCGGGGGACCCAGGTCACTCCCACCAGAGCCGTGACGGAACAGCAGGAGGACCTCACGGCTGATACTTGCCTGCCTGTATTCCAAGTGAGACCCATGGGGCCCTCCACCCCATCAGGGCGTCCTTACCACCCAGAAGGGCCCCTGATTAAGATTGACATGCCAAGAAAGAGGTACCCGGCCTGGGATGCGCACTTTGTAGACAGGAGGCTGCGGAGGACTATTAACATCCTGCAGTACGTCACCCCCACCGCAGTGGGCATTCGCTACAGAGATGGGCCTCTGCTTTATGAGCTGCTGCAGTATGAGTCTTCACTCTAGAACACCTTGACCCAGATTGAGAAGGGGACCTTAAGTCTGGTTGCGGTCAATGCCGCCTGCAAGAAATATAACCCTCCCTTCCCCCAATACACAGAACCACCACCACCGCCACCACCACCACACACCGCCACCACCAACACTACAAACAGATCAATGAGTCACATCCCCTTCAGATAAGCTTTCTTTCCAGTCACTATATGTATACAAAGATATTCTCTATGTTTTGTAAGTAAAAACAAAAAGAAAAGCTTTCTTTTGTTTTTTACACATAAGAAACAGTATTGAAAAAAATTAATCCCACACTACAGTTCCTAGGGTGGAGAAGGAGGAGCTCTCTCCTCTCCAAAAGAAACAAAAAAGTTTTCTACTTTACACCAAGTGTAGATCATTGATGGGATTGGTGCTGATTGAGAGAACAAAACTAAACTAAACAAACAAACAGAAACCTTCAACTGCCTTATGCCCTTAGGTGCTGAGTTTCTTTAGGTACTGTCATGTTTCCTCACACAAAACTCTCTGGTGACTGTCACACCAGGAGAGAAAAAAAATTAAATAATCAAACGAAACAAAATCTACCAACAAAACAAACAAATTAAAACAACAAACAGATACCATACCAAAACGATCCTTCCTATCTGATGATTTGTATTGAAAAACAAACAAACAACAAACAAACAAACTGACCAAAAGCAAAGGCATAGAAACCCCTCTCTTTATTCAGTTTCTCCTGCCCCTTTCCCATTTTGCAAAGCCTTCTAGAAGCTACTTGGATCTCCACTGGCCGGAAAAGCTACTGGAAGGCTGACTATGTGCCATTTAAACATTTGCCTAGCAAGAATTGCATTGTTTTTCCCGTGCAAAACAAGAAAAACAAATAAACAAAAAAGGCAAAACAAAAACAAGAATGAAACCCCCAGACACCCAATTTGGTAAATTCTAAAAGCAGATCAAAGGAAATGTCCACAAACACCATCAAAGAGAATCATTAATGATACAACTCAGCATGGTAGCAAAAAGGATGACTTCAATTTAAAGGCACAATACTTAGTCCCTGACTGGTGACAATGATCTCTTCCGTCGTTTTAAGGCTGAGAAGGGCGCGTGTGTGTCACGTGTGACAGTGTGGAAGGCCTCTTCTCTTTCCATTTTTGGTAGGGAGCCTTAAACTGATCCGGAAAGAGTTTTTCTTTTTTCATTTTTCATTTGTGCTTTTGAAAAATAACATAAAGAGGAACACTAGACTATCTATCTCTATATCAAAAAGTCAAATCGTATTAACCAACCCATTTCACAGACTGGTGCTTCTGTCAATGTGGTTGGCTGAGACTCATTCAGCCTGGTGCATTTGGGGTGAGTGAACTGTGTGTGTGTGTGAGAGAGAGAGAGTGTGGGTATGTGTGTGTGTGTGTACACCTGCTGTAAGGTCTTGCCAGAAATACACAAAATTGAAATGAGGCAGATACTGTGGTAGCTGGGAAAGGGAAATGTAAGGGACTGTATGGAAAGGTGGGCAAAGTGGCATCTGAGTGTGGCCATCAACCTGGAGAGCAAGTCCCCACCCAGCAGCAGAAACTGTTCCTCCAGGCCCTGTGGCTTTGGTGAGGACTTGAGACAACTGTTTATTTTTCTCACTATACCAAGGTGAATTTCTGGAGGTGTCACAAGTATGTTTGACCATTTGTAAAATTTTTAATTTGTTTTTGGAAGGTACTGTTCCTTTAAAGAGTATTTCTGTTTTAGGGTATTATTTTGATACCATTCTATCTCACTTGGGCACACATTAAGAAAAATGAAAGAAAAGAAAAAAAGAAAATTAATCATAAAAAGAAAAATATCTCCGCAAAAGATATATATGTGTAAATATATATATATCTATATATACATGCACAGTATTTTTAAGTACATACTGTTAGTCTTTATTGTCTGTGGTTGTGATTGTTTTTTTTTAATTCTGGATGTAACTGTTCAGGGTGCAAGACCTCACACTGAGCTATACTTAAGAGAAGTTCAAAAACTGAGGAATTTTTTATGTTTGCTGAATTTTTTTATATTTTATTTTAAATAACTATTCAAAAAAGCCCCTCCTTGTCACTCCTTCATGGTTTATTCAAATCTTTTTTTTTTCTCCCTTAAACCTTAAAACATGTATTAGTTGTGAAACTAACTGCTCCCTCCTTTGTCCCCCCCCCGTATCTCCTGCATTACGGCAACTTTGCAGGACCCCTAATATGGGGTCTCAGAGGGTCCTACCTGGTCCCTGCTCTGGGAAGCAGGATATAAGCGAGCACACTTGGGCTGAGGTGAAGACCAACTGGGCTGCCTCTGCCAGGCAGGAGCAAGCCAGGGAGAGAGGGACAGCTTGGATCTGTGCATGAAAGCAGTGAACAGAGGGAGCTCCCACAAGACTTGTTCAGGCTGTCTTCAGCACCTGCTGGGGCTCTGTCCCCAAGCTCCAACCCATGCTCTGCTCAGACTGGGGAACTGAAGAGTTCATCTGTGGGGTGGCTGGGCATTCCTCTGGCCAGCTCTGATCCTGACTCTTGGGGTTCTGTGTGGCAGTGGAATAGCTTCAATGCCGCATGAGCCCTCTGGACCCCTGCCACCTTACTTGTCTAGCCTTAGGCATGCTTCCATTCTATCTCTTGCTCTTTGATCCCACCATTGGCTTTAGCCTGCCCTCTCTGCGTGACTGCTCCATCTCTAGCGCACATGCACAAGCACATGTGTCCATGTTTACACAAAGCTTAGAAACTGCGGGTGTTGACTGGGAGCATCCAACGTTGGGAAAACAGGTTCCAGCCTAGGGAAGCCTTAGCCAGGGGAAGTGAGGGAGGAGGAGGTCATGGTGTCTCGCCAGCCCAATGCTGTAGCCTTGGTGACTTTGGGCTCCTTTCCTTCTTTAGTAGCAGCATTCCTGTCCCTCTCTCTACACTCCTCCATCATGCCTTACCTTTCCCAGTAATGCAGTAGAAAATGTACATCTTTGGGCGGTAGCCCGGATGACGACAGAGACAAGAAGAGGGGTGAAAAGTGAGCCAAGAAGCAGAGAGCAAAACAGAAGGGAGCAAAGACTGAACGATCTGTTTCCTCCGGCGGCATGGCCCCCATCATCATTCAGAGCCCCATTTCCTGTCTCCTTTGTTCTTAGGCATTGCTTCCCGTGGATTCTTCTAGAGTCCTTCTCCTTCAGAGGCTATTGGTGGCTGGCTGATTCCCAGGTGTCACCAGTGGACTTCACACATCCTCAGTGTCTTCCTCCCAGATGACGTTGCCACCCCACAGCAGGACCACTGCACCGAGGCAGAGTGTCTGGGCCCCCTGACAACTTTCCCTTTCACGAGTTACCAAATCCATCTAAGTTTTCCCCAGCTGCAACCTATAGTGCTTGCAGAAGAAATCTCTACACGTGTTTCTTTCCCTGGACCTCTTGATGGCAAACAACCAACTCCAAGTATTTAGCTTTGGTAGGTAAGCCTGTTGGTACCTCGTTCTTTCTTTTCATTTTGCCCCCCACACACATAGATTATGCCAATAGACCTCCATATTTCATTTCTCTAAGCACATACAGAACAGTTGTCTTTTTCATATTTCTAAGAAATATGGTCTGATCAGTGGAACAAGAACTGGTTTTGCTGGCATTGTTTCCGCAAGCCTCCCCTCCACCCTTAAAGCTTGGATGGCTCTGCCTTGGGACTCTTCAGGTCCCTTAAGGACATAATGGGGGAAGTTAAGGGGATCTAAGCCCATCAAACCTGCTCCCATTGACTCCATTCGCCCCAGAATTTCTGATTTCCCAAACACAGTCTGTTTCTATAAAGTGTTTCTCTGCTCTTTAAGCTCAGACTTGTCCCAAAAATGGAACCAGGAATGTCAGGATGAATCCCCAAAGCCCAAGTAGATTGGGAGCTGGGAGACAGCAGGCTCTGTCTTCCCAACTGTCCGAATCTCCCAATTCTTTGTCGCTCCTGTGGCCTCTTAGCAGCAGTGACTCCTAGGGTCCCATGGTGGCTAAATGAGGGCGGATCCTCTCTGGTCCCAAGGATAACTGTCCTGGTCATGTGACCTTTCATGCTACTGGCTTCCGACCCAGTACAAACCCAATTCTCAGAAAAACATATGGTATTTTTTTTTTTAAAGCACCAAATCATATTACTTTCTCCATTCCTCCTGCAGCCTGACCTGTTGTCACTGCCAGATGTTTATCTTCCTCTGAGCAGCTCTGGGAAGGTTGGGTGCCCCTTCTTCACTTGCATCTGAGCTCCCTTTGCAGTGCCCCATGTCCCCCAAAAGAAGTCGTGATTTCCTTGTCTATTCCATGCCTCACTGACGGGGTCTTTCATGAACCCTAAGTCTTGATGCTTCTGGACCTGTGAAAAATTCTCTACCTTGAAGCAGAGCAAGATGGCTGCCGTGTGCAGGTTTGGGCCCCTGGTGTAGAGGAGTCTAGGTGAGAATAAGGTTAGGGTGTGACCAATACCCTGCGGTGCTAAGAAGTCTTGATCCGGGTGGTTGTGTATGGTCATCTTGCATCTACTTGCACAGCAACTGACAAATACTAAAATAACCGCATCAGGTCGTTTGAGGCATGGGATACAAATTTGGCATGAAAAGGGAAGAGAGGTCAGTGTAAATCCAAGAGCCCAAGTGGCGATTGAAAAACTGACAGGGAAATCTAAGCATGCTCCAGGGAATCCTGGGAAAGACAATACAGAGGAGAAGGAGAGGACTCTAAGGAGTCAAGCTCTTCCTTCCAGTGCCCAACCAGTCTCCCAGGGAGCAGTTCTAAGCACTGCATATCAAACACCCACTGATTCCTGGACTCCACTCTTCTCAAGACACAAAATCCCTTCCTGCAGGAAGGAAGCTAGGCTTATCCTTTGGTCCTTTCATCAAGGATATGAAGGGGCATTATGGGAGCCTCCTCCGGGTTCAAGTATGTCCTTCCACTATCTCCTCTCCTCAAACAGCTCTGTCCCGGTTTGGGCAGCTTTCCTTTCTCATCTACAGCCCAGCCTCTGGAATGGGCATTGGTGATGATTATCCAGCTGCAGGCTACAGCCTTATTAGCTCTTCAGAGCATCCTAAGTCAACATGTGCCTGTCTCAACTTTGAAATGTATGACAATGTCAAAGGCAAGCCCGTTTTCTTATGGGTTTTCTCTAAGCCTTTCCTTGAGGGAAAGGAAGATGTAGTAACAAAGTCTGCCTCGCCTTTCCCATCTCTGGATGGTCTAAAGGTTTCTGGTTCATACTCCAAATGCTGTAGCTGTTGCTACTGGCTGAATGCCAGAAAATACTGACTTGACCTAGTCCTGGATTTCTCCTCTGCTTACCCGGCTCTTTCTGCCTTGTTCAGCTCCCAGGCATCATCTTCTTTCTCTCGGTACCTTTCTTTGCAGTGACTGGCAGGACACAGCAGGAATGTTCTGGAGCCAAAGGTCTTGAGTGCTATTAATGATGGTTCCAGTGCAGCAGACAGACTGCCTCTGCAGGAGATGCTCCTTCTCCAGGCCAGCACCTGTGCCAGGGGCTAAGAATAGACCACAGGGATGGGAGCAGGTGGGACCTAGGGACACCTGCCCTGGGATGCCCATTGCGTGAAGAAAAATGTGACTGCCCAAGTAGGAGATGCTGTCCTGTTCTGGTTCCCAGCAGGAATCCCTCACCCCCTCCTCACACTGAAGTCAGTCAGCCATCAGTTCCAGCTTTCAGGGAGGCTAGCTTCTGGAACATCACCCTCCACGCCAAAGGAGAAAGGATATTTATGACTTCTCTCTTGGTACAGTGCTGGCTGGTAACCGGGAGAGCACCTGTCTCTAAGTAACCTTTGGCCATCTGTCACTGCGGATACAGACGAGCAGTCCATCCTCGATGTAGCCCTGGGGCCCTCAGGCTTAGACACTCGCTTTAGCTTCACACTTCCTAGGTGCTCTGCCTAAAGCCAGAAAGACCATGAAGGACCACAGGCCGACACAGGGCTCCACTGCGGTCATGGGTGCCACTTCGCCTCTTGGTGCCTTGGTTTCTCCATCATAAAGTGGATGAAGAGCAGATCAGACCACTTCTGCTTTCCCGCCTGCTCAGGGATGCTCTGAAGATTCAGTCAGTACTGTCTGTAGTGAAGGCATCTCATAAGAAGAAGGGTGACCCCACTTCTTGGGGACTAGAAGTATGTAAAAAGGGGAGGTTTCAGGTACACTTGGTACCCAGAAGCCCAGGAGGTGAGCAAGAAGGATGAGAGCCCTGGAGTAGTCAGCTACATCGCAGCATTGCTAACTCGGTACAGTAGCAGCTGGCCAGGGACATCCGGTTACCTGACTTCTGCTAGGCATCTGTCAATCCTTACATCCCACGATGTTAGTTTTTTCCTGAAAGACCAAGGAAGATACAGGGGAGTCTGCTTCTGGGAATGGATGTTCACTGAGGACCTGACAGGCATGAGGTGGGATGAGCAGAGCAAGTCTGGAGATGGTGTGGGGGTGGCCGGAAGCTCTTTGGGAAGTATCTCAAAGCCTTGGGGTTTCCCTTCTCAAATGGACTCATTCCCCTCCAGCTCTCCTGCAGGGGATGGAAAGCTCAGCTGTTCTTTTCCAACACCTGTCTTGCCAGCTACAAATGCTTGGGCACATGGTAGGTCTTCACCACTCCCTGGTGTGCTGTGCTTGGAGCCTGCAGGCCGAGATTCAGGATACGTGGGGCTGGAGAGGAGCATGCAGTTGGTTTTGCCTTTCTTTATCTTTTTCTAAATTTGGATTTTTTTTTCCCCATCACAATTGGAATTGAAAAAGTTAAGTTCAATTTCTTTTCCCGTCCCCCCACCCATTTTTTTTTGTGTTACTATGGATTGACTGTTATAGTTTCAAATGCCAAGATATACTTGGAACAAGCAAACAGACCCATCCTAAGAACCTAACTGTTCTTAGGACCTAACCCAGAGTGGGAGCAGGTGGGAGCCATGGAGGATGTTAGCACTCAGGGGTGCTGCCGTGATACTAATTCTAAATTGGTTCCCAAAACTGTCTTGTAAAACAAAGCTATAGAGAAGTTCCAGTTCCCATGGATCAGTCCACCTGGTCCTGGCCGGGTCTACTCTGCTATAGAAATGCTCACCAAAAATTACAAAAAGCAAGAAAAGTCACTTTCTGAGATGGCCCCAGAGGAACAGAGTGTTCTCAAGGGCAGGTCTTGGGTACCGTTGCCAAATTCTTCTGCCCCTGACCATGGAGCCCTGGTCTGACTCCATTCCCACCTGCTCTGAGTCTGGTCTGCAAGGTTAATGCTATATTCGATGCAGAGGATAAACCAGCCCCACTCTGAAAGTCAGTAATAGCTCCTTCGAGTTTGTCTGAGTGTGTAGCAAGGCCAACCCTGCTGGCCTTATTCCCACAAGGTATTTCAGATGGCGACCAAAAGGAAGGAACACAGAGGACCCCCTGCTGTGCCTGTGTGCTCACCATGCTCATTCTGACTCATGAAAAGATCCTGCAGCGTTTGTGAACAGCAACTCAAAGATGGATGCTTGGCGCCTCGGAGAGCCTCAGTGGATGGTAGGCGAGAGATAAGGAAGAGGCAGGATTCCGGAAGTAAACTGGAGGAAACTGTGTCCAGCTGGTCAGTGCTTCCAGTTCCTTAGGGCAGAAACAGCATTAAGTGTATTCTTTCCAAACACAGAAAACTGATGTTACAGAGTGACGTCTTTAAGCATTTTCCTTGTTTTAACAAAAGGGTCAGAGAAAGCATTTAAATACAAGCATGGTGCTTTCTCATGGACAGATTGTGTCTTTGGTGATGAGACCTGCAGGACTCTGCCCTTTTGCCAGTGTACCCAAGTCAAGTCACTCTGGGGCCAATTTCTCTTTCTGTGCCATGAGAATATTGCTTACCTACCTCACAGGGGTGTTGTGAGGATAAAGCAGTGTAAGGTTTGGTAGCGCACTTCGAGGATAACAGTGTTATGGTTACTAGGTTTGCTCTGTGTTTAATGCCTTTGCTCAGCACTAACGGAGCACTGACTGGGTACACGGTGCCATGCTCTATGTAGGAAAAAAAAGAATCACAGGCTAATTCCTTATTCACTCTCATTTAAGAATATTTTAAATCAGTAACAGAATAGGATGATGGAGTTGTCTCAGTGTGGGGCTATATTATCGTTCTGCTCCCAGAAAGGCCACTCTCCCTTCAGAGGATTTGAAAAGTGGTGCTTTCTGCCCTCTGGCTTCGGTCAGAGAAGGTGTTCCTGAGATGCTTCCTCCGCTTGTAGGGAGAGGAAGGCAGGGATGAGCTCGTGCACCCTGGGACCAGCACTTACTGTTTTGGGTTCTGTTACTTCAATGATTCCTCCTGGGCTCAGTGTGGCAGCAGGCCCTCCTCTCTGTTTAAATACAGAGAGTGAGTCCCCTTGGCCATCCTGGAACAGCTTGGTACTTTTTAGTTTGTTCATTTCCCCGGAAACTCTGGTACTCTGTTTGCTGGAAAATCTTGGCTTCCAAAGACGAGGGTCTTCGCCAGAAAACAAAATGTGCAACTGTCTTGTGCGCGTTTGCATTTTAGTGATGGTGGGGGAGGAGATTTTCAAATCTCGTATAAAAGACCTTGCATAGGACAAAGCCTGTTTAAACTTCTCATTTGCTTTTCCATGTGCATTAAGCTCTTCCCTTCCCAATACACGCTAAGAGCCAAGTGTGTCTTCTAACAAATAGCACATCTAAGCTATGCAGGGAGTACCATGCCACAGGCTCACTTGTTTCTGCAGAGAACCAACAAGTAAAGGTTCCAGCCACAAATCCAGGATCCCTGGAAATACTCCCTGGCCTATTAGTTAGGGGACTCCCAGTGTCTGCAGAGCTGTGTCCCTGAGTCCCCAGAAACTCTCCTGCCACCAGAGAGCCTCCTTAGAACCTGGTGGGAGCATCCTCTTTGTCTTAGACCCAGAATGAAACCACCTATTATTCTTTAAAGTTGTCCTATGATGCCAGTCTTCGAAGAAAGGAAAGGATGGCTGTTTTCCTTGGAGAGAGGAGAAGTGACAGAGAAAGGGAAGGTTACTTGTCTTGGATGAGGACTGGAGAGGTCTGGAGTGCGTTCCCCTAGGCATCTGAGGAGTGCTAGATGACATGTCCTTGTGCTTATAATCCAGGGCCCTTGGCAGGGGTGGCTTCTGTTTCGAGCCTTCTGAACTCCCAGCTGCTTTGCTGCCCTTTCTCAGTGTGGACAGGCAAAAGACCTTCTTCCTGTGCTGCCAGTCCTTATGTATGCCTCCTTCTAGCCAATCTCTCCTCCTTCCCCTCACCCCCGCTGTCCTTCATAACCCCAGAATCACACAGGACTTATTACATCCAAGTGTACTATCTTCAGGCCCTGGAAAAATTGGTAGAACTTCTATGGCCAAACTCAACTGTGAGTAATATTTCCACTATCTCTCCCCATCCACAGAGCGTTTTCTGGAAAAACAAACTTCCAAGAAAACCACTTTCCTGTTAGTATTAAAAAATAATAATAATAACTGTGCCTTCGGGCGTGAGGAAAGCAGTTTGGAGGTGAGTTGTGACAGATGAGAGCTCAGCACTGGAGAGAGAGACAGCCAGAACCACTCTTCCCACTCAGCCCGGGCTTTCTGCTGTTACGAAAAGGATAGCCTTGTTGCAAAAAAAAAAAAAAATGTTAAGAAAAGGAAGGAAAGAAGGAAGAAAAGAGGGAAGGAGAGACAGAGGGAGGGAGAGAGAGAGAGAGAGAGAGAGAGAGAGAGAGAGAGAGACCGAGGGACAGAGAGGGAGGAACAAGAAATTACACTGCTGAGGTCTCCCTGTCATCTTTTGGGGTCATCATGCTGTCACAGTGTTGCTGGTTTGTTTGTTTGTTTGTTGTTGTTGTTCAAAGCAAATGCATATCCCACCCCTACCCCCAAGTTACAGGATTTTCTGGCTCTATGTCTTCCTGATAGTGAGCTCTGGTGCAGGCTTCCTGCCTCACTAACCCACCCTGCTACGCTCTAAGCTTTGCTTGAGCCTTCTGAACTCAACCCTCCATCAGGAGATGAGAATCTCGCTTCCTCAGAATGGTGGAAAGCTGGGGTCATTGTTTCGGACTTGGCAAGCTTTCCTTTTAGAGGCTCTTCTACTAGCTGTCCTCATTTCACCCCACTAATACTCTGGGCACTGCTGCCTAGCTCTTCACAGAGTGAAAGAACTTGAGCTTCTTGGGTAGTTTGGAACCTTGAGTGTACACCATCTGTAATTTTTATGAAGGGCTCACCTCAGTGTGTCCTGCCACACTGACCTCATATCCCCTCTGGACGCTATTGGTTTGAGAAATGGGTTATAGTCATGGTCTTGAATTTCAATGAAGCAAAGTTATAGCTCATCTTGAGATTCCAGGGGTTTACCCCATGGACCAATAAGCAGGTATCTTCTGTCCATGAAGATGAGGACCTTCAACTTGATGGTCCCACCTGCTGCCCATCCCTTCCTGATTACATAAGGCCAGAGGCTTCCCCCAGGCACAGACACCCCATATGCCTACAGGGACTCTTTGCTCCCCCCCCCCCCCGCCCCGTTCTTCTCTATTCCTTATGGTCATGGTCAGTCCTTCCCTCAGGAGAAGAGCAGAGTGAGTGGACTGTAGGGCCCCAAGCTCAGCACATAACGCCCCCCCCCTTACCCTTGACTGTGCCAACAGTCTCCACAATCTCCAGTGAGCAGAGCAGGTGAGCTGAGCTTTCCAAATATGCACTACTGCTAACCAAATCCTGCACCTGAGACAGTGTCAACGCACCAGCATCTAGCCCCCATTTCTTTGAAACACGTCTGTGAATTAGCAGCTTAGCCTAGGCATCACAAAGGGCTTAGCAGTAGCCTTGACTTTGGTCACACAGGCCCTGCACAGATGCTTCTCATGTGCACCCCAAGAGGGGTGGGGAGAAGCACATCCAGGGGACATGCATTAGTGAATTAATGCATCCCCTTTGGAGGGACACTAAAGAAGCCCTTATTTTATACATGCTAGTATATGCCAAACAAAGCCCTGGCATGTGGTTAAAGCAGGGGAGAGGGGAGATATCAAATGATAACCCAGGCCTAGAGGCTGGGAATGAATTTCAACCTGTGACCATAGGCTAACATACAGACTCCCAATGGGAAATCATTCAATGTGAGCTCTATGACCTTGGGTCAGTTCTTTAGCCTTTCTACTTGTCAATTTCCCTGGCTTCCAAAAAGGCTTGTTTCAGTTTTAAAAATACTCAAGATGCCTGATTCGGAAACTGAACATCCAGTAGAGCAAGGTATAATTGGGCAGTTACTCAGATGCATGGGTAGACTCTGGCCAATTGCACAAGGAGGAGCCCATCACCTTGGAGATGAGGGTAGACTTCCCAGCGGAGCCTTCCACTGGTTTCCATCACAGTACCACAGCCTACAGTCATCGTCCGGTCCCACCCCCCCACCCCCCCACCCCCGTGTCATGGATTCCACCTTTCACCCAGTGTCGTTTGGGAGACAGTAATGATGACGAAGTTGGATTCCTCTTTTTCACTGGCATCTCCAGTGGTCAGCAGCAGCAGCAGGGGCAGTGCAGGGATGAGTTATCAGACAGCTGGAGCCATAAGGCAGAGGAAAAGCAAGGGGAGTGAGTGTGCTTAAAGTCAGTTTCCAACCAGAAAGAAGTCCTAGAAACCCTAGAAAGAAAAAAGGGAACAGAGATCATGTCCCTCCACTGAGGGCAGACAGACAGACAGACTTCCAGACAGCCAAGGCTACAGTGGAGGGGGCAAAAGATATGAGAGAAGGCCCAGGCGCAGAGTGGGCAGGTTGTTTTTTCTGTCCCAGGAGGCTACTGGAGGTTCCCCTCATAAACGGAGGCCCTTTCTGCAGGAGCCTGTTGCTTGTCCCTTGCTACTCACTCATGCCCAAGCTAGAAATGGATACATAGCTAGTAATATAGAAAGTGGCAGCAAGCTTGGTCTCAGAGGTAGTTCCAGGATAGGCTCCAAAGCTTCAGAGAAACCCTGTCTCGAAAACACACACGCACATGCACACGCACAGTGGTAGCAACCATTTCTTACCACCTAAAGAAATGAAGTACCACTTGAGGTACAGATAAGCACTGGAATTTGGAAACCATGAAGGCTAAAAAACCCGAGGTTTGAGGAAGCAGAAGGAAAATCAAGAACCCCCATTTACATCAGTAAATTACAGATGTGGGTCACCATGCCACACTCCCACTGCCACCAGCCAGCTGAGAGATCCCTGTGCAGACAGCCATCATAATTTTGGTCCCTGGTCTCTCTAGCTTATCATGATGGGCTCAGACAGTGGATAAAAAGACCCGGAGCCAGCAGGACCCACCGGCATGGCCAGTGTGCTCTTCTTTTCCAGCATCGCCTCAGAGCCAGGCAAAGACAGTCATCACTGAGGGCTCTGCACTCTGTCCCCACGTCCACTTTCCTGCTGCATTGTAAGTACCCATGTCAACCAGGAGTGTAGCTTCCAGCTGGAGTCAGAATCAAAAAGGATTTTCAGGGCCAGCAAGTATGCTGAGGTCAATTAAAAGGTCACTGTGTCTGGTCAGCAACACCTTCCTGGTTTTCCAGTGACCTATGGAATTCTTAGTGTTTCAGATGACACTAACTTCCATTTTTTTAAGCCAGACTTTCAGAATGGAGTGATGTGGATTCTAAGTCAATATGCGTGGTCCCTAGTTGTTTGGACACACGTGGACATCTATCTGACTTCAGTAATCTCCATTTGGTGCTATTTGTGGCTAACCGGATGTGGATGTAATAGGTTCCCCCTCCTTCCCTACTCCTTCTCTCTTCCTTCCTTACTTTCCCCCCTCCTACCTTTTTCTTTCTTAATTCACCAAAACCAAGTAATCGTAACACAAAGGTTTCCATGCCCCATTTTAAACGGGGCTTGTCTTCCAGTATCTGAGACCCTCCCATTTTTATTTCAGAATTAGGAATGTTTTTCCTTTTCTATTTGTCATCAAAAAGGACAATGCCAGGCTCTTGGCTCCTCTGTCTCATTGAGTTGGGACTGACAGATGCACATGGAATGAGATGTTTGCGCTCAAAGGCTTTAAGGTCCTTGCCAAAACTAGACAACCTGTCTGCGTCCCCACCGTGGCAAGGTCAGGGTCATAACCACACACGATGTAACTTCTGAAACCCGTGGTGCCTTTTCTCGTGGTGCTCTTCCGTCGTGTGACTCCACTCAAGGTGGCCGCTCGCAGCAAACAGCAGTGCCAGGGCTTCTCCCGGGTCTTCCGTTCCAGTGCGCTCAGAGACATGAGTGTCGGTCACCATGGATATAGATGTACCACTGTGGTTCTGTAATCATGTAATTGAGGTTCTGATAGAGCTTTGGTGGGAATTGATCATTCCTCTACAAAGATAACCTGCTCGGCTAGACCCACCGGCGCTCTGGAGAGTAATGACCTTGGGGAAGGACACTGACAGATGATCTAAGCTGTCCTCCTATCCTTGGGATGAGCTCTCTTCTTCTTCTTCTTCTTTTTTTTTTTTTTTTTTTTGAAAGTTGCTGTCTCCACAACACAGAATGTTTGATAAAGGAACACAAGGCAGCTTCTTTTAAACTTCCTTTGGTGCTGATACTTAAAAAAAAAAAAAAAATCTTAGTTCATTTTGCTTCCTTGTTCATGGCCAGAAGCTGCTTTTCCAAAAAAGAAAAAAGAAAAAAAAAAAAGAAAAATCTCAACTCAACAATCGCAGTGGACAAAGATGGTTTGAGAGTGGAAGGTCAGGCATTCTTGATTTGTGTCCAAACGCAAGAGGGTTTCCTCTGTAACCTGCTTCGGTCTCTCAGACTCAATTTCCCCATCTAAAATGGTTCCCATATTATTTCCGTACCTCATGGGGAAGGGTTACTCATAGCATTGGAGGTTGGGGCACAGTCAATAAATGAATGATTTGGAGACAGCAGCTTGACCTAATTTTGAGATTCTGTGTGTGTGTCACTGCGACTTTACCCTGAGGGTTGCTTTGCTCCCCCTCTGCCATCACCGCTTCATCTCCTCCCTCCAGCAACACCTTTGGATGTTGTGTGACCGACGGGGATTCTCTAAGGCGTTAGGGAGTGCTAATTTCTCCCAAGGAAACATCGCCAGTGCTGTTTAAGGTGCTAGAATCAAACCTCATTTTATACACTTTGGTTCTTAGAGAAAAACATGCAGAATTCTTTCTGTGAGGCCTTATAATAGATTGTTGTAGCCGGTTGTTCATCCAAAAAGTGAGAGAGAATAGAGAACACAAATAAGCTGCAGAGATTCTGCATAAACCATAACTAAAAGATGTTTTGTTATCTCCTGTATTAATGTAAAGTTCATATAGGTATGCATATATGTGTGCACATATATCTCTATATGCTGAAGGCACACAGCAAGAGTAGAAATGTGTACGGTATTCTAAACTCTACTTTCAGTTTTCCCCTTGGTTTGTGACTTTTGGTACATATGTGTGCAAGAAAGTCCGGTGAGGATTGAATGCCAGGTGCTGAGTGTGAAACAGGAACTCCTTCATCTTTTGTTCTGTTCCATACCTTACAGAAGGCAGGCTGAGTGAGAGAGATGTAACCCAAGCTGTAAATACGCTTTCTCGTGCTCTTCACATGGATATGACACCTGAGTGTTCTTTCTTCCCCATGTGAAGACTTACTGATGGCTGGCTGTCTAAAGTATTCATACATAAGGTTTACCTCAAGAAAGCTTAAAAAAAAAAGACAGTTTTTTTTTCTCTCTCTCTCATCTCTTAAAAAGTAGTGACTCTCCCCTAACCAAATTTGGGGCATTGCCACAGAGAGATCAATAAGAGAATCAAACCATGTCTGGTGCTTTTTGTCATGCCTCGTCCCCCATCTCCCCTTGTAACTGCTACTCTAAGCAAGAATCTGAGGTGTTTGGTGTGGGGATGCAGGCACAGTGTACTTGTGAATCCAGACTTTACTGGAACAGGCAGCAAGGGGTCTTTCAAAGGTTGGGGTTGGCTTGCATGGTTTTGGTGTTAATGTTTGTGTGTGTGTGTGTGTGTGTGTGTGTACACTGTATATGTTTCTGTGTATGACATGTCTGATGGACAGAGAACAAAATACTGCAAACAGAAATGAACAGAAAAACAAACCAATCTATCAGATGCTATTTCTCAGATGATGTACTCGTTCACCTTGGTGAGAAGCCACTGTCTCACAGCTATGCAATCTTCCAGTTCCCTCCTCCCCCCTTCACCTCAGATTCCGAGCTGTTCTCCATATCCCTCACAGATTTTTTTTTTGTTTCCTTTATCCAAGAACCACAACGACCAATCTCTGGTTCAAGGTGAGCATGCTACAGTGATTCTTTGCCTAAATTTAAGAGCTAACGACCACAACAAAAGTTTCCTTTGCTTTCATGCGAAATGATTCAATGATGTACTAATCCCGTTCGGTTCTGTAAAGTAATCTGACGTGCATTGTATGTTTTTGTGTTTCCATCCTCTTTATGGTTCAGAATATCTATTTCCTTTAGAGATTCGACTTTTCATGGTATATGTTTTGGGGATGTGTTGACTTAATGCAAGAACAAAATTTGGCTTAAGTGGAGCCAGGAGCCTGTGATCTCTGAGGCCGAGGGTGGGCTGGGGGAGAGCATGCACCTGTCGCTATTACTGTAGCGCTTCCAACCTGCTCCTGAATCAGACTGTAGCCGTGACTCTGTGTGCTCTTGGGAGCTTGTTTCTTTCCTTATCTGTGGAGTAACCTGTCCCCAGAGGGCAATAGAAATTTTCCACCTTAGCTTTGGGCCAGTTTCACCTTTCCCAAATAGTCCCCAGTCTACCCTTACTACCCAGTGACAAACCTCACTCTTTCTATCCTTTCTAATACCCCTCCCTCTGCCAGCACGGACATCGACTTGGTCTGACTAGGGCCAATGCCTCTGTTTTCCTTTTGAAGCTCCTGTAAGTCCAAGCGGGACTCTTCAAGGGCCAGAAAGGGTAATTGCTCAGGAAGCCAGCCCTTTACCCGCACGCTGTGTGCGGTGCGTGGTTCAGGGTGGAGTGACATTATCAGCGTGGTGGCAGCTTCCAACTCATTGACGGTGGCCTGTGAGGCTAATTCAGGGGAATTGGCACAGCCTCACAAGGTCTTGAAAAGTAGTCCTGGGGAAGAAGAGAGGTCCCGGGGGTCTATAAAGCACAACCTAGGCAGGGAAATCCCTGCAGGCAGAAGGCAGCTCCTCCCCTTTTTAGGCTGAGAATGCACAAGTCTGAGTTCTGCTCATGGTTTACAAATCTAGCACAAGGTGGCTGAGCCATCCAAGACAGCTTTTAACAGACAAATTCAGACACTGCCTAACTGCTCTAGCACAAGCTGCTCCTTCTCCCTTGTTGGTGGGAGCATAGGGGGAGTTCCTTTGAGCTGAAGAAGGAGAGCATTGCTCCGCGAGAGCAGCATAGTCTTTAGCACCAACCCCACCTCCCCATCTCCCTGTTCTCTTAGCTATCAGGGGATAGTTGAGACTTATCCAAGGAACTTTCTCCTCTTTGTTTTTCCTAAAAGAGGGTCCCCCTTCCGAGGTTGTTTTCTGGAGACTTTGAGGCCCAATTATACAAGCACCCCCTCCCAGAAATCCTCCCCAGAAACTAAGCCATCTGCAAGGTTCAGAAAATCCCAGCAGCAGCAGTTTTAAAACACAAAAAATTCCCCAACACCTGGCTCTTGCTAAGTGGTTAAGGAGCTGACTCTCTGTCTGTGACTCCCTCCTCTCTGGACCAGTGCTATCCAGGTTCAGGTCCAGAGATGACCCCAGATCTAGTGTTTCCAGGGCTTCCAACAGACACAGGTTTGGGACAAAAAGAGGAGCCCAGGGGGAGAAGTATGCTGACCCTTTGCTCTTTATGGCAAATCAGACTTCTCAGATTTCTTCGGGGCTGTGCCAGCCTGTGACTCTGGGAAGGAACACACACACCTCTGAGGTCTGTGATGGCAGTGATTCTCAGGGACTGTGCCTGTGGATACCAACTGTTCATGACTAGCCCTGTGCTGAGGGACTGTCTGTTGGAGTGGGCATGCCCTGCTGTAGCATGGGAGCTGACCCTTGGTAGAAGTCTCTCCTATTAGCTGCCACTTGAGACCGTGCAGCATGTGTGCTGCCAGGAGTACCCAGGCTGGGAGAGCCGGGGAGGCCCAGTGTTCCCTGGATGGCTACTCAGAGGATGGAAGATGATCAGGGGACAGCCAAGTTCTCAAGATCTCTGTGAATCACACTCTTAGAGTAAGCCCCACAAAGACCTTCTGATAGCGTTAGCCAGTTGTAGCAGGGCCCTTTTAGACAGGGAACTCCTATCTATGGGATGTTGACTTGACGAAGAACAAGCAAAACAGGAGACTCGAGCTAGCCTCTCACCTAGCTTGCCCTATCAAAATCTCACTCCATTTTTTAGGCCAAGAAACAAAGGCTCATAATGCTTTGAACAGGGTGCTGTGGTCAGCTGGGGGTACAGCGGGAGGCCTAGATCAGTTGTTCTGGTCTGCCTCCGGGGTTTACTCCTTTTCAGGGTCTCTCCATCTCATTTCTTCTTTCCAAAGCTTACAATGATCAGGTGTCTCACAGAGCCCGGCAGAGACTGTTTGAGATGGACGCCAAGAAACCTGGCATTTTGTTTCCATCCAGTAAATTCAGCAGGAGGGACCTAGCCAAGAATCTGAGAAGGTGGCAGCCCGAAGTGGGGATGAGCACAGGACTGGGAACCTTGTCTGCTCCTGTCCCTACATTTCTAGGCATGGTATTGGCCCCTGTGTGCCTCTCTTTTCCCCCTCTCTAAAATGCAGGGGTGAGGCTGCAACCTCTGAGCCATGCCACCAGAAAACACCAGACTGCAAGATGAGCAAGTGCAGCAGTGGAGGAGAGTCAAATAATGGTCAGATGTGTTCAGACCTGGGAAGGCCATGCTTCAAACATAAACCAGGGACGGGAAGGTGCGACAACAGGGTGGGGAGCGTAAGTGACAGTCACAGCCTCCAGCACTGGAGGCAGAAGGAAGCTGGGAAGGAAAGCACCGGGAGCAGAGAGGGAGCGAGAGAGATGGGCATGTGGGGTAGATGAGGGGCTTAAAGGGTGTGGAAGAGAAGGCCGATGTACTCTGCTGACCCTATCGGTCCCTTCTTTCATGTGTTTGCAACAGCAGCTCTCCCAGGGTACTGCTTACTAGCACTCGGACTCAGTGCACCTGCGTGAACACACAGTACTAACTCTGCACGGATCACAAAAGCTGTCCATCATGAAAGCTCTCCCATCCCGTGCACAGAGCTGGGTATCATTGGACAGGGCACAATAGGATCTCGGGGTGTGAAGAAGATATCATCATCTCATCTCTCCTTTGTTCCCCCCGAATACCATGAAATCAGATAGTCCTCCTTCTGGACTGTCCCAACGTTGCCTACTATAGTCCTGCTGCTTTCCCTTGATTTGAGTCTCCCAGGGGACAGAGACCAAGTATTTGGGACCCTTCCAAGTGCCCTTGCTCCTGCCTGATCTAGGAACTCCTGAAGACATGATTGGTAATCACAAACTCACCCGGCCATATTTTCTGAGAATCAAGCGCTCTGATAAGTAGTCCCATGCCCCCAGCCAGGCTGGAGAAATTGTCTGGCTTCATGGTGGCTTCCATTTACACATGAGTTGGTTTCATTACCTATCCCAATGTTTGATGCTCAAAGTTCAAGGCAAGTCTTCCCTGGTATGAACCCAGAAGAGCAGGAGGAGGCCCTGGGTCCCACCTAGACAGAGATAGCTGGCCATAGCCTCTCCAAAGCTTTGAGGACATTGAGATCTTCCCTTATGCCTCAAACCAATCCTCTTGATACACTTTCTAAAGACACAGCTCAGCCTGGTTTATGTTGTCCGCAGACCAGGTGTTGTACTCAGGAGACCCACTGTCTCCTGGGGTGCTTACAATCCCCAGGGCAATGAAGCACAAACAAAAGAGCCAACCCAGTCCCACTCTGGCCTCTCACCCTCACACGTCCCTAAGGTCCCCCCTGAACATATCAGGTAGCCTCCCATCCCTCTTCCATTGTCCCTCAAATAACTAGGCGTTCCACCAGGGCCTCTCAGCCGCTGCCCTGGCCTGTAGCTTTCTTCATTGTTTATTAATAAAGCAAATTTCATCCAAAGCAGGACCTAGCCACAAGTAGAGACATGAATTAAAACATCCACGGAAGTCTGGCTCAATGGGAGCCCCAGAGATAGACTGGAGCCCCACTTCCTCTGCACCATTTGCTCTAAGTCTGTAGAGCTTTCTGGTCACATACAACATGGCTAACAGTTTGTCTGCCATCTGCATAGGTCTGAACTGACCTTCTAGAGAGAGCTGTTTTATGGTTCACCCAGCCTGGGGTCCTCCTCTCCTGCTCCTTCCTCCTGCCCATGTTCTATCATTTAGGGCACAGACACGAGGACACAGAGGAGCTGTTCATCTGTAGTTGTCAAAGCAAGCATACAGTCAAGGCTGAAGATGGCTATCTGGGTAGTTCATCAGCCTCCCCATCGGAAGGATTGTTCATTGAAATAATAAGGGAAAAGGGATGTCTTTAGACACCAACGGGCGGGTACCTCTTGCTTCTGAGACCAGTTGATCTCAGAAAGAAGCTGGGCTCAGTACAGCTGCTGTATTAAGGGTCCCAAAGGCCAGCAGTCCTCTTCTCAGGAGCTATCACTGTGCAGATGCTCCAGGGAATTAAAGCCCCTTGACATGCTAACCATAAACTCCTAACTGGTGAGCTCCTGGGACCCTTAGGTCTCACATGGCAAGACTACCCAGAAAACCCCTCCAGGACAGGTTACTCCTCATTAGATAAGTTAAAACTCTTTCCAGGGTGAAGGCAGAGAGCACAAAAGCAAAATAACAAACAAACAAAAATAACCCACATTTTTTTCTTAATTTTATCAGGGTTTGCAATTGAACACATCTGATACCCTGACTTTAAAAAAAAATGACTTTTCATTTTGAAGCAGGTGTTTTTTTACTGGGACTTATTTTAGGGTCAGAGATCACTGGGCTTCTGCTGGCCTGGTGAAAAGGCAGACATTGGTGGCCACAGTATTAAGCCAAATTTAAAATCTTTAGTCGCCTCCATCTGTAAGTGTTCTGTATCTACCTCATTATGATTCTTTTGGTTTCCTGTGCTTTCGTGTTGTGTACAATGTCAGAGGTGAAATGTAGATAAAAATATATATATATATAAAATATATATTTTTTGCTTTGCAATAAAGTTCAAAGCTATAACACAGAATATTCATGAAATGTCATAGCCTTTTCTTGTACTCTATGCTCTTAGTTGTGAACTGTCCTCGGGAGCCCTTTTGCCTATTCACTAGAGTCAATATTGTTACGTTGGCCATTTGATAAGTTACTCTTCTTATTTTCACTGCATTTTTTTTTTGACACATTGAATACGACACTAGGATTCTTGAACAATTCTTGGTTTCAAAGGTGCTTTATTTCTGTGGATGCCAGTGACCAAATGGAAATATCTCTACAGACTGGATCTTCTAGATAATAGGATTCATCTTGATGCCATTGTTTTTTGGGTTTAGAACTAAAGGTTTGTGCATAGAGGTGGGGAAAAGGAAACGTTGGTTTGGCTTTGTTTCTGTTTTTTTTTTTTTTTGAAACCTTTTCTGTTTACTTATGTCCAGCAGAGGTTCCTTTTGTAGGCTCCACTCTGTGGCATGGAGCACGGTGCGCGCTGACTCCTTGGCTTTGCTGTCCGCCCGGACTGCCTTCCTTGCTGGCGGAGCCGCTTTCTCTAGGTTGATGTCATGTTGTACCCAGCCTCCGCCTCTTCTCTAAACCTTCTGGAACTCTCTTCCATACCAGTGTGTTATGAGGAATGGTGCTTTGGAAGCATTCACAGTGTACAAGCCAGCGGTACCTAAAAACTCACGTTTCCCAAGAGTCCAGATGGATAACAGGACAGGTTCATGGGATCCTGATAGAAGGTGAACTGTCTTCAATATATCCTGTTTATCCACGTGTTTGGACAAAATTACCTTCATTTCACTAAGCATGTCTATGTAGCAAGCCCTGTATAATTTGTACACTCAATGATCCTTGTTTTTTTCCTGTGTCTTGGGCCAAAATATGTATTTTTTTCTCAAAGTAATTCAATGTGCTTTAAATGGGATGAAGAAAGGTTTCAAATTTAGGGTAAAATATCCTTATAAGTAACACTTCTGCAAAATTCTAGACTTAGTATCCCCTAGCTCCGAGGAGCTAGGGAAAAGGAATAGTTATGGGGATTGACCCCCTTATAAATACATACAATGCTACAAGGAAATGAAAACATCTATGACTCAATTTTATAATAGGTTGGGTTTCTTTCTCTTTGTTCTTCTAATGATCATAAAGAATTGTTGGGCGTGTATCAAAGGTTGACATTTCAACTTGTATTTGAGGGAAGTTTGGTTTGCTTTTTTACCAATGCTGGGCTGGGATGGAAAACAACCATGGCTAGGTTACACTCTGCTCATCCCCAGCTGTTTCTCTCTTTATGGTATAATGGTCTGTCTGTTAGTGAGTTGAAATGCATATAAAGTGTATAGTGAAGGTTGGGATATACTGGCGTTGATTTGGAAGGAAAACATAATGATAAATATATATTTACATATATGTGTGTATGTGTGTGTGTAGCTAGAAGAGTGGGAATACATCACACATATGCACACACACACACAAGTACAATAGCCATGCAGTTCCAAAGTTGGTTTCTGATTCTGGGGAATTTGCCACTTCACTGAGCTTTCTACGATTCCAAGATTTCATTGGAAATAATGAAATGATTGAGAAATGTTTGCTAGAAAATTCACCCCTTCTTCTCTCCCTCCCTCCCTTATTTCCTTCCTTCAGCAATAGAAAGCACAATTCCTAGTCTTACTTACCCTTCTGGTTCCATAGCTATGGTGTAGTCCAAGGAGGAAATTAGAATTCGTTCCTTGCCTCTGCCCTATACCCCTCCTTTCACCCAACACCAAGAACAAGCGGAGAGATCTACCCACACCTATCTCATCTTTCCATGTGCCTCTGTTTCTTATTTTTTTCCCCATGGGTAGGTCTCCATTCCTTGAGAACCTTCTAGAGTTTGAATACCAGGCCCCCTTCTCTTTCCATGAAGGTTCTGCGCCACCCCCAACCTTTGGAGCTGTCCTCTCTAGAGGCCTACACACATTGCTCCTGGGCACAGACAGCAGGAAGTCAGAGCCACCAGAAGGGCTCTCCTCTATCTGGTAGAGACACCTTGTGTCTTAGTGCCAAAGAGAACAAGGTTCAGAATGTGTTTTTTTTATAGGAAGAACCAATGATCTTGGGTGGCTCTATTGGTCAACCAAGGAGAGGATGTGGATGGGACTTTGGAACAGGCCAGCCAGCTTTGCCCATGCAATGACCTCCCTGCTTCCTCGTGGGCATGCTTCTTGGAGAAAGAAATTCTAGGCAAGTTGGAGAAGCTTTGGAGTGAGGACAAATGATCAACTTTAACTCACTTTTATCCAGACAACTCATTTCTGCAGGGTGGACTGGTCCTCCTCTGGTCTGTCCACTGTTAGTTTTATTGGGGGGGGGATTTCCGGTGATGCTATCTCATTATCCATAATTTAGATAATCACTGATCCCTGGAAAGGGAGAAGACACTGTCCCAAGAAGAAACCATTCCAGAAAGAGACGCTTTTCTTCCTAGTTTCCTAGTTGCTCTTGGTAGCTCACTCCTGATTCACTCCTGAGCCCCCGCATCCATTGCTGATTTCTGTGTGCCCTACTTTCAGATAAGAATAAGGTCTAGGCCTGGGGGACTTGTAGATCATTGAACCATGAGCAGCAGGTACACTTCAATGAAAGTGACAAATGATGCCAGTATTTCTTTACCCTGAATTCAAGGTGCTTTATAGCAAGAGTCGAAACTCTAGACTTTGGGCTACTCAGACCACTGTGTGGGCCACGCTCTGACCTTCCTTACAAGGACAGGATGTCAGATAATGAATCCATTTTACCTCATAGGAGTTTCTGCCAAAATAATATTCCCATTGAAAATGCAGCCACTGTCCATCGAAAGTGTTTTCTATGCCAAGCACAGAGCTAGAACTACAGGGGATCTAAATGTGAAACATATTTCAAGGCAATTAACAGAAAGGGGTAATAATTGCACACAAAACACTATCACACCATAGGAAACAGAACACAAGACAAGTGTACCATGCAGTGGGCATCTGTAGAAAGACACAGTATTTCCAAACAGAAGTACAAGCAAAGGCTTTGAAAAGGCTAGTGTATGGATCAAATTTTGAAGGATCTATGGGATGCACAGAGGTGAGCCATTAGGGTTAGCTATGACCTCAGTCATGTATAAGATACTGTTTCCTCTCTGATGGGAAAGCAAGGTATCTCCAGCATGCACAAGGTGTGCCTTTCTTCTTGGAACTGGTCCTGCCAATTCCAGGTGTAGCCTCGCCTTGAGGATAGACCATGGCCTGAACATAGCTGGTGAGATGCAGAGGTTGCCACTGCTAGCACTTGAACAAGTCACTAGATTTCCTCAGTCTCTTAGTCTTGTTTCTTAGGGTCATTCCCTCTTTAATCTTCCTAAACTAACAACTTTTACCAATCCATAATCCAGTTGAAGTCCAGCCCTGTCTGCCTAGTGTCCATTCAGAAAGGATGGACTTCAATTTCATACATTTTTCCCCCTTAGGATTAACCTTAGTACATAACAGCATGGGCCACAGCTTTATTTTACAGAGGGAAATGAGACTTGGGGGCTTGAATAATCTTCCCTGCTTCCCTCAGTTAATAAGTGAAAACCCCGACACAGGGTTAGGTGTCTAGGGCAAAACCCCCTCGCCTCTCCCACCTCACCTCTGATCACACCCCCCTTCTTGATTGATGGAGCCCTTCACCTCTGTTTCCTTCTGTTATCTAAATGAACTTTGAAGGTTCACCCCTACAGTGCTATCATTTATCTGGATCTTCAGATAAATGTGCCTGTAACAGCTATAATGCCTTGACTGATGAACTGTTGGGATGGTCAAGAGAAGAGATCATAACACATTCTTTGAACCTGACGGATGGCAACAAAATTATTCCCCTCAATTCCAAAGATTTTTCTCCTGATAGAGTGCCTAAAACAGATTCTATGAGAACCTGCTTCACTGATGAGTTTCTTTTCAGACCTCTCCCAGGAGGCCATTTGGAAGGATAACTCCATCCAGCAGAGAAGGGGTCAGAGCATTGGGGGGCCCCATTGTTTTGGGAACCTAAGCTGCCAAACAGAAACTAAACAACATCTGCCTGTCTAAAGGGCTGGAGTCTTGCTTTGTCTCAGGCACAGCTGGATTTGTCTCATGTTTCCTATCAGAACCAAAAGCTATTCTTTTGATGCTAAAGGAAGGGATAAAGGCTCCATCAGATCCCTCAGTCCCTAACAGTTAATCCATTCTGCATCCAGCTCGGTCTCACCACTCACTAACACCAGGTAGACATCCCAAATGCTTGACTAGACCCATCCCTGGGTCATTCACAGTCTTTTTTTTGGGGGGGGGGATCTAGTTCAAAGGGACTGAGTATAGGGGCTCAAAAGACAGGAAGACATCTAACACAGCTGAGCTCAAAAACAGAGGAGGTGGCATGGCATTTCAGGAGGTCTCTGCTCCCTGTCTTTCTAAAGGACTCATGAGCATCCCCATGGGTGATAGTACCTGCTAGACTTAGGAACTAAGGACACTGATTAGGAAATGAACAAAGTGTGCCTCATCCTCTTCCCCCATCCATTTCCTGAAAGTCCCTTTCGCTGAGTACCTATGCCTTATCTCTGTAGATCAGGTGTAGCGGATTTGCAAGGCCATGAAGAGCCCTTCACCACAGCAGTGCCCACTTAGGAAGAAACGTCTCAACCAGAGAGTGGAGAGTGACAGCATGCTCCTCTTCCTCTGAACCAGATTCTCCAAGAGAGAGGATGATTGGTTGCGTTCACCCAAATCATGCTAAGGTTGATCTCAAGATGGAAGAACAGCCTCTCTATTGCCTCACCTCCAGGAAAAATAAGACTGTAATATACCTTCCTAGCTATCATTCTTGACCATCATATCTCTATGTCCACAGACCATACGCCTCCATTCCGAGCCTTAGGGACTCACAGAGTTCATATAAGTGTATATTCTATGAGTAAGGAGAAGAATGGTCTCTTAGAAATGGCCAGAGAAGCATGACATGACACAAGGGTTGAACCAGCTTTGTATTACTTAGCTAACTTTCAAAAGCTCCCTGTAAGATCAGAAGCCATAGGCTAGTCCCCAGCACACTTTTGGGCTCACACTGACTGCCACTGGTTCCTCCTAAAAGTTTTCTTTTCTTTGCCACTGTTCCACTCTAGTGTCATGGCAAATTTTGAGATCTCCGATGGAGTACTTTATCAAAAGTCTTTTGAAGTCAGTGTGCATCATCGTCCTTGCATTTATCACTTAGAAGATGCCTATTTCCAAAACAGTACGTCCTTATCTCCTAGTGAGTTCATCAGGCCAGTTTGCAGGTGGTATTTTAAAAGTCCTCATTGTTTAATAGTGATGAGGCATAGCACTGTTCTTTTTTGAAACCCTCAAGAAAGAGTTATTGGTTCCACCTTAATTTCCTAGTTTGATTTGGCAAACTGGAGCGTACAAGTCTGCTGGACATGTACAGAGTGGTTTTTGTCTATGTGGATCAAGAATGACTTCTGGAAAGAGATCTGGAATCTAGGAAGATATGCTGGGACATCCTAAGCATGGCTCCTGTCTAAGCAGAGTCCAGTCTCATCACAGTCCAGGCACAGCAGGTGGAGCACTGGATTCAACGTCAGTCTAATGCACCAGCCTGGGCACAGCTTCCTCTTCAGTAAATACAGACAGCAGTCTTTAATACCCCTTGCTAGCCTAGAATTCTGTTGTCAGTACACCCACACTTCTAACAAAGAAGGCATAGTTTGGTTCCTCCCTTCCCAACTCAGCCTAATGTTTATAAGTCTAAGAACCCAAGGAGATCCTTTTTAAATGAGTGAGAAGCTGAGCATGGCAGTACATAGACACCCCTTCTCAAAACAAAACAAAGACAAACATCTCCTAAATAAATTTTATTTTTTCTTGATTTAAAAGAAAAAAATGAAGCAAGTGCTCATTGCTCTGATAAACATGCCCAAAACGCTTATTTTGCTAGGAAATATAATAGAACACCTTTGCTTCTCCCAACTCCTGTTTTACTGATGATGTCAAATGGTTTAACTGTGAAAGAAGACCAGAGTGTTCTGGGTCCTAAGCTGGGAGTCAGCCACATTAGATGTTCAGAAATTAATGAGCAAACTAAACAATGCCAAGCACAAAGGAACTCTACAAAGCCTATTGTCTTTTAAACGTCACTTGGAGTAGATAAGTGTGTCACACAACATGCGCTTTGCATATGCAAGGTCATAAAAGTTTCATAGAATGGGAAGTTGAGATGTGTTTAAGAGAAACAAATGAGGCTGTCCATGGCATTTCCTGAGTGCCTGATGGGCGCTTTGCCTCCAATAACTATGGATTAAGTGGTTTCACACCCAATGAAAGGAGGCTGAAGGTCAGAGAGCTGACTGCCTAAGGTCATGCACTACAATAAAGTAAGAACCCAGCCTAGATTCCTGTGCCAGTTTGGTGGTATGCAAACCACACCAAGAGATAGTAATGTAGCAGCTACCTTGCCACCATGCCAGTCCTTGAAGTATCATTCATGGGAATGTCTTTCAGCTAGGGACAATGCCATAATGGCACTAAGTACTCCAAGGTACCAAGAATGGCCCATACAGACTTGTCCTGGGGTATGATTTTTAGCTTTTAGGTTGCATTCCCTATCATCCCATCTTCTAATTTCATTCTGTCTTTTTCCTCATGTGAATACATCTGTGATCACAAATCCTTAAATGATGCATCATTTGGAGAGAGGAGGCCTGGCTGTCTGTGCAAAACTCTGGGGATTTATTGAAGACTATAGTATCTGTAAAAGCTATTAAAGCAAACCAGCTTTTTAGAGTCTTCACTTGGTAGGAAGAGCCATGATCAGCAAAGCCCATAGACATCAGCTGGGAGGGGCCAGTCACTCTAGAGGCGCCCAGAGAGGTATACAAAGGACCACACTGTGGGCTATGCTGTGGCTCAGACTGGGCTGGGAGTATGGAGCATTTCCAAGGTGTCTGCTGTAGTAGAGTGGGCTGTGGCCGGTGACTAACTCCGGGAAAGCTTTGTCAGAGAGATTCGGAGGTAGGTCACTTCTGTTCAAAGGGAGGAATGGAAGCACCCTTTTGCCAAAATTAAGGAATGCACTACATGTTTTAGAGGTAGCCCATGCTTCTTCCAATGGCCAGAATTTAGCCAAATCACACTTCCTGGCTGGGATTCACACCACCACTTCGCACTCAGTGTCGAAGACAGGGAGGCTTCCTGATGGCGCCTAGGGATGGGGGCTTCTTTCTGGTCTTGGCTGTAAACATGAGTAGATTTGCTCACTTATACAGGTCACTAGGAGGAAGCCAATGAATCGCCCTACCAGCCACAGTTCAGAGATGGGACATGGTGCTCTCCACATCCTACACAGGTTTAGCTAATCCTGGACCCAAAGCACCTCTTGTGCTAAACTAGCCTCCTTTAAATTCAGCCCCAAGGCTCACCATCAAACGGGGCAGGGTGGCTTTCTTGGATTCAGACCCCAGGGGGCTTTCATGAAGAAGGCCAAAGACCAACAAGCGGGGAGTGTGGCTTCTGCAAGCTTCAGGCCTGCTGCTGTCTGTGCCCACTGTCAACTTTTTGTCCTTCCTCTTGGTCACAGAGAGGGTGACTCTCCAGTGGCTCACGAACCTCCTAACATCCCCCATATATGAGATGCTGCAAGTCTCAAGAGGCAAGTCTTCCACAGGACCCCCTGACTCTCCTCATGCCCCACCCAGGGGCCTGGTCACTTCTTTTATCCAGCTTCCTCTTTTCCAGTCTTGCCCCAAGGTGAAGTTCCAGTGCACGAAATCATGAGAAGCACTGTCGCCTTGGCAATGGCCATCCATTTAACAAGTAGAGGCCTCTGGGCCTACCCCCAACCTCCCTGCTGCTTCTGTTGTTCTCTTTCTGTCCAGTAGGTGGTGCCACCTTCTCTCCCAACAGCCTGCAACAGTGACTGAAGGGCACGGCAATGTGGCCCAGAGGATTAGGCAGAAGCACTGTTTCCTAAGCATGATGGGAAAAGCTCAGTGATGCGGGTACTCCCTCAGGATCTTCCACCCTTCAGCCCAGTTTTTTAGTTATTTTCTCATTGAAATTGTTATCAGTTTTGAAGAAGTAGGCACCTTGTGCTGGCGAATTGTGCAAAACACCACCCTTCTGTCGTTCCTAGCCCTGGAAGGGGTGATGGCCGCAGCGCCCAGTCTCTGTTAAGACCGCCATCTGTTTTTCTGAGTTGATTTCGATTGGTGCATTCTCACTTTCAGGGACCTCTGATTCTAGAACAAAATCAGCTACTTATTCTCGTTACTGTAAGCAGACACATAACTTTACTGTAATTTGAAAACCCTTGCACTGTAATGGTATTTAAAAAAAAAGCGAATCCTATTGAAACTGATTTTGTATTTTTGATTATATCTGGATTTTCACATTTTTGTATCTAACCATAACCACGGCAGAGCTTCCATAGCTTGTGTTTAAGGCCTTGTTTTCTTTCCAGGTTGAAGTCTTAAGATTGTGTTGACACCAAAAGTTTAAGGGGACAGGACTGGGGCCTGGCTGGTGGCACACTATCCCTGCTCTGGTGCCAGGGAGATCTCGTCTAGAGGAGCAAGCCACATCGCATTCCATTGAGTGAGTTTCCCACAACAGCTTGCATCTCCAACAAATCCAAGGCCAGCAGTTTAGGCCCAACCTTTGCCAGGGACTCTTCTCGACTGAGCGGCCCCTGCCCCCTGCAACACATGGCTTCCTGGGCAAGGGAGGACATTTTTAAAAATATGAAACTTTTGGAATTGATTTGTGATTATTTTTTTTCCTTCCTGCTGGAAACGTGCTGGGCAAAAAAGACAGCATGATGTTATCGCCACCCCCTGCTTTTCCAAACCGATACACCTGTTGTGCTCTTTCGTTTCTTAGTGAAGAACATTCTAGACACAGACCTAAATACGAACTCTTTGCCTCCTGTATTTCAGGTTAGCAATTCTCCCTGTGTATTCCTAACTGTTGACGCGTTTGCCTTCTTAGCATTGCTTCTCATTTTATTTTATTTTTTTTACTGAACAGCAACAAAACCACAAAGGAACAAATTATCTCTTTTCCTCTCTCTCTCTCTCTCTCTCTCTCTCTCTCTCTCTCTCTCTCTGATGTGTAATGTTGTGTTGTCCAGATTCTGTATAAAAATATGTATATGATGTATCTGATATCTGGCAGCCATTGGCTGTTACTTTAACCAATATAATTAACAAAAATGCATAATGTTGGTGTTTGATTTTTTTTTTTACAAAAAAAACCAACAACCTAGTTAAGATGTTGTGTATTTTTGCATGGTTAAAATGTACTTAGTGCATTAAGAAGTGTCGTGGAGGTGCACAGTGAACAGGCCAGTTTACTTTTTAATCCTAACGGTGACTGGTTACCAACCAGACTTAGTCCCAATGATGTCTGTCTGCTTTCCTTTAGCATAATTCTATTTATAACTTGTGTTTAGTATTCAAGGTTCAACATAGCATATCTATCTATCTCTATTGTATTTACTGTTCCTTAAAACCAGGTTGTGGAAGTTCACCCATTGGGCACAGGTGTCTCCATTGCTGATTTCTGTTGGATTACACCCCACTGAACAGCTGTACAGTCCAGCTCTAAAGCACCAGGCCCCGGAGAAGACTAGGGCGGGCATTTCTCCTTCCAGAGATCTCTCTCTCTCTCTCTCTCTCTGAGCAGTACTGTGGTTTTCCCTTGTCATGGAACATTCTTTTTTCAGTCCTAGTTATATGAATGAGAAGAAAGGACTAGAAGGTAAGCAGGAGTCTAAGAATTATTTATATTTTATACACAAGAGTACATATATTGTTGACAGACAGGCAATAAATGTTGAGTTAGGTGGATAGGCAATGGGAGATATTGAGGGTTCAGAAAGATGTTGCAGGATTCAGAAAGAAAGATGCCAGGCTTTCCTGACTGCAGTGGCACCACATGAAAGACTGTAGAAAAACTGGTGACCTTGTTATGCCTCTGTTTCTTCGTATGTGACACATCAGGAGGGTGACTACAGAAAGGGAGACAGTTGCCTTTTCCTGGGTCTTCAGTGCACTTAAAGCAAGGATGGGTCTTAGGCTACCTGCAAGATTGAATTGCTGTTTGGAGACAGACTATGAGACACCCCCACCTCAGGACACATGGACTTGCTCAGGGGGAAGACATGTTTTAAACAGGATATTGACGAGATGGTTCCCACATGGATTAGAGGGAGGAGAATAGCTAGGCATTATTTCTGGTCAAGGGAATTGAGTCCTTGCCTTCTCTTTGCCAAGTCTGCATCTGTGGCTGGTTTATTCCCTGGTACGCTAGCCTAGCAGTTTGTTATCCTATCTTTCCCCACCCCAGACTCTGATAGACAGCCCCTCCCCTTGCTGGGATCCAACATGTACAGTTGGTATTAGCAGCTTTGTGGTGTTTAGCCTAGGATCCGTGTTTCTCAGACACTTACTTGTCTCGGGGCAGACCACTTCACCTCTCTGCAATCAAGCTTCTTCTTCTTTCCCAAGCTGAGGTCATAGGTTTCCAAGATCCTGGAGCTCATTGGTTTTGGAGATAATCATCTGTCCAATGGCCAGCTGAGTCAAAGGAAGTTCTTGGCTGTCTCTGTCTTCCCCTCTTCAGAATTAAGAACTCAGAATACTCCACAGGCATCTTCTTCCTCATGGGCACGTACGTCCTCAGTGGCGTATATGTGTGTCGCGTTGTTGTCAGCTGCAGGGGCATTTTTCAGAATGCGCTGAGTGCGTTTCCTCCTTTTCCTCAAAGTCAAGGCTGGCTGCAGAGGGACCACGCATCCGTTGCTGCATTGTTCCTCTCTGGCAGGCTCTCTGTGGCCAGGACTCAAGGGGAGCAGTACCAGTGTGCTGATGATGTTGCTCTCTAGTCTCCGGGAGGCTGTGGGGACAACAGTGAGTTGCTAACTTGTCAGGAGCAAGCTCACTCTCTCTGGGTGCAAGGCTGTGGAATTCAGACCTTACTCTTGTCTGTTTCATCTGACAGCATCTCTGGGACCTCAGACCTTGAACACCAGAGAAGCCCCAAGAGCCCTGAGGACTCAGTGTCCTCCTTCCACAGATGAGGTAACCCATGCCTAGAGGAAAGAAATAAAGAACAAAGGGAACTCAGCAGAACTGATGGAGCCACTTTGTCCATCTCTGACAGAGAACCACAAGCTCAGAGTGCCCCTTTAAATTTATGAAAGCTGTATGGTATGTCCCCAACCACCATGCTTGACATCCCTAAATATCTTTCATGACCATGGTTGATGGGAATGCACAGTTCACATTCCACTTTCCCAGGCCTGCGTGAGCCAAGTGAGGAAGGTTAGTGTGTGGGACAGGAAATGAGCAGATCTCCTCTTCACCTGTGTGTTTAAGAGGCACTGGATAGAAATAACAGTAGATTCTCTACCTTTGTCCTGCCCTTCCTATTCTCCTGCTAGGTTTTCCTTAATACACACAGTAGTCTAACTGTCCATCTAACTCCCCATCCTTGAGCCCCCCACACCTTGATGACCTCCTCAAGGTTGTTTCCATCCCAGAAGCTTCCATTCATTCCAGAAAGAACATTCTATGGCTTTTATTTTTTTTTAAATAGTGTTCCTCAGGAAGCCATGGCCTCTGATCCAAACAAGTCTTCATGTTTACTTTAAATTCTCCCTGTTTATTCACTGCACATCTCTCTGTCAATTTATATCTCCACGGAGCCACCAGAAGCCATTGGGTATTTTCCTCGTGTGAAATGGCGGTTTCAAGGACTTTTATGGGTGTCATTTCCCCAACAGCGACAGCAGCCTCAGGCCTTGCTTTCCCCTTTAAAGGAGCTTGGTGTACCATTCTACCATTCTTCTGTGGCTGTTTTTTTGGTCTGGAGGACACTTGAGATTTGTCCCTAAATCATGCAAAGATCTACTCTAGAACATGCTTTTGTTTGAATTTTTAGAACAGAGTCAACAGCCTGCTGCTGGATTTTTTTGTTTTGTTTTGTTTTGATTTTTCCTGAATCATCACTGATAAAGACCACGAAGCCTCCAGGCCTTAAAAGGCTTTTCTTCTTCTTCTTCTTCCTACATGGAGAAATGTTTTTGATTCCAGTTAGACTGAGGGATATTTCTTTAAACAGATCACATTTCCGAGTTAGAGTTTTTAAAGGACTTTATACCTTTAAAGAACTTCTATCTCAGCCTACTTCCAAGGGGCCACTTCCTGTCCCCAACCAATCATCTGAAGAGAAGCCTATGCCCTAGCTAGAGGCCCAGAAAGGACCCTGGACATCTTTAGTGGTGTTCTCTGGAAAGAGATGTGCCCCAATCCCCTGCGAGGTGTGGGTCAGATGTTAAGGTTCAAGATTCTTCCTTGACTTCTATGGCTCTAGAACACCCCCTTGTGGTTCTCTGGGAGAAAGGTGAATCTAGATGGCCAGTAAGCCACATATCCAACTTTTTTCATCAAGAAAAGGAGCTGCCATCACTCCATATTAGGACCATAAGCCCTAAAACTAATGTGCTTGATATTGGTAATAACAATTATCATTAGCTTCTCTTTTAACAAAGTAGGTAACACAATCGAATTTGCAAGCTTTCTTTCAGTCTCACTATCCTGGCACAGACTCTTGCCTGTGCACTTTCTGATGTGTTGTAAGCGTCCGTCATGCTGTTAGAACAGCTCCTATCCTCCTGGTATTCTTAAACTCTTCCAAGAATAGGCAGGGCTGGTGAGCGCATACTTAGTGAGCAGCTGAGGCCACACACCAGCTGCTGCTCAGAGTAGAACTCCAGCCCAGGGCTGCTGCTCCCCTGAGCTATGTGGGAGCCAGGGCTCCTCAGAAGGATGCCTTGCAAGCCTTGCAAAGCAACAAGGTGCCTGCCATGAACTATGCTCCCAAGGCTCATTGGCAGTTCTAAAGAATGTTGCCCGCCTCTCAACATGGTAAGAGCACAGTCAGAGAATAGGCTTCGATTAAAGACTATAAAGGTGACTGCAGTCTCAGTGGCTGTAGAAATATGGCTGGATTCTAGCTCTACAGAGCCCATTCCCAGTGGCTTTGGGTATTCTGTCAGGGAAAGGAAGGTGTAAGCTAGGTCACTTCTTAAAGGATTTGTTTTGTACTATGTATTACGTACAGGATAAGTTTAATCAGGCACTAAAGTAGGACTTGACAAGAAAGTCATCCACCAGTCCTCTTTAGCACTGATCACTTTACTTGTCCATATCCCTAGAGCATGCTTGTCATATGTTTTTGTCATTGGCTTATTGTTAGAATTCTTACGGTCCGGTTACCTACTCTTCTTGGAATCTAAATAAGACCGCTTCCACCAGAGGAACTAGACAGGGATGTAGCTCCAGACAGCTGGCCATTAAAGTGTTTCCTCTTGCAAAGGTCTCATCCCCACCAAGGTCCCTTAGAAGGCTCCTGAATAATTTGAGTCTAGCATCTCTAAGCTGCTATACCTGCAGGTCCCAGGCATCTCAAAAAGAGCTTTTCTGGCCTGTTACCTCAGGCTGGAGGATGGAGGGGATTGATTCTATCTGCTTTACCCGGATCATACTTGGTTCTTCTGCAGGGATAGCTAGTTGTACCCTTTGGCAGAAACTGTCCCAGATCCCCTTCTTCCACTCCGGAGTCTCAGCAGTCAGACCACCCAGCCTCTTGCCAGAAGTTAGCCCAGAACAAGTAGCCGTTTGAGGTTAACTTTCCCCATAGCATTGCAAGGTAACCTCTTTGTCCAGAGCATGGAGGAAGAGGGTAGTTCTGCTCTCCTTTATCATCTGCATGTCTCCTTCAGAATAGATTCAAGTCACAAGAGCTTTTCTCTACTCCCTAGAGGCCAAGTGGGACCTCATAGTTCCATAGCCTTTATCGCTATCCTGTCATCTGCTCAGGGGAAGGTGCCCTCTGGACCCCTGAGATTCTTGCCCTCTCTCCAGTTGAGTGTAGGTCTCACGGTGCATGCAAGCATCTGGCCTGGTTTTCCAGGTTGTGTGGTGTTCAAGGCCAATGAAATGGACCAGCAAGATACGAGCCAGGGTCTTGACCTAACTTCTGCATGAACCTTGGTGCTTCCACCTGCCACTCACCAGAATATGACCACAGGAAACAGTTTGGAGGGTAGAGACTGCTTAAGTTGCCCCAAGTCTTGGACGAGCCTTCTTCCCATGGAGCCTCCCAAAGGGCAAGCCCTCTGCTATTGCGTACTGTAAATCTGTGCTCCAGGAGCTGAGGCTTGCTGGCTTGGGGAAAGTAGCTGAGGAGAAAGGGCCCCTTTCTCACCTTTCGTTTACCTTTGATCTGGCTGAACTTAGCTGTCCTTAACTTCTAGTTTGCTAAAGTCCTTATTGCCTTAATGACCATCTACCAAACAGTCAGAACCAGGCGAGAAGTCCCTCCCATGGTATACGTTGGAAGCCTGCCTGTCTCCCCGAAGCTGCTGTGCCTGAAAGGCAACCACACTCCCTCTCCAAAGCCCAGGACCCCCCTCTCACTAACAGAGCAGTGTTCCCAGGCTGAGGACAAACCCAGGACTGCTCAGGCTGAGAGATCCCCAATGCCCATGATAGCTATGACCAACCCTACTCCGTTCTTTGGCCTCCACTGCTTGAGAACTGGACTCCTCCCCGCCCTCCGCCTCCATCTCTCACCCAGAGACCCTTCACCCCATCATGCTCAGTGCTGTTCCTGAAGACCATCTAGACTTTTCTGTTTTCTGGAACATTCTACTCACCTTCAGCTGCAGCATCCCCCTTCAGCCTCTCCACCAAGCTCTTTAAGTGAAAGGCAGCGGCTGTCTTCCCTTGGACAATAATGAATGTATCTACTGTAAGTGCAGACCATGTAGAGAAGTGGCTGGGTTCAGAAAAAAAAAAGAGGATTTTTGTAAAGCCTGTTTATTTTTTTAAGTCAGTTTTGAGCATTTCTATTTTATCACCCTTCACGTGGTTTTGGGGAACCCAAATTGTATCAAGGTCTCATGCCAAAACAAGCCAACAGTTGTTTTCTTTACCTTTTTCCTCCGTGCACCATGATTTCAGAGATTGTTTTGGTGTCATTTTAAATGTTTTCTTGTGACATGTACTGATGATAAAAGTCATCTTGACAAAAAAAGATTTATACATGAATCAGAAGTATTTATTTCAATTTTGTACCTTTCCATTTTAATACATTATAATGTATTGACTCAACTGAGATAATATAAACAGTTCATTTTAATAACACGTGTGTGTGTTTTCCTTTATATATAGTTGGGGTGGGATAAACACTCCTGGAGTGAAAATAGTGAGTGTTAACTGACCTCAGTGTGAGCAGGGGGAGACCTCCCCTGCACCAGAGGCTTCTAGACTGGAAGTTGGAAGTAGCTGGTGCCTTTGGGGGAGGAAAAGATGGTGACGCAAGGAAAGGAAGTGTGGAGGTAAGTGGTGGCCTGCTGGACAATGCTGACCCCTCCAGTGCTATACATTACATTGATCTCCCCACTAGCAAGGCAGGCCAAAGACCACACTGGCCCTTGCACCCTGGCCCCTGGATGTGGTCTTGGATGGAAGGCTTCAAGAGGGGCTGTGCAGAGGAGAAACACAAAAAGGGATATAATCATATTCCATGTCTGAGTCTTTTGCTGGAAGGTGGGCAAAGGTGGGAAGAGCAAGCACGGAGACAAGGCAGCAGGGAAGGAGGAGAGATGTGGAACTGCATCCAAGGGCTGCAATAGTTGGTAAAGCATGTGCAGCAAACAGGAGGTGGCACCAGGAATTATGGACATAATTCTCTACTTTCAAGGGAGACAGAGAGAGGGTCCAAAAGAGTACTTTGATCAGATGGATCCAGAATGCTGAGAGATACACAAGTCTCAACAGTTGGTCCACATCCTTGATACCTTGTTTTCTCAGGTCTCCACAACTTTCTACAAAATAACCTTTATTTTTATTATTTTTAATTATGTATATGTTTGGGTAGGTGAACTTGAGTACAGGTGCTTACAGAAGTCAGGAAAGGGCTTTGGAGCTGGAGAAACAGGCAATTGTGAGCTGCTTTACATTAGTCTTGGGAATTGAACACGGGTCCTCTAACAGGAGCAAGAGTTGTTCTTAACTACTGAGCCAGCTCCAGCCCTATCCCTTTATCTTTCTATGTTCCCCTTCCCACACACCCCATCGGTCTTTTCCAGGAGAATCACCGGAAGAGGAAGCCTGCCTTTGCTTTTAAATCTCCCCCCCCCCCATCTCCAGTCTTTTCTTCTAAGAACATATGACCCTGGTCCAGGAGCTGATGACCAGATTGTTTCAAGGTTCAAGCCAGCATTTTAGAAATTAATCAGTTGCCAATAACATAAAATAATATCAGTCCTTTCAAAGAGCCAATTTGAAGACATGTGTACCAGGAAAATCTTAAGAATTCCCTCTGATACTCTCATCCCTAAATGGCTTTCCTAAAATTCTTCTGAACGATGGCAATTTTTGGCTTACAGCTGTTTAAAGAGGGGCTGGGTTACGTAGGAAGCCTGTACTGATGTTCTTAAACTAAAATTCCTCCTATAAGTGTGAATGTATTCACCTTCCTAAATATTTGCATCCCAGGAATGATAAGAGACCCTTTCCTGGGTCGTTGCTCTTTGGAAGTAAGGGTCTGGAATGTAAGATTATTACTCTGTGCCAGTGTGTAATTTTGCCTGTCTTAGTCCATTTGAGCTGCTGTAACAAAACACTGAAACTGGCTCAGAGATAACAGAAATGCATCCCTCAATGTTCTGGAGGCTGAGTCCAGGGTCCAGTGGTTACCAAATCTGGCTTTTGTGAGGGCTGCTTCCTGATTCCCAGATGCTGTCATGTTGCTGCTTTCTCAGAGTCTGTGAGAGAGGAGGAAACCTGGATTCTCTCTCCTAAAGGCACCGGTCCTGTCCCAAGGCTCCCTCTTTGTGATCATATTAACCCCCAGAGGCCCCACGTACTCACGCCATCTCCTTGGGGATGAAGGTGTAAGCATATGTGTTAATCTCATGATAGCACACGTCTGCTTTTCTCTTTGACACTTAAGAGAAAAATAAGCTTCCTTGTCTCTGGCAGTTGGGGCTGTGGGAGGGACTGCTGCCAGCAATCCCTGCAGCTACCTGGGTGAACTGTTGTCATCTGCCACCCCATCCCTAGCAGGTCTCAGAGCTTTATCAGCCCCTGGCCATTTTATGTAATAATGAGGCAAGTATAATCATACTTTTCTGATGGCAAAAAGGGAGAAATTGAGCTGTTCCTTTTTTTCCTGCCCTCCTCCCTTCATCCATCTTTCTTTCTCTGTTTTTGAAGTGTGCCATCTTTACTTTTTACCTCTGGGGTTTGAAAAATCACCTGGATTCAGGCGTTCCACCCAGCAAGGTCTTTCTTCCTGGGAACAGCACACTAAGGCTGGTTATAGGAAAGGATTTAGCAATCCCTTGCTCGGTCAAGTTCAGGCTACGTACGGATGAGCTCCGATCCCCATCAACTGACACTAATAATGAAGGAGGAATGACTGTGTGAGGCACAGATGAAGCATGTCAACATGCTCTCTTCCCGGAGAGTCAATCAGGATAGCAGAGGCCAGGCCTTTCACTCTTATAGCTACAGAACATGTTTACATAATGCACGCCGGACAATCTCAGGATCTTTTCTGCTTGCCCCTTATTTCCACGATGATTAATTTATTGGTTTACTTTTTTTTTTAATCACCAAGACTAGTTTTTGCTCTGGGCAAAATCATTATAGAAGCAAGTTCCCCACAGTGTCCGAATCAACTTGCTTAAGACTCCAGGCCTGCACTGATTACACGCTTTATTTTCTATGCTCTCCACACTTGTCCATCAGGTTCTTCATAATCAGGGGTAAGCGGACAATAGAAGTTTACGGTGCCCCCCAAAGATGTTTTCAAACAAAGAACAAAGGTTTCCAAAGGTAGCAGATGCTGTGATCCAAGACCACTCACTGGGAATGTCACGCACTGGCCAATCCTCCTTGTCCTGTAGAGAACCTCCAGAGAGGAGTGAGAGGCCACACAACAAAGCCTGTCTCCTCACTGTGTGTAAGGAAATGGTCCTGTGTGCCCTCCTGTTTGGAAGCCCTCCATTTGCCAGGTCTTGGGTTTGGTGATCCTGACTGGAAACCCTGGCAATGGGAAAGGAAGGATTCTGGACACGCCTGGGTGCTCTAAAGAGGTGGCTTGGTCAGACCCAGCCTCACAGTCACACGCCACATTGACTGCCTTTTCTTTCTTGTTTATAACCCACGGTCAAGCATATGGTCCTTCTTGACTGAGTGTCATCAACCTCCTCATCTCACAGGTAAGCAGAAGTGGGCAAAGCCATGCCCAGTTCTCAGGTCCTTCGACTCCCAGTTCTGAGCTCTTGCCCCACCGCAGCTACTAAACAACACCACTTCATTTCCCCAGCCCACTGCGTCCTAGAAGGGCTGCACTCACTGCGGTGGGGTCTACATGGGGCCTTGTTGGGTCTGATGAAAAGTGGACGTGACCTTCCCAAGAGGAGGAAATGAGAAAAAGGGCCCCTGGGAGGGACAGGGCCCTGGCCAGTGCTGAAGGCATGGCTACAACAAGTATGTGAGAAAAACTAAGGTCTAGATTGGAAGCTGAAGTCTTGACAAAGAAAGGGGCTCTGAAGGTCTCTCCCTATAGGGGAAAAACAGATAAACAGCATGGAGGGGTAGCTGAGGTCACACGTTTGGAGGTGAAAGGAACGCAAGGGGACGGGTACAGAATATGACAGGATGCATTCAGCAAATGCCAGGTGTGGCCGATTGAGCAACGGAGCTGGGAAAAGCCTTTGGGATTTAAGTCTGTCACAGCGAAGACCATGGAAGGGTTACCATTATTACTCCATCGTTGAGCACAAAAAAACATGGTGTTTCATTTGCCTTTGCCAGCTAGATGTCTGTTTCTGCCTTCGCTCCCTCCCTCCTCTCTTGGAATTCCCAATGGGCAGGGGTAGAGTGTGAGGAACATAGGCCACCCTCCACAGTGCCAATACCTTCCTCTTCAGCCGCTTCTCCAGCTCTTTAAAGGTCCCCATGGTAGAACCTGCGAACAGCTCTAAGGCTGCTTGCACACCCACTTTCAGAGTTAAACTGTGACGTGCCTGGGTCCCACGAGGTCTGGCCAAGCGCTGGAACGAATCCGCGTCTTTCAATCCTGCAAGGCGGCCCCGCCCCTCAGTTTCACGTGGTTGGTAGCGAGTCGCGCACAGCTGACGTCAGTAGTACGCGCCCCAGTGCAGCCTTCTACCCGGCGTGCGCGCCCAGGAGGCTTCTATCTCATCCTCTCTTCAGACTCCTCATAACCTCTGGGCTTCCGACCAGAGGCAGCGCTCGGCCAACTTGCGACAATGTCGATGCTGGCGGAGCGTGAGTGTCGGCCGAGCTGGGCAACCGAGTGATGGGTTGACGGGCACGGGCTACCAGGGTGACCGGGGCCCCGGGGTGTCTAAGTTCCGGGTGGGGACCGCAGTGACTGCCGGGCCCGCGCGGGACAGATGTCCCCGAGACTCTGTTCCTGGTACTAAAGGCTCGGGTCGCACGTTCACGTGTGCGTTCGGAGACTCAGGACACTAAGTTTCGGACTGTCTCGTGCGCTAGCCCTCGTGGTCACCTGGGAGGATTCTTTCATTTCTCTGGGCTCAAGTGACCTGGGGTTCCTAAAAGACGGGTCCCGTAGCATCGCTTTAGGCTCTGAAATTAAACTGTCCAAGATGTGTTGGTCCCAGAGAAGAAAAGTAGGATTACAAGTGTCAGGCACTGTTTAGCCCTTGGCGGGAGTGCAGGCTGGTGAACGTTTCTGAGCGAGACCGAGAGGGTTTCCGCGGTTAGAGGCGACTTGGCCTCTTTGTCTTTGACACTTAGCATCACTCTGAAGTCCACTAATTCTCCTCAGAGGCGACTTTCACTTTGAAATGATACGTGTAGCTACAGATTCTTGCCACCAGAAGGCAGTCGAGTGATGGTCGCTAAGAACTGGCTTTTGACTTTTCCTGGAAGTTGTGTAGCTATCAAGGAATGTAAACAGATACTTTCTTTTTTTAAAAAAAAATGTCATTATGGCACTTTAGAACAAAGCGTGTTTTAGTGAATCTTCTTCCCCATCTCTCACTACCCTACTGCCGCCTCTGATCCCCTACTGCCACTCCTGGCCCCACTCTCTTTTCATGTAGCATACTGCACTTCCTGCAGGCAGCCCAGTAGTTGGACTGGAGAGTGTCCTTTCTAGGTAGGTCAATCGATGCCACCCTCTTCCAGGCAGTTCATCTGGTCTCTACTTCCACGAAATTGGGCTAGTTTCTGCCTCAGCCAAGGCTTACAAATCTTAAGCGTGGTGACTACATCAATAGTTTGGAGTGTCGGCAGTGGGACACAGGGAAGGACAACTGACCTGGCAGCCAGTTCCTTAGGTAGCATGGCAATGCATCTTGTGTAAGTATGTAGCAGGGATGTATTTCTGATGGGAAGGGAAGGAACCTTACAAGCCTTGGTCAGTGACCCCTGGCAGGCATTCTCCAGACATGGATCGGGCACAGACATGCAGAACACCAGCTTACTGTGTTCATTCATGAGATAGTGTTGTGCTGAGTATATACTAGTTTTTTTTTTTTTTTAACTAAGTGGAACAAGTTTTTGGATCACCCTTTTTCCCCAAGGCATAACTCTGCGCATTGGCTTGTGGTGTTTGTTTGTTTGTTTTCCTGCCTGCATGCTTGGGAATGGTTTCTTGTTTGCTGGGTGATGTATAGGTAAGGATCCCTATTGGTTTTACCTGCAACACGGTGAGCCCTTTGACTAGAGGTCATGTCATTTTCAGTTGGGTTATGAGGCCGTTGATGATGATATGCTTGCATGCATGCAGTGGGCAAGCAGGAATGACATTCAACCTCCAGATTCCTTACCTGGCCACAGGTGACTTTGGGGGTTCAGATTCTTGTTCTGTTTGCCTGGTGGGTTCTTTTTCTGTTGTAGTTTTTCCTCAAAATTGTCACAGTGAAGCCAAACGTGGCTCCTGCTTGTGATTCCCCAGCATTTGTGGAGCTAAGACTAGAGGATTGCCGCCAGAGCTAGGCTGTCTCAGACAAACAAACAATACAACTTGAGTTCTTTTTTTTAAAAAGATTTATTAAGATTTTTTTAAGATTTATTTATTATGTATACCGTGTTCTGCCTGCATGTATGCCAGCAGGCCAGAAGAGGGCACCAGATCTCATTGTAGACTGTTGTGAGCCACCATGTGGTGCCTAGGAATTTAACTTGGGACCCTGGAAGTGCAGCCAGGGCTCTTAACCTCTGAGCCATCTCTCCAGCCTGAACTTGAGTTCTTAATGGTCAGTTATTGATTTATATTCATTTCAGAGAAAAGTTTCCATGTCACCCAAAGCAGTTCCCTTATTTCAGCTGTTCTTTCTTTCCTTTCTTGTTTTTTTCCCTTTTTCTTCTTTTACTTTTTCTCCTTCTTTCTCATTCATTTGTATATTCACACATTTCTAATCAGCTATAGGCAAAGTGCTTTATTTTCCTCTGCAGTGAAGCATAAGAATGAATAACTGAATATGACATGGAAGGGATAGAGAGTAAAAGGACACATGAAAGATGGAAATAAATACCACAGTGCAACAGATTATTGTTGGATTATTAGTCTGGAGGCTCAGTGGTATTTAATAAGAAGGGAGGTATCATATTATCTGTTAATCATGATACACTATTAACTCTCCCTAAGGTCATAATGACTTCTGTATTGTGTATTAAGAATATAAATTGATCTGGGCATGGGAGGTAGAGGCAGGTGGGTCAGGAGTTCAAAGTCATCCTTAGTTACATAGCAAATTTAAGGTTAGCCTGGGCACTACATGAATCTCCATTTCACTCCAGCCCCAAATAAATTTTGAAATCTATAGGACCTTGGTTTGTATAAAAGGTTTGGGTTTTACTTGGGGACATTAGGCAGATATTGTTCTCCTAGACTCGGGCTTTCTCATCTGAAAGGTAGAAAGGTAAGAAGATCTCCCTTCATTGAGGTAATGTGGAAAGAGTGTCTGCTGTATGTGTGGCATTTAGCCTATAACCTGAAGCTGTGAGCGTCGGGGTGACTGCACCTGCTGCTGTGGCCGCTGCAGCTGCCAGTGAGTATGAAGGCGGTGACAGGAGGGCCTTTGGTTGCTGCCAGTGACTGGAAGTGGAAGGCTAAAATAGTAGTCTGTCGGGTATTTAGTTTGCATTCTCTTGGAGGGAATGTTTTACTTTGAATTTTATAAGGTCAGTTTATATGCCAGGAATGTATAGTTACAGGGAAAGCCAGGGGGAAGATTCTCTTAGCCCCTTGGACCCTGAACATATCCTGTTAGCACGCAAGCATGTGCTGATTTGCGTGTGCTCTTCCAGGTAAAGATGGAGTGCTGATGAAATGCCTTTTCAATTGCAGGTCGGCGGAAGCAGAAATGGGCTGTGGATCCCAGAAACACTGCGTGGAGTAACGATGATTCCAAGTTTGGCCAGAGGATGCTTGAGAAGATGGGGTGGTCTAAAGGAAAGGTATTGCATCGGAAGTCTAAAGTATCCATGCCATGCCAAAAGGCAGCGAATCAGAAGACAGCCTTCTTAGAGTCTGGGAGAACTTTGTGCTTTAGACCAGTAATTGATTTTGGGGAACTAAATTGTGACCAGGTGGTAAAATTAGACTGGAACTGAATGCCAGGTCTTCTGGTTACTGCTGTATTAGTAGCCTTCTTAGATGTCTTTTAATTCATTACACATGGAATCATGCTTAGGTTTCAATTTTGTGTTTCCAGGAATGGTACTTAATTTTCCTTCATAGTGGATACTTGCTTTCTTAAATATCCCACTTACTCCTGACTGCAATGGAGCTTTGAATGTGAAACTGCGCATTCTGCTTCTGTCAGAGTTGGCAGATCCAGTGGGCGTGCAGTATCCTTAAACTGCCTCACCCTTAGCAGTGCTCCGCATGTTGGCTGCTTTGTTGAACTTTGCCGTGGTAGCATCACTTCCCTTTCTATCACCTCATGCATCACCTCAGCAACATCTGCATCATGGCCAACTTCTTCCTCTAGTCTTCTGAGCTGAGGAGCCACTTTGCATACTCCACGCAGGCAATCTCAGTAATTACCGTGTATTGGATTATGCCTCCTGGCTGTGATGCTTGAGGGACCATCTCAAGATTATTTTTTATTATAAACCTCTTGTCCCCTCAAGTCTTGTCCTTCCCAGGTTTTCCTGATTTTTAAAAATGGTGCTAACTACCCAAGCATCCAAACAATCCCACCTCCCATTTCCCTTCTTTCCTCCTCTCTCCATTTCTCCATATAACAACCAGAAGGGTCTTGAAACTGAACTTTAGATCATGTTGCTCCCTTGCTGAAGATGTTTCCAAGGATTAAAATCTGCATCTCCGCTCCAACTTTCAAGGTCCTGTGATGTTCAGTCTCTGTTTTCTATTCCTTTCCCATTCACCTAGCTGAAGCCTCCGTGGAGGACTTTCTCATCTACAGTCCCTGCACTTGGCATACAACCTTCGGAGTGAGAGCTAAGTGAGACCAGGAACCTGGAATGCTCCTCCACCTTCTTAATTGATGTTGTGTTGTAGCGTTAAGTCACAGAATGTCATGTGCTCCATGTGATTCCTAACGCTATGACTGTTTTATACAGTTCTTCCTGTTGTGATGACCCTAATCATAAGATTCTTTCATTGCTACTTCATAATTGTAATTTTGCTACTGTTATAAATAGCTGACCCCTGTGAAGGGCCGTTTGACCCATAGGTTGAGAACCATCGTTCTGGGTTGTCTCTTGAATAGATAGTAAAGAAAGAAAGAGGCAATTTCTCTTTGTAGCTGATAGGGTTATATTTGATTTCTTTCTTTTTAATCTCCACAGGGTTTGGGGGCTCAGGAGCAAGGAGCCACAGAACATATTAAAGTTAAAGTTAAGAACAATAACCTGGGACTCGGAGCTACAAACAACAATGAAGTGAGCAGCTTCTGTGTGTTTTCTTTGCAGAGTTGACTTGTGTCAACATAAACATTGAAATTCGTGCAAGTAGATGGAATAGCTTTTATCAAGAGTATGGTACATGCTTTGGGTGAAGAAAGATGTAAGAGCACTTGACTTAGCTTGTCCTCATCCTGTGGCATGCATCCACCGCCTTGCCTGTCCTCCTGAAGCCTTTACTTAATGGCCTAGAAAGGCTCTCCTGTTTTATGGCTGAATTTTGTAAAAAGTCTTTTCAAAAAAATACTCATTTTAGAACAGAACCAAATTTTATCTTTACTTCTACCCTAATATTAGTGTAATACAACCCTAATATTGTTTTCTTAATGCAGGTGGCTTTGAGAGTGGGAAGTGATGTAGGAAAGCTGTCTTGTCTCTGTTTGTGTTCCCCTTAGTCTCATAGCCTCTTGAACACAGACTCTGTGCTTGAAAGTCAGAGGCTGACAGACTCATCATGTTTAGTACCGACGGCTCCTTTGCATTCAGAGTCAGGCTGGGAGCTTTGTCCTAAACTCCTGTAGCTAACAGAATCCAGTGGGGAAAAAAAAAAAGAAAAGAAAAGAAACTGAGAGAATGACTTTATGTAAACTGAATTGCTTAGACTAGTTTAGTATTTCTGACTAGAACAGCTAAGATTTTTCTGAAATAACAGCTAAAATTTTAGCCACTAAAGAAAGGGTTTCTATAAGGTGTAAGTGCTGATTTGAGAAATACAAAACATGCTATACTTATGTTCTTAGGAGAAGCATTGTGTTCTATAAACCTATTTGTACACCTTAACTTTTAAGCTTTCTTAATAAGAAATGCTTATGTAAAGTTATATGGGCAAATTCTGCTCAAAAACCCTGTTGCCCACTGGTTCATATTGTTTAGAGATCATTATTAGTGAACCCTTTACAAGTGGGAACTTGTTGATTCAGAGACTTAGGGCGTCCTTCCACAGAATTCTGCCAAGTTGCTGCTGATGTAAGTAGTCAGAATTCAGCAGAATAGTCCAAGTTGTGTTGCACATAGAGGACGCCATGCTCTCGCTGCCCTTGTCTTTATCATGTCCATGGTGTGTGTCACGCCCCCACCCTGAATTTATTTATTTTCTTTTATGCATATGGGTATTTTTTTCTGTGCATATGTGTTTGTACCACATGCTTGCAGTACCCATGGATGTCAGAAGAAGGCGTGGGTTCATCTGGAACTGGAGTTAAAGACAGACATGAGCCACCATGTGGGTGCTAGAAATTGAATCTGTGTCCTCTGCAAGAGCAGTCAGCGCTCTTAACTGCCGGGTCATATCTCCAGTCCCCAATAGTCTCTCTGTGTGAGAAAATACTAATTTTATATTACTTAAGTGTAATTTTTAGCAAACAAACTGCCTGTTGATTTGTTTTGCTCCAACTTAACTGTGGATGAGCCATATACCTTTGGAATACAGGTTTGAGCTTCCAAGCAGGTTCCTCTAAATATATATTGTCGACTTTGTGTTGCTGGAGACCAAACCTGGAACTTTTATACACGCTAGGCAAGGACTCCACTACTGAGCTTTGACCTAGATTCTCCAGCTTTTATTTGGCTCTGCTTACACCTTATTCCAAGTTTATAGCTTTTATATTGATCTGCTTAAATCTTATTTCAAGTTTATACTATATCTTGAATCCAGTTAAATTTATTAAATAATATTGCTTGATGTTGGTTGTAGGTGCCACAGTAGAGAGAGAAGCTCACCAAGATGCTAAGCTTTAATTTTCCAAAAGAGCAGAGAGTTACAGCCTTCTTGGAAAAAATTGATACCCAACTAGCTCACTCCACTTACTTTATTCAAACATAGATATACAGGTTAATTGGAGCTGGGAAAGGTTCTAACTACCAAAGTTATCTTGCTCTTGCTGCTCATGAGGGCAGATGATCCACACAAAGTAAGAACTCCACATTTGCCAGGAGTGTCTTCGGACCAAGGTTGATGCAGGTGTGTGTAGCACCAAGGGTCAGTTCTCCAGAGAGACAACAATTCTTCAAGGTTTCAACAGTCTCAAAACAATTTCTCAGCCTCTGCTGACTAACCCAAACATAGCAACAACTTTGCTGAAAAAGCCAGACACAAAGGCTTTACTATAGATTTCGCTGCAAAATAATACAATTTCATATTAATGGCCAGATTTCTGTTATATCTCTGTGTCAGCAGCATAGTAAGCTTTAGGCTTGCTGCTCATACTTTTTGGTGCTTCCAGGACAACTGGATTGCTCACCAGGATGACTTCAACCAGCTTTTGGCAGCACTCAACACTTGCCACAGTCAGGAAACAGCAGGTAAGGACACTAGCGCTGCTGCTCCCCCCATCAGAATCACTTTCGCTGTAGACCTTTCTGATCCGAGAGCTGGGTGATGGAAGCGTTACCAGGACTCAGTTCTGTTTATATCCTAACGGTACTGTCACTGAATGAGCTGTCCTCATCCCAGCTATGGGCATGTTACTGGCATGTGGTGATGCAGAACTGTGACTGCACGTCCTGCAGCATGGACATCTGTGCCCCACAGCAAAGAATGCCTAGTTTTCTGGGAGGAAACAGCAGGGTCCGAACAGCCAAGGAAGGGCACATGAATGCTTCCAGATACTGGTAGTGCTGGTAGTCTAACCCTGGGAGTAGTGATGAAGGGGTTCACTTTATAATTCTTCAACTGTATAGGGTTTTTTTTTTTGTTTTGTTTTTGTTTTTTTGAGACAGGATTTCTCTATACAACAGCCCTAGCTGTCCTTGAACTAGCTCTTGTAGACCAGGCTGGCTATGAACTCATAGAGATCAGCCTGCTTCTGCCTCCTGAATGCTGGGATTAAATGTGCACCACCACCCTGGCTAACTGTATAGGTTTTTAATTATATCTGTATGCCATGCACATATTATGATAAAAGAATTGTGAACATTACTTGTCTTTCTGGCAGACTTAAAATACAGCATATATAATTAGTGCTACATAAAGACTAAAATGAAAGTTAGCTATAAAGTGGCAGATTGGTCACCAGAGAGTTCACCTTAGTGAGTATCTGGTGATCTAAGGGTCATGACTATGGCATCACTCAAGTGTGAGGTGCCTTTACCACCAGTGCCTGCATGGACCTTTGAACCTGGGATCCTTTTCTCAGCGATGCCCACACCCTTGTTCTTAACCAGAGAAAACTATTTTGCATTAGGTTTGGCGTTGTTACTCTTAGTGCTTGGTGCCTCAGAGAGTGCTTGTGATTTTCAGGCCATAGAATTCCAGAATTGATCTGCTCCAAGACCTCACAGAGATCTTGGATGGGCTGCATGGATAGAGGTTCTGTCTCCTGCAGTCTGATGGTATCATGATCATCATTTCCTATGTGAGAGGTACTGTTTTAGTAGTACCGGGACCCTGTCTCACTCAGGACAGGCCTCCTTTGTCCCTCACTGATGGCCAAAGCTGAGCAGCGTCACTGCAACAACACCCCCATCCCCTGGACCATTTAAGTGTTTAAGGCAGTGGGCTTTCCGAAGGTCCCAGAGGACTGAGAGTTTTTTTCAGGAAGGCTGTGACTGACTTCACAAATGACACTTGCCTTCTTCATCCTCCTCCAGGATTTATCTCCCTGGGCTTCCTTTTCCTTGGTGCCCACAGCTGGGAGTATTTTAAGTGATGTCAAAAGTGCAGCTGCTCACCTGTAGATAACTCCAGTCCAGACCACTAGAGGGGGCCAGTAGCTTCTTGTCTGTGGCTCCACTGCCATCCAGAACTGAAAGGCGCTTTCAGAAGATTCCTTTTGGGGAAGGCCTCTTCCCAGGACAGACCTGGAGAGCTAGCAGGTTATTTTCCTACTGTGCCATCTTTTTTGAATGTGATGTCTTCATCCACATGAATTTTCACTACAGCCACACATTGCTTGCATCCAGTGGTAGATGGCATAAAAACCTAGTATTCTTTTCTGTTGTTAAGATTCCTTGGTAACTTCAAACTGTTTGTCTTCGAGCTAAGCAGACTGTGTTGTCCTGTTGTAGAACATAAAAATCAATATGTTCTTTTAAATTTCATTTGTAAAAGTTACCTTGTTTTACACATACGGGTGTAGTAGGTGTTTATAATCCCAGCACTTGGGAGGAGGAGTAGAAGGATCGAAAGTTCAGTGTTATAATCCCAGCGCTTGGGAGGAGGAGTAGAAGGATCAGAAGTTCAGTGTTAACCTCGTGTAAGTTGCCAGCCCACATCACACCAACAGAAAAGAGAGCAGGCGCTGGGAAGATTGCTGTCCATAAAGCACCTGTTGCACAAGAGTGGAGTCCTGAGTTCAGATCCCCAGCAACCTCGCCAAAAAGACCAGTGTGTAACTGTATCCCCAGTACTGGGAGAACGGAGACTAGAGAACCTCTGGTGCTCGTTGGCCAGCCACCCTTGCCAGTCACTGAGTTCTAGATTCAGTGATAGACCCTGTCTCAAAAAATGAAGTATATCAAGATGCAGAAAGACACCTAGCATTGTCCTCTGGCCTCCACATGTGTGTGCACAGTTGCACATGCAGACATTCACGTGAATAAGTACCCATATACACACACGGTGCATGTACACACGGGAAACTGTGTACACTAAGGCATGTCCTGACAGGTCTACATTAGCATTGTGATGGCACTTTCTCATAGAAACTGCATATTGCCCTTCTGATATTTTGCCACTCATTATTTTAAATATTTTGGGAGAGAAACTGGCATGCTGAGCACAGTGGTGTAGGGTGTGCATTCCCAGTAACCCATGCTGAACACTGTGAAAGCTGAAGCACCTGTCTTCACAGTTCACAGCCGGCTCTGCTTCACATTCTGTTGAAATTCCTAGGAGCTCCTGGGGGAGAGCATGGCTACCTGTTATGTGGTTCAGTGGTCATGTTGGGATTAACCCACCACTCTTTACTGCAGATATTCCAGTATCAGACTGTGTCAGTGTGAGCTCAGCCATATTGAAAGGCTTTGGGGTGACCTTGGTGGTGTACTGCTATGGATAAGTGCTGTGAATAGTCATATGTTAATTTTGGTATGAAGACATATTTTCATTTCTCTTCTTTAAGGGTTTTATAGACTACAGAGAGCCTTGCCTGATCTATACTTTAAAAATCAATCCCAATCCTTTGATAACGGTTTGGTAATAAATGATGGCACGCCCATAAAATTGTATGTAAGAACTCGTCAGCCTTTCATGCAGAGAGCGAGTTACATGGTGGTTAATGTTTTTCTTCTTTTTACAGATTCCTCAGACAATAAGGAAAAGAAATCTTTTAGCCTTGAAGAAAAATCTAAAACCTCCAAAAACCGGGTTCATTATATGAAATTCACGAAAGGTAAGAGCAGGCATTCACCTGGTGAAGTGTGTGTGTTGGCACTGGGTTTCCTGGGGCATTGTGACTCCTGCCCAGTGCTGCAGCACGGGCTGCTTGTTTGAAGTCCTGAATGGGGCAGTCTGGTCTGCCTGGTGGGTTGATCTGCGGCAGCCCTGGGTGGCAGAGGCTCAGTGCCCATGCTGACTTGTTAGACATCTTACTAAAGTGCAAATTGGGGTGCGGTGGTACCAAGAGGAGCCCAGGGGAGGCTTCAGACTGGGCAGGTCCTGTGTGGGCTGTGATGAAAGTCTGTCTGTTTAGAGAAAATGGGAATTCTGTGTAGCTAAATCAAAGATAATTTAAATTTTCTGTTCTTTAATTTTACAGCTTGTATACTTTCTTTCAGTTCTTAGTGGTTGTGGTGGATAGTCCCTGTTTTGACAGTTTGGCTCATTAATTATATCAAAATCTTCACTGTAGTGACTCATAGTCCTAAGGTGATCCTTGGAATCATCTACGCAAGTTCTCCATCTCATGGAGTATCTCTATAGGCATCCCATGGCTGTGGCCAGAGTGGTGTTGAGGAATGGGGCAGTTGGAAGTTGGGCAGTAAGCCCTGCCTTGCTCATCACACCTTCCCCATGGAGCTCATTGTGAGTACAACTATTCTCTGTAGCCATTAGGTGGCAGTCGTGTACCACTAAGCCTTTACCTTACTATAAACAAATCCCAGATTTTCTGCATATGGTCACAAGCTATCTATTATATGTAGTACGTTATGGATGTTAGGTGTGATGGTTACTGTTCTGTGACATCCCGTCACTATTTGATTGTTCTTTGGCATATTGGATGTCTCTTTCTGCCTCTGTGCCAGGAAAGGCATATCTCTTCATCTTGGTCTTGGCATTTGGGGGATTGCTTAACTCCCATAACCTGCCTGAGTAGCAGTGGGAGAGAGTCTGACTGGACATTGTTGACAGTAGCTGTCCTTTAGGGCCAGGACCCCAACAAGTAGAACTGTGCTTGGAAGACGTGAAAGGTACGGCAGAGCCTGGGGTTCAGGAGCAGAGTGCTAAGCTCTGTGGGAGAACTGGAGTCTCCTTTCTTCTCCACTTGTGGTTTTAATTAAACTCCTTTGTGCTATCCCTTTCTTTTTGACAGGCAAATGCTCTTGTTGGAAGCCTCTGAGGCATCTAACCAGGGCTTATCTCTACCATACCATAACCTGCTGTAGGACAGAAAACTGCTTTACTCTCCCCGTAGTCCTTTGGAGGTGAGGAATGGTAGCCCCTTAAACAGCTTTTCTTTTTTCGTTAGATGCTACAGGAAGACTAGAGACATTGCAGAAGGCTGTTGCAGATTTGGACGGCATACAGCCTTTTCTTTTCCCTCCAAATTAATGTAGTCTTCTGATTGTCCTTTAGTCCCTGACTGCATGCCTGCCTTCATCCGAAGCATTTGCTGGAGTTAGGAGAAACCTCTCTAAGGTGCTCTACTCTGGCTGTGTCTACTTGTTTTCTATTTCTAGTTCAGCCACTCCCTTGCTGGTGACCCTGTCACCTCTTGATGCATTATGCCTTCATTTCTCTCTCACAGGAAGGTTTGTACATTTAACAGCCTTGCTCGTGAAGAAAGGAGGCCTTGGTGTGCAGAGAAGACAGCTGGAGGTGTATTGTGCTAGAAGGAGAGGAGGTGTCAGGAAACAGAGGACCCAAAGACTGGGAATAAGAAAGAAAGAGGAAAAGGAGTGAAAATCCAGGCAGGACAGGAAATAGCAGATCCCACCATCTGCACTGTCCAGTGGAAGGTGGTGTTCTTTCATTTCTTAAAAGCTGTTTCTTTTCACTTGGTCTTGTCTCTGGGTGTGAATGATAACCATGAACTGTCTTAAAGGAGCCTGTCTGGGTCAGAGGAAGCTGGCTTCTGGCTGCTGCTCTCCCAGACACATCCCCAACTATTTCCCTTCCTTCAAATTCTGTTTCCTTTTCTGTAACATGAGGAGATATTTGCAAGCTGCCATGAAATCCAGCTAGACTCTGGTCTGTGGTTTGTGAGACATGACCTTCCATATGGAACTCACGCTTTTCCAACCTTGTGGAAAGAGGACCTTAATGTTAACAATGAAAGTTTCTAGTTCCCTTTGTTAGTAAGAGTGAGTCACGTGGTAAGCCCCTGTGTGTTCCAGAAAACTAAAATGTAGCAAGGTGGCACTCTGTATAGCCTGCACATGACCTTCATAGAGCAAGGGCTGGCCATTGTGGTGTATGCCCTTAGTCCCAGCACTGGGGAGGCAGAGGCATCCAAGGCCAGCCTAGTGGTCTATACAGCGAGTTTCAGGATAGCCAGGGCAACATAGTGAGACCCTGTCTCAAAGAAACTGCAAAATACCTGGCCAGAGCAAATGGTACTATAGTATCTGCTACTGCCTAAATTCTGCCTATATCATTTTAGTCCTGATGCATAGTTACTTCTTTGTATAGCTTCTACTTGATGGCTTTTGTTTGAAATAATTAATTATGTAATTTTAAGTTACTATCAACCAGATTTGTTTAAAATCTAGCTCCTCCCACAGTAAGACTATGGTTGTAAGGGGCATTGCTTTTTTATTTAATTTAGTCTTACTGACTGAGTTATGTAAATAAAATTTGAAATAATTGAAGCTACCCAGATAAATCTGTTTTGTTTTTATTTATTTTACATTCCTACCACAGTTCCCCTGCCACCCCTCTTCCTGCCCCCCCCCCGCCTCATCCTTAGCCCACTCCCCATCCACCCCTCCCAAAGGGTAAGGCCTCCCATGAGGAGTCAACAAAACCTGTAACAGTAGGTTGAGGCAGGACCAAGCCCTTCCAGCATTAAGACTAAGGGAGGCATCCCACCATAGGGAATGGGCTCCAAAGAGCTAGCTTGTGCACCAGGGATAGATCTTGTTCCCACTGCCAGGGGCACCTCAAATAGACTAAGCTACACAACTGTTTCCCACATGCAGAGGGCCTAGTTTGGTCCCATGCAGGCTCGGATTCCCAGAGCTTGGCCTGGGGCTTGGCTGTGGATCTCTGAATCTGGTTCCATCAGTTTCTAGATGAAGGCTCTATGATGGCAGTTAGGGTGATCACCTATCTGATTACAGGGGAAGGCCATTCAAGCACCTTCTCCACTATTGCTAGGGGTCTTAGCTGGGGTCATCCTTGGGAGTGCTGGTAATTTTCCCAGCACCAGGTTTCTCCCTAACCCCATATGACTCCCTCTATCAAGATATCTCTTTCATTGCTCTCCCACTCTGTCCCTCCTCCAACTCGACCATCCTGTTCCCTCATGTTCTCATCCCCCATCCCCTCCCCTCTGCTACCTCCCTTCACCCCCAGTTTACCCAGGAGATCTCATTTTTTTAAATTTGCAAATATATTTACAAAGACAGCATTTCTTTGGGCTTGGGCCGCAGCTATAGTTCATTAATTTTATATCTGTGTGTTATAGTCTATTTGCTTCCCAGATGCCAGACTGGAGAATGGAGTTGGCCTTTGTCAACTCTGGGAGTTACACTTCTTCTGGAAAACCTGATGGGAAACCTATGACTCCTCTGTGAAACCCTATACCCTGCCCTGCATGGATTTCCTTATGTCTGTTTGACTCCTGGAAACCTTTTTTCCTGGTTCTCGAGATGCAGTTATGGCTGAGCTAAAACAGTCACAGCTAGACAGATAACATGTTTTCTGCCTTGTTCAATTTTTCTGCTTGTCATCTTGTCAAAGATCTATTTGTCCACAGTTTTCGTTCTGATTTTACCATAGTTCTGAAGTTACTATCCTTTTAAAGTTAATTTTTACTATGTTTATTTTATTCATAATTTCATAATGTATGTAAGTGATTCAACCAGGACCATTGTTGACTCTTAATTTCAGGATCCCACTGTCTTCCCATTTAGCCCAGTTACAGGTTTCTTCTTTAATGGACTCTGACTCTCATTTCTCCTCTGTTTTCCAGATTAAATCCAGAGCAAGTCCTGCACAGCCCTGGTTTCTAAGTTTACTTCAGTGAACTTTGTTAGAGGATAGAGATTTCTGGTCCAAGAGCCCACCCAGAACTCTAGAAACCCTAGCACCTCCATTGAACACTTCTACTGGCTTGGCAGCTTCCCTTTGAATCTGAGATTTGATTTGAATCTCGGTGTGTTTGTTTTTTCACATACTAGTTGTGAACTGTGGCCCTGTGTTCTCTCCTTTGACCTTTTACATTTAATGAAATTGTTATAAAAAGGAGGCATGAATTTATGTTGCTTTTAGGATGCCACCTCTTTTTAGGGGCTGGGTTGAGGGGAATCGGTCAGTGGTTTGGAGGTTCTTGCTTGCTTTGGAATTGGGGTTTCTTTCATTGTATGGCACACTGACTTAGAATGTTTGACCCTCTTGCCTCTGCTTCCTGCGTCCTTGGATGACAATGTGCACCACCATCATGCTTGGTTTCTTGGTTTCTAAATCAAGTTAAATTGACTCACTTTTCTGGGCTACACTTTCACCGTAAATGTGCTTTGCAAGTACAAAATGGATTGCGCTGGTGACAGCTGAGGATAGGTGTCTGCCTCCCAAGAAGCCGCCCACTTCTCACTGCTGCAGCTGCAAGTTGGCTGTGCTCCCTCTCTGGTTTATTGCCTGTGCCACAGTTTGTGATAAGCATCACTCTGTTCTTAGGTGGCTTCTCCTTGGCCTTTTTGAATGGGGTTCTGATGGGAGGAGAGCAACATTGGGAACCTTCCCATGCCTCAGGAACAGGTCGTGCCAACTGCACCATCTATTCTGGTACCACTGCCTCTGAAACTGGTTCTGGCACCTGGTTTTGCATCAAATTGAAGGGTGTTTTGTTTTTTCAATTTCATGGAGTCACTGAGCAGTGTTGTATTTGAATGCCCCAGTGCTAATCGGTGAACCAGAACCTTCTAGGTCATGACATTACTTTGTCAAGTCAGTTTGCTGCAAAAAAACCAAGAGCAAGGAACTGGTGACTGGAACTTGGCTTCCAGCTAGAAACCCAGATTCCTGTATGTGACCTGACCTCTCTTTCCAAGCTTAGCAGGCTTCACACGGAGGGTTGAGTTTTCAGATGCACTTTCCTTGAAGTTGATGGATGGGAATGGATTTGGCTGACTGTTCATAGGCTCCTGTTTAAAATTCCAAAGGGAATTTTAAATTAGTGGTTTGTGGGTTTGGAGTTGAGCTAGTTTCGTTTTTAAAACAGGAATCATAGATTCTTTGGATCCTGCTCTTACCAGAGCCATTTATTTCCTGTTGTCATCGTGTAGCTTTCTGTTTAACTGGTAGAGCTATTACAAGTAAGAACATTTTAAAAGAAAAATTGAGCTTTGATTTGCTTTATTCTTTTAAATTTTTCTTAGTTATTATTGAGCTCCTGTGACAAAAAGCAGTAAATGTGAGTGTTTAAAGGGTTTGAGGTATGAGCCTGTCAGAATGTTCAGTTCCGTGTTTTGTAACCATCAGTAAATTGCCGTTTCTCTTTGAAGGAAATGGGATTGTTTTGCATAGAACGAACCCAGCACCCATAAGGCCCAACTTAATGGCACAGCAAGCAGGAGGGTCACTTCTGAGTGGAGCTTTCTGTGCTGTCCATGTGCCAGGTTGTTTGCAGTCAGGAGGGGACTGGGCAGTTGTGGTCTTACGACGGTTACTGAAGTTTTGATCGTAGTCTGTGTTGTGCTCAGCATTGGAATGTGAGGGGGCCAGAGTTGGCAGCTGACCCTCTGCTACCAGCTGCTTTCTTCCAGGAGTGACATATTTCTACTTGTGCTTCTCATTTCGAAATGAATGGTCTTACAAGAAAGCTCTGTTGTTTCTAGGGAAGGATCTGTCCTCTCGGAGCGAAACAGACCTGGACTGCATTTTTGGGAAAAGGAAGAACAAGAAAACTGCTCAGGTACCCAGCCATGGGTTGTAGTGCTGTTTGCATGTTCTCAGTCTGTCTCTCCCCAGTGTCATAGACAATTACATGCCCCCACTCCCACCCTTAGCCCCAGATCCTGGGGTGGGATGAGCAGTGGGTACACCTTCCTTTGTACATTATGGCTTGTTTCAAACCTGGGGAGTACAAATGAACCTATAATTCATAACCCTAATCATTCCATTGACCTATGTATTGCACAAAACATTTGCACTATTTCCAAATGTAAGTGACAGCCCTGTATGCCATTCTGATGTGTAAACACTAGAAATTTTAGCTGAATTTCTGGAGATAATGAAAATTTGTTTTATCTAGCAAAATCTGGGCTATATAGTTAACTCAGTGAGTCTGGCGCGCCATGCTTATGTTCCTTTATTGGTTCCTGGGCAAGGTCTGTGGTGACCCTAGAACAGAAAGACAGCCTTTATTTATCTCTAGCATTTTTCCAGACCGGCGGGTGTCTTTTTTCCCTGGGTAGCAGTTATTTGTTACTCGGTATTATGTTTAGAAACTTGAGAATTACCTATGATGAGAGAGACTTTGTTAGGCAATTCCTAGGTTTCCCAGTCCCTCTCTGCCTAGCTCTTAGAGCAGGGTGAGCATGGAGGAAGCTGTTTTCTAGGACTCCCCGTGGCTGCTGAGTTATGTGGAAGGTGGCTGTCCTTGGTAGTGATGTGTTCTGACAGTGGAAGAAAAAAGTTAATTTTTTTTAGATCAGAGGAAATGACACAATAGATGAAGTAGCATCAGGATCCCCAGAGCCCACATAAAAAGCCAGGTGGGTATGGTAACCCACCTGTAATTACAGCTAGTGGGAAACATCGGGGTGGGGAAGGTGAACATGCCACAGGGAATCTCTGGGCTGTGCTGGATGGTCAGGCTGCCTGAGATAGCAAACTGAATGAGAGACTCTGCCTCAGAATATAAGGTGGAGAGCAATAGAGGAAGACACCCAAAGTCAGCCTTAGATTTCCATCCCTCTATATACATATGGGTGCACAGACAAACAGACAGGCAGACATGCATACGCACACCACACACACACTGTTCATATGAGAAAGAATTTCTTTTAGTCTCTACCTGACCCAGGTGAGGACTGCAGTGTGATAAGGAATGTGGCTTAAGAACACCAGGGCAGCCCTGAAAACACAGCTGCACCAAGAGAGCAGCTCACTGTCACCATGTGGCTGGGCGTCACAGACCTCCAGGTGCCACACAGCCACTAGTGGAGCTTACTGGTCTGTAGATTCTGAAATCTGCCGTCTCGTCCATGTCCACGCCAAGGAGATAGACCCATGTGTGCAGCCGCATGCGTGCAGAAAACAGTCTATCTAACTGTGCTTAGGACAGCAAGCCAAAGTTTCCCTATGCAGAGTCCTTTTGTCTTGGATATTGTTGGGTTTGCCTTTGAGTTCTGGGTGGTACAGCTGCACCGTCCTCAAAAAGTGTTGCTAAGAAACCTTACCATGTTACTTACAACAGTCTACACAGCCAAGGGCAAAAGGCCTTTGATCAGATTGGTTTGAAAATACTTCTTTTGGCTCCTCTTCTCACTTGGATTATTGTGTTTTCCTCCCTTGACCCTCATAGCAACACTGGCTTGAATTTATGTTTTGCCAAACATTGTACCTAATGATTTCATTGTATCTAATGAAGAAATCTATCTACTGTATTGTACATGTGGACTTTTTCATCTGTCAGATACTTGTAGGCAGGACAGTGAACAACTTAAAAAACAAAAGACTTGTTTTGTATCCAGTTCTGGGTTCCCAGCAGGTGCTCCAATCAGTATGGCATATGGTAGGGGATAGAAATTTTATTGTACTTCCTCTTAAAAATCGGGCTTTAGTTGTTAAATCAATTTTAAATGATGCCTTGCATAAATTTGGGGCTGGTATTAGAAATATATTTTCCTTTAGGAGGTATTCATCAGCCTGCCTTATACCATCTACTCATGTCCAAAGCAGATTCCTGAAAGGGGATTAGTGAATGAACATTTGCTTGTGCTACTTTATGTTTTAAAAGATCAGTACAATTTGTCAAAGATCAGCTTTAAGGCAATTGTGTCCAGGCTGTCCCTGTTTCTCGTTGCCTTGGAAGTTAAAGCATCTGTTACTATCAGGCCTCTCTTCTAACTTTTCTGCTGGCTCTGCCGTTGCTCAGCATTTCTTCCAGCTGCAGAGGCTGTTGGGAGGAGCACAGTTCCTGGCTGTGTCTGGCTATTCAGAGGAACTTGCTTAGTGAGTGAAGGAACATCACACACTGCCAGTTACTCAAGAGAAATGGTAGTAAAATACATTATGCTGGGATGCACTGGATGCATGGCTACACCGGTCTGGTTTTCAAGTTCTTCCTTTCCTCAGCTTAGTGCTGTATTAGTTGGAAAACAGTGAAGGTGAAACAGAGTGCTCCCTAAATTGGATCTACCTGCTTCCTCCATGGAAACAAAGAAATGGCCCGATATACTGAATTGAAATTACTTGGGCTTTAGGAGAAGCTTGTTACCAATAGGAATTATGTGTATATTCTCAATATGGGTAGGGGGTGTTGGAGGGTATTTTTCTCCACGTGTGTGTGTGTGTGTGTGTGTGTGTGTGTGTGTGTGTCCATCCCACAGTTTGCAGATTGAAGTGGAGACACTAAAAAACAAATTCCATTAGTTCCTATCTGGTTGAACTTCCTGATACTCCCTAGTTTGTTCCCCCTCTCATTTTTTTCCCTCCCCCACCTTCCCAGTTTCCTTCCTCCATCCAGCTTACTTCCTGATTCAGCCTTATCACTAGAGAAAATACTCCGAACCCATATCAAGGGTTGGAAATGTGTTGCTAACAGTCTCACTTTGTTTCTTTAAACAACAGGCCTCTGGCATGGGTTCTTGGCAAGTAATTATCCATGTCTTCACCATATGACCTGACTGAATTAGAACCCCACCTTTCTTGTGTACAACACTCACAATACCTAGTTAATGATGACTTTCTTTGCACAACTTCTATCAGGTCTGTTCACTTATTTCATGTTGCACATGCACTTTGCTGAGTCTTGCTGATCATTAGATCTGAAAACTGCTTCCAAGCAGACCCCTGTTCTGTTGTTTGATTGGATTCATGAGGCATTTTAGACCATTCTTTTTCTTTTTGGGTTGGATGCAGTACCTTAAATCTCTTATGTGAAAAATGATTACAAAAATAAAAATTCTTCAGAATGTTAAAATAGTTCTTACTTGAAATGTCTTTGGATTGGAGGCTTGTTTGTCTATTCGTTCTGGATTGCATGCTAATAATCTGTAGTAGTGAGCTAAGTTGATTTTGGTAAGTAATTTAAAGGATGTGACTGTCCCTTTCTGTAGCATCCTGTGCCCACTTTGGTCATGCCCACCATGTCCTCACTGCAGAGATGGGTACCAGAGAGGTAGATACTCCTGATCTGCTAAGAACCTTTCAGTTAGAACAAATCTGGCCTAAGTCATAAACATGCAATATAATACACGAGTTCTACAATTGACTCATCTCCTCAGTAATGATTTCCATAATGTTTGTAACCATTTGGCCTCTGATAACAGTATCCAGATTCAGATAATCTAAGTCTCATTAGAGGGTAGGCCATACAACCTGACCCCACATTAGCCGCAGCTGAGACGTGTAGCGTGGCATCTGCCGAATGTGGCCAGGTGCTTCTGTGGGAGGGTTGTGCCTTCTGCTTGTTTGTTGCCTACAGACTGGTTTGTTACCTTCAGGCCTGGGTGCCATGATTTAGAGGAGTGGTCAGAGACATAGTCGTGAAAAAGGTTTCTGGGATGTGTGTTGTGCACTGGAACAAGTAGCAGAAGTGGTTGTGGTTCACAAGTGAGCACAGAAGCGAGTTTGTGCGGGTGATTAGGAGTCTGGAGATGATGGGGAATCTGTGGGGACAGTTGCTCAGGGATTGAAGCAACCCAGAGTGACCACTGGCTAGCAGCTAAGAATATAGCGTGGTCTGTTTCCAGCAGGAATATTGTACAGGTGAGAGTGACCAAAAGGCCTGTGAGCCCTCAGCCCCTAAGCTTTGATTTTGAAGGACAAGCACGTGGAATCACCTGTGTGACTTAGTGCTGATATCCAAGGTGTTTTGTGTATTCCTGAGCTGCCAGCAACCATTGCTTGATTTTTCTTGTTTCTTATAGTGGACAGCTGGGCTTTGTCCACTTCTTTCTCTAAAGGGTGGATGTTAAAGATCTTGAAATGAATGTTCAAGACAGTGAGGTCGAGGATAAGGTAGTTATCTCGGATATTCCTATTTTATCTATAAGCTCAGTTTTCTTACCTCTGAACTAAGAGTGCTTGCTGCCAAGAGTGACTGTGTGGATGGGATGAGGCTTTGGAGGCTGTGTGAGCTTGCCTGGAGCCGTGAGGTCAGTAGTCATCCCCCGTGAACTGCTGCACCGAGAAACCTAACACCCACATGGAGACCCTGATCTCACTAATGGCAGGAAAGGCTACAAAGAACTAGGCAGGTTTTGAGGGCTTCGGTGCTTCTGGCATAGAAAAGACCTCTAACTCCAGTGCCAGAGGGGTCCTTGCTTGCCAGTGTGACTGAGTAATCTTTGAATCAAGGGAATGAAGGAAACGGTGAAGATTCATCAAACTGCATCTCCCATGCTGAGATGACAGCAGTAATATTCTCTGTACAGGCAGAGCACTTTTGTGTCTACTCTGATAGACAGCTAGTTGGGCCTTTGGCTGGTAGTGTTTTTCCAGTTTGTGTGTGGACTCACATAGCCTGCTGCTTCCTCCATCTCTCAGTGTGCTAAGCATGTCTTCTTCTGGCTGTGAACAGCTAAGTCCCCTCTCCTTTGCATTTGAACTTCTGCTTCCTTGTGCGTTAGTGCCTGTCAGAAGCCTCAGGATGGAGAAGCCCCTTAGATCCTGTGGTGTGGCTCGGGGTGGTATGGCAGGAGTAGGATGGGGGTGGGGGAATGGCCAAGGGGGTCTTGCTAGCTCTGGATTCAGAGCGCAGTAGAAATCATTGCAGTGAGCAAGAAACATTGCAGAGCCGCTTTTTCCTATCGAGCCCAGACTTTGGTTAAAGGAAGAAGAGTAAGCTATTGACTTAGGTGTCCGTTCTATCTGTTAATCACAGAGGATAAATTACCGCTCCTCAGAAACAGGAAGGTCTACCTTGGCTTGAAGGCAGTTGTGCCTTTCTCTTATTTTCCCCTTTATTGGTAAAGGCTCACTTCTAGCCATTTGCTCCTTGGGGGTTTTGTTAAGGACTGAAGGGAAACTGAAGGGCACTCTTTTGATTTATCTCCTATCCTTTCCTTTTGGTCACTCCACGGGGCTAAAATAGCCGAGTTGGCTTTAATATGTCGCCATTAGAGACCAAACATTAGCTGCAATAAACCATCATGCCTCACAATGAAAAATGTCCCCTGATTGGCTAATTAATCAGTCAAAGGGGAATGACATGGCTCTCGGCTTGAGGGACTCTGCTAGAGAGAAACAGGCTGTTGATAAATGGTTTTCCAACAAATTCATATATCAAGGAAACTTAGTCATTTTTTAACTACAGTTTGTGTGGCTGCAATTTTTTTTCTCAACTTTTTCTTTTCTGCTGCTCTTGCTGTTTAGGTAGCGTTTTTGTGTTGTTGATAGAAAAGTATAGGGTTTTAGAGATGAGAAAATAAATGCTCACTCTTTACTCATGTCTGTTAGACTGATTGGTTTTGACTATCTGGGTTTATTCATAGATGAATTCCCACAACTTTCCACATAATAATTTATGAGATTATTCTTTCCTGGCTTCTTTCAAAGGTAAACTCTAGACTGTGTGCTTCATACTGCCTGAGGCTAAGTCCTGCCCAAGTGGTGTTGGCAGTCACTTCTCCTCCCCTCATCTTGAAATATGGGCCAGTAAGGGGCTCCCTGCTTGGATATGAAGGTGAAGGTCACCTGTAGAATATCTGCAGCAGTGACCAGCCCATGAGGTGGACTCTCAATGTCTGCTGCTATTTTTTTTAAATCAATTAGTGTTATCCATAGGTGTGGAAACGGTAGGCTGCATGGATTAGCTCACAGTGCAGACCAGCATCCCTCTCATGCCCTGTGCTGCCCCACCTTTCTGGCTGCTCCTACAGCATCTTCAGTTCTTTGACCTTTGTATTTTAATATAAAATCTTATATTGACATTTCTTCCCCCATTTTCAAATTATCTTATAAATCTTATTCTTGATGTGGAATAATTTCTTCCATTGCTGAAGTGCATCTCTTGGTACCCTGGAAAGTGACAGGAAATTCCCAGAACCTCCAGGGAGTGAGGGTGAGAGGATATGCTGGAGACTGGTGGCCTGCATTCCCAGCCTTCCTGTTCTTGCCTTTCAACAAGAGCATTGCTGCTCCTTGCTGTTACTCCTCTCACCCACTCAGTTCTATGATTTTATATATATATTCCTATTTAGAAAACCAAAATAGCCAGGATATGAGATTCTGGCCACGGTAGAAAAGGGAGGTAAGGGAGCAGGAGCCATCACTGCGTCCTCAGGGACTTCTTCCTTGCGGTACCCTACGGCCCTTGAGTATCTCCTCCATCTGCTGGTGCCTACGCAAAGCTGATCACCGAGCCTTGAGCACAGTGCCTCTTCACTGACAATATGTTTCTCAGGACCATACTGATCCACAAGATGGATGCTGGGGTCTTTCTGGGTTCTACACCCATATTATTGCCCACAAGGAAAAAGAGGTAGAGGTGCCTAGTGTGGCACTGGGTGGGGAGGGAAAGGTTGGGTGTTTTGGGAAGGAGTCTTCACAAAAACCTGAGTGCAAATCTACCCTTTGACATATCTCCATGTTTTGACATCTGGATTTCTCTCTGTAGATTAGGAGTTCGGCCTTTTTATATCTCTAGTTACTGTTGTTGTTATTTGATGCTTACATTTTTACAGCTATGTACACTGTGCCCCCTGCTAAGTGAAATATCATTCTAGAATAATTCTGCAATTTTTGTTGTTTTCTGGTGGAAACGAGGCTTCTGTAGGTGTTGTAGCCCCTTGTTATTCTGTGTGGATTACTCTGTCAGAACATCTGTCTGCTAGATGTGATTGCTCAGAGGGTCTCCCCACTGCTCCCCACTGGGACTCCCTGCTGGCTACTCACACCCAGGTTACCTGTACCTTGCTCCTTGTCATAGGTTCATTTTTTGTTGCTATGATACAATATCCTGACAGACAGCAACTTGGGGGAGAAAGGGCTTATTCAGTTTCAGTTCCAAAGTTACAAGCCTGGAGTCAGTGTAAGTTAAGGCAGAACTTGAAGACATTAGTAACACCCACAGTCAAGAACAGAGAGGAAGCTGGGCGGTGGTGGCACACGCCTTTAATCCCAGCACTCGGGAGGCAGAGGCAGGCGGATCTCTGTGAGTTCGAGGCCAGCCTGGTCTACAAGAGCTAGTTCCAGGACAGGAACCAAAAAGCTACGGAGAAACCCTGTCTCGAAAAATCCAAAAAAAAAAAAAAAAGAAAGAAAGAACAGAGAGGAAATGTACTTGTTATAGTGCAGGACCCATTCCCCAAGGTTGAGTCTGGGCACCTCAGTTAGTGTATACAGACTCAGGCCAGCCTGACACCAACACTCTTCCCAGGTGACTCTAGATTGTCAAGCTGGCAAAACTAACCAGCTGTCCTCTTAGCCTGCCCACCCTAAACCTTTTGTCCAGCAGCTTCCTGAGGGCTGAAAGTAACTTAGCACAGGTGAGGATTAGAGTTGGGATGGAAATTCTGTCTCTGAGGTTTGAAGGTTTGACTCTTGTGCTGTGGTTCCGATTGGCGCTCACTTCTGTCCTTTACAAGGACCTATTGTCTTTGTCTCCCATGCAGGAAGCTTTAGATGTTTCTTAACCTTGTAATCTTCAGTGTTTATATTCCTTAGACATTTCATGGCCTCCTGGCTATTCTGGAATTCACCTTCACCCATCCTTTTTCTCTGTAGTTACATGACCAGCTCCCGCACCCTCTTCTTTGTAGTTACACAGGAATTCCCGCCTCCCCCCCCCCCACCGTAGTTCCATGGGTGTCTTCCCCTCTTCTCTGTAGTTACATAAGCATCTCTCCCCTACTTCTTCATAGTTTCATGGACACTCCTCCCCCTTCTCTAGGTCATGGACACTCCTCCCCCTTCTCTAGGACACTCCTCCCCTTCTCTAGGTCATGGACACTCCTCCCCTTCCCTAGGTCATGGACACTCCTCCCCTTCTCTAGGTCATGGACACTCCTCCCCCTTCTCTAGGTCATGGACACTCCTCCCCCTTCTCTAGGTACATGGATACTCCTCCCCCTTCCCTAGGTCATGGCATCATTGGTTAGGCTTTAGATTATTCTTTTGTCTCTGATTTTCCTGTGTCCTTACTGCACTTTGGAGAGGACCTTGGATCTATGATCTACCTTTTCTGTTAAAAATCTTCAATTTAGGTCTTAAATTTTTATTCTTCTTCCTTATTTTCAAATACCATTTTGTTTTTGTTTCACGGATTCAGTACATTGCCTTGTCACCAAAGGCGTCAGGTGCTGAGATTCAGAGTCTCTGTCTTTCCTCTGAATGCCTCTGTTCTTTGGGCTTCGTTGTTTTTTCACATTGGAGGATTCCCACATAGCCCAGACATCCTTTTCCATCTGCTTTTATCTAAATCAGTTAATAAATTCCCTTAGGAGCCCCTTTGCAGGGTCGGGCAGTTCTTGCCTGGCTGCTCAGGGACCCTGGGTAACTGGCCTGTTCTCTAGGGAACCCTTAGGTGGCAGGGCCCCATTTCTCTAGAACAACACTCTTAACAATGCACAGTTCTGGGATCCAAAGTTAGGAAGGTCCTGGCCCTCCAGCCACAGCTCAGTTCCTGTTAGCAGTATGGTCCAGGTTCCTTGTCCCCAGAGAGTATGCCTTCTGTCACCTCTGTTTTTATTTAAAGAGAAAAATGGATGACTGGTGGTCTCCATTCAGTAAATTAAATAGGGTCTAATTCTAGGGAAAGACACTGAACAAAGTTACTTCAGGAAAAAAAGTCAGATGCACTCTGAGAAAGCCTCTTCAAATCAAAAGAAGTAATTTTTAAAAGATCTGTTGCTTTTTCTTTTTCATCATTTCCAAAATGTAGAACTGTTTTATCATAATATTTAGGCAAGTGTCTTGTCACTGTTTGGTTTCCGTGAAGAGACACCCTGTTAACTCTTATAAAAGAAAACATTTCATTGAGGGCTTGCTTAGTTCCAGGTTTGGTACATTATGGCAAGAAGCGTGGTAAGGCAGGTATAGTACGAGAGAAGTAGTTGAGAGCTACATCCTGAGCTTCAAGCAGAGGGACCTTGGGCTTGATGTGGGCTTTTGAAAACTCAAAGCCCACCTCAGTGGCACACATTCTCCAAAAAGGCCACACCTCCTAGTTCCTTCAAATAGTGCCACTCTCTAGTGACTAAGCATTCAAATATAAGAGCTTATGGGAACTGTTCTTATTCAAACCACCATAGGGAGCTAGAGTTTCAAGTCCAAATGTACAAAATTGTTCTGCTGTGCCTCACTCCATTAGGCTAATTTTGCTTCTTCCTAAGAGACCCATTTGGACAGACATAATTGCCTGAACACCTTTGTGAGTGTAAAAATATAATTTCAGGGCCGGAGAGATGGCTTAGTGGTTAAGAGCACTGGCTGCTCTTCCAGAGGACCTGGGTTTAATTCCCATCACCTACATGGCAGCTCACAACTGTCTGTAACTTTAGTTGCAGGAAATCTGACACTTATACATCAATACACATAAAATAAATTTAAATAGAAACATATATTTCCTAGCTTACTTCACAGAAGTATGGATACACTGAAGAACATGCTCTGAGCTTGTTTTGTATGGCTCCTGTCACCAGCATACTGCCCCGCTTGTGTGTTTCCTCTAAGTCCACACTGGGGCAGTTCACAGGTCAGGTATGCTCTCCTTGGTCTTCCTCATCCACCAGAGAGGCAGGTCCCTGTGCTGCACGCTTGCCCTCTTTGGGTAGGTACCATGTGAAGTGGGAGGAAGATTTTGCGTGGAAGCTCCAGCAAAATCTCCAGTTCAATCTCAGATCCAGTGGTGACTTCCTCCATGACCCCAAGGTGCATCTTAACTTCTCTGGTACAGTCTTACACTAGAGGTCTGAAGTGGTCCCTGCACATAAAGATGGGAGTGGAGGACTAAGCCCTTAGAGTTCAGGGAGGGATGAAAGCACTGACGTGTAGTGAATGCAAGTGTGGTCTTCAGCTTTCCCTTCTGACTCTGTCCTCTTGATGGTTTCCAGCCTGCTGGTTTTTAGATTTTAATGCCCCAGGCAGTCAGCTTTTTTATTCCTACTGATAGAGCCATTCTTCTTCCTTGTAGCTCCTGAACTATGGTCCCTAGTGGGTTTTCTAAAGTCTTACTTGTTTTAAAAGCATCTGCCATCACATGTTTCCTCAGTGCTTCTTGTCCACATGCTGTCCAGTATCGGTAGTCCCTGTGTGAAACCAGCCCAAAACACTGGGCCTCACCCACCTCCATGTTTCCCAAGCTTTTGCTTCACTTTGGGGCCTTGTACAGTCTGTCTCAGCAAGTGAGCCCTCACTCTACAGGTCAAGCCCTGCTTCCACAGCCTCTGAGAAAGGAGTGTGTGTTTCTCCAGACACACAGACGTTGGTCACAAAGTCCTGACTCGCCCATGTGTTAGGCAGATACTAGTTAACTGCTTTTGGGCTTGGCTCAGTTTTGGTCTTCAGAGAAAGATAATGGCAGGGAAAGAATAGATCAGAATCTCTACCCCTTGGGAACTTATACTATAACATCCTTCATCCTGACCCTTCTTTTCAGTCACTTGGGCATCTGTCTAATTTATTGATCATGGCGTTGCCTCTGTTGTCATCTGTTCAGTAGCCTTACTGTTCTTCCAATTTGGTGGAGGTCATTGGAGGTCCTGGCTCAGTGTCTGTAGTAGTTGCTCATTGAGTAGCTAGGTAACTTTTAACTAGTTGAATAATAAAATAGATCGAAAGATTGAACTTTAATGCTAAGCTTTTTATATGGGTTTCTTTTCCCATTGCTGGCAAAAGTAACTTAAGGAAGGAAAGAAAGGTTTACTTTGGCTTGTAGTTCCAGGCTTCACAGCAGCAAGAGTGTGGGGTAGCTAATCACATTGTATCCATAGTCAGCAAGAGATGAGGATAAGAAAATGGCTTGTGCGTCTTGGGGATTGAACCCCAGTCTTCAGGCCATCACGCTGGTCCTCCTTTCCCTCTTTTATTCAATTTGAGCTATTGCCCATTGGATGGTGCTATCCACATTCAAGTCTTCCCTCCTCAGTTAAAGCTTTCTGGAGGCACCTACAGAGAGATAGAGAAATATGTCTCCATGGTGATTCTAATCCAGCCAAGTTGACAATGAAGATTAACATCATAGTTATGCATTATACTCAGAGCTACTCAAAGTTAGCTTAAGATAGTAGATCTGGTTCCAACAGAAAGAAAGGTCCGTTCAGATGCTAACCAAGAGCCTTCTATCTCACAGGTCAGTGTTTGTTGGTGTGTTCCTGGAGTGACACAGCCCCAGTCCCTGCAGTATCCTCACTAGAAAACTGAACCTAAAGCCAATCCAGTCTGGAAGCAGTATATATTCCTAGAAAATATGGAGTATAGAGGAGTTACAGGCTCAATACCCCCATAAAGAAAAAAAGAAAAGTCCAAAATGTGGGGCATAGCTCAAGACAACTGGCACAGTTTCTACAATAAGCCTGTGTTGCCGGGGGGAATGAGGTAGTAGAGAAGACAGGGTGCTATGTACAGAGAGACCCTACACAACATACTAGCCAGATGTCTGTGGGAGTCTTGTTCCAAATGTCATCTGGACTCACATGAGATGGCTGAAGTCCACTTCTTTTTTTTTTTTTTTTTTTTTTGGATTTTCAAGACAGGGTTTCTCTGTAGCTTTTGGTTCCTGTCCTGGAACTAGCTCTTGTAGACCAGGCTGGCCTCGAACTCACAGGGATCCGCCTGCCTCTGCCTCCCAAGTGCTGGGATTAAAGGCGTGCGCCACCACCGCCCGGCGAAGTCCACTTCTTGATGTGTCTTAAGTATTAATATTTGGTTTTTGTTTTTTTATATGCTGATGGTGATGTAACTGTGTGAGGAGGTTTCTCTGCTTCTTACTGATGTTTATTTGCTTACTTTTGTGGTGCTGGGCATCAAACCTGGAGCCTCATGCATACTAATGAAGTGATCTACCCCTGAGCTATATATTCCACCCAGAATGCTGAAGGAACATTGTTTTAAAACTTTGAGAATTACTGGAAAGAGTATGGGAATGTCTTAGGGTTCTATAGCTGTGAAGAGACACCATGACAACGGCAACTCTTACAAAGGCAAACATTTAACTGAGACTGATTTATAGTTCAAAGGTTTAGTCCATTATTGCCATGACAGGAAGCATGGAGGTGTATAGGCAGACATGGTGCTGGAGAGATAGCTGAGAGTTCTACACCCCAATTGGCAGGCAGTAGGAAGAGAGAGAGACACTGGGACTAGCTTGAGCATTTCAAACCTCAAAGCCTCCCCCCAGTGATATACTTCCTCCAGCACAGCCATACCTTCTAGTAATGCCACTCCCTATGAGTCTATGGGGCCATTTTCATTTAAGCCATCACAGGTTGCTTGTTCATTTTTTTTTTGCGTATTTTAACATTTTGCAGATTTTTTTTTGCAGTTTTTTGTTTGTTTTTGTTGTTTTCAAACAAGGTTTCTCTAGCTGTCTTTCTTTTAATAACTAACTCTGTAGATCAGGTTGGTCACAACACCTGGCCTTTTTTTTTTTTTACATATTTTAATGATGTGTTCTTTAACATTTTTTTCACTCTACCAAAGGCAGCTTAATTGTTTTGTGTGACAAATTTAAAATGTTGTGATCATCCTTAAGACAATTTTGGCCTTTCTCTTATATTTATTAATTATAATAGAAGCCGGGAAGTAATCAGAAGGTAAACGTTTGGATCTCACCTGTAATAAATGCCTAGTCCTCTTGAGTCTCTAGAGATCTAAGAATCCCTCCTTTAGTCATCATGTGACCACACAGGACAGAAGTGAGGTGTGGAAGTGGGGTTTCTGGTTCCTCTGGGGCCTGTTATTGCTGGGAGGACAAGGCTAAGAAGAGCAGACAGACTTAAGACTATAGGGTAACTGAGAGGGTTTTGCTGTCATATGGGGTCTGGCAGGGGCAAAAGTTCCAAAATTGGAGCTAGGAGTACTTTCCTTATGTTGTGAAGGGTTGGTATACAAAATTTCAGTTGCCTGGGGTGACACACTGAGTATCTTTGGTGTCTGCATAGCACACTCTGTGCTGTGTGTGTGTGACAGAGGGCGTCTCCTCTACCAGGGAACCATTGTATTTAGCCTGGGAAGCTTCACCTTGACTCATCCTTATGTGCCCCAAGAGAGCATTCCTTGAGATGTGCAACCAGCTTGTGACTTGTCCCAGAAGTTATGGATTCAGCGCCTTCTTTTGCCTGCCTCTCGCCTTTTTATTTGCTCCTTTCTTTGGAATTATGGATCCTCTCCCATGAGCACTCGTTTAGCAGTAGGGTGCAGTAGTACTAGGTATGTCTTCCCTTACCTCTCATGTTAGAGGAATACTGCCTGTTTGTCACACTGGTTCTAATGTATGTAGCCTTTTCTTTGTTGCTCTTTGGCCAGCAGAGTAATGGCTAATGCTGAGGTACCATGTCTTCTGGCAGATGTGTTCCTCTTGCTACCCTTCAAAGGTACAGTTCCCAGCAGGTAGAATTAAGGTATCAGGATCTCTTTCTCACCATAGGGCCTCTCAGAGGCAGAGCTGTCCAGCTGACCTTTGGCAGCATCCTTTGAGTAAAGAGTGTATAAAGTCAGGAACTCAGGCGCAGTCTCCTATACCACTTAGCACTCAGAGTGACTGGCAGTTTTATAACTGATCATGTCATTCAGAAAAGGAAGCGGAAGTCCAGAGAGACTAAGCTTGTTTAGCCACCCTAAAGCAGGACTGAGGATTCCAGGCTGTGCTTCTGAATGAAGACCACACCGCTCACCTGCTCTGAGCTCTGTGTCTTACTTGGGGAGTCTAGGACCTAGAGCAGATGTGAAGAGTTGTCATAGCTTTTAGCTAGTCATCTGCTGCCTGGGTCATGACCAGTCTCCTCTAGTAGACCTAGGTGTGTTGCTGTTTGGGATTAGCAAGCCCTTGGTGAATCATCTGGTTTCTTTGCTTCCTCTCTCCCCTCTTCCTCTGCAGGGTAAGCCGTGACTGCTCCAGGATGCTAGGAAGAAGTCACTGACTTTTGGTTGTTGCTGCTTTGGTCGTTTTGTTGTTGTTGTTGTTGTTGTTGTTTCTTTAGTTATTTGGTTTTTAGTGTTGTTCCGTTTTTGTTTTCTTTTCCCTGCCCATGGGAACTACATCCCAGCATAGTAGCTTTATTTGTTCAGTTTTGAGACTGAGTCTCCCTGTGTAGCTCATGATGGCTTTGAACTCACTGTGTAGCCTAGACTTGCTTCAAATTTGAACTCTCCTTGTTCCTGCCTCCTGAGTGCTAGATTATAAGTGTGTACCTCTGCCTATCCATGCTAAGGTTTTTAAATCCTAGGATTTTGTTTTTCAGGAGCAGTGTTTTCATCAATATCTTATCTCAGTCCTGCCAAGCATAGACAATAAATCTAGAGAGAAGAAACCTGTCCAGGGATTCTCTAAGGCACAAATGCCTTATTAAACTTAGGGTTGGCCAGGTTTCTGGTCCCTGTACTGAATGGTACAGTTCCTACTAAACCAAGCACCTGGATCCATTTCCTTGACTGTGGAAAGGCTGGGAGGAGAGTGGTGCCCTTTGCTTTTGAGGCTAGCATAGCATTGAGAATTCCTACTTGTTCCTGGCCACATCATGTAGGCTAACTCCATTCTGTTTCAGTTAGCTATGTTCGAAAAAGCCCAACTTACTAAACTACACTCAGTAAGAGAGCCACGAAGTAGTGCTCCCTGGGATTGGGTGGTGCCCTGTGGTGACTTCTAGTCACACTGGAGTCTTCAACTGCACAGGTTCGTTTCTGTGTTATGCAGTCTACAGTCACCAGACCGTAAGAATAGCACCAAATCCTGTCTTTCAGGCTGTTAGGTTACAATCCTGCTTGAGATCTCACTTTGTGGAAGTGACAGCAGAGGTAGAAGAAAGTAAATCAAATCAAAGCTAGCTGGGGGTGGGGTGGGGGTAGATGAGTCTTACAGGCCAGAAATAACCAACAAATGAGATCACATAGCAAGAACAGGGTGTTGTCATTTCACAGACCTGCACTGAGGCCCTCTGCCCTTCTAGTCATATGATCTTCAGCAGGAACTCAACCCTTCTAGACTTCATTGGTCAGCTGGAATCACTAGCCTAGCACTGGCTACCAGGGTCTTCATTCGAGTATCATTAGAAGTTACCCTAACCAGAAAAGCCCCTTTGGCCAATAATGTTTCTGTGGCCCATGTTCCCATCCATAGTCTTTGAAAATAATGTCTTCCCTTGATCTCCTGCTAAGAGTGACTCTTGGCTCTGTGCTGTGCCTGTCAATGCCAGGCCTCTGTGTGTGGTCACATTCAGGGTCACACTTTTGACTGGTACACCACAGTTGAGAGAGACTGATAGGATGGCAGAGCTGCAAAGCTGTCTACCTTGGATTTAGCCTCCCTGACTCTGCCTTCTCTGTAGGCTTTCTCCTGACCTAGTCCCTGTCAAAGCCAAGTGGGTGCAGGGTATCTCTTGTGGTACACATTGAAGGCAGAATAATCTGCATTGTAGAGCCAGGCTGGGGAAGGAAGAAATGGAGTGACTCTCTTCACTTAGCTGACAGCTCTTATGCCTCTGGGAAACCCTTTGCTTGAACCTGAAAGCCATAGCGCTGACACACATGTGCACACACACCCTTCCACAGGACTGACACACCTGTGCACACAACCTTCAACAGTGCTGACACACCTGTGCACACATCCTTCCACAGCACTGACACACCTGTGCACACTTCCACGGCACTGACACACTCGTGTGCACACACCCTTCCACAGCACTGACACACCTGTGCACACTTCCACGGCACTGACACACCTGTGCACACTTCCACGGCACTGACACACTCGTGCACACTTCCACAGCACTGACACACCTGTGCACACTTCCACAGCACTGACACACCTGTGCACACTTCCACAGCACTGACACACCTGTGCACACACCCTTCCACAGCACTGACACACCTGTGCACACTTCCACTGCACTGATGCACTCGTGCGCACACACCCTTCCACAGCACTGACACACCTGTGCACACTTCCACAGCACTGTCACACTCGTGCACACACCCTCCACACCACTGACACACTCGTGCACACTTCCACAGCACTGACACACTCGTGCACACTTCCACAGCACTGACGCACTCGTGCGCACACTTCCACAGCACTGACGCACTCGTGCGCACACTTCCACAGCACTGACACACTCGTGCACACTTCCACAGCACTGGCGCACTCGTGCGCACACTTCCACAGCACTGACGCACTCGTGCGCACCCTTCCACAGCACTGACACACCTGTGCACACTTCCACAGCACTGTCACACTCGTGAACACACCCTTCCACACCACTGACACACTCGTGCACACACCCTTCCACAGCACTGACACACTCGTGCACACTTCCACAGCACTGACACACTCGTGCGCACCCTTCCACAGCACTGACGCACTCGTGCGCACGCTTCCACAGCACTGACGCACTCGTGCGCACCCTTCCACAGCACTGACGCACTCGTGCGCACCCTTCCACAGCACTGACACACCTGTGCACACTTCCACAGCACTGACACACCTGTGCACACTTCCACAGCACTGACGCACTTGTGCGCACCCTTCCACAGCACTGACACACTCGTGCGCACACTTCCACAGCACTGACGCACCTGTGCACACTTCCACTGCACTGACGCACCTGTGCACACTTCCACTGCACTGACACACCTGTGCACACTTCCACTGCACTGACACACTCGTGCACACTTCCACTGCACTGACACACCTGTGCACACTTCCACTGCACTGATGCACTCGTGCGCACACACCCTTTGGTCTTGTCAGTTTTACTAGTCATCATTACTAGAGACAGTTTTGCAGCTCTGCCATCCTATCAATCTCTCTCAAACTTTAGTGTATCAGTCAAAAGGATTTCAAGTTACTAGCATAAAAGTGTAGGCGTGTAATAAAGCATTTAACTTCATGGGTCACCCTGCCATTTTTGTGACTATTTCTTCTGTCTAAATATAATAGAATAGTATTTTTTAATGACACTAGGAAACATTTCTCCAACTACTGTGTTTATTGAAATGGTTAAAAATGCTGCAGCTTATAAGTTTTCATAAAGTAGAAAGGTCATCATTTCTTATTCCTTTCTATAAAAGTATATTTAGGTAAAAACTCAAATTTTAAAAAATTCGTGTGATGGAAGGGCCATTTCTTACAAATAGCAGAACATGGTATGTGAACGGAACACGTGTCTGAGCATCACTGATAATAATTACTAGGTGGGAGTAAAACACTCTTCTCCTGGAGGTCCTGCTAGGAAGAGAGATGGCTGTGTTTCTTACAGAGCAGTCTGCCTTGTGCACAAATTTAGAAACTGAGGGTGTCTTCTGGAAAGCCAGCACCAGATGGAGTTACTGAGTAGTTGACATCCAGTGCTGATAGTTCATGGTGAAGAATTGTCTGGTGGGCTGATAGCCACTTAAATATTCAGTCTCTGCCTTAAGTGAACAGGTTGGCATTTTTAATCGACTTCTAGGAAATTACTATGTGATTGTAGAAACACAAATTCAAAATAATTCCTTTTCCTCTGTTTAAAAATAAAAGATGTTTTTGCCTTTCGAGAGTTGCAGAAGCAACAGATGAGTTGAAAGGATAGCAGCTTTGTCCCGTTTCTCACCAGCATGCTGTTCCGCACATCCATCGTGACGCAGCTTCTCGGTGCCTGCCTTACTGTTTGCACCCAGGACTCCTGGCTACTAGCTAAAAGAACTTAGGTATTTTTTTCCCTTCATTAATAATTTCCATTGCAGAGCTAGAGATGTAGCTCAGTTATTAGAGTACTTGCCTAGCGTGCATGACCCCTTGGATGTAATCCCCACCACTCAAGGGGTAGAGGCAAGAGAACCCCACTGTAGATGAGCCTGTCTTTGGGGGTACAGGAAGACTGGGACTAGATCAGCTTCAGTTGTTACTTCTTCCTGTCAGCATTGCTATAGAACAAGGTCTCATCCCACCCCACCCCATGTGTCCCATGAGTGATAGATGATAGTAAGCATGCAGTCAATTAACAGAACTCTATTGCAGCCTTCTTAGTGCTTTTTATCTGTTAATGAGTACAGCCCTTCGCCACAACTTTATTTCTTCATTTAGTTATCTAACTGTAGAACCTCTTTTTTGTTTTCTTTCTTTTTTTTTTTCTGTTTTCTTTCCTTTTTTGGGTAGGGGGGTGCTCCCTTTAGGATGGAATTGTGGAAGGATGTTCTGGGTGACAAAAGGAAGAAACCACTGTGTAAGCAGAGACCGCTTGCTTGTCCTATCTGTCCAGACCCGAATAGTCACACAGAAATTATATTAATTACAACACTGTTTTGCCAGTAGTTTAGGCATATTTCTAGCTAGTTCTTACATCTTAAATTAACCCATTTCCATCAATCTGTGTATCGCCATGTGGTTGTGGCCTACTGGCAAGGTTCCAGTATGTCCCCTGACTCTGCCTATTCTTTCTCTCTATCCTTTCCAGCCTGGCTATATTTTGTCCTGCCATAGGCCAATTCATTAACCAATAAAAGCAACACATATACAGAAGGACTTCCCGCATCACCACTGATCAAGAATAAGGAATGTAGGCAGAGCAACAGATGGTTAGTGACTGTCTGGAGTAAGCTGGTTTGTTTTGTTGCACTTCCCATGTCCTTGCATGGTCCAGCAGTTCTCCATATATATTCTGAGACACCCGTGGACATGGAAAACCATAAATAGCACTGAGTTCTGTGAAATGTGTACTATGTCCTTCCTATATGTAGCATTGCCACATGGTTCTGGAGCTAGCCTGTCTGTCGCAGGTTCCATGCCCTGGAGTAACTTGCAACACCCTGCATGTACTTAGAAGCTATTATTAAGTAAAATAAGAGTTCTTTAAACACAAGAGCTGTTAAACTAGGAGTTGATCTGATAACAGAAACTATTACCTCTGACTAACAGGTGAGCAGCATATATACCACGAACACACTGCACAAAAAGACAATTCATGTCCCAGACAAGATTTTATGAGATGTTATCACATTTATTAGAACTATGAAACTTAAACTAGAGCTTTCTGCAATTTCTCATTTAATATTTAGGCAAAGGGGTTATTGTAGGTGGTTTGGGAAAATTTAGAACTAAACACATAGAACAGCAAACTGGAAAGCATGCCTAGTTAGCTGGGGTGTCCGTAAAATCGTTTCTGTGAGTCTGTCCTCCAGAAGACAGACTGATGCCAAGTGAACATTAGATAAAGGCTGAGATACAAGGTTAGCGGTCGGTGCAGTGCCCTGTCAGAGTTTCACACATGAATCTCCTCCCTGGTTAAAATTTCTCTGTGTTCTACACAGTCTGGGGGCCCTGTGTCTGCGGTCCTTGGCTCTTTGACTTTGTGGTGAAGCTCTTCTCCCCAAGCTGCCCACTATTCAGGCTTCCCCAGGAGTGCTCAGAAGCCTCTCGCCCCAGCGATGAGTCATCTCCCTGCATCACTGTGTGCTTCTGTTCCATCCCATCTCCCAGTGCATGCCTGTGTGAACCTGCTGGTATTCCACACTCCGCCTTTGCCACCTCAGGGCTCCCAGCATCCCCAGCTACTTCCCTTTATAAAACAGCAGTGACTCTTCTGTGGCTGTAAGTGTTTGTCTTAAGCCTCCTTTAAGCACTTAGAGCAGTTGTTCTGCTTTTACTTTACTGTATAAATTCTCTGATGAATGGGGTGGAAGTTTGGATTCCACGAGGGGCACATGATGCTCATAAGTAAGAGCCGTTGTGTGGTTGTTGGTTCATAGTAACTGTCATATTTGGCACTCTGTAGCATAGACTTTTGTGTTAAAAATGAAGTCACTTTGATTTTAACGTTGACCAACTTCAGTGTCAGTGTGCTTTGAAAGTCTCAGGGATTCGCCGTGTTTTCCCATAAGCAGTGAGTATAAAGTAACTCGTGAAATTCCAAGGTAAAAGCATAGTTTTTCCATAAAATGACATTAATTGCTGGAGGTTTTGGCCAATATCTTCTGAAAGGCACCTTTTGCTCCTTTGAGTATAGTAGTGTTGGGATGGGAGCCGAGCCAAGCCTTTGTAGCTAAGCTAGAGAAATTTCTGTGCACTTACTTGGCTGAGATGGAGGTTCAGTAACCTTTAGCCCTCAAGATTTAAAACAACAACCAAGTATCTCTGCGCAGCCCTGGCTGTCCTGGAACTCCAGGGAGCTACCTGCCTCTGATGCCTGAGTGCAACCATGCTTGGCTACAGGGTTTTTTGTTTTGTTTTAAACCTGTAGATCCAACAGACTTTCATTTTGATATGGGCATTTCACCCAGCCCAAGTGACTTCTTGTAGCAAATTAATCTTAGAATTTTACATTTAGAAAGTCAAGAAGCCCTTGAATTTTATTTTGCTGATTCAGTGGGCATCAGTTTTCTCAGTGAGTTATCTGGACATATGTACATGTTTATTTCCCTCCTTTGTTACTGTCTCTCTTCAGTGGTGTCGAAGTCTGACTTGGACAGGAAGCTTCTCAGTAAATACATCAGACAACAGTCTCCCTGTTGCTGGGAAGAATTCGGAGCACCTTTCATGTGGTGTTATTAAAAACCTAATCTTTACAAAAGCTTATGCACTGAGATTGGAGCTTATATTTAAAGGAACTGTGCCACTAATTAAAGTCATACGAACCTGAGTTCTTTGTATGTTCTGATTCTGCTTTAGCCTTAAGTCCACACAGAATCATGCTAATTTTATGAATAGCTTAGCTTTTCTTTGTAGGCTAAAGGAGCTGTTTGTATGGATATTTATAGGAGCTGTATTTTATTTCATTTATCTGTATTTATTTATTTATTTATTTATTTATTTGTGGGGAGGCCATGGTGTAATGTGGAGCTCAGGGATAACTGTAGGAGTTGGTTCTCTTCTTCCAGTCTGTGGGTCCTAAGGATTATACTCAGGTCCTCGGGTGCAACAGTTCCTTTATCCACACAACATCTTGCCAGCCCAGAATCTATGTATTTTGATATATTTGCAATTAAAATTCAAATTATTAGAAAAGGAACTAACAATCAACGAGTTGTTATACGTTCTCAAGAATTGAACATTAGCAGTTCTTAGGAGCCCACTGCTAAGAATAGTCCTCCATTTGCCACTCGTGTGTGTGTGTGTGTGTGTGTGTGTGTGTGTGTGTGTGAGAATTGGATTTTGTGTGTTTGTGCATGTTTGTGCCTGTGTGTAGAGAGGCCAGAGGCTGACACTAGAAAGTCTTCCTTGGTGACTTTGCACCATTGGAGTTCCAAACTCAGGTCTTCCTGCTTATGTGACAGGCAGGCATTTCACTGATCTCCCCAGCCCAGCTTTCTCATTTTCAAAGAGAAAAACCAATGAAGAACTATTTCGCTAATAAAAGTAATTGCTAAGCAACTATCAAGTCAATTTTTGCTTATATCTATTTGCTCAAATTTAAATTCATTCCTTAATCTTTGACTATAGTTATCATCTCACGTCAGACTTTACACACCCCAGGTGAATTATTTGCCTCTTGTTTGAATCTGTTACAGGTACTTACTGCAATAGTGTTTGTTTAAAGATTATCTGAAACTAAATCTGTCCAAGTAATAAGGAATATAGGGAAAGTGCCCATATGTGACTCATGTCATCATGATTTGTAGCAGCGTTAACTGTGCCCATGGCACTGCTTTGAGGGTGATGCCCTAGGCTAAGTAACTTGTCATACTCTTCCTTTCCCCTTTAAAAGTCAGCTCTTCTGGTATATCTGCTAAGCTAATGGTCTTTTATAATTCAAATGAAGATAAACACCTTTATTCCGAAGGACATATGTGTTCTTTCTCTTGCATCAGCTCGTTTGAAATTTTGGGGTAGGAAACAGTAATGATGTGGACAAAACTTTTGAGCAGACTGAGCTTAGAGCCCCAGCTTTTGCCTCTTGAACAATAATAATTCATCTGAAAATCTCTTGTAGACCAGCTGACAGAGGATCGTGTAGATAATGTGCTTGTTAAAATGGTGCAGGCAGATGCTCTGACATACAGATTTGAGGCTAGAAACTGCTAAAGCTTGTACCTCTAAGAGGCTCCTGAAGGGCAAAGACCTTGTTTCATTATTCTCAGGTTGTTTATTTATTTATTTATGGTTTTTTGAGACAGAGTTTCTCTGTAGCTTTGGAGCCTGTCCTGAAACTCTCTTATAGATCAGGCTGGCCTCGAACACACAAGAAATCCACCTCCCTCTGCCTCCTGATTTAATCTGCTGGGTTTAAAGGAGTGTGCCACCACCGCCTGGCATTCATTATTCTCAGTTTTATCTTAACCCTAGCATAATGGCAGCATGCAGTGGGCACTCAGCCGATGCGGATGAGGGTGGAGCACATGTGGAAAATGTATGGGGATGAAACTGCGTGGATGGTCCAAGCTGGAATGTGCCATGGATTGTCAGCTTTCTGCAGTAATGTGAGATGCCTAGCAGGGAAAGCTGGACATGATGGTGTTTCCAGATGAGGGAGATGGTACCCCATTCTCATGTTGCCATACCACAGTGCTCGAGTGTGTGCATAGACAGTGAGTGGGCACCTTCCTCACAGGGACCAGGGAGGGCTTTCTAGCAGAAGCAGACTGTGTGCATCAGGAAGTTGGGAGGTCCTTGTGGAGGCTACATTGGCCAGGTCTACCCACTGAGGTGCAGAGCACTAGGAAAGGGCATGGAGGGCTGGTACGCCTCTACCAAATCTGATTTTCTAGATTTCCAAGTTAGTGGAGTGGTATCTTAGGGTTTGTATTGCTGTGAAAAGTCACCATGACCACAACACTCTTATAAAAGAAAACATTTAATAGAGGCTGGCTTAGTTTCAGAAGTTTAGTCCATTATCATCATGGCAAGAAGCATGGTGATGTGCAAACAGAGATGATACTGGGGAGATAACTGAGAGTTCTACATCTTGATCCTCAGGAAGGAGACTGTGTTCACACTGGGTGTAGCTTGAGTATATGAGTATATGAGACCTCAAAGCTTGCCCCCACAGTGACACTTCTCCAACAAGGCTGCATTTCAGACACTCCCTATTGGCCAAACATTCAAACACATGAGTGTGTGGCGCGGGGGGGTGGGGGGGGGCGCTATTCCTAGTCACGTTACCAAAGGGGTTCAAGCATCAGAATGGCATGATTGACTTTGCATCTAAGAAGAGTTTTTATCTACAGGAATGGGAAGAGAAAATGCTAAAGGAAGTCAGTCTACTGTAGAGGCAGGAGATTCCGGAGAGGTATTGGAAGCTTGAGTCAGGTTGTAGCACTGAGTTAGAGAAAGAACAAACTAGGGAACCCTGGGGAGATGTGAGTGATAGCAGGCTGGTACTTTGGCTGTATACAGGTAGGGGTTTCTCTCAGAGGTGACTTCCAGCCAGGACCCAAACTTCAGCTAGCTAACATGCTGCCAGGCACTTGCGATACCTTGGCTCATCTGTCATTTTATTGCATTTGCTGTTGACTTTGAGTTTTTATATTTAACTTGACCAAGAGGCCTTTCTTAATGTTTTCCATGTACAAGGCCATGTCTTCCAGAGCTCTTTCCTGTGATGTTGTGTCTTCCGTAAGCTACCTCTGTCTCACTTGAGGACTTTTTCTGTCCTGAGCTAGAGTTCACTCTACCCTGTCTTGGTCCCTGTAGAAACAGGCTTGGGCTGAATGGAGGAAGAACCCTGAGAGAGGCATCAGTATTGAAACTTGAAAGTGCAATACCAGCAGTATTGGTGTGGGGTGCAAAGGGAGTGGCTGTCTTTAACCCAGACTCAAGGGCCTGCCCCTGCCATTGCCCATGCCTAAAGGCGGTTGTCCAGTGGAGAGTGTTCTGTACTAGACTTTTAAGGTTTATGTTCTACCTCTCTCTCTGTTTGTCTGTCTGTCTGTGTGTATGCACATGTATGTGTGTTAATTATTTTTATTTTATGTATGTGTGTCTGTGTGCATGAATGTCATATGCATGCAGGTATCCACAGAGTCCAGAAGGGGGCGTCAGATCCCCTGGAGCTGGAGTTAATTACTGGCAGTTAAAAGCCACCCAACTGATTGCTAGGAACTTCAGGTGCTCTGAAAAAGTAACAAGTACTCTTAACTGCTAAGCCAACTCTCCAACCCTACTTAGCATTATTTTTGTTTATTTTGCATAGGGGTGTGAGCATATGTATGGGGGTGCTTGACACCATACACAGCATGGAAGTCAGAGGACAACATGGAGGAGTTAATTCTTTCCTACTGTGTGGGTCCAGCAGTTGAGCTAGGTTGTCAGAGTTGGTGTCAGGTTCCTAAATACTTGCTGAGCCTTCTCTGTGCCTTAATATTCAGTACTCTGGTATCACTAAAGCAGTAAATGTCCTCTCTAGGAAGATTGTAAGCTGTACCAATTTGTGAGGAAGAAGAAGAAGAAAAATCCCATGATGCAGATGGCCAGAGACAATGCTAAGAAGCCTGGTATCTAGCCAGGCGTGTGTAGTAGCACCTGTCTATCTAGAGTCAGCACTGACAAGCTGTTCAACTTCTGTCTCCAGGCACTTGAAGTGTTTGTCTGTCACACAGCTGAGACACGTTCCTTATGGTTCATGTTCTTTGACTCCATCCCTAGCATGCTCCTTGCTTGCCCACTGCACCCCATGCAGCATGGGCAGAGTTATGAGATGAATAGGTTCTAGAAGCCTCTGTTCATCCAGTGCCTGTCTTCACTATAGAGTGTTGCAATGGTAATTTGTTGAGTAGATCTCCCATGCCCTCGCCACATACACTGCTGTGTGAGGCAATAGCTGTGCTCACCAACTGAGTAATGGTGTCATTTCAGCATAAACGTAGTGCAGAATGCCCCATTCACCTAAAATGTGTAGCTTTGACAACCACAACTTGACAGATCTGGAGGGAAGAGCACACCTACCCTAGTGTCAGTCCTTTCTTCTCTGTGTCTGGTCCTTGCAGTCCCTCTCTGAGCTGTGGAGATGATGCCCCTTTCTTCCCCTCATGCTGACTGCCGGAGGGCACCTGGTCACCCTTGGAAAGAATCTCCAGTGAGCTGGACAGGGCTGGGGGGGTACTGGGCCTGCCCCCACTCCTAAGGCTGCTCTGAGTGGCTCTGCTTTTCCACCCCACCTCCACCTTCATCCTGTGATACTTCTCCCCCAACCCTGCTTTTCCCAATCTCCTGGTTCCCTGGAATTACATAATATTCCTGTTAGGATCAGTTCCTGTTTTGCTGGGGAGAGGAATTGTGACTCTTTCAGGGAAAACCCCAAGGCTGGCTTCAGTAGAGGCTGCTGTGGCCAGCGCATGATCTCATAAGGGAAATGCATCCCTCCACCGGCCTCGCTGTTCCTGTCTGAGTCAGCGCGCAGATGGAGCTACCTTTGTGTGTGGTGGCTCCCAGACCTTCTTTCTTCTGAGTCTACTGGTCTGTGCCCCTCAGGGAGTTGTGGGCCCACCACGCTGTGACAGGACCAACAGCCAGGGATGACTTTCACTTGGGCTTTATGGATCTCTCTCCCCCGTCACATCCCACCAGACTCTGGTCACTGCTACAGAGGGGAGAGTGAGTCTCCATGCACACATCCCCCAACTTAACCAGGCTCCTTCCAGCTAGTCTTGTACTCATCTCATTATGTGACGCTCCTGCTGCACACTATAGCACCTTGTTGATGTCTGTTAAGATACAGACTCTTGGGAGGGGAGATTGCTCAGTGGTTAAGGCGCTGCACAGGCAAGCACGAAGACTGGACTTTGAATTTCCAGAATCTGTGTAATACAGATGGGCATGGTCTGCCTGTAATTACAGCTTCAGAAGGGGACCCCAGAGTAGGTTCTTTGTCTTCAAGAATTCCCCACATTCTGGATTTTGTTGAGTTTATCTTCGTAATGTCCTTTAATATCATCACTTTTTTTTTTTTTTTTTTTTTTTTTTTTAGATTTTTCGAGACAGGGTTTCTCTGTGGTTTTGGAGCCTGTCCTGGAACTAGCTCTTGTAGACCAGGCTGGTCTCGAACTCACAGAGATCTGCCTGCCTCTGCCTCCCAAGTGCTGGGATTAAAGGTGTGCGCCACCACCGCCCGGCAATATCATCACTTTTTGAAAAAGCCCTGTAGCATAAGTTAGCATCCCTCCTGTATCCTGTTCATTTATTTCATGTGGCTCTTTGTAATTTTTAACTAAAAAAGTAATCAGAGATGGTAATAGTTAATAACTGGTATGATTTATCCCTGGGTGATAATGCCAGGTAGAAAGTGTAAATACGTTCAAAGGGTAAAAGGCACTTGTTGCTAAGCCTGATAACCTGAGTTTGGTTTCTAGAATCCATGTGGCGGGAGGAGAAAACCAGTTCCCTTCTTTTGACCTCTACATGCACACACGCACACACAATAATGTTTTTAGATTCTTTTTTTAAAAAACAGTACTTAGGGAATGATTAGTTAAGTATTGAGTTGAAATCTGTACACTTTTGTCACCAATATGCATGTGTGTTGCTTCCTTGATCTCCACAAATACATGCAAAATAATTGTTGCCTTGAGAGATAACTCACTCCCGCCAAAGTCTTAAAAATGATCAGACAGCAGAAAGGACTTACTGGCTCCTGGGTGCCAAATTCCTGGAGGTAGAATTGGGACACTGAACCAGAGAGGCCGGCATTATTAGGGAATTGGGATGAAGGTTCCATGTCTAGCTTCAAGCCTTGTGAACAGGTTGTTACAGCTGGCTCTTGCTCATAGGTGGTACAGTTCAAAGTGTAATGGGATGGAGGGCAGAGGCATAATTGGGCAGGGAGGGGAGGTGGCTCCATAGGAAGCTCTTAGAACTTGTCAGATACCTAGATGAGGCTGACCTTTGTGTCCCTGCAGTGGTTAGCCACTTCATCTGTCCCCAGGAATAGAAGCGGCCTGTGCCGGGGGTCTATTCCCAGGAAGATCTACCAGCTGAGCAGTGTGAGCCCTGATGAGTAAACTACCACCAAAACAGGCTGGCGAGGCCTGCCCATGCTGCAGGCAAGCCCTCCTAAGGTTTAAGGTTTTCTCTCCCTAGCTCATACTAAATGACTCCTTCCTTACCGGGAGAGTACGTGTTATACGCATGCGTACACACTGCACAGGCATACCGCCCACAGTGGACAGCACATGCTCACACCAGGTACTCCAGATGGTCTTTCAACACTGTTGTGGAAAGCTTTTGTATTCAAGCTTTTCTTTTAACCTGAGTTTGGGGTTAAAAAACCTTTGCTCTAGAGGAAAAAACAGCTTCAACCCCAGCGTATTGTTTAAACTGTCCCAATGGGATTGCTATTCTAAGACCAGATTGTAATTAGTACAGCAAATGTTTGTACACAAGCAGGCATCAGTAATTTGCTCACAGCTACCTGGAAGGCTTTCTTTTAAGTGATTTAAATAAACATTTCCCTCTGTCTTAGGAATTCTGTGTGATTCAAACTCTAAGTCATTTAGCTGATTTATCACCTGGACACTGTTAGGTGGCGTCTAAGTGTCGTCTTTATGTTTGGGGTCTAAAGTAAGGAATTTCAATAAAAGAGACTTGCTTGTTAATGTCCTACTATAGAGTATTTTATGAGCCGTTTACATTAGTACAAACTCCCTGAGTGTGGCTTTGTGCTTCTTGGTTCATATCAATCTTTACATTGTAATCTTACACAATTTATGACAATGAAAAACTTTGTTTACACTTGGTCTTTAACCTAAAACATCTTGTTGTTAAGTTTTAGGTTGGAGGAAGCTCATAACTTGCTTCCTCAGAAAGATTTAAGTCCTGTTTTATTAGGAGCCAAAGGGCTGGTGGGTTTTCTGTTTGGCCCTTCTGCTCTTTCCTGTCTTGACAGACTGGGCATCTGGGGAGTTCACTCCGAGTCAGGGTCTCCTGGAGCAACAGCCACCCACCCCTGCCAAAGAGTACAGGGCTAAAGTGGTGTGGGCTGCTTTGAGCTGTCACCTGCTGCTCTTTGGCAGTTTTTCTTCACTGCATCAGAACATTTTTCTGTACAAATTAGCAGCAGTGGCGTCCAGCTGTGGTTATCTGTCCTGATTTGTCCAGGCCTTCTGTTGTGATTCTGGTCCTGACAGCATCATGAGGTTGAGCCTGGGTTTCTCATGCCTGGCTTTGAAGTAGTATGTGAACCTGAACTCCAAATCACTTTCTGGTGTTTGATGACAGGATCTTATTGTGTAGCCTGGAATTACTCCTGCCTCAGCCCTCCAAGTTTCAGTGCTAGGATTATGGACTTGAGCTCTGTCTCCTTCCCCCGGTAGCTTTCTAACAAGTGCACAAGCTTAGCTCACACCAAGTTCACTGCATTAGATGCTGTGGGATTCTTGTCCACAGCAGAAAAGCTGAACTCCCACTAACATGAGCCTGGGTACTAATGTCAGCAAGCTTTCCACAGGAAGGCTTGACAGGAAGTAACTGAGTGACGCTGGGAAGTAGTGGGTTAGTTTTCTCTCATGTCCAAGGATTGCTGAAACTTATAAACTGAGTATATACACTTTAGACCTGTGTACATTAATTTTGTTAAATTGTTAAAATGTTTTAGGATAAAAACTATGCCTGATTGTCTTAGGATACTTCCTTGTGATCTTTCTACAGTTCAAGAGGTAATAGTCATTGAGTTACACCAGCGCTGTACGTTACATGAGCGCCGTCACTCCCAGATGTCAGCATGGGACAGAAGCACAGCCTCCTGACCGTTTGGTTCTGTGTAGACTTCACTTACTTGGAATAGGATTAATCATGGTGCAGGACACCTTAGCATCATCAGTCACCAATTATTTCAGACTTCATTTTAGCAGTCCTTATATGGGTTTAGAACTACTAGGGTGATATTTAGGGTACTTTCTTTAAATTAATGAATAAAATCAGCTTTATGAGTTGACGTTACAAGAGAGCTCAAACTGGGCTTACTGCCTAGTCTTTTACATTTCAAACCACAGTTTTTGTGGTCTTAGCATTATCTCTTATTATTTCTTCATTCTCCTACTATTGCCTTAATTGTTTTGTTCTGAGCTTAGTTTTCTCTCTCCATCTAGTTCTTTCTTTGACCTGACTTCAGTGTTTTCCTTGTCTCACAGTAGCGCTGTTGATGATGGATTGTTAAATGAGTGAGACACAGTCTCCACTCTCAAGCTGAACAGGAAGTCCAAGGCACACACTGTCAGCTGGAACAAAAGCCTGGAGTGTGATGTTGGAGGGCTTTGGGAGGTTTGTCACAGTGATGGACTTGGCTCACAAAAGCCAAGGAAGGCAGCAGCAGTATGGGGTCTTCATGGTACTGGCCAGCTGGAGAACCCTGTAGAGGAAAAGAATACCATACCAGCTCTGACATAGAACCTGAGAAAACAAGGGCAGAGAGGGGCAAGTACTGTGACACTTCTCACAAGTGGTGCTTTGAAGTAGTCATCCCAGATGCCAGCATTTTACCCATAAACCCTGTTGTACTAAACTATCTTAAGAGATAGCAACTCACTGGAGTGGTGGCTCCGTTGATAAAATACTTGTTTCATAAGTATGAGGACCCGAAACCATGTAAAAACTAGATGAATGCATAGTACATAACTATAATCTCAGTGCCATGGGCAGTGGACAGAGGCAGGAGGCTCCTTGGGTTTACTGGCCAGCTAGCCTGGCTTTCTTGGCAAGTTCCAAGGCCAGTGAGAGACCCTGTCTCAACAAAAAGAAAGATGGACTGTTTTCCTCTGGCCTATACGCATGCTCACAGACACATGAAAAGATTAAGGAACTTAAATCTGTAAGTTCCTTAGCATTATTACACTGGACAGAGTTGATAGTAGTTGTATACGGACATCAGTCTCCAATCTGATGCCATCTCTTTCTGTGGCTCCTCCGGGCTTATAATCGACACTTCTCATATTTCTCCTGCTAGAGTGCCTGAGGCCTGGTTTCTGTAGGAAAATAGGGGAAATCTTTTGTTCAGCCTTCTGATCTAGCGACTTTCAGAATGGTGAGGAGGTTCTTCTGTGTTCCTCACAGAACAGATCCGCAGATTTTCCATTTCTGGATCACTCGCACATTGGAATACATTTGATCTATAGCAGAACATCTTAATCATTGTCTTTGCTGATGAGCAAACTTTCTGTCTTCACCTAATGGGAGCCTTCCAGGCTGGTTCCCAAGTGCTTCCTTGTATTATAAACAAGGTTTTATTAGAGGTATTGAAGAGTCCAGCTGTGATGTTATATAATACATATATGGAACAAATTGATTGTAATGGTGAAGAAATGACCGTATCATCATTGCCCATAGTTATGTACCTCCTTCATGGCAAGAGCAGCTATGAGTCATTTAGCAGAAATCCTAACTGCATAATTCTTAACCTCCTGGTCCTCACAGTTATCTTTAACATCTCACAGTCTATGCTTTGTATCTTTGGACCTTCATTTCCTCCACTATATCCCAAACCCATAATTTTATTCTCTGTTTCTGTGTATTTGTTATTTTAAGATGTTTTTATTTATATGTATAAATGTTTGCTTGCATATATGTTTGTGCACCAGATGCATGTCTGATGCCCATAGAGGCCAGAAAATGGCATTAGATCTCCCAGAACTGAGGTTACAGATGGTGTGAGCTGCCCTGTGGGTCTGGGAACTGAACTTGGGTCCCCTGCAAGAACAGCAGTGCTTTTAGCTACTGAGCTATCTTTTCAGCTCTGTATTAACTTTTTTTTTAGTCTACAAAATAAGTGAGGACATGTCTCTCTTACAGTATAATGTCCTTTGTGTCATGTTCTGTGAAAGACTAAGTACTGTGTTTGTGCCATGTGCATGTATCCATCTTTCTCCACTGTGCATGAAGCTGTGGGCTGTTTTTGTGTCCCAGGCCCTGTGAATAATGTCGCAGTGAGCATTGGCATGCAGGTGTCCTGAGAAGAGGACTTCATTTCCTTCATGGGTAGATTGCTGGGTCACGTGGTTGTGATTTTTTACTATTTCTTATCTCCTCTCTGATGTTATTGCCTACATTTTAAATAATCGCTGTCCTGATAGATACATGGTTTTGTAGCAGATTTGGGTTTACATTTCCCTGCTGATGAGTGATGCTAAATACCTTTTGTATGAGTGTTGCTCGTTGGTCTTCAGAGAAGCAACTGTTTCTATTTGCCCATTTCAGTCAGGTGGTATTTTCTTTCCATCGAATCATATGAACTTTACATTACTACTGCATTGTTGGCAGTGTTTTTCCCTCTTTGGAAGTTGCCTTTTTCTGTTAAAGAGCCTTGTAGTTTGTTATAGTCCCATTTGCTACTTATGCTTTTATAACTTGAGTTTGGAATACAGTGTCCAATAAATCATTGTCAAAGCCAAAGTCAAGGTACTTTTCTTATGTGCTTTTTCCTATATTTAATGGTTTCTAGTATGCCACTGAGATATTTTGTTCATTTTGAATTGGTGCTTATGCATTGTAGAAGATAAGGGTCTTGTTTCATTTATTTGCATAGAGAAATCTAGCTTTCTGGATCCACTATTAAATATAGACTAAGTAATCAGTATGATATATCCCATTAACAGATGAGAAGGCAGAAATTGCATGATCATCTTGGTTGATGCAAACAAAAAAGCATTTGAGAAAGTCTCACAAACTTTCTTGATGGAAAGTTTCAATCGTTTAGGAATAGGAGAAAAATTCCTTGATTATTATGAAAGACCATTTAGGAGCCCAGGCGATGGTGGCCAAACCTTTAATCCAAGCACTCAAGAGGGAAAGGCAGATGGATCTCTGTGAGTTCTAGGCCAGCCTGGTCTACAGAGCAAGTTCCAGCCAAAGCTGTTACGTAGAGAAACCCTGTCTCAAAACAAAGGACCACTTACAAAAAAACAAAACAAAACAAAACAAAAACAAAAAAAAACACAAAACAAAAAAACCTATGGCTAACAGGACAGTCAATAGGAGGCACAGGAAGCCTTGTCCCTAAACAGTGGCTCTCTGCCTTCCTAATCTGTGACCCTTTAATACAACTCCTCATGTTGTCGTGACCCCAACCATACCATTATTTCACTGCTACTTCATAATTGTAATTTTACTCTATTTCTATGAATTGTAATGTAAACATCTGTTTTCTGATGGCCTTAGTCAACCCCTATGAAAGGGTCGTTTGACTCCCAAAGGGGTCGCAAGCCACAGTCTGAGAGGCACTGCTCTGAGACCTGGTACAGGCACTGGTGCCCATTCTCCCTCTCCATACCTGTTCAGTATAGTACTGGAAATACTGTCAAGTGTAATCAGACAAGAAGAAAATGAAATTGAAATGAAATCTCCAGGCTGAAAGAGACTTAAAATGAATTCTTTGTAGATAACGTAGTCCTATATATAGAAAACACAAATTATTTCACACACAAAAAAATGCTAAAATAAAAGACTTAATGAAGTTGCAAAATCAATATGGAAATCTATGGTGTTTCCATATGAAACGAGCAGCTTGATACTTTTGATAGTTAGTAAGTGGTATTTGGTAACTTCCTTCCACTCTGACCTAAGACTTTACAGGTTGGTCTTATGCATATGCCATCCCAGACTGAGCCATCTATTTCTCCCAGCTTCCTTAAATGATGTTTGGAGACCACAGTTTAGGGATCAGAGTTGTTCATTTGTTCCTAGATCATTGTCTCTACTTCTTGTGATATGATTACAACTTTGTTTTATAATGAAATAAGAGTTTATCATCAGACTGCCTTTCAGATTTAGCATCAAGGACTTGTGCTTAGTCATCTTTTCTCTTTACTCACACACTGCAGCGCCATATAAGGAATGCTGTCCCAATCCCATGCACAGTGTCAGAGAATAGCACAGAAGTGAAAAGGCAGGTGATGGGTGCAGGGTTAGAGGGACAATCCTTGATCTTAGAGAATACCGTGTTAAGTGTGTACAAACCACTATGTTTTAAAGTCATTTAGAATCTTTCTGTGTAGCACTCAGTCAGCTGATTGCAGAAACAAGGTTGCTTCATTTTATTTTTAAGAATTATTTAGTCAGATTTGTTGTATATCTGTTGATTCCTGTTTCTATGCCCTACTACTTGGTTGTTCAGCCTCTTCCCTGATGTTCTGTAGTTTGGAGGTGCCCTAGACCTCTCGTCTTTGCCGTAGCTGTTTGTCTGGTGGCATGGACAGCACCTGCTGCCTGCCCGTGGTTGGACTCTCGGCAGCCTGCTTGACATGCTGTCTCCTGCTGCATTCCATTCCAGGAAGAGTGCTGTTCCAGCTAGGCCAGGGGACAGATCTTCCCATCTTAGTGCTGGGGTGACTGGGAAAGGCATTCACCTTCCCCACAGCTTTCCAGCAGCTAGCTGTGTATTATTCTTGAGTAAGAACCTGCCCCCGTGAACAGAACAGGAAAATTTAAGATTTAGCAACAATTCACGGTCAGGAGAACCATTCAGTTTATGCTTATTTCCTGCTCAGTCCAGATTCTTCTCCGTCACCTATGGTTGCCCCTTGGTCTCATCAAGGTCAGACAGGCCTAGATCCCAAAAGTGTAATCCTTGTTGTCACGGGCATGGCATGTTATACATCAACCGCAACAGCCTCTGTGTTCGGTGTCCCATGACCTCACTTGTTCCTTTTCAACATGGAGCTGGAAGTGTCAGTCCTGTGTAAGTATGTGCTGGCCTAAGAAAGCAAGGCTGGGGGTGGGGAGACTGAGATGCATGTGGAGGGCATTGGCTCCACAGCCAGCACTTTACAGAGGACCCCAGTGGACTTGGCGCTGTGCTACGTGCCCAGGAGCTGGTAGCACAGGGCCGTGGCAGGGCTGTCAGCAGGGAAAGCAGTACTTCATTCCACCCGGAAAGGAAGTTATGAAAACCCATGTCTGTTGCTGTACTTTAACAAGCAGATGCAATATCTGTGTGTCTAAACAGAGAAAAGGGCAATTTTGTTTGAGCCAAACTATTTTAAGATAAAGGAAAAACTTTCTCTTAGCTCATTGCACACCACTCCCTACCTTGATCCTCATCACAAGCACTGGGAGCCCAGGCCTCCCCGCTAACTCTGCTCGGTGCCTGTCATGTTGCTGTCTGCTCTGGAAAGTCGCAGGAAGGGCTGATAAGGAGCTGAGGACAGAAATCTCAGCTCTTATCTCTCCCTCGCACACGGCTCAGTCCTTTTCCTGTCCTCAGACGGGACATAAACGGCCATCTCCTGGCAGCCAGGACTTCAAACAGGATTGGGCTGGCCTCACTCTAGAGGAGCCAAGGAGGAGAAAGTGGGCTGCAACTGTCTGCAGAGTTGTTGAGCACCACTGAAGAGTGAGCTGCCTTCCTGGGGGGCACAGGCAGCTTTTTCACAAGACTCACCCTCTAAAGAGGCAAGCAGAACCAGGGAGAGTGAGGAGGGCCTGCCAGGCCCCCTGGGCTGTAGGTCAAGGGCTGCTTTGTTTGGTTAGAGCTTTGCCAGGACATAGGTTGGGCCTGAAAGGATTAGATTGAGTTCGGGTTTGTTGACAAGCCAAGCAGCTGTTTTTAAGAGCTTTCGTGATAATAAGAAATTGACACCCAGATGGCCTGCTTGGGGGAACAGAAGAGTGATAGACCAGCTTGTGTGCCTTCTGTTCACCTCCTGCTGGGAAGTGACGGTGACAGTCTCTCCTAGGTTTCAGCCCATGGCATCATAAAAATAGGGTAACAAGGAACCTTCCTTTGACTTAGAGTGTAGGAAAGGCTAGCAGAGAGGACATGCTCCTTGCATGGCCACCTGATGGGAGCAGGGGGGACTCGGCCATCACTGTCCTCCCTGCAGGCTACCCTTGAGTTTCTCCTCCCTTACCAGTCTCAGAGGGTGTCTTAAAGGATGGATTTGCAACTTGAGACTTGGGTGTTGAGGGGTTAAGGATTGATATGTGCCAACTACCTTTGGAAGAAGTAATTGTTTGCACAGTGTTGATGGACAACTGCATAAAGTTAAAAAGTTCAGACTGTATACGCCTCAAAGTTGTATACATTATTTCATATTAAAGATCCAGATTTATTCTTGAATGCCTGTTAGATACTTGTTGTTGAAGACTGTATAATAGTCTAGACTGTCAAGCTTAGCTGTTCTTTTCCAGTTGTGTTCCCCAGGGGATTGCAGGAAGGGAAGGGAGCTAGTCTTGGTTTGGTGTGAACCTACCTAAGAGACCAACTCTGAGACACAGCAGTCAGAATTTCAATTCATTTTCAGAAACTTCTAAATGATTTTTTTTCTGACACATTTACTCCTAAGAATATATCTTTAAATGATTCTCTAGACTGGCTTCTATAGAGTTTAAAAGAGTCTATGAAAGTTATAACCTTAAATAATATACAAGAAGTGAGAACAAGCTTATGTCTTTTCAATTTTATTATCTTAAATTAACTTCCTTCTCCTGAATATAACCCTAATTGTTCTAATAAATAAAAATGTTACACTCTACAAAGATCTTCCCTTTCAAGATCCTGCCCTCTAAAGACTCTGACATCTTAGTGAGTGCTAATACTGCATGTCCTAATTTTAAAATATTTTAAAAACAACCTAACGTCTTTTTAAACTGCTTTGCTTTTCAGAAAAAAGTACCCAAATTGGAGTTGTCAAAATTCCTGAATGATTCCCTGCCCCGAATCTCCTGTAGAGGAGAAATCAGGAAGCTGGAAAGCCTTAGCTGCTACACGGCTGTTAGGGGAAGCTGTGTGTCCTGCTTCTGGAGAGCAGGGGGAGAACCAGTTGACCCAGAATTTAAAAAGACAGTCAATTTGGATTATTTTTAGATTTCATTCAAAGAATTGGTGCCTATGTCGCATTGATCATTTCTGATCTAGGAGCCTCGTTTATCTTATGGTGGCCAGTATGCAGTGGGATGATGCCATGTGAGCCACTGCAGCTTCCAAGCCTGAGGACCTTCCAGGGAAGCCGGAAGCTGCTCTGTTCCTTCCTCTCTTTTCCCCAGAGGTGGCATGACTTGTTAGTGTCTGACTGATGTCATCACTTGAAAAGTTGTTGCCATGGATAGGGGTCCTTCTAAAACATGTTTATGTTGGCTTTTCCTGATGAGAGGCAGCTGAAGCAGCTGCCAGGCAAATGGAAAAAGAAGGAAAGAAAGGAATGCACAGCTTTGTTAACATTGGCATCCATGTGAGGACTTGACCTGCAGAAAGTGAGTTGCTGTGTGCTTCCAGTCCTGCTACCTCACGGAAGGTCGTTTGTCTGCGTATGAAGTCCAAGCAAAAACCCAGTGCCTAATCAGAAGAAACCTCTGTGTGTTCCAGGATCATCTAGCATTCTCTTCCATGGAGGATCATGTCATTTTCCTGAAATACTATTGTCTGCTCTTTGAAAGCCAACAGTGACTTCTCTCTCATTTTCAGGCCCAGTTTTACAAGGTTGGCCTTTGTCCTTAGCAAAAGACTGAGCCTAAGCTAAAGCCCTAGGTATACCGCAGTCCCCTGTTGCTCAAGGTGGATGTGTGCTGAGACCTTGGATGTCCCTGCATCCTTGGGTGGAAGGAGTCATTCCTATTGCCTGAAGTGCAGCAGAAAACTACCCAGAATTTTTTCTTAATAATCACAATTTTGGTAGAAGATCTGTTTTGACTAAAGACCTTAGCATGATTCACCTTTTTCCCCTGAGAACTTCTGCCTTTCACCTAAAGGGTGTCCTTCACAATTTGGGCCTATTCAAGTTGCCAGCATTGCTACTCTTATGCTTTAGAGTTTAAAGTTCAAAAAATTATTAGAGAAACAAGGAGGCTGGGGATGTAGCTCAGCTCAGTTGCTAGAGCGCTTCTCTAGCATGCAGTGCCCTGGGTTCCATCCCCACCACCACATAAGCCAGACATTGTGGTGCACACTTGTGATCCCAGCACTCAGAATGAGGAAACGCGAGTGTCAGAAACTCACAGTTATCCTCTATTGCACAGGGAGTGAGGCCAACCTAGACTACATGAGATCTTATCCAAAAAGAAGCAAGTAAAGGAGGGAAGGGAAACAGGGATGCTTGAACATAGTACTGCAGTATCACAAAGTCTGATCCCATAGGCCACTATTAAAATGTCTGAAGTGCAGGTAGCATATACAGTGTAGATTCACTGGACAAAGGATGATTCGTGTGTTAGTCACATGGACAGCATTTCATTGCACTGACTCAGAATGGCAAGCAATTTACTAGAATTTCCCACTTAGTTTATATTCTGCCATTTTAGCAGAATGCCTAGATTAGGCATTATATTAAAAACAAAGATTTATTCTCCTGCAACTACCTCCTGAAGACTCTGCCTGCAAATATTCTTAACCTATGAGTTTCAGGGTTTAGCTTCCAACATGTGAACTTTTGGAGAATACATTCAAACCTCAACACCAAGGAGAACCCAAGGATAAAGGGTTGTGTTTGTGCACATGTGCGTACGTGTATGCGTGCACGTGCGTGTATGTCTGTGTTATTGAAAAGCATCTAGTATTCTCAAAAGCTGTTGGCACTATGGCCACAAAAACAGCACTTTAAAATATATCTATTAGGCAGGTATTTACTTAGTACCTCTGACAAGTACTTATGGAACTAAAGAAAACACATTTCCACAGACATTTTACTGAGGAAATACAAGCTCTATGGACACTTGAAATTCATGTAATTTCACATGCTATGAAATATTTTTTATTTGATTCTCTCATCCTACTTCTAAGAAATATGAAAATAAACCTACTCAGGAGGTGAACATGTAGGCCCACAGTAATGATTCCTCAGTCCTGTTTTAGGGGGCCCCTTCTTGGAATCTCTGCACAGCAGGCATCTTACAGGTGGCTGGGTTCTGTATATTTTTGCACACATGCACACACATCATTCCTGTTGAGTTGCAACCTGAGTTCTCACTGCTTCACATCAACACTTGTCCTCCACCAGTGAGGCTTTCAGTTGTTGTGATTTCCTTGTGTACTCACTAATGTTGAAAGTGACTGTGTGTCCTAGACCAATTCCTAAAGCTAGTCACAACTGAGACTTCACGTGTTTAGTCTAATCCCAAATGTAAGTGCTAGATGTCACCCCAAAAGTATAGGATTTTATGCTTGAACAAGCTCTGTGAGAACAAAAGTAACTCTTTGCTTGTGAGTCATTGCACGTACATTTTCCATTACATGGAAGCCACAAAGGGAATGGGGAAACCACCGAGGTGCCCCAGAAACTTGGTGCCTTCTTCTAGCTGAGGCTTCAAACTGCTGCCTTTCTGACCCTTTGATCGCAGGCCAGGGGCTGTGAAGAAACTTCATTTACTGTCCAACCAACCTCTAAAGAGCTGTCCTCCTTGTGGATTTCCTGGACTCTAGAAGCTCTTGCTGTCCACTCCATCAAGAACAGTTAAGTCCAGATAGGCCATTGTAGTGTCCAGCTAGCTAATCCTGTAGAAAGTGTGACAGTTCCCATACCACTTTGCTTTTTCCCAGTTGACATTTCCCCTTAGAAAGTGACAGTGGTAATGTGGGATAATGGACCACTGGAGAAACTCAGGTTCCTTATCTTAGGTCTGTATATTGCTAAGGGTCATACTAGTGGGTAGACTGCATCAGACAGAATTTTTGTTCCTTGCAAGCAGTGCGTATCAGAAGGCTGGGTTTTGATTGAAAGAACGACTATGTCTGGTCGGGAAGACATGGCTCTGTGCTGCAAATGCTAGTCCCTTTTGCTTCCTGCACTCCTACGCCCCTTGCTAACACCAACCTGTCCAACAGGCTTGTGGGTGGTGGCAGAAGCTCTTCCCCACCTCCGCATTCAGTTTACCTGATGCTTTGTTTAACATTCTCTGTGTCTTTCTCATTAGAAAGTGCAGAATACAAGTAGAATAAAAATGATCCCTGCCCTCAGGAAGCTTAGAATTTCCTTAAGATGATGCTTGCAAAGCAAACAAAAAATACAAGCAACTAGTTGCTAATGTGGGTAGTAAACAAGGGGATAGTTCTGCAGGTTCAGGCTTGGGCAGGATTTTCAGAGAAGTCGTCGTTACTTTTGTCTCATTGCTTGAACAAAATTGCAGAAGAGGGGGGCAGCTTAAGGGAAGGTTTGATTTACAAGGGATACAATCCATTTAGCAGGGAAGATGCATGGTAGAACAGAAAGTGGCTGGTCATACTGCCTCCAGGGTCAGGAAGCAGAGTGATAAATGTGCTTGGCCATTTTCTCCTTTTTATTAAATCTGGAACCCCCATCCGAAGATTAGCACCACCCACTTATAAAGTGGCTCTTCCCATCTCTGTCATCCCTACTCTAGTCGACCCTTCAGATATCCTGTGGACATTTGTTTCTGTGGTGATTCTGGGTTCTCTCACTGAGGTGATACCTGTGGCTGTGATTTCTAGAAGGAGGCCCTAAGTTCCTTGAGGGCTGAGATCATTTCTCGGGCCTTGAGTGTGTAATTGAATGAGTTCGTTCTAGCCCTCTGATGGAAGGTGTGAAGTCTATATGCCATGCACCAGGTCTCAGCATTGCCTTTATGCTGCCACGTCACAGTCATGTCAGACCTGGTTTATCTGTCTGTAAGGAACAGGTGCAGTTTCTGCCTCCCGGTGCTCCACTACAATCTCATTTGGGTTTGTCAGAACTATTGTGCTGGCTTGTCTGGAAAACATACAAAGTGTTCTGAGTCTCCAGACTGCTCTCTTGCTGAGCTTCTTTAGCTTTCCACAGACTAATCTAGCAACGCTGGTGACAGACAGGCTGTTGTGGACAGTAGCAATGAAGCTGATAGCCTGCTTGCTAAGTCTGTTACCCTTGAGCTCTGGGTGTCTCCATTTTCTTATAGTGAGAAATCTCATTGGAGGATTACTATTGTACATAACTTCTGTGTCTTAACGTGCAAGTCAGAAAGCTTCCATCCTCCTGTTGCTAAGATGAGCAGTGATGTGTGAAAGGGTTGGTGAGTCAAAAGTTTTTCCTCTGACACCCACCCGTCCCTGCACAGCCGTGACTGGAGTACTCAGGCGATGTTTCTCTCTTACATCACCTCTAAACACCTCCCTAAGTCCTCTCTCAATCTGCTTGCTTTCCCTGCCCGCAAAGTAGCTGATGATTCTTCTGAGGATGTGAAGGAGAAACCTCTCTGGGGCATTTTCCTGGCACTCCATCTCCGTGCGCATGATTGAGTGGTATAAGAGCAGAGCTCTCTATAGCCCAGTAGAGATTTTACAGAGGCTCCTGAGCCACCGAGGCTCTAGACAGGGTACCTGTTCTAGCAATGACAGCAGACTGGTGCGCATACTTTTCAGTCCAGGCTGCAGACGATGGTGGCATGCACTTCCCGCCGTAGGGGATGATGTCAGAGTCATCACTGTCCTTTCTTTGATGGTTGTAAATGGGGTCTTCCCGCTGCATTTGTCACACTCTCCGAGCACTTGAATTTACTGGTCGCTGATGAGGAAACCAAGTCAGAGAGCTGAAGCCTGCTAACATGGAGGGGGCAACACTGCAGAGGCTAAGGTGTCAGACTTCCACCCAACATGGTATTGCAGACCTGTAACTTCAGCACTCAAGAAGCTGAGGCAGGAGGATTGTGAGTTGAAGGCCAGCCTGGGCTATGAAGCAAGGTTGAGGCCAGCCTGAGCAAGATCCAGTCTAAAGGGGAAAAATAAAAACAGCTTTTGTAAAGGAAATCCACATGCTAATTTGACAAAAACTCTTAAGCCCCACTTCAGGGCATTAAAATATATATATTTATATAATTTATGTCAACTATAAACTAGATAATACAGGTTTTCCTGTTTTCTTTAAAATTGAGTGGGTTCTTTTGTGTTTGTTTTTCTACATTAAGCTGCCACTTTGACTAACTTCTGCCCTCAGAACTGAACTTGACCTTTGTTGTAGACCCTTCAGCAGCAGACCTGCTTTAGTGTTGGGGTCCTCTGGGGAGAAAAGGTGACACAGCAAGGGAGTCTATAATGCTGGTTAGAAGTCTGGGTGCTCTGTACCCACAGCGTGGCATCAGATCCCACCCCCAGCATACCTGTAGTCTCGCCTTGGGCCCCTGTGATGGAGAGTTTCTGTCCTCGTTGTGCCGTGGAGCCACACTGATGGTGGCTGCCCTCTTCAGTACAGCTGAGTATGGGCCCTTTGGCTACAGTTTTCTCATGTGGCTCAGTATAAGAATCCCACAGAGCTCTTCTGCCCTTTAATTCTCAACACAGTAAAGTGGGGAGCCTGTCCGCATGAGTTGTCGACTGATCCACAGCACATTATAGATTGGGTGGAAATGAGACCCTTGTTGGCCTTGGGGAAAGCCAGTCATTAGGGTTTTTTAAACACATACTGTGTACTCAGCACCTCTAAACAAAGTGAGAAAACCAGAGGCTTTCTAACAAGAAACCTGCTTCATGTAATATCCCCAAAACTTCAAAAATACAGAGAAAGTATCAGGCTTTTGCAGTGGCCTCTGTGCAAATGTTTCTTCTTAATAGCAAATGGAGTGGAAGGTGGGACAGTGTGGGGAGAGTGCTAATTCTGTTGTCATCCCCTCCCCTCTCCCCTGAGGACTTCCTTCACAAAGTCCTCATGTTATAGGAGCTGTAGCTGGCATGGCCGTGCAGATAGACACAGACACACACACTTTTTTCCTCCCTGGGTCCAGGAGAAAGTCTATATATCTCCCTGCATTTATCTTTACTGCTGGTGAAGCTCAGGGTGTTGGAGTGGGACCTTAGAAATCCACATTGCAACTCAAGTGCCAATCACTAGTTCCAGAAAACCCACTTTCCCACCACAGCCTGCCCTTCGAGAACAAACCTTCAGGGATACAAAGAATTAGTATAATTTTCCAAGCTGTGGGTCCTCAAAAGGAACCTCAGAAGTAACCATGGGAATCTAGGCCCCCCAGCTTCTTGCCTCTTCATAGAAGGCAAAGCTTGGGGATTATTTTCCACCAAATTTAAAATAGATTTGTAAGTGTCTACATAGTGCCGTGTCTTCCAGGCATTCTTACCTTCGCAGTAGTAGATAGGTCTGGCTCTTCAGCCCTCCGAGGGCCCCCTCAGGAGGAGAGTGGCTCTGAGGTGCACTAAGCTGCCGTTTCCTCTGCCTTGACCGGAGTTTGCTGGTTCTGAACTCCCTGGTTCTGGGAAGGCCGTCACCAGACCCCAGCTGCTCTGCACAGAGCAGCTGCCAGCTCAGAGGGACCCTAGCACTCACCTTCTTCACCTCCCCACTGCATTAAAGTGGATGAGATCTTCTTAAGAAAGATTTCCTGAACTCTTGAGCTTAAATCAAATGTTTGACAAAATTATTTGTTAGTCATTCCTCTGACTGTAGTATCTTATACAGAACCCGAAATTGTCGATTTATAAAACACCACTTAGTTTTAAAACACCACTATAAAACTAAGACATTCTCAAAGTTTACAATGTAATGAAAGTCACATTTGAGTATGGTAGATTTTCTCTGAGGTGGTATCATGTATTTAATGGAAATGTAAGAAGTTACAAATTGTTTCTTAATGCCTTTTTGAAAAGGTAACTGTTTGCCTTGAAATTAGACCAGATTTGAAAATGTTTATTTTCTTATAAAGGTATATACATACATACATACATACATACATACATACATACATACATACGTATATATATGTGTGTGTGTTTGATAGAACCAAGGTTATAGTCGGTAGTGAAACTGGTTTCTAGTTGCCAGTGTAGAATGGGAGTCCTCCAGCCTATTAAATTAAAAGATAAGTCTCCCGTAGTGAGGGTGGCTCTCCCCACAGCTCTCTTCACAAGGACTTTGTCACTCAGCACTTCCTTCTGCCCTGCTGGCTGAGTGGTGTGCCTGGCTTCTCAGCCTCCCCACTATAGGAATTGCTTAGGACCATGCTTCCTGGGGATTAGAGACCCAGGAGATTGAGTACGTGACTCAGAAATGGTCTGTGTTTCCTAGTAACTAAGGATGATTGATGCCGGCAGCCCCCTCCTGCTGTTAAAGTACCGAGATTCTAAAGTAGTAAGTAAAGGAGTGAGGAGCCATAGGCTGGCGACAGGGCCTGAACATTAGTCCCAGACCCACACAGGCGCAAAGGAGAGCAGCTCACGCCCGGCAGGCAGCCATCAATGAGACCTCTGTTACATTAGTGGGCCACCTTCCCAGTGCCCATGTCTATGCATGGCTATGGGTGTGTGCACTTACATGGGAGGCAAGATCTTTCTTGTCCATCAGCCTGGCACTGGCAAATACCAAGAGCCTTAAGAAGGTGTTTCATTCTGTCATGCAGAATTCCAGTCCTCACTCAGCATTTGAGGAACAAAAAGACTTAAGTGGCCTGGTTTTTGGAGTCCTAAGACAGCCAATTTTTATTTCTTTCAATATGAGCTGTTAAGATTCCAACAAAATTTGCTGACTGGCAGGTGTGTGTGTGTCTGTGTGCATGTACGCATGTGCAATCACAGATGTGTTTGCTCTGGTTTCCTTCAATAAGAGTCTGTGACAGTGGTTCTCAACCTGTGGGTCACGACCCTTTTAGAGTCAAGCAACCCGTTTGTGGGTTGGCTAAGACCCTCAGAAAACACAGATATTTACATTACCACTCACAACAGTAGATAATTACAGTTATGAGGTAGCAACAAAAATAATTTTATGGTTTTATCACTACATCATGAGGAACTGTATTAAAGGGTCACAGCATTAGGAAAGTTGAGAACCGCTGTCTAAGAGAACAGAAGGTCAGTTCTTTTGTGTGTTTATCTTCCTCAATAACTCTCCACAATAGTTTTTTGAAGCAGGATCTCTCATTTGAATGCAGGGCTCACTGACTCCATGATCTGCCTGTCTCGGCTGCCCGATTTGGAATACGGGTGCATTCGGTTGTGCCTGGATCTTTAAACTGGCTCTAGGGTCTGAACTAAGGTTCTCATGCTTGTGCAGCAAGCACTTAGCAACTGAGTTGTTTTCCCAGCCACCTTGAGAGTATTCAAACTTCCCCACTTATCTCATTCGTGGTACATTTTATTGTTTATATTTCAAGATTGACTGCATGATTTTGTTTTTGATCCAAGGGCCAGAGAACATGCAGCCGGTGTTGATTTGATAAGTACTGATTTGATAAAGGAGTTGATGTCCTTTGAGGGCTACTGAGTCAAGGAAATTCAGAGATCACTATGTGCTACTAGGAATCAAGAGAGCTCACTAGCGGCGCTGACCAGCCACGTTTACCCTGTGCACACAATGTCAGTTTCTAGATCAGCACAGAAGAACCTGCAGAATCACGAAGCACTGGAACATGCATGTCCCTGGTGTCTGCAAGGAGACTGTGAGCTTAATCTTCATTTACAGTGGTGTTTCCTCAAAAGTCAGGCCACTTGCCAGATGAGGTCTGTCTGGCCTTCTCCCCACATGGTTCTCAATCAGTATCACCCCCTTTTCTGGGCTCAACAACACAGGGCCAGCATGAGCGGCTCCACGTGGCTCTCTCTGGCTGCTGCCTGGGATAAATGAGCCATGCTAATCCCTTTTCACTCTTCTCTCCCAGGATGGCTGCAGCACCTCCACTGCAGACGAGGTGGACACCTGCATGACTACTACCACAACCAGTGCCTTCACCATCCAGGAATATTTTGCCAAGAGGATGGAGCAGTTAAAGAACAAGCCACAGACCTTGACTCCAGAGCCTGACATTTCAGAGACTTCTGTTGAATGGAAAAAGGGGAAGAAAAAAACCAAAGAGGCAGCAGGCACAGATGTGGAGAACTCTCCCCAACACAAAACGAAGCAACATAAAAAGAAAAAGCGTGTGGAAGCAGAGATGTCGCCTGTGGCCAAGAAGAGAGACCGAGCTGAGCTGCAGCCTGGATGCCCCAGTGGGGACGAGTGTTCCGATGCCTCTGTCGAAACTGCAGAAGATTGTCTGCAACCCCCCGACAGCCAGGGTGATGCCCCAAAGTCCAAGAAGAGGAAAGCAAAGAAAAAGCTGCAAAAGCTAGAAGGGGTAGAAATAGACACCACACTAGACAAAGCACTCCTGAAAAAAAAGAAGAAGAAGAAGAAGTCTTCCAGATGACCTCTCGCTAGCCAGAGCCTCTGACCACTTGACTGTCAGCTCCCTTCAGGGCAAACGCTCTAGCCTGACGTCAGAGCACAGGGAACCCCAGGCGCTCAGCATCTTTTAACATGCCCACGGGTTGCCAGCTCTCACCCTCTCACCATGCTTCCCCCAAGCCACCTTCCTGAGAGAACTGACTTGAACGTTCTAGATCATGACTTTTCAATAAATAAAATAAATTTCAATAAACAAATAGATTCTTTCTTATACACTGAACCTTTCACATGAGTGTTAATTCACATCCGTACAAATACAGGTAGGTTTGTGTGTGTGTGTGTGTGTGTGTGTGTGTGTGTGTGTGTGTGTTCGCATTCGCTCTGGTTTCCTTTAGTCACTCACTGGTGCTTCCTTCTGAAGGACTTAGTCTAATTAAGGGATTAAGAGGCAGCGACTTGGATGCAGATGGCTCCTTTTGTTCTGCAGCCAGCCATACATTTCTGCCAAGTGGGAATTACATGACTGCATTCCCCACTGAGGGTTTGCTGTGCTGTGCTTCAGTGTTGGTGGGTGGGTGGTTCTTTCTTCTGCTGAGTGCCAGCCACCAGGGATCCCAGGCCCCTCTCAGTGACAGCACCAACTGGAAACAGTGAGTTCTAGCTTTCATAGGTCACCAGGGGTTCCTGCCCTGGGTGTAGAGTCAGACTTATTTCTGTCTCGTGTTCCTTGAATGAGTCCCGTGTGGTGGGCTTGTTTGTGTATAATGACCAAGAGGTCCCCAGGAAGTTCAAAGAATAGAGAATAAGGCATTAAAGTGATTCTCCTCTTGAGGGCAGGCTCCGCATTAGAGCTGCTTGTGGAATCTGAAATTGAAAATGGAATTTATACCCTGACAATGCTGAGGCATGCATGGGCAGCCCGTATATAGAGAGCCCATATATGGCGGTTCTCTTGACCTTGTCAATATATTGGGTTTCATGGTTTAAGTTGATGAGGACGACTGACCTCTTCCTCAAGAGGGCACCAGATCTCATTACAGATGGCTTTGAACCACCATGTGGTTGCTGGGAATTGAACTCAGGACCTTTGGAAGAGCAGTCAGTGCTCTTAACCGCTGAGCCATCTCTCCAGCCTTCTAGGCATGCTCAAACCAGGTACCCACAATCCCTCCCCTTGCCACACATCCACATGCCTTCTAAGTGCCTCTGCGAGCCAGCCAACTGCTAAATATGGTGGGAGAGCCCTCAGCCTGCGTCCTCTCTACCACTTGCCTTCTTTCTCCTCTGTCTTCTTTCTACCTCTCCTTGTATTTCCAGTTCTCGGTTTTCCTGCTTGCTTCTCAGACCCTGCCTCCTGTCCTTCTGGGGCAGTCTTGTGCCACTGGCCCTAGTTCCTTTAGAACTATGGGGGTCGTTAGTGATCAGGACCAGCCTGGTAGGCAGTGCCCACACTGTGGTGGTTTTGCCCTTGATTTTAATTTCTGGGGTTATATGTGGAGAACTTGACCCCAGAGAGTCTTGAATTAGAAAAATCCATGGAGTCGATCTACTGTCTAAGAACATTGAATAGTCAATGGCTTCAAAAGACAGCCAGCCTACCACCCTAAAGAGGATCCAGGTGGACTTGGAGCCTGAAGTAATCTCCAGTTTCATCAGGTCTCCTGGTGTTTAGAATCCCGAGCCAATAAAGCCCCAAAGGTTTTTAAAGTCACTTTTCCTCACAACTTCTTTGCCTGCCCCATCTTGTTTGTGAAACTGGAGACCCAGGAGGGAGCGCAGCTGCATGAAAGCTGAAGGTTTACCAATGCATGTCTACGGACTTCTTTTGCCTTGTGTTGTATTGAATTTAAAGATTCGTTTACTAATTTACTTCTATGAGTATAAGTGGTTTGCCTGCCGTGTGTACGTACACTGTGTGCACGCCTGGTGCCCTAGGAAATAGAAAGAGGGTATCATATCCTCTAGAACTGGAGTTCCGGATGGTTGTGAGCTGCCATGCAGATGCTGGGGACCCAAAGGGGTTCTTTGCGAGAGCAGTAAGTGCTCTTAACCGCTGAGCCATCTCTCCAGCCGCAGTTATAGTGTTATGTTGGATTTAATTTCCTAGATTAGTAGAAAAGTGAGATTCAAGGGCTGGAGCTCCGTGATAGGGAGCTTGCCTGGCTCCATCCATGGAAGAGAAGAAAGAGGAGTGGGGAGGGAGGTGGGAGAGAAGAGAGCGGAGTTGTTTGCAGGACTGGGTATGTGCGAGGTCCATTTTAGCTACCTGGAGAGATGAGTCCCCAGCAGCCGCATGTCACCTTTTATAGAGGACTATAGAAAGTGACTGTAGTTTTAATGGGCTCCTGGGTGCCTCTTATGTAGTTTGTGGTGGTGGGAATCAAGCATGGGTCTATGTTTCGTAACTGCCAATCAACTATCTTAAGTAGAAAAAAAGAATGTGCTAACCTATGAGTTCTGTGTGACCATTGGCTTTGAAGGAGACACAAGGCTTTCTCCAGAAGCCTCACCTTTCGTGTTTTCCCCCAGTCCCTCAGACTGTTTCTCAGGTCGGAGAGGAAATCAGAATAACAAGTCCACAGGGAACTGCGTTTGATAGCCTGGATACTTGGAAAAATCACGAGCACCCGCCTTCCCCCGGAGTTACTACACTAGGTAAAAATACGTTAATTCTACATCCTTCGTTGCTTTCCTCAACAGCCTCGAGTCATTAGAGGAAACCCGAGTTCCCAGAAGAAGAGCAGCCCTCTGAAGAGCTTCTCCCATGTTGTCTTGCAGGAACCTTTGCTATGGATCTTCCTAGACGATTATTGTTAAGCGGAGTCTTATGTGCTGGGCCCTATTCCAAGCACTTTAAATAAATCAACTTGTTAAATTGTCATTTAGCCTTGTGAGGTAACCTCATTCCTGTCCCCTCTACAGAAGAGTCTTTTGTGATGGCTGGAGATTTATGCTGCCCTGAAGCCCCATGATGCCCCAGCGCCCTCGCCACACCACCATGGGGGCCCTTGGCTCTCAATCCTAGCTTCACCTGCCTTGTAGGCCCTTGTGCTGTATCGTTCCCATAATTTGGTTATTTACTGGCGTGTGGGAAGCAGCTGGCAGACACCAGAGATTTCCACAGCTAACCCACATTAGCTATTCGCGAGAATATGCTCTTGGGTGCATTTGAAACCCCCAGAGGGGCCTCCTTTCCTTCCACCTTGGCCCTGAATTTGTTGGGAACCTGACGATGTGAACTTCTTTACAACCTGTGTTGAAGACTGTGGTTAAAAGGATCTTCTGCTTCATAGGAAATAGTGATGCTTTCGGAAGATAAAACCCAAACTGGCTTTTGTTTTCCTGCACAGGCCATGCCTCTGTTTCTCTCCTCACCTGTCCCCTGAGTGGCAGGAGCAGGCCGAGACCTGTTTGCTCGAAAGACTCGGCACCAGAAGAGTTTGCCTGCAATCTCTCCCAGTGATCTCAGCTCTTGGATCAGCCAGCAGCGGCTGTATTTAGATTTGAGTAAGAACTTCCTCCCCACCCGCCACCCTGTTTATCTCTCTCAGCTTCTGCAGCCGTTGCAGTTTAGAGCCTGTTATGCTGGCATGGAGCAGGAGAGGTCAGATCGGGTGCCCGGTGTGGTGTGTGCTTTTATGGTGTACCATTATTCATGAGCAAATTAGTACCATGTCCTAATAGAGGAGGTGACTAACCTTGCATCCAAGCACAGTCTGTTTAGGAAATACTGAATATATTAGCATGACACTCACAAGCCCTGCTGGATCCGGCAGGAGGAGAAAAAGGCAGGCAGAGACTTTGTGTATAGAAGGGGAACGGAGAAAGCCGGCCGAATCAGAGGTCCCAAAGTGGCGATGGTTGCAGGTAGGGACCAGCTAAGGCTAAGTCACCATGTAAAGAAGCCTACAATAAATTCTTCTGAGGGAAGACCTTTGTAACTAATTACATCTGGAACTTTCCACCCTGGATTTCCTTGGGAAAGTGAACACAGACACCAAAAGGCAGCTATTGTAAAAAATATTTCTTGGTCACCACCTTCAGGCTCCAGGCTGCTCACGGTGGAAGAGCTGACCCACAAAAATCTACCCACATCCCTGTCTGCCCGGCTTGTCCTTGAAAGTAGACCAGTAGATCCTGAGCTAATCCCACTGCACACGCCCAGGCTCTAGCCTCCTCTCCTCTAGCCAAGCAGTGTATCATCCTGAGAACATCCATGTCAGTGCTCCAGTTGGGCCAGAAGCTTCAAGAAAGTCTTTGCCAGCCCATTATTTCACCTGAACCAATGTGTTCTGAAATCTCCGTGTCAACAGCATTTCTAGCCGATTAAATGACGGTCATTCTCCGTGTGTCCCTTCCTACATGGCAACAGGCATGGATTCTTTTGCCACCCGCCCTCTGGTGTTCATGTGAATGCCAGACCCCAGCCAGATACCCTCCAGTGGCCATGCCATAGCAACTCTGCTGAGGGGACAAGGAAGGAAGGAGCAAAGGAGACAGCCTACTCTACTCACTGCCGGAGATACCCCTTCAGCCCAAAGGGACCAAGCCAATCACTGAGGTGCCCGTTAAAATGTCCTACTCAACTTCACAATGTGAAATATTTAGGGAATGGGTAACCTGGGAGATCATGGCCCAAGAATGGCAAATGTGTCCGGTTTCCTTCACCTCCCCTCCTTCGGCCATTCTGTAATGTCCACCCCAGACTCCTCCACTCCTTGACTCTTCCTGCCCTCCACTTGGAGGAGGAGAACTCCACACACCCTGAGTGTTGTAGCGGTTCTGTGTCATTCTTCCCTTTCACTCTGTGGAGATGCTTCTGGCCTTCGTTTCTTCTGCATCCTGGACAATTAATTCCTAGCTCTGTCGGCACCTCAGTGATGTCAAGCCTTTAACCTACCTCTCCAGATGGCCTTTTCCAGCACCTTCAAATCCTAGGGATCATCCAGGAGCTCCTGCTCATCTTTTATGGCTGCCCTCTGGACCTGCCGTTGGCATAGGAACCACCTGCACTCACAGATGTCAACTCCAGTATTGAGAGTTTTCAGCTGCTCTCCCCCGTCCTCCACCAATGTGCCTGAAGCAGGTTGTCTTGAAACTCATAGCTTAGCACTCCCACTGAACCCCTCTCCTATGGGCCCGGTGTGCATCTGGCCTGCCTTTCCACTCTCAAATCTCTGGGACGTTTCCCCCTATGCTGGGTTACCTAGCTCTGGCTCCCTGCCTTGTTCTGTCTGTCCCTCCAGCCCCATAGGACTTCATTTCTCTACCTACAAGCCTCCACCGCTTCTGCAGCCATTCCTGCCCCAGACTCCACAGGAGGTCTTGTGATACTTTGTTTGTGTTCGGACAAATAAAGCTTGCCTGGAGATCAGAGGGTGGAGCTAGCCACTAGTTAACCACAGAGGTGTGGAGGTCTCTACAGAAGACAGGAAGTCCTAAGGTGGGCAGGGACCGGAGCTCGACCCTTTTCAGTCTGAGGAGTCAGAGAGGTAAGAGGTGACTGGGACTGGTCCTTTGCCCCAGTATCTAACTTGGGGTTTTTATTATTAAGACTGATTAGGGTCACGCTTCACAGTCTCCTTAGCCCCAGTGTTAGACTTCCACCCCCATAAAAATCCACTTGTATTAAAGTTTGTGGTTGCTTTCCCCGTTGTGTTCTGAAGGTGATCATCTGTGTCCCTGTGACACCCAGGGTGATGCTTTGCACAGAGTAAGTATAGGACTCTTTAAGATTTACACGTTTTTTAAACATTCATTTTTGTGTCTGCATGTGTAAAGGTCGCAAGACAATTTTAGAGCCTCGTTTCTCTCCCTCTACCATAAGGATCCCGAAGATGAGACTCAGGTCATCAGACTTGATGGAAGCACCCTTACCTGCTAAGACATCCCAACAGCCCAACTGTTATAATATTTTAACTTGTCTTTTGCAATGTTTGGGATTAAACCCAAGGCTTCATGCATGCTGGGTGAGGACTTCACCGCTGAAATCTCTCTCTAGGCCAGGATTCTGCATAGAAAGCGAGCAGGTCACAACAGAACAAGAACTAGGTGCTGAAGACCAGAGGTCTACCACAGGAGCAAAGTGCCAGCCATAGCTACACCCTCCTCCAGGGTCCTTGAATGCGGCACATTCCCAGCATGGCAAATGTCCCCCAGAGGAATGACATGTGACCACTGGCTGCGGGCCTGTCCTCCTGGAGCGCACAGCTTGGCACTCCAGCTGGACCCCTCAGTGTATGGGCACTGCTTGCCGCCATCTAGCCTGTCTTTCCACTCTCAAATCTCTGGGCCATTCTCCCCTGCCCCAGGGCTCCCTACCTCTGCGGGAGTCACTGCACGGAGGCCCTGAGGGACCACTGTGTGAATGTGAGAGTGAAGTCTGAGTCTCTGAGGAGACCCCAAGATGCTGGAGAGCTATGAGTGAGCTGGAAGACATCTGCCGAAGAGCGATGTGTACAGGAAGTGGAACCAGCCCCAAGGAGACGTAAGCTGCATACAGCAAAGCTGGGGGGCAACGCCATTTAAGCCCTTTGAAACTGAAGTCCCACCCAGTGAGCATGGAGCTCCAGTATTTGGTGTCTGCCCTGATGGATTCCTGGCTTGCTTTGGTCCAGTGCTTCCTCCCTATGCTCTCCTTCCTCCCCTTTGGGAAGGGAATGTATGTTGGAACTATGTAATTTGTTTTTATTTTATATAGCTCACAGTTAAGATATTGCCTGGAAAGGTGGATATCTATGAGTTTGAGGCCAGCCTGGTCTACAGAGCTAGTTCCAGGACAGCTAGAGCTGTTATGCGTGTGCACATGCTCACACACTCACACACACACACACACACACACACACACACACACACAGAGAGAGAGAGAGAGAGAGAGAGAGAGAGAGAGAGAGAGAGTTGCATTGAGTCTCAAAAGAGACTCTGGATTTTTTTTTTTTTTTTGAAACAAGGTTTCTCTGTAGCTTTGGAGTCTGTCTTGGAACTAGCTCTTGAAGACCAGGCTGGCCTCAAACTCACAAAGATCTGCCTGCCTCTGCCTCCCCAGTGCTGGGATTAAAGGCATGCACCACCACCTCCTGACTTGAGACTCTGGACTTTTAAACGCTGTTGAGGCTGTGAAAGACTATGTTTTGAAGTTGGACTAAATACATTTTGGATTACAATGAGGTCATGAACCTACGGGGGCCAGGGAGTTGGCGGTGGTGGTTTGAAGAGGAAACGTTCCCCTTAGATTCACGTTTTTGAACAGAGTTGGTGGTACTGCTTGGGGGGGGGGGGGGTGATGGATCCTTTAGTACCCAGAGCCTTGCTGGAGGAGGTGTGTTACTGGGGGTGGACACTGAGAGTCTATAGCTTACCCCACCTCCAGTTTGCTCCCTCTGCTTCCTGTTGGCAGTTCAGATGTGATCTCTCAGCTTCCTGTTCCTGCTGCCATGTCTTCCCCACCACGATGAGACTTTTTGTTGCTGTTGTTTTTTTTGTTCTGTTTTTCTGAGACAGGGTTTCTCTGTGTAGTCCAGGCTGTCCTGGAACTCACGCTGTAGACCAGGCTCACCTTGAACTCAAAGATCGGCCCACCTCTGCCTCCCGAGTGCTGGGGTTAAAGGCATGTGCCACCACCGCTCGGCTTCCAGGATGAAACTTTTATTGTCTTAGAACCATAAGTCAAAATAAACGCTTTCATATATAAGTTGCTTTTTGTCATGTTATTTTTTACAGCAATAGAAAAGTAACTGATGTACACCCAGTATATGCAAGACCCACTTTTCCAATAAGGCTGGCCTTGTGACTCACCTGACCTCTAGAACCTCATATGACTCCCTGCAAGCCTCTTTTCCACCAAGTCTCTTTTCTTCAGGGGCTGGCGGAGGGATTAAATGAAAGCGGGACCTAGCAAAATCCCTAACAGCTGGTACCTGAAGCATTCTCTCCACCTCCAAAGGAGGCCAAAGGAGAAAATGGAAAATAAGCAAGCATTTACTGTGTCAAGGACACAGGACACTGTCCAAAGCAAGAGTGAGTAATTTCCTGCGTGAATCCCACATCCACTCTGGACTCCGGGAGATATCAATATAGGTTTGCTTACTGTAACCAACACCCCACCCTAGTGTGGGAAGTGGGTACTGGGGCAGCAGAGTGAGTGGGAGGGCAGGGGCGCATGGGAAATCTTTACCTCACTCTTAAATGTTCTGTGAACTTAAGCCTACTCTAAGAAAGCCATCTTCAAAAGTAGAAGCTCCTTTTATGAAGATGGGAGCCCCATCACGAGTAGGGCAGCGGCCCTCTTCTTGGCACGCATGGGTGGCCAAGGCCTGGAATGGGAGTTCTGTGCTAGGGGTCATTAGCAGGGCTCTGGAGCTCTCAGACTCTGACGTTGATCATGCAGGCCTGACAAGCTTAGGATGAGACACTGCAAGGCGCGGTCGGGTCATCCTGAAGCCAGCTGAGTCCCATGAAGGCTTAGGGCTGGCCACTGGAGGTGGTAACCTGTGAGCAGGCCCTGGGGCAGGGCTGGGAAGGGCTTACATTGACTCAGACTTCTCAGGTGACAGGCTTCGAGATCCTTCCCTTGCCAGGGACTCCGACTCGACTCGAAGGCAGCCCCAAGTCAAGCAAGTTGTTGCAATTTACCTGGGAGCGATTGCAAAACCCTGCCCTGCTGAGGCAAGGCACTGCCCATCTGAGGGGAACAGGATGGTGCTAAGTGAGCTAGAAGAGGGAGAGACACAGCTGGGGAGCTTCCAAACAGGATCCATCCACAGTTCCATCCCTGACTCTAGAGCTTCCAGAGCTTCCGCCTCACACCTAACCCATGAGTGCAGGGGCCGCCAGTATCTGAGGTGGCAGGGGAGAGCCTACCACCCCGGTGTTTCCCCAGGTGCTCACCCCATTCTGATCATGAGAAAGCTTAGGATACGATGCTTCGTGTTTATGTTTTATTTTTATGTGTGGTCACGTGGTTGTGCGTGTGTATGTGATTCTTTCCAATCACTGTCCAGCTTATTTTTTAAGACTCATTTATTTGTGTGTCTGTGTGCACGTGTGTGCGTGTATACCTGTGTGTGCATGCACACACTTCATGTTCAGAGGCCAAAATAGAGCGTCAGATATCCTTTACCACTCTCTGCCCCTTCCTTTGAGGCAGGGTCTCTCCTAGCTTCTTAGCAAGGCTGAAAGCCACAAGCGTCAGTGAGCCTCTTGTCTCCACTCCTCCTAGAGGCCCAGGTTACCAGTGTTTTCAGGGCTCCAACCTCTGGTCTCTGTGTTTTCAGAGTTAGAGCTCTTAACTGCTGAGCCATCTCTCCAGCTCTACGTCTGATAGTTGGAGACAGGGTCTCTTACTGAACCCGAACCCCTCAGTTCAGCTGGCCTGGCTGGCCCGTGGCCTCCCGTGCACTGGGGTTACAGATATGCTGCCATTTGTTATGTGAGTGATGGGAATCCAAACTCAGGGCCTCTTGATCGTGACTGAACCACTGCCCACCCCCCCACACCCCCCAGTCCCTCGCTTTTGTCTTCCATCCCTGAATCCAGTCCTGTATCGACACAGTTGAGTTCCTTTGGGGATGGTAAAGTGTTGTCATACCAACACAGCTCAGTTCACAAGGAAGGGGCGAGGCACAGAACTCTGTGGGAAGATGCCAGCATAGGTGCTCACTTAACCATTCCACTAGGCTCCAGGCTATGACATTGGTAGGGACTGTGCACACAGCTGACAGACCTGGCCCCAACCCTCAGATGCTCACGGTTCAGTTAACTGGGTCACACAAGTTGAGAGTTCTTCATTTCATGCATCCAAATTCAAGAGGAAGCTGTCAACCTTCAAAGATTTTGCAAGTCGGGGAGTGTTCGTGTGCAGGGCAGCAAAACCTGTGTGGGTGCATAGGTAGGAGTCATCCTTGGTGCCAACCGGCCTTATGTTCCTCCGAGAGAAGGTCAGAAATGGAGGGCTTGCACTCCTCCAACCGGGCCACGCTTTGGTGTGAACTTCCCTCATGGGTCCTGGATTTCAGAACTGCAGGAAACCTTGGAAATTCACCAGAGTAGTGCAAGTTGGGCCAGCTATTTATTGTAAGACCACTGAAGACAGGAAAGGGACCAAATGGCTACCTGAGTGGCTTCCTGTGACTTCTCTGTACCCTTCTAGCTGGCTCCTCTCCCTCCCTCCTTCCCTCCCTCCCTCCCTCCCTCCCTCCCTCCCTCCGTCTGTCTCTCTGTCTCTGTCTCTGTCTCTCTCTCTCTCTCTCTCTCTCTCTCTCTCTCTCTGTATGTTGTGCACACTGAAGCACATTTGTGTACCACTATTGCTTTCTGATTTATTCCCTTGAGACAGAATCTTTTGCTGAACAGAACTTTTCATTTCTTCTAGGCTGCTGACCAGAGAACTCCCAGAATCCACCTGTCTCCACCCCATCCTCCCAGTACCGTGGTTACAAGCATGTGCCACCATGTTCAGATTTTTAGTCAGTGCAAGAGATTCGAACCCAGAGTCTCACACTTGCTCTATTATATCCACTAAGTCGGCTACCCAGCTCCTCTGTATCACCCGTGTTGGTCACAATACTCTGAAGGGGGCCTTAAGTTTCTCAATGACTTCAGTTCCTGCCTTCTGCACCCCAGTGTTTGCCCAGGTCATGGTAGCCAGGAAGGACAGCCGACATGTCTCAGCCCCACCCTTATTGACTTGATGCTTTGTAAGTATTTTCCAATGTGTCTTCATGGCACCCAGAGATAGTTGCGCCACTCTGATTCTGGATGTGGAAGGCAGGACACTGCTTGATTGACAGTTCCTCAAAATCATTCAGCTTGCAAATACTTAGGGGAGGCCAGGAGCCCGCATGTACACAGATCCGAAGTTGTCGTCATGTGGTCTGTGTTCTAGAGCCTCCCAGCTCTTCGCTGGATCATGCAATGTCGGCAAAGGGGGCTGGAGAGAAAGGTCAGGAGAGAAGAGAATTTGCTTCTCTTGCAGAGGACACAGGTTCTTTCTGCACCCCAGCACCCACATGATAGCTTACAACCAATTGTAACTCCAGTTCTAGGGGGTCCAGTGCTCTCTTCTCCCCTCTATGGGCACTGCACACGTGTGGTGCACCTGCATACATGCAAGCGAGCACTCGTACACATTATTTAAGTTTTTTGAAAGCATTACTATAACTTTCTTCGCAGCCCCACTTCTTAATTTTATATGGGACTTGAGAGAACTTCATTAAGGTAAATATACATCTACATAAATGAATAAGAATATATACAGATGTACATTAATTCAAATAGATGCATCTACTTTAATGAGTAGGCAATATATGCAAATATAATAAATGCAAGCATTGATGAATGTACAATGTATACAGATGTATGATAATTAAAACAGCTATGTCTCCATTAATGAATATAAAATATATAGAGATATGAGTTATGGCACACATGGATGGAGGCCGTAAAGGAGTAGAGTCTTGTGTGTGTGGTTGATGTCAGAACAGTCTATGGTAGGTTACCTTAACTTTACAGTGATATATTTAATCCCCACATAATCAAAAGGAAAGCAGAAAATCCATAGAGAGAAATGAGAAGGAGGTCAGCACAGGCCCCCTATACAGAGTCACGAAGGCCACCGAGCTGTGTCCTCGACTCTCTTCCACACATTAATGTGAGTCAGGGTCTCACTAAATGGCACAGCCGGGATTATAGGTATGTATCACCAGGCTTGGCCTAGATTTCTTTTGAATAATACCAGCATGCTATCCTTTTCTCTATCCCTTTGCTTTTTCTTATGTCTTTTTTTTCTTTTTTATGAATGCTTCTGTCATATTTTAATTGTTGTGAAGGACGGAGTGAGGGAACAAAACACTGAAACTATATGCTTCTGTGGAAAAGTCAAGCAGAACTTAGGGCACAGGCCCTCCTGGTCCCTGCTGGCCTTCCTTCCAGTCAAGGGCCGGCTCTTAAAGTTTCTGTTGAAAAATCAGCTGTTGCTGGGGTGGGTGCAGGGAGCACCTTTCCACATGACTTGGCATTTCTCTCTCGCAGTTTCTGTTTCTCAACACACCTTCTTTGTTCTGTGTGTTCGGTGTTTTAGCAATGATGCGCAATGGGATGTTTCTTTCCTTACTTGGTGTCCTGTGTGCCTCTTGTACACAAGTGGGCCACTTCTCCCTGGATTTGTGAAGTTTTCTATGTATTGAAAGTGTCTGCTGTGCCTTTTAGCTTTTTAGCCAATGTTGACGGCCTCTAGTTGAGTGTGCACTTAAATCACTGACCTTGGACATGGTCATCATAGAGCTAATTATGCGCACTGTGTCTGCTGTCATTTTCCTTTCTTCTTCATTTCCTCTCTTTCCCACCGTATAGTTTCCTCCAACATTCTTTTTAAGTCCATTTCCTCCTTTCCTTGCGTATTATTAGGATATTAATCCTTTACTTGATTAGCAGTTGCCCTAGGGTTGACAATATACATTTGACAACTAATTCAAGTCTGCTTTCAAATGGCACTGCCCAGCATCGTAGATGGCACAAGTGTGTGGTAACAGAGGGCCACATTGTCTCGCTCATGTCTCTTACCTCTCTTCTATTTATGTTGCTTACCTATTCTTTATAATGACTGAATACATTGCTGTTTGTATTAAAGAATCATAAAAACAATCAATCAGGGTGTTTGGTTTTGTTGTTTTTTTTTTCTTTCTTTCTTTTTCTTTCTTTTTTTTTTTTTTTGCTAGAGCTGTAATTCAGTGGCACAATACTTCAAACATTTGCCTAACGCACATAAGTCCCTGGGTTCAGTCTCTCCAGGCTATACACAAAAATTATTTTGTCTTTTTTCCCCCTTTGAAGACCTTTTTTTAATATAGATTCAAATTGCTGACCTATGGAATTTTACTTCTCTGAAGAACATCTTTTAATAAAGATGTCAGTGTGTGTGTGTGTGTGTATGTGTGTGTGTGTGTGTGTGTGCGCGTGCTCATGCACAAGAACACATGCATGTGATGGTGCCCCAGGAGGCCAGAAGAAGGCCTAGGAGTCCCTGGAGCTGGAGGCACAGTAAGTGGTTGTGAGCCACAGGGTGTGGACCTGGGAAATCTTCAAGGGCAGCAATCACGCTTGACACTGAGCCTGGGCATCTCCAGGCCCTGAAGAACTTGAAAAACAAAACAAAATATTTCTTTTAGATTAGGCCACAACCAATTTTTGCTTATCCAAAAAAGTTTTTCTTCTCTCTCTCTCTCTCTCTCTCTCTCTCTTTCTCTCTCTCTCTTTTCCTTCTTCCCTACCCTCCTCCCTCCTTCTCTCCTTCCCCCTACCCTCCCTTCCTTTCCTTCTTTTGTGCTTAAAACAGAATTGTGAGTTGGTGAGTTTTGTTGTTGTTTGGTTGGATTTTGGACGGGGCAGGTGGGTATTTGGTTTTGGTTTTGTGTTTTTTAATTTCAACACTGAAATATTTCCTTCTGTTGTCTCCTTGCTCATGTAGAATCTAGAGAGACCCAGGAGACCTGCCCTCCTCCTGTGATGAGATGATCGTTCCTCAGCTGCTTTCATGATTTTAAACCCGTGTTTGGTTTTCTGCAGTTTATTGCCCTTTCCCTCTGTTTATCTGATCTTTTCTGGGTTCCTGGATATTTGACTTGGGAAGTTATCACACGTCATTGCCTCCAGTCTCCCCGCCTCCCGTTTCTCTCTGCTGTCCCCATTGTGTGTGTCTCAGTGTTGTTGTCCCCCAGTCCTGGACATCCTCACCCGTTTCCCCTTTTCCTACAGCTTAGAAGCTTCTATGACACACTTTCAAGACCACTGATTCTCAGCCTGACTGTGTCTGTCTAGCCTGCCAACTGCTGACACGCTCATCTATGTTTTTCCTTTCTAACTTGTTATTAGAAATACTATTTTTCTGCTAATGTTGCTATCTAATATTGAATACTGTCTATGTTTTCTTAGCATTATAATGACAGACATTTTACTTCCCTGCTCTTATAATTCCAGTACCTTTGCCCTACCTGAGTTTGACTCTCTTGCCTGCTCTACTACTTTAAGTGTTTCTTTATCATATTGCAGGGCAGCATGAGTCAAAATTTCCATTCTCTCTATTTAATCTAAGGCTTTATTTTTAAGGCATTTTCTATGTACTGTTTAGTTGGATTTTGCTGCTTTCTTTTTCTTTGAGACAGAGTTTCTCTGTGTAGCCCTGGCTGTCCTGTAACTTGCTCTGTGGACCAGGCTAACTTTGAACTCAGAGATCCATCTGTCTCTGCCTCCAAAGTGCTGGGATTAAAGGCATGCACCACCACCGCCTGGCTTGGGTTTTTTTTCCCCCCATAAATATTTTGCATCATCATGAGTGTGACTGGCTGTATTTTAGTCTAACATCTTACTGTTTTGACATATCTAACCTGCTTTGGTTTGTCTCTTCTGAATCGGCCACTCACCACTGTAAATGTACTGTTGCCATGAAATGAATGCCCTCTGCCACGGGATATCATGTGCCATCGAATGTCCTCTGCCACAGGGTATCATGTGCCTTGGGATGTCCTCTGCCATGGAACATCCTCTTTGATGGTACATCCTCTGTCATAAGATGTTCTCTGCCATGGGATATCATCTGCCATTGGATGTCCTCTGCCATGGAATAGCATGGACTTGGGCTCCTGTCAGAGGTGGCTGTCCAAGCTTAGATTCTTCTACTTTCAAAACCTTAAGTCAAAACAAATTCCTTCATAAAGTACCCAATAGTTGTTGACTGAGGTTTTCTGTTCTGCCCAGTCCTGCAGCTGTTAAGTCCCAAAGAATCACACAGAGGTTATAAACTGATTAGCCTGACAGGTCAGACTTCTTATTAACTAATTCTTACAACTTATATTAGCCCATAATTCTTGTTTGAGTTAACCACGTGGCTTGGTACCTTTATTTTTGGCAAGGCAGTCACATCTTGCTTCTTCTGTGGCTGGGTAGTGCCTGCAGACCAAGCTTTCCTCTTCCCAGAATTCTCGTGTTCTTTTAGCCCCGCCTCTACTTCCTGCCTGGTTGTACCACCTATACTTCTTGCCTGGCTACTGGCCAATCAGTGTTTTATTAAAATACAATTGACAGGGTACAAACCATTGTCCCACAGCAAATAGTTGGTATATAATTTGAGAAGTCTTGGTTTAGGTTTTTGTAAAAACTCTTACTCCTTTGCATTCTGAATTACATCATTCTATCACAGGCTTTACTTTGTACACATGGTTTCCCTTTTCTTCTCGGTGCTTTTTAAGATTTTTCAGATACTAGCAGCCCAAGGAGATGGCTCAGTGGGTAAGAAAGAGCCTCTGCTTGCTGTACAAGCATGAGGACCCAAGTTCAAATTCTCAGCGCCCACTGAAAAGGTGGTGAATAACCACACATCTTAGCCTGTAACCCTGGCACCGGGTTACAGCACCATGGAGCTGGGAGTCAGGAGGATAGCTGAAGCCTACTGACCACCAGCCTCACTCCACACTCAGTGAGAGGCCCTGTCTCAAGGGAATACAGTGGAGAGCAAGAGCGCAGGGCACCCATCGTCCTCCTCAACCTCCACACAGGCACAGGCAATGAGCACCGCCCACCCCACACACATTCGCACAGAAAACAAATTAATTATTATCTAAAACGATCAGTACCGGAGACCTGGTTAGGTGTGCCCAGCGCTGTATCTTTGCATCTCCTCTGGTTTGGGATCTTGGGCCATTTGGAATTGTGTGTTTATGGCTTCTGTTAAATTTGGAAACTCTCCGGCCCTTATTCCCCTAGACCTGTTTTCTAGCCCCTCCCCTTCCTGAGATGGGGCCTTGTTTATGTTCCACACTGGGTGTTGCCTCACTGCTTGCTGCTCTTGTTTGCAACCAGTTTTTTCCCTGCTTTTCCCTTAGGAGAGTCCGCGTTGACACACCCCAAGTTTGCTATCATCCCTTCCTGTCGCATCCAACCGACTGCTGTTCCTGTACCACGCAGTTTGTGTTTCACACCTTGTCTTTGGCCGCTTTCTGGCTTTGATTTGGGTCTGTTTTAGACGGTCTCTTCCCTCTTCACAGTCTCGCTTTCCTCCTGGAGTGTGTTTTTAAAAGCTCTTCTACTGTTATCTGTCTAATCGGGCCTGTCATTTCTGGTTGTTTCTATTGATTGATGCTTTTCCTGACTATAGGTTGTGTGTCCTTGTTTTCACCCCTCAGGCTACTTGGATGTCTCAGGAGGCCTTTCTAGTCTGGCTGGTGAGAACAAAATCTTTCTGTCCCTGTGAGAGTTCAGAAGACCAACATCTGTCCTTCGCCAGTGCTCTCCCCACAGACTCAGCATTTACTTACACACACACACACACACACACACACACACACACACACGCATGCACATACATGCAGCAGTTCTCTGTGGGCACTCCCGAAGAACTTCAGGTCCCCCTCACCCCCCACCCCTACCCCCAGCCTTGGTCAGCCTCCTTCCTTGGCTTTGTCCTTCCTGAGCTGGGAACTGTCTCTTCAGCTCACTGAGTCCCCTGATCTCTGTGGGTTTCCAGGTCTCTCTGACTGCAGCTAGAAACCTTGGTAGCACACACGGTTGCTCTCCCCCTGCCCCCCAGGAGTGTTCCTTCCAGCATCCTGTGCCCTGCTGTTTCTTCTCCAGCTTTGTAGGCATGTGAGGCAGGGGTATATAGCTCTGATCCTCAAATCTCCATCATGGGCAGAAGGGGGTTTCTATTCCTACAGAGGATGATGTTTGATTGGATCCAGCCTCGTTGCATTCAGCCCTGCATCCTGTGGAGAACCTGACAGTGGCCAGGCATCTGGAAGAGGACCTTAGACTGAACCTCTTTCCCCAATCAGCCATTGGCTGTCACTTCTCTCCAGCAGCCTCGTGGTCAGCCACAGAATCTGCAGTCATAGCGGACCTCCCCAGCTGACAGCCAACGGTGTTTGCAGGTGGGATGGGATGGCTGTGCCTTAAACGTGTATTCACATGCAGAAATAAGACCGTGGCCTGGGCCTCTTAAACATTATACTTAGTGGACCCAGGTCAGGTGAGCAGGGTGACTCCAGTCTAAAGGCAACCAAAGCAGGGCCAAGGGGCCATGTTTAACTCCTGCCTTTAAGTTTATTCTCAAAATGCCCTCAAAAGCCCCCTCAAAAAGAAACGTTGTAAATTTCAGTTCCAAATATAGGCCTGTGCCTCCCTCAGCTCTTTCCAAACCCAACTTTAATGACCAGCCAGGCCCCTTCTGATTGCTCTCTGGCTCCAAACACAAATTACACCTCATATCATTTACATTAAAATGGAATTGCTGTTCTCTTTGGAACCCCCTTTAAAGGCACAGCCCTGGGTAGCATTGCTGTTAAATGTGTGGAAGGTGGATGCGAAGAGGAGGAAGGGACACTCCTTTGCCTCCATGTTGCCCTTGGGATTGGGAAGCAGCTTGGGTGTCACAGTACTACTCTTGGGGCTGTCAGTCTTTGGAGTTCTTACTTCTGTCCTCATATGACATCAAAGAGTCATAGCGTCCATCTGTAATTCTTCCATATGCCCTTTGGAGACTTACAGTCCATGTTCCCTTCCCTAAATCTGGCCAGACTTATAACAGCTTCAGCTGATAGAGGGTTGGCCAGGAAGGTGATGTCAGGTGCCTTCTGAGCCTGTCAGCAAAGGCCGTGAAGCTTGTGCGTTGTGTGGGGGGTACGCTCATTCCTGGATCCTGAGCTGGTATGCAAGCAGTCCCATCTGCTCTGAAGCCATGCTGGAAGGAGAGCAACGCCGTGAGGAGAATCTACACACAGACACTGTGGTCAGCAGTTCAAGCCTAGCTTGCTCAGAAACAAGCTCTAGTGCTAAACATGTTAGCAAAGACGCTGCCATGGGTGCCATGACTTTTCACTGCGCTGTGTTCAGAGGCAGACAGCGGGAGCATGCGCCTTCCAGAGGCCCTGCTGGCCCCAGCAGAATTGTGGAGCAAATGGTTCCAGGGCCAATTTAGACAAGTGATCTAAGCAGACATGTTGAATGAGGGACACATTTCCTATGGAGTCTATCTGTAAAAGGTCCCTCTAAGACTGCCACGAAGCCAGCTTTCTGAATATGGTCCCGGAAGCTGCAGAATAACCCTGCACACAGCAAATATGGTATAAATAGGGTTCAGGCAGCTCCTTAGTTTGCTCTGAGTAAATACAGCAATGGGAGGCAAGACCACTGGGGGAATCCTCTTATTATCCACATGACCCATCCATTGTTCGCTGTTTCCTCCCACCTTCCTCTTCTGCTGGTCCAGTGCGCACTATCTACAAATTATTCTTTTAGGTCCTAGAACTTCAATGATGGATACATATTAATTCTGCTTTCCGCTTGCTCCAGACAGATGCTTTGAGTCCTAGAGCTTTGCCAACCCTGGAGCGCTGACCCTCCACAGTTAGCAAATTCCTAGCGCAGCTGCCCTGTGACATCCCTTCCCTATGCAAACCATGCCCACCTTAGTCACCTCCTTTGTGAGCTTCCACACTCCAGGTCACTCTCCACCAGTCCTTATTACCTCAGGACCAGGTGCCACACAGCTAGGGACAGTTCCACATGCCCAGAGCCTGCTGGCCCCATTCCTCCTAGACAACCCTAGAGCCTGCACTTCCCCTACCTGTTCTGCTGGTGGTGAAGTCTCTTGCCCACAGCTCGCCCATTCTCCCTTTAGCCTCCCCTGGGCTCCTTCTGATAAAATGTCCCCCTCACCCTGACAACTAAGGATGGAAAGCTGTGTTCTCCACTGCAGTGAGCTCCAGATCTGTTGCCTTTTCTACAGCTTGAATGTCTTAGTAACTGTTTTATTTGTGTGTGTGTGTGTGTGTGTGTGTGTGTGTGTGTGTACACGCAAACCACCACAGTCAGTTCTCTTCTTCCACCTTATGGGCTCCAGGAATCAAACTCGGGTTATCAGGCTTGGTAGCCACGGAATAAGAGACCTTATTTTATGAGAATGTGCCATTTCATGATGTGGCTGGGGCAGGCAACTAAAAGCAGCAGGATCGGGAACGTTACACTTCCTACTCTGAACACCAAGGTGTGGTCACGGTGGGAAACAGCCAGGATGCCCCCCCTTTTCTGCAGATATGGTGTACCTCAAAAAAAAAAACAGAGCACAAAGTAGTAGCAATTTTGAGTCCACCCATTAAGGCAACCGTGTCAGCTAAACAAACAAGAGGCAGCCTCAGCTCTCGCACATCGGAGTTGCTGGCGGCTGACAGAGCTCTGAGATGAGATCTCTATCAGGCTGTCTCGCCACCACTGTCATCATCATCCTGACACTCCCCACAAAGGACTCGGATGTGTACCTAAGCAAACACTGATCTCCCATGCTGTGTTATCACTGCACGGCTTTTGCTCACTTTCACTCTCTCTTGGCATTTTGAAAAAGACAGGATGAAGAATGGATGTCCTTGACCCAACTTTAGCCTTTAGTTTTTCTTACAGTCCTTTAGCTTTTAAGCTTTTCTTACAGTATGTTGATCTCTCTCTCTCTCTCTCTCTCTCTCTCTCTCTCTCTCTGCAGAGTTTCAATCCAGGCTAATCTTGAACTCACTGAAGCTGACCTTGAATTCTTCATCCTTCTGCCTCTGCCTTCAGAATTCTAGAATTAAAGGCCTGAGCCACCACACCCGGCTTATTTGCCAATTCATTTATCAGAACCCAACAGTGTAGTTGTAACCAAGTAAGGCCGGCGTGTCTGAGCAGCAGTGTGGCAGCATGCTGCCTTCAGGGAGAACTAACCGTTCAGAGTGGAAGGAAGCAAGTTAAGATTGAAAACATGTTGCCTGTCGGGGCCCTTTGCTGATGCTCTTAGCGCTGCCTGCGGAGTGCGCAGAATAAGGGTCTTCATTTCAGGGGTCCTGGAGATCGATCCTTCCTCTTACAGACGAGGCCTCAGGACCTGGCTGCAACCAATAGGTTGACAAGCTTATTAAGATTTCCATCTCCAGCAGTGGCCAGTTGGATGTAACTTCTAAAGCCCAGGCAGTACTCCTCCTGCTGGGCCATCTCCTAGAATCTACTGGGAGGCAAGACTAGTCAGATAAGTAACAGGAGGTTTCTTTGGAGGGGGGGGGGGAGTGCCATAGAAACCAGGGGTATGTGATCTTGAGAACTAAGAAAGCATGGCTTTGATATTCTTGTACTGTGATTTAATCCACTATTACAGAAGAGTCTGCATTTATCAAGGGTCCACTTAATTCACACCCAGGAATGATATAGGTGGAGAACAATTCCTTCCATGTAGAGGACCTTTGATGCTGTGACTTGTGAGACTCTGTAAAGGTGTCCTTGTGTTCTGCCTGCTCCAGTCAGCTCAGTTAAGCCCACAGGGACAACTCAGGTTCTAGCTGTTAGTGTCATCTCAAAAATTATTCTAAATTAGGAACCTCAATGGCTTTATATTCAGTAGCTTTGAAACAATAGAGTAACTCGTGGGCAAACACAGGGAGATGGGGGCTGCTAACTGAACCAGTTACAGGTGAGGAGTCCATTGAGGGGAATGGGGAAAAGTGAGAGGGGGGGGGGAGGAAGGAGGGAACGGGGAAAGGAAGATGGAAGACAGGAAAATGGAGGGAAAAGAACAAGTAGAAGTCACCTGAGATGATCTGCAAGCCCAGTGAGTAGGTAGGGTTGGGCTAGCCCATTTGATTTCAGTGTCCAGGACAAGTCTTGATCTCTAGGTGTGACAGTTGAGAAAAGTTCTCTGGGAACTTCCTGAAGTTAGAAAGCTTAGGGGAAGGGGTAAGAAGGGTGAGTCACAGAGGCTGGTTCCCCTGAACCAGGGAACAAGTGACACCCGGGGAGAAGGTACTGGGCTGGGGGGAGGGGTTCTACTTTATTACTGACCGCCCTCACCTGGGAAGTGGCCCTGTGCTAAGCTCACAGTGGACTTCACAGAGGTGGTATGGAAGCTGAATGGAGCAAGCCAATAGCAGGCAGCTTGCAGATTGTCGACTAGATCCAGAAAGGATCTGGGTAAGCAAAGATGGTGAGGAACAAGTTCCATTTCCAGCTTAGGTCAAGGGGCAAACAGCAAGAAACATTCGCTGAGAAGGCTGCTATGCTTGGTGGCCCTCAGGATCTGCAGTTCATAGCTGCTGCTCCTGCTGCTGCCACTGCCTTGGTGAAGTGGGAACCTGCAAGCGGCTCCAATCCTTCCCCTTGCCCCCGTCCCTCTCCCCAGGCCCATAAAGAGGCTATGGGTAAATCTCCTTGAAGAGAGAATTTTGAAGGCCTGGCCCTTTAAAACTTTTAGATTTTCACCTAATTGTTATTTTTCTATTGTTTCACAGTTCGTTAATGTATTTGAGGGTTTCTGTTTCAGGTTATGTCTTCCTGCAAAACAGGGGTTAGAGAACTACAGGACGGAAAAGGAAGAGGGATGGAGGAAAAAGGAAGAGGGGGGAAGGGGAGAAGAAGGGAGAGACAGAAGGAAGAAGGGGGAAACTGGAAACTGTAAGTTACTCAAGAGATGAGCAGAGGAAGGGGTCATCCCGGGTAGCCTGTGTGAATTGGCCCTGATTTTGTGGAGATAAATTTGCTGCATGGTCCACACGTGGTTCCAGTGTCCTGGTCGCCTCTCAGGTACCCGCATATGCGACTCTGCTATCCTGAATCGGTGGAGCCAGGGAGGTCTTGCAGGGGTCTGGAGTGACCAGTCCCGGAACTAACACATGGACACAGTCCTGGGTCAGCACTGGCGACAGCAGGCATCAGGATGCCTGGGCGGGCTCCTGTGGGTCGGTCGTTGTAGCTGCTGTAGCTCAGAGGGCCTGAGCCAAACTGCAAGGCTAGAGGGTCACTCCTTTGGCGTTTCCCCTGCCCCACCCCGCCCCCGGACCAAAATACATAGAGCGTGCTCCGGGCGAAGAAAAATCTCCATTGCAAGGATGAAGTAACGGTAGTGAGCGAATCAGTCCGGGTTCCAGCCTGCAGATGGCTCCCAAGCTGCCGGTCCGGTACAGGCTAGCAACGGAGGGAGCGCCATCCCTCGGTTCCAGAGTCACAACTACCACCAGATGAAATGTATGAAACCCAACTCTTGGAAGCAACGTTCCCTACCTGTGTTCTCTGAGCCCAGACCCACTTTTGGCCCCAGGTTTGTAACCCTCCCTAGCGATTCTGCACTCTTGCGAGCCCAGCATCTTCACAACCTGGCACCTCGTGCGGCTCCTGGGTGCGCTCACACAAGGGTTCCCAACGCGATGAAGAGTACACGGCACTGGCCTCTCTGGAGCTGCAAAAGAACACTCCGGCCCTAGAGCTGAGATATGGTCAGAAACAGCAGGCTCGGTCCCCTTTCCCAGAGGAGGAAGAACCCTCCCTCTCAAGGAGAATCACTTTGACATAAAGGTTCTTCTGGAAGCATTCCTGGTAGTGAAGCCCAACACTGCAAATGGCCTAGCGTCCACTCCCCCCCCCCCAATAGGAACTTCCGCCTCCATGGCGGATATACTCTCGGTAAACCTCCTTCAAGTTTGGTGCAGGTGCCTGGTGGCCGAACTGCCTGCACCTTAGGACGTCCACTTCCAGGCCAGCGCCCCTCTGAACCACCCTTGGCTGGCAGTCCTGGCTTTGCACAGTAGGGGGGGTTGGGGAAGTGCGAAGGCGATCCCCGGTTTTAAGGGACACCAGCCTTAGAGTACTGCTGCGGAATCCTGGCCCTGGCGCGGGGGAGATGGGAAATGCCGGTCTGTTTTATGCCGAAAGCACATGCTCTGATGAATTTTATCTGGGGCCCTGGAAGGTAAAATTGGGTCCTAAACTCGGAGAAGTTGCAGTTCTCTGGACACTTGGAGAGTCTCAGCCCTGGCCGGCTTGCACGTTGCAAGCGAGGCCATCGGTGAATTCAGTCACCGCGCGCTGGAATTTAGGTCTAGAGCGGTATCTCCATCAAAGATTGCACAGCCGGAGCTCACTGCATTTACCTCATCACCGCCTGTGAGGTCAGCCTTATCGGCTGGTTTTAGGATTAGAAAAGGTCTTGGGAGATATCGAACTTGCTGTCGCGCCTTCAGAAATTCAAGGCAGGCTCTAGCACCCAACCCCATGGTCTTCCGGTCTTCCGTTGGGATCTTCCCTCTTTCGAAGGTCGCCTCTGCGGAGCCTCCATATGGGGTGGTATACCAGAAATATTTGTGGGTCTAACTCCGGGATCTAGTCCCGCCTGCTGTGGTTTCTACAGTGGGGTGTGTCTAAACCATATTGGCTCATTCATTCATTTATTCGGCAGTTCTTGAGTGCCTACTGTGTGCGGTCGCTGGTGTAACAGCAGAAGCACTTGCCGTAGCATCAGGGGGAGACGGTCTCTAGTTCCCAGGCCACAGCCCTTTTAGCCTGAAGTATCAGGATGCGGGAAACGAAGGAGGCCCGTGGATTGCAAGGAAGTCGTTGGGGGACCTAGGATCGTAAAAGCGACTTCTCTCTTGAGTAGAGGAAAACTCCAGAAAAGATTTCTGCGAAAAGAGTTACTAACAAGGGAGCTGCAGACTGGGACTGCAGGGAAGCGGTGGCCAGGCAGAGTGGGATGAGGCAAAGAAAGGAAGAGGAAAATCGGATGGTAGAAACCAAGACTGACCTCCTCCAGAGACCCAGAGTGTCAGTTTGGAAAGGGCACTGAGCAGAACCCGACGTCCGGGTAGATCCCACATCGGCCTAAGACCATCTCTGGTAGCCGCCCACGTTGGCTGGGACGAGATGACCAAAGTCATAGGTATGTCCCGTCCACAATAGCTTATTGGCCGATCTAGGGACATTGATGGTCCGTGTATCCCTGCGAAAGCTGTTAGAGTTCAGTTTTCCCTTGTGGGAGTTTGATAGAGTCTGGTCCCTGGGCGGAGGGCAGCCAGACCAGCGGAACAGGGGGCTGGACTTGACTCCCGCGCCACGTGGGGGAGACTGAGGGCCATGCGCACGCTCCCCCGTGGCTCTGCAGCACCTGCACCCGAGCGCTGATCCGCTGATCCGGGACGGGCTCGGGAGGCGGAGAGGAGGACAGGGGCGGGCACCGGGACAGGCCCGGCCCCTCCCACTCCCCGCCGGCAGGTCGCAGAGGGGACGCCGCGGCGGGGCAGCCGGGAGGGGCCGCGCCGCCCCTGAGAGTCATTGGAGGACCCGGTGGCCCGAAGCTGATAAATAAGGGCCCGGCCTGAGGCTTCGGGCCAAGTTGGACGTCGCGACCTGAGTGAGGGCCAGGTCATCGCCGGCCCCACGAGGCGAAGCCAAGTGTCCCGCGTTCGGCCATGGCCTCGCTACTGGGAACCTATCCGTGGACCGAAGGACTGGAGTGTCCCGCCCTGGAAACCGAGCTGTCGGATGGACTGTCGCCGCCCGCCGTCCCCCGACCTCCAGGGGAAAAGGGTTCGGAGAGCCGGATCCGGCGGCCCATGAATGCCTTCATGGTGTGGGCCAAGGACGAGAGGAAACGCCTGGCGGTGCAGAACCCAGACCTGCACAACGCGGAGCTCAGCAAGATGCTGGGTAAGTGCGCGGGACGCGAAAGTGGTTTGGGGACTGCGCGGATGACAGCGCCGTTCTCAGATGGCGGGGGAGGGGGGCGTCGGAGCAAGGACACCATCGAGTTGCTCACTAGGACCAGGGCGGGTTTCTGGACTGGCTATTTTTCCGGGACTTGGAGCAGAAACCCGGGCCCCAGCGGCGGGCGCGACCAGGCATCGGGTATAGAGGACGGGAACTCGGGTTCAGGGACTCAGCTTAGCCTAGGTGGAACTGGCATTTGCTGGGAGACTGAAGCTGGAGACTCCATCATTTCCCCCACGTTGTATGACTGGGACAAACAGAGACAGTGTGGCATGAATAAGATGATAACGAATATACGTCAATCGAGGCCTTACCGGGAAGAATCCCTATTTTTAATTATTTAACGGGGCGGGGGGAGGTAGCAACAAAAGACGTCCACCAGAATAGACTCGATTCACTTATCTATCGTAGCAGTGTAGATAACTTGAGAAGATCCTTGGAGCAGCTAGGGAGGGAGGGTCTGTCATGCCTGCTTCATGTTTGCAGGTATGGCACTGTCCGCAGATAATCCCGACTGGGACCAGACAGGCCAGGGGTGAAATGCTAAAATGGTTCTTAGAAATCCGAGTTTCTGTAGGAGTTTCTTTTCTCTCTAGTACCTGGAGCGGTGTGTGTGTGTGTGTGTGTCTGTATGTGTCACACGCATGTTATATACGTGTTTGTGTTCATGTGTATATATGCACGTGAGCATGCCACAGTGAGTGGGGGGTGGTGTCAGAAGACACTTTCAGGTAAGGAGTAGGTGCCTTCTTTCCACCATGTGGGTTTTAGGAATCAAACATTCAAATCTTCAGGCGTGATGGCAAAGAAATGCCCTTTTACCTACTGGGCCGCCTCATGGATCTTGAAGTCAACCTCTTTTCAGCTTCACCTTACTTCAAACCTCTTTACCCTTCAACGTGGTTTTTATTTATTTTAACCAATGAAATCCCTTCAAAACATTTTGTGTTTACAGAGGGCACCAGGCTGGCCAGGAGAGACATGCAGGCCCCTGGACCCCACCCACTGCTGGGTTGAAGCCCTTCCCTTTTCCGTAGGAGCCTGGGCTCTTTCCTCTCTCAGAGTCACACAGAGACGGCTGACTTTCTGCTGGCAAAAGGCCTGGGTCTAGAAAGAGGGCCCAGCCTGCTGGCTGTCTGGAGCCCCTGAAAGCAGTTGGTGAGAATTTTGAGGTTCTAAGCACCACTTGTGGCCAGCTGTGCCTAGTGTGTATTGGTGAACATTGCCTTGGAGGCGCCTTTTTATTGGTGTAACAAGAAATAGACTAATATCTGAAACACTATTTTTCTTTGTCCTGAAAGCTTATGTTGTTTTCTTGAGACCCTAAGAGATTTTTTTTTTTAAAAAAAAAAAAGAAATGCCAGCGCTTTTCTTATGAATTCCTAATTCCCCCCCCCCCCCCCATCACCCTGTTGATCAATCCTAACCAAGGAAGGAATGGTTCCATTTTTGACCAGGTTTCTGTGGCAGGCCCTGGTGGGAGGAGAGAAGAAGGGTGGGGTGCCTGCAGAAGAATTTAAAATGCCTGTTTTGGGGGGCAAGGGCAGGTACAGATGTGGGCTAATTCTCTCTGGAATAGGGCACTAGGCTGCAGGAGGGTACAGTTCATCTTGCAGAGGAGACTCTTCCCCCTCTTAGCAGCTCAGCCTGACTAAGGGGAGGGGAAAACAGCAGGCATCCACTGCTGGTGAAATAGAGACACAGTGCCTGCTAACATTGGTAGCAGCAGCCATCCCCTATGGTCTTTCTTCCTAAATGATTTCTCCCCTCTCTGGCCTATGAGAGGGGAGGAAGGCCTGGACTGGATAAGAGACTCCCAACTTTTGCTACTATAAACTCTCCCAACTTTAACCTTAGGACCCACCTAGGTAGAGGATATTTAACAGGTGAAAGGGAAATATTTGGGTATATCATAAATACATTAAGTGAAGTATTATGAATGAGAAGCTGTATCACAAATTAGACATCTGTTAGGATTTAATAATGGAAATTGTATTTTATTAATACTATATCGCATCTGGGTGCATTTGGAAACGAGAGACATATTTTATATCCAGACCATGGATAGAGTGTGGGGTGTGTCTTCATCCTGGACTTCTTGTAAGAGCTTTGTGGCCTCAGCCACGGGCTGACACCCAGCGTCATCTCCACATCTGGTGCTGGGAACACTCTTCAAGCCGTACTCTAAGTGACAGCTAATTACAACAACTGGCAAATAGTAATAATTCCTGCCTTTGAGCACTCAGTGCCCTATGACATCCTGATCCGTGAAGCCAGCCAGTGGGGAACGAGGGCAGCAACAGGACTGTTGGGGACAAGGGCAGGGCATGCATGACCCTGTGCTTAGCCACATCTGGACTGTGACCGGTGGCAAGATATGGGCTCTTTCTTTACAGGACTTCCACGGCCTGATGCCTTGTCATCTTGACTGGAGGATCTGAACTTCGGGGTGCTTTAGAGTCAAGGGGAAGCATGTGAAATTTGTAGATGCCCACCATGGGAAGGAGCAGTTTAAACAGTCTAGATGTGATTCTTGCAAATCCCTGGAGCAGGGCTGCACAATGCCCACTGAAAGGCGGAAGAGGGATGCCAATGTGGCTTGCAAGGCAGCAGATAGGTAGGGAATGATGAATAGAAAACCAAGCACAAGCAGCATTTTAGCACCAACGGGGTTACACGGAGAGGATGCTCTTAAAAGAGAAAGTCTTGAATTGGAAGCAGAATGTGCTGTAGTAAGGAAGATGGGGACCCTATAGTAAGGAAGATGGAGACCCTATAGTAAGGAAGATGGGGACCCTATAGTAAGGAGGATGGGGACCCTATAGTAAGGAAGATGGGGACCCGATAGTAAGGAAGATGGGGACCCTATAGTAAGGAAGATGGGGACCTTATAGTAAGGAAGATGGGGACCCTATAGTAAGGAAGATGGGGACCCTATAGTAAGGAAGATGGGGACCCGATAGTAAGGAAGATGGGGACCCGATAGTAAGGAAGATGGGGACCCTATAGTAAGGAGGATGGGGACCCAGGGAAGTTAAGGAGTTTGCTTCTGTGAGGAGCTGTGGCTAAGCCAGTGCTCTGCTATGTCCAAAAGGTCCTAATTCCATGAGAGAAAGTGGTGTCATGTGTGTGTGTGTGTGTGAGTGTGCCTCTGTGTGTGTCTCTCTCTCTGTGTGTGTAAATGTTAGCTTTCAAGCCATACCTATATCTTTACATAGTAGAGTCTATTTGACCCTCAGAGGTGAGGAACAGTTATTTGTGAGCCTTACTGAGATTCTTAAATCAACTTGATGATATAGTTGCCAAGGCTGGGCTACTCCAGTAAAGGTTCTGAGAGTCATAAGTAAATAGCACGGAGTCACTTCCTTAGCAGCAGGGAACTTCCATTAAAATGCACAAATGAATGGATCTGACCCTTAAAGGAAAGGAAGAACCCCAGCCAGTATTAGGACCCTTAGATTTTTTTTTTTTCTGTTACTAATGATTGGGTCAGGTGAGTTTGGAATGGCTGGGCCATCTGGCAGTTTCAGGCAAGCTGGTGGTTTTTAAGCACTTTCTCTGTGAGAAAAGCTAACGTTGTGCAATGCAAACAGGCCGGGGTGGTTCAGCCCCTTCTCTCTGTGTGGGATCTAGAAGCAGACGGTGTCCCTGGAGGCTGTGAGAAGGTTCCTTCGGGTAGAGTAGGGGGACAGAGGTGTTGGCACATGGGACGCTAAGAGGCACGAGGCTGATGCGGGTGTAAAAGCTGAGCCAGCCGTTTGGAGTCTGAGTATGCCCTTCTCTGGTTTGTGTGATCAGGAAAGTCGTGGAAGGCCCTGACGCTGTCGCAAAAGAGGCCTTACGTGGATGAGGCAGAGCGTTTGCGCCTACAGCACATGCAGGATTATCCCAACTACAAGTACCGACCCCGCAGAAAGAAACAAGGCAAGCGCCTCTGCAAGCGTGTGGACCCTGGCTTCCTCCTGAGCTCCCTCTCTCGTGACCAGAACACACTGCCTGAGAAAAACGGCGTTGGCAGGAGTACACTGGGGGAGAAGGAGGACAGGGGTGAGTACTCCCCAGGCACTGCCTTGCCCGGACTACACAGCTGTTACCACGAAGGTGCAGCTGGTGCCCCTGGCAGTGTGGACACATATCCTTATGGGCTACCCACACCCCCAGAGATGTCGCCCCTGGACGCGCTGGAGCCTGAGCAGACCTTCTTCTCATCCTCATGTCAGGAGGAACATGGCCACCCCCATCGCCTCCCCCACCTACCAGGGCCCCCTTACTCGCCAGAGTTCACTCCTAATCCCCTCCACTGCAGCCACCCACTAGGTTCTTTGGCTCTTGGCCAGTCCCCAGGGGTTTCTATGATGTCCTCTGTTCCTGGCTGCCCCCCATCTCCAGCCTACTACTCCCCTGCCACCTACCACCCTCTTCATCCCAACCTCCAGGCCCACCTGGGCCAGCTCTCCCCACCTCCTGAGCACCCTGGCTTCGACACCCTGGATCAACTAAGCCAGGTGGAACTTCTGGGGGACATGGATCGCAATGAGTTTGATCAGTATTTGAACACTCCTGGCCACCCCGATTCTGCTGCAGGGGCTGGGACCCTGACTGGGCATGGCCCACTCTCCCAGGGGACCACAACAGGCTCCACAGAGACCAGTCTCATATCCGTCCTGGCTGATGCCACAGCCACATACTACAACAGCTACAGCGTGTCATAGAGCCAGCGGCATGGAGCCTGGCCCAGCCCTGCCGTCCTCTCCTCGGTCTGAAGCACTGAACAGAGCAGAAACTGTAATGTCACCATCCCATGGTGGCAGGAGGTCAGAAAGCCAGGATCCAGCGCCCCATCTGTCCCTTCAAATGTGTTTTGTTGGCTTCACCCCGGAAGCACAGCCTCGAGGAGCTAACGCAGTGGGACTTCCTGGCCACTCTTCTATCTGCTGCCATCAGTGTAGCTGACGGTGGGAAGTCCAGTGCATTGGAGTTCCTGCCTCTAATCTGTGGTGCTCCCAGTGAGAAGGACTCTGGGTCTGGGGTCTATCTCAGTTCAGGCTCTAACTGGCAAAACCCCATTCTGGCTTGACTAGCCTTAACTGTGTTCTCTCCTGTAAAGTGAGGAGGGTTGGCCTCTTCTCTATGGATTCCTGAGTTATGGTCCTCTCAAGGACAAGGAGAGTGTGAGCCCAGGAATGGGCAGACTCATGGGGACTTCATGTGTACTGCCCAAGGGTCCAGGTTTTCTGCTTTCCTGTTCCCTGGTCCCCAGTCATCCTAGAATTCCAAAGGAACTCCTCCAGTTGAGAAAAACACTTACCCTTGGGTGGACAAGATGGCTCGGGATGGCTCGGTGGGTGAAAGTGCTGGCTGCCAACGTGATGATCAACAGTCTGTTCCCAGAACATACATGGTGGAAGGGGAGAACCGACTCCTAAAGTTGTACTCGGACCTCTGTGTGCATGCCTCAACATATGTGTTCTTGAGCATGCTCACATACATTCTCACAAATACTAAACATAATTTTTTTTAAAAAAGAAAACATACACCCCGGTTCAGGAAATTAATGAATATTCTCAGCTGTATCACTAAAAGCAAAATCAGACTCAAAGTGGTTGTTTTGTTTTGTTTTTCTCCTGAGACAGGGTTTCTCTGTGTAGCCTTGGCTGTCTTGGAATTCACTTTGTAGGCCAGGCTGGCCTCAAACTCAAAGCCTGCCTCTGCCTCCTGAGTGCTGGGATTAAAGGCGAGTGTCACCACACCCAGACTTGAAGTTTTGTTTTGTTATTGTTGTTTGTTTGCTTGCTTTTTTTTGTTTCGTTTTTAATATATACTTTAGATGCATTTTTTTATTTTTGTTACACACACTCTGGGAGACTACAGTGTGAGAGAGATGCCCTTATGCAGGCACGTCCCTCCACCCCCGGGTGTGTAGCCTGATTTAGAGACTTCTCAACTGTAGCAGTGTCTCACCACCTCCCTGCTGAATGGCCCAAAGAGCCAGGAAACTAAAAACACTGTTCACAAAGCAGCAGCAGCGGGCTGTGCTGATTTCTCTAGCAAACCTGCTGCACGGCCCTATCTATAGATGCAAAGGAGACTCCCTTCCGCCTGTCTGCTGCTCCTCACACTTTCCTGGAGGTTTTTCTTTTCCTCTCTTACTCCCCCTCTACTCCAAACTGGCCTCCAATTCGAAGGCCCCCTGACTTGAAATCCCAGGCATGATTCCCCTGGCCATGAGGGAAACTCAGTTCTTGCTCTTCAAGTGGATGTATCTGAACAGTTCCCTTGCCCCACCATCCTTTGGCAGTCCCAAACAAACACACTGTGACATCCAAAGATGTTCCTCAGCTTTGATCCCACCCCGGACATTTCCATCCCCTAAGCCTCCTTTGAAGGAACACACCTAACACTGAGCTAATGGACTCTGGTCTGTCCTTGAACACGTGTGTATTATTACCTTTATGGAATGTGTTTTATATTCTGCTGTTTATCTCCGTCTTATACTTTGTATTGTTGACGGATTCCCCCCTCCCAGAAGTCTTATTATAAAATCGCTTATAAGATATACTTAATCTTTATGTTATTACTGTATATACCATGTGGTGATACATAGTGAATGGCTGATGATATGATCGACTGGTGCCCAGTCTCAGTGTGTATTAATAATCTTGTAAAGCAGTATCACAGACATTAAGCTACTCTGTTCTATTTTTCAAGAAAACTACATATGCATGGAACAGTTATGAATATTGATTTGTCAAAAATGTTTAATTTAAATAAATGTTTTTGTACCTTGACTATTCAATCCCTTGAAATAGTTTTGAAAAAAAAAGTTTTTATGTTAAGTATAGATATTGCGTCCAGTGCTACCTGCAATATTGTTCAAGTTGTTGTCTGTATCAAGTTTTTTAGTTTAGGGAGTTTTTGTGTATAGGGTTTTTTAATTTTTATGGATCATACCAAAAAGATAAACTCCAGTTCCACACATTGGGAATGACGATGCCGTTCTCGTTGGCAGTGGAAAAGGAAAGACACCGCAGCACACGTGAACAGTTTCCCATGCCTGTGCAGAGGACTAGGAGAAACAACAGGCTGCCCAAGCACAGGCAGGTTTCCACCTTACCCGCCCCCCACCTGAGTGTATAGTGGTAGGCAGTGGTCCTCTGGACTGGACAGCAGGCTGTGGGGGAGGCAGATGAACAGTCTGGGAATCGGGGCACTCCAGGGTACACCCCAGTCAAAAAATAGCACTGCTCAGTCCCCATGTAGGGTCTCCTACTGACCTCTCTCTGTGGAGAGAAGTGATTTGTTCAAGTCAAAGGTAGCCATGCACCTTCCCATGCCTGCAGGGGCCAAGGATTGGGCCTTGGGAGGTCCCACTTGGGCCTCTCCCCATTCTTCCGTGTTGATTATAACCTACAGTCGTTATTTTAATAGCACTTCATAGATGTAGAGAGCACTGCAGGAGGTTTCGGAGCTGTTTCTCATCCACAGTTTCAGGTGTGGCTCGTCATTCCCATCCCCATTACACAGTCAGGAACACTAAGGTCCAGGGTGGGAGATGGCGTGGGGCTCACCACCCTCCTTGGGTGTTGGCTTCAACACCCACGAGACACATTTGTTGGCAGCAACATGGAGGACACACTCTGTCCTGACGCATGGTGCAGCCGGCAGTCTGAGATGAGGGCAAACAGCTTTGAGCTTGACCCTTAGTGTCAGCTTGCCACTGGCAGGTACAGATGGCACTGGAGACCCAAGGCTGCATGGCTGCGTCTGTACCACCTGCTCTCCCAGGAGAGTCTGTCTGGAGGAAGGAGGTGGAGACAAGGGTAGGGCTGAGCCCTCTAGAAATGCCTGCCCCTGCTCACAGCTGGGGGTATGAATTCAGAGACTGGAAGGCTTCAGCAAGCCAGTGTGATTGGAACTTTGGAGATTAGTCAGAGATTGCTATATCTTTCCAGGCACGGACACTGTACGAGCTTGAGAACTTCGGGTCATGTGTTTGGTGACTGTCAATATGGGACTTGTTGGAGGAAAAAGTATTCCTATAGTATAATCAAGGGACTCCTAGGGGTTCTCTACTAGGCTCCCTGTTTGGTCCAGTGAGTCCTTTCTTAGCCCATTCTCCTTCTTCATGGAGGGCGACCTCTTTGCCTTTCTTGGCAGCTGGGTTTTTTTTATTCCATTTCAGAATCCGTCAGAAAGGGGACTTTATTTCCCTCTGTAAACTAGTTGAGCAATTCCACAGTAAGGAAGTCCTGTCTGCTTCCCTAAACCTCTCCTGACTCAGCCTGACTCTGTGTTTGCCCAGCATCCCTGAAGGACATTTATGTATCCCCGTCTAGGCCAGGCAATCTCCTCCGAAAGCCATCTTTTTGGGAATCACATTCTGAAACTGGGATAGGGAACTGTGGCATTCCTTTAGACCATGGATATTCTATGGATCTGGGGGTGGAAGGGAAGAAACAACCTTATACGAGAAAGAAAAGAAAAGAAAAAGAAAGGAAAGGAAAGGAAAGGAAAGGAAAAAAAGGAAAGTAGGCTCTCCCTAGTGGTCGAGAGACTCAACCCTGTGAATGTTTCTGGAATGTGCCAGAAGGGTGTTGGTGTAATCATTCCTCAGAGGTTCATGCTATTGGATCAAATGGTGGGTCCCTCATCCCTACTCACTGTCCTTTCATCGAAACAGTGTCCCCTATCCGTCCAAGAGGTAGAGAAATGGACAACCTAAAAGCATAGCACACATGCGTCCCAGAAAGTTCTGGCTTCCAATATGTGCAAGATCTTTGCAGCCTTCAGAGTCCCCAAGAAGGCTGGCTATTGTATTTTAGAGGTGATGAGATCTGCATGGTAAGACTGTGACTTCTACGTCACAAGGTCATCTAAAGGGCAGGAGTCCAATGAAGTCCACTTTCCATTGTCTCTTCACCTGTTGGCTCTTATCACAGAAACTGGGAGACTCCTGCAGTTCCTCCATCAGAACTCAGAAAGCCAAAGGACTTTCTCTCTGTTTATTCATTTCTTGGAAAGACAGGGATACCACCCCCATCACCCCACTCTCTCTGGGTGCTGGCAAGGCCAGAGAAGATATGTAATATCCTGAATTGTGCTGGAGAGAACAGAGCAGAGGTGACCCATCCCTACTGTCACCTCTTCAGTCATTCTAACTCAGAGCACAGATGTCCCTTGGTATGTATGGGGGACTCCTGTGGCTTCTTAAGTCCCCTGTATTCAGGCCCCATACATAAAATGGTAGGCAGTTAGCTTGAGTACACCCGCCAGCAGACTTTACATCAGATGACTTATGACACCTGACAAAAAGCTCTACTGTGCAACCTCTCTCTATTTCAGTCTTTGGAGAAGAATGAATAATGACGGGGAACAAAGCCTTCCCCGGGCTCAGTGCGGACAGGCTGTCCTGGGGAGAGCTGCACGCTCCATACCAGCATTGCTTCTGGGAGTTCTTTCAGTGCAAGCAACTGAGTCAGCAATATGGCCCACTTGATTACCAAAGCCTGACTGATTGCACTTTTAAAGGAAGGAATACAGGGCTTGCAACTAGGAAACTCTCATCCCAGCGCTGAACTCTTGGTGGGGAGACAGCCCCTGGTTGAACAGGAGGCATCATTGTTATCTTTCATGCCCAGGCTTGATGACGGGGTCCAGTGAGATAAAGATTCAGCTGAGGGTAGGCAGCTGAGGGGTAGATGTGGAGAAGAGGGCAAGGGGGTGGGGAAAGATCTCTAGGTTCCCTCAACCCAGTGTCTCCAGCACAGGGCTCTAGGACACCATCTTTGCAAGAATCCCTGCCTCAGCAGGTAGCAGTGGCAGTATCTCAGGTGGACTACTGGCAAGAAGGGGCCCAAGGCAGGTGAGAGGAGGTGGGGCTGTGGCTCGTATGTCTTCAGGAGATTCTGGTAAGGTTTCTTCCTGTGCCACTCGAACCCTGCTTGGGACTGGGATGAAGCTCAGAGGAGCTACACAGGACACTCAGCACTCAAAGAAATCTGAGCACACAGACAACAGGCAGCACACAGAACACACACAGCACCAGCACAGCATGCACACACACATTGCATGCAGCACACACACAGCATACAGTACCACATAGCAAATGTATGTGTGTACACACACAGCCTGCAAAACATACACACACACAACACATAGAAAGAAGTGCATAGTCTGTGCACATAGCAAACATACACAGTGCACAGACAGCATGCAGCATGCACACAAAGCCTATGCATATGTACATGCACATAGCATGCATGCACGTGCACACATGCACACACAGAGAGAACACACACACACAGCACTTAGGCAAGCCTCTGCTATGCTGGAGAGCAGCTTGAAGGGTTACGCCGGCAGGAGAAGCCAATGAACAGTGGCTGCTGAGCTTTTCCTGCCCTGAGAGCTGCTGTGACCAGGGGTGGGAGGAAGTGACCAGAGCCCAGTGTTTCCTGTCTGATAAGGCAGTCTCTCCCTGTAGAGCCTGGCCACCACCTTCAGGCCAGCCGCCACGGCTGCCACCAAGAGAGCCCTGCCCAAGGAAGGGCCTCTGAGGAGGAAAATCTCTTCTCCAGATTAGCAGAGGTCTATGCCTTCCTCCCTGTCCGCCTGAGTGTCCCCAGCAGTCACAGGAAATGCAGGGCTCTATACACCCAGGGGTCCCGCCTAGGGGCTCCGCCTGTCTCAGGGCCCCACCCAGAGAGCAGAAAGTTTGCCCTGAGCCAACTGTTTTCAGGATGGCAGAGCTTCCATTAGCAGAAGCTGATCAGACCCACTTCTGGAATTTGGTCTTTGGAAACTCCTCAGATTACTCAGTTATCCAGGAACCTGCCTCCTCCCAACTTCCTAGTTGGTCATCTCCAAGGAACACTCCAGGAGAAGGGGCTATGGGCTCTGGATGTAGGTTTATACCCCAACTCTCACTGACAGCTCCATGGGGCTAGTCTTGTCTTCCCTTAAGCTGCCTTTTATTCTTGGAAAGCAAAGCCACTGGGATCTAGGGGCTAATCCCTCTCTAGGCTTGGGAACTGGGCACCTTCAGGAGCAGCAATCATGCTCGTTCAGTGTCCAGCATACCCTGGGGAAGAGCTGGCAGGTGAGTGGCTGGAGGAGGAGCCCTCTCTGACTGACCCCAGCTCCTCTTCCTATAGGAAAACTATCTCTGGTTCCTCCTCCTGCTAACCTGCCCTGGTGCCAGATTCTGCCATGTGGAGGTACAGTGGCTGGGCAAAGGCTGTAAAGAAAGGGCTCGCTGCTCAGAACTCTGCTGAGAGTGAACGAGGGATGACCTGGTCCAGTGAGGGCTGTGGTCCTCATGCTGACAGACCCCAGCTCCCAGATGGATCTTCCTGTCACACCTCCCTTCCTCAGCCCCATCCCTGGCTAGGGCATCTCCCCCTTAAAGTGGGTGGTTCTCCCCAACCCCTTATATTCTGGCCAGTCTTCTTCTGGCTCAGAGTTGACTCCTCCTAACAAAGGTTTGCAAAAGAATTGGGGAGATGGCTGAGTGGGAAAAACATGAAGACCAGCGTTCGTGTACCGGAACCCATGTGCCAAGCTGCGGGTGATGGTACAGCCTTGGAATCTTAGTTCTTGGGCAGCAGAGGTAGGAGGATTTCTGGGACTCACTAAGTCGCCACCCTAACCTACTCATTGAGTTCTGGGATGGTAAATGATCCGATCTAAAACCAAACAGTGGCTGGATGTCACGACACACACACCCTTAGTCCCAGAACTCTGGAGGCAGAGACAGACAGATCTCTGTGAGTTCCAGGCCTGGTCTACAAAGGGAGATCCTGTCTAAAAAAATGAAAACAAAACCAGGAAAAAAGGGGATGATACCTGAAGAATGACGCCTGAGGTCGTCCTCTGTCCTCCTTTTGCAGGCTTTCCTCCACACATGTACACCTCCACATATGAACGCACAAGTGTGTGTGCACGCATGCACATGCACACACCACACACAAGACTTTCTTACTGCCCTGAGCAGGTGTATGATGCATGATTAATAAAAACTCAGAGAGAGGGAAATTGGGGTTCAACCTGAAGATACGAGAAACAAAACAGCCAGCCACTGGTTTGCACCTCGACCTCAGTCCGAAATGGCAATCTGCCTCCAGGAATCTCAGAATGAGACTGTGCGTTGAGAACTGTTTCCTTCCATCTTATACTCCTCTTTAGGGCTGGGATTTAAAAGCATGCTTCACTGTGATTAAAGGCATGTACTGCCTGGTTTCTATGGCAACTAGTGTGGCTATCGGGATTAAAGGTGTGTGTTACCATTACCTGGTCTGTAAGACTAGCCAGTGGGGCTGGTTTACTCTCAGATCTTCAGGCAGGCTTTATTTATTAAAATACCATTGCAATGCCACTACAGGTGTGCTCAGGCTTGTACACACATGTACACCTCCACATATGAACACAAATGCAAGTGTGCATGCATGCATGCACACCATTCGTAAGGCTTTCTTACCACCCTGAACAGGTGTGCTCAGGCTAGTACACACATGTGCACTCCACATATGAACACACATGCGTGAGTGTGTGCGTGCACACACACACACACACACCATTCACAAGGCTTTCTTATTGCCCTGATCAGGTGTACTCAGGCTTGCTGGGGACGCATTTACATCCACTGGGCAGATGGTCTTAGGCCCATGTGAGGGGTTGAGCATGAGCTGACGCTGCCTATTCTAAGTACTGGACCTTGTCACACTTGCTGGTTCTCTTAATCAACCCAGTCACCCTGACCCAGGCATAAGTGTACCCTGCCCAGATGGGGAAGCTGACATTGAGGTTTGTGAAAGCCACCTGGCTGGATAGCAGGGGACCACATCCACATAACTGGCCACAGACTGGTCTCTGGTAGTGGAGGCCAGACCCTCACTCCCAGCCCCACCCCCATTCCTGAGTCTCGGTTCCATTGGTTCTGGGTCTACTCTGGTCACAGAGTGAACCTTCTTCCAAGCACACAGAGCCTCATGTCCCCAAGCAGCTGGTGGACTACAGGAGGAAGGAGGGAAATTCCCTGGGAAGCAAGGCCTGAGCTGATGGCCCAGGGCCAAGACACAGGCCAAGTTCTCTAGCGTGGGAGGCAGATCAGGGTCAGGGTCTTTTTCTGCTCTGCCAGTCCAGCTCAGCCATTCGTTTGGGCCAGTTACATACCCTCTCTGTGCCTCCCTAAATTAGGAGGCAGAACTCACAGTCTCATTGGGCTAAAATACCTGAGTTTTCTGAGCCACAGAAAGGTAACAAGGAAATTCTCGTTCCCTCCTCTGCCCTTGGTTCTGTACTGGGGTAGTCTCTAGAGTAGTGGTGGGGTCTTTAGGTAAGAGTCGGGCCGGGTGAGGCTTAAGAGCTGTACACCGCTGGACTGGAACCTTAGCTGCTGAATCCAGGTCCTGAGAGCAGCACATTCAACATCTTGACTTCCTCCACTGCCCTGGCTGCCACCCAGCCTTCTGTCACCAGGCAATGGCATAAGGCCCCTAGACACCTGGCCTGGCCCTATTCCCATGTGGCCCCCACTTTGCCCACAGCTGATTCTCTATCTCTCTTCCCAGGTTGGCTCAGCTGGATAGGATAGGACAAGAGTCCTCTATTCGCTGAGTCCTGCCCTCAGTAGTCTGGGTTTCTGCTGTTGGGAATGGGGTCTCTGAGCCCCTGCCCTCTGAACTCTGTCCTGCTTATTTCTATTGCCCTGTGCTGTTCCCACTCTCACTTAGCTAGAAAGATGGTTCCAGACAACCTCGGGAGGCAATCTGCTAGCTCAGTACTGCTAACAAAGTGAACATGATCATCTCAGAGGGACCCCCAGGCCTTGTTTCCATGCAGGCCCACTTATTTCCTTAGTCTGAGCTGGTGTCCAGCAAATTTCCAAATTGGATATCTGTTACTTCACATCCCCGGACTCTGGTGTATACGATTCCCTCCTGCTGAGATGCTCTCCTCTGCATGGTCACATTGTAGATTGCCAGTATGTGTCAGGTCACTGCCTTACATGTCTCCAGCTCTGAAAGCCTCGTCAACACTCCTCAACTCCTGCCCAGGGCCTCCCCTCCCCACCAGAGCCGACTGGCCCCATTTCTGTACGTTTTTGCACAAGGCAGTGCACTGAGTTGATGCGAGCTCCTTGTGTCTCCTCCTATCAGTCTGGGAAAGTGTTGATCTGGGAAGGGCATCGCGCTGATCTTTGTGGCAAGTACAAAGAGAGTGTCCTGTGGTGGTTGCAGAATGGATGTTCAGGCCTGAGAATCACACTGCTCTGCCTTGGCTCAGGGCCCCACCCCAGCCCAGGATTCCACCCCAGTCCAAGGCTCCACCCCAATCCAGGACTCCACCCCAATCCAATGACTCCACCCCAGCCCAAGGCTCCACACCAGCACAGGTGTCCACCCCAGCCCAGGTGTCCACTCCAGCCCAGGACTCCACCCCAGTCCAAGGATCCACCCCAGCCCAGGACTCCACCCCAGTCCGGGGCTCCACCCTAGTCAGAAGGCTTTGCTTCTGTGCATCTGTATTTCTGTCTGTAAGGTGGTACGTGTGGAGATCAGAGGTTCTACAGGATCAGTTGGAACAGCTAGACACGGTCCATGGTGGGAAATAACTTCCCAGTAGTGTCACCTGACGATCCTGTAATAATCTCTGTTCTGAATCCTTCCTCTTCCTAGACTGTAGCCACACCCTACCCTGGCATCAGTCATGAGTAAAAATGCTTTGGAATGCTTTTCTCACCAGGGTATGGTCAGGCAGGAAATCTGTGCTACATGGGACACACACACATATACACATGCATACACATGCATACAAACACACATGTATACATACACACATATACATGTGCATGTATTTTAATACACACATGCATATGCACTTAGGTACATAGGAATATACATATAGATAGATACACGCATACACACATGTATACATTACACATGTGTGTATATCAACATACATATACATACAAACACATACATAAACACATATATAGATACACACCTATATACATACCTATATATACACATGGATACAGATACACAAACACATTTAAACATACATGCATACATACATGCATATATACGTACACATGTACACATAATTGCGTGTATAAACACATGCATACACTCATACACACATGCTCAGGTCACCAAATCTTGTTCTCCCATTAATCCATCTGGGATATGGGAGATCCCTGTAAGCTCCATTATCCATCTGGGATATGGGAGATCCCTGTAAGCTCCATATGTAGTGATACAATCTGTTAACATTTCATTGTGTTCTGAAGTTTTTACCAATGCGTGGACATGCTCACCCAAAGGCTTTAAAAGTCTTTTTAGAATGTTGGATTATTATATTGGTTTGGAAACATGATATTTTATTTCCATATGGTTCTGGGGATTGAACTTTGAGTCTTGTGCAGGTTGGGGAGGGGGTCCTTAACCACTAAGCTACATCCCCAGCTTATTGGTAACTGGCGTTTTTGAAAGTGTAGTACAGGCTGGCCTAGAATTTGTGATCTTCCTGCCTCACCCTCTTCAGTTCATTGATTTTCCAGTGTCTCCAGAGCAGGCTGGAAACTTGCTTTTTAGATGAATAAATGTGAGTCTCAGTGTCTTCCTCACTGCTCCCTGTCCTTCTGTGTTGGCTGGACACCACGTGATGGCCCTTCTATAAGGCTCTTCTCCATTCCCATGTCACTGCATCCAGTGCATGTCCTGGTTTGCTGAGGAACTGGAAAGAGGCCTTGCTTCCTCTACTGGGCCCTAACCACCATTCCCTGCCTCTAGCTGAGTCTTCACACCGGCACAGACACCTCAAGGATACTTCCTGAATGGTTTCCACCACCAAGATGTTCTGGAGTTTTCCTGCCAGGACACAACACAATTGCCAGGAGCAAGTCAACCTTGCTCAGAGATACTAGAAAGGCCTGTCTGGGATCCAGGCCCAGGCCCTAGTAGCCAGGGGTACAAGGATACCCACTTTCAAGCCTGGACCACTGCTCTGAAGGGAAGTGACTGTGTGGAAGGTTGCAGGCTGAGTCAGTAACTTGGCCCTAATGACCCACAGTGCTGGGAATCAGCCTGGGCCAGGAGGGTCAGGCTCAGCCTCTGACTTGTACTGTCTTGCTCAACATGGAAACCTCTCTTCCTGGGAGGAAGGGCAAAGGCCCTGGGGTTTCTGAGCCTGGAGGTGCCTCTGTTTTCTGTAAACCACGTGGGTACTTGACCTATGTGTGTCTCTCTGCCAGCTGAGCTATGACTTTGTGGGATGTGATTTTCCCGTCTTCTAGGCAACCAAGGTGATCTTGGTGGAGGAGACTGGGCACCTCAGGAAATGTGTGAATTAGAAAACAGCAGGTCTTCCAGACAGGTTCCCTGGGCCACCTTTTTGAACTTGGAGTCTAGAGTTCCCCAGCTGCAAATCCTGCCCCCACTAGAATCCACCAGCAGCTTTAATGGACCACGGTACCATTTATGATCCATCCAACACAGCAGCGAACCTGTGTTGTAGCTGCTGCCCTGCTGGCTCTCAGTCTTCCCGCTGTGAAATCTTCCTTTGCACTGTGTGAATCCATGTCACTGTGATTGGTTTAATAAAAAAGCTAAATGTCCAATAGCTAGGCAGGATATTTTGAGTCAGAGAGAATGCTGGGAAGAAGAAAGGCAGAGATGCCAAGAGATACCAGGAGACACAGAGCTAGTAGCATGGGCACTACAAAGTAAAGGTAACCAAGACATGTAAAAGAACATAGGTTAAGTTATAAAAGCTAGTTAGGAATAAGCTATCAACTGAGTTTTCATAATTAATAGTAAGTCTCTGTGTTGCTTTTTGTGAACTGGTGGCTCAAGAGAAACGCCATCTACCCTTTCCAAATGCTGTGACTCTTCAGTACAGTTCCTCACGGTGTGGTGGTCCCCAACCATGAAATGATTTCATTGCTACTTCATACCTGTAACTTTGCTACTGCTATGCATCATAATGTAAATATCTGTGACCCCAGCGGGGTCACAACCCACAGGTTGAGAACCATTCCCTCTTGGAGGACAAAAGGCCCAAAAGGCTTCAAAAAACTCACAAGAAATATCGAAGGGTTAGAATGTCCCCAGTAGCTTATAGCACACAGTGTTGAGGCATGGGAGACTCTTTAAGAGTGAAGCTGCCCACAAGCTATGCATGAGGCCCCAGCGGCACAGCATTCTAGAGTTGTCACTGGCGCAAGGGTGGGCTTTCCAGTGGTGAAAGCTCCCTTTGAGTCACCCCTGCTCCTGTAAGCAACGCTCCGCCCACAAGCCTGCAAATAACTCGGAGAACGCCAGGAAGCTCACTGCTTCACCTAACCTGGAGAGAATCCTCTGTTTGCTCATTCACTGCTGCTCTATCTGGATTGGCTAGAAAGTCTCCTCAGAAATCTATGCACCAGCATGGGGCTTGCTCAGCATGAGACTGCCTATACCCCAGGCACCTTGCCCTACTGGCCTTTCCCCAGGCCTCTCAGCTCCCAGACATCTCCTCCCCACCCACTGAGTCTCTCTTGTACTGAGTCCTGCTTCTGTGACCAGCGTTCTCTCAGCTCTGCTTCTTTTTGGATTGCATGAAAGGCATCAGAGCTGTCTGAGGTCTCCCGGTAGACTGGGCTGTGATATCTATGTTGGCTGACTGAGGGAAAGAAGTAGGTGGCTTGGTTTGGTCCTAGCAGGTGAAGAATTAACCAAGGAGAGAGAGAGCCGGATTACCCAATATTTCCAAACCTGGTTTTCTCATCTATAAATTGAGGAGTCTGAAATCAGAGCCTTGCTCAGTAGGCACTCAACGTAAACCAGAGCTTATTTTTATTATATGATTTTCCCATGATGTTCATGGGCCACAAACGTGCAGGCTTCCCTGTACTATGGAATGTAGAACAACACGGTGCCTGGGTCCTTACATAGGAGTCACTGTCTAGGGCGTGTAGCTACATGATTGGCAGCTGAGTGGGCCACCATTGGAACAAATGTGGAGCATTGCAAACAGAGGGGTTCTGTGAGTTCCTGGTCTGAGATCCTTCCCACCTTGACATCCTTGGCTCCTCCTGTGTCTGGGTTCTAATGATGTTTCAATAACTGCTCCCAATAGGGCACTGAGGGGGATTTCTGGAGCTGAAGCTTCACAAGGGACTGGTAAAGCAGACTCCTATGCTCCTATAGATAGCACAGCCCTGGTGGAGAAGCCTTTGTAGCATCCTAGCCACAGGCCAATGGCCACCATGAATGCAATAGGCAAGCCCTTTCTTTGTTCTCTTCCTTTCACTCAAGTCTGAGATGCCTGAAGTAAATTTCTGCACCCCAAGGATCCCTTCAGCTTTGCTATTTCATAACTCTGAGGTTAAAAAAGGAAACCACCTAGTCTTAAACAAATTAGTATCACTATCTTATTCTAAGAGTCCAAGCTGAGTGCTGGAGCCAAGCAAGGAGGTCATGCGTGGAGTCCGCTGGTGGCTCCCATTCACAGATTTGCTTGCTCAATTGATTGCTAATTTGCTTCCTCGCTTATCCAGTGTCTGTGCCAGCTTGGCAGATTACAGATGGCTCGAGACGAGTGCCACACCCTGCACTGATGGCTTTGCCTATCTGCCTGTCCCTTCGAGTCTCGGCTGGGCTGAACTACTTCAGGAATGGTGACAGTTAATCTGGATTGTCAACTTGGCGACTTAGACTCACTGTGGAAACGAACCTCTGGGCATGTCTGGGAAGGAGTTTCTTGATGGTAGTAATTGAGATGGGAAGATCCACCCTAACTGCGGATGGTACCATTCCATGGGCTGGGACCCCAGAGTGGATAAAAAAAAGATGAAGCAAGCTGAGTACCAGCATCCACCACTCTCAGCTTCCTAAGTGTGGATGTGTTGTGACCAGTTGCCAACGCCCTCGCTGCTGTGGCTTCTGTGCCGTGATGAGCTGTGCCCTCAAACTGTGTGCCAAAATAGACCCTTCCTTAAGTCGCCTTCGTCAGCATGTTTTTTTTACAGCAATGGAAATAGTAGTTAGCAGAAGAGTCTACTGACTTCTTCCTCCCACTGGAGCCCATCTGCATGTTGTGAGGAAGCCCTGGGGTGAGCATACAAATTGCCAGCCAACAGTCTCACCTAGCAAGACCCCACCTTGCCAGCTATTGAGACTAGCCACACAGAAGTGAGTGCCTTGGCCCCCATTGGCCTGACCCAGCTGTGGGGACAGAGAAGCTATGCACATTAGCTCCCACTACATCGTGTAGCTGTGACACTTAGGGAAACCGCTGAGATCTGGGATGGTATGTCAGGCAGCAGTGACAGGGCTGCATTGACTTATGGGAACACAAAGAGAGAACCGTGTGATTGAGGCCAGATTCCCTTGTGAAAGTAGAAACCATGCAAAGGCAGTATAACATTTCCCTGGAGAGCAATCTCAGAGAGCAGAGGTGAGGCCCAGAGACAGAAAGACAAGTCAAGATAAAATTCGTCCTTATGATAATTAGTTTTCATTATATCCTGATACAGCTTAAAATCAACTGGGAAGAGACTCTCCACATGAGGTTGTCTAGATCAGGTTAGACAGTGGACACGTCTGTGAGGGGTTGTCTTGACTAGTTAGCTGAGGTGAGAAGACCCAGTTCACTGGGAGCAGCACCGCTCCCTGTGCCAGGTATTCTGAACTGTGTAAGAGTAGAGGAAGTGGCCAGAGTAGCCTGTGTTTATTTTCTTTCTGCTCTTGGATGTGAGGCGACTAGCTGCCTTGAGTTCTTGCCTTGATTTCCCCACAATGATGGATGGTAGCTAGAATTACAAGACAAATGCACCATTTCTCTCCCAAGTAGTTTTTTATTTTTATTTATTTATTTGTGTGTATATGTTTTTTTTTTCATCAGGGTCAGTAACAGAAACACTAGGACAACTGGCCACTATTGTGGGTGACTGGTGCTTGATTCTCTGGGGACTTCTGAGGATTCATGAGGTTTGTCTTAGATTTTCCACCTTAGGGACACAGGGAGAAGCGGTTGATCAGAGCTGAGATGTCCCATGAGATGCTGAGTGCTGCAACTCAAAGCCCTACACATCAATGCCATGCTGGCTCCCTACGTTAACCATACCATGACATCAGAGAAGGTCCAGGACAGGAAGCAGCAGATACCTGGTAGAGCCTGAGTTGGTGCGTTGACCACCAATGCTGAATGGGTTGGACGCTCACAGAGCAGCTTTCTGTGGCCTTGTCTGGAGTCAGAGAAGAGCATGTAAGCATGCGTGGTGGATCTGTGTGAAACAAACACAGTCTGTCCCTTCATGGCGCCTCTTCCACAGAACCACCCAACTCTAATGGGCTACGAGTCTCCACTCTCAGCAAGCTCTCCACACATACCTATGATATCAGCTAGGACTGTCCTTGGGGACTGTCACAAGACTGTGGCTGCTGGCCTGTAAGATTCTCATAGAGTCTCAGGTGATGTTGCCCCATTTTTACCCACAGTCCCAAGCTTTTGCTAGAAAAGCTCCAAAGCGCACATGAACACACACACACACACACACACACACACACACACACACACACGCAAGAGACTGTGGGCAATCTCAGCTGTGCCACTTCCTGTTCTTTGAGGGCCAGCGGAAACAGTATTTCCAGGTTCTGCTTGAAATCTGAAACCCACAGGAAGGACAACACCCCAGGAGCTCCCTCTGAGAGGGTGGGGTCTGGATATCTTAGTCTCATCATATCCAATGCCTGTGTCCTGGATCTCATGGAGACATGGCTGGGAACCATGCTCTTAAAATGTCAGAGCAGAAGGTGTCTCAGGAGACACATGGGTTCCTCCAACTCCTTGGTTCAAGACTGGGCACTGTCTGTAGAGGCTGCACCTCTGCACGACATAAAAAACAACTTTCAGACAGGGTCAGGGACCTCTTAGCCATTTCACAGGGGTCCTGTGATGAACCTTTGGGCAGAACATCAGTTGTGCACGTACACTTGATAGTGAATGGGCTCTACTGTTGAGGTAGACGGCCCTAAGGCAGACAGGCTCTGTTCCATTTGTTCTGACCTTCCCTTTCTGGGAGGCTTCGTGTGCACAAGGTCCAGAGGGGAGGAGCTGCCTCTGAGCCTGAGTAGTTTTCTGCTTCCATGGAGGTTGTGTATGGTCTCTGCCACATGTGCACAAGGTCCAGAGGGGAGGAGCTGCCTCTGAGCCTGAGTAGTTTTCTGCTTCCATGGAGGATGTGTATGGTCTCTGCCACGGGGCCCATGGCTCAGATGAAGAGGGTGGTGGTCCTGCTTACATGACTCATCCAGAAAGGCTGTCAGGGGCCCCAGAGCTGTCATCTAGGCAAGTGGGAGTTCTGGCTGCTCCTTCCAGAGCTTCACCCTCGATTAGCCAATGGGCTTTGAGTAATCATTCCACCTGCGAGCCTCAGTTTCCTTATCTGTCAGGGTGGCATCTTTCCCTGCCCTTCCCACTGACCTCAGCCGGATAATGGGTGTGTGTGTGTGTGCCTTGGCTCACACAACCAAACTACTGAACGACAGGGTGGAGCTTCCCCCAGCGTGGGGGATTAAAGATGTAATCTCTCAGCCAGAGCTCTCCTCTCTCTTGCTCATCGTGGCCTCTCATCTTCCCCCATTCCAGCTTGGGTCTCAGTCACAACCTGCCTCAGCCCCCTAGAATTCTCCCATAAGAGGAAATGAACCCTGTCAATTTTAAGTGACAAAATCTCCGTGTCAACATTAGGACTAGGGGTGTGGTAGATGGGTAAGGATAAGGTATGCTAATTGGCCCAGTTTGGGTCACGTTCCCCTGCCTGGTCCAATCATTGTGGTCCATGATAATGGACTATTTTGACCAGTCCACTTGGGGATGGCTCTTACCATGAAGGAGGGGGAACCTTGGTGGGATGTCCCGGTTGAGCGCTACAGTGAGTATGCCCTCTAGGGCACTTGTCTTTTTTTCTGTCTGTGTGTAAGACCCACTCCGGTGACTGGAATAGAGTAAGCATTGAACAGCCTTGGCAGTGAACACACTGACACCCAAGATTACATTGATGCGTGTATCTGTTTATGGCCTCTGGGAGGCAGGATCTGGCTAGGTGGAGTTGGTTGTTAGTGGCTGGACTTAGAAATTAATATCTGTTCCCTGGGTCTAGCCCTGGTGCTGCCTCTTCTCTTTCCTGATCTGCTACAGTCTGACGACCCTCAGGCACCTGCAGGCATCTTATTTAATAATTGGTTATTTTCTGGTTTAAAATTCAAGGCCCTCGCTGGGCGGTGGTGGCACATACCTCTAATCCCAGCACTCAGGAAGCAGAGGAGGACAGATCTCTGTGAGTTCAAGGCCAGCTTGGCCTACAAAGCAAGCTCCAGGACAGCTAGAACTGTTACACAGAGAAACCCTGCCTCAAAAAACAAACAAACAAACAAAAAACCCAAACTAAACAAAACCTAAAAACCATAAACCAAAAACCAAACAAATAAAAAAATTCAAGCCTCTCAAAAGTGAGTTACATTCTGTTTGTTTACTGTTGAGTCCCCAATGCCTAAGTGTCTGAAACTAATAACTAGTCAATTAATACAGGTGGAAAGAAAGTGACCACTACCATTGTCTGGCACAGTGTCACCAGTAGAGACCCGTCTATTTCTGGTTTCCTGTTATCTGTCTCCCTTCTTTCTTGTTCCTGTGGATGGATATAAGCAAGTACTTTTTATCATTAACACATGCTGAACTTTACACGTGGGCTTCATGTGTGTGGGGGGGGGGGGAAGGAGGATGCATGTACCTGTGGGGGTCAGAGGTCAGCTGTTGCTCCTCAGCTGCTTTCTGTTTTGGGGAATTGCTTTCGGGGTTTTTTGTTTTGTTTGTTTGGTTTGTTCGAGATAGGATGTTTACTGTCCTGAAAATCGCCAAGTAGACTAGGCTGGCTGAGCAGGGAACCCCAAGGATCCTCCTGTCTCTGCCTCTGGGTGCCTGATTACAAGATATACTCAGCTTCGCAAAAGGCATATTCAGCAAGCACTGTAATGAGACATCTCCCCAGCTCTGGGGACTTTGAATTTCTGCTACTAGTTACAATATTTAAGGCATTCCACGTGTGTGACTCTGCCCTGCCCCTGTTGTACGGAAGTACATAGCAATCTTGGAGCTAGCTCTTTTTTTCTATTGAAACTGCTATGGGCACAGAAAATTGGGTTCCTTTACCAGGAACGAAGGTCTTTTGTGTCAGTGTTGTTCATGGGGCAGTTTGTATAGGAAATCTTAAGAGTTCACAGAAGGCCAGTCATCTTAAAAATGCCTCACGGTATTTCATCTTCCAGGTTCCAGATGGCCTTAGAGTCCTGCTGACCTCATGGGATAACAGAGTGTTCTTTAGCAGCTTGGCACCCCTGTATTCTGTGCCCCTGGATATTGCTGTGACTTTCCTGGTGGACCCAATACTCAGCTTGTTCACATTGTGGTGTTGCCGTTAGCTTTCTAGAAAGAGGCAAAGCCAAGATAACCAAGATTTGGGTTAGGTGTGATGGAGGATACCTCTAATTACAGAACTCAAAAGAGTGAGGCAGGAGGATTGCCACGGGTTTGAGAACCAGTCTAACCTTCATAGGAAGTCCCAGAACAGCTAGGGCTACATAGACAGAGATTCTACATCAAAACCAGACAATCACATTTTTACCAGTAAGGCTCTTCTCTGTCAAATTTGTTGCTCCCAAAGGTCCTAGTGAAAAGTTAAAGTGTCATAGCGAACAGTGGGGTAAGTAGATGGCTGTGGGATTCTTACACCACCCCCACCCTGGGGCCACAGCCAAGTCCTTTTTTCTACAGCTTTATCTTCTCCACAGCGCCTGGCTCATCTCTCCACCCTTCCCACAGGCTCTGGAGCCTGCTGGCTGGTGGCTTCCCACACCTACAAGCACAGTGGCTTGGGGACTGAGCAGCTGGCAGGTGCAGCTCTTCCCTGGGTGCCACCCTCAGGGGAGGAGCTGACTCTCCTTGGTTTCTTGTGCTGGCCTGCACTTAATAGCTCAGGGAGACCTCAGGTACTATGCGCAGAGTATTCCACTGAGTTGTGGAAGGCTTGGGGAGGTGAGGCATGTCACCCATGTCCACTCATGTCCCCTGAGTCCTGGAGAAAACTCACTCAGGAGTGCTTTTGCATCTGTTAATTGCTTTTGCATGACTGTGGCCAAAACACCCATGAAGTGACTTGAGGGTTGAAAGCTTTATTGAGCGTTTGGGTCCCTTGTGGCAGGGAAAGCATGGCTGAGATGGTAGGGGCATGCAGACAGGCTGTTCACACTGTGGCTGACCAGGAAGTGGAGCCAAATCAGGAGCCCGGAATCAGGGATCACATTTAAAAGCCCACCTCTAGGGATATATTTCTCTCACCTGGGCACTGCTACCCAAAGGTTCCACAGCCGCTCCAAACAGTGCCACTGCCTGGCCAACAAGGAAGCTGAACAGGAGCCTGTGGGGGAACGTGTTAGATGTCCCTACTAGGGGTGTGGTGTCTGAACCTGGGACAGGAGGACCCATCTTGTCTTCTTTTAAAACAAATCTGCTGGCCTCCATTAAATTGGGGATAAAGAGAAAAGCCGGCCCAGTAGGTGTTAACCAAGACTGTCCCCAACAAAAAAGAACCTGTAACCACTCCACCCACGAACCCTGACTCTGTCCCAGGCTCATCCTGGTAAGGAGCAGCTCTTTCCTCGGGCTCTTCACAGCTTGGCATGTGTCTGGGGCTCAGAGGAGACACTCTCAGTCCATGGTCAGCTTAAAGTCCACCCACCCATGCTGGAAAATCCCATTTGGTATCGCTTCCCAGGCAGCTCAGGGCTGCTGCTGTTATCTAACACCTCAGCCCTCTATTTGCTCTGATCATAGATCCAGAAAGGCCTGAGAGGCAGTAGGAGTTTCCCCTCCCCTGGAACCCCACTCACAAATACTGGCACTAACTCTGCTGTAGAAGTCAGCCAGGGGTGGGCATGCCAGTTTCCCCCCTGAGCCTGAAACTCCTACAGGCAGAGGTTTCCAGTGCAGAACAAGGCAGAGCAATGCAGAGCAATGCAAAGAGATGCAGACGATGCAGAGCGCCGCAGAGCGCTGCAACTTTCGCCCATGTTGCTGTGCTCATGTTGTTGTGATGAGGGGATTGGCTCACTGGAGACCACAGTGAGGAGTGCTTGCCCTTGAAATGACTCTTGTACCTCCCAGTCTCTAGGGACAGAGGGAGGAGATTTTTATCCATCCATTCATCCCATTTTTTTTTTCCGACAGGATCTCACATATCCAAAATTGACCTCTATGTAGCCAAGGATGACCTTGAACTTCTGATCCTTCTGCCTCTACCTCTCAAATGATGGGGTTGCAGGTGTGTACTACCATACCCAGTTTATATAGTGTTAGGGACCAACCCCCAAGCCTCGTACATGCTAGGCAAGCATTCTCTCAACAGGGTGACAGCCCCGGTTCTGCGGTTCTGCGCGCCATTCTCTAACATTCCACTTCCACTGTGGTTGAAACTTTAGTGGGATCCAGCTTCTTCCAAGAAGGGACTCCCAGAGGGTAGAAGGATTCCGCCACTGCTTTGTCAGCTCAGGACCACAAGAACTACCTTTTCCTGCCCAGGTTTGCAGAATCAGTCCCCTCCAGGTTGGCTTGACGGGTGCTCGGTTGGACGAACCTGGCTGGTGGTCTACTCATGGAGGTGTGCCATCGCCCCCTGTCAAACCAGTAGCAGAAAACTTGAGTAGATGTCTGCATGAAGGCACAGTGCTCCAGGGAAAGAGCCCAGACCCAGAGCCCTGAGCGCCGGCTCTCCTTTCTTCAGCTCTGTCTCTGGGTGGCTGACCTACCTGACCTTGCTCCATCTCTCTCCCGGCATGCTCTGTAAGACCTTATACCACTCGTACGTCCAGGGAAGGAGAAACCCAGGGCGTGTTCTGCTCAGGAGACTTCTGTGGTCCCACTGAAAGAAAGGTCTGTCCTACGCAAGCAGCTACCCTCCCCCATCACACTGTGGTTTCCAAGACAGAGACAGCACGAGAGTGGCTTTATTTCTTTTAATCACTAGGAGCCTCTGGTCTATGCCAAGCATGTCCATACTGCTTCTCTCACGGGTCCTTGGGCAGTAGTCACCAGCCTCCTACTTCTTAGCTTTGCCTTTCTTTCCTTTATTGGCTTTACTGACCTTAGGAGAGTCCTCTAGGGTCGCCTGGCCAGCAGTGATACAGGGAAGTGGGGGTGGAGGAGCACTGAGGCTCAATGTCTTCTTCTGCAGCCTCAGGTCCAGAATGTCAAAGGCCGCCTGGATCTCGTACTGCAGAAGCTCCTGCAGGCATGCGATCTGGATACGGATGGCCTCGCTGACCAGACGCTCCAGAGCCTGCAGGACACACACCAGTGAGCATGCTTATAGGCCTGCCAAGGCCCATCCTCCCACCGACAGCTGTGGCTCCCCAGAGTGGTGGCCCTCCTCTGTGGACATCACCGCCTACGTACAGCAGCTCTCTCCCTTCCCCTGTCAAGTCCTGGGTAGCAATCTCCTTGTGTGTGTCATTTGTCCCTCACATGGTTCTGGGACCAGAGGCCAGTGCCAAGTAATGTTCCACATGGCCATAGGGAGCTCCTCCCACCTCCCGACTGTCCTCACATCGCACAGTCCTGGTGACTTCATTGGAGGGGACAGGTAGAGCTTTAGAGAATGGGGTTAACTCTGGACCAGTCCACGACAGGAAGAATATGAGCTCAACTCCCATTTGCCATCCTAGCAGGACACACTGTGACCCCCTTCACATTCCTGACCCTATAGTGTTCTAGAGTTATGACAGAGAAGTTATGCATGATATCTGGGAGTGATGAGGGATAAACATTGGGATATATATTGTTTGTATATACATACTTAAGATCTGGTATGCAGTTTGCTCCAGAATATTCCTTGGATGTTATTTCAATATAAAATTCATGTTTTTTTCCCAGATCTTTAGAGAAGGACTGAACGCTACAAAGATGCTCATTTTCCCTGTGGTGATGGCTGTTGAATGCCTTTCTCAGGCTTACTGCCAGGGCTCCCAAGCTTTGCTGGAGGGCCCCATGGAAGATTTAAGGGGAGCTGAGAGGCATGGTGGAACAGGAGCTGGCATTTGGCAGCCCTCTCCTGCCCTAGCTTACAGACGCCACAGTATCCTAGAGTATGGTCCTTAAAGGACCTGGAGACAAGCTGTCACTGAACTTCCTGGACCCCCATTGAATGTCTGCTGTTGTTGTTTTGTGACAGAGTCTCATGTAGTTAAGGCTGGTCTTGAACTCCTGATCCTCCTACCATCACCTCCTGATTAGTAGGATCATAGGTGTACACCACCATGCCTGACTGCCTACTTGAGATGTCTTAATGTACTTAGCATGTCTTGTCCTGTTACTATGTGTCAGGAGCCCTAACCCTGGATGAGTATCATCCAACCTGCTGGGTTATTATTTTAGCAGTTTCTCAAATATAATTTTGAACTTCGGAGGAATACTTTGTTTGGGCCACACACCAGAAGTCAAAATTAACCAAACAACAACCAGAACCCCTTCAATACAATCTTGCAACTACCTCTCCTGCTGTGTCTATGCATGTGCTCTCTCTCTCTTTCTCTCTCTCTCTCTCTCTCTCTCTCTCTCTCTCTCTCTGTCTTGCTCTCTCTCACTCTCTCGCTCTCTTGCTCTCTCTTTTATGCTCGCATGTGCATGCACACACACACTCAGCCCTTCCAGTCTTCTCTGAGCTAGCTGCTCACACACCTTCCCTGAGCTGTCTGCACCCTAGGTCTCCATGATGACAGCTCTGATTGCAGACAAAGGGCACTGGGACATTCCCCAGCAGCTCAAAGATCCATGTTCCCTTTGTGACTCTGTCAGTGGAATCTGTCACCAGTCAATGACACGGAGGCAAAAGCTGTGGCTTCAAGGTCTGCAGGCCTCCACCAACTGTGAACTCTACTTCACAGTACCTTCATGGTGTGAGGCAATGATGTTCTTTAACCTCATTATTGTCATCACAAAAATGGGGCCATGAGTTTCTACTCTGCCGGGATGCTGTTCAAGGATGTGCATGCAAAGTCTATGGGAGATGCTAGATGCCCATATGACTCTCTGTCCCCACTACCAGGGCAGACAGTGAAGGAGGCCTGTGTGTTTTAGTCCAGTCTGCTCTGTCTCAGAGATCCTGGGGCTGGCAGGCAGAGCCTCACCTCCCTCCTCAAGGTCGGACGGGGCTGCAACTGCGCTGGAGCCTCCTCGACCCCGAAGGCCTTCTGCAGTCTGTGTGCCTGATCCAGGCTCAGTGTCTCCTTCAGCATTAACACGTCTGAGCGCTTCTGTGCTTCCGCTGTGCTTAGTTCAGCCACCTGCTGCTCATGACTCCACACATCCCGATCCATGCCATCTGTTAGCGGCAGGGGCTGGGGCGGCGCACACATTTGCACGTGAGCAACTGTCAGGTTGACTTCCTGGTCCTGGCTCAGGACATACTGGTAGAGTCGATAGTGTCGGATGAAGGTGTTGTGGAAGTAGTCACAGAGAGCCAGCAGGTGGGTGACGTTGAACTGCTTCTGATAATCTCGGAGCTTGTTCCCTAGGACTGTCACAGCCTCCGTGATGGAGCAGCCTGGAAGTACAGAGGCACAGGGGACAGAGTATAAATCGGACTGTGAACCTGCATCCAACCTCAGAACCTGCATCCCGACTCCGCTTCTCCAGCCACTCATTAGCTCCCAAGAGCTCAGGGGTGCATCTCATTTCCCACTTTATCTTGGTTTCCAGGAAGTCCAGGACTGATCTTCTGCAGTAAGTTGGATTTATGGCATTTTCCCTATAGGACTGTTCCATCCTCTGTCTTTCAACTCTGTTCAGACTTGCTTCAACTTCAGCTTCCTCAGGAAGGGGAAAAGGGAGTACCAAAGGGTTTCTGCTTTTTGTGGGAAAGAAGGTGACTGAAGATGTATCCAGGTAACCTTTATACTGGGGATTTGGGACAGAGTTGGATAAATAGTGTTTACCTCACATAGAGAGTCAGCTATGAGAACAGCACCAAGGATGTCACTCCTCAGAGAGGGAACAGTTCTCTCCTGTCTCTTCCCATGCCTGAACCCTCTAGATACCTCAGGGCAATGGATTGAGGCAGACCTCCATCCAGGCTGCCAGAACCTGACACAGGAATTGGTACCCAAAGAGTCATGGCAGAAGGCTGTGCAGATAGGTGGCAGCAACTATTGGTGGAAAAGTAGGCAACAAGCAGATGGGAGGGACCCATGGGCTTTGTTTTCAGCACGAGACATTTTGGAGCATCTGAGTAGCAGGCTGGAGGTGAGCAGAAACAGGTTCTTGGTGTGGGAGTGGGAAGGCTGTGAGCAGGAGCAACAGGCCATGGTGGAGAGAATGACACATTTGGAGGACTGTCTGGGAGCAGGTGCAGGTCTGGTTCACCAACCAGAGGTTCTTGGCAGCACCTTGGGAACAGTAATTGTACCAACGCCTAGTGTCCCTTGCAACCCTATTCTTGTCAGAGCTGGGTGTCTGAGTAGAGAAGACTCCTCTACTGCAAGGACAGCTGATGGATAACAGCAGCATCCCCTGGGAACACAATGAAGGGAGAATCTGCACTCTGAGGAGCAGCTTGGCCCCTCATCTGCTACTGGCCTGGGTCCAGAAGCCAACCCAGCTCCCTCTTGCTGTGCCCTCTGGGGCTGGTACTTTCCTGAGTGACTCTGCTGTGTCACCTCTATGCATTGCCTTTGGGCTCACAGCTTCGGTTCCTCACAGTGGGAAGGGAAGGGTGGAGTGGGACAGTCAGTGGTGTGTGAGTATTGTCTCCGAGGCTGTCAGATATGGTGGAGGCTCAGGAAGCAAGCTGAGAATGGACCCAGAGGCAGGCGTCCCTTCAAAGGCTTTCTCCTCATGACCACTTCCACCCAATCTACTCCTCATAGAGGCACCACAGCCTACAAAAGAGGGCCAGACCTGGGACTAAGTACTCAAAATAAAAACTTGTAGAAGATGCTACATGTTCAAACCCTAACATCATTCAGATTCCCGCCTTGCCGTTCTCTTGAGCTCCTTTGACACACACACTTTGTCTTCTTTCCTCTTTCAGTTTAAAAAATCATATTATACTGAGCCACATAAGGCTAGTTTCATGCAAGTTCATAGTGCACTTTAAATACCCCGCATACTCTATGACCTCCCCCTCATCCCTTCCTCTCCATCAGCCCCCGAGTCAGTATTGTTTCCATTTTCATATCCTCTGCGCATGTATGGCTTTAACTCTACAATAACCACATGAGACAGAAACAGGACAGATTGAGGACCCAGACAGAAACCCATGCAGCTAGAACAAAAGATTCTAAAAGGATACATTGGGGAAAAGACAACTTCTTCAGCCAACAGTGCTGACAAATCTAGGAATCCACGTACAGAATGAGACTAGATTCCTATCTCTTGCACGTTGGTTTATCAAAACTCCCAATGAGTCAGAGGGAAGCACTTTCGATGCGACAAAAGTATCTGAGCTCTGAAGCCCAGCTCTACCAATGGCCCTCATCCTTAACATTCAAATTTCTTTGTCTGGGTTTCTTGAGCATCACATACATCCTGGTCAGTGGGAAGGAAGGACTAGGCCCAGTGGGAACCCTTGTCTGTGCCTCTCAGGCCTACACTGTAGAATCCTAGGGAACTTTCTGGGATGCAGATAGCTCCCTCCACACACAGCCCTGCCCCATCTACATCAGAAGATGAAGACTGGTTCCTAGGGCAGGATTGCTTTTAGCATTTCTTCCTTGTATCAGAGCCATGGGATCCCAGCATGGGCTACCAAGCAGGACGAAGGGCAACCAGCAGGAATGCATGCAGAGCCTCCACCCTCTGCATTCACTTCTGGGTGACCTGCCCGCTGCTTGGGCCTTTTCTGCATATGCGTGGGTCTGGCCTACTCATATTTGTAAGCATATTGGCAGATTCGCTTCTGCTTTTGGAGGGGGTGGTAGTGGTTGAACATGATGTGGGATAGGCAGTCTTGGCCTTGGGAGCAGGTGCGGGCAAAGATGAGGGCACAGGTATGCTACAGATTACCTAGCAAGAATGGAGGATGCATGGATAAATACCTGTGGTGCATGCGGGGCCCAGGATGAGAAAGGCGGGGAGTCCAGAGGGGCTGGACAGAGGATGGACAGGTGCTGAAGAAAAGGCAGGAAAGAGTTCCTGTAGCATAGAATCCTTATGTTCCTCCAAGATAACCCCCTCGGAGGAAGGGAAGCAAAAACAAGAAGCAAGAGGTTGAGCAGGCTTCAGACTAAGATGGCAGTCAAGTAGAAGGACCACCAGGAAGACATTGTTTCTGTACATGAAAGCTGGCCTGCAGGCCTGAGTGAAGCCCTGTGTGTGAACAGTCACGAGGGGACCCATCAGGACTCCTCTAGGCTCCTCGCAGTGTGACCCTGCCAGAAGGTACTCTGTTCTACATGCAGCCTGACTTGGCTTGGCTGTGCATAGGGTGGGGAACCTGTCCCTCTATGTGGGTGGCCATATCCGCTGCATTCTCCAAGGCCATCCCATCCTCTGCATCCCCAGCAGCCATACACGACATCTGTGAGGTCCAGTCATGTCCCGATCTTCCTACGATTTGTTATACGGCTTTCTTGAAAGGTAGGGAAATACTAGTGCAGCCTTTGCTTGGGTCAATGGGAAGAATTTGATCGGTCAAATTGGTCAACTGGCTGAATTTGAACTCTACCAGAGATGCTGCCTGGGCTCAGTAGACCTTGTCCCGCGCTGCCGTGAGCTGCACACTCTGCTCCCTGCATCCCAGTGACTCAGCACAGAGGGATTAAGCAGGAGAAGTCTCTGGTAGAGGCAGGCAGAGCTGGGCCTGCACATTGCTCTTCAATAACAGGGAGTGGCCTTCATTTGCATTGGCCACTGGGAACTTCCTGAAGTCTGTCCCCAAACCCCTGGAGGCCCACACCTGTGAGGAGGAGCAGCGTGGAGGAGGAGAGGAATGATGGAAGGGGGGTGTGGGGGAGGATCTGCCTATGGCAACACAAGATGCTTGCTTGCTCCAGCACTGGGCAAAAAAGACCTGGAAGGGGAGTGCTGGCATCTCCATAGCAGCACAGGAGATGAGCCCGATCTGAGGGTGCGGAGGACACGGAAGCGGTGAGGAGGGGCTGATCTTTCTGGATGGGCACCGGGTGACCTAGGTGTCTCCGACAAGATGGTCTGGTTGCCTTGTTTTGGATCCAAGGCAGAATAGTCAAGCCAGGACACAACCTGACAACGTGACTTTCTTAGCACCTGAGCGAGAAGCCAGGCCTGCGGTCTCCATCAAGCTCCCTTCTGTGTTCCCCAGCATCCAGGAACCTCTGTAGTGACTACCAAGACAGCGTTCACCTCAGGGTTGGAGAATCCTATAGTATTGTGTCATATGCCCCTGTGCCCCTTGGGTTCCCAAACCCCTCTCAGCTCAGGGAAGCTCATCCTTATTTATCCACAGGGCACACTGAGTCTCAGAGAGAGGCAGAGGGATTCGCTCAAGGATGCATAGCTGATGAATGGCAGAGTCTAAATACAACACCGGCCTCTTGCCTCCAAGTGGCTTCAAGCTCTCTTTGTAGATTCTTAGATGTAGATGCAGAAAGGACCTCAACTCTCTGATTTCTAAAGGCCGTTCTGTAGTAGGTACTATATCAGTGATGCATGGTCTGAGCCAAAGACCTTGAAAATAAACCCTTCCAAGGATACCGAGCACCCCGAATATATGCTAATGAGCTCAGTCCTATCATCAACAAGGTGGAGCAAATGCAATGCTTTTCAAATCTCTTAGGGGGTAGACCATCTCTCTACACCAAGGTTCTTGTTATTCTAAAGGTAGATAATTGAGGTCCAGAAAAAGGGTGGGACCTGTCCCAGCCAAGGGACCAGGGTCTGGTCCTGGATTTTGTTTCAATTCCTAACCTGGGGAAGGGAGATGTTTCTACTTCTTTTCCCTTGACCCTGTGGCTTCTTGTGGTCAGAAGTGTCTCTGAACGTAGCTGGCCACAGTTCCTGAGGCAAGGAAGGTCTAGGCTGGGGCAGGAGACACCATTGTTCTGTTGCCCTGATGTGTGTACTATGTCTGCCCTGCTGACCAATGGCCAGGGACACACAGCACTTTGAGATGACGGCTGTGAGATTTCTCCACCTTTGCCTGGCACTGTTTCAACGTCACCTGTCTATCCCTGGGTCTCTGGGATGCTGGCTCCCTTTCTCTTTAGAGCAGGATGTCCCCACAGGAAGCCCCTCTTCTGCGGAGGCCAGTGGCACTGCAGGCACAGGAGAGTAGGCAGTCTGATTACAAAACCCCTGGAGAAGGACCCGTCAAGATCTTCCCAGACTGTCAGGCTGAAACTTCCCCTCTGCCTTGGGCTTTAGATTGGAGTGACAGCCTTTCACTGATCTCCGCCTCCTTGGCTGGCAGTCCCTGTGAGTTCCCCACCGAGCCCAGGCTTTGATACTGGGAGCTGAGCTCAGAGTTTGGCTTCTCCACAGAGTAGCTCAGTGAATCCATGAGAGCCCAGGCTGAGGACTCACGGAGATGTAGTTCACACCTGGTCACAGCATGTCCTCGCTTGTACAGGTGACTCCTTCTAGAAATCAGTGCTTTCATCTGGAAAATGGAGCCAATAAAAATTTTGCCTTGTCAGGTCTGAAGACAGTGACTATCCAGGGCTTCCCATAGGGATAAATAATGTTTTTGTGTGTGTGTGTGTGTGTGTGTGTGTGTGTGTTCACCCTCTCCTTTCTCCTTAGGTCTCCACCAGCACCTCCCTGGGAATAATTTGGAATCTATCTGGTTCTCTAGGGGTGGGGTACTACCTTAGGGTCCTGAGTACTGGATGGTGACCGCCATCCTGTTTCTTGATAGTCACCTACTGTCTGGTGTATGATATGGGACATGGGTGCCCAAGGATTCTAAAATGTGCTGATGGATGGGTTAGGGGTAGATCAGGTGTCCTCCTTGGTCCCTTTTCACTCTAAGAAGCTATGAGGATTTCCATGGAGCTGAAGGTCCTCAGAGTCATAGTGGGCTACAGTGGGTGCTGGGAGCCATGACTCTGCAACCCCATCGTTTTAACTGTCCCCCTGCCTGAGATGGAAATAACCAAATAATCCTCCGATGTCAGGGACCTGACTCTGTACCCAGCCTGCCAATCAGCTACTTTATACAGCACCTTTTCCCGGGATGCTAGGGACTCAACTGGCTGAGGAAGGGCAGGAATAAGATGGCAGATGGTCACAGTCAAGAGATGGAGGACTGACATCCGTCCATAGGTGACATAGAGAGCTGGCAGACACAGGTTACTCTCTTAGTCTGGGCTGAGACATGAACCCCTCTGGAGCCCTCCTGCTGGTGGCTGGGATCAGTCCCCAGACTCAGGATGTAACTCAAGGTGACCAGTTAGGAGGGCACTCCCAGACAGCTTACCTGGCCCTCCTAGGTGTTTCTTCTTCCTGCATGCCAGCTTCCTATCCCACTAGAGGTAGGGGCTTCTCTCAGCTACCTCTCTACCTCTCCGGCCTGCCTACACCCCAGGTGCTCAGGTCCCTGATCAAAATGCAAAGTCACCAAGCCGGGTGTGGATTCTGAGTCAGAGTCCTGGTTTCAAATCCTGAACTCACTTACCCTAGGAGCATTCTTAGGAAAGTTAATCTCTCTGGGTCACAGCATCTCACCTTTGAAACACTTACTCTCGTACCAGACCATAGGGGAGATTATTGATGCCACAGGGAAGGCTAGACTTTTCATAGCCACCCTTGGCAGGATAGACAGTCTGGCCAGGGAAGGATAATGCTTCTGTGGCAGGCTTGTTGACATAGTTAGCTGTGACCTCACTCTGCATACTGGTTGAGTACCACCCTGAACTGCTTTTGTTTTTCTTTTAATATGGACTCTGGTGGTATCGTACAGGATGGCTTCTGTCTCAATCTCTTAAGTTCTGAAAAGGTAGACATATGCCACCATATCTGGCTTCTTCATATTTTTACACTGGATACCTAACCACCCCCAAAGACCTCAGAATGTTTTTTTTTTGGGAGGAGGCGATAAGGCCTTTAAAGTAGCTGGGGGTTAAATGAAGCCATGTAGTCTGAGTGGGGCCTTAAGTGAGAAGTAGTGGACATGGACAGAGGGGACCACGTGAGGACATGGGGGAAGGGTGGCGGCAGCTGAAGGCCAGCGAGAGCAGTCTTAGGAACAAGCGGCCTTCCTGGACTTGCATCCTCCAGAACGGTAAGGAAGCAGGTGTATGTATGTTGCTGCCTCTTGTTGCCTATGGTACTTTCAAGGGTGGCCCGAGGCATCATATCCACCCAGGGGAAACTCTAAAGTGAGAGTTGCCAGTTTGTCCCAAGAAACATTCTGGATCTCCACCAATGGCCTTGAAGGAAACTTTGGCAAAGAACTTGGCTCTAACGCCTCCATCCTGGCCTGGTCTGAGGGTACCCCTGCTCAGTCTGTCACCTGTTCTCTGCTTTGCTAGACTAGGATGCTGCAGGGGGTGGTGGTGAGGGCACAGAACTTCTCCATGGCCATGAGTACCCTGGGTGGAAGAGCCATGCCGGGTAGCCTGGTGACTCACTGCTTACTCCAGGTCTGGGCTGCTGGGGACAGGCAGGTGGCTGCCTTCCCACCCTGTGGTGGCCTAGTGACATTTCCTGGAGAATCAGGAGTGGCATGGGTGGGACTACGGATGCCAGGACCATGACACACTCTGCTCTGCTCCTATTAGCTGCTCCTCCAGGCTGCCTTCCTATTAGCGCCGGGATTTCGTGGCCAGGCAATCGGACAGGGGTGTCTTCCAACTTCATGTGTCCATATTGTCATAGTGACAAGATGTGGAAGTAGGGAGCTGGCTGGGAAGAGTCCTCCAGGCAAGCAGAGGCCAGGGGCTGCCGAGTGAAACTGAGGTAGCTCAGGTTGCCTCAACCCCCTTCATCCCTTCCTTCCTGCCCATGGCTTCCTGAGCAGCCGCATGTTGGGTTCCCTCTTTTCTCCCGAGTCCCCTGTGGCTTGGGTACAGAACATAAAGCCTGCCCTTTCCTGCCATTCTCTCCCAACCAGGATGTGGGAGACTGGAAGAACCCTGCCCCTTGACCCTATGGCTGGTGATCTCACCCTAGGCCAGCTGGATGTGAGTTTCCCAGCCTTCCCGGAGGCTGACCCAAGAAGGTGCCAAGTACAGAGCCTGGAATTGAGGCCAGAAGATCCTGGGAGCCCTTTTTCCAGGACGAAATCAGCTTATGCTTTTGAATAAAGGGCTGCCATTTCCCTCCCAGTGCTGGGTTCGATTGGGCAAGGAGATAAGCTGAGCTGGCAGCCATCCTGGCAGGGCTCTGAATCACTGTTGTGCAAACACAACCCCTCCTTAAACCCTGCCTGCCAATGTCCTCATCTGTCGTGCAAACAAAATACAACCATCCTTAGCCTAGGTTAGCCACAACAAAGCACCCCAGGGAAGCCACCTGCCAAGAAGAGTGGCAGCCAGCGTGGATATCAGCCGAAACAGAAACTCGGATGGTGTTGGCCTGTGGCCCCCACTGAGTGCGTCCTATGCCAGTGCCTGTCATAGGTGTGATGTACCTAGGAGGGGCTGGGGCAGGATGCAGGGTAGGAGTGCCCTCATCAGGACAGTGCACAGCTCTGTCACTCATCTAGATAGGTGATTGTGCGCATGTGTGCCAGGAGAGGTCACGGCCTACAGCAGCTGGGTTAGATGGCACGCGGAGATTTCCTGGGCTTCTTTTCTGCTGATCCATAGCCTGAGCCCATCTGCAGATGAAGGGAAGATACACAATGCCTTGTCCTGGAACCTTATTCTGGACTATTAGCTTTTCACTTAGCCCGATGCACTTGACAGAAGCTCCAGCAGTGTGACTGGCCAAGGGGGTGCAGAGACAAAGCTGGTGTTTACAAGAACACCCTCTGTCTACATTGGTGTTCCCTCTGCTGGTGAGGCTCCAGGAGCTCCTAATAAATGAAGGCAGGTTCTCTTGAAGAAGCTAATGTGTTAACCAACTGCTTCAAGAATAAGTATGTGGAAGAGAAAAAGAAAAGATGTTGATGCAAGGGCACGGCTATTGGACTGCCAGTTTTACCTGATCCAAATCGGAGGGTGCATAGGGTGATTTCTGTGCTCAGGAAACAACATCAAACCATGGCACTGGAGGGAGGAGAATAGAATGGAGAACATTTGTCTGGTTTTCTCAAAACATAGAAAAATTGGGGCTGGAGAGATGGCTCAGCAGTTAAGAGCATTGCCTGCTCTTCCAAAGGTCCTGAGTTCAATTCCCAGCAACCACATGGTGGCTCACAACCATCTGCAACGAGATCTGGTGCCCTCTTCTGGCCTGCAGGCACACAAACAGACAGAATATTGTATACATAATAAATAAATAAATATTGTAAAAAACATAGAAAAATTTCAAAAATATTAGCATTGACAAGCTTCACTGGGAACAGAAGCCAGGAGCAAATTCAGTCCCTGGAGGCAACATAGTCCCAGGACACTGGGGGATCAGGATTGAGCCAGCAACCAGATTCAGAGTCAGTGATCTCCACCGGAACAAGTACAGGGGAGTAACCGCTGAGCAAGTGAGCCAAAGCCAGAGACTGGTGAGGGTCTGGATGTGAATCTGGGACCTTTAAGGGAGTACACCTAAGCCAGAACCCTGGTGGGTCTGGGCATGAGTCTAGGACCTCCCAGGAATTAGGCCTGAGCCAGGACCTCTGCCAGTCTGGGCGTGAGGGAACCTTGGACCAGAGATCTCAGGTGTGAGTCTGGGGCCTCAGAGGGAGTAGGCCTGAGCCAGGACCTCTGTGAGTCTGGGCATTGGTCTGGAATATCAAAGGGAATAGGCAGGAACCTGAAACCTCTGTGGGTTTGAGCATGAGTCTGGGACCTCTGAGGGAATAAGCAGATCCTCTGTGGGTCCAAGCACACTGGAGCTGGGACGTCCAAGGCAGTAGACCAGAGCTAGAAACCTTTCCAGGTCCAACTCCAAGCCAGGGACTTCTGCAGGACAGGATCCAAACCAGGATTTAAAGAAACAGGGTAAAGCCGGCAATGTAGGCCAAAGTAGGCCTGAGACAGCAAACTCCAAGGGAGCAGAGCAAAGCACAGGAGTGCTGAGCTATCTCCAGGAACACAGAGTAACCAATTGGGTAACTAGAACTGTGACACTGACTGTACCACAAGGAACAAACATCTGAGCTTTGGATTCACTGGCATCTAGAAGATTATTCAACAGAATCTCAGAAAGCCCCAACCACAAATATTAGAGGAAAAGATGAGTAGTAAAGGTAAGATCACATGCAACACCGCAAAGAGCAACACAATACCAGTAAAACCTAAAGACCCTACAACAGCAAGACCTGAACAACCAAATATAGATCCAGTGTTCTGTAAGCTTCTTGTATCTTCATAGGCATATCTTTCTTTAGGTAGGGAAAGTTTTCTTCTGTAATTTTGTTAAATATATTTTCTGTGTTTTTGAGTTGAACTTGTTCTTCTTCTATACCTATTATTCTTAGATTTGGTAAGAAGAAAATGACCTAAAAAAATAACTTCAAGAGAATGTTTGAAACTCTTAAAGAGGAAATGAGAAATTCCCTAAAAGAAAAAGAGGAAAAGACAAACAAAAAATTGGAAGACATCAGCAAATCACTTGAAGAAAACCAAGAAAAAGAAATCAAACATATGAAAGAAACTATTCAGGACTTGAAAACTGAAATAGAGACAATAAAGACACCACAAGTTGAGGGAATTATAGAAACAGAAATCATGAGAAAATGATCAGGAACCACAAACGCAAGCGTGAACAGCAGAATAAGCAGAATAAAAGAGATGGAAAAGAAAATCTCAAGCGCTGAAGATACAATAGAGGAAATAGACTCATCACTTAAAGAAAACATTAAATCGAACAAAATTTTAACACAAAATATCCAGAAAATATGGGACACCAGGAAAAGGCCAAATCTAAGAATAATAGGTATAGAAGAAGAAGAAGTTCAACTCAAAAACACAGAAAATATATTTAACAAAATTATAGAAGAAAACTTTCCCAACCTAAAGAAAGATATGTCTATGAAGATACAAGAAGCTTACAAAACACCAAATAGACTGGATCCAAATAAAAAGTGCTCTCGTGACATAATAATCAAAGCACTAAACATACAGAGTAAAGAAAGAATATTAAGAGCTGCAAAGGAAAAAGACCAAGCAACATATGAAGGTAGACCTATCACAATTACACCTGAATTCTCATTGGAGACAAGGAAACCCAGAATATCGTGGTCAAGTGTTATGCAGACATTTAGAGACCACAGATGCCAGCCCAGACTACTATCCCCAGCAAAACTGTCAATCACCATAGAAGGATAAAACAAGATATTCCACAACAAATCTAGATTTCACCAATACCTAGCCACAAGCCCAGCCCTCCATGAAATACTAGAAGGAAAACTCCAACCCAAGAAGTTGGCTACACCAACAAAAACACAGACAATTGATGGTTTCATAGCAGCAAATTCCCAAATAGGGAAAAATGCACAAATTAACACCACCAACAATGAAAACTAAACCAATAGGAAATAGCAATCACTGGTCGTTAGTATTCCTTAATGTAAATTGACTCAACTCACCTATAAAAAGGCACAGGCTAACAGATTGGATATGAAAACAGAATCCATCCTTCTTCTGCATACAAGAAACACATCTAAACCTCAAAGGCAGATATTGTCTCAGAAAAAAAGGGTTAGGAAAAAATATACCAATCAAATGGACCTAAGAAACATGTGGGTATAGCTATCCTAATATCTAACAGACTTCAAACTAAAATCAGTCAAAAGAAACAAAGAAGGTCATTTCATATTAGTCACAGGAAAAATCCATCAAGAGGAAATTTCAATACTGAACATCTATGCCCCAAATACAAGGGTACCCTCATATAAAAAGAAACACTTCTAAAGCTTAAATAATGCATCAAACCCCACACACTAATAGTGGGAGACTTCAACACTCCCCCCTCACCACTGGACAGGTTAATCAGACAAAAAATGAACAAAGAAATAAGAGAACTAACAGATGTTATGACTCTAATGGATTTAACAGACATTTATAGAATATTCAATCCAAACAGAAAAGAATATACCTTCTTCTCAGCACCTCATGGAACCTTCTCAAAAATTGACCACATACTCAGTAACAAAACAAACCCCAACAAATACAAAAAATTGGAATAACCCAATGTACCTTATCAGATCACCATGATTTAAAACTAGAAGTCAACAGCAATACTAATTCCAGAAAACCCACAAACACATGGAAATTAAACAATGCTGACCTGGATCATTGATGAGTCAAGGTAGAAATAAAGGGAGAAATTAAAGACTTTCTAAAATTCAATGAAAATGACCACACAACATACCCAAATTTATGGGATGCAATGAAAGGGATAAGTGTTAAGAGGCAAGTTCATAGCACTAAACGCCTACATAAAGAAGCTGGAAAAATTCCACACTAGTGAGTTAACAGAACATTTGAAAACTTTAGAACAAAAAGAAGCAAACTCACTTAAGAGAACTATATGGCAGGAAATAATCAAATTGAGAGTGGATATCAACAAATAGAAACAAAGAAAACAAAACAAAGAATCAATGAGACAAAGAGTTGGTTCTTCGAGAAAATCTACAAAACAGACAAAACTTTATCCAAACTAACCATAAGGCAGAGAGAGAACATCCAAATTAACAAAATCAGAAATAAAAAGGAGGACATAATAACAGACATGGAGGAAATACAGAGAATCATCAGGTTATATTTCGAAAACCTGTACTCCACAAAATTGGAAAACCTAAAGGAAATGGACAACTTTCTGGATTAATATTACTTACCAAAATTAAATCAAGACCAGATAAGCAATTAAACAGACATATAACCGCTGAAGAAATAGAAACAATCATCAAAAGTCTCCCAACCAAAAAAAGACTAGAACCAGATGGTTTCAGCTCAGAATTCTACAAGATTTTCAAAGACGAACTAATACCAATACTCCTCAAATTATTCCACACAATAGAAACAGAAGGAACGTTGCCAAACTCTTTTTATGAGGCTACAATTACCCTGACACCCAAACCGCAGAAAGTCATTACTAAGAAAGAGAATTACAGACCAATCTCACACATGAACATTGATGCAAAAATACTAAATAAAATACTGGCAAATCAAATTCAAGAACACATCAGAACAATCATCCACCATGATCTCAGAGATGCAGGGATGGTTCAATATACAGATATCTGTCAACACAATCCACTATATAAACAATCTGAACAATAAAAAACACATGATCATCTTATTAGTTGCCAAAAAAGCTTTAGACAAAATACAACATCCTTTCATGATAAAGGTCTTGGAGAGAGCATGGATACATGGAACATACCTAAACATAATAAAGGCAATATACAGCAAGCCAACAGCCAACATCAAACTAAATGGAGAGAAACTCCCAGCAATTCCACTGAAATCAGAAACAAGACAAGGTTGTCCACCCTCTCCATATCTATTCAATATAGTTCTTGAGGTTCTAGCTAGAGCAATAAGACACCAAAAGGAGATCAAGGGGATACAAATTGAAAAGAAGTCAAACTCTCGCTGTTTGCTAATGATATGATAGTTTACATAAGTGGTCCCAAAAACTCTACCAAGGAACGTCTACAACTCATTAACACTTTAAGTAATGTAGCAGGATACAAGATTAACTTAAAAAAAAGTCAGTAGCCCTCCTGTACACAAATAATAAAAGGACTGGGGAAGAAATCAGAGAAACAACACCCTTCACAATAGCCACAAATAGTATAAATTATCTCAGAGTAACTCTAACCAAACAATTGGAAGACTTGTATGACAAGAACTTTAAATCTTTGAGGAAAGAAATTGAAGAAGACACCAGAAAGTGGAAAGATCTCTCATGCTCTTGGGTAGGCAAAATTAACATAGTAAAAATGGCAATCTTACCAAAAGCAATCTACAGATTCAATGCCCATCAAAATCCCAGCAAAATTCTTCATAGACCTCAAAAGAACAGTACTCAACTTCATTTGGAAAAGCAAAAAACTCAGGCTAACCAAAACATTCCTGTACCATGTAAAGAACTTCTGGAGGCACCACAATCCCTGACTTCAAACTCTACTACAGAGCTACAGTACTGAAAACAGCCTGCTATTGACATAAGAACAGACAGGAGGACAAATGGAACTGAATAGAAGACCTGGATATCAATCCACACATCTTCGAATACCTGATTTTTGACAAAGAAGCAAAAAATATCAAATGGAAAAAAGAAAACATATTTAACAAGTGGTTCTGGCATAACTGGATATCAACATGTAGAAGAATGAAAATAGACACAAATCTATCACCATGCACAAAACTCAAGTCCAAATGGATGAAAGACCTCAACATAAAGCCAGCCACACTGAACCTTATAGAAGAGAAAGTGTGAAGTACACTTGAACGCATTGGCACAGGAGACCACTTCCTAAATATAACCCCAGCAGCACAGACACTGAGAGAAACAATTAATAAATGGGACCTCCTGAAACTGAAAAGCTTCTGTAAAGCAAAGGACATGGTCAACAAGGCAAAATGACAGCCTACAGAATGGGAAAAGATCTTCACTAACCCCACATCAGACAGAGGTCTGATCTCCAAAATATACAAAGAACTCAAGAAATTGGTCACCAAAAGAACAAATAATCCAATAAAAAATGGAGTACAGACCTAAACAGAGAACTTTCAACAGAGAAATCTAAAATGGCTGAAAGACACTTAAGGAAATGCTCAACATCCTTAGCCATCAGAGAAATGCAAATTAAAACAACTCTGAGATTCCATCTTACACGGGTAAGAATGGCCAAGATCAAAAACACTGATGACAACTTATGCTGAAGAGGTTTGGGGGAAAAGAGAACACTTCTGCATTGCTGGTGGGAATGCAAGCTGGTACAGCCCCTTTGGATGTCAGTGTGACGATTTCTCAGAAAATTAGGAAACAACCTTCCTCCAGACCCAGTAATAATACCACTTTTGTGCATACATCCAAAGGATGCTCAATTGTGCCACAAGGACATGTGCTCAACTAAGTTCATAGCAGCTTTGCTTGTCATAACCAGAACCTGGAAACAACCTAAATGCCCCTCGACCAAAGAATGGATAAGAAAAATGTACATTTACACAATGGAGTACTACACAGCAGAAAAAAATAACGACAGCTTGAATTTTGCAGGAAAAAAATGCATGGAGCTAGAAAACATAATTTTGAGTGAGGTAACCCAGACGCAGAAAGACAATTATCACATGTACTCACTCATAAGTGGTTTTTAAACATAAAGCAAACAAAACGAGCCCACAAACCTCAATCTCAGAGAACTTAGACAACAATGAGGACACTAAGAGAGACTTACATAGATCTACTCTACAGGGGAAGTAGAAAAAGACAAGATCTCCTGAGTAAATCGGGAGCATGGGGACCTTTGGGGAGGATTGAAGGGAAGAGGGGAGAGGCAGAGAGAGGAGCAGAGAAAAATGTAGAGCTCAATAAAAATCAATAAAAAAAATTATTAGCATTTATAGGAGGAAAGAAGGGCTACCCACTAAGATAAAAGACTTCGAAGTGTGGTCAGTGACTGTCTGAGTCAGGTAGTTTAACTATTTTAATAAAGTAAATGCTGTTCCTGGCTTGCATTTTTTTTCTGTTTATTCTTTTAAGTCTTCTCCTACTATTTTAAGTTGCTGACATGATGATTTTTGTTGTTGTTGTTGTTGTTGTTGTTGTTGTTGTTATTCATGATGCTGTCTGCCCCAGCTTTGCTTCGTTTCTGATACTCAAGGTGTAAGTGGTGAAGATGTAGAGGGTTCTAATCTGCTTTGTGGATTTGGTCCCTGGAGCGTGATCGTCACAGCAGATGCTGTGTGCATGTGGAGGTGCTGACGCCTCCTCAGTAGATAGAGAGATGTGTTTACTGCAATAGGCCTTTGTGATGGAAAAATGTCTCGAGATGTCAGCTCTTTGAAGAGCCAAGTGGACTGTGGTGTGTGTGTGTGTACATGTGTTTGTGGTGTGCTGGCCTACACATGCATGTATTGAGGTCAGAGACTAATGTTCGGTGTCTTTCTTAGTTGTTTTTTTAGATTAGGGCTCTCACTGAACTTAGATCTCACCATTTTGCTAGCAAATCCCAGGAACGAATCGTCCCTGCCTCTGCCTCCAGTGCTGGGGCAAACACCTCATAGGGACATTTAGTACAATGCCCTGCCTTTAAGTGATTGCTGAGGGCCCCTGCTCAGGTCCTCACATTGGTACAACAAGCAATCTATCAGCTTTTAAGAGTTTCTAATTTTTGCAGTTTCAGCATTTGGCTCATAACCCAACAGGGAACCTGGGTGGCTGGCTCAGATGTTACCAGAGGGGAGAGAAAAGGGGGATCAAGATCAGGGCTGGCATTGGGCAAACTGGGGATGAGCAACCTAGTGAAGTCAGAGGCGGTAACGTAAGTCAGTGGGTCATGCAGAAGACACAGGGTTCCTAACGGATGGCTGGTCCAGGGCAAAGGTGAGCTTGTGCTAGTGAACCTTCATCAGCAGAGTGATGGTAACACAATTCCCTCCTCTATGAGTCTTCCACCTTCAGCCAAGGCCCCAAGTGTTGTAAGCATGGCTTCTTGAATGCTTTCCACCTGTGACCCTTTTGTACCCCACCAATTTTATTTTGGGACCGGGTCTCACAATGTAGCCCTGGCTGGCCTTGGACTCACTATGTACACTATAGATCAGGCTGGTCATATACTCACAGAGACCCATGTACCTCCCAAGTGCTGAGATGAAGGTGTTTCACCACCATGCCCAACTTCATGCCCTCCAAATGTAATATCACCCTAGATATGTAGGTAAAGAAAATAGGTATGCAAATCAATTTACCGATTATGAGTATTACATTTAAAACATTTTCCAACAGATGTAGTTTTACTATTGATTAAAGATTATGGTTGCATATTAATGAGATTATTTACTTGTTTATTTAAATATGAAAATGAAATCTTAGATGAATAATTAATACTGTAGAATATAGAATATCTTCAACATTTTTCAGACTCAACTAATGTTTTGATATTGCAATGCTGAGGAGCCTTGCTTCAAATAAATTCATAGTAAAAAAAAATTACAAAAGTATGTCCCTGGCCATTTTAGAAACCAGTGTAAAATTTGCCCCAATCTCAAACCAAAATCATCAAAGGATATCCTTATGAAATTGAAGTCAGTGACTCAAATAGCAATTTTAAAAACCAAACCTTCTACCACAATGCAATCTGAAGATACACTGATGTGATTCACGTGGAGGAATTATGGTGGGAAAGACAGTTTTGTGTTTTGTAATTAAACGATCATGTTTCCATAATGGCTTTGCGGTGACCAGTCCACAGCAGAGGGGACACCTCCTGAGGAACATAACTCATTGTGGGGACAACCTTCCATCCCACAGTGCAAGGGGGAGTCCATTAAAGACTCTAAGGAGGGGACTGACACACTTAGTTCATGTGCACAGTGTGAAGCGATGCAGGATTTGCAGCTATAAAGATCAGGGATGGGGACCAGAGCCCAGGGCCGTGCTGCTTCTGAGCACAGTGCCTCTCAAGAGATCACCGGCTCCTGGGAGCTCCCATGTGCCTGCCCTTGGTGTCATTCTTTACCTTTGGTCTCCTTGAGCAACTCTTCCGTGAACTTGACCACCTGAACCACCTCGACCCACGGGAAGCCTTTGCCCACAGCAAAGATGACACTGTCGTAGAGGGTGTCCAGCAGGATGCTCCGGCGGGCATCCCTCAGCTCATCAAACTCCTCCCAGTTCAGGAGCCTTCGCAAGTGTTCTCGCCCCTGGGCTTTCTGCAGGGGGTGTTACAGGGAAAGGAGAACAAAGTCATTACTGGGCTTGACACTGTTGTGGGGCCCCAGGAAAATCCTGAGAATTACCAGGAATGTGGGGACCCCAAGGAGGAATCAGGCTTAGTTTCTAGACAACTGTTCCTCCCCTTCCTGGAAACTTGTTCTTTTGGGTCTGCTCTAGTGTGTACACATGTGTGGGTGTAGCCCTTGTGTGTTGGTACACATGTGTGGGTGTGTTCCCGTGTGGTTGGTACATATATGGGCATGCTCCATTTGTGTTTGGACACATGTGTGGGTGTGCTCCCGTTTGTGTTTGTACACATGTGTGGGTGGTCTCCTACATGTTGGTACCCGTGTGTAGGTGTGCTCTTGTGTGTGTCTGGGTGTGCTCCCATGTGTATAGGTACCCATGTGTGATGTGGCCCTGTGTGTATCAGTACAAATGTGTGGATGTGCTCCTGTGTGTGTAGGCACACATGTGTGGGTATGCTTCCAAGTATGTGGGTATACATGTATAGATGCGCTCCCATATGTGTGTAGGCACACATGTGTGAATGTGCTCTTGTGTGTGTTGGTACACATGTGTGGATGTGCTTCTGTGTGTATAGGTACACGTGTGTGGGTGTGCTCTCATGTGTTGTGGAATATTATTCTAACTAGACAAAGATATGTTACATTTGTTTATGCTACAGAATATTACTTTAACTGTGTAAAAGCTATTACCTTTGCTTTCATTTTTTTTTGTTGTTGTTTGTTTGGTTGGTTTAGTTTTTTGAGACAGAGTTTCTCAGTGTAACTTTGGCTGTCCTGGAACTCACTCTGTAGACCAGGCTGGCCTTGAACTCACAGAGATCCGCCTGCCTCTGCCTCCCGAGCACTGCGATTAAAGGCGCGCACCACCACTGCTAGCACGTGAAATGTGTTTAGGCTACATTTGTTTAACAATGCAAGGATGTGTGTTTAATTATGTAAAGATGTATTGCATGTTTCACTTTGCCTGCCTAAAGCACCTGGACTGGTCGAATAAAAAGCTGAACAGCCACTAGCTAGGCAGAGAAAGAGAAGGTGGGGTTAGCAGTCAGAGTGAAAAAATAGGAGGAGAACTCTAGGCTCAAAAAGAACAAGAGAGCAATCAGGGTTCCCTGCCCTGTGGGAAGTCCAAGGACCACCCACCTCCATCCAGGTCTAGTATGGTGAGCATCCAAACTGCCTAGGCTCCCACAAAGTACGTGCAGTAGGATCAAAAACCCATTGCCATTGTTCTTGAGTTCTCAGTAGTCCTCATTGTCTGCTATGTTCAGCGAGTCCAGTTTTATCCCTTGCTTTTTCAGACCCCGGCCAGCTGGCCTTGGTGAGTTCCCGATAGAACATCCCCATTGTCTCAGTGTGTGGGTGCACCCCTCGTGGTCCTGAGTTCCTTGCTTGTGCTCCCTCTCCATCTGCTCCTGATTTGGACCTTGAGATTTCAGTCCGGTGCTCCAATGTGGGTCTCTGTCTCCTTTCATCGCCTGATGAAGGTTAATATTCAGGAGGATGCCTATATGTTTTTCTTTGGGTTCACCTTCTTATTTAGCTTCTCTAGGATCACGAATTATAGGCTCAATGTCCTTTATTTATGGCTAGAAACCAAATATGAGTGAGTACATCCCATGATCCTCTTTTTGGGTCTGGCTTACCTCACTCAGGATAGTGTTTTCTATTTCCGTCCATTTGTATGTAAAATTCAAGAAGTCACTGTTTTTTACTGCTGAGTAGTACTCTAATATGTATATATTCCATACTTTCTTTATACATTCTTCCATTGAAGGGCATCTCGGCTGTTTCTAGGTTCTGGCTATTATAAACAATGCTGCTATGAACATAGTTGAGCATATACTTTTGTTGTATGATAGGGCATCTCTTGGGTATATTCCCAAGAGTGGTATTGCTGGGTCCAGGGGTAGGTTGATCCCGAATTTCCTGAGGAACTGCCACACTGCTTTGATTGCTCTTTGGGCTGATAAGGGAGGGGGACTTGATCGGGGGAGGGGGAGGGAAATGGGAGGCAGTGTCAGGGAGGAGGCAAAAATCTTAAATAAATAAATAAATAAATAAGAACAAGAGAATGAGGAAGATGCCTGGGGCCAGAAGCCATGCAGCTGTCAGCCAGTCAGACAGACATAGAGACAACAAGAAAGAAAGAAAAGGTAAAAGCCCTAATGCAAAAGGTAGATAAAGAGAAACAGGTTCGTTTAAGTTAAAAAGAATTAGCCAGAAATGAGCTTAAGCTAGGCTGAGCATTTACAACCAACAGGAAGCCTCCCTGTTGTGATTTGGGAGCTGGTTGGTGGCTCAAAAGAAAAAGCCTGGAGTTAGTGGTGGTGGAGCATGCCTTTAATTCCAGTGCTCAGGAGGCAGAGGCAGGCAAATCTTTGTGAGCTTGAGACCAGCCTGGTCTACAGAGCGAGTTCCAGGACAGCCAAGACTACACAGAGAAACCCTGTCTTAACAAAAAACCAAACAAAACAAAAAGCCTAAAAAAACCTCAAAAAGAAATAGAGAGAGAGAGGGGGGAGAGAGGGAGAGGGGGGGAGAGAGAAGAAAAAAATCTGGTACACTATGTGTGGGGGTACACATGTGTGGGTGTGCTCCCATGTCCGTGTTCCTCTGTGTGTTTGTACACATGTGTGGGTGTGAATGTGGAAACCAGAGGGCAGCCTCAGGAGTCAGTCATCACTCACAGTCCCCTGTGTTTTTGAGACAGGGTCTTTCACTGGCCTGGAACTGGCCAAGTGGTCTGGGCTTGTGGCCTATCTCTGCCTCCCTATTATTACTGGCATTATAAAGCTTTGGTACCACCCGTCCATGAAGTATATTCTAGGAATCAGACACAGTCAGGTCCTTGAGCTCGTGTGGAGAGTCCTTGACCAGTTGAACTGTCTCCCCAACCCCACTTACTCTTACTAGCACTCCTTTGAGAGTTCTGACACTAGCCCATGTAGTCCCAGGTTTAAGCACCTCCAACAAGCCTCGTTTTAAATTATAGGTCCCTAAAACAAGTCAATTTCTCTTTGAGACTTCAGCTAGCTAACCTGATACATTCATACTAGAGTGCAAACGGCTGGCGGAGAAGAGGTTTAGTGAGGCTGGATGGTTGTCCGGGCTCTCTTGCGGACTGAGAAGACTGACAGAGTAGACTTCTCCCTCAGTGGCACTTCTATAGCCTTTCTAGAATGGGTGTATAGTAGGAGAAGCAAGAGTCACTTCAAGGCCGGGCGGTGGTGGTGCATGCTCTTAATCCCAGAACTTGGGAAGTAGAGATAGGCAGATCTCTGTGAGCTCAAGGCCAGACTGGTCCACAGAAGCAAGTTCCAGGACAGACTCCAAAGCTACACGGAGAAACCCTGTCTCAGAGGAAAAAAAAAAAAAACCACTTCCATAACAATAAGAAATGAGAAGATATAGAGACCTGTTGTACACAGGAGTCTGCTCTGCAGGATGAGGAGGCTCCAGCTAGGGGAATTCCAAGCAGATCAATGGCAGACCTCATGGCCTAGAGCCCTGTTCTTAACCACTGGCAGTTTCTGTTCACCACACGTCTCTATATGATGCAGTCCTTCCCTGCAGCTCCCATCAGCCAGAACCCCTTTGCCCTCCCTCACATGTGGGTTCCAGCTCTAGAGGACTGTTGGGGCCCCGGCACCAGCTGGCAGGCACTGCCTTTTCCTCCCCCATCTCTGATGGGCTGGTCCATAGCCTAGACTTCCCATTGAGCCCCAAAAAGGCTATGACTCTGGAATTCCAGCCTCGAGCATCCATTGCACCAGACTCAGGGCTGGTGACTCTAGAATTCCAGCCTCAAGCATCCATTGTGCCCTGGGAGGTGGTGTGTAGAGATGTTAGAAGTGCCACCCAAGAAGAAAGCATCTACAATCCTTGCTGGGACACCTCCCCCTCCCCATTATACCCACTGGAGCAAAGGACTCTAACCCAGATCTTCACCTGAAACTGGAAGACTTCCTTCACTCCCTGGGGTGTTAGGAGTGCCATGGCCCTGGCTTCCCCCAGTTGCTAGGAGACGTCACTGGAACTGACTTGGTTCCCAGAATCCCGGCAAGAAAGCCTGGCTTTGTTATGTCATGGGTCCCAGACTCCTAATTCTTTCATACTGGTCCTTCAGGGATCCTGTGCTCTAGGTCATCCTTCTGCATCTGTGCAGAGACCTTAACCCCCTTTCCCTTTCATCAGTCTCTGTTTTCCATCTGTTCTCCATCATGGACACACACATGTGCACACACACACACACATGCACACTCCACTTCCCTCATCCTACACATCCTGCTAATTGCAGCCTGGGTCTCCCTGTCCTCCTATAGGTCAGGTTTGCTCTCCATACTGACCTTCACGTCCTTACCTCATCCCTTCAGGATCAAACCCAACCTTCCTCCACCCACCACCTAGCGACTTCAATAATTCTGTGTTTTCAATATTATGACTTTGCTTTGAAACAGAAAGCAGCTAGGCAGGGGTGCCCCAAGTGCTGTGCCCAAGCACCACAGCCTGAGAGCAATGAGTCAGGCTTCCTCCTAGCCTCCCTGTCCTAGAAATACCTGGGTCATCTGAGGAACAGCTATGCTGGCCCCTCCTACATGACCCATGTCGGAGCCCCAGTAGAAAGGTCTGGGAAAACTGGTTGGGGTTGGTGTTCTCTCCTGAGCTGGCTAGTTTTTTGTTTTTTTAAATCAACTTGACACAAGCTAAGATCATCTTGGAAGAAGGAAGCTTGTTTGAGAAAATATCTCTACCAGATTGGACAGTAGGTAAGACTGTAGGGGCTTTTTTTTTTTTTTGATTAATGATTGATATATGAGGCCCCAGCCCACTGTAGGTTGTGCCATCCCTAGGCAGTTGGTCCTGGGCTGTATAAAAACAAAAACTAAGAAGGCCACAAGGGACACGCCAGTGAGCAATATTTCTCCATGGTCTCTGGTTTAGTTCCTGCGTCCAGATTCCTGCCTTGGCTTCTTTCAATGATGAACTGTGACCTATAAGCCAGATAAGCTCTTCGCCCCAAATTGGTTTGTCAGTGTTTTATCACAGCAATAGAAAACTAACCAAGTCACAGAACTGCAGCACTGGGGGAAGGGATCTTTCCCCACTGCCCCTCAAATGCACCCTGACCCTTCCTTTTCCCTGCTGACTCCTAGCCAGGGGAACTTACTGATCACCATGCCCTATGTCTTGCTGTGTTGGTGGCTGAGCTTCTCACTGGAGATCTCTAATCTTTCTTTCATGTTGACTCTGCTCCCCTAGCCCCCAAACAGATGAATACCTGTATTAATTACAAGGATTTGGCTGTGCCATGTTTTACAGTTCTTTAATCAAACCCCAAACGAGTTAAGTGGACTTTAGAAGGTCTTTGGCATCTGCAGCCAGGTCAGTGTGAACAGGAGAGGGTTTTAGGAACAAACTGCCAAGTCAGAGCATGAACATCAAGACCGCCACAGCTCCACAGGTCGCCTGACTGTACTGCCCTTGATGGGACCACCTAGTATGTCTGGTGCTGGCCTTTGGGGCTAGAGTTCCCAGCAGCTGCAGTCAACCCTCTGTGCGGCAGGCTTGCATTTCTGAGCCTCCAGTTGGGTCAAAGGAGGTCATTGGGAGGTGGGCCAACCAAAGAGGAGGGGCTCTTGTTCACAGAATGCAAAGTGATTTGCCAGAACCAGGAAGTAGAGATGGGGAGGCTTCAGGATGTCTCCACTGTCCCCTATGTGAACTACATGGCCCACTTCCTGTAAGGGGCCTGAGAAAGAGACAGTCTGCCAGTTATCTGAAGAGAGTTTTCCAGGACTAGGGGAGACTGGGAGGCCTGCTCCTTGACACAAGAGTCACCCTATCAAGGACAGAGGGTAGTGCCGCTGTGGGTCTATCCCACCTGCACACGTCCTCTCAATGTTAATTCAGCCTGCCAGAGCCTGAAGCCTATGGAGCGGGTGGAAGCCTTGCTGGCCTCAGGGAAGGACAGAGAGCATCATTCTAGGTGACCGTGTCCAATTGGAGCCTTGCAGCTGGGAGTGGGGGACAGTCACCCTCCGTGCATCCTTTCTGAATCCATCTGCTCACTCAAAAATGGCCACTGAGCTGGTAAAAACTATTTGCCCTCATTAGAAGTGAGCTGTGAGTCCCAAGGTGTAGCCACATCCATCTGGGGAAGCATAACTCCAATCCAGTGCTAGGGGATGGACGGAGAAGATGCTGGGGAGCACAGTCTGAGTGTGCACGCTCATGTACGCTGTGCACTGCTGTGCACCTTGCCTCCTTGTTCCCATGTTAAAGTCCTCCATACTTCAGAATGTGAGCATGCTTGTACATAGGGTCTTTAAAGATGCAGCAAAGGTAAGTGAGAGCTTTATGATGGATCCCCATCCAGCGTGGACACCTTGATATTGGACTCCCAACCTTGGGAACTTGGAAGTATGTGTCCCTATCAGAAGAGGACAACAGACATCCAAAGACCAATGTGAAGTTATAGCCATCTGAAAGTCAAGGAGAGATGCCCCAGAAAGAACCAACCCTGTGAGCACTTGACTTTGAATACCCAACCTCCAGAACTGTCTGTTCTTTGAGTCCTTTGGTGTGTAGAACTCCATCCATTAAAGCAGCCTGAGCCGGGGCATACAATGTGTGGATGTGGGCTTTTTGTGGGAGAGTTGGGATGAGGTATGTGTGGGACACAGGGCAGGAGCCAGGATTTGGAGCAGTTACTGTGCTGCTCCTGCAGAGAAGACAGCATCCACCCACATCTTGTTAAATAGGGAGAAGAAGCAAGTATAGAAAGGGAATCAGAAGGAAGATTCAGGAAGTAAGAAGGTCTAGCATTGCAAAAGTCAAGTACGGTTTGTGGTTTCTGCTGAGTCTTCCATTGAATATTGAATCTTCCATGACTCTGATCAGACTACCCAAGAAGGCTGATTTCATGTATAGTGCATATGGATTTCCTGAGTATGTGTCCCTTCCTTATTCCCCCACCCCCGCCCAAGATTTATTTAGGCTCATGATTTCACAGGTGTCAGCTGATGATCACTTGGCTCTGTTGATTCTGGGCCAATGCTGAAGGAAAACATCATGGTGGCAAACACAGGATGTAACAACACTGCTTACCTTACAGTAGTAGCCAGGGAAGGGCAGTGGGGTGAAGGGCACACAAGGACAAGACACACCCTTCACAGACATGGTGCCCGTTGGCCTACTTCCCCCTCCTAGCCCTGCTTCCTAAGCTGTCAATTCTCTGTATTTGTATACACTATTTGTCCTGCGCTGCAGACTCTCAGTTTGCAGGCTCACTTGGCCTCGGTGATTTTGTTTCTCTCTCTTTGTGGTGGCTTTGTGACTGTCCTATGCCTGTTCAGGTTCTGGTCAGAACCGAGTCTCACAACCAGGACTCGTAATGAGCTCTGTTCTGTGAAGATGCTGAGGTTATCCCTGATCCTGTCACCCAACCATGCAGCTGGTCCCTCCCCTCTCTACTTATGAGGCCCATAGTGTCACATTAACCAGTCTCTAGCCTCAGCAGTGTTGATAGGGGGAGCTACCCTGTTCATTGTTGGCTGCTGAGAGGCATTCCAGGCCTTCCTCTGCTGACTAGCTGTTAGCAACAGGCTTCTTGCTAACTAGAGTGACCAAAGCATCTCCCGTCCTTGTATTATGTCCTCTAGAGTCTGTTCCTGCCTGCCTGTTGATAGCTGCTGTTCTGAAGCCACAGTGCCCATGATGGTTCATCTTCACTGTCAACTGGACTGGATTTAGAATCACCTAGGAGACACACTTGTGCCCATGCCTGTGAATGCCTTTCCAGAGAAGATGAACAGATGAGGGATGACTCACCCTGAGCATGGGTGTCACTACCCCATGGGTCGAGGATGAAGTAAAAAGTCCAACAGGAGAAAGGGAGCTAAGCGCTGTCATTCATACCTCTCTGTTCCTGACTGGACACAACATGGCTTCTTCCTGCCACTGAGGCGTCTCCAAATGATGGGCTGTATCCCCTTGCGCTGTGAGCCAAAACCAACCCTTCCTTAAGTTGCTTTTGTTGGGGATTTTGTCACAGTAGAGAGAAAAGTCACAAATTCTGCATTGTACAGCTTTTTTTCTGAGGAGGGTAGATGAGCCCAGCCAGCCCAGGTCAGCCCGGCTATCATCCTTGTGCTGTCTCTTCCTTTGAGGTAGTAGACATGCCAATCTTCCTATGCAGGCATGTGGACCAGCCTACTTCTATCTTTTTGGTTTTTCTTTCTTCTCTGTGTGGATGGACAGGGAGCAAAAGGTGCACATTTATACGTAAATATCCTGTTCCAAATAACTGGGATTGTCCTTTACCTTCTGTCCCTTAAAGGTGACATCGTTCCTGTCACATGCCCCTCTAACTATAGGACTTTAGTAGCCCCTGCTATCAATTTTGATCAGTTGACAGGTTATCCTCTGGGGAGCAAAAATAATTATGAAACTCAGACCAACATTTTGCTTTAATTGGCTTCTTTTTTAAACTCTGAAACTTGATGCCAGCGTCTTTGAAAATTCTTGGCATCTTCAGCCATGGTTCCTAGGGCAGTTGGGCTATGGCAAGTGTTATAGAGTCATGAGTCTCCTGTGGATGGATACAGTGTTACAGGTCAGTGACCTTTTTAGAGATGAAATAACTTGAATCTGTTCTCTGTATGCTAAAGTCTAGTTGACTACCCAACTCATTGACTTATAGCCCCCTGCGGTAGGACAATCGGATGTCCTGATTGTTTGAGGGTGGTCTTGTTGTCCCCAACCTAACTGATAGTGCCCCTATTTTCTCTTCAAAGTGCCTTAGTTTTGATAATAAAAATGTGGCCACCCAAGTAAAGGCTCCATGTCCACTCTCCTTATTTCATTAAATATAGATGTTTAACAAATGATACCTTCCCTTTACTAACCTAAAACATAACTAACCCAAAGCCCAGTGAACACTCCCCGGCCCTTGTGCAGATCCTTAGGGGAATGGCATCTCTTACACACTGGTGACCTTGCACAGTTTGCAGAGATGCAGTAGATACACACAAAACAAACAGGTGTGCACTGAGAGCCCATCATGTTGACTGTGTTCTGGAAGAATCAGCATTTTAGCCTATGAGCTCTGACAATGTTTGCCATAACAACTTGAGCCAGCCCGGCTGGCATATTGTGACATGAGTGACCCCATCCCTGAGGCTCACACCCATGCCCATTTGATCTCTGGGATGACCAGATGTACTTGTCCCTAGAAGGAAACCCTCCTTGATTATATGGCAGAGTTGACCAGGCTGGAGCAAATGCATGGCTGTTCAGGCTTCTGTCTCCTGAAGGCAACATCACCAGGAATTCTCACAGGTAGCTCTTTCTCCCATTATGTTTCCCCTGAGCAGAATGCTGGGGTGAAGGTCACAATTCACCCCCTTCCTCCTGGCAACCATGGACCTAAACTGGGACATTTTGGTAAAGCAGATTGTTCTGTCTTCAGAAAGAATGGATTTGGTTATTCCAGGCGCCTATCATTCCCCTTGGTTGTAGTCAACAAAAACCAATATGGCTGACTCAGTCTGACGTGAGTGCTGGGAACCCTGAGAAGGAAACTGGATGTCAGCTGGTGGAGGGAAGTACCGTGAGAGCTCTTCTAATACCAGAGAAAAGCAATTCAAGGAAGGAGGGATTTATTTAGACTTGCTAGTTTGAGGATACTATCTGTCATAGCAGTAAGTCAGAAGGGAAAGGAACTTGAAGCAGCTGATGATATTGTGTCCACAGTCAGGAAGCAGAGAGCCTTCGGTACTCAGCTTGCCTTCTCCTCTTCATTCAGTCCAGAGCCCCAGCCTGAGGAACTGTGCCACTTACACTTAGGATGGAATTTCCCACCTTAATAAACTCTATCTAGAAACTCCCTCACAAACATGCCCAGGGATTGTTTCCATGGTGATTCTACATCCCATCAAGTAAATACTCCAGGTTACCCATCACACCATCCCATATCTTGTCCTCCTGTTTCTTTGCCAGCTCTTCTTGGGCTAGTGGCCCACATCTCCCCTTTCTCTTTGCACTTAAGTGCTCCTGCTTGTTGTCACCAAAGCTGAAGCCAAATGGAGACCCTTGGTGCTCGAAGGCTCCCCATGAACACACAGCTCTATTGTTCTGTCCAAAAAGCCTTCCCAACAGCCGAGGGCCAGAAGTCATTTGTGTAAGTGCACAGAGCTAATTATTCTCTCTGCAGATGGTGAGCCTCTGTAATCTTCTTGGGTTTGTCATAATCCAGCCCTTCTGAAAGCCACTGAGGTGGTGAATCTCCATGTGAGAGGGCCAGTGATTGAGCAGAGAGAGTTCCAGAAGTCACAGAAGACCCGTTTGAGGCATATCCAGAGGGTCCATCAAAAGACCCACAGCAGCTACTGGGAAAGGGGCCACATCCATCTCAGCCTGACCTCCATTGGCTGTTCCCTGGGCTCAGAGAGCTGAGCCATGCCTGAGTGTTCCTCCGGTGAGTGGGTAGCTAGCCACTGGGGATGGGGGATAGAAAGACTGACGCTGGGACGTTCTAGAAAATGGGGATATGTTCCTGCTGCCGATGCTGGCGGTGACGCAAGGCTCGGCTGCCTCCCTGCAGCCTACTGAGCTGGGAGCAGATCATGTTGAAACATGGTGCTGTCATAGCGGCCGAGTTTCAGGTTCCTGCCGGTTGATTTATGGGTGTCCATGCTACAGCCTGTCCGGTCCTTCCACCTGGACCTTTGGGGGAAAACGATGCAGTGGCTGTAGCCAGCAAGAGGGAAATCCCTTCGCAGGATACTTGGGGTCCCACAATGGAAGGAGAAGGGCCAGCTGGTTCTGCAGGAGTGAGGCTATCTGGGGAGGAGGGGCTGGCTCCCAGGAAAGGGTCCAGTTTGTTTCTCAGAAGACCCAGACCTCAAGCAGAAAGTGATAAGAACAGGATTGGGGTAGGGGTTAGGGGGATGCACTGGAGCTAGGGCTCAGCAGTAGAGAGCTTGCCTGGCATATGCAGTGCCCTAGGCTCCATCCCAAGCATGGCAAAGAAAAAAAAGAAAAGAACAAGTAGAGCCTAGAGAACCCTGGGTATGACCATATGGAATCTTCTAGACAAGCCTCAGGGTTATCATCCGTGTTCATTTCTACAAGAAGTTAATGCAGAGGGATTGAATAACTGGAAGGACCCCAGAGTCAAACTGAGTATATTCTTCATAGCCAGAGATTCCTTGGAAAGATGGGGACAGTGCCACTCCCCTGCCCCAGGTTCAGTGATGGGGAAGTCAAGGTTGGGGTAGTAGTACCTTGAAGGTCACAAGGCCTGTGACTGAGGGTTTATGCTGAGTCTAGCTCCAGCATGGTCATCTTTGCTCCTGTAGCTCTGCTTTAAGTTTCTCACGGAACCACACCCTGCATCCCTCTCGCTGAGTACTGAAAGCTCCCTCCGTGGAGGGGAAGTCCCCACCCTCCCCAACAGCTACCTAGTGACAAGGAGAGAAGAGAGAGGTGAGAGGCAGAAGCCACTGCCTCATCATGACACAACCACGGGCAAACCCCTGGGGGAGATGGTAGCTCAGCCCTCTGGAAAGTGTATCCTCAGAAATGCACGCATGCAGACAATGGAGACTCCGCCCCCACTGCCCGCAGGAGTACCATTGAATCTTATTTACCCTCTTAGTGATGGGGACTTCGAAAAATCCTCTTACAAATCAGAGTGACCTCAGACAAGCCTTTGTCTTAACTCACAAGACAAGAGAAGAGCTGTTTGCCATTCTCATGTATGTATATGATAGAGAGAAAGTGAGAGAGAGAGAGAGAGACAGAGACAGAGACAGAGACAGAGGTTAGAGAGAGACAGAGAGAGAGAGAGGTGTGCACATGTGTGTGTATGTGTGTGATAGCGAGAGAGCAAGCAAGAGAGGGGGAGAGAGAGAGAGAGAGGCAGAGAGAGATACACACAGAGAGGTGTGCACATGTGTGTGTGCATCCAGGTGATCATACAGGCCTGGGCGTGCATGTTTGTGCACGTGTTGGTGTGCTCCTATGTGAGTGTGTTTAAGAGGAAAAGCTGCTATGGTGGCCTGTCCGTCACAGGTGGGACCCTGTTTTGGCTGGCCGTGTTATGCTCTGTTGTTCTCTGGGCTTTGGTCTTTAGGGTGGACTGAAGGAGACCACCATACCTACAATCTCCATGGCCCAGTCCTTAGAACCTTTCCCTGAAAAACCCACTTTCCAATTCTTTAATCATCGTGACTGTTTTTGTCTGAACTTCTTCCAAGAGACCTGTGTCACTCCATAAGTATGTCACATAAATTAATCAGTAAATCAGTCTGTCAGCGGGAGTTCTTAAGCAAGCACCCTGCGGCGTTGCGGGAGATGCTTTGGCTGTTACAGCTCCACCATTCTGCAACCAAAAGGACTTTCACCTTGCCTCAGACCTGGGGTTCATTTGGCCAGCCATGGCCTAGGGCCTTGGGGACTTGTGGGGAGGACATGTATCCCCACATTCCCGAAAGATCAGGGCCTTCACCCAACATCTCTGAGAGCGTGGTATGTAGACATCAGTTGGGCACCAGCTGTGTTCAGAACTTGGCTCGGCACTGCGAGGGCAGGGACAATGAGTGGGAAGTCCCTGGCCACCAGAGCGAGAGGCAGGTGTGTCAAGAGGTAACCAGAAGGCTGCAGAAGCAATAAGGGTAATGAGCCCTGGTCAGGAGCCAGCCAAGGCCAAGGTGGCAGACAGGACTCTGTGGGATCCTTTGCAGGGCCTAATTTCCTGATACAGTCTGATGAATACAAATCTGGAGGAAAGCAAACTTGTATTTTACTCAACAGCCTCAGAGGCCTTGAGTAAGCCGTTTCATCTTTCAGAGGCCTAGATTCTCTAAGGCATTAGGGGCATAAGGGTCCCACTAGAAAGCTGAGGGAGGGGCACTTATCTGGGTGTCTGACACAGAGTAGCTGACTATAGTCATCTCCCCCCACTACCCCCACCCCTGTCTCGCCACCCTGACATTGTGACCCAGTTTCTGGGTGCTCTGCACCTCCTACGGGTGAGACTGGTCCTGACCCTGTGAGCTTGGGGTGCTATGCTCCATGAGTGAGAGGCGTGGTCTAAATTGGTCCTGTCTCCTGCAGGCTCCTGAATGAACTCTTGCTCTCTAGTTTGTGTCTGTGATTTGAAGGTCCTGGTGCCTTTACTAGGCAGGGTCTCATTGATGGAAGTAGGTCACTAGGGATGAGCCTTTGAAAGTTATAGGGTGGCCCACCTCTGGTGCCTTCTCTGCTTCCTGGGCCACTGCCGTGGACGCTGTCTCCCAGCCTTCACCCCTATCACCATGGGCAGCTCTATTCCCGTGGTCATGCTTTCTCCACCATGGCCACCATGAACAAAAGTCTCTCCGAAATGTGAGTCAAACACATCCTTCCTCCTTTAAGTCCCTTGTGGAAGGTGTTTGTGTTGCAATAACACATAAGCAACAATGTGAATCACCTGCCTGGCCTCCACAGGATTGTCCTCGCTTTTAGATCAAAGACACTTCCTTTTACCTTAAAATCAACTTCATTTAGCATGGTCCCCTGCTTCAGGACCAAAAGGTTCAGGCTCAGCAGTGTGATTGGACTTTTTTTCTTTGTGACTGGACACAATGTTTGTTTGGGTTTAATACCTGTTTGCTGTCCTGGGAAGTACTCCTGGTAGTGACCTGCAGCTAACCTGGTAAGGAAATTCTAGTTAGGAGAAAACAGTTGGATACAAAGCCAGGCTTCTCAAACTTGTTCATGTCGCGATCAGCTGGGGGTTGGAGTCAAAGCACCTCACTGGACTATACACCTGACACTCACCCAAGAGCAGGGGTTCTCAACCTATGGGTCACAATTCTTTTGTATCAAACGACCTTTTCATACGGGTCACCTAAGACAATCAGAAAACACAGATATTAACACTGCAGTTCATAACAGTAGCAAAATAACAGTTGGGAAGTAGCAATGGAAATAATTTTATGGTTGGGGGGGGTCACCACAACATGGGAACTGTATTAGATAAAGGGTCATAGCATTAAGAAGGTTGAGAGACACTACCCTAGAGTCTCTGACCCAGGCAGTCTGGGCTATATGTTAATTTGTATCTCTAAGAAGCCCCTCCCCTGGGGGAGGGTACTGAAACTCTAGGTTAAGGGCTGAGAAGCCCAGGTGTCCCTGCTCTGGGTAGATTGGCACTTACTCAGCTAGGTGAGCTGAGCCTTCCTCGCATACAAACGTCCATCCATTAGACAGTTCTCTGCAGGTAATAACTACACGCATTCCTAAAGCACTCTGTAAACTATGAAATGTCAAATAACCATTATCAGCTTGATGTCTCCTTCAGCTTCACCTTACTTACAAAACGAGGACGCTGGGTTATTTTTATAAAGATTAAGCGAAGTGATCGCCATAAAAGCACATTGTGAAACACAAAGAGCTACCAAATCTGGTTCTTTTAACGTCCCTAATCCTCCATTTCCTCACCAGTATTGTGACAGGATGCCGGTGAGCCAGCCCGTGTGTCAACCTTAGTCACAGGACACCTAGTTACCGTGGATGTGGGCATTACAAGAGTGCAGCTTCTACGGATGCTCTGGGCCATGGTGACTCCTTCGGTCAAAGCTGCATGGGAACCCACAGTTAGCAGTGAGGCTGCTCCCTCCTTGGCTGCACGATAGGACCTCTATGCTAGAAGTGGGTTTAAGGACATGGGACTTCTTGACTCCTCTAACGAAAATTCCAGAGAAATGATTCATTAACTCTATACTCGATAAAGACTCTGAAATCTTGACTTTCTCCTCTCGATCACGTTGTGGCTGTAGCTATATCAAGCATCACACACACACAGGACAACACCCAAAAGAAAGAAGAGTGCCCTACTAGCATCCTTGAATGGATGAGAAACTTTTTCAGAATCTTCTCATTGGCTAGAGTTCTGCCATATACCCTGAAATAGGGGAATGGAGCAAACACAGTTAGCTTGGACTATTCTAGATCCAGTCCCCAGGGGGAGAGATACTCATGAACTACGGGATGCTCCAAAAGACTTGAGTGGAAACAAGAAGCAGTGCAGAAAGGACCAAAGGGAAGGGGTCACCTGTCTATCCGCCCTCCAGTCCTCTACTGCCTGTCTCTACCGCCACAAAACTGGGATTATAATTACACATTATCATACTTAGTCTTTAAAATTTTTTTTTGGGGGGGGGTTTCGAGACAGGGTTTCTCTGTGGTTTTGGAGCCTATCCTGGAACTAGCTCTTGTAGACCAGGCTGGCCTCGAACTCACAGAGATCCGCCTGCCTCTGCCTCCCAAGTGCTGGGATTAAAGGCGTGCGCCACCACCACCCGGCTAGTCTTTTAAATTTTTGTCTATTTTTATATTTTAAACAAAGCTTCCAGTGTAGTAAGGAAGTCTCTTGTTGGTTCCTAGCCACTCATCCCCAAAATAATCACACAGAAACTTTATTAATTAAATCACTGCTTGGCCCATTAGATCTAGCATCTTATTGGATAACACTTGCATATGAATTTAACCCATTTTTATAAATTTGTATATTGCCACATGGCTGTGGCTTACCCGGTAAAGTTCCCAGCGTTTGTCTATGGCCGACCCGTGGCTTCTCTCTGACTTTACCTCCTTTCTCCCAGCATTCAGTTTAGTTTTCCCCACTTAGCTAAGTTCTACCCTGCTATAGGTCCAAAGCAGTTTCTTTATTCATTAATGGTAATCACAGCATTCAGAAGGAAATCCCACATCATTCCAGGGACTGAACTCATGTCGTCATACTTACAAGGCCCGCACTTTACACACTAAGCCGTCTTTGCAGCCCATGAAGGGCTGGATTTTGCTGGCATTTTGAGAGGGCCAGGCATGTGGTTGCTTTCATTCTTCTTCCCTCAGAGCCTTGTGCATCCACCAGGAGTGGGTCAGGTTTCCTGAAGAAGAGAACTCACCAGCAAGCTTTTTGTCCCTGTCTGGGCTCAGGAAGAGCCAGGCAGCAATGCAAGGAGGCAGGGACAGGGAGTAGAGATGGCATTTCTCATGACGTTGGACCTTTAGGCCTGAGGCTGTGGGTTCCTGGTACCAATCCCTTTTGGCTTCCGAGAAGATGCATGGGAAAGCTGTGAGGTTAGAGTGTTGGAGCAGCTGAAGGAAGGGGTGTGCAGAAGTAATAGACGTGAAGAAGTAGATGCCGGGAGGGCGGGGCACGGTGTCCTAGCCCCTGGGTCTGTGCTGGTGGCATTGCTTAGTAAAGGTGTCCTATCCAGCTGAGTTCCTAACTGTAACCTCACAGCAAGCAGAGGGGTCTGAGACCTCTGAGATCAAGCCTATCTCTTCACTCTCTGCTCATTTAAGGCAAACTTGTGGAAGCCACTCTGTAGGGACAGAAAACCCAGGCACACGCCCAGATCTGACTTAGGGTTCTTTGTGACGCTAGTTTTAAAATCCCAGAACCGTTCATCAGACCAGTGCTGGCCTGGGATCCACATCAGAAGATTCCAGAGCTGTGAGCATCAAGTGGGCATTGGAATTGCCTGTAACACTTTAGGCTGGGGGTGGTGATGAACTCAGAAGGCAGAGCCAGGTGGCTCTCTATGAGTTTGAAACTAGTCTGGTTTACACAGTAAGTTCCAGACTAGCCAGGGATACACAGTAAGATCCCTGTCTCAGCCGGGCGGTGGTGGCACACGCCTTTAATCCCAGCACTTGGGAGGCAGAGGCAGGCGGATCTCTGTGAGTTTGAGACCAGCCTGGTCTACAAGAGCTAGTTCCAGGACAGGCTCCAAAACCACAGAGAAACCCTGTCTCGAAAAACCAAAAAAAAAAAAAAAAAAAAAGATGACCGTCTCAGTAATAAAACGGCCTGTGAACCTCCACTGAAAAACAATAGCAGCGACCAAAAGCAGAAAATACAGGGGTTTGAGAGGATGTGGAGAAACTGGAAGGCTTAATCACTGTGGCTAGGACTGTAAAATGGTACGGCCACTGGGCACTGCTAGATATGCACCCCCAGCGATTGAAATGGGCATCCTGGACAGATGCCAGCACACCATATTCACAGCTCCATCAAGGGACCAATGGAGAGCGAAATATGATCCGTCCATACCATAGAACATCAGACATAAAGGAGGTCTTGACACAATTACAATGTGGAGGAATACTAGAGACATGAAAGGAGCTGATTGCAAAGGTATAGGGAGCTGACTGCCCAGGTATAGGGAGTCCAGAGAGTGATCAAACTTGCAGAGAAGGAGAGGCGAGTGCAGACTGTGTGTCAGCTGGCTTTTTGCTGCTGTGGCCCAAATACCTAACAAGACAGCTTAATGAGGGGGAAGGATTTGTTAAGATTTAAGGTGTTAGGGGTTCAGTTCTGGGTCGCTTAGTCTTGTCAACTTGGGCAGAACATCATAGCGGCAGGAGCCGGGAGAGAGAGAGAGATGATTCATGGGGACTGAGTTCCAGGCTGGGGGAGTGAGAAAGTCCTAGAGATGAAAGTGTTTGTCTCACAGCCACATGGCTGGACTTAATGCCACAGGAATACACACTTTTAAATCTTTCTCTGGTTTATTTAGTGTCGTCTGTGGGCACACATGTGCCACAGCACACCTGTGGAGGTCGGAGGACAGCTTTCATGAAGTCACTTGTCCCCTTCCATCTTTGCGTGGATTTTAGGATTGAACTCAGGTTGCCAGGCTTTTGTGGCAAGCCCCTCTGCCTGCTGAGCTGTCTCGCTGGTCCATGGCATGCGAACTTTAAAACACCGCAGGTGGGGAAGATGTTAGGTGTCCTTTACCACCACTCAAAAGACACACACACACACATCACACACATATAAATGGCATGCTTAAAAAACGCTTTTAAAGGCAAACACACAGGCACATGCACATGGAATACAACAAGAGTCACATACTCTTAGCTGTCACAAGTATATTCTGTGCAGCCAACTGAGGAGGAGGTTAGAGGGCCATGGCTTCTTAAGCGCCCTTGCACAAATCCCTGTAAAGGGAGGGCAATGATGGACTAGACAGAGGGAGGAGCCAGCCATCATAGAGAGTCCATGGACACTGAACTAATTTTGCAGGACTTTCTGCAGGGAGAACAACTCCATTCTGCTGTTCTTTGCAGCTCCTGGGCATTGCCTGTGGATGGGAACAGTCTGTGGGTGTTTATTGCCTTGCAAGAAGAGATTTAGGATCCAGCTCCTCAGTTGCTATAATCTCCCAGACTAAGGCTGTTCCTTGAGAAGATTGTGATAATTTGAAGAAGAATGGCTCTCCTAGACTCGGATATTTGAATGCTCAGTAGTCAGGGAGTGACACCTTTTGAGAAGGACAGGAGGTGTGGCCTTGTTAGAGGAAGTATATCATTGGGGGTGGAGGTTTCAAAAGTCCTTTGCAGGATCGGTGTCTCTTATTTCTCTGCTTGTGAGTTTGAATGTAGAACTCTCAGCTCCTTCTCCAGCACTGTGCCTGCCACCATGTTCTCCGCAGTACTGATAGTGGACTAAGCCTCTGAAACAGTAAGCAAGTCCCCAGTTAAATGTTTTCTTTTATAAGCGTTGCCTTGGTCGTGGTGTCTCTTCACAGCAACAGAAGAGTGACTAAGACAAAGATGGAAGACCTATACCCAATGACATCTAGCAGACGTCTGTGTGCCACTATCTCCCTTCATTTCACCATTTGAGTAAGCAGAACTATTCCTGTTCCATACAGAAGCCACTTGTCTAAATCCCTAGGACCAGAAATGGACAAGCCAGTTTAGAGTCACACTGTCTGTCTGTGAGTCCAGGTGCTTTTCCACTTTAGATGTGACAAGAGGAACCAGTCTTTCCTCCCGTGGCACTTCTTAGTGTCTTCCCTGTCCCATTACTATTTCCCATGGGGACATAGAAGTCTCTGGGATTCCAGGACCTCTGTCAACTCTCTTCTGGGTTCATCCCCCCAAGGGGCCTGCTCAGACAGGCAGAGATCCACTCATGGATGTTGTGGTATCCCCAGGACGGTCATTCTCAGCCATAATCATTTTTTTGTGTGAGAAATCAGGTTCCATGGCCAGGTCTGTGCCTTCCAAGGACACGGCTGTTTCAGCCCGGAGAACAGCTCAGAAAATGAGCTGCCGGCTCTGTGCTCCGGGGACTGTAGCTGTAGGAAGGCAGTAGCCCTCCAATGACTTTGCAGACCTCGAAGATGATTTCTGTAGGCCTGCCTGATCCAGCTCCTCACTGGACCTCACCATCCTGGGGAGACTAGGATGAAGGACTACCATTAGGGGTCTCTGTCTGGACCCGTGCCTCTAGGGCTGGACATCTTCTTCACGGAAGGGAAGAAGCGCATACAAATGCCCAAGTAACAAAGAGTTGTATTCAAAGCCAAAGTGGAAGTACAGGTTAGATATACTGCAAGACAGCAGCGGGCCCAGAGCCAGCATGCAGCCCGAGAAGCCATGGCCACTGCCCAGGGCTTCCTTTCTTGGGCTCAGGAAGAGGAGTTAAGTTGCTAGGGGCAGAGTGTGGGTGTTTTTCTGCTTTAATTGAAGGGCTTGGGTTATGTAAGCTTTTATTGACTGTGTCTATCCTTTCCCACAATGCATCTGATTGTAATCATATGCACTCCCAATCATGCATAGGCATAAGGGCAAATAGGGAATTCCTCCCCAAAAGTTTACTCAGAGGATACAATTTGCCCTGCTGCACATGCGCCAAAACCAGTCTATGGGGGGTTGTCTCACTGTCCCCACTTTCAGGATGTGTTTGGCCATGAAAGAGGAGTCACTAAGGGTTGCTAGGGATCTAGAAGCCAGAGTGTCCTGATGGCTGTGCAGAGAGGGGTGTGTGCAGTTTGACGTAGGTGGTGTCCTACACTGCTAAGAGAACTGCTAACAGAGGGGTATGAGTAAAATAGCTCAAGGCCAAGTGAGGTCCTGGGTTACTGAGCTCTGTAGGGCTTGCCTGTCTCAGCACTCCAGGGTAAAACCAGAGCGATGAGCCAGGCAGTGATGGTACAGGCCTAGGCAGAGGCAGGCGGAGCTCTACAAGTCCAAGGCCAGTCTGGTATACAGAGTGAGTTCCAGGACAGCCAGGGCTGTATAGAGAAGAAAAAAAAAATCGTAGTGATGGTTGCATGCTCCTTGGATGGGGCTCGGGCCCATCAAGATAAAAAGTGTGACAGGAAACAGAGCACACTTCTCCCAAAGCAGAATTGGGATGCATGCTCTCAGCACCTGAAAAGGCCTTCTCATATCCCAAGCCACTCCCTGGCTACCTGCCCCCGTTGACAGATGTTGGAAGGTTCTGTTCCCTTCTACCTCCCAGTCTCGCTCCACCCACCCGAGGCCACTCTGCCAGCATGATGCAGGCCTTACCCAGTTTTATTGCTCTGTCCTTATGAATCAGTTTCTCATACATTCTGGTTGCTTCCATCCTCTGAATTTCCACGGATTTATCAATGCCTTTCCTTGGATGTAGCTTAGATGGTTTACTACACACCACTACCTGCCCAAGTGAGGTGAGCCGGCAAAGCCCTGGGCAAGGAAGGCACATGTTTCTAATTCTCATATCAGGTTGCTGGCTGGAACAGGTCCTTCTCTCAGAGGCTTCTTTTATCATGCAAGCAGGCATGGCCTTGTTCCAACTCTTCCCAGGATCTCTGGTACCTGGTGAAAGAGAAGGAAAAGAAGACAGTGTCATCTTTCTCCTTCCCTCTTCCTGTCTTCCTCTTCCCCCCTCCTCCTTCCTCCTCCCCTTCTCTCTTCCTCCTCCCTCCTTCTCTCTTTCTCCTCCCTCCTTCTCTCTCCTCCCTCTTTTTCTCTTCCTTCTTTTTCCTCCCTTCTTCCTCCCTCTTTTCCTCTTCCTCCTCTCGCCTTCCCTCTTCCTTTCCTCCTTCTCTCTTCTTTCTCTTTCATCTTCCCCTCTCCCCTTCCTCCTCCCTTCTTCTTTTTTCTCCTTCTCTTCTCTTCCTTTGTCCCCTTCTTCCCTTTCTCCCCTTCCTCTCACCTGTATCCTCCTCTTCTCCCTCATTTTCATCATCCTCTTAAACACAAATTCTCTGCTTCCTTTCTGGGACACTGGTCCCAAATCTTCAAGTCACTCATGGCCGTCCAGGAGAGCAGGTGCATTAAAGATGGGTCAGCCGGAGAGAACCCTACAGGCCAGCACCAGTGTGCACCAGGCCTTGCAAAGAAGAGGAACCCAAAATTTGTCCTGGCTTGTGTAATTCAACGCCTTTGTGTATGTAAGAAGAGGCAAAACCCTTCCCTGGCCTCCAGAGAGTTGTTTTTCAATTTGAAAATGGATAGTTTTGCCATGGTCAGCTCTGCCTCCTGAAAGCCCCTGTTTGCTGCCTCTCTTTCATTGGAAGCAGCTACTGCAGGGATCCTGAACGCACAAATGCAGGTGCAACCCAAATGCAGATGGGCAACTCAATGGCACATCTCCCTCCTGAAGAGGCACCATTTTATATTTTAAACTCAGTTATCTAAATAGGGAAGATGACTTAGTCCGTACAGTGCTTGCCTTGCAAACAAGGACCTGAATCTGATCCCCCATATTTATGGGAAAACACCGGGGGTGGTGGCATGCACATGTAACTTCAGTGCCAGGGAGGCAGAGCCAGGAGGATCCCTGAGTGTCATTGGCCAGCCAGTAGGCTAATCTGAGTCCCAGGTCCCAGTTAGAGATCTTGTCTAAAATTTTAAGTGACAGTATTTCTGAGGAACAATACTTGAGCTTGTTCTCTGGCCTTGACATGCACACACACGTGTGTGCACATGTATCCCCTTCCTGTGTGCCTGCCTGGATACACACATACAAACAATAAACTATTATTTACCAAAACACCACTAAAAGGCCCCAGGGAGACAGTTCTGTAAGGAAAGCACCTAGCATCTCATTTGCTTATCTCCCCCCCAGAAACATTTCCTAAGAAGTTTCTGAAACCTTTTCTTCTCCTAATCTTATCTGGTGCGGATGCTATTCTCTCTCATTTTCCTCCACTTCCGACTTCCCAGCCAGTTTTGATCTGCCTGAGCTGTGGGCATCTAGTGTGAATAAACGCAGGTTTTCTTTGCTCTTTCAGTCCTTCAAGTCCACTCCTTTGACTTTTTTTTTTAATGTGTAGACCAGGCTGGCCTCGAACTCATGATCCTCCTGCTGCTGCCTCCTTCAGCAGTCCTACCAGTGTGCGCCACCACAACTGGCTCCACTCTTTAACTTTTCAGCACAACTAATCACCAGTTCCTCTGTGGGATCTGGGGATGCTTAGGACCTAGCAGGAAAACTTGAGCAGAGAGAACGGATGTACCAATTGGACTGCTTTTAAGCATGTCCTGTAAAATCAGCTCTCAGTGGGTCAGGAGAAGTCTGTTATCTCTAAGGCGACTGCCATTGGAATTCCTCTGTCCTTTATTGTCATGACTAGATCCCCTTGTGACAACATTATTTCAGGAGTGCCAGCCATTGTATGTATTTTCCAGGTATCTGGAAGAAGCCAGGGGAGGAGGGAGAAGCAGCCATTGAAGAGATTTCCTAGAAACCCTTCCCAAAGACTTCACTTAAAGTTCCTCAGCTCATGCCACCTGGGAAGGAATGGTGACATTTTTATTAACTGAAAATACTCAAGGGAGCATCGTGTGCAGGATTTTGGTGAATTTATAAAAAGGAGAGAGTGGATAATTTTTATCTCCGTCATCTTTGGAGTTTTTGTTAAAACTTTGCTCTTAAAGAATTATGCCTCCTGTTTTACATACTTGCTGATTTTTATGCAGCTGTGAAAAATAACCCAAATGAATCGCTCATGTTTTCACCCCGGTTCCTGCCAGACATCTCAGCACACTGCTTGGGATATCACAGTCAGGACACTGACCTTGATCCAGTGAAGACAGAGACACTGATGACACAGGACACCCCAGGCATCCATAGGTGCCCTGCAGCAGCCAGCCACGCCATACCCACATCCCCCCCATGAGGCTGCCTTAGTTTCGAGCAAACGCAAGAGTTTCCTTCTTGTCTGTGATTTTGCCATTTCCAGATTTTATGTAAGAGGAGTCAGGGTGTGCTGTGTCCTTGAGGATTTATATTCCAAAGCATGGACATCCTGTCACTACTGCCAGTGGCATTCTCTGAGAGACATCTGGCTGTTTCCTGGTGATGTGGTGGTACCAGCCTATAATCCTGGCACCCAGAAGGATCAACTGTGAGTCTGAGCTGCATAGAAAATTCCAGGTCAGCCTGGGCTGCAGAATGAGATCTTGTCTTAACAACAACAACAAAATGTATTGATTTACTTACATATGTTTACATGTATGATTGTGTATGTTGGTGCACATCCCATGGTGTATATGTGGAAGTCAGAGGTTGCTTTTTGTAGACTTGGTTCTGTCAACCACCTTTACATGCATTTTGTAGCCCTAACTCCAGCTGCCTGGTTTCCACGGCAAACACCTTTACATGTTGAGCCAGCTCCTGGCTCTCCTCCCAGTTTGCCTTTAAATCTGTTATGAACATCTGTGCACAGGCTGTCAGGGGAGTTGAAGTTTTACTTCTCTGGGATAAGCATTCACGAAGCAGTCAGCCTAGGCTTAGTCTGTGTTACCCTATGGCAAATGAAAATAAACAAGACAATTAAATAACCTGTAAAAGGCACAGTAAACATTGCGATGCCTCTCCTTATATCTTTCCGTGTGAATCTTTTTTTTTTTAATTTCACTTTATGGATATGAGTACCTTATCTGCAAGCATATATTTATACCAGCACCATTTGTTTGCCTGGTACCCACAGAGGCCAGAACAGGGCACCAAATCCCCAGGAACTAGAGTTTCAGATGGTTATGAGTCACCATGTAGGTGCTGAGAATCGAACCTGGGTCCTCTGGAAGAGCAACCACTACCCTTAGCCACTGAGCCATCTCTCCAGCCTCCAGTCTGTGTGTCTTTGTTTTGTTGTTTCTTGCGATGTCGGCACAGGTTAATATCTCAGCGATACAGAGTCGCTGTCCTTCCAGACAACCCTCAGGGGCAACTGTCCTGTGGGAGGGCACTTGCGTCTAAGTGGCCTTAGCCTGGTGGCTCTGCTGTCCTGAGGATCAACCCTCTACGCTGTCCTCTGACCCGCGCATGAACATACAAACATAAGCGATATATGTAATTCACTGATGAGAACTGCTCACGTGGCCCCACTCCACCACAGGACACACGGCTCTCAAGTCTCCCTTTCACAAGAGAGTGTGGGAGGAAGGACGAGTGTGACCTGGCATGAAAATGGCCACATCCATGCATCTGCTCCTATTTGTGGAAATGCACCTTAGTTTATAATATGATATCATAATACTGTACTGTCCTAATACAGTTGCCTTCCTGTCGCAAGTTCCTCCCAATTAGAATTATAGAATAATTCATCATCATCATCATAATTCTTGGTATATTTGGAAGCTTCTGAAGCCTCACTGTCAGAACAGCACTATAGCTAAGACAAGAGACCCCAAGTAAATTTCTTTGCATCACATGCTCTGTTTCAGAGGCAGAATAAGGGCCTGCTAGCTCACCTCAGGTCTTCTAGCCAGCATCCAAACTTTCTTTCCTGTTATGGTGTCCCTAGAAAGTAGATTCATTCTGTGACTGTGCGCCTGCACGCTCATAGATGCGTGTGTCTGTACGTGCAGAGGTGTGGGTTTAGGTGAAGGTCAGAGATCAACAGTTACTCGCCACCTTATATTTTGAGACAGTGTCTCTCACTCAATGGGGAACTTGTCAATTCAGCCAGGCTGGCTGGTCAGAGAAGCGCAGAGATCTGCCCATCTCTGCCTCCCCAGCGCTGGGCTTACAAGACCTTGCCACCACATCTGGTATTTTCCCTAAGTTCTAGGGATTTAACTCAAATCTGCATGCTTGCACAGCAAGCAGTTTATCAACTGATCCATCTCCCCCAGCTCCTTATTTCTTGTTTCATTAAATAGAATAGTATAGAAAAAAATGTAAGAGTCCTGACCACAGGGAACACCATGAAACACACTGATCAGGTAGCATCTGCCTGCACCAGGCCCTAGAAGAAGGAGAGGGCTCCAAGAGTTTTATTAATGACACCCCTGTCCCTTGTACCAGACAGAAACACCTTTCATTCCATTCAACATATTAAACCCATTCCTCTTTCATATTTGTGGTGTGGGGACTTTGTAATCTAAGTATGTTTAGTCAAGATTTCCCTGAAGTCATGAAATAGGCTCATAGTAAGATGATCCAATGACAGGGTTCATTAATAATAATAATTGTTAACCATCCACAAGAGGAAAAGAGAAAAGAGTTGGGGCATGTTAATGGGGTCAGGAGAGAGGTGCAACCCCAGAATCCCTGTTATGTGACGTCTGGACATCCTCTGTCTTCCTGTCTTTCTCTCTGGCCCTTTCTATTCCCTCCCTTGGACACAAGGACTGTTCCATGATGACAGTGCTGTGTATACAAGGGCTAGGGGTACAGGGGCCCCAGCAGGAGTGGCACTGCTCCTGTCGGGGAGTGGAGCATGATCTCCAGCAGACCTAGAACTTAGGCTCATCTGATGAACAGCTATAGGTGTAAGGATATCCTTCTGTTGGGATGCTCCCTGCTGGCATTCGGTTCCGGGCCCAGTGACTTCACTCAACACTTAAAAAAATATTTTATGTATATGGGTTTTTTCCTTCATGTATATCTGTATACCATGTGCATGCAGTTGTATGCAGTGTCTAAGGAAGCCAAGAAAGACCATCAGACCCATTGGCTCTAGCATGACAGGTGCTTGTGAGCCAACTTGTGAATGGTAGGAACTGAACCCATAGCCCCCAGAACAGCAGAGTAGCCAGTGCTCTTAACTCTTGAGCCATCTCTCCAGCCCCCAACCCACACTCTAAGTAGAAATTTTAATCTAATTTTATGAGAAGGAAAAAACAAGGAATAGGGAGTTGAGAAGATGTCTCAGGTGTCCAAGCGTTTGCTATGTAAGCATCCAAACCCAATATTGGATTCCTAGCAACCATTAAAAACAAACAAGAAAAAAAGAAAGAAAAAACAAAGGCTGAGTGTGGCAAGGATGCAACTGTAACCCCAGCTCTGGGGAGATAGAGACAGGAGGATCCCCGGGGCTCCCTGGACAGCTCGTCTATCTGAATCAGACAGCTCTAAGTTCAGTGGAAGACCTATCTCAGAAAAAAAGATGAAGAGCAACCCAGGAAGACAGCCACATGGACATAGCTGTAGGCACACCCTGCACACACACACACACACACACACACACACACACACACACACCAGCCAAGGTAATGAGTTATTGCAAGTCTTTAATATTTTTCTTGCATCAGAACTGAATCTCTTGTTCCTGTTCCCAGCTGCCTAGGGAAACTGCTTCCTAATGTTCCATCAGTAAAACTGGCTCAGGGCCTGGATGGGACTCACAAGTGCCTGCGAACACACGGCACGGAATTAACTGTGCCCTTGCTGGCATGGGTGGGCGAGCTCAGCTAATACCACACATTCACACACATCAGTGACGTGAACCAGACCTGCAGCTAACAACACATCCAGCCTGGCAACGTGTAAACAACATGGGTATTTCCTATTGCTGTTTCATGCCCTGGCTTGAGGCAGGCTTCTTCCACCTGGGGCTGCCTCTGGGAACTCCGAGATCCTGTGGCAAGTGCCACTGCCTGCTCCGTTGGCAAAGGGGACCCAGCTGGGGTCTGCCTGCAGGAGGAAGAGGCCATCTCAAGGTCCAGCTCCTTATCAGAAGGATGCAGTCTTGAGAATCCCCCCACCTCCACCCGGAGTCCCTGCTTCCTTTTGGAACTCAGAGCATCTTTGATCTGGAGCCGAGGGCAGTTTTCCTCTCTCTCTTCCTACTTCCTCCCTCCCTTTCCCCTCCTTCATCAATTTAAGGAAATTAACTCCTATGTAGGAGATAAGTTGTCACAGGTAGTAACTGCATTAACCTTTTCTTGGCAGTAAAGATCAACTGAGCTATAACTGACAAGGATGTTGAGTCCATTTCCAGCAGGCCAAGTGGCTGTAAACGGAGGCTCTTAAAAAATAGTTTATATGTCTGGACATAATTTGTATAATACTATGTACATATATAAAGAGATGGGGAAGAGGGAGGAGAGGGGGAGGGAAAAAGAAAAAGAAGACGGAGGAGGAGGAAGAGAAAGAGAGAGAGAGAGACTCATGTAACTCAGGTTATCCCTGACCTCGTGATCCTTCTTCCTCAGGCTTCTAAGTACTGGGATTATAGTCATGTGCCACCACACCCCCGTTTATGTGTGTGCTTTGTGTGTGGATGGGTGTGCATGCATGTGTGTGTAGGCCAGAGGTTGGTACTGAGTGTCCTGCTACTTCTCTACCTTATTTCCTGTGACAAAGTCACTGAACTTGGAGCCTACCACTTCAGCAAGACTAGGTAGCGGTCAGCCCCCAAGGATCCTCCAGTCTCTGCTTCCCCAGACCTAGGATTCCAAGCTGGCTTTTTTGCATAGGTTCTGGCGCTCTGAACTCAGGTCCTCAGGCTTGCATGGCAAGCACTTTACCAGCTGAGCCATCATCCCATCCATACCCCATGCTCAGCTTTGATTAGGGTCTCTTTTCTCCCATCTGAAAAACAGCTTGTCAAAAAAGATCTTACAGGAGGGCTTATGTACCATCATACAGTGGACATCACTAAACCTAGTGATTTGTTGGTTGGCTTGCGTGGTCAGTAGGTAGATGCTGAAGACAATCTGATTCCTTCCTTCCTATGAGATGCTGGGATAGGAATGCCCTGGCACTGTGAGGCTGAGCCTGGAGGGCTGGTGGGTGTAAGGTTCTGCTGAAAGAGAAAAGCCTTGAGGACAGCCAGGGCTGGGCTCCCCCTACCTCCCTAGCCCTGGTCTCTCTGCTCTCTGAGCTTCCCATCATTTTCCTCTAAGGACTCCACGTAAACAAGTTGCTTAGAGGACCAGCTGGAAAATGGGTGACGATGCTTTGCATCTTACAGACAGCATCCCCTGTAGGACATGTATCCTGCCCTCAGATCACTGAAGTCTAAGGCTGGTCCAGCATTCTGTGGTGTGTCAAGGGACTATGTAGACAGGCTGACTCCTGTCCAGCATCAGGCTGGCTCAAGGCTAAACTCATCCTACCTAAGAGTCTTTTCCATTGCTGGATTGCTGACTGCCTGCAGCTGGATCATCAGCTGTGGCTTTGGGAATGGGCTTGTTTATAACGCAGAGACAAAGGGAGGAAGCCCAGAGCCGTGGAAACAACAGGCTTTCCTGTGGCCGGGCCTTTTATCCAGGGGGCACTGTGAAGCTGAATCCCTGAGCCATAGCCACCAACCCTGAGATAGGACGGAGGGGAGTGGGGAAGAAGGAGGGGTAAGCATTATGATTGTGCAGGAACAGCCCCCCCCATTCCCCAGAGCGTGCAGGACATGCATCTGTTTGTCCATTTTACAGAGGACATGTCCATACCCAGAGAAGTGACTTCTTGCCCCTTCCTGCTGAAGGGCAGTGCTGAGGGCATGTTGAATGCCAGGTTTAAATCTGTTTCTCCTGCTTCTCCTCAAGTAGACACTTTCTGGATGGCAGGGGTGCAGGCTGCCTGTTCCACATAGTCAAGACTGGGGTCCTAGAGCTCTCAGGACCCTGGAATAGACTCACAGCAGAGAAAACACAGACCCAAGGAGTTGAAGCAACTTGCACGAAACAGCACTCTCTGTGTCTTGCTCAAGGCAAGCAATCAAGACAGAGTCGGTAGATAAATGAGGAGGGAAGGTGAAATAAGTTGGCTGAGCCATCACCCACGGCTCCAGGTCTGTCTGCACCTTGGCTGCGATTAGGTAGGTTGGAGTCAAACCGATGCCGTAGCAGGTTAGAACTGACTCCAACAGACTCCAGCTGGTGCTACCTGGAATCCAGGTTGGCAGCCTTTGGATAGAGATGAAACAACCAGTAGGAGGGTCACCCCATCCACGTAGCTTTTATCCATCAGGGCTGTGACCTGAGCAGGGATCTTCAGTATCTGCTGAACTCTGCTGGAGCTGCATCTGACTTAATGTTTATTTCTCTATAGTTCCAAACCCGTAGAAAAGTTGTCCACATAGTATGGCGAGGCTCCAAGTCCTTCCCCATTCCCAAGACATCCATCACTCCTACCCTCTGCATCCTTGGCCTCAACAGCATAGAGCCTAAGGAAAGAACAGCAAAGGGTGGGGAGGAATGAAGTTCCTGATGTTGCTAAGATCAGAGCTTTTCATTTCTCAAATCATGGGCACCTGCAGAGAAGGGCAACAAAGAACCTCGCTTCCTTTGAGAAGTTCCCTGGCCTTCTTTCTTTGGTACCCAGAGGTTGATGGGCACTCGAGTGGTATTTGTGGTCAGGCATGATGGCTCATGCCTGCAGTCCCAGCACCTGAAAGACAAGAGGATCTGGAGTTTGAAGCCAACTTGGGCTCCACAGTGAGACCAGGTCCCAAAGCCAAAACAAACAAAAACGGTCAACAGAAGTGGAATACATAAACGCGCCAGGCATTGGTGTACAGCTATGGGGTTGCCGTGGTTGTCCCTTCAGAGCACCCACAAAACAGAAAGGAATAGGTGACTAGGAGTAGAAGGATGCCACAGTGGGGAGAAGACCACCTGAGCTCAGCCTGGAGCACCGTGCTTAGGATTTGGCTTGAGGATGTCCCCCAAGACGTCATGTGCTAAAGTATAATCCCCCTTGTGAGGGCTAAGAGGGTAAAAATGTCATCCAACCATGGTGTGCAGAGAAGGGACTTTGGGAGGTAACTAGGAGGAGGTAAGGTTGCCAGGGATAATTTTCATGATTGAATTTGGATGACTTTGAGCCACGAGTGAAAGAGACCAGAGGGGACACACAGCTCCCTGCTTCTCACTGTGTGTTGGAAACTTGGTCCCCAGTAGGATGACATTTAATAGACGGGGCCTTGTCTAATTAGGTCACCGGAAGCATTGCCGTTGGAAAGGATCAATGTAGTTCTCACGGAATCGTGGTGAATTCCCTCAAGAATGCACTGTTCATGGCTGGTGAGGCTAGTCCTCTGTGGAAGCCTCTGGCTTCCATGCGACCGCTCCCTTTCTCATGTGCTCCCGCCATGATGCCAATCTATCTACTGTGGAAGGACGCAGTTGTGCACTGAAGGTCGCTCCCCTATGACTGAACCAAGGCGCACAATTGATCTTGGACTTCCCTGCTCCAAAGAGTTGTGTTAAATAGATATTTTTTTTTCCGTAAGTGCCTAGTTTAAGATGTTCTATTATAACAACAGAACCCAAACTAGTGAAGGTCATTAAATATCCATTTACCCCCATGTCTTTTCACCTAGATGTTTGGCTTCTGTGGATTGTCCCTCTAGCCCTTTTACCTTCTTGTTTCTGGTGGTTAGACAACAGGAAGCACCAGTAGGGGCTGAGAAAGAGAGGTGAGAAGGTGTTCTTGTCCCCCCATTTAAAGCCCAGCCACAGCTTTGACTTTGGCTGCATTTGTCTACTCCAAGTTCCCTGGATTATTCAGCTCTGGGACTCCTGGTCCAATGGTGCCATTTCCTCTCCCACCGGACAGGTAGGTAGAGAGAACTTCCCATGGGCACCATCTTGTAGGTTCATCCTTGGATTCAGACCACTGAGTGCCCTGTCAGTGTGTCTTCCCTAAGTGATCGTCAGGTAGTTCACCCTTGATGTTGACTCTCACTATCAGAGTGACCCCTGAAGCTTTGGGTCACCCAGCACTGGGGTGACTTGCAGTAACCACTCCATTCCTAGTTCAAGATATGGCCAGTAGGAAATGATCTGACTGATGGGCCAATCAATCTCACGGATCTCAAATACTATCAGAGCCATTTGGGCTCCTCGCATGCACCCCAGAGACTGGGCATCAGGTCAAGCAAGGACTGAAAACACGACGGCCCTTGTGCCCAGTAACTGTTTAACCTCTTGTCCATTCATTCACTCAACAGCACTTCCCAAGCACCTACAATGTACTATGTAGTGGGGACTCCCAGAGTAACGCTTGGGCCTCCCTCACCCTTGACTATATCTTGGCCTAGAAGAAGACATAAAACAGATGTGCCCAGAGCTGTCCAGGATCAGCTGGCATGGGAATGAGAGAGGCAGAAATGAGTCACTGCGGGTGTCAAGGGGACAAGGCAGGACTGCAAGTCCTCTGCCTTGTATTTATTTGGAGCTCTCTGTCTAAACCCATTAACTGGATTGACTGGTTCCTGGCCACTGGTTGGTTAGTTAGTCAGGACTAGAAGAGAGTTGGTGGCTCTCAGCGACCTGAAGAGTGTGAGGTTCCTCCTGTCTTACCTCATTCCCTGGAAAGCTGTGTCACCCACTCACACACTGGGATATGGGCTGAGCCTTGAAGGTTGGACAATTGCCCAGCAAATATCAGGTTCAGAGACTATCTCTCTAGCCTCTTCTGTATCCATATAGGACAGAAAACTGCTTTTAGGCATTTCTGGTGGAAAAGGATCCTGAAGCAGAATGTCCTAGAATATGCTGTCTCTCTCCTGCTGAAGTGTCATAGAGTGTTACCCTCTTCAAACTAACCCTACGTGGGGACAGTGGTCATTGATTTCCCAGCGTCTGCTGAACATGGTGGCTACAGGTTGCTTCGGGTCACTCAGTAGACAGGCAATGGGACTCTGAGAATTGGACTCTCCCAGGCCTCACCCTGGCCTCCTCCTGGGCTCTGCCCCACCTCTGTCTCTTTCCTTCCTCACCGGGACTTGGCCTCTGGTGGCCTCAAGGGCGACCTCGACCATGGTGAGAAGCGTGATGGCAAAATGACAAAAACATTCTTGAGGAAATGAGGCTCTCTGCTCGGAGGCCACAGCGGTGTCAGAGAGTCACTCGCTCTGCTGCCATGGAACCGTTCCAAGCACTCCGGGCTGGTCCCCCTTCCTGTTTGGACTTCAAATTATTGTTCCCAGGGTGCAGAACCTTTTGGGGTCCATGGTCCTTGGTTTTCACCCACCAGGAATGGCTGCCTCCAAGCAGGCCACACTGCAAAAGCAGGCTAGGAAAGAAACCACGTTAGCATCTGAGAGCTGGCTCTAGCCGAGCCTCTGCCACTTAGGACCAGGGCACAGGGGGAAACAGGGAACATTGCCAAGCCACTGGTTCCTTCTCTGTGAGGGGTTTTCCCAGTCTCCTTGCCTCATAGGAACAGTAGTCGAGGCTGAAATAACACATCCAAGTGTGCGCAGACCCGCACCTGGGTCTTGCTCCCCAGTCCCATTTTGCAAGACCTTGCCTTGCCCTGAAGTTGTCATGGTGCCCAACGGTGGTGGCCACCTCCCCCAGATCCTGCAATACCATCACTCTCAGGTATCAAGTTGCTTTACTCAAGCAAGTTCCTTTCAGTGATATGGCTGCAGTCTCAGCTTTACCCTACTGCATAGATGCCAACCTTCCCAAGTTCTGATGGAGGGCTGGTCTTCCTTTTAGAGCCTCGGCTGCACCTAGGTTAATGTCATGATGGGGTAGCATGGGATTGCCACCCAACTATGCCCACTGGGTGACCCTGGTGAGCCCCAGCACTGTCTGAAAAGTACAAATACTAAAAGCTCGTGTTGTCCCAGGGCCTGGGTCTTTGCCCAAACCCAAAGGCCCAGTGTTTGCAGTTAGAGTCAAGGAGTTCACAGCTTCAACAGCCTTGGGGGACCTCCAGTGACATGGAGGCTGGGGCCCCTCAGCAGCTGTATCGCCCCTTCCTTCAGAACCTTCGAGAGCTCGGTGTTCTGCAACACTTAGATTACCTCGTGGAATAGCTGTAACAACCTCTTAGATACCAATGGCTTTTCCTACTGCAGGCCTGGTAGTCAAGGCTCTTTTGTCCCAATTATTTTTTAATAGTTATAGATATGTTATATTCTCTCTCTCTATCTCTGTGCGTAAGTGTGTGTACGTGTGCGTGTGCGTGTACATGTGTGTTACATACTTCTATGTGTGTTGGTACAGTGTCTGTGTGAGCCCATGCATGTGTGTGGAGCCTAAGAGAGAAACTCAAGAGTCTTTCCTCAGTCCCCATCCATATTTTTGTTTGTTTTTTTGTTTTTGTTTTTTATTTTATTTATTTTGAGACAGTGTCTCTCACTTGCCTGGAATTCACCAAGTAGGCTAGGTGGCCAGCAAGCCCCAGGGATCCACCTGACTCCACCTTTCCAGTGCTGGGGTTACAAGTTCACACCATTATACATTATACCTGGCGTTCTTTCTTTCATTCTTTCTTTCCTTCTCTCCCCCTCCCACCTACCTTCCTTTGTTTCTTTATTGCACGGGTTCTTGGGATTGAGCTCAGGCCCTCACGCTTGCAAGGCAAGTACTTAACTAAGCCATCCCCCTAGCTTTCTGACTGCTATCAATGGTCAGTTTTGTCCCTTACCGCAGGGCCACCTCCCCTTCAAATCCACCCATTCTGTCTTCTCTAACTTCCCCCTGTTTCCTACTATTAATGTTTTCATCTTGATGCTGTTGGCTCCATCTTGTAACTGTACTAGCTCATAGACCCTTGGCTGCTTTCTCATCTTGGAGGGCCATAGACAGTTGGTGGTGTGTGTGTGCGCATGCATGCACACATGTGAAAACGCATGTATGCACATGCCCGCTACGTTCACGCACACCCCAGAGCTTCCACAGTTCCCTCAGCCTGGCAGCTGCAGGAGACCTTCCTTCTTTAGCTGTTCATACACACATGCCCACAATCAAGTGCAAGAGCCGTTTCCACTGTCCCCGCTTTTCTGCTGGCTGCACACCCCTCCCCTCAGTCCTCCCCACTGCAAAACACCCCAGTGTCTCCCAGGCCTGCATCAATTGCTGCACACACACATTGGTCAGGCATTTCAGTACGCAAAGTCCAGGGCTCAGACCCCTACTGGTTCCACTTCCTGCCGTTGACGACCCCAGGCCAGACTGCGCATCTCACTTGTCATTTCAGCCTCTTAAGTGGAGGCCATGCCTGTAGCAGTCTTCCCCTGCAGATAAACTGTCTAGAGAATGTTAGCAAGTGGGGCCAGGTGGAGGACAGAAAGATGTTCCGATGCTGGGTTTTGTTTTGCTTTTCTGCAGTTTCCAGGGATCTCCTTCCTGTGCCAGTACCAGGCTTTTTCCTGTCCGAGGTGTCTTTTTCCTTAGTTGTCATGGATGTTGACTTTCTTTATCAACAGTTGGGGGCCTTTTCCTAGTAGCTGCAGGATTAAAGAGTTTAAGCACTTTCCTGGCTAAATCATACACCATCAAGGTTCCCTGGCCAGCCCTGAGGTTTGTCTCCACTGTCCCTCTGCTCCATGCTTCCCCCGTTCCTAATCTGGGCTCTGGATCTTAGCTGGGATCTGTAGGAGGGCACCAGAGGCCCAGGGTGCTGAAATCATCTGCAACACATGCAGAAAAGAAAGGGAGGTCTTGTTTTTTACACTTTCCCTCATCATTGTGATAGGAGGTGAGAATGACCTACAACTAGCATCTTCTAGATGTCTCAAGATTCCCAGATATTCCCAGATTCAGGGAGACTTATATTCCCAGATTCAGGGAGACTTCGTGTGCAGACCTTTAGAGGTTGAGGTTGGAGAAGCCGTAGAAGCACGGAGGGGCCAACCAGCTGCTAGCCAGTTCCTGGCAGAGCCAAGCTGAGTCAGGAAGCAGGAGGTCCCTTAAGTGTCAAAAGGTGAGGACCCGGGTACAGGAGTTTTCCCTTCCTCTCAGCTGTGCCTCGTTTCTGTTTGGCCAACATTTGACACACAGGAGTCAATCCGTGTTTGGTGATGCGCTGCTCCTGTTTGTGAGCGCCTCATTCACAGTCACCATGTGCCCTTTCCCCTACAGTTCTTAGCATCTGTGTGTAAACCATCAGCTGTTCAAGGTCTCCAGCTTGTCGCCTCCCTCCTGCCCATCCTCTTTAGGTCTGGCTGTGATGTCAGCCAGAAGTCCCTGCCTTCTGACTTCTCTCACCGTGTTTACTCTCTTCCTGAATTCACTTATCTTACTTGTTCACTGGCCTCCAGCCTCTCCCCCGACGGAGCCCACTTCCAGGTCTCTGGCCAGCTAAACTGTTTCCTCCCCCAGGCCCCCAGGGCTCACCCAACCCAATTCCTCCATTGGTCTGTCACCTTTTTGAGTATTTCCTGTGGTTTCTATTTTTTCTCCCTTAATCTGTTTTTTCTCCGATCCACCTCTCCACCCCCAAGCTGGACGCCTCTGCTTTCTGTCCACTTCCCTTGAAATCCCCGCACCCTTCCGCCCTCTCCATCCTTCCTGACTCCACCCCTCCAGGCAGACTCAGTGTCCTCAGGCCCTGGGATTCCCTGGGATACTCCATCATCGGTGGTCAAGCCATACAGACCCTGTGCTCAGGAGCATTTGTTCAGACTTCCAGCAAGATTCTGATTCCCAGGTGGCCCTGACTCCATGGGCGGGGGAGAGGCGGGGGAGAGGCACTTTCATGTGCTTAGAAAACCAAGGTAGCATTCCTTGCAATTAGTGGATCCCATCATTGCCTGATGGGGGTCTGCCCCTTTTCTGGATGTACTCTGCACCAGTTCTACCCATGTGACCCCCTAACTGGGAGGACAGAGGTGCTGGGAAACACACCATTGTATCACCCACCTTTCCTGGACCTTCATGTGAGCGTAAATGTCAAGGGAGTTATCTTCTCTGTGCTGTGGATGATTCTGCAATTGTGGGCTCCTTGTTCATGCTGCTAGAACAGGTACCCACAGATACAGGCATCCTGCCTGGGCCAGCCTCAGTTCGGCTGGTGAAGAAAGGCAAGATGTCTCAAGGCTCGCTCTGGAGGGAGGATAAAGACCAAGAAAGGAGGGAGCTAGGAGGGGAAACTAAGATGCACCCTGCTCTTCATTGGGCAGTGCCTGGTCTTTTGCATCACCTCTGAAGAGCTGCCTGTAGGAGATGGGACTTAACCTGTGGTGCTTGAGTTACTTGGGTGATCTAACAGGGACCTTAGCCCACCTTGCAGCCCAGGATCTTTCCTAGCTCAGCTCTAGCTTCTGTGTCCAATGAAGTGTGGGTGCCCTCTGCTGCTGTTGCCACCACTGCTGCTGGTGGTGCTATTCTTTGGCTAGCTTACGCCATGCAATGCTTAAATCCCATGACCTACACCCCAATCCATACCCACCAAAGGCTCTTGTTACTGAAGAGTCCATATTCAAGGACCATCTGAGTCCTCCATGTTCACAATCACTTGTAGCTTTCTCCCAGTCATTCATTCATTCGTTCATTCATTCATTCACCAAAGATATCACAACACCTGCTGTCTTGGCTGTCCACTAGGTTATGGGAACACAGAGACTAAAAGCTATACCCATTCATCATAGTGTATCTACTGAACACACGAGAGTGTACAGGCCTAGTAGGTGGGTACCACGGCTTTTTAGTCTTTGCGTTCCTACAACCCAATATGCAGGCTATAACAGCAGATGTCCAGTAAACTTTGGTGAATATGAGTGAGCAAACAGCCAGGTGACACCAGAGGGACTTGAAGAGGAAGGGCTCAAAAGACATGTCACACTTCGTCAAAGAAGGGGCTCTTCCTTGTTTTGACTCCCATCCCTGTGACTACAAGTTCCACTTGTTGATGACTCCCACAGAACCAAAGGTTCACCTTCCTGGACTCTGTTGACAACGCGAGAGAGCGGTGCCACCTCTTCCTGTAATATCTTCCATGGTGTCCCCTTCGCAGATCCCAGCCAGTCAGCCCTGTTGCTCCAGCTCCTTCTCCTGGGAGTGATATTTCTTCTAAAGTGTGGGGGGGCACACACGTGTGTAATGTGTGTGTACCCATAAAAGTATGCTTGCATGGGTCTGAGGGTATGAATGGAACCCTGGGTCCATGTGTATGGATGGTGTGTGGGGGGGTGTGTGCTGATAGATGTGAGGGTGAAGGTATATGCAGTGACCTGCACAATGCTGCCACACTCCAGGGCATGGCATTCACTGGGAAAAGAGTCAGGAACTGCTGGCTCTGCCTTGCCACTTAGGATCCTGCAGTCATGCAGTCTGTTTGGTGATCATAAATCCCAATTCAGAGAGCAGTTATAGTCTAGAAGAATGCCAGAACCCTGGGGCTGTCTGGTCCTTGGCTTGTGATGCTGCACTTCTGCCTGGAGCCTGGGGAAGCCAAGGAGGTCTTTACCTTAGATTTCTGACTTTCCTTGGGTGTCCTGCTCAACTATTGTCCCATTGGGTCCCTGTGCACAAGCAGAGTTGCAGAGGCAGGAGCTCTATCTGCTGGGGGTGCTAGAGGACATGGTATCTACCAGGCAACACCAATGCTTGAGACATGATGATACTGTGGGACATGGTGATAAGGAGGAACACAATGATGCTGGAGACATAATGATATCAATCAAGGACATGGTTATGCTGAAGTTTACAGAGACATTGTGGGACACAGTGATGCTGGAGAATATGCTGACTGGAGGATATGATAATATTTGGGATAGAGCGAATCTCTGGGGCACAGTGACATTGTGGGGCAAGATAGACATGAGATTCCAGGAGACGTGGTGATTCCAGGGACATGCTGATGTGGTAGACACGATGGTATGGGAGACACCATGATGCCCATATCCATGGCGGTGCTGAGGGCAGTATGGTGCTCCCTTCCTCTCTGGGTTTCTCAGCAAAGGCTGTCCTTGTTAATGAGCATCAGGAGAGACAGACAGCCCCCATGGGCAGGCACCAGGAAGCAACCGTTCTTAGAGCTGCAGTAACATCAGCTGGAGGCCTAAGGGGAGCAGCTTGCAGGGATTAGCTGGCAGGAGGAGGTCTCGGGAGCTAATTATACATCTATCCAGAGATGAGAGGATTATCAGGCTCCTTTGTGTCCTATGCTTTTGAAAATGAGAGGAGGGTTCTCTTCTGTCCAGTAATGGGGCTACATGTAGAGCGGTGCCAGGGAGGAGGGAGTTGTGGCCCTGGTAGCCTCCTGTCCGCGCATTAGGGATGTCCATCGTGGCTCTGAGCACTCCTGAGTCGTGAAAATCCTCCTCTAACCCCATCAGCTCAGATCCAACCCCAGCAGGAAGCTCTACAAGGGTCAGGACACCAGGCTGGGGGCCTCCAAGAGCATGAGTTCTGCTTCCAGGTGGAGTAAGCTGGTAAATGCATGACCTGGAGGGTGGGAGCTGTGGGGGATGCTACACTAGCAATAAGGGTTGGAGAGGTCTCAACAGAGAGGACAGACACAGTGGGGTGCAGAAGGCCAGGGCCAGCTCACAGGAGAACCTCAGAGTCCTTCTGTGAGAAGAGGCCAGGCTCACAGAGGGGATAGGGACACGTGGGAGAAGCTTTTGAGTAGTGAAATAGAAGTGAAATTTTTTTTTGTACTACATTTACACAATGCAGAAAAAAATAAAGACATCTTGGATTTTGCAGGAAAATGGATGGAGCTAGAAAACATTATTTTGAGTGAGGTAACTCAGACACAGAAAGACAATTATCACATGTACTCACTCATAGGTGGTTTTTAAACATAAAGCAAAGAAAACCAGCTTACAAACCACAATCCCAGAGAACCTAGACAACAATGAGGACACTGAGAGTGACTTGCATAGATCTAATCTACATGAAAAGTAGAAAAAGTCAAGATCTCCTGAGTAAACTGGGAGCATGGGGACCTTGGGGGAAGTTTGAAGGGGGAGGGGAGAGGCAGGGAGGGGAGCAGAGAAAAATGTAGAGCTCAATAAAAATCAATAAATCAAAAAATAAAGAAAGAAGATATTTTTCCCACAGATCTGGGGAGCCAGGAAGATTTGGGGACACAAAAAGAGGCTGGGTTTCAGAGCAACCTGGCTGCCATGGGCAGAGGGAAAGTGGTGACGGAAGAGGCAGAAAAAAGGGGTTTGTAGGTGTCCTGTGGGAGGCACCAGGGCTGCACACCATGGGGTGTGGGAATGGGTAGTGGGGACAGGTCTGTGCCTTGATCTCTCTGTTGGTGCCAGCAAGCTGATAACAGCCTATAGGAAAGACTTAGGGGGACCTCAGAAATAGTTTTAGAAAGTTGTATTTTTAAAACATTTCATCTATTTGTGTGTGGGAGGGGTGCATGTGTGTGTGCGTACGTGTGTATATGTGTGTGTAAGTATGTGTGTGCATGTACATGTGTGTGTGTGTGTCTGTGTGTGTATGTACATAACCCATGGAGGTCCTTGGATAACTTATGGGAGTTGGTTCTCTCCTTCCACCATGTGTGTCCCAGAGATAGAACTCAGGTCACCAGTCTGGGCAGCAAGTGTCTTTACACACTGAGCTGTCTTGCTAGCCCCATAACTATGCCAGTGCAAACAACAGTCTAGTGAAAAAGACAGAGGATGTGAAGTGGTGAAGTAGGTTATACAGAAAAGGGTTTCGAGTCTCCTTGTCTGATTCTCTGTCCCTAGAATGGTTGGTACCAGGGCTTGTACCCCAGTCCTCCACCTAACAGCTGGAGAAATGGAGTCAAGAGAGATAGGGATCTCCAAGACTCATGGAGAGATCACAGAAGAGGGAAGCCTGCTGCCCAGAGATCTGGACTCCGTGTCTAGTATTCTACCTGTGGGTGTCAGTATTTGTTCTGTCTACCTGTATTTTTAGAAGAGACAACATCAGGCCATTCATGGCTCTCCTGTCGTACTTAGCAGTAGGCTGGCTCGCAGAGGCACTTAGACGGCATGTGGATGTGTGGCAAGGGGAGAGATTGTGGATATCCGGTTTGAGCATGCCTAAAAGGCTGGAGATACGGCTCAGCGGTTAAGAGCACTCACTGCCTGCTCTTCCAAAGGTCCTGAGTTCAATTCCCAACAACCACACGGTGGCTCACAACTATCTGTAATGAGATCTGGTGCCCTCTTGAGGAAGAGACCTGGTCAGTCATCCTCATCAACTTAGACCATGAAATCCAATAAGGACAAGTTCAACAGAACCACCATATACGGGCTGCCCATGTATGCTTCAGCATTGCCAGGGCATACATTTCATTCATTCACTATAACCACTGCCCAGACTTAGCTGAATCTACAGATGGGACTCAGTCATTGTCCTTCTGGATAACATGGGTAGCACATGGGGGACATAGGGATGGCACAGATCAATCCAATGCTAAAACTTTGCTTTTTAGCATAGATGGATCAAGCTGTCTCTACACAGCTGGATAGCTAATTTGGGGTGTCAGAATTGAGCGCCTCCATAAAGAAAGGTAGAGAGTAGATTGTCCTAATTTATGACTTGCATTCCTTTTCTGTTATAGCTGTCTGGGCCTCCACATCATGAACAACACCCCAGGAGACATGAGAGATGCTCCTGCCCCCAGCCACCGGCAGTGTCTCCTGCCCTCTGTGGCTCACACTCCCTCTGTCACCGAGGTGACGCCAGCTAAGAAGATAACCTTCCTTAAGCGGGGGGATTCCCGATTTGCTGGGGTCCGCCTGGCTGTTCACCAGCGCACTTTCAAGACCTTCAGCGCCCTCATGGACGAGCTGTCTCAGCGCATGCCTCTGTCCTTCGGTGTGCGCTCTGTCACCACACCCCGGGGCTTACATGGCCTCAGCGCCCTGGAGCAGCTGCAAGATGGCGGCTGCTACCTCTGCTCTGATAAGAAGCCCCTGAAAACTCCCAGAGAGCCAGGCCAGCTGCAAAGGAAAAGCCCCTCTGCTGGGCAGTCACGGGGTTTTGAAGGTGGGCATGAAGCTCCAGAAATAGCCTCTTCCTGGAAGGGTCCCGTGGCCCCGAGGAGGCTGACACTGGTGAAGAATGGGAATCCTAGATGCCAGCAGACAGTGGTTGTCAGTCACAGGAACACCAGAAACCTGAAGGCCTTCCTCAGCAAAGCCTCCGAGCTGCTGCGCTTCCCTGTGAAGCAGGTGTACACAGCCAGTGGGAAGAAGGTAGGCTGTGGGGCAGGAGTTACCTTTGGACCCTGGGTCAAAATGCATAGATGGACCAGTAAGTCATCCTTGATTGCCCACTGCTAACTAAAGGTGTAGAATGTGGAGACATTGAGTCAAATCTGTTAACCAAGCAACAATCATCAGGCCTGGGGGGATAGCTTGCCAGGCCAGCACGAGGACCTGAGTCAGAAACACACACACAGGCACACACGGACACAGACTCGGACATGGACTCCTTACTCAAAGCTCCCATTAGTAAGCACTTAGTATATAACAGGCTCTGAGCATTGCACATACTCCTCATTTGTTATACAATCCTCTCAACAGTGTATTTCCATGTGAGTTCAGGGCAGGAAACAGATCACTCGGGGTCCCTTAGGCATTGAGAAATGTAATGCAGGGTATTGGGGGCAGGTCTGGAAAGCTGGAGTATGGGACAGGGTTGGGGTGACAGAGATGGCTCACGACATACTGCAGGTCCTCGTACCTTTGCTGGAAGCACTGTGAATGCTGAGTTCAAGAACTCATTGGTGGTGCTGACAGCCAATCTTGGGATTCTCACGTGCACACGGCAACCTCAGAGGCGGGATGAGGTGGTGTCTACCGAACAGTTTCCTTCTCAGTCTTGATCAAAGGCACCCAGGGGAGGAAGAATACAGCCACATTCAATCCTGACTGCAAAGCCTAGGAAGTGTAGCCGGTACCTTTCTAGGTCTTGCAGAAGATGAATCTCTGACAAAAGCAGGCATTTTGGGAAACTGAGCTAGGCTGACCTAGTTCCACCTCCCCACCACCTGGTCCTGTATCTGCTTAGCCCTGGGGCCTCCCTCCCAGAGTCAGAATTGTATTTACTAACCAGGTGTGGTGGCGCATGCCTAGAATTCCAGCACTGGGGAAACAGAGGTGAGAACTTTGCACACTGGAGACTAGCCTGACCTATACAGAGAGTCTAGGGCAGTCTCAAGAAACAAAACAAAAGCATATATGCTTTCAGTCCCAAGCCACATCGTCTCTGTGCTGTCTGTCTTCTAGTTTGGTTACAAGCCCACTTTGCTATCCTCTCTCAAAATCTATCCAAAGTCAGTAGCCCCCAGAATTCTTTGCATAAAGTAGTATAAGAAATCAAAAGCAAAAGCCAGGAATTTGGTTATATTACATCTCTCCGAGAGCTATGAAGAAAGCCAGGCAATCTCCCACAAGGGCTCTTGTTAGTGTTCACATTGTCCCTTCTACTCCTTGTCTAGTGTTCTTTCCACCTTCTGTTGGCCCTTCTGCTGATGGTAGTTATACATCCGATGGAGTGACTGAACCATGATGCTGGCAGGCTGAGTCCTCTGAGGCCCTTCTTATATAGAGCTGCTGGGGTCTTTTGTTACCTTGTCCTGCTGTACATGGCAGTCACACAAGGCTTCCAACAAGGGTGTCCCCATTGTGAACAGCAACCAGACATCCCCTTGGTAATCATAATCCGTTAACCATCCTACACAGGAACCCTCCTGCTGCCTGTTGGTTCATTAGCTTGGGGTGCCCTATGACTGTCTTAACTTCTAGTTTCATGGAACGTTCTCCCCTGGGTCCTGAGTCTACTAAACCAGCAAAGCTCAAAGCTGATAGGAAGAGAAGTAACATATACATCTGAGCCACAGAATTGCCAATGCCAAGGTGTGGTGACACGTGCCTGTGATCCCAGCGCTCAGGAGATGGAAGCAAGAGAATTGCATGTTGGGAACCAGTCTGGGCGACACAGAATTCTAGGGTGGTCTCAAGAAACAAAACAGAAGCAAAAGCATTGTATTTACTTTCTGCCCCAAGCCACATCATCTCAACGCTGTCTTCTAGTGAGAATGGGAGTCACTCTCATCCCTGGGTGTCTGTGGTCCATAGAAAAGCGAAGCAGTTCGCATCACTTGCCTTGGAAATGCATATCACATCCTATAGGAACACAGCTCAACCTCATAAAGGGGAGCCTCCCAGCTGGTTCCCAATTGGAATCTTCCATAGAATAGTCACCCCACTCTTCCACGTTATAGGGGTGATGGCGCGTATGTCTACAAAGTGAATTCTTATTGCTTTTGTTTTGAGATAGGGTCCCACTATGTATCCCTGGCTAGCCTGAAACTGGCTATGTATTCCAGGCTGGCCTAGAACTCACAGACATCCACCTGTCTCTGCCTTTCAAGTGCTACAATCAAAGGTAAACAAGCACTATACCCAGATACACAGTAAATTCTATTGACGTTAGCCCACTGCCTCCTATCTTCTGCCATGATGCCAGCCCTCTTCCTGGCTTGTACTAGCGTTAAGTGGGCATTCTGTAAGCCCATGATGGAGATGCTAAAAAAGAATGGATGAGGACCATCTTTAACCAAAACAAAAGTCTGTTTTGTTCCAGTGAATACAAACTGCCCCCAATAGGTGTCCTCATTACATAACAGCAGCCAGCAGGGGTGTCAAAGGGGCTTGGTTTGATTAGCTTCCCACCAGGCACCTGGTATCCACTGAGCGGGCCAATCTGTCCATGAAATAATCAACTTTTGGTGACCACTTACCATGGACAAGAATGTCCTCACCCACCAGCCAATCGTGGGCAGCCTTTGGGAGCTGCTTCTCTAGATTTCCTTGCCACCAATCCTCCAATCTTGGTCCTTCTGAGTCCTTGACTCTCAGATGGAGTTCCTAGCCATTGTTCCTTCTGTGAATCAAATCCAGTGATTCCCTGGATAGCCTTCCCACATCCTTCATGGCTCCTGAGTGGGTCTGAAATCCAAGAGTCCCTGGTACTCCACTGCCTCCTCAGCATTGGAAGCTACAGTTGTGAGATGGAATAGCAATCTACCCAAAGAAGAAATGTATCTTGAATTTGAAAAGCACAGTGGGCCTTCCTAATGAACTGGGCTGGATGGCAGAGTACATATGATGTGTGTGATTGTGGGGAGGGGATATGATATGTGTCCCTTGGATGGTTACTAAGGAGCATGATTGCTGACTCATGTGTGTGTGTGTGTGTGTTTGCAAGAAACTCTCTTCCAGATTGGCTAGATCACTTTTCATCCCCACGGGCCACGAGTGACAGGTCCTGATGTCCCACCTCCTCACGTTTGATGTTGTTTGTGTTCTGGGGTTTGATTATTCTAATAGTTCCATGGGGTGTTGTCTCCTTGTTACCGAGCACACCCTTCTAATTTGAAATTATTGAAAAGAGCACACTGCATATTTTAAAAGCCCCTGATACGGCACACTACGATTCATGAAGTAACACAGGCCTTCAGGTATACAGGGCCTCAGGGGCCAGGGAACTACATTAAGAGTGAAGTTCTATTTATTGGTGTGATATGCCCTGCTCATCTCTGAGCCAGGAGTTGGTAGAAGCATGTCTTGCTACTGGGTCTAAGGAAAGGACAGAATTTGAGAATAGGCAGGCTCTCTTGGAAAGCAGGGCTTTGCCCTCATTGGCCCACTCAAGCAAAGGCATCTGGCTTGAATTATACAGAAAGTTATCAAATGCTCGAGAGGACTCTATGGGAATGTGACAGGCTGAGAATCATATCTCCGTATGGAAGCTCTGAATGTTTTGCTACAAGCACTTTATAAAATGTATCCTGGGTGGTTGGTGTATGCTCCAGGAAGCAGCTTAGGGCTCTTGACCTCCTTTCTATTCAGAGTAAACTGTGGTCACAGGCTCTCAGCTGGTGGAGACAGAGAAAGAGATTCTACAGGCAGTGAGCTCTCAGGCCCTGGCTAGTGAGATGTGGGAACCCAGAATGGTATATGCAATGGTTAGGAAGGGCTGAGGAGATGAGCTCTTCCTTCCTGGGCCTTCCAGAGTAGAGGGTCTCTGCAGGCCAGGCTCCCAACTCCGTGCTCACCTCTTCCAGGTGGACTCTCTGCAGACACTCCTGGACGGTCCCTCCCTGCTGGTGTGTGCTGGGAATGAGGCCTTCAGACATCTGGAGATGGAAAATGATGGAAGGCACAGGACCAGAACCTTATCTGGTGTGACTGCAAGGAGTGGACGGGGTGAGTCGATTTCGGGCCTTCCCGGCTCTTTCACACTGGACAGTGACCCCACAGGCTTGGTTAGCACCTCCAGATCCATGGAAAAGGTGCTTTGGACAGGTTCGTAGGTCTTCCAGCCACTTTGGGTCTCTCTTGCTTCTTCCTTCTTATATCAGCCTTAGAGCAGAGCATGTCTGGAGACATCTGAGATCACTGTAGGTTTTGACATGGAAATTTGAACTCAACATTTCTAGGGTCTAAAGGAACCATTAAGAATCCCAGTGGATATCACTATAGAGGTACTGAGCCCTATGAGTTGAGAGAGCATTAAGTCCTTCAGAGTCACACCTGTCTTAGGCAGCAGTGGTGTCTACAACAGGTTACAATGGTTAAAACACACCACAACTATGGCCCATGCATTCAGACATATAGATGCATAAAAAAAACAGCTCACAGAGGGCCAGGGTTCAGTAATCATGTTAAAACATACATTATTTCAAGGGCACAGTTCATAAATGCAGAATAAAATTACAGCAAAACTGTTGGACTGATAATAGAGTTTGGTGAATAAACAGAGGGCTGGCCTTCATGGGACTCCATTGAGAACATGACCAACACCAGTGCCAGTAACAGTGGTCCACCAGTGGCTGAGACACAAAGACAATGTCTGGGCACAAACTAGAAGAGCCACCAGGCTTGCTTGATGCCTTGATGCTTTCTCCTGTCCAGAAATGTTTGCGAGGCCTGTCCTGCCGGACATAGGTGTATCCCACCAAGTGTAACCCAGGGGATAAAATAAGACATTCTCAGGATGCCATTCTTCCCTAGGGCTACTTTCCATCACCCGGGCCCCTCCTCTTTTTTTCTGCCTGTGGGGCAGGCTAGACTATCATGAACTGATGTGGTATGTTTAGACCGTTCCTGGAAATCTCTTTTCATCGCAAGATCCTGACCATTGTAAAGGGAGATGAGATGGGTCACCATGATACCAGTTTATAGTTTATGGTCAGATCACGGGCAGCAGCTTGATGCCAGGTCAGTGAATCCCCACAGTGTGTTTCCATCTCCAACACATAATCTCTTCAGACCCTGATGATGCAGTGCCCATTCAGCAAGCATTAATATGCAGTGAATGTTCTGTGCACGACGCTTTCTGTGCAATGATTCAATTGCTTGCATATAACGAAGCAGTACTAATGAGTTGCAGATCCAGCAACGGCAGGTAGCTGGTGGATTTGGGTTGGATTCACACTCAGTTCTTTCTTAGTGCTCTGAGGAACCCACAGGTCCTTCTGGAATGGCTCTGTCCTTGTCTTTCTGCCGCTGCTTTCTCCAGTAACTCAATGCCTTGTTCTCGTTTCCCTTGCTCCATTGCACAACAGGTTGCTGGGGACCAAACGCCAAGCAGAGCGTGATGCACTCAAGGGCCAGGTCTGGCAGCAGGCTGCAGCAGTTTTCCTTGATGTCAGAGAGATCTGGCCCCAGTGGCCACCCGACATCTGGTCATCAAACCTGGGCAGGGCCTGCTTTGGACAAGCACCCTCAGGACACACCTGGCCCATCGGGCTCCTTGGTGGCTGCTGATGACCTAGAGAAGAAGGTCTGCATGAATGAAGATGGCAGCCTGTCTGTGGAGATGAAAGTCCGCTTCCAGATTCTGGGCGAGGATACCCTGTGGTGGTCGCAAAGAGTGGGGCATGCCAATGTCTTCGCCCCAGCCAGTGGGGAGGGCCAGGTCCCGAGGGAGGCTGATCCCTTCTGCTGCAAACAGGAGGGCCACCCTTGGGGGTTCTTGACTCATGGGGCCCAGGACCTGGAGCCCTGTGATGGAAGATACCAGGGAGCTTTTGATATGGACCAGCAATCACAGCCCAACTATGACATTTGGAGGAACCCTCTGACTACCTCTGGGGGTGCAGGTCCAACTCGGAGGAGGAGGTGGGGCCTGTCTAAGCTCTCTGGATGCAGAAGCCACTGGAACCAGACAGCCAATGATAAGAAAGGACATAGCAACAATAGCCCCGTCTCAGGTCCCAGGCACCCTAGAAGTGCCCAGCCAGGCTCCTCCTGTCCCTGGACTTCAGAAGGTGAGACAGACAGTGACACCTTGCATCCAGCCTCCTCAACTTCTTCCCTAAGTGGGGCTGAGCTAGGAGCTGGTAAGGACCGCTGTCTAGAGGACACAGCATCCTGTGGCTTGGGATCTGAGACCCAAGGTATAGAAAAAGCCCTTTCTGATACATCAGTCAGTGCTGAGTCTTATGAGATGTCTAGGGAGTGTCGTGAGCAGCACCACAGAGGCTCAGGCCAGGCGAGGGTCACGGTTTCCCAGGGGCAAGCCACCCAAGGTGACAGGGCGAGGGTCACGGTTTCCCAGGGGCAAGCCACCCAAGGTGACAGGCCCTGTGTTTCTACCCAGAGCCTCTCATCTTTGAGTCACATGCACCTTCAGACAGAGAAGTATACACAGGGAACCACGTACCAGGAGATCCGAGGTGAGCCTGAGCTGAGGCTGCCCCTGGTTCCAGGCCATTCTGCCTCTCAGGACACACAGAGACACACTCTCCCAGCTCCTGGCGGTGCCCCAGCCCAACGGAGGCAGAAAAAGCAAAAGAGGCCAGCTGGTATTGTGTGCTTACCTGGTGCCTCTGTCCCTTACCAAGGGGCTCAGAAAGGCCATGCCAGGCAGTGTCACTGTTGCAGGGACACTCAACCCTCCCTGGACACAGTCTTGCAAAGGCAAATGCCTGAGGAAGGAGAACAGGCCTACCCAGGAGGCCTAGCACCACGATTTTCTCCACACTCACCCAGTGCTGAGAATGAGGCCTCTGGGGATCTTAAATCGCCATTATCCAGTTCTCTTGACTTTCAAGACCCACAAGCCACCAGCATAGCCACCATCCTACCCACGAGTGACTCAGACTGTGCCTCCAGCTTTTGCCATCCTAACACTCGCTTTGCAGAGCCAGCAGGGGACACTGAGTGCCCAGCTCACTCTCCAGCTTCCATACCTGCCCAGAGCGGAGAAGTTGGTTACCTGTGGGACAAGGCAGGGACCAACCCTGAGCCTTTCTCAGCCTCTGTTTTGCTGGACAAATGGCCTGAGGCAGAAGATCCAAGGACCCATCAAGATTGCTGTGGCCTACAGGTGGCAGCATCCCCTGTCCTCACAGGCCCCAGTGGTCAAACACAGGCCCCCATCTCTGAGGCCTACTGGGGGACCCCAAGCTTCTGCCCAACTCCCCCCCGGGAGCAAACATGTTCCAGAAAGGATCCTACAAGCCGCAATAGCCCCAGCAGTGACCACGGTCAAGCTGATGGTCAGGCAGAGCCCAGAAAGACTCTGTTGGGGAAGTCCCCTGGTATCAAGGGAAGCCTTGAGGAACAGGAAGGGGATGGCAGTGTGACACCCAGTGCTCTACCCTACACCTCCCCCGATGCTGTGGTCCGTGAGTGGCTAGGCAACATCCCAGAAAAGCCGGCACTCATGACATGTGATATGGAAGGTGAGGCCACAAAGGTGGCCAGTGATAGTCCAGAAAGTGCTGAGGAGGACCTTGGCGATGGCTGTTCTCTCAAAGTCCTGAGGGAACTGGCTCAGGCCGGACAGCAACCCCCAGAAGGGGCCACTGATGAGCAGCCAGAGACAACAGGAGACCTCCCTGAGACTGGGTCTGTGTGCTGCAAACCAGGAGGTGATCCCTGCCAAGATGCAGCATCGGGTAGAGGAGTCGAGGCCCCTACAGAAGCTGGAATAGAAGAAGGGACCGCTGTGGATCATGGTGTGAGCCTATGCGCACTCCCCAGCAGGGTCTCAGCCTCCACACAGATCATGAAGGCCCTGCTGGGCTCCAAGCCAGGCCGGCCCAACAGTCTCCCAGAGGTCTCCAGCACAGCAGCTCAGAGGCTCAGCTACTCTGCTGGGACCCTCATTGCCTGCCTGGCCAGGCTCCATTTCTTTGATGTGGATCTGGGTCCTCCAGATGGCAATGCGAGGTTTGAAGAGTCTCCCAAGTACAAGGAGATTCTGAGCATCTCCAAGGCCTTGTGGCCTGCGAGTGTGCTTGGGCAAGGCCAGCTGGACATGGACAGTGGCCTCAGGAAGCTCACTTCCCATCAGGCTCTGCTGGGGACCGAGGACTTCACCCCCACCTCCTCCTCTGGTGTAGATGTCAGCAGTGGCTCGGGAGGCTCGGGCGAGAGCAGCGTGCCCTGTGCCACCGCTCCAGACAGGGCAGATTTACCCTTGAAAATCCCCTCACCAAGACCCAATTCCAGGAAGCAGGGGTACCCAGAGGTACCCAGCCATTCCACAGCCTCGCCTGACCCCCAGGTGTGGGCTTACGCCACCAGTGGGGAGGAGTCAAGTAAAAGTGGCAGGGAGCAGACGGGGGACAAGGCTCCACAACAATCAATGGAAAGCACAATGCTGGAAGAGGAGGCACAATCCCAAGAGACAGAAGGGAGGGTAAGAGAGAGGCTGCAGGAAGATGACGGCCATGGGAAAGAGGTTCCACCAGAAAGGGCTGGAGTCTGCAAGCGGGAAATGCTCCAAGCTGGCTCTCGGGATGGGGAGCGCTCACCGGAAGACACCAGAGAGACAAAAGATGACGAAGGAAGAGATGCTACCTCTGGAGCATTGTGGCCCCTAGATGGGAGAGAGGAACCCACAGAGACCCCCCACAGCTTCAGTGAGAGCAACGCAAACGTTAGTGAGAGTCAAAGGGTTCGTGTATTGGCGATGGGGCTGGAAGAGATGTCTGGAGTGGCTGCAATGGACTGCAAGCAAGCCTGTGTCAAGGCTAGCTCAGGGACCAGGAAGACGAACACACCCACAGCCCACAGGGAATCTCTGGACCCTGACCCAATCTGGGTGTCCAAGCTGCTGAAAAAGATAGAGAAAGACTTCATGGCTCACCTGGCTGGTGCCACAGCAGAACTCCGAGCCCGATGGAACCTTCCTGACGACAGCCTGCTGGACCAGATGGTGACTGAGCTGGAGCAGGATGTGGGCCGGCGAATTCAAGCAAGCACTGTCAGGGAAGTGAGGAAGATCCAGAGCCGGGTAGGGAGGATGATCCCGGAACCACCCAGAGAAGCCCTCAGAGGCCAGACATCGCTGCAAACAGAGCTGCGCAGGCGCCGTCTTCAGGGTCTGCGTAACTTCTCAGCCTTCCCTGGCCAGGGCGCCCTCTCCCTCAGCCTGGAGAATGGGCCCATTCTCAGTACAGCCTTAGGGACCAGCCCAGGTGTGGGGGTCATGAGGGATGAGTTCTGTCCCTGTGAAGTCTGCCTGAAGAAGAAGATGTCCACTCGATTCCCAAAGGATGCCACAGCAGCCTTCAGTGCACCCGTCAGAAAGGCCTTTGACCTACAGCAGATTCTACAGAACAAGAAAGGAGGTAGGAACGGAGAGGCCATGGAGCTGGCCCCTCAGAAGACAGGGATGGCTGTGCCTCAGGAGGACCCTAGGTCTGTCCAAGGAACTGGTGGGAAGCAGGAGCTTCAGTTGACCGCGGGGCCTGGGGTAGATGAGGGAGGGGAGGGAGAAGGGAGGCCGAGGATGAGAGAAGAGAAGGATCCTGAGTTCTTCAATGTAGAAGGAGCTGGTTGCCATGGGGCAGAAGATGCAGCCACTGCGAGAGAAAGGGAACTCCATGTCAGTGTTGCACAAGAAAGCCGACAGTTAGAGGAGGGAGGGACCAAGAAGGGAGAAGCCCCGTACCAGAGCTTTAGGGATAGAGAGGCTTAGGAGGCTTCAGGAAGACAGAGTGATGGTGGCCACTCTGTGGATACTCAGGACACTTCCAGAGAAAGACAGCCAGAGGTAGAAGGAGGAAGTCAAGATGAAAAGGAGAATGGTACTTGGGTTAGTTCCGGAGAGGGCCAGAGGAGGGTGGTTTCTGAAAACAACAGCCTAGACCAAGAGGGGGGGCTCCACAAGTGTCACAGAAAGCCAGGCCCCCAGTGCCACAGTGCTGCACTCTGCTCCCGGGCAGCATCTTTGGGCAGCTGCTCACAGGTATCTCAGAAGAGCTCAGAAGAAGACCTTTCAAGGGGAGAACTCAAGTTCACCAACGACAAGCACAGTCGGGTCTCACAAGCGGAGAGAAAAGTCACCATGATGTGCTCAGAAAGTTCTTCTGAACAAGAAGTCCCCTCCAGCCCAAGACCTCCAAAGCAGGGGGAAGAAGAAGAAGTCTGTCATGTGGAAGATGAAGGGACAGCTGGAAGTTTGGTTTGTAGTCAACTTGGGGGTAGGTCAGATGGCTTCGGCCAGGACGATCTAGGTTTCTAGACATCTAACAATAGGGTAGTGACGAGTCTGAGCAATGCCTGTGTGCTTATATTACCCACATACCCGAGAAAGTCTCGGGCCACTGGGCATGTACAAGGAACATGGACAAAGACAAGAAACTGCGACCCACCCTGGAGCTGCAGGCCTAGCTTCCCAGCTACTCAGGAGGCTAAGGAGTGGACATAGAAAGTTCAAACCCCACCTGGGCTATAGAGCAAGTTCAAAAGTCAACTTAGACATTGCTTCAGGGCCCGGGACTATAACCCAATGGCAGAGTGCTTGCCTAGCCTATTTGTGGCTTTAGGTTCAACCTTGACAGTGACGACAATGGAAAGGACTTGCCAAGGATAAACCACACCGTGCTGTCCCTGGGAGCCAAACTTCAAGGTCCCTATGCCCAGTGTGAAGTGTTAGCTGTGAGGCTGACGTCTTATCAGACGTCAGCCAGTTCCTCTGTCCACATAGCTCAAGAGCATAGAAGGGTCTGGAGAGACGCCTGGGAGCTTCTGTTTGCGTTGGCTTTTGTGAGGGAGTTGCTTTCTCTCTCACTATTGATCCCCAGTTACTCTCCCCTCGGATCCTCTGGGAACACTTACCTCTTTTGACTTTGAGGTACTTTTTCGCCAGTCTGGAATATATGTGGTGACTCGGCAGATGTGAAATACTTGGGAAAAACAGATACCCTCAGGATCATGAAATAAAGCTTGTTCTCAGCCCCAATGTTCTAGGTTCTTTCTGTCACAATGCGACTGTTTGTAAGGGGGGAAGCAAAGAGCCAGAAGGAAAGGTGACCTCCCTTCGACCGGGGTTCAGAGACAGCTTTGGCAAGGGACCAGATGCACGGCTCGCCATCCTTTTCTGAATGCTTTGTATAGCTTATTCTTTGTATAATATTTGCACACTGCTTTCTCAAACCCTTAAATATATAAGGACCTTCTATAATGAATAAGATAAATGCTTTAAAAGTTTCAAATTCATATTTTAATTCCTGAACAATTTTTCTGGATGGTAATAGAAAAAAGAAATATGTTACTATTCTCTTATCATTGATCTCTTTCTCTCCCCGCCCCCGTATTATATTAACGCTAGTGTACACACCTAGCAAGCTCATGTAGATTTAGAGGCTGACAATGGAAAGTCTTTTTTTGTGTGGCAGGGACTTGGAATTTGCTAGCTGACCAAAGTCCCCCAGAATCTGCCTGTCTCTGCCTCCCTAGCCCTGGGCTTGAAACACATGCAGCCGCTGCTGGCTTTTTAGAGGATTCTGGAGATCCAAACCCAGGCTTGCACAGCTAGCATTACCTGCTGAGCCATCTCCCAAACCCATTCATTTAAAGATGTCTTTCAGATGCTCTTGCCATGTAGCCTGGGCTGGCTCTGTGGCCCAAACCATCCTCAAACTTCAGATTCTATTGCATGTGCCTCTCTAGTACTGGGGCTACATTGAATTGCAGATTCACCTTAGTTTTCCAATTTGTTTCTTTTTTTTTTTCTGTTCTTAAAACTTTTTCCAAATTGGGTATAGCAGTGAAGGTTGGGAAATCCAGCACTCAGGAGGCCAGGGTAGGAAAAGCATCATGAATCCAGGGCCTGCCTGGGCTTCACAGTGAGTACTAGGCCATTCTGGGATACATAGCAAAACCTGGGCTCAGAAAAGCAAAACAAAATAAAAACTCCCAGCAGTGCTCTCCAGTATTCAGGACTGACCTTCAAAAGCAGAGCTTGGTTGCTGGCTATATGGTCACGCTCAGGATCTCCTTTTCATGTGGTACCGTTCTAGATATAGTTGAATACTTACAAAATTAAAACTCCGTCTGGGGTTTAGCAAAACCTGTTCCCTATAAATTATATGACTAAGCACACTAATTTTTCTCCTGAGTTCCTAGCTCTTTTGAAAAAGAATTGATTCACATATGTCTTTTGCTGTTGATTTTAAAAACATTCTGTCACTCTTTAAATCTTTTATTACATCCATTTATTTAGTATTTTATAGGGACACTTGGGTGCCACAGTGTGTGTGTGTGTGTGTGTGTGTGTGTGTGTGTGTGTGTGAAGGTTACTTTATGGAGTTGCTTCTCTCCTTCCTCCATGTGTGCTTTGGAGCTCATACTCAGGTCCTCAAGCTTGGCGACAGGTGTCTTTCCTTGCCGAGTCACCTCGCTGGCCCTGTTTATTATTTTTGATATTTAAAACATAAATGCCCTCTATCCACATCCATCCATAGTGGGCCTTTGTTGGCATTCTGTTTCAGTAGGGGATTCCTTAGTGGGAAACAAAAATTTCTGGATCTCGTCCACTTCCCCGTTCTTAATCACGAGCCACATCCAGATTTGTCACTCATGGTATCACTGGCGGTAGCCATCTGATACCAAAGGGAGGTGGGTCTGCATGTTCATGGTCACGATTCCACTGGGGAAGACGGTCTGTATAAAATCTGACATGTTCTAATATTTCTGTGAGATGTCCCTTAAGGTTTTTAACAGTAATTTTATAAGCACACACATGCATACATGCATTCACCTTTTTATATATTTGGGGTCCAGTGCTCCTGGAAGCTGAACTGGTTCCCAACAGTCAATCAGCAAGTTGTTGATACTGACACTGGGTGAAAGGTCTGGATGACCACACTCTAGAAAGCCACTTGTCAATCAGAGGGGAGAACTGGCCAGTCACTAGCAGTCCCGCTCTCCCAGCAGATTGCATGGTGGCCTAGGTGCGATCAGGTGTCCGGGCGTGGCAGCGTGCACAGTTGCCCATCTCTCATCACTACCAGCTGTCAGGAAGCATCCAGAATATACCTCATCTCTGATATGAGGTCTCCAGCCATCACCAAGAGGTGTCCCAATGCCTCCCCAATGCCATCAGCAGCCAGCTTTACCCTCTGCTGACCTGAACCTCATCAAGAGCAGACAGGGACTGCCAAGATGGCTCAGTGGGTAAAGGTGCTCGCTGCCAAGTCTGAGGTCCTGAGCTTGGTCCCCAGAACCCACATGGCAGAAGGAGAGAACTCACTCTGGCCAATTGTCCTCTGACTTTTACACCAATGCTGGTTGCACGTATGCCTCTCCTTTTGGGGGCAGCCTCTGTTGGATTTCATAGTCTAAGGTGGTGAGAATGACTGTCCAGGTCTCTTCCTCAGGAGGGCACCAGATCTCATTACGGATGGTTGTGAGCCAGCATGTGGTTGCTGGGAATTGAACTCAGGACCTTTGGAAGAGCAGGCACAGTTCTTTACCACTGAGCCATCTCTCCAGCTCAGCAAAATAAAAATACAATAAATAATAAATAAATAAATAAATAAATAAATAAATACAGTAGAAAGGGCATGAGACCTAGGATTGGAGGATCTGGGGTCAAATCCAGTGCACAAATCTCAGTTTGCACACTATGAAATGGACTGACTAGCATTTCTCCCCCTGCCCACCCCCCACCCCCGCACCCCGCATTGCTGTGGAAGCGAATGAGCAGATGCAAGGATTGTCCTTACACGTACACTGGGCATTTGTCATTGCCATCTGTTCGGCATGTACAATGCACTTGGTACCGTCCTGCACCATTCTCAGAATCAGCCCTATTTAATCTCCAGGTGGATCTATCAGGTATGCAGACAGGCCTTTTCACGTCCAGTTCACAAACGGAGCACCTGGGGCGTAGGGGAGATAGAGAAACTTGCCCAAGTTGACCCAGCTAGATAGCTGCAAAGCCAGGACTGCAAGGGCGATAGCACACGCTCAAAGTCCACGTCCTCTTCCATTGTATCTCTCTGCTATCTTTCTTCTCAATCTCGGGTGTGTGAACAAGTAACTTAATTAAAGGCACTGAACACTTGGTTGAGTGGATTTACTAAGCAAAATACCGAAGGCTTAGGAAAGTGACTTCAGTAGGATTCCTTCTGCTGGGATGACTGTATTATGTCCCAATAATGTTCTACTCATGGGCAGATATCAGGAGCTGGCCATCTCTAGCTCTTTAAAGGCCAGTGTCATGCTGAAAACATATCTCTTTGTGGGATTCTCTTGGTTACAAATTCACCTACTCTAGGTCCGCAAATATTTCTGTCTTTGATCTTTTAAAGCATGCACTGCTAATGGACAACTTGAACTTTTTTTTCCCACTTGGAGATAAGGAGTTTTGTGGCTGTAGCTAGGTGGGGACCTTGATGTATGCTCCCCACCTTTCTCTCTATGGCAACTAATCTGTGCAGGCCTCTGTGGCAGAGCATTTCTTGGGGAGGTGGCATTCCTGTAGCCTCAGCTGACTCCTGGAGAAAAATTCAAACCCTCTGTCACCCAAATGCTTACAAGCGCTCACAGTATCCATGACAAAACAAAACCTTTTCAGGCTCGGATGGTTAGAGAGTGGAGCAACCCTTCTGCCCTATAGTTATGGTTGATGTATTAGGGTTCAGGCCCACAAGGACAACTTGACAATGTCTAAGGAGTCAAAGCCCGTTTCTAGGGTTCACACCCAGGGATGGGTCATATTGGTCTGGTCAGGACTTCTGCTCCACCCCCTTTAATAATAGAGGAATTGGGCACACCATTGACTTGACCAGTCCTACATCCAAGTTACTTACAGTGGAGAAGTGGTCACACAGCTAGGTGATACTGGGTCCAGACGCCAGACCTTCTCCATATCTCAATATCTTTTGTACAGAGGCGAAAGAAACCTTCATAGCACACAGTGAACAACAGAGATACTGGTCCCTGGACATCCAGATCACACACCCTTCTCCCACAGGCCCCACTTCCCTTTCCACCAAATTCCAGCACCCAAGTCTTCCAGACACAAGCTTTATTGACTGCTCACATGGTCAGGGGAGAGGTGACCTGTCCTCAGGCTGTGTGAAGGCCTTGCCACGAGTACCAGCTTGTGGCAGGGAGGCCTGAAGAGGGACCCCAAACAACTTCAGACTGGCTGCTTTGTCCTTCATTTTCACGGTCATGAAGAGTATGGGAAGCAGAAAGAAAATGGACAGTTATGCTCCCATGCATGACACTCTGCCTCAGGTGTCTGAAGTCAGCCTCACCGCGAATTTCCACAGCACCCGAGGAAGACTAGCTTGACACCGCTCCTCACGTTGCCTGCATGGAGTCAGTCATCAGATACTCCATCAGGTCTGGGCCTCCCAGAGAGGCTCACTCACCATGCCTTACTCCACCTACGGGCCCACTCTCATGAATGCATTCTTGTACACATACGCTGGCATTCACACGTACAGTCCCCACTTCGACACACGTATGCACACACACATGCACATGCATGCACATCCTCTCACGCGCATACGTATATATGCTCTCACGTACCCTCCAAGTTACTCATTGCATGCACAAGCAGGCACGCACACCCCGAGGTCAGCTTCTTTGCCCTCCCTCATTACATGGTCTGCCTGAGAGACAATGTGGGTCAGCCCGAGTAGATTTCTCTTCCCGCTCATCTCTTGAGAGGCAATTAGGTGGGTAAAGGTCATTTTCCCACTATGACCCTGTCCCTACGCCCCTGTCCGGAGCCCAGCTGAGAGTTAAAGCCACCTGGGTCTCTGTAAAGACCAATATCCAAGAACCCAGAAATCTAAGCTGCACCAACCAAGTCACCCCAAGCAGAGTGAGCCAACTTTTTTTCTCGTCTTGGGCTGGTTCCACCTCCCCTCCCCTTCTTCTCCCTCCCTCTTTCCTGCTGATCTGCTATAACAAGAAGATGTAGGCTCGATTCCAAACTGAAGCTGCCCTTGGGGGGAGCAGCTGTGTGGGCCACAGGCTGAACTTAGCGAGTATAGTCTCCCTGCCCAGCCCATCGACTAACCCTGGCCTGCGCTTGGTGTCAGTGCTTAATGAGTGGGCTAACACCTGAGATGTAGTCTAGCTTGGTCATCAGGATTCATCAGGTTGAAGATTCCATGCCCTGGGCCCAGAAGCCCTGGACTCTGTGGTCTGGAGTGTAGGCTGTGTTCTACAGCATTCCTAGACCTGTGTTGGGTCCAGCCACCACCAGCTCATGTACACAGGTCAGGTGAAGCACCCAGTCTCTCTCTGAGAGCTCATCAGCACCTAAGTTCCATTGCCTTTGCTCTGTGGAGTGCACGGTTAGCACTAGGATGCCCCAAGATGGCTCGCAAGGGGTCACAGCTCTGTCGTGGTGAGAAAGCTGGAGCTGGGAACGGGGTGCCTCCCTCTTGACCCGAGGCTTCAGGGAAGTGGGCCTGTGCCTCCCTCTCCTGGCTTTTAACTCTTCCCACGTCGTTTCCCAGAAAGAGCAGGATTGCTTCCTGAACCCTCAGCTGGCTCCGGAGCACCCTGCCTCCAGGCACAGGATGAACTGGGTGACTTCTCAAGGTCCCACCGATCTGTCAGTCATGCAGTTCCAGGAAAGGACAGGCACTGGCTGGGTGTAGGGACGGAAGGGTGGTGTGACTCATTTTCTGGGGCAAGCCCGAGTCTCACATCCTTCTTTGTTCGGACAGAGCACATGGGGGGCTTGTGCTTGCCAGGAGATGCAGGCCCAGCAGAGCATGTGGCTGCAAACAGCACCAGGGGCTAGGAAGAAGAGAAGTCTCTAGAGCAGCCCTCAATGCACGTCTGAGGTCCTTTCCTGTACCTCAGAATCAAGGCCATAAGAGGCTGTGGTGACTCACACCTGTAATCCCAGAATTAGAGAGGTCAACACAAGAAGACTGCTAAAAAGTTAGAAGCCAGCCTGGGCTACATAGTGAGTTCCAGGCTAGCCTGAGCTACTGAGTGAGACTTTCTCTCTCTCTCTCTCTCTCTCTCTCTCTCTCTATATATATATATATATATATATATATATATATATATCAGGGCTGAAGACATGGTAGTCAGAAAAGTTTGCTGGTCTTCCAGAGGACCTGAGTTCTATTCCCATCACCTACATCAGGCTGTCTCCAAGGGTAGCTGCACATATGTGATGGACATATACACACACATATAAAATAAAATAAAATAAATCTTGTTTCAAAAGTAACCATAGGGGGCTGGAGTGATGGCTCAGTGGTTAAGAGCACTGCCTGCTCTTCCAAAGGTCCTGAGTTCAATTCCCAGCAACCACATGGTGGCTCACAAACATCTGTAATGAGGTCTGGTGTCCTCTTCTGGCCTGCAGACATACACACAGGCAGAATACTGTATACATAATAAATAAATAAATAAATAAATATTTATTTATTTAAAAAAAAGTAACCATAGGCCGGGCGGTGGTGGCACACGCCTTTAATCCCAGCACTTGGGAGGCAGAGGCAGGCGGATCTCTGTGAGTTCGAGACCAGCCTGGTCTACAAGAGCTAGTTCCAGGACAGGCTCCAATACCACAGAGAAACCCTGTCTCGAAAAACCAAAAAAAAAAAAAAAAAAAAGTAACCATAATAACAGTAAAAGTAATGATCGAAGTTCTGAATGAAAGGGTAGGGTATTAGGAGGTTTCTACAGGGCAAACAGGTCTCTGTTCCCTCCTGGGCCCCTGCTGTGTCCAGAGCCTTTGACCCTAGGATAAAGCTGGAGAGTGTTGGGCTCATTCTGGACTGGTCTGTGCTAGGCCTTGAGACCACGGGTGATGATGTAGAGTGGAAGCTACGGCCTGTTGTTCCCCTTTTTATATTCGCATGAGCTGGGGTATTCGTCCTGCATTCATTGGTCAGGAATGGGTGGTTTTGATCCCAGTGTGGTGGGGGCCCTGGGTGATAGTTAAGCAAGCTAAGGGATAGTGGGAGCGGCTCCAACAGTGACCCCAGCCACCGCAGCCAAAGGGTAGGTGACTGGAGGTTCTGAGCAGGTATTATTAGTGAGGGTGTGGTCACTCTGGGAGACAAAGCCAGAGCTGGGGCCAGCAGTCAGAGCTGAGGTTGTGGCGATGGTCCCACGAAGAGAAAGATAAGTCATGAGGCATGTATGTATGAACATGTGCCTACATTTGTGTGCGCATATGTGTACATGCACGGGGCACAGGGGGCTCTATGTAGTGGGTGCTCAGCAGAGAAGGAGCTGAGATTTGCTGAAGTGCTGCCTGCCTGGGGAGAGGTTCTGATGGCCCCAGATGGTGACCTGACAGTCGTTCTGGAAGGAAAAGGATAGTTTAGAAGATGTGGGAGCAGGACTTTGGGACACTCCCCCCCCCCCCAGCTCCTACACCTTCAGAGGTCACATAGAATTCATCTGGAGCAAACAGACCCTAGAGTCACACACCAGCCTCTTCCCAGGACCCGGGCAGGATGTGACTCCCTCCAGTGGCCAGCCACTGACGCTCTGGCCCACAGACCCACTAGGTCCTCAAAATACAGACTGCTATAGGAGGAGGACTTGGTAATCCGAGGTAAGGCTGCTGCCAGGATGCACGTGGCATCTGGAGGAGAAACACCAGGGTAGGAGCCGGGTTGGAACTTCCTGGGGTAGGGGTGGGGGCTGGGTATGCCCTTCTCTCTTCCACAATTCTACCAGAGACATGTGGTCTGCCCGCCAGGATGGCCTTCTCCCGGTATCTGGCTTCTTGTTCCCACTGTGTTCCCAAGCAGTAGATGAGCTGAAGTCTCTCCACCCTGGGAGGACTCAAAGGCCTTGTGCTGAGCAGTCACAGACAAAAGGCCCAGGATGAGGAAGGACTTCGGGCCTTTGGAAGTGTCCCCACTGTCTTTCAGCCCTCCTTGTCTCAGGAGTTAGAGACTGTCAAGCCTGCAGGGTCATGTGTCCTGCTTTCTACTCTAACTGATGCCTGATCTTTCTAGCAACTTCCTTCATGACATAAGGTCCAGAAAAGTCATGCTTCATGCTTCGGCTCAAGGTCACACAGCAATTGCATGCATAGCTGGGCATAGGAACCAGAGTCCCTGCTCTGCAGGCTCCATGGGGCAAAAACATGGATCTCAGATCCGGTCTCCTCCCTGCTCAGGTGTGGGGCAGAGCCTGGTAGAGAGGGCATCCGCTCAGCCCTAATTAGACACTGTAAAGAAGTAGGGACACAAGGGGGGGGGGCGTGCTCAGAGATTAGTGCCCCCCTCCATAGATCATAGACACGCCAAGGACATAATAAATAATCTGCCCAAAGGTTTTAAAGGTAAAAATCAGCAAATCATTAATAACGTCCCCAGAATCATACATCACACTGAAGTCTTCCTATTATGCTCTCCTGAAGCCAATGCATATCTTCTCTGTGGTCCTACCCCCCCCCCTCCACTTCCCCCTCATCAGTGTGTTCTACTGGCAACATGGAAGCCCCTCCCCCACAGCCTGCTAAGCAGTAGGATGGGGTGGAAAGCCCTTTCAGGTATGCCATCCCAAGCAATTTACTCAGGTGTTCGGCCACAAAGAGGTGGTGAGAGGGGAGGCACCCACATCCCTTTCTTGGAACCCCAAACCCCGCTTTCCCTCCAAGGGGTGGATTGAGCTCGGAGACAGAGCCCCCTTCCCCAGCTTTAAGCTAGAATAACATTGTGTCTATCTCTCCCAGACACGAGCCTTAATTAATTAACACAACAGGGTCGCTGTAAATAGAAGTGCTGACGGCAGCATTTCTTACTCTTCCAGCACCTCGGCTGCAGCTGTGGGGCGTGTGGCAGGGAGTACCTGGACTGTAGACCTGGGTACCCTGGCTGAGTTTTAGAGTTTGGGGGAAGAGCTGAACCCAGAGCTGGAGGAAGGAGGGAGGAAAACTTGGATAAGCGTCTGGGATCCTGGCCAGCAGACTAGGGTGCAGGTACAGACAGTCTGTAACATTGGTGACATGGATTTAGCCACAATTTGATGGAGGTGTCAGGGCATTGCATTGGAGCTCCGGTTGGGAGACATTGGTCATATCGCTGTCACTCATCTGTCCTCTACTTCCTTGATGACAAAACATGACAGAAGTCAGTCATCTACAGACCTTTGGGGTGACGTGCCCCTTGGCTGATCTTTGAAGGCCATGGGGACTGAGGCATCTCCCAACACTGCCAGTGAAAATGGTTTTTTGGATGGAGAATCTGCAGCAAAGATGGGAGGTTTCATACCTCACTCCTTGTTGTCTTTTTATAAAGAGCACAGGGAATACTGGAAGCTCAGGGATGCGGGTTCGGGAGTCAGTTCTTTCTAGATAACTGGTGGCTCCTTCACTCCTCCAAGTCACCCACAAGGCTGGAAAGCTCCGCCCAGCTCTGAGTTATTGGGGAGCACACTGTGCTTGAGATGTGCAAACTCAGGGAGGGTCTGGCCCAGAGCCTGGCTCCACCAGCTATAGCCTGGCTTGACCTTGGCAGAGACATATCTTCTCCATTGCACAGGGTCTTCTATGCTCTATGAAGCCCCATCTGGTATCTTTGGGCCCTCAGAACAGACTGGAGGGGAAACAAAATAAAGCTTGTGTTGTGGTTTGAATGTGGAATGCGTGCACCCACTCGCGTGTTTGACACCTGGTCTCCAGTTGGTGGCGCTGTTTAAGACGCTTGTGGAAGCTTCAGGGGGAGGGTTGGTTGATAAAGGTGAATCACGGAGGGTGGGCCTCTGGACCTGGTTCTGGTTCTATTCTTTGCTTCCTGGTGGGGTACCAAGAAGGGACCCATTACCCCACACTCTCTTCAACAGGGACCAAGCTATTCCTGACTCCATATCTCTCCACCCTGTCCCACGATGAGCTGAAATACCCTGAAACTGAGAGCTGAAATAGACGTTCCTCTTTTCCGTCGTTTCTACAGGTGTTAGGTTACAGCAGCGAGACATGGAGTGAATGCACTTGGGGCTACAGTGACTGAAAAATCCTCGCTGCCCAAGGCTCTTAGCGAGCGGCGCCAAGGACAGCTAAGAGGAAAGGCAAACTGACCAGGGCTCTTAAGAGTGGCTCCCTCCTCTGGAAGATTCCCCTAAGTCCCAGAATCCCTTGAGGCCCCTAGGACTTCCTGGACGAGGTGACCCCAGCTGCCTGCTTTCTTCAGGGAGCCTCAGTCTAACACGCAATCCCCACGGGTACGGTAGCAGATCTGGAGGTATGAGAGGGTAAAATCTGTCTTTTTTTCCCTGTGCCCACTTTGCCCAGCTGTTATACCCCATAGATGGTATGTCTACCAACAGTATGATTTAGGAGTGAGTCAACAAGTTTGCTAGACTCAGTTTACGGATCTGCCGATATTGGCTTCATTCCTATCTCTTGTGCATACATGAAACTCCAATGGTATGCAGAAGATATAGACATACTGCAGAATATAAAGAAGCAGTTATTATTTCTGTGGGTTAAACAGAATTTGGCTTAGGGGTGCAGAATTCCTGTAGAACACATTTTAGCCGGCCTGGGGTTAAACTGGAGAGGCCTCATGTAACAGGCAGCATGTGACTGGCTTCCCAAAGAAACAGGGGTCCTCTGACGGGAGGAGTTGAGATCTAAGGGGTGTTTGCAGGAGGAAACAGGAATACATAGTTCAGTTGTGTGGACAACAACAAGAAGGCAGAGGCATGCCTGAGGATAGGGGATGCCACTGTGCCTGACCCCCAGTCCCCAAAGTCCCCTTCTCTCACCATGGCCCATCCTGCTCACAGAGGCATCAATTCCAATGATAGAATACACTTTGCCAACTCAGGGCCCTGAGAGACCCTGCTTCTCTCTATTCCCTGTCATCGTGACAGGCCCTCAGCCCCCTCCGGTCTTGATGGATGGCCCTGAGCTGGCTTTCATGCATCTCCGTCTTCCCCAGAAGCTGTGACACGAGTAATTGGTGTCACCTCCATGGTCACATGCCAAGTGCTGACAAAACAGCCCATAATAGGGGCTCTGTGCTCTGTCCTTGATTGCATGGGGAAGGGACTGCTGGGATATGATTCAGAACAGACATCAGCTGTTGGGGTTCACTGAGGGAGTGGTGGCTAACGAGGTACGCCCATGCAGAGACTCCTGATTCTAACTTCACGGTGCCTATTCTGTGTGCAGCTTCTTCAAGAATGAGACGAGCTAGAGATGAAGGGTTGGAGGCTCTCAAGAGCCACCATTCGCCAGCCCCTGCCAGCAAAGGCCCTGTGAACGACTACCTTAGCCCGAACAGCTTTCGCCTACCACACAGATTGAGGAACTGGGGGATGCCCAGTGGTAGTCAAGTGACCTCCTAGTGACCCAGAACACTGCCTTAAATAAGACCTTGGTATCATAGGAGACCTTCAGAATGGAGAGAGGCAAATGGCCTTTCTGACATCTTGACTCCTCTCCCACAAGAGGGTGGCATTCCACTATGGTGAACCGCTTGGCACAGAGGCACAAGGAACGCAGATCACACACTGGGATCTCCCAGGTATCCCCAGAGGAACACCCCAGCACCTTGCTATCTGGTACCTCACCAGGAGCAGATGGAATCAGGGTAGGCCGAGAGTTGTAAATACATAATCCCCCCACCTCCAGTCTAGCACACTGAAACCTTCCCTTCCCAAAGGCCCAGATACCCGAGGCAGTGTCCTTAGACCAGTGGTCCCTCATGACCTCTCCTGACAGGCCTCCATCTTTACCCTGGCTTCACAGTGAGAGACTCCCAGCAATGGCCTAGAGCTGCTGGCTGTGTCTAGTGACTGTGCTCTCTCCCTGAGGACACTGGGCAAGAATCTCTTTGGTTTTGGTCTAGAAACCGCACATTGGTGACTTTGCTTCTCTGAAGCGCTGTGGCAGATGGGGCTTTTCTCTCAATACGGCTCCTGGGCACCATGCACACACGTCTTCGGCCTGGCACATCCCCTAGCTCCACTGTGCCTTCCTTCCCTGCTTCCTGTACCCTCCTCTTTCTTCTTTACTTTTACTCCCTTAGTGTAATGCTCACCACCTCTCACAGGCTGCTCTAAGCCCTGGTCCACAGCAGATGGGCTCAGCAACAAAGGGTCAGGCAAGTCTCAAATAGTGCTCTGCACTGTGACCAGGAAGGGACAACAGGTTTTCAAGGCTGCTCACATACCTGGGGCTATGTCTGCAGAGGCTCTACCCCTGTGGTGTGATTCTATATCCACCACACTCATGTTTTGTAAGCTGCCATCGGTGGTACTCTTGTCTCCAATAGTCTGTCTTGGCTGCAAGGTGTCTGAACCTCCAGGAGACCCCTGCATTGATATCTGTGGATCATTTAGCCATAGGAAAGCTTGGTCTCATGTTGGGTGCAAGTTTCAAGATGTGTGGCTTCCCAGAAGCCTCTAAGGGCTAGCCTATCTGAGTGACTATCAGGCCTGCCTGAGGTCTTGTTTTACCCAGTCTTACTTCCAGACTGGGGAGAAAATCCCTCTTATGGATTGTATTTGTCTTTGATGGTAAAGTATATTTCTTAATCCTTCCTGCTTGTCTTTTAAACAGTTATTTTTCTTTAAAGATAGTGTGTGTGTGTGTGTGTGTGTGTGTGTGTGTGTGTGTGTGTGTGTTATGTGGAGGTGCCTGGGTGTGGAATTCAAGAAGATAATATTCAGGAGTTGGTCCATTCTTCCACTATGACCTCTGGGGACTGAACTCAAGTTGTCAGGCTTGCACAGCAAATGCTTCTGTCTGCCGAGCCATCTCACTGACCCCAGTCTGTGTCTTTTGATGGGGGAATTTAGTGCAAAGTTATTATTGAAAGCTGCGTATTAATTCCCGTCCTTAGTTCATGCTGTGACTGCCTGGGGACAGGGGAGAGAGTTGGAGAAGCTGGCCCTGGGGCACCCTGCAAGCCCTTGCCATCTACCTACCTGTCCCCTGGAGAAGGCTGTAGGGGCCCTGCTTGGATTAGTAGCTCTGCCTGCTCCACTATGGGAAGAGCAGGGCCTGGGAGGCTGACTGACAGGGGTAGCTCCCTGGGGAACAGCACGTACAACACCCAGAGAGCAGTCTCTGTCGCTTCTGGGACTCCACAGTCCTCCTTGAGCCACAGCCTGGGAGAGTCCCTGCCGCCGCTCATTGTCCCACCGCTGCCACGTTTTCCTCTGCCGCATTGTTGTCCCTTATCAGCATCCTACACGCTGCAGTGGCTGCACAGGAAAGCACGGCCACCACCGAGGCTGCCGCCTGGGCGGTGGGTGCCAGGTGTCCTGCCACACAATTGAGCCCACAGGCCCATCCCATAGCCCAGACAAACTGGTCCACCAGGGTGACCAAGAGCGACATTTGGCTGGTCCTTCTCTTTGGGGTCGTTATAGCAGAGGATGATGAAGAACAGACTCCAATCCCGGTGACCTCAGCAGGCACGCCTGGCACCCCCAAGACTCTGCACTCTCTCCCATGCCCCATGGTGGAGGAATGGCTGGTCTATGACCATAAAACAGAGGCTGGTGCTATGGAGAAAGCCAAGGAAGGCAGAGAAACAAAATGTCTCAGGGACTGTGCTTAATGAACAGGCTGGTGGCTGGGAGCAGCCGTGAAATCTGCTGTTCCTGGACCCTTTGTGAAGAGAATGGTTTAGACCCAATAAGACAGGTCCTGCCAGAGCTTGGGGAACAAGGTCTAGCAGGAAGTGGGGACAACTCACTTTGGGTCTGCGTTAGTCTAGAATATTCTGGAACCCTCAAGAAAGTGTGTGGTACAGATGCAGCAAATTAAAACTACTAGACGCCGGGCTAAATGTGAATATTCGAATCAATGAAAAACAGCTTTAAAGATATAAGTTTATCCCTCTGATATGGCGGCAAACACTAGTGATCGGAGCCTGAAAGTGCAGGCAAGAGGGGCCTCTGCTACTATTGAGCTTGGGGCTAGCCTTGGCTACCGGAGACCTGATCTCAAACAAATGAAACAAAACAGGTATTGCCATGTGATACTTAGCTAAAACATCTAAAACCTTGCCCCTTGCTGTTCTGAAATGCAAATGTAATTGGGCAATTTGTTTTATTTTTTCTGGTCCACTTGGAGAGCGAAAGGAGACTGACTTCAAGAGGTCTGGGGATGCTCGCACACCGTGGCCTTAGAGCAGCCTCTGTCAAAGTTTGGGCACCGGGCTCCTTCCTGCTTCCTCAGATAAGGCCCTTTATCAGGACTTGTGGGCACAGAAGCCTGCCCAGTGGTTGTGTTCCCCTGAAAAAAACCAGCAGCGGGGTTTGGAGTTCTTCTACAAGCGGTGTGTCTCCTCTGCCCCCTGCTGGCAATATCAGATATTACAGAGTCTTGGTCACGACTTGCCCTGCTTTCTGGGTCTGAGGTCACCCTTCTTCATCTGCCTGTGGAAAAAATCAGAATTGTGACTTTTTGTAAAGAAAAAAAAAAACATCTTCCTTGTGTTTTAATTTCTGAAAAAAACAAACTTATTTTACCCCAGTCAAGTAAGAATTTAGAGAAAATGGCATAAAATTCACTAATTTTATGCTCTCAGAGTCAACTTAGAAATTTCTAGAAACAGAAAAGCCCACAACACTTTTGTGCTAACAACTCTAGCCCTTTAGAGTCTAGAAACTCCGGGAACAGAGACAAGATAGATGCAGAAGTGTCTGCACTTTGGGGAAGTCATTCCCCAGAGAATAGCAAAATCACTTGTTTGTGCCTTCTAGTTGCTATAGAAGACTCAACGCTCCCCATAATTCTCTGTGTCTTACTTCAAGACACTTCCACAAGACCGGCCATGCCAGATCACAATTGTCTACACTCTGTTCAGCTGACCTGCAGCTCCAAGACTACCACACTGCTGAGGGAGAGCTGCGTGTGCTCCCTCCGCGTGCCGCACCGAAGACACAGCAGCGCTACTTCAGTCTCGTGGTGTTCATGCTGTGGGTGGAGAACTGGCAGAGCCTGAACCCATGCAGACTCTGATCCGACAGACAGGGCAGACCTAAGATTTTTGGGTCCTCAGCTACTTGGAGGTCTCACAGGGAAACAGAATGCACGATCGCGAATCCACCGTTTGGTCCGGAAGTCGGCATTTATTCGGGAAGAATAAATAAATCACAATTAGCATATGTTGATAGAGACTTTATTACCGAAGGTGGTTTTAAACTCACAAGAAAACTGAGCTGATAGCGTACAGATTTCCCAGGTTGCCATGCTGCCTTCTCCACTTAGAGTTCTGCACCGTCAGCATCCCCACTGGAGCGTGCCACGTGTTTGTTTGTTTGTGTTTGTCTGTTTTGAGGCAGGGTCTCCTAGCAAAGCCCTGGTTGCTCTGTAGACCAGGCTGGCCTTGAACTCAGATCCACCTGCCTCTGCCTCCCAAGTGCTGGAATAAGGGGTGTGTACATCAAGGTCAAAAACCACAACACAGGTAACAGGAACCTTATCCCCAGAATCCTGGCTGACCCTTAGGTGATGCTACAGTGGGTGTTGTCTGTGTGTTGGGGGGAGGGTATTTTCCCAAGAAGCACAGCCTAGTGAGGGCGATCCCGAGATTCATCTTTCTCCTCAACTCTGAAGTGACATTAACCTGACTCTGCCAGTATTTCAGGTGGGTCCAGTTTGTACTACTTCCTCCCTACCCCGTACCTCACCCCAGAGACATCGACCAGGCAGCGACAGCCTGATAAGCGAGAATAATAGAGGGGAGACATCTTGGGGGGAAGTAATTTGGTCTCCTGAGATGCAAAGGCAAGGTTCAAAGTCAGTGGAACAGAAAGAGAGGAACAGGAGGAAACGCAACACAATAAACACAGGCTGGCTGGTGTGAACCATTCTCCACGGAGGACAGCTCACCAGGCTGAGGTCCGAGTTCCTGGGTAAGGCAGGGAAGTGCTTTGTGAGCCAACAGCCTTCTTGTTCACTGGCCTGGTTAGGACAGGGCTTGGAGGAGGCCTGAGGACCCTTTGGAGGATTGATTACTCTTTGTGATCAGAATTCTAGTTCCTGTCAGGGGTGTGATTTGAGTTTAGGTAAACAGTGCCCCCTACTGCTCTGTTGCTTGCATCACAGCTCCTAGGGCAGTGAACAGGTGAAAATGGTGTGTTCTCTAAGACACCAAGCATCTCCAACCAAAAACAGGTTTCTGCATCAGCAACATACAGGGGCCTTCAGAAACTAGGAGGTCTGGCCGGGTGGTGGTGGCGCACGCCTTTAATCCCAGCAGAGGCAGGCGGATCTCTGTGAGTTCGAGGCCAGCCTGGTCTAAAAGAGCTAGTGCCAGGACAGGCTCCAAAGCTACAGAGAAACCCTGTCTCGAAAAACCAAAAAAAAAAAAAAAAAAAGAAAAAGAAAAAAAAAAGAAAAGAAACTAGGAGGTCTGAACCCCAGGAGTGCACCATCTGTGGATTCAAGTATGATTAGCTCTCCCCCCCCCCTCTCTGTATGTGTGTATCTATTTGTCTTGAAAATGCAAACTTTTTTTTCCCTGTAATTCCCGAAAGAATACGTTGTTGTAAGTATGGCCAGTAATGTATAGATGATTTAAAATATGTACAAAGCTGTGCACAGTTCCGTGTAAAGAATATGCCATTTTCTATAAGGGACTTGAATTTCTGGGGGGTTGGACACCTGTGTGGGATCCTGTAATCAGGCCACCATGGATACCAAAGGATAACTATTTAGGTTCTTGTGTAATGTGGAGGTTAGGGTTCTATTAGCATCAAGATATGAGAATATTTAAATTTACTGGACCGACAGGAGCCAAAGGACTTTTTCTACTTGGCTCCAGCAGATTGGGTGGCATCCACATCTCCCCAGGGTGCTGGAAGACTGTGTAGTTCAGAGCATATTCTAAGCAGTACACACATCCCTCTGGAAACTCTATGCAACAAAGAGGTCAAGACTGGAGGCTGGAGAGATGGCTCAGCAGTTAAGAACAATCACGGCTCCTCCCAAGGGCCTGGTTCAGTTCCCAGGACCCACCTAGCAGCTAGGAACTCCCTGTAACATCCTCTTCTGGACTCTGTGGGCAGCAAGCACATGCATAGTGCACTTACACACATACACTGAAAAAGAGGCACACATAAAAATAGAAACAAATCTTTAAAAAAGAGGTCAAGCCCATTGCCTCCTTTGCTTTGTGTAATAGAAAACAATTTATCAGAAAGCTTAAAAAGGTTTGGAGGGTAGAGCATGCGTGGTGATCTAAAGAACCAGGCTCAGACATTTGACACCACAGCCTCTGTCCTTCTCTTGATTCCCTGGCTTTCTGTGCGGTGCAGCTGTCAACCCTGCCCACTTGGTTTTCAGTGCAAATCCTTTACCCCACTCCCTTTGACTGAGGCCTTCTTTGACTTCCACACTTCTTAGACTCTCCCACCTTCCCTTCTCCCCAGCAAAGGGACGAGTTGACATGAACTGGATGAACCGGCACCATCTTCCACTTCCCCTCCCAACACAGCAACACCGCTTTCCTTTCTCCCAAGTCTCTGACTGCTGCTTTCTGTGTGGACCAGTGGCTTTCCTGGGGATAAAAAAAAGGATCACATCATGCAGCCGGGCGGTGGTGGCGCACGCCTGTAATCCCAGCACTCGGGAGGCAGAGGCAGGCGGATCTCTGTGAGTTCGAGACCAGCCTGGTCTACAAGAGCTAGTTCCAGGACAGGCTCCAAAACCACAGAGAAACCTTGTCTCGAAAAAACCAAAAAAAAAAAAAAAAAAAGGATCACATCAAGAGCATCCTTAATATGCCAAATTCCAGGTAACTCTGTAGCCTGTGTTCATATCGGACTACAGGACGTAGCTATCCCCTGTGGTGTAAGAAAGAACGGAAGTTACGAGAGCCCTTGGTCTGCAAGGTGCATTGCATCCAAGCCTTTATTTTACCCATGTGGATGGTTTCACAAGCTGTTTCGTTGCCTTAACTAACCATTCAAGGTCTAAGCTCATATATATGCTATTCTCTGGGCTTAGTAGTATCAGGAGGTTGCACCCTGTGGGCTCTGAATTCATTTTCTAGGTGGACTTTATCCTCAGGTTTCAGTTTTACACTGGCAATACCTAGATGCTCGCTCCATGCCTCCTGCACGGGGGGGGGGGGGGGGATCTGTCCCCTGAAGCTCTGCAACGGTACTAGGTGTGCTAAGTTTGTCCTGGAGGAGGTGGCTCTTCATGGAGAATGACATTTATTACTGGGTGCTGGTGGCTTTCTTCTCTAAGCCCCTTGCCAAGCTGAGGATGGGAGAGAAAGTCAAGTTAAAGAAGAGGAAGATGAGGGGGAGGAAAAGAAATCCACACTATTTAACCAGGTACCCAGAGGGCTTCTTGGAAACCCCCAGGGCATGGGAGCCACTGCGAGGGATAACAAACAGAACGGGAGAAAAGGGAGAGAGCCCGGTGGCTTCCCTTTGATCGCGTTTCCTCTGCAGGGCTCAGGGCGCCTTGGTTCTACACTGCTGTTTTGTTCTACTGTCTGACTGTGCCTCTTCCTCATCCCCAAGGCAAGCAGACCAGGAGGAAACTCCCCAGGGACTCCGTCTTGCATGTCCCCACCCTCCAGCGTCAGAAGGTCTGCAGCTGGGGAATCCTGGCACCCTGGTCTCTGCTGAGTATGCGAAGCTTTGGGTGGGGAACCTAGAAAGTGAAAAGCCAGGCTTGACCTCATTAAACACACACGCGCGTGCCCACACAGACACACACAATCATACACACACAGACACACACACACACACACACACACACACACCCTTCTAACTGTAAATACAGGATTCCAACTCTAAATGGAACAATACGAGCTGGATTCAATGAGGCTCCCCTGGCAAACGGAGTGTTTAGGGTTTTGTTGAGATTCTATTGTGTTGACTGGAGTTTCTTAATACAGTAAGACAGCAAGCGGCTTCCTGTTATGGAAACAGCCAAACCCTGACATTCAGAGAGTCAATCTATACAGCAACTGGATAAACAAGCGAGATAACCATCAGCCATAATTGACACAATAGCCAAGAGGGCATTGCTTAGGGAAGGAGCTGGCATAGACCCAAACAATTCAGGAGCGTACAGTGCAAAGCATCTCCTGGAACAATCCCCATTCACTGTGACCTGAACACTGGGGCCCCGAGGCCCCCAAGGAGCGTACACAGATCTCAGCATGGTGGATGGGCCTTCCCAGTGGAAGCTGTGGTTAGCTCCCTGGGTGACCTTGTGGAGGACTATGAGGGGTGCTGTGCTGAGGTTGGAGAAAGTGCTCCAGACACCATCACTTGGTGGCGTGAGACTGGCTAAGTCACCCCTGGAATCCTTGCCTTTGGCTCCCCATCCACAAAAGGAGCATCCTCACGGCCAAGTTCAGCTCTTGATGCTTCCTCTGAGGGCTGGGGAGACAGTCTTGGCCTGGAGAAGGAGCAACAGAAACTGTCTGAGCACTGGGTTTGGCTCTTGTGCACTTATCGGTTGGGTATATGTATCTTTTGTCTCCCAAGATTCTGGTCTCTGTTGTTCCCACCCTATACTCATCCAGCTACCAACTTGCCTGGGTACCAACTTGTCACTGTGACCTCATCCACTAGTGAGGTAGCACAACCTATTGCCCATGTGTCTTGGCCTGTCAAGTCCTAGATAGTCTTACCAAACCTAGATTCTTCACCTCAGCATCTAACCTCTGGGCTGCAGGAATACCCATAACTGGCTGTAAAAGGTGGGGTTCATTGTAAGCAGGGCATGCGTTATATCTTAGGGGAAGTGTGTGGGGCAGACACCAGCCTTCAAAGAGATCTAGCTGACAGGGTCCCCATCCCTTTCTCTGGGGCCTGAATCTCAGTTTAGGAAAAGACAGCAGGATAGAGATGGCCTTCAAGGAGAGAGGACCTGGATAGATACTCTAGACATAGGAAGGACTATTCTGGGACAGTCAGGCTCTCGAAGTCACTTAGTGGGATTGAAGGGAAGTTGCAGGCCTCTAGAGATGTAGCTCAGTGGTAGGGAGCTTGCCTCTTATGCCAGAAGCCCTGGGTTCAATTCTCATCATGGCTAAAGGGCTGGGAAGAACTTGTGTTTAGTTGTAAATTCTGAAATAGAAGGGCAAAGGTCACACAGTCCTATAGGTGGTCACCCAGAGAGCCAGCCACAGCATGCACTGGGCAGGCTTACCCATAGTGCTTAGGCGTGTACAGACACCCTCTAGACATGAGAACCGCTATGTCCAAATTATGCTCATAGCCCAAGGCACAGGTTGGCAGGGAGTTTTAAGAATTAGCACGGGGTAGGGGCAGAAGGATGGGTTCAGTGGTCCAGAGCATCAGCTGATCTTGCAGAGGACCTGGATTCAGTTCCCAGTACCCACATGGAGACTCACATCTCTCGTTCAGGAGCTCCAAAGCCCTCTTCAGTACACATACATACGTGCAGGGCAAACGCTTATGCAATACAATGAATAAATCTAGTTTTATTTAAACAAAAAAGATTTGAAAAGGAATTAGCAAGGATCTTAGAAATAATTCCAGGCCCCAAACTAAGGCTTGGAAGGGATGGAGGGCGTGACTCACTGCCACAGAACAAACGAAAGACGGGATAAACAGAGAACTGAGTTCTGCATGCTTAGCGGCTTCCTCTCATACCACACTGCTGCCAGCAGTGAGACATGCCCTGGGAGTTGCTGGCCTTTCAGCCCCAGAGAGGCCTGACAAGGCTGCCCAGGAGTCACTCAGGGAGTATCCATGTCAGCAATTGCCAGCCCCATCCCACCTGCCCCCCAGAAGTCTTATTCCCAGTGCTCCCAGTACAAGACCTCTCAACCAAGTGGGGTACGGGTAGCTGGCTGGGTGTTACCTGTAATTCCTGCCTGCCAGCAAGGCCCCACCTGAACCAGTGACCTGCTTGGCTCCTCCACCATCCTAGCCACCCAGGGAAAGCTGGGGAGAAGCTGAGCTCAAGAAGGATGACTTTGAACAGAAGATGTCTCAGGTTATAAACAGTAATCCATGAACCCCAAACCCAGAATAATTCCCATCTCCACAGCACTTTACGGGATGCAGAACTGTCCTGACTCTATGCAACCTCAACCCGTCCCTATGCTCAGAGAATCCCCTTATCCATCCTACACCTCACACCCTGGTCCAACAATTGATCTCACACCACATACAAGAAACCTAACCCCCAGGAGTGCCCTGACTGCCGCCAGCCCAGCTCTCCCTCCCTGGGATGCTTCTTCGCCTGTCAAAATTTCCAACAGGAGGGACAAGTATCTGCCTTGCTTGCCAGTTTTTGGCCTAGCAGGCAACTTTTAAACCTAGTAAAATATCATTGCTTTGTTGATATTGGACTATCTGCTGTTGGGAATCTTTCTGTTTATCTGAAGGTTTTTTTGTTTTGATTTGGTTGATTTTTTTTGGTCTGTTTATTAATACTAGGTTTCTTTGTGTAGCCCTGGCTGTCCTGGAATTCACTCCATAGACCACACAGACCTTAGACTCACAGAAATCCTCCTGCCTCTGCCTCTCCAGTGCTGGGATTAAAAGCCTGCATCACCACAGTCCTGCCTAGATTTGAAGTTTTTTTTCCATTTATTTATTTATTAAAGATTTCTGTCTCTTCCCTGCCACTGCCTCCCATTTCCCTCCCCCTCCCCCAATCAAGTCCCCCTCCCTCGTCAGCCCAAAGAGCAATCAGGGTTCCCTGCCCTGTGGGAAGTCCAAGGACCACCTACCTCCATCCAGGTCTAGTAAGGTGAGCATCCAAACTGCCTAGGCTCCCACACAAAGGCAACCCACTGACTGGGAGAAGATCTTCACCAACCCCACAACTGACAAAGGTCTGATCTCCAAAATATAAAAAGAACTCCAGAAACTAGACCGTAAAAGGCTAATCAACCCAATTATAAAATGGGGCACTGAGCTGAACAGAGAATTCTCAACAGAAGAAGTTCAAATGACCAAAAGACACTTAAGGTCATGCTCAACTTCCTTAGCGATCAGGGAAATGCAAATCAAGACAACTTTAAGATACCTGTCAGAATGGCTAAAATAAAAAACACCAATGATAGCCTTTGTTGGAGAGGTTGTGGAGAAAGGGGTACATTCATCCATTGCTGGTCAGAATGCAAACTTGTGCAACCACTTTGGAAAGCAGTGTGGTGGTTTCTCAGGAAATTCGGGATCAACCTACCCCTGGACCCAGAAATACCACTCTTGGGAATATACCCAAGAGAGGCCTTATCTACAACAAAAGTATATGCTCTACTATGTTCATAGCAGCATTGTTTGTAATAGCCAGAACCTAGATTTGAAGTTTTTAAAGATTAAAATAAATCCACATTCCTGATTTCCCAACAAAGTAAAATCATGGGGGTTGGCTGGGAATTTAGCTCAGTGGTAAAACATTTACCTGATGAGTGTGAGGCCCTGGGTTTGATCCCCACTGCCACAAAACAAAGTGACTACATAGAGAATAATGAAGATAAACCCTAGCCAAGGAACTGGAGGCAAGCCACTCTCCAATAGTCGATTTTCTGGACTCTGGCTCCAAAATTGTGACTGCTATTTAATGTCTGGGAAGACACAGCCAAGTAGCCTCTAGCCTGAGACAAAGAATATAACACACAATTCTGTCTAAAACAGTGATTTTCAACCCATGGGTCATGTCCTGCCTTCCCAGGGGCCACATACGACCATGGGAAAACACAATATTTACATTACGACTCATAACAGTAGCAAAATTAGTTGGGTAGTGGTAGTGCATGCCTTTAGTCCCAGCACTCAGGAGGCAGAGGCAGGCGGATCTCTGTGAGTTTGAGGCCAGCCCAGTCTACAAGAGCTAGTTTCAGGACAGGTCCCTAAAGCTACAGAGAAACTCTGTCTCAAAAAAAAAAGTAGCAAGATTACAGTCATGAAGTAGAAACGAAAATAATTTCATGGTTGGGGGGCACCACAACATGAGGAACTATATTAAAGGGTTGCAGCATTTGGAAGGTTGAAGACCAGTGTTCTAGGCACTTGTTCATTTGTTCTTGCTTGCACAGCTCGTCAAAGACCCCACCCCTTCCCCTTCTTAGCTGTGGCCAATCAAACTCAACATTGGTATCTCTTCTACCTCATGGGGACCTGGTGTGGCCCAGGTTCACTTCTGTACCAGTTCACACACTGTCTTGGATCCCCTCGATAGGAGACAGTGTAATGTTTTGAAAGCTCATGAGGTTTTTTGTTTGGGGGTTTGTTTGTGTGATTTTGGTTTTTTGTTTTGTTTTGCACAGATGTGTTGGATCCACCAGAGGATCAGGGGTTGAACCCTGAGCGATGAGTTCTGGCATGGCTTCCCTGCCATGCTGGCTTCTGGTGGCCAGCTCTCACGGGCCCAGGCTAGACTACTTCTCTTCCAACCCCAGATCAATTCCAACCCCTGCATCGCTTCTCATTGCTGCTCTTTGCAATTCTAGAGAAGAACTTTCTAGAGATCTTGTCTGTCTGTCCTTGCCCTCTTTGACTTTAGCAGTATGATGGGAATAGAAGAAACACAAATGCACACACACACACACACACACACACTCCTCATTGGCCCAAGTTCGTGTCTGAGTCACACAGACCTGTAGAAAGGTACACAAGAACATGCTATACTGCTGGGCTCCCACTGTTGCTGCTTCCTAAAATCCACAAGACAACCCTCTTACATCATGAGACTACTTCTAAGTCAAGTCAAAAGGCTCAGGGCAGATGGCCTCCCTGGGACTAAACCTTCAGCCAAAAAGCGTATCTCAACTGGCACCCAAGCTGACCTCTCTCAGTCTGCTTCTGATGGACAGGGATGCTCACCATCCTCTCCCAGTCCAGGTTACCACCCCCACGCCCTTTCCCCTCCTCCATCTTTCTAAGGTTTCCAGTGTTTCCAGGCCCAATTCACAAAGACTCCAGCTTGGGAATCTCCCATCCTCTATTTTACAAAAAGAAGAACTTGGGAGCTGGTGAGCTTGCAAAACTTGCCTGGGGTCACATAGCTGGGAAACCGCAAGCACAAGCCTTCTTCTGCCAGGCCCACCAAGGATGGCATCTTTGGGTCACAGCCAAGTATTCAGTGCTGAGGCCGTAGCTGCTCTCCTCTTCTGCTCTGCCTGAGGGGAAGATGTGCTTCTGACCTGGAACATGGCTGGCACATTTCCCCTGCCTGAGGACCACGGTATTCATCTGTGACCATCGCTACCACCGCTCACATTTGTTGCTGACAGTAGGTGTCTCTTACAGAGATTCAGCCATGCATGGTCCACTCTGGTACCTTGGAATGCTTTGTTCCATTTAGTGTTCGCACTCACTCCATGTAAAGTAGCATTTTTATCTTCAGAAGAGAGTGAATCTTTTGGGAGAGGGGACGGATCTTGAGCTCCAAATCTCCCACTCCCACTTGTGATAATTAAAGAAGGCCATGGGGCCCTAACCATTTCAACCCCTGCCTTGGATGGGGTCGAGTTGGCGGGCGGGGGGGGGGGGGGGAGGGTGCCCCATTCAGCTGGCCAGGCTGCTCTGATAGAGCAAGAGGTAGCTACGGACCTTCCCCAGGGAGCCCTGCTGACCTGATGCAAAGATAAGATAACCCGTGGCCTTTCAGTGACCTGCAAGGGACTCCTATTGTTTAACAGAAGGGAGGAAAGGCAAGTTGAAGACGGGGGAGGGTACAGGGCTGTTCACAAGAGAACAGAATTCCAAAGGAAGACTCTTGAGGCACTTGACACTGCTTTCAAAGGCCCATGAGGCATGTCCTCTATAAAGTAACAGAGGTTCCCAAGACCTGGGGTTGGGCCCCTGCTTCTATCCCTGTCATAAACAGATAACTTAACCTCTTTGTGTTGCCCTTTCTTTGAACTTTGACCTGGGCACCGTGATACCCGGGCTCCATCTCTCCATTCTCAGAACACCAGCTATCACCCTTCTTCTTCTACCTGTGGGACACACCATGGCAGAGAAGACGACCAGAGCCTGCTTTGTGGAATTCTCCAGCGAGAGCTGCAGAAATGGAACAATGTAGAGATGATAAACAAGGTGCTTAGCAGCAGTGATGACGTCAGAGAGCAGCAGATTGGGAGAAAGAAAGGCAGATAGGAGTGGGGTAGACGCTGGTGGGTGCGAAGACAAAGCTGACCTTTGCCCGTCTACGTGCCTCCTCCCACCATAAAGTAAGTCTGGAAGCTTCTTCAGTGTTTCTCCTTCACCCAGCCAGAGCCCTCAAACCTCCACTTCTTCTCTGTCAACCTTGCAACTCAGAGTTGGCAGATCTGAGGCTGAAGGAGTGCTCCCTGACCAGGGATTAGGGCCAGTTGAGGAGGAAGGGTCTGGAAGCTCCTGGGAGCGGCTTTTCTGCATCAGGATCTTGCTTCCAGGGTGTGACAGGGTTTGGAGAGGAAGCAGACATAAAAGGTACTACTTACTTGGAGGCAGTCCCCTGCCTCCTGCTCTTTCTTGGTCTCCAATTCTTGTAGACACAGGTAGCGCAGCATCAGAGTGGCCTCTGCTGCACTTTCGGAAGGGATAGTAAGCAGCTCCCAAAGGGGCCCAGAGACAGCTCAGAAGCAGTCAACAATACATTGGGCAGAAACCCCACTTGGTAGGTGAGGAAACTGGGGACCACAGGGAAGACCCGTACGAAGCCAATGAATGTCTTCCCATCTGTGTTTTAACTGAAGATTTGGGGAATCACCGGGGCAATTACTTCCTACTCAGCTTCTCGTTAACTTCGGCCTGTTGGTCCCCCCAGCATAATGCATGTGCGAAGGATTCTTATCATCATCTTAGGGTTCTATCTGAGGCCATGAGCCCATTTGGCTCTCCAAAGTTAGAGGAGGACCTAGTACCCCGTGTTTCTGGTTGGAGAAGCAAAGGTCACCCCCTCCTGGTAGTGTCTCAGAGCCCAGCAAACATCACCAATGCTGAGAAGCATCATCTTCTCAGTCGATACTGGTCCAGAGTGCTTTGCAAACCTTCCTCCTCAGGTCCCAAAGACAAAGATGACCTCTGCCCCTTATCAGTTACTAGGTTCCTGGCACCTCGTGGGTTTCTAGAAGCCCTCAGATACCAGGTCTTCACCTTGGGTGTCTCCCTTCATACATCCTTTGCTGTCAGGCCAGAAATGAAACATGAGACACGATGAAAGCCAGCTCATTGTTCAGCACAAAGCTGTTTATCCTGGGTGTCATGTCACCTGTTACTGCTCTCCTTGTAACCGTGGCCTCGGGACTTGAAGACGCATTCCCATGGGAGTCAGTGGCCTCTGGCCTGAGGTAATGGAGGAAGACACACTGACGGACTGCCCACTGTCAGGACCCGAGTTCTGAACAGTCTCCCTTGGAGAGCCTTCTGCTCCCGGCAAGCTCTTGGTAAACACTGGTCTTTTGGCAGCCTGGCCTATCGCAAAGGCAGAGCCGGAAGAAGCAGAGAAGAAACAGTGGAACTTGGCAAACTTCCTCACCTGCCACAGTGGCGACAAGGGCTGATCTTGGCTTCCCCAAGATCTCCTGCTAGTTTAGCAAGTGCGTGCGGCAGGTGATCTGTTGCTGCGGTTTGGATGTAAAGTGCCCCCCACCCCATAGGCACGTGTGTTTAAACGCTTGAGAAGGACCTCACCGGAGGAAGTAGGTCACTGGGAGGCCGGCCTTAAGGTTTCTAGACCTGGCCCTGCTTCTCTCGTTGCTTCCTGACTGCAGATACGGTGTAGACAGCTCCCTCACCCTTCTGCCATCACGGTGAACTGTTTCCCCTCGAGGTGTGAGCCAAAAATGAACCCTTCCCCCCCTTAAGTGACTTCTTGCCAGGTATCTGGCAACGGCAGTGAGGAACTTGACTGACAGAACCACCTCCCCTGTACAGAGCCAAGGAAGCCATGCCCTTCTGCCTCCCCTCGACAGGACGACCTCTCCCACTTCAGAGCGGTCATGCTCTCCCTGGCTAGGGCTACAGAGCTGCACATTTTCCACTAAGACGGTTAACACACAACTCTGACATCTCATTCCAGTGACTGCCTAGACTCCATCAAGAAAGCGCTTAGCATGTGACAGATAGGTTTGTGTTCTGTGGTCCACGTTATATTGTGACACACTGACCTTGCACCTCGGACATCTGTAGACAGGGCGGTGGGCTATGTTTGTGCTGCTCCCCACCACTCCCTGTGGTCAGACACCAAACCAATTAGACTCATCTGCTTGTCCATATGAGCATCTGAGGTGAGGGCCTCTTGCACACTCTGATCAGACCAATTCGCAGATTATTAGATGGGATTTTGCTATATTGTTTTTGAGATAGGATTTCTCTGTAGCTTTGCAGGCTTGTCCTGGTACTCTCTCTGTAGACCAGGCTGGGTTCGAACTCACAGAGATCCACCTGTCTCCCTGAGTGCTGCAATTAAAGGCATGCACCACCACCGCCTGACTCTGTCCCGCGTTTTTGATGATGGAACGCTGCCCTGGGATCAGGCCATGGCCAGCTTTCTTTCTGGGAAGTGGAACATGGGTTTGATGACATGAGATACACTATCAGTTTATAGGACAAGGCAGAGATGGACTCCAATATATTCACCCAGGGTACTGGGATATGTCCTTGAGTTGATGGGTCCCAGCACTCACATAGGATGGATGGTCCTTTTCAGATTCTAACCCCACTCCTCCCTACTGCTGAAGCTCCTGGCCCTGGTGTCTTTGTCATGCAGAGTTTGTGGCCACCCATCTCCATGATTTTTCTATAGAAACTGAGGGGCTATCAGATCTTGGGGTGTGTGTGTGTGTGTGTGTTTGGGATGGGATGTCTTGTCATCAGATTGTCCCCTCTTCCACTCTTGGCCATCCCTTGTACTCTGGGACAAATTCTATGGATCTGGAGTTTCAAGGGATCAGATTATGTCCATCTCAGAGGCCTGGGAGCCTGCCAGACATGAATGGTCTCCTGTGGCTGGGGTGAGGGCAGGGGCACAGAGCAAAGGGATGGGGGGTTGGTGTGGGGAAGGTTTGGCAGGATTGGCCATCCCCCGGGCACTGAATGAATGGAAGTCCTCGCGGAAACACCTGGTGGTAACGGAAATCCAGGACAACTTTTATTAGCCCTGTTCACAGGTCCATTCAGCCTGCATTGGGGGCTTCCTATTTCCTCTGCTGGCACTTCACACTCGTTCACAACAAGAAAAGCTATTGTGCTTCTGACTTATGGGCTCAAGTTCCCCACGGGGCGGGCATTAAACATATTGGCATTAAACTTATTTTTAAAATTGCATTCCCGTCTGAGCCCCAGCTTATTTTTCCCCTACTCTTACAATAAGAACTGTAGAAGGTGTTCTCTCAACCCTAAGAAATACCTGTGAAAAGTAACTACTCAGCCCTTTCTGTCTCTCGCCGCTGCAGCCCTTCTGGGACTCTAGGCTGGCATGGAATCTCTCTCCTTCCCAGCGCTAGGCTCTAACAATGGCTTGACTCCCGCTTGGAGAGCTGGCATGAGGTTAGCGATGTAGCCCAATGGTTCAGTTCCCGGTTATCAGATGGTAGAAGTGGATCAGATCGGGAGGGTTTCCAAGCCCCCCAGATGCTGGGGATTCACTGGTGTTACGCCTTTTTAGTTCATGTGGCTCATGGAGGGAAGCTTCTACTTAGAGAGAACCTGAACACACCTACTTTCTCTTCACAGGAAGCCAGAAGAACTCCAGGGGCCAACACTGCCTTTAGACTCCTTGGCCATAGGAGACTTTCAGGGCTAAAGGTTAGCATATGCTCATCCAGCCCCTCTCTGATGATGCAACCAGCATTGGAAGCCATCAACAGAGCAGTGTCTGCCATTCTCCATGGATGGGCAGTGCCTGGAGCTGCTGAGGCTTCAATCAGTGACCCAGATTCTTCTCCCAAAGGGTCTTCAGATAGCCTCCATCTCCCATTCCCCTGGCCTGATGATAACCTTTGCTCAAAGAACAATTGCTCTTCAAAACAGCTGGCATATTGTAATACATATGGGTGAACATCTGTGTGTCCCAGGACACGGAGCAGATAATCATTTTTGTTTAATCTCGTCATCTATTAAGGAATATGCTCTGACGTGTCAGAATGGTAAGGGGGACGACCGAGGACTCTCCCAATGGCTGTCAAGGCCAGAATAACAGGAAAGAAAGGTGTCTAACTCAAGAGTAAGCATAGGCTGGGCATATCTGCCATTGCAGATAGGGGTTAGGAGATGGGAGCGTCTGATAGACCATCCTGTAAAGAGACTATTGCTGAAGGTTGATCATGGTGGTGGGGTAAGGAATTTGCTATGGGGAGTGGATAGACACCAACAAGAGAGAGATCGCCTATGAGCTGATCTGCCCAGATTTTGAATGAAACTGAATTCCTCAAGGACAGAACTGGAAGCCAAGGATGAGCCCAAGTCAGGGACAGGGTGCCTGAAGATCTCCTGTGAGAGTATTTTTGTCATGCTTTGCCTCAAACATGGAAACAGCTTGACAAGCAAAGGCCATGGCTTTGTCTTTGGGGTGACCATGGCTCTGAGGTTGGAGACAGACTCTCCATGCCAGGAGCTGGGTCTAGATCATGACTTGGTTAACTTCTGATTCCAAGTCCCAGACTGAAGAAGGGCTTTAGAAATCTGTGGGGGTCCCAGGCCATTGGGCTCCTGTCCTGTCCCTCACTTGAAAATTAGTAACAAGCAATGGAAGTGAGGGAGCCTGGTACTTCTTTCCTTTTGTTTTGTCTGAGTTGCTGTAACTGAGGTTCAGGTCCCTGGACTGAGAACAGGGTTGTGTCTGCTGTGTTCCTCGGGCTCCGTGAGTACCTGGGGAAGTATGTCAAGGACTGAGAGGGAGTGGGGACATGCCCCCCACTAGGTGCCTTCCCAGCATGCCTATGGGGAGGGGAGGTTCTGTAGGCCATGGAGTTTCAACTTCTACAGACTTCAGAAAGGGTCTGGTCACCCTGTCTTCTCAGTTCTAGTCTGGAGTTTCACTGGTTTTAAGTCACTGGACATGAAAAAGAAAACTTGATGTTAATCCCACCACCAGCCTCTGGCTCTGATGGGTCCCAGTTAAGTCAGCCAGGGGAGAGACAACTGAACAAAGTTCTGGACTGGGGACAAGCTGAGGGTGAGTGAGACAACATGTCCCTTGTCGCCCCTCCTTTCCCTCTCAGTCTTTCTCTCTCTAGTTCTGTGGCCACTTCTTCTATAAGCAGGAAGGGTAGGAGAGACCTGCACACCCGTGGTAAGCCTCTTCCCTTGCTTTGTTACTTTATCTCACCAAACACCATGAAAGAAGCCTTTAAAGATATTGATGTTCCCATTCCACATCTGAGGCCACTGGAGTCCAGAGAAGTTGACCCTGTCCAGAGCCACACAATTGCAAAGAGACTGAGCCATGCTCCCAGTTTATCCTCCAGCTAAGACGCACAAGGGGGCAATGCTACCCCCTGCTCAGAGTCACCGTGGGAATGGCATGGAGGGTTGGGGTGGGGGGCTCCCGAGAATGATCTGTTTTACTTCTGCTCAGCAAATACCTCATCGCCTCAAAGCCTCATTGTGTCTGTTACCATAGAGCAGGTAGCTTTCTAGAGGAAAATAAGCAGCCCCTACACAAGGGTACGGAAGCCCTGGAAGAGGGACAGGCCCCTGGGTGCCTGGTATTCCAGGGCCACTGCATTAGCATTGGGCTTGAAGCCTGAATCCAAGCTGGCTCCAAGTGCAGGCCCTTTCCTTACGTCATCAGCATGCAGCCGCTTGTAGTGTACATACTTATGCACACCCGCAGTGTGCATGCAGATTCATGTGTACAATACATATATGTCAACGCACACACACATACCACAGGCACTTGCAAACATGGCCAGCATGCATACAGACACACATGGGTACAAAGTACATACGTCCATGTTCACACACATGCAAATACATCTAGCATGCATAAAGACAAGTGTGCATATGCACACTAATCCACATACATTCAGCACAAAAACTCCCAGCACACATGTAGATGGAGGTGTGTGCAATACAGGCATATGTGTTCATGCACATGACACATGAAAATACCTAGCAAGGATCACTCACATGTCCACATACATGTGCATGTGGCAAAGGTTCCGAAGAAGGCCATGCTTGCTCTTTGTGAGGGTCTGGGAGCACCACCATTCTTTAAACAGCCTGACACCATTGCACTGCCTCACCTTGTCCCAGTTGGTCTTCCCTCCCGAGGCACTATCCATCCATAATGAGGACCCAGCTTCTCTCTGGTCTGTCTATGCCACAAACATCACTGCCCTTCTGCTCAAGCTGGACTGAGACCATGGATGGGCACGGGTGGGCTTGGGACGATCCCACTGTTGAGTTACAGTGACAGAAGACCTGTTGTGGATACAGCTGCTCCTCCAGTGGGTCCCAAGGCCCCCAGGCCTTAACTGTCGGCTGCTGTTCATCTCGCGGCCCTTCCTCCTTTCTCACACCATTTTGCTAGTCCTAGAACCAGAGCTTCCTTTAGTGCGTCAGATGACCTTAGTGCCCTGCAGCTCTCTGCTATGGACTGACTAGGGCCCCACCAGCCACATGTGCTCATTCTAATCCTGCACCTCAGGGTCTTTCAGAGGATGGTTAGGACAATGAGAACATTAGGATCAGTCCCAATACAATCCGCCCAGAGCCCCCACAGGGAAAAGAAAGTGGGATGCATGTACAGGGGAAAGGACACTTGTATAGAGAGAAGGGAGGACACAGATGCAGAGGGAAGGACACCTGTATAATGAGGACACATGCACAGAGGGACAATGGATGAGGAATGGGGAAGACTGCCATCTCCCATGCAAGGAGAGAGGCCCCCAAAGAGCACTCTTGGTGATGCTTCAGCTCAAATGTCCTCAGCAACCTCCCACCTCACTCAGGACCAGGGCCACAAGTAAACATGTTTCTGCTTCAAGCCTGGCGTCTATGGCCTTTGTTACCTTTGATCTGACAGCCCACCCCTGTGTACAGGTGACTCTGGCTGTACCATAGGAAGAAGTGGGGCTGCGGAGGTTCTCCACGTGCAGGGGGGTATGCTAGGAGCTTGTGATTTTCCTAAAGGCAGGGTGTCACCCTCCCTACCCTTTGCAATGGCCCCGGAAGGGTGGCAGCATGTCAGGCTTTGTCTTTGACTCCCTTCTATCCCATATGTCTCCATATGGGAGAAAGACAGAAATAATGAATGAAAGGGTGTAAAATGTCTACGGAGCAAATGGAATGGTGGCTGCTGTGAGCTGTGGTGGCCAGAGCCCCTGGGAACCTTGTGACCTCCAGGAGGTGGCTCCAGGGGCAGGTGAGCCATGATGTTAGCCAGCTAGACTCGGGGACATGGAGCATGCTCGAGAAGGAGGACACCTCTAGGAGAAGAAAATAGTTTTGGGGTGGGGGTATGATTAGGGGACTCAGAATCCTTCCCAAGCTTTTGGGCTTTCTGAACTAGATCTAGGGGTGCAGGGAGAGAAGGCAGGTGGTGTGAGGGACTGGCTGAGGAAAGACCTGGTTCTGAATGAGCATGGATATGAAGGGGGAATGAGAAGCGGGGAGCTGAGCAGCGCTCTGAGCCTGGGGTCTTCGTGGGGAAAGATCTTTCTCCACCTGCAGCTTGTTCAGAGGTTCCAGGACGGCAGCTGGCCTCAGGGTGAATGGTGAGCTCATGGGAAGAGCCCAGGCTCCCAGTCCTGGCTCAATTCTGGGTTCTCTAGGCAGCCCCAAGAACCTTTGAGATAAACCCCAGCACCCTAGCCTACAAGGCCTGGTCCCAAGATACCTCTGGTTGACCAGAATTCCCTGCTCTCTTACGGTACACACCTGCCTCTGACACTGGGGAGCATCCATGGTAACCTAAACCAAGCTTCCCAGCAGCTTCTCCCTCTTCTAGTCCTGTCTTTTACTTTAAGAGAATAACTGACCCCAGTAATTCTGGGGTCCCCATCCCAGTTCCTCATCTTTCTCTAAGCCTGCCCTCCACACCCAATCATCTGCTCTGCTTTCTAGGCAACTTCCAGACTTTTCCATACTAGCAACCCCTACAGCTTTCCACTGGTCTCCCCTCTCCCTTGGAAGCCTGTGTATGATCTGGGGGTTTTTGGGCACCAGTCACTCAGAGCACTGTCCCAGCCTGACATGGTCCACCTGCTCCTGCACCTCATCGAGTCTCAGCAGTCTGCCTTTTACTGTCTAAATCCACGATGCCCAAAGACTCCTAACTCAGGCCTTCCTAGAACCCGGTTCCACCATCCGCAGTCAATTCCGGAAAGAAGGGGCTCGGTGGAGGGGAGCCCCTGTTTCCCCTCCTGTCCTTCTAAGGGTTAACAGGACGGATAGGAAGCTGGCTCCCGGAAAGGGGAAGGATATCTTGCCTTTTATCCGGGTTACAATGCTGAAAGTGAGCCAGTTGGGGGCAGGGCTAAAAGCCAAAACCCAACCACCCCCAAATAAAATTATGAATGGGCCCGTTCCATAACAATACGGGACCTGGGACTGTGGTGGAGGAGGGAACCTCCAACCTGTTGACAAACGGCAAGGTCAGGCCCCCTGTCCCTCGTAAACAAATACTCACAATGCCTGCTTTCCTCCAGGAGAGTCCGCTCCTCTTCAGGGGCTGTCCCCTGGGTCTCAGCCTGTCCTGTCCCTCATCCTTAGGCGGCCAGTCTCCGCACACCCACTGCCATGGCTTCCTCAGGGAAAGGCCAGCTCTTTGTGAGCCCACACTTCCTCCCCCTGTGGGAACCACTTCTGAGCCCAGGGACATCTGCCTCAAGGCATCTTTCTCAGGGACCTAAGGTGGGAAAGAGGAGGGGGTGGGGCTGCAGGGAAGGGGACGGGTGACCTGGGTCTGGGATTGTCATCACAACCTGGGGGAGAACAATGAGGGGACCCTCAGCTCCTCTAACTGGGACTTTCCTCTCCCACCACCTCCTTTGTGTGCTCTGGGAAGAGCAGGAGATTTCTTTTCTTCTCCTGCTTACTGACTTTGTTTTCCCCCTTGAAAAAAAATGTTGTTCAAAAAGCACCCCTCTCCCTGACTTCCCTGGTCTGAGAATCCAAAGAAGTTGTGACCAACAGAGAGGGACCAGGCAAGGGAAGTGTTGGGATTTAGGGAAGACTTTGAGTCCTCCATGAGGGCATGTCCAGAGGGGGAGTACTGCATGCTGGAATTTGCTGCTGCGTGTGCAGGGGCACGCACAACTCTGTGGAAGGTGTCCCAAGCTCTGAGCAAATCGGACATGGTAGGTACTGGTGGCTATTAGAAGAGTGGGAATAACAAGACCAAGAGCTTTCAGGAGGTGAAGCTAGAACATTCTGTGCCTCCCAGATCTTACCCCGCACTTGAGGAAGTCAGTCCAAGGAAGCCCTACCCATGTCTCTAGTGCAGACACTGTCCCCCACACTCCTGATCCATGACTAAGCATATGCCAGCTGTAGTACAATGGCTTCTGAGCATCAAAGAAGTCCCAAGAAGGCACTTCTGTTGAGGCCACATCTAGGACCAAAGTGAAGGAGGTGGGGAGGAGAAGTAGAGGGAAGGGAGGGGAGTCGGGGGCGGGGGTGGGGGGGTGGGGGAACCTGCTTCAGTAACTGGGGAAGGACTCAGAAAGATTTCTCAGGAGTCATCTTTGCAAATGAGGCCCATTTTATCTCATGCTAAAGCCCCCTGCTCCTACTGGTCCATTCCCGCAGGAACCCCCAAGCCCTACAGCCCTGGGAATGCCCCCATCGGCCTGGAGAGCCGTGCTCTGCATCACTCATGTGCATGGAAGCTAAACAGGAACTTAAGACCCAGGGCTCGGCAGCCACTCTGGAAGTGGCTTGGAAAGCGTCTTCTAACTCAGAACGTGAAACTGCCACACCGCACTGTACCAGATATCAGACAGCTATGCCAGAGAACGAAACGTTATAGCTCACGTAAAAACCTGTATGTGAACACTCATGGCCTGATTTGTGATTTGTGATACACACAAACTACAAGGAGCTTGCCTGGCCTTTAACAGGTATCTGGTTAGGTAGCCTGTGGTTTATTGAGACCACAGATGCTGCTTGCTGATAAAACCACACAGAGCTAAAATGTAAATGTAAAACTTGGAGCGTCCATATGTGGTACTAGCTTCTCCTCCAGAACCTACCCCTGATGTTATAGCTGGGGAAGCCGTGCAAAGCAATACCTAGCACCTCTGGTATGTTATTTTACAGCTTTCTGCAGTGCCATAATTAGTTTAAAATGAAAACTGACCGTCAAATCACCAGGCAGTAGACTGAGGAGATGGCTCAGTAGCTAAAGTGCTTACCCCACAAATGTGAGGGCCTAAGTTCAGTTCCTAGAATCCATGTAAAAAGCCACACATGGTGGTGTATGCTTGTAATTCCAAAACTAAGAAGGTAGAGATGGCTTATTGGACAGACGGCCTTTCAGTGGATTATTATTTTAAAATGTGTTACCTTTGTTTATGCTCTAGAACATTTGTTTAATGTTGCAAAGATGTGTTGCATTCTTTTATGTTACATTTATTTAACTCTGTGAAGCTGTGTTGTTTCGCCTGGCTAAAACACCTGATTGGTCTAATAAAGCTGAAGAGCCAATAGCAAGGCAGGAGAAAGGAAAGGCGGGACTATCAGGCAGAGAGAATAAATAGAAGGAACAAAAGAAGGAGAGGAGGACATCAGAGGCCAGCCACCCAGCCAGACATGGAATAAGAAGGAAAGAAAAGACGTACAGAAATATAGAAAGGTGAAAACCCAGAGGCAAAGGGTAGACAGGATATTTTAGGAAAAGCTGGCAAGAAACAAGCCAAGCTAAGGCTGAGAATTCATAAATAAGACTCTAGGTGTGATTTTGGGTGCCGGGTGGTGGGACCCCAAAGAGTAAAGAGTAAAGAATAAGAAACCAACTAGACAGCCTGGTCTGATCTCAAGCTACAGGTCAATGAGGAGACCCTGTCTCAAAAAACAAGGTGGGAATCACCCAAGGAACACCTCCAGAGGTTGTCCTCACACACACACACACACACACACACACACACACACACACACGTGTGTGCTTCTACACCCCAAAACTCCAAGCACAATATTCTGGGTTCTTCTCTACCATAGCATCCGCTCTTGTCACCACTCACATGACAGGCCAAGGCCTAGCCCAGCCAGCCACTGTTGACATCAGATGAAGCATAAGCCAAAGCTACCAGCTCCCTGTGACCTGGAAACACGAGACACCACCGGAGCAAAAGGCTTGACAGCCAGTTGCTGAGGAGCAAAGTCTAGGTGCTGCAGCAAAGTGGTCTTAGGTTTTGGATCTCTGCTCTGAGTGGAGCAGGATGTTTAACCACATCTCAGATCTAGAAATCCCTCCCTGGGAGATGGGGGAGCCGGGGGAGGCGGGGCTGGCAACCGTTCCTCACAGGTCCACTGCTCTGCTGTAACCCTGATAAGCTGTGCTTCCACAAAGCCGGTGTGGACCATGCAGGTTGCCGGAGATTGTGGCAAAGTTACTCCCCTTTGTGGATTTCCGAGTTAGCCAGGACATACAATCAGAACCTTCCCATGTGTGTGCTGGGAAGCTGGGGTGGAGACGTTCTGTATAGCTTGGCAAGGGGAACCCAAGGTTTGCTTTCTGAAGCCAACTGCAACTCAGCCACCCTGCTAAAGATCTCTGGGTCACACGGTTGCTCTATTTTTTGTCATTTACATTATTATTATTATTATTATTATTACTATTATTATTATTACAGTGCTATGGATCAAACAACCCAGGACCTCATGCATGTTAAATAAGCATCCTACCCATGAACTACAACTCCGGTTTCTATTTCTTATTTTTGAGGACCCTCCATGCTGTTTTTCACAATTGTGAAACTAGTCTACATTCCTATCAACACTGTATGTGGTTTCTGTATCTCCACATCTTCACCAACACTTACAATCTCCAGTAACCATCATTCTGTATAGATGGAGGTGCTAGCTCATGACGTATTTTTCCCGGTGACTAGTGATGCCGAGTTTTCTCAAATATACATTGACTGTTTTGCTATCGTCTGAGAAATGTATATTCAGACTCTGCTTACTTTAAAAATCAGGTTGTCCTTTTGTTATTGAGTTGTTTCTTTCTTAAATACTGGGTAATGGTCAATGTCATTTGTGAACTGGACAAAATCTGCACTCACCTGGGCAAGGGGTCTCCACAAGGGATTGTCTGGATTAGGGAGGCCTGTGGGTTTGCCTCTAAGGGATGTTATTAGTTGGGCCCATTGAGATGGGAACTTCTACCTGACTGTGAGTGGTACCATAAAGGGGAAAGAGAGACAAACATTCGTGATTCTCTGGTCCCTGATTCCATCACGCTCCTGCTACTGTGACTCCCTTGCAGTGATTAACTGGAACCTGGAACCGCAAACCCTTCCTGCCCTGGTTTTGATTTTGTTTTTTGTTTTTTTTTTTTATCACAACAATGGGAAAGAAACCTGGGCAGCTAGTAACCTCTGACTGGACATTTGCCAACACTTCTCATGGCTTCTTCACCGGGTGTGTGTTTTTCCCTATCTGGTCAGAACATATCTGTGTGGTGAAATTCTATCTTTGGTCTGTTTGCTTAGATTGCCTGAACCTCCTGACTCCAAAGCAAGCTTGACTTTTTCACACAGTGCACAGGGGTCTAGAAGAAGGTCCTCCCCAGAGTCTCCTGCCATCTCTGACTTTGTGTTTATCAGTAGGATGTCTCTCTCAAGGATTTGCACCCCAGAGACAAAGGTTAGAATTTTTATCAAATAGTCCCAGCTTCACTGTGAGGGGACCAAGAGTTTCTTCATGACCAGTAGCTCCCACTGCCCTTTCCGGCAAGATATAAGAAGCTATCTCTTGAAGTGAGGTTGTTAAGCCTCGCCGAGGTAGGCAGGGCATGTAGCTATCTACTCAGGGACTTCAACATCTTTTGAAACATTCTCAATACCTAGCGGCCTTGTCTAGCTGCTATTTGATGAAGGGTGATGATCTATTGTTCATCTATCCCTTTGGGCAGGAGCACTGGAAGGCAGTGGCTTCTCAAAGGTCCTACTCTGAGAAATGGTAGGTTGGTACAGGCCATGCCAAGGGCATCAAAGCGAGGACAGCAGGTCCCAACTCAAAACTCAAGAACACTAGGTCAGTGCAGACAAGAGGACCCTGCTTCATCTTCCAACCCCGCTGTTCCTCATCGTTCACACCCTGGACTCAGATGCCAGCATTGCCTGGAAGAGGAAGTCCCTTTGTGGGACAAGGTGCTCCAGTACAGCCACAGGACCGCTTATCCTCAGTCTTCGGGGACACAGTGGCCCTCGGTTCATACCTCTGACTGCACTGCATGCACAGATGAAAAAAATGGCTGGTGTTGAGTTACCCCAAGACAGAAACGAGGAGCCACCTGCCTGTCCTCTGTTTACTAATACAGAAACAGACACACGGACCATTCCATCTGACTTAATGCAGCACGAGGAAGGAGGGAAGGAGGGAGGGTGTGGGCAATTCTTAAAGCCAAGGTGCGCTCCATTTCCCAGGGCAAGCAGGCTGGAAGGGGTCAGGGAGAAGCCCAGAGTGTCCCGACTGCTTCCTATACCTCTTGACCTTCGGCTAGGAGGCATGACCTTTACCACTTGTTGAGCACAGAAGGCTTCTAAAGGATATCCTCCCACTGCCTCCCAGAGGGACAGTGTCCCAAGCCCTCACTCTCAGGATCTGGGACACATGCTCTGAAATAAGAAGACACTACACCAAACGGTGACAAGAGCAAGGTTTTTAAGGTGGCCCTGGGAGAAGGCAGGGTCATTTCTGGCTGTGGGGGAGCCCTAGCAGAAAAAGGTCTTAGTAGGAAGCACTGTGATTTAATGGCCTGAAAGTGACAGGAGAGGAAAACTGAGTCCACACTCCTACCGCCTGGCTTCCCTCACTTCATACATGGTCGCGCACATGTGCACACACGCACACCCACCCTCTTCTTTGAAGCGCTCTGTGTGGCCTGCACATACGTGGGATGGGAACTGTTTCTGGGGAAGAATATGCAGAAAAACCTCAATACCTCATCCCCATCCAGCTAGGGTCCCTGTGTTCTCATGAGGCAGGTAGGGAAGTGGAAGGGGCAGATGGGGAACCACAGGAAACCCTGACTGCACAGTGGGGAGCAGGGTTGGGTAGCTGTGCCCAGACACCAAAGGGGTTCCCTCTGGGAGAGTCCTGGAAGCTACATCAGCATTCCCAGCACAAGTCATAAGACCCAGAACACCTTGGCATTTTTCTTTTCCTTTTTTTGAAACACAGCAGTTAGCTGGGACATCGTGGTTCCATCTTCCAGAGGCTGAAAGAGCCTGGTTCAAGGCCAGAGCAAGCAACATAGCTAACACCCATTTAAAGACAAAACCAAGAAATCCCACATCATGAACAACAAAACAAGACCAACAAAAACCTCTAAGACCCACAGTTCGTGACTGCCACCAAGTGGCAGTCCTAGGATACAGGGAGCCTGGATTTTCTTTTGGTGCCTCTGCTGCAGCCTTGCCTGTACATGGAGGCCTTATGTTCTCGACTCCACGCTGACCTTGTGGTGACTCTGACCTGACAGTTCCTCTCAGAGCCATGTACCTCTGAGGATCTGGGATGCCTACAGGTTACTGCGATACTCCATCTCACCGGCACAAGGCTGGGGCCAGGCTGTGTTAACCTCTCTCTGCTACAGGAAAGGAACATGCAGCTCACAGACTTGCTGAGAACGAGCTTCTGGACGCCATGCTCCTGCTCTCTCCTGGCTCTAGCTTGCTAGCTTTCTTCTCTTTGCTTATCTGAGACACTTTCCGAATGGACACAGGCTTGAGATCAAGGGCATTGAGGTCAACCCAAAGGTAAAAAGGCTGGGCGCTTGCTGGGCCTGGCCCCATCCACCCAGGACTTCAACCTCCAGGGGCAGTATCCCTCTGAAAGCAGAGAGAAAGCTCTGCTTTAAGGATGACACCAGCTGAGATGCAGTTCAGCCACAACGGAGCGGGGCCAGCGCTGGCTTGTGGGATTGAGTGCAGGCTGCTGCAAAGCTCCCAGCAGTTGCCTGGCACAGCATAGGACCTCCTAATTCCTTTCTTACTTCAGGGCGGGTCTGTCACCCCTTGGGTGTGCTGTCACTCAGAGAGAAGCATGTTCAAGTTCTCATTGAGAAGAGCCAAAGTTCTTCCTGAGCAGGCTGGAGAAGACCGCCTGTCTTGAATCACTCTGCCATCTTGTGGCCTCTTTTGGAAATGACAGCTCCACCAGGCCGGTCTCAGGGGCTTGTTGGCCTAGTCTGTCCTTAACTTCCCCCAGACTCCCCTCTCTTTGTGAGCTCTCTCTAAGAACCACTACAAAGGAGTTGCCCAGCCCAGGCTCAGCCTTTCTCCCCCTCCTGCGCTGTCTCTACCTGTCACCTGCAGTGGCATTTTTGCAATATGTCTGGTCCCCCCCCCCCCCCCCCAGCAACATGGAGTGCAAGCATCCTGCTCCCGGCTTTATCCAGGTGGCTGGCCAAGGTGGACCTGATTCAGCAAATGTTTGATGACTGACTCACGACCATCAAATATGTTTTCTATAGACATTTACTGTTTGCTGCAACTGCAGGTAGCCTATGACATCTCGTGGGCAGTTTTACTGTGTATAACTCGATTCTTGCCTTACCAAAACAGAAGCTCAACAGATAATTCATGGCCCAAACTAAAAGACTGCCGTCATTAATATTCATCACAACACACACACACACACACACACACACACACACACATGCAAGGTCCCATTTGATCTCTGCCATGGTATAGCAGGTTAGCAGATAGGAGTGTGCATTCCATTTTGGGGACTTGGGAACTCAGTAAAATAAGAAACTTGTTCAAGATCAGCTCCTGAGTGGGGACACTCTGCAGGGGGTGCTTCTGGCTTCACACTGAATAGTTGTCCCATGCTTTCTCTCCTGGACACCTGAGAGGCCAAGAGACCATCACAACGACATGTTTTGGGGATGGTGACAATGCAGTGTGGGCAAAGGGAATGGTGCCATGAGCCTACGGTCTAGAGAATCCTCAGTTCTCAGCACCATCCTCTTGCTGCCAGTCAGCTGGGCAGCCAGGCTGGGGGATGACCTTGGGGGTAGGGTCATAATTCATCCCAAACTCTTAAATTGGGGCTTCACCTGCAAATTCACTCCTCCAAGTCTGAGCTTTCGGTCTTCCCTCTGTCCCTATCTAGGTTCAGATTTCCTCTTTAAGGACGAGAGCCACACTGGACTTGGTCTCCTTCGTGACCTCATTTCACCTTAATAGTGTTTTTAAAGACCCCTGCCTTGGTACAGAAGATCTAACAGAAAGCGGCTTAGGGAGGGTTTATTCTGGCTCAGAGTTTAAGGGCACAGTTATTACCCAGGCACGGGGCAGGGGGAGCAGGAGGCAGCTGGTCACATGACATCCACTGTGAGGAAGCAGCAATGGATGCTGGCGCTCAGCTCACCCTCCTTTTTACTCAGACAGGCCTCCAGCACTGGGAACTGAGCCATCCACATTCAGGGATTTCGATTAATGAATGTGAACAAGGAGTAAATGCCATTGCTCCAAGGCCTCGTGGTGTGGAGGAATAGAGCAGGGTCACTTTGTTGCCCGTGCAAAAGTCACACTGCTGAGTGTTTTGGGAACGAATCCAATTTCAAAGGGAAGAATCATGGCTTCACAAGGTTTCCACAGATACAACAGCGACTTTTCTAAAAGACAAGTGTTCCCGCAGCTCTGCAAAACAGGTCGCTCCACGTGGACGTATACACTTCCTGTGGATCTGCCTATTGGTCTGTCAGCTGTGCATTCAGTGTACAGTATTGTGGGCTCCAGCAATCTCAGGTCTTTGATGGGGTTGAAGATTAGATAGTCATAGTTACTATCCTCCCTTATCTCAGTAAAGACATTTTAGGTACAAGACTTAGACTTTCCAGGACAGGACAGCTATTGGAACAATATCTGCAATTTGCCAATTATCTATGGCTTGGATATTTAGAATGGGTTTCTTGCTTGATGTTGTTCTTGTTGGTTGTAGCTTCAGCTTTGCTTATGTTATTACCTTTCCTTTCTTCTGCACAATACTTGATAGTTGTTCTCATTGTAGATAGTTTTGTGTTAGGATTAGAACCTTCTTATTTAGAAAAAAAAAAAAGGAAATTTTGTGGGATTTCGATCCATTTAGCCAAAGACCTTTGGGAAGCAATCCTTAGGGCATGGTCTTACCTGAGTCTATGACCACTTAAAAACCCAGGAGGAGAAGTCATGTTCTCTCCCTTTCTCCCTTGGGTGGCTAAACCCCAGCTCCCCTAGACAGAACTGCAGACAACAGCAGCTGGATCGTGGTGGTGTCTAATCTATTCTGTACCAGTGTTTATCCCCACTTTATAGCAAAATATCCTTATTTTATATCTAAATAAATTCTTGAGATCTTTGAACAAACTCACATGGGTTCACGTTTCATGGTTGAGCTATTTCTCCAGCCTCCAAAGATGATGGGTAGGAAGGGACGTCAGAATGAAAAGTCTCACAGTTGCTATCTGAACAAATCTGGAGATTTGTTCTAGCTAGAGAAGGTCCCTCCCACCAAAAGTTACCTTGAACCTGACAGGTGACCAAGAGCGAGAACCAGGTTCACCAGAGTGAGCTGTCACTAGTATATTCCATCTGGCTATATCTGCATTCAGTCCCTGAACCAGGGCTCTAGCCTATCTTTGGGGTCCTCTTCTTTCTGTCCTCACCCCAAGCTTCTCGATGTCAGCTCAGATTTGTAGCCAGCCCCAAAGCACAGTCTCACATACATGCCAGGGGTTAGAGACTGCATCTTTTTATTCCCAGTTGGACAGGTCTCTGAGTAACACACAGGACAGAAGATAAGGCAGAAGCCAACTTTGGGGATAGCTCAATGCTGGACATTTGGAGAATTGGCTGTGATTTCTGGCTTTCTTCTTGACAGAGACCTTCCAATGTTTAGTATCCAGGGGCTTCCCCTCTATCTGGGCTATTTTCTCAATCCACTGGGTATAGTTCGACAGCACGGTGTATATTCCTGGGGATCCTTTTTGTCCACAGCTCCTGCCCCAGCTGATGATGCCCACCTGGTACCACCTACTGCCAGGCTCTGCGTTGCAGACAAGCGGCCCCCCACTGTCTCCCTGTGGGCAGAGAACACAGCGCAATATTAAGTCCACTTTAAGTTGTCCATTGAGGCCAGGCACGGCTCCATTGACTTCGCCTACTCAAATTTGTCAAATAAATTTTGTTACCACTTGATGGAGGAAGGTCATTGGTTAAATAAAAAGAAACTGCTTGGCCCTCATTGGTTAGAAGATAGGTGGGAGGAGTAAACAGAACAGAACGCTGGGAGGAAGAGGAAGTGAGCTCAGATTCCACAGCTCTCCTCTTGGGAGCAGATGCCTCAGAGAGACGCCATGTTCCCAGCTCCCAGGCAGACGCACGCACCGAAGCTCCGACCCAGGATGGACATAGGCTAGAATCTTCCCGGTAAGCGCACCTAGGGGTGCTACACAGATGATTAGAAATGGGCTAAATTAATATGTGAGAATTAGCCTAGAAGAGGCTATATAGAAATGGGCCAAGCAGTGATTAAATGAATACAGTTTGTGTGTTGTTATTTCGGGCATAAGCTAGCCAGGCAACCGGGGTGCTGGGGACGCAGCCCCGCCGCCCTTATTACTACAACCACTGACCAAGGTAACTACTCCTTCCTGGCCCCGTGGGAGAGATGCCCTGCTCATGAGTACCTTATGGAGTCATAGGGGGCAACATCTAAGGCCAGCAGTGTGCAGGTTCCAGGAAAGAGGGCTCGATGAGAAAGAAACTCCAGAGAGGGTCCAAAAGATAGACAGAAGGAAAAGTGGTTCAGGGATGTGAGATTTTTCAAATCAGGCTCTGGAAAGGACAGAGAAGAAAGCACACACACACTGTGGGGAGGGCTGTGTCAGGACAAGACTTCGACTCCCAGATTCTACGCTAAGAAAGCGAGGCATGGTGGCCTAAGTCTGCAACCCCAGTGCCAGAGAGGCAGAGACAGGTGGGAATAGTGGAGTCCTGTGGACTTAGTGTCCCTGAAGACCTGAAATCATCTGTGAACTTGTTGCATACCGATCCCCAGTTGGGCGTCAACAGTGTCAGGGCTTACTGTGTACACAGCCTTCACTCAAAGACTCTAAGTCCCTGTGGCTCAAGGCTCTCATGTCTATGTGTTTTTCAGACCGTGTGTGTCTGTGCATACATGTGCATGTGTATGCATATAAGTACTTCTGAGTGTACGTATAGGTTTGCGCGTGTGCAGAGGACAGAGAACAACTTCAGCTCTAGTCTCTCAGATGTCACGTCCACTAACTACTGCTGGACTTTTTGTTTTGGTTTCAGTTTATTTTGCTTGATTTTGTTTGTTTGTTTTGCTTTGAGTTAGGTCGTTCTCTCAGTAGCCTGGAGTTGCTTGTTAGGTTGGCTGACCTGAGAATCCCAGGGAGTCTCTTACCTTCTCCATGCTGAGAATACATGTGTATGTGGCCATATCTGACTTGTTTTCCATGGGTTTGGGGGACCACACTCAGGTCATCATGCTTGCTTTACTGACTGAGCCCTTTCCGGAGCCTGCAGTCTAGAATCTTAATCTATTCAGGGGAAGGAGACACTCTTGAAAGGAAAACACCTATGGGTTGCAGGTTGAGGGAGGGGCCGCTGCCCCTTGTTACCTGGCAGGCATCATAGCTCTCGTTATCATATGCAGCACACAGCATGTTATTGGTCAGCATTGGAAACACCTCCGTGCATTCCTTCCAGTCCGTAATACGCATTGGCACCTTCATCAGGTCGGTTGTCATAGATAATTTGTCGGCTGGCATAGAGAGAAAGCACTTTGGGAAAGCCACCAGGTGGGGGGGTCCTTATGCAAACAATGAAGCTGATTTGGCCCGGAGAGAGCCACATAACCTCCTGCACCAGCCCAAAACACTCTCCTTCATGCTAATCATAGACTCAGTATCCACAGCCTTCGGCTAACCTATACCTGAACTTTATCTATCATCACCTAAGCTGTTCTATTTAACCCTGCCTCCTGCCTACTCTTATTTAGAACCTGAGTCCTCTTCCGGACCATCTCCACCCAGCTCCAAGATTTGACAACCCCAGGAAACACATTAGTGTTTCCTGAAACTCCTATCCCTATCATTTATTGCGTGAGTAAAGCCCTCCATTCCTAGTCACCGTCTCTGGTTGTACCATAGTGAAAAAAATTATGATTATGATTTCCAGCACTGATAGATTGGCTGGATTGTCTTTTGCAAAGATCTAAACATATATATATACACACACACATATATATATGTATATATATATGTATATATACATACATATGTGTGTGTTTGTGTGTTATTGTTATATGTTATATATGTGTGTGTGTGTATGTATGTACATGTGTATCTGTGTCTCTGTGTGCACAAGCACAAAAGAGTGAGTGCCCACAGGGGCCAGAAGAGGGCATCAGATCCCCCGGAGCTGAAGTTCCAGGCAGTTGTGAACCTCCCAAGACAGGTGCTGGGAACTGAACTCAACCCTCCTCCCCACCCCTCACCCCGCAAGAGCGGTACGTAACTTACCCACTGAACCATCTCTAGCTCCTGAATGGATCTTTAGGAGGTGCACAGTTTAAATCTGAACTGTCTCTCTGAATAGACCCATGTTCTGAACATTTGTTTCTCAGCAGATGGGGCTGAGTTTGGAGGCTGTGGAACCTTTATGGGGCTGGGCCTAGCTGACAGAAGTAGGTCTCTCGGACCAGGCCTTTGAAGGTGATTCTTGCTTCCTGGTTCTGTCCTGTTCTCTGCTCCCTGGGCTTATGGGAGTGTGAACAGCTTGTGCCCCATGCTACCTATCACCCCTGGGCTTAGAGCTGCTATGCCCAGCCTTCCCCCCCAAAATGGACCAAGATTCCTGAAACCCTGAGACAAAATAACCCTTTCCTTCTCACATGCTTCTGGGAGATATTTTGGTCCCACACAAAAATTTTTAGAACAGAAGGGGTGACAGGAACTAGCGTCTTGGCCTCCAGTAGCAGGAATTTGCCTGAATGTCTCAACTCTCACCACAGAAATTCATACTTGCCTCCCTCCCAGGGGGCTTTAACCTCGTAGGTCACCATGTTTCTCCTTCCCTGCTTCTAAGTCTTATCTGGAACCAGCAGCCATGATCTACCTGTCTCCCTCTGCTAAACTGCTGAGAGAAGCCAAATTCCAGGCTCAGTTCATGGGAGGCATCGTCGTGGGCCTGAGGCTTGCTTCAGCTGTAGGCTGTGTGGTTCTGATCTCTTACTCACTGCTTGACCTTGGGGGGTGGGGGCGGTTCTTACAGGGACAGTCAAGTGGGGATTTCCTCACACATTCCTGCTCCACATGTTTCCTATTCTAAGTAACAGCCTGACCTGTCGCAAATGATAACATTAACTTCTAAGAGTGGCTGGGCAATGCTTGAGTAGCATTAGAAGCCTAGCCTGGGGTTGCGCATCATGAAAACCTATAGGAACCAGGTAGGAGACATTACTATGTAAGAACTAAAGTAGAACACAGGAGCCTTTGGACAACTATGGTGGTTGAAATCCCATTAAACAGAAAGGACCACTCTGTGTTGGCTGACCACACCCAGGGATTGGTCCAGAGCTGGCATCTCAGCCACAGCATCTCTCTAGCACCCAGAGGAGACTGAGCCAAGGCTCCCAAGAGCTGAGGCTGTGGAGATTTCCTTCACTGAAAGCCTCTCCACCACCTTCTCATCTTTCGTGTCCTATCTCACACCTCCCCCAGATCCTGTAGTTCCCACGAGGCCCTGGGCAGTCACATACCTGAGTTGATTATGCCCCATCCTGCCACCCAACATTCATGCCAGCTGGAAGGGGCAGGATAGAGGGGCAGGCAGATGGGCACTGTCAGGTCGTTGAAATGGATAGGGCTTGCCAGCAGCAACAAGGCAATATCATTGTCCATGTTGATTCTTTTAAAGTTTTTGTGGCGAATTATGTTGGCGACCTGTATTTCCATGTGTGAGGCGGCTAAGTCATTAGTTCCCACTTTGACAGTCAGTTCTCTCGGGCTGGGGACACAGAACAAGAGGGAAGGAAGAAGAAAGGAAGCCTGAATGAACAGAAGTCAAGGGGTCCGAAACCTCTACATCCATTTTAGTTCTAGAGGCCTTCAAGGCCTTGACCTACTGGGGCAGCTGCTCAGCACGTTTAAAGCCTGAATGAATGCAGAAAGAGCATGTTACCTACTTTCCTTGTTGTTGTAATCAAGTATTTGACAAGAAACTATGAGAGGGGAAGCTGATTTGGTCTCAGTTTAAGATTTGGATCACAATCCCTGACTTCAAACTCTACTACAGAGCTACAGTACTGCAAACAGCCTCGCATTGGCATAAAAACAGACAGGAGGACCAATGGAACTGAACAGAAGACCCAGATATTAATCCACACATCTACAAACATCTGATTTTTGACAAAGATGCAAAAAATATCATGCATGGAAAAGAGAAACATATTTAACAAATAATACTGGCATAACTGGATATCAACATGTAGAAGAATGAAAATAGATCTATATCTATCACCATGCACAAACTCAAGTCCAAATGGATCAAAGACCTCAACAGAAAGCCAACCATACTGAACCTCATAGAAGAGAAAGGGGGGAGTACACTTGAATGCATTGGCACAGGAGACCATTTCCTAAATATAACCTCAGTAGCACAGACACTGAGAGAAACAATTAATAGGACCTCCTGAAACTGAAAAGCTTCTGTAAAGCAAAGGACACGGTCAACAAAATGACAACCTACAGAATGGGAAAAGCTCTTCACCAACCCCACATCAGACAGAGGTCTGATCTCCAACATATACAAAGAACTCAAGAAATTGGTCATCAAAGGAACAAATAATCCTTGCCGGGCGATGGTGGTGCACGCCTTTAATCCCAGCACTCGGGATGCAGAGGCAGGCGGATCTCTGTGAGTTCGAGACCAGCCTGGTCTACAGAGCTAGTTCCAGGACAGGCTCCAAAGCCACAGAGAAACCCTATCTCGAAAACCAAAAAAAAAAAAAAAAAATGGATTACAGACCTAAACAGAGAACTCTCAACAGAGGAATATAAAATGACTGAAAAACACTTAAGGAAATGCTCAACATCCTTAGCCATCAGAGAAATGCAAGTCAAAACAACTCTGAGATTCCATTTTACACCTGTAAGAATGGCCAAGATCAAAAACACTGATGACAACTTACGCTGGAGAGGATGTGGGGTAAAGGAAACACTCCTGCATTGCTGGTGGGAGTGCAAGCTGGCACAGCCCCTTTGGATATCAGAATGGCAATTTCTCAGAAAATTGGGAAACAGCCTTCCTCAAGACACAGCAGTACCACTTTTTGGTATATACCCAAAGGATGCTCAATCATGCCACAAGGACATGTGCTCAACTATGTTCATAGAAGCATTGTTTGTCATTGCCAAAACCTGGAAACAACCTAATTGCCCCTTGACTCAAGAATGGATAAGGAAAATGTGGTAAATTTACACAATGGAGTACTACACAGCAGAAAAATATAATGGCATCTTGAAATTTGCAGGCAATTGGATAGATCTAGAAAACATCATATTGAGTGAGGTAACCCAGATCCAGAAAGACAAATATCACATGTTCTCACTCATAAGTGACTTTTAGACATAAATCAAAGAAAACCAGCCTACAATTCACAATCCCAGAGAACCTAGACAACACTGAGGACCCTAAGAGAGACATACATGGATCTAATCTACATGGGAAGTAGAAAAAGACAAGATCTTCTGAGTAAATTGGTAAGTGGGGACCATGGGAGAGGGTTTAAAAGGAGGGGAAAGGAAGGGAGGGGAGCAGAGAAAAATGTATAGCTCAATAAAATTAATTAAAAAAAATTTGGTCCACTATGACAGAGAAGGCATGGCATGAGAGGGTGAGGCTATGTGCTTATATTTGTATTAAACAGGAGCAGATGAGACCGTGGCTGGAACTGGGCTGAGTTATCAAGGTCCACCACCCAGTGACATACTTCTTCCATTTACTCTCCAATCTCCTAAAGGTTCCCCAACCTCCCAATACAACACTACAGCCTGGAGACCAAGTGTTCGAACACATAAACCTACGAGTGACATGGCACATTCAGACAGTAACACAGGGAGTAGACTTGTGACCTTCGGGTTTCCAGACCTGAATGAGATAGCAGTGTGTAACAGAGCAGAAACAGATTTCAGTTATGGGTTCTCTGAAGATTCCCCACCCCCCAATTTGCTGCCTAGTTTTATGTCAACTTAATAACAAGGAAAAGTCATCCAGAGGCAGGAACCCCAATTAAGAAATGCTTTCATAAGATCAGGCTGTAGGCAAGCCTACAAAGCATTGTCTTAATTATTGATAGGGAAGGGACAAGCCCGTTATAGGTGGTGTCATCTCTGGGTTGGCCTTAGGTTCTGTAAGAAAGCAGGTTGAGCAAGCCATGAAGAGCAAGCCAGTAAGCTGCACTCCTCCATGGCTTCTGCATCAGCTCCTGCCTCCAGATCCAGCCCTGTTTGAGTTCCTGTCCTGACTTCCTTCAGTGAAGGACTATGATGTGGAAGGGTAAGATAAACCTTTTCCTCCCCAAGTTGCTTTTGATTGCGGTGTTTCATCACAGCAAGAGTAACCCTAACTAAGACACCCCCAAAGGACCGGTTGCCATAGAGCAAACCAGCTGTCAGAGTGGCAAGGTGCTGTCACACAAATCAGCAATCACTGTTAATGTCATTACATCCGCCGACCATTTAGAAATGAGGACCAGAGTTTCTCCTGGAGCTTCCACTGGCCACACAGAAAGAACTTCCTGAGCAAAGCAATAGTCAGGTGAGATGGCCAGGGTCTCTTTAGCTCTCCTAACCAGTCTCCAAGTCTTCTTCAAGAGCAGGAGCTAGCATGCTTGGGTGGGTCTGGAAATAGAACCCATGAGATCAAACATGTTTGGCAAAAACATGACTGCTGTGCCATCCCACATCCCATTCTGTCTCTTAATTTATTATTTTGAGACAAGGCTTCTCTCACTTAGCTGCCCTAGCTGGCCTCAAGTGAGTGTTCCTCTTGCCTTGGGTTTCCAGTAGCTGGGATTACAGGCTATGCCTCCGTTTCCTGCAGTTTTCTTAAGCTTTCTAAATGAGGTGAAGGCAAAAGCCAGACTTTCCTTCCTGCCTTTGTCTACTGGGTATGCACTTGGGCAAGCTATATACATTTATCAAAACTTAATTTTTCTATCTACAACATAATGGTTTCTTTTACCTCCTTTTAAAGGTCATTGAATTAGTATCGAAGAAAAGTCCAGGCAAAGACCTCGGTGCATGGGTAATTGCCAAGCAATTCTAGGTGCCCACTGATGGCCTAGGACAAATCAGTCTTCATAACAACCAAGAAGGGGGCAACAGACAGCCAAATAGGCCAGATGGGAAGTGTTAGAACTTCCTTCTAGAAGCATTTGAATGTCTTAGGAGAGGTAAGGGGCCAAGCCATCTGACTCTGTCAGCTGCAGGTGTCCCTAAAAGGGACAGGGGTAACCTCAGGCACTGTCTCTGGTCACTTGCTTCAATATCCAAACTGATACTGGGGAGGAAGAAAGTCATTTTTGTCTGCCCAGGAAGTAATTGTACTAGGATTCCTCTCACAGCCTGTGTGTGGCTGAGAACGTGCCACCCCCCGACAACCTGGGCCCTCAATACTTACGAAATCTCATCATCATAAAAGCAGTGAGCCACGGTGATGATCCACCACTTGCTGAGAATGGAGCCACCACAGAAATGATGTCTCTTTTCTTGAATGCTCACCTGCCATGGAAACTCACCCACCTCAGCCTCCTGCCCTCCTATGATCCTGGAGTGTCGAGTTCTGCTGTCATACAGGGGTCTCGTACCACATTCTGCAGGGAGGGAAAACAAAAGGGAAAAATAGATCCTCCGTCAGCCTCTGTCGGGACAGGCTGGGTCTAGCTTGTGGGGAGAAATCCCTGGGGATGTTCTGAGGCCAGGACACCAAGGTTTCCCCACTGTGATAGGATAGGAAGGAGCCCATGGCTCTGGATGGGGTGGGGGTGAAGGTGTTGGCTCTGTCTACATTCTTCATGGGGTCTCAGGCTGGTGGCTTTACCAAGCCTGCTTCTACACAGTGAACCTGGAAGAAGACACTTTCAAAGTCCAACTCCAGTGTGGGGATGTTGGAAGCAGTGAGACCCCCAGATCCTGAATTTCTTGTAATCCCCTGATCTGAGTGCCTACAGCTGCTCTGAGCAAGAGACCTTCAGGAGTTCCTGATGGCAGGAGAGTGGTTTCTGGTGGGTTTGGCTGGGGTGTGGCTATCTCTATATAATCTGCCCGTGGACACAATAAAGGGGGCATTCTTGGGGAATTCAAGGATGACCCGTGTCGCTGTATCTCTGTCTATGTGTATCTGTGTATTTTAACCTCCAGCCCCCTAGCCTGAGGCTCTCTAACTGGGTGCCAGCGCACAGAGCGCAGACAAGGGGGTGGGGGTGCGTGGCATGGGGAGAAAAATATGATGTCTAGAGGGACACACCAGGTCTAGTAGCTATGACACAGGACTGGCAAATATCTCCCCTGCCAAAGCAACAGAGATTTGGGGGGGGGGAGTGAAATTAGTCTGCTGACCCTCAAATGGCTAGCGGCATGGTCTTGTCACCATAAAGGCCCTGAAGAAAAGAGAGGCAGGGGTAGGGAGATGGCCAGGTTGGCAAAGCTCTCACCACGCAAGCACAGAGTCCTGAGTTGGAGCCCCTAGAACCCATGTAAAAAAAAAGTCCAGGTATGGTAGTGTGTTTATAACATCAGTGCTGGGGAGACAAAGATAGGCATAACCCTGGGCCTTCACTGGCCAGCCAGCTTCACCTACTTGGTGAATTCTAGACCAGTGATGACACCCTGTCACAAAAGACAAGGTGGACAGTGCCTGAGGAACAACACTTGAGTTTGTTCATGGCCTTTACACACATGTGCATACATGTGTGTGCTGTCCCGAACATACAAGCCCGCACGCGCACACACACACACACACACACACACACACACACACACACAGAAGGGAGAGTCAATGCAGAGAGAGAGATACTACAGAGCTGGCTCAGTGAAGGAAGCAGAGGCCCAGACAAGCCACTCAACGTCAGCACACAGGCAGGGGCAGTGCTCAGACAGGGCACGGCCCCATCCACCTTTGCCTTCACCCTGGGATCCCCACACTGCACTTCTACCCTACAGACCAGTGAGAAGAAATTGGTGTGACTTAAACCTCTTAGCCTGTGTTGATGTGACAAAGTCCTGGGTAAGGAAGAGGTTCACAAGACCCCCAAGAAGACATGAAAAGTGCCAGGACCCACTAGGAGCCTTCATTATTGTCATCTGGTCCGTGTAGAACAGTTGTGTCACTCAGCGTCTGGGGACAGAGATGACAACTACTGGGCCGTGAAAGGAAGCCTGGCTTTAGCAGCTCTTCTCCAGAGCCTTAAGCTGTCTGTAATACATAGATATTTTCTTCGGGGCTTTGGGCCTCACTGTTCTTTTTGTTCACGAAACACACTCGCGGCGCTCACCTTGTATCTGACACTGTTCTAGGTGCTGTAGGAAGATAAACTCACAGTTTTCATGATCACCCTGAAGTCGTGCTACCCCAGACACAGGCTAAGTAACTCATCCAAGGGCATGCAGCCTAGTCAGGCGGCCTGACCAAAGCCAGGCCACCTGCTTCTCAGCACTCCGCCTGGAACGTTCGTGCCTCGACTGCCCGCTTGCTCTCGTTGTTTGAGCTTCCCCCTAAGAATCACTTCTTCAGTGACACCTCCTCTGGACTGACCTCTGCCCTGGCCAACCTTGTTGTCTATGCAGCCTCAGGTGTCGCCATTGTGTTTCAATGATTGTGGAGTGCATCTGTCTGCCACTGATCCCAGAATGCCAGCTCCAAGTGGAGAAAGCAGCATACATGTCTTGGTGATGCTGTGTCTCGAGGATGGGCCATACCTGTGAGAGACACACTCAACAATCAATGGACTCGATCCTCTGACTGAAGGATTCTATGCTAGAACTGTCTTAAGGGGAAAAATCTGCCTACTGGAAGATGTCCCTTCTGGGGGTTCCATAATAGCTACAGATGGGAGACAAGCTGGTGTCATGGTGTTTGTGCCCTGAACTATTTCTCAGCTGTGAAAATGAGGCTCGTGGGGAGTTTCTAATGATGTGGGGGAGGTACTTGTGATATAAATGTGAATGAAAAGATCAGGATAAAAATCAGATTTGATGGGGTCAGTGAGAAGGCTCAGTGGGTAAAGCCACTGTTGCCGAGCCTTCTCAACTGAGTTCCACCCCAGGGGGAACTAAGTGGTATAAGGAGGCAGCCGATTCCGACAGCTGCTCTCTGACCTCCACATGAGTGCTATGAGACACACCATACACCACACCACACACACACACACACACACACACACACACACTAAATTAAAATGTAATAACATCAAAAAATCCTACTTGAGCCTTATGTGATTTATCTTATTACAAATTTGAATGTGCACGTGTAGGAGCCAATGTATCAGGCTAACCCCAGAGAGGGGCTTGGCTGACTAGTGAGTGTCGACACCAGGCCTCTCTCTGCTGCAGCTACAGAACTCGCTAGGACCCTAGTTGCAGACAGCAGAGGCTGGTTTGTGATCTCCTTGTTCAATGACTCGAGGAGACACTCCTTAGCCTTGCTTATCTCCTCTCTTATCTCATCCCTAAACTGGTCTGAAGCACTCCACCCATCAGGCTAGCCCATGGCTCAGATGTGATGATGATATTTGAAGTGTCCCTCGAAGTGCTTGGCACAGAGCCCAGTCCTCAAGCCACAGCTGATTCAGGACTTCTCAGAACCACTTTGCACCGAAGTCCCCATGGGACTGGCAGACAAATCCCACTCTCCACATCTTTGGTCCTGGGAACACCCCACATGGAAGCAGCCAGAACACAAAGCCTGAAGGCAATGTCAGCAGCTCCCACGGCGAGGAGTCATTTGAACGACTTGGACTCTGCAGGGACAAGTTCTGCCAATGGTGTCCCATGCCTTATTCCATGGAGTGTCCCCAGGCCACTCTGAAGGCTGGGGAGACAGGTTGTCTCTGCTCAAAGGCAGTGTGAAGAGCACCCGAAGAAAGTCTGGGTGTTGCTCAGACTGGTGCAAGTCAATGTTGTGTCCCTGTGGTTGTGGCTTTGGGCTAATTTCCCCCACCCTGAAGTTGTACAATAAACCTGGATTGTCTGGGAGGAGATTGGGGATCAGTTAGCAGCATGCTCTCACTGCTCTTGGGGTTCTCTCTGCAGGTGTGATATGACCAACTGCCCCAAGTTCCCATCCCCTCGGCTTCCCACCCACGATGGACTATGCACCCTTCAACTGTGAACCAGAAGAAGCCCTTTCTCCCTTAAGTGGTTTTTGTCAGAGTATTTAAGTGTAGAAATGGGGGCGGGGAGTTCAGTCACTTGACTACTTCCTGGCCCAAGCTCTGGGAACTTCCTCATTCATTGGTATTGGTGAGGTAAAATTTTAATTTTCCAAGCTAAAACTTGGAAATTCCAAGATTAGACAGGTATCCCCTAAAAGGGATGGGTGAAGGGTCTGTGCTCTTGGAGGTAACCTCCTGGTGGCCTGTTAGCTAACTCGTGGGACATGTCCGCTGTTTCCTTTGTCCTTAATGCTCACCACATAGGATGGTAGGATGAAGGAAGGTGAAGAAAGCAGGTTTCCAGGCTGGCCCTACTTGGGTCAGCAGCTCTGGCCAGAGGGAGAGAAGTCCACATACCAATATTTGCCCCCAGGGTGTGGGCAACAAGCAGCAGAATGGAGGGCAGGATCATGGCCCTGGCTGGACTGTGTGCTGGAGGTTAGGAGGCTGAGTCCATGGTGCCAGCTGGCTGCTCAGATTCCTTAAGCTGCCAGGCTATTTATGTCACAATGGCTGTGTTGAGACCTCACACAAAGTCACAAAGACTCTTCTTAAGTCAGTGTCTTTCTGTGATGCCTCACCCAGGACTTCACTCTTGGAAAACTTCACTCTTGAAGACTTTCCCCCTTGGAATGGCCCTTACAGTTGGCCTGATTTCCTATCCTCACCACACAGCCCTCTTCAGAGGCTTTGTGTTTAGTCCCATTGTAACTGTTTCTTCTTAAGGTTCATGAACTTCTCTTTCTGGGGAGCCTACCACATTGTGGTATACTGTAAAAGTCAGGTGAGGTTTGCAAACTGGCCGCTAGGCTGGGCACTAGATGAGCTTTGCTGAGACAGACATTCTTGTCAACTAAATAGGTACCAGATTCTCAGCCTCTTAGGCATGCTGATAGCCACTGTTGGACAGTTCACCCTGTGTCAATCTAAGAAGTCCCAGTTTTGATACACATGTATTCATTTTTGATACACATGTATTCTATTGGTTACATTTCTCTGAAAAACCCTGATACACCTACCACCCATGTCCACAACATAGGAAATCTCCATCAGCTCTCTATGTCCCAGGGAGCAGAGAGCCATGGGACCCAGTCCCACAGATGGAACATACACAGTCCCGTAGAGTACAGTCTCAATAAACCATAGCTTCTTAACCTGAGGGTCATGACCCCAGGCGGCGGGGGGGGGGGGGGGGGGGGTCACATGACTGAATGTGGGAGCTGTGAAAACTTGAGCAACAGTGAATGAAAATAAAAGGAAGAGTGATCGGAAGTCTTTCTGGCAGAGCTTGTCTATGTGGCCCTGTGGGAGGTGGCCATGTCTGCGGTTTTCAACACATGACATGTATGTTCTGCATGGTGTGTGCCACGCTTCACAGCATTAACTTCAAGGCTACAGCGTGTCATGGACTGCGTGTACTTACAGCACCTACAGTCTTCAGCTCTCACAGAAACTGTTTCATGATGGTGAACTGAGAACTTTGATATTCCCCTGCCATTGTTCCTCTGCACATCAGTACTGAATTAGGATATCTTTGCATGGTATTGGGCTAGAGTATTTGACTTTTTAAAAATTGCTGTTTAAGTTATTGAGTTTGACGGATCGTTCAATGAATTTCGGCTTGGGGTTAAGGCAGAGTTTTTGATGGTTTTCTAAAAAGACCCGTCCTGCCATTTTTTTTTTAAAAAACATGAAGTTGCATTCTCCGCACTGAAGATTATACAATAAAAATGTTTATCAACCTTGAAAAACATTGAAGATAGTTTGTGAAATGTTCAGTCAAGATTTTTTTTTTTTGAGGCAGAGTCTTGCTATACAACCCTGGCTACCCTGAAACTCTTTATTTAGACCAGACTAGCCTTGAGTTCACAGATGTTTATCTGCCTCTGCCTCCTGAGAAACGGGATTGAAGATGGGTACCACCACACCTGACAAGATTTAATTCTTTATATGAAACTAAGCAAGCTCACCCACCTCTCTAGTATACAAATTTGCTTTCATCTTTAGTAAATGGGAAAATCATGTGTATCCCAGAGTCATTTTAAAATAAACATATTATGTATATTAATAAAGATTTGATTTTTATATGTTTTATATACTTTGGTGAAAAGATACAGATAAAAATGCTTACAAAGTGTGGTGGTTTGATAATCATGCCCCCTGTAGGCTCATATATTTGAATGTTTGGTTCCCAATTGATGGAACTGTTTGAGAAGGATTGGGAGGGAGGGCCTTGTCAGAGTAGGTGTGGCCTTGATGAAAGAGGTGTTTCCCTAAGGGTGGACTTTGAGGTTTCTACAGATGCCCCATGCCAGAGGCCCAGTCTCTCTCTTTCTCTGCCTGTTACCTTAGAATCAGGATGCAAGCTCTCAGCTTCTGCTCTAGTGTCATGCCTGCCTGCCTGCTGCCACAATCCCTGCCATAATGGTCATGAACTTGCCCTCTGAAACTGTAAACAAGTCTCCAATTAAATGCTTTCTTCTATAAGTTGCCTTAGTCATGGTGTCTTTTCATGGCAATAGAATAACAACTAAGGCAAGAAGCCTGCCGTAATCTGTAGTACACACCTTCCTCCTCCTCCCTAGAATTGGATGAGCACTGGGCTCAAAGTAGAGGAAGCAACCTTAGGGCCTGAAAGAACCTGCAGAAACTCAAAAGAAGGTACAGGATAAGCCACATCACTTAGGGACCATTGTCTGACTGATGCTCCAGAGGCAACTAGAAAGACATCCTCCTGGCGGTGTCACCAAAGTTCTAGCCAGTGATCTCTTTGAAGAGCAGCTTGGGGCACTGAGAAGGATGTGAAGAAGGGAAAAAATAGTGATACCCTTTCCTTTTGCTTTTTTTTTGGTACAGAGTTTTCCTTTGTAGCCTAGATTTGCTTGAACTCACTAAGTAGCCCAGCCCACCTTGAACTCCCAGCAATCCTGCCTCAGCCTCCTGAGTGCTGAGATTATAGGTGTGAACTACAACTTAAAATGAGGGTTTTTTTTTTTTTTTTTTTTTTTTTTTTTTTTTTTTTTTTTTACATTTAAGTGTATCCCAATAGTGATGCCCTTTTCTTTTGCTTTTTTTGGTACAGAGTTTTCTTTTTTTTTTTTGATTTTTCGAGACAGGGTTTCTCTGTGGCTTTGGAGCCTGTCCTGGAATTAGCTCTGTAGACCAGGCTGGTCTCGAACTCACAGAGATCCGCCTGCCTCTGCCTCCTGAGTGCTGGGATTAAAGGCGTGCGCCACCATCGTAGCCCAGTCCACCTTGGACTCCCAGCAATCTTGCCTGAGTTTCCTGAGTGCTGGGATTATAGGTGTGAACTACAACTTAAAATGAGGGTTTTTTTTTGTTGTTTTTTGTTGTTTTTTTTTGTTTTTTACATTTAAGTGTATCCCATGCGCTGATTGGGACATTCAAATGGGAACAAAAAAGTTACTACTGAAATTCACATTATTTAGCTGATGCTCCATGTTTTCTTTGGGAAACTTCTTGTGTGCAAACTTCCAAGCTTAAGCCTGCAGGTTTTGACCCAGTGGGTTTAGAGGAGTGGAATGGGGGAAGCATCCAGGCCAAACACTTCCTGAAGTTCTTTCTGCATATCTATAGTGCCACCCCAGGGCCGGATGCTGGCTTATTCCTGGGAAATCCAGAGTGTGTCTGGCTGAGTTGAAAGACTTGCAGCTGGGTAGGGTCTTCTCTTAGCCTCTGGTTTGTTTGGGGACCCAGTGGGTGCTGGCAGGGAAGAGACACTTGAGATAGTCCCAGGATGCATCCATACATCTGGGAAGACGCAGGGAGTCTATAGAAGGAGAACAGGGGATTCACAATAGACACTTGGAGCCTGAGAGGAGAATGGGACCTTGGCACCATGAAAGCTTCTCCTTGGCCTGCCTGGAAGAGTGAGGATCTCCCGCACATGCCCACCTGCAAGAATTAGCCATACGTGGTGTTCAGACCCAGAGAACACGGGTCTACTGTGTAGGCTAGCTCACCTGCCAGCAATCTTCCCCAGCTTTGACCCCAGCTTTGGAGAAGAGGGAGAAGAGCCAGTGCTGAAAAGGAGTTGTGCCTTGAAACTTTGTCTGAGGAGGGAGCCGAACAATCAGAATAAAAGTCCTGACTGTGACCAGGGAAAACTGAAGCTGGGTTTGGGTACAGTGCCTGTAGAACCTTTGCATGAGACTGGTGGAGAAGCCATGAGGTACCTCAAACATCCGTCAGAGCACAGCGAGTCATTCCCCTGTATGGTGCACAAACAGAGCAGGGAGCTCAGAGCTGCGGTTGATCATGGTCCTAAGCCTCTCTGTGCAAACACCACAGTCTGATTCCCCTCCCTTTGCTGGTGCCTTTAGAGCAAGGTTGGGATTGCTTATCTATCACTGGGGGAAATGTGAACCGAACAAGGGACCTGATATAGGGAGGCAGACGTCAAGTAGGAGTGACATGTTCCATTCGTGCCCAAGCTCTTATGACTTGTGGCCACCTGGTCATTACTGCTTTCTATGGAGCTAGAAATGGGCTCCAAATCTCCTTCAATGGTGCAGTGTGGGCAGCCATTACCACGATAACTTAACAAAACCCACTGTCACAGATGGAGCATCATGTTACAAGGCCTCCTCACCAGCATCCAACAGAGGCCGTGGAACTCACCTGGGGACACTTTGTTCCTGGAGGTGTCCTGCCATTCACATCGCCCATGACTAATGGACAGGTTACCAAACTGACTCTGCTGTCAGCTGTGCAAGCCACCCACCTTCAGAGGCAGCTTCTACCATGCCCATGAAAGACTGGGGAGTACTTCATTTCTGAGTTATTTTTCAGTAACAGTCCTCTCAACTAGTTAGAGGGTGGCTGTGGTCACAGTGACCACATTTGCCGTGACAATGACAAGGAAGATCTATGACCCAGGTCACAAGGTAACCACAACGTATGCATTTAAATCAGGGAAGGATCTTAATCTCTGACTTGTCCTAGACATGAGCTTGGAGGTCACCTTGCTGTCCCCCCTCTCAGATTCAAAGAGAGGCACACCTCAGGCGTGGAGCACTGGTTTCCTCTCGTGACTCCTCCTGGCAATGAAGTCATTTGCTGTCTTCTTCAGTGTGCAGAAACATTCCACAAACTATGTTGAGCTATGCCTTCCCTTGTTTCGTGGGAGAGAAAAGAGACTCAGGCACATTTTGGGGACCCTTCTTCTTTCATGGGTGCTTTCAGATGATCTCTAATTCTTCCATAGTTTTAATAAATGTTCTTGGACATTCATGAGGGGAGAAGACACTTAATAGACTTTAAATAACTTGCTCAATACAAGCCTTGGCGGGTGTGTCCAGGATGGAACAAGCTCCCCCGGCCCTGAGTAGGAGGCAAGACTTCTCAGGCCCTCATTTATTCAGTCTGATGTGGGAATAAGGGGTTTCTTGGTGTGGAAGCAATAAAAATGAGGTCAAGCCACATATTTTGGATAAGCATTCAAAACTTCACTGAGGTGAGAGATGAGAGAAGGACGGCTTGAGGATGTCCTCGGTGACTATTATCCTAACCCACAACAAAGCTAGTGGGAAGTCAATATATTGCTTAGTTGTGAGCTAGGCAAAGGGGTGGTAGTGTGGGAAGGATCCTAGGGTCATCTCAAGTGTCTCTCACTGAGTAGTCCAGTGGGTGCTTGTCTCAACAATCTCATCAATAACCATCCTCCTTGTCGGGTCTCATCTGGTGTTTTACTAGAAAGCTGAGAGTGGTCAGTATTGAGGGTAAAGGAAACGAAATAGTTAAAGGCCCAGTTTGTCTTTGGCCCCTTGTGGTGGTCCCCACCCACTTTGATTCCAACTACTTACTAAGGACCTAATAAGTAACAGACAGCATGCTAAGAACAGAGGATGTAAGAGCAAAGAAAAAGAAAAGACCCTCGCCCTCACCAGAGTTATAATCTAACAGGGGAACAAACTGATAATGCTGAGGATGTGGACTGTGTTGATATCCACTGGAGATAAGACAGCAGGCAAAGCAGAGAGAAAGAGAAGGGGGGGCGCCTTGGGCAAGGGCACTGTAATAGCTAATGCTGTCTTAATGAAATATGAAATCACCTAGGAGACAGCCTCCAGGGGATTATCTAGAGTCAGTTAACTGAAGTATGAAAAGCCACATCAGCTGTGGGCAGCACCATCCCTTAGGCTGGGATCCTAGACAGAATACAAAGGAGTGTCCATCTCTCTCTGCTTCCAACCACGGAGGCCATGTGGTCAGCTACCCCACATTCCTACCACTATGATTTCTTCACCGTGATGGACTGTACCCTCAAATTGTGAGCCAAAAGAAACACGTTTTCTTTAAGCTACAGTTTGTAGGGGCATCTCTTCATAGCAAGAGAGTAAGTAATTATCCAGGTGGGACACTTTGACCAAGCGACTGGAACCTCGAGGAAGTTGAGAGGCTTCTAGAAGACTTAGGGACCTTGTACATGCCACTGTTTCTGAAGCAGGAACTTCATTCCTGCCGTGTGCACTCCTTCCCTGAGAGACAGGACCGTTGATGGAGAGCAGATAGGGCAGCATCTTCCAGTAAGCTGAAGGTGCATCCTGGAGCTGCTTATTCTGTCAGCTTCAAGTTAAGGATAACTAGCATCTTAAAATGCTGCTGATGAGAAGAATGATGATGTGGAGAAGGTAATGATGGATGATGGACAGATGATGGGAGTCGGAGGAGAGATTCAGAACTCACAGAATGCTATTCCCAGACAACTCTCTCTCCCCGCCTCTCACCCAGTACCACCTCTGACTCTTCTCTGCTCCCTTGCAATCTCCAGGCTCCTTTCTGACTCTGCCTCCTGCTGGTACACATCAAGGCAGAGAGGCCATAGAGCTCAGTCCTCCCTTGTCTCTGCGTACTTCCCCTGGCATCATTTTCATCCTAGGATCTACAGCTGGACCCTTTCCCAGATTATTTATTCCCTGAAATTCTGATCCGCACTGTTTCCAGACTATGCATGCTGTGGCGCCAGTGGCCGTGGCACTTCAGTTGCTATCTGTGTCTCAGCAGTCAGGCCACCAACACCTCTCACCTGGATTACTCCTATGTGATAGTCTCTGTTCTGGTTTTACCTGCCCCCAAATAACACCCATGTTTCCATGGTGTATTTAGAGTTCTGTCTCTCTCTCCTCTCTTTCTCCCCCTCTCTCTCTATGCATGTGTGAGTGTGTGTGAGGTACATGTGCAGGTGCATATGGAGACTAATGCATAAACTTGGCAAACTTGGGTGGTATTTCTCAGGATTTATTCATCGTTTTAAGTATGTATTATTTTCATTTTATGTCTATGAGGGTTCTGCCTGCATGCACAAATGTGTACCATGTGATGCATGGTGTTCCTGGAGGTCAGAAGAAGGTGTCAGATACCCTGGAACTTTACAGATGTTGTGAGCCAACATGTAGGTGCTGGGATTTGAACCCATGTCCTCTATAAGAGCACCAAGTGCTCTTAATTGATGAGTCACTTGTTCCAGGACCCACCCCTGACCATGCATACCTTTTTAAACATAGGGTCTCCAGCTGTCCTGGGAGTTGCCAAATAGGCTAGGCTGACTACCCAGCAAGCCCCAAGGATCTGCCTATCTCTGCCTCTCTAGTGATGAAATTACACCATGCCTCCACCCTTGTAATCAAGCACAGCTTCTAGAGATTGAACTTAAGCCCTTGCACTTGCAAGGCAAGCAAGCACTTTACTAACTGAACTATCTCTGCAGCTCGCTCCAGAGTGATCTTTTAATGTAAGTAACATTTTAATGTAGCACCGACACCCACTTTAGTTCTTCTCCAAACCGTGGTAGGGTTAAAATTTCCTGTAGAGGCACGGAAACTTTGAGATCCAATTTCAGAGAATATAAAATCTCACCCAGAGACCCAAAGCTCATTATTGCCAAAGGTGGCAGAAGAATAAATGGCTCCCCCAAGTGCTCAGAGTCAAGGGCAGGGCCAGAACACACAGGCAGACAGAGGACTGTCAGCAGGAAGCACCCAAAGGGACCGGTAACCAGAAAGGACTGGGAGAGGGACATGGCTCAATCAGGCTGTGCCAGCTCCTCCTCTCTAATCTCCACATTTACTGTGATGTCACCAGGCCAGGCTCTGCCATGCATTTGTGATGCCCAACTATGGCAGCTGCAGCTGCTGTTTTATCAGTGTGGGCAGGGTATCAAGGTGGGCAACACCAGACTGGAATGGCAACACGATGCTCTCCCTTCTGATTGCACTGCTCATGGCGTCCAAGGGACATGCCCAGGACAACCAAGGTTAGTGTCTAACTAGCCCAGAATTAAAGGTAGGAAAAGCCTGCTACCTCACCCCTGGATGCCCTAGAGTGAATGGGGGGCTCCAGGGTGTGTGTGTGTGTGCAGATTTAGAGGTCTCAAACCCAGATCCAGAGAGCATAAAATCTCACACAGAGAGACCCAGAGCTCTTTACCCCCAGAGGTGGCAGAAGATGGAATTTGATTCAGGAAATTAGGAGGCTATGACTGATTGATCAAAGCAGATGTACTGGACTGGTTGAAGATGCTATTTACAGTGAATCTCCCAGGATCTGTGCCCAGAGTTCCAGAAGCACAGGAGACTTGGGGCAAGATCAACTACTGGCTTTATTTCTCCCTGTCTGTAAATGAATCGAAGCTCTCTCTAGGTCCAGACCCTGAAAGAGGCAGCAGAAAGGTGTGGGGTTGAATAGGGATGCATTTAATTTAGAAAATATTTATCAGGTCACATTGCTGTAAGAAGTCAGTTCATGTAACATTTGCTCTGTTGGTCCTGGGAGGTGCCCCATAGAGAAAGTTCTATGGGTAGACCAGATGTGCAAATGTTTAGTACTCTTTCTGAAGAATTACAGTAGGACCCCACACAAAGGGATGCTGACATGTATGGTTCATTATGTGACTTTGCTATGTTTGATCTCGTCTCCCTACCTCCCTCTCCCCTCTCTCCCTCCCTCCCTTCCTATCTATCTATCTATCTATCTATCTATCTAGATATCTATCTATCCATTTCTCTCTCTCTCTCTCTCTCTCTCTCTCTCTCTCTCTGTGTGTGTGTGTGTGTGTGTGAGAGAGAGAGAGAGAGAGAGAGAGAGAGAGGTGTACTCACCTTTCTCAAAGTCACTCACAGCTATTTTTTAAAGATTTATTTATTTATTATGTATACAACATTCTGCCTCGATGTATGCCCACACACCAGAGGAGGGCGCCAGATCTCAGTACAGATGGTTGTGAGCCACCATGTGGTTGCTGGGAATTGAACTCAGGACCTCTGAAAGAGCAGCCAGTGCTCTTAACCTCTGAGCCATCTCTCCAGCCCCCACTCACAGCTATTTTTACAGTTCTATCAAGCAACAGGATTAACTTGCAAATTTCTGTTGCTTTTCCTCCCATTGGTCTCCCAACACCCTTTTAAACATAGAATATGTGTTTATGATTTCTGCGGCAGGTCCATTTTTGTTAGTTTGCATTTTCCTACACTGATTATCTTCAGTTTGGAGGTATTTTCTAAGATCTGTTCTGTGGGCCCTCTCATTTGATTTCCCTCAGATGCCACCCTGAGCTTAGTTGGAAAGATTCTGAGAATGTGAGGTGAGGATTTTTCTGGGCGTCTCATATACCAATGTCTCTTTGCTTTCTCTCTCAAAACCAGTCCTGTGTGGCCACAGACCTGCCTTCCCAAACTCATCGTGGTTGCCGTTCCGTGAACTGCTGGAAGTCCAGAATGGTGAATTCCCGTGGCAAGTGAGTATCCAGATGCTTGGGAAACACCTGTGCGGAGGCTCCATCATCCATCAGTGGTGGGTTCTGACGGCAGCACATTGCTTCCCAAGAACCCTGTAAGTGTCTGGGCATCGCCGCCATTTATGTCTCTTGTAGTACACATACAGTCTGGGCTAGTCACTTGGTTGGTTGGTACTCGAAGCTTTGGAAGCCACAGGCTCTGTGTCCAGTGACTTTGGACCCAAGTCTGCTCCTATATTCTATATTGTAGTACCTCTTGGCTTGATCAACTATAACACAAGTTGGCTGCTTCTTGTAGCTCAGCACCAGTGTTGGGAAAATTAGTAGAGGCTTTTTTTTTTCTTGCCCACCACTTGTATACTAAGAAACGCTAGAGTCATTCACTCATTGTGCATGCATTGAGCACCTACTGGGTACAGTTTCAAGAGAGAAGGATGTAGCAGTCAATAAGAGAGCCAAGATTCCTGTCCCTAAGGCATTCACATCCTCTTTTCTCAATGGGTACATTACACTTCTGTTGGTGAGAGCTTCCCCTGAGCTAATGGTTTACCTGTTCAGAGATCCATCTGGGTCTGGTCCCTGACTCTGACCTCCCTGGTCTCTCTAGACCCTGCCCCCTGCAAACCCCCTATTCTATACTACTTAGTGGCTTGGAGATGTTTCTGTAGGTACAAAGTGCCCCACGATCATTGTCAGCTGTGGTGCTTCTGTCTTCATCCTTCAGATTAGAAGTGGTAGCAGTGAACGTCTCTGTAGTGATGGGAACCAAGATCTTCAGCGACATCAACTTGGAGAGGAAACAGGTGCAGAAGATTATTGCTCACAAAGATTACAAGCCACCCCACCTTGACAGCGACCTCTGCCTGCTCCTGCTCGCCACGCCAGTCCAATTCAATAAGGTCAAAATGCCCATCTGCCTACCGCAGCAGGAGAGTTCCTGGGATCGGTGCTGGATGGCAGAGTGGGCGTCTACTCATGGCCACGGTATGCACCTCACCTTCATGCCATATGAAGCTCACTTGTGGGCTGTCTTCTGCTGAGCAGAATGATGGTTTAGCTGGGGACAACTCAGGTCTGAATTTGTGGTAGCATCCATCACCTCCTTCCTCATCACCTTTTCCCACCTATAGAACAACAGCAATGCCTCCCTCAACTAAATCATGTAGGTGAAATTACATAGGTAAAGTCCCCTCTCCCCTGCAAATACGCGGGATATAGAAGAATCTCAAAACTTTAAAGCAGTGATCATTTCTACAGATTCCATCAATAGTGTTTGGCTCACACATCTGTTAGCCTCACAAAGAGTCCACCATTTGCTGATATAATCAAACCAGTGGTTTCCCTGGGGCGGTGAGCACCAGCGACTTCACTCCTCTTCCTGTAGAGCACCAGGCTGGCCACCCATGGACCATGAACAGGGAGAAAGCCAGAATTTCCTTTAGCACTGTGGTTATTTTTCCCCCTCAAGATGATACATCCTGGATGTGCCTATTCTTTCAAGTGTCTCCATTTATCTACCCAAAGATGAGATGTGTGCCACTCTAAACTTCAACATTAGGACAAAGGGTAGTTTTGGAGCAAGGGTAAGGCCATAGAGAAATCTCTATATTGTGTCCCTGATAAGGGACTGGCTTGCTACTGGAGAGAGCCTGCATCCTCTGGGCATATACCTTAGTAGAGGCACTACTTGTTGGGACACCTAGATAACCGAGTGGGGTCTTGCTATATAAATCATCTTCACTAGGGAAACTGTGAATCTGACTTGTTGGGCACTGCAACCCTCCAGGGCTTCCACTTTGATGCGTGTGGACTGGTCACTGTCGGTGGCCAATGCATGCTCATTCTCAGGCTGGCTTCCTCACTTTGCTAGGCTCAACCAGAGGCTTAAACATGCACCTGACGAAGCTGAGGGTGGTTCGGATTAGCTGGAAAGCATGCGCCAAGAGGGTGACTCAGCTCTCCAGGAACATGCTTTGTGCCTGGAAGGAAGGAGGCACCAATGGCAAGTGCCAGGTACTCGGCCGCTGCCTCGCCCCACCCCCTCGCATCCCACAATTCTTAGGTTCCCAGGAGGCCAGGAGGGGGACCATCCACCCCATCATATTCTCTTGCTGGATGGCCTCTCATACATAGTGCTTTTTGCTTTTCTCATTCCCAGGGAGACAGTGGGGCACCCATGGTCTGTGCTAACTGGGAGACTCGGAGGCTCTTTCAAGTGGGTGTCTTCAGCTGGGGCGTAACCTCAGGCTCCAGGGGGAGACCTGGTATGTTTGTGTCTGTGGCTCAGTTTATTCCATGGATCCTGGAGGAGACGCAAAGGGAAGGAAGAGCCCTCAACCTCTCCAAAGCCTCGCGAAGCCCCTTGACTCGCGTTTCACCATGCCCCATATGGCTAAGCGTGGGGTCTCAAATACTGCTTGCTGCCATGTTTGCCGGGGATAAATCAAACTGCTAAGCTCAGAACGCTTTTACTGTTTGCCCAGTCTGTTTTCTCCCATCTTCTCCCAAGCATCTGAAGAACGCTAACTACGGATTGGTCTCTGCACTGATGAGTTAACCACAGACTTAGTTTCCTGGCTCACACTCTGATGTAGGAATATTGAACTTCATGCCGAGAGAAGTGTTCCAGAGGCAAACATCATGTCCTCTGACAAAGGAAGGTCAGGAGGGTCTGAGTCAGGAAGTCTTTGAAATCTCTCATGAGAAGTCTCCCCACCTTTCCCTATGAAGGGGGCTCCACCTGCATTGTGTTTGCTCTGACATGCTGAATTGCTTGCTTCTTTCTCTTTGGTGACATGACCAAACCCAGCCACAGATCAGCCTTGTTCTGTCAGTCCAGCACCCAACCCAGTTCTGCACCCAGGGAGCTCCCAACCCAGCCTGCAGATGCCTCCATGGCCTGGTCATGCAGGAAGATCTCTGTGTGTGTGGCAGGTAGGGCAAGGGCTCTCAGGCCCAATTTCAATCTGAAAGTGGGAGATTATGGCTCAGGACATGGAGACCAAACCTTTCCTTCCATTTTTTAATTTATTCAAAAAGCACTTCCGGATAACCAATTGTTCTGGAGGCATTGATGTCTATCAACTTCTCCAGAACATGGAGCCCAAGACTTCCCAGCAACCAAAGTTGCCCATTGTATGTGAGAGTAGGTTGAACTAACCCAGGGACATCAGAGCCAACGCGTCCTTCCACCAGAGACAACTAATGGAGTAGCTTTCTGCTGGTCATGAAACAAAGGGCAAGAGTTTGGGCTTAGAAAACCACGAGACCATGTTTGAAGACCAGTGCCATATCGTACATCCAGGGACTAATGGTGGTTACATCTCTAGATCTTTTCTTGGTCAAATCTATATGGCATAGATATAAAGGAGATAACCAATTATATGAGTAAGGAGTTTATTTTCCCCATTCATTCATTTGAGTACTTTGTGATATAAATTTTATATATCTTCATTCTATCTTCTAAATTTCCATCCATTTTCTAAGACTTGTGGAGAGTGAGTAGTCTAACATCTGTAGACGAGGCACTGGACCATGACAAGGATTACAAGGTACAGTGGTATCTTATAACTTACAGGAAGAAACATATCCTACCTTGTGCCTTAGCACACACACACAAATATACACCTTGAGCTAACAACTCATAAAGCAATACACCCTTCTCTGCTACTGAATGAGCAAGGACTTAGATTTGCGTGACCAAAGCAAACTGCGGCCATCTCTTGGTAGACCCATCTTCTGAAGGTCAAGACGCTCCTATGTGGGTAAGCTCCCTGAAGCTGCAGCTAGGATGTGCCCTTTTAAGAAACCATGGTGCCAGGGCACGTTCCCAGTTGCTGCTTGTTCACACTAAGGCAAGATAGGTGACATCAAGGGGCCTTGGTTTCATTCTTATGTCGCTTTCACTTAAGGACTTTTCAAGAGGATCATGAGAGAACAAAAAGTACCCTGAAAGGAAGACCCATCCACCATGATTTTGGAGGGAGGAAGGGTCACCCCATCTCATGAATGTGCCACCCATCTCAAAATATTCACATAACCTTCAGATTCACAATTTAGGACCCCCTGTACTGATATCCACCTCAGGGGCAGCCCTTTCCTATTTCTCCTTGTTAGGCCAAATACATTTCTGCTTAAATCATTTGTGTCTCCTGACTGAATTCTTTCCTTTGAGAAGACAGGAGCTGAGAGCTTCCACCACAATAGTAAGTGACCTTGGCTTACTAAGGTGTCAGATCTAACAGTGGGGTGCGAAATGGGAATCACAATTTGGGAGCACTTGATGGAGGTGAATCCCAACCTTCAGGCTGTGTTTATGGAAGCTGATGCAGCTTAACCAGCCAGGACTGGAACTCAATCACTGGGTTCTCAGACCAATTCACTGTCTGGAATTCTTCTCCAGTCTGTGAAAGGGAAGAAGGGGGATGCTGCTGAAGTGAGGTGAGCTCTAGAAGATGCCTTGACCAATCCTTTAGGAAATGCCTGTGAAGAAAGGGTTAGGGAAAGCAGAGCCATAAGCCCACACGGAAAGCTCTGGTATTCAGAAACAGTCTGATTTTTTGATACAATGGAAAAGATTCTTTTGGAATCGATTGTAGAAGCTTCTTAGGCTGTTTGAATACCTTTTGAGGTTGAAAATTTAAAACCCCAAAATGTTGGGAGTGTTGCCATTTTGCTCCTATTTTTTTAAAAAAAAAAACTTTCTACTGCATTTAATAATTGCAACCTTTATAGTAGAGTCTTGTAGTAGAGCCACTTGGTTCCCTTTCAACTGATAATTGATCTTAAGGATGACAGCTGATATCTTGACTCAGGGACACAGCATACCGCAGGCTACCACAATCTATTTCCCACTAGCAATGAGGTCATTATTGCCTTCAAACAAGCCAGGCTGAAGCCACACCTAAGAGTCTCCTCTTTGACATGTTGTTTGCTACAATGTTCAATGACAAAGCCTGTATGAGTTAGAAATGTGTCAAGGAAACAGAAAGCACTCTGTGTGCCTTAGGCAGAAAAGCATGTAGGACCCGGAAATGAAGGCTTGAGAAGCCCAGAAAGGCTCCATGCAAAGTGTAAGAGGAGGGATGGGAGCATCCTGCCTGGGCTTGGCCAACTGCAGGAGTCACCAGACCCCACTCCTGCTAGTCATCTCCTGGTTATCCTCATCATCAGGGAGGATTGGACTTTGTGGCTAAATTTCATGGCCACCACCTAATGGTGTTTGTATGTCTGCCTACAACCGCTCTGAGAAAATGAATTCAGCTTGTGATAGCCGGTGAAGTCAACACAAATGAATCTAGAGTTGTCCAGGAGATGGGCCTCTGGACATCCTGTGGGGGGACTCTCATGTGTTAACTGAGGTGGGAAGACCTGCCCACTGTGGGCGGCACCATTCCCTGGCTGGGATCCTGCACAGTGTAAGAGAAGGGGGTGAGCAACAGCACACGTTCATCAGTCTTTGTTCCAAACTGTGAAGCATGCCCGGTTCCTGCTGCTGTGACTGCCCACCACCCTGGGCTGTATCCTTAAACTCTGAGCCAAAACAAACCCTTTTGCCCTTAAATTGCTTTTCGTCAGAGTATTTTATTGCAGCAATAGAAAAAGGGGGCTAAGACACGCCCCTTATTTGGCTTCATTTCAAAGCACTCTGGGCATCTGAGAGACATAGCTTGTCAGTGCCCAGAGGCTAGCTTCCCTCAGCGAGTATGGCAGAGGAGATGCTGAGTTAAAATGCTGTCTCTGATGTGGGGACCAACTAACTGGCAGAAAGTGGCCAGGAGGGGACAGTTCACACTCCCTAGTCCCAAGCACAGCACACTGCATACAATGAGGCTCAATCACAGGTAGCTTGTTAGTCCCGAAATCAGAATGTCGCAGCAGTCAACTCATCCTCTGTGAGAAAGTTCTAGAAGATGCTGACCCTTTCTTTCCCCCATTTGCCCCGGTTCTCCCACTCCAGGTCTGTCTGCAGCTCTTGCTGCCTCCTAAGGCCTGGACCACCTACTGTCCCAGATGCTGCTAGGCTTCCCCTCAGAAAGCACTGACCGAAGGAATAAAGCAGAGCATGAGGTGGTCAAGGGTGCCTCTTTTCTGTCCCCTTCCTGCTTAGGTCACAGAGCTGCTACTGGCCAGTTCCCATTGATGACCCTCTTTCTGCACCCCTGTGGTCCCCCCCCCCCCCCCCCGCCCATGGCTGACTGCTTTGGCTACTCTGTTTAATTGCTAAATAAAACGTCCACCACGTTCATGCCAACATCAGAATGTCTCCATTCATGTTCTCAGAGTGGAATTCCAGCACCTCCCTAACTGAGCTCAGCCGCTCTCTTCACTCTGCTGACTTTGGAACTACCACCCTCCTTAACTCACCTCAAAGGGCCAGGTGGGGGTTTGGACAGCCACGAGAGGCTCCGGAGAAGGGTTACTGATCCTCAGATGAGGCCCACCGTTCTTAGCTATCCTGGCAATTACATATCCAAGTGGATGGGCAATCATCAGGCAAATTCCTTATGGAAGGGCAAGGTCAGGCTGCCCCCCCCCCCCCGCCACCTCACACCCCATCCTAAAGTCACCAGATCTGGGATTGGACTTCTATAGCATTGCACACGGTGATCCAACTGCTCTCAAACAAGAAAGAATCGGGACAGAGCTGAAATCCAAAAGGGAAAAAAGGCACTCTGCAATCCGCAGGGAGTAATGTCTGTTTCCTAATCTGTCTCCTGCCCCAAATAGCGCCACTCTCCTCCCCCCACTTGTGTTGATGTGTTTCCTGCCTGGGCAGCAGATGCCACCAAGACTTAAACTGGGTCATGGAAGGTGGTGACGGGCTAACACAAGCCTGCAGGCCATGTCCTCCTCTGACTTGGCTCCCCAGGTTCTTGGCCTACAGATCAGGGCACAGACTTCACAAGGACACATAGCTCCCAGGGCATCTGAGCCAGGCCTTCTCTTCCTAGAGCCACAAAGCAGAGCCCTCTGGGTAGCCAGAAATTGGGAGGGCCTGTCCTCTAGGTGGGGACAAGGAGCCTCGGGAGACTATAGACCCTTGTCCCTTCCTGACCCCCTTTCTTACAGGCAGCTGGGGATCTGCTTGCTGAGAGAGCTTTGAGGCTGCCCGGGGCGGGGGAGGGGGGGGTGGGTGGATAGTGGAGTAGCTGAGAGTATAATGTAAATCGCAGTATCGAAACCCAGACTTGCGCCTGATTTCAATCCTGCCCACTGAGGCAAAGCAAGGTGAATGTCACCCTGCTAGATGCCTTAAGCCACAACAACCTGCTCCCATCAGGCGCTGCGTCTGTCCCAAGTTCTCTGCCCAGCACTATGCTCTGCCGCGCACCGCGCCCCCATGTCTGTGCTCTGTGCGCTGGCACCCAGTTCGCGAGCTTCGGGCAAGGGGGCTGGAGGTTAAAATACACAGATACACACAGAGAGACAGCGACACGGGTCATCCTTGAATTCCCCAAGAATGCCCCCTTTATTGTGTCCAGGGGCAGATTATATAGAGATAGCCACGCCCCAGCCAAACCCACCAGAAACCACTCTCCTGCCATCAGGAACTCCTGAAGGTCACGTGCTCAGAGCAGCTGTAGGCACTCAGATCAGGGGATTACAAGAAATTCAGGATCTGGGGTCTCACTGCTCCCAACAATGCTCTGTATCCCCCTCCCCTCACCGCCACCAGCATCACCTGAGCAGGGCTGCGAGTACATCCTGTGTAGCTGGTTTGGGAAGCGGAGCCATGAAGGAAGAGTTAAATGAGGTCAGAGGGTGGGGCCCCGGGTCTACAGGATAGTGTCCTAAAAGCACCTTTGTAAGAGTCACACACACACACACACACACACGTGCACGCGCCTAGACACAGGAATGAGGAAGGGTAATATGAGGACCCAGGAAGCTGTCTGACTGGAAGCAGAGAAGAGAGCCTCCCTTCAGGAGAGGAGGACAGTATTAAAGACTGATTTCTGCTTACATGCTGGACCTTGGAATTCCAGTGTAGGTGCTGTCAGCTAGTGGGGTGTGTCAGTTACCTTCTCCAGAGTAGGGAAGCAGACTCAGCAGGTCCCAGGGTGTATACAGTCCATCGCGGTAACTGGGAGCTGGCTGCTCATAACTGGCCACATTACTGGCAGCAGAATGAGGAAGCAGGCCCATGGCATGGGGTATGACTCAGTGGCTAAGAGCACTTTCTTTTCTTTTCTTTTTTTTCAAATTTATTTATTTATTAAGGATTTCTGCCTCCTCCCCGCAACCGCTTCCCATTTCCCTCCCCCTCCCCCGATCAAGTCCCCCTCCCTCATCTGCTTGAAGAGCAATCAGCATTCCCTGACCTGTGGGAAGCCCAAGGACCGCCCACCTCTATCCAGGTCTAGTTAGGTGAGCATCCAAACTGCCTAGGCTCCCCCAAAGCCAGTATGTGCAGTAGGATCAAAAACCCACTGCGATTGTTCTTGAGATCTCAGTATTCCTCATTGTCCGCAATGTTCAGCTAGTCCAGATTTATCCCATGCTTTTTCAGACCTAGGCCAGCTGGCCTTGGTGAGTTCCCGATAGAACATCCCCATTGTCTTAGTGTGTGGGTGCACCCCTCGTGGTCCTGAGTTGCTTGCTCGTGCTCCGTCTCCTTCTGCTCCTGATTTGGACCTTGAAATTTCTGTCCGGTGCTAAGAGTACTTTCTTGAGTTTGAATCCTCTCAGCATCTGCCTCATATCTGGGTATGGCTGCACATACCCATGGCCCCAGCAAGGGACAGGGCAGGGCAGGAAGATCCTCATAGCCTGCTGGCCAACCAGCCTAACCCAAGCAGCAAAGTTCAGGTGCAGAAAGGGGCTATGTCTCAAGAGAATAAGGCAGAGCAATAAGACTCAACTCTCATACATATGCATACATCCACATGACACACACACACAAACAGAGAGAGAGAGAGAGAGAGAGAGAGAGAGAGAGAGAGAGAGAGAAAGTGGGCCAACTATATAACCTTCAGTCCCCATCCCTACTAGGTATGTCAATGAGGCAGGCTCTAAGTTCCAAAGATCCCATCCTACCTACCCAAGACAGTACCAGTAGCTGTAGTGTTTACACACAGGGAGCCTGTAGGGGACATTTCCTACTCAAACCACAGCAGGGCCACCACTTCCATTGTTTACGTCACTGGGTCTGTTTGTGTACAAAGTGCAGTGGTATTTTAAGCCTGGCTTTTGCATTGTTGCATCTGTTTGGGAGCCAGTGTACTGTTTTAAGGCTCTGTGAATGGCTGCGCGGTAAGATGTCGAACTCCTCTTCCCAGTTCATCCTCTTCGTGAGCTCCAGCCCCTGGCAACGTCAGGTGTTTTCTCTATGCTTGTGGTTTTGTCTTTCTAGAATGTCATTCGATCGCAAACATACGGCAAGGGGCCATTTGTGTCTGGCTTTATCATTGACCTAACTCACTTGTGTTTGGGGTGCTGGTCGGTTCAGTAATGGCTTCTCTTCACTACTGGGTGATCTTACTGTAGGTGTGCCACTTCGTGTAACCAGTCCCCTAAGCACAGCCATGTAGGTTGTTCCTAGGGTTTAGTAGCTATAAATAAAGCCACTACTAATGCTTTTGGGATGGAGATTAATTTTTTTTCTTTCCTTCCCCCACTTTCTTTTCACAGAACAGGGCTTTGACCTCAGAACCCCACACGTGCTAGGCCAGTGTTGTACACAAACCACACCTCCAGCCCTCTTTTATTTGTCTTGCTATTTTGAAATAAGATCTAAATTCCTCAAGCTGGCCTTGAACTCACTCTGTGGTCCAGACTGGCCTTGCATCTATGATCTTCTCACCTCTGCCTCCTGCTTCAGTAGCTGGGATTACAAGCCTGGGCCACCAGCTCTGGCCTGACACTGTTTTGGAGATTGTTTGGGGTATAAATGAGGATAATGCATATGCATTCTCCCGGAAGCTATGCAGGGAAGCTGGGTAGCATGTGTGGGAAGTTCTGGAAAATCTCTATGGATGTATCTCACATACACGTGTGACCTGTCCATTCTGGCCAGGGCCCCACTGTTTCTAAACAGTGTGAGCCACAGGTTCTGTTACTAAGAAACAGGGAAAGGAGATTTCCCCCTCATTTCTGGTCCCCACCTGGCAGTGAAAAGGTAGCAACTTGCATGATGAATTCCAAAACTCAGCTTATAGTTGGTGGCGGTGGTACTCATTCTCTGTAGGACAAATATATCCAATGACAAATGGTTTAACATTTCATGAGGCTTTCAGTCATTCTGATGGGACATTCAAAATAAACGAATTTACAAATGTTGATTTAGGGTGTGTGTGTGTGTGTGTGTGTGTGTGTGTGTGTGTGTGCGCGCGCGCGCCACAGAGTGCTGGTGGAGGTCAGAACCTCTTATGGGAGTGGTTCTTTCCCATAACTTTGTGGGCCCTGGGGATTGAACACAGGTCATCAGGCTTAGCCTCAAGTCTCTTTCCCTGCTGAGCTGGCCCACTTGTGAGAGTTTTGAGAAATTTTAAAGCCTCAGGCAGTGGTGGTGCACAACTTTAATCCCAGCACTCCAAAGGCAGAGGCAAGCAGATATCTAAGTTCAAGCCCAGTTTGGTCTACAAGGAGAGTTCCAGGACAGCCAGGGCTAAACAGAGGAACTATGTCTCAAAAAAAAAAAAAACAAAATGAAACAGAAAGAAAGAAAGAAAGAAAGAAAGAGAGAGGGAGAGAGGGAGGGAGGGAGGGAGGGAGGGGGAGAGAGAGAGAGAGACTTGGAAATTGTTCACATCTGCAGTTCCTAGCCAACCCTCAGTAAAAATGACTGCTTACACATCTGTCACCCCTTGGGACTTTCTTTGGGGAATCGTTTGATGATCACAGAGCTGGGGGGGGGGGGCGACTGTTTATTCAGATCTGACCTTTATTCAGCCAATTGGCTCCACACAATTACAACACTTTAGTTTGAGCTAAGCACAGTTGCAACAGTCTGCTGCTTTCACGTTACCAAGAGGATAGTTCTGCAGTTTTCGTCTTTTCTGCACCTTGATTTAGGTTTTCCCCGCCTGGAATGCTGTGTTCTCTTCCATGGACTGCTGAGCCTAGGTTCCACAATTGGTAGCCTAGTATACCAGCAAGTTACTGCCGGGAGTCCTGGCGGGGGGGGGGGGGGGGGGAGTGGGAGGAAGTGCTCCAAACCCACAGTGCCAGCATGACTTCCCACACCATCTCAGACTGTGCCAGGCTGTGCTGTGGGCTCCTCTCTAGCTCCTGGTGGTCACCTGATTCTGACAGCACACCTCCATTCTTCATGTGGGGTTCTCACTAGTTGAGTGTCTAAAGAATGCCAAGTCATGATGGAGCCTGAACTAGCCTGGTTCAACGAAACGTCACTGTCACTAATCTCGTCTGCTGTGTGTGACTCGATTTCCCAAGGAATTCTACCTTCTGAGTTTGGTGACACGAGTGTGTGTGTGTGTGTGTGTGTGTGTGTGTGTGTGTTGGTATGTGGGCATGCACACGTATGTAGAAGCCAGTGGATATAACCTTGGGTGTCATTCCTGAGAAGGATACCATCCATCTATTTTGAAACAGAGTTTGTCATTGGGCTGGAACTCACCAAGTAGACTAGGTTTACTAGCTAGGAAGCCCAGAGGCATCTGTCTGTCTCCATGTCCCGCCCCCTGAGAGTATAAGGGTACTACACCTGGCTTTTATTTTTATATGGGTTTGGGGGATCAAATTCACCCTTGTGCTTATAAGCTCTTTATTAACTAAGCTGTCTCCCCAGCCAAATTCCAATGGGAATTTTGAGGGTCATAATTCAAGCCACAGCAAATTCCTGCTGCTCTTCCTCCAGACCACTGCTGACTCAGTGTTTTCCTCCGAGAACTCTGCCTCATGGCCCCTTCTGCACTGTGACCCTGCCCTACCCTCCAGGGACACCCTTACTCTATTCACCTGGCACTGTGACCCCTCTCTGACTGCAATGACACACCCTTACTCCACGGTCTCTTCTGTTCTTTCTCCCAACGTGGGAGTTCCCAGAGCTCAGAGAATATCCACTGTTCTTGACTTCATCCTCCAGGGCTGGCATGTAAAAATTTTCAACAGGGCTAGGAGACACCACAGATGGGAAGTGAATACAGACAGGACCCACCCCAGCACCCCATAAAGGGTGTGCCCCCATTGTTCAATGCTGTATCACCTGAGCTTCTTGAGAGGCGCTGCTGCTCAAGGTACTGTCGTTGCTAGGAGACAGGATCAGGGGTTGCCTCAGAGGCTTGGAATCCTACAGGTGCTAGGATACAGGTCTTAGTGCAGTGGTCCTCAAGCTGTAGGTTGTGACCCCTTTGCGGCTGAATCACCCTTTCACAGGGGGTCACCTGAGATCATCAGAAAACACAGATATTTACATTACTATTCATAACAGTAGCAAAATTAGTTATGAAGTAGCAACAAAAAATTTATGGTTGGGGGTCACCACAACATGAGGAACTGTATTAAGGGGTCTCAGCATTTAGGAAGGTTGAGAACCAGTGTCTAGGTGTATTAACCCTCTCAGCGCCACAGGGATGTGTTATCATCCATTTCCAGACGAATTTGGGAGTCCAAGTTGAGTGACTTCTGCTGGTGACATGAGCTATTCCCATAGAGCGTGCATTGGGGTCTCTGTGTCCTCTGGTTTCCTTGAACCACCATCTCAGTTTCCTTCTCATTAGCAAGGCCATGCCTTCAGCCATGCGTTCTGGGGCATCCCCAAACCACCTAGTCTTTGGGAGCACCACTGTTTATGGGGCTCCCCTACTCCACCTCCTATCACCTGCATCATTGCCCTCTCCCCATCCTCCCCTTCCTGGAGGACTCAGGAGACCATCTGCTGCTCAGGATGGCCCACCCAGGCCTATTGTGATCTCAGAGGTCATCTAGGCCCCGCCCTCCTTCCACTTGCCTCAGCTGAAGTTCCCCTGTGCTGATGTGCAGGCAAGCCAATGAAAGGATGGAGGGATGGAAGAGCAGGGATATTGCTGCCATTGGCCTTCCTGCTACCCTGGGCACACAGTTCACTGGCACGTAGGTCTCTGGGGACCCCAAGGCTTAGTCCCTAGGGGTGGTAGAATCATCCAGGAGCTAGCTCCAAAGGCAAGTTTCCAGGGGTGGTGATTCAGTAGTTGGAGGGGCAGGATTTAGGAATCTGAGGTAGCTGGTCCCTTATCAAATGATTGCTGAGATTCTTATAATACCTGCTTTTTAAAGATGCTGGGGAAGGCCAGGCGGTGGTGGCACATGCCTTTAATCCCAGTACTTGGGAGGCAGAGGCAGGTGGATCTCTGTGAGTTTGAGGCCAGCCTGGTCTAGAAGAGCTAGTTCCAGGACAGGAGCCAAAAGCTATGGAGAAACCCTGTCTCGAAAAAAAAAAAAAAAAGATGCTGGGGAAGGGAAGAACCTGGTGTGTTTGTGTGTGTGTGTGTGTGTGTGTGAGAGAGAGAGAGAGAGAGAGAGAGAGAGAGAGAGAGAGAGATAATTGTAAGTACAAGAGTTTCCTAGGGTTAGTGGCTACACCAGTACATTTATTTTTTAGAAAAGGTAGCCAGCTTCTGGGGCAGTGATGCCTATTGGTTACATCAGGAAGGCTTAAGTCTAGAAGGATCTTCCGAGAATCCCTTTCTTCTGCCACCATGTTACAGCACTCAAGCAAGGTGGGACACCAGTGTCCCCAGCGATGAGTGCAGGGAATGTATGCAGTTGGCGTCAATAGGTTAGTCAACAAATTTCGAACTCCTGCCACAGGCTGGGCTGTTTCAGAAACTGTATTTACAGCAGAGAAAACAGATTTTTCTCCCCTCAAGGTTTCTGGGCTATCTGGTGGTGGGGATGGTACCTTAAACATAAACAAAGGAGCTGGACAGTTGGTTCAGGCCTCTAATCCAGTTACCAAAGAGAATGAGTCAAGAGGATCTCAAGTTCAAGCCTAGGCTAGGCTATAAGAGTGAGTTCAAGGCTAGCCTGGACAACTTAATAAGACCCCTTTCCCAATATAAAAAGTGAAAGAGGGCCAGGGAATGTTTGCTTACAGGTAGAATGCTCCCTACCCCCCGTACGACAGCAACGAAACCCTGTTGACTGTGTCCTTGTACAATGATGTGAAACAGACAAAAGAGACTTGTGGAAAAGCTGGGAGGAGCAGATGAGATCAGCCAGTCCTCTAGGGGCTTTCTGTGCCCATCACGCTTGATTTTCTGATGGCGAGGGGGCATACTTGCAAGCCCTGTGCAAAGGCCCTGCACGGGAAAGAGCTTAATACATTGCCAAGGCAGACAGGCCAGTACAAGTGGGTTGGAGTGAGAGGGAAGAGGACTCGGTGCAGAAATAAGAGACCCACAGGGCCCAGATGTGCCAACCTTTGTCAAAATGTTGAACTCGGAGCTCCTGGTTCCCCTAGATTGGCTGGTCAGTAAGTCCCAGGGATCTGCCCATCTCTACTCCACCCCTGTGCCCAGTTTTTTTACATGGGTTCTGGGGAAGCAAACCCTGGTCTTCGCACTTGCATGACAAGTCCTTTACCAGCTAAGCAATCTCCCCAGCGCTGTCTGTCTGTTCTTGACAGCGATATTGATGGGTCAATCCCAGGGTTTAAAACTGGCAAGATTATGTCTGTCCATAGTGTAATTATGTCTGTCCATTAATCGTGACTCAGTTCTGCAACTGCATGGCTATGCACCCCCTTCCCAAGACTTCAGACGATCTTTCCATTTGCTTTTGAGAGGCATTTCTCAGGGCTGTGGGACTCAGAATCCCACCAGTCTCCGGGCACTGCCCACCTGTCAGCAGAAACTGCTGGCGCTTCTGCTAAGCTTAGATGCACCAACAGATATGATTGCCCAGTGGTCAGCAATGGTCACCACCTACTCATTAGACCTGGATCTTCAGGGAAGCCTCCCTCCCACATCAGTGCTCAACAGGGTAGACAGGCTCCCAACAATCAGTGTTGGACTGGAACGTCTCAGGTTCACCCCAGGAAGCGATCATCTGAACCACATGCTATCAGTCCAGTTAAGGCTTCTAAAGATTGAGTGGGTTTGGGCAGTATGTGAACTTCAGAAACCTTGAGAAAGAAGGGAGCAGCTGGGTTTAGAAGTAGTCACTCTTAGCTGAAAGTCTCTCTCTATAGCCTACTTTCGTGTTCAGCTCCTTTCTTTGCCCATAAAGTGGGACTGTAGACAGGTCATGAAAGCTTGTTGGGTTTCTTAAGAATCTGTTGCTCATCCATGTAACAGAGTAGCTGGCTCCGGGAAGGCACTCAAGAGGGGGCAGGTGTCACAATGTTTCAAAAAGCTAAGACTGAAAGTTATTTTGTGAACACAGCCTGACTTCCAGTTATGGGGTTGTTTCAAATAAGGTTTAATTTCTCCCATCCCTGACCAACGTGCTGTTTTGACTCTGTAGGGATTCTAAGGGTCCCTTGCCAGAATACCAGGTGTTTCCATCCAAGATTATATCGTAGGTGCTTTCTAGTGTGCTGGCTCTCCCCACCCCCAGAGAAAGGTCAAATAAACCTCCTTGACATGAACAAGGCAGATGGATTTCCTCTTCACATCTTCAAATGCAACGACACTTTTGATGATCACCCACTCTCCCACAAATGGGGCGATACTTTCGTTGCTGGCCTCTTGATTTGGGATCTCAAAGGGTTGATGCCTTTGAACAAAGGCTCCTAAATCCTCAACTACCTGCTCATGCCACTGGTGGGTCGGGAAATTTTACCACTGATCCCAAGATCGTTCATATTTATCCAGCCATCCATACACTCATCCCGTCAACTACCTGTCCACACATCTACCCACCTACTCCGTCTCTGCAGCCATTCAGCTTATAGATCCCCAGCACATCAATTTATTCCATTTCTATGCATTATTGGGTTCCTGCATCATACCGGCCTCTTTGCCTAAGTGCCGTGGCCGTAAGAATGTTACATATGGCTCCTGCCCTCATGGAGATCGGACTAAAGAGAGAAGCAGATGCCAAGAGTTTACAAACACTTGTTAACTGTTGCTGGCATCCTGAGGAGAATACCTAATACAACAACAATACCGCGATAAAGGCAATGTAAATTTACACCCCCAATATTCCTGGAGCTCAGGTTAGCCTCAAACTCCAGTTTCTTCTGCCTCAGTTTTGCCCAGCTCAGCAAAAATTGCTTTACGATTGAGCTAAGATGCCCAGGATAGACATGGGCACAGATCAGAGGGGAGACAGGGGAAGGGCCCTGAGGCAGGATGCTGCCGGTTACTGAAAGAAGGCCAGTGGTACTGGGATAGGAATGGAAAGATTGAGACGCTGTGGCTGGTAGTGGGGTGGTGATGTGAGGTGGTGACACAGGTGTTGGGGTGTTGGCGAACAGTGGGCACGTGGTATGAATGTGTGGCAGTGGTTTGTGGTGCTGGTGTGTGTGCGTTGGTGATGAGGTTGTCTGGCAGGGCTGTGTGGTACAGTTCTCTGGTGGCAGTTCTGTAACAGTAGCATATATGATGGGGGGCTCCTGTGATGTGGTTCTTCGGTGACAGAGCTCTTCGGCCAAGGCCTGTATGGCGGCGGGGTGTGCAGAGAGATGGTGTGGATGGAGTATGTGGTGTGATTGAGCGGTATGGCGGTGTAATGGCAGGGTATGTGGTGGAGGTCTATGGGGGTTGGCATATGCCAGGGGGTGTTTGTGGTGGAGGTGGTAGTGTGTATAAGAGCATTCTGTGTGGTAGGATGGTGGCTATAATGACATGTCGGTGTGGGACTGTGACTAGAGAAAGTGGGAATAGAAATACTGCTATACTTTCCTGTAAGAATTGTGTGAATGCCATTGTCATTAGACCTTCACCCATGCTCCCAGCTCAGCTCTGCTGGCTAGAAGCTGTTGGACCTCAACCTGATGCTCGGCCTCAGGCTCTATTCTTTAAAACAGGGCAGCAATGACATTAGGCAAAACAGGTCGGTGCCATGCAAACAGTGAGTACTCAGTACTGTAGGAGTTATTGCATTGATTTCTCTCTTAACCGGAATAATACTGGAAGGGTGTGGGTGGACTGAGCGGTGGAGTGGTGGCCTAGCATGCACCAGGGGTTGACCCACAGTACCAAGAAGGAGGAAGAGGAGGTGGAAAGGGAAGAGGAAAAAAAAGAGGAAGAAGCAAGGAGGACAGGAAACTAGGAGACAAAAAAAATAAAATAATCCAGGAAAGACAGCAAAAGCCAAAACAAACAAACAAACAAAAAAAAACCCTTTCATATAGGAAACATCAAACTGGGGAGAACTGGAACGGTCCTTGGAATTAAAGTTGTGTGAAGACGTGTTTTCTAATCACAATAGGAAAATCAGGACAGGACAAGGAGAGCGGGTGGGCTCATCTTCTTCTGACTGCTGGTTTGATGATGTCTGGGAGGTCCAGGAAAATGCGCATTCACTCTGTCCAGTGGGATGCCAGACCTACGGCATCTTTCAGGGACAATGAGGCACAATTTAAAGAAAAGAATACTACACAAACTGGGGGAATATAGCAAGATCCAGCTGCAGGCCTGGTGGTTTGGGGTCTCCCTTCTCACGGGCCTCACAGAATCATCCCCAGAAGCAAATGACAGTAAAGGTGTCACCCAGGGCACCCCACATTCATGTAACCGAGCCCTTGAGAGACATATGGTTGACTTGGGTTAGTCTGTGGGTCCCCTGCCAATGTCCCTCTGCTGAGCCCTGCTGCCTGTGTGAGTGGGGAGAATAGGCTTGTAGCTAAGCCTCTTCTGAGACCCCCAGACACTTCTGGGCCCTAGAACTTCCCTCCCTCTCCCTCGTTCCTTTTAGTAACATGCGGCCAGAGGATAAGCGCCAGATCTCAACAACACCATGATGTCTCTCCTATCGTGGGAGGGGAACCCACGGACATCTTGGAGTTCCCATGGCACGTGGGGATTATGAGCCTTGGCAATCATCTCTGTGGGGGATCTATTCTCAGTGAGTGGTGGATTCTAACTGCGTCCCATTGCTTCCTCCGTGTCAACAAGCAAGTATTCCTGTGAATAATGTGGTGTGTGTGTTTGTATGTGTGTGCACGCATGTACGTGTATGTGTGTGTGTGTGTGTGTGCATGCATGTGCATGCATGTGTGTGGTGGTAGTAGTACTAGGGATTGAACCTAGGGGCCCATATTTAATAATTTTCCTGCCTCAGCTTCCCAAGTAGCTGACCCTGTAGGCCGGTACCAACATGCTTAACTTAGAATTTGCTTCTTAACCAATGTAGTTATGCTTGTCCCAGATGCTGGTGACCCCGGAACGTCACTCAACCAGCCATGTGACACCATGATGCTACAATGGCCTAGGTGGTTGAGTGCTCCACCTGACCAGTTCTCCTCCCGGGATTCTATTATACATACTGTTGTGTGTCCTAGGCTTTGCATCTTACTAAGTGCCTGTGGACATGATTCAATCTAATAAACACCCTCTAAGCAGGTGATGGCAGTAGCTGTCTCTCTCTCACTGAGCACTCTGAGGATGAGCCTGGAGGATAGCTTGTCGGGGCCCGGCCTAGGCTACGTAAGGAAGACTTTGTCTTAAAGACAAGCAAACAGGAACCATAAATAGCACAAAAAAAAAGTGTGTCACTATTTGCTCTTGCGGGAGAACACAGTGGAGGTGAATGACCACAGAGTAGGAGGGGCATTGAAGGCACTGGTATGTGAGGGTGGAGCTTCAGCCTCTGAACACACATCCCCAGGTCCTTGAGTCTCACGACTCTTCCCAGACTCCTGCTCTATAATCCGTCCAGCCCTTCCTGGGCACCAAGAATGACGCGTTGGTGTCCTCCAGCTTCCCAGATGCTGCTTTTCCAAGTGAGAATCATCAGGCTAGGTGCTGGAAGTCCAGCTGCCTCCTGCTGCTCAGAGCCCTTTAGCCCCTCACTGCTTAGGACATGGCCCCTGATGGCAGAAATGACCTTTTCCCTCGGGGATCCCTCCTTTCCTCTTCCGTCACTTACCTTTTCTCTCCTCTTATTTTCAACGAGCTCTAACCTGAAGATCGTGCACGGGCGAGATGACTTCAACAACACGGAGGACTTGAAGTATAAGAAAGTGGCCAAGTTAATCATGCACCCGAGGTTTGATAGTTGGCTGCTGGACAATGACATAGCTTTGCTCTTGCTCGAATCCCCGTTAAACCTGAGCATCAACAGTGTGCCCGTCTGTGTTTCAGAAGTCTCCAACATACGGGCATGGGATAACTGCTGGGTGACAGGATGGGGCATTACCAATACCAGTGAGTGACTCCAGGTTGGGTATGACAGGGTGGCATGTGCCTGGTGTTTGGAAGGGTTAGAAAATTCTAGGAGCTCTCCTGGCCCTTGACATTTTTGCCTGGTGGACCCGGTGACATCCGTTCTCACTGAAGGCCCATGACGTACCTTCCCCTCAGTCCCTCAAGCTGCCAGGCTCCGTGAGAGACTTCTGGAAGCCTAGAGCAAATTGTGTGCTTATGCTATAGAACATGAACCCTGGGTGGCACCTCAGGGGAAACCCAGACAGAAGTTTGTCAAGCCCAAAAGTTCACTCAGTCGAATTCTGAGGGACCATGGAAGGATCGTAGTGTCAGCTGACTCTGCTCGAGATGATGGTGTCAGCATTGCTCTTCTAAGGACAAGGCCATTAACTATTTAAAAGCCACAGATCCACGCTAAGGAAAAAAATCCAGAGTATAAAATGTCCTTTGTAGATGCAATCTGCAGCCCACTCCTAGACTCCTTCCCACTCATGCTTGCAAGCTGATCTCCTTTGACCATTTTTCTTGGCAAACATGTCTTGTCCCACAATCAATCAGCAGGGAACACTGCAATTCACACTGTTTCTCCATGTAAGCCCTCACGTGGCTGAACCTTGTTCTGGTGCTGTGTTCCATCTGCGTGGGAATCAGTCTTTTCTGGTTTTTCTGAGCTTAAAAGAAACAACACCAAAGTTCTTAACACCAAAGTCCTCAAGTATCACACAACACATATACCTTGACTTTTTCTCTATTCCGGATTCGGCAGTATCTAAAGAGAAAGCAAGCATCCGTACCCTGGGAAGGGAGAGCTTCTCCCTGGTGAATGGCTCAGGGGATAGAGTGGTACAAGCCCACATATCTACTTAGGCTCTGTTGGTCATCATGGATTCAAACAAAACACATTTCCAGGACTGCAGCTGGGGCTTGTGCCTACGGTAGGGTTGAAAGATGTTAGAGTCAGGCTGAGATTAAGCAAGGACCTGGTCCTGGGGAACTATGGATGCTTGGGAGATCTGGAGAGTCTTTTGGGCATCTCTTCCTCTCCCACATTCACACCAAACTTTGTTTCTGGGTGAAGAGAAGTTCTCGTGTCATTGGGGGTGACATGGGAGGGAGCCGGCACTCAACTTACAGGGACCATTTCGGCTGAGGCTCTCTCTCCCCCTGCTTCTCCTCTGGGTCAGGTTTAGTAAACATCCAACCCTCAAAGCTGCATAAAGTCGATGTGGAACTGTTCAGATGGGACCAGTGCGGCCATATTATGCCTCTAGTAACCAAGAATATACTGTGTGCTGGGGCTCAAGATGCTGGGAAGGATGCCTGCCAGGTAATGGGTTAGGCTTTACCTGGGGAGGGTGGCTGGCTTTTCTATCCAGTGGATGAGGTGCCACATCTGTTTCCTGGGACCACTGTAACAAAGAACCACAATCTGGGTGGCTTTAATCAACATAGTGATCCTAAATCAGTATGTGGCAAAACCCGTTCCCTCCCCAGCTCTAGAAGGGGAACCATAGCCACCTCTCTAGCTCCTGGTGTGGCCTCGCTCTAACCTCTGCCTCAGTCAGGAAGGGCTCCCTTATGGGTGTGTCTTCGAATTTATTTATTTATTCCTTAAGTCGTTTACAATGTGGTGCTTTAAGCATTACATATTATCATTTTAATAGAGTATTGCCCTTCTTGCCTTTGCCACGTATCTCTTTATGTACCCAGTAGACCCAACCAATGGCTTTTTATGAGACATGATGGATTTTTGCTTATTCTCCACTTTTTGCAAGTGTGAGCAAAACAAAGAAAGCTGGGTTGGCAGAAAATGGGGAAGGCATAAGTTTTTGATACAGATCCATCAAAACAAATGACATGTCACTCAATGGTGACATAGGTGGCGGTGGAAATCAGTCTTTTACCAAGATGCCACTCATCCAATAGCTTTTGACTAGATTGTTTGCTACCTATGCGACAGTCACAACCGTGTGGCCAGAGGACTGAATAAAAACCAGACACTTGCCATCGCCGGGACTCTTCAGTATCTTTTGTCAAGAAGATCACACTTCAGCAGGCCATGGGAGCAGCTTCCTACTGCCCTTCCGCTCCCCAATAACTTTTCTTTCCTAGGGTGACAGTGGAGGACCTCTGGTTTGCAACAAAAAGAGAAACAGAACCACTTGGTACCAGTTGGGAATTGTCAGCTGGGGCGTGGACTGTGGCAGGAAGGACATACCCGGAGTATACACCAAGGTGTCGTACTACCTGAAGTGGATTAGAAAGAAGACAGCGGAGGCAGGGAAGCCTTATGTGTACGTGGAAGACTCTGCATGCCCTTTGCAGATCGCTTGCTGGACTATTGTATTCCTGTATTTCATGATGCTCTAACCTGGTGATTAAACATGACATGGTCCCCAAGTCAAGGTGTCCTTTTCAGTGTATGAAATAAGGAGCAGGGTGGACTCAGACTTTGAGGAATGATTCTCGGGACATTTGTTTCACCAGAACTCATTGTACAGATATAGCAGGATGCCAGACAAGCCTGGGGACCACTGCGGAGTTGCAAATGGGGCTGAAAAGCAGGAGTACTCTCCAAGGGTTGATAGTTTCTTTAAAGGGGGTGATATTGAGGCTAGTCAGGAAGTGAGTAAATATTGGCCAAGAAAGTAGCTTGGTCAAACCAAACAACCCTGAAGAAAGCCAGTGCCACTCACCCCAGGCAGTGTGACAGTCTTGTATGGACCACACAGATCAGAAACTCCCAACCTCCCATATAGGAAGAATCTATGATACATGGCTTGGGTTCTAGAAGTCCACATAATTACAGAGAAACGTCAAACCATCCCACAAACCCAAAGATGTTAACCTGGTTAAAACCTGACCCTTGGGGCGGTTGCTCGTTCTTGAGCCTGCACTCGTGTGTCAAGAAAGCACTTTCACTATGTTCATCTTCGATTTCTTCCTCAGATGAGATCAGGAATCCCTGAGATTTGCCTCCCATCTCATAGAAACAGGGGTGATCCAGGGACCCTTGAGGAGGAAGCCCATTCGCTCCTCTCATCCACATGCTCCCTTCTGTCTTTCCCTTGCTGTAAGACTAACCCGCCACCTTGCGGGAAACTTCTATCTAGCTGTCCTGTGAGACTGCAGAAGAAGCAATGTCTTCTCCATGGTGGACAGCACTCACCCAAGCCATCAGGATCCCTGAAGGGAACAAGGATGGCGTACACATACATGCTGAACTTCCCTAGAGTCTGCTGGGTCTGTTTTAAGCCTCATGCTTTAAGCCAAGCCTTTGCCTCTGACTCTTTAAGACCAGGAGGGGCCTTGAACCAGGTGTAATAGAAAGTCTGTAAACTCAGAAGCGTATAGAAGAGGAGTGTTGTAGGAGTGTGTGTCTTTGTGTGTGTTGGGGGGAAATACATCTGGCTGTCCATGGTCATCCTCTGTTCCTTAAGTCACCTCTGATAAATTCATCTCATCCATCAAAATGAACTGGGAGAGTCATTCTTTGGGTTGTGGCTGTCCTTTACAAATTGGAGACAGGCATTGATTATTACATCTCTCTGGAAAAAGCCACAGAACAGGTACCTCATGAAATAAACACCTTTAGTTCCCTTCTCCCTGCATTTGTATCTTCAGCCAACCTGGTTTCCAGAAAGTTTCCTAGAATTTCTTTCCCCTCTTGTGATGGCTATTCTTGCTTGTCAACTTGACTACATCTGGCATTAATTAAAACCCAAGTGGCTTGGCACAGCCCTGAGAGATTTTTCTTGAATGGATCATCCGAGGTAGAAAGACCCACCCTAAACACAAACCTCCTAAAGTAGGAAGATCCATTCTAAATCTGGACCACACCTTCTGGTGGCAGGCCTCTATAAAGGACATGAAAGAAGGATGTTTCTGCTCTTTGCTCGTTTGCCCTCACTCTCAATGGCAAATTCACATCTTCATTGGTATTAGAGCCTACTTCCTTGGGATTCTGGTGTATACTGAAGACCAGTTGAGATACCCAGCCCATGAACCAAATGCCTATTCCAATTCTTGAACTTTTCATTGGGAGGCAGCCATTGTTGGGATAGCCAGACCATAGCCTGTAATAAATACACTCTAATAAATCACACCATAACACACACACACACACACACACACACACACACACACACACACCCTATCAGTTCTGTTTCTCTAAAGAGCTCTAATACATCATCACCTTTGTTTTCCACAGCTGCCATCTGGTACTGAGTCCCAGTAAAGGTGCTTTGGCTTCTGGAGATCATGATTAGCATGCTAAGATTCAGGACTGGGAAATGCCTGAGGCCAGATGTTTTGGTTATATAGGAGTGTATCACTATGCCTACTTCTGTTTTTGTTTGGTTGGTTCATTTTTGTTTTTAACGTATGTGGATGCTTTGCCTGCATGCATGCTTGTACACCATGAGTCCCTGAGCATGCCCATGTCTTCAGAGAAAGAAGAGTACCAGTATTGAATGCCCTGGGACTGGAAACACAGACAGCTGCAGGCTCATGTGAGTGCTGGGAATCAAACCCAGTCCTCTGGGAAACAGCTCTCTACACTGCTGATTCTAGCTGGAATCACAGATCTGTCTCTAGCCCTCACGCTAAGCTTTTAAAACTACAACAAGAAAGGCAGATGCTCTGCTCACAAGTCCCCTGTGCTCACCGGGACCTTTGCTTCAATACTCCCGAGGGAGCCTTTTGTATAATAACATTTTCCTCTCAAATACTAGACGTAGTGGACCTTGTCTGTTCTCTTGGACATCTTGGGGAAAAGAAAAGGCTTGCACTTAAATTAGCAACAGCATGTAAGGGCACAGGGGGATTGTAGGCATTACAAGCTTTACCTGGGACAGAAAGGCAACCCCCAGCTCTGGAGCAGTCTAACCCTGAAATCCACCACATACCCAGTTCCACACTGAACAATCTGCTGACTTTCCTTCATGTCTTCCCTTGGAACGAGGTTTGTTTAACCTGAAAACTTGTCCTCCATACAGGACAGTTCTCCTGTCTCAGTTGCCCTAGGAGCCCTGACCTGGATTTTGTCTGGTTTAAATTTGTTGTTTAGCATTTTTGTTTATTTTTTAAAGATGGTTTCATGCTGCGGTGCAACTTGCCCGGAACCTGCTATGTAGCCCAGACTAGCCTCAAGCTTGTGGAAATCCTCCTGCCTCAGGCTCCAGGGTGCTGGAATGACAGGCTTGGACCATCATTTCAGCTCTGTATTTGGCACTGGAGATTGAGTCTCAGACTTCATGCATGGTAGGGCAAACAGTCTATTGCTGAGCTGTGTCCCAAGACCTGAGCACCCCCCAAACCTGAGCTTATACGTTTGAAACAGGCCCTTCGTGTGATGAGCATCCTAGAAACCAGTGTGTCTTTCTGGCTGCTGTTCTGATGCTGCTTTGCTGGTGCTCTAGTGTAATGACAATGAGAAGGGACTGAGACTGTGAGAGGCACAGGGCTGAGGATAGTCAAGGACTTCCTGTCTCCTTCCAGCTAGGGATCTGAGAATCTTGTTCCTAGAGAGGTGAACCCAGGGGCTGAGCAGGAGACTCCCTGAGCCCATTGGTTCTGGGGAGCAGGGATCACCTTCAGATGCCACAGAAAGTCTGCTAAGCCTGAAGGCAGGCAGAGCCAGGGGCTGTGTCTTCCCACCACTGTTCTCTCTGACCTACTTCAGGACCACCAGTCTGTTGGCATCTGCCACAAGAGGGAGAAAGGTAACAGGCAAACCCGAGCCGGGGGAGGAGAGCCGAGCTATTTGGGCCAGGAGACAGATGAAGAAGTAGAAAGTGCTCCCTGCGGATCTCAGCCCATTTCTTTTTCCTCTGCTGCGTTAGAGCCGTGCCCTAATTCTTCCTTGTTAAAGTCTGCTAGGGTATTTGAGCACGAGATGACAGAGACTCAATTCCAATGTCATTAATTTCATCTGGGACAGAGGGCTAAGGGCAGGTCCTGGGTGTGTGTCTTCAAACAGGCGTGAGGCCACACTCGCTGACTGTTTAAAAAGAATAGCGAATTGGAGCCTTCCGAGAAGCGTACAGCTCCTTCCCACACCAGCCTGTTCCTACAACACATGTTTAAAGCATTCACATGGGACTGTGAATCTCTATCCACCTTCTGGGTGGGGACAAAAGAGGCTGAAGCCCCAATGCCTCATAACAGGTCAAGTGTGGTAGGTGACCTAACCAAGGCCCAGAGAGGCCAAGCCAGATTAACCAGCTAGCTACTGAAGAAAGAGATGGGATGGGGGCATATGTTGGACTTGTGAAAATTGTTCTACCAACTAGAAGGTTTTTGAGGACTTGTGCCCTAGTTTGCTTTCCATTGCTGCAATAAGCACCGTGACCAAAAACAACATGAGGAGGAAAGGGTTTATTTCAGTTTATGGCTGACACTCCCTCCTGAAGGGAAGTCGGCAGGAATCTGGAGGCAGGAGCTGATGGAGAAATCTTGCTTACCCGCCTGCTCCTAATGGCTTGCTCAGTCTTTCTTCTACAGCCCTGACCACCTTGACCAGGAGCGGCACTTCCCACTGTGGGCTATGCCCTCCCATATCAATAATCAATAAAAAAATATGTCCTACAGACTCGCCTATAGGCCAATTTGATGGAGACATTTTTTTCAATTGAGGTTCCCTCTTCCCAGCATGAGTCAAGTTAAAAGAAGGAGTCAACAGAGAGAAACTGCAAATGCGTATTCTGCAACAGCCTGGTTTTTAAATAATGCATTATCTTGTAGCAGCACAGTTTTCCTCAGTATGATCAAATTCCTTGATTGAGAAAATCATAAAAGCAACAGATGGGTGAGAAAATTATGCACATCGCATACAGAGGAGCAGAGAAAGGATGGCAGCAGATTTCCCTGGAAACTGTGCACAGCAGAGGAGAGGAAAAGACGGTGGAAAACGCCTACACATTACTGACCGAGAAAGAACTTATATCAGGCAAAAATATATTTGAGAAAGTGAAGTGAGGACTTCCCCAGTTGTACGAAAGCAGAGTGAATGTCTCAGTGTACTTCAGGAAGGACCAAATAGTGCAAGCAGAGGGATATGAGCAGAAAGAAGAATCAACTGAAGAATAAAGAGCAGAAGAAGTGTTATATATAGGGAAATGTGATTCTCCTAACCAGGACAATTCCTCACAGGTGCTTGGGAGCTTGCTTCTTGATGGCCTCTGCATCAGGTCGAGCTGATAACCAAGAGCAACCACCACGCCTGTGAACCCTCCTAGAGCAGGGAGACTGTGCGCCAAAGAGGACTTCTTAAAAAAAAAAATGAGTCTTTGCTGCTAGGATGAATGAATAAATAAAGAGGGTCATTGCATCAAGAAGCTGTGAGAACCTTAACGGTCCCTGTACCTAGGGACAGAATCTCCAAGTGCACAAGACAAACTCAGGGAAACCATAGGAAGAAACAAACACGCCCACCGTGAAAGTTGGGGGTTTCCACACCCCTGTGAGCTGATGAAGCAGGCAGGTGGATTGCTGGTAAGGCGCGAGAAGGCCTGGACCACGCCCTCCACTGACTCTGCCGTCATCTGTAGACTATTCCGCCAGCAACCACAAAATACGCACCGCTCTGCTGGGGACCATGAGACACCACAGCAGATGATATGCGGGCCCACCAAAGAGGTCTTGGTGCATTCGAACACCCTCCAGATCTGCGTGTGGTGCGCTTACACATGTGCAAGCAATCTCACGCATAAAATCAAGATAAGATCTTAACAAAATAAAAACCGGCCACTTTTCAGTTGGGTGCGGTGGTGTGTGCCTTTAATCCCGGCAGAGGTAGGCCAATGTCTTTGAATTTGCGGTCAGGCTAGTCGACATAATGAGTTCTAGGCCAGCCAGGGCTACCTAGTCAGATCCTGTTCTGAAAATTAGGTTAGAAAGATAACTCGCTGCCTGTAGGTTCTAGATTAGGCATGAGGACCTGCCTAGAGAAGCCCTGGGGCCGTCCTGAGGCAGAGGAGACCTTACTGCAGGATCTATGGGAAGAGATGAACCTGTCAGGACGAGCAGATTGCACAGCTGTGAGAAGAGTTAGAATAATTGCTGTAGGTCCTGTGGTATCGGGGCACCTAGAAAGTGGCTAAGAATGTTAGAATCCAGTAAAAGGAGGTGACTGGACATGTGAACTGTATGTTTGTTTATGTACGAACAAGTACACTCTCAGGGGAAGGTCAAGAGGAGTGAGGGTATAGAAGGTCAAGTCAAGGAGACTGAATTGGGCCAGCGGGTTTTCTAGAACAAGATATGCCAATATATGTACATAAGGTGGATGTTGTAGTGTGGTGTTTACAGAACTAAAGACTGGTGGATGCTTGGGTGTCTCCTGAGAGTGGGGAAATACCTTGGATATGAGTCCCATGAGACTGACTTGAATAAAGACCCCACTTATCAGCCGGGCGGTGGTGGCGCACGCCTTTAATCCCAGCACTCGGGAGGCAGAGGCAGGCAGATCTCTGGGAGTTCGAGGCCAGCCTGGTCTACAAGAGCTAGTTCCAGGACAGGAACCAAAAAGCTACAGAGAAACCCTGTCTCGAGAAAAAAAAAAAAAAAAAAAAAAAAGACCCCACTTATCTTTGTGATTCTATCTGGTGGCCTTCCTGGAACTCATGTCCTATACCGGTGGTTTGCAACACTAAGGGCAACACTAAGGGTGCCTGGGCCAGCCCAGAGCAGAGTCACCTTGGTAAAAACCCCAGTTCCTTCTGTGGAAGGCTTAGGGGAAGGTTCAAAGAATGCTCCCTGGAATGTGTTGAGGGCCCTGTGCCTTCTTCTTGGGGGACATCGTTCCTTCACAGCCAGTCTCAACTGTCACTTTCAAGGTCTTCAGCTACTGCTTTGGCCAGACATCTCCGGACATTATTGGAGGTTCCCACTCCCCAGTCTCCCCCACCTTCATTCTCTCCCACGTGATCTCAGTGGCTCCATGGCATCTGTCTGCAGCTCATTCCCAAGCTTACTGTGCTCAGATTTCTTCCAAGCCGAAGCTCTGCCCCTAACCTGCCTTACTCCACATCTCCACAGTGAGGCTAGGAGCATGCACCCACCCCCAGCCAAGTTTGTGCCCTCATGGGCCAATAACCCTCACTCACTGTGCCCCAGTTAAGAGCCACAGGGCAGTCAGAACTGCCTAGTGCTCCAGTCAGCAAAGACTCATTCTCGGGTTTCTCAGTGATCCCCCCTGAGCCAGCTCTGCCTATCTTGCACAGCTCCCTCTGCAAACTCAAGTCCCGCTGGCCTTTTGGTCTCTCCAACCCTGCCCTGAGCACTTATACTCCTGGTCCTTCTGCTTAGCAACCTTTCCATCAGCTGAAGCATACAGGATGGAGGACCTGACAGCTATCGGTTGCTACATTTGACCTTGAATTCTGCGTGTGTGTGTGTGTGTGTGTGTGTGTGTGTGTGTGTGTGTGTGTTCCTGGCAGACTGCTGCGTGTGATAGGCTATTCCACTTTAAGTTTGCCACCTTATGGGGGCTGCGATGACTCCACCTAGCTGGGACGACCCTGCACACAGCTCCACGACTCTCAGAGTCAGTATCGCTCTATCCTGCATCAAGACCTGAGGTTAACTTTTACCCACTCGGTTGTTTACATGGTGAAGGCTTCTTGTCTTGACAAGAACGTTCTTCTCTTCAAGAGCAAAGACTGTCCTTGATAACATGTGACAGGCACCTTGAAATGACTATGTGTTACTAAAGAGGGTCAGAGGGGTGCACGCTTGTCAAAAAATGTAATATTATTTCCCATTTAGGGGATAATAATCAGGAGGGTTTGTTGTTTTTGTTTTTCTTTTCTTCCTGAGCTCTTAACGTGCCTTTCCAATACTTCAAATATCCTTCCTGAACCAGAAAAGACACACACACAACAGGCAGTTGCTATTACCAAAGTGTAGATTTTTATTAGAACAAGCTTTTCCATAGCTGTAAGCACAATGTTAGATTTCATTAAGGCCACTCATGTCTTTTCTCTACCAGAAGAGGAGGGAGGAGGGAGAGCAACCCCTTACACACTTCTAGGGTTAGCTGAGCAAAGCATTATAGCAAATGATTCATGGAGCCTGCAGAATTAATGAGTTAGGCACCTGAACGCAGGGGAGTGGGTGAGGTACATCAGCATAGACCAAGGAGTCCCAGTACCCCACACCCTCCCAACCCTCCCCCTGCTCAGAACCTGTAGTGTCCCTTTGAGCCCAAGCAGGTGGACACGGGGCATTCATCACCTCCATTTAGATCCCAAATGAGCCACCAAAATATCATGCTCTACCCCCACCCGGGCTGAACAGAAGACGAATTACAATCTGTCAGCTTGTCATAGCACTTCCTGTAAATCAAACCCCCACGAGTGACCAGATTCCCGCCAATGCCTGTGTGGTGTGCGCTCTTTAGAAATTGGCTTATGTGAATCACAGCAGTATCGTTCCATCCAGCAGCCATGGTTTTGCTGGAGCCTCCAGGGCCAACTTCGGGGAGAGAGATTATTTTTTAATGCCCACTGGGCAGGACACTCCAGTACCCCCAAGGCCGCAGTAGCCATCCGGGTTCTTGCTCAGGTACTGCTGGTGGTAGTCTTCTGCGTAGTAGAACTCCTGTCCTTCTCGGATGTCGGTGGTGATGGGGCCAAAGCCATGCTTTGAAAGAACCTGTGGAGAGAGAGGGAAAGACCTCAGGACTCCTGAGAAGGAGGGAGCGTGGCCAGTAGGGGACACCTGGCTTAGGTCATGTGCTGGTCCTATCCTTTCCTGGTAGATAATTATACATGGGTACTTACCAACTTGCCTTGGTGGACTGGTACTTGAAATGGAGTGTGAATCAGAGTTTAAGATATTTTCTCTTTACTATGTGTGTGCACGCATGCGCATGCACGTGTGGAGGCCAGAGCACAACTTGTGAGCATCGGTGTTCTCTTCCTACCATGGGCACTCTGATGATTGAACATAGGCTGTCAGGCATGGCACTGAGTGTCCTGACCTGCTTTAGAGCCTGCGAGTCAAATTTTTTGTTTGTGTGACTTATGTTCTGCCCACTACCCTGTAACTGACAGGAGCCCTACTTTTGGAAGGCAGCTCCAAACCTCCCCCAGGATAGCAGGACCCTGAGGCTCCTGATTTTCCAGGAGAAAAGAGGACTAGAGAGACAGGCAAGTCTGGGGCTATGTCCCCAGCTCGGGAACAGGCATCACCCACTCCCACTTCACAAAGAGGGTTGCACTCTATGGTTCCTGGAGTCTGCGCTCTGAGCTCTCAGGCAGGAACCTGAAGATCCTAGTCAGAAGAGGACATGACCTGTGGGCCTGAGTCAGCCCATCACAGCCCTCTGTGACCCAGTTTAAGTCCGGTGGCATCTGCTTCCCCAGGCAGGAAACACATCAACACAAGCCGGGGGAGGAGAGCGGCGCTATTTGGGGCAGGAGACAGATTAGGAAACAGACATTACTCCCTGCGGACTGCAGAGTGCCTTTTCCCTTTTGGATTTCAGCTGTGCTCCTATTCTATCTTGTTGCCAGGTGCCCTGAAGTACTGGAACACAGGGCCTTAGAAACTTGCTCTCGGTGCTGAGTCCAGAGCATCCAAGCCTGTGTGTTGATGAGGGTGCTGGCTGGGCTACGGTTGGTATATCGGAGATGAACCCTCAAAACTGCCAGGCAGAGGATCTCATCTCTGTTCTCAGTGTCACCCACTGCTTCGGGCTTTCTCGGCTTAGTCCCCCTAACCAGGGGGCAAATTCAGCATGCGCAGGCCAAGCAAGCCTGGAAAGAGCGAGGACCAGGGTCCTTGTCAAGGCATGCAGCTGGACCACACAATGCACAGGCAGCCAGGATTTTTGTTTTGTTTTGTTTTTGTTTTGAGAGTTTGCTATATGCTCGACGCTGGGCAAAGACTTCATGTGTTAATTTCTCCTGCTCACAGCAGCCACCGAAGGAAAGTCTAATTGTCATCAACCATATAAAAAGTGTGTAGGAGATCACGTGCCTCGATCCTGACATGCTTGGGTGGCCTGGGGACCACACTGCCCAGGTTCTAGTGCCAGCACCCACCCACTTTCTGTCCCACTCGTGGGAGAAACCACAGTAGAATCTAGTGGCTGACACTAAGCATGGCAATTTGCAAGGCGTAGTCCTTCAGATGGGTACGGGCACTTGCAGACAGCTCCCCTGTGACTCTGCCACAGGTCCTCCTGGCCACTTTGGAGGGACTTTTTGTTGAGGCTTCAAGGCAGTAAGTTTCTGGGGTTCGGGGATGACTCCAAATGCTAGAAACTCGAGCTTTGCCAGGTCTCTGCTCTAACTGCCTTCAAAGGAGTCCATGAACACCCAATTCCCTCTGTGAACGCCATCTCTGATCTTCCTTGAGAGTTCTCTGGTCCATGCTCAAACCCCTGCTAGCTCGTTTGCTGGTACCAGAGCCTCGGGAGGATGAACGTTTGGGCTGCTGGCATGGTGACTCTAGTCAGGGTGACCTCACTGCAAGGAGGATGGGCCCGTGTCCTGGGTGTGCAGTGATAACAGGCCATCAAACCACCACCAGCATCTGGCCATGCAGCTGGCTCTGGGACACAGGGTGGCGGTAAGGACGGAATATCGCAGTAAAGGGCAGCCCTGAGCTGTGAATACGCTGTTGGCTCCAGGTGGCAGAGAGCTTGCAGAAAGAAAAAGCCAAGTTCAGAGTTTGAATTCTTGGCCCCCAGGGCAAGCAAAGGGGATTAGATCTCTGTGATTATGACAGTTCTGCCTTCTGTGGCTGTGTCTACACACTTGAGTTAAAGGCCTGAGCAAGTGACATCCACACCTTCCTGGTCTCCGCCCAGAAACACACACGCCTTTGCCCTCAGAGAGCTCTGTGCTCTCACTGTGGAGGTGTCTGCCCCTCCCCTTGAACCTCCCTGTCCATATGAGCTTCATGTTCTGGGAAGGCGACTCCTGTTTGGGCCTCAATTATACTGCCACGGTGTGATCGAGGGGTGGGGAGATCGAGGGGGTGAGGGTAGGAAATTTTCTGTTCCCTCCCCCTTCCCAGGTCACCCATGTGTCTGTTCTTTGCCTCCTGTGGGTGGGTCTGCTCTTGGGAAGGTGAACAGGGCCTGGCTCCTCCTACTGCCCACCCACAGCCTCTCTTTCACAGATGATGGCCCTGGTATGAACGAAAGGCCATCCCAAACTCGGAACCTTCCAGAAGCTCGTTGAGGCTGGACTGTGAGGAGAGACCTCTCTGAAGCCTCCTGTTCTCATAGGCTACCCTTCCCATTTAGGGCTGGCAGTAAGGGGGAGAAGGGGAAAGACATCCGGACCGGGACTCAGGCGAGTACCAGTTTCGGCCACAAGATGGCAGGAGCTTCACTCTTAAAACCTCTTGGAAGCAATAGGAAACAGCAATAGGGAGACAGACTGCTGGTCAGCTCCCTTTCCTGAACCCCACCCACCCCACAAGACTGGACCCTCCTTCAGGCACTGAAATGAGTCCTGGCCAGAAAGACTGACGAGGTTGGCTCAAACCTGCCAGGCATGAGGCTCCTGTGCTGGACAAACCCCTGTTCCTGACCCTTAGGCAGCCCCAGCCTGGGTCACCAGGTGCAGCTCTTCCTCGGCCACTGGTCTCTGCCAGGACCAGTTCTCAGGAGGAGGGTGCCATCTGGCTGGACCAGTCCCTTCCCTCTCTCCTCTCACTGACTCTGATACAGTCTCCCTTTCTGGTGGTGTTTGTATTCATATGTATGTTGTAAGTGGGGGGGGGGGGATATAACTAAAAGCCCCAGTTGGAGTGACACCTAGCAGGAAGGCATGGGTGCTGCTTTTGCTACAACCCTTCCTGCTCTCTTTTCTGCTGCGGCCCAGGGCACCTCCCAGGCCTTCCTTCTCTCGTGGGTCCCACTGGAAGAGGTTTTCCTGTCTGTCCAGTTGGCACTGTGCCAGACTCACTGCTCTCCTGAGGGGATGAAGAGACACAGGAAGTGTGTGGCCCTGCCGAGAAGTCTTTACCCTGGGGAAAAAAACAGCCCACCCCTCAGCCTCCTGAAGGGTTTTCATTGACCACCCCCTCCACCTACTCCCCTCTTCTGTATCTGAAGAGATTTCTAGGCACAGGCGACCCCAGTGACCTCAGGCCCAGACAGATGGCCTCAGCCCCAGGCACACCTGTGAGCACCACAGAGGTAAGGAAGTGTCCAGCAGAGGCACAGCGGGCCCATCTGACCTTCAAGGCCTGCTGTTTAATAAAATTAACAAATATGTATGCTCATTCTGTTTACTGCCACCATTCCAATCAACTCATCATTAGTCACCGGCATTCCCCAAGTACCCAGGATACCCGGGCCACTGCATGGAAACCACCCGCTCCTCCATCCCCAGGAAAGCAGACCAGAGACCCCTCAGCTCAGGCCATGTGGAGTAGCAGCAGGCCCAGCTAGAAATAAGCCCAATCCCAGAGCCAGCTCTGACCTCGAACGTGCAGGCTCATCCAATCACTGACAAGCGTTTTCCAAACAGATGACCCTAATCCTCCTCACAGTCTGAGGTGCTTAGGAGGAGAAGCAGATGCCCTGGCTCTGAGGAGACTCACCAGGAAAGAGAGAGAGGGTACCTGGGATTCAAACCTCCTCGCCTTTCTATTATTGAAGGCAGCATGAAGTTAGATCCAAACCCATCTCTGCTGACCAAAAGGATTTAGGCTTAAGTATTAGACTTTTATATCATTATTTGTAATATCTATCTATCTATCTATCTATCTATCTATCTATCTATAGTAAATGTACACATAAACATTTTAATAGCATAAAACCAGCTTTCTAGAACAGAAGTTCAATTTGTGATCCCACGTCCATAGGAAATTGGGGTCTGGTTTCTAGGAGGCTGACCTCTCTGCTTAGCAGGACAAGAGGGATGCAGGAGGCTCAACTCTTCTAGTGGCACAGGGAGCTCGTAGCAGGTACACTACCTGACTGACTCCCTTCTTCCTTCCCCCTCTGGACCTAAAGATCCTTGGCTTTGCTTTCTTTCAGGTTCACTTCTACTGAAATCTGTGCTATGGTGTATCCTTCACACACACACACACACACACACACACACACACACACACACGGGGGAGGGGGACAGGCAGGCAGACATGCACACAGACAGACACACACGAAGATTCTTCATACACAGACACAGAGAGAGAGACTCAGAAACACCCATACACACACTCAGAAATACACACGAGACAGACAGACATACAAAGGGACACACATACAAGATAGACACACAAACACAGACAGAGAGAGAGAGACTCAGAAAGACACACATACACAAGGCCGACAGACAGACACACAGAGGGACACACACAAGACAGGAAGACAGGCAGGCAGACAGACAGACACATACACACATGCATGCGCACATGCATACACATGCTTAAGCTTAGCAAAGTTAATGCCCCAGTCAATAATATTAGTCTCCAGGTGGCTTCCAGGAGATCAGAACGCCACACATCAGAATGTCTGAAGAGCAGAGTTGGGAGATGGATTGGTGGATAAAGGACTTGCCACATGGCATGAGGACCACTGTTCTGATCCCAGAACCTGTGATTCTAGCACTCGGGAGAAAGACAGGATCCTGGAGCAAACCGGCTAGCGAGAGTAGCTTAGTGCCGAGTCCGGATTCAACCAGGAGACTCTATTTCAGTGAATAAAGTGGAGAGTGGTTGAAAAAGGCACCCGATGTCAACTCCAGGAACACATGCACACATAACACTACACACAGGGAACTCACATACATGCCACACACAGAGAAAAGATGTCTGGAGGTTCTGAAGCAGTCAGAGTGTCTTTCCAGCCAAACTGCTAGAAACAAGCCAAGCAGCCGCTGTCCACTCTCTGCAGAGGGGTCTGCATGACTGCGGGACAGTGTGGCACAGAGCAGGAAGGCCAGCCGGTTAGAGAGAAGGCTTGGTTACAGCGGTGCAGCCACAGGAGGGCGACTGCTCTGCAGGGACAGGTAGTACACCAGAAGGGTGGCCCTGTGCGTGAGTCAAGCAATCGCCGTGGCAAATGCTAGGACAGGTCTCCAAGATCACAGGCAATGACAGGAAACTGCCGATATCCAGGCAAGGCTGAGTTAGGGTACACTCACCCTTCTCTGCCTTTTGAGCCCTCAGTGTAGGGAGCAGAGAAGGAGGTGACACATTTACATCTAATTTTGTCTCAAATCTAAGGCCCGTCTTTGCCAATCTCCAGAGGAGTTGGCTTTTGAGAACATGCTGCATTCTTGTGCGGTGCCTTTCCCCAGATTCACAGTTAACTTGCTTTCATGACGATTCCTCTGTCCTCTGCACCCTTGAGGTGACTCCAGAGTCTCCTGACCCCTTGACTCGCAAAGCCAAGCGACAGATACTATGGGCTGAGCTCTGTCTCCGCACGGAGGGAAGAGGAGGATGGGAGGACCACAGCTGTTTGCTTAGCCAGAGAGGATCTGAAGACCAGCGTGTGGACTGTGGCCCTAGCTTGCTCAAATCCTACATGTGTGCCTCTGCCAGACCTACTGAATTGGAATCTGTATTTAAAAATGATTAGCAGGGGGCTGGGGAGACAGCTGTTGGCAAAGTGCCCTACTACCACATAAGCACGAGGACCTGAATCCCTGAACGCACGTGAGAAAGTCCAGTGTAGTGGCCCATCCTGTCATGCAAGCATTGAGGAGGTAAGACGGATGGATCTCGGGAGCTCCCTGGCTAGCCAGCCACGCTTACTTGGTGAGCTCCAAACCAGCCAGAGACCTTGTCTCAAATCCCAAGATGCATGGCACCCAAGAAATGATACCCAAGGCTGTTCTCTGGTTTCCACATGTATGCCTGCACACACAGACACACATATACACAGAAAAATGACCTGTAGGGGCCCATGAGGCAGGGACAACCTGAGAAACTCTGCCCTTGGGGAGGAGTATGGCAGACAGTGACAGGGGTCTTCCAAACCCCTCACCCTGCTTCTGAACTCAGGCTGCCCATGATACGTGCATTGACCAATGAACTGTGAGGCAAAGTGACTTCTGGTTCCCAGGTGGAACCTATAGCAGCAGGGACTCTGCCCCTTTCTTCCCCTTTGCCACCGTGACCAGCAGTGGTCACTGCTAGGGTCAGCTCCACATGCGGGGGCCTGGGTGGAGACATCTGAGGAGCAGTTCCCTCAGGGTATCTTGCCTCCGCTCTAGTCTTCCCCAGCAGGAGAGCCGCTGAAAGTGCTGGGGAAGACAGCAGCGCCTGGTACTCTCTGTAAATTAGCTTTTGCCTCTCTAGCTTCCCTTAGCTGGCTGCATAGCGGTTGTGGTGCAATGGCTGCAAGCAATGGGTGTGGTCACAGTAGGACGACTGACGACCTGCACTTGAGGGCCCTTGGGGTTGCTGGTAGCTACAGAGCCTCGTTACTGTCCCAGACTGTGCTAGGTGTAGGATGCAGGACCAAGAAAGACAAAGTCCCTTGGTTAGAAAGGCATTGGACCATATGATGAAGGCAAGAGTAAGACGAGCACTTACTAGCTGAAGTACAGCAAAACAGAGTGGCTGAGATCTGAGAGCTTGCTGGGGCAGGTTCGTAATTCCACCCAGGATGGCCCCCTGCCGTGCACCGCTGGGGGGGGCAGTCTGTGCTCTCTGTCCTAGACCCCAGTTTGCGAAGCTTGGGGGAGGGGAGGGGCTGGAGGTTGAGAATACTCATGTAGAGACAGACTGACACACAGACCTTCAATCACTGATACCAAAAGCCCCTCTCTAATAGCACCACGGAGGCTTAAATACACTGCAGTCAATGGCCAACAGGTGAAAATTCCATCCTCTGATCCTCTAAGCTAGGCACAGCTTCTAGTAACTTCAATTAGAAGGTTCTAGCAGGGAAGAGCAGCTGAAGGACAGGACTCATTAGTCCCAGCATCCCCCACAACATCTAAGTCCCCACCTCATCTTCTGGGTGACCTGGGCATCAGGTCGGAGTCCCATGACTATGGATATCTACCTTCAGGCAGAGGGCAAGTTCCAAACGTCTGAGATACAAAGAATATCCCCTGGGGGTATGGGGGTGGGAGAGGATCATCCAGGTTGGAGGATGTGTCATAGAAGAAGGACTGAACTTGGACTCTGATGGGTGTGGCAGCCCTGATGGCATGAAGGGCCCCCTTGGATAGGAAGAATGTTACGATCAAATGCAAGGAAGGTGAGGTGGGGGTGGTGATCATGTGTTTACCATGTTCTGGAAGATATAGAAGCAGGAAGAAGGCAAGCCCTGGGCTATGGAGGAAAAACAGGAAATGGGTTGGCCCAGAAGCCCCAGAAGAAGGACTGGGAAAGTAGAGGAGATTGCCCTAGAGGTAGCAGGTCTGCCAGTCTATTTCCACAAGCCCACCTGAGTACCCAGCGCTGTCCTGAGCTCTCCCACCTCCCTACAACACAGTGGCATGAAGGAGCATGCCGCAGGAGAAAGGGGTCACCTGAACTCAGGCCAAGGGGCTCCCTGCTTGTCTGCATCAAGGTCTATAAGTGACTGAACTAAAGTGGGGACCCAGAGGAAGAGGGTGGCCTTCTTGTGTTTCCCACGGCTGTAGCTCAATCTTCCTGGGGGATCAAGATGTTATCAGCCCCTTCTCTATCTAAGCTCTGGGCCTGAAAAGGAGTGTCCTCCTGCTGGGTGGCAGAGGACAAGATTCAGAGTTGGATGGCGGTGCATCACCATCTCTAACCCGTCACAGCAACCGTGGGATCAAAGGTTGAAGACCTCTCTGGATTTGATCTGCCATTGACATCTGCTGGTTGTCACAAGGAATTCAAATGACTTCATCCCTGAGTCAAGTTTCCTTCTGTGGCTTTCAGTTGTGTGTGAACTGCCCCCTCACCTCTCTCTCTCTCTCTCTCTCTCTCTCTCTCTCTCTCTCTCTCTCTCTCTGTGTGTGTGTGTGTGTGTGCGCGCGCGCACGCGCGTGCATACCCTCCCTCCCCTCCTTCCTACTGCTTTATGTATCTTTAGGGGTTATGATCTGTTTTTCCATATCTGCAGTCAATTAAGAACAACCTCTGTTTTTGTGTGTTCCTGGCACTCATTACACAAAAGAAACCACTTCTCATTTTCTCAGAAGAGCCAAGGACACCAGTTTTCACCTTGGGGATGAAATGCAGATTTCGTTGAAAGGAAAGATCCTTCATCCCAAGAGACTGAATAGAAAAGGACTCAAAGCAACATGGCCGCTGCCAGAGCTAAGAGCGCCGAGCTCAGCAAAACTGGGAGCTTTTCTGTACTCTGTCTCATGCTCACATTAGAATCTCGGCAATTCCAGGACAGGTCCCAGTTTGTACAGTACACACTGGCCAACTGTGCCGGTTGTTCACAGGCCTTGGGGGCGTTCCCGGGATTCAGAACTTTCGGTAGTAAAATGAGGAGGGCCTCGGGTCACAGGACAGTTAAAGACCCTTTGCTGCTACCCACCAGGGTTTTTGTTTTCCCTAAGTATGAAGTCAGACAGTTAAACATGGAGAAACCCTCTGTCAACCTTCTCTGACTCATGTCTTCCAAAACCCTAGAGCTTACAGTTCAGTTAGTTTTGCTATAGTTTACATCTTGAATAGTCTCCAAAGATTTTATGTTGAAGGCCTGGTCCTCAGCCTAGAGGGCTATGGACCAGGCGGAACCTTTAGAAGGCAGGATCTACTGGGAGGAGCCCAGGCCATTGACAGATTACCCTGGACAGGGTGACAGCCTCTTCCTTTTATTTTATTTTTCCTTCCTGGACATCATGTGCCAGTGGCCCAAAGCAATAGACCAACCAGACCCGACTGAAAACTCTGAAACCATGAACCAGAATAAACCTGCAGTATTTCAGCTGGAATCTCTCTGGTATTTTGCCACAGTGATGGGAAGCTGACTATTCTTAGAGCCATGCAACCATCTTTGTCCATTCTTGCTTCTTTTTGAATCTTTGGCTAGAAATTCTCTGTTGACTTGACTTTTAGGTCACTCTTTTCTCTTGCCACCTTGGCCTCTCCTTCAAGAGAAGTTTTGCATTGAAGGTTGAAGCTTGGACTCTTCACCTGGTTCTACTTACTTCCAAAATATCCATTTGGTTCTTTGTTTTGTTTTCTTTTTTTTCTTTACTTTTGAGACAGGGTCTCAATACATTACCTTTGCTGTCTTAGAATTCAATCTGTAGACCAGGCTGGTCTCAAACTTGCAGAGATCTGCCTACCTCTGCCTCTTGAGTGTTGGGATTAAAGGGGTGTGCCACCATCCCAACTACTTTATAATTTCCATCTCTTCCTCTTTGATGAGCTATTGTTTCCATGTTTTCCTTTAACTCTTCAGACTTGATTTCTTTTCAGCATGTTTGCAATAGTCGGGTTAAAGTCATACTTAGTAAGCTCTACTTCAATGTTTGTCTTGTAAATGTCTTCTGCAAAATGGACATGTGAAACCATGTGTTGTGATCTGAAAGTAAAATGTCTGAACACTTGGTTCCCAGCTGGAGGCACCATTTGGGAAGGCTGTGAAGCCTCTAAGAGGTGGAGCCCGGTTGGAGGAAGTGGCTCACTGAGGATGGACCTTGAGTTTTGCCCACCCAGCCCCACTTCCTGTTCACTTCTTTTTACATGACTTTGGAAAGAATGTGATCAGCAGCCTCCCTGATCTTATTCGCTGAGACCTCCTCCCGCTTGGTGGTGGACCATAGGTACTCCCTTCCTGGTACTGTAGCTAAAACAAACCCTTCTTTCTTCTTTAAATTGCTTCTAGTCGGATACTTGGTGAACATGGCCACAGCAACGAGAAGAGTAATTGAGATAAAACCTGAGAACTCTAAAATCGGGTCTCTCCACAGTGAATCCACACTGTTTATTTTAGGGGCACTCCAGTCGCAACCCTTCTCCCTGTGGCCCATGACTGGTCTCTGCCTGGGTGTTCAGAAGCCGTAAGCCTTCTACCTCTGTGCTATTTCTATCTATGTTCTGTCCATGCTGGAGTAGTTTCCAACTCTACCATTCCCCTGCTCTGTCCTTGACTTGGGGTCAAGAAGGAAGCTCCCCTCCACGGACACCAAGCATTTTGTCAGGAAAGGAAGGTGAACAGCTTCCATCCACACACGCATGCTCATGGAAGTGCTGCAAGACAGAAACTCAGAGAAGGGCAGGAAGGTGGATGGAGTCTTCCCAGAGGGAAATGGAGCTGGTACTGGGGTGTTGGCTAATTTAGAAGGCTAAAATGAGTCTTCGGAGAAACGACTAATCCCCAAGAGCACACGATGGCCTGGGACAAAGTTCCTCTCCTGGGGAGGCAGGTTGGAGCATGGTGAGGGACAGCATTGTACCTTGAACAAAGTTAACTTCTGACTGAGATAAAGTCTTTGGGTGACCTCTCAGAGATACCCTTAGAAGAACAGATCAAAGTCTGTCTGGGCTGGGGACTTTGAGTCTCTTTGCCAGTGGCTAATCTTTCCTGCTCTTTGATGAGATTCCTAGGAAGGGGGCTTAAGAGAATGACATTTCTTTTGCAAGAACTTTCCTCCCTCTGGTGAGGGAACTTCAGAGACAGCCCCTCCCTGGGTGCCTGGGGTGGGGACAAAAGAAGGTTAGAGAGTCCTTGCTTCTGAGGCAGCATCCACACCTCCGAATATCTTCAATTCCAAAGCACAGACATGCTAAAGCATTGCACTCTGGACTTGTCTCCTGAACCCAACAGCGCCTCTTTAGGTGTCTGTGTCTCCAGGCCGCTTGCCCTCTTCCATTCTCTACAGTTTGGGTGGTTACAATGAAAGATGATGCCACGAGTATTTGGGAGCACACGCCGTTTTTCTCTTGGGTGGAAATGTGGGTGTGGGTCTTCTGAACCAGCGATGTTAATGTGTACCCAGTGGGGTAAAATGTCCCCCAGTGGTTCTCCCGATCGGTGGTACTAGTTGGACTAAACCTAAAATGTTCGTGAGTGACCCTGGCTCTTATGTTTGCCCCAGGAACGGTCAGAATTGTGAACGTATTCATTCTAACTGGGAGACAGGGAACACCAAATTAGCTTTAGTTTTCTTCTTCTTAATAACAATTTTGGACACATCTTTACTCTTTACCCTTTGTATACCTTCTTAGGTGAGCTGTCTTCTCTAATATTTGTATGAGTGTGCATGAGTGTGTCCAGGTGCACATGCGTCTGTGCGTGCACACACATGTGGAGGTCAGAGGACAGCCTTGCATGTCACTCTGCAGGCTTTTTTTTTTTAAATTAAGATACAGGGTTTTCTTGTCGGCCTAGAACTTACCAGGAGTCTAGGTTGGCTAGCCAGTGAGACCGAGGGACCCACCTTTCTCTGGTATTTATTACAAATGTCATCATCATGTCTAGCATTTTTAATGAGGGATCAAACTCAGGTCCTTGTGCCTCTCTCCAGCTCTCTCAGCTCCTTCCTTCTTTCTTCCTTTCTCTTTCTCAAGTCAGTGTTTCTCTGTGTAACTGTGACTTTCTTGGAACTCACTGTAGACTAGGCTGGCCTTGAACTCAGAAAGCCACCTGCCTCTGCTCGAATTAAAGGTATGCACCACCACACTTGGCTTTTGACCATTTTGTAACTGCTTGGTTTACTTGGTTGGCTTTCACTGTTGACCTTTTGACAGCTCTAGGTCTATTCTAAAGTTGTATGTTATATCCATGCATAACATCTGGCCCGAAGACTCTAGTATGGTCCCATCGAACTCCCTGCTTCTATAGCTACAATACAATGTTTCTGTTGTGCATAAAATCTCTATCTGTGTATACATCTATCTGCCTACATGCACATAAAACACACACACAGAAATAGAGACACAGAGAGATACCGAGAGAGAGAGAGAGAGAGAGAGAGAGAGAGAGAGAGAGAGAAAGGAGAGGGGGAGCAACCTTTGGTTTAATTCAGGAAATTTTTTCTGTCCCTCTTCAACTATACTCATAATGTCAGGGAACCAGACTTGACCAATTTATAGTCCCAGAAACTCAGAAACTTGTTTTTTTAATAGGTGTGGGTTAGAGATTTAATTAAGATATATTTGAGAATTTTTGAGTGGAAAACCAAACACATGTTTCCATAAGTTATCAAAAACTATGCCATTATGTTTTTTTTATAAAGTCTGTTTATTGTTATCAGTAAATTTCTCCTTCATTAAGAGTCAAAATGTTGCTCAGCACGGCCATTGTCTAACATGTCTGTGCTCTGAGGAACACAGCCTCCATCAGAAGGCTGAAAGGCCTGTGCAGCCTGCAGGTGCCATTTCTGTACAGCAGATATGGAACGCAGTGAAGACCAAGTTCAGAGAAAATCATGCAGGGTACAGTGCACACACACCCCTGCCCAGAGGTGCTGATACATGCTTTATTTAATGGTGCTACAATTCTCTATCTGCAGAACTGTTGGGGAAATATTCTGGAACACACAGAATCAACTTTCAGTGGCAATGTGCGTGAAAAGCAATTGCAACTTCTTAAAATTCTCCTATGCCAAGCTAAAATTAAAAATGAAACTTGGTCCCTTGTTTTTTTTTTTTTTAATTCACTGATTAAGACAAAAAAAATGTGCTCGTTTCCATATGAAGGAATTAAAACCTCCCTTGAGACTTCCTCTGCCCTGGGCGAGGGTCCATCTGCCCATCGCAACAGCCTGGCCAGCTTGCACGCAGAGATTCCCCCATGAGCTGTGATCGGAATAACTTTACACTGCACTGGCCAGGGCCCAGAATGAAAGGCTTGGGCCTCTAAATCATTACCCAAGGAAACCAAAAATAGGACTGTCAATTAATACGTGAACGATAAGAGAAAACACATTTAAGATGTATAGCTGCTGAGCTTCCGACCTCGGCACGGCTGAGAAACTAGATGATGAACAGCAGTTTGGTCGGTCTCTCGGAAAGCTGAGGCCAGTGGCGTGGGCGGGCGGTGCCCCTGTGAATGCGCGGTCCCCGGCGTGAACGCGAAGAGCACGCCTGTTTGACTGCAAGACTGTGAGGCTGTGGCTGCTGTTCTCTGCTTTAGACAATAACATCCTCCCCATACAGAACTCACTAGAAGATTCGGAAAGCATGTGTGGAGGTCGGATACCTAGGTCTCCTACTGTCTGTTTAGGCTTCTCAGCAATGAAGTATGGGGGATTTACTTGTACTTATATTTCCATTTCTCTGGGTGTACATAGCTATGCTAATGTGTTCGTGAGCCTGTTTTGTGGAGACTGGTGGTTGGTGACAGCCATTTTCCTCTGTTCTCTCAGTTTTGAGACAGATCTCTCCCTAAACCCAGAGTCCGCCTAGTAGGCTGTGCAGGCTGGTCAGTAAACCCAGAACCCCTCCTGGCTCCGCCTTCCCAGACTGCTATTGTAAGAGTGTGCCACCATGCCTGGCTCTTTGCATGGCTCCGGGTAGCAAACTCAGGCCCTCCAGCTTGCATGGCAAGCACCTTTACTACTGAGCCATCTGCCTAGACTCTAGATTTTTTGTAAAAAAAACTAATCTTAATTTAAATTTTTTTGAGAGGAGGAAAGGGGAGAGAAGGAAGGAGAGAATTTGGAATGGAGGGAGGGAGGGAGGAAGAAAGCATGTATTAGGGGCGAGAATTCAAAACAGGCAACGAGTGTTCTTTGCCAAAATAGAATTGTTGTTTTCTTCGGTGTTCAGAAGAACTGGAAATCCCTTCAGAGAAGAGAGCTAGAACAGAAGCTAATTACATCATTTGCATTTGCATATAATTGGTATGCCTTCTGGCTAAGACAATAAAACCCATGTTCGTTAGAGTTCTTGTGAAGGCATGATGCATTTCAGAGATGCTGTGTATCTGTAGGTGTCAAAAATTCCCTATCCCATCCTCGGCAGCGCTCAAGTGGACAGAGGCTGCTTTTGAGCCAGCCTGAGCTTGGCTAGACCACATAGCCTTGGGCACCTGACCTTGAGACCCACTTTTTCTCCTGTATAGGGGCATGAGAAGTTTTCCTCTCAGGGCTACTCCCTGTAACCCTCCCAAAGAAATTAAATCATGTGTTTGAAGGAAGATATTCTGGGGATTCAGTTTTGGCAGCAGTCTCCAAACAGCCCATGATGTCTTTCTGAGCCCAGGGACTGCCACACCAAGGGAATCGTGAGCAATGGATTGTGCCCGAGCAGGTGGGAGAATCAAGAGCCTAGCTTTAGCTCTGTCCCACCCAAATGAGTGACCTGATTCCCATGTGTCATCCAGATTAGGGGTGCGCTGGGGACACCTGCCCAAGAGTTCTGCTCCAGCCACATGCATACTGGATGCCAGAGAACAGACAGTGCCGGAGAGAATCTGCACAAGGCCTGGAAGGACCGTCTCCATTTATGCCTACTAACTCCCACCCACACCCACCACACACATCCTGGCCTTCTGAGAGACAAGGCCTAGAATCAGCAAGCTGGTGCCGGGGTTGAGGAGACCAAATGCTGCACTTTGAGAGCCCTGGCTCTCTACTGTCCACTGCCCTGCTTACTTTGTAATTATTGAGCCCTACCTCAGCCCCACCCACACTGCCAGGCTCCGGTCACCCCCTGCCTTTGCCTGTCTGTCCATCACCTTAAGCTGGTCTTGCTGATTCATGCTACCTCTGTAAATTGGGTCCTCAACCTCTGCCTGTAGACACAGGGACCTGATGAAGCCTAACTGTGGAGGCCCAGGGTTCCCCATCCTCCTCTGCTCTTTGAAGTACGGAACTCTTCTTTGTCCTCTGTTCAAGGACACACACACAACTCGAGCCCAGCTCCACCAGGACTCAGCACAGTTTCTCCAGTCCATGGGTTTCACTCGGGTAGCAGGGAAGCAGCCTGGACTATGGATTTTACAGAGAGAAAGAAAATCCCTGCATACTTCAGAGAAGTCAAAATAGGAAACAGAGAAACGGGGGGAAGGGGGACATGGCTCACAGATGAAAAGACTACTCTGTCATCTATGCTTGAGGGTGTACTGAGGTGTCATGGAGTGTCAAAGAGAGACGGAAATGTGAGAAGTACTTAGCGGGAGTGCTGAGGAGGGGCGTCCAGGTGCCTTGAGCCATGCTTCCCCAGCCCTCGGAGGACTGAAAGTTGTTTCTCTGGGGGACTCACTTTCGAACCCCTTTTCCTGATAGTACCTTACCTACTTCAGGACCCTGGCCAAGTCCCTCAGCCTTTCCACCCTTGACTTGGCTCACTTCTAAAATGACGATATTCCCCTTAGAGGTGTTCCTTAAGCTCATCAAACACTACAAGTGGCTGCTCTTATTTTCCACATGAATAATAGAAACCCAGAGAGGGTCAGCAGCTTGCCCAAGGTCACCCAGCTATCAAGCTGCCACCACGACTGAAGACCACACTGGGCCATCAGCATGAGACTTTCTCTCGTTGTCTCTGGATGGACGCACTATCTCGCCTTTTCAAGCGGATGCAGGGGATGTTCCTGTTGCTTGCTAGCTCTAGCCTGGCTCGCAGACACCAGACTGTCGCTCCATAGAGAGTCACAGGAAGGAGAGGCTGGCTGACCTTGTACTGGGGAAGCCGGAGACAGCATAGGTTCCTATTGTGTGACATTCGGGTCCTATTCAGGTCACTCCAGGTGCCTCACCACAGAGGGTCTTTGCAGGGTACCCTCAGTGAACAACTCCCGTCATCTTCTGTGCTTTGTGGTCCACAGTATATGTGCCTGTGCGTGTGGTATGTGCACACGCTTCTTCGGTATCCACCCCCAGCACTCTGGAGGACATATTTTACTCCCTAACTTTCCAGAGTTCAACGGAATCAAAGAAGCAACTGAAGTATCATCGAGGAAAGAAGAGAAATGGCTGGGCGAGGAGCACGAAGCTTTATTCTGCCCCCATCTCCCTGTCTCCCACTTTGAGAATCTGGCACTGGGAACATAGCTCTTGCCTGCCAGGGACAGAGCAGCAGAGACTTGGCCATGGTCTCAGCCAGATGTCACTCTCATCTGGCGGCCTTGGCTAGCTCAGTGTTTGGAATGAACAGCCCAAACAGGGGGCAGGCGGGGCCCTGTAGAGCTGTGGGCAGAAAAGCTGAGCCCTGGCAATGCCCTGAGACATCTCTCTCCTTAAGGTGCAGACAGGCAGCAGGAAAGAGGACAAACAGAAGGGCAGCCTCCTTCCCTCCTGACCCCCCTTCTCCTCCTGGATCCCCATCTAAGCTGTGGGCATTACCATATCTTATTTTACCAAGAGACCAGATTCCCACTCATCTCACCAGGGAAGTAGCCCCCAGAAGTCTTATGTGTCTTATGTACATAGACCCCACTCAGGGAAACAGATAGAAGAAGACAAGAGTGGCCCTGTCCCTCCATCTGGAGCCTTGGGGTCCCTGTAGCTTAACCTATGTAGCCTCACTGGGCTAAGCTCCAGAAATTCAGACTTGTGCTGTATCAGACGCACAAGGAAAGAACCACACACCATTCCACTACCATGAAAGAGAGTGAGTCAGACTGGCCCGGAGCAAGGACCCACTAGATTCACAGTCTGTCAAATCTGAAGGGTCCCAGACTGAGGTTGGCGGGGGGGGGGGGGGTGTCCCAGAACCCTATGGGGTTCCGAGAGGAGCCTGGCTGCATCTGCAGCCAGAGGCAAGGCACCTCAAACAGGCCGATCTGTGTGTCAGTGAGCACATGAGCGTGTGCGGGGGGTGGCACCATGTGCTGCCTGCCAACGGGCCCATTTTGGTCACCATCTGCAGTAGAGAGCGGGGACACCTGTCAGAAACAGCTGCTGACGGCAGATCGGAGGTGGGGGGGTGTGCTTTGTGGTGGCCTGGTGCTGGGCATGCTGCCGGGCCCACAGGAGTACCAACTGTGTGCCCGGTGTGGAGGAAGGCAGTGAGAGGACCCTGGTCCGTACTTTCCACACAGCAGGGAGCTCACCACCACTTCCTGCCTCCCTGAATACGGGTTCCAGCCTGTTGTCACTTTCATGGGCAAAAGAGACAGTAGGATTCCCTGTGGGGAAGGAGAAATTCGAGAATGATCCTGGGGACAGCCTAAGACCTCCTGTGGTGAACACCCCAGGTGTCATTGCATGAAAGAAATGGCACTGGGCATCTTCCTGACTCTATAGGAAAGGGTGTCTCCGTGTGTGTGGCACCTAAGTGGTCTACCCTGGGTGGGTGGGTAAGTGGGAGGGGTTGATCTTCCAAAGTATCTGGGCTTTTCTTTTTAGGTAAATGACGTTCATTTCATCGGCATAAAATAAAGAACTTTAACACTGTAACGACTTTTAGCGAGCGATCTTTCCAAGTGGGTTATATACACCACCATCTGTCATGCTTTCGCCAGCCACCAAGTCTTTATGTGTTCCTCATGTTAATAGCCATGGCTCATGGGCATTGCCTGCTTCGCTTCTGCCAACCCCGAAACTGGTCTCAGTAGTAGGTGTGGCTTTTATACCTCTTCCCCAGACAGGAGGACTGGGCTGTCAAGGGTACAGGGACTCAAAGGGTCACAGGGCTTAGGCCCAGACATCTGCTGTTACTTCTTCACATCTGTGTCCCAGCACATCCTACATTTGTTGGACCTCAGTGAGTGCCTGTGGTTGGGAGGACACACGGGGTCCCCTGGTACATACTGAGGCTACCAGAACGTGGGATATATGCTGTGACCTCTGGCTTTTCAGGGCCATCTGATGGCTGGCCTGCCCTTTGAAGGTGACAGCCCAGTTCAAAGCCCACATGCCAGGCAGGAACAACTACAACCACATTAGAGGTGCCACCTGCCTGGATCCTCTTAGCTTCCTCTGGATCTGGGTCACCTCAGCAGCCACAGGGTCCATGGGGCCCTTCTGCAGGAGCAGGGAGTCCAGCATCCCTGTATCCAGTTGGTTCAGCAGAGGCCTGTTGGGTACTCTCCCTCTCCCAGGGGGCCCATAAGATTGGCCCTTGTGACTGGGTATACCACTTAGGGATGTCACACAGTGACATCGGAACTCTAAACTCCATGCATCTGCTTCCTCTCCATACTGTGGTCACTGATCCTTTCATTCTGGATGCCAAGTTTCCAGCACCTTTCCCGAATAGCCCCGGAACATTCACACTTATGGCTTCTCATTCATAGGGGCTGGCCAGCAAGAATCTCGGCTTCACGTGATTACCCAACATCCATGCAGACCTGGTGACATATTGTCTGGTTGTTCTGGAGCCATCTTCCTTCTGGATACTTGACCTCACTCTGTGAACCAGGACGTGTTTGGATGTGGGTTCTACGGCCAAAGACTCGAGTAGATATGTTGTTCTCTTCGAATCCTGAGAAACCCTTCTAAAGAGCTGGAGGAAGCAGGCTCATGACCTATTGCCAGGGCTATGGGCAGGGGAAAAATTTACGTTTTAAACCCTGAGATTGGAAAATTCCTTGGCGCTCTGTATTGCAAAAGGAAACATACTCTCCCGAGAGCTCATTGGCCACTTGCAACTAAGCATCTGGTGCGCAGGCCATTTCCCCAGCATGGCCACGTCTACGCTGGGACAGGCTTTCTGTTGCTGACGCTTTGCTGCTTTTGTTGCGCCTGTCTCCAAAGCTAGCCACCACATTTGGAAATGAACAATATAGGCTTCCAGTTGCTTCCACTGAGCAACCTAGCCTATGGGTTAGCACATAGTGAGGATATTATACAGTTGCTCACTTGGAATGAGGTTGTGAACTCTCACGATTTTCCACCTTAGGGAAGAGCATGCCAAGAGGAAGCTCCATGCGCAGGGCAGACTTTCTACCCAGAAAGAGCTGCTGATTAGAATAAGCCCACCAATGTTGCAGCTGCCTACAGCTCCAGAGGACTCTCAAGGCCCTCCCCCATGCCCTGATGGGACCCTGAGAACCTGGTGAAGAGAGGTGCATTCCATAAGGCAGTAGTTCTCAACCTGTGGGTCACGACCCCTTTGGGGGATCGCATATCAGAGAGTTACATTACCATTCGACAGTAGCAAAATTACAGGTATGAAGTAGCAATGAAAGCAATTTTATGTTGGGGTTCACCACAATATGAGGAACTGTATTTAGGGGTCATGGCATTAGGACAGTTGATAATGACTTCCATACGGGCTTCTTCCTCAGTTTAGGGGCAACTCAATATCAGCTAAATGCTTAGGAATGGGAAGGAATTAAGCCTAGTACAGCCGAGGTAATCGAGTCATGGAGGGAGTGGAAAGCAGCCCCCAGCTACAGCCAAGCTCGGGACAAGCTCCAGACAGGACAGCCAGTGGATCTGAGCAAGGGTCTTCCATGCTCAAGGTCTGCCCTGTCTTCTTCTTTACTTCACGTAATGGCGCCCTTTTGAATCATGTAAGTGTGAGATCCAATACATTCCCACTTTGTGCAGACATCATCACCACTGTTTCCAGAACCCTCCCATCATCCCAAACAGAAACTCTATACATTAAGCGATGAATCCCCTACCCGTTCCACAGCCCCTGGAACCTCAATTCCACTTTCTGTCTCAATGAAATCTGCCTATCCCAACTCCCTGGTAGCTGGATTGTATGATGTCCCTTTTGTATTTGGCTTGTTTCATTTTGTATCATGACTACATGGTTCACTCATTACAGCATGTTGTTTAAATCTCATTCCTTTTCAGGCTGAATATTGCTCCAGTGCACAAGTAGGCCACAGCTACTTTTGTCCATATGTTCATCATTAATGGACAGTTGGGTCATTGCTCTTTTTACTGTTGTGAATGACAATATGTGGGTCATCGTACACCTGTATACCTGTCAGTCACCTGTGCCCCGAGAATCTCACTGTACTAGTGTTCGAGTCCCCACGTCCAATTCCTTTGGATAGACACCTAGGAGTGGAACTGCTAGTGTGACATTTCTTGGGGAGACCATTTAAGAAAGGTCTATTCATTCCAAATAGAGAGGCCAACAACAGGATATAAGAAAGGATTCCATCCTACTCCATCTTGGTGAACCAATGTGTTTATTGAACATGGGTGATTGCAGGCAGCTACACCACTGAAGCATCCCATGGGCAGCTTACAGGTAATGGCACTATAGAAGAGTCCCCCACTCAATTGTTAACCTCTTCATGATGGTTCATTTGGTCAAGTTGGCAAAATCAAGGATCAACTAGGAGAAGGGCCTCTGAGAACATCTGTGAGAGATTATCTTAATTATGTTAATTGGTGTGAGTGCTCACTGTGGGCAGCATCATTCCCTTGGCTTGGGGTCTTGGGCTGAATAAAAAGGGGGAAAGCTAGCTCAATACCGACAAGCCTTAATTCATTGTTTTCTTGCTCTTGACTGTGGATATAATCTGACTAGCTGTTTCAAGTTCCTGCCGTCTTGATTTCCCCACAGTGATGAACTATACTCTGGAGCTGTGAGCCAAATGAATCCTTTCTATCTTAGGGTATTTTTATCATAAAATCAGAAAAGAAACAAAGGCAGTTACATGGGAGTTGAGGGACCTGGTGAGAATATCGTGAGTCTCTTCAGGAGGGGAGGTTAATCGGCCCAACAACCCAAGGACCCTCGTGCTGGAGAGCACAGCTGCTCCAGATTCAAGATGGCGACCATTATGTCCAACCCAGAGTGACCATCTGAACAATAGTGAGATGCAGGAACTTTATGCTTTTACTTTTTGAGGAACCACCTAACAGAGAGGAGTGCCTTGCCATCACAGTATGTAGTGTCTAAGAGCTGCACCTCCTCCCAACACTTCTAATCCGCTATCTTCTACAAACACCATCCGTCCTTGAGGCTATGAGCACTTCCCTGTCGTTTTGATTTCCACTTTTTCATTTTTAATAAGCAGGTTCTCTTATGGGCTTATCAGGTAATTTATATCTTCACTGGTGAAAGGTCTATAACATTGTTCCTTTTCCTTTCTTCCCTTCTCGGTGACGAGGACTGACCCTGGATACCTGGAGACACAGGGCAGGGGCTCTGCTGCTGATACTCCAGGCATGGCCTGCTTTTGAATGGTTATTTGTAGTTTTCTTGTAGAGGGGGGAGGGGCTTTCTCTATAACCTGGAGACTAATTCCTTATCAGACACATGACTTCAAACCCCTTTTACAGCTGGGGGGTAGTGGCACACGTGCCTTTAATACCAGCATTCCGAAGGCAGAGACAGGTGGATCTCTGAGTTCGAAGCTTGATCTGTTCTACAGGGTGAACTCCAGGACAGCCAGGACTACACAGAGACACCCTGCCTTGAAGAAAACAAAAAGAGAGAGGAAAACCTTTACCAGTGTGGTGGGTTGTCTTTTCATGCTCCTGATCACTCTTTGATGCACTTAAGTTTTCCATTTCATGATGTCCAATTTATTCCCTTGTCTTGAACTGTCTGTGCTTTGGGTACCACAGTCCAGAAACCAGTGTAGAATTACACTAAATCCACTGAAAACCCAATGGAGATTTTCCTGTGTGTCTTTCCTAAAACGTCCTCTGCTTCAGCTCTTGGTCTAGGTTTGTGACTCGCTTTGAGCCTGCTGTAGAATAGTGTAAGGAAGGACTCAAGACTCTGCGCACATCTCCCCTCTCAGAGCTGCGTGCCCAACCATCCCAGCAGCATTTACTGAAGATACCAACCTTTCCCCATGACCACCTGTCATGGGTCCACTGTGACCTGTCCCCTATAGGCTTGTGTGTTTGAACTTTCAGTCCCCAGCTGGGGGTGCTGTTTTGGCAGGCTGTGGCACTTCTGGAATGCGGCAAGCCTTGGCAAAAGGCAGCTCACCGAGTGTGAGCTTTTGAAGGTTATAGCCCCAACCTGCTTCCAGTCTACTTTGCTTTGTGAACTCTCAGATGTGAAGAGCTCCCACTGCTACTGATGAACCTGGCTCAGCTGCTGGGATGCACTGTAGCCCCTGAGAGTGGAGCCAAAATAACCACCCCAGGCATATTGCCAAGGGAACACAACACCCTTGTGGAAAGCGACTGACCATACATTTGAGGCATGCCCTCCTAAAGGTGCCCCCTAAGCCTTCTCCTCACATCACTGCCATCTCAGCAACGCAACCCCCTCGACAGGGTGGTAACGATTCATCCTGGACATTTCTCAACTGGACTTCATGGCCTGCAGGGTGTAGGCCCCTAAAGCAAGTATAGAGTTCAGACTCAGCATGAATCCACAGATTTCTTCCCACACATCTGTTCCCACTCCTCTGTTTGCCCTTTCATCAGCCACACCATGGAAACCTCAATATTCTCAGCTCCAGCCTTGTTCACTCACCACACACACACACACACACACACACACACACCTACATACAAGCACATGCATGTACACAGCTTAATTGGCTCTATATCACGGAGATCTCAAGACCCTATCTCTGATTTATTGCTCATGGCCTCCTTCCCTCTCCTCTAGAGAGGTTGTTACCATTTCTTAGCTTGTCCACGCTCTGCCAGGCCAGGCCAGCATTTGCCCCTCCTGCAGAGAGATCCTGTAATGTAATGTGCCAGTCTCAACACACACACACACACACACACACACACACACACACACACACTTTTCCAGACCCCGCAGTTTCTGGTTCCAATTATAGTCCTCATGCCTCCACCCATCATCTCCCTAGTCAGGAGAGCCCTCACACCCCTACCCCACCCTGCGTTTCCAGAGCAGCTCAGTTGTCACCTCCTCAGTGATGGCCCCGGATTGTTGCCAGTCCTGTGCATCAGAAGCAAAGCTGTGTCCTCCCTACATGCTGTAGTTTATTGGCCCAATAGCAACCCTGATGACCAGTCCTGCTATCTGGCCTCGCAACCAGCTCAATCCCACCATCACCGCCTCTTACGCCGTAGTGGGTGGAGACCCCTACGAAACACCGCGCCTGGGGGATCTTGAATGCCTCTCCTCTCGGGTTTGTCCATTCCTTCCCCTGGATGTGAGGCACTTGAGGACAGGGACTGTCCTCTTTTCACCTTGACAGCCCCAGCCGGAACCTGGCACACAGCAGGTGCCGATAAATATTTGCTAAATAAAGGATTGCATGACTTCAAACTCGGCTTTTAAAGTTCTGCAGCCCTTGGAAAATTCCACAGTTTAGGCAGCTGCTCCTGTCCTCTGTGCAAATAGGCACTTTATCAATCCAAGGCTGGCAGCAGATCCGCTGAGCCCAACTCCAGCCTCGGGCTTCTTCCCAGAGCGGTCCCTCCACTCAAGCGGGGCTGCATCTGCCTCCCCTGATAGGTGCCTCTGCCAGGAGCCAGAAAAAGCTTGATGCAGCCCTTCCCTTCTCAACGCTATTTTCAAAGCAGATTCAGAAGGAATGGTGATATTTTTTGCCCTTAAGAACAAGACAACTCCTTTGACATAATAAGGTTTAAAAAAAAAAAGAAAGAAAGAAAAGAAAAAGAAAAGGAAAGGAAAAAAAAAACCCTATACCGCATTTCCTTTCAGCTGGGTGGAAAAAACCCAGTCTCCAGTTCCAGCTGGCAGGCTGCTGGACTCTCGCTTCTGAGGAGAAGGGGAGCGGAAAGATCAGCCCTGTGCAGCTGAAGAATTATTTTTGGCTGTGCAGCTGGTGAGGAGTTGCTGGCAGCAGGCAGCATCTCCACAGCACCGAGGCAGGGGCATGACACTGCATAGGCAGAGGAGCCCTCTCTGGGGCTGGGTACCACTTTCCTGCTGATGGCACTGTCAAGTTGGATTGACTCAGGGCAAAGGAATCCTAGTGAGGGACCTGGGGTGCATAGGATCTGAGGAGAAAGGGGTGTTTCCTGAAACAGTGGCTCCAGGGAACCCTTGTTGCTACCCTTGGGGAGAGTCCTTTGTTGAAATGGCGACTTGTTCCCTTGCACTAAAGCAACATGAGGACAGGTGAATGAAGCCAAAAGCCAGCTGTGAAGAAAACAGTCCCCATGACAGACGTTGGAGAGAACAGCCAGACCTTTCACACACGTGTGGACTGCCTACCCACCAGAACACTGTAAGAACCTCCAGCTTCTTGGATTTGGCTGGGGTGGGGTGGTGCACTGAAAGACAGTGGGGGCAGTCAATGAGGTTAGCTCTATGGTCAATGAAGACCATTTATTTTTTCTGGTAAGAGGGTCTCAGGTATCTGGAGCTGACCTTGAGTTTGCTACAAGCTGAAGATAACCTTGGACTCTGAAGGCCTAACTCCGCCTCCTCAGTGCTGGGATTATAGGCGCGCACCACCATGTGTACCACCGCACCTGGTTTATATGGTGCTGGGGATGGAACGCAGGGCTCCACACATGCTAGGCAAGCAAGGCAAGCACTCCAACAACTGAGCTTTAATCCTAGGCTGAGACTCACATTTTTTAAGAGCCTCCAAAAAGTAGATTTTTATACTGAACTTAAAAGATTTGTTTTCTTTGGCCGGAAGCACAGCATTATTGCCAGGCTTCTTTGAGCCCAGTCTGCTCTGCCTAGCAGGCTAATGCTGAGGCAGCCCAAGGTCAGGGTTAACTCAAGAAGGAGCAGAGACTTCTGCCTACTCTGCCTGTCGGAGCACTGTGACAACAGCCTTGTTTCTCTGTCTTTTTTTCTTCTTCTTCTGTTAATTTAGAACATTAGGAATAAAAACTCCTAAAGACCAGGAAAAACACAGTATTACTCAAGGGAGTTTTTCTTCATTAATATCCCATCCAGATCCTCAACACTTCACAAACATCTTCCTGTACAATGTGGCACATTTTCAAACAGGAATCTAAGGCAAGAAAGTATGGAACAGCATGGAGAAGATGCAGTTATCCTCTCTGGAAGAGTGTTTGAGCTTAGAGCTTTCCACGGGTGTGCCAGCCTGCTTCTAGCTCCCATCCTGGATGAAAACATGGAGAAGACAGGGCTCTGTCCCCAGGGCACCTCTAGATAGCCCGCTGAAGCCTGGTTCAGCCAAGGGTGCCAGGAAAGGGTCCCAGCCCCAGCAGCCTCTGTAGTGCTCCCTCGTGATGGATGAGCTGGGCTGATCTTACCCACCACAATCCTGACCCCTGAACCCTAAGCTCTGCAGGTCAGTGGTCCTCTGGTTTTCCTTGCAAATGGTTTCAACCCAAGGAATATTTATGTAGCTTCTATAAAGTATCAGGATCCATATTTAGTCCCAGAGGAGTAATATGGAAGGAGAGAAGGTTCTAGTAATTTGGACCCTTGGTTTGTCTATACCTAATATTTATTCCATAAACATCAGAGGGGGCTTCTAAAAACACAGCATGGCCAGAGGAGTACACGGTGGAGAGGAAGGGTGAGCCAGGGATAAAGGTAACACACATTCCAATAGGTCAGTGAGGTCACTGTTGCTAAAACAAAAACCAGCTGTAACTATGCAGCTCAAACTGAGGCTCTAAATAAAGCACTACTGTATGAAGAAACAAACAAAACAGAAGGAAATAGAACAAATAAAAAGGTACTAGGAACATTTATTTCCTTTTCTAGACAGAGCCTCATGATATAGAGCCAAGGTTCTCTATATAGCCTGTGTAGACAAGACTAGCCTTGAACTCATGCCTGCTTCTGCTTCTGCCTCCCAAGTGCTGGGGTAAAAGGCATGTGCCACCATGCCAGACTAATAAAAAAAATGTTTCGAAGGGTGGCACCTCTTAGTAAAGAACAAAGGGCATTCAACAAATGTGTTAGCATTATCTTGGTACAAGTTCCAGGCTTTACCTGAAGTCCTTCCCCTGCAGAGCCTGCCACCATTTATACCAACCCGAAGAGCATCAACAGCCAGGTTGTGCTCAGGGGACCACAAAGCAAGATGTCAACATGGTCTTAAAAGCCCATCTCAATGCTGTTTCCCTCCACCACATTTCTGGGTTTCCTCTAGGGGCATTTCCCATCAGTGAGACGGCCCCTTCTGCACTGAAGCTCCACACGTGGGGAAATGAGAACTCACTGAACGGCTGCATCTCTGTCTTTGAGAAGTGGTGTCTCCTGCCACTTGATGTAGACTACAGGGCAGGGAGGTGGCTCAGGAGCGGAGGAAGGGACACCTCTGAAGCATGCACTGGAGATGTATATGCGAGCTTCCTTCTGGGGCGTGTGTGCATGTGTCAAGGATGCAGAGCCACACAGAGACAGATGCTTCCGATGGAACCCTGAAGAGCAGTGTGGACAAGTCAGCATCCACTTGAGCATGCCCACATGGAGAGCCGTGTAAAGACGGACAGAAACAGGACTCTGTGAAATGCCCTGCCAAACTTCAGCTTGGGGTTGTATGCTTCAGACCGCCTTGTTCTTGGTATTTATTTATTTATTTATTGCCTCCGAAACTACAAAGAGTGGGCTGTCCACAGTCTCAGACTTTAGCATTCTTCCAGCAGGTTGGGCAAAAAGAAGCTGGGGAGAATATGGAGTAGATAGATGTGTTTTCCTCTTGGCTTCAGGGAGCCTTTCAACTGTCCTGTACTGAAAGATAACTTCTGTAGCCACAGTGTACACAGAATTGGGAAAGGCAGACTTTCCCTGTATTTTACCATGAATGAGGAGCTGTGATGCTAACATTCCCGGCTGAGTTGACGAGGATCGTACAAGATACTACCCAGACTTCTGCAGTCACATCCAGTCAGGCCTGACCTCTGACTTCTGCCTCCCCTGCTCTGTTCATGTGGCCTCTTTGCATTCATGAGATCTCTTTGTGGCATACGATGCAAGGGGGAGCTGTCCTCAGCAATGGGGTCTTGCCACCAAGTTTAGCTGAGGCGCCATTGGCAGTTCATAGCTTCTAGGAGAGGGAAGTGGATTTCCTTCTATGATGTGGTCCCAGGTAAGTTGCTCATGCCCCAGTGTATAGTCTTACCATCCTGACATATTGGTAGTTAACTGGACTCAGTGGGTTATGGAAAGTGTACATGAAATTTTGAGGGGAAATGCTAGGGTGGTAGGAGTAGTGGGGAGAGAGTCAGGGTGGATTTGATCAAAACATATTGCATGCATATACATAATTCTCAAAAAATAATTTAGATATATATTTTATAAGAAAAGAAACCAGTTGGAAGAAAGATCAGAAACCCTTATAGCCATGGGCTGCATGAAGCTAAACAGAGTATACATAAGAAAAGCCTATAGGATCTTCTGGAGATGGTTGGTGCTATGTAAATGACCTACAAAGGATCAGAACTTCTTGAGGCTCAGAGCCTTTGAGCGTCTGTGCAGCTCACTAGCCCATTTCCATGTTCTTTTTCTATCTTAATAAATTGATAGACTAAAATGACAGAAATTTTATAATTGCTGCCATTATCCATGTGTTTCTAGTCCAACTTATCATCTGGGACACCAGACCCTGGAGATCCCAGGAGATGTGCCCTGGACTATGATCTAAAGCAATCTCCTGCACCAAAATACAGCTAGATGCTTAGAATGTTTGGCCTGAGCCAAGCAGTCTAAAAGTGGGCGTGTCAAGGACAAGTCTTCAGCAACCATTTAGCAGGTAGCTGAGATGGTAAGCAAGTTTTTGCTGCTAGCATTCTATCCATGCCCTTTGCTGGGGAAGGGAAGGGGGAGAGGAGGTTGGGAATCTCTGCCTCTGATCTTGGTGGAATCTATGGTACTTGGGGACAGCTTGGTGGAAAACACAAACTATTGCCTCTGGGACCATAAGCTCTGGTTTCCAGCAGTGCAGGTGCCTAATGCTAACTCTGGCTTCTCTACAAAAGAAATATGAAGCATGCTTTTTCTTCTGGAAAGATTCATAAGAGAGCAACTCTGAGAAGGAAGGCGAAGTGATACAATATCTAAGTATCAATCTAAATACCAGGTGCAGACCTAGCCATTGCTATGGGAGCCCTAGAAACCCATTCCGAACATGGGTTGTGGTCTTAAGGTCTGCCCCGTCTGCTGTCTGCAGCAGGTTTGAGTTACATAAGTCCTGTGAGCCATCTGTCTAGTCATCCTCCCATTGTGTGGCCTGCCGCTTACATGACCACCAATGTGGCATTTTCATGCCAGCCCCACTCACACACGGGCACGGAACCTGCACAGCAATCATGTGCCTGGCCACACATGGCTCTCCAAGAACAGTCACAAAATCATCCTGATTCGAGTCAATGCACATTTATTTACTGGTCATGGAGGCGTCTGACCACACCCATGTCCTGATGATAGGACATAGCAGCTGCCTGTGTGCAGGTTAGAAGCTACGTGGGTCGTCTGTATCTAGGCCATCCCTGAGTGCTTACAATTCTGCATTGCAATCAAACACACAGTCTGAAAACTGCACTATGGAAAGCAAGGTATCAAAAAGGTATCCACCCTTTTGGAGGAAACCACCAACCTCAAACCATCCAACCAATCCAACCAGAGCCAGGAGCAGGTAACCTGGTACTTCACTCACTGCCGAAGCAGAAATGCCTACTTCTTCCCCCACTAAATAGACATCCTTAGGGGGTGGGGATGCTGCTTTCTGATGCTCCTGAGTTCTTTCAGCACTTGGGACAGCTTTGGCTAGTGAGAGAGGCCTTGCCCTCATTGTGAAGTGCATGTTGCAGACATACGGGTCTTTTTCTTAGGGAGCAGCCTTCTGAAGTCAACTAGTTTGACTATTCTAATATCATCCATGAACAAAAACAAAACAAGATAAAATAAAACAAGGGGCAATGAGAACAGTGATGGCCACAGGCCACACTGCTGATTCTAGCATGATGTATACTCACAGTGACATACTTAGCCACCAGGGTGTTGTAATTACAGAACATGTTTGGCTAGTGAAGGCATTTACCCATAGCAAAAAGAACATCATGAACCAGGTCTCAGGAGAGGGTTCAAGGGGGAGATGAAGGCAGCAGGCGGAGCTCTAGGCTAAGAGCAGAATGGGGGTGATTCTGGAGGGGTGAACTAGGGTCCTTATGCTAATGCAGCAAGCACTTCACAAAACCCTAGCCTCACTCTATTTTTTGTTTGTTTGTTTTTTTTTTATGTGCTCTTAAGTCTGTAATTTCTTCATCTTCGAAAATGCAATGGAGGCTCAACACACAGAACCAGCGTAAAAGTCAGAGTCTCCACTCTCTAACAAGGCTTTCAGGCTCGGGAACTTGCTGCATAGATGGGGCTGGTTCTGCACTCAGAGATCCATCCGCCTCTGCCTAGGAAGTGCTGGGATGGAAGGCAGGCACCACCATGGCCAGCCCAATTCTCTACATGTTCACTTCCATCTTGCCACACATGCTCTAGGAGGCCACGGGCTTCCTGTGGTGGGCAGGGATGTGGACAGTGGCTGGCTGGACAACATACAGCATAGCCAGATCCTAGAGGACAGATGACCAGATCATCCACCAGGGAGGTCATTTGTACCACACACTCACTCACCCCAACCAGACAACTTCAGGCTACACTGTACCAGGAACACACAAGGGCACCCCTGTTCAAGCCATAGCGGGTGTCTACAATGTGCCACTGTCGCTACGCCCTCTGGCCACCTTTGCAAGCTCCTCTTTGGCTTTTCACTGCTCTCCTCTTCCACTATGACCGCATGTCTTCCCCTGGTGAGTAGGGGAATTCATGGTCCACCCATGCCTGCAGATGCCCCTTAAATGTCAACACTTCCCATGTGGCTAGCTCTCTATCTCCACCTCCTCGTTGACTTCTGGAAGTTCCTGTGTGAACTGCCCAGCAGGTCCTCCAATGCCATCCCTCACACTGAAGTCCAGGATATTCCAACAACAAAGGGGTCTTTTACAGTGTCAGGCTGCTCATCTCAGAGGACCAGACAAAGGGTTCTTCCTTCTTCCCTTCATCTCTCCTGCCTCCTCCATGGCACTGTGGCATCATGTCCACCCCCCCATTCTGGACAAGGCCCTGACTTTGGGTTTGTATGTTTCTCCTTCTACCATCCAACAATAAGAAGAACCTGCTGAACTGATAGAGCCAGAATCTCCAAGCCCACCATACGATCCCCTCCGTATCTGATGGGGTTGCCAGCTAACCCCTTTGATTGACAGAGCCAGAATCCTCCCTGATTCTCACTCTCCCTACCCTGTTCTTCAGCTAGGATTTCCTACTTCTCTGCCATCTTCAGAGTTGCGCACGACTACCTTCCCCATCCCAAGACTCCATTCTAATGATACTTGAGCAAAGATTTCCTTGCCTTCTCTAGCAAGTTATGGAATCATTTTTTTTTCTTCTACAACTATTCCCAGATAAGACTGACATGGCTCTTACTTCACATAGGTGCTCAGTAAGGCCATGCTTGAGAAACACCCATGTTAAATATCAGACTGTGGCTGGGGACTTCTAAACACTCCATCATAGGTGACCCCATGTACAACCTGGACCGAAGGGTTCTCTCTGGACATCCTTCTCTCCTCTCCAAGAGTGTAGAAAAAAACCTGTATGATGACTTCTGTGCTGAGGCCTCCCGGAAAGGTTTCTGTACATCAGACCATCACCAGGTAGTCCTCACAGAGCTCCCTAGAATCTGTTCCAGGGCGGAGAGGGGCATGCATTGCCAGCATGGCACAGGGCCTGGTGATGATCTGCAACGATTGAAGGTGGCAGAGCAAGCGGCTTGAGGATAAGGGCATGCTTCTGTTTCAAAGGGGGAGCTCCCACCTCTCCCCCTCTCCTTAAGGGCACAGAGGAATCGTCACATGTTGTTCAGGATGGCACAGCCCTCCATGCCAGGCACTTCTAATTTGAACTACAAGGTCTAGGCTCATAGCTATTATATAACAAGCAGGTGAATGTCATAACATTTTAGTGTGAGGCTTCCTGGAGCAGGAGTGACCCCAGGTCACAGATGGGGGTAAACATCAAGAATGTGAGTGTGTTTGCCCCCCTCCTTCCAAGCCCTTGGAAAGGAGGGGGGCGAATGTATGAAGATGGTCCCTAAGGTTTCTACCCTACTATTCAAAGAACCCTGAAAAATAACATGAAAATGCTTTCACCTTAGCTGTGCCCAAGAGAAGCTGAACTCACTGCAGTGAAGGGGATGGGACAGGAGGAAAGTCACAGAGTTGGCTTAGAGGGATCCACAGTTTTATAGCTTACCACCTGGCTTCGTGTGTGTGGATTGTGGCCGGGAGGAATTTGATTTGGAGTGGACCGTAAGAACAATGCCTCTAATGCTTCCTGGAGCAAAAGGACTTTAGATCCTTATTTCAAAGTGACAGATATGGCTTCCTAAATGTTTGTGCAAATGTCAAACTCCCCGTCAACCTGAAACCACCTGGAAAGAAGTTAAGTGACAGGCAGTTAAATTAAGAAGTTATAATTTCGCTGAAATGTTTCAGGGACCTTTTCAGCCACAAGAACCAAACTAAGTGACTTCAGTCAAGCTTAAAAATATCTTGAGTTAGAATAGACTACACATGCCACCCTTCCTCCTATGTGTATACACACACACACACACACACACACACACACAGAGAGAGAGAGAGAGAGAGAGAGAGAGTGGGGGGGGGCAGGCCGTGGGAAGTAAAGACTGAACAAGTACAAAATGTATAAGGACTTGGTGGACACTAAGCCACTCCCATAGGCTGCATCGGTGTGCCCCGGGCCTGCACACCCACCTCAGCCCAGCTTCAGAAGCCAGGACAGCTGTCCAGCACCTTCTCTCTTTGACTCAACTCCATGGGTCCTGCGACTGAGACACCACTGGGCCTCCAAAGTCATATTGGTAATAGAGGTATTCTCATGGATGCTTCTTGAATGCCAGAGAAGTTTCCACTCCTTGCCCTTTCTAAAGAAAAAGGTCTGGGGATCCTATTCTCAAATCCAGCACAGCAAGAGAAGTAGAAGCTGCCCTTCTCATTCCCCCTGTGTGTGCATGCGCACGTGTGTGCATGTGTAAGCCAGAGGCCAGCCTCGGGTGTTGCCCCTCAGGTATCATTTTCCTTGGCTTCTTGAAGAGTCTCTTACTGAGAACAGGTACTGGTTGATTAGTCTAGGTGGGCTGGCTGGCAGATACCTTTCTGTTTCTGCCTCCCCGGCACTGGCCACCATGCCTGGTGTTTTATATGAGGGCAGTGGATAGTACTCAGGCCCCCATGCTTGTGTGACAAGCGCTGTACCCACTGACCCTCCCCCTGTCCCCTACAGATGTTTTCTAAAGAGGACAACACATGGGCTAGAGAGATGGCTTAGTGGTTAAGAGCACTGACTGCCCTTCCAGAGGACCTGGCTTCAATTCCCAGCACCCATATAGCAGTTCACAACTGTCTGTAACTCTAGTTCCTGGGGATCTGACACCTTCACACCAATGCACATAAAACAAAGGGGTTTTATTCGTCTTTTTTTTTTAAAAAAAAAAAGAGGACGACACATTTGGGAGCTGAAAGGATGCAGGGGAGTGGGCTGGGAGGGTGGGGTGTGGATGTGGGTGGGGTCAGGACGGGACACAATAAGAGGTAGACGCTGGCCAGCTGAGTCAGCACCAGTAGCCAGTTGGGGACTGCTCAGGACCTCTTCCAAATACAGGCCAGGCTTCCATTATGGGGAAATGATTCCAGAGACCACTCTTGTCCTGGAACGATCACTTTAGGCCACTGTCACTCTCTGCCACCTGTGAATCTGAAAGAAGAGCTACTTAGCCTGCCACCTGAAGCTCTAGCTAGTAGACCCCCAAAGGCCCGTTGGCCAGATTTCTGTGAGAAGTGTTGGCAGCACTCTCTCCTGGCACCACCTTGATGACTCTAGACCGGAGCTCCAAATGAGAGGCAGGTGTAGTCGGACAGTGTCTGGTCAGTGTGCAAACAAGGCACTCTAGGTATACCTCCCTGAAGGTCTGCAGAACCGGCTGCCACCAGCAGTTCTGGCCACTACACTCAGATAGGGGGACTCTCACTGTTGGCATCTCCCTAAATTCTATGTGTCTGGAGAAAACAAAGAAGCCGGGGCCATGGACTCCCCAAAGACCAGGGAGGACCATAGGCTGGTGAGCCTAGGGCAGGGCCATCTTCAAGTTCAAGGCTGCAGAGCTGTTGGTACTGCCTGAGGTCTGGGGCAGCAGCCAGAAAAGGAAACAGGTGGCCATTGTGTTCCAGCTAAAATAAAACCTTAGTTAACTATAATCAAGCTATTATTCACATCCCCAGCCTCTTCTGGGTTCATGGCCGCTGGGGCAGTATAATATCTGGGAAGTCTCTTAATTTTACTGGGCCTCAGTTTCCCCTGGACCCTACACTGCTCAAGATGGAAGGGCTTACAGGGCTACTCACCAACCATACCCTATTTCCGCGACAGTTATCTGTTCATGTTTGCTGCCTGAAAGCACGCCCTGACTTGCCTCTGATCCTCTAGGATGCTGAGAAAGGCCAGTTTCCAAGTCTGGTCAGGGAGCAGACAGAGCCAGGGTGACTGTTTGAGTCTCTAGGACAGTCAGGACACTCCATAGATCCTTGCTGTGGTCCCTAGATCTCTAAGGAGAGAAGGAGGCTCATCAGCTTCCAATCTGCCTACTTCTGCTTCAGCTGTGAGTGGGACACAGTCTGTCACTGGCTACCATAGTCTACAACATTAAGAGGCAGGTGGGTGAGGTGCAGCACCCTGAGATTCAGTCTGGCAACTCCAGAAAGATGCATGCTCTCTCTCACAGAAGCCCAGTTACCAGGAGAGCAGAGAAGCTGGACCGCTGCTCCGGGGTAGCACAGAGATGATTTCTTCTAACCCTTTCCTCTTGTCATGGTTGAAAAAAAGACGAAAAGCAAGGCACACACATGTGCGCACGTGCACACACACACACACACACACACACAGTCACAAAAAGGGAAGATGACTAAAGATAACTGCTGTTTCCTGTCTTGCTTTATCCATAAGAAGGGTCTGGAGCAGTTGGAGAGATGGCTCTGAGGTTAAGAACACTGGCTGCTCTTCCAGAAGTCATGAGTTCAATTCCCAGCAACCATATGGTGGGTCACAACCATCTATAATGTGTTCTGGTGCCCTTTTCTGGCCTGCATATGCAGGCAGAACACTGTATACATAGTCATTTAGTAACAACAACAACAGCAACATAAAGGGTCTCGAACCCAGGATGGGTTGACTATGCTAAGAGCTTGAAAGACGTGTGCCATCAGCACTTCTCAAAACCCCTTGGGGTATACTTTCAGGATATTTTCACATTGAATTGTCATGATGCTCTCAAAAGGGAGGCAAATGGTGGGCTGTCCTGAGCAGGGGCCCTTGCCCTAGGCCAAGCATCTTCTTGGTAAACTCTGAAAAGTTCCTGGAAGAAGCAACCCTTCTGACTGAGTCTGAAGTCACAAGGGGGAGGCATCCAGGAAGGGGAAGAGATGCCCCAAGCAGAGGAAACAGCTCAGAGAAGGCAAAAGAACATTAAAGTAGGCCAGTGGGAGCGTGGTCACTCAGGTACAGCTGGCACACATTGGGGAATGTGTCAAGTTCCAGGATACTGGGGATGGGGGTTGAACCCGGATCTGAGTCTAATATGTTTTAAGAACTTGGGCTTCATCTCTAATAGAGGCTCGAGCCACTGTTTCTCTTTCTCTGAAACTTGACATTGGATGTTACTGATCAGATTAGCATTCTCTCGGCTTATTGCATGCCCAAGCCTTTCCTGTTTCCTGGCCAAGCCATTATATCCCTATTGACCTGACCCTTTCAGGTGTCTGAGCTGCGGCTGTGATCCATGAGTCATGATCCATGAGTCATGAAATTTGGATTTTGTCTTTTGGGCAGTATGGAGCAGCTCAGAGGTCACATGTGCAGACTGCCGCTGGCAGGAGTGGCAAAGGCATGAAGATACCCCACAGGTCACCCCCAGAATCAGTGCCCAGGTCTATACCCTAACTGAATCATTTAGAAGACAACAACCTGTTCTTAGGATGGGAGAGTTGAGTCTTGGGCTTGTGAAAACAAAAGGTCCTACCACTAGAGAGCAGACAGGTCCATCAAAGAGTTTGGGGTGGGGGAGTGCTAGGGTCGGAACAGGAGCAGGAGAGGAAGGAGGGGCTTTCCTGCTGGGAGACCAGGATGCTCAGGAAATGACCAGAAGGCAGGCCTGGCACTGAAGCTAAGACTCCAGCCCCAGCCCCAGCCCTGGCTCCCCTTCTGCTGAGGCCACCTGTGAGTAAGATGAGAAGATTTAAGGAACTGGAGAAGAAGGGCAGAGACAGGCCAGCTGACAGACAGCACAGGGGACTTAGGATCTGCTCCCGATGGCTTTCTATTTTAATACCCCCTTCATTAAATAATGTTTTGCCAATGGCCTCTCCAGCTTGCGAGCAAGGTTGGATGTGGAGCTGACAGGAGGTCACGTAGAATGCCCCCAGAAGCTGACCTTGCCCTGGGCAGGCAGGTGACTTGTCTAATAGTGAAAAGTGACAAGTTGCCAAATGTGACAGGGCAGGACGGTCAAGGATGTAAAGCAGGTCATGGTGGGGCGTACTCTACAGTTGGCGGGAGTTTAAAGGGACAGATGCCAAGGTTATGAAGCATGGGAGAAGCCAATAATAACCTAAGTGGAGAATAGACACCACAAGGACATCTGTGCAAAGTGAAGCCCTCTGGGTAAGCACTATTATGTGCACCAGGGGACAAAGACAACAAGATAATGGTGTGACAGGCATGGGGTGCAAGAGTTTAAAAGGTGCCTCCATGGCTGTAGCATTGTCTTAACACTAAGATGAGGGTTGAACTGCAAGCCGGACCCACAAACAGTGGTGGGCAGAGTGAGCCGGTGCAGTGGCTCTCACACAAGGCAGGCCCCAGAACACATGCAGGTTACCCGATAGATTCTCAGAAGCTATCCAAGGACATCCGAGTCTGAAGTTCAGGTGCATCCAGAATCTGCATTTTAAAATGTTCCTGAATGGTACTGAGACTATTAGGACCCTTAAGAGACTCTGTGAAGGAGAGGGACTTTGCAGCCAGCAGGCTTTGTGGCCACAGGTGACTAAGCCTCCTCCAAGGTGCTCATAGTCAAGGTCACCAGGTTAGCAAGCTCTCTGAGAAAAGGCCTTGGTTGGAAGCTCCTGGACTCTTGGGGACTTAAGGTCTTTATGGGCAGGTCAGTGGCAAGCCAGCGATCCTGTTTCAGGGTGTGTGGTGATGACCACAGGGCTGTCCACGAGATGCTCCTTTGAGACAGCTACTTACTTAATGACCCCCACAAGCAATTCCCCTTCTCTGTTGTCAAAGCAGGATCTGAAGGCACACGGGTTGCTGGCACTGGCAACCTGGGGCTGATCTAATGTGCCCTATATCATTTATTTTTTTAATTAAAACTACATTAATTCATTAAATGTGTGTGTGTGTGAGAGAGAGAGAGAGAGAGAGAGAGAGAGAGAGAGAGAGAGAGAGAGAAAGCATAGAAGTCAGCTATTTTTTTCCACCTGTGGGTTCCAGGGATAGAACTTGGGACATCTATTAGGCAAGCACCTTTACCTGTTGAGCATCTCCTAGCCCGGACCTTCATCTTTTCTATAACAAGGTCTAGAGGGAAGGAGCCAGTTGGCTGTGACAGAGCTGAGACCCAAACCCAGGGAGCATGACCTCATCCACAGTGTCCTCTGTCTGTGTTGCCAGCATTCAGTCACCAGTAAAGACATCTGTCAGCCTGGCCACCTGGGGTCTACATCCTGAGCAGGTGTCAATGGTTAGACACTTCTGTGCTGGGGCCAGAGTTCCCAGGGTGGGGGGTCACACACAGCTGTCACTGCCCACATCCAAATTTGGACCTTCCTGGCCCAGAGTTGTCGGGAAACTTCCTGGTGGGCCAGGAACAGTGCGGCATGGACTAGTGACAGACTGGGGACACTCTCCATCACTAGCACTTAGCCCCTCTGAACTGGACCTTGGCCAGCAGGAATTAGCCTGTGAGCCTACCATAAAGGAGTCACCAGAGAGACCCAGGGGAGGTTCCAATCTGATCAGAGAACTGAAGCCAGGCAGCTCCAGAGTTCTGGGGAAACTAGCTGATCACTTATCCCCAGCTCACAGCTTCCCCAGGGCCTCTGTGTCATTTTGGTACTTATCTTGGTAGGCAGAGGTCAAGCCAAATTACATCTCTAATGAAAACAAAACAAAAAATGTAAACACCCTCACCTTTGGTCTTACCCATTCTAGATGTCTTTTTCTCCTCCACCAACCTACAGACCACACGATATAGCATAAGAACAGCTAGGGTTTCTAACAGAGGGGAAAAAATGGCTGCAAGTGACATCAAAGGACCTGGTTCATCGCAAGACAAGCTGTGCCTCCGGTCAGGGGTCCCACATCGATGCTGGCAGAAATCCCCTTTACAGGGATCCAGGCCACCTTCCGGTTGGGGAGGATACTAGCCAAGAGTGTCAAGTGTAATTAATGTAAAGCCATGTGGGCACACTGGCCTGGTTCTGACCCTCTGGCTGGGCCCACCTGTATAGAGGGGAACTGATCCAGAAAGAACGACAAGCCAGCCCTCGGAGAGGCCCCAGCATGGCCTCTCAATACAGGGTTGCAGTGTGAGCGGTCACGGGGAGAGAATGCATGGCACTGTGGACCCGAGTCACGTCCAAGAAGCTGAAAGTCTTACCCAGCGCATAAAGAATGGAGATTGTCTAAGACCCCCATCCTCCTAAGTTTAAGGGAGAGCTTTGGGAATGCACAGGAAGCATCTGTGCACTGCGGCTGTGCCTAGGGTAATGGCTTCCACTGGACTCAGGTTTCCTGGAGAGCCAGGCCCTCCACTCAGCTCTCTGTGTAGTCCTCAGAGCACAACAGCTTGCTTAGGCGGCCTCCGAATGTTTGCAGTTGTTAGAGTTGCATAATGAGAACCAGTGAGGTGAACAACCTTCAGCTGGTGAAGGTGCTCGCCTGACAAACTCGAAAGACCTGAGTTCAATCCTGAGGCCCCTCCCCCATGGTGAAAGGAAGAAAACCAACCCTCTGTAAGCTGTCCTTTGACCTCCGTGAGTTTATCATGGCATGTGTGCAGGCAAGCACACACAAATAACCACGTGTGATGAAAAGTATGTTTTAAAAGAGTTGAACGAAGCAACTGAAACTAGTTTGAAAGCCTAAGTGAGCTGGAAGGTGAAGGACGGCTTTCTTTCGGGTTTTCGTCTCTAACAAAGGCTAATAATTATTGAGCACATACTGTGTGCCACTCACTCTCCCGAGAGCTTTACTCGGGATACCATTTACTCTTTGCTAATTCCCAGACAACAGGAACTGCCATTATCCTCATTTTACAGACTGAGAAACTGAGGCAAAACGGAATGGCAATCTGCCATACCCAGAGCACACAGTAAGACTGAGGTTCAAGTTGGGAGGGATCCCCCCAGTCCACGGTACCACTGGGAAGTGCTGGAGCTTTTAGAGGTGGGGCCCAGCGGAGGTCTCAGGTTGCTGGTGGCAGTCCCTGAAAGGGGCATATGGGTGTCAGTCCCTTCCTCGCTGTTTTTCTTCTCAGATGCCATGAGGTGGGCAGTTTGGGCTCCATCTGATCCCACCATGACGTGTAGTCTCACCACAAGGCCCAGAGCAACAGGGCCAACCACAGACATATGTCTCCAGAACCAGGCCAAGATAAGCTTCTCTTTTTAAGGAGATTGTCTCGGGTGTTTTGTTATGCTGGTGGAACTCTGACTAGCATAGCTTACGTGACCTCCAGTGTCCACGTGGGACTGATGACTGCCAAGTGATTCACTCAGAGGAAAATTATTTCTGTCTCCTAAACCAGAATGAGCTACTTAGAATGTCAGAACTATAAGCCTGCAACCAGAAAGGGGATCCATTTACAGAAACCTGAGTGAAGCCATGAATTACACCCACCCTGCCCCAGGACCATTCCACGGAGACATAGCCACGAAGACCTTTCAGGGGCAAGGCCTGAACTTGTTGGGAGAGGGTCAGGAACCCATGCTGGGAACCTCCCTATCAATAACTACTTCAGATCTACCCCTCCACATTTCCTAGCATGATTTGATTGGCTTAATACCCTGTTCTACTCCAGGGCAAGGCAGAGATGTGTACCAGTTGCTTCTCCCATCATCGCCAGACAGAGACATGGAAGCACGGAAGGAGGTGCGGCTGATTCCAGGAGAGAAGGCAAGTGGCTAGAGCAGCTATGTCTATCTGATGTAGGCGGGAAGCAGAGGAAGCAGGCCAGCCCAAGAGGCCATATTGCCTCAAAGGGCCATTTCCAGTGATCTGTTTCTGCCATCACAAACCTGCATACCAGCACTACCGTATGAGAACCAAGCATGTAACAAACCTGAAGACACTTCAGATGCAAGCCATAACAAGAGGAGATGCCCCTCCTCAGTGTATCTCTCTCCTCTCTCTCTCTCTCTCTCTCTCTCTCTCTCTCTCTCTCTCTCACACACACACACACACACACACACACACACACACATCCTGTGACAAAATTTAAGGGAGGAAGGTCTTATTTCAACATACAGATTGGGGGTACAATCCACCGTGTACAGAAGGAAGGCATGATGAAGTTCGTTGTGCTAGGAGATACAGCCAGGACTCTGCAGACCAAGAAGCAGAGAAAGGGGACCCCTGATGCACTCTATCCATTTCCTCTTTGTATTCAGTCTGGGAGCCCCAGCCTGTGGAATGATCCTACATACATTCAAGGTGAGTCTTCCCTCCTCAGTTGAAGTTTTCTAAAGATACCCTCACAGGCGTGTCTAGAGGTGTGCCTCGATGCCCTAGATCTTTCTTAACTTGTTTGAAAGATCAGAATTAACTACTGCACCTAGAGAAGCCGAGGCAAGGCAGCCATCACAGCATGGGAGTGGCCATGGATGCTGCTCGTCAAGCCCTTACTTCACAGCCTTGATCCCCCAAGCAAGCTGTTGGTTGTCATCAGGTTGTAGGGTACTGTGGGTTTGTCTGTGTATTGTCCCTGTTCTCTGGCATTGTGATGTCATCCCCCAGGGGTGAAAGGGCAAGGAGAACTGGATGCTGGTTTAGCGAAGGATCGCCATACTGAAGAAGTCAAAGCCCAGAGAGTTGGCTGGAAGTCAAGGGAAACAGGCCCCACTGGTCTTGCTCGAGGTTCACCCACTGGGATATGTAGCCTGCCCTCAGTCTTTGTTCTTTCTGAGGCATCCCAGAACCACAGGTTTACAAAAATCACTCCAGTGGCCAGCGAGGCGGAAACATACACAGGCTGACAAGATAGTTTAGCAGGTAAAGGCTCTTCCTACACAAACCCGATGATCTTAGGTCAATCCATGGAACCCACACAGAAGGAGACGATCATTTCTGAGAGTTGTCCTTAGTTCTTCCCATGCACACCATAGCACGCTGTCCTGTGTACTCACACAAACATCAACAACAATAAAAAATCTATAAAATAAAAACAAAGAACCAAAGAAACTCAAGCATAGATCTTTTTTCAATAAAAAATGATGGGACCGGTTCTGATAGGAGGGCAGGCTCCATCTACTCAAAGGCCAAAGATCCCTTCGAGTGGTCCACTGGAGGTGAGCTGACATGCCCTGAATGGGCCTCTTTGTGCAAAAGGATGCAGGATGCTCCTGATGGCTTTAGTCTAACCAGAGGTCAGGCTGCCTGAGAGCAGATGACAACCCTGCTTGGTTCTGAATGTATGGGATGGAGAGGAGAGACGCTGGGGGAGGTGGGGACAGAAGAAAAGGCAGGGAGCAGGTGTGACTCTGCAGGTCAGTCCAAAGCCCTCTTGTCTAGGCAGATGTATAGGAGGTTTCAAAGACAAATCAAGTCAGGAAATGCAAATGAAACAGCAGGACTCTGAAGGCTGAAAAGCAAAGACCTTGGCCTGGCCAGCTCCTCCCAGGTGGTTCTGAACTCCAGCAAACACTGGTGTCAGGTGGGAGCCAGTTACAGAGTGTTTGTATGACTGACTTGGATCATGTGAACAGCTAGACCCACAATACCTTCCTCACCACAGGACTCCTGGGTCAGGTGCCTCAGAAACCCGGCATCCAACAGGGTTGGGATCCATCACGGCTTTCCAACAGGGTGCTGAGGCCTGCACAAGAGGAGTCAGCACCTCACTGAGGCAGCCAGCCGACCTGACACCTCCAGGCCCCGAGCAGAGGAACACGGCTATTCCCTCTATTATAGCTCCGTCCATCAACCTCCAATCTGTAGTCTGTGCATTCGCGGCTGTGTGTCTCCTGAGCTCTGCAGGCAGAGTGCTCTGGGATGAAAAGCATCCTAGCAATTTGGCCTGCAGAACAAAAGCCCATCAGCTCTCGGTGCTGAACATAAGGCAGCTTGACTTCGCGATCAATCAGTCTGGTAGCAGGGGAATCTCTCCCCCACATTTCCTGCGCTGTGCAAGGAGGAAGCCAGGAGCAGACTGAGTGCTGGGCACCGAGGAAGACAGGGGGTGAGCTCACATCTGCCCTTGGGCTGACCAGGCTGTCCATGGACCCCACTGGGCCCCACACCCAACCACATTCAGGATCCCCTTAGACTCTCTCATCCATTCCTACAGAGGGTCCTCTGAAGCTCGGGGCTGCGCTGCTAGGCTAAACACCCTTGGTCTGGCTCTGGAGGTCTCTCATATTCCAGCTCACTCCACCTTTTCCCACTTAATCCCCAGAGCCCCTCCAGGACAGCGGTAGAAGAACAGGTCCTCCAGGTTCCCTCTACTGTGTTATCCTCTACTTTGGGGCCTCTTGCCATGCTAGCTTCCTTCTGGGAGCATTCTCCCAATTCAGGCCAACTTTGACCCTATGCGATGTTTTGACAGCTCTGTTCCTCTTCTCCCACGAGGTCCTTGCAGGCGATGGTACTGGCAGCAGTCACAGGCCTGGGGTGGAGTCCCAGCTCCCACCTAAATGACTCACTCTGCACAGTTTATCTAATCTTACTTTCGAAAGAAACAACAATAACAGTACTAACTTCCAGAACTGGAAGAAGGAGGAAATTAAATATTAACATGCCTGTCAATCATCACTCAGCACAGCGTTTGACACACTGTTAATTCTGTGAGGGGGGAAAATCCCCACTGTCTAAAAGTTTCTAAGGTTTATTCAACTGGCATTATTTACCTCAACTTTCCTCTTCCTCCCCCTCCTCCCTCCCTTTCTCCCTCCTCTTCCTCCACCCCTTCCTCGTCCCTCTCCCCTCTGTCTTTCTTCTTAATGTGCACTGCTGCAGATCAACCCTGGGCCTTGTGTGGGCTGGGCAAGCACTCGATCACTGAGCTGCTCTCTCGGTCTAGGACTCCGAGACCAGGGGAGAAGAATTACAAGAGGAGCTGCCTGTTTTAAAGGTTTGGGAAGGAAGCCCTGCTCCAGTCTTCAAAACTGGCCACTCCTACAGTCAAGATCACTCCCAGGCCACTTGAATTCTCCCTCTGCAAATCCCTGCAGCACGCCCCCACCCCCGGGTCTGTCTCGCGCGGCTCAGTGTTGTTCATTATGGTTTTTCGATCTTGGTTTTGTTTAATTGCTTGCTGGCTGCCTTCCTTTGTTCCCATGCAGAGGAGAGTAGGAGGGTAGGTACATTCTGACTGGATTGGTTCTGTTGCTAAGGGCACAGTGGTTGTCTAAGTCAGAGCCTCAGACTTGGTTTATTTATCTAGGAAGAGAGGAAGCAACCCCCTTCTTATTTACTTGGGACAATATGCTTCCAGTGCCCCCCTCCCCACGCACATACACATACAGAATCTGTTTATCGTATCTGCAAGCGCAGTGAAAACCATCTCCCCAGAGTTTGCTTGGAAAATTACTCTGAACACTTTCAGTTCAATGAGGCCTGTGATTATAATCGGCTCTTTTTTAATTCCTAATTGGACCCCTCTGGCTCATATGGCAGGGGCTGCACTGTGCGGCCTACCACACCCAGCAGGGAAGCCCAGGAGGGCTGAAGGTGAAAGGTGGAAGGCTGTGGCCTGGCTGAGGGGATGACAAGGCCCCTCAAAGGGCCACGGGTCTGCCCATAAGTGCTATCATCCTGGATGTGATCACCAAATACGAGGGCAGTGGCTTCAACTTCCCAAGGCTCTGCCTAGGTCTCTCGGGTGCCAGCATCATTCAGTCCCACTCGGAGGAGGACAGGATGGGAAAGTGTGAAGTCCTGGAGAGGCTTCCTAGCCACAGAATGGAAAACTCAGGTCTTGAGCAGACTCTGGGGCTGCCACCTCCTGTGGTCCACAGGACTGAGTAAATCAGGTGCCACAGGCCTTCCTCTCATATAGGGGCGGAGATGGTAGATATGGACACATGACTGGCAGGATCCTGCATCCAAGCAAACAAGGATGCCTCAGCAGAGTGCAGACAGATGGGGTGTGTATGTGTGGGGGGTACATCCCCCCACGCTTCAGTAGGGATACACACACCGTCAGGACAGATGACCGGCCTCTTCCTCCTCCCCACCTGCCTTCCCTGCCGTTTACTTTGCCAGGCTAACTGCTGAGGACAAGAGACAAACACTTCTGTCATTCTGTGAGTTAATTGCTTTTCTTCTAACCAAATGCCTGGCAGGAAACAACACAGGAAGGGAAGGATTTCTTTGGGCTCGGAGTCTCATGGTGTAGTCTATCCTGGCGGGGCAGGTGTGGTGATGGGAGGGGCTAGCGGTGGCAGCAGGAGTATAAGACTGTCTGCTCACATCTCTGTGGACACCAGCAAGCAGAGAGTGACTGGGCTATAGTCCTCAAGGCCAGCTCTCCAGGGACCTGCTTCCTCCGAGGAGGCCTCAGCTCCAAACATTCTGCAACCAACAGCTGGGGACAAAGTACCCAATACATAGCTTGTGGGAAATTTCACATTCAAACCAGGACTTAAGCACGGGGGCCTCCTGGGAAGGTTCGCGCTGCTCTTATATTTGCCATAGCTGGGGCTGGGGAAGGCAGGGATCAATGTGTGGGTCTAAGGACCGTTCCTCTGTTCAGTAGGGAGAAGAAAAGGTCCATGGGAGCAGGCTCCCTACACCCATAACCCACACTTTCCCCTAGGGTTAAGGTTGCGCCATCTCTAGAGGCTGAAGAGCCAAACCGCTTACTTTTTGTCTTTCACGTGCCTTCTGGAAGTTATTTCCTTCCAGATCTTATCCCAAGTTACACATGCTAAAAATAACCACCAAGTTATGTTTTTCTCCCATGACAGAGAACTCTGCATCTTCAGCGGGCATTGGAGGTGGGCAGCGGGTGAATGCAGTTTGAAGATGTCCCTGGGGTGAGGTGTGCCCAGGGCGAGTACCCTCTGCAGGGTGGAATGTGGAGAGCAGCCTTGGATCCTACCAAAGATACATCCTCTCATGCCCTGCCTACAGAAATGTGTGGCACACACTCTGGAACAAATTGCCAGCACCTATTCTCCATGGCAACACAGACACCTATCTGCTCCAGTAAATTCCCATGCTGACTTAAGTCATCCAGCAAAAGAACAAACATGTATGCCAACCTCGGGCTATCAACAAGACTTCTCCATGGGAGGGGAAGGGATGGCTACTTGGTAGTGCCAGATCCTTGGGCTACAATTGGGGCAGAAAGTGGCCAATAAAGAAAAGGGACTGACAGAAGAGAATTCTCAAAGCCACTGACCAGGCCTTTGCCCTGTGAGAGGACAGTGAGGGAATGAGGTCACCACTGCTGTATGACACTGTCAGGTGAAAACACTAATGAATGACAATAGACCCTGACTTAAAAACCATGAGCACCACACGGTGCATGCATGAGACAGTGTTCCTCACAACCCTCAGACGCGAGGTTATTCCCTGCCAGCTGCCTGACCCGCCATTCCCTCTGCAATTGCACCATGAAGGTGTCTTCCATTCCTGGTTGTGTCTTGGTAAGAAACACTCCATGGTGGGAGAAGCATGGGATACAGGCAAAGTGACCTCCTCCTGTGCCACTTGTGTGTGACCACAAGGGACATCATCACATTTCCTTGTCCACTTGTGTGTGACCACAAGGAACATCATCACATTTCCTTGTCCACTTGTGTGTGACCACAAGGAACATCATCACATTTCCTTGTCCACTTGTGTGTGACCACAAGGGACATCATCACATTTCCTTGAATGAATGGTTTCCCCACCTGGAAAGCAAAGTTTCATTTCTGTGGCTCTGACAGAAGGTAATGTAGGGGGTTTATTTCAGCGTCCACTTCCAGGTTACAGTCCGTCATTGTGGGGAAGTCACACTGGTGAGAGCCTGTAGAAACCGACCCCAGCACATCACATTCACAGCCAGGGGCAGAGACATCAACGCATGCCTGCTCACATGCTCACTTGTCAGTGCCCAGCTCAGTCCCCCGACTCCTCCATGGTTCAGGATTTCCTGCCTGGGGAATGGTGCCACTCACAGTGGACTGGGTCTTCCCAAACCAACTAACTTAATTAAAATAATCTCCTACAGACATGACCACGGGCCAATCAAATGCGACTGTCTGTCTCCTCGGGTGACACAAGGCTGTGACAAGGTGCCAGTTAAAGCTAGCCATCACAGGTGCCAACGATCTTGTGGTTGGGAGGATGAAAACGACCTGAGAAAGCCTCTGCGACTACAAGGTACAATACAAATGATGCTTATCGCTAAAGCAGGGCTCAAAGGGTTACGGAAAAGCACAGGTTTATAAAGGGGACCTTGCCTGTGGTTTCTTCTTCAAGGACAGAACAGCCATGTGAAGCGTCTGTGGAGGACCAGAAGTCTGAACTATGCCCATGTGGTAACCTCAGTGTCAAACTCTTGTCTGCATAGTCTCAAAGAGGCTGAATTAGTGGGTGTACTTCTGTTTCCTTCTGGAACTATTCCAGAAAAGAATCAGCAATTTTCACATGTGCATAAATAACTTTGACCTATTGCTATTTTGCAAACTTTTTTCTTTTTGCAATTAATAGATCCTAACCAAGCCAAATAAATTATTTGGCCATTGTCCTATAATCCATATGATACAGGATAAACATGAACTATCATGGTTTAACAGTTATTTTAATCTTAATCCCATTTTTTAAAACAGTTTTTACACTAAGTCAAGTTTTGGTATACTGTAGATTTTGTGATTCTTTTATATTTTTTTTCCTTAATGGGCTCTTGCTTAAGGCCTCCCTATCAATCAAAAGACAAGTAAGGTTAGAAGGTGAAAGTGTCTTACTTGGGTATGACAGCAATGCACAAAGTCATTCCCTCTAGGTGGGTGGCCTCTTATTTGCTGTGATTATATTTTTAAAATACAATGTCTGCTCTGAGGCACTTTATCTGCAATTAAGGCTGTTTACCATTAGGTGGCAGTAGGGTCACAACCATGGTTTTCTGCATAGCCTTGACTAGATTACTTCTAGCAAGAGATGGGAGTAGGAATCTGTATTTCGTCCTTTTTCAAAAAAAATTGAAAAATTAAAACAACTACATTTGACAGTATCGGAGGAGTAATCTTAGTCTTTAATACTTAATATGAACAAATATTCAGTATTTATGGCCTTTAATAACTCGTCACTAAATATTTAATTGCTGGGATATAAAAGCATTCTCCCCCACCCCAAATAGATACAGACTTCATTCTAAACCCTCTGAGAATCCTAAGCCTGGGTGCCAATGCCTGCTTTTGAGTTACGGGACCCCATACCCTTGTTTCTATACTCCTGTCTCCTCCATGGCAGGGGACCATGGAGTCTGACTGTTTGAGGCCCCTTCAGAATTTATTGCCCTGGCTCCTGAGAAGAAGAAAGCAAGAATATGGCGGCAGGCACTTGAGAGTGATGAAAGCCAAGACATGGAAGAGGGGATGCTAAACTTTAACAAGAAAATGTGATGCTGGACTCTGGGGTTGGGGGAGGTGGCAGATTCCTCCTGCTAAGGGATGGAGACTCAGATCAAGAGGGTGGCATTGCCAAAGGAGCCCCTTCAGCAATGAGACTCACTCGGGGTCAGATACTGCTCACAGCACTTCATAAAGGAGGGGCGCAGAACACACACGCTCATGCTGACCGTCAGGCAATGTCACGCAGGTCTCATCACTAGAAGCAACCTGGGCAGGAGCACTCTGGCACCTGAGCATGCCTGTCACTTTACAGTTTGGGCTCCTGTGGGCCAGCACTTAGCTGTCCCAGGAGGGACTACGTTTCCTTCCCTGTCCTGGCTTTGTAGAGGAAAACACCTTTTAGCAAATCAAGTGACGGTAGGTACCACATCCCATCCTGTTCTTGGGTTTAACTGTGTCTCTTTGACTCTTTGCTTGACATGAAATGATTTATTCTGTTTAAAAGCAGTGGGTGGGCCAGTGAGATGGCTGGGGGTGAGGGTGGGGTTTATAGTATATGCTGCCAAGTCTGGCTACCAGAGTTCAGTCCCCAGACACACATGGTGGAAGTTGAGAACCTTTGTCCTTTGACCTCCACATGCATGTGAGCATATTCACACACAAAATATGTAAAACTTTAAAAACGTAATATAACAAAAGGAGTTGAGATGGTTTTAAGTTACAAAGTACATCATCCCAATCACTGCTCTATCTCTCTGTTTGTACAGGTTTGTGTATATGTATGTTTGTGTATATATGTACATATGTGTGTGTGTGCATGTTTGAATGCAAGTACATATATATACATACATATACATATACACACATACACACACACATGGAATCCAGAAGTTAACACTGAGTGTTTTTCTCTATTGCTCTCCAGCTTAGTTTTTACGCCAGGGTCTCTCCCTGAACCTCAAGTTCAACATCCTGAAGTCTCCCTTGAGTCCTAGAGTAGGGGGAACCCCTTTTCTGTCCCATGTAATAAGCAAGCATACCCATCTTGTCCTCTAAACTGAGGGAGCACAGCCTCTGTCTTTGAGGGACAGCCCAGCTAATCCCGGGATGATTCATCAGTCTCTTGGGGTGTTTTCTTCCTCAGCTTCTCTTCTCCGCTGGATTACCCTCTCCCTCATCAGCTATGAGTGTCAGGCAGACTGTCCTCAGTGTATATATGTCCTGGTCTGGGGAGGCCACCAGCACTGGAGACAGAGCAATGGGACCATCTCCACAGAGCTCTTGTGAGCCCTGGGTCCCAATGGTTCCTCAGTTACTCTGGCAGCTGTGACTGAGGCAAAGCAGGGTCCTGTGTTTGCATTGATTCACCATCTAGCAGGGTTCTTTTATTAATAATAAACTGAGTTATGTTACATTAAAGAGAAATTCGTGATGGCCAGCACATGGGTCTTCTCTTAACAGGAGTCAGAGTGCTCACTGCCTTGGTGGCTTCAGGGAGTCAGACATAGGTTCTCAGACGTGTGACTCCAGGCCCAGGCCTCAGGTCTGCAGAGTCAATCCAGTCCCTGTTATCAAGGCACAGGACCCACAGAGGAGAACGGTGACTGTGGACCTCAAGGGACCCACAAGAGGGACAGACAGACCAGCACTCAAGACCACAGGTTGGGAGTACAGGGAGGAAAGAGGGTTTTGACCCACTGGGGATGGGAGGCAGCTTGTAGAAGGATGCGTCCCCCTTCTAGTCAGAGAAGCAACCCAAAGCAATAACAACTCCAATCATGCTTCAACCCACATGGGAGCCTGGCTAAGCTGGAGGCTTCCGGTCTAGAGAAGGTTGGAGGACTTAGGAAGGAAGGTTAGTCAGTCTCCGACGACTGGCACATGCAGAGTCCCAGCCTCCAGCAGACTGACTCTGACCACCCAGGGTCTTGCCTGAGTATTCTCTGAACCTCTCAACTCCCACTGGCACAGCCATGGTGCCGTTCCAAACAGCAGGCAGCATCTTGGGTATAGATTTTGAGCCCTCTACTTCCTCAGCCCACTCAGACTTCACACTTTCCCCCAACCTGTTTTTGCCTGGAACGGTTTCTCTAAAAGGAACACGAAGCCTCTTTTCTTTCCCTCTTTGGAATAAAACACTCCTCTGAGACCATCTGCCCTGGAAATGCATCCAGATATGTTGGTGGCTCTTCTTCCGAGATCACAGGCCAGCACCCAGAAGTCCCCAGTGTCCGAGCCCTGCAGGTATACTTGTGCCCATTCTTTTTAATTTTTTGAAGATTTATTTTCTGTGTATTTTGCCTTCATGCATATCTGTTCAGTGTGTGTGTGCCTGGTACCTGAGGAGGATAGAGGGGGCATTGAATTCCCTGGAACTGAAGTTCTGGGTACTTGGAATCGAACCCGGGGCCTCTGCAAAACAACAAATGTTCTTCACTGCTTGGCTATCTTCCCAGTCCCATTCATTCTTGTCTGCCCTGAAGGCTGCTGTAGGTTGACATTAAAAACTAAAGGGTGTTGGAGGGCCTCCTCTAGCACAATGGGGAGTCAAAAGAGGCTAAGGAGGGAGGGGTAGGCAGGGGAGGTGGGGCCAGGAGTCCTGGGTTCAAGGTGTGCTTCACCCATGAGTCAGCATGTATCTCGGCCGAGGGGCTCCATCTTGTCCTACCTAAGCTTTTTCTGAGTCACAGACAGGAAGCCCAGTCCAAGAAGGCTGAGATAATCTGGGCTTATGGTAGGTGCCATATTTCTAGATCCAAGACCACTGCTCTAGGCCCAGAGACCTGCATTTCTGCATAGCTCCTGGCAAGGAACACGTTAATATTCTTAGTCTATAAGTAGCTCCTGTGGTTGTAGATAAAATTAAGTGGCGTGGCTATTTTGGTAGAAAGTCAGGTAAAAAAAAAAAAAGCTGAAAAATAAGCTCTCTGTCAAATGCCAGCCCCCCGCCCCCCCGCCACACACACCCTGTTCTTTTTTTATGCCCATTTGGTATTTGTTTTTAATTCTGGCTGATTGTCAGTTTTAAAACCTGATGCATAGCGTGGCTTGCTATTCCGGAGGCGTTATTTTAAGATAAAACAATGTAAATTCTGCCTTGGGATGGCAGATGGCTGGCAGTTCGCTGTTTGGCAATGCAACTGGTATGGTATGTTGAGGATTGAGAGCAGCAGGTACAGGGCTCAATTCGAAACCGCCACAGATGCTCGGAGGGAGCGGGGGAGGGGCGCAAGCTGGTCAGGAAATTAAGAACGGTACTGGGAGCTCAGAGGGAGGAAGATGGTAACTAGCTGAAAGTTTGCTTCTTCTGGGCTCTACTTATTCTCTTTCTTTCTCTTTGGCTGCTCCGTGGAAACTCGGGAAGGCCCTTAGACATCAAGAGCAGGGAAGAGCTTCTAATTTTGCTTCAGATCAGTATGCTGGGCAAAGCTGGGGCTCCTTGGGAAACTGAAAGGTGAGGACAAAGCTGATAAAGGGAGTCTCGGATGTGTTATTCTGCAGAGACATGCAAAGTGCAGCATCAGGCAGGGAGCCCGAACCCCGTAATGGCATCACGGGGAGGAAGGACCGGGGTCTGTGACAGACAGACAGGTCTGCCCAGCATGGACAAAGGCGGTGTCTCTCATCTGAAGATCCCCCTCCTACCAAGTCTTCCACTGACACTTTCACTGTGGGCCCAGAGAGTGTGTAAGGTGTTGGTGTGCTGGCCTGGAGAGGAAACAAGTCGGGAGACCCATTCAAAGCCAATGAAGACATCTGAACGTTTTATAAAATGGTCGCTCACCCGAGGCCTCTCCCCTTAGAATGTCAAAAGGGCTCAAAAAAGCAAATTCCTCTGACTATTTGTGTGTGTACATGTGATTGTGTGACTGCATTTATGTGTGTGTGATTGTATGTGTGATTGCCGTGTGTGTGTGTGTGTGTATGTGTGTGTGATCGGAAGTATAATTTTTTTTTTTTTAATTCTTACAGTGCTGGAAAGAAGCAGAGATGCTTTTCCTGACAGCCTCAACTCTTTCTAGGATGCCAAAAGGAACGGGAGGACAGACCTGGGGAAGCTGGGGCTGTGCAGAGCTCCTGGTGAGGCCTTGAGCAGTGTCTCCTGTGCAGCTGCTGAAGGTCCCCAGCACAGCTGAGCCAGGGGAGCTGGCTTGGACGGTGTAACTACACAGGAAGTATACCTCCTGGGTGCTGGTGAGCAAGCTAACAAAATTCAGAGCGCTGTGGTCCTGAGGAGAGTCCCTGGGTGAGGGGAGTAGGGCTGAACTGGTCCTTGGATTACATCTAGTCATCTGGGCAGAAAAGACAAGCAAATCAAATGTGGGTTCACAGAGGAATTGCTCGTCTGGACTCTGAGTGATAAGCAAATGGTCTTTGAGGTCTCAGAGAATTCAAATGTGTGTGGTGTCTCCTCAGCTGGGCGTGGCTGGGATGCAGTCCACACCCAGGCTTGAACCCTCAGCTGAATGAAGAGTCTGCTCACTCGGGGACAAAGGGACGACCCAGCTGCGGTTCCTGCCCTGAGCAACCACAGTGTGGCTGCAGTCACGTGAGGATGTGAGCCAGTGGCTAGAGGATAGAGACCCTGGAGGGCTGAGGGGCTCTGAGCTCCTGGCTCCTCTGGGAGAGCCTGGGTATGGACACAGTTGACTTTGTATAAGGGCTCCTTCCCCTTCTGACCTACTGCTCTGGGGAGGAACACAGTATCTTCACCCTCCCTTTGTCCATAGCAGAACACTAGACGGCCATTTTCCCTGATCCACAGGCCAGAGACAGGGCATCTCCCACAGAAGAGGCATGAGAGTTTCTGGAGACAAGGAAGTCTGTAAGAGGGTATGAGGCAGCCAGAGGGGCAGTTCTGGGGAACGCTCTGCTGGTTTTGGTCCCGGCCAACCATGCAAACCATGCCAACCACATTGGTGAAGGACTGGCAAGGATTCCTGAATGTGTCCCGCGAGTACCCTTAACACCAAATGGATCAGAAAGAAATTCCTCCACCCAAGATGCTGCAAAACAGCACGGCTTCTGCTGTTGCAGGGGGACATTTAAGTGTGTAGAGAGGGAGGGCAGGGGTGGAAACCAGAACACGTAGGAGGTAGAGGTGGTAGGAGGGGAAACTGTGGCTAGAAATGGACACAGAAAGACAGAGACCAGGAAGGACCCAGGACCACCAGGCATGAACTGATCTTCTAGTCTTTCCAGTGATATTTTGCAAAAGGAACCCATCTGAAACCACCCTCCTCTCTGGAGGCAATGGTGGAGAGATAAGGGGAAAGCTTCTCTGTGGGTGCTGGGCTCTCTGTGGGGTGCTGGACTCTCTGTAGGTGCTGGATTATCTGTGGGTGCTGGGATCTCTGTGGGTGCTGGGTTCTCTGGGTGCTGGACTCTCTGTGGGGTGCTGGGCTCCCTGTGGGTGCTGGATGATGCTCACCTACAGGGCAAGTGTCATAGAGCTTCTTCCTGGCAGTGGGCAGGCTGCTGGGAGTGCTCCCACTTGCTGGCGGGAGTGCTTCCTGTTAAAGGCAGTCACATCTTAATCATTTCCATTGTGTCAGGCATGGCTTCTGACACGTTTATTATCAGAATAATCTTGTGGTAACAGAGTGATGGTGGGATTTTTTACACCCATTTTTTAGGTAAGAAAACTGAGGCTCAGAATTAACTAATTCACCCAAGTCTCACAGAAAGTTGGAACAAAGCCAGAATGGAAACCTCAGCTCTTTGTCTTGAAAGCCAAGCATCTTTACTTTGCTTCCTTGGAGAAAGGGAGTCCTGCAAAATGAAACTCCAGTTGGACAGAAGAGTGAAAGGAAGCACAGGGTACAGGAAGTTACTTCCTCCAGGAAATGGGCAGGAGGGCAGTGACAAGAAGGTAAAAGACACATAGAAGGGTGACACTCTCATGTTTAACATGTTAGGTGTATGTCAGGGACACATGGTTTATACAACGAAAATCAGAGTGGCTTAACAAAGTAGTTTATTACTATTGTGTGTGTGTGCATGCATGCACTGCGTGAGTGTGCGTGTGTGTATGTGTGTGCATGCATGTGTATAATGTATTTGCATGTGCATGTATGGCTCACATGTGTGTGCATGTATGTGTGTGTGTGTGTGTACTCAAGCATGCAAACCATGGTGAGTGTGTGGAGGTCAGAAGACATCTTTGTGGGACTCAGGTATTGAACTCTGATGTCATGCTCGCTTAGCAAGCCTTTACCCGCTGACCCTTCTCACCAGCTCCCCTACTAACTCAGTTATTTTATGTGGATAGCTGGTTACTGGGTATACGTTTAAACAAAGAGCCAAATGTAGCTGGCTCTCTGGGAGTTGGGAGGAAGGCAGAGAGATCCTGAAAAGGCAGGGGTCATCAGGCAAGTCTCTCAGCAGCAGTTTCTACTTCTGTCCTGAGTCCAGTCCTGAGGATCCTTGTGAGATCAAAGGACAGGTTGATGCAGCCCAGGACCCAAAGATATCTGTCTCCCTGACAGGGGAGAGTCAGAGTCTATGAGATCATCCTTCACCTTGCCCCAAGCCATCAGTGTGTAAACGGGAGTTAGAGACTCGAGCTGGGAAAAAAAAGTCTCTGTTCCAGGCCCAAACCTCTGCAACGAAGTTTAATGAACTTTAGACACAGACTCCAGAGGGGCCGGCCAATCAGGACCGGGAAGCTATTAATGTGACTCATGGCAGCTACAGGAAGGCATCGCTGCTCTCGGCTCTGCCTTTCCTAGCGCTGCGCCTTTCAAAAGGCCTGTTATCTCGGGGAAGGTAGCAAATGTCTTTTGAATTATGTCTTCAAGAAACAATACTTTCCTGCTCATTAACTGTGGGGGTGGTGAGGCATGACTGTGAGCTGTGAGCCAGGCAGGACAAAGGCAGAGGCCACCAGGGCACGGCTCGGCTCTATTAGCTGGGTAGGCTGTTTATTGGGTGGAAAACTACTTTATAATTAGGGAGGGAAGCCAAGGCACAGGTAAGTGGCTGCTGAAGAAAGTACTAGAAGAGACAGAGGCAGGAGAGCCACAGGCTTGCTCCATCCCTCCTCCCCTAGTCAGGGAGGTTCATTCAGAGTGACAGGCAGGGAATTAAGAAAGCCAGTTGAACACTTGTAACTTGGTATCTCAACTTAACAGTACCAGAGAGACCCTGCTCACACCCTAGCGGTGACCTCCTCCCAGACTAAGCCCGGATCTTGAGTCTCTGCCACCTAAACGAACAGCCATTCTCTTGGGAGAAAAGACATATTACCAAAACACAGCTCTGTGCTGGTTTCATGTCACATACAGGACACTGTATGAATTATTGCTGGACAGCCATGGCAAGCTCTACTACCATTAGCTTAAAATCCCACGTGGGGGTGTGTTCCAAACAGATGGCAACGGCTGTGGCATTGCCCCCAGGGTCTGTAGCAAAAGCACACCAAGAAATTAAACTCAAAACCCACAGCATTTGCAACCCGACTAGGTGATGGGAGAGCCCCCAAAGTACATGACCACGGGCAAGGCCACCAGTGGTCATGAGACACTGGGCAGCCAGCCATGCTGGAGAAAGCCGAGTGAAGCAATAGGTATCTGAGCATCAGCATCAACACATCCATGGGTTCTGTGGCTAAACACGGGGGTGGGGGTGGGGCATGGAAATCCAGCTGAGGCTGTGAGTAAGTAGTAGGCTCCATATAGCTGTGAAATCACGAAAGCAAAATTTCTACTGAGCAGTCAGAAACCAAAAGGACAAGTCAAAGGTCAGAGAAGTGCTGTGATGTGTAAGAGAGATGCTTTCAAAAGCAAGCCACCGTCACCGCCACCGCCACCACTACAGTCACCGCCACCACCAATGCCACCACCACCGCCATCACATGGCTTTTAACAGCCGGTGAGGCAGCATAAGGAGATCTCAACACGAGAATAGCTAGATAAACCCGCCCTTCCAAAACTTCGGGGGAACTGTCTTTACATAAAACCCCAGTCTGCCAAAGAGGCCTGCATCTGAGACCGCCCTCTATCTTGGGGAAACCTGAGGAAGTAGGAGAAGTTGGAGTTGACATTGAGGTTAAACCTCAAAGCTTACTCAAAGAAATGGAAAACTAGGGTAGAGGAGAGCATCATTTGGATCACAGAGGCACAAATATCAATCAATCAAGATCATAGCATATTGTTTTCTGGTGGCACAAAGGCTTTCAGAACATGATGTGAGCCGGGCGGTGGTGGCACACGCCTTTAATCACAGCACTCAGGAGGCAGAGGCAGGCGGACTTCCAAGTTCAAGGCCAACCTGGTTTACGGAGCAAGTACCAGGACAGCCAGGACTGTTGCACAGAGAAACCCTGTCTCAGAAACCAAAACAAACCAAAACAACAACAACAAAAGAACATGATGTAAGACCTGAAGTTACATTATGAAATACTTTTAGAGCTGTAAATTAAGGAATATAAGAGCTAATATTAGTATAACACCATTTGTAATAATACATACAACAGTATTTTCTTCCTTATAGGACATGGAAGGTGGAAGATGGAAGCTTCAAAACAAAACAAAAACAACTGTGGTTTTTTTTAGGGGGGGAGGGACAGGATCTTGTGTAGCCCAGGCCGGCCTTGAAGTCACTATGTAGCTGAGGTCACTATGTAGCTGATCTTCTGGCCTCCACCTCCTGAGTGGTGGATGGGTACCATCATACGGGTTTTATGTGGTGCTGGGGATTAAACTTGGGGCTTTGCGTGGACCGAACAAGCACTTGACCAACTCAGACACAGCCTCAGGACAGGCATTTTTAAAAATCAGAAAGACATGAGGAAAATGATGAAGAGGCTCTTTGAGAAAAAGCCAAATGGTGAAAACTGGCAAAAAAAGAACCAAGTGACAGAGAATAGGAACTGGCCCCTGAGAAAGAAACCAAAGCGAGAGACAGAAAAGCATTGACATGCTTGGTAAGGCAGTTTCCCTCACAAAAAAGAGGTTTAAGACGACATATTGAAAAGTGCATGGCATGCTTCAGACCATCAACTCGGAATGACCAGTACCAAGATGTGACAGGAAGACTACAGGACTGAAATCAGAGGGTAATAGCCTCGGGGCATGTAGGCAAAAAGAGAACATGACTTATAAAGTAAAGGAGATTTTATCATCTGCTCTTTTACAGCAATATTTAGTGCTAGAAGAGCCTGGATAATTTCTTACATTTTTCATACACAATATACTCACACTCGTGATGAAAAAAAAAGTGTGAACAACAGTTTCATATCCAGCAAAACTACCTTCCATTAAGGGGATAAACTACCATCACCATGCAAGAGTTTGGAGAACACCAATTCCATGAGATGAGGCTTCATTGGGAATCTACTGAAAAATGAGTCTCAGACAGCTGGGGCAATGATGAGGGAATCAACACAAAGATGGAAGGAAGATAAGTGTTAACTGGGCACCCACCTATGGGAACGAGACTGGTAGAACCGCAAGGGGAAGATGTAATGTGTGTGTGCTAGATGGTTGGTTAGTGCTAGCACAGCACGCCTGAGAAACTGGGAAGAAGCAGGCCAACAGCATCAAGTATGTTCAGGTAGTTTCAGTATTGTCCCATAGGATACTAGTGTTGTTATTTTTGTTCTGAAATGATTGTGATAATCAGGGGATGTTCCAATTCCATGGTTTCTTTTTTCAAACAAGGATTCTAGGTTTTGAAGAAAAGAAATACAAATGAGATATGAAATTAGTTGAGTGAAAACTATAGGGTTTAGAATATGAAATGTCAGTTTGAATTTATGAAGTATTTGACACTTACCCTCACGTGCAATTGTATGTGTATGTTCCAAGAAACTGAAAAAGAACAAGAAGTAATGACCAAATGACCAATCCAGTAGCAATAAACATCTTTTGCCAAAGAGATTGGGTCACAGTCTAATCATGTGACTATAAGACAGTCGACACACTGAACTGCCTATTAAGTTAGTTTATCCAGACTGCCTGTCCCTGAATGCCTCCTTCCGTGTGGGTAGGGACTACTTGCTCCAAGCTTCCCAGCTACATGGAGGAATCCAGGGCAATGCAAGAGCTCAGCAGTCTGGAGTGGTACTGGGTCCATACTGATCGCTGTGGGACCCTAAAGGACCTCGGCTTCTGTTAGCTTCAATGTGAAAAAGCAGTTTCTTCAAATCGCTTTTGTCAATCATAAAATCAAGTTTCTCCGTTTTTGAGACTCTAGGCCCCAGCTCCTGTGGAAGGATGTCATACGTAATTATGGTCAAGTTCCAAGGATTCTCCACTGTCCCACTCTGAACCTCTGTCCTATGATGTCTGGGCCTTTCTGTTGTAGGTCCTCGGTCTTGATGGATTCCTGGACATATCTGCTGTTAGAAGCCCTCCTAAGACCCCCTCTCAACATCTGCATTCTAAAGCTGGAATCCAACCACCGAGAATCCAAGAGCAGCCTGACTCTACAGCAACTATGCCACGCACGCAGCCCAGGTCTTCAATCCTTCGTGCACTAAAAGAGTTGATAGGGCCTACTCCAGTCTGCACTCCGTCTCTGCCATAGCATGACATCATTTTCTGTTTCGTACACATAGTTAAGAGCTGAGAACTCAGGACTTCCAGAGCTGACAATGCTCTCCTCTGGAGCATCCTTTCCCATGACTTTATTTGCTCTGGTTAGGAAACTGAGAATCAAAGAAGTGACACACGCTTGGCACATGGTCTATCTCTCAGTGTCTCTGGCCTGACCGCTGCACGAACCTTGTACCAGAACGTGTGCTGAGCAGAGAGGAGTGACGGAGGGAGAGAGATGCTGGAGGAAGAATCCTGCTGCTGCAGATGACAAACCCTGCCCCGGAAGAAGTAAAGATGGAAAAGCAAAGCTGCCACGAACAACCAGTTGTCCCATCATGGGTGAACGGAAGCGTAAGGAAAGTCCATGATACTATTGACTCACAGGCCAAGAGCCACAAAAGCCTGCACACTTGTTTGTACCCTTCCTCCTCTGTGAACTTAGTCTAGGAAACGTTTATGCATTGTGACGGTAGTGTATAGGGTGAAGAAACACACACAACCCAAAGGATAAACACTGCCGGACTGGGTAAAGCCTGATGTACTGATTTAACAGATACGGTGCTTTATAACAAGCACAAACATTAACAACACAATGAAGTAACATTTAAGGTATGAAAGATAATGAGGTTGATTGAAATAGAACTGTTCTCCATAGGTTCCTCTATTTGAACATTTGGTCTCCAGTTAGTGGCACTGTTTGGGACTGTTTGGGAGGTGTGGCCTTGCTGGAGGAAGCATGCTACTAGAAGTAGGTTTCCACAGTCCTGCCACTTCCTGTTTTCCTTTCTGCTTTGTGGTTGCTATTAAAGCTATCAAAGCTCTCTCAGCTCCCTGCTACTCGCTACCATGCCTCCGCCCTGCCGTGATGGACTTTAATGCCTGGAAACCATAAACCACAACAAACTCTGTTGTGTTTCCTTGGCCATGGTGTTTTATCACAGCAATAGAAAAGTGACTACTACAGATAGTAATAAAATACTGATCCAAGAAAAGTTACAGTACAAAACAGAATGTATGTTATTGTAGGATCTTAACGCTTACGGTGTTTGTTACCAGAGGAAAGAAACACACGTATAAAAATACTCGAGAATAGGCTGTGAGGTGGTGCAGAGGGCAAAGATGCCTTCTTCTAGGCCTGATGGCATAGGAACCATGTGGAACTGACTCCTACAAGCTGTCCTCTGACATCCAGGCATGCTTTGTGGTAGGTCCACCCTCTACCTCACCACACTCCACAGACAGACACAGACACAGTCAGACAGACAGACCACACACACACATACAAATACAAATGTAAAACATTAACAAAGGTTCTCTTTGTTCTCTTCTTAAAAAATGTCCACTCACTGTAAAAACAAAAATTAAAACAAAATTCTGCTCTTCCAGAAAATTCCTTAAGAATTCATATGACCCTCACTGACTCACCCTTGCTGTGTGTCCTGAATGTGGGTGTTTAGTTTGCATTGTGCAGTGGGATTTCACAAACAATGTGGACTCCTCTAACTTAAAGCACAACTGTGTGGGAACTCAGCCGGAGGCTCAGCAAGACCTCGGTGAGCCAACTTCTCTGCAGAGTGGGAGGCAAGCCCTCGTGACGCAAGAGCACCCTTGTTCAGGGCTTCATGCCAAAATCAAAATGCTGTATGTAAGGGATGGTGATAGCCAAAGAAAGATACACGAAATAAAGGCAGAGTGCTCCTATGTGTTCACCACAGTGGCAAATGCTAACCCATAAATAGCAGCTGGGGCTGGGGTGGCGCAACAAGGTGCATGCAGTGTCCTGCACTGAGAAATGCATGCTGGGACAAGTTAACACATTGTAAAAAATCAATAAGAACTCACTGTGGTTCTCTTGTGCTTTGAGAAATTTTTCTGACACACTAACGGTCCTGCTTCCCTTTCAGAATAAAGCTGTTTACATCTTGAAAGTGTCTCATTTCATCATTTAATCTTGTGGTTTTTTGAAATACAAATTTTCCTACACATACATGGGAAAATATCTATTTATTTCTGTGTGTTATTGTCCTGTGTAGGGTTCAAAAGCGTTTTTGAAGTGGATAGCTGTGCACGTGCTTGGCATCTCAGAACATAGAAGGTGAAGGGCAATGAGTGGGCATGGAAAGAGATGGAGGAGAAGGAGAGAGCGAGAATGTGATTCTCATCTTCTCAAAGTCATTGTCTCCCACCAAACATGTCCGGGTTCCCAATGCAAAACTGCCATTGAAAGGTGGAGCCTTGGCTACCCACAAAAATCACACCAAAGAGCAGAGGAGTCGGCCACCCTGCTCTAAGGACTGACTCCTGACATAAGAACAAAGTCCTCAGTTCCAAATCTAGGCAATACAGCCTCTGAGGTGGGAAGGACCACCAAGAAGACCCCCATTCACTCCATCTCTGGGGCCCCTCCCAGACCCTCCAGGAAGGAGTGTGGTGGCAACCAGCAGCCGTGACTCAGCACAGCACAGCCATCTCTAGGGAATGCGCTATACAAAAAGCTTATTGCTACTGCGGGGGACGGGGGTGTTCTTGGGCAAGACCCCAAGAAGCTGAGTTTATTTAAGACATTGATCCTCTGTAGAAGGCAGCTCCTTCTCCCCAAGAATGTCCCGGAGTGTGGCAGCTCCCTCGAACAAGACTTTGTTCTGAAGTCTTTGTCTCAGTGAAAATGTGTGCACGCAGAAGCGTGCTCTGGCTGTGGTCCACAGTGATGGAAAAACTGCAGAGAGAGGAACTGTCGTGCTCTCTCCTCCTCCCACCCACATGGAGATGGAGATGGGCGAGGTGGCTGCGCCAGCGGAAGCACACCCCAAAGACGGTTCAGATGGCCGCGAGGAGCCGGCAGTGCGGTCTGCCAGCTGAGCACTGTGGATGCTCTGATATACTGCTGCATAGCGGAGCTGACTTTTAAAAAATAAAAGAAAAAGATAGCCGAGGCCTCTTCCTCCCTCTGGTTGCTATCGGCTCTCCAAAACACTGGGTCTGGCGTGCTTTCTGATCCCTAGAGTTTGATGTACGTTTGGTTCACAGACTGCAGTGTGTCTGCACCAGATGGCCTTGAGTTAATGAACACAAACTCATCACTTTTGCTCACCAGGGAAATGTGCAGCTCGATCTGATTTGTACTCTACAACTAAAAATATTTGAGTATTTTTAGGGAGCATTTTACCGAGACAAAATGGCACTTCAGGAAAGCATTCAAAACAAGGGACCGACCACCAAATTGCAACCGTGATCTCCTGTGCACTGAGCTGACTCCTTGGATCAGGCGCACGCCACAATTAAAGCCGTGGGCTATAAGCTGAATATCACAGTGGCCTCATTTTACCCTGTCCCCGCCCCTAATTCCGGCTCCAGTGTGCCGCCCCATGCTGAATTTGTGGTCCCCAAAGTACGGAAAAGGATACATTTCAGATGCTAGATGTGCTGATTTCCATTTTAGAGACCGGCCTTTCACAGGATATATGGTGCACAGGCATGCGTGTGCACAGCCTCTCTCTAGATTTTTAATGTCTTCTTGTTCATATGTTTTTACACATAACGATTTTGGATCCTGAGATGACCCACTAAGTGAACCCTATAGGACTTGCATCTTGTCCCACTCAGCTACGACTTTTTTGGGCTGACTTTCTTCCAGGACTTCAGCCCAGCCAACAAAGCGGTTGATCCTCATGATGGATCAGGAAATGGGAAACTGTTTTGTGCAGCTCATTTTCCCCCTCCTCCAAACCCCCACATTTTCTGCCGTTTTATTTAGAAATCATGGCAATTTGGCTCATGAACATTGAAGTCACAGCTTCATCAGTCAGCTCTGCTCTCTGCGCTCTCTCGGTTGAGCCAGCAGCTATGCAAGCGGCTTCTGCCCTCATTAACAGTGATTGCAGCAACCTGGGCCCACAAAAGTCACACACACACCCGCCACCTCAAACCTGGGCCCACAAAAGTCACACACACCCCCACCACCTCAAACCTGGGCCCACAAAAGTCACACACACCCCCGCCACCTCAAACCTGGGCCCACAAAAGTCACACACACACCCGCCACCTCAAACCTGGGCCCACAAAAGTCACACACACACCCGCCACCTCAAACCTGGGCCCACAAAAAGTCACACAAACACCCGCCACCTCAAACCTGAACCCACAAAAAGTCACACACACACCCGCCACCTCAAACCTGGGCCCACAAAAGTCACACACACACCCGCCACCTCAAACCTGGGCCCACAAAAGTCACACACACACCCACCACCTCAAACCTGGGTCCACAAAAAGTTACACAAACACCCGCCACCTCAAATCTGAACCCACAAAAAGTCACACACACACACACCTGCCACTTCAAACCTGTGTGGCCTCTCCTAAGAGCTCGGCCCCACCCAAGACCTAAAGAATTCCGGGGACCAGGTGTACGGTAGGTTGTGAGAGGCAACCCTTAGCAATTGTGTTACTGTGGGAAGTGGTTTTGGAGGTCAGCCTGCTAAGGGTCCCTACAGGCTGCACTGCCCTATGTGGGAGACAGTTTAATCAGGTTTCCAGTGAGGATGTAAGCATCAGGCTCTCATGGATCTTCCACAGTTGAAAAAGTGATTAAAAACATTGTGTGCGTGTGAATGTGTTTGTGTGTGTGTCTTCGCACACGCACACACGTGTGCACATGAGCGCAGGTGCCCTGGAAGATGGTGGTGCTGGGTCCCCTGGAGCTGGCGTTACATACAGGCAGTTGTGAGCCACTCCGTGTGGGTCCTGAGAACTGAACCAGACCCTCAGCAAAAGCAGGAGAGCCTCAGATGCTCTTAACCATGGAGCTATCTCTCCAGTCCCCTCTGCATGCTTCATTGTGATCATCTACAAGTAAAAAGTTACATCAGAAGAAAAAACTATCACTATCAGCGACACGGTGCTGTTTGGTTGAAATGAGTTCAGGAAGGGAAATTATCCAGGGTCTTATTTGGACATGGGGGTCACACGGGGAGGAAGCTTCCAGCCAAAAATCTCCAGTATCTCGGACCAAATGGGGCATTTTATTCTCTTTAGGATGCTTAGCTGGGTGTTTTTTTTCTGGCAATTCTAGAACATATCCAAAGCACTAATAGGGAACAATAGTTTTGTGCAGTAGTTTTAAAGATCTACTAGGTCAGCATCAGGGCAGACAGTAAGATAACTTCTGAATGCTGACCTTTCCCAGTTTGGCTGATGGTGACTTCGCCAGTCCTGGGTGGTCCTGTGACTGCAGAAGGGAAGCTGGGAACTCTGGGGTTGGAGGCCAAAGGTGGGTCTAACTCAGTGATGCGGCTATGGTGGGTCCAGACTCGTGTAACTCAGAAATTCACCCTACCGGTAGATTCACTCACGGGACACTAGAGAATGAAGGGTTTTGCTCTGCCCCCCCCCCCCCCCCCATAGATGCCACATCCAAAAGTCTTCAGGAGTCACAAGGACAGTGAGAGGAAAACCAAAGAGGCCCAGACTGACCTTCCCAACACTGTAACCTCATGTAGACTTAAGGTAGGTTAACCCTAGTTGAGAAGTAGTAGAAAACACAGAGGTTTCCATAGACACAGTTCTCTGTTGGTGAGGAAAGAGAACCATGGGGGGGTTGGAGATATTTGTTTGAAAAGCATTAAAATTCAAGCTTTCAAGAAAGAAGACCAAAGCACCAAGACCACTTAAAGGTCACTGGTTTGTGACCCGTGGTTTTACATAAAGAGGGGAAAGTGCTCCAGATGGCCTAGCAGGTTAAGGGAAATGAAATAGAAATCAAGGCCTTCGGACTCCTGGGCCCAGCAATTTCCCTTGTCATCAGAAGTCAGGGCAGCCCGAGGGGAGGCTTTACCTTTACTGAGTGTCCTTGTCACTCTGGACTTTGCGATGTCAGGGGCCCATTTGAGAGGACTCTGACACTCTAACATCCAAGAGCTGCCCACAGAGAGCTCAAACTGACCTGTCCCAGACACTAAGGACCAGCGGGTGCTATAGTCTGAATAGAACCCCTTCTGTTGACGGGACTGAGAGTAGAAATGTATAAAGGCCTTCAGGACCTGTTTAGATCACCTTGGGTTATTGGGACAGAGGTCCGCTGAGTTACTCGTCTTGTTTCTGTGACAAAATGCCTAGCACAAACAACTCAAGAAAGGGGAGAGGCTTTGTTTCAGTTCAAGCTCAAGAGGGGACACCATCCATTCTGGTGGGAAGGCATGGTGGTGGGAGGATGAGGAAGCTGGCCATGTCTCACGCACAGTCAGCAAGCCAAGAGAGTTGCTAGTGCTCAGTATCTTCCATCTTTCCACTCAGTCCTGGATCCAGATCATGGGATGGTGTGGTGTTGCCCACCTCACTTAATCCTCTCTGGAAACTCCAGACATGCCCAGAAGTTTTTCTCCTAGCTAACTCTAAATTCTATCTGGTTGTCAATCTAGAGTATTCCTAAGATCCCATATGGAATCTGGGTGGCCTGACAGGGAGAGGGACTAGTGACACACAATGCATACATACCCCTACCATGGGGAGACACACCCCAGGAGTCTTGTTAGAGCCTGGGCTGTGCTGTTTGGACTCCCAATGCTGCAAACAAATGCAATGCCTCTTTTCTCATGTGTGTATGCATGCCTTCGCATACACTGTGTGCAGGTGCACATGCAGGCATGGTGTATGCTCACACAGAATGCATGTGAAGGTCAAAGGACAACCTCTGGTGTTGATACTTGGACAGCGCCTTTCACCTTTTGTTTGTGACAGGGTCTCTCATTGGCCTGGAACACTGCCATACAGGCTAGCTGTCCTGTGAGCCTCCAGGGATCTACTGACTCCACCTCCCATCTCGTCATCACTGGAATCACAGGTATGAACCACCGCATCTAGCTTTTTCTAGGAGTGAGGCAAGTGCTCTACAGACCGAGTGGTCCCTCCAGCCCTCTTCACTGATTCATTAAATAGTTTCTGGCTGGCATTTTGGTACAGTAATGTAAACTGGACCAATCCAGTGGCTAGAGGGCCTCAAAAAGTGGTAAGGGGAGGGGAGGGGGAGGGAAATGGGAGGCGGTGGCTGGGAAGAGACAGAAATCTTTAATAAATAAATAAAATTAAAAAAATAAGGAACAAAAAAAAATGGTAAGAGCGGGCTGGAGAGATGGCTCAGCGGTTAAGAGCATTGCCTGCTCTTCCAAAGGTCCTGAGTTCAATTCCCAGCAACCATATGGTGGCTCACAACCATCTGTAATGAGGTCTGGTGCCCTCTTCTGGCCTGCAGGCACACACAGATAGAACATTGTAGAACATAATAAATAAATAAATGTATATATTAAAAAAATGGTAAGAGCCAAAAAAAAAAGTGGTAAGGGGAAGACAGCAATTCTTCCAGAACTAAGTTGCTAAAATGCCAATGCTATGCTCAATGATTAATAAGTATCAGGGCCTGTGCTGGGGATGTGGGACTGCAAAAGCAGTTCAGCCAGGGTCAACATAGTCTTTGAGGGGTACCAAGGGAAAGCGTATAGAGGAGAGAGACCTGAGCTGGAGGGGAATCATGAGGTCAGGCGCACATAGACTAATGTGTGAAACCAGGGAGCTGCAGAGGAGAGACTGACCCCGACGAGAGTCAGTGTTTTAATAAACTAAAGAATCAAGAAGAGAAGAAGTGTAGAGTGACATCAGCCAAGAAGACAGCACCTGCAAAGGCAAATGGTGAAATCACAGCGTGGAGCAGAGCGGAAGAGCTGCTCATTGCTTGGACCACTTCCCGTCACTAACGGAACCGAAATGGCTGTTTACAGCCCACAGCAACCACCACAGCAGGCAAGGTGAACCCACTGCCGCTGGGAGTGCTGTCACCCACCAAAAGCAATTTCTAAATATAAACTTCAGCAGTTAAATAATAAATGTATCCTGCTTTGTGTATAATTGTTTAATTTATGGTTATCGTGTATAATTTGCATTACCTAATCATGTTTTAAAATGAAGCAATATATTGCACATGATTCTTTGGATCTTTGTGGGCATTTTATCTCTTCTGTTCATCTAGGCTGGCATTCTGCATGGCACTGGATTATTCTGGTTGTTTGATCTTCTTCTTTTGGTGGGGAATCCAAGAACCTAAGCACATGGTGACAATCTCAGGCCACTCTACTGCCCACAGTGACCATTCCAGACATCTATCACCCACAGTTACAATCCCAAGTAGTCTACCATTCAGTGTCCATTTCAAGAGACCAAACAATAGTCCCTGTAGCAACCAGTCTAAACTTATTGTTTCCTTAATTGTACCCCAGCTTCTAGCTTTGGTCTCAAGGAAGAAAGCCAAACACATGCCCTAATCCATCACATATGTCCCTGCTGTGTGTCACATCTACAACTTCCTCGGTGCTCACTCGAAGCCCTCTCTTTTCTCTATGCTGAAGCCTCCTCTGCTTGGTGGGACTTTTTGTTACAGTAACCAATGTCCTTACTGCAGCAGACTCTGAACTGAGACCCTTTCCTTGTTTCCGTGAAGGCATGTGACCTCTAACCCCCTGGATGCATGCCAGGGCAGAGACAGTCTGGACTCAGGAGGGCAAGGACAAGCACCACATTAAGAATGACCAATAAAGCCGGGCGGTGGTGGCGCACGCCTTTAATCCCAGCAGGCGGATCTCTGTGAGTTCGAGACCAGCCTGGTCTACAGAGCTAGTTCCAGGACAGGCTCCAAAACCACATAGAAACCCTGTCTCGAAAAACCAAAAAAAAAAAAAAAAAAAAAAAGAATGACCAATAAAGCCAGGTATTGTGCCTTTAATCCCATTGCTTGGGAGGCAGGCAGATCTCTGTGAGTTCAAGGCCTGCCTGTTCTACAGAGTGTGACAGGAACAACAAAGAAAAGAATGGTAAGTAAGAGATTGGAGAGATGGCTTAGCAGTTAAGAGAGTGTGCTTCTCTCACAGAGGGCTCAAGTTTGGTCCCCAGCACCCACATCAGGTATCCCACAGCCATCTCTAACTCCAGCCCTAGGGGATCTGACACCTTCTTCTGGCCTCCATGGGCACTGCGCTCATCTGCACATAGCTACATATATACGAACAATAAAAACACAATCTTTAAAAATAAATGAATGACCAATGAACCATGAGACAGCAGGTGGGGCCTACACTGGATGAAAAGGCAGAATTATGGGAGGTTTTGAATTCTCACCCTCATCTCTCCATGTCCAGAGAACAAGCAGGTGACTGGGTGGGGGCTGGTACTACAGGCTTACTAAAGAGAGGAGAGTCATGTAACCTCTGCCACTGCGGAAGGAGGAAGGTTCATGGCTGCCTCCAGATCCTTATGGGATTCCTACTAGAGACAAGACACAGGGAAAGAGGTCCTATTAGAGCATCCTCATGTGTGCATGGGGTGACCAGCAGCACAAAGGGCAAACACGTAGACACAAACACGAGGAGGGAAGAAGACACGAGCTGAACTCCAACTGCGTTGCGACAAATGCCCAGCGAACTAGCCAGTCTCCAGCTGGGACCCAGGCTGTACCCAAACAGAAGGTTTGATTTTCAAATCCTTATCTATTAAGCTCAACTTCATGTAAATATGCAGTGATTGCCCAGTGTGTGTATGAGCATGTGCGTGCATGTGCTTTTGTGTTTGAATATGGTACACACATGTGTGTGTTCCCATGCATGCATGTGAAGGCCAGGAAATGACATAAGGCTCTATCAATCTCCATGCTATTCTCTTGAGAGTCTCTCACTGAATCCGAAGCAAGCTCCCACATTCCAGCCCTACACTCCAATACTGACACAGCAGGCCCACGTGGCCAGGAGGCCATCGGTCATTTTATGTGAGTAGTGGGGGACTGAATGCAGGTCTGCATGCTTGTACAACAAACACTCTTACTCACTGAGGCATCTTCCAGCTCTGGCTAAAATTTGTTATTGTGAGCCTAAAGCATCAGCAAAGAAATGGACCTCTGAAGATGGCATTTCTTACAAGGAACTTCCTGTTTCTTGTGACTCAAATATGAAATGTTCCCATAGGTTTGTGTGTTTGAACACTTGGTGACCCTTTGGTGTTGATGTTTAGGGAGAGTTGAGGAGCGTTGAGGAGGTGAAGCTTCTCTGGGGAAAGTGGGTCACTTGGGATAGAGCTCAGAGTTCTATAGCAGGCCCACTTTCTGTTTCCTCTCTGTATCCTGGCTATGGATGCAGTGTGAGCAGCTACCACAGTCTCACTGCCATGCCTCCTCCGTGATGGACTACCCATCCTTAAGCCCTGAAACCCAGCTGCCTCTATCGGGTATTTTGTCATAGCAACAAGAAAAGCAAGAGCTTCATTCTAGGACCACGGAGAATCCCTGCAGTGAACGCATCCACTCCCTCATGAGTCTCTGTGTAACACAGTGGACAGGACTGGCCGCTATCAACCACAAGTCCAGAAGAGCAGCTGCTGAGAGACAATGGCCAGATGATTAGAAGTCAGGGTGATGAGAGCCTTGCCTTAGTGGTCATCCAGCTGTGAGCGCAGGGCAACAGTAGAACCCAGGCCTCCCCCCAAATCTTCTTTCGGGTGACACCTGCTCATCTGTGGCAGGCGGAGAGGCTCCCATCCTACAGCTCAGAGCTAAGGATCAAGTGGCAGTGCTAAGCAAAAGGCCGTTACTTGGGTCTACAGTGTGTTCTGCCTTTAAAAAAAGTGATCTTTGGGTAAACAAGAACCACAAGTGGGGTCTCCCGGAGAGCTACTCAGCAAGACAGAGGATGAATCAATTCATTCATTTATTATTGATACACACATATGTCAGAGCAGGATCTGAGCTAACAGGGCCCTTCGTGTGCGGATGATCTCTTTGCCTGGATATGGAGAGCTGGGTAGGATGTCACTTAAAAATCTCTGCCGTTTATTGCTACGTTCCTGTTTGCTTGTGAAATCTTCAAATGAATATAAGCCATTTTAAAGATATTAAAGATGCGGCACAGAACTGTTGACTGTACTCAAGGGCCGTGAAGGACCCGCCCCTCAAAGACTAAAATGTCACATTTCCATTTGTGGAATATGGAGAGCTGGGTTGCCTCCCATCGTGGTGCTCTCCCCTGAATTGATCAGGAGACAATGGCTTTGGAAAGCAATTTGCAAATGGGCGGTACAACAGACATACACTTTGCACTGGGCGGGGAGTGTGGAGAAAAACACATGCTAGAAACAAATCTTAATCATCATAAATCAGGCTTCCGTTTGCTCAACTGTAATAATACAACCCGCAGCTCATTATGAGGCTTCAGGCCGCCTTCAGAACACGATCGCTCCTGCAGGATGTGCAGCATGGGTTGTTGCATCTGACGTGCAACCAATTATATCCTGTGTCAGCTCTGCTTATATACTGTTGGGAAGGGCGACAGACAGGCATTTTCAACAACTGGCATTCCCTCGCACTGAGATGTCACGGAGCCACCAAAATAGTGAGCTCCAAGTTCAGCGAGAGAACCTGTCTCAAAAAATAAGAAAGACGGGATGGAGAAGACACGGCTCAGCAGTTAAGAGCACTAGCTGCTCTTCCAGAGGACCCACATCACCGCTCATAACCATCAGTGAAATCAGTTCTAGGACCTCCAACAGCTTTTTCTGGCCTTCAAAGGCACCAAGCATACATGCGATATACAGACATCAATGCAGGCAAAACATTAGTATACATAAAATAAAATAAGATAGAGAAGTGAGTGAGGCAGACATCCCACGTGGACTTCATGCATGGTGCGTGCCCCACACAATACACAATGTATGCCACTGTGACCAGTTTAGGATTCAAGGCGGGATTGTTATAGACTAAGAGGCCCTTTTGACTAAAACGAGCAGAAATAATGGGGTTTGAGATGATACAAATATGACAAGCAAAGGCAAGGGGGATTGGTAAGGAAGAGACTTTGCCTCATACGATTCCTGCAGTAGCCTCCATGTTAACTTGGACATCAGACTGTCAGAGCAGAGTCAGGGCATTTGTGCTCAGTTGGGGGCCTCTCAGCATGGAGCAGTGTGTGCTCAGCTTCCCTAGAGACGACATGCTGATGTGTGTCAGGAAAATGGCTGCCTCGGTTCCTTTGAAGAAACGTGAAGACTGCCTTTGCTGAACATGGGGACTTTATAGGAATACATAGCTACCTAATGGTGATGGTGGGATGAGCGAGGAGGCTTCTCTGGCTCAAGGTCGTGCCTGCTCCGCTTTGCTGACTCTATTCAGCTCTATGCACGCTACGTTTACCAGTGCAGAAATGTTTTTCTCAGGAATGGAACACAGGGTGAACTTGACCTGTCTCCTGATGGAGGGCATGTGTGTTCCTTCTGCTTTGCTCTCAGGTTTTCTTGCTGACTCTAGCCTATAGTTCTCTCAGCTTTATCAGAAGGCCCGCCATAAGGCCAGGATGTTTATGCAGGATGAGGGTGCGATGCCAATGCTGAGGAGGAGTCGGCCATAAGGCCAGGATGTTTATGCAGGATGACGATGCCAGTGCTGAGGAGGAGTCGGCCATAAGGCCAGGATGTTTATGGAGGAAGATGACGCCAGCACTGAGGAGGACTTGGCAGCTCTCGGGTTAGGTAACCACCCGTTAGCTTGCAAACCTTTAGGGCAGGCTGCTTGCACATGGCACGGAAAAATGTCTTTTGAAACTGTGCCCATGACCGATGGACAATTATCAAACTTTAGCCCACTGGAGAATATCAATAGTCACTGAATCCTTTGATCGGTGAACAATTGACTGTTTCCAATGCCCTGTGGCTTCAGCTGAGGTTCCAGTGAAGCTTTGCCTGTTTTATTTATGGTATGTTGCTTGGGCTCATCCACATACACACGCCTCATAAAATCATTTTTATTTTGTGTGTATGGACATCTTGCCCTTCATGTGTGTCTGCACACTACATGTGTGCCTGGTCCCTGTGATGTCAGAAGAAGGCATCAGCTATCCTGGACCTGGAGTTGCAGATGACTGTGAGCTGTGGTGTGACTGCTCTCAGGTGCTGAGCCATCTCTCCAGCCCCAGCTGGGGCTCACTTCTATTCTGTCTGAGCCCTGAGATTCTTCTACCATCCAGTAACAGGAAAACAGAGTGGAACATGCTCGGTGTACACGAGCTCCAGGGGTCTCTGAGACACAGGGACCCCAGGAATCGCAAAGGTCTCTTCCAGCAACCCCAATATCAAAGTCGTTTAAAATGATAACATGTTATGTTTCTTCGTTTGCCCTGATGACCTCAGGCGTGTAGGTGGAGCTTCCTAGGAGCTACATGGATGTGATAACAGCCTCACTCCAGCAGCTGAGCGTGCGTGTGGGCCTTAGACATTGCCCATTTCCTCTCTCCAAACGGTAGATATCAAACAGTTCCTTTGGCGGGGCATTCCTGAGTAATTCTCAAAAGTCTAAAGAGGTCCTGAGAGCTAGATTCTGAGAATCCCCGCTCAAGGTTCTGAAGGACGATGGAAACCCACAGGGCCTAGAGTCTGCCGTAGAGGAGGGCAGAGGGCACTGAGCAGGCCCAGCCACCGGTAAACAGCATAGAGGGCTCGCAGTGCCAATTCTCTCCTATGGTCCCAACTGTAGCTCCCTTCCCCTCACCCCTCACAGACAAGTCAGGAGGAGAGAGACATTGCTAGGAAACAGCTGTAGTTCTCCCCTAGTTCTCGCCATCTTTCCTGCTGACACTCTTCCCTGTCATTAGCTGAGAGGGCAAGGTCAATCCACAAGCCCTGGGAAAGTCTCTTTGCTGGTTTTTCTGAAGGGTTCCATATGAGTTGTGAGCAGGCAGGCAATGAAGCTGACACTGTAGATGAGGGGCCCATGCTCAATGGAATATGGGATTAGACCCATTTTAGAGACTGGGAAATGGAGGCAGAGTGTGAGCCACTTACTCAGGTTTAAATAAGAAAACAGGCTGGGCAGTGGTGGCGCATGCCTTTAATCCCAGCACTCAGGAGGCAGAGGCCAGTGGATCTCTGTGAGTTTGAGGCCAGCCTGGTCTATAAGAGCTAGTTCCAAGACAGGCCCCAAAGCTACAGAGAAACCCTGTCAAAAAAATAAAAAGAAAAAGAAGAAAAGAAAGGTAAGAAGAAAGAAAAAGAAAGAAAGAAAGAAAGAAAGAAAGAAAGAGAAATCAGGTCTATATATCAAATCTTAGATCCACTATCCTGAGGAGCCAGATTGAATTCAGCATCATTTGGGACTTAGAAACATTTTGCCTTCATCATCTCCACCCCTAAAGATTCTAATTCCATGGATGTGGGTGGGACTCAGAAAGCTGCAGAGCCTATCAGAGAACCCACTTCCGCTGGCCCCAGCTACAAATGCTGCCTGGGGAGGTGGGGAGCTTGCCCACACCTCATGCCTTGCTGGCTCTCTCTGGGTCATGCTTTTCTTGAGGAAATGAGATTTTTATTATTGTGTGAGAATTTTCTCTGGATGAGGACACGCGGATACCAAGTGACTAGAGAAACTGACACATGGGTGTGTCACCCAGTGACTCCCTATCCAGCAGTCACCCACGTATGCTCGTAGCATTTGGATCTGCCTACAGGTTTCTATGACGGCTCTTGGCAACATGCTGGCATATGGTAAATAACCTGAGAACTGAATTGAATGTGGTAAAGTGGGTATGGGATTCTATAGATTTAGGATTGGGTGAAAGAGGGGCATGACCCCCACATGACCACTGGAATACAGTTAGACAGTCTGATGCCATGGGCCTGAAAGAGCCTAGGTGCTGGCATTGGCTCAGACTGAGGCTCAGCAGGAAAAGGCCATTGTGGCACCTTGGTATCTGGGGCCATGTTCTAACTTTGGGGTCTCTATCTCAGTATGTGCATGAGGGCCTGATTTCCCACGTCACGCTGAATGGACCTCAAATCAGTATGGCTGTATCGACGATCCACCAAAATTTAAGGCTGGGGTAGGAGAGGGCCTGAGAGGACCATAAGAGGGTCCGCACGGCCCCTCCCACATGGGAGACAGTGTGGCGGAAAATCCTATCGCCTTACAGGAAACATAAGCCAACCAGGACTGCAGCCAAGGACAGGGCAGATGTGGATTCTACCCAACTCGTGATGTGTGTGCTGACTTCTACATAGATCGTCTACTGCAACAACTAAATCCCTGATAAAAATGACATAAACAAGGGAGAACTCTTTCTGGCTCACAGTTGGAGGGCGCAGCCCATCATAGAGGAAAGCGGGGTGGCAGGTGTTTGAGGCAGCTGGTCACATTGCCCTTGTAGTCAGGAAGGCAGAAAGGGACCCTGGTGTTCAGCTTGTTTGTTTCCTTCCTTCCTTCCTTCCTTCCTTCCTTCCTTCCTTCCTTTTCTTTTTATCTAGTTCAAACTGTAGGCCATAGATGATGTCACCCATCATCTTCTCTTGTCAACAAACCATATCTAGAAAAATCTCTTACAGAAACTCTTTTGGGCTTGTTTCTCAATCCTATTGGATTGATATCATAGACCCCATGCAGAAGTAGCTGGTATAGGTCCGGAATCACAAACTCTAGCAATTCATGACTCAGATACAACTCAGAGCTGGGAACCCTCCTGAGAAAGGTTGCTCACCCAGCAAAGTTTCCTCCGAAGGGCTAGTCTCCACAGTTAGAGAGAGGGATGGTCACGGGAGAATTTGAGACAAGCTTGTCTCAAACACTGGCCCTTGGTAAGCCACCTGTGAATTACAGTCTCTGTTCATGTGTTGAAGGGCTGGAGAAGCAGGGCCTGGTAGGTAAGAATGTGAAATGTCTCCCATAGGCTCAGGCTTTGAACCCTTATTCAACTTGGTGGTGATATTTTGGGAGCCATGGAACTTTTAAGGAGGTGGGGGCCTAGGCAAGGATATCGGTCCTTCAGGGAGAAGAGTGTCTCAGAAGTTGATAATCTAGGCAGTCCCGGGTTCTGGTTCTGTTTCCTCTACTGTCTGGTCAGCCACACACAGGCTATTCCCTCTGCCCTTCCAGCTGTGATTGACTGGAGCCAAACTTAAATCCCTCCTCCTTTAAGCTGTTCCCATCAGACATTCTGATCACACCTGCAGAATCTAACACAGGACCCCTTGGTACCTGTTGGTGACCCAGAAGGCTCAAGGGCATTCTCACCTACCAGCCATCGTCAACCTCGACTCTATGGAAAGTCACCTCGGTCCAGGTTCATGCAGATGTGGTGACAATCCCCCTGGACGAGGAAACAGAGCAGAACCAAGTGTGGGACCTTTTCCCAGGTGGAAAATGCAGGCTGGCAGTGGCGGTGGCTTGTCCACCATCCTCCCTGCAGTCCTGGTTCTGCTGTAGCCTTGCCCTGGCCACAGTCCTCACGCCTGGTAGCCTGCAGTGTGAGCAGGCAGGGTGTGGGCAGCTGGGTTCTGCTAGGTGGGTTAGGAAGCTAAAGGAGGCACCGATGCATCCCTTAACTCCATCAAATTGTGCAAGGGGCTTTAAGACACACACAGTGTGCTTGGCCCTTCTTGTGCTCTCAGCTCTAAAATACCATTGGTTTTCCTGTGGTTATTCTGGACCACTGTGCTTTCTAGGACTATTTCCCTCTCTGGGCCCATCTTGCCAGATCCCCTTTCTACACCCAAAATGTACACAGCGGCTCGATTTTCTTCTCGGTCCCCATCCCTGTGATGCTGTTCACCTTTTCTCCAACAGAAGGACACTCTTTCCCTCTGCTGGTCTTTGACTGACCCCAGGGTTCATTTTTTCTTATCTGTTATCAGCTTCCCTAATCCTTGCTTGGCTGGGTCACCTAATTTCCCTTCTACCTCCAAGTCTTATTAGTCTTGCTCCAGAAACCTTGCTGTCATAACAAAGGAAGCGCACGCTTGTGAGGACCACTTTGCAGACTGATTCAGCCAGAGAAGGGCACCTTGCTGTGCACTAACGATGCTTTCATCACATGTTCCCGAAGTGACTGCAGTTTGTGCTGCATCTCAGTGCAGCTGGGGAAGACTGGGCCGAAGGGGAGAGTAAGACAAGATGGAGGCCATGAACCTTATGATATCACCAAGGAAATCATAATGGTGCTTGATATTATTACCAGAAAAATTAACCACTTTCAGAAAGCCAAAAAACCCGGCTTGAATACAGATCAATGTGCAGTGGACCACATGCTCCTCTTTGTAGGCTGATTGTAGGTCTTTCTGGTGAGGTATTGCCTGATCATGATGTAGGCTTACCATCTGATGGCATCCTCTGTGGATGTCACAAGGATGTGTGAGCTTACCTTCAAATACAGATGATTGGTCTCAGCTGTGAAACAGGCACCCACACCACAGCATGTTCAGGTTGCTTTTGTTTAGGGTGCTCTGTACCCTATATTCTCGACTCTCCCTGGGAATGGTGGCCAGGGCCTGCCTTAGACCTGCTACCAGAAAATGGACATAACGCACCAGGACAGAACTTTCAAGTCTGTCTTGAGAAGATGTTATTTTGAGTAAGATTCCATTTTGCTCAAGGCATACCTTGAGTCTCAAACAATAGACTTAGAAATAAATGCCCTTTAGTTACTGAACCCTGTCTAGAAGTTTATCAACTTTTAAGAACATATGTAAATGCGCGCGCGCGCGCACACACACACACACACACACACGCACACACACACAGCTGAAAAAGACCCATATATTTAATGAAAGACTAAACACAGACTTGCAATTTGCCACATGAGGGGCAATTTTGGAAATGACAACCAAAAGCTACATAAGGCAATAAGAGATTGAACCTCATTGAGGTCCCTCCCACCATTTAGAGCAGCACCTACTTAACTTCTCTGTGTGGCCCAGCTCAGCGCTGTCTCCTTCCTTGTCCTTGGGCAATTCCACAACAGGCACCGAGTTTGGTGCGAAGAGGATAAGACACTCCTGTGGTAGTTCCCACTAAAGACGTCATAAGGAGGCACAGGAATGAGTTCTTTAGCCAGGTGCCTGATCAGATTCCAGGGACCTGGGGTCAGGGCAGGGTCATCTGCAGCTCTGAAGCCAGGAGTGATTCCAGCTGCCTGGGTAAATGTGGAGATGACATCAGCAGGGAGAAGCCGGCTTGCAACCCATCCCTTTGCAGGGAACTCTCTACAGCCAGACTCAGCCCTCCTCTGCCCTGCACTGCACCACCAGGATCTGGGAGCTGAACTCAGGCCCGCCTGAATCCACAGCCATTATGGCTCAGAGAGTACAAGGGGACACCTTGAATTTCAAATCCAAATACTACAAAAGACTCCAGCTCGGAGCAGCTCAAGGTGAAGGGGGAGGCCTGCCCACTCTGCAGAGCCCACCCTGCTTTGTCCTTCCCAGGCCTCCTGCTTAAGACAGAAGCTAATGACCTTGACCTCTGCACCATCCCATCAGTGCAGTGCACACAGCTTGGGGGTGGGGGTCCCTGTGGCCCCCACGGGTGACTGCACTCATGGCTCGGCACCACTGCCCGCTGCTCACTGGTGGGGCGGCAGGGCATGCGACCTGACACTGTGGGCCTTTTCTTCCTCCTCCACTAGCAGTTAGTGGGCGGGCTTGCTCCGCCAGCTGCCATGGCAACGGGAAGATGGCTCTGTGGTGCCCAGAACAGATGTCACATGGGCCGCTGTGCTTGTGTTGGGGGTGGGGAGCGTGATGCGGGCAACAGGGAGGGGCTGTGCCTTTGGAGTTAAATGGTCCCATCAGAGGGAATAAGTCACATTTGGAAGGGAATGCGGAGCAGGAACATCTATTTTCTTTCTTGTCCCCGTCCTTTAAGCTCTAAACATACATGCACAAACACAAATGGCCTTTCATCTCCGCTCCTGAGGTGCTGGAGGCTCACAGCTTTCTAGGCGGACATGAAAGCCGTTGTCTCTCCAAGCCTCAAGTGAACATCGCCTTGGTGGCCCGACCGCGAACAGGCAGCGCTCTGCTGTCTTTTAGGGACTGGCCAGGAGGCTCCATTTGGGTGAGTCCAAGGAACCTAGAATCATGCAGAGCCGAGACCAATCAAGGGGGAATTGAAAGGCGAACACAAACCCGGCTCCAGGCTTCATAAGCTTGTCACTGAAATAAAAAGAGCCCCTCTGTCCCCTTCTTCCTCCCATGGGGTCTCTGATCATATCATGCCAAAGGCCATTTTATACAGACTAAACTGGGGCAAGGCTTATAAATCTACCTGTCTGAACCCAAAGGCTCTTTGTCCCTAAAATAGATCTATCTTAGCTGAACTGCTGCATTACAAAAAAAAAAAAAAATCCAGAACTTTCCATTTCTTCTACACAGACTTAGTACATATGTGTACATTAATATGATAAACCCATATTTTCGATGGTAAGATAAGAGGCTATATGAATGCTAGGAAAATGCCAGGCGCCAGTGACCTGTTTTCCTCTCTGCTTCTAGCCCAGTGCTGAGACTCCCAACCTCAGACTAGAGGATCTTGGAGACAAGGGGGTGAAGGTACAGGTGCTCACCTAATCTGATGGGCGACAGCCATTGCATGTGTGGGAGGCTGGGGAAATGCTACACAGAGTTATTTTGCACTGGGGTTTAATTCGCAGGACCAGCGTGCTCAGAGTGCCTGCTTTGTGCCAAGGAATGCCACAGGGAGGAGGGAGAGGCAAGCAACGCCAAGGAGAGCTCATTTATCACCAAGAGGCAGAAACAGTGCAGAAATTCTTATAACGGGTCTGACGAAGCGAGTGCTGCGAGCAGAGCGTTATGGGAATGTGGAGAGGGGCCAGCTCTGCGAGAGATGTCCTGGGGTGTGAGGAGATGGGCAGGGAGAACCTGGCATTGCCCGAGCACCTGTGCCATGACATACATGTTACATACACAGCACGCCGGATGGATCATAAAACTTCCTAAGAGGCAGCTACTGTTACTGTTGTCCTATTTTTAAAAGGTATCAGGAAGCCAAAGCTTAGAGAGGCTAACAGCCCAAGGTCATTCATCAAGGACATAAATAGCCATGCTGCCCTCTACGCATGCCCACAGACTGTCAGACGATGGGCCCAGCACAGAACGCAGGAGTGAGAGTTTCTGTTGTTTTCGGATCTTCACCTAAGCAAGAAAATTCTAAAGATCATGGGTTCCTAACAGTCCCCAAAGCTTTCCTAACACACCTTAAACACACGATAACTAAAATAAAAGTATTGTTTACCTGGAAGTCCTCAGAGTGTCACGATGGGTCAATATGTCACTAGGTGCCACTGTAATCTTCCATGCCCTTGAAAGATGTGTAGGGGTGGTCCCACAGACAATATTCGTTCATTTAAATGTCACCCCGTTTGGGCAGGATTTTTTTGTGTCTGTACATTCACTGAAGTGAAATGTCTCCCCAGCCCTGCCAAGACTGCTGTATTTTACCAACACTCTGGCCTGCACCTGAAATCCTCGGGTGTTTGTGACTTGCTGAATTCAAAGCAGCAATCAAGAGTGAAGGACTGCCTGGTGGTGCCCAGGTCTGTGCAGCTCCAGGAAGCTGCCGCTGCAAGCCCAAAGTCCCCTGCAGAAGACAAGCTTCCTGAACTTTAAGGAAAAAAAATCATATTGGAAAACAAAGCAGGGAAGAATACTGAGTCCGTCTGAATTAAGTCACACGTTTCTTGATGTTTTTGTTTTTATACAAGGCCTTGTTCCCAAACAGGCAGATAAAGACCTGGTTCAGATGATTCTTCTTCCCTGCGCACTTGATATTCTCGTTCCCAGAGTTGAGTAGGGACGCTCCAAAGAAATGAAATCCCGGCCTTTCCACTGCTCTGTTGTCTTTCAAAACACAAAGTACTTTGATGGAAAAATAAAGATCCCAAGCTGCCAAAAAAAAAAAAAAAAAAGAAAGAAAGAAAGAAAGAAAAAGAAGACGTGCTTCCTTGACACTGCAGTGAAGACCTATAGCCACCAGGGGGCAGTAACACAAACCAGATTTGTTTTCCTTCAGACCTGAATGTGGATGTGCACAGTTTAATGCGTAAAGCCCATTATTACAAGCTTTTCCTCTCCCCACCCCCTATTAATGAACAAATGCCCAGGGGTAATGCAGAGATTTCTAAATACAGTGCAAGAAAGGGCAATCTGTACTCACACACAGGAGTCTAACATGCAGTAATAAGTGGAAATGAAAATAATCACCAAGAAGCCAGTGAGCCATTAGGCTAAGGAGCTAGCCCTCTGTCTGGCTACAAACACACATGCAGATGCTTGGATCACAGAAATGGGCATTTCAAAAATATTTATTTCACAAGTTTCTATTTAGAGTTCATAATACTATCCATAATGACAAGCTCAAAGCTCCAAGAGGGGTCTAAGCAGGAATTGTGTTTCTGGTGCTGAGCATAGAGACAGGATGGTTCTCTTAGCCTAAGGTAAATGCATGAATTATTCAAGAGCGTCCACGGGCGGTTTAAATCATAACTTCGTGCTATAGACAACAGCACAAGTTAAAAAAAAATGTTTTTAAGGTGAAGAGCTGTCTAAATCCCCAAACCGTAAAACAGTTACTGACACCCACATCTACACAGGCCCTCCCAGTGGTTGCGGTGGCTTTCTGTAGAATCCTCTGGTGTGCTACGGGTTTTAAACATAGCAGCAGAGAGAATATAATAGCATGGAACCTACTCATTTCCCTGGGAACGGAGAACACGAAATGGTCCTGCTATTTCTGTGACAAAGGGGCGATTTCTCAGTCCTTTATTTTAACAGTCGTTAGGAATTTGAGGCCTGCGGAAAAGATGACCCAGCCCCAGCTAGCAACCTCATTTCTAGAGTCACCCCATTACACCCCAATGTTCATAAACTGCTAGACAGATCACACAGCTGTTAGCCACACAACATGGCTGAAACACACATGGAATTCTGAGTCAAGTGACCAGAACTATCTAAAGTTTCTATTGGGGTTGCTCTGGGAATGAGAATACACCCCTCTGGGCTTTGGTTTCCTAGCAACAGAGGTAGGAGAATAGCTCTTGCCCCATGCCCTTTTATGGTGTGAAGGTTATTCGACATAACGGGAGGGAAAATGCTAAGAACCCTTGAGATTTATGAAGATGTTCAGTGTGTATCTTCTCTACACTTCACACCAGGAGCTGAGGCTGCAGAGACTAATACAAGGTCATGGTGGGTGAAGGCAGAGCCAGGGCCCCAGATGGCTGTTCTCATCCAAGGCTATGATTCTTCCCATCCCTCCATGGAGCTGAGCACACACAACACAGCTGTCTCGGTCTGCTCTGGAAAAATACCTCAGATGGAAAGGCACAGCGCAACTGTGAACTTTGGTAGCAGGCAGGGTGTAGTATTCCAAGGCCCCTTCTCCTGCCTTGTAGATGGTTAGATTGTGTTTCCATAACTCCTCTGAATGCGGGAGTAAAAAGAGAAAAAGAAGAGCCTCCCCAGTGTCTAGTGTCTTTTTTCATGAGGTCACTGATCCCACCATGGGACACTACCCTATGACCTTATCTAACCCAAATCACTCGGATTAAAAACTATCACACCAGGGGAGGGCAAGGGTTTAGCTGAGGAGTTCCAATGGAGAGAGAACAGAAATATTCATCCCATAGTAACAGATGATAATACGACAGACTCGTTCATCTCCTGGATCTCTTTAAATTTAGGTCAACAGATATTTGCAGACCATATGTTAGCAGTCAAACACAGTTGCAGGCACTCAGGTCACAAAGATGAATGGGAGGCCCCACAAAGGCTGGCTTAGGACAGAAAGTGTCAGAACAGGTCCTAAGAAGTTCTCTCCAGGGAAGGGTATCTGTGACTGTATGGGGACTGGTTGGTTACAACAACCTCCCCAAGATCTTTCTCTAGACAGCTCTGCTCAAAACAACTGCAATATGAGTCTGGCAGCTAATCAGTACATAATTAATATTTGATAAGGTAATTAATTTATTAATTTACTGGGGAAGGGAAAAAGATAAGTCATTTTCAACCTACAGATGCCTGGAAGGAGTCACATAGGATCTGAGTGCACCTCCTGGGGAGGGGGTGTCACCAGTCCGGCTGTACTCCGGTGGTACTGGTATTCTGGAATAATCATTGAATAGAATGGATTTCTGTGTTGAGTTGGCACAATTAAAACTATTTTAGAAGCCCAGAAGCTAAAAGACTCAACTTCAACTTACATATATTGGATCACTACATGCGTGATGTAAATGCCACTGTAGGGTGTGTGTCTGTCTGTGTGTGTGCACACACACACACACACACACACACACACACACATACACGCTGAATGGAAGAAAGGGGAAAAAGAAAAGAAGATATATAAAAGTCACTTAGTTCTTATTGCAAATCTGCGGAGAAATTTGTTACCCAGAGAAATTAACTTAAGCTCAGACAGAGTAACCAAGATAGTACTAGAACATTCTTGTCAACCTTTCAAATGTTATTTTCAAAGGAAGTAGAGAGGGTGGGAGGGGGAGGAGAAGGAAGGAAGAGGAATGAAAGAGGGAAGGAAGGGGCAGAGGAAGAGAAGGAGGAGGAGAAGAAAAAGAGATTTAGAGAGATATTTTTCTTTCACAAACATTCTTCCAGCTCTAGGATTATTTCACGATTGTCTTTGCTATTCCACTTTCCTCTAGGAGCTGTTAAATTGGGTCTTTCTTGAAGGTAGAGGGAATAGACACACACATTTCAACTTCCTTGCAAAACCAGATGAAGAGGGCAAGTGGTACTGAAAGGGCACCTTCTATCCAAGCCTGCGCTTCTCACTCTGACTCCCCGGGGGGCCAGAAATCCTCTAGCTTCATTCAAAGGCTCTGAGTTTTGGGCAGGAATTCCATGTGACGCTGTAGGCACATTGAGGGGGGTTGTCACTAGCAGTTACAGATGTGTTATGGGAAGAGAGGGCAATGACTGTATGGAGTCTGGTTGCAGACATCCACGAAGGAGGACAGAGCAGCGTCAGGCACCAGAGAGGGACATGACTTAGATGATATATAAATGGTGGCCACTGTGGCTGCCCTGTAAAGGCAGCTAAAGTAATAGAGAAATGAAAAGTTCTTTGGTCCAGGAACAGATGGCAGTGACGGTAGCTGTGACGGAGAAGCAGCTACATGGGAGCTGTATCTGGGGGCGGAAGTCAGAGATTGTGGTTTGAATGTGAAAAGCTTCCCAGAGGCTCCTGCATTTGAATGCTTGGTCCTGAGCTGAGAGTGGGCTTTGAGGTAAAACATAGCTTTATGAAATGGGTTCATAGCCAGGCAGTGGTGGCACACGTCTTTAATTCCAGCACTCAGGAGGCAGAGGCAGGCAGATCTCTGTGAGTTCGAGGCCAGCCTGGTCTACAAGAGCTAGTTCCAGGACAGGCTCCAAAGCTACAGAGGAACCCTGTCTCAAAAAAAAAAAAAGAAGGAGAAGGAAAAGGAGAAGGAGGAGGAGGAGGAGGAGGAGGAGAAGGAGAAGAAGAAGAAGAAGAAGAAGAAGAAGAAGAAGAAGAAGAAGAAGAAGAAGAAGAGTTTGTGTGTCGGGTCTTGAGGTTCCTCAGCTGCACCCCATGTCTCATTCTCTCTTTTTGTGACTGTGTAGGCAGTGTGACTGGCCTCCTCACGGTCCTACCACCACACCTTCCTCACTGTGGTGGGCTATATCCTCTCTGTGAGCCAAAACAAGCCCTTGCCCCCTCAAGTTTCTTTTTCTCAAGCATTTGGTCACAGCAGTGAGGACAGCAACTAATGTACCGCAGTGACCTGGTTAAGCGGTGCTGAGGGGTGAGCCCAAGGGGTGGACCTGCAGTGACTACAGAAGCCATCCTCAAAGATGAGGGCACTGGCCACATTTTCATACATGTCCTCGGCTCACCAAGACATGAAGTAGCTTTATGTTCCTTTAGCAGATCTCAGCTCTGTCCAGGTCATTAAACCCAGCATAAAGCTTTGGTTTCACTCCTGCAGGTTTGATTCTTCTTGGACCTTCCTGCCTCCACCTCTGCTATCAGATCAGAAGTGAGAAAAATTCTTCTTCAGGTTACAAGTGGGCCTGGGATTGACAGCCCAGCCAACTTTGCAGAAAACCACAGTTTGAAGGGGAAAATCACTTTTGGTTTCTGGCTCCTCAGCATCCTACACATCTAATTAGCTCAACAATTGGTCCCTCTGATAAAATCAGCTAATTTTATGTTCAAACGGCCGCTTTGTGGTAAGCACGGCAGTTACTCCAGCACCACATAGAAAGAAGTTGCTGAAGAAGCCGGTTCCTGCAGGTCACTGGGGGACAAACTAGCAGAGACTATCAAATTAGTAACCGAAGTCAACATTATAGTCAGTATGCAAGGGTCCCTGCAGACTTGGAGATCAATGGCCAGGATGGAAGGCTGTAATGGCGAACTCTGAAGGGGAAAAGAGGACACGTGGAATGAACAGAAGGAGAATCTACTCTCAAAATAAGTCTGCATATTTGGGGCAAAATAATGGAGGGCATTGTGAAGAACTGATGCCCCTAAGAGAAATGTCTTTGCTGTTTCCAAAATGTGTCCAAGGTCATCCTTGACATAAAACACAGGCAAGGCCATCCTGGGCTGCTGTCTGGCCAGCTGGGAAGACAAAATCTGAGAACCAACCTTGATGCTGCGGGGTCCTTTGGAAGCCAGAGTACTTTTAAGGTAAATGTAAAAGAAAAGACTGACTCTTTACTGAGCAAAAGCTAATTGTATCACCTTTCATAGGCAAATGGTTGACTCATTTGGGGGTGGGTTATAGATATTAACAGTTATACAAAGAGAATGGGCAGAAATTCGCACAAGCTCCCAAAGTAGAAACAAAGTCCCAGAACTACACCAAAACATGCAATTTTCAGCAAAGAAATAGATAGATATACACACTGTGTCTAAGTGTATCTACACATAGATAGTAGATAGATGATGATAGATAGATAGATAGATAATAGATAGATAGATGATAGATAGATAGACAGATAGATAATGATGATAGATACATACATAGATAGATAGATAGATAGATAGATAGATAGATAGATATCAAAATGGCAGATAGATGATAGAGATATGGATAGATAATCGAAGATTTGCAACAGACTTCATTTATATACAAACTTAGAAGAGTGATTGGAATTTAGTAAATACCCTTTTCTGTGGCTGCAATCCTACTGTGACTACCTCTGCTATAAGGCTGTTTAAGCATTGTGCATAGCTCTGCTCATAACTTCTGTATCTAAAGCTATCTCCGGTGGGACTACATAATCACAACAAGAAGTCCTACTGGGAAATCACCTCAAGCTTTTCTTCCTCAGCTCCATCACAACCTCAGAGAGCCCCTTGGTGGGATTGGCCTTGAGCCTTTGTAGTTAGCAGTCCTTCCTGACTAGGGAGCAGAGCTGGTAGGAGAAGGACACTGTGGATGATGCTGCTTCTGGTACTGCTTACACACTGGGATGGCTAGCTGTATTGCCAATTTGATACATCATGGATGAGAGTATCAGTGAAGGATTATCTACATTGGGCTGGCCTGTGGGCATGCCTGTGGGGGAGGGTTGACTTAAAGGCATTGATATGGGAAGGCCCAGCCCACTGCGGGCAGCGTCATTCCCTGGGCAGGGCCGTCCTGAACTGTAGAAGAGAGGACACAGGCAGCTAAGCACAGACAGGCAGGCAGCATGTAGGCATTTATTTTCTCTCCCTCACTACTGTTTTCTGTAAGATGGCTAGCTGACTCAAGTTCCCACCTTGATTCTCCAGAAATGATAGGCTGTAACCTGGAATTGTAAGGCAAATAAACTTGTTTCTCCCTGAAGTTGCTTCTGGTCAGGATGAACAGAAATGAAACTAGAATGCACACACTTAATTCCAGCTACTTCTCCATCAGGTCTCTTCCCTCTCCCACAGACCTTGCTGCTGAGGCCTGTCCTACAGGGACCCTTCTTAGTTTCTGCAGCTCCATGAACTGATAATGTCTCTCTCATCTTCACGCCACATACCTCTTGACTTCTACCCTGAGATGAAGTCTCCATAGCCAGAAGCGCAAGGTGACACCATGTATGACGGCTCCCAGGGAAAGATGCTTCTTGCTGAGAATGACAGGTGATTTCACGAGGCCCAAGCAATCTGTTCTTGGCAGCGGCCAGCATGGGCCTTACTCCTTCTCTCGTCTACTCCTCCTGTCTCCTGATCCTATTTCCTGGTAATCACCATCCCAGAGGGTCCTCACTCAAAAGCCCTTACACACCTTGAGCTCTGCCACCTTAAGACTTGGGCTAAAACGGACATCATAATGGTCACCTAGGCACAGTTATGTAGTTAGCTTCATTGCTCCGTCCTCACACCCATGGGTACATCATGAGACACTTTGGTTCCTGAAAATGGAGATCTCTTGATGTTACATTCACCATAAAAGAATATGAGAAATGTCACAAAATTCAGCCCAGATTCACAGAGGGAACCATGTTTGGACAACAGCCATAGGGACTGTGCCCCACACTGTCTACCATACCATCCAAGTTGATGTCACAGCCTTAGATACATGATGGGAGGAGCCAACTCTCTCAGTAGCTCCCTCAGCCCTATCTCCTACCACAGTGGATCTGACGAGGCAATGCACCTCAATTACAGGCAAGCCTCATCCCAGCCTTCCTCAGCACCCCCTCTATTATTGTGGCAGCTGGCCCACATGATTTACAGCACCAGAGTAGCCACTGCTAAGTCAGAAAATATCTTCATTAAGATTTGAGGATTATCACAGAATTCTAAAAATGAAAGCAACTCAAGTTTGGTTTTGTTTTGTTTAGAGAACCAAATCTCTACTGGAGATTTTTCTAAAAGAGTACAAAAATTAATAGTGAGAACAATTATTTCATGATGTAATGTATATGTTTCTGATAAATGCTTTTATTATAATTAAGTTTACTGTTGCTGGCAATGGGAAGTGTACATCATGAGTTGATCTATGTCTTCCAGAAAGGGTCTATTGGAGCCTTACGCTCTTAGAACATGACCTTATATGGAACTGGGTCTTCACAGAAGTCATCAAGTTAAATGACGTCACTAGGGTTAGCCTGAATTGAACAGGACTGATGTCCTTATAAATGCAGGACTGAACACAGAGACGCACATACAGGGAAGATCATGTGACACTGACAGGGAAAATAGCCTGGACTGGTCCTTCCTTCAGACCCCAAGCCCTCCTCGTCACGGCTTTGATTCCAGATTCTAGCTCCAGAACACAGAAGAGCAATGTCTGTGAGTTAAACAGTTTCTGTCAGAAGGAAAGCACCACATATTCACCGCGATGAGGTGGTTTTGAGGCCAATTACCCACAGGCCCACTCTTCGACTCTTACTACACACATTTCTTTGGGACAATGGCTCTGCTCGGAGATTGGCAGAAATGGTTAAAATGTATGTCTTAGAGTATGATCACAGGTGGACAGTGTCAGACTTCCCTTTAACACGGAGCTGGCCCAGGTCGCACTGGTCTGAGTAGGCCAAAGCTAGGGAGTCCTACCTTTTGGTATTCCTCCTTGGATCTCAGGGCTGCTTCCATCTGAGCACTGGAAGTAGGATAGACTGCCGATCGGTACTGGGTGCCGTAGTCGTTGCCTTGACGCATGCCTGAGGGCCAAAACAGAGAGGATTAGGGGACCACTGGGACAATAGCACTGGTGTCAATAGACAAATGCTGAAAGATGTAAATAATTTTCCATAAGGTTGCTATCACCAGGTTTACTAAATGCTTATTTTAATTTTATCTAGATGTCAGTTTCTTGAAATGAGTATGAAAATGTGGGGTTTGATTAGGAACGGCCCACATAGACTCACAGGGAGTGGCACAACCAGGAGGTGTGGCCTTGCTGGAGGAAGTGTGTCATTGTAGAGGTGGGCCTTGAGATTTTATAAGCTCAGGCTACAACCAGTGTAACGCACAGGCTCTTCTCCTGCCTGCAGATCCAAATGTAGAACTCACAAGCTACCTCTCCAGCACCATGTCTGCCTGCATGTGGCCATGTTTCCTGCCATGATGATGATGATGATGATGATGATGAACAAAACCCCTAAAACTGTAAGCCAGCCCCAATTAAATGTTTTCCTTTATAAGAGTTGCCGTGGTACTGGTGTCTTTTCACAGCAATAGAAACCCTAACTGAGACAGGAAATATATCTGTTTTGATTACAATGAAGAAGGTTGGAGAGTTGGCTTGGTGGTTGAGTGTATTGTTTATGCAGAGGACCTGAGTTCAGTTCCCATCACCCATGTAGGGTGTTCACAACCTGTAACTTCAGCTCCAGGCGGCTCCTATGCCCCTGTGGGCACCAACATTCAACATGGACATACCTTCTTCCCCACATGTGTATAATTTTAAAAATAATAAATCCTTAATTAGAGCAAATATCTCTGAACTTAGGTAAATTTACCATAGCCCTGGATCATATCAGATACCCCATAAATGATCATTTAATAGGAAAACACTTAAAGAACAGTTCACTCATTTGCACTGTGATAGATACTGGGATGGGCAGGATGCTCTGGGAGAGTCAGCTCTCCATCCTTGTGGCAAATACCTGAAAGAAATTCACCTGTAAGGAGGAAAGAATGGTTTGGGCTCCCGTTTTCAGTCCACGGCTGCTGGGCACTGTGGTCTATGGTGAAGCAGCACATCACCAGGAGCTCACAGTGGAGTGGGATGCTCAGCTCACAAATAAGAGGAAGAGGAGGGGCTGAGGTCCTAATATTCCCTTTAAGAGTAAGTCCCCAACGACCTAACCTCCTTCTACCAGGCCCTGGCTCCTAAAGATTCCACCACCTTCCAATAGTGCCATGAATTGGGGAGTGAGTCTTCAACGCACAGACATGGAAGGAACACTTAGGCAAACAGCAGAGAAGGCACAGCTAGACCCTTCAGTATCCTCTTGAGAATATGCACAAGTCTTTGCATAAGTAGTATTCAAATATATTCTATCTCTAATGTTTTATAATCAGTGCACTTAAGACCAAGGGCCCAGGGACACAGGTAAACTCAAGGTAAGAGTGATGTCTATAATATTTTGTTTTGTTTTGTTTCCCCAGCTGTTGATTGAGGTTTCTGTCCCACCCAGTCCTGCAGCTGTTCAGTCCCAAAGAAACACACAGAGGTCTACATTAATCATAAACTAGTTGACCTATTAGCTCAGGCTTCTTATTAATTCTTATAGCTTATATTAGCCCATAATTCTTGTCTGTGTTAGCCACGTGGCTTGGTACCTTTTTCAGTGAGGCATTCTCATCTTACTTCCTCTGTATCTAGGTGACTGCTGTAGACTGAGTCTTTCCTCTTCCCAGAATTCTCTTGTTTTCCTTGTCCCATCTCTACTTACTGCCTGGTTGCCCCACCTATACTTCCTGCCTGGCTACTGGCCAATCAGCATTTTATTAAACAAGTACAAGAAACAAATCTTTACAGGGTAAAACCATCATCCCAAAGCACCCAACATCCTGTTAAAATGAACTCTAGGGCTGGGAGATGGTTCCATGGGTAAGAATGCTTGCTGTCTAAGTGTGAAGACCTGAGTCAAAATTCCCAGCACCACCGCCAACACACACACACACACACACACACACACACACACACACACTCACACACAAAAGCTGTGTGTAGCTGTGCATGCCTGCAGTCCCAGTGGTGGTGGTAGGGAAGAAAAGAGGATTGCTGGAGCTTGCTGTCTACCAGCCTAGCTCCAAGTTTAGTGAGGCACTCTGTCTCAAGGGAACAAGACGGAAAAAGATATAGCAGGGCTCCTGATGTCCTCTGGCCTCCACACACACGGGCACAAATGTGCATCCACAAATGTGCATCAGCACACATATATGCACATGTGTGGCACTCACACGTTCATATACACACCCACTGTGATGGTTGGTTTTAGTGGTCAACTTGACATAATCTAGGATGACCTGGAAAAAAGAGGCTCAGTGAGGAAATGTCTAGATTGATTGGCCTGTGGACATGAGTGTGTGGAATGGTCTAAACCGAGTTGATTGAAATGGAAAGAGCTACCCTGAATGTGAGTGGCATCATTTCATGGGCTATTCCCTCCCAAGACTGAATGGCAAGGAGGAGAGTCAGCTAAGCTGGCAGGCATGCAGGCAGGCATTCTCTCTGCTCTTGTGGATGTGAATGGCTGCTTCAAGTTCCTGCTGCCTCGACATCCCCACAATGATGGACTGTAACCTTTCAGAATTGTGTGCTAAAATACATTTCTTTCCTTAGAGTATTTATCTCAAGGTTTTTTTTTATCATAGCAAAGGAAGTAAAACCAACACACCCATACCTTCTGCACACACACACATGTGCACGCACGCATGCACACACACACACACACACACACAATGAACTCTGAGATTTTAATTTAGTAAAATAGCTCTGGTTAAAACTTTACACAACTGCATCAGATGTTGATAAGAATTTCGAATCGATGAGTTACTCGCATCTGGTTTTACCTGTTTGTCCTTGTCCTCCTAGACTTCTCTGCTTCTCCCTCCCTTACCTGTCCCCACAGCAGCAGTGCTCTGATTGAGGTGCTTCACTCATCTGAACCATTCTGCCGCCATTTGCTTTTTCCCTCATCCTTCTCACTGCTGAACTCAGCTGCCCCTTCCCTGCCCTGAGCTGCCCTCCTAATTGACAGGTTCCTTATTCCCACTTACAGTCTGTACAGTGGAGTCTTTGCTCCTCACTCCTCTCAGGCTTTGGTCATGTGGTGTCCCATTCCCACCAGCATCCTGTGTCTAGGCCCCTGGTCCTGTTCTCAACCCCACTGTTTCTCTCTTACTGGTCTCTTTTGTCTTGGTCTCTGGCCTGAGCGGCTCTCCTCCCAACCTGGGGTAATCCATGTTTTACTGGCACAAAGAGTCTTCCCTTTTTTTCCTGCATCCCTTTACCAATGCCTTCCACTCTATGGAGATCAATACATTGGGGGTGTGGTGATAAAACCAGAGTCAATGGATCTGCTGCAGGGTGTTGTTCCAGAGCTGGATCACAGAAGCTTCTGATTCTGGGACGGTTGCTATGGTGAGTGTGAAACATCCCTCACAGACTCACATGTTGGCTCCTAGTTGGTGGCACTGTTTTGGAAGGTTGTAGAAACTGTAGGAGGGGAGACTTAGCTGGAAGAAGTAGGTAACTAGGGGCTGGGGTGGGGCGGGATGTTTATGCCTGACCCTTTTGTACCTTGTTCCTTGCCTTGGGTGAGCATTCTCTGTCTCATACTCTGTCTGTACCATGGGGCTCAGACTCAACAGAGCCAAGCAGCCACGGACTGAACCCTCTGAGACCCAAGGCTAAAAGTAAGTCTTTCCTCCTTTGTTTCAGCCAAATCCTCAGTCATAGCACTAAGAAGTCACTAACCCAGCAAGCAAACAGAATGAGAGAGTGCACAGAGCCCAGTCTTGCAGGTTATCTTAACCATGTGCCTCAGTGGGTCATCTCACCTGAGGACCCCATCTCCACCTCAAACTGTGAGGTCCACACACCTGCTCTCCCCAGGAACAAAGCCAGGGACACCACTTTCACAGTCCTCTTTCTCAGAGCAAAACAGGATTTAAAAAAATGAGCATGGTATGTGCTCCCTTTTATAAAACACGCTCATTTTCACAGTGTTTATGCTAGCCTGAGAGTTTCAACTTGTTGAGTCATCTTTAAGGTTTATAAGGGCCAACACGTGGACCAGCTCTTCTCCATGCGTCAGTCCTTGAAAATGCTTTCCAAACACAAATCAAAGCTGCCTTCAAAGAATCCATCGGGTTTAGAATATAAATGTGCTCAACTCCTGAGTATTAAGTCACAGCACCCCAGGAGGCAACCCTGAAATGTGCATCTTGGTTAAGCATCAGCCTTCCATTAGCTCTTGTCTACCAGGAGCTAATAAGCTGCCAACTAGGGAGAGTGTTAACTAGGTTATTGGGGGTGGGAGTAGGGGGGATAGGAGACAAAGCTCACCTGAGCTCTTTTCAAGATGGAGGGAAAGTGAAGAAATCAATTAATATCCTTAAAGTAAAATCGAAGTGTTTTTAATGTCGATCAGACAACCGAACTGCAAAAATGCAGTGGGTGCTATTTATACACAGATGTTTCAGCCTCCGCACCGCCCACAACCTGAGCTAGATGATCCTCTGTCCTTGGGCTGCCTTATGCATTCTGGGGCACATATTAGCATCCTCAGGCTCTATCCATCGATGCCCACCCAGTTGTGACATGCAAAATTATCTCTACACATTGCTACATGTCCCCTAGGTGGCAAAACTGCCTCTGGTTGAGACCTGTTTCTTTATATTAATGGACCATGACTTCGCTATTAATATGTACAGCCTTTATGCTCAAAGTGGCTGAGCAAAGCAATGGGAAGAAGTGGGAACCACAGGAGGGGAGAAACCAACAACATCAGAGGAATCAGGGATGTCTTCCATGTCCATATTCATGTCTGTATCCACCAAGTTCCATGGTCGCTAATGTGGTATTGTTTTAATTTTTATTATTTCGTTTACAAGTCCACATACATACATGTTGCATGCTGAATTTCTCAGAATTCAAGAGAATGGAGGTTTGCACAAGAGAATATAAAATATTTTTAATTTGTTTTTGTCAAAATGCATTTTAATTAAAAATATTTTTTCATAAATATGTCTGGTCTTGCTTTCCCCCTTCCTCATTTCCTCCCAGATCCTCCCTACCTCTCCACAATCCGACTACATGCCTTCTCTTTCTCTCGTTAGAAAACAAAGTAGTAAATTAAAAAATAAAACAGAATAATAAAAGTAAAGACCTTAGGTGTGGTTTGTATTCCCAGTTAGACTCCATTGTAGGAAACGAATGCTTCATCTGCAAGTGGTCGTCAATTGGAGGTAACTTCCTGTTTATGACTGGGAGTTTATGTCTACTTTCTCCTCTTAGCACTGGAACCCTGCCTGGCTTGAACCTGTGCAGGCCCTGCCCATGCTGCCACAGTCTCCCTGAGTCCATATGTGTGTGTCATTCCTGTTGTGTCTGGAGGACACTGTTGCCTTGGTGCCATCCAACCCCTCTGGCCCTTAGAATCTTTCGGCCTCCTCTTCCAAATAGCTTCCTGAGCCCTGAGGCGAGGGGTCTGATGAAGACATTCCATTTCAGACTGAGTGCTCTAAGGCAGCATTTTAAGGGACATTGAAAATCTAAAACAACAGATTTGGGGTAAGTAAAAATTAAGATTAGTATATATAGTTCTCAACTATATAAAGAAAACCACAAAAGGTCTTTTTTGCTCCTTATTTACAAGTCTGGGCAGTAGAAAAGAGAAGCATTAGAGCGGCTCCCTTTCTTTGCTGGTGATCAGCGTGGCTACCAGTCTGCCCAGGAATCTCTATGCATATGTCCTGTCTCATGGTGCCCATGGGAACAGCTTTCATGTTACCAGGGATGAAAACAAAGAGGATGAAACAAGATAGAACTGTGCTTCTGTTTTAGCTAAATAAGTGAAGCTTTACTAAAGTTGGGAATTGGTGGCTCTGTGGTCACCAGGGACTCAGATTTCTTTTCATTTAGTTATTTTTAGCACATGGCATCATCTTCAAGGACAAACATCATCTTCTGGTCCTGTAACCCCATGGCCAAAGTACAGACTAAGAGAAGGCAGGAAGAGGAAAGGTGAATGGATAAAACCTCTCACTTCCTACATCTATATCTTTATTAATTTTTATTTATTATTATCGCATGTGAGTCTCTGACCTGTATGGGTGGACACGTGCGTGGCATGGTGCATATGTGGGGGACAGAGGACAGCTTATTAGTTCTCCTCTTCACCTTTTTGTGGGTTCTCCAGGCTTGCATGTCAAGTGCCTTCTTCACCTCCTGAGCCACCAGCCTGCCCTGACTTCTTCCATCTTTAAGCAGCCTTCCTAGAAGCTTCCCACTGCACCATCAGCTATTGTCTTATTGGTCAGAACCTGCTCACGGGTCACACCTCCCAAACTCCCCTCACTCCGCTATGCTGGGGGCCAAGACCTCTCAGAGGCCACATCCTCACTTGGCTTCTTTATCCCCTCTACTTCAGTCATTCACACACAGGTTCTCCTCTCCACCCTGCTGTCCTCGTCCAGCCACAGGCACAGAATCCCTGCCTCGGGCTCTGCCTCAGGGGAGCTGATTGACTCCACAACAGTCACCAGTTCTGTTCTACGTCGAGCTGATTCACCACCCACCTTCTTCTACTGTTTCTCATATTCTGTGACTCTCAGAGAAGGTCCATAGTCCATAGACCACCTTGGCCTGCTTGGGATGGTGCAGCTACGTTCTGTGTCTGACTCTTTCAGCACAGGAAGGGGCTAAGAAGCTATGGCTATCCAAAATTCTGAAGACCTCCAATTGCTTCTTCAAAATCTCTCTCAGTGCGAAGTACAACTGCTGACAAATGGTCCAGAACTACAGTCATTTCACAAATATGAACAAACTGGTCTTTATTCCTTGCTTGTGAACTGACTCATTAGTTTGTCTCCGCAGAGTTGGCACTGAAAGCCACCCGCACACCTCAGTGGCACAGAGGACCACAGCTCACACAGTTCACCCCAGCGCTGCCTCCTTCTTGTGGCTGGAAAACAGGCTCTCCTCAGGAGAGGACACCATCGTGCTCCCGCATTCTCCACCAGGTCATGAGTACCTCTCCCTCACAGTGACATGCAGCTTCTCACTGTAACCCAAGAGCTCTTCCAGGCACACCTGGCCTTTCTCTCAGGTGTCTGCGGTGAACCCCATGAATATTGAACAGTCTCACTTTACCTGACTGAAAAATTAATTCTGTCAATTTTAACTGACAGCTCATTTGAAATTTAAAATGAGGAAATGAATGGATAGCCCTTGTTTCATCAAAAGGGAGGTAGAGAGGGCATCAAAATAGCTAACAAAGCGTGGGGAGATGGCTCAGCCAAAAAGTACCTGCTACACTAGCATGAAGGAAAAGCTGGGCACAGTGCCGCACACATGTCACTCCAGTGCTAGTGGGGTGAAGGCAAGTAGATTCCTGAAGCTCACCGGCTGACTAGCCTAGCCTAATTAGTGTTTCCCAGGTCCCAGTGAATAAACCTTCCTAAAAAGTAAGATAGGAATAACACTTGAGGTTGTCTTCTGGTTTCCACATGCATGGGTATGCACACAGACCAGCAGTGATCACCACAGACTAGCACAGACCAGCACAGACTAGCAGGGATCACCACAGATCAGCAAGGATCACCACAGACTATCACAGAGCAGCAGGGATCACCACAGACCAGCACAGACCAGCACAGACCAGCACAGACCAGCAGGGATCACCACAGACCAGCAGTGATCACCACAGACCAGCACAGACCAGCAGGGATCACCACAGACCAGCACAGAGCAGCAGGGATCACCACAGACCAGCACAGAGCAGCAGGGATCACCACAGACCAGCACAGACCAGCAGGGATCACCACAGACCAGCAGGGATCACCACAGACCAGCACAGACCATTAGTGCTTAAAACAACACCAAGAATAAAGAGATGGCATAAAATGGAGAAAGTGAGCTGCATTAGCAACCATGCATCTACTCTCCACTGCCGACTATAAATGGAACCTGACAGCTGCTTCAAGCTCCTACTGCCTTGATTTCTCTGCCATGATGGACTGCACCTTGGACAGTGACATAAAAATAAGCCCTTTCTCCTTTAAGTTGCTTTTGTCAGATTATTTTAACACAGCAACAAGAAATGAAAGTAAGATTCAACATAGGAAACTATATAAAGCATGTACATACATGTACCAAGGCACATAATATGAAATTTATCAGGTATACACTTCGATGTCACAGTAAGATAACTATCATTATTCAGTATCAGAATTGTGCTCAAGTCTAATATTCTACTCTCTGTCAGTCAGCCCTGTTCCTGATGCAATCTTGCCGAACCTTAATTGGCCTTTTCCTAATTGATATCAATGTTGTTTTTCATTTTATGCTTCTCCACTGCTATTTAAATACCTTGGCCATATTCCTTTGCAGCAATCTGTGTTTCTAAAAAAAAAAACCTTTTTCATATATTTTAAAAACTCTGGATAGAAACCCATTATCAGATATAATCTCATTAAAGAAAACGGGCATTTTCTTTACAATGATTTGGTTTGTTTAATTTTTATTTGTATTCAATTTATGTGCAGGAGTGTTTGCCTTCATGTATGCATGCATACCCGGTATCTGCCTGGTGTCTTCAGAGGCCAGAGGAAGGTATAGATTCTCTGCAACTACAGTTACAGGTGGTTGTAAGCCATCACGGTGTACTGAGAACTGATCCTGGGTCCTCTTAACTGCTGAGTCATTTCTCCAGCCCCTGCAATGTTTTAGAAGCCAGAATTCTGAGATAGTTGAACTTACCAAACTTATTTGCCTTTATGGTTATTGTTTTTAGTGTCTTCTATAGGAAATACTTCCAGACCCTCACATCACAATGATGCCATTCATCTGAAGGTCTGCATATCTTACCTTTGGCATTTAGGTCTTACATGCACAAGGAATTGCTCTTTGTGTGTGGCATGAGGCAGAAACTCAACTCATTTTTCTCTGGTAAGAAAAGCATCTCTGTTTATTAAAGAGTCCCCTCCCCAGTGTTCGGGAGTGGCAATGGCGTCAGCTGTTGCCTCTGCACTCAGACATGCCCTCTGCTTACGCCTCTCTCCTGCACCACCTGCTTACGTGTGCCCGCATCAAGCTTGCAGCAGCCTAACAGGTGCTGTTTTACAATGACTCAGGACACACAGAAGAAAACGTTCCCTGTGTTCTTGTTGTTACATAAGAAAACACTTGCTTTTATAAATACTGCAAATCTTTTCTTTCCCAAGTCTGAAGCAGGGGCGGGGGGAGGGGCGGGAAGAGGAGAAGGGAGGAGAGTAAGGACAGCTACATCACAGCTGCAGAACAGTAGGGGAGGCACTGGGCTCCTACTAAGTTTACGGATAGTCTAAGAGCAGTGACATGGTCACAAGGCAGTTACTGGGTCTTCCGGCTGTCCCGTGGCTAAGTGAACACTATTAGAGATTTATAAATGGCACTACTCTTCAAGAAACCTCTTTGTAAAATTCTCGTGACTGAACCTAATAGTTTATTAGTTTATTTCTACCAAGGCAAAGCGCACTTGGTAGAAAGGGCTGCTGCTGACTCTTCCTGCTTCCGGGGGCCTAGGGGTCTAGGCTGGTGGGAGCTGATGTATCTTCGGTAGGTTGCTTCCTTGGGTCGCTTATGTTCAGAGCTCAAAGGCCAGGCAGGAGTTTTAGGAGCTAAGATGGGAAGGTGCAATTTCTGCCACATTCCTAGAGAGCTGGGGAGAAGTGAGCATCTCTCAGTCATTCTCTCCTTGACTTAAGTCTGAGCGAGGAGCCCCACCCACCCTAGTCCAAGGCAGATTAGAAGTTGTTATAGAACCAGGGCTGGCGGCTCACATCTCTAATCGCAGGACTTGTGAGTTCAAAGCCTGCTTGGGCTCCATGATGAGTCCTAGGCTGGCCTGGGCTACAGAGTGAGACTAAATACAAACCAATACAAAGAAACACCAACAAGAAAATCCACAGTGGTGGCTCTAGCACGCTGCACTCCCAAGCATTTCACTGTTAGGTCGCGTCCGTGCGCACAGTAGGCCTCTGCACAGACCCTTTCCCGCTTTGTCGCTTACGAACATAAACTTACAATGAATACCTTGTTGCCTCGACTCTGGTAGTCGCAGCTTTCTTTTAATCGCCAGTTTTCTCCGTTAACACTGAAACTGGTTAATACTTGGCTAAACCCTGTGCCGTGGAATTCACTTGGTCACAAGCGTAGTCTCCAAGATGTCGCTGATTTCAGTCCGCCAACAGTCAGCTGGGGATGTCTGTATACATCTTCCTAGGTAAGATTGTCCTGTGATTTTGTTTTCTCATGTGCTCAGATTTGGGTATCAAGATTATGTGGAGGCATGGAACAGGCTTCTGTTCTCCTCAGCCCCGGGAAGACAGACATCTAAGACAGTAACTATTTCTCTCTTATAGGTTGATAAAACTCACTGAAGAGCCCAATCACAGATTCAATTTCTTTAGTGATACCGGGCTCACTTCACCTTGTTGGGTTCATTTCACTAAAACTTTTTCTTTATTTATTCTTTGTGTCTTTCAGATCATGCATCTTGATCCCATTCATTTCACAATTCCTTCACATCTGCCTCTGCCCTTGCAAGCCCTCCCAATAAAATAAATTTTAAGAGAAAAAAAGGAAGAAAAAGGAAAAATTAAAAACCTCGTCATGGAAGCTACAGTGTGAGACAGTGAGTCATGCGGTAAACCCCATGGTCCATACATCTTTATATGCAAGTGTTCACTGCAAGGAGTCATTGGTCTGGTTCTCAGCCTCTGGTTTCTGCTACACTAGTGATGCTGGGCCCTCACTGAGACTCCTCTTGGATATCCTGTTGTTGACCATGTTGTGGAGATCCTATAGCTCTGGGTCTGCAGGACCTGCCCCTTCATGTGCTCTAGTAGAGCATTGATGGGGTGGATGTTGGAATGGGCCAACTCATGACCCTGGTTCTGGGCCTGGGCAGTGCAGGGTTGATTAGCTCTCCAGCTCTCCCCCACCTACACCATCAGGGGTGGCTCTACCGTGTTGCCCAGGCAAGGTGCAGGGGTCACTGGTGGTGCTGCTGGTGAGGAGTAAGGACAGCTCTCCTGCTCTTATAACCCCAGGACCAGCTCCTCTATCAGTCTCAGGCCTTGAATGGGGTGGGGGGAGCATCTCTCCTCTGCCTGTGTCGCCACATGTCAGATGAGTAATGGGGACAGCTCTCCCTTGCTTGCGACATCAGAGCTGGATCACCCACAGCTCTGACGATAAGCAATAGAGGTATGGGGAGCTAGCCCCAAAGTTGTAAACATGGGAGAGCTGTTTCCACTTGGGAGCTGGCTCGTCCACACCTCTGCTAACAGGGTTGGCTTTATGTGCTGCCCTGGTGAGGTGCGTGCCTGTTCTCCTGAGTGTTGCGGCTGGTGGGTGTCAGGGGCAGCTCTCCCACTCCTGTGACCACAGGGCCAGCTGTTCCACCTGCTTCAGGCACTGATGGGGAGGAGCAGAAGAGCATCTCGCCACAACCTATGTAGTCATATGGCAGATGAAGGGTGGGGCTAGGTCTCTGGTGATCACTACTTCAGGGCTCACTCTCCCACACCTCCACCAACAGTGTTGGCTCTACTGTGTTGCCCAGGTACGGTTCAGGGCCTGCTCTCAGAGTGTTACAGCTGGTGGGGTGTGGGGGCAGGGACAGCTCTCCTGCTCTTGTGACCTCAGGGCCAGTTCTCCCACTTAGTTCAGGCATTGATGGGCAGAGAGAACATCTTTCCCCTGCCCATGCCACCACAAGACAGATAAGAAATGAGGATAGATCTATTGGGCTCTATTTTTTAAGGGGTTTGTTTTCAATGTAACTTTCTTCTCAAGTTCATTGTTCTAGGTGTCCTCCAATTTTGGCAGTATCCTCAGTGTCTGCAGTGAGATTCATTTGTTCCCCTTCATACTAGGAAATCTCTGTCTTGTTTTTTGTTTTGTTTTGTTTTTAATGACTGACTTTACTATCATTTTTCCAGCACGGCATTTGGAAAGCCCTGACTCTCATGGTCATCACCGCTGCTGGTTTGAGCTCCATGTCATTGGTTTATGATCTTGGTTCTTTCTTTCCTACTCTTTGAGATTATCTTATGGTTGGTTTCTTGTTTTTTGAGACGGATAATCTTCTTTCTGCAGGGATAAGTCCCGCTTCTTAGGGGGTGTGTTCGCCTCGGGCTAATGTTTACCTATAAATCTGGTGAGCGTGCTGGCAGTGCTTGCTTCTGCTTTTCTGGTCTCCACGGTGGTTCTGTAAGTCTATTTCCCCATTAAAGCTGTATATATTTTTACAATCTGTCTGCATTCATTTACGCCGTTACATTTTGGCGTCCAATGTTGGGCTATTTTGCCCCCGCCCCGACACGGGGGGGGGGGGGGGCGGGGGGGGGCGCAAGCTCTATCTTTCCCAGCCTTTGTGAGCAAGATTAGCTACCGGAGCTCAGGAAGCGTGATTGGACTCAAGCGCGTAGCCCGCTAGCTAACACAGCACGCTCCCGGGTGCCGTTTTTTAGTTTGTGACTTGGGCCCCAGTGCCAAGTCTGAGATACACTCGGCTTTCAGGCCCATAATATCCAGAGAGGCAGGCGGATCTCTGGGAGTTCTAGGCCGGCCAGGCGTTGGTGGTGCACGCCTTTAATCCCAATGCCTGGGAGGCACAGTCAGGCAGATCTCTGAGAGTTCAAGGACAGCCTATTCTTCAGAGTTATTCCAGGACAAAGATATACAGAAAACCTGTCTCAAAAAGTAAAAATAAACAAAATAGAGTTAAAATAAAGCCATACAAAGATGGAAAATAAACAGAGAATTTTGATACTATATGCTATTATGCTCTCTTTGAATTGTTTGAATGCTGAGGAAGGAGCAACAGCTGCTAAAAGATATTTGTTTATAAATGCTGCTGAACTAATCCAACATAGATATTTTGAAAATGCCTTGACTTTGAAATTTGGATCTAAGGACATGATGCTTTGGAAAGGAGTTTCCTATTTTGTTTTCACAGAGGGTGAGAGTCTGAGGATTGCTTCTATCCCAATATGATATGATGGACCATGCCCTCCTGAAGGGTTGCTGTGAACACCTTCAGAAAATTGCTTTGCTCAACTGCCAACTGAGATGAAACTAGCACACAGGTTATACCATGAAAGACCTAATTAACAACGCCCCCATTCAGCAGGAAGCAGTTTGGAGAGAAAAAAAAATGTGGATACCATCAAAATTAATAAAGGTTTGGGTTTGAAGAAGAGAAGCCACTTGGAAAAGATAAATAACAATTCATTCACAAGGATGGCGATCATACTTATGGTAAGAAATACAGATAGGTTGGGGGCATGGTTCTTTTCTTATCTCCACAGGAAAATACTCATCTTCAAAGAATTTAAGGGACCTTAAATATTTAATTACTGATGGATGGAAACTAGTTACGACCCATTAAGGATCAACAATAAAACTATATATGTTCTGTAAGTATTAATTTTTTTATATGTCTTATTAAACATTTCTTTATAAATATGTAGAGCTGGTTTTGGAGTTGGACTATGGCTCAGTCCCTCTTCAATTCCAAGCCTGTTGATAAGAGATATTTCAGAGTTTCTGTATCAGATCAGGAGCCATGAAATGGGACAGAATAAGAATAATTATGTACTTGATAAACTTTCTTTGCTTTTCCTCATATCTGTGTCTTTCTTTATATGTCAGTATATGTCCTTGTTGTTAATGTTTAAATTTCCCATAACAAACAACAACTTTCCCTACAATAATATTTAAAGTTTCCAGGATGAAGATGGGGCCCCACAACATCAACTCAATCTGGTTTTTATGACGTCATGAATTTTTTTTTAAGCGCTAAAATTAGACCTGTTTTTGGTACCAACTGCACAAGACAATTTCAAATGGTGCACATTTTAGACAACATTCTGGCCGGACCTTCTCAAAACGCTCAGAGACTAGTTATAACTTTCTTAGGTCAAAGGTTAATTTGGGAATTTTACCATCATTTGTTTTCACAGGAGCCCCTAAGAAGAACATCGCCCCCATGTTAGTTAGAAGCAATTTTAGAGGACGACGTCCCCTCTCTCAACAGAGTTTGCCCTCAGGTTTAGGGACATCTTTTAGTGGTTGGCTTAGGGTTGAGGGGATGGGGAGATATTTTATGGATTTCGGGGTATTTTCAAAAAAAGGGGGGATTAACAGGTTTGATGGGATGATTGGTATTTGTGAATTACTGTTTTTAGAAAATTGTATTGGTACTGTTTCCTGTATATTGATATATTGAATATTGAATGTGAGTGTTCCTATCTCTATTTTTGTATAAGAGTATGCTTATAACTTTGTCTATATTGTATTGATACATCTACCATATTACAATGTACATTTCTACCTCTGATACTATTTATATAATAACATTGTTTACATTTGATATCTAATGACATTGTTTACAGTTGAAGATCATTGTCTTCATATATTGCACAGTTGTTTATTCTTTTAGTCTTCAAGTTAGATAGGTATTGAGAATTATATGTTTGTCATATTTATTTTTAGGTTAATCATGTCTTTTAGATACATAGAGATTATATTTAGTATAGATAGTATAATCTTCGGCCTTTTCGAAGAGCTGTAGAAAATGGCCTTTAATCTAACCTAGAATTCTGTGCCAACGAGACACAATTACTCCTGGCAATGCCACTCTACTCCTGAGAGAACGTTGAGCACCAAAGACACTCCACTAATAATTTGCATTAGTATAGATTTTGTTTTATTGATAGAGATTTAAGGTCAATTTTGTTATATGTATATGTATTTCTGATCTTTATTAAGGTATTGTGATTGTGTAGTTCACTTGAAAATGTAATGTATATAGGTTGTTAATAGATAATCATAATAGTCAAGTTTGTAGTCATGTTAGTTAAGATTTTCTAGATGTACATAGATATATTTTAGATAGGCATTCTTCATATCTTTCAAAGATTATGGAATATGGCATTTTAAATGTTTTACTAACTTAGGGTTTTTCATGACAATGAGACGCTCTGCTCCTGGCAGCACCAATCTACTTCAGGAAGAAGATGGGCATCGAAGAGGATCCTTATGGAGTTTGATAGCCATTTGGGCAAGAAACTGCTCTTGCCTGGACTGTTGCATAAACTGGACACAAAGAACCCGCAGAGAGAGGACTGCTGAACTTGCCTAAAGGTGAGATGATCTTTTGGGGTTCCTGATTCATGAAAGAGTCTACAAGACAATCTGCAGGACACAGCAGATAGTGACTGAACTGCCATTGAAATTTCCTGCTTCATGGAAATGTCTGCCGTAAACTATGGGCCTGTAGGCCAAAGATGGATGCCCCAACAGTACAGAGAAACTTTGGGTGACTGTCAAGGCAGCGAGATGTCTCTGTCATTTCTAGAGTTTGAAAGTTGCTTATTTCTTGTTTGCTTAGGTAATATTCTATCTTTCTGGAGTCTTTGATGGAGTTGAAGAATAGTTAATTATAGTTATAGTTTTCCTTAGTTATGATAAAGATTATTGTAATTTTTACTTGATAACTGTTTGGTTATATGTAATTTTGCTATGTTAAGTTAAAGCCTTCCTTTTTTTTTTGTTTAAACAGAAAAAGGGGAAATGATGGAGGAAGGTCATTGGTTAAAAAATAAAGAAACTGCTTTGCTGGTCTTCAGAGTCATTCCAGGACAAAGATATATAGAAAACCTGTCTCAAAAAGTAAAAATAAACAAAATAGAGTTAAAATAAAGCCCATACTTCAACTTCTGACAAAGATACAGAATATCCATAAGTGGATGAAACAGGATTGTCTTATCCTGCCAAGATAGGGTAGGATAGTTCTAAGAAAGTTCCTTGCCTTTAATAATGGTATGTCAGTTATGTTAGGCCTTAGCCAAAGTTGGTTGACTCAACATTGCAAACGAGACTTTGCGTGATTGCCCAGGTAGTCAGTTGTCTCTGTCAATTGTTGCACATTTTGGATATATCTCGTTTGTTAAGTAATATTTATTCCCTTCTCAGATCTTTGACGGAGTTGGAGATTATATAATTGTAGTTACTCTCTACATTATTTAGACTCCTTGAGATAGAATGTTTAGCAAAACTTTTGTTCTCAATATTGTTTGTTATATTTATTATTTGTTATTATTGTATATAGTTGTATTTGGTTTAGTTCTGTCTTATTTAGACAAAAAGGGGAGATGTAGGGATAAGTCCTGAGCCCTTAGGGGGCGTGTTCGCCTCGGGCTAATGTTTACCTATAAATCTGGCGAGCGTGCTGTCAGTGCACGCTTCTGCTTTCCTGGTCTCCGCAGGAACGGTGGTTTTGTAAGTCTATTTCCCCATTAAAGCTGTATATATTTTTACAATCTGTCTGCATTCATTTACGCTGCTACATCTTTCTTCTTACAGATGGGTGTAAGATGTTTATTCATGCCCTCTGAACTTGGATATATAGTATTTGAATCATACCTAATTAAAATATTTTCTAACCATTCATGATTTTTCCTTAATAACTAAATTTGCTTCTGATTTTCCTCATCAGCACAAGAAGCAACTTTAGGAGGGGGATTTATTTTGGCTTGTGGTTTGAGGAGACATAGTCCCTCGAAGTGGAGAAAGACATGGTGGCAGAACTTTCCATATCTGTTGCCTACCTCATTGTAGATCAGGAAGGACAGGACAAGAAGCAAGATCGCACCAGAAGCCTGAAGCCCACCCCATGGTGAGTCACTCCTCCTGCTAGTCCCCACCTCCTGAAGGCTCCACAGCCTCAAAACAGCCAGCTGCTGGGGATCAAGTGTTCAGATAGGAGTGGAGCTGGGGCGGGACATTTCCCATGTAAGCTACAATGCTAAGATAGTTCGAAATTAAATTTTCTTCTTAACATACGAGGATTTTTCTGGATAACTCACTGCTACTGATTTCTAGGAGAGTGATACAATGGTAAGAGAATCTTAATCCATGTGATTCTACACCCTTTAGCAACGTTCATCTTTATCTGGCCTTGTGTGTGTTCTGTGTATTACTGAGAAGACGGGCCACTTCCAGGTGCTTCATATGTGTCCAACAAGTTAAGGGCCCTGAGCTGCTCATACCTTCCACGTCTTAGTAAGGACCCCCAAACCCACATTTATGGGGTTAGAGAACTCTCTCAGAATATGGGTGTCTCTAGTCCTCTTCTGCTGTCTCCCTTCCTGTTTCCTTTCATTGTAATCTGGTCATTCCTTTCAACTTGTTGACTGTGGCTTGCCATGTTTGCAGCATGTTTTAAATATGTTACCCAACACCTTAAGTAGTTTTCAGTATGTGAGCTGAACTGAATGGCCCAGCCTGCCATGACTGAGGATGAGAAACTGCAGTTCCTGCTAATGCTATCAACTCTGATCCTCCCCTTACCTAATTTAGGACATCAAATGAAGTGTAATAGTTCTTCTGACTTCATATTTTATTGCTAAAGTGCAAAATTTTCAGATTCTAAATGATGATGTAAAACGTGTGCAATTCCTCTGAATGTTTCCAAAAGCCCAATTATCTTCCTCTTGCTAATCCTTAACAGCATGTATGAAATTGTAACAGACGCCGCAGGAGCCACAGCCACTGGCAAGTGTGCAGCTGTTTCCAGTTACTGTGGGTCATGCCTCCTGCTCTCTGAAAGCATCACTTAACAATGTGGAGTCACGTGTCTTACCAGAGGAGGAATACCAGACTTGGAGCTGAGCCCTGGAGGACAAATTCCATCCTTGTCACATAACGGTAATATACTAGCAGGCGCCAGCCGAATCCTCTTGCCTCACTGGGGCAGTCTGTTCAACTGCAGTCTGCCCATCTGCAGAATGGGTCTAACTTTCATGCGTGCTTTTAAGCATCAAATAGGGTTTTCCATACGAGCTTTCAAGCACGTGGCCAGCAAAAAGATGGTACCCACCAAGTGCCCTTCAATCCATTTGGAGTTATCAGATCCGAACAGCACCCAAAAGGCAGAGCCAGCCTGTTCCATATGAGCGTGCTATGAAAGAGATATTTGAGAGTGCAAACATCAGGGATATTGTGCACATGTATGACGATGCTGTGCAGGGTAAGCACACTTGAGAAAACAATTAATAAAGAAAAAAATACTAGGTTCTTTGTCCCTTTTTTCTCTGTTCCCTGAAATTCTTAAAAGACTGAAGGCCCTTGCAGAATTCATAATGTTGGGTTTGAGCCACTTTTGCATTTTGTGTGTGTGCAGCTGTTCCCCCACTACAAGCATGCACATCTGCTCATTAGCAATACAATATAATTCCCACTGTCTAATTATTTGCAGATGATAGATTTCTTATACATGCTCTAAAAAAAGGATAGTCCTTCAAAACTGGTGACTTATTTAAAAAAAACCCACTAACTTAAAAGGGTCAGCACAATAAAGTTCAGATATTAATTTGGCAAGTTCAAATATATGGACACAAGCACTTAATTGCCCACTTGATGGGAAACAGGAGGAAAATGGGATTTTTTTTCTCCCTGCAATTAATGTTTCCCAGTAGACAGCATGGGAGGGTACATGGGGGAGACCCTGGCTGCTCTTCCTGGAGAGGGGGAGCACCTGGAGAGAGGCTATGGGGCAGCCACACTAAAATGCCTAGAGTGATGTTTCATGGAGAGCGTGTGTGAGGGGGACATGCAGGCCAGAGGGAACTGTCTAGGGAGGTGGCATCCTTGGAGGTCTGGAGAGATGGTGTGCTGGTGCATGTCTGTAAGTCTTGTGCTGGGGGTGGAGGCTGAGATAAGTAGAGTCCCAGAACTCCCTGGTCAGCCAGGCCAGCTAAACAGTGAACACTGAGTTTAGAGATCCCACCTCAAGAAACAAATTAGAAAGCCATGGACAGGACACCTGTTATAGAGTTTTGGCCTCCACAAGTTTACCTGCATCCACATGGATATATGTGCACACACACAAATACATACCACATACAATTGTGCGCCCCTAATACAAACACACACACACACACACACACACACACACACACACACACACACACACACGAGTCCTCAGGATCTTCCAGACCTATTCATGAACTAAGGAACCCTGCATGGATGATAGCCAGTTGGCCAGTTCAGCCATAGTTCCAGAGGGGATTTAGAATCTTGCCGTCAGATGTGAGGTGGGGCAGGAAGGGTAAGGAGGAGGAGTTGATTGAGAGTTTTAAAAGTATATGGACAAAGACTAGGAAGCTGCCAGGAGTAATTGGAGCAGAAGCAAGGGAGAGGGGTGGCTAGATAAACAAAGTATGGATGGAAATGCTGGACTTCGTGAAAGAGCAGGACAGACAGGGCTCGTGTTCCAACTCTTCCGCGGGCAGTGGGGGCTGCAACCACTCTGGTCTATCTACATCTGTGGGGTATGTGGGCTTGGAATGGACAGTGGAGTGTAGGAAACAGGGGAAATATGAAAACATGGAACACATGCACATGTCCCCCTTGTCGGGATTCCCTCAGCACTCCAGCTATCTGTACAGATCTCATACTGTGTTAGGAGTTCCAGGCAACCTAGAGATGAGCCACTGCCTGTGGCAGGTTGAGCATTGGCGCTGCATGTGCTGAGAACTGGAACCGAATCCAGAAGAAACAAGGACTGCGTACACTTTTTGTCTGCACTTATAATACATGAGACCATGCCCCCAAATGGGCTGGTATCTTAAAGGCTAGTGGCTGAAAGATTTCCCATAATACCTCCCCCTTTTATTTAAATAAGAGAGTTCTAAGCCTAAAACAAAACTATACACAACAAGAACATATATCAAGTATTGTCCAGGGAAAAAAATAGAATTACAACCAGCATGAACAACATCAAACAAGAAACATATGCTAAATGTTTTAATAGTTACCCTACCCTAAAGCATCTAAGTCTTATATTAAAAATGGCTTGGCTAAGTCATGAGAGAAAAATAACTATGACTATCTAGTCTTCAACCCCATGAAAGACCTGAGAAGGGAAAAATTACCTGAGTGAACAGGAAGTGCAATCAAGTAACTTCCAAAAGGTGCAAGAAATGACAGGGACAATTGGCTACCTGAGCAATCACCCAAATTCTCATTTGCAATGTTGGGGCAACCAACTTTGGCTAAAGCCTAGAGTATCTGACAGACTATTTCAGATGCAGGAAAATTTGAAAAACCGTCTTACCCTGTCTTGGCAAGGTTATCAGTCTTTTTGCTTGCATCCTGCTTGTCCAGTTTGGACAACATGTATTTTCTCAGTAGTTGAGGTAATGGCAGTTCTTTGCCCAAAGGCCAGTTTTGCCAAGAAGAAAACAAGCTCCAAGTGGAGTTACTTTGATACCCAACATTCTCTTGGGAATAGATTGATGCTGCCAGATGCAATCATGTCTCATGTCAACAGAATCCTAAGTTATTTAAATGCCATATTCTACAGTTCTGTAAAGTGTTTGAAGATTACCTATCTATGCAGAATACAGTCTCTATGCATCTAAAGAACCTGACTGCTCTAACTATAGGTATGACAAACATGGATGACTATAATTCTTAATACTTACAGCTAAAATACTAAGTCTTCATGTTAAAAAAACAATTTTTAAACAAATGTGATGCAAATGAGGACAATGACCTCAATGTATAAACAATATATATATAAGTATCTTGATTAGAGATAGAAATGTATAGTGCAATATGACAAACATATCCTAAAATTGTATCAATATACAAAATGTCTTAAGCAGAGGTAGAAACATGCATGCATACAATGTGACAAAATAACTTTGCATAGGTGCACAAATATTGTAAACAGAAATAGGAGAATATTCAATAAAACAAATATAATTTGAATTTGAATATACAAGAATCTATACCAATGTAAATTATCTATAAATAATAACTCACAAGTAATACACTAATATACCTATTATCACATCCCAAGGGCTTTGTTGAATAACAGTTTCTTCTTCCAAGTCAAAAGAATGGAATAGGAGTTCTACCTATGACTCTGCATGACATGCCATTGTGACATGCTCCACAAGTTAGAATGTCACATATTATTGTTGCCTTCTTAAGGGTTAATCCAACTGGACCTGTCAATCATCTGGCCATAACACCACTCAGGAAGGCTGATTCACCATGAAGACATGCTAAGGAGATGGGAGGAATAATTACGCCCTTAATGAGATAACATGCTACATTTCCCAGAAGCCTTTCCCCTTATGCAGCGGCTTGCAGAGCATCATCCATGCAGCAGTGCTGAGCCTGTCTTCTGATTCTAACTCAAAAATATAACTTTTTCCTTCTACTTTTTTTCTTTTTTTCCTTCCTTCCTCTTTCTTCTTTCTTTCCCCCTCCCTCCCTCCCTTCCTTCCTCTTTCTTTCATTCTCTTTCTTTTCATTTTTACTTTTCTTTCTTTTTTGTTTGATTTTGTGACATTGCTCTAAAGCCCAAGTATGGGCTTCCTGATTGGGTTTTTTTCCACTCATTCTCTGGAGCCCTATTCCTGCTGTGCAGCTGCTTACTGACATCCGCTGCTGAAGGCACCAGCTTTTTGGGACCCTGTCTCCAAACGCATGGCCTTCTTACTGCAGGATATCCGTTTACACTGTGTGAATATGTGCTGTTGTGATGGGTTTAATAGAAATCTGATGAAGAGGAGAGATTTTCAGGGAGAGAGGAACTCTGGGAAGAAGAGAGGCAGAGATGCCAGTGAAACACAGAGGAAGTTGGATATTCGGAATGAAGGAGAGGGTAAAAAGCCATGTGACAGAAGGTAGAGTAATAAAACCAGGTTAATTGAAGTTCAAAGAGCTAGTTGGGAACAAGCCTGAGCTAAGGCCCAAGTTTTTATAACTACTAACAATAGTTGTTGTTATTAGAGCATGGAAGTCCCAAAAGATATTATTATTATTATTATTTTATAGCCTGGCAGTCCCAAAAGAAAGCCCAACAAGAAGTTTGCTACACTTTCTTTTCTTTTCCATCTCTCCTGGTAGCTACTGGGACTTACAGCTTGCTTGTCCTGCTGGTTTCCTTTCACACCCTAAGACAGTTCTCAAACTTTCTTCTGACTCTGCTTTTAAATTCTTCTATTAACAAGATGAAGAACCAATAAAAGGGATTCTTGAGTGTGGTCAAGGAAAAAGAGAGCAATAATATATGTCCACATGGCTGGTACCTGGCTGGGCCAGGGTCAAAGCTACAGACGGCATCACCACCCTGAATCCTCACTCACACGGTGATGTTTTATCATAGAGCATCTTAATTAAAATTTTGGAGGGCTGACAGGAGCTCACTGTCAGTTCATTGTTAGAGCAGTGCCAGCGAGAATACGGGACAGGCTACTGCAGAAGAGAACGGAAGGAGGCCCAATGTGAACCAAAGTAGCAGTAGGTCAATCAAGTCAGTTCTTGCCTGGAAAGCTCAGACTGGGCTGGTGACTTGATACGACTGTCCGTCCGCTCTGCCATCCCTGTGGACCACGATGGCTTCCTACTGTATGCTTGAGGGAGGAAGAAGAGGGAAGAGGACAGAAACAATGTGGTGCTCCATTGCACCCACACAGGGAGAAGGGTGAAGAGGAGGAGGAGAAAGTGATGTTGAGATACTAAACATCCTTGCTAAATGGGCACCAGAGGAGCCTGGAACTTGACCCTGATATACCCACTAATGCCTCAATAGTCAACCTTCCAATACATGCCATACTTCACTCTAAGGAATATGAAGGTTTGAGTCTTTTTAAAGATTTGTTTCATTTTTCTGTTTATGACTTATGCTTGTGTACCAGGTGCATGCCTGGAGCCTGCTTAGGTCAGAAGAGGACACTGGATACCCTGGAGCTGGAGTTATGGACACTTGTGAGCCACCATGTCCATGCTGGGAATTGGACCTGGGTTCTCTGCAAGAACACAGGTGTTCTTAATTGCTGAGCCATCTCTCCAGCCCCAAAGTATAAGTCTTTATTAAGAGGTGCACATTCAGATAAAATTATAATGTTATCCAAGTGGAGAAACAGATATTGGGCCAATGGCTGCTGTGAACAGGCCATGGCTCCCAAAGGATTACCGAGAAGTTGTTCTTGGCTTAGAGCTACCATGAGACCTGCAATGTCACAGCGGGCTGGCCTGGCGTGGCCTAGTGGCCATGAGATGCATCCTCGTGGTGGGCATTCCCATTCCCCAGAGGCTTGTGATGGTTAGATATGCGGCTCTCACTGGAGAGTAGAATTAAACCCATAGCAGTAGAATGTATTGCACCCACTTCAAAAAGAAAAAGGACATTCGAACCAGAACCGTTACCACAAGGGACCCATCAGCACATTCACAATAGGACCAGGCACTCCTGTGCAGGAGGTTTGTGCCCCTCTGGTGCTAGGAAAAGAAAACAGACTGAGCTCCAGCAATCATGGGGCCCACCCACACTGGGCAAGCTTCTGGGGCCTTAGGAACCTTGCCTCTCCTTTCCCATTAAATGAGGATTACAGACAAGATGAAGTGAGGTCAAAAATATAAAACACTCATCGCTGAGGCTAGCCCCTAAAAGGTCCTTAATAACTGTGGAGGTCCCTGACCCCAGACAGAAGAGATGAAATAGCTTGTGACTGCTGGAATCTGGGTGCTGTAGATCATGGCTTGGCCCAAGGTCTGTGGTCTGTACTCTTGTGCACTAGGCAGGAATGGGAATACTGAACTCTGTATGCACACTGGATGTAAGGAGATAGACTAGGCATGAGAGGCTAGGACCTGACCCAGATCTTTTCATTCCCATCTCAGCAGCAAAATTCAGGAACCTGTGAGTGAGGTTCGTCAGTGTGCTGCCACTGTCTGCATCAACAATATTATGGAACCAAAAACACAAGCAATTCTGAACTCTTCCCAATCACACGAGGGGCAAGAGAATCTTTGTGAATATAAAATTCAACTTCTAGCAGATGAGAGCAATGCAGATAAAAACACAAACTTCAAACTCTGGTGAGATTCAGTGGTTTTGAGAAAGATCTAGCACCACTTGGCATTGTCTTGGTATCTTGAGGTCTTCATGCTAATCTATTTAACCCTTATGCCAGACACTCCAGGAGGCTAGGCCATATCTTTAGAAGATAAGAAAGACAGAGAATTGGGTGTCCTGACCAACATTTCAAGGCAGAAGAGGTCTAAACTGTGGTCAGAATGAGAATTTCTTCAATCTCAGTCTCTTCCACGTTCCTTAGGGAGTCTCAGCAGTTAGGGGACAACCAAGTTAGTGGTCATAAACAGGTCCAGTCCACTCCATACTTAGAAATCTATAGTTATATCTGCTCTGTGGTTAAAGACAGAAAGCAAACACAGGATTCATGGGCCTAAACTTGAAGATGTGGGCAAAGGTACAGGTTTCATGGTTAAGTGGTAGATGAGGTGAAAGATTCTCCCCCCTCCCCCTCAGGCCTAAAGTAAGCTGAGGTTATCTGGTCAGTGACTCCACTTGAAGCTGAACCACTGAGTGACAATCTCTTGGGACTGGCTCACAGTGGCTGTGGAAGGATAGGTCTCTGGCCTCATCTGTAGTGTGTGTGTGTGTGTGTGTGTGTGTGTGTGTGTGTGTGTGTGCGCGCGCGCGCGTGCACATACACATGCACATGCATGCAGGCAGCCAGAGGTTGAAAGCAGTTGTACTCCTTCATCACTGTCCACTTCATTTTTTGAGTCAGGGTTTCTCATTGAACCGGGAGCTCATCAATTCAGTTAGGTTGACAAGCCAGTGACCCCCTTTCTGTCTCTACTTCCCCAGCTCTGGAATTACAGGCAGGTGACATCCTATCAGGCTTTTGACCTGGGCTCTGGACTCTCCCAACTCTTGACCTCGTGTATGTATGGCAAGAACTCTACTGACTATTATCTCCCCAGTTCTCAAACACTATCTAAAACACCAGAATCTTCCATTTCTTGCCAGCTTTGTTCTCTTCTGAGTGGTAGCCATGTCTGGGTTCTGTTCTACCTCAGCTCCTTGAAGCACAGAAGAACACACAGGGCTTCTGTTTCCTCTCAGTCCCAAGGATCTGACTTACTGGCTAAGAGATTTTAAGCTTTAATTACTGCTGCTTCTTCTGTGGCGGAGGACCCTTGACATTAGCAAAGATCCCCACACTTGCGAATATCATCCAAGGGTTCTACTTTTCCTACAAACACAAAAACTCTAATCCAAAACTGTGAGTGGCCCATTTAGACCCTTAACAACTGTATCAAGAAGGCTCTAAAATCTTCCAAGACGCTATTTATGATCTGTGTCTCTGGAGTCGTGTTTTTGGGGAGATGTGCATGCTTTCTGGGTGCATCTTCGCATCAAAGGCCAGGTAGTCCTTCCCAACTTCTTCAACATTGTCGGTCTCTTCGCCAATAAGCAGTCTCATGCAGGCTGGAACATTCCCTGGGTGGCTTTAGGAATTGCTTATTCTTGTTTCTGGAAAAGAAACTTGAGGGGGCTCTTGCTTCACAGCTCAAAATTGCCCACACGCACATACTGCTCTTTCCTGAGAGTTCCCATTCTGCACGAGGTACCTTCCATGCCTTCACTTCCCTCACTGGCACCCAGAGCAGCTCTCTTTGCACAGCCCTTTCCCCAGGGAACGTGATGAGGATGGGAGGCCAAGTTCATTGCCAGGATAACTCTCTCTTTCCAGCTGCCTACCGTTCAGGCAATGGACTTCAAATCTGACCTTTGGAAAAACTACACATGACCACAAGTTTTGACGCTTCGGGGGGGGGGGGCGTCTCTGGGAATATGGTCCAGGGCCCTTCTGAATTTGTGTTTTGGCTTCTTCTTTTCTGGTATGCAGTCTTACAGACACTTGCCTGAGTGCTCCTATGATCTTTGTCCACTGGGTTCTGATGATTTTCTTACGAGAAACACGTCCCTTTGTTTTGGGGGCTGGGTCTTCCTACCTATTTGGACCACTTGCAATTCAGCATCACTGAAAGGCATGCCTGACAGAGGACACACAGGTCCTGAATGGACCATCACTTCCACAGCAATTGAGATGGTGACAGGAGAGTCCCACATGGTTTCCAGCTACAGATCCCAAAGCCTAGATACTGATTCTGAATTACTGAGAAAACCCCTAATCAAGCCACCAAGTCTTGAAAAAGCACTTTAGTGACCCTCCCTTTCATATCTTAATCAACAGTGAGACAATTAACCAAATGACTAGGATCTCTGATTTATAAGTCAAATGGGTCGAGCCAACAGTTCCTAATATGGTAAGTATAGTATTGAAATTGGACAAATGGGTGAGTTAGAATTTCCGTGATTGAAGGCATAGAAATTTGACAGTCTAACTAGAGAACAGGCAGAGGGGAGAGAGCCATCCGCACACCAAGGAGAGAGACCTCGGCAGAAATAAGACCTGCTGACCCCTTGGCCTTGAACTTGCAGGATGAAGAGCCTCCAGAACTTTGAGGAACTAAATGCCTGCTTTTAAAGCCACCCAGGCATTCATGCTTCATTATGACACTAATAGAGTCACACAGGCCACAAACAAACACAACCTAGAGGAGGCGACTGAGCGAGGACTGTTGAGGTGAATGCAATGGAAGTGTGGAAGGGATTAGGTAATCTTAAAGGGAATCATCTTCATCAGGGAGGCGTCTCCCAGACATTCAAGGGCCAGCCCCTCTCAACATACTGTGCTGATAAAGACATGATGGAATGGGAAAGATATTAAAGGGGGCAAAGATAGAAAAGTCAGTGACACACTGACTGGCCTTGTCTGGGGTGCTGCTGAAGCGAGGAGCCCCTCAGGAGTCCTACAGGGACAGAACATTGTATAAGTCAGGCAAGTGACAGGCTACAAACCCAACCTGCAGGGACCTTGGCCTCAGGCTGTCTGGATTCCTGATACAGGTCTCCTGGACAGTTTAGAAGCTCCCAGCATTCTCTCTTGACTCTTGGCATTACCAAACACATGGCTGAGTATCTGCCTCATCTGATGGGAGACTTACAGCATGTGCTCTTAGATACATGCACCAGTCAGAGCTTACTGTCCACACTGTCGGGATAGCCTTCCTCGTGTGCTAGGGCAGCCCAGTGATCCAAACTGTGGTGACAGCAAGCCTTCTGATAGCAGTGCTCTTGTCCCTGCAGGCCTTGGCCGACTGCCCCACATCTGAGTTCTCTTCCACTAAGGACCCACCACGAGAGAAAACCAGATGTTGTCATTATAGCTCTATCCAGATCTTAGCCATCATCTAGCTGGTGAACTTACCTGGTCCCACTATGACTCTCACTCTGCTGTGCTTGCCTTCACTCTGATCTTTGACCTTTGGAAAAATGACCCTAGCAGTGGCGAGTTCTAGTGGGGCATGTTGGCGTGCACACTCAACACATCACACAGCACTTAAAACCTACCAACTTGCTCTGATGGGCCCATGTTAAGATTGTACCACAAGCACAAATATATCTGGGAAGGAAATGTTCACTCCTCAAACCGATCGCAGAAAATCCCAAAGGGAAAATCATTTCTGTGGGTAGACAGCATCTGGACAAAGGGTACTTGTACAAGGTCCCAATTCAGAAGCCTTATCATCCCCAAGCGTGGCACCATCTAAGCCACCCCTGGTAAGGTGGCTAGCATGGAATAGAGAAATCCTTCACTAGTGGCTATTACCACAGTGTTAGCCAGTGAGGGACTTTCTGTGTGTGAGTGTATCCAAATAATGTTTCTGGTCAACAGATACTGTTTGTAGTCAAAATACATTAATATTCCCACACAACAGATTCCAAGGAGGACAAATGAAATGTTTGAATAACCCAAGCATTGTAGACTCCTGAATACTGTTCTTTCACCTTTATACTCATTTTTTTCCTTCCTGTAATCACCCACAGACGTTTCTTAAAAAACAAACCTGATAACGTCAAAAGATGAGAAAGGCTAAACTCCGAGAAAACAAAGAGACCATAAATCAGGAAAACTTTGCGGTTACTAGAAAGACACTTTAATTTTCTAGACAAAAGGCTGCATTAAGGAAGGATAATGCAATAATCAAAGGTGAAGGGATCTCCATTGTCTGGCGTCTTTCTCTGTGGGAATTTTCCCACCCCTGACAGCTGTAAAGGGGGGAGGGGCGCTGGCTGTGGCTGCGCCTTTATTCTCTCACCCCTCTTCTCTCCGCGTACCCCCGCCCCGTTCTGTCAGTAAATGTCTGCAATCATATTCTTGAGCTCCTGTGTGATTTCAAGGTTCATCTCTCCCATGCAGCTCAAACACTAATTATCCCAGCTGTAATTAGTAAGATAATTAAATACTGGCTCACTCATCACTCTACCTTGGGTCGGGTCGTGATTCTCCCAGAAGACCTTGAGCAGCTCCTCAAAGCTGACGCGCTCTGGCTCGTACACAACCCTGACGACTTCTGCATGGCCGGTTTTTTCTGGAGAGAGACAGAACATACAACCCAATTTTACTGATAACATCAAGTCATTGCAAGCTGTTGGTGCTCAAAAGACCCCGCAGATGGAGGCTGAACTCTTCTCTCTGATGGAAGGGCACAAGTGTAATTGGATTTCAGCTACTGGGCTCATCCCAGTCTCTGTCCCCAGTTATAAAGGCACAGTTATCCCCCTGCAGTTCCTGGGATGAAGACTTCTCCTGCATCCCTTCGTATGAGAACTAAACTCCACTTTCATTTTTCTCCCTCTCTCCTCCCTGCATTTATTCAGGTGTCGGTCATGTGTGTGGGTATGCATATGGAGGCTTCAGGCGGATGTCGGGAATCATTCCTGGTGGGTACACATATGTGGGCGTGCATATGGAGACTTCAGGCGGATGTCAGGAGTCATTCCTGGTCACTGTTCTACCTTATTCACTGGGGTACACTTCTCAGTCAGACCTACAGGTTGACAATATGGCTACTCTCCTTGCTGTTGCTCTGAGGACCTCCAATCTCTCTGCTGCTAGAATTACAGGCGAGCTGCCGCTCCCACCCTGACTTTTATTTTATGTGGGGGCTTGGGGACCTGAACTCCAGCCCTCACACTTGTAAAGCACATGCCTTAACTGCTGAGCCGTGTCCCCAAGCTGAATTTTCACTTTTCTAATCTGACTTTTATGAAGTCTAGAACCAGTCTGACCCAGTACTTAGGACCGGAAAATTGGCCAAAGGGACTTGCTGATTTCTTTTTACATCATCCTATGCTATGCGGGACAGGCTCAGCTGAAAGTACAGTTCCAGAGAGAAAAGCCTGTAGGAATAGACTGCGAACTCATCCCGATTAGATATACTAGTTTAGTGGTGAGACACAACAGCTGTGCTCTGAACACTGAGGGTGGAGTTAGACAGAAGCACCAAGAAGGTTCATATTTTCTCTGCCCAGTTCCTCTCTGTGGTAAAGATCAATGTCAGAAAATGTCTTTTGCAGAGTACACTGTGAGTGAGTTTGTTCTCACGGGCAACCCTGAAGCTTCCAGGATGGGAGGGACATGCATGCCCACATACTTCTCACAACTGTCAAGTTCATGTTCTTCCTATTGTCCAGTCTCACACCCCTGCACAATAGGCCTCCCCAAACAACACTATCTCTGTATTCAAACCTGCTCCCTCTCTCTTTTCTGTCGCCTTATATATTGTAAAGAATTTGGCCTTGTCCAAAGAGAGGTCTGGTCTTTGCCCTTGGTGCCTGGGAGATAAACTGTAAGATATCCAACAGAAATGAGACTGTCCACACTGAATTTTACAACGAGGTGAACTCTACTCTATAGTCTTAAGGCGGTTCTGACCATGCAGAAAGAACGACCATGAGGCCTTTGGTTGGCATGCTATACTAGTTAACCTGGAGGCCAACTCCAACCACACTGACAATCATTCCGTTGATCATGCCGACATGAAAGGCGGCGCCTGCATAAAATCCTGGGGCACCAAGGCTCGGGTGAGTTTTGCAGTTGAGCAATGCCTTGTACACTGTCGTGCATAGATGCTGGAGACTAACTTATCCCAGTTCTGCTGGAGAAAGTTCAGAAGTCTCCGGAACCCATCCAGACTCTGTGCTTTGCATCTCTGACTGATCTGGAGCCCTTCACTGTTCTGGTAATTAATCATGACCATTCTTAACACTGAATTCTGATGGCCCTTCATGCAAATGACCAACTATGAGGTAGTCTGAGGAGGGAGCTCTGAACTTAAGACTCAGAAGGTCAGAGGGTTCACTTGCACGTGAGCTTTCTTACTTTAGTTCTTTCTGAGAGCAAAACAGACAGAAACTCCATTTTACGAAGCAGACAGCCATGATCCACATAGGTTAGATCTACACAAGGCCACACAGCTAGTGAATATGGGCACTACAACCTAAACACATGTGCCTGCCAACTCTGCATCCAGGGACCACTCACTATGACAAAGGAGACCAAGCAAGGTGAACATGGGGAACCTGAGCCCAGAAAAGGAATAAAGTCTCTCATTCACTCTAATTTTTAATATGTAAATTTATTTCTTTATATTATAGGAGTGATGTTCAAGAATAATATTAAGTCAAGAAGATGTAAGGAATGTAAGAGAAGTAACAAGGAGGAAATCAAATCACCCACGGCAATGAAGGTTTGTGCGAATGGCACTTACACTCACGACATAACACTCCATCAGATGGCTGTCCGATTCCTTCTCACCCATTTCCTATGGCTGGGCATTTACACGGAATCCTATGTCAAGCCACAAATGTAAATATTTTCCCACACTTCAGAGGCATCTCAAGTCACAGTTGAATAACTGGAATGTCTGGATCAACACTTATAAATATTGAAAGATTTCTTGGTGCCCAGTGCCAAACTCCTCCTCAGTAAAGCCGACCACATTTGCCTTCCCCATGAGCAGCATGAAGGCCGGTCTCAGTCACTATTATGGTCTTTTTAATCCGTAGCATTCATAGCTGGAGGAGAGGGTTCTGCGTCAGCTGGAGTGGGTTCCTTATTACTAAACACTGAATTTCATGTTAACTGACCAATTTAGTTTTTTCTTTAATGTTGGTTGTGTTCTTTTTACAATGAGCTACTAGTGGTTAATATATTAAAATTTATTACTAATTAGTTAATCCAGACAATTTTATTCAGATACCATAGTAATAAAATTTAGTATCTAAGCAGATTATTTATTTGTTTATTGTTTCCCCCATTTCTTGTGTGCATGTGGCCCGTGTGTTTTCATGTGTGGGGGTACAGATGTGGAGGAGCACCCATATGTGTGCATGCTGAGGCCTGAGGATGATGTCTGGAATCATCTGGTCCCTCCCTCTTCTGCCTTGTTCTTTGAGGCAGGATCTCACAATCAAACCCAGAGATGACCAATGTCAGTGTTGCTAGTCAGCCTTCGCTGGGGATCCCCGACTCCACCTTTAGGGACTGGAATTACAGGTGAGACACCATGCCAATACCCATCATATACACAGGTTTCATGGATCTGAACTATGAACTCACACTTGCAGCAAGCACTTAAACCACTGAACCTTTTCCCAGTCTTTATGTTGACAGGTATAAAAGGAATGGTCATGGGCAGCTTAGACCATACGGCATGAATAACAGTGATTATAGCAAACACGTCTGGTCTATTATACATCTGATTTAATCATTTGAAATGTCAAAATGAATGATTTAACTACTATAGTGATTCAGTGACTTGATAATATGAAAAACATTAAGGGGCCAGGGTGGGGGAAGGGCTCAGTGGTATGGTGCCTGCCTCACAAACATAAGGGCTTTGGTTTGGATCTCACGCTCCCATATAAAGAAGCTTGGCACAGTGGTTCTTCTCTGTAACAAATCTGGGGTGTTTGCTGTACAGACAGGTGGCTCCCTAGAACCTATTGGCCAATTAGCATAGCCAAATCAATAAAATTCAGACTCAGGAGAGACTGTGCCTCAAAAAATAATGTGAAGAGTGATGGAGAAAGAAACCTGATGCTGACCCCTGACCACCACACACATATATATGTGCACATACCCACATGAATACATCTTATACACACACACACACATACACACACATACACAAAGCATTTAGGCCCTCTGAATGTTAAAAATGGTAATGATATGTTGTAAACCTGACAAATGTTTTGGTATAAAAAAGCGTTGAAACCCGACAAGACATATGTAAGCCAGAGATGCAAGCAGGTGCTTCACATAGGAAGCAACAACTGCACTTTAAGACATGACATGTGCAACGTTTTCAGTGATTTAGTGAAAGCCAATAAATGCACACTGGAACGATAGTGCGCCGTTTATTATTTATGACCTCTGAAAAGTGTGTGGCGATACTGAAGAAACAGTGAAGCCCGCTTCAGTTGACCCATGACAGGGCAAAGATGGCTAAGTTGTTTTAGAAAGGTCACTTGCGTTTGTGTAAAGGGCCGGGAAAATGTTCACATGCATCGATGAGGTGAGCCAGAAGTCCAACTCATGAGTGTAACCCCCGGTAATGGGAAGATACATAAATGCCCAAAAGATTTACTCTTCCATTTCTACAATGGTGGAGAACTGTAAGAAGTGCAGATATATTTGATTAAATATTGCTATTTTGACTGCACCAAAACAGTGGTGATCATACGCACAAAAATGTGTGTATATTTTGTGGCTGGCTTATTTCACATGGCATAATGTCCTCAGATCTATCCATGCTGCAACATATGCTAGAATGTCCTTCCTTTTGTCCCATCCCATGGTGTGTGTATACATGTTCGCATGCATGTATGAACCATATTTTGTTTACCCATTCAACCACCAATGGACACTTGAGTTCCCTCTTCTGTTTAGCTTCTATGAACACAGAATACAGATACTGCTTACTGTTTACTGGTGCAAGAAAGACACGGCTTCCTTTACAGATGGGCAAGCTAAGGTCTCTTTGCAAGTTTTCTCACACAGTCACACAGCTAAGAAGCAATGGGATCCAAACCCGCCACCAAGCTTTAAGTGCAGGTGAATTATTTGAGCATCCAATGACCCCAAGTAAAGATTTTAGAACAGAGGAACTGGAAGCCACCAGGAGAGAGCAGATGGTACACAAGCAGTGACCCATATGAAAATTCACACCTGTGTGGCAATGGGTACCCAGACTGATAGCAATGTGGGATTAGGAAGAATTTTTTTTTTTACTTTTACTAGTGGAAGGGGGAGAGTAGGTGTGGAGGCCAGAGGGCAACTCTGTGACGTTGGTCCTCTCCTTCTATATAAATGTGGGTTCCAGGGATCAAACTCAGGTCACCACATTTTCAGAGTAAGCTTCATCCTGTGATTCATCTCGCTGGCCCGGAAAGGATTTTCCCTCCCTAGCAAACACCTCTAGCTATGATTTCCACCAGCGTTATTTGTAAAGAGGCTTTAAGAAGCCTGGCCATTTAAAGGAAACTATCATTTAAGTTCAAGCCCCAATTTGCATTGGCAAACAGTCCAGAGGGTGCCCCGGCCAAGCTCACCTTTCCGTTTCTTTACTTTATTTCTCCAAAGCAAAAGAACCTGCGTAAAAATACACACTGCAAATGATCAAAAGGATTCAAGGGACTCAGGAGCTTTCCGGACATGCCCCAGCTTGGCAGGAACGAGCTAATGCGCTGAGCTAATTTCATTCCAGAGGCCAAACTGCAAACACTGTTTTGTGCTTCTGAGATAAAAAGGCCAGATCTTAAAAATATTTCGAGCTGCGTCTTCACATTCCATCGTGCAAATAGCATGATGGGAGCGATGTGCAAACACGCTTGTTAGCAGTTCGCTGCAGCACGGCAGGTGTCTGCGCTGCTGGACAAAAGTATCTTGAGAGGAAGAAAGAGAAGGGCCAGGTGCTCTTTCTGAGCATCTTGCTCCATTGCCTGGTCCTCCAGGTCCAAAGGAAGGTCCATGACTTCAGAGGACGGGGTAATGGGCCACTGCTTCCTGGAAAAAAAAAAGCACCTAGGAAGAAATATTGGGGTGTCTCTGGGTAAGGATGGCCAGGTGTCATCCAGACTGAGCAGATTCTGGAAGCTTGGGAGGCTGGGTAGTTGGGTAGCCTCTTGGCTATTTAGCAACTATACGGTCTCCTGAAGTTCCTTTTTTTCCTCTGAGCTTTGGCTTCATCATCTACAAAGTGAGAACATTAATAGCTTTGGCTGCACAGAACTGTACTCAAGATTAGTTCTGTACTAAATTTTCCCTATTAACCACCCAGTCTTCAATAAGAAGGGTCCTTGCAGGTTCAACACTGTCCACTAGCCTAGTGACACACCATCTGCTGCCTTACCCTCCTCACTCCTAAGTCCTATGTGAGCTTCATCTCCCATGCTAAATAGGACAGCTTCCTTGCAAGGGACAGCTGTACGAACGGGCGAGCTATACAAACATATCACAAATACATCCACTTCAACTTTATCAATAATAGCCGCTTTAGTATTGTTATGATATATGGTATCGGTGTGGTATTGTTATTTAAGGCTCAGAGCCTTAAAGGAAGGCAGAACCAGGTGAAAAGTTGGAGAGAAGAAGACAGGGGAAACAGAGGTCACTAACTCTTTGTAAAAGTCTGGGATGAGAGCGAGGAGCAGATGGAGAAAGGAGACCTCATATTCTCCAGTAGGAATGGTAATATAGCCGGGTAGCACAGGTGCCAAGCTCTTGATAGGAAAGGCTCAAGCTGACCCTCACCATGCCTCAGGGAAGGCAATATTACCATTCCTATTCTTTGGAGGAGAAAAACAAGATACAGAAACCAAGAGATCTTTCCCAAATATATATGAGGTGAGAAAGACTGGATCTCAAAGTCCTGCTAAGAAGGCTCAGGGATGTGGGGAATGTGAAGAAAGTGTAGATGGCACAAAGACAGGTTCCATGTATCTTGGAATGTCAGAGTCACAGAAGGGCATGTTCCTTATGACTGGAGAAGGCAGAGGTGAGTGTGGGGGAGGGTAGAGCATCCCAAAGACAAAGTCACAGAAAAGGAAGGGATCCAGGGAGGGTAAGGGGAAACAGGCTTGAGCTCCCTGCCCAGAGCAGCTCCTGTGGCCTTGTCATTGGTAAAGGCTCATGGCCATCTATTCCCCAGCTACCTACTACTGTCAATAAGACAGGACCCCCTGCCCATGCCTTGCCTGCTGTTTCTGAATCTGTGCCTGCCTTGCAGTAGTATCACGGCGCTCTGGGTGGTTTTCAGGATGGGTATTACAATGCCCATTTATACTGCTAGGAAAATCAAGGCTAAGCTCACAAGCAAAGGAGACAACCAAGAATTTAGCGGAGTCGATAATGCTCCCCCATCCTCTGTGCAGTGGTATGTGGAGCCCTGGTCATGCCTTAGGGCCCTCCAGGATGGGTGTGGTCCTAGCCTTGTTTCCCACACCCTCCTGGATTCAGGTCCCCTTGCCACCTCATCCCAGATCCCCCATCCACAGAGCCTCTAAGTTGCAATGTAGACTCAATGCCTCTTGATAGCCAGCATTCTCCAGAGCCATACAGAGTCAGGGGCCACAGGAAGGGCTGGTACACAGGGGAGATCATAGCCCTTGGGATTCAATGGGATCAGCTTGGCTCAGGGCCTAGCTCCTTAGGACCTCAGTGGAGTTGTGACCCCGAAGTCACTCAAAGGGTCTCTGTGAGGAGGAGGGCTGCACTCAGAACCCAGAATACGGAAGGGGCTCAAATGATTCCTCCCAAACCCCAATGGCCAGTCCCTCCTGGACCCTCAGCCCCACAGGGTCAGCTCTCTGCAGGCGATGCATCCATATGCACTGTCCTCCAGAATGTTCTAGTCTCCCCTGCAGGACACAGTGAGATCCTAGAGCGAAGAGACAATAACAGCCGCTCTTCCCTGCGGCTCCGTGGGACGGAACACAAGATACAATGTGAATAAACACACGTGGATCAGACGAAAACACGCACTGAATTTTCCCACCACTCATTTAGACCTCATCCAAATGGAAGTCCACGAAGATGCCAACACTGTCCACAGCTAGCCTGATGGCACATGCTGGGCGTGAACCTCCTGCCCCTAACCTCCCAAATCCAGCATGAACTCCACTTCCCATCCTAAAATGGACAACCTACCTCCCAGAGGAAGATACTGAATGACTCAAAACAACAATAACACTGTACAGCCGGGACAACAGGATATCTTATTTATTTGTTGATTTATAAGCATGAATCAAATCCTACCCAGTCCCACATGCTGTGCCAAGTATTGAGGACTCAATGATGACGAATGGCGCCAGAATAATAACGAGGAGCCCCTGCCCCGCGGGTATTCCCTCTCGTCGCGGTCTAGGTAAGGAACTGATCTTTTGAATAAAAAGATCAGATCTATATTATTTACCCTGCAGGCTGAAGGAATGGGAGAAGGGAGCTACAGAGATTTTTTTTTCATTAAATAATAACCGTTCTTCAATATCCCGCATCCTTTCCCTGCCAACCAGATTCAGCTGAGCCGCAGAACCAAATAAAAGAGCACAAAAAAGACCCAGGTGTTTGAAGGGAGAAGACGGGCAAGAGGGTGGATGAATAATATTCCCCCTTCCCACACGAGATTCAGAACACTACTTTCCTCCTGCTAATTAACTACACGGAGGTGAGGTGTCAGCTCAATTTCATCTCCAGCTCCCGCCGATAGAAAATGCGATTTCTAACAATGTACTCATTATAAAAAAAAGTCCTAATACATCAAAATTGGATGCCCTGTGGAGTTCATTACAGGATCTGAGGAGCGTCTATGCTGCCATTTTATCTTGGCTTTCTTCCTTTTGTCTCATCCGTCACTTAAAGTGTCCAACAAGAAATGTAAGCTTTTAAAAAGCATCCTATTGATTGAAACATAGGAGGAAAAAATCTGTTAGAGTGATTGTATTTTTTTTTAAACCTGGCCCACCGTGGGGAGACATGGTGGGAGTGTCAGAATCTGCTGGTACATATTGTATGTGGACATATCATCCTGAGACTATTCTCTCAGAGGGCTGCGATGACCACAGGTGGGTCCTTGCTCAGGAAAATGCTCCGAGAAGGCAGTTACCTTTAACTTTTGGTGATCCTTGGAGCTTCTTACTGTTGCCAGGGGTATGTGAAGGTGAGAGTTGGGCCCTAGTATTGTTTCTGCCTGCTACATGCTGATCGCAGAGGTAGACATCACCAAGTGAGCTGGGCTTACAGGACAGTGAGTCAATGAGGTATTGATGTGTGTAGTAGCTGATGTCCGATTCACAGCGCTGTTCCAGTGCCTCCCTACCAGGAAACAGGTAGGCTGCGGAAGGTATCAGCAGGCAATCTGCAAGGCACAGGCCTTTGGAGCTGAAAGAGCAAATGCAAACTTCACTGGACGATGGCCCACTATTAACACAGGCATTGCACACTGAGAAAATGGGACTCATTGAACCAATGAGATTAAACCCTTCAGTATGAAAGGAGGCCATGTGTTCCTGGTCACCAGTGGGCAGCACAAGGAAAGCAGATCATGACTACATCTAGGATTGTTTGTGGTACTTTTTGGAGATTTATTTATTTTTATTTCATGTATATGAATGCTTTGCTTGCATGTATGTAAGTGTTCTACTACATATTTGTGTACCTGGTGTCCTTGTAGACCAGAAGATGGGCCTAAAACCCTTGAAACTGGAGTTATGAGCTGCCATGAGGATGCTGGGAACTAAACCCAGGTCCTCTACAAGAACAGCAAGTTCTCATAACCATCTTCCCAGCCCCTGTGGCACCTTCTGAAACTCATCTTCACCCCACCCCTCAACTCCAGAGTAGAATTCCAACACAGGATATGTGGGGTGAGACATGGAAGTCTAATGACTTCCGTGGGTCCTTCTGTTCAGAGCTGGACAGCAAGGCAGGCATTTGGAACCCATGGCTGTGAAGAAGAGTCTCCAACTTTGAAGGGTCTCGAAGGTCACTTGCCTATTTTACCTCATCCCGCAGCACCACCCAAGTAGGGTGCACGCTATGTCACAAAGCAGCTCATGTCTCTGCTAGACTGTCCTAGCTGCTGAAAATTTCCATCTTTGCTGGTCAAAATCTTCCTTCTACACTGGACCCGAGTTGTGCCTCTTAGAGACTATCCATCCCTTCACGGTGACTCTTCAGAAGGCTCAGGCCTCAGAGCATTGGCAGTTGTTAAATGGGCACTGACTAGGAGTCAGATGCCGTACACCTGAGGCTCGAATGCTAGAGAGTCACTTGCCTTTTGCCCACAAGTTGCTTGTCTGTGAAGCAGGGATGATCACACATGTCTCATCCATCCTGTACTACTGTGTAGGAAGCCTCCAACAACGCACGGACGATGGAAAGTACTTTGGGTACCTGCAGTAATCAAATCCACACCCTGCCATTAGTTACTGAATCTGTGACTTGCTATTGCCACACACCAAGAGTGATGAGCCACAGTACAATGCAGCTTCATCCCTCCACCTCGGAACTATTCTAAAAATTTAGGATCTGGGTTTGCATGGCTGTATTGGCAGGGTCAGCTCTTGGGTGGGTTTATTTGGGTAAGCTACTGAGAGTAGGTTTGCATAAAAAGTATTTGTGCTCCATGAGAACTAGAAGACAGCTAGAGACCCCACTCCCCACCCCCACCCCCACTATCATGGTGACAAAGATCTTGGAAACCAAGTCTGGTACTTCTTCATACCCGTAAAAAAGCATTCTCGGCTTTGAACGACATGCGCGAGGAATGGCATCTTACTGGTGGCTGCTATGATAACCCAGTAGCTGCTTGCACAGTGTGGCCATGGAGCTGCTTGAGGTTATCCACGGAGAAGTGCACGCTCCTTTGCATCTCACTCACGTGACATTTGCTTTTTAAGCCTGTGTGATAGTAGCATACTTTTCCAATTCACATGGTGCATTGTATACAAACACCCCACACAGAAAATGTCCTGGTGATCACAGGGCAAAAATGGTTCTGACCTATTTCAGTGTCTAGAGTCATGAATGACAACATGCTCATACCTTAACTTGGGGGAGGGTGGTGTTTATTAGTGGTGCTAGAGGTCGAATAGAAGTCCTTGCATATGCTCAGTTCTACTGAACTCCATCCCAGCCCCCAGTTCATCTACTTTTGAGAGAAATGTAACTAAAATCCAAACCTTCAGATTTATTTGGAACATAGCCCCACATAGAAGTACTATTGGTTGCCTAGGAAACATTGGCACTTTCCACCTGTTCAAGTCCAAGATACCCACTGAACCATGGAGCACACAAAAAAATCAATCCCACATTGGTATCTCAAAAGTAAGCAAACAAGATAAGCAAACAAGGTTACATCTTTCTAAATGAATACAGTTTGTGTATTATAAATATATGTGTGCGCATGCATAATATATGCAATATTTATATATAATATAAATATATTCTAATTATTATATATTAGTGTATATTAATATATTCTATATAAAAATATATTCTGTTATATCATGCATTGGAATGTACAGTATATCTTATTATATTAGAATGTAATATTAATATATTCAAATATATTAGTATCATATAATCTATATATTAGAAACTCTTTAGAATATATGCATAACCCCAAATCAGGCAATTCTAGGAGCTTAGCTCACTGGAGTCTAGTAAAACTATTTTCAATGACCATGACCATGATATTACTCCCACAACACCCTAGCTAAGTGGTAGTCACTAAACTATTGCACCAATGGCTTCCTGTAGAGCCAAACTCAGCTGTAGCTAGATTAATATTGGGAATCTTTTGACCTTGATTAGTAAGCATTGACGACAGCTAGTAATTAATTTGGGACCCCAAAGACATGTCCTTGGGAGCATACCAAATGGTTTCAACAATGAAGAGCTGGTAAGTTGTGCCAAGGACATCCGCACTGTAGTCAGAAGGTGACTCAGATGAATTCCTCAGCCTTCTCTGGGTCGTGGGTCCCTCAACCAGACAGCAGTTATAATAAAGATGCCAAAAGGGCACACTGTCAGGATTACATCACACACACACTGGCTCTGTTAAATACAAATTAATTTCCAATGCCTAATTTTCTCTACCCCTGTCTGACAAAGGTGGAAATTTAATAAAAATAAGTCAAGAATCATGGCTCCACACATAGTACTAGACAAAGCCGCGATTTGCTGAGCCTGCTCTCAGGGAACTCATAAAAACAGGAATAGTATGAACTGGGCATTGTGGGAATGGTACAGATAATTCTCCAAAGTTCATAGAGAGGGAAAAACAGAGAAGGCACCACAGAGAAAGAGCATGTAACAAGAAACTAGAAAGTGGTGTGTATTCGTTTTACTTTTGCCGCTATGATAAAACACCATGACAATAGCAACATAAGGAAAGGGGGCTCATTCTGGCTCACAGTTCCAGGAAAATATAATCCATGGTGGCGGAAGAGGCACAGAGGCAGGAACATGAGGCATCTGTCCTGAAGCACAGCAAGGGGAACAGGAAGTGTGCCTGGGCTCCACAACCCCAAGGTCAGTCCAAGGTAAAGTACTTCCTCCAACAAAAGCTCCATTTCCTAAGGGTTCCAAAACCCACCCAACAGCACTACCAGCTAGGGACCAAGTGTTCCAATACAGGAGCCTTTTGATAGACATCTTATCTTAAAACCACAGCAGGCTGGGAACAAGTTAGACAGAAAGAGCTGGAATGAGGAAGCCTTGGATGATAACTGACAGCACCATGACACAGAGAAGGGAAAGCATAGGACGGGAAGAATGTCTGAAGCAGCTGATCCATGCCAGTTTCTCTGTATCCATGGCCAGTGCTCATAGCATCCAGGTACTAGCTCTATGTGGTTTGATGCCCTTATTCCCAAATTTACATACATGAGTTCTTTATTTTAAAATTGAGTTATATAACCAAATATTAATCTAGAGAATAAATAATACTAGAGAAGGTACACAGCTTTGTTTCTATTAAAATTAAGTTTAGCTTTAGAAAAACTCAAAGCAAGTTAAAAATTAAAAAGAAACATTTTCAGGTCAAGTATGGGCAAGACTAAGGGAGAAAGATATTAGGAGCAGAGAGAGAGAGACACAGAGAGAGACAGAGACAGAGAGACAGAGAGTGAGTGAGAGAGTTGGGTGGCAGAGAAGGTTCAGTGTGACCATGGCCATTTCTGTCACCCCAGACTTCAGAGTCAATTAGGCTGGCCCCAAAGGAGGCACAAAATGGACACCTGTATCCAAAATGACAACAAGGCCAGCAACTTTTATCTTCAATAGGCATGCTAATGCCAGAAAGCACCTGGATAAATGAATTTTGCCGTCTTTGTCTAGGCAGATAGATACCCATTACAGAGATCACCAACATCGTGAATGTCAGGTCAGCGTGACTTTGGAAGCATGAATTTCAAGATGTAGATGAATTGGTTGTGATTTTTGTGGCATGCTCTCTGCCTTGGTCCCTTCTACAAACTGCCAGCGCTCACACTTGCCCGATGCTCACATCTGGCTGCTACTTGCTGCAGAGGTTAGGAGAGGGGACGGTTTGCAGAGCTTGTTTGTTTTCATGGATGAAAGGGTTTTGATTAGTACGAACGATAAATTATCACCATTCATTAGCAGGGGCGAATGGATTGTCTTAGGCCCCAGTGCATCTCTGACATCCACGTGCACAAAGGTGGAGGGTTGGGGAGCACAGACGCTGTTCACAGCACCATGACAGAACAAAATCACCTCCTTCCCTTTTACAAAGAACACTTCAGAGTGGCCTCAAAACCTGAAAAGTAAGTCCCATATTGCTTTGTTCCTTTATCTCAAAAGCAGAGGAAATATAATTAGAAACGTGGCTAAGAAGCCTCCACTATTGTGCTTGGTGATAAGCTTCAGATGTTGGGCTCCCAGGACAATAATGGCTGTGGTCTTGATCAGCACCCCTTCACAAAGCAGGCTCTTGCTTCACACACAGGGTGGGGTCAAGGTTTCTGGCATAGAGAACAAAGTAGAATTCCCTACAGAGGGCCCACTCCACAGAGGCCGGTCATTGTTTGGCTTTGATACCATTTTTTCCCCCTGTAGCGTAAGCCAGAATTGTCCTTTAAAGACATTTCCGTCTGTCTAACATTTTCCTGAGGTAGGTTATACTGGGCGTGCTCGCTCCCACATTCCCCAGACCCATGTTGTTTCTGCATTGTTTGTGCTTTCGGGACTGTAGGGTCTAAGCTGTGCATGCTCGTGAGGAAGTACTGCCATGTCAGTCTGGACTGCTGGTACATGATCCTTGGTGGAAGATGATGGTCGTGTCCTTCATCCCAATTCATTTTTCATTTTCATTAAGTCAACCCATATATATACACACACATGTATGATCTCATTTCATGGAATATATATATTTAATTCATCTCCAAGGGATTTCAAAGACACACAACTGAAGATTTTCAGCTTATATGAGCTTTTTATTTTACATCCTGACTGTAGTTTCCTCTTTACCCCTTTCTCCCATTCCCTCCCCCGACTTAATCCACTCATCCTCTGTTTCTGTTCACAAAGGGGCAGGGCCTCCCATGGGTATCAACAAAGCATGGCATATCCATTTGAATCCTCCCCTTGGATTCAGGCTGGGCAAGGCATCCAGTATGAGGACTAGGTTCTCAAGAGCCAGCCAAAGTGTTAGGGACAGCCCTGCTCCCATTGTTAAGCGTCCCACTAGTAGACCACACTACACAACTGTCACATAGATGTGGAGTGCCTAGGTTAGTTCCATGTAGGCTCCCTGGCTGTCGGTTCAGTCTCTGTGAGAGCCTATGAACCACAATAGTTGTTTCTATGGGTTTTCTTTAAATCAATCCTCTTTGATAATGAGTTAAATTTTCTTAATTGATACTTCCAATGGGGAAGAAGGGAGAGAAGAGGAAGCAGGAGGGAGGATAAGAATTGGTCCACACAGATGGAAAGTAAGAAGTTCAGGGCTACCTTATCTTATTGGTGATTTCAATAGAAAATGTTTTTCCCTGTGGTAACAAATGTGGTGTGATACAATTTACATATTATATAATTCACCCACTCAAAGTGCATGACTCAAAGGGTTTTTAGAATATTTAGAGTTGGGCAACTATCGCCACAGTCAGTTTGAAAATGGTCCCATCACTGCAAGCTCTTCAACATGATAGAAAAGGGATCTAACATTCCGAATGCCTTCTACAAGGCTGGTGCAATCTAATGCCAAGATCAGACACACAGTGTGAGGAAGGGAAGTCCATTTCATCAGTGAACCAAAGCACAAACACCAAATCAAATTTAACAGCAAACTGAACCCAGCGATAAGTGTAAATTTGAAAATTTCATGCAGTTTAGACTTAACCCCATTGGGCACATTTCATTAAAGTTGATTCTCGAGAGTGTGTGGCAGAGCAGTGGGGTAAGGTTGGCCCAGATGCTCCCAAAAAGCTCTCTGAAAAGACAGTCCTTCACACACACATAACTAGCGATCACCATGGTGCTTTGATGAAGCAATAGTCACACAGACCCAAGGATGAAACAGGAACCAAGAGACACCAAAGCACACAGTAAGTATTTGACCAGGCTCTGTGGTAGATATCTGGAGAAACTGATAGTTCAGTTTTTAAAAAAGTTAGATCCCTATATAATAATTAAAACCCAATTCTACTTATATTAAAAGTTTTGTTATAAAAGGCAAAAAACTGCTTTCTTTTAAAGTCAAAAGAAGGGACTTCTGAGTTATGATCCTGAGTACAGGAAAGATTTTTAAGCAAGATACAAAATATATAAACTGTGAAGAAAAATATTAAATTGAGAACTTTTGCTTAGCATGAGACACAATAAAAAAATCCGTTATGTATAGAAGTATCAAAGAATTAGCATCCAGAGTTCATAGAGAATTCTTTAAAATCAGAAATAAAATAACAAAAACAATCTCAGTAGAATAATTAGCCATAGGTATAGATAGGGCTTTTATAGAGGAAAAATATAAATAGCCAACAAACACATAAAAATTATTATGACCAAAAAATGCAAATAAAAGTACAATGGATGCCATTAGAATCCATAGGATACAAAACAAAAAATACATTGTATTATAGGGACATCCTACCTTGGCGCTCAGTGGTTGAGGCTACTGTACAGTCTCAACAGTTTGGACGCCTGCAGCCAGACACAGTAGCCGATGTGGAGTTAGCAGGAGACACCTGTGCAGATGCAGCCACAGAAGGGAAATGGAAAAACTATTCCCAACCTGTGACAATAGCTAGCAGAAGCAGTGCAAGGAAAGGTTTATTTTGGCTCACAGTATAAAGGGATACAGGTCCACCAAGGACACAGTGGTGGGTAACTCTGTGGTGGCTGAACTGTGTGGCAGCCACACAGTTACATGGCAGAGAGCGGGGTGGCAATCAGCAGTGGACTATACCCCTGTAATCTGACCCCTATGGTCCTATATCTATCTGCCAGCTAGGGCTCATGCCCCAAAGTTCCACCAGCCTCCCTATATAGCACCATCAGACCAAGTGTTCAAATATAGGAGCCTGCAGGGGATAGTCCACACGCAAACGACTGAATGCTCATCTGTAAGTACATTTTAAAAGTTGCTGAGCAGCCAACCCCAAAGACTAGGTGGCCAGCGGGAGAAAAAGAAAGCCAAGGTACTAGAGCTCATAGGTCCTGAAGGCAAATCTCAAGAACGAAAGTTGTGCAAGATATGGAGAGTAGGTAGCACTTATAAAATGGCTTGAATGGGCAGGAAGGATGTGTTGCTTTCGGACACACACAAGTGCAAAAAACATCAAGGAAGAGTACAAGCTGGATAAAGACTGCCTTCCCAGAGCGGTCACAGCAGGAAAGAAGTGAGCCTGGGGGTTGGCGGGGTACCCAGAGACCTAACTCTCTGGGATACGGTAGGAGCTTTGCAGTAGAGCCGTGGGTTGGGTTTCCCTAGACTTTGTAATGTCAGTTAACTTTGTGGAATTCCTTTGGGGGAATCAAATGTCTCATTTTCCTTTAAAATGAACACCTGGTGTAGTCCTGGAACACAGTGAGTCACACAGGACAGCAGAACTACAGCAGTAACTTTAAAGACCTCTTAGGAAGAAGGTAGTGCTAACACCGCGTTTGAGAATTTGACTTATCCATTTAGTTAGCCATGCAGGTGCACACGTTATTTACTGCTCTGAGTTGCCCTGTGACCCCACACTAATATACACCTGAAGAAGGGCTGTTTTCACTGCAAAGGCCAAGCATGAACCCTCTTTCCCTAGTCTATTCAAATTGAACCTTCCAGCCTTTACCTTTCAGCCTTGTAAATGACAGAATCTAAAACCATGTTTGGAGATTGTCCCCTGATTCTTGGGAGGTGTCTGCCGGGGAGTTAAGGAGGATTGCTTTCTGTAGCAAACTTTAAAATGAACTAGAAAATAAACTATGGCAATAGCACCGTGGGATGGCTGGGTTAATTAAAAGTTAGACCTTGACCCAGGAGCAGCACTGACATGACGTGGCCGGTGAGGCATTCTCCTAAGAACATTCCCACTCCCTGTCCTGTCTGAGGATGCATCAGCTAAGGAAGCAGGGAGCAAGAGGAGATGGGACTGGCTTCTTCACTTAGGTCTTTGTCCACTTTCTCTCTCTGACCTCTCCAAGGCTGAGGGTGAAGACAGAAAAAATAGCAGGAAAAGAGTCCAGACTTGCCTATCCAGAGCTACAGACCTGTCGGCTCTTTCCCACCCTTAAACCACAGAATAAAATGGTTCAAATATGCGCGCACACACACGCTCGCACGCATGCATACACGCATGCACGCACGTGCACATGCTGATCATTTTCATTGCGAAGGCAGAGACTAAACCCCCTGGAGTCAGAGGCAGCACTGGTCTTTCTTCCTAGGCTTGTATCATGAAACTTAACTGCTTGGACTATATTGGGAAACTATTTGGTGATAGAGGGAATTAAAATGGACTATAATCCAAAAGGGCATTATTCTTTTAAGGAGGAGATTAAGGGGCTGGTGAGATGAATCAGTAGTCAGGAGCACTGGCTGTACTTGCAGAGAACCTGGGTTTGGTTCCTGGCGCCAACATGGCAGCTCACAACCATCCATAACTCCAGTTTCAGGGTGTCTGATGTCCTCTTCTGACCTCCACAGGTATCAGGCACATTCATGGTAAGCATACATACATGTAGGCAAAACACTCATACTCATAAAATCAAATAAATGAATCTAAAATATATTTTAAGGACATAAAGATATAGATGCACACAGAAGGATGAGCACTGGGGACACAGGCAGAAGGCAAGCAGAAAGGCCTCAGGAGAACCAACCCTGATGACATGTTGATCTTGGATGTCTAGCCTTCAGGACAATGAAAAAAAAATAAACATTGTTGTTAATTATGATGCCAGCCTGAGCAGCCCCTTGCTTGCTTGCTTGCTTCCCACCTCTGGTGTCTGGCAATCTACTTGACACATTGTTTTCCATAGGAATCCTCTTGTCCCTCCAAGAGATGCTCTTAGATAAGTGTGTGTGTGTGTGTGTGTGTGTGTGTGTGTGTGTGTGCGCGCGCGCGCGCGCGCTTGGATGCCTGTGGAGGCCAGAGGTCTACATCAGGAGTCCTCTTCTAATGTTTCTAGTCTTAGTTTTTGAGACAGGGTCTCTTCACAGAGTCTAGAGCTCAACTGATTGCCTAGACAGGCCTGCCAGTGAACTCTGGGGATTTACCTGTTTCTGTTGTCTTCTTTCCCCCAGTGCTGAAGCTAGAGACATACTGTGGTTATGCCTGGCTTTTTATGTGGCTACTGGAGATCTAACCTTATGTCCGAATACTTGTAGACTAAGCACTTTCCATTTCCCCGGCCCTCACACCTAGCTATTTAACTGAACTCTGGGGATCAAACTTGGGTCCTCATGCCTGTATGGCAAACACTTTAATGACTGCAACCACCATGGCCAGCAGAGTAAGGATCTACAGGAGGCAGAGGGTAGTTTTGTTCAAAGCAACTAAGTTGCTGGTGCTGGTTCAAACCTTGGAATTCTGACCTTGAGTAGTTTATTTTAGGCTTACTTAAGCAGAGTACAATTTGATGAAACCATTCCTAGTGATAATTAACTCAATACTGTATGCACAATAAAGCTTAAGACTACATTGGAACTCCTTGTAAAGCACATGTGATATCTTCCATCATGGGTTCTATAGATTGACTACATGTGACACCTTCCATAAAGATAGGTTCTATAGATTGAGAAGCTCATGCATGATAAGGGTCTAGGGGAGGAACCATAGTGGTCTCAGCCACATAGAGCAAAATGTCACCAGGTGTGATGGTTTGAAAGAAAATGGCCCCCAGAGGGAGTGGCACTATTAGGAGGTATGGCCTTGTTAGAATGGGTGTGATCTTGTTGAAGGAGGTCTGTCACTGTGGGGGCAGGTTTTGAGGTCTCTTTTCTCAAGCTTCGTTCAGTGTGACGGTCGGTCGACTTTCTCCTGCACTCTCAGCTCCAGCACCACATCTGCCTACACACCTCCTTGCTCCCTGTCATGAAGACAATGAACTGAACCTCTAAAACTGTGAGTCACCCCAATTAAATATTTTCCTTAAGAGTTGCTATGGTCATGGTGGCTCTTTACAGCAATAAAAATCCTAACTAAGACACTGAGCTATTAGCCACATCTGCTCCCAGCCTTCTGGGTGGATAGCAGGTTATACATCCCTTCGTTTGAAGGAACAGCTCTGTATGTTTAACATGCCTGTTTCCCCTAGTGCCTATCTGTGAGTACAAGGACTTCTATGCCTCCTACACTGACTGACACACATCTTTAGGCCCCTATCTTAGAGAGATATTTGAAAATATGTCAAGATGGCTGTCCTGCATAGGGTCTAGCTCTCAAAGACACACAAGCTTAGAGCACACCGCTGGAGCTTGGTGGGATCTACCCAGCATGCATCCTTCTATACTCTTTCTAGTGCCATGCCCAGTCTTGCCTTGGCAGAACTTGGCACATCCATCCAGGCAGAAATTACAGCCCTACTTTATACTTCCCACCACCACCAAATTCCAGGAATGAATAGTAAGTTATCAGGTATTCCTCAGAAGCTACTTCATTTTGTCTGAGGTCATGACAAAACTTCTTAGGTTCTGGGTGGGAAGGCTGTGCCATCTAAGTCCTCCAAAGAAATCTCTTGAAACCCTTCTATGTGATGCTCGTCTAAAGACTTCTATAACTACCTACGTGTCTCACACAAGTGGTCCAAACCCCATGGCAGTGTTGTTATTTAACCTTTTTGCATTGTTCTAGGCTCAGGCTCTGCAGATTGGGCGGAACATCCAGCACTCTTTTCTGTTTCTGCTTCCAACTTTCTGGAAGATATGAAGGGCGCTGATGACCAAGAGGTAGAACCAGATAGAAACTCGACAAAGTGGCCTGTTGGGCTGGTTCCCCATCTCTGTCCTCCAAAATGAGGAAAATGGGTTGACTGCACCACTGCTCCCCACTTACTATGTAATGAGGCAGGAAGACCAGCCTGGGATTAGCTGTGGGAGAACCCTGGGACCCAGCCTTCTGAAGCTGAGTTTGGGCCGCATTCTCTCTGAACCCTGGGTATCTAAGATCAGAGCTTTCCACGTTGCAGCTAGTCACCAAGTGCTCCTTAACCAGATTCTAATGGTTCTCTGAAAGCTTGAGACTGCTGGGGTTCACAGAAACAGTTCAGAAAATGACATAAACTGATGAGTCTCTACTATCTTTTTGAAATAGTTTGAAACATATGTCTGTGCTAGTGGGTAATTATTCAGTGTAACAAGGGTTTATGTGTGATGTGTGACTCCTCATTTGGTGCCATCATCCCTTCCGTCTAGTTCCTCCCATCACAATCCTCAGGGGACCCTTGTTTAATATTCCTACACAGGCTGGATATTTTGGCTTGAATTCACCCTCTTTCCCAACCTCATCTGTCTAGCTCCTTAGTGACTTCTTCCTGTCCTTTTACTCCTGGGAACCCCCCACCCCAGAACTCTCTTCTCCATGGGAGCTGGAGCGTCTCAGCCATTTTACCCCAAAAACATAACTATCGTGGCTGTTCTAGATGATGAACTATTTGAGTTACAGTAAGGTTGTCTTGTGGGTTTCTGGTCCCGCTAGCACAGACTTTAAAGTGTGTGAACATCCACTCAACAGGTGATGGGAGAGTACGTGCATACACTCCTTTGTGACAATGTGACAATGGGGTCCAGGATTTCTGCTCTGGTGATGGGCGAGAATGCCAGAAGAGGCCAACACACACATTTCACTCACAACATTGAACTTCCAGCCATTATGCAGTGAAACAAAGTCATGGTTTTTATAGGTTTCTGGAATATAAAAAATATGCCTAGAAAGACTGCTTAGCTCAGTTCCGTGAGTCTCTGTGAGCAGATCAGGTCTTCATAGCAAGTCAGCAGGAGTAAGATAAATTAGGTCACCATGTAGGAGTGGTTCTCTTATAAGTCAGCACTTATGGAAGAGGTGTTTGCTTTGTCTTAACATCTGTATAGCAGGCAGGTGGACTGTCTATAAAGTTCTCCGTAGCTGCTCACTTCAAAGACACAGAGAATATTTTTTATCCAAGTGGATGTATCTAAGCATTAAATCTATAGCATTTTAAAATATTTATTTTAATAGAAACTGTGTTTAATCATATGCCTTCATGTGACGTGGGACTGCAGAACAAGAAGCACTGTGGATATGAAACAAATTCTCTAGGGGAGAACACACACCGGGGTTGTAGATCACACTAGTAAACATCTGTCTGAGTGCAAGCATCTGTGTACACAGCTCTGCCTCCTAAGGGTTCCATAACCTCCCAAACAGGGATATCATTGGGAACCACACGCTCAAAAACGTGAGCCTATGTGGGTCATTTCTCATTTAAACCACCACGGTCTCTATCCTAGATGGCTGGGCAAGTCCTGGCGCATGGTTTGGCTGACGCTATTTGCTGGCCGTCGAACAGCTATTGGCCTGCAGGTGTGCCTTCCTTATAGAAGATAATTGCAGGCAGGTGGAGTCCCTGCGATAGATCTTACATGGTATCCCCTAACTACCCTCTTACTAATTCATTCCCATTTTTAGATATTAGTTTAGATCCTGGCATGTGAAACAGCTCTGGCCAATAGACGCAAGAGGGTGCCTTGTTGGAGGACTTCGAAAAAGTCATTCTCCTCAATGAAGGCAAAAAGATGTCTTCTTGACATTAGGTTATTGGGGTTGAGAACTTGACGGATAAAACCATGACAGTCACCCTGGGACAGTGATGACACAGCCAGAGCCTAGGATGGCAGAGCTAAATTACAGGAACTGGATTCCTAAGACTTTTTGTGAATACTCAATTAACTCCTCTGGAACATTCTGACTTCTGGATATATCTATCTGTGTGTGTGTGTGTGTGTGTGTGTGTGTGTGTGTGTGTGTGTGTGTACTTAAGCCAGTGTACACGGAGATTCCTGCAGCTTACTGCTGAGAGCGTTCTAAATAACTACATATCAGATCTTGGATCTCATTAAATACTCACATCAGTGGTATAAAGCAGGCTTTAAAAAAAAAAACAAAATAGCAAAATGTTCGAATATTTTTGCCAAGGTCACATGTAAATGGCATAGCTGAATCCACAATCAGGTCTGATTCCAAATTTGGTGTTTCTTCCAGTGAAACCAGATGATGTACACACAAAAGCCTAGAGCAGGGAAAACCTCCTGTCAATCATGCTGACATCCTTAACAAGTCAAAGACAACCATGCCATTGGCAGAAGAGACAAGCCACACAGCACAAATGCTGTTCTGTCAGACTCTGTGGTTGCCATAGAGTCGCTTACCATTTCCCAATTACGAGACCTCCAGTCTCCATCCCTAATTTTAAAGGGGAACTCAAGACTCCCATGTGCGAATAAAATGCATGCCCCACTTTACACTGCTTTGTGGTATTGTGGAAGACAAAGCACAGACTGGACTCTGCTTAAGAAGTCTGTGGTTACTGTATCTGAGAGAGCACATTCCAGAAAGCATGGCTCACGGCATCACAGGTTCTGAATGCAGCCTGGGACTCAGAAGGAGAACGTGGATCCCACAGGCAGAAGTGAACCATTAACTTGATGAACAACAAAATAGCTTGTCTTCTGGGTATTAGGTTTATGGAATTGTTAATACTCTTTCTTATAACAATAGCAGTTTTAGGCATTACAGTCATGGTAGGTCTGAGGCTACCTAACAAATAGGGTGAAAACACGCTGGATCTAGAAGGACCCAGACACTAGCCATAGCTGTCTCTAGCAGACTTGAGGCAGGAGTGCAACGCAGTTGGCAGAAGGGCATTTGAGACACTGGGCCCAGACTTCTGAGGTCAAACAGTCAAACAAGATCACCCCCAAAGAAGACATGCCTCACCTGAGTCACGCTGAAAATGAGTTTTGAGATTACTGATCTTTCTCTCCTTCTTCCTCTCCCTCCTCTCCTCCATCGTGTGTGTGTGTGTGTGTGTGTGTGTGTGTGTGTGTGTGTGTGTACATGCATACACGTACCACAGTGTGCATGTGGAAGTCAGAGGACAACTTGCAGGAATCGGCTCTTTCTGTCTACCATGTGGGTCCCAGGGATCAAACTCAGGCTGTTAGGGTTGGCAGCAAATACCTCTTCTTCTGAGCCATCTTAATAACTCCAATATTACTGATTTCTTAAACCTCAAAGAATGTATGTTTCTAAAATGTTTCATACTACCCCCTGTCTTCACTCATTATGAGGGCCTGGGAAGCTATCTATTTTATTAGTTATAATTATTATATTAATTAACTCACTACATAGTATGTTGAACAGCTACATTGAGACATGCAGTATACACCTTCATCACCACGACTGCCACTCCATCCCTCAAACTAAGAATTCTTATTCTTGCTATCATTAATGAACAGACAAGCAAAATAGTCACTCAGCAGTAGAGTCTTGAAATCAATTACAATAAAAGGTAAAAACCCATAGGATTCTCATACAATCAGCAACCTAAATACCCCTTGCAAAAAGAACTCCTGAAAACAATACACGTCTAATTCCAGTGTCAGGTCACCACACATGCCCACAGAGATGACCATTGTCTACGTGCGCACGGCTGAAATGGTGCCTGCCATTCTGAGGACCAATTTAGATATCAAGTGAGTCAGGCAGGGACGTGGAGCTGCCTCAGTACTCTGATATCAACTCAGAGAGACCAACCTAAAGCTTTGAAAGTCTCATGAAGAAGAGGTGTTCCGAGGCACAGCTGCCAGATGTAGGTCACTGCAGGATAGGACTTTAAGTCTATTTCTGCCTCTGCTTCTGGCTGTGACCCTCCAAGATTGGAGGAGGCCTAGTTGTATGCCCCATTACCACAAGTTAGGGGATACTTCCCCACCGTGATGGTGTACTGTCCTGGCAGGAATGGAGATGCCCTAAAGAGACATTCCTGGAGCTGAGTTGATGACGAACAGCACCACACTTCGATCAGGGCTGCTCAGTTATACATACCTCTTACCCTCTATTTTAAACCTAAGCTTCATATTGAGATCCTGAGAAGTGGGTGGTCACTGGGATTATTTTTCCCTCTTCCCAATGTGGTCACATGTAATGAATCTCCCTCTTCTGCTTTCCACTGTTACTTTGTTTCTTCACTTGGTTCATTGAGGACAAGTGAGTGACTCTAGCTTGTTAGGGCTTTGCCGCCCAGGCTCTGACCCTAAGTCCAGTAACAAAGGATTGTGTCCTCTCAAACCATGAGCCAAATAAACTCTTATTCCTTGAAGATGTTTTTGTTAGCATTTAGACACGAGGATGAGGAAAGTAACTAACCCAGCAGTAAATAACTTAACATTCTGTCATAAGTATCCAGTGTAGGAGAATGAAATAAGTAATTAGCATATGCATCGTGTCTGTGCTTACTATGAACAGCTCTCAGATTGTAGCCCACTACTACAGGGAAAGCTCTATGAACAGTTCCTAATGCAAAAAAATGTATGCAAATAAATGGCCATCTTTGGATAAATGAAGAAATAATTGTCTGTATTTGGGAGGCAGAAAGGGGTTTGGTGGTTGAGAGTGATTTCTGTTCTTCCAGAGGACCCATGTTCCTTTCCTAGTATCCATGTTGGGTGGCTCACAACAACCTATAGCTCCAGTTACAGGGGTCCTGGTACCCTCTTTTGAACTCCAGTGATAGGGACATACACATGCATGCACACACACACACACACACACACATGCACATACACACAAAAAAACCCATAAAAATATTTTTAAAGATTTAAAAGACAAATACAAGGATATATACACTCATTAGCTTTGCTATGCACAAGAGACTGACATAAGACTTATTGCTATTGCCATCTTAAGTTTTCCAGAGTAAAGTTCATCAGAATAATTTCACAGAGCTTAAAAATGATTAAAGCTGATTTTAAGACATCGCCCTCATTTCTTCCTTTATAATCTGCTGGTGTCACTATACAAATCACAGTCTCATGCAATGAGGCAATACTTCCTTATTTAGAAAAGCTACTGGATGATTCATGCTCATCGTGGCAGTGATACACTTTCAATTATATGAAGGGGAAAAAAACCCTCAAATCCCTTTTAATTCCACCTTCTTTAATAGTGAAGGGTATTTCGCCCAGATCTCACCCACTGATACAACACAGATGAAAGAGAGATCCTCTCTTTATTACTTACGGGGAGCTGTAAATCAAATGGGGACCTCCATGGGGGTGGAGATAAAGGAGGAGGAGGAGGAGAGAGGGTTCATTTGCTTACGAGGGTTCCATATAAAAACATTAAGAATAACAGGCAGTTTCAGTGCGCCCCAGCCGAAGCCTTGAATCAGTTGTTTCTGAAACATGAAAGGCTTCTCTTATGGACGCATTGCAGCCGGCCTAACCTTCTGCAGTCTCGTGCACATGCATGCTGCCCTGACCGATGAGACGTTATTAATAAAGGAAGAGATGAGTATGAATTAAAGCAAGCCTCGCTTAATCACATTAATCCACAGCAAGTCAAAGGCTTCAATTTTCGAAATAATTTTGGGCTTAATGCCTCGGAGATGGGCAGCCTGCTCCATTGAGAAAGCAGCTGGTCCAATTTGAGCTCCATTGTGAGTCTAGAATTGTCAGGTCCTCACAGCAACACGGAAGCCTGACAGTTTTCAGGACGCGACCAGAAGTACAGAGACAAAGGAAACTGCAAGACATTGAAAGGGTCCTGAACAATGACAAGGCGGCCCTCTGTGGGGTGGATTATATATGATTACCAAACTCGTTGCTGGCATGGGTGGCGTGCTCTCCCAGGTCCCTGCAGCTGCTGTGGGATACACATTCAAGGACCCGATAGCAGGGGTTACAGCCTCGAGCAAGGCTGGCTCTAAGGCCACAGAGCAGCAACCACTGGACAGCTGCCTCCCGCTGCTCATCCCTCCACACACAGTGGTGTCATCAGTCACCGTGGGACATCTTGTGACCAGCATGCACACATTTTATGATGCTCACATGCCTGAATATAAGGAACTTCCTCCCCAAGTGGGACTGTGGTTTTCATACGCAAGATGGCTACCTATGTGAAAAACCGGAAATGTAGGTCAAAACAAAAACCATTTCAAGCTGTGCATCAAGATGTGTCACTGCAGCTGGGGACACCAGGAAGTCCCCGGGGAAGCGTGTACTCAGAATCTTGCTTTCTTCAGGAATGAATCAGACCACCATTTCCAGCCTCAAGTTTCAGAGCTTAGAAAATCAAGCGGACCAGCTCCACATTGCTCACAAGTCCCCCAGCACTCACACTGAGGAGCAAGGGTGCTGAGGGAGGGGGACACCACAGACCCAGAGATAAAAGCTCAGCTCCATTCCTCAAAGCTAGCTGTGACTATTGTCAGTGTTCTGAGTGACTTCATCTTTGACCAAAGAGAAACATTGTGTGCCATTCCCTTTCTGCTCTAGGACTCCAATCTCCCAAACTCCCAAGGACCAGCAAAGAAAGCGTATCCAGACTCGAACAGCAAAGCCATTACTAACCCTCTCCAACAAGGCTTAAGATGGGGAAATAAGGCCTGGCCCGACGGCACAGCTGACACACATGCTTGCCTCTGCTCCTGTCTTTAGACAGCTGTGCACATCGATTCCAAAACTCAAACCCAATAAAATGACCTTGCAGTCTTTTCGTGTATTGTATAATATGTGTGTGTTCTCCTTGGGAGGCTTGGCTGGGTGAGATTCTATTCAGTCTCTTTATTTTTATGGATTGACCTTTTGGCACCAAATGAGACATTTTTAGAAAAAGGAGGCCTATCTATAGAAGTGAGCAAATGAAACATCATTTCTAATATTTAAACTGAATGAAAATAATGGATCTGTATATAATGCTTTGGTTAATTCTACTCACGTGATAGCTCTGGAAAGCTGTTTAATAAATTCATCCAAATAACATTAATTTTAATTGAGTGAAATTACTTTGCCGAGTCTTAAAGCATAGATGAAGGGATAGATGGGTGGACAGATGGATAAATAGGTGGATGGATAGAAGGATGTATGGATGGATGAGTGGATGGCTAACAGATGGACAGATGGATAAGTGAACAGATGGATAGACAAATGGACAGATAAGTGTAAGTGTGGAAGGATAGAAGGGTGGATAGATAAAGGGTATCTAGCTGGAAAGAGTGGATGGATGGATGGATGGATGGATGGATGGATTACATACATAACAAATGGTGACACTGGTTGTTAGATGGATAGGCATACCTTACTTTAAGTTACAAAGAAGAATTCACAGCTTCTGTAGACTGAACTTGACCTTGGAGGTCATGCAGCTTAACCTCCCTCCTGTGTAAAGTCCCACAGTTTGACAACAACAAGAATCACTCTGGATTCTGTATCATGATTCTTGGGAAGGAGGATGGAGATAGTTAAAAAATGCATATCTACAATCCTTTTGGCATACTGAAGCCTATTCTCTTTCTCCAAGTGTTATTCCCTTCAAAACTGCTAACAACCCTGCCCCTTGCGTGGCAGTTTTTCCAGATTTAATACTGGAACGGTTCCCACACACTCCTCTCCCCTCCCATAGAGCCAAGCCTTTGACAACAACAGCATGTTAGATGGCTTTTGGACTTAGCAGGAAAACCAGTTTGTAATTCAGCAACCCTCAAGCTCCAAAGTCACTCTTCTGCCACTGCTCCATGATAAAGGGACTGGCTCTGCAAATGGTCCCTTAACATCATGGTCTGGTATTAAGCCTTCTCAGTAGATGATCACTGAGGAATACCGGAGAATGAAAGTCTTTCTTCTGATTGTGGGAGCTTACTGCCTCAGCCTCCTGCAGGGTAAGCTTGTTCTAGCCCTCATGTCTACAAGGCAGTTCTTAGAAGGCCCTGGAAGACCTGTGAGGGTAGCCTTCCATCATCCAGAGAGGAAGCCATTCTTATATATATAATAATATACTGTGTGGGGGCCGGGCGGTGGTGGCGCACGCCTTTAATCCCAGCACTCGGGAGGCAGAGGCAGGCAGATCTCTGTGAGTTCGAGACCAGCCTGGTCTACAAGAGCTAGTTCCAGGACAGGCTCCAAAACCACAGAGAAACCCTGTCTCGAAAAAACAAAAAAAAAAAAAAATAATAATAATAATATACTGTGTGGATACCTCATACTGTAAACCCCTGCTCTGCTAAAAATCATTTAAATCACTAGCGTTTCTTGCAAACAAACATTAAAAGTCACTCCAGGGAAAGAGAGAGATAGCTCAGTGGCTAAAAGCACTTATTGCTCTTCCAGATGACCCAAGTTTAGTTCCTAGCATCCATGTTGGGCAGCTTACAACTTCCTGTAACTCCAAATCTGGGAATCCAACATTTTTGGCCTCTGCAGGCACCAGCACTCATTTGCACACATATGTGCACACACACAATTAAAAATAATCAAAATAGGCTTTAAAAATCTAAATTCAAACTTCCTCAGTTTACAAGGATGCTATACTCCAATTCACAGATGGTAAATAGGAAATGTCATAAATCTAAATTTGCAAACTTCCCCCAGTCTCCTGACCACCCTATCCATTCAGCACAGTGAAAGGTGTGGTGTTTTCAATCCTCTTACAGTTATAGCTGGCCGGAGTTAGAGTTCGGCTCACTCCGGGCAATGTCCCACTCAAGAGAGACATTTCATGGATGGGAAAGCTCAGACTTCCAACAGCACCAGAGTGTATACTTACCTACATAGAAAGTGAAAGGACAATGGAAGTGCAGCCAGGGAAAGTGTGAGAATGTATCTACTTCAGTGGAGAACGTGTTTCTATCTCATGATACGTGTTTCTATCTCATGATACTAACACTGTTTACTGGTTCCCTAAAATGGTGTGATTGATGCAGAAAAGAGACTAAGAGACTGGGGCACATGGCGGAAGATGGCAGGGAAATCTAGGTTTGTGCATTCAATTTTAGTTATCATTAACATTGTTATTTTATAATAACACAAGAACTCATAGCACAAGATTAAACCAGTCAATGGATGGAAAGGGGGGCTAGTGAGGCCCCACCCCTAGCTAAGGAGCCATAGGTAATTAATGGTTGCTGACAGAGAAGTCCTTTTTCTTCAGTGGTGTAGCCAATAAAGAACCCCACACCCCTGCTCGTACGAGGAACCCTAATTAAAGTCAGTGCATAATTTGGAGAGAGGGAAGAGGAAAAAAATCACATGGAAGAAAAAGGTCACTTCTTGGGAAGATGAAGGGTAATGCCAGTGAGACAAATGGATTATGTGTATGAATGAAATTATCAAAGAATACATTAAAATGTCTTATGAAAAGAGATAGCACAGTGGGTCAAAGTACTAGCATCAAAGCACGAAGACATAAATTCGATCCGCAGAATACACACAAGGTGGAAGGTGAGAATGGACTCCCAGCATTATCCCCTGACCTCCCCTCCACATCAGAGGAGCGGGGGCAGAGGGACTTGATGACCTCCTTTAGCGGGTCTCCTTTCTGAAAGAGTGTCACCCTGTGTAACTACTCTCATCCATTCTGCAGCCCAGTCTTCCCAGAACCACGTCTAAATTCAGAACATCAAAGCATGGGCTTTCCTAGCTCTTATAATTCCTCCTAGCCTTACTGATGACTTCTCCTTCCTTTCCTCCTCACTCACAGACCTTCACATTGCTCCAGGCCCTGCCATAGCGATTGAAGGATGGGAGAAGCACCAGCACTGTGTCTAAATTACAGCCAATGTTAGAAAAGAAATAGATACACACATCTGTGTGGCATAGGTATCTGGGGGTCTTGGTGTAGGCCGTCTATTTGAGGTTGGTCTTGAAGCATGAATAAACATGACGGTAAGTCTTATGTATCAATATGGCTATGTCCTTTGCTCAGGATATCCTGGCTGTGGCTATGAAAAGAATCTTTAGAAAAGATGAACATTTAAGATCATGAGTTGAGTGAAGCAAACGGTGCTGTCCCAAACCAGCTGAAGGTTTACCTCACCAATCCCCCTCCCTCTTTCTCTTTTCTTGCTTGATAGCAAACCTTTCACATCATTTTTCAATATTTTCACACATAATTAAATATAAGAATGAAATTGTATAAACTTAAGACTATTTTGTACATGACTGAATTGCATTCCCTCATCTAACAGTGCTGGCAGCTGTGCTTTAGAACAGCTGGCTCCTGGTCCATATTCGGACTTCCCCGACTGCTGCCATCTAAGCTCTTTTTGGTCTCTGCCCCCCGAATCAATTTCTATCCTGTGTCTCACACTCCATATTTCATTATTCAGTCTTAGGCTGAGAATGATTCATTTGGGTTAGGGAGAAGGCATAGCTGGTAAGGGCACTTTCTTGCAAGAATGAGGGTATGAGTTCAAATCCTCAATCCTTAGTTATCGCTGGGCATAGAAAGTAAGATCTGGGGTCTGCTGACCCCAGGTTCAATGAAAGACCCTATCTTAAGGACATAAGGTAGAGATAAATAGAAAAGAACCCTTGGCATGTAAGTACATACCACACACTCTTACACAGGGAGAGAGAAAATGTGCAGCCTTTAAAAATACACACAGATGTTTAAGAAGTAGGTTTATTATCCACAGGATATCCCACACTCAGACTTGCCTGCCTGCTTCCTCATGAGATGTGTCATGCAAGGTGTTAATCTGCCCCTGTAATGTCCAGGACACTGGGCATGGATATGATACTATCACTTTGTGCAGGATGAATCATCTAAGTCTCAGTGGGAATTCTCATTAGTGGTGCTATGTATCCCAGCACACATCACATGAGGAGACAGACTATACATTGTCAGTTCTGTGCACCAAAGGATGCTCTATTTCCATATGTTATAGATCATATATGTGATAGATAATCACAAGTGTTAACTTTATGAGATATAGAATCCCCTGGGAGAAGGACCTCTGGACATGCGTTGATGAAGCTCATTTTGGACTCTCACTGGCGCTCCTCTCTTGGTTACCTTGCTGTTGCACTGTGTTGTGGAGACTGCAGCTTTGGGTCTGCAGGACCGGCCCCTTCACGTACTCCAGCAGATCAGATGGGGTAGATGTTGGAATGAACCAGTTCATAACCCTGGTTCTGGGCCTGGGTAGCTGCAGGTTAGTCAACCTGCCACCTCTCCCTGTCCCCACCACCAGGGTGAGCTCTCCAGCACTGCCCTGGCTAGTTCACCCCTTGCATTGGGGGGGGGGGGGTAATGGGTGGGGCCGGGTCTGTTCCTCCACACAAGGACCACCAGGGCCAGCTCCACTGTGCTGCCCAGGCGAGGGGCAGGGGCCATTCTCCTGAGTGCTGCAGCTGGTGAGGGGCAGGGACAGCTCTCCCACTCTTGTGACCTCAGGGAAGCTCTCCCACCTCTGTCACAGGTGGTGAGGGACGGGGTTGAGGGTACCCACACCACCTTATGTCACCCGCACAGCAGAGCCAGATCACTCACACTCACATTTTTTGGGGCCAGTTCACCCTCACTCCTGTCAATAGGCTCAGCTCCGCTGTGCTGATGCTGGGCCCATTTTCCCCTGTGCTGCAGCTGTAAGGGGGAGGGTCAGCATCCTCACCCACCACAGGGGGCCGGGGTAATGGGGGAGGGACATCTTTCCCTCACCCTCACCACCACTTGGCAGGTGAGGCGGGTGTGGCCAGCTAGCCTACTCTCACACCCTCGGGGCCAGGCCTCCAACAGGGTCCCATTCTACTGTGCTGCCCAGGTGAGGGGCAGGACCCAATTTCCTGAGTGCTGCAGCTGGTAAGGGGAGGGTCCATGCCCTCGCCCACCACGGGGGCAGGGGCAAGGTGGGCTGAAATCAACCTTTTCCTATTGAGTTGTTTCTGCCAGGTAATTGTTCGCAGCAATAGGAGAAGAAACCGAGACGTGTAGAGCGGCTAAGAGGAACTGGAGGATCAAGAGACCGCAGCAATGTCTGTCAAGGGCTCTTAGCGGAGTGAACATCACCTGAGGACACCACTTCATTAGAGGTTGCTAAGCCAGGATGTTTCTGACTCAACGGTCATTACGACGTTAACAGTAGCTGGAGGATGAAAACCACAGGAAACAGGAGCAGCACGCCATCGGCACAATAACGTTGAAAAAGAACGGTGATGTTCTAACCTGTTCACTTGCCTTGGAAATATTTCTGTAGCCTCAGTAATGAAGATCTGGTGCTCCCAGAGACTCCCTCCCTTTTAGGGCTAATCTCTCACCCTTCGCTGATCTGCCAAAGTATAGCCATCACTGTAACCATAAACCACTTCAAAATTTCTGAATGAAATAACACAACATGTGCTTGTTGTTTGTTTTATTTCCTGCAGAAAAAATGTACTTGAGCGTAACTGTTTTGAGGCTTGCCCATTTTGTTGCAGCCGTGGTTTGCCCGCGCCTTTGCTGAGTGACCTTTCACGGAATGGCTATAGCAATATTTGCTTATGCACTCACCTGCTGATAGCCATTTCGGCGGTTTCTGGTTTGGGGTTCTTACAGAAATAGATACTACCAACATCCCTATATCAGGGTTTTAATCTAAACATGTCTTCATTTCTCTTTGGGAAATGTACATGAGTCGGCTTCCTGGGCCAAATGATTCATGTATATTAAACTTTACATGATATTTCTAAGTGGCCATCTCATTCTGCACTGCTTGTCAGCATCTTCATTAGTATGCAATGCTGACAGTCACTGTTTTCTAGTCTTTGGTAGGGGAGTATGTTCTAGTGTATGCATGTGCCATGGGACGAACATAGAATTCAAAGGACAACCTTGGTGTTGGCCCTCTCCTTCTGTCTTTTGGTTTCTATTGTCCCGTGCAGACTCAGTCCAGCTAGCTGCTTTCACATTCCCAGGGATTCTCCTGTTTCTGTCTCCCATCTCACGGTAGCAGGTCTGGGATTGTAGACTTGAGCTACTGTGTTAGGCTTTACTTGGGTCCTGGAGAATCCAAATTGGCTTCTCACACTTGGACTAACCACTGAGCCATCTCGTCTGCTGAGAGTGATCCTCTTTAACTTAGCTGTTCTAACAGAATGCTAGCAGCATCAATGTGGTTTTTATTTACACTTCTCTGATGACTAACGATATTGAACATCCAGGAAATATCTTACATGTCACCTGTAGGTCTTCTATGATGACTTGATTCAGAGCTTTTTCCTACTTTCAAAAAGTTGTTAGTTTCTTATTTAGTAAGTTTTAAACATTCTTCAAAAGGGTAAAAACTTTTATTCTTCTGTGAAATAGAGAAAAAAGGGGACTTGCAGATGAACTTTAAGTCATTTTCTGCCAAAGCCAGGAAAGCAAGGATTTGAAATAAACGAAAGCTTCTGTTTCAGGGACAGAACAAGATTCTTGCCAACTCCACGTTTGTGTGAAGTGCAGCCAAGCTACAGGCAGGTACCCAATTCATCTCTGAGCTTGGATACCTGGTCCAGGCTGCAGATTCCCACACAGTGCCCCTCAGTCTTCTGGCCAGTTCTCTCCTGTTGAAGAAAACCCCAAAGACCGTGGAATGAAGCAGGCCCTCGATTCTTCACACACGAATGAGCTAATGCTAAGTGCTGTGCCAAGCTCTTATGTCAACGCGCATGAAATCAGAGAATCCTGAATACACTCACTGAAGGTCTCTGGACTCCTCTCTGGCATCCTGCCCAGATGTTAGAACCATAGCTGTTCTAATATGGCTTCATGACTCCTGACTTGCTGCTGGTGACTGTCCCCTCCATCACTGTGACAATATCATAGGTGACAAACACCATGCTGCCAACTACTAATCTGCAAAATTCTTTTTTCTGTCTATGATTAAGCTTGGGTAAAATGTAATCACATGAATAAGGTGATACATTCATTATAGATTAATTTCTGTATTCTTTCAAAAAAAGACAAAAGTTTCTAATAAATAGAAATGTGGTGCTCATCAAATGATATCATGTTGCTTTTTAAAGACAACTCCACATCTCCGAACATTAGCTAGAAGCAAGAAATAGCTGTTGATGGCAGAACTTCATTTGATATATTTGGTTTTTTGAGTTAGGGTCTCTCTCTACAGTCCTGGCTGGGCTAGAACTCACTATGTAAACTAGGCTGGTCTCAAAAGACAAGTGCAAGCACATGTGGATTATTTTTTATATTAATTTTTGTTTATCTTGAGAATTTTATACATGTACACAATGAAACCTAATCATATCCACCTTCCATTTACTTCTCCCTCCAACACCCCAGTAATCCCACATAGCACAGCTCCCATCTCAAGTTCATGTCCTTTTCTTAAACAACCCATTAAGTCTGGGACTTTTTATTCCTTGTAATTAGATACAGTATATAAACAAAACTTTAAAAGATGGGTCCATAACAAAACAAAGTTTCTGATAATGTCATACTACGGAAAGACCTAACCCCTGATGTGCTACTTGGGTTGTACAGACTCCAGAAGACCCGAATCACTTCTCTTCACTGACACAATGCTAGGAATCCACTTCATCTTCTTTGATGCATTTAAAAAATCCATGAGGTAGCTGAGAAGATGCATTCCTCGAGCAGCAGCAAGCTGACAGCCATGTTTTTTGCCCTTGGGTGCCATGTCCATCCCCGCCCTGATGGCTTCCTGAGGAAACCATCCCTGTTGTCCACATACATATATGTCCTGTGATCAAAAACTTCATAGAATCCACAAAAGTGATCCAGGAGTCAATGGCAATAGGATTGGTTTTGTCTTGTTTTGTTTTAAGAGGCAGGTCTATAGCATAACATATTTCTGATTCTAAGTTCTGTTTCTTTAAGAAATGAAATTCCTTTAAACCTTTATTTTCCCAGTGAAGGGTCCACAAAGGTCTATCGTACAATGGAACCATTTAAATGGCTCCCTCTGCAGTGTGGTCTCTTTGAGCACAATTGTTTGGATGAATTCTACTCTGGCCCATTATCTGAACACAACGTGAGATGGCCAGTTGCATTCTGTGGTAACAATGTGCCGGCATTGGCTAGCACTTCATTTTCAGCTGCCAATACAGGCACTGGAGAAGCATTCAGACCTGGAGACAAATGGCTGCTGAGGAGCAGAGAGACGGCCTGCAGGTGGGTTTCAGGGGATGTCTTATCTGTTCGGAGCCATTGTGTTCCAATCTGCATGTCTTCCAGAAAACTAAAAATAAGGGTCCCAGGAGGTGGGAGACTGCGGCACTGTAAAACTATGTTTCAATGGCTATATGTTGGATTATACTTGGATTCTAAGAAGGCGACATGAAACGACCCTCTTCGGTTGGTTAGCTCGGCTAGGTGTGTGGAGATGGATGCAACGCTTCAGTGTGGTCTGTTTAGAAAAACAATGTGGCTGGGCATAGCAGTGCACACCTGTAATGACAGCAACTGGGGAGGTGGGGGGAGGAGGATAGACAGCTTGAGGCCAACCTGGACTACTGAGTAAGACCTTGTCACCATAAAAACAGTAAAAGAAAGAAGGGGGAGGAGAAGGAGGAGGAGGAAAGAGGAGAAAAGAAAAATGACTCTGTAGTTTCTCTTAGAAGGAGTACTGGGTCCCAGAACTCTGTTAGAATCTAGAGGCGAAGGAAGAACCTGTGACCATCTCACTGTTGAGATCTGAATTATTTATTGTCTTTTTCATCCTTTCTTATGCAGAAGCTGCTATAGCATCTACTTGACCTAGTTTCCTGAGAATTTACTACATACCATGCCCTGCTCTAAAAGACAAGGGAGGGAGGAGATCTATGTTAGGCAAAGAATTAAAGTTCCAGGGCTAGGATCATGATTAAATTGGTGAAGTGTTTGCCTTGCAGAGAGGAGGACTACAGAGGACAACCCCTGAAAACCATGTTAACTTACACATGAAATCCCAGCTAACATGGAAGGAAGACAGAGGCATGAAGATCCCTGGGTCTCACTGGCCAATTAGTCTGACCTACTTGGTGAGCTCCAAGCCAATAAAAGACCCTGTCTCAATGGAGGTCAGCAGTATACTTGAAGCGAACACCTGAGATTGTTCTCTAACCTACAGACATATACACTGACCTGTACTCATACACTGACCTGCACACACATGAGCATGCATACCTCACACACACGGAAGGAACTATATTAAGAAAGGCAACCAACAGGCGTGAGCATGTGTAATGAGGGGCTGACATACTCTAGGGAGGAGAGGTGGGGGCACCCCAGGAAGCCAACACTTACAAACAGGTGGATGATGGCCAGACCCAGGAGTAAATTCTCTCCACATCTCCTCTACTCATTTTTCAGCAATACACATTGCACTCAGATATCTTAAGTGAAATGAGAATGAAGTGCCCCACTCTATTTGAAAATGAATCAGTGAATTGCTCGTTACAGTTCACAGGTATGCTGTCTTCTCCATGAGGCCATGGAGTCTTTTAGCATGACGCTGCCTGCTCATCCCCGAAGCTATTTATTTGCTTGTTTAATGATTCCTATGTTTATCACATAGCATCAGGGCTTTGAAGAGATCCCTACTCCAGCAGGAAAGGGCCACTGCAGTGTAGTAAATGCCATGAAGAAAGTCTGCTGGAAGAAAGGGGTATGTGGGGGATACCCTCAGCTCAGGATTGGTGGTGAGGTGAGGCAAGGTACCTGGAGAAGGGAAGACCAATCAATACTTGATGCACCAAACATGTCCACACCTGTGCCTCTGAATGAAGGGATGAGGCCTGGCCACATGCCCTTCATAGGAACACTATACTGGACAGATAGGTCACACTCTTGACATGCCTGTGAGGATACTAGAGCAACGCTCTTCTCCCTTGTTTGGCAAACAAGGAAGGAGCCATGGGAGCCCCTTCATGACTCAGTCCTTGAACTCCTAGCTGGTGTAAGGGACTTTCAGGATGCAAACCCTCACCCTTGGAGCCCGGATTCCATTTCTACAGCTCTCTGTTGCTATGCAGAACTGTGGCCATAAACACAGGTCAGGTTAAATACTACACCCTTCCGCATTTCTCGGGGATGATTGGACTAGCTTCATCCCTGGAAAAGGATAGCATGCAGCCTAAGTCACACTCTGTTCCTGGGCCAGTGCCTAACAGAAGGGCAGGAAGACTGGAAAAAGCAAAACCCAGATCCGTCTACACTCTTTTATTGTCTCTCTCCAAATTTCACTCTGTCTGCCCATGCGTTGCTGTCTGCATGCACCACAGCCATGCCCCCCACTCCCATCCCTGTGGCGTCTTCATAATAAGAGCCTAAAGAAACTTCTTTCTCTGCTATTCTTATGAATGGCAGAGACTGTGCTTCGCATTGTTTTGGGACAGCCATCCAGAGGCATAATTACATGATTAAGCCCTGTGTCCTCTCCAGGAAATGGCAGCATCCATGATTACCCCACCCAGGAGGGAGTGGGGGTAAACAATATGCAATCAGGCTGTGGACAAGGTTTCCCACTGTAGCCCAGGTCTAGGCTAATCCTCATTAAAGGTGGAAGAGATTCGCTCCTTATTCCTTCTATGTTCATATTAAGAAAGACAGCAAACCACAATCAGGACTATAATCAGGGCTGGAACAAAATACTGATTGCCCTTAATGACCTTATTATTCTATCATAGAATGTGTTATAAAAACTGGGCAATGTATTTCTATGTTTCTCTGAGTAGTGTACATATATGATGTATGTGCGGTTGACTGTGGGTTTGAATATGGTGCTCTAGAGTAGAAGTCTCTCACCTCTCTCTGTGCCTAAAGAAAACACATGGGAAAGCTGGGGAATGGAGAGTGACATTCAGAGAGAATGTCCAGGATCCACAATCACATGGCAGAAGTGTTGGCAAACAATAGCAGAGAGAGAGAGAGAGAGAGAGAGAGAGAGAGAGAGAGAGAGAGAGAGACTACAATACATTTATACATTTTCAGGTCAGTGGAAGCAAGTGAACAAGCTGTGAGTGAGAACATTCAGCGATCCAGCAGTCTGGAATAAAAAGCCTGCTTTGAAGGCTTGAAAGCCACCCTGGTCTTCCAGCTATGGAAATGTATGGATCACAGTAGCACAGGGGCAGACATTGCACACCATGCCAGGAGGGAATTGTAAACCAAAACAAGGAGACATTGTGATGTCTAACAAGGCCCAACCCAGAATATAACAAGAAGTTAGTCAGTGGTCACAAAAGGTGTGTGGGGCTGGGCAGGAATAGACAGAGTACTATTTCTAGAGCAGTGACACTATTCTTCATGATATTATAGTGACCAATAATGTTCTTATACATTGATCCAAGTTCACAGATTGCAGATTCCCACACAAGCATGCACACGCGAGCGAGCACACACACATACACAGAGAGAGAGAGAGAGAGAGAGAGAGAGAGAGAGAGGAGGGGGAGAGGGAGAGGGAGGGAGAGAGAGAGAGAGAGAGAGAGAGAGAGAGAGTCCTGATGTACACCAGGGACATTAATAGTAGCATACCAGTGTTAGTTCATCAGCAAAAACAAGTGTCTTCAATAAAGCCAGCTGTGAGCAGGGTAAGTAGGCACGTGTCAGTAGAGGTTGGGTAACATGGGAAATCTATACACCCACCTCATGCTTCGTTTTCCTGCAAGTTATTTTTTCTTAGGGAAAGGATGAACATATTTACGAAGGCAGAAACTGGTCCTCCGTGTCACCACAGTATCTGATGAATACATGAATAATCTTTAAAAGCATCTGTACCTGTGCTATGTGGACATTAAGGATGCTGAATGGGTAGCAATTTAGAGACGAGCCATTTCAGACCGCTACACTAGTGGCCCAGGTGCAGTGGGGACACACGGCTTTCATTTGCCAAGTGTGATTCTTCATCCAAAGGAGCGTTCTTTCTGCTGTAGCTGGTCCAAATCACAGGGTGAACCTTCTGCATCCCTAGCTCACCTGCACATAGCCCTCGGCTCTGCCATGCTTTTGGAAGGAGCCTACAGCTATGGTCCAACCATTTGCCTTTGTAGTTTACTCTCAGTACACTGGGAAATGAACCTCAGAACTCAGCTGTATCTTCACCTCTGGCATGGTTGTGTGGTACAGACTCAAAGCAGGCAGGGTTCCCACATCTGGACCTTCTGATCATCAAAAGGCATATGCCCACCAAGGCCACAAGCAATAGAGCTCTGCCCAGTGAGGGCTCACGGCAGGGGTGAGTTAGCCAGAGCAAAGAAAGCTGGGTGTAGAGTGCTATAATTTTGAATCCCTCGTTTGTCTTTCCTAGCACGCAGCCCCATGTCTCACAAAAGTTGCACTAGACCTCATGGGGTCCGTGGCAGCAGACGGATGTGTATAATTGCTGACCTCTCAAGGTAGGAGACAGCCTACTGCTGGTCATCCAGGCACAGCCCACTGTGAGCTATCCCAGGCAAAGCCTGGCTTCTTCTAGACGTCTCCAAAGTCACTAAGAGTCCTTTGCCTCTTGTCGCTCAGGACTCAGAGTCCCTGGACTCTTCTAAAGCTATTTTCTGTTTTTCCCCCCATACTTAGGAAGCATCACTGAATGCCCAGACTTTAAAAGGAGGTATAAGAGTCACCACCCTGGGTTCCCAACTGTGTCCTTGAGCACTGCCCCTTTTAAGTATGTGGGTACTACTTACATGCATTGGCACAGGAGAACCACTTCCTAAATGTAACCCCTGTAGCACAGACACTGAGAGAAAAATTAATAAATGGGACCTCATAAAACTGAAAAGCTTCTGTAAAGCAAAGGACACGGTCAATAAGACAAAACGACAGCCTACAAAATGCGAAAAGATCTTCACCTACCCCACATCAGACAGAGGTCTAACCTCCAAAATATACAAAGAACTAAAGAAATTGGTCATCAAAAGAACAAATAATCCAATAAAAAATGGAGTACATACCTAAAAAAGAACTCTCAACAGAGGAATCTAAAATGGCTGAAAGACACTTAAAGAAATGCTCAACATCCTTAGTCATCAGAGAAATGCAAATCAAAACAACTCTGAGATTCCATCTTATACCTGTAAGAATGGCCAAGATCAAAAACATGATGACAACTTATATTGGAGAGGTTGTGGGGAAAAGGAACACTCCTGCATTGTTGGTGGGAGTGCAAACTGGTACAGCCCCTTTGGATATCAGTGTGGCACTTTCTCAAAAAATTAGGAAACAACCTTCCTCAAGAACCAGAAATAGCACTTTTGGGTATATATCCAAAGGATGCTCAATTGTGCCACAAGGACATGTGCTCAACTACATTCATAGCAGCATTGTTTGCCATAGCCAGAACTGGAAACAACCTAAATACCCCTTGACCAAAGAATGGATAAGGAAAATGTGGTTCATTTACACAATGGAGTACTACACAGCAGAAAAAAATAACGGCAGCTTGAAATTTGTAGGCAAATTGATGGAACTAGAAAACATAATTTTGTGTGAGGTAACCAGACCCAGAAAGACAAATATCATATATATTCACTCATAAGTGGTCTTTAAACATAAAGCAAAGAAAACCAGCCTACAAATCACAATCCCAGAAAACCTAGACAACAATGAGGACACTAAGAGAAACATACATGGATCTAATCTATATGGGAAGTAGAAAAAGACAAGATCGCCTGAGTATATTGGGAGCATGGGGACTATGAGAGAGGGTTGAAGGGGAGGGGAGAGGTAGGGAGGGGAGCAGAGAAAAATGTAGAGCTCAATAAAAACAAGTATATGGGTACTAATGAATGCCTAGGATACTGTGACTAGGAGCCTATGATGTGTGAGGCCCTGAATGCTGTGTCATGGGAGAGATGAAAGGACACAGCACAGCCTCAGGGAAGGGACAACTTTTACTGGCAACTAGTCTGCTTCCAGCCAGCCCAGGGAAGCACTGGGTTGGTTTGATGTAGGGGAGGGAGGGACACAGCTACCCAACCACAGAATTCTTTGCACAGTATCCACTTGTGCTTTCTCAGTCTCCTTAAGAGAAATACAGCAAAAATGCTAAACCAAGACCCTGCAATAGATGGGCCAGTACCAATTCTAGCCCTGTCACTTGTGGATCATGTGGTCCAGACAGACCCTGCCTGAATTCATCTTCATAGTGGCCACACTAGCTAGCATATGCCCTTCCTCTAGTGAGTTGTTATGAGAACCAAAGAAGCTGCTGGGGAGGCTGGGGAGGAGGGGATTTGTAGTGAGGCTTGGCACATGGGAAACACAAAAGATAGAAGTCATTTTTTTTCCTCCTCAAATTGGTCACCTCGATGGGTTGGTGGCAATCTCATATCTCACCTCCAACTTCTACCACAGGTGCCAATGCTCCCCTCTGCTGCGCTGCTCTGGCTAAAGAGACCAGGGCCGCTGATGTGTGCAGTTGGAGAAACAATATGATGTGAGAGGTTTGAGAGGTGATCTCTAGACCAAGGCGAGTCCCCTTACAAATAGAACTCTATCTTTCATCAAAGCCTTGGGAAACCGGTCAGAGAGGGGAAGAGGGGCTGCCTTTCTTCGGGACTATATCCAGGTTTTGAAAATTGTATATAGCACTGCTGTAAACATGGGATGGTTATATGTAACTATACAACAGAATGGTTGATTGCAGCTTAAACTATAGAGCAGAATGGTTGATTGCAGCTTAAACTATAAAGCAGAATGATTGATTCCAGTTATCTGGGATGAAGGCACCCCAGAGGCTTGTCCCATGGAAGAAGTAGAGTTCCCATGGAAAATTTTGGTTCATGTCAGGCCTTTGGGAGCTTATCCATCAGAAACTTTTACAATTAAATGAGATAATAAAAAATCTATCACTCTATACAGGCAACAGAAATTCAGATAGCATATTCATGTGCAAGGGGCAAGGCTTGTGGCGATCAGTTCCCAGTGATGGATAAACACACTGCAGTATATACAGAAAATGGAATAGTATTTGGCACTGAAAAGGGGGCAATGGATGAGCCATGAAAATTCATGGAGGGTGTCCTAGTTTGTTTCTCTGTTGCTATTATAAGGCACTGACCAAAAACGACTTGGGGAGAAAGCACTCACTTCATCTTATACTATGAAGCAACAGTCCATCACTGAGGGAAGCTGGGAAGGACCCTGCAGTCAGGAACTAGAACAGAGACCAGAAGGAGCTGTGCTAGTGCTCACTGCCTTGCTCCCCATAGCTTTCTCAGATCACTTATACAACCCAGGCCCACCTGCCCACCCACAGTAAACTGGGTGCTCCCCCATCGATCATTAACCAAGAAAGTGCCCCCACAGACTTGCCTACAGGCTAGTGTGATGGGGGCAACCCCTCAGTTGAGGGGTTCCCTCTTCCTGGTAAGTCTAGTTTGTGTCATCTTGAAAAATCCCAGCACCATAGAGGACTTTATAATGCACATTCCTAAGAAAAAGAAGCAAGCTGAAAAGGCTGTGTGCTGCATGCATTCATCTTCAGGACGTTCTGGAAAAGGCAAGCCCATGGAGACAGGATAGAGTGCAATTTGGTTGTCAAGGAGTAGAGGAGGGTGCTGAACAGGTTTTCAGGGCTGTGAAACCTCCCAGTGCAATGCTGCCATGGTGGGATAAGCCATTACACATTTATCTAACCTACAAAATGTGTGGCGCTGAGAGGAAGCTTAATGTAGCCTATCTGGGTAGGTGTATCCATGGCAACACGTGCAGCCTTCTGAAGCAGGATGTGGGAAATGGGGTGTTTGTTGGTGTTTGAAGGAAAAGCGCACACACAAAGTCTCTACACGTCCCATTCAATTTTGATAGGAACCTTCAATGGCTCAAAAAAAAACCCCAAAAGTTTATTAACTTAAAAAATTATAAGAAAAACCCCAACTCTTGTAGATCCTCCTGCAAGCCATGTTCCTCACCCTCCAACCTAAGCTTCCAGTACATGGCTTTGTCTACTTTAAAACCTGTCTCACGGGGGGCAAGTAATTGTCTCTAAAATATTTCAAACTATCAAATACAGCCCAACAAGCCTTTGGCTTCAGACACTTTTGTCAATTCTCCCAGGACGATACAGGTCCACTGACATCATTGGTATTGCAGCAGCTGACACCTCTCTACCTCCAGGACTACCAGTGAGCACAGCTGCAAAGCCCATAGGCTCACAGATGGGTCCAGGTCACTGGAGATCTGGCCACTGTGTGAAAGACCTGGAACTCATGCGGACATGGCGGCTTTGTGTACATCCCCTCCACTGTGTTCCCATGCTCTCTCTGCCCAGCCTCCTGTTAGTAAGCACTGAGTACTGTAGTGGAATTCTGGTAGAATTCTTGTATCTAGCGTAAACATTTGAATGGAAAACTTGTTTTCACTGTATCTAGGGTAAACATCAGAATGAATAGCTATTTTTTAGAAGTGCTTTGACCTTGAAGAAATCATTGCAAGAAACAGTAATTGTTTTCTGTTGTCTACAGAGCGGTTTTCCTGAGGGAGTTTCACAGCCTTTGCATGACTCTACTCACAAGACTGGCCGGCACACCCGGAGCATCTTGCATTATTGGGTACTGCAAACAATACAGAAAAAGGACTAAAGTTGCAGGGTGTGATGATTTCCTTCACAAAGCATATAGAACAGATCAGGGGGGTTGGTATGAAGAACTTGTTTTACCCCCCAAAAAAACTTTTGTATAACAATAAATAAATATGCAATCAATAAATATGCCTTTATATGACTGTTCAAGGTTCAGTTCATAAAGACAGTTCGTCCCTGCTGCCACAGGCCTAAATCCACCCTGGAGTGACCTTCCTTCATCGATTGTCCTATGCAACACAGAGCGCCGACTGAGTACAGAGGCTCCGACAGGTGCTGCCGTGTGGAAGGCCCCGAATTTTAGCCCAGAGCATGCTGGGCTTTGGCCCCGTGCTAATGGACAAAGCATACTCCTTCTGGGTCCTTGGGAAGCATCTGTGGCCAGAATAACAAGGACAGTGTGGAAGAAAGCCCCATCTTCCAACTAGAGTGTCTTGGACATAGTTTCGTACTGGGCTAATGGGTAAAATTTTCCTCCACAGAAGAGTCTGATGTTTGGTGTAACTTTTAAAGCTCATCTGGGGGTTGAGAAATGGGAGACCGGTCAATGGTAAAGTGCTAGATACAAAAGCATGAGGACGTATGTTCAGTCCCCAGAACCCACGCGAAAAAGCCAGGCATGGTGGCACATGCTTGTCATCCCTGCATTCAGCGGCACAGGAAGGGGGATCCATTCGGCTCAGTGGCCAACCATTAACCTCACTGATGAGAGAGGAGGTGGATGGTGCCTGGCATTGACACTCCAGGCTGTCCTCTGGCCTCCATGTACATTCATAAGCATGCATGAGTACACACATGTACACATATTTAAAAAAAATAAACAGGAGAGGTTAGTTCTAGGAACTGACTAACCAAAGAAAAAGACATTTCTCATTTCTGTGGACCAGGGTCATCTAAGTGGCTCCAGAGCCCTGGCTATGTTTGACAGGCAGTTTTCAAACTCCTGGTTACCTTGTAAAAGAAATTAACAGCTTTCATTAATAGGTTAGAGGCTGGACCGTATTAAGTGAGGGGACTCGAGAACTGGAGCTCCAGGCCAGTGGGAGGTAGACCCTGGTAAATGGCCATGACCCCTTTAGGGGCCACTCAGCTGCCTGGGTGCTTCCCTGGCACAGTGGGTGACAGGGTGTTTGCAAGGTCCCTCAGGTGATTTGTCGCTCAGAAGGTGGGATGGTCACTGACCCAGATATTTATTTTTAATATAACTTACAGAGAACAATAACAGAGAAACCTATTCGAAGGCTGTAAAAACTGTTAGTCATTTGGAAGTAATTAAGACCCAGTTCATCGCGTGAAATTGCCAGAGAAGCAGGCTCCTGCCACAGTAAGGTTATCTCCTCATGTGACATTACGGCTTCATTATATGTCATGTGAAAATTTCAGGGCAGGCCTATCCATCAGTGGCTTTTGCAATTACAGTTTAAGAAGTGCTTAACCTAGCTGCTTCCTCTTAATCTCCCTTCTAAATCTTTGAGAATATAATCCTGAGACAATGACTGAACAGCCTCTGTCCAGTCTGGCCCGGTTATAAAGGCTGCATCAGTGATTGGCTCTTTCCATTTATTTTCCATTTTAAGGGCCCATTTGGAGGGCACCTTCGGAGATGCGAAAGGATCAGACTTGCTTAACGACTTAGTCTGCTGACCTGGTGACCTCTGATCTGTGCCCTAGCAAGGATTTAAATTGTTCAAAGACAGAGGTGGGTCAGCTAACCAAACCAGTCAGAAAAGGTCAAAAATCTCAAGGTCGCAGAGGGATGCATAATTGGTGTCTCTGGGCAATGGGTCCAATGAGGAAAAAGTCATCAACCTCCTTTGCCACCCAAGGACAGCTCCCTGGTGCCTCCTGCCTGGTGTGGGCTAGCCTTCAGTTCCTTGAAATTACAAGAGAATTCTCTTCTTCTCTGACATTCACACTGGATTCGAGTGTTTTAGCAAAATTATAAATACTTCTAATAAACTGTGTGGAGAAGGTGGGTCAATTTGCTTTCGCTTTGGGGACCCTAGGCATGGCAGACCCTTATGTCCCTGAGACAAGGAGCCCACATAACTCTGCCAGAGTCCACGGAAGGAGGACGTGAGGAATGATGAGGACAGGCCTGGACTCAGCAGCATAGAGGGAAGGTGGGTTTTACTTAGCCTGTTGGCTTTGCCTCTTCATCAGAGCTGAAGCATCTGTGAGGGAGACTCTTCTGGGTCAGGTGCTTAGGCTGTGCTGACAGGGACAGCTGGGAAAGAGTGGGGTTAAGGGATGGTGCAGGGAGGGCACTCACACCCCTGCAAACTCTTCAGTCAGGCCCTTGGCTCCACTTTCAGCTGCTGGATCCAGCATGAAAAGCTCACCCTGATCATGAGCACTGTCCACTGAGAAGCCCAGAACAGCTGGCTCTTGTCCATGGGGGTCCTGCAGTTTCCATTCAGGGAGGGGCGAGGTGACAAAGAAAGATGAGGACAGTAAGATGGGGGAAGAGAAGGGGGAGAGAGAGAGAACAATCAGGGTGAATATGGTAAGACTGGCGAGGGAAGCAGGGGAGAGCGAGAGGAACAAGGAGGATGAGTCTATTATTAAGGGGGGAAGAGAGGGAGGTAGAGAGAGGGGGCCCGAGAGCCCTCACTCACATAACTGACTGTACTGTATTGTCTTGAGGGTCCTGTTTGGAGGTGTTTCTCTCTTGCTGTGCCTAGTTTATAAACTGAACTCTCCCACCGATCTATGCACATGGAGAGCATAGAACATGTGAACGAGAACTCCTGAACACAAGTGTCTGGCTGTGAACAAAACTTCCTGGCGGAGACTGATGGGCTACTGGGATCCCAGTGCTGTGGAGGGGTTAGAATTTTGTAGGTTCAGAGGCTAATTACTTTATCTTGGGTTAGTTTTAACCCTGTGGAACAGCCCCACTCTGTTTCTGAACTAACACCTTGTAAGAAGGAATTAAAAACCCTGTAGAAGCTATTAACTTAGCAGAGCACTGGCTTCCACCAATCCAAGAGTTAAAAGTGTCATCAGATAGCATCTTGGACCTGTAAGATAGCTTCCCCCATCTCGCTGTACCCACTTCTCTGGTGGACCTACCAAGGTATTTAAAATTGATTTATGACTGGCTTCATTCTGTAAAATGATAAAAACCCTGTGAAACTCCTTCCACATGGAATTGGGATAACCTAAATCTGTGTCCCCAGCCATGGTTACTAATAAGGGCACCAGAACAATCTCTTCTTCTCTTTAAGTTGAGAGCTATGGTTTTCACAACATGTATGCCAGGTTCAGCATTGGCTGCAGTTTCCAGCATCCATGGGGGTGGAGCAGTCTTAGGCTGTATCACGTACAAATTAGGAAGAATACCTATCATAAATTTTAGAAAGAGGGGAATCCAGTCTAACAGAAAGATGGACAAGGACCAACAGATAAAGAATTCCAACGACTTAAGCTCTTAATGCTGCAAACTTGAAACACCCTGTACTCTGGAGCCCTGATGGCAGGTCTCCCCTAACAGGACAGAACAAAGTGTTTAACATCCTCTCAGGACTCACAAGGCTGTGATCTGGGAAGGGAAGTGAGCTGTTAGCTCCTCTCCATCAGTCTCATTGTTAGATCATGTACTATCTCTCAGCCTCAGTTTCCCCAACTAACAAAACAAGGAGTCTCTGTATACTCCAATCATTTTAAAGAAACACTTTAAACAGAATATCCAACAGGACCCCACATCCAGAGAGGGTCAAACTGCAACAGTTTTTATGTAGCTTAAACCCGTCTAGGGCACATACTTCACTGTGGGTGGAAACCTCACGGCAGCTGTCTGGAGCCTGGTGCTGTGGTTACCCACTTTGAAAACCACCAGACTAGGAGCTGGCTAAAGCCCCTTCCAGGCCTGAAATGGGATGTGCCCGTGGCCTAAGCCGAAGAGGACAGACGGCCCAGAGGGATGCCATTTGTCAAGAAGCCAAGTTTATTGTTAAGGGGTGACTAGGTTTCAAACAAGACAAACTGTGTTTTCCTCCTCTACGTCTGCTGCAGTCATCTGGGGAATGGGGCTAGTTACTGACTAGCTGGTGCACCGGGTTAGAGGTCCTGGGGGTTACAGTGTGGCTTGAGGCTCTGAACTTTCTTGCTCCTTGGGTTTGGGTTTTTTGTTTTTGTTTTTTTTTTTTTTTTTGAGAAAGAGAAAAAAGCATTTTCATTCTGTTTGTAACAAATTCAAGGCCCAAGTTTACGTCTCAAATAAGGGGGACAAAAAGCCATCAAATTGCTGTTGCAGGAGTGAACACCAAGATCCTTGCATGTGGGGAGAGGTGTCAATAACTTGGTAATTTCCCTTGACTGGCATTGACAAAGGTACAATGAGGCTGACTATGCTCTGAGAGAGTGAATGCTGTCTGAGAGGGATTGAGATGGAGGTTTCCATTACCTGATGAGCTCTGCTCCAGCCCCTCCCTCCTTTGAAGAATAGAGCCCTTAACTCCTGGAAGAATTGCCATCTCGGCACCTCCACCCAAACACTGCAGAAATTACCTTGAACTGAAAAGACACACTGAGCGCTTTATGTGCATGGAGAAAGGCTGATTTCGTGCTCAGCTGGAGCGCTGAAGCTTCAGGAGATGGTAACAGGTACTGGGGAAAGGGTGGGAAAGATCCATAAGAGCCTAGAAAAATGAGGGTTCATAGGCTTAGGCAGAGGCTGGTGTAGGTATAGGTACTGTGACTATACCGACACCTCTTCAGCCTTTTTTCCTTCAGGGCAAGTCCCAGATTTTCTAAGACACATCTGATTTGAAATATTTTCCTTCTGAAATATTTTTGCATTGATTTATTGACCTTATGAAAGGCACATGGAAGCCAGAGGGCAATGTGTGAGTTGGTTTTCTTTTTCCTCCATGTGCAATCCAGGGAAAGTTGCCAGGCTTGGGGACAAGCACCTTTACCCACTGAGTCATCTCCCAGCTCTGAAATGATCTTATTTTTAGGAAGAAATCGGGGAGCTGGAGAGATGGCTTAGTGAGTAAGAGCACTCACCGTGCAAGGAGGAGGACCTGAGTTCAGGTTTCCAGCTGAGCATGGCTGAGCACTTTGGGACAGAGACAAGTGCAGACCGGTGCTGGCTGGCCTAGACCATTCCATGAGCTCCAGGTTCAGGGAGAGACCCTGTCTGGATGGGATAAGGCAGAAGATGATAGGGCGGGATACCAGATGTCCTCCTCACATGCCACCCAGGCACCTCGTATACTCACATGTATACAGCACACAGCACATGACAAAATAAAAATAAAACATAGAAGCACTGAACCACCACTGTTAAGTGGTGGCTTCAGAAAGTAGCTTCACCCCTGCTTTGTAAGAGAGAAAACAGACTGCGGAGGGTGCCTTGGGGACAAACACCACTGAGAGGTCACAGGAGGACTGCCTGCCATTCTCAGCTGCTCTCAGATCTAGCTCTCGCTGGGCACCTCTGTGGGACAGTTTGCCTGCCGATGTGTTTAGACCTCAGGCTGTTCTGGTGACCATATGAGCTCGGAGGAGGGGAGAGTGTCCTGGCCCCTCTCTTGCTTTGGTTTCTGGTGCCACTTAGCTGAGTAGATTTCAAAAGGCTTTTGAATGGAATGATAAACATGGCATTGTTATGAACATCTGTAAGCAAAATATGAGAAGACCTCACCCAATGAATGCACAGCCCAGGCTCCTTCACCAGTAATGTGGAGTTTGTACGCTTGGCTAATGTGCCGAAATTAACCCAAAGTGCTTACCCGTTGCAGAATGCCTTTTCATATTTTCATCTGCATGGTTGTTATTACAAAGTGTAAGAATAATTCTCTACCAGGGCATTGAGGACTCTGAATAGCTCAATTAGAATCAATGGAGTGAGACAACAGCAGGCCAACTAATCAGCAGGTTTGCATAACAATCCTTTCAGGGAGTGTGTGCAGAATGCATGGTGTGTGTGTGTGTGTGTGTGTGTGTGTGTGTGTGGTGTGCATGTGTGGAGTGGGGGTGGTGGTGTGAAGAGTGTGTGTGTGTGTGTGTTTGGAGTATTATATATGTGTGGAGTGTGTGTGTGTGTATGGAGTGTGGAGGGTGTGTTGTATGTGGCACATGTGCAAAAAGAGAAAGCTAGAGCCAATTGAACCCCTTAAAGAAGCATAGAAAAACAAGGTTTCTTTAACCATAGGGAAAAAAGTTCCAGAAGAAAGACTGGGGTTATTGTCTTCACACTGTGTTACCATAATCCAGTATCATGTTTTTGCATGTAAGCCATTCATAGTAACTAATGTATTCATATCTATCTGTCTGTCTGTCTGTCTGTCTATCTATCTATCTATCCATCTATCTGTTATTCATTCATTCATTCATTCATTCATATGAAAAAGCCTCCACAAAAGGCAGAATCCTCACAACTATGTCACCCCAATCTGGGTTCTAAGAGAGAAAATCTTTCAAATGGTTTTAGGGAGGGAATGGTGGTCAATGAGATTTCAGATCACTGCAATATAAGCATTCCTGAAGGCAGAATGGTTGTGCAAGGTTTGTTGGCCATGACCAAGACTGTCTCACAGTGAAACCGAGGCCGTGTGCATGGTGTAAGACCCAGGAGTGTGACTCTAAAAGGGGTCAAAGGTCGGGCGTGAAACACCTGGACAACCAAGAAAGGGGAGTAGCATGCCTATAGTCTAAGAATTTGGGAAACTGAGGCAGGAGGACTACAAGTGCCCAGCCAGCCTGAACTACACTAGGACCATTATAAAACAAAACAACACAAACCACAGAACAGCACTCCAGGAAGAGAACATGCTGGCTTGTGCTACAGATTCAACGTTTGGCAAGTCCGAGAAAGAAAGTTTGAACACATATCCCAGGAGAATCAGTACTCTTAAAACAAGCTCTGTGAGTGAGAAGGTAAAGAAATCACATTCCAATGGAATGTGGGGCCTATGCAAAGGATGAAGGGTCTCCGGGGAAATGCAAGATGATAGTCACAGCCTTTGGTGGAGCTGTAGAGGCCTACCTTTTGCCTCTCATTGTTGAAGGCCTAAACTCCATTACCGTTCTCTAGTGCTACCCTAGGTTAATCCAAGTGACAGAGAATGACCTTTGCAGACTAAACTCAACGTAGACTGACACAGCATACATTAAGGGTGGCATCTGATTTGATTTAAAATGAGAATTTGTCTGTCTGCCTAACTGGCCTGGTCTCATTGTGTCTTCTACCTGGAAATGATCTCCACAGAGGGTCAACAGATGAGAAGGTACAGCAGAAGAATCTGGCAGCACAGCAATTAAGGGTGCCATGGTTTAGAGGCTGCATGTCTGCTCAGAGTACTCTAGAGGGATCAGCAAAACCTCCTACTACAGGATTCGCAGGCTCATCAACCTCTTGCTGGGATCCCATTCTTTCAAGGCTAGCCAACTGTTGTTCTAGGTCCAGTAAGTCTGAAGCCAGTCTCTTACAGCCTAAGTGATGGCCACTCCTGTACCTCAACACAGACATCTTTTTCTTCCTTTCCCAAGGGACTGCACTATTTAAAAGACTGAAAGAAACATCAGCACCCAGTAATTTGTATAGCATAAGGCTCCGGTCTCAGGCAGGGATGAGGACAGCCTGGCACGCATTTATCACTGAGCCCACTCCTAAGAGTCCTATTTGGATGTGTGAGAACCAAAGTTATGTTTTAAGTTTTAATTACCGTGCCTAAGAGATCCATAAAACAAAAATGTCTCTAACCTGCAAGCCCCTTGCCCAAGGACAGACAGTTTTTGAGATGGTGGAGGTTGCTGCTTGTTTTCACTCAGCTAGACAAGTTTATTTGACTCAACTACACTGGATGTGCTTGACCACATGTAGGCAGGAAGTGTGTGTGTGTAGGAAATACGTCAGGATGTATGCTTGTCCCTGGTTGGACGTAGGCAGGAAGTAAACAGACGGGAAGTACATCGGGATCTATGCTTGTCTCTGATTGGACCTGATGGGAAATAAAGACAGTGGCCTCATGGGCTTGGCTTTTTAAGCATCTGCAAAATGTGACTATCACCATTTTCCGGGAACCTTGAATGGTCCTGGCCAGAGTCCATCATCCTGGCCAGTATTTAATTAAACTTTGTTTCACATTTGGTTCAGAAATTATGGTAGTGGTCTTAGTCTCAGTGGATGGGATTAACAGATGCCAGGCACCCCTACCCGTGGTAGTTTGAATGAGAATGCCCCCATAGGCTCATATATTTGAATACTTAGTCCCAGTTACTAAAATTTTCAGGAAAGATAAGTAGGTGTGACTTTATTGAAGGAGGTATGTCACTGGAGACAGGCTTTGAAGTTCCAAAAGATTCCTGACATTCCCAGTGTGCCTCTGTTTTCTACTTGCAGATACCAGGTGAGCCTCAAAGGAGAACTGCCAAGTTCAAAGTTCAGCCCTGCCCAGTTTCCTGAACTAAAAGAACAATTATTCCAGTCAACTAAGTGTTATGGGCTTTTTTTTTTCACAGCAAAAAAGTGGAATACATTCCACAGGATGTCCATTATCCTGTACAGCTATATAGGAGACAATGAGGTGTATTTACAGAAATCGTTTTTTTAAAAAAGACAGAGAAAATATGTATTTTTAAATATATTTCCATTTCAAAGATCTTGTCACCCACCAGCAGGAAGGAGCCCTCCCGTTCTTCCAGTGATTGAACAACTGTCCCTACCTGTGCAGACTTCTTTGTAGGTGGGATTGCGTGTGAAGCCTCCTGCGAAGCCCACTTGGGTTGAATACACGCCTTTCAAGAGCCAGAACTTGCGCTCAGCCCCCCAGAAGCAGCCCATTCCTGCAGAGAACAAAGCAAAGATAAATCATGGATCCAAAATAAGGCGATCCCTATGTGTCACCGTACTTGTCTGCTGGAAGGGAGAAGCTGTCCTGCCATCTGATGATCAAAAAGGCCCAAAGGTTTCAACGCTGGAGATGTATAAAGCAAAGGTTTTAGCACTGAGGAATAATGTAGTGCCAGCGAGATGGCTCAGCAGGTGAAGGCTTGCTTTGAAAGCCTGGTGACTAAAGTTCCATCCCCAGGGCTACAAGAGCCACATACAGTGGCTCACATCTGCAATCCCAGTGTTCTTGTGACAAAATGGTGGTGGGGACAGGAGAATTACCCTGAACCATGTGCAGAACAGCAGAAATGACAAGAGGCCTCAACGGGTAGAAGGAGAGAACCAGTTCCCAGGAAGCTGTCCTCTGTCCTCACATGCAAATATACACACATGTGAACAGTAACAAACATTTTAAAACTTCTTAAAATAATTTGAAGATAGCAAAAATACATTTTTCTGAATAACATAATAAGAGTCTATTTTTAAGAAGATTTTTACATTTACTTAATAAGTTAATAAAAATTTATGTAATGATTGACCTCAGGATCATTGTAAGAAAGACATGTAAGTCTGGGTTGATTGAAACGGGAAAATATACAAGATCAATAAAGATTGAGACAGTTATTGCCAATTAACAATTTAACAGATGTGTTCAGCTTTAAAAAAAAAAAGTCACAATAAATTTGCAAGTGATAAAGCAATGCTCACCCAAAAGGAACATTTTCTGAGTTTTATTACTGAGCACAATGAGTGAGGGGGTTTGGGCCAGGGTTGGGGGGCAGCTAAGGAACTACAGGCAACCAACAAACTCCATCCGCAATCACCACGTTTAGGCCAGCAGTCACCAGATCCCTTTGGCTATCTGATGCAAACCAAGGCTTGCCTCTGCCAAGCACACATGCCCACATCATGAAGGCTGTACCGCCCCAACATAGGACCTCCACCTCCTATGGGAAGATCCCCAGCTGCTCAGTACACCTGCCCTTCTCTGACCCGTTTCCACATACATGTGAGCAAGACTGCTTCCTCTCCCAAGGTGTATATGCCTTTAATAAGTCAGATATGATTTTATTGGTTCCATATTTGTTGCTGTGATAAAATACCACGACCAAGGGCAACTTAGGAAGAGTCCATCTCAGCTTACATTCCCAAAGAGTGGATGAATGTGGAATGAGGGAAGGCATGGCAGCAGAGACAGGAAGCTGAGCGATTAAATTTCAACCACCCACAGGAAGCCAAGAAGGATTGGAAATGGGGTGACACTATGAATCCTTAAACCCTCTCCCAATGATGTACTTCCTCCAGCAAGGCTCCACCTCCTAAAAGTTCAATAACCTCCACACACAGCACCATGCACCGGGGACCACAAGTTCACCTAGCGAAGCCTATGGGACACATTTTTTATCCAGATCACCACACTAAGTTCTAGGTAAGATAAGCGGGCACATGCCTTTGGAGCGCACACTCTGCACTAGCTAGACATTGGATGGGACTATAAGAACATCTACTTTATGACATTCTTAACATCTGTTAATATTCAGCTTCTGAAAAATTCAAAGCAACATAGTAACTTAAAACAGAAGGTGAACAGAAAGTTCTACAGTATTCAGACATATTATTCTTGCTAAAATGGGAGCAGAAATATAACAAAAATAGGTTAATAGCCTTCAACAGTGATAAATCAAAATAATGAAATTCAATGCAGTAAAAATTACCATTATGTTGATAGTACAGCATGTATATGATTATATCATAATTATCTACAGCTAAATTAAAAGGGAAAAACACAATTATATGCATGCTTTTATTATAACTATAAAGAAATAATCATACCAAAATAGACTGGAGAGAAATATACTAAAATTGTAACCAGGGTTTTATCAGAGTGATGTATGTGAAAAGACTTCTTTATATTTTTTTGGAATTTTCTGTCTCTGGGTGCGGTGGTTTACATCTGTAATCCTAGCACAGGAAAGGCTGGGGTAGCAGGATTTGCTGCAAGTTCAGGGCCAGCCTGGGCTACAGAGTGAGACTCTAAGCTCAAAAAAAATGTTTTTTTCTGTAGTAGATGTCTACTAGTTTAAAAATGTAAAACAAACATTTTTAAAAAGAATACTTAAAGACAGCATAAAAATATATGTACTTTGATTTGTCTGTTATAATACATATAATATAATATAATTTGTCTTTCCTGTGGCCAAGTGAACTGTTTGCTGGTAGTTAATATAAAAATGCACCGAGCATCTTTAAAACTGAGTGTCTGTTTCTGTGGCACACAGGGTCACTGGTAGGCTGGTTTTCTTTCAGTGCCCTGGCTGAGTGTAGCGCTAATCTAATTGATCTTAATAATAAAAACCTGGAGTCAGATATTAGGGGGTGAAAGATGAAAGGCCAGAGAAGCCACCAGTCACTAAAGTTCTTATCTCTATGAAATCCTCAGACCCGAAAGGGGCTGAGCTCCTGTCTCCTCCTGCCTTATATTCTTCTCTCTGCCCTGCCATTTCACTTCCTGTCTCCACCTCCCTAGTGCTGGGATTAAAGGCATGAGATTCCCCAATGCTGAGATCAATGGTGTGTGCCACCACTGCCTGGCCTCTATCCCTCTGATCTCCGCCCTCTGATCTTCAGGCAAGCTTTGTTTGTTAGAGCACAAACAAAATATCACCATGGCTGAGCAAAGACAGCAGGGCATGGCTGGAGAAGAAGGGGAAAGGGAGTTGAGCAGCCCTGCTGGGGTACCAGGAGTTGTGCTGAGCTGAGGACACCTACCACGGAGCATCTAGCATCTGTGGGGCTCTGTGAATGAAACAGGGCAGCACTGTACCACGGCTAACAGTGATGGTACACAAGGTTGTCATGGACTTCCACAAAGAGAGTACATTTGAAAAGGCTATTTGACCCCCACCCCTCCCTGACCCTTCAGTGCATACATATATATTCCATATAAAATATATACACACGTATACATATATATCTGGATAGTTTGTATGTGTACTTGTGCATTTGTGTGTCCATGTGTATGAGGTTAAATGTTGACATCAAGTGTCTTCCTCAGTTGCTCTCCACCACAATTTTTTGAGACAGGGTCTCTCACTGAACCTGGAGCTCATGGCTAGGCTAGCTGGCTAACAGTCTCTGGGGATCTACCGACCTCTACCTCCCCAGTGCTGGGGTCACAGATGTGACCACCACACCTATACGGATTCTTATAATCTGAACTCAGGCCTTTTGATTGCAATACAAAATTGTTACTGACTGAGAATCTCCCCCAGACCCTGGAATAGATTTTTGAAAACAGAGTTAGAAAGATTCCTTGACAGTGGGGAAGCAGGACGAGAGAGAGACAGAGACAGAGAGAGCGAGCGCTTGGGCTAACTCTCACATCGCTGGTTGTCATGGAGAGCACTGCGCACAGAGTCCAAATGTATCAGAAAAGATCAAGCGTTCTAATCGCCCTCCTTAAATGCGTCTTAGTATCTGATAGAGTGAATCTTCTTACATTACTCCTCAAAGTTTTCTTTGCTATTCTGGCCCGCTAACATTCTCAATTTATTTTAATATCAGCTTATCAAGTTCCATAAAATATCCTCTTAGGATTTTTACTAGAACTATATTGAACTTATATATTAATTTTAAAGTATTTTGGCATGTTAATAATATTGAGTCTTTCTATCAATGAGGCTAATATCACTTTTCATTTATGCAAATTTTCTTGGAGATTCTTTGACACCGTGATACAGTTTCTGCAGAAACTGACATGTTATTATTTGGCACTGTTTTGTGTGACCTGATTTGTGTTGCTCTTACCAATACCATGTTCTTCTATTACATGTTCTCACTGCTTCACACTATAGCATGAATCTTGGTTTACTGGACTTTCTCTGAAGCACGATTAATAAAAGCTCAGAGACAGATATTGGGGTTCAACCTGAAGATCCAAAAAGCAAAGCAGCCAGCCACTGGCTCTTACCTCTACCTCAGTCTGAAATGGCGATCCTGCCTCCAGGAGTCTCAGAATGAGACTGTATCTGAGAGCTGTCTCCTCCTGTTTTATAATCCTCTCTAGGACTGGGATTAAAGGTGTGCACTGCCCAGTTTCTATAGCAACTAGTGTGGCTACTGGGATTAAAGGTGTGTGTCACCATTGCCTGGTCTGTAAGGCTGGCCAGTGGGGCTGTTTTACTCTCTGGTCTTCAGGCAAGCTTATTTATTAATATACAAATGAAATGCCACTTCATTCCTCTATACTCAAAGAGCTCTGAGTAGTTAGGTCTACTGTTTGTCTCCAGGCTCTCCTTGGTCCTCCAATGTGAGAGTTGCATACCCTCCCACCTTGCCGGTACCTTTGTACAACGCGGAGGAAAATGGTGATGTAAAATGATCTCCCATCCCTAACCAAGACGCCAAGTGACAACTGCCTGCAAAGGAAAAATCCAGGTTTTTTTCCAATGGAGTCTCATTAGATACACAAACCACACTTCAGGGTAGGCCCTGTGCACAGTAGTAATGACCAACCACAAAACAAACTCAATGGTACCGTTGTATATATTTGTCTTGTATTACTATGTTTGGGCAATTTTTATCATACTGGCCTTTTGCTTGTATGGTTTCTGATTTTGTGTTTTTATGGGTCTTGTTTTATTGTGTGTGAACATTTGTATTTATATGTATATTGTGTTTTGTGTGTTTCTTATCCCTTTTGCCATTTTTATTTTGTTTTGTTTAATTCTGGATTATTTGATTTTTTTTTTCCTGTTTGTTTTCTGAAGAGAAAGAAAGAAGGTATGGAGTTGGGTGGGAGGCGAGGCCGGGAGGATCTTGAGGAGATAGGGAGGGGAAAATTGTGATCAAAATACGTTGTATAAAGTTTCAACAAAAAATAACGAGAAAACACCTAATATCATACACACCTTACTGAGAACGTCTCACTAGACAAGAAGTACATATGCACACTATGTGCATGCAATACCCTCAGAGGTCAGAAGAGGGCATGGGATCCCCTGAAACTGGAGCCACAGAAGGCTGTGAGTCACCACATGGTTGCTGGGAACTGAAGCCAGGTCCTCTGCATGAGCAGTGAGGGCTCTTACCTACTGAGCCATCTCTTCAGGCCCCATATTACCTTTTAACACATAGATTAGTTAAGAAGGCATAGTTGAAAAGGTGTGGCTGTTCACTATTCTATCTTTTCATCTTTATTCCTAATTTTCTGTACTGGGTTAGAAACTAGCTTTTTCTATGTCCTGTCACAAATTTACCTTGTAACCAGAACACGGATTTTCTAAGTGTTCCACATGCGCCTGAATACTACAAATATTTCTGTTCTTGTTTCCTTGTTGTGTGGTTAAAAACACTCTGACCAAAAGCGACTTAGGGAAGTAAAGGGTTTATTCCAGCTTACACTTCCATCACCTAGGGAAGTCAATGCAGGACTTGAGCAAGAATGTGAAGTAGAAACCACGGAGGAAGGCTGCATGCTGGCTCAACCCCAGACCCGTGTTTACCTAGCTTTCTTTGAGAATCCAAAACCTCTTACCCAGAGAATGACACCACCCACAGTGGGCTGACCCCTACTGCATCAATTTACAATCAAGGCACTCCTCCACAGACATGCCCGCAGGCCAGCATTACCCGGGCATCCTTCAGCTGAACCGTTTTCAGGTGACTCTAAGCTATTTCAGGTTGACAGAGAAGGTCAACTAGGAAACTCTATGGCTTGGGTACTGTGTTTCCCTGACTACAAGCTTAGGACAGCATAATTTAAATCACCTGGGCCCATTCGGGATTCTGGCACATTAAGCTATGTGAAATATTCTTTTATATCTCACACCCTCTGTTGGTCTGTTAGTTATTGTATAATTGCTGGCTGTGTTGTTAGCATCTATGAGTCCCTTGCTGTTTCACCTTCTTGGCTCTATGCCTTTGTTTACTATCTCTACTGAATGCTATTAAAAGACTTGTTCTTAAAGTTATTTTTACTAATAACAATGCCCCTGGGTTAACTTTCTTTGTATATTATCTGGCATATCTTTTCCTAGTCTTTATTTTTAATTCTTCCATATGTCTTTGTTTTAGGTATGCATCTTGTACGCATATCTAAATGTGTAACAGTATTTGAAAACTTTGTCTTTTATTAGCAGTAGGAATATATTTACTCTTGCTGTTTATCTATTTTAAATTATTTATGGAGCCTTGTTTGGTTTTCCACTTATGACCCTTTCTTATTTTATGTGACAGTATTCTAGTTTGGGTTATTAATTTTTAATGTTTACTCCCCCTTCCTTGCTGATTTGAAGGCAAAAAATAGAGAAACATTTCAAACACACACCTCATTTGCATGTTTTCCTCGGCACATCCGGCATCACTCAGCACCCATCGCCTCCTACATTCAAGTGCCTCCACACCAAAAAAATCTCTTTCTTCTTACCATAGTCTAAATAAAGTTTAATTTTTACTTTGTTCAACACACACACACACACACACACACACACTCCAGACACCCTTAGTCATAGGAAGAGCCATTTTTCCCATCAACCTCAGTCTCTGGAGCATCCCAGTACCCTCTGGTTCTGCTCTGGGCACCACCACAGGCTCTGCTCTGGGCACCACCCAACAAGGCTCTGCTCTGGGCACCACCCAACAAGGCTCTGCTCTGGGCACCACCCAACAAGGCTCTGCTCTGGGCACCACCCAACAAGGCTCTGCTCTGGGCACCACCCAACAAGGCTCTGCTCTGGGCACCACCCAACAAGGCTCTGCTCTGGGCACCACCCACCCCATCCCTTCAGGAGCCACTTGGGAGTCAGAACTTTTCAAAGCCTACAGTTTCACACGTTCACCTTCCCTGTCACCTCTGTGTTGTCACAGGCTGGGTCTCTGTTACCCTGAGTTTGAGAAGAATGGTGGTGCTGAATGAAGACATGGTTATGGGCCTCTGGCTCACAGTATGAGGTCTTGAAATCTCCATTTATCATCTAGAAGACAACTGAAACTCACATAGCAAACATTCATCCTGACTACCAAGTGGCGCCAGCTATTGGGTGACACCAGGTGCACGGAAACCCATTCCCTCATCTCTTCTGTCCTAGACCTATGACTTTAGCACCACCACCAGCAAGGAAAGAAAATTATTCCCACAGTCAATAAACAGCCTGGTATCCTTTTCTTTGTATGACAGGAAGAGAGAGGTGAGAGGAAAGAAGGAGGGATGGAGGGAGGGAAGGAGGGAGAGAATTGGTCCTCATCAACTGTCATCTGGGAGCTACATAGTGTACCGACCAGCCTCTGTGCTTATGGACTTCCCCAAAGCACGTGATGACACATTACTTGAAGAAGATGGAAGTTCTAATTGCTGAGGTTGTTTGCCCAAAGACAGGATTCAAGCCAGGCTTGCAAGGAATTAAAAAATGCTGTTCCTTCTCCTGCGGCCACCTGAGATACAACCTCAACCCTGAACCGTGGGAGGCACGACCTCAGAAGCTGGGCCACGGGAAGCATGACCTCAGATGCTGGGCCATGGGAAGCACAACCTGGGCCATGGGAAGCACAACCTCAGATGCTGGACCGTGGGAGGCTAAGGCCAGACACTGCTTCTGTGCCATCTTCCTCTGCGGAGGGCTCAGCACCACCCACTAATAAACAGCCTGGAGACAGGGAGAGTTTAAAGGGCACTCTACTGGGATTTCTTGTGTGAACCTTCCCTTGGGAGACACAAACTATGTCTATTTTTTCTTCATAAGATCCCAGCAACAAACCAAACTACAACTGTACCACATTTCACCTTGGAGACCACTAGTTTGATGGGCTTCCTTACAGAACACTGGTGAGGGTTCACTGGCTGAAAAGTCTCCACCCAGCATGTATGACAGCCACATAATGGACCCCTTCACCAATTAACCTCCCCCAGCCTTTACACTCTTAACACGGGAGGAAGCTGCCTGCCATTACAGCAGAACTACAGAGAGATGGCTGGGAGGGGTGGTAGGAATTTGGGGCAATGGTCTACGGGCCCTCCCCACCCTCTCCTTCTCTGAAGGAACATAAACCAACAGGTCCCATCCTGATGGACTTTTTCAGTCAGGTACAGCTAATCTGATGAGGATGGTGACTGCTCAGAGAACAATAGCAGACCACAGAATTGCATTTCCAATGGCTATTAGTGACAGTCACCCCGACTGTGCACTGTAAGCTGCACATCTCCAAGGTCCTTCTCACTAAGCTCCCTGTCCTCTAGGAATGGACGAGTGACATCCAAAGGAGACCACTCATCAGGACACCCCAGGAGTACTCAAGTCCAGCCACAACGGGCAGTGCAGACCTTTGCTCTGAAGGAAAACTAGACAGGACAGGGACAGCAGCAACTGTGTGAGCCCTAGTGACAGAAACACCGCTTGCCTGGTCGAGTCACCGCTGATCCAAAGGAGGAGAGGACGGGAAACCGGGAGTTTAAAGATGGGTGTTGACTATCGTGGAAGATGACCATGTGATAAAAACAGAACCATTCCCTCTGTTTCGCACAATGACTTCAGTTTTACACATTGTGTTAAAGACTCTGCAAGATGCCTCCCTTACCACAGCCCTTACTTGAAAGTACAAGATTTAAAAACACTTTTTGCTAATTAGAGATGCCATACAGCAAGTAGGAGCTGATTGATATTTTTAATATTTGATGATGGCTAATTGCTTTCTGTCCACATCCATTCCTAATGCTGCCTGAACCCGATAAAGCATTCTCTTCAGGCTCCCCTCTAATTGAATGTATGCCCAGATGTGTGCATGTGTGCACCACTCAGCCACAGCATCAAGATTTAGGCATTTCTGGGTTCTCACTGCTGCCGGGCTTCAGGCCTTCCCTAGGATTGCTTTCCTAAGTATTTACTAAAAAGTTCCAAAAGCTAGAACCCCAAGGTAGCAAGGACTCTGCCTCTAATCTAGCTTAGATGCCTTGCGAATGTTTAAAACTCTGCGAGTATCCTGGCAAATGGTTGTCTAGAAGCTCAGAGGAGCCCAGTTCTCCGCTGTAGATCTAACAACAGCTGCAAAGCTCTTCCTCCATTGAACCAGAGTCCTGGAATGTCCCTTTGTCCCTCTAGTCCTCTCACGACCCACTGACCATGTGACGACAGCTCTGAGAGCTCCAAGGCACTCCCCTCTGCCAGGTGGATGACAGGTCCTCGCACCCTGCTCCTCACGAGAGACCTCTGAGACCAAGGCCATCTGCTTTCCTCAAGATGTGCCCCTGTGAGTCTCTAGCCTTTAAAGGACAGCAGAGCCACAGATGCTTCCCCAGGGATGGCGTGAAGAGGCCCTGCATTCCCCTGAACAGAATGCCCCAGGCACATGGAGGCCTGGCTCTGCAACCAGGCAGAACATGTCTCCAGGCAGCTGGAGAGCCAATGGTGTCAAGTTGCTGCCAGAGGACAGCAAAGGATTTGACAAACATAAGACTCTCAATTCCAGGGATGCAAACAGCTCTAGAGGAAGTGAGGCTGACTGGGGGCACAGGATGCCAGCAGAACCTGACGAGCTTGCTCGGCATCTGGCTGGGGCCAAAGATGAGCCTAGAGAAATTAGAACCAGCATTGGGGGTGGCAAAGAGCATCCTTTACTTCTCTTCTACTCCCCAGATGTATCGGTCACAGGCTCGGCACTCTGCAAGGTATTAACAAGATGGTCTTCCCTTTGAAAGGGGGTAGGAGATCTATGGAATGTCAATGAACAAATGGCCATGACATTTGCAATGCATGCCAGTTACCACAGAGGGATGCGTTCAGTTCCAGCTCCCTCCTAAGGGAGTGCAGGGCATACGGAGGTGGGAAAGAGGCCCCAGATGGAGACATTTTCCTGAAAACTTCCCAAAGCCATCTGTAGCCACCGCATGGCCTTCTGCTTAGCTTTCTTGAAAAGCAGTAAAATGGCAGAAGACAACTTGGGTCAGCATAAATGGCTCTCCTTCTCTTGGAAGAAAGAGGGCAGCTGGCAGGGTCCGTGAAAAGCCACTCTTCGCAGCACACAGGTGGTGAGATGGAGGCAGGCATAAGTCAGATGACAGGCTGAGTGTTTGCATGGGGCTGAGCAGCGTCAGTGTGACCCCTGCTGAACTGGACAGGCACCATTTTGTTCTAGAAAGATGGCAAAAAGAAACATCAGCAGTGATGAGTCTTTGCTTGTAGCTCAGCCCCAATGCCATGCCAGGAATCCAAGTGAAGGCCACAAGCAGCTCTTACCTCTGAGTCACCCTACACCTTCTGGACCACGTGTCAAGGAATCATGTACACTCAGTTTCCTCCTTCACTTTTCCTAGTTCTCAGTATTTTCTCTGATGGAAATATCCTTCTTACAGCATTGTTTGGTATTCAGTAAATGATCAATAAATGTCCATTAAATTCAGTAAAGCTATAGGACATGAAAGCAGGATACAGAAACCAAGGGTTTTTCTATACATCATGGGTGACCTAGATTTTAGAACATACCATTCAACAAGAGCCGCAAAAATAGCTAGAAATAAATTTAAACTAGAAAGTAAATGAACGATACAATATACATCTAAAACACTGAGGGGAAAAATTGAAACAGACACAAAAGCAAAAATATACTTCAGGCTCACATAGTAGGAGAAATAATGAATAGTGCTAAAATGTCCAAACTACCCCAAGTGATAGATAAGTTCAGTGTAATCCTAACAAAAACACCAATGGAATTCTCCACCAAAACAGAGGAAGCAACTCTAAAATCATATCAGACTACACAAGACCACAGTCAAGTCAACCTGAGCAAGAAGACTTAGAAAAATAAGTAATAGGCTGATGGAGGAAGGTCATTGGCTAATAAAGGCACTGCCCTGGCCCATTTTATTGGTTAGAGGATAGGTGGGAGGAGAAAACAGGACAGAACACTGGGAGGAAGAGGAAGTGAGGTGAGAGTCTCGACAGCTTTCCTCTCAGGAGCAGACGCCTGAGAGAGACGCCATGCCCCGCTCCCGGCATGAAGCTCCGACCCAGGATGGACTAGGCTAGAATCTTCCCGGTAAGACCGGTTCTCACAGATTATTAGAGATGGGTTGATCGGGAGGTGAGAATTAGCCTGTAAGTGCTAGAGCTAAAGGGCCAAGCAGTGCTTAAAAGAATACAGTGTCTGTGTAATTATTTTGGGGCATAAGCTAGCCGGGCAGGCGGCTGGGGTGTTGGGGACGCAGCCTCGCCGCCGCTCCTATTACTTCATATGGCGCCCACGTGATGGGCTAAACCCACTTAAAAAACCTGAGAAGGCTTAAAAATAAGGGAGAGAGAGTTTAACACAGATTTTTTGCTGTTTGTTGCTGGCGTGCTGTAGAGAGATTTCCTGATTCGGCAACAGTAGCAGAAAAAAAACGCTGTGTCATTTTAAAGCGCGACTTCCTGGGGCTGTGCCGCCATTGCGATCTGTGTCTGGCTCCTGTGGGGGACAGAGCTTTTGAATAGAGCATTTGGAGTAAAGTGCTACGATTTGTTTGATGGCAACTAGACTCGCTGTGTTCTCGGGCCTGCTCTGCTTGTTAGAGACAAGCATGCGCTTTCATCTAAGAGAGGCTTCCTGACTCAGCTTTAGCTGCAAAGCCTGCAGCTCATTAAGAGGTCCTGCCACGAAACACTTAAACGGTGTTGACGAAAAGCTGAACGCATGCTTTTCGGTTTTCAGCCGTAGCAGGAAAAAAGCTGTGCCGTTTAAAAATGCCGGCTTTCTGGGCTGTCCTGCCAGGGCAAACTCTGACTCTTTTACGCAGGTGGTTTGTGCGGTTTGCAAGCACAGGCTGCTGAAGCTCGCTTGCTGGCTACAGCCAGTACCTCAGCCATGAGGCTGGAAAGCTAAGGAATGGGCTGGATCCAGCCGGCAAAGCCACGCCTTTAATCCTACTGATATTGCTTGGTAAATTCAAGATTCATGTGGTCAGAAAAAGAGAGATTCAAAGACAGAGAAAATTTCTGAATGGATTAAAGTGTGTTAAAAATATATGCAGACTAAAAGTTGAAGTTCTTAAAGTAAAAAACAAAAAAAGGAAGAGAGTTGTTGTGTGTGGTAGCACACGCCTTTAATCCCAGTGCCTAGAAGGCAGAGGCAAACAGATCTCCGTGAATTCAAGGTGTAGTAGCTTACACCTTTAATCCCGAATGCCTGGGAGGCAGAGACAGGCGGATCTCTGAGAGTTCAAAGACAGCCTGGTCTACAGAGTTACTTCAGGTCAAAGATACAGAGAACCTGTCTCAAAAAGCAAAAAGTTAAAAGTAAAAATAAACGAAATAGAGGTTAAAACAAAGCTGTACAAAGATGGAAAATACACAGAGAATCTTGATACTGTGTGCTATTATGCTCTCTTTGAATTATTTGAATGCTGAGGAAGGAGCAACAGCTGCTAAAAGATATTTATTTATAAATACTGTTGAACTAATCCAACATAGATATTTTCAATTTGGATCTAAGGACATGATACTTTGGAAAGGAGTTTCTTATTTTGTTTTCACAGAGGATGAGACGCTGTTCATTTCTTCTATTCCGATTTGGTATGATGGACCACGCCCTCCTGAAGGGTTGGTGTGAACGCCTTCAAAAAATTGCTTCGCTCAACTGCCAACTAAGATGAAACTAGCACACAGGTTATACCATGAAAGACCTTATTAACGACGCCCCCATTCAGCAGGAAGCAGTTTGGAGAGAAATAACTGTGCCCATGTTCCCAAATATGGTTTATAAACGTTCTTTTACATTTAAAGGGGGATATGATATAGATATGAATAATTTATATTAGTATAGATTTTGCTTTATTGATAGAGATTTAAGGTCAATTTTGTTATATGTATAAGTGTTTCTGATTTTGATTAAGGTATTGTGATTGTGTAGTTCATTTAAATATGTACTGTATAATTAAGAAATATAGGTTGTTAATGGATAATCATCGAAAATAGTAAAGCTTGTAGTCATGTTAGTTAGATTTTCTAGATATATAGTGATATATTTTAGATAGACATTCTTCATGTCTTTCAAAGATTACAGAATAGGACATTTAATGTTTTAATAACTGAGGACTTTTCATGACAATGAGACACTCTGCTCCTGGCAGCACCAATGTACTTCAAGAAGAAGATGGGCATCGAAGAGGCTCGTTATGGAGTTTGATAGCCATTTGGGCAAGAAACTGTTCTTGCCTGGACTATTGCATAAACTGGACAAAGAGAACCCGCAGAGAGAGAACTGCTAAACTTGCCTAAAGGTGAGATGATCTTTCGGGGTTCCTGATTCATGAAAGAGTCTGCGAGACATTCAGCAGGACACAACAGATAGTGACTGAACTGACTTTGAATTTTCCTGCTTTATGGAAATGTCTGCTGGATAGCATGGGCCTGAAGGCTGAAGATGGATGCCCCAACGGTACAGAGGAACTTTGGGTGACTGTCCAGGCAGCAAGATGTCTCTGTCATTTCTAGAGTTTTCAAAGTTGCTTTTTTCTTGTTTGCTTAGGTAGTATTGTATCTTTCTGGAGTCTTTGATGGAGTTAAGAATAGTTAGTTATAGTTTTCCTTAGTTATGATAAAGATTATTGTAACTTTTACTTGATAACTGTTTTGTTATATGTAATTTTGCTATGTTAAAGTTAAAGCCTTTTTTTTTGTTTAAACCGAAAAAGGGGAAATGATGGAGGAAGGTCATTGGCTAATAAAGGCACTGCCCTGGCCCATTTTATTGGTTAGAGGATAGGTGGGAGGAGAAAACAGGACAGAACACTGGGAGGAAGAAGAAGTGAGGTGAGAGTCTCGACAGCTTTCCTCTCAGGAGCAGACGCCTGAGAGAGACGCCATGCCCCGCTCCCGGCATGAAGCTCCGACCCAGGATGGACTAGGCTAGAATCTTCCCGGTAAGACCGGTTCTCACAGATTATTAGAGATGGGTTGATCGGGAGGTGAGAATTAGCCTGTAAGTGCTAGAGCTAAAGGGCCAAGCAGTGCTTAAAAGAATACAGTGTCTGTGTAATTATTTTGGGGCATAAGCTAGCCGGGCAGGCGGCTGGGGTGTTGGGGACGCAGCCTCGCCGCCGCTCCTATTACTTCAATAGGCATCATAATACCAAACTTCAAAATGCACTACAAAACAACACTAACCAAAACAGCATGACCCTGGCATAACAGCAGACACAAGAGCCAATGGGATGGGACAAAGAACCCCAAGGTAACACACACAGCCAACTGAGCTTTTAACAAAGACACCAAGAAAATGAGTGGAGATGGAGCAATCTGTCAGTAAATAATGATGGGAAAGTGGATGGCCATGAAAGTAGCCCCCTGAAGGAAAATCCACTCAAAGAGGATGGGGTAGGGAAAATTCCAAAACTGGAAACCACAACACTGCTAGAAGGAAACACAAGGACGCTTCAGGACATTGCCATGAGCAACCAAATTTTAGATAAGACCACAAAAGCATAAACAAAAGCAGAAAGAGATACATGGAGTTATATCAAATTAAATTGCTTCTGCATAGCATCTGTGTGAAGGGACAGCCTGCATGATGGCATAAATGTTTAAAAACTATTCCTCATCTGATTAGGGATTGACAATCAGAACAAATACGGAGCTCAAATGGCTCAGTAGCAGCTAACGATGATGATGGTAATGATGACGATGGTGGTGATGGTTTTTAAATGGACTAATTATCCGAGTGGACATTTCTCAAAAGAAGACACACAAGGCCAACAAGTATATGAAAACAGGCCCAAGCTTATTAACTATAAGGGATATGCGAATCAAAACCACACTGAGATATCATCTTACTGTTACTAGAATGCTAAGATCAAAAAGACAAAAATATTGGTGATAATGTAGAGAATGGCAGGCTGTGTATGCTGTTAGGAATGTGGGCTGCAAGCCAGGCGATGGTGGCGCACGCCTTTAATCCCAGCACTCGGGAGGCAGAGGTAGGCGGATCTCTGTGAGTTCGAGACCAGCCTGGTCTACAGAGCTAGTTCCAGGACAGGCTCCAAAGCCACAGAGAAACCCTATCTCGAAAAACCAAAAAAAAAAAAAAAAAAAAAGGAATGTGGGCTGCGGAGATGGTTCAGTGAGAGAAACAGCCTGCTGCAGAACCATGAGGACCTGGGTTCAGATCCATCCCAGTATCAAAAAATGACACCCAACATTGTCCTCTGATGTCCTCAAATATGCAAATGTGTGCACGGCATACATTTGAACACACACAATGGAGATTAATCAAACATGGAGGGGTTAGCAATATGCTAATTCTTGGTAGAGAGTATTTACAGCCTGCTATTGCTCCAGTCAGGGATCAAGGATGCATTGTTTTAATATCCTTAAGAGCTTGCTGTTCTACTGTCTCACTGCCATAGGGCCAGGGCCCAGCTTGTTCCAGGACAGGGAGTCTTGGTGCACACTTGATATAACATGCACAAGCCAGAGACAAGAGGCTTTCTTCATTCCAGAGTCCACTTTCAGCAAGTGCAAATAGCATATGACAGTTTACCAATACAATTTATTTTATACTGCCCTACTTCATGTAACATATGCTCTTCCATGTTGTTGTAAATTAAAGGATTTCACTTTCCTTTAATTTAAATTTAACTTTAGGTTTATTTATTTTATGTGTATGGATGTTTTGTCTGTGCACCATGTTGCATGCTTGATGCCTAAGGAGGTCAGAGAGGGCATCAGATTCTCTGGAACTGGAGTTACGGACAGTTGTGAGCTACCATGTGGGTGTTGGGTATTGAATCAGTGATCTTAGCCCTTGAGCTATTGCTCCATTATGATGTGGGACTTTCCTCTGTATGCTGTGAATATGTTTTATTGTCATTGGTTAATAAAGAAGCTGCTTTCAGCCAATGGCTCAACAGAGTAAAGCCAGGTGGGAAAAATGAACATAGATGTAGAGAGAGAGAGAGAGTAGGCAGAGTTGAAGAGACGCCATGTAGCTGCCAAAGAAGACAGACACCCCTGAACCTTAACAGTAAGCCACAAGCCTCGTGGTAAAATATAAAATAATAGGAACTGGTCAATTTAAGATGTAAGAGTTAGTTAATAAGAAGCCTAAGCTATTGGCCAAGCATTATTGCAATTAATAGAGTTTCTATGTGATTATTCGGGTCTAAGCAGTCGGGAAACAAATGAGCAGTCTCTGCCTACACCAATTTTCAGAATCGTATTTTGAGACAGGGTCTCTTATTAGCTTGAAGCCCAACAACCAGGCTTAGGCTTTCTGGCCAATGAGCTACAGAGATCCACCATTCTCTACCTCCCCAGAGCTGGGCTTATACGTACGTGTCACCATGCTCAGTGTTCTTTGCATAGGTGCTAGGAATCTAACTCAGGGCCTCATACTTGTAAGGCAAGCCCTTTACTGACTGAGCTATCTCTCGAGCCCCTCCCTTACTCTATTAAGCTTTTCAAAACTATTTTTTATTAATTTAACTTTTAAAAATAAAACTGAATATAATCATGGTATATAATGTGTTAACTTATATATCCACAGCGGAGTGATTAAATCAAGCTAATTAACATATCATTCCACGTCTTCACTGTTTTTTTTGGGGGGGGGAGTAAGCCAACCTATATCTACTCTCTAACAATTTCATGGCATCCGTTATATCGACTATAGTCACCTCTTACATGAGAACTCTCCCGGATGTGACTATTTTGCATCAGAGTGATATTTCACACTCTCTGACAAGTGCTCCTCCACCTGTCTTTTGCACCCCAGTCCCAGGCCCTGGCATCTACTATTCTGCTTCTAGGAGAGATCACCCTTTCCAGATTCCTCATGTGAGATGACCGTGGCACCATCCTTCTGTGTCGTTTATCAAATGAGCATCATGCCCATCAGGCTCCTTCATGTTGTCCTAATGACGGAGTTTCCTTCAGTGTTAAGGCTGACCTTGGTTGCATTTTCTTCACCATTCACCCACTGATGGGCTTTCAGGTTGATACTTTCTTTGCCTCTTGTGGAAAATATCAACAGTAAAGAATTTTGGAAAGATGTGGAGGAATGGTACTCACTGGGGCCTGTGAAGATGCAATTGTTCTGAAAAACAAAATGGTAGTGCCTAAAAACCTTCAAAGAACCTAAGTGGAGTATTCTATCCTGGGTGCGGTCACCAGAGGAACTCAAATCAAGAATTTGAAGAGGTCTGCAATCGTGTTCCTCTCAGAGTTGTTGAAAACAGCAAAAGACAGACACCACCCAAGTACCAAATGAATAAGCAGACCATGGTCCATACATGCAATAAGATAAAGGAGGAGATGTAACATACACTGTGACTTGGAGGGACTATGAAATATTCTGCTGTGTGAAACAAGCTAGCCATACATGGATATTGCTTGATTACACACCTAGACACCTGGAACAGTCAGCCTGAAGATGACAGAGGCATGATAGGAATTATCAGAGCTAGGGGAAGTGAGTTGACAACAGTTGTTTAACAGCCACAGAACTTCAGTCTGGGATGCAGGATGGTGAAGATTCCTAACAATGTGAATGCATTTACCAATGTGAAACTGAATGCCTAAAACTGTTAAAACAGTAAGTTGTATATACATTGGTGTACCAAACAATTAAATTATTTATCACACAAGAGATCTTACTTCATATTGCTGTTAGAAACACCAAGTCAAGTTCGTGCTGTTTAATAAATCACAAATTTATAAATATGGTTTATATTCCTTATTTGTTTCTTCCTTTTAAAATTTTATTACACTTATTTATTTATGGGTATGTGTGTATGTGGCAGTGGGTGCACATATGCCACAACATACATGTGGAGGTCAGAGAACAATTTGTGAGAGCTGGATCTCTCCACAACATACATGTGGAGGTCAGAGAACAGTCTGTGGGAGCTGGATCTCTCCACAACATACATGTGGAGGTCAGAGAACAGTCTGTGGGAGCTGGATCTCTCCACAACATACATGTGGAGGTCAGAGAACAATCTGTGGGAGCTGGATCTCTCCACAACATAATGTGGAGGTCAGAGAACAGTCCGTGGGAGCTGGATCTCTCCACAACATACATGTGGAGGTCAGAGAACAATCTGTGGGAACTGGATCTCTCCTTTCACCATGTGTGTCCCAGGGGTTGAACTCAGGTCTTTTGGGGAATGTTATTTTCAGGTGTGTGACTTTTATTTATGCTTCATTTGTTTAACTCTGTGAAGCTGTGTTCCTGTGCCTGTCTAAAACACCTGATGGGCTAGTGAAGTGCTGAACAGCCAATAGCAACACAAGAGCAAGGATAGGTGGGGCTGGCAGGCAAGGCATATAAATAGAAGGAGAAATCTGGGAGGATAGAGAATGAGGAGCAGGAGAACAAGGAGAGGAGGACATCGGGGGCCAGCCACCCAGCCAGTCACAGAGTAAGAAGGAAAGGAAGGCATACAGAAATAGAGAAAGATAAAAGCCCAGAGGCAAAAGGTAGTCGGGATAATTTAAGAAAAACTGACAAAAAACAAGCCAAGCTAAGGCCTTGCATTCATAACTAAGAATAAGCCTCTGTGTGTGATTTATTTGGGAGTTGGGTAGTGGGCCCCCCAAAAAGACAAAAGAGTCAAACATCACACAATACGGTCCTTAGGCGTGGTGGCAAGAGCCTTTACCATCTCACCAGCCCTTATTTTCTTTGATCTAGCAGAGTTCAGACATCTGTGGCTGTACTATGTCTTGTACATATTTTCATGTGTTTTACAATCAAGACAGAGATAACCGAGGAGAATACGAGCAAAGGAAAGAATGTCATGTTTCATATTACCTGTACTTGACCCACAGCTAGTTGGGGGCTGCAGGTTCAGCTCAGTGGTAGCATGCTTACCCAGCACGTACAAAGACCTGGCTTTGATCCTCAGTACTCAAAAATAAAATGCTAGCTTGGTTCACTGAGGCTGAATAATCAATTCAGTTTTTGCTGTTGCCTACATCTGCTTACTGTCTGTGAAATGCGAGTGTGGAGAGAAACAATAGAAACACAACTGCTCCCCCGGCCCGGATTTTTGTTTTGTTTTTTTGCATGCTTTCTTGGAGATGTGAGAAATGTATGCCACGTTTGTAAAATAAATGATCCTTTTCTATTATAAAAGAAATTTTAAAAAACAGGCCTGTTGGATTAGGGACAAAGGAGAATGATAGCGTTAATAACCAGCTGGTTTCATAGCTGAGGCCAAAGCCTCAACTAGGCACGGGAGGAAGCCTGGGCTTGACCAGTCCAGTCCAGTGTTAGAGAGCTTTGCCAAAAGGTCAGTACTGGGACCTGGGTGATGGGAAGTCAGTTCTCAAGGTGACACAAGCTGTCTCTCTCAGGGTCCTTGAGACAAAGGGCTTGTTTGGCATTACAAAGGAAGGAAGCTGAGGTCAGTCTCCAGGACTTTGGCCATGGTAACAAACAGGGCAGGGAAGGGAGGCTCAACAGACCCTCTAGTGAGTCACTGGGCAGTACTATGGTGATCTCAAGTCCCCTTTGGCCCATGAGGCATTCTCTGTAACAGTCTGACCCAAGTCCCCTGCCCTTGTCCTCCCTTCTTCATCCCATAGATTACACAAAAGAGGGGCAAGAAACTCGTTAGCAGAACCCTAGATTTCTGTGGTGCGATCCCACTGTAACTCCCCAGGTCTTCCTGGACCTCTCCCCAGCTGTTCTATTGGGAGGGCCTACCTCTGGGCTCTTCTATGCATTGCAAATGACTGCGATTGATAGAAAAGTCATGTCTAAATCAATGACATGTTACTGTGGTAAACGTCATCCCGCTCCTGTCCAGAACTATCCTTCAAATACAATTTCCACCAGAACTCCAGCTTCTATGCCCTACCAGGACATCCCACCTACAGCCCACAGGCCCATGAAAGCTGTGAAGACAGCCCAACCCAAAATTCTAAAATGACACAGTTTGTGTGAAAACTGAGTACATGGTTCTTATATATGAACTCTATGGAGACAGTGTTGCATCACAATGTCAAAAAGTTAGAGACGCCTGTAAGAATCAAGTCTCTTCTCCCACTGCAGACAAGCTTCCTGCTCTCTCAAAACAACATGGATGCATCTCCCCAGTCACCTGACACACTCAGGCTCCTCTGGGCCCCAACCCTTTGTCATCAGGCCTGTCTACACCCAGGAATAAAATGAAAGTCAAGATCATCAACATGTGAAAAAGATACGAAAAACAAACTTGCCTTAAAAGCATCTCCAAAGTTAGGGACGTAAACTGGAAGAGGTTTGCCCAGCAAGTAAGAGACCCTGGGCTCCATCTCAGTACTGCATAAAACATCCATGATGGTGGTGCAGGTCTGTAATCCTGGTGTGCAAAAGTTGGAGGTAGAAGGATCATGGGTTCAAGGTCATCCTTGGCTACTAGTTACTCAGTGAGTTCAAAGCCAATGGGATATATGAAATCTGTCTCAAAAAGGGGGGGGGGTCCCCAAAATCTAAGGACTTTCCTATCCTTTGAGGAGCTTCAGATGACCTAGGGAAAGGCCCTGCCTCTGATTACCCATGGCTTCTCCATCTTGGAAGGCTGCTCCAGTTCTCAGCTTGCTGTGCCGTCAGTCTTGTGGGCATAGATGGGCTGCGTAATTACAAACATTTTTCTGTCATTCGCCCCAGCCTTTCCCCTGGAATGTGTGTCTGCCACTCTTCTGCTCCCAGACCCAGCTTCAATAGTTTTCAGTCAAGGTTCAGGGAGAAACCCGCCACACCAGGATTTGATTATTTACCAACATAATGTTGGCTGTGAGCCAGCGAGGCACCAATACATTTTCCTTTGAAGCCTGACATATTGCCTGCTGTTCCTAAGTCTGTTTTCTCGGCTGGCCAACAAATAACCAGGACTGCTTAAAGGAAAAAAAAAAATCACAATTCAAGTGAGGGGGGTATATGGATCTTATGATGGGTTCCTCATAGAGACACTGATCTCATTCTCCCAAGGTAACAAAGGTGTTCACAGGAGGTGGGGCTTCTGACACCTGCTGGTCCCCAGACCCCTTTGATCTGTTTTTCTGTACATTACTCCAGGAAAGGCCTGTGAAGGACTGGCCCTGGTGTCAACAGTAGCAGTTGACAAGGGTATCAGCATGCCCCCGAATATCTTAGACTGCCATGTGCTCTCCTTATTGAAGGATCTCCCAAGATAAACTGACACAGATCACAGGCCTCTTGGAAGCTGCTCGCCCCAAAAAGCTACATCAGGCTATCAAGAACCCACGGAACAATAAGGGATAGCAGCTGCTGTCACTTCCTAACAATTCTGTCCCATTCAAGTTCTCCTTGTAGAATTCTTCCTGTGAGCAGTCTAGGTGTGGGCTTTGAGATGAGAACATAACTTAAAAGAGTTTTAAATATGAAATAATTTCTTAAGAAAAGGTTTAGGGTGAGTGTAGTGGTGTAAGCCTTTAATCCCAACACTTGGGAGGCAGAGACAGGTGGGTCTCTGAGTTCAAGGCCGCCTGGTCTACAGGGGAAGTTCCAGGACAGCCAGGGCTACACAGAGAAAACTTGTCACAAATAAATAAAAAAAACAAAAGCCTAAGTTCAGAACCTTAACACTCACATTTAAAAGAAAACAAAAAAACAAAACAAAACCAAAGCAAACATGTGGGTGCGGTAGTGTGCCTATAACTGAACACTAGGATGCGTAGAGATAGGTATATCCCCAGAGCTCACTGGCCAGGCACCCCAACTAATTGGTGAGCTTCAGGTTCAGTGAGAGACCATGTCTCAAAAGATCAAGTTGATCATAAGAGACATAGACACCTGGCACAAACCCCTGACCTCCACAAGTACCCCACATACACACACACACACACACACACACACACACGAATCTTCCAAGTTGGTTCCAGTAGAGGTAACAAGATGACAACATCACTGGCTGCAACCTTTATAAGCCCCAGTTTGTATGTCTTAGTTTATTATTTTTCAATGTCTTCCTCATTCAGTGTGTATTTTCAAGTAATAACCCGATTATCTGAGCCTCTATAGGCTTAGATCTTATTTTAATATAATTTCTAGTTCTTTTCTTTTTTAAAAAAAAAGGTTTAATTAAGACAGGGTTCTCATTCTCTCACTGTACAGCCCAAATTGCCATGGAGCTTGAGCTCCTCCTGTCTCAAGCCCCTACACGCTGGGATTATAGGTGTGTGCCTTGCTTGTAGTTTAGACATTGTTTTCGAGGGCGAGCTTTCATATTTGGGAGTGTCAGAGTTTGGGTAGCAAACAGAAGTTCAAAGACTTACTTTGAAGTTTTTTTTAATTGTGTGTATGGACGTGTGGGTATGTATGTGCACATGCATGTGAGCGCAGGTACATGTGGAGGCCAGAAGAAAGCATTGGATCCTCCTGGAGCTGCAGTGGCAGGAGTTGTGAACTATTGGATGTGAGTGCTGGGAACTAACCCAGGTCCTCTGCACGAGAATGTGCTCTTAACCACTGATCAACCTCTCTAGCCCCTAAAGTTTCAAATAACTCATCTTTCGAGTGTAGCTTGTGACTAGAATCTTGCCCTTTCCGTCCCTGTCCATGTTTCTCTATTAATAAGCTTTTATTTTATTTGCTCTGATAGATCCTCTTGTCTGTGGAGTGTTTCCCATGGATGAAGTAGCTGTTCTGCACTGACAACACTCCCCCAAGCCCAGAAGGCTACAGCCTGATGCTCTGCTGGACAGAGTGGCCCACGGCCAACAGTTGTCACCTTCATTAAGATATCGGGAGCAGAGTAAACCGTCCTGAGACAGGCACAGAGGGGCAGCCAAAGATGTTCTCATGCGGGAGAAAAAAGGCTCTCAGCTTGGCTGGGTCTTTAATCTCCAGATGAGATGCTTCCATCTCTGCCCACTTCACAGGACCCCTGTGCAGATAAGAGGCGGGACAGCCACAGGGCACTCTCAGACAGCACAGACAGAGGCATTACATAACAGTCAACTGTTCCGTTTCACTTTGGCAAAGTGTGAGCTCCCTCTAACCTGAAAGTGAGCATGGCGGCAGACCTGAGGAGCACCAGGGACCAGGGCCTGTAGCCTCGCTCATTAATATTGGCCCAGCCAATGAAGGGAGAAGACCTGGAGGAAAAATTCACAGACGGACCACAGAAGACAGAATAAAAGAATGTCTTGAGTTAATTGGCAAAGACTGAATGGCAGGCACAATGTTTAAGGAGCTATCTCTGACCACTGGGTACAACACACTTCTGTATTTTTCGCACCAGAATGGGCCTTAATCCCTCCGAGCTGATCTAAAAGCCTAACTGTGGCCCAGCAGTCACCAGCAGAGTGGATTAACCCATAAAGTGGCCATGTAGACATCATTCTACTCACCCTGTTCAGCCACTAGATGAAGTTACCATTGGTGACACTGTTTTGGCATGATGTATTGAGACCTCCACAGCTGAAGGAGGAGTCTGGACAGGTAAGAAGCACCCCTGTTGCTCTGGGTAACTGACAGGCAGGCAGATGCAGCCAGTGCTGGCTGCACTATTTGTTACTAAAATCGAAACGGGGAGGGAGCCGGATGAGACTTTCACTCCAAACAGCATTTTCCCAGCAAAAGCTGTATCTCAAGGGTCCTTCAGAGCACTCTGGGAATACACAGGAGTTTACAAATCAATTTACTAAATTGGCTTGGCTGGAAACCATGCTTTTGTGTGGATCCAGCCGAAAGATAATTTTTAATCTACTAGACCCTAGTGGGGCTCCTTCAAGCAGTACAGAGAAAGGTAACACCAGGAAGAGAATGCAAGTTCCAAGCCAAGTAGACTCTGACTCAAACCCTGGTACCAAAGGTCCAGCAGCCCTAGGTGAGTCACATGACCTCTCTGAGCCAACTGCCTAGCCAACCCACCAGCCTCTTGAAGTGCTGGCAGGGTAAGCTCCCTGTATATCTCAGAGTCAAGCACTGTGTCAATCTGACCTTTTCAGGACCGCTTTAAGCAGCTCAGGATGACAGGAGTTCTCCCCACGCCGGCCGTTATCTCATCTCCCATAGGCCAGGGGGACAAGTGACATAAAGGGAGCGGAGCTCTGGAAACCTCACTCTGCAATGATTGCATCTACTTAACCAAACGGGAACTTCATTTAAGCCGCAAGCAGACCCAAGCTGCACTTACAAAGACTTTTTAGATGTCAGGCTTATGCTATTTTCGATTCTGTATAATTTTGACCTTTAGATATTGTGAACTTGAAGAATTATGCAAGCGGTCCTTTTGTTTGTTTGTTTGTTTTTAAAGGAAGACCTCAAATGTATAGCAACCCTTCTACCTTTGCCTTCCAAATACTGGGATCATAGGCATTGCTACCACATCTGACTCTGAGCCTTTTTTTTTTCTTTTTTCTTCACATTACACCTATTTGCCATTCAGCCAGTTACCAAGTTTTCCAGGCTCACTATGACTCTTGAGTCTGAGGTCTTGAGCAGAGAGAAGGCAGAACAAAGGCCCAGACCTAGAGAGGGCTCAGGATTCACCCAACAGAAAGCTAAGAAGCATCTTACCCAAAGTCAAACTGTGAAGGCGTTTAGTGAGGTTTTAGTAAACCACTGGAAATTAATATGGAATGAAAAAGGAAGGGAGTCTTGACATGGAGTTACATGTCCTGATGCTTCCAACTCTGAGGTCAATGTGTGCCAGTTCTCACAGCATTGCAGGAGACAGAGGCCTGTTAGGACTGGCCTGTGCCATTTCTCTCTCTCAACAAGGATTTATTAGACATCACTGTGTCAAAAAATGTCTGAGAAAATATGTGATTGCTCAGGACTGGAGCCCATAATGGCCTGGCCCATCACGATGGCTTGGCCCATCATCCAAGTCCTGTGGTGAGGTACAGCATCACAACGTGGAGGCCATGGCCCAGCAGAGCCACTCATCTCATAGTGGCTGGTAAGCAGGGATGGAGGAGGACAAGCTAAGGTCCCAATAAATCGGAGGGGCCTTGCCTGAGAAGACCTCAGGACACTGCTGGAGAGAAGAGCCCAGAGGCCGAAGAAGCACAGGAGCAGGAGAGAGAGCACGAGCAAGGAACTCAGGACAGCCAGGGGTGCACCCACACACTGAGACAATGGGGATGTTCTATCGGGAACTCACCAAGGCCAGCTGGCCTGGATCTGAAAAAGCATGGGATAAAACCGGACTCGCTGAACATAGCAGACAATGAGGACTACTGAGAACTCAAGAACAATGGCAATGGGTTTTTGATCCTACTGCACGTACCGGCTTTGTGGGAGCCTAGGCAGTTTGTATACTCACCTTACTAGAACTGGATGGAGGTGGGTGGTCCTTGGACTTCCCACAGGGCAGGAAACCCTGATTGCTCTTTGGGGTGACGAGGGAGGGGAACTTAATTGGGGGAGGGGGAGGGAAATGGGAGGCAGTGGCAGGGAAGAGACAGAAATCTTAAATAAATAAATAAACAAACAAACAAACAAATAAATAAATGAAGGGGAGGAGGAGAGGAGACAGGGAAGGACAGACAGAAAACTGCCAGAAGCAGGGACGTGTGGAAGGCGGTGTGAGAGACAGAGGCTGTGGACATGGATACGTGGACAAAGAAGACTTCACCAAATGGTTCAGAATTAGCCAAAAATAAATAAATAAATAGTTTTCTTTCAAAAACTCACAACTGTAATTTTTAGGTACATAGCCAAGGACTGGACTCAGCTCCACTTGAAATATTTTTAATTAATGATCCTACCCATGAATGTGCTCAATCCATGGAGAAGAAAGAGGCCATCTAGTTAGGAGTGAGTCGCAATAATGACTCCACACAACTTGATAGAAGTTGTGCATCTGTGTGAAAGAGAAAGAAAAGCTCAAATCCTAAATTAATTAGGTTAATTCACAGTGTGGCCGAAGGAAACTGCAATCTTACAGCATGATATCTGGGCTGTCAAAGTTAGACAAGAAAACATATCAGATTCTACAAAGTAAGTATTCCTGGGCCCAGAAATTACTAAGAACTCAAGAGTTTTCTTGGCTGTAACGACTTGTAAATATCTAGAAGAGCCCAGATTTTGAAGCCCCGAGGACACTTACTACAGCTAAGAAAGTTGGCAGGAAGCTTTGCACGGTATTTGGGTTTTCTTTCTGAGTTGATATCTTACCAAATACAGCCATCTGTGTTCCCTCTGGGAAAGGTTCAACTGTTCTGTTGCCACTGACATGGTGTTTGGCTGGAAAAAGAAAGAAAGAAATGTGAGTTTAAGTGTAAAGTTTGACATGCATGCTAACACATGTCATTAAATGTGTCAGTGAGCCTGTTCTCTGCAGGAGTCAGGAACACACCAGAGCTTACCCTCTTGAGAGAATTTCAATCACCTGGCTATTTTTATAAAGCCATGTGTGTACGTGCACTCATGTGTATGCGTGCAAGGGCGCATGTGGGGTTAAGGAGGCAGACGTGTGTGTGTGTGTGTGTGTGTGTGTGTGTACATGCGGTGGCCAGAAGTTAGCCTCGGATGTCGTTCCTCAGGTATGATCCACTTTGTTTTTGAGTTTTGTTTTGAGGCAGTCTCTCACCAGCTTAGAGCTCACCAATTTGGCAAGGCTGGCCAGTCAAGGAGCCCAAGAGATCACACCTGTATCTGCCTGTATCACACTCACATAAGCTTCACTGACATATAACAGCATGTGTTCGTATGCCTATCAAGCTTTTAATCCCCAGCACAGGGATTAAAATATATGCCACCAAATCCAGCATTTTCCATTGGTTCTAGAAATCAAACTCAGGCCCCCAGGCTTGCAGGGGAAGCCATTGACTGGGTCATCTCCCTAGCCCTTTACCTGAGTTTTCAACCTCAATGATAGGGCAGCTTAGACATCAAACTCTGGCATGTTGTTTTGTAAAGGAATGTGTCAGGGACCAAGTTCTTACAGGCCTGGACAACGGAAAAGTGCTGGACCACTGGTCAGAGGGTCCTTACTGAAGCTGACCACCCAAGAGAACAAGGGAATCCTTGAAATCCAGGGTGAGTAAGGATGTCTCCCCGGACGACGTCCAACAATCAGCATACTGATAAAGTTGGTATTTAAACAAGAAGTGCAGCAGGAGGCCAAGGCACCCCACTGTGATTCGAGCACTGTTCCAGGGACAACTGTTTTGGGGACCCACAGATATCTGGTGCTTATCAACAGCCCTTCAGCCCTGAAGTCCCACCACCATTGCAAAGTAGAGATGTAATGAGCCTCCAGGTTGGGGCTTCCAACACACATTTGTTCTCAAGACCCCCAAGCGGAGAACCCTGGAGAATGCTCCATCTGAGCACATTTAAGTGTTGTCCTTAGTGATGCTCATATATGACTGTTTACATAGAAGAACACAGGAGGAACAACTAAATCCTGACATTCAACCTCCTCATGGCTTAAGAGTCACAACAGGTCTATTAAGCTCTGGCCAAGGGTGACCAGGAAACAACCCGAGCGAATGCCAGAGGATCTTGGTGAACCACCTGGTCCACATGTGAGGAGATATGACACTAGATTGAGGTGGGGACCATGCCACAGCAGGCTCCTATCCAAATCATGGGCTTCTCAGCATCCTTTGTAGCATTTCCTAGGTGATGTAGACCTTGTGAGTCTGCGAGGCTCCTTTTAGTTCCCCAGATTTCATAAGTTCATCTCAGGGTTTTCTATTGGTTTTCAAGAAAGAAAATCCAAGAAAAGGGAAGCAAACAGCCCAGAGTAGAGACAGCGGGCAGGCTTGGCAGCTTCCTGGGGCCCTCAGCCACTGTTGAACACAATTAGCAGAGACACGATGAAAGGTTCCAGATGACCCTGTCTGGCTCGCTCATATGCTCATTGCATCCCTGTAAACACATGGAGACCAAGGCTCTGCCTTATCAGTACCCCCGACCCATCCCTTAATCCTGACCAATGAGCCTAGAGTCTCACCTTTACCCTTGCCAAGAAATCAGAAACTCCTTCCTTTAACCCACTAACCCCACCTGTAAGAGTTGAACCTGAGGGAAAATGTAGGTAGGAAAAAAGAGGATCTACATAACAGAACATTAAGTTCCACTTCTCATCAGGAAGCCTCACAGAGTGCTTAAAAATTACACTCATGGTTTTATCAAATGCAGCTGGTCCCTCCAGAACTGGTGATGCCATTGCCATCTTGAGTCAGAGCAGCTGTGATCACCAGCACATTGCCCTCAAGAGACCAGGCTTATTAGTCTTCCTTCACAGAAGGACTGGGAGGCTTAGGAGCCTTTAGGAGACCTTCAAGAGGTGTCTCTCCCCACGGATATGTAAGAGGGAAACTAACTTAGTGAGACATTCCAGTAGTGTCGCTGCCTAAGAGTAGTCCAATGGACTCTCAGAGGGCACCTTTTCAAGAGTCCTCCATGCTGTTGGCGGGACCCTTGGCGGTCTGGTCAACCTATGTTCCTGTAAGTAGATCTAGTAGAACTCATTGGGTCACCAAGCTGGACTTGCATGGAGTCCTTTCTTGGTTTGTTGATGCTCTCTCTACCTGAGCTCAACGGATGTGACAGCAATGTATCCGAGGCACAGCTTAGAACAACGAAGAACTATGATATCTGCGGTACTGATGAGAGGAAACTATTTTATTACGCCACACGCCACTCATGTGGACTACAAGGACAATGAACTAAGATGGGGATATTAAGAGGAAAGTGAAAAACACAGAGACTATGCAGGGTATTTCTTTTTATTCAATACTACCTTTGTCATTGTTAGATTCTTTTTCTCATTGTCTAGGATAAAAACACTCAAAAAATTTTAAAATCCACAAAACCATAGACTTCTCTGTATAAGTTTTTTCCTTAGCAATTGGTTTCCTGGGCAGACCAAGGCTAATCTATAGTTCAGGTGAAGTTCACAAATATAAGAGAAGGTATGTCTTCTGTGGCATCGTGGTGGCATAGGAGATGTTCCCAGACCTGACTGCCTGCATCACTGCCTTAGGAACAGGTCACCATCTCCCCACCTCTTGGACTAGCTCCTGTACTACCCACACACACTGTGTCCTGAGTCTAGCCAACTTCACCTTCCCTTTACCAGCAAATCAGCCTTGTCTCATGTCCTTGACCTCCCTGTCTGGCCTCTAGTTCTGTATCCCTTGTCTATTCATTCTTCCCAGTGTGACCACAGTGATCTTTCAACATGGAAAGAAATATAAATAATATAACATAAACTCCCAAGTACCCTCCTATGTCCATCAAAATTGTTGCTGATAATATATATATATATATATATATATATATATATATATATTCTGAGCAAATCACTCAGGGAGGAATGGGTCATTTGGCTCAGTCTCAGAAACTTGGTCTGTCAGGGTGGGAAGGCAAAATGAACAGTGTCCTCATCACGGCAGCCAGGAGGCAGAGAGAGCACCTGTGTTTATGGGCTCTTCCCCTTTTCCTCCTATATTCCACCAGGGCTACATGGTGATATCACCCACACTCAGGGAAGGTTCCCCACCCCTTTTGCTAATGGGATCACTCTCACAGACACACTCAGAGGCATGCTTTAGGAACCTTCTCGGCAGGTCTCAATGCAGTCAAGCCAACAGGCAAGATTAACCACATTTCGTCCTCATTACTCTGAGGCTAGTCAGTGCTGCTGCTGGCCTTCAAGGATTCGTAAGGACTGCTTACCAAGCCTCTCCTCCCTCCCCTACAGACACCTCTGCCTTGTTCACTAGGGGCTTCACTAAACATTCATGTTTCTACATGGACAAGGACCAAATTTTCCAGCGAATAACGGCAAGCTCAGAGGGCAGTGGCCACATCCCATGTCCCATTATCTCATAAACCCAACATGTAGTGACACAGAGCTTTTCAGTATTTGTTAAGCTAGTAAATGAAGTAAATAGAATTTAAAAGTCTCTTTAAGCCAATATAAAAGACCCAGTAAATAGATACACCTACATCCCCATACTGTTGCATTACTTAATGGGAGACAGTCTAAGACATGTATTCTTAAACACCATTCTGCATGTTTACACAAACTAAACTTGATCAAGACATCACTAACTTCGTAATGAAACTTTAGGCCACCATCAGCTCTGGTCTGTTGTGATTCAAACACTGTTGTGACATGTGACCAGATATCTGTCTGTGTGTACGTGTGTGTGTGCATGCGGGGTGCACACGTATGTGTGTTGAGTACATGTGAAGACCAGAGGACACCCTCAGTTGTCATTCCTCAAGTGCCACCTGCCCTAGTTTTGAGACATCGTCTTTCACTGGCCTGGAAGTCACCAACTGGGTTAGGCTGGCTGGCCAGTGAGCCCCAGAGATCCACCTGTAACTGCCTCCCCAGCACTCGAGAGGCAAGTACAAACCACTACCACGTCTGGCTTTTCTAGGGGTGGTCAGGTCCTTATGCATAGAAGGCAAGGACTTCAATAACTAAGCCATTGGCATAGTCCTGTAGTATCCTCTTTAAAAAAAAATACAAAGAGTGTGTTTCCCACATATAAAGGTAAACACTTAAATTGCCACTCAGAATCAGTGACCCAGCTGGGTGGCCTGGAGAGGAGGGAGCCAATGTCTCACCCTCCGATGCTGGAGCCTCCTTCCTAGCTGCTTACCTCCTCGCATCTGGGAAGACAGCAGGGCTGACGGAAGTAGGCATGGAAGTGTTCCACACTGGACAGGAAGGAGTAAGTCTGTGCTGTCCTCTCTGGTGAGATGCCTCTATCTCATCTTTTATTCCAGAGCCTGAAGCCCAAAGATAATTGTTTCTATAAATTGATTTTGCATTTTCTTCTGGAATACAGATCATTGAGTCTTTCGTCAGCCCCGCGGCAGTCTATGCAGCCTTAGCAAGAGAAAGACAGGACAGGCTGGGATGACAGACAGGGCCCTGGAAGGAGGTTGTGTGATCTCAAGCCCCTCCCACATCCTGGCTGGACAACCTTGACCTATCATTTAACCTCTGTGAGGCTTTCCCTCATTCGTGAAAGTCTCTCCATTATGCATTTCCTCATTTGAACTACCTCATGAGTGACTTTGAGGATTACATTAGATATGTAAAGCCTGGCACACTGCAAGTATTGCACAACTGCCAGGCTAGCATTGGAATCTGCGTGGGAGCTTTCTATCGAAAAAAAACAACAAAAAAAAAACTAGATCTGAATCAGGAAATGGTGTATCTTATCCTCCTCCACACGCGTGTTCATGTCAAACATCACTAATCACTTTCCGTATTCTCCCAAAATCCTCTCTCATTAGAACAACCCAGAGAATCAATTATCATTCAGAGACAGAATATAGAACAAAATCACCTGTCAGTCCTGGCCTGAGTGAAGGAAACAGAAAGATGTGACAAAAAAAAAATAGTTGTTTTCTTCCTCACTTCTACCAATAAACTGCAGTAAAATCCCCTCAATAATTTATCAAACTCCCTGCAGTGGGAGTTTCCTCTTAGCTATGGAGGATAGAATCCAAGTGAATGCTTCTAACTTCAGACAGAGCCAACCTTATATATGCTGTATTTTACTCTATACGACCGGCAGCCTTGCTACATACATAGTACCAGAATTAAACTGTCCTTCCATCTTTGTTTGTGGGTATTGAGGGATGGGGTATTTTTGGGGGGGGGGGTTGTTTTTTGAGTTTTGCTTTTTTTTTTTTTTACCTGATGTCTCCTTTGAATCACTACTCATGAATTCTGGGACCCTGATTAAGTAAAATAAGGGTTACTTTTACCCAAGTACCTCAGTACTCTGATAGCTAATATGACTGCCAAGTGGTCAATGGACAGGAAACCAGTCAAAGGGATGATCCAGATCCCAGGCAATGCAGAGCAAAATGCGCAGTATTCCACCATGTCCCTCAGAACAGTACACAGCTTTAAACTCTTTGTTCACTTCTGGAAGTTTTCTGTTTAATTGTTTTGGGCTATAGTTGATCCCAGGTCACTAAAACCTCAAAGAGCAAAATTTCAAATAAGAAGCAAAACAACATACAGCTTTAGAATAAGGAGAGGAGTACTAGGGGCAGGGGTAAAGACTGTGAGTTCTTTAAAACCCAGACAAGACAGCACATGGGGGATAAAGGCAAGAGGATCAGAATGTGATGTCAATCTCAGTTATATAGAGACTCTGAGGCGATCCCGGGCTATAAGAGATCCTGGCTCAACAAAATCCAGCAATGAAGGATTTGTCCCTGTAAGTCAAAAGAGCACGCCCCCCCCCCCACTGAAACTCTGCTACAGCCATGTGTCTAAGGTATCTAGGGACCCCAGAGCCAGAATTGGTTACCTATCTGGGGGTGACACCGGCATCTGTAAATGACAGCATTCACAAGTTTATGCTCCAAAATTAGTGGCATAATTCACCATAAGAAACCAGCTAGCTCACCGAACAGAAAAATCATGCATTAGCTGGGCCCTCACTATTGATTACTGCAGGGAAGGACAGGAGGGGTAACAGGCAGAGACATCTGTGGCCCAGTCACAGCAGGGTACAGGCCTCCAATCTGGCTGGCTGAGCACATGTCCCTGCCTCTGCTCCCTGCTCAGTGGGGGCCCTTCCAAAGCAATGTGTGCAGTTCATGGTGATGATGTGTCCTCTGTCAAGGGTAGATGAGCACGGGGGCGGATTTTCATCTATTCTGAAAGCCTCCTGCTTGAAGAACACAGAGGTTAATGTAAGCAAGGGTCAGAGTCAACTCTGATGGGCATTTTGAAAGGGACCCCAGGGACATGTTCTCAAAGCTTCAGAAGAAGGCACTGACACCACTGGATTTTGTCCTGTGAAAGTCTAAGATGCCCCAAATATTATGGCAGCTTCCTTTCTTGAACAAAGGACAACAGACACTGCCTAATCGCGTGTCTGCAGTAATTCAGACCTACACAACCACCCAGCCCTAAGCTGCCTGACTTGTATCTAAATTACGATGGCTAAAACCTGTATCTTATCAAAGAAGAGGATGGCAGGTGGCAGGGAAAAGGAAGGCTGGAGAGCAGACCCCACCCCTTGGGCTTCTCCTGGGCCCAAGCTCCTTATGACTGGCTAGTCAATGGGATATTGCCCGGTTAGAGCATCTAGGAACAATGGCTGCTGTCCTGGAACAGAGTCACCAGAAGGTGCAAGAGCTTTGGTCCTGACTATGCCTGCAACAAAAACTCGCCACAAAGAACTGACCTCACTTCAGACCACAGACACTGAGGAAAAGAGCCTGAAAGCAGGACAAGAGTTTAGCGTCTATGCCTCTGTTTTGTGTCATCGCCTTTGCCAACTATTAGCCTTTCAGTCAGATTCCTGCCCAACCCTACACATAGGCACGTGGATCATCTAGTGGCTGCCTCGGAACTCGTAATATTAGGCTGATTCGCCTCGCTTGCCTAACTCTCCTACCTTCTTCAGGACTGAAGATAGTGAGTGCCCAGGAACACTGATCCTCATAGGCAGGTCACTCCATGAGTAACAGTCACCCCGTGATGAGCGGCCTAAGCTATCCTCACACACCAGAGCAGTCATCTGTCATCTAGTGGAGAGAACTGAATGACCAGATGGAGCAATAGACATCCCAGAACCAAACCTGGAATAATGATCAGCCATACTATTGTTTACCAAGATTGCCAGGCTGTATACAATAGACCCCACTTCATTCCTTCCTCAAGCACCTGTCAATATTCCCAAACACTGGATTTAGGATACCAGCCATCTGCTTCCCAATGTCAACACATTCAGTGGGAAGTTCCATTATTACTCTGTGTTTCCAGGCCTTCAAAATGTTAAGTGGTCAAAACTGTTGTGACAACACTTTTACCCCCTGCAAAATATCCTGATAAAAGCAATTTTGGGGGAAGGCGATTGGTTTGGCTTCCAATTCCAGGTTGTATTACTTCACGGTGGCAGTGGCAAGTTCTTGAGATAACTGGCCACATCACATCTACAGTTGTGAGAGCTGAAGTTATGTTTTAAGTTTAAATGACTGTGCTTAAGAGATCTATAAAACCAAAATGCCTCTAACCTGAAAGGCCCACTTGCCCAAGGACAGGTAATGTCCTAGAATGCTGGGGGCTGTTGTTCATATTAGATAACAAGCCCTGTGTTTTCACTTCTGTAAACAAGCTTGGTTGCCCCAGCTGTACAGGATGTGCTTGATCATGTGTAGCAGGAGGTACGTAAACAGGAAATACGTCAGGATGTATGCTGGCCTCCTACTGGACAAAGACGGGAGGTATATAGCCTTATGGGTTTTGCCTTCATGAGCACCTGACTAATGGAATTTGCCACCATTCTCTGGGAACACCAGGTATGGCTCTGGCCAGTATCCATAGTATTTAATGAAGCTTACTTCAAATTTGGCTCAAAAATTATAGTGTGGTTTTAGTCTCATTTGGCGGGATTAACACAGTCAAAAGCATAAAGAAATGTTCACTGTTCCTTGTTTGTCAGTTCTCTGCTAGCTTTCTTCACTCTTACACGGTTAAGGGCCCAGCCCACGAAACAGTGCTGCCCACTGTGGGTTAAGTCTTCCCACTTCAATTAACAATCAAGACAACCCCCACACACATGCCCACATGACAGTCTCATCTAGGCAATTCCTTCCTCAATTGAGAATCCCTTCTCAAGAGATGCTAGGCTGTGTCGAGTTGACAGCTAAAATTAACCAACACCCCAGTTTCTAATGAGAATGGTGGTCAACACTCTCATTGGGTCTGAGATGAAAAGTCTGTTGACCTCCCAAAACAAGAGTCTCCCAATCCCTTCCCTTCTCCCGATCACACATTCAAGGCATCTGGAGGAAGTAAGCAGCGTCCGTGCAGCCCCCAGGATCTGATTCTGGACCAGTCTCTTCCATCTTCAGTGGAAGAGTCCCTCCAGAACACTAACCAGATCCTGCCTCGGGACCCCTCCACAACATCAAAGACAGTTTGTATGTCACTCAGATGTGGGGCAGGGACCCTGGGGGAGGAGAGAGAATCGTCTCTAGCCAAGCATGCGCATGGACACCAGAGTCCTATCTATTATTGGCATTCTGTTCTTACAGTTTGGGGCTACAGTGTTTGGGAATACAGTGTTTGGGGAAATGCTGACAACAATGACAAAAGTTATGCCATTCTGAGGTAGAAGGTTAGTTATTTCTAAGAAATTACCATACGTGGTTTTCCGGCAACATCAGGAAGTGGGAAGAATAGGGCAAAGGAGGGCAGGCTACACAGCCTACTCAGTAAGGAGAAACAAAGGCCCAGAACAACAGCAGGACAGGAGCTGCTGCCGTGTGCTGGATTACAGAGGACTTTTCTTCCTTCTTCACATGACTGGGCTCTAGTTTTCTTTTTGGTTTTTGGTTTTTTGTCGTGTTTTTTTTTTTCCTGAGAAGCCATTATTTGATAATCAGTCAACTAAAAATAAAAGGAAAAACCATCAAAAGACAGTATTTTAAAAATCAAAATGTTGCACCGGGTGGTGGTGGCGCATGCCTTTAGTCCCAGTATTAGGAAGGCAGAGGCAGGTGGATCTCTATGAGTTCAAGGTCAGCCTGGTCTACAAGAGCTACTTCCAGAGCAGACTCCAAAGCTACAGAGAAACCCTTGTCTCAAAAAAAAAAAAAAAAAAAAAATCAAAATGTTTTCTTCTGGGCTCAATCTGATCCACAAAGAAGGGGGGAAGGCCTCTCAGTATGAAAATCACCAACAGCTCCACTATCTGCCTGCCCCTCCTGTTTGAACCTGCAATACCCTTCCTCTCTATAATCCAAGCACCACAAACTCAGTCTTGCCCTGAGGAATGAGGGCTCAGCTGCTAGGATCTAGCAATGGAAGCAGCTGTGTGACCAGGCTATCTGTTTCTGTCTGATGGGAGTTGAGACATTGCTCCAGACTTGGGCAGGGCTGATGAGTTCATTAGTTCATAAACTGTGCAGGAAGGATGAAGAAGGCTGATGGGGGTGGGGACAGGGAGCACAGAGCTGCCCCGCATGTCACAGCGGAGGAATCCATCCTCTAGCCAAGCAAGTTGGGAAGCTTATGGGTTGCTGGTTCTCTGCCAGGCTCTGTGACACAAAGAGAAAGATGAAGTGTCTTCCCTGTCATCACCCTTCATCAGCGAGCACAGCCAACACCCTCCTCAGGACTGCTGGTCCTAGCCATGCACCCTAGCTTCTGTACCAGAGAAGGCTGTTGCTCTTAAAGCTCCCCGCTCTGGTGCAGTCCCCAGGACACCCAAGCTCCCAGGCTCACCCCATCACCCCAGGAAATGCATTCCATCATCACCCCTTTCATCTGGAGTGCTTCACTTTGGGGATGTTTTTATTAATCACCACATTGAACCACAGCTAACTTCTGCACTTGGGAATGCATGCAATATTACAGGATGGAAATTTCCGGACTTCATGAACCCCGCCCCCTCATTAACACAAGTAATTCCTAATGACTATCAAAATCAGATCATCTTGGATTTGGGGAGATGGCTGTTAGTAAAGTGCCTGCCACCCTAGCTTGAGGACCTAAGTTCAGATGTCTGGCACTCCTATAAAGAAAGCCAAGCATGGCTGCACCCCTCTGTGCTGACTGCACACCAGTGCTGGGGGAGAAAGAAGACAGGCAGATCCTTAAACTCAATGGCCAGCCAGACTAGTCAACCAGGGAATGTCAGGGTCTGTGACAGGCTCTGTCTCAAATAGTAATGTGGAGAGCAATAGAGGAACATCACTATGTCAACCTCTAGCCTAATATATATACATACACACACTATACACACACACACACATGTATATGTATACACACACACAGACATGCCTATATCATGCTGCATACACACATTTAAAAAACATAATCTTGAGAGTATAAACTGCATTTTTTTAAAAAAATTACTTTATGGGTTAAGATCTGTATTTTAGTCTGAAGGACTCAGTGATGTCCTTGTGAATAGAACTGTTGAAAATGCTGGCAGCAGGGTGGTGATGGTGCACACCTTTAATCCTAGACCGGGGGGGGGGGGGCAGGCAAATCTCTGTGAGTTTGAAGCCAGCCTGGTCTACAAGAACTGGTTCCAGGACAGATAGGGCTGTTACACAAAGAAACCCTGTCTTGAAGAAAAAAAGGAAGGAAGGAAGGGAGGGAGGGAGGGAGGGAGGGAGGAAGGAAGGAAGGAAGAAGAAAAGAAGATGCTGGCACACAGGAGTAAGTCAAGACCAGTCCCCCTTCCATACTAACATGTTACTGTGACCTATGGCTTCTAAAGCACGGTGTAGATTTTAATATGCATGGCAAACATATCTCTGCAAAAAGACAGAGAAATCATACTTCTAATACTGTTTTTAAAAACGTTTGTCTCCTAAGGCTTGTAGGGGCTGAGCCAGGATAGTTTGTGTTGCTTTACAGCCCTGGTATACTGCTGACGCAGCTATTCACTTTCTCATTTGTATCTGTCCAGGGAGATCAGTTTGGGCATATCAAAATAACAGCATCACATCACAGTCAAGTCCTTGGGATGTAATAAAGGTACGGAGACCTCGGAGGCATCGCTATTTCCTTGGAGCCTAGCCCGGGGCTTCGCGGCTTCCACTAACAGTTCCACACACAGCCATGGAGGAGCCTGTTCACAGTTCACTGACATCCCAAGCATTCTGCTCATCTCTTCTGTCCTCTCAGGGACCATGTCAGCTCAGGCAGGTGACTACACCTTCCCTTGGCGGCACATGGGCTGCCTGAAGGTGGTATATGGTGCTGTCAGCTGTCAGTCAGCCGCTGAGCGGGAGTGGCCTGATGACTCCCGCCCTCACCCCGCCCTCTCTGGCAGTGATAAATGGCCAGCCTGATGCTCAGCTGAGCCTGTGGAACCCAGCCCTCCCCACGCAATCTGTTCTGGAGGCTAACCCCCTTCCCTACAGTGTCTCTGGCACTATCAGCAGTGTTCCACTTAGGTCTGGATAGAGCGGGCCTGGTTGGCTCTATGGCTGCTGTTCTTCCACAGGGAAGGAATCCTGACATTATTCTGTGCTGGAAGCACAGACTAGATTGGTACAAACCTCACAGCAAACTCAACTCCACTCGTTCCCCTCCACCCGGGGAATGAAGCAGATACAGCTAAAAATCGGTGATTTTCAGGAAGACAAATTGGGGTGGGTATGAACACAATGCTGGCTTTGTACAGTTGGCCTCTGCTACATGAACAGGCTCCCAGTTGCTGAAGTCATTGTCTGCTTCAGAAGATCAGAAGGGAAGAAAAATTTCTAAGGAGATTAAAGTATTGCTAAAGAGGTGGGACACCGGCAAGGCTCAGCAAAGACCGGGGCTGCAGGATGGGATACTGTTCCTTTGCTTATGGATAAATAGTAAGTGCAGGGGTCATACATAAAAGAGCACTAGCAACACTCTGCCAAGAGAAGAATCCTGTTGGGTAAGAATGCATCCTCATATGGAACAAAGGAGGGAAAGTACAGGAGAGGATGTATGACACACTGAGGTTTGCTTAAAACACAACACACACACACGGTTCTTTAGAATCAATTCTTCTTGGAGACAGAGCACCTTTGAATTGGCTGCCCTAAAAACACTGTCTAAGGACCTAGCCTTTGGGGGAAGTTAGATAACTCAGTACATACCCATATTGAGAAACAAAATGAACAAAACTTTAACTTTCTCTCTCTCTCTCTCTCTCTCTCTCTCTCTCTCTCTCTCTCTCTCTCTCGGTTTTTCAAGACAGGGATTCTCTGTAGCTTTGAAGCCTGTCCTGGAACTAGCTCTTGTAGACCAGGCTGGCTCGAACTCACAGAGATCCTCCTGCCTCTGCCTCCCAAGTGCTGGGATTAAAGCTGTGTGCCACCATTGCACGGCTATTTTTACTTATCTTTCTATGCTAATCAGAACGTCTAAGCTTTCTGCACATGGATCTGGGCATCTAACTGCATGAAGGGACAGAGTAGAGGGCAACATGCTGAGCGTCTACTACCTTCCTTGTGTGTGCTCAGGCACACATTTGCCAATAGGTCACTGGTGTTGAGCGCATCAAATGGGGGGAAACACGAGCTAAATAATCCCAAGATAACTCCAAACAGAGTATTCTAATGTTTTTCTTTATTAAAAGGGAAAATTCACGGAACAGGAACAGGGCTCCCATATCAAGGTGTGAAGCGCAGGAAGAAGAGACTGAGCTGGGTGGGACCCTGGCTTTTGGTACTCTAAATCACGCCCAACCTGATCCAGCCTCTTAAAGGCCATTGGCTAACAGAGGCTCCCCATCAGGTCATTTCTTGGAAAATGTCCTAATGACTCACTGGGCCTCTGCTGAATAAAATGGGATCAATGTTTGAAAAGGCAGGACTAAAGAAAGGGGAAGGCAGGAGCCTTCCATAGAACCTACACTGGGGCCAAGCTGATGTCTGTCTCTGCAGGGGCCATCAGTTTCTACATAGATATGCCTGAAGAGGGGGTCCAAAGTGGATCAGGGATTTGGAAAAGCCTGATTTAGACCCTACAGCCCCAGAGATGGAGAAGATAACTGTGACCTGTCAAACCTCAGCTACAAAGGGAGTTAGTACAGGCCCAGCAGAAAATCTGTTTTGTATAGAGTTATATCTTGATAGGTTTGCCAGGTTCTTAGTGCTAAGAGTAAATTACAGTAATCAGTGTTTTCTGTCACATTCTTGTCCCCGAAGACTGAGAGCTCAGAGTAGAAACTATTGGGGGGAAGGTTTCTGGGAAGCAGCCAAGGGAACACAGGCAAGTACCCAACTTAAAAATAAGTCATACTTTGAAAGCAAGTTTATGAGGCCTGGGACACAGAGCCCATTTCCCATGAACATGCTAGCATATATGGTGGTGAGCCACCCCACTTGGGCCTGCTTGGCCTGTAATGAATCTGCAACAGAACTATGCCCAGGATTCTGGCCACGATTTAGGAAGTACTTCTGCAGTGAGAGAATACATTCTTAAGTTCTCCTACTTAGCATCAAGAAAACACCCTCAATACTGATAACTTGCCACTTCTCCAAGCTGCCCAGCTACTAACCTGACTATAGAGACAAATCTCAGGCCCATGGAGAGCTGATTCCCTCCCACTTAGGGCAGAAATCGCCTGCTTTAGAACAGCCATCATCTGAATGCAGCACACATTTCCAATGCCAAAGCCCAGTTCATGTCAGGACAGGAAGCTCAGGGTCGTTAAGAAGGCTGGAACCCCGGTGCCCCAGGCTATGGTGTCACCTGAAAACGGGGTGCTGGTGGGGTTTGGTGAGCTTGAGGATGGGTACTCCCCTGGCTCTAAGTGCACACTCCCAACTTCTCTGCCCTGCTCTGTCAAGAAGGGTGGCTTGGATGCCCTCCCCTTGAGTGTGAACTGGGCTTAATGTGCCTCTGTTGGATTGAACACAACAAGAGTGACGGGAGGTCCGCTCTGAGCAGAGGTAGTCACGGACATCTGTCCATCTGTCCTAAACGCCCTCTGGTTCTCTCCTGGGTGGCTCACACTAGGAGGCATCTCTTGCCATGTGATGAGGCAGCCTTGAGAGGAGGCCCATGTGACAAGACACTATGCCTTATGCAAGGTCACAGAGATGCAGGCATATGACACACAGCAGTCTCCTGAGGGACTCTGACCCAGGGACCCAGATGGGCCACAGACAGATTCCTGACCTCAACACCATGAGATTAACAGGGAACTGTTGTTTTAAGCTGTGAGTTTGGAAATACTTATTACTCAGAAATATGAAAGTAAAATAGTAATATGTTCTAATGAAAGAACTCATGCAATTTATTTACTTTTTTTTACAAAGAAAAACTAACTATGTAAGCCAAGAAAGCAAACCACTTTTTATATAGTTGATTTCCATAGGAAGGAAACAATAAATTTCCAGTCTCACTGATTTGCAAATCAGTCCTTGGAAGAGGAGCCATTTCTAAGTTGCAGACTCTCCCTATGTGGTTTATTTTCTCCACAGATGTGCCCCAACCCCACTCCCGTGTGCAGCGCATTGCTAAAGCAGGCATTTCTGAACCACAGTAGGGACTGTGCGGAAAATATCCGAGCCAAGCTTTTAGCACTTTCACGATGATTTTGGCAATTTTTATTCATTTGCGTTATCCAGGGGATTGTTAGTGGTTTCCTGCGCTGCTTTGTTTGGGAAGTTCTAGCTCTGCTTTGCAGGCTTTAGAAAAACAATGAAGAAAAACGTTTTTCCCAGAATTCCCAGGGAAGTTAAACTTAAATTCATGCCAAAGGCCTCACTACAATAGAAAGCATTTTTATTTATTTTTTTAATTTTGGTGGTGTATTGCTTGGTTGGCTGGTTTAGTTGAATCTGAGAGCTTTCCCCTTTGTTTATATGAAAGTATAAAGATGGTGAGATTGCCTTTTACTCATGGTGATACACTGTCAGATCATTTCATCACTTGTGTAAGGGAATAAAAATCAAATCTGGAAAATTTAATTGTGGTTGACATTGGGAAGTATTGTCAGGTAAGTGCACAGCCCTGTCTCCCACTTGTCATGAAAATGAGGACAAAGATCGCAGGTGACAAAGTCTCAACTCAAAAGTGCTTACCAAAAACTCCTGCACAACAGTCTGGGTCCAAGTAGGCAATGGGAACCACACAGTGCTAACCAGGGGAAGTCTGTTGTCCAGAACACTATGATGAAAGAGTCACTCTGTGGACTGAGGAACCTTGCTGTGGTGCACTAAGGCTGAGGTAGAGGACTAGGAAAAGATACCTTGGGAAAAGGTGGCATCAGCATCTTTGAAAGATGCTCAACTTTTCTTCCCCAGGAGGCAGGCACCTAGGGTAACTGCTAAGACTGTGGAGCTGGAGTCCAGGTCAAGCCTTTAGGGCATCTACAGAGTTCCTGGGCACAGCTCTGAGCAACATCAGGGCAGGCCTGGGCAGCACAGGGATTCTGGTCTTCCAAGGAACGGTTATCATCCGCTGAGTCTAAGCAAACCAGAACTGTGTTCTGGAACCACAGCAGGGCAGGCTTTGCTGGATGTCCTCACACCCACACCAGCCTTGACTCCAAAGAAATGGTCAGGAGAGACCTTTCCCAGCAGCGTTCCCTGGTTCCCTCTCCCAAGAGCCCTTTGTACTAGGATCACATGAACTGAGTAACACCAAAACAACCCCTGTGTTTATCTCAGAGCTTATACAGAGGGGATAAAAGGAAGTAAGCAACAACAAAAACTCACATACCTTGGGAGATGCAGCTAACCCAAGTAGCACAAAGAAAAAATTAGAAAATTTGACCTAGGAAACTTCATGCTCATAGATTTTCCCTGGAAAGTTCTGGATACATTTAAAGAAGACAAGACTGTCAGCCCTATGTAAACTACTTCATGAAAAAAAGGAGGAAGGGATTTTGCTCAGCTCATAATACCCGCATGACCATGAGGTCAAAACTAGGAAAAAAACACAGAAGAACTATAGACACTTCCCTTCCCTGTGAACATAAACACAAAAACCCTCTAAGAATACTGAATGTAGGAACAGAACAGAAGGATAAGAAACACAACCAAGTGGGTTGGTCCAAGAACTTGTCATTTAGACATCCAGAAAGTCCAGCAATAGATATCATCACATGATAATAAACTAAAAATGTGTGTGTGTGTGTGTGTGTGTGTGTGTATGAGAGAGAGAGAGAGAGAGAGAGAGAGAGAGAGAGAGAGAGAGAATGTTTCCTGCTGAAAGACTACATTTCCCAGCTTCCCTTGCAGACTACAGAAGTCATTTCTGACCCTGTAAAAGGTCATGTCCCACCTTCTTCTGGAGGTATTTGGCCATCCACACACATGGGTTACAAAGGTGCCCCCTCGCTGTGAATAAACATGGTCCTACCCAAGGTCTCCTTCTTTCTATCTCTCTATAGCTGCCTTTTTAATAATCTAACAGGGGGAAAAAATCCAGATCTTCTCAATGGATTCTGAAAACCATTTGACATAATTCAGCCTCTATTTGTGAATTTTTTTTAAGTTCTTGATAAACTAAAATGAAAAGTTAATAAAGGATACCTTAAGAAAAAAATCTACATATGATGCTTTACCTCATATCATATAATGGCAAAACAATAATGTTTTCAGCCTTCACTTCCATACTTAACATGGCAGTGAAGGTCCCCATCATTTCCCTAGTAGAACAAAATCACTACAGAATTATCTCAGAGAGAAATAACCAGAGAATAAATCCATTCCAACAGGTAACAAGATGTTAAAGGACCAGGATCTTATAAGCTTAATTTTAAAACAATAATTGCACATAACTATCGCTTGCTGATAAAATGCAATATAATCAAAACATTTTAGGAAGAAATACTGACAAGGAAGTTGTATCTTATTATTATTATCCTCCTCAGATGAACGGATCCTAGTTTGCAGTAAAAAGTATGATATAAATGTCCCTTTGTGTGGGGGTGGTCTTCTTGAAGGGTGGCTGTGTAAGTCAGGCCCCTCCATAGAATCCTGGCTGCAGCATACCTCATGAGGCCTCTAGCACCCAGCAGGGAGGGGCTGAGGAGGAAGCTGGCCTTGTGCTAAGGAAACCAAGTTCTCTGTGAGTCTCCACTTCCTTTCTTGTGCATTATAGTTAGAATATGAAATATTCACCACAGATTCATGTGAACAGTTGGTCCCCAGCTGGTGGCACTGTTTAGGGAGGCTGTGGAGTCTAGTTGGCTAACATTAGTCTGAAAGGGTGGAGATTGAGGGTTATGGTCCAGCTCTGCCTCTGGCCTGAGTTCATCCCTCCACCACCCTCCGCCTCTCCCTGCTTCCTGATCTGCTGAGATGTGAGTGTGGCCCCTGTTGCTCCCACTGCCACCAACAGAGGTATAGGACACTGCCATGCCCACTGTGAGCCTGAGCTAAGGTAAAGCCTTCCTCCCCTCAGTTGCTTCTGTCGGGTGTTTCACCCCAGCAAGGAGAAAAGAAACTAACACACTGTGCTTCTTTCCAAAGTCTGCAAAGAATGACAACAGTGGGCGGACAGCTTCACTCCAGGGACACCCAAGAGCGGGTCCAGTGCAATCCCTCCAAGGCCATCCAGAAATCATGGGCCAAGTCCCAGAGGTCCCTGTGGATCACCTGGTAGCCAAATGCAGAGAAGCACTCAGCAGTGCTGTCTTCACGGGCACATAGGAGGACTGGCAGCTGGCTGCATTGCTTTCTGGAGCAGAGAAAGGGCGCTGAAGCAGCCTTCTGTGGCACAATGGCAGGGACCCGTGTCTTTCAAACCCATCAGAGATGAAAAGTGGAGCTAAAGTTGAAGCCTGATGGGAGCCCCAGCTGAAAAGAACACACCGGGAAATTGTTCGAAAACAAAAGCAATCCCTCTGCCAACACTAAAAAGCATGAATTTACAGGATCAGGCCTCCGAATGGCTCATGACAGCTCATACAAAGAGATCTAAGCCTGGTATTTTTACAGAAACCAAAGCAAGACCTTTCTCTCTATACGGAGCTCAAAGATAAATGGCATATAGGATTTAAATCTAACATTTTCACTGAAGAGACAATAGTCTCCCAGCAAGACTGACCTTATTTCACGCAGAGGCGGCTATCCACTCACCGTTACCTCTCCCACCCCTTGCAGCCCAGCCACCGCTGCCCGAAATCCTTCTAGGTGACAAAGCTTTCTCCTGCAGTGGAAGCTTTAAACCATGCATGCTTTTAAGGGAATTAGCAGAGACAATTTTACCCGGAGGTAAATAAATGGTGACCATCCAACATTCCTATGGCAGGTGTTGGCAAAAAATGGTCAACCAGTCAAAACCAGTTTATCTCCTGTTTTTCTATGGTCCATGGTCCTTGAGCTGAGGTTTGATATTTTCTGTCCTTTAAAAAAAAATGGTTGAAAATCATTCAGGAAAAATGATTCTCCAAGACATGAAAATTCTATGAGATTCAAATTCAAGTGTCATCAAGGAAAGTTTCCTGGAGCAAAGCCACACTCACTTGTGTATATACTGTCTCTGCTGCCTTCATTCTCCAACAGCAGACACAGGAGCTGTGACCGAGACCATATGGCTTACAAAGCCTAAAACATTGACCATCTGGACCTTTATGGAAATCGTTTGCCAGCCCTGTCCTAGACCAGTTTGAGAAGAATATTAGGATGTGATGTTGGGGTGGCGGTGGTCAAGACAGGTTTATGTGAGAAAGGCCCGAAGCACAGAAGTCAGGCTCACCGTACCCATATCCAATGCATGGCAGGATCATTAGAAAGGGAGCATCAGTTGGACCCATGTGTAGGATAGGATAGAATGTGTTGTAGCTTTGTGTTCTGGTCCCAGAATGTTGCCTTTCAACAGATCATGTGACCCCTCTGAACTTCAATAACTCATCTCAAGGAATAACTGGGAATAAATAACTTTTTGCAGAGTCACTGTGAAAAGGGTGAGGGGATGGCTCATGGGAAAGTACCCTGCTGAGCAGCAGGGTTCAGCTTTGAAAGACAAGTGGGTTTCCATAGAAACATGGGGTTCTAAGGCGAGGAAGGGAACTGAATGGCCAAGGGAGAAGAGATCCCTGAGGCAGAAGTGGTCAAGGGACCTGGCATACAACCATTCCTTTGCAATTCTTCTGGCTATCAATTTCCCTTCTCCACTCATGCCCCCTTCTTAATGACTTCCCAAGTCACCCATGATTATTTCTTAGCCCACCATAGTTACTAGGGGTTAAATGTGCCCACAGCTCTCATGAATCTGCCAGACAGCATTTTCACAACATCTATTCTGACTCACAAAGTTTCTAGCTCACTTCCATCTCCCTGTCATCAGATCACCTGACCTACTTGTCTCCCCTACCCCCAATGCGCTTAGGGAACATCTTTGCAGGCAAAACTTAGATCACCCAGCTGCTGAGGAAGAATGGAATGAGATTCCTAGGACTTGGGGAAATTTGTAACAAATTCTAATGTCTGTTAGACCCTAATCACCATTGCATGCTGATAAACCTCCCCGCAGCCAGCTGTCTACCCCATCGCTGAAGAGGACTCGTATTCACTGAGGGTAGAGCCGCCTCCAGAGATGGACAGGAAGGGGCTCTGCAGAGGCAATGGCAGCTTCTTAGCCTTGAGATAGAAGATGCCACGGCAAATGGTGGAAATATTTGCCAAAAGCTGAAGGAACATGAGGAAAGACGGTTGAGAACCAGATCTCAGGCAATAATGATCTAAAGACCACACTTGCCCACTGCTTATTCTCGTGTTTTATTTGATAGCATTTACTTCTTTGCCTTCATTCACCCTTTCTTGCTCTTCTTCCACAGAGGACGTGATGACATCAGACTACATGCTGTTCAATCTGAGCATCAGATTTTCAAAGGGAAAATCTAGTTGTGAGTCCCAGTGGCACAATGTCACGAGTTATATGACGGACAGTTGTGTGTGCTTTGACCTCTGACCTATCACTGAACAATTCTGGTACTAGGTCTCTCCATCTATCAGGCACCCTCCTGGTTAATGTGCCAGAGCTGTTATGTGGACTGGGTACAGAAGACAGATCTGATAATCTCAGGTAATCAGGCAAACCGTAGCTGTTTCAAAGAGGTCTTCTTTTAAAATGCCAGATCCTAAAGGAACCAGTCAAGGAAGTATCTGAAAATACTAAAAACTGTCAAATCCTAAGTAAGTCACACCACTTACCTTCAAGTTGAAAAGAGGAGGGAGAAAAGAAAGTGTAGGACAGGCATGCCAGCCCCAGCTTGCCACCTCCAGCTCTGTGGTCAGCACTATGACTTTAATCAAGCCGGATTTCTAAGTCATAAATTACTTTTTATTTTTGCTCTGGCCAGGACTGCTTCAAGCTTTCAGGACTTTGGTTTACCCTTGATTGTGGCCACACTGACCAACACACACACACACACACACATCACTCTGACTTCTCTGCTGTAGTATCCATCCAGACACTAGTAACAGAAGTCAGTGACCCAGCACTCTGCAGATCTTGTGTCCTGACCCATTGCTCTCATTTGGTCCCCAGGGACAAGAGCCCAAAGTACCACAAGATGTGGCGTGCTGCCAGCCTTCCTTCTGTTAATTCCCACACCTGTCTCTTATGCTTGCAGCATCTGTTGTAATACTGGCCTAAAACAAATATACTCATGGCCAGGACACAGACACACACACTCCCTCCAAAAACTGTACAATGAATTGCAACCCTTGAGTCAGAAACTGTGAACTCAAAATTTACTATCTTGGGGTAGGCTAATACAACCCCCGTCTACTGGTTGATGGTCAAAAAGTCCAGGCCTATCTCAAAGCTGCTGTGGCTTTTGGCACGTCTTTGAGTTTCTTAGGTTTTGCTTATAAATCCTGATTACTGAGATCTTTTCTGACCTCGTATTACCTTAGGAGAACATTTACAACACATATGCAAATCACTATGTATTAGGCAGTTTCTATGCCTATTCCAAAAAGGCTCATATCATGGTGTAACTCATATTTGCATAATCCTCTCTCCTTGAATAACTATATTCTAACTGATAGAATATGACATTAAGGCAACCCAACTCCTGGAACTAAACTACAGAAAATTGTAATTCCATCTTGATAGCTGGCACTCCCTCTTGCATGCTTTGATGAAGCAAGGTAACACACTGGGAAGATCTGTGTGGCAAGGAATTGAGAGCAGCTATAGGTAGCAGTCAGAAAGACCTGACACCCTCAACCCAAAGCTCTTAAAAACTGGATCCACCCAACATCCATACAAGTAATCCTGAAGGATCCCTTCCTGGGCAGAATCTTCAAGACAAGGTCTCTATCCTACCTAAGACATTAGTGAAACTCTGAAGGAGAGGGCCAGTTGAGTGTATCTAAGACCCTAGACCTCAGAAACTGATCATTTTTGTGTGTTGTTTTAGGGTGCCAAGTTACAGTACGATTTGTCAAACAATAGATAACTAATACACAGTATTGTTTATATCCCTAAACTCAAAATCTGCATCTTTGCTATTTATTTTGGATATTCTTGGACATTCCATAAATAAAATGAGCAATTATCTGGAACATGGCTTAAGAATCAGAAAGCAAGGGAAAAAAAAAAAGAAGAACCAGGAAGCTTGACTCCATTGTATAGCATCAAAGATAAAATTGGCAAGCTATTGAAACCTCTTGCCCTTCCTGCCCACACTCCAGTTTCAAAGTGTTGGGGTTCCAGATGGAAGCTGTAGACAGGTTCATGCGCCAAGAAAATGGCACTGTTCCCTCCACCAGCTCTGATACTTCATTCGCATTTTGAGAAGTAAATTTATCCCCTCACCTATTCCAACAGACAAAATGGGCACTGGTCCACATGGAGAAAGATTGTTTACCTCAGGAGCATGGTCCACGGGTGATAGGTGAAGTTTCTGGGACCCTGATACTCCTCACGGGACACTTAAACTTGATACCAGAATGTTAAACTGGCTCCACCTCTGGGGTTCTGGGTTGTGACCTCATCTCACCATCTCTATCATAGCCAGCTGGTTCATTTCACTTCCTATACCAGTGACCAGTCTCCTGACTCTACCCTCACCATCTCTCTGAGCCTCCCTGCATCCCATCTTTACTGAGCAACATGAGTAATGGTTTTCTATAACTGAACATCATCTTTAAGATGAATCCCACAGCCTGTACCTCGGCCTGGGGTCCCTGGCTGTTTCCCATTCGTGTTCCCTTTCCCTGTTGTCCTCTCCTCTTAGCCACCCAGCATGTTATCATGTGAACAAGCCAAACTGTTAGCAACAGGCCTTTGTACTGCTGTTCCAGCTGCTTGAACACTCTTCCTGCAGATGAGTGCTTGTCTCACTTCTCATTTCAAGTTTCTACTCAGGGACTAGTTCTATAGAGAAGTCTTCTTGGACCAATCTTTATTCAACCAAATCTTCTGCCCCCTTCTCATACCTTCTTCTGTTAAGTTTACTTCATAATACTGGAAGCTAAGGTATATTCTGTGCTTACTGGCTCTGTTCTGTCCCTTCCCATGTCCCACTGGGGGTGTAGGTTCTGTCCATCTTGCCTTTACCTGTCCCCAGTGCCTGGGACAGCATCCTGGGTTCAGTGTTTGCTACATCGACTGTGTATTTCAGAAACAAGTCCAGCAAAGAAGGTTCAAATGGGAAGTCATCAAGGTCTCCCCCAACAAGTCTCCACATCTTTGAGTTTATGCAAATGAGGGGATTTCTAGAAGACCAGATAGGGTACAGAGGAGGGAAAGGCAGCCAGAGAAAGCAATCAAATGATTAGAAGGTTGGAATTTCTAGTCTCACTCACTGACCTCCAGGGAAGAATGAAGCCAATGACTGAACTAGCCATGCCCAGAGAATAAAGTATTCATAGAAACCCCAAACAATGGGTGTGGAGATCATCTAGGAAGGTGTTGTCCCAAGGAAGACACAGAGGCTTTGCAGCTCTGTCCTGGCCGCAATCTCTCATGTTTTCCCATGTGTCTGGTACTGGGTTGTACTCTGTACAATAAACTAACACATACAAGTGACATACTTCCCTGAGTTCTATAAACAAATATAGCCTTAGGATGTTGGTGAAAACTACCATTAGAAGTAGAGGTGACGATCTGAGACTTGTAGTTGGTATCTAATATGGGGCTGAGCAGTCTTTTGGGACTGAAACCTAGTGTATGAAATCTGGCGGGAGCTCTGGGGACTTAGGACAGGTCTAGGGAAAGCTGATGGACACCCAGCTGGGGTGTGCAGAGAATTAGAGAATGTTTTGATGTGGGGAATACACATATTTGATGTCAGAAATGTTTTGTGAGTGTAGAACAAACAGGATTCCTCCCCCCTCCCATTAGAATTACTTGATGGTCATCATATTCCTGTGCATTAAAAACTCCCTTGGGGAGAGGCACCAGTGCAGAGAGACTGGCAGACACTGAGAGGTGGCTGGGCCATCAAGATCTTGCTAAATCTCATACCAACCCACAAAGCAGCAGCACTCCCTCCCACCTTCTCTGTGAGAAATCTGCTCCTGAGAAAACTGGAACCAGGATTTGAATCCAGGTCTTTTCCAATCCAGAGCCACATTCCTAACTCATAGGCCCCATTAGGATGGCAGTGTGTTCAGGCCTTGATCACAGGCTAAGACTGTCACCCTAGAAAACAGCAAGATACAGGCCAACAAAAGCCTTCACGAGGACCAAGGAGATGGTTTAGTGACCAAGCACTCAGATGAGGATCTGAGTTTGGGTCCCTAGAACCTGTGTAATACTGGGCATAATAGCAAGCATCAGTAATCCCTGTGCCCCTAGGTGAGATGGGAGATGGAGCCAGAAGAATCCCTGGAAGTTCATAGTTTGGCTGGCCTGGTGTGAGCAGTGGCAAATAACAACTGACTGTCCCAGGTGGAAAACAAACAGCAGTGACTAAGCTCATTCTCTGACCTCCACACACACGCAAAGACATGTGTGTGTCTACACTAATATATACACATGCACACATAAAAGGCTTCTCTGCTTCGGGCAGCTGGTATAAGCAATGGGTCCAGACACTGTGTTACCGTGTTCCACTCAACCACTGAGCTTGTTATCTAACATGCCCAGGCAACTCCACTGAATCCCAACCATGAGAATCCAAGAGCTTCCAACTCAGCATGGCTTACTGGTCAACCTACAGTGCTCAGGGAATCAATAAAAGAAACAGCACACGAGCTCCTCAAGAAACTGTGAGCTCTGCCTTTCCTCCCATACTGTGATGGATTAAAGTGACTGTTGCCATCATTGGTCCAGCCACTCAGTTGAGTATTAATCCATCAGCAAAGCATATCTATTATATCACTTGCTACTCAAGTGAGCTTCTTCATATCCAGGGGTATTTTCTGTGATACAAAATTAGCAGCCTTGCAGTTAACAGATTCTTCACATTGCTTTCCTGCTTGGAATGTTGTGATTGTTCAACAGCTCAGATTCATTTGGTTTTTCTACTGTCTGAGTATGTGAAATTAAGCAAATCTATAGGGAGTGTATGCCCCCAAGTCTTTGGATTTTCACACTCTCGGCTCAAGGACAATTCAGGCATTTAAAATGTCATGGATAATTAGCCAGCCTCTTTACAAATAAGTTTTTTTTTTTTGCTCTGATAGAATCACAAAGTTTGCCAGCCTCCAGTATAAATGTACTCATTAGGAAGTGATCAGATGTTCTTTAAAACGTTGTTTTGTTTCTGCAAAAATGGAGCTAGGCAAAGGGGTGGGAAGGACACAAGTCAAGAGGTAGGGAGGCCAGTGGCCAGACCAGGGAGAAGCTTGGGTCTAGACCTAGAAGCTCCCAGGATCTAGACCTAGAACTAGAACAGCCCAGGATCTAGACTAGAGGTACCCAGGTTCTAGATCTAGCAGTGCTTGGGGTCTAGACTAAAAGTGACCAGGGCCTAGGTCTAAAAGTGTCCAAGGTCTATACCTAAAGATATCTGGGGTCTGGACCTAGGGATACCTAGGCTCTAGACTGAGAGGTACCCAAGATATAGAACTCAGAGTTCCTGGGGTCTATATCTACTGCTATGAGATTCTGAAGAGATCACGCCTTTATTATTCTTATTTATTATTATTACTTATTATTCTATTCCAATGTTTAAAATCCTCATCAAACTACAAACACCCAGTTGAGAGGAGTGTGAGATAGATCTAGACAGGTAACATGAACTCCCAGCTTGGCATCCAAGGTATCCATAGATTTTCTTCTATCCAACACAGGTATTAAGGTGTTCCAGAATTTCTTATAGATATACTGCTAAAAAAAGGTGCATTAGTAAAACATCTGTCAACACCAGATGTGAATTAAGAGTATTAGTTACATTTTTGTTGTTGCAATGAAATATGACAAACAAAAGTGTTGTGCTTTTCTGTTGCTTTAAGGGACAAGCCACGCCCACTCCCAATACCTCTGACCTGACCTGCCATCTTGGGCCCTTCCTTTTCTGCTTCCTCGACATACGTGCTTTTTATTATAAGGAAGACCTGGGAATGTTATGGTTTTGGTCCCTTTAAGAGACAAGCCACACCCATTCCCCTCCCCATCTGCTGAGGCAGGCTGATCTTCAGCTTCCTGCCTGAGCTCGCTCTCTTTTCCATCTTCCTCTCGGAGAGGCAGCTTTGCTTCTGCCTCTCTCCCCACTTTTCAGCTTCCCCCCTTCTCTGTGTCTCTTTCCCCTTTCTCCTCCTCTCTCTCTCTCTCTCTCTCTCTCTCCCTCCCTCCCTCCCTCTCTCTCTGTCCCCCCTTCACCCTTCCTCCTCCATAACCCCCTGAATAAACATTCAACCTCACCCTGCATGTTGTGTCTATCCATGTTTCTGTCTTCTGCCCGCCCGCCATGTATCTCCCTGCCTGGAACCAGCCATTGCTCGGGGACCAGCAGCCTACTCTGCCTGGGGCCCACTGCCTGCTGCCACATGGCCTGCCACCACTGCTCTGTGACCAGCAGCTGTCTCTGCCTGGGACTGGCTGCTCCCAGGGCCCGCTATCTGCCACCACATGGCCCTCCGCCACCGCTCGGGGCCGCGGCTCTGGGACCGGCAGCCATTTCTGCCTGGGACTGGCTGCTCCCAGGGCCTGCTGCCTGCCACCACATGGCCCTCCGCCACCATTTGGGACCTACAGCATTTCTGCTCCCTACTGCCGCGGGGATTTTGCAGCATTTTTTAAAAAAACAACAACAAAAAGCAATTTATGTAAGACAGTTTATTTGGGCTTAGGGTACCAGAAGGAGAAGAGTCCATCATGGTGGGTCTTATTCCTAAAATGTGGGGGTTCCCCCCGACCCAGCAGGCTCACAGAGCAGCAGCAAACTCTGGCAGGTCCCCAGCGGTGCTGGGCGCTGGCTCCAGAGTCCGGCACCCGAGTGGTGGCAGTTCCTATCAGCAGGAAGCCACGCGGCAGAATTCCCTATGCGCTGCGGTTGTGAGCAGACCCATGGACACATGAAGTAACCATAAAAGCATTTATTGAGGGAGAAAGGGAGAGAGGGAGAGAGAGAGAGAGAGAGGGAGAGAGAGAGAGAAGGAGATACAAAAGGAGAGAAAAGAGAAAAGAAGAGAGAGACAGAAACCGCGTGTGCAAGTCAAGGAAGCAGAAAAGGGAACGGGGCAAGATGGCGGCAGGCAGGTCAGAGGTAATGGGAGTGGGCGTGGCTTGTCCCTTAAAGCGACAGGAAAGCACAACAGTGGGGGGGAGGGGGAGAAAATGGCAGGGATTGCTGCAGGGGCAGAAAGCTGAGGGGTCATGCCTTGAACCAAAAGCATAAAACAGAAAGAGTAAAGTGGATATGGCTCAAAGCCTACTCTCAGTGACATACTCCTTCAGCAAGGCTGTACCATCTAAACCTCTCCCAAATGTCACCACCAACGGAGAAAGTGTTCAAACACTAGAGCCCATGGGGGAATTTATCATTCAAACCACTACACCATTACCAAAAAAAATTCTTTCATGTCCCTAGTGGAATATATCACATTATTAAAACATGTAGCAAACAGTCAATGTGGATACATACAAAGAATAGCTGTTTCCATGGCTACTGAAATGCAGCTACTTCCAATTAGAGGTGGTCCTAGGACAACTGTGAAGCTGGATGCACCAAGTAAATTTACAGCACTTAGAGAAAATGTCCGAACAAAAAGTGGCTAAGAGCACTTGCTATACAAAGATGGACCTGATTTCAGATCCCAGCACCCACATTAAAAAAAAAAAAAAGCCAGACATGGCTATACACATGTCTGTAATCTCAACACTCTGGGATTGAAGAAAAGAGGATCCCTGGGGTATGCTGATCACTAGCCTAGCTCTAGGTTCGGGAAAATACTCCGTCTCAAAAGAACAAGTGAGAGAACAGGAGACCTAGTGCATACACTTGCACACACATACATAAATACCACATCAAACACACACACACACACACACACACACAGAGAGAGAGAGAGAGAGAGAGAGAGAGAGAGAGAGAAATGTGTCAAAACTCAGAAAAAAACCTAAAAGCAACTGAGTGTCCAAGGAGATGGCTCAGATAGTTAAGTGCTTACATTATAAAAGTATAAGAAAATGAATTCAATCCCCAAATAACCACCTCCCCCAAGTGTGGTAGTACATTTGTAATTCTAATACTGGGAAAGTAAAGACAGGTGAAGCCTGGGGCTCACTAAGCCTAGCCTACTTGGCAAGTTCCAGACCAGAGAAAGACCATAACTAAATAAATAACTTAATAAATAAATAAGGTGACTGACACCTGAGGAGCAACATGCAATGTTGACCTCTGTTCCCAACATGCATATATATATATATATATATATATATATATATATATATGCACCTCTGTGCACACGCCCACACACATGGACACACAGACATCCAACTGACAAGCAAACATGGTGGGAGAATCCTAATTTGGAAGGATCCTATTTGGTACCCACACAACCACCAAGGTACTTTGCCAGTCGTCTCTGGGTTATTATGCTGCCCAATGTGTGGGATACTTCAGAGCCATGGAACAGAAACCAACCCCTCCCCAGTGAACTGGCCAGCTCAGCATGCTCAGCCTTGCACAGTAACTCTCAAATGTCACCATGGTACTGTTACTGGCTAAGTGTGAAATGTCCTTCACAGGCTCGTGTGTTTGAATAGTTGGCCCCTCTTGGATGGCACTGCTTTGCGATGGTAATAGAACCTAGTGGCCATGGGGCCTAGGTAGCATCTTAAGACACTGGTGGCAGGCCTTTGAGGGTTAGAAACCATTCCACTGCTGGCCACTGAAATACGAAGAACCCTAGCTGTACCTTCTCGTTACCAAGAGCTCCATTATGCATCCTCACCTTGATGGTCTAACCTCCGGAAACTGCCAAAATAAACTTCCTGACTCTTCATCTGTTCTCACAAGTGTGTGTCACAGTGACAAGGAGAACAGCCGATACAGTCACCACACTCCAGTCTGGGTGAGCCTGCCTTGTGATTCAGCAGCCTGCATTGACACAGCCCAGTATAAACCCCAGCACCACAGGGACTTACTAAGAGAGAAAATGAAGTTATCTCTCACTGTTTCCCAGGAAGGAATCAGACAGTTGAGAAGTAACTTGCAAATGTGGCATGGAATGACTGTTAGCTCCCACTGTAGTACAGATCTCTGAGTGTGCCAGGATGGTGGAGGGGAACTCCATTCAGACCTAGGCCTGATCCAGTGTTAACAGGACCTTGGTCAAGCCATTGTACACCATTCATGTGAACATGGGTTTGGAGTATGGAGGACTTTTTTGCAGACATGTCAGGATCACAGTAACAGAAATGGGTGTGTGCTTGGAGACTGACAGTGAGTTGAATTCCTGATGTAAAGGAGGAAGCATTTGGTTTTGGAACTCACCTTGAACACAACCTGCAGTCACTCAACCAAATACCTGAGCCTCTGGGAGCCACCCAGCAGCCAGGACCACAAAGCTGGATCCTTATGACCTGAACCCTATTCTTGCAGGTGCTACTGAGCTCAGGCAAATGTGAGCTGGGCTCCCTTCTGGGAGACATTGTAATCTGAGACGAACAAATGCTTCTGATTTTTTTCAAAGAGAGATTCAAGAACTCTTCCACAGGCAGGCTTCTCCCAAAACTTCTGTTCCTGTCCTGAATTTTAAAACTACGATATGACATTTTAACATATGGCAAAGAGAGATGAATTTGAGATCGCTTCAAACTACTTACAAGATCTGCATTAAACAGAGACTTCCATTACTGCAGTTCTAATAAGTCCTGGCTTCATCGGGGCTATCAGCGACAGGGTAAGTAATTACCTTTCAACTTGGGCTGTTCCAGCCCATTAGGCCAATACTGATGACTCAGGAAAGGCGTCTGTAGCTAACTGCTGATAAAAGATGAAATGGAATGGAAGAAAATGCTACTGCTTTGGCCTGCCCACCCACATCTCTTGTAAGGGATGAATCAGAAATAAATAAATGTGATAGAGCGCTAGGGCTTCAAAAGTAAATATTCAAAATAGGAAATAGAGTCATAACTACCAAGACGAAAACAGAGAGCAAAATGCCGCCTCCAATATGTCACATATTTGAAAAACCGTCCATCACCAGGTACAATGTTAGCTATGTAAAAGATGGGATACAAACGGAATCAATTATCCTCAATGTGAGAGTTTATGTGAGTTGGGTTCAACAAACCAGTCAATACATCAGGTTCCTTAGCCAGGTGCTGGCTGTACAAATGTTTGTGAGACCTGATTCTCTTCGAGAGAGACAGGACAGCCATGGTGGCCACACCCCAGTGCAGGGACTTTCTAATAAACACAATTACTCATAAGTTCTCTAAATTTTTCTTTAACCAAGTGAGAACTAGCTGATATAACTAGCTGATGCGTATTACTCCGACATTGTATTTCTGGTCTTTGGAGAATGGAAGCACAGTCGTTGTGACTTGTTAACAGTGAGCATCAAGTTGGGGAGATCAAAGTAACAACCTTAAAACCAAAAGCACAGCATCCACATTCCCTTTGAGAGGCACAGAAGAAGTGGGCATCTCTAGAGGAAGCCAACAGGGAGGAGCAGTGTTCAAGACAGGCTAGGAAGGCTAAGAGGCAGTAGAGTCATCATAGTGTCTTGTGGGTGCCTGGGCCTTCTTCTTGCTCCTACAAGGAAGCAGGGGTACTGTGAGATGGGAGAACATCTGGAGAAGAAGCAGTACCAGCCGGAGGAGAACTATGGGGAGGCCAGGAGGTTTGGGTGGAACCACCATGGGAAAGCATGACATGTGCCCATAGACACTGCCTGACTGCTGTCACCTTCCTGAGTGTGGTCCAGCCTGAGTCCTCCCTAACCTGTCCTCTGTTTATCCAGAAGGCCATTCAGCCAGCCCACTTTCCCTCTGGCATGCCACTAGGAACTCCCCTCCTGTCCTTTTTCCTCTTGAGAGTGGGGTATGGGTTTACCCCGTTTCCCCAACCTCACCAAGTACCCAGTACCTTTTCCAACATGCAAAGCACTAGGGCTAGCCCCAGTTCCTTCCCCACACTGCCCTAGATATCCACCCTAGGCTAAGGGTTCTCCCCTCAGAAGCCTGCCTAAAATGGATCCCTGGCTGGAGGAGGCTGAAAACTGTCGTCCAAGCCCGTGGGACCCGCGGTTACCAGACCATCTCCACAGCCTCACACATAGCCCAGGTCATTTTTAGGGGAGACGGATGCTGCTGTGTGCAACTTAGACAGAAACGCAGGCATTTTCGGATGCAAATGCTCAACATGGGACAGACAAGGGACACAGATGACTGCAGGAAAGAGCACAGGAATGACAGGGAAACTGTGACTCTGAGGGCTGCAGACTGAGCTAGTCAAGGCAGGATCTGGAAGAGGCAGCATCTTGAAAACTGGAGCCTGGCTGCAAGCCCAGAAAAGAGACAAGCGGGAAGCTTCCTGGGCATGCGGCCCGCAGAGGGGGCAGCATGCGTTTGCGGGTCCTGGGGAGACGCCTAGAGAGCAGTTGATGCCCTAGCTTTGGGGCAATGCCTGGAGGCATTCCAAGGAAACTGAGTTTTCAAGGTCAGGGTTCAAAGAGAGACTACAGGACCCCTGTCAACATAGGGTGAGTCAGCCACTGAGAAGACTTCTCTCTGACTGGACCAAGGTGCATCATGAGTCTGGACCATGTCCTGATATTCAATTAACCCCTCAGTTTCTTTGCCTCCACAGTCTCTTGATTTCACCAGGACTGAATTATGTGATGTGTTTGAGGCTGCCTTTACACTCACAGGGTAAAGAACAAAGACTCTAGGCAGGCATAGAGCCTCCGGCTCAGAGGCGTCCTGCCATTTAGCTGTCTTCTCTCTGAAGAGCTTAAAACCACATATTGTAAGCACAAGTATTAAGATTTAAAATAAAACAGGCTGTACTGAGAGACTATGAGCAGAGGGGCTCACAACAATGGCTCTGAAAAAAAAAAGCAGCCTCCAAAGTGGTTTCCACTTTCCATCTGAAAGGTTCTTTCTGTGCCCCCTTCCCCCATGCACCTTCCAGACTCTCAAGAGACCCAGTTCACTTTTCTGCTGTCTTGGTTGTGGCCATTTCTAGCTGGTGTGGCATTGGAGATGGTTTAGTCACCCTACTTATCAATCTGTTTTCCTCAAGATCCTCTCAGCTTTGTACCTCAGTGCCCCCACCTGGCATGTCACTAGCACCTTGTTTTTATAAAGTTATTTTTGGTGCTAGAGGTTGGGATTGAACCCACAGCCTTGTATATGCCTGACAAGTGCCCTACTCCCAACAAGACCTGCAGGCCCTTCACAGGAAGAGTCCAACTGTGGTGGTCAGAATAAGAATGACTACCATAGGCTCATAGATTTGAATTCCTAGTCAACAGGAAGTGGCACCATTTAAAAGGATTAAGAGATGTGGTCTTGTTGGAGGAAGTGTATCGCTGGAGGTGGGCTTTGGAGGTTCCGAAGTCCAAGTCAGGCCAAGAGTCTCTAATTTCCTGCTACCTGTGGATCCAGATATAGGACTCTCAGCTACTTCTCCAGCATCACATCTGCCTGCATGCTGCCATGATGAGAATGGAAACCTCTAAAACTGTAAGCCAGTCCCAATTTAATGGTTTCTTTTATAAGAGTTACCACAGTCATGGTGTCTCTTCACAGCAATAGAACAGTGACTAAGACACCAACAAATGACGAGAAGACCTGTGGAAGAGGAAGTAAGCTGTGGCCACTCTGTCTCTTGCAGCTTACTGACTATGCTTCTTTTTCCTCTCCAGGAATTTAGCTCTTACCATAATTTTGTCTTCTCTTTGAGAACTTCTCTCTGGCTTTCTTCTCTAACACCACACTGACCCATTCTTTTCACACCACCCCCAGCCTGAGGTCAAGTCCATCCTCCTCCACACCAATTGGCTGCCCACTGGCACGCTTCTTGATCTCTGCCCTTAGTTGATATTCTGTTCTCTAGCCAGCATCCATCTTCCTCAGTCATGCTTGCTTGTTACCCAAGCTACCCCAGCTGGAATCTTCTGCCCAGACTCCAAAGTCAACATCATAGGAAGTCCCACAACCATGTCCCTCAGAGGAGTCCCTCCAGTCTCAATCAGCTCTTCCCGGTCCTTTCCAAAGTGCTCCTTGGCGGCTCTAGAAGCTATGAGCTCCTTTAGCAGCTAGCATCATCTCCTGAGCAGGGTCCTTCTCCAGTCCCCCACTGTCTTTGTCTCCTGCAATTCTATTCCTCCAAGGCCAGCTGCAGAGGAGCATCCCTTGTCCACTGTGAGGATGTTTATCAGACATCATTTATTATTTTTGTTGTCCCTATAATTGCATATGACATTATGCATTCCCTGTTCGGCATTTAAGTTCCTCTGCTCCCATTGCCTTCTTTCGATTCTTTGGACCTAGGATATTGTGTCCTCTTTTTTGATGGGAGACACAGAAGCATCCATTACCGTGTTTAAGAAGGGCCTTAGCAGAGCTACACAATAGAACACACTGGAGTTTCAAGCAGCGGTTGGCAGGACTGTGCTGCTGTTAAAAGGGATGGAACCTGCACCAGCGCTACTCGCAGCCAGACAAATTGCAGAGGCACTTTAAAGATGAGTCTCAAAATGTTCTCACATGGTTGAGCTGATGATTTTGCCTTTTCCCAAAGTCTCATCTTGTGTAATTAGCTGGGTGCTTCCGTATTGGTGGTTTGCGGTGTCTGCCCGTGCTGTCAAACGTGCAGCAATCTGATGGCTGGGCAACAGCGGTGTTCACAGCTTTAGGAGTATATTTCTTTCCTGCAGTTCTGTTCACTAATACTAATTTGTTCGTTATTTAATATCTCTTCAACAAAGACAGAAAGTCCTTGTTTTCTCTCACAGAAAACTAAGAGGGAGGATACCCATGAAGAGCCCTGATCCAAAGACATGGCACTGCAAGGGACTGTTCGCTTACTTATTTTCCAAATGTAATGCTTAAAATGGAGGTAAGTCTCTTAAAAATGTTAGCATTCACAGTTTTTACAGGGTCAGGGAGTTCAGAGAGGTAAGTACAGACAGGCAGGGGAATAGACAACACAGAAAGACTAATAACTTGTAAAACACATTGAAAAAGACTTCCAAGTGCCAGTGTGTACGCTTGCTTCTCCTACCTTCAGCACAGTGTTACAGGTATGGGAGAGGAGCTGGGAGATGAGGAGGTGGGGGAAAGGGGTTGTAAACTTCTCAACCAAGATAACAGACCAGGAATCCAAAAGAGCAGGCTAGAAACAGGGCCAGCTATCACCAAATTCAAAGGCTTTCCCCTAGTCATCCACTTTCACCGGTTAGACCCACCCAACCCCAGAGATGCCACAGCCTTCAAGGGAACTAGCGTTTAAAACATGAGCTTACAAAGATATTTTAGTCAGCAATAACAAGAGCTGATCTCCGAACTCCACCTCCCAACACCATCACACTGAGGGTTAGGATTTCCCAGTTCTTTGTTTTGACTGAAGACTGCTTTGAAGACCTCCAGTCATCTAGGCAAGTGCTCACACGGAGCCAAATTCCTAGTAGAAGTCAGGATTTCAACACACAGAGTTTTGAAGGACACACACATCCAGTCTACGCCTTTAATCCCAGCACTCGGGAGGCAGAGGCAGGCGGATCTCTGTGAGTTCGAGACCAGCCTGGTCTACAGAGCTAGTTCCAGGACAGGCTCCAAAGCCACAGAGAAACCCTGTCTCGAAAAACCAAAAAAAAAAAAAAAAGTCTACATAGAAATATCAGAAAATAAACAGAAATGTTAATAGAAGTAAGTAAGTGATCTTAACAGGTCTGAAGAGACAAGGTTAACACGGAAAGACCAAATAGATTAATCTATTAATGAGTGGATAGAGACGGACGGAGATGGAGACGCTGCTTATGACACTGAATGAAGTAAGATTGGTCCAGATTTGCCTTTCCATCCTTCTCAGCAACACCTTTTGAATAACACATCTATCGTTTTTTCTTGTTTTTATGTTCCCAAGCACAGCCAGATTCTGCACTCTGCCACTGACTCTAACCAAAGCAGCTTGAAGTCTTACTAGGAGTTTGTTTGCTAAAGTGTTCTGTGGGATTGGTGGTGTATGCGTGTGTGTACGTGTGTGTGGATACACATACCCAATGCTCATGCATGCAAAGTGAAGGACAGATATTAGTGTCTGCCTCTATCGCTCTCTGCCTTATTCCCTTTAGACAGGGTCTCCCAATGAACCTGAAGCTCTCCTTTTCAGCTGGACTGGCTGACCAGGGAGTTCCTTGGGTTGGTCTACCTCCACCCTTCTACAATGAAGCTATAGTTATGAATAATCATGACAGCTATTTTACATGGGTCCTGGGGATTCGAACTAAGATCCTCATGCTCTGGGTCCTATCTGCTTGGGAAGTAGAAAAAGACAAGATCTGAGTAAATTGCTAGTATGGGGATCACAGGAGGAGGTAGAAGGGGAAGGAGAAAAGAAAATGTATACCTCAGTAAAAACAATAAAATAAAGATCCTCATGCCACTAGAGTTCTTACTCATTGTGCCATCTCCCTTGTTCCCTACTACGTTTGTACGCCAGTCTCAATTTGAATATTTAGAAGACAGAACTATCTTCAACCACAGAGAGAAACAGGGATGAGAAAAATTTCATAAATGCAAAAGTACTTAGAATGTTCCCTTTGTTAGGCTCTATCTCTAAAGGCCTGCACATACCGCACAGTGATTAAGAACAAGCAATTCTTCAACATTCTCATCATGAGCACATGCCCTGAAGTCAGTTAGCATTACCAGTGACTGGAGACAATATGCCTGGTGGACTGTTACATACTTGGCATAGCCAAGATGCCATCGTCTTCCAGTGGATGATTTATGCTGGCAAAGCCTCCACTGTTTGTCACTTTGGGGGACTGTGGAAGACTCCTGCTTGGGTGGAGGGTGTACTGTGTAAGCTTCAAGTCCCTCAAGTGGCAAGTACTAGCCCAAGATTTCAGAAGAGAAGCAATTTCAAATTCCAGCTGAAGGCCTTCCTCAATGTGTGACATCAGCCAGCAGCCTCACCTTTCTGAACCTCATTATCCTGACCTATAAGGGGGAACACAAACGCTTCACCAACCAGTCCCCGCCCCCCACGCAATGGTCAAACACTGTTTAAATATTTCACTGATGCTGCTCCTCTCTTCCCTACCTTCCAACAATCATGCTGTAGGGTTCTCTCCCTGCACTGGGGTGATTTTCTAACTGTGATGGGTGTGTCATGTCAAGAAGATAGCATCACTCAACTGTGAGTCCCAGACAATGACAGTCCTGAAGGTGGTGCCTGGAGCAGATGGGATATGATGGGATTGATGGGCCAAGGAAAGGCTGCTGGGAGAGGAAAACTCATTCTTTTTGGAGGGTGTGGCCACTGGTAGATTTCTCAGGCTTCACTGAGGAGTCACACAACCACATACGGATGGACAGCACTGATGGATTTAGTGGGTAACGAGGAAAAAGGAGATGACATGAAGTTGGGAGGCAGATATGTTCTGGAGGACATGGAGGGAGTTGGAAGAGGGAAATGATAGTGGGCATGATCATAGTTCATCGTACAAATCATGAAATTCTCAAGAATAAAGAAAACAATCTTTTTAGTTACTGTGATGTCTGTCACACGGGCACATTCAACATGAAAGCGCAAGAATAATCCTCATATATGTAAAGCCCTATACAGGGACATCTGAGCTGGCTAGGGACATCACTCCAGTGAGGTGGAGGACTAGGGACAGAGTAAACAATAGCCTTTGTTATTGCCAAACTAGGAACTCCACATGGAAAACGACACAAATTTACAAAGCAGGGGCTGTTTGTTAGCAAAGAAACTGTAGCTAACAAGCTTGAGGCTCAGGCACTCCTCAGAGTTGTCAACCTGACTTCAAAGCACAGGTTAATGATAAAAAATATCGGCTAATTCCTTGTTTGTTTGTTCATTTATTTTTTTAAACATTTTTCTATGTGTGCTCATGGTATACATGTGTATACATATGATGTGTAGGTACGTGTGCACATGTGTGCATGGCCATGTGGAAGCCCAAGGTTAATGCTGGGAATCATGCTGGATCACCCTTCCACCTTGAGGCAGGGTCTCCTAATCAAACCGAGAGCTCACAGATACAGCTAGTCCTGTTAGTCAGCTTCTGGGGCTGATATTGCAGGCGGGCCGCTACACCTAGCTGACTTTTTTTTTTTGGTAGGTAAGAAAACTGATATATGAGGAGCACAAAGGACTTATCCAGAGCCACAAAGATGGGACTCTAATCCAGACTGCCAGGGTTTAACATTGCTGTGTCCATTAAGAAGGGCAGCAGTCCCGTGTGCCCACAGAGCTTCTGATTGCTGGCCTTCTATGTGCCTGTGTGAACACCTCACCTCAAACAACAGCGGGACACACAAGGGTCCTCCACAGAGCGCTGGTACTGTTCTTGCCCTTAGAGGAGGGGCAGATGCGTGAGAAACTACAATTACCCACTGGGTTGCTTGGCTTCTTCTCATTGTTTATCTCACAATTAGAACAAGAGGACCGGCTCCTTTGAACACTGGGAGGGTTCCCAGTGCTGCTGTCCTGGACAGCACAGCACAGAGGCTAGGCTACAGGGGAGGTGGTGCCTAGTCTCCCCTGCCTCCTCCTGTCCTTTGAATTAGCATGCTGGAATTACTGAAGCAAAAGCCCGGCTAATCTCCTGGCTGTGTGACTGTCATTATCATGCCGCGCACACATGCATATTCAGCCAGATTTAAGGGAAGAAGTAAGCCTCCCTCATGGCGCTGCTGATAAACAACCCCCCCAAATCCCTCTTTTTTCCCTGTGCTCTGCCCAAGAACATTTAGAGACCTTGTCATACTTAAAAGTGATTTGCCCATAAGTCTTTTATATGTTAATAACCTTGTACACTGAATATTTCATACTGGAGATGACGATTTGATTGGTCTCCCCATGACTCCCAGCACAATAGAAATGGCTTCGGCTTTCTCCAGTGCCTCTGGACACCAATTTTCACATTCACGCTCACCTGACTGGCTATGCCGTACAGTACACTTATTTCCAAACAAAACATTTTAATTCCTGTTTGAGAGAGAGATTGGAGGTGGGCAGTCCGGGAAGAGGATAAAGAGGTGAAAAGGAAGAAAGAGGGGAAGATTTTTCTGACCTAGAGACAAGGCACTGGTTACCCACTTTCTCTCCAGCTAGTGCAAGTGGTCCTTTCTCTGTTCCCAAGTTGGCTAGATGTGTCTGGGTGTCTTCATCCTGGGAACACATTGACAAGGGTTCGTAGAGAAGGGCTGGGAAGAGAGCTAGCATCCCAGGTGGGCATCCACCTAAATCAGTGGTTCTCAACCTTCCTAGTGCTACGACCCTTTAATATAGTTTCTCACGTGGTGACCCCCAACCATAAAATTGTGTCATTGCCACTTCAGAACCATAATTTTGCTAGTGTTATGAATCATAATGTAAATATCTGATATGTGGGTGATCTAATATGCAACCCCTGTGAAAGGGCTGTTCGACCCAAAAAGGAGTCAAGACCCACAAGTTGAGAAGCTCTGATATTGATGCTCCTGAGAAATCACTCCAGCAATTCTTAAGCATGTCTTGGCTTAGGTTTGCAATTTCAAAGTACAAGCTATTCTAGAGGGAAGAAAAGCTAGTGTATTTCAAGTCCTTCTGTATCCCAAGCATTGTACTCTAATTCAAATACAGTATATTATTAACTTCAAAAATGAAAATTGTGTTAGGCTTTGGGTACAAGTCTATATTCCCAAGCACCTTCCCTTTCTCTGCAATGGTGGCTTACTAAATACTGAATTTTTTTGTTATCAGTTGGGACAGCCCTCAAGAGGGGAGGAATAAGTTTTAAATCGACATAGCATTAAACTTTCAAAAGGCTCAAGGATTCATAGTTCACCTCTGGTTCCACTACACAACCCAATAATGGAAGAAACCAAGCCTTGTCAAAATATCCAGGAAAGGCTGGCTATCTGCAGCCCGTGGAGCACTGAACACAGTAAAAAACTTAGAGCAAGGCCACTAGGTTAGGACTCCATTACACTGTAAATGCTGATGTTCCCAGAGCAGCGGAAGAGATCCCTACGCAAACCTTAGTTTTACTTTGATTTTTATGTCCATTAAGAGTATGTGGCTTTGGCCAGGTGGTGGTGGCACACGCCTTTAAACTCAGCACTCAGGAGGCAGAGGTGGGCGGATCTCTGTGAGTTCGAGGCCAGCCTCATCTATAGAGTAAGTTCCACAACAGACTACAAAGCTACACAGAGAAACCCTGTATTGGAAAAAACAAAAACAAATAAACAAACAAAAAAACAAGAGTATGCAGCTTTAAGGAGACATTTGGGGTTCCTTCCTCCCTCCCTCCCTTCCTTCCTTCCTTCCTCCCTCCCTCCCTTTCTTCCTTCCTTTCTTCCTTCTTTTCTTTCTTTTTTCGAGACAGGTTTCTCTGCATACCTTCGGCTGTCCTGGAACTCACTCTGTAGACCAAGTTGGACATGTGGGATTTCTTAAGACAATGAGAAAAACAATCTTAAGGACCTAGAAAATGAAGTAGAAGAGATGAAAGGCAGAGAGAATGGCCCTTTTTTAGATTCCCATGAGGGTACCTGGCAATTTGTCTCCCCTGTGGGCTAAGGGTCTGGTTCGTTCCCTCAATACACCGAAATCTTCAGTTGCCAGCACAGGCACGCGCTGGAGGCCACCATATTGGTATTTGCATTGTCTTGTGTTTCCATGGAGCTACCTGCTGCCATTCAGGCAGACAGTGTCCATGCAGGCAGGGACTGAGGGCCCTCGAAGATGCTCACCAGTCCCCTAATAATGCCTCTGGATCCAGGCATTCTCCAGGACCTCTTCTTATTGATAAACAGATAGACCTTTAATCTGAAATATCATTATCATGCCATAGAATTCAGTCTCTATTCCATGCCACACAGATTTCACCCTTAATCTCCCACGTTGCTACTTTATCTAGGTTTATGGAAAGGCATCAACACAGGCCTTTTTCTCTACAGTTCTGAAGGCATAAAAAGCACCCTCTAGGTCAATGGCAAAACACCCAGCTGTATGAACAATAACTGCCAGTCGTTCTTGTGAAGTCCCTGCTACCTAACAGTATGTGCAGTTGCTTCTCACAGCAGCACTGAGGTGGGTGCTGCTGACCAAGAGGAAAGGAGAAGGCAAAAGAATCAAGGATGCCCTAGGTTCTCAGTCCATGGTCTCTGATGCCATGATACTGTCTTAGTCCATTTAGGGTGCTGTAACAAACTGGCACGGACTGGGTGACTTACAACCACTGAAGTCTGGTTTTTAGTTCTGAAGAGTAAAAGTTCAAAGTCAGGAGGACACTCGGTCAGTTCCTGAGACGAGCCCTCTTCTAGGCTATGACAGCCTCTCAGTGTAGTGTCACATGGCTCCAACGACTGAACTCTGGACTCCTTTCCTAAGGGCACAGACTTCATAGATGCAGGCTCCACCCTCAGGTTATGTGGTAGTTTGAATGAAAATGGCCCCATAGGCTCAAAGAGAATGGTGACACTAGGAGGTCTGGCCTTGTTGGAGTAGGTGTGGCCTTGTTTTGGAGGAAGTGTGTCACTGGGGGTGTGCTTTGAGGTTTCAGATGCTCAAGCCAGGCCCAGTGTCACTCTCTCTTCCTACTGCCTGAGGATCTGAATGTACTAATTCTCCAGCAACAAGTCTGCCTGAGTGCCGCCACATTTCCCACCCCATGGTCATATTGTCTCTTCACAACAAAAGAAACCCCAACTAAAACAGGTCCTAAATCACCTTTCAAGAGCATCACATAACACCTGGGTGGGGAGCGGTTTGGCCAGTGAGCATTCAGTGCATAGCAGGTATTGCAAGGACTTCCATCGAATATACCTCTGCCATGAATGAGAACTCTAACCAGCCTGTGTGACCTTGGGCCAGCCATTTAAAATCTTCCAGCCTTAGTCTCCCCAGCAGCAAGTGGTTCTGAGCACTCACCTCAGGGAAGCTATGAGAATGAAATAAGGATTAGGTACTCAGCACAAGGCCTCCAATAGAAAGCCTCAAGAGCAGCGGCTCTCGCTGGGGCTATTAACTCTGGGTATATCTTCACATTTGTGAGTTTGACACTGGGCTCTTGGTATTAGGTTCTTAGCCAAGTACCCTCTAGAGATTTTTTTATGCCTTTTACATTAATTTTATTTAATCCAAGTGATCTTGATTAAGAAAGTTGTCAGTTTCTTCATTTTTATCTGTGTACCTGCTCTTACGTGTGCATGTGTAGATACATGTATGTGTGCTGCATATGCATGTGGAGGCCTGGGGTCCACATTGGTAGTGTTCTTACATTTAGGGCTTTGTTGTTGTTGTTGTTGTTGTTGTTGTTGTTGTTGTTGTTGTTTGAGACAGGGTCTGTCTGTGGAGTCCTGGCTATCCTAGAATTTGCTATGTAGAGCAGACTGCCCTAGAACAGATAGAAATCTCCCAACTTCTTCCTCCCAAGTGCTGGGATTAAAGGCATGTGACATCATGCCTGGCTTCTTCTTACTTTCTGAGTCTCTTGCTGAATCTGGAACTTACTGATTGAGCTACAGTGGCTGGCCAGCGAGTGTTATCATCCATCCTGTCCAGCTCCCCAGTGCTGTGATTTTGGGTTCATCCTACCACATCTAGCTTTTTAAACTGTGTCCTGGGTCTTCAGGTCCTAATGCTTGTGAGGCAAGCACTGACTGAGCCATCTCTCCAGTTCCCAGAGTCTGTGTTTCTGCTTCTCTATTCTTCAGAAGCCCATTTCCCACTCCTGTCCTTCCTCCAGGCCAGGACCTTCCATCTTTCCCCTCTTCCAAGATCTCTAAGCACCATGGAAGGGTGGGGCAGAAATACAGAAATACTGAGAACAGCTTGAACCAAGAAAATGGCAGCAGCACCATCCAGAGATTCTTCCTGTGGCAACCAAAACTGTGGAGTTGGAAGCAGAGATATCACAGAAGCTGCAATACCCCTGGCCTTCAGGGATCTACAGGTTCAGGGGGGAAAAAAAGAATGTTTTCTACCAATCTAGCCTCTACTTGATTCTTTAAGACCACCAAGAAGGCTACAGGTTTCCTCTTTACTACAGCGCGACATGACCCTCACAGTCTACCAGAACACAATCACTAACAACCCCTACTTCCTTCGTGATCAGACCTCCAGTTCAGCAGCAAGGGCCCCACCAAGATTATATAGCTGTGAGCTAAAGCAGAAGCTCCAGTGGCACCCATGGGTGTTAGACACCCAGGGCGATAACAGGGTGTGCTTGTGACCCATCCCCATTCAAGGCCTCACTTCTGCCAGTGCCCTCTTTCAGACAACAATGAAGTTCCCTGGGCTCAGCACTAGGGGAACAACGTGGCTACTCTGTTGCTTTGACAGCTTCTCTCTGAGCAACAAACTCAGCTGCTTCGTTTACTCTTTAATCACAGCACATGGGAAGTCTTAGGACCCTGTATCAAAGGCCCACACCACACACCTTCCAGATGCCTTCTGAGACGGGGGAGGGTTACTGCCTGCAGGTGTTGTGGTGTTTTCTCCTGTTTACTGTCCTATCAGCCTGTAGCGGGTGGGTCAAATGAGCAGCAGGCTGGTGTTTTCAACATGGAGAGTCTGAGGCCAAGTAGATGGATGGACCTGTGACGGGCACAGTGTCGGAATTCACACGAGGTCCATCAGCTCCAGAGCCTATGCCCCTCCTTCACTTTCTTACTGAAGAGCCTTGAAAGCCATGCTCTGGCTCTGGGCATCCTAGGTACAACCCAACCTCCCATGCTCTCCTCTCGCTTCCCTGACTCCATGCTCTCTCTTCGTTGATGACTTCTTTATCGGAAAGGATTCCCAGTGTCGCTAGCTTTTGGGGGGCTCTGTTAAGGGGGTTTCCTCAGAGACCAAATATTGTCCAAAACCATTTTATAAAAATGGCTTGTTTTTCTCTCTCATCTTCAAACAACCCAGCTGAAAGCTACATAAAAACCTGCCCTACTTAGGGCTTCTGAGAGAAGGCTAGGGTTTGCATGTGGTAAATCAAATTCAGAGTTACTCAGGGAGTCATCACCCAAGTACGTAATGAAGACGATCCATCAGTACCACAGGCATGCCTACCCAGGGAGATGACATGTCAGGAGTGGGGGAGAGGTGGAGGGGGGAGACCAGGAATTAAACGAGGAAGCAGATGATATTTAATTATATAAATATTTGCAGGAATGCTCTAAGGGACGGAGTTATTGGCTTGCTGGGCAGCCCCTCATTGAACCAGGCAGCAAAGATTTATACCACAAGTTCATGGTTTCATTAGAATTCATCCTGCCTGGGCTTAGAACATGAGTTTTTGAAAGCTGGGTGACACTATGTGTTCATAAGTGATGCTGTAACAGTATCTTTAAAAGAGATGGCGGATAACGCTCTCTTTTTCATCTGATATTTACAATTTATTAGTGTTATTATTTGGCATAATTATGTGCAGAGAATTAGCAATGTTAATTAATGCTGCACAAATAGAGTCCTAATTACTTCCATTTGCTCCAGAACCTAAGTGAATTTATAAATTTATTTATTTGGAATTCAAGTGACTTTTCAGAGTCACCTTTTATTTTAATCAAATCTATTTGCCCATCCTCTCCTAATTGGCCTATACCTGCAGAGAAAAGGAGAAAGTCCAGAGAAACCCAGATGAAAAAGCTTGCTACCTAGAATTCAAGCTAAATAGGACCCCCTGCCTCATCCATGCAAGGGAAGGATGAGGTCACTTTACGGGTGAGCTACTGGTTCCGTTGAGCCGCGCTTCTAATCACTTGTTGGTCTTTTTCTTATAATATTTTTAGCCCGCTTCCACCATAACAGAGCTGTGGCCCAGGGAGAATTTCAAATAAACTTCTTTCCCACCTCCAATTGACAAAATGTGAGCAATGAGAAGAAGAAAAGCATTTGATTCCAGCACCCTGCTAAGAATAAGACTGCTGACTTTTCTAAGAGCTTTAAAAGACTTGGAGTTCTAAAGGCAAAAAATAAGAGAAACTTCATGAACATTTTCTCTCAAAGTTTAGCAGTGAAAAGTCCATTAGGAAGTAATACCCCAGAAGATAAGGCTGCCCACCTTCACTGCTTCTCCTCAGTACAGCACTGGAAAGTGTAGCCAGGGCAATTAGGCAAAAGAAAGAAAGAAAGAAAGAAAGAAAGAAAGAGCGAGCATTCAAATATGTGTCAATCTGTTCCTGCTTGCAGATGACATGAGATACATTATATATAGACAAAACATTCTACAAAATATGTTTAAAAAGGAATTCAGCAAAGTTATAAGATATAAAATTAGCATATAAAATCAGTTTGAAAGAAAAAGTCTGAAAAAATCAAGTAACTCCATTTATAATATGTACAAAATATAAAACACTAAAACAAACTTGAAAAAGGAAGTTGACAACCTCACTAATTAGAAACTATAAACATTAGTGAAAGAAATTAATCAGTGAACAGTTACAAATCCATGGACAGTTAGTTATACCATGTTCATGGACTAACAGAATTAATATTGTGAAAATACCAATAATTAATATTCTTTTTTTTAATTTTTTTAATATTTATTTATTATGTGTACAATGTTCTGTGTCTATGCCTGCAGGCCAGAAGAGGGCACCAGACCTCATTACAGATGGTTGTGAGCCACCATGTGGTTGCTGGGAATTGAACTCAGGACCTTTGGAAGAGCAGGCAATGCTCTTAACCACTGAGCCATCTCTCCAGCCCCCAATAATTAATATTCTTAAAATACCACAAAGCAACCTATATATTCAGTGCAATTCACATCAAAATACCAATTAATATACTTCACACAGAGAAAAATAATCTCAAAATTCATATGGACCCACAAAAGACCAAAGAGATCTTAAACAAAAAGAATAAAGCTGGAAGTATCACATCAACTGACCTCAAAATACACTGCAGCTATAGTGACCAACAGAACAGAATAGTGGCACAAAAACAGAACAGACAACCCAGAAACAGACCCATTCACCGATGCCAGCTGTTTCTGTTGTTGTGTTTGTTTGCTTGGTTTTGTTTTTTATAGAAGCAATAAGAATTCATACTGAAGAAAAGAACGTCTCTTCAATAATTGGTCGAAGACAAACCAGACATCCTAAGCAGGAGAAACTCAACCCTATCTTTTACTCACCATATGATGACTTACATGTAAGCCATGAAATGAGAGGGGGGGTTCATAATGTTAACTAGACAAAGATATTTTTCTTTAGCAAAGAACTCAAAGACATAGATAACAAGAGCAAAAATAGAAAAAGGGGCTTAAATGCTTTGGCCCAACAAAAAACTGAACAAAGAAACTACAGATGAAGGAAACATTGGAAAGCACACATGTGTGAGGGTTAATATCTAAATTACAATAGAATTTGAAGCAACTCAACAATAAGTAAATTTTTAATAATGACTAAAAAATGAACAAATCACCATATTTTAACTACTGTTGTATCCTTGTGGCCAAACAATGTAGGTAAAGGAAGACTCATTTTGACTCAGAATTTCAGAAAGTGTCCATCCATCATGGCAAGGATGTCAATTCACAGTTGCAAGAACCAGAGACTGTTCATATCCCAATGGACCAATATATTCTGCCCTTATCCTTATTGGCTTTGGACTCAATCATCCTGGGATTCGCAGGGAGCAGTGACTGAGTGCTACTCACAGTGTGATGGCTGGATACCTAGAACACTTCTGCACTGACTAACCTGGCATGCCTCTGCAGGGTGCTTCTCCAACCTCCCTTGAGTCCCTGGCTCTCATCACTCAGGGTCCGCATTGCAGTTTTTAATTTGCTTGATCATGACTGTTCATTCTGAATCTCAGACCTGCCCCTCATTTCGCCAATACTTCCTTTCAGTGGAAAATGCAATCAAGAACAAAGTGTGGCACTGAGGATGCTAAGAATTCTAACAAGGGCATCGTGACTTCTAGACTCTTCTCACTGACACGGCCAGGAGTTGAGTGTGAGTGTGTGTGTATGTGTGTGTGTGCGTGTGCATGTGTGTGTGTCTACAAGAGTATGTGTATGCCAAGATGCATGTGTGGAAGTCAGAGAACGAACAGTTTCAAGTGTGGGTCTTGAACTTCTTCCTTGTCTGAGGACAGGCACTCCCTTGATGCTCACTTCTGCTTACACCACCTGGCCCTCAGGCTCCCAGGGAGTCACCTGCTTCTGCCGGCCTTCTTGTAGGAGCACCAGGATTACAGACACATTCCATCCCATGTACCTTCATGTAAGCTCTTGGGATTCTAACTCAGTGCTCACACTTGCACGACAGGTGCTTTACCCACTGAGCCATCACCCCACCCCTGTGCATGTTTTGGATTTGAGTTTACATTGATATTTTCCATTCAGATTCAGTACTATGAAACCCTCTCTCTCTCTCTCTCTCTCTCTCTCTCTCTCTCTCTCTCTCACACACACACACACACACACACACACACCTGTGTGAAAATCCTCATACACACAAAATGGTTTCAGCATTTCACCATCAACAGCCCCACTAACACAACACTGATATTTAAAATGTCAGCGTTCCTCTGAAAGGTCTCTTGACATTAGACTATCTGCAGTGTGGAAACCTTTGTTTTAATATAAGATTCTCTAAACAAGAAGAAAGAAGCTCAAAGGTCCCCACCACAAAGAAAGAGTGACTCTTAAGAAGACACAAAAGACCTTACTTGACTGTTACACATTGCATATGTACCAATTTAGCACTCCGTGTCACATAGATATATACAATTTTTAAAACCCACTCAAAAAGTCTCCTTGGCAAGCTTATCAATGAAAAGATTTTTAATTAATTCTGTTAACCTTATTCTCTTAAAATATGAATATAACACCAATCTATGTGTACTTTCAGAATGGCCCCTGTTAACATTCACCTTCATGTTCAATTTTCCTGTACCTGTAGTATTTAAACAGGTGATGGGAAGCTTTTGAGTCAACATTAAAGAGCATGTAGACTAGGATACTGATTTCCATAGAAACAATAGATCACTATTTCCAAGAAAAAGTAAAACCTTTTTCAGTACATACATAATTTTCTTCAAATGCTCTTCTAACAGTTAATGTGTGACCCAGTCTTTAATGTCAATCCATAAGCTGCTTCATGAAAACACAAGCATATTATTCCCATAAAATCCAAACAGCCTCGAAGCCAGCGTCCCATTAAAGCTGGCATCCTGATTTGAGGAACCGCTGACAAGGGAATGCTGTAACTGAGCAGTCACAGCGACTGTGGCCTTAGTGAGAACCACAGTGATCTGGGTCAGGGGCTTCAGCCAAGTTCTCAGACACTCTACCAAAACTGATTTAATTGGCAAGTGCTTTTGGCCAAGTCTCATCCTTAAGGTCAGACCTCACCTGTCTCTGAATTTTGTGGCCAATCCATGAAGGGTTGAGGTTCCTGGACCATTATTTCCTATTTCTTATTGCTATCTATGATGAAGACTGAGCACATGTCTGCAGTGGTTTGGATTTAAACTTTGAAGGATACTCCAACTTACCAATGATAAGATATTAATAATATTGTCAAATGCTCCACATGTTAGATGTTAATAACTGATGTCAGAATCAGAAACTTTGGAACCTTGATCCTAAACAAAGAAGTTGAAAATGAGGACGTAAAGTTCAAAACTAACCTCATTATTTCTTTGCAGAATGCTGCCCAGTTTTGTTATGGTGACATACCCTTCATGGTGAGAAAGACCCTAGAAGATCAACAATGAGTGTCATGTGTTTAGATGGTGGACAGTCCCTAATGGGGAACTGACATCCTTAACATCCACCTAGAAACAAGAAAGCCTAGTAGAACTTTGCCACTCCTGCCTGGGTTCCTCCATTGACTTTCCACAATGGTCAACTTTAAAAAGGGAAAGAGACAAGGAGATGGAAACAGTACATAGAATTGTCATGGCTAGAACATGAAATCTCCCCCAAAAAGACTCCTATATTTGAACAGTTGGTGACAGCTGGTAGTGTCGGTTTGAAAGGTTCTTAAACCTTTAGGAGGTGGGGCCTACTTGGTAGACATCGGCTATCAGAAACAGATTCCACCTAAGTTATCTGCTTCCTGATCCATCAAAATGTAGGAAGGCACCGTTTCCTGCTCCTGTCACTGTGGATAATGCTACCCCAGCCACCACGCCTTTCCCACCATGCTGAACTGTTTCCCTGAAACCATGACTCAAATTCTCTTCTGAGTTGCTTCCATCAAGCATTTTGTCACTGTGACAGTAGTCACACAAGTGTAGTGAGGGTTTTTCCCAGCATCAAAGATGGCACAGAGTTGAGGGGTGGCCTACTGCCATGATAGAGTCTTATCCTCGGGAGCCAGAAACCAAATAACCTCTTCCATTTGTACGTCGCCTTGGTCATGGTGTGTTATCATAGCATCAGAAAGGTTGCTAATACACTGAGTACCATCCCACCATGTGAACATCTTGTTTATCTGCTCATCCATCAACAGACACTGGGTTAGATGCTCCTCTTTGGTGATTATGAATAATGCTGTTATGTGTGGGAGTGGGGAATTGCAACAACCTCCTTCACCAGGCACAGCACTGTCTCTCCTTGATACAATTTTAGAGGTGTTCCTTTATTAAACAGGTTGCTCAGATAATTTGTTTTAATGAAGAGAAATATTTGTTGTGCTGAATTCCCAGTCTACCCGCTATTCAGGCTGAGCTTTGTCTGCTTGGGATTCATTAGAACCTCATGACTCAGACCAGTGACTCATCCTCCTGTCAAGGAGGTGGGAACAGGAGAAAAGAAATTGACACATGTAAATTCTTGGTCTGAGTCATGAAGACAAACCCCAATGGTGATTTCACATTTGTTATATTTAGACTTTTATGACTCAATTCAGCTTTATTTTGCTTTATCCTACTTATATATACACACACATACATATGTCTGTGTTGTTTTACATGCACACATATTCATATATTTATACATAAAAGTCTATTTTCTATGATTTTTAAGCTGAAGTCAAATTCTCTGAACTTCCAGGAGGATCTTCTTGCTCATTGTATACACACACGAAATGTCTAATATCAATGTAATGAAATGGGCTGAGCTTCCAAGGGAAGACTAATTAAAACCAAGGACAGTTTTATATGCACCCTCGGTTCTATTTTAAATAAAATCTCATCTCACAGCGAATTGGCCATCAAGAATCAAGGAAGCAAAGGTCAGCTGATGGAGCACAGATGGTGGAAGGTTTACATGACTGTGTCCTTTACGTATAAACCAAGACACGGCGTTCTCATCACGTCTCATGCAGAAATGAAGCGTAAGACCGAGGGGTTCCTTTCCTTGGCCTAAGTATCATTGTGAGTCTGTACCCATCCTAAATTCTAGCCAAACTGGTGCCCTGACCCAACCCAAGCACAATGGAGCTTCTCCATGCCAATCTCTTCCTGCTACATCCTTCCAGCTAGGTAAGTTTCCTCCAAACCTTGACACGCCATGTGTAGACAGGATTCCTTCATCCCCTGCCTCCTTGTTTATGGCTCCCAGCTGAAGCCAAGATTTTATTAGGAATTATCAGCATGATTTATCCTTCTTACCCTCTGCTTCACACGCGTGAGCACGTGCGCGCACACACACAAACATACACACATTCCTACATGTATATATGCACTAAAGAATAGTATGGACTCCATCAAACCTCTAGCACCAGTCATGGCAAGGTCATATAACAGATTATTTGGACTTTCAACCTGACTTGAACCATTTGGCATGACTTCAAATCATGCAGTCACGGGAGTCTGTTTATGCCACACTGTCCCTATATTCACTGAAAGAAATCATATTGTCTGCCTTGGGCTCAAGAGGCAGCTGAAAGTGTACCAGACAGGGACACAGCTTACCAGAAGGACAAGGAAAAGATCAACAAGACCAGACAAAAAAAGAGGGCTGCATGTTTAAACCTTGTACACATTTCATGCAGTGACTTCCAAAAAGAGGTGAGAATATGCCGGCTCTTTTGATAGAAGTCAAATTACCAAGTCAGACAGAAAAACAAACTCACAGATATCTGTCAATCAAACCAGGCTGTAATTGCTATGTGAGCCTGCTTTTATTATTATTATTGTTTGTATCTGGAGATTTGGGGTCATATATTAACACATTAATTGAAATTTTGGTCATAATTATCATGTATTAAGCTGTTGATTACATGGTTGCATTTTGAAATTTTTAATTGGCTTGTTTCAATTGATAAAAGGTAATTTGTTTGGGGATGATGCTTCAAGTTATGTATTTAATTATCATTGAATAGATAATTAATATAGAGGAGCAATAGTAAACAATGGCTATGGTAATTATCAGGGAAGTACACGTATTTGTGCAAATGGGACAGATGAATTTTCTCTCTCAAGTTGCTTTGGTCTTGTTCTGTGCCACAGTGCTGGTCCACAGACTTCACAGACCTAATTAGTGACATCTCTGTCTCATCCACTTCCTCTGCTTTGAAAGGAGCTGGAAAGCTATGAGGACAATGGACATCCTAAAAGCTGCACTGTGGCTTTGTTTGCAGATTGCTCAGAATGCTCCTGCATCTTTTGTCTATGCTCAGAATTCCCAGAGTACTTGACTGAATATTGTATGTATGTCCTATGTATGTATAAATTTGTAGGTATGTATGTACATACATACGTGTGTGTGTGTGTGTGTGTGTGTGTGTGTGTGTGTACCTATGTGTGATGTGCATGTGTGGGCACCTGAGCAGGCCAAAGAGTCCGTCACATATACTCCTTTAGTGCTCTCCAGCTTATTCTTGAAACAGGGTTTCTCGCGGAACCTAGAGCTCACCACATTGGCCATTTGGCTAACAAACCCCCAGTCTCCTCCCGCCCTCACCTCGCACCCAGCACTACAGTTACAGAAATATGCTGCCAAGCTTTGTTTACATGGGTGTTGAGGATCCATGATTACACAGTGAATACTTTACCTACTGAGCCTTCTTACCTAACCAACATGTTTTATTAATTTGTTCCTGAGTCCCCAACCTTACAGAGGAATCACAGCACAAGGAGACTAACAGTTCCCATCAGGTGTGTGCTGGATTGGCACAAGATAAAGTCATCTGAAAGGAGGGAACCTCAATTAAGGAAATGCCTCCATAAGATCAGACTGTAGGCAAGCTGTAGGGATTTTTGTGGGAGGGCCCAGGCTATCATGGGTGGTGCCATCCTTGAGCTGTGGTTTCTATAAGAAAACAGAATTAGCACGCGATGAGGAGCAAGCCAGTAAGCTGCACCCTCCACAGACTCTGCATCAGCTCCTGCCTCCAGGTTCCTGTCCTGTTTCTGTTTCTGTCCGACTTCCTTCATGATGGTCTACAATGTGGAAGTGTAAGCCAAGTAAACCCTTCCCTCCCCAACTTGCTTTGTGGCCATGATGCTTCATCACAGCATCAGAAACCCTAAAACAGGTGCAATCGAATGCAGTGGAAACCATAGCTACCAATGGGTTGAGCATCATCCATCCGCACATCTCAGGTAAAGCTGGCAGAACAGTTTTATCCTGTACCCACCACTGAAAGAAGCTCCCGGTCCCAAAGAAATAGCCACGAGCATTAAGGATCTGATTTTAAACACCTGCTTTGTCTTTCCAAATCACTGTTTGGACCAAAGCCTGGGATCCCATCAGCATCTCCCAGTTGTGGCATCCAGGAAAGGAGACAGCCAGAGCCAGCAGGTGGCTGCAGTGACGCAGTGGCTCTTGCACACTCCCATGGAGGAGACCAAGGGCTGAACTGAAGCTCCCTTCGTGTCCTTGCTCTGTGACTGCATCTCCCCACACCACCTGCATCATCCCTTGGCCTCCCTCTGTCAGAAAGGGGGTGGCCTGCTCCTCACAAGCAAACAGCATTCCCCCTGCTGCCTCCACAGGACTCATTCCATCCAGAGGATCAAAATAGAAGAAATGAGGCCACAGCACTAAATTCTGTCTAACTAATGTAAAGACTAGAGTAGGGTGGACATGGCCAGAATCCAAAATGAGTTATCGAAAGGCTGGGCGTGGAGGGACTCACAACTCTCTCTAATTTGTGTGGAAAAGTCATTAGGCCTGGAGGATAATAGGATCATCTGAAAATCTAGACGATAAAAGAAATATCTGGTTTCTTTCGTCTGATTCTAGAATTCATTTTAAAAATATTTCCAAAAATCTACAGAAATGTAAAAAATAATAAGAAATGATTCTCTTTTTTACATGTATTTATTTTATGTACTTATGCACACCTGGGTGTGTGTATCTGTGTGTGCACGGGCAGATGTGGAAGTCAGAAGATGACTTCAGGAAGTCAGTCCTCCACCATGTGGGTCCAGGACCAAACTCAGGGCATTAGGCATGGAAACAAAGCACCTTTACCCACTGATCTATCTTGCCAGGCCACAAAGCCTATGCATATGGTTATCTTTCAGGAAAACCTTCCCGAGGAAAGGTCAGTTTAACAGAAGGGTGCATCACTAGCTGGTAAAGGCTGTCTCACTCCAGTCTCACACAGTCCTGGGGGAGGAGAGCAGGCAGGACCATCACATGGCTGAAGTGGGAAACTGAGACTGTTTGCCTCTGGTGGGGTGGTGCTAACCACAGACTGCTGACAAAGCCTCTTCCCACAATACCAACAGGGATGAAACCAGAGCGACACCCCTGCAGCAGTGTGCGCCAAACATCAGTCAGGCCATCCCAGGACTTCTCCCAACTGCTCTTCTGTTCATACGCTCTACACATGTGACAGGGCACATATCATAGTGACAAACTTGTATTCCATGTTGTAAAAAGGAGCCAGCAAATACAGGATACTGATAGCTTAGCGTTTGTGTGTGTGTGTGTGTGTGTGTGTGTGTGTGTGTGTGTGTGTGGTTTCTTTCTTCTGAGTTAACCTGCTCTCAACCCAGACACCTCTGGAGCAGTACAGGGTTAACCAGTAGTCAACCTGATTCAGTGTTTCAAAAAGCGCCTGAGCCCCCACACACAGGATGAGGGAAGAGGGCAAGGGATGGCAACCAGGGAGCCTCAAACACAAGTCTCGGAAACATGAGGGGTAAGCCCAAGCTCCGGAATGATGGACTGGCTTGTCCCCACCTGTCCTAGTAAGGGTTTCTATTGCTGTGAAAGCACCATGACCAAAGCAATTTGGGAAGGGGAGGGCTGATTCAGCTTATGACTCTCAGGTCACACGCCATCTCTGAGGGAAGTCAGGACAGAAACTGAAGCAGAGCAGGAACCTGGAGGCAGCAGCTGACACAAAGGCCATGGAAGGTGCTCCTTACTGGCTGGCTCCTCGTGGCTTGTTCAGTCTGCTTTCTTTTACCATCCAGAACCACCGACCAGGATGGTACCACCGGCAGTAGATGGGGGTGCTCCCACCTCAATCATCAATTTAGAAACTGCCCTACAGACTTACCACAGGCCAATCTAACAGAGCTATTTTCTCAGTTGAGGTTCCCTTGTCCCATATCTGTCTAGGTTGGTATCAAGTTGACAAAAACCCACCAGCTCACCACTCCCTGTCTAATCTGCTGCCTGCGATGAGATGCAAGGCAGAGTTTGAATATGTTAATCTTCTGCTTTCCCAGATTGCAGGCTCTCTAAATAAAGAACAATTTTAAAGATTCAATTCCTGTCTCCGCTCATTGGCATTTGCAAGTAGCAGAAAGCAAGATCAGGTATTCCAGCTACAAATGTTCGACCTTCCTTTCCCAAGAGAAGCCCTGACCACCACCATGGCTAGGGAGCTGGAGCTCTGCCCACAGACAAGGGGAATACTTAATAAACACGGTGAGAGCAGAGCATGGGGTAGAGTGGAGTGTAATGCTGTCTCCCTGACCTGCTACGGCCACTGCGCCCTGCAGCCGCCATTACCTGCGCAAGACTTAAGCAACATTCCAACAGAGAAGAGGGAGGGGCTCATGAGGCCCCATGCCCAGCTGAAGAGCTCTTGGCAGTTGAGCAGTTAATGGTGGCTGGGGAAGGGGAGTCTTCAGTGGTGTAGACACTGCTGTTTGCCCATTCTCCAGGAAATACCATCTCCAATCCTTGCTCATGCACTGTACTTACTTAAAGTCAGTGGGTCATTTAAAAAAGAGGGGCAGGCTGGGACGGAGAAAGGGGTAATAATTGGGAAGGAGTCAGAGAGAGTCTGAGGGAGACTAGAGAGGCTGGAGTCCTTATTTGATTTAAAAATGCATCACATATGCATGAAATTGCTATGGAATAAAGAAAAAGGGTGAATTTTATTAGGGGACCCACCTCACACTATTAATGAAGATCCAGTCCATCCCAGTGTTTCCAGAAATGGAGTCTTGATTTTAACACTTCTCTGAAAACACTTGTCCTTTCTAGCCTGTGAGGGTGCGAGCAGCACTCTGGGAAGATGGAGAGTCAGTCCTGCCTGGTCCCTCAGCACTCAGCCCAACTAGGCTTGGGGCCACAGTCAGTCAGGGTACCCGAGCCCGTCACAGCAGCCTATGGCAGGTACCCCTTTGGAAGTCACCATAGAACTGATAAAATTACAAGGACCAAAATCAGAGCTTCTGGTAACCAGGGAGATATGCTTGTTCTTCCCAGCCCACCAAAGCCACTGCCCATCCTTGGAGCTTTGCATAACAGCCGGGCACTGGGGACAGCTGTAGAGGTCAGGAGTCTGTGTGCGTTCTGAGTCATTAAAGTAAGTTCCCAGAAGGGGCAGAAAGATGGGGTCATGTTCATCTCTCCGGCACACAAAGCCCCAGATCCTCCAGGCAGCACGGGTTTCCATACAAGTGAGCCTGGGCCAGGAGCAGCTGAGGTCAGCTCCCAACAGCCTACTTGTGCCACCCATTGCTGGGCCAGGAGCAGCTGAGGTCAGCTCCCGACAGCCAGCCTGTGCCACCCATTGCTCTGCACCGTTTACTATTTGCAGTACAGAACCAGGAACTGGAGAGCAGTAGCCAAGAGGGCCCCATGCCTAAGCCTCCTGTGTTTGTGGCCTTTTTAGTACCTCTCTCTTCCTATACAGGTTTGGACTGTGGACCAGCAGCATCCATCAGAGGGGAAGGTTGAGTCACTCTTGGTCTCTGTCACAGCAACACTAACCCACTCCCTCGCTCACTCTTGGTCCACTCACTCAGAGGAGAGGCACTCTGGTAGCAGAGGGAGGCCAGGTGAGACAACAGGTGACATCTGATCACGTGAGGGAGTCAGTGAGGAAAGGGTCCCCCTGGTCACCTTGAACACCCCTCGTCTCTGTTTTCTGGTTGGGGTCAGAACCACACTAGCTCCTCTTTACTGAACTACACAGGTCCTTTCCTGGATAGACTGTTAGTTAGCCCCTTAAATCCAGCAGATGCCAAACTCACGTACCAGCTCCCTAATGCACCCTGCTCATCCCTCCACCTGCACTGGCTCCCCCATCCTCCCAGGAATGCAACCTGGAAAACCAAGCTCCCTCAGACCCCCCAGCTGGGCAGCATCAGGCTCTGGCCACCTCAGTCTCTTGGTGCTGAGGTTACAGGTACGGCGGGTGGGCAGTTTTCAAAAGGCAATCTCCCCACACTGAGCCTCAACTTCAAACTTCTTTTGCTTTTTCAAGAGAAACACAGATCTTCCAACAAGAATGTCTAGGCTGAGAACCCCAGTGCTTGCACGTGTCTTCCAGCACTGCCGTCTAGGGGCTCGGGATGAAAATCCAGGCTCAGTTCAATTTCGTGAGGACCTTTTACAAAAGACCAAGCCCCCCCCCCCCCCCCGACAGTATGACTTAATGGGACTGCAGTGTGAGCTTCAACGATAAGAATAATGGCTTAATTGAGATATAACTCACTTTCACAGTACAACCCGGTGGTTTTAGGCTGTCCCCAGGTTGTACAATACAAGCACGTCATGTTCCACTTTAGAATGTCTTTATCACCCCCAGAGAAGCACCATCCTCTCAAGCAATGACTCCCCATTTCTCACAGGTCCCAGCCCCAGGCAGCCACTCGTCTACTTTCCGTCTCTAAGGACTTCCAGCTGGAGTCATTTAATTAACAGTTCTCCAGTGACTCCAAGGCATCTCTGTGTTGAGCAGCTCAGCAGCTCCCTGCTCATGCTCCTGGGCTGTGCCTGGCCAGGGATGCCTGCCTTCTGCTCCCATGTCTGACATCCTCCCCACGCTCTGAGGTGCTCTCCCATTGTACCCTCCTCCCATCAACCCCAGGCTAGTGCTCTCTACCTACTTCTCCACCCCCGCCCCCGTTTCTACATGCCAGTGGCAAACCCCCCTCGCAAATGGTGGCCCCGGTCTCCAGTTCCCCTGTCCTCCATTGTAGTCAGGTCGTGCTGTCTCACTCACTCAGACTTGTTCTATCTGAGTCCTTACCACACACTTCCTAGCAGCGGGCACCAGTTTCACCTAGCACCGCCACAGCACAGCACCTTATGCACGGTAGGTGTTTAGCCTACATACTACATACAAATAAGTAATACCACAGTGACTATGAATTTTGTCTTTTGAGAGAAGCTTTCCCATTGAAGAGCTCCATTTTCTCTGCTACAGATTAATTCTCCACTTTTCCTCTAAAGATAATGAAGCAATGCTAGTTAATCTTTCAGGATATACCAAACACTACCAACACACACACACACACACACACACACACACACACACACAGAGAGAGAGAGAGAGAGAGAGAGAGAGAGAGAGAGAGAGAGAGAGATGTGTGCATTTGTGGGGTGTCATTCTGTTTTGGAGGTAAGGTCTTATGTAGTCTAGGCAATGGGCGCTTGAACCCCCAATCCTCCTGCCTCTACCTCCAAGTGTTGGGATTACAGGTGTGCAAGTCACATCTGACTGTGCATGGCTTTTGAACTTCCACAACCATGAGCAGGACAGTTACAACACTACCCACAATTATTAATCCACCACCCTATGAAACACTGTTCCTTCCAACACTTCAGGAAGACCCCATGCAAGGAATTATCTTTTTAATAAAAACTTTGAAGGTGAACAGACCCCAGGTTTGCCTCCTCAGAACAGATCAAGAGCCAACATCGAAGAAGATGTGTGCCCTACATTTGGTATGGACACTGTAGGAAGTAGAGGAAGCCCTGAGTGAACGTCTATTGTTGACATGGGCACAGCCATGTCAACGACCTCAGTGCCTCTGTCCCATGGGAATGGCAAAGCTGTTCCCCGTAAGGACCAGGCTCAGAGGGATGGCAAAGCTTTCTTCAGGGGTCTGAGTTTGAGGGAATGACTAGTGTGTACAAAAACTAGCAACTGCAGCTTCCTCCTCTGGACATTTACAGACTGAGACTGGGGGTCTACAGGGGCCTCCTACCAAGACAAGGAACCCCTCTCCCTGTGCTTCGCACAATAAACAGAGAAGGGGTCAATGCTGCAACAGTAGAAGGTGTTAATCCATCAGAATGTATACGCCTCACCTGACCCCAGCTTTTCTGAGTCTGTGTCTGTCCTTACTTCATCACAGTCCCTAGTCAGGGCTCCAGGACAGGCAGAAGAGATACATTTACAGGCAGCTCACACTCCAGCTAACACACAGGCGTGTTCCACAATCCAAACACTGCCTCAGGACGGAAGGAAGCTCCTGAAAATCATTCAGCGCCTCATCTAACCCGAGCCCTTCATCCCATCCATTATCACTGGATCTTCCCCGGCATGGAGACAGTCCTTCCACTCATTATTTTATTTCTATTGTTTATTTTAAATACAGAAATGCCAGTCTGGATACAGAACAGGTGCCCCTGCCTATAGGCCACTCTCTGCTCACACTGTCTGCCCTGCCACTGTCACTTGAGTTTGACTCGGCTCTGTCAGTGAAAAATTAGACTTCATTTCAGTATGCTAATAGCAATCTCTCCAAAACAATGTAATCAAGGCCTCATGTGCACCTATAATTTCATCCTTGACATAAGCCTGACAGCTATTTATTGTTTGAAAGGGAAAGAAGGGAGGAGGGGGAAGGAGGAGGGAGAGGGGACTCCAACATGTCCCCCTCCCCCAAAACAAACCCAGCAGCTTTATGTTTGAAGGCAGAGTCTTTGCAAAGTCCAAAAAAAAAAAAGGCAATAATCATGGGGTTTACATATGTCTTGTCTTAAGCAATCAAGACAGAGAGTTAACAGAGAAGCGCGTGTTCAGATGCTCCAATTCCCAAACTGCCCACCTCTGATGAGCCAGCTGTGAGCGGCAATTGTCACATTATAATTTAGGGAAAGGGGGAAAAAAAGGCATCAGAATACACACTGGATCAACATAATTATTCACAGCAGGATACTGCAGAATTAATTTAGCCAATCAGAATGATACTTGGGGGCTGGGCGCATAGCAGAGATCAAGGAGAGAAAGCTGGGAGCAGAAAGGGGAGGGGGAAGGGAGTGCCGGTTTCTGAACCTCTCTCTGATTCCGATCATCTGATCTGGATGATTTTCAATGCGTGTGCATGTGATGTTGCTTCTTGTCTCTTTTATTTATAAACACCTGCCTGTGCAACACTCGCACCATGCCAGCGGCCAGGGAGGCACTTTAGAGACACCAGGCCCTGGTGGTAGGACTGCCAAGAACCTGAGGCAGGAACTACTATCACCCTCCTTGATCATGCTGAAGATCAGAGAGGTTCCAACACTGGCCAAGGGCGCACAGAAGGGAAAGGGTAGATAGAGCCAGACATGAGACCCAGGCAGGCTGGCTTCACAGGTGATGTGATTAACCGGCATGGTGAAAGGACCTGGTACCTAAAAAAGCAGTTAGTGGCTTGGCATCATAGCTGGGGACATCACCCGTCTCTCTGTGTAGCTACAGCTTCGCCTTCTTCCATTCCTCTGAGCTGCTTCTCCCCGCTAGATGCAGTCACTGTACTGTACAGAGTCTAATATGGGAAAAGCAGTAACCGGGGGGGGGGGGGGGAGCTTACAGGGCCCATGATGGGGCAGCCTCAGTACTGGGGTAGCTAGCACCTGTCCTCCCTTCCCTAGAAAGACAGAAAATCAACAAACAGAAACCCAGGAATGTCGATTGAAAAAAGGGTTCAGTCAAATGCCCGGCATTTGCATTTTTACAAGAAGAGAGTCAAGGTCACCTGGAAATTTCTCTCCTGTGTTCATATTTGCAGAGTCAGATCGGCTCCATCCGGCACAAGGCAATTTTAGACTACAGTGGTCCTCTTGCCAGATTGCTGGAGTCTGAGGGCAGCCATCAGAGGAGGCCTGAGGAGCCTTGGTTCCCTTGTAAAGTTGGGTTTCAGCTTGTATTCACCGTGTCTGGTAACAGGAAATGACAGGGAGTGGGCAGGATTTTATGTCTGGCCACAATGTTTGATCTATGCCACTGTCAATGAGAACTGTGATTTAATCCATAAGGCTATAGAGGTTTGGGATGAAAGGAGAACGCAGACAAATCCTGATTAACAATCACTGTAACAGCAAAGCAGGTTACCATGGCAACAGGCCTGAAATTATACAATAAACTGGGATGGCATACCAGGCAGATTACTCTGGGAAGGGCCCTTCGCTGAAAATGTTTGGCTTTCTGCACGCTCTTAAAATTAAGATGCGAGTGTCGTGCTTTCGGGGGGCATTAGCTTTTCTCTCTTTTTCTTCAGTGCTCTCTCTTCAGTGGGTCCCACATAAAATGAGGGGCAAACACACATGCTTAGCATTTATAGTGAGCGACCAAGCTCAGCTCAGCTTTCTCTCCCCTGAAGAAGAAGACAAAACAAAATGATGGGAAGGGAGCTTCCTTCCCCAGCATCCTTTCAGTAGAATGGTACTTAACTCCTTGGGTGCAGGACTGGGAGAGCCATGCCTGGGTCCAGTGAGGCAGAGTTCCCAGGGAAGAGAAGGAAAACAAGACATGGGAAAGGGGTTGGGAAGTACATTCTCCATTCCCAAGGATGTTAAAATTTTTATTGTGAATTTTTTTCTTTACAAAAAAAAAAAAAACATGATTTTGCTAGCTGGTGGGGGTGCACACCTTTAATCCCAGCACTTGGATGGCAGAGGCAGGTGGAGATCTGTGAATTCAAGGCCAGCCTGGTCTACATAGGTGGTTCCAGGACAGTAAAGGCTACACAAAGAAATCCTGTCTTAAGAAAAAGAAAAGAAAAGAAGAAAGAAAAAGAGCATAGTTTTAAAGTAATGGGGTTTTTCCCCTCAGAATTTACTCGAAATAGCACCCAAAATAATACAAAGAGGGGACTGGACGACACACTGGCAGAGATCTGCCTGGACTACTATGGCCAGCTGTAACTGACTTCACAGGTGACCTTAGAAACAGGTCTCATCAAGTAGCCTAGAAAAAACAAACAAGCAAACAAAAAACAAAAACAAAACTCCACACCGTTTGAAGACCCTACTTGACAGCCTGTATCAGTTGCTGAGGAACTGTGCCTGTTGAAGCTAGAAACAGAATGGGGGATGGGGCTGATAACTCTGTGAGGGAGGTGCCTGCTGTGCCAGCCTGAAGATCTGAGTACAAACCTCTAACACCCACACTAAAGCAGCACAGACAAGTGCACAAATTGGCCCAGCCTGGGAGGCAGAGGCAGAAGGATCCCTGGAACTCATTGGCCAGCTAGTCTGGTACAACTGGCGAGCTCCAGTTTCAGTGGGAGACCCTCTCTCAAAAAGTAAAATGTAGATTGAATCTAACTAGGGAAGACAATTGGCACTGAACTCTGGCCTCAATACACAAGAGCATACAGACATTCAGGAACACATCCACAACACACACATAAACACAAACATGCACACACATGTGTGTGAACATATTTAATACACACATAAGCATATACAACACATACATACATAGAGAGAAAAGCCCCCAAAAGCATTCTGTAAAAAGAATTAAAGATCTCAAAAAGGGTTTTCTGAAACTTAAGCACTGTGGATATTTGATATCCTTCTTCTAAGATGTAGAGTAAAAAGGCCAGCCAAAGAAACACACCCTGGCCCTGACCAACTTAGCACAAAACCCAACCAATCCCTGAGCACAAAATTCAGCCAATCTCTGCACTTGTTCAAACTCAGAGATTGAAATCTGACCAATTCCCACCCTGAAAATTTTCACCCTGGAAAAGCTCCACCCCTAAGAAACCCTATATAAGCCCTGTACCTGTTCAGTTTGAAGCTGCCTTTTTCCACCCTGGAGGAGGCAGCCACACTCTCCTGGATTTTTCTCTCCCAATAAATCTCTTGAATGAGGTTTGGGTGAAGAATGAGGTTTCGCCGGAATGGAGTGGAGAAGAGAAGTAACAACTTTTGCCAGAAGAAAGCAGAGCAGAACAGAGCTGTGATGGCTCTCACCAGAGCGGGGGGCAGAGCTATTAATTTCTGCAGGGAAACTCCCCAAGCAGAGCAAAGGACTTACAGGTATTGCCTGGCTTCTGATGGCCAAGGTACCCTTCCCTCTAGGGCTGTAATACTTATATAAGACATGAAAGGAAAACCAGAGCTATGAGTTTCTTCAGCCAAGCTACAGCCCTACAAACTCAATTGCTCATTTCCCTAAAAATTTGGTGATTGCTGTCAGTCATTGAAGAGCAATTAGGCCCAGTAGTAAAAAACTTGGCTTTGAAGCAGTAGCTTTAAAACCTCAATCAGGTAACAGACAGCCCCCCTCCCCTACTCCGGGCCTCAGTTTCCCCATATGCTTGCTTAGAGAAGCTTCTGGGATTGGTCACATAATGTTGCATAAGGGAACCATGCTCACACTGTAAGTCTGATCATTTTCTGAGTGCCTACTTCATGCTAGGCACAACCATGATAATGCTGCAATGCCATATTTATCTGAAATACTGTCTCTAGCAAATTTGCTTTGTCACTTTAATTTTATGTCAAAACAAACAGAAAAAAAAAGCTAACCTTTAAAGCAAGCATTTGCTAAGGGTGGATTTCTTCACTTTGGCACAATCTATAGCCCTTTGAGAGACACAAAGCAATGCTGAGAATCATGACACAAGTCACTAATATGACATGCCAGTAGGCTTGGCTGTCATTTCCTAGAACCCAGCTCTCAGGGGTTTTCTTTGTCTCTGTTCAGTGACCTCTCTCTGCCATGTAGTGAGAAGAAGGATGTGGGGAGAGAGCTAGGGGGAGGTGATGGCATGTGTTACATCATCATAGATTTGCTGCTTTGGTCATGTTGCTCCAAAGTTCCCATCTCCATGGCTTCTGGTGAAAACGGTACCAACCCACCCCTGCTGTAGGAAGAGTCCAGCCAGAAATAAAGAAACTGAGGAAACGGGTGGGACAAGAGTGCTCGCAGAAGAGTGGGCTTTTGTTTGCTGCTTCGCTTGCAGTGTCAGGCCCTTAGCTGCTGCCTCAGCAGCCTCCTCCAGACTGTGAGTGCCACACACAGCTGACCAAAGAAGGGCAAGCTAGGCATTGTGGGGTATGCGTGGGGAATACAGCACTAGAACACCGAAAGGATGAATCAGCAATAAACAGAAAATCTTTGAAGTTCTATGTAAACAATGGGGTTGGTCAAATGACCAAGCATGACCCTGGTCATTTGAGAAACCAGCAGGTCTCTCTGCCTCCTCCCGCTCTCCACACACACAGCCATCAGAGAGGTGGTCCCCTTCCTGAACACACTGCTGACACTAGGCTAAGGAGAAGCTTCCTTGCGAAGTCCCCCTACGTTACTATTGGCTCACGCCTCTTTGTCCAGTCATCCTTTGCCACAACTGTCCACTCTCTGCAAAACTTAAATATAAAGGCACATGGTCTTCCCTCTTCCTTTGGTCCTCATTGAAGAAGGACCTGAAGTTTTGTGAAGTTTGTGTTGCCTGAAGTTTTCCAGGCAAGTCTGTGAGCTTTTCCCTGGTCATATTTTTGTTTCAGGTGCCCCACTATAAGCTCATCAGTGGCAACAAGAGGAATCCACCCTCCCCTACACACATGAATGGAATTAACAGAGGCTTGTATATTTGAGCCCAAAGACATACTGATCAACTCCTGTGTTGTGCCAACACTAAAAACTGCTTGTATTTTTTAAATTAAAGTATGAAGAATATTGTTTTTTCATTCTATATCCAGAAATTCTACTTCACTTACTAATTGTACATTATTTCTTAAATTTTTATTATTTATGTGTATATGTCTATGTATGTGTGTATGAGCACATGAATGCAGTACTCACAGAGGCCAGAAGAGGGCATCAGACCTCCTGCTACTAGAGGTACAGTGAGCAGCTGTATGTCTTGGGGCTGAGAACTAAATTTCTTGTCCTTAACCACTATTAACCACTGAGTCATCCATCTCTCTAGCTCCATAATCATGTTTTCTTAAGTATATAGACAAATCTGGCCCAAATAGTACCACATTATTCCTGGTGCCAAGAGTGATAAATTCATAAGCCACAAACTCAATTGTATGGACTATACTCAAATACAGAAAACTCAAATTATCCTTTCCACTTGGAAGAAATGAAAACCTAAAACCTTTCAAATGGTGGACTCCCAGGTCTCCAAAAAAAACAGAACAGGTGTAGAGTAGATAGCTTTGTCAGTGAGGCACTTTCCTCCCAAGCATGGGGAATGGATCCCAAATGCAAACACCCATGTTTAAAAAAGCATGCATGTTGGGGCACACAGTTGTAATCCTAGTGCTGGGGAGTCAGATGGGAGGACCCTGGGGTTCTCTGGGTAACCAGTCTAGCCTAATTGGTAAGCTCTAGATCAGTTAGAGATCCCGCCTCAAAAGAGCAAAGTGAACAGAGAAGTGAATACTTATGAACAACACCCAAGGTTATCCTCTGACCATGACCTCCCCATGCACACGGGCGAGCGCGCGCACACACACACAGGACAGAGAGGACCAATGGGCTATCCATGCTCAACTTATTCTTTGGACCCAGGACAGACACTGCCTGCACAATGATCCCATCTGGCCATGTCATCTGAGTAGCTGGCCAGCTGCTCAGGACACCACACTGTTTAAGTCACTCCAAATCTCTCCTCAAGTATTATCCCCTCTACCAGCAGATCTGTGGTAGTGTGGCTATTTTGTCATGGTGGAATTCCACCTATTCCTCCCATTGATAGGTGCAGGGATTTGTTTTGTTTTTTGCAACTGGTTCTATCCAGATATAATTACGAAAAGCAAAACAAAACAGCGGTGAGCAAGCTCTCTTCCCTGGATGATTCAGGAGCAGGGTGGCACTTTTAGAGCCTTTTATTGCATTCGAAATGCAAATACCATAATTTAGCCCCATGGGGAAACACACCATATTGTTACAATTCAGATTACCTACTATATTGAATCAAAGGATGTCAGTAAAATGATAACATATTTGAGAAGTAGCGACATGAAGACAGCCTTCTAATTTCTCATTCAGGAATAGGGACAATGGTTGCACTGTGGAAGTCAGTGGTCCTATGTGTCTCCTAAGCCACAGGCTGCTCACCATGGACACTGCAGGAAGGATGTGGCCCCCTCTACACACTGTCCCAAGCATTGTGACTCAAGTCCCTCTTGAGGTAGCTCCAACCCCCTTTACTGACACCAACTTACACCATGAACAACCTCCAAGGAAGCTCCACCTTCACCGGACTACACTGTCTCCTTGCTAGGGAGTAGGCCCCATCACCCTCCCTTTCGAACACCCTTCCATTCTCTCTCACTGCTAGGCAAAGCATTCTAGAAACGCTGAACTAGTTCTGAGACACTGGGGTTTTGTCTACATACAATTCTGTCACCCCACGAAGGAGCCTTAAACTGAGAGCTGCATGGTAATCTCTGCCGCCTTGCACAGTACCTGTGTGGCCTTCACCATGTTTCTAACCCTTTTGATATTGTTTCCTCTTAGGAGAACTGAAGACAAAAGAGATAACGATGCCTTTGCTATTTCCTTTTTCCCCTTGGGTTCAAACAAAACAATGAATAAATACACCCTTTGAAAGTTTTGAATTTAGCCTTGCTTCCTTTATCTTCTACAGTGACTATATTCACATACCAGTTTTTAAACGTTTGTGCAGGAAATTGCCTCAGGAAAGGACAGAGCAGAGCTGGCTGCACCACGCACTCTGAGCTCCTCACATCTCCTCCACAAGCACATGGGGCTTCCATCTGTTTGATGCACAGTTTCCTTATGGCTTGGATGCTGAATTTCCCCATGGTAGTGCTCTTGGGAGGTGGTAGCCTTTCTGGGAGGAGGCAGCTAGTGGGAGGTCCTTTAGTCACTGAGGACTGTGGGAGCCCAATCCCCTTCTCTTACTTTTCTACTTCATGGCCATGAGACCATCAGTCTGCTCTACCACATGCTCCCCAAGATCACCATCCATCCACACCCCCAACTAATGGCCTAAAAGCAAGTAGTCTCCCCAACCATAGGTTGGAACATCCAAAATCATGAATGGAATTAAAACTTTTCTCTTTGTACATGAATTGTCATGAATTATCTTGAATAGTGACAGCTGACTAACACAGGTTCTGTGTAAGACCTTCTTTGGGAAATAGAGTGTAGTAGATGAGGCTAGAAAACCACTATGAGCTGTTTAGGTTCCAACATTGTGGGGCTGGTTTCACCTAGACTTAGGTCACAAAATAATTCTTCCATGTAGCTATTGCTCAGTGCATCATAATCCCCTTAGAATGAAACGGGTTCAGAATAACAGAAATGTCTATTTCAATGATCTAATTGGGGCAGCCCTTTATGCTATAAAAGAAGCCAAGTAGCAACTTTTCAGCATCAAAAGGATCTTTCAAATGATGGTCACCAACTATGGAGTACAACATAAAGGTCTAAATTTAACAACTCCATAAACAACTCCTTTGCATGCACAAATACAAAGGCCAGTTTTCAAAACTGCGCTGGTAAATTAAGTTGAGCAGGGGCGTGGGAAAAGGGAAAATTAGAATGAAATACAATGTCTAATCTGTATGAAAATGTTATAAAGAAACTCACTGCTTTCAATGCTAACCTACAGGGAATTAAGAGAAATAATAGTAGGATTGAGAAATAAGGGTGGAAAGGCTGTTTCTGAAAGTCCCAGTGATGACTTCAGTAGATAACACGGGTGTGAGACAGATATGAATTCTTGTCTCCATCCAATGTCAAGGTTACTATGGAATTCCATAGAAAATGACACTCATGCATCCAGAAGATGAAGAGCTGTCTTTCTGAGCTTGTGGAAATGATGAGCTGAGGGGCCACAGTAGACAGCACCAGGCAGAAATGCAGTGGCTGGAGCAGGACACACTTGCTAATCTTAATAAATACATTAGTGGAGATAAGAAGCAAGGCCATGGTCATGGGTGGACAGAGGTCCATTGTTATCCCTGGCCTGGGTGTGGCACCAGCCTTACCCAGGGTCACCTAGAAGAGGCCACTGCATGCATTCCAAGAGTCACCGCTGCACCTGGTCATGTCCCTTGACTCCACTGGCCTGTTTCCACAATGTATGAAGAATTAAACCCAAATAATAGGCAGTATACACTTTACTGATTTCCAGTCCTTTCAAAAGTCACAAATCACAAACCTACAGGGATGTTTGTGACCATGGATATGCCAAATGCAAGCATTTTCATCAGTGTTTAATAAGACAAAGCTTTAATCTGTGTGTGCGCATTCCTGTGAGACCCAGGAGCACGTATGTCACAGAGAACTTGTGGGCGTCAGAAGACAAGCTTGGGTGTCAATCCTCACCTTGCACAGTTTTGGAAATAGGGTCTCTTGCTGTTCACCCAGCACAAAGCAGGCCAGCTGCCTGCAAGATTCTCAGAATTCCCATCTCTGTCCTCAGTCTCTGGGATCATAGACAAGTGCTACCACACCTGGCTCTACTGCACTCTGGGGGTTTGAACTCAGGCCCTCACACTTCCATGGGAAGCTTTACCCACTGAACCTGATAGAACTTTATTCTTGTATATGGAGAGAAAGTAATGGGGAGGTACCAGTTGAGGTCAGGGTCAGCAAATCTGTAGAGTACAGAGGCCATTATGGAGGTCGGAAGAGGAAAAGATAGGCCTCAAAACTGGAACCATTTCTCCCTAAGACTCAACTTTCTGAAGCCTGTTGAGATGGGTAAAGGTTGTGTTGGGGCAGGGAAGGAAATGAGACTCCTTTGGAAAGGTCTGGAAACAAGAAGTAACCTGCTCCTGAGCCAAGTTGTCATGTGTGGATCTGCAGGTCTTTCTGACGGACAGAAAGATACCCAAGTGGCTCAAGATGGCAGCCAGGTCCACTCTTCACACAGCCTTTCCTGGATGAATGTCAGCGGAAAGCCCTGAACTGTGCACGGCCCACCCTCCCTCATCCTCTACACAGCAGATCTCTACGGCCTGCAACCCATGTGTTGTTTTCTTCTCAGTCAGATATGTCCCATGCCATGCTTGCTTTGATGGCCTAAAATCCAAAACCAACTGGGGAATGTGAAACACGGTGTTCTGGAAGTTGCTGTGTGGTGGTCCCGGCCTCCCCCAGCGAGAGCCTATGTCTATGAAAGCCTGGCATGAACATGGCACCTTCTAAGCCCTTCTAAGCATTCCTGGGCTTTTCGCTTGGTGATGATCAGATGAAACACTGGAAGAGTTTGCTTTCTGCACGGCTGGCGGTGCCTTTCTGGGAAAATTCCACATATTTTTAAGGCCTCTGACATGTGCAGGAAGCAGTGAACTTCCAGAGCAGTGTTTGCCAGTGTGGGCAGAGGCAAATGTGGCCTGGACTGAGCCATGGGAAACTACTGATATCCAGCTCTCCTGGCTCATAAACACGACCATTCGTACTGTTCAGCCTGTTTACCCAGCACAGAGGCGGACAAAAGCACAGGATGTGGCCACTGACAGAAATTCAGCCGCTGTGTGTTGCATTCTAGGAATGGGAGCCACACTCCCATTTCAATTTTAATTTGCAATGCAAATTTTAGTACGATAATGTACATTAAAAAGTCAACAGAATACGTGGAACATCACCACATCCCTGTACAACTGAGATTGCCAATGTTACTGTATGACTTCCTCTGGTTTTCAACACCGTGGACTAAAACAAAAAACTCCCATTGAAGAGCAGCATTGACAAGACTGTTACACCAAGTACACTGGGATTGCATCTGCCATCCTAGCGCCCGAGTGTCAATATTTAAAATACATTTCCTATCATCACAAGGCCTTTCTCTGAAGTCATCTGAAGTAGGCACCCCTGTCCCCTGCAAAAGATGGCAACATCCCCCATCCAAGGCTTGAGTGGCTGTTCACACTATGGGAAGAGCCTCTCTAAGGTTCTTACAAAGGAAAAGAGAGGGGCTGGAGACACCGTTCAGGGGGTAGAGTGCATGCCACACAAGTGCAAGAATGATCCAAGCACCCACACAAAAGCTGGGTGCACCTGTGATCTTAGCACTGGAAGAAGACGGTAGGATCTCTAGGGCTTGTTGGCCTGGCTAGCTCCAGGTTAGTGAGAGGTCCTGTCTCAAAAATAAGAACACAGTGAAGGAAGACATTCGGTGTCAACCACTGGCCTCCACACACATGTGCACAAACATGTGCACACACGCATGTATAACATGTATACATACATATATACATAAGAGAGAGAGAGAGAGAGAGAGAGAGAGAGAGAGAGAGAGAGAATAAATACCCTGTGTATTTATTTAAGAGCGAAGCATCAACACCAAAGGTTAAGTATCTGGCCCTAAAACGAAGGTGCCCCTCTCATTCCTCTTTGACTGCTGTGATTTCTTCTCCATTTTCCTCCCCACCTTCAAGCAAAGCTGAGGTCAAATGTCATACAAAATTTAAGTGCAACTGGGAGATTTGTTCATTTAAGTTCCTCTGTTGGTTCCCTTGGCAACAGCTCTAACTCTCAGAGCCTACCTCGGATACAGAATACTCCAGCAAGAGCTCTCTGGGGTTGATTTCTTAGAAAGCCCACAGTTGGAGCACGGTTTGTAAAACAGAATTTGAACAGAACATGTAATGACATTGACATTGTTAAACAAAGAACTCAAGTGGGCTCTTTGCAGACACAGACATATTTCAACCAGACATTTGGTTTAGCTGCCATGTTCTGTCAAAGGAAGCTTTGTCCTCCTGAACGGCCCACTCCTATCTCTCTAAAATGCTCAGGACTTTTCTCGGGTCACACTGAGTCTTAAGAGCTCAGATGCAAAGCTTGCAGTCACAATGGTCCAATGATTGTACAGTGGCTGTGAGCCACGAGGACAATTACTCCAGAGCCCGTACAAGACAATGAACTCCACAGCCCAAGGGCTCTTGTCTCCTGACTTTCCTAGGGAGATTAAAAGGCAGGTACTCACCCCACATAGAGATGACAGACAAAGCTGTCTTGTCCAGCCTGGTGGAATCTTTCAGGGTTCCTTACAGGAGCACGAGTGACTTAAAGACAGGTATACCATAGAAAAGTTCTACCTTCAGTCAATCTTTTATCTCCTTTTCGTGTATGTATGTGTACGCTCCTGTGCGGGAGGATACACATATGTGCGTGCACATATGTGTTTGTACATGAAGAATCCAGAAGACAACTTCAGACGCCATTCCTCCAGTGTCATGCTGGGTTTCTTACGGACCTGGAATGTGCCAATTAGGCTGGGCTGGCTGGCCAGAGAGAGGCCAGGAATGTGCTCACCTCTGCCTCCCCAGCAGTAGGATTACAACCATGGGCCACCAGAGCCAGCTTTTAAAATGTAGGTGCTAAGGATTGAATTCAGGTCCTTGTACTTGTAAGACAAACCCTCCACCAACCCTCGAGCACTTTACCCATAAATACTTTAACATTTTCAAAACCCATGTGTAGCTGAGGCAAGACAGACCTCAGGGAGAGGTGACAGGAGGGTATGAGTCTTAGGAGCCTCCCTCTTCCCATTGTTAGCAGCCCATTACCACGTGCCCATCTGCTATGCGGTTCTGTTTATCTTGCTGCCATGACATCACAGCCAACTCTGCCCCATAATGAAGGATGGCATGTATGTTCAAGTAGAAGGCAAAAACTGAGTGTTGGTGTGTGTGTCACACCAACAGTCCACACGGGCACTGTACTTGAGAGCAATGGCGATGCAGCTTTGCATCAAGCAGTTGGCCCGAGAAGCTCTACATGCAGTCTGTCTGATGACTCCAGCAAGAGCCGCACTGGTGATGTCAAGTGCAGCTTGTCCCAGCTGGTGGGCCACAAGTCCAAGCCCAGGCTGTGGGGAGCTAAACCTTTTCTTGTCTCCTTGATAAGAGCAACCAAATTGTGCCTAGAATTTCATGACACTCATTCCAGCGGCAGAGCAGAGAGACACAGGCGCAGGGCAGCTCAGACACAGGTTATCCCAGCATAGCATCAGAAGAGAAAGATGAATGTGTAACCCTGTGCATGTCAGAGTCCTTCTCAGAGCAACGCCTCTGGGACAGCTGCTGTGTGCATAGTCCCCAGCACACCCCTGCACATAAGCCACTGAGCTTTGGGCTGAGCACCAGCACTGTGATGTCAGTGACTCTTCCATCTTGGGGCCATCAAAGCTCAGGTGTGGACAGGCTCAGAGGTTAAGGGATTGAGCTACACAGAAGGTAAATAGCAGAGACCGAGTTTGAACCTCAGCTAGCAGACCTTACATGTATCAGAGGGAGATGTCTAAGATTCAACTGTGATTTTGCCATGGCCCTGCCTTGACAACATGCAGGCAAAATCATGACCAAGATTATCTTATCCAAATGCCTTCTTGGTAGAGAGCCTGGGAGTCAGCACACCCCTGTGGGGCCTCCTCTTTCTAACATGTGCCAGTCATTATGAATCTTAGCGAGCAGTCATGAGGATTCAATGCACTGCAAGGCACAGCGGCTGTTGCTCCATCAACAATGACCCCCAGTTTCTAACCACCCTTGCTAATGGTCCTTGAGAAAAGATGGTTCAAACGGTACCCCTCGGGCAGGAGAGATGGTGTGAACCTCTAAACCCAGCACAGGAAGATCAAAGTTCAAAACAATGAGGGGCATACCTTAATAACAGACTGGGGAACCCAAACATCTTTCCAAACAATCTGCATAGACTTACCAACCCTGAGTGTTGGGCAGTGCTAGGCTTTTAAAAGACACTCTCATAGAACTCAGCTAAAGCTGGGTCCTTATCATAATTTCTACAAGGCCAGGCCTGCCATCAAAACTTCCAGCCTTCCGGCCCTAGTATTTGTATGTAAGTGGCCCTAAAGCAGTTCTCCTAAGTGTGAATGGAGTCTAGCGAGGCTGGAAGTTGGAATACTGTTGAGTGATGTCACTCACTCTGTGCCCTGTGCGCCCTGTGACTGTGATACTGGGTGAATCACAGACTTTGTGAGTCTGGCACTTGACAGCATCTCGTGAACAGGATTGCTGTTGGACTTTTACATGTCCTGGGAGTTCATTCGTGTTACAAAGACAGTAGTGGAACAGTAGCCTTGCATGTCTCAGACATGGCAGGGAAACTGAGGGAAGACAGCTCTTTATTCTTGGGTGGGTCATAGAACACTCTCCTTTCTAAGTGCTTGACTATCTTCCCTAAAAGCTCAATATGGTGAAATGATTAAGAGACATATTTCTTGAGGGTGGGGCCCTCTAGCAGGATCAGCGTCCTTCTGAGAGTGTCCCCTCTCTCAGCCCAGCATCGAGGTGGTCATCTACAGCTCAGGAAGCAGTTCTCACCAAAAGCCACGAGTATTTGCACATCGGGTGCCACACTAGATGCCACAACTCTCTAACTGCGAGGAATCAGCAGCTGCTCGTGGAGCCTCCAGAGCTATGGTACTGTGCTATAGCAACCCCCACTAAGATATCACTGTAACCAGGCCCTGGTGCTACTGAGAACCATGCAGCTGAGCATGGCCTGGCGGGGTGCAGTCATGCAAGGATCTGGCACCAATGATGGCAGAGAAGCCATCGGAGAGTCCAAATTTGGGATGGTTAATCTTGTCAACTTGATGAACTTGATACCCATTTAGCTCCTATATTGACTGCAAATCATTATGGAAACAAATCTCTGAGGATATCTGTGAGGGAGATTCTAGACTTTGTTAACTGAGGTGGAAAGACCTACCTTAAATATGAGAGACTCCATTCCACAGCTGGGGTACTAGACTGATTTAAAGAGGAGACAGTGAGCTGAGCCCCAGCTTCACTATCCTCTGTTTTCTGACTGTTGAGGCAATGTGACCAGCTGCTTCATGTTCCTGCTGCCATGACTTTCCCTCCATGACGTACTGTACCCTCAAACTGTAAGCCCAAATAAACCCTTCCTCCCTTCCTCCCTCTCCCCTCCCCGCCACTTCATTCCTTCCTTCCTTAAGATGTTTCTTATTAGAAAGTTAACCAAGCCGGGGCGGTGGTGGCGCACGCCTTTGATCCCAGCACTTGGGAGGCAGAGACAGGTGGATCTCTGTGAGTTTGAGGCCAGTCTGGTCTACTGAGTGGGTTCCAGGACAGGCTCCAAAGCTACACAGAGAAACCTTGTCTCGGGGGGAAAAAAAAAAAACAGAAAGAAAGGAAGGAAGGAAGAGAGGGAGGGAAGGAGGGAGGAAGGGAGAAAGGAAGGAAAAAAGAAAGAAAGGAAGAAAAAAGGAAGGAAGGAAGGAGAGAAAGAAAGGAAGGAAGGGAGGGAGGGAGGGAGGGAGGGAGGGAGGAAGGAAGGAAGGTTAATACAAAACTTGTTTTGTGAATGGAGAATTTACTTCCTCTGGCCCAACTCCCTATTCACACAATGATCCGGACCTATGTCACATCAATGAATGGCACACTCAGATGAATGGAAAATGACAATCAACCTTATGCATTTGATTGACAAGTTGGGCAGTTTCACTCTGCGAAACCTTGAGAAGAGACAATGCGCATATCAATCTTCCCTGGTTTTCCCTTTTTAATCAGTTGAGAAACTAAAACCCTCAGCGAGCAATCGCATAAAGGGCTTATCCACATTGTTCATGTCTTCCCCATCAAGCCATTACTTTCTATTAGAATAACTGCCTTTTCCATTACAAGCAAATGGCATACACCAGGAGCTGTTGCTAGCTGCATAAGAAGGAAGACAGAGGTTGTTTCTTAGAAAAGGCATCACAAGCCCCTTCTGTCCAGGTCAGCCTAATGTTTTGCCCCAGGTCAGAACACAAGCAGCAACAGAGTATCTGGGCTGGATGCCAGGTGACACTTGTCACAAGCTGGGGGCTGTGGGGAATGACATCTTCTGAGTCAGTGGTTCTATGCATGTAAACTAGAATCTCTGTGTGGGACTTGGAGTCCAGACCACTAATCAATAGCCAATAATTCCTTCTCTGAGGGGTCAGAAGTACACATCAAGAAACTCAGCAGTCCCGACTTCACATCACTGCTGCCCAGATATTTGCGAGCACTGTCCTACTAGCGCAGAGGGCCTGCCCTGCAACCATCATCTCTCTCTTTGCAAGCTAAGTGCTACCTGCCCAGATTCTGCCTAAGTGAAAACAGTTGAATGCTACTTCATCTCTCTCCTCTGCTCAGCCTGCTTTGACCCCATCAGCTGGAAGTCATTTCTTCCCTGCTTCAGTTCCCACTGAACTGTGCTGTGTGTAGAACATCTGGCCTTCCATGTTGCATTTGAGGACGGGAATGCCCATATGTCCCTTTTCCTGCAGGGCCGGCTTCAGGAGAGAAGACTTCATATCAGACTCACCTCTGTATCCAGAGTGTGTGACAGAGTGTTCATCGGGAAGGAAATAAACAGCAAACAAAGGGACAAAGGAAGAAGCCAGAGCCTGTGTCCTTTCCAATAACTTTTATGGTTCTGAGTTGGCGAAAACAAGCTGAGCTTGCTCCACAGATCATTAGCATTTCCATATCCATGCTCAGCCTGCTAATAAAAGCATGCGCAGGATTCTGAAAGGCCCTATAAGAAGGATTTTATATCCTGGTTTTAGCATCTCTGGCATCTGTGGCATCTAAAACCTGAAAAAAGCGATTTCTCTGAGGTGTTGTTAGCTATGTGCCTTCTAAGCCCCAGAGACAATGTGCTGGACTCTGCTAAGAATGCCAGTTTCCTTTCCAGCCGCTGCAACACACACACACACACACACATGCACACACACACATGCACACACACCCATGCACACACACACATGCACCCCTTAGCTACCACTGGAATTGTCGTTTGCTTTGTATGCTTTCAAAGGCACTGTGAGAGCCACATCCCTATGCTATTATTGGTGCTGCCCACTTCCCTGTGTGATATCAAAGAGCCCTCCAAAGTTTCTTTGTGTGCGCAGTTCCGTGTGAGTGCGGAGTGACGTGAACATTATATTTCTGGTGAAATGCCTCATCCACAAAGCCAACCCAATTTTTATCTAATAGTTTCCCAGTGAAGAAAGGTCTAGGGGTCAAAAATCCAAGCAGTAACGACCCCTATTTTATCCATGCTGAGAGAAAGAGAATGGTGCCTGTGGTGCTGTCAAATCCGAACTAATATTCACATATATGGTGGGATTTAACATATCAAGAATCTCATGGTGGGGATTAAGATGCCATATATATTTTCCACTGAGTCATACATCAGCCAAAGTTCAAGCTCTCAACTTCTCCTGAACTGTGGTATTTGTTACGGTGGAATTCAGGCAGCCTCTAAGGTAAAGCATTCCCCTGTACCATAAACAGTCATCTGATGGGTAGAGGGGGGTTCACTACGCTATGCTAAACATTTACCATCCACGACAATGGCAGCAATGCAGATCAGTCTTTGTGAACACCTGAAGAACATTCCATGTGCCCTGGCCCATCCACAGGCCCTGTCATTCCTAAGAATACTGTCAATACTGCCAATACATGGGTGGGGGTACATGCTCACATAGTCTAAGATCCATGTCACTACTGCGTATTACATGTCATGCATTACAGATGTGCATAGATGTGTCTCTAGGGGGGGGAAGGGAAAATGTAGGACATGGAGCTAGTGTTGGCTGAACGGTGACTCTATGCAAGCCAGAGCCAGAACTTCACAAGATAAGGAGGTCTGGACACAAACTCAACTCAACCACTTACAGATGGAATGCCTGGTCCCCAGTCCTTTGCTTTTTGGTCTCCTGTTGCTAGGATGGAAGATTGAAAGGGGCACTTAATTCTGCCATTAGTAGCTCCTCTACCTTTCTGATGTGCACCATCCAAGGCCCTGGAACCTGGGGTTTGGCTCTGTGTCCATCTCAGGACACTGGCGCGTACCTTTCCTCCTCAGCATCTTCCTTCTTTTCTGACATTTAAATTTGTCTCATTTTTTATGAACTCCTTGAGATCGTAAAATGTATTGTGATCATATTTACCTTCCTTTCCCCAACTTCACCCAGAGATTCACTCCCAGTCTAGACCTACCCAATACTTCGTCCTTTTTATAACCATCCAGTTCAGCTTGTGTTGCCCATATTCTCTTGGAAGTGGGATCTTTCGCTAGAGTAGGGATGGTCAGTCTACCAGGGGTCACATCCTTAAAGAAAGCAAACGCGTCTTTTCCCAGCAGCTACCAATTGCCAACAGCTCCTCCGCTAGGGACAAGACTTCACGCCCACCCCCCTTCTCCATGCTGGAATTTAGGCTCCTGCATCTTCACACTATGGACTGCCTGAACATGGGTTGCCAGAGAAGAGTAGGAGATGGGCACCGTCTCAATGATAAACCAAGGAAACATTGTTTTCAGTCATTTCTTCACCTCATTATTGTATATATGCCTCACTTCTTTCAGCTCTCTCACAACCCTGAGAGGTGTGTGTGTACTTAATTCTCATCTTTAAAGTCAAGTACCTTTTCCAGATCTTTCTTATCATCGGACCTATGTCTACTCATATCTCTGCCTGTGGGATACAGTACTTCATTGTTTCCAGAAAGGACAATGAGAAGAGAAACTGAGATGTCTGGGAATATGTGATAGATGATGATGTCTTAGCTCCAGCAATCAACTTGATACAAACAACCTAGCGTCCCTGGGAAGAGAAAATCTCAGATGAAGCTGCCTCCACCGATTGGCCTGTGGGCCTGTCTGTGTCTGTGAAGCATTTTTTTTTATTGCTAATTCACATATGATGGCCCAGGCTACTGTGGGTGGTGCCAACCATAGGCATGTGAGCATAGGTTATGTAATTTATGCAATAAAGTAGACTGAAAAAGTCATGGAAGCCAAGCCAGCAAGCCGTGTTCCTTCACCATCTCTGCTTGAGTTCCTGCCCGAGTCCCTGCCCTGACTTCCCTCAGTGATGATGGGCTATGGCAGGGCCGTGAGAGCTAGATTAATCCTTTCCTCTGCCAAGCTACTTTTGGTCTGGTGTTTATTATAGCAACAGAAATCAAACCAGACAAGGGGAGCAGCTGCAGAAAATGCATGTTGGGCTGCCTGTTAAGAAATGCCTGGAGTGGGGAAAGTGTTTGCCACGTGAGGATAAGGGCTCCCCTTTGGAACCCTAGAACGCATATAAAGCCAGATGCAATACAATGCATCTGTAACCCCAGAACTCCTATAGCAAAATGAAAGCTCCCAGAAGCTTGAGGGTCAGCTAGCCTAGTACCCATGGTAGTAAACAAGAGACCCTGTCTCAAATAAGGTAGTAGGTGAGGACAGTCACCTGAGGTTGTCCTCTGACCTCTACACACATAATGCCATGGCACACACATGCATACACGCACACAAGATTACACACTCGTAGAAACATGAAGATGAGGAGACAGCACACAGCCCAGTCCAAAGGCCCAAGAAACACTCACCATCAAGATATTTGGAAGCTACCCAAGGAGACAGACTGTCTTCCTGAGCACCTGTCCTGCAAAAAGTCAATGTAAAATTCAATTAACATAACAGGCTTTGAATGCCATTCATTCTTGCAAGCCCATTGCATAATAAGCACATCCCGAGCTTTTGTTGGATGAATGGCATGAGAAAGAAGAGCCAAGTGACAAAGACCTTTATTGCAGGTGGAGAGGAACCAGGTGCAACATGGCATCCGTTTCCCTTCAGGGAGATCTGCTGAACAACAATACCTCAAAGGTTCCACCTCAGGAGAACAGGCTAACGTGAGGGGTTCAGAATGTAGCAGTCAAAATATGGGCTATCTGACCTTGAATCTACATATGTTAATGCTTTGTGCTGTTGGAATTTTAAGAAGAAACTTTAAAGGTCTCTGAGAACCATCTGGCAACATCAAGCACCCATCTTCTGTCCTCCTGTCCCCAAATATACCACAGTCCACAGGCAGGTCCCTAGCATGCTGTGGCTTAGGAACAAATCCCCTTGAAAACCCTGGACAGGTGGCACATAATCCCATCCAAAAAAATCATCCCACATGTGTGCAGTATAAAAGCCAACCCTCTAGAATCTCAGAGAAAAAAATACCCCAAATCCAGTAGGTTTTAAATATTCATATACCATAAAGATAAAAATATTAGGTTTTCATACCTGTATTTCTTTACCTGTATTTATTCAAACTCTGGCATTTTAAAATTACTGATCCTTCCTATTTAACTACAGACTTTTGACTTTTAATCAAGCTAGTTATGGCAACGCAATCCTTTTTTATCAATAAAAAAGAGCCTGAATCTCAATATCAAAATTTCATTGGTTGTTGATATTAAAAAGAAGGATTGAGGAAGTGTGACTGCATTTTGGAGTCCCTCTATGGTTATCAGATAGTATGGGGAAATTAGGCTCCCCCTGGGGTTCTTTGTCTCATTAGTAAAAGAATTTAAGAGTAGACTCTAACAGAGGTTCAGGAACACTTCATTAGGGTTTAAAAGAGGAAAAACTCCAAGACTATAAACCTTCTGCTCCAAGGAGAAGCATGGAGGAGAAGGAAAAATGGCACGCCATGTAAGCTGGCCTAGAGGTCAGACACATGGTGGACAGGCAGACACACCGTGGAGAGGGGGCTTTAGAGAAAGAATAAGGAAGTCCAAAATGTCAGCAAAGCCCAAAGTGTTAGGGAAAGCATGCTTAGAACAGACACAGGAAGAAGAAAAGGGAAAATCATGCTTTTCTAAGTAATCTAGAAAATCAGGCAGACTTAGGAAGCAACGTAGCTGCAGCCCCATAAGCTACTGCACTTAGAATGGGAATTTGAGGAAGGAAAAGCACAATATCTCACTGAAGGTTTAACTATTCTGCCCATCTCTTTAGCATGATTAAGATGAACCTGCCTTCTTAAAGGCAGTCCTCAGCTAAGTGATTGACCATTGGGTCAATCTGTAATATTACGTCTCCTGTCAGTGAAGGTTTTTTTTCCCTACCCTAACAAGACTTTTGTACCTGAGACACTCTACTCTGGTCATGCCTACCCTTGAGAAACAAATCAAACCATTAAAATGATCACTAAACACAAACATGACCTCTAAACCATGATTCAAAATGGAGTTACTTAAAGATGGGTACCAATGGTTCAGACCCTATCCATTCGTCTGTGCCAACGAAATTTTCTCATGGCTGTGATGGCTCCCTATCAGAATGTCCCAGGCCTGATCTCATGCCCTGTGTTTTTGAAGAATGGGTAACATCAATGTGTCAATGTTTTCATGACAAGAGGACAAACAGCTCCCATCATGGTCAGGTTTGCTAACAATCTGTCTCCAGGGCACTGATACCACTGTGGAAGCTGTTTCTATGGCCATACCAACAGTCAGCAGAGACCTGGCCCATGCTCTCTCCCTGCAGGCATTCCAACTCTAATCATAGACAGTAGTAAGCAAGACATGGGGGCCAGAAAGCCCCCCAGCAATCAAGAGCTGCCCCAAAGGAAGCTCCAGCCTTGTGTGCTCCCTGGGACAATCTGTCACAATTACTGGACTCATCTGGAAAAATCTGAAGGCTAAGCCAGTCAACTAGGGTCACTCACGACTGACAAAGAACAGCAAGCGCTTCAGTGTAAAGAGAGGAGCAGGGAATTACGCCAGGGCCTCTTCCTGAAGTGTGTGCTTTCCTTTACTCTCACAATTTAATATCTCTATTTAATGACAAAATGAATTATCCTCCAAAATAGCAAATGTTCACTACCTTGCTAAATAATAAAATACATTTTCCCAGCACACAAACTGATCGCTTTACTCTTACACCAGAACTGATGTGAAATTACATGTCATGAATTATTCATGTCACTCAATTTAATTCAATTATTTTACTGAATTCATATCTAATCCATAAAAAAATGTTTAACTCAACCACCCCCAAAATCATGTCTTGCATCCTTGAATAATAGATTTCTTGCAAAATTTCAAGGAAGATAAGTGGCTATCTGGTTGGAAATGGCAAGGCAGATCACAATCACAATGATGAAAATAATTTTAACTATTTAGCCATAGCTCCTGTTCTATTTACCGACTGATGTCTCAAGGAAGATAGTCTATTTAATATCAAACTAGAATCAGAGCAGCAGGGAGAGCGTCTCAGATCCAATTACAGTACCAAAGCCATTTAGCTTTTCTGCAGAATTCATACCTAGAGCAGGCAAGCGGTTTAAATGTGGCAGCGCCACACCCGACGAAAAACTCAAGTTGGGACCTGCTGACAAAGCCTCCCTGAACGGCCCAGGGAAAACCATCTTTCCCCACCCGAGACAGAAGCCCTTTGCTGCCCACACCGTCATAGCAGGCTCCGCTTCCGAGCTTTTTCTTACCACTCATCTCCCTAGAAAGCTTGACAAATCCACTGGTGGTTTTCCACTTGTCTCCCCATCTGCCTGTCCATCCCAAATACTGGCATCATTTGGGGCCATCTCAATGTCCGGGGCGGGGGGGGGGGGGGCGGGGGGACCCTCTGGCCTCTAAGTTCCTCTGTATCTTTGAATTCCCTTGGCTTACACCACCCACACTGGAACTATCTCCAGCGATGCAGCCCTCCACCCCTGCAGCCCCAAGGCTATCAGGCCCTTATTTCCATTGTCACACCTGTTCTCTGCCAGCATCCCACTTGCACTGCCTCAGCCCTACTCTGCTCTGCTGTGTTTTCCTTTCCAGCTAGAGCACAATTCGATTCCTCCCCCCCCCCTTTTTTTTACAGGCCAGCGACTAGTTTGCTTGCTTGCTTGCTTGCTTGCTTGCCTGCTTGTTTAGAGACAGGGTCTGAAATTCCAGGTAGCTAAAAATGACCCTGAACTTGTAAGCCTTCTGCCTGCACCTCGCGAGTGCTGGGATTACAGATGCACACCACTGCAGCCAGTTTATGCTGAGGATGGGACCTAGAGCTTCATGCTTCCTAGGCAAGCACTCTACAGAGCTACATCCCATCCCCAGTGATCTTTTATATTTTTAAACCCCTTGTGCGGTGCCTGCTCCCTAGCCCCAGGCTCCCACTGAGTGGATTACTCTGGGCAGAGCAGGCTGCAACTTCCACTGAGCCCTGGGTCTCTTTCCTTTGGTCATTTCTCTTTAGCAGCTTCAGGAAGCCTAGAGGGACTTGTGTGCTTGACAGATACTTTTATTTAATTAATTTATTTATTTAGGTAAGAGTCATGCCTGTATAACTTGTTTGTTAACAGCACCTGCCGCATGCTGGGTAATGCCATTAGCTCTTTCGGTGTTACTATGGTAACACATGGGGCATTCTTTTTAGAATGGCGCCATTCCTATGATGTTCACAATTCCACCTTTCTGGTAAATTCATGTCTGTAGTGGCCAAAGGCACAACTCCATATTTCTACAGAAACTGAGAGTTGGAGTTAGAACTCAGAGATCCTAAAGTAGTTTAGGAACATATAGTGTGAGGATAAAATGTCCCCCACAGACTTCCATTTTGAAACTTGGCTCCCAGCTGGTGGTGGCATTCTGAGAGACTGTGGGTCTGGGGAAGGATATGCTTTGGGATTTATAACCAGCCTTATTTCCAGCCCTGTCTCTGCTTCCTGATCCAGAGAGATGTAGGGAAGTAGGTCCACTATCTCCCACCACCGTGGAGCCACCTCCATAGTGGACTGTGCCTCCTCAAACTGTGAATCAAAACAACCTTCACTCCCTTATGCTGCAACCACATCCATACCACCAAGTCCCTGGACTGTCTGAGCACCCCAACCTAGGGAGCACAGCTTGAGGACTCCACAGCATGGGCTCTGGCCTTGGGCAGACTATGCTCTGTGGCGTCCTCCAGGCTCTAACAAGCCCTCTCTCCACCTAGTCTTTCTCAAGCCTTTCTGTGCCTCAGGATCCCACACCATCATCTCACTCCTACCTTGCAGAAAAAGCTAGGAACCATCCACCATCAGTAGAGTCACCCACGCCACGAGCCTCATGGCACCCATATCATCCCAGGGGCATTTTCAAGTTACTAGCTTTCACTGAGTGCTTCTAAAATTCTGACATGACTTGAATGCAAACAAAGGTCTCTCTCTCTCTCTCTCTCTCTCTCTCTCTCTCTCTCTCTCTCTCGTACTTATTGGTCCATGTTTCCAATCCATCAGCCTCTTCCAATTAACAGAGAAAGCACTCAACAATGAGAAAGAACCTCACAGCACTCATTTTGGCTCTAGTAATTGTGTCCTTCGGTAGAGGAATTCCTCCATGGCCAAACTCAGGCAAGAGAATTGGGGAGATCAATTTCCAACCAATCTCTCAGCTGTCCAGTCTCCTAATAGTGTCTCCCATTGGCCAACACACCAGAAGCAGAGCCAGAAAGCCCTTTTGTAGCCCATCCAGGCACAGACGAGGGTACAGAGGGGGTCTGGAAAATCAAATGGATGGATTGCATATAACCAGAACTGATCCTGAGCAACGCTGAGGGCTCTACAGGACTTGAAAACAGTGAACCCGATGTGTGTGGCCACACTTCCATTCTCTCCTACTGCCTCTTCTAGCCTGGGAGTGGTAAAACTGATACCAGCCCCTGTGGGCTCTGCTTACCCCATTGGGCTCCCTTGACCCTGGCCACGTCTTTGTAGGCAGTGCTTTTCCTGAACTGCTGTTCCTTAGTCTCCCTGAGTACAAGTCTTCTATAATCCCAGCCTGCCCCAGGACCTTAGAAATACCCTGTAGAGACAACTCCAAAGTTCATTGTCCCAGTGTGCTACACGAGTTACAATTCTAAAACGCAGCCCTCCAGCCACATCGCCTGTTCGGCACACAGGCTCGCCCTCACTGACCATCTGGAACTTTCCAAGAATTGAACACTTAATACTTTTTTTAAAATCTGCCACAACATCCTTGAACAGTTTTCTCTTCAAAACGAGGGCTGAGTGTGAATCATCCGGGGGACCCACATGCTGATCAGAGAACCGAACACACAAAGAGACACCTTACCCCTATTGCTCCTCTACGCAAGAGGCGCCCACACTTGACTCATTCAGCCCACACCAGTAGAGAATGAATGCAATGGGTCTTCTGTCATTTCCTCCAGATGCTGAGGAGTGTGACCAACAAAAACTCAAATGACAGGTCTCGCTGTGTCCTGACATCTTGCTCAACAAGACTCTTTTCTTTTCACAAAGGCCTGCTCATATTTTATTATAAAGATTTGCATTTTATGGACAAATTATATATCACTATTAGAGTTTGCCAGAAATAATACCCCAGATAATGGGTCTCCACAGAGCTAATAGCTTCAATTCTCCCAGTGATGTTAGAGGGTGCTTACACAGATATAACTTTGCATTATAAGGAGGCAGAATTATAGTCTATATAGAGTCCAAGAGGCTAAAAGGTAACCTCTAGATCCCCCATGTTCACAAGAGGCTCCCAAAGTCCTGGAAACAGAGGTAGTTTGTCTATAGTCGAAAGGAAGAAAGAAAGAAAGAAAGAAAGAAAGAAAGAAAAGAGAGAGATAAAACCTGCTGTAAGCATGGCGACAGACTACAGAAGTCAGGACAAATGCTTCAAATTGAGGACTGTGTCAAAGATAACATATTGGGGTAGAAGGGGAAACAGTGGGAAATAAGGACATCAAGATGGTTACAGCTTAGCTGTGGTAAACTTCAGAGACCACACTCAAGCATTTGGACTTTATTCTAATGGTAATGGGAACTCACAGAAGTCTCCAAGGGAAGATAGGTTTAGACCCACAGTACTCCCTCAATGAAACTCCTAAACTGCAAGTAGACCTGGCCTCTGTTGCTCTATATCATTCAGGGGCCAGATGGAGCTGTCCCCCTCACATCTATTCATGTTCGTGGCACACAACTCTCAGTTGATGGCTGGTGAAGAAGTGGCCAAGAACATTTATTGTGTAGTCTTTCCTATAAAGAGGATGTATTCCTACAACTAAATATCCCCACCAAGGTTTTCCAAGCAATGAAAAAAGAACCAATTCACAGACAAGAATTTAGACTCATAAAATTCAGCGTATGCCAAAGATTCCCAGCCTCTGCCATGCATCCCTGTCACTCTTAGGGGACGGGGAAACATAAATAAAACGGTGGGGACTTGCCCTGAAACTTAAACCTTTGACTCAGCACCTGCATCTTTCTTGATGGAGGAAATTAAACATCTCCTCAGAGTGATGAAGGGTTTCTATGTTCGTATTTACACTCTGCCCTGGTCAAGATGATATCTGTGTGACTGCAAACAGGAGCGGGAACCTAGGATCTTTCACTGTTGAGGCAATCAGAGATTCTTTCATGAAAATGAGGGCAAATTTAGGTTTACTCTCATAGTTTCGTAACTGGCTCATCAGAGCAAATAGCCCAAGATATGAAAATTTTAAATGTAGCATAGAACCCTCACAATTAGGGCACAAAGAGTTTGGAATGCAAACTCTTAAAGATACCAACATCAGTAGCTTTAATTACTTATTATCTGTAAGCAAAAGATGCTGTATTTGATGAGTGACAGGCATGAGCTCAGAAGCTAAGGTCCCTTCCAACATCCAGAGTGCAGATCTTACAGCCAAAACCCACACTTCCACAGCCCTTTCTAACTAAACACATCATGCTGGCCTGTGCTGGATCAGGAGCCCTGCAGACCCTGCCAGACAAAGGTACAGATTTTTCAGGTTAACTTTGCTGCCCCATCTAAGGACTGTTCTGTGCAGATCAGTTTCCCCTTACTGTGACATACTACTTGACACAAGCAACTTTCAGGGGGAGCGCTTTGTTTCTGTCCACATTCTCTGGAGTTTAGGTCCATTATCATCAGCTCCACAGTGAGGCAGGATGTGCTGGTGAGAAGACTGTGGGGCAGAGGCTGCTTGCGTCTGCACAGCTGAGAAGCAGAAAGAATGCCTGTGCTCTGGGCTTTCTCATTTTATTCCATGAAGGCCCGAAGCCAATGGGTTATGTCGCCCACATTCAGGAAGGTCCTTTCCCCTTTAGTTAACCCTCTCTGGAATCACACTCAGACACACCCAGACATGTGCTTTACTAATCTAGCAGCTTCTTGTTCCACTCAGATGCACAACCAAAACTAATTAGCATGCTTCTCCTTCAGTGCCCCAAGCTCTCCTAGGCCTGGTCTCTCCCCAGACTGCTCCATCTTGTCCCATCTTCCGTCATGGGATTCAGCCCTGAACAAAGCAGGGCTGATTCTTTAGAAATGAGGCTGCAGCCCTGCTTAAGAGGTGTTTGAAGAAAGGACACTTGGGAAGTTTAAGACAGAGCCAGTCATCAGTCTCCACGTGGCACTTCAGGGAAGAGTCACACAGAGAGGGTTTGAGCAGAGACCAGAATGGTCTACACTTCTCAGGCTGCACTAGATAACATGCCACCTTTCTCTCTGCATGGCATCCACAGTGAAGCAGTAGCTAACCACAGTAGGGCCTAGAGAAAGTCATGAAACTGGACTATATCATGCAGAATGTTCTGGGCACAGAAAGGTTGGTTTTCAAATACATGAAAGGCTGTCCCATGTTAGAATTAGTATTTGGACTGAACAACCCTTGAAAGTTAAAAAAAAAAAAAGTTGGGATATAAATAGGAATGTAACAGTAAAAGAGAGGAAGACCACAGCATCACATGGGGTATGAATAGGAAAGAAACAGTAGCAGAAGGGAAGACCACAGCATCCCATGAGGGTGTGAATAGGAAAGAAACAGTAACAGAAGGGGAAACCACAGCATCACATGAGGGTGTGAATAGGAAAGAAACAGTAACAGAAGAGGAAACCAAAGCATCGCATGGGGGTGTGAATAGGAAAGAAACAGTAACAGAAGGGGAGACCACAGATGCGCAGCTCAGGAAAACAGCTTGCTGAAAATAACCCAGGCCAGGTGCTGGTGATAAAGAGGGAGCTCCACTGTAAGGACTAAGGAAGACACTTGACACAAATGCTGCAAAAGATATGGAAGGACCAGAAGAGAGACTCTCCTGGTGAAAATATGGAAGCCATGCTCCATGAAGAGAGTGTAACAAAGACCAGGACACATTTCCAGATGTTCTTCCAGACATGTTCAACATGCCAAGCTGGTGAGAAGTGGGCTTATGTATATGTGGGCTCCTCTAAACAAACCTTAAACCTTCCTGCAGCAAGAGGAGCATGGTTGACTCTCTTTGGGCTCCAGACACCCTCCACATGGAAATCCTGATGGCTAATAAGCTAGGAGAGACTACAGGAAGAGCCCACAGAATCTACAGCCTGAAAAAAATTATCCAGATATAAAACAGAGAGGGGGAAACAGGCCTACTATAATTGTGTGCATGTGTGTGCATACACTAGTATATGTGTAAAGGCAGGCGCACACATACCACAGTGTGCATGCTGAGGTTAGGGGACTGCCACGGGTATCATTCCTGACCTGGTTTGAGAAAGGCTCTTTTCATTGTTCTTCTGTTGTATATGCAAGCCAGCTGCCACTAGCTGCCACCAGCTCCCAGGCATTTCCACGTCTCCATTTCTCATCTCTCAATAGGAGCCCTGGGATTGTAGAAGACTAGGCTATGCTTCAGGAACTCATGTGGGTTCTGGAGATTGAAATTTGGGTCCTCATACTTGTGTGGCTAGTGCTCTTACCACTGACCCATCTCTCTCTCCCTAGTGTCTCTTACAATAAGAACAAAAATTTCGTCAGAATAGGTCAAGCCTTGCTTGTTTCAAACCCATCCTCAAACAACACATTAGTGAAATAATGTAGAATGACAAAGGTCCAGAGAGTGAGCCTCAGTCAAGATAACATAGTACCACTGGCCAGGGATGTCTGCGGGATGTGCGGATGTCTGTATGTCATCAGACTCAGTCTCCTGCCTGAGAGCCTTGGAATGTAAAGCCTGGGCTCTTGAGAAAGAGCAACACTCGCCCCACGAAGGGAGAGCATGATCCCCTTGACCTAACATCCTCGTTAGTTTCCTATTACAGTGATGAACACCATGACCAAAAGCAAGTTGGGGAGGAAAGGGTTTATTTGGCTTACACTTTCACACCATAGCCTATCACTGAAGGAAGTCAGGACAGGAACTCAAGCAGGGCTGGAACCCGAAGGCAGGAGCATGCAGAGGCCATGGAAAGATGCTGCTTACTGGCGTGCTCCTTAAGCTTGCTCAGCCTGCTTTCTTATGGAACCAAGGACCACCAGCCTGGGCCCTCCTCCACTGATCACTAATTAAGAAAATGCCCTACAGTCAGGTCTTATTTTCAGCAGAGGCTCCCTCCTTTCAGATGACTCTAGTGTGTATCAAGTTGACATAAGACTAGCCGGCACGGCTAACTCTGTAGATGTCGGAGCTGCAACTTGATTCCAGCTCACCGACTTTTCACTTGCTCCTGGTGTTAAACTCCAAGCTGGAAAAAGCTTTGTTGCCAGTAGTTTGGACTACAGGATATTGCCTAAACATTTTCACGAGTAGTTCTATTGTCCAAAAGATATCCAATGGGATTCATGAATTGAATGACTTCACCTCTTCACTAAAATTCCTCATCACACAAACAGACCTGCCAAACTCCTCCATCAGAGGTCATATAATACAGTTTCAGATGCATAAGTTTGGATGTCAGTGTTGCACCTTAAGAAACGAAGCAGCTGGGCAGTGGAGGCACGCCTTTAATCTCAGCACTCAGGAGCCAGAAGCAGGTGGATCTCTGCAAGTTTGAGGCCAGCCTGATGTACAAAGTGAGTTCCAGAACAGCCAGGACTGCGCAGAGAAGCCCTGTCTCAAAAGAAGAAGAAGAGGGGAGGAGGAAAGAAAGAAAAGAAAAGAAGAAAGAGAAAACAAAGAAAGAAAAGAAACAAAGGCAGCATGGATGGTCTTAGCATGCCAATGCTATGAATACAACTTAAGTCACATTGAAATTACGCTCTAGGAAGGAAAGTGTTAACACTGGCTTGGCCTACAATATCCAATAGGGTTCCTCTGCCAAAGCACTTACTTTAAAGGCAGTCACTGCATTCACTTCGTCTCCTGGCCTTAATTTAGGTTTTGCTATGCTCGACAATTTCAATGCCAAGAGGAAGAGACTGAGTGAGAAAGGGGACGTACTGGTCTGAACCTGGAGAGTTGATCTAATTGAACTGAAAAAAAAAAAATTAAAACCCTCCTCCATCTGCTCGGCACACCTGCTGATGGAGCATAACCACAGGTAGGGAGGAAATCCATCAGAGACCAGTTATAAATAGACCTTTATTTCATCTGCTAAGAGCTTGGCAGCCGAGGTGGGAGGGCTGCCTACGCGCTGGCAGCCACGAGAAAGCACTGTGCTGCTTTTATGCTTCAGTGGAAGGATCAGAGAGAAAAGAGAACTGAAAAACAATGAAAACTAAAGTGGGATAAAATAAAATGAGGCAAAAGTCCCAGAAGCTGATGTGGCCGCCAACCACCAAGCAGTTTAAGGATGGCAGATGCTGATGGTAAAGGGGGAGGCCACCTGAAGACGGATCATGCCCCTTCACAGGAACTGAGCGGAGACAGATGGGTTCACCCATCACTTTTAGAACAAGGCTGACTGGTTATTTATAAGATAAACCAAGAAAAAAGAACACGGCTCTAGGTTCGGTCTCCACACTGCCCTACTGCCAACTGATGTGTTATTAGCATTTGATGGCTGAGGTTAGAGGGAGAGTCATCTTTCTTCAGGGATGTGGCCCCTGGTAGGCTCCCCATGCTCCAGGGGATGACTCTATACCCACGCACATGCCAGCAGCATTAATTAGACTCAATGAGTTCTTTTGAGAGCAGGGGCTGTGGGGAGAACATGAAGTTGGGAGGGAGATATAACTGGAGGGTCTAAGAGGAATTGGAGGCGAAGAGGGAGGGCATGATCAAAACACATTGTATACGTGCATAAAAGTGGGATGGATGGCTCATTTTGATCAAATTTCATAAGCAACTAGAATGTAAACCAGGAGTAGGAAAATGTGTCCATGAAGAAGAAATGGGTATGTCAGAGGACCATCCCGGGCAGAGGTCTTGGGTTCCTCCCTCCAGGTATGTGAGAAGGAACTGCTCTTCATATCCTGCTGCCTCTAGAACAGGCCTCACAGCCAGGTCAGCAAGCAGCAATTGGTAGTGGTATTTCATTTCTATTTTAATAAATAATAAAGCTTGCCATACAGGCCAGGCAGTGATGGCACACACCTTTAATGCCAGCAGCCACACTAGTTAGCAGTGGTGATGCACGCCTTAAATCCCAGCACTAGAGAGGAATATAAGGCAGAATGAGACAGGAACTCACTCTCTTTCAGCCTGAAGATTTAAAAAAGGTAAGAGCTCTCTAGTGGCTTGGCTGCTTTGCTTTTCTGATCTTCATGTTGAACCCCAATATCTGTCTCTGGGTTTTTATTAATCGTGCTACAGCAGTTAAAAGGGGGGGAGGGGGGCGGGCGGGGAGAATCACCTGCAAGGAAACAGATGAAAGGGTCCACCGGAAGCAATGACTGCCCAAAATGGGCCTAATTTGGAACCAGAGACTCAAGGGCAAAAATGTCAGTGGTTCTGTTTCTAAATAAGGCCCTTGAGAAAGAGGTGAGGGAGAAAGGGGGTTTATATTTATCTCACTTGCAGAAGTGTAGGCTCTCAGAAACCTCCCTCATCCCCAAGAACATTAAGGGTATCATCAAGAAGATAATGACCCGCTATTCTGTCGCCACCAAGGACAACAAGAGAAATGGGATTGACTGTGTCAAGGGAGAACTAGGTTAAATGGAAGAGCTTCCTGGCAGCAAAGGTTATTAAACACCGGGAAGGAGAAGCGATGGAGATTAGGGTGCTCCCTGGAGGTCTTTTCAAAAAGCAGAATAGCTTGCCAACTACCTGGGGTCACTTAGGTACAGTTCTGCCCGCTCTTCTGGCCTTGATCTGGGAGCTAAGGCATCCCCTGGCCCAGTCAAGGGACAGCTACTGTCATTTTTTTTTTTTTTGTAATGAGCTCTCAGAAGGAGAATAAGCATTAAGAAAATGAGAAAAACATGCTTGGAGCTAAAACTCGCTTTTCTTTATTTAAAGAGTACACTGGCTTTTTGTTTTCTTTCTTTTTCTCCTCCTCCTCTTCCTCCTCCTCCTTTATATATTTCCAGAAACAACCAAACTGCATCCTCACAGATCTGCTCTTTTGAAGCGTTAACAGGAACATGGGTGGGAGATGGTGTGTGTGTGGTGTGGGGGGGCACGTTCTGAGCCGATGGTGCAGCCAACCCTGCTGTGGGCCTCCACATAGAACACAGCTCATCTGGGAAGCCGGGACTCAGCCTGGACGATCTCACTCATCTAGCCACAAAGAGACCAGTCCAATGATCTCCTTACTGGACAATTTTAAAGAATTTGAAGTACTTTGTGTTTTTAATTGGGTGTGCGCGTGTGTGCTGCATATATTGCACACGAGTGGAAGTGCTCATGGAGGCCAGAGAGGGCAGCGGGCCTCCTGGAGGTAAAGATGTGAGCAATGGGGATACTGGGAACCAAACTCAGATCTTCCAGGAAGGACGAACCTGCTTGTAATAGCTGAGCTATCTCTCTGGCCTCTGTTTGTTTGGTTTTTTTTTTTTTAATAGCTGTTTGTATGTATGTGCCTATGTGTATGCATGTAATGAAACACTGAGTAAATAACTATAAAAACGAGGACTAAAAAAGATGGCCCAATTGTATGTAAACATACGTACACATATATACAGAGAGATATGTTTATATATGCGCGCACACACACACATATCCAAGATGATTGCATATTCTCTAAGTCCATGCTCTCTATTGTACCTTTCTATATAGAGAGAAACAAGCCAGAGAGTGAACAGACCTACAACCTTGGCCATTCTTCCTCTGCTGTCACAATGGTGGCATACCAGGCTGTGTCTAGGCATCTGTTGATCTTCTCCACCCCACTGAGAGCTATCTCATCATTTAACCCTGAGGGACTCAGATAGGATGAGGAGGACAGACTGACTTATGGGTTAGGTGAATGGATGAATGACCTGGGACTTACCAAAGGACACATGTTCCCTATTGGAGGAGGTACAAGCACAGAGAAGGAGGAAAAAGAGAAAAGAAAAGAAAAGAAAAGAAAAGAAAGGGAAGTAGAGTAAAGGGAAGTGGGAGACACTAACAGCAGAAGCAGCAGCATCTTGCGCTAGGGAGATTGCTCAGCTGGGGTAAAGTGCTTACCTTGTAAGCATGAGAACCCAAATTTGATCTAGAACCCACTTAAAGAAGGAGGAAAAACAGGTCAACTCTGGTAGTGGGCATTTATACTCCCAGTGCGGAGGAGGGAGAGATAGGTGGATTTCTTTGGCTCACTGGCCAGCCAGATTAGCCCACTTGGTGACTTCCAGGACAATGAAAGACTATGTAACCCAAAACATGCACAGTGCCCGAGCAAAGACACCTAAGAAAATTCTTTGGCCTCCATACACACATGCACACACTTGCGTTTGCACCTATATACACACACACAGTCACTCACACACACACACTCACACACAGTCACTCACACACACACAGTCACTCACACACACACACGCAGTCACACACACACACACTCACACACACACAGTCACTCACACACACACACACTCACACGCAGTCACACACACACTCACACACACACAGTCACTCACACACACACACACACTCACACGCAGTCACACACACACGCAGTCACTCACACACACACACACAGTCACTCACACACACACTCACACGCAGTCACTCACTCACACACACACACAGTCACTCACACAAAGCATGTGCATGCACATAGCACATTATTCTCCTACTGAGCCCCTGACAGAGTGAAGTGGCTAAAAGACAGCAAGAGAATGGAGTTGGAGACAGAAGGCTTCATCTGAGTGCTAACCTTTTCACCAAAAAGGCCAGGCTGCACTTCTCTGAGCTACAATTGTCTTACCTATTGGGGGGGGGGGGGGGGAGTCTGTCTGTCTGTAGCTTAGAGGACATGAAAACGGAGAGTCTGCAATTACATGTAGCATTACTTTAGTACGCTCTTTATAAGACTTAAACTGAGACACAGAAGGCAGGTGTACAAAGATGCTAGCATGGAGGAGAAATTCAGCAAGGCAGGAAGAAGGACCCAAGGCTCCAAGAGAAGGGAACCCTTCCCAGGTACCCCCACCTTTCTGTCTACAGCTCACTCACAGACTTGAGTAGGGATCAAATTCAAGAGTCAGTAGGCACCAAGGGAGAACCAGGCTCCGCCCTTGGGGAGGGCAATCCTCCCAGATCCTGTCTGAAAGACAGGCCCAGCAAGCCTAGTTTGGCAAGACTTGGCTCTCACCAGTTATTAGTTCCTACTCAGGACTTTATTGACAACCAAGATCCCTGTCGAGAGGTAAAGAAAGTGCCTGCAGAAACTTTACGAAGTTTTATAAAGCTTCCTAAACAGATTTCTGCAGTAATCAGCAAGTGAACAGAGGGGCAGTGCCCAGAGCATCCCATCCACCGCCCCGCCCCTTCTTGTCTGCATCCTCCCTGTGTTCTTTTGTTTTGCAAAGTGATTTGGGAGATTAAGAGGGTTTTGTTTGGGTGGGAGGGCAGCACCCTGGGTAAGTAAGTGCTACTTGATTGCACAACAAAAGACCACGAGAGCTTCAGCCACAACTCAGCCCCACTGGCCCCAACAGTTTGCTTTTCTCAATTAATTTATTTTGTTAGAAGAACTAAGAGGGGAAGGGGAAAGCACCCGCAGCACAGAGTACACTCTCTGTATAGAAAAGGTTGGCATTTCTTCTAAGGGCAGAGAGCTCCTGTTTGGTAAGCTGCAAGTGGGCTGGGACAGCGCTTGCATTGCTGCTGCGGTCTAAGAGCTCAGTCAACAAAACTTCACAGGAGCCATGGGCTCCAAGACTGGCTCCTGGGAAGCAGGAATCGGAAATTGAGCAAGTCTATGTGGAAAATTCGAACTTTATCCCCTAACTATTAAGAGGATACAACTGCAGCCCATTGAAAGAAATATCAGTTAGTCCATTTTGAGCATGGGCTACAAGCATTTATTGTGATGAAAATTGTCTCTGAAAACAAAAAGTGAAAGCACTTCAATATTTTAAACATATGCCATAGTTTATTTCAACAGTCACCACAAAGAGTACATGATACATATTTGTAATCCCACACTTGGGCGTTAGCGGCAGGAGAATCAGGAGTTCAAGACCAGCCTGGTTTAAGGCCAGCCTGGACTACTTGAAACCATGTTTTTTAAAAGAAAGGCACCGCCAAGAAAAATGAAATATAGAGCAGAGATTAGGAAGACATTTTCAACTCATAACGCATATAATAAAGGACTCATTGCAAAGCATGCTACAAATTTATAAGGACAAAGCAGCCAAGAGAAAATTATAAAGAGGCTATATAATATACAGAAAAGGAAATATAAATTACTGATACAGAAAGATACTCTATCCCACTAAGCAAGCAAGCACAGAGATAAAAACAACAACAAAATATACTCTGGCCACTAGATTGGCTCAGAGTTAAAGTTGGACACAGGCAGGTGTGGATGAAGATGAAGCGAGCTGTTCCCTCCCCAGGGGCAGTTGCCTAGAAGTATAAGCCTGTGTTACAGGGGCAAGCGGACGTCCTCAGCAGTGAGAACCCAAGTTCAGGTCTTGCCCAAGGTGGCCCATGTACAGGCAGGTGATCAGTCAGGGGAAAGTATGACAGCATCCTTAGCATTAGGCAAAGACCCAAATATCCATCCACCAAATGCATGGACTGCAATGGACCCATGCTGTCAGCATAGATAAATCTCAAAACTACCTGACTTTGCAAAACAGGAAATAGCAACAGTTCCACACCATTTTAAAGCTGGTGTAAGTTGTAATTGGGTAACACAAAAGTTACATTGTATACAGTGTGTCTAGCTAACACTACAAAGTATGTACCAGAAAGTTGCCAACTTCAGGCTTTAGTTTACATCTCAAATGATCTCACTTCTTAAAAAAAATTAAAAATACCTGAAGAAAATAAGTACAGGAATGTGTTCATCTGGGATAATGGGTAACTGGGTATTCATTCTGCCTTATTCTCTGTACTTGAAAGTTTTTCCTGAGTAAACATGCTTTAAGCATTTTTAAAAGATACTCACATAGTCTCTTGGCATGTGCAGCTAAGAAGCATGAGCATCAGGCACAGCACCATTATCCATCACCAGCATGTGCTTGGGGAGCTAAACTAGATCATTATCACTCGTGCCTGTGTCGGACCCATCAGCTAAATAGCTCCAGGCACGGTGCTCCATTTGGTATTCTTGCCAACCCTTATATACAGGTATTAGGACAGCCGTTTTACTGACAGGAAACAGTGATCATTAGAGTTTGAGGAATTTTTCCCCAAGATCACTTAGTAATGGATCCACTACTGAGATCCCGTATGGACAGTGCCAGGGACAGGTGCCCAGAGAGATCTGAAGACCTATGACCTCAGAGACACACATCATCGGTAAGGTCTGAAAGCAGAGCCTATTCCGCAAATAAAGATCTCCATCAGTGACACGCTTACCGCATTCAGTCAGGTCCACCTCTCCAGACAAGCCTTTCTAAGACCCGGGGCTGCCTCTATAGACAAGCTGTAAATATCACCTCAAAACTCATGATGTGTTGCTGAGGAGGGGAATGAAAAACCTATCCCGGTAGGATTTTTCAAAGACTGGAAAAGGTGGCTGAGTGAATGAGGCACTCGCCACATGTGGGCTGGAGTTGGTATCCAGAGAACCCACTTAAAAGCCAGGTAGGTGTGGCAGCTTTCCTGTAATCCCAGTGTTTGCCAGACCAAAGTACAGGATCCTCAGGGCAGGCTGACTAGCTAGACCAGCTACATCTTCCAGCTCAGGCAGCCATGCTCCTCGGTAAAGAAAGTGAAAAGCAGCCAGGAAGACATCCAGCATTGATTGACCTTAGGCCTCAACCCCATGTGTATGCACATCCACAAACATGAACACCCACACATCTGCATGCACACAAAACACACACACACACACACACACACACACACACACACACATACACAAAATGCTCCCTAGTTAAGGGAACTATGAAAAATTCCAAAGTTAATAAAGCAGAAACTGTTATTTTATCTTTTGATGTCTTTTATTAGGTGTGCTAGTGACTATCAGCACACACACTAATCACAGAGAACTGAGAAATTAGAGCAGGCTCAGTTCCTGCTTTGAGGGTTTGTGCCACCAAACACACACTGCACTAAGGTGGGAGGGAGCCCAGTGGTCAAAAACACTTGTTGATCTTACAGGGACCCTGGAGTCAGTTCCCAGAACCCACAGGGCAGCTCATGATCTGTAACTCTAGTTCCAGGAGATCCCATGCCCTCTTCTGAGCTCCATGGGAACCAGACAATCACATGGTGTGCATACATACATGCAGTACAAATATTCATACATATAAAAGAAAATCTACAAAAAATAGCAGCACACCAACACATACACACACACACACACACACAAGAAAAACCATAACACTGCACCCACATAAACTGTATTTAAGGACTATATTGCCCACCCAGGCCCTGTTCAGGTTCAAAAGCAACCACAACATCAAGTTCAAAAGCAACCACAAAAATAACAGCATTGGGGCTGCAGAGATGGCTCAGTGGGTAAGAGCACTAGCTACTCTTCCAAAAGACCCAGGGTTCAATTCCCAGCACCCACATGGCATCTCACAACTGTCTGTAACTCCAGTTCCAGAGGCTCTAACATCCTCACACAGACATGCATACAGACAAAACACCAATGAACATAAAATAAATATAAACAAATAATTTAAAATACTTTAAAACAAATAAAATAAGAGCATCACCTACTACTGAAGGCCATGCTTCACTCCAGCCAGCACTGAGCAGGTCCCTCACATCCTGGGTTGTCCATGAGAGTTGATGAAGATCATGGACTTCTCCCTAACTCACAGAGAGAAGACGGTGCCCGCTTCCCACATGGCTCAGTGTTGAAGACTTGGAAAAGATGCTAAAGCTTACATGAAGTGCCCAAAATGTCTAGGATAGAGTCAAAAATCACTAGTCCTACCAAAAGCCAAGAAAAATCTTCATTTGTACCAGAGATGGTTAAAAATGCCAAATCCAGCCTGGCAAGATGACACAGTGGTAAAGAGCACTTGCTACCAAGCTTGATGAACCGAGTTCCATACACATAACCCACAGAGTGGAAGGAGAAAGCCAACTCTCACAAGTAGTCCTCTGACCTACACACACACACACACACACACACACACACACACACAATTAAAGAATACCAACGACCAAGCAACTTGGTGTTGAGGCTATCTGACAAATTGAAACGTGGCAGCATAAAATGTACAGTTAAAGATTACAAGCACACAGGAAACAAATGGGAAAGACAGAACACCTCAGTAAAGACAGAGCAAATAAAACGCAGTACACGCTCAAGCTCACTAGCTGTGTTCAATGACAAACAAATGAATCTGTGAATCTGGAGATCCAAACAATAGAAAAAGAAAGAAAAAATAACCAAGGGATTGGGAAGGGACCTGGTGAGATATCTGAGAGGTTAGGAGACACACTGCTCTTGTGAAGGACCTGACCAGTTCCCAGCACCCATGTCGAGTGGCTTACAACCACCTGTGACTCCAGAGAGCTCCAATTCCTCTGGTCTATGTAAGAACCTGCCCTCATGGAAACATATAGAAACACACACAGACGTATACACACACTCACACAATTTAAACACAGATAAGATAGGAGTGTAACAAAAGTTCTGACATTCATATTCTAGAAGTAATTGAAGAAATAATGGGTGAAAATTTCCCAAATTCAGAAAAAGATACAACCTATATATTCAAGAAAATGAATGAGCCTAGAACAGAATGAACCAGACAAATGTAGAGTAAGACATATCTTAATCAAACTCCTTGAAAACTGAAGACAAGAAGGAAGATTTTGAAAGGAATGGTACTATCTTACAAAGGCAAAACACAGCAGATCTCCATCAGAACCCACAAAGTATAAAGGGACACAAAAGGCTGAAAGAAAGAACCTATATCAGCCTAGAATTCTATACCCAGCAAAGATGTCCTTTAGCGAGGGCTGGAGAGATGGCTGCACATGCATGAAGAGCTGCGTTTGGATCCCCAGTATCCATATAAAAGGCCTGGCAGTGATACATCTGTAACAGTGGCTGGAGTTCACTGGCCAGTCAACCTAGTTATTCTGTGAGCTCCAGGTTCAGTAAGAGCCCAAGTCTCAAACATTAGGGTGCCACGCAATTGAAGAAGGCGCCCAGTGTCAACCTCCATATGCACGCATATGCATATAAACCCACACTCACATATGCACACACCTACAAAAACATGAAACATGCTATATATACATACATACACGCATACACACACACAAAGATAGCATGTCTTTCAAAATTAAAAGGGGAACCCAAACAGTCTAAATGCCAGACTGAGGAGAAACCAGAAGGCTGCTACCAGCAGACCCACCCCAAAGCATGACTCCAGAAAGTTCTCTAAACAGAAGTGGGAGGGATGCTTAAGACATTGCTTGGTGTGACAAATGAACTTCGACTGGGATAGCCTGGGACAGCCTACTGTTTCATCAGGGGGGTGCCCTGGTGGACACTCCAGAGAAACACAAGACGAAACAATTAGAGATGGCTTACTGTCGTACTTGAACTTGTCCCATACGAAGTGCTCTGTGTGCATTCCCTCATTCCTCCTCCCTAGAGCCTTTGCAGGAGATACCAGGAACCCTGTTCACAGGTGGAAAGCTGGATGTTTGCCCATGCCTAAAGGACAGAGCCAAACTCTCCGGCCAGGCTGCCGAAGCTCTGCAGACATTTTCTCTCTGTGTGCATGATGGGCAAGACTGCTTCAAAGGAAGAGTTTCTCTGAGCACGAAGGAAGTGAGCACACCCGCTTCTGGAGAGCAGCTTGATCTTTTCAAATGGAAGACAGTAGCTTGAGGTGAATAGTGGGAGAAGAGACAGGAGAGGTGCTGACAGGAGTGGAGAAAAGGACAGCGTGGATACAGAGGGTGAGAGCCTCCTACAGTTCAAGATGGAGTGCCCAGACACTAGAGGGTCAGACCTGAGCTGTGGGCACCCTTGAAGCAGGAAGAACGCGGGACACTGAGTGGCCAGCTGGAGAAGGGTCAGGACTCATTTTTCCATGTGGCCTTTATTTTACATAGTCCCCAGTGGTGACCTTGGGGGAGTCTAACATAGTCACATCACGATGAATGGGGAGCTAAGCTCCACCCCTCTCTAAATTCAGAACCAGCAATGCAAAATCAAGATTAAAAACAAGCAAATTGAATTTTCTCTTTTTCAAGCATGAGGGTCAAAATGAGATGAGAACCAGGCTCCTCATTCCTTTCGTGGGACTTACTAAGTGGTCATGGCGGCATGCCCATCCCTGTGCTGGTCTTGCAGATGGAACTAAGCAGGAGGTTTTGGCCCACTCTAGGGAAATAAGCATTTATCAGTTATCTGTGTCCCCTACACACCCAGCTACAGTAGGATTAATTAGGTGTCATTTGTCTGGCTAGAACAGGCTTTCTGAATGTTGAACCTTAGGCACCTGTACTGAGCCTCTCTGTCCATCATTATCCCATGGGCCGCATCAGGGCCACCATCATAACTTCCTAGCTCACCCCTAACACACGTGATGTCTAACTCCTCTTCAGAGCCTGCACCTCCACTTTATTTACATACAGAATAAAGTTAAGTCGCTGAGTTCAATGCAGGGGATAGAACAAGCCAGCCCCCCTACTCCTGCAGAATACAGAGGGGAGACTCATTGCTCCCTCTGAAGAACACCACCCCTTTGCAAACACACTTTCAGAGACCATGATGGCTTAGCCAGGCCAGACTGGCCTCTTGGTCCTCGTCTATGAGACAACGGAAAACAAAGCAAATGAAAGAAGACCATTCTAAACATCCACCGTTCTATGTGAAAGGTGCGTCTCTGAGAGCCCAGTGAGCCTGTGGTAACACAGGTAGATTCTAATGTGAGCAGAGGGCCCGACCCCATCTACGTCTGGCAGTGTTCACCCCACACATACAGAAGACAACCCGAACCACTGAAGTGTTTTCATCACGGAAATGTGGCATCCAAAACAGCGGTGAAAGCTACACTTTTCAAACCGGGTAGACTAGAGCGAACCTCCATTTTATTTTTAGAACAGTGCCCTAGAATGTGTATATTGCACAATAAACGTGAACATCCTTTAATATATTGAAATAAATCCCATAACAACACTGCTTTTTTTCTGTCCAGGCCTTTTGAGCTTGGTGTGAAGTCTGTTCTCTCTTCCATTCACTGACAGACTTCCTTCCCAGTCACCCAGAATAACTCCATCGGTAAAATATTAGCATACATAAGTGGGTGCTCAGTAAACATTTGTTGAATACATGAATGAATAATTATAAAATACTGGATGAAAGCCCCCTGAGAGGTTTGCATTCGATTACAGAACAATGTGCTTGGATATTTAGGTGCCCACACTGAAATGGAACTCAAGAATAGTCCTGGGGGAGCAGTAAAATATTAACCCATTTCTGTCTTAATAAAATAGAATGAAGTCCAAGTGCGATGCCTATGTGCCTGAGGAGGGCTTCGCTTAAAATCAGAGCACAGTCTTCAGACACGTTAGAATTAAGCTATTCGTGCTATTACGTTACAAGGCTACTCAACAAACGCTGATATGCTTGTTGTTACAGGATCAAAAGGAAAGAATCATATATTAAGTTGAATTGTTCATTTTGGAAAACTTTATCCATACAATTTCTCAACTAGAGCTATATGAAAAACTTATTTGAGGGAGAGTTATTGATACCCAGGTAACAGCAAACACGCGAAAAAAAACTTTTTTCGTTTTAAGATACATAGCAAGTAGGCCAGAGAGAATACATTGGTAAGAAACTTTGTTCGATAAAGCGACTAATATTTACCAAATCTGAAGCACAGTTAAAATAAAAAATGCAGTTCTATTACTAACAAAAAAATTAATATTTAAGGTGTATTCTAACATCTTTGTTTTTTAATATGCTTTCTTCTATTATTCTAGTTAAAACAATTAATGGTTTGGCTCAAGTTTGGTGCTTTACTGAATCCGCGACAAAGAACCTAAGAAATAAACGTGCAAATATTAATTCTCTTAACTTGAAAGGGAGAAAATGCTCTTAAACCAAATCCGCAGTGGCAAAGGGGTGTTTTTAATGGCTGCGAAGCTAAGAAGACAGTTAGGGAATCTGAGCTGACCCACCGCGCTGCCTTTTCACTCCACGTGGTTTTCAGCGTGGACTTGAACGTTCTGCGGCTGGGCATGCAAGCGCCCCTTTCCAGTGCCCATTACGCTGCCCTTGGCTTGGCATCCGTTTCAGGGACATCCGCAGGAGAGTGGATGAAAGAGCACACACAACAAAGGTGGTCGTGTGGGAAACCACACAGACACTATGCGACTTCACTTCAGTAAACATCACAACGTTGGTTAGTTTGTTTTTAAAGAGGTGGAAGAAAATTCTTCAGCTTTCTAACTTCACACACCTGCGCTCGTGCGCCATAAAATAGCCTTTGCGCACCAAACGCCATTTCCAGGATGGCTGGGGTGTCTCTATAATTTTATAAACCATCCCCGACAATTGATCGTTGAAGGCGTGCATCGACAGGATAGAACGAACAATTTGTTTTTGTCTAAGGATCACAAATCGATGGTTACGAACTCAAAACAAAAGCATGGGTCTCAGAACATCTTTCAGCCTCCCCCAAATGATCGGCACTCGGGTGGATATAGAATATATGAATTCCTGGTATCCTCTCGGTCCACAAGATAAAAAGAAAATGAGGATTGCAGGGGCTCATCATCTAAACCCACAGCTCCCACTCTGGAATACCTCTGATAATGAGGTGGCCCACAAAAAAAAAAAAAACAAAACAAACAAAAAAAAAACCTGTCTGTCTGTGAGCCTCCCCTATTATAAAGCTGATGTTTAAAAGCAAAACTCTCACACAATGCATCATAACCAGGCCTCACAGCAAGTTATTTATTAGTAAGGAATTAGATAGAAAAGTGTGTATATATATATATATATATATATATATATATTAAGTAAAACACTGAGTAAAATTTTTAAAAAGATCGATCAACTTTCTCCATAAAAAAAAAAAACATTTTGAGAGATTCAAGATACAGTATTGTTGAATAAAACCTTAGTCAACTCAAAACTAATGACATTTTTCCCTCCAGCTACTTCACATACAGCGCACAGCTTCTTCCCCAAAAGGTTTACACTGCTATTCTCTACCACTCCAGCCATTTCTGCCAACATCATAAAAATTACCTTTGCTCATTTCCTCCTCACAACGCGAATTCACCGACCACAAACATCCCTGCACAGACACCTACCCACCCACCTCCCCACCCACCTCCCAAAAATGGTTCAAGCAAGACACACACAAACACACACACACACACACGTGCGCGCATGCACGCAACAGACACACACACACACACACACAAAAAAAAAATAATGACCAAGCTCACAGTTCCTGTTTGCCCTTCAAGCGAAGTCGGGTGTCTTCAGCTTGCCTTTCTGGTCTTCGGTATTGTCACTAATTGCTGGGGGTGTAGTTTAGGATGGCATGAAGCTGCAGAAATCAAAGCTGTGGCTTTAAGACATCGTTTTCTCAAACACATGGATGAAACAACTTTGACTTGGACTCCCTGGCCAGGTTGCCATAAAAATCTTAGAAAGACTCCTTGAAAACTCAGTATCTAGAAATGGGAGGATATTAAGTAAAATGAAAGTATTTAAATCTAGAAGCTGCTGCTCCAAACATAACTCCGAGGATGTCTGATTGGATTTGAAAGCAGGTTTGTATTGATGAGCAAAGTTTATTCTGTAAAAAACTACAATTCTCTCTAATAAGACATTCTGTTTGCCATCTTCTACAGTAATTCTGTTTCTCACGGTCATGATCATACATGCAAAAAAAAATAAAATAAAATAAAATACATTATTTCCCAAATGCATGGACACTGGGGAGGATGCCTTTTTTGAAATAGGCTATTTTTTTTCCTGAATGCTGGTGACTAAATGTCATAGTAAGAGCCAACACTCTCAAACAGCCCAAGAGACTTCAAAAGCTTTCTAAGTTTGAAAACCAAAAAGTTGTGAGTTTTCCTGTATCCCGGGACGTTTTCCTTTCTGAAGCTCAAGCCGAGAAACAGACAAAAGAGACTGATGCGACCGAGCTCTGCCAAGTCTTGCCTTTTCAAAATTTCCTCAGCTCTCCCTCTGCCTCTCTCTCTCTCCCTCCCTCCTTTCTCTCTCTCTCTCTCTCTCTCTCTCTCCCTCCCTCCTTTCTCTCTCTCTCTCTCTCTCTCTCTCTCTCTCTCCCTCTCTCTCTCCTGTCCCTCTCTCTCCCTCACTCCTTCCCTCCCAGTATGGCAACCTTCCGAGCAGTCTTGGCAGAGGTCCAGGCTATGCCAGTCTGTCTGAATTCTTGTCTCCAAAGGATGTCCTTTGCGGATCAATTAATACATCTGAAAACAGGAAGCTGTGGGGCAGTACCCAGATCCTGGCATGACAGCACCGGCTGCTGCCAAATCACCTTACAGATTTCCTGGTGCCCTACCTTTCCCAGGCATCACTAGCATGTTCCCCGCAGTGAGCTAACGTGTTCGCTGCTTGGAGATGGGGAAATCTGTTCTCTAGAAATGTCCATATGTGACATGTGCTCAACCTGCAAACAAGCTGAGCTCCCCTATGAGGGGAGATGAATGGAACTTTAGGAACACTCTCGTTATACATTTGCTTCCCCTTGCCCTGCTGCAAAGAATCATGGGAGAGTAGAAAAGGAGGCATGGAGATTAAAATTTAAACTGTCACGCCTCATCCTCTGGTGAATAAACATGGCTCTGGTTGATCATTTACTCTTATTTTTAAGGAAACAGTATGTAAACTATACTTACTAAAATTCTGCTTTAGGGAGGAAAAAATAATAAATCCTTTCAAAACAGAAATATCAAGGAAAGAGGAAGATAAAACATTAGCAAGACTAGTAATATATATGTATACATAGATGACCACATAGTAACATCTGAGTCTTAGCCATTACTTGTTTTCTAAATTTGCGGTAATGGTAACTGAATAAGCATACATATCTTATTTTCATCTGTAGCATTGTGCACTTTTGGAAACTAAATAGCCAGGTAGAACTTCACTCTTTTACCTGGTTAAAGAAAATATCTTGCTTGATTGGTTGGCAGCATCAATAATTGAGACTTAGTACACCTAAGCTCTGGAATGACCAGGCTTTCACAGAAAGTCAAGAAGTCTGAGTCCTCATCCTTGGGTCTGTTGCTTTCTCATTTGGATAACCTCAAGGTCACAAACTTGCTTAATCTGTTCAAGTCTAATTTTCTCATCAACTAAGAAGGGTCAGAAAGTCATGAGTGACTCACTCTCTGGGCTCCTAAAATATCTTTTCATATTCAGGTCACCAACTAGATGTGGCATCATCACAGACAAGGTTATGTGTCACTTGCCTAGGAAAAGTGAAAGTCTTCCAAACCCCTCCAGACACAGTGTTCAGCAAATCTGCTAAGGGGACAAGTCATGAGAAGAGAGCACACAGGCGTCACTCTGAAGTCCTATAAAACTGTGCACACACACACTGCTAAGTCACAAAGCTGACAGATCAAGGGGATCCTACAGAAACACCATGAGGGCTAAATTAAAACACTAAAGAAACCAGGCAACATGTTAGCTATTCTTTCAAACAGGAATAATGAAACAAGGCTAGGACCGCAGCAATTTTAAATCCACAATCAAACTGTTGCCGCCAAAGTCAAAGAGAATCTTAAAAGCAGCAAGAGAAAGGACTCATTAAGGTACAAGGGAACCTGAATAAATAAACAACAGGATTCCTCAAAAAATACAGAGACTAGAAAGAAGTGGGTCAACCATTGGTTGTCCATAAGAATTTGCCGATAGACTATTGCTGAAGACACAGGTCACATGACAGAGAAATCATGCTGGTACTGACATAGAAGCTTCCTCCTTGTTAGCTGGACAGACTGTCAGAGGAAGAAAAGTCATCAACAGTCTTGCCAGCTGTGAACCCTGTGAACTATAATAACAGTCAGCATGGTAAGTTACGCACACCACTGCAACCATGGCATGAATGCTATGGGAACAACCAATCACTTTCTTATTGAGTCCCACTCAATAAAAGGGAACTCATGCCTGGAATTGTAAACTGGACCAAGAACCCATAACTAGAGATGCCTTAGGCCCTAGGAAAGAAGTTATTATTATTATTATTATTATTATTATTATTATTAATTATTATTATTATTTTGCTGCATAGCATCAAACTGCCTTCTGAATAAATTCTTTATCTGTATACTCATAGATTAGTGTGGCTCCCACCCCTCATCAGAGAAGCTTCCTTTTGCTTGAAGGCCTTGTCTAACCTTGTCACCACCAAAGCTCCACTTCCACATCCCATAGTTACATCTCCACTTTCATACCTCACAATGAGGATTATGGTCCAAAATGTGTCTAATGGGGACATTCAAGCTATGGTAACAACTAAAGAAGAACTGACAAAGACTAGGGAAGAAGCAAGGGAAGAGAACAGAAATCAAAACACTCAGACAGATGTGAGGATGGGACCTGATATTGGCCACATGGTCAGTGTCTAAGAGAGGAGCTACCCCAGGAGTAAATGAGTGTGTGATCAGCATGGGAATGCTAGGGGACACAAAACAAGTACAAAAGCAGCATTTCAGGTTCGCCAGTAATCAACAACAGGTGCAGAGGCACAAGTCTGTCATCCCTAGCACATGGGAGGTGAGGTGGGAGGATTGGGATGTTGAGGATGTTCTGAGCTACACAGAACAACCAATGAAGCAGCAACGGGGTAAATATCTAGCGGCACTATGTTGAAGAGATGGTTGTACTAGTGTGTTAATTGTAGCAGTCTCCACAATAGTCAAGGGGCCCCATCAACAAATGGGTAAAGAAAATAAGACATAGACTCAAGTCGGAAGACTACTAATTCTTTAAAAGTAAGAAAATCCTGTTAACTAAAACATAGTGGATGAACCTGGAAGGTACCCAGTGAAATAAAATAGACACAAAATGATGGACACCTGCCACTCACTTCATCGTGGGCCCCATTAAAGGACACTGAAGCCAAGAGTACAACGCTGGTTTCCTGGGGCTGAGATGGTAGAGAGGGAGGGATTAAGGAAGATTGTCAAAGCGCATGACCGTTCAATCCAATCAGCAGAGAAGTTGAAGAGCCCGCCTGCTCCTCACCACAGCTGTAGTTCTGAACAACACACTGTGCTTTCAGGGAGCCTAGGGTAACCCCACAGCATTGCCGCCACACACAGAATAAGCAAGTGAGGTGATGTGTATGCTGATTAGTCTGGCTAGGCCACTGTGCAGAACATGCATATTTCAAAACTCATCTTGTCCTCCATAATTATACTTTTATGCCAATTTCAAAAAATAATAAAATTAAAAATAACACCACAGACCAACATCTCTTATAATTATAAGTGAGAATTTTCTGAACCAAATACTAGTGAGATCCTAGCTGGATCCAGCAATGTAGTCAAAAGATTGCCAGCCTTGACCAAGTGCATTGTACCTTGGGAACACAAGGCCTGTTTAACACCAAGAAGCGGGCAACACAACACATCGCACTGGCAAAATAAAGAAAAGACACCACATGATCACCTCTGTGGGCACAGGAAAGCATTTACAAAACAGGCTTTGTGAGTTCAAAAAGAAAAGAAGCATACAGTCAACTGGCTGGAAAAAGAAAAAGAGAAAGAGGGGGAAGCGGGAGGGATAGAAGGAAGGGGCAGAGGAAGAGGAAAGAGGGAGGGGAGAAAGGAAGAAAATTATTTTTTTTTCTGTAATAGAAGTGAAATAACCTATAGAACAGGAAAGCATTTGCAAACCATGCCTCTGATAAAGGTCAGTTATTCAGAATTTAGATTTGTGTTTCATTTTGTTTTTTTCAGTCTTAAGATTCCCCCACAATAAGGGTCTGGAGAGATGGCCTGGCCCCTGAGAGAACTCACCACTCTTGCAGAGACTCTAAACTCTGTTCCCACTGAATCCACTTTTTTGGCTCACAACTATCTCTAACTCCAGCTCTGAGGGCTCAGATACCTCTTCTGGCCTCCTTGGGCACTGCACTCACACGCACATGTGCACACGTGCACACACACAGAGTTGGAAAAAAAGTCTTTAAAAAATTAAGCATAAAGGGTTTTTTTTTTTTGAGGCAGCTGATCCACTCCTGGATAACGCCTCAAGAGAACTTTAAAACCCATAGGCACAGCTTGTGCACAGATGTTTGGAGTAGCATCATTCACATCAGTCAGAATAAGGACAATTCAGGAAGCTCTAAGCTAGCCAAGTATGATATAAACACATGGTGGAATATTACTCAGCAATGAAAAGGATGAGGCCCTGATATACTCTACAAGATGGATGAAACATGGAAGTGAGGTGGAGCCAAAGAAGCCAGGGATGAAGGTGCATGTATTATATAGCTCTGTTTACATAAAAAATCCACAATGGACAGATCTGTAGACACAAGGTTTTTCATGGTTGCCAGGGTCTGGACAGAAGGAAGGATGAGTGAGTGGTTGCAAATCAGTTTGGAGTTGGAGCTACACAAGCAGCGAGCGAGCGAAAGTCACAGGCTGAACAAGAGAACATGGTAAGTTTTGGGTGCGCCTGCTATCTTGTCGTTTTAAAAACATATCATCTCTCTTCAATGTCTACAAGTGCTCTGACTGGTCACTTGAAATAGCCATGGTGGCCCTTTTGGCCTGCTACACAAAAGGCTTGTCAAACACCAAGGCCCTCTGGAATCTACTCCCAGATGCACCCAGCAGCTCTAGCTCCTAGTGCTGCTTCAGCCTCTTAGTTTGGTCCCAGCTGACTCCAGCATTTCCAGCTCCACCCACATAGGGTTTCTCTGCCCACTCTCAGGGGCTGGTCTCCTTGGAGAACACGAATACTGGCTACCAGGCACTAAGGAAGTCAGAGTGTTGACAGCCAACATCTCTCATGCACTGTGTCCTCTCTTCCCAGAACACCTCGTTCTCCACACACAGCATCCTGGCAGCTCCTCGAGCTTCCTTCAGTCCTGACCCACAACTCACTTACCTCTGTACCCTCAAATTATCTGCTTCCACTGTTTTTCATCCTAGCCTCCCACATAGTCAGGACTCTGTCCTCTGTGCAGTGTGGGACACTGAGCAGCAGGACTGTGCACACTCATAAATATGTCACTTCCCTTTCCATTTGCACATGACTTACTGATGGCTGTGAAGCCTTTGGACTAAAGTTTTCAGACAGAAAAGCCCCAGAATTCATTAGCCAGATGTCTCAGCTGGTCTTCAGTATATGTCAGGATCCCAAAGAAGTTGGCTCTAATGCAATGAAGAAATGCCAGCAGAAAGAGGGCGAGCAGGGAAAGAAGGAAGTGTCTTTCTTCCTTATCTTTTATATAGGTTGGCACTAGAAGGTGTGGTCTAGATTTAGGGTGGGTCTTCCCACCTCAAATGATCCAGATTTAAGGTGAATCTTCCAATCTCAACTGGTATGAACTTAAGGTACATTTTTCCTATCTCAAATGATCCTATTAACTAAAAAATCCCTCACAGGTATGCTCAGTGACTTGGGTTTATTTATAGTTAATTCCAGATATTCTTGACAACCAAGAATAGCCATCACAATGGCTTACAGAAAATTCTTTCCATTTACTTCTTTGTACCATAGGTTAATTTCATATAGATGGTCATATTAAACATATAACATCATTTGCCAGAAATAGCAAATTCGTTAACAAACAAAGATGTCATCAAATTCTCCAAGTGGAAAGCTATCTGTAAGTTCAAGGCCTGTGAGCAAGCCTGGGAGAGAAGGTTAAACAGCCCAGCACTGGGCAGATTCCTTCACCCTGATGGAGTCAGAAGGGTGAAGAAGATTGGGAAGGGGTGCTTTCCTCTCTGTGTTAGTGACATTTGATACTTCACCCTCTAGATATCAGTACCATACTGTGTCTCTCACACTGTGAGAGAGGCCAGTCCTTAGCAAACTCTAAAAACAGGCAACAGATCCAACAAGAGTTGAAATTTGCCTAGCGTCAACCATGTACCCTGCTCTACTCCAGAGCCCTCATTCAGCACTTCCATCTTCCTGAGAACACTTCCAACTCACAAACATATTATTTGTGCCCTGGAAGTGTGTGTGTGTGTGTGTGTGTGTGTGTGTGTGTGTGTGTGTTTGGTGTGCTGGATGTGTGCTAGGTGTGTATGTGTGTTTGTGCATGTGTGTGAGTGTGTGTGTGCTTGGTGTGCTGGATGTGTGTGTATGTGTGCACTGGGGAGTATGCTAGGGGTATGTGTGCTATGAGTGCTGGGTGTGTATGTGTGTGTGCTGGATGTGTGTGCTTGGAGTGTGTGTGTGTGTATGCTGGGTGTATGTGTGTATCTGAACTAGATGTGTGTGTACATACCTATGTTTGCAAGTTTGTGTGGGGAGATTATAGTGGGGGGTACATGCATACATATATGTATACATGCACAAAGAAGTCAGAACACAGCCTTAGGTGTCATTCTGTAACAGAGCCCCAGACCTTAGCACAACTGACTCCATGTTGGAAGTACCATTTAGTCCATAAAACTCAGCACATAGATAGCACCATCTGCCAAGATAACAAAAGACCTAATCCACCAAACCCATAGTTCTGAAAACGTCTCTAAATGTACTACCCTTGCTTTTTGGCTTCTGTAGCTCTGCTTCTAGCTAACTGTTCTTGTTAACTGAGGCATATCAACTTGGGATGTGGTTTTGCACTTAAAAGCTCTCCCAGAGAAAGGCTTGGGGCTACCCTGGGATCCCGAACACTCAGTGTGATGGCCTGCCAGCTAATAAAGACTTTCTATTGGCTTAAAGCCATGTCTGAGTGGTCTTCTCTGGAGGATATCCCATAACATTTCCTCAGGCCATCTTTATTTGAAATGGGCTCTCTCGTGGCTTGGAGCTCCCCAGGTGAGCTAGGCTAGCTGGCCAGTGAGTGCTTCCTGTCTCCCCCGCCCCCTCAGCACTGCCAGAATTGTCAGCAGCACACCTTGCTAGTTTCTTATGTGGGCTCTGAGGACGCTGAGCTTGGATCCTCACACTTTTGAGGCAAATACTTTTCCAAAAAGCTGTCACCCCAGGTCTCATAAGAAAAAAAATACTACTAACCCCATTTTTCAGATCAGGCAACCCTGACCAACCTGCCCGACATTCTACAATTTGCCAGGGCAGCAGGAGTGACAAGCTAGGTCTGACGACAGGCAGTCGGCCTCCAGGCTGTGTATTCTACCTCCTATGGGATGTCATCTTGGGAAGAGTGTCTGCCTGTGATTTGTTTCCTGAACTAAAGGAAGAGTGGACCCAAAGAGTAAGGCAAGGATCCAGGTACCAGATCCCAGCTGGGTCTGCAGGGCTTGTTGCCACTTGCTTGGGCAGTAGAGGGCAGCAGAGATTGTGGGGCAAGAGTGAGTTCCCCACTCGAGCATCTGGCCTAACAACTTAAGAACAAGGTCAGGTCAGTCATGCAAAGACTCCTCTGTGGCAGAAAGAGTTGGGAACCATCCTTGGAATTCTAGGAGAAAGCAGAACCGAGACATTAGAAGCCCCAAAAGGAACTGGGGTGCTCAGGAACAGCACCTCAGAACAGCAGGGCCCTCCCTACTCCTAGTTTCCAGATGGCCACCCAAGATGCTTGGGCTATGCCCACACAGTCCATGGGTTTCATGCCTTCCAAGAGTCCGAAGTCTGGCTGTATCTTGCCCTAAGTCCACACTTGTTAATTTCTAAACACTTGGGCAGGACTAGCATCTAATTCTCAGAAAATGTACTTTCAAACTAAAATTAGGCAATACATTGTCCAAACTGCTGACAATATGAAGCATCTTAAATATAGACATTGTTAATCCACAGACATCAAAATTGTTCTATTGCCTCAACTCGTCTGAAATGATTGCTTGGGACCAGAGGGGTGGGAGTGGAATACAGCAGAGAGAACTATCAGAATAAGAGGGGCAGGAAGAAAAAAGTCTCAAAGGAAAGATCCTTTGCATGGTTAAAAATGAACCACTGAAAAATAAATAAATAACTGACCTGGAACGGCTCGATTTGATATTTAACTCAGGCTTTGTTAAATAAGCAGAAAGTAGACTTTGTAGGTTTGTGATTCTTTCTTGAAGAAATGTGATTTCTTATTTCCCCAGAGAGACGCTTCAAGAATGCCAGCAGGCTTCTCTGGTATCAAATGTTTCCCTGTTATTGTGAGTAAATTATATTTGGATCAAAATCAGATGGATTAAACTTAAAATACCCATGAGATTTTCAAAACTACAAGGAAATATGTCATGTGGCCCCAAACAGCACTGCCATGTAACAGCCCTCTGGCGATGTCTGCACACTGGGACATCAGCAGGGAATCCAAGTGCACCTGAGTTTCCCACTTTCCTGAATACAAAGTAACTCTGCAAGTCTAGGCTGTTGCTGTGGTTACTAAGATAAAAGTCTGCAATCTTTGGTGTCTTTAAAAATCTCCAAAATATGGCCCTTCTGACATTCAGGTAGAGAAAGGCAGTAAGGGATGGGGTAGGGGAGGGGGCGGAGGAGTGATCTCTTAAATTTTCAGGGAGAAACCCGATTTTCATTTTTATCTCCAAAGCCTCCCTGGAATTGAAATAATAGCCAGGAAGGAGGGAACTGTAATGAAACACACACCGTCACTCATGTTGGGTCAAGGTCACTAGGAGACTGGCTTGGCAACCTCTCTGGATGCAATGCATCTCCCTCGGTGAGGCGAGGCAGGGAAGGCAGTGAGAAGCAGACAGCAGTTAGTTGCCTTCACAGAACCAGGTAGCAGCATGGTGGCGAGCTGTCCTCCAACAGTCCTTAGGTGAATCGGCACACCCGAGAGGAGCCAGGCCCTGTGCTGAGCTCTGTCCTAACTCATCTCCAGAAACACCCACAGGAAGCTGTTGCCACCACCCCCATTCATCCAAGGTCACCAAGCTAATGAGGCAGTGAAGGCCAAGTTCCTGTTTGTTCACTAAACCAACAGCCCCTCACTGGAAAACCCACTTCCAGGGCTAGGGAAAGAGTCTGGTCAGTAGAATGCTTGCCTCACAAACATGAGGACCTGAGTTCAATCCCCAAAATCCACATTTTTTTTATAAAGGCCAACCATGATGACGTGCTTATAACCATAATCCCAGTACTAGAGAGATGGAGACTAGAGATGGTTGGGTCCCTGGGCTGGATGGCCAGCTAGTCTAGTCTGTTTGGCAATCCCCAGAAGAGTAAGAGACCCTGTCTCAAACAAAAAGCAACGGCACAGGAGGTCATCTTCTGGCATCCAAATACATGTGCACATACGTATACACACCTGCACACATGCACCCGTGCACACATACTACAAAGGGAGTCCACTTCTGAGCTCCACTTCTGAGCTCCGTCTATATGGACCAACCATGACGTGTGGTCATAACAAGCCCTGCAGAGCAGTAACAAGCAGGCACTGCTTCCCAGCATCACGCGCTGCATCTGCAGCGGAAATGAGTTGCATCAAGGGAGGAAAGTGGTGCCCTGGGGAGAAGCCTACAAACAGCACTCAAGGAGCCAGCAAACGCAATAAATCCAGGGGCTCATCTTGCCGTGTGATCTCCGTGGCAGTTACTCGGGTGCTGATAAGCCTGCAAAGGTTCTGTGCAGAACTTGTTAAATCATAAAATCATTTCTTGATTCTCAGTCATAAAACAATGTCTATTTTATGTTAACACAACCTTGGGGAGACTGCAGATAACTGTGGATCTTTTAAAAGATGCTTTCTGCAGGCTTCCTGGGGACAATTTCCTGCACCCACCACTATGTCTCCATATTTGCAGAAAGACATCCCTCCCCTAAATAGTAAACACAAAGAGTAACACAGAGGGCAAGAGCTCTGAGCTCTTATAAATAACAGTTTGGAAAGCCAGCCATTGGACACACACAAGCAGTTAGAGTCAAACATCTAAAAACGGATGAATTGCGCTTCCTGGGAAGCTGGGAACAGAGGCCCCTGTTTGTGGTGACTCATTAGTACTGATATCTATTGGCCTGTGCACACAAAATAGGATTTATCGAACAAACAATTTCCAAGCACAGAGTGGAGGCGCAGTCGCTTTTACTTTTGTTTAACTAATAGGTACTGTGTAATGTGACAAGGAGGAGGTGCGAGAGCTCAAACAAATGGGGTCTCACCAGATGCAGACTAAAGATGCACGTCTATATGTGCAAGAGGAGAGATAACAACAGAGACCATATCAAACAGCAGGGCTGTAGGGAAAATGGGCAGTGAAGAAAATAAGAGGCGACTCCGACTGGGCTCACTGAAGGAAGAGACTGGAGTGGCTCACTGAAGGAAGAGACTGGAGTGAAAGGAGAAGCCCAGATGAGGAGAGGGCGGCAGGTGTGGAGAACAGACCAGCAAGCTGCAATGGCATGTGTGCGCAGATGCCAGATGTAGTATCTCTGCCAATTAGCATCCAATAAGAAGGAACTGCAATGGTCCATATCCCCGTGACTGAAGCATCTTCGCTCATTCCCTGACTTCCCAATCTTCAGACAAAGCTAAAGGAACTAACATTCCCTTAGGTGGGATGAGAGGAGGGGATGTGCGTGGGTAGACAAGATACAATAAATACTATTTAACAAATTCATACCTAGAGAACTCGGGGCCACTGGACCCTTTCCAGTCACCAGAGTCATATGACTTTTCAGTCTGCCAACACTCTGAAGGACAGCAATGCAGACAGTGAGCTGGGCACCAGTAACTTGTCTAGGGTGATAGTCAGGTACAGTGTTAGTATGAGTTCTGAACCACCCATCATGCAGTGCAAATACAGAGTGGAAGGGGCTTCGGACGGCAGCTGCACCTCCATTCATCTCCCTGCTACACTCGAGTACAGCCTGCCAAGGACTGGGGTTCTAAGTCTTAGTGAGGCAATACACTCATAAGGAATAAACCAGATGACATCAAGTGAGCAAATACCCGACAGCTAAGACAGGGGAGGCATCAGAAGAACAAGGGTTCTAAAACCGTAAAGGTCTTCAAAAGGCCTTTGCTGCAGAAGTCCTAATGATAGAAACCTAGGCTCAGGCTTTTAGAGTCCAGTGGTCTCACTCGCAGTTACTCAGTTCTTTCGTTGGACGTCAGGCACAGACAATAAAAATAAACAAATAAGCACAGTCATATTTCAACACGACTTGCTTTATGAAAAGCTGGTAGAAGACGCATTTGGGAAACACTCCCAGGAGGGCAGCAGAAGAGAATGGCTGTAATCAGTACTGCAAAAACCTGGAGTCACTGTGTGCCTAGTGGCACCTTTAGAGATGATCTGACCTCTTGGCTCCTAAGACTGGGGAAATATATAGTATTAAAAGTTCCATCATTGTAAGAAGGCAAGAAAAAATAATAAAGAACACACAGATAGAAACTGTACTTCCAGATGACATGGAATCTGTATAGGAAATTCCAAGAAGTTTATAAAAATATCTTTTTAATCCTAGAGCCAATAGAGCAAGGCTGAAGGCCCAACATCCCCAAACTCAGCATTCAGAAACTCATGTGTAGTATATATGAACATGAACACATGAAGACCCAAATTAAAGACTCATTAGCATTTACAAACACTTCAAAGAACATGCAAAAGTTAAGTTTGAACTTAACAAACATGTTGAGTTTTTCTATGCACAGGAAATAACAAAAACTAAAAATTAAGCCACACTGAATCAATGTGGGACAAGCTATGGTGCTGGGCTGGAAGGTAAGTTATCAATTCTCTCCAAATGGATCTCCGGGTTTAACAAAATTCCTATCAAAATCCTAGTGCAGATTTTCTTAGGCATGGGCAAGATTATTCTAAATTTTATATAGCAAAGCATAGGCCTTATATGAAACCAAATAAAGTACAGTGGTAGGAGCCCTTCTACCCATATCACGGCCCTCTGTGATTACAGGGATGGAGACAGTCGACACTGGCAGAGACCCATAGATCCTCACAACTGTGGCCATGTGCTTAGTGGTGGTTGTTTATTTTTTTGAAACAGAATCTAACTATGGAACCCAGGCTGACCTCAACTCACTGTATAGCCCAGGCTGGCCTTGACTGCAATCCTCTTGCCTCCTGAATGCTAGGATTACAGGTGTAAGCCACCATGCCCAGAGGCTACATGATTTTTTTAAACAAATACAAAAACAGTCAACAGCGATGTATTCAACAAATACTGACATAGCGCTTGAACATCCATGGGTCGGATACAACTGTTAAGAAAGGCAGTGTCCTGCACCCAGCCAATCTCCTGACTGTGCTCCTAAAGACAGACCTGGAGCCTGAAATTCTTCTACCCTCACAGCTGTGCCAGGAGCGTGCCTTACATGACCCAGCTTCCCGTGCCGCAAGCTCAGCAGGTGATCTTTTGCTTCACTTGAGTATGTCCCATGACAGCTACCCAACCCTGCTATCTATCACCCACCAGGAAGGTTTAGAAACAAACTGTGGGCAGCGAGGGGAGATCTGCTGGCTATGGAGACATTCATATGGTCCTGAAACTGATCTTGCTATGTCTCTGCTCCATAAAATAGGGCATTGGGGCATTATTCTACCTGGAGCTGAACTGTTGTGTTTTACTTGGTGAGCCCGATACTAACTTGCAATGGGCAGTGTTCAGTAGACCAAAGAATACCTGGTACCCTCGTTGGAATGATGTTTTTCTTAACTGTTAGCAAGGCATTTGACCCAAGCAATCTATCAAATAACTGTCAGTATTATTAATCAAAAGAAGAATAAGAAAAACTTACAAAAGCTAACGCAACACTGCCATTACTTTACTATGGTAATGTTAAAAATTCCTTTTATATGTGTTCTGGAGACACTCTGTTCCTCAGTGTTGTTCTTCATCTTCATAAATGTAGCATCAACAGGATGTCTCCAGCTTCACTCCCGTCAGCCTTTGCTATTGCATAGTGTGAATTAAATAAACTCCTTCAGGAAAGGTAGAAGATCAGAAACAAACCCACCGTGAAACTCCAGAGACCCAAACAAAGCTAACAGAAATATAAGGAACCAAGCCAGGCGTGGTAGTTCATGCCTATAATCCCAACACTGGAGAGGCTGAGGCAGGAGGATCACTGTGAGTTCAACACAAGCCTGAGTCACACAGTGAGTCTGAGGTCAGCCTAGGCAACAGAGTAAGACTCTGCCCCCCCCCCAAAATAAATAAATATAGAAAGGGGAGAGAAGAAAGTAAGACGTGATGAGGTCATATACAAGGCCCAAGTCTTCCTCATGCTGGCAACAACTTTGTCACCTTTAAAGGCAGGCCAACTTACAGAGAAGATTCCCCCTGACCCCAACACTGTCATAGATCTCACCAAGGGAGAAGAGAGTTAGCACAGAACATCGGATACATCAGTAGCTGGAATCCAAAAGTCTGGCTAAGCCAGCAGGATGCTGCCAGCAGGCTAAGGGTTCAGACGACGCAGGGACAAATATATCTCAGACTGAATGCCAAACAAAAGCAGAGAGTCTACCTTCTCCACACACAAAAAAAAAAAAAAAACACTGGAAGAAGGGCCAGTGAGAGAGATGGGGAAGCTAGACACACAGCCCCTCCCGTGAAAAAGAGAGCAGGCTCTGGAACTGAGTGTGGAGACACAGCAGCACCCACACATCCTGTTACAGCAAGCCCTGCACATCCTGAGGATGTTGGGAAATGGAAAAGCAGAGCATTCAAACGATGCTGTGTGGTCTTCGGGGGCCACACAAGGGTGAGAAGGTCTGGTACCATGAAGAAGCCAGGCATCAGGGGGAGAAGAGAAAGCAGAGGACAGGGAAGCATGACGCAGCCACACTCCCAGCCTCCTACCACCATTTAGACTGCAACATGACAAGGAGATGGAAATATGACTGCACCGCAAAATGACTGAGCTGCAGTATGACGACAACCCTGTGCTCACAGCGAATCCCACCGTGCTCAACCTCTAAAGCAGCCTGGAACAGCCTGTCCCACGAAGCCAATCCTGAGCTAATTCCCTGGGCTAGGGAGGGGAATGTGGCAGGCCAATAAACTGTCAAGTGTCACAGGGCAAATGGCACGGTCCACTCCTACCTGGCAGATTTCCAACCTAGCTGCAGAGAGTCTATCTAGCCAGTAATGCTTTCAGATGAGATGTACGATCCAGTACCATGGAGTCCAGCAACTCGACACCCTATCAGTCCTGATGTCTTCAGCTTTCTACATGACTCATTCTCACAGGCGTGAGTGTGCAAGCCCATAGCACGGATGCACAGGTGCAATTGCAGATGTGTGCATGTGTATGTGGGATTCAAAAAACAACATTAGGTATCTTCCTCTAATCAGTCCCTTCTCATTTGGGGAAACAAAGTTTATCGCTAAATGTGGGGTTCACTGGCTAGACTAGATGGCCAGCTAGCCCTCAGGATCCTCCCGTCTGTACTTCCCAAGTTCTGGGATTGTGTGTGCAATGGCACATCCAGCTTCTTACGTGGGTGCTGGGGATCTGAAGTCATGCCTTAATGCTTGGGTCGCAAGCACCTGACCCACTGAACCACATCCCCAGCCTTCACTGTCGCATTTCCTAACTACCTGCTAGCCACCTTGAAATAGCTCATGTCTGCCGTTATTTTGTCTCACACTCTTTCTGGTGGCCCTGCCCACACAGCATGCTATTCAACAAATAACCGTTGTCCTGCAGTGTCCCAGGACCAAGGGGTAAGACCCCCTTGCCCTTGAGCAGTTCGCTGTCTGGTGCTGTGCTCACACGCAGGGCTACAGTGAGTCTCTGCCCCAGAAGGAACTTGGGAGGGAAACTGCTAGAGGAGCATCTTCAGGAAGATTTACAGTGTCCCTCCCCACCTGCACCGCACACTGACAGCCCAAGGTCACCTCCTGCACAATTCAGCATTTCAACCATCATCAGAGCGACCACAGTTTTAGTTAGCTCAGGGTGGCAGGACCAAACAGGGGCTCTCCATGGGAAAGGGACCCATTACCAACTGGAAGCCCCTGGGACCCATAGAGATGCAAGAACAGAAAGTACCTCAGCAAAGAGGTCTCTCCACTCTGCAGTTGCTGAAGCTTGGAATCCATTCACTCCCCTAAACCTGTGCCTAGCCTACTTCACCAATCCAGGTTCCCAGGGGTCGCTAGAGGGGTCCTCGCTCTCCCTTCTCCAATCATTTCCCCTTGTCCCGTCCCAAATAGAGATCCAGGTGCAGGCCCACTTGGTAGTGCTGAGCTCATCCCCGACACACATAGCCCCACTGTAGGTGGGGTTCAGAGATGGGGGACCTACCCTTCATCCTAGCAAAAGTAAAGCTTATCATGGCGAGGTGTAAAGAAATTGGCTCAGATTCATTACCAGTTTAGGGGCAAAAATTTAGAGCGCATGCCACAGACAAAGGGTTGGCTGCATTGGCAACCCTGCATCCCAGTGCTCACACGATGGACAAACGGAAAGGCCACATTTTCTGTATTTGTTTTCAGACATTAATTGTTCTCTGCCCAGCAGCCATAAGCCATAACTGAATGTTTGGCGTGGGCATCCTCCTTTGTAATGCACTATAGATCTGATCCGCGAGCACAGGACTCCCTCCAGGAGAGACACCCGGCTTCTCTCCCCGGGAGCTCATTACCGCATAGAGAGAAAACGCACAGATTTGGTAACTGGGCAGCAGAACATCTAAGAAGCAATGGGAAAGCCGCCGGAGCCTAGCCGATGGGAAGGAGTCTGAAGTAGCTCAGGGGAGTCGCCCAGTGGAGTTGAAAGCCGCCACTTAGGCCCTAGGGAGGAGGGACTGGTTTACAGGACAAACAGAATTCAAGCTAGGCAAATTTTGAAGAAAGAGTAAAATAAGGAATAGAGGGAAAACTACAACACTTTACCTATGCAAGCATTTAATGAAGAAATAAATCAAAAGATCAGAGTAGTAAATCCGCAAGGATACGATCACGTGGGCGACCGCAGAGGCGGAACACAGAATCCTGTCAGGCAGAAGATGGGCTCCATGGGGGCCTGGTGGGAAAAGAGGCTGGGGAGGGAGGTAAAGATCGGAAGGTGGGAGGTGGGAAATGCCTTTCCCCAGCGGGGGCGGCAGGGAAACAGAAGGTTCTGGAGGAAAGCATAAAACAATCTAAGAGCTCTGGGCAGGATGCGAGAAGAAAAATAACAGTTCTGCGTCCTACAATTTAGAAATTAATCACACACTAGGGAATTTTTTTTCTAAAAGGAGAACAGCTTCCTATCGTTTTCTTTTTTAAAAAAATCTATGTACACCCGTCACATAAAAGAAACACATAATGCCTTCTACACCACAGTGGAAGGAATCCGTCCCCAAAGGTCCTTCCTTTGTATAAATCATGCCACCACAATCGACGCTTCAATAAAAATGAATATTTATGAAATGTAAAATGACTTGGATTAACTTATTCCAATTTCACCCTCTAAATTTAGATTTTTTTAAATCATGCCAAAATGTAGATTTTGATTACAAAAGCAAGTTGAGGGGGAAATATATATATATATACTTGACAAGAAAAAGGGAGCAATTTTTTTTAAGTTGAAGTATGACAAAGGATGACAGAAAGGTGGCTGATTGAGCTAAAAACAGCCAAGACTATCTTCAAAGTAGCTGTTTAATTCAACAACAAAGCCACATTAGACAAAGCAAGTTGTTTAAAACAACACAAAGTGTAAAGCCTAAATATCTCAACCACCCTCATCTCACGGCACGGTCCAAACCCAGCCTTTCCTTTTTTGGCTAGCCTTTCCAGGCTTCCTTGGGCATATGGATTGTTAGCGTGCTCCCTGTCCACACAGAAGTCAGCACGCTGATCTGGTCTGGCCTTTGCAGCTACTGTGTCTTGGCAATCTCTCTGTTCCTAGAGAAGCCCCATCTTTTATGCCTGCGTGCTGTATCCTTGAGGCTGAACTATCGCTCGTTGATGGGCACCTGCAATGCTTCCAATCTCTGTCTACGCAGATGAAGCTCCAGTGAACAGCCTGGTACAGGCCTCATTTGGCGTGTGTGTGAGCAAATCTGGAAGGCAAATTCCCAGAAATTGAATTCCTGAGATCGAAGGTAAATGTGCATTTAAATTTTTGGTAGATGCAGCCAAGTTGCCTTCCATAAGAGTGGAGCCGGCTGACAGCCACTAACAACACATAAGAGTGCATGCCTCTCTCTCTCTCTCTCTCTCTCTCTCTCTCTCTCTTTCTCTCTCTCTCTCTCCCCCAGCAGAATGGATCATTGTTTCTGGAGTTTTGCCAATCTGAAAATGAAAACCGGTATTTGCATTTTCCTCACTGAGTGAACTTGAGCGTCGTTTTCTGTGTTTAAGAACCAACTGTACTTCCTTGGGGGTAAATTGTTCAAAACCTCTGCCTGATTTGTAATCACTGCTGACATTTTTCTTACAAGCTTCTAGAAGCTTCTGCTCTATTGCGGAAACTAGTCCTTGCCTTTTAGTACATGTTGCTGTACCCTAAGCTGTCTTCTGACTTTGCTTCTGTGATTTTTGTCACACAAGATTTTTTTATTGTTTACTTATTCTTTTTATTTATTATTTACGTACTTAATGTGTGTGGGTGTTTTGTTTGCATGTGAGTCTGAGTACCGTGTGCAAGCAGTACCCCCAAAGGCCAGAAGAGAGTGTGGGATCCCTTGGAACTGGAGTTACAGATGGTTGTGAGTCACCCTGTAGATGCTGGGAACTGAGCCCAGGTCTCTGGAAGAGCAGCAAGCACTCTTAACCCCTGAGCCATCTCTCTGGCCCCACACAGACTTTTAATGTGATCTAACTATCAGTTTCCTGATTTTCTAGCTGTGGATACAAAGGCCTTCCTCACACAGTTATAAATAAATTCTCCTTTTCTCATACTTATTATTTCATTGTTTTGCTCTTAGCTAAAAAAAAAGCAAGGTTGGTGTTAGATATCAGTAACCCCAGCACTCAGCAGTCTGCAGCAGGAAGATTGCTGAGAGTTCACAGCCAACTTGGGTTACATAGTAAATTCAAGACCAACCTGAGATGAACATTAAAACTGTATCAAAACATGCATGCATACATACATGGGAAAAGAGTGGTTATATCAGAAACTCTAGAATACAGTGCATATACTAGGCCCACTGTATGACCTTGGATAAGTTATCTGACCTCCTGAGCCTGTTTCCACATCCATAATGAGGATAATGATGGTTAATGTATCACCACATTATTGACAAAATTAAATGTATTAATTTAGTTTCCCAAGGTGCCTGGTATGTGATACACCAGCTATTACCATCACATCTGCTTGGGATTTAACTGTTTTTAAAGGTGTGGTGACCAAAAATAGCACCAGTACACCCCACTAGTCTCTCTACCTGTCCCTACACCAGTTTCTTCACCGACCTGAGAAGTCAGTTTCACCATACCATCATCTTCCCATACACATCTAAGAGCTTCTGATTTTTCCTCCTCCATGTGCACGTCTCTAATCAATTGCCATCAGTCTGGCGCACTGCCACATAAACAACAACCGGCTACCCAGGCCAGTCTGCTCATGTTCCCATCCATTCAAGGTGGCCCAGAGAAACGAAACATTAAAAAGGCTTGAAGGTTCGAGCCTTACCTTCTTGCAAACTGTAAATCTACTGCTAAGCTGCAGCCGATAAAAGGGTACGACAGTCTTGCCACATACAAAGGAAGAAGGACTGAAGTTAAGATGGCAGGGTTAGCTCCAAAAGCACTGGATGGAGGTTCATACCTGGGACAAGATAACGCAACCCTATACAGGTAGACCTTGTCATCTAAAGCGGGGCACACTGGCGACAGAGCTTCTGAGACAATTGGATACAGTTAACAACTGGCTTGGATAGATGATATAGAGACATGAGAAGGGCTCAAGACGCAATGTAGAAGAATGTAACTTTCGAACTAGGGATATGAAGTCCATAGCTTTCAAAGACATGGACACCAAAACTCACTATATGGAGTACTGCACACCGTTGCTGGAACCGAAGGCAAACCGAAGCAAATTCTTTAGCCTCCCTTGCTTTCAGTGACTTCCTTTGGACCCCTCCCCACCAGAGACCCTCTTGCCTACCATGTGGGTGGGAGGTATGACCCAAGATGGCTGCCCATGCTCCCCTTTCCACTTGGCTTTAGAAATCACTAATTTTGGAGACTGTGCATCTGGGTAACATATTAGAAGTCTGTTTCTATCTTTGCTGCAGATAACCCCGGCGCTGTGCAGGCTGTGATGGACGCTGTGTGGATGGCTTCAAAGGCAACTCAGCCTCACATCCTCCATGTTGTATCCAACCATCTTTCTACTTTGTGTGGGCACTTAAGAACTGTTTCTCTGAACGGAGGAGCACAAAGTTAACGGCTTAGCAAAATCTCCTAGCCTCTCCCCTCCCCCTTCAAGTCTGAAGAGATCAAGATAAGACATTTTCACTGTCTACTGGAGCGTCCAGTGGCCTTGTGATTACTGGCCACCAGCTTTCTGACAACCCACTCCAGACTGCTAGAGCGATGCCTAGAGGCCTACAGTGATCTGTTACTTCCTAACCTAAAGCCCTCTCCCAGACCCTCTCTGCCTGAAGATAAAAGGGCCCTGAAAAACCTGTGCTGGGTTAAGCCGGTTTACTGTTAGGGTCATTGGAGAAATCCCTTAAAAGACTGTCATCCCTGTATGCAATCAGCAAAGACGTTTATTATTCCATCATGCTGGGGCCTGTCAGCCATACAAAGGCAAGATGGCGGAGACCCTGAGATGAGGTGAGCTCAAGCACAGTCAAGGGGAGGTTCTAGGGCAGTTAGGTCCCTTTAAATATGATTAGCTCAAGCAAGTGGCAATCATATTAGTGTGTTCTAATGGGCTAGAGCTAGTCAGGGGCTGATTAGGCCTCTAGTTTTCCATTTGGGGGCAGGCCTGGACAAGTCCCAGACTTTGTCCTTATTTGGTTTTCTTCTTGAGCTGTTTATGGCTTGGGCCACCAGATCCCCTCCTTGCTGTTGAGGGTGCTGGAGACTGATTGTCCTTTGATCGTGGCTCTTCCTCAGAAACTGCTTATTCAGTCTCAGGAAACTGAAATTGAGGCCTGGTCTCTGAGAGAAGATCGAGCAGACTGTTATAGCATCTGCTTGGTTCTCTCAATTCCCCTGCCTCCTTGAGTAGTATATCATCTCAAATCCTTGAGATAGGTTTGATTTACAGGCTTATATTGTTGTCTTTCCAATTCTCTATCATGTAGCCTCTTTCTAAGCAGGGCTATGGAGTCCCTGATAATCCCAGAATGGCTAACATAGAGGCACAGGCCTCTTTTATTCTGGAGTGCTATGTTTTTTAAAATTTCAAAAAAGTTCTTTATTGGCATAAAAATGAAAGTGTAAATAAATTGGCACCAAATATCCCAAACATGGAGGTCAAAAACCTATTTTTTAGCCCTCTTTGCTGTTTTTCCCCCTTCTGCCCACTTTCCTGGGTTTTGGGGGAGCTCGCTGACAACAGTCACAAATCCAGCGCTACCTGATGGAATAGCACCAAGGCCCACACAAAAAGTATGATAACCTCTATTTCAACTAGAGAGGAGAGCAATGTTTTTTAAATGTGAAGCAGATTATTTTTGGTAGGGCAGCAACTGTGAATCTATTGCCGTTCTCAAGGCCCTACAGTTCTGATTCTGTGATGACAAGGTGGAAGTTCTGATTCCTATGGTTCCAGCTAAGTTGACATCTAGGAGGGTGAATAGGTATCCACAGTTAGCTGTGTTGACTTCATTTTTCCCCATCCTGACTTTTCTAATGGGTAAAAGATTGTATTATCAGGGTAGTAGACTCTTCTGGGGACTAACTGGACGAGGATATAAGAGTCTTTGGTTTGGTCTAAAACCTGAACATTAACATAGGGTGTCAAGCCAGAGGCACATGCCCATCAGATGTCATCCGGTGGGATCAGGAAGCTGGCTCCCACTGGATTCTGAGTGAGATTATAGAGGTGGGCATAGCCATGTGGGGGTTGTTCCAAATAGAGACTATTTCCCGTTATTTTCCCATTATTAACAGCAGAGTGAACCTCCCCTTATCCAGTTGTTGTCATCTGCAAGTGTGTTTGGTCCAGGGGCTGATATTGGGATTTTAGCATCATCACCTTAATGGTTCCCAGACAGGAATCACTATTTAGTTAAGGCTTCAGTGATGTAAAAGCCAACAGCAATTAGCAGAAGCAGAAGGGCCAAAAGCCCTGTGGTGGCTGAGAATTCCTTATCTAGAAGGAACTTGGAAATGAGAATGGGGACCAGTTAGTATTCTATCTTAGGTTCCCTAAGATAAGAAATTCCCTTTTGATCTAACATTGGGGGGGGGGGGGGGGCGGGGGGGAGACCAAGGAGCCATGTGCTGCTCGGTCTTCTCGTGTACCAGGCCACCTTCTGGTTTTGCTAGCTTACCAAATAAATCTACTTGTCTCCACACACACTCTCTCAAATACTAGGGTGCCTTTCCAAGTGGGAAGTAAATGAACTTGGATTCTTCACCAGGGCCAGTAAGAACCTGCCAAGAATAAATACCCCCAAGAGTGGAGGCTAGAAGTACAATAGGGCTAACAAGGCTTATCAGGTAAAGGCGCTTACCAGGCAGCCCCACAATCTGAATTCAATTCAGGCTCCTAAGTGGCACAAGGAGAAAACCCGAGTCCCACACGTAATCGGCTGATCTTCCAAAGTGCACCTGGGGCTTAAGTGTGTGAGCACAAACACCTCCAGGAGGCCTCATTCATAGGACAAGCAGATCCTGCAAACCGAGGAGAAAGCCCAGCAAGCCCTCGAAATAACTAGAAACTGCTAAGGATTCTGGCAACCAGCTCGGGCCTAAAATTCCACTTCAAAACACAGGTCGCAACGTTAGGGCACCCTCCAGCACTTCCTGGGAACCGGCAATAGCCTGACTCTCCTGGCGGCCTAGGTGAGAAAGGAGTCTACGGAAGCTTTCAGGCTGCACTCTTCCTAGCTCCAATCAGGGAGCTGCAAGCCTGCAGCCCAGCTGAATCAGATGCCGACGCTAGATTCTTTAAGAGCGCCCTGTTTTGCCTGTTTTGTCTTAAGAGACTCAAACAAAGAGAAGCACTGAGACAGGAGACTGCCCTGCTGAGCACCCACCCGTCCCGGAGCGGGAGAAGTGGGGAGAGGGGGTGCGGTAAAGACAGCCGGAGGGGGATGTGGGAGGTGAAAGAGCTGCCCTCCGCGCACGCGCAGACCCCGACCTGGGACCCGCCCGAGGCCCCGCGGGGGCTTTTTCTCGGAGGGTGCAGTGCGCAGACTCGGCGCGCATGCTCAGCGCTCGACCCGTCTTACCTGACACGGGGATCGGCTCGGGGCGGCCGGGCAAGGCTTCTTGCGCGCTGATAACCCTCGAAGCTGAGTCGCCCATTCTCGGTACCGGCATGGGGCCAGAGAGTAGCTTGAGAGCCCTTCTGGCGGCAGAGAGCATGGGCGGCGTATCCGTCCCACCGGCCGACCTCCAGACCTGGCTGTCTCTGAGGGACAAAGTTTTCTGAGTACGAGAAGCGGCTAGGGCCAAAAATTATGCTGGCTGGACGCCACCGCGAGGTATTAGTTAAAGTTCCTGCCGTTTCACCACGTCCGCGGCCCGTGTTCCGGGTGCCCAGGAAGAGCTTAGCCAAGCAGGGTTTCCAGTGTGTTTCTCGTGCTCAGTCAACCACAAAGCAGAAAAGGGAAATCAGTGTGTGCATAAAATGGCAGAGAGCTAGAAGGCAGATTGTAAGAGGATGGATGGATAAACAGCTAGAAAATTTGTCTGTTTCTATTGGATCCATCTTGATAAGTCGAATTGATCCAAAGCACGATTCTCAACACCACAAAGGATTACGTACTCAATGTGAAATATATGTACGTAGATAGATATTTAATATTATATGAATTATATATTATAAATATATATATTTAATATATATATGAATGTATGTGTGCATAAATACATTCTTCAGCCCATAAAATAAAGGATGCAGGCACAAATACTTCGTTAATGCTTGGGTTTAATGATGCAGTTGGATCCGTCTTCTGAAATCAGAATATTCCTAGAACAAATCTCGCCTAGGTAACTAGGGCCAGATGAGTGACTTGAGAGGTCCGTCTATGAGATTTTGGTTTACACACTCCGCCAAAATGGGCGGACAGGCTCGTGTGAAGGAAGGAACAGGATTAGCACCCACAGGGATTTGAAGCTTTGAACCTAAGCTCTTCTGTGGGTTTAGTTACCACTTTGTGTTCATGTGGGGCTGTAATAGAAGGACAGGAGGATTAGCGTGCTGTATAGAATGTTGCCAACATAACAACGTTAAACAGATTAAGGTGTTTACCTTATATTGTAGAAGTCCCCTGGGCCAACTTGTATCCACAGTTTGCTTTTGATTTGTTTTTGCCATGAAATTATGCCAAGCGGGTTCTTTCTACAAGGCTTTGCCTGAAATCATCCCAAGGTGTCCGTCCCTTCCAGGCTTGAAGGGGGCCTAGTCACTAAAGACAAAATGGTCTGTCAAAGAAAATATGTTGTACTTCTATTTTGCTGCCTTTTGATACGTACTGACTTGCTTTTTTTCTGTTTTGTGGTTGATGGAACATGGAAACATACAAGAAATACTTCGTAGCCAGGCAGTGGTGGTGAACGCCTTTAATTCCAGCACTAGGGAGGCAGAGGCAGGCGGGCCGATCTCTGTGATGAGTTCGAGTTCGAGACCAGCCTGGCCTACAAGAGCCAATTCCAGGACAGGCTCCAAAACAACAGAGAAACCCTGCCTTGGAAAAACAAAGCAAAAAAAAAAAAAAAAAAAAACCCTTCATAACTAAATACTGTGAATGTGTAACGGAAGACTTTGTAATGTGGAGGGAAACTACTTATGTAATGCTAGGTGTACCAGAACCACAACCCATAAACATTTACTATGTAAGACTTATAAAAATACAAGCATTTCTACTTACCCACTTAGGGAAAATGAGAAGAAATAAATAGAAACAATGTTTAGAATTTTATTGTTCGGAGTAGTGAGATCCTACTAAAGTTTCTCTCTTGCTGTGTGGCCCTGGAAATCCAGCTGAGATCATCAGGCTTGGTGGCAGGCACCTTGACCTGCTGAGTCATCTCTCTGGCCCCAGTCTGAACAGTTGTGAGTGTTCTTTGTACATTATTTAAATGTTCTTGAGGACCCTTGTGGTTACGCTACACTCATGAACACTAACATCTTTTTGAAGGAAAGAAGTATCCCAGTTTCTTTAAAGTTTCCTTTAAACAGTGGGTTCTTCCCTCATTTACCAAAATAGCTGTGATAGCTGAGTTGTTTGTTCATTACAAAGTCTCTCCTTATAGCCCTGGCTAGCATGGAATTCACAGAGATCCACCTGCCTTTTGCCTCCCGAGTCCTAGGATTAAAGGTGTGAGCCACCATACCCAGCCTCTGAGTTTTGTTTTGTGAGGAGAGAAATAATGATGCCGTTTTTCAAGATGAGGCCTTGCTTTCCCTCAGACTCTCCAACTACTTCCCTCTGAGCTACCCCCCCCCCCCCATTTTCTAACACGTGCTGATTTTATCACTCCTGTAATTATACTCGGGCTTCCTGACAAAGTCTATCCTTTTCTAACAGTTTATATCCTTCAAGACACCATCTACACATTCTCTTTGCAACAAAGAATCTGAAAACACAACCAGTTCGAGAAAACAGGTTATTTCTCCTAAGTGTGTCAGGCTCCTGGCAGGAAACAGTCTCTCATTAAGCAGGGCCCTGGCTCTTCTTCCATACTGAGTGGGCTAGAGCGAGCTCATGCTCCTTCTTCTGGGACCTTAGTCTATTCCCAGAACCCACATAAAGAGGCTGGGCACAGGAGCATAGCTGGCTGTAATTGAGGGTACAGTGAAACTGTACCAGTCCATGGGTAGAAAGGTTTATTGGCGATCAAACTAATCTTGGAGTGGGGGCAGAGAGACAAGCAAACTACCAGAAATGCAGGCAGATTTTATGTGCCAGGAAGGCAGGGATCGTTGAGCTGACACAAATATAAACTGCCTAGATTACAGGAAACTAGGTAGCTGATGGTGGAGGGAGATTAAGGCTGGCTCCCAGTAAACAGAACCCTCCTTAGGAAACCTACTTTTACGATTGTTTGCCTGATAATGGTCTTTCTGTTTGCCCTGCTAACGTCCTGTAGGACAGTATCCCCAGCACTGCCATTTTGAGGGCCACTTTGGAACTACCACTTGTAATCCCAGCACTGGAGAGGCAGAAAGGGAAAGATTCCTGAGGCTTACTACCCAGTCAACTTAGCCTAGTTGGTGAGCTCCAGGCCAGGAGTACCTACCTCAGAAATAAACGAGTACAAAAACAAGATGGATGGTGCTGTGGAATAATCCTCTTACACACTGTAAAGATTTGTCACTCGAATTGGTTTAATCAAAATGCTGATTGACCAGTAACCAGACAGGAAGCATAAGCAGGACAACCAAACTAAGGAGGATGGGGAGGAGAAGGGCAGAGTCAGGGTCGCCAGCCGGATGCAGAGGGAGAGGGAGATGAACGTGCCATGCTGATAAAGGTACCACCACTTGGCAGGGTATAAATAAGGAATATGGGTTAGCTTAAAATGTAAAAGTTAGCTAGTAACAAGCCTGAGCTATCAGCCAATCATTTGTAAGTAATATTAACCCTCTGCGTCAATTATTTGGAAGCAGCCACTAGGTATTTGTGAACAGGAGGGAGAGAAATGCCCGTTTACAGAATGGTACACCTGAGGAATGGAGAAATGCCCCCCAGTGTTGACCTCTGATCTCCAGAAGCATGTACATACACACATGTGGGAAAAACAAGCATGATGGTACAAGCCTGTAATGCCAGTCTTTGGGAGGTGAAGGCAAAAGGATTAAAAGTACGAGGCTATCCTCAACTATCCAGTGAGCACGAGGCCAGCCTGGGCTACATGAGCTCTGTATCCAAACCAGAAAACACCTAAAACCTTATGGAAGAAATCAACACATAAAGCATGGATTAGAAAGTTGATTGTTATCTAAGTATTGACACATGACTCCCCTAATAAACATACTTGTTTCCTGATCATGACTGTCGAACAGCATTTGGCTGTTTTACCTTCATATGCATCTGTATTACTACGACTCAAGATTCTACTAGAGCCTTCCTTGGTTTATGAGTTTGCTAACTGTGTCCCACCACAGACCAAGCATCAGCAGGACCATGCACTTGGAAGACTCAGGCCTTCTGAAGAAAAAAAATGCCAGTGACTCAGAAAGGCTGCTGGAGAGCCAGCATGTGCTAGGCGTTTAGCCGTCACCCATACTCTCTATGGAGCCTCAAATACAGCAAAGGTACCCTGGCACACTCAAATAGATAAGATTTCACTTACCTAGGTAGAGAGACACCCTTATAAATGAATAAATAAAAGACTGAAGCGACACTTCCATTTGCATACTTATAACCAAGTGGCTCTATATATGGCCTGTTTCCAGAAGATACAGAGCTGTCTGAGGAATTTAATTAATTGCATGGATTATTTTCCTGAATTTTTAAGAGGAAGGTGAAATAAGAATCGACTTCATTACTAAACAGCGAGCTCCTGTTAACGCCGCCCGCTTTATTTTTAACCTTCGCTCCAACCCATTTTCAAAGTTTTGTAGGTGAAGAAACACAGGCTCAGAGAGGCGCCCAAACCAACAGCTACTAAGAGAGAGAACGTGGACTCAAATCTAAGCTTTTCAAAGTCCCGAGTTCAAGATCACAGGTTTACCAAAAAAACCAAGCTGGGTGAACCTGACTCTCTTCAACACTGACTTTGAAGTTTGTGGTCTTTATGGAATGCAGAATGGAATGATTTCAGTAAAAGGTCAAAGCCCCCTTCATGGTCCTTCCCAAGAGACAAGCATATGTCTCCCACCATTATTTCACCTCATGTTTGGACACCAACAGAGCCACTAGGTTCAAACTGGGCCTGTCCTTCCAGGTGAGGATGACTAGGTGTGACCCTGTGATGAAGTGACTATTCCAGGAAGGAAGGTGCAGTTCTGTGCAACTCCAAGGTCATGACCTTAGAGGTAAGCTGTGCACTCCCCTTCTGTCCTGTCTCCTCTCCCAGTGACTGACGTGGAGCTGTGAGACTGTGAGAACCAGAGGTCAGCAACCAACAGGATTTCTCTGTGCAGCCCTGCCTGTCCTGTACCAGGCTGGCCTTGTACTCAGAGATTCTGCCTGACTCTGCCTTCCAAAAGCTGGGATGAGAGGTATGCACCACCACTGCCAGGCTAGGAGATTTATTATTTTTATGTATGTGTGTGTGCACGCACCTGCATGAGTTTATGCGTACCATATGAGTTCTCATGTAGGACAGGGGGATCAGATCTCATGGAACTAGAGTTGCAGGCAGTTCTAAGCCTCCTGATATGGGTGGTGGAAACCAAACTCAAGTCCTCTGAAAGGGCAGTAAATGCTCTTGTCCTCAGAACTGGCTCTGCAGCCCCTAAATCACATGTTTTAGAGCCAGGCCCGGTGGCACACTCCTATAATCCCAGCTACCCTGGATATCAAGATTGGAGGATTATAAATCCTAGGCATGTCTGGACTACAGAGTCCAAACTGAACAACTTCATGAGAACCTGTCCCAAAAGGAAGGGGGAAATATAGCCGGGATACAACCCAGTAGCAGAAAGCTTGCCTGGCTTTCATGAAGGCCTAGGTTCACTCCCCAGTACTGCCAAAAGTAAATCAATAAAGAAGCAATCACTTGGTATTGTTTGATTGAGGGTTTTATTATTGTATTTTATTTGTCTTCTTTTGAAACAAGGGCTCGCTACATAGTCCTGGCTAACCTGGAATTCACAGTAAACACCAGGCTTAAATAAGTTAAGATGGAAACGTGCCTAGAATACGTCCTCACGTGTAGATGTTAGATTGTGACGGTAACAATATTTAATCCTATAATCAGTAGAGATATATCTTCTTTACAGGACAGTAAGCTCTATGCAGGCAGGGATCATGTTAATGTTTGATGGTTACTGCTTCCCAAAAGCCCACTGCAAGTCAGACACTTAGTTTACATTGAGTCAGTGTTGGCAGAACGACTGCCAGGACCAGTCTCAGCATCTCCTGACCATCTGCCTGGATCTATCTCTGTCTTCCTCATCACCACAGGATGCTTGGTGGACTAGATACATAGAGTATTCTTCCCACACTCAGAGGCAGACAGATCATGAGTCTGAGGATAACCTGGACTATGTAGGAAGGAAAGAAAGATGGGCACCTTGGATCTTATTGCATTATTTAAATGCCCTCAGATCTGTATAAAAATTAATCTCTCTCTCTCTTACACACACACAAACACACAATAGCAATAATAAAAAATAAATAACAAACTCATCAACATTATCTCTTCTGTAATTATTTATTAATAATATAGAACAGTGAAACAAGAGGATCCCAGAGAGCGCATTCCACAGGCTGCCTAACTACACCTGTGACTGCTGCTGCCACCGACTGTAGTCTAAGGGAAAGACAGACAACCCCAGAGCCCTGCAGGCCACTCACAGCCTTTGTTGACGAGCAAGGGGAATCAGCATCCAAGGGAAGGCCTAGATGGAAACCTGGTTTTGGATTAACCAGTTCTGTGACCTTTGACAAGATATTTACTGTGTCATCTCTTTTCTCATCTGTGATATTGAGAGGACAGGAGAGAGCAATCACGAGTTCTCTAAACTCGCTGAATCACAAACTTTGTAAGCCGAAAGAGAGCATTTTGCGATATGTCCATCAGCAGGTATTTCTGAAATTTACCTGTCTAAAGGTGACATTGAAAAGCCCCCTGCTGCCTGCAGCTGCCAGGATCTTCTCACAGAGGACAATACTCCCAAGCATATGAATTCTCTGGAATCCGTGTGCAGAATGACTGAGATAGTGAAGGGGTGAGGGTTGCATATTTCGATGAAACCCATTTTAAGTACACTGTTTTCAACCATTAGTGTGTGTGTGTGTGTGTGTGTGTGTGTGTGTGTGTGTGTGTGTGTGTAAGAAAGAAAAAGTGGAAATGAGGCGGTAGCTGGTTATGGCAGCTTGTTCCTGTCATCCCAACACTTGGAAGGCTGGTGTAGGCGGATTGCCTCGAGTTTCAGGCCAGCCTGTGGACTCCATAATGACTTTTAGACCAGTCTGGGATATAGTGTGAAACGCTGTCTAAAAACAAAACAATAGAGAAAATGGGGAGGGGAAGGAGGAAAGCCTAGCAAAACACAAGCACACCCACACTGAACCCTCTAGACGGTACACGTTCGCTTTCTTCATCTTTCTCTCACAACTATTAATGGCACTTTTTAACTCAGAAAAAGATAAATCAGTTTAATGGCTCATTTATTAAATAGTTTGAACTCAGGCCACATGACAAGCAGTTAATGAACTTTGTTGACTTTCTAATTACAAACACATTATCATTATTTGAGAAAGATGAGAGTTGAGAGGAGAAGCAGGTGCTGTCTCATTCTGCCCTCCCACCCAGTGATATCCAGGAGGTCCCTGCCAACTTTCTGTTGCTCTTTGAGACTAAATCTCAGGCCAGTTTGATCCACCTTGGGAGACTTCACTTGCCTGCCTGTGACATTCATACACCCCTTTCCCTCCAAGTCCAGCATTACCCCAGCTTCCCTCCTCCCTTTCCTAGAGTCAGGCTCTTACAGAGCAGGAGACTGGGGGAAGATAAAGAAACAGGCCCACCATCTGGTGGCTGGATTGCCAGCCTGTCTAACTACAGGTCACACTGCTGACTCTGCCCATGCCCTTTGCAGACCCTAAGCTGCTGCTCTGTCAGACTTCCAGAACATGACGCCTAGACACAGGACTCCACTACCAGAAAAGTCCCTGGCTGCAGGGAAGCCCTTCATCCCTGGAAACCTAGTCACACTGTGTCTTATATCAGGGCTTTTATTTTTATTTATTTATTTATTTATTTATTTATTAAAGATTTCTGCCTCCTCCCCGCCACCGCCTCCCATTTCCCTCCCCCTCTCCCAATCAAGTCCCCCTCCCTCATCAACCCAAAGAGCAATCAGGGTTCCCTGCCCTGTGGGAAGTCCGAGGACCACCCACCTCCATCCAGGTCTAGTAAGGTGAGCATCTAAACTGCCTAGGCTCCCCCAAAGCCAGTACGTGCAGTAGGATCAAAAACCCATTGCTATTGTTCTTGAGTTCTCAGTAGTCCTCATTGTCCGCTATGTTCAGCTAGTCCGGTTTTATCCCATGCTTTTTCAGACCCAGGCCAGCTGGCCTTGGTGAGTTCCCAATAGAACATTCCCATTGTCTCAGTGTGTGGGTGCACCCCTCGCGGTCCTGAGTTCCTTGCTCGTGCTCCCTCTCCTTCTGCTCCTGATTTGGACCTTGGGATTTCAGTCCGGTGCTCCAAAGTGAGTCTCTGTCTCTGTCTCCTTTCATCGCCTGATGAAGGTTAATATCCAGGAGGATGACTATATGTTTTTCTTTGCGTTCACCTTCTTATTTAGCTTCTCTAGGATCACGAATTATAGGCTCAATGTCCTTTATGTATGGCTAGAAACCAAATATGAGTGAGTACATCCCATGTTCCTCTTTTTGGGTCTGGCTTACCTCACTCAGGATAGTGTTTTCTATTTCTGTCCATTTGCATGCAAAATTCAAGAAGTCATTGTTTTTTACTGCTGAGTAATACTCTAATATGTATATATTCCATACTTTCTTCATCCATTCTTCCGTTGAAGGGCATCTAGGTTGTTTCCAGGTTCTGGCTATTACAAACAATGCTGCTATGAACATAGTTGAGCATATACTTTTGTTGTATGATAAGGCCTCTCTTGGGTATATTCCCAAGAATGGTATTGCTGTGTCCAGGGGTAGGTTGATCCCGAATTTCCTGAGAAACCACCACACTGCTTTCCAAAGTGGTTGCACAAGTTTGCATTACCACCAGCAATGGATGAGTGTACCCCTTACTCCACAACCTCTCCAGCAAAGGCTATCATTGGTGTTTTTTATTTTAGCCATTCTGACAGGTGTAAGATGGTATCTTAAAGTTGTCTTGATTTGCCTTTCCCTGATCGCTAAGGAAGTTGAACATGACCTTAAGTGTCTTTTGGCCATTTGAACTTCTTCTGTTGAGAATTCTCTGTTCAGTTCAGTGCCACATTTTATAATTGGGTTGATTAGCATTTTACAGTCTAGTTTCTTGAGTTCTTTATATATTTTGGAGATCAGATCTTTGTCAGTTTCGGGGTTGGTGAAGATCTTCTCCCAGTCAGGGGGTTGCCTTTTTGTCTTAGTGACAGTGTCCTTTGCTTTACAGAAGCTTCTCAGTTTCAGGAGGTCCCATTTATTCAATGTTGTCCTTAATGTCTGTGCTGCTGGGGTTATACGTAGGAAGTGGTCTCCTGTGATATCAGGGCTTTTAAAACTTGCTCCACATGTGACCCCTTTTTACTCAAGAAATACTTACATGAGCTTAGGTATATAAATATACTCCTATGGATAAAATATTTACTGATTATAAATCATCAAGAAGTACATTTTAAAGATATTCTTTGATATATATATTTACTATTTATTAAAGATGAAAGCAAACTTGTAGAATAATAAGACAGATAATAAATAACTTGTTAATTTTTACATGAAGAATTGCATCTTTTTCTGGTTATTTGACATTACAGGACTTAGAGCATCCTTAACATCTTCCAGAATTGACTGACATTTTGATTTTATAATCGTCAGTGCCGAGAACACGAGTTCACAGAAACACACAGTATAAAATGGCAGAAATATGCTTAAAGGCTTTTCAGGAATTAGACATTCTGTCCAATCCCAAGCAAAAACAGGTTTAACAATGTTTTATAAAAATGCAAGTCAGCCACTCAAACAGTAATTGTTACGACCACATGTTCTGATGTAATACAACACAGAAGATAAACTAATTTGACTCTTACACCCTGAGAAATGATGGCAGGAAAATCCTGGAAGTCTTTGCTTACCAAAATGAAACCACTGTGCCTATGAAGGCAGACAATGGTATACATAGTAAAAATGCATATATACCATGCAAGAGTGTCTAACCTGCGCTAAGATACTGCAGGCAGTGTTTGCTGTTACAATGTGGCATATGTATAAGAGGTGTGATGTGTCTGTGTGCTCTATGTTCACGGTTGCAGTAAAGTCACACTATGCAACATGGACGAGGGCTTGCATACACTCACTATGTATCTGATTTTGAATTTATTTTCTACCCTTCAACATTCAAAACCCTTTTACCATTGCCTTTTTATTTTTTACAACCCCCCACATGATGGGGTTGTGATCAACAGTCTAAGAAGTTGAGTTCTGGGGTCAAAATGAATTTATCTCATTTCCTTCCAAGGTATCCCTAAGTCCAGGAGGAATATATGCATGCATGCATGCTTGCTAAGTCCAGAAGGGATATATGCATGCATGCATGCTCGCTAAGTCCAGGAGGGATACATGCATGCATGCATGTTCGCCTCTATGCATACCAGTGGGAGTCCTCTACAGCTCACCCCCCTCCACAGTCCTTTTCCTAAGAGCACAAACCTGATCTCCAGGCACACACTGCCAGCAGACACTCCCTTGGGAAAATCTGATCCCCTATTATAGACTTACCAGCATCCGTGGGTAAGTCCAGTTCCATTAGCTTTGGAGGGAGGGTCCTGGGGACTTCTCCCCAAGGCAGACAATCTATTCCTGTACTCAGGACACATCTAGCTTCTTGGAAGACTAGGGGAGCAGTCAGATGATCCCCTCCCTGATTGTATTTTTAAAAATCTCTTTTGGGAGATGGAGTTCTAAAAATTAGAAATTGAACCTAGGGTCTTACACAGCTAGGGTCTAGGGTCTAGGGTCTAGACAGCTTCCTTACTACCACCCTTTAAAAATAAGTCCTTTGTTTGGGAGTCCTTGATGGCTCTACCTTAAGTTTTGAGTTATCTTGGCCACCTCCAGACATATATACAGTTGGATAGTGTCCTATTAGAGTCATAAGGAAAAAAGACTGAAAGAAAAAATCCACCCCTGTTGTGTGTGTGTACTGTGTATAATTTGCCTTTTTTAAATTTTGAAATAAGGTGTGCTGGCTAGTTTTATGTCAACTTGACACAAGCCTCAGATGAGAAGATTCTGTATGATATTGGGCTGTAAGTAAGTCTGTAGAACATTTAATTAATGATTGACGTGACAGGGCCCAACTCATCGTGGGTGGTGCCACTCCTGGACTAGTGGTCCTGGGTTCTATGACAAAGCATCTGAAAAAGCCATGAGGAGCACATCAGTAAGCAGCCCCCTTCCATGCCCTTACCATCAGTTCCTGCCTCCAGGTTCCTGCACGGTTTGAGTTCCTGTCCTGACTTCCTTTAATGATGACCTGAGATGTGGAAGTGTTAAGTCAAATAAACCCTTTCCTCTCCAGCTTGCTTTAGTCATGGTGTTTCATCCAATAGTAATCCTGACTAAAACACGGTCTCCTTATAATCCTGACTGGCCTGGAACTCTTGTAGACTAGGCTGGCCTCACACTCACAGTGTGAGTCTCCCGCCTCTGCCTCCTGAGGACCGGAATGAAAGGCATGCACCACCGTGCCTGCTGTGTTGCATTTTCTCCACTACACTTTTCAATGTTAAAATTTCCCAGAGTAAATGAATAAACACTTTGTTTAACAAAATAAGTCAGTGCAAAGATGACCCGCCACATCTTCGTAAAAAGGAAGAGCCAGTCGCCCTTCTGGAGCAGTTCAGGCTTTTCTCTCGGTCACTCGTATCAAGCGACCTTGCTAACCTCTATCCCATTGCTTTATTCATAGCTGGAAGAGAGAGATAAAATTTCTATTTCAGGTTTATCAAGGACTGTTATCCCTTCAGATGAAATCTATGCTTTAAGTAGTTGATTGTCTGATTTTAGTTTACATTTGAAAGGGCTCTGGTTCTCTGTTGGGGGGTTGTTTTACTCAATTCTTATTATCATACAAATATTTCTAACCCAATAACCAGTAATTATAGGACATGCTATGCTCTCAGCATTATGAAATAGTCTTTTCTGAATTCCCTTATATCCGATTCAACTTTTTTTCCCCTTTGTTTCTTTAAGTCAGGGTCTTGCTATACAGCCCAGGCTGGCCTGGAGTTCTTGACCCTCTGGCCCTTGTCTCCTGAGCACTGAAACTGTGGAGTGTGACATCATGCCTTGCCTGCTTCAACTTTCATTCAGAATTTTTAAAAATGAGCTGATACTGAAAAGTGATTTTAAAAACTTCTCTGATGTGCGTCATCAATCAGCAGGTGCTACAGGAGCTGGGGAGATGGCTTGGTGAGGGAAAGTGGTTATGGGGAAAGCATGAGGACCTGAGTTCAAATCCTCAGCATCTACCTAAAAAGCTGGTGTGGCCTCCACAACAGGTACAACCCCAGAACTGCTGGTCGTGGGGACAGGAGGAGCCTTTCAACTTGCCACCTGCCAGTCTAACTGCGGGTTCAGTGAGAAATCTTGTCTTCCGGAAGAAGGTAGAGTTTGACGCCCAGTATCCAGTTCTGGCCTCCAAGCACATACACACAGATGGAATTATCTTTAACTAGGCGTGCATGTAATTCCTTATGTCTCCAAATTATAAAAACCCATCGGTATATTCCAAACACTTTACATGGTACTAAATAGTCAAGGAAAAAATAGGAAGAAGAAGAACCATTTGAATACAATCTACCAGTGGTTTGTGTCTTTCCAGAAGGCAATACATTTAGGCTTAGCTTCAAATGACCTTGGAGACTTTTTAGCCAAATAACGTCAACTCTGGTTTCATTATGCAAATGCAAGCTAAAACACGTCTTATTTTATAAATGCTGCAGTTGCTCACAGTCCCCGCTTTATTTCACTAATTTCACCTACAAATTACACACAGACATTTTCTAGGCCACCGTCCTCTTTCCACCAGCACGTCTCCTTGAAATGGTGACCTTAGCGCATGAACACAAAGAGAGAAGAATCCATCTTTGCCTTGAGTCTTTCCATACATTTTTCCGTGTCTAGCAAGCTGTGCTCTGGGTGGCATATGCTTCCACAAGCTGCTCAGAAGGTTTAATTGAGGCTTAAGCACTCCACAAATATTTGTGGAATTAAATTGAGTTTCAGTGATTACTCTGTAATTCTTAAAGCATGAAGACATTAGAAGGTTAAAGATAAAAGAAAAAAGATGGTGTTTTCACTACAAAATCTGTCCAGAGCCATCAAGGATGTCAGGTGATGGTGAGGGGCTGTTGCTGGTTATTTGGGGTTCGTTAAGGAGAAGCCTTTTGATTGTTCTCCAATCGCTGCTTTTTCAAGCCTCAGATTGCTAAACTTTCTCGGCTGGAGTTAAATTCACTTCCGTAAGCCATCTGGTGGCTTCCACTTGTAACTGCATCTTCTGCTCAGCAGCTATGCCCAATGAATATGAGTTCCATCCTTTTCTGGCCTTCCCTTACAGGGTGTGTTTTGATGAACTGCTACCCAAGGAAAGCATAGGTATTAAAATTCCTAATGGTTCTAACCCTAAGGATACTTTAAAACAAGTATTGATAAAGGCTGTCCGTAGTGGAAGGAGAGGAAGCCCATGGGTGTATCTTATTCATGAAATAAGGCAAACCGTACTGAATGGTCTTTATCACACCAGGAGCGTGCCTAGATGCTGCAGTTATAAAAACCCAGTCTGAGGAAACCTATGCTTTCAGGAAACACAGTCCAAAGGACAAAAGCAGCTCAGTGAGTGTGAGACCAGATGTGGCACAGCAGAGACGGGAAACCCACCAGCTCAGCAATGTCTCTCACCCCGTACTCAACCCAGGCAGCTGGCTCCCCTCAGGAACATGCAACATACACCAAAATAGAATTTCCGTTTTGCAATCAGCACACAAGACCACAGAACTGCAAACGCGCTCTATACCTTGACGCCCCACCTTCCACGAGGCCAAGAAGACTCACATCTTTGTGTGATACTTAACCCTCAAGGTCACAGTGATGCCCACGGTGACAAACTCCCAGGTGCAGCCCTAACTTAGCCAAAGGTTCCCTCCTCCAAGCTCCTGGAGGAGAGAGGACAAGAAAGAGGACACAGAGCCTGCTTACCAGGCCATAGTCACACAGGCTCTACCTTCACCCCTAAAGAATGGCATGTTACCTCACAGAGAGGGAAGAGATCGCTCTTGCCTGAAGAAGGCTGAGGAGGCTCTGCGAGGCTTGAAGTTTGAGGCCATTTCAGAAGAGCTGATAGACTTTCACAGCCTAGAACAGAAGAGGCTAGTTCGTTTTACAGAGGCAAACATCAGGGTAAAGTATAATGAAGCAAGACCCACTTGGTAGCCGCAGGAAACTCAGCAGGTAAGGAGAGAGCAATAAAGCCATGGCTGCAAAGTTAGACACAAGCCAGAGGCACATGCCTGTGTTGGGCAGTTTATGCCAGCCTGGACTATGTCGTGAGGTTATAAACAACAACAGAAAGTGGCAGGGCTCCTCCAGGGGTTGTGTGTAACTGACATGTCCCCAGGATGCCCCACGAGTAGTGGAGCCACTAAGTGACTTTAAACAAGGACAATGATATAACGCCATAATTGTTTGTATTTTCAGAAGCAACACAGACGCTGTATTGGAAGGATGCACAAGAAGACTTAGAAAGCCTGCTAGGTTGATAATACACTCCAGATCGGGCTTTATGAAGGAGTCCAGGTGAAGAAGCAGCAATAGGACTGCGGAGATAATTGAGCAGAATAATGGATCTCTGTAACTTGGACATAAAGGACTTGACATACCACTAGGTATAGCTCAGTGGTAGAATGCTCACCTAATATGCCCTAGTTCTATTCCAGAAAAAGGATATAGAATTTTAGATGACTCCCAGATTTGTGGTCTGTCAACCAAGAGGGAGGACCTCGGAGATTCTCCAGGCACTTTGTTCTGAGAGGGGCAACAAGCTGGGGAGACAAGCATGTAGAGACACAGAGTTCTGGAAGCAGTCACATCCGTGTCCCCATGGGGCAGTGCTAACTCACCGTGGGTGGCAGGATGTGCAGGTCTGAGACACTGCAGGGGTCAAGGGAGAAGGTACAGACTTGGAACAGATCAAAAGCAATTTTTATGGGAAACGAAAGTGCTCACTGGTGACCCAACCCCTGCAGTGCCCACACTGAGATGTGCGCAGTGTGGAGTCAGAAGAAGAAAGGTACACGCTCCTGTACAGCCAATGCATGCAGACAGCCCAGCACAAAGCTGAACAGCTGAGAATCTTCTGCAGAGCCCAGAAACAACTCTGGAGCAGGGCACATGGGAGGCTTGGGGAGGGGGCAGATCCGGAGTCACACGGATGCGATGTAGAATTCTAAAAATAAGAATTGCCAGCGAGTATGTCTGAATGCATGAGCATCCCATAGCCAATCAGAGCAATTGCCATCCTCATCCTGAGCTGGCTGTCACTTCTCATCTTCATCCTTGACTAGAGCACTAAGCCCTGGCCCCAGCCAGTGCTAGGGATGCAGATGAGAAGGGGCTGGGGAGCCTGCAGGTGTGGAGTTGAGAAAAATGTGCCTCTGTCTTTTTCTGGCTTCTCTCAAACCACAGGGAAATCCTACTCAGTGTCTCCCTGGGGAAATAACAGCATGATTCTTCAGCTGGACCTCTATATTAAAAGGCCACCTGATTCTTTATGGGGTGAGAAGATTGTTTCTCTCTCATCAATAAGTCAATTTGTTCCCTCTCATCTTCCATCCTATTGCATTTTAGAAGGAATTCATTCCAGTTAATATGAAAATGAGAGGCCAGAAATTATGAAGGATGCTTATGGAAGCCATTGTAGTGATTCACTAAATCTGTCTGTTACTTGAGGTTTCAATAATACACTTATTTTTCTGTCATTTAAATTCTCTTGACATCCATCTGCTCGTGGAACCAAGCACAACATCTTAGCATTATACAGGATGTGCTAATAGCAGGAGACTAAGCCCTCTATTAATGTTAAAAGCTCTATGTCGCTTTCAGAGAATCAGTAGGGACTGTCCTAAAGGGTGGGGTAATACCCATATAAGAATAGTATTGGCATGAATCTGACCCCTGGAGGGAATCTCAGCCCACTAGGTCAGTTGTGTTCACTTTTACACACAACATCCCCCTACACACAGACACAAATACACACATGTCTAAGCTAACCTTAGATGGAAGGATAAACAAAAAATAAAAACTTCCCAAATAAGATCAAATTCGCATCTGTTTTGTTTTTTAAAACAGCATCTCAGGTGGCCCAGGCTGACCACCAACTTGCATATAGTCCAGGCTGGCCTTGAACTCTGGTCTTCTTGCATCAACCAACCAAGCACTGTTGTGAGCCATCGTGCCCAACTCCAGATAAGACCAATTTCTTGCAATAAAATATTTGAGACTAGGGCCAGAGAGATGGCCCCATAGATCGAGGCCCTTAAGTAGGCCATGGTAGTTATGGGGGTACCTTGGGCACTTAAGATTGATAATGGCCCTGCCTATGCCTCAACAATACAATAACTTTCTGGGGTTCTGGAAGATTTACCATACCATTGGCATCCCCTGCCATCTTCAGGGACAAGTCATTGTGGAGGGGACCAACTGAGCTCTTAAGGTGCTGTTGGCCAGGACAGTCTCTCCAGAGGCTAGGAGAGATCCTCATCTGGCCTTAGCAGAGGTCCTTTTCCATGTGAACTTTCTCAGTTTTGAAGACAAGGAGCTAAGCCTAAGCTTACAAGAACTGGGCATCTCTGCCAAGGAACACACCTCTGCCCCTGGTGAGATGGAGAGATCCTATCTCCCTCCAATAGCAGCCATCAGCCCCCCAATAACCTATGAGAGAGGGTATGCTTATGTTTTTCCTCAGACGGCCATGACACCAATATGGGTCCCTGTAAGAGATGTGCACCTAGTCACGGATCAGCCTGCTTCCACCAAGGAGGGAATAACCCAGGATGAGTAATGTAATGTCCCCTTTCTTGCTTTCACTGCTCCCTCCAAACAAATTGATTTATCAAGAGTTATGGCCTTTGACTCTTCATTTATGAAAAAGTTTGGCATAACATAAAAAGGTTATTTGATCCCACCTGGATGCTCACATATTCATAAATTGGCAGGATGGTATTGTTAATCCTTATTCTGTTTAAATGTCTCCTGTAGCATATCCAGCAGGCAGCAACAAAGGCAAATCTTCAGGCGTTAATGGCTCTTAGGCATCCTTCTCACAGTCCTCTGCAGGAGGCTATGCATACCTTGCTATGTATGCTGTAATTCAAAGGGCTACTGCCTAGTCCCCACCATCCTGACATCTCTCCAGGAAGGAATGAGCATGGAGGGCTGGAAGACAAGGATGGGTAAGAGCTTATTGGGCAGGCCAACTTAAGACAGACACAGTCCAGTTGCTGAACCCTCCTGAGGTGGAGTCAACAAAGGCCTGAGCAAAGAACTCTGGTTCCCACTGGGCACCCATGTAATAAATAAAAAAGAGTGGATATGTAGGAAGTTAAGGCCTTCCAGGCCAAGAGGAGCCAACATGGCATATGCCTGGAGCTGTCAAAGGTCCTGATCATGCTTAGCCAATGAGGGGAAACCACACAATGTCAACAACACAGACACTACTGGGAATTTGGTGAAAGGGATACAGCAGACTCTTATTTAGCAGTGAGGAAAATCTTATATACCCTTCCAGCACCCAGGCATTCTGATCCATTGACATTGTGTGATCACCCCTCATTGGCTAAGCATGATCAGGACCTCTGACAGCACCTGTTGCGAGGCTGGCCCTCGGGTAGCATCATGTGGTTGCCCTTCATTGGCTAGGAACAATCAGGACTTTGAACAGCACCAGGCATTCTACAGGTAGCTCCTCTTGGCCAGATAGGCCTTAACTTCCTACAAGTTTACCCTTCCTAAGCCTGATGACCTGAGTTTGATTTCTAGAACCCACATGGCAGAAGGAGAGAAATGATTCTTGCAAGTTGTCCTTTGACTTCTGTGTGTATACTGTGGCATACATATTCCCACACACAAGATAAGTAATTAAACAAGAAACAAGCTTTTTAATATTTGGCAACTAACACATTATTTTTCAACATTATTTTGGTTTTTCCTCCCTATTCTTGATACAACTGAAATGAATTTGTCAATTTTTGACAGGGTTTTATTATGCATCCCTGGGTAGCCTGGACTTCATCAAGTAGACCAGGCTGGCCTCAAACTCACAGAGATCCATTTGCCTCTACCTCTCCCATATGCTGGAATTAAAGGCATGTGCCAGCACACCTGGCTGGGATTTGTCAGTATTCCTAAAAGTCCTCTCGTGGGTTGATTGGGATCATTTTCTACCTATGTGTAGACTGTGGATTCCCCATTTGTCAATGACTCTAGTTCTTTCTCTTTTTTTTTCCTGCTTGGGTGAATTTTAGCATTTTCTTTATGCAGCTCTACATTTGAGTGACGTTCGTTCATTACTATTTCACTGCACTTAAAATGTGCCCAAAAGAACAAGTTAGAGTGTTGTGTTTACTGGAACACTTAAGAAGTAGAATTGTTTCTATGATGGCATTTTTAAATCACAGGATACCGTGGTCACCTTTTGTTGTGCAGAAATGGCTCCTTCCATAAACTATATTTTAGTTGCTTTATGGAAAGACTCAGAAAATCTTAATGCAACCACAGCAAATGTAACTTTTTGTAGAGCACAGCCTTTCAGATCAATCCAATTTCCTTCTTGAGCAAGGTAGCTGGCTACTATTCAAGGGCAAAGAATTTGGTATGAAATAGCAGGGTTTCAGGAACCCTTTATGCTGACAGATATGGTTCTGTTGCAGAGAACACTGCACATGGTCTGAGACTGCCTACATTGCTCAGAAGGCACACCTGCAAAGAGGTATCTTCTCCAGTTCTGGCTTATTTTAATTAGGAGAGAAGCAGTCTTCCGCAAATATGCACTTTATAGAACACAGATGGTAGTTTATAAACTCCATTTATCATTGGTATGTGTGAGCACGTGCACCACAGTCCACATGTAGATGTCAGAGGGCAACTTTGTAGTCAGTTCTTTCCTTGCATCCTTATGCACATTCCAGAGGTCAAACGCAGTCTTCAGACTTGTGTGGCAAGCACCTTTCCATGAAACTGCTCCACATAGGAATACGGGGTAACCATGTTCTCTGGGCTTTGATCATTCAAGTTTGCCTCCAAAATAAACTACCTCTGTTTCCCTTTTCAGTGAGAGCTGAGGTCTGTGGGTTTTGTTTTTTGTTTGTTTGTTCGTTTGTTGCATCAACACTATAGAACATCTGTATTCAGAAGAAGATGCAAATGTGAGGCCTCTTTTCAGAAATGATTAAGGATTTTGAGATAGCGACACTAAATCAGTGCTGGGCCCCGTGTGGCTATATACACTGCACCCTCGTGCTGAAGTTGGCCCTGCATTTACCCAACAGAAATCAAGACATGTGTTACTCCAAGACACAGGAACAAATGTTCACATGACCCAAAGGTCTCTATTCCTTAATTCTCATCCTTTGGAACTTTCCCCATTCTGCCCCTAGGGGTGGTGGTTTTAGAAGATAAGGCCTTGGACATAAAGAAAAACTCTAATGAACAGGGTAAGCACTCTTAGGAAGGAGACATCAGAGTTCTGGCTAATCCCTTGCATAATTTGGTCAGTATCTTAGAAATGAATGGGGCTGCCCAATCCCCCAGATACATCACAGGTCAAGTGCAAGGTCCTTCACTGCCAGAGCAATGTCAAGGCTTCATTCCCAGCATCCCAGAATAGTACCTGGTAGACTGTGATGGCCTCTCCTCCAGAAGGGTGGAAGTTGTGACACCATAAGAGAATTTGTTTGGCTCACACTTGCCCTCCCACCATAATAATAACTCAATAACAAAGCCTTGCCTGGTGCCACTGACTTGGTCTCAGACTTCCCAGTCTCTAAAAGCATGAGCCAGCAAATCTTCACTTATTCTAAACTGCCACTCTTTGGTATTTGGTTATAGCGGTGTGAAACAGCCCCGCTACTATCCCTCCCTGGCTGTCTCTAGGCCTACCTCCCAACAGGCTGGGACCAGATGGGACTGGGGGAATTTTAGAGCACCAATTCCCTTGAATAAAGAGAAAAGACATCCTGTTTGCTTGTGGGTGCTTTAAGTTCCTTCAAGGAGAATCACCGCATTTTAATTCCAGACGTCTAGAGTGGATCATGAATTAACCAAATTCCCTCACCTTACAGAACATCAACAATTCTAAGTGATTCCTCCTATTTCTGGCTGGAGGAGGACACTAGAAAAAGAGTGATAAAACATGCTTTGGGGGAGCATGCCAAGTCCTACTTCAGCCATGAAGACAGAGCTCACCAAGATTCTCAGAATAGGAGCAAGATAAGGAGCCCCAGGAATCTCATTTCCATAAGTTTGAGATCACAGGCTTTCCCACCTCCATGTTCCAACCATGGCTCAATGGGTCCCAATAGCACAGGCTTAGAGAACCCCAAGCTCCCTGTAGTTTCCTCCATGACTTCCGAGACTATAGAACTGCATTTGTTGAGGCTGCAGCAAGCTGTGGGGTGGCTGTCCAACTCCTAGAGAAAGAAGGCTGATTCTCAGAGGAGCACACCACCGTATGCACCCTGCCTTGCTGTGTCGGTCACACTCCATGTTGCTCCTAAGACGTGCTGCCGTACTCCACCTTTTGAAGAGAAGGAGGTGTAGAGCTGCGCTGGGTATGGTTTGTACCCTTGCAAGTTTAAGTGCTGCAGGTTTGGTTCTCAGTACAGTGATGCTGGAAGGTGGGATATCTTTAAAAGGTGGGATCTAAGGCCAAGTAATTAGGCTATTGTCAGTGCTGCTCTCAGAAGAGGATACCGTGCTCACAGGGGCCCCATGAGAAGGGTCGTTATGAAAGAACTCCTCCATGGCTTCCTGTCTTACTCTGCGATCCCTCTTTCTTATGCTGTCATCATTACTCATTTCACCAGGAAGTCATCACCAGGAGAAAAACAAATGCAGCCACCCAATCTGGACTTTTCAGCCTCCAAACTGTGGGCTAAATAAATCCTTTTTCTTTATAGCATTATCCATACTCTGGTATTTTGTTACAGCAACAGAAAATAGAATCACATGAGAACTAACATGAGTTGAACAGCTTCTGTGTGCCAAAAGAGGACTGTACCTAAAATGCCCCAATTTCTCCCTCTTTATAACACTGTAGCATAGACCTTGTTGTCTTTCTCACCAGTCTGATGGATTCTTCCAAATACAGGGTGTAACTATCCTGGCAGAGCCCTTTGCAAATACAGGCCATTAGAAGCAAAAGCACCCAGATGCCAAAGTACCTACCACGGCTTGACTTTTCCCTTTGCAAATACAGGCCATTAGAAGCAAAAGCACCCAGATGCCAAAGTACCTACCACGGCTTGACTTTTGCCCCCCTAATACAATATGTGGAAATCCTACCCTCAAGCATAACCTTTGAAAGTAGAGTTGTGGCAGGTTGACCCTCCATGCTCCCACAGCACCCCGAGCGACTGTCTACAGTCAGCTTCTGTTATCCACTGTCTGCTGAGAACAAAGACCCAGGCATGAATTGTGGGTGGTCTTTTTTAATCATCACGCCTTATGGATTGTAGAATCCCTAATACACAGGGTCTGTCAGACTGCAAGATTCACGTGTGAGGACTAACTAGGGCAGTCCCAGCTGTCTTAAAGCTTAATGACAAGTTCAAGAACACCCCAGAATAACCCTCTCCATGCTCTTGTCTGCCAGAGTAGCACCGTGGCTCCAAGGAGATTTTGTGCATGTGTTCTGTGTTTTACAGCGCCAGCTCTAATAGAGAGACAGCAGAGCCAGCCCTGCTCATGTCTTCACAGTTTATTATGCGGAAAAACACGAGCCTTCTGTTTTCCTGCATTGTTAACTTGGCACCTCATTTCACGTATGGGACTTGCATTAAAAGACACTACCCTCTGGGAGTTAATCAGCCATTTAAAGAGTAAAAGTACTTTACGATCTGAAGACTCTCGAAGCTCGTCTTCTGTGACGAATGATGCTATAGGCCAGGTGTGCAGAAATCCTTCTGAGCTGGGTGCCTGATCTTCCAACTCTCCCTCGAACAAGGCAACGATGCTGGTAAAAAGATCCCCTTCAAAGATGCTGAGACCCTGAAGCTCAAGTGACACACTCAGGGTCATAGGGATGGTAACAGAACAGAACCCTATCTCTCGGACTCAAATCAGGATATTTTGTTCCTAACTCATTCATACATTCTTTCATTGTAATTGAGAGTAATCATTATATGCATTACGTACGGCATGATGTTTTGAAATATGTAAACATTGCGGAATGGCTAAATCAAGCTAAGTAGCATATGCATTATGTCACAGTTTTAATTTTTTGTTATGAGAACATACGAAAAAGTCAAGGGTTTTTAAGGAACTCCTTTTCATATTCTCCAAGCAATAAAATTTTAAAGAAGATAACATTTCCCCCCACACACACACAAAATACTGAGACTTATTATTTGTTGTTGTGTTGTTGTTGCTGTTTTCAATTCTTTGAAAATCTCACACGTGTATACACTCTCAGCTCTGAGTAATGCTCTTCATAGACAGCCTACAGAAGGCTACACAGTGACTGATGCCCATCCATTTGGGTGATGCCTCTTTGAAGATGCAGGTCTTCAGAACAAGACCAAGGAACCATCTCTCCATCACTACCTGTAATGGCAGGTCCTCACCTTTGAAACAGGTGACCAAAATGAGCACTGGTGTGTCTTCATCTCAGTTCTATTGCTGTGAAGAGACCCCATGACCAAGGCAACTCTTATAAAAGAAAGCATTTAGTTGGGGGCTGGCTTACTGTTTCAGAGGTTCAGTCCATTCTCATCATTGCACTGGAGCAGTAGCTAAGAATACTGTATCCTGATCCACAGACTGAGAGAGAGAAAACACTGGGTTGGGTGTGGGCTTTTGAAAACCTCAAAGTCCACCCCGATTGACACACTTTTTCCAGCAAGGCCACACCTCCTAATCCTTCTAATCAAGTTCCACTCCCTAGTGACCAAAGGCCTTAGTTAGGGTTTCTATTGTTATGATAAAACACTGTGATCAAAAATCAAGTTAGGGAAGACAGGGTTTATTTGGCTTACACTTCCATATCACTGTTCATCATCAAAGGAAGTCAGGATAGGAACTCAAACAGGGCAGGATCCTGGAGGCAGGAGCTGATACTGCTTACTAGCTTGCTCCTCATGGCTTGCTCTGCCTGATTTTTTTGTAGAACCTCAGACTACATCCCAGGGGTGGACCACCCACAATGGGCTGGGCCGTCCTTTATCAATCACTAATTGAGAAAACACCGTTTACAGACCTGCCTACAGCCCGATGTTATGGAGACATCTTCTTAATTGATGTTCTCTCCTCTCCGACAACTGGAGCTTGTGCCAAGTTGACATAAAACTAGTCGTCACATTAAGCATTCAAATATATGAACCTATGGGGTCCATTTTTATTCAAACCACAGAGTACAATGAACAGTGCCTGTAAGGACATAGCTCTTCTGTATGAGTTGTCAGCCAGATTTGGAAGCACGCAGAAGGATCTGAAACCTGCTCCTCCCCTTGAGTGACTGCTCTAAGCCTGTCTTCTGTTTTCTACAATGAGACCATCACCTGTCTCATAGGGCGCTGTTGTAATTTGAATATATCATGTTCCACTGGAGGCTCAAGTGTTTGCACACTTGGTCCTCAGCTGGTGGCAATGTTTCAGGTTGTGGAATCTTTGGATACAGAGCCTTGCTAGAAGGGATGGGTCACTGGGAGTGGGCCACACTCTACTTCCTGTCTCTCTTTGCTGCTTCCAGTTGTCACCATAGCTAAGAGACATCCCTGCTGATAAGCTTGAATGATGAACTGCAACTTCAAATCACAGGCCAGGATAAGCCCTTACCTCCTTACTTCTTGCCAGGCATTTGGTTACAACCACAAGGAAAGTAAGTAATACAAGTGCCTCTAAGAATTAATCTGAGGTTATATACATGGCGTTTACATAGGGTCAGGGCATAACAAATCATGACCATCATTTTCGATTAAACCAGTCTGCCCCAAAAATGTCATGAATAATAACACTAGCACCATTGATCATACAACTTCAAAAACAGTCATTCTCCAGACCCCCAACCATGGCTCAATTAGTAGTGTGCTTGCCTAGCATGCGTGAAGCCCTGCCAGGTTCTGTTCCTGGTACCATATAAACTAGGTGTAACGGTGCACACTGTCATGTCAAGCACTCCAGAGGTGAAGACAGGAGGATCAGAAGTTCAAGGACATCCTCAGCTATGTGCCAAGATTGAGACCAGCGTTTGTTCAAAAAGCACACGCAGCCAGATGTTACATTCTGGTACCTGTTAGAGGAGTTCGTGGCCCGAGGCAGGCTTCAGCGACTCTTGCATTCTCCAAGGCTAACTGCATTCCAGCTATGTCCCAGTGGCACACAGCAAGGTCAGCCCTTATGATATTGCAGGAAGAAAATAATGCTATCCTGAAGACTTTTTCATTACTAGTCTATTAATTACTGCTCCTTAGGTTTCCAGAAGGGGGGGTGAGTAACAAAAATTGTAAGCGTATCTTGAAGAAGAACCAGCCAGTAACCATTAAGAGCCTCACCCCCTCCGCAGAGCTGACACTACAGGAGAGAAATTGCTTGGATATTTATTGCAGTTTTACACAGTCAACTGGCTGACTAGGATTCATATCCTAAGAGAATTTTTTTTCTCATGATGTATATTTCTTTTTCATTATGCTAGCAATATCTGTTCCTTGTAGAAAAACTAGAAATTGCTGACAAGCAAAAATAATACTTAAATCACACATAATTCAACCACCCAGAGATAAACACTGCTAATATTTTTGGTGAACATTCCTTTAAATGACATTGTGTATTTATCTATTTTTGTACAAACAGAATCATATTATACATGCAACATTACAACATGGTTTATTGACTGAGCAATACCAGTGACAGCTCTCTGTGTCGATAAATGTTCTTGCAGAGCGCTGTTTTCCTCCAATGATGCATAGCAGTCTGGATTTTAAAAAAAAAATCAACATATTTAAACAATCCTGAACTATCGAACCCTCAAGTCACTTCAGAATCATGTTTTGGGTACTATTGAGGGCACCTGGAAAGATTATGTTTAGGAAGAAGACAAGCAAGGACCAGATGGCACAACAGGCTCTTGGGATGAAAGAGACCTTCAAGGACAAGAAAAGAACAACCCAAAAGCATAAAAGGAAACGATGGTGTCCAGGCTAAGGACAAGGGAGAAGAAGATGTTGCACAGAGGGAATAAGATGGTTGTAGAAGAGTGGTACTTATTCTTCCAAATACTGTACTCTGCTCTTGAAATCTTGGGGAGATGGCTCAGTCAGTAGAGTGTTTGAAGACCTGAGTTCAAATCCCCAGCACCACATAAAAAGTCAGGTGAGTGGTATATCTGCAATCCCAGTGCTAGGAGGCAGAGACAGTCAGATCCTCCAAGTCCCCTGGCCAGCAAGACTAGACACACACACACACCACAAGAATAAAGAGGCCAGAAACGGTGGTGCACACCTTTAATCTCAGCCCTTAGAAGGCAGAGGTTGGCAGACCCTCCAAGTCCCCTGTCCAGCAAGACTAGACACACACACACACCACAAGAATAAAGAGGCCAGGATAATGGTGCACACCTTTAACCTCAGCCCTTAGAAGGCAGAGGCTGGCAGATCTCTAGATACAAGGTCAGCCTAGTCTACATACCAAGTTCCAGGCCAGCCAGGACTACACAGTGAGATCCTGTCTCAAAAATAAAAACAAGAAGAAGAGGAATTAACAGAAATGGTTGGAGGAGACTCATCACAAAGAAAGGAGGGACTTTTGACCCCCAAAGTAGATCCCATTTGCTAATGGATATCTTATGTTCCCACTGCCACCCACACGAGTCACAACCGTCACTGAGCCACTTGACCCATAGCCCATAAACACCAGGCTATGTACACTTTTACAGAAACTATACACCCACAGCACGCCCACACCATCCTCCCACCCCCAGTTCAGCCCGAAGCTACTTTCTGGAAGCCTGACATGCCAACCACTGGTCTCTCTCCATTTGGAGGAGAAAGAAGGAGCCGGTTTCTCCAGGTCTAGCTTGGGCAACTGGGTGGGTAGACGTGATTTCACCTCCTTCTTTTCCTGTGTGTGTCGCAAGGTCATTTGCTTTTTTGTTTCAAAGTCCTCCCAGCCACTCTCTGTAACAGTGCAGAATTCATTCTACTTACCTTGAGCCTCAAACACATCAACGTCATTTTTTTTTTCATTATTGTTCTCCTGATTTCTTCCCACTTGTCTTTCACAAACCCAAGAAAGTAGGAGGTGCTGGGGAAGTAATTGCTTTCCAGTGTGGAAGGGCTATTGTCAGCCCATTTTCTGTACAGTCCTGCTAGTCTTCTGGTGGCATGGTGGCCTCCAAGTGCAACCTGCAGCTCTCTCATCCTGAAGAAGGGTGTTGGTTGTGCCCTGTCTCACACACCCCCTCTCCGCTCTTGCCCCCTTCCTTTGCTGCAGCCAGAGTTGAAGCTGCTACCACTGCCTTGTGAGCCTTAACTCCTTACTCTCTCATGCCTTCTTGCAGGTGTGGGTTCCTTATGCTGTCAGTGGCAGGATGTTTGCTCAGTTCTGAGGTCATTGACTTGCTCCTGGTAACATGAATACAAATGCTTGAATCGCCTGTATTTGAAAACCCTAGCTTAAATGCAGGTCAAACTGTTCCTCAGTATGATGAGGCCTGCAAGATTAACAGAAAGGGGTCACGTGCTGATGGATGCCTTATGAGAAACATCTTATGGAAATTAAACCACAAGAAAGCTTTCCACATGGCTTCCCAAGCATGGCCTGGTGTGAGCCCATCAGACCATCAAGCAGGAGACCGTTCACCGCCGTCTCCCTTACAGTCTGCACAGCATACTCTGGAACACCTCTTTTCTCTCTTTGTATGGGTATGTATGTGTATAGGTGTGTTCATGCATGTGTTCGGGTATGCAAGCAGACATATGCATGTGCATGTGGCGGCCAGAGGCTGACACAGGTGGTGTGGGAGGGCCTTCTGTCTGGGTGTTGCTTTTATTGGTTAATGAATAAAGAACTGCTTTGAGCCTATAGCAAGGGCAGAACAGAACTAGGCGGGAAAAGTTAGGCTGTATGCTGGGAGAAAGAGGGTGGAGTCAGAGTGAATTCGTGGAGCTGCCGAGTCAGATGCTGGGAACTTTATCTGGTAAGCCATAGCCATGTGGCGATATACAGATTAATAGAAATGAATTAAATTAATATAAGATTTAGCCAATAAGAAGCTAGAGCTAATGGGCCAGTCATTGATTTAATTAATACAGTTTCTGTGTGTTTATTTCTGGTCTAAGCTAGCCAGGCAGCAGGGAACCAACAAGTGGCCTTCTTCCAACACAAGGTGTCTTCCTTGGGCATCTCTCCACTTTCTTTGTTCAGTGAGTCTTGCACTGCACCTGGAGCTCACCGATTTCACCAGGCTGGCTGAATGGCAAGCCCTACAGAGCCTTCTCTCTGGTTCTCCAGCACGGATTTCAGGCATGTGCTACCACACCCAGGTTTTTGTGTTCATGTTCTGGGTCCAAACTCAAGACCCGATGCTTGCACGAAAAGCACTGACTGACCAAGCCATGTCTGCAGAACCCAGCCACCCCTTCTGTCTTTTGAGACAGGATCTAGTTATATCGCCCAAGTTAGCCTCAAATTCATGATCCTCCCACCTCTGTCTCCTGGGCAATAGATTTACCTGGTCTATCACACCACCCTTAGTGTCTGCTAACAGATCTCATATGGTCAATGGTTAGACACCACGCCATATAATCTGTAGCAGGTCTTACAACAAAGAATCTAAACATAAAAGCCCCTGGGAAACTGTTTGTCATAACTCTTCATGGGCAACAACTGGTAAAATTTGGTATCAAAGAATCAGTCGAGGGCCGCCACATATTTGACAGCCTTTCGTGAATGTCAAAGACTTCTCCTAATGACTCAAAGTGCTGGAGTCCCATCGCAAAACTCCAAAGGGAAGAGCAAGCTTGAAAATTAAAGGGAGTCTTTAAGTTGCTTCTGTTTAGTGCTGTTAAACTTGCTGTAATGAGGCCCAGCCCTGCCGTTCTGTGTGCGCATGCTCTCTCTAGAGGCTGTAGTTCCTTATAAATATTTTACTAGAAAAAAAAGTGCAAAACGAATGAGATGTGGAATGTCACGATGTGCTTCCAGATGAAACCAGACACTGACGAGCAATTCTGCCAGCGAACGTACAATTTGCATGAGAGCAAGGCTGGGGAAAGCAAATGAAGTGTTTGTATCTGTACCAGGAGGAACGAGGGGCTGGAAACACGGCTCAAGGGTAATGCATTGCCTGGCATGCTGGAAGCCAGAGGGGAGAGGCACAGAGAGACATTCGGCTGTGGTAGCTTGAACCCTTGAGAATAATGTTGGGTGTAGCCTTAACACTGCCACAAAAGTCAGCACAAAACGAAAAGAACTTCTTCTATATCCAAAATACTTATCACGAAACCAAGATCTAAATGATTGGGCAGGATGCTGAATGATCGGGCAGGGTGCTGAGTGTTGAATGTGTTCTAATAAGTCTATTGAAGGGCCGGAAAGGTGGCTCACAAGTCAAGGTGCTTCCCAGCAAGTCTGGCCATCTAAATTCAATTCCTGGGGCATCCACAGTAGAAGGAGAGAACAAATTTTCACAAGCTGTCCTCTGACCTTCATATAAGCACTGTATTGTGCTTGGTGTGCATGGGTGTATACGCAAACATACATAGACATAAAAATTTTAGTGTTCGTTTCATACATTCAGAATGACATCTTCTGTTCTCTGAGAATTTGTTATCATTCACATTTTAAATGATTTTTTGAAATGTACTTAGTACTTCCAGAATTTTTACTATCAAATATTTATGTTGATATTGAGTTAATATAAACCAGGTATTTATTACATGGCATGGATTATTTTCTATAAAAAGTCTTTGGATAATTGAATCACCACACCATATGCCAATCCACTGTTTTCTACCCACTCATTGTGACCTTTGGACTAATAAGTATGTGGGATGCTATAAAGCCAGGAAAAGTTATGGCGAGAAATTTTTGATGATTCTTAGAGATTTCAAGTTCTCATCTTAATTCTTGAATATTCCTATCTATCTAGAATTTAGAAGCATAAATTTCTTCCTCCTCAAAACATCAGAAAGCTCGAATCCACAGTCCTGCTCAGTAGTCAGTAGGTCTTCATAACATGTGGGTAAACAAAGCCTGTTATTTCAAGGAAAGCATGGTGGGAGTAAGAGGCGGGGAGAAAAATAAGGTAATAGAATATATGTGTCATGAAAACAGATAGGGACTAGCGGGGAAGGAAGAGTCCATCGAGAAAAGGCAGGGAGGGTAGTTGAGGGTAGTGGTAACGAAAGCAAAACTCTTGGAAAACACCACAGTAGACCCATGACTTTGTATGCTAACTTTAAAAATTAAGTTTAAAAACCAGGTGATGGTGGTGGCACACACCTTTAATCCTAGCACTCAGGAGGTAGAGGCAGGCAGATCTGAGTTCAAGGCCAGCCTGGTCTACAGAGCGAGTTCCAGGACAACCAGGGCTAAACAGAGAATACCCTGTCTCAAAAAAGCAAACATAAAATAAAGTAATTTTTAAAATAGCATTTGCCTCTTCCTGCTGCGCAAATATATAGACACTTCTCTAAATTAGATTAAAACTTCCATAATGAATAAGATTTCATCTTAGTCTGGACTCGCAGACACAGAGCCTGAAAAAGGACTGAGTCCTAACGGTCTACCAGGCAGATAGAGTCCTTGAGCGTTAGCGGTGATTCTCAACCTCTGGGTCGTGACCCCCCCTGGGGGGGGGGCGGCCACATCACATATCCTGTATATCAGATATTTACATTGTGATTAGCAACAGCAGCAAAGTTGCAGTTATGAAGTAGTAACGAAATAATTTTATGGTTGAGGGTCCATCCCTACACCGTGAGGAACTGTGCTGAAGGATCACGGCATTAGGAAGGTTGAGAACCGCTGCCCGGATGCGTTATTAGCAAGAGAAAACGGAAGTGGAACCAGGAGGCGTGGGAAGCCATACCGGAAGCCACACTGTATAGGGCTGGCCCACTTCACAAGTTAAACAGGACAGGGAACCCTGATTGCTTTTCGGGCTGAGGGGGGGGGGGGACTTAATTGGGGGAGGGGGAGGGAAATGGGAGGTGGTGGCTGGGAAGAGACAGAAATCTTTAATAAATAAATAAATTTAAAAAAAAACTATCATACGCACCCAGGGGCTACCCAACTCTTATTTATTTATTTTTACTTCTTCAGTTTTATTTCCTTATTGGAAACACTGTTATCTGAACCGATAGCATTTCTGTTCTAACTTTAACTGCTCGCTGAGCTTGAAGACCAGCGGATACCCTGGCACTAAAAATAAACAAATAAATAAATCGAAATGTGAAAGTGTATACGCATCATGCAAAGCAAGGGGTTCATGTTTTGTTCATGTACATTATGAATTTTGCCCACTTTCTTCTTTCCTTTTCTTTTCTTTTTATATCTTTTTCACTATTTAAAACAATTTTAAGTTTAAATATATTTTGATCACATTTCTCCCCTCCCCAAGTCCTTTCAAGTCCTCTTCCCCTTCCTATCCACCCAACTTTAAGTTCTTTCTCAAAAACCAAACAAAACTCCCAATACAACAACAAAACTTTAGAATCCAAGAAAACAAAATGAAACCACACCCAAAAAGAAACCAACAACAACAACCAAAAGAACAAAGCTGTGGAGTCCATTATATGTTGGTTGATCCCTCCTGAACATGAGGCCTGTCCTGCAGTGGTTGGTATATCCAGTGTCATCCATCGGAGAAAACTGAGTTCACCTCTCCCAGGAACTATAAATGACAGTTCTATCGTTAACCTTCACCCTCATGGCTAGGTTTCCATTTATTCATTCATTTTTTTAATATCACGAAATAAAGTATAATAAGATAAAACAAAAACTATCACACTGAAGTTGGACAAGACCACCCAATAGAAGGGAAGGCACCCAGGCACAGTAACCACAGACTCACTAAATCACACACTCAGGAATTCCATACAAACACTAAACTGGAAGCCATAATAGAAGCACAGAGGACCTGGTACAGATCCACATAGGCCCTGTGCATGCTGTTTCAGTCTCTGAATTCATGAGCTTCCATTATGCTGATTTAGAGGTCCTTGTGTAGTAATATGGGGCGGCAGGGCTGCGTCCCCCACACCCAGCCGCCCACATGGCTAGCTTATGCTCCGAAATAACAACACACAAACTGTATTCTTTTAATCACTCCTTGGCCCATTCTCTTCTAGGCTAATTCTCACATATTAATTTAGCCCATTCCTAATCATCTGTGTGTAGCACCCCAAGGTGCGCTTACCAGGGAGATTCTAGCCTAGTCCTGGGTCCGAGCTTCATCACGTGTGTCTGCCAGGGAGCAGGGCATGGCGTCTCTCTCAGGCTCCTGAGAGGAAAGCTGTGAGACTGAGCTCACTTCCTCTTCCTCCCAGCGTCCTGTTCTGCCTACTCCTCCCACCTATCCTCTAACCAATAAAATGGGCCAGGGCAGTTCCTTTATTAGCCAATGACCTTCCTCCATCATTTCCCCTTTTTCGGTTTAAACAAAAAAAAAAAAAAGGCTTTAACTTTAACATAGCAAAATTACATATAACAAAACAGTTATCAAGTAAAAGTTACAATAATCTTTATCATAACTAAGGAAAACTATAACTATAACTAACTATTCTTAACTCCATCAAAGACTCCAGAAAGATATATTACCTAAGTAAACAAGAACTAAGAAACTTCAAACTCTAGAAATGACAAAGACATCTCGCTGCCTGGACAGTCACCCAAAGTTCTTTTGTACCGTTGGGGCATCCATCTTCAGCCTTCAGGCCCATGGTATCCAGCAGACATTTCCATAATGCAGGAAAATTCAAAGTCAGTTCAGTCACTATCTGTTGTGTCCTGCAGAATGTCTCGCAGACTCTTTCAAAATGAATCAGGAACCCCGAAAGATCATCTCACCTTAGGAAAGTTCAGTAGTCCTCTCTCTGCGGGTTCTCTGTGTCCAGTTTATGCAATAGTCCAGGCAAGAGGAGTTTCTTGCCCAAATGGCTATCAAACTCCATAAGGTGCCTCTTCGATGCCCATCTTCCTCTTGAAGTACATTGGTGCTGCCAAGAGCAGAGTGTCTCATTGTCATGAAAAGTCCTCAGTTATTAAAACATTAAATGTCCTATTCTGTAATCTTTGAAAGACATGAAGAATGTCTATCTAACTGAAATACATCTCTAAATATCTAGAAAATCTAACTAACATAACTACAAGCTTTACTATTATCGATGATTATCCATTAACAACCTATATTTCTTAATTATACAGTACATATTTAAATGAACTACACAATCACAATACCTTAATCAAAATCAGAAACACTTATACATATAACAAAATTGACCTTAAATCTCTATCAATAAAGCAAAATCTATACTAATGCAAATTATTCATATCTATATCATATCCCCCTTTAAATGTAAAAGAACATTTATAAACATTTTTTGGGAATTTGGGCGCAGTTATTTCTCTCCAAACTGCTTCCTGCTGAATGGGGGCGTCGTTAATTTGGTCTTTCATGGTATAACCTGTGTGCTAGTTTCATCTCAGTTGGCAGTTGAGCGAAGCAATTTTTTGAAGGCGTTCACACCAACCCTTCAGGAGGGCGTGGTCCATCATACCAAATCGGAATAGAAGAAATGAACAGCGTCTCATCCTCTGTGAAAACAAAAGAAGAATCTCTTTTCCAAAGTATCATATCCTTAGATCCAAATTCTGAAATCATATCCTCATGATATCCGTTCTGGTTCCACTTGGCAGCCCATATAATGAAATGTCTCTCTGTACTTAGCTCCTTCACAGTCAAAAATTTTAAAGAAAACACAATGTACATAATCCAGACTCTCTGTGAATTTTCCATTTTTATGTGGCTTATTTTTCTTTATTTCTTTTAATCTCTTAACTATCTGTACTCTGTCTCTTTAAAGACTTTACTTTTACTTTTTTAAACCATTAACTTTATTCTCTATATTCTTTTTCTTCTCTCTCCCAAGCCTACGTACATTCATCCACAGTGTGACTCATTTAGTGGTCTGAATCTGTCCTATTGTGAATCTGCAATTTTTTACTATCCAGGGGCACTTTTGATTTGCGCCTTTAAATCACTAGGCGCTTTAGAATCTAAGCTGTGACATTCCTAGGTTAACTTTTTGCTTTTTGAGCTTATATCTTTGACCTGGAATATCTCTGTAGACCAGGCTGTCTTTGAACTCTCAGAGATCTGCCTGTCTCTGCCTCCCAGGCATTCGGGATTAAAGGTGTACACTACTACACCTTGAACTCACAGAGATCTTTTTGCCTCTGCCTTCTAGGTACTGGGATTAAAGGCGTGTGCTACCACACACAACTCTCTTCCTTTTTTTTGTTTTTTACTTTAAGAACTTCAACTTTTAGTCTGCATATATTTTTAACACACTTTAAACCATTTAGAAATTTTCTTTGTCTTTGAATCTCTCTTTACTGTATATCTCTCTTTTTCCGACCACACGAGTCTTTAATTTACCAAGCAATATCAGTAGGATTAAAGGCGTGGCTTTGCCGGCTAGATCCAGCCCATTCCTTAGTTTTCCAGCCTCATGGCTGAGGTACTGGCTGTAGCCAGCAAGCGAGCTTCAGCAGCCTGTGCTAACAAACCGCACAAACCGCCTGCGTAAAAGAGTCAGAGTTTGTCCTGGCAGGACAGCCCAGAAAGCCGGCATTTTTAAATGGCGCAGCTTTTTTCCTGCTACGGCTGAAAACCGAAAAGCATGCGTTCAGCTTTTTGTCAACACCGTTTAAGTGTTTTGTGGCAGGACCTCTTAATGAGCTGCAGGCTTTTGCAGATAAAGCTGAGTCAGGAAGCCTCTCTTAGATGAGGCGCCCGCTTGCCTCTAGCAAGCAGAGCAGACCCGAGAACACAGAGAGTCTAGTTGCCATCAAACAAATCGTAGCACTTTACTCCAAATACTCTATTCAAAAGCTCTGTCTCCCGCAGGAGCCAGACAGAGATCGCAATGGCGGCACAGCCCCAGGAAGTCGCGCTTTAAAATGACACAGCGTTTTTTCTGCTACTGTTGCCGAATCAGGAAATCTCTCTACAGCACGCCACCAACAAACAGCAAAAATCTGTGTTAAACTCTCTCTCCCTTATTTTTAAGCCTTCTCAGGTTTTTTAAGTGGGTTTAGTCCATCACATGGGGCGCCAACTGAAGTAGTGGGGGCGGCGGGGTTGCGTTCCCAGAACCCCGGCCGCCTGCTCGGCTAGCTTATGCCCCAAAATAATTACACAGACACTGTATTCTTTTAATCACTGCTTGGCCCTTTAGCCCTAGCCCTTACTGGCTAATTCTGTTATCCCGATCAACCCATCTCTAATAATCGGTGAGCACCGGTCTTACCGGGAAAGGTTCAGCATGTCTAACCTGGCGGCTTGCTTCATGGCGTGTGTCTGCCCGGAAGCAGGGCATGGCGTCTCTCTCAGGCGTGTGCTCCTGAGAGGAGAGCTGTCGAGTCTGAGCTCACTTCCTCTTCCTCCCAGCGTCCTGTTCTGCCTACTCCTCCTACCTATCCTCTAACCAATAAAATGGGCCAGGGCAGTTCCTTTATTAGCCAATGACCTTCCTCCATCATCCTTGGGTTTTGTTTTCATGTCCTCCATGCCCTCTGGCTCTTACACTCTTTCTGCCTCCTCTGCTAGAGGGATTCCCTGAGCACGGAGGGGAAGGATTTGATAAAGACGTCCCATTCAAGGTTGAATGTTCCAAGGTCTCTCGCTCTCTACTAATGCCTGGCAGTAGGTCTCTGTATTTGTTCCCATCTCCTGCAGGAGGAAGCTTCTCTGATGATTACTGAAAGGCACTGATCTATGAGTTTAGCAGAATATCATTAGGAGTCATTTTATCCCTACATATTTTTTTTCTTTTTTTAAGACCAGTATCATTTGGTTTTACCCTAGATCCCTAAGCTATCTAGTCTCAGGTTCTTGAGGTTACATCCCTGGTTCGTTTCTGTAAACTGGCTTGGAACCAGCCATGGGAAGGACTGAGGGTAGAGTAACCTAGCTGGCTCCTCCCCATATCCAAATTTCTTAAGACACAGCTTGAGCAACCGTCTCAAGACTTAGGAGTTTCATTTGGGGCCAGTTTGGGCTATTGGTCTACACATGAGGTATGTAAGAAATCACATGGCATCCCATCCAAATTCTAAACGAAGGGAAAGGCCAGAAGGCAAAAGACTGGTTAGGCAGCGACTGGTCATAGTTTCAAACACTAAAGGTCTTCATTTTTAAGATTTATGTTATTTGTGTGTGTGCACGCGTGCACATGTGTGTAAACATGCATGTATGCATAAGCGCTTGTGCACACACACAAGCACATGTCTGTGGAGACCAGAAGAGCATCTTAGATCCTTTCATACTGGGATTACAATGAGATTCTAGGACTGAACTCAGGTCCTCTGCTAGAGGAGCAAGCACTCTTAACGATTGATTGAGCCATCTCTCCAACCCTCTCAAATACTATTTTGGCAGGAGTCTGAGGGATGAACTGTAACCCCTTCTGTGGTGGCTAATCTTCATTGTTAATTCCACTGAATTTTGATAACCTAACCCTAACCCTGACCTCTGGGCATATGAATGAAGGTCTATCTAAAAATGTATAAGTGTGGAGGGAAGACCCACTCTGAACATAGGTAGCACCATCCCATGAACTAGGATCCCAGACTCAATCAATGACAAAGTAAACTAGGCATGAGCATCTCTGTCTGCTTCCTGACTGTGGATACAATATGACCAGCTGCCTCATACAACTGCCACCATGGCTTCTCTGCCATGAGGGGCTGTCCTCTCCAACTGTGAGTCAAATTGTGCTGCATTCAGCGGGCATTTTGTCACCTCGGCAAGAAAGCTATCACACCCTCCAAATGCCTGTTGTGAAGTTCTAAGCCACCAGCATCTGATAGATAGCTAGTCAGGCTTCAAGAACAACCATGGAGAATGAACTTTATAATCAGCTTTGGACTCCAGCCTCCACGTCTCTGCTTAGGAAGAGATTTTAAGAAAGGGGAAACAGCACAATTGCTCCTCTTTAGAATTTAGACCACGACATGAAAGGACAGCTATAGATTAGACAAAAGCTGGAGGAAGCAGGGCTTTGCTGAGACCCATCAAGGCTATTTCGCCCTGGTAAGCATGGCCAAACTTACGGATTTATTTTTGTTCTGTCTCTCTCTCTCTCTCTCTCTCTCTCTCTCTCTCCCTCTCTCTCTCTCTAATCTGCTCTGTCCCATGGTTTTTGGTCAAATAATAGGATCTGAGTTGCATCTTTACCCTTGGTACAAACATGACTTCTGAACTGTCAAGGAGATTGCTAAGGTCACTCTCTGGCAGGAGGCTCTCTAGGAAAGCAGCAGGGCAGAACTGTCTTGCTTCATCCAAACAGACCTGTCAATCATCTGAGCAAGAAAACGCCCTCTGGAAAAGTTAACTGATTCAAAGGCTTTAGAAAATACTATAGAGCCCACCTAACGGGTCAGGTGGCACAGTGGTCTCTCTGGCCATTGTCCACCATCAACCCATGAGAATGGTTTCCTCCACACTGGTCCCTTTGGTCTTTGTCTGCCCTCACCCTTGAGAGTACCTCCTGCTGTTTTGTGATGAGCTCCCCTTCTCTTCCACCTTGAGCTCTTGTCTGAATCATTTGATGGAGAGCACAAGGACTGGGGAACTAAGGGCAAGCCACAGTGAGATCCCAGCAACACTGCTACCTCAAATATAACTTCATCCGGAGACAAAGCCTTTGAAGAAATAAGTAAGGGGATCTGACAAGACTGCTCAATAGATAAAGGTGCTTGCTGCCAAGCCTGACCACTTGAATTTGATTTCAAGATTCCACATGGTTATAGGAGAACCAGTTTCCAAAAGTTATCCTCTGACCTCCACACTCATGCTGTAACACAGGTATGCATGCACACATGTGTGCACGCATGCATATATAAGCACACAATTAATGTAAAACATTTATACAATTAAAAACAAGGGTTAATTAAGACAAAATGTGAGCAAATGGTTAGGTCCTCATATCAGTTATATTTCTATTAGTAGGAAGGACATGGGGACACAGACTTGGAACAATCATATAAGGAACAGAAACAAGATGGCCGCCAAGAAGTCAGCTTAGCTGAGTCCCTGGTGTCTTGGATGCCCACTCTGCAGACCTAGGAGAAACTAAACTCCTATTGTTTCAGCCCTCCCGGCTACAGCATAGAGGTAGAACAAAGATCTACCAAGCCAAATCCCACCCTGATGTATTTTCAAATCTGCCAATCATTTGCATTCCCTTTGAGATCAATCCCCAAAGCAGCCAAATTATTACCTCTCTGAGTCTGCCCAAATGAATGGCCCTTCTTCATTTCTTTAATCAAAATGAGAGTCCCCAGTAAAGCATGTTTTTGCTGGTAGGCTGTAACATAATCAAATAGGTACTATATGTTTTAATGAATAATTTATATATTGTGCTGGTATTAGCTAGGCAATTATCTTCCTACCGCTTGCTGGGACCTAGCCACAATTATTAATATGTTAGTGTGCTGATTATTGAGATTTCAGAGCAACTTCAATCAAGCCAATAAAAGAAATGAAAAAATAAATTGTAATATGCTCTACCAAAAAACTAGAATACATAGGATCCAGAGATCCTAATTTAAAAAAAAATAATTAAAGCAAAACTGGCTAGAATTTCAAGCATTAACATAGCTGTTGTGGTGAGCAATGACTTTGCATAATCATTGGTTTATTCAGTTCAGTTGCTGTTTCAGGGATTGGGGGGAAAATCATGGGACCTGAACAAAATACACTTAAAGTGACCAAAGATAAGATCCCAAGGGAAAACCAGAACCAGAAAACAGCAAGTGAAGCCTGTTCTGTTTTTAGCAGAGGACTAGCCCTGCCCTGTGAGTGTGGCTTAATCAGACTCAGGGACACTACCAGCACGGTCCACGTTTTGTGAGGTCTGATCTGCTGCTCCACACTCCCCGCATTTCCCTGTCCCTAAGCCTCTCCGTTTCATCTGGGAGGTCTTGACCTGTTTCCACCATGCCAAGCATCCTCTTAGTTACTTCTTTTTCTGTTTCTTGGTTCCTATGTGGCGTTTTGTAACACATCCACATTTAGCTGGGTGCCTTTGCTGGTGGACCTACATCCTCAAAGCATCGCTCACGCAGAACAGGCACACTTTCAGAAGGTGGGGTCTATCCTTGTCTGCATTTCCTGCTGACAGAGGACAGAGACACGATTACCACATAAAGTCACTTAACTCCATATTCCTAGGGACCTTCTGCCCATGTCCCCTTCACCTAGGGCAAATTTTCAGTAAGAAAATGGATAAATTGTGGTATGTTCACACAGTATAAAACCATAAATGAATGAATGATACGGGTGAATGTCACTCATGTAATGCTGGGTAAAAGACACTAGACATGAGCGGTCACGTAGTGGATAGCGTATCATGAGAATGATGTGCCAAGGCACACAGAACTAAGCTGAATGTCATAAGTCATGCAAGTGGTGGTCAGTGGGACCAAGAGCCAAGAGGCACAGCTCCATGCTGCAGCCTGCAGTGGTCTGCATTCTCTTCAGAGACCTCCCTTCAGGTGAAGTGGACTCTTAACTGTCAAAACGCTCTCCAAGGCAAGTCAGCATGAATCAAAACAACAGGAGAACTGGCCCTGCCCCTTGCTCACTGCTACAAGGCGTGAACTAGCCAGAGCAATGCAGGAGAGCTCACCCTGGTGGTGAGGACAGGGGAGAGTCAGTGAGCTGACCAGCCCTGCACTGCCCAGGCCCGGAACCAGAGTTATGAGTCGGCCCACCCCAACATCCACCCCATCTGTGATCTGTAGGAGCCTGTGAAGGGGCCGGTCCTGCACACCCAAGACTGCAGGATCTCCACAATACAAGGCAACAACAGGATATGGAAGAGGAGTCCCAGTGAGGGACCAGCATCAATAGGGTAGCAGAAACCAGAGGCCGAGAACCAGACCAGTGACTCTTTAGAATAAATTCTTTTAAGTAAAGGTATATGAATTTTTAAAAATGCATTAAATGTTTTAAGTATTCTCCCACAATTTTAAAAAAAATTGTTTTAGGAGGTTTCCGCAATTAAGAGTATTTGTTGCTTTTGCAAAGGATCCTGTGCTGGGAACTGATACCCAGAACCCTCCTGATGGCTCACAACCATCTGTAACTCCAGTTCCAAAGGATCTGACACCCTCTCCTGACTCCCACAGGCACCGGGCACACAAGTAGTGCACATGCATACATACTGGCAAAACATTCAAACACACAAATTAAAATAAATATTATAATAATAGTAATAAAAATAGATCTTGATTTAGAGCTGGTTGTCGTGGTGCACACCTTGAGTACTGGGGCACTCAAGAGGACAAGACAGGCAGATCTCTGAGAGTTATAGGGCATCTTAGTCTATATAGTGAGGTCCAAATCAGCCAGGGTTATATAGTAAGACCCCATCTCTAAAGAGGAAGGGGAGAGGAAAGAAAAGAAGGGAGGGGAGAGAGAGAAAGAGCATTTTAAATCAACTTCAATCACAGGCATTGAGGGAGGGAGGAGAAGGGAAAATAGAGGAAGGTAAAGGGGAAAAGAAAGGGCAAGAAACACACAAGACATGAGTGAAGGCTTCTTGAGAGGGAAGTCATATCATTTAAAGGGTTTCTAAAGAACCATTTGGGGTTTTCTGGTTTTGTTTTTTAATAAATGAATTCATAAGGTGTGGTTCTGGAGCTGAGCAGGGCATGGCGGCACACACCTTTTTATTTAGTATATGAACGCAAGCATGCGTGCCTTATGTGCTTCTGAGTGCTCATACGTGTGTGTGCATGCATGCGTGTGTGTGTGTGTGTGTGCGCGCGCGCGCACATGCGTGTACAGGATCCACATGCCACAGGCTGATAGAGACATGACCACAGGTCAAGGGTTGGAGACATCCTTTCTAGACCAGATCACAGGAGAGTTAAGACATGGTTTGGGACTGGAGAAATAGTTCAGTGGCTTAGAGTGTGTGCTATTCTTGCAGAGAACCCAAGTTTGATTCCCAGCACCCAAGTCAGGCAGCTCACCTGTAACTCCAGACCCAGGAGATTTACACTCTCTAATGTCCTCCAGTGCCCTCCATGGGCGCTGCGCTCACATGCACAGACCTACGCGTGTACATACAATTAAAACATAGAAGACATGCTTTGGCTTGTCCTCATTTGTATCCACAGGCTCATAAGGTCTGGAGAAATTCAGATTGCAATAGAAGAAATGAATAAATGTGACTATAAAATAGAAGCGCTACATTTTGACTATGAACAAGTTTCTAGTCTTAGGAAATTCTCAGTAAAGGGTAGGTTTACAGATAGGAAAGGGGAAAGGCCAAGCATTCAGGCCTCGAGGGTGGCTTTACTGCTACTTTAACATTCTTATTTGAAATATCTGTAAAAAGATGGGGTGTGGGTGTGGTGGCTCACACCAGTACCCCAGCACTTAGGAGGTGAGGCAAGAGAACCAGAAGTTCAGAGTCAGCCTCGGCTACATAGTGAATTCCTGATCAGCCTGGGCTACTTGAGACCCAATTTCCAAAGAAAGAGATTTCCTTGTCTTTTTCTTAAGATTAACGTCTACTTATCTTCCACTCCTGAGTGTTTTGCCTGAATGTGTGTAGGTGCACTGTATGTGTGCCTGAGGACCCTGGCAAACAGAAGAGGCTGTTGAATCCCCAGGAACTGGAATTACAGGTGGCTGTGGGCTGTCATGTGCATGTTGGGATCTACACCCAGGTCCCCTGGAAGAGCAACCTCTTAACCATTGAGCCATCTCTCCAGCCCCATGTGCAGAATTCCTGACTCTCCACTGACAAGCGTCTTTAACTAGACTCAGTCTGAGTGAGGTGCGGAATGTTGCTCCTTCTGCCCAAGCTCCCGTCATTCCCTCTGTCTCATTACCCAGTCTCATGGTGACTGGAGAGGAGGCGGGAGGAGAGGAGTTGGTTGGGAGCGTAGGGTCCAGGGGTGCTGGCCACAGTCTCTTTCTTCGGTCACTGGCTTAAATGGGTGCATTTGTTGTGAGAAGTCGCTAAGCTGAGCTCTTCTGAGTGCTGACCTCCTGTGTAAGTCACACTTCAACAGTTTTGCTCAAATGGCATCGAAGTGTGCCCACCAATCCAAAGCTTTCCTATCACTAATGATGACTGGGCTCAAAGTTTTCCTGGTTTCCACAAAACCAGACAGAAATAATAGCTCTCTGCGGCAAATACAAGGACAGGCATTACATTGTCCAATGTGTTGACCATGGTCATTCATGCCATCAAGGCTGATAGTAGACTCTGCAGTGCCATTGGCTGGTTTTAGCCTGCACTCACTCCAACCTAGAAAGTAAAAGTCACAGGAAGTTGGATCAATCCAACAAAAACAGTGACACTTGTATTTAAGGGCACCACAGGGTGCAGCGTTCATATGAACTCCAATGAGAATGACAGCTGATTGAAGCGAATGTGTTTTGAAATTATATCCATTATCTGATGAAAAAAACTGCTCTTTAAAAAATTACTCAGTCCAGCCTCAGAGGCTAAGAGGATTCACTGCATTTCCAGAAGTACCAGATTCAGTTCCCAGCACCCATATTGGGCAGCTAATCCCTGTAACTCCAGTGCCAAGGGACCCAATACCTCTGGCATGAAGGTACTTCCACTCACAGGCACAGACCCTCATGCAGACACATGCATATATAGGTAATTTAAAATAATAAAAGTAAATTATTTTTTAAAAAAAAAACCATTCATGCAGGCTGGAGAGATGTCCAAGTGACTGACAGCATGGGTTGTTTGTCTGAACGACCTAGCACCCATATGTTGGCTTCCAAACTTTAACTCCAATTCCAGTGGATCCAACAACTTCCTGACCTCTGAGACTTTATACAGACACAAATTTGGATAAAACACCCATAAACATAAGATTAAAAAATAAAGAAAAAATTCAGTCATTCAATCTATTCTGGTACCCACAAAATCAGAGGCATCAAATGAATGCACCCCTAAGTGAGAAATAACAACTTTCAAATATCGAAAAAAGGACACTTTGTTTAACCATCTACACAAAAGAAGCACATACTGTCAACTGTACCAGATGAGTTAAATTAAATAAATAAATAAATGAATAAATATTTCAATATCCCCTAAAAGAACAACACAATCAAAGAGGAAATCAATTAAAACTTACAGAATAGAATTCATTCAATAATTTAAGATCCGTAATTAATTGGTAGAATTGAAAGTTTTCACATCAATCTAGAGTGCATTGTATTTAGAAGTAATTCCACAGGTCCAAGCTGCAAAGGCACAATTAACCAAGACAACAATGGTGACCACCTTCCGTTCTATCGACCAAAACCAGGCCTCTCCTAACCTGATTAGAGCCACACTCAATCACGGTATGACAGACATGAAAGGAATCTATAGTCTACCCTTGATTTCAAACAAGGGCTTAGGAAAATGGTTCGGAATATAAAATTATGGAAAACATTACAGTACATCAAAGCAAAGCAAGTTTAATTAGGCTTAGTTTGATAATTGCCGAAAACAAAGAGCCCGCCTCACAGCATGGCTGGGATAAAATCCAGCAGTAAGTCCAGTTGATCCAAATTAAAACCGCCCTATCTACCATCCCACATGAATCCTTTTATCTGAGAGCTACAGAGAACAAAGAATTTCAATTCCACGCAGAATTACACAGGGCTGGTCTCTTTTCATCGGGGTTTGGTGTGGCTAAAACCTGCTGATGTATGTATCGAGTTGCTATTTTAAAATAGAGCACGGAAAGACTTGAAGATAAAAGCCCAACAGACTAACAAATACTAGCAAAAGTTAGTGTTCCTGCAGCATCGACAGACTCACAGAATCCATTTCTGCTTTTCCCCCACAGGAGTCGTGTGAGAACAAATGTCACGGTCTTGCAGCCAAATTCTCTGAATTATTGATTCTGTAGAAGGGGAACAGAGAAACTGGTCTGTTAGGAGAATGACAAAATAGCCCCAAATTTTTAAATAAGTTAGGAACATTGTAAATTAATCAGGGTGGAGGGTTCTCGCTATGTTCATTTTCACGGGGGAAGACTAGTGGAAAAGCAGAAGAAAGTTAGATGGGGAACAGAGTATGCTGACCCTGCTTCCTGCTTTGGCCCAGTTCACATCCTCCCTTCCCTCCCCAAAGTCTCTTCTGCACCTCCATCATGTCCTCCAGCCCCATTCTTCCTTAGATCCGCCTTTAAACATATGCATGTATATACATACACCTATAAAATGTTAGCTCGTTTACAAAATTCTACTGAATTGTTTTAAAAAATTAGTACTTACATGAAAACCTCTCAATCCCACTAATAATAAAAATACTAATTAAGACATCTATCAAATGGCACTTCTGTTTATCAAACAAGCACAGGATGCATAAATGAATAAAGAATAATTAGTTGTGGCAAGAAAGTTTTGGGAGAGACCTTCTAGAAACATGTTCAGAGAAAGCACCAAGTAAAATTACTCTTTCAAAAACCAGTTTGACCATGTGAAAATATGCGTAGTTTGATTTTGCTTCTCTTTTTAAGTTTGTGTTTATCCCTTGTGTGTCTGTGAGGTGTGTGGGTGCGGGTGTGTTACAGCATACATACCGAGGTCAGAGGACAGCAATGATGAGTCAGTTCTTCCCTTCCAGGGAGGGATCCAGGGATTGGCCTCAGGTCATCAGGCACCGCTGCCCACTACTCTGTCTCACCAGCCCCACACTAACACTATTTCTAAGTATTATGGAAATGATAATAATCAAGGCTATGAACAAAGATTTATGTAGCAGAGTGACAGTATATTAGATCAAAATGGCCACTCTTAGCAGAAGCATTATAAAAGCCCAGCTTTAAGAGAATGTGGCAGTTGGGTGTGGTAGTGCACACCTTTAATCTTAAGCACTCTGGAGGGGAGAGGCAGGGAGAGCTTGTGAGTTCAGAGGCAGCCTGGTCTATATAATAAGTTCCAGGACAGCCAGGACTGTCAAAAAAGGGACAAGGAGGAGGGATGGAGAGATGGAGGAGGGAGGAAGGGAGGGAAGGAGGGAGGGAGGGAAGGAGGGAGGGAGGGAGGGAGGGAGGGAGGGAGAAGGAAGGAAGGAAGGAAGGAAGGGAAAATGCGGCAAGCCTGGCTGTAGTGGTGATGGTCACAAGAGCAGCCAGAACTGGCTGAAGGCTGCAGCCCCTTAGGACAGGGCTAGGAAGGTGGCAGAGCACTTGTACAGCATAGAGAAGGCTCTAGGCTCCAGTCTCAGCACCAACCAAAGTTTTACAGGTAACTCAGACTTTTCATATGTTGATTGACAGATCTCTAGAGGAAGATCAGACATTGCTAAATCCACTGATGACTAAATACCAGGCTATTGGCACAGAGCACATGAGAAGGAGCAAGCTGCCCTGTCTACAGTGCCCTGCAAAGTTGCTGACGCTGCATTTAGAAGATATATTGACGGTTTAATAGCATCTATGTAATAAAGAATCCAAGTAATATAGAAAATATAAAATAAAGTTAAAAATCTAGCCTGAACACCAATACATGAAATAAATCATTATTAATATTAAAGTACACAAAGTTCCTGAAGTTCTCTCTGCATACATAGACTAGACAGGGAAATACTGTTATAACAATAGGCTTACAATATAACTTCTACTTTTATTAAAAAAGCATTACGTTTAATTTTATTTTAATTTAACAGAAGGAATAGAAAATAAAAAGAAACCAAAGGGATTGCTGATGTCTGGATAAATACTTATCATCACTGGAGTCAGCTTTCCATAAGATAGCTCTCCAAGGTGAAGCAAAAAAGAGGTCAGAGTCACTTTGTTTCAAATCTGTACACGTGTTAACTTTAGACGCCACTAATATTGTCTATAATGAAAGATAAAGAAACAAAAACTCTTCTAAAATTTTTTAGATTTATTATTAGTGCACGGAAGGGTACATGTGCCATAGCGTGTGTGTGGAGGCCAGGGGACAACTCTGTGGAAACAGTTCTCTCCTAGCTTTATGTGGGTTCTGGGGATCAGATCCAGGTCATCAAGCTGGGCAGGCAAGCATCTTTACCTGCTGAGCCATCTTGTAACCCTGAGCAAGCACACACTTCTTGTCTCCTTTCTTCCTTTCTTCCTTCTCCCTCCTTCCCTTCCTTCCTTTTATGTTTTTGAGACAGTCTCACAGTGCAGCCTTGACTGGCCTGGAATCTATTGTGTAGACCAAGCTGGCCTTGAATTCACGGAGACCAGCCTGTCTCTACCGCCCAAGTGTGGGGTTAAAGGTGTGAATCATGAAGCACAGCCTATTATACTTCTTTTTGCTTTGTTCTTTTTTGCAAGCAACAATAGTCTTCCTGGATTTGAAACACATACACACACATATACGAATACATAATGCTATTTATATTCAGTTTTGCCATCCTAATTCTCTGAGCTGTTTGGTCTTCGTTTTATATTCAAGTTAAGCATACAAGCATGACAAGACCTTTCTTTTTATTTTTTTATTTGTATTATTTATTTATTTATTTTGGTTTATCAAGACAAGGTTTCTCTGTGTTGCTTTGGAGCCTGTCCTGGAACTAGTTCAAAACCTGGCTGGACTTGAACTCACAAAGATCCACCCATCTGCCTCTGCTTCCCAAGTGCTAGGCTTAAAGGCCTGCACCACCATCGCCTGGCAACAAAACCTTGCTAAGAAGACACGGATCAAGAGTCCATGTCTTTGTTTGAGAGTACGAGGTGATGTAACAAGAAATATGTAGTGGTATATTACTTGTATTTTAATAAATAAATCTTGTCTGAAGACCAGAGGCAAAGCTAAAGCCACTAGAGGCCAGGCAGTGGTGACACACACCTTTAATCCCAGGATTTGGGAGACAGAGTCAGATGGATCTCTGTGAGTTTAAGTCCATCCTAGGCTACACAAGATCACTGCAGAAACAAATACAGGTGGTGGTGTGGCTCATACCTTTCATTCCAGTCCCACACCTTTAATCCCAGCACTAGAGGGAACATAAAATGGGAGGAGATAGAGGTTTAGTCTGCTTAGTTTTGTGGTGGCCCAGCCTTGGTAGAGGTAAGACTTCTCTAGTGGTTTGGCTGCTTTGCTTTTCTGTCTTTTGGGTTGAGCCCCAATTTCTCTCTCTGGGTTTTTATAATCATGCTACAAACACACTGACATATCATTCCAGTTTCAGGAGATCCACAGTTGCCAGTGTATTTAATGTCAGTAAATACACACATTTCCACAACTGGAATCACATCATGTTCAAAAGTGGACATAATCGACATCTTTTCAAATAAATGATAGTGAGTAACATTATAGCAACAATCCTTTTCTAAAGAGAGTCTGTTGTGCATGTATGTGTGTATGTGTGCATGCATGTGCCTCTGTGTGTGTACAAGCATGTGTCTGTGTATGTGTCTATGTATGTGCATGCATGTGTCTATGTGTGTGTGCATCTGTGTTTATGCGTGCTGTACATGCACCTTTGTATATATCTGTGTGCATGAGTCTGTGTATGTGTGCATGCATGTGTCTATGTGTGTGTGTGCATGTGTCTATGTGTGTGTGTGCATGTGTCTGTATTTGTGTATGCTGTACATGTACCTATGTGTTTATCTGTGTGCATGCATGTGGAGGCCAGAGGTCAGCATTGGATGTCTTCCTTGATGACTCCCACTTTAATTTTTGAGGTAGGATCTCTCACTGACCCTCAAGCTTATTGATTCAGCAAGGCTGGCTGGCCAATAGGCCTCCAACGACCCAGCCCCAAGTCCCAGCAACTGAAGTTACCAATACCATGCCTTGATTTTATATGGATGTTTGGGATTCAAATTCCTGTCCTTATCCTTGCATGGTAGGCATTTCATTGACTGAGCCATCTTCCTACCCAGCTCCAAAAGAAATTTCCAAAATGTGAATTTTAAGGAGAAGGACATGCCCTAGGAGTTTGGTCTGCAATGCAGGAAGAAGAGAGAGAGAGAGAGAGAGAGAGAGAGAGAGAGAGAGAGAGAAGCTGTCCTCTTGGAGTGTTATGAAAACCTCCTTCCATGAGTGAAGGCAGCCCCCATCCTGAAGTTACCTGGTAACTACAAGCTTCCAGGCAACTTATCGCCATACAAAAAGACACTTGGTCATTTTGAGGGTTCATGTATGAAAAAAAAAATTGTCAAAAAATGAACTAGGAGAGCACCTAAGGTTTAAATTGAAATATTATACCCATGGAAGTGGATTCAGGTATGCTACCTAACCCTTCAGAAGGCAGAAAAGTGCTCCAAACTTGAGACAAGCTATTTGAGGGGATGTCTTTTTGCTTTCTATGTCTGGGATCAGGAGATAAAGACAGAAAGGAAAGAAACATTTGGGGCCAGGTCTTAGGGGAGGGAAGTCTTTGTGGCTCTTTTACACTGTCAAACGTGGTTCACACACACACACACACACACACACACACACACACACACATGTATCTATGTATGTATACACACACACATAAGATAAATAACAAAAAATCCCAGCACGGTGCTAGAAAGCCATCCACGGTTAGTAACTGGCCCAGTCCACCATCAAACTACAAGGCTCAGTCTTCCAGGGTCAACAACAGACTCAATCACCTTCACCCCCACAGGTGTCAGTGTGGTGTAACTGAGCTAAGAGACAATACCAGTTCTTTCTCTGCCATCTTTTGAGATGTTAGTATCACATTGCCTTTCCCTCGCTTCTTGTATAACCCTCTCGCTCGTTCCTTCCATGTCTTTATTGGCTACTTTTCTCACTGCTGTGACCAAACATTTGACAAAAGTGACTTAAGGAAGGGGGAGCAGCACTGTTGGCTCACGGTTTCAGGCACAGTCTGTAGTGGTGGAGAAAGCATCTAGGCATCAGGAGTGTATGGTGCCTGGTCATGTTGGATCTACAGTCAGGAGCCCATTGTTTTTGGAGGGATACCTTGCTCAGCCTAGACACAGGGGGAGAGCCTTAGTCCTGCCTCACAGTGATGTGCCAGACTTTGTGGACTCTCCATGGGAAGCCTTACCCTCTCTGAGGAGTGGAGAGTGGGTGGGGGTTAGGTGGTGGGGGGAGCAGGAGGAGGGGAAGGAGAGGGAACTGGTATTGGTATGCAAAATGGGAGAAGATTGTTTTGAAAAATAATTTTTTTTAAAAAAGAAAGAAACAGAGATAGATTAATGCTGGTCCTCTTTGTTTGGCCTGGGACCACAGTTCATAAGACTGTGCCATGGGTGGGTTAGGGTGGGTCCTCCCACCTCAAATAACTTGATCTAGACCTCCCTCACAGACGTGTCCAGAGGCTTGTCTCCATGGTGATTCCAGAGCCTGTCAAGCTGTCAATCAGTAAGAACCGCAGCACCCTTCTTCCCTTCATTTGCGCACAAGCTTTCCCGTGTTTGAAAGAGAGACTGGGTCTGTCGCTCCGTTCATTCAGGCTGCAGGCAGCAGCAGGAGTCCAGCAAGCATCTCCCCTCACACCTTTGAGACTGGCTCGAAGGTGACAGAAGTAAAGAACCAATGGGCTGGATCTAGCCCCTAGACAACTACATCCCCTGGTAACCCCAGTTTTGCCAGGCAGAGAAAAAAAGAGATGATACGGGGCAGGTGGGGGGAGGGCATACAGCCATTATACTAGGGTGCCCTTCCTGGGCAAGAATCACATGGTTATATCAGCATCACCCCCTCTCGCTTTCCCTAGAGGGCAGGCCAGGCCTGTGACAAAGGGTGACACCCCCCTCCCCCGCCTTTCCCTCTCCCCATTTTAGATGGCCAGTGTTTCACCGCCTACTCTGCCTCATTCCATGCAGGAAAGACAGAGGGTGAGATGTGAAACCGAAAGGGTTCAACCCATCTTTATACAAGACATTCCTTTTGATCAGGTGGTGGTGGTGGTGCGCGCCTTTAATCCCAGCACTAGGGGGGGCGGAGACAGGCGGATCTCAAAGTTCAAGACCAGCTGGATCTACAGAGTGAGTTCAAGGACAGCCAGGGCTACACAGAGAAACCCTGTCGAAAGAAAGAAATAAAGAAAGAGAGAGGGGGGGGGGAGAGGGAGGGAGGGACAGAGAGAAAGAAAGGAGGAAGAAAAAAAGGAAGAAAAAATGAAGGAAGAAAGGAAAACAGAAAATCACTTAGGAGATTCATGAGGGGGGACCACACTTATGTATGGGTATAAGTATTTAGAATACATTAGACATGATATTGGTTTAGGAAAATGGCAGCAGTTGGCTCTCCTCTAGAGTCCATGACCTCTCCAGTTGTGGGTAGCTACCTAGGTTTACAGTTCCAGGCATGAATTCCTTCCTAGGCCTTAAATGCAATTATACAATTTTAATTACCCTTGCTAATCAGATCGCTTTTAATGTTAGCATTCTTCTTTTGGAGAGGAAGTCATTCCTCATTCTTCTGAGGAGGGCAATTCTGATATCCAATTTCGCTTTGTCCTCCTACTTCTGTCTCTCCCAATATTAGAGCTTGGATGCTGGGTCACACATCTCTAGCAATGCAGCATTTCTTTCTCTCTCTCTCTATCTTTCTCTCTCTCTCTATTTTGTTTTTGTTTTTGTTTTTCTCTCTGTAGCTTGGGGGCCTGTCCAGGAACTAGCTCTTGCAGGCCAGGCTGGCCTCGAACTCACAGAGATGCATTGCACCATTTCTAACCTGAGAAGCTCCATCAGGGACATCCAGACACAGTTCTCTATGACATATTGTCAGAAGCAAGGCCAAACTGGAAGGAGAGTCAAGAAAGGAGGTCCATTTAGTCACTTAAATCCATCCTGAAGAACATCAGCAGAGTGGGCCTCACCCAAGGCTAGAAATGAACCAACATCACCCGTGGAGCTTCCCCGAGGAGCCCACACAATCCATTTCACAATGGCGCTTAAGGATCATTATTGAATTATTTAAGAGCCCCTCCAGTATAAGTATCCAAGGTTACAAGATGATGCTCAGTTAGTGTCTATTGGGTAAATACTATGTGCCTGCTGCTGGGCCCGGAGCTCTGGGACACTAATGAGCACTCAACATCTTTGGCCTGTCAGAACCCACCAGTTGGGGGATAAGAGGCGCGCCCCAAGACCATGGTAGAATGACTCGAAGCAGGAGATAAGCGCTCTTCTCTGAGCTCACACTGGGTCTGAAGGTTGGGATCGGCCTGATTAAACCTGCTGGGCAGCTCCTGAGAGGTCATTCTGAGCATCTCTTCACACCAAAGCCCTTGGCATAAACGCCTGTTTGTGAAGCCGCCACTGCCGGCAGTTAACAGTTAACTGCAAGCGACACCATCAAAATGGGAAATGATTGAGCTTTTCATCGTAAAAGGTTTTTGAACCACCTATTAGCCCGGCCAATTTTCCCGCTGAAGCATGTAAAACGGTCATTTTGAGTCACACGGAACCAGCCGCAGGCTCAACCGGAGCTACGTTCGGGCAAGAGGGCAAAAGTAAGTTTCAAGCCAGCGGGAGATGGGAGCACCCAACCCCACTGCCATCCTAGGTCCCCTAAAACTGAACGTGTACCTGTCACTCGTAAATCACAGTCACTCTTTGCGAACATACATTTCAGATTGGACAGACATCCAGTGTGAAAGAAATATGGAGGCAACTTTGGGTTCCAAACACATCTCTGCCACTGTTAGCTCTGTGACTTGGTTCCATGGATCTCTCATCTGCAAAATGGGATGGTAGGAAGCCTGCCACGAAGCTGATGGAGGGTCAGTGTCATGATACGAGGAAGGCACAGAGTGCCGAACAGTAGCCAGTAGCCGTGAATGCCCCTCCCTTCTAGATTCAGGAAGTTTTCTTCTTCTCTGGCTCAACCTCATAACTTTAATATTCTAGGATGCCATTCATTTGGTATTGAGAGAAGCTTTGACGAGTACACGGTGGTGCTGAAATTTAGAAGGGAGAGAGAATACTGAGATCAAGGAGGGCTCAATGAAACAGGCACGAATTCTAGAGCCACAGGGCTTATTGTGGAAGAAGGGGTAGAAACATCGTAAGAGCCAGAGGTAGTGGATGTCTACAGTGAAACGGTACTTACAGAACACGACAGCACCGCTATACGCATGAGCTCACAGTGGCTATGGCCGCATACGTGAGACCTGCATGAGATCGAGCCAGACGAAATCCCAGCAAATGCTCCTCTACTCAAGCACAGACAGGCAGCCCTAAGTGGGACTCAGCGGGTGGAGAGAGAGCAGACAGGGATGAGGGACATAAAGTTGGGAGGGAACATGAAGGGTGAGATATGAGAGGAACTGTAGGGAAGAAGGGGGTGGTTTTGATGAGGATACATTATACGCATGTATGAAATTGTCAAACGATAAAAAAAACAAAACTAAACAAAAAACTAGAGCCAAGCTTAGCAAGTGTTCAAGCTTCGGGTGACCTGCAAAAAGAGGGAAGGACAAAGTGGAGGGCTGCCTCGGCCAGCAAAGCTGAGAGGCGGAAGCAGAAGCAGCGTCACGTGGTTGAAGACCACAACCCGACTCTGGAAAGAAGGAAAGCAAGGGGGCTTGTGGCCAAGACCTGGGCACCCAGCACCTATGTGCACACACGTAGGCCATACGTGGCATCCAGTCCTCCCAGAAAGCCCTACTAAGTGGGTGCATTTATTCCATCCCACAATTATTTATTGACCACCATCTTCCTCGCTAGGACTTAGAAGACGATAATGGGGTAAAAGCTGTGTAACCAACAAATGGTAGAGCTAGAACACACAGCCACGGCCTATGCAAAGCACCAAGCTTGTATTTTTCCAGCTACACATTGCTACCTCCACAGAGGGAGTAAAAAATAAATAGCGTGAGCGTATACAGCATTCAGGGAGCCAATAGGTTAGTTATGTAATGCCAGACAGTTGTAAGGTATGGGCTCATATGGTTATGGTGACTGCGAAGTCCCTACAGCCTGTAGTCTGCAAATTATGGTCCCAGAGAAATTGGTGGTACAGTTCAAACAGTTGATAGGCAAGGACCTAACACTTACCATTCTAGTCTAAGTCCACAGGCCTGAGAAAAGAGGCATACTAAAGGCAGGTAGGGGTGCTTGTTCCAGTCCAAAAGTCAAGCAATATTCCATCTACCCTTTCGTTGTACTCAGGCCTTCAGCACAAAGGAAGAGACCACTCATATTGTGAAAGCACCAACCCCAGTTATGACGCCTTCTGGAAACATTTCTCAGAAAGACAAAGGCGTAAATCCAGCCCAGAGTGGGGGTGGTGACACAGGCCAGTATCATCAGCACTGAAGAGATGGAGGTAGGAGGATCAGGAGTTCAAGGCTATCCCTTAGCTATAAAGTGGGTTCAGGGCCAGCCTGGGTGCATGAGAGCCTGTCTCAAAAGGCCTATTTATTGTTGTTGTTGTTGTTCTTATTCAGGGAGCCAGGAGGGCTGGTAGTGTCAGTTACAGCCAAAGAAAAGGACTAGCCTGGTAACCTGAGTTTGATCCCTGGAACCCACATTGTAGGAGAGAACCAACATCTGCAGGCTAACCTCTGACTTCAACACACACACCATCACACACACACACACACACACACACACACACACACACACACAGAGAGAGAGAGAGAGAGAGAGAGAGAGAGAGAGAGAGAGAGAGCGCACAATAATAAATAAATGCTTAAAAAAATTTAACCCACAGTCCAAAGAATCAAGCACCAGTTTTGGGGGGCCAGAGAAGATGGCCATTCAGGATCCAGAAGAGAAAGCAAAGCCATTCTTGCCCTGCATCTTCGCTCCATCAGGACCTCAGCATGCTGGATGCTGCTCCCCCACATCAGTGAGTATAGATCCTTTTTACTCCATAAGCCCATCTCTTCCAAAAACATCTCCCGGCACACCCAGAAACAAAGCCTTGCCAGCTAATCTGGGCCCAGGAAAGCGGACACAAATTAACCATCCAATTCCCTACCAGCTCAGACCCTCACACTCTCGGTCTGGAACAGTGTCCTCCCACCCTTTCAGGTATTATCAGGGACTACAGGAGCTCAGACCCCAGGACAAATCAGGACCACCCACTGCCCCATCTCCCCAGGTAACCTTCCCCAATGGTGTGCCCCACTGGGTTGACTTCCTTGGTCCTGTTCACTATTGGGACTCCAAACAAAGATGTGAAACCAGACGGAGAGTTCAGAGATCACAGAGGACGGCACCGGATACGAGAAGTGTCATCTAAGGCAGACTTGACTTCATCTTTTCCCTGCTACGGTGGCATTTTGAAATTTTTCTATTACTCATTTAGATTCCAATCTCTGAGCTTTCCCTCTCCTCCTGTCTTCCAGCTCCTAAAGTCAAACAGATTTTTCTCAGCAAAATAACCCTCAGTTACTACCAGGGACAGACTGGTATGTGGGCTACAGCAGATGTACGCAACAAATTCTACCGGCATTCTAAAGGGTTCGGTGTCAAGATAAAGTTTGTCTAATGTCGCGTTTCCTCTCAAGTGCAATTTATCTTCCCTTAGATGTCAAAGTCCTTATAAATATTAGATATCCTTCCCCCCCCCCACACACAAACCTGGTTTGTTATTTTACCCCTGTTCAGGACAAGTTTTGGAATTAAATTGACTCTTTCACTTCCGCCTGTCAATTTAGATTTACTTTCAATTTTTTTCTCCCTTTGCATTGAAATTCAGTGTGTATCTGACATTGTGAAAAACAATGTCAATTGGAATTCAGTACTTCTGTGAAAGCCATTTGTCCCCAAATGCTTTTTTACATACCTCTTGGTGAACTTACGTCTTAGGAAAACCAACACTGACTATAAAGTCTGCCTGTTTGTACCCCAGAGGTAACTCTTCGGAGTCATGAGGCTTTGGCTGGGACCCAGCAAAGAGTCCCACCCAGCTTCTGAGGTTCGGAAGTCCAATGGTGGTACAGTATTGGCACTCAAATGCTGTCACCTGTACCAGACTGTTCGATGTGGCGACCAGGGAGAAGGAGTGGCCGGAGCAAAGGGCCACAGACAGCTCATGTCACAGTGGGGTGTCCAACGAAACTGACAAAGTCTGGGCCTCCTGGTAAGACGTGGGAAAAACAGTGTGTAAACAATGACGTCAGAAGTCAGAAGCCTTGGGGATCTGCAGATCAAAAACACATACTACATAATGGCTGAAGCAGACGCTGTGACCAAAGGGACAACGGCCTTTTAGGGCCCTGGTCAAAAGTTTTTAAAATGGACAGAGTCCAAACCTGTCAACCTATTTGTGCTTTTGAAAAAAGAAAAAAAAAAGAGAGAAAGAGAAAAAGAAAAAAAAAATTGAAAAAAGGCCCAGGAACAGGCGGCTTCCTGTGAAGCACCCCCCCCCCTCCCGCTTCCGAACTGAAATGACTCAGCCCTCCCAGCTCTGCACGGCACTAGTGAGCCTTATTTACAACCCTTGAAATATCGGATGTGGAAGTGTTTTGTAAACTGAAAAACATTACACAAATGTCAGGTGTCGGGGGCTTGGCAGGGGAGCAGTAGATAATGCATCTCTTCCATTCCCGAGTCAGGAACCAATTGAGAGACTCGGGAGCCAGACGGAGGGTGACAGTCAGACTTATTGCGGATAACAGCTGGCTTGGAATCGGGGCACCATGAACGCACTCGGGGCTTCTCCCCTGAGTTAGAATCATCAACCCAGTGAAGGAGGTTACATTCGTGATGGAGACATGCGGGCCAAAGGTGCCGTTCTCCAGAAAGGCCCGAGTGGGGAGCAGAGCCAGGCCCAATGTGTTACCTTCAGAGTCTCTGTGTAGAAACACAGAGAGAAAACAGGAGGTGTGGTCGGGAAGAGGCCTGTGCTGTTGCCCCGTGTGTGTGTGTGTGTGTGTGTGTGTGTGTGTGTGTGTGTGTGTGTGTGTAAGACTCTGGGCTACACACCAAGGACGTACAACGAGTCCACCAGGGACTTGCAATCTAGGAGGAACTATCATCAATCCGAAAGTGACGGTGGCGCAAGCATTAGGGAGGGTGGGCTGATTCTGCCTTGGTGGGTTGGAAAGGCTTCACAGAGCTGGTGATAATCAAGCTGGCTCTCCGAGTATGCAGAGAAGCTCAGCAGATGGAGAAGAAAGGGAATTATTCCCACTAAAGAAGGCAGCAGAGCAAAGCCAGGAAAGATCAACCCCTTTATGGGATGAAACGAGACAGAGAAATGAGCACCAGCAGCCACCAGAGGAAACTGGATATTGCCATCCTGCCTTACCCCAGGGCCGAAGGCCCAGCTTGACAGCTCAGGTTTTTATAATATAAAGACAAATGGTTTTCCTTTCTAATTCTCTACTACAGTAATGAAAGGTTTTCTGGGTTTGGGTTTTGGGTTATTGTTATTTGGAGGGGGTAGGTTTTTGTTTCTTAACAGGGTCTCACTATGTTGCCTTGGCTGGCCTGGTACTCACAGAGATCCACCTGCCACTTCTTCCTGAGTGCTGAGATTAAGGGCGTGCACCACCATGCCCAGTCTTGGTTAAGGTTGTTTGCTTTGTTTTGTTGTTGTTATTGTTTGAGACAGAGAATCCTGCTATAGCCCAGGATGACCCCAATCTTGTGGTTGTTCTCAAGTGCTGGGAACCACCTTACCTCACTTCTCTTTCAGTTTTTTATTTGATTTTTTATTATTTTGTGTGTATGAGTGTTTTTCCAGTGTGTATGCATGTGTATACACACATGTGTATCTGAAGCCTATGAAGCTCAGAAGAGGTGTTGGGTCCCATGAAACTGGAGTCATGGAGGGTCATGAACTAGTGCATGGGAGCTAGGAATCTAACCTGGGTCCTCTGCAAGAGCAACAAGTATGTTTAACTGTGGAACAAATTCTCCGGCCCCCAAATTTTCCTTCATACAAATATAAATACATCTTGGAAACGATCTTGAAAAGGGAACCTGTGTGAACTCAGACACCGTGACAGGATCCATTGACGAAGTGCACAGTTCTGGGGCCAGAAGGACAGCTCAGCAGCTAAGATCACTTATGGCTCTGGCAGAGGCCCCACTTCCCAGCACCCACATGGGGAGACTCACAACCACCTGCCACTCCAGGTCCAGGGAATCTGCCACCCTCTTCTGGATTCCATGAGCACCTGCACACATGTAACAGACACATACACATATACTAAAATTTTTAAATCTTTTTTAACAAAGTACAGTGTCATCGGGTCATGGTGGTACATGCCTTTAAACCCAGAACTTGGGAGGCAGAGGTAGGCAGATCTCTGAGTTCGAGGACAGCTTGGTCTCCAGAGCGAGTTCCAGGACAGCCAGAGCTACGCACAGAGAAACCCTGTCTCAAAAAAACAAACGGCAGACAAAAATACAGTGTCATAGACAATAGAAAATAAGAGAAGATACAATTCTTTACTCATATTTCATCACATATTAGAGGGAACTTGTATCATATACACCATTAATCAATAAATGGAAAATGTATTAGTTGCTCCAGAGTAAAACCCACATCCAAGCACACGTTCCTATATGTGCTACTCCCTGTATATGGAAAAGCAAGGGGGTCAACTACTCCCTCCCAACTTACACATCTCCAGGATTCCTGTACATTGTGGGGCCAAGGAATGTTTCCAAGCTGCTGCCTTTGTTTTAGAGACCGGAACTAAATCCATCCGTTATCTGAATTTTTTTCCAAACAGCTTTCTAAGATCCAAGCCCAGCCTTGACCATGAGCTCGAAGATGTCAGAGTCACTCTCTCTATCAGCTTCCATCGCCTCCCCTAAGCAGAAGCCTCTCACCTGCCCCACCTGGCCGTGCTCATCAGCTCAAGAGGTATCTGTGGTTCCTCGTGTCTCAGCTGGGCTTCACACCAGCATCCTCGCTAAACTAACAACAACGGCCACTCTGGGCCAGACTATTTCTAAATGTCAGCCTGCCCTCACCCTCCACATGGCGACCGCTTCTGTTCCCAGGAGCCTTTTGTTCTCATTATGACTCAGGGTGCTGAATTGCTCAGAAAGAAACAGTATACACACCACACACACACACACACACACACACACACACACACACACACCTGAAACAAAAAGACGAGAGTTTAATACAGCAAAGAATTATACCAAAAAACAATGAAGGCTCTCAATTGGTAAGTGGATGAATGAATTGCTGAAATTAAATATTAGTGATTAGCAAACGGGAAAATTTTACCCTCTCAAGTACTCAAAGCAGTACAAAGTAAAACAATGATAAAATAAAATTTGTTAAGAAAGATATATGAGGGGCTAGAGAGATGAAGATATGAAGGCTGAGCTGTTAAGAGCACTGCCTGCTCTAGCAGAGGACCCAGGTTTAATTCCCAGCACCCACATGAAAGCTTACAATTGTCTGTAACTCCATTCCAGGGAACCTGACACCCTCACAGACATACACGCAAGTAAAATACCAATGCATATAAAATAAATAAATAATTTTTAAAAAATATTTGAAAGACAATATCCACGGACATCAAGATTTAGAAAGACAGATATTCTTGTACACTTCAGATAAACTGGTATAATCTTTGGTGAGAGCAATTTCAGAATAAATGCTTCCAACCTTTGATTCTAGCGATAAAATTAGAATCAGAATATATGCACAAGGACACATATCATTATTTATTTATATTACTAAAATACAAAACAATAGCAGTAGCCTTAATGTCTTCTGTCTTTACCCGTTTGTTTGCTGACATGAGGTCTTCGCTATGTAGCCATGCTCTCCCCACAAACTCCCCTGCCTCAGCCTCCCACTTAATGTCTATTCCTTTTTGCATTGTTTTGTCTTTTTTCTCTCTCTCTCTTGGAGATTTGGTCAGGGCCTCGTGCTTGCTAGCTAAGTACATACATTAAACTACATACCCCAGCCTTATTTTGTATTTTCACTTTGAGACAAGGTCTCACTAAGTTACCCAGTCTGGCTTTGAACTCTGTAAATCAGGTAGCCCTGAAACTTGTGGTCCTCCTGCCTCAGCCTCCCCTGAGTAACTGGGATTATAGGCCTATGACACTGGGCCCAGCTCAAAGTTATCATTATTGTTGTTTTTTAAACAAATGATTAAGTGAATTAGTACTAAGTATGCTAATAAAGATTTTAATACATCACAAAATATATCTGTATTCATATGTAGCATAGTTATCCAAATAAAGTTATACCTAGAGAAAGGACAGGAGGGGATAATCTAAAATACCAGGGACAGTTGGGTGCTGTTATTTTCATTTTCCTGTTATTCAAATTGTCTTTAATAAGGATGTGTCTTAGCTATGTAGGGATTAAAGTTTTAAAAGACACTGGAATCTGGAATCAAGAATCCTGGCTTCTCCTCCAATTTTGGCCACTTAAAGAATTATCAAGCCTCCAGTAATGTATGTTGTCTCTCTAAGTGTAATTTTTCTTTTCTGGAAGTCTCTGGAATGTGCCAGTGTGGCCAATCTGAGTTGGTTGTCATAATCCCTTTCCCTGTAAGTTTACAGATGGAGCATGTGCCCAGATAGAAAAGGCGGAGTCTTATGCTTATCAAGTTGCTGTGGGAACCAGTATACTCATCATCACTTACCTTCTGGTTCAGGTGGTATCATGGGACAGCAGTCAGGCTGAGGCTGTCCAGCCCTCCCTCAGATCTTCATCCAGCTCCTCTACATCCTGGACAAGATGTATGCCTATCTCTGTGACAAAGCACACTTGTTTCTCCTGTGGGAGATCTATTTGACCACAAAGTCAAACACAGCAAGAGCTGACAAAGATCTGGCCCATCCCCACGGATACCAGCTCAGACCTCTGGGTACCCTCTTGTCCTAACCCTCCTAGACTTCACATTTATATACCTGCCCCAAGATAAAACACAAAGACATCTCCTAGAGTTACGTAAGGTCAAATATGTACAATAATGAAATACACAAATATCTAGGGACTTTGCTCCTCTGGATGAACTGTGACTGATAGAAGTGTGAGGTGGGGTTTATTGATTAAAGTCCACAATTCCACCTAGATAATTTGGGGATTTATTTGCTAGAGTTTAAGATTCCTTCCAGTCCTTGAGATTCTGGGTCCAGAATCAGTTGAAAATCCAAAGGATCGTCATTTCTACACAAAGTGCACACCTATGTTGGCTGGACAGTTAGGTAAGTGACCAGTATACATGGCTATTTCCTTCCCTTTCAGAATCTAAGAATCTCATCAAAAGGTAAAAAGAATGTGAAAAGTGATGTGTGATTCCCCTCTGTGTGCTGTGGTTACCATTAATGAATAAAGAAACTGCTTTGGACCTATAGCAGGGCAGAACTTAGTTAGGAAGGGAAAACTAAACTGAATGCTGGGAGAAAGGAGGCAGAGTGATGAGAAGCCATGTATCCCCCCCACCGGAGACAGACATCAGATGTAATTTTACCTGGTAAGCCACATGGCGATACACAAATGAATAGAATTGTGTTAAATTAATATGTAAGAGTTAGTCAATAAGAAGCTAGAGCTAATAAGCCAAGCAGTGATTTAATTAATACAGTTTCTCTGTGGTTATTTCAGGGTTGAGCAGCTGGGAACCAACAAGCGGTTCTTTACAACAGAAAGGGATAAACAGAAAGGCCAAGAAACGAGAGGGGTGCCAAGAGAGGCTGGACGACATAAAGCAAATGAAATACGGTGTTCTAGTTTGAATACTAAATGTCTTGAAAGGCTCACGATTTGAAGTCTAAGTCCCTAGGTGGTGGCCCTTTCGGAGGAGGTTCTGGAAAGTTAAAAAAGGGTGAGGCAGAATTAGCAGAGATCCAATATCCACCAGTGACAATGGCACTTAGCGGAAGGAAGTGGGGCACTGGGGCTCTCCAAAGGCTGTCTCTGGTGCCCAGTTCCTTCCTCACTCCTTAACTTCTGTGTGGTTTGTTTCCTGTCTGCCATGAGGAGAACAGCCTCCTCCTCCACACGCTGCCACCAGGATACTTTGTCTCGCCAGGAAATGAAAGAAGCAAGGACGCTGGGCTGAAATCTCTGAAACTGCCAGCCAAAGAAACGCTTCCTTTTAAGTTGTTCTGTTAGTATTTAGTTACAATCAGGCAGAAGGAACTAACACAAGCAGAGACTAATGAATGAGAACAAAGGAAGGGCAACCTAGGATACAGGTGAAAGGGTCTTCTGGGCCTGAATGGTCTTAGTCTGAACCTGGAGAATGCAGAGAACTCTATACACAGGTGTGAGGAGTGGTCCTAGCCCACGAGGGAGAGTTCAGTGCCTGTGTAATAAACACCCAGACAAGCCTCTCAGCTCCTCCCTCCTACAGCAAGCAGACCAATGGCAACCAGGACTGCTCTGCAGTCAAAAGCTTAGAGGATATTCTCCTTTTTCAATTTTGAAAAACTTGAATAAAATGTGCTTAACATAAAATGTTCCCATCCTGACTGGTGAGATAGTTCAGTGGTAAAGGACAATGCTACTAAACCTGTCGACCTGAATTCAATCCCTGGGAGCCTCATGGTGGAAGGGGAGAGCCAACTGACTCAAGTTATCCTCTGTCATTTACATAGTCAGTTATGCGCGCGCGCGTGCGTGCATGTGTGCGTGTGTGTGTGTGTGTGTGTGTGTGTGATAAATAAATGAATAAATAAATGAAAAAATTCATCATATTGGGGCTGGCAAGATGGCTCAGTGGTTAAGAGCACCTGTTCTGGCAGAGGATCCAGATTTGAATCCCAGCACCCACATACATGGTGGCTCACAACCATCTCTAACCCCAGTTTTAGGGTATCCAATACCATCTTCCAACCTCCAAGAACACCAGGTAAGCATGTGGTATGCATATATACCTGTAGGCAAAACACTCACACACATAAATTAAATGAATAAATCTGAAAACGTTTAAGTATACCATCTTAACCATTTATAAGCCCACAGTTCAATGTCACCTGTTGCTGCCATCTTTGGCATTCCTCTCCATCCCTCTTTATATCTGGCAAAGCCAAAATTCTACCCACCGAACAATAACTTCCAATTCTCTCTCCCTGGCCCTTGGCAAACCCTTTCTCCCTGTCTCTGTAAGGTCTGACTACTCGAAATGTCTTGTGTAAGTGGGGCAGTACAGTTTGCCTCTCTTGTGATTGGCTAGTTCAAGTAGCACAATGCCCTCAGGCTCCACCCACGAGCCTCTTCCATTCTACATACAAACCGCCTCTGACTTAAGATTCCATCTCAACAGTGCTGGAAACAGTACTGTGGGATTGGGGGATTGCTTTGCTTTGTTTCCTTTGTCCAGGCTAGTGATTTGTGACCCAGCACTCTCTCTCTCTGCCATGCTGGGCAGTAGCCCTGAGCTATAATTCCTGGTCAGATAGGTTCTACTGTGGCTAAACAACCAACACTTCACAGTACTGTGTGGCTAAGATCTGGTGTTTAGAGGCTGGATATTCTGAATTCACTTTTAGGGTCTGATGGTCTCAATTTGCAGTGGATGTCTGGGGACATGGCCCCATTCTGCCTTGAAGAACATCACAATATACCCCACTTGGTTTAATCCGTAATCTGTTGATCAAAACTTGGATTGCTTCCATGTTTTAGCTATTGTAACTATTTCTGATGTGAACATTTGTGCACAAACATCTCTTCATAATACTGATTTCAGCTGGGTATGTACGTATGAGTAGACTTGAATTACACGCCAATTCTGTATTCCCATTTTTTTTTTTGAGGAATTGCCACACTGATTTCTATAGCAGCTACCCATTTCACAGTCTCACCAATGCACCAGGTTCATAATTTCTCTGAAGCCTTAACTACACTCACTGTTTTCTGGGTAGCTTTCTATTATTGTATGTTTGCTTGTTTATTTGTTTGTTTGGCGAAACAGGGCCTCACTATGTATGCTTACCTGGAACTCTATGTACACCAGGCTAGCCTCAAACTCAATAGCTATCCACCTGCCTCTGCCTCCCAAGGGCTAAGATTAAGGCATGTGTCATCACACCTAGCTCTGTTTTTTTGAACAGCAGCCATCCTAACAAGTAAAGAATGTGTTTTTGTTAATCCTTTGTTGCTGTACAGGAGCACTGGACTGAGCTCCCAAGGTCCCAAGGAGGAGCAGAAGGAGGGAGAACATGAGCAAAGAATTCGGGACCACGAGGCGTGTATCCACCCACTGAGACAGTGGAGCTGATCTACGGGGAGCTCACCAAGGCCAGCTGGACTGTGACCGAAAAAGCATGGGATAAAACCGGACTCTCTGAACATGGCGAACAATGAGGGCTGATGAGACACCAAGGACAATGGCAGGGGGTTTTGATCCTACTTAATGTGCTGGCTTTGTGGGAGCCTAGCCAGTTTGGATGTTCACCTTCCTAGATATGGACGGAGCGGGGAGGACCTAGGACTTACCACAGGGCAGGGAACCCGGACTGCTCTGTGGACTGGAGAGGGAGGGGGGGGAGAGGAGTGGGGGGAGGGGGAGAAGGGTGGGAGGAGGGGGAGAAGGGTGGGAGGAGGGGAAGGGAAATGGGAGGCTGGGAGGAGGTGGAAACTTGTTTTTTGTTTATGTTTTTTTTCTTCTTTTCGCAATAAAAAAAAATTAAAAAAAAAAAAAGTATCGTGACCACAAGTAACTTAAGGGAAAGGGGTTACTTTTTACTTAGGCAGTGAAGGCAGGATGCAGGGGGATCACATTTCCTGTGCACACAGGAAGCAGAGAACAAGGGCAAGAAGCAGGGGCAAGGCTGTGAACCCCCAAAGCTGCCCTCAGAGACTTATTTCCTCCAACAAGTCTCCACTCCTGAACGTTCTTTAACCTCCCAACAACACCATCAAATGTCCAAACACAGGAGCCTATGGGGACACTTCTCATTCAAACCACCAATGTATTTATTTTTTAATAAAAATAAAGTCCAAAAAAGTATAGTTGTTCTCGGGGCCTGAAGAAATGGTTTAACCAGTTAAGTGCTTGCTGCATGGAACAAGGACCTCAGTTTGATGCTAGAACCCACATTTAAAAAGCCAAGCCCAATGATGCAGCCTTCTTGTCCCAATGCAAAAAGAGCAGGGGCAGGCAAACCCCAGGGGCTCACTGACTGGCCTTGTCTAGTCCAAATAGCAAGTCCTAGGTCAGTGGGAAGTAAGGTAACCAGCACTGGAGCAATGACGCCAGCGATTGACCACAGGCCTCTGGACATATGCACACACACATGCTTACACATCTATATACACTTGTGTCCCCACACATGAACACTCACACTATTTCTTTGTTCTCAACTTTAAAACTCATGTGTGAAAAATTAGAGCAGCTAGCTAGCAGTTCCTCTATCCAGCTAAACTTTCCATTTGATCCCAGTAAAAGGTGCACCACCACCACCACCACCACATCCCTGCACAACATCTCATTCCTCACCCCTTCAGAGGCTGACAGCAAACCATCCCTGCTCCATACACAGAATTCCAAATTCACTCTCTTTAGTGCTGTGGTAGTTTGTTTGAGCAAAATACCTAATATTTACAAAGTAAGTGTCAAGATCAAACACCAAAAAAAGACTCCCCCAAAGAATAAAGATTCTTTTAATGCACAGGAAAGAGCTAAAAAGACAAAATAAAATCTGTAAAACCAAGAATTATATTTTCTAAATAAACAGGGCATAAGTGAGCAAGAAAGAGTTCTTTGAATTAAAAAGTAAAGGTTGACTATACAATTGCAGAAATATTTGAAGTGTAATGGATGACCTGAAGTAGAAAAATGAAAGTATCCCTCTGAGCAGAAAAAAAAGATTTGAAAAGAGACGATATTTTTTATTATGCAGGATTATGTAAGGCCATTTCTTACAAGTAATAAGAGAATTTTAGGGAGCAAGTAATCAACCAACTCCAATCAATCAAGTCCAATATCAGATAGACAAATGTTCTACAAAGAGGCGGTAAAGAAAGCAGACCCTACTGAGGACACAATAGAATATGCTAGAACTGAAGGACCCAACTATTTCAAGAGGTCTTCTATAGATAACCCCCACCTACATGTAACATCGTGAAATCTCAGAGCCCCAGGGGCGAAGAGCTTGGAAGGATATGAAGAAAAGGAAAAAGGATGACAGGTTGCCCAGAAAGGGACAGAAATCCATCAAGCTGACATCAGGCAGAGAAGCCAGAAGAGGGAAGAGAAGCAAACTGGGGAGGGGATGCGATTTCCAGCCCAGGACTCTATTCCCAGGCTGGAAGCAAACAGGGTACTTCTGAGTGGCCATCGTTGACAGCCACTGATCACAATCTCTTCTGGACACTCCTCGAAGACAGAACCCAGAAGATAATGTTGGTACCGAACAAGAGTGGAGGCCTGGGCTCAGAAGACAGACCAAATCCCATGCGGGAGGGCAGAGACACAAAGGCTCAGGAATGAACCCCAGGAGAAGTGTGGCTTCGAGTATGTAAATGCCATGCCTGAGATACAGAGGATATGGAGAAAAGAATCTGTTTGAACAAATGGTAAGTCACTGTCTCCAGTGGACAGCAAAGTGGGTCCGTAGAGAGTACAACCGAGGCCAGCAGTTTGCACATCAGTCAGCAGGCTTTCGTGGTCGTAATAATGTAGGCGAGGCTTGCCAGCTTGACGCTTACAGAGTCGACATGTGGAGAAGTCATGGGAAGATTTGATGTGGTTAAGGAATAAAGTGTAGCTGTCTTTGAAAGGAAAAGAGGAGGCAAGGGTGGAAGACATGAAGAATGAGGCTTCTTTTTACAAAACAAAGACTCGGTACACCCAGACTAGAATAAGAAATAAAGAGTGGCCTGGCAGTGGTCGAGCATGCCTTCATCCCAGCACTCAGAGAGGCAGAGGCAGGCAGATCTCTGTGAATCCAAGGCCAGCCTGATCTACAGAGTGAGTTCCAGGACAGCCAGAGATACACAGAGAAACCCTGCCTCGAAAAAAAAGGAAGGAAGGGAGGGAGGGAGGGAGGGAGGGAGGGAAGGAAGGAAGGGGGTCAGGGCCAGCCCATTGACTCACTGGGTAAAGATTCCTACCACCAAAGCTGACGGTGAGTTTGATCCCTAGGGCCCACATGGTAGAAGTAAAAAATGTACTCTAGCTTGTCGGCTGACCTCCACTCAAGCACAGAGGCACACTCCCACTCACAATAAATAAATAAATAAATAAAACAGTACTTTAAAAACCTACCTTAAAAAATTAATAAAGTATGTCATTTAAAGCCACCTAGGTGACACCACATAAAAGCTAGTATGGTGACACATGCCAGAAATCCCAGTAGTCAGGAAGCAGAGGTAGTAGGATTAAAAGTTCACAGTCATCCTTAGCTACAAAGTAAATTGAAGGGCAGCCTGAGCTATGAGAAACCCTATCTCAAACAAAAAAAAAATAATAATAGGGAGAAAAGTAGGGGAAGTATGGATTTTTTTGTTTGTTTGGTTTTGGTTTTGGTTTTTGGAGACAGGGTTTCTCTGTGTAACAGCCTTGGCTGTCCTGGAACTAACTCTGTAGACCAGGCTGACCTCGAACTAACTGAGATCTGCTTTCCTCTGACTCCTGAGAGCTGGGATTAAAGGTGTATGCCACAATCACCTAGCAGGGGTAAGAATCTTAACGGCTCTTTAGTGCCAGAAGGAGCCTTGGTGACAGAACCGGGGACAGAATTATTCCTGCCATTTGCTATTATGCAATCAAGGCCTAATTTTGGTATCTGTCTGTTTTCAGGACCTAGGAAATCCTACTTAGCCTCACAGATTCCATCTTGAAAAGGGGCCTCCATCTTAAGACATCTGGTGACTGGAGGTTTTCAGTTCTAGAGAAAAACCACAGAATGTGCTGTGGCAGTAAAATTTAAACAACACCCCTAGATACAATCAATCAGAAGATAGGACAATAAAACTTACAAGGTCCAGATGTTTTTGTAGAATTCTGTAGGCAGTTTGTGGTTTCATGCCAATAGCCTGACCAGTGATTTTAAAAATTGCCTTATCCCACCCGGTGGTGGTGGCGCACGCCTTTAATCCCAGCACTCGGGAGGCAGAGACAGTGGATCTCTGTGAGTTCGAGACCAGCCTGGTCTACAGAGCTAGTTCCAGGGTAGGCTCCAAAGCTACAGAGAAACCCTGTCTCAAAAAACAAAACAAAACAAAATTGCCTTATCCCATACCTCCCCACCCCCCGACCCCCTTGAACCACCAAGACATGGAACTCCCTGCTGTGGTTTTTTTCCTTTAAAAACTCTGTAGAAGGGAGGCAGCTAGTTAGTCCCTGGCCACTTAGCCCTGAAATAATCACACAGAAACCATATTAATTAAATCACTGCTTGGCCCATTAGCTCTAGCTTCTTATTGGCTAACTCTTACATATTAACTTAACCCATCTCCATTAATCTGTGTATCGCCGCATGGCTTACCGGCTAAAGTTCCTAGTGTCTGTCTGTGGCGGTGGCTCCATGGCTTCTGACTCAGCCTTTTTCCTCCCACCATTCAGTTTAGTTCTTCCTGCCTACCTCTATGCTTTTGTTCTATCAGGCCAAATCAGTTTTCTTTATTAAATGACCAATCATATCCACAGCATACAAAGGGGAATCTACATCAAAGCTCACCCTCCCCTGAGTTCATTCCCTCCATCCACTATGTCAGAGTGTCGGGTTGCGGACCAAGCTCAAGCCTGTCAACAAAGACCCTTGGGTGATTGGGACAGGACTGGCTTCTTTGTAGTCTCATTAGGGGTCTCACAACACAGGCATACCATTTGGTGTGTTCTCTGGAAACCCCCATTACCCCACGTACCCAGGCCAGCTCACCCAAATCGGTAATTGTGATCAACAGCGGTTAGAGCAGACACACTGGACAACCGTGATCACAAGGGGCTGGAAGATGCTCCAGACCCCAGTGGTGGGGATAGAAAAACCCTACCTACGTCTGTTTAATTGAGGATGAAGAGCCTCAGGTTTGGGCAGTGTTTGGGCACACAAGTGGGTAGCTCCCACGGCATGAGGACAAGCTGTCTTTTTATTTGTTGCTTTGTTTTCAGTCTTGTTGGGGCAAACTTATTTCTAGGTGTCTCTGTCACCTGTGGTGTCTCAGTTAGTCTGCATTTGTGTTCCTGACTGTGACAAACACTACGGAGCTTCTTCTCCCCTAGACTTACTCTCGATTCATTACAAGGATGTCAACGTGCGGGCTCACTACCTCAGATGTAGGGTTCTCTATCCCCACCACTGGGATCTGGAGCACCTAATCTGCCCGAGAACCCTGGGTATACTGAGGAAGATCTTGCCTGGATTAATACCCTTCCTATGACCCAGTATCTAGACTGGTGGTGGAGAGCTGCAAACAGTAAAATTATCCCAGGAACAGCTGGGAAAGAGACTACTGAACAAGATCCATCAATCCTCTCATATGGGAACACAGAGGATACGGGACTTGGTTAGAGAGTCAAAAATCAAAGATGTACAAAAAATTATAAATATTGTCACCAACTGCAAAGTCTATCAGCTCACCAACGCTGTTACCAACCCTAAAAAGCCAGACCCAAAAAGAGGAACATGGGATGTACTCACTAATATTTGGTTTCTAGCCATAAATAAAGGACATTGAGCCTATAATTCATGATCCTAGAGAAGCTAATAAGAAGGTGAACCCAAAGAAAAACATATAGGCATCCTCCTGAATATTAACCTTCATCAGGCGATGAAAAAACCATGAATCTCGACTCAGAGGAAAGAAGCCTGGAGACTCTTGTGAAGTAGACGTCACTGAGATAAAACCTGACAAGTCTGGTTATAGGTCTTTGTTAGTATTTGTAGATACTTTTTCAGGGTCAACAGAGGCTTTCCCCACCAAATATGAAACAGCACAGGTGATGGCAAAGAAATCACTTGAAGATATCCTGCCCAGGTACGGCTTTCCAATGACAGGGTCAGACAATGGATCAGCTTTTGTATCCCAGGTTAAGTCAAGAATTTGGCCATCTTCCCAGGGAGTGATTGGAAGCTGCATTGTGCCTACAGACCCCAGAGTTCGGGACAGGTAGAAAGGATGAACAGAACTCTAAAAGAGGCCCTTGGAGACTTGCGCGGACTGGGTGGTTCTCGCGCGCGGACTGGGTGGTTCTCCACAGTCCCTCCATCCGCGGTGTCAGAGTGTTGGGCTGAGGACCAAGCTCAAGCTGGTCAACAAAGACCCTTGTGTGTTTGTGTTGGAAGCCATCTCCTTAGTGGTCTCACTGGGGGTCTCATGACACGGGCAAAATAGGATCAGACCCTCTGTAGCTGGAGTCAATCTGTTAACAGCCATGTGGATGCTGAGACTCAAGCCTGAATCCTCTGTAAGAGCAACAAGGGCTCTGAACTGCTGAGCCATCTCTCCAGTACCTCTTCAATTGTGCTTTAGCCTATTTTTAAGACAGGGTCTCTCAGTGAACCTGAAACTTACCAATTTTGGCTAGACTGGGGATCCTCCTGTCTCCATTTCTCCAGTGCTGAGATTATAGGCATGCTGCCATACCAGCTTTTTATATGGGTTCATGTGATCTGAACTAGTTCTCATGTCTGCATGGCAAGCACTTTGACAATGGAATCATCTCCGCAGGCCCTAAAGTTTCAGTCTCTTCGTGGTCTAGTCATATTCATTGACGCCCAATCCTTACAGATGGTCAGCTGCCATTGTATGACCCACAGGGAGCCTTCTGTCTATAAATATGCCCTCTGTGGTAATGGGAACAGATCCTAGCCCGTGAGTGGCAGGACCCGAGGTCTCCTCCAGACTATTTATCCGAATGACTTCTGGCAAGGCACTTAGGGTGTCCTGGAGGATGTCTACCAGTCCCTAACTCCATATTGGCCAAGACTCTGGGATCCAGCATATCTAAGGTCTGGGGAATTGGGCCTTTCCTCCCCTGTTACCAGTGTTCAGCCCTTACTCAGGCCTACTTAGTCAGAGAAACAGCAGCTATCTCACCAGGGGAAACAGGATCAATAAATTGGATCGTTCTATGTATTTCAAGTTCAAACACCCTGATTTCCAACTGAACAGATTCAAAGTCAGCTCCAAAGAGGACTCCCACAAGGCTTTTTACAGGCTGAGTAAGTCCACCCAATTCACGCTCAGCCATTTCCTAATCCTCTCCCAATCAGCGATGTTTCTGACCCAACACAAACCCTAACAAGTCCCTGCGAGACTCCCTCTGCACTCGAAAGCCCTCTTCTCCTTGAAGACTATTTCATGGTCTCTCGCCTGCTTCTGCCACCCCTAGTCACTGGTTTTTGTTTTTCCTTATTTAGTAACAGAGCCTGGGCTTAAGGGCCCTTCTTCCGTGATCAAGGAGGCCTCTTGATCTGTCTGCAGCAAGGATACACCAGCTGTCCGTGTTTGAGGACAGCTCCAGATCCACTGACATCTTCAAGTCCAAGGATGCAGTAAAGGAAGATGGAGGAGCTTTGCTGCCTCCTGTGAGCCTGGCAGGAAGAGGAAGTGGGTACAGGTGATGATTCTGTTAGCTTCCTTTCCCTGCTGCTGTGACTAAAGCAACTTAAGGAAGGAGAGGTTAATTTTTGTCTCACAGTTTGAGGGCGCAGTGCATCATGGCAGGGAAGGCGTGGCATCGGGGGCTGGACACACGGTGTCCACAGTCAGGAAGCAGAGAGAGACCAATTCTGGTGCTCTGCTAGCTTTCTCCTTATTATTAAGTCTGGGAGCCCAGCCTATGAGACAGCTCCACCCATTTTCCTGGTGAGAGTTCCCTCCTGAGTTAAGCCTCTCCCTTTGCAGACATTCCCAGGCACGGGTGTCTCTTAGATGATTCCAAATGCAGTCACACTGACAATGAAGATTAACCATCACAAAGATATTGACCCCACAGAAGACTAAAAATCAGTGAATATCAATATTCAAATCACTGATTTAAGCTGGGCATCATGGCTTATAATTCCAGCATTCAGGATACTGAGGCAGAAGAATCACTATGCGTTCAAGGCTGATCTGGACTGCAGAATGAATTTAAAACCAGTGTTGAGGGACTTGTTCAAACAATCACATATGAAAGAGAGAGTGAAGGGGGTGGAGGAGGGCAGGAGAGGGCATAGCAGCTACTTTCCTGTTCTGTGATAAACACCATGACCAAGACAACTCACAAAAGGAAGAATTGGGTTTTCAGTTTCAGAAAGCTGGAATCCATGATGGTAGAACAAAGGCATATTGATGAGGGCAGGAACCTGAGGGCCTCACATTTGAACCACAAGCATGAAGTAGAAAGAACTAAAAATGGTCTAAGTATTTAAACTCTCAAAGCCCCTACCTCCAGTGACACACATCCTCCAACTTGGCCATACTTCATAAGACTTCCCAAACAGCCTTACCACCTTAGGACCAAGTATTCAAATGGCCAAGGAAATGGAGACTATCTTGTTAAAACCACCACAGAGGGAGGGGAAGAAACAGAAGGAGAGAAGGGGGAGAAGGAAAAAGAAAGAAAATGCTGGCATGGCTTCCAAGAACCCAGAGGATGTTGCCTGGCCCATCTCTAAGACACTCTTCTGTCTAGTGAGGGAGACAGTTACATGAGACAGAGCTGGTGATTTGCAATAAAAAGGACTAATGGAATACACCTAGACAGCTCCAAGTGGGAAGCTATTGATTATGTCTGGTGGGGGAAGCAAGACAAATATTAAAAGGTAAGTAAAACTTGAAGACTTCTAAGATATTCGGTTGTACTAAACAGTGGTAAAATATTTGACATCTTCGTCAAGCATTGTGGTTTAGTCTCCTGTATCCCACGTGGTACCCTGAGTCCATACCTGTTCATTAACACTGTGTTGAAATATCAACTGAGCCTGTGTGCCAGGCATAGCAACGTATGGCTTCAAAACTGGAAAGACCTCGCTGGGCTTCCACAAGTTCACCCTCTGGTAGGACAGACAGGTGGACAGATGGCAACATAGTAAAGTATGACTCCCACAGAAGAGCACCGAGAGCCCACGGTACAAAAGGAGTGTGGAACTTAACCCAGGGTGGAGAAAGGAGAGAAAAATCAGAGACAGAATTAAGAGTACAATGTTCTAATCAATGCTAGAGATGACCAGGACAAGCTGGGACATGACGAGAAGAACCTTCAGGAGCAACACATGCAAAGGCAGAATAGGAACATAATCAGAAAGACTACAAAGAAGATGTGAGGGCCTTTATGCCCAGCAGAGTGACATCAGCATTACTTGTGGCCCCTTTTCAAATCTCACACAGTCCTCCCTGTCTGTCTCCACATTCCCATTTTTATTTATTTATTTATTTATTTATTTATTTATTTATTTATTTATTAAGGATTTCTGCCTCCTCCCCGCAACCGCTTCCCATTTCCCTCCCCCTCCCCCGATCAAGTCCCCCTCCCTCATCTGCTCGAAGAGCAATCAGGGTTCCCTGACCTGTGGGAAGCCCAAGGACCGCCCACCTCTATCCAGGTCTCATAAGGTGAGCATCCAAACTGCCTAGGCTCCCCCAAAGCCAGTACGTGCAGTAGGATCAAATTTTCTCAGACCCACAAGGGTTAGGGCTAAAGTCAGGGTCAACGCCTCATAATCTCCTTTTGAAAACAAAAGTAACAGAGAACTCTTCTACATAATTCTGATTGTTTCCATATGCCCTGTCTCTCCTAGGTTATCATGAAGTCCCTGTGCTAGGCTTACCTAAATTTTAGTGTCCTGCTGTGACCCCCTAATCAAGGATATGGTTCTATTTTTAATTCCATCTGGTTACCATTAACAATGAGCCCACAGTTGGCAGTGGTGGCGCACACCATTACTCAGGAGGCAGAGGCAGGCAGATCTCAGTGTGTCCAAGGTCAGTGTGGTCTAAAGAATAAGTTCCAGGACAGCCAGGGCTACACAGAGAACTCCCTTCTCAAAAAAAAAAACCAAAAACCAAAACAGAAAAACAGATGGAGAGCCCAGGGCTCTGCGCACCCGTAGACAGATGTCTTAGAATCTGCTCTTTATTCCTCATCTCTTGTTTCACTTGCTTGGCCCTTGGTGGATGATTTCTCGGGTCTTCATCAGAGATGCCCACTGAGCCATGTTTATACCTCCATGTGTCAGCACACACCTGATTCTAGAGCCCATGGTCAAATTCTTTTCATCCCTGGACCTGGTAGAGCCTGTGTGTCACCTCATTTGTCCCAGGATCCTGAGATTCCAGTGAGACTAGAGGTGATGGGGTCTTCCTAGAAGGAATCATGGGAGCTTTCTTTCTTTCAAACAAAAGAGAATACATACAGTCTTTAAGAACATGCCAAGACATAGAGTAGATAGAACTTGAGAAAGAGCAAGGAGCATGGCTTGAGTGCCATGTGGGTATGTGGGCAGTTACAGAACACAGGCTTGAACATTAGAGTGAAGCAAACCCCGCAAGGGCCTTCCTTATTCACACAAGACCTTTCTGTGGACTATGACACACTCCACATCCGACAGCTCTGGGAGGATCGGTCATCTTTCTCATCTTTCCATCATCAGGCTTCTGCAACCCCAGACAATTTCTCAAAGCTAAAAGCACCACTTTAAAAAAGCTGGGGAGATGGCTCAGTTGGTAAAGAACTTGCCAGGCAACCGCAAGGGCCTGGGTTCAAATCCCCCCGATGCACATAAAAATTAGGTGTGGCAATATGGCTCTAACCCCAGCTCTAGGGAGGCAGAGACAGGGCAGATCCTTGGAGCACACTGGCAGTCCAGCCAACTGGTGGGCTCCAGGTAAGGTAAGAGACTCTGCCACAAAAAAATAGGGGGTGGGCTGTGGTTACTCACACCTTTAATCCCAACGGAGGCAGGTGGATCTCTGTGAGTTCAAGGCCAGCCCGGTCTACAGAGTGAGTTCCAGGACAACTGGGGCTGTTATACAGAGAAAGCCTATCTCAGAAAATAAAATAAAAACAAAACAAAATACATATATAGGGAATGATTGATAAATACAACCCATGTTGACCTCTCGACTCCACACTCACAAACACATAAACATGCATGTATCCCATACTCTCACACACATTTGAGTCCAGTAACTAAGGTACTGAGTACCCAGTGAACTACCTGGTAAAACTCCATGAAATCAAGGAATTTATATTTAAGATATATTCAAAAATTGATATGGGTAGGAAGCAGTGAGTAGCTGGAAGTGTCTGTTAGCTAAGGAGACTTGATTGCCAGAACATTCCACACAAAATGACAAAACAAAAAAAGAAAGCTGATTCCTCCTTATAACTGAGGATCCAGCACTGGAGTAAAATTGACTCGGTGCATCCAGACCTCCCTAGGTACCACCTTGTTCAACAAAACAAGAGATTTTCTTTCCCAGGTCACTAGACTGTTATGACCATCCTGAGGCAACCACAGAGATAGAAGGAGGCCACACACTAATGAGGTCTCTCAACTAATCTCTGAGGCAAGGAAGACAAAAGCTACCTTGATCCTCCTTAACTAATTAGGACCCACCACTTGGGCAATGGGTAGAGTGTATTTTGCCCCAACCTCAAAATAACATCCTCAAACTAAATCTGTCAATGTCAAAAGCAATGGAGACAGGAGGGATGGATGCTGGGTAAACAGCTCACCCTTGTCCCTAACAAAGAATGAGGCTGCAAGGTAGCATGAAAGCCTCTAGTTCTGGTTAACACCCAAACGGAGGCTGAGATGCTTTTGGGTAAGAGTGAAGATGAGCAGAGCAAATTTACTCTTGGGTCTGAAGCGACTAGACACATGTATTGATGGCCAGTGATAAGTTTTGGAGCTTTCCGGTAACCCACACACAAGTGAAACCACAACTAATTGGTCCCCCGGTTTTTCACAACCCCACGCCACATCTCTTTGGAGTTCTGAAACACTGCATGGTTATTGATTAGCCATTAGTGATTCCCTCTGTCCCTGCATGTGTATTTCCTCTTCCTGTTTAGGATTGCAGCCTCCAAATGACTGGAAATGGGGCTGAGCAGGTGCAGATCGGAAGAAAAAACATTCTTCTTAATGTGAGAAATTAATTTGTGGCCTAATTGCCTCAAACTCCAAATGAAAAAAAAAATCCATTCTCCCAGCATTCAAAATATAACACAGGCTTTATCTGAATAAAAAAAATCATAATAATCTATCTGGGGGAGAATAAAAGGACTTAGGTTGCTAAAATGTCAATCTTACCACATTGTTAAGAAAAAGCGAGTTTAATTATATCCAAATCTGCATAGAATCATTTCTGAGTGGTATGCGAAGGAGCCTAAAGGTCTAAGATTGCAGGCTTCACAAGATAACGTTCAACAGAGGCAACGGGAAAGAGAGGAGCATATAATGGGAAGGGAGCAGGGAGACAGGCTCCTGGCCTGCAGTTTCATCGCATTACAGACACTGCCGGAGTGGAAATGCTCTGAAATTGCCTTGTGAATCTATGAGAATGTCACAAAAAAGTGAGTCTGTACTCTTTTCCCCAAAGTACTCCTCACCCTCTAGAATATAGCTTCCCTGGCTAAGTGCGTGCCCACATTCCATAGTTGTGCCAAGACCCAAGAGTCTCAACTTTAAAAGATGAAAGATTTGGCCAGGAAATGGAGGTGCACACCTTTAATCCCAGCACTCAGGAGGCAGAGGCAGGAGAATCTCTGTGAGTTTGAGGCTAGACTGATCTACAGAGTGAGTTCCAGGACAGCCAGAGCTGTTACACAGAGAAACTGCCTCAGAAAAACAAAATGAATAAATAAATAAAAAGAGGAAAGATTTAGTGTAGTACACAGTTACAGAAGGTGTCGGTCTATGGCTAGTTGTCTTCCCTGCCGTGGGTCCTCTGAGGAGGCAGATTGTCATGGCAAGGAGCATGTGGTGGAGCAACGCTGCTCACCTCATGGTGGTCAGGAAGCAGAGAAAGGAAAAATGTCAGGGTCCCAGTGTCCTCTTCAAGAGTGTACCCCCAATGACCCAACTTCCTCCCAAAAGATTACCTTTCCTAAGGTTCCACCAACTCCCGCTAGTACTACGGGTTGGGAACCCAAACAACCATCAGCCTCCGTGCTTTTGTATTTACACCCCATGAAGGAGTCACAGGGAAACGACCTGGAATTTTCCACTTCGTTGATGCCAAAATAGAGCTAAGGGAAAGGTCTCATCTGCAGTGATCCAATGGGCCATTGGTGACTCCGAATTTTATAAGATGGAGCAAAGTCGCTTTCCTAAAGTCAAGCTCCTAAACAACTAAAAAGACAGTTCAGAGTCCTTGGGAAATTTGTCTAGAATTACCTATCTTCTCATTTCTTAGTCCTCCACACTAAAGGGGTGTGTGTGTGTGTGTGTGTGTGTGTGTGTGTGTGTGTGTGTGTATGCAGGCTGGGTGTAATTATTCAGCCACAAATAAGACTGCACTTCCGGGTTCTAGAGCCACGCATGTGCAGGCAAGCTCTCAGGCAATTGCCTGAATGTTAAAGTCCCCACACCTCCCACCCTCCACCCCCGCATGACTCACGTGTGCTCATGCATGGCTCCATCCATGTATGACTCAGCTAAACCCTTGCGTACATGCGTGAGCCCCTCATCTGCGTCATCAGCGTATGACGTAGTCACACAACCCCTGTGCGCATGCGCTAGGCAGCTTTTAAAAAGCTGGACTCGTCATCTTCCTCTCTCTCTGCACACTGATCCCTCAAGCCTGTATGCACCCCCTCTAATAAACACCTAAGCGGGCTTGTTTGTGTGTTCTGTGTTTCCTTCTCGCTTGCGCCAGGTAATTTCACCGGGGAGATGGTTCCTTGGTTAAATGTCTGCCATGCAGGCATGAGGAGTAGAGTCCAGAGCCCTATAAACCCATGTCTATGCCATATAAGTGTGTGACCCATCTTTAACTCCAGCCCTAAATTTGTCCACCAGAGATCCCCAGAGCAAACTAACACACTAGGCATGTCAGTAATTTCTGCATTTAATTGAGAGATTCTATGCCATGAATAAGGTGGGAGAGCAACCGAGATTGATTTCTGACATCAACCTCCCTCCGTCCTCCACGTGCTTGTGCGTACACATTCACACACACTTACTCGTGGATGTGCTCAGACTCATAAAAAACATGTATTATACATGCATGCACCCATACACAGTTGCACGCACATATTCAAAACATGCTTTCGCGCACACATGCACGCCATGACAAAAAAAAAAGTAAAAATAAGAAAGGAAAGAAAATGTCAAGTCTCTGAACACATGGAAGCCCGGCAGGCATACCAGCTTCAAGGAGCTGTTGCAAGGGAGCATGTCTGTCACAAAGTGTCCCTGTCAAGGGCACATGTTAGCAGAGCAATTGCTCTGCCCGAGGGCCTATAAACAGATGTTGTGAGGGAAGAATGAGACAAGACAGAAGACTAACCGATCTATGAAGACTAAAGGATGCATCTCAGAGAGAACCCTGCTGGCCCACAGCTGGCTGCAGAAGTTCTCAGTCCCTGCTCCAGGCTGCTCTGCTTGAGCCTTGCGAATGATTCCTGCCTTGTCTCAAACAGTCGCCCAGCAATAACCTGCCTAACTCCCTTTGCACATGTGCCTGCCTGTTCTCTTCCTGTTCCCCTTTCTTTTTCTTTCCCATCTATACAGAGCAGACTGCATGAGAGACTCAGTTCTTGCACTGTAGGCCTTCTCATACTTGAGCTGAGGGTTCTGAAATCTCCGGATTCATCCAGAAAGAGCTGGGGGATAGGGAAGGTATGATGACTCCGGCGGTAAAGTGCTTCCATTAGAGCACAGGAAACTGAGTGTGACCACCAGAACCCACATGTAAAAGCTGGGTTGACACTGTACCAGAGAGAGGAAGACAAGAGGATCCCTGAAGGTTGCTGGAAAGTCAGTCTGAATGAACTGGTGAGCTGCAGTTTCAATGTTTAGACCCTGTCTCAAGAAATAAGATAGAGAATGATTGGGGAACACACATACATACATACATACACACACACACATACACTGATTTGCACTGCCCATATACCTACCCACAAACGAACTAATGAGCTAGGGGAAAACACACCAGACGATAGAAATAGGCAGCAAACCGAAACTAAAGCTTTAGTTCCATGAAGAATTCGAGTGCTGATCTAAGTCAGAGAGACACACAAATACCCCAGGTGAAGTCCATTTTCTACAAGGCCAATGTTTAGGACTCTGCGGGGATCAGAGAAGTCCACCTGGCTCTCAGATCAGTCTGCAAGAACCTCGGAAGAGACTCCCTAAGTCAGGGCACCGTGAAGACAATACAAAGACAGCTAGTGAATCCTAGATTGTACACTGCAGAATGAACCCTAAATAAGCTGGGGATGTCACGATGGTTCCAAGCCTGACAACCTAAGTTCTATCCCTGGAGCCCACATGATGGAGGGAGAGAACTGACTCTACAACTTGTCCTCTGACCTCTACACATATGCTGTGGCACACCCATCACACACACACACACCACACACACAATAAATAAGGAAATGTAACTTTGAAATGTAAAGAACTGTATATGGTGTAGTGTGGTTTCAGTTACTTGTGGTCAATCCTGATTCAAAAATATTAGTTGAAAGAACGGATAATTCCAGAAGCAAAAATTATCCTAAGGGGGGCTTGGAAGGCTTTGAGGGGTGGGTTGTTGTTTGCTTGTTGAAACGGGTCTCATATAGTCCAGGTTGGCCTCAAACTTGCCATGTGGCAGAGGATGGCTTTGAACTCCCCTTCCCAGGTGCTAGAATTACAGACATGAGTCACCACATCCAGTTCATGTAGTGCCAAGAATGGACAGGGTTTTGTGCACACTAAGCAAGTGTCCTACCAACTAACGCCACACACCTCCAGACTAATCAAAGTGTAAATCATGCACCTTATTTAGTTTTGTGATGAAATTCTACACCTTTCCACTCATGCTTGGGACATGAAGCGACTTTTGTCTAGGGAATGCAGCCTGTATACACTACTCTCTCATTGGTTACTTAGAACCATCTTGGAGATCAGACAATTGTCTAGTATACTTGTGTCTAAATGATCCTTATCCTACTCAATAATGACTCCAAAGTGTGAGAATGATAATGCCGCCATTTGTTGTAAGTGTATTGTTACAATCGTTCTATTTGAAACTCGATCATAAGTATGTCTGCCAAGGGGGAAAAAACATTATCTCTATAGACTGTGGTACAAGCTATAGGTTCGTGCTTCCATTGCGGATCTCAGTATTTATTCCACACAGATAAGAGGGGATACTGTGTAGGGTTAACTTAAACAACAGGAAACCCATGGCGGGGTTCTTAGAGTAACTTCCAGTATTCCGTCATTAAGGAAAGGACGGAAGCCCTTAATCAGATGTGACAAAGCACAGCCTTTGTCTGGTCCTGGACAGTCCATTTTCTCCTCTCTGCCAATCTCTACGTGGTAGGTTGTGTTCTTGTTCTGTGCTATTCTGTGCTGGAATGGTTGCTTCCTGGTGTCTCCGTGCTTACTATTCATTTCCAGAAACCGTCTGCCTCTTTCTGTCGGCTTTTTTCAATAGTCTTCGCCTAGAACACTTAAGGAAGAGCAAGTGCCTGCCTTTGTGCCGGTCCTTCTCTGTGAATCATCTCAGGGCTGGGCGGTCATTTTGTTCACATTCACATCCCCTCCCCCTTCTCTTCCTCTCATCCCACCATCTCCCTCCGCCTTGTAACACCATGTCCCCCAGAGTACTAAAAGAGGACTGGGAACTTACCATTCTGATGCTCTTGCCAGGAAGTGATTTTTAAATCCAAAGAGAAATTGCTTCCCTCCCCACACAGCAGAAACACTGCCAGTCTGAAGCCTTTGACACGCCCCGCCTGCCAACAACAGCCCTGGGACAGGTGACTTGAGGGGTTCACATCCCTCATCGTGTTAGAACAAATGTGTCAGATCTTCTCCTGCCCTCGATAAGCCCCCTTGCACCCTGACCCTGATAAAACAGTGTAATTACATCAGAGACTAAATTAAGACCAGGAACATCTCAAGGACACATGATCTTAGATCACGAATCATTTTATTTTCTTTCTGGGTCAAATGCCCCTTTGACTTTCTAGGTTGGTGGAGAAGTTCAGCCAACCGAACGTTCTATCCTGACTCTGTTCAGATCTACATATGACACCTAGATCTGAACCACCTGACTTGCTCCCCGGGTGGCGCATCTGGACCCTGGATCAAAGGAACAGGACAGTCCCACGTACAAATCTAAAACAGTTGTCTGTGTGAGTCAACAAGCAGAATTTGTTCTTGGCTAAAACAGAGGGCTGCTGGATATTTTTTTCTTGATGCCATAATTCTATTTCTCTTCTCCTACCCATTTCCCACTATTCTCACTTCTCTTTACCTAGAACAGCTGATATGTGAACTATGGACATTAAGGAGAGAGTTGTAGGCAATACTCAAGCTATTTTTTTAAGAACAGAATGAAGGTTTTTATTTTAACACCCGTCAGTTTTTGTACGTGGGAGATACTTCTCATATTCAGTGGAATTTGACAGTAAGTCCCGTTGCCCATTGGCACCTTCATCGCTCATGTAAACAGAGGACACTAACACAACAGACCCCCTCCATCCATTTGCCTTCCTGCCTTGCCATGACCTTTTTCAGTAGCCCTTTTTCCAATATTCCTGCTGAGGACCAATGAAAAGTGGCTTCATTCCCTCAGCTGCAGGTGATTGAACCAAGAATGGCCACTTGATCCAAGCAAGATCAATCAGATGCTGTCACTAAGACATGATCACTAGAACTGAAACTCTCGCTGGCCTCCCTCACTACTAAAACTGGAATGTGGTCTAAACTGTGTGCACTGTGATGAGTCCAAAGGACCAAGAGAGAGAAAAGCCACGGCAAGGATCCAGAGAGGGGAGAAAATGAGAATATAGATACAAGATGAATGTGGCTGTGCACACTTATAATCTCAGAACTCAGGAGGCAGAAGCAGGAAGTGTACAAGCTTAAGGCTAACCTGAGTGACATAGCGAGACTCTGTCTCCAGAACGGTTCACAAGAGAGAAAAGGATGGAAGGAGGAGATAGAGCATGGCTGAAGGGAGGGGCACGGAGAAGAAAGAGGAAGCTTTCCTATCTGAGGGTGTTCCCCGACGTGAGACCCAGAAGTCATTCTGCCATTGTGCTCTTGGAGAGACACCTGGTTCTTCTGATGACTTTCTCTTCTCTGCTTAAGCCAACTCGAATAGCGCTGTGATTTGAGCATGGCACTAAGTTCCAAAGTTCCTAAGTTGGAAACCTCAATTCCCAGCGTTGGGATATGAGACAGCTAAGTGTTAGGCTGCGAGGACTCAGCCTTCAGTAATGGATGTCTGCTGCTGTCACAGGAATGTATTAATTGTCACGTGAGTGGGCCCCTTCCATCTCTCTCATATGCACCTATGCTGCCCTTCTGCCTTCCATCATAGGGCAGTGTAGCAAGATCCTTATCCAGATATATGTTCTTTGCTCTAGGACTTAGTCTTTAGAACCATGATAAACAAACCTGGGTTCTTTATAAATTGCTTCATCTCAGATACCCCTGTTATAGCCACACAACGCAGACTAAAATAGATGGGTTTTGTTCCTTAAAAACAAAACCAAGGATCTTGAGACAATGTCTCTCACCTTCGCCACTTACTCACTGTTACGGCTTGAATCCGAGATGTCACTCATAGACATCAGTTCTGAGTGTTTGGTCCCTGGACCCCAGTACTATTTTGAAGGATATGCAATCTTTCAAATGTAGAATCTGACTAGCGGAAGTAGGTCATTAGGGGCAGGTCTTCAAAGATTATAATAATCATCCCTCGTTGTGGCCTGTGTTCTCTGTTCCCTGGTCCACACCATGTGAACAACCACTAACTGATGGCCCCCACCGCCACAGCTTTCCCACTATAATGAACTGAGTCCTCTCTCAAATTAAGAGCCAAATTAAGCCTCTCCTCCCTTCAGCTGACTCTGTTAGTTATGATGTCACAGCACAAGACAAGTGACTAGCATAGCCACAGTTAAAGCTGTTACCTCTGCACCAGAAGTTACCATGGAAGCCACCACAGTGAAAACAGGGAGCCCAGAGTCAGCGCCCTATGGAGAGCAGATTCAAACCCCAAAAGTACATCATTCTAACTTGTAGGGACATCGGTTAGCCAGGTAGCATTCTGGTAAATGTCCTTCAATCAGTTGTCCTAGGGAAACTGAGCCCCTTCCCCAAGCATTTGGCAGTTTCTGTGGCATAAATAGTTCTCTTGCTTTCAACATGAGAGAACAGAACTGAGTTTGGGAAAGATGCCCATAGCTGGCTTGTTAGAGCTAGGACAGCAACCATCCAGCCTCTACTTTTGGACTTATAAGGGCCTCCCCACTCCCTTTCGTGTCTTCATTCTCATTATCTCACTATTGAATTAAATTCTTGGAGTATGTATGAATTACTTTCTGTTGCTATGATAAAACACCATGACCAAAAGCAACTTACAGAAGAAAGAGTATGTTTTGGTTTATGGTTGCAGAGGGTTAGACCACAATGGCAGTGAAGGCCTGGCAACAGAAGCAAGAAGATGACTGATCATATTTCCACCCCACCCAGGAATCAGAGCGAGGAGGAAGTAGGGCACGCCTATAAAGCTTCAAGGTCCGCCTGCCAGTGTTATACTTCCTCCAGTAAGGCTGCAACTCCTGAAGATTCCTAAACACTGCCACCAACTGGGGACCAAGCATTTAAATGCTTGAGCCAATGGGAGACATTTCTCATTCAAACCACAACTGAGTGTTAATAGTTCTGTCTTTTATTCTTAACCAGTTTAAATTTCTTGGAGAAAAGGCATAGTATAGTTGCTTTCTTTAAATACAGCCTTGAACTGGTGAGATGGCTCAGTCAGTCGTAAGGGTACCTGCCACCAAACCTGACGACCTGAGTTCCACCCTCAGGACACACATGGTAGAAGGAGAGAAGTGACACCACACAATGCCCTCTAGTCTCCACATGTATGTCCAAGCTGAAGAGTTCTCCAGCTCATTGCAGACAAGCAGCGGAAGAGGGAAACAGAGGAGAAACACAAAAAGAGGACCTGGGCGAGACACAGCTCCAGGCATCAGCCCCAAATAACCCCCAGCTGAGCCACATCTTGCAAACTTACTATCTCCTTCCAAAACCTGTCATGGGAGGTATTCAAAATGCATCCAAAACACAAGCCTGCGGGGGTATTTCATAACTGCATTTTAAAGGCTTTTTTGAAAAAATTTGTACATGTTTGTGAAGTGTGACATGATAGTTCAGTATACAAATACAATATGTAGTGATGGTCAGATAAGGTTATTAGTACATCCCTTCACCACAAACACTTACCACTTCTTCATGTTGTACACACTCAAAAACCCCTCTACTAGTTCCTTCAAATATTCACTGAATCTTTGATATAATTACCCTACTGTGCTATAGAATCCCTTCTGCCCAGCTGTACCCTCTTCCTCCCCACTAGCCACTCTTCCTCCCAGCCCCTCCTCGTCACTATTCTCCATCCTCCTGTGAAATCGCCTTCTTAAGGATTCTATATGTAAGTGAGAGCATGTGGGATTTGGGGATTTTTTTGGCTTTCCGAGCCTGGCTTATCCCACTTAGCACAATACCCTCCAGAAATCTGAGCCACGGGTTTCTTTAAGAGAAATCTCACCCAAAAGTCCGAAAGCAAAATTTAAAAATAGAGTTGTCCCTTGACGGTTTCGTTTTAGGTCTTTTTTTTTTTTCAGCTTTTCAGACCTCTAAAAAACATTTTAAGTGAGAACTTGGATCTGGTTGGATTGCAGTGAGGGACCAAGAGCCTCACCCTGACTCGGTTTGATCCTGCACTGGGCGGTGAGGACTTAACACTGGTCTGCAAAATCCTAAGTCTTGGTGAGCAGAGTTTGAAAGCTGTTACTCACCAAAAGTATTGGAGAGCTAGGGGCAAGGAAAGCAAAGAGGATCTCCCATAGCTACTCAGGGCAGGAAAGAGAGGGGAAGACCCGAGCCCGCCTTACACATGCTTTGAGACTCAAATTCGCTAGGACAGATTGGATGTGGGAGTCACAAGAGAGAACAAAGGTATCTCTGGTTTCCAAGTTTAGATGATGAAGAAGATTAAAGTTGCCGCCCATAGAAAGGGTTCTCATGAAGAGAAGGAAGTGCTCTACCTGGTTGGGAGCATTCTGTGTATTTCGTTTGCTCTAGTTTAGTCCGTCTCTCTTTGCAGCATCCTAAAAGTGTGTGTCCATCCTGGAGAGAGGAGGTCACCTCTCAGAGGGAAACTAGGACCAAACAATGGCCCTGTCATTCCTCATCAGTGAGCAGCCAGGAGGCACAGAACACAAAAGTCCATGCCAGTTGCAAGGGAGTAAGACCCTAGGGCTATGAGGTCTACTTACCCCCATTGTCATGGACAAATGGTAAAGCTCATTCTTCCAAATAAAAAGGATTTCTCTCTGCGAGCTAAGCATGTCTTGGGACATGGGCTGGCAGTATCGTGATCGGGCTGAGCACCATTAGAGCAGAGAGTTAGTGGATGTTGACTGAAGGCCTGCTACATCGGGGTAAGCCTAGAGAAGTAAAATCTCTGGCTCCTCTTAGCAGGCACCATGTGTTCTCCTGAATGAGTCCATTTGTTTATCTCCGAGTGGCCCACACAGACAGTGACTTCAGGCAGCCATGACCAGGGACTCTGTGCTCCATGACCCAAGCTGGATACACTTGGCTGCCACAGTTCCAAAGTTGCTCCAGGAAGTCCTTCTGGTGCCAATCTTCTTTCTCCCTCTGTTTGTCACTGGATCACCAGGGAAGGCAGATGGTGCCCTGCAAACACATCTATAAACCAGGCAAATGTGACTTGTGTTGATAATGGAAAGCCGACATCGGGCACAGCATCACCAGGGACCACTCAGTGGATGGTAACGGGGAGGAAAGCAAACTTCTGCTCAACCCAGAGGAAACCTCAGTGGCTGAGTACAGTCCACAGCCTCTGTACCCCTTCCCCTCAGCATCAGCTGTACCCCAGTTTCCACATCTTTCAAAGGGGAATATGATGACTCTCTTCTAAGCCTGAATACAAGCATAAAGAGAGCAGCACGTGGGTATATCAATACATACCCAATGAGTATCGACTGACTTTAGATCCCCTTGTCCAGGATTAAGAGGTGTCTTATCACATGACTTTTCACCTAGAATTTCAGCACCCTGGTCCAGTATGGGTTGGGGGGAGATTTTTCTGCTGTTCCTGTTGGGTTTGGTTTTGATTTTGTGGGACAGGGTGGCACTATATAGCCTTGGCTGGCCTGGAACTTGCTGTGTAGACCAGGCTGGTCACAAACTCACAGAGATCCACCTGCCTCTGCCTCTGCCTCTGAATGCTGGGATTCGAGGTGCATGTCACCACATCTTGTTGGAGGAGACTATTTTACTCACGCTAAAGTCACTTTCATGGCTCAGTAGGAAGTAGGGAGCCTAACATCCCCATTGCTCATGCTCTCTCCCGGCATCCATAGGTACCTCTCCATCTGAAATATCACGCTGTGTGGTGAGGAATTCTAATGCACAAACAGTATCCGCTGTGGCAACTCTCCCAGAGGCCCCAGGAGGGGGACACTGAACAGGCTACATGGACTCTTGGACCCAGAGTTTCCTTTCTCTCTGCCTCTGGGGTTATCTAAAGAACTGGAAGATCTTTTAACTGCTCCATGCTGTTTGACCATGCATGACGCCAGACCTGCTCCAGAGAACACACCCTGCCAAGCAGGGTGCTGCTTACCCAAACACGATCTTTTTAATCTTCTCTCTCCATTTCCACTCTATTTCCTAACCAAGAAATGCACAGTCCCAAGAGAAAAATCAGCTTCCCTTCCTCTCTCTATCCCTCTCTATCGGTCTCCACCCCCCATCTCCCTCAGACTCCTTCTTACCCTCCCTTCCCTCTCCTCTCTCCCCACCCCCTCCAGCTTTTATCATTTTAAGCTGCACGCGTGCCATTCTTCAGGGGATTAAAGTCAAATTTAGTCTTCTGCAATTGTGATTACCTACCCCTTGGCTTATGAGATGCATTTGCCTGCATTTGTAATGCATCAATAACTTCCACTCTCCTCCTCTGGAAAACAATGCATTATATGAAATAGCCTGTGTCTAGCCTTGTATTGAAACAGACGATAAATTAGGACTTCCAGCTCTTGGGTTTTTTTTTACTGATCCCTAGACCTGCCAGTTACATGCCTGTCCGCCCCACTGAACATTCTCTCTGAAGCTGAGGATGCACAAAGCCCTTGTTCACCGGCCCTCCTGTCTCCATCACTGCTGCCGGCTGTCAGCTTCACACCACCAAGCAGATTGTAATTGGCAGGATGAGGTGCAGAAATAGGCAATGGTTTGAATATGCGGTTTTCAGCACACACAATCACATGCTCCCCCTACTCTTTTTATAAACACACACACACACACACACACACACACACACACACACTCAGAGTCTGTCTTACAACATTTTACAAACTTAGGGACTTGGCATGGGAAGATTCTGGTCCGAATCACAAGGGCCCTCCTGATCCTCCAGCCCATGGGTTAGAAGCTGAGAAAGGAAACACAGTACAATCGACTAGCAATGCCAGCCTGACCCACAGCAGGCCCTGCTTAGTCCTAGATAGATGATGTGACTTTGCAGGTATACCCTGCTGGGAATGGATCCTGAGACCCGAGATCAGCCAAGTGTCCAAAGGGTCAACATTGTCCTACCAGGACCTGTGGACAGTCCTAGAGGGAATGGCAGAACCCTGGAAGGAGGAATCTAGCTGACAGAATCTCATCAGGGGAATGAAAAATCCACCATCAATCCGGCTGCCCCATCATTTTTCTTGTTTAGAGACAAAGTCACTTGTATTCAGGCTGTTCTCAAACTCGTTATGTGGAGAGGAGGACTTTACACTTCTGACCCTCTTGCTTCCACCTCCCTTCCGAGTGCTGGCTTAAGCCTGCGCCACCAGGTCTGGTTTCTGCAGAGCTGGGATCAAACTGAGGGCTTGGAGGATACTAGGCAAGCACTCTACCAGCTGAGCCATACCCTCAGTCCATCACTGCCCAATGACTGAATCACCCAGCAGGGTTTCTCGTCATTGCTACTACTAGCATTTTTACCAGGTATCTCTTTGCTGTGAAGGCATCCTGTACATTTGTAGGATGGTCCCCCCAGCATCCCTGGCCTCTACCTACCAGATGCCCAGTAGCATCTCCCTCAAGTTATGAGAATCCAAACTTATCTCCAAGGGACTGGAGAGATGGCTCCACAGTTAAGAGCACTTTCTGCTCTTCCAGAGGACCCAAGTTCACTCCCAGTACCCACATCAGAAGGCTCACAGCCTTCTTGTAACTCCAGCTTCAGGAGATCTGATGTTTCTGGCCTCCACAGACACTAGCACTCATGTTCATATACCCACATGCAGTCACGTACGTAGTTTCATATAATTAAAAAATAATAAACATTTTAATTAAAAAATATCTTCAGACACTATGGAACAGCCCTTACAGGGCGCAACTGCACCACAATAGCAGAGATATATCTAGTCTCGATCAGCACCCAGTCACAGCACTTCAGAACCAGTAAGGACAGAGAGTTCCCCTCATCCAAGGGCTAGAAATCCAAGATCAAGACGGTGGCAGGTCTGGTTTACTCTGAGGCCTTTCCTGGCTTGCAGATGGCTACCCTCTTGGTGTTTCTTTGTGTGCCCCTTCTCTGATTCGGGTACACCGTTGTGTCTCGCCCCTTTCCTTGAAAGGACACTAATCTCACTACATTGATTCTCTCCCCAATGGCATTGCTTTAACTTAACCTCTGTACAGACTTCTCTGCATACACAAGCCCATTTGGACATATCAGGGGTTGGGAAGTAAACCGACAAACTTGGGGGAGGGAAGGGTAACACAACTTAGCCCGTCACAGAGAGGGACGACAAAAAGGCAGAAGGAGGGATTTGGTCATGGAGCGGTCACACTCCTCTCAGGCCGGCAGCACTGTGAAGAATCGGTAGCTTGTGACGGACTCTGGCAGCCTGTCCCTTATTTGGAGGGCTGGTGGCAGGCATAGATCTTGTAAAGGAAAATTCCAGGCAAGTCGAAAGTGACACAGTCTATCTTTCAAAAAGACTGACTGTAAAAATTCATCTCTTGGGGCTTACTGGGAAACCGCACTTTCCAAACTGGGGTCGCGTGACTGTTTTAGACTAAAATCCAAGCATCCTCATAGTTGTTAGAATTAAAAACAGTAATTTTCACATCAGGCAGGCAGGGCCTTTGACCCCTAGTCTTGTATGAACGTTAAGAGTTTAAACATAACTAGCAAAGTGAGTAGATTTTTCCTCACCGTGAAGGAATTCTGAGCTACTGTCTGATTTAAATCCTCATCCATCTTAGTCAAGTGTGGGGACACTTGGGGCTACCACACAAATCCACATGGAAGACAGAATGGGCTGGGCTAAAAATGCACAGGGAACCTGGGAAAAGAACTCCCATGTACTGGCTTCAATCCCCACAGTTATGTTCGTCTGGCTCCTATCGAGTTTGAATGCCAAAGCGGTCTTCTTGACCAGTGCCTTGGGTGGTAGGGAGTCTACTCTTTGGCCTTGGATTTGGCAGCAACTCTGAAAATCTAGGGTATACAGTCAAGAGAAGGTCACCAGGTCATCCATCCTTTGCAGACAAAACAGGTCAAACCCGAAGCCCACGCAGGAGACTGGGTTCTCTGAAGCAGACTTTGTCTTTGTCTTAAGGAACAGAATGGTGGCAAGTTAGATCATGCCGTTCAACACGGTGTTTGTGGACCTCCTCATGGATGTCTTAAGACTGTTATGGACAGTCTGAGGGACACTGTTGTCCACAGACCACCACATGGAGAAATTGCCAAGCTTCAAAAAGCTCACAACACAAATACAAACTCAGGAGATTAGAGGCTAGAGAGATGATAGAACACTCTATGTAATCCAGCACTGAAGACAGGTGAGTCCCTAGGGCTTGCTCAATAGCCAGTCTTGTCTAGGCTATGCTGTGAGCTACAAGTTGGTAGGAGATTCCATTTCAAAGAAAAGGGGGCACCAGCTGAGGAACAACACCCACAGTCACCATCTTGTCTCCCCATGTATGTTCTCTCTGTCTCTCTATCTCCGTCTCTCTGTGTCTGTCTGTCTCTCTGTCTCTCTTTGTCTCTCTGTGTCTGTCTGTCTCTCTGTCTCTCTCTCTCTCTCTCTCTCTCTGTCTCTCTCTCTCTCTCTCTCTCTCTCTCTCTCTCTCTCTCTCTCATGCATACACACAAAGGCTTGAAAAATCCCAAGTCTGTTCTCATTTGGATTTCTAAGTCTGAAAATTCAAGATGTGAACTTCTCCTGCAGATGCTTGTCTTCACTGGGAAGACTCCTTAACATAAGGAAAAGGAGTATTTAAGAAACAGACATAAAACTGTGGTCTCTGTCGATCACTGGCTCGTGCAGAAAGTGTTTGCTTATTTTTAAACCCTTTCTATTTCTAGAATGTACAAAGCACTATGAAGTGAAAACCCTTCCTGGGGGTTGCCTAGCCAAAGGCACAAAACCCTTCTTCCTGAGGAAGGAATGGGTCTCCAGCATAAACCTGGAACAGAGCAGCGAGGGTGTGTGTCTGAGCTGGTGGCAGTCACAAACGGTTGGCTCCAAGCTTGTGACAAGCAATCATAGAAACTGAACCACTTGGGCTAGAAAGATGGCTCGGCGGTTAGGGGCATGCACTGCTCCTTCAGAGAACACATGTGCAGTTCCCAACACCCATGTCAGGTGGCTCTCAGCCGCTTGAGGGAGATTCAGTGAGGATACCAGCATTCGTGTGCATGCACCCCTAAAAATGCACACATGCATATACATAACTAGATAATAAATAATTTTTTTTAAAAAAAAAGAGAAAGAAATTGAATTTTAAAACATGGATCACAGTCTGGTCTGATAGTCTTGCTTCTGCTAACACTGACAATAAAAAATGTGAGGGTTAAATCCTATATATCTAATTATTTAATGTTACCATATTTTGCAAACCTATGAGCTCACAATGGCCTGATAATGCCATTTTACTTTTACAGTCTTTCCCTAGATGTCAGAGAGGAACTGGTCTGCAGGAATGGGTTTAATAACAACAATAGTTGCTATAATTGTGTTGTTTATTGAACACGCATTCTGCTCTTACAACAACATGAATGCTTATTTCTCACGGCAGCTCCGTAAAGCAGGGGCTGCCATTGCTCTGATTTCACAGGTGAGGAAACTGAGGCACAAGGAAGAGGAATGGCTTTCCCAGTAATGTACAACTGACAGTCACGGGGCTAAGAGGAGAATACAAGCACCTTGGCCCAAGTCCTTGCTAGCAGTCACCTCTGCTATAGACTCTGCATTAAAACCTAAAACAAGCCAATTCTTATGTAAGCAATAAAGTGTTTGGAAGAACAAAAAGCATAGAATAATTAAGCCTGAGAAACAAAGTCCCTGTGGGGTGAGAAGGCTGAGAAGTATACAGAAGTCACTCAGGTCAGGTTTCCCAGTCTGAACACGGTGCACGCTCTTTACTCGTGAACGATCTCGGTGGGTGTGAAATCTGCTGTTGGATGTGTTACACAATTTCTCCTTTGTTTAATAAAATTATTTTATTATTTTATGTATAAGGGTGTTTTGCCTACATAAATATCTGTGTGCTGTATGTGTGCCTGGTGCCTGCAGCATCCAGAGAAGGTGTCAGATCCCCTGGGATTAGAATTACAGATGGTTGTGAGTTGCCATGTGGGAGCTGGGAATCAAACCCAGGTCCTTTGGAAGAGCAGTCAGTACTCTTAACCACTGAGCTATCTCTCCAGCCCCACACAAATTAATATATATATACACATACATGTATGTACTGAAGGAGTGGCTTAAGCCATCCAACAATGGTACCCAGGTCCTTGGAGAGGTTGAGCACCCCCTAGTGGGGTACACAGGGACAGTCATCCTCCAGCTAGAGGGAAACAGGGGCAGGTACCTCAAGTTTCATCCTGCAGTCCAGAGTCTAAAGTTCTACCTTAAGTCTAAGATTCTGCCTTATGTCACCTTTTAGAATTCTCAGGAAGGAGGAAGGCCACATAACCTGAGATTTCGAACCAACTCCTCTAATAAAGCAATGAGAAGCCGGCATTTATTAATTCACAGTGATTGAGAAAATTAAGGAATTCTGTGACTTTTTCTGGGGATTTTCACTGGGTGTGGTTTATGTCTTAATCCAGTGTGGTAACACAGGACTACTCAAGAAACCAGGTGAACTAAAATGTTGAACTACAATGGATAAGAAGTGTGTTTTTTTAACTACTAGTTGACTAGAAATTGACCAGCTTATGTCCCGTCCCTACAGTTATCCTCTTCTTACCATGTATTTGACATCAAAAAAGGCAACAGCCTTGAGGAATATCCAGCAGTGCTGTGGTCCACTGTGTGTGACTCTTCACAGCCCCTCACAGGAAGATGGCTTCTGGGAGCCTATGGACCACTCTCAGCCCAGTGAGAAAAGCACTGGGAAGCTGCCCTGTCTCCTCTGATGCAGGTGGACTAGACTCTTGACAAGAGTCCCCTCCAAGAGGAAGCCTCCATCTGGAATCTACACCTGCGTCTACAAAAGAGTTAAGTGGCAACACCTCTGGAATCCATGGAAAGCAACACAGAGATGAGTCCCCTTCTGTGTCGGTCTGTGTGCACAGGTTTTCTTTCAAAAGACCTCTTAGTGGGACTGGAGAGACGGTTGGTGGTTAAGAGCACTGACTACTGTACCAGAGGACTGGGGTTAGATTCTCAGCACACACATGGCGGCTCACAACCGTCTTTAACTTCATATCTAGGGGATCAAATGCCGTCTTCTGGCCCCCACAGTCACACTGCACACACATACACACAGGCATACCCATACACGTAAAATAAAAATAAAGAAATCTTTTTTAAGTCCTCCTAGCAAAATGATAGGATGTCTAGAAACACAGCTGCAAATGGGAGCTAGTGAATACCGTGGGGTTAGAAGGGTATCAAGAGCCATGCTACCATGCTACTGATGTCAAGAAGAAATCTAAATCAAGGTTTTTCATTGAGGAGCAGTAGTTGGATAATCCGCCATCATATAAGTGGCCAAGGGTTACTAGGACAATGATGGCTAGCTACGATGCCTAACTTAGTACAGTGCATCTCAGTGTATCTCTGAGTGGTCTTCAGATGGTCATGCCAGACCCTACCCAGGACCAATTACATGAGAACTTCTGTATCTGTATTTTTGAAAAGATCTTCAAGTGGTTCCAAAGAGTGCCTCGGGTCGGAAACTGCTGCCTTAGTTAACAGAACGTGGTTACCTAAAGAGCTACTTTAAAAATACTACTTTTAAAGTAATTTGACTTTTTCTTTTTTACCTCAAGCACCAGAAGAGTCCTGTGGATCTGGCAACATTTCCAAACTGCTGCTAATGTTCAGGGCATGGAATTAGACACGACTCTTGTACATCAGACGCATCTCCCCAGACAGAAGCTTAAATGTAGACTTCTGAAAATGAGTTCTGGGCAAACAACAGTCAGAGCTAGGTTGACCTCAGCTGGACAAGCAGTGCTGCAGGGAGAAGAAAGACGAGCATACAGGCTCATTTCTGCATCCATGCAAATGCTGACCAAGTGCAAAGTAATTGTGCTAGGCGCTGGAGACTCTGGGGAAAAAAAAGGTGACCGAGGTCTCCGTAGGAACTGATAGTCTAGTGGAGTGAAGAGAGAGAGAGAGAGAGAGAGAGAGAGAGAGAGAGAGAGATGAAACTTTCCAGCCACGCAGCGTGACCAAGGATAACAGGCAGGGACATGGGCGGTCTAAGGACGAACCACAGGATGACAGGCAGGGACTGCTGGAGTCAGAGTTTCCGGGCTAATGGATAAGAACGAGGAAGAAAATGTCCAGTCTTGTGAAACCAAGTGACAGGTAGCACTGGAAAAGTAGACAGGAAGTTGATCGGGCGTCCGCTAAGGACATTGGACCTACCCTTCAAGGATGGGGGTTACTGATGGATTGCTCAGAGGGTACTGGCATGGTTAGACTTGCATTTAGAACCTCACTCCAGTAACGCTTCTGGCTGCTCAAAGTGTGGTCCACAGCACCACCAGCTTTGTCCCAGAACTTGTTCAAGATAGAGATCTTAGGCTGCATCCCAAACACACCAAACCAAAAGCCTTGTGTTTCCGTAGGCCAGGGGTGGGTGTCAAGTGAATTTCTCAATCTTACGTTTGGAAACAAAGTATCTCACTGAGTCTAGAGGCCACCAGTGGTCATCTAGACAAGCTGGTCAGTGAGCTACAGGAATCCACCTTCCCCGCCATCTCAGCCTCACCAGCACAGGGATTAGAGAGAGGCACTGCCACACCTAGCCTTTACATAGGTGGTAGGGATCAGAACTCAGGTCCTTATAGTTGTGCAGTAGGCACTTTTCTCTTTCCCCAACCCCGAATCCACACTTTAAGCAAAGTGCCCAGATTCCGCAGAACATTGAAATTAGAGACACATCACTAAAGAGGAAAGACTCTCCTTTGAAAGATGGGATGCTTTAGGAAGACCACTCACAAAACAATAATAAGCCTTCCCATCAAACAGCATTTCAACAGTCGCCTATGGGCTACTCTCTCCACTTAGAGACTAAATATGCATCTAAAGTATCCAGGTTGGGCTGGAGAGATGGCTCAGAGGTTAAGAGCATTGCCTGCTCTTCCAAAGGTCCTGAGTTCAATTCCCTGCAACCACATGGTTTCTCACAACCATCTGTAATGGGGTCTGATGCCCTCTTCTGGCCTGCAGACATACACACAGACAGACTATTGTATGCATAATAAATAAATAAATAAATAAATAAATAAATAAATAAATGTATCCAGGTAATGAGGGAACTAGCGAAACAATTCTTGTTGCAGACAGAACTGTGATGTGATAACCACAGGTCAGTGCACTAAAATATACAATGCTCTAGGTACATTCTGAGTGTGTCCCTCAAGGGTTCTTCTGTGGGAAGCTTGGTACCCAGCGTACTGATGCAAGAGGTGACAGGACCTTTTAAAGGTGAGATCTGGCATAATTAGATCGCCAGGGACACTGCTCTAGGAAGAAACTAAGGTAGTTCTCTTAGGATGATCGTTAGTTCCCTGGAAGAAGGTTGTTATAAAAGTGCCATCCTGGCATGGTCGTGGTCTCTCCCTGGCTTCCTGTCTTACCACGTGATCTTTCCCTCAAATATATATTCAAGCCATGACACATTTGCCATAGTGTGCTCCCCGCCAAGGGCCTTCACCAGAACCAGTAACATGCCGTGTGAACGTTTCTCCCCCTAAACTGAGCTCTTGCTAGGAAGTCCCAAGTCACGTGTCTTTTGTTATAGCAATGATAAACAGACTAATAAAATCTCTATTGTGGAACTGGAGGGAAAGTCCCTTGATCTAGTTTTTGGATAATGAGATGCAGATTTTCCCCTCACTTACCTCAAAGCTCTTGAATCAGATGGGCACCGTTCTGATGGGGGCACTCAGAAAATCAATTAAAATCAAGTGTGGACCTTGCAGTCTCTGGCAGCATGCACTGCATGACCTGAAGAAGAGGGGAAGTGGCCGTGTCTTGGAGTGGTGTCTGGTGGAGAAGATCCCCTTTGACCACAGGTACCACTAACAACAGGACAACACAGAGACCTGGAGAACTCCCTTTCATCCAGAAAATGTATGCCCTTCTCCCCAGAACAGAATCTGGGAGCGTTTGAAAGAGGAGGTGTGGTCTACTAGGTAAGAAGTGGGGGCTAAAGGAACAAACAAGCAATCAGTCTATAAATAAGCACAAGAGTACCTCATGTTTAACAGTCAGTGTTATTGAATAGGGCTTACAAATTGGACTTGGGCTACATGAAAGCTATTTTAAGCCCATTTTGGGAATTTTCTATTTAAAGGAATCCTTTGTGGAGTGGATAATCATCTACTAATGAAGCTTTTGTTAAATCTAGAGTTCTACAAGGCTGAAGTTCCCAAACTGACGGTGCCAGGAACATCACTGCCAAGATGTCTGACAGAATGCAGCTTGTCTGCATCTTGAAAACAGCGTCCAGGGGTGGAGGAACCCATCCTTAAAAGCAATAGAGCCTGCCGTTGGGAAAATGGGTAGGTAGGCAGGAAAAGATAAAAGTCAGGTTGCCTTTGACTCAAGGAATCTGTAAACCCAGGTAGCAAGTGGGAGCAGCAGGGAGGCTGGGAGAAAAGGACAGTTGTCTTGATGGACAGCATGAGGTGGGTCAAAAAGAAGCTGAGTGTCTTAGTTAGGGCTTCTGTTGCTGCTACAAAACACCATGACCATGAGGAGGGAAGGGTTTATATTTGGCCTACACTTCAACATTGCTGTTCATTACTGAAGTAAGTCAGGACAGGAACTCAAACAGGGCAGGCTCCTGGAAGCAGGAGCTGCTGCAGAAGCCATGGAGGACTGCTGCTTACTGGCTTGCTTCTTGTGGCTTGCTCAGTCTGCTTTCTTATAGAACCCAGGACCATCAGCCCAGGGATGGCACCACCCACCATGGTTTGGGTCCTCCCCTGTTGATCGTTAATTCAGAAAATGCCTGACAGCTGGATTGCTGGATTTCATGGAAGCATTTCCTCCCCTGAGGCTCCTTCATCTCTGATGACGCCAGCTTGTGACAGGTTGACACACAAAATCAGCCAGTAACTAGAGCCATAAAGATGCTCAGGTGAGAAAGGTGCTTGCTGCCAAGCAGGAGGGTCTGAGTTTGATTCCAAGAACCCATGTGGCAAGAGGAAACTGACTCTCATAATTTGTTCTCATACCTCCATGAGTACATCGTGGTATGCATGCATATATGTACATATTAACACATACACATATAAACACACTTATGTGTGTATGTATATATGTGTATATATGCATAAATGTTAAAAAGAAATGGACTCAAAAGGGTGAGGAGCCAAAAGAATGGAGAGATATTGCTTGGATCATGACTAAATCCTTCTCTGGCCTATCTTTAAAGATCTCTAGTACTAAGATGCATCATGGATGGGAAAGGGGCTCATAAGGTCCTGTTCCTCCCTGAGGGAACTGTGGGTAGTTAATGGCTGCTTGTGCAGTGGAGGGTGGAGTTTCTTCAGCAGTATAGGTACTGGTAAATTGATGGTATTCATAGTGGGGGTGAGGGCGCAGGAGAAAGAGAAAGGGGGCTTATTGGAAGAACAGTTTTGGTAGGGGAAGGAAGAGGATGAAATAGGTTAGTGGGTGACAAAGACCAAAATCCAGGGTTAGCAAGATGTCTCAGATTTCAATTCAATCCCTAGGACTCACAGGGGAAAAAAAAGACAGATGTGGTGGCAGGCATCTGTAATCCCAGCACTCCTACTTCAAGATGGAAAGCAGAGACAGGAGAATTGCCCAGACGCTCATGAGCCAACTAGCCTCAATCTGCAGCACCACAAAAACAAGATGGACCCTCCCCCAAGAGGGTGGGAGGCAAGAACTGACTCCCCAAAGTTATCCTCTGACCCCCACATGTACACATTCATGACGATGACAATAAATAAGTGTTAAAGGACAAAAATTCATGATATGAATGTATAAGATAGTCAAATGATTTTTTTTAAAAAATTCCGAGTGCTGGTAGCTGCAGTGTTTTTGCAATGCAAGTAATTCAATTACCTGTGGGGCATCTGTGAGTTCTTAACTAGCTAGAGAAGCATTCTAGTGGGAAGCGATGGAAGACACAAGTAATTTAGTGTTAATTGAATAATCCTGCATATCTTGACTCTCACTGCCAAAAGCAGACAGCCTCTCTGTGCTGTGTTTCCTGGAATGCATTCCCAGAAAAGATGGAGTCCAGATGGGAAATTGAAAGATGGAGAAAGCTAGGTAATTTGAAAAGGGAGGTAGGAGAAGGCAATCAAAGTGAATCCAGAGGCAAAACTACTTAGACTGTTTCTAAGTGATCGAGTCATGGACTCCAAAATAAAAAGAGCTGTCAAGTGAGAGCCTGGCATGGAATCTCTAAGAAAGCGTACAGGGTGGGGAGATGGAGAGTGAGCAGGCAATAGTTCCCAGGTGTCATTTAGGATTATCACACTTGGCCACAAAATAGAGTACACCCTCCTGATAGCCCAAGTCTGGATACCAAAGAAATTTCCATTCCTTCAACAAAGACTGAGTCTCCAGTACTATTTGGGATGGGGAGTTGAGAATTTCTCCTTTGCCTTTACAAAGAGTTTATATAGGGGCTAGGTGGGCGTCTTTAGCCAATAGAGTATTTGTAAGGACCTGAGTTCAATCCTAGGAACACATCTAAAAATGCATGGCCTGAGGCTGAAGAGATGGTTCAGCGGTTAAGAACACTTGCTGCTCTTCTAGAGAACTGTGGGGCAGCTCACAACCATCTGTAACTCTAGGCCCGGGAGATCTCTTCTGACCTCTACAGGCACCAAGTATACACGTGATGCACAGACATATGTGCAGATAAAGCACCCACACACAAAGCTTTTTATTATTATTATTATTATTATTATTATTATTCCAGGTGTGGAGGCACATACTTATAATCCTAGAGCTATGGAGAGAAGGTCAGCAGGATTCCTGGTGCTTCCTGGACAGCTAGTCTAACCAAACTGCTGAAATCCAAGACAATGAGATCCCCTGCTTCAAAGGAAATGTTTGGCTTCCCTAAAGATGAGACCTGACATTCTCTCTGGCCCCTCCGTGTGCATACAAACATTCATGTGTGTGCACAGACACATGTACACAATCATAAAAGTAAAAATGAAAGGGTTTGCAGGCATCAAAAGATGGGGAGAAAGTCAGAGTGGTGACACATGCCTGAGAGACTACCATCCAAAAGGCAGCCAGGCCATGAGTTTGCGTCCATCCTGAGCCACACACTGTCTTAAAATTTAAAAAATTAAATAGATGGAGAGAAATGATATAGTTTGATAAGTCAAAGGAAATCTAAATATGCAGAGCAAGTCTCAATTTAAATAATCTGGAAATTTTAAAAATATTATTATATCTAAGAGATATTTAATATTACCATCACCCCCATAAGAAGATGAACACAGAGGCCTTTTCAAAAGGGACTTTCTGGGTGGTGTAGGATTTGCAGGATAGGGTAAACAGGAGTTTCCACATGGTTAGAGGTAAACCCTTCCTTTGTGCTGCCAACTTCACCCAGCTCTTTCCCCCATGAGGTCCCTCAGAAGGTCTTAGAAAAGTGAAAGATGCAAATACACCAGACCAGCAAATCCCCAAAGAAATCAGAGGATGGATGAGAAGCCCATAGATGAGCTTATGGAAGGGTCAGAAAGGGGTTAAGTGGAGTCGGGAGAAGTTCTATTTAGATTGCAACCAAGATCAGCACCAGTTATTTCACCAAAGCTTTTAAGAGTCCATGTAACTTAGCAACTGACCTATGTTTGGGTTTTGTTTTCCTTTTTTCTCCCATGTCAGTTTCTCAGTAGTAACTATCAGAGGTTAAAGAAAAATGCTTAGGGTTGTGTATTAACTGAATGATGGAAAGCAAAGAATTGAAATACGCCCTGTCCCAAATGTCACAGTGGTGACAAAACAGGACAATAAATAAAATATAAGCAAAAAAAAAAGCTCAATTCTTGGGATCATCAGAAAAACAAAATGAGGTTCCACACTATCAAAAATGGCCATAGGAGCATGTCACATACCAAGGTCCCTAGTGGGACCTTGTTTGAGAAGTTTCAGGGATTTGAAAATGAGCATTAAACTAGATAGCCTAGTCTCCACAGACCCTCCCTTTGTATCCCACATTCCCTGAGCCAATGCCCCACCCAGCACCAAAGGGGATAGGAAAGAATTTATGCTCTTTTACCTGACCCCAGACCCCAGCTTTCCTCCCCAGTATATTCCACTCTTTCTCAGTGGAGGCTTCCATAGGCCAAAGCCAGGGGTTCTCCCAATTAAATATGAGCCCCTGGAATGGCAGTCACATCGTATTCTGCCAGTACACATCTTTGACCACTCCTGGCGGATGCCAGGGAGGTGAACAGCGGGCATTCAATTTAGCAGTAGCAGGGACAGCTCCCGGGTTTCTCCGTAGGCACTGGAAAGAGTATGCGGATCAGCACCACACAGGTGGACAGCTCATAGCGGGACCCGTCTTTGCAGTCTGCGCAGACACAGTTCACAGGGCCTTGGAACCAGGCAGGAGTAGAGCGCTTTCATACTTTGCCCAGCCCCTCCCAGGACGTCCACGTAACTTCATTTTAGAGAGATAGGCGCCTGAGCATGTGTAGTAGTCTGTGCTTCTTTAGACCTCCATGAGACCACCAGAAAGTCCATAGCTTTGCGTTCTGCCTGGTGGGTTGCTATATATATATATATATATATATATATATATATACACAATGGTCTCAGGATAGCTGCCTCTGCTCCAGCTGTTGCATCCACACTCAAGAAAGACAAAGCAGCAGTAACTTCATAACATCGCCGACTCTATTAGGAGCACAGGCCTCCCTTGAAAACCCCAATTAGATCTCGCTAGCTAGGGCTGTCAGATGACTACTTTAGCTATGAAGGAGGCTGGAAGTGAATCTAGATTTTCTAGCCTTTGTCATTAGATGAACAGAAGGAGGGCGGGAGAGATTGGCTCGGTGCTGCTCTTTCAGAAGATTTGGGTTCCATTTCTAGCACCCACACGGTAGTTCACAACCATCTGTAACTCCAGTTCCAGGGAATCTGATACCTCTGTGGGCACCAAGCATACACGCAATGCAGAAATGCAGGCAAATCATTCATACATAAAACAAATAAATCTAATTTTAAAAATTTAATATATATTTTAAAAATAAAAGGAGAGTAACATAAACATATTATCTGTCCTTTATAGGCAAAATCCTCTGGCCTCCACAAGCATGAGCACACACACACACACACACACACACATACACACACACACACACACACACACACACACACACACTTTCTCATTCTTTCCCCTCATCAGTCCAGCTTGTTTCCTGGACTTCCTCCTTGCTGCCTGGGGCCTCTGGGCCTGTCTTGGGTCTCAGCCTGTAAAGTGATTCTGGGTAAGGGAAATAATTGGTGGGATTCCTGCTAAGCTGAGAGTCCCCAGGGTGGTGTGGGTGCAGAGTCTTGGCCCAGATGGAGCCATCCAGGGAAAAGCATGAGGAATGGCAGTCCCCTGAGGATAGAAAACGGATGCATTAAGGAAGGGGCATCCTTCAGGAAGTGATCCATCACCCATGACATTAAAATGTATCTGGGAAGAGCTGGAGGACAAGGACATACAAAAGGAGCTCCCTGGACAGTACCCAGAAAAATGAAACCGGATGAGCTCCTTCTGTCCTGTCTGGATTCCCTGTTTCTAGCCACAGTCTCGGAGAAGCCTCACGGGCTTTCCTAAGGCTGGAGATTCAAGCCTTAAAGCCTGGTAAGATTATCTCTTTGCTGCCTGACCTTTGCCCTCATAAGGAGCATCCATACAACCCACACTGCCTTATCTGTAGAATAACAAAATTCAGCCAGTCATTTAAGTTATTTATCTTGTCATCTGTGTTCCAAATCTTTAGCTCCATTTATAAGGATGTTTTTATTGGATTGATTAAAAAGACCAGATGTTTCTCCCTTCATTTTGGCAGGGGCTCCTGTCTCTGTCTGGTGATAACACCAGAGCCTTAGGATAGGGTTGAGCGGGAAATAAAATGCTCTAGGACTGGAGAGGTGACTCAGTGGTTAAAAGTACTCGCTGCTCTTCTGGAGGACCCAAGTTCAGTTCCTAGCATCCATGTCAGGAAGCTCACAGCCCCCCTTAATCCCATCGCCAGGAGATCTAAGGCCCTCCTCTAGCCTCTGAGGGCCCATATACGTGTCTCACACACACACACACACACACACACACACACACACACACACATGCTCACAAACACACACATATGCACAAATATACAGATACACATAGTTAATAAAATGAAATAACTCAACAACATAAGTAAATAAAAATTAGACGAGAGTTCTCCCCTGCACACGTCTCTGGTGTGAGCCCACTGGGTTTCCCTCAACTGTTCATGGCAAGAGACTCCTCCACTGACAACTCTTTTCTAGTCAACTACAAGTCCCAGAGTTCTTTGTAATTTGTAAGGCAAATCCCCGTTAATTGCATCATTGAAACTCAATGCAAGGTACACAATGAGGAACAATTTCCCCCCCCTCTTGAGAATTAGTCCCCTCTCATGCCACCTAAGTGAAACTCATTCACTGGCCTGGAAGTATAGTTCAACGGCAGGATGCCTGCCTGGCGTGTGTGAGGTCTTGATCTCTGAAGTTTTTAGATATTTTATGCCCACAAGGAAATAAATTCAACTCCAAAAAGGTCTAAAAGCAATTCACAAGCCGGGCGGTGGTGGTGCACGCCTTTAATCCCAGCACTCGGGAGGCAGAGGCAGGCGGATCTCTGTGAGTTCGAGGTCAGCCTGGTCTACAAGAGCTAGTTCCAGGACACGCTCCAAAACCACAGAGAAACCCTGTCTCAAAAAACCAAAAAAAAAAAAAAAAAAAGCAATTCACATCCAAGGTAGCATGGTCAGTGAAGATTGCGCTGTCCTTCTCTGCTCCAAAACAAAGCAATAGCAGGTAATACGCCACACAAATTTCTAATTTAAGAACACATAGCTTCACCTGAAAAGCAGGGGCCCTCCTCAGATGCACTGTAGGGCTGTAACGTAGGACTCCCAGGTCTCCATCTGTTTCCATCAGTTGCTGGATGAAGGTTCTATGGTGATATTTAAGATATTCATCAGTCTGACTACAGGGCAAGTCAAGATCGGGCCCCCTCTCCTGTATTGCTTCGGGTTTTGGCTGGGGTCATCCTTATGGATTCCTGGGACTTTCTCTAGAGCCAGGTTTCTTGCTAATGGCTATAGGGAACCCTATAATGGCTCCCTCAATCAAGATATCTCTTTCTTCGCTCTCATCTTTGTCCTTCCTCCTTCTCAACTATCCCACTCCCTCAAGTTCTCCTCGCCCCTCCCCTGCTTCCCTCCTCTTCTCCTTCCACCCTCCCTTCACCCTCGACTCCCATGCTCCCAATTTTGTCAGGCAATCTTGTCTGTTTCAACTTTCCAATTACTGTGTGACAGTCACCACTGCTCAGCTCTAGCACCTGGTGCTGCTTCTTACCATCCACATCAGGTGCCTCACAACCACCTCTAACTCCAGATCCTGGGGTGTCAGCGCCCTCTTCTGGCCTCCACAGGTACCTATGCTCGTGTGCATATACCCACAGACGCACATGTATACACAATTCAAAATAAAGTCTTAAAACAAAATAACTAAATCAAGGGGGACATCGAGGGTCACATAAGCAGCTGCCATGCAGAGAGCTAGCATGGAGCCTAGAAGTCCACGGTGCCGTCATTTCAGCTGACAAGCCTCAGAGCTAAGTCACAGAGAGGTTCTCAAGAACACCAGGACTCACATGCAGTGACAGACATAGCCAGGCTCTAAAGGCCAGCTTGTTCCATGGTACTGTCTGTACCCTTCGCTTTCACACACAAAACATATTGTCTGATACGTGCTACACTGGAAGTTGGTGTGTGACGGGGCTTGCCATGACCTCTACCAAAATACCAGCATTCCTCAGTGCTGACTTCACCAAGTCCAATACATCCCCACTGTGTGTGCTTAGCAGTCACTAATTTAATTACTTAATTAGACAGCAGATTTATAATGCATTGATAAGCCAGTTATACCTAATTATTCCTATTAATAGCAGCATAATAAGAATAGCATGCAGCAGGAAATAGCTCCAGTGTGAAGTCTCCTCCCTGGCTTCTAGAATACTGCCGGCCCAGAGCATGCTTGCATTCGGTAAGCACCTTGAACAGCTTGTTTCTGATTACACTCAGGTTATTGAAATGTCCTTGATGATCTTATTATTTGTTTTGCTTCTCAAAACAGGGTTTCTTTGTATAGTTTCAGCTGTTCTAGATCTAGCTCTGTAGACCAGACTGGCCTGGAACTCACAGAGATCCACCTACCTCTGTCTCCCAAATGCTGGGATTAAAGGTATAAATCCCTATCACCCAACTGTCTTTAATGTTATCATTCATGTGTTGATATATATATATCCAGGTGCTGCCTGATCTCACAATGAACTACCAGCCTCTAACAGTGATGGGCTATATCAGCTCTTTTCTAACCCAGCCATCAATTAAAGACCAAGAATCTTGAGAAAAGTTTATATATTGTACAACTTTATCAAGAATCTTAGAAAACACCCACCCCAGGCAAGAAATGTGGGGGACAGGGGCAGGAGTGGCCTAGAAGATGATGAGTTCAGCAGCCTAATTTGTAAAAGTGGGCCAGGAATTGGAAAAGGAACAACCTGTGATAAGAGGAGTTAGAACAAGGCAGAAACCAGTGACCCACTTAGCTGTGCTAGGATCACTAGCCGACGTGGCCATAATGCAGCCTGTGTTCCTTTCAGTTGGAACACGCTAGAAGAAATTGTGCTTACAGTTCCTTCCCTGAAACACAGCCTTGCTTCTCCTATTTTGCAAGAAAGAGCCTCATCAGTCAGACCTAGTAAGAAACTGATGGAATACACGCCAGGTCACCGAAGACAGACACAAAGAGACAAGTCAGAGAGCCATCAGCAAGATTAGAGAAAATAGTGAGGAATGAATGACGTGGTGCCCAGGACTGCCATCACTGGAGACTCATTGCCACCCCTACATCTAAAGGGACTGGTTGCCAGAATCCAAAGAAATGGCTATTTGAAGAGGGTAGAGTGTTTTCTAATAGCTGTGGCCTTTGGTCCTTTAGCCCTTTGGTCCAGGCTACAGCAGCCAGCGGGGAAATAAAGACCCTGTCACTCCCCCTGGTGGTGCCTCCTGTTGGTCAAATCTAAACCAGAGGGTAAGGATGATTCTGAAGTAGGAAATAGATTGGAGGACAGAGGGCAGCTGAAGGGAGCAAGTGTGCTTAAAAATTGGCCCGCTCAGCAGGCCTGTCTACTTGCCTGGACCGCGTGGACGCTTCCCACAGTCTCTGGCTTCCATCTGGGGTTAGCAAGTGGCAATGATGAGAAAGGGGTTGAGGCATTTGAGGGGTTGTCTCCAGCAGGCAGGCTGACTACTTAACTATATGCCTAGCTCCCAACATTTGTCTCCACTGAGTCCCGTCCTGTTATCGTATGATGTGATGTGTCTATAAGAGGGTATGTTTCGGCTCCAAAGCCACAGAGAAACCCTGTCTCGGGGAAAAAAAAAAGAGAGGGTATGTTTTATCTGTGATGTTACATCTTCCCACACTAATACAGTCTCAATTTTTCGTGGAAATCATTGTGAAACTAGAGCTTCGTTTGTTTATTTATTTTGCAGTGGTGGGGAATTGAACCTAGAGCCTCGCACTTGCCAACCAAGTGTTCTACCACTAGGCTAGATCCCCAGACAACCTTTTGCTTTTTATTTTGAGACAGACTTCTCATTAAGGTGCCCAGGCTGGTCCTGAACTTGAGATCCTCCTGTTCCGCAAAGTCTCTCTTTTGTGACTAATATTAGAGGCCTGTGCCACCAGGCCTGACTCAAAACTAGAGGTTATTCATAAAATCTTGTTTTTTGCATTTTACAAAGGTTGTCGGAGTGCATACATCCCCTGTGTAAGTGGCAGTGCTCATATTATATGAATGGAGAAAAAAATGTGACTCGGAGAACTTCTATTCTCTATGACTCTGGGAGTCTGCCTTTCATCAAGTCCTAGTGACAAGCTTAAGGGAATGTTTTCTGTGGGATTCCTCTCTGTTAATATGTTTTGCTGCCATTGGTTAATAAAGAAGCTGCTTTTCGGCCAATGGCTTAACAGAATAAAACCAGGTGGAAAATCCAAACAGAGATGTACAGAGAAAGTGGGCAGAGTCAGAGGGACGCCATGTGGCCGCCTGAGGAGAAAGACGTGAGCTGCCTGCCAGAACCTTACTGGTAAACCACGAGCCTAGTGGTAAAACATAAAATAATAGAAATGGGTTGATTTAAGAGGTAAGGGCTAGCTAGAAATGTTCTTAAGTTATTGGCTAAGCAGCATTTTAATCAATACAGTTTCTGTGTGATTATTTTGGGTCTGGGAGGCCAGAAATGAACAAACAGCTTTTGTCTACAGTTTCCTAATGCAAGGTTGAAAGCAAACTGCCCGTTCAGTAAGGACAAAAAGAGAAAATGTACATCAGTGCAAACACTGCTCATTTTGTGTGAACTGAAGGGACATCAGTGTGAACACTGCTCATCCTGTGTGAACTGAGGAACATCGGTGTGAACACGTCTCATTCTCTATGAACTGAGGGAACATCAGTGTGAACACGTCTCATTCTCTATGAACTGAGGGAACATCAGTGTGAACACTGCTCATTCTGTATGAACTGATGGATATCACTGTGAACACTAATTTTGTATGAACTGAGGGAATATCAGTGTGAACACTGCTCATTCTGTGTGAACTGAGGGACATCAATGTGAACACTACTCATTCTGTGTGAACTGAGGGACATCAGTGTGAACACTGCTCATTCTGTATGAACTGATGGATATCACTGTGAACACTAATTTTGTATGAACTGAGGGAATATCAGTGTGAACACTGCTCATTCTGTGTGAACTGAGGGACATCAGTGTGAACACTGCTCATTCTGTGTGAACTGAGGGACATCAGTGTGAACACTGCTCATTCTGTGTGAACTGAGGGACATCAGTGTGAACACTGCTCATTCTGTATGAACTGATGGATATCACTGTGAACACTAATTTTGTATGAACTGAGGGAATATCAGTGTGAACACTGCTCATTCTGTATGAACTTAAGGGGCATCAGTGTGAACACTGCTCATTTTGTGTGAACTGAGAGAATGTCAGTGTGAACACTGCTCATTCTGTATGAACTAAAGGGGCATCAGTGTGAACACTGCTCATTTTGTGTGAACTGAGGGACATCAGTGTGAACACTGTTCATTCTGTATTCTGTACGAACTAAAGGGGCATCAGTGTGAACACTGCTCATTCTGTGTGAACTGAGCGACATCAGTGTGAACACTGCTCATTCTGTATTCTGTATGAACTAAAGGGGCATCAGTGTGAACACTTCTCATTTGTGAACACTGCTCATTCTGTATTCTGTATGAACTAAAGGGGCATCAGTGTGAACACTGCTCATTCTATGTGAACTGAGAGACATCATTGTGAACATTATTCATTCATTATGAACTGAAGGGATATCAATATGAAAGACTGAGAATTTTGCCACGTCCTCTGCACCGTAATAAAGAATTGTCATGGCCCCTCATGCATAAATTCTAGTTTCTCTGAGATGCATCTCTAATCAGCTGTCTTCCCTCATTTCTCTTCAATGAACACTCTGTCTTCCACTGTCCCTGTTCATGTCCTAGCCCTTCCTTCTCCGTGGCCCTGTACGTCTCTAAAATATGCTTTTATTTTTTTTTCAAATTCTACTTGACAGCCAAAGACTTTATAGCAGGTTTGTTTTTTTAATATCCACAAACTGGAGACGACCCAGATGCCCATCACTGGGGACATAACTAACCAAATGGTGACTTATCCGTGCTCAACAACAAAGAATATGCACCATGGAATCAAGATACAATGTAGATAGGTCCAAAACCTTACACTGACTGAAGAAGTCGTATTTTAAAAAGAGGAGTGCATGCTGTAAAGCTTTACTTAGGAAAACTTAGAAAATATAAGCCGAGTTATGGTATCAGAAAGGCGATCACAGATTGCTTCAGTGAGGGTACAATAAAGAGGGGACGACCAAGAGGCTCAAGGGATCTCGGGGTTGTGAATACATTAGTTGATCATGATGTGTTTGTTGGTTCACATATTCTTCAATCCAAAAAATTGAATGTCTTAACTATGGGCAGTACCAATTATACCTCAAAGATATATGTAGATATATAGAGAGATATCAAAAAAGCTCAAATCAGCCATGATCTATAAAAATTATTGCAGCAATTCAATAAAGGTTATGATGTATGAGATACTAAGGTCCCCAAGAAACCAACAAAGAGTACAAATAGGCCAGTGAAAAATAGGTACAGAACACAGAGGTTACAAATGATAAAGAAGCTTGGCTACAGTTTTTCACCCTCAATAGAAAGGAAAAATGCACTCTTTTCACTGAGGAGCTGAGACATCTGTAGTGATCACCCACCAGGAATCATCCTTCAGACAGAAGATGCTCTCACGAGTGTAATAACCACACCCCAGCATCCTAGCCACAACCAGCATCCAATCCCACCTTAGCATCCTCACCACACTCCAGCTCTTCCATGCTCATCCTTCTGACTTCAGCATCCCAGGTGCTACCTGCTACATCAGGGCACTGGGTGCTATGAGTGTGATTGAAGCCCCATTCCAAGCACACGCATGTCCTTGAACTGCATCCTCTCTTCTCAATCATTAACCGGAATATTTGCATATCCCATCCATTACATTTAAATTGCTCTAGCCCAGGAAAAAAGGAGGCCGTTCTAATCCTGCACCAGCACAGAGCTCTGCTGGGTCTGATCGCTCCACATCCCCTTATGTGAGCAGCATACCCAGCCTTCTCCCACAAGGCACACTCCGGCAGGCCTGCCGGCTGCTGTTGGCACCTGCCTCCTCAGCCCAACCATGACTTCCCAGCCTGCACCCAGAATCATATTCCACGGCAGTCCAGCAGAGCACTTCCAAATACATTCTCGCTCCCCTTTAACAAGCATCCTAAGCTGCAGTGGGACCCTCCTCTCTCAAAAACATAAAATGATGTCACCAATCTGTACACTGATGACCCCTGTCGTGAAGGTACAGAAGCTGATTCTTACAGTGGGAGGATCCCCGGCCTGGAGGCTGAGTCCATCAAAAAGTCTCCTGCCTCTGCCCTCCCCCTGCACACACACAGCCCCACCCACACTGGCACTCGGAGTCACAGACGCTCTGAACTCCATTGGGGATTTCCTAGACCTCCTCCTGGCTGCTGTTTGTCCTTAGCAGACCAAAACACTCAAGTCTCCAGCTCCCAGGGAGAACCAAAGCAGAGTCAGACAAGGCCTAGAGAAAGGGAGGGCAGCCTGAGGGAGGGCCCTCCACGGAGGGGGAAGGAAGAGAAGCAGGAGCGGTAACAGGAAAGGCAGGACAAAGGGGAACACTGGGAAACCCCAGGACACACAAGACGTGTACTTCATATCCTGATGGGAACAAGTGCCTGCTGAGTGGGAAATAAAGATTTCTCTAGAAAGCGAATAACGCCCCGCATGAAAAGGAAATGGTCCTGTGGATCTATCTTCACCTACGGCCTGTGAATCCCTCCCTCCAGCCAGCCTCCTCTTCACTGAGAGACTGGAAAGGGGCCCTGAATTGAGCCCTGAGTGACCTTCTCTCCAAACAGGCCCTGAAAAGGCCCGCAACTGACCCTTCTGCTCTAAAGCCACACAGATCTGTAACTCAGATTTTGGCACCAAGAAGAGTCAATGCTCTTGCTTTGTAGATGTAGCCACGAGGGCCCCAGGAGACATGGTGTTTGTTACAAATTGGATATAAAATGTCCCCACGGGTTGATGTTTTGAATGTGCAGTCCCCAGTAGGGAGCACAATTTAGGAAGGCAATGGCCACTTTAAGAGGTAAGGCCTAGTGGAGAAAGTTGGTCATGAAGGATAGATGCTTGGAAGTATATTATCCCAGGCCACTTCCTGGTTTGCTCTCTGCTTCCCCACTGTCAGCAAAGTGCTCAACTCTCTTATGCTGTAGGTTCCTGCCAGGATGATGTTCTGCCCAAGCATATGGAATCAAGTGATGACTGGTTGAACCCTCCGAAACAATGAATTAACATAAAGTCCTTCTGCTTTATGTCGTTTGTGTCGGGTACTTTGGACAGCGTGATGGAAAAAGTCAGTGGCCTTTCTGAAGTGTACAGGGAACTTTTAAATACCTTCTCCCTGTCTCTAACACACAGAGACTCTGGCAAGGGCTGGTGGCCCAGCCCAGAAAGCACCCAGAGATGGAACCTGGACTGGGTCTTGAGCTTCTCTATTCTTCTCTCCCTTGGATGTGGATTCTTCCTTCTCCAGTATTAGAGGCAAACACCCCTCAGTGGCAAGTTAGTGGCTTCCTGGGCCCAGAGAGTGAATGAAGCCCTGTTTGGAACGTGCTAATTGAGAAAGCACTGACCGTCCCATTCCAGTCCTTGGAGAGCTAGCTAGAAAGACATTTTTCAGGTGAAGATAATTTTACCCAGACTCTAAAAGGCATTTTGTTTTGTTTTGTTTCAAAGAACCATCCGCTTTTTCAATCCATAGGACAATGTGGAAGTCTAAAGGCAGAGAGAAGTTTCTGAATGACTCAGGGAGTATCTGTGGGCCAGGACTGCAGAGGCCTGGCTCTCTGTTCCCTGACAGTCTGTTGCAAATTTCTTTTTCTCTCCATACTATCACATTTTTTTCTTTACTTTCCTTTAAAAAAAATTTTTTATTGCAGTGGGGATTGAACTCATGGCCTTATGCATGCTAGGCCACTAAGCTGGATGCCTGGCCCTTATATTATCACATCTTAAGAAGAAATACCTATTGCAAAGAAAGTTTTAGGCTGATTTTCTCAAAATCTTCCCTGCCTAAGAGAGCTTGAGATTCAGGTGCCCTGGCCTACCCTCTCACAGACGGATGCACCCACAAGAAGCTGTTAGCGGACAACTTAGAGTCCTTGCTTCAAACAGACCACATGCACAGAGCACACTCGAGTTCCTCTAATGGCCTAAGTTGCCACCTACAATATGGACTCAGTGAGGCTAAGTGACTTGCCAAGTATCATACACTTAGTAAGTGTCAAAGCTATTCTTCATGCCAGATGAAGAATGTACCACATGACCCCAGAGTCTCCGGTTTGGGTCCCTTAAATCCTGGCTTCAATGAGCAAAGTCGAGATGGAGGAAGAGCCTCCAGGGGATGACTGTCCCTGCCATAAAGGCTGCCAATTCCAGCCCACATTTCAGGGTTAAGTTTTCCACAGCTCCCGTTGCCATGGCAGTAGGGGCTCTTGTCACCATCTGAAAACCCAGAAGAGGAAAAAAAAGGGTTCAGCTCTTTGACTCGAGAGCTGACCAGTTCTGCAAGATAAACTCAGCCTGGCCCTTGAATCAGGATTAGAAACTGGAGACAGATAATGGCACTCATAGGCCCTGGGATCATTAGCTTCTCGCTCCAACAAGTTCAGCTCACTTTGCAGACATGATCTCATTCTCCTCCACGTGCTCTTCACGAGACACCAGCCGGAGAAGAGAAGGGGAGGGTCCCCACTAGAACCAGTCCAGGAGCTGGAGGCCCCTACCCAAATATCTGGATACCCCTCCACCTCCTGCTTGGCCTAGAAAGTAACAAGGATTTAACTGAGGATCTTGGTTTGAGTCTTCCAATTTACAAGATGGAAAATGAAATATGACACAGGTGGAGAGCTTTAGAGCTGAGGGGGCATTTCTGCTTCAAGACCCATCCCTAGCACAACACCCATCGGGAGGAGCAGACATGCCCAACTAAAGAGACAGACAATAATACCCTCATTTAAAGTCGCCTATAGTTATCAGGGCTACCTTCCCTGCTACCAGTGAGGGACAGTTTTCACACACCCTTTCAATGCTTAAGGTGGCATTTGTTTAATGATATAATATGAAGCCTTTGAGAAATTATTTAGCCTTGGGAGTATTCATCAATGGGATTAGCACCCTCCTGTAAGAGACCTGTAGGCCGGGTGTGGTGAGGTATGCCTATAACCAAGCACTTGAAAGGTTAAGGTAGGAGAATCACAAGACTCTAGCCAGCCTGGGCTACATAGTAAGACCCTCTATCTAAATAAATAGAGCCAAATATGGTAGCACGTACCTAATAAACCCAGCACTTGGAAGATCAAAGAAGGATAGGATCAATGTCATCTTTGGCTAACTCGAGGATAGCTTAATAGGGCTACATGAAACCCTGCCTTACAATTGGAAAATTGTTCAGTAGTTAAGAGCACTTGTTGCTCTTGCAGAAGACCCAAATTCAATTCCCAGCACTCACATGGTAGCTCACAACCATTCACAACTCCAGTTCCAAGGGATCTGATGTCTTCTCTGACCTTGACCGGGCACCAGGCATGCACATGGTACACAGATATATGTGCAGACAAAACATGCATATACATAAAACAATAAATGTTTTTAAATGTTATATAAGGCTGGACAGTGGTGGCACACACCTTTAATCCCAGCACTAAAGAAGCAAAGGCAGGAGGATCTCTGTGAGTTCGAGGCCAGCCTGGTCTACAAGAGTTAGTTCCAGGACTGCTAGGGCTGTTACACAGAGAAGAACTGTCTTGAAAAACAAAAACAAACAAAAAAATTATATAAAATAAACAAATATACAAATAAGAAGCTCCAGAAAGCTCATTTGCCCACTTTGCTGTGTGAGGATTCAAGAAGAAGCCGTCATATGAGCCAGTGAGCCTTCACCAGACCTGGGATCTGCAGGTATGTCTCATCCCCCACATCCATGATAAACAAACAGCTATTACTATACTCTGCTTGGCAGTGTCTCATTACACCAGGCCAAATGGACAGGTTCTTGATGACTCCACCACAGATGTAGCGGGAAGAGAAACGCCCGTTTGAATCAAGTCGATCCGGGCTCAAAGCTCAGCTCTTCCTCCACTGAGTAGCTATGTGCTTTCAGGCAAGTTGATTAATATTCTCCCCGTCCTGGGGCTTTCAGACAATATAGGGTAACACCCTTCCTTTGCACTTCAATATCCCACTAGCATTTACACTATGAACACTCCTAACACTTGGTTCTCCATTCCACAACTCCAGCTCACCAGGCCTTAGACTTAGGAATGTGGCTTAAGTCTTATTGGCAGAGAGGCCTGTAGCACATTCCCTAACAGGACCACACATCGACGTCCAGTGCGACTGAGCCATGTCACCATGAAAGGAAACCACAGGGCCCTCATCCTGACAGCGCTGTCTCGCAGTCAGTCTTCCCGTCTAGAGAGGGGCCAAGAAGGACAGTGTTGTTTGGCCATCTGTGAATCAGCACTCGCAGCACCAAACTGCACAGGAAATTTAATTTGAAATTCCCAACTAATAAGCTCAGTCTCAGGCAGCCTAGAAACAGTCTGGGAATGTAATTCTAGAGCTCCTAAGGCCAATCTGTACACTAAAAAAATGAAGCACGATTAGGTTGGAGGGACGGAATGGCTCAGTGGATGAACCAGTTCCCACACAAGTCTGAAGAAGTGAACTCAGATCCCCAGAACCCATGGGAAGCCAGACATGTCAGCACACATCTGTAAAATCCAGTTCTAAGGCAATCTTAGGTAGAGGTGGAGACAGGAGGATCTCCAGGAGTTTGCAGGCCAGCCATAGCTAGCTCATACAGTGACAAGCAAGAGATTTTGCCTCAAACAAGATGGAAGGCAAACCAATACTAGCAGTTGTCTTCTGCAAGATCTCCTGAGTAAATTGGGAGCATGGGGACCTTGGGAGAGGGCTGAAGGGGAGGGGAGAGGCAGGGAGGGGAGCAGAGAAAATGTAGAGCTCAATAAAATTTTAAAACTTAAAAAAAAAGAAGTTGTCTTCTGACCTCCACATGTGCACCAGGGCACACACAAACCTACATACACATATGTATGTCGCAAACAAAAATAAATAAAACACTTAAACACAAAAAACACCATCTAACAAAGACTCAATGAAGAATTACACACATCAAGAATAAACCATGTACCTGTCTTATAAAGAATCCATCCCAAAGTCAGGAGCATTCAAGAAGCTGACTACCAGCCTAATTTCTGAGGCTATGGTCATTCATACTTAACAAGTCCTTCAGTGCCAACAGGTCTAAGTTAGATCCCTTTGTGGAGCCAGGTGGTGGTGGTGCATGCCTTTAATGCCAGCACTTGGGAGGCAGAGGCGAGTGGAGCTCTGTGAGTTCAAGGACAGCCTTATCTAAAATGAATTCCAGAACATCCAAGGCTGCACAGGAAAACCTGTCTTGGAAAACAACACATATCAACAAACAAAGATTTCTAATTGGGGGGTTGGGAGTCTTGAGGGGAGGGTGAATGAGGCTAATGGATTTAGGGTGGGAAAAATGTCAGAGAAAAATCTATCCTGCCCTCCTAAGATCCCTATGACAGGACAAAGCATGATTCCACCAAAGCTTCCCCTGAAGAACCAATGAGTCCTGTTGGGCTAACTTACAGATCACTGGTGATCCCAAAGCAGCAGCACCAGAAACTCTTCACCCCCTGCCAGCACAGATGATGACTTCTCCTCAAGGCAGAGAGGGAACCCCTTTGACTAGGCCACATGAGGCCCAGAGTCAGTTATGGCAGAATGGCATACAGTCGGCTCAGAGGAGTGGCTGGGCTCTCCAGCGAGGATCCAGTGACCCTCCACATCCCTCCTTCTGTGAGGGGATGTTAATGTCCAAGAAGGCCCCCTCTAATGGTCTTTTACAAGCAGGTACAACTGACCTGACGAAGATGGCAAGCTTTTCTCAAGTTTTGTTATGTTGCTCAGAGTAGCTCATTCTATAGCAGGAGAGGTAGTGGAAATGTTCTGTAATAGACTGTGGTGTGGTTTTGTCCACCTTGGTGACAAGCTGGAAACCTTGGAAAGAAAGGGTATGTCTACACTCTGTAACTTAACACTCTCACTAAGGCTGTTACAGGACTCCTAGGCAATCTACCTCTGTCTCACTATTCCAAATAGGCTAACACCTTGCAATGCTGCTGTGACCACAAAATGGCAGTGGCTATGGGAGATGATCATCTAACAGAATTCTTGAGGGGCCAGAGAGATGGCTCCGTGATTAAAGCACTTGTTACACAGGCCTGACACACTGAGTTCGATTCCTCAGAACCCACATAAAGGTAGAAGGAGAAACTGGACTCCACAAAGTTGTCTCTGACCCCCATATGTGCACTGTAGTACACATGTGTGGTACACACACACACACACACACACACACACACACACATATATATAATGCATAATAATAAATAATAATTTTTTAAATAATCTGTTACTGCTAGGATAACTTTTGCAATACTGCCAATGACAGAGACAGGATCTAAAACCTCCCCATCCCTTGTTGCCCCCAAATTTCCTTTCTATGCTAGGTTGACTTCATGGCTAATTTATGATTCTGAAATACTAATTTCCTAAAGTGATAGATCTTCTCTTGTTGCCCAAAGAATTGTCAGCACTTTCTACAAGCTGGTTTCATAGTTGAAAGTGGCTTTTTGCTTTCCTATGGACTTCCCCAAACCTAAGGGACAGGCAAAAGTGTCTCTGGAATTGCATTTTGGATGTGCTCAATATGATGTGTGTGTGTATGTGTGTATTTGTGTATCTGTGTGTTCCAGCATGGGTTCATGGGTTCATGAACAGAGGACCACCTTGAGAGCCATCCACCTGTTGTTGTTGAGGCAGGGCCTCTCAATGGCCTGAAGCTCACCAAGTAGGGTAGATTGGCTGGCCAGTGAGCCCCATAGAGCACCCTGTCTCTGCCTTCCAGAGCTGAGTTACAAGAATGTGCCAGAACACTTAGCCTTTTTTTTTTTGCTTGCAAAGCACTTGGCAAACTGAACCATCTCCCCTCAATATGATTTCTCTTTTAAACAAATTTTTATTATCTGTGTGTGTGCATGTGCGTATGTGTAGGTGGTGTGCATTTGACATATCATGCCTGTGGAGGTCAGAAGACAACTTGAGGGAACCAGTTCTCTTTTCACATCGTATGGGTCCTCAGAGATTAAACCTAGCCCTCAGGTTTGCCAGTAGGGACCTTTGCCCGCTGAACCATCTCACCAGCTTCAGCGTATTTATTGGATTTTATCACAAGCTCTCTTAGGAGTGTGACAGTGTCTCACTGCAGCTTCTCTTGCTCTTTGGTCCCTGTATCTATCTTTCTCCTTAATTCCCACCTGGTAGTGTATCTAAGTTGTTGTCTAAGGGTATGAAGAATCACGCAGCTTCTAAACATGGCTTCCTCCACTTTCTGCCACAATACTGGGAGACAGGCAATACTCCAGAGCCAAAAGGAGAAAGTCATTGTCCCAGCTAACAGATCATCAGTCAGAATGCCCTGCAGAGAAGCCTGGACATATCATCCTCTCTATGTACCCCAAGGGCACAATTAATAACTGTATTCTTAGGTATGTATAATCTCAGGCCCCAAAGTTGTACTCCAAACAGTGACTTGACAAAGGCCTTCTCTTGGGGGAGCTTGGTTCTAGAAAACTAAAAGATGCCTTTCCTTCCAAAACAAACGGAATTGTACTAATAGAAAGCTCTCATTTGCAACTGTTAGTGGCACAGAGAAGAAATGCCACAAGATATAGTTAAGATGAAACTGAGCTGGGCACAGTGATATGGGACTGGGACCCAACACTTGAGAGATGTAGACAGGAGGATCAAGAGTTCAAGGTCATCCTCAACTAATAATGAGTTCAAGGCTATCCTGGTATACATGAGACCCTGTCTCAAAAATACCAAAAATGAACAAAGCTGGGAACTGGAGAGATGGCTTCATAGTTCAGAGAGCACATATTGGTCTTGCAGAGAACCCCAGTTCAATTCTTAGCACCCATACCTGTCAGTTCCAACCACCTTGAACTCTAGCTCCAAGGGAGCCAATGTCCTCTTCTGGCCTTCTCAGGCACCTCCACTCACATCCACAGCAATACTATCCATTTAAAAATGATGATTCTGTGTATCTAATGCATAAAGTCTCAGGATAGTAGATTGTGCCTTCTAGCTATAACCACTTAACGTGACCTCACACACATGGCCGAGACTGGCAGGAATGAGTAGATGAACTACTGAGCTCAGAGGCTTCAGAGATGATTTGGAGCACTGCACATGACTCAGGCTTACACCGTATCTTTAACAAATGATGCACAGTCATCTCCTGAGTGGTATGGGGTTTATTAGAATGTACTTTACTGAAGGGAATAGAAACCTCACTCAGGGCTGGAGAGATAGCTGGCTCAGTAGTTAAAGTCATTGACTGCTTTGGCAGAAGGTTGCATTCAGAACCCAGCGCCTACTAGGATGCTCACAACCATCTGTAACTCCAGTCCAAGGCAATGTGATGCTGTCTTCTGACCTCCCCGGGTACCAGGTGCACAGATACACATACAAGCAAAACACTCATACACATAGAAAATAAAAGTAAGAAACCTATGCTCCATCAATCAAGAACTCTATTATCTCACAGACCAGGAAAGTCAGAAGAAATCTGTTGTGTGATGTTTTATTCTTTTGGCTGTTGGGAGGGTGGGGACTTGCCACCCAGATCCGAAGTAAACCACACACAGAGGCTATTCTTAGTTAGGAATGCCTTATTAGCTCGGCTTGTTTCTTGCCAGCATTTTTTTTAACTTAAATTATCCCATCTACCTTTTGCCTCTGGACTTTTTCCTTTCCTTACTTCTCTGTATCTTACTTTCACTCTTATTCCGTGGCTTGCTGGGTGCCTGGCCCTGATGTCCACCTCCCCTTGTTCTCTTATTGTTCCTTCTTTTCCTCGTTTCTCCTTCTATTTATTCTCTCTGCCTGCCAGTCATGCCTATCTGTGCTCCTGCCTCACTATTGGCCATTCAGCTCTTTATTAGACCATCAGGTGTTTTAGACAGGCAAAGAATCACAGCTTCACAGAGTTAAACAAATGCAGCATAGACAAAAGCAACACATTTTTACATCATTAAATAAGTGTTCCACCGCATAAACAAAAATGACACACTTTAAAATTATATCCCCCAATGGAAATCCACATTTCAAAGCATGTTCGTACTGTGACTTGACAGACTCACAGAGGACTCGGACTCCTGTCATCTCCCTGCCTTGTATCTTCAGTGTTGGCTCATCTTAGGCTGGCACCAAGGATTCTTATTCTCTCACTCAGATCCATCCCCGTCCTTCTGCCCTTGTTAGAGACCTCTCAGCACTGACTTCAGCCACTCTGGAAATGAAGGTGAAGTCATGTTCCAGAGGCATGTAGCCATGTGAGAACGGGAGATACATGAACAAAATGGAGGCACCGTCAAGAAAGAAGGGGAAACAGAGTGGTATAAATAGCTATTACAGAGCTGGCTAGGACTCAATCATATTCCTGTCACAGGGCAGCCTGCCTGGGTGGACATTGTCTGTATATAAGTTATGCTAAAGCCCATGCCCCCTTGGGGACTAAATACAACCATCTTTTCTGAAAGCTCCGAAGGAAGCTCCCTTCATCCAACAGACATGGTGACAATGTGTGAGAGGGTTGTGAAGGTAGGTGGCGGATGGACAGAGATTTCTCATACAGCTCCATGGGCTTCTGCAGCTTTCTGGGGTGTCCAGCTGGTGCAAAAGGGTGGGAGGGTGGGCCACAAGCTGTTTCCCACAGCACTGTGGCTAGCTGATAAGCCAAGAATGTCACTATGACTATTTCTAGCCTGGTAAATTAGTGGAAGAAGAGAAGAGATTGTCCAGGTGCAGAAAGAACCAAAGTCACATTCATGGGCAACCACTGGCCTGACACCACTGTCTCCATCAACTATGGCAGGCCATTCTTGTCACACCAGGGTGATGGGAAATCAGAAATGCTGCTTCCTTTCCATCAGAGACTGTAGGGGCTGGTTTTAATTATCGTGTCCTACTCTACTTAGGATAATTTCCTTTAAGAGTGTCCATTTGTATGTAACATACATTCCCCTGAGACTTAAAGAAGTAAAGCGAGCTGCTCAAGATGACCCAGTTGGTGAAGAACTCGTTCTACACCCACGACGACCTCCATAGATGCACACTGTCAATTTGACTTTACTGTATAATCTGGGTCAGCCCGGAGTGTCTGGGGAGTCTTAGAGATTCTTCCACCTTGACTTAATTGATTCTGAATTCCTGCTCAGTGGGCGTTAACATCCCACTGAGTCAAGACATCATGTCAACAAACTTTCTGGCCAATGGTCCATGGATGCTCTTTCAGGAATCCTACTCTCTGCTAACCATACTCTGGTGTCCATCTATGTCTTTTTTGGGATCCAATGCTACTTAGCTAGTTTTTGCACAGAAAGCAGAGATCCTGCATTCTCTAAGAAGAAAAAGCATGTGTAGACCTAAAGAAATAGGCTGGATGTGGGGAAAGGGCAGAAAGGCTGCAAAATTCTACCTTCTGTCTGATAAATAAGACAGAAAAAGCTGGAGAAGGCAAATGCTTATTCTAAGCCCAGGGGAAAACCCAAAGGAGTCTGGGTGAGATCCCTGGGTGCTGAGCCTTCTTTAACACTCGTGTTCCAGTCTTCCCGCACCGTTTGCCAAGGACACGGACTCAAAGATTCAGGACTCTCCAGTGTAAACAGCGACAGGCAGCCTCCAGGGTGCTGTCTTCGGTGCTGAAGTGGCACAGCTTGGCTCCTGGAAGAGGCAGACGCGGCTAGGACATTCCCAAGTTACTCCATGCCCCACTTCCAATTTAGCATTGGAGTCAGAGCAATCCTCCGCCTTGGAACTCGGCTGCTAATTTTCAAAATTGGGGCAAAATCCCTTACATCCCCTCTCTTTCCTCTACTGCCACCATTTAACTCAGCTCTCAAAGACACAGACAGGAGACTTTCAAAGCTTCAAGGACTGTATCAGGGCCAGTGAGGCAGCTCAAGGAGTAATGGCATCTGCTACCAAACCTGTCACCCAGAGTTTGATTTCCAGAAACCACATGGTGGAAGGAGAGAACTGATTTCCCCAAGTTGTCTTCTGACTCCTACGCAGGCACTATGACCCATACTTTAAAAGTCGGTATAATCCAAATGACCACGCCAGATGACTGGCCATTCCCATTCCAAAAATCCACTTTCTATGTCTTCTCCCTTCTGGTGGCTTCTCTGACCCCTTGCCTCCAGTCAGCTCTCCAATAACAAGCCTCTTAAATAGCTCACTTTCCAAGGACGCTCTTAGAAGAGAGTCTAGAAGAAGACTTTTATGAAGGCCAACCTCCAGAGAATTGGAGGGGTGCTGCCATTTGAGACAGCCAATGGGGAAATGTTTCTCAAGGTGTGCAACATCACACCCATGTGTTGTCCCACACGTGACAGGGTTGGTTACTATCATCATTGCACAGTGCCGTGGGAATTACAAAAAGGGAAATGTACGTCATTTATTGCAAGCCAAGATTAAATGATCTTAATTAGAATGAAACACAAAATGTTTGTCTGAAAATATAGAAAACCAAAATCTAGTTTGGGAGATGAGTATTGCTTTGCAAACTAATCATCTACATGCCAAGACTCCAGCTAGATTCCCTGAGAGCCTGGAGACTGTCTCGAGGGCCCAGGCATGGATCTTGAAATGTTCATCGGGCTAACAAAAGGGAAATTTAAAAGTTTGGGTCATGTCTGTGCTTCTGTTGCTTTTGTTTCAAGGTTCTGCAACTTGACCCTAGGAGTGTGTACATCCTAAATGAGAGTCCATGAGCTACCATCCCAGCAAACAGCAGAAATTTTGAGATTAGAAGACCGTGCTTCAAGTCTTATTCTGATTCTATTTTGTGTCATTTCCTGAGAAATGACCCCCACAGATTCATGTGTTTGAACACTTGATTCCCTTAGCCAGTGGAACATTGAAGGGGTACAATCTTTATGACCTTGGCCTAGGTATCAGAAGTCAATGGGGGGGGGGGCTTGCAGCAGACAGCCACTTCTGGGTCTGATCTGGCTATCTGCTTCCTGAGTCACCAAGACAGTGGTTCTTAACCTATGGGTCATGGTCCCTTTAGGGTCGCATATCAGATATCCTGCATATCAGATAGTTCTAATTCATAAAAGTAGCCAAACTACAATTATGAAGTGGTACCAAAACAATTTTATGGTTGGGAACCACTGCAGCATGAGAAACTGTATTAAAGGGTCACAGCATCATGAAAAGTGAGAACCACTGTACGAAGACAAGAGCTGGCCCCGCTGCCCTGATGGAGCATATCACCTTAGACTGTAAGCCAAAACAAGCCCTTTCTTATGATTGGAATTTGCTCAGGTGTTCTAGTACAGAAAGAAAAGATGAAATGAATACTGTGTTTTCTTAGAATAATCACATTTAACTTCACTTTCCTGATAGTGAGAATAATAAGCATATCAACCTTAGTTACTTTGCAGAAATACTGAGGCGACACAAAAGTTCACTCTACCAAGACAGTTAAATGAAGCATTTTCTGACTGTCTTGTTGCAATGCCTTCAGTCAGATGTAAGAGCCGTGAGGGCAGGCTGGGTCCTCCTGGCAGGCAACCGATGCTGAGCTCAGGATTGTGTGCCTGGAGACAGGTATCCAGGGCATTTAGATTCCAAAAGAGATCTGCCTTAGGGGAAAAAATATACCAAGTTTGACCTCAGGGGACAATTCTGTCCAAGCCACCCCTCGGGCTCAGGGCTGACAGTACCAAGGGGAAAGATGGCTCTCACAGGAGGAGTTGGCCCAGCACATTGGCTCCAGATGGGATTTCAGCTGGAAGCACACAGAAGCAGCTGAGCTCCAAGAACACTGAGGTTTTCTGGACCTGCTCTCTGGTGGGTGGATGAACCGCACCAAGGAGAAATGGAGGCCAGGTGGTGTGGACAGAAGGGAAAGGAGACAGGATTAGAAGAAGCAAGGAAGAGATCACCATGGAGGGTCACATCCCAAATCTTTCACGTGGCTGGAAATCTTCAACAAATACATCACCGGATGCCACTAGATCGTCACAAATAGAAAGATTTTCAGAAAGAGGATCGTTATAGATTGTTGAGTTAGATGAGATCTTTCAAATGATCTGATCCCCAATCTTTATTTTGCAGACAAAAAGATGGCCAAGAGAAATGAAGTTCAGTCAGTAAACGAGTACCTTGAAGAAACAGAGCTGGGATTCAGGCCACCTGATTCTCAGGTCAGCGTGTTCCTTACTATCAATAATTGAATGGTAGCCTGGGAGAAACAGTTCCATCCATAAAGGTTTTTTTTGTCACTTGCCTGGCAAGTGTGAGGACCTGATGTCAATTGCCAAAACCCAAGCCTGCTTTGTTTGTTTGTAGTTGTTGTTTGTTTGTCTTGTTTTTAAAGGGGGCTTAGAGAGATGACTTGGGGGTTAAGAGCACAGCTCTTCTATCGGAGGACCCAGGTTCAGTTCCCAGCACCCACATGGCAGTTCACAACCTTCTGTAACCCCAGTTCCAGAAGATCCACACTTTCTTCTGACCTCTGCAAGCACTGCACACAAGTGGCACACTTTCATACACGTAGGTACTCATGAACCTTAAACAAAAATAATAAATAAAACTGTTTTAGAAGAGTGAGGATCATGGCACACAGTTGTAATGCAAGATCTGGTGAGGCAGAGACAGATGGGTTCCTGGGGACTGCTGGATATTGCATAACTTTTCTCAGGGAAGCAAAGCACACACATCTGCTCACCCCAGATAGGGAGCTCATGACAGACCGAAGTATGGATACCGCCAAAATCCAGCATGGTGTACCAATGAGTTTTATTGGAGTTACTTACAAGGGTCCTTATAGGGACAGAAATTGGTGTGGGAAGTCCTTCTGTATATGTGTTCCTGCTTCATAAAAGAGAACTGTCAGACATTTTACAGGACACACACACACACAAAAAAAAAAATCCAACTGATAAACTTTGCAAGTACAAAGGCATAAGAGATCTTCAAATTTCCTGCTTCATGGAAAAGTCTGCCAGACGCTATGATGACTGTAGACAAAAGAGGGATGCTGCAACAATACAGAAGAACTTTGGGTGACTGTCCAAGCAGCGAGATGTCTCTGTCAATTCTAGAGTTTTGGAAGTTGCTTACAATGTACTTCCTGTTTACTTAGGTAATACTATATCCTTGTGCAGTCTTTAATAAAATTAAAAGATAGATAGTTGTTGTTATTATTATAGTTTCCCTTAGTTATGATAAAAGATAAAGTAAATATAGATATTGTATCTGTAATTCTTGCTTGATAACTGTTTCACATATATAATTTTACTATGTTAAAGTGAAATTCTTTTTTATTTAGACAGAAAAAGAGGAACTAGTGTGGAAAGTCCTTCTGTATATATGTTGCTTTTATTGGTTAATAAATAAAGCTGTTTCGGCCAATGGCTTAGCAGAATACAGCAAGGCGGAAATTCCATGCAGATAGAGGAGGAAAGAAGGTGGAGTCAGGGACGCCATGTAGACGCCAAAGGAGAAAGATGTTCAACCTTGCCAGTAGGCCACAACCTCATGGTGATGCACAGATTAATAGAGATAGGTTAATTTAAGATATAAGAGTTAGCTAGCAATACGCCTAAGTGATTGGCCAAGCAGTGTTGTATTTAATACAGTTTGTTTCTGTGTGATTATTTTGGATCTGGGCAGCCAAGAATAAACAAGCAGCCTCTGCTTACAAGAAATGACTCAAAGACAGTGCACCAAAACCTACCCCAATAGGGGTTACAGTTCACAAAAACTAGGAACCTGGAGCACACAGCCTACAGGCAACTTGACATGTTGGGGAATGTCCTTTCCATGTGGTCTGATCTCAATCTCTTTCAGGCAGCTCAGCTAGTCTTACTACTTAAAGGAGTTCACTGCAGAATAGAATATTTCAATCTCACAGGAAACTGTTACACAACACTGGCCAGTTAGCCTTGCCTACTTGATTAATTCCAGGCCAATGAGAAACTTTATTTTAAAAAATAAAATAAATAAAACAGCACTAGAGAAACAAAAGCTGAAGTTGTTCTATGACCCACACTCACATATGCACATAGAGTACACATACATGCGCCCACACAAACACACAAAAATAATAACAGCTGAAGGGAGATACCACTGTAACAGCTAAGCACAACACTGCAGAAACTTAAGAGTTTTTACCTGGGGTGGGGTGGGGAGAGAAGGAGGAAGAAGAGAAAATGTTTTAGTTTTCGGTTAGAGATGCCCAGCTCTGTTACTTAGCACTGACATCATTCAAGGTAGGGTGGAGCCTCAGGTGCAACATCCCTCTTTAGACAAGAGCGACTCCTAAAGAATTCTGAGGCTGGGCGTCAGTAACCACGCACCAGAAGCTAGAGTAACAGAAACTTTAGAACAAAAACAGACCTCAGCAACCTCCACAGCAGCCCCCATTGGTGGTCCAGGTTTGGGATGGGAGGGGCCACAGCCTTTTGCCACCTGATCATTCAGGGACTCATCCAGCTTTCAACCAGCTCTTACCTCAGATTCTAAAGTTTTTCTGGACCCAGAAATCTGCATAGAACAGTGACATAGGGCCCCTCTCTTCTGTGTGTGTGTTACATAGGGTAAACAGTAGGCGTCATCTTAAGAAACATGTCCTGGGTCATAGGGTTTTGCTTTGCTTTTGTTTTTTGCATGTTTGTTTGTTTTGTTTTTGTCTTTGTCATAGTTGGGTTTATTTTTGTTAAGAGGGGATCTTTCTGAGTCATTCAGGCTATCCAGGGAGTCCATACATATTCCAGGCTGGCCTCAAACTCACATCCTTCTACCTCAGTCTCCCAAGTGCTAAGATGGTTGCCATGCACCACCCCACCTAGACTTTGAGTCACCATCTGTGACTGCTCTGTCCCTTCCAACATCAACCTGTTCCTCACAGCCACAGAAGAAAGAATGGAACTCTTTCAGACCCAGAGAATGACTCCTGGGTACTCAGTCCTAAATGCCAGAACTACTCAGAGATCTCTGGCTTTCTACAACTGCAGCTCAAAGCGGAAGTGTTTTGCATTCTTCCCAGTGATGACCTGTGGCTTTCTCTTGAACAGAGGAACCATTCCTGATCACCTCTGACCGTTTCCTCAGTTATTCCCAGAGCAACTGAGAAACGCCCCTATCCAGAGCATCATGTGGACCGGTCTGGTTGAGCCACTGTTTTGAAAGGGGTGAGTCTCTCTAGGGGTAAACTTGGCTTCAGGAAAGTTACCAGGTAGAAGAGACTCAACGAGCACACATCACCCAGCTCCCAGCTTAAAGAAGGCTCTTCCCCTGGGGCTTTCAGTCTATAGAATGAAGAGTTGTCACCATGCTCAAGATGTTTCCAGCAGTCATGCAGTTAGTGAGGCCACGTGAGCCACCTCCCCAGCCCTGTGTTCCAGTAATAAACTAGAGGTAACCCATTTATTATTCTTGTGAGCACTCGTGAGACAGAGTCATCCTTTCTACTGTTGATTATTACACAAGCTTCTGGATTTTACTTGATCATATTTAGACACACGCCCAAGACTCCTTTTTTAAAGGTTTTTATTTTATTTTTAATTGCATGCATATTTATGCGTATAAAAAAGCTGAAAAGGCTTGTGCAGCACAGGCTTGTAATCCTTGCGCTTGAGAAGGGAGAGACAGGAGGATCCTTGGAGTTCATCATCCAGCCAGCTTACCCAAATCAGTGAGTTCCAGGCCAGTGAGAGACCCTGTCTCAAAATAAGGTGGCTGGCCCTGAAGAATGACAGCCAAAATGGTGCTCTGGCCTCTACAATCACTTGCACACACAGCTCACACACCTGAACACATGGACGGACACACACATATTCACAAAGGAAATTCACTTTAAATGTATGTTTTTAAATCATTCTATATTTATTTAAGACGTATTAATGTTTTGCCTGTATATATGTATATATACCATGTGCATGCCTGGTGCCCTGACAGTCAGAAGATGTGTGATTCCCCTAGAGCTGCAGTTATGAGTCACCATGTGGGTGCTAGGAGTTGGACCTGAATCCTCCGAAAGAACAGGTGCTTTAAACCACTGAGCCATCTCTCCAGCCCCTTGACTGTTTATTATGACTTGACATATTAGCCGATCATATATGTGCATTCATTATATAGTTTATATAAATGTGGGTTCATTGGAATGCACGCTCAAATTTTTATTGATGGAGAACCTAGTCAAAAAGATAAGCAGTGGAGCTGTGAAGAAGGCTTGGTGAATAAGACATTTGTTATATAAACGGGAGACCCACAATTCAGATCCCCAGACCCTCACAGAAGCTGGGCAGAATGGCACCCTCCTGTAATTGCAGCATGGGGGATCCCTGGGACAAGCTCACTGGCTAGACTAGCTGGAACTGGCAAGCTCCAGGTTCAGGGAGAGATCTTGCCTCAGTAGATAAAGTAGAGAGCAACTGAGGACACCACCTGACAATTTCAGGCCTACACACACACACACACACACACACACACACACACACACACACACAAGCGCACATGCTGAAGGAAGACAGGCTGTTGTCATAAGCCACATAAATGAACCTTCATGATTACCCTGTGGTACTGTTTGTTTTGTTTTAGAAAAGAAAATGAAAACTCAGGAAGGCAAAGATGCCCACCATAAGCTGCAGGGTGTATGGAGAAATGAGAACCAGCCAGCTATGAAACTTGAGTGAGCAGTTCAGGAAGATATCTGAAAACTAAAAGGCAAATTCCACTCTGATCACTACTGAGTCATGAGCTCTGCCCCCGTTCTATTCCCAGAAGAATATGTCAGGATAGCTTGCCCCAAAGCAGCACTCACCCCATCAGGCTAAAAGATGCTGCCTGGATCCTCAGAGCAGAAGCATTCATTGCCCCTGAAGAAAAAAGCCAGACACGAGCCACAGGACCTGCTAAAGATGTTGTCACCATCAGCACCAGTGAACACACATGTCACCTTTGCGAGTAGGTCTGAAATGGGAAGCAAACGCCCAATCCCAGCTTAACTCTGGCTGCACAAAGGGCGTCTGAACTCGGCAAAAGCTAAGGCATTTCAAATCTGTGACTTTGTAGGTTGCAGTGTTTAAAAATAAATGTACCTCAACCCTGCATGTGGCGCATACACACACACACACACACACACACACACACACACACGCAAATATATATAATGGAAAGAACCTGTCACTGAAAGAATGGAAACCTATTTCACTCTGCAGCGATCCAGTCTGCCTCCCCCAGCTCAGAAATGTGCTGTGCTCAGCGTTTCTGTGCGAATGCTGCATCCCTAGTTAGCAAAAGGCAGCGGCGGCTGCAGCAGCAGCCGCAACAGTAACAGCCACAGCACAGGCTCCAGGGAGTGGGAATCAGATCGCACCATTTCTACCTCTTTGGAGACAGAAGCACCAAGTTGCAAGGAGTGTGAGAATGTAGTCCAGAGGCTGCTGAGCAATGTCACTCTGAAGGTGGTGAGTAGCATGCTATTCACTGGGGCATCAACCGAGGAAAAATTCTGGGTTCTGATGGAGGGGTGTGTGTGTGTGTGTGTGTGTGTGTGTGTGTGTGTGTGTGCATATGTGCGTGTGCGTGTGTGTGTGTGTGTGTGTGAGAGAGAGAGAGAGAGAGAGAGCGCACATGGACAGGCACTTACATTGTCGTGGCGCAGAAATACATATGTATCTGTGAATGTAATAAATAAATCGGATGCAGTGGCAGTGATTTGGAGCAAAAGAGTTAGAGCAGTCATGTGCTCTGAGGTTCAGAGAGACGAAACCCTAAGATTCCAGAACTACAAAGGGACTGGTCTAGAACTTAGGGTCCTGATCCGCAGCATGAGATTCTTATATTCTATATGGGGAGAGGAGAGCTGCCCTTGGGCCAAGTGACTCAGACTCCTGAGCATGAAACTAAAGACCGCAGCCAAACGTGAATGTCACTGGGACACGTCTCCCTGCGGCAGTCAACCTAGGAAACTATTTTAGGCTAACTGCAATTTGGGACACAACAACAAAACAACAGCCATCGTTGGCCTTAAATCACCCAGCCCTTATGGCCACCTCTTTCCTTGAGGTTATTCTCTGGGTCACAATACCAAATACTTCTATTTCTTCCCAGCAAGGGAGCCATCGCTGAGGCTTGAGAGCTTGCCGTGTCGATAACTTCCCCCGCTCAGCCCATAGCCTGTATGTTTGCCGAATGCCAACCATACAGCAGGCATGGTGCAAGTCACCCTCCGGTTTCCGTCTTGTTTTATCTTTGCTCATGCCAGGGATGTTTCACATGCTGAGATACACTCCACAGCCGCAAAGCTCACATTCGCTATCTCACGGCTCAGCACAGCAGCCCGAGGCCTTACTACCCTATTATCCAAACCTGACAAGGAAAGAAGATTGAGGCTGGGTAAGGTTTAAGAATATGAGCTGTTTGAACCTTTTTAGAATTCCTATTTTCCTTAAGAATCTAAGGTTTTTTTTTTTAAAAAAAAGTTATTTTCTACAATTCCCACAACCAATGTGATCTTTGCCTCTAAAATGGAAAAGAATGTTCTCCCCTTAGTAAAAGGCAATTATCTCCTGCATTGTGGTCCAAACATGCAAACAGAGCAGAACACTTGAAACTTTGACTCTCAATTTAGGCACTGCATATGCTGTGATGGGGCAGGGTGGGGGGTCCTCCGGTCTGTCCCATATTTTTCTGGGTAGTTTCAAGTTAGCGTGGTGAGATATATTTCAGAAACTTGACCGCATCCATCAGCCAGGTCTAGAGCTGTGGGAGCTAGACAAGTTACTTTCCTTCCTGGTGCCTCCATCTTTTCTCATTGATAAACTGACAACTAAGACTCAGTGATTTCTCTCCTCCCTCCGAACCCTGAAATTGCACTCACTCCTTTCTCCTTAATCAAGCACATCTCGCATTCCCGGGACATGCCAGATGCACTGTTGATGCTGGGAGGGCGTTTCTCCAAACCTGGAGGAGAGGTTATTTGCTGACAGTTCCTGCCAAGTCCCCTTCATGCGACCAAGCATCTTTAGCCTCCTAACACACAGAGCTGTGAGTTTCCTCTGTGCCCTGTCCCCCGCACTAAGAGGTCTGCGTTCTCCTCTCTTGTTCTTTTCTATAGTAGCACTGAGCGTGTACTCAATCAGCCACAGTGCCAGGCACAGTGCTAAGCAGCTTTCATGCATGACGTCATTTAACCCCAACAATAATCCTATTCAGTGGATAATATGATTAGCCCGACTTACCGATGAAGAAACTGGCAACTTATCCAAAATGGCATGCTTGAAACATAATGGGGACAGAGTTCCTGTTTGGGATGATGAAAACTTCTGGAAATGGATAGAGGTGGTAGATGGGTGAGATTGGGAATGTATTTAATGCTGCAGTTTTAAATGGTTTAGGGGTATGTTGGTGCATGTGGGAAGCTGAGATAAGAAGGCTGCCACAAGTTCAAAGTCAGCCTGGGCTACACAGTGAGGTCCAGAACAGCCTGGACTGCAGAGTGAGACCTTGTCTCAAAATAAAACAAAATAAAAGGCTAACATGTTAAATTCATGGTACACATATTTTTTACCACGAAAAAAGGAAAAAAGTAGGATTGAGGATAGAGCTCAGTTGGTAGAATATTTGTCTAGCGTTCAGGAAGCCCTGGGTTCAGTTCCTAGCACCACATAAAACTAGGCATGGAGGCACATGTCTGAAATTTCAGCACCCAAGAGGTGGAGGCAGCAGAATCAGAAGTCCAAGGTTATCCTTGGCTATATATTAAGGTCAGCCTAGGCTACATGAGATTTGTCTCAAAGAAAGGAAAAAGTGAAAGAAGGGAGGGAGGGAGGGAGAGAAGGAGAAGGGAGGAGAGGGGGAAGAGAAAGAGAGAGGGAGCATGAGCCAACTAGTCAGGGGTGGAGGAGGGAGAGAAGGAGGAAGGAAAAAATAAAGAGAAGGAGGAAGGGAGGGAGGAAAGAAAGGCAGGTCAAAAGTAAACACTATGTCTCATCTATTGTTACAAATAGGACTCAGAAATGGAGCTTATGAGTTTGACTAAATTAAATCTCTTGTCAAATAATTAGATGTGTATAATATTATCTTGATATTTGTCTGAGACTGTTTTTGTAGCTACAACACGATCAAGGTTTTATAGAAAATGTTTCCAGGTATGGGATTTTTCTAATAATGAATAAGAGGGTTTCTAAACCTGTGTGTCAAAGTAAGGTGTGTGTGTGTGAGAGAGAGAGAGAGAGAGAGAGAGAGAGACAGAGACAGAGAGACAGAGATAGAGAGACAGAGAGAGAGACAGAGAAACAGAGAGACAGAGACAGAGAAACAGAGATATAGGGTCTCATTTAAGTCTGTCTAGCCTCAAACTTGTAGCCAAGGATGACATTAAATGGGTCTTGCCTCTACTTTCTCAGGGATGCAATTATAGATGGACACCACCACACCCAGCGTATGGAGTGCAGGATGTTGAACCTGGGGTCTCATGAATGTTAAACAATTACCGTACAACCCAGCTACACTCCCAGCCCTTAAAATGGGCTTGTCACACTGTTGCATTGTTCCAAGGTTTCATGGCCTTTCTAAGTTACTGGCTTTTTTAATCAAGGACCAAGAAAAGGAAATTCAAAATCTCTGTATTGTATTCTCAGTTTGTTTGTTTGGTTTGGTTTGGTTTTTGCCTATAGCACTTCTCTTTGTTGATGTTTCTCTGGCTTTTCTGGTTTTGGGTTTTTGGTTTGTTTCGGTTTTGCTTTTATATTTTGGAACTCAGTTTCTAGGAGCATACAAGTTTAGAATTATGGCTCTACTCAGCTGTTCGCCCCCTATTGGTCGCTATGTATAACCCATCATCATCAATACCTTTAGTCTTCCAGGCTGCTTTATTCCTACACTAACAGCAATCGCCTGTTTTTTGTTTGGTTAAAATTTAACTCCTTGTAAGATGTGGTGGCGCACGTCTTTAATCCCAGCACTTGGTGGGGTGGGCAGAGGCAATTGCATCTCTGTGAGCTTAAGGCTGAGAAAGCAAGGTCCATGGCAGCAGGGCTGGTACACAGAGAAGCCCTGTCTCAAAAACGCAAGCAGGCAAAGAAATGTAGCTGCCGTTGTTCTCTCACCCTTTGCGGTTTATGTCCTTTGTGTTTCTTACAAACAACACATAGGTAGGTTTTATAGTAATTCCAGCTACATCTCCTTTGAGCTCTACAATACCATACAATGGAAAAAAATGCTTTTTTGATTGTTTTGTTTTGTTTTTTGAAACAGGTGTCTCTGTGTAACAGTCCTGGCTGTCCTGGAACTTGCTTTGTAGACCAGGCTGACCTCAAACTCACAGAGATCTGCCTGCCTCTGCCTCCCGAAAAGAACCCTCTTATAGTCAGCCCATAGGTTTTAGGGATTCATTTCCATGAGATTTTCTGGTTTTCTCATTGAAGGACATCCATGAGCATGAACTTCACAATTTCACATACCCCTTACAGAATGACAAACAACAACAACAACAACACTGAGGCTTCTTCCTCAGTCTGTGGTGTTGCTCCATTGCATCTGGTAAGCTTCGAATGGCATCTTGTCTCTCCCATCCCTCCACAATTCACAGCCACAGCCAACTTCTCCGGTTTCCGCCCATGTGCTGGTCTTACCAACCTATTGTGCCAACAGTGACTTGTGCAGAGCGTCACTTCCTTGAAAACAGACCTAGATTTGAAGCTTGAGTCCCCCAAAGAAAGAAAAGATCCTTGAAGATGTTGCTACAGTTTTCCTTCTCTGCTACCAGTCACCCCCCTCCAAAATGTTGAAAAACTGCTCCGGCCTTTGTCCAAGACAAAGCCAAGAATACCTTGACAGTATTTCCCAGCAGCTTCCTTCTCTAGTCTTCCTTTCTTTCTTCAGTGGCACAGCACTGGGGCATCAGGCATGGTAGTCAGACACTTGGACAATGAACTACACCCCCACACACACCCCTGCACGTTACGCTGGGTCCTTCCTTTTCTCTTTTTCCTCCTTTCTAGATATAAATGTCTGTCCTCAGCAAGCATTTATTGAGCATTTGCTATATAGCATATTTTATATTTTATCATTTTATCTTGACAACTCTATGATAAGGGCATAAGTCTTATTTCCCCCTCAAAGGGACCTCTGGAACTTTGAAGTTCTAAAAAAGCTAGGCTGTGGATCAATAAAAAACAAGTGAGCAAGATATAATGAAATATATTTAAAAAGGGGTGCTAGTCTTTTGGGTATAGACCCAAAGGATGCTCAATCGTACCACAAGGACCATGTTCATAGCAGCATTGTTTGTCATAGCCAGAACCTGGAAACAATCTAAATGCCCCTCAATGGAAGAGTGGATAAGGAAAATGTGGGTACATTTACACAATGGAGTACTACACATCAGAAAAAAATCAGCCTACAAATCACAATCCCAGAGAACCTAGACAACCATGAGGACCCTAAGAGAGACATATGGATCTAATCTACATGGGAAGTTAGAAAATGACAAGATCTCCTGAGTAAACTGGCAGCATGGGGACCATAGGAGAGAGCTGAAGGAGAGGGGAGAGGAAAGGAGGGGAGCAGAGAAAATTGTATAGCTCAATAAAATCAATAAAAAAAAGAATTTAAAAAAGGGAGTACTAGAGAGATGGCTCAATGGTTAAGAGAGCTGGTTGCTCTTGCAGAGAACCCAGGTTTGATTCCCAGCACCCACATGGCAGCTCACAACCATCTGTAACTCCAGTTCCAGAGGATTCAGTGCTCTATTCTTGCCTAGAGGGTTCAGGGCACACTTACATGCATGTAGGCAAAATATGCATACACACAAAATAATAAAATAAAAATATTTTAAAAACCAATACCTTATTCCCTCTTTCCTCAGCTGGTCCCTTCTCTGGCCTGGAGGGCATGGTATACACGTGGTACCTTTACATACATGCAAGCAAAACAAACACACAAAATAATAAAATAAAAATTACAAAAAGGGCATCACACCCGCACTCCACCGCTAACCCCTTCTCTGGCTTCCCACATAATCAGGCAGCCTTCGCGACTTTGGATTCCAGCTACTGTAGCAAGAAAGGTCATCAGTGCCTCGATCGTTTCATCTCACAACTGCAAAAATGCTCCCTAGCCCCAGAACAGCAGACACATAACAGTCCAAGACCATGATCCGCCGAGGAAGCTCTCACGCTCACCTCTCCAAACTCCAGATCTGCAAGGTTTCTGAAAGCCTTAAGATTCGACTCCTGTTCCCCAAAACTCAGGGCATTGGCTGCTGTGTATTCCTATCTCCCTATGCACTTTGTGTTGCTGGTCCAGTCTCTGAGGCTCCTAAGAGGAACAGCATGAAGAGTTCTTTCTTCCAACTCTACCTCCCAGAAACCCAGAGACAGGGACCACACGGTGTGGCCTGGGAACAAAATTCATTTGCTGGCTCTCTTGCAAGAGTGAGGTGTGACAGGAGCTGTAGGCTTCTGGGAACCTCTTTGTTCATCTTTTTAATTATTCTTATTTCCTCTTACTTCATTTGTTTCTAAGTGTGTGCACTTGCACACACACACCACAGCACACACATGGAGGTCATAAGGGTTGAGCTCAGTTTGTTGGGCTTGTTGGCAGTGCCTCTAACCTACTGTGCCATCTCTCTGGCCCCTGGCTCATTATTTCAAGAGAATACGGGACGGTGGGGAAAGCTCGCACTGGTTTTTACTCAGTGAACTGCGTGGTCCGACAGTCACCCCCATGCTTCACAGGGAAAACCAGATGGAACTGGAATGTCTCACTCAGCTTCAAGGGTCACCCCTGTTCTATGGGACCACCAGCCACAGGAGAAGAAGACAAGAACCAGACCATGCCAGAACCTTTGCATCAGGACATCCCCTCTGTCCCAGCATCTGTCACCCACCTTCTGAGGAGTTCCCAAGATGTTCCCTCATGTTGAGGCTTCTTAAAGATTCCCTGAAGAGAACAAACAACAGAAGGTGCCAGTTTCAGAGCTGAGACCTTAAATGGCATGCAGTTTTGATGGGGAGTCAGGAGAGAGCCTCACTGAGGGGAAACCAAGAAAAACAAAAAGGTTGGAGTGCCAGGAAAGTGGAAGGTAGCTGCCAGCCTCTATTTATCTGTGACAGAGGAACTAAGGCTCTAAAAGGGGAAATGACTGACCAGAGATCACAGCCAAACCTAGAACTTGAACCCAGGCCCCCACCTCGCTGTCCAGAAGTCTCACACCACAAGGCCGCATGAAGATACACAGGCTTCTTTATTAGACAGGGAAGGGTCTTGGTAAAATTGTGACTGCTGCTTTATCGTGGCAAAGAATTTAATTAACTGCCACATTTCTTGTCCCGGGCAGTGAATAATTTAAATCTTAATACTGGGGCTGGGAGAGGAGCTCAGTGATAGAGTGTGTGCTGAGCACAGGGACCCAAGCAGTCTCCAGCACCAAAGCAATGAAAATAAAAATGCTTGTTAAATAGTTTCAGGACAGGCTCCAAAGCTACAGCGAACCTCTGTCTTGAAAAATTTTTATTTATTTGTTGTGTCTGTGCACGTGAGAGGTGGAGTGAGGAGCACCAGGGGGCTCATGGGGACAACTTTTAGGAGTCTGTTCTCTCTTTCTACCGTGGGTCCCAGGATCAAACTCAAGTTGTCAGGTTTGTGTGACCTCCCTCCGCCTTTCCTTACCCCATACCCACGTTTTTCCTTTATTGCCCAACCCTTTTTTGTTCGTCCTTTCATTTCGTGTTGGTATTGTATGGTTCTGTGTGATATCATGCATCGCGTATGGTATCTTACTTGTTAAACGGTATCAGCTTGTGTGTCTGACCAGGCACCAAAACATAAGGGATGTGTCTGCTAAACAGGAGATTTCACTTCACCAGGCCTGTCTTAGGGTAGCCTGACAGGAGTTCACCCAGAAGGAAGTATGTGCCTTGACTGACAGCCTGCCACCCCCAGAATTTCCCTGGGGGGATCTCTACCCTCAGAAAGATTGCTAAATTCTCTGGCACCCCTCCCCTTGCCCACCTCACCTGCCACTGCCCTTTAGATGCTGTTTAAATGCCCAACATTATTGTCACTATAGATCATTGGGATCGGCTTCCTGGGTCGTAGGGACGATGGCAGAATGATGCACACCAGTGTGTTTATTATTTAGGATACAGTATATGTGCTTTATGTTGATTGCCCTGAGGAGCATCAGAAGCATAACTAACGTCCAAAGTGTTGGCAACGATCTACCTTTGCAATACTATTTGCATAGTGTACGGCACTGTTTAGCAGAGGAAAAATGATCCTAAGTGACATTTCTCGTCTGCTACCGCCTCACCCTGCTTGTGCGCCCGCAGGATAAATGCTGTTTTGTTTTGGGTTTGGTTTGGTTTGGTTTTGGGTTTTTCTTTTTTTTTTTTTTTTTTAATATCAGCTTTGAATTACATAACGGTGCTCGTGTTTGTTTGAGAAGGCCGTGGAATGGTGTGATTATGGAGAAAGCAGGATCTTGGGGGCTAACAGACTTGCATCCCGAAGTCATTTAAAGCACTCTGCAATGTCTCCTCTTTATAAAATGGGGGTTCTCGTGGCTGTGAGACTGTCGATCACGGAAGCAAAGCCCCCCCCCCCCCACCAAACAGCACTGTGCTTGCCTGGGAGTTGCTAAGCATGGCCCCCTTTGTTTTAGGTAGTGTTTGGAAATGCCCATTCAGTACACTTGGCAATTCAAGATTGTGAGCAAGCCCACCACCTTCCCTACCCTGTACTTTTCCTCAACAATCCTTGGGCCTCCCTGGCCATGTTATATATGCAGATGATCTGTTTGAAGCTGCCAAACACAGAGGGGACACTGATTTTATTTTATGAACAATGGTTAAGTGTCTCCTGAGTGCTGGCTACTGGGAAATAAATATTATAGATTTCATCTATTCATTCATTCATTCATTCTAAACAACCTATCCTCCAAATGACCCCCTCCCTCTTCCTTCTTTCCTATCCCCTTTTTAATCTCTCTCTCTCTCTCTCTCTCTCTCTCTCTCTCTCTCTGTCTCTCTCTCTCTCTCTCAATCCCAGAGGCCTAGCAGTTTTTTTGCCCAATTGGATGTTATTTTTCATTTTCTTCTTGTCACTACCTAGTGTCCAAATTTATTTAAATCATCCTCAGACACAATCCTACAAGATATGAATCACATCTGAGGCAGGCTTTTTTTTCCCCCTTCGAACTTGTCAGCCGTCTCACTTATGATTGACAAGATTTCCATTCCCGTCATTTCTACTAATTCTGCTTCGAATCTGTATATTTAATGAACACACCAATTGGTCCCTCGTTATCAGTCAGAGCCATTTTTTTTCCATGGATAATGCTCTGATTTTATAATTTATCGTGCATGGTGGCTGCCTCTAAATGAAATTCAGCGAAGGGCTTGTCCGGTTCCTATTAAAACAATATCTGGCACATGAATACAATCATGAGATTTCCCCCCACCCCTGGACTCCCCCTTTGTGCATACGAACAGTTTCATGTTCCTGTTAGACTTCTAAAGCACAGTAATGCTTTTCTCACCCAAAAGTATGTTGAATTTTATAACTCTGCACAAAGACAAAAAGAAAATCAAGAGATGGCTTACCAAAAAAAAAAAAAAATTCTCCAATGCAAACACAATCTGACACATGCTAAAAATTGCCCGAAGCACTGGTGAGTTGCAGTGCCTCTCCCGAGGCAGATAATTCATTAGGAAATAGCCTCATGCCCTGTGTAGCAATTGAACAAAAATATTTATTTGTGGTACTCTCAGATGATAAGGGGAGCAGGGTTTCTTTGGGAGAGAGGGGGGAGGGGAGGCCCTCACTGGCTACCCACCATAAGCATTGCAAATGAATCCTTAGCCTTCCTGCTGCAATCTAGGTCAGTATGGAGCAGTGGGATGATGGGGTGGCTTTTAAATCTGCTGTAGGCTCCCGTCGATCTGCTTAGAAGGCACAGGAGGCCCAGTTACCCTGGACTGGAACATTCCAAGGGAAATTGAGAGATACTCTTCACCTGACCCACAGAGTCATCAGAAATAAAGAGGGCTATACCATCGGATGAATTACATTGAAACACACGCAGGCTTTAATTTTCCTTGTCCTGCTTTTTAAGACCTAAACAGGATTTGCCAGTCAGATTTCCTTCCAGCCTCCAGAATATATGGATCCTTCTTTTAAAATACAACAGGCTCCTACGACCCAGGTGGGGACTTTGCAAATCACCTCCCCGTGTTGCAGAAAAAGATAGGAAATACAAGTGTCCTCCAACAAGCCATGATCTGTTTTCCTTTTAGCTTTCTTTTGAAAAAAATTAGGGGGTTTGCACGCTATGAATAATTCATCAAATAAAACAGAAACAAAATAAATTGACTAGTGTCTGCCACCTGATAAACTAAACTTCAACCAAAGACCCTTGTCAAGGACTTTATTCTTCCTTCAGAATGAGTAATGGAAGGCTGTTGTTTCCAGGGGTCCAGGCTTAGTGGGTCCTTCCTCAAAACTGCTTCTGCCAGCTTTAATATGATGACTTAGTTCGCTAGGTCAAAGTCCCTGACACTTTCCCCAGGCTCTCCTCCCACAACACGCACAAACTCGATCTGTGTATTTTTCTGCACATGCCCCCTTATGCCGCTATAACTAGAGAAATGTAAGGAGAAACATCTGAATATCAAAATTCAGCCTAAGCAAAACACTAAACAAACCAGTCAGAACAGGCTGTTTCTTTTAACTTTTAGTAGGCCCTTTTCTCTATATTTTAATTACCACACCATACTTGTATCTATTTATGGGACAGCCTGTGATCAATCAATATGTATTCATAATGTGTAGCTATCAATTCAGAGTGATTAGTGATTCCAGGTCCGCAAAATTTTAGCATTTCTATATGATGGAAAACCTTCAAAATCTTTTTCAGTTACTTTGAAAATAGCATATATTGCTTTAGGCTATTATTACCCTAAGCTTTATTTGACAAAAAAAAATCATAAGAAAAAAATTTTAAAGTACAAATATGATTTAAGAAAAAAAATTTAACAACATAAAAATAAAAAGACCTGGGTTTTGTTCTACTAGGAATCAACTTTGTGGGTCTAGAAGGAATTTTTCCATCTCTCTGGGCCTTGCTTTCTTCTTTAATATATGTCAAAAGGAATCAAACACCTCTTGGGTTCTATGGTTAGCTATTCTGTCCAAATACCACCTCTAATTTTTTTTTTTTTTTTTTGCTGTGTTTTGTTTTTGGAAAGACGAGGTAACTGCAGAAGTCTCTGCAGCTATTTCCAAAGATGTGAACTGACGTTCCCAGAAAACAGAAGCACTTCCGAATCTGCTGAAGCTGATATAAAGCTTGCTAATGAGGGAGTCTCAGCATAGAAATGATCTTCCAGAACAATGTTGAGTGTCTTCAGATGAGTTTATAAAAAAAAAAAAAAAAAAAAAAAAAAAAAAAAAAAAAAAAACCTTTCTCTCCCCACCCCCACCTCCAACATTACTGAAAAGGCCTGAGGAAAATAGCTGGTATCAGACACACAGAAGAGAAGTAAAAACAAACTTGGCTTCTTATGCGTCTGAATATTTCACTGGGGATAGAGTTTTCTATTCCTAAACTGGAAGGTGATAGAATATTCTGTTTCAGGACATCTTTTTTTTTTAAGCCATTTAAAAGTACTGCAGAATGTTATTTTGATTTCTGCCAGAGGATAAAGGGCTCCCCCGAATGCAAACAACAAGCAAAGAATGCGCTAGAGGCTCCGCCATCATATTAAAAATTAAATCGGGCTGCATTTCATAATGGGCGCTCTCTCTCTCTCTCTCTCTCTCTTCCCCCCCTCCATCTTCTCACCGTGGAAATCGCACTCAGACGGTTTTTCTTCACTGGGGCATCAGCTGAGGTCAGAACCCTGCTTCTCTGAACAGGGAACCACAAATGTCACTGACACATGTCACGGCTTGGCAAATAATATATTTCTTTCCAGTCCCCTGTCCCTTCCGTTTACCCACCCTCATGCATGTGCTAAGCTGAAGGGCACCTCTCAGTCTTCCTTCCTTCCTTTGGTGGGACCAGCAGGAGGCATGCCATTCACAATGAATTCAAAAGTGCTTCTCTTTTGATTTCTGTTGTCTTTATTTTAACCTCAAGAAGAGAGAGAGATTGAACTCAGTCTTCACCCCGGGCTACGCTAATACTTAGGTCATGTCTGAGCTCTCTGGGGAAGCCCTGCTTTATCCCATCCGAGGGGCAATGCTGTCTTTTCAGTGGGGCTGTACAGCTGTCCAGCCATATGGGCCCCAAACAGCTCAGTCAATCCGATTTGGGGGGGTTACAATGTAATTTCTTAACGTGCTAGTATTTGGGGTGAGTTTGATCAAGCGCATAGACAGCCCTTAAGCCCAAGGGTTTAGGTTTTAAGAAGCCATTACAAATGGTTCAGCATCCGTTCAGACTGGTTAAAAACAGATATGAAATCTGTGGCTGGGGGAGGGGCAAGGACTCCTGACCCCCTGGTTGAAGAAAGTCCCAGGGGTATGCTCTAACTATTAATTCAGCATCAGCTGCCATATCTCCCCCCACCCGCCCGCCCCTTTTTCTCCCTTTCTTTTTTAACCCTGGGCTCATCATTTAAGGCGTTCCCACTCCGGCCTGGTCTGCGGAGCCTGTTACAAAACCAAGTCTCAGCTCCCCCACCCCACCCCACCCCCGCGCGCGCTCTCCACGCCGCATGATGAGAGAGCCAGCATCCCCGCAATGCCGCAAAGGCGCAGAACTGCATTGAAACCGTCCTCAAGCTAAACAAAACCAGGCCTTTCTGACAATCTAGCAAAAGCCAGCAACCTCCATGTGCCGTTGATCTTCAGTCAACTGACTGGACCTTAAGTCACAGCCCCATTCTTCCCTGGTGCAGGGGTTCGAAACTGTACGCCAAAGGAATGCTTAATAGACAGAACATACAAGAGTCCTAAATCTAAAAACCTTTATCAAAATGGTGGAAAGTATGGCTAAGTTACCGGTAATAGATCTTGTCCACCAGAGAATTGCAATTTGGTCGGGACTGTTATCAGCGTGGTCAGTGTTCCCAGAAAGATAGCCTAGTGGTGGCCTTGGCCAACCAGCTACATTTTTTTAATTAAAATCTGTCGCAAAGATGTTTTCTAATTCTTATAAATCCCTCCCAAGATTCTCAGTTCTAGAAAGTAAAAAAAAGAAAAAAAAAAACAAAAAAACCCTGCTTATTTTCAAAGCCACTAGCGGCACATTGTTGAAGAAAAAAAAAAGCAAGTAGAGGAGGTTTTGTGACAGTCATTCTTCTCGTGGGGTCCACACCTAACAATTGACAGAAGCAGACTTGAATCTAAGGGGACATCCCTGTAGATCCATCCTGACTAGGTAGGTGCTTCCCCCTGGCCAGCACTGGCCATTGGCGACAGCCACGTTTAGACTGCTTTTAGCTACCCAAGCTTGTTCTCCCTACGTCTAGATGTCCTGAATCCAACATAGACCAAGAAACACTTGGTTTTGTTTTTTGGGGTTTTTTTTTCTTTTCTTTTCTTTTAAGTCATTAAAGAAAAGCAGGCGTTGGGAAAGCAGATGGGCCAGCGTGTGCGGGTCGGGGCTGCCTCGCGGCTGCTGCAGTAGCCCCTTTGGGAAGACAGATTTCTCTTTGCAGGCGCTGGGGCTCGAGGTGGGGGAAGGTCTTTTTGGTTTGCTCTTATGGGGACATTCATTCTGGGTCCTTCTTTAAGACCACAGCTAAGTCGGTGCTCTTGGAAAAACAGTCACACAGCCATACAACTACAACAAAAGGCGCCTCCCCGAAGTGGCTCTCCACGTCCTCAGGACGGGTGGCCGGACGTGTAGACGCACTTTTGTGCCTCTGTAATCTCGGACGTCCATCTGGCCCGGGCGGGCGAGGGCGGGCGGGAGGGCGCGGGCAGGGGAGGGGCGCGCGCACGCAACTAGAACCGCGAGCACGCGCGCCGCTCTCCTTCACTTTCACCTTGACTGCGGGGGGGGGGGGGGGGAACGAGACAAGAGACTAAGGTCCTCCACCCCCCCCCTCCGCCATTCGTCTTCCCACCCCCATCACTGTCCTGCCCAGACGCCAGCCTAGGGCGGGGTGAGGAGGAGGCTGCACTGGCACTGGCGCTCGGGTCGCCGCACCGCCCCACAGCCTCACGCTCTCGCTCTCCGCAGTGACGGCAACCGCAACCGCAGCAGCACCCAGTTCCATCTTCACCCGCCTGGCCAGCGCCGCAGCTGGCGGGAACCTAGCGATTCGGGCTGAGGAGGACGAGCGGAAGACACAGGGAAGGTGTCCCAGCCCCACCCCACCCCACGCCATTGGCCGAAGCGCAAGAAGCAAAGAGTGGGCTAGACGCGCTGTTGCTGTTGCACCGAGGGAGCGAAGAAGGGAACAAGAGAGCGTGATAGAGCGGTGCAGGCAGGTATAGGATTGAACCCCCCGAGTCCGCCCAGAGGACTTTGTCAGGGCCTGGGGCGGCTAGGGTGGCTTCAAGGGATCGGAGGGCTCGGACCACTGCAGATGCGGCGCATGTGGGCGCTGCGAAAGCTCCCCCTTCTCCCAGGATCTAAACGGATAAACGGAAGCGCGTGTAAATGTGGGGGTGCGAATCGCCACCTCCGGCCTTGGCTTTCCCGCTTTTGCGAGCACCCCCACTTCTCACTTTCCCCAAATCCGCATTTTCCTTGGCACAGCCCTCCCGAACACCGAGGAGAGGGAGGTGCCCGGGGGCAGTGAGAGTGACGTGTGTTGGTGCAGAGGGGGTGGAGGGCTGCGGGCCGGGCTCTGTGGACCGACTCCTAATCCTCTTGTTTTCGGAACCGTCAGCAGATGTGGCTTCTCTTAGCTGAATAATCCGTTAAGGGAATGATAATTTTTAAAAAGGACCGCGGCCTCACCCCGCGAGGACAGTGAAGGAGATCAGAGCTTGGTGAGGCTAAAAGAAAAGGCTCTAAATTCATTCTCTCTCTCTCTCTCTCTCTCTCTCTCTCTCTCTCTCTCTCTCTCTCTCTCTGCCTTCCTCTCTATCCCCTCACTCCCCTCCCCCTCTCTCCTCCCCCTTCTCCCCCATCCCCTGCAATCCGCACTCGACGCGAGTTCACGCGCAGGGCTGGATTTCCAAGCTGCACTGCAACTTCTCAGCGCGTTATTATTATTCATCTGAGGGTGCAGCCTCTGCAACCTTCGCCTCCTGCGCTAGCATCCTTTTCCCCCTGGCCGCGGCCACCAGCAGTGCAGTCCCTTCTGCACACAGGCTCTGGTTCACTACAGGAGGATTCTGGTTTGGGATTTTTGGTTTTGTTTTAGTTTTGTTTTTGTTTTTTAAATTCTCTTCGGGGTCATTACCACGATGCCTAGTTTTATCGTTAGCTTTTCCTCCAGTCAGGTGGCGCAACTACCAGCTCCTGCTGGCAGCTCTTCCTTTCCACCAGACAAGGAAGCGCTTGGGGCTTGGCCAGGGAGGCCGCTCCCTGATTGCGGGGCTGCCTTTAGCCTCCGCAACTCTCCCGCATTCATCTGCATCTATATATTATCCCCATTCTTTTTTATTCCAACAGATCTGCCTTTGCTTTGGACTGGCTGAAACACTGCGGACTGCAACCAATGTCTTTTAAAGGAGAACAAAAAGATGAGGCTCTTGTGCGGACTCGGGACAAAGCGTCTTGGGCTCGGTGACAAGGGACGCGCGGAACTCTGGCTCCCCGATTGGAGAGATCGACACAGCCCAAGGGCACCCCGCAGGGCTTGCGGACCTCTGAGGGTATTCAGACTCAATTTTATTGATCTTTGTGGCATGCTTTAAGAGGGTCAGTGTTAGGTAGAGGCTGTGTCCCCCCGCCCTGTTGGGTGGGTGGGAAACTGAATGTAGGTCCAATCCAACTTGTCCTACATACCCCTCTATCTCTCCTTTTTTTCCCTTAGATATTAGAAAGAGGAATGGGAACCTGAAGGCTTAGAAAAGAGAAGCAGTGAGTGGGAGCCACCCCCCAAAGGCTAAGGCAGTAGAATGTGGGGTTGGCCAGGTGAAGAGAGCTATGGGTTAGGAGGCATCTGCCCCACTCTGGTGCCCTGGGTGAGTTGTATAGAGAATGACAACGTGGCTGTCTGTTGAAAACAGTCTTGAGAAATTGGCATCTACAAGCATAAGGTGACTGGACTTGTGTGTAAACAGATTGATGGAGGGCAGAGAGGGAGGGGGCTTAAAATAATGTTTTATTGTCCCAATGGGTTTGAGGATCTCTCCTCCACCCCATCCAGCTACGTTATATAGGAGTGACCTTTTAAATCGACGCCCACCCTTTACCCCTGTAAAGCCGGTTGACAGGGGTGGGTGGGGTGGGGAGTGTGTGGGGGTGCTCTCTCGCTCTCTCTCCCCTCCCCCTTCCCCGTCTCCCTCCTCCCTCCGTCTCCCCCTCCCTCTCCCTTCACTCCTCCCTCCCTCGTTCTCCCTTCACTCCCCCCTCGCTCCCTCCCTCCCTGCTGCATTTTGCATGAGCTATCTAGGTCATTAGCATTTTAGCGTATGCAAGACTTGACAAGGCTGATGAGGGGCCAGATGGGCCTCGCTCTTATTTATTTTTTTTTCTTTTCCTTTTTCCCCTCCACCACTTGGGACCTAAGCGAGAGGACCGCAGCAGGAGAGTTCCGGAAGGCTGATTCCCATAGATCCTGGTAGCGGCTGCTGCAGCTCAACCCTGCGGCACGCCCGGCCAGGCTGCACCAGGACTCTACGCTCGAGGTAAAGGCGGCGGCCACACGCCCTGCTCAGGCATCGGTCGCTGGGCCCGTTTCCCATCCCTTTCCTCACCGTCATCTCCCTCCTCCTGGCCCCCCTCAGTTTCCTAGGCGAAGCTGAGAGCGACCTGGGTGGGTAGGACTCGCTGCGGTGGGGCGAGGTGGGGTTGATGTTTTTTTATTGTCTGGAGCTGCAGGGAAGGCGAGGCACGCGGAGAGGGGTGAGGGAGTCGGGGTAATTAACACGGGGGAGGCACCCCTCCGTCTCCCACTTACACCCACACCCCGAACCCTCCACCCCCCTCCTCTTTGCAGGAAAAAGCTTGGAAACGAAAGGATGCGGGAGAACAAAGAGCCTTTGGAGGACGTGGCTGTTATCTCATTGTCTGTGACTGGGGGAGCTGCGGTAGGAAGGATGCGGTGGTCCTTAGCTCATCGCTTTCCCCCACCCCACACCCTCCCCGCTGTCAGTGCGCACGCATACGCGCCGCCAGCTTTTTCTTTCTCATTCCTCTTTTTCTCATTCCACCTTCTTCCATCCCCTCCCTTTCTTTCACCTTTCCTTCTTCCCTCCCTCCCTCCCGAGACCCCCTTCCTCCCTTTTATCCTCTCTCCCTTCCTCCTCCTTCCCTCCCTCCTCCTTTCCTTTTCCTTCCTTCCTTCCTTCCTTCCTCAGGAGAAAGGCCTCTCTCTCCGTGTTCACAGCGGACCTTGATTTAAATGTCCATACAATTAAGGCACGCGGTGAATGCCAAGAATGGGGCTGTCTGAGCACCTTGGGTCCTCGAGGGCCTGCCACAGAAGGATCGACCCAGCCCAATGCTCTGGGCAGAACTCAGCGCTGCAGCTGCAGGCGCCACAGGAGGGGCAACGGGCTGCTGAATGCCTCGTACCGCAGCCTTTTAGGGTGGGGATGTGTGTGGCTAGGCTACCGACAAAGAGGGGCTTGTGCAGATGCAAACAGAGTCTAGGAAAGAAACAACCCATTCTGTGACAGAAAACACGGATCGATGCAAACGGGTGGTGGTGGGAGTGGGAGATGGTCTGGGAGCTGTTGGAGAGTGAAGAGTGCGTGTTAGCTTCTGGGACCCTGCCCATTGTACAAGGTCGACAGGTTCCTCCATATCTGTTTTTGTCCTGGGCTTTCAATTTGCCCTTAGACAAATACTAATAATCTGGTACCCATGCGACTGGCAGACTGCCCCAGAGCCTGGACTGCAGCTACATTGTGTTCTGCTTGGGGTTGGTAGGGTATTCTTTGCGGGAAGCTGTTTGTCACACTTTGGTGGAGAGCTGTGAGCATTTGACAAGCTTAAGCAGATCTCCGGGATGAAGGCAACCAGCAAATTTGCTCATGAACAGCACACAGACTCCATCAAAGCTGACAGCTAACCCAGGGCTCCAAGGAGGGCTCCCCAGCCTTCTCAGGGCTCTGACTGAAGTTTCAGGCAGAGGTCCAGAGTTGCAGGAGAGGTGCAGTGCCCCCAAAGGGCGGGCTACTCTGTTTGCTCTTAAAACCGGGACAGAAGGAAAAACAGCATGTGCGCAGGTGGGGGGAGGGAGGGGTTCTGAGGAAAGTCTGTTTTGAAGCTGGCGGTCCAGGAACAGAAAGGGTTAAGCCACCCTCATCCCGAAGCACCTGCTTCCCAAATCAGCCCCCAGCAGCAGCTGGTCCTGGAGACCCCCGGCCCAGTTCCATCTCCATCTCAGTGTTGACGGCCAACCTGCAGTGGATGGATGGTGGCCTGGTGACCGACCTAACCTCATTAATTTCCAGGTGGAGAAGATGGAGGAGGGGCAGGTCCCAGGCGCAGCAGAGGGAAGGAAAGGAGGCCAAGGGCTGGCCTTCCCACCCAGGAAGCAGGCTGTAGCCCTTCCCCCTGCTGTCACGCCAGAGGCCTGCCTTTGCAAGGCCAAGCCCATAAAGGATGTTTAGGAGTTTAATCTGATTCCTAACACAGTAATCAGGATCTAAAAGGGCATCCATTGAAGTTAATGGAAGACTCTTTTCTCTGCCTCCTCTAGTCTCATAAATTAATATTGGAGAGTATCATGGGTCAACACCTCTCCGGCCTAGTTTCCTCAGGAGTACTTACTATTTCTTGAATATCTACTCTGCGTCCGTCTTTGTGATAACCTCATCTTAAAGGCTAAACTTCGTCACAGAAGGGAGTGTTAGAGCTAGCTGGGCTGAGGTTAAATGCGCCACCTTCCACATAGGCTTTCCCAGAACCTTCTCTGCTCTGCAGAAATGAGCCACAGCCTGCTCGCTCTTGTAGGAAGAAAGCTGCAGTGTACACATCATGGGGACTGACTGCAGGGGCTTGGCCGACTGAATCCTCTAGAGAAAGCTGGGCTGTGAGGAAGGGAAAGCCTTAGCAATGGCTGTCCTGAGAGAGGCCGTAGCCATTGCCTTCAAAATCTCCCTCCCTTGAAATGAGATTTGACCCTGTCCTGGGACACCCCACCCTTTATGGATATGTTGGAAGAGAGCAGTCAGTGTACTGTACCATTTTGGGGGTGTACCCATTGCTTCCCCCCTCCATGCCCGATGAGATGTTATTTTGCCTTCAAGCCTTGGCCTAAGCTGCTGATGGCCCAACCCCCTGTACCGCAAACGTCCCCATTAGCAATCCTCTGCTCAGTAATTGCTTCCCCATGATTCCTTCAAATGTCCCCTCGACCTTCACTGATACTTCATCTTACGTAACCTCAAGATGCCTCTCCAAGTAGAAACCCAAGGTGTTTTTTCTCTAAGAGCTCCAACCGCAGGCACAGGCACCTTCTTCTGTAAGGCCTGCCCGCGATGTGCTCCATAGGATCTATGCTAGGAGGGGTACGTTTTTAATTCATTGCTTACGGAAACTCTCGTTCCAGAAAGCATTAGTGTGCGGGAGGATTCTGGACTGGCCACTCTGTGTGAATTAGTGTGGGTATGTGTCCACTAGGTCTCCTTCACAGGAAGGGTTTGGGGGGGGGGGCTCTGGTGACATTTTCAGCCCAGGTATAATTGCAAGCCCCCTTTTGTTTGCAACACGTGAAGAATCAGAACCAAGGTCAGCCTGAGCTGCCTCCTTCTACATTTTCTGTCCTTTTATGCCCATCAGTAATTACGTAGAGAACCTGAAGCGTTCTGCGCTCTCAGGGCATCACTTGAGAGCTCAAGACCACCTCCCCGCCTATGTGAGCCGTCTCGTTACTTATTATGGCTAAAAGTGAGGAGAAACATCCGTGATCTGACGGTAGAATGAGGCTGGCATAGTGTGATGACTGAGCACACTTTCCTCGTCCCTTGGGTTTGTTCACACCCACTGTGGTCTTCGTCCCCATGTGGTACAAGCTCTTGTGTTTCTGGAGGAGCCCAGTACTTGGAATAGATTTAGGAATGTATCAAAAAGGACTCATGATTACAATGTTTCTCTCCCCTGCCAGAGACAGCCCAGATCTGTCTCAGTGGAAAAGAATTGGTTCTTTAACAGATGCGGTGATAAATTCTATAAATTTCTTCTGTGTGTGTCTTGTGGGGGGGGTACACCAGAAACTTTTATCAGATCATTGACGTGTGGGGAGGGACATGTCCCCAGTTAGCACATCTCCATGCACACGTATGAAGTCATAGACTTTCTCACACAACGTATCCATCGCTAACGTGGAAGGGGCACTTGACCGCAAAAGAAAGTGCGCCTCTACAAGGAAATTTTCTCTCCCGCTATTGAACTTATGTAACACCCACCCCCATTCCAACCTAGAGTGCCGTCTGGGGGCAGCTGCAGAAATCCTGCCTGGGACAGATGGAGCCTCTCCTTCCTCAGCTACTCTGTGGGTGGTTTTTGAGCCCATGAGTCAACATGGGCAGACTGTAGTGTGTGCTGGTGCTGTGCGTGTGTATTTGAGGCTTGGCGGGCTGATTCACACGGATGAGGATATTAACAGCAATGCTGAGAATTATGATAACTAATAAAGATTTTTTTTTCCTTCAAGACCCATCTATAATTCTTTCGTTGGGTATTTTTGCCAAGTCCTAGCCAGATTGATTCAAGTTTTTAGTATTTAATTGCCTCAAACAAGCAAGCATGGTACAAAAAAAAAGAAGAAGAAAGACTTTAAGTTGGGTTTGTTGGAAGCAGTCTTTGTACCTAGAGATTTTGAAGTACCAAGTGTAGGAGGAGGCGGGGCAGCTGGCTTTTTGGAGACAGAGGAAAGTTCCAGGTCAGAGAGGAAGTATCAGCAACTGTCTCTAGCTAGGTTCATTGTCTCTTGTCTTAAAGAGGGCTTACCAGGGGTCAGAGTCACAGAAGCCCCCAAATAAATTCCAGGGTCACTAGGTGATTTCACTGGGGCTAGCGCCATTTTAAATTCAAATCAAATGTGTTTGCTTCTTAAACATATGACAAAATTGCCAGACCTGGGGGCCTGAGAGGTGAGATGCCTACGTTTAGGGGCTCTGTGCCGAGTTCTCGAGGTGGCCTGCTTTGCAATCTGCCAGTATGCCATTCTATGGGAGCCAAGCGCAGGCCATTCTATGGGAGCCAAGCGCAGGCCGGATGCTGCACCAAGCCAGCAGGATTCTCTCTTTTCCACTCCGGGTGCACCAGCTCGTGGACTTGAAACAGACCTGATTTCATCGTTTTTGTGCTCTCCAGTTTTTTTGTGAGCCTCTTCCCAATCACAGAGATTTGGGATATGGGGGATGTGTGTTGTTTCTGATTTTTTGTTTGTTTTAAACACTAAACCTGTCAGAGGTTCACACAGAAGTGGGTTTACTTCAATCCAGCTCCAAGATGTACCCCAAGCCGAAATCCTAAATTCCACTGGAGTCAACCAACTGCAGAGACAGATTCTGAGCACCCCTCCTCCCATGTTTTTGCCAGCTTCAGCTCACCTCCACCCCGTCCCCCAGTTCCACTCTGGTACCAATCCATACTGTGGGTCCACCCTAAGGGTGGCTACAAAGTCCAGCAGAGGAGCAGGGGACCGGTGAAGCTGGGCAGTGAGTATACCTTCAAAGAACAGGCCACGGCAAACCTCAGCAGTCTTAGCTTCTCTGCCACTCCCAGACCCCAGAGAGACAGGCCTTGCCCAAGCTCACCAGTCCTTTACCATGGGCCCCTCTGAGCCCTGTGGAGAATGCTGTGCCAGAACCCAGAAAAGGCTCTGAGGAGCACAAGACAGGCTGGCGGTTATGCCTAGAGGCGGATGTAGCCAAGGGGAGGAAGGGGAGGACCCTACCAGGGAAAATCACTCTGTGGTCAGTTTCTTGCACCAGCAGGGCACTCCAGTGAAACTAGTTTTTCCGGCAGGGGAGAGTGGCATCTTCCCAGACTGCCCTTTCCACAGCCCCAGGCCCATCCTACTCCAGCCTTTGGTACACAGGTGACAGGACCAAAATTGAGGCATCTTCCCCACATCCTTGTACCCCCTTTAACAATCCACCCAACGCTCTAAATAATGTAGAACGACAGAATTCCTACACCCAGAAGAACACACTCCCTGTGCAGTGCTGATCCGCCGCCAGTGGGATGGAACCATTGAATTGAGTCAGCCAGAGAAGAGAGAAGCCTGGCCTAGTCTTCTTAAACCTCGCTGCCCTGTGCAGCCACTGCAGGGACAGAAAAAGGTTTCTGTTTACACAAAGAACGAGATACCTAATAGTCCTCATTTGTTGGGCCTACCTGGGCTCAGTTAATGAGGTGAGCAGCTCTCCAGGGGCCAACAAACCAAATAACTGAAATAATCTTCAGATTTTGATTTCAAGGTCATACATGAGCTACTTGACCCGCCAAGGTCATTTGTCAGACCTAGAAGGCAACTGACTCAGGCTGGGCCTGCAAAAGCTTATCCCCAGGCAGAAAAGTGGGCCTGGGTCTCACAGGGGGGCTCCTCCTCAGTCCCCTCCCACAAGTGCATAGATTCATGTGGCAATATTTATTCCCATTTAATTGAGACACTATTTTAATTTCAGATTGCTCGGGTTTAAAGCCCAGTGGGCTTCTCTGCAGCTCTTTTTCCCTAGTGCTTCTATGGAAACTAATTGCTGTTAATATCCAATTTTGGCATTATTATTCGTTAACCAATTATGGATCCCATAGCCTCGGCTTTGCTGCTCCCTGCCTTTGCTGACTCCTGCGGTTCTGCCCAGCTGTGTCTTCCACTGCAGCTCTCTCCTGCCCACACGAGGCAGTGAGCACAGACATTCTGTCTGTCTGTCTGTCTGACCCAACCTGGCTGTCAGGGTAGGGGTAGGAGGGTATTCTTCATGGCTTTTAACCCCATGGAGGGAAATTTCTGCTCTTAAAGTACATGACTTTATTTTGTTGTTGTTGTTGTTTGTTTGTTTTTCTGAAACAAGGTTTCTCTGTGTAGCCCTGGCTCTCCTGGAATTCTGTAGATTAGACTGGCCTCAAACTCAGAGATCTGTCTGCCTCTGCCTCTGCTTGGATTAAAGATATGCACCACCACTATCCGGCTATAGTTGTCTTTTTTTTTTTTTTAAGGAACTAGAAATTTAAAACAAATGTGGTGGTACACACCTTAACTCAGCACTCAGGAGGCAGAGACAGACAATTTTTTTGTGAGTCCAGGGCTATCCCAATCTACATAGCAAGTTCCAAGTCAGCTAGGACTACACCGTGAGATGCTATCTAAAATACATGTTTTGAGAAAGAGTCTTTCTATTATGTAGCTCTGACTGTCCTAGGAACCTGATGTGTAGACCAGGCTGCCCTTGAGCTCCCAGAGAGCCACCTGCCTCTGCCTCCTGAGTGCTAGGATTAAAGAAGTGTACCAGCATGCCTGGCTAAAACTTAAAAGAAAATTTAGAGCCAGGTATGGTGGTCCACACCTGTAATCCCAGAACTTAGAAGATGAAGGAGGAAGAGATCCTTAGGGATTCAAGGCTAGCCTCAGCTACATACCAAATTCAAGACCAGCATGGGCTACATGAGACCCTATCTCAAAGGAAGGAAAATAGAATTTTAAGTTTTCCCCCACTGTTTTTCACTATGTAGCCCAAGATGAGCTCAAATTCAAGATCCTCCTGCCTCAGCCTCCCAAATGCTAGGATTGTAGGCACGAGTCACCACCCTTGGCTCTGAAGCTGTTTTTGAAGTAGTGTTTTTACACCAGAGAAGGGAAGTTATGACCCGACATGACGACAAATGCTTGTGGTACCAGCACTCAAGAGACTGCGGCAGGAGGATTGTGAGTTCAAGGCTAGCCTCCTGAGCTACACAGTCAGACCCTGTCTCAGAAAAGGGGGTAGGGGAGTACCCTCTAGGCTCAGGCTTCCTCCCTCCCCACTTCCCATCTTACTTTCCCAGTATTCCTCGTTACCTCTGACTGATCCAAAGCCACTGCAGACGTTACAACACCGCAGACTCAGAATGCTCTAAGAACGTCATTAGAAATCCAGGTTCAGAGATGAGGAGGACAGTCTCCCTCCCTCCTGGCCAGAGTCCCCACTGATACCTGGAAACCCCCGTCTGACCTTCACCACAGAATGCTGCTTTGGGGAGCTGGTGCCTGTGAGGGGCAGGAGCCTTAGAAAACCAACAGAGCGCTTCTGCTTTGTCATCTCTGAGAGATGCGAGCTCGTAGGCTCAAGGGAGGAAAGAGCCACTTCCCAGAATCCTCTGGAAACAGGAAAAGGAGAGTAGGATCCCTGAGGTCAGCAGATTTCTTCTTTGTCTGCCTCCCTCTGCCCCCTATTTGGAAACCACACTTTGTTCGCCAGCGTGCGCCCTTCCGATCTCCCTTGGAGTTGAAGCCTCCCTCCCAGGCCACCTGGAGGACCCAGCTTTTCTGAGGCAGCTGGCTGGAAGCTTCCACTGCCTGGGACTCCTATGATCAGATTTTTCATAGTGGGGGGAGTGGGTGGTGAGTGTGGTGGAGGGGGAGTTGGGACATTGTGAAGAAGGTCCCTTACACATAAGGCTCAATAAACACCACCCAAATTGGATGTGATTACACCAGCAGCAGCTGTTCGCCTTTTCCTGCAGAAAGGCTACAATTATGCGCAGGGCCTCTTAGGCAGAGTCTTCACAGAATGGTCTTTTAGGGCAAGAAAGACTTCAAAACATTTCTGGGGTCATGCACGGAGTTCAGCAGGTAAAGTCGTTCACCCCCACCCCCACTGCTTCCTCTTCCCCACCACGGCCACCCCTAAACTTGAGTTTGCTCCCTGGGACTCACATGGTAGAGGGAGAAAAAACATTTTTATAATGTCATTTTATTTTATTTTATTGATTTTTCAAGACAGGGTTTCTCTGAGTAACTCTGGCTATCCTAGAGTTTGCTTTGGAGACCAGGCTGGGTCATGAACTCAGAGATCCACCTGCTTCTGCCTCCAGAGTTCTGAGATTAAAGACGTATGCCACCACTGCCCAGCTTTTTTTTTTTTTTAATTTCTGGTTCATTTATGTTCTCAGCCTTCCTCAGCTTGGCTAGGTGTGTGGAGCTGTGTTGTCAAACACTCTGCACACGATAAGGACACCGACTCCATGCTACTTTCCCCTGTCCCAGAAGGAACTGCTAAGAGGAAAAGTCATCTTTCCATTTCCTGAGAACAAGGCTTCTTCTGTTCAAATCTCACTGGTTCATATCTCGTGAAAGACCTTCCCTGTTGGCATCTGCCCTCTAAACATAAATATCAACAATTATAAACTTCTGGGCCCTATTCCTCTCTCCCAGCCCCTTCAAAACATGTATGTCCTTCGTGTTCAAGAAGTGTGAGGAGGGGCTGGAGAGGTGGCTCAGTGGTTAGGAGTACTGGCTGTTCTTCCAGAGGACCCCAGTTTAACTCCCAGCATCCACACGATGTCTCATGACCCATGTATAACTCCAATTCCAGAGGATCCAACACCCTTTCCTGGCCTCCGTGGACACAGGCACACATATAGTACACAGATATACATGCAGGCAACATTCGTACAGATAAAAATAGCATTTATAAGAAGTGTTAGGAGGAAGAAGACTCCAGGGTGGATTATTGCTGGAAGTCTCTTAACTTGCTCTGTGATATTTTTAGCTTAGAAGAGGCTCTTGCAGACAGAAGGAATAACCATAGTGATTTTTCCTTTTCGCTTTAATGTAATTTTTAAAGTTTTATTTTTATTTCACGTGCATTGGTGTCTTTGCCTGCATGTATGTCTGTGTGAGGGTGTTGATCCCCTGGAACTGGTGTGTGAGACAGTTGTGAGCTGCCATGTGGGTGCTGGGAGTTATACCTGGGTCCTCCGGAAAAGCAGCTCATGCTCTTAACCACTGAGTCATCTCCCCAGCCCCACTTAGTGCAATTTTTAAACTCACTAGGAGCCCAGGAGTTAAAAGCACTAGCTGCGCTTGCAGAGGACCTGGGTCCAATTCCTATCAACCACACAATGACTAACTACCACCTGTAAACCCCATTCCTGGGATCCAATTCTAGGGCCTCCATGAGCGCTGCACATACGTGGTGCACGTATATGCATGAGGGGCAAAACACTCATACATACACACAAAGTAAAAACAAGTAATTAAAAAGTTACTGCACAAAGTGATGGCTTCCTCATGGCCCCTTCCTCCAAACATGTGATTATAATTTGTTCCTGATCATCTCCCTCTGCCGCTGCCCTCCCCCACACTAGGTGTTCATGTCCCCTCAAAGTCTTTGACAGGAAGTTAGGAACCCCCAAGTTTTTAACAGAAACTCCCATGATTTTGACTCCATGGCAGGTGGAGTCTCCTCTAGACTAAGGATGCCACGACTTCGAAGGTGTAAGACCAGCCCTTTCCTGTTATTTTGCATAACTGTGAATTCTGTTTGTATTGCCTCCATGAAGCATGTATAATTAATTGATACATAGGAGATAATGTGACCCTGAAAGCCTACATCACCCTACCAGCCCAAGGCAGACCTTGAGTAGTTGGGGATAAATCAGCTCTGGCACTTGGCACTGTTGACTTGGTTCCTCTCCTCTGAACCTGAGGCCCGCTGTCTACCTGACTGCCCAAACCTAACAGATTCATGGTGTTCAGAAAGGTCAAACCCAGGAACAATTTTTTGTTTGTTTGTTTTAGGACAGGGTTTCTCTGTCTAGCCCTGGCAGTCCTGGAACTTGCTTTGTAGACCAGCCTGGCCTCGAACTCATAGACATCTGCCTGCCTCTGTGTTACCTGAATGCTGGGATGAAAGGCGTGTGCCACCACTGCCCAAATAAGAGTTGGGTGAGGATTTCCAAGGGTTCTACTCTTTCTTTCTCTTCCCCCGCCTCCCAGCAAGATGTCTCTGTGTAGCCCTGGCTGTCCTGGAACTCCTATTGTAGACCAGGCTGGCCTTGAACTCAGAGATCTGCCTGCCTCTGCCTCCCAAGTGCTAGGATCAAAGGTGTGCACCACCTCCACCACCACCTGCCCTCCAGGAGCAATTCTTTAGAACAAGAAGCAGAGCACACTGGGATTTCTGTAGTGCGTGTGAGAAGCTAGCAGAGCCGCTGTCAGACCAGCGCCCCACCAACCTCTTGGAAAAATTTGCCCTGGGAAGAATCGCTTGTCTCGCCCCCTTCCCATCGTCTCCTCTAGCAGGGATTTCGGCAGCCTGGAGGAATATCCATCCACCAATGGCCCCAGGCCAGCATGGGAGGTGGTAGCGGTAGGTCTGTGGCCAGCCCCTCCTGAGTCCCCGCCTGTCAGGCCTGTCGGGTCCAATTTCTGAGTCGCTCTTCACACTGTTGACTAAGATCCATCCAAGGCAGCCTTGGGGCATGGCTAGGAAAATTACTTAGTGTAATCCTGGGGCCTTCCTTCATTTTTTTTAAGCCTCCAAGTTATTAAGAAGCAAAGACCCACCTGCACAGCACTGTAAAGTCCTGTGCTTCACGACATCTTCCAGACTGTGGAGGGCACCTTCCAAACATTTATTTTTTAAATGATTTTATGTAGACCAGGCTGGCCTCAGACTCATAGAGATGCACCGGTCTCTGCCTCCTGAGTGCTGGGATTAAAGGCGTGCGCCATCACACCCTGGCAAAGGGATGCTAGTGCTGTTTCCACTTGGTTTCAAATCAGGGGGCATCTCTCACTTGTGAGACAAAGATAATAGCCACAGAGACTCCCTCTCTTCTTTTCCTTTCCTTTCCCATTATTTATTTGTTTGTTGAGACAGGATCTAACTAAATTTCCCAGACTGGCCTTGAAACTCACTCTATAGCCAAGGCTGGCTTTCAACTTGCGATCCTCCTGCTTCTCAGCCTCCTGAGTAACTAGGATTACAGGCCTACACCCCTAGGCCCTGATGAGTCCTGTGGTTTGAAATGTTGTCTGTGTCTTCTGGCCCTGAATTCAAGTCTCTGTGTACTTCAGCATCCAAAATTAGCTTATGACAAAAGCTGGAGTGGCATGTGTGCGTGCGTGTGTGTGTGTGTGTGTGTGTGTGTGTGTGTGTGTGCTTATATGCATGTGTATCTCTATGCATCTGTGTGTGCGTTTTAGCAACTACCATAGCATGAGCTGTTCTAAATACACTGCCCTGCTCCCCCCACTGCACTGCTTTTATCCCTAGTCAACCACCAGAATCTCTTCTCTCCTTTAGAAAAGAAGATACAAACATTAAAAAGAGCAGCAGGTATCACCAGACTCTCCTCTCTCAGGGACTCCATGTCAGTGAGCAATCAGGGGCCTGAAGAAAGTTCCCATGGGGAGCCCTTGCTCCCAGGTGTCACTAATTCTGGCTTGAAACCCCTCCTCTCCCTCCCTCCCCCGCCCCGCATGCCAGGTATCAAACTAATGACCCTCCCATGCCTTCTGTTTTCCACTGTCTTGGTTAATAAAGGTTCCAGATCTGAACATCTCTGAGACCCTAACCCTAATCCAATTAAAGCCTGCTAAAGCAGCAAGACTAGGGAAAGACAAAGAGGTGGAGAGGTTAATAGCAGACAAAGCCTCCTCTGACAAGCGAAATTAGCCTTGCTCACCTCCGGAGAAATGGTAAAAGTAGATTACTGAGGCTACTGCTGGTGATTGATGTTTGCTCAAAATTCTAAGTAGCTGTGCCCCCCACACACCCATGTTAAATGTTAACCTGTAAAAGAAGAGTAGTAACTACAGGGAGAGGAGTGTGGGAATGGGATGGGAAGGAGAGGAGCAACTCTTTCTCCTTCTGCCTTTGCTCCTTTCCCATCTAGGGAAGGGTGGGGCTGTTCAACAGAGGAGCTGGATTCCAGGGTGAGAAAGAAAACAAATGAAAACTGCCACACCTGACCTTAGAAGACCAAAACTAGGGGTCTATACAGGGGACCCCAAACAGGGAGCTACCTAAACAGGGGACCAAAATAGGGAGCTACCTAGACAGGGGAGACCAAAATGGGGAACAAGCTAGACAGGAGGACCAAAACAAGGAGCTACCTAGACAGGGGGACCAAAAGGGGAGCAGCCTAGATGGAGAACCAAAACAGGGAGCTACCTCGAGACCTTCTTGTTTCATATATTTTTGTGACTAAATCAGAGGGTGACTGTATCCCAATGTCACAGTAACTGACACCGGGAAAGCACTATCTCCACCCAAAAACTTTGAGTGTTTTGACATGATGGAATGATTGGGATCTTCCTCAGCAACCATTGGTGAGGATTTGTTTCCTGTGAGTAAAAGTAGAAGGCTTATAATACCAGATTGGGGATACAGAATGTGTATCTAGCATGTACAAGGCCTGGATTCCAACCCCTGGGTGAAATAAAATTGGGCATGGTAGCATTCACTGTAATATAGCCCTTGAGAGGTAGAGGCAGGAGGATCATAAATTCAAGGTCATCCTTAAGTATGTAGTCTGCGACCAATGAAAACAAAACACACAGAATAGTTTGCATTGCAAGCAGATGGTGTGTGTTATGCAAGCTTGTTGGTAGATGTCAGTGTGGAATTCAGTCAAGGGACCAAACATCAGTGGCATAGTGGAGCACTAATCTAAGAGATGGGGGACAGACAAGGACAGAAAGGTGGCATGCATCTTACCTTTAAGGAAATCACAGCACAACAAAGGCAAGACAAATAAAATGCCTAAGCACATTCCGGAAAGAGATAACTAACAAACTCGCCTTAAAAGCTCATGTGGTTCCAGAACTATTAAATGACACAGCCTTTGCAGAGACCAGTATATAGTAGCTTCTCAGAAAGTTAAACACAGCGTTATTATGCACTCTAGCAAGCCCGGTTCTGCATACATATCCAAAAGGGAAGCAGGAACTCCAGCAGATAGGACTGCACCTATAGTTGCCCCAGCAATATTCTCGAATAGTAAGGGTGCAGAAGCAGCTCAAGTACTCATTGGATAAACAGGTGAAGTGCTATAGAGATGGTTCAGTGGTTAAGAACACTTGCTGCTCTTCAGACGACCTGGGTTCAGTTCCCAGCACCCGTGTCAGGCTCCTCACAACTGACTGTAACCCCAGCTTCTGGGGATCTAGTGCCCTCTTCTGGTCTCCAGGGCACCTGCACATTGACGTGCGCATGAACACACACATACACACACACACACAGAGTGAGAAAGACATAAGTAAATGAAACAAATCTTAGGTAAATATGTGAACAAATGTGATAAATACATACAGCTTTCAGAAAAAAGAAAATTATTTTTCTTTTTCTGTTTCTTTTGAGACAGGGTTTCTCCATGTAGCCCTGGCTTTCTTGGAACTTACTCTGTAGGTTGAACATACAGAGATCCATCTGCCTCTATCTCCCGAGTGCTGGGATTAAAGGTGAGCATTACCACTGCCCAGCCTTTAATTCTTTCTTAAAAAAGAATTTTGGTATTATGTTTATTTATGTGTATGCGCCCCTACGTGTGGATACATGCGCATGAGTGCAGGTGTCCATGGAGGAGAAGTAGACAGACAGATTTGGATCCCCTGGAACTGGAGTTACAGGAGGTTATGAACCGCCCAGCATGAGCCATGGAAACTGAACCTCCTGTTTTCTGCGAAAGCAGTAGTCACTCTTAATTGATGCAACATCTCTCCAGCCCAGGAAGTCCTAGTTCTAATGTGTGCTAGAACAGGAGCGGATTTTGAGAACATTATGCTGGGTGAAATAAGTCAAAAGAGACAAAAAACTGAATTGTTCTGGTTACATGAGAGAATTCTACAGAATTCTAGTGCAAAAGTAGACAGAGTGTCTCGGTCAGTGTTCTATGGCTGGGAAGACACACCATGACTGGAGAAATTAGCTCGATTTGGGAAATAGCCAGGCTAGCTAAAGGATAAGACAGGTATTGTAGATAGAGCGATGGGTTGTTTCCCACTGCCCCAGAGGGCTCCCAGCCACTGGCTAGCTTTACCCCACTCTGTAGAAGGAGCTGCTGGCAGGCCTGCTTTTTGTCCTGCCCGGCTCCCGCATGGCTAGCTTACCCCCGAAATAATTACAAGGAAACTGTATTCTTTTAAACACTGCCTGGCCCGTATCTGTAGCCTCTTATTGGCTAACTCTCACATCTTGATTAACCCATTTCTAATAATCTGTGTAGCACCACGAGGTGGTAGCTTACTGGGAAAGATTCAGCATGTCTGACCTGGCGGATGGATCCATGGCGTCTCTCTCACTGCCTTCTACCCAGCATCCTGTTCTGTCTACTCTGCCTATCTAAGCTGCTGTCCTATCAAAGGCCAAGGCAGTTTCTTTATTATTAACCAATGAAAATAACACATAGACAGATGACCCACCTACATCAAGATATATTTTTTTTTATTTATTATAAGGGGAAAACTCACAAAATAAGAATGAGAATTCCAAGCTCAGCTGTGCCTCTGTGAATCACACTGAGAGAGCACACCTGGGTTGTATGCCCGGTTTTCTCTCCCGGTCCCAGAAAGCCATGCCTTAACTTGGATCCATCTCTTAAAGATAATTGGCTAACAAGGTTTCCCTATCACCATGACCATGGCAACCCTTATAAAAGAAAGCGTTTAATTGGAGCTTGCTTACAGTTTCAGAGGTTTAGTCCATTGTCATTATGGTGGGGAACATGGCAGCACACAGGCAGGAGATGTAGCTATATCCAGAAGCAGCTACATCTGAATCCAAAAGCAGCAGGAAGAGAGAGTGAGCCACTGGGCCTGGCTTAGGCTTTTGAAACCTCAGAACTCACCCCCAGTGACGTGCTTCCTCCAACAAGACCACATCTCCAAACCCTTTCAAACAGTGCCATTGCCTAAGCATTTAAATATAGGAACCCATGGGGGCCATTCTTATTCAAAACATCACACAAGGGTTGTCTGGGGTTATGGTAAGGCAACGTACAAAGTCAGAGCTTAACAAGACGAGAACATTCTGAAAGTGGTAGGGACAGCTGCCTGAAAATGTGAATGTACTAAATGCCCCTGAACTTCACAGTTAAAACTGTCAAGATGCTTAATTGTCCTGTAAAGTGTAGCTTATCACAGTGTCTCAAAACCCTGATGGAAGAGAAACACTGCGCTGGGCCTGAGAGGACCAATGAGTGGATGTGTACAGATGCACATGTGCGTGCGTGGGTACACTCGCACACACCTAGTGTGTCCTTGGGAGCGTGGCGAGGGAAGGCTCGTCTGCTTCCATCTCTTGGCTGCAGAATTGTGTCCTTCATTTGGGAGACACCGTGCTGGATACAGGCTCTCTGAAGGATGCACCCTCCTCCTTTCAGGGCGCCCCCTCTGAGTTGGCTTCACAGTTGCTCTTTTCAAAACCCACTTCAAGGAACCAGAAAGAGATGGCCCAGCAGTTAAGAGCACTCGTTCTTGGAGAGGCCCTGGGTTCCAATCCCAGAACCTATATGGCGGCTCATACATATCTATAACTCCAGTTTCAGGTGATCTGATGCCCTTTTCTGACCTCCACAGGCACCAGGAACATGTGGGATACACATACGTACCTGCAGGCGAAACATCCTAAAGAAACAAATTTTTTTTTTGAAAAAAAAAAGTCTCCTTCAGGACTCAGCAGGGACAGCTGCTGCAAAATGGTGCAGTGTGTGACAGATTGGTGAGGAGCCCTTGGTCACAAGATTTGATCTTTTCAGACTCTGTTAGGACCAAGGGCAGAAGGGTTACTATAGGATGGGAACAGACTGTGAATGAATATATCTATGCCATAAAATACCAACTATTTCTTCTTTCTTTCCTTCCTTCACTTTGAAACGAAGTGTCAAGTAGCTCATAGCCTTAGTTAGACTCACTACAGGGCAGAGCCTGACCTTGTACTTCTGATCCTCCCTACCTTGGGCATACAGGTGTACTCCATCACACCTGGTATCTATGGCACTAGGCTTCGTGCGTGCCTGATGTTCACCCTACCAACTGAGCCATTTCTATCCCTCTCTTCTCACTAGACCTGGGAAGAATGCCGTCACATACCACGGAGACCTGGCTTTGCTAAGCTGCTCTGTATCTCTGGCCCTGTGCTCAGTACAGGAGCTGAAATTGAGGCTCTTCTTGGCCTAAGTCTAAAGCAGTTTCTGGTTACTCTCTGACATTCAACATGTGCTATAATTGAATACCACAGGCTGGGCCATTTATAAAGAATAGAGGTTTAGTGGTTCAGTGATAAAGTGAACGCTTAGCATCTCTGACTCCCTGGATTCAATTCCCAGAGAGAGACAGGAACAAAGAGACTGAGATTTATTTGTCTCACAGTACTGGAGACTGGGCAGTCTAAAGTCAGGGATTGGCATAGGTGGGGTTCCTCGTGGCTCCTCATCATGATGGAAGGCAGAAATGGCTTTTTTCATCTGCACTCCTTTCTTTTTTAAGTTAAGTAATTACATTTATTCAGTGTGTGTGTGTGTGTGTGTGTGTGTGTGTGTGTGTGTAGGTCAGAGAACAATTTTCAGGTGTTCATTCCCTGTGGGGCCCAGGAATAGAACTGGCAAGCACCCTCACCTGCTGGGCTCTCTTAACAGACCTCTTAAAAAAAAAAAGTTGTGGTGCACACCTTTAATCCCAGCTCTCTGTCAGCAGAAGCAAGTGGGTCACTTTGAGTTCCAGGCCAGACAGGCTACACAGACAGACCCTGTCTCAAAATAAACAAGTAAACAAAAGTTATGTATTTCTTGTTGTGTGCACACGTGTGGGGGACATGTATGCCCAATGGCACGTTGAGAGGTCAGAGAACAACTGTGTGGCAGCCAGTCCTCTCCTTTCAAGGATTGACCAGCGCCTTTATGACCTTCAGAGTGGTCTTACCAACCCCTTTTGCTTTCCTTTTATTTTATTAGCTTATCCCCGCTCCCCCGATCCTAGTCAAAATCATCTTCTAATGGCAGAGTCCCATAAGCTCCTTCTGTCCCAAACTCATAAGCATTAAGAGCAAGAAATCCATTTAGATGGTAGGTGGGTTCAGCTTTTCCTTGTTGAGGTCTAGCTCCCTGCAGGGCTGTAGACATCCCTGGGTTGCAGCGAGCCAGGGCCCAGCTCTCCTTCCCAACAGTTCCCATCAGCCTTTTCACAGTTCATTCCTACTGCTTTGCAGCACTGGGGTCTAAATTATTCACAGAGGATAAAACATCTATTTTGGGGTAATTCCTATCACATTTCATGGTGACTGCTTCCATTTTTAAAATAGCCTCAAGTGTGACTATTAATCAGGCTATCATTAAAAATAATGTGTCAGGATGACATTCATTTCTGCCCCACAAATGATGTCACCAACGTTGAATTCCTGAACAATGGGACATTCACCAGCTACAGCAGGACTCCAGGTAAGGGGCTTCCGGAGGGTGGGGTGTGCCCTCCATCTTTCCAGCGCTGAGCTGCAGGGATGCTGAGTGACATGAAAGGAGTCAGCGAACGTCGGCGGAATTGGCTTTAAATTCACGCATTCCCATATCTGGGACACTGTTGTAGAAAAATGTGGCTCTCTGCGACACCATGCTCCCACTTAGGAATGCTGGGCTTTGGGAGATGGCGCAATGGTCAAAACTGCTTGCTGAGATGCAGGTGGTGGTGGCGCACCCCTGTAATCCCAGTATTCCAGAGGCAGAGGCAGGCAATTCTCTGAGTTCGAAGCCAGAGTGATCTACAGAGTGAGTTCCAAGCCAGACTGGTCTACAGAGTGAGTTCCAGGATGGCCGGGACCACACAGAGAAACCCTGTCTCAGAAAACAAACAAGCAAACAAAAACTCTCCTTGCTGTGAACACAAGAGGACCTGAGTTAAAATCCCCAGTACCTAATTAAAGCTGTACCTGCCCACATGTACCGGTAAGCCTAATTGTTTGGAAAGTAGATAGCAAGACCCCAGAAATTCACTGGCCAGCCAACCTAGCTGAAATGTGAAGAACACTGTACCAAGAATTAAGATGAAGGGCAGCAGAGGAAGCCCCAACATGCTCCTCTGACCTGTGCGTGCAGGGGTGCACCTGTGACCACACACCTGCATGCCCAAGAAATGCTTCCTGTGTCTAAAATGGGTCTTTAAGAATCCATTTTTTTTTTTTTGAGTCAGGCAGTGGTGGTGCACGCCTTTAATCCCAGCACTCAGGAGGCAGAGGTAAGTGGACCTCGGTGAGTTCAAGGCCAGCCTAGTCTACAAGAACTAGTTCCAGGACAGCCTCCAAAGCTACAGAGAAACGCTGTCTTGAAAATAAATAAATACATAAATAAATAAATAATAATGAGGAAGCTGTTAAGTTTTTCCAGCCCAATAAACCTCTCCCACCAACACAATAATCCAAATCAGACCAAATTAAAAGAAGCCCAGGTTTAATGGATACCAGGGCCCCCCAGGAAAACATGAAAAGGGGAAAGGGGAGACCACGTGTTCATTCTCTGGGGGGCAGTTTAAATAGCCTAAGGTATGCACCACCACCACCTGGCGAAGAATATCCACTTTTTTAACATCTAGTTTATGTGCATGCATATTCTACCTGCAGGTATGTATGTGTATGTGTGCATGCATATTCTACCTGCAGGTATGTATGTGTATGTGTGCATGCATATTCTACCTGCAGGTATGTATGTGTATGTGTGCATGCATATTCTACCTGCATGTATGTATGTATGTGTGCATGCTTATTCTACCTGCAGGTATGTATGTGTATGTGTGCATGCATATTCTACCTGCAGGTATGTATGTGTGTGTGTGCATGCATATTCTACCTGCAGGTATGTATGTGTGTGTGTGCATGCATATTCTACCTGCAGGTATGTATGTGTATGTGTGCATGCTTGGTGCCTGTGGAGTCAGAGGAAGTTGATCATCAGATCCCCTGGGTCTGGAGTTACAGATGGTTCTGAGCCGTCAGGTGAGTTCTGGGAACCAAACCCCAACCTCTGCAAGAGCGACAAGTGCTCTTAGCCACCAAGCTGTCTCTCCAGCACCCCTTTATTGCCTTTCAAGCATGTATATTCTATTATTACCCCTTGTGGCTCTCAGACTTATTTCAGACATTTGTTAAGACATGAAAAGGTGCCTCGTTTTCATTGGTTTTAAATCTGCTTCTGTTCGAGCTGGAGAGTCCCCCTTTCAGACTTGGTAAAAATCAATGTCAATGTTGCTCACCCATTTCTACTTTTCTCACACACTAATATTCTTGTGGGGGTGGTTGGATTTTAAAGATTTTCATGCAGTTTTAAGAAATAAGACAGAATATCCCAAGTAATAGATTTCTGCAATTACATCTAAGGAGTAAGTAATTAATCTTTCGTTTGGTGTGTACTCCTCCCTCTGTGTGTGTGTGTGTGTGTGTGTGTGTGTGTGTGTGTGTTTGTCTGTGGTATGTGCCTGAGCGCTCACACATGGAGATCAGAGGTTCATGGTCTCTTCCTCTATTCTCTGAGGAATTCTCTCCATCATATTCTTTGAGACGGGTCTCTCACTGAACCTGTTCGTCACTGATTAGCTAGATTGACCGGCCAGTGAGTTCCAGGACCTTCCTCTCTCTGCTTTTCCCACCAAGACTTTTAAACGTATTTGCATGTTCATACTGAGATTTGACATGCACACTGGGGCTCCAAACTCAGGCCCTCTTGCTTGAGCAATGAGCTCTTGACCTACTGAGCCATCCCCCAGGCCTCCAAGCCAGTATTTCTGCCCTGTGTCATCATGGAGATCTATAGACATGCCTTTAATTGTTCAAGAGGTTCAAAATAGACTTGAAACGCTCTAAACCACAAAAAGGAAGAGGCATCACTGCATGGAAACAAGGTCCTAAGCTTTGGACTTGGAAAAATTTGATTCAGCCCCTCTGATACCTAACTGTGATTGTGACTGAGTTCCTTTTTTTTATTGGCTAAATTCCAATGATAATGACAACATTTCAAGGTTGCTGAGTGTCAAATGCCTTGCTGTATATAAGGAGTAGATCAATAATTAGTATTCAGTAACTCTAGGGTTTTTTAAGTGTGGTATGTGTATGTGTGTGTGTGTGTGAACAGTAGTAGGAAAAAGATTTCCCCTGAAAATGATTTTTCTATTGAACAGAATTACTAAAAAATTATCAAAATTATTTTTAAATTATTTTAAACATTATCAAAATTATCCAAAAAGATAGAATTAGAGTCTTTCCTAATGGTGCCAGGTTGTAGACCAACAATATACACTGGCCCAAACCTGGAATATTGTGGGCATTATTTTTGAATATCAATAAGCCATCAAATATTATATGATATCTAAAGTATATCTTCAAATTAAGATCTCCGCGAGTTATCCACAGTGTGCAAAGAGACTGGCAGCCCACTGCTGCTCCTAGCCTCAGTTGCCAGAGCTTGGGGACAAATAGTGTCTCAGAACACCAGATGACTCCCCAGATCGCTTACCTCCTGTGCTGGGGTAAGTCCCAGCGTCTTCTTGTAATCTCCGGGCTAGGAAACAGCACCCTTGGGTCTGCTCTTCAGCATGGACCGCAGTAACTCTAAATACAAGACAGCACTTTACAATCAAACAAACCCAGATGGACAGCTTGCCCCAAGCCAGCTCTACACAGGACACAGGCTTCTAAAGGAAAAGAGCCAAGACGGCTACAGAAAGGAAAACAGGCAGGGAACAAAGAATCCCAGGCTCTAGAAAGTCACCCACCATTCTGCTACCCACTAAGTACCACATATGTGGTGGGGTGGCAGACACGGGCTGGGAGGGACAGTGACCTGAAGACCGAAGCCTGGGAGATGCTCCAGGTAAGTGGAGTCACAGAAGGTAGTCCACATGGAGAGAACTGTGTTTCCTCACTGCCTGTTCCACCTTCCCTCTGTCCTGGAAACACACCTAAAGCCCCATGATGTCCCCTTTACCTACCTGGCAGGACACCTGCAGGCATGGACTACCTAAGATGCTCTTTCCTCTGAGACACTACAGCCCCACCTCCTGTTCATCTGGGGCACTGGGTTTAGTAGGGCTTTCTACCTATCAGAACTACCAGGGCTTCACAGGTAGGCCACGTGTCTGTTGGCCAGACTCTTTTGTTTGTTGGTTTAGAGACTGGTCTTAAATTCACTACAGCCAAGGATAACTTTGAACTTCTTCTAATCCTCCTGCCTCCACCTCCTGAGAGCTGGGATTACGGTCGTGGGCTACCATACTAGGTTAATTTGTTCAAGGGATCAACCTAGGTCTTTGTGCATGCTAGACAAGCTACATCCCCATGACCAATGTGTTGTTTTGTTTTTACCAGAGGAAGGGATCTATTTAATAATGGTTTGAAGGGATATATAGTCTTTATGGCAGAGAAGGCATGGAGACAGGATGTGAATGGCTGGTTATACTGCACCTCCACCAATGCCTTATATACTTATTCATTTTTAAACACTTTATTTACTTATGTGTATGTATACATGACTACATACTCAGGTATGTTCGAGTGCCCTCATTGGCCAGAAAAGGGTGTGAGATACCCTGGAGCTAGAGTAAATAGGTGGTTGTGAGCCAACAGATGTGGGTGCTGGGACCTGAACTGAGCTCTCTGTATGATGGAGGAAGGTCATTGGTTAAAAAATAAAGAAACTGCCTTGGCCCATTTTATTGGTTCGAACATAGGTGGGTGGAGTAAAGAGAACAGAATGCTGGGAGGAAGAGGAAGTGAGCTCAGAGACGCCATGCTCCCCTCTCCCGGACAGGGGCAATAGCTCTGCTCTCTGAGGCAGACGCTATTCAGCTCCGACTCAGGATGGACATAGGCTAGAATCTTCCCGGTAAGCGCACCTTGGGGTGCTACACACATGATTGGAAATGGGCTAGTCCAGGTGCGAGAGTTAGCCGAGAAGAGGCTAGATATAATGGGACAAGCAGTGTTTAAAAGAATACAGTGTCCGTGTAATTATTTCGGGGTATAAGCTAGCCAGGCGGCCGGGGTGCTGGGGACACAGCCCCGCCGCTCATAATACTACATCTGTAAGAGTAACAAGTGCTCTTAACTACAGAGCCATCCCTCCTGCCTCTCAACTAGTGTTTTAAAAGGAGCAGTCACTCCCTTCCAGCTGCCATTTTGGTGAGACTCCTCACACCAAACCTTCCAGTGTCTTTCTTCCACCAGCCCACCTGTGACTACAACCAGGTCATCTTCTTTGGTGTCTCCAAGACATCGGGGACCCCAGGGATATAAAACCCAAGCGTGTTCCAGCATTTGCACAGAACCTGCATCCAGGCTTTGGCACACTTTAATCCCTCTGCCATCTGTCATACCCAGTCCTTGGTAAATGCAGTGTGGACGGTCGTCAGTGGTATCGAACACCGTACTGTTTGGTTAGTGATCACAATGAAAACTATTCATGTTCAGTACAGATCTGACAAAGGATAGAGTACCATCAGCAGATCCATGCATCCCCCTCCCGGCACCTGGCGGTCTCTTCCACCTCAAGGCCTAGTATGGCAGACACTGGAACATACACAGGAATTTCAGCAGCCCCACTGGATCCCACCAGCCTGGACAAGCTAGTCATTCCCTTGTTTAGAAGTAAATTTTTGAGTAGAGGTGGGGGTTGCCGGAGAATTGCCCATATAGCCAATCTACTGTGCCAATAAAGCAACCTTGATCAAAGGACGGAGTCTGTGATTGGCTGACTGGGATTAGCCATACAGTTCTCAGGGGATTTAGGAGGGGGTGAGAAGGGATAGGAAGCAGGAGGAGTTGTTCCAGGGATTTTCCATGCCTTGTGGTTGGGGGGGTGGGAGTGGAGAGGGGGTCAGCCAATGGTTTTCCTTTCCCTGGAATTTTCAGGCTTTTATCTCAATGTCTGACTCCTGAGTTTGTAGTATACTAGAACAAATTAGGCAATCGTTATATCTTGCCGCTACAGATGGAAGGTGAGGATGGATCTCAAAGAGTAAAGGGAGTATTTCATGGTGCTTTTTATTGAAACACATTGCATGAAATTCTCAAAAAAAAAAAAAACGATTTAAAAATAACTTAAGTAAACTTCAGCTCATCAAGAGACACCTTTTTTTCTGAAGACATTCAAGGAAGACGTGGTCTTACCACTCACAAATTGTTCTCTAATCCCCTCGTTCATTCCTTTGGTTTTTTGCTTTAAGTCTCAGAACTTGGGCCCCTGAGCTGGCTCACTGGGTAATGCCTGCCACTAAGCCTGCCGACCTGAGTTCAATTCCCTGGAGCCACACAGTGAAAGGAGACAACCAACTCCCACACGTTGCCCTCTGACCCATACAGGGGCCTCTCCACACACAAAATAAATAAATGTAAACATTTTTTAAAGGTTTATTTATTTATTATGTATGCAGTGTTCTGCTTGCAGACCAGATGAGGGCACCAGAGCTCATTATAGATGGTTGTCAGCCACCATGTGGTTACTGGGAATTGAACTCAGGATCTCTGGAAGAGCACCCAGTGCTCTTAACCTCTGAGCTGTCTCCCCAGCCCAAATGTAAATATTTTAAAGGAATAAATAATCTTGAAGAGATGATCATGTACCCATGTTCATATCAGCACTATTTAAAAGAGCTGGAGAGGCTGGAGAGATGGCTTCACAGTCAAGAGCACTGGCTGCTCTTCCAGAGGCCCCAGGTTCTAGTACCCACAAAGCAACAATCACAAAAAAAAAAATCAATAAAAAGATTTCTAATGGAAATTTTTTTAAAAAACCTAAGAGATGAGAGCAGCTCAGTGTGGTAGCAAACACGTTTGTTTGTTTGTTTGTTGCTTGATTCTCTGTTTATTTTTGAGCAAGGGTCTCTCTACCTAGCCCTGGCTGTCCTGGAACTCACTATGAAGACCAGACTAGCCTAGAACTCACAAAGGTCTAACTGTCTTTGCCTCTGAGTGCTGGGATTAAAGGTGTGCACTGCCAAACTAAGCCTGGTAGTCTACGACTTTAACCCTAGGGCTTGGGAGGCAGAAGCAGGTGAGTCCCTGAGTTTGAGATCAACCTGATCCACATATCAAGTTCTGGGGCTGTATAGCAGCACCCCTGGGTGACAAAGGCGTTTATTCAGTGATGTTCTTTAACACATTCCCTGACACATGTTGCAGGGGAGAGACGAAGTGGTTTTCAGCAAAACAACATGTGTTAGTGAAATAGAAATGCCAGTTTAGGCCAACAACAGGGAGATGTTAATGTCACTTTTCCCACCCACCAGATTGTATGCTTTTCAGAGGGTAGGGACCCTGTCATACAATGTATGACTCCCATCACTGCCTAACAGTTTCTGATGCTCTTTAAATAATCCCACCAAAATAAATTGAAGTCCCCAATCCAACCATGGAGAACTAACCCTGTCTTCCACACCCTCTCACCCACATCCTGCTAATTACAGGACTTGGGTCTGTGCTATTATGGAATAAGGGTCCTATCCTGCAGTAGGAAGCCATTTGTTTCTTTCCTGAGTGCCCAGACTCCCAAAATAATCACACAGAAATTATGTTATTTAAATCACTGCTTGGCCAATCACTTAAGCGTATTGTTAGCTAGTTCGTACATCTAGAATTAACCCATTTTCATTATTTTATGTTTTACCACAAGGCTCATGGCCTACCGGCAAGGCTGGTAGCTCACGTCTTTCTCCTCCGGCTGTTCCATGGCATTCTTTTGACTCTGCCCACTCTCTATCTCTCTTCTAGCCTGGCTGTATTCTGTTAAGCCATTGGCCGAAAGTAGCTTCTTTATTAACCAATAAAAGCAACACATATACAGAAGAACTTGCCACACTACGACCCAGTCTCCTCTCCAGAACCCCGGGGCAGCTCCGGGTCACCCCTACTACAACACTTGCTACTTCTCTTCAGAGGAGTATATTCCAGTGTATGGTCAGTGTGTGTAAGTCCCTTTTGGTCTCCAAGGATTCCCAGTTTCACCTTCAAAGGTGTGCTGTCTCTTCCTGTTCTTTTCCCTCTGTCTACACCAGGTCAGCACACAACAAATGTCAGGAAGTGTGTGCTAAACTAACCATCTCCTAAGGGCCCTTGTCAAAAATGTTTTATAGCCAGATGATAGTGATGTGTGCCTTTAATACCAGCACTTGGGAGGCAGAGGGAGGTGGATTTCTATGAGTTCGAGGTCAGCCTAGTCTACAGAGTGGGTTTGAGGACAGCCAGGACTACACAGAGAAACCCTGTCTCAAGAAATCAAAACTAAAAACAAAAAAAAATATTGTTAATGTGTGTTAAAAAAAAAAAAAAAAACAAAAGCCCCAAGCCCTGTGTGGTAGCACACTTTTAATCTCAGCTGTTTGGAGGTAGGGGCAGAGTTTGAGGCCAACCAGTCTACAAAGTGAGTTCCAGAACAACCAAAAGAAACCATCTCACTGCCTCCACACAAAAAAAATGGAAGAAATAAGAAAGGAAAGAAAAAAATAGATAGAAAGGAATCAGGGAGAGAGAGAAAAAGGAAAGACATCCATGGTCTGACTCAGGGGTAAGAACAACTGCCTCCCCAAGCTTGTGGACCCCTCATGTGACCAGCTGCTTAAAGTTCCTGCCACACTGATCTCCTGTGATGATGGAGTGTACCCTGAAATTGTGAGCCAAGTTAACCCTTTCTCAAGATGTTTTTGTTGGGGTGTTTACACCACAGCAACAACAACAAAAAAGGAAACAAACATAGATATATGAGTAAGATAGACATTTGGGTTATTTTCACTTCCGTGTTATGATAACGGACCATTGGACTTACCTTAAAGTCTCTTTCTGACATTTTGTTTTAAACAAGTAACATACTCAATGACTCAAAGCTTCAATGTGTGGACTGGGGAGATGGCTCAGTAGTAGCGATTTAAAAACAGTTGCTGTTCGTGCAGAAGACCTGAGTTGGATTCCCAGCACCCACATGGCAGCTCACAACCACTTATAAGCTCTAGTTCTAGGTGATCCAGTGCCGTCTTCTGACCTCTGTGGACACCAGGCACACACATGGCACAAATACATATAAGCAAAACACACACTTGTATATGGAAAATAAAAAAATCTGAAATATTGTCTTTAAATTTTTTTTAATATTCATTTATTTATTATATATACAATCTTCTGTCTGTGTGTATGTCTGCAGGCCAGAAGAGGGCACCAGACCTCATTACAGATGGTTGTGAGCCACCATGTGGTTGCTGGGAATTGAACTCAGGACCTTTGGAAGAGCAGGCAATGCTCTTAACCACTGAGCCATCTCTCCAGCCCCTTGTCTTTAAAATTTAAGTGTATGAGAGTATCAAGGAAAAAACCCTTACATTTCTGTAATTCTCACCCCAGTCCTCCTATACTTGTCCCCAAGCATCTAATTCCTTCCATGAGGCAACTAAGATACCTGATTTCTTTTTTTTTCTTTTTTTTCTTTTTTTTTTTTTTTTTTGGTTTTTCGAGACAGGGTTTCTCTGTGGTTTTGGAGCCTGTCCTGGAACTAGCTCTGTAGACCAGGCTGGTCTCGAACTCACAGAGATCCGCCTGCCTCTGCCTCCCGAGTGCTGGGATTAAAGGCGTGCGCCACCATCGCCCGGCCCCTGATTTCTTTCTTACCTCTACATCAGCATGATTCTTTAACATCACTATAACTAAAAGTTCCTATCTTAAGGCAAAATTTCTAAGTTAATGCAAATTGTTGCATCCAAACATATAGTTTTGGTGGTAGAGAAATGGCTCAACCATTAAGAGCACTGAGGTTCACTTTCCAGCAGAGTTCAATTTCCAGCACCCACTTGGTAGCTCAAAATCTGGTGCCCTCTTCTGGTCTGCAGGTATACATGCAAACAAAGCACCCGCATCCATAAAAAATAAATCTTTAAAAAATGTACAGTTGTGCCGGGCGGTGGTGGCGCACACCTTTAATACCAGCACTCGGGAGGCAGAGGTAAGCAGATCTCTGTGAGTTTGAGGCCAGCCTGGTCTACAGAGCTAGTTTCAGGACAGCTAGGGCTGTTATAGAAGAAGCACAGTTGTAAAAACTCCTTATTGTGTGTATGTGTGTGTTGCCTTTATATATATGTGCACCATGTGTGTACCTAATGCCCTGAGAAAAGGGCTTCGGATTCCCTAGAACCAGAGATACAGATGATTGTGAGCCTCCATACAGGTGCTCAGAACCAAACTCAGGGCCTCTACAAGAGAAATGAGTGATCTCTAACTGTTAAACCATTATCCAGACCCTTATTTTTTTTAACTTAATTTTATTTTTGTCACAGAGTCTCACTATGTAGCTCTGGCTAGCCTAAGCTCTCTATATAGACAGGGGTAGTCTCAAACTCACAACCATCTGACTTCCACCGCCTGCAGTGCTGGCATTAACAGCATACATCACCATGATTTTTTAGAAATAAATATTGTCAAATTGTTCCTCAAAAGGATGCTAAGCCAGGCCTGATGGTACAGACCCTTAATCCCAGAACTCAGAAGGCAAAGGCAGGCACATTTCTGTCCCAGGCCTGCCAGGGACTACAATAGACTCTGTCTTCCTACTTATTAGGGGTTGGAGAGATAGCTCAGGGGTTAAGAGCCATCTCCAGAGGTCCTGAGTTCAGTTCCCAGGAACCACATGGTGGCTCACAACCACCTAGAGTGAGATCTGGTGCCCTCTTCTAGCCTGCAAGCATACATGCAGGCAGAACAATACATACATAATAAATAAACAAAAAAATGAAGCTTGTGCTGATGTAATTATGACTAGGAAGTGACAGCTGATCCTGTACATTCCCACCAGAAGCCACCATTTCTGTTTACTTCTGCACACCAGCGTCAGCACCAGCTGTTTCAAGCCAATCCTGTAGGTGAGGAGCAGGGTAGTGTCTGCTGCTGTGATTCACTTTGTGATTTTGAGAGAATATTGCTGTTTGGATTTGGTTTTCTATGGACTGTCGTCTCGGGTCCTATGTCTCTTTCTCCTGTAGAGTCCTGCATGTTTTTCTAGCATGATCTCTACAAAGCTTTTCCCTGCTGATACATTGGTGATTAAAGTCACATCATTTAAATTTTAACTCTTCCTGTCTCGGGAGTCACTTTCGTCTTTCCTGTCTGATGACAAGTACCGTGATGATGGAACCCAACCTTCTGCAAATCCCCCCCCATATATGGTTTACCCCTCATCTTTAGAGTAAACACAGGAGGGCAGCCTTGTCCTCCATCCAGAACGCCCCCCCCACACACACACACACAGTCCTCTGGGGAAGTACTTCCTTTCCGTAGGTGCAACAGGAAATGAGATTTGCTATCTTGGGTCAGACCTCCATCGATCCAGGCCAGCTTCCCATCTGACAGCCATAACAGGAAACATGCTGAGGAGAATCCCATTAATTTCTTTGCAATAAGCCTCCAACATAAAGGCTCTGCCCAAGGACCACCACCTGAGATCTAGCCTCCTCACTTCATTGTGGGACACAGGCCCAACCCGGTTCTGGGGTGATGAATACCTTGGTGTGTGGGGCAGTGCCCAGCTTCTGGAGCAGGGGGGGCAGGATGAGATGTGGGCATACACAATCCATTCTTCCCAGTTCCTTCTGATATCGTATTTGCTATATAATAGTTATTATTAATTAGAAATAGCAGCACAATGTTCCTTTTTTAGTTCCAAAACATCTGTGTTTTTTGTGGTTGGTGTGTGTGTGTGTGTGTGTGTGTGTGTGTGTGTGTGTGTGTATGCTTGCAAACACAGAAGCAGAGGACAGCTTGCAGAAGTTCTTTCTCTTTCCACCATGTGGGCCCCAGGGACTGAACTCAGGTTGTCAGTGTTAAGTTTTTTTTCTGGCCCGGTAAGTCTCCGCCGATGCAATAATCCAAATTAGACCAAGTCAAACCAAATTAGAAGAAACCCAAGTTTAACGGAAGCCAGAGCTCCTGGATGGTCTCTGGGGGAAACACGGAGACGGGGAACGGAGAACCTGAATGACGGCTGGAGAGGGAAAAGGGGAGACCACATGTTCATGCTCTGGGGGCAGTTTAAGTAGCCTGTGGGAGGGGTCTTGACCCTCCCTGGGGTGGGTTCACCCTTTGGTGGGCTTTCTCAGAGGTGCAGTTTGGCCACTCCCAGAAGAGGGGGCTTGGAACTTTCCACCAAACATTTCAGACACCTTGTATATAAATGAAGCCCCAACTAAACAGTCAGGCTTGGTGGTAAGAGCCTTTACCTGCTGAGTCGTCTTGCTGACCGCTGTAGCTTGTTCCGTGTTCTGGTTGTACTGGGGGACTCCATCTAGGGCTTCACACATGTTAGGCAAGTGCTCCACCACTGGGCTACAGCCCTAGCCCTCCCTCAGCCTCCCAAGTACTGAATTACAGGCATAAACCACAACCCCAAGCTGACAAAATTTACAGACTTCCCTTTGAGTTTTTGTTTGTTTGTTTGTTTCGTTTTGTTTGTTTTTGTTTTGTTTTAATATGTATGATTACAGAAAAAAAAAACAAGAAAGAAAGAGAAAAAGAAAAAGCATGGTGCCCATTATGGTGACACACGTCTGGCATCTCATCATTCAGAAGGCTGAGCAGGAGAATGGATCTTGAGTTCAAGCCCGACATGTGCTACATAGACCTGGTCTCAAAATGCACAAACCAAACAGACAAAACCTACTGCCTGTCTACAGTATGGTGAACCTTTGGTTCCTGGCAGCTACTAGCTACTCACTTAGTCAATCACAGGAGACCACAGAGAGGATCCCAGAGCCCACTGCGGCCCCTCCCCCACAGGAAATCCAGACATTCCCCGGGCTATTAGGATTCTTATTAGTTAACATTACATAATAACATACACAGCCTTCAGATCTGAATGGGCACTCATCGAGAGAGAGAGAGAGAGAGAGAGAGAGAGAGAGAGAGAGAGAGAGCCGTGCACGCAAGTCATCATGGATCTTGTCAGATGGGAAGGTGCTGAAGGAAAAGACCTTTCATCTCCAGGGAAACTAAGGGAATTTCATGAGTTCACAGGTTCCTGGGGTAGAGAGGCAGGGGAGTCCCACGCCATGTAGACCTAGTTTACAGGGCAGGAATCCCAAAGCAGGAAGGAATGGACAGTGAAGTTAGAATTCTAGGTTGTCTTGGACCTGGGGATGTAAGTGGGGTGGGGGTGGGTACTAGACTGGGTTGGGCTAGGCTGGGCTAGGCTGGGCTAGGCTGGGCTAGGCTGGGCTAGGCTTGGGAGCGGGTGCACAACACAAGTAAGGCCACTGCAGACCTGCTTATCCGAGCTTCAGAGAGGGCTGCAGCAGGCCGACTTCAGGGAGCCCAGTTTCGGAGGAAGAGAGGGGCAGTCATCCAGTCGTAGGGTCTACAGCAGTTCTCAACCCCTCCTGATGCTGCAAACCTTTAATACAGAATACAGTTCCTCGGGCTGTGGTGACCCCCCAACCATAAAATGACTTTTGTTACTACTCCATAATTGTAGCTTTGTTGCTGCTATGAATCATAATGTAGATGTTTTTGGAGACAGAGGTTTGCCAAAGGGGTCACAATCACAGGCTGAGAACCGCTGGCCTATAGCCTAACACTGGGTATTGAGATTAGAGACACAAGCCACCAGGCCCACAGCCTTATCCTGATTTCTTTGGATAATCCCTTTCTTGTTTCTTTTATCTATTGTTATACTCTCTTTAATTTGTTCTCACATCCTATATATTTTAATTAACTGTGGCCAGTTGTGAACTTTATCCGAAAAGGGTTAACACTGTTCACAGAGTCTACATTGTATCATGTTTCTTGCCTTAAACACAAAGCTCCTAGATTCACCCTCCTTCCTTGAGACTAGGTCTACTTCATCCTCCTGTTCTCACTACAGTCTTCCATAACATGCCTGCACAGCAGCCTGATTATACTGTCTGCTGCTGATGGACATAGGGGTTGCTTCTGCTCAGAACTGCCGCCCGTCTTGTAACCACACCCCTGCTTCCCATGTGTGCAAGTGCAGGCTTCCCCAGGGAAGCAGGACCGGAACTGTTTCAAACAGCTCTCCAGGGTGGTTACGCTAACTTGTGCTGCCATCAGCAGGGTCTTCAGAGCCTTGCCTGCCCTTGGAGCAGCGGGCCTCTCCTGGCTGCTGGCTAGCTTTACCCAAAATAATTACGCGGAAACTGTATTCATTTAAACACTGCCTGGCCCGTTAGCTCTAGCCTCTTACTGGCTAACTCTTACATCTTGATTAACCCATTTCTATTAATGTGTATCGCCACTTGACGGTAGCTTACCGGCATGAGTCTAACCACCGACCGTCTTGGGTAGGAGCATGGCATCTGCCTGACTCTGCTTCTTTCTCCCAGCATTCTGTTCGGTCTACTCCGCCCACCCAATTTTCTGCCCTATTAAAAGGCTAAGGCAGTTTCTTTATTTAAACAATGAAATCAACACAAAACAGAAGACCCTCCTACATCATGACTTTTTTAAAGCAGCTTTCTCTTTCTTTCTTTTTTACTTTTTGGTTTTTTTTTTTTTTTTGAGACGGTTTCTGTGCAGCTTTGGAGCCTGTTCTAGCACTCACTCTGTAGATCAGGCTGGCCTGGAACTCACAAAGATTCACCTCCCTCTGCCTCCCGAGTGCTGGGATTAAAGGCATGTGCCATCACTGCCCCACTAAAGGCAGCTTTATTGAGAGATGTTACAGATGAGGACAGGAGCTAGAAAGAGCATCCAGTTTAGGGATGGGGACCTTGCTTCTGTGTCGTGGGTCAGAAGCTGGAAATGCCCTTGGTCCTGTCTTGGCTACAGGCCAGAAATGCCAGAAAGTATTTTGGGGTTCTGGGTCCCTGGTCTGGTTCCTTAATGACTTTAGGGACTCAGTTTTTTTTTAAAGATTTATTTATTTATTGTGTACACAGTATTCAGCCTCCTTGTATGCCTGCAGGCCAGAAGAGGGCACAAGACCTTATTACAGATGGTTATGAACCACCATGTGGTTGCAGGGAATTGAACTCAGGACCTCCTGAAGATCAGCCAGTGCTCTTAACCTCTGAGCCATCTTTCCAGCCCCGGGACTCAGTTCTTAAAGGGATTATGTTATAGGGATCTATAGCTTTGGCAGCCCTTGAAGATGGACCCTCTTCCTTATGATCAGCTTTGGATCCCCCCCTTCTGTTTCCTTGGTAACTTCTCCTCCTAAGGCTTTAAGTTACCTTATAAATAATAAAAGGTGCACACCTTTAACCCCAGCAGAGTCTCCACGATCTCTGTGAGTTCCTGGCCAGTCAGGGTTACTTAGTGAGTCTATTTTTCCCCATGCCAGGGTCAGGGTAGGAGTTGGGTGGAATTGGGGGGGGGGGGAATCCAAGTAGCCCACAGCATTTGGGTGGATCATGAGTAGAACTGTATTTATTTCCTCTTCTTGCTCTCTGAATTCTCCTTCATGCTGTGTTCCCTGCTATTTAAGGCGGGAAAACACCCTTTTGGTGTTCTTTGCTACAGCAGGCCATATCCTTACACAGCAACCAGAAACTGGCCAGACTGGGGGTGTCGAGAGGATGAAAAAAAGACAGACACAAAGACACAGAGAAGCTGGGCTCAGGCAGGTGAGCTGGGCTTTCTAATGGGGAAGCCACAGGGACCCAGAAATTCAGTGTCTATTATATCAAGTTGAAAAGTGGTGCTGTTATTGCATACAGCTGAATAATGAGGCAGGATTATTACAAATAAACAAAGAGTCAGGATTACCGTATACAGCTGGATCAAATAAACAAGTTTAGCTAATCTCTGCGAGAGCGATCTCTGTAGGGGAGCAGGCTTCAGGCTGTAAATATTGGGGGTGGGGGGAAGAAAGCTACGGTGGGCACTTTCTGCACACACTATCAACCCCCACACTCAGCGCCCCCTCATGGTCATGGCTGTGTCCTACAGCACACATTCACTCAGTACTTTAAGCTCAGGGCTCTGTTCTACAGAAAAGCACTTTGCACAGATGCCTGTACATGCTATTTTTAATAACGAATAACTTGGTGCAGAGATAGAAAAGCAAGGACATATCGTCCTTGCAGGGCACAATAAAGGGCAGTTGCTAAACGATGGCGTGTAACCCAATTGGCAGAGTGCTTGCCTCGGGTACACAAGGCCTTGGATTCCACACCAGCACTGCAGAACAGCTGATGAGTCGGGTGGGCTGCAGGAGCCCTGGATAATGGGTGATCCACATACTTCATGAAAAGGATGCAGAGGCTCAAGGATCCCGGAATCAGGCCAGACGTAGCTAGTGGTGCGTTTCAGAGAAAGTCTTATCAGAGCACTCGGGAGAATATGAACTCCTAGAGTGTGGAAGGTCGATCAGAAGCCGCAGGAGAAAATTTCAGGATCCTGAGGAGTCTTAAAACGGAGAAAGCATGGGCCAGTGAGATGGCTCAGCAGGTTAAAGGAGCTTGCCACCAAGCCTGATGGCCCGAGTTCGATCCCTGGGACTTCCATGATGAAGAGAAAGAGCTGACTCTACAGATTGTCATCAGACCTCAAAGGCACAAGCAAATACATACAAACAATCTCAATCAATCAATCGATCAGCCAACCAATAAATAAATAAATAAAAATTAAAAAAACGGCCAGACGATGGTGGCGCACGCCTTTAATCCCAGCACTCGAGAGGCAGAGGCTGGTGGATCTCTGTGAGTTCAAGGCCAGCCTGGTCTACAAGAGCTACTTCCAGGACAGACTCCAAAGCTACAGAGAAACCCTGTCTCGAAAAAACAAGAAAACAGACCACTGTGAAAGAAAGCATTAATAGCTCCCAGAGGCTTCTTCATAGGCTGTAATATTGCATGTGTCCATTAGAGGGCAGCACTTAATCTACCCAAAACCGGCTCCAGCTTTATCTTCTGTAGCCCCAAAGGGCTTCCTGCCAAAAGAACTGAATTTTTAAAGAAGCAACCAAATCTTGGTATTCGGGACACTTATGGTAAACACATTAAGTTTCTGAGCACTCAAAGTGACCAGTGTTACAAATTCAACAGCTCCTAAGGGTGTTTTTTTTTTTCTTAAATTGAAAGGTAATTACATCACTTCACCCTCCCACGTTCCCTCCCCCAACCCCTTCAATACCTCCACTTACTCCCTCTCAAATCCATGGCCCCCTTTCCCTTTGTGTGTGTATGTATTATTAGATACGAACCCATACAACCCGATGAGTCCATTTACTGTTGCTTGAATGCATATGACTTCAGGGATGCCACTTGGTATTGGGTACACAATTACGGAGTTTATTCCTGGGAGAGGCTAATTCTCCTTCTCTCCATGGTCATTAGCTGCCTAGAGTTGTGTCTAGGAATGGAGTCCCATGAGACTTCTCCCTTCCCTGTTCGTATGTCTTATTGGTATTGTCAGAGCGTGGGTCTTGTTGAGGCAGCCGTATTGTTGAGGTATTGTGAGTGTACGCTTCGGTCATTTTTAAAGACCCGCTCCCAGCAGATTTCATCTGCCTCTTACAGGCTTTCTGACCCCCCCCCCCCCCACCTCCTTCTACAATCTTCCCTGAGCCTTAGGTGTCGGTCTTGTGTTGCAGATATATCTGTTGGGGCTGGCCACCCCAAATCAGCTGTTCTCTGTATTCTAACCAGCTGTGGCTTTCTGGAATGGTCTCCATCCAATGCAAGCAGATGAGGGGTAAGAGTCACACTTATATAAGTATTTAGAACGCAGTTAGGTGTTGCGTGGTTCTGGTGAAGTGGCGGTCATAGGTTCTCCTCTAAGATCCAAGCCTCACTAGCCCCGGTAGATGGCAAAGTTTCCAGAATCCGGCAAGATTGAGCAGGCCTTTTCTACCTAGATAGGAGAACCACGATTGCACCCTTCGGAACGCCTGGCCATGCTGGCCGTAGCTGCAGTTCAGAGGTGTCACCGCTGGGTAAGACTAGTGATTGCTTTTCTCGCCGGCAGCTTGCATAGAGCCTTCTAGTGTTATGAAAGTTAGTAGGCTCCCTAGGTTTTAAAATGTAGACTTCGCGTAGAAAAATGTCAACTATCCATAGGAGTTTTAAAATGTTGAAATTTACAAAGAAAACAGGAAGAGGGAAAGGTGGAAATGCACAATGCCCTAGACACGTGTCTTTTTTTTTTACATATGATACGTACTTAATGGTCAAGCAAGACTAACAGCCAACAAGGCTCAGGAGGTTTGGGGCTCAATACTGTGAGCCCCGTTGATGAAGGGCAGCGGCTGAGGCATATCACGGTCAGAAAACATATCAGTCACAAGGTGGCGATGTTGCTTTAGCGTTGGGTTTCTTTTTCTTCCCTTCCTAGACAGACTAGCTTTAATCCCAATATTCCAGGCCAAAAAACAAAATAAATAAAAGTAAATAAGCAAAAATAAGACAAACAGTCCATGGATTTAATTAATAAACCTGGGAAGGACAAGGGTGATGGTTCACTCCTGTAATCCCGGAACTGGGGAGGCTAAGACCTGAATTCAAGGCCACTAAGCTAGAGTAAGACCTTGCCAATAGATAGATAGATAGATAGATAGATAGATGACAGACAAAACTGGACCTTAAAAAATATAGGCAGAAAAAATAAATAAAAAAAATTTTTTAATAAAAAAATTTAAAAAAAAATAAAAATATAGGCAGAAAAATAAAGTCGTAGCTAGACATAGCCCCGTGTAGACCAAGATGGTTTCAAACTTGCAACACAACCGAGAATGACCTTGAACTCCTGCATCACCTGCCTCTACCTCTCCCGGACGTTACAGACCGGTGACATAGTACCCTGGATGCTGGGGACCCAGTCCATGGTCGCATGTGTGCTAGACAAGCACTCTGAACTACATTACAGATGCTGGCATGCCAGTCATGAACCCCTCGATCAGCAGTGGGGCATCTTCACCAGATCTAGCTAACCTGTGTCAGGATACCCTTAGTTTTCACATCCTCTGACTATCTTGCAAAGAGTAAGGACTTCCTGCCCCTCAGGCATCCTGTCTTCACAGCAATAAAATAGCAATAATATAGTCCCCTACGTGGGACTATAACTGCTCATGAAAGAAAACCCCACAGAGAACGCAGTTAGAGTCACTGAGCGTCTGCCCTGAGGTTTGCTCCAAGTTCTGTTGAGTCGGCCACTCTGGGTGACTGGTATAAACCCTCTATCTGGGGTAAATTTTCCTAATTCCTGTGACCTTGACACATTCAGGGAAGAAATCCTCGCTTCTTGTTCAAAGTTCATGTTCTGTTCTACTCTCTGACTTCAGGGATGCCTTCAGGTTCATCTTTGCCAACTCAACTACACACACACACACACACACACACACAAACACACACACACACATATATATATATACATATATTCCTGTCAACCATCATTTAGTAGAAAGTAATTCAGGGACAAGATTCTGTGTAGGGCCACAAGGGGGCGCTCACAGCCCGCGGAGAAAGGTCTACCCTACCCAGCCCTGCCTTTGCAAAGTACCGGCAACTGCACCTTGAGAGAACCTGAACCTGAAGGATGTTATGATAAACAAATTAAACTGTCACAGGGGCAAATTCTGCATGGCTCTCCTGAGTGTGAGGTCCCCAGGTAGAGAAATTCACAGAGAAAAAGTAGCGTAGTGGTGACCAGGGAGTTTGGAAAGGGAGAAATAGGAGTTAGAGTTTGTGTGTCATTTTTTTGACTAGTTTTTTTTTTTTGGGGGGGGGTGGTTTGTTTAATTGGTTGCTTGGTTGGCTGGGTTTTTTTTTTTGTTTGTTTGTTTGCTTGTTCATTTGTTTTGTTTTGGTTTTTGAGTCAGCGTCTCACTATGTAGCCCTGGCTGTTCTGGAACTTACTATGTAGACCAGTCTGGCCTCAAATTCACCGAGATCCACCTGCCTCTGCCTCCTGAGTACTGGAGCATGCGCCACTACAAGTTGTGTGTGTGTGTGTATGTCTGTGTGTATGCATGTCTGTGTGTGCCTGTGTGTGTGTGTGTCCGTGTGTGCGTGTGTGTGTGTGTGTGTGTGTGTGCTGTTCTTATGTGGGGGTGGGAGTGCACGCATGTCCTAGTGTGCTGTGTAGAGGTCAGAGAACAACTTTTTGTAGTCAGTCCTCTCCTTCCTTCCATGACGCGGGCCCCAAGGATGACCTTAGGTCATACAGCAAGCACCTTTATCCTCTAAGCCAGCTCACAAGCCTGGGGACTGAGTTTAAGAGGGGGTAGCATTTTGATTTGGTGAGATGACAAGGTGCATGGATACTGATGTTGGGTATGGTGTCACATAGCTGCAATCTCTCTCTCCCTCTCTCTCTCCCCCCCCTCTCTTTCTCTCTCTCTCTCTCTCTCTCTCTCTCTCTCTCTGTGTCTCTCTGTGTCTCTCTCATACACACGCACACACACACACACACACACACACACACACACACACATCTTCTATGGATGAATGGTTACAAACACGAATACACTCTATACCATTGACCCTCGCACTGGGTGAAGAGGATCGCTGTCTCCTTTATCCCGTGCCCTACATGAAATCCCCTCAGCTCTCCATTCACAACAGAATCTGAGTGTGACCACCTTGCCCATCACCTCATCACCTGTTACAGTGCTAGGCATGGCCGCTCTGTCACTCTGCCCTCTCCGCCCACCCCATACAACAGAATGCCCTCCCTTCCCAGCCCCACTCCACTCCTGATAGAACACGTCACATTTCCTGTTGTTTTTCCTCTCTGTGCTCCATTTTCCTTGATCTGGACAAGGCTGGCACAGCAAGGTCACCGTGGTTAAGTGCCTTCTCCTGCCTACCTCTGCTGGCTGCTTCTCCGACTCAGAGAGTCTATGGCGGACAAGCCCTGATGATCAACAGGGGTCTTCCACCTCCCACCTGACCCATCAGTGTCCTCTCTCCTACCGCTCATCCAGATGTAAGCACCTGGAGAAGGGTGGCTTTCTCCTCCTAAAATGATGAAAGATGCTAGCTAAAAAATAAAGACGAGCCGGGCGAGGGTGGCGCATGCCTTTAATCCTAGCACTCAGGAGGCAGAGATAGGCGGATCTCTGTGAGTTCAAGGCCAGCCTAGTCTACAAGAGCTAGTTCCAGGACAGTCAGGACTATTGCCACTACACAGAGAAACTCTGTCATGAAAAACAAAACAAAAACGAAAACAAAACAAAAGAATAAAGACAGGTCGACCCCCCGGAAAGGTAGCCAGCCTCTAGCCTCTAATCCTGACCTTTCAGGACGTGGACAATTACAACAGTGCTGGTCAGGTTAGCATTTATGTATTTGTCAGTGACCATTTATTTATTTATAGATTTATTTTACTATTTTATGCATATGAGTACTTTGCCTGCTTGTATATGTATGTGCCTCCTGCCTGTGGAGGTCAGAAAAAGGTATCAGATTCCCTGGAACTGAAATCACAGCCAGTTGTGAGCCACCATGTGGGTGCTGGGAATAGAACCCAGGTCTTCTGCAAGAGTAACAAATACTCTAAACTGCTGGGCCATCTCTCTAGCCCCCTCAGTACCCTTTTAAAAGTGTGTGTGTGTGTGTGTGTGTGTGTGTGTCTACATACTTGAGTGTGCACACACACCTATGAAGATTAAAAGAGGGCATTGGGGCTAGAGAGATGGCTTAGTGGTTAAGAGCATTGCCTGTTCTTCCAAAGGTCCTGAGTTCAATTCCCAGCAACCACATGGTGGCTCACAACCATCTGTAATGAGGTCTGGTGCCCTCTTCTGGCCTGCAAGCATACATGCAAACAGAATATTGTAGACATAATAAATAAATATTTAAATAAATAAATAAATAAATAAATAAATAAATAAATAAATAAAAGAGGGCATTGGATCTCTGGGAACCGGAGTTACAGGAAGAACCCTGACATGGGTTCTGAGAGCTGAACTTGGATCCTCTGGAAGAGCACCAAGTGCTCTTAATTGCTGAGCCATCTTCAGCCACTGGCCTCAGTTACATCTGAAGTCACTTAAAGGGTTTGGGAGTTTGTTTTGTAGACAGGGTCTCATCAAGCCCAGCTTGGTATCAAACTCCTAGTATAACCAAGATGTCTGGAGACTTTTTCCTTCTCCAGTTATAAAGATTCAGGGAAAATCTGAAAGGTAAGGGGGGCTGGGGTATGGCTCAGTTAGTAGGGTGCTCGCCCAGCACAAAAGAGGCCCTGGGTTCAAATCCCAGCTCCCCATAAACTGAGTGTAGTACCCCATGCCTGTATCGCTGAAGTAAAGCAGGAGGGTCATCCCTGGCTACCCAGTGAGTTCAAGGCTAAGCCTGGGCTAGATGAGACACTGTTGGAGAGACAGAGGGAAAGGGAGTGAGAATAAATGTCTTTGCAGAAATGCTCTGTGCCTAGAGAGAATATGGCAGATGTCACAGCATGAGTCACCAAGACTTCAGATGGCTAGGGAGATTCAGGATGGAGACAAGAAGGAAGGGAAGCAAATTCCGGTTAGGGAAGGAAAATTAACTTTGAAAGCTGGTTTCAGTTGAAAACCCAGCCACGTGGACATTTTCTGTCCTCTTCTGCCCTGAGGTGAGGCAGGAAGGCAGGGGACATTCCAGGTGGGTCTCAGCTGGAGGTGAAGAACGGTTGGCAGGATGGGTCACGGAGCACAGGAGAGATTTTCCCCGGGAATTCATTAACCTTCACTTTTATCCCTTACTAATAGACTTTAATTTTTTAAATTCTACTTAAGGCTTAAGATTTTGTTACTTTACAATTTTATTTGGGGCATATGTGGAGGCCAGAGGACAACTTTTTGGAGTCACTGCTCTGCTCCCACCATGTGAGTTCCTGGGGATCAAACTCAACCCCTCAGCCTTGGCCGCCAGCACCTTCGTTCATTCACCATGCCATCATCTCTCCAGCGTCTTTACAAGATTCTGTTTGTCGTTCTTGAGGTTTGGAGGATTTATTTTAGTGGTTTCGTATTTAAGACAGGGTCTTGGGGAGTTCAGGCTGGTCTCAAACTAGCTGTGTGCCCAAGGATGACCTTGAATTTCTGATCCTCCTGCCTTCGTCACTCCTAGGTGATGCACCAGTTTTGGGCTTCAGGCATGCTAGGCAAATGCCTTATTACCAGTCTCCCCTAACCCTAGGATCCTACACTGGCCTCTAACTCATGGCAATCTTCCTGCCTCATCCTCCTGAGTGCTGTGATTACAGGCATGAACCTTCATGCCCAGCTTCGTTGTGCTTATATACAGTGGCAACCGTCCATCTCTTAAAGGCAAGAACTGTGACCATACATCTTTGTGTCTGGGTAATCAGAACCCAGTTGTTCAGTAGAGGGCAGTCACATCAGCAGAGTGGTTCTACAGGGCAGTTTGCAGCGGAGAGTCAGAGTCACCTCTGACTCCTGGTGCTCGACCTGTGTGACCTTGGGAAGCCATTTCACCTTCAGCCCCTTTGACTCTGCACCTGCAAAGTGTGCTGAGGGGGACTGACCTGTTGTCAGGGGCCAGTCACTGCTTACACTATGTCCTGGAAAGCCTCTGATCCAGCCCCTCCAGGACTAGGTTAGGGTGTAACTCAGTTGGGAGCGAGCTTGTCTGGTAAGTGCAAAGTCCTGGGACCCAACCCCAGCACCACATAGCCAAACAGATAATCCCAACCCTTGGAAGGCTGAGACAGAGGAGGACCTCTGTGAGTTGAGGTCAGCCTGGCCTAGCCTGAACTACATAGTGAGTTTCAGACCAGCCAGAGCTTCACAGTAAAGCCATGTCTCAAAATACATATATACAATCATACATACTACATTCATACATACATATTACATACATACATACATACTACATACATACAACCTCCCACATATTTACAATGGCTTCAGTGTTCCTTTAGACACTATTTTTTTATCAAGTTTGTTTTGTAATTACTGACTGGTCACAAGAAAATAGGTTCACCTGATTGCCCACCTGCATCCTCTTAAGGAGTCCGTCTGAAATATGGCTGAACATTTAAAACTCCTAGGAAACACGAACAACCGACTCTGAGAGCCCAGCCCCCAGACATTCCGATTTAATTGACCTGGGGTGTGGCCGAACTCCTGGATTTGTTTAAAAGCTCCCCGCGTTGAGTCGAGTCTAGCCCAGTTACCTGGGTCAGTGGCCGTCCCAGCACCTCCTCTGGCTCGTGCCCAGGACTCACCCACAGCCACGCAGTTCTTACACTTGCTCCCCAACTGCTCTCTGGGAGGCTGGGATAGCCCGTGACCCCGGTTCCTGCCCTGAAGGCTTCAGAAAGGCAAACAAGCCTTGTCTTCACATCAGGTCACAAACACACCTTGACTCACCCTCCCTGCTCCTAATCTGGTTTATGGTTCACAGATAACATCCCGGAAGCAGAACCAGTTTCGGACTCAGCTGTGACCTCCTGGCCTCAGCTGGCTGCTGCAGTTTCTGGTTTTCTGGCCTCCTCTACTGCTAGCTCCAGCGAGCCAGCCTTCATTTGTCTTTGGCTGTCCATGCTTAGCCTCCAGGCTGGGTTCCAGCCTGGCGGCTTTGCAGCCTGAACCATTCACCTTGCCATCCTAACCCCAGCCCTGCCCCAGTCTCTGCTATCAGAGTTTTTATGGGTCATTACCAGTTTCTGTTCTAATAAGGAAGTTGACGATGTGGGCAACAGGGAAGGGAGAGAATTAGAATAAATTAATCCAAGAAACAAGGAGGCAATCAGGCGGGCTTGCAGTAGTCCACACGTGGTAAACAAAAGCCCGCAAGTCTCACTTTTTTCACTATTTGGTTTTTGCCCTTTATTTCCTCCTCCAGGTGTGTGTGTGAGAGAGACAGAGACAGAGAAAGAGAGGGGGGGGATACGTGTAGGTTTCTGGAATTGAGCTCAGGTTGGCCAGGCCTTTACCTCCTTAGCCAGGCTGTTGGCTTCCTCATTCTTTCTTCTCTCTCTCTCTCTCTCTCTCTCTCTCTCTCTTGGTTTTTTTTTTTTTTTTTTTTTTTTTGGTTTTGTTTTTCGAGACAGGATTTCTCTGTAGCTTTGGAGCCTGTCCTGGAACTAGCGCTGTAGACCAAGCTGGCCTCGAACTCACAGAGATCCTCCTGCCTCTGCCTCCGTGTGCCACCCCGGCCCGGCTCCTCATTATTTCAAGACCAGTCTCTGAGAAGTGGAATTGCCAGACTGAAAGCATAAACGAGTGGAAGACTCCGCTTGAAATTCGCACCCAGGGTTCTCTCTAAAGGAGTCACGCCAGCATACACTCCTACCGGGATGATCCGAAGGTGTTCTCTTCACAGACAGCGTGTCACACGGTTCAGTGCTAAGTGTTCCCTATTTCAGGAGCCACCCCCACCCCCACGCTGGGGAGCCCTAGTTTATATTGAGAAATGCAGAAGACCTTGGGACCAGTACAAATCCCGCAGAGTGACCAAAAATACAAGGCTGCCTTTAGTGTCTCATGCAGGGGTCTCGATGGTTCGCCGTCCATGTTCACGGCCACGGATGCTGGCTCTTTGGCTCTTCATTCCCCAGTAACAGATTGCCTATGGCTACTGCGGCTGAATAGGATATGACCTAATGAGACAATGAAATGCCTTCCAACTGCAAGTGTTTGCAGCCAGTCTTTGACTTTGCCTGTGGACTCTCTCGCTGTCTTTGTTTGTACTTAGATAGCCTTTGCTTAATGTTTAACACTGTGACTAGTCTGACCGCGGTTTTAAAGGGTTCAGATTATAAAGCAACATCAGCATGATTCAGTTGTCGCTAAAGAGGAAGGCTATGTGACTGGGCTAGCTTAATGACAGTAGGAAGGACACAGGTACCCAATTACGAAGACCAACAACCAAAGCAGAACATACTTGGACCATAATTTTGCTTTAGGCTTGGTGGAGAGGGAGGTTAACACCATATATGGAGGCCGGCCCTCACAAGCCCTGAACTAGACAGCCAAGTGTTTCTCCAACAATCAACAAGGATGTTGTTTCTCTAAAGGAGCCTCTAATCCCAGCTCATGGGGGCAGAAGCAGATGGATCAAGAGTTCAAGACCAGCCTCCAGTACAGAGCAAGTCTGAGTCCAGTCCAAGTTTGTGACACCACGGTTTTGTTTTTGTTTCAAAGCTGTTGTGGTGAAACACACTCTTGAAATCCCGATGCTGAAAAGGTGACAGGGAATCGCTGTAAGTGTGAGGCCAGCCTGGGCTACACCGTGAGCTTACTTTTCAATTCAGAGGCTATATAACCAAAGTGTCCCAGGAGTAAACTTCTTGAGACATTTGGAACAACAACAAAACAGACAGACAACAAACAAAAACTGGGCCACTGTGGGGCACACCTTTAACCCCCACACTTAGGAGATGGAAGTAAGCAGATCTCTGTGAGTTCAAGGCCAGACTGCTCTACAGAGTGAGTACTAGGATTGCAGGGGCCACACAGACAAAACCCTATCTTGGAAAACAAAATAAAACAAATTTTAAATTCCCACAGGACAGGGAACCCTGATTGCTTTTTAGGCTGGGGGGGGGGGGGCTTAATTGGGGGAGGGGAAGGGAAATGGGAGGCGGTGGCGGGGAAGAGACAGAAATCTTTAATAAATAAATAAATTTAAAAAATAAAAATAAATAAATAAATAAAACCAAATTTTAAAAAACAAACAACAAAAAAGACATTTAGCTTTAGAGTCTTTCTTGGAACTTGCTCTGTAGACCAGGCTGGCCTCGAACTCACAGAGATCCGCCTGCCTCTGACTCCCTAGTGCTGGAATTAAAGGTGTGCGCCACCACTGCCCAGACTCTTTTTCTTTTCTTTTGAGATAGAATCTCTCACTATATAGTCCTGGTTGGCATGGAACTCAGTATATAGACCAAGCTACTCTGAACTCACAGAGATCTGCCTACCTGTTTCCTAAGTTTGGGGATTAAAGGTATGCCACATCCAGGTAAAAACTTATTTATTTGCTCATTTGGTTTTTTTTGTGCATATGTTTGTGTGCTTGAAGGAGTTTATTTCTACCAAATGCATGCAGATGCCTGCCCAAGCTAAAAGGTGTTGGATTCCTTAGAAACAGGGTAGTTGTGATCTACCATGTGGGTGCTGGAAACTGAACCCATGTCCTCTTCAAGAACAATAGGACTGTTAATGACTGAGCCATCTCTCCAGGCCCCCAGGACACTCTGATGCTGCCATTGAAGAATCTGACTCCAGATTCTTTTTTTTTTTTTATTTATTTATTATGTATATAGCATTCTGTCTGGATGTTTGCTTGCAGGCCAGAAGAGGGCACCAGATCTCATTACGGATGGTTATGAGCCATCATGTGGTTGCTGGGAATTGAACTCAGGACCTCTAGAAGAACAGTCAATGCTCTTAACCTCTGAGCCATCTCTCCAGCCCCCTGACTCCAGATTCTTTAATCTCTGAATATTGACTTGCTCCAACAGCTCTCCAGGGGCATTGAACCCATGACTAGGCCTGAATCGCTGGTCCTTAGAAAAATGGTCTTGGCTTCTGTTTTCTCTATGGTACGATCGGCTATTGTGGGACTATTTAGAGTCTGATCTGGTAAGCCATCTACTAAATCCCCTCATAATTTTGTGTGTTCTGCTTGTGGGCCTTGATTAGCATGAGGATCTAGAAACTATACAGTGGAATAAATGTAAACGAAGGTTATTTTCGTAAAGCCTGCTTCTGCAAACACTTCCAAGTCTCAGCTCCCTTCCCTGGTGACATAAATGACCTTTCCTTCCTGGTGCAAGAAGAGAGTAAAAATATCTCACAATATCATGGGACAAAACAGAACATGCTGTTTTTATTAAATGTCACTTAATGTTTGTTAGTCCTAGCATATCTATGCTGTCCGTTGAAAGCGTAGTACAGTCACGTGTCTCAAAAATATATAATGGGATGGAGAGATGTTGCAACACTCCTGCAGAGGACCTGGGTTTGTTGGACTCTAGCGTCCAAACACCGAGGAGGAGTCGCCCCCAGAGACCACCTCACACACCACAGCCGATGCAAAAGCATGAGGATTTTATTAATCCTGTCATGACAGGGTCCCTCAGCATTCGGGAAGCCGAGGGACCTCGAATAGCGGGTACAGTCTACTTTTAAAGGGGCCACAGAAGCAAGGGGGGTTGTTCTTTGACTATTCTGATTGGCTTATTCGAAGGGCTATTACCAATAATTGGCTGGAGAGCTGTTGCCAGATCAGATGAGGTAAGAGGTCATTTTGACCCCGTTTCCCAGGGGGCCGAATCAAGACGTACGTATATGGGTAATTGTTCAGAAACTGAGTACGTGCATGTGTAGCTGTTAGGTCCTTGGTTCCCAGGGGAGGAGGGGAAGCACTATGGCATGGAGGCTGAGAGGATTCAGAGTTGTCAGAAATGGCTTCAGAATTGTCTTAAAGTCTTACAGGTTCATTTTTCAACACTCACATGGTAGTTCTCAACCACCTATAGGTGTGGCTCATCATAGCCTAGTTCCAGGGGATTCGGTGCCTTCTTCTGACCTCTGAGGGCACCAGGTAGATATGTGGTACACAGACATACATGTTGCCAAAATACACACATAAAATAAAACAATTCTAAAAATAATTCAAAATAATATAACCACATAAGCTACAAGATTTAAGTTTTTAACAAGGAGTTTTGTTTTTGTTTTAGATGGCAGTATCAGGGTTGGAGAGAAGGCTCAGCAATTGAGTGTATGCTGATCTAGAAGACTCAAATTCAGATGCCAGCTGCCACTTTGACAGCTCACAACTACCTGTGACTTCAGCTCCCTGAGATCTGGGGCCCTCTTTTCAACTCCTCAGGAATCCGAACCCATGTGTGCACATAACCACATACATATACATATAATTAAAAAATTAACAATGAGCTGGGCGGTGATGGCGCACGCCTTTAATCCCAGCACTCGGGAGGCAGAGGCTGGCGAATCTCTGGGAGTTCGAGGCCAGCCTGGTCTACAAGAGCTAGTTCCGGGACAGGCACCAAAGCTACAGAGAAACCCTGTCAAAAAAAAAAAAAATTAACAATGAGTCTTTTTAAATGGTTCTATCATGAAATCAAAAGGAGCAGAATGAACCAGGTGTCGTGGTCCTGGTCCAAAATCCCAGCACTTGGGAACTAGAAACAGGAGAATTGGCAATCCAATGTCACCTTCATCTTTATAGCAATTTCAAGAACAGTCTAGGCTACAAGAGACCCTATTTCAAAACAGAAAAACAAAAAACTCCCACCACCACCACACAACAGCAACAAAATGGAAACCCACAAAAAGCATTATAAAAAGATTGACACAGGGGGTGAAGCTCAGTGGTAGGGCACTTGAGTAATGTACACAAGGCTCTAGATTCCATCTGCAGTAGCACAAGATAGATGACAGACAGACAGACAGATGTTGTGGAATGCAGCTCAGTGCTAAGGCATGTGTTACTATGTACCAGGCTCTGAGCTCAGAATACAGAATATTAGGGGGAATTATTTTAAATTATTCATGGAGGTTAGAGAACACACTTTCAGAAGTCACTTCTCCCCTTCAACTGTGTGGGGCTTTGGGAGCAAATTCAGGTCCTCAGAATTGGTAGCAGCTTCCTTAACCTGCTAAGCCGACTCAGTGGCACAAAATGTGCTGCCTGAACACGTTGCTTAGGAGTGTTGGTGGTTGAACCCAGGTCCTCACATATGCTAGTCAGGTCCTGTAGCATTGAGCTATATCCTCATCCTGTAAAAAAAAATGTGTTTTTATTCTATGTATTTTGTTTTATATTGTTGGTGTTATTAGTTTGGCTGAGACAAGGTCGTGCTGTGTAGTCCTGGCTGATCTTGCAGTGGCTATGTAGACCAGACTGGTCTCGAGCTCATAGAGAGCCACCTGTCTCTGCCTCCTGAGTGCTGGCATTTAAGGTGTGTGCCACCATAACCAGTCTGCGTTTTGTTTCTTGAGGCAAAAATCTCACTATATGGTTTAGGCTGGCCTAGAACTCATTATATAGTCTAGGCTGGCCTTGAACTTGTAACCCTCCTGCCTTTATACCCCTCCCCCAATTGCTGTGATTACAGTAGGAGGATGACATCCAGCTCTACACATAGCTATTTTTAAATGACTTCCCTTATTCATTACCACTAATTGCCTCTGTCAACTAGATGCATGGGTCTTTGTTGAAGCAGTAGTATGCATGTGACAGAAAAGCGAATAACAGAATGAAAGGCATAAGGTAACTGTATTTTTCATATTTTTTATATTTAGCAGCAACTTGTGCCATTGTTATAGATTATATGTATCATTTTTGTCTAGTACAATTGTGCCCCTGGTTGTCCTTCTGAAAAAGACAGTCATCTTACTCAAACCCAAGCCAAGGAAGACATCACATTTTAGATAAATTGCCAAGTTGCCCGGGAGATTGCTTGGGATTACTTTGCCTCCAAGCCAGAGGGCCTGAGTTCGATCCCCTGAGCGTATGGATCGAGAGAACTGACTCCCACAAGTTGTCTTCTGATCGTCAGACATACTAATGAATGCAAAATAACTTCTAAAAAGTTTGCCAAGTTGTTAGATGAGAAGAATGATATTCCACTGTTGTGTTTACACAGGTACTTGATAAGCCGTGGTGACTAAGATTTGAAGAGGCTGCTGCTGATTGTGCCTCTCTTGGTCGGTCAGACTGATGGTTTTCACATGCTCAGGGGCCAGCACAGTGCTTCCTTTGGAAACAGTCTAGGAGTAAGCTCTGCCAAAATTCCTCTTGACCTCTGTGTGTGTGTGTGTGTGTGTGTGTGTGTGTGTGTTTAATTTGTTAAGACTCCTTTAGGACTTTAACCCAGAGCTAACTGCAAACCTGTCCCAATTTGTGGATTATAGTGGTTTATAGACACTTTCAAGATTTCACTTTTGTTTTTCTTTGTCTATCTTTTGAGATAGGGACTCACATAACACAGGCTTGCTTTGAACATAGCATCCAGCCATAGCTGGCCTTGAACTCCTGTCTCTCCTGCCTTCACACTGAGCGTCCCACCAATGCCCGGCTAAAGGTCTATGTTTTCTGAATCAACTGATTTTAATTTGTTCTGCTGGAGCCAGTTTCACATAGAGTGAAAGAGAAAAGTCTGGGCTGGGCAGATGACTCAGCGGGTAAAACAAAACAATAAATAAGTATATGTTTTGTTTTGGAAACAGGGTTTTACAACGTAGCCCGGTCTGGCCTCAAACTCACAAAAGATTCACCTGTCTCTGTCTCCCAAGTGCTAAGATTAAAGAAGTGAAAGCCACCGTGCTTGGCTCAAATAAACAAATGGAATTGAAAAAGAAAATAAAAGAGTAAAGTTTGGTCTCTATCTGTCTCAGGGTTGAGTCCTTGATTCCCCCAACACAGACTTAGGGCAAGTTTCTCGAAACTCCCAACCGTGAAGATGTCTTTGCTTGAGATCAGCTGAAGAGTCACTTATATTTCTCCTAGTTTGCCACACAAGCCCTGTGTCTGCCTGGAACCTCTGTCGCTGGGTCCTGATTTATTCTCTCTCCTTCCGAGGATGCCTCATTCCCTCCAGTGGAACATGGGACATGCCTCCCATTCCGGGCATGGAAGATGCAGGGTGTGCACAGGCCACAGCCGCCGCCCCCCTGTTGCGAGCCTGCCTCAGCTGCCTGGGGATGAGTCATGCACGGCACAGGGAGGTTCCCCCGCTCCTGGCTTTCTGGTCGGAAGAACAGCTTCCAGACTGGGGCCAGCTGAAACCAGTCTCCCTTCGTGGCACAGACAAATGAACCCTATGACACTTCCTGTGGGTACCCTCCCCCCCCCATCTCCGCCTGACTGTCTTGAGTTTTTTCTTTAACTGTTTCATGTCCCCCGACTAGAAGATTGTGTGCTCATGTGGTCTCCCTGCTGGCTTGAGCAGTTTCCTCATCTTCGTTTCCCTTTGTACCAAGACTCTGGAACCCTCCCTTCGTGCTTCCCCACGATGACACCTATTCACTGGGGTGAGTCAGAATGGATCTTCTTTCTCCCTTCTAAGTTCAGGCCTCACCCCCACCCACCTGTCACCATAGGTGACACAGTCCCTGGGAAAACAGGCTCGTAATTACTGGCCCAGTATCATGGGAAGGATTCTACAGGCTTCCTTTTAGAGGCATAATTATCTTGAAACAAACAACAACAACAACAATACTTTATTTTCTCTATTTTGAGACAGGATCTTGCTTTGTAGCCCAGGCTGGACTTAAACTTCTGTTCTTCTTCCTCCACCCACCTCTCAAGTGTTAGGATTACGGATGTACCAAGCAAGACTTGTTTTATTTGATGCTGGATATCCAATCCAGGTCTTTGTGCATGCTAGGCAAGCTCTCTGCCAACTCCTAATCTTCTAAATGGATTTTTCCCCCTCCTATTCTGGGCCTCAAGCCCAAGCAAGGCCTCACACACGCTAAACCCATGTTTTATTACTGAGGTGTACCCCTGTCCCTCTTTACATTTATTTTTGGTGGGGTGGGGTATATGCATTGCCACAGCGTGAGGCTAAAGGTCAGAGCACAGTACAATTTACAGAAGTCAGTTATTTCTTTCCATTGTGTGGGTTCCAGAGGTCAAACTCAGGTCATTAGGCTCGGCAACAAGTGTCTTCACCCACTGAGCCACCTCCATGGCCTGCTACTACATTTTAGAATGTCCAGCATGACTGTTTTTTCCTTTCTTTCTTTCTTTTTTTTTTTCCTGAGACAGGGTTTCTCTGTGTAGCCCTGGCTGTCCTTGCTCTGTAGCCCAGGCTGGCCTTGACCTCAGAGATCCACCTGCCTCTGCCTCCCCAGTGCTGGGATTAAAGGTGTGTACCACAGTTGGTTTATTCTTTCAATTCCATTCAGAATTTTGTCACCAGCCCCCCTTTCATGGTTGACTTCGTCACTGGTGGTCGGGTTGAGGGTTTCTGGGTTCTTGGCTTTTTATTCAAGCAATTGAAATAAAAGCTCACAGAGAATTACAAAAGGATTAAGGAAACTATTTAAAGCAAAATAATAGAAAAAGACCAAAATATACCACAAGGGAGCAGTGACCATGTGAGAGTACCCCAGTGCCCTGATTGGTCAGGGCTACCTTTTATGGAGTTCAAAGGAGGGAGGAGCTTGGTCGTTAAGGGACAGAGTCTTGGTGGGTTCTCTGTTTTGACTAATGGATTGTGAAAGAATATTCTATCTGCCCTGCATGTCTTTTCCCACAGTGCTGGATTTTCATTACATGCACACCCAATTATACATAGGCATAAGAAGATAAATGGACTCTCCTTCAAAGTTTATGTGAGCTGGGCGGTGTTGGTGCAAGACTTTAATCCCAGCACTCAGGAGGCAGAGGCAGGAATATCTCTGTGAGTTCAAGGCCAACTTGGTCTACTAGAGCTAGTTCCAGGACAGGACCCAAAGCTACAGAGAAACCTTGTCTTGAAAAACAAAACAAAACAAAAAAGTTTACCTGGGTACAGATTTTCTTTTACTGTACATGTACCCATGTGCCCAAACCTAGTCCAGGAGGGGTCACCCTTCCCTCGCATGTGTTCGAATAGAAACTGTCCAAGTTTGATGGCCACTAAGAGAAGAAATCTGTCTATCCCATTGTTCAGAAAGAGGTGTGTGCGTAGCCCAGCACAGGTTGGGGTCTAAGGTCAATTAGGTGCGTTGTTCAAAGAACAGTGTGCGTAGTTAGGTAGGTAAAGGCAGCATACATAACCCAAACCCATACAGTCCCAAGTTACTCATCTATTCCTCAGGCTTGTTGGTCACAGCTTGAGCCAGTATTTCTAGGCAAGCATTCTACCAGTGAGCCACAACCCTCCCCCTTATTCATCCAGTATCTCTCTAAATTTTTGTCCTTGGGGAACAACGCCCAGTGCTTCTCATTAGGGTGTGAGCTCTAATTCCACAGCTCACTCCCAGCTTACCTCACCCCGTTGCCTGAGGTTTCAATAAATCCCTGTAAATTCTAAATAAGATTTGCAGACGAGCTCCAGAAACCTCTGAGCTTAAGGGGGTTCTGTGCAACCACAGGCCCTTCTAATCAAATCCCTCGGGTGCGGAGGGGGGTTCCCCCGAGGCTGTCAATGCATTTGTGCCACAACCCATGAATACTTTATGGTTGTCCCTTTGTGCTTGCTAATGGGGTCTGAAATGTACAATCTGCCTTGAATAACAGGGAAAGGATGCCCTCTCCCGACCCCAGCCTCGGTCCCTGAACGGTTTATGGAGGCCAACCAGACCCACTGGAGAGTCATTATTGATGTTTTTCAGAGAGGCATCTTTCCAAGGGAAGGAAGTTGGTGTTCATGTAGATGGTGAGCTCTTGTATGTGTGTGTGTGGGGGGAGGGGAGTGGGGTTCTGAAGCCTGTATATTTTGGAAGAAGAATTTTTAAAGTTCTGACCACAGGGATGCTCTGGTTCTTTAGAGGTCAGAAGGGACTTAAAATCTTTCACTAAAGGGGATGAGTTGGTTGTGGTGGCACACACTGGTAGGATATGATGAAGAAGAGGCAAGAGCATCACCAAGTTCAAAGCTGCCCTGGACTACACATTTTGGCAGTGTGTGATGGTGCATTCTTTTAACACCAGCATCAGGGAGGGAAAGGCTGGTGGATCTCTGTGAGTTCAAGGCCAGCCTGGTTCACATTGAGAGTTCCAAGGCAGCTATGGCTATATAAAGAGACATTTTCTTAAAAGAAAGAAAGAAAGAAAGAAAGAAAGAGGAGGACTGGGCAGTGGAGGTGCATGCCTTTAATTCCAGCACTCAGGAGACAGAGGCAGGCGGATCTCTGTGAGCTCGAGGTCAGCCTGGTCTACTGAGCAAGTTCCAGGACAGGCTCCAAAGCTGCAGAGAAACCCTGTTGCGAAAAAAAAAAAAAAAAAAGAAAAGAAAAAAGAAAAAAGAAAGAAAGAAAGAAAGGCACTTTTTATCTCTGGAACCATCTCGCTGGTGCTCTCTTTGCTGTTTTAACTGGATCACCACAGTTCGTTCACTCGGTATTTATCAGGAGGGCTGGGTACTTTTTTAGGAGTGACACCGGAGAAGACCCCATTCCCGTTGTTAAGTCCTGAGTCTAACATGAGACAACAAGACCTCCATATATTATTTAAATCATCTGGTAACCAAATGCTACTATGTGCCGAGTTCGGAGTTTCCAGAAGGAAAGCATGGACGTGGCTGGGTAGCGAGGCTTGACTTCTTGAGGGCCGTGCAGCTTGAATAGTTAGACTTTAACTGGCAGAGGAAAGGCTTGCTAGGGGGGGTGGAACTTGAGTCCAAGCAACCAGAGCCAGCATGTAGGATAACAGAGACAGTGTCAAATGCAGAGAGAGTATAAACGTGTTTGGGAGGCTCTAGGAAGTGTCACCGTTCATAATTTGAGTGGAACCAGAGCCACAGGGCCAGGATGGAGGGAGACCTTTGCTGAGGCCCAACACAACATTTTTCTCTCAGCTGATTGGATGCAGGCTGTGGTTTCTTTCCGTGCTCCATGTTGTGAGCGCCCCCGCCTCCCTCATTTGAGCCTAAGCCACTCCGGCTCAGAGATTGGACTTCTTTCCTTTTCAACATTTGTCTCCAGTGTAGACAAACGTCCCCTCTTTCGTTTCCCTTAGCATAGGTCAAATAAACACGAATTTAATAAAAGTTAGCCAGCATGACTAACATAACATAGCTCTTGTTTGTAGTTCCAGCACTCGGGAGGCAGAGACAGGAGGATTGCTTAGAGTTCCACTTGTGTATGTATGTGTGTGCACGTAGCAAACTGGTGTGGTGGCTAACACACTTGCAATGCCAGCGCTCAGGAGGCTGAGGCAGGAGGATTCTAGAAGGTTCAAACTGGTTGGGTTACAGAGTGAAGCTATCTCAAACATTAATGACAACAAACACGAGATGAAAAAAAAAAAAACAAAAGAAAATTTTTGCAAAACACAGAGAACCACATCATCCTTCAAGTAGTTGTCAAGGCATACCTTGTTCTTCGGGGCTTGAGATCAGTGCTGGGGCCCGCCCTGTCTAACCCATCTCAGGAGTCCTCTTAACCTTCAATACCTATGAGGATCCTTTGAACACTTAATCCTCCCAAATAGTAGTCAATTCCACTCAGCTGCCTAAACCCACAGCATGGTGGCTTTATCGTTTCAGGAGAGACACAGCTGGATAACTATCAAGGGACACCCATACCCATCAAGGGCCAATGCTTTCTGCTGAATGCTGTGACCGTGGGAGAAATTACTAGGAGCTTTAAAGCAAACACTGAAAGCTTAGAGAAGGACTCTGGTGGGCTGGGAGGCTCAGCTCCAGACTTGCCTTGCTTGCTTCCTGGGGACCTTGGTTTTGACCTCTTAGAACCCAGAGCTATTTCCTGACACAGATGGCCTTCTTTTCTGACTGCTTTCGCTTCGCTTGGTGCTCCCACGAGATCGAGTGGAAGAGCCTCAGCTTTTTTTGGCTCCTGTGTTGTTTCCAAAGCCAGGCCCACCCAAACCTCCTTTTTGAGGGCAGTGTTTTTTTTTTTTTTTTTGCTGTTGTTTTGTTTTTGTTTTTTGAGATCAGGTTTCTCTGTCTAGCCCCGACTCTCCTGTAACTCACTCTGTAGACCAGGCTGGCTTCCAATTCAGAGACTCACCTGCCTCTGCCTCTGGAGTGCTGGGTCTAAAGGTATGCTCCACCAGTCCGGCTTGAGGGCAGTGTTCACAAAAGGGAATGTTCCACACTGAGAGAACAAAGAGGCTGCAAAATAACTGCAAGAGGCTACAAATTCCCAGAAATAGGTTCAAATCTCCTAGTGTTTAGAGACATGACAATGATCTTTTCTCTTTTTCTTGAGACGGGGTCTCCAGCAGAGGCTGGCCTTGAACTTGCTTTGCAGCTGAAAATAACCTTGAACTTTTAAAGGTGTGTGTGTGTGTCTGTGTATACATGCAAGTCACACATACTTGTGTGGGCGTGTGCATCCATGTGGGTGCCCAAAGAGAACAGGAGATCCCCTGAAACTAGAGTTGCAGATGGGTGTTAACTGGCTTGGATGTTGAGGACTGAACTTGGATCCTCTGGAAGAGCAGGAAACATCTTTTGTTTTGTTTTGTTTTTCGAGACAGGGTTTCTCTGTAGCTTTTGGTTCCTGTCCTGGAACTAGCTCTTGTAGACCAGGCTGGCCTCGAACTCATAGATTCACCTGCCTCTGCCTCCCAGCACTGGGAGACATGCACCTCCATGCATGCCCAAATTTGGGAACTTTTTATTTTTTTAGTTAATTCATTTATTTTTAAACGTTTTATTGTATTTTATATGCATGTTTTGTCTACATGTCTGTCTATGCACCACATGTGTGCTTGATGTCTGTGGAGGACAGAAGAGGGTATCACAAACTTTGGAACTATACTTAGAGATGGTTGTGAGCCACCATGTGGGTGCTGGGAATTGACGTGGGTCCTCCAGAAGAGCAGCCATTGCTCCTAACCCCTGAGCCATCTCTCTAGCCCAAAGTTTAGGAATTATAAACAAATAAATAAATAAAAGTTTTTTGAGCTGGGGTTTTGTGTAACCCAGAGTTGTCTTGAACCTCATATGTAGCCAAGGATAACCTTAAACTTCTGATCTCCCTGCCTCCACCTCCTGACTTCTGAGATTACAGACACGTGTTGTTATGCTCAGTTTGTGGGGTGCTGTTGATTGAACCCGGGACTTTGTGCATGGTAGACAAACATTCTGACAACTGAGCCACATCCCAGCTTTCCAATCTTGAGCTTCTGATCCTCTTGCCACTGTCTCAGAAGTGCTGGGTTACAGGCATGTGGCACCGCCACCAGTTTACAGACACTGGGAGGCTCACACCCAGGACATCACCAGTGTTGCTCTACCAGCTGAGCTGCACTGCCATTTTCCTGTTTTCAAATTAGCATCCTAGATACCCAATATAAGATGACCATAGGCTAGGGCCATTTGTTGACTAGACTAATAAGATAATTAAGACTAGGGGGACAAGCCGGGTGATGGTGGCACATGCCTTTAATCCCAGCACTCGGGAGGCAGAGGCAGGCAGATCTCTGTGAGTTTGAGACCAGCCTGGTCTACAGAGCTAGTTCCAGGACAGGCTCCAAAGCCACAGAGAAACCCTGTCTCGAAAAAAAAAAAAAAAAAAAAAGACTAGGGGGACAGATAGAGTGATGTCACAGAAACCAAGGGAACCCAGTGTTTCCAGAAGGCCATGGTCAACACCAGATATGACAGATGAGTCAAGAAAACTAAGGACCAACGTCTACCTTGTTAGATTTGTAATGAGAAGGTCAATTGTACATACTACCGTGACGGTTTTATGGGAGCGTTGAGGACAGGTGAAAGCGTGATTAAATTAATAGTTGGTTGACTAATGACAGGTGAGGAAGAGAAGATACTGTAGACTATTATTTGGGTAGCTTGGTTGTGCAGGAGGCAGGGAGACAAGTAACCAGATGTGGATTCCTGCTTAAGGAAATGACCCTTTGATTTTCAGTCAAGAATTATTCTTTTGTCATAGGGCTTGGAGAAATCAATTTGGTACTGACTGGGAGCCTCCTCCCTGACAGCTAGATTTCAAAATGTTGGAGGGTGCTGTGCAAAGCGCCGGGGGTAAGGGACAGTTATCAACAGTCCTACCCAGATGTAAGTCCTGCAAATTACAACAACAGCTGGTTGGGCCATGGTGGCACTAATATCTTGAGGGTGACCAAGAGCTGTAAGATTGGACTTACGGCCCACTCAGTAGGTGGAAACTCAGATCTGGTACTGTAAAATTAACCAGGACTCCATGACTGGAGGAGTCATAGACCATAGAGGAGAGTCTATGACTATCATGTTGCCAAACTTAATATAAATATAAACTGTCTTCTAGATATTCATCCTTCTACCCATAGGTAAGTGCAGATCGTACCTCTCATCAAAGAAGCTTCTGATGAGAAGGAGATGGATTCTATTTTAGGGAACCATGACTTGTCAGAGTGTAGAAAATAAGTGACCATGAAGTGCCTAACCACAAATGGGACATTTTTATTTAACACACATTCTACACCCAAGGGTTTCAGAAGAGGGGGCAAAAATACTGTAAGGAGCAGAGGATCAGGACTTAGGTTAGCTCGTGTCTTCTGGACGTGAACTCTCAACAGTTTGGTTGCCTGCAAGTGACCATGTCTAGAGCAGGAGGCTACCTAATTGCTTACATCTTCAACTACAAGCATGAAGCAGAGAGGACAAACCGGAAAACAACGAGTCTTAAAGCCTGCCTCCAGTGACACACTTGCTCCAACAAAGCCACATCTCTGAAACCTCCCAAAACAGCACTGCCATTACAACCACTTGGGGACCAAGTGTTCAAACGCATGGGCCTACAGGGGTTGGGAAGAGGAGGAAAGGAGACATATACATTGTAGTTATATATGAAATTCTAAATAAAAAGAGATTAAGTTGTTATTATTTATTCTTGCTTTTCCTTGTGGGCTCTGAAGCTGTCAGGAAGGGTCTGGAGATGGAGGAGCTGTTGAAAAGGTTGTACAGGGGCCGGCTAACAGAACCTCGCTTCAATGGAATGGGGTGAGAGAAACTGAGTGTCTGAAGACTCCCATCTACTCTACCTGTGCCAGTAGAGTAGAGAGCTGTGACTAATCATACTGTGGGCACAACTGGAGTTGGGAATTTTCATGGGAGAGGTGTGATTTTTTTCACAGGAATTTTCTATGTAGATCAGGCAGGGCTTAAACTCTGAGTCTTTTTTTCCTTTCTTTTCATTTTTTTCTTTTTCTTTTCTTTTTTCTTTCTTTCTTTTCTTTTCTTTTTTTGATTTTGTGAGACAGGGTTTCTCTGTGTAGCTTTGGAGCCTGTCCTGGAACTCACTCTGTAGACCAAACCAGCCTCGAATTCACAGAGATCTGCCTGCCTCTGCCTTCCAGGTGCAGAGATTAAAGGCGTGAGTCACCACCGCTGGCAAGCTCTGATTCTTGAAAGAATGCACGAACAGGTGATTTGTGGGAGTGAGTTGATTCAGATTAAATCTTGAATTTAAAAAGTAAGTGGAATGCAGAACAGGAGCTGTTTGGAATTTCTGGGGACTGAACAGTTTGTATACAGATGTTTCGACTTCCAGAGATTGCAGAGGAGAGAGGGTGGATGCTGGCAGCCTAGTTCAGTCTAAGTTACTCAGTCTTACATCCTCGGCGTACAGATAATAATATCAACTGCTCCATCCAGTCTGTGTGAGGATTAAAAAGGCTCAGAGACGTAAAGGGCTTAGGGTGGGGTCTTGCACACAGTAGGTGTTCCATTAGGCATCATTATCAGGTCAAAGATGAACGAAATGAAACAGACAGCGAGCCAGGCGTAGTGGCACAATCCAATCACTGGGGAGGCAGAGGCAACATTGCTGTGAGTTCAAAGCCAGCCTGGTCTACATAGTGAGTTCCAGAATAGCCAGAGCTGAATAATGAGACCCTGTTTGGAAAACAAAAAGAAAGAAAGAGAGAAAGAAAGAGAGAAAGAAAGAAAGAAAGAAAGAGGCAGGACAAGGAAGGTTCCTTAGTATCAGGAACTGCCAAATCAACGGAACAAAAAGAAAAGAAATCAGGATGGATAGGTTTGCAAAACACCAGGAAGGAAAGTGAGACTTTCTTAGACCTAGTTAATCTCAGAGATACATTTTGAAGCCCTGCAGAACTACACTATTGATTTACAAAACAAAGGCACAGGAGAGAGGGCTTTTCTTTTTGCTCTTTTCCCATTCTCAAAGGTGACAAGACAGAAACCAGGACTTTTCCCATTCTTGCAACCCCCTGTCTCCCAGAGCCTGCTGACTTGACCAGCTCCAGTTTCGGCTTAGCTGGCTGTGGAGCTCCCGGGGTTCTCCAGGCTGCAGGTTACAACCTGCAGCTGTTTTTCTTCTCTCACCTGTCGCTGGATGACTTCCAGGCCTCTAAGAATCCTTTTTCTGCCTCTTCTTTAAGAAGTCAAAGGAGACCTAGAGTCCCAAGGGAGACTGTCCACACTTCCTCAGCGGTTTTGTCCTGAATTCCCACACACATATAATTTCCAATTGAAACTGCATAACCATTTTTCTTGCTTAGTTGCTTCTGTTTAAGAAGCTAGATTGGAGCGGCTCATTGCAATACCGGTAGTCGAAGGCAGGAGCGTGTAGTCTAGACTGGTCTCAAACTATGAGAATCATCCCGCTTTGGCTTGCTGAAGGCTGGGATTGCAGCGTGTCCAGTGCTATTCAGTTCTGACCTAGTAGTATTCATATCATGCAGTTAAGCCACTGACGCGTTCCCACGTCTTATTTTTGTGTTGGCTAAACAGAACATGTTTGCAGGGTAGACTTGGCTCACAAGTCACCAACTAGTAGTCTCTGCTAGTCTGATAAACAGTTTTTTTTTTTTTTTTCATTTGGTTTCATTGATGCGCACACGAAATGTACCTGGGGTCTTTACTGCAGATTGGGTGACACAGCTTTTGAAATTTGCCTAATTACTATCTCCATTTTACACGTAAAAGGATGAAATTTGAGCCACCAAATAACTTGACCATGGCCACGGGTTGGGAAATGAGTGGTATTTGAGTTGAGTTTGCTTCCATAACTTAAGGTTATGACTTAAAGAACTGAAAGGCTGAATTGAATGGTCTGTCCACTTCTCTCCAAGAATGAGTCAGCAAAGTGAGGGGAGCGGGGCATCATTAGAATCAAGGATCGGACTCTGAAGTTTTAAAAATGAGATGACGAGGTTTTCAGATGAAGGGTCGGCTCTCAGCAGCTTGGTCTCAAAGCCAATTTTGAAAGTTAAGAGTTGTGAGGCGCAAGCCTTTAGCCCTAGCACTAGGAAGTCAGAGGTAGACGGATCTCTGAGTTGGAGACCATCCTGGTCTACCAAGTGAGTTTACGTGACAGCCAAGGCTAGGTACAGACGTAGACCAGGGGGCTCAGGCCTGACACTACTTGGAGGCTGAGACAGGAAGACTGCAAGTTCAAGGTCAGTTTGAGCAACTCTGTGAACCGATGTGTAAACCCCAAGGGGGCGGGGCTGGAGAGATGGTTCAGTGGTTAATCACTAATCACATTGGTTGCTCTTCCAAAGGACCTGGGTTTAGTTCTCAGCACTATGTGGTAGCTCACAGCTGTCTGTAACCCCAGTTCCAGGGTATCTGACACCCTCTTCTGAGCTCAGCTGGCACGGCATGCCCTTGGTCACAGACATACTTTCAAGCAAACGCCCGTAAACATAGAAAAAGTAAACAAGGAAGCCACAAACAAAAAAACACTCACCCACCAAGCGAACAACTATAACAAACCCCCAAACATGGCCATAGAGATGGTTCAGTGGGTAAAGGCTCTGGGTGGCAAGCCGAATGACCTGGATTCCATTCCTAGGAGCCACATGGTAGAAGGAGAGAACTGAATCCTGAAAGTTGTCCTTAGATACATGCTCTCGCAAGTGTGTATAGACACAGAAACATAAATGAATAATAAATAAATAGGGGGGGGGAAGTCCAACACACACACACACACACACACACACACACACACACACACACACACACACAGAGCGGAAAAGGAGCCTTGGAGTGTATGTGGAAGTGTCTCTCTCTCTCTTTTTTGTTTTCTGAGACAATGTTTCTCTGTGCACCCTGGGATTAAAGGCATACACCACCATGCCAGGCTACCTTTTTATCTTTTTAAATAAACTATCTCTATTATCTCAAAAAAATAATAAAGGAAAGCCGGCAATTTAACTAACGGGTAGAACCCATGCCTAATACGCATAGAACCCTGATTTCAATCTCCATACCCCCCGCAAAAAAAAGGAAGAAAGAAGAAAGAGGAAGAAGTAAAGAAAGAGAAAAGGAAAGGGAGAGGGAAGTTCAGAAACTGCAACACATTTTCAAACTGGGGACAGCTGACTACAAGTTCCAGAGAGCGACGCGCGAATTTTCCCGCCGGCGCCTCCGCCCGCCTTTCGGAAACTACAAATCCCGGCATGCTCTGGGATGCACCGGTCCTCGCCCCTCGCCAGTTCCGCCCCCTTTCCCCACAGCCCCCGCCCGCCGGGTTGGACTCGGAGAGTTTGTTCGGTGGCCGTGGCAGACGGAGGTGCAACGATAACCCCGGCAGCGGTACGATGGACGACTCTAAAGTGAAGGTGGCGGTGCGGGTCCGGCCAATGAACCGACGAGGTGAGCGCTCGTCCCGGGTCGGGGGCGACAGGTGCCTGTGGTGCTTTAGCCTTGGCGTCCCGGGGGGTCCCGGCGGGCACCCCTCACCGCGCGTGCGCCTTCGACGGCGCGGCCGGGCCCTCAGCCCTCCGCCCCGCCAGCTGTCACCGCGCTCGCCAGGCCTTGGGCCGCTCCGGCCTCGTAGCCCGCCTGTGCACGCAGCTCTCGGGGCGGACAGCCCCACTTTTCGATTTTCCACGTTTCATCACTTGAACCTGCACCTTGTGGCTGTTTGCAGAAAGGAAGGACGTGCCTTCTTAGTTTCTTCTGGTTTGCGATGTCGAGAGTTTTTCTTTTCTTTTTTTTACTTTTGCTTGAAGTGATAGTCATCAACTCAACAATAAATAGTCTCGGTGCCAAGATTCTTGGGAAATTGTATCTTTCAAACACGCTCTGAAGTCCGTAGGGAGGGTAGAGAAAGTAGATAAACCCAGGACACGTAAATCATCGTTCCAAGTTGGAAGGACTAAAGCCCAACTCAAGTCCCCAGAGTAGCTGGATTTTGCCTTTGCGGTTTCACCAGAGGCTGCCTGGGCAGGGTGCTTTAAATGAGGTGACGTGTTTAAAAACACTTCGTATACTAGTCTTGTTATTGAGGTTGCTGCTTCCCTCCCAGGAGAAGGAATTGCAGCTAATTGACCAGACTCCTGACTAGCTGGAATCGTTTTTTTTAAGTGCCGGCATCACTTTCTAAAGTTTCTTGTTTGTTTTACTGGGTTCAGAGTCAAGTGTGTAGGAAACACAGTTTTTCTGCCCTTTTGTGGATAGATGGAGGTAAACATGTGAGACAATTGACAGAGATTTTTCTGGTTGGTTGTTGTGTGGGAAGTTAGTTCATTTTTCTGTTTGTTGGCGTTGGTTTGCCCACCTGAACCCACTTAAGTCTATGAGGCGAGGTTTCTCTGGGAGACTTATCTTTTTTTTTTTTTTTTTTTTTTTTGATTTTTCGAGACAGGGTTTCTCCCCAGCTTTTGGTTCCTGTCCTGGAACTAGCTCTTGTAGACCAGGCTGGCCTCGAACTCCCAGAGATCCGCCTGCCTCTGCCTCCCGAGTGCTGGGATTAAAGGCGTGCGCCACCACCGCCCGGCGAGACTTATCTTTTTAAGCTCTCAGATGACTGTCTCCTCGAATCTAGGCTCTCATAAACCAAGGTAACCAAGAACTCTGAAAGCTTTCAGAAGCTTCCATTTTTTTTTTTTTTGAGTGTCCAGGCATCTTTACTAAGTTCACTTTAAACTTATTGTGATTGTCAGCGTGATGAAGAAAGCACACACACACACACACACCAGGCCAAATGAAACCCGACTTATCTGGGTATGATTCGAAAAGGATGGGTTCAGCACATTCTTAAAATTTCCTTTTTTGCAAAACACTTGGAAACGTTAGTGCTGAAACGAGGCCGTCAACAGGCCACCTCAGCAGGGCTTGGCGCGGGTAGTGAGAGCCGGGCTCCTCTTCCTTGTTTTCTATTACGGGGAGGAAGCTTGACTCTCTTGACTTAATTTGCCGTGGTTGTAATTTGGACAGTGGTTGTTAATCACGCTCAGAGTTTTGAGACACACGTCGAATGGTTTTAGCTGTGGAGTGCACGTTGGCTGTTCCTTGGGTTGAACGTTATCTTCCTCCCCCCTCCTTTCTCTCCTTCCTTTCCTTTTTCTTGAGACCTTTCTTGGGACTTTCTACATAGTCCTGGCTGTCCTGGAACTCATTAAGTAGACCAAGCTGGCCTCGAACTCACAGACATCTGTCTGCCTCTGCCTAAGTGCTGGAACTAAAGGCATGGGCCACCAAACTTGACCCTCCTTTCTCTTTTTAAATGTAGGTGCTGAGGATCTCAACCCTGGTCCTCATTTGTGCAGCACGTGCCTTACCTTCTGAGCCATCTCGCCAGTCCTATTCTTTCCCCATCTAGTTATTTACTTATTTATTGACAGTTTCCTTATGTGAGCCTCCTGAGTGTTGGGATTGTAGGGGTGCCCCGACCACTCCTGGAACTCACTTAAAAATGAATGTTTACAGTTTGACTCCTTTGTCCGGTGACACACTGTCCCCAGTCTCTTGGCTTACTCTGTCTCCTGTCTTTTGTTTTCTGATATATACTTCGGCTTTCGTTTCCAGTGATCATCATGGATGATTTCTTCATCAACATTATTATGCAATGAATTTTAAAGCCTGCTATTTATAAGCTGGCATCTTGAATTCCTATGAAAAGGCAGTGACAAAACTGAACTCCTTTTTGCTGAGTTTGAAAAGAATCTTATTACTTCAAACGTTACTTCTGGGAAAATCAATGTTTTAAGTAATAGCACCTGGCTGTCAAGTAGTTGGGTCTAGTCCTGGGTGCTCCTGACTTAGGGTGTCTGTGCTGGAAGCACCCCAATAATTGGCATTGAGACAGGCTGAGAACGGGTCACGGGAATGCACTCATGGACTCTATTGTTTGAAATGACATTAATGTCCTTTGAGGGAAATCTGAAGATGTCCAGAACCCTTGGGTGTAGGGTTCAGTTCTTTGTGTGACTCAGTGGCTGGTTGTGTTTAGGGGCTTTAGCTTTTCTACTCACCTGTCTGTGGGTTTGGCAAACTTGGTTGAAGATCAAGCAGGAGATCCTAATTTAATAATAACTAGAGTTGTAATGGCTAATTTGTTGATTTAAAGAAAGGAGGTGTGTATGTGTGTGTTTGTAGTCTCAGCACTCTGGAAGGTGGAGGTAGGAGGATCTTAGCTTGAGGTGAGTCTGGGTGGCACAAATAGTGAAATTGCCTTTTAAAAAAGTAAAACATCCCCTGTATTCATCCCTGCTAGCCAATTAACCTTCCTCCTCCTGACTTCTGTTTTTCATCGTTTTCTTTTTGGGCGATACTGGGGACTTAGCCAGGGCCTTGCATATGCTAATATTAACATTCTAGCGTTATGCTCACATAACGCTATGTAATCTTACATAATCTTAACATTGTAGCTTTTAGTCCTCTGAAATCGGAAGCTAAACTGCTAAAGGAAAGGGGTAAGCATAGTTTCTTAAAAGATCTTGAGGTTGTATTTACAGATGATGTCATTCTTTTTTTTTGATACTGGTTTGAGATTTGTCTCAGGTGGCCTACTCAGGCTGACCTCAGACTTGTGTAACTGAGGCTATCCTTGAACTCCTGATCTCTCTGCCTCTAAGTACTGGGATTACAGACTTGCTCTATGATGCCCACCTTTGGTCTAGTCCTTCAGACAGTACAACTAAGCAGATAAGTTTGCATCCTTCCACATGCTGCACAGAAGACCTGTTCATTTATTATTAATTAATCTAATCATTAAATAGCCTGAAAGGTAATTATTATTTTTGTCTTTTGAGACAGGGTTTCTCTGTGTAGCCTTTGTTTGTCCTGAAACTCACCCTGTACACCAGCTTGGCCTTGAACTCACAGAAATTTGCATGTCTCTGCCTCCTGAAAGCTGGGATTAAATATGTGCACCACCACTTCCTGCCTGGCTATTTTATTTTATGTGCATGAGTGTTTCCCCTGCGTATATGTATATGCACCACATGGGTGGAGTATCTAAAGAGGCCAGAGGAGGAAGGTGTTGGATCCCCTGGAATTGGAGTTACGGGCATTGTGAATTTTCATTTGGGTTCTGGAAACTGAACCTGGGTCCTCTGCTAAAGTAGTTAGTGTTTGTAATCACTGAACCATCTCTTCAGCCTCTCTGAACATTTTCAAAGCATAATTTTCATTATTGTATCAGGTACACTCCTCTTTTTTAGGAATTTGACATTTTATATAGTTGGGTATTTTAAAAAATAATCGGTAATGAATAGTGACTACGTGCCAGGTTTCTAGCTCATTCTAGACTGCATGGGAGCTTCAGTCAGAGAACTGCCAGTTTTAGAATATGTGCAAGATTATCCAGGGAAAGAAATAAACTACAAAGTGTTTAGAAAATACCTTTGCCTAGGGGAGTGGAGCAGAAAATTATGTTAGAAGTTGAGCCAGAAGGGATAATCTCAGGTATTGCTGAGCATAGGTGATAACTATTTCAGAAGGTATTTCCAGTGAGTTTCAAGTTTGCATTCTGCAGTGTTTAATGCAGGGGAAAACACAAAAAAGTACAGATCAGCACTTCCGTAAATCATGGTCTTAGTGGCGAAGTGGAGGGACCATGGGGTAGCCATGGAAAGTGATGGCAGCTGAGACAGACATGCTGTGGGAAGAACAGAACTTTTAACTCCGTGTGTGCCTATTAGTGTAGCTGTTGCTGAATAGAAACTACATAGTGTAGGGCCAGAGCTAGAAGACACTGGGAAAGGAAATGGACTGCTCTTGTGGAGAACGTTTTGCCAAAGACCTTGTTTGTGTTGCCCAGTGTTGTCCTGTGTCTTCAGGTGTGCTCTATGGTTTCTATATGAGGAAATGACTGTCAGGTGAGGAGATAAGATGAAAAGATAAACAGGCATAGCTGACTGCTTCTTATTAAGTGCCAGGTGAGCGACAGGGACAGGGGGGAATTTAGAGGAGTGAAAGACCTCTGCAGGCCTGCTGATTAGGGAAGGCTTCACCGCCTGGTTTACAAAACATTCCCAGCACGAGACCTATGATTTCCAGGGGTGGGAAGGGAAGGCCTCAGTTCCCTGAGGAGGAAATGTGGCCTGGGAGCCAAGCATAAAGGACCAGAATGAACAAGGCTTGTTTAGGCCGCAGAGACAGGCTTGGTCTGTCCCAAAGGAGAATTCCACAGGTTGACTGGCGAGGGGATGAGGAGGCCTGGTGGAAGCTTGGGACCCCTGCTGACAGCTAGGCCAGAAGTCAGCTTAGGTAGCTGGTCTCTTTAGATTCAGAATTGTATGCGTCCACAGTCATGGAGAAAGATTGTTGGATTGCAAGACAAGTTCAGAAGACTAGGTAGATGACTCTAAAACCCACTTGATAGAAACGTAACTGGTTGAACAAGAAGTCAGAGGAGGCTGGTCTTACTCAAGTAGCCTTGATTTCAGAAGACACAGGAAACTATAAACCAGAAACTTAGAAGACCTTGCCCGTCTGAAAAGAGAGAGGAAATGTCCTCAGGGAGCAAGGGAACAAGCAAGGCGCTTTTGACCTCGAAGCTGACCACAGGGAGGCTTTGGATCATTCCGAAGGATGCTTGGCAAATGTGGAGCCTTGGGTGGCAGGCTGGACATTTCTGACAGTGTTTGCTGAAACAGAAGGTGCTTGTTTGCTGCAATCTGCTTGACGTGCCAGTGTCCAGTGCAACACCCCAACCATTACAACATTGTTCCTGCCTTCAGTCCGGGGATGGAAGCTTGGAAGCTTGGCTTTGAACAGAGGACCAGAGCCTCTGCTGAAGGTGCATGCCTGTAACACACAACTTTGTTACAACCTGTGTGACTGTTTCCCTGTCACCTCTGTAAAGCCATGACTAATCCCCCACTTTTCCACTTCCTTCAGTTCTGAATGTGGGAGAAACCACTGACAAAGCTATTACTTAAGGAGATGAATTATGGCATTTATTGAGTGGAAACAGATTTATTGATTTCTGCTCACTGATGGCAGGACATGTTCTTTGCAGAAACTTGGCAGAGATGAGTGGTACCTGCTGGGGAAGTGTATGAAGTTGGCTTACAAAGTGTTAGGCTTTTATTCATGCAAGCTGTAGGTGGCTTTAGAAAGTGGTATTCATTAACCTATTTACTTAAGTCTTCTTTTTTTTTGTATCTACCTCTATCTATTGTTTTTTTTTTTTTTTTTTTTTTTTTTTTTTTTTTTTTTTTTTTTTTGGAGACAGGGTTTCTCTGTGTAGCCCAGGGCTGGAATTAAAGGTATGTGGTATGTGCCCCACCGCCCGGCCTGTCGGCCTGTTTTTTTTTTTTTTTTTTGAGACAGGGTTTTTAGACAGAATCTTAGTGTATAGCGTGGCTGTTATGTAGACCAGGCCGGCCTTGAACTCATAGAGATCTGCCTGCCTTTGCCTCCTGAGTGCTGGAATTAACAGCACCACAACTGGCCCATCTCTAGGTTTTAAAAAATACATGATTTTACTGTATTCTTCAAACTGAACTTTGAAATGCTTTTGTAGAATTTCTGTATATCGCAATCACAGAGAATGAGCTTAGCCTTGTAGGATAATCAAGCTAGTATTTCAGGGGTCTGCCATTACAGCCTGTGCTTCTATTGGGCCTCACAGGAGCTAGTCAGATCTAAGACAAATGGTGGTCGAAGGAACCCGACAGTTCTGAGAGGCATGCTTTCTTTTCTTTTCTTTGCACAGGGTGTTACTGTGTAGCCCAGGCTGGCCTCAAACTCACAAAAGTCCTTCTGCCTGAGTCTCCAGAGTGACGAGAGTACGTACAGGCACTAGTCACCATGCCAGTGAATCACCATCTTCGACCAAAGGAACTTAGGTAACAGCAGGTCGCACAGATCAGTTCTTTATCAGGGCGCAGATGGATGTGCAGCAACCACAGCGAGTTACAATGCAGTAGGGCTTGGGTTGAGAGTGCACTGCTAGCAGTACTGGCTGTCGTCCTGGCCTCCGCACAGAAGTGATGCGGAGGAACTCAGATGGATGCTACAGATGAAGTGAGTTCAGGAGGTGGAGGTGTCCATCTGAGGAGCCCTGAGCCTGTGGAATCTTCTGCTTTAGATGACGGTAGTGCAGGAGAAGTGCAGGAGAGGCAGGTTTTAGGGGGAGTTGTTGGAGATGATGCGCCTACTTTGCATCATTAGCCAACTTGAGTCTCTATGAATAAGCTGGTACTGGGAAGAAACTCAGTGGTTGCCCATCGCTGAATGGACAAAGGTAATCGTCTCAACTTAGGGACTGTGGGGGTCTGTAGAGACCTGGAGTCATTCTGTAGAAAAGAGAATTTGTGTTAGGGCTCGTGTGAAAGAGGTCACAGAGGCCAAGATAAGGTCCCTAAGAGCATGAGGTGGCGGTAATGCCGTGTAGGATCAGGGTGACAAAATGTGTCACAGAATAATTGGTCTGCAGTCAGATGTCACAGGAGTGGCCAGTGGCTTTGGCCTCATGGTGTTGATGGTAATTTTCAGAATAGCATCACCTAAATAGATGAATGATTTGGTGATGGGGTGTGTGCCGCATGTTGAGGAGTAAGAGGGCCTGCCAGTGTTGAGACTTGAGAGTCTATATGAATACTCTGTAGCTCCCTGGGCACAGGAAAGCTAAGGAATTGTGTCTAGAGGGCCAGGCAACTAGCGCTAAACCTTTCCAGCCTCCTATTGATTTAATTTCTTTTTAAAGTCTGGGAGATATTTGGTCCATTTATACCCAGCAAGCTGATGCAGAGGGAAAGCTTTGAAATGTGGGAGGAAAAGGATGGTTCCCTAATGAAGAGGCCCTGGACAGCTTCATTTTCTTGGCAAGATTAAAATGTGAAGAATTGGAAGTGAGAAGAACTGGGTGAGCTGAAATGATCAGAGACAGTGTGTAGAAATGGCTTAGTTGGTAGCATGTTTGCTTAGCATGCTTGTAGCCTGGTCTCCACCCCCCAGCACCATATAAAATGGGTGTGGTTGTGCATGCCAGTAGTCCCGGGAAGGATCCGAAGGTCGTCCTTGGCAGTCCTGTGAACCACAATAAACCACGTCTCAAAGGAAACATAAAGCACTTGAAGGACTCCAGCAGTATTTTATACCTGTTGAGAGTAGTAGGGTTATAGGACTTTCTAAGTTTCCTCCTCTTCTTCCTCCTCCTCTCTCTCTCCCTTCTTACTTTGCCCAGGCTGGCCTTAGCCTCCTGAACAGTTGGAACTTCAGGTTTTGCCACCACGCTTAGCTCTTCCTCCTCCTTTTAAAATGTAGATGAAGTTTGAGCGCCAAAACTGTACCCTTCAGTGTCTTAGAACACTCAGAGACTTGTGGCCACCACTGCTTTTTGGTTCCAGAATGTTTGCTTCATCCAAGTCACAGTCACTCCCCGTTCCCCGATCCCTTTTCATTTCTGAGGATTTACCTGTTCAGACATTTTGTGAATGTCATACAACATGGAACAGACTTCTTCCAGTTCATTCCAGCGTAATGAATTCAGGACTTGTTTGTGCTGTATAGCATGAATCAAAACTCCATTCTTTTTATGTCTGAATAAGAATTTGATTATGCTTCATTTGGTTTTCTCATAGTTGATGGGCATTTGGCTTGTTTCCACCTTTTGGCTATTATGAGTCAAGCTGCTATGAACATTTAAGTATAAGTTTAGTTTGTTCTTTTTTTTTTTTTTTTTTTTTTTTTGCGATGGAGGCTCACCGTGTAGTTTTGGCTTTCCTGGAACTCACTTTGTAGATCAGGCTGGCCTTGAATTTACAGAGTTCTGCCTGCTTGTACCTTTAGGATGCTGGGATTAAAGGTATGTGCCACCATGTCTGGCGTAAGTTTAGCTTTTTGATTCAGGTATGTGGCCCAGGTAGTCCTTGAACTCCTGTTTAACCTGTCCCCACTCCCATCTCTTCCTCCCTCCTCGTCTGGTGCTGACATCATAGGCTGTGTCACCTTTCTCAGCTTGTATACAGGTTTTTGTATGGAGGTGTCTTTTCATTTATTCTATGTATGCATGGACACGGGAGTAGAGTTGCCCTGGCATACAGCAGTTCTACTTTGGAGGAACTGCAGAACCATACGGTAACGTGCCTGCATCCCTCTCCATCCCCTCAGTGCATGGAGGCTGCAGTTTCTCCCCATCGATGCTCATACTGACACGCGCAGCCCTTTATTTGTCAGCTCAAGGGCTGAACCCGGGGCCTTGCACTGCAGTGCTGGTGCTCTGCTGTTGAGCTCCTCTGCCAGCCCCATCTTAGAGGGTTTTAGTCACCCATTTGCAGATCCTGAGGTTGGTTTGTTTTGAGTGCTTGGGACCACAAAAAATTATTGTAGCTTTTCACTCTGTTCTCTCTTCCGCTTAACACACACCACCCCTTTATTTCATCTTTTCAGGGTTCCTCCATACTAGAGCTCAGTTCCATTCAGGTAGAGATTACTTCTTATATGTATTTACGTGTCTTACATATGGAAGGCCTTTCTTTACAAAGTATTACATGTATTTATTGGAGAGCAGCACATGTGTTAAAGCACATGTGGAAGTCAGAGGACAGCTGTAGGAATTGTGCTCTCTCTCCTTCCACCACGTGCATCCTGGGGATTAAACTCAGGTGTCAGGCTAGGCAGCAGGTGCCTTTACCCACTGAGCCATCTTCTAGCTCCCAGTTTGCTTTTCATTTTTTTTTTCTTTTTGCCAGCTCCCCTCCCCAACCTGGAACATTGGACCACAGTAAGAAGGGTCCAGAAACCTGCAAGTTAAAAGGATCAGCCACTTCCGTAAGCAGTGTAGATCAGTGAAGAGTTGGCATGTGGCATAGGTGACTTGAAAACAGGACCACATATTACCTGCAGACTTTAAAACTAAAGACTGAATCTTATAAGTAATTTATTATCTCCCTTTACACAATGGTGCCTAGCGGTATTGAAGAGTCACTTAGTGCTAGCTTCTTTAGTGACATGATTGGTAAGGGGAGGGAGGGCATGGGCAATCTGGTTTGGAAATTACAAAGACAGATTACCAAATGGGCATCTCTGATACTTCACTCACAAGTGACTGATGCATTTCCGCAGACAGAACATGAGTTACATAAGGGGAGTGTTCCAGGCCCTGCCTGAATTTTACTATGAAGTCATCGGGTGCAAATCATAGCCGATTTGTACATCGAAGAAAGACTTGTTTCAAATGATTGCTCACTCTTCTATGGTGACTAATACACTTTACTGAATAAGCAGAGGTGTTAGCTGTTGATATTTAATATTATGGATAATTTGACAGGGAAAGGCATCCTACTTGGGAATACTGGCCTGGGGCCTTTCATGCTAATACGGTGGGTACATTTCCTGTCCTTTTAAAAAAGGCTTAGGAGTATATCAAAGTACCCATGATCCTGAGGATTATAAAGCCTGCTTAGTCATAACACAATATATTACCGAAGGTTTCTAGTTGGTTGTCAGATATAGTGTTAATTAAGTCTCAATCTTGTTACTTTAGGTTTCATTATGAATAAACATGCCCATGTTACTTATTGTAATAGCGACCAGTATTTGACAATGGGTTAAGCATTTGAAGTGTATTGGTCAGAGGCCTTAAGGATGTTTCACACTGAGTCACCATCACCACTATCCATGAGCAGAGCTTTCTCATATTATAAAATCAGGTGTGGTAACATATAACTAATCCCAGCACTTGGGAGGTAGAGACCGGAGGCAGAGACTGGGGGATTGTTGCAAGTTTTTTGTCCAGATTGGGCTACAGTGTGACACCTTGCCGCATCCCCATACCCCAAAACTTTGAAATTGCGTAGTTATTATCTGCTTACCCCCCCCCCCCAATTCAGCCTGCTGATCCTGGCACCCACCATTTTCCTTTCCGTCTCTGTGAGTCTGACTCTGGGGCCTCATGTAAGTGGAATCTTACATAGGGTACATTTCCTTTTGTGACTGCTTCATCCCTTAGCATAGTGACCTCAAGGTTCATCCCTGAAGTGGGTGTGGTGTTGCACACCTGTGAACCCAGCACTTGGTAGTAGAGACAGGAGAATCAAGAGTTCAAGGACAGCCTCAGTTACATATATATAGAGAGTGAAAGGGTAGCCTGGGTTACATGGGACTCTGTCTCAAAAACATATATAGAACATACCAGAATTTGTTTCTTTTTAAAAGCTGAATGTTATATGTGTGCTTGCACAAACGCACACACGTGCACGCTCACATGAGCTTGTGTATATACATATTGTTTATCCAGTCATTCAATAGTGATTCTTGAGTTTTTTCCACTTTTAGAGAATATGAATAATGCTGCTATGAATGAACTCCTTAGCTTATTTTTGCAGAGGCAGTACATATAGCCACCACCCCGCCCCCATGGTATATATGCTCACATGTATGTCAATGTGTGCAAGAGGAGGCTAGAGGATGATGCACATGTCTTCCTCAGTCACTCTCTAGCTTGTTTTTGAGATGCAGTCTCACACTGAACCCAGAGTTTGTCATTTTGCTGCAGCTTTGCTAAGCTTTTTAGGTGGGTGTTAGGGATCGAACTCAGGTTCTCATGTCGAGTAAAGTGCTCTTAGTCATGGAGTCATCTCTCCAGCCCCGGAATGGTTTTTCAGATAACCAGCCTTTAAGCTTTCGAGACCTCACTGCTTGTATGGGTGTGTGTCCATGACTGCAAACCCTGACACATTCTAAAAGGTTCCTTGAAAAGCTCTTGTTAATATCTGTCCACCAGTTGATGGAATCGGGGTGGGGATTTTATTTGGTAAATACTGAGCTATGGGTGTGACCCATCATTCCAGAGGCACAAAGCAGGAGGATGGCTTGCGTTCCAGTCTAGGCTACAGTGTAAAATGCAAGAAAACCCATTCCCCACAAAAAAACAATTGAATGAACAAAAATTCCTGTGCTAATAAAGAAGTGCAGATTGCTGTTCACGTGCTAAAGACTGTCTTTGAGGGGCATGTAAGGGTATTTACAAATGTAGATATCTTGAGGATAAAATGAATTTATGTTTGATGTTTTAATTATTAAGTGATATTTGGTAATGATAGTTTGCAATTTCTTTCTTTCTTTCTTTTTTTTTTTTTTTTTTTGGTTTTTTGAGACAGGGTTTCTCTGTGGTTTTGGAGCCTGTCCTAGAACTAGCTCTTGTAGACCAGGCTGGTCTCGAACTCACAGAGATCCGCCTGCCTCTGCCTCCCAACTGCTGGGATTAAAGGCATGCGCCGCCACCACCCAGCAGTTTCCAGTTTCTTAATCATACCATCTGATGCTCCCGAATTATTAACTGAATTTGATGACCTACATGGTGTGTGTGTGTGTGAGTGCTGCAGAGGGAAAAGCTATTGCCAGCAGTTTAGGCACACACCTCTAACCCAGAACATGGCAAACTGAGGTGAGAGGACCATGGTTTGATTCCAGCCTGAGAGAAAGCAATAAATACCCTATCTGAAAAGAGGCAGGGTGGAGGTGGCACGCAGGGCAGAAGTATACAGATGTATGGACGTTGAAGGAAAATGTTTAGATTCCTTGAATCCTCTCTTAATTCAAAGTAATTTGGTCAACCATTCTTAGGGAAAGCCCAGTTTTGCAGTTAGGCAGGAGGCATTCTTAGCAAACTCAAAGCGACATTGACTTTGTGGTGGGTGGTGAGATTGTAGGCTCTGAGTCAGGGTTTCCGGAGCTTTACTGATGTGTTTGTGTAATAAAGATCTGCATGAGGGCCCAGCTAATGCAGTGTGGTCAGATGTCACTGGGCAAGCCTATTAGCCAATCTCCATGGTGTGCATGCTCGGGCTTAACCCACAGACGCGAGGAAGTGCTAACGTGTTTGTTAAGCTGCCCCTCTAGTATCTGGACTTTCTTGCCTCCTTTGGGGACTGTCTAGAATTGGTTGAAGCACAAAGCATTAGCAGTAGACTTCAAGGCTGACTGACTGGTCATCACAGAATACAACCTCCTCTATTGGAATTAGTTTTTCACATCTAGGTAAAACTGAAGGTAAATTGAATAGCTGATATGCAGAAGTTAATTTAGGGCTGGCAAAGGAGGGACTTGTCTTATTTTGTATTTGTTTTTTTTTTCTTAAAGATCTATTTATTTATTATGCATACAATGTTCTGTTAGCATATATACACCAGAACAGGCACCAGATCTCATTATAGATGGTTGTGAGCCACCATGTGGTTGCTGGGAATTGAACTCAGGACCTCTGGAAGAGCAGCCAGTGCTCTTAACCTCTGAGCCATCTCTCCAGCCCCTTATTTTGTATTTGTTATGTAAGTTAAATTGAGTAAAAATTTGCCTTCTCTGTCATGGAATTCCTTTATCCCAAATGTGACACAGACATTTATTTGGCCAAGGTTATTTGGGAAATACTACTGAATCTACAGCGCACAGCCCCTTTCCTGAGAGCTTATCTTTTACCACTGGGGAGTGAGGCAGGCTGAAGCAGTTTCTTTCTTTGGGTCAGACAAACAGAAGAAAATAAAAGTAAGAGAACTTACACACATGACTAGTCTTTTTTAAAAGCTGTGTTGAGACATAATCCACATTGAAATGATGTAACCAGATTCGTGGTTTGTAGTTTGCTCGACTCTACACTCATAAACACATTTTGTCACCCTCAGAAGAAAGCTAGACCTGTAGCAGTAGCTCCTTTGCACCAGCCAGCCAGCCATCCTTACTTTCTGTTTGCACAGTTCTCCACTTGGGTGTTTAGTCGAATGGACTCTCATAGCACATTGTCTTTGTGTCTGTGTATTACAATTTTTCTATTGCTATTATTATTGTGTGTGAGGTATGTGTGTGTGCAGATGTGAGCCTGCCGTGGTGTGTGTGGAGGTTAGACTGGTTCTCTTCTTCCACCTTTATATGGGTCACAGGTTTGGAACTCAGGTTGCAGGCTTGTGTTGTAAGTACCTTTGTCTATTGAGCCATCTCACTGGCCTGTGCCTGTCCGTTTTCACTCAGTGTAAGCCTCGGCCAAGTAGTAGCTTGTATCAGTAGTTCATTCATTTTATTTTATTACTTTAAAGTAATAAAATTGTTGTGTGTACTAACTGCCTATGTGGAGATCAGAGAACAGCTTTGGGGAGTTGATTCTTTACTTCCACTGTGGGTTCCAAGGGCAGAATGCAGGTTATCAGGCTTGCCCATCAAGCTCTTTCCCTGCTGAGCCATCTCTCCGGCCCCGTTCATTTGAATTATTGAGTAATGTTCCATTCTGTGGCAGTTCACATTATCTGTGTTTTGCTTGATGGACTCTGGAATTCTTTCTTTTTCTACTTTATGCAAAATATACAGCTGTGAACATTTTGTCTGGGAGTTCTTGTGTGGATGCAGGTTTCTGTGTTTCTCTTGAATTCTATCTAAGAATAGAATTGCTGGGTTGTATGATGACCCTGCTTAGCCCTTTTAGGGACAGTTTTCCCAAGTGACTGCCCACTTCCATGCCAGTCATGTGCCTTCTGCACATCCTTGCCAACCTTTGTTTTGCTTTGTTGATTATAGTTCTCTGAATGGGTGTGAGGGGGCATCTCATTGTGGTTTGGTTGTCTTCCTATGGTGTCGGGTGATGCTGCATGTCTTCCTGTACTCACTGGGCACTTTTGTACCTTGTTTGAGTGTTGTCTTTTCTGATACTTTGTCCATTTGAAAATTGATTATTCATCATTTTTATTATTGACGTGTAAGGGTAAGACTTCTGTTGTTTGAGACAATATTCCTAGTCTATGCTGGCCTCCACATCTTTATACATCTGAGGGTCATCTTCAACTCCTGATCCTTCTGTCTCTTCTTCCCAAGTGCTGGGTCTGCACCTCCATGTGCAGCCAAGAGTTCTCTACATATTCTAATGTAAGCCCCTTAGTATACAGATGCCATTGGCAAACTTTTTTTTTCCAGTTCAGTGTGGTCTTTTCTCTGTTTTTTTTTTTTTGACTCCCACCCCTGCCCATGTTGCTGAGGATCTAGGGATTTAACTCAGGGCCTCCTGAGGTCTCTCTACTGAGTATAGCCCCAATCCCTGCCTTGAACCCGTGTGCTTGGGGTGTCACTGCCGACTTAGCAGTATGAAGATTTCGTTTATGAACATAGAGTGTCTTTCCCTTTATTTAAGTCTTTAACTCTTTTCAACTGTATTTTGGATTTTTCAGAATACAAATCTTGAATTTCTTTTCAATTCATTCCTAATTTAAAATTTTTAATACTATTTTAAGTGCAATTATTTTTTAATTTCATTTTCATATTTCCATTGCTGATGGGTGTATAGAAACACAATTGATGCTTAACTATTCAGAAGCATATTGTGTGTACACACATACACACACAAATTGTTTGGTCTTTTTCTAGTGGGTCTTATAGGACGTTTCTGTACACAAGACAGAACCATCGGCAAATAGAGAGATTCATGCTTCCTTCCTTCCCAGTCTGAATACCTGTGTTTGTTTTTCTTTCTTGACTGCCCTGACTAGAATGTCTAGTACAGTGGTTAGCAGAATTTGAGCAGTAAGCATCCCTGTTCTGATGTTGGAGGTTGAACTGTCTAGTCCCTCGCCATCAAGTATGATGCTAGCTTTATTAGATTGAGAAAGTTCCCTTCTCTTCTTAGCGTATTTCTCCTGAAACACTGGAATTTCTGTTAAATATTTTCCCCAAATTATTCATTTCTTAAATATGGCTTTTCTTTTCTTTTTAATCTGCAGAAATTGACTTACATACCAAATGTGTGGTGGATGTCGAAGCAAACAAAGTTATTCTGAATCCTGTAAATACAAATCTTTCCAAAGGAGATGCCCGGTAAGTTAAGAAACAATGTCATGTTCACTGAAATTATCAGTGGCTCCTGGACGAACTTGGGCGCTCCCTATAGACATAGACGCAGCCTACCAGGAGGCTGTTCTCAGGCTGCAGATGAGTGGTGAGGGGATGTTACGAGGTTTCAGACAGAGCTCCGGATAGTGGAAACTCGGATAAGGGTGAGCACTGTGGACAGGTAGTGCTGGGTGAAGATCCAGGCAGGTGAATGCAGAGAGGGCAGAAAGGGAGACCGCACTGACGCCTTAGTGGGGAAGCTTCTCCTTAGGCTTGCCCAAGTCCTGCCATCAGTCGGGGCCAATTCCAAGTGCTACCTTCTTGAAGACTTTCCTGCAGCCCTTAGAAGGTTGTCTCTTCTAAATACAGGTGAACTGGAGACCACCTAATTTAATTACTGCACATTGCTAACTCTTTGAGGGGCACCCTGATCCTCTCAGACCGAGGACAGATATTTCAGCATCACTTGTGAATTTGGACAAATGTGTGAACAGAAGGAAAGAGTGAGAAGGTGAATTAGGAAAGAACAAATGAGATTAATTATGTTTGTCTCAAAAAATGGAGTGAAATGAATTAGATAACTAAGCTGGACTCAGATCGTAGACACGCCAGGAAGGAGACAAGGAGGTTTACCTTGTAGCCCAGGCTAGCCTTGAATTTATAGTTTTCTGCTCCCAGCCTCCTGAGTGCTGGATTACAGCTGTGTGCTGCCATACCTGTCTCTGGCTTGTATGAGCAGGAGGTGAATTGGGAAAAGTTGGTGCTGTAGAAAGCAGGGTAAAGTTGGGGATGCTTTTGTGCTGACCCTGGACTTGGAAGTCAGATACTCTGTAAAAACTGGGTAGTGTGGCTTATGGTGATCTTTTGATTTGAATCTAACAATTGCTGGGTGTGGGGTCAGAGATTCTGAATTGAATCCATCCATAGCTGTCATGTAGCTAGTGTTTCTCTCTTAGATAGGGCCTTGTTTTGTGGTCAAAGCTAGCCTGGAACTCATAGAAATCCTCTTGCCTCAGCTTCCTGAGTGGCTAGAGTATAGGTGTATAAACCACCATGCCTGCCTTGTAGCTAGTTAATTTTAATTTATTTGAACCAAATTTCTATGATGCCAGATTTACCTATTTCACAGAATAATTTTTTTTCCTTCAAAGATCAAATTAATGTTTGGTCAAATATTTCATAAAGTGCTTTGCAAATGTTTATTGTACTGATGGTGGAGATATTTCTTAAGTATCTCTAGTAATAAGGTTTATGGGTTATGTTATTAATGACATGTTAAGGGTATAGACTTGATACTGGGAGTCTGGGGATGTAGCTCAGTTGGTAGAGTGCTTGCCTCACACACACAGGGCCCTGTGTTGAATGCCCAGCACCACATAAACCAGGCATGGTGGACTCCTGTAATCTCAGCACTCATGGTGGAGTCAAAAGGATCAGAAATTTAAAGTTACCTTTGGGCTCATATTGAGTTAGAGGCTAGCTTGGGCTACCAAAAGAGTTTGCCAGGATTTCATACTGGCCAGTAAAATGCACCGTGGCTCTGTGGGGCATTGCTTTTGTTTTTTTTTTTTTTTTTTTTTTCACTTCGGGGACTTGCAGTGCAGATGCATTATTTGGACCCGTGGGCAACTTCGTGTAAATCTGGATATAGTGACTGCGCTCAGAATTCTGACTTTGCCTCCCTAAGGCATGGCAGCTCACCCTTGCACTTTGTTTACCCGGTGCTTCTGTTATCTTTTGTTACTTCAAAAGCATAGTACCTTAAAATGGCAGCCATCAGTTTTTGTTCTGTGGTGTCTGTGCTTCAGGAGACCAGTCAGGGCACAGTGGGATGGCTTGCTCTAGTCCATGTTATGTAGGATCTGGCTGGGAGATTGAAGACAGGGTTCAGAATCATCTGGAAGGGCTGTGGACATCAGGCCTGGTACTTCACATCTTCTGTTGAGTGGAGATGTCTTTGAGGATGTGTGCAGGACTACAATTCATAATCTGGTGACCAGTTCCAAGATGAATGTTCCAAAGGAGGCCAAGCCAGGAGGAAGCATATCTGCCTTGTATGTCCATTGTGTGGGTCACACAGGTCAGTTCTGTCCCATTTTCCTGCTCAAGGCTAGTGGAAAACTCTATAGTTTGTGAAGTTATTTCTTGTGTGTGTGTGTTTCTGTGTCTGTGTGTATGCATATGCAGATCAGAAGTCAACCAGCAGGAGCTGGTTCTCTCTTTCTTCCATGTGGTTCCCTGGGATCGACCTCAGGTCTCAGGGATGGTAGCATGTGCTCTTACCCAATAAGCATCTCTGGTTTAGAGAAGGAAGCATTCAGCCCCCAAGCCTTGGGTTCTAAGGATGGCATTGGTAGGGTGACAGGTAGATATGCCCACTGTCTTTGGGTGCAGTCTTTCAGATTATGGGGTGTAGCTGCCTGAGAAAGTGACTGAAATGAAGTGAGCCTACAAACTTAAAACAGTACCTGTCCTCCGAGGTCTTCCTGTCTTGGAGGTCTGTGAAAAAGTAGCACGTTTTGATTATATAGGTTATTTTGGATGGTTCTTTTCTCTCATATAGTAAGAATTGAAATTGAATATTATTTACTATTGTAGAATACAAAGTTCCAAGAAGGATTAAGTATAATTATATATAATGTTTTTTGGCCAAATAAAGTTAAGCAACTTGACTTTTGAGACAAGGTATCCCTATATAACTATGTAGCCCAGGCCAGCCTTGAACTAATTAATGATCTCCTTGCCTCTGCCTCAGAGTGCTGAGACTATAGGCATATGCCATCATGCTCAGCTTTGAACCATAGATTTTTAAAGAACAAATTTTCATTTAAGTATATACATGTACAGAGAAGTGCATAGCTTGATGAATTTTTTTGAATAATTTATTTTAACTTTATTTTAGGTGCATTGGTGTAAATGTGTCAGCTCCCAGGGAGCTGAAGCTACAGGCAGTTGTGAGCTGCCATGTGGGTGCTGGGAATTGAACCCGGGTCCTCTGGAAGAGCAGCCAGTGCTCTTAACCATTGAGCTACCTTTCCAGCCCCGGCTTGGTGAATTTTTATAAATTGGATATTCTTCTAAAACCAGTACCATGTAAAGGATTGCTCAGCCAATAAAAGTGCTTGACACCAAGCCTAGTGACTTGAAACCCATGGTGGAAGGAGAGAACTGAATCCTGAAAGATATCCTTTGACCCATGCAAGAGCAGTAAAAAAAAGAATGAGAAAAAGGAACAGAACATTGCTAGTGTGCAAAAGATTACTTGATGAGATCTCCCTCTCGACCTTCCTCCTTTCTTCCACAGGATGTCATAAGCTAGACCAGGCTGGCCGGCCTGCCCGCTCCTCCTCCCTCCTCCCCCTTCCCCCTTCGCTCTTTCTTTCTTTCTTTCTTTCTTTCAAAATATCAAGTTGAAAATAGAAATTTCAAATGTAGGAGTCAGTTGCATATGCTAGCTTCATACATTTGAAAAGAAGTAAGAAGGAAATCATAAATCAAGAGGTTAAAATTTGATATCATACTCAAAAGTACTAGATCTTTTCTTTACACTTTTTTAAGGTTTATTTTTAGTATGTGTGTCTCTGTGCCTCATGTGTGCAGGTACCTGCTGAGGTCAGAAGAGGGCGTCAGATCCTTTGGAACCGGAGTTACATTGGGCTATGAGCCAACCTGTGTGGGTGCTGGAACTGAACTGTGGTCCTCTGGAAGAGCAGCAGTTTTTGTTAACCACTGAGCCATCTCTCCAGCCCTACCTTAAATTTTCATTAGTGACATCGTTATCTTGTAGAGTATGGAGTAACAGATCACAGCTTCACAGGAGCTGTACTTATGACTAGGAAACTAGAGATTTTCAGTTAACATGGAAGTGTTTGCATCAGTATCCTCAGCTCTTGGGAGGCTGAGGCAGGCAAGAGGATTGCCAGCCCGGGACATAGTGAGTTCAGGAATAGCCCGGGTTTTATAGTCAGTTCCGGGTGCACAGTGAGCCCTCTAGAAATGTCCGCTGTTACTCTCAGTGTGCTGTTATTATTTTTATACTGCATTCCAGTTAAAGTCCATGCTATAATAGAGTTTAATAAAGGTGGTAAATACTTAAAAAAATCAACATGTTTAGTTAGAACTTGAATGTCTGTGGCTGTCAAGAAGTTACCTAGGTTCTAAAGTTTTCAGCCTTTCAGGACGAGAAATTTTAGAAATACCGATTATTGGGACTGGAGAGATGTCTCAGTGGGGCTTCCTGCCCCTGTTGAGAACCCAGGTTTTGTTTCCAGCATTACATGATAGATCACAACTGCATGTAATTCAATTCAGGAGTTCTGATGTTATCTTTTGGGTCCACAGACTCCTGCACACATATGGTGGCACATAAACTCACAAAGGTATAATAAGATAAGAATAATAATAAATAAATCTTTGTGTGTGTGGTCAGAGGATAACTTGATGGGGTTGGTTCTCTCCTTCCACCTTTACAGGGGTTCAGAGGATCAAATTCAGATCATCAGGCTTTTCAACAAGTGCTTTTACCCACTGAGTCATTTCACTGGCCCAGGATCTGAAAACTTTGAGTTTTCCCAACGTTGATTGGGCACTTAGTGACTAATTTGCCTTCTCTTAACAAGACGGCTCCCCTGAGCAGGAGAGTGAGCTCAGTTGGCAAGTGTTTGCCATGCAGTCATGAAGACCTAAATTCAGACCTAAGGACCCATATAAAAAAGCTGGGGTGGTGTCACACATTGTAATTCCCGCACTCATGAGGCAGCAATGGGTAGATCCCTGGGGCCTGCTGGACAGCCAGCCCAGCCTCCTTGTCAAGCTCCAGGTCAGGGAGAGACCTTGTTCAAAAAACAAGGTGGACAGAATCTCAGAAACAGTACTCGAGCTGGTCGTTTGGCGTCTACATGCCTATGGTTGCACGTTCATATGCTCCTATACACATGTGTGTGTACACACACCAGACAGGACCTTTGATTTTGTATTTGAAGTGAATAGGATATTAATCCCTGTTAGCATCAATTGATTTGGGAAATCAGGTCAAATTTTTGCTCATGAATCAGGAGACATTTCATCACATACGGAAATGATTTCCTCTTACTTACCAACATTATGGGGAACATTATTAAGTTAAATACTTACATCTACTGTATCCTCTTCCTAATGTGATTACACAGAACACCCACTGGAGATAGTTTATCTATTTATTTATTTTCTCATATAAAGTCACTGTGCTTACACTCTAGTTCAGTCAAATATCTTTTTAATATCTTAGCTGGAACCAGTTGAATTTTCTAGACCCATCCTTGGGGCTTTCCAGATCTTCATCAGCAACATAATAATAAGTCATTTGGGAACTAATGAATGACTAATTTCTTACCTTGTGTAGATTTTTTTTAAAGCTAGTAACATTCTCAGTGTGTAATTTAATTTAGCACATTAGATACCAGGTGTGGTACATACCTGTTCTCACAGGACATGGGATTGCTATGAGTTCAGGGTTAGCCTGTTCTACACAGCAAGTTCTAGGCCAACTATGACTGCTCAGGAAGAACCTGTCTTAATGCTCATTCTCCACATTTTGGAGCACTGCACTGTAACTAATTACAATAATATGGTGTAGCATGCTCCACTCTTAAGCAGGTGAAACAATCCTTAGTCACGTTTAATTTCTAGTGCCCTTCACCATGGTAGGTGGTTTCTCGGGCACCATTTCTCTTGAGCACATGAGGGTGGCTTCTTGGTGGAAAGTGGCAGACTCTGTTTCATGTGTGCTCATCATTACACAGGAACTGCATCCTGAGAAGGTTCAACCCTCAGCTCCTCTGTCGGTTTTGTACTTTGTGAGCTCAGTGAGCACATCTGTACTTTACTGAGGAGTTTCCTGCCTGTACAGAGCTCGTGTCTTCATCTGCGACGTGCAATGGTGAAGAAGCCGAGCCACTATTAGAGCCACTGTTGTAGGGTGCCAGCACTGGGATGTCCTGAAACATCCAGCCAAGGCTTCTCAGATTCTGATCCACCGTAGTTCTGCCACTCCTGGTTCTTATGTCACCACAGTTAAAAGGTCAAAAGCATTATTATGGAAATAGTTTTGACTTCCAGACCCTCTGGAAAGCTTCGGGAACTGCCCAGGAATCCTCAGACCACAGACAACTTCCATTTCAGGGATTTAGCCATTTTTTTTCCCTCTCGAGACAGGATTTCTCTGTAGCTTTGGAGCCTGTCCTGGAACTAGCTCTTGTAGACCAGGCTGGCCTCAAACTCGGATTTAGCCATTTTTATAGACTTTTAAGAATGTAGTGTGCACACGCCTTTAATCCCAGCACTCGGAGGCAGAGGCAGGTGGATCTCTGAGTTCGAGACCAGCCTGGACTACAAGAGCTAGTTCCAGGACAGGCTCCAAAACCACAGAGAAACCTGTCTCAAAAAAAAAAAAAAAAGAACGTAGTGTGCCTTTCATTTGCTTGTTTAATTTCACTCTAATGTTTAGATTTTGAGTAGGGGATTGTGTTGCATATCTTCATGTATGTACACACTGCATTAGTCACGTTCACTAGAACAGTATTTTGAAAGGGGATTGGTCAGGTTCGCTCACATGACACAGCAGGGGCCAGCTGGGACTGTTTTCTTGCTGTTGAGGCCAAGAACTTGATGACTTCTCAGCCTTTCTCCTCACACCTCTCATTATTTGGCTGCCCCTGGAAGGTGACACTCACTTTTAGGCCAGATCTTTCCACTTCAAATAACCTTGGTGAGAAAATTCCTCACAGGACTGATGGAATGACTCAGTGGGTAAAGGCACCTGCTGCCAAGCTTGCTGACCCGAGTTCAGTCCCCAGGACTCATGAGGTGGAAGAGAGTTCATTCCTGCAAGTTGTCCACACACATGCTGTGGTATCTGAGTCCCGTTTCCCTAATAAATAACATTTTAAGAAAGAAAGAAAAAAAAATCTTTTTACAGGCTTACACAGTGGCTTATCTCTTAGTTGATTTCAGTTCCAGTCAAGTTGACAACCAAGGTTGGCAACCATCACACACACATACAGGTTTATGTGCAATATGTACTGATATATACCGTATATATTTAATCTATTGTCCCAGACATATCTGCCTAAAATATATTTTGGTTTGTTTTTCAGTGTAGCTTTGGAGTCTGTCCAGGAACTAGCTCTATAGACCAGACTGACCTTGAACTCACACAGATTACTAACCTTTGCCTCCCCAGTGCTGGGATTAAAGGAGTGAGCCACCGCTGCCCAGCTAAAATGTAATTTTTTATCCTCTCTGTTTTCCAGTGGCTTACACTCTGGAGCAATGAGGCTCTAAATTCCATTGGGTTGATGATGCCACTTGACAACCTTTTCCCTTTTCTCTGCTTTGCTGTTTCTCAGATTGGCATTCCTAGGTATCCGTAAATAGTGTGAAGAAAGTGTCCTGTGTACCTGAGAAGTGTGGGCAGTAGTTCCCTCTTGAGCAGTTTAGTGATGTATGTTTACATGTGAATGGACCCATGAGCCTGCAGTGAAGAACTTTGCAGCTTTATTTAGTCCGTCATTTATTGGAATATCACATACTTTCTTTTTAGACATAGGTGGTGATAGCTCACAGCATAATGCTCTTTTGAACAAAGTTTGAGGACACCTATAATTGCCTTCTTTATTGGTTCTCCAAAGTGACTGAGATTTCTCCTGTTTCAGCAGGAGCCCCAACCTTGCTTATGTATCTCAGCTTGATTTTCAGATCCAGTTTATTTTGCTGAAAAAAAAAATAATGCTGTCCTAGCCCTTCTCAGTATCCTCCAATCTCCAGTCTTTGCTCTTATCTGGATTTTGTCCTATGGCAAACCAGACACAGCATTGCTTTTGTTCACTGTGTCCCCCTGTTATTAAGCATGGCTTCTTGTACACACTTTCCCTTCAGGGACTCCCACCCCCGCCAGCCACCTCTTCTGTTTGACCTCTATGCTTAGCCTTTCAGAAACTGCCAAAGCCCTTGTACCATTTCATGTTCCACCAGGAGTTCAGGGGGGGTGGTTTTTTGCTTCACTATGAGGATAATGGTGGTGCCTCCAGCTACTTGGGGAGTGCGTGTCTTGCCTGAAGCTACAATGAAAAAGCAAAGTAAAACATTGTACTGTCCAAACAAAACAAGTCTAGCCAGCTTCAGCCCTTGGCTACCAATCTGAATCCCATGCTTTGGTAAACGGAGTCTGGTTACTTCTGTTCAGAGGGAGTTTTTTTTTTTTTTTTTTTTTTTTTAAAGTTGAGCAAGGTTTGAAGACTATAGCATGAGAAAAAGTCTAAAGAAAGAAAGTTTATGTACCTGACAGTTCAGCTCAGTTAGTCATCCTCTGCAGGCTGTAAGCCTGCCTCATCTGTTCTCGTCTGAACCCTTCCCTCTGCACTTTGGTTTCCACATTTGCTATCCCTCCCTTGTATTTCTTTGCCTTTTCACTGTGTGTTTGTAGAGCATGTCCACAACGTCAGGTGTTCATGAATACGTTTTTCCGTGAAAAGCCAGAAGCTTGACTTGGAAAAGATCAGCCATATTATAAAACTGAACGTCTGTTTTTTAAAGACAAAAGGTTAAAGGAATATAATCATAATATTACCATCTTTTTGGGGGAGGGAAGTGATACCTTGGTATTATTTTATCAAATCCTGTTTGTAATTTTTTTTTTTTTAAAAAATCAAGAGACCAGAAGCCTTCCTCTCCTGTGTCTTGTTGGCAGTGAATTTTGATCCAGTGTGGTGTGGGGTGTTTTGGTGTACAGCAGACCCTTTGAAGAGATTGTATCTCCCAGAGGGGCCACTCTGAATGTCAGCCCTGAATCCTGAAAAGGAACGACCTCTCCCATGTCAGCTGTACTTCCAGCCGCCCGGCCAGTTACTCCGGTTTCTTGTTTCGGCCTCTGCTTTCCGTTCCAATTGTGTGCTGTATGCGGCTGTGTGTGCATGTCTGTTTGTTAACACCAAGCTTGGTATGTTAAAAAAAAGCACAGTTTCTCTTTTGTGACTCTCCCATACCAACTGTCAGATCTTAAGACTCGAGCTTTGTGAAGTTGAAAGCCTTTGGAGATTTAGATGTCAAGATCGCAACTCCTGCAGTTCAGCGTGTGGGGAGTGGCGGCAGTCGTTTTAGGGAATTCAAGGATAGCCTCCGCTCCAGAGATCAGCCTGGAAATTCAGGAGACCAGTCTCAAAAAAAATCAAACAAACAAAAAGTAAAAAAGACTAAAAAAACCAAGAACAAACAAACAAAACCCCCAAACCCCAAAAGAACGACAGCACCCCCACCCTCCAGTACTTCAAGATCTTGATTCACCCAGAAACTGATTTCTCTAGTGTCCCACACGATGAACTGTTCTTGTACATTGGGGCAGATGCCAACAAGGATGGCATGGGTGTCTCTGCTTTTACAGCAGACGCAGGGTGCTCCCCTGTCCTCCATGCTTGAATCTAATCATCAGAGAGCAGTGGAGTTTAGGAGTGCTGGTCTAATGAGGAGTGTGTGTGAGATGTGGATCTCAGTCCACTTAGCAAATCATTAGAAACCTCTTTGTTCCTTCTGATGTGTTAGAGGCATCAGTTTAGTCAAGCTCATTAGGTAATTAATGAATATCTAATACAAGCAAAGCACTTCCAACCTCTTTTCGCTCTGATCCTGGTGGGTGTACGGATTGGTGCTTGTAAAACACTGAGTGGTGAGATGACTGTTTTCTCTTGCACAATATATTGGGGGAGGGCTTATGCTGGTAATTTTTTTGAAACATATGAAGTCATTTTCTGACTAATACCTTATTAGTAGAAGGTGTCATTAGGTCATATTAGATGACTTTTAAAAATTTCTCTGTTGCTAGATGGATGCTCATTTTAATGAAGATTTTAATTGAAGGAAGTCATGCAAAATGTAATTATGGCATGCTCAGTGGACATGCCTGTTCTCTCTGCTGTGAAATGGCCCGTGTGAGACTAACAGCTCCGCCTGTGGAGAAAGTGCTCCTCTAGAGACTCGTACATGTCTGATTTAATTTCATAAGAGCCTTTCCCCCAGGAGCCTGTCTGCCTTCATTATGGGGAGGGCTGGAGCATAATTTTGTGCTCAGAGGTTGTAGATGGCTCTGTACATGCTCCCGTTTACAGAAACACTGTGATGCTGAGCAAGTAAATTATGTATGTTCGAGGATGGCTATGGAAAGGAGTCAGGGAAGATTGTAAAGAAGATATTTGTGATTGAATGCAGCTATTGTGTAGTTAATACAAACATATGATCAAATTATAGTAAGTATAGATTTTGCCAAGTTTGACCAGCACAGTCTAGCAGGCTGTTAAACTGATCAAGTTGATAACTTGTTAGTTAAGCTTTCTGAATAAAGAGTATGGAGGGCATCTACCATAGAATCAATACTTGAAGAATGTATATACATTTATGTTTGAGACAGGGTCTCATGTAGTATTCAGCACGTAGCTGAGGATGACCTTGAATTTCTGATCCTTCTGCCTCTATCTCCTAAGTGCTAGGATCGTAGATGTGTGCCACAGGCTTGGCTTAGAATTTATTTATGTTTTATCATTGTTATTGGATATGTGAGTATTGTCTTGCTCATGCTTTTATTACTTTCAGTGGTAATAAAAAGGAATAAACTTTAGAAAGTGCTGTAAGGATGCTTACATTTGGTAAAACGAGGACTCCATGTTATGTGAGCAGATAGTAAGTCTAGAAGAAATAAGTTATAGCTGTTGGGAATTGCTAAATTCTGAATTCAGCATAAAATGGCCAGTGTATGATCTACTAGATTGATTTGTTTAATTATAAATAGTTTGGGCAGCAGTCCTGACATTAGAGCTTTGTTGCGTGCTTTGTTCTTTGCTGGGCATCTGCATCAGTTACTTTCTCACTGCTGTGACGAAAACAACATAAGGGAGGAAGGGCTGATTTTGGCAGGGAGGGTGTAGGTACCATGGCCAGGACAGGAACATGAGACAACTCTTGCATTTGTATCCTCATGAGGCAGAGAGACGCATGCTGGTGCACAGCTGGCTTTCTCCTTTTTTCCTCTTTATTCAGTCCAGGACCCCAACCCTTGCAGTAATGCTGCCTATGTTCAGAGGGGTCTTCCTTCCCCAGTTCAGCCTTTCCAGAGGTACCGGGGTGTCTCCCACATGATTGCAAGTCCACTCACTGCAGGTAAACTACCAACAGCACATTTCCCTTCAGCCCTGTAAGGCTCTTTGTCCTCCTGTCGTAGGCTCCAGAGTAGATGGACTATTGGACTACCCCTGGTGCAATTACATTTCAAGACAAGGCAGCGGCACTCATGAAGAAATGTGATGTGGGAATGTAGCTGATTCACAGCACCTTTGGAAGGTTTTCTCATCAGCTCAGCATTTGTGGATCCAGTGGCCCCACATGAAGCCAAGAGTTAGGACAATCTGTTAGCCTTTAGTTGTATGTAGTCACGGCATCAGTCCTTGGACAGCAAAGCTGGAAAGTGGGGAGCAGTCATATGTTCCTCCATGGCTTTGCAGACTCAGAGGGAAGTAGTGTGGCTTTATTCTGAGGATTGCCTGGTTCCCTAGGGGAAGTTTCTTTTGCAGATTCCTTCTTGAGTAACTTGGAGTCCTTAACTTTCATGCACAGAGTTATTTTAGAAAACATGGGTATTGGGGCTAGAGAGATGGCTCAGCAGATAAGAGCACTGGCTGCTCTTCCAGAGGACACAGGTTCAATTTCCAGCACTTCCATGGCAGCTTACACCTGTCTGTAATCCAGCTGCAAGTGATCTGACACCCTCCCACAGACATAAATGCAGGCAAAACACCAGTGCACATAAATTAAAAATGAATAAACCACAAAAAACTAAATCACAGGTATCTTGTGGTAAATTTTATTTTTTTCTTTACATTTATCAAGCCTAATTTATTTAAGCTTATAATAAAATCAATTTGTTTTGTGACACTGGGAATTAGAGCCAGGGCCAAGATTGCCACTGAGCTCTACCCCAGCCTAGCTTAAAACTTCCAGGGTGAGCCATAATCATTAAGAGTAGCATTGCATGTATCTGCATGTTTTGATAGATAAATAGAGCCAGTAATGCTTTTGCCTCACCTTTAAGAAACCAAAATGGAATTTAGATAAGGATCAGAAAGGATGTAGAAGTAATATTTGTCATTTAATTTTAAGAATTTTGTTATAGAAAACTTGGCATAATATAAAACCCTTATCTGTGGCCAACAATGTCCTATTTTCCCTCCCTCCCTTTCTTCATTCCTATATTGTTTTGAAGGAAATTCCATTTACTCAAACATTTGAATGCTGTTAAAACAGAATCATAATATTGTAATTGTTGTTGTTGTTGTTTTTCGACATGGTTTCTCTGTGTAGCCTCAGCTGTCCTGGGATTTGCTCTGTAGACCAGACTGGCCTCAAACTCACAAGGATCTGCCTGTCTCTGCTTCGGCCTCCCAAGAGTCACCACTCTGGACCCCTAATGTGTAAGTCTAGAACTGGAACTGCTCTAATAATCTCAAAACTTTCTGAGCACGGGCATGATGCCCAAGATTGAACACTCTGCTCCCGATCTCATGACAGGCCGCAGTCAAAATGCAGGTGCACTAACAATCCCGTGTGTTTACCTTTGTGGTTTGTGAGTAAGGTGTGCATGAACCGCGGATACGTGTTTAGACCTGAGTCTGCTCCTACAATGCCTGCTGGTTACCGTTGTTCTGATTGGGCCCCTGTTTGATGTTGCCTTTAAGACAATGGCTTGAAGGCCGATCTGAGTCTGAGAGCTGGGTGTCCTTCCAGTTCCTAACGATGGCCTGAGCTCGTATGCCTTTCTCTCTGCTCACTGTACCAGTTCACTTTCCCAGGAGTGGATGTGTTTGTTCACTAGGCATGTTCTTGGGGTGACAGTTTCATTACTGGAACCTTTAGATGCCCATAACACATAGCTCTGTTCTGCTGTCATTCTGACCACCTGCTTTCTGTGTGTGGCACTGGCTGTGTTTTAAACCTGCTGTTTCTCGGGTATCTAATGTTAGGATTGTAGTTACTGGGTAATGTACCTGTTTTCTGAAGATGAAGCACTGCTTGTGAGACACAGACTGGATGTTGTACTAGGGGCCTGAGTCACCCAGAAGAGTGCTTGGTTTGGCCTGGAACTTCAGTATTTAAAAATGAGGAGACTTCATGTATAAACTCATTTGTCATATGTTTAAACAGCATGAAAATCTGACAGTGCTGGGTTTTTTGTCCCTGTGACTAGGCTTTGACCTCTTCAAGCCCAGTTCCTTTATTTGTTATTGTCAGGGCTCCTGTATGTCTCTCCCTTTCCAACCACCAGTGTAGATTCATTTAAAAATCATTTTTATTTTATGTATATGAGCCTTTTATCTGCATGTATGTCTGGGCACCATGTGTGTATGATTACCATTGGAAGTCAGAAGAGGTATCAGATCCCTTAAAACTGAAGTTACAGACAATTGTGAGCTGCATATGGGTTCTGGGAATTGAGCCCTGGTCCTCTATATGAGCAGAAAGTGCTGTCTCTCCAGTTCCAAATCTAATCTGTTTTGTTCTGTTCTAGTCTGTTTACTTCCCTGCTCCCCCCCCTTTTTTTTTTGGTTTGTTTAAGACAGGGTTTCACTGTGTAGCCCTGGCTGGTTTGTAACTCCTATATATAGTTCAGGCTGGCCTCGAACTTCCAGAGATCAGCCTGCTTGTGCCTCTGCCTCTTGAACACTGGGATTATAGGTATGCATCGCTGAAACCAGTCCAGCAGTGCCAATTCTTTCTGACTTCTGTGACAAAGATTATTCTTCCTGACTTTCGCCCTGGGCTTTGAGGTTCATTAACTCACCCCCATTAAAAAAAAATTGTAAATACATAGAATTACAGAATCTCAGTACTCAGGAGCTGAGGCAAGAAGGCCGGGACTTCAAGGCAAGGATACATTGTGAGACCCCCCTCCCCCACCAAATACCATAATTTCCTTTTTAACTAATGTCATTTAAAATAACATTTCTATGTTGCTACAGAATCTTATTCATCCTGTGATTTGATTTGCTTATTTTACTTATTTATTTAGTATGTGCTTTTATGTGTGTTTGGAGGCCAGAAGCTAATCTAAGTGTCTTCCTTAGGTGCTTTTGCTCGAGAAAGAGAGAGAGAGAGAGAGAGAGAGAGAGGGAGAGAGAGAGAGAGTGTGTGTGTGTATGTGTGTGTGTGTGTAGCATGTGAGACAGTTTTTCTCACTGGCTGGAACTTACTGAGCAGTTTCAGGCTAGGCTGACCAGCCAGTGAGCACAGGGAGCACACCAGGGGTCCACCTGTCTGCCTCCCCAGTGTGGGCATTCCAAACATGTGCCACCATTCACAAGTTTTTTATGTGGGTTCTGGGCATCAAACTGAGGTCCTCATGTTTGCAAGTTTACCCATTGTGCCATATCCACAGCCTCAGCCTGTGGTATTTCTGAAGGTTACCGCACTGTTCACCAAAGCATGTCGAGTGAGCAGTTCTGGGCATTTACTGCAGGCCTCTTGGAGCAATGGGCAAGGATTCCCTGGTTCTGAGTTCGCCAGCTGTCCTTTGCTCACAGAGAGGTGTGTGGAGTCACAAGTGAGCAGGAGAACTGAGAGGGAACTGTTTTTAGGGGGCTTTTGACTGAGGTTCAGATGCTTCTGGGTAATGGAGTGACATGGGCTATATGAAGTCCTTGTGTCTTTCTGTGTCATAAAGAAGTCAGAAAAGGGAGAAACTGAGTGTGCCTTTCCTGAAAAACCAATACTCTTCTGGTCCAGATGGACTGATTTGATTATAATATATAGAAAATAATCTAACAAATAATTAAAAGTATTCCTAAGTGAAAAGGAAGATCACTGTAAAAGGTGCATGCTTGGTGCTCACAGAGAGCAGAAGTGGGCGTTTGGAGCTTCTGAACTGTAGTTATAGATGATTGTGAGCCAACTATGGCCTGGCAGCCGAAACCAGGGCCTCTTGAAGGAGCAGCCAGTGTTCTTAACTGCTGAGCCAACTCCAATCCCATTCTAATTTCCTTTTTTTCCTTTCCTCTCCTCCTTCTCCTCCTCTTCCTCCTCTTCCTCCTTCCTCTTCCTCCTCTTCCTCCTCCTCCTCCTCTTCTTCTTTTTTTATTTTTGGCTTTTCAAGACAGGGTTTCTCTGTGTAGCCCCAACTGTCCTGAAACTTTTTTGTAGACCAGGCTAGCCTCAAACTCTGAGATCCACCTGCTTCTGTCTCTAAGTGTTGAGATTAAAGGCGTGCGTCTGCACCCTCTTCCCCGGCTTCTAATTTGTTTTTAAAGAGTAGATTTTATTTTGCTTTGGTGGTGCTGGTTCTTGAAGGTTACTGCGGGCAAGTGTCCTATCACTAAGCTATTCTCAGCCTTCTCTGTGGCCTAGGAAAGCCCTTCTGGGTGGAAATTCCCCTCCTGAGTATAGATGCACTGGCTGAGCCTGCTTGCCAGCCTCCATCTGTTTTCGTGGAGCAGGGTAATGGGCCAGAGACATACTTCAGTGCTGCTATTTCCAGAAGCCTCACCTGCATCTCCAGGCTCTGATTTTCTCCTTGTCACTGTATCAGACATCTCAGTACTGCCTTAGATCCCCGCCTCTCTCCCCTCTCCTCAGAGCTTTTGATCACTTTTCAGCCCTGCCTGCTGCCAGCTCAGCCTGAACTCTGACCAGCCTCACTGAGACACAGTCACACACATTCTCAGGCCTCCCCACTTCTCCTGCTCCTTCAGTGCCCTCTGCTCAGCTTGCTTAGGACTCAGTGTGGGGCAGCTGTCTGTGCCAAATCTCCTGCTCATGCTCACTGACGGTTGATTTAGTTTCCTGTTCACCCTTGGCCTCAAAGGACTTGGTACTGATCATTTCCAAGAATCAACTTTATGGGAAGAGGTCGGACCTGTTCTTCCTAGAGTGGCTCGTTAATCCCACAAGCACTGGGTTTAGGTACTGCTGCTGCTGGAATTTAGTTATCCTCCTAGCTGTGGGATGGCAAGAGGCAGTTTTGATTTGAAAGCAGTAGGACTTAGAATGGGTCCATGGGCTCTGGGCCTCGCTGCCTTCTGTGTAAATCTGGAAGCTCACATTCCCTCCTGGAACCTCAGTTTCCTTTTCTGTAAGGTGGAGGTGGTGGTTCTATGCATCACATGGTCATTGCAGGGTTGCCGTGGGCATGGCCAGCTCTTTATATAAGCACCTGGCTCATGCTAAATACTTAGTAGATGGTGGCTACTATTATGCTCTGGTAGACTTATCTGGTCATTTGTCAGACCATGTCATGTTTTAAGAGATATTCTTTTCAACCGTGTATGCTGGGCAGTCAATAAGTATTGATTGGGTTGAACATGCAGTAGCTACACCAGGTTTCTTTACACTGACAGTATCACAAATACTCATAGGAGCTAGTGTGTTAATCTCCAGATGTCAGGATTGTGGGATTTCTCTGAAGAGCATCAACTGGCATAATATTGCCTAGAGTTGGTTACAGTTGTACGAAGAACTGTCCTCAGGCTAGAAGGACTCTGGTCCTGATTGACAGGTTTAGGAGCTATCAGTGTAGGCAGGCAGTTTAGAGACCTTGGAAATGCAAGTACTGAATAAAGGTATAGTTTTTAAATCTTCCCATTGATGGCAAACAACATTTATTTACAGCTCTTATACTAGTTTTGGGTTTTTGAGACAGGGCATCATCCCTCAGACTCCTGCTGCCTCAGTACTCTGAGTGCTAGGACTACAGGTATGTGCTACCAGTTCTGGCTCATGCTGTTGATTGACACCTAATTTTTAAATTTTTTAAAATTGTTTTTCTTGAGCTATATATTTTTCTTCATTCCCCTCCTTTCCTTTCCCTCCTCCCTCTAACGTTTTCCATGATCCCAACGCTCCCAATTTACTCAGGAGATCTTGACACCTAATTTTTATGATCTTGGCAAGGTGCTTGATAAGGGAAAGGTAAATATGACTTGCCTTAAAATAAAAAAAAGAAAAAGAAAAGAAATCACATTCTGGAGTCAGAAACCCAACCATGGCTAAGAATATTGTTTTCACTAATGTACTCAGTGACTGTTTATTGTGTTTCAGGAGTGTTGACCTGAAGAAAATAGTGGTAGAACAATGGGGGTTTTCCAGGCTTCATGGAGCTTGCTAGCACAGCAGGGTGTTGTAGACTGATCTAAGCCCTGTGGTCATTTATAATGAGATAGTATAGTAACTTTCTGTGATTAGACTTAGGTGAAAGGGCAACCACACCACCAGGAGGTAGGACAGTATAACCTTGATTAATTCTGCACCATGCTTATTAGCAGACAGCCACAACATTAGTCATGTAAAAGCTGTTGCTAGAGGCCCAGTGAGGTCACAGCTCTCAGACATGTGCTTAGCCAGAAAGTTTCCCTGGAGACACATGTAGCAGGATTCAGGTATTCTTCTGGCCTAGGGAGGGCCTAGCCAAGAACTCAGCTCCCAATGCAGAAGAGTAGGAGGCTGTTGCTCTTTGTGAGTTGCCCTCTCAGGACAGAGGTGTCTGCATCCAGTTTTGGTTGATCTGTACATTGTCCCAGTGAAAAATTATTTCTAGCATTTTCTTTTCTGGTAAACAACCCCTTTAGTGCTGATCAGAAAAAGAGATAACTGGGAGCATGCGAAAACTGCTTATAGAGCAGAACTTCTTAACTGTTCTCTTGCCAAGAACCCTTTGCTTGTCAGATAAAGCCTGAAAATGCATAGGATTATAAAGGAGACCAGATGTGTACTGAAATACAATTATCAGAAATGTTTTTGGAAATGTGTAATAGAAATGATACGCCCTTACCACTAACTAGCCAGATCTAGTGTTGGTAATAATTGCTTAGGCTTTGAAATTGTGTTGGGTATATATGATACTAACAGGATACTTACAACAGGCCTGGAGAGATGGTTCAGTTGTTAAGAGCACATCCTGCTCTTGCAGGGGACTTGAGTTCACTTCCTAGTACTGCCAGACAGATTGACAACCCCTATAACTCTAGCTCTGGGGATTAGATGCCCTCTTCTGGCTTCTGCAGGCGCTGTACTTAGGTGCATTGTACATGTACACACCCTCTGCCCCCCCCCCCCCAAAAAAAAAAACCCCAAACTATTTGCAGCAGGTAGAATGTGATGGGAAAGCAGCTGGGTTTGTTGGTGAGAAAGTCACAGGCTCTGCTGATACCATAGTTCATTCCTCCATCAGTAGGTGAAGGGCGTGCTCAGTTTCGGTGGTAAGGTCTTGAGAAGTGGCAGTGTAACTCTTCTCTGGGTTCACAGAGCCTCCCATTCAGTCTCTGCGGAGGTAGTGAACGCCTTTAATCAGAGGCAGGAGGATCTGTGTGAGTTCGAGGCCAGTCTGGTCAGTGAAGCGATTTCCAGGACAGCTAGGACTGTTACACAAAGAAACCCTGTCTCAACAAACAAATAAACAAACAAAAGATTCCCCCCCCCCCATCTGTTTCTAGAGCAAGCTTCCTTGGTTGGGCTTTTAGATCATATGCCAACCATTACCTCTGTGTCGATCAGATGGATGACTGTGTTCCCGTCACTTCTTTATATGTGATGAGGGTGTTGTGCTTGGGTTCAGAGGTCAAGCTCTTTAAAATATAAAGGACAGCATGATCTTGGGGTAGGAGGAGAAAAGGCATAGAATGAACCCATGTGAGTAGTGTAAAGTCAGAAGCCTGACTTGGCTATGCGCACTTCCCATGTATTTACTTTCCTAATCTCCCTTATTATCTGCCTTTTGCAGTTGAGAAACAGGCACAGAGAGATTAAGTAACTTGCCCAAAGTCAAAACTAGGTCTGTCTGGTTTCTTGGGACTCCAGACTACACACACTCAGCACGAAAGTACTCCGATGACAGTGTAGAGGACAAACTAGGTGGTGTGCGACTGTAGATATGACAACGGTCAGAGCTGCTAACGTGATACTGCAGAGATGGAAAGGTTCCTGAATGCTGAGCTTTAAGAGCAGGTGAAGGATTTTCCAACCCGAAAATCTATACATCTGTTTTCAATTTAGACAGAATTCATGGAATAAGAGATAATGTCTGCTGTAACATTTATGACAAAATAGACTCTTCTAAAAAAAAAAGTCTGGTGTTCCTTAGTAGAGACTTTTCTAGCAATTTCAATCCTCTCCATCCCTGTTTTCATCTGCTTCTGTTATGACTCCCTCCCTGACCAGTGAATGGTTTTTTGGGGGGTGGTTAGGGTTTTATTGTCCTTTCCAGCTAGTGTTCATGCGTACACTGCTGTAGTCACCTGACTAGCTGAGGGACTCTGGGGGTGTGGCTCCTAAATGTGCACTGTCTGGTGACTCAGCTGCTGTCATAAGTTGCTCATGAAGCAGGGGAGACTTTGGGATCTGGTTTATTTTCTGGGATTATTTATGAGAAGGCAAAGGTAAATGGGAGGGACTGTGGGAGATCAAGGGTGCGTTAACAGTCAGGCCAGCGGTGTCTCACCGCACCCCATGTACATACAGCTGGTGTTGACTTCCCTGTCTAGGAAAAGATCCACCTGCCTCTGCCTCCCAGTGCTGGGATTAAAGGAATCCGCAACCACTACCCAGCCAATTCTAATAAGACATTTGGGGAGTGTTTCCCAACCTTCTTCCATGCTAGTAAAATGCATAGTTGTGGAAAGACTGTTGAGAGTCTCAGCTGAGCAGGCATAGTGTAACCTGAACCTGAGCCTCTGGTAGGGAAGTGAAACTTTTCACATCATAGATGGAATCTTAGTGCTTACAAACAAATGGAAGTTTTATGAAAACATACTTAATCCACATGTTATGATAGGCTTGATTAGCTAGTTCCTGGTCCCAAATGTTTGATTGGCTGTGATCAGATTCAGCACTTGCCCTTATGACATTGTGGGTATTCATGAATTTCACAGACATGTCTTATAGGAGCCCATGCTTAACCTCGCCCCACACCCTAACCCACATGGCCTTGTGGGATGCCCTTATATCATCATGGTAAGGTTTATGATCGGAATGTTTGGTTGGCCTTGCATTTCACCTACAGTAAGATAGTTACGATTTTCAGTTTGCTAAAGAGCCAATATTGTTCGCCCTCGTGGTCACTCACAGATGTTCTTTTCTGTCTTCCCATGTTTCACTTCGATATTTGAAATAATCTTTCATCTTACAGACCAATGATCTGTTCGATAGTGGCTTTTTTAAAAAGATATTTTTATTTTTATTTTATGTGTATTAGGTGTTTTACCTGCAATATGTAAAATTTACCATGTATATACCTGGTACCTGAGGTGGTTAGAAGAGGGTGTTAGATCCCCTGGGATTGGAGTTACACGTTGTAAAGCTGCCTTGTGGGTTCTGGGTACCAAACTCAAATCCTCTGCAAAAGCAGCCAGTGCTCGTAACCACTGAGCTATCTGACCAGCCCCTCAGTCGTGGTTTCCTAATAAGTAGCCTCTCCTTAAGTTTATTTATTTTGATACAGTCTCATGTAGCCCAGGATATCTTTTTTTTTTTTTTTTTTTTTTGGTTTTTCGAGACAGGGTTTCTCTGTGGTTTTTTTTGGAGCCTGTCCTGGAACTAGCTCTTGTAGACCAGGCTGGTCTCGAACTCACAGAGATCCGCCTGCCTCTGCCTCCCGAGTGCTGGGATTAAAGGCGTGCGCCACCACCGCCCGGCCAGCCCAGGATATCTTTACCTTGTGTCAGAGGATAACCTTAAGGTCCTCCTGCCTTCATCTCACAAATGCTGGGATTACAGGCCAGTGCCACCATGCCTAGCTCCTAGTCTCTGATTTCAATAAGCGTTCATCAAATGCCTCAAGCTTGGCAGACATTGGACTTGTGGTTGCCACGGATATCAGAGGAAGGAGCTGATGTGGCAGTGACTGGCAGCAAAATCACCTGTAGTAAGTTGCTACAATGTAGTGCATATTGCAAGGGAATGTATTTAGGGAACTTTGCAAAGTGTGTATTTTCTTTTTATAAGGTTTATTTTTATTTATGTGTTTGTGTGCATATGCACACATATATCCAGTTATCTGTGGAGGCCAGAAGAATGCATTGGATCCCTTTGGAACAAGAGTTATGGTGATAGATTGTGAGACACCATGTAGGTGCTGGGAACCAGACTTTGGTCTTCTACATGAGGATCAGTGACTTTTAACCATTGAACTATCATGCTAGTCCCTAATTACATAATTATAAAAAGATTTATTTATTAGCGTGTATGTGTGTGTTTGTGTGTGCATGCATGTGTACGTGTGTGTGTGTGTGTGTAGGTGTGTGTAGGTGACCATTTAGTTCAGAAGGGTGGCATCTGATCCCTTGCAGCTGGTATTTTAGGTGCTTGTGAGAGACCAGACATTGGTACTGGGATTTATATTTTGATTTTTGATAGAGCAATTAATGCTCTTAACTATTGCACCATCTCTTGAGTCTCCTTGTTACTGGAGTCTAGAGTGGTAAAGGTGTTTGCCCTAGGTGTAGACAGGATCCAGACCCAGGCTGTTAAATTCCAAAGCCCAGTCTTGGTTTCTGTGACTACCCTATGTCACTGTGTCACACTTACCTGGTTACTGATGAAGCAATGGGAGAAATAGCTTTGCCTGTGCTGACTGAGGGATTTACCAATCCCTGTCCCTTGTGAGTGAATGGCAGACAGTAAGAGCAGGCCTCGAACCACTGTGTCCTCTTGTAGGGAGCAGAACCCAGGCAGGCTGCTTTGAGTGCTTATGTAGGGACATACAGGCACCATTTCTCCTTAGAGAATTATTTGTAGCATTGTACTTGTCAGTGATATTCTGTGGCCCTTTACACTGTGGGTTCTTGAAGGCTGTCATATAGGAGTGAACAGAGGTTGGTAGACAGGACAAGAGAAGAAGGAAGGACATGCCACCCTAACAATATTGGAGCAAGAGCCATGGAAACTTCAGCTCTGTGTTTCATGCATGCTGGTCCCCTGCTTTTTTGTGCTGCACACTTTATTTAAAGGCAAGAGAAAAACAGATAAAGGGGAAAAAAATCCAAACCAGGTCATTTTAAACAAGCACCCTCCTCTTCAGTTTCCTAAACTATGTTGTCTTTAATTTGTCTTTTCACATCTTGTGGCTATGGCTAGGGGACCAGATGGTAAAAGAAGTGGGGCGTTAGGAGAAAACTGACATCAAATGTTAAAGTGGAAAGAACATAGTTTCAAATGGAGTCTTGGATCTGTGTCCCAAGTTGAATGTCTGGTATCAGAAAGACAGTGCCGACTCTCATGTGCTGCTGGTGACACACCAGCCAGTTACATATACTTGGTATATAGTTTGACTTGTCTAAAGTGTAAGTATCATTCTGGCGTAAACACCCATACCACGTGACTTAACAGTTACATTCTTAGGTATCTCTTCAAGAAGAATAAAAAAAATGTGTGCACAAGGGCTTTATTGTTGAATGTTCCTACCAGTGTACTTTCTAGTGGCTCCAATCTGGAAGCAGTTCAAAGGCCCAGCCGATACTGAATAAACAAAATACAATACAACAATAAAAAGGAGCCTGGTGCTGTTAACACACTCCACAGGAATGAGCTTCACAAACGTGCTATGTCAAAGACACCTGATGCAAAAGACAATGTTGTGTGTACTTCTGTTCATGTTAAATGTCCAGAAAAGACAAAGAAGAAAAACAAATCTACAGTGGCAAATGGTGGCCTGAAACTAGTGTAGAACCTGGACCCAACATATTGGGGTATGAAGGAGCCTCTGGGATGGTGGAGGTGTTCTAAGTATCCATGGTGGAGGTGGTATTTGCTAACTGCCATTGAACTATGTACACTTAGGATGGGTGAAATTTGGCATAATAAGTTTATAAGTCAACCAAGCCTGACCTATTTCACTGACATTTGGCTCATGCCCATCCGGGATGCGTACAAGGTGGGGGCTCATTCCTTGAATTTTTGAGGTCGGGCATGCAGAGTGGCAGAGAGTCAAGGAGATAGTTGAGCCCACTTGGAAAGGGGAGCAGCTTAATCCAGTAGCTCATACCCATAACCCCAGCTCTCCAAGAGGTAGAAAAACAGTAAGATGGATTGAGCCCAGGGAATTGACTCCAGTGTGCAATGCAGTGAGTCTCACTTCAAAATACAGAAAATGGAGTCATAGAAAAAAGGTGCTTTCTAGTTCTTTCCATAGTTCTTGATGTTATGTATGCATTTCCCAGTTTGTTAATTAATTAGACACAGGGTTCATGTAGCCCAAACTGGTCCTGAACTTGCTATGTCACAGAGGTTCTCCTTGAACTTTAAAAAAGTTACTACATTTATTTATTTTGTTTGTATGTGTCTGTACATGGATGTGCTAAAGTATACATGAGGTCAGGGGCTAACTAGCAGGAGTTGGTGCTCACCTTTTGTCGTGTGAGTCCCAGGCTTGCTGTCTTGGGCTTGAACTCTTGATCATCCTGCCTCATCCCCCAGTGCTGGGATTACACAACTTCCTTCTTAACTCTCAGTAATGCTTCCCCTACACACTTTTCCTTCTCATGTTCATTCCTTTCAGTCTGTTTTGAACATATCTCATGATAGAGACACACATTTACAACTTACTGTTGCTCTGTTGATACCTTACATTCATATTTGGGATTTGGTGGTTACATTTTTAGAATCTAAAGTGTTAGCTGGCCAGCCTCTGACTTCTAAATGAAGATCATCATAGAGGCCATCTGTTTAGAGGGGTACAGCACTCCGAATTGGGGATGTTGGCATGGGAAGCTGGAAGCAGGCCAGCTAGAAGTGGGGTTTATACATGGTTTATTGTGTTAATATTGAATAGTAAATGGGGCAAAATTGAGGGAAGCTGGGTGTCCTTCACCAAGGCTTGACTATTCTGGGCAAATTGCTACAGAGCTTCAGGGTCAGAGTTTGTCATTAGCTGTGTTCTGTCCCATCTTCAGTCTTTCCAGCTGGAGACAGGCCAGGACAAAACTCATAGGAATCCCGTAAAGACTGTATCCTAATCTGCTTCAGGTTGCAGATGCTAGTCTGAGAGCTCAGAAAGTAAAACTCCACTGCTTCCTTCCCCCAGCAAAATGAAACAAAAGCCATGACCCATGTGGGCTGAAACAAGTATTGTCTGTATGAATGACAGTGAAGAGGAGAGACATTACAAAGGTGGGAACCACTGGCAGCATCTTCACTGAATTGAACAGTTGATTTTCTTGTGAGTCTTGAAGTTGGACACATTTGGGTGTTGAATCTTTAGTTTCTTTAGTTGAATCCAGAGAAGTTAAGGAGACTTTCTGAGCAATAGATTTTGGGGGAGTGATTATAGTAATAAGCTAGAAATTTCAAGTTTTCTCCATCTGCTAGCCAGTTTGAACTGTAGAGGATTTAGACAACATTGCATCCTGAAATGAACTACCTCTCATGTGTTAGCATGTGTGGACACACGGGTGGCACATACCTCACATGTTTGGTTGCTTTTTCTTTGAGGTTCCCAGGCTTCCGGACTTCAGTCTGAATTCTAGACCTGCCACTGCTCATTACTTCAGTTGGATTTGATAGTAACTAACTTTGATGACATTACCTCTGTGAGTGACATTTGTGTTGGGGGTCCCTTGTTTCGGATGTTTGTTTGTTTATTTATTTATTATTTTGAGACAGAGTTTAATCTAGTCCAGTTTGACCCCAAAATTGCTATGTAACTGAGGATGACCTTGAACTGCTGATCCTCCTGCCTTCGCCTCCCAAGTGCTGGGATTACAGGTGTGTGGTACCATGCTTGATTTATGTGATGTTCAGGATTGAGCATAGAGCTTGGCACATGCCAGCAAACACTCTACCTACTAAGCTACATCCCTAGCCAAGTTTAAAGAGTATCAAATTATTTACTGAGCAGGTGGGAGCTATAGGGTCATCTTCTTAATAGGTATAAATGAGTGAGTTGCTTATGTTCTCCTACTGAGAAAAAGGAAACTTCCTGTTTTCTGAAGTAGAACTGGAGCCTGTCCCCAGCAGGACCTGGTGGATGTGGTAGCTGTGGCTGCTGTGGGGGAACTAGAGAATTTGGAAACTCCAGTTTTCTAATGTGAAACCTTCCAATTTTCCAGTTGGGGTTAGTACTGTGAGGGTTAGACAGTGCAGTGCATTGTGGCCTGTGTTGTGTTGGAGACTGAGGTGCAGGATGGGTTGGGGGGTTGGGAGGGTTAGTTAATGTCACTTGGAAATGTTTTTCCTGGTCTGTAGAGAAGTTTAGTCACATTAGTCCATGTAAGGAGGAAAGCACACTAGACAGTTGGATACCACGAGACCTCAGAGAAGTAAAAGTCACAAGCTTTCTCTGCTTGGAGTCCAGAAAGTTCCAGTAATGTATGTATAAACCTTTGATGCTATTTGAATTTGTAGTTACTCAAATGACTATGCGTCACTCATTTTATGTATATGCTTCAAAAAGGCACCAGAAATTGATAAATATTCTTTGAACAAATTTATACCTTCTTATAATGAAGGCAGACAATGGCTATTTTAAAAAAAGATTTTATTTATGTATTTGTGAATATATATATATATACACACACACACACATACACACACACATACATATGCACATATGTGTAGGTGCCTGTGGAGGCCAGAGGAGGGCATCAGATCCCTCGGAGCTGGAGTTGCAGGCATTTGTGATTCACCTGGTGTGGGTACTGGGTTCTGACTCTTCATGGTTGAGCAACAAGTACTCTTGAGTTGTTTCTCCATCCCTGGACAATGAGTGTGTACCCCTTTTGCTGGCATGCGTGTTTTACAGATGTGAAAGGGCAGGTGATTTGTTAGGGATCAGTTGAGTTAATTAGTGATTGCAGTTTTAGATGTATGACAGTTTGAAATTATGGAGTTTTTAGATCAAGGTTTCCTTGTGTCCAAAGTCTTATCATTACAAAGTACACGAGCTGTGGTCACTGTCTTGGCTGTTGTTCTGCTCTGAGCCAGTGTGGTTTGTGTAGTTAAAAGATTTTGGTAGAAGGCTGTTGAACAGTTTTCTTCAAGGACTATGTGTCAGAGGTGGTGGCCTGAAGTTTTGAAGGCAGTCGGAGCCAGGAGGGGTTTGCCCATGCCCTTCAAACATGTCCTACCTGTTGCTTGTTTGTTTTTAGGGTCTTTCTTCTTTTTCTGGGATAACCTGGAGCATTTACCCTGACCCCTTAAATTTTTTTATTTTATTTTGTCTCTGTATCATGTCCTTCAGTTTAAAAGCTTTCCTGGTTTTTTTGACTGTGAACTCTGTATTTCTCATTTGCCTTATTGTTTCTGGGTGGCTTCGGGAAGGAGGGATGGTGGCGAAAGGTCTGCTCTGCAGAGAACACTGCGATGTGTTTAGAGGGTTGGATTAGGGATGTCTAAGGAATAGTTAGGACTAGGGGAACTTTAATCAAGGCGAGAATCAAATGAGTAAAGAGTTAGCCTTTCAGGGTCAAGGCTGACAAAGTGATATCCCAGAACAGGCAGTGTGTATGCTGTGTGGGTGAAGGAAAGCTGGGTACACTGAGTGTTGGCAGGGGCCAGGTTGCCAACAGAGTACAGGAGGCATTTACTGAGCAAGCAGCGTCTTGTATTGGCCTCTGATAAAAGAAGCAGCTCAATCTCTAGAGATTCACAGGCTCCTCAGATGACAGCAGGCAGACCTGCTGTCAAGAGACAGATGGCCAGAGTGCAGTGGAGTAGTTCGCGTCATTGGTGTGGTGTGGGCTCTCGTGGATGGATCCGCATTTCTGATTCACTTTTTTGCTCTGTGGGAAGGCTTAAGCAAGCAGAGAAGTCAGATGGTGGCAGCAGTGGCAGCATGGCCTTGTCTGGGTGTGGGAACATGGAATCGGAAAGTGCTGAGGTAGCCTGAGTGAAGGTCTGGTTGTCTGTGGGTGTGCTGAGGAGGCTTTGCAGACATCACTGACAGGGAGTTGCAGTGGATCTTACTGATGTTTACTGTTCATCATTACTGTAAATAAGAAGGGTTTTCCAGGGCTGGGAAGGTAGCTCAGTGGTACAATACTTTCCTAAGGTGCATGCATGTGACCCTGAGTTCAGTTCCCAGCATCACAGACATGCACGCACATGCACACTGTGGAGTTACACAGAGCTGAACAAGTAGCCCAGTGAAACATCTCCCTTCCATGTGTTATCCTAATCAGCTTTTCTCCTCTCCTTAGATAATCCATTGCTGGAAGCAGGGTGTTTGTACATTAAAGAGAAGTCCCTCTTCTTGTAGTAGGTCCTGTGGAGTTCCAGTAGTTTGGTTATTTTGCTGATGTTTTCAGGTGCTGAAGCTTCTTGCATCCCATTCTCAAAGCCATGTTTTATCAGTGATGCTCAATATTCTTCAGAGTTGAGTGGAATATTCCAGATGTTGAAGAAAAAGTGGGCTGGGATTGTAATGATATCCAGACTTCTTACAGAAACCCGCCTGTGAAGGTTGAGAAGCACCTGCGAAGTCATTTAGTACCGGATTTTAGTCCTGTCAGCTTTATTCTGTGTGTAGAAAAGAGGTTGGGGGCGGGGTGACCAGTGAGAACTCACTGTCATCATATTGTGTTTGGTTGCTGGTACTGCCAGTTGAGTCCAAAAGAGGAAGCAGCATCATTACTCTGGGTGGCTGGATTAAAGCGAGCTCTTTGTTTTCTTTCTTTGTTTCTTCAGATAGGCTCTCTTAAGGGACTGGCCTCTAATTGACCTTAATCCTGCCTCCACCTTCTGTGCTCTGGGAACTAAAGCACGGTACAGGCCTGCTTTGTGCAGTGATAGGGCGGAATCCCAGGTGTCATGTATGCTAGACAGGCATTCTACAGGCTGAGTTGCATCCCAGCCTCAAGCTCCTTGTGATGTGTATGTGCTTTTTAGAGTGTCAGAGTGGGATCATGTAATCAGAGATTCTGTATATTTTAATTATCATTTCAGCAGTTTAAATCTTTAGAATTGAAAGATGATTGTGGACAGAATGGTGGTATGGCCTTTAACCTCAGCCACCAAGAGGCAGAGACAGGAGGATTTCTGTGAGTTCCTGGCCAGTCTGGCCTATATATCAAGTCCAAGCCAGCCAGCCAACCAGGACTATATAGTCAGTCAGTCGTTCCCCTCCCCACACCCCCAAAACAGTGAAGGACAGAAGAGGTGGTGGTGTTTAGATTTTATTGGTTGACAGTGGTAATTGGTTGATTTATAATTCATTCTGACATGTTTATGTTCTTTTTTTTTTTAATTTAATTTTTTGAGACAGGGTTTCTCTGTGTAGCTCTGGCTGTCCTGAAACTTACTCTGTAGACCAGGCTGGCCTCAAACTCAGAAATCCACCTGACTCTGCCTTCCAAGTGGAGTGTGTCACCACTGCCTGGCTTTGTTTATGTCTTAAATATATGTAATATTTTTGAATTACTTTTAGATCATATATTAATTTTATTTTTGTCATTGTCAAAGGTATTAATGAGAGATTCCCAAAGATTATCAGTGTACATAAAAATCATCATTGAATGTCTTCATATTTATCAGTCTGGAGATTAGGAATGTAATTTGATTAGTTTTTATGGCATGATTTATTATTTGAGTGAGAAGTGAGCACAGGCCCCTTAACAAGATCAGTAGGAAAGAGTAAGAGAATAGTTTATCACAGATGCCAGTTTCTTTCTGAAATACCCAGCCTTTACACGTAGAGTTCAGGCATTGCTGGCAATGGAACCCAGAGCCTTGCACATGCTAGACAGGAGCCCCCACCGCAGCCACATCATGTTTTCCACAGTGATCTCTTCCAAAACAGCAGCACCTTCCATGTTGATCCACCTGGATCATTAGCATTTTCATCTCCAGTGTTGTGGCTGTCTGTTCACCACTTGGGAGACATTAGTCACTGCAGACAAGACTTACATTTGGATGCCAAAGTTCATGGTTGGAAGTGTGATGAGATAGAGAGGTTCTGCATAGTCTCAAAGCCTCTTCCTGCTAGCTGACTATCAAGGACAAAAGGAAGCCTGGTAACCTTAGAGTGTGGAGAGTGTCACACCCTAGCCAGCAAGCAGAGTAAGCTCTGGACATCTCATGTCTCCTGGTGGCATGCATGCACAGAGTCATCTGCTGCTTGTGTTGACACTTTCAAGCACACAGGCTGAGCTGAGTCATGAGGGAGCACTAGGCAGCTAGTCTGAGGGACGATTTGCAGACAAAGTGGCCAGTGTTTCCGGGTGTCCATCACAGCCAACATCATGACAACATATAGCCCACAGTCCTGGACCAGAAAAAGTACACCAGTGACAAAAGTTGGCAAAATGTTAGTAGGACTGGCTGTAAACTTAATAGGTTGGTTGTATGTTGATAGATCTGTCCTGGCTTTGGTCACTTAACTGGGGTTCTGTAAGTCATTAGCTTGTAGGAAAGCTTGAGCAAGTCTGGGTGGAAATTCCTTGTACTATTTTTGTAAGTTTGAAAGTACTTAGGCGCACGCCGCCGGGCGGTGGTGGCGCACGCCTTTAATCCCAGCACTTGGGAGGCAGAGGCAGGCGGATCTCTGTGAGTTCGAGGCCAGCCTGGTCTACAAGAGCTAGTTCCAGGACAGGAACCAAAAGCTACGGAGAAACCCTGTCTCGAAAAATCAAAAAAAAAAAAAAAAAAAAAAAAAAAAGAAGCTTCTTTTGGGCTGGAGAGATGGCTCAGTGGTTAAGAGCATTGCCTGCTCTTCCAAAGGTCCTGAGTTCAATTCCCGGCAACCACATGGTGACTCACAATCATCTGTGATGAGGTCTGGTGCCCTCTTCTGACTTGCAGGCATACACACAGACAGAATACTGTATACATAATAAATAAATAAATATTTAAAAAAAAAAAAAATGAAGTTAAGCAACAAGAAAATTAATTCAGCAGAGCTGGGAAGTGAAGACTGTGGCTGACATGCTTTGTGCCTGCCCTTTGGATGGGTCAGGAACTGGCTGCATTTCTTTGCTTCAAGAGTATCTGTAGTGATGAGGCTTGCCGTGGTTTCTGGGTAAGGGATCCTGGGATCCATGAGCCGTGGCTGTATGGGATTTCAGCTCCCTGTTGACAAGGTCTCATTAATTAATCTACTTCTTTTTGTAAGGAGCTGTAATTATGTATTGAGGTGTCCTGTGACCAGCAGGTTACCCGAGCTTTGTTGTTTGGCTCCCAGGCTTGGTAGCTGGAAATGTACCCCTGTAATTGACTTGCTGGTTTGTTTCTGTTTTTATTGGGCTGCTTTGAATTCAGCTGAGTTCGTCGGTTCTTCTGCAGTGAGTCATATGTTCAGTTTGATATTTATTGGTAGCCTCTTAGGAAGAGCTGATTTTAAAAGTTTTTAAAATTTTGTTTTATTTAGGCTTGAAATATGCTAGATGTATGTTTTTGTTTTTAGAAAAGGCAAGAATTTTCATATACTTATTAAATAGTAAAATGCTGACGTAAGTCCCACCTGGGAGCCCTATGGTATGTCTTAGGTTTCTTTTTCTGTGTTGAAAACCATGACCAGAAGCAACTTGGGAAGGAAAGAGTTTATTTTATTTGTCGTCCATCTCTGAGGGAAGCCAGGGCAGAAACTCAAGGCAGGAAGCTGGAGGCAGAAACTGAAGCAGGCCATGGAGGAGTGCTGCTTACTTTCCTGGCTGGCTTCTCGTGGTTTGCTCAGCCTACTTTCTTATACAACTCAGGATCCATCTGCCCAGGGGAAGTACTGCCCACAGTGGCCTTGGCCCTTCCACATCAATTGTTAATCAAGAAAATTACCGCACAGACTTGGCTACAGGCCACCTGATAGAGACATTTTTCAATTGAGGGTCCTTTTCCCAATTAACTCTAGCTTGTGTCAAGTTATCAAAATACCAACCAGATTATAGGTAACAGAATGGAGGGAATGAACTCATTGGTAGGTGCCACTATTCACAAGAGTGTTGGTTAATGTGTGGCTCATGGGTTCTAAACTCTGAGTTATTTGAATTAGCATGGGAGGAAGATGGTGGACTCGGGGGTGTTTGAAGACCTAGGACTACTTTAGCTGGTCCTTTAACTTTTCTAATTCTTAAATTTCTCATCTGTAAGTTTGGACTCATTAGTGCATCTGTGATGTGTTCTTGGCCTGTAGACACCTCAGATGCATGACTGCATTTTTAACCAATCTGACCACAGCTGAGAATTGGCTTTGCCTACAAAAATCTGTAACAATGGTAGCACTTGTCATTAACCTGTGTTATAGATTCCAAGGTTTTAAAATGGTTTTTTACATTTATTATGTGCTCGTGAGTGTACCTGTGTATTATGCATATGTGTGGTAGTCAAAGGACATCTTGTGGGAGTTGGTCCTCTTCTTCCACCCTATAGATTCTAGGGATCAAACTCAGGAAATCATCAGCTTGGCAGCAAGCGCCTTTACCCTCTGAGCCATCTCACCAGCCTAGGGCTTTTTGTCAGGAAGGTTTCCCATATCTTTTTAGTCCAGAAAGAAAAAACATATTTTCTTTAACATCTTAACTCTGTTGGGTGTTTTATCCCAATCTACCAGATACTTGTCACCATTTCCTAGACATTTATTGTCTTCATTTCAAGTCATTTGGTACAAATAAATGTCAGATTTCTTTTAGAAGAGAATCATAGGAGACAAAGGGACAAGAAACTTGTGGACAACGAGCGGGGGCATTTGTATGTAGTATTTTTCCAAACTTAGGCTGGATGTTTTGGTTCTCTAAGAAGGACCAGGTATCACTATTCTTGTTTCACTCCAAAATCAGGAGGACTTTCCTTAAGTCAGGAGAGGTTCCTGTCTTTAGTGACAGCACTATTTTGGGCCTAAGGCAGGAGTGCTACAAATTCGAGGTCAACTGGCTCCACACAGTAAGTTCAAGGCTAGCTTGGGGAGACATAGTGAGGACTCATCTTAAAACAAACAAAAAACAGACAAATGCACTTGTTTCATCCTTAAATTAGTTTGAGTTTGCTGTGTGAACCTAAGTGAGCATGGCTGCTATTTGGAATTCTGCCCTTGAGTGTCAGGGAAGAAGGCACGCCTGCCTTCAGTAGGTCCAGGGAAAAAGAAGTATAATTGTGTTTTTATGTCTGTGACAAGGGAGCACATGAAAGCAGCCCAGTTCAGGGGTGACCATTGGTGATCTGGGGTGAAGGGTCTGTGGGAGTTCTTCATGGGATCTCAGGCCTTAGTTATTTTTTTTTTTCCTGACAGTTTCAGACAGAGGGCTGGAGGGGAGGTTGAAGTGCCCGGGCAAGTGAAGAGGGTGTGTACTGAGCAGCCCAGTGAATAGGAGCTCACTGGCAATCAATTAATTGTTCCTTTAAATGCAATTTTTTTCCTGAGCCAGAGCAGAAGTCCTTCTGGATAGAAAAATCTGGATAGGTAAGAGCATAAGCTACCGCTGTATAAAAGCTCAGGAAAGTTCTAGAAGGGAAATCAGACGACAGGTGGTTTTTGTTGGAGGGGATGGTGGTTAACAGATAATTTGCTTGCATGTATATCTGTACACTGCATGTTGTACCTGGTGCCAGGAGGCCAAAAGAGGGTATTGCACTGTATGGAACTGGAGCTGCCGTGGGGGTACAGGGAAATGAATCCCAGTCTCTGGAAGAGCAGCCAGTGTTTTTAAACACTGAACCATCTCTCCAGCCTGAGACAGGATTAATTAATGAAGCCCAGGCTGGTCACAGACCTATATACAGTCCTCTTACTTAACCCACTTTCACTCTGTCTGGGGTCACAGAGAGGTAGGTGCCACTGCACCTGGCTCAGAAGTCAAGCTTTTGAAAGAATTATTTATAAGGCATATACAGGATGAGCAAAAGCAAAGAAGCAGAACCATTAGGACTTTAAGACTCTCCCTAAAGGTTTCCCCAGTGTTCAGATCCTTCCTGCTGGAGAGAGACACGGTAGTTGTAATCTATTCCCTCCCATCATTGGTATTAACTTACCTTTCATTTACTAGTTTCAAAAATAATATTTTTTCTCTCTTTTCTTTTTTATCCTCTTTCCCTTTACCTTCCCTCTCCACCTTGTCACCCCCTTCCCCTTTGAGACAGAATCTTCTGTAGCCTAGACTGCTCTTGAACTTGCTATGTAGCTCAGACTGACCTTAAACTCCTGATCCTCCTGCCTCCAGCATCTCTGCTCATAGGTTATAGGTGTGTGTGCCTGGCTACTGTTTTGTTTTCTTATTGCAAATTTGCATGCATTTATTTTCTTTTACTGTCCAACAAGAGTTTTCTAAACATGCTTCTTTGCTAACACTTGTCCCCTTTCTTTCATGTCCATGGCGACACCATTCTCTGGAACTCAGGAGCCAGCCGAAGGTAAGAGTTCTTCATATGGTGCCTGTAGAAATTCCTGTGTATATCCCTGAAGTATTCAAAACAGAAAACTCCTTCTCCTTGCTAGTTTATAAAAGCAGTATAAGCCTTTGGCTGTCTCATGATTCCAAAGCTGCTTATTGGCCCAGACAGGACTGGAGGGCTATGGAGAACAGTGACTTTGGCCAGCTCTTCCCAGTCTCCTAGCAACCCAACACAGATTTCTTGTGTGCCATAGATTAGCATGAAACTGATTTTTCCACAATGTGCTCACTCTGAGCCAATCCAATTCATATTGCTTCTAGGCAGTGGGGTGCTTTGCCAGACCTGTGGAGTCCTGATGGGACCCTCATTTTGGACTTTAGATTCCTCTAGGGTCTGTGTTTGTATCTCACATTGGAGCCAAGTCTGAGACCGCCCTTAAGTTTTCTTAATTACATTTTAAAGTTAATTGTGTGTGTGTGTGTGTGTTTTGCACACCCACAGCACATGTGTAGAGGTCAGAGGACAACTTTCAGGCATTGGTTCTTTTCTTATACCTTGTGGGCACCAGGGATTGAACTCAGGCTTGATGGCAGACCCCTTTTTCCCACTGAGCCAACTTTTGTGTGGGAGTGTTGACTTCTTTTGTCTTCCAAGGGTCTTTAATTTTTGAAAAATATTTGTTTATTTTATTTTATGTGTCTGAGTGTTTTGCCTTCATGCATGTATGTGTACCTTGTGCATGTCTGGTGCTCATGGAATTGAGAAGAGGATATAGGGCCCCCTGGGACTGAAGTTACAGATGATTATAAGCTACCATGTAGGTGCTAGAAACCCTGTCCTCTGCAAGAGCAGCAAATGCTCTTAAGCACTGAGCCCCCGTGGGTCTTATTCTTATATGTCCTCTTAAGTCAGCATGGAGCTTTTAACTGGACAGTTCTCTGAAGTGACTTAGAACTTCCAGGAAATTCCATTGGTCTACATTCTTGGACTTGTTTTTGTTTTACAGCCTGTGGTTGAGCTGTAACTCTACACTGTTACTGTTGCTAAAATATGTGTAGACATGCCTTTTGGGATCCCCAATGACCTTTTAACAGTGCATGGATATGACACTGGTCTCCTTATATGTCTGAACTTTTTCTCTGTGAAGAAGGTGCTGGGTTAATTTTGCTTTTTATTGGAACAGAATCTGGAGACCAGTAAAGATATGAGGAAATAAAAACTTGCTATGTTTATTTAGTGAACTGTTCTCACTGCTTAGAGAAATGTATTACAAGACAAAAAGTCTAAAAGGAGGGGCTGGAGAGATGGCTCAGCGATTAAGAACATTGATTGTTCTTCCAGAGGTTCTGAGTTCAATTCCCAGCAACCACATGGTGGCTCACAGCCACCTATAATAAGATCTGGTGCCAACTTCTGGCCTGCAGAGACACATGCAGGCAAAACATTGTATATATAATAAATAAATACTTAAAAAAAAGTCTAAAAGGGGAAAAGCCCACATTTTTAACAGATTGCTTCCTCTGGGATAGAGGTGTGGTTGGTAAATGGGAGACCTTCATTTATTTATTTTAAAATTTATTAATTTATTTTGTATGCACACTCTCGCATGCTTACCCTGCCATGTGCATGCGATGTCAAGCACTTAGGGGGTCAAAGGACAACTTTTGGGAATCAGATTTTTTTTTTCACCAGTTGAGCCCTAAGAAATCAAACTCAGGTCATCAGGCTTAGTGACAAGCACCTTTAACCTCTGAACCATCTCACAAGCTCTATTTTTATTTTATATTTTTCTGTGGAATTTGTTAGCATGACTATGTGTTTCTTTTCTGTTTATTGGAAACATTTTGGATTTAAAGAGCTAATGTTTATTTAGAAAGGAAACAAGGGAGGACAGTGGGGAAGGGGACAAATTAAAATGGCCTATTCATGAAATGACATAAATGCCAAAAGGAAGCCCACTGCTTTGTATGCCCACCTAAATAAGTGTAATAATAATAATAATAATAATAATAATAATAATAATAATAAAAGGAATGGAGCCAGGTGTGGGGTGCTACAAACCTTCAATCCCAGAAGCTGGAAGGCAAAGGCAGGTGCGGATCTCTGGAAGCTTGAGGTCAATCTGGTCTCAAACAAACAAATCATTAAAGTTCAAACTCAAAAAATAGTATAATATAGTATTTGCCGCTTATAGTGGAAAACCCTAAAAGCATGAAAACCACTCAGATGGAAGGCCTGCTCTGTGTCATACATAACTTTCAGCTTTAACATCCACAAATTAGTACAATTAATCTGCTCGATTGTTGGGGCTCAAACCTGGGACTTTGTATGTGTTAGACAAGTGCTGTACCACTAAGCTACAACCAAGCCCATTCCTAACTATTCAACATAGTGAACATATTGGGGTTTTTTGGTTTTGTTATTTTGTTGTTGTTGTTGTTTTGTTTTGCAAGACAGGGTTTCTCTGTAGCTTTGGAGCCTGTCCTGGAACTAGCTTTTGTAGACCAGGTTGGCCCTCGAACTCATAGAGATCTGCCTGCCTCTGCTTCTTAAGTACTGGGATTAAAGGTGTGCGTCACCACCGCCCGGCCAACATATTGTTTTATAAGGGAGCAAAGCATTTCATTAGCAAGAGAAACAAACATAGTCTCTGGAAGGCACTGTTCACTGTACAATGTTTGACAAAGTGGGCAGGCTCTAAAACAGTAAGAAGCTAATAGCTACATAAAAACTGTTATCAAGACATACTTGACAGTTTTTGTTTGTATAAAATACTCATTAATTTGTATCTGCAAGTGGAGCATGCACTAAATCTAGTGTGATTATCACTGAGTTTATGAAGTTTTGGGCTAAAAGGTATTTGTAGTAATTTACAAAATTGCTAAAACTGAAAAGGGAGCCACTCAGTGTTTTTGGTAAATAAGAATACTCCTTATTAGTTTTCAGTCCTCTAAACAAGAGTCCCAAACTTCTTGAAGTTTGCTTTCTTTGACTTAAGTTGTGCTAGGTAAGTGCTGGTAAACTTGGGTAGATACTTTAAGTGAAAGAGGAGAGAGAGAATGACTAAGAGTGTTAATTAATTGTTGTAAGACCCTGCTTTAGAAAACCACCTCACCAAGAAGTAAAAGCAAACTTCCTTTTCATAGCTGCACACACATAGTTGCTGTCGTGCATTTTGTCTCACAGGCTTCTCTGACAATTGGAGATGTCTTCCATGTAAGGGGATCACTGTGTTGTCACTGTGGGATTATATGCATCACTAACCCCTACTCTCTGACCTCAAGTGTCAGTATTTATCTGAGGGATTGGGCAGCTGAAACATGATCACAATGTAGCCAGGCTGCCCTGAAACTTGGCTTTTCTCTTGCCTTAGTCTCTCACGTGATGGGATTACAGGTTTGTGCCATAAGGCCTGACTAGTAAGTTATAATAATACTATGTATTATTATAATGGCAATTGTGATGTTAAAGTTTTGTTCTTAATGCACTTTATGTTCCCTCTGCAACAGATATTTGCATATGATCACTGTTTCTGGTCCATGGATGAATCCGTCCGAGAGAAGTATGCAGGTAACTAAGCACACTGTTCTGTGCAGTTAGTAACGTGGAAGCATCTTGTGTGTTTTCCACCCACTGCCATGGTATCATTTGGTGTAAATTTTAATCACTGTCCAGGCAACTGCTTCCAGCATTTTGTGCTGTCTAGGGACCAGGAGGCTTCAGTGAGATGTTTTTATGTGAGATGATAAATACTGTGACTGTGGGATCTCATGAGGTCTTCTAATGGAACCAGGAGCCTCATTACAGGCATGCAGACCCTTATGATGTCTGTGATGTGCTGTAGAGGGACCTGGTATAAGTAGAGAGAAGCCCCACACGGGAGCCCAATTTCTAGTCCTTAAAACCTCTGTGGTGCTCACTAATTCTTCAGGCCTGCCAAAGCGTCTGTCTTCTCTCTGTACCACAACTCCTCTCAGTTTCCTCTTGCCCTATTCTACTACTCCCCAAAGAGAACTGTCTCAGCCCCAGTTCTCAACAAGTTTAGGATTGTGTGACAGCCCTCTGTTCCTTGCATCCCTGACTGTCAAGGTCACGTGTTTCTAAGCAGTATCTTTTACACACTGAACATAATATTTTATTGCTTCTGATATGGTTAACAAAAAAACATTTAAGGTTCCTTTGTCTCCCTGGCCTAAGTGGTGTCTCCATGATCACCCAAATTCAGAAGTGTGATAACTGAGCTGGTAAATTAATAGAATGTGAGGCAGATGGAACACTTTGCTAGGCACAGCAACATTTGGTTCTTCTAATTTTTTTTATGTGTATGATTGTTTTGCCTGCATGTGTGTGTGCCACGTATATGCCTGATCCCCATGGAAGCTAGCTAGAAGAGGATGTTGGATCCTTGGAACTAGAGTTATAGATGGTTTTGAGCTGCCGTGTGGATACTGAGAATTGAACCCAAGTCCTCTGCAAGAACAGCAAGTGCTCTTAACTTATGAACAATCTCCTCAGCCCCTATTTCCAGGGTATCACTCTCTGTTCTAACTATTGTGAATTGTAAGTTGTGTAGCCTGAAATTTTCATGAGAAAAGGAAAGAAAGGAGTTGATGTGCACGATTTTCTGAACTCTAGTACATTTTGAGTGAAAGGATGGTATGTAGTTGAACTCAGGCATATCTAGGTCCTAAGTTTAAGTTTTGGATGTTTAGGGCCAGTGAGACAGTTCAGATGGTAAAGGTGATTGTACCAAGTCTGATGATCTGCGTTCAGTCCTAGGACCCACATGGTGGAAGGGGAGAGCCACCTGCTAACGGTTGTCCTCTGATCTCCACACACTTGGCAACACATACAATAAACAGAGATTGTTGAATCTTAATTGTGGACAGTAAAATAAGCAGCTCCTGAGCTCTCTGTATTGCATGGCTTGATTTGGGTGGCCTTATTCACGCATGTGTTACAGGGAACCCTTTACTGTCTCTTCTCACTCTAACTAGAAATAACCTGTGGGACAGAGGCTCTCAAGCTTAAAAATCTTGTTTGGGGATAAACAGGCAGATTGTTTCGTTTTATTGAGTTTTGTTTGATTTCTTATTTGTTTGTGTGTTCTTTGCCCTTAAAATATTATTTTCCTGTCCTTTAGGTCAAGATGATGTTTTCAAGTGCCTTGGGGAAAACATCCTTCAGAATGCATTTGATGGCTACAACGCCTGTATCTTTGCCTACGGGCAGACAGGTAATGTGAACTAACACATAGTCCACACTTGAGCATCCTTCCATGAAGAAGATGAAGCCACGTTTACTGGGCTGCTTGCTTACTTACCCTGTGTTAGTTTTTCTCATAGGTGCTTAAATTAGTCAGTGGCATGTTTTTTTTAAGATAGTACAATAAAATTGGGATTAAAATCCTTTTTCTTTTATTGATTTTTTTTATCCCTCTTCTCATGCAAATTGTTTTTTAATCTTCTTAATAATTTGCAAAGCTGTGACCATTGTGTTTATTATTGGCTGTGTCTGTATATTGTAGTTCTTTAAGGATCATGACAGAGAGAATACCATAAAGAAAGAACCTACTTCTGGTGCTGGAGAGATGGCTCAGTGATTAAGAACACTTATTGCTTTTCCTGAGAACCTGAGTTTGATTCCCAGCACCTACATAGTGGCTCAGAACTATCTGTAACTCAAGTTCCGGGGGACCTGACACCCTCTTCTGGCCTCTGCAGGCTCTAGGCATACAAATGGTGCACAGACATATGGGTAAAATACCCATACATATAAAGTAAAAATTAAAAAATATACTATTTATTTATTGTTTCTTTGAGACAGGGTTTCTCAGTGTAGCCTTGGCTGTCCTGTGTAGACCAGGCTGGCCTTGAACTCACAGAGATCCACCTGTCTCTGCCTCTCAAGTGCTGGATTAAAGGTGTGTGCATCACTGCCTGGTCAAGAAAATATATTTTTTAAAGAACACATTTGTTAATAGTTTACTGGGCATTACTGCAAAGGGATTTAGGATTTTATACTTCATAATTAAGGAAAGAAAACCAATTTAAAGTGTAACTAGCTGCTTTTAAAATGGTTTTATCATGTGATCTGGCCAACTGGACAGGGCTCTTCATAGAACAGTCTTTATGATGGGTTTGGGCATCATGTGTTGTGCCCAAAAGAACAGAAATTCTGAGCCAGGCGTGGCAGATGCTCTCTTGCCCATGCCTCTCACCAATGGGCCTTTCTGCTTTATCATTTCCTCACTGTAAAATGTTTTTACTGTAGACCCTTTTGTAGGATTGGCATGATGGGTTACCCTGTGCACACTTTAGGAAAGGCCTGGAATGAGAACACTAGTTGCAGGACTTGTGAGGTGGGAAGCGCACACTTGACTGCAAAGCCATTGGTACCCGAAGGGCGGATTACACCTAAGTGTCATGTGTAGGGTCCTGGTGGTAGGACTGAGGCGATTTAATCTTTCCCTTTTTCATTTGTGTTTTCTGGTCTGTCTATCCATCTGTCCTTCCTTCCTTTATTTCTGTCTTTTGATAGTTTGATAGTTCTGTCCTGGAACTAGCTCTTCTAGACCAGGCTGGCCTCGAACTCACAGAGATCAGCCTGCCTCTGTCTCCCGAGTGCTGGGATTAAAGGCATGCACCACCACCGCCCGGCTTGGTAATTTTTTTTTTAATTTTTTTTTTTTGTTTGTTTTTTTGAGACAGGGTTTCTCTGTGACTTTGGAGCCTGTCCTGGAACTAGCTCTTGTAGACCAGTCTGGCCTCGAACTCACAGAGATCTGACTGCCTCTGCCTCCCGAGTGCTGGGATTAAAGGCGTGTGCCACCACCACCCAGTGGTAATTTTTTTAAAATATGAAGATTATTCAAGGAGGGTCTGTCTGTTTTGTTTTGTTTGTTTTTGTTTTGTTTTTTTTTAAATAAACAAGGTGTCAAGTAGTGGAGGTTGGTTTTGAACTCCTGATCCTCGTCCTCTACCTCCTGAGTGCTACATTAGAAGTATGGGTCATTATGCTGGATAAGTTTTTTTTTTCTTTCTAGACCATGTTTAGTTTTGTTTTACACAAATAATAGAAGTTTCTGTATGTTTCATTCTTGTTATTCTTGGATGCATTTCTTATGTGTATATTTATTATATTTTGTGCATTTGTCTGAATTCTAAAAATTTGTTATAAGTAGTAGAAATAGGGTTAACTGCCTTTAGACTTCTCCAACAGGTGGTGATGGCTCCTTTTCCTTTCCAGGGTCTGGAAAGTCTTACACCATGATGGGCACAGCCGACCAGCCAGGACTAATCCCCAGACTCTGCAGTGGACTCTTCGAGCGGACCCAGAAAGAGGAGAGTGAAGAGCAGAGCTTTAAAGTCGAAGTATCCTACATGGAGATTTATAATGAGAAAGTTCGAGACCTTCTTGACCCCAAAGGGTAAAAGACTTGGAGGCTGGAGTGCTGGGCCTTTTTGAAACAGACATAATAGATTGCCTTTAGAGAAGTCTGTAATTGAACTGTAGTGGAGAGTGGTCTCGCCATGCTGTTTGTGATTTATGTTTACACGGATCAGCTTCCCACAGCCAGTTTCGGGGTCGTTGGAGCAGGCAGAGTGATGATGCAGGTCTGTACGTGTGCCATGCTGCCTCTCCTCTCATTACCCAAAGCCACAGACAAAACAGAGGTGGCGAGAGGCAGTCATTTAATACGAGTGTGCTGTAGCCTTCAGTGATTCAGCTTTTTTCTTTAGAGGCAGTAAATTTTGGGTGGATTTCTGTGGTTGGTTCCAGGTGTGAATTGAGGTGGGAGGTAAACTGGGAGCTTGAACCTGGTCTCAGGGTAGTTAATCTAAAATCTCCCTCCCCTCCCAGGGTAAGAAACGCCCCTGATTTCATGGGATTGACTTTGAAAGAGAACTGCATTAGAGCATAAGGAGGTCCTTAGAATTGCTGTGCTCACCCTGCGGCCACATGGAACTGAATGAGGAGGGGAAGAGGTAGCCAAGGCACCTATGTACCTCAGGGGGGTGGGGAGATGGAGAGTGGGAAGCAAAGACTGTGGCTGTTGCTGGCTCATGTGACACCATATTAACTAGGTCACAGAGCCATGTGGGCAGGGCTTAGAGCCCAGGAGCAGATAGTGAGTTATGTTTGAGTGAGGAGGGTGGATCAGGAAAGATGACGTGAGAGACACGGAATCCCAGTGAGGCTCAATCAAGAGCAAATGGATCTCAGTACCTGACAGCCACCTTTCTTTGATAATGATCTTCAGCTGGAGCTTGAGTTGACACTTGACAGTTTGTCCACACTTTACCTATCCATTGTGTATCAAGTCATCCTTTTTTTTTAAAAAAAAAATTTATTTATTAATTATGAATACAATGTTCTGTCTGCATATATCCCTGCACACCAGAAGAGGGCACCAGATCTCATCACAGATGGTTGTGAGCCACCATGTGGTTGCTGGGAATTGAACTCAGGACCTCTAGAAGAACAGTCAGTGCTCTTAATCTCTGAGCCATCTCTCCAGCCCCTCAAGTCATTCTTATATGCCAGGCCCCATGCAGTTCAGAGGAAGAGCCATAGTATGGAGAGAATCAGTTTTGCAGACAAGTTAGAGGGGCATGCAGTCTGCTTCTCACTTGTGAGGGACGCTAACCCAAAGCAGAGTGTAAAAAGGGAAGGGGGCCTTTCCCAGAGCCAAGAGAAGATTCTGTAGAGGTGCTTGATGGTTTATATGCTGAGTAGGGGTTTGTCCACTCAGAAGTGAGACGAGACCCACTCATGTATAGGCACAGCCTTGTGGAAGTGTATGGATATCACTCATTTGCAGGATGGTCATCTTTCAGCTGGAGGGTAAGGTATGTAGAAGCCAGAGGCCCAGAGATAGGTAGTCATGGCTTAGGCAGTCATATTTTGCTCCCTATGTACTTTTTAATTCAGCCTTCCTGCTTTCCTTGTATTTTGACCTCTGTGAGATGGCCAGTTTCTTTGAGATAGCTCAGACCTACTCTTCCCAGGAGCAGTCAACTGGTAGGCTTTATAGCTGTTTATGCCTGTGTTCTGTATCCCCAGCAGACTGGTTTGAAGTCTGCCAGTCAGGTGTGTTTAGTCTTTAGTGATTACTAGTTTGTTTTGCATGTAGCTTAGTGCTCAGCACATGGGCTTTGGAGTCTCACAGCTCAGGATCCTCTTGTTACTGGTTGAGCAAGTTCCTTACACTTCCTCGGCAAACTGTACAGGGAATGAATGATGCAATTTACAGCATCCCGGAGGGCTGCTGTGAAGATTGAGAGTGTGGTACACCTGAGGTCTCTGGACTTCTGGCATACAGTAAGGGCTCAACATGTGCGGGCTGTGGTGTTTTTCTATGAAAGTTCCTTGAAGATTTAAAAAAATGGTTTCCTTTTTAATGTAAAAACTTTTGTGCGTGTGTGTGCATATGTGGAGGTCAGAAGAGGGTATGGGATGCCCTGGAGTTGGAGTTAACATAGTGAGCAGTCTGCTGTCTGTTGAGTGGAACTCCAGCCCTGAACAAGAACAGCAAACGCTCTTAACAGTTGAGTCATCTTGCCAGACCCTACAAGCATTTCTGTTTCTGAAAAGTCAAAGTAATTGGATCAGAAGTTTTAAATAAGATTTTATTTCAACCAGAGTATTTGTGAAAAATTCATTTTAAAAATGATTTTATTAAATTTTATTAATTAATAAAGTGAAGTACTTTCAATGCAATGCCCATCAAAATCCCAGAAAAAGTCTTCAAAGACCTCGAAAGAATGGTACTCAACTTCATATGGAAAAGCAAAAAACCCAGGATAGCCACAATAATCTTGAACAATAAAAGAACTTCAGAAGGCATCACAATCCCCGACTTCAAACTCTACTACAGAGCTACAGTACTGAAAACAGCCTGATATTGACATAAGAACAGACAGGAGGACCAATGGAACCGAATAGAAGACCCGGATATCAATCCACACATCTTTGAATACCTGATTTTTGACAAGGAAGCAAAATATATCAAGTGGAAAAAAGAAAGCATATTTAACAAGTGGTGCTGGCATAACTGAATAGCAACATGTAGAAGAATGAAAATAGACCTATATCTATCACCATGCACAAAACTCAAGTCCAAATGGATCAAAGACCTCAACATAAAGCCAGCTACATTGAACCTCATAGAAGAGAAAGTGGGAAGTACACTTGAACACAATGGCACAGGGAACCACTTCCTAAATAGAACCCCAGCAGCACAGACACTGAGAGAAATAATTAATAAATGGTACCTCATGAAACTGATAAGCTTCTGTAAAGCAAAGGACACGGTCAACAAGACAAAATGACAGCCTACAGAATGGGAAAAGATCTTCACTAACCCCACATCAGACAGAGGTCTGATCTCCAAAATATACAAAGAACTCAAGAACTTGGACACCAAAAGAACACATAATCCAATAAAAAATGGAGTATAGACATAAACAGAGAGCTCTCAACAGAGGAATCTAAAATGGCTGACAGACACTTATGGAAATGTTCAACATCCTTAGTCATCAGAGAAATGCAAATCAAAACAACTCTGAGATTCCATCTTACACCTGTAAGAATGGCCAAGATCAAAAACACTGATGACAACTTATGCTGAGAGGTTGTTGGGAAAAGGAAACACTTCTGCATTGCTGGTAGGAGTGCAAGCTGGTACAACCCCTTTGGATGTCAGTGTGGCAATTTCTCAGAAAATTGGGAAACAGCCTTCCTCAAGACCCAGTAATACCACTTTTAGGTATATATCCAAAGGATGCTCAATTGTTCCACAACGACATGTGCTCAGCTATGTTCAGAGCAGCATTGTTTGTCATAGCCAGAACCTGGAAACAAACTAAATGCCCCACCCTTGAAGAATGGATAAGGAAAATGTGGTACATTTACACAATGGAGTACTACACAGCAGAAAAAAATAGTGACATCTTGAATTTTGCAGGAAAATGGATGGAGTTTGAAAACATCATTTTGAGTGAGGTAACCCAGACCCAGAAAGACAATTATCACATGTACTCACTCATAGGTGGTTTTTAAACATAAAGCAAAGAAAACCAGCTTACATACCACAATCCCAGAGAACTTAGACAGCAATGAGGACACTAAGAGAGACTCATATAGATCTAATGTACATGGGAAATAGTAGAAAAAGACAAGATCTTCTGAGTAAATTGGGAGCATCATGGGGACCCTGGGGAGGGTTGAAGGGGCGAGGGGAGAGGCAAGAAGGGGAGCAGAGAAAAAAAATGTCAAGCTCAATAAATATCAATAAAAAATAAAATGAAGTACTGATTTTATTAATTCAGTGACTATCATGTAAAACAATGTAATCTTGTTTTGCTTGAGCATAATGTAGTATATATACATTGTCTTTAAGAACAGGGGAGCAGGGAGGTTGGAGAGCTAGATGACTTAATGCTCTTTCAAAGAACATGGGTTCAATTACTAGTACCCACACGGTGGCTCACATCATCTCTAACTCCAGATCCAGGTCCTTTTCTGGCCTCTGTGAGCACGAGGCTTACAAGTGGCTAACAGACATAAGTGCTAATAAAACACACACATAAAAAGGAGGGGGAGGTAGTGCTGAGGAGACAGCTTACTCTGTGAGGTGCTTGCTGTGAAAGCACAGGAACCTGAGTTGGATCCCTAGAACCCATGTTTAAAAAAAATCCATGTGTGATGGTGTGTGTTTGTAATCCAGTACCAAGGAGGCAGAATCGGGCATATCCCTGAGGCTTACAGGCTGCTGGCCTAGCTACTCATGGAATCCCAGGTCCTAGTGAGAGACCTTGTCTCAAATAATAAGGTGGAGAATATTCCAAGAGTGATTTCTGAGGTTGACCTCTGGCCTCCACAGGTACACACTTGTTCATACACACGCCTACACACAGTTGAACATGCACATATACCCACCCACATACGTATACATATAAACAAAAAGGAAAATTGAAGGACTAAAAGTTATCGCAAACTATGTGCTGTTGTAAAAGGTGAGCAGTAACCCAAATCTCGAGCTGTGTCTACTTCAGCTGAGCTCAGCTCCATATTAACCACATGGCATCATCTGCATTCATAGAACATTTTAAGTTGAACATAGGATGCTAGAAGATTCTGAATCATTAGGTAATACTAAGCTGAAAGACAGTAAGGCTTTTAGATGCCTGAGTTATTTCTTGGTTCCCCACTCCCTCAGTACCTCTGCTCGCTTCCCATATGGTGGATGAAGTAGAGATGGTACCAGGCCCCCCATTCCCTGTACTCTTGTCTCCAGGTCCCGCTCCCCCCGTTACCTGTACTGTCCTCTACTAAGCCCTGCGGCTGATACCTTGCAAGTCCTCGTTGGCACCGTAGTTGTTTCTATTTTGTTAAGTGTGTTAATTCTCTGAGTGACTCTTAGATGCCAGGGATTGTATAGGAACTATAGACCCCCAAAACTATTATTAATACAAGGCAAAGTCTATTATGCAAGTAAAGTTTGACCCCTGGCAGGGGTGGGCAGACAAGACAATTGACAGGAAAGATTGTAAAGGACCATGGGCGTCAGCTGAGGGGCATGAACCTTAGGCACCAAAAACTACCACAGAATTTTAAACATTCTAGCTCATTTATTTTGAAAACGTAGTATCTTTTGTTGGCCAAACACACACATAATACAGATAAAACAATATTGTCACCTAAGATTTCACTGTTAGTAACTACTCTTTTTAAAAATAATTTTAATTGACAATACTTTCCTCTATAGATTACAGTGGGCTATTTTGGGATATGTAGACACTGTGGAACAGCTTCCTCAATTTAACTAATTTATTTGTTACCTCAATTGTCATTTTTTTTGCTGTGGTATGAAACCCATTCCCAGCAATTTTGAATTATGATTATTACACAATGACTGACTGTAGTCACCATGCTGTTTGTGGGTCTCAGACTTTTCCCATCCTGACTGAAACTTGGTGCCCTTTAGCCAACATCTGGACAGGTGTTCCTAGTATTTTGCTGAAAGCATTGAGAGTGCCACAGCTGCAAGCTTGCTGGGAGATTTGTTTTAGAAACTAATGAACATTTGCTTCTTGTTTTATTGAATCTCTTGTGCATTTATTGAAACAGCCATTCTTCCCCCTTTTCTCTAGTGTGTCAATGTGATAAAGTGTGCAGACCCTCTTGTTAGAACAACCAGGCAAGCCTTAGATAAGCTCAGTCTTGTGTCTTTTAAATCGCTGTGAGAGCCATTTGTTGTCTTTGTTTCTTTGTTCACTGCTGAGCTATGCCTGTGGTTTTTCTGTCTTAGTGCCGATTCTGGGATAGACAAGGAGATTGTTGGTATTTATTTGACTCTGCATTCTTCGTGGTAGTAACTAGACTTCCCACGCTTACCCTTTTGAGCCATGTGGTATTTTACCATATTTTCAAGCTTTTCTTCCCAGGAAGGGTTTTAAAGTTAGGTTTAAATCCTCGAGGAATCCAGTCAGCTCCTCTGCTCTTTGGGGGGTTCCGTCTTGAAAGAAGTGTACATTTCTATGAAGCACAGTCAAGTCCTTCTAAAAAAGGTCATCACTAATGGATCACATCTCTGTCATGAACAGAAGCCGTCAAACTTTGAAAGTGAGAGAGCACAGTGTGTTGGGACCCTACGTGGATGGACTTTCTAAACTGGCTGTCACAAGCTACAAGGTAACAGCATTCTTTATATAAGCTGCTTCAATTTACTGTATTTTTGGCTCATTACATGTCTTTGTATTCTAAAACTTTTATTATTATTATTTTTTTTTTTTTTGGTTTTTCGAGACAGGGTTTCTCTGTGGTTTTGGAGCCTGTCCTGGAACTAGCTCTTGTAGACCAGGCTGGTCTCGAACTCACAGAGAACCACCTGCCTCTGCCTCCCAAGTGCTGGGATTAAAGGCGTGCGCCACCACCACCCGGCCTTATTATTTTTATTATATGTATGAGTGTTTGCCTGCATGTATGCCTGTGTACCATGTATGTGCCTGGTGCCTCTGAGGCCAGAAGAGGGCATCAGATCCCCTGGAACTAGAGTTACAGTTTTATGAACTCTGTTATGTGGCTGCTGGGAATCGAATTCATGTTTTCTGGAGCCATCTCTCCAGCCCTGTGTTATATTTTTGAAATTAAATTTACAATACCATCATTTAGTAGCTCATAGAAACTAGGCAGTAAATGTCACCTAGTTACAGTGGGGCCTCTGGGTCATCACAACTGATGGATCTAGGATGGCCTTGGGAAAGTTCTGGAAAGGGTTTCGCCTGTGTTGCTATTTTTGCAGCTAATGATTTTACTTTGAGAGTATTTGTTATGTTAATTTTTTCTACTAAGTACCATTCTTTTTAATTTATACAGCAGAAGTATAATTATATGACTTGTGGAATTTTTCATAGATGTTTGGCAGTTTTAAGATTATGTTCAAGTATATACATCTTAAAAACATACCAGGATTTTAGTAATGTTTCTGTATGGATTGTTAGATGTTTTGTTGTTATGTATCCTTAGTGTCTAGGAAGTACCTGGCATATGGTAGATGTTTTCAATATACATATGAGTGAATTAAAGAATAAGCAGTGATTTAAACTATCCTTTCCTGTGGGGGGAAAAATGTCTGAAATAGGTAGTCTGAGGCTGGTGTCACGACTCCAAGCTGTTGGTAGGGACCTCAAGTCCTTCCCTTCTCCACAGGGAGATGCTGTAATCCCTGCCTCTTACAGCAGAGCTATGATGGCATGCCTGCTTCCATTAAGGAGGATCACCCAGATGGTCTGTGTTACACTTTAGTTAATCATGTGGCCAGGCTGGGCTGCAAAGACATCTGGGAAATGCAGCCTCTTGGTTCTACCACAGCCAACTCAGCGGAAGAGAGGGCTCCTTCACTGGAAAGAGCAGCGGGTGGTGGGAGGCAGCTGGGCAGCAGTTTTGCGTGCTCCATCTCTCTCAGTCCTCATTTCACAGATCCTTGTCGATGACTTTGCTATGTGTGTGTATTTGTTCTTTATTGCTTGTGACCCAGGACCTTGTCACACCAAGCAAGCCCATCGCTCCTGGGCTCCATTCCCAGCCCAGTGATGATAATTTGTGTTGTAATTAATGAAGCTAAGGTTGGATTGCTCCAGTCACTTTCAGAGCTTGTAACTCTTGGGAGTGAGGAAAAGACAGGGTCTCACTGTGTCATCCTGGATGCCCTGGAACTCCTGTGTAGACCAGGCTGACCTCAAACTACCAGAGATCCACCTGCCTCTGCCTCCCGAGTGCTAGGATTAAAGGCGTACACCGCCACCACCACCACCTGGCTGGGGTAAATCTTTTTTATTTTTTGCTTTTTAGATAACTTGTTTTAATAGCATAAACTTGTGTTGCCTTTTACAACTAAATGTACTTAATTTTGTTTTGGTTTTTAATTTCTGGAGTAGGTGAATATCAGCATCTCATGTCACTCAAAGTATTGTTTCTAATGTTGTGTATGGCACTGTAGCGTCCATGCAACTATATATACTACAGTCCTGTAGCGCCCGTACTAAGTGTACTGTGGTACTATGTCTGTAGCCCACACAGGGACAGTTCGCAAGCCGGACAAGGTGTAGGAGATTGAAACATACAAAGAGACAGAGACAGAGACATGGGTCATCCTTGAATTCCCCAAGAATGCCCCCTTTATTGTGTTCAGGGGCAGCTTATATAGGGCTCTGGCCACGTCCCAGCTCTCTGGATCTTTCGGTTGCAGTCCCATCAGAAACCACTCCCCTGCCATCGGGCTCATGCTCAGAGTAGCTGCAAGCATAGGAAAGACAAGCTGTTTATTCTGGCACAAGAAATTCAGGGTCTGGGGGACCACAGTCCCCAGCATGGCACATCTGTGATTCAGTACTGTGGAAATAGAGGCAGGAAGTTCACAACGTTGAGGCCAGCCTGGGCTACCTTGTAAGATCCCATCTGTGGGTTGAAGGAATCTAAGTTCTAGCTTTTCTGTGTCAAAGCTGCCATTTACTCCCGCGTCTGCAGTAAATAATGTACTTTACTTGTTTCTCAGAAATAGTGTGAGCTGTTGTATTCTCGCTGGAAAACAAAATGTAGCTCTAAGAACTTGGGTGCTTGTGCTAGTGTGGGAGAGTCACACTTACTCACAAATAACCAATGCATGCCTGTAACCTGTTTCCACTTAGGATATCGAGTCTCTGATGTCCGAGGGCAACAAGTCTCGCACAGTTGCTGCAACCAACATGAATGAGGAAAGCAGCCGGTCCCACGCAGTCTTCAAGATCACCCTGACTCATACTCTGTACGATGTGAAGTCTGGGGTGAGTAGCTTCCGAAGTGATTATGGCTCATCCTGTTCTCTCTGATGGTAGCTGTTGGTCAGGACTAGGGACAAAGGTCCTGACTGGAATAGAAGCTGAGTGAGGTGCTGCAGTGCTGTTGGAGCATCCCAGTAACTCTAGGAGTCACTCCTAAAACCACAGGGACACTACAGCTGCAGTCAGGAGTGGAGAAATTGCTTCTGTCAGTGCAGCTGCCTCTTAGCACCCTGGAAGTTGTAGAATGTCCTGGGAAACCTCAGATTCCATGACCTGCCTGATGGTAGAAAAAAAGCCAGGAAAGACACTTGGCTTCTGCTTTCCATTCGTTAGCAAGAGGGTCTGAAAGTCCCTGAGGCCTGGCTGCAGGGGAATCTTGGGCTAGGCCTGAGACCTTCCCCCACCCCACTCCTGAGAGAGGGCAGTGACCACAGCAGCTGTGCATTTACACCCTGATGCGGCTGTATGTTGCAGCCTGTGTTGGGGAAGCATGCCATAAGATCATTAGACTGTGTAGAGCACCCTTGCAGCGCTCGTTTGGGACCCTGTGAAGACTCAGAGCTTCTGCATGTTGGGAACATCTCTGCCGACTCACTCCCTGTTCTCTCCTGTCATGTGAAGACTGACTTACGATATCCATCCCTCAGAACCTCAGTTTTGAATACTGGAAGCCAGAATCACCTTCTGGCTGGGTGCTCCACATTGGTAGTGTTTTTCCTTGCTGAAAAATCACTTTTTCCTCCATCACATCCAGATCAGTGTTAGAAACAAAGTTACTTGTTTTTGAGTTCCTTTTTAGTGTAAAGCAAAACAAAGCAAATACCACATTGAAGACTTTTTTAAAAGTCCTTTTGATTTGGAAAGCAAAATACTCTTTTGTTATGTTTATTTTATGGAAATATTGTATTTTTTGCAGTGCTGAGAACAGAACCCAGGGTCTTCTGCATGTTAGGTAAACATCTGCCACTGAGCTACATTCCCAGCCAGATGATAATATAGATTTTAAAGGGAAGTTTTCAAAATAGTCGAATCTGCAGATCCTAACGTTGCTTTCTCACAATTTCTGTTTTGATGATGAGGTAAAATAGAAAACTTGTCACGAGTTTGTGATCTGGTGGAGTGAAACACCACTGTCTAAGACCACAGCTGATGGTAGAAAACTAAAGCCAGTCAGATTCAAGGAGAAAATGTTTTTGACTTTTTGAACAATTTTAAACAAGAATGTAACTATATTGTCTCTAGATTACTGGCTAATATTTGTGAAATTTTAAGTACAGTTTCAAATCATTAATCTTTTGATCTTAAGAGCATTTTTTGTATACATCTCTGAAAATTTTACCAATCTCTCCAAAATGTCCCATTTTGTAGCATTTTTCCTGAGGCCATCAAGTCCCTTGTTTGCTAACGACCGGGTTAGCAAATTCTGTCAGTTTTGTGCTAGGTGGTGTTTTTCTGCAGCGCACAGCAGCAGTACAAATGAGACGATAAGCTGTTCGAAGGAGCCGGCCTGTTTTTGGCATTCATTAGCTGTTTGCCAGCATGTGTCGATTTTCTTTGCAGACATCTGGAGAGAAAGTGGGCAAGCTGAGCTTAGTGGATTTAGCTGGGAGCGAGCGAGCCACAAAAACTGGAGCTGCGGGCGACAGGCTGAAGGAGGGCAGCAACATCAACAAGTAAGCTTCCCAGAATCACATTCTTGAATTGCTTTACAGAGTTGATCGAAAAATAGGGGAACATCTGTGGGTATTGGAGTAAGATGATTCTGGAACGATTGAGGCAATGATGAACAAGCAGTTTGGATTTTTTCCCTAGTGTTTCCCATGAGCCAGGCTCATTTTCTCATCTGTGGAGTTGTTGATAGGACCGAGGAGCACAGCCCTCAGTCAAGTCAGGGCTTCTCAACAATACCCCTATTGACACTAGATGACTCCTTGTCCTTGGGGGTGGAGGATACTGTGCATTGTGGGATGTTTGGTAGACTCCCTGGCATCCACTCACTAAGAGATGACCCCCAGTTCTGACAACCCAGTCTCTTCTTTTTGACTTACTGTTACCTATGGAGCATAGTCATTCTCCTCTTGAGAACCGCTGGCCTGCAATGGAGAGAAAGCCAGTGACCATCCATCTCTGAGTGAATGTGCCAGCCACATTGGGTTGTCCCTTTAGGTCTGCTGTTGTGTTTGTCAGAGTGTCAGAAGCAAGACTTTACTAAGTACTGCTTCACCTGCCAACTATATCAATGCATATGGTTCTCCCTCAGGCTGAATCGTTACCTCTTCATGGAATCAAGTCTTCCCTCCCCTCAGGGTTCCCACAGCCATGAGTCAGGCAACAAATGGGGACTGTGGAACACTTCTCCAATATGGAATCTGACTGACTTGTGCAAATGTGTTTGTTAGCACTATTGCTTTAATTGGTATTTTACCTTGTGGATTCTTCTTGAAGATGTTCATTGTTTATTTTATCTTTACCTGAAGTTTTACACTTCATATATTTTTTCTGCAAATATGAAAAACAAATAATGCTAAGCATTTTTATTGCTACAAGTAGCACAGGTGGACAGCAGCCTCTAGGAGCTCAGTCCGACCACAAAGTGCTGACCACAGCGCTCCTCACAGCAGGCACCAGGGCACCTTGCGACTAATGTGACATTTGATATGTTTTGGTTTAGATAATTGTGGTTTTTGTTCCATGCAGGTCTCTCACAACCCTGGGTCTGGTTATCTCGGCCCTAGCTGATCAGGGCGCTGGCAAAAGCAAAAATAAGTTTGTTCCCTACCGGGACTCAGTTCTCACGTGGCTTCTCAAGGTGAGTCATCTTCTTCGTCCTTCATTAGCCTACTTTCTGTGGTTAGCAGAAAGGAAGAGTAAAGAGTGGTTCATCTCCTCCGGGTACCTTTCCTCCACCTGTGTTCAGGCTAGTAGCTGCCTGGGAAAGGGTGTTAGCTACACAGTGGCCCCTGGAGCTGGAATGGGCAAGAAAGACCTAGTGCTGAGGGAACAGTGTTGACACTCAGAGTCCACTGACTGGCACCTGCTCCAAGCTTTATTTTCAATACCATTCTCCCCCCGAGCCTTTGGATTCTTTCCCTCTGGAAAGCTTCTGCTGAATATAGAGTAGAGCACACAGCTATTTCTCTGTTAGCATGAACTAAGGGACAGGAATGTGGAAGGAAAACCTCCATGAAGTGCCGTGAGGGAACAGGAGGAAATGGAGACCCTCGCCCCCAGTGAGGGGTGAGCATGGAGGCTCTACTTACAAGTTTGGAGGGGATTTCACAATAGCCCCCTGGGGTCTTCTGGAGGTGGTGTGGGGAGGGACATCAGGCTGGGTGTTAGAGCATGTAAATTAGGTGACAGCTTTACTAAGGTGTCGGTGTGGACAGAGCTTTTGCTTTTCTAATACTCACCATGGTCCATTGAGAATAGAGAAGCAGGGGCGATGGCACATGGTTCAGAACGAGTTCTCCTCTTCTAGATGACCTGAGTTCAGTTCCCAGCATCTGTGTAGCACAGTTCACAGTTGCCTGAAACTCCAGTTCCAGGGCATCTGACACCGTCTACTGGCTCCCAAAGGTGCTCAACTCACCTGCTTAAATCCACACAGAGACACACAATTAAAAGCAACAATAATAACAACCAAAAGAAAGACAGAAATAACTTTGGTGCCTGGCGTAGTTTAGTAATGGCTCTTTTTCTCATTCGTAAGAATGTACCGTACCTACTGTTTCTTACTATAATGAAACAGGGGCCTCAGGGAGTAAAGGGTGCCGCAGCCGACTGAGTCAGTGCCAAGGGATCTATTTCCTCCCTACTGTACATACTCAGGGTCCTTCTCTTCCTCCTCCTCTTCTCCCCTCCACCCCTGAGACAGGGTTTTCTCTGTGTAGTCCTGGAACTCTCTCTGTAGATGAGGCTGGCTTTGACCTCAGAAATCTGTCTACTTCTGCCTCTCAAGTGCTGGGATTAAAGGTGTGCACCACCACTGCCCAGGTACCTTCAGGATCTTAGCATCTTTTCTGCATCTCTGCACACCTTTGAAATATTGTTTATATAGCTGCAGTAAGTTTAGCAGAAGTCTAAGACTAAAATTGGGTGCATTGCTGTACTAGAAAATCAAAAAGATGGCTTCCTTTGACAAAAAATGCAATAAAATGTGGAATTTTAAGCAGGAGGCAAGAAAAATTTTGATAATTAAAAATCTCTTGTAAACTGGGTATACCTATAATCCTAACCCTAAGGAGACTGAGGCAGAAGGATTGCCTCCAGTTTTAGGCCAGCTGGGTTACATAACAAGCTCTTGTCTTTCCTGACTCCCCAAGAATTGCTTTTGAATGAGTACTATAGACATTTCAGTACCAGGAAGTGTTCAGGAATTAGCTTACATTGCTCGTGGTTTCAGAAGGAGTATCTGATAAGTTTCTTCTCCCTCAGACTGCCATAGAGGTGTTTCCAGTCATGCATGGCCATTTCCTTGATGTGCCTGATTTAAAATGAGAATCTACATGGCCCCTGTGACTTCAGTTAAGACAGCAGGCGTTCTCCTCTTGTTGGTTCAGTTGGCTGCCATTAATTACAAAGTAGTTGTCGCCCCTGTTTAAGGAGAATTGGGGCACAGGCAGCCATGTCTGCTCTGACAGGTTTGTGCGAGGTGGTGCTCCTTAGTATAGATTCATTAAGAGGCTGCCCACTGATTTTTCGCGGTTTTTGATCAAAAGTAACTTTCATAATATGTGAAGAATGAACCAAAGTAGCCACTTTACCTTTTTTTTTAAATTAAATTTAGTCTGTAATTGCAACTTCTTTGTGGCACTTCAGGTTAAAAATAACGCGTGTTTATTTGGTTTCTGTCGTTAATTTTTTTTTTTCCCTTAAAGATTTGAATTATCAGCTGAGCGGTGGTAGTACGTGCCTTTAATCCCTGCACTTGGAAGGCAGAGGCCGGTCGATCTCTGTGAGTTCAAGGCCAGCCTGGTCTAGGAGTGAGGGCCAGGACAGGCTCCAAAGCTACACAGAGAAACCCTGTCTCAAAAAAACAAAACAAAACGAAAGAGACTTGAAATATCTTTTTTATCTCATATTTGACTTTTGCACCAAGAACCTAAGGAGGGCTTTAAAAACTTACCCCGGAGATGTAGTCGGTTGCCTTCCACCCCACCCAGCGCATGAATTCTCAGTTCATTTGTAAGTGGGCATTAGGCTGCTGCCTGGTCCTCTAACTCATGGTCCGCCCCAAGCCCCGCCTTTCAGTGTTGGTGTGAGATTTGCATACCCCTCTGACAGATTTCTCTTGAATGACTTCCTTTGCGTCTATAAAAAATGGCTCACTTTTTTTTTAATTTTTTTGCCTTTTTTAAAGATTTGTTTTTTATGTATTCACTGTTCCTCCTGTATGTATGCCTGCAGGCCAGAAGAGGGCACCAGATCTCATTATATACTGTTGTGACCACTATATGGTTGCTGGGAATTGAACAAGGGCAGACAGGCTCTTGATCTCTGAGTCACCTCATCAGCCCCACTTTTTTTTTTTTTAAACTTTTTATTGATTCTTTATGAATTTCATATTATGCACCACAATTCCACTCATCTCCCTATCCTATATCTTGTATCCTTCGTTCTTGCAATCTTGCCCACAAAGAAAACAATATAATAAAAATTAAAAGTTAAACAATAAAAATGCAAATTAAAGGAAAAAAATCTCTGAGTGGAATCTGCAGTGTGTCACTGTGTGCCACCCTTTTGAAATGGCTCAGCTTTTAAGGAAACGGATGTGTGTAGAGGTGTGCCGGAGGTCAGCCTTGGGTGTCATTCTCAGGAGCAATGCTTCTTGACCTTTGAGCCAGGGTCTGTCACTGGGATCTGAGTGCCCAGTGTGCCCCAGAGAGGTGCCTGACTCCCCACTGGCTGCCATTACCAGGCTTTTTATGTAGGTGCTGGGTCACACTCAGGCTCTTACGTTTGGGTGTTACAGCTTTTACTGACTGAGCTATCTCCCCCGCATCTAATTGCTTATCTTTGACAAGATGCGCATGTTTGGTTTGTGTTTGAATGCCATTTACACAATATTTGTGCTACGCACTTGATGTTTATCTCTGTCTATGTGTGGGTCTCTTAACCCCATGTCTGGTAACGTGTGCCCAGGTCACACTCTGTGAGAGCTAACCCCCACTTTTATTCTTAATGTCAGTTCCTAGTGGGTGTCATGTAGACCTCTCACCTAGCTGACAACCACTTCCTTTGGACTTTTTTTGTCCAACCCACTCTCTACAATTTCTGAATTCACCAGAACTTTAAGTCTCTTCAGTAACTGTCCTCCAGTCCCCTAGAATCAAGGTCAAGTTCTTCCTTGAGTGCCTTTCAAAGGCCTTCTCTAGCTGACCTTTCCTCCTAGCTTTTGTCTTCTGCTCTCCGGTGTGGTAGATTCTAGTTGGTGCAGATAGCTGTCTTAACTTTTCTTACTTCAGGGCTTTTTTTTTTTTTTTTTTTCAAGATTGGGTTTCTTTGTGTAGCTCTGGCTGTCTTGGAACTTACTCTGTAGAACAGACTGGCCTTGAACTCAGAGAGATCCACTTGCCTCTGTCTCCTGAGTGCCTTGGTTAAAGGCCTGTGCTGTAGTTACTTCCATCTCTCCTGGTTCTGTCTCTTGTGCCTACCAGTGCTGGTTCACCTGGAGGTCTGCAGTGTCATCTCTTCTGGGTTCTCTTTGTGGTCAGACCCTAGATCTAACTCTCCTACAGCATTGCCTCTCCCATTAGATGGCAAAGCTCATGAGAGGGAAGAGCAAGCAATCCCAGCTCTGCTCTGAACTAGCACTCTGACCTTCCATGAGAATTTCAGCCTTTCTGGGACTCAGCTTCTTAGCGGAACAATGAAGTAATTTGATTAGACAGCTTCAGTGTTCTTTCAACTTGAAAAGAAAAATTCTGACTTCTAAAATGAGATTTCTTTCTAGTGTCCATTTAATTTACATTGCCACATTGGAAACAAAGCTGGTCTGATTTGCTTAAAGAGTAAACAATAAACTGTAAACTCTTTCTTGGATGCCTGCCCATTCTTTTGTTACAGTTTCCTTTTCGTTCAAGGCAATATGAGCATTTTGCTGCTCCATGGTCATTTAGTAAATCAAGCCTGGGGTGCCAGTTTCCTTTTCTCAGCCTAAACACAGTGGCTGCTTGCTTTTGCTCCTGGTGGTTATGGTTACAGTCCCATTTGTCGTCCATGCTTGTCGTGTCCATGGGCAGACTGCTGTCGTCCTAAGTGGGATATGTGGCATTGCTGGCGGGTGGAACTGCAGCCCTTGAGACTTTCTGTCCCATCTGAATGTCATTAATCTGCATGGGACTCCACAGACAAACCTGGAGCATTGACAATGTGACATCAGCGTCTAGGAGTGAAAAGAGAGTCAAGCAGTCCTGGCTTGTACTCCCGGAAGTCCAGATTGGTTACATTTCCTGCCTTTCTATAAGTGAGAACTTACTTTCTTCAATATAATTATCTCTGCTTTCTTTGAAAAACTAAGTTTTCAGTAATGGATGAGTAAGCATACATACTGTCTGTGATTGAGCTGTTGATGCCTTGGGAATTAATTTTGTTTCTGATATCAAGACAGAATAATTTGGAGCAGTGTCGGCCCTTAGTCCTGAAGTGGCTGTGTGGGAGGAAGGAGAGGTCTGTTTGGAACTGGGGTAGAGTTCTGCCCAGTCTGCTGGTTCTGAATTGTTAGGCAGGTTGTTGATGGTTGTGTCTTGTTTGTTTTTGTCTGTTTTCATTTAGAACAAGCCTGTTTTCTCACTAGTAGGGTGGGGGTACTAAGTGAATTCAAAAAAGGCAAAGAACTGTGTAAAACTACAAAAATTTCTAACAAATTTTATGTGTATTAAAATTAGAAAAGCTGTATTTCAGAATTAAGAGTTTTCTGAAGACGAATATTGGCCAAAGTCAGCCTTCTTGTGATGTAGGGAACGTTTCTCTGGATTTTGAGACTGTCATTCATTGGGATGGCATTTCTGAAAGGGAATATTGAATCTGTATGTGTTCGTGTATGTGCAGGGCCATGTGCATGCATGTGTGCATGTGGAGGCTAGATGACTCTTGGGTGTTGTTCCCCACATTCTGTGTAGCTTTAAAGTCATTTAAAATATTTTTATTGTATGTATATAATGTTTGCCCATGTGAGGTTATATGCATCACAGACATGTAGGAGCCAGCAGAAGACATCAGAATCCCCTGAAACTGGAGTTATTGGCAGTTGTGAACCACCTTGTAGGTACTGGGAACTGAACCCAGGTTTTCTGTGAGAGCAGTAAACACTCGGAATTCCTGAACAATCTTCCTAGTTCTCACCTATTTCAAGACAGGGTCTCTCGCTGGCTTGGGTCTCATCTAGTGATCAGGCTGACCAGGAAGTCCCAGGGATCTGCTTTTCCTCCACCTACCCAGCACTGGGATTGCAAGTGCGCATTATCATGGTTAGCTTTTTTTTTTCCTATGTAGTTGTGGCTTCCTGGAACTCACTCTGTAGACCAGGCTGGCCTCTAACTCACAGAGATCTGCCTGCCTCTGCCTCCCCAGTGCACCACTGCTGGCCTGGTTTAGTTTTTTTATGATGCTTCCATGCCCTGCATGGTATGGTAATAATGTCTGCAGTTATCCACCCTCCTGTAACAAATTATACCCAACGAGCTAGCAGGACCAGCAGTCACCATCTCAGGATTCCACAGGCAGTCTTCGGTGCTTGGGGCTAGGGCCTATGTGCTGTAGTCCAAGTATGAGGCAAGGCTGTAGCCATCTGGAGGCCTGATCCTGGGTGAGGGGGGTTCCTCATTTCCATGCGGATAGGCAGAACTCAAGGGCTTGCTTCCCTTTTCACTGCCGTGAGTCTCTTCCTAGAGGCCAGCCTACCTCATGGCAGCTCCTCCTGAGAGCAAGAGATAGTGCCCTAGACAGAAAGCACCACCTGCTTTTAATTTAATATCAAAAGTTACATGCCATCCCTTCTGTTACCTTTGGTGTTTTGCCAGTTAGGTGCCAGTCTATTAATGCTGACCACACACAAGGGAAGAGGTCTGTACTAGTGAGGACTTGGGAGGTGGAGATGCAGAGCAGTGGCCTCCAGTTTCCTTTGCATGGCCAGTGGAGTGGGAGCTGATCGGTTGATTTTAAATTTTTTGAGGGTTTTTCTTTATCTTTCTTTTCAATCCTGAGATATAACCCAGAGCATGCGCACTCTGCAAGTGTTCTACTACCGATTTACATAACTCATTATTTTGAATGTTCTGATTAGCATAATTCTCCTGTCCTGGAAGCCAGCTACCTGACATTTGGATGAGTAGCTTCCTTGGGATCTTTGAATGAGCTGTGGAAGCTGTTGTGCAGAGCATGTGCTAGTTTCTAGAATGCTGGCAGAGGGAGAAATGAAGCTGCTGCAACTCAGCTTTTGGTTCAGAGGCCCATAATTGTCCCTTAGGTTTCAGAGCCTTACAAGGTTCCCGGGAACTTGTACCTACAGGACAGGAGGAACCGTGGAGGAAGGTGTTGGTGAGCTTCCTTGGAGCTGGGAGTGTGGCTCAGCGGCACAGCCGTAGCCTGCATTCAGGAAGTCATAGGTTCCATCCACAGCACTACCAAAGTCCCCAAAGGAGCTGATACTATGCACACCCAGTTCCTCTAGGTTGGCTAGCCACCGAAGTCTGCTCACATTGCCTATTAAATGGGACACGCTAGCTTTGGGTGAATTTTTACTTAAAAAGATGAATGCAGTCTGTTGGGGTTTCCTGTTCTATCTTGAAAAAAAAATGAAAGGATTTGTTGTTGTTTAGGGGTTCTTTTTTGTTTGTTAAGTAAGTGGAGCTGGGCATGGGGCGCACACCTTAAGTTCAGCACTTGGGAAGCAGAGGCAAGTGGATCTCTGAGTTCAAGACCAACCTGGTCTTCAGCGTGAGTTCCAGGAGAGCCAGGGCTACACAGAGAAACCCTGCCCCCTGCCACCACCATTACACCCTGCCCCCCAAAAAGAAAAGAAAGTAATTGGCAGAGAGGAGACAGCCCCAGGCTTGAGCCCCATGAGGATCTACCTGTGAGCCCCTGTTTTTCCTTGTGTGTGCTTGGCCTTGGGCTGTTTTAGTCTTCCAGATTTCAGCTTTCTCATGTGATGGCTTCTGCAGACTTTAAAAGACTCTTCACTGTGTTCTTCCTGGTAGGACAGTCTGGGGGGAAATAGCAAGACCGCCATGGTGGCCACTGTGAGCCCAGCCGCTGATAACTATGACGAAACCCTCTCAACCCTGAGGTATGCAGATCGAGCCAAGCACATTGTCAACCATGCTGTGGTGAATGAGGATCCTAATGCGCGGATCATCCGAGATCTCCGAGAAGAGGTGGAGAAGCTCCGCGAGCAGCTGACCAAGGCTGAGGTAGGAGGCCCAGCCGGTTAGGCTCTGTGTCACTGGGGGCCCTGGAAAGCTGGAGTGTGAACTTTCTTCCCCTGATTCTGTTCTGTCCCTGAGCAGTACTCTGCTAGGAACTCTGGGATGCTCTGTGGGAAGAGGAGTGTGAGTAGAGTGATAAAGTAGGTTTAGGGTTATTTATGGCTGTTGAAAAGGATTGGATAAGAGAATATGGGGAACAGGAAGTGTGCTGCGTTCCGTTTCTGTCCATGGAGCTGACAGACTAGAATAAGGGGAGAAAGACAGGCGGGGGTGGGGACAAAATAAGTGATTTAATTTTGTGCAGAAACTGGGCATACAGTTGAGGCAAAAGGAATTGGATGGCTTTTTTTTCTCATTCTGTTAGCTTGCAGTTAGAACAGAAGGCACCCTCACCTTTATATCCCACCCTTTTCTGTTATGGGTGAGCTAGGTTTGTCGAGTAATATTGTAAGCTGTCTCAGGACAGAAGCAGCCAGAGCTCGGAGGTGTTTTGTGTGGTCAGTGTCTCCATTCATTCTGTGGCGGCTGATGCTTGGGCTCTGTAACAGGCTTTGAAAATCACAGTGCTTGCCTAGATGCGAGCGCTTTCCTTGGGTTAGCATGAAATGTCATACTCCGGGTTCCTGCTCTGGGTAGGGTTTCTGTCCCAGGGACTTGTCTCTGGAGCTGTCACCACATCCCTCTCCTGTCTCGTTTCTCTTCTTATGGTAGAAAATCAAGAGGCTACATGGTCATATCAGTTACCTTGATCATGGTTTTGGTTTGTTTTTGTTCCTATTGAATTTTATCCTGAATTTATAGTTCTTCAAGAACCTTGGAGATGTGGTTTCTGTCTTCCCTTTATTAATAACACCACCCATTGCTTCTCTGCCTTTGGGCTTAAGATCAAGTGTTATTTTAATGCTGTCCAGTTTGCAGCATGCACACATGTAACTTGGGTAGCCTTGAGTACATTCCTGAAATCATCAGTAGGAGGAGACTGAGATGAAGCAATGCCCGTGAGTCTAGATGTACAACTTAACCGCAATTATAATCATCAGCCCTCCATAGGTAGCTTGGCACATTTATCTCCTGAAATGTAATGAGAACCCCACAGAAGGCTGTAGGAAAGGGAAGAGTTAGGTTGTCTTTCTGAGTACGCCATAGCTGATTCTTGGGTCTATAGTCCTCCCAGGATAGGTGTTGTGGTCTGCGATGGCCACCACCCTGCTTAGGCAGGTGGAGAACTCAGTGGCAGGTGGTAGCCCTTGACCTTTCACGGTCAGCTGGTGGTTCTTTCCTGGCACCAAACAGACATTTGAAAAAGTAACGTTTTGTTTTTAGGCAATGAAATCTCCAGAGCTGAAAGACCGTCTGGAAGAATCCGAGAAGCTCATCCAGGAAATGACTGTGACCTGGGAGGAGAAACTAAGGAAAACCGAGGAGATTGCACAGGTTTGTGTTGGGGGCAGTTTGCATGGTACTCACGTGGCGGTGTGGCAAATCTAGCACATTGATGGGCCTGCGCTTCAGAGAATTGGTCTGAAGGTAAAGATTTCATAGCTTCATTAGCTTGTTTCTGTGTGAGAAATGATTAGTTTGTAGTATTTATTATTTGTACTGGAGATTGAACTCAGGACCCACACATGCTAAGCAAGGACCCCACTACTGAGCTACATGTTTACTGAGAATTTCATCCATGTGTACCGTGTACTTTGACCGCAGTCACTGCCCACTCCTTCCTCCCAGCTGTATTGTTCATACACTCATGGGTGTGTGACCATTCACCCTGGGGCAGGATTGACCTAACAGGTGCCATACCTTAAAGAAAGCCGACTTTTCCTCCCCGAGCAGCATCAACTGTCTCTAATTCAGGGTGGGGACTCGTGAGCACCTTCCCCCTCCATTCCGGAATGTTGACTGGTGTGATCGTGGACAGGTTTTGTGGAGGCCCCATAGCTGCATTGAGCTCAGGCCCTCAGTGGCCCTGCTCTGATCAGAGGACACTGTTTGACCTTGCTTCTTTCCAACTCTAGCTCTTGCAGCCTTTCTGTCTCTTCTTCCTTGATGTACCCTGAGCCTGTGTGTGTGTTTGTGGGAGTCGGGGGGTTGATACAGATGCCTATTTTTGCCAAGCCCTAATTTTTAACTTTTTAACTTATTTTTATACTTTTATTTTACACTGTGGTAGACCTAGTCAGTGACTCTGATGACTGTGACTTGAGAGGAGACCTTAAGTTCCGTGTAGCTCATGGTGGTCCAGGTGGGAGAATGAGTGTATTGAGATGGAAGGAGAGGGCGTGGGCCAGGCTGAAGGGCCTTGCAAGCATTACAGGCTGTTTTGACCTTTGTTCTGGTGAAGTGAAACTTTTAACATTTGAAAAGAGAAAAACGTGATCATCTTTATTTTTCCTGAGAATGCTTTCTTTGCACTGGATGATAAAGGTGTGGGACAGTCTTCTGATACTGTCTGAGCCTGTGTCTTGCTGCCTCTGTGGCTGGGGATCACCACCTCCCTGGTGTCTTTGCAGGAGCGGCAGAAGCAGCTTGAGAGCCTCGGGATATCTCTTCAGACTTCTGGAATCAAAGTTGGCGATGACAAGTGCTTCCTGGTTAACCTGAATGCTGACCCTGCTCTGAATGAACTCCTGGTGTACTACTTAAAGGTGAGTGCATGGCCTTCTCGGAGCGCTTGGTGTTACCCATCGCCTTATTTCATCACTTGGAGTGTAGGACAGTCTTGGGGTTTTGGGACCAGTTTGCATTTTCTGTCTTTGAGTGATGTTATTAAACTACTTATATAAAAAGAATATCATGATATTATTTCCAGTAAGTTAAGTAATGTACCTGCCATTATTTAATATAATTTATAGGGAATATTTTCTTAAATAAGAGAGGAAATAGTTAAAGTTCTTAGTTAGGGCCACTTGATAGGAGACTGATGTTTCCAATAACTTTTAGGAAAAATTTAAAAGTTTAAATTATCAACCTATTAAGAAACGAAAGGGAGAGCTGATCACCTAGACATTGGGCGGATCAGCACATGGAAAATACAGTACACATTGATACGTAGACATCGGGCAGACCAGCACATAGAATAGAAAGGAAAATACAGTACACATTGACACCTAGACATCGGATGGACCAGCACATGAAATAGAAAGGAAAATACAGTACACATTGACACCTAGACATCGGATGGACCAGCACATGAAATAGAAAGGAAAATACTGTCCACATTGAAATCTGAAAATCTCAGAAGATGGGAAAGCCAGGAAAGTCCTTGAGCCTGACACAGTGAGATATGATGAGTGCCTCTCATTTCTCTTACCTGTTCCAGAGCCTGAGTTAATTGCACATAGCCCAGGTTCTTCCCATCATTACATGGACTAGTGTGGCCAGGAAAGGAGAGCTGGCTTTGATAAAGTCGGAGACAGTTGTAAAGAATGCTGTCATTTACCTTCTAAGAACATGCACATTGACTAGTGTCCTTTTGCTTTCTATTACTGTGATTAAAAAAAAAAAGGACCAGAGAAACTTGATGAGGAAAGGGTTTATTTCAGCTTACAGTCCATCATGATGGGAAACCAGGGCAGGAACTACAGACAGGAACCTGAAGCAGACACCATGGAGGAACACTGCTTACTGCCTTGCTCCCATGGCTTTATCAGTGTGCCTTCTTATACCACTCAGAACCTCCTGATCAGAGGTGTCACTGCCCATGGTGGTCCATGCCATGGGCCCTTTTGCATCAATTATTAATCAAGGACATGCCCCATAGATTTATCCCCAGGAAATTTGATGGAGACATTTTCTCAATTTCAGCTTCCTTTTCCCAAGGACTCTAGTTGTATCAAGGTGAGAGTTGACAAAAAATCCAACCAGCACAGCTTCTTTCTTACTTTTTATTGAGGATACACTGAAATAATTGCTTAGTTATTATCATTTTGATAAGTCTCCCCACCTTTCCTCCCCTAAGTATCTTACATAGTATTTGGCAATGCTGTGAGTTAAATAATGTCTTTGATACTTATATGAATTCATGCATATCTAGTGCAGAGTCAAGGCTTTTCTGGTTCTTTATACACTGGAAGAGAGTGCCTCTAGGTAGCTTCCTGGGTTCCTGTGAAGACTGGTTCTATGGGTAAGTTTTACAGACAGAAGTACTATACAACTGTACTGCATTCCCTCTTCTGCTTTCTCCCACATATGCTATTTTTGCCTATTAAAAATAATGTGTTGGGTTGAAGAGAAGGCTCAGTGTTTAAGAGCACTGGCTGCTCTTCCAGAGGACTTGGGTTTGATTCCCAGCACCAATATGGTGGCTCACAACTGTCTGTAACTCCAGCTGGGTGTTGTGGTGTGCAGACCTTTAATCCCAACACTTTGGAGGCAGAGGCAAGAGGAGGATCTCTAAATTCAAGGCCAGCCTATCTACAAAGTGAGCTCCAGAATAACCAGAGCTACACAATGGAATCTGTCTCAAACAAAACAGAACCAGCCAACCAACCAACCAACCAACCAACCGAAAAAATCCAACTGTCTGTAATTCCAGTTCTAGGGGATCTAGTACCTTCTTCTGGCTTCCAAGGGTACCAGGCATGCAAGTGGCACATAGACATACTTGCAGCCAAAGTACCCATACGTATAAAATAAATAGAAAAGTAAAAATAGTATGTCATCACAATTCTCATGACACTTTGAACAGTGTTGGCAGCATCTTTTTTAAAATATGCTGTATATCTGTATTTGTGTGTACATGTATATACAGGTATGTGAGTGGGCAGGCATGTGAACATCAGGAGACAACCCTGGGTCATGAAAGACACCTACTAATTTGAGACAGCGTTTCTCAGTGGTCTGGTGTTCACCAGTTAGGCCAGATTGCCTGGCAGATGAGCCCCAGGAACACTCCTGTTCCTCCCTCCTCAGGACTGACATAGCAGGTATGCCTGACATTTGTAAGTCGGTTCTGGAATCAAAATTAAATCCTCATGCTTACAAGGCAAGGCATGCTTTCTTTCCCAGCCTAGCATCCTGAGTTAGAACAGTCTACAGACACTCACGGACTCCAGGAATATGCACAGTAGACTAGGACCTAGGCACTTTGCGCCTTTGGAGTCTCAGAGTTTGGAATTCCCTTTCCTTCAGAAGTGATAACTGTCTAAATTACAGGATACCCAGAAAAACGAAAACAACCCACAAAAAAGCTACCCGATTGATGTCTGTTCTCTAAGTAAAAAGTTAGTAAATCAGCAGCAGCTGTTTGGAGAGGGGTATTTAGAGTGGTCAGAACATTTCTGGTCCCTTGTGTAGAGGAGATCAGTTTTTTTTCCAGAATGGTCAGCTCCATCTGGGCCCAGTCTGAGACAGTGCCAGGCTCGCCTGATGGCAAGACCATCCTCATGACAAGGCACATTCAGAAGGGTGAGCTCAGTCTAAGAATGGTCTCTCTTTAGAAAATGCTACCATGTGGGATGGGGGAATTTGGAGGCTGCACTTTTTTTTTTCTTAGCCTGCAACTTCTAAGTCAGTTCGAATGGATGTGACTTCAGATGTGCTGACCTCATCTCTCTAGGTGACTCTCCCAACATCATCTGCAGATTCGGGTTCCATCCTGTGTCCAGGTTATAGGATTTTCTCCTCCAGAGTGTGCCCCTCCATCTGTACTCTGATATACCTTCTACTGTGACCGTTTGGAGTCCCTTATTAGTTCATTCAGTTGCTCACCTTGTGCCATCCCATCCCAGCTTTAGGTACTCTTTAGATCATTTTTTGGGTGGGGTGGGGTGGAGCATGTTTCTGAGACTGGGTCTCAGGCTGACCTTGAATTTAACAGTCGTCCTGACCCAGCCTTCTGAGTGCTGGGATCATAGGCCTGTGTATACCAAGGAGATAGACAGCCTGTGAGAAATTTCTTCATCTGTTTTTCCCCCTGTTGCGTGGAGCATACTGTTGACTTAAACATTGAGCAGTAAAGAGTTTGCAGAACTGAGCCTTTTGGATTTAGAATCCGGATCCTAGTGTATTTTTCAAATCACAATAGATTGCAACCTCAAGTGAGAGACTTGAGATTTCCTTTATACTATAAATTCTAATTGGGATTTGAAAGTTTCTTGTTTCTCTAGGAATCCAGTGTTTCTCACATATTTGATATGCAAAGTATTTATTTAAAAGATGGATTTCTAGCTTGGCAGTGTTGGTGCACACTTTAATCCCAGCACTTGGGAGGCAGAGAAGGGTGGCTTTCTGAATTTGAGGCCAGCCTGGTCAACAAAATGAGTTCCAGAATAGCCAGGACTAGAACTTGGATTACTTTTGCTGTTTTGAGTTTGTGTCTCTTGTTTCTGTTGACTTGTAATCACTGTCTACAGATACCAGATCACTGCAGACTCTGTCCTGTGTTGGTTGTACCAGCTGCAGGAGCCTTGGATAGGTTACAGTCAAAACAAGGGGGAAAACAGCATGTGCAAAACAGTAACTCAATAATTACTGGTGTCATGGGGGCTCAAGAGGAGGGAGATATCAGGATATACCATCTGTACAGTTTCCATGCTAGTTGGTACGGTGGGCCAGAAGCCCCAGTCAGTGTCAGGTGAGGGATTAGCCTGGGGCAGTGTGACAGTGACACTGGTCTAGCCCTGAAAATATATTAAATACTGAGACAGAAGGGCTGGAGAGATGGCTTAGTGGTTAAGATCACTGGCTGCTATTTCAGAGGACCTGGGTTTAATTCCCAGCACCCATATGCCCATTCACAACTGTCTGTAACTAGTCCCTCAGAATCTGAAATCCTCTTTTGGTCTCCATAGGCATAGCCTGCCCATGGTACACAGATATAACATGAGGCAAAACACTCATACACTTAAAAATATCTTAGAAAAAAATGAAAAGAAAGCATCTGAAATGAGGTACACTTGTGGAGGTCAGCAGAAAACTTGTGGGAGTCAGATCTCTTTCTACTGTGTTGGTTCTGGGGGTTGAACTTGGTTTCTCAGGCTTCGCCTCAAGTGCCCTTACCTACTGAGCCATTTTCCTGGCCCCAGATGCTGTCTTTAAACAGCATTTACTTTTGTAGTTGTCTCATTTTGATTGAGACCACATAGTTCTTGTTCACTCTCTCTCCATCTTCCTCCCTCCCTCCCTCCCTCCCTCCCTCCCTCTTTCCTTTCCTTCCTCCTTCCCTCTCTCTTCCTGAAACAAAGTCTTAGGTAGCTAAGGCTGTCCTTGAACTCACTGTGCAGCCAGGGCTGACCTCAAACTTGTAGCCCTTCTTCTTCTACCTACCAGTTACAGAGCTGGTAGACAGTATTGTAAAATACTGTTGATATATGGCTTATGCTCTGAGAGTGGTATAAAATATTTAAAATCAAGATGGTAAGAGAAATAACAAATGTAGACAGACATAAATAGAAGATTGTATTTTGAGCTTGACCACAACTGAGGGACGTTGCTTCTTTTAAAGACCTAGAAGTCACAGAATGAATGTCAGGGGCCACCATTCATTTGCTTTCAGATCTTGTGCCTGAGGGGCTGACTGAACTGATCTTAATTCATAGGGAACTCTACTTCTTTCTTAGGAGCACACACTGATAGGGTCAGCAAATTCCCAGGACATCCAGCTCTGCGGGATGGGCATTCTTCCCGAGCACTGTATCATAGACATCATGCCTGAAGGCCAGGTCATGCTGACCCCTCAGAAGAACACCAGGTAACATGCTTAAGTTAGTGTGAATTACACTGGGTCGGGGGTAGGGAGTGGGGGAGGATGAGGGACATCGGCCTGCTCTTGTTTTCAGCTCACTTAAGACACCCTGGGTATGTGTCAGGCCCTTTCTATTTAATCTTAGCATCTCTCATGCTCTCATACTCCTGGCACCCTGGCCTCACTCACATGCCTCATTTTTAAAAAAATATATATTTACTTCTCAATTATGTGTATGTATATGTGTGTCAGGGAATACACACATCAGATTCCCTGAAGCTGAAGTTACAGATGGTTGTGAGCCCCATGCATGGGTGCTGGTAATCAGACTCATGTCCTCTGAAGAACAGCATGTGCTCTTAACCACTGAGCTGTCTCTCCAGCCGCCTTCACTCTGTCTTGATTGGAACCATTTTCTGCTCAGCTGGCACAGTCCTCTGGTTTGGGGAGGAAGTCCCTGCATTCCCCATTTATCTCCTTTTATAAAACCCTGCTGTTCTTTTGGCTGTCAACTCCCATTTGACTTTTAGGACTAAGCTCTGCCAGTGTCTGCTTGGGGGAGTTCCCTGTTAGCTACACTTTTTAGTGATGAAAATGATTCTAAACCCTCTCCTCATCAGCCAAAGCCCAGTTCTACCCCAGGTCTTCCCTGGCACCCTGGCACTGCCACACAGACAGTCATTCCACATACCGCTTCCAAGTCCAAGTAGTTCAACTTGGGATAACTTCCCAGTGGTCTTTGGGTGGAGGATATGGACAAAAATTTTCCAGAACTCAAAGTTCTTGTTATGGCAATGAATGCTGCCAGTTGTTTTCCTTGGCAGCGGGCTCCCTCTGTTCACTGCTCACCTGGAAGATTTGAAATGCTGCTTTGTGTGTGTTAAGGCGTCACCATCTTTGGCACAAAGCAGCGGTGCTTTCTGGAAGTTTCTTGTCAGTTGAGATAGTAAAGGTTCTGTATGCTCAGGGTCAGGGTTTACTCAATGCTATACTGCTTGATCATAGGACAGTCCGGGGGAACATTTTTCTCTGACAAGACTGCATTTGCTGTCGAAGCCTTACTGTGTGTGCAGCTTCAGCAGGGTGGCTCACAGCACAGGCGACAGGCTGGTGACCAGCGTGGTCTATACGAGTGTCAGACAGGCTGATAATTGGCATGGTCTATGAGTGTCAGTATAGGAGATGGGCCAGTGCTGCAGTGGAAGCAATTTCTGTCATGGGTACCCCATGTAGATTGACTTTAAGAACTGGTTTATATTCTCTTTTTTTTTTTAAATCATGACTTAATTGCAGTGCTTTTCCAAAGTAAGTTCTTTGGAACTTTTTTTTTCTTTTTTCTCCAAAGTGTTCTTCCTCCCTACCCCCACTTCCTGATGCAAGATTTCTCTGTATAGCTCTAGCTGCCCTGGAACTTGATTTGTAGATAGGTCTGGCATTGAACTTAAGAGGTTCACCTTCCTCTTCAAATGCTGGGATTGAAGGCATGTGCCACTATGCCTGGCCTCCTGTTTTTCTTTTTTAACTCATTGTATTTGAAGAATGGAGCCATAAAGCCTTGGGTGTGCTAACTTTAGCACATCACAACTCTGTATTTGAGCTTGTACTTTGAATGTTCATACAGACAAGCAAAAGGGTCAGTGTTAGTGTCTAAGAATCCCACATGGGGAACAAGGTTTGAGTGGGAGTAAGAGTTTGTGGGGATGGAAATGCATAGAGTATCATGGACACATAAAGCCAGGTAAGTGCATAGTTTAGTCATGTGTTGGCATATGTTCATAAGCCTAGGACTAAGGAGGCTGAGGCAGAAGGATCTTGAGCTTAGGCCTACATAGCGAGAGCCCATCTCAAAAAAAAAAAAAAAAAAAAAAAAAAAAAAAAAAAAAACAATCAATACCAAACAAACAAGATTTGTAGCTTTATAGAGTTTAAAGAAACTCAGACCAGAGTGCTCAGCAGGCTCTGCGGAGGAAATGGAATCCAAATGGACTTGGATTGTGAGGAAGACTCTGGAGGCTAGAGAGGGTTGGAGAGGGGCAGGACCTTGTTTCTTGATGAAGCAATAAATGATTCCAGGGACTGATAGGTTCCCCAGTGGAGGAAGAGTTGATTGCACTTAGTGTACAGAAAAGAAATCTGCTTTCAGAGGAGCTGAAGGTTCCCTAGAAGAGGGAAGGGAGGAGATACAGAGACCTCCTTGTGGAAGGAAGGAAAGGCCTCCCATGGCAAGTTAAAGAATTTGTACTTGATGTCCTATTTCTCAGCCAGTGACTCAGTTGGTAGGAGAGAGGCGTGGGCTGGTATCCTGGGAATATGCACAGGCGTACTTTTCCACTTGTTTCCCGTCCTTCCAAATTCCTCCCATGCTAGTGTTCTGCCCACCATGTCTGCTGTAGAAGCTGAACTGATGAGACGTCTCTGGATTGAGAGGAGATTATTGATGCTGTCCACTGTGAGCAGTTTCAGAATTCCCTGTAGATTTCATGCTGTACCCCTGGTATCTGCCACTGTTTCTAGAATCTGGTCACTTGGCGAGTTCTTTATCCATCTGGTTTGGCTCTGCTTTGTTTCCTTGCTCTGTCTTAAATTATTACCTGTCATGGCTCCATATTTACTCCTCCCTACGGTCTAAGATGTTCAGAGCTTTGAGAAACAGAGGTTGATCTCTGAAAGTACCATCAGTGTATGAAGTGGGCTATATAATGCTTAGAACTTTGAAGGCTGTAAAATAATACTTAATGTCCTCAGCATTTGAGGTAAGTGTAGAGATGTAACTACAAATATTTAGCTTCACCAAGGGCAGGTTTAGTTTGAGGAAAATGAGCTACTGTAGTATAAGGCAGTGGAAGCAGAGGGTGTGGTCATCCTACTCACGCTGTCCTCTTTCCCACAGGACGTTTGTCAATGGGTCTTCTGTCTCCAGCCCCATCCAGTTGCACCATGGGGACAGGATTCTCTGGGGAAACAACCATTTCTTCAGGTATGGCATTGCTCACATTTCTGAAGGTGGGAGGCCACTGAAGACTGTGTTCTGAAACAGAAGAGTCATTTTAACAGCATAAAAAAATGATACCTTCTTATGTGTGTTCTCATTCTTGTACATATATGTTGTATTCATGACTTGTGTGTTTGTTCATATATATGTGAACTCTGGGTGCCGAGAATGACATGTCTCACATCAAAAGTACTAAACTTACTTATTTGTTTAATTTTCTTCCCAGTGTAAGATTTCCCCCCAATCTGGTATCAGAATTAATTCATTTTTTCTTTTGGGTTTGTTGTCTGTCTGCCTATCAGTCATCTGTCTGCACACTGTTATTCTTTCCTTTTGTCTGAAAAGCAGTAGTAGAAATGTGGGATTTGGCTTCCTTATCCCCCAGAGGAGGTTGGTGGTTTCTCTGACCATGCTTTCAATCAGTCCCAGCACACTAGACACTGATGGCTTAAGCAGGTTGTGTATTCCCAGACAGTGAGAGGCCCTCAAGGAGAAAGCTGCTAGAGTGGGCTGTGCTCTACCGTTTTCTTGGCACTTCCCCGTGGAAGAACTGTGCCCCTGCAGCCATGAAAGAAGCACTCAGCTCACAGGGACAAAAGGGCAGCAAAAGACAACCTTGCTATCTTCTTGTCAGGGCACGAGAAATATCCTCTTAGTCCCCTTGAGTGGACTCTGTCTAGTAGCTGCTGCAAGGGAGTCTGCAAAGAAAGGCTCTTATCTGTGACTGCAACACTGTACCCCAAATGTCTGCTGTAGCATTCAGACCCTGGTCTCTTCTTTCTGTCCTTGACTAATGTGTCTTCTGTCTAACAAACCTTGCTCATAACTAACTGGTGCTGATCCTTATTTTTATACCACTTGCTGTTTTGATCTTACAGGAAAGATTAGAAGGATGCAAGCTCATGGGAAATGCTTTTCATTTTTTTCCTTCCACACTGAAAGTGTTGCTGACTGGTCTCCCAGACCCTCAGATGCTTCTGTATGGTTCTGTACACCGTGGTGTTTTACTTATAAAGTCTCCAGAGACTTGTCAGCACATCTAGTTCTTGTTCTGATATGGTCCTCAGCTTTTCTCTCTCACCTAATGTGTAGAAGTTGTGCGAACTTTGTTGCAGTCACTTGTACGCATGTAGATGTTTTATTTCTAGCACTAGAGTACAAAGGTCCTAAGTGTAGCAGCTTCTTGGTACTGCTGTGGCATTTCCTTAGCCTCTAGCAAATGCTAGTGTGTAAGGAATGGGATGAATAAGCATCCTTCTTAATTTAATGACCCCTTTTTCACCCCAAGACTCAATCTGCCAAAAAAGAAAAAGAAAGTCGAACGAGAGGATGAGGAGCATGATGCTTCCCTGAAGAATGACAGCAGCTATGAGCATCTGGATGCTGACGGGGACTCTTCCAGTGAGGTGTCCAGCGAGATCAACTTCAACTTCGAGTATGCACAGATGGAGGTGACCATGAAGGCACTGGGCAGCAACGGTGAGCACAGGCTGTGCTTGTGGGAGGTCTGAGCATGTTTTTGATGACACACTTTTCTTGATGACCTCTGAACCCTGTTTGTATCCTTGGTTGTACTTGGTTGTAATAATTGATTCTACTTACAGAACATCCTCTCTCTGCTGTGATAAATCACTGCAAACTTGTCCTCATGGGTAGAATTTCCCAGGTTTGAAGTGTGACTACCTTTGGTTTCTTGTGTTTCTGGAGCATTCACTACAACCGAGGTTCTGCAGAGAACATATTTTAGCCTTCTCTTTTGCTGCTTTGCAGACAAGGTTGAGTCTATCTAAGGTATCACACAAGTAACTGGCAGTGAGAAAGCCACGCTTACTCCAAATTGTCTGGAATGTGTCAGGTCATGGCAGTTTGGATGAATGATGGGTGTCTGAAGTATACTTTATGTCTTAGGGTTTCTATTGCTGTGAAGAGACACCATGACCATGGCAGCTCTTATAAAGAAAAACATTTAACTGGCGGGGCATGTGCGCACGTAGGGGTTGGGGGGTAGGTTTGGGAGAACTACTTATAGTTTCAGAGGTTCAGTCCATTACCATCATGGTAGAAAGCATGGTATCGTTCAAGCAGACATGTTGCTGGAGAAGTAGCCGAGAGTCCTGCATCTTGCAGGCAATAGGAAATGGTCTGAGACACTGGGTAGTATCCTGAACATAGAAAACCTCAAAGCCTGCCCCCACAGTGACACACTTCTCTAATAGTGCCACTCCCTATGAGCTAATGGGGCCAGTTACATTCAAACTGTCACACCATACTCTCTTATTCATTACGTTCTTTTTTCTTTTAACATGTTCAGATCCAATGCAGTCCATATTGAACAGCCTAGAGCAGCAGCATGAGGAGGAAAAGCGATCGGCTCTAGAGCGCCAGAGGCTCATGTATGAACATGAACTGGAACAGCTCCGAAGAAGGCTGTCTCCTGAGAGGCAGAACTGCCGTGGTGTGGACCGGCTCTCCTTCCACTCGCCCAGTGCCCAGCAGCGCTTGAGACAGTGGGCTGAGGAGAGGTAGGTGTGCAGGACAGCCTGACTGATTTGGGTAGTGTTTGTACTCCCTACCTGGGAAGGTTCTGCATGGAAACACTGGGTGATGCTTACAAAGAGTAGCATTTCAAGAGGGTGCTACAGCCAAGAGTCACTTGGTGTGTCTCTCTCCCTCCTTCTCCTCCTTCACTTCTTTCCCACCTCTTCCCATCTCTCTATTTCCTCTCCCTTTTTCCTCTTTCATTTTTCTTTTGTTGTTATTTTGAGGCAGAGTTTTATACACATGTATCTTCCAAGTTGGCCTTGAAATCACCCTGCAGTGTATGCTGGCTTGGAACTTAGAATCCTCCTGCCTCAGCACCCTGTACACTGGGATTGCAGGTCTGTGCTCATGTGCTGCCTAGATTCGTCTTTGCTCGTTTTCCTTTCACAGCACCGAGGATTGAACTCGTGGCCTAGTGGATGCTAGGCAGGCACTCTACCACCAAGCTGCTTTCCAGCTCTTACTTTTCATTTTTGGAAAGATGGGAATTGCCGGTACTTTCAGCTTTCTTTAAAGCAGCCCATGCTAGTTGGATGGGTGACACACGGCTCTAATCCCAGCCAGCACTCAGGAGGCAGAGAAAGGCAGATCTCTGGTCTTTTTAAGACTAGTCTGGTCTCAGGGCAAGTTCCCGGTCAGCCAGGGCTACACAGAGAGAACCTGTCTCAAGAAATCCACCACCACCAACAACAAAATGCCATGTTAGATTCTTCTCATTTTCAGTCTGTGTGGCCTTTGGCTTTGAACAGAGAAGTGTACTTTACCATTGTACCATGCTTTAGATTATGAAGGTTGGTAGATGCCCTTTTTAAGAAAGGGGAAAAGAAAGTTGATAGTCTGGACTAATGAGGTCAGGTAGGTAAAGCACGATGCTAATAAGATGCAGAGCACCATCTTGATCTCTGTATGAGCTAATTAGCATAGCACTAAATGCCATCTCCCACAGCTCCAGAGTGCAGCACTAACCCCTGCTACTCCGGTCTGCATACCTGCAAACGTCCCTGTCGACTGGAGAGTGAAGCATGTCGTATTGAGTGCATCTGAATTGATCAGGGTGCCTGGTGATTGATACACATTTAGTTTGTAGAGCCCTGCACCTACCTGTGGCCAGCTTGCTATGCAAGGAGTGCTGTGCTATGACATGGTCCAGAGACCAGTGTGTGCAAGGGGCAGTGTTCATACATGTTCCTGAGTACAGGAGAGTTGTGGAGTTGTGAATGAGTTGAGTGTGACCATGGTTTCCCATATGCTGTTTTGTGTGTTGTTTCCTGCACCCACCAGTCCTGTTTTTATTTTCTCTTAAAGAGAAGCAACATTGAATAACAGCTTGATGAGGCTAAGGGAACAGATTGTAAAGGCCAACCTACTGGTGCGAGAAGCTAGTTACATCGCAGAGGAGCTGGATAAAAGAACTGAGTACAAAGTTACCCTCCAGATTCCCGCCTCCAGCCTGGATGCCAACAGGAAGGTGAGGAAAGCAGAAACGCCATAGCTGAGGCTGCACTGGGCTCCACCCAGTGGTTGGATTAGTGGGAAGTTATTTCCTTCTAATTATCTGAGTGTGTGCTTGCTTGTGTGACTCTGTTCGCCACTAAGCATGCACTCCTGGTCCTATCATTTCTTCTCATTCAGCTTCCTTTCTTTATTCCTGCATTTTTTGTTGTTTGAGACAAGGCCTCAAATTCAAGGTAATTCTCCTGCCTCAGCCTCCCAAGTTCTGAGGTATGGGTATGAGCTTCTTGGATTTTTTAATTATATCTTGTGGTTTATAATAGTTTAGGCTGGCCTTGAAAACTTTGTCCTCTTGCCTCAGCCTCCTGAGTGTAGGATTATGTGTGCACACCCACCCTGGAGACAGCTCTGCTCTGGAAAGAGCTGCAGTGGCACTCAGCCCATGTGCAGTGTTGTGCGGCCGCTGGCTGTGCCTCATGCTCTGCTCCTTTAGTTGTTGTAAGTAGGAAACTGATGAGAATTTTTTTGCCCTCAAATGAATGACTGGGGTACCCTAGATACCCTTGTCAGCATTCCATGTGGCTACTCTTTTAAAAGGCTACTTTATAAAGAGATAAAATGCTATTGATTTAATCAAATGAAAAGTCACAGTTTTGGGGGCTGACAGGATGGCTCACTGGGTAAAGGCACCTACCACTGAGCTTGATGATCTGAGGATGATCCCCAGGACCCACATGTTGGAAGGAGACTGCCAACTCCTGCAAGGTGACCTCTGACCTCCTCATGTGCCATGGCACACACACACAATATATATATATATAAAAAACCCTCACACTTCTGAAAATAAATGTTTGTTAGGCTACAGCAGTGGTAAACTCCTGTAATCCCAGCCTTTAGGACAGTGGTTTTCAGCCTTCCTAATACTGTGGCCCTTTAATACAGTTCCTCATGTCATGGTGAGGAACCCCAGCCATAAAATTATTTTCGTTGCTACTTCATAATTATAATTTTGCTACTGTTATGAATCGTAAATATCTTGTGTTTTTGATGGTCTTAGTTGGCCCCTGTTCGACCCCAAAGCAGTCACAGTTCACAGGTTGAGAACTGCTGCTTTAGGAGGTGGAAGCAGGAAGGTCAGGAGTTTGAGTCCAGCCTAAGGTACATGAGACCCCATCTCAAAGAGTAAAAAAGTTTCATAACCGTCTCAGCTGACTTTGCCTTGTTGCCACCTCCCGTCTCTGCAGCGAGGCTCTCTCCTCAGTGAACCTGCCATCCAGGTGAGAAGAAAAGGAAAAGGAAAGCAGATTTGGTCTTTGGAAAAGCTGGAAAACAGGCTCTTGGATATGAGAGACCTCTACCAGGAGTGGAAGGAGTGTGAAGAAGACAGCCCGGTGAGTCGAGAAGGGACCACATTATAGCGAATTTGCCGGCTCGGGGATGTTGAATGCTTTTCCACAATCATTGCTCTAATTTTTAAAGTAAAATTTATTTTAATCCTTAAGTTGTCAAGCTGTGTGAGAATTTTAATAATTGGTCATTTGCATGTTTTTTTTAATCTCCTTTTCTTTTGGGGTTCTAGCAGAAATTTGCCTTTCCGTTTGGTGGTGAGTGCATCTGTCTGAGGTTATTCTGGGTTCTCTCTGAGGCAGGTACCAGGCCATCTCAGCACACTGCAAACAGCTACCCCACCATTCATGGTTTCACAGTCATCAGTGCACCTTGGTATTTTCTCTGTTAGGAAGGTTTGTGAAGGCATTTTGATCCCAAAGTAAGTGCCCAAGATCTATTCTGGCTCTGGCTCCTCTATTGCCAGGTTTTCTTGCTCAAGTAAGCCATGTTGTACATTCCTAAAACAGAAATACACCCTGTGTTATTTTTTGTTGGTCTCTTCTAGACATTTGTTCTTTTAAGACAGGACTCCCTGTAGCCCAGCTTGCTCTTCTTACCTCAGCCTCCTGAGTGGAGGGAGGGTTTATGGCATGCACCGTCACACCCTGCTACCTATACCGGTGTTTACAATTCCACATGGAGTGCCTTTCTTCCTTAGCTCTTTTTAATGTTTGTTTTTTTCACATTGTCATCTTACTAAGAGATGATATTTTTCATAAATTTGTAGTTTTCTTCTATAGTTCTATAGAAAGATGCCTCCCCCCCTTCCCCCCGCTGCTGTGCTGATGGCAGCAGTGTGTCTAACAGTTTAGAGGGATTTTTGGGCCTGAGAGAACAATGAGGGGGTAGTGCTCTCAGCCTTTTCTTTTTAGTCATCTGTCTGTTTCTCTATTTCTGTGTCAACCCTTCTGCATAAAGAAGCTGTCAGAGACTGAGGAGGGGAATCTCTGTTAATTCAAGGTCAGCCTGGTCTGTATGTGAGTTATAGACCAGCCAAGGCTACAGAGTGAGTGAGTGAGTGAGAGAGAGAGAGAGAGAGAGAGAGAGGAAGGAGGAGGAGGAGGAAGAGGAGGAGGAGGAGTCTAGATATGGTGGTAAAGTTATTGGTCAAATGAGTTTACTTTATGTGGGGTTTTTTTTTCTTTCGAGGTTGTATGTTTGAAATCTCTTTCAGGTCACCCGGTCCTACTTCAAGCGTGCTGACCCATTCTACGATGAGCAGGAGAATCACAGCCTAATTGGTGTGGCCAATGTCTTCCTGGAGACCCTGTTTTATGACGTGAAGTTACAGTATGCTGTGCCAATCATCAACCAGAAGGGAGAGGTGGGCTTTCACTGTGGCTCATTCTGCAGAGCAGTCAGGGGACAGGGAGTGGGTGGTGACAGGACACTTATCGTTAATACCTTTGTTTTCTAGCCAGTCCTGACTAGTGATAGTGTTGTGTGTGGATACCTTGTGTTTCCATAGGGCTGTAAGTTGACTTCCTATCTTGTTTAGATTTCTAGCAGCGCAGCAGCTATTAGAAAATCACCTGTTAGGTTTTCACACATTGTTACCCTCTGGCTTTATCAAGGGAGACAGGTCCCACAGAGAAAACTCGGCCCAGAAACCAGTGCTTGCTTTGCCTCCTTCCTTCAGGTTGCAGGCCGGCTGCATGTGGAGGTGATGCGACTCAGCGGGGCTATTGGGGAGAGGATCGTAGGAGGAGAGGATGCTGCAGAGGTCAGCTCTGACAAGGACGCCCAGGAGAACAGGCTGGTTTGCATGGTAAGCTCTAGACCCAGTCTAGAAGGTGGGACCACCTATGAGATTGTAGGTATTTGCATAAGAAACTCACTTCCAATAACTTGTAAATGCCTGTCTTCAAAGAAATCTTTTAGCGTTCAGTAACTTAGGGGTTGTTTGTCATACTTCTGGAAGACGCACTCAGCACTTTCAGCACTTTCTCCCTGTGGCCTTTCTCTCAGCAGTCAGGGTGACTGAGCCTGCTTGTGTGTCCTGCTCTGTGGAAGCAGCCCAGAATTCCCATAGGAGTTTCTATTAGTGGAGCTTTCGAGTTCTGATGAAGTGGATGTTTGCCTCTCTGTGGCCTGTCCCTCAGCTGCTGCCAGTTCCACTTTTCCCAGCTTCTCCCTGGTTACCCAGTGCCTTTGTGTGTGCCGTTCCAGCCCCACAGTTCCTGGCCCTTTCTGTCTGATCTCCTGTGTGTGCTGTTCATGGCACACTCTGAATGTTTCCTTGAAGACCTATGTCAGGCACCAGGGTAAAGATGAAAATGCCAGGTTCCCACTGGCCAGTGGTAGGAATCTGCGGGTATGAGCAGAGGCCTCTAGTGTATGATCCATTGCTGTGATAGAGCTGGCATCAGCTGTCTGGACACCCAGGAAAGCTGTGAATTCACAAGGTAGGTTCTGAGGGAGACTGAGGGAGATCCTGGGAGAATGAGACTGCAGGAGAGATGTTAGCTAAAACCAGATCTACAGGTGTTGGGGTGTTTTTGCGGGTGAATAGTACTGCCTGTGACCTAGTCCCTTTATAGTACAGTCCTTGCCTGAATCTCCAGTGCCCCCTAGTGGACCAGTGCTGCTAGTGCTCGGAATCCTGGCAGGATTTTGATGACAAAAGACCAGTAAGAACCTGTAGTGTTTAAAAGAGATGATTAAAGATCTGCAAAGAAGTGTAAGTCAGGCTCTTGTTCCTAACTCATCCTAGGTCAGCATTCTTCCTCAGTAAATACTTCTAGAAATGAAGTTGTTGAAGGAGTAAGTTGCACACAGCCGTGGGTGGGAGCGAGTGTTGCTGTGAGCAGGGCTGCTTTCTGCAGCCGTTCACATGATGTGGCCTGCAGTGGTCTGAGACATGAGTTGCTTCAGTGGGAGGGGGCAGTTCCTAACTCACTAATGGCCCCACTCTTGCTAATTTGTACTTGATTGCAGAACCTCTTCCTGGAGGTCACGTGCCTGGTTACCACAGGTATGTAGGCTCTGACTCCACGTGGCCCATTTCTGAGATAACAGACGGTGACTGCATCTCTGGGAGGTCAGCTTTCATAGTGTAAAATAATGAGAATGATGCCAGGTGGTGGTGGCTTTAATCCTAGCACTCAGGAGGCAGGGGCAGGTGAATCTCTGTGAGTTCAAGGCCAGCCTGGTCTACAAAGTACGTTCCAGGACAGCCAGGGCTATGGAGAAAAAACTCTGTCTCAAAAAACCAAAACTAAAACCAAAAAAAAAAAAAGAGAGAGAATGAAAATTTGTCATTAAAAAGGGAGACACGTATCTGAGATAACATGGCGTTTTAAAAAATGACAAAATATGTTAAGATTTAATGGAAGATACCGAGCATGAAAGTAGTAAGGAAGGTATGGTCAGTCCCACTCTCCCTGCTCCACAGTGCCCAGACAGCCCAGCATGGCTCATCATGCACTTCATGCTGCCACTCCCATTAGGAGTAGCTTTAGGACAGACACCCAAATCATCTTAGTTCAGTTGGAAGTAGTATGTGTCTCCAAAATAGTAGGTACTTAAAAAAAGAATCAAAATAGTTAATTCCTTAAGATCATAAACTATATAGCCAGCCTTCTTAAACGTCTTTGTTAGTGTCACCCAGCTTTCTCTAATCTCTAGATTCTGCGCTCTTTCTCACCTTGAAATTTGTTTGTTGTAAAACCTGTATGTTGCCTTGTTGTGTGTTGATGGTCATACATAGCATACTCAGAGGCATTAGATATAGGGCAGCAGCAAAACAGTATGTGCCACATAATAGGAAAGCAAGTATATATTATAGGGAGTGGTGTGTTTTCTGTTAAAGTTACGGATTTTTAAAATTGTCTTCACGTCATAATGAACTCTTAGACTTAACATATGTGTCTTTTAATGGGTATTCATTACTTGTAACAAATCTCCAGTGTTCCCAGAGTTGAGTAGTGGCAGCCCCTTCACTTTGCTCTTGAGTCCTGCAGATAGGAGCCTGACTGTCATTGACAAAAGCTTTAGCTTTTGGGAATGGCGGACATTTTATCTCCTCCTATACACACTTCTTTTTCCGAACTCAGAATCCACCTCTTCTTAAGAAGCTGTGTTCATTTAAAGGGGACATGCTTCTTAGAGGCCATGCCTTGCCGTGAGAGCCTGTTGCGTAAAAGGCGAGACGCCACAGTGAGCGAAGTTCCTGTGGAAAGTCAAACCTGGGGGTGGTTTCAGTGCCATGAGCGAGGAAAACCATGGCCATTCAAGACATCTGCATTCCTTTTTTCCATAATGAAAGTATGTCCATATTCCTGTTTTCAAAAACAGTAAATTAAAAGCCCCAAATAACGTTGATTCCTGACAATACTTTTTGGCTCTTTCATGCTAAGCTGAAAGTTGAGTGCTATCCTGACACCTTGTGGTGATTTCAATTTTTGAAGCTAACTAAAAAAAAAAAAAAAAGGACAATAAAAAACTCTAAACAGCGAATGTTTCGAAGAACATGCGTTTATTCCTCGTTCTTGTTGCTCTTCATTCCTGGCAGTCTTAATTCTCAGAAGTTCCTGTAGAGGGCAGGTTAGCACATCCGATCTTGTTTCTTGTTTATTTCAGCCTTAGATTGCGATTCACTTCTGAAGGAATGCAATGGCTTTCAGATGGAACTCTGTGTGTACGGGGCATGCTCAGCAGTGCCTGTCCTTGCTGTCACTCATCTCTTTGTTTTCATTGGTGTGGCTGGCCTCACCTGTGTCAGGTTAGACATAAATCCTTCCCTCTCTGCCGGGAGAAAGCTAGGCTTAAGAGTTTACACCAGCACACAGGCTAGCAAGTGGCAAGGATTCTTTTAGATCTGTGTAATACCAAGACCTTGTTATTATGCCCCACAGCACATTGCCTCATTTGAGGTATGTAATAAACATTTTTAACATGTGGAGAATAGAACTTTGAAAATTTTCCTGTAAAATGTATTCTAGAATACTGATGGTCAGTTCAATGTGAAGAGAGAAAACACATTAGCCTTTCAGAGCCTGTCAGAGACTTGCTGCCTGGGTAGTACAAGCTCGTTGACATCTCAGGAAGAATTGCATAAAATAAAGTCTCTGTCTTTTGGCTGACCTGTTTTTTTCGTTACACAGGAAATCTGCTTTGCGTCCTCAGAGTCCCTGAATGCCATGGCTATAGTTGAGGTTGCTGAGCCACGAGAACTTACACCACGCAGTACAGTTTATTCTCATTAAATTTATATACTAGATCTGGAGTGAATCAGACAACTTAGGGAAAGAAAGTGGCTGGACAGTGTAATTGGTGATGAACTCCATTGTGTGAAAATCCTCCTGTTCATAGTGTTCTCCAGAGGAACAGAACTTATAGGATGAATCTGTCTGTCTGTCATCTAAAGGGGATTTATTAGAATGGCCTGCAGGTTGTGTTTCAGCTATTCCAACAATGACTGCTGATGAATGGGAGGTCCAAGAATCCAGTTGTTGAGTCCATGAGACTGGATGTCTTAGGTGGTCTTCAGTATACAGCAGAATTCCAAAGAAGTAGGCTGTAATGTCAGCGAGGGAGTGGACTTGGTAGGGAGAGTGGGAGCAAGCCAGCAAAGAGGACAAACTTCCTTCCACATCCTTTCTAAAGGCTGCCAGCAGAATTAAAGGTGGATCTTTTCACCTAAAAAGATCTGGATTAAAGGTGTGTCTTCCTACCTCAAAGATCCAGATCAGAAGTGATCTTTCCATTTCGAGTGATTTAATTAAGAAAAAAAAAATCCCAGGGCTGGAAATCCAGAGAATCCTGGTTCAATTCCAAGTATCCCGAAGGCAACTCACAACTGTCTATAACTCCAGTTCCAGGGGATCTGGCAGATATAGATGGAGGAAAAACACCAATACACATAAAACAAAAATAAATTAAGAAAGAAAGAAAGAGTCCCTCACAGGCATGCTCAGCCATTTGGGCTTTAGTTAATTCCAGATGCAGTCAAGTTGACAACCAGCCATAACCATCACATATACCATGCAGTATAATTAATAATTCTATAATTTACTTCATAATTGTGTGGTTTTAAGACCATCACAAGCTACTACAGAAACTCCAAATTTAAATCTAGATGTTGTTGCAAAAAGTATGAAAAATGTTTGGCTTCTTTAAGATCTGAGTGAGCAGCTGGAGGGATGGCTCAGTGGCTAAGGGTGTGTGCTGCTCTTCCAGAGCCTGAGTTCTGTTTCCACCATCCACTTGAAGCAGCTCACAGCTGCTTGTAACTCCAGCTCCAAAAGGTCTGATGGCCTCTCTGAGGGCACCTGCATATACATCATGTTCACACATGTATGTTCACACATACAGACACACAGATGTGTATATGAATATATATAGATAAATGGGGCTGGGAGATGGCTCATGGCTAAGAGTACTTGCTTCTCTTGTAAAGGACTGAAGGAAAGTTCTTCGCACCCATGTCAGGCAGCTTATGTCTTCTGTAACTCCAGAAGGGGATCAGACACCCTCCTTTGAGCTCCACAAGAACCTGCATTCACAGGCACATACCCACATGTAACACACACATCCGTATAGTTAAAAAATTACTAAAAGTAACTTTTTTTTTTTGTTTTAAGACTCAGATGCAGGAATTTTCTCTGGGGCGTTGATCCTATTGGGCCCATGTCTCTGGCCATCCTTTGTAATCATGGATTCCAGGGTCCTCATCCAGAGATTCATTTGAGTGTTTGCTGTTACTCTCTGGGGAAGGTATTGGGGCAAAAAACTGTCCGTGCAGAAAGCAGCAACTCTACGATCTTTACCTCCTTCATTCTCCGCTCCAGACAGACGGTCAAGTGCAACACTCAAGGCAGTTCATTACTAGGAATAAAATAAAAATTAAGTAATATTATTTTAGCATGTAGCATGCTATTCCAGAGCTCAGTTCCTCCTTATACTTGAGATAATTGAGTGACTCCGTTCCCTGCCCTGAAGATTGGCTGCTCACTGAACCAGACACAGTTTTGTGCTTTGTTCCTTGTGCTCAATGCCTTTGTGCTTTCCTTATAAAATACTGGGCCTCTGGGAATGACGATGATGGTATCCTACATCCTGACAAGCTAAGATTCAGATGCTCTTGTCCGTTTCTAAGTGCTGCCCAGCACCCACCTTGGCATTTGGTTGTCATCACCCTTTGTCAGGCTGCCCTGTCCAACCTGAAGGACATAGGCCCAAAGTAGGAGCATGTTTGGTGACAGAGCCAGAGCAGGACCACGACCCCACCCCACCCCAATCTCCTAATTAAGTACTCCTGGGAGCTTGCTGGTCGAGACAGTGGAGTCTTCTTTCCCTTCAGGTTAAAATACTACAAGCCACAGGATTGCCGCAACATCTGTGCCACTTTGTGTTCTGCAAATACGACTTCTGGGATCAGCAGGAGCCAGTGACTGTTGCCCCCGAAGTGGATACCTCTTCGTCTCCCACCAGCAAGGAGCCACAGTGTATGGTTGTGTTCGATCATTGCAGTGTGAGTTCCTTTCCAGTTTACCACAGTGCCCAAGTTATTTGTGTAAACACAGCTAATGAGTGATACTACATCTTTGGATGATTGGCTTAACAAGATTAGAGACTAGCCCGATGTTCTGCCATGTTGATTGCTTGCTCTTTCCAACCAGTTATTATTAATGACGATATTTTTGTGGGCAGAATAAACTCAAAGTAGTGACTGTCACTTTGCCTTTGGCTGGTGACCATCAGAGTTTGGACTAGCTTTTGCTATTTACTCCACATTTGACTCCCAACAAGAATGAAAACAGGCTCCCTTTTGCTAACAAAATAATTTGCTATGCTTACAGATTAGTTTTTCAAAATGAAAGTTTTAAAGTCATAGCTATATTTATATATTTTTAATTTTAAAAGATTAATTTTTTAAATCAGTGTGTGGCTGTGCACACATGAGCGCAGGTACCCATAGAGGCTGACACATCAATCCCCTGGATCTGGGTAGTTGAGTCATCAGATGTGGCCCCCGGAAGAGCAGTACTCACTCAGTCTTAAGCATGGAGCCATCTCTCCAGCTGCCCTCAGATCCACTCTGTATTTGAAAGCAAGTGTGTTAGTCTGTGTGCACATCGCTGTTGGTGTTAAATGACCATTGTGTCCTATGAGGAAAGTATGCCATTGTCTCTGTCTTTCCTCCCTGACGTCTTTAAGGTGTGAAGCCTGGCTTACGTGGTCGAAAGACCAAGCCAGCGTGTGCTGCTCTGCAATGAGCTGTTGTATTTCAGGAGTTCAATGTTAACATCACAGAAGACTTCATTGAGTACCTCTCAGATGGGGCACTGGCCATTGAAGTCTATGGGCATAAAATGACTGATCCTCGGAAGAACCCAGCCCTGTGGGATTTGGGAATCATCCAAGCAAAGACAAGGAGTCTTCGGGACAGGTGAGTTTTGATGATGTTTGTTGGATTCCCATTTCTTGTTTTAAAAAATTGTTGGAGATGACCATCATTTATTTTTAAATTCATTTTCTTTCCCTTGTGTATGTGTGGTATATACATGTGTGTAGACATATTTGCATGAGTGGGGGCATGGGCGTGTGCTAGTGCCCTGTGGTGAGGGGGAGTCAAAATTGGCATAGGAAGTTTTCCTCAAGTACTCTTCACCTTATTCAGAGGCCCCTCATTCAAACCTGGAGCTTACCAGCAGGGCTAAGCTGGCTAATCAGCTTGCTTCAGGGATCCTGTGTGTCTTTATGTTTAGAGCTGGAGTTATAGGATAGGCAGGCATTGGTTCATCCAGCATTTATGTGTGTTCTGGAGCCCTAGACTCTAGTGAGTTCTCATGCTTGGGCAGCAGGCATTTGAACTATTGAGCCATTCTGGTGTTTTATAAATTAATGGTCCCCTTTACTGCGCATCACCAGGTTTGTCTCTAGGGCTTTAGCCTCCCAGTAGAATGTTCTTAAAGCAGCGCACTTTAGAGGATGATGGGAAAAGCACATGGGTGTTTAAGAAGCAACAGTGGAATGAAGTTTAGGAGAAAGGTCACTTAGCACAGTGGGTTTTGTCTGATTAACCAGCTATGGAGAGGTGGATGCAGTCTGCTATAGGGTCGTGTTGACCCTGTCTTCAGCTCATAGGTGTTTGTTGCTTGTTTGATTTTGTGCTGCTGGGGTTCAAACCCAGAGCCTCACACATGCTATGCAAGCACTGTACAGTTCTGCACCCCCAGCCCTTTCCAGTTTTGAGTGGCATCAGTGATGGGAGGAGGGTAGGCTCATTTGATGACATACAAGAGTTAAAAGGGAAGAACTGAAAGAGGGGGTGCTTTTACTTCCATCTAATTATAGATGAGAAACTCCTAAATTAGAAGGTGAGATTTGTCTTCTTCATTTTCTTACTGACCTGAGAGTACATCCTTCTCAAGTCACAGATGACACCTTCCTGTGAGAAGAGCATCCTGTGCTTGGTTTCTGCATACTGGCTATAGTATTTCAGGCATTGGATAACCTGTGCTCTGTGTGTGTGTGTGTGTGTGTGTGTGTGTGTGTGTGTGTGTGTGTATGCATGTACATGCGTGCACTCATGTTCACATGTATGCATGAATGTAGAGGCCAGAGGTTGATGTTACATGACTTCCTCAGTTGCTCTCCACATTATATATCAAGGCAGGGTCTCGCTCTTGAACCCAGAGCTCAGCAGTTCAGCTAGTCTAGCTGTCTACCTTACTCTGGAGAGCTCTATGTTTGTGCCTTCTGTTCACTGGGATTACTGGTGGGCCACTGCACCCACTGTCTATGTGGGTTTGAACTCTGAGCCATTGTTCTAACCCCATATTGTAATTTCTGAAAAATAAAAGTGCCAGTGATTAAGGGGTAGCTCAGTGGTAGAGCACGTACTTAGCACATGAAGGCCACCTGGATTCAGTCCTCAAAAATCATAACAGAAAACCAAGGAGCCATCCTGTATCTGATGCTGTGAGTTTGACTTTCTGTTCATGCCGTTTGCCATTACATACGTACTGTACATGCCTTTCTGACATGAAGATCATTTTCCTGGGCTCCTCTGTTTAAGGTCATTCTCACTGTTAAGTAAAATGTAAGATCTTCAGCTCTCTGCATTGAAGTAGAGAGGCATGATTTGGGGACTGTAAAGGTGGCTCAGTCAGTAGGTTACTTACCCAGCATGGATGAATTCATAGTACTGCATAAATTCCTGTGTTGTTACACGTCTGTAATCTCTGGAGAAGGAGGCAGGAAGATTGGAAGTTAAAGGTTACCTTCGACTATCTATCAAATATATATCTATATATTTGAAACCCTGCCCCTTCCAAAAGAAGTGTATTTCCCAAGGACTGCATGTATTTCCTAGGTGGAGTGAAGTCACCAGGAAGTTGGAATTCTGGGTTCAGATCTTGGAACAGAATGAGAATGGTGAATACTGTCCCGTGGAAGTGATTGCTGCAAAAGATGTCCCAACAGGAGGGATCTTCCAACTCCGACAGGTACCAAGACTGTGACGTCATAATAAATTCCTTGACACCAGAAGACTTACAGTGGATTCTTTTGAACAGAACTCTTGATGATGATTAAATATACAATGGTCAATCCATTTCTTTGAGAAATTTAAGTTTATTGGCATTTATGTATTGTGAACAAATGTGGGTAGTTGTGCATGTGGAAGTGAGAGGACTTTTGAGATAATTGTTTTCTTCTTTTTCCATATAGTCCTGGGGTTTGAACTCAGGTTGTTAGACATGGCAGGAATTTCCTTACTTACTTAACCATCTCACTGGCCCTTTTTTAGTTTCAATTTTTTGTCTTCAAGCCCATTTTTTTTAAAGATTTATTTATTTATTATGTATACAACATTCTGCCTCGATGTATGCCCACACGCCAGAGGAGGGCGCCAGATCTCAGTACAGATGGTTGTCAGCCACCATGTGGTTGCTGGGAATTGAACTCAGGACCTCTGGAAGAACAGCCAGTGCTCTTAACCTCTGAGCCATCTCTCCAGCCCTTCAAGCCCATTTTTATATTAAAATTGTTTCTTATGTTACATACATTTCTTTTATTGCTTCTTACAATATTTTTTTAAAGATTTATTTATTTTTTCATTATGTATACAACATTCTGCCTCGATGTATGCCCGCACGCCAGAGGAGGACGCCAGATCTCAGTACAGATGGTTGTGAGCCACCATGTGGTTGCTGGGAATTGAACTCAGGAACTCTGGAAGAGCAGCCAGTGCTCTTAACCTCTGAGCCATCTCTCCAGCCCACGATATTTTAAAAATAGTTTCTAAAAGGGTTAAAAAATAAGCTTTTTTGAAAAAACATTTTATTACTGTGTGTGTGTGTGTGTGTGATTGTGTGCCACAGGACACAGTGGAGGTCAGAGGACAATTTGCAGAAGTGGGTTTTCTCTACTATTCGTGTCCTAGGAATTGAACTTAGGTCATCAGGCTTGAAGCAAGCACCTTCACTGGGTGAGCCCTCTTGCTGGACTGAGAAGAAAAACTTTAAGGAAAACTTAGAATTGAAGAGTAGGGCATAAGGCAGACATGCCAAGCATTGTTTGTAGACTCATGAATACAAGGAAAGCTGTTCGAAGTGGCGGAAGGAACCGAACGTGCAGGGGCTGACCTGCCAGGTCCAAGCTGTGTACTTGTGAGCTCCTCCACCTGGAACGTGGGTTTGGGGACAGTTAGGACAGTGCTGTATAGAGCCACTTGCTTGACAAGTAGCGGGTGTTAAGTGTGTGTGGCTGAGTCCATGAGCAGAGAGAGATGTGGAAGAGACACCACTTACTGGTGAGTGGTGGCCTGTCAGTCTGTGCTGCTGACTGACAGTGACAGGGAGGGTCTCCATTTATAATTTGGTTAGCAAAAAGTGACAGTCTTCATTATGACAGTTTCTTGAATATGCCCACATATTTAGTGCTTATTCATACCCTATAACAGGAGGAGTGGGCTCCTTGTTGTCCCAGCAGCCTGGCTATCTTATACTCAGAATAATCACACAGAAACTGTATTCATTTAAACATTGCCTGGCCCATTAGCTCTAACTTCTTATTGGCTAATTTTTACATCTTAATTTAACCTATTTCTATTAATCGGTGTATTGCCACGTGATGTGGCTTACCGGCAAGATTCTCACCAGCGTCTGTCTCAGGCAGGAGATCCATGGCATCTGCCACTCTGTCCTTCTTCCCAGTATTCAGTTCTGTCTACTCTGCCTACCTAAGTTCTGTCCTATCAACTAGGCCAAGGCAGTTTCTTTATTCATTATCCAGTGAAAGCAACACATAAACAGAAGGACCTCCTACACCAGTACACCTCCCCCAGGGCCCCTTATTCCCTTCAGTCTGCTTCAGCTTCTGTAGACCTTTGAATTTAAGTGCCAATCTATCTCATGTGTTTCTTTGATTGCTGAAGTTGAGTATAATTTCATGTACTTGCAAAAAAAAAAAAAGAATACTTTTTTTTTTTTTTTTTTTTTGGTTTTTGGAGACAGGGTTTCTCTGTGGCTTTGGAGCCTGTCCTGGAACTAGCTCTGTAGACCAGGCTGGTCTCAAACTCAGAGATCCACCTGCCTCTGCCTCCCGAGTGCTGGGATTAAAGGCGTGCGCCACCACCGCCCGGCATCTCTGCCAGTGGATTAAAGTTTGGAACCCAGCACCCAGGATGCATGGCTCACAATCACCTGTACCTCTGGCCCTAGGAGAGCTGAGGGCCTTAACAGCCACATGGCATATATTCACAAACACACACACACATATAAATAAATTTAAAAAAATCTTTAAAAACCCATATTATTAGAATTGCTACAGAGATGAATGTTAAAGTATTCAAAGAAAAACACGAGAAAAGGTTGAGGGAAGGAGAATGTTTGCTTAAATATTTAAATTTCTGATAGTTCCAAAAGGTAGAAGTAAATGAGTCTTCTCAGATGCATTCATGTATAAGTGAGAGACTTAGAGCCAAAGGAGAGGCTTTTCAGCCACAGTGCCTTGCAGAGACATGACGCTGTGGAGAGAGCGGTGTGCACTGTGCTGTGTGGAGACGCAGTGCTGGAGAGACACAGCTCAACTCTTTTCTTTTGGAGTGGGGAGTGAGAGTTTTTGAGACAGGGTTTCTCTGTAGCCTTGGCTGTCCTGGAACTAGCTCTGTAGACCAGTCTGGTATTGAACTCACAGAGATCCACCTGCCTCTGTCTTCCGAGTGCTGGGATTAAAAGTGTGTGCCACCACCACCCGGCTTGGCAATTCTTATTTTTAACACCAGACTGAATGCTGACTCTGGTACCCTGCACTTTAACTTAGGTCATAAGTGTTTCTCTGCACAGTCACCTAGTGACTGTGCGGGGCTTCACACTTTAATAGAGATCCACTACTTCATTCCTAATGGTGCTTCCAGAATACTTATCCATGTGCTTGACTGCTGAATTCCTAGAGCAAACTTTGCTCACGGTTTGAAGTCACTTAGCCCTAGAACAAGCTTGACCATCCCACAGGACTGATACTGCCTATTTCATAAACCTTGGTCTCTATTGGGAGTCATTTCTAGCTTAGCAGGTTACCCTATCAGGAAATTTGTCTTTTCCTTTTTAGGTCATGGCCTCCCTATGGAGCCCCAGAATGCTGTCTAGACTGTGCTGGCCTGGATAGCCTAGAACTCTATGTAGCTCAGACTAGCCGTGAACTCACAGAGCTCTCCTTGCCTGGCTCCTGAATGCTGAGGTTACAGTGGCTTGGTTGAACTTTTTTTTTTTTATTAGACACTGTTTCCATTTCTTTTGCTTGTAAGTTTTCATTTACCTGTGTGTTCTGTCACTTGCCAGCACTTGGCAGGTAAGCCAAGAGGATTGCCTTGAATTCAAGATTAGGCCAGAGCTACATAACAAGCCCCTTATCTTTCATTAAACAAAACACAAAAGTTTTCTTCTAGTTTCTTATTACTCAGGAATTATAAAAATGTATGTTCATTTTGTCTTCTAGCTGCTTGAAGGAAAATAGATTTTCCTGACTATTTTTGAACTTGTGCTTTAGTATTTAACAGTTATGAGACAGATGAAACCGTTATGAGATAGATGAATGTCTCCAAAACCAACTGCATCTCTCTACATCAGGCTGTAGGGGTCTCTCTAAACCAGACTTTGAAAATCAAGAAGCTGATCTTGTGTTATCAAATCTCTCTGTGCTGCAGGGGCAGTCTCGGCGAGTTCAAGTTGAAGTGAAGTCCGTGCAGGAGTCAGGGACTTTACCACTGATGGAAGAGTGCATATTGTCAGTTGGCATTGGGTGTGTGAAAGTTAGACCACTCAGGTCCCCTAAGATCCACGAGACCAGTCATGTAAGTTTCTGTGCCTGCTCTGTGCTCTTTGAAAGGCAAACGGCCAACCAGAGTCTTTGAGACCTTGCTACCCCTGCCCCTTTTTCTGCCATTAGTGTCTCTTCAGATACTGCTTTGGGAAGAGGCCCTTGCACTAGGCTGTGACCATGTGTTCTGGTGTGTAGTGAGCTGAGAGTTAAAACCTTTCAGCCTGGCAAACCACCAAGCCTCACAGTGATTAACTTCCTCCCGTGGCCCACCCCTCTATAGAACCCCCCACTGGCTGGTAAAGATGCTTTGCCAGCAGGTGTTTGATTTCCTCTGGTGTTGGGGGTTGTAAGCCCAGCGGGGAGAGCATTGTACTGACTTGGAAAAGGTCAGGGGAGCCTCTTCACCTTCCCCAGAAGGTTAGGTCTTACTGGCTTCCTGACAATGGAGGGCTGGAGTGGGGCTGGATGGGTGGCCACAGGCTGGTGTGTCAATTAAACAAGAAGACTGGAACTGTGGGAGAAGATTGTGCTGTGTATGGAGGCCTGATTTGTGGGTAAATAATTGTTTTAGTTCTACATAATAGGCTGTTTTCTTTTAGGAGGAAGAGGAGGACATGGACAGCTACCAGGTAATTGAGCACCTGTTGTCCTCATCAAATCAGCTTGATTCAAGTGCTTAATTACACAGGCCAGGATCTCTCTGCACTGCTACTTGATAATTAGACAATTCTGCTTTTTCCCAAAAGTCAAACAAAGTATGGAATGCTGGGTATCATGGAGGGGGGTTGGCGAGCTAGGACTAGGAAGCTGCTGTGAGAGAAGCTTTTCCTAGTCAGGCCCTCTGCATTGGGCTCTTTACACAACCACCTCCCAGATACCTTGCCAGGCTCCCCTTGAGCTGAGTCACCCACAGTTGGGTACGGGGATGTATGCCTATTTCTGTGTCTTATGTGTGTGAAGCTAGGTCACCCTGAATGCTCACTTCCTTGACTTATCTCTTAGGGTTTTTTTTTGGGGGGGGGGTGTTTCTTCTGTCTTTTCTTTTCCTAATGTGGCAGATTTTGTTTGTGTCTGTGAAGTTGCATCTTGTTAGTCATCGTTTAAGACTGCCTGGGCTCTTCGGAGCCTGATTATGTCATCCACTGTAGTCACTCTTCTGGCTTTGCATCATCCTAATTTGATAGAAATGTCTGCCTTCCTATAAGTCACTGATAAAAGAAAACAAAAACACCTCATCATTCAGCTGGGGTTGTACTCAGAGTATGGTACAACCACGGAGTCTTCTTTTAACGGACATCCTCCCATTCATCACTGCTCTCTGGATGTGGCATTTGAGTCCTGTGTGGTGCCACTTAGAGTAGATGCACAGCACATTTCTCTGTCTTGTCCACAGGAATGTCATAAGCTATTTGGTTAAGTGCCCTGGTGAAACCCAGACACTCGACATCTGCAGCATTCCTCTGAACCACCCAGCCCCCTAACCATGTTACTAAAGGAAATGAGGTCAGGTTGGCATGCTGGCAGGTGTTGACTGGTGGAGTTCTGTCTGTCAATAACAACTCCTGCCCACTCGCCCACCAAACTCAAGGAGAAGAAGCACTTACGTGCTATGGCCCTCAGGAGTCTAGTGTGACCTGACGGGAGCAGTGGATAGAGACCTGAAGGATTCTTCCTGATTGTCCCGAGGAGTAGAAGTTTGGAGCTTGTTAGCTACAGTTTGTGAATCTTGTCCTGCGAGGCAGCCTCATAGATGTCGTTCTCAGCAAATACAAAGAGAACCAATTCTTCAGGGTCTGCCTACTCTAGAGTGTGCTAATGCTTTCTGTTCCAGGAGTTCTGATCTGAGTTCTGTGCTGCATGTTGGGCTGGCACACAGTGCAGGTGGTAGAGTGCTTGCCTGGCAAACATGGAGTGCTTAGGCTGGGTATGGTGACAGAGGCCTGTGATTCCAGCGCTCTTAGGTGGGAACAGAGTGAAGTCCAAGTTTATCTTCAGCTACACATAGTGAGTTCCAGGCCAGTCTGGGGGTCATTAGACCTTGTCTTTAAAAAAGAAAAGAAGAGGAAGAAAAGAACAAAAGGCAATTGTTGCATGTTGTTTGAATCTTGGAGTTGACAGAATGAAGTTAGTCAGGGGAATGTCTGGCTGGATAGTGCATTGAGATTGGCTTCCCCTGTTTTCTTCCAGGATAGGGATCTAGAGAGGCTGCGTAGAAAATGGCTGAATGCATTAACCAAGCGTCAAGAATACTTGGATCAGCAACTGCAGAAGCTCGTCAGTAAACATGGTAGGAAGAACAAGTTGGACATTTCCCTCCCTGTGGCAGTGCAGCCAAGGCATCTCATCCATAGCCCTCTTGTAACCCGCTGAGGGCCCAGTGTGGTGGTGAGGGTGGATGCTTGCCCTTGACTTGGGGTATAGCCTTTCAGAAGAACATTTATTTGGTTGTAATGATGTCTTCTTGTAATTCCTTTTGGGGATGGGGCCCAGACATACATGTAGCAAAACATCCATACCCCTTAGAAAGTAACTGGGTGAAAGGTGCTGATGTTTCTTGTTGGAGGTACTGGCAGCTTGGAAGCTGAACCAACCTGTCAGACCTGCACCAGAGATCTGTGAGCTGTAAGAAGCCTCTGCAAGTTCCCGTTGATATTGGGAAATCATGTTTACTCAAAGACAGTATGGAAACACCCTGGAGAAATGGCTTAGTGGTTAAGAACACTTGCAGAGGACCTGGGTTCAGTCTCAGTTTTCACATGATGGCAGCTCACAACTGTTTGTAATTCATGTTCCAGGGGATATGACACCCTCTTTTGGCCTCTGGGGAATCCTCCTTTTTACACACACACACACACACACACACACACACACACACACACACAAAATCAATCAATCTACAGAATATGTGGGAACAGTAAGCAGGATTGCTGGCTCCAACCCTGATTCCTTTCTTCCAGACAAAACCGAGGATGATGCTGAGAGGGAGGCACAGCTCCTGGAGATGCGGCTGACGCTCACAGAGGAGAGAAATGCAGTGATGGTGCCCTCTGCTGGCAGTGGCATTCCAGGGGCACCAGCAGAATGGTAAGGTCCCCTGGGGTGACCAGGTACCTCCTTCCTTCCTTCCTTCCGTCCGTCCTTCCTTCCTTCCTTCCTTCCCCTCCCCTCCCCTCCCCTCCCCTCCCCTCCCTCCCTCCATTTATTTTTTGGCAGTGCTGCATTTAATGGATGGTTCATCATTGGTGTGTGAGAACAGAGCTATTTGTAGCTATTTGTTAAATTATCTTCATGAGTTGGATATGACTATGGCCTGAAACTGTTTTATAAATAATATTGTTATTGGCCAAGGTAATTAGGATTTCTGAGAACTTAAATCAATATTTAGTACCACTGCACTTAGCATTAACAAATAGTTAATATGTTAATTACTTGGATCATTCATTCCCTTAAAAGAATGTTAGGTCATAAGAAAATTGCATCTCAACCAGATTTTGATTTTGGTACTTGAGCCATGCTGTCAGCAAATGTTCTCTGACACTTGACAGAAATTAAAAATAGCAAGTTAAGCCACAAGGAGCCCTTAAGTGTGTCGTTTGGCAAGAAAGAAAGCTGTAGACAGGCTGATGGTGAATAGTGAGTGGGTCTATAAGAGTGAGCTCCACAGCCCAGCATGGGAGGCAGCTCCTGCAGTCCATCATGAACCTTGTCACGCCAACTTAGAGTGAGATAAGTCACCTGAATGACATGAGTCTTTTGTGTCTCAGATACTGTATATAATCTGTCCTTCCTGTTTTAGGACCCCAGTGCCTGGAATGGAGAACCACATTCCTGTCATATTCCTTGACCTAAATGGTAAGTTAGAGGAGGCTTCTGGAGGCTTACCTTGATGTAGTGTGACAGAGTCACACTATAGATCTAGCCGCTCATGTTGGGGGGTTGCAGTCACCCTGATGTTAGCATCAGTGCTCCTTGATCCCTAATTTGATGCTGGACAAAGACTGAGTTGTTGGAAGTCAATCTCAGTATCGCTTTTACTTTGGTGAACTCTCTTTTTCCCTCCCTCCCTCCCTCCCTCCCTCCCTCCCTCCTTCTCTTCTTATTTCTGTCCATGTCTTTCTCTCCCCAGAGCTGGGGATTGAGTCTAGGGCCTCACATGTGCTAGACAAGTGTGCTACCACTGAGCTGCAGCCCAGCATAGCAGTGATGACAGTGATGGGCACATCTCCATGTTGCAGCCTTGCTTCTGTGAGAGTGCTGTTTCCCCATCAGTTTAGGATGTTTTTCTATACTGAAAATATGTTCTGACTTCATTGCTCAGAAGAAAACTTCTATCTAGAAGGAACCAGCAACTTGGGATACTATGTTTTCTTAGCATTATTTAATGATTTTCTCAGCTTTTCTGTGAGTTCCTGTGAACTTAACCCTGCTTGCTTATTTTTCTTTTTACATAACTGTTCCCCCAGCCCCACCCCCACCCCCATCCCACTGGTCTCTGTCTATAGGAAGGAAATAGAGATGCAAAGGTAGGTTAGGGAGCTAAAAATAAGAAGTCAGCAGTCAAGCTCCATGAAACACCTGCACAAGTGTGCATTAACGCGAACTTCCCTAAATAGAAAAAAGCCTGGGTGTCCTCAGTGGTCCCCTCACCACGTGGATGTGTTAGGTGTGTTAGGATATCTGAGGGGCCATCATTCTGTGCCTGAGCTCACACATGCACCGGTTAGAGAGACATGGGGCGTTCACAGCACCTGTCTGTCCGTCCTGTGGGGTGAGAGCTGTCATGGAGACTGTTTACCTTGAGCTCTTGAGCCTGGAGGAGGAGTGGGCTCTGGCCTGTTCTTGTGTTGGGCTTCGTAGGCAGCTGAAAAAGCTTTAAGAGATTGGGAAGGACTGAGGTTTAGAAATTTCTTAGCTGCGTGTTTGTTTTCTTCTCCAGATAAAATTTTTTGTTAGCATATAAAATAATGAATTTTATCATGACTTTTTCATATGTACATACATTGTGCTTTCCTCATATGGACCTTCTCATGTTATTCTCCTTGTCCTTCCTATACACCTTTCACGGGTCCCTTCATTCTGCCAAGTCATACTCCTGCTTTCTTAGCGTGTGGATAGGCAGGCAGACAGATGATAGATGATGGATAGATACATAAATAGATAGATCTAGATTTACAGATGAGAGAAAATGTAGTATTTGTGGTTTTTTTCTCTCTTGTTATAGTCTCTCCCCCGCCTTCCTCCCTTTCGACAACTCTCTGCCCCCCCATGTAGTTTCCCTTTTATTTTATATTCTGTTTGGGAAAAATACATGATGTGTGATGTTTGGCTTCTTTCCCTTAACATGATGATCTCTGGTTCCACCCACTTTCTTGCAAATGCCATAATGTCATTCTTCTTTATGTCTGAGTAAAAGTCCATTGTGTAGCTATACCGCATTAGCCTGGGAGGCTGAAGAGACCGTCAGAACTTTGTTCAGGACTCTGCATTAGTGGTCCACACAAGAACACTTATATTTGCTGTGTAATTTACAGGCTTAAGGTGGATGGGGCACTGGGAAGCCAGGCTTGGGACCGAGTGACCACAGGGCTCTGTGCACTTGCCAGGTCCATTAGCCAGTGTGCATTTTTGTGCCTCACCTGTCAGGAACTGCTCTCGCTTTCTTCTTGTCTCTTAAGTGCACTAACGGGCGAGGAGATCGGACTGTGATCCCATCATTACCATTTATGAACTGACCTCTAGAAACCTCTTGGGCATCTTGGCTTCCTTTGCCTCCGTGTAAAATATGACACACGGAGAACAGCTTGGGTAATTTTTTAAAGCACTTTCTGGCTCTTGGGTCTGTGAACTATTAAATGGTTATTACCAATGTTATTTGGGATTGCAGTGCAGAAAGCAAGTGAGGTTTGAAGCAGAAGAATTTTAATAATAAGCACGTTGTTGAGCTAGGGGGCGGGAGGAGGGTGTCCTTGAAAACCATCTGATGTTGAGTGAAAGCCCTGCTTTCAGCGGATGATTTCAGCTCTCAGGATAATCTTGATGACCCAGAAGCCGGATGGGATGCTACCCTGACTGGGGAAGAGGAGGAGGAGTTCTTTGAGCTGCAGATTGTGAAGCAATATGATGGTGAGGTAAGTCAGCATACCTGGAGAAGCAGATATGGAGCTCCCAGTCCTGCAGGAGCCTTTTGATGTCAGCAAGATAGTGGCCTCCACAGTGTATGTGGAAACTCTCTTAGTACCTAGAGAAAGCCAAGCTTGACCCTCACACCCCACTCCATCTACCTTCTCCCTCGCTCCTGTCAGTGTGGACCACATCCACTGGCTGTGGCTGTGCTGTTCCACCCTGAGAAGGAGGGGGGAGGTTGTTGATTCCACTGAAGTACAGGGAGCTACAGACTGGAAGGACATGGCTTTGGTATCTGCTCTGCAGTTCTTTTGTAAGAACTTTCATTACTGGGCCTCACTATGTAGCACTGACTGGCCTGGAACTGGCTAGGTAGGACAGACTGGCTTCAAACTCAGAGATCTACTTCATCTGCCCCCCAAGTGCTGGGGTTAAAAGTATGGAACATGCCTGTCCTAAGACTTCCTTAAAGAGGAGAAAAAGGAAGCCAAGCCTGGTTGTACATATCTGTAGTGCTGGCATTTGGGAGACTGAAACATGAGGAACCTGAGTTCAAAGTCATCGTGAGCTACTTAGTGAGGCCATGTCTCAGAATAAAAAGAGCAAAAGAATAAATGAAGGTAGTGAGGCAGATTCATTGTTGAATGAATCTCATGGTTGAGTCTATGTGATGGGCATAATCCTGGGGGTTATTCCCTGATTTTGAATATGCTTGACAAATGGTACCAGCAGTAGAGCATCTGAGAAACTCATATATCTGCTGTTGGACATTAGCCCTGTTCCCCTCGATCACAGTACGTCCTTCCTTAGCCCTAAACCTGCTTGTGTCAGATGTGACGTGACAGGCTTGGGAGCACTACATGGTAAAGTAGACTATGGGGCCTTGACAGTTACTGCAGTTTGTAATCTTGGACTGGGAATATGGGCAAATCAAATACGATAACGTCCTGGTGATTTCCTGGGTGTGATACTTACCTGCAGTTTACTTGAAAGTGATTGGTTTGCGGACTAAATAGGCAAATGGTCTCAGTGAGTGAAGATCAAGTACACAAAGCCCATGGTACTAAAAAATTTCAATCTTTATTGATGTTTAAACATTTAAAAAACAAGTAATTTAGCAGCAAACAGTCTAATAATATTTTAGTTAATGTTCTGTTGCTGTGAAGAGACATCATGCCCAAGGCAGCTAGTAAAAGAAAACACTTGAGGGTTTGTTTACAGTTTCAGAGGGTTAGTCCCTGATCATCATGGTGGGGAGTGTGGCAGTAGGCAGGCAGGCAGACAGACAGACTTGGCACTGGAAGTGTAACTAAGAGCTTACATCTTGATCCACAATGGGTGTTGGGGTGGGGTGGGGAGAAGAACCAATAGAGCAAAGACTGAGCCCAGTGTAGGTTTTGGAAACCTCAAGGCCCACCTCTAGTGACACCTCCAGCAAGACCATATCTCCTAATCCTTCCTAAGCAATCCACCAACTGGGAACCAGGCATTCAAATATATAAGCCTGGGTACCTGGGTATCATGCTCAATACTTTTTTGTTGTTGTTGTTTTGTTTTTTTGAGATAGGGTTTCTCCGTGTAGCTTTGGTGCCTGTCCTGGAACTAGCTCTTGTAGACCAGGTGGGCCTTAAACCCACAGCGATCCACCTGCCTCTGCCTCCTGAGTGCTGGGATTAAAGGTGTGCGCCACCACCGCCCGGCCAGGGCAGTTCTTGAAAGAGAACCATTACTCAAACTACGTGGCATTTTCAAGAGGGTGTGTGGCCTTGGCCAGGCAAGTGAAGTCTGTCTCTGCTTCCTCTGCAGGCGAAGGCAGAGGCCTCCTGGGACTCTGCAGTACACAGCTGTCCTCAGCTCAGTAAGGGTACTCCTGCTGATGAGCGAGTGTTCCTCATCCTGCGAGTGACAGTCCAGCTCAGCCATCCTGCCGACATGCAGCTGGTCCTACGCAAGAGGATTTGTGTCCATGTTCATGGGCGCCAGGTGAGGCACTAGCCGTAGTGGGTGAGATGAATGACCACAGGCTGACTGTGTCACTAACACTAGGAACTCTGTAGACATGGTCTGTGGAGTTTTGAGCCTGCCTTTTCCAGGTTCCTGTTGCCGTCATTCACCATCCAGTCAGTCTCTGAACACACATGGCCCTCTCATAGGACTCAGGGTAGATTCATAAAGGAGCCCTGCCTTGGGGAAGTCCGGTGGCTCTATTGTTAAGGGTTCTTCTGGAACAAGCAGCTCGAGGAGGTTCCTTAGTGGATCCGTTGTGTGCTCATCTGGGAGCGCTGACTCCTCTCTTCCCAGAAGTCTTTGATTCCCAGTTTGGCTTTGGTTCTAAAACATTGACTAGGAAGCAGTCTGGGTCTTTTGTTTTTGTTTTTATTATTTTTAATCTGTTTTTGTTTTGTTTGCAAAGCAAGGGTTTTCTGTGTAGCCATGGAACTCCCTTTGTAGACCAGGCAGACCTCAAACTCGGAGATCCTCCTGACTCTTCCTCCAGAGTGCCGGGATTCCCACAGCTGCCACCACCACCTGGCTTAGTATAGTCTTAGTATTAGTCTTTAAAGAGCCAAAGTCCATTTGCCTTCCAAAGTTCCTGAGTTCCTAAGTGGGGTGCTGTCGGGTGGAGTGGATGGCATCCTGCCCACAGAGTAATGGGGAATAGCTGTGGAGGGGAGGGAGGCTTTGAGCTGGCACTGTATAGAGTGCTGGATAGGCAGGCAATCAGGTGGCTTTCCCTACAGAAGAGATAGAAAGGGAGGGAGGAACCCTGACATAGAGAGAGTTTTCTAGAAATACTCCAGGTAAGATTTAAACCCTGTGTTATTGGATTTGTAAATGTGAGGATTTGGAAGGTGGGTTCTGGGGCTCCTCATTCACTCTGTCACCTCCTTTTTGTGGGCCATTCTGAATCCACAGGCTCAGATGGAAATAAATCTTCTCATTTGAAAGAACACAGTCATGGTTGACAGACTCTGAGATATAATCTCCACCCCTAAAAATTAATCTTTAGTTCTAAATGTCGCACTGATATCAATCTCTGCAATGAAGACTGGCACAATGCTGTTAAAATCGCAGCTCCTTAGTGCTCCAGTCCAACATCAATAAAATCCAGGTCAGGGGTTAGCTGTAGAGTATTTGCGTGTCTCCAGCTCACTCCCTTGTCTCTGGGAGTCTAAAGGGGTGGAGAGAGGCCTGCCGCTCTGGAAGCTTCTTGAAGAGTGGGTTTCCATTTCTTTTTCTGCTGTCCCGGTCACCTGACCTGCAGCATCCCCACAGAGAGGCAGAGGGGAGTGACATGTATTGTGTGGCAGGAGAGACAGGTTCATTTCTTCCCTGTCAGAGTGATTTGGTGGAATATTTTAACCAGTGCCACTTCCCCTGTCCTTTAGTTCCTTTCCACTGCTTCTTCAGATAGAACAGTGACAAACGCTGGGCAGCATGGTGTCATTGGTTCATGCAGATAGTAAGCATAGTCAGGTGACCCTACGCTCTACCACCCCTGAGGAACCACAGTCATGCCTGGACCACATGTCTGTCTGTCCGAGTGCTACAAGGCATTGTTGGGGTCTTAAAGTGATGAAGGAAGTAAATGACCTCTTCACTCTAAGAGGCTCTGTTGGGGGAGGGTCAGAGGTCAACCTCAGGTGTTCTGAGAGGCTCTTTTATTTTTTATTTTTTTTGCCTTTCTGAGATAGGTTTTGTCTGTGTAACAGCCCTGAAACTCATTGTGTAGACCAGGCTGGACTCACAGAGGTCCACCTGCTTCTGCCTCCTAAATGCTGGGATTAAAGGTGTGCACCACCACTGCCTGACTGAGAGGCTCCTTTAAAAATTAGTTAACCATCACCAAGTGGGAACTCAATCATTATTAGATAGGATTGTACAATTACAGGTTTTTAGCACCAACTGCTCTTCTTTCCCTCAGGTTTCTGCATGTTCCTGCCTCACCTTTTGCCTCGTGCCTACTCACTATTCCCTCCCCTTATCTTTATTCAAGTGTATTCCGCCCTCACGGCTGCTCTCTTCAACCTCTGCAGAATGTTCAATCTTCGCAGCATCTCCAAATGAGTCATCTATGCATTAATTCAACAGTTCAATTCCTAACTGTGCAAAGAGCGCAGTCAGCATAAACAATGACCAGGCACTCTTAAATCATCCTTCATAACGATCCTGCTTTGGTCAAGAATTTAATGCCTGAACTTGTCAATATTCATGGTATGAGACGTCTATCGTGCTGGAGGAGGAAAGTGTAAGCGTCACCAGTCCTTGCTTCCATCTTACTTAGAAGGTCATTTTGTTGTAGCTCGTGTCTTCTGCGTTTATCCAGATGCATGTGGCAGCTTCCAGACCCCAGGTCTGACTTCTCCCTTGTTGGGTGCAGGACCGACACATACTACAGGTGCCAGTCCACTGATTCTGTGCCTAAGTGAGGACTCTGATGCTCCATGTTAGAAGCCTGCTCTACTACTGGCTCTTTGTTACAGCAAACAGAGCTAGCTAGCGGGGGAGGAGTAATGGTCTCTATTTTATTTTTCCTCTAGGGCTTTGCTCAAAGTCTCCTCAAAAAGATGTCTCATCGGAGCTCTATTCCTGGCTGTGGAGTGACCTTTGAGATTGTCTCCAATATTCCAGAGGTAAAGGATTCTCTGAAGTTGGAACTGAAAATAAACACTTAAAGAGCTAGCTCCTTGAAAAGCCACCCACCCAAGAACTACTACAGCCAGTGATACAGGCTGGCGAGATATCTCAGCCAGTAAAGGCTCTTGCTGCCAAGCTTGCTGACCCAAGTTTATTCCATCCCAGGAAGCCACGTGGTTGAAGGAAAGAAGCAGCTCTGCAGGTGGTCCTCTGACCTTCACACAAGTGTGACTGCATCACTCCCTACCACAAACAACAAATAAATGTAAAACAATGAGCCATCTATTTAGGGAAATGCTATAGATTTTTTGATGAGTCTTCTACCTCAAACTTTTAGTATAATGTGTTTGTGACCTTAAAAGTTGAGATTTTAGCATTTTGTATAATTTTTTTTTAACTGAGTAAATGTGTAAGATACAGTGAGAGAGAGAGAGTGTCGAGGAGAGGGAGATGGCACGTGTCACAAAGGACAACCTTTGGGACTTGTTCTCTTCCTCTACCTTGTTTGGAGGTGGGGTCTTCCTCCATCATTAGCCATTGAGCTTCCAGCCAGGTCTCCTGTGTCTGCCTCCCATCTCCTATCATAGGAGGCCTTGCTTCACAGATGCAGCCTACTTCCAGCTTTCTGCTGGGGCTCCAGGGGTCAGGGTCAGGTAACCAGACTTGCACTGTAGGTGCGGCTACCCACTGAGCCATCTCTCTAGTCAAGAACTCCATTTTGAAAACTTCTTATTTTAAAACACAGTAGACAGTAGTAATATGTTAATCACAGGGGCGGAAACCGTCCAATGTAGAGACTTGAATCTGATGTGCAGCCTGAAGAAGGCCAGCAGAGTGAGCTTACTTGCTTTACTCTGAATCGGAGAGTGACGTCTTCAGAGTAGAGGGGGACACAGGTACCGGAGTCCTGGGGCCTCCCCACACACTGTCAGCACTGCCTCCTGATCTTCACTAGGCCTTAGAGTTTGCGAATTGATTCTGCTGTTTGAATAGTAGGTGATCAACACCTGCTTTATAGGCAAACAGCTGCCGGCACCTGGACTTTTAGAATTCTTAAGGCTATAGGGAGCCCACCAGAGGTGACCACTCAGACACAGTGCATAGCCAACTTCAAGTCTTTATTCCAGCTGGGTAGGACCACATCCAGGTACTTGGCGATCTAGGTGTAATCCTGAGTGTTGCTAGCACAGGGTTTTTGAAGGCAAAAATCACACCATGATCTCTCCACAGCTATGGGGGGCTTCACAGAAGCATGCAGTTTAATAGAGACTAAGATAAATAGTTAGCTGTAGGGGTTCTACACACACACAGGCTAAGTTACCTATCCTGACCTTGGGTCCCTAGGATAGAGTTGGGTAATTTTTCATGAGATTCTCCATCAAGAAGACCAAATTCTAGTTAAATCTGAAATGACCTCAGCAAGAATATAAGATGGAGGAGCCTCTGTACTGTCTTGCCCTATTATATTAATGCTGTAAAAATTCTTGTCCCTTAAAGCATCCAATAGTAATTGTTTCTTGAGTTTTCAAAGTTAGCCTTACATATTAAACATGAACTATTTAAGTATTTAACTCAGAGTGAAGCATCTTTGACATGTGAAAACTGGACTGTTGCCAGGTGTGTACATGTCTATAATCCTAGAACTTGGGAAGCTGAGGTAGGAGGGTCATGAATGTGAAGCTAGTCTAGGCTACTTAGTGAGACCCTATTGTAAACAAGAACCCCCCAACAGCCAAGGACTAAGGTGTAACTGTGACAGTGCCCTTGTGCAGCCTGGGGGGGGGGGGTTGGGGAGTGAGGGCTACATTCATTCCCCAGCAGTCATCAGCCAGTCAGTCAGCAAGGAAGCTGTTTGCAGCAGTAGACTGATTATAAATCTTGGACCTAGCAAAGATTACTCTACACTTCATTCATTGTTCTTTCTGGGAATTAAAAGGAAAGGGTTGAAGGGGAATCAGCTTAAACTAAGCACCCTTGTGTGATTGAATGGTTGGTAATTGGCTAAGCTTCCAGAGGCAGCCAACATTGTTTCCTCATCCTCTCCTGACACACAAATTTCCCATTTATGAGCACGGGCAGCTCAGTCAGTAGAACAGTGTGGGATTTCACATCTGTTCTTCAGAGCCCTTGGCCACTGCTACTCCCAAGGGAGGCCTGAGGCAGCGTTAGAAGCTCAGCAACCTGAGTGTCTGTATCAGGCTGCTTCGCAGCAACGAGGGCCCTACCTTGCCCTCCTCTACTCCCTTCTCTACACTGCATCAGCACCCCACTTGGGTACCAGGGTTATTAGGTCTCTACTTTGTCTAGTGGGCTGACCCAGCTCCCATGAATCTCAGGGATGCTACCTTCCTGCAGAACTGTTGTCTTGGTGATTGTATTTCCAATAACCTGCAGAATCCTTTCCAGTAGGTAACTGGTAGTGAATGTTTGTTTGGGAAGTGGGAAGAACTGTGTTTGGAATGCTTGTGAGAGCTACTATTTAACCAGCCTTCCTGGTTAGCCCGGTTCTTGGTGATGGTTCATGATTTCTGGGGGGAAAGTGCATTTTGAGCTCTAAAAGCAGATGTTGAAATGGGACTTTGGATTCCATGAATTTTTTCAGTTTGGAGTTCTATGAATATATACATGTATATGTGTGACTGCATGTATCTGTATGTGGAAGTATGTACATGTGTAGCATGTGTATGTGAAGCATCTGTAATGATGTCTTCATTTAGTTTTAACATGCCTCTTTCTGTTCTTCTGGATGAGAGAGAGAGAGAGAGAGAGAGAGAGAGAGCGTGTGTGCGCGCGGAATATCTGTAGTACTTCCCTTTTCCGCCCATTTTCATCCTGCATCATTGTGTTCTTCAGGATGCCCAGGGAGTAGAGGAGCGAGAGGCACTGGCAAGGATGGCAGCTAATGTGGAAAACCCAGCTTCTGCCGACTCCGAGGCCTATATTGAGAAGTACTTAAGGAGTGTGCTGGCTGTGGAAAACCTCCTGACTTTAGATCGCCTTCGTCAGGTTAGTGATGGACAGCGGTGCTATGGTGGAGTACTGTCTGGCTTACATACTTGACCCTCTAGAGTATGGGGTTGTTGCACCTGAAGTTTGAAGAGTTTACTCACCCATAATTCAGTGATTGCAGTGGGGTTGTTCTGTCTTGTCAAGTCATGGCTGGTATTTAAGGAATGTGGGGAAAATCTTGAGCATGTGTGTTGGCATGCATCTTTCACATGTACCTCTTCTTGGCGTGTTCTCCATTCCCCAGGAAGTGGCCGTGAAGGAGCAGCTGACAGGGAAAGGAAAGCTGAACCGGAGGAGTATTAGTTCACCCAGCATGAACAGGGTGAGTCCCTTCTGCTGCCCTTGGGGAGCTGCTGCCTTTCAGGCCTCTTGTTTGGATGCCTGTCTGCCTCCTTGCAAGGGATCTCAGCTGCCTCTAACTTCCCTGTGCTGGTTTTAAGTGCCTTGTCCCTTCCCTTGTTACATCTGTGCCCCCTCTGCCACTGTGCCTGCTGCTGGAGCCAGGACGCTTGCTTGAGTGTCATTGGCACACATTGCTCATTTGTCCTCCACCACCTGTCCAGCACACGTTGGGAGGCCACAAATGTGTGTGAAGCTAAATATAAGCTAGCTGCCTGACTAGGGCCTGGAAGTCATTTTCTGTGCTTTAATTCATTATTTTTAAATTAGAATGCTTGCAATATGTTAGTAGACCAATTGCTTGAAGGCCATGTAGGAGAGTATGAATGCATAAAATGGGTTATATGAGTTTTATAACTATGGCTGAGATTTGTTGATTTTAAAAAAAGGGTAAGGGACTGGAGAGATGTCTCAGAGCTTAAGACCATTGGCTATTCTTCCAAAGGTCCTGAGTTCAATTCCCAGCATCCACATGTGGCTCACAACCATCTGTAGTGCTGATGTCCTCTTCTGGTCTGCAGGCAGACATATGCAGATAGATCACTTGTATATATACAATAATAAATCTTAAAAAGGGTTTAATTTATATGTATATTGAATATGGAGATAATTGTTGACAAATAAATATGCTCTTTATCTGTTCCTCATTTCCATGAAGAATAGGCCACTTTTGTCCTCGGCTGTAAGTGTTTGTGAGTGACAGGAAGGACAAGTTTCCCACTGGAGAGCCTGCAGGTGGAGAGGTGCAGGCGACACGTCTGGCCACCGTAGGCCCACTCTCAGGCATGCAGAAATGCCACTGTAGTTCCAAGTCACTGCAGTGAGCTCCTGACACATACTGGCATCTGCAGAGATGTGGTATTTGGGATACTATACTCCAAATAGTTTATTTCTCAGATAAAGAAATAAACTGTCCATGGTAGGATCCAGTGGCATTAAACGGAAGACATGAAATGTCTTCTCTTCAGGCCCAGGGAAGTGTCACCTCAGTGGTGTGTAGCAGATACTAGAGCCTAGGTAAACCACCATGGGAGGTACTGGTAACCACCCAGTGGTTTTCACCATCTTGCTTTGGTTGGTTGCTAGGTTGATTGGTTGGTTGAAATTATGTCTTACTATGTCTCTCTGACTGAATTGGAACCAAGCTGACCTCCGACTCACTGTAATCCTCCTGCCTCTGCCTTCCAAACACTTGGATTATAGGCAGAGGTTTGTGAGATCAGGCCCTGCTTGATTTGTTTTTCAAAGAGGACTTTCCAGAAGTTCTCTCTGCTTTTACACTAATCCTCTTTATCTCTCCCCAGTTGTCTGGAAGCCGGCAGGAGCTTAGCCCCTCCCACAGTCTGGGCAGCAACAAGGTGAGGTACACTTAGCTCCTCGCCTCTTTCATCTTCTCAAACCTCTGTATTTGCATATGTCCCAACTCTTACTTCACATCTGAGCTATGCTATATGTATTGGGAAGAGTTCCACATTTGTTTCTCTGATCCTGCCATTGAGATCCACTAACACCCTCTTATTATGAGAATTAAAAAGCTTATTTTGCTAATTTTTTTCTTTCTACTTGTAATGTTCATTTTATTTCTGAAGACAAAACTTCAGATTTGATTTATGATAGTGAAACTATGATATAACGATCTTACAAAAAATAAGAAACATATATTTATAATTATTGTTGTTTGTTAGAAGAAAAGAAAATGTGCAAACCCCAGTAACAGAGTTTTACGCAAACAGAAATTCCCTATTGTTTGCCTAAAAAATGTCAGTGCCCCTTCCAGCTGCCTGATCTGGGGGATCCCCCCACAGTTTGTTCTTGTCACTCTGAGGTGCCTGGCTGAGTGTTGGTGCTGTGTTGACAGGATGACCCTAGAGTAGGTCTGGAGCTTGCATTGTCATGGCGGTGGTGTGAGGTGAAGGAGGAGTTACTTCAGAGGACTGGGGTGGGGGAGGGGTGGGGGAGCTTAAAGACTGACTTGATTGACAGTAGTCCTCGAGGCTAAATGGTGTCCACGAGACTGTTTCTGTTCTTGTTATTCTGTACACGCCTCGTATTGGACATTTTCTTTATGAAAGTATAAAAACAATGAAGATGAAGTTAATGACTAAGGCGGTTACCATGCTGAAACCATAACCATGCTCACACTTGAGCTCACAGACACTGGAGGAGCTGCTCAGCTGGTGCATGGTTTCCATGGCTTGGGCCGAACTGTGATTTAGTTCCTGCATCAGTGGAAGGAAGCAGAGCTTTTGGGGGCTTGATTGTGTGAGGACTTTTAAGTGTGAATATAGGAACTATTAAGGGAAATATATATAGTAGGGGAAAAAAACGTGACTTTGTGTGTTTTGGGGGAGGTGCATCTAACCCAAAGCCTCAGTTACAAGTTCCTTGTAAGGGCTGGAGAGAGGGCTCAGTGGTTAAGAACACTTCAAGAGGACCTGGGCTCAAGTCCCAACACCCACATGGCAGCTCACAACTGTCTGTAACTCCAGTTCCAGGAGACCTGAACCTCATGGCAAAACACTAATGCAAATACAATTAAAATAAAAAAAAAGACAAAAACAGCAACAACAAAACCCAAGTTCCTCATAAGAAGTGGATGAGATTTCTGCTTTTCTATGTCCTCATGCTTTCCTTATCTTAAAATGGAGACAGTGACAGCCAGCAGTAGCATCTGCATCAGAGAGCAGGGCCATGCTTGTCTACCAGGAAAGAGGATGAAGGGACTTATCAGGCGGAGGAGATAAAGCACCACACAGAAGGGACACCTGCTCTCCAGACATCCTGCAAGGGTTGCAGAGAGGTGGTGACCATGTGTGGAGCCCCAAGGATGACCCTGCGGTGCACACAGGCAGGTGCAGAGCCAGAGTCCGCATTTTGGGCAGAAGTTGCTGCATGACCACAGAGGAGTGGAGGGAAGCCAGGGAGGAGGGGCCTTGTTTGGAAATCGCAAGTGACCATATGCTGAGGAGCAGTGGTGTGGGGGGTGGGGGGGTGGGGCAGTGTCAGACTTGGACTGGACGGCCTGAGGGGTCTGTCTGAGCCCCAGCCATCCCATTGTTGACTGGTATGTAGAGCGCTGCATGCAGTTGTCAGTGCAAAAGCCGCAAGCTTATCTGGATTGGAAAGACTATGGAGGGGGACAGAGCTGCCCATGGGGAAGAATAGGAGGAGATGGTGATACCAAGGAGATGGATTCTAGGACCCTGCGGGTAGGAAGAAATGACTAGGGAAGAAGAGGACTAGGTGCCATTTAGAGTAGATTACTGAGAAGCAGGCTGTGGGAGGAGCAGGTGAAGTTGTATTGTGTGTGTGTGTGTCTGTGTGCACGCACACACACAGAGAGGGAGATAGGCAGGCAGACAGACAGACAGACAGATCGATTGATCATGTCGGACCCTTCCAGACTCCTTTGAGATAGCATTTAGGATTGCTTGGGATGATCCTGGATGACCACACGCACCTTCCCAGGCTGTTTCTGCTGAGCCTCTGGCAGTCTACCTGTGCTGTATTGCTCTGCTTAAGGGCACAGTGCTTCTTGTTGCTGTCCTAGGAGCTGCCCTTTTGTGTTCTGGATTTCTTGGGGTTCCTGAATAACTTGGAGAAAATGGCAGTCCTGTTTCCATCTGCTCAGATTTGACTCATGTGATGGTTCTGTCCTCTTGTTTTGGTCTCCCCAGTCTTTCCTATAAACCCCCAAGAGGTGTGGCCTCTGCCTGGGGCTTGGAACAGTTTACCATCCTCAGATCTTGACCTTTATCTTTGTGCTGGGCATCAGGAAACCTGGTTTCCATGGCTGTCAGTTCCATGGTGGAGACACCTTTGCATGCTTCTGTGAGCCTGGCTGTGATCACCCTTGAGTACCACCTTAGGCTTTGCTTTTGCCCCTGGGTCAGGAGGAGAACTGCTCTGTCACAGATGCCTGTAGATAGGACAGGCAGATGGCAGCAGACAAGAACATTCCAGCCAACATCACTTGTGGGTCACAGGATAGCTCCCCATTTTCCTGTGGCGGGCCCCACAGTATTATGTAAAGATCATTAGCTCCCAAATATGTTTTAAGTCATGTCTTTTCACTACTGAGAAGGAAGGGACAAGGTTCACCCTTTGGGCCATTAAGGACATCATTACGTGTGTCATTACATCTATAGAAAATGGGTTATGAGCATTTGTAGGAGCATTCCTTGAGCTGGACAGTGTTCAAAGTGGTAGACAGAAGGTCAAAGGGCCTGTCAAACCCTTACCAACAGCAATACTTACCCACGGTGACTTGGTATGAGTACTAGGGCAAGCACTGCGACATCCTTCCAGGGGCAGAGGAAACAAACACATACACAGGCACATGTACACACACAGACACATGGGCAGAAATAATCCAGGCATTCTTTTGGCCCTAGAACTTTACAGAAGCAGACCATCTTGATTTCTCCTCAAGGAAGTATTTAATGTCCAGGGAGTTGAGGAGTTGAGTCCTACAGATTTCAACCCAGACTCAGGGATGCTAAAAATGCTAGAAAAATGCATTTTGAAATCATCAACTATTATACTCGTGTTAGTTATGTCTATCTTACAGGCTTGTATGAGGTCAGCTCTGGTTTTCTCTTAATCTGTTCACTGCTCTCAGCTCCACGCTACAGATAACACTGGAGGTCATGCTGTAGATCAGCACCATAAGTTAGAATGTGAGGTGTGGAATCCCAGACATCACAGGCCTGTCAGAGAGCATCCACTAGCCAGCTCCAGTCCCTTCCCGTGCTTGTGGTTTCTTTGTCAGAGTAGAGAAGCATCCTTGGGAGCAGGAGTAGCATTAAGAGGTGTCAAGAAGGGGCTGACATGACTGACCCTAAAGAATTCAGTTAATGGAGTAGTGCACATGCGTGCATGTGTGTGTACATGTGGATGTGCATGTGTGCAAGTGTGTGTGTGTCCACCTTTACCTTTATTTATTATTTATTTACTGAAGCTCAGAATTGCTTCATCAAAACTGAATTGATAAAGTAATTAATTAAAGAGCTTGGTTTTCACTTTAGAGCCTAAAGCAAATCGTTCTTGGGATGTCTTCCAATTAAAAATATGAAATGTGACCAAACCGAAGTGGTGTTTCTGCTTACAGTTACTGGATGCATTGCCTCTGTTCTAAAAGAGATTTTTAATAGACGTATTGAAATGGATTCTTTATGATCATCTACCACTGGGTATCTCGATGCAGAATTAATTTCACCTCTTGCTGGCCCTTGCACTGAGACCTTCTGTGGTGCAAGGACAGCTGTCAACAAATTTGTTGTCATCCTAAAGCCATTGTAGAGGAGGTCCTTTCTACTAAGTAGTAGGGCAGGGTGTTGTCCTCTGAGGTGGGTTTGTTTTGTGGTGCTTTGTGAGGTCCGAGATGGAAAGTGGGACCTGATGTATGCCAGGGAATTGCCCTGCGCTGAGCTGTATTCCCAGCCCTCGGGAGTTCTGATGAAGTTTGAGTCAGCTGGTACCTTGAGCATGTGCAAAAGCTTCCTGGAACTGCCATCAGCTCAGCTGTGGCTCTAGAGACACAAGCACACAAGCATGAGTCACCACCCTCAGCCACTTAGCCTGGGGACCGGAAATGACATGGCATCTCTTTATGTACTCTTTGTACTCGTTGTTGCTTTCCTCATTGAAGTCAAAGTCTTTTACAGAAAAGCAAAGACTTATACTTGGTGGAGGAGCAGTGGCATGCTGGAAGACCACAGGTGGACAGGGAGACTCTGTTGGCCTGGCTGTGCTTCTGAGCCTCGGACCCATCCCAAAATCTTGAGGAGTTTTGCTTTTTTTTTTTTTTTTTTTTTTTTTTTTTTTTTTTTTTTTGAGTTCTGCTTCTTAGAACAAAGAGTCTCTGTGTGGGGATCCAAAGAAGCCAGGGTTATTTTTCTAGTATCTCCATAGCTGATTCTGAAGTTCATCAAGGGAGCAGATGTGTAGGAGTGGAGGAGCCAGTCTGGGGAGGTTCCACGTGGTGCCAGGTGTGCATGACCATGGCAGAAGTAAGGAGGTGCCAGTGCCTTTTCACCTTTAGGTCTGAGATGTTTAAGAGAGCCCAGAAAATTCTAGAGCAAAATTTTCAAAGCCCTTTCTCCTCATAGCCCAAGTTCATTCCCTCTGAAGTACATTTGAGTGGTGACTGATTTTGTTTGGTTTATTTTTGTTCTCTCCCCCGACATTTCAGCACAGAGAAACTAGCAGAGCCAGGCAGGTCGAGTTTATCGCAGTCAGGACTTGCCCTGTCCCTGGCGGATAGAGGACCCACGACCCGTTCATCTCTGAGCTGTGCAGGGGGAGGAGGACCGCGAGTCGGGGATGTCTATGGAGTTCTGAGTGTTGGCAGAGAAGTGGGGACCCAACCTCCCTTTTCTGTCCCTAGGAAGTAGAACCCAATCTAGCCAGGGCGCTGGGATCCTGACTCTGGGCAGTAATGCTGGCAGCGGGTGACTGTGAGGTTCCTTGTCTGTCCTGATTACAGGGACCTGTGTTGGGGTCCATGGTCTCTATCTGCCATTATCACAGGCCTGCTATGCTTACACTGCGTGTTGTCTGAGCCTGTCATTTATTTACACTCGGAGTATAGGGGTGTGAGGCAGGACAAACCACTGCTGCTGCTCATCCTCAATGGTGACACTGCACCATGTGCCAGCTGGGAGCCCTGAAAGTGCCTCGGAGAAGTGACACCTCCTCCAGTTGTTACTGGTCAACTCTGTCACACAGCCCAGATGCTGACTGAAGATTAGCTGCTCAGTTTCCTAAGGGACACAGTGTGGCTGTGGCTGCTGCCAGACGAGAGAGCTAAGATGTTAGAATAAATTTCCTCAGAAATGAAGTAAGTTGTCTTCGGAACAACCTTGTGTGAACTTGACACCATGAACAGAGCTCAGTGTCTCTTCTGCTGAGATCTTCTGAAGCTACTGACCTTAGTGTTCAGACATCTGACCATGACACCCCAGAGCACCTAAAATGGGCAACCTCCCAAGAAGGTAATTAAGTTAGAATGCAAAAAAAAAAGAAAAAAAGCTGAAGATTAAGATCTGTAAGTAAGCTTGTGATCTGTAGGTGTGCAGACGCCCAGCTGGGGCTGTATTTCTTACTGCCCTGATCATGTGCTCGGAGTCTGTTTTGTTTTCTGTTTCCTAATGAGTGCCCAGAGAGAGAACATCTCTCCCCCCCCCCTTTTTTTTTTAATGCCATCAAGTGCTGAGCAAGTTCTCAGCGGTGAACATGATCCAGATCACTTAGGGCTTATTGATTTTATGATCAGTCCTTTGGTTGCTGCTAAAAGCAGATAGATTCCTAATCCATGTAGGAACCTGTGGGGCTGCCCCCTTCATTCCCTCTTGAGCCTCCGAGGACTCACCGTCTCTGCTCTGTTTTTTAGCATTCTCAGGGTATCCTAGTTAACCCCGGGTCATCTGTCGGCAGAACACTCAGTTACAGTAATATTAAAATGTTACTTGACCTCAGTGAGAAAGACAGGAGTTGTTACCACAGGACCAAGGGGAACTTAAGATCTGCTCACACTTTTGGGCTCAACACCATGCTGCCCAGAGGCAACTTCCTAGAACTCTGGGAAGAGGAGGCCCCCACCCATTCCTGAACTCCCGTAGAGAGCTCCCAGCCGCAGGAGCCGAGGCAGAATTAAGGGGCATTTATTTCTAAAGGAGCAGTTACAGCCCATCCACGTGGCTGTGTTGAGGTGGCAGGACGCAGTGAATGTTGGGATGGGCTTGTTGAAAGCCACAGGTTGTAACGTGAAGAGAAGGTCTGCAGTGGAGACTCACCACGAGGGGAATCAGCCTCAGTCCACAGTGGAGACTCACCATGAGGCGAATCAGCCCATAAGCAAGTGGCAAGCATGAAGAGGGCCGACAACCAGATTTCTATCCAAGACAGAATAAAGCTTTAGTAATGCTAATTGGTTTATCCTGGGATATTATATAATTTTCTCATAAACTTATTAATTTGAAACAAAATGACTTATCTTTGTCCTTATGTGTAACAGGGCCGGTGGGAAAGTCAACAGGATGTATCCCAAATACTAGTTTCCAGCAGAATAACTTCAAGTCCTCCAGCTCACCCTGTTTCTCCCCAGAATAACCAGTCTTCTGATCCTGGTGAGTTGTCTTCATCTGCTAATCACTGCCATGAAATGTGAGCATCTTTCAGGATGTCCTGGTGGTTGGAGTGTTACCTTGGTTTGGAAGGGTGACTTTATCCTGCATTCCTCTTGATAAGTCACCTTGTGCCCATCTTGGTTTGTTTGCTAACACTTGTGAGTTTTTACCTACATGTTCCGTGATGACTCAGCTTTTACTTACTCTTATGTGTTAGGTTTGCTGTCATGCTTGTGTTAACCTCACACAATGACTTGGGAAGCCGTTCTCCTCATCTCCTCTGCATGGGTTTCTGTGGGACTGGCAATACTTAATCCTGAGATACTTGACAGCCTTGCCCAGTGACGTTGTCTGATTGTATTGATTATTGTTTATTTTCATAAATATCACAGTATTATTGTTTCGTTTTTTTTTTTTTTAAAGATTTACAGCCGGGTGTGGGGCTCACACTTTAATCCCAGCACTGAAAGATGCCTTTAGTAGTTCATACTGCTAGATTTACTTACAAATGACACTTGGAAAATGCATAGAGCAAAAGTTATGTGTCATTGTTTTTATTTTGTCCTGTCTCTTTCTGCTTATTTGGCAGGACTGGGTGGCATAGCAGCCTCTTACTTGAACCCAGTGAAGTCCCTGGTGCCACAGATGCCAAAGCTGCTGAAGTCACTCTTCCCTGTCCGTGACGACAGAAGAGCCAGACAGTCATCTCCCCTTGCACACCAGGTGAGGAAGCCATAGTGAATGTTTCTCTGATGTGTGCTGGCATTGTTGTGTTGCTGTTCCAAAGCTGGAGGTAGAGGAACAGCCCTGTGGGTATTAGAGCTGGCTCTAGCCCTGGGAAAGCCTGTGATAATGTCCCCTGCCCTCCCCTCCCTTCTGATAGCAGAGCTGTTTGAATGTATTGACACTCTATCCTTTCTGTTCCAAAACAGAACGCCAAGTCTGCTACTAATGTGATTTATGGTGATACCGCTCAGTGCAACAACAGTCAGATGTATAGAGGTGCACTTAGTGTTGTTTGTGTTGCCAAGTAGAAAATGTAATTCTATTTTTAATTCTTGATTTCATTTTTCTTTTCAAACTTTTTTGAATCATGACTCTCCCCCGAACTCTCTCCTCCTCAGTAGACAATCAGTTCTTTGACTCAAAGTGGTCCTTTGTCTCCCTTCCTTTAAAAAAAAAAAAAACTTTGCCTAGTAATGGAGTAAGTATCAGAGAAAATGTTCTAGGAAGCTGCTTCTATGCAGCGGTGAAAGGAATCCACTTGGAGCTGCAGCCTGCAGTCATGTAGGCGTTGACTCGTCGGAAAAGGATGACTGAGGAAATACAAACCGGGCAGGTGCATTGTTGAGATGGGTCTTTTGACATCAGCTCCCCCATATTTTGCATGTCCGAGTGGCGGGAATGTAGGTCAGGAGCGGCGGCTCCTGAGGACTGTGTGGAGGCATCTTCAGGAGGGGCGCTGCTGGTGTCAGTAAGCTGTTAGGCATGTGGAGCAGATGGCAAAATGAAACACAGCAATTTTGAAAATGTTGAAACTGAACTTAGCTAAGCAGGTTCAGGGTCACATGACAGTTATAGAGACACAGGAGTGAATGGAGGCTCAGCAGGCAAAGCCGACTTCCGCAGTGGTTTGTCACTATGCACACTGTGCTGTTTTAAACTTGTCATCATTGATTTGAGGGTCTATCTGATTCCTAAAGTAACTTCAAAAAGAACTGCACTTCCCCAGTCTGTCCTGGTGACCATTTCATTTCACCCGCATTCGTGTGCACTGTGGTGACTTCACATCAGCTTCAATGGCCACGGTTTCTCAGCTGTTGTTCAGATGGAAGGAAATGGGAGTCCTGTTGAAGACGAGAGGCTTTTGTTAAGCTACGTTCAGCTCTTACCAGAGCAAGTCAAAGCCCTGGTTGCACGTGAGAGCTCACTTCTGCTCACACTGTTCCTGCACTAAAGCCATGAGCTCTGGCTAGGACGGAAATGGCAGCTGTTAGAGACAAAGCCCCTAATGGGAGCAGAAAGGCCGTCTGTCATATCCAGGTGGCAAGATGTCCTAGAGATTTGGAAGGTTTTCTGAGCAGTTTCTGTGCACTTAAGTGTACTTAGGTTTTGAGCACACATGAGCAAGGCTGAGGCTGCTGAGGCTGACCTTATACAAATACTTTGTGAATGCATGAAAATATAAATTAACATTGGACTTAGTGACAATGCCTGGTGATGCAGCTGAAGCATTAGCTGTGATTTGTGAAGACACTCTCTGGGGAAGGTGTCTCCTTACCCTCAAGGTCGCACAGTCTCTGTCCTCATCTGCATAGAGCTGTCAGCCTTGCTGTCACTAACAGCATGTCCTCCTTGGTGGCCTCTCCTAGGCTACGTGTCTGGGTATCTCCTTGACCCTCTGTATTTATTCCCCTGTAAGCAGTTCTTTTCCTCTGGGTAGCCCACTTCATTCTATGCTTTAACTATTCATATGAAGCATAAGGCTGTGGTTTTGAAACCTTCTGAAAATAAAGCCAAATCTGCATTCTTACTGTGGCTTACAGCACTCACTCTCCAGGACTGAGTGCCCACCTTTGATCTGATTGTGCTCCCCTCCCCCATTGCCATTCTAAGACGCCCCAGCCCCACTACCGTTTATCTTAGGAATGCCTGGAGCACACGTCATTCAGAGTTTCAGTATCTGCTTTTCCTTCCAGTGCTGGCAGGCCCTTTGGTCTCTCCTGCGTTGGTTTAGAGCCGTGCTGTTAAGGAAGCACAGCCAAGTTCACAGTAGCCTTCTCTGAACCAAATAAAAACAGCACCAGAAACACATCTTTTTCCTGGGACTTGCTGGATTTCCGTTTGTTGACTGTCTCCCTCTGGAGTATAGCTCTAGTGGACAGGGCTCACTGCTCTGAGTCAGCCTGGCAAGTCACATACTAAGTGTCTTAGTGTCTGCTTGTATGAACATGGAGATGTGAGCTGCGTGGGCCTCTGTCATGTGTGTAGACAGCACTGTGGATGGGGTGGAGGTGAGACAGGCACGACCGAGTGTGGACCTGAGGTGTCAAGACATTTATGTACTTTCTCTCCTGGGTGGATGGGCATGCCACCCAAACAGACTCCCAAAGGCCTGGGTCTTTCACTGGGATTCAGTTACTCAAAATGTACGCCCCTTCCTCTCCCTCCAGCTCCGAGCCACCGCCTCAGCCTCACTCTCCCTGCCTGTCTGCTAAAGCTCTGTGGGATGGGACTGTAATTGTAAGTGGCAGTAGCAGTTTTCTCTCAACTCGGGTACTTGAAACGTGCTTTGTCTGCTGCTTCCTGGATGTGCATCTGCGGACATGGGGTCTCAGTGCCAGCCAGGCTCCTGCGTGGTCCCCCTCCTCCTTCCATTACTTCACTTGACAATCTTGTATACCTGGTGGTTGAAATTTTGACTTAAAAAAAAACTCTTCCTTGTGGCTTCTCCAAAAAAAAAAAAAAAAAAAAAAAAACAAAACAAAACAAAACCCAGGATCGTCTTATTTGTAGCCTTGGGCTTTGACTTTCTCTATTCTGCTGGTGGAAGTCAGGGCAAGAGTCCTCCCTGATCTTGCAGGCCTGCTCCAGTCTTAGCAGTTCTGGATTAGTCTGCCCTACCTCCTGTGGCAATAGCTTTATCTCTGTGTTGTCTTACAGGGGCCTCCAGGGGAGTGGGTGGGGTAGTAATATCCTGAGCTTGACTGTGGAGATGATGCACTTGTACCAGATGATGTCTGAGGGCAGAAGAGGCCCTGAATCTCTCACATTTCCATCGGTCCATCAGCAGGGCAGGGGGGAGAAAAATGTAGGTTTGTCATGAGACATTGAATATTACAAAAATCTTCATTGGTGTCCTTGGCATTTGCAGTCAGGAGTGTCTGTTACCTCCCCTCCCCCGCCACCCCCAATGCAGAACATGGCACTGGTAGGAAGATGTCTGGGCACTTGAAGCAGGAACCCCAAAGGATCAAGAGGGAAACCCCACATCAGTCACTGCTTCTGATTCCAGAGAACGGGCCAGATGATTTTGGTTCCTGGTTTTGTGGCTCAGGATGTTGGCTCACAATCTTTTCTTTTGTGATGGAAGGTCTTCTTTGTGTGAGTGTACTCATAAAGAGTTGGGCTTCTCATTTTCATGGTGCGCGGTTCTGGTTGTAATCAGTTTCTGTCTGAGTTCCAGAAATGCAAAGATACTGCACGGAAAGAGGTGGCAGCTGACAAAATTGCTGTCTTTGACCTTCTGAGGCACATTTAGTAACGAATCTGGAAAATAATGAACTACAATTAATGAAACCCGCACCCGTGTTCAAGTATGTTTCTCAGACAGCACATACAGTAATTGAAAGGACTTCCTGCTCTCTAATTAGTTAGATTGAATTAATTTGCCATGATAGCTTTCTTCATGTTCTGGAAATCTGTGTTCCCATGAAGCTGTTGGTGTGCTTCAGAGCTTGAGACACCAAATGGCAATCTAGGGAATGAAAGGGTTAACACCAGTGACTTCCCACCAGCCACAGACAGCTCCCCTTCTGCTTACTTCCCTGTGCCTGCAGCTTTGGGTGGAGTGGCTGCAGGAGGTTTTGCTTCACATAGGGTATCCTGGGGCAGGGGACCACTGTCAGATAGTGCCACCCTGTTGAGGAAACTTGAGACCCAGGTAGGCTCGGCCCCTCCATCAGGCCTGGAGCCTAAGCTTTAGGTTATTGCATGGGCTGAATAGATTTCAGCTGAGTCTGATTAACAATAACCAAGTGATAGCGTTCATTGAATCACTGAATCAGAAAGTATTTAAAGAACCAGACAAACTCTGGGAAGAAAAGAGCCCCCTCTACCTATATCTCCTTGTCCTGCTCTTTCCTGTTTTAAAAGATGATCGTGGGCAGTGGGGATTGTGGGCTGCTTCAGAATAGGGAATTAGAAAGTCAAGTCCATGTCTTGCTGGTCTGCAAGGCAGAGTCCAGAAGGAAATGGGAAGACTGTTGAAGTTTGCATAAAACCCTCACAGGAATTGTGTGTTCATCAGAAATCTCAAGTCACCTCCTGTGATTGACAGAGCCATGTGGCGGGCAGGGTAATAGTGCCTTTGACAGAACCTGTCGTGGTCGGTCTGCCCCCTCCCCATGTGGAGAACACATGTAGTTGGATCACCACCTTCATGTGTGTGCCTTATGCTGGTGACAGGGTGATTCAAGGGCACTGTCGTGGCTGTCAGAACACCCACCTCTCCGTTTGCAATAGAGTCACCAGATGACACCGTCATGCCTGACACACACTGTCCACATCAGCCTGACACGCAGAGTGTAAAGTGGAAGGCAGCTGTGGGAACATGGATGTGGCAGACACCAGGCACTGAAGGTATCACCACCTTCCCTGAGCGTGCTTCTGCCCTCACTGTACCCCATCCTGCAGGCAGCGCTCTCTCCCCTCATGAACATGGTCCTTAGACACAGCTCTCCATTGATGAAGTTTCCCTGTAGCTTGGTCTTCAGTAGCATGTGCGTCTGTAACCAGGCACTGCTTTCATCAGAATCTTTAAAAGCTAGATGTTTCTAAAGCCCAACGTCTGGCTTTGTTTGCTTAAGCTTTCCTCATACCATCAGGAAGGTGAGCTGTTGGCTTCTGATTATTTGCAGGAAAAAATACAATTTACAACTCTTATAAAACTAATCCCTACTTGTATTTAAATCATTGATTAATATTTATTAAAATACAAGCTGAGTGTTATAGTTAGGCACCATTTTGATTAAATTGAGGGTAGTAGGTAAACCTTAGAAAAGGTTTATAGATAAGAAAAATGCATCTGAAAATTCAATATTCAGTAAGTTTAAAGTAATTAATTTTTCCTTTGGCCAACCTCTTGTTCTTTTTACCTGGCCTTATGCTAAAATTTATGAGGATCTTTCCCCACGATCTCTGTTTCATTCTCTGTGCTGTTTGTGAAGTAACTGATGTACATGTTTATCCATTGAGAAAACACAAAGACAGCAAACTCGTTGATGTCCTTCTAAGAGTAGAGGGCAAGATGTTCCTTCTGAGCTCTGTAGACAGAGGCACAGGCAGTGCCCAACGTGTGTGTGTGGCATGGGGAAGGGAGTGGTGTTCATCAAGCCAGGATTGACACTTTGAGGGCGAGCTGTGATCTTAGAAATGACTGTTACCACTTCCCGGAAACACTGCCAGGCTGTGGTGGCTGAACAGGGCTCTGTTGGGTCTCAGCAGTGTGCAGCAGGCCATGCACAGGCTCCTTTGGGTCACCAACTCAATCCAGCCATGGTGCTTTTGGCAGTAGGCTATGCCTGAGCCCTGGTTCTGGAGTGGGAAACAGATCATTGTATTCAGCCTTCTCGTGGGACTTCTTAATATTTATGGTTGTGAAATACTTTGCAGTCATTTTTATTAATAGTTACCAGATGTGTCATAAGGATTAATGAACTTATGATCTAAAATGTTTTGAGCTCCTGAAATAGAGGCAGTGTCTGTGCAGGGAATATGGAAAAGAGCATTAAGATGCAAACAGTTGAGCTCGAAGGGTGAAGCTATGTGTGGGAAGGAGCAGTGGCTCACATAAGGTCCAGTGTAGTTTGTAGATGGATCTGGTACCCTTACAGTGACCGCTGCACTCATCACAGGCCATTGTCTCACATGGGAGGCTCAGCCCTGCCCACCGTGCCCTCGTGTCTGGATGCACACAGTTCCTCTCAGCCTGGGTACTGGGTCTGACTTTTCCAGCCTCCAGACATCTTCCTCCTGAGCCTGAGTGCTCATTTCTGTGTCTCTGCCTTCTTGCCTCAGTTCAGGCCCTTAGCTCTCCATAGAGCCACTGAAACGACGTCTTAATTGATCCCCTCACACTGAATGTCTTCCCTTTCTAACCAGTCTCTCCAAGCACTCTTCTCACTGGCCCCATTTGGAGAGCAGCTGCCTTTTGTGCACTCACAGACTTCCCTACAGTGCTGACCCTCTTCCTCTGCCGGAGCTTCTCAAGACCCAGAAGGAGTAACTTCTCCTGGGGAGATGAATAGGAGGTGCCTTATACACAGTCCCATCCCTGCTGTCCGCCATGTTGCTCAGGCTGGCCCTGCATGGTCCCACGGTCCCTTCTCCTCTGCATCCCCTCAGCCTTAGATCCTTCCATCCTGGTATCCCTTCCACACGCTTCATTTTAGTCACTTGCTTACAACCCCCACCCCCATCACCACCAGATTGCCACTCCCTAATGAGAAAATGCTGCGGACATCGAGACCTTGAGAGTCTTCGGGAATGGTAACACATCAGAACCAGGGCTCGGTCTGCTAATTCCTGCAGCTGTTTTGTTAGGGAGCCACTGGAGCTTACAGTTGCTGAGTCATGAGGAGTCCGAGCGTCCTTCCACGCTCACTGTGACATCAGCAAATGTCTGTGCTAGTGGCCACTGTCCCATCCTGCTAGGCTTGTATGTTTTCATGCTCTAGTGGTGGCAGTTTCCACCTCAGAGGGACAATTCCCCAAATCTCATATGTTTCCAGTCAGACCCAACTGAATCTTGCAGTCTGAGCATGAGAAATAAACCTTGTACTGTCTTGAGTAAGAAACACACCCTGAAAACCTTTCTGTTTGGGTGGACTTTGATCTGCGGGGTTAAGAATAGAGGCAGCATCAGGTCTCCCGGACTCAGAGGTGGAGTGCGGGTGCACACAGAAGAGGACTCCACTCTCAGAGTGCCAGCTGCCCCGAGTGTGGTTGGGGGCTGGGGGCTGTGGAGGTGGTGCTAAGACCAAGAACTTTTCTTGTGGTCGAGGCATGGAGGAGGAGGCAGGGAGTCTTGGAGTTCAGGCTCTTTGAACTGCGTGACAGTGGCCCTGCTGCTACAGGACACCCTCTCGTGTCCACTGTCTCAGCCACATATGCTCCTAACTCGTTCCTCTGCCCACCCTCGTCCTTCCATCCTGCTCCTGTCTGCATTCTCCTCGGCACCTTCTTGGGGCCATCCCATCACTTTCAGTGGATAAAAGTAGCCCTGTGACCCATGTGGCTATGGTGTCACCTTTGCCAAAATGTGTGTGTGTGTGTGCGTGTGTGTGTGTGTGTGTGTATGTACATGTGTGTGAGTCATTTGCAAATGAGAGAAGGTGGACAGTCATGCTTAGGCCTGAAGGCCCTGTCTCACAGTCAGAACTACACAGAATTCTCAGGGCCTGTGATCCTGGGAACCAGAAGGAACTGAATGGAGGCTTGGTTAGTTTACGTTTCTGCTGTCTGAGCAGCGAGCAGTTGCCATACCCCTGGCTTTTCCTCCCTGGGGTCCTCTGGTAAATACTTCAACCCTTCTAGGTCAGAATGGTGACATGAGTCGTAGTAGAGCTGTGGCCACTGAACAGGGAGAGGGCAGCCCATGCTGTGCCCCCTGCCTAGTTGTTGTTCCTGAGCAGAGCTGGGGAAGGGGACACGGAAGCCAGAATTGGCAAGTGCTGGAGGCAGAAATGGTTCCTGGTTTCTTCCAGAGACCTTCACGCTGCTGTCTACCTCTTTGTCCCATACTGCTGAACTCACTGCAAGATGAACCTGGCTCCTGCTTCCTCCTTCTGACTTTACGCTTTTACCCAGATTCTCAGCTTTCCTCTAATGCTCCTTGAATCACGTGTTTGTAAGTCAAGAAGTCTTCTGCTGTGATGTTTCACCCCCTCTTTTGGGCTCTTCTCCCCGAATTTTCTTACTGCTATGTCTGCTTGACTGCAGCTGTCTTTCCTATCAGTCTGCACTGCACGGTCAGCGAGGCTCTCTGACTCTTGGCTGTCTTCTGCTTGCTCTGCTAGGAGTCAGGTGACTTCTCTTTTTTTCCCTAGCTTGGTTAGTCTGGGATGCCCAAGGCTGCCCATATGTTCTTGTCTGCTTGGTGCTCCAGCGAGAGAAGCTTCCTTCCTTCTCAGTCCTGTGACGTTACGTGCTCTGAGTGCGCTCAGGTTGTCTCCCAGCTCCTGACTCCTGCCCCAGTTACTCCGTGTAGAGACTTGCACTTAAACAGTCTATCCTTGGTCAGCATGTGTCTGTGACCACAGAGCAGCATGACACTTGTATGTATGTCTTGTCTCTGGCTGGGGCGAGCCTTCACTGGGTTCCTTTCTCTTGTGGTGTGGACCCTGGAACCCACAAGCCTAATTGGTAGGAGTGTGCTGGAGTTCCTGAGTGTTGTGATGTCTCCTAGTGACTCCTGGCAGCTTTCTGCTCTGTGCCCCTGTGCCCTTGGTGGGTCTCTCACTCATGCACTTGTCTCCTCAGCCTGTGCCCCGAATCTTGGTGCAGCCTACCTTCTCAGATGCCCGGGCAACGAGGACAGAGGAGGTGAGTCACCAGGTTGGGGCTGTTCCACTTGCAGAGGTGGCCCTGACACTAGCTAGGATCCTTTTGTCCACACCTGCCTTTCCCCCTTTGCTTCTCACTTTGATAATTAACTACAATGTAGGTCACTGTCTTCTCCCTGCACAGGCTCCTTGTTACACTTGGCTATTTTCAACCTGCTAATCATATGATTGCTAAAGTCTTTGGTGCTTGACTGCTAATGTAGTCTGTGCTTTAATAGCTCACTGCTAGGCAGAGGGGATTTCTATAAACAGAACCATCTCCTTGTGAGCATTTGCTTAATTCTCAGTTTTACATTTCATTCTGGTTCATGATATCTGTGTGAAGACTGATGCTAAGCTCGGAGGAAACCATCTCTTATGGTAGCACTCACCATCCCATGAACAGTAGGCCTCCCTTGTCCACTTCCCCCACGCCTCCAGTCTCGGGAGATGCCATGTCTTCACAGGGGAAGTTTACTCATTCAGTCAGCAGCAAACAGGGCCCAGTGGTTTGAAGGAAAAGTCCCCCTTCAGGCAGCATCCCATTTTGAAAGTGCCCTGTCACTCCAGTGCCTTCCTGGTGTCCTAGCCCTCTCAAGGAGTCCCTTCCCCTGGGAGCACAGTCGTTTGTTGTGTGGACAGTTTTGAACAAGAGCAGGACTCTCACTGGCAAGGCCACCTTCATCCTCATGGCCTCACGACCTCTGGACATTCCAGAGGCAGCAGTTAGGTTGCAAGTGACAGATCACCTTCAGCCATGAGGAACTGCTCGCGAGGTGCTGGCATGGTAGGCGGCAAGTATATCGTCTCCCCTTCTACCGTCTTTGGTCTGTGCCATCACTGTTTTGTCCCTTCGGTGGGGAACGTGGGCAAGCACTTCAACTTCCCTTGGCTTTACTGTAAATGACTGTGTCTATAGTTCCTGCAGTCTGCTTCCCACAGTGAATCAAGTGGGACACCTGCCACCTGAGGCTGTCTATGCCTCTCCTTCATGCTTCTCTATGGCCAGAGCAGCCTGGATGGAACTGGGGGTAAGCGTGGAAAAGGCCCTCTCTCAAAGCCACAGGGCATGTCCAGATTCTTTCGTAGCTCTGTGTATTCTACTCCCCACATCCAGCAGTAGCTAACTAGAGTAGGAAAGAATAAATAAAGCATGTCTAAGTTGCGGAAGAAAAATGATTGAAGGATTGCTTAATCTCTCAGCATATTTATGGCGATGACAGTTATTGATCTGCTAGATTGAGTAAGTTTTCAGTGAGAGCCCCATCACAAAAATGGGCTGTTAATCTCGAGAGGTGCCGTTAATTCCCTCTCCAGAAAGGGCGCCTTGTGGGCAGCGAAGGCTTCTGGAAGCAGGAATATAAATGACAATTCACGGGAAATGCGTGATTTATCAGACTGCTGCGTTAAGCCAAGAAACTGGAAAAGACGTATAGATCTTAGCTGCTTCCCAGTTCAAATAAATCCTGTATTTCAATGGGAAAGTGACCACAGCTGTACATAAATATTGAGATGCAGCTTCCCTTTCCCTGTGCAGCCTCTCACCTTGTTTCCTTCCCACCGTTGTCCCTGGCATGTGGGTACAGAATTGGGAGTTGGTGCTCTGCTCCCTCAGGCAGCCTTAGTTATCTTTTAAAAGAGTGTCCTACACTCACTTCCCAAACACTGGGCCTAGCAGGTGCCCTGCCATTACTGCAACATGCTAGCTTTGTCTGTCTCTTCCATCTGGTAACTCGGACAGAGATGTGAAAGGCCATTGCCCCTGGCTCTGTCCTTGCTTGTGAAAAACCCTGACCCATGTCCCAGGATTAGAGGGCCCCAGCCCCGACACCGACAGCCAGGAAAGCCAGCTTCTAGAGAAAGAGTCATGGCCACAGGAGTCCTGGGTCCCCTCCTTATCCTTGACTCCCAGCCTGAGCACCCCACCCAGCACTGTCTGAGGTCAGTGCCTCCTGGTATCTGCATTGCTTGCTAAAGCACTTTCAGATCCTCTAGTGAGGTCATCCTTTGGATTTGACCAGAGAAAAGTGCTCCTTTGCCCTCTTTATTGTGTGTTTCTGTCTCACTGTGAGAACAGTGGTGGGTGAAGGCGTCTGCTTCCATGGGAACAGTTACCTGAGACCAGGAAAGCTGGGACAGGCATAGTGAGGTTAAGTGTGTACTGCTTCGTGCTCCCTGGAACAAGGAGCCATCCACGAGCACGAGTGCAGGGATGAACATCTCTGTGGAAGATGAGCTGCAAATGCAGTAGGGCTTGTACCATGTTGCTCGGCCACTCCTGAACACAGATATATAGCTCAGGCCTCACCTGGCATTTGGCTCCAGGGCCAAGCAAGCTCTGGCTATGTTTCCTTCAGATGTGTGCTGTCCCTCAGCCTGGAACAGCTCCTACCCAGGCTTCAACATAGAGCTGGTAGAGCTAGCCTGTGCTTTGATTGTGTGGGAAGGCCTTTTTCAACTCTCCTCAGTATATCTTTTGCCCTTCTGCAGGCTCAAGGAGGCAGCCCAGTGCCTGGTGGGGCTTTGGAGTCCGTGGTGCAGATGGCGGTCCCTGCAGTAAAGATCTGTGACAAACCTGTCAAAGTGTCTTCCTCGCCATCTACCATGGTGGTTACTCAGCCCCCAGAAGGGCAAGATGGCCCCCCCAGTCCCTTGAGTGAAGCTTCCAGTGGCTACTTTTCCCACAGTGTCTCCACTGCCACCCTGTCAGAAACATTCACCCTAGGCCTGGACACCACAGGCCCTGGCAACCAGACACCTGGGTCTCCCCCTGCCCTGAGTCAGGTCACCCCAGAGCCTGAGCTGGCTTTCCTCTCCTGTTCTAAGAGCCATCCACCTGCCCTGGAAGAGCCCCAGGTACTGCCTGCCACACCTTCTCAAAGCATAGAGCTGGAGGTTCCCAGACCACCCCTTCTTTCTGAACCTACGTCTACTGTGCCCACATCCCCATTCAGAATCCGGAAAGTGCGGACCTCAGAGCTTAAGTCCTTCACAGGCATGCTGGGGGGTGCCTCCTCTGGAGCTGAGGAGGACCCACTGGCTTCAGAAGAGCCCAGCCATGCTGGGGGACAAGCCCTGGGGAGGCTAGAAGTGACATCTGACTCTGAGGAGGCCAGTGAAGTCCCTGAGTGGCTCAAGGAGGGAGAGTATGTTGTTGTGGGCACCAGCAAGACCGGCATCGTGAGGTACATTGGACCCACTGACTTCCAGGAGGGGACATGGATTGGTGTGGAGCTGGACCTGCCTTCAGGTGAGTGGGCTGTGGGTGCTCCTGCTGAACGTGCCCCTGGGATGTGCCCAGTGACATCAGTCACACTCTTCAAGCCCCCTGACCCTTCATAAACCAATGCTAGCATGTCTAAGGTCTCTAAAACATCAGAGACCCAAGGGTCACCAAAAACCACTATGAACTTGGTGTAATGCTTTTTACATCTGGCTGTGTGGCCGAGACTGGTTTAGAAAGACTTGGGCCCAACAATCCTCTTGCTGTAGCCTCACCATTACCTGGGGCTATAGCTGGTTGCCACCACGCCCAGCATTCTCTGTAAAGTGGCAGTAGCACTACCCCAGGCTGCATTCAGTGCTCTTGAGACTCCAGGAGCTGGTTGCTCGAGGGAAGGTGGAGTGTTGAGGACTCTTGACTCTCAGGGCCAACTGCAGAGCTCAGAAGTGGTCAGAAAGCAGGGGAGGTCCTAAAGAATCACTTGCCAGACTTCTATCCAGACATTTCCCAGTGCTGTTTTCTCCCTCAGGAGTAGACTCTAGGGGCCCAGCACCCTGGCCTCTCAGGCCCTTCCATCCCTGTTGCAGATGCAGGCCAGGCTTTATTGGGTACTCATTTCCCACCTGCGCCAGTGAAACCTGCAGTTCAGTGCTTTTGAGCATACCTGCTGAGCTGGCCGCCATCACTGGGCTCTGTATTGTCACATACTTGTCACCTCCCAGGGAAATCTCATGTCCCAGCCCTGGGTTACAGCTAATCTGCTTTTTGTCTGCAAGTTTATGGGAGGCCATGATCTGGGCTTGGCTTCTTTCCTAACGTGTGGCCAGGGTCCCCTTCTGTGGTGGGGCCATTGCAGCTCCTTCCTGTTTATGGCTGAGCTCTGCTGCATGGATGTCTGTGCTCTTAGGCTGCTCTCAGAGCAGGCTGAGGACAGCCACATGGACGCAGGGGCCCATCCCTCTTGCTCAGCGTTGAGCGTGTGCAGAGGGCAGATGGTTTCCAGAGTGGTGGCCCCCTCGCAGTGCTGGAGGGCCAGGTGTGAGCATCTTCTCCCTTTTGGAGCACAGAGAGTTCATTGGTCTGGGCAGGGGAGAGATGAGAGTGCAGCGTTTGGACTGCAGGGACACTGTGGCTGAGGTGTGCAGTCCACTGGTCCTGCAGCAATAACTGCCCAGGCTGCCACGAGAGAGCTGGCTCCCTGCCACTGTCTGGACACTCAGAGCTAGCAGTTTTTGCCAGGGTGGACTCCAGCCTTTAGGAGGGCACTCTCAGAGCCCAGCACTAGGCCCTGCTGTCTCTCCACCAGCCTGTGACCTCATAGGCCCATTCATTTCTAACTGCAGGCGCAGGCCAAAATGATACCCTTGTCCCTGAGCCAAATGCTTCCTTTGAAGTCACTGTCTTTAAAAATAATCTGACACAGAATAGCTTGATTGGAAGTGGCTCAGGATGATAGCTGCCGCACGGCTGGGAAAAATTTCAGATCTGCTCTTTGCAACGTGCAAAGGGGGATTCAGGAAGAACTTTGTGTCTTGTGTCTGCAGCTGAACTCCAGAATTAAAGAGAATTAGTAAATAATTTACTAACAGGAGCTACCTAAGCACATGCTTTTGTTCACATCGCTGTGCTAGGTTCAAATTCACCATCATGATGGTGAGCGACATCCCCCACTTGACTTTTAACTGTGCAGAGGGGAAAATGCTACAGGAATAAGATTCTGATGGGAACAAGCACTGTGAGGGAAAGAAGTGTGCTGAGAAAGGAGGAGGGCAGCTGTCAGGAATGCCACGAGCTATTCAGAGAAACAAAGGACGCAGGAAGCAGAGCTGGGAAGGCTGCTGCCATCAGGGTGGGGCAGGGCAGCATGGCAGCACTCCTGAGTGTGGCCCAGCTCCCTGTGTGTGAGGACCAGCAGGAAGACAGCTCTGAGGCCTGAGGGGTGCCTGGTGCCTGCATCTAAGGGTTTGTGGGAGTTAGTGCACTTTGGTCAGGGCTTGAAAAGATCACTTCTTGCAGAATATACATGGGGAGTAATGGGAACAGGAAGTTTACTGTGAGGAGTGGCAGTTGTATGGGCTGGAGAGGATTGTGGGTAAGGTTGTGGGAGGTGTGGTGAACAGTGGTCAGGGTTGGGGAAGATGTGTAGAAGCCGGGGACAGATGGTCAAAGGGGGATCATTTGGGAGGAGTGTCAAGGTGACAGATAGTGTGTGACGTCAGAACAGGTCACGAGGGGCCAGAGAGCTGCACGTCAGGAAATCAGGGAAGGACCCTGTCTCACGTGATCCATGCTAGGTGCTCTGGAGGTCCAACTGGGGAGTCATGCCTGGACTGAGCTGTGGTCTGCATGCAGCCAGCTGGGCCCTTAGCTGAGACCAGATGAGGCGGAGCTGGGGTGAGAGGTAGCCAGTTAAGAGATTGTGGCAGTGACCAAAAGGGTTATGTGTGAGGATGTTTGAAGAGAGGCAGAGCGACCACTGCAGGCCCTGGCTACTTCCCAGAGATGAGCAGGCAAGGCAGGCACTAAAAGAAAGATAACCTGGTTACCATGGCTCCCGGGTGGGCTCTTCCCTGTCTACTCCGTCTCCCTCTCACATCCCCTACTCACCTGTCAGAGGAAGTTGTTGCTCCTACAGTTCTTGACAGCCCAGTGTGGCATCTGCCAGCCTACTGTGTGGCATCTGCTGACACACTCTGCCATGATTTTGCCAGCTTCTTGGATGAATCTGGGTCACCTGCCCTCCTAAGCTTACGTTTGCGTTCTCAGGAAAGGGACTGGTGCTCCTGGAGGAACAAGAGCCAGCTCTGCCTTGGTGGCCTCCCCAGTCCTCAGCAGGTCTCTGTCCAAGGCTTATTATCTCATGCTTGAGAGCACAGGGCTAAGGGTCTGTGGGTCCCTGGTGCCACTGTTTGCTGTCTTGAGAGGCTGCTGCTCTGCTCTAGGCTCACTGAACCACCTGTTTTCTGGGTTGGGTGGTGGCATGGGGGTGGGCATGTTGGGCACAGTGAGGAAGGTAACATGGCGCCTCCGTGACACATCCTCCTTTTCCCACAGGAAAGAATGATGGCTCCATTGGCGGGAAGCAGTATTTCAAGTGCAACCCTGGCTATGGGCTTCTGGTGAGACCGGGCCGAGTCCGCAGGGCTACAGGCCCTGGGCGCAGGCGCAGTGCAGGGCTTCAGCCTCAGGGAGCCCCAGAGGCCCGCAGGAGTGCTACCATCTCGGGCTCTGCCACCAACCTGGCCTCACTAACAGCTGCATTGGCCAAGGGCGACAGGAGCCACAAGAATCCTGAGAACCGGAAGTCCTGGGCCAGCTGAATTGCACCCCACTCCTGGTGGACACTGATGGGAAGGGGGAGACCTTCTGGTACCTCCCTGGAGGACGCCCTTTCCATGGGAGCAAGGCCATGAATGCTTTTTGCACGATGCAGGGATGGTGGGCAACCTGGTTCTCCGTCCTCCCTGGGAATCTGGAAGCTGCATTTCTTCCTCTACTTGATGAAGGCAGAGGCTCCTCAGCTGCGCTTCTCCAGCTGGGGGGGGGAAGGTTTTGGGAGCCCAGAGACTTTGAGGGATGGTAGTTGGCTGGCAGGGCTGGAATCAGGCCAGTTCCTCCCTGCCTGCTTGAAATGGGGGGAGGGGTCCCAGCCAGGTTTGTAGGGCTCCCCTTTTCCTTATTCTGCTGACTTTACTAATGTCTTAATTTAAATAATGACCCTAACTAGTGTCTTGCCCTCCACAGACAGGAGTTCCCTCTTGTGCCTGGGGAGCAGCCCGTACCACTCTCAGTGCATCAGTCTCCCTAACCCATGTCCATCCTTCTGCTTGGCACACGGGGTTGCTGGGAGGCATCTTGGCTGGTGTCCAGTCTTTATACCAGAAAGTCTCTCCTTTTGGCTATTCATTCCCTAACAGGATGCTTGAACTATATTTATTTAATTTATTCTTTTCAAAAGCTGAAATAATCAGTGACCCCCAGCCGCTGCCTGTCCCAGCTTATCTGCCTAGGGCCTGCCTTGCACTCACTGCCTCTGGCTGCCTGGAGCTGCAGCCTTTTGGAGGGTGGCTGCTGGAGGGGGCCAGCAGATGAAGCCACTCTTCTGTTGCTAGATTGCAGATACACCATGGCCTTATTGTCACCGGGGTGAAGGCAGGCCCAGGGGCTTGACACAGCTCAAGCCCTTAGTACCTTGTTTCAGGAAACAGCTGGATAGTGTTTGACTCAGGGCAGTTCCTAAACCCTGACTACACCTGTGGGCCACCAGCTGGGCAGGCAGCGGTGAGGGGAGGTCTGCCCTCCATTTTCCTTCCTTGGATATATGCTGCAGTCATGGTAGATCCCAGGACATGACCACCTCCTCCCTGGAATGTGTGTGTGGGCTGAGCAGGCAGCTCGAAGCCACCCAGTCCTGTTGTCCCAGGTTCTGCCCTGTTCTTCAGCTCAGAATGGAAGTTATTCTTGGCAGCTTGTTGTAAGTTTTGACCCTCAGAGTCTTTGATTTTTCGAGACAGGGTTTCTTTGCATAACAGTCCTGGCTATCCTGGAACTTTGTAGAACAGGCTGGCCTCAAACTCTCTGACCCTAAAGAACCACCCCCAGAAGGCTTTTGTTGGGGAATGGGTTTAGTGGCCCTTCAGATCACCTCAGCCTCCCCAGCCCTGTGGCCTCCATGCTAGTGTTGCTGGCACTCAGTCTGGACAGTCTGTGTTGTCTGATTATTAGCCCAGTATAAACCTCACTGCATCTGCGTGCCCAGACCGAGCAGAGGCTGATTCAGGGCAACAGAAGGATGGCGGTCTCCCTGGCAGAGCCGCAGACCCTGCCTTGTGCCTGCATGGAAGCCCCAGCAGGGGTGGGGTGTTGAGAGTCATACTCTGCTCTAGTCACCAGGGGGCCTGGCTGGCAGAGGTCTGTCTGGAGAGACCTGCCTCTTATCTCCTGGAACAGCACAGATGAGGCAGGCACCAGGCCTCGTAACTCCTTCAGCTGGCATTTTGGGGATCCCCTCTAGATGTGTGTTGCTGAGCTAGCACTGCCAGTTCTGCCTGGCTTGTTCTTGGGGCCAGCACAGAAGTTCTCGATTGTGTTTCAGTTAGAGGTTTTGTCCAGTCAGCGTCCATGCTGTCCCCCAGAGAGCAGTGCAGTCATTCTCTGAAGGGGCCAGAGTCCCAGAGTATCTCCTCCCTCTGGGGCGGCCATGCAGTGTGTGCTAGGGAGAGCAGTTCCTGTAGGCATAAGGCCAGTATTGTTATGCTGGGGGAAGGGACATTATGCCATCTGTGACTAAAACAGGATGTAAAGGGATTGCTGACTTCATCTTGTTAGCTGGGGCTCTCCAGAGCAGTGCAAGTCCTGAGTGATCCAGCTCGACCAGCTGTTGTCTGGTGGTTCTGGGACCTTCTCTCCTTCCAGCCCACTTTCCTCCCAGCTCCTTGGACCTGAGGTTCCCCAGCCCTCCCCACTCCCAAGCTGCTGAAAAGCACCATTCCCACGGGGCCCTGCAGGACAGCCTTCAGGTGAAGCGCTCCAGCTTCCTAGGTAGCTGGCCCAAACACGGCCAGGACTGCTCGGCCCTCAAGTGGTTGGTGCTGGGGCCCAACTGTGGGCTGTGTTTTGTAAGGGCAGTCTGCCTTCACAGAAGGCTCCTCGCTCTCACGTACCTTGGTGCTTCACGCCTTTAATGGGAGTGAAGTTTGGAGCCTCATGCTGGCAAGTTTATCTTCATGGGTGTTTCTTATGAGCCGTCCCTGTAGCTGAGAGGACCCTGTGTGTGTGTCTGCTATGAGGGTAGGGAGGTGACCGCAGGAAAGCTGGCGCTTCAGGGTCGGTCTGAAGAGATGGAGCCTAGGTCTTTGCAGGCCTGCAGGGCTTGCTGCACCCTCATGTCCCCTGCTGACTGGGCTGCTATACTAGATGAGGCCACACGGGCCAGCTGCAGCCTCGATCTGTTACTCCATGCTTTTCTGGAGCAGGCTGACACTAACTTGCAGCTGGAAAGTGGTGATGTATAGGGGTCATGGTCGCTAAAATATCAGGTCGTTTAGGCAGGTAGTGGGTGTGTAGTTGGGGCCCAGGACTAAGGGGCAGAGGGCCATTGTTTCTGGGTTGTGTTTAGGGACATGGCCCCTGAGGAGCTGCAGAGATAAAGATGGTGTCTCCACATCTGTGGTCTTCCCCACCACTTCTCATACCTTAGAGGCTCCATGTGGGAAGCAGGTGAGTGGCTCACACAGCATTAACCCACCTGCCCAAGCTGCCTGTGTATGCGGTGTGTTGTGCATGGAGGGTGATTTGAAGCTTCTTGTGCCTCAAGGCCCAGGCCACCTCAGGTTGAGACTATAGGGCCATCTCTAGTGCCTTCCTTGGGGCCAGTGTCTAGCCTGTGCTTCCAGCCCCAGACACTACCCAAAGCATCTTTCTTTTAAAATCTGTGGTGCCTTCCTGGTGGGCTGTGGATATCCATGGTGTGGGGAGAGTTGGGAACAGCACGGGTGTGTGGATCATATAAATACGAGCTCACATGAAGTGATGTTGATTCCAGGATTACAGTGATTTGGTGCATATTAAATGGGAATTGAAAATCCAAAGACTCTGTAATGAATAGTAAAGATGATGATTTATGTTGTACGATGAACCAAACTACTGTAATTTTGTACCATAAATGCCTTTCTATCAAGTGACCAACAGCTTCTAAATAAAGCCAGATGGTTTCTTGCTTATGTCTGAGGTCAGTCCTAGCTGTTCTTCTCTTCCCTCACCTCGGGCTTTGCTCACTGTTCTGTCCCTTGGTGCTGGTCCCAGGGCTTTTCAAGATGGACAAGAGGAGTTCAAAGAGCAGCAGGCCCCAGGGCACAGACTTCTGTGCTCCATAGATTTGGAAGTAACCGGGCTTCAGGGCTAGCTAAGCACAGGTGGCAGTGTGGATGTGCGGGTCCTCAGCTGTCAGGCAGGGCCGTCACCATCTGCTTCAGCCTGTGGGATAGGCCCCACTCTGGACTCAACTAGAGAGCGAAGAGCCCTTCTACTGCTGCAGACATGGACATACCCTGGAACAGCTGTTTTAGGAAAGAGGCATCAATTAGGGCTGTGGCTGGCCAGCAGGGATGGATCAAGTCCCTTTGGGCTGTGGAACCTGACTTTAGGCCTGCTTACCAGGATGCCTCTGCTTCCCCTGGAGCGCCATTTTCAGCAGACAGGACTTGCTGTGTTTTTCTCCCTGGCAGTGCATCATTCTGCCCAACTCTGGTAGGTAGAATGTCCTGGGAATGCAGGGTCAAGGCCACAGCCACAGGCAGCTCTGTCTGCACAGGGCTTGTTTATATTCCCAAGTGCGGCAGAGTTATTCTCAGACATAAGCTCTGCCAAGAGGGACAGGAGTGTGGCAGCCAGGGGCAGTCCTGTGAAAGATGAGGCAGGATTCTGAATGGAACTGATCCAGCCTTGGATGGGTGAGGGGTGGGGTGGATACATCATCTTTCCTAGGCTGCTGTTACCTGGCAGGAGCAGGAGTCTAGGCTGTACCAAGCCCTGGCATGGGCTCTAGTGGCTGTCACACTTGATCCACTCTTTGCTTACTGAGTTACTCAAGGAACGTGTGCATCAATCCTGAGCCTGGAGTGTGGCCAGCGCCAGGGCCTGGAGGGGCTGAGGAAGCCACTCTTGGATGCAGAGAGGAGGGGGTACGCCAGGGAGATGCTTAGCCATGTAGTGCATGTGCCCAGGCTGAGGAGACTCAGGCTTAAGTTGAAATAGGAGCTAGGGCCAAACTATGCAGACCCATGAGGTAGGCTGAGCCATATGCCATCCCATAAAGGGAGACTGGTTGTTCTCAGTCTTCTAAGGAGGGAGGGTCAATGGATCTGCCTGTGGGACAGGGAGGGCTGGGACGTGGTCCTTGCTCTGCTCACCACTGAAAACCAGAGCAGCAGAACAAAGCTACTGCTTTGTTCCTGCGCCTCCAGATGTAGCTTCGGAGCTGGCTGCTTTAAGAGGCCCAGAACGGGGCTGGCTACAACAGGAAATGGAGAGATTGAAAAGCAATGGCACCTTAAGCCTGCCTGTGATCCTGGGGGTGAAGCCTTACTGGGTGGCCCTCTCCAAACATGGGCACTGGGCCACTGTGGTTGGGGGCTTGGGGACTCTAAAAGATCCCTTAGGGTGACCATGGCGCCCAGGGTCAGGTGACGGCAGAGGTTCTTCTGCTTGGGCTCTGGCACTAGGATCTCCCAGCTCCACGTCCCTTTGCAAAGTCTAAAAGGCAGAGCTGTGGGCAGGGCTCTTGCCTGGAATGTGAGAGACTTCAGGTTTGATCCCCAAACTAGAAAACAAAAACAAACCCCTAAAAATGCATAAGGGAGGGTGCATAGAACAGACACCTGTACCCACTTCAGCCCCTGCCCCTTAAATATTCGGATCCAAAGAAATCCCGGACAGCTTTTGTTCAGTTATACATTTTATTCTCTAATAGGTACAATACTAAAATAAACACAAATTAAAAAAAAGTTTTATTAAAACAAAACTGTACAAAAAAGCAGTATACTACATTTTAATTACAGAACAGTCTACTGTCCAAAAGGCACTAATCCAGAATAGGAGTACAATGAAACAGGACTCGTCGGAACTATTTAATCAATACAGTAGAGCCCTTGTTTCTTTGACGATTTACATCTAGAAACAAGGGCTTCTTGCTACAGTCATCATCACACATTGTTATAATCCGAGTCCTACTGGGAAGGTGCAGTATCACTTCCTAGAGCAGGCTCCACCCGGGCCCAGGAGGGGCTGGGAGGACATGGGCAGGCACCCAAGCTTGTCTTGGCCTCCGATGGGTTGGTTCTGGCCATTACTGGCAGCCACTCTAACCCCTCTCCTGTTTAGCACCGGCAAAGTGGGTTCTGAGATGCTCCAGATCAAGGGCAGGAGGTCAGGTGACAGCTCCGAGAGGGAGGCATCTGGTAACCCTGTCTAAAAAGGCAGCAGCTACCTGGAAGGGGTGCATGGCCCAGTGACAGCCAGGGGGCTGGGTGCTACGCCAGGCAGAGCCACCTGGGCAACAGACAGAAGTTCCCCTTGCTCCCTGGGTTTGAGTGTCCAGTGGTCTTTTCTGGGAAGTTGGTTTCTAGAAGGGGAGTTTGCTTTCCAGAGACAAGTCAGAATGCCATGCCTAGCCTCAGGGTGCAGCTACTTCCCTCCCTCAGGGCCGCCTCATGACTCCCTAGGAGCACGATGGGAGTCAAGCCTGCTCCCTCTTTGGGTGGCCAAGACACCTCTCTGCACCCCAGCTTTATCATCACAGACTCCGGCCTAAGGAAGAAGGATACTGCAGCTTTCCAAACAGTGTCATACACAGAGAAGACAAAGACAGGCATCTGATGTTAACAAAAATAGTAACAAAGAAATGGGATCAAACCAAATCTCTTCTCACAGCGCCCTATACTACACCCTCCTTCTGCTTAGCAGAAAATTGTACGTACACAAAAATACAAATACACAATTTTGTAGAACAGTCTGGTTTTAATATATTTATATATATTTATATTTATACGAGTGGCAGGTTAGTTCATTATATAGAGCTTTTTGCACTTTTGGCTCATATGCAACAAGGCTTATAAATTCAGCTTTAGCTTTCATTCAGATTTTATAGCTTTTGAACAATTTTTTCACATTTAAAGCAGCATCCAATTTGCACTAGGAGTCTGTGGTGATTACGGAAAAGATGGGGTCAGGAGGTTATAGGGTGGGACGGTATACATTCCAGTGTGTGTGGCATGTAAGGAGGATTCCATGTGGACAGAGCTTGCCATGATGACCCCTTGAGGTAGACTGAACACCTTACAGCAGACTCAGACACAGGTGCAACACCCTCAGGGATACATGGCACACAAGATGGGGACAGAGACCAGAGGAGACACCAAAGGAAAACACAGAGACTAAGACACACAATGGCCAAGGCCAGGAGGGCGCTCTGCCCTCTTCCCCCACCCATCCAGCAGGATCCTACACAGCCACACTGAATGCCTGCGGGCAACCTCAAGACATCGGGTCCCTGGTGTCTGGTCCAAACATAGAAGCCTGCTTTCCACTTCCCAGCTGGCCGTGCCAGCTTGTTCCCAGCCCCACGGTGAGCTCCACCAGCTGTGCTCCAACAGGAGTGGCTGCCACTCCTCAGCACTCGGCTCTTCCTAGAATGTTCAAGTCCAGTCAGGGCCCAGAACCCTGACCCTCTTGCTCTGCCTCAGAGCTGTCCCCCCTCAGTCATGCATTTGGTTGACATTCCTCAGTCTCACTGGGCCCAGCAGGTGCCCGAGGCCATGAGTGCTGCATCTAGGGGAGTGGGTAACAGCACCCCTGGGGGCAGCACGGTAGGCATGCTCCACAGAGCCTCGTTTTCATCACCACTTGGCCACTCACCCACAGCTTTCCTTTCTCTAGGTGAGGCAGTTTTACTGGTAAGGTCGTCCATGCCTGTTACATGCAGAGGACCAGTGTTTGCACTACCCCACTGTCTGAACAAAAGAAACCCCGGGTGTCTGGATATGGACTGTTCCCGTCCCACTCATCACCTGTGTTAGACAAACAGAGCACAGCACAGTCACTAATCTGTCCTATCCCTCATGTAAATGAAGGCCTGAATCTAGTTTAGACTTGATTTTCAAAACGAAACAACGCTTTTTGAAAAATGCACATTGGGTCTTAATGCGACTCTACTGATGATGGCCTTTGGCTCCAGTACTCACGGTGGCAAAAGGGCACAGGTCTATCAACCACGATCCCTGCCTGTCAGCCGTCTGAGCTGGAATGTTCCCCCAGTGCTAACAGGCAAAAGCTGTCTCACGCCTGCTGCTTCACTCGGTAGCTGCTGAGCTAGACCTAGCTAAGTAGATTCCTTAAAATCCACCTAGGATTCGAGACCACAGTCACATCAACAGAAGGAACACAGGAGACAGTGACAAAGCCAGCCCTCTCCCCTCGCTTGCCCCTGTGACCATTCTGAAGGCAGAATGGCAGGGGCACTGGGTGGATGGCGGGTGCACGACACCCACCCTGAGGCTAGGTACACTGGTGGGCAGCACAGGGCACAGGCCAACTCTCGGCAGGTCCCAGAGGTTTGTAACTTGCTTAGGCACTTAAAATAAATGAGAATTTTATCCTGGAAGGTACAGCAGACTCGACTCAACCATGACCACCATGGAGGAGAGGTTGAGCCCATGATCTCGGAGAAGGCTGTAGGCTCTTCCAGGGGAGGCAACTGCCACACTCCTGGCACCCTGTAGAGAGTGTCCTATCTTGCAGCCAGTGAAGTTATGTAGTGGCTCAGGGCCAGTCTGGCCACTGTGGTCCCTGATCTGCACCTGATGAGATGCAGCTACCCTGACACTGCTCAGGGTCACTGTGAGAACCACCCAGAGAAGGGAGCTTTCATAGTGGTGTTGTGGGAGAACCAAAGAGCAGGAAGGAGAAAGCTTGCCAGAATGACCAGTGCTTGGAAGGAAAACTCTACCCACCCTGAGAACTTTGGTTTTGTTTTTCTGGTGCCCATTTTCAGAGATGCATGATGAGGTCCCCACAGATTTCAGTACAGTCAACATGGGCATCAAGGCAAATGATAAAGGGATTGCTTTCTGAGAGCAGCCACGAGCACTCACTCCACTCAGCACACACGACTCCCACAGGCACCTCCCCGCCTGCAGACAGGGCCCAGGAAGCATCAGCAGAGTGGCTGCTGTTTGTGTTCATAGAACTCTAATGCCATTTGGTTTTCTAGTCTAATGGCCGCAGTAAGCCATGGAGTGGACAGACAGCCTCACAGGTTTAGGCTGGGCTCTTAGTTCCAGTAAAGCAAAATGGGAGGGGTTTCTGGGCTTAGGAAGATACAAAACAAGACTGGAGAGATTTGACCTGGAAGCACTGAGAAACGAAATCCTGGAGGGAGCAACAAACCTTCAAACACAAGTCCCTGGGACTGGCCTCTGTCTTGAGCCCTGGGTAGGCATCAGGCACTGATTTTATTCCACAATTTCCATGGCACCTTTGGCCACCAACAGAGATGCAAAATCTTGATCATACCAAAATGAAAGGCACACATATTCTTTCTCTCCAAATCAAGGTGTTGGGGGCAGAATGAGGATAATGTTAAGACCCCCCACACACACACACACACTCTGGCCAGCTAGTGTAGTAATAAGGTGTCAGAAGCTCCAGGAGCTGGCCTGCTGGGTCCCTCAGCCTTGTTCCTCAAGTACTTTTCATTGTCTTGGGCTTTAAGGCTACCCATGATGTGACAAGAGATGGGAAGAGGACAGTGACCCAGCCAACTCTTGGAGAACCTACTTTTGTGAGAAAGAGCTAGAAAAGAAGGTGGGGAGAGGAGTGGAACAGGTCAACCTGAAGATCTCCCTTATTCGGTGCCTGACCAATACTAAGCCTCCACGTGATCCTGAGGCAGCTTGCTCTATTCCTGGATTCCAAATATTAAAAAGTTCTTATTCTAGGCCTAAATTTGGGGACGTCTTCAGGCATTTACTTATGGGGTGGTCAGTGTTGATGAGGAGCCAAGGTCATGGCAGCGTGGCACTGATACCCAACACCAGAACCTTGGATTCCTCAATGCCCCTACCTCCCTTTCTTGTGGTAGAGGGACAGCAGGTTCGTGGGAGTGTTCACCACACACTTGGGAACTCAAGCATGATGCCCAAGTCCCAGGAGTTAAGTGCTGCAAGAACTGAAAAGAGCAGGCTTCAGGGCAGCCGCCGGCAAGTGGGGAGGGCTGGGCTAGCACCCCACAGCACAAGGCTGCAGAGAAGAGGATGACAGAAGTGTCTGTGGCACTGGGGTGACCCAGTGCTGCCAGAGAACAGCAGGCAGGTTGGCAGTGACCTCAGCAGAACAAGATGACACATTCCCCAAATGCCAGCATCTTCCGATTCTTACAATAATCATTTTTGGGATTAGTTTTTTTTTTTTTTTAAAAAAGCTATTCAGAGGCAAATACTACCTACACTGTCCTTGACAACTAAGCCAGTTTTGCGTGTTAAGGTGGGGGTATCTGTGGGAATATAGGACTATGTACCTTGGGTAGTATGTTTTTAACCAGTGGCCCCCTGGAGCACCCAAGCAGGTAACATTAGGGACTTCTAGTTGAATGCCAATTCTGGTCCCCCAAAGACTCTACGTACTGTTGTGTGTAGTACGTATCGTACAAATCACAAAATCAGCCCAAATAGTGACTTTTCAGAATCGAATCAGAAGCTGAAACGTAGATAACCACTATCACTCAGCAGCTGGGGAAGTAAGACGGTTCAAAATCCACTGTCCTCAGCAAGGTCCCAAGGAGCGCACGTCTGACCTGTGCACATTTCACTGAAGGTATCTGGAGGAATCAAACCGAAGCATCGCCATGAACAGAATCTTTTCCGCACTCTCTGTGTGTCTGTGTGCTGAGGGAAGAGGGCGATCTAGACCTTTCTAGGCAAGTACTCGACTCCAGCCACTCCACACGACAGAGCTAAGACCAGCATCCTGGTTGACTAGTGTTCCGGTGAGAGGGGCACATTCTGTAGAAAGGGTGAAGACACACACACAGCTACTACCCAAACCCACAGTGTCCAGCCTGAGAAAGGACAGGGCTCATGGACTCCAACTAACCTCACCGGAGTCTTGAGCCTCACGGGCAGCAGAGAGCTTATAAAAGGCCACTTAGCACTGGTAGCTGCTGGCATTCCTGTGGACCCTTCTGCTCCTCTAACTGAACCAAGGCTCCTGCAAAGGATGACTAGAAAGAAAAAAAAAAGCACAAACTAAGCATCAGCTGGAGGACTAGCAATTCCTGCAGTTCCTGGTCATGAGGACGCCACAGGCTAGGAGGATTACATGACGCCTACCTGAAGGCACAGGCACACAAGGAAAATAAACAAACTGGGGGGCTTCTGAAGGGTCAAGACGCAGCACTGACAGCAGACTATCACTAGGAGGCGTGCAATAGCCAAACAAGCCTGACACGAGCAAGATGGGGTGTGCCGACACCTGCTCCTAGGGCCTGAGCTCACACCTTCCTGTGTGTACCTGTTCTTGTCATGTTATCTGTTCTGGGCCTTATGGTCCCATAAGGAAACCACTACTCAACTCTGTAAACTCCCATGTGACACTTTCTGATGGTCATGGCAGTGCAAATAAGTTTCCAAGGAAAAGCCTAAAAGTATCACGAAGCCCAGTAAAGCAGCAGGTATCCCCAGGAGAGGTGCCCCAGCTACCGGCGAGAGGATGGAGACAGAGGCTCTGCGAGAGGCTGTCTCAGTTTGCAGACTAGTTTCTGGCCAAAGGAGACTAGGTTGAAACTGGACACGAGAGGTTTCAGAGAATTTCAAAGTCAGATGCAGGCAAAAAGCAGTCCATTCTGGACCGGATATGATTCCCAATCCTTTCTCACCCGGGTGAGCCATGAATCCCATGTCATTATTTTGGTTTACTGAGCTGTTGTTCTCAATGTTCTCGGGAGCATTAGTGCTTGAAGGGAACAAGGATGGGTGCTTTGCTATTCTCAATCACATAAAGGACAGAAATCCTCTTAATTATGACCATGCCAATCTACATCCTGCTAAAACAGCTAATTACATGTCAGGAGGACACTCAGTCATTCGGAACAATTGCCATTATACTTTATATATTCATTCTTCGCTCCCTCCTCAATTACCATGGTTACAGTTCGAAAAAAGACTCAGCCAAACCTTCATTTGATCACAGTACACCACCATGGATTTGTGAGTTAATTATGGCTGTATGGAGCCAGTCTTATTTAAAGAGAGAGAAGACGGACACGGAGTCAGGGGAGCTGGCCTCCTGGGTATTCTAAGTGGGACACCAAGTTCCTCAACAATAGTACTCGGCCTGAAAACAGAAAGGGCTTGCAGCGAAGGAAGGCAGCAGAGTTCACCTGCTCCTAGCAAGGGCTAGTGGTGAAGGGCGGGATGGTCTTGGGAGGGAACCCCACCAGTGGAAGAAGACTTTTCACATCTCCCCCAAGAGGAACCAACTCCATTCAGTTCTGATAGATGTCAAGAAGGATAAAGCAGCTTGGGAGGACATCTGGGCCCTTGGTGATGAGATGACAGACAGCTGAAGGAACCTTCCCTCTTGGTGAAAGAAGAAAATCAGTGTTGTGGAGGTCTGGGTGACTCAGGTTACTAGCCGATTTTTCTGATTTTTTTTTCTTAACAGCCCCCCCCCCCCCCCCCCCAATAGTGTAATGAAGTAGCTACAGAAACCTCTCAGTTCTCAAACTTCAGTTTCTAACAGTCCATAGATGGGCACAAGGCTTCATTTCTGAGCATCTGTCAGACCTGTATCTGCCGCAAGCATAATGTTTGCCCTTCAGTTTAGAAACAAATGGTTTTAAGAAAAGCCTTTTGGAACACACTCTGTAGGAGAGAAGCTTCTGCAACCAGAACACCAATCTGCCTTCATACGTCAGTTCTCTAGTGCAATGAAGGCTCCTCTTAAAGTGACGGTCATCTCTGAAATGGAGGGTGTGTGATGAAAGAGGATGTGCAGGGCAGGGCTCCTGTTCTTAGCACAGGCTACCATGACAGCCTTAGAAAGCGGCTGGCCATGCATGGCTGCCTCCCTGGAAAGCCTCACGGTTGTCCAGGTGCTTACCATGACAGTCACAACACATGCTACGGAGATGATTGCTAAAGGGTCTTCAGAGCTCTCGCTCAGGTTGCTAAATTTAGTATGGCTGATAACTGGTGGCCCGATCCCGAGTAAGCATACTTGTGCACACACAAAGCATGTGCTCGCACACAAAGGAATGCTGTGCACGTGTAATTCCTACCCCTGCCCCAGTGCATCCCAATCCACTCCCACTCAAACACACGCACAGCAGAACTGATCGATGCATCCAACCTTCACTTGGAGAATCGTAAAAAATGAGTTTGGCTCAGTATAGCTGTAAGTGGACTTGGCTGGCCTTAGAACAGCCTCAGTGACCGCAGTAGTAAAACATAGCTGATAATGATAGCAATAGGGAGGCGTCACAGAGATGCACAGAGACTGATGCACGGCAGGAGGCAGAGAGCCTCTGAGCACAAGACCACCGACCACAAGAAAAGTTATTGCCTAGGAACTTGGTGAGGCTCATGGGAAAAACTCAGGTTGTTCTTTGAACAAGAGGAAAATAATATAAAAGTAGAGTTGAGTTAAATGGGAATGTTTAGGATTTTTTGTTTGTTTGCTTCTCGAGACAGGGTTTCTCAGTAGCTATAAAGTCTGTCCTGGAACTTGATCTGTAGACCAGGCTGGTGGTGAACTCACAGAGGTTGGCCTGCCTCTGCCTTCCAAGTGCTGGGATAAAAGGCGTGAGCCACCACCGCCTGGGGAATGTTGCCCATAATCTCAGCACTCGGGAAGCAGAGGCTGGTGAGTCTCTGATTCTAGGCCAACTCTGGTCTACAGAGTGAGTTCTAGGACAGCCAGGGCTCCACAGAGAAACCCTGTCTCGAAAACAATAAAAGGGGATGCAGTGAGTGATGCTGCTTCTAACCAAATCCTTTTTGGGATGAGAGAGAATAAAGATTTGAAGGAAACATTCTTAGAACAGACTAGAGAAGTCATTGTGGAAAGGGGATTATTCTCAGCGTAGACAAAGGAAGTGGGCGTGGCAAATGGAGTTTTGGCTACCCAAAAGAGGAAGGAGGGTTCGAGTCTGGAGGTGGACTAAGGCTACCCACTAAGCTTGTGATCAGACGAGAGAAAATGTCGTGTGAAGTCCGCTCCAGACAGATGTAGTGCTGACACAAAATGGAAGGAGGGGATGGAGAGAGACGGAGTGTCCAGGTGGACTAGGGCCCTCTATCGCTGGTGCCTGATGACTGTGGCCAAGAAGAATTTAAAGCAAGAATTCCTAAAGCTAGAGAGCTGAGATGACTGTATCACAGCTCTCTGTATTCTATCCCCACAAGGTGAAAATAAATCCAGGTATCTGCTCCTAAAAAACTAGGTGTGGCTGAATGATGAACCTCCCAGGAACTGGAGCTCTGGAGTGGGGTACAGGAGTCCAAACAGGCTTCCAGCTCACTCTTGTCTTTCCAAGGTCACGGAACCAAGGGGCTGTCTGCCTCTCCATCCCAGGTCCCTCCACCTGTGGCCTGCCTTGTGTGGCTGTTGTGAACTGAGGGCACTGCACAGTCGCACACAGGAGAGCACTGTACTGCCCTTCCTGGCTATCCTCTGCTGCTGGCTGCGACTGTCTTTAGATAGGCAGGAATATCTTAAGATGGTCCTTTGTTAACAGGTCGTCATGTAAGGTACTAGAAGGTGAGAAGTTGCCTTCCTACCCAGCAATAATAACTCAAAGTGCCTGAAAAAAATAAAACCACAGCACACTCTCTGAATGCCTGCTCCCCTCCCTTCAACATCTTCATTGGTCAAGAAGGCACAACTCCTGACAGAGATCCCCGGGGCCACAGAAGTGCAGGAGGAAGTATGAGCAGAGACAGGCAAGCAAGAGCACAGCTCTTTTCCTTTCAGCTGGGAGGCTTAAGTTTCTAATTTGATACCTAAAACCCGGAAAATCTTCAGGAAAGATTTACCACCCAAAGGAGGAGTGAATGTGGCAGTTCTGAGGCCATCCCGAGAGCTCAGGGACCGGGACACAAAAGTAGAACCCGGTGACCCCCAGGAAACCACCTGATAGTAGATTTGAACCTTGTTCCCAAAGAAGCAAATTCCCACTGTGGGTCAGAAAGCGCAGGTTCGGTGTAAGGCTGTGAGTCTGTGGGCATGCGGCAGTTTCTCCAGCAGCAGGACCAGCCACTGTGGCAGCTGTGCCCTCCCAGGGCCACCACACTGTCACACAGAGCTGAAACTGCCTGCACCAGCCAGCTCCAGCCTCAGCCGTATCCCCTGCTGCATTCTTCTCTCTCAAAGGTCTTAGGACAACAGAAGGGTTTGCTTTTCTGTTGCAGTCAGAGTTCCCGTAGAAACTGGAGCTGTCGGAACAGCTGAAGTCTGTTCCCTTGGTTCCCTTGACAAGGCGAGCGAGAACAAATGACAAGAGCAATGGCACCATAAAGAAATCGTCAGTTACAATGACCTCATGGTAAATCATGGATGTGGCTCATCAGAAAAATATGGTTCCCCCTCCTGTTCATTCTGATTCAACTGAGAATGAGCAGACAAAACCCGACCACAATGGAAAGACACAATAGGTATATTCCTCTGAGTAAACAAAAGCAAAGAAAGACAATGCAATCTCCTAAGTGAAATAAAATAAATCAAATAAACCATGGAAGATTCTAAATAGGTGTGGGGCGCTCGTTCCTGAGAATAAGAAATGCTACTCTTAAATTTGTGGGTTCAAGTACTACAGTAAGAGAAGATGGCTCCATTTTACTTCAGTTTTCGGAGCTGGGAAAAACACACGTTTCCCCTGAAATCCATAGACAGGAGCAGGACCAGGCCCTACCTAGTAGTGCTCTTCAAAGTCTCAGACGTAGGTGGGGTGGCATCCTCAGGCCCCTTAAAGACGACTCCTCACATTCATGTAACCAAGACTGACAGCTAAAGGGATCATCCAGTCAGAGTGTGCCCCAGTAAGACCAGCTAAGTGCTGTGGATACTGAGGATCCGCCAGCAAGAAGGGGAGAAGGAGGGTCAGTGTGCCCTCCTCTCTCAACAGCTCTGAAGTTAAACACATTTGGTGAAGGAGGAGCTAAGGAGACAGTACCTACTTTCTGTCTTAGAAATTGGTTCAGGTAATGGACAAAAAGACGGAAGCCCTGCTTAATGGCCCACTCCACACTGCCCTCCAAACAAGGCTTTGTCGGACACACAGGAGAGATGGGATGAGGCAGAAAACACTTAGCCTCTCTCAGACACACACTGTGCCAACACACTGAAGGCTGCTTCTTCTTGCCCACAGTGACAGTGTGTCATTTAATCAGGTTGCCAGGATCATTTTCATACAAGGCCAGCAGATGTAATTTCCTTTGATGCATGAATAGTTCATCATTTTGCTACTAGATGACAAGGTGATCGCAGGGTGACTTTATAACATAAGTTCACTGTTTGGTATTTTGAGTTCTCAAAATGAAAAAAAGATTTATCAAATATAAATATCTTTAAAAAGTAACAAAAGTGCTACATATGTGATCAAGGAAAAAAATTCCATTAGTTACTGCCGCTTAAAGTAGATTAAACTACAAGTATTACCACATCCATTATCAATATGGCTTCCAATTATTAAATAAATTGCCTATAGCAATATAGCTTTCACACCTCCACAAGGACAGAGTAATGGGAGCAGAGCAAACACATCCTGCTGCGTCCCACACTCAGGATATAAGTGGTAAATGTCCCCTGCTTTTTCTGCCCCTAGCTAGGCAAGGATCTGCATCTGTGACAGTCGAGGCAGCACAGTCCCCAGGAGAGTTCTAGCAACCCTGGGAGGCTTCAGGTGATGGGTACAAAGCTTGACCTTTCACTCACTTGACCTCAGCTCTATCCTCAGAGATGTGTTTGGTAGCAGGGAGGGGGCACCAAGGAGACAAAGCGACCTGCATGGTATCTCCAGCACTCTCCCGGGAAGGCTGGCACCACGCTGTGGAATGTTTAGCGGCTCTGAGAACTGGGCTTAGCATCCATCTGACACTCAGCTCATGCTTTCCCCTATGCTCTCAAGCTGGGTTCTGCTTTTTCAGAACGTGTTTTTTTTTTTTTTGTCTTTTTTCATTTTAGGATCGTGGTCCCAAAGGCAGAAGGCAGTATGTTATCTACTAAGTCACACAGCTTGCGAGAGGAAAGGATGTTTGTGTTGGCCATATTAACACTAACCAAGGTCTGAGCTCGGGATTCCAATGACGTTCTTAGCACAGCACCCAAAGAAGTATAGTCTAGTCACGCTGTGACTAGGAGGCACGGCTTATTGCAGCTGAAATCAATGACTCTCCGGCTGAGGCGGGGCTCTAGTGTTCCTTGTGCTCCGTGGCTACTTCCTGGATGGTGTCTGTTGGTCCTGTGCCACTACCTCAGCTTGCATCCTGTCAGTCTTGGGGCAGGAACAGGGTACAGCCTAGTGTTACATGAATCTAAAGGTACCCAAGATTTTACACAGAGCCTACTACTTGAGAACCGAGGGTTATCTATATAACTGGAAGCACTCTCTTGGGATGCTAAGACGGAGCAGCAAGATTTCTTTAGCCTCGGGGGCTGGGAGAGGGACGTTTGTTTGGTTGGTTATTACTTACTGGGATTTTAATACTGAGAGAGTATATGCAAAGGCGGAGGGCACCATGCCATCTTCACAGAACAAGACCCTAACGGCTACCTGACATACAAGAAACTGTAAGTTATACTGTAAGAACACATGTTAAGGACCGAGGAAAGTCTGCTAAGGTGCTACGTCTAAACTAAGTAACCGTGTGATCCTCCCTGATCAGTCATCATCCAGGGCCTCTGTCTTGATCTCATTGGCTCCCTGCCGGGCCAATGCCAAGATAGTGTGGTTGACGGCTGCCATCTCCACAGCTAGTGAGATGGGATCTTGGTGGTCACTATGGCTCGTGCTGTCATCCTAGATGTGTAGAAATAAGAAATGAATGTTATTCGTTGGCTGGTAACAATTCTCAAGCTCACAAAAGGCATGCAGGGTGCCGTGCAGGGGACAGAAGCATCTGTGGAGGAAGCTGCCGAGTGCATCTCACGGTGGAGTGAATTGTATTTAAGTAGACACTGAATGGACAAGGGTCCAGAGACTTCAACTGGTTTTGTGACTCAACAAAAAGGACAAAAATGATTTGATTTGTTCTTTTTTTGCACTGAGAATTAATTTATTCCATCAAAAAATTGCTAGTGGTGATCAAACCTGAAGTGATTAAAATAAACTAGTAATTTGGGTTTTTCTGTTTGCCACAGACACAACAGTAATCACTGAGCCCAAACTAGCGTATTCCTAAATCCACAAGGCTACTGAGTGGCTACTGGAATCCACGGTGTCACTGCTGAGACAAGTAAAGAAAACGCAGAAGAACAGACGTCTACACCTTACAAGTCAGGGAGGTCCTCAGTTACACAAGTCACAAGTGCAGCGTCCCATTTAGAGCTCAGTGAAGCTCTCCACCCTTCAAGCTACACACATTACACAGTAAAGCTGCTGACAGGCTTAGTGGCACATGTCTGCAACCCCAGCACTCCCCAGCTGAGGCAGGAGACTGACTTTAAGTTCCAAAACCAAACCAAACCCAGGCAACAGAGAAAGGAAGTTGTGAACGAGGCTGTCCTTACAGGGTGTGTGCTGGGCACTGAAAGTGCTAACACAGAGAAGGGGTGTTTCTCACCTGTCACATCTTCAGGGGACTCTGTACCAAAGAGCTTTGGAAAGGGTAAGTCCCTTGGGGGAAAAAGCATAGGATGTGCTGCCCTCAGGGCATCTGCAAAAAAAGATGGAAATGATCCATCTATGTGGGTCAGCTGAAGAATGACAGGAAGGTTTTCGACAAGAAAGAAACAGAGCACTCTCCTGAGCCAAGGGTGGAGACGTGCTGGAGAAGCGACTCTCTTGGGGGTAGATGATCTTCTGGGACATATAGCTGCTACTCTTTCCTTCTGGCTTTTAGAGTTTAGCCTTTAGGACTGAAGAAGGAATCTGCAGAGACTCACGTGCCCCTCTGGAGTACTGGGGTACACAGAGGTAATGGAACACTGAGAGAATGAAGAGCACGGCAGACTGAGGGACAAAGAACCCACCAGAAGAAAGAGCAAATGCTTTCTTGCCAGAGTCCAGGGAAGGGACTGTGTGTCCTCTGAACTTCTCAAATGGAAATGAAACTTAGATCCTATAGAGATTTTTTAATGAAATCTGTCAACACGTTTGTGGGTGGGGGGAACTCCCCCACTTGTAGTGACTGACTTATTCCATGCAGTGGCTACAATTAAATACACTTTCCCCAGGCAATGCAGAACACAGCAGGATGAGGTGAGAAGACATGCAGGTATTGCATTTATGACAAGATGAGTGTGTCAATGTCCAGAGAGACTCTGGTTAACCCCTTCTCTGGGCATGAGTTCCCACTGTAATGGGGCTGGAGTGGGCGGAGCCTTCTGTTGTGCCCTGCATGGTCCATATGTAGGCACCACCACCGCTGCCCGCGTGCCCCTAAGTACTTCTCAAACACTGTGTGTGTGGTAAGTGGTTAACTTGCTTGTTTGGGTCAGATCCTCCTCTCTTCTTCTACCTTCTCTGCTTCTCTGCCTCCCTCTGAACTTCTTCCCTCCTCCTCCTCCCCATTGCGTGCTTGCCAAGTGTCCTGTTGTGTGACAATAAACCCATGGGGTGGATAGAGATTACTCACAGATTTAACAGGACAACAGAATCTTACCACATGAAAATCTAACTAGATCCAACTGCTCTCCCCACCTCCCCATACGACCATACCCACGGACTTGAGTTGCCATACTGCCCCACCACTCTGTAACCAGAAGCCTCAGCTCACCACCTACCTGCTCGGAGTAGTCGTTCCCGTCCACGTCATCACTGTTGGAGTGGCCTCCTGGACTCTGTACGTCTATCCCATGACTCTCCAGGATTGCTGCTTCTTCGAAAAAAGCAAATAGCTCCCTAAATTATCTGCTGCCTCATCACGATAGTTTTCACGGTGAGCAAGTCAGAACATAGTTAATCTGTTTCTAACTATCTGTAAATGGGAGAAATTCAACTCTGTGTAGCTCAGGGTAGAGGCCTGGCTTCTCTACACATTAAACTACCAACCTGGACTGTTGAGTATTCATAAAACTCCTGAAGTCAACAGCTGTCCTGGTGGGCTGTGCAGAGCAAATGAGAACTGGGTGGACCGGAAGAAGCACATTCACAAATGAAATGCAACCGTACTTTCTGTGGTGTTGGGGATCAAAACCAGGTCCTTTCGGTCACCGTGCCACCCCAGCCCTGACACGCAACTTCAACTCTCATCTCACCCACTCAAACCTCACTTTTACTAGTATTGATTGAACAGGACAAAATCCCGTCTTTTCTTCTTTTTTTAGTTGAGCACACATTTTTCCCTCAGGCATTCTCACATGGTCTTCCAGCTTTATTAAGTTGTTGTTGGCCAGTGGAAACTGTTTATGGTATACAGCACAGTATATGTCAATAAGTATACACTGTGAACTGACCAAACCCGATGTTAGATTTCTGATATGCCCTTTATTGCTACTTTTGCTTCTTGTCTGCTGAATCTCTTCTATTCCAGCTACTGATCAGATGTTTCTCAGTGTCTAGGTCATAGCTGTAGCAGTAACCAGCAGACTGGGAGCATCACAGTTCCTTTCTTAGGACCCCCCAGAAATCCTTAATACGAGTCACTTGAGGAAGCCATTGCTCAGGGGTTAATTCTACAATCTAGAACATTAAGAACAATCAGCTTTATAAATAACGAAGTTGTTATTAAAATATAAATAAAATAGTGCAGGTAACACTGACCTCGCTATTAAAAATGCAATGAAGAGAAGCAATGGTCCTTCTTTTCAGCCCTAAGTGTTGGGATCACTTAGACCTGCAGCTCATAAACTGGTCACTCTTATCTCATTTCTAAACTTCTCATGAGAGAAGGCAGTCTCTCTGATACATTACCGATATTGGCTCTCCTCTTGATCTCCTTCCGTCTATTAGCAAACCAATTATAAACTTTCAGAGAGGTAACTCGTTCCAGGTCAGACAGCTTTTTGCCTGTGAATGCATGCAACAAAATTCAGATAACCTGTATCTTAGATCCAAGACTGAACTGTTCTTAAGAAATATTTCTTTGCTAAAAGTTGCTTTTGATTCTATTTATTGCCAAAATAACAGATGGGGTGGAATCTTTTTTTAGCATTGCTTAGCACTAAGAACCCACTAAAATTATTACTGCATCAACAAATACATAAATGAACACACAGCTAGCCACAACTCAAGAAGACATGCTCAATATTTAAAAAAAAAAATCCACCAAGTCCGATTACTAGGATTCCAGATCAAATCATAGTTTCCATGTTAGTTCCAGAGAGGTGTCATTTAAATAGCAGCACTGAGAGGGATGTTATTCTTTATGGACGTATACAGATAAAATCCTGGCATCTTAAGATATATGTTACATTTCATGTACGATAGGAGATACACGTTGTGTTGAAGGCTAATGGTCATGTACCTATCCACTTTGTGACTGTTCTGGAGCACAGTACCGCTCAGGTTAGAGTTCAGATTCCCTGTCCTCTTGGTTACCACAGTTAATTCTTATGGAGATAACATCTGTGCTATCTCCTCCTCTCCTGGCCTCTTGTTTTCAGCTTTTAATAGGTGTGTGTTTTCCAGAGGGAGCAAATCCCTTGCACTGGGACTGCAGGCCTATGCACTCAAGGCCCAGACTCCCCTTACCTAAAGGTAGACCTGAGTGTGTTGGGTAATATCCCTAGAAGCTGACTTCCTAAATAAAGGAGATTAATCCCCCTCACCGTATAAAACTCTGATATTCACATAGTCTTTAAGCCATCAAAACAAGTGACCACGTGGAAACCAGCTGCTTGTGCCAAGTCTCTCAAGTATGGAGGGGGTATGGTACATAGGAAGTGCCAGAGTGGCTATGGACCTCCACAGGAGACTTCAAAAGGAACCACCATTTAGCCAGGCAGAAGTCACCCGTCCCAGTGTGGGAAGCAGATAGAGTTCAACTCCAAAAAGCTGCCCCACAAAGGAATACAGCTCACACAATTTTATAGCAATGGTGAACAAAATGGTTTTACATACTTTTATCAATAAAACTTGCTTGAATTTTCACACTTTACCATTATGTCAGAATTGATAAATTTATGCTAAATTTTGGACAAATAAATCCAAAATTAAAAACATAAAAAATTCCATAATTAAAAACAGGGCCTAAGTCTCATGGAGAGTCATAGTGTTGACTACTTCATCCATGTCACATGAACATCAGGAGTACTGCTTGGGAACACTGGGCAGGGACCTGCACGAGGGTGAGTGTACAGACCACTGAATGTAACCGAGCATTGCCCTCTGAGCTCATCTCCTTACCTGGCTTCTGTATGACTGCATTGCAAGCATTGGCAATCTCTTCTCTCTTTGCTTCATCTGGGTATTGATTCTCATTGAAGTAACTGCAGGGGCAACCAACAAAGGCATATTTTACTTTAAATGTGCTCATTAAAATGTCTCCTTTAAGATGTAACTTGGTATAATCCAGGATGTCCGGAAGAACTTTTTGGTGGATAGAAACAGTTGCTAGTGTTGCTATGGTAAGCACTACCTATGTACCTACTGTGCACCTGAAAGGAAGACAACGTAAGGAGTAGATTTGCTTCTTACTTAACTTAAATTACTCTGTACAAGCACAAATGCTATGAATTAGAAGGCTCCTGTCTGCATGCATGCTGGTTCCCATGGGTAAAGAGGAGAACATACATCAGGCTGAGAATATTGAGCACCCACTGTTGAAGAAGGGGCTTCAAGGGATACTTATGTGTTTCATTTTTATATATTAGGAAGTAGATATTACTCTACTCAACAATAGTTAAAACACGAGGCTTGCTAAATCTGTTGTTAGACTGAGCAGACTCATAAAATGTAGGTGGAAACAGAATGCCATTATCAGTGCTACTTTTTCTGACATCTGTGAACTTACAGAAAAAGAGAGCTTTCACGCCTTGAGCCTGGAAGCTGACAATCAGGCAATGACCTTTACTGGATTCTAGTACCTACCAAATCTTCCTTTCCCTGGAAATCAGCCAGTTAGCAATGGCAGAAAGACCACTCATTGCCCAAATTCCTTAGAGGTCCCTCTCCTCCTAAAAGCCTGACCTGTCGCCTTCTCCTCCCTCGAGGTCTCTATATGGACAGCACACCTTCCCTTCAGTTTGGGTAAAGCTGTTGCCTCATTCCTCCATCTTCTTTTCTAAAACATAAGCCTCCCAGCCATACGCTCCCACCCTTGTCTCTGACCATGTTCTATATGGTTCCTTACTGTTTCCCTCGGTGTAAGCATCTCCTCCTGCATGGTCCTTGGAGTGCCAATGTTCATTTTCAGACCCTTCCAAGCTACCATGCTCGAGGCTGCTGCATGTCCATGCTGTCCTGGCCTCTGTGTTTACTTGAACTTTTGGTTAGGCCGTGGCAGCAGCACAGCTTCCATGGCGCAGACTCAGAACCAAACTTCAATATGACAGACAGCCAGGTAACCGGAACACAGACTAACGTCTGAAACGTCACCCAGCTGACTCATTTACCGCCATCAAGGAGCTCACAATCTACTCGGGACAGAAGGATATACATAAGTGTGCTTGTGGTGAAAGGTCACAGGATTTGTGTGGTCATGCTTGTGGGAGGAGTCTGCAAAGATGTCACGGGGAAGTCTGAGCTAGGTCTTGAGGACTGGCACTGTCAAGGGCAATGGCAGATGAGACCACGAGATCCCTGGGCACCGAGAAGAGCAGAGTGTGTTAAGAGCACGGGCTTCATAGGATGGTGTGATGAGATCAGTGCTAGTGCCGATCACTTCGTCAGGGGAGAGGGGACAAGCTGGCAATGCACTTGCTCTGTCCTCTAGGAATGAAGGGCCATCCACTGAAAACCAGGTTTTCATACAACAGAAACATGATTCTACCTGTGCTTTATAAGAAGAGAACATGCCTCCAAATGTATCGTTCTGAATTCTCCCTCCATGACTTTAAATTCTGAATTCTCCAGTCAGCCTCCTCCTAATCTACATCTCTGCAAACTTTAGCCTTCATCTTCCCAGCAGTCACTAATCCTGTAATTGTTTCTCCTCTCCTAAGTTAAAAATAAATGTTTACTACTTCTAGGCGCAGCCCTTACTTCTTGCCCAAATGACAGACAAGCCAAACTTGTCTGAGAGGAAGGGAATTGTACTAATGAGTTGTTCTGTTCTGTGATCCCGCCCTGCAAATCTCCTGCTGCACAGCACCTTCCCTTTTATTCCCATCCTCCTTGGAGGACCGAGTGTTCCCGAACACCACACAACAGCGCCAAGCGGATTCTTCCTCTGATGGAATTCTTTCATGACTCGTTCCTCTGAAACCTTTCTACTCTGAAGTCTCAAGCCCTCAAAGCCACCACTGTCCGTCTTTCTGTAGATGACCTTGCCTTCGCGGTTATTGGTTTGCTAGATTTTTTAGCTTCTGAACTGCTAAACTTCCCTAGGCCATTATTCATTTCTTTTCTCATAGCCAAGAAAACATAAATCATTCCCCTTTTCAAGGTCAACTTTTCTACTTGTCCTTAATTGTATCCCCTCTCCCTCTCATTTTCTCGAATTCTTTCTTGCATTTTTCAGCTGTTCTCTGTACCAATGTGAAGATCTTTTTTCACATATTTCATCATGCACATTTCATCACTGTGACCCTTGAAATCACGACACATCTCTTAACTGGGAATATTGTTTTGCTTTTTCCTCTCTCACTGGCATGTACAGTAAGGTGTACCTTACAATTAAGGCTTTGTCAGGCTGGATGGAAAACAGTGGCTGCCAAGACCTAAGGTCCCATTTAAGTGACAATTCTATGATCAGTATACCTTATAACTCTTTGGCCAAATAACCTGAAAGACCATGACTGATTCATATTCCTCACACATTACTTAGGTTCAAATATTTTCAGAGGTTTACTATGGAGGCTCGGGATTGCCTCACCACCTCCGTCATGCTGTGGCTGCCATATAAGTAAGAAAGAGAGTAAGCCTGTGCCTGTCTCCTGCCAGAACACCTGCCTTTTGCCTTCCTCCAGTGTGAATGGCCTGAGAAATGAGTTTTCGTTACCAAGCGAGTCCTATAGGAACTCATCTGCTCCTTCCTCACAGCTCTTCCATCTTGTACCTCCTCCTCATCCACAGAAAGCACTGAAACCCAGGCCAGACTCCACCTCAGCTGTCTCACAGACGCTGGGGTCACAGGAGTGTATGGCTAAGCCCAACACAGAACACACATAGCTGTAAGAGGCCTTTATCTCTGCCGAGCAAGAACGATGCATAGAGCAGGAAATAAAACGCTGCTGACATGGCTGGCTTCCATAATGTGCTTCGCAGAATTCTCTGCAGGGTTTTCGAAGTGAACGAACACATTTTTACAACAAAAGGACCTTGGGGAAACACTGAAATAATTAAGAACCAGTTTGATGATTAATACAATTCTGTAGACAATTCATGCTCTAAAGTGGATTGGGATCAGGTAGAAGGCATTAGTATTGTGATGCAGTGACTAACAAAAAAAAATTGCCATACTGGTTTTGGGAGCTAAATTAAAATTTTCAGTTACTCCAGGCATAATGTTTTCTATTAACTCGAAGTTTTAGAGTTCTCTTTTAAGCTGTATTTCCAGGATTTAAATGCATACAATGAAGATCAGAGTAAGGAGACCCCAGTAACTTCTCTCAAATCAAGACCTCAGGAAAAGGATAATTTATTCATATAATCTAAGCCATATTTTTGAAAAAGCAGCATTTCCCCCTCTTTTAAAAAAACCGTTGCTATTGTTTTTTGAAATTATATGTAGCCCAACATTTATGTCTGCGCACTGAGGTCAGAAGAGGGCGTTGGTCCGCTGGAACTAGAGTTACAGATGGTTGTGAGCTGTCTGTCGTGTTGGGGCTGGGAATTGAGCCTGAGTCCCCTGGAAGAGCAGCCAGTGCACTTAACTGCTGAGTCATAACTCCAGTCCTATTGTTTATGATTAAGAAATATTCTGCTTAACCTCACTGCTGAGCTCTGGCTAACGTTTAAAGAATTAACACAAATTGTTCATAAATCATTTCAAAATCTGAAGAGTTTTTCTAAATTCATTATAGAAGATTTGTACTATCCCAACACCCTAGTGACCACAGATAACATAGAAAAAACAAAAAAAAACAACACAAAACAAAAAAAAAAAACCCATAAAATCCTTCAGTTAACATCCTGCAAATGGAATCTAGGAGCACATTAAAAAGACTACTTATCACAACCAAGTTGGAGACATCCCAGGGATAAGAGCCTCCCATAGAGTGAGGGACAAAAGCTGTATGATCATCTCACTGGGTGCATAGAGGAAATCTGGTAAGATCCCAATATCTGTTCATTTCTGACACTTATCATTTCTTCAACAGGAGATGAGGTAAGTCTGTGATGATGGGTCAGGTCTTACCCATCACTTTTTCATGGGGACCTTAGATCTTAGCTAGCAACCACTGTTTCCATCCAGTCTTGTTACGGGAGGTCCTCCCACTCCTCCAGCCTATCGCCGCTGAGATACCAGCCCATTGGGGCGTGGTCTCTCTCCCTTTAAAAAAGCGGCCACTTCCCTATCCTCTCTCTCTTCACTTCCTGCTCCGCCCGGCGACTAGACTCCCTTCCTGGTTGCGCAGAGGGCTGACGGTGATCTGTAAGTTTTTTCCCCTTTAAATAAATACCACCCTATTAATCATAATTCCAAACTGGTGTGGCATTGTTTATGACTTACGCCTTCACAGTCTAACAAAACCTTGGTTGTAAGCAGAAGAATGAACTGGATACCACCAGTTAAAAGAATATTCAAATCAAAATTAAATATAAGACTTGAAGCCAAAAAAGCACTAGAAGGAAAATTAAAGTGCTCTGGAACATCAAAATGAACAAGGATTTCCTGGACAAGACCCCCAATACAGCAGGAAGTAACAGCAAAGTGAAGAGACAAGCTACGGAATCAGAGAAAACGTCTGACAAAGTGTGGTGATATTTAATTTGTATTTTAATAAATAAAGCTGGCCTGAAGTTCAGAGCGTAAAACAGACACACCAATCAGCCGTACAGACCAGGCAGTGGTGACAAACAGCTTTAATCCCAGTAGCCACACTAGATTGCCATAGAAACAGGGTAGTAGTGGTAGTAGTAGTAGTAATGCCTTTAATCCCAGCAGCACTAGAGAGGAATATAAAATGGGAGGAGACAGCTCTCACACACAGTCTCATTCGGAGATTCCTGGAGGCAGGAGCACCATTTTGAACTAAGAATCAGTGGCGGGCTGTTTTGCTTTTCTGACCTTTGGGTTGAACCCCAATTTCTGTCTCTGGGTTTTTACTCATCGTGCTACAACAAGGATTGACTCTAAAATATATAAGGAACTTGAATCTCATCCCCTGCTTGGGCAGTAAGGTACAGACCTAGGATCGCACTATATTGACTAGTCCTATGTAACAAAAGCCCTGGGTCTTCTTCCCCTTAGATGCTCAGTGAGAGGGAATTTTGCTTAGAGAAAGAGAAGTATCAAATAAGAAAATGACCATGTTTGTAATTACTCACAAAGGGAGTCTGGTTGGTCCTAGCACAAGACTAACAAATGTGTGACTAAGACATGTGAGTAAAAAAATGCATTAAGGAATGTAAAAAAAGAATCTGGGGTGAACAGAAAGCAGAGGCTCCAAGCAAGGTTTCTGGTGGAACCAGCATAGTTTCTTCAAGCAGAAAGAGTTTCAGGGTCCCAGCAGGTTCCACAGTATCTCCTTCAGGTATGCTGGTGGTTTTAGCAATGGAGACATAGATGACTATAATTACATCAGAATAATGTTTCTTTTTAGTAATATGTGACCAAATTGGACTATTAAGGAAGTCAGCACATAGGCTAATGTCTAGAATTTCTTAATCACCCCAAAACAAAGTCCTAGTTTCTACTTACCAGCTGACTATCAGGGTGGGCAAAGATGAACCAGACGAAACTTACCAGTGTGGTCACAGCAGACGGGGTAAACGGGGAACTATGAAAGGAGGCACAGTGGCTGCTGCAGGCACAGCAAGCAGATGGTAGCAGATGAGAGCTGACAGTTGTATAGGCTCTCAAGGACAGAGTAAAGGAATCCTAAGGAGCCTGCAGCATTCTGAGACTGGAAGACACACAACCCAGGCTGAATGCAAAGTGCCTGAGATGGGGCAGCAGATCGAAGTGGAGGAAAGACCGAGTCCATACTGTGCAGAGTAGAACCAACTCTTTAGGTGTCTTGGAGCATGGGTTAAAGTAGGGACATCAAAGCTATTTTTGTAGAGCAGAAGCCAGGTGTGTACCTGTGGCAGTAACTAAGGAGAAGGCATGATGTGGGATAAGGCTTGGAGATAGAGGTGGGAGCCCCTGGGGTGGTACCCACATGCCCTATGACAGCCCTATATAGAACGAATCATTATTCATCTCCCAGCACTTTGGCTTTTAGTTGTTTTTTGTTTGTTTTGGTTTTTGTAAACAAAACAAAACAAAGAACATTTCTACTTTAGGAGATCTTGGTTATTTGTTCTAAAGGAGACTTGAAATCAAATGCTGGAACCTTACTCTTCTTTCTATTGGAAATGCTTACAGCCCTGGACATTGTGAAATATACAAAAGGGGAAGAAATGTATGCACATGCCTGTGGGTAACAACACAAAGTGACAGCAAATTTTATGGACACTGCGCATCACTAAGGACACCGTCAGTGAGTGACCAGTGCATAGCCTCCCATAGGGAAGCCAAATGACTGTTTTGCTATATGATGATGGGAAAGAATTAGAATGAAAAGTGGCAAAATAATGTCCATGAGACGAGAAGCCATGAGCTGCACACACATGGCAATGCCCTCGAAGCACTTCCATTTCAGTAACACTTCAGCCCTGAAAACCGAAGCCAGGGAATTCTTCCCTGTGTGTCTTGGTGAGACTGCAGAAAAGACAGAGACCAGCCCTAAGAAGAGCTAAAGCCATGTGTGGACATTTCCCTCTGTGTTTTCATGGCTTTAGCTCTTCTTGGGGCAGAAATCTACAATCTCGCTGTTTTAGTTATCCAGAATAAGCTTTCAGGATTGTTTCCTACTACCCAAAATTCTGTGTGAGTTTCTTCAGAAGACATTAACATTAAACCAGCCTTCATGCTATGAAGTTTAATTGTCCCACCCCCTATTTAAGAGCATCTATGTGTGAAATGATCTTTAGCAATAAAACAATTAAAATGTTTTCATTTCTTTGTTTCTATACGATGGGGTAAAGGCAGAGATGACAGATGGGAAAGCCCTCCCAATAGAGGGATTTGTCTTTGCTACAGGCTGTAATACTTTTCCCATGCACTTACAGATCATTAAATGATATTCTACCTTTCCTTCAAACATATCAAAGTTTTTCTAAGACTGATCATACCTTTAAAAGTTTCCACGAAGCAGTCTGGGGCCAGAGAGAAATGAGAAGGGTAGAACTAGAACTCTCCTGTGCATACGACTCCATCACTGAGCCTGGTCTTGAGGCAGTTAGGGGTCTTTTTATTTTTTAAATATTTATTTATTTATTACGTATACAATAGTCTGTCTACACCTACAGGCACCAGACCTCATTACAGATGGTTGTGAGCCACCATGTGGTTGCTGGGAATTGAACTCAGGACCTTTGGAAGAGCAGGCAATGCTCTTAACCACTGAGCCATCTCTCCAGCCCCAGTTAGGGGTCTTGAAGACTGCTAACTAGTCATTTGAAATGGGACAGTATAAGCTGCATTCCCAAGGTTACAGAACTAACTAGATCAAGTCTTCTGACTTTGAGTCCATTTTCTTTATAGTACTGTTTACTAAAGAAGTTGCTAGGTGAGAGGGAACAGCAGATAGCAAGCAGGTAGCACGAAGGGTGAATGGTGGTGGCAGTTGTGGACAATACTGTGGGAGAGGGATGAAGGAATCATTATTTTATGTTTACCCACAATTATATATTTATACGTATATAAAAGTGTGTGTGTGTGCGCGTGTGTGTACATGTGCTACAACACACACACACACACACACACAGAGAGAGAGAGAGAGAGAGAGAGAGAGAGAGAGAGAGAAAACCAGGCATGAGAAACTTAATCTTTTAAGTTGTTGTTCAGTAAATTTAAGCAACTCCCAAAACAATTCAGGCTATTGTAGTATTGTATTGAACTTAGTTGTTTCCCAGGCTCTGAAGTAAGTTCCTTTTGCTGAAGACCCTATGAACTCAGGAGCTGATCTGTCCCAGAAGCATGCTCCCTGCAGACTAGGTTTTATAATACTGGAAAGTACTATGCAAGCTGCCATGGCAGAAAAGCAATCAACAGTCCTGCCCAGCTGAGACACCTATGAACCACAACAATGATATCCCCAAAGGTGCAATAGTGGCACTTATATCTTGTTGGTAACCAACAGCTATGTAATTGTTCGGAAGGACCATTTAGTGAGAGGGAATTCATGTCTGATAGTGGAATTATAGCCAATTACCCATGGCTGGTGAGACAGTATAGCCCTAGAACCCAGAACCCACTACAGCTACTTTACCAAAGCAGTATAATCCCTTTCTGCCTTCTCTGTACTTAACTCTTGTACTCACAGATATATGTAGCTCTTACTCCTCATCAAAGAAGCTTCCTTTTGCAGGAGAGAGAGACCATTACAGAAAGCCACAACTGGCCAAAAAGCAGAGAACAACTGATGGGTTGCCCAGCCCCAGCTGCTACATCTGTAACACAGTCCTATACATCTGACTCAGGAAACACCAAGGATGAAGGGTGGAGAGACTGCAAGTGCCACAGGAGGACCAGACTGTCTGCTGTGAGACTGCGTCTTCTATACATGACATGGAAGCTGCCTCTGTGAATCTCAACAATATGGCAGCCCAAACAAGACCTAAACAACGACAACACCAGGAGACATGCCAACATGGAAGGGGTTAATCTCACAAGGCCCCGCCCCTAGATGAGAAGCTATCGATGACTGCTGAGATGGGAGAATCAGTTTTTCCCAGGAATGAGCCCCTAATTGGTTATCGGATACCAATGGTCAGCCCTAAAACACACACATGTGAGCAATGCTAAATGAACCCAGCAGGGTGTTGTTTATATATTTATATGTGCATACACATGGAACAATAATCCTCAAAGAAAAAGAAGCCAATAGAGATAATGCATGGAAGTAGAAAGAGGGCTTGGTGATGGAAGGGAAACAGTTGGGAGGGAGCAGAATATGTTAACAGGGGATTGAAGATGATCAAAAATTTCATACATATTATATATGTATGAAATGCCATAATGAAGCCTACCATTTTGCAAAATTAATGAATGTTAATAAAAATTAAAAATTCATATTGTATATGGTAAATACATATAATCCATTTTTAAAAATCAGAATTTCCCACATATAAATAGTACCTAATTAAATAAGTTAACACAAAAGGATATATGTATTTAAGAGCAAGATAAATAAAATGTCTAACAAGAAAAATACAGAAAGAGCCAGGCATGTAGAGATCAGCCTGCTAAGCCTGCACTCACCAGGTGGAGGGAGGAAGAAAAGGAATTCAAGGTCATATTCAGCTGTTTGATGCTGAAGCCAGGTGGGATTGCTCACACCTGTAATTACCTAGAACTTGGGAGGCTAAGGCAGGAGGATGTCAGTTCAAGGCTAGCCTGGGCTACACAATGAATTGCTATCTCAAAACAAGCAAGCAAGAGAACAAAACAGCAAACAAGCAAGTAAGCAGGCTTCTCTCAAATCCAACCCACCTGCTTCTCTGTATACTTCAGCCACCATCATGTATACAATGGGGGCATAATCAGCTATGCAGTAAGGCCACTATGGCCATAATTTCCTGAATTCGTTTGATCTCATCCTAAGTTAGATCCAGAAGAGAAAGACAGATGCTAACTTTAATGTCCATAAATTACAACATATTCTCAAGGTAGCATTCATAATAAAATTCTATTTAAAAGGTTATGTAATGATAGTTAAATATTGAATTGCACAGCCGATATAAGTCTCTTCTGTTTAAAAAGATATGTACATAAGATAAAGAGATAGGACTGAAAAACACAGCAAGCATTAACGATTACCAGCTAGTGATAGCATAAAAGGGCCTTATTGTCTACTTTGTATTTTCTTGTCTTTCCTCACAATTTATATATTAGTCATATAATAACTTTATAATGCAAAATGCAATATTTGAAAAGAAAGTATGCTATCTTACGATGTGAGAAATGGAATTTTATATAATTATTATTAAACAATAAAGTTTCTTAGTTTGTCCTATACCTTTTAGCAACATTTAAGAGTGTTTTGCAAATGCACTCGAGTACGGCAAGCAAAAGCCCATCATCCTACACTAATGCCTTTTTACAGATGGGTTCATTTTTAATTCTACAGGCAGAACAAAATAAATAATGGCTCTCCCCACATCAACCTTTTAAAAGGTGTACGTGAAGAGGAAAGCTAAAATATAAATGAGTTCTGTTGCAGAGAAAGCTGTCTGTTTTCACAGCTTGGCAGTATCTTAAAAGTTTTACAAGGGAAAAGCTTGTGAAGATAAAGAGTTTTAAGCAGAAAAATTAGCATCAGCCTATGGACAGAGCAAAGACATAAGAAGACAAATTTTCAAATCGTTCATAAATGCCCATGGAAGTCCTAACACAGCCCTATTGCACGCGGATTGAGACTGTAGAGCAGACCCTGACAAGGAATCAGACCTTTATGTTGGAAAGAAACATCAGCAGGTCAGCATCTTCTACTTGTAGTAAGAATGTGAATTTCATAGATGGAGCCAGGAAGGAGAAAGAACTGCCTTATTCAAGGTCACACGGCCTGTAACGCAGGTTTCCTAATTCAGTTCATTTACTCAAAATCCTAATAGGAATGGCCATTGTTAGCTAAAGACAGGAAACTGTTTCTGATTTTGTTTAAGATATGCTATGCAAACTTCCAAAGATGAATCAACTAGCCCATAGCCCTGCTAATCTCACAGGCGTTCCTGATGAGGGACCCATGCTACCTGCAGGTTCACAGCTGCATCTCGCCCAAGGGCTTTGCTTCCTTGAAAAAGGAAATCTCAGGGGACAACTACAACAATGACCCATCTTTCCTCCCCGGGTATCAGAGGATTAAATAAACTCTGGATTAAACCACTGTTACACATTACCAGTCTGTGTCTACAGTGGGGTTATCAGGATAGCAAGATGCCCTTTGTTGAAAACAAAAACAAAACAAACAAACAAAACCCCTCAAGGCTGAGAATTATGGACACCATGTATGAAATGTGGCCTTCCAAGGTTTACACGTTGCAAAGCCCTTCACTGCAGATTCCACGTTTAGATGCTCGTGGACTTGCGGCACACTGCTGGTGCTGATAGCCAGGCACTACTCACTTTTCTCTTTGCTGTCACAGGTTGTCTGAACGAGGCCACTTAAAGGAGAAAGGGTTTATTCTGGCTCATGGTTTGAGGGACATGGTAGTTTGGCATGGTGGGAGAGCATGATGGGAGTTTGCTCACATTCCAGGAGACCAGTCAAAAGGGAGGACAGGAAGCTAGACCACGTTATACACTCCAAAACCCATTCCCCAGAAATCCCTTTCCTCCAGTTTGGCCCTATCTCCTAAGAGTTCCACAGCTTTCTAGAACACCACCAGAAGTTGAGGCCCAGGGTTTCAAACATATGAACCCAAGGGACATTTTACATCCAAGTCAATACATATAGTGATATTTCTGGAGTTCTCTGGAAAAGCAACAACAAAGCCAAACAAATAGTAAACCTGGCAAGTTCCTACCACATTAAAAAAAAAAAATGAAGAAAGAACACTTGCCTGCCACAAGCAGCCTGACTGAAGTTCATGAAATTTCCATATATTTCCATATATTTGGTCACCTCTCCGCTTTAACAAAGGGTGGTGCTTGGGTCTGCTTGTCCACAAACTTTCTAGAGAAACTACCAATTGTGAGTGAAATGCAAGTCAGCTGAAAGCAACATTTTGAAAGTTCACAAACTCTTGGGCATTGGGGCTGGTGAGTTCCACTTCAATCTGCTTCACCTACAGCCACGCTGTGTGTGGCTGCACCTTTTGCTTTACTGATAGGAAGTAGATCTGTGAGAGAGAACTGGAAGGAAATCCAGAATTAAGTTTCTCATACTTGGCAGACCAATAATGTATCATAATACAAAGATCAACAAAAGAGGATTGATACAGATCAACTCATTGTCTCCTTGATGGGTTTTTTTTTTCTTCCTTAGGATCAATACCAAGCTTTTGCAAAATGCACATTCATGCCAAAAGGATAATGTCTGAGCATAAAATGAGAACTGGTTTTCCCGGGGATCAATCTATTTGTTTTTCTCTCATCTCAATAAGTAGCAAACCAAGTATATAAACCCTTAAGAATTGAGGCTGCAATAACGTCTCAGCCTTTGGCCAAGACTGAGTGAAGAAAGAATCGGGATGCACTGGTCTGCAGTTCCCCCAGTACTTCCTGAAGCCTAACTTTTCCCTTCCTGTGTCTTGGGTTCATAATCATTTCCAGTGATAGTCAAACTATCAGAGTGTAGGTAATGGGCCTTCAGCGACCTTTTAAAAGGCTAATAATTACAGAGAACTTTGTCTCAAAACAAAACAAAATAAAAAACCGAACAACCCCCCCCCCCAAAAAAAACCTTTTTCTTAAAAACAACAACAAAAGGCAAGTTATGGTAGAACACTTCTTAAATCCTAGCTCCCAGGAAGCAGAGGCAGGTGGATCTCTAATTTTGAGGTCATCCTGGGCAACAAACCAGTTAGTTTCAAGACAGCTAGGCTATTGTTGGGAGATTCTGTCTTAAAAAAAAAAAAGCCAAATTAATTCTGATAATACCTGGGGGGACATGTTACTACTCAGTGTCACAGCTAAAAGGCTGTTAAGCAACTGTATACAAGGTTAGTAAACTTCCAAGCAATAACTAAACAGAAAGGCTATTTTGTTGACCAGTCAGCAAGATGACAGAAAAGAGAGTCTGGGCTTTTGAAAAATACATTAATTTATCTTATTTTACATGTATGTGTGTAGTACCAGTGGAGGTCAGAAGAGGAAGTCTGATCAGGTGGAACTGGTCTTCAGCAAGAGCTAAACCACCTCTCCAGCCCCAGTCTGAAATTTTAATGTATGAATGAAAATGAAATTTATGCCCTGCAATGCTGAAGCATGCACAGAGAGTCCATATATGGCGGTTCTATTGAACTTGTCTATATTGGCTTTCATGGTCTAAATTAATTAGGATGACTGACCTCTTCCTCAAGAGGGCACCAGATCTCATTACAGATGGTTGTGAGCCATCATGTGGTGGCTGGGAATTGAACTCAAGACTTTTGGAAGAGCAGTCAGTGCTCATAACTGCTGGGATGTCACCAAAGCAATAGAACAGAATAATTTGTAGGAGTCACTGTATCATGACCAGGACTGCTATGGTACATAGGTCTTCTTCCAAGTATAGTTTAAAGAGCACATCCAAGGATTTTGTACCATGACACTTAGCAATACATTCAAGTTTCCTCAACCAAAAGACAGTCACGTAGAATACTGACTCACAAGTTCCTCTCCTACCACACTCACGAGCAAGCCCTTGTGTAAGTTGTGATCTTAGGACGTAACAACTTTCCCCCTCACTGTTAATAAGGGCCAAGGTTTCCTTTGATCGTGCTGATGATATAGTGTCCCCTTGTATCTACCACAGAACTTACACAAGGTAGAAACTGGCATATCTGAACCTTAAGAAGCTCATTCACTCGTTTCCCACAGAGTTTTCAGTAAGTTCATGTGGTGATATTTTGTTTGTGCTCTAACAAATAAAGTTTGTCTGAAGATCAGAGGGAGGAGCTAGCCACTAGTTAACCACAGAGGTCTGGAAGTCTATACAGACAGACAGGAAGTGACGTGGTTAGGAGGAGGGAGAAATATAAGGCGGAAGGAGACAGGAGCTCATTCCTTTTTCAGCTGAGAAGTTAGCAAGGTAGGAGTTGGCTGTGGCTTGCTCCTTTGTGTCTCTGATCTTTCAGCATTTACCCTGATTATCTGGCTCCGGGTTTTTATTATTAAGACCAATTAGAACTTGTGCAACAAGTTTAATTAGTTTTCACACATCTGAAGTTAGGTTCTTATGAAGCCATTATATCTCACAATGACTTGTTAATATGGTATGAACTGTGTTTCGTGTCCTTGTAGACTATGGCTATGGGATGGCATGAGGAGCGTGGGGTTCTCTGTTCTACTTAATTGGCTCAAGAACTATTGAGAAACAGGGTTCAAACATTGTTAAAAATAACAACTGCTGGCAAAGCATCCACAAGAGAACGAAGAAAACTTTTAATCCACCTCAAAAGCATCATGATAATTTCTCTTTTAGCTATTTCTGTTTGACCAGAAAGGAACCAGGAAGTATAATTTGCCAATTTTAAAATGCATTTAAGGACAGTTCATCTTCTTATTGGCTATGAGAAATGGATTGGGATAACTTTACTCGTCAATAAGTGGCAAAGTTTTGTTGTTTTTTTCCTCAAATAGTCTAATGGATTGAAATGAGGTCATGTCCAGGCTCCTGCTGTCTCATATAAATGCTAAGAACTTCCTTCTCTTTGCAGAGGTACAGGAGGTGCAGCTCATCATGCTCCACTCGAGTATTCCACAAGGGTAAGGAAGAGGAGAAACTCATTTTAAAATTCAACTTCCAGTACCTATTAATTCCAAAATGTCTACTTTATTCCCCAGCATTTCCTATTCTAGAACAGTGATAACATCAGAAGAGGGGGGAGGACCAGCTGATGGCAAAACCGTTTCAGGGAGGCAGAGGGCATGCGCCTTAATTCTCATTTATTACAGAGCAGAGTTCAGGAGCTTCAACTCTGCCAGCATAGAACATTTTTTATGGGTGAAGGAAAACAACAATAGTAAGCAAAGGGAAGACAACACTGAGGGAATGAAAGTGATTTCTGAGTCATTTTAAGTGGGACCTTTAAATCTTCCCATTATTATCTCTGAATTGAACTAAAGACCCTAAAATTTTGAACAAAATCACAAAATACTGTACTGTCCCTCCTCTGAGCCTGACAGGTTTGGAGGAGCAGACCTGGGATAACAGTCTGTGACTCTGCTGAAGTTTGGGGTCTTCTTACACACTCATTCAATCATACTCAAGCTACACTTAGAACCATTAGCCCTCATGCCCAGTGCCATGTACCTCATATGCCTGCTGGGTCTAACAAAATGCTTTCCTGGAGCACAAAAAACATGTCGCTGAAGAGCCAGGAAAAACACACTGATTCTCTCTGGCAATGATATTGTCTGTAACTCCATCCTGACAATGCACCTTAACACCAAGTCAGTGAGAAAAGTGAATTTTGTAACTTTTATAACAACATCCTTTATAATATATAATATGGGGGGAATCAGAAGATTTTAAAGAGTCAGTGTGGCTGGAATGGCAAGTTACTTATTCTCATGTCTAGAAAAGGGAGTCTAGTCAGGCTCTGACTTTAGAAAGGAAGTCTGGGAAGACTGCTAACTAGTTTCAATCTTTCAATTCCTATGCTGTCCTATAAATCAGCCCACTTAAACCATAATCTTGGATAACTGGCACTGAAAAAGCAAAAACACTCCACTTTGTATGTGGGAAGAAAGTGGCGGCACAGACAACTTGGAAAATGGATAATGAAAAAGAATATGATTAGAGAACTCACTGCGGCATGGATGCAAATCAAAATGCAGAGACAGCCAAGCTTATAGGATGCAAGATCCTTCGCCACTCTAGCCTTAGTGAACGCATGCTCACAGCAAGTCACTCCTGTTACTGGCATGTCCTGCCTCCTCTCAACCGACTGAAACATCCTGTCCCAACCACAGCAAGCAGCTTGTGTGCTTCTGCAGTGTCTCCTCTCCTGACGTTACTTTACGCATCCCACTGGTCTGACTGCCAGTCTCTTGTGGGTAGCCTGGGCCCCACCCATCATTCACTTCTCCTACAGGACCAGAGCTTTTCAATATGCCTCATCACTATGTAGCGTTCCACAGAGAAAAATGAATGGCTACTTCTTCATCCCACATTCCTCCAAAACAAAAACAAACAAACAAAAAAAATGAGATGAAGTCTCTGTTTCCCAGGCTGACTTTGAACTTTGGTCTCAGGTGACCTTCATGTCCCAGTTTGACAAGCACCTGGAACAACTTGTAGGCACTGCTATGTCCTGTTTGGATTGTTTTCATTTTAAAAGAAAGGCAAAGCAGACTTTAATTGATTAAGAAATATGAAAATGGTAAATTCAGAAATTTCCAATTCAACAAAATTACTCTATGCCTTGATTAAGGTTCTATTGCTGCGAGAGACACCATGACCATGGTAACTCGTATAAAGGAAAACATTTAATTGGGACTGGCTTACAGTTCAGAGGTTTAGTCCATTATCATCATGGCAGGAAGCATGGCAGCATGCAGGCAGCCGTGGTGCTGGAGAAGGAGCTGAGAGTTCTACATCGGGACACACAGGCAGCAGGAAATGAAAGCCACAAAAGCAACACTGGGCGTGGTTTGACCATCTGAGATGTCAAAGCCTGCCCCCAGTGACACAATTTCTCCAGCAAGGCCACACCTCCTAATAGCCACTCACTATGGGCCAATGGAGACCATTTTTATTCAAATCACAACACCATGAAAGTTATTAATACATATTATTAGTGTTATCTAGATTTTATTCACTTATTTTGGGGGAGGAGGTGCATCAGAGGTCAGAGGTGAACCTACATTAGTCAGTTCTTCCCTTTCAACATGTGACTACCAGGGACTTAACTCAGGTGGTCAGGCTTGGTGATAGGAGTCTTAGATCACTGAGCCATCTCACTGGCTCTATTTTTTTTTTAAATCTTGAACATGTAGTGAAAGGAAGATTATTAATCACATGGCATGTATGCTGTAGTCATGAAATCACAGCACTTCTACAGATGAGTATCATCTTTTTTTCTTCTTTTTATATGTAGGGGTGTTTTGCCTGTACATATGCCTGTGTACCATATTTGTGCCTGGTGCTGTGGAAGCCTGAAGAGGGTGGCTCCCCTTGGACTGGAGGTTATAGACAGTTGTGAGCTGCCATGTGGGTGCTAAGAATGGAACTTTAGCCCTCTGGAAGAGCGGCTTTTAACCACTGAGCCATCTTCCTAGCTCTGCAGTCATTACTTTTGGCAAGTGGCTCGTCTAAAGGTACCTACAACAATGTGTTCTTAATCACTATATCATCAGCTATAAAACAAAAAGAAAAGAACACAAAAACACAACACCAACATTTAAAACAAATAATTTAAGTTGTATTATGTCTCAATCTTTATCTTTGTACACTTGTAACTGTTGCTTTATTTTACTATCACTCATTGTTATCAGTTTCTCAGAGACTCACCCAGCAGCCCAGGCTAGGCTGGAATTCATTATTCTTCCCAGTCTGGCTTCAAACTCAGCTTCCCGAGTGCTGGCCTGATAGGCTTGAGTCACCATGACTCCTCCTTGCCTTGTGTTTTATTATGAAAACGTAACTGCTTCACGTCATGTCATCTGCATCTTCCCTCGAGTTTACTAAGTTGTCTCTGTCCTTTGCTGTGGCATTCCACTTAACAAATCCACCACTACTGACTTAGACACTTGTAAAAAGCAATCACACTTAAATGGAAAGAGCTAAAAAACACACTCCATTTTTCTCTTGATGTTACTAACTTGCCTGAGATCCAGGAGCTAAGAGGTACTTTCCTTAGCAGGCTCACTCAATTCAGCAACAATATAATACAGAAATAAACAAAATATTCTTGGGACTGTAAAGAAAGTTTTAAGGATGGAAAGAAAAATAAGAGAAATCAGTTTTTTTCTAAGTTACTATTTAGACATGAGTTTGCAGTTTTCTCATGCTATAAGAAATGAGAACGACCTGGATGAAGTGGGTGGGAGGTTAACAATGACTTTGTTTACCACTCTTTGTTATGAGAGATCATAACCCTCTAGGATATTTCATTATCCTACACCTGTAAACACTCTGTAAGACTATTGCTGAAGGAGGCATTAACAAACTATCTTTGGAAAACGGTCTTCTGACAGAGGCCAGTCAGGGATGACTGCTCACAGTACCCAGGCCATGCCAGCCTGCACTAGAACATAGCTTCTGCAAATCTGGCTTTCCTGAATCCTCCCGGCAAGGAATTCACCAAAACTACAAGTGAAAAGAGACAGGAATGAGACTGACACCAAATCCAAGCATTAACACAAACTGTCCTGGGAAGAATTCCAAAATGCTGAAGACCAAGGGAATTAAATTACAGACCCCTCAAACAATATTCTAGAAACATGCTTTCTAAGCCGATTGGTCTCTTCCATACTAATTCTCCCAGGAAGAAATAAGACACTTGTGTGGAATGCATCTGTGTGTCAGACACGTCTCAAACGCAGATTATACGCACATCAGGTTAAGGGCAGGGACACCAAGTTTAGAGCTTTGATTTGTGTTTGCCATAGTACTGTGGCTGCAATGCTATTTTCGCTCACGACAGCAGTTATTCTGAGAACCTATTTTTGGATACTTGAATTTTGGGGGAAGGAGACACTCACTCTCAGGCTTGTGTTCAGTGCTGCTTCCTTGGCTTCTGGGGGAGAATATTCTGGATGAACTTCTTAAAGTTGTTTTGTTAAGTTCAAAGGTCAAAAGAATAAAAACCATTTTCCTTATAATTCCAGGGCTCTATGTTGGTCTTATTTTCTATGACTTAAAGAAGAGGACCATGACAAAAACAATCCAAGAACAAAAGCATACTATAGGTATTCTGGTCAAGAAGAACAACAAAACATGCAGCAGAACTCCAAGTGCACAGACACATTCATTTCTATCTTCTTGGACACGATGACATACAAGCATTCAATCACTCGACTAGAAGTAACAGCATGAGTAACTTTCTCACACTTCAGACTCCAGAGCTGGTGACCAGTCACTGCACCAACCTAATACCGCCAGGCCTCTCACATTTGTTCCTGAGTCTGGTCAAGGCTTCCCCCAAGTTGTTGCTTTCTTCCCATCTTACCTAACTGGGTTAAGAGCCGGTGGCCTGATTTCGAGGCTTCATTTACCTTCCTCACTGAAATGAAACAGGGGTAGGAGCAATAGCCAGGTTTTGCTCTCTGCATTCCAGTCACAGACCCAAACACTCCAGAGATACACTTGTTTCCAAAGCTAAAGGAACATCAAGGCCAGATTCCCGACAGATGCATAGGAAAGAGTACACCGGGAGGCCTGGCTGCATCCTCCAGAATTCAGATCCAGCCTGCTCATGACCTTCTTCCACGGTGACTGTTTCTAAGCTCTCTGCCAGATACTGCCTCACTACCAAGAAGCAGTTGATTGACTGGATGAGTGAAAGGGCAGGTTTCTGGGATGGAAATCCCAGTATGTGTCTCATATCATCTGCAGATGTAGACCTTTCAAGTGTGCAACATAGTTAATGTTTTCCATCTTGTGAATATACAAACCACTGAGGTAAGTCTAGCTGAGTGCTAATATATAGCAAAAGTTTAATACGTAACTGATCTAAGATTATCCAATAATGTCATTCTAAATTCTCTATTAAAATACTCAAATCTTCTTTAAGACAACAAATACTGTTCTAAAGAAGAAACATGACCAACCTACACAGATAGAATAAACCTGTGATTCCTCATGTTCCTATGGCCCAACATCAATTATTTTCTTAACGTTTGTGCTACATCTTTTCCTATAAAAACCCTTATATGTTCTTAGCTAAACAGAAGGCTAAAGGGTATGTTAATCCAGGGCTAACCAAGGCCTTCTTCATGTACTAAGAGCACTGTATACACCCAGAAGAAAATGGCTTTCTCTTCAAGGGACAGGACTTATATGCAATAAGCACTGTCTAGAGAGGCACATGTAACTCAGCTGTTCACTGGACTGTATGGCCTCAGCAAGTCACCTAAGCCCCCTGAGCCTTGGCTGCCTCATTTGGAAAGGGTGGCAATGGGGATCAACTGTGGAGGGTAGATAGGGGATGCTCCTAATGGTGCCTTCCTTTTTTATGTTTTGTTGAGGTATGACTCACTTGTGGAGTAGTTTACATATCTGAAATGTGCTTTTGTTATATTCATAAAAGCAGTGTGCTCTTCAGTTGTTTCCTGACCCCCAGGCCTCTATCTTCCCCAGTCGGAGGAAATACCAACTATGTTCTTTTTCTACAGAGTTGACTACTCTGGGTATTTCTATAAATAGAACCACATAATATTGCCCCTTGTGATAATCAATGTTTCTGGGAGTCACTATTAGGAAAGTCATGTACGTAGGATAGAGAATGCAAGAGGACAGCAGAGAAAAAAGAGCAACATTCATAATGTTAACATCATGACCGTCTATGGTAAGCACAACGCTCTGATAAGTAGTGGGGAAAATGCATCACTCAAGTGCTTTGGGTGGGAAGGAAAACCGCACACACAGTCTCTGCACATGCGTGCACATGCTGTCAGGCATGGACGTTCTCCTGTCAGTGCTTTGCTTTTCTCAGTAAAATGTGAATTAGGTCACCACAAGAGAAGGAGGTTGAGGTGTTTTCAGAGAGAAAACAAAGTGTAAAATGATTTTAAGAAAGAGGAAAAGGCGAGCCAGGAAGGCAGTGAGTGCTTGACAGAACCGAAGAGCTACTTGATGTTCATGGCCATGAATTTAAAATTAGGTAAATCAGCAGGGTTTTAAGAGTTGTTTTTTTTTTTTTTCCACTAGCTACATTTAGCTGGGGGAAAACATGTAGAAACTGTGCAAGTTGAAAGATGTAACCAGACATCACCTGTACCCGAGGTATGAGCTAAAAATAACTTCATGATGGCACTCCCATTTCTAATGCCATGACAACTTTCTGAGAGTCACGCCAGGTAACTTCCTAGTTCCTGTTAGCCGGAATAGGCTGACTCTGAAAACAAGCACTCTCAGCAATAACTGCTTCATGCTCATCTTCATCAACGTACCAAAACCCTACATTCCCAACAATTCACTACGAGGGTTGGGTGAGTGGCTAGAACCAACCCTTGTCTAATTCTGAAGTTTATCTTTCCTTTTTCTATCATTACACCTAAATCTTCATCTTATAATAAGAACTGGGATCTAGGGATGCTGAAAGGTTCTTCCAAGGCCAATCTGTTTTCTAATGGTGCAGACTCTCTCTTTGCTGCTGTCATTCCCATGCTCAGCCTAGAGCTAGTTACATTATGTCTTTCCTCAAATTCCTTTCTGATAGCTATGCCTTCTAGCCATATCTTATTCCTTTGTCTTTTTACTCTAATTTAGGCCCTTATTACTTAGGCCCAGATTATTCGAACAGCCTCCTAATCTGGCTTCCTATAATATTAAAATGTCCACAGCAGGTAAATTTGTACAAAGATTAATATTTACACAGAGTTAAAAAGAGATGGGAGAAAAGGAGAATAACTTCTGCTAGACACCAAGATTCTGGGGGCATAATTATACTTTAATTATGTGGCAACAGTTGCGTAACATAGATACATTCAGGGCTTTAAAATACACACTTTCAACAAGGGAGCTCTATCTCAGTAAAGTTATTTTTTCTTTGTTTATATGTTTTAAGGGCATTTACACTTGTGTGTGGAGGTCATACAATGACTTTGTGGAGTGGCTCTCTCCTTCAACCTTTATGTAGGTTCCGGGGATTGAACTCAGGGTGCCAGGCTTGCACAGCAAGTGTTTTACCTGCTGAGTCATGTCAGTGGTCTTTTTGATTTCTATACTTATTCATCCAGACCATTACTGACAACATTCAGGCTGTTGTCAGTGGTCTGATACTAGATGACAGTGTTCTTCTCTGTCAGTATATCTTTGACAGTATATATTCCAGTATAAGTTTGTGGAAACAGGAATGTTGTTGCAAAGGGCAAATCCATTAGTCATGGCCCCTGACACTGCCTAGCTCTCTTCCATTGAAGCTGCTCCATTTTGCATTTCCATAATAATGAATCAGAATGCGATTTCTCTAGAGCCTAATCAAGAGAAAATTTGGCCAAACCTGGTGATTTTTGCCCGTGTGACAGGTGAAGAATGGTATCTCAATGGAGTTTGAATTTGAATCACTCAATTCAAGGTTAGTATCTTGGCTAGGATGCAGTGGTTTACACCTGTAAATTCAGCACCTGGAGGCTGGCACTGGAGGACTGCCATGTGTTGAAGGCTAGCCAGGGCTAAAGTGAGACTGTCTCAAGAAAGCCCAAACAAGAATGACAATAACTTTAGGACTTTTGTATGTGCTTAAACGGCTTCTGCATTACTTCTGGGCCACTTCTTCTAGTCCATCTTTCTGTAGAGCTGTTGGTCTTATCTCATTTAGGAATTCTTTACATACTAAGGGCGATAAAAGTTGCAAATATTTTATTCCAATTGATTTTACTACTTTGCTTAGTTTTATCCCAGCGGTCCTTTCCATTTATATCTATCCATCATTTCCTTTCTGCTTTTTGATTAGGAGGCTCAGTTAGGAAACATCTCTCCCATTTCCAGATTTCTTCTGTGAAGAGACACCCTATGTTTCCTTCTTCTATGTATTATGAATTCACTTCCCTAATTGATTTGAAATTTATCTTCCTGTATGGAGTGAGGAATGGAATAGTCTTTACTTTTATTCTATACCAACATATTTGAATAAGGCTTACTTGGCGGTGCTATGTATTTATTCAAACATTCAGTCTAGCCAAAAAGTGTGATATACTACTCTAAGGCCAGGAGATTTTATGTTCCACTTCTGAGAATACAAATCTCCATTTTTGGAGGACGCAGATCATTTAGACAATTGATACTCAGTGCTTTGAAAGGCTTTCAGCATTTCTGAGAACTCAGGCCTGAGCCACACCCTCTCTAGCTGTGCCAGGTTAAGATGAAATGAAGCCAGAAGAAACTCAGTCCTAGGTGAAGATATTCATTAAAATTGAGACTAAAAATATGTTAGAACTAAACAGGAACCTTACAAAAAGATAAAATGTTGTATATCTTTTTGTCTAAAATTAGTCAGTGTGATTCATGGATAGATGTTGCTACCTTGAAAGAAAAATTTAGACGTAAAGGGAAACCTAGTCTCTGAGTCCCTGAGGTTCAACTCCTAAAACATAGAGAGAATGTAATCCACTATTTTCATGGTCTCAATGTTTAATCCATTCTCATATTGACTTTGTGTAATAAATGCACTTTAATATCTTAATGAAAAATTTAACTAACTCTTATCAGTATAATTAGAACCCATACTAGGCACAAAATAATATCAAAATTTATCAGAGGAAAATATATAATGCTGTGAATAATTTAAGGTAGACATTAATTTTCATTCCCATCTTCTATATGGAAAATTTGAAACAAACTTTCAGAAAGAATCAGACTTCCAGATGAGGGAAAAGGAGCAGGCTGCAGTCAGATTTCCAGAGCACGAGTATCCCCTGCTCACTTCAGTCAATCGGGAAGAAACAGGTTCACGGTTATGAGAGAGAGAGAGAGAGAGAGAGAGAGAGAGAGAGAGAGAGAGAGAGAAATGCACAGCCATGGATAACTGACAGCCCCACTGTGGCTACCTATTCACTTCACTTATATCATTTGAACTTCAACACTGTAATGAAGTAGGTGAAAGAGAGAGGGCAAACGTCCTGAATAACATATTGCTGGTACTGACACTTTCATTTTAGAGACAAGGAAGATACAGTTTCCGTCTCTGACCTGATCAGAGTCCGATCAGGTTTTGGTACTTCTGAATCTTCATCAAGTGTTCTTTCCAGGATGCCACTCTGGTGGTCAGATTAGGTAAGAATGACCCTGCTGCCTGTCTGTCAACCTCTCCACCAAGTCAGAGTCCTATAGATATCACTTATGCAAGGAGTGTGTGTGGAAGGGTACTTAAAGGACAATTAGAATATATACTAAATACAGCAATGTGTTATAAAAGATGGGGAAAATGAAACTGCCAAAAAGTGTTGAAACCAGATATGGATCGGGTTTTGTTAAAGTTTTAAACCTTTGGAGACCCATCTTTTGAGATCATCCCCCTGTTGCAGAAAAGTGAGTCTCAGAGCTGTCCTTTACAGTTCAGCACTGATGAAAATAAAGACTTCACAGTGTTTTTTCAAAACAATAGAAAGATATACATTTAAAAATATTAACTCTAAAGACTGTTATGCTACAGATGACAAAATTAAATTGTATGTAAGTCAAATAGGCCAATAAACACTAACCCCAGCTTTGCGAGTTCTCCTATTTCAACCATTCTAGAAGTCTATAATATTCGTAGAGCTAGAATCTGAACCTCAGATTACTTGTTGGAAATGAAACTGGTCTGGGAAGCATTTCCCAGCAATAGGAGAAGTACCTTTCCATAACAGCTAGGCACTCCTTTCTCCAGGTAAATCTACTCCCCCGCCGGAGTCGGAAGGTTCCAGGTGTGGCAGAGACTGGAGGAGGTGTTTGTCTCCATTCAGGGTCCTCTATTGGAATAGGGGCTGGTCTCATACTTAACGTAGCCCCTGGAATAAACAAAACATTTTTTTAGCATATATCTTGCAATTAAAAAAAAAATCAGTATTACAAGGATACAAACGAGACAATGCGGTCTGAGTATAAGCTTCTTGATACTGAGACTTGAAGGCCAATATATTTAATATTGTTATAAGGAAAATAATGAAACATGATCAAAGAGCTATAGAGATTGCTAGGTGGTTAAAAGCACTGACTGCTCTTCCAGAGGAGACAGGTTCAATTCCCAGCACCTAAATAGCAGCGAACAACCATCTGTAACTCCGGTTCCAGGGTATTCAATGCCCTCTTCTGGCCTCTGCAGGCACTGGACACATATGGTTCACAGACATATATACCAGCAAAACACCCATACACATAAAACAAAGATGACCAAAAGAAAAAACCTGAAACAGTAAAAGCCTCTTCCTTCAAAAGCCTGCAAAAGTCATCCTAACTGCCACCTTTCCATCAGCTCATGTGTCTGTTAGCTCCTTCAATGGATTTCACACAAAGCATGAGACCTATTTCTTCATAAAAAGCACTGGACTTTCCTTGTTGAGGCTTTTTTGAAATTCCTTCACTAGGCCAGATGTGGTACACATCTGTAATCCTACTACTTGGAAGTCAGAGGCAGGAAGATCAGGAGTTAAGGTTAGTCTCAGCTACATGAGACCTTGTTTCAAAAAGAAAAGTGTAAAATACAGCAGCAAAGAAAATAAGAAGGTATTATAAGCCGTTAGTGAGCAGGATCCAGGCCCTACAGGTCTACCACCTACCAATGCCATATTGTTCACCTCTGACAGAACAACTTCGATCTGAGAGGTTCACTAATTTAGACCAGCTATCTTCAAATAGCCTCAGAGAGTTATAATTCACTAATTCTCGACTTATCACATGTCTTTTCCCGTGGTTTGTTCTAGACTTGAGGCTAGCCTCAAATCAGAAGCCATACCGTCTCTAGCTTCTATGGACTTAGCTCACAGATGTGCATAGAGCTTGGCATGCTGCCATGGCAAGTCTCTGCCTCCCCTTCCTCTTTTACTCCTTGCACTGCTAAATTCATCTTTCCCAAACACAATTATAGTTATATCACTCTTTTGATTAAAGCCTCCAAGAAGTTCCCTTTGGCTGTAGTTTACCAAACTCCTTTTCTTTCTTTCCTTTGAGACAAGAAGTAAGGCAGCACAGAACGCCTACCTCCATCTCTCAGTGTTGGAAGTATGGGCATGCTTCATCAAGCCCAGCTTATCGAACTCTTAATACTGTCCTAGAAAGGCAAGTTGGAATTCAAAGGGTTTATGTACATAAGAATACATGTTAATTTCACACAATGACCATGTTTCTTCACGATAGGAACTATTTTCTATCATATCATCAAATAACCCCATGGATAATGTCTCTATTTGAATATACACACACTCTTTCTGAGACAGGGCCATTCTATGTTGTTAGGCTGGCCTTTAGCTTCTGGCCTCACTAGTTTCTCTGGTCTTAGCCTCCCAAGTAGTTGGAACCACAGGTACACAAAAGTGGTCCCAGCTAAACTCCTTTCCTAACAGCATCATCTTTTTTTGTATTTTCTTGGATGGAGACCAATGGTTTAAACAATCTAGATTCTCCTTTTAAACATATCGTCTGTCTCTCCCTTCTTAGTAAATCTCTTCTTCAAACTGCAAGCTAAAATATCTCATGTCATTTTTAATTTCTTTATTCCCCTCCACATATTATAAAGCTAGTACTACACAAATTTCATTAATTTTATATTCAAAATAAATCCAGGACAAAATGTTTTTTATATGTATTGAAGGTTTACAACAGGTCAGCATCATCTCTCACAACCATAACTGCCCAGGACAGGGCTAAATATGGATCTTCACAGTAAGCCATGACTCCCCGTCATTGTGCTCTTAGATTTGGGCTCATCTATGACATGGAGAAACCCCAAGGCTAGATCACAGGGAGCCCTGCACCTGCTCTCTACATCTCCTGGGATGCTGTGCTTAGAGAATTAAGATCAACCACACACAGTAGCAATGTGGAAGTCTGCACAGAATGAAAGATATCCACCTGATCTCCAGGTGCCTTTGCCATTCTACCTGAGCACCAGACAAGACAGGGAAAAGGCAATTTTGTACACTACGCCACAATATACATCATATGGATCTGGATCATTCTATACCCAGCTGACAGAAATAAATACCCAGACATTCAGTCCCAACAAAGGCATGTTGGTAGTCAGCCCCAAGGGCTCATGAGTCCTTCCTTGCCTCCTGGCAGTTGTGCCTTTGTGGGGTGCTTCCCCATTCTGTACTCATGTGTGAGAAACAGTAGTGGCAGTGAGAGCATGTCTCGTCCAGACTGAGACACTAGGGCATCTTTCTTTGCTTTCTTTCTCAGATCACTTCCTCAAGGGAGAAGTTGCTAGGTGAGAATGGATGATGGGGCTCTTGAGGAATTGCTATCTCTGGCCATGAGGCAATAAGGAACAGGGACAGCCAACATCCATGTGAGTGGCCTTGCAAGTGGACCATCTAGTTCCAGTGACTGCAGCCCTGGCTGACGGCTTGACTAAAAGCTCATGAGGATGCTGCTCCTGGATTCCTGGTCTATAGAAATAGAAAATAAATCTTTGTTGTGCTAAGCCAAAAAAAAAAAATGTAGCATGGTTTGTATCACAGCAGATAATTAATACAAGTCATCACAACCATGTCCAGCTGTTATTTCATCATATCCTCCAACACTAAGCATATTACATATTAAAATGTACCAATCTGGGGCTGGAGAGATGGCTCAGTGGTTAAGAGCATTGCCTGCTCTTCCAAAGGTCCTGAGTTCAATTCCCAGCAACCACATGGTGGCTCACAACCATCTGTAAAGAGGTCTGGCGCTCTCTTCTGGCCTTCAGGCATACAGACAGAATATTGTATAAATAAATAAATAAATAAATAAATAAATATATTTTTTTAAAAAATGTACCAATCTGGCAGAAAAAAATACCTTTAAGATAAAATACCTTACTAAGAGTAAAGATGAGCACCTTCTTGTTTATTGCCTATTATCTAACTTTTGTCAGTTTATGGTCCTTTTGTTATTGAGCTATAGATTTTATTTGAGTGGAGATACAACATCAATTACCAGTTATATAGCTGTAATTATTCATTTGTCATTTGCTGTATCTTTAATTATGGTATATATTTTTATTTTAATTTACATGTAGTTAAGTTTGTAAGCTTTTTCCATGCAGTTAATGAGTGTGATTCTTTTGTATGAAGGCCAGTAGGTTTGAATCTCTTCTATTATTACCAGTAAGCTGAAATCTTTTATACTATAGCCGATGGGTTTGAGAAAAGGGCTTGGGGACACAGCAGGTATGTGCTCTGGCTGCTCTTTAAGAGGACCCAGGTTTGATTTCCAGCAGCTACCTGATGACTCACAACTGTCTGTAACTTCAGTTCCAAGAGAACTAATGGGAAGAGGATTCTGCAGTCTGCAGTCATGACCCAAATGCAGAGGAAGCAAAATGTGGCACGTGGCCAGCACAGACAAGAATAATGGATTAATGTACGATGTAAATTAATAAGAAGAGCCTGAGATACTAGGCCAATTAGTTTAAAATTAATGTAGACCTTGGTGTACTTATTTGGGACTAAACAGCTTGCAGGACTGGGCAGGATAGAAACCTTGGTCAACAGAATGGCATCCATGTGGACAACTGCATCCACATAAAGCCTGAGAAAGCTTGGGAAATAATTCTTGACAGAAAAGAATAGAGTTAAGCATGGCTTATTGACAGCAGCATTTTCTCAGGTGGGCTCTGCTTGCTAGAGACAAGCACTCTCATTTAAGAGAGGCTTCCTCACTCAGCTTTAGTTGTCAAACCTTGCAGCTCTTATAAGAGGTCCTGCCACAAAACACTTAAATGGTGTTGATGAAAAGCTGACCGCATGTTTTTGGTGGTGGCAGGGACCTTGAAACGCTATATAGAGTTCTGGCAATAAGCATGGTTCTGTCCAGCACCTCTGCGATGAGGCTGGAATCTCAGAAAGCTAAGGAATAGGCTGGATCCAGCTGTCAAAGCCACGGATTTAATAATAGCCATATCGCTTAGCAAATTAAAGAATCATGGGGTCAGAAAAAGAGATACAGTAAAGATACTTTCAGACAAAAAAAAAAAACCTCTAAACAGTATACAGTGTGTTTAAAAATTTTACACAGAAAAGAAAAAGAATAAATTCCTTAAAATAAAAAAGAAAGAAAAAAGAGAGTAGTTAGGTGTGGTGGCACTTGGGAGGCAGAGGCAGGCAGATCTCTCTGAGTTCAAAGACAGCCTAGTCTACAGAGTGAGTTCCAGGACAAAGATACACAGAGAAACCCTGTCTCAAAAAGCTAAAAATTAAAAATAAAAATAAAAGAAATACAGTTTAAAATAAAGCCACGTAAAGATGAAAAACATACAGAGAATCTGGATACTATATGTTACTATGCTCTCTTTGAATTGTTTGAATGCTGAGGAAGGAGCAACAGCTGCTGAAAGATATTTGTTTATAAATGCTGCTGAATTAATCCAAGATAGATATTTTGAAAATACCTTGACTTCAAAATTGAAGTCAAAAGGTATGTTACTTTGGAGAAAGGTTTGGCTTTTTTCCACAGGAAATGAGAGGCTGTGGTTTCATTCTGAGCTAAGAAAAATCAGGTCTGATCAAGGAAGACCCTCTCCCCCGCGAGAAATCTCCGATAGAAGCAGATGGCCCACATGTCTGAGTTCTACATCCAGAACAGTTCAAAGACTGCTGACTGAGAATGTCAAGCCTCATAGGATATACCAGTCAGGACTTGATCATAATTCTAAATTTTCTTTAGGTTCCCATAAGATTACCAGTTCCCCCAATCAGCAGGAAGTAGCCTAGAAAACTACACCCACATCCCCAAAAAATGAATTATGGATGTTTGCCTTTTTTAGAATGTTGGTTACAACCTGTTACAAATGGTGGTCAGAAAAAAAGCTAAACAAGGGAGATTCGATTCAGAATTCTTGTTTTGAAAAAAGGGGGGGGGTGTTGTGGGACAATGGTCTTTTATCCTGTCACCTGTATTATTTTTTAATAAAATGCTGATTGGCCAATAGCCAGGCAAAAAAGTATAGGCAGGACGACCAGGCAAGAAGTAGAGGTAGGGCAACAAGAATTCTGTGAAGAGGATTCTGCAGTCTGCAGTCATGACCTAGATGCAGAGGAAGCAAGATGTGACTGCCTGGCCTAATAAGGAACCAAACCACATGGCTAGCACAGACAAGAATAATGGGTTAATGTATGATGTAAGAAAGAGTTAATAAGAAGAGCCTGAGACACTAGGCCAATCAGTTTGAGAGAGAGAGAAAACTAATGACCTCTTCTGGCCTCTGTGGACACCATGCTTATAAACGGTGTATGGACATACATGCAGGCAAAACATTCACTCACTTACATACACAAACAAACAAACAAACAAATATTTAAAGGTTTGTCAAAATAATCTGGGCCTGATTCAAAGTCTCCAATTCTTCCCAAAGCAAGCAAGGATTACAGCACGGCAGTTTAGGATAAGAATCTACCTAATTAAAATTATACCAGTTTTGTTCCAGAAAGAAAATGTCCAAAGCAGCCAAACTACCTAACATTACAACTAGTAAAGATGAAGGCAGAAACTGAATAGATAAGGCCATGGGTTCTCTTACCCTAGGCTTGATCTGGTGAAGGGATGAAGGGATTCAGAGTGGAGAGGACGGGGGGGGGGGGGGGGGGAGAAGAGAACAAATCTGTGAGCTCCAGCATGTGCTGCTAGAACTGTGGCGTATTCTTATAGGTAGGCAACGTGGTGCAGGCATGGAAATTAACAGAGATCAGGATCCTAAGAGGCTGAAGTAGACAGCCAATGATGAGCTCTTGTTGTTGGAATTTACTGTTAATGGTATCAATCATTTAAAAATATTCTCCATTGTCTAAATTTCCTATAAAAAATTTAGATGAAAATAAAGTTTGTCAGAAAAGAAGAAAAAGGAGGGAGGAAAAGAGAGATAAAACCGAGAGGAGAAAATAACATGGTGACTTTGAAAGAAATAAAGACTATTTCTATACAGAAGGCTAAAACTGAGCAATTTTAAACCTGTAAATATTCTTAATTTTAAAATACTACATTGAGGGCTTTTTCCCCCTTGTCCCATTTCTTTTTCAATTCAAAACAGCACAAGAAGCTAGTTACCTGTAACCCAGCCTGGGAACTGTAGCTGGGGAGGTGGGGTGGGGCAGAGCAAGTCAGATAGCAAGTTTACCCATATCTGTGTGCTCAGGATTTGGCTGAGTTTGCCTCAGTGAATACGGTGGAAGAGAGACTGAGGATGATTCTTGACATCTAGCCTCAGTGTAGGGTAAAGGGACAACTGGAGCAGGAAACCAACCAATCACTGAGCATCCTGACTCTGAACTTAGACCCAGTGAAAAAAACACACCCTGGATCTGAGACCTGGGCCAGGGAAAGAAAGATCCTTATCCCTGAATCCAGGACTAAAGACATGTACCCAGACTCTGAAACCAGTGCCAAAGAAACACACTTTGTCCCTAGAATCAGAGCCAGTGAAAAAAATCATGCCCTGGTCCTAAGATTAGAGTCAAAAAGCTAAAAGTGAGAGAAACAGTTTGGCTATGAAATCAGACCCATCTCTGCCCCTGACCAACTAAACTAACCAATCCCTGAGCAGGGAAAAACTAACCAACCCCTCTTCTCCGTGGGAAAACTCCGCCCTAAGAAGCACTATAAGCCACTCTGCCTGTTCAGTTAGGGGCCACCATTTATCCCTCCCTGACAGAGGTGGCCACTCTCCTAGATTCCTCCTTCCCAAATAAATCTCTTTCTCAAGAGTCTTGGGTGATGATCTTCATTCGCCTGCACAGAATAGAAGAACCTGGCTGGGACATTCCTTAGTGGACTGAGATGAAAAACCTTGCTGTAGGGGCTTCTCCTTTAGCAGAGTGTTAGCAAAAGAAGTAACACCTTGGGCCAGAGAAGAAGCAGACAGCTCTGCTAGGACTTCTGTTCCCTTAAGGAAACAGAGCAGAGCTCAGCTGTAGGAGCTCTCCAGGAGAAGAGCAGGCTTGCTATATCCTGTGGAGAGACCATCCCCCACCGCACCCCAGCTTCAGGTAGCCTGGCTTCCCCATAGTCAGGATACCTGTCCTTCAGGACGGAGCTGTCCTATTGCAGCTCTACCCACCCCCAGAGCTGTCCTATTGTGGCTCTACCCACCCCCAGAGCTGTCCTATTGTGGCTCTACCCACCCCCAGAGCTGTCCTATTGCGGCTCTAAGTATAGCCTTGCTTCCCGTTAAGTCAGGATATCTGTAACACATTTCCCCACACTCAGACCCTCAGGTGCACATATACCCACATACATGTGTACCCCTATATACTCCGACATGCATACACAAACACACACACACACACACACACGATAAAAGGAAAAAAACAAGAAAAATGGTACACAAAGCATTCTGGAATAAATACAGATTACTTCTAGAAAGCAAAGTCTATCTACTTTGTTTTGGTTCAGACAGATAGGGAGCAGTGAATTATACAAAAATATGATGAACATTACTGATTTTGACAGAACAATGCGTAGAAACTAGATGTGGGAATAGTCTTAAAACTTCCCTGTAGTGATACGGGAAATCTGGGCTGCAGAAAGGCCCAGGGACTCACTTATGTGTGACTTACTTCTTCATGGTAACAGTTTTTGACACTATATCTTAGTTCACATTAAAACAAAATTTTGATGTGGGAGGTCCTTTTGTACATGTGTTGCTTTTATTGGTTAATGAATAAAGCTGCTTTGGCCTATGGCAGGACAGACTAGCCAGGCTGGAAGGGATAGAGAGAGAGAGAGAGAGAGAGAGAGAGAGAGAAGACAGTCAGGGAGACACCATGTAGCTGCTAAAGGAGGCAGACAACACAGAGATCCCAAGAGGCAAGAGGTAACAAATTACAAGCCTCGAGGTAAAATATAAAATAATAGAAATGGGTTAATTTAAGATATAAGAAGAAGAGTGAGCTAACAGGCCAAACAGTGTTTGAATATAGTTTCTGTGTAATTATTTGGTCTGGGCAGCCAGGAACAAACAAACAGTCTCCGCTTACAAAATGGCACCCAGACGTTGGGCAACATACAGCCACATAAAGCCTAAGAAAGCTTAAGAAAAGGGCTTCTAAGCCTACAAAAAATGAGAGCCAAGCACAGCTTGGGTAGTCGCATTTTTTTCAGATAGGCTCTGTTTGCAAACAGATGTGTGACTCCTTTAAAAATCAGTTTCCTGGTTCACGCTGGCACAAATGGCTCTGGCTCTTTCAGGAGGTCTGACTATGGAACACTTAAGTGGGGTTTGTGAGCAGAGTGTTACAACTAGCTTAATGGCAACATAGACCCACTGTGTCCCTGGAGTGGGGAAGTGAAAATGGCTCACAGAGGAGGTGAACATACCTCTACCATACAGAAAGGCCAAGAGAGGCAGAGCTAGCATCCAAGGCTGGGGCAACCACACTGCTAATCATTTTAAAATGCTCCTTGTCAGATAAAGATTTCAGATACACAATATGACAGATTCAGACATAAAAGACAACTAAACGAGACACAGTGTGTTTAAAAAATGTATGTAGGCTTGGGAGAGAGAAAAAAGAATACACACAGTTATAAAAAGAAGTAAATGGTTTAAAAATAAAACAAAATCTTTAAAGAGACAGTAAAATATAAAAGAATACAGACAAACATACATTAAAGGAGTAAAGAAAAATAAGCCACATAAAGATGGAATATACACAAGGAATATGGATTATGTATATTACTGTGTTTTCTTTGAAATTGTTACTGCAGAGAGACATTTGATTCTGGCAGCCACTGTTAAACCAACATAAAGGTATCTTGACTTCAAAATTTGGGTCTAAGGATATGTTACTTTGGAAAAGATGTTCTGCTTTTGTTTCCACAGAAGATGAGAACCTATGGATTCCTTTCAGACTAATGTGGTTTGATGGAACAAGACCCCCCTGAATGGTCTCTGTGAACCCTAAAAAAATTTTGCCCAAGAAATAGCACAAAGCAGTTTGGAGGCAACAACACATTCCCAAAATGATTGTTTATAAATGTTTATTTTCATTTAAAGGGGGATAAGATATAGAAATGAATACTTTACATTGGTATGGACTTTGGTTTACTGATACAAATTTAAGGTCAATTTTGTTGTATGTGTATTCCTATTCTTGTTTAAGGTAGTATGTTTATAGAGCTCATTCAAAAATATAATATATAATTAAAAATTATAAATTAATAGTCATTTATAATAGTCAAACTTGTAGTCATGTTAGTTAGGCTTTCTAGATATACAGAGATATATTTCAGTTAGATAGATAATCTTCGGCACTTCAAAGACCTACAGAATATAGCATTTAAAATGTTTTAAGAATTTTTCTTGACAGTGATACATGTCTGCTTCTGGCAGCACCAATTACTTCCGAGAGGTTGATGGGCATTGAAGAAACTTGCTATGGAATTTGCCTTAAATGTGACAAGGCTAGCCATTTGGGTAAGAAACTGCTATTGCCTGGACTGAGTGATGGTATGACATATGAACTGGATATGCAGGACCCACAGAAAAGTGACCACTGAGCTTTGCAAAAGATGGGATGGTCCTTCAGGGTTCCTGCTTCATGAAAGAGACTGTCAGACATTTTATAGGACACAGAAGAAAGCAACTGATGGACTATGCCATTACAAGGAAGAACAGATCTTCAAATTTCCTGCTTCATGGAAAAGTCTGCTGGATACTATGGGCCTGTAGGCTGAAGATGGATGTCCCAATGTTCCGGAAGAACTTTGGGTGTCTGTCCAGGCAGCAAGATGTCTCTTTGAATTCTAGAACTTTGGGGGTTGCTTACAATGCACTTCCTGATTAGTTGGGTAATGTATCCTTCTGAGGTCTTTGAAGAGTTGAAGACATATAGTTATTAGATATAAAACTTTACACTCACAAAGATAGGATAGATGCTAGAATATTTTCCTTAATTTGCCAAATGTAAATGGACGAAATACTGTAACTATAATTCTTGCTTGATAATTGTTATTTATATATAATTTTATTATGTTAAAGTTAAAACCTTCCGTTTCAATTAGATAGAAAAGAGGAGATAATGTGGGATGTCCTTCTGTATATGTGTTGTTTTATTGGTTAATGAATAAAGCTGCTTTGGTCTATGGCAGGGCAAAATATAGCCAGGCTGGAAGGGATACAAAGAGTAGGTAGAGTCAGAGAGATGCCATGTAGCTGCTGAAGGAGGCAGACGCCATGGAGCTGCCCAAGAAGTAAGAGGTAACAAACCACAGGCCTTGAGGTAAAATATAAAATAACAAAAATGGGTTAATTTAAGATGTAAGAGCTAGCCAGTAAGAAGCCTGAGCTAATAGGCCAAACAGTGAAATTATTATAGTTTCTGTGTGATTATTCGGGTCTGAGCAGCCAGGAATGAACAAGCAGTTTTCTGCTTACAAAAACCACTTTTATAATCTACTATTAGATTTTAAGGTTTCTGTGAATATTCACCTGTAGATATGATTATCTTGTGTACCAGATTAGAATTGGACGAGACCCTGTTAATCAGCTAGTAGAAGAAGGTCATTAGTACTCCATCAATGAAAAGGAAAATGGGTTCTCCCAAGTCTTTCTCATCTTCTCCCATGTCATACACACATTTCCTGGAGCTCTGGCGTGCTACATGTGCAGAATGGGCGTTTTCTTCTGATCTAACATGGACTTCATGTTATGCACAAGCATCCCATCAGACTGTTTAATGTGAAGTCTGAAGGATCAGTATCTCAAGCCTGCAGGTGTCCCACAAACCCTGCCTGCCATAGCAATGGTTGATTCAGGCAAGAGAAGACTATGGACCTAATTTGAATAAAGGAATTTTTCTCACAGCAAACACACTGAATTTAAACTCCGTTCTTTAAGAAAACAGGCATTTTCTTGTAAATGTTGTTATAAGAAACAATATAAAGTGAATGTGATTAGTTTCCATTAATTTGCTTTATTGAGAAGTCTTAGCAGGCTTTAGAATGTTCTAGGAAATTCTGATTATGGGTCTATTTATCTGATTATTACATTGTATCTATCGATATTGGATTATCAGTCAAAATAACTCTATTTTTTCCTTGCTGAGTTCATGTAAAAAGAACTTTGTAAAAAGAGTCCTTATAAAAAATCCAAATGGAAAGACAAATATCATATGTACTCACAGATAAGTGGCTTTTGTCTAAAAGAAAAGGAAACCAGTCTACAATTCACAATCCCAGAGAACCTAGATAACAATGAGGACCCTAAGAGAGATATGCATGGATCCAATCTACATGGGAAGTAGAAAAAGACAAGATATCCTGAGTAAATTGGGAGCAGGGGGATTATGGGAGAGGGTAGAAGGGGGAGGAAGGAAGGGGAGCAGAGAAAAATGTATAACTCAATTAAATCAACAAAAAAAATTTAAAAAAAGAAAAAAAAAACCCAAATCGATAGGAGGTTGAAAAGAGAACTTCACTGGAGGAATGCAGCCAGAAGAGCAGTTAAGGCCAAGAGTAGGCGAAGAATCTACAAATACAGCTGTTTGTTTGTCAGATAGTTCAGTACCAGAGAAAAGAAAAGTCAGCTTTTCATTTTGTGGTTTGCCTTAATTTTACATTCTTCTCAGAATGCATGTGAGAACATATTGCTAGTTACATTTCTCCTGATGACCTGTCTGCTGGGCCGAGGATAGAGCGTGGTAACAGCAACCATCTGCTAATAAGCCTGCCTATAGCTTATTTTCTCTAAACTGCTTCAGATAAACTGTGGGACCACATCTCAGGAACTGAGCTCTTCTCTTGTTACTGTAATGTAAACAAATTGATTTTCACATCTCTTTTTCCCTCCCTCCTTCCATTACACATTATATGCATTTTCCAAACACAGACTACATGGTCTAAAATTCAGAAAGTCAAAGAAGGGTCAGAGTTCAATGGTAAATGCCTGCCTTGCATGCACAAGGCCCTGGGTTCAATCCCAAGCATTGCAAAATAAACAAAGACCCAGAGGGTATATAAATATGTCTTTCTACTTCTCCCCTTATTACCAGTGCCCCTCTTCAGAACTCATTTTATCAATTCCTAAGTGAGAATTCCCGACAAGTTCCATACCTAACAGACATCTAAACTGCCTGTGTGTGTGCATATTCTTTGAATACATATAATATTGTTTCATATCTTACATTTTTAACCTCTGAATGCTATTTCACTGCATGCAAATATAATTCAAACAAAACACACTAAAAATAACTATACAGTCCTACGATGTTATCCTATAGAGAATTTAACCAGTTCTTAGTCGGATGATTCCAGTGTCTTGCAAAGATGAATGTGAGGTACTCAAAGCAACTATTTAATGGGCAGAGAGAAGAGAACCCATCTTAAATGCAACACTGAATTTAGAGATAACAGCAACTCTAAAGTACCCACAGAAGAAGAAATATCATCCTTTAAACAAAATCAAAGACTACTTTAGCCAGGCAGTGGTGGTGCACACCTTTAATCCCAGCCCTAGGATCTCTGTGAGCTGGAGGTCAGCCTAGTCTACAGAACAAGTTCCAGAACAACCAAGGATACACAGAGAAACCCTGTCTTGAAAAGCACCCCCCCCCCGAAAAGTTTATATCATTAAAAAATAAAAAGTTTAGGCAATTTAAGAAGATAGAGAAGCATCCTAATTTGCTGACCTAAAACTGAAACTGCTTATTAAACGACAAAGAGGGAGAAAACAGGTATTAAGCTATACAAGACACTTTTGTAACAGAGAGATACGATAAAAGACTAAACAATTGTGGAAATATTCATTTTATTAGGTACAATAATAAATAGATTGTAGTTTTTATAGGAAACTACCCTGATTATTAGAACATGACACACAAATAAATCTTAAAAATTATTGGCAAATAGCAAAATGCTCATAATTTTTGTATCCAATAAGGTAACTAAATACCTTGCTGATCTTTTAAAATGTATATCTGAAACACTTCAAAAGAGAAAATGGGGGAGAATAGATTCTAGAAATTCTTTGTATAGATTGAAACTTTCTGTTTTGCTTCATCTTACCAGGGCATTTTGGGTTGAGAATGTAATTGTTGAGAAAAACTAACAAAACTTACCGTATACACACCCTAAAAGTCACTTCCATGCAGTGCTCTGTATCTGCAGCTCAGGGCTAGTACTGCTGAAAGCAACACCTGGCCTGGCGTGCCTGAGGGCTTTATGAAGAGAACTGTAGAAGGCGTCTCAATGGCAACAGTGTACTTGAGATGAGGCTCACCATCATCACCTTTGCAACATGCAGCCCAAGACAGCCACTCCCGTGACATCATATTTTTCTTGATCACTTGTTAAAAGTATCTTGGGATTAAATGTTGCCTATTCTTGGCAACTCCAGACAACAAGACTTTCATGGTCTTTACCCTTAAGATTTCATCCTATTTTCCAGTCTAGTGCTGTTCCTGGGAGTTATGTGAACAGCTTTTCCTTAAAATTCCACAGTGTATTTATTACCCAGGTCACAGGCATTAAAGACACAAAACCATTAGTAATGGTAAAGAATGAACTCAATAATAATATTAAATACACACCAATTAACATAATGTTTTTCCAAAATTTGAAAAACGGTAAATTTTATTTGTGTATCCACAGCTGAAAAGAGAGCCAGCCACTGATACCATGACCATTCTTCCAAACTGTGCACAGAAAATCTCCTAATCGGGAAATCAAGAGGTGGCTGAGAGGAGGAGGTGAAGTGGCCTAGGAAACAGAAACCTAAACACAATGACAACCACGGTTTAGGTTTTATTGCCTACTCACATAAAGAAAGACACTAAAGCATGAAACAGTTTCTCTAGACAAATTAGCACATGGAGTCAATGAAACAATTAGATGCTTTTCATTTAGGCACATAAATAAAAAGAAATACTTACCAGGGTTTGTCTTCTCAAGTTGATACCATCGGTAAAATGCTCTTTTCTTCTGTTCACTCAGGTCTGACCCCTGCTGCAACAGCCAATGAGAGATCCGGCTCTGACTGATACCTACAGGGAAAGAAAACAGCTTTTGATGGGGCTCTGGAATCAGTCAAGTCAATGAGGGCTCTGATAGTTTTAGTTCCCCAGTGGTGATTCTACATGACTGTGTAAAGAAGTGACAACTTGAGGAAACTCCTTAACACTACCCTGACCACCACAACAAGGACGTACGCAGAAATTATCTATAAGTCAAACATTATGTCAACAAAGACTTTAAAATATCTTCTAGAATTAATCTGCAAACTGAGTCCGTAACCATGAGATATCAAGATGATGCCCAAGTAACACTACTTGTCAGATTTACATTCTACATCTGTCTAAGAATGATATACTCTAGCAGATACTGTGAGAGAGAAAGATCTAGTCAGCAAAGTTTTATTTCTCATTATTGACACTAATAAAAAGATTTAGAGGCTAGGAAGGGAAAGGTCATTGAACACACTGTCTTCAATAAGCTTTTGGGCTACTTACTAAATCACTGAAGTATCTTAGACCCATCTCCATTAGTAGAGAGGAGCAAGAATTGGCAGACTTGTGGACTTAGGTTACAGCGTGACCTCTCAAGAAAGTTCAGTAGCTAAAAGCAGTTTCCAGATGACTTTCCTTCAAACAACAAACTACCCAACAGTAGTTCTCTGCTATTGCTAAGAGCTTCTTGTCAGCGATTAGAGAGGTGGATGATTTGCACATATGAAAGTCAAAAGAATGTTCCAAAACATTCAAGAATCACACACTCATTCTGGTCACTATATTCTTAAAAACCCAATATACAACTGGCAAAAATCAGATAAATCTAGAAAGAAAGGAAGGAAGGAAGGAAGGAAGGAAGGAAGGAAGGAAGGAAGGAGGCATTTCCAAAAGATCATCTGGCTATGTTAGAGTCTGAAATTTCTCAAAGTCTCCAAAGCAGTGGTTTTCAACCTATAAGTTGCAACTCCCAATATCCTGCTTCAGATATTTCATGATTCACAATGGTAGCAAAATTACAGTTATGAAGTAGCAATGAAATAATTTTATGGTTGGGGGGTCACCACAATATAAGGAACTGTATTAAAGGGTCACAGTATTAGGAAGGTTGAGAACCATTGCTCCAAAGGGTTAAAATACCTACTGTGGCAACGGGACATCGCCAAACACCACTGTGCCAACAGGAGTCTAAAGCTATGGTGTTCAAGAGGATGCAGGGCTACCATGACATTAGCAAATGTTAACTAAAAGCAAGACCTCAGGATTTTTCAGACCACGTAATAACTCCTGTTAGAAGATAACTATTGAGAACATGGGAGGAGAAGCTACAAGGAACATTATGAAGGAAAGTTCTCTGACTAAAAACTTTTACTTTTCATCTAAACATTTGTGTGTAGGTGTGTCCAGTGCACAAGGTCAGAGGACAACATGGGGTTTCAGGACTGAACAACACGGGGGTTGTCGGGCTTGGTATCAAGTACCTTCACCCAAAGAGTCATCTCACTCATCTACCATCTTTCTCTTCCAAAGGACAAGATTCTTTTTGTAAATGCTCCCAAGTAATCCCCAGAGATGGATCCCTGTGGTAGAGAGTCCATGCAATGTCTGTTCTGGCAGCTAGTGCTGTTATTATTCTGGACAATTAAATTAGCAGTGTCTGGCAATATTTTCAGCAAAATCTAGCTTCAGGCACCATGGTATCTTTTTTATACTACTCTTAAAATAAGCATGAAGAAAATGGCTGGGCAGTAGTGGCATATGCCTTTAACCCCAGCACTTGGGAGGCAGAGGCAGACAGAATTCTGTAAGCTCGAGGCCAGTCTGCTCTATGGAGTGAGTTCCAAGACAACCAGCGCTACACAGAGAAACCCTGTCTCTATGAAATCAAAATCCATTTTCTTGCCAACCAAATAAAACCATTCAAATGGATTTCCTGCTGTTGTCACATAGGTAAAAAACAGGGAAGTTAAAAAAATTGTTAAGAAAAAGTATGAGATCTGTTAGCTTGCTCCAATATTAAATTTTCCTCGCATTAGAACACACACAGAATTAACCAAAGAGCTCACAAGGTGGGAGAACTAGTTGTTCATGCTGTGGCAAAGGTGGCAATAGCCCATCAAAATGATAACAGTAACAATATACTTATTTTCATTACAAAATATTCCCATGTTTTTAAATTTTTTTCTTTTCTTTTTTGGTGTTTTTTTGAGACAGGGTTTCTCTGTAGTTTTGGAGCCTGTCCTGGAACTAGCTCTTGTAGACCAGGCTGGCCTTGAACTCACAGAGATCCGTCTCCCTCTGTCTCCCGAGTGCTGGGATTAAAAGTGTGCGCCACCATTGCCCGGCTAAATTTAATGTTTTTTAAAAGCTACAAAAAAAAAATCAAAAATCAAAACTAACTTAGCAACAATAAGCCATTATACTTAGTGTTAGTACAGCCATGGGAATCATATATGGCAGAGCTATTTTCAAAAACAAATTGACAATTTCCACAAAAGGTAAATTCTGGACATACAGCCCATAGAAATGAGTACTTATCCAGCACAAACATACTCAAAAGACATGCACCAGAAGCCTCAAAAATGAACATTACACATAGCAGCCCATGGTTCAAAAGCTGAACAGCCATCAGCTGCAGAATGCAAATACCATGATATCTGTGTCCTCTACTTCAGACTGCCATAGCACAGGAAAAGGATAAACTACTAGTATATGTACCCATGTGGGCAGACCTCACAGAAACAAAGCTGCTTCCCAAACACCAGGCACAAAAACCATACACTACACTATCTATAGGGATGCAAATACTGGTACCCATGTAGGAAAAGAAAGGTTGAGAATGAAAGTTTATGTGGCAGCCAGTGATGCTCTTTACTGATGTGGAAGGTAGGTGCCTGTACTTCATAAAAGTCATCAAGCTGTCACCTACTGAACATACTTAAATTTTAAAAAGATCCCCACAAATTTCTGAAATTTAAAAAGTAGATAGAATATATATTAATATGTAATATACACTTGATACAAATCAGGAAGTACATACTTTTATGAAAATACAATCTTATATGTTATGTACCACATTTATATCTATATAATCAAAAGCTTACAAGCACACACTATAAATCTAAAATTGTAAACTTTCCTACATTTCTACTTCTACAGCTTCCTTAATCTTTCTATAAATGTTGCAATTTCTGTAATTTGACACTGAATATTATAGTTTCTTGTTGATTCTTTTAGAAATACTGTAATTAAAGTGAATGAAGACTTATAAAAAGGCCACTTTTGCCCTCTGTCTGCAATTGACCGACTTAAAAACATGTCACACAAGTTTCTCTCTTTGTAATTATGAATTTAATAAAACAAAGGGAGGGGCAAGTAATACAAGCTGTCCTCCTGACCCACCTCAGACTCAGACAACAATGCAAGAAATAAACCAGTACAGTCAGCCATTTCCAGAAGGGGCACTGCAAACAGACGGCTAAACAGCAAAGGTCACACTTGGAAATGACTTTTCTCAAGGGCTGGTTTGAAAGCTCGGTGGGACTTGGCATTCAGGTCCCAGCAGCTTCTCTTCACTGCCTGTCAGCTCTGCTACTTCCCTTGGGAGAAAAATTCCCTGACACTTCCTGCTGTAGAAGAAAATCTCTGTAAAAGTTTCAGCTCTTCAAAATCCTCTTTTCTACCTCTGGTGGGGCAGAAGTAAAGACAAATTTACATATAACTTATTACATCCAAAGGAGGTGGAAACAGTCTTGAGGTCCCATTCACATTACCTTCCGAATTTCAGCTGTATTGGCTGCTTCCAGGAGCTTAAACACCCACTCCCTTCCACTAGGGGGCTCTCAACCATAACCCAGTCTCCTAAATCTTAATGCTACCCCCTACCATTCCATGTTTTGTGTCCTGACAAATTTATGGAATATGACACTACTGGCCATTCATATCATTGTCCTTGGAATGAGGGATGCAGCTCCTCCAGAAAAGAGCATCTCTTTGACTCCAGGTGCTATGTTAGCTCCCTACACATCAGTGGTCCCTGGGATTCCACACTTAAGCTCCTGCCTTTGACCATCAGAACTATCAACAAAAATGATTTAAAATGTAAATGCAAGAGACTCTCGGGGCACAGTCCGTTCTTGAAAAGCACCAGCGAGGCACTCTCAATGAGAACTTCTCATAGATCGACACAGCAGCCTACCTCATTCTCCACACCACTCATCTACTTGTCTTCCTGTGTGAGTTAGCTCAGTTTTACCTACTCTCTTCCTGAACGCTTAAATTTTTGTCAAATCTCCTCCTTCTAGTCATCATTCCTGCATTTTGGAATCTTAACCTGGACAACTGAAAGAACTAATGACATAAGTCACCCCAGAACCATAAACTATAAAATCCTCATGAATGTTCCTCTTAAATTAGACCACTGCACATCTCTCAGCAATTTTCTATTGCAGAACTGCTACCATTTCTCTAATTCACTTTTACAATGCAATTAGATGTTTAAATATATTTTGTTATATTTGAGTCAGAGTCTTATTAGATAGCCCAGGCTGGCCTGGAAGTTACTGTGTCTCAAGCCTGTCCCACACAAATAATCTTCCGACTTAACCCTACTGAGTGATAGATTATATAAGTGAGTGTCACTGCCAAGCTCCTGATTCAATTTCTAAGCAAAACACGAATTTCTATAAAAACTCAAGTGTGTTGAACACACAGAGGAAAACAGTTCTTTCCTACCACTTTCTTACTTCCTACCTTAGAGTCATCCTTGTTTATTTGGTATGAATGCGTAAGACTTTCTCAATACATGTAACATAAACTTATGCATACATAGAGTTTTAAAGAGCATACAATTTACGATGCTACACCTACCTTTGCCCCATGTCTTGGAATTTTCTCCATCTTCTACACTATATGTCTAACCCTCATGTAACCCAGGTGACAGCAATCTCATAAGCCCTCTTGCTATGTTTTGTACGGACTTCTTTCAGTTGTATTATCTTTTGTTGTTTGGATTCCGATTGATTGGAGACAGTGTCTCACTCTGTAGCCTCGGCTGGCTTTGAACACTTGGTAATCTTTCTGCCTCTGCCTCCTGAGTGCTGGGATTAGGGCATGAACCACCATGACCAATCTCGGGGTCACTTTTTATGGACAATTTTTAAAAAAGACTTATTTATTTCTATTGTGTGTATGAATGATGTGTACCCACAAGTGTGCTTGATGCCCATGGAAGCTAAAAGAGGGTGTCACATTCAATTTTTACGCTTAAGCTTAAATAACCTGGCTAAGCTGCTCCTGTATTTCTGACCTATATTGCTGTCTGGAATACTAAAGACTTATGTCTCAAGATGCTAATAAATTCTGGGATAAAGGTTTATGCAGCAATAGATGATTAAGACAAACACTTTGGCTCTGTGACCTTGTTTTCACTGTGACCTTCACACCAACTTCTGACCTGCAGTCAGCGTGTTCATTCTGTCCTGACCCAGACGTCCTACTGTTGCTTACTCAGGCCTAGGTTTAACTGGATTTGAGATTTTTCTCATCTCCCAGTTTTCCAATTCTAAAACCCTGTATGTCTGTTATAAACTGAGGTATATTCTACAAAGAGAACAAATTCCTATGTATACAATGAGTTTTGAGAAATGTGTGTGTGATCACGGTGGGACTGAAAATACAGATTTCTTCTTGCCTCTTCTTGGTTCTGTGTTCCACTCAATTTAAAAATTTCACCTTAACTCTTGGTGGCCACAATCTCACCACGGAGTTCTTACCAGTACAAGCTGATTGGTGCTGTATTAGCCTGGCCTTATCGGCTTGAGTGTCTGTGCCCTAGTTTCATATGTGGAGGACATTGTTACAGGGATAAAATTGGAGTCACTGTTCTTTAGAATCTGTTCAGGTAAAGCCAGGGAAACAGTATAGCAAGAATCTCTACCATGACAAGCCTCCGTGAAAGGAAAGAAAGCGAGACAGCTTCTAGAAAAGCACTGACCGCCATTCTCAAAGCCACCCTCTCCAAAGCTGTGCAAATTACCGAAGGCTTACTGTGCAGGTTTGGTTCTTAGCACCTACAAGGTAGCTGCTCACAAGCATCTTTAACTCTTCTAGCCTCCACGGGCACCAGGCACACACCACTCCCACACACAAAGGAAGTAAGTAAGTCTTAAAAACAGAATAAACAAACAAACTCACTGTTTAAAAGGTGACCCGGAAGCTGGCCAAGGTGACTCATGCCGTAATCCCAACACCCAGGAGGCAGCGGCAGAAGGATTACCAAGTGTTCCAAGTGTTCAAAGCCAACCAAGGCCACAGAGCGAGACAGATCTCCAATCAATCAAAAACCAAAGAACAACGCAACATAACAAAACACAATTCAAGAACAGAGAAGTGTCCATACAGAAACCGAGATGATGGACTCATTTCATAAAGATTATACCAACGTTTTTAAATATATGAACAGAACTTAAAGTAAAAAGAACAACAGCAAAGGATGAGAGAAATGTCTTACCCTACAAAAACTATCAAGAGAGACAATAATTATATGGAAGAACCAGATAGAAATTCTGGAGTTTAAAAGTATAAATGAAAAGTTCACTGGTAAGGTTCCACAACAAACAGGAAGTAGCAGAGGTGATCGGCTCAGCACTGCAAAGGTCAACTGAGATGACATTATGGGGAACAGGAGATGGGAACGAGCACCTGGAGCAAAGCTGCACAGACATACACATGCCCAATACACACAAGACTCTTAGGATACACAAAAGTTAATAAAGAACACTGAGAAAATAATGACTCAAATCATTGAAAACTGGATGAAAAACCTTAACATTTTAAAGGCGTCCAGTGATCTTCAAAGTATGTTAGCCAAAAATCCACACCTACATACACCATCAATCTCTCAGACCTCAAAAGAAGGGTAGTGAGATGTCTCAGCACATAAAGGTACTTCCAAGTCTGGCATGCTGAGTTCAATCCATGGGATCCACATGTTGGAAGGAGAGAACCGATTTCCACAAGTTGCCTTATGACCTCTACCCATGACCCATGGCACGCACGTGCCTCCGCCCATGCATATAAAATAAACAAAACTGCCGGGCGGTGGTGGCGCACGCCTTTAATCACAGTACTCGGGAGGGAGAGGCAGGCGGATCTCTGTGAGTTCGAGGCCAGCCTGGTCTACAAGAGCTAGTTCCAGGACAGGAACCAAAAGCTACAGAGAAACCCTGTCTCGAAAAATCAAAATAAATAAATAAATAAATAAATCTGTAATAAAAATGTTTCAAAATCAAGGATAAAAAAGATGGAAATAAAAAAACATTATGTAGAAAGCAAGCTCACAAGGGCTAAAAGTGGGCTTCTCAGAGAAGCCATGGAAAGAGACTTAGGACACTGCCTGAGGGACAAAAGTAATGTGAGAGTACTTTCCTGAAAGGAATATACAAAGGACACACTGGGGTATAAATAAAGGACATTAGACAGACAGGAGTGTGGATACACTGAAGACAGAGAAAGTAATGGTGTTATGGGATGCATCTAAAAATGTTCCCAGTGGATGGCTTTTGAGAGGTGAGGCCTTATAGATTAATACACCAATAGTAATCTTTAGTGCAACTGCCAAAAAAAACACACCTCAAACTATGTAACAAATAACAAGGGATTTAAACTTACACACTAGAAAATATTCACTTAACAAAAAGAGGAAGCAATAAAAAAGGAACTAAAAGGCACAAGATGTACAGAGAACAGGGTAGATATAAATCTTGTCTATCATTAAATTACATTAAATCTTAATGAATTAAATATTCTAAAAGAAGACAGAAGCCAGCAGAACAGATAAAAAACACTATATATTCAAGTATGGTCTGCTCAACCAGAGGCCACACTGGCCACCAGAACTCCAGGTAGGTCACCTGCCTGCAGACCTCTCCCATTCTCTCAGTGCCCTCCCAACCTTACCTTAATCCCTGCACCCCTTCTTGTAGCCATGTACCAGAACCCACCTTGGGTGCAGACCCCCACTCAATTACAGGCCACACTGACCATAAGATCAGTGAGGAAACAGAAACCAAGGAACAAAACACCTATCCAACAAAGACAAACTCAGAAACCAGCACCTAGACCTATAATCACCCCAAACCCAGACGCCTAAACACCAGTAAGAACAAAATCAACAAGAGCCAAGGCACTATGTCACCACCAGAGTCCAGCTTTCCTACCACAGCAAGCCCTGAATAGTCCTGACACACAAAAAAAGGATCTTAAAACATTATAAAGATGATAGAAGTCCTTAAAAGGAAATGAATAAAACCGTTAAAGAAAACCAAGAAAAAGCCTAGGGGTGGTGGCGCACGCCTTTAATCCCAGCACTTAAGAGGCAGAGGCAGGTGGACCACTCTGAGTTTGAGGTCAGCCTGGTCTACAGAGTGACTTCTAGGACAAGGACAAGGCTACACAAAGAAACCCTGTCTCAAAAAACAAAAACAAAAAGCCAAGAAAAAATAGTTGAAAAAAATGTAAAAAAAAAAAAAACTGTTTAAGACTAAAAATGGAAATAGAAGCAAAAAGGAAAATGCAAATTAAGGGAATCCTGGAAATAAAAAATGTAGATAAACTAACAGGAACTACAGAGGCAAGCTTCACCAACAGAATATAGGAGCCAGAAGAGAAAATCTCAGGCATTGAAGAAATGATAGAAGAAACATACATCAATCAAAGAAAATGGTAAATCTAAAAAATTCTTGACACAAAGCATTGAGGTAATCTGAGCCACTATGAAAAGATCAAACTTAAGATTAATAGGAATAGAAGGAAGAGAAGAAACCCAGCTCAAAGACCCAGAAAATATTTTCAACAAAATCATACAAGAAAATTTCCCTAACTTAGAGGAGATGTCTATAAAGGTATAAGAAACTTACAGAACACCAAATAGATTGGACCAGAAAAGGAAGTCCCCTCACCATATAATAATCGAAACACGAAATAGACAGAACAAAGAAAGAATATTAAAAGCTATAAGGAGAAAAGGAGCAAGTAAAATAAGAAGTCAGATCTATTAGAATTACACCCAACTTCTCAATGGAGACTCTAAAAGTCAGAAGGGCCTGTCCTGCAGCTGAGACTACTATAACCAGCAAAATTTTCAACCTGGATAAAGTTTTATATTCCATGATAAAGTCAAATTTAAATAGTATCTATCTACAAAGCCAGTCCTAGAGAAGGTACTGGAAGGAAAAGTCCAACCCAAGAAGGTTAACTATATTTATGAATATAAAGGAAATAAATAATTGCACACCACCAAAACTAAAAGAAGGAAAGCACACCCACCCACCCCCACCCCCACTAAAATAACAGGAATTAACAACCATTGGGCATTGTTATCTCTCAAAATCAATGGACTTAGTTCCCCAATAAAGAGATACAGACTAATGGAGTGGATGTGAAAACAGGATCCATCCTTCTGCTGCATACAAAAAAATACCTCAACATCAAAGATGACATTACCTCAGAGTAAAGGGTTGGAAAAAGACTTCACAAGCAAATGGACCTAAGAAGCAAGCTGGTATAGTCATTCTACTATCTAAAAAAAATAGTCCTTAGTGGGGACTCCTAATAATGGAGAATATGGAACCTGAACTGTGTGTCCATTTTCTGTAACCAGGCAAAGCTCCAGTGGTGGAAGTGGGACACCAACCCAGTCACACAACTTTCTACTTATAGTCTGTCCTTCCTTGAAGGTGTGCTGGAACAATGTGCTGGAGCACAGAACTTGTGGAAGGGGCCAACCAATGACTAGTCTAATTTGAGGCCTGTGACAAGAGAAGGAGTCTATGCTCGACACTGTCTGGATGACCCAAAACTAGAGATAATAGAGCCCAGAGATGTAGGGTAGAACCAAATAAGACTGACAAAAATAATAAATAGATAAATAAATAAATAAATAAAATCAATAAAGCAAGAAAGGGAAGGAAGGAAAGCGTGCCCAGGTTAAGGTCTCCATTGGGTCCTTTCTCTCGGAGCTCAGAGAACCCTATAGAAGAAAGGGGGCCATAGGAGTTAAGGACACTAGGAGAACACTGCCCATGTAATCAACTAAGCAGAGCTCATGCAGTCTCACAGAGATTGAAGTGGCAATTTTGGAGTCTGCATAGGTCTACACTAGGGCTTGACGTGTATGTTATAGTTTTTGCCTTGGTATTTTGGAGAAACTCTTTACAGTTGGAGTGGGATTTCTCTGAAGCTTTTACCTCCTCTTAGACTCTTTTCCTTCTAGTGGGTTGATGTGGGATGTCCTTCTGCATATGAGTTGCTTTTATTGGTTTATTGGTTGATGAATAAAGCTCTTTGGGCCAATGGCTTAGCAGAGTAAAGCCAGGTGGGAAATCATAACACACACACATACACACACACACACACACACACACACACACAGAGAGAGAGAGAGAGAAAGAAGGAAGAGTCAAAGAGACACCATATAGCTACTGAAGGAGAAAGACACCACTGCCAGAACCTTAGTGGCTCATGGCAATACACGGATTAATAAAGATGGGGTAATTTAAGATATAAGCATTAGTAAAAAGAATCTTGAGCTAATAGGCCAAACAGCGTTGCAATTAATATAGTTTCTGTGTGATTATTTGGGTCTGGGCAGCTGGGAAACAAATAATCGGTCTCTGCCTACAGTGGGTTGCCTTGCCCAGCCTTGATGGGAGGGTTTGTGCCCGGTCTTATTGTATCTTGCTGTGTCATGTTTGGCTGATATACTGGGAGGCCTGCCTTTTTTTTGGGGGGGGGCGGAAGGGGGGTATATCTTGGGAAAAGGGGAGGTGGGGGGCAATGGGAAGAGTGGAGGGAAGGGAAGCTGCAGTTGGATGTACTGTATGAGAGAAGAATAAATATATGCTCAACTATATGCTGTCCGTAAGACACAGGTTTCATATTCAAAGACAAATAAATTGGAAGCAAGATTGGAAAAGACAGATCATGTAGAAAGCAGCCACCACCAGACAAAATAAACTGTAATGTAAATCTTAAAACTATGGAAAAAAAGAAAAGGAATCCTCAATGCTGAGAGAATTCACAGAGCTGGCCATGTAGTATATGCCTATAATCCTGGAACTTTAGACATCGAGACAAGACAGTCAAGTGTTTCAAGTAAGCCTGAGTTACATAGCGAGACTGCCTTGAACACAAACACACAGTCAATGCATAAGAAGATATAACAAAAAGCATATACACAAAACAGAACTTCAAAAAACTTATGAGAACTGAAGGGAGAAACGGGTAAGACTAATAAATGGTGATACCAATAATCGCACTTTCCAGAAGTAAAATCATTAGAGATCAATAAGGAAACAAAGTCTAACATTCCACCCAACACGTGAAGAAAACACATCGCTCTCAAATGTTTACCAAGGTGACTTTAACTTTCCTTTAGGCAAGTACATATCTCTCAGTCCTCAAACTACAGCGGGAGTGCGCATGTGACAGTATCCAGAAGGGATGACACTATTTCCAGAAGGAACAAACAGGTGTGTTTTCCAATTGCCATGAAATCTGGAATAGGGAACTGTGGTGGAGTGCATGCCTAATATGCACAAGTTCCTGAGTTCAATGAGAAAACAGAAGGAAAACCCTTAGGAAATTAAAAAACATATGGAAATTAAACAACACTTTCCTAACCAATGAGTCAAGGAAGAAACCATAAGGAAATTATAAAATACTTTGAGATGATTAGAAACAAAGAACCCAACATACACAAACTTTTGTAATAAAGGAATCAAGGCGGTACTTGATGGAAACTTAAGTTGTAAATACCTTCTGTCAGACACACTGACCAAGAAAAAGATGACTCAATTATTAAAGCATGAGTGAGGTGGGGCTTATCTCTGCAGAGATAAAAAAGAGTCCTAAGGAAAGAGTGTCGATAATGGTATGTCAACTAGGTCTATAACCAAAACAAAGTGAACAAAATCTTAAGGAAAAAACAAACTACCAACTACTCCCAACTCCATTCATGAGTGCTGCTCCAACCGCCATCAAAGGAGGGGGGCTAAATTTATTTTTTATCTATGTTCATGTTATACAGTTTAGGACTATAAAACTGTGATCAACATATTTGGTTGTGAGTAGCCTAGCTCCATAAAGTCAATCTGGAGAAAGATAAATGGGCAATGGATGCTGGTCAGAACTAAGCAGAGCCTGGATTCAAAATCCTGATTCAGCTCCTTACTGGGTATGGGACAGGACAAGTTACTCTCTGGAAAGCAGGTGATAAACTAACCCAGGCCCTACACAGCTGCAGTTTCATGGTTGGCCTCAGACTACACACATCCTGCCTGCATTGACCTGCCTAAGTTTTGGAACCCTGACTACAGCCAACAAGAAGCTACCCGTTGAGTCAGACAGCCACCTCCTTGCCTTGGTTTTCTCATCTGTAACTGTGGAACTTCACACCTGTTTCTCAATTATATACAGCAGTTAGCACAGCATCCAGCACTTGGTAAGTGTCACATCAGTTACAGCTAAAAATAAGGACTCTTAAAAAGAGGTTTGGTCTGGAGGGTGCATATTGCTACCAAGCAGAACAATTGGCTCTAGAACTCACTGCAGTCATTTGCCTAATGATAAGGCCAAACCAGAGACTCAACACACAGACCAACAAAGATTAAGAGATATTAGTCTTGAGATTATAACACACACAAATATTTCAAAGACACTCTATCTCCTAGGAAAATCAAAGGAAACTGGTGTAAGGCCTTCAAAAGTCATCTAAGCAGTGGAAGAGACTGGGAGGAAAAGGCAATCTTTCTGTTAAAAACTGTCAAAAGAAAACAAATAGAAAATAAAATATTCTAGTTTTTAAAAGGACACAAACTCAAAACATTAAAATAAAAATTGTCTTACTTCAAACAAACAAACCACAGAAAACAAACAAACAAATAAAGACATGAGAGTAGACCTGTTATAGCCGGGTGGTGACGACACGTGCCTCTAATCCCAGCACTTGGAGAGCAGAGGCAGGCGGATGGATCTCTGTGAGTTCAAGCCAGAATGATCTACACAGTGAGTTCCAGGATAGCCAGGGTTGTTACACAGAGAAATCTTGTCTCAAACCCTCCCCAACCCCCGCAAAAAGACCACGGTACCACATATCTATAAAGTCACAGCATTGAAAGAGTTAAGGCAGGAGGATGTAGGGTTGGAGACACACTGAGCTACATGGTGAATTCCAAACTAGCCAAGATGACATAGCAAGACTCTTCTGCTTTTTAAATACAGAATCAAAAACGTTGGCTTCTACAAGTTCCTCATAAAAAACAACAACAAGTCTTTGGTTTTATTATATTATCTGGGATAGGCTCTTTAAGTGAACAGGCTCAAAAGCGGGACACTATCCACACATCTGTCCGGAAGACCTAGAGACAGTCACGTGGGTACAGCTTAGCCTGGGGCGAACTCTTTACCATCTCACAGGAAGTGCCTCCTGACTTACTTCCTAGGACATTGGTATCCCCCTTCGGACATTTATTCCTGTTTTGTTTTTTGAGTATTTATTGTTTGTTTAGGGCCTGACCTCACAAAATTCAGGCTGATCTTGAGTTCGACCAAGGATAATTCTGAATTCCTGATACTACATGGCCTCTACCTTCTTAGTGCTGGGATTATAGTCATGTGTCACCAGGCTTAGGTTTCTTCTGTTGTTGTTTCTTTCTTTTCCTTTTCTAAACGTGCACTGCTGTTTTGCCTGTACTCATGCACGTGGCAGTCTGAGGACAACTTTCAGGAGTTCTCTCTCCCCTTCCACCAAGTGAGCTCCACGGATGGATCTCAAAGTCATTAGGCTTGGGGAACGAGAGCCTCTGCTCAGGAAGCTGCCATTGCTCCCACTCCCCCCCCTCAATTCACTATTACTTAATGGTAAGAAAAAGTAAAAATATATTCTGGCAAGAAATTATTTATCTCACAAAGGGACATTACATTTATGTACAGGTTTATTTGTTAGTTGGAGATGAAAGAAACAGAAATGAGGACTGCAGAGTGCGCCCTGGAAAGCACAGCGATGCTTCACCTTCGTCAGTCTCTTGCAAGCCTAACGGGCATGTGAAGCAGTTTAATGTGGTTTCTGATTTAAGCCAAATAGGGAATATGGTTCTCACTGTAAGATTGGCAACCAACCTAACTTCAGCATAGAAACGTGCAACCCTCCACACCGCGCTTGAGACTACGGAAGCCCAGAGGAACACACATGCTGCAGCGACTACACAGGCTAGTTTAAAGCAGCCTCCTCAGGAGCTCTCTGCACTTGAGCTTCTCAGCCACCACCAGAGTGAGAAAATACGGGCATCCCACATCAGAGGCGGGTTTCTTCCCATGCAGGAAAATGGTGTGCCCACACATGCTGGTTTTACAAGCAAGCAGCTTATCCAGAATTTGAAGAGGAAGATAGAATAAAAAGCAGTCTCCAAGGGCTATAAAACAAGAAAAAGAAAAAAGAAAAAAAAAAAAAAACAAGAAAAAGCCCCTCATACATGACACAAAAACACTTCTAACACTGTAGAGAGAGCCTGCTCAGAACGGGTGGGAAAGCCTCTGGACAGAAACTACAGCTCCAAACATTTAATTTGGAAACAGTCATTATCTCCCACCTCAAAGCCTGCCTGTGTAGACAGATAACAGACAGTTTTCAAACTGGATATCTACTTAAAGTCAGTGAAATTCTGATTAAGTCTTGTCGGATGAGCAAATGAATTATTTCTGACTATTATAACAGAACAATTCCACAGTCTGATTTAGGCTCTAGAAACACTGCTATTCTAATTTATATATAAATTCTACTTTTTAATATCAACTTTATTCATAACTGACAAGATTTCAAAGTAATACATCCGCTAGTAGGAAACTGATAAGACGTGGTATCCAGACAACCAGATATTACTCATCAGTAGAAGAAAATGAGTGCTTGAGCTATGAAGTGACACAGAGGAACCTTAAATGCAGTTAGTCACTGAAAAACCCAGGTGGACGCTATCAAGACTTGACTCCAATGACAAGTCCCTTTGGCAAAGATGCGTGATTGCAGTACTTAGGGAGAGCAAAGAACAAACAGGCAGGGCACAGATAACCTTGAGGGCTGTGATATCATCCTGTGTGGTATGTTAATTGTGGATACACATTGTTGACCTCTGTCAAAACCCCAATGGCATGCACAATACCAAGAGGAGGCCTACTGTCAACTAGGGGTGCTAGTTCCTAGCATATGACATATCAGCATAGGTTTGCTGACTGCAACCAATGGGACACTGTGGGCTGTGACAGTGGAGGAGAGACTGGGTACGCATGGTGGACCAGAAGATATTTTGGAAGTCTCTCAACTTTCTGTTCAATCTTGTTGTGAACTAAAAACTGCACTAGAGAATAAAGTTTAGTTTTAAATGTAAACTGATATCTTAGTTGATTTATAACACCTGGTCTAAAGTTCTGTGATTTAAAAAAAAAAAGAGCAATACAATTTTTTTGCAATTGTAAAATAGTTGACTCGTATATAATATTTTCTTTCTTCACTTTAGAGAAATATAACAAGGGAAGTGGTTTGATTGCGCTGGGAGTGAAATTGCTAGATCTAAGTAGATATGAGTGCCAAATGTATGCAGTTTAAGAGCAGATAGAACTGGACAAGTGGGGAAAAGTGGAGCTGCTATAGTGTGGATGTCTATGCCCACCTCAAGCCTTTTATTGAGATCCTCGCCTTTAAGGTGATGCTCACATGTGGGGGCCTTTGGAGGACCAAGTCATATGGGCAGACCTTCGTGAACAGGATTAGCACCTTCACCCCTTCCACCATGAGAAGACCCAGCAAGAACGAGGAGTGTATGAACCAGAAAAGCAGGCAGTCCCCAGGCATGGAACCTGCTGTAGCTCAGGGTTTCCTGGACCCCAGAACCATGAGAAATACATCTCTATGTTTGTATACTACCCCGTTTATGACATTTTGTTACAATGACTAAGAGAACAATTATTGAGTCAAAGTCCCACATCTTATAAGTAAGGAAAATGAGGCTGTGGGTCACAAGATGATTAAAAGACAGAAAAGAATGAACTCAGTGTCTGCTTACCCCAGCAATTCAACACAATTATAATAAAGTTCTTAAAATTCAGAGATGCTAACATTTTCTTCTCCCATGTATTCATTTTTTTTCCCCAGAAGACATGACACCAATTAGTATATTTCTTTGGCTGATAATACTCATCAACCTTTGTATATTTACTCATTTATTCCCAGAGGTCATTAAATTTTTTTTGTTTGTTTTAGAAATTCTTAAACAGCCTAAGAAAACATTTTACTGACAGTGAATGTAAAATGCAAGTGTTTATTACTAAAGTCAAGGCTATGCTCACCACCCTATCATTGTTAGTGAGAAGCTAGAATCTTGGCCGACCTCTTGCAGAGGTAAAAATCCACCCATGGTGGGAGCAGCTGCGACTGTGACGGAATCTACAAATAACATGCTGGGAATTCGGCAGGCACTGTTATTATATCCTGTTTACACTGTCATTTCTCCTATCAGCAGGATATTATTTATACAGACCCCACCCCTGCACTTCTTGTTTATCTTATTATAGAAGCCCTCCAGATCTATAAAAAGCAGCCTCTGCATTTACTTCTGGAACAGCACATGTGTTGGAATTTTGCACCTTGCTATACTTTTTTATTTAGCATTTTCTGTTGTTAGGCACCATCCGCTCTGATTTTATCTTAAGGTTGATTCCACATATTAGAGTTGAACTCAAATGACTTTCAGAGAATCTGCTATAGAACAACAAAAAAGCATGTCTAGGTAATGGCCAGATATTCCAGGGATGGGAAGGCTTCCTAAACCAGGCTCACCCTCCCGAGTGGGTCAGTCATAAGGGCTTCACTAACTCATTGTTCTTCCCAGACATGAGAGTGCTGTTTCTGTTAGCTTCCTGGCTGGACAGGCAGGGACACAAATGTGATTAATTCATAATACATGAGAAGCACAACTCAGTGAGTTAGCCAATAGATAAAAAGTAGATTAGCCTGCTTATTAATTTCCTCATTTTCCTGTTTTGTAGATTAAAACAAAATAGCAAAAAAAAAAAAAAAAGTCCTGCAACTTTCTTACCCACAAAAATGTATAGGACTGTTGAGCAAGCAATCATCCCTGAAACAGTGCCTCAGTGTACCTTTTGACATGTGGTTTGAGCTAAACACACCCAGCTCCTTTGTGCTTCAGCTAGATCTATCAGATGGCAAGGTAGGTGTGAAATGTTCCAGGTAAAAGGGCAGTGACAGACCCTCTGAAGAAACTGCATCACTTAGGTGAGGATTAAACCAATGTCAGAATATCAGAATGCCACCCTAACAGAATGAGGTGCGGTTAGTAGGAACGGATAGAGTTATGCTGGGGAGGTAAAGGCCTTTTAGTAAACCAAGAATTTGGTAGCATGGAAATGAGCAGGATTCTCAAAACTACAAGTTGTTAAATTCAGCTGTGTGAATATACATAATAGAAGACGGCAATAAAAATGGATGCATTTTAAGAATTATAACGCATTATAAGAATTTCCTGGACTGGCAGAATGGCTCGGTGGATAAAGGTACTTGCTGCCAAGGCTTATGACCTGAGTTCAATCCCTGTAACACACGATAGAAGAAAAATGAAACTCTTACCCCAACACATACACTGTGACACTCATGCAGGAACACACACAAAAATAAATGCTTTTGTGTTTTTTTGTTTTTTTTTTTTTAATTTCTTGTTTTAGACAATGAAGAGCCAAAGGTAGGTTCACAGAAATGTAAACCCAATCCTTTGGAACAAAAACAAAGAGGGAAACCTCTTTGAGGTGAAGCTGAAATGGGGAAGACATTTTTAACAACATCCCATCATTACGGTGGTGAAAGAAAGGCCATGTGTACAACAGGTAACAAATGTCTAAGTGTATCTCAGCTCCTCCTTTCCCAAACGGGGGATGGTATTACTGAATGAGGCAATGATAATCAATGCCTACCAACTGGTACTCATGTTTGCAAAGTTTTCCAGTTTCCTAGAACAGTCCTTCTCCAATCTAAATCACTTAGGGGATCTGGCTGAAATGTAAATTCTACTTCAGCAGAGGTGCCATCATGTATTCCTACATCTCTAACAAGTTTTCAGCTAATGCCAAAACTGCTATTTCCTGGACTGTATTTTGAATAGCAAGATGTAAAACATCTTTCAGTTTCCCTTTCTAAAATGGAAATATTTGATATACTGTGTTTAACTCATTATGAAACAATGCTTTTAGATATGCCACCCTATCTGGCATAAGGAAGACCTTTATAGGTATCTTTTTATGATTTGCAACAATGTTGGACACTCATCCAAAGCCACTATTTTACAAGTCTAAGACAAGGGCTGGCTCAGAGGGTAAGGGAATTTGTCATAAAGCCTGGCAAGGTGAGTTTGATCCCAGGATTCACATAGTAGAAGGAGAGAACTGATTTACTCAAGCTGTCTTCTGTCCTACACACACTCATGCCTAAGATGATTCAAGATTCAGTATATTCAGTACTCAGAAATATTCTCTTCTGAACAAAAACAACCTTGCGATTCTATCATGTTACAAATTCGTCTTGCTCCCCTCCCCCCCGGCCCCACATGCACCCAGGTTTGCAACTAGGACATATATTGCTTATAGTCCTAGACTAGAGGATAAAGTAAAGGTACAAAAAGACAAGATCCCCATCATGGCATAAACTACCACATCACGAGTTTCAGTAACACCCGCACGACTTGCCCTCATAGTGTGTTAAGCACTATAACTTAGTTTAAGATAAAGATTAATAATTTATCTTACACATCCCACTGGCAAATACCGAAAGACTTTTTTTTTTTTTGGTTTTTCGAGACAGGGTTTCTCTGTACCTAAAGACTTAAATAATTAAATTCACACACCTTTCTTTACCATTAAGACTTCTATATAGAGGACATGTTTAAAAGTCTTTTTACCAGTAACAAAGACATTGTTTATAAAAGAATATTACTGGTAAAATATATACACTTGCATGTATGCATAAATATAAAGGGTTGGCTGACATAGGTACAGGGAATGAAATACTTTTAACTCTGAAGTTACATTTTTAAATCAATTACTAAGCAGGAACAACCTCTTAAGAATATTTACTTCAGTATGTACCAGCGTTTCCACCACAGAAGAAACATCTGGAGGAGCTCAGATGCCAACCTGTAACCACAAAGTATGAAAACTGAGGCAAGGGCTTAAGATGCCCCAAGGCATAAGTTTGCAACTGTGAGCAAAAAGGAGTGGTGATGGTATTACTTGCACTGTCAGTGCAGAAAGTATAATAACACAGCAAATGTAAATGTATTAGAAGAACTTCTGGTTCCTCTAGGACTTTATAACTAAGGACGGGCACACATGAACAGTGATGGCATACCTACACCCAGATTCAAGAGTTCCAAAATGATACATATATACCACATGTCAGGGTGAGGTCTGGGTCGGGTGGAGAATGGGATGGGATAGAAACAACAACAAAAAGACAATGGTGACCCTCATCTTCTTAAGAGGGGTGTGAGGAAAGTTTTCACATACAGAAAAGGTCATTCAAAAGACAGTTTTCAGTAGGGGATGGGGAGGTTCATATATCCCAGCCGCAAGAGGTCATTATTAGCCACAGAGTGAGTTTGAGGCCGGCCTCAACTGCATGCATGCCACCCTGTCTCAAGAAAAGACAAAAAACAACAAACAACAACAAAACCAAAGTCCCAACAACAAACCCCCAAAACAAAAAAGGAAAACAAAGACTTGCGTTTTCCTCATGAGTCACTTTTTACTTTGATAAAGTCCTAGATTTAATTGAGGGGACTGCAAAGCTTTTAAAAATAAAGACACAGACAGCAGCTGGTGTGCATGTGTCACAGGCGCTATCATAATCAAGAGGAAACGACATCCCTGTTTCAATTATAAAATAGGGATTTTTTTTCTTATTATTGACGTTACAAAATTTACTAACATAAGTTTTAAAAAGAAAAATGACTGGAGCATGTCCGTGCTATCAGAGACACTGGTTTAAATCCCAGGCTCCCGTCACCATGCCCAAGCCGAGAGGGCTGCAGCATGGAAATGTAAGCGATAGTCCAACACCTGCACAGACGGCAGAGACGAGACATGATTCTAGAATAAAGGGCTCTCCGGCTCTTACCTGTTACCTGTGCAACAACTGCTTGGGAAATCCTCCGATTGGCAAGAAAGGCTTTGATTTCCTCTTTTATCACACTGCTGTCCCTCCTAACAAAAACAGAAGACAAGACCAACAATGTATGTTGAAGGTAGAAATCCTCATCTTTGCTAAAAGAAAGGTGAAGCAGAGAGGTGGGGAGAACACAGAAAGGAAGGACACAAAAATAAAAGGGGAACAGACTAAACTTAGGTGAAAATATGAAATTACAACAAACCAAGAAACACCAAATACTCCAGTCCTGAAACATCACACCATCAGACAGACACCTCAGTGAATGCCACTGTGGATACAAGTCTCATGTGGGAGGACCATTAATTGCATGCTGTGTATGATCTAAATTAGGAATACGGTTACCATATGCAGTATGTATGGTCTCAATATGGGGGAATAAATCATACATAGAAGTCCTGGAAAAATAAAAAGCAGCAGCATTGAAAATCAGCTGGAAGTAGATTGTGGGTTTGCAGGTTAATGGAGGACCTGCAGAAGTGACACTCATCTTAAAATCTTGGAAATACTTAAGGGGCAGAAATAAACAACATTTAGCATTGTAAGAAACACCCTTAGCTGCTTCCTCTCCCTCCCTTCTGCATAAGTTCTTCCCCAAAGATTGTGGGATGATTTGAAATAGTAACAGTTTCATATGAAAAGTAATTATTAATTTCATATTACATGTAAAAAATACACAAAATAGTTAATACTAAAAACTATACTATTCAACCTTGGTAGAATATACTCTTGGTCCACTACAAACTATTTAGAAAGTCAGCATGCATTCATAGACCAGACATCCATAAGAATAACAAAGAACAACTCATTCTTTCACCAAAACAAACAATAAATAAAAATTAAATCGGAGCCTAAAGACTATAAAACCAGAACACTGTTTCTTGTTCAAGATGAAAACTGACAGAATCATGGTAGCTTATCTAAACAAGGTCAGCAGATTGAGGAACTCGGCTCAAGTCCGTCTGCTGCCATCTGCCCTCATATAAATCACAAACTAATAATCTTTCTCAGATGGACCTTTGCAAATAATTTTTTTAAAAAAATCATTCTTCCTTTTATTTTTACAAACATTGTATAAACTTCCCATACCGTATACAACTACTACGATTCCATATTAAATTTTTTTTTCATTTTTTGATGCAGGGACTCAATCTCTCTCTCTGTCTGTCTCTCTGTCTCTGTCTCTGTCTCTCTCGTTTCTCAGTGTAGCCTTGGCTGTACTGGAACTCGCTCTACAGACCAGGCTGGCTTTGAACTATTCTCCTACCTCTGCCTCCTGTGTGCCGGCATTAAATGCATGCACCATTGCCTGACTGGAACTCACTCACTAAGCGAACCTGAAACTATTCAGTCCAGGTGGTGCTCAAACACAAGGCAATCCTCCCATCTCAGTCTCCTGGTGTTAAGAGTACAAGCTCCATGTTGGATTTTGTCAAGAAAGGCTGTGGCCATTTCTCTCTCCTTCTCTCTCTCATTTTTAGTTTCCTGAGACACGGTCTATTAGCACATCATGCTGGCCTTGAATTTACAGATCACCTAGTCTCAGCTTCCTGAGTGTTAGGTGTGTAGCTGTGTGCTACCATTCCCAGCTTTCTCTCTTGTATAGTGTGTCTATACCATACCGCTGATTTTGCCTCTTGGCAAAGTCTAAAACGTTAACCACTAGCTATTCACAATAAAACCTTTGACCCTTGATCTAAGACAGACATCACAAACTTTTAAAAACTCAAAAACTATTTTGTGAACAAACCACAAATTTCATAGGGCTCAAGTCTCACTGCAGATTGAGTAGAAAAAGAAGTATCCTATCAGAACATGATACCATTCTGCAATTTCAAGTAGCTAGGTCTTTCAGTCCCTCACCTGGAAGTGCTATGCCCTCTGTTGGGGGTGCCATGCTCCCTGTGGAGCTGTACTCACCATAGCCTGCACACGTGTGAGTCTCTGCTTCTCTCTGAGCCCAGAGCTCAGAGCTCACTAGTTTGCTTAACTGGCTGGCCAATGAGCTGCAGGGATCCCCTCAGGGCTAAAGGCACAGGCCACCACTGCCTGATTTTTTTGTTTTTTATGTGGGTGCTGAAGACATGAACTTAGTTCCTCATTTCTGTGCAGCAGGCACAGCACTATCTGGGCCATGTCCCTGCTTTGGGATATTTTGAAAAAAGAGTAGAGATGGGATATTGAGTATCCAATATGTAGCTCTATAACATCCCTGAGTTACTGATTGGAAATCACAGTCAAGCGGTAACAAGAAAACAAAAATTTAGCTGCCTAATGTAATATTTAAAATTTCACAAAATTATTTAGATTCCAATCTACATGCTGACTACATTTCTTTCAAAATGCCTGTCTCTGGACTCTGGACCAATTATGAGCAAGAGACGACTTTTAGCAGTAGCTATTTCAGACGGCTCTTGTACACAAACCAAATAATTTGTCTTCTGACATAACTACAAAATTAAGTTGAATTTTTTTATATAAACTATTGCATTTCAACATACCAAATGATCTTGGAAAATGAAACTATATTTGAGAATAATTGTTTAGATTAAATTTAAAAATGTACTTTTATAGGCAAAATGAGCAAATGGTATTTTCTTGACTAATAATTTAAAATCAAATTTAAACCAACTCATTTTAAATCAAATGCACCTAGAGCAGACACTAAATCATAGAGAACAGATAAACCCAACTATGTAAGCAGCCTAAATTACTCACAGCCTTGCAGCGTGGCAATAAGGACTGCAGCAAGACAGGAGGAGTCCCCAGTGTTCAGAGAGCAGCAACCCACTCGCCACCTCCAAGAATCCATTCTTATATGTTATGCAGGTTTCTAAAGTATTCACAGTAAGTTTAAACAGACATTCTTCACTGCTTTACCATAGATACTTTTTGAAAAACAATTAAAAAAAAGATTGGGGTGTGGCTAAAAGCCTAAATGCCTAACTAGCATCATAAGACCCACCCTGGTCTCAATCTCCAGCCCCCCCACTTCTTAAAAGACAAAAACATTAGAAGGAAAGCCACTTAATAAGGTTGGGCTCTAGCTTTACCCTTTGTGAAAACAAGAACATTAACACACTCATCCCAAAGATTTGCATTTCTATAGTGTATATTAATTGTGCAAAATAATGGGTCTCACTATGGCATTTTCACACATGTGTATAATGCACTTTGATCCAGTTCCTTGGCTGCCATGCCCCCATCCTCATCCCTTCTTCACTCTCACTGGTTCCCTTCCTCTCCCCTTCTCAACTCCAGCTGGTCCTTTCCCTCTCCTCTCCTCCATTCCTGTTGGATTTTCAGAGGTCATGGATATAGCCTGTGGCAGTACGCGTCCCCAGCATGTACAAAAGACCCTGTGTTCAATCTCTAACATTGGGGGTGGAGGAGCCTTTAAAATGTTCTTCCAAGAAATGACATAAAAAACTGAATGATAGGGGCTGGAGAGATGGCTCAGTGGTTAAGAGCATTGCCTGTCCTTCCAAAGGTCCTGAGTTCAATTCCCGGCAACCACATGGTGGCTCACAACCATCTGTAATGAGGTCTGGTGCCCTCTTCTGGCCTGCAGAGACACACACAGACAGAGTATTGTATACATAATAAATAAATAAATATTTTTAAAAAACTGAATGATATAAATACAATATATCATTCATATATACACATACATGCATATATGTGCAAAGGAACTCTCTTTGAGGTAGAAAGTTCTGAAATTGTAAATGTACCAGATAAACACAAACTATTATTTCTATAAAACAGTCAGACAGGATCCACAGAAAAGAAGAACCAAATGGTCAACTGTAGCTGTCAGACTGAAGTTAACATCTCAGACCAGGTGCCTCAAAGCACCATGGACAAAGTGCTCTAAAGTCACTTTAGAAGAACGCCTGTTTGCTGGGTTCGCTAGGTATTTGCAAAAACAGTAACATTGCTTGCCTTCACTGTCCAGTTCATTCTACTGGGTTGGCTTGGCTCTTTGTCTTCTTTGCCCGCTTCTGTAACTGCCATTCTACCTTGCGGAATCACTTATTTGCTAGCGTGAAAGATCACTTACACAGACTTCTCTCTCTCTCTCTCTCTCTCTCTCTCTCTCTCTGTCTCTCTCTCTCTCTGTCTGTCTGTCTGTCTGTCTTCTATTCCGTATTTCCTCCCGTTGTTGGCAGTCTGATATGTTGCCAAAAGAAAGTATGAATCCTTTCTCCCACCGCACCAAGTATCTCACATACCTCAAGGCTGTCCACTCCTGGAGTCTTAGTGAATTAAAGAACAAGCCAGTTATTTCTCTGGTTTCACTTTTTACTTCCAACATAAGCAAGCACTTGGTCTCAGCTGAGGCACCTGAAGTGCACGCCACATCTTCCTGCTGCTGTTCTCAAACCGCTGCACTGTTCATCCGGTGGACTTCTCAGCAGGACGAGAACCACCACTGCCTTCCTTTTAAACTAGTTAACATCACCATTAACCCTTTCTAATATATATGTAAGATTTCATCAGGAATGCCTTTTTGACAAAACACTTTCCAAAATTTTATATGTGTCTGTATCTGAGACTAGGAGTATGGGGCAGGGGTCTAACCCAGGATCACTTTGAAAAAGAGGTTTTGCTGCCTACGCCTCTAGAGTTCTGGGATCTAGTGGCATCACCACCCTGTCCTGATTCTAATGCTCCTTACTTTGTTTTGTTTTGAGCATGGTCTTACTACAGAGCCGAGGCTGCTTTTGAATTCCCAGCAAGCCTCCTGCCTCTACCTCCTAAGTACTCATATTCCAGAGGGCTACTGACACATCTGGCTTTCAGAGTAAGAAGATATGATGTAACTGACATCTATCTAGGTAAGTTCTCTCTGATCATCATAGCTTACAAAGAAAGATCTCTGAACAAAGCTATCACTTAACAATTATAGTATGGACACAATGCTATTCTATAGCCCATCTATCCTACTAGCCTGGAAAGTTCTTTAGTACAAAGATTCTGTCATAGTCAGCATGGATTTTTCATATAATAAAACTTAATTTGTTCAATGAGTGAAAATTTTCTAGAGATTAAAGGCTGTAAAATGGAAACCCTGATCTAAATAATTTATACAACAGCTTTAAATTCTTATTTTCAAGTACATTTATGTTTTCCAAATCAGGATGGAGAGGTTATTTATGGTGATTCAAAATGACACTGATTTGTTTTCTGGAAGAAAGCATATTAAAGGGCTCATATTTTAAAAATAATATGCTTTAGGATGACTCATACTCCGAGTTAACACACCCTCAGCATTCTTCTGGACGTTATAAAGGGAGCTAGCTCAAAGTCACCCCAAGATGAAGCCGACACAGTGTATTTCACAGTTGAAAGACACTCACGACTTTCTCCCTGTGCAGATACAAAGCACAATTTTAAGAGAGAACATTACAGGGAGAGCTGTTCTATATGCAGAAGATGGAGGGAGAGTGCACCACCACTCAGTGGTGTCACCTTCCTACAGAGCATGAGCATCCTGCCTGCACGAGTAAGTACAGGCTGAGCGCCCCCACTGAAGCACGCAGGACCAGAAGCCTTTCCAGATTTTCTCTTTTAAACCTGGGACTATTTTCATATTTATAATGAATATCTTAGGGGCAGAGCCCAAGTATAAATACAAAATTCAACTATGTTTTACATAATTATATAGAGAAACTAAATGTAACTTGAGATATAGTATTTTAAAAAACTCTGTGTCTAGGAATGTGTTCTATTATTTTTCACTTGTGAACCAGAGTGCTCAGAAGCTTTGAATTTTAAAACACCATGGCTCAAGGATGCTCGGCCCATGTTTTAGTGTCAACGATATACATAGCCAAGTTCGTATGAACCTGCAGAATTTTGTACAAAATACTAACAAAATGAGGTATATAATGGTATAGAGCAACATGCTTAACATATAACATTACTAATTCCAATAAGCCTCATTTACATTATCTCATAATGCATACATGACTGCAGGAAAACACTGCTATATTCTATTAGTGGATGTAGCCATACATTCTTATGTATATACTTACATACTAATGGGCCTCTTAAGATGTCCTAATGTAAAATGAGTTGGCTTTCACTGTTGACACATGCAACCATTTACCGAGAATTTACATGCTAGTGTGGCTTTTCTTCTTCATTTTTTCATCTCAATTCAAAATTAGCAAAGAAAATGTCTGACTCTTGAACAAATGATCAAGGGTACAGTTATAACCTGATGAAGCTACACACACACACACACACACACACACACACACACACAAAATCTCCATTATATACTTTCAAATTATATGCTGTAATATAGATTCACTGAATTAACAAAATCTGCAAAGCATGTCTTAGGGTGGAGTACCTGCAGGCTGGGGCTGTGGGCAAGTAGGGGGTGGATTTTTCACACAGCACAGGAGGCAGGAAGGCCCTCAGGTGTCCATCCTTCCTACTAGAGCCCACCAATTCCAGGTCACTGTCATGTCAGTGTTTAGCAAACAGGAAGGACAGTGTATCACTAGACAGACACAGAATACCCAGAAAGAGCTATGGTTTGAAAATTTCTCTAAGATCTCACCAATAAGAATTATTATTTACAGTAAGTGACTGATCTGAAGTAGAAGATAACATGTCGGGGAAGGAGCAGGGCAAGCCCAGAAAGGCCATTCACATTGTTTAGAAAAATTATAATTATTGCTTTTCCTAAAGCGTCATGTAGTCTATAGGCATAAATAATGTCAGTGATAAAAATATACGAGCAACAAAATAATAATAAAGACATGGGATATAATTTAGGCTCAGTTACCCAATAATCAAACTTTCCTGAGCAGATTATTAATTTTCATGAATTCAGGTTCTCTGATCAAGCACCCAGCATGGCTGTTGGGACTGCAAACATCATGTGAGCAGCCAGTCAGTCAACTTTTCCCTGAGTCCTAAGAAGGACTTGAGCAAACTTGAGAACAGTGAGAAAGGGTACACCTGAGTAGAGCTGGGGTGGGGGAAGCTCAATTGTGGAGGACAGGGAGGGGACCAGAGGTCTAGAGGGCCCTAGGCACCTAAACGTCAGAGGAGCTGTTCTGAGCAAGAAGCAAAGGAAGGGAAGAAGAAAGCATCCTAATAACTACACAATTAAGAGCACACAGATGAAACACGCGTTATTCCCATGAGACTGTACCCAAGTGAACATGCAGAAACAGAACAGGCTAGCACCTGAACAAATAAATGCTATTTTACTATCTTCTCTACGTGGGATAATTAAAATCTCATGAAACTTCAGTGAATAAAGTAATTAATTTGCCCAAATGGTTCTCCTTTCGAAATAATGACAGATGCTAAATTCCTAAAACCATCTAGGGCCAAGGCTGTGAACTCAGTGGAAGATAAAGCCCTGGGTTCAATCTTGAGCACTAAGAAAGTCACCAGCAACAGCAGAGCCTTGGGCACCTGTGTCAAGAGTTGAAGAGGAACCAAAAGCCTCGTTGATCTCTTGTATTTCAGAGTACTAGAAGCTTGCTAAAACTGACTGTCGATGAGGTATGACATTCTTCATTACATGTACCTCACCGTCCCTGCAGCCAAGGATTCTATGTGTCGCAACTCTACCCTGAAAACAATCTCAGTAGAGGCCATGTGCCAAAGGCTGTCTCCTCACTGAGGTGCACAGGATGGATCTCCACACTGCACAGTCAAGCCACCGTCATTCTGTCCTGATGGCAGAAAATCTTCAGGACTAGTTAAAACTCAGTTACAACTTTTGTTTTTACTTCTGACAAGTCTACAGTTCTGTTCATTATCAACTACAACTAATTTATCCGCAGCCTCTCGCCTTTTATGTTTAATTTTAGATTATTTTAGGCGTATGAGTGTTTTGCTCGCACGCAAAGGTCAGAAAGTTTCGTAGCTCCTATGAGAGTTATAGATGGTGGTGCTACGGGACCAAACTCGGCTTCTCTGCAAGACCAGGTGCTCTTAACCAAGGAGTTCATCTCTCCAGCACAAAGCAATCATTTTTACACAGCAACCTAAATATTCTGAAAAACTGCTTTTGGCATTTCTGTTTGTAAAAACTCGCTAATTTTAACCACTTAGTGTAGAATGTGAAGCCTCTGAAAACGTGTGCTGCACCCTGAGGCATCACTACATTTGCCAAAGTCTGCCTCATCTGTACTGCTTTTCTTTTGATGCTTATTGGAAAGAAAGATCAATGCTCTGTAGGCAAGACAGGCCTGGAAGTTACCACGCTAGCCTTGAACTCAAGCAATCTTCCTGCCTTGGCCCTCCAAATGTTGGAGTTACAGGCATAAGTGACCATATCCAGCTTATATTCTTAACCAGGTTGAAGATATGCCTTTTTTGGTTCATTAACAAGGAAAAATTAAAAAAAAAATAAATTAAAAATATGTATATTTTTATTTTAAAATTTATTTTAAATTTTTTGTTTATTCTATTTTAAAAAATTAAAAATTACTCACTTACTGACTGTATGTGTATGTACAAGATTACACTATGTCATGGCATGCTTGTAGTAAGCGGACAACTTTCGGGAGTTGGTTCTTTCCTCCAACTGTATGGGTTCTAGGGATGGAACTCAAGTCTTCTGGCTTGGCACCAAACACCTTTATCCCCTGAACTAGCTCCATATCCTTATTTAGCCTTATGGTTTAGGCTAAATTTATCTACTCAGCTAACATACCGAGCCCACACCATGGGCTTCAGGAAGTTCCTAGTTCTGGACATAGGATAGAAAACACATGTGTGCTACAAAGTCCAAATTACTTCAGCTTCACTGAGTGTGTGTGTGTGTGTGTGTGTGTGTGTGTGTGTGTGTGTGTGTAGTGTGTGTGTGTGTGTTTAAACTCCAAGTGCACATGCTAACTTGGCAACTGATGAGGTATGGAGTACATGTGGGTGTTGCATCTACTACTAAAATTAGAACTTCAGACTTTTAGGGGCAGGACAGTATCTATGCTTCTTACTGAAAATTACTTCTGACCCAACAGTTGTTCAAATGGTTGCACTGATAGAAATGATGCAAAGAAACATGAGGAGTGCATGTATTCTACATCATGGTAAATCTATCTTACCACTCAGAAAAATATTTACAATGAAGGAATAAGGACTGAATTAAATAACTATCAGTCAGAAACTATCTGCTAACACCATACATAGAGAAAGCCCTGGGACAATCAAGAAACCAGAAAAGCCTCATCATGTGGCAAAAGGGCTGAAGTAGAGAAGAAAAAAAAAGTTTGATCTAAAACCACAATTTCAAGTTTTACTTTCATTTCCAAAGAAGGGAGGGAGAAACCATTGTTCTTATTGGTAAGTTTTTGAAATACAAGCTATTATTTAAAAACAATCTTAAAAACATAGCTCTTTGGGGGAAATTCAGAATAGGCAAAGTAACTAACCTCATTAATTCCTCCACTTTATCATCTACATCTAGGTCCTCTTCTGAGGCTTCAAAGCTATATGACCTCTGACCCATGCTGTTGGCATGGTAGCGAGATGGCGACATCTTCCCATTGGATGTGGACAATCGATCGTTGTTCTCCCTCCCATTTTGATTGGTAGTGCAAGGCTGTGGGGAGGTATCATAACTGTTGCTGGGTGATGGGGACATTCCGGAGTGCTGGGTCTGTGTAGAAGCTGTGGCTGTAGAGGAAGATGCTGGAACATTGTTGGTACTATTCCCATAGGAGCTTCCCCCGTAGCTGGATCTCCTTCCAAACTTATCACTATGCTCTTGATCAAGACGGTCCAAAGTTTCTAATGCATGGAGAATTTCATGTTTGGTCATCCCAGTACGCCGGAGACGTTGGAGCAGATCTATCTGTTCTATGGTAAATCTGGGTTCATCTGTATAGTGAGACATGGTTTCCAGCAAACTGGGGGGAGAAAAGGATAAAAATGAAATGCCTTTATTGTCAACTAACAAAAACATTTCACCATCAAGAATCCTCAGCAGAAGAGGTTTGATCTCAGCAAAGGGAGAGGGAGAGGCTCAGTCAAGTGGCATGCTTGTTGTGTAAGCAGTAGTGACTAAGTTCAGCCTTACGCACCAATGCAAAAGCTGAGAGCAGCAGCACATGACAGTTCTAGCACTGGAGAGGTAGAGATCAGATCTTTGGGGCTTGCTGACCACCAGCCAGTCAAGCTAGTCAATGAGCTGTCGTTTTAGTGAGAGTCCCTGTCTCAAAATAAGGTAGAGAGCAACTGCTGAAGACACCTAATGTCCACTTCTGGCCTCCGCATGCCTTCATACACATATTAATAACACACACACACACACAAACACAACAACAAAGAAAGAAAGAAAAGAAAAAGACATGAGTCCTAATAGACTTTTTTTTGTTGTGGTTTGGATTGGTACAAATTCTGATTTTAGTAGGAATGTATCAGTTATAAAATAAAAACTAATTTATAATGGAATGAAATTGTTTTTCAGTTTTGGTAACCAACCAAAATTTGGAAACAAAACGTTTATTATGTTAAAATGCCAATTCATCACGTAAAGTACGTATAGTTGGTGTGGGAGGTCCTTCTGTATATGTGTTGCTTTTATTAGTTAATGAATAAAGAAGCTGTTTTGGCCAGTGGTTTAGCAGAATAGAGCTAGGCGAGGTTGAGGGGGACAAGGAAGGGGGACAGGACTAAACTGAATGCTGGGAAAAAGAAGGCGGAGTCAAGGAGAACTCATATAGCCCTGCCAGAGACAGACAATGGATGGAAACTTGCCAGTAAGCCACAACCACGTGTCAATACACCAATTAATAGAAATGGGTTAAATTAAGATGAAAGAGATAAGAAATTAGAGCTAATAGGCCAAGCAGTGATTTAATGAATAGAGTTTCTTTGTAATTATTTTGGGGCTAAGCAGCTGGGAACAAACAAGCAGCCTCTTACAACTATAGTGCATCAAGCTTAGACTATGTGGTAATGTAAAGTTTTTTTTTCAATTTCAAAATATATTAATGCATATTAGCATATTAATGGGAAATTGGTGGAAAAGTCTGTGTTATCTTGCTTTTCCAAATATCAGCAAAACTGACAAAGAACTGTTAGGTCATTCAGTGAAAACTGTTTTGCTTGGCTTAGTCTAAGAAAATGCTAGTGACTACACAAATACTGGGTTATACAAATATAACAACACACCAAGCACTGCTTCTATTTCTTAGCTTAGCAGTCTCGTGAGCTTCTCATCTCTGCGACATGCTCTTGAATTGATCCCTCATATGTACAGCCAACTGGAGCTATTCATGTCTTGAAAATTGGTTCTACATGTTTCCACCTAAACTAGCATAAGACACTGTAGAACACTAGAAAATGTTTTCTTAGAGAGAAACTTGGTATTTTAAGACATTAGCTACATCATAAAAACATTCTCTCTTTGAGTTACCTTTTAAATAATAGCTGACTTTTAAAAAGATTTATGTATTTGTCTATTATTCTGTATTGAGTGTCAGTCTGCATGTATGTATGGGCACCCCATGCATGCAGTAATAGGAGCAGCCAGCAGAGGGCAATGAATGTCCTAGAGCTGGAGTTACAAAAAGTTTTGTAAGCTATCATGTAGGGACTGAAAACCAACCCAGGTCTTCTGCAGACATCAAGTGCTCACAACTGCTGACCATCTCTCTGACCCTAAAATCTGATTTTTGAATTCAGTATTTTTGAAAATGATAACCATCTCTATTCTAATCTGTATTTTTCTAGGCACAGATATGATATGTGGCATGGAATAACCTTGGAATAAATAATTACTAAGAGAAACAGAGGTCAAGATTTTTTAAAAATATTTATTTATTTATTATGTATACAATACTCTGTCTGTGTGTATGTCTGAAGGCCAGAAGAGGGCAGCAGACCTCATTACAGATGGTTGTGAGCCACCATGTGGTTGCTGGGACTTGAACTCAGGACCTTTGGAAGAGCAGGCAATGCTCTTAACCGCTGAACCATCTCTCCAGCCCTCAAGACATTTTCTTATCTATTAAAGACAAATGTACTCTAGACAGTCCCCTAAGCCTTGTGGAGAGCTAACTATTTCTTCAACCCCTGGACAATACTGTAGAAAAATCCAATTGAATTAAGAAATTGGGCAGGAATTTCATACAGTATAAACTCACGTAATCCTCACAGCAAGTCTCTGTGGTAGACACGACTTATTTGTTTTAATGTTACAGTATGAATTGTTAAGGAAACCGGGGCTTAGGATACCTTTGTACCTTTCAGAAAGTCTCAGGCCAGCCTGGTGGCACAAAGATAACAACTTTCACAGCCCACGTGGGCAGCAGACTAAGTTCAAGGCCATCCTGTAACTTAGTGAGACCTATCTTAAAATAAAACTCAAGCACTCTTTAAGAGCAGTCTTCACTCTGAGCCACAGAGCTATCTCTCTGGCTCCATTTTTTTTTTTTTAAAAAATAGTTGCCAAATCAAAATAATTTACCCCTGAATTTACTGGCTTGGCAAATTCTAGTTTCCCCTCATAATTACTTTTTCATCTTCATAGGTACTTTCCCTTTAAAATAAAAGCTCTGTTTTGGTATCTTCAGTCTTCATCTAATCAAAGTATTTCACAAACTGTTCTTCCCTTAGATGTCTAACTTTAAGAACTATTTTATCTAGATGCAGGAAAGTTAACCATATTTTCCTATCCTATTCAGTCAGTGTAGATCACAAGTCATGTGCAGTTCTTCAAGCCTCCTTCTATATGACACAACACTATCTATGAGCAAAGAATTCACAGTATCTGAAATACTTTACACCATTTAGGATCCATTAACAAGAGAAAACCACTTTTATTCTGATATCATCCATCATAAGAGGAGCAATAAGGCCCACCTATTACCTTGATTACCCAGAACACCTAATCATTCCTAAGCACATGCTCTTGGGTCAGCTCTTCACAGAAATCAACTTCTGGTGAACAGACAATCACAGTAATAGAAACTGGGCTCTCTTCAAAACAGTCTACTTAGACTACGGTAAGCTGGACAGTTAGTGTAAGTGTGCTAAGTCATAGGAATACTTTCGCGAAGCAGGAGCTGAAGGAAGAATAAAGCAGATAACCAAAAAATGCAGAGAACAAGGGAAAAACCCCGCAGCATCCTATTGTTGCCCTGTAATTATTAAGCTTCTTACAATTCTGCTCTTCTTTCATTTGGTGAAACAATCAACTTCCCTTTACACTTCACTGTGTTTAAATGGATATCTATAATTTGTACCAAGAACAGCCCCAACTGCCAAGGGAGCTAATGCAGAGGTCACAGTTGCCAGGATCCAAAGAGTGACTTAGGAGGACAACAGCATCCTGAGTAGGAACACATCACGCACATAACAAGAAAACACAAGCACACACAAATGATTAGAAGTTCTTGTGGACACTGAGAATAAGATGCCAATGCACATCAATACATATGACGGGATATACTATGTCATATTCCACTTGTACTTCTCATAATTTACCTAGTGTAAGCAGTTTCATAAAATAACAGCAGCAAATGACCTTTAAAGGTCATCTAGGACCAGAATGCCAGTGATCCTCACATGACAAAAGATGACATTGAGGAGTTAAATTACTTTTCTGATGCACAAAGATCACTTACAGGATAAAGGGCAGTTTTGCTTTAAATTACTAATTTGAATGTAGGCTCCAGCTAACACTAACTGAAAATAATTTAAGAATTTTGACACTCAAATAGGATAGACAAAGATTAAACTTGAAAAGAACAATTCAGTTCAAGACTTAAAGCTCAGTTCCTAAACTGAAACTGTACATCTTGAGATATTTAGACCATATTTTGCAATAATACCTAAAGCCTTTCTAGACAAGCCACAGGCTAGGGATATACTTTAGAAGTGATATTCCAAAGACAGACAACAGAAGAGTTTAGCTAAAGCATTAAGAAACGATTAATTAGCACTGAAATCACAGGGGCAAAAATGACAAGAATTGCAAAGCATCAATAGTTAACTTTTAGACAAAGTTTTCTCTCAGATCATTTCTGCTGATTTTTTTGTTGTTGCTATTAGTTTTTTTGTTTTTTGAGACAAGGTTTCTCTGTAGCTTATGGAGCCTGTCCTGGAAACTAGCCCTTGTAGACCAGGCTGGCCTCGAATTCACAGAGATCCGCCTGCCTCTGCCTCTCGAGTGCTGGGATTAAAGGCGGGCACCACCACCGCCCGGCCATTTCTGCTGTTTTTATCTTGTCCAGAATGACTAGGCAGAACCCATTTTGCTTTATATGGTCACTGTAGGATGATTCAGACATTCCAGGCCCTACTTACTATTTATATACATTGCTCCCTCTCTTCATTATTACCTCTATCAAATATGTGGCTTCAAGAAAGAAAATGACATGTAAGAGTAAGTAAGAAATAATGTTTTACAGTGAACTGAGCCTCATGGCAGTGCAAAATGATTCTTTAGTTCAGATTATTAGGTAAACCGACTAAAGCCTAAGAACAGCCTATGGCTATAGACCACCTGTAAATGTCCCTTTCATAATAAAAAGATTTTGTGAAATGTATAATTATATTCCATTCCAGTGTGTCAATCAAGCTTAGTGTTCTTTTAAATTAGCACCGATTGAGTTCCATTTTGTGCATTTTGGAGGATAATCTGTTATGCAGCTTTAAAACGATTGCAAACACTGCCATATATAACAAATACATTTATAAGATACAGCAGAGAGATGTCCATCATCTGAGGATGCAGCTCATGAAGCTCCTCCTTTTACTCTTGGATGGTAAAGTATTTTGCTGTTTTGACATGTCTGAGACAGAGTCTTGCTATGTAGCTCAGGCTGGACTTGAACACACGCTCCTTCAGCCTTTGTGTCCCAAGTACTGAGCGTACAGGCCAGAGAATATTAATTCTCATCAGAGTCCTGTACATGAGAATCTGGAGTCAACACCCATCCACTTGAGAACTCTCCCTTCTTTTAGAAATGTCACATTACAGCTCCCCAGACCCTGTAGAAAGTTGCTGACTAGAACTACTAGCCTTCAAAACATTTAAGTTTGACAACTGGAAAGCTTTGCAACTTCACCTGCTGCTATCAGCACTGCCCTCCAGCAGCAAGTGCTGAAAAAGAAACAAAAGAACACAAATGAAAAAATCCCACAGGAAAAAAAATTCTTATTGCTGCTTTCATTTGTCAATACATTCCTTAATTTTGCTTTCTAATTTAATTGAATGAATTCTTTTAAAAATTGTGACAATAATGTGTATACAATGCGCTGGCTACTGCATTCATGTCACAGAAGGGAGCATTCCCACTGCACTCCTCTGTCCTGTGAGTCCCACAGTCCTTCTGCTTCCTCTCTTCAACGTTCTGGGCCTTGCAAGGCCTTGGACGGGATGGCACAGATGTTCTGTTTGGGGCTAAGCATTCAGCAGTCAATCAAGGTGACCTCCATGTGTCCTCTTCGTGATCTTGCAGATCTCTAGGGCGAGTATCAACAGACGCTGTCACTCCCCTAAAGGTACACCTGGGTCGTAGGCTTTACTTCCCATAGAAACCAGTACTGCACTAACTGAACACCTAAGCTTCAAAAATTTAGGAACTCACTGTGTGGTTAAGATGTACCAAAACTGTACATTAAGTACAGTCCTCTGAGGTTTGTTCATGTTACTGACCCACTCCTCAGAAACTGTAGGAGGCTGAGGCAGGAAGACTAGGAGTTCAGGGTTATCCTTGGCATGTAGCAAGTTTTGAGGGTTGTCTGGGCTACACAAGACCCTGTCTCAAAACACAAAATAGGGTCAGACAATAGTGACTGCCTTTAATCCCAGCACTAGGGAGGCAGAGGCAGGCGGATCTCTGAGTTTGAGGCCAGCCTGGTCTACAAGAACTAGTTCCAGGACAGCTAGGACACAGAGAAAGAGAAACCCTGTCTTGAAACCCGCCCCCCCCACCCCAAAAAAAGAACTGTGAACCAAGCAGAGGCTTTTCTTTGTGTGCCAATGAATTGTGTGATTTGTGAACCTATATTTTGATCATCTCTTTATTTTCATTTGATGTCAAAGAACCAGATGTGGTGGTATACATCTACAATCCCAGCACTCAGGAGGACGACCGAATTTTTTTTTTTGTTGAGTTTAAGGTCAATCTGAGGCATACAGCAAGTTCCGGGCTATTTTAAACATAGTGAGACTCCAGTCTCCAAAAACAAGGGTGGGGAAGAAAAAGAAAAGGAACAGAAAAAGACAAAGAAAGCAGCAGGCAGGCAAGGGTGGGTGGGGAGGGCAAAGCCCCAAAGATAAAGCGCCTTTTCCTAGGGCACAGCTACTCAGCAGAAACTCAGGCGACAGTTCTGTCATCTGGATCTCCTCCAGAGACTTTGCACTAAATCACAGAATCAATGTATGTGTGTGCTGGGGGGTGGAGGGGGCTTCAAAGAGAAACCTAAGTAATAAAGAAAACCAATCTTAATGTCTACTTATTAGATTGTAGAACTGTCAACCAAAATAGAAGAAATTTAAGTGAAACAGACTCCACCAAACTTTAGAAATTACTTGGGCTCAAGGCACTCTGCACTAAACGCTGAAGATGCGCTTAATGAGCTAATAGGCCCTTTATCTTCTCTAATTTCTGAGGTTCCCGGAATACTTTTATTCTGAGGCCTATTTTATATGAACTGGTGGTTACAGTTCATATTCCAGCACAAAAACATTCTTGACACAACACCACTATCTCCATTTGTATCTCTTTGTCTTGACTCCATTAGCTAAGAGACAGAACTACGTTACCATCTGCAGTAGGGAAAAAGAAATGGCTACAGTGTCCTCAGGAGTTTGCACGCAAATCAAGCATTAAGAGAGCATGCTTTTTATATTCTGCTTATTCCTAAGAATGCAACTGGAGCTTCTGCCAACACGTAACCACCTACCTCACCAGCTTCTAGGCTATTAAACAGTTAAAAATAATGGCGGTGCCAGAGAGGAGGCCCAGCAGTTAAGTGCACTTACTGTTCTTGTAGAAGACCTGAGCTTGGTCCCTAACACTTACACGGAACAGCTGACAATCACTCGTAACTCCAGTTCTGAAGCCTCTGGCCTCCTTGGGCACTTGCACTCACTAGTGCATGCCCACACATGTACATAATTAAAATAAAATAATTTTTAAGAAAATAATATTAATATGAAAACTTATGTTTAAATGGAAAATAATGTCAAAATACAATGTTCAAAGTAAAAATGGTAAAAAAGAAAGAACAAAAACCTCACAGGTCTGAAACCTCATTCCTCACCATATGATTACACTTGTTTACCTTGATGTCAAAGACATACACCATTTGAATAGTTTCCTAAGAATTTCTTTCACCTTGGGCTGGCAAGATGGCTCAGAGGGTAAAGTACTTGCTGTTAAGCCTGCATTTGATCCCACATGGAAGATAGTACTACTTTCCACCAACCTGTCCTGACCTCCACACACAAGCCAAAGCAATTGAAGGACAGCCCCACGCATAAAGGAATAAATGCCATTTAAACAAATTCTTTGAATTCTGAAAGCATTTGTCATCAGATCTGAGTCACAGTCCCAACCAGCTAACATTAGAGCCGAGAAGGATACTTACACCACTGGGAAGGAACTGAGCATACTTTACATGAGGCGGATCAGTGGCCTTTCCAGAGACGGCTAGCCTTATTTACCATTCTGTGAAATGAAGACAGAAATTGAGAAACAGTTATGTAACTCAGCATTGAATAAAAAGTTTAATTATGCAACTTTGGAGTATTAAGAGTTAATATCTACTAAACTTTTTTTCCAAAATTATTTTGGAATTTTGAATTGGAGCAAAACTTAAAAAACAAAAAACACAGAAAAATGACATTAATAGCTTTCCAAATGATTTCCTTGGGGGGAGAGCAATAAAAAAAAAAATCACCGAATTTAACTTGCTATCGGGAACCACCCACAGAAGTGGATCTAAACTTGCAATGAGATGCACACACTCTAATGGCATTCAACAAACCCTTAACTGGAGAGTAAGCCTTGGCTCTCACCCATGCCAGGGCGGCACTCTCCCTCTGAGCTCCACTCCCCAGCTTCCAGCCGTCTTTTCCATGGTACCAGGCACTTAGGAAGACTTTTTTTCCAAATGGAAGATCTTTTATTTTTTTATTTTATTTTTTTTTTATTTATTTTTTTATAGAACTATATTTTTTTGGGGAAATTTTCTTTCTTTTTTTTAAATTTATTTATTTATTAAAGATTTCTGTCTCTTCCCCGCCACCACCTCCCATTTCCCTCCCCCTCCCCCAATTAAGTCCCCCCCCCCCCCAGCCCGAAAAGCCATCAGGGTTCCCTGTCCTGTGGGAAGTCCAAGGAACCCCCACCTCCATCCAGGTCTAGTAAGTTGAGCATCCAAACTGCCTAGGCTCCCAAAGCCAGTGCGTGCAGTAGGATCAGAAACCCATTGCCATTGTTCTTGTGGATGCAAGGAAGACTCTTATAACACAGCATGCCTCAGCACAGCTTAGCTGCAGGTGGGCTCTGGGGTAGACTGCTAGTGTAATGCTTATCTTGCTGCTAGGTGGACTCAATTTTTCTGAGTCTCAACTATCACAAGTATACTGGAGAATGTTTTCAGTTTTTAAGAGGAAGTGATGAAGCACTTTAGAAGCTAGCACTGGTAGTAGCTATTACTACCAACTTAAAGAGAGATAAATATTCTTCTGACTCAGATGACTAACACAGCACACATGAGTGACAGAGTAAGGCTAGAAAATAAATATTCTGATTCAAATCAATATTCACTGTCTCTCTCTATCTCTCTCCCTCTCTTTTTCCCTCTCCTACATCTATCCATGGTTTAGGAATCAAAGACCAAAGACTAAATTTATAGGCATTTCAAATCTTAATCTGTAGAGGGAAACAACTAATTCCATAAATTGCAAATTAAGATACAAATCAGAAGTCAATTAGTAAAAATGTTGACATGACTCACACTGAAATACCCGAAATACCCATCATCGTTTAATTACTTTAAGCAAGACCCAAGTGTCTACCTATGACTGACGCCCCTGGTGGATGCACAGTAAAGTCAGAAACTCTATGCAGCTACATACTCTAAACTACAGTGTTAATGAAGTTACTGCCATAGCTAACTTTCTTTCTGATTAAAAAACAAATACCTGTCTTTAAAATAAGTGTAAAGTACAAAGAAAATCTACTTTTGGAAATACTGCTGATTGCATTTCTCAGCAAAAGTAACAAAATTTCTTCTTACTTTATATATAAAAATATATACTCCAGGCAGAAAAAGATAATGGTAAATAATAACACAGCAACATATCTAATGACAAAATTTAGAAGATGTTAGACCTTCTACACATTTTAACAAAGGCCAGAAACAGGTCTTCAATAGCTTGCTATAACAAATAATAACAGTGCCCAAACAAAAACCGATCTGATAGCTCTCAGTATTTCTGCCCAGGGGTAAATACTATTGAGTTTTCTGTTGATTTTTTTAACTATATATCTGACAAATTTTCTTTTTTAATTGCAAGATGGCTCAACTGGTAAAGACATTTGCTGTGCTAGCTTGGTGAGCTGAGTTCAGTGCTCCAAACCCACAAAAAAGTAAAAGAGAACCAACACCAGAATGTAGTCCTCTGACCTTCACCTGCACTGTGACAGACAGAGGAGACTGCCACCCTCCCTTCACCATGCACCCATAGACACATAGTAATAAATAAACAAACAATAAAAACAACAACAAAACAAAAAACCTAAGCCAGAATGGTGGTATAGGACTTTAATCCTAGCACCCAGGAAGTAGAGACAGAGATCACTGCAAATTCAAGGCCAGCCTGGTTTACCCAAAAGTGCCAGATCAGTTAAGAGCTGCATAGAGAGATCCTGTCTCAATAAAACAAAGAATGGGGCTGTGGAGGCAGCTCAGGGTAACATGCTTGCCGCATAAGCATGAAGAACAGCTGGATTCCCAGCACACATGTTAAAAATAAAACAACAAATTAATTAAAAGTAAAGCAAAAATAATTTGCCAATAAAAATAAATAATTAATTAGTTAAAACCGGCCGGGCACAGAGGTGTTCTGGAGATGTGGAGATGGGAGGACCTCTGGGGCCTGCTGGCCAGCTAGGCAAGCTAATCAGTGAGCTCCAGGTTCAGTGAAGACCTGTCTTCAAAAAATAAGGGGAGAGCAAATGAGGAAAACACTTGACACTCACCTCTGGCCTTCACACCTGCTCACATACACACAAGCACACACAAACAAACATACAGAGACAGAGATGAAGAAAAAAAATATGGAAATTTGCAAACACAGAATCTGGAACTAACTGCTTAATGCACCAAACACAGTTTGGACAGTTAACAAGCAGACACCACAGCACCCTCCCACCCTGGGCCTGGTGCAGGAGTTCCTTCTGTCTGTGTGTTGCTTTCATTGGATAAGTTTCTTTAAACTGCCTTTGCCTAGTTGATAGGGCGGAACTTAGGTAGGCGGAGAAGACAAAACTGAATTCTGGGAGAAAGAAAACAGATAGAGAGAACCGCCATGGAGCCCCCAGAATCAGACATGCTGAATCTTTCCGGTAAGCCACAACCTCATGGTGATACATACACAGATTAATACAAATGGGTTAAATCAAGATGTGAGAGTTAGCCAATAAGAGGCTAAAGACAGAGTTTAGGACAGAACCTGGGGCTCAAACATGCTAGGCCCCACTCCACCACAGCACAACCCCAGCCTGAATCAACTTTTTTGTTAAAGACAAAACAATTAAAAGCTTATGCTTTAGGACATTAATCAGAGGTGTTTCGCTCACGTCAAGCATTTTTCCTTTGAATAGTTCCAGATAAATACTGCCTTCTATATTTAGCATCTGTCTGTGAGGCAGATGGTAAAAGTGGGGTGAAGAATGGTTGGTGACATGTGAGAAGACAGATTCACACACACAGAAATTTAAAATGTACCACAGTTAGAATATTAGGGCTTGGGGGCTGGGGATTTATTTAGCTCAGTGGTAGAGGGCTTGCCTACTAAGTGCAAGGCCTTCGGTTTGGTCCTCACCTCCAAAGGGTTAAAAAAAAAAAGAAGGAAGAAAGAAAAAGAGGGAGGAAGAGAAGGAGAAAAAGACCAGATTGTCCAGAGTGGCTCATGCCATCCATCCCAGCACCTGGGAAGACCTGCCTGAGTCACAACATGAGTTCTGGACTAGCCTGAGACCCTGTGTGCCTTCTTACCACAACCACCAAAAAGATATAAAATACTAATACTAATTTCTCAAATAATTCCTCCAGGTAGTTTCAGACTATAAATTTAATGGCTATTCTCTCAGCCAGATTCACTGGGCGAAGGCTTTATGTGAACCAATTTATTGAAGTTCACAATCACCTGAGGAACATTAAAGGCACTAGCTGCCCAAGGTCAATCAGCTTTTCTTACTGAATTACAGGCTTCATCTTCAAACTGTAGGGTTAATGATGCCATTATCATTTCTGTATTGTTTCTCTGGAGCAAATACTTCAATGTGATGCACTGAGCATGTTCAGCATTCATGATTAAACAGGCGTATCACATACCACGGAGATTTTTTTTACTCTGTAAGAATTATTACACACCCTACCTGTCAAGATCTTATAGCCTTGCAGATACCCCTGCTGCTTCTATATTCCCAGTGCTGGGAAAACTTCATGGAGAGATTTACTGATAAAGATCTTGCTTTTCTAGATTCTAAGGTTATTTCTTCTCACTTCAACTCACCTGGCTTGACAGACACTGACTACATTGCTGTCCTCCCCCCCCCCCCACACACACACATACACACAACTTTTAAAATATCAGCATAACATTTGCAGCTTCCAAGCTGGGCATTCCTATCTCATTTATCCTTGCAGGACCTTTTTTTCCCCCAGTGTGGTGGTAGAGCTTCCCTAAGGAGCATGGCTCCTCAGACCCAACACAAGACTTCTGAAGAGTAATGAGGGCAACGTTGAAGGCCATGTCAATGGAATAGCAAATAGTTTGGAACTCACGGGATATGAACTGGCGGACAGCTTACTCACACTGGGTGAGGCTTGGAGAGGCAGAGCCCCAAGGACTAAATGTCCCGAGGACTTCATGCTGTTATTGAGCATATTGCTGTTTATTGCCCTCGAGGTCACCATGTCCCTCAAAATCTATGAGTTGTATGAAAACTCTAAGGGGATTTCTAATCCCTCACTAGGGATTAAGAAAACAGTGATTGACTTTTTCCAGGCATTGCTGCTGGAGGAGATTAATGATACGTAGATTGTTAGTAAAAAGTTAGACTAAGATGTTTTTGTTAATGGCTTTGATGTAGAAAATCTTGGGGAACAATTTAAAGTTAAGAAAGGCACACTTTTAATAGTTGATCGAGGAATTCACTGAGGTCAAGGAACAAGAACAAAGGCAGCCCAGTTATTAGTAGCTGACGCGCCTTTCTTGCTAAAGATGGGTTGGTGATCAAAGGGGATGATAAATTCTTGTACCCATTTCTGCCCCCAGCTTCGATATAATAAAAAAGAACCTATTGATAATTGGGTGTGCACCTTGAGGATAAAAGTAGAAATAACTGATTGTTTTATATATACAAAGTTTAGATTTGTGATTATTTCAATTTTTTATAATATTACTTTTAGAGATAAATAATAAAATGATTGATCCTTTCTTTGTAACAGCAAAATGCAGCCTGCCGGTAAAAGAACTAACTGAGAAAAACACCTTGCTTGCTTACACTCTGTTAATCTATAACAAGTTGCTTAGACATGGTTTTATGTGGGTCTTTGGGAATAATTTATTTTTCACAAATTAATATGTAAAATGTTTAATCATGTAAGGGAAATAAGAAACAAGCTGTTTTATTCTTGTATTCATTATAATCATTCACTTGGATAAAAATAGAATATAACCATATTGTAAATTTTATATTTATTATTTTTTCAAATTTTGCTGGAGTACATAAGCTGTATGGGAAAAAAATAAGAAAGGAAAAAGGAAAGATGTAGAAGAAATACATCAGGGGAGAGATAAAAAGAAAACATCAGAAAAGATATAGAAGGAGAAGAGCAGGGAAGAAGGAAACACCAGGGTAGAAACCAGAGAAAGAACAGAGTAGAACAAGCAACAGAAAGAAAAACAAAATGAAGAACTAGGCTTTGGCCCTCAGAAAAGTCTCCTGTGTGTGTTTGCAGCTGTATGTAGAGGAAAAACATGAGGAGAGAGGTAAGGGAAAAATAAAAGAGACCCTGACATGCTGGCGAGGTATCTTTGTGTGTGAGACAGTTGTGTGACTAGCCGCTGACTCTGCAGCTCCTCTTCAGGTCCTGACCTGCTGAGAGAACCAGGTTCCCAGGTCCTAGAAACTCACTTTAGATACTGTGCACACCATGAGTCTTTTTGTGTATTTTTTAGATAATGTATAGTTTGCTTGCACAGTCATTGAGCAAACACCCAGGGTACAATTACACTTTTTTCAGCTTTCTTCTCTAAACTCCATTTTTATTTTAAAAAGCAAAACAATCACATATTTGCTTTTTTTCTAATCGCATACCAAGTACATATAACTACCTGTTCTTTGTGTCACTATTGCCTAGTAGCTACACCTGCTCTTAAAGCAGTATTTGGCACATAAAAGGCACATATTTATTAACAGAAAGAAGAAAGGAAAGCATCCTCATCTATATGACTCCTGGCACGGAGTCCCTAGGCCACCGTAACTCATTATAATCACTGTAACTCATAATAATCCCCAGGTGTATTGATACACACAACCAGAAGAGTCCCAGAATTGCCACATGCCTGTCACAATCTCTATGACAGTCTAATACTACAGAGATTATTGGTCTTGATTACCTTAAAATGTGGCTAGTTTGGTCATTAGAAATTACAGTGCATGCTTTATAATTTGCCTATTATTAATAGCATGTATCTGGAAACTCAACTATGCTGTGACTTCAAGGAACATTTACCTCTAGTCAGAGTTGAGCCTGCACCTCTCCCTGGACATATAGAGCTAAATATTGACAGAATCCATCAGCACCTTCACAACATCATCACCAGAGAGATCACTTCTTTGTGACTTCATTGTTTCTAAAAGATCTGTAGCTATATGCTCTGCTTTGTTGTCAGGTACACATATATTCAAAATCCATGTATGGAGCAGCTACTGTCTATAATATACATTCAAGTCCTTTCTATGGAGATCTCAGGGTGTCTCAATTCCATGGGCTTGGTACTGTTAAGATACACATGACCCCATTCCATTCTTACTGAATTACTGTAAAAGTTGGTGATAGCATGCAGAATATTCTCTTCCATGTCAGGCTAGAGCAGCTGTGCATCAGAAACGCATGAACACCTTTTACAGGAGAAAATCCCAGTGAACCTAGGACCCACTGAGCTCAAAGTTGAGGTAGGAGGGGGGTCCAAGATCTTTTTATTTTTTATTTATTTATTTATTTATTTTGAGACAAGGTTTCTCCATGTAACAACTCTAGCTGTCCCGGAACTCACTTTGTAGACCATGTAGACTAGGTTGTCCTCAAACTCCAGATATTCGCCTGCCTCTGCCCCCCCGAATTCTGAAATTAAAGGTGTGTGCCACCACGCTCAGTCAAGCCCAGGATTTTTGAACGGCCCCCTTACTTGGAAACAATGGTTTAAAAGACAATGAAAACTATACAGTAACCCAATGTCATGTACCTTAGGTGACATATAATGTTGCCTGGGTATAAAGGAAAGTTGAGCCTAGTATTATCAAAAATACCTCTCAAGGGTCTGATGATGTAGCTTAGTCATCGTGTCCTGGATTCAAATATGAGCACTAAAATGCATGATACATAGGTGTGTGTGTGTCTATGCTACAATATCAGTAATTCCAAGCTGAATACTTAACAAAACTCATCATTAAAGGCAAATTTGATAGCGCATAAGATACAAACATTTCAAAGAAATGCATATCAGATATTGGACCAGATGCCTTAAATGATCCCAAACTAGTCTCGAACCTCTACTTCCCATCTTTCATAGTAAATATCTGCTCTAGCCAATCAGCTCTTCTGGTCCTTCTGAAATACAGCAGCTCCCTGCCAACCAGAATGACAGCCAATGCCCGTTACAGTGCTCTTCTATCTGCTGTTACAGCATGCGACATGTAACCCTCTTCTACACTAAAACAGGAGCTTAACAGCAAGGTCTGTTTCCTATCAGTTGTTGCAGGCTCATTCCTTAACTGTGTGCTGACTTGATGAGCAGTAAACAAATCTTTGTTTAGTGCAGACATGAAAGAAAATACCTATTTTCTTTCTTTTGGGGGGAGGGTGGGATGTTTCAACACAGGGTTTCTCTGTGCAGCCTTGACTGTCCTGGAACTCAACTCTGTAGACCAGGCTCACCTCCAACTCACAGAGATCCACCTGCTGGGATTAAAGGCATGCACCACCACTGTCCAGTAAAAATACCTATTTTCGACTCTCATTCACATGAGATAGTCTTAAATTTCGAACTTGGAAAGCATAAAGACTCTAATACTAAAATTTAAAATATGTAACTGACCATTTTTTCAGGCAATTAAAAGCTTGTATTAACTAAACATTATGGAAATAAATGAGTTTTGTTCTTGAAAGATGAACAGTGTATGTTCCCAGGACCAGCGATTTATAATCCACATCTACCCTACACTTAGAATCAAACTATGTTAAGATCAGAGGCCCCTGGGGTAGCTAGAACACTAAACTAGAATTTAGAAACAAAACAGCTTCATGCCATTTAACTCGTAACTGTCCCCGGAGTTCCCTACAATAGAAAAACTGAAAGCCATGAGGGCAGAATCCCTCCATTGTGATCGGTAACTTTACAAGTGGCTGATCTTTGAGAAGAGACAATCCTCTGACCTAAAACAGAATCTATTTCTGCTTGGCATACATGTGGAATATTCCAACGGGACAATATAATAGTTTATTTGGGGAATCAATCCCTACCTATTGCTCACTCACTCATTTGAAGCCTTCACAGGCGGAATAAAGTGACAATTACCAGAGCAAAGCTTATCACCCTGGACAACTGGAAGATCCAAATGTCCCCTTTTTTTGTTTGTTTGTTTGTTTGTTTGTTTGTTTTTCGAGACAGGGTTTCTCTGTGGTTTTGGAGCCTGTCCTGGAACTAGCTCTTGTAGACCAGGCTGGTCTCAAACTCACAGAGATCCACCTGCCTCTGCCTCCCGAGTGCTGGGATTAACGTCGTGTGCCACCACCGCCCGGCTGTCCCCTTCTTTTTGCACTCCCCTCAATCTAGCAGTTTCCTAATGCTTAATCACAGAAATAATTACAAAATTAAAGAAAGTGAATTCATTAAGCTACAATAGGGTAAATTACAACATCTTGGGTTAACTGATGCTAATGAGAAGACCATATTTTCCAATCACCTCAGTTTATAATAAAAACAAAAAAATCTGATAAAGTACACACAGAGCCTTCCTAGATGAGCCCCAGCATCCATCGGCATTGGTGAGTACAGAAGGCAGAGAACCAGGGAATTGAGCTCTCCACATACTGCAAGGGAAAAGATGAGCTAGCCAGGCGGGATAGCACACGCCTGTAACTGCGGTATTCAGAAGGCTGAGACAAGAGTCAAAAAAAAAAAAAAAAGAATTCAAGACCAGCCTAGGCGATACAAGCCCCCGTTTAAAAACAAAAAAAGAGAAAGGGAAGAAAAAAGCTTGGCAAAGATAACTTAAAATAAAGAATCACAATAACTACAAAATTAGGAGTGTTCCTGAGAGCTGCCCCAAGCTTTATCCCATTCATAGCCCAGCACGCCATAGAGGGCTGACTCTACTTCCTACAGAGTTAGTATTCAGCTTCCACGTTTATGTAGCTGAGATGGGGAGTGTCTTAGTTACTTTTCTATAGATGTGAAGGAACTCCATCATCAAGGCAACTTATAAAAGAAAGCATTTAATTTGGGGTTCACCATTCCAGAGGGTAATAGAGTCCATGACCATCATGTTGGGAAGCACAGCAGCGGACAGGCAGGCATGGCACTGAAGTTGTACATGTTGAACAACAATGGCCAGGCAGAGAGAGGGGCTAACTGGGCGTGTCATGAACTTTGGAAACCTCAAAGTGACACACTTCCTCCAACAAAATCAATCCTCCTAATCCTTCCCAAACAGTTTCACTAACTGGAGATCAAGCATTCAAATATTTGAGTCTCTAGGCTATTCTCATTCAACCACCACAGGGGATACTCGGTTTTTCTAAATACCCATTTTTTTACAAAAAAGAGTTCAGAGCTAAGTATCCCTACTTTCTATGTTCCTCCATGACCTTCAATCCCAAAAGGAGCATATATTTATTTCAAAATAGTAACAATTTATCTTGTCTTTATCTGCTATAGTTTTCATGGATTACAGACCCTTACTCTGAATTATTTCCTTTAGTTAGTTATCTACTGATAAAATCAAGGAGCCCAGAAGTTTATAACAAGTATAAGCTTGTTATAACACCATACAAATAGAGTGTTTTTATTTATTGTATGCAACTAGAAACAACACCAGCTCTCAAAAAATCTTTGTGCTATAAATTATAGATTGAAAGAGTTCTTTAGAGATTTGTTTTTATTGTTTTCACTTATGTGTATGGGTGTGTCTGTCTGTGAGTACCTAAAAAATCCAGAAGGGGGCTTCAGATTCCCTGGGACCTGGACTTAAAGGAGGTTGTAAGACCCCTACTGTGGGCACTAAGAACCACACTATGGTCCTCTTGACTGAGCAGCTAAGTGTTCCTCACCACTGTGTCATCATCTCTCTAACTCCACAAGAACTCTTTCATCTTCGGGATAATTTCCAGATTCAAATCGATGTTAAATTCTTTACATTATTTCTAACCAGCACGATAAATATGCTAAATATGTACCCTGGTCTTTATTACTTATTTGTGTTTATCTATAAATAAAAATGTGAAAATACCTATTTTATACAATGCTTAAAAATATCTACCAGGTCTACATAACACTGAACCTGTCAACAGCCAAGTATGGATCAGGAAGGAGCTCATGGGGCCCTAACCATCCTTACTAAACTACTAAATACCAACGGATTCTGAGGGAGGAGCAGTCACTGTTTTCAGTTGTGACCCAAAGGTGAGCCCACCAGGCTCCACTGGATAGTTCTGCCCTTGGACACACAGACATCGTGGTTAAAGTCAGTGCTCACAAAATAAAAGGACATGAATGTAGGACAGGATCTTGTAAGGAGGAGAAGGGGGAGATAAGAGAGTAAGCAGAGGTATAACCATCACAGAAGAGATTTTAAAACAAAAGAGAAAACAAAATATCTTCCAAGAGGCAGCCATGACTCACAACAGTATCTCAGCCTCCTGGCTGGGGTAGGAGGATACTATGAATCCTAGGCTACCTAGGGCTACAGAACCAGACTTTCAAAAAGAAGGAATCGAATCTAAAAGGAGTATCTTCTGTGGATTTTGGATGATGGTGTTACAAAATTTTAAACATAAGTGAATTTACCTTAAGTAGATGAATTATATCTTACTAAATTCACTTCAAAAAGTGGACTAGACACTGGGTGTGGCAGCACATGCCTTTAATCCCAGCACTTGGGAAGCAGAGACAGGTGGATCTCTGTGAGTTCTAGGCCAGGTTGGTCTAGAAAGCAAGTTCCAGGACAGCAAAAGATACACAGAGAAACCCTGTCTCAAAAACTGGGAGAAAAGAGAGAGAGAGAGACTAGAAAATCCTCTGTGAAAGACTGTGAAAATGCTTCATTTTACACTCATATGAACTGGTGGTAGACTCACAAATACTGCTTTTAAGGGAATAATGATGGGTCATTATTTTAAACTGAAATTCACAGCTGGGAAAGCTTACTCTTTATATGATGAACTGCACATACCACACATTGCTAAACCAAATGTTGCCAATTATACTTCATTGCAGGTTCTTCCAATGCTACTGTTCCATTTAAGATCTTCTCTTCTCTTGTATTAATGCAGCTAAATAACTGCTTTCTCAATTTTGTCTTATATTTTTTTCTTGTGCGTAATTACAACCACCACAAAACACAAATCTAAGGACCAAGATAGGGCCAAAGAACTTCTGCACCCACAAAAGCTGGCTTCCTTCAAACTAAATTGTGACAAATATTTTTTTGAATCCTCAATCGCTCTCGTCCTTATCGTTTTAAGGCAGTCTCTCACTGACTAGGACTGACTGGCTAGCCAGCAAGCTCTAGGGGTAGTCTCTCTCCACCTTCTTAGGGCTGGAATTAGGTGTGCACTACCATTCCTGAATGTCCATGTGCGTGCTGGGAATCCAACTCAGATCCTCATGCTTGTGTGGCAAGCACTTTACCAACTGAGCCACTTTCCTGGGCTCCTAAATTCTCAACAATTTTTTCTTTGGGGGTATAGTTGAATCAATCCTGTAGATGCACACTGTTTAACCTACACAGTATCTACAATTTTGAGACTACATATATATCAGTGCTTTGGGTTTTGATATAAACAAGATCTTCTGCACCTGTCCCCACAGGCAAGTAACAGCATCCCTTAGCATCTCCAGACACCACATACCTACCACTGTAAACCACCGAGCTCAGCTAACACTCTGATTTGTCGCAGGAAAGGAAACTAATGCTTTATATTGTCCTGTCCCTAGAAAAACGCTGCCATACCAAACACACTGGCCTTTCATGTGAGTTATTTTAGTTAAAAGCACTCTGAAGGCAGCACTTCAAGAAGGGCACTTTCATGAAAGCAGGAGATAGAACTCCCGTGAGAAAGGTGCCCTCCCTGTACTGGAGGAAGGAAGACATTCTTATCAGGAGTCCAGGATGGAAGAAATCTACATAAACAAACCCTGTTCAACTAACCTTATCTGCTTAGTCACTCTCCCAAGATTAACCACACGACTGAAAGCTTTGTAATTGTCTAAACCAGCTTTGATACTAATTGCTTCTTGGGGCCCTCATTCTTCTTGGGAGGGTTCCCATGGAAAACAAATTATCAAATAAAATTTGTGTGCTTTTCTCTAAATAAATATGTTAGTTTAGTTCTAAATGTTTGAAGCAGAATGGAGGAGATATTTATCTCTCCTACACTGTGAAAGAAAGCCATTTTTTCTCTTTTCTCATATCCCTGGTTTATTTTCTGTTGCCTAGGCATTGCTAGAACAGTCATCAAACAAAATCCAATGGTGACAAAGCTAGTTCACCTAAAAGACAGCCCAGAGTACACACCAGGGTCTAGGAATATACAATGGTAACAACAAATTACCCCTTCAGAGTTATTAAAAAAAAAAAAAAAAAGGCCGTGGGACCAAAATGATAATCCCTATAACCTTCCACTGAGCAATTCCAGTTCTGGAGATTAATCCAGGAACACACAGTCACACAGGGCAAGGTGACTTCAGTTAAGGTTATTCCTTGCAGCACTATTTATAAGAACAAAAGATCAGAAATAATCTACATTGGTACCATAAGGTGGCTAGAGAAACAACTTACAGGATAACCATACAATATAGCCATAAAAATTAAAGTCCATACATGCCATTATGAAATAGATTTCAAATGAAAAGAACAAGAAAGGACAAAGTATTTTTGTCAGTTGCAGAGGAAGAAGAGGTAAGGAAAATTGCCCATACATGGCCTTGTTTCTATACACACATCAAATAATTGTAGAAATATTTAGAAGAAACCAGTAATCCTATGTTTCTTAGGGAGGAGAACTGAGAGATAGAAGTAGTAAAGAGACCTCAATAGTCTACCTTTAGGCACCTTTTGAATTTTCCAATTGAAAATGGATGAATACCTATTAAAGGATTTTTTTAAGCAAATGTCACATGCTGGCAGAGCTCATTCCAAGTATTAGTAAGAATTTCCCATTGGAGGCAGCTCGGAGATAGAACGCATTCCTAGCATTCACCAGGTCCTAGGTTCAAGCCTCAGTACTTCCAAGACAACAAAATTCAGAAAGAGTGGAACAGTAACACCCCCTTCACATCTACAGCATGTTGCCTTGGAGTTCACAGCACTGATTCAACAAAAACCTAGGGGTGGAGAAAGGAGCAGGAAACAAGACAATGAGAAAAATGGCATTCTTTGCCATATGTTTCTTTGAACTGCTTGTGAGCTCTGAAGAAGTAAAGGGTAGATCCAAAAGATAAAGGATCTTTTCAAGACAGGCAGACCAAAATTGAGCAGGAAGAGGGGCTCTCTAACTCCAGCCAGGCTCCTGATGCTGCTGAAGGCTGAAGCTCTGAACATACATTCCGGGCATGGCATGGCTGTTCCTCACAGGAGACTCAAGTGCAGTGACTGTGATGAGGTAACACACAGGAGCAGCCTAACGAAGGCTTTGAGAAAAAAAAAAAAAAAACCACTTCATGGTCAGGCATGCAGATGGTGTTTGCACTAAAACCACAACATGTGCTAGACCATAGAAAAGACAAAAAAGCAAAGACCATCCCTGGGTAATTTGGACTCATATGTGAAGATGAACAATACTGTCTTACACAAAGGCAGGAAGAGGAGTTTCTAAGATTAGAAAGGAGTCACTTCAGAGGCTCCAGAGATGAAATTCTATGTTGATATAAAACCGTGGCTTAACAGAAGTGAAAACAGCACAACTCAATTATTATACCCACCTTTTTTCTTCTACCTACCTCAGTAGCTATGTAGTATAATTTTGTGTTTGATACTTACTTCTGTATCTTTCAAAGTACCTTCAGGCTTTTCATTTTGTGTTTAAATGCCCCACTGTAGGTAAGGTGAGTTTAACAAATACTAAAATAACATGTCACTAGAGACATTTTACCCAACCTCTACTTCTGCACATGCCAACTTCTGTTTGCACTGAGAATACCTCTAACTGCCCATATACCTTCATTTCATTAAAGGCAAGGTAGTTGTCATCTGTCTCAAATTATTAGCAGAGTTCCTATGTCACTAGAATCCCATCAATTTCCCATGTTCCAGACAACAGACTTTGACGTGGATTCTTCGTTGCGGTGGTTGGGAAATGAGGAGTGGTGTTGAAATGGGACTATGTACAAATCAATCTGCCTCCGCTGGCTTTCTCTGCAGAACAGAGAAAACGATGTCCACACCTCTAACCCAATAGGACAAGCACTGAGCTAAACAAAACTTTACAAGCTACCAGACTTCTGTCCGTTAGGACAGTGTGGGAACGACAGTCTAGAAACAAATGCCATATACAAGGGCTACAGCAAAACAAAGTATTTACACTCCTGAAGCAGCAAGGGTATCATTTCACCCTCTCTTCATGTCTTTATAGAGTAGCTGCTTTGGTAATTCAATGCACTAATAAAACCTAGGCCACAGGTCACCAGCTTGGCGAATTCCTTTATTCCCTAAAGGGATAGACCTCCCCGAATGAGTTAATCTGAAGCTTGTGAATGGAGTTAGCAGTTCCCTAACTGCTTAGTTTTGTGAACAGTCTAGGCAAACTAGGGAGCAATTGGAAAAATAAAGCAGGAGCCACTAAGACTTGAACATGCCTACATGACACAGGGGCCTTATCAAAATAAACACCCTTTCTCAGCCGTGGGTGGTCAGAATCCACTACTCTGTGATCTCTATGTCAACTCCTGCTCTTCCTCAAGTCTCTTGCAGTTCGCATGTCCTCTCCTGCAGTGGTGGCTGTTCTGCACAAGATGTCCCCCCTTGTCTAGCCTTGACAGTTCCTTTGTTTACGTGATACCTAGCCCTCAGACCTGGACTTCATCCTTTCCTGTCAATCTGACAAGGTCAACACTCCACATTCTAAGTTCTCATACAGTATTCACTGAAATGCAGCTTTGCGTTTGGATGGTTATTTATAATGATCCTTGCTACACTGAAGCTTCAGGAAGGTAGAAAACATGTATGACCCTGTTCCTCTTGGTCAAGATAGTTCCTGGAACATGGTTGTTACATAATGAATAATGAGTAAGTAGATGAATAATGACCTGCAAATACCATTTCAACAACATTGAACCAGGAGTTCTGGATCGTTGGATTCTATCTTGGTCTTGTTATTCTGCTTGTAATTTTCCTATGTTTAAGTAGATGTAAAACTAACTTACCTATGTTGTGGGGCATTTGAACATCAAATGAAAACCTGAAGGTATTTGAAAAATGTAGAGGCAAATATCAAACATTAGAAAAAATAAAAAGCAAAAAATCACACTACACAGCTATTGAGACAAGTGGAAGAAAAAAAGGTATAACGAGTTGTGCTGTTTTCACTTCTGTTAAGTCACAGTTCAAGATCAATATGGAGTTTCATCTCCAGAGCTGTTGTTGTTTGTAACTTTGTGGTTCACTGATGTATCAAAGAAGAAAAGATTCTTGGGCTGGAGAGAAGGCTTAGCAGTTAGGAGTACTTGCTGTTATTGCAGAGGACCCGGGTTGAGTTTCCAGCACCCACATGGCAGCTCACGCTATTTACTGCGGCTCCAGTTCCAGAGGATATAACTCTCTCTTCTGACCGCCAAAGGCAGCAGGCATGCATGTGCACATACATGGATGGAAGCAAACACTCACACAGACTGAAATAAATCTATACTGTACAAAGTTTAAACTTGTGATGCATGGCTGAATCTGTTATATAACTCTCAGATACTTAAAATAATCATTTTTCTCTATGCCAAAGACAAGTGGGTTTATGAAGCCTCAGGGTTCTCATCTGACATGAAATTATTCTCTTTGTAGCTCAAAATGCCTAATAATTTCTTGAGAACCACGTAACTATCTTTCATTTCTCATAGTGGACACTTGCTTTGCAGATTGGTAAAATTCTATTAAAACTTAAAAAGAGGGGGGCTGGAGAGATGGCTCAGTGGTTAAGAGCATTGCCTGCTCTTCCAAGGGTCCTGAGTTCAGTTCCCAGCGACCACATGGTGGCTCACAACCATCTGGAATGAGGTCTGGTGCCCTCTTCTGGCCTTCAGACATACACACAGACAGAATATTGTATACATAATAAATAAATATAAAAACTTAAAAAGAGGGAGTTTTCAGGCAAAAAGTGCACTAATGATTGTTTAGTTTGTTGTTCTGGTTCAATTACATAACATACAGCATATCCTTAAAATGTCCATAATATTAACCCTTCACAGTAACAATGACTATCATTTACTGTGTCTTCATTTTGATTGCTCATAAAACTAACATTGGTAACAGGAACCAGCTAGACATAAACTACAGAGCGCATGCGACAATAGTATGATTGCATTTTCCTTAAAGAGAGCATGAAAAGAATTTGGCTATACCCACTTTTGATTTCCACAGTCATCAAGAATCAGAAGATTAAATTGGAATTTATACTTCTACTGAAAGAGTAAAAAATATTTTAGACTTTTCTTAAGACATAATTCGTTTGTTTTCTGAAAAAGGGACACTATTAAGGATCAAGCACATATGAATGACAATCAACTAATGAGAATACAGCAACAGCCATAACACTGTGTATACTATTAGTGTCTGTTTCTCCATTTGGCTGTCAATGTTAGTATTTCCATCTCACAAAAAAGAAAATTGAGGCTTGAAAGACAAAACAAAACCCTTCAGTAATTTAACAGTATGTTTCACCAGTGTGGGAATTAGAACTGCATACAAGAGGCTCTTGAGTTAAGTTCAGCACTGACCTTTCTACACTCCACTGGAGGACACATCACAAAATCAGGCTAGAAATCACACCTTTCTGAACACACATCCATTTGTAATATGACCTTGCTGCTGCTATTCAATCAGGCTTTTAGAAGAAGAGGCTTTGATTAAATAAAACTTATCAATTCTTTTTATTGTTCAGCTTTTTGGTTTCACAGTGAATTCTCCCAACCATTTAAGTTAGAAATAATGGCAATTCATATAAGCTATTTCAGAAAACAGAAGGCAAGCAAGCATTTTTCAACTCAACAGGCTAGTATCACTGTAACACCAAGTCAAATACATTAAGGGCAAAGCAATCCATGTGTTAGTGTCCCTTGGGAACATGTACAGAGAGCCTTAATAAAATATTAGGAAATGATAAACTGACATGCTGAGCCCAGTGATACAAAAGGTCCCTGCAATCCTAATACAATGAGTATAAGATGGTTTAACATTCCAAACCCCTCAATGTGGTTTACCATATTAACAAGCTAACTATGACCATTTCAATAAACACAGGAAATTTCAACTCATGATTTAAAGACAACGACAAAGCTCAGCAAAATATGCATTAAAAAAAACTTCTTCAAAATAATGATTTACCAAATACCTAAAATTTGATCACAATCATGATGGAAGACTGAACGTTTTCGTGTGTGGTTGAAGCCAGGCGCTTTCTACAAGTGCAGTGTCTGCTAGAGCTCCTGGGCGGGGCAGTGAGGAGGACAGTAAAGGACTTAGGAACCAGAGCTTAACAGCAGTTCTCAAGGGCAGCCGCCTGTAACTCAAATAATGTCACACCCCTACTTAAAGTCCCACCTATAGTGGGCTCCACTACACACAGAACACACTTAATCCCTTACTGTGGTATGCCTACACTGCCTTACAGCATTTGGCCTCTTCTTCGCTCACTCTGCCCTGGGCCCAGGCAGCTTGTTTATCAAGGTCATTACTGTTTCTGAGACAGACAGTGTGCACAATCTACCAAGAACACGCTTTTCAGGCTTTTCACGCCTGGTTCTTTCTTGTTATTCAGGTGCTAAGCTAAGCGTTACCCATTTGAAATGGTCTACTAAATAATTCTTTACCTTATTATACTAATTACTGATATCACATTGTAGCTTCTTGGACTGAAGAGTTGGCTCAGCAGTAGAGTGCCAGTACTACTCCCATAGAGCACCGGAGTTCGATTCCAGCAGCTATCAGAGGGCTCACAACGACCTGTAACTCCAGCTCCAGAAGCTCTGACCCCCTAGCTTCTGGGGGTACCTGCATTCATGGTCACACAACCATTGACAGACATGCCCACACACAAGTTTACAGAATTTAAAAATAAACTCATTTTTAAAAAGTAGTGTCTTGCCGGGCGATGGTGGCGCACGCCTTTAATCCCAGCACTCGGGAGGCAGAGGCAGGCGGATCTCTGTGAGTTCGAGACCAGCCTGGTCTACAGAGCTAGTTCCAGGACAGGCTCCAAAGCCACAGAGAAACCCTGTCTCGAAAAACCAAAAAAAAAAAAAATAAAATAAAATAAAATAAATAAAAAGTAGTGTCTTGTGTTCTAGGGCATTTTAGCTAAGCAACAGAATCACTGTCGTATTCGGTAAAGCAACCATTCAAGCATTTCCATATTTTAAGGTACTCATACTCATTCACATCTGCATAGAGGAAGTGTCTGTTAATGTGGGTGAGATAGAGGCAGACCCATAGTTCTGGTGGGGAAAGCAGGAAGTACAGGAATTGGGAGATGAGGCAGATTATCAGAGGCAGCTGAACACCTTCCCACACCAACCCTTTGGCAATCAAGCCCCAAACACTTGGTTACAAATGAACTACAAGTGCAGCCTGGGGCTTATAACTGTTAGGTTAAAGGAGCCAGGCGGAACTTGAGACCAGTTACAGACCTGAAGGATAAAGTGGTGGCAGTGAGGATTAATGCAATTAGATATTCCATCCTGGCCTAAAGCTAACAAAAGCTATGACTGTCAGTTTGCAACCGTAAACACAGTTGGCTTTCTCCTGTTTCAAGCACCTATTCTGAGTTCTGGGTCCTACAGAGCAAGCAGCCTTTGGCTACAGAGCCAAATCAACAGCAACCAAAGTAGTAGGGATTTCTTCTTATGCTGTGCATTCTCACACCCAAGGCTTATGTCTTCCTGGGCAGAAAGAAATTTTCATATCCACTTTCATAAATGTTACAATCAGTCGAGACTCAGGGCAGCCAGTTCTCTGTTCTTGTTTTCATCAGCTCTCCTCGCTAGTCTCTCAAAGTGGACTTTGTTTTCTTATTGTTATTTCATAAACTTACTTAATAGCTCTTTCTGTTAATCTGTTTTATGTTCTGTCGGGTGGGGAAGGTGCGCTAGCAAAGGTGTTTCTAACCTTACGTTGCATCACCCAAGCAAGTACCAGGCAATTTCTCAATTCTCCAGTAACAGATCCTGTTGAGTGATGAACATTAGGGTGCAGAAGAGCTAGAGATTACTATGGATGGCTTCTTGGTTTGACTCTTAACTGACAGCTGCTAGGTTCTAGGGCCCTTCATGTCAACTCTGGTTAACACTATGAATCCTAAGCGCTCCAGGATTATTGAACATACACAAATACATGATAAATAAAAGATGAAAATCAGGACTGGGACAACTCAGTGGTAGAGTGCTTGTCCTATGATCAATCTTTACTGTGCTCAAAGGAGCATTCAAAACACACACACACACACACACACACACACACACACACACTGTGACATACATTTGTGGTCATAACCACCTAGGAGGCCAAAGCAGAATGATAACTGAGCACAGAGAATAAGTGACTGTGGAGTGCTAAACCTCAAATGGGATATTTATATCATACACACACACACACCCAAAACTTAGATGAAACAAACCTTCTCCGTGAATACATAAATTACCCCCCCAAAAAAATTGCCTAAATAGTCAAGTAGCTACTTAAGAAACTGGGTTTGCACTTACAAAATATGTTAACAAAGAAATTCCATGCCTGGATGGCTTCACTGACAACTTGATTAACTATTCCAAGAGAAAACAATGCCAGTTTTTATTTATTTATTTTATTATTTAATTAAAATTAATTAAAAGTTTTATTTATTTATTTCGGAACCTGAACTAGAAGAAAACAAACTGTTTGAATAAGGTCAAAAATTATCCTAATGAAGAAGACAGAAAATTAAATTACAGGGTGAAGTGCATTATTCTCATGAAGAGAGATGAGAAGGATCCTTAGGGATATGTGAACAGATACTACACCATGGAGGGTATATGTGTATCTAAAAGTAAACCAATGCAAGCCACCATCATAGCAGACTAAGACTAAATAAGAATTAATAACTACAAAAAAGCACCTAATGAAGCTGATCACCTCACTCATGTCCAAAAGTTGGAGTGAACTAAAAATAGCACCCTGTCACTGATGAGGGAGATGGGAACCCTGCAGTTGGCATCAAACTTTAAGAATGACAGGTGGAGTGCTTTTCATCACTACAGAAACAGGACAAAGTTTGTGGCTCTAACAGTTGTTCAGTAGCACTATACCCAACACCTTAGCCAATACAACAAAAACACTCATCCACAGATGATATAATTGTGATATAGAAAAAACTCAAGGTTTCTACAGAGGGAGGGAGCCCCACTTTTTGATTACATGAATTCAGCAAAGCTGCCAGACTCAAAGATAAACAACAACAACAAAAGCCCTGCATTTCTACACACTAGGAATGATGTAGACTCTAAGCAGTTTGTTTTGTTTGTCTTTCCCTTTATTTTTCTTTTTTCTTTTTTAATTTTTCTAGACAAAATTTTTCTGTGTAGCTTTGGTTGTCCTGGAACTCACTCTGAAGGTTAGGCTGGCCTTGACCTCACAAAGCTCCTTCTGCCTCTGCCTCCCTGAGTGCTGGGATTAAAGACGTGCATCACCACCACCCAGCTGCTGTTTTTCTTAAAAAGTACCATTTATAGGGCTGGAGAGGTGGTTCAGTGGGTAAAAAGCACTTGTTGCAATCACAAAGGACCAGGTTTAGTTTCCAGTACCCACATGTTGGCTCAAAACCAGCAGTTCCAAAGGATAACCAACTCAGGCACCATGCATGTGGCACACATACATACATAAAGGCAAAACATTCATATAGATAAGACAAAATAAATAAATTTTTAAAAATTAAGTAGCATTTACAATAACACCAAACCATAAAACACTGTTATAAATCTAACACACAGATTCAGAATCTGTATAGCAACAAATGAAAAATTCAAGGGGAAAAAGATCAAAGATCTTCTAAGTAAACAGAGCAGTCAGGAGACACAGTGTCACTAAGATGCTTCTCTGTTAACTCCTAAGAGCCACTCAGAATTCCTGAAGGGCTTGTGACACACATCAGCAAGCTGATTTTGAACTCTGTGTGGCTCCACAAAAGAAGACCACCACAGCTCTGTCAAAGATGCCAAGGCAACTCAAGATAGATGGAATGGCGTTTTCAATACCCAAACAGAAAACACAAGAAATCTGTATCTAAAAAAGTAGAACCTTGAGGAAAATTTCAAGCTTAAACTAACTCAAAAATATACCACACACCTAAATATAACATCCAAAATCATGAACTTTCTAGAAGAAAACCCAAAGAGAAACCTCCCAGAGTGGTCTTGGCTTGCACTGCATCACTCAGTGCATGTCATCCACATGGCTCCCAAACGGATTCATGGTGCCATTGTCTCAATGGTTCCCCCAGAAGCCACTGGAAGTGCCTTGCTGCTGTGCTTTGGAAATGTGCTCTCAAGGTAAAATCTAATTCTGAAGACTTAATGTAAGAAAGGAATATAAAATATTCCCCTACTCATTTTTACACCAAGAACATGCTGAAACAGTAATGTGCTAGACAGCTGAGTTAAATGGAAGACATTATTAAATTTAATTTTAAATATTTCTTTTTATTTGCCGAAATGTAGTCACTAGAATGTTTAAATTTAAAATGTTGCCTCCTATTACATTTCCTTTGAAAAGGTTTCAAAATTTTTATTTTATGTGCATGAGTGACTATCTGCATGTCAGTGCCACTGTGTGCCTGGTGTCCATGGAGGCCTGGAAGGACAAGAGAGCCCCTGAAACTGGAGTTACAGATGGCTGTGAGCCACCATGTGGGTTCTGGTCATCGAACCTGGGTCTTCTCTCCTGCCCCTTTCATTCTATTCTATTAGACAGCACTGCTGTAGGAAGCTGAGAATGTAAGCCATAGCAAAGGAAGCAAACTACAACAACTAAGAAGACTACAGAGGATATTAGTGCCACTAGGTCAGCTGTTGCCAAAAGCTTGTCCTGCTCTGGATTTTTCTGCTACATTAAAATGAATGACTTTATAAAGTTATTTCCCAAAGCATTTGTGACTTCCAGCTGACAGTGCCCTGACCCATACTCCATTCCAGCAGAATTTCAAATTCCATCTATGAAAAAAGTAAAGCTGTGTTCACTAGGATTTTCACTGTCACTCTTCACACACTTCCTGGTTTTATAAACTAGTTCACTTCTGCTTTGCACAGATATTACACATATAACATTGTTCTCAAATAAAGTAGAATACACTTTAAAAAGAGAATTTCTCACTGACATAATAAAGAAAATATTATTTTTCACTACAATGAAACTAGATAGTCACTTTTTAACTCAACTGCCGCTGAGGCCTTCCTTTGGCTAAGATGTCAAAGAGGCTTCAGCGCTGTCTTCATTGTTGCAGCTGTTCCACCGCTGTACCCCCCTATTGTGCTGGTTCACAGATGTGTGTCATGACGGAGAACAGTAGAAGCAAGCATTCACATGCCCACCTCCTCTGAGAAGCAGAGCCCCTCCCATGTAAAAGCCAGAAAAAAAGGACTGGGTTAGAAAATTTAAAAACATTGTGAGAATTTGTATTGTATAAACAGTTAAGTAGGTTGAGTGTCTCACTTCCCACATGTGAGGGACAACTAAGGTAGGAAGAGGCTTGCCAGCTGAGAGGTTCAATAAAGCTAAAACATCAAAACCAAGAAGGAAAACAGAGGTAACGAACTCTGGAGATCAGAGAGCACAAGAGACACCTTAGATAGTGCAGGCTTCCTCCTAAGGGCAGGTGTTTAAAAATTGAAGAATAACATTATCCGCACGACTCTTCTGTGGGATAACTATTTCAGACTATGACTGATGGTGGCTTGGCCATGTGACATGTAAGAGGAAAAGAGAAATGGTGACAACCAGGAGCTGTATGAAAATAAAGCTGAGAAGATGTGAAGGAGTTAAGAGTCAAGGACACCAGTTTGCTAGCACGAACAGGTGTTGACCATTGGTGTCACTTCTGGTAGAACAGTGGTTCTCAACCTGTGGGTCACGCATGACCCCTTTGGGGGTTGCATATCAGTTATCCTGCATATCAGTTATTTACATTACAATTCATAGAAGTAGCAAAAATATGGTTATGAAGTAGCAACAAAATAATTTTATGGTTGAGGGTCACCACAACATGAGGAACTGTATTAAAGGGTCGCAGCATTAGGAAGGTTGAGAACCACTGTTGTAGAGCAATAGTAGAAGAAAAGAGAAGCTCAAGAATGATTTCAGAAGTGCTACCTCAGGTGCCTTTGAAACACCTAAGAGAAAACATTTAGAGGCCTAGACTAGTCTACTACTGGGAAACAAGACAATGGGAGTAGATGGGTATGCGTAAGAAGTGTGTGTGGATAAGAAAAAAGTCAGGGCTGGAGTAGAGCTGAGGTCTGGGAGAAGGAAGTCTTTGAAGTAGAAAGGGATTAATAACAACAAAATTGCTGAGATATCAAACTAGAAAAATGAAACTTGTTCGTGGACTTTAGTGACACTGTAAGTTTTGAGGATGAGTAAGCATGTCCACCAGATGCTGGAAGCTTCCATGAGGAAACACAAGTGAGAATAATCAATATTGTCTCTGAAGGAGAAGGGAAATAAAGCAGGACCTGAAACTGAGATGTGAAACTGCAGTCCATGGGACTTCATTCTGTTTACAATTTAAGTTGGATGAATACCTGGATTTCTTTTAATACTGAAGTAAGATGGAATCTGTCTCACATCAAGAAGTTTAAAAAATATAAGACTCCAAAACCTCAATGTCCTTTGAATATGGAGTACAGGCAAATGTATATGCCTCGGACTCTGAGAACTGGTGTCCCCACACCTATGGGGTGGCTCTGGCTGTAGATCCTGCCAGGAGCAGACTCCCATAGTCTTCCCATTTTTTTTTTTTTTTGAGATTTGTTCTGTAGTCTCACTAACAATTCTGAAAAATTCCTAACATCATGCAATAAATTTGCTCTTTTTTTCTTTGATACAGCATCTCACATATCTCAGGCTGGCCTCAAATGCTCTCTATAGCTAAGATGATCACGATCTTCAGATGCTCCTGCCCCCCAACTCCTGCATGCTGGGATGACAAGAGTGTGCCACCATGCTAGATTTATGTGACAATGGATATAAAACCTAGAGTTTCATGCCTGCCTCCTAAGAACTCTACAAATTGAGCACTATCCGTAGTCCAGTAAATAAACTTTTAGCTTATGTAAGATAGTCAGTGTCTGTTGTTCCATTTATGAACCTAACTGTTCAAGTAACTATGACAAAAAGATAATGTACGATGGAAGCGGCTACTGAGACATCAAGTTTAAAACTGTGGTATCATTAGTAGCATTAAGAAAGCAGATGCGGGACTACGTAACTACTTTTGTTTTATTTTGATTTAAACAGGGTCTCTGTGTGTGTGTGTGTGTGTGTGTGTTTCAGGCTGGCTCTAGACAGGGTGTGTGCATGTGTGTTTGTATCAGGCTGACTCTAGCTCTGAATCCTCCTGCCTCTGCCTCTTGAGTACTGGGATCATGAATATGGGCCACCATGATAGAATCTATATAAGTACTTTTTGAAGGAAAACTGAAGAACAGGGTAACGTAGTTTGTCATTGGCCTATCAATTCATTGTCCTCTCTGATCTTTGAAATGAGCATCAATTTTACCGAGAGCTGAAAGAGTCCCCCTTAAAAATCCATAAAAGGAAGAAAAAAAGAGAGCAAGAGAGAAAATAAAACAGACATTAAGAAAAAGTACATATGAATAAACTGTTTATAAGAACAAACAAAAATACATTGAAAACATAAAGAACTCTAACAACTCATAGAATGGTGATGGAACTATAAGATGAACAATTACCTGAGCAGACATTTCACCCAAAATATGTGTAAATCTTTGAAAAGATGCCCATCATCAGCTAGCCAAAAAACAAATTAACATCAGTCTCATGAGAATGGCCACAAATAAAATGGGAGATGATTACAAGTGCCAGCAAGGGTGTGGAAGAACTGCATCTCTACATTATAAACAGACAAGTTCTAACAAGGATGCAGGAAAATCTGCAACCGATACACAAACACAAGTGACAACACAGACAGAGAAACTGTAGCCCAGTTCACCACTAATAAGAGAAAATAAAACAAAGCTGGATATGGTAGTGTGCACCTTTAATTCCAGGACTTGGAGGCAGATGCAGGTATTGGATATCTGTGTGTTCGAGGTCAGTCTTGTCTACATAGTGACTTCTAAGACAGTCAGAGCTACATATTGAGACCCTGATTAAAAAAAAAAAACTAACTAAAAATAAAATGTGGTGAGCTCACAAGTATTATACAGTATCCAGATGTACAGCTGACAGATCTACTGGACAATCCACGGGAAGTGTATCCGTACACATCCACTTGGACTAACCCGTTTTTGCAGAGTTACGGGCCTATCTGTTCTTTGGATAGTCACTGTCAATTCTGTAAAAATCTTGTGAAATCATGACATTTCTCCCTTCTATAGTACCCAGCAGTGTATAAGCAGTGTATAAACCTGACTTTTCCTGCAAGGCAATGGGATACCTCCTCACACACCATGAAACTATTGTGTGAAAAGAATTCACTCAGTCAAGTCCTTGTTCTCATAGCCAAAATCTACATAAAAATAGTTCCCCACAAACTTTCTTTTTTTAAAATTTATTTATTTATTAAAGATTTCTGCCTCCTCCCCGCCACCGCCTCCCATTTCCCTCCCCCTCCCCTAATCAAGTTCCCCTCCCTTGTCAGCCCATAGAGCAATCAGGGTTCCCTGACCTGTGGGAAGTCCAAGGACCACCCACCTCCATCCAGGTCTAGTAAGGTGAGCATCCAAACTGCCTAGGCTCCCCCAAAGCCAGTACGTGCAGTAGGATCAAAAACCCATTGCCATTGTTCTTGTTTCTTATTGACAGTGCTTCCTGATAAGAAAGGAGCCTCAGACAGGAGGCAGTATGTCTGCTCTAACAGCAGACTCAGGAAGCTGTAATCTACTGGCCCTTTGCTCTAAACAAACTACCAATATTCTGTATTACCCTTTACCTTGGTTTCAACTAACAAGAGATCATAGCCCAGGAAATTAACTGTTTAGACAGGAAAAATGCCAAGATTCAGAGAGAAAAATTCTCACCTGGGCACCCTGCTGGAGTCAAAAGCAAGGTCCACTGAAGAGATTCCTTTTAACTCAACCAGCTAGATGCTAATGCAAATCAAGACTGCAGGTTAGTATAGCTACCAAAGCTGTGTTCCCCGCCTCTGAGGAGCTTCATAGACATACCCCCTCTGAGACATAAGGTGCCTCCTTGTCAGATCCACTGGTTTTTTGTTTCGTGTGAGTCTGTGAAAATGCATGTCTGGTTTTATTGTTACCGCCTATGGGATTATTAGTTTGTCTGTGTGCCTATATAAACCCCTTATGCTTTGCCCTTACCCTTATGCACTGCCTTATGCTTCTTGTTCTTCTCCCTTCTTTTATCTTCCCCAAAGGAATAAAGAAACATGCAGGGGAAACGCACCTGAGTTAGTTTGTTCTACCCCTCAGATCCCTTTTCCAAACCAGTTTTCACTAGTAGACGTCCTGTTCTGAACCCTGAGGGAGTGCTGAGCCTGGTACTCAGTAGCTCCCAATAATAAAATAAAACAGTTTGGTAGTTTCTTAAAAAGCTAAACATAAATTTAACATTAGAACTAAAACTACCACTTTTAGGTATCCATCCAAGAGAAATGAAAACATGAAGACGATGGTGGACAAATTTCACATAAACATTATTCTAATGTCTTCAAACTACCAGGTACTGAATGAACTCACATCTATAAACAATGCAATATTATTGGGCAATAAAAAGGAAAGGAATAGTAATTTACACTACAACATGGATGAACTTCAACAATTTATGTTAGCAAAGTAATAGGTCACAAAAGGGCACAAGCTATCCATTGCTGGTTCTGTATTTACTGTATTAAGAACTAGGACTGTAGTTTAGTGGTAGAGTATGTGTTTATACGTACAAGATTTGGGTTCAATATCCAGCATGAAGGGAGGGGGGAGGGAGAAGAAAGAAGGGAAAAGGAGAGGTGGAGGGAGGAAGAGAGAGAAAATATGCAAATACAAATCAGAAGTGGTAATACACATCTGTAATTCCAACAATCAGTTGATCTGGAAGGATTGGGAGCTCGAGGGCAGCATGGACTATATATAATCAAATACTGTCCTAAAAAAATAGACAAAAAGAAAAATACTTTGGTAAAAGGCAGAAAACTAGCTAGTGGTATTCAATATACAAAGGTCTAAATGAAGGTAATACAAAAAAAACATAGAAGTTTGACTGGGCTTAAAACAGACTTGTCATATAGGATACAAGGCCAGTTAGTAGCACCCTCTGAAGCACAGTTAAATATACTTCAAGACAAGAGTCTCTTCTTAGCACTGGATTCCATCCCAAGCACCAGGAAAAGAAGTAACTAAATAAATAAACCCTCACAAAAGCAACTAGTGTGAGACCAAAACAGGACGATATCCTTTGTAGGTTAAGGGCTCTGTTTGCAGTTAGGACAATTAAGAGTAAGTTCCTGTTTGTCCTGTGTTAAGTCCTTGCAAGTTAAGGTTTCTATTTGTAATTAAGAAGAAGTTCCTGTTTCTTAGGTCTCACGTAAACTGCAAAACATGTTTTCCAGTCTGCACTAAATGTGTGACCTCATTCACATGATGTATATCCTCACCGTTGTTCCTTCCTGGACAACAGCCAACACACCCCATAACACTTTATCGTTTCCACAAAAGGGACCTCAAAAAGCCAGCAGGGGCTGCTCTCTAAAATTCCGACTTAGGGGAGGGGCAGTCAGACTGGCCAGTCCCAGGTGCACTCCCAAATACAGCTTGCTTTAATTGGATAATTGTGGATTTAGTCTTTCTCCTTGCAATTTTCAGAAAATAAGTAATTTAATAACTTCTAAGGCAGACAAAGTTCCCAGCTACCTTGAATAATCAAAGATTCTCTAACATTCCTATCACCACAAGTAAAGAGCATTATTCTTTTTTAAAGAGATAACTGGTGACTTCACCGTCCTTTTCCCTCCCTGACACCCTCATGAATCCTATCAATCTGGGGCAAAGCAATTCACTTGCAATTTAAAATTACTGTCTGCTTATAGAGGGAGGGCTTTATTTGTTTGGGGGGGGGGCTTGATCATTAGATAAGAAAAGACTTATCGGTGAACTTTGAGAATAATTTACAACAGTTTGGTTCCTTATTTTTCACTTATGAGCTCCTGGCTAACCTCCATTCAATAACCATGCTATCTAGGTACTCCTCCTAAAACAGTTGACAAGGGAGGCTAAGTGTGGAGCTAATCAAGTTGACCAGATCAGGAATCTGCTGAAGTGCTACTCACTGGGTACACCCATGAGGGGCTTTCTTGATCAGACTGTCTGAAGCAAGAGGACCCACCCAGATCAAAAGACACAGAGGAGGGAAGCTTTTGCTATTTGCTTTCACTCTTGCTGGCAAGCTCATCCATCCTGTCGCTGCTACATTCCTTCAACGATATTAGAACCAACTTCTTCAGGCCTCTGACACAGAATGAAGACCAGCAGCTCCCCAGGAATCCCCCAAGCCTCTGGCACAACACTGGTATCGCTGAGGCATCTAGCCTCATGGGCTGAGCAACATGCGGCTTCTCAGTCTCTCCAGCGTGACAGTCCCTGTTGGACTACCTGGACTGGCCTATGCTATATAAGCCGTTCTAACAATTCTCTTGAATACACATATTCATTCTTGTTAAGTTGGGAGCATAGACCCCAGGCCCTCGCATCCATTCTAGCACCCAGGCCTGAGAGTTGTATTGGTCTGGACTCCAAATCCCAGCATGCCAGGTCTTGACCCCTCCCACAGGGTATTTATGCGAGCTCCCAAAGGAGAAACACGTGGTGTCCCGTGCCGCCGTGAGGGGGGGGGCGGGGCGCCTCCGTGGTTAGCGGCTCCTGGTTTCCCCTCCGGGCCACCCAAGAGCACAGAAATTCCATTAAATCTGGATATTTTTTAATTTGGTTTATTGTGATTTGGCTTGATTGGGATTTTTGCAGCGGCAGAGAGCTCGAGTTAGAAAAAATTTCTAACAATTCTATCAGTTGTTCCTTTGAAAAACTCTGACCTACACAAAACAAGCACCTCGCATACTCCCCTGTGCCAAAGGTAGGCTGATCTTCTTACTCTGCATATCCCAGCTGGCCCTGCAGTGGGGGGATGTAATTATACATTATCGAAGCTGGCAAAATACAAGTTTGAGCAATTGTTTATTTACTCAAAAGTAAATTACAAAAAAAAAGTTAAATGTTTTCATACAATTTAAGATGGTTTACTGAAAACAAGAAAAGTAGATGTGAGACCTACTGTAAGAGACTTAGGAGAAGTTAAGACATTAAAATATGACTCATAGATTGTGTCTTTAAGATCTCCCTTCAGTTTAGGGCTGGAGAGATGGTTCCAGGGTCAAGAGCACTGGCAGCTCTTACATAAGACCCAGGTTCAGTTCTAGCACCCATATGGCAGATAATAGCTGTCCAACTGTCTGTAACTACAGTTCTAGGGGATCTGATACCCTTTTCAGCTTCGAGCTAACTTCTAGATGCATGCACTAGGTACACAGACATACACAGAGGCATACACATAAACATCAAACTTGACATCATAAATACATGGTGTGTACAAGACAATCTGATATACAGAGCCAATCCATGCATTCCAGCAATATCAGACTGTGGCCCAAGATCAAGTGTTTCGACCCCAATACCACTGTTAGTTCGGATGAAAGAATTCTCTGTTGGGATGGGGAGACACTGCGACTGTTTGCCCACTGGGTGATCAGACCACCTTTACTCCAGTAGTGATAATCAAAATGACACAAGAGCACTGTACAGTTACTCCAGTTTGATGTGGGATTCCCCTCCGTATGCTGTGAATATGTTTTATTACTATTGGTTAATAAAGACGATGCTTAGGCCTATGGCAGGGCAGAATAGAGCTGGGGGGATAACTAAACTGAATGCAGAGATATCAAGAGAGTAGGCGGAGTCAGGGAGACAACACATAGCTGCTGAAGGAGCAGGAACCTTACTGGTAGGCCACAGCCTCATAGTGATACACAGATTAATAGAAATGGGTTAATTTAAGATGTAAGATTAGTTAATAAAAAGCCTGAGCTAACAGGCCAAATGGTGTTGTAATTAATATAGTTTCTGTGTGATTATTTGGGTCCAGGCAGCCAACAATGAAAGCGCAGTCTCCACTGACATCAGCTGAGAGCCACAGCTCTGCATCAGTTGATGTGAACAAACAGCCATATATTTTGATTAAAGTATTTAGGAAATCACTTTTTATTTTTTTTTGCTATATTAACTGTCTTCATTACCTAACTACTCTTGTTCACATGAAGTCACTGACGCCAACTTTTGTACACTTATCAGGAGGTCAAAACACAATCATTCAACATGTAAACTGCCAAGGAAGATAGCTTTACTTGATTTTCAGTGATTCTCAATTTTTTTCAGGTCTTTTTCTAACATAAAGATAGAGGCACAGTTTTACCAACTAGGTCAGCCCAGGAAGCAAAGGTTGAAGGGACAAAGGGACATAGGAAAGCAGAAAAAAGTTCCCAGCAGGTGGGAGAAGCACAAGGACAAAAATTACTATCAGTCTTGTCTACTAGGTCTCATTCCCAGGTAAATTCACTGCGTGTTCACAGCAGCATACAAAAGAGGCTAGCACATGTAAATTCTACAAGTTTTAATGTTTACTAGAGAGTGGGTGGTCAAGGTAAATGACTGTTGATTTATTTATGATGCACAAAAATTAAAAAATTTAAAAACCCAACTAAAACAAGTCTTTAAGTGAGAAAACATAGTAACCCATCCAGCAGTGGCTAGTCAACTAAGAGTTCATACAAATGAATGAGAGGGTTCAGTCAACAAGAAAATCAAAACCCTAACACTTGGGGTAGGAAGCCAGTTCAGACACAACATGGGAGACGAAACCACTGAAAATGCAACATGCCTTAAAAGTAAACACAAAAGTTATGATGGTAAGTAAGTCCGTAAGCAGGGCTTAGAAGTCCATGGACTAGCATGAGTGTGTCAAGATCCACTAGAAAATGTCTCCTCAGGAAAAAGGGTTTAACTGGGTTTACTAAATAAAATCCCAACTGGTAAGACAAGGATATGAAAACATGTTAACTGAGTAACATGGCAAATACAAAGAGGAGAAATGCTGAACGGATGGAAGGAGGGATAACTCATCTGGATGTAGTACAGAAAACATCTCTAGGGAAAAGAAAGTAAGATACTATTCAAGGGGGAAAGGAGATATTAGAAGCTTTAAAACGAACAGGGGTCAAAACTGTCAAACAGTACAAGGTGACCTTAGATAGAATCCACACTAAGCATGACTATTACTCGTCCGATGAAAATCATTTTAAGGGTGCATTTTATGCACCATGGGATAGAGCAGGGAAAAGGTAAGAAGGCTCGTTTTATGCTGCAATGATCTCAGTGGGTATTTATGAGATATGTAATTAAGTACTACACATAAAGAATATTGAGACAAGGATAAACACACGATAAAAACATATTAGATAGAAAGGATATGGCTTGTTCCACAGACGAATCCTAAGGGTTAAGGAGAACATGCAGATCCTACAAACAAACCACTAGTATTGTTTGTGGCAACCACTATCATAAGCACATTATAAATGTTTTCCTAAGTTCAAGAATTCTATTATGTTGATACTGTTTTAAGTACATTTACTTGTTTATTTTACATGTGTGTGCATAATCACATGCACACATGCGCCACAGCACACATGCGGAGGTTAGAAGACAACTTTCAGACGTTCTCTCCTTTCACCATGTGGGTCCTGGAGATCAAACTCCAGTTGTTGAGCTTGGAAGCAAGCACCTTTACCCACTGAGCCATCTCACTGGCCCCCAACAGATACTGTTATTTGCCCCCAGCTTACCAATGGAGATAAAGAAACACATATTTATACAAAGAGTAAGTTGTAAAGCTCAGAGGGGCATCAGAACAGCCCTGCCCCAGAGTTCATGTTCCTCGGCAGCTCAATGGTCTAGAAATAATCAAGACTCTGAGAATAACTGATAGACCTTAATGGGGTGGGGCTAAGGAATTAATTTCTGAGGGCAAAATTTCAAGATGCTTGATATTCTAAAGGTTTTATACACACACGTACATGTGTACACACATACACATGCTTAAGAAAAAGAGCTGATGAAGTAGTTAGTCACTGAAGAATACTGTTAAGGATAATATCTGGAAAACTACCTATGCTCACCCAAAGCCTTCTTCACATCAGAATTTAAGAGCAGAGGCAACTAGAGAAGACAGACACACATTACTTAGAACAAGGCAAGAACATATCAGGAAGAGACATTTTAATGTACTACAGATCTTAGCGATTACCTCAGATCTAAGCATTACACTGTCTGCATTTTCCAAATGTACTATAGCAATTAGAATTATTTAGTGTGTTTATGGAGGAGTGGCCTATATCAATTAGAATTATCTAGTACGTTTATGCAAGAGGCCCATTCCGGAGCCCATCCCAGATTCTAAAAATCTGGAGGTAGCACTCAGGAAAATAGCATTTTAATACTCCTTCTGGGTATTTTTTTTTTCCTGAAAACATACACACACACAAAACCAAAAACCTGAGGTCTGCTTTCTTTGACATCACTGACTTCTAAAGGCTTTAGCTCCTTTCCTTTGTAATTGGACCGCCTTTCTTCTAGACTCTTAGCCGACTAGGCTTGATTTCTGTTTGTGTCTAAAATTCTTGGGCTGATCTGTAATAATCTAAACTTGGTTTTAGAGTTTTCAGCGTTGAAATTCATATTAACAACAATATTGACAGAGGAACTTTAAAAAGCTCTAGTTCCTTTCCTAGGCATTAAGATTCTCTGCAAGGTTGATGGATACTGTGCTGAACAGACATGCCAATTCTTCCACTGCTGAATCTCTGCAGCACAAGATGGTTTATATGGTGGATTTACTAGCTCAAGTCCTGTTTATTGATTTTCAAATAGAAGGCACAAATGTACTAGTTTTGTTTTCACCTACCACAAAAGTTTATCTTTTCCCTTTATTTTTATTTAATACATATAGCTGTTTTGCCTGCATGTATGTCTATGCAACAAATATATGCAGTATGGAAGCTAGAAAAAAAGGCATCAGATTATGAGACTGGAGTTACAGATGGTGAGCCATGTGGGTGCTAGGAATTGAACCTGGGTCCTCTGAATGAGCAGCCAGTGCTCACTTTTAAATATTTTATTTTATGTGTATGAATGCTTTGCCTGATGTATGTCTGCACGACATGTGTGCAGTGCCTGAGACGGCAGAAGAACGTATCAGATCCGCTGGGACTAGAATAATAAACAGTTGGGAACTCCCATATAGTTGCTGGGAATCGAACCCACGTCCTCTGGAAGAAGACGTTAGAAGTCAGTATTTTTAACCCCTAAGCTATCTCTCCACACTCATAAGGGATGTTATAAGGAAATGGTAACCATACTAGAGGGCAAGTGTGAGATAGGCTCTAGTTGCTACAATAGTTAGAAAATCACCTAACATTCCTTATTCCCTTTGGACTTGATGAGAAATAGCAAAGAGCAAGCTGCTTTAATTAAAGCTTACTTCTACAGTGCTATTCTACCATCTTTCTGGCTTGCCTGAGGTGACTAGAATTAAGAAACCAGTGTTAAATTACAGTGTGGGTCTTTTGCCATTTCTTACAAATTGATCCTTGAAGAAAAGAGTAAGGGCAATGAACTCATTTCTGTATCACTGAGTAACTCCGCACACACTCCCAGACTCAGTGTGTTTGAATGCCCTCCCTGTTCAGTCCCTTCAAGGACTTGCTTGTCTTATAGATGATTCCCTCTTGTGTTCCACTTGCTCTCTTAACTGACGGTACAGGGACAAACATGAAATGCTTGACAGTGCACTCAGATCTCTCTCTTGTCCAGAGGACCAAAGGAAGCACTATCACCACTAAGAAGCAAGCTTTAGATAAAGAATCAGTTCAACAGCACCATGGTACACCGCACCCATCCACAAGTCAGTGTTAATAGGGACAAGGAGACTACAGAACTCAGCAAGGCAGACAGAGCAGATGGGGGAAGCGAGAAACATAAAGCAGGCATGTAAAATATAGCTGAGACAAGAGACCACATATTCCAGAATAGAAGGCAGAGACTATCTTCTAAGATTCCTAACAGTGTTCTTCATTTAAGGGCTAGTTTCCTCCGACCTCTACCCATGCACCCTGGCAAGTGTACATGTAAGTACATGCATGCACAGAAACACACACACACACACACACACAAATAAATAAATGAATAAATACATCTAGTTTCATCAATCCCAAACAGTTGTATACCTATAACAATTTCTCTTTGAGGCTAAATAAGTTCTAATTAAAACATTATTTAGTTTAGAGTACACACCAAGAAAAGGAATTCTGAAACCAGATAAATACAATAAAAAAAAATGTAGCAGGAAGAAACTGAAACCACAGGTAGCTAAAACGATGAATTTGGCTTACCAGGAAGCTCCACTGATATTTATCTTATTCCTGCCACTGAAACAATTTCAAATGCATTTTTTCCAAAGCAAATTATCAATGCTAACAATTAAAAATACTTCAGATTTCAAAGACAAAATCACATGATCTATCTTGTGTTAATACCACAGAGCTGTGACATTTAAAAATTCTCTATCACACAGCTAAAGATAAGTAGTCCCATAACTAGCCGTTAACTGGATAAACCTTTCTGGTCCCCACACTAAAGGTAATGATATCTAAAGCTCTCCCTCTTTTATTCTCTAGATCTCTCGTTTATTATCCCAGGAATAATTTCAGAAATACTTTCTTTGAAGTTAATTTCCTTCAAAGTCCAAAATAAGACTGCCATAAGCTCCGATTCATCGGTAAGCTTGCACTAACACCAAGCAAGACCAATATGATACTGAATATAGGTGTAATTTTGGCCATCTAACATCATTCCGCTTTGGATGTATGTATCAGCTATGTATCAGCTGGGCAGTGGCAAGCATCTCTGGTCCCAGCGGTCAGAAGTCGAAGAAAGAGAATCAAAAAGAATTCAAGTCAATCTGGGCTACAGAACCTGTTTCAAGAGGTAAGAGTGGGAAGGGGTAGGGAGGAATCATCTTAGTTTTACCCATTTACAGAAAACCTCACTATCATTGCTAAATTTCACTAGCAATGTTTAACAAGTACTAACATCATAATTTCTTACCTAAGAAAAGCTTATTCATGTTTTGTTGCTGTTTTGGTTTTGTGAGCCAGAGCGTCTTGTAGCCCAAGCTGACCTCAAACTCACTATCTCAAGGAAGATGATTTTGAACTCCTAACCCTCAGGACTGTTGGTATTATGCCTTAGGGTTTGTTCTGTGTTGTGCTGTTGCTTTCAACTTCTTTTTGTTGTTGTTGTTGTTTTGAGACAGTGCATGCACCACCACCTCCCAGTTCAAATTCTTATAACAAGAAAACTTAACTGGGATTTTTCATAAAACGTTCTATCTGTACCAAAAAAATTCTGAAATACTAAAGAGGCAAAAGACTGAAATTCCTGATCCAACAATTGGTGCCTATGGTGGTTTAAATGAAAATGTCCCCCTCGGGCTTGTGTATTTGAAAGGTATTACCAGTTAGTGGTGCTGTTGGGGAGATCTGGGAGGTGTGTCCTTGCTGGAAGAAGTATGCCACTAGAGGTGGGCTTTGAGAGTTTAAACAGTCCAGTTATTCAGTCATTTCTAGTTTGCTCTCTCTGCTTTGTGCGTATAGGAAAGGATGTGAGCTCTCAGCACTGCACCATACAGCTGCCATCCTGCAGGCATGCCTCCCCACCATGATGGACTCTTCCCTCTGGAACCATAAACCAAAATAATCCTCCTGCGAGTTGTCTTGGCCATGGTGTCTTATCACAACAACAGAAAAGCAGCTCACCCAGAGCCTTTCTGTGCAGTTATACCACAGAACAACAGTCCCTACCAAAGAGGACGAGGAGTCCCCACAGGTGGAGATGGATTATTTTTGTGCCTAAGTTCTGGTGGGAGTTACAAGAACTAAACATGGTAAAATAGAACAATACACATACGTTGTACCAATATCAGTCTCTAGGTTTGGGGTTTTCTGTTTTGTTCTGTTTGCTCTCGGGATTTGTTAATGTCGGGGCCTTCCTTGCACAAGCTAGGCAAGCACCGCACCACTAGGTTATGTCCCCTCCTTTCTGCACCATACTCAAGTTGTGTGACATAACTGACAGGGGAAGCCAGATGAAGGGGACAGCACCCGCTTCTAGTTCTGCAGCACTTTGTGAAGGACACAACATAGTAAAAGCACTCTAAGGGCTCTAGTGAAGCAATCCCACCAAATGGGTTCTCTTTTCATTCCCATTCTACAGATGAGGAAACTGAGATAGAGACATTTAAAACACTTGCTCGAGGTTACACAGTGGTGAGAACTGGTTTTGACACAGGTGGAATGACTCAAAGTGTGGATTTATTTGAAAGGCTGCAGAGCCACTGAAGGATTACAGGAAAAGTATGGCTGACAATCAAATTCACATTTTACTTTGGCAAGATCCCTCAGGTACCAGTGTAGAATGACTAATGAAAACACGACTGCATGCAACAAGATTAGTTAGGAGACTGATGTAATGAGTCAGAAACAATGAATTAGGAGAACAGCAAGAGAATGAAAGGAAGTATAGGCAGACAGCAAGACCAACTCCATCTCATGATTGCAAGGCTTGACCTGCCAAGCCAAGAGCTTCAGGATTTACCACAGTTACTACTTCTTATCAAAATTACAAGGCAGATGATTCCAGTATTACATCATCCTCATTTAAGCAGAACCCACAAACATTTGCTTTTTCCCTGTATAAAAAAAATAAATAAATAAAAGGACTCTTGGGCCAGCAGGTCAAGGGCCACCTGCTAGCAAGCCTGAAGACCTGAGTTCAATCCCCAAGACCTGAGTTCAATTCCCAATACCCCCATAATGGAAGAAGAAAGAGCCAACTCCTGTGAGCTGTCTTCTAAATTCCATGTGTGCACCATGGCAGGTGTCTTTATTCACACATAATAGATAAATAAATGCAAAAAGAATGTGACTATATTCATTAAAGTCACTGTTCCTTTGCACCTCCATACTGCCCCTTGAACAAGAAATTTAACACACCACATATGGGCCTCTGAACAATAGATAAACCGAACTACCAAGTATACTGCCTTAATTTGCTTTTGTTTGCTATGATAAAGACACATTACTAAAAGCTATCAACAGACGGACAGAACTACCAAGTATACTGCCTTAATTTGCTTTTGTTTGCTGTGATAAAGACACATTACTAAAAGCAATGTGGGTAGGAAAAGGTTTATTTGGCTTACACGTCCACATCACAGGCCATCATTCAGGGAAGCTAAGACAGGAACACAAGAACAGGAAACTGGAGGCAGAAAACCAAGTAAAGACCACAAAGGGACCTCATCACTGGCTTGCTCTTCGTGGCTTGTTCCTTACACTTTCTTATGCTTTGGAGGGCCACCTGCCCAGGGGTAAAATTGCTTGCACAGCAAACTGGACCCTCCTCTTGACAATGTGTAATCAAGAAAATGCCCCACAGGCAATATGATTGAGGTATTGTCTCAATTGAGGTTCCTCTTCCCATTTAACCTCAACCTGTGTTACAGTGACAAAAACCTAAGACCTATATCTAGTAAATATTTTAATCATAACCAACAACCCAATGAAACTCTTAAATGGCCTCAGAATGAACTAAAATCACTTTATCACTTAAAAAGACTCAGGCGCACCTGTCTTAAGAGTCAAAAAAAAAAAAATTAAAATAGTCCGTCACAGCAGAGCTAAACTATTGCTTTATAAATCACTTAAACTGCAATTTTTATCTTTAGTTCACAAATGCTTTTTAAAATAAGCCTACTATGTGTTCCCTAAATCAGAAGAGTCCATAAACAGTGTTTAACTAAAACCTACACGTTTTACAACAGATAGTCACTGACAGTCTCTACTCTGCATCTATGGACGGATCCTTAGTCTAAGAGAAGGCCATCTTGGGCACAGCTGTGTCTAGGAATCTGAGCCACACAGATTGTTAGTACTAGCTGGAGAAAAATGCCAGACTGACAGGCTGACATTTGAGAGAACTATAGTGTGGCAGAATCTGCTAAAATGATGGTTTAAAATGATAAGGAAAGCTCCAAAGTTTCTATAATGTAGCATGAATGGTGGTTACTCTTTGGTCTCTGCTATTTGTGGGTCAGATTTGTTTTCATGGCTGTAGGTCTGATACACACACAAGCATACTTCATATTTAAATGCATAAATGAATATATGTGATATGAATATGCTATACTTTTTATTCATAACAGTTTTATATAAAGTTGTACTAAATTGAAAAGGAAAAAGAAAAACCAGTAGTTGACAGAAAAATCTAGCCAAAGAACAGAATAGTAAGAGTCTGGAAGCCAAAAATACCTACATAAAGCAAGAACAAACAAAACCCAGCATGTTTTTACTGGGCACTTTTAATACTGATCTATAATGGTCATCATTTCATAGAGTTGAGAAGTACAACAACTCCTATTTATGAAAAATAACATTCTGTGATAAATTTATACTTTCCAAGAGAAATAACCCAAGCTTAAAGAACAGAATACAAAAACAAGAGAAAAGCTGCAGTTGATGAACCCCTAGGTAAACCTGCTGTTGATAGAAACAAGGTAGCCAACTGAACTTTGAAATCAGAGACAGAACTAATATGACACATAGGAAGACTCGAAAAGAACAAATTAATATACAATGACATACAATGACGCAAGCAAGAATACCCACCAACACTTAGTAGAAAATTGCCAGGACAGAAGAATGAGGTCTTTGTTACAATGTGTGTTATAACTACAAAAATAGAGATATTAAGTTTCTACTTGGGCTAGAAGATGAAATGCATCCAGCAGTGCAAATAAAGCCTCTGGAAAGGCATTCAACACATTGCTTCGGGTTCCTTTCCTTAATGCGCTTTCCTGACTGAGCAGTGTTCCCTATATGCAGCAGTTTGGTTAAAAACAGCTTGCATTTTCAACTTCCCGTAATAAAGGCCACATTTTTTAGAAATGATTAGATTAAAATAAATACGTCTTTACAGTTACAGGATGAAATTTTAAGCTGGACAGGCACCAATGCCCTGGTTCTCTACTCTTTTTCGTAAACCATATGACTTCCACATGCTGAGAATGTTTTATGCTTTAGCCTGCAGTAAAGGCTTTACATCATTTTAATGCCCCAGTGCTCAAAATGCAACAGAATCAGCCCAATGAATGCAAGGACTATTTCCTGGTGTACATGGAGTTGTTTTTTTTTTTTCTTACCATTTTCTGACTACTCAGAAAAAGTTTAACAAATGCTTTTCCCATAAATAACTTCACATTTCCATTGGAGAATATAAACAAAAAGATTTCAGGAAACGGTAGATGAAAAATACTCATTTTTCTAGATTGGAGCATTTCAATTTGACATATCTAAAATGATTATTAAACAATTAAAAATTCCATGACTATTAGAATATATTTCAGAAAAACACAAGTAAGCAACTAATATATTGTTACATGAAATTTTCTTCCAATTTTTGAAAATTAATATTTTAGGTTAAGATAAAGCTTAAAACAAGTAATTCTGAAAATCCAGGTCTTCAACAAACCAAAGGCTCGGCTTGGAACAGCGCATTCTATAGCTGAAATTCTATTCAGGTCAATTTAAATACATAATGCTCGATTTCATGCTAACAGTTCCCTTATCTGTGTGAATGATCAACAGCAGAAATTTCAAACCAAAGGCTAACTCCACCAGACAATCCCAGTGTATTTCTGTGACTTTCAGATGCTATGGAATCTACAAGCCCCTTCCTGATAGGTGAAACATTCAAGAACTGATGCATTTTTGATCAAATATATAAATACATTAAACTCTCAAGTTAAAATAGAAATGATGCCAATTACTCTTGGTTATTTAAAAGTCTAGCACAAAATTATCACAGAGAGTGACTGAAGAAGTTGTATTTTGGACTGAGGGAGTACAAAATGCATGATTTTAAATTCTCCTGGTGTAATGTCATTAAATATTCAAGACTGTGAGAAACAAGAGATGTTTCATTCCAACTCTAATTGAAAATTGAAAAATAAAATCAGATTTCTTAAACTTGACTTATAAGCATAATTCAACCAGATCTAGCAAGTTAGTAAGTTTAATGCAAAACACTGAGAGCCTTATGTGATAATTACTTGTGGCATAAATGCAAAAAAGCAACAAATTCGGGTCCTTTGCACTTAATGATGCATTTTATAGTGCAACCACAAAAAGCACGACCCATATTAGCACAAACTAAGCAAAAAAAAAAAAAAGGCACAGGAGGTATTATGTCCATCAGGAAGAGAAACGTTCTGTGCCAAGGAAGGAAGGAAGGAGGGGGGAGAGGAAGGAAGGGAGGGAAAGATAGGAAAGGAGAAGGCAAAGAGTTCCATTATCTGTAGGTCCCCAGAAAAAGGAGCACGTGACTATACCCTATATAACACACGAGGTCTTTTCTTAAAGCTTCAGACAACATAGCAATCACTTTTATCATTCAGCTTTACATAGCGTGTATCCGTCCTGCTAAGTGCATTCTCGGCTTCGCTCACCCAATGCTCCCTCACTCTTCCATACCAGTTTCCAAGCAAATGTGAGACAGAGCAGGGTGGGGTAGACGAAAAATCCATGCAGCGCCTTTCAGCGCACCACCAAGCCTCTTCCCCGAAAATAATTTCCAACAGTTTTTTCAACTACGAAAATAAGTCGCCCTGTCTACCTCGGGGCACACTGCAGACACTCGCCTCATTAGTAGACACAGATGCATATGCCATTTAGCACTCCAGACTCCCAACCCCACGTCCCGGAATTTTAAATAACTGGCAAGTCACTGAGCATGAAGATGACAGGCTACCTTTACTTACTGTTTCGGGGTGAAGGTGGGCGGAGGACTCCTTTCAAAGTAGCCCCAATAGTGTAACCAAAACACGGTTCCGGAATAAAATCTTAAGAGACACTTCCTTTCCCACCTTTAACTGCCGACTTGAGGAGGCAAAGATGCATCTCCACAACACATCATCGGTACAGTCCTCCTGCCGGGAGTTTGGGGTGGAGACTGGCCCAGAGGAGGGCACGGAGTGGGAGCTGGCCCCCCAGACACGAACGAGTTGCTGACGACCCCCCCTCCCTCCAAAACCCTGCACAAGGTCCGGAGAGTCAAAGTCCAGTCCGGGACTCACGCGTGCTTCCCAAACCCAGGCCGCTTATCTTCGACTCCGGCTATCTAACTTACCATCTACAGACATTCCTTCGAGACAGAGCCCAGCACCCAAGTACACGTCACAGTTTAAAACACAGCGAGACACTCCCCAAACAAACCAGCACACCTCGAAGCCACCTCACAGTTTCTCAAACTCGCAAGCAGGAAGACCCCACCTCCAGAATTCAAACCTTCCGCCGGTCCTGGAGACCGGGGAGAAGTTAGGGAGCAGTCCTCGTCTCCCTACGCCCGCCCCTCACAAACTGCCCCACCCCACAACCCGCGCACCACCGCCCCCTGGGGAGCCCCCCCCTCCCGCTTGCCCGCTCCACCCCCCCCAAGCCTGGCCACTCCAGAGACCCATCTGTGGCGCCTACTCACTTTCTCTCCCCCAAAACCCCTCCGAAACATTTTTCTCCCCCTTAAAGTAATGCAAGAAGTGAGGAAAGAGACTTAAGGCAGTCTGGTCGCAAACGACCCCACTCACCTCGGAAGCCCAGCTGAGTTCTCTGCACCAGGCTCAGCCCCCTCCCCAGCGTCCCAGAGCAAGGCTGAGGGAGGGAGGAGGAAGGCGGGAGGGGGAGGGGATCTTCACCGCAGGGCGCCCTGCGGGAGGGGCTGAGGAGGGCTCCAGGCCCAAGCAGGAAGAGCAGCGGGGGGGAGGGGAGCCCCCTATCTCCCAGTCTCCCCCTGAAAACCTCCCTTGTCTCAATCACATCAGACTGACTGTCTTTGTCTGGCTGACAACCGCCATATTGATAGCAACAGCCCCGCTCCCACCTGCTGCCGCCGGGCATCCCTGGGAGTTGTAGTTTCCGGCTCCCTAGAGAAAAAGCGTAGAGCTCAGGGTCTGAGGCCCCAGGGAACTACAGCTTCCAGCAGGCACTGCGCCCAAACGCCTTCCCACAGGGAGGAGGGGAGCCGGGAACTGGAACCGTGCGGACTACATATCCCAGAACACCATGGATTCCAGGCCGGGATGAGGGTCATGATATCATTCTGGGATGGAAAGGAAGGATGAATTGGCGGCGGCGATGAATTTAAGCGGACGGAAGGAGGCGTTTGGCGAGAAAAGGGAGGAAAAGGAAAGACGCCCACAGTTCCCATAATGCCTGCAGTAAAACTGCATTTCCCGTGATGCTCCAGAAAGTGCGTGAGAAGGAAAAACTCCAAGTCCCGCGATGCTCTGGGCGACGGAGCTGGAACCGGAAGACGCTGCCTTGCTTTGAGAAGTGAAGAGACTGGTACTGAACATCCAAAAGTCCGATATGAAACTGGTGAGTTTCCGCTCCTAGGTCAGAGGGCAAAGGTTATGCTGTATCCGTTTGGATTCTGTGGTCTCCACCTTGACTTGTGGCTGAGATAGGTCAGCAGTTAGAAAACTAAAGTGAGATGGACTGTGGCAAGCTGATTTTGCTTTGAGATTTGAATTCCCTCTTGCGTTCACCCCACACTCCCTGCACCTGTCAGGACGCCTTCATCACTGTGTGGTAGGTCCCCTTAGCCAAACATGAGGTTGAAGGTTAATTTCTTCACCCTCGAGCTAAGGATAAGGCTCTAAGACTTTGGTTTGGTCGCCTTTCTCAGCTTCCACATGCGAATTGTAACAGTTCATCCTCCTCCTTCCACTTAAAGTGCGCTTGAGTGGACTCCGTACTGATGTTGCAGAGCCAGATTCGATCTGAACAGAGAGCAGGAGCTCATTAAATGTCCTGTTACTCCTAACTGCCTTTCGAATTAAGAGAAAGCCGGTGTCGGAGGGTGCTCGTGAAGGATTTAGCCAGAGCAGCGTTGAAGCGTTCCAGTTTAGGTTTTGAGTGAAATAAGCCGTTCTAGACGAAACATGCTTCCTGGAGAAGTCACTGTGTGGCACAGCTCAAACACTTGGCATATAGGCAGACTTCTCAGCTCTTTGCTTCGAGCCATTTTACTGAGCACACCGTCCTAACAAGTTGTTTTATTCAGGCGCAATGGGATAAGTGATAGAGGAGTAAGGAGAATTGAAAGCAGGTGTAACATGCTTGCTCTCAACCTCTTATGCCCCCACGTCCTCACTGCCAACTTACAGTAGACCCCTCATAATTGCTACCTGGAGATAAATGGCCCCAATGAAGAGTGAAGCCTGTGTGATAAGTTTTATTTAAGAAGGAAACGGTGTGAAAATGCTTATTCCAGAACAACTTTTATGAGGGCAGCAGAGTTTACATCTCTTTGGCTTTACTCATAAAATCCTCTTGCTTGCTTGATATACAAGGTTAAAACGGGAAAGGACCAAATGAAAACTTAGCCTTTTGCTTTCAGAACCGAAAGCTGACACCAAGAAAAGAAAGCATTCTAATTATCACCCCCTCTCTCTTCGATTTCAAGCCACGTGTAAATCCCATAATTAACCCAATGGTTGAAAGATAAGTGATCTCTGATGGAGAGTTGCTGTTCATCCACCAGAATGGTTTCAAAAATAGTTCCTCAGTCGGCTAAATTTGTGTGCTGTGCCTGCCAAAGTGTTTTAATAAATTTCTCATGTTGTTAAGTTTTAACTCTGTGCACTGCTTTAGGAATGTGGAGTTGACTGTGGTTGTTTGTTTTATATATATTGTAGGGACTGAGCAGAATGCTTGCCTAGGATGCACATTGCATTAGGTTTGATCATCAGCTCAGGGATAATGAGTTATATCATGAAATATGTACATGTTGTTGAACAAATTCTTGTTTTCAGATGAGGCTGTCCAAAGTGCTTTTACCTCACATAGCTTATGAGGTATAGCCACATCACATCTTATTGATTCCTTTCCCTTAATGAAAATTTCTTGAATTTTTCTTTTTTCTTTTTTTTCTGCTTTCTTACTGATACTGCTTTCATAGTGGCTTCTTTCACTTGGCACTTGGAATTCAATCTGACTTTCTGTCCTGGTTAGTTTTTTGTTTTGTTTTTAGTCTGGGAAGAGGGACCACAATTGAGAAAATGCCTCTATTAAGTCTGTAGAGCATTTTCCTGATTGATGTGGATGGGCCCAGCCCCCAGCTGTGGTGTATTCCTGCGCAGCTAGCTGTTCCTGAAGCTGATAGAAAGCAAGCTCAACAAGCCACAGGGAGCAAGTAGTAAGTAGTGTTCCTCCGTATCCTCTGTTTCAGTTCCTGCCCCGGGGTCCTGTTTGAATTCCTGTCCTGACTTCCCATCAGGATGGACTGTGATCAGAATGTGTAAGCCAGCTAAACCCTTTCCTTCCTCGTGGAGTCAGAGGTGCTTTTGTTGTCATGTTTTGTTTGTTTGTTGTCTTTTGTTTTGTCTTGTTTGGAGACAGGGTCTCACTATGTAGTTCTGGCTCTCTTGGCACTCACGACGTAGATCAGACTGACTTCCCAGAGATCTCCCTGTCTCTGCCTCTCAAGTGCTGGGATTAATGGTGTGTACCACTACATTTAGCGTGGTCATGGTGTTTTATCAAAGAAATGGGGAAACAAACTACAATGCCTTCTAAACGGCCTCCCTACATTCAGTCTTAACCTCTTGAGTTTGTTCTCTTAGAAGGGGCATCTCAACATTGTTTTTCAACTGCAGAATCCCATAAGAACTACCTTAGCTGCTTTTGCCCTTCAGATAAACTCATAATCTTTAGCTTGGTTGACTTGACCCTGGAGAATATGCTTATGTCTCTACAGGTAGTCTAACGAGCCTTTGCCAGTGATGTCTTTATTCAGATCGCTTAGGTCGTTTTTCAGTTCTTTGAGTTCACCGTTTTCTTTTGTCTCTGGAAATTTAAGTATGTTCAATTACCTACCATATTTTGTCTCTTCTTATTTAATGTCTTCACATATTTCAGGACACTGCTCGAATAACAGTTTTTCAAAGGTTTCTTAAATTCAACAGTCCTGGTACATGTTTTCATGGCACACCTCCTATTTGTTGGGCTTATAGTTATTTCTTTGTGTTTGTCCTTCCTAATGTGGACATTGTATTTAACTTACACAGAGACTTAACACATAGTTGGACTTTTACGACTACATGAGTAATTTCCCAAAGCCTGTCAAGGTCTGGGGAAATGGTGGGAAAAAGTGAAAGGGTGAGTTTGAGATTATAATAAACAATAACCTGAGTAAAAATAATAATTTCTACTGTTTAAAAGGAGTATTTTTATTTTGTGTGGGAGAGTTGTTTTGCCTGTAAGTCTGCACACCAGATGCTTGCAGTCCCCATAGAGGCCAGAAGAGGGCACTGGATCCCCTAGAGCTGGAGCTACATATGGTTGTGAACCATCTATCTCATAAGTTCTGGGAGCTGAACCCAGGTCCTCTGCAAGACTAATAAGTGCTCTTAACCCGTGAGCCACCTCTCTTGCCGTGATTGCTGCCTTGTACAGAGCAGGCCCTGTGTGAACAGGCAGTGTGCCAGAGCAGGCCCTTTGAGAACAGGCGGTACGCTAAGTGTTGGCGCAATACTTTGGTCTAGTTGATAGCATTCCATTTTACAAATTAAAAATGTGAGTTTCTGGGAAACGAAGGAAGAGACTCCAAGTTAAAACAAATTAAAAGTGAAAAAGCAAGGTCTGAATCCATGTCTCCCTGGCTTACAAGTTCGCTGCTTAGTAAGGACAGTCAGAAGTACAATGACATCACAATGGTACGTCAACTCTTGGAGGAGTACAAACCGAGATATGTTACATTTTAATTGGACTTCGTTTCAGTTGCAGTCTTTAAAGTACTGTTGATGTTGAACATAGTACCACACATCTGTAATCCTGTCACTGCAAAGGCAGAGGTAGAGGGATCTCAAGTTCCAGACCAACCTGAGATGGTAAGACACCATCTTACAAACTTGTTCACAAAACAATTAAGGTTTTAAAACCTCCTTTGTAGGCCAGGCAGTGGCGGCGCATGCCTTTAATCCCAGCACTCTGGGAGGCCGAGGCAGGTGGATCTCTGAGTTCAAGGCCAGCCTGATCTACAGAGCAAGTTCCAGGGCAGCCAGGGCTATACAAAGAAACTGTCTCAAAACAACAACAAAACCTCATTTGTAATCGAACAGGCCCCATGTCAGTACCAACTGAATGAAGCTAGTATTCTTCTGGTTTTTCTTTTTTGAAACTGAAACTGAATCCTATGCTGGCCCGGACCTCACTACCTGGCTGAGCCGACCTTCATCATGCAGTGGTCCTCCTGCGTTCAGCCTTCTGGAGCTGGGATCGACTTCGGCTCAGTTGGCTTTTTATTTGTCTTTCATGTGTTCAAATGGCTTCAATGGTAGGATCTGCAGTTTTCTAACTTTGCACGCCACTTTCTTTTTCTAAATATTTATTTGTATTTATGTATATGGGGGTGTGCCTGCATATCTGTATGTGCACCACATGTATTAAGGAGGCCAGAAAAGGATGTCGGGTACTCTGGAATTAGAGCTATAAATCCCACCCAGTGTGGGTGCTGGGAACCAAACCCCAGTCCTTTTCAAGAGCACCATGTGCTCTTACCCGCTAAGCCCCATGCACACCCCTTTCTTTTTAAAAAATTGTACGTATGTGCGCTTTTCCCCATACATGCCTGGTGCTGAACAGGACAGAGGAGGGTATGGAATTCCCAAGAAATAGGTTTGCAGACAGTTGGGAGCTGCCATGTGGGTGCTGGCAGTCAAACCCAGGGCAGGTCTTCTGGAAGAGCAGCAGTGCTCTAACCACTGAGCCATCTCTCTAACTCCTTGCACAAAACTTTCTTGATGGCTTTTCACACGGACACTTAAGACACTGAATGCCATTATAATATTTGAAGAGTTCCTAGTTAGATACTAACTCGAAGGATTTAATGACTGCCTATATTTGTAATATTATACATTATTCTGGCAGCTTTGTTTAACAAAATAAATTTATTGGTATTGCCAACTAATCATGTTAGGAGAGCTAAGAAATTTCCAAGTATATCTTCTAAGTTGGCACATTTTAGAGCACAGTTACCTTTTAGTATAGGTTGGGTCTAATTGGGTACCCCCAGTGGCTACTTCAGCTAATCAGGGGAAGAAGTCACCAAAGTCCTTAGCAAATGGCCGAAAGGCATACTGAGTGTCTGCTCAATACCTCAGACCTCAAGTGAGCTTGCAACACAGTGGCCAAGAGTCTAGTCATTCAAGTGAGCGGGTCCTTCTGAGAGAGGCCCAGTGGCTGACAGAATCTTCTAGCTTAGCCAGTCCACAGATATTTATTATGCAGCCACAGTATACCCTTAACATTCACAGTTTCAGCCCATTCCATTGTAACCAGGGCATTCGACCCCAAAGAGCTGTGACTGGGATTAACATATCATTTTGCTGAAAGGCAGACTTGAATGTGACTTTGGGATTAATGGCACTCTTGTGAGTGAGGCGTCTTGCCTCTGCGTCCCTGGCTCTTGACAGCTGTTGTCACCCTTGTTAAAGGCCTGAAAGGAGGCTCGTTTTGCTCTCCATTATACTGTACTTACTGAATTCTATGAAGGAAATTGTATACTACTGTTGGATTTACAAGTTTAAAACTCGGAAAGACCACAGACTGCATCTATGTTCTCGGCTGTTCTTTATGCAAAACTGTTTCCCTTTTACCTGTTGAGGTTAACTCACCATTACTCCAGGGAAAACAGATGGAATGAAGAAGTAGATTGATGTACCAGTTCAGTGGAGGAGGAGCAGAATTTCTAGTGCGGTGGTGGATTATATAAAGGTCTTTGTTTAAAACACTGACTCCTGCTCCAAGGTCATTTAACAAATCATTAGAGGCTACGGGTGTGGCTGATCCTTGTATTTGAAAGTGCCAGGCTTCTCCTTGACAGAGTGACAAATTCTTTTGGCTTCCTTGAACTTGAATCAGGAACAGAACATCCTTTTCAGTAAATGATAAGCGTCAAGATCTCCCCAGAATTTGCTGCATGTGTTTCAGTGTGACTATTAAAATGTCAACCTAATTGCAGGCATTTCTGTTTTTCCTCTCCGATTGATTAGTGCGCCCCCCTGTGTCCCTCTGATGTAGTGTCATGCCATGCTTTTTAAAAGGTGGGTTTTGGCTTTTTTTTTAAATCACAGCCCCAGTAAAAATAGGTGTTTTCCTTTCTTAATTTCCTCAAGCTCTGAAAGAGCCCTATGTTGCATTAGCCGTGCAGCACCTTGTATGATGATGCCCTGTGATAAAAACGGACATTTTACATTTCAGAATTCCAAACTGTTTCACTAAAGATCTGATCTTCTGTCGTTACCAAGGTAAAAACTACATAGAAGGTAGATTTATTTTTTTTCCTCAGGAAGCAATACCGAATTGGGGTTGGGGTGAAGGCACCGCTACTGTGACTCCTTAACCAAGCCAGTGCTGCTCAGTAAAAGCGACCCCCTCTATTATTGACACACTGTGCCCGGGTGACTTGCCCTGAACACTCGTAGCCCTCACCGTTTTCTCTGACTGCCAGCAGTGTGTCTGTGACCGCTCACAAGCAGGGAGGGTGCAAACTCTGGCCTCTACACTCAGGGAAACCTAGCCATTCCTGGTGGAAAATTTGTTCCTAGCTTGCTGTATATCAGCAAAGATCTGGGAATAAACCGTCCCTCACATCTCCATCTCCATCCATTCAGTGGACACCTTCTCGGACACCTCCCTTGTCCTAGGCATTGTTCGAGTTCTGGTGTACTGCAATGAGCAGGACAGATGTATTTCCTGTCTTTATGGAAACACAGCTTGCTGGGTTTGCTGTAGGATTCAGACAGTGTCCACAGTGCATGCCATGATAGAGACATATTCTGGATCACTGACTTAAGTATTCTTGTACTAAAATAGAGATTTTAGTTTTAGTGGTAGCCAGTAATATACCATCTTAAAACTTTAATAATGTCTAGCTGCCCCAGCTTTTCATTATTCTGGCAGTATTTGAGAAAGCTGTTGCCTTTCTCCAGCTGATGTAACTGTCTCCTTTCCTCTGGCCTTATCCTTATCCACCTTCTGCAGACTTTCTTCATATTTAGCAAAACATACCTAGAGTAGTGGTTGTGGATATGGAAAGACATCTCAGAAAGAGGAGCTCTCGTCAGTTGAAATTGTGATGCCTCTGCTCAGGAGGACTCGCACCTGTAATCCCAGCACTTGGGAAGCAGAGGCAAGAGGAATGGTGCAAATTCAAGGCCAGCCTGACTTACATAGTGAGTTCCGGGCTGGCCAGAGCTAACAGTAAGACTCTGTGCCTCATCCCCTGTTAAACAAACAAACTCAATAAATAGCTTGGTGCCGTACGCAATCTGTAAAGGGTATTTTCAAAAGATGTCTGGTGTTGCTTTGAAAATGCCAATGTGTGAACATTAGGCATTAAGGTGAACGGAATTATGGGATCAGGCAGGTAGGCAAGGATGTGAACAGCAAAGATCCTCCGCACCTCTAGAAAAGAGCCAGTGAGAAGCCAGGTACTGCCATACCAGGTAGGACTACGAAGAGGGCGGAAGCCAGAGGTACTGAGAAAAGTAGGACAGACACAGAAAAGACAGGAAAGGGATATAGAAAGCTTTATTTTAGATTTTAGTTTATGGGTAAGTGTTTTGCATGCATGTATGTCTGTGTACTGAGTGCAAGAGGTGTGCCCAAGGAGGGCAAAAGAGGACATCAGATCCGCTGGAACTGGAGTTGTAGACAGTTGAGAGTTTGGGGAATAGAGCCCTAGTCCTCTGTAAGAACAATAGTTGCTCTTATTCCTGAGCCTTCTCTCCAGCCCCTAGAGTCAGAGAAGAGTCAACTCAGAGCCCAGGATGTTCAGTGACCAAGATGAACTTGCTGTGAGAAATGCAAGTTTCACTTGTCCCGTGTTGGCTAGGTATATGCCCATGCCTTAAAGATCTGAAATGTTTGTTTATTGAAAGCACAACAAAGTGAGCTTTTGCTTCCTTCAGGATGTATAGTCAGGCAGCTGGTGTTCACAAAAGCATGTCTTCAGTACAAATTGTGGAGTTAGTGCCCCTTTTGCTCTTAAGGTGGTTAACTTTTTTAATCATTGGTGTTTATAAAGGGATGGAAAGGTTATAATAAAATGTCTGTCCTTGTTTATGATTGAGCTTCCTTTGTGTATATTCCCAAGAGTTGTATAACTGGGTCTTGAGGTAGATTGATTTAAATTTTTGAGAAATAGCCATATTCATTTCCAAAGGGGCTGTACAAGTTTGCACTCCCATCACTATTGGGAAATGTTACCCTTGCTCTGCATCCTCTCCAACATAAGATGTCATTCATGTTTTTGATTTTCTCCATTCTGGTTTGTTTAAGATGGACTCTCAGAGTACAGGACATGACTTAGATTAAAATGGCTGATTAGGAGAGGTACTGATATTTGATTACTTTGTGAATAAATTGTGCATGTGAAGAAAAAACTAAAATATCTGGCATAATCAAATTTTCAGACATATGGCTTTTTATGAGTATAATTTATCTACATTTTTCCTCTTTTCATTGTCAGCTTGATAGAATATAGAACCATATGGGAGATTGTTAATCCCAAAACTGGGAGGAGGAAGACCACTGACCCAGATCATCATAACCATATTAATTAAAGCAAGCAATTAAAACAAGCTTTTTTATTCATGTACATGGGCTGCCTCCTCCCAAGGCGGAGTTCAAGAGATCAGCATTGCATAGAGAAAGACAAGGTTTTTATAGCTCAGGGGTAGGGGGTTTCCAAATGGGGGATTTGACAAGCAAAATAGATGGGGTTACAGGTCAGAACATAAGCATAACAAGTTAATCATAACAACAAAGACATGGTTGTAAGGTGGTCTTAACAACAGGCAGTCACAACAAGGTAGTCGTAACAACTGTCGTAACAACCCTTTTGAAACAAAGGTAGAGTTGCAAGGGGTTTAGTAACTTTTTGAAACAAAGAGGTGATTGCTGTTCCTACAACAGGCAATGAACAGGAATGAACCTGGCATGCCTTCTGTAAGATGGCCTTTAAGCCTAAGATGGAGGCAGGCTGGTTCTTCAAGATGAGCCTCTGGGCATGCCTGTGAGGGCTTGTATTGTGCTAACTGTTGTAGTAAGAAAGGTGGGGCTGCTTCCCGCCACCCGGCTAGCTTTATCCGAAGTAATTACACGGAAACTGTATTCTTTTAAACACTGCCTGGCCCATTAGTTCCAGCCTCTTTTTGGCTAGCTCTTACATATTGATCTAACCCATTTCTAATATTCTGTATAGCCCACGAGGTGGCTTACCAGGGAAGATCTTAACCTGTGTCTGTGTTGGGTGGGAGAATCATGGCGACTCCTGACTCGGCTTCTCCCAGCATTCTGTTCTGTTTACTCCACCTACCTAATTTTCTGTCCTATTAAAGGGCTGAGGCAGTCTCTTTATTTAACCAATGAAATTAACACAAAACAGAAGACTATCCCCCATCAGTTAACTGAGGAGGAAAAAGACTTACCCACTATGGGTGGACCATGGATCATGGGCTGTCTGAAATGGGAAAAGCCAACTGAGCACTAACAAGAATGCATTTGTCCATCTCTGTTCCTGATGTTGATAATATGACAACTGCTTTAAGCTTCTCTTGCATAAATTACCTGCTATAATGGTTTGTACCTTGAAGAGTGCCTAAAATAAGCCCACCCTCCTTGAGTTGCTTTTGTAAGGGTGTGTGCCTCAGCATCAGGAGCAAAGCTAAGGCAGCATAGTTAGGCTTTCTAGTTAAGGCTTCCTTGCCACGTTTTTTCCCAATATGTGGAAATGGATATAAAGCAGTAGTTTTAACAAAGGATATTACAGTATTTGCTGATATTTTTATATTTTAAACAGGCTTATTGAGATATACATTATAAAACACATGCATTCAAAGGGTCAGATATACCGGGGTTTAACTCCATTTGGAATTAGTGAATTTACAGTTATCCACCTATCATCACAATTCATCTCTCCAAAAGGATCCTTTGTGCCTCTTATCAGCCAGCGTAATGGGCCCATGCAGCCTCTAATCTACCGTTTGCCGCTGGAGACTTGCCCTTTCTGGTCTTTTCGTATGAACTGGTTCATAATCTGTGCAGTGTTTTGTGTCTGACTGCTTTCACCACCATGCACAGCTGTTGGAGATTTTGACTGACATAGTCAGCTTCCCTGGCTGTCTTTGTGCACTGTTGCCTGAGGTATGACAAAACATGCACAATGTTCCATTTACCATCTAACCACTTTTAAACAAACAGTTCATTGCCACTGAGTACATTCTCATTGTTATGTGACCATGACCATTCTTTTCTAGGATGTTCTTAGATTTCACACATTAAATGTTACTCACTTCCTACTTCCCTAAGCCGCTGATTGTCAGTCATTGTCCTTTCTGTCCCTGTGAATCTGGCTACTCGAGGTACCTCACATCAGTAGCACACAGGAGCCCTTTCTGACTGTCTTATTTCATTTAGCAGTGTTTGCAAGATTCATCCATGTTGTCACATGCGTCAGAATCCCCTTCTTAAGGTTGAGCAATGTTCCGTGGTACAGCCACATTCTGTTTCATCAGACCTTTGCCTGCTTCAGATACTCTGAGTACAGATACCTGTTCTAGTCCTTGTTTTCAGTTCGCATGTGTGTTATTTTTGTTTGCAGCGTGTACTCAGAAATGAATTTAGTTTATTGTGGAGCCTCCGTGGTATGCTCCAGAGTGCTGTCCTTGCACCACTTTATCATCTCACCGGAAATGTACAGGCTCCTGATTTCTCCACATCCTTGCTAATACTTTCAATCTGACCTGTTATTTTGTAGCCATCCTGATGGTCGTTTTGATTTGCATTTCTGTAATGATTATGCTGAGACTTCAGTGTGCAAATTTTGGGGATTTTTTTGGTAATACATCCACATTGTCTTGTTTAGTTTTATTTTTAAAAACAAACTGAATGTGTAAAAATTATAAGTAATAACAAAATCTGTAAAGGTTTTGTCTTGTGGTGGCACAATGTAATCCCAGAATTCAGAAGATGAAAACAGGAGGTTTAGGAGTTCTAGGTCATCTTAAGTTACACAATCATTTTCAGGCCTCATTTTCAGGCTGACTTAGGCTGCATAAACCCTATCTAAAAAAAAAAAAAAATCCCTTGAGACTGGAGAGATGGCTTACTGATGGAGAATAGTTGGTGCTCTTGCAGAAGACCTGAGTTCGGTTTCCAAGCACGCACATGGTGCACAGACATATTTGCAGGCTAAACACTCATACATATAGCATAAAGGTGAATCAGTCTCTGTGTGTGTGCGTGCACACACGCACACGCACACGTTCCCCTCTTATCTATATTTTGTGTACGAGTGCTCTGCATGTACACCTGCAGGCCAGAAGAGGGTATCAGGTCCTATTATAGATGCTTGTGAGCCACCATGTGGTTGCTGGGAATTGGGCTCAGAACCTCTGGAAGAGCAGCCAGTGCTCTTAACCGCTAAGCTATCTCTCCAGCCTCTCCCTTCTAACTCTTTCCTGTTCCCCAGAATAACTTGACTTTTTGTTTGTTTTTTATATGTCCTTGGAGATAGCCTCTGGGTTTGTATACATAAATGTAATTATCATTCCCCCTTTTACTTTTTGAATATTTTGATGATGCTGATATTGAGGCATATTGCTTTGTCTTGAGTGAGAAATGCACAACTTTTTTCCTGTCAGTTTCTAAAACTATGGGGCATGGTGGCACACACTTTTGATTCCAGCACTCTGAAGGTGGAAGCAGGTGGCTCAGAGATTCATCCTCTGCGACATTAGTGAGTTTGAGGCCAGCCTGGGCTACATAAGACCCTGTTTTAAAAAGAAATCTAAAACTGCCTCAATTTCTAAAACCAAGTGCTCATGCCTGTTCAGTAAGAACGTGCATGTAGCAAAATCCAAGGACTCTTTGTGAGATGTTTCCAATGTGCCTTTCAAGTATTTTTAGAAGTATTTTTAACAAACACATTGTATTTTGGTTTCCTGAAAGGACAGTTAGAACTGTGGCTCTTGGCCTAGGAAATAGAGTTCTGCTGCCCCGACTCTGCCACTCCCAGTTACTGTGAGAATATCAAGTTGAAGGTGTGGAGTCTGTGGCTGATGTAAAGCATGGCTCATGAAGCTGGTGTCACTGTGCCTCAGACTTACACTCACACTGTTTCCAGGAAACCATGTCACAGCGTCTGTTTAAATAGAGCCAAATGTATTTAACCAAACTTATGGACACAGCGCTAGGTTATACCCCATCGTTTGCAAGTGAATTGTATTTCATACTGACCTTAGCTGGCGTCTGAGAGTGTATATGAAATACTTTTCCCATTGTAAAATTGATGCCTGAATACACACACACCACACCACACACACACACACACACACACACACACACACACAGAGTTCGCCATCATGATTAGGCTTGCCTAAAGCTCCCCTCTTAAGCCCCACTTCCCCATGTTAACATCAAAGTTGTTTGTTTTCCTGACTGAGAAGTGAAAAAACATGGTGTTTCAACAACATGATTGTAATTTGATTTCCCTCTCTTGTGTGAGCTGGGCCATCGTGTGTGTTTGCAATGCAAGCTCTTTTGTTCCCATTCCCCTCCCAGGCTAGTCCATTCCAGCTCTGCACCCTTTGACTTGTAGGGCTCTGGCTGATGCTTCTGTATCTTACCTGCTCTTCTTGCTCCAGAGCATGCCAGAACATTACATGTTCTATAAAAGCTAGAACTTTCGCTTCGAATTTTTGTTTCCATTAAAATATTTTTGGAACCAGATTAATTTGTTAAAATTTAAAGAGATTAGCTGGGCGCACACCTTTAATCTTAGCACTCAGGAGGCAGAGGCAGGTGGATCGCTGAGTTCAAGGCCAGCCTGGTCTACAAGAGCTAGTTCCAGGACAACTAGGGCTGTTACATAGGGAAACCTTGTCTCAAAAACAAAACCAACAACAGCAAAAAAATTTAGAGTTAATTGGAGAAATGAAGAAAAATTTATACGTACATGCTGATTTTAAGGTATGGATTTAAAAGTACCACCACTGCCTGGCTTACTATTTCTTTAAATTATTGAGTCCAAGAACAAGATATCTTTTGCTTAAATAATTTTACTGCTACTTTATTGTGTTTTAAAACTTCAAATAGATACTTCCTTTTAAATATGTCTAAGTACTTTCTGCCGTGTGTGCGCATGTGTGTGCACGCATGTGTGCACACACACGTGCATGTATGGGGGATATTTGTTTACATGTGTGTATAGGTGCATGTGCTCATGCATACTTGTCTAGAGACCAGAAGAGGATATTGGACATCCTGCTCTAGCATTTTCTTGAGACAGGGTCTGTCACTGAACCCGGAGCTAGACTGGCAGCCAGCAAGCCCCAGCAATTCTTCTGTCTTTGCTCCACTCACAGGGACACAGCCACACCCAGATTTTTACATGGGTGCTGAGATCTGAACTTGGGTCCTCATGCTTGTGCAACAAGCACTTTTCCCCACTGAGGCATCTCCCCAGTCCTAAATAATATATAGGTTTTTGTTTTTGTTGTTGTTACTGAATTAGAATCTTTTCCTACATACTTAAGACACATAGCCCCCTTGTTAAGTGTATTTTACTATTTCATTTATCCAGTTGGATTTTATGAAATTTCTAGGTGTCTATTTTTGTAGTTCATTTTCTCCCCAGACTTCATTTATGTCATGATAGTTGCTGTTGTAGATTGCACACACGTGCAGTGATATGGGTTGGAGTGGTGATGGTGGTAGGCATCTCTTCTGTTCCCGATGACAGTAATTGTCTTGTCAACACACTACCTTGATGCTGACTTTGGGTGAATTTCCTGAATAATTCGTATCCCATAGCTAGCTGGTTTCCTGTTCCAGAATTTTTAGTCATTACTAAAGTGAGATTCTTTCACATGGTTCAACAATATGTTATTTTCTACAGGAAAGATCTATTTGTGTTTGAATGTTTGTCCTAGGCAGTTAATTATATCTTGTATGCCATTTCCAAAGTTTTAAGTAAACAATGGATTTTATAACTTGAAGTCCTAGGTGACTCTTAGCCGACTCAGAAAGAATAAGACTTCTGTGACCTCAAAAGAAATGGCAGTTTCCTCAAAAAACAGCAGCCAGAAATAGTTCTGTCTCCAGAGACAGCCCCTATCAAGGCAAGAAAGGTGAACAGATAGTCTATTAAAATAAACATAATTATCATTTAAATCTTACATGCCAAAAAAAAAAAAGTATGGGAACAAAGGGGGCTCAGAGCCAGCCCCACCTGGCAGTTCATTTATTTTAAAGGGTATTTGATTCAAACTGCGTCGCCACTAGGAAGAAGAAACGGTTGCAGAATGATGATCTGTAGCCAGCAGTAGGAAAGGCACTAGCAAGAACCCATTGTCTGCTTGCCTAACGGCCCTTTGAGTGTTACTGAGTGAATATTGAGCCTGTCGTGTACGCAGCACTGTCAGTGGTGTGGGATGTGCCTATCCGTCTGCAGACACCGTGTATTCGAGCATGTGATTAATGGGCTTTTGGTGACAGACTGTGGTGATAAAGGCAGTAGTGGCCTGTGTAAGATAGAGATTGTAAAAGATGAATTCCATCTAGAGAATCACAGCTTCTTCCAGAAGTAAAAGCTGATGAGCTGGCCTTTACAAAACTCTCGGAGCAGAGATTGTAGCTCCACGGTTGGGTGCTTGCCCAGCACATACGAGGCCCTGAGTTCCATCCTCAGCACCACTCACACAAAAGTACTTTGGCCAGTTTGTCTGCATAGGAGGGCTGTGTCTTATTCTAGGTGGAGAAAACAGAAGTAAAAAGGATGTGGAAGTAAGGTATCCATTTCCCCAGGGATGGACAAGGGGAACCAACTGGTTCTTACTACTGGCAGCAGTGTGTAGTGCTCTACTTCACTGTTGTGCAATATCATTTCCACCCCACGAATGTCACTAATATCTGGAAGGTTGTGAGTTTGGCCAGTAGCAGATGCGGTAATGAGACTGGGCAGACACTCAGTGGTCTAAATAGTGACAAAGTAAGGATTTTTCTTTTCCATAGGAAGTTTCAGAAAAGACTTAAAAGTAGAAATTTTGAACATGCAAAGACTTTAAATTCATCTCTTTGGAAATCTAAGACAGAAGTAACCAGAAAAAACTTTGGAATGGAAAAGAAAAAGTATGACTCGGCTTCAGGTACTGAAAATGGTCTAGAAAATGGCATATAATCAAACCATGAAGAGTCAGCCAATGCATGGAAGCATGTCTAAAGTCGGAACTACCTGTCTCGAGCACAGGGTTATGCCAGCCACTTCACAGAGGGCCTTAGAGGCAGAAGGCAAAGGTATCCTGAGAAACGATGGGACTAGCTGATGGCTGGACTCCTAGAAGGGGTCCAGATCTGAAAGGGAGAGAATAACACTAATAATTCCATGGCTTTTGTCGTCATTGAGAAACATGGGGATGGGTTGGGAAGACCCCATTCCTCTAGATTTAATAAATAGCTTGAATATATCATCAGAACCACCAACAGATGAATCTCTGATCAGTATGATGATCAGAGTTGGGAGGTTGCTTTTTTTTTTTGATTCATTGACTCAGTTTGCTATTATTATTGTTTATCTTTACATGGGTCATGAGAATGGTGTATGTGTTATGACATACATGTGAAGGAGAGAAGATAACTTTATGGAACTGGTTCTCTCCTTCTGCAGAGGAAACTTGGGTGGCTGCCCAGGCAGCCGGCTGTTTTTGTGATTCCTCACATTTTTGAAAGTCTTTTGCTTGCACTTACTGCTTACTCAGTTAATGTTATTTCCTTCTTGGGTCTCTGAGGGAGTTAAAGGCTAGGTAGTTATAGTTTTCCTTGTTTACCAGGTACAGAAAAGAAACCAAAAAGATGTAAAGTGTATAAGGTTGAGAGATATCAAAAGATAGTTTTGTTTTTTTTTAATATTTATTTATTTATTATGTATACAATATTCTGTCAGTGTATATGCCCGCAGGCTAGAAGAGGGCACAGATCTCATTACAGATGGTTGTGAGCCACCATGTGGTTGCCGGGAATTGAACTCAGGACCTTTGGAAGAGCAGGCAATGCTCTTAACCTCTGAGCCATCTCTCCAGCCCCCAAAAGATAGTTTTGGATGGTAATGCAAGTTATGGTAGAAAGTAAATTAGATACAAGACTTGGACTCACCAAGATAGGATGGGTAGTGGAGTATTTTCTCTGGATTTGTCAAATACAAATGGACTAGACATTGTTGATGTACTTATTGCCTATATATATAGTGTATATAGTTATTGTACTTATTGTATATAATTTTTCTTATATTAGTTATAGCCTTCTTTTTATTTTAGACAAAAGAGGGAAAATGTGTTGATATTTTTATTTATGTTTGAACAAATAAAACTTGCCTGAAGATCAGAGTACAGAGCTAAGCCACTAGCGGCCAGGCGGTGGTGGCTCACACCTTTAATCCCAGTACTAGGGAGGTGGAGACAGGAAGGAATACAGCTGAGCAGAGAGAGAGAGAATATAAGGTGGGAGGAGACAGGAGCTCAGATGCAGTCTGAGGACAAGATCGCCCCTTTAGTCTGAGCACCAGTAGAGGTAAGGTCGCTTTAGTCACTGGCTGCTCTGCTTCTCTGATCTCTCACCTTTCACTCCCTAATACCTGACTCCGGGTTTTTATTAAGAACAATTAGAATTTGTGCTACATCCACCTTTTGTGGGTTTCAGAACTAGAACTCGCTCAGGTTGCCAGCCTTGTATGGCAAGTACCTTTACCCACTGAACCATGCTCGCTGGCTCCTGGTTATGTTTTTGTGACCCAGTATTTTGATGGGGATCCCACACTGACCTTGGACTCACTATGTAGACAAGCCTGGCTTTGTCCCTTGTACTCGGCCACCTTAGGATTGCAATTACAGGCAAGTGCCACCACACTCCACTGTTTTTAGCTTTAAAACTAAACTAGCGCCAGTTTCAATCCTACGTACAGTGGGATGAGTTTGTAACCTATGTATGCACCTGTGCATGCAAATTAGACTTCAGTGGAAGCCATTTCTGTCAGACTTGTTTCTCTCCCACCACACAAGCCCAGCTTTCACTATTCTGGTTTATATCAGTTCTGTGTTTGCTTTCTCTTAAACCTCATTTAAGTGGAACTATACCATATGCCCCATTTGTTTCTACCTTCCTCTACTCAGCATAATATTGCCCTGAAAGTTTTAAAGTATGGAACTGGTATTACTGGCTTGAGCCACACCCAGCCTAAGGTCCCCCGCCTACACCTTGCAGCTCTACAGAGGACTGGCATACCGCTTTTGCAACTGCCGTCTTTGTATTGGATTCCCTAGGCACCCCTGAGAAATTCAACCTGGTGAAATGGTTTCTCTGTTGGGCCAGCTGCTGAGACCCAGTACAAAGCTGCAGCAAGGCCAGGGGCTCTGTCCAGAGAAACCCACTGAACTAAGCTTTTCTTCTGAGGGAAGAATCAAAAGAAAACATTTCTTTAGCATGTAAATTTTTTAAATTTATTTTTTTTGTATGTGTCTGTGTTTTGTCTTTGTGTATGTATGTGCACCACATGCCTGCCTGGTCCACAGGAAGGTCAGAAAAGGCCATTGGATCTCCTGGCACTGGAGTTACAGATAGTTGTGAGCTGCCAAATGGGTGTTGGGAACTGAAGCAGGTCCTCTACAAGAGCAACCAGTGCTGTTAATCACTGCATCATCTCTCCAGCCCCTCACATGTAAATTTTAAAGGCTTTTGTGAAAATAAAAATAACCCTATTATAAAATCAGTAAACACTACTGTAAAAAGTGTTTTCAGGATACAGTTGAGAAATATAAAGAAATAAGAATCCTCTGTAATCAGTAACCAACACTTTGATATACTGGAGTGCAGTGGACTGGCAGACTCTGTGTGAGTCTCCTAAAGTGTGAATCAGTCAAGAGATTCAGCCTGGGGGACAGAAGTACACAAGACCAAGACGAATGTTTGCAGCTCTCCTGTGGAAACCAAGTCCAGGGTTGGTGCAGCAGGTGTGACTTCCTTTTTGTGTTCCCTATTGGGGGGGGGGGGTGACTTTTAGAGACAGGGTTTCTCTGTGTAGCCATGGTTGTCCTGGAACTTGCTCTGTAGACCAGGGTGGCCTTGAACTCATAGATCCACCTGTCTGTGCCTCCCAAGTGCTGGGATTAAAGACATATGCCACCATCATCTTGTTTAAGCCTGTCTTTTTTAAGTAATGTTTTTTATTCTTTGAGACTATCATACAGTGTAATACTCAAATTCTTTCTCCTTCCAGATCATTCTAAATAAGCCTGTTGTTTTTAATTTTTATTTGCCAGTAGAACCCTGTAGTAATAATTAATTACTCTAAAAATGAAAAACAAAAACAGCAGGAAACATTTTTGAAGCAGAGATGGACGTCTTTAAAGGATATTTTAATATAGGTTAGAGACACTCAAGGAAGAGTCTCAAGTCTTTCTTATGTGAATTTTTATATAAGAGCGTGTGTGTGTGTGTGTGTGTGTGTGTGTGCGCGCGCGCGAGCGTGCATGCTTGTGTGCCTACATGCTACTGCGCACACGTGAGCCAGGGAACAACATCCAGAAATCAGTTCCTGTCCTGGTATGTAGGTTCTGGAGATCTAACTCAAGTCATCAGACTTGGTAGCAGGCGTCTTTACCTGATCAGCCATCTTGCCTACTGTTTGTTTGTTTGAGCCCAGGCTGGTCTCAGTCACAGCAGTCTGCTTCAGCTGAGTGCATGACTTACAGGCACAGACCTCCATGCCTGCTCTTTTTCCTTCTTTATAGACAAGCCACCAACGAAAGCTGGCTCATGTTAAAGAGGAGTGGTCAGGAGGCAGACGAGAGGGTGCCTGGTGGATGATGCTGCGGTGCCATCTTCAAGTGTTTCGTTGGGGTTTTTGTTTTGTTTTGTGCTCAAATAGCAAGGATTTGCTCAGAGATCATTTTTGTGTCACAGAAATAAAGTATTGTACCTGTGAAAAGTGGTAGAAGCCTGGCATCCAGTGTTCAAAACAAGCATACGTAACTAACTGTTCTCCTCAGCCCACAGGCTGCATCCTTTGAAGCTGTGAGTTCTGTCTTCCTTACCGTAGAAACCACAGTGCTCACATGGCAAAAAGAAACGGGAAGAGTCGTCGTCCTCTTGGGGAAGGAGCAGCCAGCAGTCAGTCATGCATTTTTAGTGTGCTTAAGTTTGGAAAGCTTTAGCATTGACCACATTTGGATATTTTTTTCTCCACAAATTAAGATAGTTTATTGAATGAAGCATTGTCTTCTAGGTTATATCAGTGAGACAAGTGGGAGGGGGAAAAGTGGAAATAAACAGGTGTGTAGGATGGGGGATTATTTAAGAGCCAGAGATGGGGGAGTGGGTACTTTGCTTTCTTTTATATCAACAGTCACATAAATAGGTCTGTGAACTTTTCTCATCTGCTCTAACTACTTCTTCACATATATCACTTGCTGGTGCCAGGCAGCCTACAATCCTCAGCCAACCCTGACCTCTCGTACTTCCCTCAGCCATAATTGTGCACTGTGAGCGCTTTCACCCTCTTCTGAGCTTCCATTGGCCAGGGCCTTGCTTTATACAACTTCCTCCTGCATTTGGACCTGCTTTCTTGGAACCTCAAGCATGGGACTAGGGTCCAGGGAGTGAGAGCCCTGGGTGTCAGTTACTCAGCTCTGTGTGGTGCCTACTCACCCTCCAGCCTGAAAGTGCCTTTCCTGTGAGTGCCGCAGACTTTACGCACATGCTGCAGACTTTCTAGACAAGTGGAAAATTAGCCCTCTTTTCTTACCCACCTGTGTAGTTTGACCGTGAACATGATTGGCACATTTAACGACATTCCTACAAGATAGAATCAAGCTAAAAAGTGGAGGAAAAAAAAATAAAAGATTAACAAATAAGTTGCTATATATTTAAAGAAATCTCTGGCTATTAGAGGGTCTGGCCCCCAAACAATCTTAGTAGGGGTAGTAATAGTTACAGATTCAGTGCATTTGGCCCAGTGGCTCAGGATGGTGAGAATAAGGCAAGGGCTCCTAAAAGAGGATGCCCTCCCCCTTTCCCGGCTACAGCAAGAATCCAGTGCATCCTTGTTAGGGCGTAGAGCGTCTTCTCGTGAACTGCTCTTCCTGAGGGCCGTGACTGGGGCATTGTTGGAGAGGAGAAATGCTTATTAAGCCCTGCAGAACTAAGTTCCTCTTTTAAAAAATTAGGCATAAGAAACGTAGTTCCTCCCGGCATGTTCACTGTGTAAGTACATCGATAGAATAATAAAAAGCAGCATCTTCGTGTTAAAAGACAGCTGAGAAATGAGTTAGTTAAATCTCACTTGTCCACTGAGAAATTTGAAACCTAAAGATTTTCAGATTCTACTCAGGGTAACACCACTTTAGAGACCCCCCAGGTCACACACAATACTGGATCTGTGATACACAGCCCAGCAATAAAAACTGACTTGGTTTTTTTTAAAGCCAAAAATAATATCTCACTTTGGAAGATAGTTTAGAAAGCTAAACATGGATTTATCAATCACCCAACAATCCTTACCTATTTCCCGTAGAGGCATTATATGAAGACGTGTGCTGCTTCCGAAACTTGTAGGTAAACATGTCCAGCTGCATTATTCATCATCACACAAAATGTGTAGACTTTTCTCCACCACGGTGTACTTAAGTGCAAGCCAGATATCCATCACTCTGAATACGTAAGCTGACTTCCATACAGTCAGAAGGGGTGAGCTGAGTCAGCAGTACTGTGGAGGTGTGTAGGAGTTCCAGTTGTTGCCCTGCATTCTGGCCAGCATTGGGTCTTTTAAATGTTGCCCTTTCTAATACCGGTGCAATGGTTTCTTTCTAAGGATTACTGTTTATTTACAGCAGTGTCATCTTCAGTGAATGCCTGTTCAAATATTTGTTTGTACTTCTGTGTTGTCTGTACCTTGGTAAGTTGTAAGAGGTGGGTGGTTAATTGGTTCAGGGTCTTGGTGAAGCCCAGATTGGCATAAAACACGATTGTAGCCCACGCCTTTGAACTTGGGGTCCTCCCATCTCAATCTCGCCAGTGCTTAGATTGCAGGTGCCACCACACCAAACAAAGAATTTAGTTTTGGGGTTTTTGTTGTTGTTTTCTTCTTTGGTTAGCATGTATTAAGTATACATGATGAATTCATCATGACATTTTCATACATATACACAACATATTTCAATCAGATTAATCTGTTTCCTCTGTTTTGTCCCCTCCTACTTCACTAAGCTACTTCTTCCTAACTTCCCAACCCAGCATCTTTACCCACTCAAAGTAAGACTTTTTTTAGGGCATCCTCTGTTTGAAAGACTTTGATCTTTTGGTCTTTGTCACCAAAAGCAGAGAATGGACTCTGCGTTGGCTCAGTGTCTGACTCTAGAGCTCACTGCACTAGGTTCAAGTTCTGCCCAGCTTCCTACTGCTTTGGGACCATCTGGACACTTCTTCACTGTATATTAGGAAACTATTTCCCACTCAGAACATTATAAGGAGGATTGAAAGGATTAAATGTAAAATATTTGCAGGGCGTCTGCTACCTAACAAGCACTCGGTCATAATAACTGCATACCAAACAAAACTTTCAGCAAGACTAGGAGAAAAGAGACCATGTGATTCTTTGTGCTTCATTCATTTTCAAGTGACAAACTTCCCCAAAGCCAGTTCGCATTCTGGAAGACTTTTGTGAGGTTATCTTGGGGATGAGGAGGTAAAGCTACCTGGTTGGTCAGTTTGAAAGCATTGTATTTGCTGACACTGAAGGTCCTAATGGGATTTAATCTTGTTAGTAGATATAATATTCCAAGCACGTGTTTTAAAACTAGTAACAAAGACCTCCTGGGGTTACAACAAAAGGACTACCAGTTCACTTACTTACTCTTTGAGCCGTTGAGGGACGTTGTCTTATGAGGATTTGGACCAGTGCTTTGAGAGCAAAGAATGTCTGGTTTGGATGTTCTTATATGTGGTGCAGACATTCAAGCCAAGAAATCCATATGGAAATTGTTCTCAAAACAGTGACCTGCCCTGGCCCATTCTTACTGAACTCCTGTAGATAAAGCTCCACCAATTGAACTCACTATCAAAATGCTAAGACAGTAAGAAGTCTTTCTCAAGTTAGAACCAGCATACATCGCAGGATTCCCAGGAATTTCAGACAGTCATGCGCACAGAGGAGACGCTGAAACTAATGTTAATGTTAGTTGTGGATGGATCAAACCTCTAAAAAGACTGAAAGACCATGATGTACACAGAAGGAAGGGTGTAGAAGTGAGACAGTGGTCACTGAGAAGGACATTTACAGCCCAAGGGTGTGTGTGTGAACATTATCAGTTTAGCTCATTGGTTAACAGCTGATTTGATAACACTAAAATTAACAGAAGAAATCTGAGGAAAAGACAAAGTGTGCTGTATGGAAATGAAAATGAAAACAGTTGAATTGTGAGGGACATGGGTAAAATGAAATGTTGCAGCGTGTGTTCTACTAATAGGTGTTCCAGAAAGAGAAGTACAAAGAACGAGATGGATGCAGTACTCACAGGGAGAGTGACTGACAGTTTTATTTTGTTTTGATTCCAAATAGTCATAAAAGTCTTGAATCTTTTTGTATTTTAAAATCGTAAACCAGTAAGACTACCTAGTCTTTGGAGATTTGCAAGTGTTGAAGGTACTAGTAAGCGCGGCTAGAAGCAGGTTCCCCACCACCACCTTTTAATACTGCTGTAACTAGGGCAACTAGGAATGACTGCAACAGGTACGCCTTCCACTCCCTCGGTTCTTGAAGTTCTGCAATAGATGAGGGAACTTAGTCCTCAGGAAATCACACATTAAGAATGAGATTGAGCGAGATTGGAGTTGAGGTAATCTGCTAGACAAAACCCCAGCCTTACATAATTTGATCAGACTGCCTCAACACTAAAACCACCTAGCAAATAGGTGGCCTTTCTTGGTCAGGGTCGTTTAATTGCCTTTAGATAGCTGCTGCAGTTCTAGGGATGTTTTTGGTGAGACCGTAGGCTCTAGATGGTGTAGACTGTAATGTATGGGCAGAACAAATCTGAGTTGTTAGCAGCAATGTAAATAGGCACAACATGTTATGGAAAGCATTTTGGCAGCAGATTTTAAGAGCCATAAAATGCTCATACTTTTTGACCTAGTTAATACCACTTCTGAGAATGCAGGAAAGAAGCAGTCCAATATGGGAACAATCCTCCAACACTATGTCTGTAATTAGTGCTGTGCAGACCGTTGTGTTCAATAGAAGGGAATAACTGCCTGATGAGCGATGAGATACTTGCTTAGCCAATGAACATGAAGTGTGTGTGACCGAGACAAGGAAAACAGTCATCATGAGTTTTAAAAGCAGCACCCAAATTTTATAATAAATTACACCTTTTTAAATTTTAATTTATTTTGTGTGTGTAGGTGTTTGCGTACATGCATATCTGTATAACGTGCATATGGTGCTCTCAGAGGCCAGAAGAGGGCGTCCAGTCCCCCAGTCCCCTGGAGCTATGGATGACTGTGAGCTGTCATGTGGGTGCTGGGAATGGAACCTGAGCAGACAGTTTTCTTAACCATTTAGCCATCTTTCCAGTACTCCCACCCATGCACAAAAATTATATCTTTTACATAAAGTAAAAGGAAATACTCATAAGTAGACTGGTATGATGTTAATACTTCTCTTTCCTCTATCTCTATACAAGATTTTTGTATCATAGGTATATTTCTATTTTCAAAATTGAAATCTCTTGCTGACTTGGGTTTTTGTGCCTTGATATTAAAATCCTTTCTATAGGTTAGCTGCACTGTGATCAGAAAGCCCATTAGAAGCTTGTATGAGCATGGGGGGGGGGGGTCAGTCATCTCTGGGTGATATGGGGAACACCTCTTTTATTGGTTGGAGAAACCCTTGGCTAGCACACTATCTCTCCATGCAGGTGACCTGTGGTGAGCAGTCCATTCTGGGAAACAGGACTGAGGTCCTGGGAGACGGGAGGACCTCACCATATATTGGCTCTTCCAAAGCTGTAACATGCAGTTTCCTTGTCCCTCCAAATTAGGCACATGGGAACAGAGAGGGTCTGTCACCTTTGGGAGGTACTCTAAACATATTTTGCACTCATATTTAGCCCTTTGTCTCCTCTGATGACCATAATAAATGATGCCTCCCTTAGAGTGCCTCTCCAAATAATGAAGTAGACCCAAAGAAGTTAGAGTAAGCTTTTAACTTGTGTGGTTTGAATGAGCTCATATGTTTGAATACTTGGTCCCAGTTTTTGGAACTGTTTCGGAAGGATTAGGAGGTGTGGCCTTGTTGGAGGAGGTGTGTCACCAGAGAATGGCTTTGAGGTTTCAAAAGCCCACACCATTCCCAGCTAGCTCCTGCTGCCTATTGGTTGTGTCCTAAGATGTGAGCTCTCAACTATGCTGTAGGGCCTCTCCTGTCTGCTTGCTGCCCTACCCCCACCCCCACCATGGTGGTTATGGACTCTAATCCTCCAAAACTGTAAATTCCAATCTAAACACATCCTTTTGTGAGTTACCTTGGTCGTGGTGTTTTGTCGCCATAATAGAAAAGTAAGAAGACACCTTGTGGACCAAGCAGGCTGACTAGGACAAGAACAAACTGGCTGCTCCAAGTCTTGGACTCACTGTAGCATTTATTGGGGTGGCATGAAACTGTGTTCTGCTCAGGATGATGAGGACCATGGCCATAAAACATGTGCTCCACCTTCCTAAACCTACTGAGAAGGGAACCGTCTGTTGTTTGAATTAAAAGTTGTTTCGCGTGATCCAAAATCCAGCATGGGATGTTTGAAGCAGGAGACAGCTAGCTGTTTTTATTATGTGAGTTTACCTTTTAGCTTTAGTTAGCTTTGGGCTAGAAAGTAGTGACTAGCTGAAATAATATCATGAGTTGGCCTTCAGGTCTGTGGCTGGTTAAAGTTCCTATTTTGACTCGTCTTTAACCTAACAGGTATAAGCTACAAGCTGCTCTTTTGGGCTCATTTGCAGCGAAGTAGTGACTGGCTGGGCTGGAGGGTTGGGTGCTTGCTGAAAGGTTAGCAGTAGAACATTGCTGCTGTCCATTTCCCTGTAAATTCCGTGCTTTCTTTCTACTTTACAGCAGAATAATCATGGCACATTTGTACCACATTTTCTTAAACCATTCACCTGTTATTGGATGTTTAGGTTTGTTCTAGCTTTTCAGCTGTTGTGAATAGGGCAGCAATAAAAAACGTGTGTGTAAGTCTCCCTTGAGCCCTTCAGGTGTATGCCCAGGAGGGAGATGGCCGGCTCCTCCGGTAGTTCTCTTTTTAGTTCCTGAGCTCTCCAGACGACCTGTACAAGCTGACACCCTCTCAGGAGCGTGTAAAGGCTCCTCCTTCCTCACTATTGCCATCACTTGTTGTCATCTTTGTTTTGGCTTTTATTTTGTCTTTCCAGATAGGGTCATCATAATAAGAAGCCTGGCTGGCCTCAAATTTGTGTTGCTCCTCACGCCTCTGCCCCCAGGTGCTCGCATTGCAGGCAGGCGCCACTATTCTTGCTTGCTTTCTTAATGAGAGTCATGACTCGTGTGTGATAGAATCCAGAAGCAGTTTCAGTTTGCATTTCCCGGATAGCTGAATATATCAAAGACTCTTTCAAATGTGTATTGGTCATTGTATTTCTTTTCTTTTCTTTTTTTTTAGCCATCTCTGTTCAATTTATTAACCTATTGATCAATTAAATTATCTGGTGTTTAATTTTTGCTGTTCCATATAGACTGCTGATGTGAATCCCCTATCTGATATATAGTCTACAACAGTTTCCTCTTCCGGAAAAGCCACTCTTTATAGGTGGAGAAACCCAAACCTCAAACATAATTTGAGGACTTACTCCAGCTTCAATGTGCACCTTAGGTGCATATAGGTCAGTAGGGATCTGTCAGCCCATAGGTGTTTAAGTACATGGCCGCATCATTGGAATCCTCTACTTTGGACAACTATGACCTATCACAAATTGTTAGGATCTGAGACTTTTGAGTATTTTGCAAGTAGCGAGAATTCAATAAGAAAAAAGGATATCACATAGAAGGGTAGCCATGCCCACACACTGTCCTTCCAGGAGAGGATGACATCAGATAGGAAGTTAGCTGAGCTCACACTCTATGGAAGATGTCACGTAGAAGGCTAGCCACGCCCACACACTGCCCTTCTGGGAGAAGATGACATCATATAAAAATTTAGCTGAACTCACATGCTGTCCTCCTGGGAGATGATGATGTCACATAAAAGGCTAGGTGAAGCCACACACTGTCCTGGGAGATGATGACATTGTGTAGAAGATAGCTGAGCTCACACACTGTCCTTCTGGGAGAAGATGATGTCACATAGAAAGTTAGCTGAGCTCACACACTGCCCTTCTGGGAGAAAATGACGTCACATAGAAGACTAGCTGAGCTCAAACACTGTCCTTCTGGGAGAAGATGACGTCACATAGAAGACTAGCTGAGCTCACACACTGCCCTTCTGGGAGAAAATGACGTCACATAGAAGGCTGGCTGAGCTCACACACTGTCCTTCTGGGAGAAGATGACGTCACATAGAAGGCTGGCTGAGCTCACACACTGTCCTTCTGGGAGAAGATGACGTCACATAGAAGGCTGGCTGAGTCACAAACTATTCTTCTGGGAGAAGATGACGTCACATAGAAGGCTGGCTGAGCTCACACACTGTCCTTCTGGGAGAAGATGACGTCACATAGAAGGCTGGCTGAGTCACAAACTATTCTTCTGGGAGAAGATGACTGCTTTTGCTTGCTTCACTTCCTAGGCTGTTTCTGTAACTTACTGGGTTTTTTTTTTTTTATCTTTTTCAGTATTGCCTGTCAGGGCATCCAACTTTACCTTGCAATGTGCTTAAATTCAAATCTACCACTATTATGTTGGACTGCGGACTGGACATGACTTCCACCCTCAATTTCCTTCCATTGCCTCTTGTTCAAAGGTATGTGCTGATGCATTCTGAGATAAAATGAGTTTCAGTTCCTGAAAAATGGTGTCCATTAGTATGAACATTACTTGTACCTTGTGTTGTCTCATGCATTTGCTTTGTCCCCTTAAAACTTCTGTCCAAATAATTTCCTTCAGTTGTGTTGGTGGAAAGTGCTCTATTGATTTATTGACTGACTCTTTTATTCTAACTTCTTCTGGGCCTCTGTAAAATGTTTCTGAAACTGCTCAGTGCAACTGAGGTCATGTATATTTCATCTGTCTTCTTAATTCATGTAAGAGGTAATAAATGACTAACTGATGAGCTCCAGAATTGAGTTTTAGGATCATTTAACTGCCTTTTCAGGGGGTTGACTGAGTAAATGCTGACATTTCTTTTCTGTGCATTGTTTTTGTGTTAGTCATTTTAGGTCGTGTGTGTGTGTGTGTGTGTGCGCGCGCACATGTGTATCTCCCAAGTCCTTGTCTTAAGTCACCTAGTTTGCCTTGGCTCTACATGCAGCATTAGGGACACTAAACTAAGATTTTTGAGACGCTGGTTTCTCCATTTGTTTCTACTTAGACAGGGCAGTTTGTAAGAAAAGTGACTTTTAGAATAAATATGCTCACAGTAGCAAAAAAAGATGATAACCATGTATCAGAGATGAGATGGAAAAGCTATCTGAAATGAATTTAAGAGCTTAAAAGAATAGCGAACTGAGTAAACCATCTCATTCATCTCAGTCTTTCCTGAAGACAGCACTGACTACAGTGATTATTCACAACGATAACCCCGTGAACCATCCAGAAAAATTATAATCTGCCATTGATCTTTTTCTGAGATAAAGGATAGAACAAAGAGCCATGAGGACAAGGTCACAGATAATTTCAGATTACATTTTATGCAAAGTTGATGGGATTCACTTATAACAACACTCAGCACTGTAGAATATAGGTATTATCCAAGGCTGGGGGAAGATGGTGTTTACATAGCTGGGAGGTTACTTCTTATTTATAGAGCTGGATACTGTTGTCTTTTTTCCCCCATAAAGAACAGAATATTCATGATTTTGATGTTTATTAAAAATCTGCCCTATGTGGGACCAGGGATACTGATATCACAAAACTGATTTTGTACCCTCAAAGAGCATGGAGTCTTTCAGCAGAGAAAGCCAGTGCATAGCTGGAGACGGCCTGCACTTGAAGAAGCACCTAGTTCTGTGACAGATACTGTCTTTAGATACAATGAAGGCTTCTAAAGAGGACCCGCCTGCTCTGTGGGCTCTTGGATTCCCTTGACTACCAAAACCAGAATTGGTCAGACAGTACCAGCTTCATGTTGCCCTTCCTGCTAGTTCTCTTTAGGACCGGGAGGAGGGAAATACTCTTCTGACTATTTTTCCTTATTCTCACTTCAGAGGGAAGTAATACTGGAATGGCCAGCAGTCCGTGGAGTTCTTCCTAAAAAGTGTACTGGGGACTAGGGAGATGGCTCACTGAGTAAAGCACTTGCTGTCCAACTCTGAGGACTGGGATTCATATCTCCAGCACCCACATCAAAGCCAGGCAGGCGTGGCTACTTGCTTTTTCATCTTGGTTCTGGGGAGACAGAGTAGGGGACTCCCTGGGGCAGCATGGCCAGCTAGACTAGCTGAATCAGTGAGCTCTGGGCTAGTAAGTGAAGTGGAAAGGGATCAAAGAAGACGCTATCAGCCTCTGGCCTCCACACACGTGAATGCATGGTACACTACACAAATACATGTTTTTTTTAAAAAACCTGTAAGGTCAAAATGAGCATATCTATCTCATTAGTATGCAGACTTACTCTAAGATTTATTCATTTACTTTTAGTGTGGTATGTGTGCATGAGTTTGTATTATGTCCAGGTACCCTCAGAAGCCAGTAAAGGACACTAGATAACCTGAAAATGTAGTTACAGGTGGTTTTGAGAAGCCCAGTGTGGATGCTAGGAAACAAACGCGGGTCCTGTAAGAGCAGTACTCACTGAACTTCCGAGCTGTCTCTCCAGCCCCTGTGTGCTTATTTTATAGACCTGTATACACAGGATCACAGAAAGATTCCTTGGGTAAAAGGATATCACAGGTAGAGTTCAAGGTGATATAATCCACTTGTCAGCACTGAAGTCACAGCCCAGCACCGAACCTACATCTGCTTTCTCAGTCTACGAAGGCACCTCCACTACCTCCACTCACGGTGGGTGTTGAACACAAACAAGATAAAGCCAAGGTCGTTAGTGAGTGGAAGTTCTAAGTGCTCTCAGTATTTCATCTGCACTCTTCCCTTTCCTGCATAAACTCCTGTACTTTCCCCAGTTCTGTGCTAAACTGCCCTTTTCCCACATAACCACCCTTTGTTTTGGTTTTGGTGGTGCTAGGGAGTAAACCCGGGGTCGTGCACATGAAAGACAACATTCTCTTACCCAGTGATATTCCCAGCCCTGGGTATTTTTGAGATCGCATCTCACTGCGCAGGCTAGGCTGACCTCTGAGTCCCTATGTTGCCACAGCTTCCTGAGTGCTATGATCACAGGCACATCCCATGATACCCAGCTGTTTTATTCTGTTCAGACAGGATTTCACTGTGTAGGCTGTTCTTAAAGTTGAGGTCCTCATGCTTCGTCCTCACAGTTGCTGGGGTGTTAGGCAAGGACCACCATAGCCTGCTGTAAAATGGATTCTTAGGCTTAGTACACCATGGTTAGTTCTCATCTTCTCTGTTATTTTGGGTAGGAACCACTGCTGGTAACTGTTCACTGTGTTTAATTGTATGGTGAATGTTAAATCATCATGATTTCACCAAAGGCTATAATGTATTTAGGATAATTCAATTTTTGTTTTGCAGCCCCAGGCTGTCTAATCTTCCTGGCTGGTCTCTAAAAGATGGAAATGCTTTTTTGGACAAGGTAAGACTAAAATGCAAACTGCAGCCTGCCTGAACACAGTGAAAAGCTGTCCTGTCCTGCTGGAGCCGTGCTGACGACTCGGGACTCACTGTGTTTTCATGTGTGTTCTGTTCCAAACCCTGCGATTCATGTTAAGACCTCTCATACTTGATAATTACTGTCTCTGAGTAACTTTAGAGACTCTCTGTGTTTGGCCTCAGGTCACATTTGTGTCTGTGACAATCTTAAATACTTTGCAAATTTATCACCAAAGGAAGAAAACTGTCTGCAGTTGTAATTAGGGTCTCAAAGGTGATGCTTATCAGCGTTTGGTCAGCTTATTAAATGAGATCCCAATGCTTAAAAAAATTAAAACTGTGACATAGGCAGCAGTAGAAGATTAAAACATGCAGAGCATCTCTACTCCACTCCGTGGTCCTCTAAATCATCCATCCTCGCCTGAGCTTCAAAATTAAAAAGCTGAATGAGAAAGATCTTTCCCATGATTCATCTGAGTGAGACAGTTACCGCTTATAATGGACACTGCTGCAGACGCGTGGGCTTTCTTCAGAATTAATTCCTGTAGCTGCACCCCAAACTCTAGGGCAACCCGGATGCCTGATTTGAAACTAGATTTCCCTCATAGCTGACTATGAAACGATGTGACATTCAGGAGCCTGTGTGCCTGATTTCAGCCGGGGTCTCCTGCTGACCATAAATCATTATCCCCGAGAAAGGCTCCAGAGCATTGCCAGTGAAATGACTTGCATGTGTACGTGGGAGTGTTTCATTACAAGGGAGTGGTGAGTGAGAGAGAGCAACATTGGGAGTGTTCGGAATGACAATGAGTCTCCAGCGGGCCTTTACCGCAGGATGTGCACCGCTGGCGGCAGCACTCTGAAGAGGTAGATCGCAGTGCCCTCTTAAGGTCATACAATTAAAACTGAAACCACCCTTGGTGTGGCTCATTTTTTGTCTTCCAAATTTTACTTTTTTATTGCTTCTTTGGGAGTTTCACATCATGCACCGTAATTCCATTCACCTCCTGGTCCCCCCATAACCTCCCCTTACCCTCGTAGCACCCCACACACAAAAGAAGATTTTTAAAAATCAAAACAAAGCAAGCAAACAGAAACAACAAAACAAACAAAAAGACCTCTTTGCTTCCTTCTTTCCTGCCTCTCTAACACCTCCGTTTTAGCCTCATCTTGGAGGAGCTGGGAATTCCCCCATTAAACATAATTAATTGCTCATTTGTTTTTAGCTAGCTGTTCTATTGTAATTAAGGATTGTTCATCTCTCTCTCTCTTTTTTTTTTTTTTTTGGCTCATCTTCTTGGTAGTTAAACAGTACTCACAAGAACGCGTTGATGGGGAAGAAGTGTTTAAGACCCCAATAAAGACTTTAAAATTCCTAAGGATAGTAACATAGTTGACGCCCTGTCTCAACGCAGAGTAATTCAGATTGAGGTAAATTTAGATACATCTGTGTGGATATGTAGAAATATCTGTTGGGTGACTTGTGAAAGCATGGTAGAACTAAAGTTATGTATTTCACTTTCCAAAGAGAGCGAAGTTCACTGTCAAGTCCTGACTGGTTTGATTGTAAAATCATAGGTGTGTGCTTGATGATCCAGAAACTCCACCCCTTGTTTAAAAGTGCCAGTGGCTTTCCAGGGGACATGGCAGGCAACCTGTCAGTGGCCAGCCCGCGTCTCCAGCCTTTCCAGTCCCCTGTGCTCTGGCATAGTTTCAGCCACTCTTATCTGTGTGACCTCGTCTGGGAGTTTTTCCTGATACTGCTCCAACATGGGAACTGGCAGGTTGAGGTTCTAGAATCTACTCTCATTTCTCAGTAGACTCAGGACAGTTTGATTCGCTTCTGAGTGGCCACAGGGGAGTGAACAGAGCTGCTCTAGTGGAATGTGGCGCCATGCATGGCCATCTCCAGACACCATGCCTTCTGTTTGCCACCCTCCCCTGCAGGGAACCGCTACCAGAAAACCGGCACCCTGTCCAAGCTACTGCTCTCAGAATCTTTTCTCACAGCCAGCCTTTGGGAGACCCCAGACTCGGTGTGCTTGTAATTTTGGGCAGTAGCCTTTGAGGTAGGAAGTTATAGGGTCCCATTTTTAAGACATAAGCTTTCTTCTTTTGAATAAATATGTTTGGTTTGTGCTCCTTAGTAAGTACACACTCTGTGAAGCAGACAGTAAGTACGTGCATTGTGGTGGTGGCAGCTTTGATCCCTGCCCCCCACTCTCACTCCTCCCTCCTTACTAGGCCCCTTGCCTTCAGCTCTTGATAGGTGGAAGAAAGGCTCCTAAGTAATCTCTCTGGGACTGGACTGCCAACCTGACATAGCAGAATCCCCAGAGATCCTTATCATAAAAACAAGGTCCATGACTCCCTCTCCAGTATCTGGTCTCTTAGATATTAGATAGGGCCCAGGGAGCTTTGATTTGGTAACTAGTTCTTGGAAATCACTGGATTACAAATGGTAGCAGAGCATGCATTCTCTGTAACTTCTTAAAGAGACATCGGGGAATGTGCATTCAAACCCTCAGTCTGCCACCAAGATGCGCTTCCACCCTCAGTCGGGCTCCTAGCCAGCCTGAGCCTAAAGAGGGAATAGTTTGTCTAAAAATAACCTCCCACCCTCCAAGTTAGGTGTGGAGGTTGAATTTTTTTGGTACTGTGTCTATTAAGTGTCTCTTAGTATTTTTCCTCCCCATCTCTTTTAGGAGCTAAAAGAATGCTCAGGTCACGTGTTTGTGGATTCTGTGCCTGAATTCTGCCTACCGGAGGTAAGATGAAAGCGATTCTTGTTGGAAGCAAAGCATCCTGTAATCAGCACTGAAGTCAGGCACACATAGTTAAGGGTCATGACCCTGAGCCCTCCCTCGCGAGTTACTGCATTTGTCACTTAAGAATCGGTGGGGCGGTTCCCCATCTGTTCCATATCCCAGGTGCTGCATTTATTTCAGCAGAACACAGGTGGCACTGACTGTCTGTCGCAACCTTGACTTGATGGTCAAGAATGTGGGGCATGTGGATTAGTGCCCCAGAGTGCAAAACTTCTCAGTAGGACACTTAGATTTCACAGTGCACCTTTGGTTGTGCTATTCATATAAGTAGAGTTCAAAAGCCATAGATCAGTTTTCAAGCAAGATTATGTGACTTAAAAGGTAATCATCATTGTTTTAAGGTAGAACCATATTGCTGTTAGGACTTGGAGAAAATATGAATGTGGTAGAAACAGGAGAGGCACCAACTCTAGACCAATCACAGACCCATGGCACTCCTTTGACTATCTGTTTCCCTCCGACCTACACTGTGTCGTAGGTGATGCAGTGCAGCAGTCAGCAGTCACTGCATGACTGTGACCCTGTCTGCAGTGTAGACAACCAAATGCTTGTACACAACACTTTTAAAGGTAAATTATCTTTTATCCCACTAAAAGTATGTAAGTAAATATGTGAATGTCAGTGAATAAATGTGCATAAATTTAATATTAAATTATTGGGGGGAATGTTTATGTAATCATGTATCTTAGATACATAAATTAAGAATGAGGTTTTTTTTTTCCTACTTTCCTCAGCAAATTTTTCCATGATTCTGGGCTCTGTGGGCTGACTGTTCTATTTTATTTATTTATTTTTAATTAATTTATTTATTTTGTATAAAGTTTTCTGTCTGCATGCCAGAAGAGGGAACCAGATCTCAGTACAGATGATTGTGAGCCACCATGTGGTTGCTGGGAATTGAACTCAGGACCTCTGGAAGAGCAGCCAGTGCTCTTAACCTCTGAGCCATCCCTCCAGCCTGATTGGTCTATTCTAAAGAGAACAGTCAGGTTCCCTTTTGTGTCCTTCCATGTGAGGAGAGGGGTCTGCTTTTGAGTTTCACTGTCACTTTAACAATCACTCCTATGGTTTTCCTCTGTATTTGTCCCTCTGCTGCTCTGTCTTAATTTCCTTTTTTGAAAGTGGTTCTAGAAGTAGCAGGGAGTAGAACCACCTCCACCATAAGGATGTTGTCTTGCAAGTACAGGGCAGAGTGTGGTGTTAAGGCTAATAGATGTGGGATGTTGCATAGGTTTGTTGTTTCCATGTGCTGTACAGATAGTGTGGCATTACTCCTGAGGAGATGGGGACAAGCCTCTGTTCACCTCAGATAGAGAACCAATAATAAACCAAGGAAAGAAAGCCATCAAAGTGCAACTTGGCAAAACAATGAATTTTACTGCTATTACTTTAAGGAATACGCCTGGGGTTACAGGAAAGAAATGACTCAAAGACAGTTACTTTGCTAAAATCCCACCCCAGCATGGATGATGGCTCACAAAAGATAGAAACCTGGAGTGTACTGCACAACTTATAAGTAGCGGAACAAGTCCAGGAGTGTCTCTTCTAGAGAGCTCAGTTTGTTTAAGCCTCTTTCAGGCAGCTCTGCTAGTCTGAGTGTGTTCTCTGCAGCCCTTCCTGCTTATATATACTTGAGGAAGAGGAAGCTTGGGGAATCAGGTCAGTTTTAGGGCCTTCCTGGAACCTTTGGGTTGTTTACTTCCTGGATTTTAATGAACTCCTCTGCCGGATGGAAGGCTTGACCTCCCTCGACAACACTGCGTCTCATCTGAGATGGAATATTTGTCTTAGAGAAACCGCTGCACAGCACCATGGATGCCATTGTCCTGGCAGTGAGACACTCTTGTCCTTTACACACATGCTGGTGATGCTGGCAGCTTTGTTGTCCCTCTCCCAGAAAATATCCACATCCCAGATGGCTCACTGCTTCTTAGCGTTTGCTCGTGTCATCGGTATCTTTGTTACTTCTCTGAGCAACAGCCCCACAACCCATTCTCCCACCTCACACACTGCGGTGGCCCAGCTGTGCTCATCTTGGGTCTATCACATGCACATGGCTGGGGTTAACTCCTCTCTAACAAAGAGTTGCCAGCGGTGAGCTGCAGGGAATCACTTTTCCCACAGTCCCTGCTTGAGTCCGTCCTGCCCTCCACTAGTGTGCAGAGGCTTGTTGGGTGGGAAGGCAGAGGAGTTCTTGGAAAAGCACACAGGGTGCTACCACGCAGGGTGCTGTCACAGGAGGGGTACATAAAAAGCCCCCTCGGAAGCTGGGCGGTGGTGGTGCACACCTTTAATCCCAGCACTCTGGAGGCAGAGGCAGGCAGATCTCTGTGAGTTCAAGGCCAGCCTGGTCTACAAAGCCAGTTCTAGGACAGATTCCAAAGCTACACAGAGAAACCCTGTCTAGGAAAGAAAGAAAAAAAGAAGCCCCGTTGGAGTTCTAAGAGGTGACCGCCATTCTCTTGTTTTCTCCTCTATGAATACGGTGGTCAAACATTGAAAAGTCAAAAAGTTAAAAAACAATAATGAAAAAATATTGTTGTCTTTCTCTTTGACTATTTGCTAAACTTGCAAGATCAGAGTGATCCTGGTGAGCCAGCCACATTCTCGCAGCTAGCCATCCTACCCCGCTGTCTGCTGTCCGTATCAGGACACATCCGCCGTGAGAGAAGGGTGGTGTTGCGGGAAAGGCCTCATTATTCCAAAGAACCAAAACTCCTACCTTGCACTCTGACAGCATCATTTGTCAGTCGCGTCCTGCTGATCTGTGTGCCGGCACAGACACCCATCACCCCTCCCTCTCTCTTCAGACCGAGCTAATAGACCTGTCTACAGTCGATGTGATTCTCATCTCTAACTATCACTGCATGATGGCGCTGCCATACATCACCGAGCACACGGGATTCACGGGCACAGTGTATGCCACAGAACCCACCATGCAGATCGGCAGGTGAGAGCGGTGTGGCTGCCAAGCTCCTTCAGCGGCCGCTGTTGAGTGGGTTATCAAGAGGGTTTGGATTTCTTGCCCAGGATCAGGGAAGAGTAGGCTGCTCTCCAGACACAAGAATGCTCACTGGAGATCCCTGGAGACCGGTGCCCCGGCAGCCCCAGTCTTTCTTTTAGCATAACTGAGAGGAGTGTTCCTAGGCAACCCCTCTGTAGATGATGCTAGATAGGACAGAGACCTAGGAAGATGCCACAGAGATCCAGAGCAAAGAGCTTCAGAGCAGGGGAACTTGGCATATTTAAATGAAGAAAGAGAAACTGTACTGCTTTGCTTTGAAAATATCCCCTTTTCTTGATTTACTATGGGCTATTAATAGAGGCAGCTTGTAGAAAGCAAGGAAAGAAGAGTAATTAAGCAGTTAAGTTGTCCTTCCTTGGTGACAGAGTGAAATATAGCGCTCTGAGGATTTAAGACTAAGCAGTCCTGCGCCTGGAGAGATAACTCAGCAGTTAGAAGGCTTCCTGCTCCTGGAGAAGACCTAGGCTCAGTTCCCAGCACCCACATCAGTCAGTTTACAACCACCTATGACTTCTGTTCCAGGGGATCTTGCTCCTGGCTCAACGGGCCCCTGCAAGCAGGCATGCATATGTAAGCATGCACACTCATATATATGTGTACACGTTAAGAAAATAAAGAAACTTTTTAGATGATTTATCTGTTCAGTGTTTTGCCTGTGTGTATATCTCTGCACCACTCCTGTGCTTGGTTCCTGTAGAGGTCGGTAGGAGGTATCAGATCCCCTAGAACTGAAGTTTCAGATAGTTGTGAACCGCCGTGTGGGTTCTGGGAACTGAACCTAAGTCCTATACAGAAGCAACAAGTGTCCTAAACCCTTGGGCCATCTCTCCAGCTACGAAAATAAATAAATCTTAAAAAATAAAACTTACAGTCAGGCCGTGGTGTGGGCACACACCTTTAATCCCAGCACAAGCAGAGGCAGGTGGATCTCTAAATTCAAGGCCATCCTGGTCTTCAGAGTGAGTTTCAGGACAGCCAAGGCTACAGAGAAACCCTGTCTCAAAAAAACAAGCAAACGCTGGGCGTTGGTGGTGCACGCCTTTAATCCCAGCACTCGGGAGGCAGAGACAGGCAGATCTGTGTGAATTCGAGGCCAGCCTGGTCTATAAGAGCTAGTTCCAGGACAGACAGGCTCCAAAGCAACACAGAGAGACCCTGTGTAAAAAAAAAAAAAAAAAAAAAAAAACAAGCAAACAAACTAAATTAAAATCTTTATTATAATCTTTAGTCAACCAAAAAGGTCATGCTTCTCTAAGCCTTCACAGTATAGGTGACTGCTGCAAGTTATCATAGAATCAGTTGCTGAGAGAAAAGGAAAAAAACATGTAAGGAAAATTATTACTGGGGTAATAAAAATCCATAATGTATTGCTTTGAAATAACCAAATAAGTTAAAACTTTTAGAATCCAATATTCAGGTTGGAGGAGTGCTATAAGCTGTTAGGTTGTCTTACAGCTGTCCAGCAGGATGAACTAGTGATGAGAAGTGAAACAGTCTGCAATGTGAAAATATCACCTGCAGTGCATACAAAAACAGTGAGGGATTCCAGGGACCAGAGAGGGCCATTATAGGAAAACAAGGCAGCAGTGTAGTGAGAGAAAGAGCTGCGAGTATTAGGCTGTAGGCTGAGAAAGGTGGTGCTTAAGGATGGGTTCTGTGGGGCATCCCAGAGCACTAATGAGCCTGGGGCTCAGAGCTTGCCAGCACTCCCCCTGGAGACAGAAGTAGTTAGGGAAACAGATGAACGCCACACCACCTGTTTGAGTTTCTATTGCCATTAACTTTGTATATTGCTGTTGTCTATGCATTTGTACGGAGAGGCTATTAACCAGTGTGGGTTGGCTGTATTAGAGCATGAACTAGATTCAGATGTTGAAAATGTATTTCTAGGTAAGTGGGAAAGTGAGTATATGGTGGGGGGGAGGGGTCAGTCTCATTCTGTTGCCTAAAACTCATGGCAGTTCTCCTGCCTCAGCATCACAAAGCTGGAATGACAGACATGAGCTGCCATGCTCAGCTCTTATCTCTAGCTTTTTGATTATCTCTGGTTTTCAGTATCCATTCAGCCCAGGGCCCACTGGGTGCGGCACTCCTTGGACTCCCTTGCCTGTATTCGGTGTGCCACCTCGGGATGGCAGAGGTCTGTCCCGCTGCTAATCTTTGGGCAGATTTCAAGCTAACTCTTGAGGTCTCCCTCTAAGTGAAGCACTTCTGATTCCCAAAGCAATCGTCAGCTTCTTGCATCAGTTTGAAGTGTCTCGTGAGACAGGCTAGAGGGAGGTGGGCAAATCCACCTCTCCAGGCTACAGTGTTAGCAGCAAATTGTTCTCCGATATTCTTCATGCTTTGTTTCAACGCAGGCTTCTCATGGAAGAGCTGGTGAATTTCATCGAAAGAGTGCCAAAGGCCCAGTCTGCCTCCTTGTGGAAGAATAAGGATATACAGCGGTGAGAATACCCTCTCTTGTTGGCTACAGAGCTTCACGAGGCTCTTTGGGTCTCATTTTATGCTTCAACACAGACCTTGTTAGGATGAAAGGTGAAAGGGCCTCATTTAATTCACAGAGTCAGACTCCAGCTGGGTGTGGGAGTTTTGGCTGTACATGGCTCTACCATGGAGATTCTGGGTCTCATGATTCAGGTCACTTGGGTCTTACCAGGAATGTCTTAAGAGAGATTCACCACAGTGCTGTTGACACTCAGACAGTAAAAAGCTATGGATGGCAAGATGGCTCCATGGGTGAAGTTGCTTGCCAGCAAGCCTGAAGACCTGAATTTGATCCCCAAGACCTGCATGGTGGGAGGAGAGAACCAAACCTCACAGGTTGGCCTCTGACTTCTACACAGGTCTTGTCACATATACGCCCATGCACAAACATCATACCACAATAAATACTCAAATAGTTTTTAGAGTAAGAAAATAATGTTTGCTACTTGAGGAAGCTGAGGTGGACATTTCTTAGAAGATGTCAAGCAACTGGAGGAAAAGATTTTCTTATATAAAGTCTGGGGGCTGGGGTGATAACTCAGTGGATAAAGTCCCCACATTCATGAGGATCATAGTTGAGAACCCCAAAACACATGTAAAAGTGAGCAGGTCATCCCAGCACTTATGAAGCAGAGACAGGCTCCCTGGAGCAAGCTGGCTAGACTGGGTAGAACTGATAAACTCTGGGTTCAGCAAGAGGTCCAGCCTTAATGAGGATCATAGTTGAGATCCCCAAAACACACCTAAGAGGGAGCAGGTCATCCCAGGGAAGCAGAGACAGGCTGCCTGGAGCAAGCTGGCTAGACTGGATGGAACTGATAAGCTCTGGGTTCAGCCCAAAGGTTCAGCATCAGTAAATAAAGGGAGAGCCATTGAGGAAGATGCTTTGGGTCAGCTTTGGGTCTCCACACATGTGAACACATGCATGTACACCACTCCCACGCGCGCGCACACATATACACCCACACTCCAGTTGTGAAGAGGAGCTCAGCTTTCATGTCATGGGATGGTGAGAAATTCATTGTTGGTGAGTGTGGGTAGAGAGGTGAAGGGGGCAGGTTTAGTGGGGTTATGTAGTCTCTTACCTGTGAGGTTAAGGCTGGCTCCCCATTGAGTATGTGCAGGTCAGGAGTAAAGGCTTGTAAGGAGAATGACATGACCATATTTGTTTTTGAAGAAAGGAACTCTGGAAGCAGCATGGGAGGGAGGCAGTCTGCAGAGATGGACACCAGGAGACCAGCAGGGGGATCATTCCAGAACAGATAACAAAAATCTGAATTAGGGTGGTAGTAGTGAGCATGAAGAAGACTACAGCTTCAGAGAAGCTTCTGAGCTGAGATTTAAAGGGAGCTGCAAGATAATAAACAGAAAGGCGAGTGGAAGCCTAGGGACAAAGGGTGTTTCCCAAAACACAGGTTTGCGGGTGGTGGTGACATGCCTGTAATCCCAGCACTCTGGACTGCAAGCCATGCCAGCCTGGGCTGCATAAACAAATTCCAAGTCTGTCAGAGGTACATGCTAGAAACCATGTAAAGAAAAGACAAAGGAAAGCAAGTGGTAGAATGGAGATGAGCCCTGGGTGTGACTATCCCTAGAGTTTTAGCCAGAGTGAGTGCAAGGACTAAGAGACTAATGTCAGAGGTTATGGAAAGGAGAAGTACCACAGAGGGAGCAAGGGGTGGCTTGACTCCTCGTCCACTTTGACCTCCACCGGCAGTGCAGAGGACACCAGCCAGCTTTGGCTTGGACTGTTCAGCAACCCCTGCTGCTGCCCCCGCCCTCGCCTTCTGCTCTTAGCATGGAAAGCCTGGAGTTCAAATTAGTCTGTGCTTTTTACCATTCCTGATCCTGCCCCCTTTTCCAGTTGCCCTGACCTTTACCCCCAGATCAGTGATAATGGCAGTCACCTTGGCTTCCGAATGTCTTTGATTTTGCCGGTCTTCCTGTGAGAGAGTGTGTGTGTAGCGGGGTTACCCTGTTTTTGTGTTCTAGAGTTTAGGTACAAGTCTCCTCTATCTGTTCCTTGTGTGTGCTGCTTATTTAACCTGTGGCTTGCTTTTTCTGCCAGACAGTGTTCTAAATGCGTTACCAAGGATAACTAATAATTTGGTGAGGTAAGCAGCGGCCTTGTTACAGTTTACAGGAGAGAAGTGCCAAAGACATTCTTAACCTCCCCAAGGTCGTCCCGCCAGTGAAGTGATAGGTCCCGATAATTCGGGCTACAGAGTTCATACTCCCACTCCTCCGCTGAGTCGCTCTTTGAGGGCGTGTCCTGCAGGCCCCCTTGTGTGGTGGAAAGGGAAGCAAGTGTGCTGCACCCTTTCTCCTGTCTTGCTTGGATCTTCTGGATGTCTCCTTGGTTAGTAGGATGGTGTGCGAGTGTCTTCACATCGCCTGGGTGTACCCACAGCCAAACTGTCTTATCTCTGTTTAAATGGCCTCCTTCATCTGGCCACTCCCACACAGTGATACATGGTCATATCCCCTCCTTGTGTTTCATTTAAAGTCTCAGCTCCCTTTCTTCTCAGCCCTTAACTGTGCCACAGTTTGCCTTGAGCACACTGGACCCTATGGGACCCCAGGTCTCAATAACCTCCCTCCTTAAAAATCATAAGATTGTGTTATCTTTCCCTGGAATAGACCGATACGCCTTGCCTCCCTTACTTATTTTTATTTCCTCTTGTTAAGTTTATGTCCTGTGTACTCAGCTGCAAATCGTTTTGGCACATCAGAAGTAGTATTCAAAGGCCGGTGTCCCTGACTTCCCAAACCCTGGACCAAATCTTCAGAGTCTTCATTTGCCTTCTCTGTGACCTTGAGCATAGTCCCTTTTCCCCCCTTGCCACCCATTTATTGTAAAACAACAAGATAACTTGCTCCCCGAGTAGTGTCAATATGTATTAGGAAGAGTGGATGGAGCTGGAAAGAAGGGAGGGTAAGGGTAGGGCCCTGGAGGTTATTCGGGAGATGCTCAGCAAAAAGTGTTAGTTGAAACAGAACCACCAACCGGTGGACAAAAAGTAGAAAAGGAAAAGGCACCTTGGAAGAGGAGTAGAGACACTGCACACTGCTGGAGAAGATGCCTGTGCATTCTGGCCCTGAGTGGGTCTTGTATTTTGGCTTTGGAACACATGATGAGCCTTCGTTATTAATGGCAAAGGGGATAGTTTCATTATGGGAAAGAATATGCTGAAGTGAGGAAGCAAAATCTCCAGCTTTGTTCTTTTTCTATCATGGATAAACTCAGCACAAATATTAGAACTGGCCTGAAAACTGGAGCGCTCTTTGAGGCTGGTGATGACTCATTAAGGAAGGAAAGCACCTTCCCCGCAAGCACGAGTTCCCACCTCAGCACGTTCCTTAAGGCCAGGTACTGTACATCTGTGACCTGGTGCTGGGGGAGGGGTAGACAGAGACAGGCAGACCCCAGCGGCCAGCTAGCCTGCAAGTCTAGCGTAAATAGCAAGCTCCAGGTTCTGTGAGATTTTTGTCCCAAAAATAAGGTAGAAAATAATAGAGGACATTCTATATCAATCTGTGGCTCTCCCTTCCCACTCAAGGAAACACATCTGTGTGTGTGTCTGTCGGGGTGGGGGTACTGTTATAGCCCAGAGAAAAAATTCTTTTTAAAAAAGGAAGCAGAACTTTTTAAAAAGGCTCTTTATTCTTTAATTGGTATCAGACAGCAGAGTCTAGAGTTTCCCCTTGAGTTAGGTACTAGAAGTGCTTTGTTGGTCGGCTGAAGGGTTGGGTGCTGAAGGATGCCTTCTACCTTTAGGTTCCTCTGATACCTAGTGTTCTGAGGGACCAAGGCATGCTGCACTGAGAACTGGGTTTCTATGGCCTAGTTTATTGAATGTTTCCCCCCGGGGATGCAATCCATGACTTTTCTAAAATAGAGGCATGATATAGGGCCTGGACTGGTGTCACACTCTTGATTGAAGCATCTGGGGGCACACTGAGTGTGTCTTGGTTGTTTAGAAATGTGAGCCTCCAAATCTACCCTTCTTTCCTTTCCTTTTTCTTTTTTCTTTTTTTTTTTTTTAAGAAGTTCAAATCTGGCTGCTTTATAAGTGATTTTTTAAAAATCTTTTTTAAGTGTTGGCTTACACATTAAAATAAAATCCTGTGTGATTCAAGCAAATCACTGGGTGTCGGATTTGAAACTTGAGCCCCCTAATTTTACTTCAAACTACACAGGGATTCTCAAAATAGATCTTGGTCAAGTGCCTAGAATTAATGCATGTAAGTAGTTAGAGTTAGTAATAAGGCCATCAAGTAAAGAAAACAATAAATTAAAAATTCTCAAGCTCATTGGTCAAAAAAAAATCTGGCAGATTCTCTTAAATCATTTGGAGTTGGTTTGAATTCACATTTGATTTATTATTAGGATGTATATTCAAAAATCCTATTAGTCTTGCTTTCGACAGTTGTGTGACTTTCTGCCTCAGTTGACATGTCCCTGAGATTTATGCAGAAGATGTTAGCTATCCTTCTTCCTAATTTTGACACTACAGTATACTCTTCCTAAAAAAAAAAGAAATGGAGTTTTGAAGAGAAAACCCACACAATGGAATTTTCTTACATAAGCCTTAAAGATTAGATTTTTAATGAGCAGTTTTAAAGCAAAATGTTCCACCTAAGAAGCTACTCTGGTGTCTGGTATTTTTAATATGAATATTTTATGAGGTTAGATTCCATAGTCATAATTAAGAATAAATTTTTATTAGGCATTACTAGGTGTGATGGTGCACACCTGTAATTCTGGCACCGGGTAGGTAGGGATCAGAGGCAGGAGAAACGTTCAAGGGCAAGCTGGGATACTAGTGAGATTCTGCATTTTAAAAAACATGATAAAAATCATAAGATATTGTCATAATCTCATAAGCGTTAAGGAGTTAAGAACATAAGAGGAAGGTTCGCTGGCTTCCAATGCATATTAAAGGTGTTATTCTTTCGCTCTGACATTCCTCGGCTATTTGCTGAGGAATTTATTGAGCCTAACTATATAATAGGACAAAATTTAGAAAGTATGGGCTTAGCAGTCACACAGAAGGGAGGGAGAATTTAGCTCAGTTTCTTGGTAGCTGAATCAGTTCGTTTCTTCTAAGCTCTATTTTCTCATTTGTAAAATTGAGATGGATGTTAACCACTTTGCAGGGTATCGAGTAGATCAAATGAGTACTGGGTAAGCGTCTTAAAATAGTTCTTACCTACTTGGCGGTGGTGGCGCACACCTTTAATCCCAGCACTGGGGAAGGCAGAGGCAGGTGGATCTCAGTGAGTTGGAGACCAGCCTGGTTGGCAGCATGAGTTCAAGACAGCTAAGGCTGTTACACAGAGACCCCCCCTTGTCTCAAAGGAAGAGAGAGACAGAGACATATGCACACAGAGAAACCAGTCCTTACCCCCTTTAGTAAAACATTTGGTGTTGTAGTTTGCATGAGAAATATCCCCCATAGACTCATGTATTTGTATATTTGCTCCCCAGTTGCTGGTGCTGTTTGAGTGGTTATGGGATGTATAGGCGTTGCAGCATTGCTGGAGGAAGTACATCATTGTGGAACAGACCTTTAGAGGGTGTGATCTTGCAGGCTTTGAGGGTTTCTAGCATCTCCCTACATCCTGTCTAGTCTCTATGCTTCCTGTTTCTGCTGCTGTGCCTCCCCCACCATTACAAACTCTAATCTCTAACCCTCTGGAACCAACCATAAGCCAAAATAAACCTTTTCTTCCTTACGTTTCTTTCAGTTTTACAACAGTGATAAAAAGCGACTAATTATGGCAGCCAGAGCACACCTGCCTTCTAGGCCAAGTTCATCTGAGATGCCACCCTTCCTGTTAAAACCTAAGAAAGCCCACACTTGCCTCTGTTTTAACATTGTCAGCCATGCTTTTTGAGACTTGATGGCCTCTTCTGTAAAATACATAGAATTGAATTATCTCTAAGAACACATACATTACAATTTTAGAAGATATCTATGGGAAGGGCTCCTCAAGGTGGGTCTTCACAGAATGTCTGTACTTTGATGGAGTACAGACTGTTGAGCCTTGTGATCCCAAGTTTTAAGTCAACAAGTTAACCTTTGAGGGACCAATTCATGACACCCAAACTCCAAAGATGTTGATGGGAAAAATACCTTTCTATTATTTCCTACTGAGACTCAGAATTGGTGTGCTTCACCTGTCCATGAGTCTGTCCTGCTCAGCAAGTCCACTTAAAAACCAAAACATAAAGAAGAGTTTGCTTTGTTTTCTTTTAGTGACTGTAGAGTTGAGGCAAAGATCATCTGGACCCCCTCTCGAATAATGTGTACCATGCTTTGCTGACCATAGTAATTGCCTTTGTTTTTTCTAGAGACAATTGGGTCTGAAACAAAAGTTCAGGGATTGTAGTGTTCCCAGTTAATATTGAGACATGTCTGGTTTGAGCTGCACTTTTGAGAAGCTCAGTATAGAGCATCCAGCCTGCCCCCAACCCATCCCTGTGGCACAGATGTCACATGGTCATTACTGAGAGTAGACACAGCTTCTGCTCTTATATTCTGCCCATTTGTTCAACAAACACTCAGAACCCGATCAATGTGTTCATTGTCTGCCTTTAAGTGGTCCCTATGGGCCTAAAGGTCTTAACTCTTTAACAAAAACCCATGATCTTAGGTTACTGGTTGTGCTGGTAAGATGCGGGAAGAGGCAGTAGAACTTTGGCTCAATGTCAGCAGCCCGGGAAAGAAGTTTATTGGGCACTCAAGTGCGATAAGAAAAGAATGAAACGAGAAAGTACTTATGAAAAATTTAGGCTATGAAAATTTGACTTTGATAAATTAGAAAGCCAGAAACAGAACCAGTTCCCTCTGGGTTTCCTTATCCTACTTATCCCAAATCAGCTAATAATCCTAATGGCTTTAAGTGGGTCTCTAAGTGCCCTGCTGTAAGTGTGACCTCACATACACATAGGAGGCTTAGGGAAAGCTCAGTCTGACAAGATGTTAGAAGATAGGTATATATGACAGAGAGACCCAGTGTCAGGGGAAAGTTCCACCAAATTTTAAGACATAGAACCCCTGAATTTGAGCTTACAGCCCAGGGCTAGGACTTTGTAGGCTAGGTTGGTTCAGAATAGCAAGAAACCATTCTGGAACGAGTAATGGGGTAAACAAAAATAACTGGCTTGGTGAAAATCAGCTAGTACACCAAGAAAAAGACAAAAGCTCTAAGTCTTAGCATTAAACCAAAGAATAATGAAGTTTTTTTTAAAAAGCTAACAGTACATTTGACTACCCCTAATTTAAGACTTTTGTGTATTTTGTGTAGCTTACAAAAAAAAAAATCCTAGATCATTTTCGAGAATGTAGTTGTCAAACTTTTATGAAAAGAGAACCTCTATAAACATTTTCAAGTAGAGAAATGACAGGTACTCTGAGATCTATGAGACAGCCGGGTGGTGGTGGCGCATGCCTTTAATCCCAGCACTCGGGAGGCAGAGGTAGGCGGATCTCTGTGAGTTCGAGACCAGCCTGGTCTACAGAGCTAGTTCCAGAACAGGCTCCAAAACCACAGAGAAACCCTGTCTCGAAAAACCAAAAAAAAAAAAAAAAGAGAGAGAGATCTATGAGACATAAACAGTATATAAGGCACTAGAATAAGCTATCCAAAGAATTTAGGCACTGTTGTTTGTGTGTATGTAAATATGCATGCACACATGCATATATTATGTATGTATACACCATATATTACTGTATACAGTTAGTCATGTGTATCTGGGAGTTTTGTACTCAATGAATTCAACCAACTGCTGATGGAAACTATTATTCCCTGAACAGTAAAGCCATTTGCAGTACTTTTATGTTGCACTATGACCATGCACTATGTATGATCAGTAACCTAGAGATGACCTAAAGTAGTAGACCTGTCCAACTTACTAGAACACACTGCTGAGATAAGAAAATTGCTTTATTGGGCCCTGAAGTTCAGGCCTACTGTCAGTTACATGGCAAGACTTACCTCTAATTTTTTAAAGAATCATAAAATATATTGGAGAATTTGCCCATGACTTTATAAATACTGTGCTATTTTGTAGAAGGGAGTTGAGTATCCACAGATTTTGGTATGTGTCAGGGATTCCTGGTACCAATACCCTATGGAGCCTGAGGACAATTTTATATTTCTTAAGAAAATAGATTTGACTATTGGTGGTGGCCCATATCCTAAACCCAGAACTCAGGAGGCAGAGACAGGCAGATCTCTTGAGTTCAAGGGCAGGCTCGTCTACAGAGCTACTTCCAGGATAGCCAGGACTATACAAAGAAACCTTTTCAGGGGTGGGGGAGAGAAGAAAATTAACACCCTCACTGTATGTCACTCTGCTGCTCAGTGTTTGGGGGACAGTAGAGCCTGTGTGTGTTCAGTTCACCAGAAGTACTTCAACCTAGATTGTATAGCCAGCCTCTGACAGATCAATCTTCCAGATTATTCCTCATACTTTTTAGAACAAGAATGTTTGTTCATCAAAGAGATGTTTTTTGATGGTTGTATTAGCAGTCACATTTATCTTTTATGAACACAAAGAGAATGTGAGGTGTTAAGTAGAAATGCCTGGTATGGGGTATAGCTCAGAGGCAGAGCATAATCTACAGTGTGCAAGGGCCTGGGGGACAGAAACAACAGGACAGGGATATCGCTCAAGTAGAAATGTTCTGTGTTAGAGTGTTAAGGGGCTGGAGAGAGAGAGCTCAGTGGTTAAGAGTACCTGCTGCTCTTGCAGAGGACCTGGGTTTGGTACCCAGCATCCACATGGCCGCTCATGACTGCCTGTAACTCCAGTTCCAGGGGATCTGGCTCCCTCTTCTGGTCTTGTTGGTATCACCCACCCACATGATGCACATGCACATGAAATTAAAAATGGAAAAACATTTATTTATTTTGGTTTTTCAAGGCAAGGTTTTTCTGTGTAGCCTGGAACTTGCTTTGTAGATCAGGCTGGCCTTGAACTCAACAGAGATCCACCTGCCTCTGCCTTCTGAGTGCTGGGATTAAAGGCATTCACTACACTGCCTGGCTGAAATAAATCATTTTTTTAAAATAAATCATTTTTAAAGTATATCTCAAAAATGATGGGAATTATAAACTTAAAAGCGTCATCAAAAATTAGTACAAAAGAAAGTAGTAAAGGAAGGATATAGGACGACAAAGAAGTGGGACATACAACAAAAATTAAAGTGGAAGATATAATCCAACTCTCTCAGTAATAAAAGATAAATGTGAATGGACTGGACAGTCCAATTGGACTGCTGAGATTATCATCCTAGGTTCAAAATAATAACTAGCCAGATGGTGGTGAACGCCTTAATCCCAGCATTCGGGAGACAGAAGTAGGCAGATTTCTGAGTTCGAGGCCAGCCAGGTCTACAGAGCAAGTTCCAAGACAATCAGGTGTTAAACAGAGAAACCTTGTCTTTAAAAAAAATCACAATTAAAATGGAAATAGAAACATAATAGGAAAAAATAACAAAATCAAAAGGTTTAAAAGTAAGTGTGGGTATGTGGGTGCCGTGGCGCCTGTGTGGAAGTGTGGGTATGTGGGTGCCGTGGCGCCTGTGTGGAAGTGTGGGTATGTGGATGCCGTGACGCCTGTGTGGAAGTGTGGGTATGTGGGTGCCGTGACGCCTGTGTGGAAGTGTGGGTATGTGGGTGCCGTGACGCCTGTGTGGAAGTGTGGGTATGTGGGTGCCGTGGCGCCTGTGTGGAAGTGTGGGTATGTGGGTGCCGTGACGCCTGTGTGGAAGTGTGGGTATGTGGGTGCCGTGGCGCCTGTGTGGAAGTGTGGGTATGTGGGTGCCGTGGCGCCTGTGTGGAAGTGTGGGTATGTGGGTGCCGTGACGCCTGTGTGGAAGTGTGGGTATGTGGGTGCCGTGGCGCCTGTGTGGAAGTGTGGGTATGTGGGTGCCGTGGCGCCTGTGTGGAAGTGTGGGTATGTGGGTGCCGTGGCGCCTGTGTGGAAGTGTGGGTATGTGGGTGCCGTGGCGCCTGTGTGGAAGTGTGGGTATGTGGGTACCGTGGCGCCTGTGTGGAAGTGTGGGTATGTGGGTGCCGTGGCGCCTGTGTGGAAGTGTGGGTATGTGGGTGCCGTGGCGCCTGTGTGGAAGTGTGGGTATGTGGGTGCCGTGGCGCCTGTGTGGAAGTCGGTCCTCACCTTCCACCTCCTTAAAGCCGGGCCCCTCACTTCTGCCACTACACCGCATACTCTCGGCCAGCTGGCCCATGGCCTGCCGATTCTCCTGTCTCTTTCTCCATGTCACAGAGTCCTGGGATTACAGATGCCCACCACTGCATGCAGAGTTTTACCTAGATTTCAGGGATTGAGCTCGGGTCATGAAGCTTGTTCAGCAAGTACTATTACCCACTGAGCCACTACATACATCCTGGTTTTTTTTTGTTTGTTTGTTTGGGTTTTTTATCAATAAAATTGACAGAAAAAAAAAAGAGAAAAGACTCAAATTATTAGAATAAGAGAGAAGAGACAATAATACTAGCATTATATAAATGATTATTAGAAAAGAACCCATGAGCCAGACGGTGATGGTGCGCGCCTTTAATCCCAGCACTTGGGAGGCAGAGGCAGGCGGATCTCTGTAAGTTCGAGACCAGCCTGGTCTACAAGAGCTAGTTCCAGGACAGGCTCCAAAACCATGGAGAAATGTAGTAATAAAGGCGGCGTGGCTGCGTTCCCAACACCCCAGCCGCCTGCCCGGCTAGCTTATACCCCGAAATAATTACACGGACACTGTATTCTTTTAAACACCGCTTGGCCCATTTCTATCTAACCTCTTCTAGGCTAATTCTCACATATTAATTTAGCCCATTTCTAATCATCTGTGTTGCGCCCCTAAGTGCGCTTACCGGGAAGATTCTAGCCTATGTCCATCCTGGGTCGGAGCTTCTTAGCGTGCTTCTGCCCAGGAGCCAGGAGCATGGCGTCTCTCTCAGTTGTCTGCTCCCGAGAGGAAAGCGGTCGAGTCTCTGAGCTCACTTCCTCTTCCTCCCAGCATTTTGTTCTGTTTACTCCTCCCACCTATCCTCTAACCAATAAAATGGGCCAGGGCAGTGCCTTTATTAGCCAATGACCTTCCTCCATCAGAGAAACCCTGTCTCGAAAAACCAAAAAAAAAAAAAAAAAAAAAAAGAAACATGAGCAGTCCAATGCCAATAAACTGACCCACTTAAGTAAAGTGGTCATATGAGTAGAAATATCTATTAATTGATGGCGTTTTCACCAGGTGATTGACATTGTGGTGTGTTTGCAGGCTGCTGCCTTCTCCTCTCAAGGATGCAGTGGAAGTGTCAACCTGGAGAAGATGCTACACAATGCAGGAGGTGAACTCTGCCCTGAGTAAAATCCAGCTGGTGGGATATTCTCAAAAAATTGTGAGTGTTGAAACCCTGGTGAGGGCCGCCCCTGTTGAGTCCCCGGGGACGTGTGGCTCTCTTTGTCAAGCTGTCCTGTCACCTTTGTGCTGATTCCAGGAAAAAGGGTGTCGGCAGATTTCCTCCACTCTCCTCGCTTTTCGGTGGTACTCGTTTGTCACCCCCATTCCCTGACACCAGTTAGAACGGCCAGTTAGCCATGAGTCTGGAGACCTGTCCCGTCCTGTCACCCGAGAAACCAGACACAGCTTTGCCTGTCTGAGACATAGGCCATAGGAAACAGAAGCAGTTTGCCACGGGTGACTGGAGAGTCGGCCTAGATGATGAGGATTCCTGTTCTGTTGTTGGCCTGCACAGAGCCATTCAGAGCTGAACCTAACCTAAAGTGGACAGGAAAAGTAGCCTTTGACCCTTGGCTCAATGCCTAGGCCCTGTGTCCCTGGTAACAAACAGTGGTGGCAGAGACTACAGGATTGCTTCCATTGTCCACTGCACGGGCTCTGTTACTTCCCTCTTTCTTCAGTTTGCTTTAAAATAAGGACATTTCAGTTGCTCTTTCCTTTGAACTGACTTAGCTTGCTGACAGCTGGCATGTTCTCTGTGTGGTTTCTTCTAGGAGCTTTTTGGTGCTGTTCAGGTGACCCCTCTGAGCTCTGGCTATGCCCTAGGAAGCTCCAACTGGATTATCCAGTCCCATTATGAGAAAGTGTCTTATGTCTCCGGATCCTCCTTGCTTACCACACACCCTCAGGTAAACTAACATTTCGTCATCAGCATGTGCCTGTTTGATTCAAATTCAGAATGTCTCCAGTGTACTGTGAGCAGTTTTACACCTTCATAATCTCTGTTTCTTAGATATTCTGGGGAGTTAGAACTGTTCAGGCCAGGATTGTGCTTTCCTTGGAAGGAATTCTGTTGTCTCAAGGTCACCTCTGGGTTGATGATTCCTGGTCCTCCCAAGACCCTGCCTGGCCTGATGTAGGCCATAGAGATGTTGACTCTTTCAGCACATACTAACTGCGCAGTACTTACTGAAGGCAGGTGTCAGGCACTAATCTCAGTGTCAGGGTTGAGTGACCACCAGGCAAGGTCTCCGCTTGTACATCTTGTCTTCAGTCGATAGTGTCTAAGACCAAGATGAGTAAGGAAATGTGCTGTGTGATTTCAGACTGCGGTAGGAGTCCTGTGAACAGCACAGCAGGTTTATTTCTAGAGGAATGGAGGTAGTCTAGCAGGTTTATTTCAAGAGGAATGGTGGTCCATCTGAAGCCAGGATTGAAGAGCCATGTGAAGCTGTGGGGCAGAGCCTACAGAGATGCTGATGAAGAAGAGTCCCAGAGCAGAGCAGGCAGGGTGTGTGAAGAGCAGAGAAAGTTCCCTGTGACCACGGTGTACATATAGCCAGGAAAGGAGCAAGGCCAACTCACACGGGCCTTTGTAGACCGTGATGAGGTCTGGTTGTTTTGTTTTGTGGTGCAATTGTGGTGTGTATTCTTGTAGTGTGGGTATGTGCATGTGTGTACACATGCATGAGGAAAACGGTCAAGGCCAGGTATCTTTTCTTGATCCATCTCTGCCTTGATTCCTAGAACCAGGCTCTCTCACTGAACTTGGAGCTCACCAATTCTGCTGGACTGGCTAGCCAGTGAGCTTCATGGATCTACCTGTCCCCAACTAGATAGGTTACAGGTATGTGACGTCAGACTCAGCTTTTTAAGTGGGTGCGTGGGATCTGAACTCAGGTCCTCATGCTTATCCTGCAGGCACTTTACCCACTGAGCCACCTCCCAAGCTCCACCCTATTGTATATTTTGTTTCATTGAAACAGGGTCTTACTGTCTAGACTAGGCTGGCTTTCAACTGACGGAAATCCACCTGCCTCTGCCTCCCAAGCGCTGGGATTAAAAGTGTCCCATTGTATTTTAACATGGAGGGGAAGCTATTGTATATTTGGCAGTAAGTTACACATAAACATTGTTATGAATATAATATTTAATCTCCGGGTTTTGTAGAGAACTTTCTGTTTGTTTTTTTTAAGTCCTGGTTCTTTTGTGGTTGTAAAGGAAGAGTGCTCAAGATTAGGTAGTCAGATGCTGAACATACAGATAACTTGTGGGAGTCCCTGTCACATTTTACCTGGAATTGGTTACTTTATGAATGTAACCTTACGATGTTTTTTGTCTGCATAATAAACAGAAGTTGAGGCTTAGACCAGGAGCCCGGGCCCTTCTGCCTCCTTTGTAGTTCTGCCCTCTCCCTGACAGTAGCTTTGGGCGATGCCGCAACCACCTCCTCCTGTCTCAAATGTGCTTTCCCTGTGCTCTGCTCCTCATGTTTTAGAAATATTCGCTGTATTTGTGACAGATAAATGTATGATTTAATCATGATATTTGTATGTGTATGCATACATATACACCTTACAGAATGACTAACTCAATTATCTTACTCCATTTTCAAAGAGGAGAAAACAGTTCTGTGCCCTTTGTGAAACAGTAGGTGCCGCTACCTGTCTGCAGTGTCTATTCATGTTTTCTGTTGGGGTGGGGACAGGGTCTCCTTTGACCCAGGCTGGTCTCAAACAGCTAAGGATGACCTTGAACTCTGTCCTCCTGCCTCTACCTCCAGAGTGTCCTGACAGGTGTACCACCTCCCCTGACTCATATCTTCTTTTATAACCAAGTTTTATCTCAAGGTCTACAGGAGACAAGTTCCTGTGTTTTCCTGTAGCTAGCAGAATTCTGGGCTCTTCCCGCTTACTGAGATCAAAATCCCATCAATGTCATCATAATCTGCCTCATTGAATCAAATTTTTTTATTGGCAGCTTCTTTCATTCTTGATGTATTCTGCCCTAAAAGACAAGAGGATGACTTGGCTGCCAACTGCTCTGATTTGTCCTGCTTAGATCAAAACCTTTACAGTACAGTTGACGTAATTTCCAGTAAATTGTCCTTACAAGGGCCATAAATTTAAAGGGAAAATAAGGTCTTGAGAATAATGAGCAACATACCTAAATAATTGGTTTAATTTCTAGTTGGCAACCTGTACTATATGTTTCAAAGGAAAAAAAATAGATTTTTCCTTCACCCATATTGTTGGTTTTATATTGAATATGTGGGAATAAAGAAGTTTTAGTTTGAAAAACTCATGATGGTCCACTGTAAAGGTTAAGAAACTGCCAGGGATGTGTCTGGCCCACACTTATTCTGGGGAGAAAATTAATGAAATAAGCCAGGTTTTATTGGGTTACAGACACACCTGTTTGTGAATCGCTTAGAACTCGGCATATGCTGTGACGGCAGATTTAAAGTTAAGCTTCACAGAAAGTCTGCTGTCCTCTGGCCTGCCTGATTGGAGCCCCTGTGTGCAGAGAGACACAGCACAAACTGCTGCAGTGGTCTCTAAAACAAGAGTACGAGGCTTCTGCCTAAACTGGAAGCAGCGGGAGTGGAGAGGTGGCTTTGAGAAAACACAGGCTGAGCCGGAGAATGGTTGTACATGCCTTTAATCACAGCAGTTGGGAGGCAGAGGCAGGTGGATCTGTGAGTTCAAGGCGAGCCTGGTCTATAATTCTACAGTGTAAGTTCCAGGACAGCCAAGGCTACACAAAGAAACCCTGTCTTAAAAAAAAAAAAAAAAGAAAAAGAAAACATAGGCAAGTCTTTAATGCTGGGGTGACAAGATGGCTCACCAGGTATTGGCGCCTACTGCCAAGTCTGATGACCTGAGTTCAATACCTGGGACCCATATGGTAAAAAGAAAGACCTGACTCCCACAGGTTGACCTCTCACCATGCCACAAGTGCACACAAATGCTCACAAAATCATGACAAATTTCAATATGATATTTTTAAATGTAGAGCAATTACTGGTGGCCACTGTCTTCAGGGGAGGAAAAATGGAAGTAAAAGATTCTGTGCATTGAGTGACATTGAGAATAAGGATAATGCATTTGACAAGGAGTTGGCAAGGTGATCATCTGTCTCAGAAGTAGGTTGTAGATAATGATGGATGTGAACAGAGACAGTATTAGCTAGAAGTACAAGACCGGAACCTGGGTTGAAGGCAAGTGTAGAAACAAATTGGAGAATCATCATACTTATTTTGATTGTATAAATAAAAGGCCAAGGGCCAAAGATCGGCCAGTAGGAAAAGGAAGAAAAGCAGCCTTGTGTATGGGTAGAAAGAGAGAAGAAAACTGAGGCCCTAGCAAAGAAGAGTATCCCGAGCAGGAAGGAAGGGCACAGGTTCCCAGCGCTTACTCGGCAGCCATGCCAGCTGTCTGGCTCCAGTGCACCCTTCAATGGTGTCATCTGCAACCCCGCTCTTGTGTCCCTTGCTTCCCCTTAGAGCGGAAGTCTCCAGTCCCACTGTTCACACAGGCGGTGGTAGCCGGTGATTTGTAGTGAAGTTTAAAGGCGGTGCTTTTATAATCCCTGGATGAGTGTGCTCATGGTCCACACCTATTTATGAAGGAGTTTTTTTTTTTTAGGCCTGCTCCTTATAGAATGTCTGAGATAACCGTGTGCTCTGTAGACTGTACATGAATATTTGTTCTCTGTTCTGCCCTTTACTTCCTTCCTTATATTAGGGTTAACTCTGTTCTACCCCATTTAACTCTCCTATTGTCATTTAACTGTTGGAATTTGGTATGCAGTGCTTTGTGCTTCATCTTAAATAGGTTATAACGGCCTCTACAGTCATCATCCTTCAAAACCCAATGGTATTTACTGCATTTTTTGTTTTAGTCTATTCTATCCGGTTAAACTTGGGTTAGACAGGATTGGTTTTTGGTTGTTTTTTTTTTATTTCCCGGTTTTGTTGCTGTTAGCACAATTAATTGTATGTACTGATGTATTTCACCGTGCTGTTTCCACACATGCATGCAATGCATATTGATCATATTGAGCCATTGTCGGCTCGCGCTCACCACCCCTCTTCCCAGTGCCTTCTAATCACTGTCCTCCTTTGGTTTGGGATGGGGGAGTGGAGTGTGGGTTTTTTTTCCTTTCTGCACATGAGAGAGAACACAGAGTACTTTGCTCTCTGTTTCTATAGCTGCTAATTCCCTAATGTACTGTTCCATTTGCCTCCATTTCGCTGCACATGACAAGACCGCTGTTGTTCTAGCTGAATGGGCTGTGTTGCATGGATAGCTGCCATATTCTCTTCGTGAGTTCATGTCTTGTGAGCACTTACATCGAGTTCATATCTTTGCTTTGTTTTCTCGAGATCTTGTTGTCCACGCTCTCATAATGTGCATTCCTCCCATAAATCTAAAGAAAATATTTTAAATTTTAAAGCCCTTAAAACTGTTGTTCAGATTTAAAGTAGCCACTCATTTTCCTGGTTTCACTTTGTATTGTTGACAATTTTTTCTTTTGGATTTTCTCAAAAGTTTTGTTGTTTGTTGGTTTGTTTTGTTTTTTTAATGCACTACTTTGATGTGGATGCTCCATGGTGAAAGTTAAATGTCATACAGTTTCGACTAGGGCCACAAGAAAGGTACAAGCAGGCCCTGAATTTGTTGGAGCTTCTGGCTCACTTAACTTGGCCCCAGGAAGCCAGGAGAGGAAGACAACGGGCTGGCATCTGTGTCTTTCTCCTTTGGCTGTCTCCATTGTTTGTCTCTCTCCTCCCCCCCCCCTTCTCTCTCTCTCTCTCTCTCTGTGTGTGTGTGGGGGGGGGCATGTGTGTGTGTGTGTGTGTGTGTGTGTGTGTGTGTGTGTATTGGCTCCTCAGGAGCCAACGCTATTCCCCAAGCGAGAGCTTAGGAATGGAGTGTCTAAAAAGGCAAGGGAAGACAAGATGGTAGATGTGACCTTTGCAGAAGTTCTGATAGGGAGGAGCTTTTCTCCACAGTGCAGCTGAATGTTGTTATAAGACCAGAAGTCCACTGTGGGAGTCCAGGGCTGCAGCTAGGAAATTGGGGAGTTTTGAAATGGCGGGGTTTGAATTGGTTTTGGGGGGCAGAGTTGTACTTGATGGTCTGGGGGGTATTTTTTTTTCTTTCCTAGGCAATAAGTCCTTAACTGTTTTCACTTGTTCCTTCTTCTCTGCCATCTGGGTTTTTGTTTGTTTGTTTGTTTATTGTTTTCATTATTAATTTTTATTGAGCTCTACATTTTTCTCTGCTCCCCTTCCTGCCTCTCCCCTCCCCTTCAACCCTCTCCCAAGTTCCCCATGCTCCCAATTTACTCAGAAGATCTTGTCTTTTTCTACTTCCCATGTAGATTAGATCTATGTATGTCTCTCTTAAGGTCCTCATTGTCATCTAGGTTCTCTGGGATTGTGAGTTGTAGGCTGGTATTCTTTACTTTATGTTTAAAAACCACTTATGAGTGAGTACTCTAATAACTGTCTTTCTGGGCCTAAGTTACCTCACTCAAAATGATGTTTTCTAGCTCCATTCATTTGCCTACAAATTTCAAGGTGCCGTTATTTTTTCCTGCTGTGTAGTACTCCATTGTGTAATATACCACATTTTCCTTATCCATTCTTCAGTCGAGGGGCGTTTAGGTTGTTTCCAGGTTCTGGCTATGACAAACAATGCTGCTGTGAACGGTTTTGGGTTTTTTTTTCTTTTTTTTTTCCCATAGGATTATCTGTGGTTTAATATATATATACCATTCTACCTCCATGTATGCCTACAGGCCAGAAGAAGGCATCAGATCTCATTACAGATGGTTGTGAGCCACCATGTAGTTGCTGGGAATTGAACTCAGGACCTCTGGAAGAGCAGCTAGTGCTCTTATCCTCTGAGCCATCTCTCCAGCCCTGTGAATGATTTTTAAGGTATAAAGGGCCTTCAGATTTCTTTTTTTTTTTTAAATATTTATTTATTTATTATGTATACAATATTCTGTCTGTATGCCTGAAGGCCAGAAGAGGGCACCAGACCTCTTTACAGATGGTTGTGAGCCACCATGTAGTTGCTGGGAATTGAACTCAGGACCTCTGGAAGAGCAGGCAATGCTCTTATCCTCTGAGCCATCTCTCCAGCCCCGGGCCTTCAGATTTCTCTGCATCCTTGCTGGCCTCTGTTTTCACTTTCCCTTGACCAGGCTGCCGTTTCTCCTGTGTTTCAATCATCTAGTCTTCTGCACTGTGGCTTCCTTTCGTTGTACTTCCTGGATCCTGTTTCACAGCTAAGAGTGAACTCACTACCTCACCTTAGGAATCTCCTCCTGTATTTTCCCTACCCCTTTGTCCTTCTTGCCTTCTATAAGTATTATCACCAAAAGCCATTCTGTGTTTCAGGCTGCTGACTTCTTATTGCCTGCCCTGTTCATAGGATTCACTCTGACCTTTATTGCATTTTCTCGGTTACACTCTGTCTCTTTACTGCTGGCCTCTGCACGTGTACACCTTCATGTGTACATGTATATATACACATATACCACCACACTTGTACACACAAAATAATAAAAGTTAAGTGGAAAGGGAAAGAGACTTTTGGGAGGGAAGAGGAAGGAAAAGCGGTCATGGAGAAGCGAATATGGTCCGTGTGCATTATATATGTGAATGAAGATGTCAGAACCAAACCTGTTAGTTGTTTTATAAGTGAATGTGTGCTTATAAATTAAAGTTAATTGTTAGAGGACTGTTGTAGAATATTATTTTAAGGTATGTTACTTTTTTATGCTGTGGAACATTTGTTTAATGATGCAAAGATGTGTTTGATTAAATGAAATTCACCTGTGGTCAGGAGGCTGCGTCAGCAACTAGCTGACAGGAAGTTGTAGGGAGGAGCCCAGTGGAGAAGGGCTTTTAAAGAGAGGCAAGGAGATGCACGAGAACTTCTTGAGAGACACGAGGAGGTAAACTTGGGGAGCAGAATTCCACCTCAGCTTTTGAGTCTTGAGTTCTTTAGAGGGACAGAGATTTAGATAAATTCCCTTTGTAGCTTTGAAAGAGTTGGTGCCTGAGGGAACAGAATTTCAACGGAGTGGCAGTTGCTGACTAGGATAGCTGTAGCTTAAAAGGCAGCAACAATTTAAAAAGAGGACAATTGGCGCCCCATGTTAGGCACCTAAATGTTGTTTGATTTTTTTTTTTTCTCTTTTGGCTTTTTGAGGGGCCCTCCACCCAGCTCCCAAATAAATCACACATAGAGGCTTATTCTTAGTTAGGAATGCCCACCCTTGGCTTGTTTCTAGCCAGCTTTTCTTAAATTACCCTACCTACCTTTGCCTCTGGGCTCTTTCCTTCTCTTACTTCAGTAGATCTCACTTTCACTCTTACCCCATGGCTGGCTGGGTGGCTGGCCCCACTCCTCCTCCCCTCTTTCTCCTGTTTATTCTCTCTGCCTGCCAGGCCCTCATAGCCTTGCTCCTGTCTCACTATTGCCTGTTCAGCTCTTTATTAGACCATCAGGTGTTTTAGACAGGCAGTGAATTACAACTTCACAGAGTTAAAGAAATGCAGCATAAACAAAAGCAACACACCTTAAAATAATATTCCCCTACAAAGGACAGTACAGTAAAACAGTTCTAACTAGGCTTGGAGTTTGGGATTTATTGTTTTGTTTTTATGTATATAAATGTTTTGCCTGTGTGTATGTATGTCTCTGCAACGTATGCACGCCTGATACCTGCAGAAGTCAGAGGAGGATATCAGATCCCCTAGAACTGGAGCTAAGGATGATTTTGAGTCACTGTGTAGGTGATGGGAACTGAACTCCACTCCTCTGCAAGAGCAACCAGTGCTCCTAACCATGATCCGTCTTTCCAAGCCCCCTAAACTTGGAGTTTTTACTGTTTTATTCCATCTGTTTATAACTATCAGTCTGTGAGCTAGTTTTAATTCTTAAACAAGGGAGGTTTTTCTTTTTGTGATTAAACAAAATATTCCCCCTTAAGCACTCATCAAGTGGCTGTTGACACCAGTAATATATGCATTTATCTTGATGAAGTACAGATATTTGAAGTGTCACCTGGGCGTGGAGACTTTCAGTAAAGCCTTTTAAGCCTGTGTCTGTCCTGGAGCCTTGGGAGTCAGTAAGGCTGTCTCTGCTTAGGGCTGAGATTACAAACATCTGCAAACCTGACCGCCAAGTGTCTTGTAATGATTCCAGCTCAGGCTGCTCACACTAAACACCACCCTGCATTTGTTTGTGGGTTTTTAATATTCAAAAGGAGATATTAATGGCTGAGGCTCAGAGGTCACGTCAGAGTAGTTCACTCCGTATTTTGTTTTCTTTAGTTCAGCCATTCTTAAACTTTTGAGGTCATGGCCCTTTCTGACCACCTAGTTAAATCTACAGAGCCATATAGAATCAAATACACGATTTCAGGGAATCTGGTGGCCCTCTGAGGTCCTCCTCCACCTCAGTCAGTTTAGTTGGCTATCTTAAGCCAAATACGTCATTTACTGCACTGCTGGGTCCCCTTGTCACCATTGTAGTTTCCTTCCGGTACACACAGGAAGCAGTCCAAGGCTCGTTGTGTCGCTACTGCTAAAGCCATTTTGCCCCCTACCCGTGCACACTTACTTCCTTTTGTGGAAACAGAAGTACATAGGGGTGAATCTGAGAGGTTCTGCCCAAGAAGAGGAAAAGCTGTTAGGTGCATTAGTAAATACCTGCAGAGAGGAACCAAGTCACGTACTGCCTGTTCAGCACTGAGCTCTCTCTGCCCAGTTAAAGAATTTCTTCTGGGTTATGTATGAGCAGTTTGTAACAGGGCCATACCTTGTTATTTCATGAAATAAAGAAGCCCGTGTCTCCCTCCATACTTTGATACTCAAAGGAGAAGCTCTCAAGAGTTATGGATTCTTGGAGTTGACAGTCTAGATTTGGGGCTTTGCTGGGCTGCTCTGCAAAAGGAAGAATAAGATATCTTCATAAAGTGTGCGGGCCTGCGCTTTTTCAGGGCAGATAGTCACAAGAGGAAAACATTTGAAGACTCTCTGGCCTCTCGGTTCTTATACCTTTGTTTACAGTCAAATCCTAATTTATGCAGAAAAGCAGAATATTTTAAGTGCTCTGAAAATAATCACAGTTTAAGTGATAGTAGGTAAAAGTAATTGCCAACATCATAGAGAATGGCATGTGCCAGTGGGGCTCACAGTTGACATGCAGATAGAGTGTGTGAGCCGCCTCAACTCAAGAGTCAGCTGAAGGAGGTGGTCACAGGAAATCGAGTTCAAAGATTGCTCAAAGTCATAGGTAGGACTAGTTGAGGAATTGGGAACAGGCCTGAGTGCTAACCCAGTGTTCTTTCTGGTTCCTCCAACCCTTGCTACACAGGTGAACGACCTTGCCTCTGTCTTCCCATGACATGTGCTTGTCTCCTTAGCAATTATTCTGAGAAGGTGGTTATTTAGTGCAGATGTGATTCCCAGTCAAACAGCAGAAGCATTTCCCAGAAACTTGCTAGAAATGCAGATTCTCAGGCCCTGCCTGGGAACAAACCAGAAACTGTAGGAATGAGCTCAGCGGTTCTCTAGCATACCCTCTGGCGACCCTGATCCATGTGGAAGGCATGTGCATGTCATTCTCAAGAGGAAGCACTGGAAACAGGAGGCCTTTCCTGTGGCTGACAGGGAAAAGGTGATCTTAAATGTCTAGTTCTGTAACGGTGGATGTGAAGTGAGACCACCCAGTCATGGCAGATTGTTGCTAACTCCGGAGCTGCTAAGCCTTCGCTGTGGGAGAACTTGCTGCTGGACTAGACCCACAAGGGAAGCATTTGATCTTGTCCCTTTGCTCCTTGTAGATAACAGTCGCTTTCTTTTGTCTTTCAGCCCATGGACCAAGCTTCTCTCAAAAATAGCGATGTTCTGGTTCTCACAGGGCTGACGCAGATCCCCACTGCCAACCCCGACGGCATGGTGGGCGAGTTCTGCAGCAACCTTGGTAAGGGACTTCTCAAGACTGATCTTGGGGTGTGCATCCTAGGCTTATTTCTCATTCGAGCTTCACCCTTTCCCTCCAGTCCTGCCCTCTGGTGTCTCTTTGAAGCCTCCCTGCTCTCACTGACTTCCACCCCTAGGTTCCTCCTTGAAATGCACTGTTGGCCAAAGGAGCCATTCCTAAGGATTGTAAATCTGAAAATGTGCTAAGAGTTGTGCAGCCATATATCAGAATTGGTAGCAGCTTCTAGAAACATAGTCGGCATTCTCTCACAGACCGTGTTGGCTAACCCCTTCCTGTGGTGGGTATGGCAGGAGATGCGAGCTCATACATTGCAGCGGGAGAGTCACACCCCCTCACGCTGCTTTGCAAATACTAGCCCAGCAATGACTCACACTTGAAAGTCACACCAGTGAAAAGATGGATGCATGGAATTGTTCTTGCTGATGTTTGGTTGCTTTTATTTTTCCTTCTTTTGGGAAAAGACTGAATTGAAAGCCCTAGGGATGGTTTCTGTCTGGAAAACATTTTTTCCCCTTGGTAAAATTGTCAGTGAAATCTTGCAATCCCATTCCTGTCTTAGGAAAGAAGGGTGGCTCCTGTCTATGTCTGTGCAGGCTGCTACGACAAAGTATCATCATTGGGGTACAAACTGACAATGTGACCACCTCGTAAACAGTCAAGGGGAAGGCTTTTATTGTAGATATGAGAGAAAGAGTAGCAAGAGGCATCTGGAAGAGTCCAGAGGAGAGAGAAAAAGAAGTAGACTGAACATGGACAGAACCATCTGTGAGAGAGGGGAGAACAGAGAGAATACAGTGTGAGAGAAGCAGGAACGGAGCGAGGGGTGGGGAGCCTAGGAGGTGAAGGGTGCTTAAGGTGGAAGAGGAGGTGAGAAGGGCCAGGGTGCTAACATAGACTCTGAAATGTGTAACGGGTACTTGTGATACTGAGGGAGCCTGGAGGCCAGCATGGACTTTGATATGCCTATAGACACCACAGTAGCCATGTGTCCCTTCTGCCAGAAGTAAAGGAAATGACTCCATTTGGTAGATGGGAACCGGTTTCACAGCCACCAGAAATCCTCCTATTGTCCAGATTGAGCTCATTTCTGGATATCTGGACTGCCTTTTAGAGTTTGGGGACTAGAGTTTCCTTTGGATCTAACAGTTGGGTGACTTAGGCAGTGAGCATTTGTTTCACAGCCCTGAGACAGAAATGAGACCCAGAGGACCACGCGTTTCCTGCATCCTCATAGGGAGCAAAGAAAGCTCATCTCCTTTCATCTTCTTACAGACATACTAGTGAGAGAAAATGCAATGAAAAGAACTTAAATAGAAACAGTTTATTTCCATCTGGCTCACTCAGCCATGATGAGGGACTAAGCAGAGACATCCTGCAAACTTTACATAGGATTTAAAGGGAAGGGGCTGCTGGAAGCTCGGGTTTACTGCAGTCATGAAAATCCACACTGAAGCTGGCAGTGGTGGCTCATGCCTTTAATCTCAGCACTCGGGAGGCAGAGGCATGCAGATCTGTGTGAGTTAGGAGGCCAGCCTAGTCTAAAGAGAAAATCTATCTTGAAAAACCAAAAATAAAAATTAAAAAAAAATATTCTGCTAGGCAGCAGTGGCTCACACCTTTAACACCAGCACTTGGGAGGCAGAGGCAGGTGGATCTCTGTGAGTTCAAGGCAAGCCTGGTATACGGAGCTAGTTCCAGGACAGCTAAGGCTGTTACAAAGAGAAACTCTTTAAAAAAAAAAAAAACAAAAAAAACAAAAAAAAAAACACACTGTGTGCCCAGAGACAGTGATGAGAACATCAACCTTCAACCCTGCATTGCCCTGATGTCTGCTCCTCCGCAGAAGTAGATGATGTAAAGGCATGGGTCATAAGAACAGGCTGTGGCAGGAAGGCTGAGAGAGAGAGGAGAGCGAGAATAGCGGGGTCATAAAGAGAAAGAGTAGCTGTGCAGAGGGAAAGGAAGTTTAGGGTGGGGACATGGCCAGAAGGGCCGGGGTGCTACTAGCCGGAACTTTGCAGAGTCTAATAGGTACGGCAATACCGAAGGAGCCTGGTGCCACAGGTGGGTAAGGGAAATGACTCCTTTAGTTCATGGGAACTGGTTTCACCAGTGCCTGAGGAATGTTGGCTTTTGTCTAACTGTCCAAAATCCTCCTGCAGTCCAGGTAGAGCTCGTTTCTGGATATTTGGACTCCCTTTCAGAGTTTTGGGAACTGGAGTTTTCCTTTGGTCTGACAAAAGCTACATAACAAGAACTTGTCTCAAAAATAAACAAAATCAGACAGAAGAAAACAGAAGAAATGTAATTGCTGTTTTAAAGGCTGCATTCGCCCTTCCTAACACTGTCTGTTTGGTACCATCTTCTCCTTCCTCAACTGTTCTAGCTCTGACGGTCCGGAACGGAGGGAATGTGCTGGTTCCCTGCTACCCGTCGGGGGTGATCTACGACCTCCTGGAGTGCCTGTATCAGTATATTGACTCAGCTGGCCTCTCCAGCATCCCCTTCTACTTCATCTCCCCGGTGGCCAACAGTTCACTGGAGTTTTCCCAGATTTTTGCTGAATGGTATGTCAGCGTCCTGTCTCTGAGTTCTACTTCAGTATATTTAGTCAGTAAGAGTAAAAATAATCGTGATGTCTTAGAGTTCTGGAAAGTGTGTGTGTGATGAGGAGAGGATGAAAGCAGCTTAAATTACTCTGTCCTCAAAAGAACCATTGCTTACTTTCCTACCTACTACAAAGAGAAGTTCCATTCTGAAAGATCTTCACCTTGTTGTAGTTAATTAACTATATCTGATAAGAAACGCTACATTTTTATTTTATTTCCATAGCCCATTTACCAAAGTCATGTTTTATCATATCAGGAATCTGATCAAATCCTAGGGCAGATACTTAGGCATCATGAGGTTACTGAACCCTAGTGGTGTATGGTAAGTTTAAGTCTTAACTCCTCTGGCCAAAAAGAGGGAGATGGAAGTAGTAGTTACTGTTACAATGTACTTATTATTTCTAAATATTCTGGAACCATGAGACACACAGTAGAGTATGTCCAATCATTTTTAGTAATATGGTGGCCAAATGGACACAGCATTTACTAAGTTTCTCACTGAAAACAGAATTTTTGGGGAGTTGGGGGTAGTTTTTTTTTTTTTTTTTTTTCGAGACAGGGTTTCTCTGTGTAGCCCTGGCTGTCCTGGAGCTTGCTCTGTAGACCAGGCTGGCCTCGAACTCAATCTCGAGTGCTGGGATTAAAGGCGTACACTACTGCTGGCTGAGAACAGAATTTTTACATTCCTCTGTCATAACATATCCAACATTATGTATGTCCCTTGCCCCACCCCAGCTTTAGTATGGGGGTTTCCTTCCCACTGAATTGCGGGCTTCCCCCTGAATTGACACTGCTCATCTTGGCGGGTAGGACTGTTCCTTATTGTTGGTCTTCAGTGATTTTTATCCTTTACACATAGGTCTCTTCCCCACATAGGGTGCCCTAAGAATTATTTGTAGACTGAATCAGGGTACTAGAAATTTGTTTTCATCCAGATCCCCAATAAAAATATTGCAGCACACTCTGGGTCCAGCCCTGAAGGCACATCAGGCAGTGCACCCATCTCACCAGGCCTGTGGCTGCAAGTATGCCTGTCACCCAGAGCACAGGGATGAGAGTGCTGTAGGGTCCTTCTGTGGTTTTGTTTCATAGGGTTTTGTTAGCTCGTAAGTGGGTGGTCCATATTTGCTGTTGGGCAGGGGGATGACAGAAAACAATAGGCCCTGAGCCTGCAGCACCATGGTCAGAGTAACCCCCCCCCCCCCCAGCATCTAGCAGTCATGCTGAGTAGGTGACACTCTGAAGGCAGCGCCTTGCTACCTGTGACTATTTCATCTGCTTTTGTTTTCCTAAAGGGGTGGTAGCTCAGGAGTGCAGTGCTTGTGTAGCAGGAAACATTTAATTTTAGTAAACCATGTGAAATCTTTGGGAAGACCAGCATTTGCTTGTATTCCCAGCACTCAGGAAGCTGAGCAGGAGGATCAGAGGTTCAAGGTCAGACTCAGTTATAAGCCAGACCTTGTCTCAAAATGAGAACACAGGCTGCAACATTGTCTCCTGTTTTACATCACCCGCATCCCTATAGTTTAGCTTATTAGCTTGTTATTGGCTGGCAGGGCTTTTCCTTTTAGGAATAAATCATAAATTGATACTATTCTGTATATGTATGATGATAGCATTTGCCTTAGGTAAGTTACTAAAAGTGGAATTACTGGAATAAAGGGTAGAAATATTTTTTAATGTTCATTATCTGACAGTAAACTATTTGCCAGAAAGATTTTTATGTAAATTATTTCTTTTTTTTGTCCATTTACTTCTTAGAGGTTTTATATCTATTACGTATTTGAACTCTGTACATATTAATGATACTTTTTGTTAATATTCTCTAGCCATGTCCTCATTTTGATACTTTCTGAAATTTTTTCTGTTTAATAACTTTGTACTTTTTAGATTTACAGAAAAGCATAATGATAATAGAGTTCCCATACACCTTTCACCTGATTTCCCCTAGTGTTAATATTAATTGTGACCAATCATGTTTATCAAAACTAAAATATCAGGGTAACTGGAGAAGTGCTTCAGTGGTGAGAGCTCTGGGTACTCTTCCAGAGGACCTGGGTTCAGGTCCCAGGACCCACATGCAACTCCCAAATACCGGAAACTCCAGTCCCGAGGGTAAATCCTACTCCCTCTTCAGCCTGTGCAGGTAGTGCACACGTGGTGCACAAACATACATGCAAGCAAAACACCCACACACAGAAAATAAAAACAAGTAAATCTTCAGAAAGAGAGAGTGTGCAAGAACTAATAATAGAGCCAGGGGTAGTGGCATATGCTTGTAATCTCAGCAGTGAGGAGCCTGGAGGAAAGAAAATCCAGAATGCAAAGCTAGCCCCAGCTGCATAGTGAGTTCGAAGCCAACCTCAGCAACATGGAACCCTGTTTAAAAAAAAAGAAAGTAGTATGTTTGAACACATGAAACACGACTAGTCCAGAAACCTGGGAGCCAGGGAAGGCGTTACAGGTTGGGATGTCCTTGGTATTGGGGTGGCAGAAGCCATAGAATGCATGTTCTTGCCTAGGGAGAGGAGAACGATCAGAGAGAGGCTGGTAAGGGATGGAATGCTTGCTCCTCGAGGGAGAAGGAATGGTGTAAAGAGGAGTAAGATTAGGACGTAAGTTCTGTCCTCGGAGTGAGTTAAGAATCATGGTTCCCCAGAAAGAAAGCACAGAGTAAAAGTCTTCCAAACCGTCCCAGCATTAGGTCACTGCCCTCCTCCCGCCCAGCTGCCATTCTCATCCTGAGCTACATGTGGGAGGTCTCTAGGCAGCTGGTGACCATCCTAAGCCGCCAGGTACTGGGATTTTGAAAATGTCACCATTCCAGTGTGGCCTGGAGCCCAAAGACCACTGCTCCAGGACCTTTCCCACTCAGGATCAAAGTCACCACTTGCTTTAGACTGCCTCTTTCGCTTTGCTAGGGCCTTCATGCAGCCTGCAAAGCTCCTTCTCTCTAATCGGAGCTCAGTTGCTTAAATGGACAGGTGCTCGCTCTAGAGCTCTAGACCGGAGTAACTCAGCAAGGGATTGTAGTGGAACCAAGTTAGGCCTGCTCACCCCGTGAGGACCACCATCATCCACTCGGGTTGCTGCCTCCCCTCTTCCTTGCTTGGAAAGGTGCTCCAGGGGACAACCTCGGGCCCATCTGCTTGCTTGGGGCTGCTGGAAGCTACTCTGTGGTTCCTGATCTCAGGGCCTTCTCTGTAACCTGCAAAAGCCCCTGCTCCTTGTTGTCCCAGTATCAGCCCAGCTCCAGACTAAGGGTACCTTTGCTTGCTTGGCTGCTAGGGTTGTTTTCTTTTCAGAGGAGAGAGTTGAAGTGAAAGTCCCAGAGACTCTCCCTGAGCCACCGTGTTCTCAAGAGTGCAGGCTGCTGTATGTCTAGCTTTGGGAGCCCAGAGACTGGGAGGGGGGTATTACAGACTCACAGGCCTGATTCTGAAAGCAGCTTTTGTTGCTTTCCCTGATAACCCAGTAAACACGAGTTGCCCTTTGAACTCCAGCTGCTGCTGCCCCCAGCAGAAGCAAACCCTTTAGCCTCTCAGCGGGGTATGGAAGTATCTGCTGTGCCTACCTGAGGAGTCTAGAAGTGATGAGGGGAGGGCGCACTACTATTGCTTCCCAGTCCCTAATCCGACTGTGGTCCCTTCTCCATCGCCTTCTGATGTACAGTAGTACCCTGGACTCGGAGACTTCTGAACTAAACTCGAATCTCTCTCCTGAGTCTAAAGTGAGGCCAGAACTAGGGTCCATTTAGATGTATGAGGTGCTTTTCTAAAAGTGTTTTCATGATATGTCTTCCTAAAAGGAGCCATATTTTGAAAAGAATATTAAAGAAACTATGGATAGGAAAACCTCAGTACATTATAGGGACAGTATAAAATTTTACTCCTGAACTCTTTGTTTTTACAACATTTTGACAGGGTTCTTAAAATAGTTCCTAGAACATATGGTATGTTTTGTGTGTGTGTGTGTGTGTGTGTGTGTGTGTGTGTGTTCTTGACCAACATGCTCATTGACCAACATGATCACTGCCCATCAGTTGGTTAGTTGTAAGGGGTTTGGTTTTGTTTGTCATATTGCAGTTTTCTAGACTCCTCTTCTTTAATTTTTGAGCCAAAGCTGAAGTTTTACTACGTAACCCACTCTGGCCTCAAACTCAAATCCTCCTGTCTCAGTTCCCTTACAACTGGGATGTACCATGCTGCTATAATGGAATAGGGTGTGTGCATCCACAGAAAGCCATGTCTCAGAAAAGTCAGGTGCTCTTCTCCCAAACACTGTGAGACATAATATGGTGTCTCAGGCTGGATCCTGGAACAGGAAAAGGACCCTGGATGCAGCTGGATCCAGATCAAGTCTGGGCCATAGTGCAGAGGCAGAGTTCTTGTCTGCCATGCACAAAGCAAAAATCAAAACAGTTACAATAATGATAGCTCCAAAACCTGAGTGTTTAACGTACTCACCCGGGCATAGCAGTGCAAACCTTCACACCAGCCCTTGTGAGTTCCAGGCCCCCCACCCTCGTGGGGCATAGGAGCTGTATCCCAGGTGAGTTGTGAGCGCTGCGCACAGGAGAACTGTATTCTCCAGCCTTTTTATGAATCGAGGATTATTCCAAACAAGTAGTCAGCCTATTCTTTAGAAAAACTGTGCTTGCAAGAGACCGTGTCCTGAGTGAGCTATAGGCCTGGCTTCACTTGACTCACTGCCGGGAAGCTTTGAAACAGGGTTCTCAGCCTTCCTAACTCAGCGACCCCTTAAAACAGTTCCTCATGCTGTGCTGACCACCAGACACAAATTATTTTTGTTGATACCTCGTAACAGTAATTTTGCTAGAGTTATGAATCAAAATGTAAACGTCTGTGCTTTCCTATGGTCTAGGGTGACCCCTATGAAAGGGTTGTTTGACCTCCAAAGGAATCTTGACTCCCAAGAACCACTGCTTTAAAAGAACTTGTGTGTGTAGCGTTTGCACTGCTGCCACTAGGTGGCAGTAGATGCCCGTGCACTGCCTAACGCCTTGCTGTGTCTTCTTTAAAGGCTTTGTCACAACAAACAGAGTAAAGTGTATCTCCCGGAGCCGCCTTTCCCACATGCAGAGGTAAGAAAATGAAGCCAGGGAACCAGGGCACAGAAGAAATGTGGGTGATGGTATGTCGGGGATATCAGTCTTTACCTAAAACATCCCTACGTGGAGCCAGGTACAATGACACACACCTGTAACCCCAGCACTGCAGAAGCAGACAGGTTGTGAGTCCCAGGTCAGCCTGGGCACCAACAAGACTAACTCTTAAAACACACACACACACACAATAGGGGTTGAGTTTGATAGTGCAGGCCTTTAATCCCAACACTTGGGAGGAAGAGATAGGTATCTGAGTTCCAGGCCAGCCAGGGCTACACAATGAGATGCTGTTTCAGAAACAAGCAGACAGATTTTTTAAAAGATAAGTACTCCAGCTGACAATTCATTTGCTTCCTCTCATAAACACATCATATTTCAAAGTCTGGACACACAGCCCACTTCTGTCATAGTCTGTGCGAGGGACTTTTACTCCCAACTTTTTTAGGAACGGATCTATTATCAAAATGTTTTCTGGTCATGTCAATCACATATGTAAAAGTTCTTTAACATGTGTTCGTGTGTGTGCAGCAGTGATCAGCCTTAATTGTCCCACACACGCATCTCACAGGTTCTCGCTGGACGTGGATCTTATTACTTCAGGCTGCCTGGCTTTCAAGCCTCGGGCATCCTCCTGACTCCACCCCTCCAGCACTGGACACACATAGGCACACCAGCTTTCTCTGTGGATGCCCAGGTCCAAACTCAGGTCCTCGGGCTTATACAGCAAGCACTTTACCAACTGAGTATTCCCTGGTCCACATGGAAGGTTCCAGTAGTGGAGGTAACAGTGCAGTTAACAAGACGGGAAGCCCTTTCCTCACAGGCCCAACAGGCCGTTTGCTCACCGCGTGGCATCTCAAGCACACTTCCCTGTGTGACTCATGGTACTGTTACTGTGTTATTGCTGCATAATATCTATACCATGTCACAAATACACTGCCATGAATTTACAGTTCTCCTGTTGTTGGACAGGTTATTCCTCATTTTTTATTACGTTTTTGTTAAAGAATTCTCAACTGACATCACCACTTCAGACACAGCAGTGTCTCGCACAGCCATAAGCACGCTTGGTGCCTTTGTGCCTGTGCGCCATATTGCATGAGAATATTGCTGACCACGTGCAAGAACTTGATCTCCCTACTCCGCACTCCAAGGCCCATGCAGACCCAAGTGGACTTTGTACACAGCTGCTGCCTCCACACGTTGTCTTTTCCAGCACTTAGTTCCGGAAGTGCACAGCCTCTTCCTGTTTCCATCTTTGCCTAGTGATACATTCATCACCGTCTTCTCATAACTTCTTCAGCACTGAATTAATATTCTGTTGTCATAATGTACCCATTCATCCATTTGCCAACTGTGGGATGTTTGGGTTGCTTCCAAATTTAGCAATTATGAATAAAATTGCTTCAGGTGTCTATGGGCAGGAGTTTGTAGATCTTGAGCTTTCGGTTCCTTGAGTTAGGTTACTGGATCTTGTGGTGAGTGTATGCATAGGCCTGTTTGACAGGCAACAACAGAGTCTTCCACGGGGGCTATGTCATTTCTCATCCAACCAGCAAGAAGGGAGGATACCTCTGTACCACACTCTTACCAGACAGATTCGATGGGTCTAGCCTCTGTACCACACGCTCACTAGACAGATTCGATGGGTCTAGCCTCTGTACCACACTCTCACCAGACAGATACAGTGGGTCTAGCCTCTGTACCACACTCTCACCGGACAGATACAGTGGGTCTAGCCTCTGTACCACACTCTCACCGGACAGATACAGTGGGTCTAGCCTCTGTACCACACACTCACTAGACAGATTCGATGGGTCTAGCCTCTGTACCACACTCTCACCGGACAGATACAGTGGGTCTAGCCTCTGTACCACACTCTCACCGGACAGATACAGTGGGTCTAGCCCCTGGCCATTGCACTGGATAAGGAGCAGTGTCTGCTGCTTTGATTGGCATTTCCCTGACGATGCCTGATGTTAGCACCTCCAGATGCTCCCTTGTATCCTCTTTGGGGAGTTACCTCTGCAGACCATTGGCTTAAACCAGGTTGTTCAGTTTTGACAGACAGGTGTGGCTTTTCATGTATATATCTTCCCTAGTGTGTTGCTTGTCATCTTCAATTGTATTTTTCAGTCATCTCTACAGCACACCTGGGTTCTTGGGCTGACACCTCTTGGGTTTTACATGTTCTAGCTCATTCAGACCAATAAGCTGAAGCACTACCCCAGCATCCACGGAGACTTCAGCAATGACTTCAGACAGCCGTGTGTGGTGTTCACTGGGCATCCTTCCCTCCGCTTTGGGGACGTTGTCCACTTCATGGAGCTCTGGGGGAAGTCTAGCCTCAACACTGTTATCTTTACAGGTAAACAGGTTCCTGTTCTGTCCCCTGGGCTGACGGTATACGGGCCTACAGGACAGAGAGAAAAGCGTAAATATGGTACAGCAGCCTGCACACCTGTAACCTCAGCACTGGAGAAGCTGAGGCATAAGGATCAAATCCCAGGGCAGCCTGTCTCCAAAAATAAACAGGAATAAACTAGATATGAAGGAATGAGAGTAAGGCCATGTTGGGCAACTGTGTATCAAGCACAGCTTTTGCTTCTGCTCTTTTTGATTCTCTTTTTTTCAATCCTGAAATCTGCTGAGCTGCTTTTTGATAGGATTTGTGAGGTGTTGAGAGCCTTAATGATCCCAGTGGTTGGTCTGGTTTCACCAGTTGGGGATTGTTTACTTAACTGGATCTCGGTTCTTTGACTCTGGTCTGCTCTGGTTTACAACTGCTCTTCTAGAAACAGAGCCTTCAGGAAGGAGCAAAATCTTTAGTGGGATGAGGCCGTGCAGAGGTGACATAGGAAATCTCCCTGTTTTATCAGCATAAGCCTTCTCACTGCCTTGAAGTTTAGAAATCTCACAAGCCAGAAAGTCAGACTCTTGAAAGCTTGTTGTACCCTCAGCCACGCCCGTCTGTATTAGTCAGGGTTCTCTGGAGCAACAGAACTTATAGAATGAATGAATACATATATGAATGAATATGTATTCATTCGATCATATATGGTGGGATTTATTGAAATGACCTACAGGCTGCAACCCAGCTAGTCCAACAGTGCCTGGCTGCGAACAGAAAGTTTGAGAATCCCGCAGATGCTCAGTCCTCAAGGCTAGATGTCTCAGCTGGTCTTCATTATGAGCTGAAATCCCAAAGAAGTAGCCTCCAGTGCCAGCAAAGGAATGGTGGATGTATTAGCAAACTGAGGGCAGGCAGGCAAAGAGCAGAAACTTCCTTCTTCTGTGTCCTTATCTAGACTCCTAGCAGGAGGTATGGCCCAGATTGAAGGTGTCTCTTCCCGCCTGAAAGGTCCAGACTAGAAGTAGATTCACCCACTTCAAACCAGACAAAAATAATCTCTCAGGTGTGCCCTCCATTTCTGAATTTTAGCTCATTTCAGATAGTTAAGCTGACAGCCAAAAATAGCCATCACTCCATCCCTAGCCTTGCTTTCCTCACTGTCCATAGGATCACTGGTAAACTCTGTCTGGGTGGCCCAGGGAGAGTGTATTGGCCCCTGAGAACAGCGCTGGCACACAGTGGCTGCCAATGCCACGTCCTTCAGCGTCTTCCTTCTTATAACTCCCTAATTCCTGGAAGAACTGGTTTGTGGTTAGCAGGATGGCTGACTGGGGAAAGGAGCTGCTGGGCAGGACAGTCTGAGGTAGCTCTCTGGGACCGTGGTAGAAGGAGCTCTGCCCACAAGCTGTCCCCTGGCCTCCACACATGCCATGGCACATGCACTCACCAGAAAACAAAAACAACCTAATAAAAATAATTTTTAAGGCTGGAGTTTGGGGGTAGAGAGTGTAATTACACCAACAGCATCTGGGTCAGGGCACGTCAGCCCTGCCCTGTGCTCAGCCTGAGTTTGTGAGAACTTTAGGGAGCACCAGGAACTTGACTGCAGTAGAGTAGGTGATTCCTTACACCGGTTGCAGGAAGATACACACCAGGGTGGAAGCATGGGAAAGTTTGTTGTCAGGTCTCAGCGGGTAACAGCCTGATTCACAGATGTTGGGCTCATGCCGCACTGGGTGCCATCACAAGAATTCTTTGCAATTAGTCATCTCAGTGTCCTATGTAGAAGGCGAGAGAATAGCCAGGCTAGGGTACTGGTAGCTCCTGTTGGGCTGGGTATAGCATTGCGTTTTGTGTTTGTGCTGGACTCTGTATGGTCCCTGGGTAGCCTTGTCTCACCCTGGGGCTCTGTGAAGTGCACATCCAACAGGAGGACGGTGGCTCCGCTGTGCCAGGTGCACACATGACCCTCAAGAGCTGCTTGGCTGTCGGGCTGCACATTGACCCACAAAGCCTAAAACTTGCCTGTCACCAGAATTTTGCTGGGGTTGTCAAGAAAACACTGTGTAGTGAGGCTAAGGCTTGTCTCTTCTGCTCGCTGATGAGCTGTGACTGATGTGACAGAAATTACCGGGTTCTGTGGGCGCAGTGAGAGGGGCCAGCTAGGAAATCAAAGGCTGTGAGATGCCCAGTTGCTGGGCAGTGTGCTGACATTTGTGATCGTTTGTTGGGTTCAGGGACAGGAGTCAGTTTTGACCCCCACTCAAGTAGGGAGAAGTTTTATCTTCCTTTCCTGATTATATTGTGGCTACTGCATAGTATTCCTTCCTGGGCGGTCATGTCACCAGAGGTTTTAGAAGGAAAGCCTGGGCTCTGGCAACCCTAAGAAGCTAGGCTCAATAGAGAAAATAGTGAAAAGAAAAGAAAGATTTATCCAATGTGGCCATATTATGAAGAACAGGTAAAGGGATCCAGTGAGCACCTCCACATCCATCTTTGGGGTAGCAACATAAGACCTAAGTTTAAACAGAGATGTCGCAGTACACTAGTCAGCAGTCTGGTCAAGATGTGGTTCCACCCGTCGCTGGTCCATCATAGTCATCTACAAAGAGGTCCTATGTGTTGTTGGACTGTGAACTCTTCCCAGAGCTGCTGGAGGCTGGGGTTCTCCAGCCTTTTCCTGTCCCCAGCCTGGGCTTCATGGGGAAGTTCCATTGCTTCGGTAGTTGGATTTAGCTGAGAGAAGGGGCTTGGTGTCTTAGACAGCCTGTACTTGTCACCTTGGATGTTGTGGGTGAGCAGGATGTACTGTTCTCTTGGCTCTGGTGAGCAGCTCATTTGGTATGCACAGTTCCTGCCAAGCAAGCACTACTGGCCCTTGTGAGAGAACTGAAGCCCAGGCTCCTGGTGGGATTGTGACAGACTCAGCAGGAGCCAATTGACAGGGCCTCAGGTCTGCACCTCAGTCTGTGAGGCTTGTGACAGCAGGTGGGACCTACAAGGTCTTCCTCCTGCCTGGGTGTTAATTTTGAGCAGTTGACGGGTATTCGTGACCTCTACCGGGTCTTGCCACTGTAAACTGCTGGTTTTCTCTTAGACGGGATGTAAGAGAACGTTTATCCCGTTCTGTCCCAGCTTTTTATCTGGAGCTTTAGCACTGATCCCAGTCTGACCAAACTGTCTCTGTGATGTCTACCTAATGGCAAGTTTTAGATACCTTTACTTTTTTTTTTCTTGTTTTTGGGACAGGGTCTCAGTATGTAGCCAGGCTGGCCTTAAACTGTTAGCCCTCTGCCTCAGTCTCCAGAGTGCTGAACTTGTGGTGTCTACTACACACCAAGTTCCTTTCTGTTTGTGAGCTGGTGTTTTGTTTAGAGAAAAGCTCTTTTACTTGTTTATCCCATATTTCTCTCACTGTCTCTATTTTTTAAGTCTTAAAGCCTACCCCCATGCCCCCAGGTCCAAGTAGTCATCACAGGGGTCCACCCAGCCTCTCCCCTTCCTCCCATGGCCCAAATGCTGTGTCCCTGCTCCCACTAGATTGTCTGCTTAGCCCTAACCATATCAGCTGCCAGCTGGCCTGGTGATGTCTCTGTCACCTGCATGTTAAAGTTTCCTATTCCACTTTCCTAGAGCCTGATTTCTCCTACCTGGAGGCCCTGGCACCTTACCAACCACTGGCCATGAAGTGCATCTACTGCCCGATTGACACTCGGCTGAATTTCATCCAGGTGTCAAAGCTGCTTAAAGAAGTGCAGGTACATTTGCTGTGTGGGCCGGGGTCTGGATGCGGCTCTCGGTGGATCAGGTCTGCACAGCCATTATGTTAAGATGCCTGACCTCAGCTATGTGGAATGCTCTGCCTGTTACCCTTCTAACTCGAGGAAGTGATCTTTATTCCCTGAAAAACTTTCCCCTCCAAAGAAATGGAAAGGAAGGGAAATTAGGCATAAACGGGTCCCTTTAATGAGGACCAGCTGTGTCCTGAAAAGCACACAGATGCCCCTCTCCTCCAAGTCAGTCACTCGGCCTAATCCCAAGTTGAGTTTCATGCTAGGTCCGTGTTAGTCCATTTTGCAGAAAGGGAAAGTAGGTTCTAGTAAAGCGAGGGTTTCTGTCCTGGGTGGCTGATGAGCCAAGGCATTGGGATGGCAAGTGGGAGTGGGGGAGGCAATGAGAGCTGCTGAGGAGAACAGCTTAGACCCTGTGAGAGGAAGGGTTCTGATGCCTTGCCCAGGAATCTCCAGAGCGTGAGTGCCTACTGAGGGACTGGTCATTCTCGGGTGTGGTTCCTTCGTCTCCTAGCTTATCTCTTTCACCCTCTTCACGGACTCTGCCATCATGATGAGGTGCCCATATACAAAAGGGTGGGGCAGGGTGACAAGAGACAGGAAGCTGAAGAACCCCCAGGGAGGCGAGGGAGATCAATGTCACCTTGGATGGACACGGAATACCCTGTGTGCTCATCACCATGCGGAGGGGATGGCTAGAGGCCTCGTGCTTTTTCATCGTGAGCAACTTGAGTCCAGGTCCCCAAGCCGGCTTCACCCCCATGTCACTTGCTAATATTAGAAATCAGAGGCTATCTGGTCCCCACCTTCAGTAACACTCTGGAGGACGCTCAGGCTGAGGCAGGGGACACAGCTGTCGGATGCTAGCCAGGCTAGTAACAACACAAGGCCCCGGGAGAAGTGCTGGCTTGAAAGAACAAGCAGATCACTTGGGAGGCAGAGGCAGGCGGATCTCTGTGAGTTCGAGGCCAGCCTGGTCTACAAGAGCTAGTTCCAGGACAGTCTCCAAAGCCACGGAGAAACCCTGTCTCAAACCCTCCCCCCCTCCAAAAAAAAAAGAACAAGCAGACCAGATCCAGCCAGGCCTAGCCACTGGAAACCTTTGTTCTTAAAAGGATTTGTGGCTTGATCCAAACTCTGAAGTCAGAGCAGGGACAATTCACTGACCTATGGATTGCCAGCATCAGCGGTCAGCTGGCTGATGTTTGTACAGTTTCTTCTTCAGTTCTCTGTCGTACTCAGGTAGGTATGTGCCTCACCGGTTTCCACTCTCTTGGAGTTAGCCTAAGGTATACCAGGCCTAGAATACTGGGCCAGCACAAAGCCACAGTTCTCGCGAGTCAAGGGCTTGTAATAGCTGACAGGGCAAGTATCGCAGGAGGACTGCGCTCAAGGAGCTGAGCTGAGCTAGGGAGTAGACACAGTGATGTCACCACCAAAGTTACTCAATGAAGTGAAAACTGAAGGCAGGTACAGAGGAAGCAGACCTTTTCCTCAACCACCTGGGTTCCTCTTCTCCCTCAGGGCTAGCTGGGTTTGAGCACTCAAGATGGTACAACAAGGGTCAGGAGGAGGCTTGGCGGGCTGCTGTGCATCCAGCTCCTGCCCTTTTTGGTGACCTCCTTATACCATTCCTCCTCAGCCCCTGCACGTGGTCTGTCCTGAGCAGTACACCCAGCCACCCCCAGCCCAGTCCCACAGGATGGACCTCATGATCGACTGCCAGCCACCAGCCATGTCCTATCGGCGGGCTGAGGTCCTTGCCCTGCCCTTCAAACGACGCTATGAGAAAATTGAAATCATGCCAGAGGTGAGCTGCTGTCCTTTCGCCCTTAAACTCGAGTTTCTGCCAGCGTGCCCTCTGGGACACAGCCAGTCTGTCAAAGTGAAGGAAGGAAAGAGCACAGACCCAGGCACGTGACTGCTCCTTCTGTTAGGCTTCAGTGGTGAGGCCTGCAGGCGGCGTCCTGGGTCTCCACTACAGAGGATGCCAGTGCCCTCTGAGGGTTTCCCGTCCTTCCTGGAACTCATGTTTGAGAAAGGAGAAGTGTAAACTTACTCATTTGTATTTAGTTTGGCATCATTTAAGGTTTTTTTATTCTGAAATTGAATGGTTTACGTTCTACTAGGTGCTATCTTGGGTTTTATCATAAGGAAATGGAAAAGGTACATTGTACTTATGAACAGTCAAGTGTGACTCAGGGGACAACAGCAAGGAAGAGGAGGTGACTACAGAGCAGTGTGGAGCTGCTGCCCAGGGGCCCCCAGCACTCGGGTTTCTCAGTGTGTCTGTTAGACACCTTTGAGTAGCTTTGATTTGTATAAATGGCTTTTGTTGGGGAAAGTTCTAGAAAACAGATGGCTGGCTTGGCAATGAGAAGCTTCTCTAACTTTCTCTTTCAGAGAATTGCCAATGCTCTGCTCCCCTCCCCCTGCAGCTCCACCACTCTCTCTTCAGCTTCTAAGAGGCCTTTCTCTAGGTTCTGCTTCATATGGGTGTCAAGATTGCTGTGTCACCCAGTACAGTGTAAGAGAGATTCAGAAGTGCTGTTCCTTTAACCACAGGCATGCAAAGCACATGTGGAGGATGAAAGGGTTAAAATCTTCTGCAGTTCGAGGAGTGTCTCCACACACTACAGCCTCTTTGATCTAGTCTTCCATGAAGGACTTGCACACTGTGAGCTGTCAATCCTTAGGCTGGTTATCATAGAAGACCCGGCTCATGGGGGGCGGAGAATGCCGCCCTCGGAGTGCTGACCTAAGCTGCGGTGGGTTGGGGCTCTAGACTGACTCCAGTAATCACTTGTCCCCTCTAAGAAGGCCCACTTTGAGGCCTTGGAGGTAGCTTAAAGTTGCCCAGGGAGTCTCTCACCAACTTGGTCCCTGTGATGCCACCTTCAGGCCTCCATGCCAGCCTGACCTGTGCAGAGAACATTCACTTACAGAGCGGAGTGTGTTTGTGAGCCGGGCAGAGGTGAAGGATGGGACCTGGCAGTCAGGTGTTGGGTAACTGCACCCCAGTGAGGCACACCTCACTCTCCACTCATGCTTCCTCACTTCATAGGAAAGCCCTCCCTTCTTGTTCGTCGTCGATGTTTAAATGCTATAAGCTACTTCCTCTGCGCAACTGATAGTGAATGCCAATGCTTATGCAATGGCATCTTGCATATTTATTTTTGTTTTTAAGTGAAAGCACCCTGGCTTCCTGGAGATCCGTACAGCCTAGGATAGCACCTAGCCAGGCTGAGCACGAGGACCCCTGTAGTAATATGGGCAGTGGGGCTGCGTCCCCAGCACCCTGGCTGCCTGGCTAGCTTATGCCCGAAATAACAACACACAAACTGTATTCATTTAATCACTGCTTGGCCCATTTCTATCTAGCCTCTTCTAGGCTAATTCTCACATATTAATTTAGCCCATTTCTAATCATCTGTGTAGCGCCACTAGGTGTGCTTACCGGGAAGATTCTACCCTATGTCCATCCTGGGTCTTAGCTTCATCGCGTGCATCTGCCTGGGAGCTGGGAGCATGGCGTCTCTCTGAGGCATCTGCTCCCGAGAGGAGAGCTGTGGAGTCTGAGCTCACTTCCTCTTCCTCCCAGCGTTCTGTTCTGTTTACTCCTCCCACCTATCTTCTAACCAATGAGGGCCAAGCAGTTTCTTTTTATTTAACCAATGACCTTCCTCCATCAGACCCCAGAGGTCCGTGCTCACTGCAGAGTGTGCACTGTAGCTGCGTGCACTGTAGCCGCACAGGAAAAGGCACCCATTCAGTGACCTCATTGGAAAACACAGTCCCACAATAGGGGCCACTTGTCCTGCCATTGGCAGACACAGATTGCCAGGAATCAGAAAACCACTCAGTCCGTGTGCGACAGCCCCATCCTGTGTGACAGTGGTCACCTGGAGAAGGTATGGGGGTGAGCCCAAGGCAGAGTAAAAGGAATCTATACCTGGTGTGTGTGTTGAGGAATCTGGGAGGTTCTTGGAGACTCTGAGAAGACTTCAGGAACTGGCTGGAGCTGTATGAGTGATGTCGTGGGGGGTCCGTAGTTGTGGGGTCCAGGGCACAGTGACGTGAAGCTGCCCTGATGGACCCTGCCCCTGCTGCAGTGCTCTGAGATGCGGTGGCACTCAGTTCCCAGTCCCTCTTCTAACTTTTGTCTGTCTCCACCCCTTCCTGCTGGTCCCTCTTCTTTTTTTTTTTAAAGATTTATTTATTTATTATGTATACAACATTCTGCCTCCATGTATGCCCGCACGCCAGAGGAGGGTGCCAGATCTCAGTACAGATGGTTGTGAGCCACCATGTGGTTGCTGGGAATTGAACTCAGGACCTCTGGAAGAGCAGCCAGTGCTCTTAACCTCTGAGCCATCTCTCCAGCCCCCCTGCTGGTCCCTCTTCATCGCTGTAATTGGCACAAGATTTGTGGGAGTGTGTACCTGCTTCATGCAGTGAGTTATCTGGAGATTTTAGGTTCTGGCAGCGTAAGTAAAATCCAAGACAAATATAACGGCCAGCCTCGGAGGCCTTTCCCACCAGGACAGAAGAATGCTAAGAGCTCAGTGCTGTGCTCCACTAGGCCCTGGGTCACTGTCCACCCTGGGGTTCTTCCCGCCCCCTCAGAGGGAGCCCATCTGAAACCCTGTGTTTGCTTTCAGCTGGCAGACTCCCTGGTGCCCATGGAAATCAAGCCTGGCATCTCCTTGGCAACTGTCTCTGCTGTGCTGCACACGAAGGATAACAAACATGTGCTTCAGGTACTGAGGGCGTGTGGGAACCCAGGAGAGACCCCTCCCCTCAGGACAGCTCTGGCCGCCAGCCATACACTGAAGATCTGGTTAAGTGAGACATGTGTGTTCTTGAAACAAAGAAGGCACTTCATATGAGTTCTTACACGTCTCCCTCTGACCACATGCGTCAAAGCACACAAGCCAGCCTGAGGAGTGCCCTGTTGGCCCCTCTGGAAGTAGCATTACCCCATCTTATCGTGGGCACGTTCCTTGTTGAGCCCCAAGCCTGGACACTGCGGGGTAAGACCCAAAAGGTGCAGACAGTACCTATCCCTTACGAGGCCTGGGATACAGGCACAGTACAGAGCCGGGGAGGCCCAAAGCCTGACACATGGGCAGGCAGCACTCGCCTCTGAAGAATTCGTTCCGCACTTGCACTGTGGTGCCCCTGCGCCCCTGCAGCCAGCGCTTAGAGTACTCGGCTCTGTGCTGGTTGCTGCTGTGCATTCTGGTTAATCTTCAGATCCTGAGGTCCAGGATTTCTCTGACCTCACTATCTCACGTTTTCCACAGCTGTCTGGTGGCACAGCCAGCACTTACCTGCTAGACAACACAGTCTTTTCTTAATCACCATGCATGGCTGTGGTTGCCAGTGTCCATTAGGAGGGACTTCATCAGCAAGTAGCGGAATCCCTTGAAATGTAAACATGGTTCTCCCTGAAAGGCAGATATGATCCCAAGCACATGGTTTGCACTAACCCACATGGACCCAGGTGATGATGAGCCTGGCCCCTCAGACCAGCAGGGTCATGATCTCAGCTCAGTGAAGAGGCCCTCACTGAAAGCCGCACTTTGATTGCCCTAGCCCCCTCCACGGCCCGCCCAGCCCACCAGCAGTAAGAAGAGGAAGCGCGTGAGTGAGGATGTTCCTGACTGCAAAGTGCTGAAGCCTCTGCTGAGCGGCTCCATCCCGGTAGAGCAGTTCGTGCAGACCCTGGAAAAGGTGAGCCTAATGGCCTGATGTGCTCCTAGGATAAGCAAGGATGCTATAGCCCAAGGAGAGGCTCAAAATAGGTTAAGCCAAAGAACGCCTTCCCTCCTGGGCTGTCCCCAGAGCGGCCTTACCTTCCGTCTGGGATGAGGGAGCAGAACCCCAGAAACAAGTGTGGTACGTTAAAACTGCCCATCCTCACGGGAGCCTTGCTCTTCACAGGAAGACCACTGCCAGCCAGGAGGGCTAGCATCAGCGTGGCTAGACAGGTAGTGATTCAGACAGAAGCGTGATGGAGACACTCAAGTCCTGTCTCAGTGGCCGTCTATTCCCTGGGCCCCAGTGGCTGCTCCTCCCAAAGGAGAGATTTGTGTGTATAGGTGTTCTGCCTACGTATTTATCTGTGTACCATATGTTTGCCTGGTGCCCAAGGAGGCCAGAAGAGGAGGCTGATCCCCTGAAGCTAGAGTTACAGACAGTTAGGAGCTGCCATTGTATGCTAGGGATTGAATCAGGGCCCAGGTTCTCTGGAAAAACAGCAATGCTCTTAACCATGGAGCCATATCTCCAGCCCCGAAAGGGGAAATTTCTTGACTACATTGGTGCTGGGGCAGGGCAGTAGACTACCTTAAAGTTTTTATGATTTTGTCTTCAGTCACAGGATTATAATGCTCACTGTTTCCACATTATCACCCATGCTAGGAAAAGGGGGATGGGGTTTGCTTCTGAGAGAACTGGGCTAGCTCCAGTGCATGATGGCAGAGAGGGACAGTGTGCAACCAAGCTGTTAATAACCTTCCTGTCTCAGTAGGCTTGGTCTTCAAACTTTTTGATTTTCTCTAACTGCTCTCAGGATATTCATAGTCCTGCAGATGAGCAAAGGACCCCATCTCCCTCATGGCCTGACAGGGATCCTTGTTCCTACCTATGAGTTCTTAAATTATTATTCCTCAAAATAGCTGGCTTTTCCACAATGACCTTACCTTTTTCTCCTGCCTAACTCGTCCAGGAGCAAGCCCCTTTGAGTGCATGGGCCCTGCAGACCTCACCTCCTTCCCAAAACTGAGTGGGTGCTGTCTGCAGCCAAGGACAGACAGTCCCTGCATCAGTCTTTTTGCCTGTTTATGTTCCATCCAGGAAAGTCTCTCTCTACTTTAGATGCAGTTCTGATTTCTAAGGTGATGCTACAATTAGCAATAAAGGTGACTGGAGAGATGCTTTCAGACCACCAGCTGAGTGGTACCTTGCTTTGAGGAGTAGAGCTTTCCCTAGGGCTCAGAACTGTGGGGACGAACATGGACAGGCGCCAAAGTCGACAACCTGGTGTTCCCCTGAATCTCAGAGTCTGGGTGTGCTCAAGTCCCTCGTACACTGGTAAAAACGGTGGGGCGATTTGGCTGTTTTCCTGACATTTTTGTCTGTTTGGGGCCTTTTTTTTTTTTAAGACAAGGTTTCTCAGTGTTGCTTTGGCTGTCCTGGAACGTGCTTTGTAGACCAGGCTGGCCTCGAACTCAGAGATCTGCCTGCCTCTAAGTGCTGGGATTAAAGGCATGTGCCACCACTGCCCGGCTGTTTGAGGCCTTCTATAAACATGAAACTCTGGTTGGATTCTGACCCTGATAGTCGAAAGAGCTGTGTTAAGAGTAATGCCAGTCTTAAGTGCTGCTTAGTTAGGCCTTGCTCTCAGAGTAGCCATCCTCCTCTTTTCTCTTGGAACAGCATGGCTTCAGTGACATTAAGGTGGAAGACACAGCCAAGGGCCATATTGTCCTGCTGCAGGAAGCTGAGACACTCATCCAGATTGAAGAAGACTCAACTCACATCATCTGTGACAACGACGAGACTCTGAGGGTGCGATTGCGGGACCTCGTCCTCAGGTTCCTACAGAAGTTCTGAGTGGGGCACCCTTCACCGTGGACAGTCTAGTGGTGTCCTCTGGCTTCCAGAGGGGAGAGGTGTCTCCGGCCAGGACCTGCACTTCTGCTGAAGCCAAGAACTTTTGGAGTCCTGTTCTTTTCGGTTCTGGAGCTCTCGAGCAGCTTAGGGGTGGCAGCATTGACAAAAGCCCTTTCCTAGGGAAGTGGGAAAATGACTGCCTGCATTTTCAGGGCTCGAAGGGGGCAGCTCTTGGACTTAAACCTGCCTACCTTGCTACACCTAACAAAGGACAGTCCCCAAATCAGAAACCTAGCCTATCCAGCTCTATTCTGTGGCCCATTTTGCTAAAATAAACATTATTTTTATAGAAGTACCCTGTTCTATTTAACTATAGTCTAAATCATGATTTAATATCTGGGGGGCTGGGAGGGTCTGAAACCACACCCAATAATGAAAATGTCACAGCACATCTGTCTCACCTCTGCCTTAATCATAACCCAGCCCCGTTTACAAAAATGCAGATATAATCCCAATGCTGGAAAATTCAAAGTCATCATCTGATCCACAGCAAGTTCAAGGCTAGCCCGGGCTCATTAGACTCTGTCTCAAGAAGCAGGAACAAGCCATGCATGGTGTTGTATGCCCTTAGTCCAGCACTCAGAGAACCACCTGCCTCCTAAGTTCAAGGCCAGTCTGGTCTACAGAGTGACTTCCAGGACAATCAGGGCTACACAGAGAAACCCTGTCTCGAAAACAAAACAGAAGAGGAGGCAACAGCAACATGGAATTCAGATTGATTTCAATTTTGTTAAAAGGTACTTCTTAGCTAGGCAGTAGTGGCACACGCCTTTAATCCCAGCACTCAGAAGGCAGAGACAGGTGGATCTCTGTGAGTTTGAGGCCAGCCTGGTCTAGAGAGTGAGTTCCAGGACAGCCAGAACTGTTAAACAGAGAAACCATTTCGGAAGGGAGGGAGGGAGGGAAAGGAGGAAGGAAGGGTACTTCTTACACAAATTGTTGACAGCCTCGTAGGGAGACCCCTGAGCAGTACAGTCCGAGAACTAGCTGCCCACACTGCAGGAGGGAGCGTGGCTTTAGAAGGACCTGTCACAGAGATGGCTACTTTTGAATAACACTGGCCCTGACCACATCTAAGAAAATATGAGTGGAAACCGCACACCAGCTTTGCAAAGAAATGGCAGTGCCATGGACCTGGGGAACAGGGTGGGAGGTACAGCTGGAAGTCATCAGCCAGGTCTGGTGGCGCAGGCCAGTGTGCCCAGTTTCTCTAGAGACACAGGATCACAGGGCCAGCCTAAGCAACTTAATGAGATCCTGTATAGGGGCTGGGGGTGCAGCTCAGAGGTGTATCCTAGCAAGTATGAGGCCCAACAATAAAAAAATAAAATTGGTCTACTAACAGTTGAGTGTCTTAAGGGGTTTTAGTGACGTGGGAGCTATAGGAAGTGCCATAGGCGGAATGGTACAGGCTCTGAAGAGAGGTGATCGGTTCTCCTAGAATTGTATCTGGGGTGAGCTCTTGATTGGCGGAGGAAAGGAGTTTCACTTTCCTGTCCTTGCGCACAGGGTATGGGTCATTTTGCCGAGGCCTCTGGAATGTACCTCGGACTCCACTACGTGAGCCCAGCTGGAAAGGACAGGACTCGGGGGGAGGGGCTACCATGCAAGCTGGGTTCTGTCTCAGGGTTGTGTGGGTGCATCACCCTCTTTCTCACAAAACTTCTGAGAGATCAAACTGAACTTTAAACATCTTGGGAAAATGCAAATGCATTAGAAGATAAAGTTCAAAAGACCCAAACATACATTTAAATAAACCAGGTGTGTGTCCAGAGTGCCTTGAGCACAGTGAGCCTGACTGGTTAAGTCTGATCAGATGACCCAAGGCATTGATCGTCCAAGGCCTGATTGCCAAGAGACAGTCAACCGATACCTGGTAGATGGGATGACTTAGAAGTTACTGAGGGCATTTTAAGTCACGAGCACCTGCTTGGCCACAGAAGCTGGATGGAGACCAAGCAAAGTGTGTGCTTCCAGCAAAGAGTGGTGCTGCCATCCCAGGTACAGGGAGAGAGCTAGCTGACTAATTCTAAGGGTTAGATGTTTGGAAGCCATAGTAGGTTGGTTAGTAGAACCCACAGAACTAATGAAAGCTGCCTGTGACTGGCCCTGGCCCGGGAACACAGCCTGTAATGGTACCCGCCGACACTCAAGAGCTCCACCCAACCTAGTGGCCATCGATGACTAAAATGGAGCCCAAGGAACCGCTGTTTTCTATAGCTTTAGAGGGAGCCCACCGAATTGAGAGAGCCTGGTGCTCCGGGATTCCTCACAGGCAGGCACAGCCCAGAGAATAGGTCACAAGGCACTGCTCATCCGTGATCCATCCGGGCCTTTCCAGCGTGAAACAGTGACTGCTTGTCCTCTAGTCTTCCCTCCATCCACAGGAGCAGGAGGGCCGGGCAGTGCTTCTGGTGCTGAGCACAACCTGAGTCAATGAGTCCACTGATCTTGCCTAAGTCTTCTGTAGCTCTCACTGTCTGCTTTGTTTGGAGACAGGGTCCTGACATAAGTAGCCCAGGCCGACCTCTTCCCCAAAGGACTAAAGCCTGGGTCTACTGCTCTAACAAGTGACCCCAAGCCTAGCAGCTTGCAATCAGCAGACATTTTTCCCTTATGGTTCTGTGGCCCAGGGACCTGATGTGGCTTAGCCAGACCTCCTGGCCCCACTCAGGCCCAAATTCTCTTTTTTCACAATGAAAATCCACTGCTGGACAAGCAGCCTGAAATACAGAGTTTGAGTGAGTGTCCCCCAAATAGCCAGTTTATGGTTCCTGCCCTCTACATCCGGCCAAGGAGACAGGATCCATGGTCCATTCCTCTCCGGCAAGAGCACGTTGCTCTTCCTCTCACCCCACAGTGAGCCCGCAGCCCTCCCTCATACCTGGAAATGCGGGGGTTGGCTTTCCCAGATGACACTGAAGGACCAACAGGAACCCTCACTGTGTGACGGGGCATTGCAGAGCTAAGACCAGTCATGAAACAGGCACCAGGAGAGCTGCCACCCACAGAAAGGTAGGTGGGATGTGCTCGCAGGCTTTCCACGGTGGGAGGATACATCGGTGCATTAGTCTGAACCTTGGCTAGGGTATAAGTAACCAACTCGGGTTCTGGGGGAGGGCGTGGCTGACCTGGAGATAGGTGATATAGAACTGAGCCAAAGATGGCTAATGCCACGGGCTCCAGATGGTGAGCTTAAATCCTGAAGGGTTTACGCTATAGTCTGGACCGCTCCATGTGCCCCATATGCCCCTTCAGTCCCGCCATCAGATGGTTTTACATGCATTTCAGCATTCACATGTTAGCACCACGGGGTCTGAGCAGGGTCTCTCCCTGGGCCGTGTCATCAGGTGTCAGGGTGTTCTGTGTCATGTGGGTCCGTTAAAGAGAGAGGTCCCTCCAAGGTGAAATTTCAGGCCTGTGTGGCAGTAGAAAGGCCGAGCCTGGAACAGCCATACAAAGGACGATTTGATTTGTCACACAAAGTTGGTTTTTGGGTAAAGTATTTCCTCATACCGAGATCCCTGATCTAGCTGTATATCTCTAAAGGAGAGAATCACGGGTGCTGGTGACTTTAGTCCTTTCCTGTGGACATTTGCAGTACACAGTAACGCAGGAGCCTCAGGTGCACCAAAGGCGTCTTATGACCAAACTCGTGCGAAGGCTGCAATGCTCCTTCAGAAAAGCATTCTACAAATCACAGAAAATAATCACTGTTTTCCACAGAGATTCTTCAGGGTCACAGTACTTCTAGAAAACAGCCGTTCACTCTAATGTCCACCCTAGATACAGAAACTATTCATTCTGTCTACCCCAGACACAGCGACGCTGCTAAATTCCTACAACATTTAGGCACCAGTCACATTGCTTGTCTTTCACGGGAATTAGAGGCCTGGGGTGGAAGTTAAGTTACTGTGTTCACAGGATGTCACCCCTGGACACTCAAGTAACCACAGTATTAATTCCCAACCATGCCCTCTCCCACATCACACATCCACCACAGTGAACAGCAACTTAATCTTTATAATGTGCATATCACACCTAAAAAGCTGCTAGCCAGGGGTAGCTTCCCCTGCAACCCCAACACTCAGGAGGCTGAGACAAGAGGATTGCTCAAGTTCAAGGCCAGCCTGGGCTACCTAGTTTTCTCCAGGCTCACCTGTACTACAAGGTATGACCATATATCACAAAAACAATTTAACAATACATTCCCTGATTAACTAATTACAGCACTTTCATCCTTTGAAAATGACGACCTTCCCGAACCAACCATCCATCCCTCCCGTCAGCAGGGAGTCCTGGCCAAGCTCCTGCTGCTGGATTTTGTGGGCTGCACATTCTCTGCTAACTTTAGCTCAGCCGAGCCAAGGTCTCCCCTCAACTCCAGGGCAAAGAGGAGCACGTTCCCTCCTCCGGTGAGCACCACAAGGTTGGAGGGATGTGAAGACCAAGACTCAAGATTTGCCAAGCCCAGTGGCTCCGTTCAGTCCCTTGAATGCACATGGTGGGAAGCACAGGAAACGAGTTCCTGAAAGCTGACCTCTGACCTCCATGTGTGCATGTGGCCTGTGTCCTCCCACCTTCAGTAAACATGTGTAACTTTTTTTTTTTTTTTTTTTTTTTTTTTTTTTGGTTTTTCGAGACAGGGTTTCTCTGTAGCTTTGGTGCCTGTCCCAGAACTAGCTCTTGTAGATCAGGCTGGCCTCGAACTCCCAGAGATCCGCCTGCCTCTGCCTCCCGAGTGCTGGGATTAAAGGCGTGTGCCACCATCGCCCGGCCATGTGTAACTTCTTTAAAGGATCGCAGGCCCACTCTACCTTGTTTTGGTTTTTGAGACAGGGTTTCACTGTAGTCCTGGTTGTCCTGAACTCGCTTGTAGACCAGGCTGGCCTCGAACTCAGAGCTCCTCCTGCCTCTGCCTCCTGAGTGCTGCAATTCCTGGTGGTCAGTTTCTTAAACATCACTGTTAAACTCGCTGACTTTCACCTTGCTCTTAAATGACTTCCTGATTTGGTAGAGACCTTACTGATAAAGATGGAAGATGTTGGTAAGTTGTCTGCAAACTAAACCTGGCCATGAACTAAACACACTTTACAGTTACAGTTTAAATAGATCACATGCCCCACAAAAGAAGAGTAAACAACACGAGGCCCCTGATAGCTCCCGTCAGGGCCAACCTCATGTTTAAACTCCAGGCAAACGTAGTAGGGACTAGAGTAGAGGCGTCAGATAGGATGTTAGATAGGCAGATTGAATAACAACCACACACACTCAAAACCCAGAGGAATTGGGGAGTAAGGAAGGGGCAGCCCACCCGGAGGAGACCCTCAACTGAAAGGGTGGAAATGACAAGTTTCAACTGAGGGGCGGATGGTGGTGTGCAGGGCAGCAAGCCCAAGGCTAGCTTACACGGAGAGACTGTTAGGGCTGATTTAAACATTAAAAACAACTAGCCGGGCAGTGGTGACACACACCTTTAATCCTAGAACTCAGGAGGCAGCAGCAGGTGGATCTCCTTGGCAAGTGTGAGGTCAGCTTGGTCTACAAAGCGAGTTCCAGGACACTCAAGACTACTCAGAGAACCCTGTCTTAAAAAAAAAAAAAAAAAAGCCAGGCTATGGTGGCGCACACCTTTAATCCCAGCACTCGGGAGGCAGAGGCAGGCGGATCTCTGTGAGTTCGAGACCAGCCTGGTCTACAGAGCTAGTTCCAGGACAAGCTCCAAAGCTATATACTGCTTACAGTTACACATTAAAGCCAGGAGGAAAGCAACTGGTTGGGGGAGGCTACGCCTTGTGAACAGCAGTGCAGACTGGACGGCGATGCTGCCAGAGGCAACAGCTCATCAGGGAGATGCGATCACGGCTGTGAATCAACAGTGCCGAGGGCCAAGCCACAGAGCTGGAAATTTGATGACACTAATTATTAAAATAACCAAAGCAGTACATTATAAATGAGCTAAACGGAGCTCAACAGCCTTCACCCAAGTACCCGTCTTGGGCACAGAGGTGCTGTGCTCCAGCTGCTCATCACAGAGTCTTAAAGAGCAGTGGTATTTATTTTGAAGACCATGTGCCAGGCAATGAACAAGTCTTGTTATGTTTAAAGTCATCCAGGCAACATTTACCAGAGTGGAATTAAATTTGAATTTTATAACACATTTTAGAAACCTGCAAATATTCAGAAACTAAGTAGCTCATAAAAATAAGAGCGGGTCAAAAAGTTTATTCCCCAATGAACTGGAAAAAAAAAAAGTCTTAACTGGAGCTGGGGAAGTGCTTGCTATGTAAACACGAGGACACGACTTCTGTCCCCAGAGTCCAAGGGGAAATCTGGGTCTAACTGAATGTGCTTGTAATCCAGTATAAGGGAGATGGAGAAAAGTGGGACCCTGGGCTAACACTGGCTAGACAGCCCACACTAATTGAGCCCCGACGCCCAGTGAGAGAACCTGACTGAAGAAACAAGTTGACAGCTCATAAGAACAACACTCAAGTGTGATCGCTGGTCTCCGTGTGTATGTGCACACGTATATGCACACACAGGCTGGCATAAATGCAGAGAGACCCCGCTCTCAAAAAGAGGAACTAGCCGGTTGTGGTGGCGCACGCCGGTAGGATTTGCTGAAGGAGGCAGAGGCAGGAGGATCATGAGTTCGAGGTCAGCCTGGGCTACACATTTAAAAAAAAAAAAAAAAAAAGGAACTGTGCTTTAAAACAACTTCAAGACAGACCTTAAATAGTCATAGGAAAGGAAGGCCTAGGGCTGGAGAGATGGCTCAGAGGTTAAGAGCATTGCCTGCTCTTCCAAAGGTCCTGAGTTCAATTCCCAGCAACCACATGGTGGCTCACAACCATCTGTAATGGGGTCTGGTGCCCTCTTCTGGCCTGTAGGCATACATACAGACAGAATAATGCATACATAATAAATAAATAAATAAATATTTAAAAAAGAAAGGAAGGCCTAAAACGGACCTATGTTTTTACCTCCAGAAACTAAAAAGAACAAAAGTAAGCCCAGAGGGAAAAATAAAGGAACTAGAAAAAATTCCTAGTGCCAATTGTTTGGTACTACCATGAGTTGTTATCAGGAAGACCACAGAGACCCCTAAGGTAATACAAGCTCTCAGCATCCCTCGTGGCTGTCCAGCAGAACTATATGGTAAGACCCTGTTCTGAAGACACCACACCCTCTGGTTGCAAGAGCTAGGGAAATGGAGCCAAACCTGCACTAGAACTTGCTCGCTGCCGGCTAGCTTTCCTACTACTGGAAAATGCTAGGTGGGTTGGTAAGGGAGAAAAGCGCCAAGATCCTGCCCCGCTGTCAACTCTATAAACCAACACTAACCTGCCAGGTGAACTGTGCCCACCTCTGCAGTGAGATGATGCTCTGGGGTTAACCAATGACTCAATGATGGGTTTGAGTCTCCCACCATGGGAGAACACCTATGCCTGGTCCAGTACAACTGGTCAAAAACACGGCTGGGGCAGTCATAGGCCCTAGGGGATAACTTACTACTACTGTTTAGTTAGATTGACATAGCATCAAACTGCCCTCTAAAAATCAAAAATTGACACTTGCAGGCAAATGCTATGTCAACCTTAATCAGAAGTTTCCCCTCTGAACGGTGGCAAGCACAGCGACACGTGGCTAGTCACAGTGCTGAGAATAAGGGACAGAGGGCTCAGCTCCCAACAAGACATTTTTATTACCCACTCTTAGGCTCAGGGAACAAGGCAGAAGAGGAGCAGAAAGAATCTAAGAGCCATCTCCTGGGCATGACACAGCCATCGCAACCATGTGCTCAGCAGCTAGTTGCCTGCACTGGTTTGCACAAGACTGGCTGTGTCCACAATCAGCCCTGGGTGGAGGAGGGGCTTGTGGGTCTCTACCCCTCAATGTTAAACTACGGGCTACTCTGAGGTTCTAGAAGGGAAGTCACTGTATTCAACTGTGTACCCACTGGTGAGCCCACCAGACTCCAGTGGACAGTGCCGTACCCATGGTCACAGACAGCCCTGTTCAAACTCAGCTCGTTCACAAAGGGCCTAGGGAGTGAAAGGGGATCCAGAGAGGAGAAAGGGGACTGACAGGAGTGAGATGGGAATGAGATGAATTATACCCGTGCATGGAAGTTTCAATGAACATTTAATAAGAAATGCGGCTTCCCATCATTAGTCACCAGGAAATGTGGCCTGACCTTCGAACCCAAGTCTGGCAGCGCCACAGGCTGCTGAGCACGTGGAACGGAACACACCTCAGCATCACTGCAAGTACATAAAGTAGCGGTCGCTGCAGGAAAAGGTCTCCCAGATGCTCGAAAAACTGTACAAATGTGCATCACCCAACAACTGCACTCACGGGTCCTGCAGGAAGACAGGTGTCCACCAAAGGTCTTGCTCCTGCCTTCACGGCAGCTTAATCCCTAATAGCTGAACTCAGGAAATGGCCCAAGGGTCCACGATACCTTCAGGCAGTCTTCCTGCCTCTTGAGCACCTGGGCTACAGATCAGCACCTCCACCCCGGGCTCACTTATCACTGAAATGCACAAATGGCTGTTGGCAAGACAACTACCCCCATTTCCACCCTTCCTGCTGCCTCCCCTAGCAAAGGGTCTGAACCCCACCCCACAAATGTCCCCAAGGTCACTCAATGTCCGGGGACCTTGGGAGCAATCCCGCTCACTCTGCCTGTCCTCTCCAACTTATCTGTCCCAGTCTTTCGTCAAGAGCCCACTAATGGCTTCCTTGGCGCTGAGCTCTTGGGGATGCTCCTCCAGTGTGTGACGGACGTAGAGCATGCAGGCCACGGCCAGCAAGCGGGGCTGCTCTGCCTGGAGACAGGACAGCGGCCACTTCACAGCACACACTCCAAGACACTCTGGATTCCACAGAACTAACCAGAAATCCTAAATAGGCATTCTGTGTATACAGTGCAATTTTTTTATAGAGCAGCCTCCTCACCCTCCTCAGTACTCTGGGCATAAGAAATAATAACTATTGCACGACATCCACTTCTGCTGGCCTCACCAGAGGGACAATTTTAGATCCATCAAACCTTAGATGTCAGTGCCCTGGGCTCCCACCTGCCGAGCCAAAGGAGGGCCTGCCTTTGCAGGCCTGGAATTCCCAGGTTCCATCTTCCACAGCCCAGGACAGCACTTGCTCTCAACCAGGTAGTTCTCAGATGCACACACCAAAAGCCTGTGACTTGATGTGGAAGTGGAACCCAGAGACCACCCCTGCCAGGTCAGCACAGGACACCTTAACACATTTCTAAAGCAAATGAGAGGAGCCACAGATGGCTCAGTGGTTAAAAAAAAAGACCTGTTGCTACGCAGATCTGATGCCCTCTTTTGGCCTCAGCAGGCAGCTGCAAACGTGTGAACGCGCACGCACACACACACGCGCACACACACGCACGCATTATAAAAATAAATCTTTTTAAAAATCTCCACAGTAGGGCTGGAGAGATGGCTCAGAGGTTAAGAGCACTGGCTGCTCTTCCAGAGGTCCTGAGTTCAATTCCCAGCAACCACATGGTGGCTCACAACCATCTATGATGAAATCTGGTGCCCTCTTCTGGTGTGCAGGCATACATGCTCACAGAATGCTGTATACATAAGAAATAAATAAATAAATCTTTAAAAAAAAAAAAATCTCCACAGTAGAAAGCTTGGCTGGTGTGCAAAATAAAACATGGCTGACCGCCGGTTCACGCTTGTCGGCTCCCCTTACCGCTCCCTGGCTGATGGTGGAGGGCTCCCAGCTGGCCACTCAGAGACCACTGCATTCAGGCAGACACCCTGGCTCAGGTAACTCTTCTGTCCCTGCTGAGAATAACCAAACACCTCCAAACAGCTTGAGTTAAAGTCTCCATTTATTTCTTTTCTTTTTTTTTTTTTTTTTACAAAAATCCAACGTAAGACCTTTGTGCTCATGGTTTGAAAGGGGCAGACAGATGGACAAATTATGTTATCAGAGCTGCCCCAGGCAGCCCCACCCTCCAGCTTCACCTGTGCTAACAAGGCCACCCCAGACATGAGCATTGTAGGTGGTCCACTGGCCTGAGGCACCCAGGGGGGGTGACTGTCACTCTGTGGGTGGCCCTTGCCCTCAAGATAAAGAGCAACTGAAAACCAAGGCTGTCCTGGCCCTGGAAGCTGAGACTGGGTAGTCAGGTGTGACCCGTGTTAGGAATCTGCACTAGGTGACCATGGTGAGCTGCAGCAAAGCAGCTTGTAGCGGGAAGAATCATTTCCAGGCATGCCCCCTGGCTCCCCAACCTAAATGACAAGCAGGTCCAACTGCTTGTCTCTGCCTCTTGCCTCTGAGAGGGTCCCTCAGATACAGTCACTGTCCATACTTGCTGCTGGGGACCTTCAGTTAGTGTTCCCACCAGGCCCAGAGATGCTACCCCATAGGATGCTCTGACACCACTATCCCTGAAACACATTTCGATGACATCCATGAGTGACCAACAGCTTTCAGTGCCCTCCAGAGGGGTTCTACCATAGAGACGGACTTCCTCATCGGATACCACAGCAATCTACAAGTTCTCACATTAAAGAAACAAGGCGGATAGGGCCGGGGCTCATGGCAGAGCGATTGTCGGGATGCCCATCCACAGCTCCGGGTTCCATCCCCAATACTGGGAAGTAAAAAAAAAAAAAAAAAATAGCAGCCACATAGTTAGCGAAAAAAAAACACCACACTCTTTGGCTCCCCTGAGGGAAGAGGGCTACTGCCACAAGGAACAGAAAGGACAGAGAGTCGGGGAAAGAGTCTAGACCCCTTTGCTGAGGTGCTAAGAACGACGTCCCAGGCAGCCCTTGGCGTCGGGTTGGAGAAGACACCAGTGGAAGCTCTGCAGCAGCCTGGTCCTCTGGCCGCAGGGACTCCTGGAGGTGGAGGCCACGGCAGCCTCCAGCAGAAGGGATCTACAGAGAAGTCAGGACAGCAGCACTTGGGTCAGGGCCTAGGAAGACGGGACTGGCTTAAGGCAGGTGCACGGCCAGGACAGCCCTGAGCTCTGTCTGGTGCAGCTGCTCAGTTCCACTTCAGCCAGGCGGGCGGGGTGACAAGTCACAGGCGGAATCCCTGACACAATGCTACGCTTCCAGTTTCCTGCTGCCACCACCCCCAAAATCAGCTTATTTCACTGGCAGCCCTGGGAACAGAACCATAACAGGGACTGGAGAATGGTGACACGGGGGTGAGCGCCTGTTAGCTTCCAAGGCCGGACCCCAGCCTCCAGCTTCTAGCATGTCCCAGACCTCAAAAGAGGGGGTTTCCAACAGGCAACTCGACATCCGGGGTCTAAACCCCACAGGTACATGATGGAGTCCAGACGTGAGGGGAAAGGTGAACTCACTTAGGTGTCCATCCCAAGGCCCTGCCATGAGACTCTGGGATCCTCAAAGGACACAGGCCAATCGAGACCTGCTAAATAGCACAGGGACCTGCACCAGCGCCCCGCACCGGCGTCACCAAGAGGGTGAGCTAAAGGCCATTGGGCAGCAGAGGCCTCATCCCTGCCTCACCGGTTGCTTCCTTATCCTCTCTCAAACACAAGAAAGAATGGGAGAGTGGCAATAACCCCCAAGACAAGTGCTGCCTGGCACCAGCCCTCAAAGCCCAGGGAGCATGCCAGCCCCGCTGCGCAGCCCCAGCAGGAGGGGAAGCTGTGTTAGTATCACTGAGTCTACAAGAAGGGGTCGGGGTAGATCAGGAGATCTTGCCTAGGCCAAGTCCATCCTGCTTGTTTCTGTAGCCAGTGCCATTGGGACAGTCCAAGTAACACAGGGTCAGGACCCTCTCCACTAAATACATAGCCAGGTAGGTCCCTCCCTTGGAGAGATTGGCAGAAATTTCAAGTGCACCCCCACCCCACCAAATATATATATATGTATATGTGTGTGTGCATATATATGTATATACACGTATGTGTGTACATATATGCACACACATAAATAAGCCTTGAATGGCAGATGTGAAACTCTCTTTAAATAATAATAGTTGTTACTGAATTTAAAAACCACGAACCAGCCGTCCTGGGCTTATGAACTAGAAACTCCCAAGAGTCCCACAGTCCTCAGTGTTCACCATCAGTCAGTGCCCCGTGCAGAAGCCCCGAGTCTGCTGACCAGGATGCTGGGCCCAGTGTGACTGACTCCCTTCCACTCTTCCTGCTGCCTTCCCCAGCAAAGGGTCTGAGCCCCGCCCCACAGATGTCCCTAAGGTCCTTCAATGCCTGGGAACCGTGGAGCGACTCCCCTCACTCCACTCATGGTCTCTTCAGAACTGGCGAGGCCCTAAATGAACTTGAAGCACTTGGTCTTGTCGTGGGGCAGGCGGGTCTTGAAGAGCACAGAGTCCACCCTGAACTGTGTGTACAAGAGGGGCATATAGCCGTACACCTTGACGAAGAAGTTGATACACTTGTGGCGCTCGTGAAAGTGAGAGTCATCATGGGACAGGGCCTGAGGGCACCCTGGGCATCGGAAAGTCCACCTGGATGTCACCTGGAAACAGGAGAGAGCACGGTGAGAACACAGCATGACTGCTGACAGAACCTCATAGCGTGGCCAAGCCAAAGCTACGTCCACAGAGAAGATGCTGAACCAATGGCTCCATCCACACAGCCCAGCATGTATGTATCCAAAACACTCATAGGGGGCCTTTCCATGTCACCATATTTATCAAACACAAAGTATTAGTATGCCCAGTGTGACTGGCCCAAACAAGTCTACCTGCAATCTTTACCTGGGTGGTATAGCAAGATGTTGGTATAGTTGTTTCAACCACATTTTTCATAGTGAAATACTGGAAAACTAGCCACAACAGAAACAAATAATTCTAAAATATTACATAGCCATTACAAAGATATTTAAGAAAATTACATTTTAAAACAATGAAAAAAGAGTTAGTTATTAAGATTTCCAACAATTAGAAAAATGTAAGAAACATGATGGTGTCACAAACCATATGGCTAACCATTAGCATAGGCAACTGGTGGTTTGAAAAGGTATGGCCCCATAGACTCGTGTATTTGAGTGCTTGACCTATAGGGAGTGACACTATTAGGAGGTGTGGCCTTGCTGAAGGAAGTATATCACTGTGAGGGCAGACTTTGAAGTCATATATGCTCAAGCTGCTATGCCTAGTATGGTAGACAGTTCACTTCCTGTTGCCCATGGCTAAAGATGTAGAAACTCTCAGCTCCTCTTCCAGCACCATGTCTGCCTGCATGCTGCCATGCTTCCTGCCATAATGATAATGGATTAAACCTCTGGAACTGTAAGCCAATCTTAATTAAATGTTTTCTTTTATAAGAGTTGTTGTTGGCTGGGTGGTGGTAGCTCATGCCTTTAATCCCAGCATATGGGAGGCAGAGGCAGTAGGATCTCTGAGTTCAGGGCCAATCTGGGCCCTGTCTCAAAAAACCAAAACCAAACAAACAAAAAAGTGTCTCTTTGTAGCAACAGAAACCCTAACTAGGACAGCAACCTTTCACAAAGTTCTACTGGAGACCTGAGCCTGGGACCCAGTGGGATGAGACCTGGGTGGTGGAGACCGAGAAAGATGGTGGACAAAGGTTTTCTTCTCAAGCTCAGCTCTAATTAGAGAGGAAACGGCACTCTAGTCACATCTGACAGAGGTAGAAATTTAAGCTACTTGTGTGTCCTGGACACCCCAAGATGCTCATCAAGCCTAATGTGGTCTCAAACAGGCTGTGAGCCTGAACATGGGAAAAGGGCAAAGCCCTTTGCAGCCTCAAAACAAGTCATACATATGAGCGAGCACAGAGGAAGGACCTGCAGAAACCAGAGCCAGAGGCAGCAGGACGATGGGCGGCTGTGATGAATGTGGATGTACACAGGAGCTTCCTAGAGATATAGAAACCATCCATTCAACCTACAAGCATGAAGAGAAAAACCAGTGAAGGGCACTGAAATTAGAACCCAGCATAGGAAACAAGACGGCAAAGTTATGTAAGCAAGACGATGAAGAGACATGGAGAAAGGTGTAAGGTCATTCACGGAAGTTCAGAACAGACAACCCTGGTCCTGGAGAAGAGACAGGACAAAGTCAGAGCAGAAGGAAGCCAGCCATCCAGTGTACGAGGCATCCATGCAGGCTGTCTATGTATGACATGTCTATACAGGAGAATGGAGGACAGGCATTTATACCATCTCACAACTCTTGTCCATCTATTTTAAATGAAATCTCTTACAAAGAAACATGTAAAAGTAAGCTACAGTAGTACTTAGGGGACACACGCAGACACAGCCTGGCCCCTCACTCCACTTACCCACTGCTCTCTCACCAACTCTCCCTGAAGCCACAAACCCACATCACACACTTACACAACCACTGTTTTCACTGAAGCAGTGGCTTCTTTACATTTTTACTTTAATTATGTGTATACATGTCTGTGTGTAGGTATGTGCACATGAGTGCAGTGCTTGCAGAGTCCAGCAGAGGGCATCAGATCCCCTGGAACTAGAGTAACAGGAGGTAGTGAGGCATCCGACATGCATGCTGGGAACTGAACTGTGACCACCATGTCACAGCAGTGACCAGCAGCGCTACTTTGAAATGCTGCAGCTACCATAAGGTGATGTGAAGACGGCTGTGATTCCTTCCAGTAACAAAGCAGCGAATGCATCTACCCTTAGAAACCACAGCCTGCTTCAGAAGTGAAGGAAGAAGGGGAGTAAAGCTGTCCCACCCTTCCTGCCCCGCAGTCCTTCAGCTCTATCCAGTGGCCTTAGTGCAAGGTCCTGTTTTACAGTCCTGACATCACTTATGTAAGGGGTGTCTTTGTGCACATGACAGGAAAGTCTCTGGGGTGTGGCACCATCACAGCTGCATTGAGACAAACACAAGAATGAGGTGTACATGCACACACCTTCCCACGGATACAAGGCCTACCTTGATGGGGGGCTTCCGTGTGATGTGGGAGACAAGGAAGTTCATAGCAATATCCTCGCAGTTGATGTACTCGTCCACCATGTCTCGGATGGCCTGGGGCATCACGTAAGAGTACAGGTAGGCATAATACTGTCGGGGAAGAAAGGATCGGAACACTGTTAGGAGGTCTCACTTGCAGCAAAAATATGCATGGCTCTAGGGGCTACTGGAAAGGAGTGGGAAGGTGCCCAGCAGGTGGTCACAGCGGGGATGCATGGACTGAGAGCAGGAATAAGCATCCTGCAACGTGGGTCTCCACTAAGAACATCGCATTATCAGCCTGCATCTTTACAGTCTACAAGAACGCACCAAAAGGAAGGCAGCACCCTAACGAAAGCCAGTTCAGTGGTTGAGGAACTGTAGGGGCGGTGGAGGGGACTCGCTCGTCTCAGAATAGGGATTCTGTGGTGCTGGGAATGGAACCTAAGCCCCCTGAACACTGGAGCAGTGCCCACCACCTTCAGAGCCAGCTGAAGACTTCAAAAGGGAAAGTATATGCCAACATCACTCAAAAGAAATGCAATATGGGGCTGGGGTAATGACACTAAGAACTAGAGTTTGGATCCCCAGAACCCACATAAATGCAAGTGGGGTGGTAGCCTATTTGTAATTGCAGCCTGGAAGGTGGAGACAGAGGACCTCTAGAGCAAGCTGGCTGCCAAGACCAGCCATATCCACTCTGGGGTTCACTGAGACCCTGCCTTATTGAATAATGTAGAAGATGATCAAGGATGATCCCTGACATCAGCCTTGAGCCTGCATATACATAGTCTTGCATGTGCCCACACACATGCAAATATATCCTATATACATACATACATACATACATACATATCACACACAACTGGAAAAAATTAATTTTTTAAAAAAACTAAATATAATATGAGCCTTGTAGCATTTTAAATGTCCTTATAACCATGTTATTCAAACTCAAAAAGAACTGGAGCTGTCACTTGGCAGCAGAGCCCTTTGCACCTCCAGCTTAGCTTTGATCCTAAGCTGCACCACAAAAGAAAAAAGCCAGTGATGGCGCACACCTTTTGTTCCAGCACTTGGGAGGCAGAGGCTGGCAGATCTGAGTTGGGGTTGAGGCCACCCAGATCTACATAGTGAGTTCCAGGACAGTCAAGGCTACGTAAGAGACCCTGTCTCAAAAAAACAAACAAAGGAAGAGTGAAAGTAGTATGCCTTACTTACCCACGTATCTGAAACGATGGCCTTTCAACAAGCAAACATAAAAACGTACGCTATTTCTTCATTTCTCTCATGCACGTTTTCATACTCTAGTGTTCCTTATAACCCAGGACACTGCAGCTCTGACCAGACATCCATAAAGAACTCAGGAGCCACAACAGGCTAGCACTAATGTTGCATATCAGAAGAAATAAAGAAAAAGGAGCAAAAGCAGCATAAAGATAACAGTGCAGAGGGACATGATGGTCGAAGGCACCTGCACTGTGGGCATCCAGTGAGCCCAAACCCTACTGTGAAAACATCTCTGGGCAGAAGTGGCAGAGCCTTTGGACAGAGAACCACAGTGGGCCTTGTACAGTGGCAATCATTCCATAGCGAGAGCCAGTGGTCTGCAGGAGTCCTCATGGTCTACAGGCTGTCCTGGTCCTAACTTTCAGTTACTATATGCATGGTTTGTTTGTTTTCTCATCCTGAGATGGGTTCTCACTGTACAACCTAGCCTAGCCTCAAACCTGTGACTCTCCTACTTAGCTACAGCTATTGGGATTCCAGGTGAGGGCCACCACACTAGGCTTCTCTAAGCACATCACCCAGTTTCTTTAAATGCAGGAACAGCTTGCCTCTGGCCCAGAAGGGTATATTGATGTGGGATTCCCCTCTGTAAGCTATGAATATGTTTTATTACCATTGGTTAATAAAGAAGCTGCTTCGGCCTATAGCAGGGAAGAATACAGGCAGGCTGGAAGAGAGAGTAGGCAGGAAGACACCATGTAGCTGCTGAAGGAGAAAGACACCAGAACAGAACCTTACTGGGTAAGCCACAGCCTCGTGGCAATACACAGATTAATAGAAATGGGTTAATTTAAGATATAAGAGGTAGCTAGTAATGTGCAAACTCTCAGCCAAATAGAGTTGTAATTAATATAGAATTAATATAGTTTCTGTATGATTATTCGGGTCTGAGCAGTCAGGAAATGAACAAGCGGGCTCCACCTACAGTATATAGGTGTGTGTATGTGTGTGTGTGTGTGTGCGTGCGTGTGTGTGTGTGTGTGTGTTTGTGTGTGTGTAAAGGTTAGAGGCAGCGTTCATTCCCACACAAAGCTCACCCTTACTAAGGGTATAGCACTGAACCAGCATTCTCTTACCTTGTGAAAGAAGGCAGCACCTGTCAGCACCATGGACAGCTCACAGGAGTAGTTGGAATTGTAGAGCCAGGACTGGTGAGGGATGTCCCACGCGTGGTACCGGCCTGGGAAACCCACAATACGATCACGTGCCTCTCTCCACACCCTGGAAAACACACACACTTAAAATGAGTGCTTTTATTTGGATTGCTTTGACCCTTAGACTTTTGCATTTTTTCCTTTTATTTCCTTTTCCTTTCTCTTAAAAAAAAAAGTCAGACAAGCAAATCAGGTAAATGAAAAAAAAAAAAAACTACAGTGATTGTCATTAATAATCTGCACACAGGTGTCCCTCCAGTGTCTCGTGGGAAGGTCACATTGTAAGGCACTTCAGAAGGTGACAATCTGCTAAGAAGTGGGAGACAACCAATTCCTGTTTCTATAATTTCTTTAAAGGTTTGTTTGTAATGAACATGACACATTTACATGTAATGAACATGTTCCACAGAACACATATGTAATTTCTTTACCCTGAGCTTCCTGCTCCAGACAGCACATGTGAGAAGCACTCAGATACCACAGCAATCACTGTGAGGAGAACCCATTTCCTAAGCTGAGCAGGGCCCAGAGAGAAACCCACTGTGTAAGCTGTCCACTGACCATCAGATGGAGGCATCTGTAAATGCAAGAAAACTGAGAGAACTGGGTCCCACTTTGAGAATCTGAAAAAACATGCAGTGTGCATGTTTGCATGCATGTGTTCATGTCTACATGTAGAGATCGGAGGACACTATGGTGGCATGGGTTCTCTCTACCTTTATGTGGGGTCCAGGATCAAACTCAGGCCCCTAGGCTTAGTGAGCAAGTGCCTCTACCTGATGAGTCATCTTGCTGCCCAGGAGAAACTTTTCTATCATTCCTATAGCTAAGTCAAAATAAATACAATCAGTTCGCAGTCTCACTGGCTGAAACCAGAGCTGAAAGCACAAGTTCCAGGAGCCGGCAGCCGCTAAAGGCCTCAGAGACTGCAGCTGCTGCAGCTGCCCAAGACCTCCTGAGCAGCCTCAGGGCATTTCAATCCCTGAAACAGTTTGAGAGTCACTGATCTAACAGATGATAACTCACAACTTCCACCACAAAACAGGGCCTTATAGATTTCCTCTTATAAACAACGAATTTTTTTTTATTGCGGCAAAATACCATCTTAATCTTTTTGAGGGGTACATTATCTAGTAGCATTAAAGACAGACAAGTTGGGTCACCGTCACAACATCTCCAGGATCTGCCAACCCTCCAACACTGGAGGTCTAAGTTGATACTTGTCTTCCTTGGCCTAGCTCGCACCATTCTTACTGTCAGTATGAATTGTACCTATAGTTTCCTCCTGTGAGTGGACCACACAATGACTCTCTCCTCTGTTCCCACTTCTGACTGTTACAAGTGATTCTGCGTCCACTACAACAGCTCTGCACAAGGTAGGCCCCCAGAGAAGAGACAGAGGAGACAGAAGCATTGCCTGGTACACACCCAACAGGGAAGCAATAACTAGAATATAAAGACCTCAAAATTAAACAACATAAATGGGCGAAGGAAATAAGTGGTTAATAAGTGCATGGAAAACTGTTCAGCACCCTTCATTCTCAGGAAAATGCAATCAAAATTACCTTGAGCTTTCTTGTTACCCAGTCAGAATAGCTGTCGTCAAGGAGACAAACAGAAACTCTAGTAAGGAGGTGTGGACACACAGGGCCCTGACACACACTGCAGGAGTCTAAGTTAATCCAGCCACTTAGAAAATCGGCACGGAGCCCCTCAGGGCGTTAAAGTACAACCTCTACTGAAAAGAATCCAAGTCAGCATCTTGCAGAGACATTTTCGGTAGCATTTCACAGTGGCCCGGGTGCCCATCCATTCTTAAGTCGATAAAGACAGTGTGGCACACAGACACAGGTACAAAGAGTGAAATCATATCATTTTTTAGGAACATGGACGGAGCTAAATTCATCATGTGATATGAAATAAGCTGGACTCAGGAAGACAAAATGTTTTCTATCTTGTGCAGAAATGAAGGGGAAACGACATGAAATTAAAAGAAGTAAGCGGGGACAGAGGAAAAGATGGGTAAAGAGGATGAGCATGCAAATTATATCCTATGGAGGCACAGAAATGTCACAATGAAGTCCCTAGCTTCGTACAACTGATATAAGCTAATAAAACCTAAACAAGGCATACTGTGTTTTCTGCTCTGTGTCTCCCTCTCCTGCCCACAGATGTCGGTGGGGATCTACCCCTGGAGACAATTCAGCTGTGCCAGTTCAGTTCTTGAAGGCTGGGCCCACATCCAGAATGACTAAAACGGATTCACTACTTCCTCACCACCCAGAAAAGTCAAAAAGCCAGAGCTGACAAAGAAGCCAGCACCTTCAGCACCTCTGTGAATTCAAGCTCCTCAGAGCTGGGGCTCCTTTTCTCTGGCATTCTTGGGAAGGAAGCTAGGAGTGTCTGAAGTTCTCCTAACACCTCATGGCCACACCCACAGCTCCCGGCCCCTCAGTGGGCCTTAAGTGTGTCTTTCCACATCAAAAATACAGCCATTTCCCACAACCGACACCTGCAGTGGCAAGACCATTCCTAGAGCTCTTCTAGGCTTTTCTCCTTGCATAAGAGGAAGAGCAACGGCTGATTACCATGGACACAGCCTGGTCAGCAGGATTTTCCTTTTTCAATCTCAGCTAGCCACAGACTTGCTTCAGTAATCCACCACGTTGGGGCTTGGGGGAGAGCTGACCTTCTGCCAGAAGTAAAGATGCTATTTCTGTGACCTATGGCACAGTAGCAAAAGGAAGCCTAAGACCAGGAGGGTCAGGGGATGGAATGAAGACAGAGGAACTCCTGTGCTTCTCAAAGTGAACTGCTAAGGTAAACTACTTTTTCCCAACTTATATGAACTAAAGCTGACAAAATACAATAAAAACAGTTTTGTAAATGCTACTAAAAACACAAAGTGAACACAGATAAATTAGAATTCATCAAAATTGGAAACTTTATGCTTGAAGGAATGCCACAAGGCGGTGCAAAGAGACCGCTGAGCAGACTCTCTGGCCTGAAACAGATACGCTTTGATCTAGAACAAAGAACTCTGGTCTGGAGAGATGGCTCAGTGGTTAAGAGCACTGACTGTTCTTCCAGAGGTCCTGAGTTCAATTCCCAGCAACCACATGGTGGCTCACAACCATCTGTAATGAGATCTGGTGCCCTCTTCTGGCCTGTAGGCATAGATGAAGGCTGAATACTGTGTGCATAATAAATAAATCTTTAAAAAAAAAAAAAAGAACTGTGAGATGGCAGCAATAGAGAGACAAACGATCTGCAGTGGCCATTCTTAGCTGTCAACTTGATTACATCTGGAATTAACTAAAATCCCAAAATAAAGGGGCACACCTGTGAAGGGTTTTTGCTTAATTTGAAGCGGGAAGATCCACGTCTTATCTGAATCTTCGGGGGCAGGAAGACACATCTTTAATCTGGATCTTTTCAACTGGGAAACCTCACCTCTAATCCGGACCACACCTTCTGCTGGAAACCTACACAGAGAGGTGGAAGAAGGAAGCTTTGCTCTCTGCCTGCTCGCTCTCTCCACCATAGCAAGTCCATTCTTTCCCTGGTATCAGAGCCTACTTGTTTGGGACCCCAGTGGATTCTGAATTGTGACTGAACTACTGGATTCCTGGACCTTCTGTTGATGGCAGCCATTGTTGGACTAGCTGGACCACAGCCTTTAAGTCATTCTAATAAACCCCCTTTCTCTACACACAATCCAAACAAAAACAGGCCAAATATCTGAAATCAACATTTCTCCACCAAAGGCATACAAATGGTCAACTAATTCATAAACACGTGAACAGACACTCAACATCAGAGTCGTTAGAGAAAGCAAATCAAAACTGTAAAGGGGAACTGGGGAGATAGATGGTTCAGTCCATAAAGTTGAAGCTGACTTCTGACCTCCACATGTGTATATACTTTGCACACACACAAATCTATCTTGAACCACACCGCTTCACACCCACTTAGGATAGCTCTAAAATAAAAATCAGTAAGTGTATGCACTGACAAGGATAGCGGTAAAGTGGCATGCTCACTAACCGCTGGCTGGAAAGTGGTGTGGCTACTTTGCAAAGCAGCTTAGCGGGACCTCAAAACATCCGCCCTCTGGCCCAGCCGCCTCACAGCTAGGAATGTACCCAAGAGAAATGCTCCAGTCCAGACATGCATATGCACGGGCACAGCATACCACTGAGCTTCACTAAGCAGTAAGGACCCAAATGTCCATCAGTACTATTAAGAAAGACAACATAGGCTGGTGGTATGCACCTTTAATCCCTGCAATCAGAAGGCAGAGGCAGCAGATCACTGAGTTCAGGACCAGCCAGATCTAAATTGCAAGTTTCAGGCTAACCAGAGCTACACAGTAAAGAAACCCCTCCCTTTTTTTAAAATTTTTTTTGTTTTATGTGCATTGATTAGTGTTTTACCTGCATGTGTGTCTGTTTGGGAGTGTCAGATCCCCTGAAACTGGAGCTGCCATAGGGGTGCTGGGAATTGAACCCAGGACCTCTAGAAGAGCAGCCAATGATCTTAACCATTGAGCCATCTCTCCAGCCATCCCGAGACCCTGTCTTTAAATAAACGAGGAAAGAACATATGGTACCCATACAACAGGAGTGAAGCACTGCTGCACGCTATGAGACAGACGGCCGTAGAAACACAAGGTAGAAAGGAGAAAGCCAGCCGCCAGCCGCCAGCCGCCAGCCGCAGGAGGCCACTTATACCCACAATAGGAAAATCTACAGAGATGTGAAATTTGGTGGTTGCCTAGGACTTAACAGGGCTGGAGGATGAGCAGTGGCTGATGGGTCCGGTTTCTTTTGGTGATAATGTTTTCTAAAATGGACTCTTGATGACCACATAAAAATCTACCCAGCTCAATACCTGGATGTATGAATGGGAGTATACATAAATTATGTCCAATAAATGCCACCAAAAACTTGATTTCAAGCAAAATGTTCACTTGGGTGTTAGCACTAAGGCAAACTTAAAGCAGCACTCCAACTAATCCATAATTCACGTACGTGTGTAACTCACATTGTTCTCTTTGATGGAACAGGAATTAATAATTCATTTTCCACAGTGACCCCGGGTGACACAGTAAATGCCAACTTCCTGAAAAAGTTCTGAGTGCTCAGTGAGGTGTTTTCCTGACCTCACTGTGGAGGTTTCACACACGGACCTGAGCCCACACCAGTGACGACCCACTCAGAACCCCCAGCCCACTTCAGTCTCTTACAGGTAGTATGCCTCACTAGGCCCTAAGCCCCCAGCGCACGGGCCGAGCGCAGCAGCACAGAAGAGAGAGTTGAACAGGCCTGCAATCCACCAGCTGGCTGCCACTTCCTATGGCTCTGCTCTCTGGTATCTCAGCTCACTGCTGTAGATCACTTATACAAACTACAACTCCTACATCGGGCCCTAGGGTTGTGCTGGCTTACCTGTTTATTAATTTGATTAGACGCAGCCCTGGGCTGTGTCTGTGACTGCTCTGATCTTATAAGGGGACTCATCCCTTGATGGACTTATAATGGGATGGCTTTATTGGGAGATGGTGGAATCCTAGTTAGAAGGGCAAGCTTATTGGGGGCATGTCTCTGGGGGGACACCCTGTCCTGGTCCCCTTCCATACTCAGCCATTTCTCTGCTTCCCGTCTGTCAGGACAGAGTCTCCTCTCCACTCTCTCTCCTTGCCATGCTGGCATGTCCATGTGCATGGAGCCAGGCACCTGTCGACAGGATGCTTCAAAGCCCGGTCAAATCAATCTTCCCCTGCGATGCTTCTATCAGGTTATTTTGTCATAGCAAAAATTAACTAATTCCAGGGACATTAGTGAGAGAAGCCAAGGTTCTCAGGTAGTCTCCAGCACACAGCATGGACAATGTTGGTGACTAAGGTCAGTGTCACCACCGCTACTGCTACCACCTCCTTCTCCCACTCCTCTTTTCCTGTTGGACCCTTGTTCTCCACCCCACTTACATCTTGGGGGCTGGTATTCTGGCCCTGACCCATTCCTCACCAAACGGTCCTTTGTTCCTCCCACCTATCTAGGAGTTGGTTCACACTCCTACAACACAAACCCAATTTCCCCACCTCTATTCTTAGCCACAGAGGATGGGTTTAAGGATGACAAGACCTGCAGGTCCAGGAGAGGCAAGCAACCCTTGCCCAGCTAATTAGAGACTCCCATCTCCCTAGCCCCAGAGGAAGAGCCTACAGAGACTAGAGCAGCCCTGAAGAGGATAAGCAAGAGTCAGCCAAACCACCAAGACCTGGGACCAAGCCCGTCCTACGATGCCCTGACAGCCTCATAGAGTTTCTCCTCTCTGTCAGCTGTCAAGTTCAAATCGGTTTTTCTCACTTTCACACTGAAGTGTTTGCAAATCTGTCCCTCACCGAAACCCAAACATGATTTCATCGTGGCGGAGGTGAGCGTCATCGTCGATAGACAGTATGGCCTCTGTCTCAATCTCATTCCAAGGCAAGAATCGATTGTTCAAACTGTTCTTCTCAGTACGGACAACCTGAAAATGAAGGCAGAAAACACAAGAAATCAGCGCTACATCAAAGAATTCTCAAAGTGACTTTAGTCCAGATCTTACCAATGACTGGCCTGGTGGCCTGCCACTTGCTTGTGACACCTAGCGTGTGCCTCTCAGTGAAGCTGCCTCCCACTCAGGACACACAAGAGGGCCTCACACTAACCACTAGTCCCAGAAAACTGACTTTCTCATGAAACACTGAGGATTATTTATACAATGAACACAGAAAGCCGAATGGAGAAGAGTGTTTCTCAGTTCACTTTGTGGTACCCCCCGCCACAGTGCCGACGTATGCCGTCCACAGTGCCGACGTATGCCGTCCACAGTGCCGACGTATGCCGTCTACACTGCTGACGTATGCCGTCTACAGTGCTCACTACGCATACAGAAGCCTTTCCTTTCCTGGCAAGCTACATGTGCACAGGCCTGATTTGTTCTGATGACCACGGAGGTGTCTGTGCTGCGTCTTCCTAGGGAGCAACATTTTGGTACGAGGATAGAGGACAGATGTTTCAGGCAGGAGATTTAGCTGAGAACACAGGTATGGAGATTTCTAGACCTGGGATACACTTGATCCTTGGTGTCAGGAGGAGGTTATCCTCCGTGCAGGACAGATGGCGATGGAAGGGAGATGACCATTCCGGCTTTCTGGGTCCCTGTAAGATCCTCTCTGCTTTCTCGAGGTAAAATGTTGCTTTCTCATTATCTGGATAATAGCTAAGGAACTTGAGGATTGAATAAGATGTCTCCATAGGTCTGGTTCCCAGTCGGTGGCTGTTTAAAACGTTTAGGAGGTGTGCTTGGCTAGAGGAAGGGTGTCACTGGCACGTGCTTTAAGTGTTTAGACTTAACGGGCATGGTGGCACACACCTTTAATCCCACACTCAGGAAGCAGAGGCAGGTGGATCTCTGGGAGTTCAAGGCCAGCCTGGTCTACAAAGCAGGTTCCAGGACAGCCAAGGCTGTAACACAGAAAAAACCCTGTCTTGAGAAACCACATGCAAAAAAAGCTTAAGACTTGGGTCATTTTGAGTTTATTCTCTGCTCCCTGCTGTGGACCAGTATGTGTTTGCTCAGCTTCTCCCCAGACGCCATGCCTGCTCTTGTCTCGCTTCCTTGACACAAGACAGTCTTGTCCCTCTGGAACCATAAGCCCAGAAAAACCCTTCATTCTGTAAGCTGCTGTGGCCATGCCGCTTTATGACAGCGCTATAAACAAGGGCGCTATCACAGCGCCAACTGTGGCATCTCTCTGACCATTACCTGAGGGGAGGGGCTAAGAGAGTTCTGCTCTGAGTTCTGGAGACAGCACTGCTTGCACATCTGCACGATTTTGGAGATGGTCTTGGAGCTGGACTTTCCCAGTCCCTTGCCTGCTAAACTGATGCTAACTTTGCAAATGTCTTCAAACCAAAGCCACCATGGAAAATTTATCACTAATTCCTGTTCCGTCACATAAAAGGACATCAATTACAAATGTAGGTGAAGTTTCAAATTAGATGGAGTGCTGCTTTAGCCAGGCCGCAGCTCCACAGATGTTCCAGCCCCATCAACAAAGAAGGATCGCAACTACCCTGCTCCAGATGTCAGAGCCCAGCAACAGACTCGGAAATCCGCCCTGCCCTGAGCATATTTAGCCAGTTAAAAACAAAAACACAAAAGCAGCCCTGGTTTGTAGTCAGTGGCCTCCTAAGCTCAGATTCAGTGGTAACAGAACAAAGAGGCCAAGTTCTGGGTCAGGAACCAGAATGGCCATTTAACAGGCAGAGATTGTCAAACTGGGTTAAAGAAAGGCAAAAGAGACAGAACTACACAGAGAGGGAGAGAGAACACAACACATAAGGGTACCGCTTAGTGGTAAAAAAGACTCGCCTAGAGTGTGAGGTCCTGGATTGGATCCACACACACACAGCCAGGAGGGAAGCCACCAACGCCTTATATCTCAGCAGCCTTTGTTCCCCAGGGAGCAGGAAGATGATCAGAAGTGGCAGGCGCCAAAGGCAAGTTTAGTAATCCCACCCATGTTAAGATGCTCCCAGTTTCAGAGATGTTATTATCACAGATCATGTGACCACCTGAGAGGATGGAACAGGTGACCGCTCACCCAAACTGCCCCATCATTCACTCCTTTCCTAACACACCCTGTGCCTGCTCACAGCGCTGAAGTTCAGTCAGTCCTGCAGAGTACAGCCCCTCATGCCCAGAAGACACACACAGAGAAGTTCCATCCCTCAAGCTTCTCCTGAAGACTATTGGTTCTGTGAATTGATTTCCAGCAGGATTACCTACAGCGTCCAAGTACTTGGTATGACTCAAAGCAAGGACATTCAATGCCAGGACTATTGGAACTAGGGCCTCCAAGTCACCAGGCTGCATTTCCCAAAGAGCCCCAGGAGATGGCTCTGCACGGGCACAAGGAAAGCAGCGTGGCTGTGGAGCCTATCTAAGCAGAGGAGCGATTCCACTCAACCTCTGACAGCGTGAGCCTGGTGACTGCTCGGCTGTCAGCAGAACCTGGAGTCAGTCACCAGGCAAACAGATGCAGTCTGAGTCCATAAATGAGAACCGAGGAAAACTGAGGTGAGGGGATGATCTGGGGCCCAGAGAATAGACAAAAGGATTCATTTGCAAACTGCAGTTCACAGGGGTTTCTTTGTCCTCCCTTCCCCACCCTAAGATAGAGTCTCTCTACTGTAGTCCTGGCTATCCTGGGTCTCACTATGTAGACTAGGCTGGCCTCAAAAGCCACAGAGAGCTCCACCCGCCTCACCTCCCAAATGCTGGGATCAAAGGTGTGTGCTACCACACCTAACTTCCCTCTTATTCTTTAAAAGACCTGAGCTGGGCAGACCACAAAGCTAAGAATCTAACAGCAAACAAGATCTGGCCCAGATTCACAAGCAGGTTTGTTTGCAAGTTCACTGAAATCCATCCCTGAGATGTCTGCCAAGAAGTGAAGAAGAGGGAATTTCTGATTCAGAAACTGAAGGGAGAGGTTTCACCTTTAACCCCAGCACATTGGAGGAGGGAGCGACAGGAACGTAAGTTCAAAGCTACATAGCAAGTCCCAGGCCAGCCTGGGCTGTGTGAGACCCTGCCTCAAAACAAAAACAGGTGCTGCCTTCAAAGCTATAGCACTTAATCATTAGACTGATGCTCAGCAACTACCCACTGTCACTTTGGGCAACAGAATCCTGACAGAAAGACCCAGCCATTCCTAAACCCATTGCACAAGACCAGCACTGGCCTCTCGGAGTTTGAGAAAAGCATAGCCAATGTAAGAGAAACGAGCCAACTAGAAGAACTTAGCAACATTCCCACTTCTGTTATTTGGTTTCAAATTACAACAGGAATCCTCCACCCTGACCCCCAAAACTGGCAGTTTCTTCATGTTGTGCCAGGAAGGTAGATTGCAGACTTAGTGTTTGCACTTCGGTAACTCTAAAGTATTGCTTTAATTACGAGGCCAACACTGAGCAGAAGGAATAGCATGCAGTGCCAGCACAGAAATGTCCGACATGTGTCATATAAACATGTGGATGAATGAAAGGGGAACACGGACAAGCCAGCCCTGCAGTTTCCAGAATAAGCAATAAACTTGTCAAATTTACAGATCAAAAACTCAACAATATAAATAATCCTAAAGAATGATAATGAGACAAATTAGGAGACCTCTTAGTATTTGTTCTGTTTTATTTTTCTCGCTATGTTTGTTCAGACAGGCTGGCCCTTAACTTACAGTCCTCCTGCCTCCACCGCTGGACTGCGGGGATTACTTGTAGGCGCCACCACATTTGACTTCTAATCTTACTTTCCAGAGGAGGAAAAGAAATCTACTGACCTACATGGATCAAGTTGGACAACTCTCTGTGCCATTTGCCTGTTTCACAGAGCACAGTCGTGGCAGCCGGCCATCTGTTGCCATCCTTCACAGTCTGACTCTGTCACACCTTTCTTCTCAACACCGTGCAGGGCGCCAAGTTGGCAGCACTGACCTACAGTACTCACCTAGAGCCTGCACTGCTCCTGACGGTTGTCCTTTACATCACTAAGACTACACTGGCTCAGCCCAGCCTGATGGCCTCAGCCTCGAAATGTCGCACGCACAGCACATTTCTGTAGCTAACCTCATCTCAGGCCATCCCAGAGGAGGGATGGGAAGAGCAGCTGCTTCCTCTAACTCAGAACAAACCGCAGAGCTCAGGAATGAAGAGCAGGAAGCCTGGGAAGCTGCACCCACCGCGTCTCTAACTTGTGAGCACCAACATCAAAGACCTTGAGGCCAAGGGGGCACTGGCTCGCTCACTCACTCACTGAACAAATGGGGGGAGCCAAAAGGAAGAAAAACAAGGGGCGGGAGCTAAGAGTAACAGCTGCTTTTCATTCATAACTTTAATTACGAGGCTCATGCAGCACAAAACAGCCCATGTGTTAACTTCTGAGACAAGTCTGTTTGAGCTTTTTAAAGCAGTGCTGGCGAGCCCTGTGAAAGCACTAGTAAAACAGCACAAACTAGAGGGTGAGCCCCCAGGGAGACGAGGCACACAAAGACCACTGGGCACCAAGAAGATGCTGAAACAGTTAGCGAGCTGGGCTGGTAAGCACATCTGTCCCAGTGTGCAGAAGAGTGAGGTAGGAGCACAAACTCAGGACAGCCTGGTTACAAATGGAGAGCTCCAGCCTTCACAGCAAGCCTCTGCTTTCCAACCATCAATGCTGCTCAAAGTCACTGCAACTTGAGACTAGCACAATCTCGCCTAGCTTGCTACATGCTTTCCACATGGTTATTTTACAGCTTTGATGTTATTCATTATATATTTATATTATTTACTCATAAGCAATTGTATGCCTTTCCAGGAAATTTGAGCTTGGTACAAAAGAAAAGCTATGCATTAATATAGCTGGAAATCCTGACACCTACTTCTACTTTGGACATCAAGGTGGAAAACCTACTTTGAGAAGCATTATAGACAGAGCCCTTGCTGGCCCTGACACCTGCCTCCACCAAGAGGGTCAGCAATTTCAACTGCTGCTCTAAATACCTGCTTCCCTTAAGCAAGAAGCACAGTCAAAATGTTTGGTCAACTACACTGAAATTCTCTAACTTGAAACTCTTTCCTGGGGGCTGGAATGATGGCTCAGTGCACTGGCTGCTCTTCCAGAGGACCCAAGTTCAATTCCCAGCATCCACATGGCAGTTCACACTGTCTTTAACACCAAGATCTGACACCCTCACATATACGTGCAAGCAAAACACCAATGCACACAAATGCAGTAAAAAAAGAAAAAAAGAAAAAAGAAAAAAGAAAAGAAAGAAAGAAACTCTTTCCTTTTAAAAATAACTAGAAAAGACTGCATGCTACTACAGGAAAGTATGTTAATACGGCCCATTTGGAGAATTTCTGGCACTTCTAGCTAAGTATCATATTACTGCAATAGGCTGCCCAGAAATCACAGGGGACTACTCATTCCCCACCAGATTAAAGAAAGGATTAGCTCTGGCAAGTTCTCTGGTGGATTTCAGTCATCACTTACTGGAAGTAGGAAGCCAAGGCTGCTCTGCCATGCACCGTATGAGGAAATCTGTTTCTCATAAAACAGCACACTTGAAAACAACTCAACAACACGGGTCCCAGTCACTGCTCTGCTGCTGTAAAAAGACACTATGACCAAAGCAACTGTTTAAAGAGAAAGAATTGAACTTGGAACTTGCTTAAAGTTCCATAGGGTTAAGTCCATTATTGCCACGGTGGAGAGCAGGCAGGCAGGCAGGCATGGTGCCAGAGCAGTAGTTGGGAGCTGTATCCTGATCTACAGACAGAGAGCAAGACACGGGGCCGGTGTGGGCTTTGAAACCTCCAAGTCCAACCTGTGATGCACCTTCTCCAGCAAGGTGCATCCTAATCCTTCCCAAACAGTTTATCAACTGGGAACTAAGCATGCGAACAGATACACCTACGGGGAGCATTCTCATTCCAAGCACCACGACCTGTAACTGAAGACCGGAAAGGATGCAAACTAACTAGGGAAGCCTCTCCGAGAACTCCCCCATTCAGAATATACACTAAACACACACACATCCCCCATGCTACTGCTCTTCAGAAAACACTGCAATGGGCATGCTGGTGCACACCTTCTGTCCCAGCACTCAGGAGGCTGAGGCAGTGGAGCTCTGCGAGTTCAAGGCCATCCTGGTCTACATAGTGAGTTCCAGGACAGCCAGAGCAAACTATATAGTGGGACCATGTTGGAAGGGGGAAAAAAAAAGAATGAAAGGAAACCTCTTAAAAGAATGACTTTACTAACAACATAAACTTTTAAAAAGTGGACTAGACCCAGAACTCTTTTCTAGACGTATCATCCCAAAAAAACTCTGAATTTTCTCAAGCAAGCATCTAGCAATACACAGCCCACCAGACCTTCTTTGTCACTTTTTCTAGAAAGTACTCACATCACAATGCAGCTAAGTGCCTGGTGGTCTTGAGACAAGAGCAATAGAGTGCCTCTCTCTCCCAGCTGGCTAAGTGTAGTATTGTAGGCAGACACGTGGAAACCACTCTCCCCTACACACCCAGCTAATGTCTCCCCTGGACCCTGACTCAGACACAGGAGAACATTAGTACAGCTTGCAAAATACTCGGGAAAAGAAGGCTCAAAATCTTCAACTCTCAAATATCAAAAGCCCCAACGCCAGCCTTCCAGAGGCTTCCACTGTACCCCAGGAGAAGACCTGTGTCATTTTCCCAGTCCTTTGGGAGCAAATGAAATGGAAGATTCTGGACTCAAACGTGCTTAAGCACAGTTCCTGTTACCAAGCACCAGTCTTGGCGAGAGCTAGAGAAGAGAGATGGAGAGACTACATACAGTGCCTACTAAATGCCCCGAGGCAGGGTTCTCCAAGGCATCAGTATGGAAGCTGCCAGAGGGATAACCGAGGGAGCTTTGTGAACCTTCAAGGCTCCAGCTTCAGTTCCTATTGTGGAGGCACCAGGGAGACTTAGAATGTGCAGGGCAGCAAAGGAACCAGCAAAGCCTGGAAGGCAGCAAGCAGAAACTTCACAGGGAAAAGAGCCTGGAGGGCTTTATAAATAAATAGGTAAATGCACTATACCAGGATGTAAAAGGCACACACACACACATACACACACAATGTATATTCACCTCTGCTACCAGTGACAGAGCAAAAGTGGTAAAAGCTACAACAGGCATTAAGAGTGCGGTACAATTCCGCGCAGTAAAACGTACTGTCCATTTCTATTACCATGATGGGGAAAGCTACAACAGGCATTAAGAGTGCGGTACAATTCCACGCAGTAAAACGTACTGTCCATTTCTATTACCATGATGGGGACACCAATGTCTGGCCACAAAAGGTCCTCCGAGGGCAGCTTGGGAGAGTTCCACACCACCACTACCTTGTTCAGGTAGGGGAGGCCGTTGAGCCTCTCCAGCGAGTTCATGAGCACTTCCTCCCGCTCGTAGGTCAGCATCACAACCGTGAACTGCTCCCGCTGGACATTGCCTCCAAGTGCTGCCTGGAACTCCTTGCCAGAGCCCCCAGCCCCACCACCAATGGGCCGAAATCCAGTCCCTGAGCCCAGGAATTTGGCCTCAGAGGGCAGCACAGGGTCAAAGGGTGTGTGGGGGAAAAGGTGGAAAGGCCCGGGAGCAGAGTTCCAGCTACGGTAACAGTCTGTGACGGTCAGAGTAAAGTTGCGGAGGTATTTAGGTGAGGCATAGGGCGGTTCTGTCTCTACCGGCCCCAGGTCCAGGTCCCCATTGTCAGCCATGTTGGGGTCAGTTCCTGCTGCTTTTCCTGAACGATGGGGGATCTCAGCTGCTACCTCTTCCCGGATGGGAGCAGCTGGGATCTGGATGCGAGTCCTAATCATGGCCAGCACGGTATTAAAAATACTGTCAGCAGTGGAGAAGTAGGTCTCCCAGAGAAAGCGGCCTTGCCGCCTCATAGCCAACAGATCACTGTCTGAAAGACTCCGTAACAGGAAGTGAACCTCCGTAACACGTGGCTTGGGCACCACTAGGGCGGCCTCGTTCCACTCCAGCATGTCATGGTATGGGAGCTGTACCTGCTCCCCTAGTACAACAGGCACGGCTCCCGCTTCCAGGGCTTCAAAGAGCCGTGTGGCACACCCTGATGAAATAACCAAGTGTGGGTCCCCGGGGGTGATGATGAGGGCAAAGGTGGAGAGCTTCAGCAACTCTAGGCGGTCTTCCCGCTCCCCACAGAGTGCCCACTCAGTAGGCAGACTAGGCCTCGGCTGGTTTTTGCAGGTAAATTCTACCAGCACCTGATCTAACTTGCTGTCCTGCACGGCCTTCAGGGTGGCAATGATCCGGTCATCATAGTCGGCTGGAGGGTCACCTTCCATTTCCTCCTCAAAGGAACGGGCCTCCTGAAGGCTAGATCTCAGGGACTCAATCTTCTCACCCTGGAAAGTAAAGAGATACTTCCGCTTAACTGGCACCTGCGGGGGGATCTCCATGAAGTTGGGTTCAGACATGGCATGGACAAGTGGTGACACTACCAAATCAAAGCCAGGCCTGTACTGGGCGGCATAGAATGTGGACTGGGCCACCATGGCCCGGCCTGTACTGACGTTGTACAGTAAATTCTGTGTGTCCGACTTCCGGGACAGGTTGATGATGACATGGTTGTGCCCATCTGTCCTCCAGTGTGGCAGAGAATACAACTGCTTCTCAAGGTCAGCGGGCCGCAGCACAGCCGGCTCCTGCATTTCTCCCACTAACACCACATACAGGCATGCAATCGCTGCGTTTTCTGTAACATAAACATTAGCTCTCGCTGTAGCCTGAAAAGCCTGCTTGACCAAAGGGTCCAGGTAGCTCCCAAAGGCAAACTGGTCACTGTCGTAGACATAGACGGGAAAGCCAGAGGTCAGAGGGCAGCGAGAGTAATCAAAGCAGTTGTGCAGCCGGCAACCCCGAGTGACCTTGGGGGGCGGCAGGCCAGCATCATCCTTCTCGGGGAGCAGTCGGATGGGCAGGGACAGTTTGGGCTGGTTCTGGGCCATCAGCTCCTTGTAGGAGTGCTCGGTCTGGCTAATAACGTTCTTGAGCTGCAGCAGGTCCTGCTTGGCGTTCTCTATGCTCTTCTTACAGGCTTCAATCTTGAGGTTGAGCTTGGCGATTTCGCTGTTGAGCTCCTGCCGCTTGGCTTCGAGCTGCAGAAGCTCTTCGCTCACGGACTCACGAATCCGACAGAGATCTAGAACATGCTTTACCTCGCAGAGCTCGTTGCCAGCCCGAGGGCCGAAGATGCGTTTGCCGGCTTCATCTGCCTCATCCAGAGTGGTGAGGTAATAGTGAGCGATGAGGGGGAAGAAGACCAGGATGATGAAGAGTGTGAAACTCAGCCACGTCAGCCGGATACGGTTGGACCAGCGCAGCATACAGGTCTGACCGCCGTTCCCCACTCCCCCATTCCGCAACATGGTATAGCCTGTCATGAGTTCTCTGTGGCTCTGACCCACTCTGATCACGTCGGATCACACGCCATAACCGTAAGTGTGTGTGACGAAACTCAACCTCTTCTTCACACACAAGTTTCTGGAAGAGTCCATGCGCGCCCCGCGCAAGGCACCAAATAAAATGGAAATTTCATTTTCCTCAGCCGTGACTCGGAAGGTCTCTAACCCTAGTCAGGCAGCTCCTAAGTATTGGCTGTTGTCCTCAAATAGAAGAAGGTACCACATTGCTGATGGGACGACAGGGAAGAGATCCATGGTGTTAAAATCCAGGGACAGGGCCCTGGGCTCGGAGGGACCGTTTTAACTGCCATAGCCTTTGTTCCTTGGCCTTGTTGACCAGCCAGTATGCATCGCTTCTGTTCAAGTTAAACAGTGGCTGGTGAAAACAGCTGGCAGCTTGAGATGCCAGCCCCGTCCTCCATGTCACTACCGACAGTCAGGCCTGCAAAAGAAGAAGAATCTTGTCAGTCTTGAAAAGATTATGTTCAAAGCTCCATCACCTGCCCACACGCCAGCCCCGCTCAGTGGTTCCTACCCGAGACCTGGGCACCCCGTGAGATGAGGGAAGCAGCATCCATCTGGCGCTGGTCCTCTCCTAACATGAAAGTCTCCCTGTGAGCTGCTCAGCAAAAACAACTCTCGAGAAGCTCGGTTTGTTAAATTTAGAGTTGAAAAGAGTTAAGAGAGCTCTTTTGAACTTCACCCAGGAATAGATGAAAGGTATCCTCCAGTTTGTGTCTATTTATCTTCCATTAGCAGGCATCAGGCACGCCTTCTTAAAATAGAAGCAGTAACTCGGGCTTTCAGAGAGAGCAGTGGACTTAGAAATGAGGGCATCGTCCTTCGCCCTTTAGGGAAGGACCTGCCGTCGGCCCTCACACTCAGTGACCTAAACTTGGAAATGGAGATCAGTGCATGCAGATGACGAGGAATTACCGCGCTATGAAAATAAGTAGAGGACATGAGTGCTGAGACTCATGCATTCTACACAGCATCCCCAGTGCCCTCCGCAAACTCTCCAAGGCCAACAGAGGGGCTTCCTACCTACATTCCCTTCAAACTGACCTATCTGGAAGTCAAGCCGTGCTGCTCTACGCCAAAACACACTCCATTTCATTCATTTACTTCTTCACACACACAAAAACACACTCACAGCCAGGGAGGGTGGCACAGCCATTCTAGGTAGCGCTCCGAAGGCTGAGGCAGGAGAGTCTTGAGTTCAAGGCCAGCCTGTGCTATGTAGTAAGACCCTGCCTCAAAAAAAGAAAACAAAAGTGTGTGTGGCTACTCTTGACATACCTAACATAGGTCAAGAACTGCCTAGCACGTGTAATGACCCTTGCCCTCAGCAAACTTTAAGAGTCCAAGAGACAAGATGGGAACAGCTGCAGAGCACTTGTCTGTCTTGTCAGATCTGTGGATTTGATCCCCTCTGGGAAGAGGGAAATGGGAAGACACACACCAAGTGCGTCTCACGGGGGCTCACACTCCCAGCTTCCACCTCTGCTCCAGCTGTGCAGCTCTTAAAGTCTCCTAAGTTTTTGTCTACAAACAGGTCAAAACAAAAAGCTGATAACAATTCTACTAAGGTTTACGGAGAACAAGTGATCAGGATGACAAAAAGTAAAACAAAAATCCACCCTTAAAACACTAAATTTGGATAATTTAAACTTGATAAACAGGGACCAAAACAATCGCTCAGCAGTTAAGATTGCTTACGGCTTTTGCTAGGATCCAAGCCTGGTTTCCAGCACTCACATGGGGTGGCTCATAACCACCTGCAACTCCAGCTCCAGGGGCTGCAAACACCCATACTTATGTGCACAAATCCACACACAAACACATGATTTAAAACAAACATAAATCTTTAGGGGCGAGTGTGGTAGCATACACCTTTAATACCAGTATTCATGAGGCAGAGGCAGGTAGATCTAGTTGAGCTTGAAACTACCCTGGTCTACACAGTGAATTTTAGGCCAGACAGGGGTATATCATGAGACCCTGCCTCAAAAAATAAATATGAAAACAAATCTTCACACTCAAATAGATAAGATCCAGTCAAACATCCCACAGCAAAACCTTCATTTCTTTGTTTATTTTGTTTCGTTTTGTTTTGAAGACAGGGTCTCTATGTAGCCCTGGCTATTCTTAAACTCACTCTGTAAACCAGGCTAGCCTCAAACTCACAGAGATCCACCTGCCTCTGCCTCCCAGGTGATGGAATTAAAGGTGTGCATCACTATGCCCAACCCACGAACCACATTTCTAAAGAACCCACATTATCCTTTTATTCAAACGTTTGTGCTTCTGTGTAACAATGAGTAAATAAAGAGAAGACAAGACAGAATCCAGGTCGTGTGGCCAGTGCGACCTTCTCACCTTACTGGGCAGCGTTCTTCCTCTCTCTGCCTTATGTAGTAGCATTATGCTTCAACATACGAGTTCTTGTAGTCGTTGACACCAGAGCTTGCTCTCCTGGCTTAAAGAGAAAATAGAGACTATTTGAAAAGTGCTCACTACGGAAGGCGCTGTTGATTAGTCTTCCTGAAAAGGCTTCCCTTGCAGACTCAGCAATCACAGAGCACACGGTTAAGCAGAGCTCTTTGGAGTGAGCAGGTACTACCAACAAACACTAAGACAATGGGGAATTTTCTCACGGGCGGTTGTGGCTTGCTGACATGCTGGAGAGTATAAGGCAAAATGTTATAAAATGTGGGCAGCATACAAGAGCTTTCCAGAGGATGCACAGAGCTCTGGGTAGGTGAGATGTTTACACTAGAATGGAGCTCGGGACAAACAGGAGGCAGGGGAGGAGCATCTGGAGGCATAAATGGACCAGCATCAGCCGTGAGCCAGGTGTGCAGGCAGACCTCTCATCCCGCACAGAGGAAACAAAGGCAAGAGAACCCTGGGTTCCACGCATCTGGGCAGCAGTACTCCTAGTGTGCCCAACATACAAGCAGAGATGACAATGGAGATAAATGTTCAAATAGAAGCCAATGCTGATTCTAAAGAATTTCACCCACTAAGTTCTACCTCATCCACCAGCATGAGCCAAAAGAGCAATCGGCGGCCAATTGTGTGGACTCTGTCTCCTAACCATCAACTTAAGAGTTTTCAAGTGTAAAATGAAGAGAAACCATGAACTCTCTTCTGCTCCTCATCTGGGAATAAAGGCCAACACACTTAGGTGATTGATTCCCGGTGGTTCTCAGTGCACAAGTGTACTGTGCATCTTCCTAATCCTCACCCACCACGGGCCCATCCCTGCCTGCACTGCCCCCATACACTGCAAACTAGTCGGTTCTCCCTCCTTTAGGAACACTACGGGGCTTCTCACTGCACCGATTTCGCGGTCACCGTCCCCCAGCTCATTCAAACTGAGCTACGCTGCCCCCCTTTAGTTCACCCACACCAAGTTCTGTACCATCTGAAGTCCTCGTCCCTGCTACTCTCTGGAAATTTCTGCTTTTCCCATTGACCCTCATGCTTCAGGCCCATTTTCTTGATGCCCTCACTTTAAAGTTGCCTTCCTTATTAGCCCGACACTTTCTGAAATTAATCTATTTTTTTCTTCTTTCTCCTTTCTCTCCCCTTTCTTTTCCCACCCTTCCCCTCCCTCCCCACTCTTCCGGTCCTTCTTCCCACCTCCCACACTAAACCCTACTCCCTGAGAGCGGGACCCTCGTCTGTTCAGCCTTGCTGTGTCGCCGCTATGTCCACTGAGAGTTAATGAATGAAATGTGTCACTGATCACTTCCTTGTCTCTTCCCTTAATTCTATGGAAGGACATTTTTAGTATCCCACCCACATCTTTGACTCATGTTCTTTTTCTGTCTTGGGGACATCCAGTCTTCCTCCCACCTCATACTGAGAAGTATTCTGGAAGGCTCTCGGCATCATCTGCTAATGAGTCCATCTGCTTTCATGATGTCAGGCCTCACCTATGCTCATATCTTCCGACAAGCTACACCCTCAATACCTGCCTCGCTGTTCTGCACCCTGCCTCTCCTGGGGTCATAGTCACTTCAAGGACTTCATTCTCCAAACAGCTTTTAGTTCTACCCATACTTCTACATCCCCCCAGTCAGAAACAACGTGCTATATTCAGGAAAGACACAGACCTCGGAGCAGCCAGCCCTGGATGGACCCCCACAGTTAGATGCCCATTTTACCATGAGAGACAGTTTTTCCATCAGAAAAGCAACAGTACCTTTGCTCAGAAGTACTACAAAAATTAGAGATAGCATGCACCATAAAAGGCTACAAGCATCAGCTATTTTCAAGCTCCAGCTCCTATGTCTAGTCTCCTGCCAAGCCTGTCATTTTTATTGAGATCATAATCATGATAATGTTTGCAATAATGCTTTACAATAATCTTTATACTTTCCCCTTCTTTTTAACTATTATTCTTCCTTCACCCTGGTTCTAGCCCATAACAACCATAGTCTGCCAACTTATCCTGTGTATTACCAAATTTGGGTTTTTTAATAATCTCACTTACAGTGCTCTAGCTCTAATGCCCTTGGCCCATCCTTCAATTCTCCAATCCACTCTTCTACTTCATCCAACCTACTGATGACTGCAATCCATACAATGATTTCAGACCCATGTCACTTTCTCCCTTTCTATCTTTAGCGTATTTGTAAGAATTAAACTATTAACCTGGAATGATGGCAAGAACCTGCTACTTATGAGGCAGAGGCAGGAGGACCACTTGAGGTAGGAGTTCAAGACTAACATGGACAATGAATGCAGACTCTCATCTAAAAATAAAAATAAAATTAAAATTTTAATATGATAATCCCAACAACTAAACCACCTGTGGTCTTAATTTCTGATGGAATCAACCACCATAAAGGCAACACATCCAAGGGGCATTTGCCAAAGCCAGCACTATGTCTTTTGAATGTTCAATCTCAAAAACTATGAGTAAGAAGCCAGGTGGTGGTAGCGCACACCTTTAATCCCAGCACTTGGGAGGCAGAGGTAGGTGGATCTCTGTGGGTTTGACACCATCTTGGTCTACAAAGTCAAGTTCGAGAACAGCCAGGACACAGAGAAACCCTGTCTCAAAAAACAAAACAAAACAAAAAACCATGAATGAGATCAAGCCATTCAAAACTCAAAGACATTAGGCAAGGACCTGAAGTCCCACCCCAAGCTGAGGTGCTTGGGCAACTGAAAACCCTGCTGGATAGAAATCAGGAAAACGGCCCTGTTAAGTGGCCTACAGCCATGCACAAGAGAAGCACTAATGGACGCTGGATTATGAAAAGAGGACAAGAAGCTGGAAAGAGACGTGCGGGGCTAGTAAGATCAAATACATTGTATATATGTATGAAATTCCCAATGAACAAAAAACTGCGAGTTAAATAAACCTCTATCTTCTACATTACTCAACCTCAAGTATTTTGTGACAAGAGAAAACAGACTAATACAGTATTACTAGTAATCTAGAGATGGTTTAAAGTACATAGCACAGGGGTTCTCAACCTCTGGATTGTGACCCTTTGAGGGTCAAATGACCCCTTCACAGGGGTCGCCCAAGACCATCAGAAACCACAAATATTTATATTATGGTTCATAACAGTAGCAAAATTAGTTATGAAATAGTAAATGAAAATAACTCTACGGTTGGGGTCTCCCACAACACGAGGAACTGTATTGAAGGGCTGCAGCATCAGGAAGGTAGAGAAGCACTGATGTGGCAGGACGTGGCAGGACAAGCAAACACTGTCCCACTTTAGAGAGGATCCTGAATGTCTGCAGATGTTTTAATCAACAGAATCTGGTACAGTCCCCTCTCACACTAAGGAAAACTGCACTGTCTGTGCTCTTCAGTGGTCACCCTTAACATGTAAAGCACAGTCTTGCCCTAACCAGGCTGAAGGTTTAGCGGGGCTTCTCACAGTGTCCTTCCTCAGGGCATGCTCGTGCACCCAGAGCAGGCACGTGGTGCACCACTTTAGTTTCGGCCTCAAGGTCGTCAACAGAGCTCACGGTGTTCGCTCACATCCTTTCTTTGCGCATATTATTCTTTCCTCTTCCGTGCTTCATTCCTCCCTCAGGCTGTTGCTTTCCTCCTCATACACAATTTTTCTTTTCCACCATATTCTGGAGAACCCTCTGGAATTATCGTTGTCGTTGCAAAGTGAGATGTCAGTCCATCTGTACGTGTGCCTCGTGGGCAGTCTGACCCCACTGGATGGGTTTGGCTCCTGTATGTGTTTTTCTGCATGGGGTGTGGGGTAGCACAGGCACATTCAGAGGCCAGAAGTTGACCTTGGGTGTCTTTTTCAAGCTGATCTTACCTTTTTGTTTTGTTTTTTTTATTTATTCTTTAGTTTTTCAAGACAGGCTTTCTCTGTGTAACAGTCCTGACTGTCATAGAATTTGCTCTTGTAGACCAGGTTGGCCTCAAACTCACAAGAGACCTGCCTACCTCTGCCTCCCGAGTGCTGAGATATAAGGCTTGTACCACCACCAGCTCCGATCTCACTTTTTTTTTTTTTTTTGGTTTTTCGAGACAGGGTTTCTCTGTAGCAGCTTCAGAACCTGTCCTGGAACTAGCTCTTGTAGACCAGGCTGGCCTCGAACTCACAAAGATCCGCCTGTCTCTGCCTCCCGAGTGCTGGGATTTAAGGCATGCGCCACCACTGCCCGGCTCCGATCTCACTTTTTAAGAGAAGGTTTCTTACCAAACCTGGAGTTTAGGTCTATTAGCTAGACTGGCCAACCAGCAAGTTCCCAAGGCTGCGTGAGCCTCCCTCCCCAGCACAGATGCATGCCAGCATGCCACCGCACCTGGCTGTTACAGGAGTGCTGGGATCGAACCTAGGCTCTCCTGCTTGTGTGTCAAGCACTTCACCAGCTGAGCCGTCTCCCTGGCCCCATGCTCTGCTGTTGCTGAAGACTCTGAACTTTCTGAATCTTGGAGCTCCTGCCACTCACTAACCTGGAAATTTATAATCCAGGGTCTCTGAATACACTCTGCCCCTCCCCTCTCTCCCTTGAGCTTCCGTCTGCTACCTGCCAGACCTATGCAGGCCTCCTCCCTTCTCATCTCTTTCATAATTTCACTCTGCCCTTTGTGCCTTCTGGCAGTTTCTTCACATCTGTCTACTTTAGGAATTGGGAAACTTTCAGCAAAGTGCCAGACAACTAATATTTTAGCATGCATGGGGGTCACGTAGAGCATCTGCAGCATATCTCAGACTTTTAAAAAGGGTGGAAGGATCTGGGAGAATGGCTCAGTGGTTAAAAACACTTGTTGCTCTTGCAGGAAACCCAGGTTCAGTTCCTAGTACCACATGGTGGCTAACAACCATCTGTGACTCCAGTTCCAGGGAATCCAATGCCTTCTTCTAACCTCCATGACACCAATCGTGCATGTATGTGGTGCACACGCATACATATAAGCAAAATACTCATATACATAAAGTGAAACAAAGCTTTAAAAAGTTTAAGACAGGGCTGGAGAGAGCTCAAAGGTTGAGAGCACTGACTGCTCTTCCAAAGGTCCTGAGTTCAATTCCCAGCAACTGCATGGTGGCTCACAACCATCTGTAATGAGATCTGGTGCCCTCTTCTGGCCTGCAGGCATACATGCAGACAGAACACTGTATACATAATAAATAAATCTTAACAAAAAAATTTAAGACAACCCCTTTTAAAATGTTCATTCTTACATTGCAAACTATAAATAGCAAAACACTTGATGAGCACAGTGACACACGCCTTTAATCCCAGCACTCGGGAGACAGAGGCAGGTGAATTCAAGTGAGAGCCTATCTCAAAAAAAAAGACAAACGCAAGCCAGGAGCCAGATGCAGCCCACAGGCCATGGCCTTCAGCTCTGTCTGCCTAACTAGTCAGTTATCTCCTCTGCCAGCATCACCACTCAGTCTACCTGTAGGCTTTAACTGACAACTAATTCAAGCCTCCATTCCCTCACTGTGTGACAGTACCCACTCCTTTTCTTCCCTGGCTCACCTATTTTATCTGCTGATTCTTATTGGGAGGCGGATTACTTCCTTTGTAACCCTATATTCAGTCCCTCTTTAGGGGCGTTTATTCTGAGAAACCTCTGTGCACCCGTCTAGAACAGTCTGCTGGACATCCAGCCAGCCTTATTATCAGCCTTTGGTTTCACGTCAGCTTCGCAACCTAGAGATTCTCCCACACCACACAGCAATGATAAACATGAACACAGAATCCACAAACAGGAAACCACAGTCATGCTCTCTTGGTGGCTATTTCCCCCTCTTGACAACCCACAGCCCAGGCTAAGAGGGCGTCTGCGTGCCTGTGGCAGAAACTCTGTCCCTCTACTGCTTTCCTGGACACTCAGGACACTCAGCCCTTTGAAGACTCATTCTCTCACATGGTGTCTCCATTCTACTGTTCACAAACTTGGGGTGACACCTCAGGTGTGGTCACCCCAGCACACTGCCCAGATTCCTAGATTCCAAGCTCTTGCATCCTCCCCTTCACTTGTACGTTTTAATGAGAAGTTATGTCTCTTTATGGAGGGAAACAGAAATGCTATTTTGCCAAAGGCAGCGGCTTCCTTTATCCACGCATACATGCTAACAAAACTAGGACACCGTATGTTCTCTTTTGCAACCTGATTTTCCCCACTTATATTAAGAGCTGTGAAGCCAGACGTGGTGGAAGCAGAAGAATCAAGAACTCAAGGTCAGGTCTGAGTAGCTCGGTGGAGAACCTGAGTTTGGCTCCCACCTCAGAGGCTCCAGGGGCTCCAGTGTCCTCCTCTTGCGTTCCGAGGGCACGGCATTCATAGGCACGCATAGACGCACACAGACGCACACAATTTTAAAAGAGTTTAAGGTCACCCTTAGCTACACAGCCAGTTTAGGTCAGCAAGAGTTTTAAAAATGAAAACAAACCCCCTCTGCTCTCCTACCATGAGACATCCTACCATGAAGGCACTGGTAGTTGAATCCCACCCATACAGAAAGGGGGTGCACTAGGTAAGCCCCTTTTGTTAGACAGGTGCTTCTCGTTCCCATTATGATCAAGGCCTCCCTGGGTATTTCTGCAGAGAGCCACAGTGTTTTTCCACATGAAATTGCTGGATTGTAGTAAGAATGGCTTGCCATTTTGTAAATCATTGTTCGCTAGGAAGAGGATAATACATTCTCCAAGGAACAGAATCAAAGCTGCCATTTACGGGGTTCACTAAGAACCGTGTGACAGAGAGGTGGGCAGAACTCAGTTATCTCTTTGCTCACCACTTCTCCACTATACTGCCTGGGCAAAGCCAGAAGGCCAGGTCCGGGAAAGTGACCCGGAGCAATCTGTCCTTTTTACTTACTGGTAGTTAAGAGCAGATGAGAATTCTCTCTCTCCTACCAGAAAACGATAGGAAAACACTATCCCACTAAAGAGAGCCATACCAGCCAAGTAATGGGGCACACGTCTTTAATCCCAGCACTTGAGAGGCAGAAACAGGCGGATTTCTGTGAGTTCGAAGCCAGCCTGGGGTACAGAGCTCATTGCAGGACAGCTAAAGCTGTTACATAGAGAAACCCTATTTCGAAAAAATGAGAGAGAGAGAGAGAGAGAGAGAGAGAGAGAGAGAGAGAGAGAGAGAAAGTGCCACACCAAGCAGATATAAGGAAGACAGACTCCATATACAAGTCCCTGAGACTCCAGAGCCTATTGCTGCAGTTAGGGATGCAACTGAAGGTTTTCTTAAACAGACAACGTAGGGAACCAAGTATCTTCTCGTGGGAGGCCGCCTGTAGTTTCGATCCTGGTCTGTTTACCAGAGCTCTCTGCAGCCACACTGCTCTGTCCACACGCCAACAGTCCAGTGTGCCCAGTCGGACACTGCTTGTCACCAGGTGGATCACGGCCAGGGCCACGCATGGTGCTCTGCCCAGGCATGGTGTTCTGCCTAGTCTCCCTGTTCCCTGCCATGCAGGGTTCCCTTGGGGACTCCCAAAGTCCCCAGTAGACTGTACTCCTTTGGCCACCAACCCAAACCTTAGAGCCGCTATCCTTTGTGCCCACTTTAAGTCTTAACAGCTTCCATAAAGTTTTTCAAAATACAAGGGACTGGCAACTCCCTAAAATCTCACTGAACTCAATTTAGTATCATATGGTTCAAAACCTAGTTTCACCATTTCAACTGATTCTTCTTCAACCAGATTAAAAACTCCTTAGAGAAACAATTCTCTTTTTTTTCTCCGATTAATTATGCAGGCACATGTCACTCGCACACAGAGTACTCAGTCAGCACAGTACAGTACAGCACAAGCACAGAGACAGACAAACACATTCACACACAGTACAGACTCACTTACCTGGGACTCGAACCCGAGAAACAATTCTTTTTCTCTAGTTTTTAAATCCCTCTCAGAGAGATGGCAGCTACTACTAAGATTCTACTCAAACTCTCAGCTGGCATTTTCATCCCCAGACAATTTTGAAATTTAAAGCCTCCTCCCCTCTGTCACCTCCTCCCCTCTGTCACCTCCTCCCCTCTGTCACTCCCCTACCTCTTTCTCCCCATCACCTCCTTCCTCTAGCACCTTGTTCTCCCCTCTGTCACCTCCTCTTTCCCAGTCACCTCCTCCTCCCCTCTGTCACCTCCTCTTTCCCAGTCACCTCCTCCTCCCCTCTGTCACCTCCCCATCACCTCTTCTTTCCCAGTCACCTCCTCCTCCCCTCTGTCACCTCCCCATCACCTCCTCTTTCCCAGTCACCTCCTCCTCCCCTCTGTCACCTCCCTCCTCCCCCATCATCACCTCCTCTCTGTCACCTATCCCTATCCCCCTAAACACCTCCTGCTTCCTCCTTGGTCAACTCCCTCTTCCCACTTCCTCCTTCCCTGCCACCTCTCCTTCCCTCGGCCACTACCTCCTCCCTTCTGTCACCCCCCCCATCACCTCATCTCCTCTGCCACCTCCTCCTTCCTGTTGCCCTCTCCCACATCACCTCTTGTCGTCTTCCTCCTCCCAGCCCCCATCACCCCCTTCTCTGTAGCTACACCTTCTCCTCTAGCGGCTCCTAAACTGGCAGGAATATTATTCTGCTGTACCGGGACCTTGCTTTCAAGAGTTTATTGATACATTCATATCACAACTACTGCCCTGACTATTCTTCCTTTAAGAATAATGCTCTGAGATGCCCTACCATAGATTTGGGACACCTGTTTACTTAGGTCTTCTTTACTGTCTTTCAACGGTTATATCCAAAGAAGCTGGAGGGAAGGGAGACAAAGAGGAAGCAGAGAAAATTATGCCAAAATACTCAGAGATGGAGAAGCACAAAGGAGTGGCTGGTTCCACTTGGGCTGCCATCTAGGCCCTTTCCAGGTGTTTCCAACTGAAACCTTCCATGTGCTTAACATGGCTCTCAATTAAATTGTGAGCCAACATTTATTGAATGCTCACTATGTGCCAGGTTAAGTCTATTCCATTCCTCAATACATCACCCTGATCTTCCATCAACCTTACAGGTGGATGTCACTGCACTGCACACGACAAAACCAAAGCCCATTGTCCACTATGGTACAAATGGTAGCACTTATATTCACATTCATCTAAGGGTGTGTCCATGTCCCATATGCACACACACAAGACTTCTACATTCTCCCTGGCTGTACTACACTATAACCATAAACAATGATTAAAGCCAACACTTTCTTCGTATTTAAAGTGTTTTTTTACTAAAAGAGAAAATGATCTACCAAGTGTGTCTTAGTCTGTACACCCAAAACCTACCTACCCATCCATGTTTATAGTACTATTTTCTTTTTCCCAGTTCAGCTAAAATTGCCTCATTAAGTGGCAGAATTCTATCAGAACCCAAGCATGGGTTCTCCACACATCGTGGTTACCGCTACTGCCAAAAGACCTGACTTGTTTTAAAGGCCAATGGCATGGGAATGATTATATAATTAAAGCCAACTGAGGAAGAGAAACAGCACTGCACCTAGATTAAAGCAAAAAGCCAGCGGCAGCACCACATCCAGGGGCAGTTCCTTGTGCCAGGCACAGCGTCCTCCAAACAACTCAATTCACACTCCTGATCACTTCAGAAGCCACTGGGGGAGGGGGGGGGCAGTGTACTCCAAACAACACAATTCACACTCCTGATCACTTCAGAAGCCACTGGGGGGAGGGGGGGCAGTGTACTCCAAACAACACAATTCACACTCCTGATCACTTCAGAAGCCACTGGGGGGAGGGGGGGCAGTGTACTCCAAACAACACAATTCACGCTCCTGATCACTTCAGAAGCCACTGGGGGGGGGGGGCAGTGTACTCCAAACAACTCAATTCACACTCCTGATCACTTCAGAAGCCACTGGGGGGGGGGGCAGTGTTATTTCTGCTTTCCAGACAAAGAAGCGGTGAATGGTGGAGGCATACAGCCAACAAGCTGAGGAGGCAGACACAAGCCCAGGTCTGTGCGGCCTAGCACCCTGTGCACAGCTTCTCACTTATCTACTATCTGTTTACTGACAAGAAACGCTAGGCCTCCATTCCTTTTACTCAATAGGTGTGTACTGGTTTTGTAATTAAAAGAAAAGGATAAACTGGGCATGTGCACTCCTGTAATCCCAGCACTCAGGACACTGAGCAGAAGGATGGTGAGCTTGAGGCCAGTCTGAGCTATGTAACAAATGAGGAAAGAAGAGAAGGTGGAAAGAGGAAAATATTTTGCTGCTTTTTTAAGTACATGCTGGAGAGTTCAGTAAATAATGTGATAATTACCTATGGGGGGAGAATTTCTATGACAAACCAGAATAAAAACTTCAAGATGAAGTAAAAATTGTCACATCTGAAGCATAATCAGAAAAGGAAAGCACGCCAGTCACTTCAGTTCAAGTTAAACATGGTTACTTTCCTACGAACCTAAACACACAACAGCCCAGACACAGCAGTTCAACACAATTACCTACAAATCAAAGGGGTGTGTCTGTCTGTCTGTGTGTCAATCAAAAGACTGATTTGCTACCTGACCAAAGTTTAAAGGGCAGAAACATTAACGGTGGCCAAAAGATAAAGAAGAGAAGTTACTAAAAGGAAGGGCTGAAGGGGAGTCAAATAAGCTTGTTTAAAAGTGTGCCTTCCGGGCAGAGAAACACATTTCTAACAAATACAGTGATGCTTTCCACCAATGGGTCAGCAAAGAACGGTTTGCCCTCTGCTACTTACCAGAATCCAGGGTCACAAACCTTCCTGAAATACAGTTTGGCAAATGGAGGCTGTCCTGACCCTTAACTCCACTTCCAGAAAGCCAGAATCAAGAACAGGAAGAAAATGGCCTGCAAGAATGTCTATACTAGGGGCTGGAGAGATGCCTCAGGCTGTTCTTCCAGAGGTCCTGAGTTCAATTCCCAGCAACCACATGGTGGCTCACAACCATCTGTAATGAGATCTGGTGCCGCCTTCTGGCATGTGGGCATACATGGAGGCAGAATGTTGTATACATAATAAATAAATCTTAAAAAAAAAGGAATGTCTATACTAAAACATTAAGGATACTAAAACATTAAGGATACTAAAACATTAAGGACAGGTGGCAAGGTCTGTACACGCTACGCTATGCAGGCAGCAGGTACAGTATACTTCATGCTGTGCAAACAGAGGTCATTTATGATCTAAGTCTTATCTTTTCCTATCTTTCACTTAGCAATTTCATTTTCTAGGCATATATTCTATGTGCTAAAGACCTACACATAAGATGTAAACGCCTCAGCATTCTTTCTACAATATATACAACAAAACATCCAAGAAGTTAAGAATGGCTAAGCGTAAAATATGTTTCTTATATGGACATCAGGCTGCAAACTTTTCAATAATTTTCAATAAGATGGAAACATGTTACAATGATATATTAGTGGTAAATAATATTCGAAACCATGTATCTGATTAGAAAACACACAGAGGCAAAACACCACCTGTGGCTCTTTTATTTTACAAAGTTATACAGTATTTTTTCATTCTTCCTATTCTTTTTCTCTCTCTCTAATATCCCAGCACTCAAGGAGCAGAGGCAGGCAAAGCTCTGTGCGTTTGAGGCCAGCCTAGTTTACATGAGTTCCAGAACAGCCAGACTTACAAAGAGCAGTTTAATAAGGTCTTCAGGCACAATGTGCTAGTGAATTTTTCTGAAACAGTCAAGCTGTGGCGTGACAGAGACTGAGCTGGTATTTCTCAGGCTCCCATTTCTCAGGGATACAGGACTTTTCCTTTGTTCTGTGGCCTGTAGAGTCGGTAGCATTAGTAGCCTGGACCTCTCTCCCAATGAGATGCAGAGCTGAAGTTGTAACCCAGCTTGTGACTGTTGGGAACAGAGTTCTTCCCTGCGTTATCACTGCCATCTTTCTGTCTCACCAGTCCTTTACAAAGCCTCCTTCTTCCTAACTCATACGCCCTTGGCACTTTGGTTTTTTTTTGTTTGTTTGTTTGTTGGTTGGGGTTTTTTTGTGTTTTTTTTTGTTTTTTTTTTTTGGTAGAGTCTATGTAACCCAGGCAAGCCTCGAACTCCTGATGATCCTGGCACCACTCAGGAGCCACCACTTAGTCCCTTTTTAACTCCTAAAGGGAAAAGACTAGAGCAATTGGCCTCAAAGATCCTCAGGACTCTAGGACTCCACCGACTTACAAGTACCTTGCCCAGAAAATGCCCAGATGCTCACAGGCTTTTTATTGGAAGGACGAACACCATTGTGTCAAATCAAGTCAGGGAGGGTCCTCACCCCCTGAGCATGGCATGTTCCTTTAAGCACCCCTCCCTGACCCCACCTCCGTTCTCCATAGAGTTCATTAATCACAAGTTTGGGGCCCTTATCAACTGTTTTCTTCATTCAAAGCCACAGTGCTCTTGGTGTTTTACAGCTAAGACATAAAGGAAGTCACGATGGGAGGAGTCAGTCAAAACTGGGAGAAAACCCAAGATACAAAAGCTATCAGCTGGATTTCTGCAGAGGAAATTCAATAGAGATAAAGACAAAGCGAGCACTTTGATCTCAAACTGCACAGGGAAGACTGCATTTAACTGAGCATGGGCCTGCTCACTGACAGAGCTACCGCAATCAGTAAAGCAAGGAAATCAACTATTTAGGAGAAGCCCATCAGCTTGAATTTGGTCTTGCTTTCCCTGCCCCGTCTGCCCCCCCCACACACACAAAGTGGAGACTGAAAAGCAAAGGTGGCTGTGTCCTCCGCAGCGTGTGCAGAACTCTGCCATCTGTGCCGAGTGCCACACTTAAAAAAGGCCATTAACACAGTAAATGGAGGCCAGAGGACTCAGAGGCTGGCAAAGGGATTGAAAACCGTCAAACGAGAAACAGCTGGTGGAAATGGAAATACTTTGAGGACAGCAGAGGCCTTAAGAGTCAAACGGACTGGCAAGATGGAGGGAGAGATGGCCGGAGAGATGGCCCAGCGGTTAAGAGCACTGGCAGCTCACAACTGTCTGTAACTCAAGTTCCAGTGGATCCAATTCCTTCAAACACCAATGTATATAAAAAGAAAAAAAAATTTTAAAAGAGACAGACAAGCTCGGTTGGCCAGTAAAGATGGCAAAATGCAGTCCGCCAACACCTGTGCGATCCACTGTCAGCCTATGCAGCACAAATCCTACAACAGTTTCCTCCAGAGAAGACAAAAGTAAAGGTTTTCAACATGAAATCTCCCTACTTCTAAACGTTTCTGTGTAAGTTGGGAAGGCCTTATTTGACTCGAAAAAACACCAGTGTGCAACCTGTGTCAAAGCTAAGAAGGAGGGACTGGAGAGATGGCTCATTGGTTAAGAGCACTGCCTGCTCTTCCAAAGGTCTTGAGTTCAAATTCCCAGCAACCAAATAAGGAGAATCCAAAGAAAAACATTTAGGCATCCTCCTGAATATTAACCTTCATCAGGCGATGAAAGAAGACAGAGACAGAGACCCACTTTGGAGCACCGGACAGAAATCTCAAGGTCCAAATCAGGAGCAGAAGGAGAGAGAGCACGAGCAAGGAACTCAGGACCACGAGGGGTGCACCCACACACTGAGACAATGGGGATGTTCTATCAGGAACTCACCAAGGCCAGCTGGCCTGGGTCTGAAAAAGCATGGGATAAAACCGGACTTGCTGAACATAGCAGACAATGAGGACTACTGAGAACTCAAGAACAATGGCAATGGGTTTTTGATCCTACTGCATGTACTGGCTTTGGGGGAGCCTAGACAGTTTGGATGCTCACCTTACTAGACCTGGATGGAGGTGGGTGGTCCTTGGACTTCCCACGGGGCAGGGAACCCTGATAGCTCTATGGGCTGACAAGGGAGGGGAACTTGATTGGGGGAGGGGGAGGGAAATGGGAGGCGGTGGCGGGGAAGAGACAGAAATCTTTAATAAATAAATAAACGGAAAAAGAAAAAAAAATAAAAATAAAGATTTTAATTAAAAAAAATTAAAAAAAAAAACAACAAATTCCCAGCAACCACATGGTGGCCCACAACCATCTGTAATGAGATCTGATGCCCTCTTCTGGCCTGCAGGCATACATGCAGACAGAATATTGTATACATAATAAATAAATAAATATTTTTTTAAAAAAAGAGCTAAGAAGGAAACATGGTGACTGTCTCCCCACATACGGGATTCTTCTCCGTAGTCCATAATGGTGACGCTAAGAAAAAAAAACAAGGCTGGATCTAAGGAAATGCCTTCTGGACAGAGTCTCCGAGCTGGGACGGTGACTTCACGGTAAGGTTTCAGAAGAGGACAGGTCAGTAAATACTGCGGACCAGTTTAAGAACCTAACCACTTGCTGGGTCCAGATTCATTCAGGTCTTCTCCCTACACTCCACTCTTCCCCGGCCCCCACACAGCAATCTGGTAACAGCCTCTTATCTATCAGCGACTTGGTCTTTAGATTTTTTTATCTCATTTTTTTATGTGTAAGAGTGTTTGGCCTGAAAGTATGGAGGTGTACCACATACATGCCCGGTGCTTATGGAGGTCAGAAGGGGGCATCAGATCCCCTGAAACTGGAGTTACAGATGGTTGGAAGTCAGCACGTGGGTGCTGAGATCCAAACCCAGGTCTGCTGCAAAGGCAATACATACACGCCTATCTGAGTCATTTCTCCAGCCTCTCAGTGACTTTAAAAAATAATTTCTAAAGCTGATGGTGGTGGTGGAGGTGGGGGTGGGAATGGTGGGGATGGCAGTGGCAGCAGCAGCAGCGCACACACACACGCCTTTTAACTCCAGCACCTTTTAACTCCAGCACTCGGGAGGAGGAGGCAGGTGGATCACTCAGTTCAGGGCCAGCCCGGTTTACAGAATGAATTTCAGAACAGCCAGAGCTAAGAATAAATTCTTATTTTTTATGATTTACACTTATTTCTATTTTATGTGCATTGGTGTTCTGCCTACATGTGTATCTGTGTGACAGTCTCGGATGCCCTGGAGCTGGAGTTACAGACCCTGCCATGTGGGTGACGTAAACTGAACCCGGGTCCTTTGGAAGAGCAGCCAGGGCTCTTAACAGCTGAGTCATCTTCTCCATCCCCTAAAGAATAAATTCTATGGAAGAAGGAGGAAAAAAAAAAAAACCAAAAACACAAAGATGGCAAAGAACTTATAAAGTTAAAAAAAACACTATTATAATCCATCATTACATTGTGTTTATATTTTAGATTTATTTTTAGACATGTATTATTTGTTTGTTTGTATCTGTGCCCAAGGAGGTCAGAGGGTGTTGGTTCCCTGTACCTGGGGATCCAAGCAGTTGTGAGCTGCCTGATGCAGGCGCTGAAATCAAACTTCAGGTCTTCTACAAGAACAGTATACACTCTTAAACACAGGCCATTTCTCCAGCCCCATGGGTTTACAGATTTTAACCGTCTTGTTACATATGCTGAGGGCATAGTCCCAACCTATTTCTGTTCTGTATTCCTCCCTTGGGATATGAAATATTTTCACTGAAAAAGAAAATATTTAAAAGGAGTTGAAAGCACTTCCGATGATGCCATGGGAGAGGACGGGAAGGTGTCTACAAAGCGACCGTCTGGATGTTAATCATTAACATCGTGACCAATCTCAAAGGTACTGGGCCCAGCCAAACGAAAGAATATACAAAAGTAATAGTGAGCTAATGAGAGGCGATACTTAGGGCAGGCACCGGAGCTAGCCCACCTGCTCTTCCACGCTATACTGCGAGCGCAGCTTTGCTCACTGGCCGATGGATACAGGCAGGTTTTAATCACTGGATGCATTGGATTCTGCTCTATATTATGAAGGTGCTGCTCTTGCTCTTCAATAGACTCTACCGTCCTCCTTTCTAAGGCTCCATCCCTGGGACTTTAAGGGGTCATCTGGATGCCTCTCAGCAAGACTCTACACCGCGTATTATGGCCTATGTAGAGGAGCCACGATACTAAATGAGTCTCTCTGTCCGTCTGTACTTCAAGGTTATTGGGTTTGTTTGTTTTCTAGATCCTGCTTCTCTTACACCCCTGAAAGACTGCAAACATGCAAGGAGCAGGTGACTGGTTCAGGCAGGAGAGGGCCATGATACAGATGACAAGACCTCTGTCCTAAGTTCTCAGTTTCATCTGCCCACAATTTGCTACTTCCAGAACCTATAACATACCAGCTACCTTGTTATTACAGATTTTTAAAGGAAACAGATACCAACAGTAAACAAAAATAAATAAAATATTTGATGGTTTGCTTATTGGCTTTTTTGTTTTGTTTTGTTTTTTGACATAGGTCTCATGTAGTCCAGGTTGGCCCCAAACCCCCTTACACAGCTAAGGATGACCTCAGGCTCCTGATGCTCCTGACCACCTAGCAAATGTTGTTTCAGGTGTGTGTTGCCACAGCTTGCCTGGAAAGAAACAGCTCACCCAAAACTTTCCCAATTAAACTTAGCTCTCCAGCAAAGACTAGCAGGTCACTTTAGACGTTTTAATTAAAGGACCTTGGTTCTTAGTCCTTGTTCCACCCTAAACCATATACAAAGACAGTTTCTGCCTACCCAGGGCTACTTCTGGTGAGATGCTCTTCTGATACCTGACTCTACTTCCAACAATCCCATTAACCCCACTCCAGAGTCACCACCAGAGCCAGGGATGTAGCTGGATGGTGTGCTGGCCACTATTGCATGTGGGAAGCCCTGGGTTCTAAAGGTAAAAAGCAAACAAACTTAGTTACTTCTCAGGTGGACAGCAACTGCTTCGCTCCTAACTCCTGTACCACCTTTTACTGACTTTCCCTTGACCGCTAGGCTAGAGCTCACCACGTATACCAGGTTGGTCTGGAACTCATGGCAAGCCTCCTGCCTCAGCCTCCCTAGTGTTGGGATTAGAGGTGAAAACTATCACACCCTTGCGCCTTTACACAGCACAGCCTTTCCAGCCAGCACACTGTCTTCCCAAAGTTTCTAGTATATTCTGGACCTCCCCCTCACCTAGAACCTGTTTTTGTCTCCTACCTGGTCACTGAGTCTTTTCACTCGCAGGCAAAAGCGCTCTCAGACCTAGTCACTAAGGGATTCCAACACACACCAAATATTTAACAATGGTTTTTCTTATAGAAAAATGAGGGGTGAGAGAATGAAGACACACACACCACAAACTTTTTGTTAGTTCTACTCCTCACCTCTGGTGACCAAACCCATGTCTCAAGAATTCTGAAGACGCAAGGTCTGGGTGCCATGGCCCCAGCCTGCAATCCCAACACTACAGATGCAGAAGCAGCAGGCTCACTGAGAATTCCGAGCCAGCTTGGACTACAGTGTCACCCGGTCTCAAACGACAAAACAAAACAAAAACTCACACAATTCTGAAGATCCACAATTCTAGGTCTCCACCAGAAAGCAATTCGACTAACTTCAACCCTCAGGCTCCCCACAGGCAAGGAGCGGGGAATTCTCACAGGAAAGGGTATGCTTAACTCACCAAGTAAGAGTTTAACAAAGTGGCGTTTCTTTCATCACAAATGATTTAAAAGTCCTCAGCTGGAACAAGTTGTTGAGAAAAGCAAGTTTCACTCAAGGTTACCAATTCCCAAGGAGGAACCACCATCCCAGACTCTACAGAATTAAAGTCATCGGGCCAGAGGGGAAGACTAACTGTTGAGCAATAGACAGGAAACTCGTGGTTGGAACATTGGATAGATGGATAAATGGATGGACGGACGGACGGATGGACGAACGGACAGGAATATAACGGGGATCAAGGAGACCAGCGTTGAAATGCCAGACTCTCCAAACTGAAAGAACAAGACAAAGTGAAAAGAAGCAAAGCTAAAGCCATCTCTTAAATCACATACTGCGTTTCCTCTTCCCCAAAAGAAGAGGACCTGATAAAGGCTTTTTGAATTTAAAGAGCAACAATCCAAGCTGGGAGGAGCTGGCACCCACCGAATTTCAATGGACTGAGGGCCACAGGTATATCAACAGGGGCTAAGCAGCTGGCTCGCTGTGGAGCCAGAGAAAGCACCTGGTGCTGCCCCGCTCATCCCCTAGGTTCTGATCTGGGGTTGTCGCCTACAGAGAGGTCACCCCCCATTAGGGGCGCATGGACCTGCATCCCTCGTCCTCTGCTGCGGCACACCCAGGCCCCAGACAGACAGAGCACAGCAGCACCTGGACCCCTGGCAGGAAGTGGCCACCTGGAGAGAAAAGCCCGGCGGGCAACGGCACGCAGCTGTGCAGGGAGAACCAGCCAGAAGTGGAACTGAGCACCGGGAGGTGGGGGCTGCGCTTCCACAGGAGATGGTTCTGCGGGCCGCTAGTGCCCGGCCCCAACGGAGCGAGGCCCCCCGGCACGGGGCAGGCCTACTCGGCTGCGCCGCCACAACAGATCCGGGCACAGCCACTGTCGCTCCCGCCCGCCACGGCCGCGCGCTCGAAGCTGCCGGGTCCTTCCCGCCAGCCCTCCTGCCCTGCCCGGGTCATCGGGCTCCCACGCCACCCGGACCCTTACCAGCTTCCAGTCAGAGACGAGCCATCGCCGTCTCCTGCCCAAAACTCCGCTTCCCACAAGCCGCTCTGGCTGCCGGCTGCGCGCCTCCCAGGCCGCGCCGAATCCTCCGCTCCCCCTGCCGGCCGGCGGCCATTTCCGACCGGCAAGGGCGGAACTTGCCGAAGACCAGGGACGGAAATAGCCGAACCTGCGTTTGCCTAGAAGAAAAGAATGCAGAGGTGTTCGTGACTTTCCGGACGAGCCCGGAGGTGGGGGCAGAGGAGGTGGTGGGCTCTGCCCTCCAGGGTCCTAGGCGTAGGCTGGTTGCGGGTGATTGTTAGTAGGGCCAGGCTTACGGGCTTGAGGAGGAGCCCACTAATTTGGGTAACTCCTCAGCCTAAAAATAAACCTATGTTCAGTTTAAGTGCCCGCGCTAGCAATGACCCACAGTTCTGAAACACTTTTAAATACTTAGCTGCAAATAAAGGGCAGGACGGATACTTAGGGAAAACAAAACAAAAACAAACAAAAAACCCTGGGCTTGGCAAAAACAACAGGTTAATCTCTTGAGAATTGAGGACTAAAAAGAATGTCTTTTAAATTCTTTAAAGCCAGCCCCAGTAATTTTGGGATTGGCAAGACTCCCTCAAATACCTAAAAGAAAAAGATGGAGGATGGAGGTAGGACCAATCCTAAAGGTGACATGGGTCAACAGAGCTAATTTAGAAAATAGTTTTGACTCTTTTGTTGTTGTTTTGTTTTGTTTTTGTTTTTGAGACAGGGCTTCTCTGTGTAGCCTTGGCTGCCCCGCAAGTCACTCTGTAGATCGGCCTGCCTCTGCCTCCCGAATGCTGGGATAAAGGCATGCACCACTGCCCAGCTTAAAATCATCTTTGAAAATTCACAATTGCAGCATAACCTGAAACCAGATTGCTTCAACATATTTATTTTAATCCCCCGGAACAAAGCTATTATTACACCAGGCCTTCCTCAGCAGAACCCAGACACACCCAGCGAGGTTGGCTCAAATCTGTCCCTGTGCTTGGGTGGTCTGTTCCTTTAAGGAGAACTGCACTTCAGCGATGCTGTCACAGCTGTTGACCCTTCCACCTGCCCTTCTTGGGAGAGCCCACGCCCACTGCTCAGAACAGGGAGGCTGAGAAGGCAGGATTCCACTCCCACAGTGGACAGTGTGAGCTCACTCTTCCCTTTGCAAAGCAACCTATTTTCTGGAGAACTTTCCTCATCCTCCTGACCTCTCCATGAGTCTCCAAAGTCGGGGTCAGCTCTTTCCCATCTGTTCTATTTTACTTTCTGTCACTAATAAAACACCATGACCAAAGCAACTTGGGGAGGAGAGGGTTTATTAGCTTTACACATCCCAATCATCATCTATCACTGAGAGGAGCCAAAGTAGAAACGTAAAAGCAGGGCTGGACCCTGCGAGGAGGGAACTGAAACAGAGGTCATGGAGGAATGCCGCTTCCTGGCTTGTCCCCCATGGCGGGCTCAGTTTTCTTTTTATGCAACTAGAGATCAACCACTCAAGGGTGGCACTGCCCACAATGGGCTGGGTCCTCTCACATCAATCATTAATCCAGAAAATGCCCCCCTTGCCCACAGGCCAGTCTGATGGAGGAGTTTCTTCCTCCTTTCTTCTTTTCCCACCTCGCCCATTCTCCCTCTCTCCCCTCCTTTCCCCTCTCTCTCTACTTGGGGAAGGACATTTTGAGAAAGGATCTCTCTCTACATAGCCCTAGCTGTTCTGGAACTCACTATGTAGACCAGGCTGGCCTGAAACTCAGAGATCTGCCTCCTTCTGCTGGGATTAAAGGTGTGAACCACCGCATCCACACCTGAGGTTCTCAGAGGGCTCTAGCTTGTGTCAAGTCGGCAAAATAAATAAATAAATAAAAATAAATTTTAAAAAAAACATTAACCAACACACCATCCTTTTTCCTTTCCCTGCTAAGGGACACGTTACTCTCCTCTCTCCTACAGTTGAGACCAGGAGGTAGAAATTGACTAGGCCATTGGGTAGAGGGGAGTGACTAGCACCTTTCTTGACTAAAGGCCCTTGCAAATGCCCATAACTTTGTCCGAGCAGAGGCCAAAGAGGCCACAAGTGTCTAATCTAGTGTCTCTGGTTTTGCCATGCATGGCCTGAGGCTGAAGATGCCAGGAAGTGGGGGGGGGGGGGGGGGGGGGTGTGAGGGGTGTCTCTGTTTCTTTCTCCACCAAAAGAGTACCCCTTTCCTGGAAACCATATTGAGGCTGTGACCCAGACTTCAAGGTCATTGAAACCTGGAATAAAAACTGGACTGACCAGCCCACTCCCTCCCTTCCTCATCCACTAAAGCACCATTAACTCCCAAGCAGTGAAGCTCAATGGGATCCCACCAGTCCCTGGTACCCTGGGACCCTTCCTACTGCCCAGGAGCTCAGCCTTCTTTCCCTCCCTTCAGTCCCCTAGAATACGTCCCCTACCTCACACCCCCCCCCCAAAAAAAACTAACCCTCTGTGCTCCATGAATTTCATTCTTTGAATTTGAGAGACAAGAATTCAAATGCCTCTGGCTTGCAGGTGACTTTGATGGCCATTTTGTTTCCAGGACCCTAGCCCTCTTCCTGTCCCTTTCCCTAAGAAATGAATATACACATCCCAAAGCCTTACTACCACAGTTGACATACCAAAATATAACTTCTTCCCATTTGTTGAGGAAAGTCAAGGAAGCAGGAGCAAACTCTATAAGCTGAAGAACTGAAAATGGGGAAAGCTTGGTCCACTTAGCTTGAGTGTTCATTTTACAGTTGTCTACTTGGCTGTCTTCCAGAGAGATACATAGCAGCAGCAGGCAGCAAGAGCCCAGTATGCAAAGGGGCAGGATAGGAGACAAGGTAAGAGTTTCCAGAGGTTGGTTCATCTCCACATTGGCAAGACCTGACTTGCAGATAACAGCTGCCTGGAGGAGTCAGTCATCCTGCGGATTTGAATACGTAACACATGGCTGTTTCTAACTCTAACATACTTGACTGTAACTGTACCCTAAGCGTTAGGGAGAAAAAAGATCCGTCTGAAACTTATTGGACTTTAGGCTTGGCTGCCGCTCTCTGGCTGTCACCCAGCACCCTCATCCTCAGGAGCCAGTCAACCTGCCCTTGCCTGCTCATCCTCCTCTCCCCTCACCCACAACTAGTCCATCTCCTGCCCTGGGTCCTGCTTCTTCTAAAAAGTGTGCCAAACCAGCTCTGTGACTTTGGCTTTTCCTAACGCCTCCTTTTTGGCCACTTTGAGCAGTTGCTGGAGTAGCAGTTCCACCGGGCAAGAGTTCCCTCGCTGCAAGACTCCCTCCTTGTTTTGCAGTGGCGCCCTAGATTCCTTCACAGCCGCAACATCCCGTGAATGCATATTTTATGAATACTTAATTGCCAGGCAGTAGGTTACACCCTTTCTGTGCCTGCTGTTTCTCCTCTTTTTTAAAAGTCTGGCTAGGAGATACCACCCTGTGGCAGGGGAAGTAAAACTTCAGAAAGTTCCAGGAAGTAGGTGCCTAGGGTCACAGGGTGCAGGGCAGAGCCCAGGACTCCAAGTTGTCCAAACTCTGAACCCCATATTCCTGACCAGAACAATCTAGTTATTTTACCGGGATATTAAATTTATTATTTCCCACAGTGAATTCATCTCTATCCCTTCCTCCTTGCTCTCCCAGAATATCCTAATTTATAATGTCTTTACTTCTATCTTTTCTAAAACAGAAACCCCAAATTGAAGAAGCATAATCTTCAATGTCACCAAGACCTAAAGCCTTGTGTGGCAGTTTGAACGTAACTGGCTCCCATAATTTCTTAGGGAGTAGGGGTGTGGCCTTGTTGGAGTGGGTATAACATTGTTGGAGGAAGTGTGTCACTGTGGGGTGGGCTTTGAGGTTTCCTATGCTCAGGATACCACCCAGTGTCTCAGTTGACTTCCTGTTGCCTGCAAGATGTAGGACTTTCAACTACTTCTCCAGCACCATGTCTGCCTGCATGCCACCATGCTCCCCACCATGATGATAATGGCCTGACCCTCTGAAACTGTAAGCAAACCAGCCCAATTAAATGTTTTCCTTCTAAAAGTTGCCTTGGCCATGGTGTCTCTTCACAGCAATAGAAACCTGACTAGGACACTGTAACCCAGGGTCTCCACCACCCACCTTTTAGAATTTTCATACCGCCCCTGGATCAAGTTCCCTTTACTCCTCTCATGAACTTAATGTCTCGTTACCAAAATTCCTGGCTCAAAAATCTCTATCATAATCGCAGTGTTGTTTTTCTTCTGGAAAGGAGCTGAAGTCACGATACACACAACAAAGCTAGCCTTCACTGGCCTCACCATAGATGGGACTTTACAACACTTGTCCCTATTTTACATTTTGGAATTTAATCGCAAACAGGTTTACACTGTGATTTAGCAGCCACATAAAGAGATCCCTATTTGCCCTAAAAATTAGGGTAGGAGATTAGGAATTAGGGACAAGAGGATCGATCCATTATGCCTCTGGTCCCCAACAGTGACCTAGGGTCTCCCAGTAGCATTCTGCCTCGAATAGTTCCGAATTTAAAATTCCCAGAAGACAAATGATTGATTGCTTCAATTTGGATCACATGTCTACCCCTAGATCAACTCAACTTAGCCTAAGTGACAGATTATCCCAAACCTGCCTATAAATAGAGCTTATGTCCAAAGGACAGAGGCAAATTGAATAGGTGAGCACCTAACCAAAGTTACACAGTGTGGACAACATGACGGTGCCCTCACACCATGACAGTCACCTGAAGAAGAGAAGAGGCATCCAGATACAGTCAAACAGGAGTCTCATAGGAGAATATCATTTCAACTACACAGGATGGAGATAATTCAACACATATTCCGTAAGCTTCTGGTGGGAAAAGTCAGCATCAACAAGTTCAACAGAAGCTCACAATTATCACTATAAAGAATGGTGTTTACCTTTAATTCCAGAACTCGGGAGATGGGGGCAGGTAGACCTCTGAATTCAAGGCCAGAATGGTCTGCAGAGCAAGTTCCAGGACCACCAGAGCTACACAGAGAAACTGTTTCAAATACAACAACAGCAACAACAAAAAGGGGCTTGCAGGGCTGGGGAAGTAGCTCAATTGGTTGGTACACTGCTGTATCTCAGATGGTAGAGTGCCTGCCTAGAACACACTGATTGTGCTTGGTGGTGCAGGCCTGTAATCTCACAATGGAGAGGTGGAGGCAGGAGGATCTAAATGTAAAGGGCTTCCTCAGCTATAACAAAACTGCCCAAATAGCCAGCAGCAGCAGACCAGATTAAACATGGCATAGTCACACAGACTATGAGTGAGTGCTCCTCCACCAACCTGCATCAGATACGGTTGTGAATTCTGTTCTTCACATGATGCTAAGGAGAAGGAATTGGGGCTGGAGAGATGGCTCGGCAAGCTGGGCGGTGGTGACACATGCCTTTAATCCTAGCACTCAGGAGGAAGAGGCAAATGGATCTCTGTGAGTTTAAGGCCAGCCTTAAACCAAGCTATGACCTTGGTTCAGCTCCTGGTACCACGGGTACCAAAGGAATCCCACATAGTCTTCTGACCTCCACAGGTACTAGGCATGCACACAGTGCACAGACGTGTATGCAGGTAAAACATTCATACACAGACAAGAAAAATCTACTTTTAAAAGAAGAGAAAGGATCGAGACACAAGGATATAGTCTCTAATTTGGAGTATAAGAACATGCAAATGCTAATCTGACTGTTCAAGGTGCTGAAAGGAGCAGGCATGCAGCTGCAGGTTCAGGCTGTTAGGTTGCCCTCTGAGTATTAGGTACGTTCAGTTTGTCAAAAGCCATCCAAACGCCCTTTTATTAACATATCACCCTTGAATGAAAGGATTTTTTTAAATACATAATTGGATACTGTCATGTGGTTACCCCAAAGCTGTAAACTGCTTTCAGCTTGTTTCAGCAGTCCTGAGAAAAGGCTGACATACTGCACAGTCTCCTCCCATCTGGCCTGGAAAGGTGATGGCCGCAGCATGCTGGGAAGAAGTCACATGACAAGGGACTGCTCAACAAATATCTTACGTAGACTTGGGCATCTTTCTAGACACGTATATAGACAGTGGTTCACCAAGAAAGCTGGTCTACAGAAAACAAACGAGCCAATGCAGAGAGGGAAGTGGAAAACACTGTCTGTGGGAGATGGAAGAAGCAGCCTATAGGCCGTCAACATTTCGTTCTGGGGTTTTTCACCTATCCCAGCTCTCATGGGGGCTGCAGGCAATCACTCGAGTTATTGCCAAGAAAACCGTCACGTCATTTGCATTAACACGAAGAGCCTCCCCGTTCCTGGCAACCAAGCACACCTTGACTGACGTCATTAATGTTCTTTCCTGAAAATAACCGAGTGGTAGTCACCCGCTGACATGTCCGAGCGCTTGTCTTGAATCATCTTATTGAATACTTGAACAGCACCACACAGGCAGCATCGTGATTATTCCTACCTCCCAGATGAGGAAACAGAAGCCCAGAGGGGCTAACTTACTTGGTTCAAGTCTCAGAACCTGCTAAGTGACAGCGCCAGGTGTTAGACTCAGGCAGCCTGGGTCCAAGGCCTGACATCTTAGAATGAAGAATGCTAACAAACGCAAGACGAACTGTGCACTGCATGTGCGCATCGGACGAAGGTGTCTAGTTTGTTAATTGAGTTCAAATACAGAAATTCGAAAGATTAGCTGGCTGACTGGCTGAAGTCAGTAAGCATCACTTCCTACACAAGGATTGACAGGGTTAGAGAACTGTGAGAGGCTCAAGATGGGGCACAGCTATATGAAATGAAAACTAGATGCCAGAGGGATGCCTCTTGCAAAGGACCTAGGTTCATTCCCCAGCACCCACATGATAGCTCACAGCCATCCATAATTCCAGTTACAGGAGATCCCGATGTCTTCTTCTGACATCCCTGGGCAGCGCACATGCTGCGTGTACATACATGCAGGAAAAAAAAAAACACTCATACGCATAAATAAACCTAAAAAAATATTTTTAGGCCATACACATGAAAACAAAACAAAACAAACCACTGTGTTCTTTCACCAGGAAAAGTATTTCCAGAGTTTATCAAAAATGTTCGTTTAGGTAGGGAGTCCCTGTCGCTGACTTATTCTTCCCCAAATGCTGACTTATCCAAGAGAATCCTAGATGTCAGTCCTATGGATGAGAAACTAATGTCAGAAGGTCTCAAGTTCTAGGGAAGGAGGCACCCATAGTCACTTCCTACAAGGACAGCTGCCAGACCCACAAGCCACTCAGCAATGATGCCATTGGTGACCCCACCAACCTTCAAAAAGATTCAGATGCTGTGAGTGAGTTTAAGTCAGATAAGCACTGGTTCTATCTGTAAAAGGTGCTGAAAACCACGGCTGAAGATCTTTTCTATGCACAAGTGACTGAGCAATTGTGTGGCTTTATAATTAGAACAATGCATGATGATTTCTAGATTAGGGCTCAAGGTCACTCTTCTCTTCCCCTACAGTCAGTGCCAAAGAGAGAAAGGTCAGTCCCCAGGCTCTCCAGGCAGCACTCAGTGCACAGCTAAATGGCTCACTCTCAGAGCCTCAGCTTTGATGTTACCTCTTAAAAAGTGGCTGGCTTTTGTCTGCCCAAACTGGCAGAGCATTTGGGGTGGTGAGCGGATGATTTATGGCAAGAACACCAAGTTAACATCAGCTTCAAGCCAAAGCGCATTTTATTGTCTAAAGAAAAAAACAAACCCATTTGTAGATGGGGTGGGGCAAGGCTAGTAAAACACTTTGCCAAGGGAAGTAAGGAGGGCCTGGGTTTGGTCCTCAGCACTACAACACACACACACACACACACACAGTACTATTTTGTTAAGTCATTAACACCATGTCATAGTATTGCCTTGTGGCTATGAAAAGACAAATTTTGTTCTAGCTTCTTTCCAGGAACCTTAGTCTAATTCAATCCTGTCATCTGCATTGAGAGAGTTAACCTGAATTGGACAAATAACAGTCATAATACTGGAGCTGAACATGTAGTGCAACGGTAAAGAGCTTGCCTAACACGGGCAAGATCCTGAGTTTCATTCCCAGAACCTCAAAAAGAGAAAAAAAAAAATTCCCATTAGCTAGGACCAATAGCAGATATCAAGATGCTACTGACATTTGCATGATCCTAGCAGTTCTGTCTGGTGATGCAAGGTCCCCCCAAAGCAAACGCAAAGGCACCAAAACTCATCCTAAATTAAATAACTGAGTAGCAAAGATGATCAGACAAAAACACACCACACCACCATCTGTTTGAGGGACTTGGTGTAATGAGAGCTATAACCAGAGAAAAGAAGTAGAATTAGTCAGGGTGGTGGCTGCATTCCAATGTCGCATTTGTGTGCAGCCCGAAGCCTGTCCTCGCACCAGGACGTCATCCACAGATTAAAAAAGTCAACTGCTGATACCTTTCATCTAGGAACATCTTCTGTGGAAAAGACTTGCAGTTGGCAAGATGTCACAGAGGTTTTATTTTTAATTGAAATTTTTTTTTCGTACAATATGTTCTGATCACACGTTTTTCCTCCCTCAACTCCTCCCAGGAACTACCCACCCACCCAACTGCACATCCTTTCTCTCTTCTCTTTAAAAAACAAGCAAACAAAAAAAACAAAGCAAAAATGCACACAATGTATGTGTCTGTGCACACGCATGCACATGCATGCACGCGCACGCACACACATACACACACACACACACACACACAGAGAGAGAGAAAGAACAAAATATACAGGCAATACCAATAAGATAAAACATGCCCAAACAAAGCAATTTGAGACAAAAAGTCTGCAAAACTCCATTGGTTCATTTTGTGTTGGCCACCTACTGCCAGACATGAGGTTAATATACCCCGATGAGACTTCACTGAAGAAAACTAAGTTTTCTTTGCAAGCAAATATTATTTGCACATAGGATCATGGTTAGGGGTAGGAGCCCATATCAGCTCTAGAACCCCATCTGGCTTGAACCTCTGAGAGCCCTACACATGCTACTACACAGTCCCTGTGAATTCATATTTGCATTGGTCCTGCTGTGTTTGAAGGAGTCATCCACCCTACTGGTCCTTACAGTCTTCCTCCCTCCTCTTTTGAATAGACCCTGAGCCCCAAAGGGGAGGGTTAATGAAGACATGCCATTTAGGCTGAGTGCTCCAACACAGAGGTTCTGAAGGAACATTAATGAAGCTGAACCTGGTGATTCGTGCCTATGATCCCAGCAGAAAGATCAGAAAGTCAAAGCTGGCCTTAACTACCTACCAAGTTTGAAGCCAGCCTGGAATACACAAGACCTTGTCTCTAACAAAAAAATATATACATACATATTTAGCTAATTTTTATCTATGTGTATACGTATGTGTCTGTGTGAGCATATGTCCCATATGTGCAGATGCCCGTGGGGGCCAGAAGAAGAGGGCACAGGATCCCTGGAGCTGGAGTTACAGGTGGTTGTGAGCCACCTGATATGGGTACTGGAAACTGAACTCAGGTCCTCTGCAAGAGCAGCAAGTACTTGAAACCACCGAGCATCTCTCCAGTCACATCGATGATTTTCCTAACCAACTATAAATTCAAAGTTCAATGTGTGGTTTCCAAAAGCATACTGCACACTATCAAAAGACACGCTGCTTGTGAACATCTAAAGCTTCTATATAGGGTGCAAAACCAATCGTTTCTACCAACCAGAATTTCAAAAAGGAAAAAAAAAGTAGGCTTTAAGCTAGTTCAAAAGGCTTGCAGCAATATTTTGTTGGAGAAAAGTTCTATTTTCATTAATATCACTAGCATTAATTCTCAGTCTCAGTGATGGGAACATGACTATGGAGGAGCCAAGTAACTCTCAGAACAAAATAATCCCCATCCCTCCCCCAACCCAAACCAGCAGCCAGAAATATGGTCACATTTTCATGGCAACATCTGAACCATATGTGACAATCTTTCTACAAATTCACCAGTTTGAGGGACAAAAATATAATCATCCAAAGTTCATCTCTTATGGAGAACGTTCACAGACGTGCATAAATATATCATATTATAGACGTGTATAATCATATCATGTTATAGACATGCATGATCACATCATGTTACAGACCTGCATGATTACATTGTATTAAGAGACGCTTATCCCTAAGGAGAGGCAGTGACCACTCAGAAACAGAACACTTGACAGAAATGACACAAAAAAGGCAGAAATACATCAGCTTCAAGTGATACATAAAGTACATACGGAAATTCTGTTAAAAGCCATTATGCCTGTGTATTGTTATATATATGTATGATAATGATGCATGTTGTCAAATTGACAGAATCTAGAATCGCCTGGAAAATGGGCTCCTGGATATACATGCCTGTGAAGGGTTATCTTGATTGGCTTATTACTGTGGAAAGACCCATCTTAATGTGAGCAGGTCAATTCCCCACGCAGGGGACTGAGTGGAGAGAGAGGGCTGAGCAGAAGCATGCAAGTGTTCACTGCTCCAGTTTCCTGACTGTGGCTATAACATGACAAGCCACTTCACACTCCTGCCGCCTTCTCTGCTGTGATGGACTGAGCCTTGAAGTGAGAGCCAAAATAAGTCCTTTCACCATTAACTTGCTTTTACCAGTATTTTCCCACAGTAACAGAAAAGTTAAGAAAAGTAAGACTACAGGTAAATCCACCGAAACAGTGATGCAACATGTGTGTTTCATGTTTAATTCGTGCTTCCAGGCTAGGGACGTATGTTTACTGTTGTCTCTATGGACCAATCACCTGGAGGTTTTATTTGCTTGTTTCACTTTTATTACACGACTCTCAGTCATCTCGAAAGCTACTGGGTAGTTCCCAGTGACAGTTTGTGGACCAAGATAGAATGAAGGGTTTTTTTATTATTATTATTTTTTTTGTTTTTGTTTGATTTAACAAAATTTTATTTTATATGTATAATCATTTGTATGCACGTATGTATGTGTGCCACATGTGTGCAGTGCCCGAGGAGACCAGAAGAGGACATCAGATCCCTTGGAACTGAAGTTACAGATGGCTGTGAGCTGCCATGTGGGTTCTGGGAACTGAATCTGGGTCCTCTGTAAGAGCAGCAAGTGCTCTTGACCTCTAGGGCATTGCTCTAGCCCCTTTATTAGTATGTTTTAAATGAAGTGAAGCCTATCTGATGAAGAGGATGTCTTTCCTAAGATCATGTCCTTTCGATTTTAATGTCAAAATGAGCTTTTATGAAGTGACATTGCTGGCGGATGGCAACTGTACCTTCCTTATTTGACAAAATACTACAGCATTTAATTTGTAACATATTCTTGGAATGTTAAGGTATGCAGTGCACACATACACGTGCATACATGTGCACACAAGCATTCCCACATACATGCATACATGTGCACCGTGGCACACATTACTGAAAACACTCCCCGGTAACTTCTTCCTTTTTTTTAAAAAAAAAATTAACTTTATATGAATTGGTGTGAAGGTGTCAGATCTCCTAGAATTGGACTTACAAACAGTTGTGAGCTGCCATGTGGGTGCTGGAAATTAAACCACGAACCTCTGGAAGAGCAGCCAGTGCTTTTAATCCCTGAGTCATCTCCCCAGCCCCAGATATTTTTTTTCTAGAGACAGGGTTTCTCTGTGTAACAGTCCTGGCTGTTCTGGAACTCAACTTTGTAGACCAGGCTGGCCTCAAACTCAGAGATCCACCTCCCTCTAACCCCGCCCCCCAGAGTGCTGGGATTAAAGTTATGCACCACCACTGCCCGGGCAGACTTCTTATAGCCACCAGGGACCACTACATGCTGCCATTTGCACCCCAGTGCAGTCCCCTCTACAGTAACCAAGGGTTCTCGGTGTGACTAATGGAAACATGATGGTCACCATCCCCAAGACGTGGTGTGAGGTCTTGCAGGTTTCCCCCTGACTGTTCTTTCTCTTATGACACTGTACCACCCAGTTTCATAAAAACTTACCATCAGGGTTGGCATGATAGCTCAGCAGGTAAAGGCATACTACCCAAGCCGGATGGCCTGAGTTCAGTTTCCAGGGCCCACACAGCGAAGGAGATAGCCAACTCCCACAAGGTGCCTTCTGATCTACACACACACGCAATATAAAACCAATATCTAAAATGATTTAAAAAACAAAAAAGACCTTACACCATGAGGTCAAAAGCAAGCCATGGAGAGACCCTTATGGAGAGGAACTAAGTCTGTGGGGAACCAGAGCTGACCGCTCAGCCCAAGTCCAGCCGCCATAGCTGCGATAGCCCCAGCAGAGACCCAAGGCACACCATTCCTGAGTCCCGAACCTTCTGAAACTGTAAGATAATAAACACGGGTGTTTTAAACCACCACCTTCGGGATAATTTGCTAAGGAGCAATGGGTAATTAATATAACTCCTTTATCCCCAGCGTCATCATCAGAAGCTCCTGCGTATTCTGTGCCTGTGCTGGAGGAGAAGGGGAAACCACAGGGGCTCATTTCCATTTCCCAGGCTTCGGTTTGCCTAATTCAGCTCCTTTGTCCTCCGCCACTTCTTCAATTTCTCATGTTGACCATTGCACTCAGTAAATGAAATCCGCCGCCTCCAGCAGCAAACCAATTCCACAAGTGTGTAGACTGAGAGAGGAAATCAGTCCGGGTACATATGGCATTTTGTGAAGTTTTGGAAATCTGGTATATTTCTGTTGACTGACTCTCTGGCCCCAGCTGTGACATCAACACAAGATCCAAGACTAGCTCTACAAAGGAACAAACCTCATGTTTCACCAGGAAATCAAAGGCAGCAGACGTGACTAATCTCTTTTAAATACCTTCCCTTCTACTTTTACAACTAAGTATAAGTACTAGAAAAAAATTAGTGGTATTATAGCCAGTGCCAGGGTTCCTCTGAGGGGCGCAAAGATGTCTATTTAGAGAACAACCTTAGCATGGCACTCAGTCTGGACAGAGAGACCAAGGCTTAGATCAAACTGTGAAACAGCGATGGCTAAAAAGATTTCACTCGAACAGGTCCAGGAATATGGATTCTGGAGGTAAAGGGAGACAGGCCTCATAGAACGGCGGTGAGAGGCTACAGCTTGGACAAAGAGTCTCAGAGACAACTGCTTAAGATAGCAACATCTATTCTGGGACTTCAAGTTATTTATGTTGCTAAGGGTATAAAATTGCTTGAGCCTTCATTAATATCTGTCACAAGTACCAATGCTGTGTGTGAGAAACTTGGGAGAAAATCAAGAGAAAAGGGGATGGGAGGCTAGACAGATGGCTCAGTAGTTGAGAGCACGGACTATTCTTGCAGAAGACCCAGGTTTGATTCCCCAGCACCCACGTGCTGACACGCAACCATCTGTAACTCCAGTTCCAGGGGATCCAGTGCCCTTTTTGGGCCTCTGTGAACACCAAACACATGTGTGGTATGCAGATATGCATGCAAGCAAAACACCCCCACACAAAACATCAGTATCGCCTTTAAAATGTAAGAGAAAGGGCATGGGAACTGAGTTGACAATTGGGTCATTGTGGAGCCAAGGAATAAAAGCATCCAAGTGCTGGATCTGGTGGGACATGATATAATCCTGGCACTTGGAAGGCAGAGGCTGAAGGATTTCTGAGTTTGAGGCCAGCCTGTGCTACATGACAAATCCCATTGTAAGATCAAGCTCACTATACTGTGCCAAGGGTGTCCTGGGGTCATTCCTCCCGCCTCCACTCCCACATGCTGGAACGACAGGTGTGTGTCACCATGCCTACTCTCCTGTTTCCACTGAGCTATCCCCTCATTCTACCCTACATTGTCCTGTTTTGTGCCAATCCAGTTGTTCAAATCAATTTTGTTGAGATCATGAACAAAATCCTCCTTCTGTCTACCTGCCAGGTCTTTCTCTTCTCTAGGTACCACAACCCCAGTTAATATGGTTACAACCCGGCTAGTAGCCCAAGGTGGAAACATGGGCTGTTACTTTCCTGTGGCCTTCATCCACCATGTCCAACTGGCCATCGGAGTCTGATAAGGATGCTTCTAGAAACAAACCCTACTGCTTCTTTACCCCAACGAACTTTAGAGAGGGTCTGCATTTTAATGATGTCAGAAACTTACTATGTCTGTTCTTGGCCAAGTAACTTACCTCTACTGCTTGAGAGACAAGGCTGTGATAATTAAACAAATATGCAAAATAGTCAAACACAGTAAGAAATTTAAAAAAAAAAAAAACATCCCCCTGGATCTCACTTTTCCCAGTCTTTCCCAGTTGGTAAGTCAAGATGTCTGTCTACCCACGTGGCTCATCTTGCCCTTCCTCTTCTGAATGCCCTAATTTTTCTGAAAACAAGCGGTACTGACATCCCTTTGCACAAAACCTTCCCACATTTTGTCTTCTCCTTTGTTTTGATTTCTTGGCCTTTGGTTTTGTTTTGCTTTCATTCCTCCCTTCCCCCAGGTCTGACATAGTGCAGGCTGGCCTCAGACTCAACTCTTCAGCAGAGGATATCCTTCAAAGCCTGATCCTCCTGCCTCCACCCCAAGTGCTGGGGTCACAGGCATGTACCACACCTGACTGGTTTTTTGCCCATGGAACTAAGTCCTAATTCTTAAGCATGATAAGTGGCAAGCTCTAACTGTCCTTCTGTCTTCCTGAGTCTAGTTTAGTCTAAACCGTGAACTCCCCACAGGCCACTTCCTGTCCACATTGGCTTCCTGTCTGCACATGCTGACCCTCTGGTGGTCAGCTCCTGGCCCATACCATCGTCTCCAAAGTTGTTATTTAAGGGAGACACACATTTTCTCAATTGATCAAAACATAGAAGCTCAAATTCTACTGGGAGAGGGGAGTTCAGAGGGAAGGGGAGAGAGGGGGATGATGGAAGAGAGAGAGTGGAGGAGAGGGGAAGAGAAAGAGAAAGGAGAGGGGAGGGGAATGAGAAGAGAGAGAAGTAGTATGAATGAAAATGAATTGTGAATATAGGCAAAGTGACAAAAACTAGTGAATCTGGTTAAGAGTAACTTCAGACTTAAAAAAGTAACAAATGTTAGGTAACCCTGAAAACGTTTGTTAAGTTTGATATTAAACGACAAATAAGATTAAAAATAAAAAGCATTATGCAACAGAAGAACCACAAGGAAACAATCGAACTAACCCAAGTTGAACATTTTACCAAACATGTAAAAGTACTGACTTACTTTCTCAGAATGTCAGGGAGGAGAAAGCAAGAGAGGGAGGGAGGGGAGGAGCGGGAGGAAGAAGAGGGAAGGGAAGATTGAAGGAGGGAAGGGGTGTGAAATCCAAAATTAACAATGCAATGATGAACTTGAATTGGACCAAACTGACAAAAAAGTTATGACATGCATGATTGGCACAAATGAGGAAACCTGAAAATGGACGGCATTATTTAATAGCATCATAGCAGTATCGAATTTCCTGTAGTTAGGTATAAGAATGTCATTGTGCTTAAGAAATTCATGCTGCAGCCCGGGGTGTGGCTCAGTGGTAGAGCAGTTGCCCAGGAGGTTCAAGGCTCTGGATTCCCACCCCTCCATCACCAAAAAAGAAAAAAGAAAGGAAAGAAAGAGGGAGGGATGGAGGGAAGGAAGGAGACAGAAGGAGGAAAGAATTCATGAGAAAATATTTTAGATACTTAATAGCAGAAGATCGTGTTTCAATATATAAGATTACCCCCTTCTGTGTGTGTGTGTGCGCGCGCGCGCGCGCGTGCTAATAATACGGTATGTGTCAACAAAGAAAACAAAGCACTCCGTCTAGTTTAAAAGCTTTCCCTCTCCACTGAGACAAAGACTATGAATGTTGATTACCAACACTCAAGATGACACAAATAAATGGGAAGATTTCCTATGCTAGTGAGATTAATGATTATTAAAAGCCCATACTACCCTACAAACCCCTACCAAAATGTCCATGACAATTTTCACCGAAAAAGAATCAGTCCTAAAATTCATAGGGAACCATGACGCTACAAATAATTAGCACAATCTAGGGCAAAATAAATAAATAAATAAAAAGCTGGAGGCAGGGGGCTGGAGAGATGGCTCAGAGGTTAAAAGCACTGACTATTCTTCCAGAGGTCCTGAGTTCAATTCCCAGCAACCACATGGTGGCTCACAACCATCTGTAATGAGGTCTGGTGCCCTCTTCATGTCCAGCAAGCATACAAACAGACAGAACACTGTATACATAATAAATAAATAAATTTAAAAAAAAAAAAAGCTGGCGGCATTACATGACTTGATTTTAAAATATACTATGAAGCTATAGTAACCAAAACAGCACAGTACTGGCATAAAGATAGACACAAAGATGAGTGGGACAGAACAGAGTACAGAAATAAATCTACACATTTCTAGACAACTAACCCAGCATAAAGAGCTCACACAGCAAGGAAGGATGTAAACCGGAATAATGAGCTCACACACCGGCGAGGGATGGTCTCTTCATGGGACAGAGACTGAAATTCATGGGCACAAGCACGAAACTGGACTCCTCACACCATATACAGAAAGGTATTCAAATGGAGTAAGACTTAAACATAAGACCTGGAAGTTTAAAAACTAGTAGAAGGGAATACAGGGTGAGAATTCCTTGACACTGACTTGGGGATGTAAGTTTGGGATGTGACCCACAGGCTCCAAAGCCACAGTGAAACCCTGTCTCGAAAAACCAAAAAAAAAAAAAAAAAAAAAAAAAAGGGATGTGACCCACATTGCATAAGGCAATACACAAATAGACAAAGGTGGTGGTGCTAGATTTACAAAGCTTCCACACAGCAAAAGACATAACCAACAGAATGAAGAGATAACCCATGGGAACAGAAGGGAATGTTTGCAAACCCTGCATCTGAAGAGAAATCAATTGTCCAAACTCTCTAAAGAACTTAAAGGCATGGAAAATAAATCTTTTAAACAGACCTGATCCTAGCACTGGGGAGGCAGAAGCGCGTAGATCTCTACGAACTTCAAGGTCAGGCGGGTCTACACAGTAATTCTCAGGCCAGCCAGGACTAAATAGGGAGATCCTTTCTCACAAACAATAGCAATAATTATAATAATAACAACAATGATAAATGTTTTAAAAATATAAAGATCCAAAAGATGGCAAGTGTTTGGCAGAGTTGTGGAGTTAAGAGCATCTTTGGCAACTGCTGAATTAGAACTGAGAATTGTAAACAATGAATTACTATAGAGTTTCTTCAAAAAAAACTAAAAGCAGCCAGGGGCTCAAACTCAGTTCCCAGCACCCACTTGGTGGTTACAACCACTTATAAAGATCTGTTGCTCTCTCCTGGCCCCCATGGGCTAATGTGAATCACTTAAATAGACACACACAATACACATAAATAAACCTTTAAAACAAAATAAGGGTCAGCCCTGGGCTCCAAGGAGAAGGCATGTTCCTGCCCTGAACCATGATAGACTGAGTGGGGCCAAGAAACCACTTGCAGGCCTACTCTGGGCTTCAAGAAGAAAACATGGGTTCGCCCATAGCAACAAGGGGGGCACTATTATGGTGAGCAAATGTACAGTGTTATGGGATACAGAGAGAGGAGGGGGGAGGGAAGGAGGGAGGGACAGGAGGAGGGGGGAGGGAAGGAGGGAGGGACAGAGGGAGGGGGAGGGAGGGAGGGAGAGTGTTGAAATACGGAGCGGCCGGGCTGTGTCCCGCCACCCGGCTAGCTTTACCCAAAATAATTACACGGAAACTGTATTCTTTTAAACATTGCCTGACCCATTAGTTTCAGTTTCTTATTGGCTAGCTTTTACATATTGATCTAACCCATTTCTATTAATCTGTGTAGCCCACGAGCTGGCTTACCAGGAATGATCTTAACCTGCGTCTGTCTGGAGTGGGAGAATCATGGCGACTCCCTGACTCAGCTTCTTTCTCCCAGCATTCCATTCTGTTTACTCCGCCTACCTAAGGGTTGGCCTATCAAATGGGTCTAGGCAGTTTCTTTATTAATAAGAAATCACTCCCACATCATTTCCCCTTTTTCTGTTTAAACAAAAAAGAAAGGCTTTAACTTTAACATAGTAAAATTACATATAGCAAAACAGTAATCAAGCAAGAATTACAGTTACAATATTTATATCTATTTTATCTTTTATCATAACTAAGGAAAACAATAACTATCTATTCATTCTTCAACTCCATCAAAGACTCCAGAAGGATATAATACTACCTAAGTAAACAAGAAATAAGAAAACTCTAGAAATGACAGAGACATCTCACTGCCTGGACAGTCACCCAAAGTTCCTCTGTACCGTTGGGGCATCCATCTTCAGCCTTCAGGCCCAAAGTATCCAGCAGACATTTCCATGAAGCAGGAAATTCCAAAGACAGTTCAGTCACTATCTGTTGTGTCCTGCAGAATGTCTCGCAGACTCTTTCATGAGTCATGAACCCCGAAAGACCGTCTCACCTTTAGGCAAGTTCAGCAGTCCTCTCTCTGCGGGTTCTCTGTGTCCATTTTATGCAACAGTCCAGGCAAGAGCAGTTTCTTGCCCAAATGGCTATCCAACTCCATAAGGATCCTCTTCGATGCCCATCTTCCTCTCGAAGTAGATTGGTGCTGCCAGGAGCAGACGTGTCTCATTGTCATGAAAAGTCCTAAGTTATTAAAATATTTTAAATGCCATATTCTGTAGCCTTTGAGTGATATGAAGAATGCCTATCTGAAATATATCTCTATATATCTAGAAAATCTAAGTAACATGACTACAAACTTGACTATTATAATTATCCATCAACAACCTATATTTCCTAATTATACATTACATTTTAAAAATGAACTACACAATCACACCTTATTCAAGATCAAAAATACATATACATATAACAAAATTGACCTTAAAATCCATACCAATGCAAATTATTCATACCTATATCATATCCCCCTTTAAATGTAAAAGAACATTTATAAACAATATTTTGGGAACATGGGCGCTGTTTTTTCTCTCCAAACTGCTTCCTGCTGAATGGGGGCGTCGTTAATTAGGTCTTTCATGGTATAACCTGTGTGCTAGTTTCATCTCAGTTGGCAGTTGAGCGAAGCAATTTTCTGAAGATGTTCACAACAACCTTTCAGGAGGGCGTGGTCTATCATACCAAATTGTAATAGAAGAAATCCACAGGGTTTGGTCCTCTGTGAAAACAAAAGAAGACCCTCTCCAAAGCATCATATTCTTAAACCCAAATTTTGAAATCGTAATACCCTTATATCCATTCTGGTTTAGCTTAGCAGCCCATGTAATGAAATGTCTCTCTGTACTTAGCTCCTTTACAGTCAAAAATTTTAAAGAAAGCACAATGTACATAATCCAGACTCTCTGTGAATTTTCCATTTTTACGTGGCTTATTTTTCTTTATTTCTTTTAATCTCTTAACTATCTGTACTCTGTCTCTTTAAAGACTTTACCTTTTTTTTAAACTATTAACTTTATTTTCTATATTTTTTTTCTTCTCTCTCTCAAGTCTATGTGCATTCATCCAACAGTGTGGTCTTTTATGTCTGAATCTGTTTTATTGTGAATCTGTAACATTTTTTTACTATCCAGGAGCATTTCTTAAAATGTTAAGCAGTTCTTAAAAACTCAAGTTGCACCATGTACAGGTAATATGGTACCGCCTGTGTCCTGCCCAATTGAAACCTTAAATGCGCTGTTTTTATGGTAATTACGGTAGTCTCTGCCTGAGACCAGCACAGTTCAGCATGGCAGAGCTGAGCCAAGCCGCTCCTGCCTCAGAGCCATTTGGTGCCCCTGAGCCACACACAGTTACAGGCACACAACAGTCCACGTTGCCATCAAGCAAGCCATAGAGCTTTACTCCAAATGCTCCATTCAAAAGCTCTGTCTCCCACAGGAGCCAGACAGAGATAGCAATGGCGGCACAGCCCAGAAAGTCGGCATTTTAAAACAGCCAGTTTTTTCCTGCTGCTGAGTCAGGACAATTTCTTTGCAGCCCGCAACCCATAAACAGCAAGAAGCTGTCTTAAATTCTCTCTCTCTCCTTTTTAAGTCCTCTCAGGTTTTACGTGGAGTTCATTAGCACGTTGGGTACCACTCTGTTGAAATACGGAGCGGCCGGGCTGTGTCCCGCCACCCGGCTAGCTTTACCCAAAATAATTACACGGAAACTGTATTCTTTTAAACATTGCCTGACCCATTAGTTTCAGTTTCTTATTGGCTAGCTTTTACATATTGATCTAACCCATTTCTATTAATCTGTGTAGCCCACGAGCTGGCTTACCAGGAATGATCTTAACCTGCGTCTGTCTGGAGTGGGAGAATCATGGCGACTCCCTGACTCAGCTTCTTTCTCCCAGCATTCCATTCTGTTTACTCCGCCTACCTAAGGGTTGGCCTATCAAATGGGTCTAGGCAGTTTCTTTATTAATAAGAAATCACTCCCACATCAGGAGAGGGAGAGGGAGAGGGAGAGAGAGAGAGAGAGAGAGAGAGAGAGAGAGAGAGAGAGAGACAATGGTTTATGTCTGGTGGACAGATCTGAAGAGGGGAAAATAGTAAGGAGCCAGCTAAGGTGGGTGGCTTGATTGTCACCCAGGGCCATGGTGATGTCTAGACCCATGTTCTTGACCCTGATAAAACCATGGTGTGTGTTGATGTCCGAGGCTCCTGATACCACCAAAGGCAGAGAGAATAGGGCTATACAGCCAAACACATGAGACAAAAGACTGAATAAGGATGTACAGCATATTTGAAAATTGTTAAAAATAAGATAGTAAGTGTTCTAACCACATGCACTTAATGCATGTGTATGCTATTTTTGGGTTTCATGGGTTTTTATCAAATTTTTTACTTACCAACCACAATTTCCCCTCCCTCATCTCCTCCCACTCCCTCCCTACTTCTTCTTTCTATGCCCCCCCCCTCCATCCTCTCCTCAGAAAGGGAAAAGTCTCCCATGGGAGTCAACAAAGCCTGGCACATCAAGTTGAGGTAGGACCAAGCCCCTTCCCCCTGCATCAAGGCTGAGCAAGGCATCTACTTAGGTTCCATAAAGCCAGCTCATGCTCCAGGGACAGACCTTGATCCCACTGCTAGGGACCCTATAAACAGACCAAGCCACACAACTGTCACCCCAAGTGCAGAGGGCCTATGTTGGTCTCATGCAGACTCCCTAGCTATGGGTCTAGAGTCTGAGAGCTCCCACTAGCTTTCAGCTGGGGTTTTGTGTTTTAAGGCAGGGTAATGATGAGGCTGGCTTTGAACATGTGATGCTTCTGCTTCAGCCTCCTGAGTGATGGGATTATAGGCCTGTGCCACCATACCCAGCCTAACCCAGATAATATTTTCTATGGGTTTGTTTGTTGTTTATGGTGGGCCTGGGGATCGAACCTAGAACTTTGCATATGCTAGGCAAGAGTTCTACCACTGAGCTATGTCCCCAGTCCAGTAACTCCTTTTAAAAAGCTGCAAGCAGGGCTAGAGAGATGGCTCAGTGGTTGAGAGCATTGCCTGCTCTTCCAAAGGTCCTGAGTTCAATTCCTGGCAAGCACATGGTGGCTCACAACCATCTGTAATGAGGTCTGGAGTCCTCTTCTGGCTTGCAGACATACATACAGACAGAATATTGTATACATAATGAATAAATAAATATTTTTTTTAAAAAAAAAGCTACAAGCATGAGTGCCTTCGTGCACATATGCAATTCACAGTGCCTGCAGAGGCTAAAAGAGGGCACCAGGTCCCCTAGAACTGCAGCCCTGGGTGGCTGTGAACCACCTCATACTCTCTGCAAAAGCACTGAACCATCTCTCCAGCCCCCTAAATGGGAAACTGTAGCTAGAGCTTCTCAAAACATAAAAAGGGAATTAGTGCTGCAGCCTATACCGTTGTAAATGTTTTTAATCTTACTATAAAATGCCCCAGTTGGGTTGTTAGGATCGATTTTTTACCTTATTGCATTTAGACCTAAGGATTCTGGAGGCAAGAATCTAAGTTGTCTTTGGGGAACAGCAGGAGGAGAATTCTAACCCGGGACAGTTTTAATTGCTGCTATGGTGTTACTGGGGGGAAATTTATGCTACAATGTGAGCTCCTGGGAAGGCATTCTTGAGATGAGAACTGGAACAGAAAGTGAGCCCTTGGTTTGAGCGCAGCGTGGTGCTGCCGTTCATGTAATCACTCCCTGTGTGCCTCTGTCCTCTTACAGAACCTCCGGCAGCAACATTGGAAAGGTCACAGCTGGTTCCCAGTAGACAGACAAAGAAGCGGCAGCTCTGTCTATGGAGAGAGACGGCAAGTGCCTATGGAAGTTGGAGCCGGTGGCCTTTCTTATTTCCAGCTTCTAGCACCATTGCAGGAGGTGGTCCCATGATAAAATCCCCAGGGTGAGGGGCTGGAGAGACAGTTCCAAGGTGAAGAACACTAGCTGCACTCTTCAGAGAACCCGGGTTCAAGTCCCAGCAGCCACATGGTGGGTGGTTCCCAACTGCTTTCTATATCTCCAGTCCAGGAGATCCAAAGCCTTCTCCTGGCCTTGGGGGGCACAGCACACACATGGTATACACACAGACATACATGCAGGCAAAACACCCATACACATAAAATTAAAAGAACTTCTTAAAGCCCTGGGCTAAGAGGTCAACCCATTGGAGAACACATAGATGCCATGTTCTTCCTCTCTCCCTTGCTCGCCCTTACTGGGGATCTATAAGTTTTCTTTTCTCTGTAGCTTCTGCCCTTCACTCTGCCCATCCCGTGCTGCTGTTTGGATGTTGAATGCCCTTTGACAGCCCGCTTGCTGAAGGTCTGTTCTTCCGAGTGGTACTATTTAGAGGACCATAAACCTTTAAGAAGAGATCTTGGGACTGGAGAGATGGCTCAGTAGTTAAAACTGCTTACTGCTCTTCCAGAAGACCTGAGTTTGGTTCCCAGCACCCACATAAGGCTGCTACAGCCACCTGTAACTCCCCTTCTTGGGGATCTGGTGCCCTCTTCTGGCTTCCAAAGGAACCTATACACATATGGCCTATACACACATACACATAATAAAAATAAATCTTGAAAAGACAAGAAAGGTCTTGCGGGAGGCCCTTAAGTCACTGGGGTCATGCCCCTGAAGTGAGCTGTATGATCCTGGTCCCTTCCTCTCCTTTGATTGTTTGGCCATGAGGTGAGCAGCTTGCTCCTTCCAATGACCTCCAGAGGCCTAAGCAACAGCTCCACCTGGTCACAGGCTGGACCTCCCAAAACTGTGAACCAAAGTATACTTTTCTTCCAAGCTAATTATCCCGGGTATTTTGACCCAGTAACAGAAAGCCAAGTGACACACACTGCAAACCCTCACAGAAGAACACTATCATTTCTGTTGTCAATTGTCAATACTGGGTCCAAGGTCACCCCCACACTGAGGGCCCAGGACACTTTGAATTCTTCTTGGGATGATAGCTGCCCCGTAGGTCAAGTGCACTTCTCTTCTTAGTGCAGGGTCAGGTCAAGCAGTCTCCAGATACCTGTCCAAGAGGAAAGCTCCGTACTTGGAGAAAAGAAACAAGTCTCAAGCCGGGCGGTGGGGGTGCACACCTTTAATCCCAGCACTCGGCAGGCAGAGGTAGGCAGATCTCTGTGAGTTCGAGGCCAGGCTGGCTACAAGAGCTAGTTCCAGGACAGACTCCAAATCTACAGAGAAACCCTGTCTTGAAACCCGGCCCCCCACACACACAAAAAAAAGAAACAAGTTTCTGTGGTCTTGAGTTGAAGCCCCTTCTCCAAGGCAGCTTGAGTAGCAACCAAGTGTTTTCCCAAGTACAGCGTGTAATTCAGTCACAAGAGTCACGACGGATCCCACCCCCATGGACCCCAGCAGTCTTTCACTGTCTCTGCAAGCACAGTTCTTGCTCTTACAAGCCTGCTGGAGGTTTCTATTGTCTTGAACTCAGAGTGTACGGAACACAGACATTCAGCCTTTCAGCTATTCTCAGGGATGTTTTTTGCTCTATAAGGACACAAAGTGGTTTTTGAAGCGTCTCTTGTTTGTCGCAGGGTTCTGCAGCTACGAGGGAGCAGGCTTTGGCGAGCAGAGGAGAGAAAGCTATGTCTTTGTGCTTCCCTGTGATTGCTCTGCCAGAGAGTGACATCCCAGGGGAGCTGTCTAACAGCAGACAGCATTGCTAACAGGAAGCGGGCAGCAACATGGTTTTTAGCAATAATGATCAAACAGTCTTTGAATTTTCCCCTTTATCCCTGAAATGCCTGGTATTGCCTCGGATCTATTCATCCCCGCTTATTCATCTGGAGCGAGTCATCTCTGTGGGTCTGTACACAGAAGTCACAGGGCTCCGAGGACATCGCCTGAGACAAAAAGCTCCCAGGCTCCGAGGGAGGGCCAGAAAGATAAACATTCGCTCCAAAGATTAAGGAGCTCTTTAAAAGCCAATAAGAGAGGAAAGAGCAACATGAAAATGTCTCCTCCAAAGGGCCTCGGGTTTTGAAGATGGCCCCCTGTAGCCCTCTTAACATTTTCTTACCTTGGCCATCTCTGACTCCTCCATCCTGTTTGCCCCACTCCCTATTATCCTCCGGCATTAATTTCCTCCGTTAGTTATCCGGTCTCACTCTGGGATGTTCTACATCCTGTCTCTGCTGCTGCTTCCACCTTAACCTATGAAGATCGCCATCCCCAGAAACGCCCCACTGCCTCAGATGCCCTGTTCTCGGAGGTCCTTTCCCTGTGTCCCCTGAGGGTGGATGAAGACCAGCAGCTCCGACACTGTCCAGACTTAATGACTCCAAAATCTCTGTGGTTGGGGTTGGGAGGCTCTGCATTTTAGAACCGTGTATGATGGTCCTAAAATCTCAGGACTTGGGAGACACGGACAGAAGGATCACCCTTGAGTCTGAGGTCTCCAGGGCTATACAGAAAAACCTCAAAGGGGGAGGGGTGGGAGATGGGGGCAGCAGGTGAGTCAGGGCATGGCTCATGCTTACTGAACAAGCATTAAGACCCGAGTTCTAATCCCCAGCACCCACATGAAAACTGAACATGGAGATACATGTCTGTAACCCCAGTGCTAAGAAACACAGAGAAGGTAGCATCCTAGGGGCTCATGGGCCAGCCAGTCCAGCTGGAACAAGTGAGCTCCAGGTTCAGGGAGAGACCGGAAGACACTCACCATCAACTTCTGGCCCAGCATGCATATGCATGAAGTCAAGCACCCTGGCTCCACCTCCAACCTATATTCTAAGAAACACCTGGGTGATTCTTGAGCTGCTCAGAGACTGAAAATCACTGTTGACACAAGTTGTCCCTCCCTTGTGACTGGATTGTCTTCCTCTGTCCGGTCACTAAACTTATCACCTGGGGCTCTCTCTGTCCTAGGCCTCAGGTTTCCTTGTGTTCTTTTCTCTAAGTGAACTCAGTCACCAAAGACCAAGTCGGTGTTTGTTTTTGCACAGATTGAGCCTACACCAGATATTCTCGAGTGTGCATCTCCATCTCTGGCCTCTTCTCTGAGCCCCTGAGATTTTATGCGGTTGCTCTCTGGATCTCTTTAGCAAAATATTCCATGGCTTTCTAAACTCAGCTAGTCTGAAGTGAACTCAGCCTCTCCTAACCCACTCTGCATCTGTGTTGACTATCTGGGCTCCATGGCAGTACATGGCAGCCACCCGGCCCCTGCCATCCTAGGAGCCAATAACTCCCACCACCTTCGAGTTTTGAAAGTCACAGACAACAGCTCCGGGTCTGAGGCCCGATCCTCTTTAAGGATGTGGGACTCGCCCACAAATTTATTTCTCACAGTCTTTGTAGATCTGTCTTCCTAGACAGTCCCAGGGTGGGTGAACCGGTCCAAGCCTGCTCTTACTCCCAGATCTCCCTAAGCCTCTGAGTTTCTTCCTCCACACTAAATCAACATATGCCTGTCATTTCCCATCCACTGGGGTGACCCTTCTCTCAGCTCACATTTCAGCCAAACAAGCCCCTTCCAACTACCGCACCATGAAAGGGACGCGTGCCAGCAAACCCTACCTCCCTCTGTCACCCCATCACCTCACACCCTGGGAATCTGGTCCCACACACGTTCTCAGAGTTTCTGCCTATGTAAATCACAGAACTCAGTAGCTCTCTGGAATGTAGAGGAGGATCCAGCCACAGGTTAAATCTCCAGTGGTACTGGACTATCCTCCGAGCCAAACTGCCTCCATGTTCAGGAGTGGGACTCAGCCTGCTCACCAGAGATCATCAGTTAGCCTTGCTGATTGATGACTTTCTCTCTCAGCTGTCAGGAGCAGGGAGGGCCATGGGGCCCTCACCTGAGGATCCAGCTCCCTCTCCTAACCAGCTTTATGCAGTTCTTCCCCAATTGTACATGACCTCTGGGTCTCTGGGAAGGATCTCAAAAGTGTGGGCCTTGACCCCTTTGGGGTGGGGGTCAAATGACTCCTGCATAGAGGTTGCCCAAGACCATTAGAAAACACTGATATTTACATATGATTCATAACAGTAGCAAAATTACATCTAATGAGGAGCAATGAAAATAAGTTTATGGTTGGGGATTGCTGCAACATGAGGAACTGTATTAAAGGGTTGCAGCATTAGGAAGGTCAAGAACTCCTGGGCTAGAGGCTATGGGTGAGGAAGACGAGGTGAGGGGACTCTATACTCACAGCCATGATGGAATCAGCATGCATGCTGGGGGTAGACCTTCCACGGCGGCTGCTGTAGGGTCTCTCACGCTCCTGTCTGTCCCCTTCTCCATCGCTCCATGTTAATAAGCTTAAGAAACTCTAAAGAATTTCATATAGTTTATCATTGGGAGAGGATGAGGAGGGGGAGGCCTAGTTTACATCTCACCCAAGGAAGGGATTTTAGTAACACCTTGTATCTCAGGTTCGGGACCTGCTGAGTTCTGAGTCCAGTGGCATGATTAGCTGCAAAGAGGGTCTGTGAGGTGGGCCCTGAGGTGAGTCAGCCTTGTCACTACCTCAGTTCAGAATGTGGCAATTTCTCTGGGCAACACAGGGTTAATCTCTAAGCTGAGTAGAGAGGTCACTTCAGCCTGAGCAAAGGGGTCAAACGCATTGAGGGTGAAAACGGGGACTTCTGCCACTGGTAAAGAATGCATTAGAATGTACGGGTTCTACATCCTACCCCGACTTCCAGATCTCATTCTTTTCCTATAACTGTTCTCCATTTAACAGTAGACAGCAAGGCCAGGTAATATAATCTAGCCAGTAGCAGGGAGTTCTCTATTTGGCTGTCAGCAGTCTCCACCCTAGACAACACAGGATGCTCCCTTTTCAAGGTGCACAGAGAAAGTGTCCTAGGTCTTATCGGTGCTTGAGCTGGTAATTTAATCCCTGAGGCTCACGATTTTCCATCAACATCGGCACCAACTGACAAGCGTGGTTGTTTGCTAATGTCTGAAGATGTTTGAAAGTCGTGCAGAGTTAATTAGTTCCTTTGCTTCTGTGTGTGTGTGTGTTGTATGTACATGTATGTGTGGGAGATGTTGCCTGCACGTGTGTGTGTGTGTGTACATGGAAGCCAGAGGTTGACTGAATAGTTTCTCTAGATGTGTGTCCTTCCAATCAACTCAGTAGTGAATGGAAGAGCCAAGAGGAAACACCTTCAGCCTCCCCCACAACGTTGGCTATTTGTTGCCTTGGATGGAAACCTTGGCCCTAGCTTCCTGACTGGAATAGATACTGCTCTCCTAGGCCTTCAGCCAGCCAACTGCAGACCTCCAAGCCCCTCAGCTTCCTCTTGTCCCACGAGTCAATTCCTTATAATAATCTCTTTCCTTGTTTCTGTTTCAATGTATAGTATATGTACGTACATATGTACACATCTTAGTTCAACGTGTATACTGTTTCACTTAATAGCATATGTATGCGCACATCTATACATGTCTTAGTTCAGTGTTTCCCTGGAGAAACCTAATATAACAATGAACAGATCTTCTCCTCTGAATCCCCTCAGTTCTGCCTGAACTGCCTCATCACTAAGAATTAGCGTCATTGCGAGTGACTCTTCCCAAGTCCCTCTGGAGGACATCTTGTCTGCAACTCGGTATCTCAAACAAAGAGATCCCAGTTCAGTGACTCAGTACTGATGTCAGCCCTCTTGTGTTGTTAGTCCTGGAAGTGAAGTCAGGGTTGAGACAAGCTAGGAGTGTGTATGCTCACTGAAACAACCAATGCCATCATCTGGGTAACAATGATGTCCTTGTGCAGTTTTCTTAAAGTAGGGAAGCAGAAAATTTGTACTCGCCACAAACTAGAAGGATCCTGGCTCCATGACTATCTTTCCCTTTTCTCTTTTCTTTCTCCTTTTTTCTTTTCTTTTTTCGAGACAGGGTTTCTCTGTGTGAAGTAATAAGAGTGGCGGGGCTGCGTTCCCAGCACCCCGGCCGCCTGCTCGGCTAGCTTATGCCCCGAAATAACAACACACAAACTGTATTCATTTAATCACTGCTTGGCCCTTTAGCCCTAGCCCTTACTGGCTAATTCTCACATCCCGATCAACCCATCTCTAATAATCTGTGAGAACCGGTCTTACCGGGAAGATTCTAGCCTAGTCCATCCTGGGTCGGAGCTTCATGCCGGGAGCGGGGCATGGCGTCTCTCTCAGGCGTCTGCTCCTGAGAGGAAAGCTGTCGAGACTGAGCTCACTTCCTCTTCCTCCCAGCGTCCTGTTCTGCCTACTCCTCCCACCTATCCTCTAACCAATAAAATGGGCCAGGGCAGTGCCTTTATTAGCCAATGACCTTCCTCCATCATCTGTGTAGCTCTGACTGTCCTGGAACTTGCTCTATAGACCAAACTGATTTCAAACTCAGAGATCAACCTGCCTTTGCCTCCCTAGTGCTGGAATTAAAAGCATGTGCCACCACCGCCCAGCTAACCATCCTTTGTCTTTTTACTCTAAGACTTACTGATTTGGGGCTGGAGAGATGGCTCAGAGGTTAAGAGTACTGGTTGTTCTTCCAGAGGTCCTGAGTTCAATTCCCAGCAACCACATGGTGGCTCACAACCATCTGTACTGAGATCGGGCGCCCTGCTCTGGCGTGTGGGCATACATTGAGGCAGAATGTTGTATACATAATAAATAAATAAAAAAGACTTACTGATTTATCTATATAAAAGTTATGCCCGTGTCTGTGTGTGAACCACATACATGCAAGGAGACCATGGAGGCCAGAAGAGGGGGTCAGATCCCCTGGCACTGAAATTATAGGTGTTTTTGAGCTGCTGAGTGGGTGCTGGGAACTGAAGCTGGGTCCTCTGAAGATCAGTCAGCGCCTCTGACCTTTGTGTTAGATGTTTTGTATGAGTTACTATAAAAAATGATAGTATTTTCTCCTCTCAGTCTTCCCTCAACTGCAGCGCCCTCACACACACACACGTACATGCACACACACTCATAGACGCAGGCTCCTTCTCAAACTGCCGAGAGCTCTTAGACATACTTCAGAAGGTGGAAAGGCTACGGAGGACTCAGCCATTAATCAGATTGAGAGGGTTTATGTAGTTGACAGCTTTAAAAAAAATTATTTGATTGAAAGATCAGAAAAGCCATGCAGCTAACACATCATGTTAAGTACCCAGATAAGGAAGGAACTGCTACAGTAATTATACCATCAAAAGAGGGTGCCAGGGCCAGAGAGGGAGCTCAGAAAGAAAAGGCATTTGTCACCCAAATCTAAGGACCAGAGTTCAATCCTCAGAGCCCATGGTTAAAAGAGAGAACCAACTCATGAAAGTTGTCCTCTGATTTCAATATGCACATCCCTGCATATATATCATCATCATCATAAGAGTGTTCCCAGGGCTGGAGAGATGACTGGGCAATTAAGAGAATTCCTGCTCTTCCAAAGGACCTGAGTTCAGATCCCAACCCACATGGCAGTCTACAATCTCCTGTAGCTCCAGTTCTAGGAGACCTAACAACTTCTTCTGACTTTCAAAGCAATCTGCATTCACACATTCATACACACACACACACACACACACACACACATATATACATACACGTGTGTATATACACACAGAGAGACACATGCATATGCATAATTAAAAACAAAAGTAAATATTTTTAAGGTGTTTCCAAAAGCTAAGAACATTATCAGTTTTCCTCTGAGACCTATAGCAGAGATCTGTTTTCATGAAATCCTTTTACCTGCTGGTCCCACTAGTATTTTTTTTTTTTTTTTTTTTTTTTTTTTTTTTTTTGGTTTTCGAGACAGGGTTTTGCTGTGGCTTTGGACCACTAGTATATTTTGAAAATGCCTTGATTCGTCATTTTCTTTTGTTTGGTGACTGTTAAAAAGTTCTTGTAAGCCGGGCAGTGGTGGCGCACGCCTTTAATCCCAGCACTCGGGAGGCAGAGGCAGGCGGATCTCTGTGAGTTCGAGACCAGCCTGGTCTACAGAGCTAGTTCCAGGACAGGCTCCAAAGCCACAGAGAAACCCTGTCTCGAAAAACCAAAAAAAAAAAAAAAAAAAGAAAAGTTCTTGTAAACACACACACACGGGGTTCCAACGGGTTTGAAGCATATCACTATTGTAATAAATTTAGGGTACATCCCTTAAAGAGTACAGTGTGTACTAAAAAATTTCCAGAATTCTTTTCTAAGAACAAGAGGTACCGGGGCTGGAGAGATGGCTCAGCGGTTGAGAGCGCTGGCTGCTCTTCCAGAGAACCGGGGTTCAAGTCCCAGCACCCACATGTCTGCTCACAACTGTCTGAAGATCCAGTTGCAGGGGATCTGACACCTTCATACCAATGCACATAAAATAAAGTTAAATAAACCATAAGAAATATTAAAAAAAAAAAGAACAAGAGGTACCACAGAAGGCCTCAGAGGTTCTGTTTCGATGGACAGAAGCAGGGCTGTGCTATTGGCTACTGGGGCTACTAAATGTTCACTGATCCACCAAGCCTAGAATTATAGATCAGCCCTACAGGGCCAGGTTGGGCTGGCCTCAGGAGACCAAGATGGAGTGTGTCAGAATAACTCTAATACTTAATAGTTAACCACTCTGGGAAGAAGACATTATTCAGTGCTCTGCCCAAAGTTACTGGAGTAAGACAGGTGTCAGAAATAAGCTCTGCCCCCTAAGCTTGTGCTCATAACTCCAGAGCCACCCTGTCTCCCAAAATGTTAGGAACAGGGAGTCCCTAGGGAAACATTTATGATAAAAAAAAAACATGCAAAGTAAAGAAATATCCAAGCCCTGGACTATCAGTCCAACAAGGATGAGGGCCACTTGGCCGGGAGTCCCAGTACTGAACAGCAACAGTCACTAGCCGGTGAGGACCCCCCCCCCACCCCTAGACCAAACTTTAGTCAGCTCCTCTGAAGGTACCTGACTGCCAGGCTTCCTTTTGGGCCTGCCATGCTTGGCCTATTGAGTCCAGTTCAACAGGAATCCTCCCACCCCTGGTACCTATTACTTATCTATCCACTGGGCCCCGGCATCATATACAAACGCCCAGCCCTCCCCACTGTAATCGAAGCTGCCCTAACCAGACTGCAGTCATCCCAAAGAGGTTTAGCTACCTCCTTTCTCTGAAAGGGCCCAGGTAAGTCCGAGAACCCCTTCACACCACATCCTTTTATTCTCAGAGTCCGCCCAATTTAAATCAGTGAGTGATGGGTGGGATGGAAAGACGGCTCAGTGTTTATATGCATGGAGAGGCAGCTCAGTATTTACATGCGTGGAGAGATGGCTCAGTGTTTACATGCATGGAGAGACAGCTCAGTATTTACATGCGTGGAGAGACAGCTCAGTGTTTTCATGCGTGGAGAGACAGCTCAGTATTTACATGCATGGAGAGACAGCTCAGTGTTTATATGCATGGAGAGACAGCTCAGTGTTTATATGCATGGAGAGATGGCTACATGCATGGAGAGACGGCTCAGTGTTTACATGCGTGAGAGACGGCTCAGTGTTCATGTACATGCACATACCATTCTTGCAGAAGACCCAAGTTCAGTTCCCAGCACCCATGTCAGGTGGTTCACCAGCATTTACAATGCCAGCTTCTGGGAATCCAACACCTTCTTCTGGCCTCCATGATTTACCTACATCCACATGTACATATCCTTCACACACACATACACTCACACTCATACACACACCTACATGTACAGCTCATCACAAAGGCAAGCATCTGTAATCCCTCACAAAGGCAAGCATCTGTAATCCCATTACTTGAGAGGCCGATTCAAGAGGATAACCATGTGCTCAAGGCTAGCCTGGGCTACATAGTAAATGGAACACCAGCCTTTTGTTGGAGGCCAACTTTACAGATTACCTGAATAACCCACTGATGAAATTTTCCGTTATATGTATTTTAATCTGAAACAATAAAAACTGGCCGAGCAGTGGTGGTGAGTGTCTTTGATCGCAGGCTGGCAGATCTCTTGAGTTTCAGGCTGGCCTAGTTTACAGAGTGAGTCCCAGGACAGCCAAGGCTACACAGAGAAATCTTGTCTTGAAAAATCAAAACAATTTAAGAAAATTAAAAAAAAGACAAAAAACAAAAGCAACAACAAACAAACTTGTGGTTCTACCCTTCTTTTATGTGGTGCTGGGACGGGGCATGCTTTGAAAGCAATCTAACTGAGCTCCATCTCCAGGCCAGGCCATACACTTACAAGGGTAAAATGTTTGTTACGCTGTGTATGTTTTACTACATTAAAAATCATCTACATTTTAACTGAGGAAATAAACATATTGTGTGTACATTCATACAAGGCATCAACATGCCTCTATATGTGTCTGTATATCCAACAACCTTATTTTCTAGAAGCCATATTGATAGCATTTGTAAGATATATCCCTTGCAATTCCCACTTACACTTTCAGTGTTGATGGTTGGCATGCAAGGGCATCCAGTTTTACAAACTAGGGTAAAGTCTGCTGTATTCCTCCGTAGCAGCAGAACCGTGAGGCGATGAAACGCCATGGAAACCAAGACACCACGGCAACAACGAGAGCATTTTGCTACTGGGATACAGGCGAAGTAACCTGAAGTGATGTAATGTTTACATACACAGCACAGACGAAAAGAGCTTCAAAACCTCTTTTGTTCTGCTGCTGACGCTGGGGCAGGTGCTGGCGCAGGCGGAGGGAAATGAGCCATGGGACAGGCTGAGGCTCCAGGACAGAAGCTGACAAACCAATAAACAGACCCGCTGTAGGCCTGAGTCAAGGGTCTGATCTCAGGAGTGACGGCTGGGCTTGGGGCAAGAATTCAAAATATCTTTCTCCACAGAGAGAGAGAGAAAAGCTCTGCTTAACTCTCCCCAAGTGTGAGACTCCACTCCTCCAAGCATGGTTGGCTGATCTCCCAATTACACTGGAAAAAGGAAAATATTTATTGTGCTCCCAGGGTGCGGCCTTATAATTTATGAATGCAGAAAATTCAAGGGCAGGAAGATCTATATCTTGGGCCTTATTTTCCACACATCTGCCCTCTAATTGGGAGGACAATAGCTGAATGAAAACAACTGACGAGAACATAGGGCCGCGTGTGAGAAACAAACACTCTCGTCCTAATGAAGTGCAGATCCAGAGCCCCCTGTGAGAGGAACCTGGTCCCGAGGATCAGGAGTGGATGGGGTGGGGTGGGGTGGGGGAATTGAGGAGGAGAGGGAGGAAGGGACGGAGGGGGAACTGTGGTTAGTATGTTAAAATGAATAAAAAGTTTTTTTAAAAAAGGAATTCTTCTAGGAAAAAAGAGAGAGGGAGAGGGACAGAGAATCACCTTTGACCCCTAACTTGACTCCAGGAAATTTATCCTTCAGCTATAATACTTAAGAAATAGCACAGATCTAAATCGAGTCATTGTAGTAGTTATTGCTCAGAATAATGAAAGACAGGAAGAGTTCAAATGCTTTTCACTGGGGGGAAGACTGACTAACTACATCATGTTACACACATACAACATTAAGACTCAGACAGTGCAAATATGCGTGAGGAAGCTGTGCAGGTATTTTCAAAGTCTCCAAGATCTCGTATGTGACCAAAAAGGCCCAGCAAAGTGCAGAAAAAATATTCATAAGCATGTATATATATATATATATATATATATATATATATATATATACACACACACACACACATAATGCTTTATTTATTTTCAAGGAGGGAAACCCAAGAACACAAACTATTTGCATATGTTTAATATTTATAAGCTATATGAATGCACTGGCTACTGGAGAGGGTTGAAAGAGGGTGCTATGATTTGAACATGGTTTGCCCTCTCTGAAACTCAAGCTGAAATCCAATATTCATCAGGAGCTACCCAAGGTAGCGCTAGATGATCATAGCTCTGCCCTCATGAATGGATTAATAAACTCTCCATATTAATGGGTTAATAGGCTATCTTGAAAGTGGGTCTGTGGGTCTGGAGGAATGGCTCAGTGCTTAAAAGCAATTATTGCTCTTGAAGGGGACCCAAGCTGAGTTCCAGAATTCAGCATCCATGTCAGATAGTGCAGAACAGCCTGTAACTCCAGTAACAGGGGGATCTGATGACTCGGGCATCATACACATATACACAGGCACACACCCACGCATATACACATGATTTAAAATAATAGAAATACATCTTTTTTTTTCTTTTTCTTTTTTTTTTTAAAGAAAGAAAGTATTTCACAAAGGTCAGCATGGCTTGGTCTCTGCCATGCCTCTGTCTCTAGCTTGTGGGCTGCAGCTGGGCCAAAGTGAGGATTCTGCACGACAGATGTGGCTCCTTGACCTTAGAGCAGAATTGTAGCCAAAACAGACTTCGTTGCTTGCTAACTTGCCTAGTCTGTGGGATAGGGTTAATAGCACAGAAAACCAGCTCAGACCGAGGGTAGAAACAGAGTGGACAGCGAAAAGAAAGACGCCCTGCTGTATGGTGCACAGAAGCTTTCTCATTCAGAACAGGGAAAACAAGAAGAGCCTGAAGAAGCCATCCCCTGCTATGGTCTGTGTGCCCAGGAGGGGCACGGGCTGCGCTGGACTTGCCCATGCCAAGTGTGGGCTCCATGAACGGTTAGGGAGGGATACGAGAATGGCAAGGGTGCTGCTTCTGTACCAAGCCCCTGTTCGGCAGCCCTGCCCAGCTGCCAGGCTCCCTTACAGGTACCTCTGCCTCAGTCAGGCTGCAGAGCTCCTGAAACGACCCCCACCCTCACCCCCGAATCCCAAAGCTTGTGATTGGCTCTCCTCACCAGTTACCAGAATCCATCCCCCACCCCTGCCAGCTTGAATTCTTATCGCGTAGGACAGATGGGGCAGGGAAGGTCGATTAAGTGATTGCTATTAGCAGAGGACCGAAGCCTGGGAGGTCAAAAAGACTGGAATGGATACATGGCCGCCAGCCAGGCCAAGCTTAGAACACTCCTCACAGATACCACGGACGTGTGCCCCACGCCAACACTGCTGGCTCCTGGTTGCAGAGTAATGGGTGGGGGCTGCTTTTCTGGGATTTCTTTGATGTGCTCTCCAATTGCTTTCATGAGTATAGATCATTCTTACAAACCAAAAAAGTACAGGGTAAGGCAAGAAAACAACAAAAAAACTCAAGCATTAAAGACAAAGCCACGCCAAGATTCTTTTGTAGCCTGAAGCCTTTAAAGATGAAGGAGGCTATGCAGGGTGGCACACACCTTTAATCCCAGCACTCAGGAGGCAGAGGTAAATGGATCTCTGTGACTTGGAGGTCAGCCTGGTCTACATAGTGAGCTCCAGCATAGCAGTGGCTACATAGAGAAACCCTGTCTTGGAAGGAAGGAAGGAAGGAAGGAAGGAAGGAAGGAAGGAAGGAAGGAAAAAATAAAAGAAAAGATAGAAAAGAAGCTCAGGGATGAGCTAGGGGTGTTGTTCAGTTGGCAGCATTCTTGCCTACAAGTTTGAAGCCCTGGGTTTGATCCTCAGCACTATATAACCCAGGTGTGGCTGTGCACAGCTGTGACCCCAGAACTTGAGAGCTGGAGGCAAGATTGGGAGTTCAAGGTCATCTTCAGCCACGGGTTGTAAATCCAAGATCTCATCACAAGTAGAAAGAAGGGTGGGTCAGAGAAAGCTCAGGTAGGTAGCCTACTCTCTATATGTCTCTGTTCAGATTTCCCATCTGGCTTTACTCTTCTAAGCCATTGGCCAAAACAGTTTTATTCAACAGCCAAAAAAGTAACACATATACAGAAGGACATCCCACATCATACAAAATTTTGTATGAATTAATAAAATTAGATGCAAAACTCAATGACTGAAAAAAAAAATAACACAGAAGGCCTAGGCACTTCCAAGGTCTCGATCCTAAAACCTTCTTGAATCCCAAGTTCGGAGAAGGTTGCATGATGGTCAACACCCTGCCCAGCTTTAGTCTGAACTCTTGACTGTAAATGGCAGGAACTGGAGGGATGCAAAGGGGCAGGTAGCAAAAGACACAACTAAAATAACAGATATGCTACAAAGCCTTGGACAAGACGGGTGTAGCCATCTCCCACAAAACCTGGGAACCAGGATCCAAACTTGAGCAAGACTTTGTCCTCTGCTGATGTTTCTCACTGTGAGACACTGCCATGGGGCAGTAAATATGGACACGGAGAGGTCAAGCATCACCATCATCCGCCTTCCTCAAGCCTTTGCTAGTTCTGTGTTTACAAAGCCTACGAGGAATCTTCAGTCAGCCTGGGTCAGATAAGTGGGATGTACAAAAGCTGTAGCAGCTGCTGCCAGAATCAAATGGCCAGGGGGAAGGAATGGTGCACAGGATAGAGAACGCCGGACCAACCAGGATCACACAAGCAAGTAGAAATCGCTATGAACGGGACACCATTTGTCCCTCTGGAGTTCACCTATGGAGGCTTAATTCCTCAGTGCATCAGTACTGGGATGTGGGGCTAGCGGGAGTTGTCTGGATCCAGCCTAGCGGGAGGTGTCTGGGTCCAGCCTACCAGGAGGTGTCTGGGTCCTGCCTGCATAGCAGGAGGTGTTTGGGTCCTGGAAGCAAGGCCCTCAAGAATGGATTAACACCTTCTGGAGGAGTTCTTGATCTGGAGCTGCCTTAGTTCCCGCGCGGGTTGCCCTTCCACTTTCTTCCATGAGTTGAAGCAATTCAAAGCTTTCATCATATAATGTTAGACACCCAGTCATGATATCCAAGCCCAGCCATGAGCCAAAAGAAGCCTCTACCCACGACTCCCTCCGGTATCCCATTAGGACAGAATGCAAACTAAGGCATAGAGCTACCACATTCCAACAAAAAGGAATGCGATGAAGAGATATTTTGAACCTCTTCGGAAAGCATAATTTCTGCAGTGAAGCTGAAGAGACACCAGAGGGCCTTGGCCAGGGGTCTCTTGGAAGCAAGCACTTCCCTCCCATTGTGAGGGAGACTACACCCTCTACTCGTAACAGAACCCCCCCCACCCCGTTACATGTCACCAGCCTCCCAATCAATCGCTCACAGATGGTAACTTAAAATGTCAGCATACAGAAGGCCTCAGAGAGAGGTACCTTTAATGGCAGGTGCTTCTCTCAGGCGAATAGAGTTCTTGTATAAAAAGACAGAAATGGTTGGTTTCTGTGTCCTGACTCATCCCGGCCCCACCTGCTCTTTCCCACCCACCTGACCAGCAGCTAGCTCCTATTGTTGTTTCTGTATCAATAACCACCCTCCAACCAGCCCCAAACTCCTGGTCCACTGCTCTCCGGGTTCAGGCTCCCTCAAGACCAGACTGGATCATTCTCTAGACACTGGAGCTGGGAAATAGGATACCCCAACCCTTGTTAACCAAGTAGATATGGAAAAGGAACAATTTAGAGCTGGGGGTGGAGCTTGGTAATACAGTGCTTGCCTGAAAGGGCAAAGGACCCCGGAGTCTATGTCTAGGACCACACAAAAACCATGGAGGCTGGAGAGACAGCCCAGTGGAGAAAGTGTTGTCGTGCAAGTGCGAAGAGCAGAATTTGAACTCACAGCACCCCTGCCAAGAGCCATGTGGGTATGCTGGCACACTGGAGGTGAAGACAGGGGATCCGCAGGGCAAGCCGGCTAGCTATACAGACTGAAAAACATTGGCAAGGACTAGGTTTAGCATGAGGCCTTGTCTCACTAAAGAAAGTGGAGCTTGGGCAGTGGTGGTACATGCCTTTAGTCCCAGCACTCAGGAGGCAGAGGCAGACAGATCTCTGTGAGTTCAAGGCCAGCCTGGTCTACAAGAGCTAGTTCCAGGACAGGCACCAAAGCTACAGAGAAACCCAGTCTCAAAAAACCAAAAAGAGAAAGAAAGTGGAGCTTGATCAGGGAAAATTCCCAACTTTGAGCCTCCACCAACACAAATACACACGTGCACACACACACCTGTACACATATTTACACACATGTGATCATGCACATACGCATACAAAAAGTGCTATTTCAAAATTAGTAAAAGATGCTCCACCATTTATCTCTGGATAATTACAGAAAATTAGTCAATCCCCCTCTCTTTTTAAACTAAAGACATAATATTTACCTTATAGACTTATAAAGGTTATTTTCCACAGGGTATCTCTTTGAGCTTTTCAGATTGATGAGTACTTTCACACATTAAACATCCCTAAACTGAAGACGTTCCAAAGTTCAAACTTTCCAACAATTGTGTCAATGCTGATACCAGAAGTCTGTACTAACCTGCCAAAGCCAATAAACAAATTCCAGATGACTGAGGAGGCTAGAAAACCATCTCAGGATGGAGCTAGGAAACATTATTTTGAGTGAAATAACCCAGACACAGAAAAACAATTAACACATGTACTCACTCATAGGTGGTTTTTAAACATAAAGCAAAGAAAGCCAGCCTACAAACCACAATCCCAGAGAATTTAGACAACAATGAGGACACTAAGAGAGACTTACATAGATCTAATCTACATGGGAGTAGAAAAAGACAAGATCTCCTGAGTAAATTGGGAGCATGGGGACCTTGTAGGAGGATTTAAGGGGGGAGGGGAGAGGCAGGGAGGGGAACAGAGGAAAACGTAGAGCTCAATAAATATTAATAAAGAAAATTTTAAAAAAAAGAAAGAAAGAAAAGAAAACCAACTCAGCCCTAATGATCTTTGGCTCCCAAAGAGCTGCTAGGGTTTTTTGTTTCTTTGTTTATTCTCTTTAAACCTCTAAAATCAGAGCACACAACAGGCCGCTGCTCTCTGTGCAAAGCCATGCTGTAGCGTAGAACTGTTACCTGACACAGAGGTCGAGAGTCATTCTCTCTTGGAAGTGGGTACAACCAGCACCTACTAAATTTATCACTTCCCAATAGTCCATCAAATTATGACCCTATCAGGAGATGAGTCCTAGCTGGGCGGTGGTGGTGCATGCCTTTAATTCCAGCTCTTGGGAAGCAGAGGCAAGAGGATCTTTGTGCGTTCAAGGCCAGCCTGGTCTACTTCGTGAGTTCCAGGACAGCCATGGCTACACAGAGAAATCCTGTCTCAAAAACAAAACAAAACAAAACAAAAACAAACCACAAACAAAGCAGGGCGGTGGTGGTGCCCTGAGAGAAGGAAGTCCTGAGTAATGTGTGTTGTTGGCATGGGCATAGCCATGTCAAAGACCCCAATGCCTCAGCCCCAGGGCATTGGCAAAGCCTTCCCTGAGTAAGGCTCAGAGGGATGGCAAAGTTTTCTTCAGGTTCAAGGCAAACATGGACAGCAACAGCGTCTGCAGACAGCAGTTACCATAGTTCCCCGCCCCCCATGTTTACAGTCCCCAAACTGCTCCTCAAGAGAGACCACTCCTACCGAGGTTAGCTAAGCCTGCCTCCTTATTCAACTGCATATAATAAACACAGCGAGCTGCTGGAGTGTTGCAGTGTTCCATATGAGAACACACACCATCCTATCCCCCACTTTTTTTCTGTGCCCGTGTGTCTGTCCTTCCTTCATTCCCTCCGAAGCCCCCTTAGATCAGTCTCTGGCTCCATACCAAGCATGGCACTGTACCCCCTCACTGCCACACTGTTCTGAAAAGAAACACTACCCTGTCAGCGTGCACTAAACGACTAGAGTCCTAGATGAACAAACATCTTCGACATCTAAAAGGTAAGGGTACAAGAGCATGCTGATTTCCCATTCACACCTGTGTATGAGTGACAGATAGCATGCACTGTAAGGACACACACCTCCTTCAGGATGGTGGCGGCTTCTAGGAGGGAGGGAGGGACAAGGACAAAAGGGGAGAGGTACACAGGGCTGTCAGCTCTCATCTAATGGGATCTAAATAAAACAGGCAAGATGCAAAGGTGTGTGTAAGCTAAGTGGTATCAGGTGTGAGTGTGCACACCTACACCCTCGGTCCTCAGAGCTGAAGCCAGAGGACTAGAGCTAAAGATCAATCTGTGCTTTGGAACAAGTTCAAGACCAGCCTGAGCTCCATAACAAGATCCTATCTCAAAAAGAACAGTGGGAGTCAGGCATGAGAGCGCACACCTTTAAATCCCAGCACGGCAGAGGCAGAGATGGGCAGATATAAGTTTGAGGCCAGCCAGGTCTACACAGTGAGTTCCAGGACAGCCAGAACTACATAGAGTATGTATGTCGTTTAAAAGGGGGGGGAGGGAAAGGAGTGGTATGAGTCGGGAGGGTGAGCATGCTTGGTGTAGCTCAGGTGAAGCTGCAGACTGTATGCTTAGTGCACCCCAGCACTAAAAACAAATGAAAAACCCACCCAACCAGCTAAGCAGTGTGTACGTGATGTCATTCTTTCTGCTCTTCTGCATACCTGAGGTCTGTCCTGGTAAGGCTTTGTCAGCTCGCTAGTGCAGAGCCACAGAGGAAGGAGAGATAGGCAGTGGTGTTCGTCCCGAACCTCACAGTCAGGGAATGGAGATGAAGTGACACTGGGATGTATACCGGAGGTGCCAACTGTTGGCTTCACTTCCCGGGGAACATGGCCAGTGTGAAGGGATGCCCCCGACCATCTCCCCACTCCCACACTGTGAGCTCTCGCTGCTGCAAGACTTCTCCTCTCGCCCTAGGGGACCTGATCTCCTCTCTACAGACTGTGGAGGCAGCTTCCCCGCCTTGCCTCTTGGCTGAAGACCCCTCAAGCTGAGCTGCCACTTATGTGTTCTCCCTTCCGTTCCTGCGGAGATAATGAAGTGTTTTCTGTATCCAATGAGGAACTCTCCAGTTTCTTTCCTTCGTTGCTCCTACAACACAGCATGTCAAGGAGCTAGAATGATATTACATATAAGGACAATGGCAGGAAAGCAAGGCTCAACAAGGGAAGGGGGCGGGGAGGTGGCATAGGGCGCTTAGGCCTAACCCTTCATAGCCCTTTAAGTCAATTGAGGCATGATTTAACAAGCTAATATGGAGTGTTGAGTACCAAGATGAAAAAACAGTTCTCCCTCCCCCTCCCTTTTTCTTTCCCTTTCTCTTTCCTGTTTCTCCCCTGCCTGTGTGTATGTGTGTTGGTTTGAATGAGAAATGTCTCATTGTCTCTCCAGCATTTGAACATTTGGTCCCCAGATGGTAGCACTACTTGGAAAGGTTTCGGAGGTTCTACCTTGGCGCAGGAAGTATGTCACCAGGGGTGGGCTTAGAGATAAAAAAAAAAAAAGCCTCAAGCCACTTCATTTCATTCATTCCAGTTAATTCTCCCTGCTTTGTGCTTGCATTTGAAGATTTAAGTTCTTGGCTCCCTGCTCCCACTGCCATGACTTCTGCTTGCTGCCACGCTTCCCCGCCATGTCCCTCTAGAACTTGAAGCCCAAATAAACTCTCCTGTAAGTTGCCTTGGTCATGTGTTCTGCCATAGCAACCAAAATTAACTAATATTCTGTGTATGCGTGTGTGTGTGTGTGAGAGAGAGAGAGAGAGAGAGACAGAGAGAGAGATTTCAGATAAGTGAACTTAAGTCCTCATACATACCAGGAAAGCAATCTACCACTTAGATACGCGACCACATGAACCCCAGCTGTTTTCACTTTTTAATTTAATTTTTTTTGCTCTGTAGACCAGGCTGGCCTCAAATTCATAGAAATCCGCCTGCCTCTGCCTTCCAAGTGCTGGAATTAAAGGACATGTGCCACCACCACCGCCCAGCTTCTTTTCATAATTTAAGATAAAGCCTCATGGTTTTCCAGGATGACAGACCTTGAGATTGCAATCCTCCTGCCTCAGCCTCTGGAGCAGTTGGGTTGACAGGCCTGCACCACCAGGCCTAGCCAGAAGCAGAGTTCCCTAAGAGGAAGCATGTGTATACAACACAGCACAGAGGCTCTCCTGGGGGAAGCCGTCTCTGACCTCAGAGCTCAAAGGACCAGCGGCAGTCTGTCGGTAGCATACGCGGGACGGAGCACTATGAAGGAAGAACTGAGAGTTGCCCGGCCTGGCATCTACAGGTAAGAGCTGAAGGGACTGAGGAGGAAGAGAAAGGGGAGCTGGAGGAGCAAGCAGCATCCCTCAGACCAGGCCATTTGGGACAAGAGGGAAGCCATCTTCCATAATGGGGATTTGCTTATGGAAAGGGTAGGATTTGGTAGCATTTTCCAAAAATGCTCCTGACCATGTTGTGAAGTGTAGTCAGGCTAGGTGTCCAGACTGGGTGGGAACCACCAGGAGGAGACATGGCGGGAGATGGAGGAGCAGGCCTGAGCAGGGTCCGCAAACAGCTGTGAGGAAATGGCAAAGGAGAAACTCAGACTTCCAGCATGGGAAGTCAAGCCAGGGCCACGTCTTGGGTTTCTGAGGTCTGAAGAGAAATGTGGGGCCACTGTTAGCAGTGTTACCTCCCCAGGGAACACAGGGGGAACACCCAGAAGCAGGCCAAGGCTGTGTGCTAATGCCGCTGGCCTGGATCCACCTCTGGATTTTGGGGGCCAGAGATCATCGCATTTCCTTGGCTGGGGATTCAGAGTCCGGTCATCTGAGTGGCTGGTTGTTTAGTCCGCTCTGTTGATTAGAACTAAAGAGTTCCAGGAGGGTGGGCACAACCAGAGTGGGGAGCCCAGGGAAGCAGCTACAGAAAGTGCCCAAGGGCAAACACAGCATGAGGCCGAGGCACAAAGCAAGAGAGCTTGGTGAGTGCAGAGGAGCTGGGCCAACAGCCTCTGGCACCGGAGTGAAGCTCAACTGTGGGGTGAGCAGTGCGCACCGCTGGTGACTTTTGTGAAGACAGTTTCAGTGACATGATGGGAACCGAGCAGGAGGAAGGGAAAAGAAGGACGGAAGGAGAGTCAGGGAACAGAGGCAAGTCTAAAGCAAAAAGCTGGTGCGTGGAGAAGAGGGTGCTGGGAAAGTTGGGGTTTGATGGTGAGATGGGAGTGGGGACAGAGGCTAATGAGACAGATGTGGAGGTGGAGGACAAGGCTAGAACACAGGCTGAGCCCCTGAGTTTAAGGCTGGCCCTATCTGGTAGCAACATCTGTAATCCCATCATTTGGGAAACCAAGGCAAAAGGATTAAATCTATAGAGCAAAATCCTACTTTCAGAGAAGGGGGGGCGTGGCTCAAATTCAAGGGCTGGGAACCCCAAGAGACAGAAAAAGAACAGGGAATGTAAAGTTAATCAAGGTGTTACAGGGCTGCTGCCTCGACTTTATCTTAATCTCTAAAGCCACCTTAAGGCCTTTGCTGAGAATGGGAGGAGCTTGGAAGGCCATTTGAAAAATCCTTGTAGCCAGGTGGTAGTGGCAGATGCCTTTAGTCCCAGCACTCGGGAGGCAGAGACTGGCAGATCTCAGTGAGTTCGAGGCCAGTTTAGTCTATAAAGTGAGGTCCAGGACAGTCAGGACAGTTACACAGAGAAACCCTGTCTCGAAAAAAGAAACAAAAAAACCAAAAAAGAAAGAAAGAAAAAAGGAAAAAAAGAAAAAAATGTTGTGGAGAACAGGATGAGAAAGAACCAGCTGGAAAACGGCTGTGCGCCTTGAGCACCCCTTGGGTACCAGAAACCATTCCAGTTTTACCAAGATCTGGATGACAGAAAAGCCAGCACCCAGAAGTCCAGGTTTGAATCCCTTAATGATCTGAAAGAGGGAATTTTAGGTTTGTCGACATAGCTCTTAGCATTCTATCTAGTAAACTGCCAAGCTGATGAAGACAGACACTGGAAGGCATCAAAAACTAGGTGACAAGAGTAGGTGGTAACAGACAGCAGATTGACTGTTTATAGTGGCTCATGTCACGAAGCTGATGACGGAAGATTGCTGCGTGAGGCCAGCCTGGCAAAGAAGGAAAGAAAGAAAAGACGGTAGGCTAGAGTTTAAAAAAAGAGAGGGGGATTCTGGGAAGAATGGCTCAGTCAGTAAGGTGCTTGCCTTGCAAGCATAACGACCCCCCAAACCCCATAAAGAGTCAGGGGTGGTGGCAAGTACATGTACTCCCAGCATTGGGGAGGCGAAAGCAAAAGTATTCCTTGGGGTGCATGGGTCAACCAGGTTAGCGAAATAAGGAGAACCCCAGCCTAGTGAGAGACTCTATCTCAAAAACAAGGTGGGTGGCTCTTGAGAAATGATACCCAAGGTTGTCCTGTGGCCTCTGTACACACACACACACACACACACACACACACACACACACACACACCCTCCTTCATCTGTGCCTATAAAACAAGGTCACAGTTCTCTTAAGAGCAGACCTAATGCTTGGCCCGAGGAAACACCAAGTGATGCCAGATAAGGCCCTTCCGTATGAGGACCCAAAGGTTTGGCTGAGATGGGAGCTCATGTGGGACACCACAGTGGAGACATCTAACAGCCACGGCCGCCTGCACTTTTCAAAAGATGCCTGCGCTGGTCCACCCATCCTGAAATAGCCACAACACCTGAACCACAGGATTGTCTGCAGCCCAGGAATCCCTCCTCAGAGAAGAGTGTGATAGATGACCTGAGGCTGTCCTCCTCAGCTCACCTCCATCACCCCCATGGGCCACTTCCGAAGCACAGCCAGCGGTACCAGAAGTGGCAGAGCATGCGCAAAGCAAAACTGTTTTCTTTTCTTTTTTTTTAAATATTTATTTATTTATTATGTATACAATAGTCTGTCTGTGTGTATGCCTGCAGGCCAGAAGAGGGCACCAGACCTCATTACAGATGGTTGTGAGCCACCATGTGGTTGCTGGGAATTGAACTCAGGACCTTTGGAAGAGCAGGCAGCGCTCTTAACCACTGAACCATCTCTCCAGCCCTTTTCTCTTCTTTTTTGAGACAGGGTCTCTCTAATGCAATCCTGGCTGTCCTGGAGCTCGCTATGTAGACCAGGCTAGCCTCAAAATCACAGCTATCCTTCTGCCTCTGCCTCCGAAGGGCAGGAATTAAAGGCGTGCACACAAAGCCTCAATTCAGTACGTGCTCTTAATCACAGAACCGTCTCTCCAGCTTCACGTGTTTGACACAGACGTATGACCTTTTCCTTGCCTTGTGTTTTTCATGTGTTGTTTTAGGACAGGGTCTGTCGCGTACCTCAGGCTGACCTTGAGCTCATTTTATAGCTGACCCTGGCCTTGAACTCTACTTTCGTCTACTAGTCTACTTGATTCTCTATTTTTTGTCTCCCTAGTGCCGGGATTATATCACCACTCCTGGCTTCATTTTACCACCTCGAGACCTAATGGAACCGGCAGCCCGACACACCCACTTCTTAAGCACCCAAATCTCCTTAGTAACTATACTTTTTTTTTATTTATTATGTATACAGCATTCCTTCCATGTATGTCTGCAGGCCAGAAGACCCCATTACAGATGGTTGTGAGCCACCATATGGTTGCTAGGGATTGAATTTAGGACCTCTGGAAGAGGAGTCAGTGCTCTTAACCTCTGAGCCATCTCTCTAGCCCCATAACTATACTTTTTATAATATGCTGCCACGGGGCTGACAGAAATGAAAGTCATGGTTTGCTTCCTGCTCAGGTGGACAGAGCATCTTCATCAGCTGAGTCCCTGTGGGTATCAAGCCATAATCTGGGTTTAGAGGATGAGTTTTGTATTCCCATTCTCAGTCAGCCTGGACTTGTGCAGTGGCCCTGGGCCAATCACTGGGAAACCTTGGGTTTCCCCCTTGAGGGTGTGTTAAAGGGTGTTAGGCAAGCTGTGCCCTGGGGACGTCATGTAAGAACCCACCCAGCATTCTTTTCTTGGGCTGGGTTCTGTAAAATACCTTTTACCTTTTTGCAGGGGAGTTGCACTTTCTGTCTTCCTGGCCACAAAAGTGTCTGTCACAAGCTCCAGACATTGGCAATCTGACCACAAAGGATGGCCAATGAGATTTCTTCCTCTATACAGTAAGATACACAAACATATACAATGTGTTACATTAGCATTGCTTTAAAAAAAATAGGGTTTTACTAAGTAGCTTTTGGCTGGGCTGTGACTCACTGTGAAGACCAGGCTAGCCTTGAACTCACAGACACGCACTCATTCTGGTTTCCCAGTGCTGGGATCCAAGGCATGCAGGACTACTTGGTTTTGTTTCTGGGCTTCGTGAGCAGAGGTTTGTGGGAGGAATTTTTTTTTTTTTTGGTTTTTCGAGACAGGGTTTCTCTGTGTAGCTTTGGAGCCTGTCCTCGAACTTGCTCTGTAGATCAGGCTGGCCTCGAACTCACAAAGATCTGCCTGCCTCCAGTGCTGGGATTAAAGGAGTGTGCCACTGCCACCACCTGGTGGAGATTCTTCATGTTGATAGGAAACAGTAAAAAGGGGATTCACCCTGTGTGTGTATGGTGAATATGTGCTCAGAGGAGTACGCGGTAAGTGTGGTAAGCTATGAGGCCAGGGGAGGATGCTGGGCATCCCTCTCTACCACTTCCCTCAAGGCATAGTTGTTCTCACTGAACCCAGAGCTAGGCTACTAGCCAGCAAGCCCCAGAAGTCCTGTGTCTGCCCTATCTCCACCCTGAGTCCTGGGGTTACAGACATGCATGTAGTCACAGACACAACTCTTTCAAGGGATGTTGGGGATTTGAACTTGGGTCTTCATGCTTATCCATTGAGCCATCCCCCAGTCCTGGGATTAAACAATTTTTATGCAGTTCTGTGGCTTTTGATATGTTCACTTTGTTGTGGAACCATCAACATACTTTTCTAGGACTTTATCTTCTCCATTTGTCACTAACTCTGTGTCTTCCCACAGCTCCCGGCAACCACCGTTCTGTCTTCTATCTCTATCAATCTCCTTCCTTTAGGGACTGTGTTCAAATAGGGCCTTACATTATTTATCCTTTGGGACTGGCTTGTGTCACTTAGTATAATATCTAACACATCCATCTCTCTCGGTTTGTACATTTTCTTCTTGCTCTCTGTGATTTTGTTATTTCTTGACCCCTCTTCCCAGACATCCTTAGTACTCATTTCAAGTGCACGCTTCTCCCGAGGTCGTTCCCTCATGACCGACAGACTAGACATAAAGCCCTGGCCATCACGGGTGGCACGGTAGTGCCGTGCTGTCTGTCACCTCAGCAAGCACGTGCTGTGCTGCCACACCACCCATCCTGATAAATACACGCTGTCTGGGTTGGTTTGCCCTCCTAGATCAGTTTCAGAATCCGGAGTTTAAATTATCTCTGCATTTCCAATCCAGGCACATTGACAGAATGTCTCCCAGACAGAATCTGTCTCTGAATAACTTGGGTGGTGCTGTCATTACAGAACAGGCCCGTCACCACGTGATGAGGTCATTCAGGATAATCATTAAGACAAGTTTCTGCTTAACAAAGATAGAAAAGCCAAACTGATTAGTCACCTCCTTTCCTTGAGTAGAAGTAATTTGGTTAACAGTTTAAAAGAATTTTCTTGCCAGGCAGAGGTGGAGCAAGCTCTAAATAGCAGCACTCGGGAGGCAGAGGCAGGCGGATCTCTGTGAGTTCGAGGCCAGCCTGATCTACAAAATTGAGTTTGTGGTTAGGCTCCAAAGCTACAGAGAAACCCTGTCTGAAAGAAAGGAAGGAAGGAAGGAAGAAAGAAAGAAAGAAAGAAAGAAAGGATTGATTTTATTGGTTGGGCATGGACACATACACATCTTTAATCCCAGCACTTGGGAGGCAGAGGCAGGTTGATCTCTGTGTGTTCGAGACCAGCCTGGTCTACCTAGTAAGTTCCTGGACAGTCAAGACTACATAGAGACCCAGTCTCAAAAAAAAAAAATTTTTTTTTAACAGAATTTTCTTATTTCGATGATCAAGCCAAGAGGTCTGTCTACTAAAAAAGGAACAGGTGCTCATTTGCATTTTAGGTTTGGAAGACACAGTGAAGACAGTTTTCACTCTTCAACCTCCTTGGCGGCAGAAATGTCTGAGAACAAGCTTACCTGATTCCTTATCCACTGCCCTCAATCAACAGCTCATTTGCTAATTAAGACTGTGTTCACCTGGATTATCTTTGTGCTGTAGTTTTCCTAATTACAAACATTGCTAATCAGTAAGAGAAATTGCTTGGAGATCAAGTAAAAGCAAATCAATTGGCTTATGGCAGTGACTATAACATAGGATGAAACATGCCTTTAAAATACAGTTTATGGAGCTGGAGAGATGACTCGGTGGTTAAGAACATGTGTTAATCTCACAGAGGCAGGGTTCTGTCCCCAGCACACACGTGATGGCTCACGGTCATCCATAACTCCGGTTCTCGGGATCCGATTTCTTCTTCAGGCGTCCAGGCACACATGCAGTGTACATACATCCTCGCAGGCAAAACACTCATACACTTAAAATAAATCTAAAAAGAAAAAACTAAATTATGATTTATTTTCTATTGGGGGTGGAGATCCGTGAACAAAACTTTGCCGGGCATTGAAAAGTGGGCAGAGTCACTCCACTCGGCTTTGCCACCTGAAGCCTCCAGGTTGTGACATGATTGCCAAGGAAACAGGGTAACAGGAAGTTGAGACTGAAAGGACTGAACTCCTAATGAAGCAGAAACAGGCTGATGGGGGAAGACACCCTCAAGCCCAAACCTCCAGGCATTTCAGTGTTTCCTAGATACCGAACCTTACTTTTTGCATAGTGCTAATTACGAACTTGAAAACTAAGAAGCTGGGTGTGGCATCAAGGAGACCCCGGGGCCGTCCTGGGTGGCCTGCCGGAACACCAGGACCCCACCAGCTCAGCCCAAGGGACAGCATCTCCTGAGAGGATGGCCCGCGTGTGGCGGCTGCCACTCACCCTAGCCTGTAGTGCGTGCTAGCGAATCCACGATTCCAACTTCCCACCAGTCGCCTGCGCCCGAAGTTGCATCCATTCCCACGGGAGGGACGGCCTGGAGCTACACGAGACCGCACACCAGGCTCCAGATGCCCTCTAGTCCGCGCTCGGAACCCTAGGAAAAGCAGTGCGGGGGATCTGGGCAAAGCCCGCGGCCACGCCCGCACTGCTCCAGGACTTCCTCCAGAGCCCCTACCTCGCCACAGCGCTGGGAGCAGACAGACACCTGCAACACCCGACAGCCGGACCTGTCCCCCGCCACCCAGACCACGCCTTTACCAGCTAGGCCACGCCCCCGCAGCTAGGTCCCACCTCCAAAACTAGGTCACGCCCCAGTTCTATAGACCACGCCCCACAGAACTAGACCCTGCCCAAACGTCCAGGCCGCGCCCCCGATGGGGAGGCCCCGCCCCACCGCTTGAGGTTCTGCCGCACGGGCGGAGGCTCGGTGCATTGTGGGATATTTCAGACCAACGCCGAGCCTGTGCTGACCCCTGGTGGGCACTTCTGTAACGACACCCGGAGCGCTGCAGCGGGGCTTCAGACCCTTGGGGGCCCCCCCGCCCCCTGCTGGTTGCCGGGTTGCTCGTTCAGTAAAATACCAAAATAAAACGGAAACCTGTAAAACAGCTGGAGCCTCTTCCCTCAGAGTACATAAGCGAAAGCTAAAACACCTCCAACGTTAGAAATTTTCCTGACACCAGGGAAAAATAATGGAAAACGATAAATTATGTCAAGATGAAAGAAACATATCCAATGAACGCACAGTTCAGCAGAGCACTAGATAAACAGGAATGAAATACTATGCAGTGGGGCGCAAAATTGTGCCTTGCATTTCCTTTCTTTAATTTTTAAAAAAAAAATCTGGCTTTTTTTGTTTGTTTGTTTCTGAGATAGGGTTTATAACAGTCTTGGTTGTCCTGGAACTCTGGAACTCACGCTGTAGACCAGGCTCACCTCGAACTCAGAGATTCGCCTGCCTCTGCCTCCTGAGTGCTGGGATTAAAGGCGTGCGCCACCACCGCCCTTTTTTTCTGGCTTTTGAGATGGGATCTCTTTATATAGCCCAGGCTAGTCTCGAACCACTCTTTGCCTCAGTCTCCCAAGCGCCCAGATCCCAGGGGTATGCTGCCAGTCCACCCAGTCTCGTTTCTAGGTTATCGTGACTAGTTCTGATTTCCTTGAGCACAGTGGGATTTCAGTTTTCCCATACTCTAAGTGACCCACCCCCTTCCCCGCTGTCCCTCTATACAGCTCTGACTGTCCTGAAACTCACCGTAGACCAGGCTGGCCTCGAGCTCAGAGATCTGCCTGCCTCTGCCTCTGCGCGCTGGGATTAAAGACAAGCGCCATCACACCTGGTTCATTTAAGTGATTTTTTAAAGATATCTACACACAAAAAATGTTTCTGAGGCCTTAGAGAACCACGGCAATTTTACTTCTGCAGATTGTGGCAGAATACCAGAAGGCTAGGATTTCTTCAGAGCGTATTAGTTTGGTAGACTTCTCTAAAGGCTCAGACTAGGTGATTAAAATGGCTAGCAGGCGCATACTCCAGAGGCTAGCAGGCTGTGAGCTAAGACTCACCCTAGTAAAGTGGGTTCCAGTGTTTAAAGCTGAGATGGAGGGATTTGTGTCCGCCCTGTCTTCATGGTTACAGTGTTACCAAATTTTCCCTGCTTAGAGGGCCAGTCAGCTTTGGAAAGGGACTTGCCCCATTCCAGCAGGTCTCATTCTAAACCTACTGGATCCACAAGGACCCTGCTTACAAGGCAGATCCCTTCTGTGGCACTGGGTGGTTTAGAAGGTCAGCATATGATGGGAGAGAGGACGACAACTCAACCCAAAACTGGGGGGTGAAAGTTGGAAATTCCCAGCACAATCTTAGGACATTTTTATGAAAAACACACAATGAATGACAAAAATATTGTAAATAGCCCTAAATGTATCAAAGTTCTGACAGCTGAAACACAGTAAGACCAAACTGATTACTCTGGTCTTCTGGCCTGTAACACTTCTCTAGCCTTCCAGGACGAACCTGGCACTGTGGACTAGCTAAGGTAGCCCTAGATACTTCGGAAACCTGCTTGGTGTGTATTTCATGTGCCTGGACGCTGTTCATATGCCTGGTTTGGCAGAAGGGCCCATTTCGTACATTTGAACCTTGGGGTCTGGGACAAAGAGGGCATAGCCAGTCCTCCTACTGAAGCAGACGTTTGATCAGAGCCCCCAGGCTGGAGAGGATGCTTCACAGGTACAAAATGACTTCCAGAGCCAAGACTTATCTCCAAACTGTAACTGTTAAAAGCTTTGGACTGTCTTACAAGAAACCAAGCCCTGCCTACCTAGCCTGTTGGAGCTGTGTTTTCTTGCCAGAATCCAGGAGAACCCCAAACCCAGCATGGACTAGCTCTGGTCTGTGGTGTGTATGGACATCTATGTCATAAACACCCCCAGCTGACTTCAGCCTACTCCAAAGAGGACACAGAGCACAGTGTTGGGGACTCCAGCACACCACCGAGATGGAGCGACTGACTTACCAGTGATGCTCAAAGCGTTGGCCACAGCTGGGAGTCCTGCAGTCGAAAGCCGACAGCAGCCACTGCTTTTGCGAGAAAGACACAAAGTTCAGCCGCACAGCCGTGGCTGGAGGGGAGCGGTGGACAGTGGACAGCCAATCGGAAGCAGCTCAGTGGGAAGCAGGGGAGCAGGGGCCTGGAAAGCTACCGGGAGACGGAGCTAACCTCCAGAGCTCACGTCTTTACTGCTTGCCAATTGGGAACAACGGTGAGGCGATTCAGCTTTTCCCAGATTGAGGGCAACACCCCCTATTCAGCTAAATAGGGCACAGTCCCTGAGAAGAAAGCGCTGGGAACACAGGTGGCCAGGCAGCAGGTCCAGAGCTCACACAGATGACCTTCATCGCTGTGCTCGGGGCCGCGTGGCTTTCTCTTGTTTCCCCAGCTGCACCCACGAGCACCCACCCCATTACAGCAGGTGATGCTTGTACTAACCAGGTCACAAGATCTAGAGTCACGTGGGCCTCCTTTTTCTTAATGGCTCGTAAAGAAGCCTAGAGCTAAGGACCCCTTGCCTAGCCGAGTCCCTGTATACTCAGACTCTTAGAGTATTGTTCAATTCTGTCTCAAGCGCTCTGTGATGCGCACACATGTATGAGAGATTTTTTTCCCACAGACAGATCTGATCCTGGGTGTTTCTTCCTTCTTGGAACCTTTCCTGGTGATCTGATGCCCCCTGGGTTCTCCAGCTGTATTTGCCGTCCTGCTTTTCCCCCACCCCACCCTTGGAACTTCATATTTTCCTTGCTTCCCTATTTGGGACCAATACCAGAAATCTTGAGATACACCTATAGTATTATCATTAGTATGTAGATTTAAAACTATCTTTTATTGTGATTAAATAAACGTAACCTAACTAACCCTTTGCAGCCTAGAATTCAGTAACATTTTAAGCACATTGCCTCTGTTAGGCAACCATCAACACTTTTCAGAAGCGTTCCATACCCTCTGTGAAGCTCAGTTACGGCTCAGTCAAGCCCTAATGCCCAACTCGTCTTAACCTGCTGACCCCAAATCTACTTTCTCTGTGAATTTATCTATTCTAGAAACTTCCTATAAATGGAGTCATTTAGCACAGCTTTTGAGTCAGCAGGGGTCTCCAAGGTCCATCCACGGGGAAGCAGGCTTCAGATCAATCTTCATCTGTTTCACGACTGAGTCTCTGGGCATGGGATGCCCCATTTCCCCATTCTCCTGCTGATGGACACTTGGGATGTTTCCACATTTGGGCACATGCTCAGGACACCACATGCTCCGAACAGGGGCCAACACTTGAAGTGTATTTCATCTGCCCCGGGGTAAGAGCTTGTTTCCACTGTGGGCCTAGCTGACTTCTCCTAATCTTTCAGAACCCTTCCTAAAGGTCAGTATGGTGGCACACGCCTGTAATCCCAGCACTTGGGAGGTGGCGGTAGGAGGATCAGGGGTACAAGACTTGCCGGAGTTCCATGAGATCCGTCATGAGGAAAAGAGACAAAGAAATAGAGGAAGAAAGGATGGAGGAGGGAGGCGAGGAGGGAAGAAGAGAGAGGAATGAATGAAGGAAAGAGAACTATGGAAAGAGAAGAAAAATACCTTCATAAATAGCCAGCGTGGCTTTACACACCTTAATCCCAGCACTCAGGAGGCCGAGGTAGGTGGATCTCTGTGAATTCAAAGCCAGCCTGGTCTACATAATGGGTTCCAGACAAGCCAGGGCTACACAGCGTAGCCTGTCTCAAGAAAAAGAAAAAAATAAGTTCATAAACAGTAAACAAAATGTGGTAAAATAGGAGCCCCAGCCTGCACCTTCCCCCTGGGCCCGTGGGTCTTTTCATGCCACCCCCTGTCCTATAGGCTTTCCCCACATGGGATGTGTAGGAAGAGCAGGAAGACTGAAGCCTCTGATTCAGAGACCCCAGCAGCCTGGACGTGACAGAAAGTTACATTTGATGCAAGGGCGGTAAAGCTGGGTCTACACTTGGTACCCAGATGGATGCTCAAGGGGCTATTCTCAGAAGGTAACGCGTGCACAGCCGGCTGTGGGGCCCCTTCACATGGGCCAGTGGATAGGAGAGGGATGGTAAGGCTGGAAGACAGATGGGTAGATGAGAGATCAGAGTGAATGGCCAGCTAGAACTTGCTGGCTTGCTAGTCACCAATGAACACGCAGCAGAACCTCGGCAAAGCCCTTAAATCACTGCGTTAAGTAGTAAGAATCAACTCGCTACAAGAAAGCTGAAACAAGGGCTCAGGAGATGGCTCACTGAGAGAGAGTGTGTGCAGTGAGAGCAACGGGACCTGAGCTCTAATCTTCAGCACGCGCGCGCATGCCCGCGCACGCACGCACGCGCACACGCAAGTGCACGCACGCAAACTGAGCATGGTCGTACATGCCAGTAACACTGGCAATGGAAAGCAGAAGCAGGACATCCCGGGGGCTCAGTGGCCAGACAGTCTAGCCAAAGTGGCAAGCTTCAGCCTCAGTGAGAAATGATCTTAATAAATAAGGTGGAGCGCAAGAGAGGACACCAGCTAACGTCCTCTCTGGCCTCCCCAGGCACACGCACAGGCTCACCCCTCCCCTCCCCGGCTCTGTGTGAGTACCACCCACCCTCCCCACATGCACAAGAGATGAAACAGTGAGATGCCAGCGTGCGATTCTATTTCATGCTTCACATGAACATAAACAGACTATAGAATACCAACAAGGACCCCATTGAGGGCTGAGAAATGTCATGACCTAACCTGAATTTGGTCAGAACCAGCTTGTCGCTGTGAGTCTGCCCCCAAGGACTGTCACTTGAAAGCCTCTTTGATTTCCTTTCCCTGCGCCAGAGCCTCAAGACTATGAACTGGATGCTGTCACTTTGTCTGGGTGGTGACATTCAGTGTGTAGGCTCAGAAGTTCCCCTATGACCCGAATCATGGGTCATCACCAGGCAGAATTCAAAAATTAGCCTCGCGGCCAGGGCTGTAGCTGAGCAGCAGAGTGCTCGCCCAGCGTGCACAGAGCCTTGGGTCTGCTCCCCAAGCACCTCCTAAGCTAGGCATGGCGGCACACACCTGTAAGCCAGCACTGAGCGGGAGGAGGCAGGAGGATCCGATGCCCAAGGTGACCTTCAGCTAGAGTAAGTTTGAGCACAGCCGAGGTCACATAAGACTGTCTTTCGGGCAGTGCCCCCTGGCATTCCTGGATCACCCTCCGCTATCCAGGTTCACACACAGGGCACAAGTGCTAACTGAATTCACTTAGAAAGGAAGGCCGCCCACCTAACCTGTTGCCACACGTCTATAATCCCAGCAAGGGGGATGCTGAGGTAGGAGGATCACAAGTCTGAGGCCAGCCTGGCTCTACTTGAAGACTCGCTGTTAAAGAGGGTGGGGTCCGGGGAGAAAGCTCTCAGGCACTGCAGACGATTTGGCTTTTCCATCTGCCTCTGTCTCATTCTGTTGTGTGGCCTCTATTGCTCAGCTTCACCTCGGACTCCCAATCTCACCGTCCCTCCCTTAGCACCACATATCCTTCTACCTGTTTCCTGACAGAATCTTCCATTCTAATTTATATTCTAGAACAAATGTTTGGAAATAGCTTATTGTATTGGATTTTAACTATATTTTATGTATATGTGCATTTTCTTTGCATTTATATATGTGCTCCATGTGCATGCCTGGTGCACACCGGAGGTCAGAAGAGAGCATTGGATCCCCTAGAACTGGGGATCTAGACAATTTTGAGCCACCTTATGGGAGCTGGGCATCAAATCTGGGTCACCTGAAAGAGTCATCAGTGCTCTTAGTCACAGGCCCACATTTCCAGCTCATATGCTATTTTTTATGAGTAATTATATTTTCCAAAATAACAATTTAAAAATATGTTATTATTTTGGATATTTTGAGACAGGGTTTCTCTGTGTAGCCCTGACTGTCCTGGAACTTGTTTGTAGACCAGGCTGACCTCGAACTCACAGAGATCCACCTGTCTCTGCCCCCCAAGTACTGGGATTAAAGGTGTGCGCTGCCACCGCCCGGCCTATTTTATTATTTTGTGGTTGGATGTTTTGCCTGCATGAATGTCTGTGCACCGTGCATATTTGGTGCCCCAGAGACCAGAAGAAGACACTGGATCCCCTGGAACTAGAGTTATACGGATGCTTGTGAGCCACCATGTTGGTGCTGGGAATCAAATCTAGGTTCTCTATTGAATCATCGCTCCAGCTCCCAAAGTAACCATTTTATGCAAAATTTAAAAGTCCAAAACCAGATATAATGGCATATCCCTGAATTTCCCAAAATTAGCAGACAGAACTAGGAGAATCATAAGTTCCAGGCCAGCCTGAGCTACATAGTAAGTTCAGGGATAGCCTGGGCTAAAAATCAAGACCCTGTCTTAAAAAACAAAAGGAAACTAACCCATCCCACCAACTCATGTAATTCATCACCCAACAGGTCAAAAAGGAAACTCATATATGATCTTATCAATGGTGCAAAGAAAACAACTTATGTATTTTATTTTTATTTTATATGTATGAGAGTTTTGCTTGCATTGCTTACATGTATGACTGTGAACCACGTGTGTGCCTTGTGTATGAAAGACCCAAAAATTCCCTGGAGCTGGAGTTAGAGATGGTTGTAAACCCAGCTGGGGATCTAAGCTGGGTGCTCTCCAAGACCAACCGGCACTCTTGACCACTGCGCTGTCTCTCCAGCCCAAGAACACTGACCTAAGATTAAAAAAAAAAAAAAAGACATACATTTGTGAGTGTCTGGGTGGGTCCGTGCACAGACGCCTGGGCTCCTCCTTGGAGTTGGTATTACAGACAGCTGTGAGCCACTCAACCTGGGTCCTGGGGACTGAGCCTGGGTTCGCTGGGAGAGCAGGTTAGCCTCTGGGTCATTTCTCCAGCACCCAATTCGTGAGTTTTTTCCTAAAAATCCACGCTGACAAAGTAATGATAAATGGGTTCAGTGGGAGAGCATGTCTCTAGGCTGGATGAGGCTCTGGCTTCCATCCTCAGGACTAAAAGCAGCAGCACCAACTGACTGCCGTCATGGGCTCACTGGTTATGCTAATCAGGTCATTATGCCCTATGTGCATGTGCTGAAAAACCAGCTCTGTACTCTGTGAACGTGTGCAAGGCAGCTACTATGCATCAGCTAAAAACAAACAAAAACAAACAAACAAACAAACAAACAAAAACCATTTTTTAAAATTTAGGTGGGAACTGTCTTAAAAAAATCAAGATGAATAAGATAAATTTTATCTACATTGATAATTAGTCAAGAAAACCATGAGAAGCCTGGAGAGCTGGTGTGCCTCTACCCTCTTCCCTCCGCTGAGAAGCAGAAGCAGGAGGACTGCTTCAAATTCAAGGCCAACCTGGTCTTTCACACCAGCCAGGAGTCCATAGAGAGACCCTATTTCCAAAGATGAGATGATCTCCAAGTGCATGTGTGCACACACACACACACACAGACTGCACCCACACAAACATGCACACACATGTAAAGAATAGGATGGTATGAAATAAGAGCCCCCAGATAACATTTGCCCCCGGGTGGGTTTTGACTGAAACATTCCATTGCCACTACTAACCCAGGGCTGCATTTCTTACCACTGTCAGGGTGCCCTTGTGAATCTAGGTGAGCAAGCCTCAAGCAGTGAAGAGCCCTTGGTCCTGTGCTCTCGAAAAAGCTAAAAAAGAAGGGCCACTGAGCCTGCTTCCCTTGCGGAGTCAGAGAAGTTCTGTGGGGCGAATGCAGCAGGCTCCCAGGGCTGACAGTTAACGGGCTGGGCTCTGGAGTTAACCCCAAGTCCCCTTTGACCCTCCCCTGCACCCCAAATCAAAGCAAAAGGCTTTAAAAATGAGAAATATTTTCCAGAGATAAAGAAAGGAAAGAGCTATGGACAAAGAAGCCGTGGCAGTGTCCTTCCTTCTGAGAGGCCTTCTTATGAGTCCCTATGCTCCAAATGGGACTCTCCTGTCTTCCTCAGAGGTGAAACACATCCTTTTACAGTAGAATTCAAAACTTCTCATTTAGAAAACAGAACCACTAACAGCAACAGCAAAACCAGAAAGAGGCAAAAACAAGAAAAAGAAAAGGGCTGGGGATGTGGCTCAGCTGGTAGAATGCTTGCCTGGCATGCACAAAAGCCCAGGGTTTGATTCCTGGAACTGAATAAACCAATTGTGACTGTGTGCATCTATAATCCCAGCCCTTGGGAGGCAAAGACAGGAGGATCAGAACTTGAAGGTGGTCCTCATCCACGTAGAGAGTTCAAAGCCAACTGGGCTATGTGAGACTCTCTTAAACAAAGGCAGAGATGAACAATTAAACATTTGCATTCAGAATCCAGAATCCAGGACTTGTACACCATACAAATCAGTTCTTTCCAGTGTCTTATATAGCCCAGGCTGGGGATCCAACAACTTCCAACCTCTAAAGGCTCCAGCTTAGGACATGGTATACACACACACACACACACACACACACACACACACACACGTGACAGGTGGCTCGGGGTGGGCAAAGCCCAGTAAGCCTGAAGGCTGAAGAATCCATAGGCGAGATTTCAAAGAAATACATCTGGGACTAGGCCGTACAGCGCAGCAATGCACACACATATGCACATAAATCTGCATGAGTGAACTAAGGTATGAACATCCATAGGGTGACAGAGACAGCGTCCAGTTTACTTTAGTATGGGTTGTTCTGAGTATGTGTGTTTTATCATTTTCTTGTATATGTGTTGTGAACATATGTGCACCTGAGTGTATTGTAGGTATCTGTGCACATGTGTGTTGTAGGTATTTGTGCACATATCTGTGTATTTGTAGGAATCATATGTAGACCTGGGGTGTTTTCCCATCATTATTCTCTCTCTCTCTTTTGATTTTTTGAGACAAGGTTTCTCTGCTTAACAGCTCTAGCTGTCTTTTTTTTATTTATATATTTATTATGTATACAACATTCTGCCTCCATGTATGCCTGAATGCCAGAAGAGGACACCAGATCTCATTACAGATGGTTGTGAGCTACCATGTGGTTGCTGGGAATTGAACTCAGGACTTCTGGAAGAGCAGCCAGTGCTCTTAACGACTGAGCCATCTCTCCAGCCCCTCTAGCTGTCTTGGAACTAACTCTTGTAACCCAGGCTGGCCTCAAACTCACAGAGATCCTCCTGCCTCTGCCTCCTGAGTGCTGGGATTAAAGGCATGCGCCACCACCACCCAGTCCCCCCCCCCCCCCTCTTTGAGACAAGGTTTCTCTGTGTAACTACCCTAGCTGTCCTGGAACTCCCTCTGTAGACCAGACTGACTTTGAACTCACAGAGATCCTCCTGAGAGCTGGGATTAAAGGCGTGCACCACCACTGCCCAGCTCTACATCTCATTTTTCGAGACAGGGTCTCTCATGGAACCTGGACCTTATTAATTAGCTACATGTACTAGAAAACAAGCCCCTAGGCCCACAGTGTCTACACACACAGAAGTGAGATTATAGGCATGGGCTGTCACACCTGACTTTCACGTGGGTTCTTCACTCTTACAAAGCAAGTGTAAGAGACCACTGAGCCATCTCTCCAGCCCATTTGTTTTTGACACAGGGTCTCATATGACCCAGATTAGCCTCAAACTCATTGTGTAGCCAAGGCTGGGCTTGAACTCTTGAACTCATGCTGTGATGATCTTTGGTACACAGATGGTGGCTGTTTGGCTTAGAGAACTGCTACAAAATGGGAATATCAAAAGAGTATCAGAAAAAACAGACCAAGAACTTACTGAACACACCAAGAGAGGGTAGGCCGTATTACTTATCAAATTGTCATCTGAGCACCCAATGTGTCAGAGGACTGTCCCTGGAGTTCAGCCCAGCTTGGTCCCCACTGCTGATGTGACCACTCAAGTTTCTATGTATTGGTTCACCCATGCCTTTGTCCATCAGGACCTGGACTTGGTCTCTGCGATTCAGCTCAACCCTGAGGCCTGGCTCAACCCTATGACTCTGCAGCCTTGTTCTGCTGTAGTGACCACAGACTCTCCAGCTGGATTCCTTAATATCTTTACTCATTTTTTTTGAAAATTTATTTTTATTGCCTGTGTATGGATGTTGGCCTGCATGTATGTCTATGTACCACATGTGTGTAGTGTCCACCAGAGGCACGAGAGGGTGTCAGGTCCTCTGGGATTGGAGTCACAAATGGTTGTGAGCAACCATGTGGGTGCTGGGAGTTGAACCAGGGTCCCCTGGGAGAGCAGCCAGTGCTCTTAACTGCTGAGCCATTTCTCCAGCCCCTTTCCCTAATATCTCATCCAAACATTACAGTGATTCTGCATCTGTATCAGTTACCTTCAGGAAGGCCTCCTTGAGCCCCTCAAATCTGCTGTAGCTTCTTTAATTCTTGGAGCCACTCTGTGACCTACATATATTCATATTTATAGATTAATTACCATCACTCTGTGATGTGTGATCTGAGAGTTCACATTAGTAATTAAAACTGGAATAAAAGAACCGCGTTTGGCAATAGCCAGCCATCGAGGGGAATTGAGACTACTTGGCAAACTGCAGCCAAATGGACTCGTGTAGTTTGTGAATTCGGCGTCATTAAGCAATTCTGACATTGTGGAAAGACATGTCCATCTGTGCCTCTAACACAGCTTACTCCAAACTGCACATTAGTGGTCCTGAGAGCTCGGGTCGTCCAGAAATGTCCAGGACAATCTGACAGCCTGGCAGGTGGAGTCCCCGGCACCTTGGGAGAGGAGGCAGCTGCTCTGCCTTCTGCAGTGTCCTCGGCTGTAAGTATAGAAGACGAGCCTTGCCTTGGGACAACGGTAGAACGCCAGTTTCTCTGTGCCTGCACACTCAAATTTACCTCAGGTTGGTGCTACAGTGCCAATCCCATGAGCTTCTTCAAGGGTCTAACTCTCCATAGTCATGTGACCTGACAATCCTGTCACTGTCCTTCCTGTCACCACAGATTTTTATTCCATTTTCTCCATGTCTACTCCACCCTCATTGATCTCCCCACTGTCTCTCTGACTCTCTGTGGCTCCCTCTAGCCCTGTCTCCTACCCCTCCTGTCCTCTAGGCTTACACTGGAGTGAGACGTCACTATTTTTCTACAGCATTTTGCGTGGGGGAAACACTTGATTTTGTTCTCAAAGAACCTGAACATAGGCTCATGTCCTATGGTGTGACATGGAAGCTTAAGTTTTAAACTGTATAACATGCAGCCAGGCTCACACAGTTTGTTTGTTGTCATTGCTGTTTTGTTGCTGTTTGTTATTGTTTTCTATTTTTCTTTTTTGCTTTGTTTTTGGTTTTTTTGAGACAGGGTTTCTCTGTCTACCCTTGGCTGTCCTGGAACTCACTCTGTAGACCAGGCTGGCCTCGAACACACAGAGATCCACCTGCCTCTGCTTCCCGGGTGCTGGGATTAAAACCTTGCACCATCACCACTGCCCTGTAAAAGTTTTGAAGAGCTGCAGCAGGACGGTTTGTTTGCTGTTTTCTCCCCAGGAAACAGTTTACAATAACAGGGCTACTGAGCAAGCTCCGGAAAGATTTACTCAGAGTCACGAGAAATCTGGAAATGTCTTCCATTTGGACACAGATGCTTGCAAAACGCTTGGAGGTAGGAAGGCTGCAGTGCGGATGTGTTCACTTTCACCCAGCACAGAGTAGAAAGTTCCAGCAGAGGGCAGGAACACCCTGGGGTACTGGACTGGGGAAGGGGCCTGGCTTGTATGATGTTGTGTGTGTCTCTGGGAGATGCTGATGGAACCTCAAAGGCTGATGAATCTCCTCTCCCTCCAGCCAATGGTGTTTAATTATCTGCTCGGTGTTTGGAAGGGAGGCCAAGTGTTACACGGAGTGGGGGAAGAGGGGCTGCAGGGATACGAGGACCCTACACTACTTAGCAACTGCCTAGCTTTTCCTGTGGTCCAGAAAGACCGAGGTCTCCATGCATCCTTGCATAGCAAGTCATTGGTTCAAAGCCCACGGAAGTCAGACCCTTCTCAGCCACCTCTGAGCTAGGGCTTCAGATCTCCCCACCCCCATCCAGTCACAGTTTCTTCAACTCCCCCCACCCCCCGCTTTCTCCAACAGAAGTCTGGGAATGGAACAACGGTCTCCACTTCGTCACGTTTCCAGCAAGGCTGCAGCATCCTTAAGAGACCGAGGACAGATAGACAGCCTTGGAGTCAGCTCTGCTCTAAACTATATAGTTGGACTACTTAGGAAATCTACATTTACAAAACTCACTGGGCAATTTAACCTGAACTCTCAGTTTCCGGTGCTTCAAAATGAGGCCCGTCCTACCTAGCACCCAGGCTTGCCTTGATATGAGGTCTTGCATATATTAGTTGTTGGTTCCTTTCCTCTGCCACCCCCTTCACTCCACCTCATGCCCCTCACAGAGATGGGCTGGGAAGTTACTTCCGCCAGGCGGCTCAGGTTGCAGCTAGGACATCCATCCCTAAGATGGGCAGGGCCATTTGACTCCTGCTGGCTGGCGTCTCTATAACTGCGTCTTCTAGGTTAGTAATAGTCGTTGCAGCTGCTCTGATGCAGGGGCATTCTGATACACCCCACATATAACCATTGATATATTATCTTAAGGAGCAGGGATAGGGAGGTGGCATCTTCTGACTCGGCTTAGCTAGGTTTGAAAAACACTGGCTGTAGAATTTGTAACTTGGACAAAGATAGAAGTCATAGAGGATCCAGAAATTGATGCCTAGTTCTCATCCACTAGTATGAAAACATATTTCAACCCATACTCTCCTAGACAGAATGACTTGTGTACTGGCCACACACGGATACCACTGCGCTGATGGTGAGAGCAACAAAAATGGATTCTAAAATACCTGACCTAGCTTTTTAAGTCCCGCGCTTAGAGAAGCTCATGTTCATGCACCATGCAATAGCCTATTTGTACAATAATGTAAAACCCACAAGAAGAAAAAGAAGAGGTGTCACATGGTCCCTAGAAGACAGTCCCCAGGAGCCTGGCTCACCCCACAGGCTCCTGTCTGCAAGAGAATACTGCAAACTTCCGAGAATGTGGAGACACAAGAGAAGAGACACTGGATATGAAAACCAGTGGTTCAAGAAGGTAGACACCTTGCGAGGGTCTCCTGAGCTTCCCACTTCCCCTTTTGTCTCAGTTACTGTTCTATTGCTGTGAAGAGACACTGGAATCAAAGCAATTTATAAAAGGAAACATTTAATTCGGGACTTGCTTACAGTTTCAGACGGTGAGTCCGTGCCTATCATGGTGGCAGCATGTTGGTGGACAGGCAGGCATGGTGCTGGAGCAGTAGCTGAGAGCTCACTTCCGATCATCAAGCAGGAGGCAGAGAGAGCGAGCCAATCGGAATGGTGTGAGCTTTTGAAGTCTCAAAGCCCACCCCCAGCGGCAGTCCTCCTCCAACGAGGCCACGCCTCCTAACCCTCAAATATATAAACCTGTGGGGACCGTTCTCCTTCAAGCCACCACAGCACTCCAGGAGACAAGGTTAATGGGCTCCATCTCTGATGGGTTTGTGAGTGATCACAGCTGTTTCGCTTCAAGACAGCAACGCCTTTGTCCAAACCCGGAAGAAAGATCTAGGCTGCGTTCTCCGAGCTCAGCAGTTCAGCGCCCTGGAAATGTTAGAGAAGAGAGATCGTCTAATGTTAAATTCAAGCTGAAAGACGCTTTGACTCCAGCCCCTAGCTGTCTGCATTTTGTATTGGTATCGACACGGGTACTCGTGGTGCCACAAAGCCTTCCTTGTTCCTGGCAATGCAATTGAGAAGAGGAAGCAATATGTGCAGTCTCTCTCCAGGGTGATGGAAGTGAGGCTTTCCCCTCCTAATAACCTCCCGTAATGGACTGAGGAGCGGCTGCTAAGTGAGTTCAGGGAAGGAGCTGAACTTTTTTTGAAGAGCTGCCAACACTCAAGTTAGCGTCGGAGGCAGATCTGGAAAGAGTACAAGCAACGTTGGCTTGTTTTTTTAAGATGGGCTGGCAGTGTAGCTCAGCGGTGGAGCTCTCGTCGGGTTTGAACAAAGCTCTGGCTTCGATTGCAGCATGCGTGTGCACACACACACTCCGACACAGATAGATACATGCAAAACTTTTCTTTGGACAAATTCGGCTGACTTTCCTCAGGAACGTAAGGCTGACACAGAAAACGCAAATACGAATAGGTGCGAGAATGTTCACAGCGCTGGGCAGCCCTGAGCTGCTGAAAAGAAAGCAGGTTACGCGCATGCTTAGAGTTGAGAAAACAAACAAGAAGGCATTTTTTTTGTGGGTGTGTGTATTTGAATTGTATGTTTTTTTTTGTCTAAAAATTCCTTAAAATGCTGAATAGTTTTAAAAATTAAGGTTAGTAAACGAATGTTTAAGGAAAACAGTATAAATAGTGCAAGACCAAAACATCCTCTCTCCTTCCCAGGGAGTTCTCTTGAGTTGCTGGTGATGGCCCCCAGACTTTATTGTCTATAATACTGAAGAGCTGATATTTTAATTAGGGGAGATTCAGGGTGACACGGTGTCTAAGAGTTTACATTCTGGAACCAGATTGCGTAGAACAAACTCTAACTCTGCCCCAAATAGCTGAGCGATGGTTCATCTTCACGGTCAATGTGGCAGGACCTAGAATCACGTGGGGACACACTTCTGGATGTATTCATGGGACATTACTTGAAAGGGTTTTATCAAGTGGGAAAATCCACCCTGTACGTGGGCCCAGCCATTTCATGGGGTGGCGGCCCAGCCTGAATAAAAAGGGGTCATGAGCTGAGCTCATAGGTCCATCTCTTTCTGCTTCCTGACTGTAAGCACGAATAATAAAAACCCAGAGACAGATATCAGGGTTCAACCTGAAGATCAGAGAAGCAAAGCAGCCAGTCACTAGAGAGCTCTTACTGCTATGAAATCTCCAGACTGAAAGAGAACGGTCTCATCCCGCCTTATATTCCTCTCCAGTGTTGGAATTAAAGGTGTGCACCACCACCGCCCGGCCTCTATGACTGACTAGTATGGCTGTTTTGCATTCTGGTCTTCAGGCAAGCTTTATTTATTAAAATTACAAATGAAATATTACTACACCTGACTGTGGATAATTTGACCAGCCACTTCACACTCCTGGTGCCCTGACTTTCCTGCCATGATGGAGGGTACCCTCATCCAGGGAGCCAATATCAACCCTGCCTTCCCTGGCTTGCCTTTGCAAGGAATTTTATCGCAGTAATAAGGAAGTAACTATGTGAGACCTAACCTTGGAAGACACACTGAATCATCCTCTATTTTCCCATCTGTGAAATGGAGGCCTTCTTTGTCAGACTTCTCATTGCCATGACACATAAGAGACCAGTGGACCAATAGGCAAAGACTGTTTTGGCCCAAATGTACTTGGCAGTTGTCTTTGGGCTGGTTGTATGTAAGGCAGGGCATCACAGCAGGAAGCGTGTGGCCCAGCCAAGTTGCTGGCTTACCTCATGGTACCTAGGAAGGAGAGAAATGAGAGAGGGAGAGGGACAAGATGGGGAAAGAGAGAGAGCGAGAGAGAGAATGCTTGTGCTAGCAAGTTCCCCCTTTCATTCCCCACAGAGGTCCCCGATCTATTGGCTGATGTGGCCCACATTCAGAGCCTGTCTCCCCCCCCCCCCAACCCCTCCGTTAATCTTCTGTGGAAGCGCCCTCACAGACACTCCACAGTGTCTTGCTAAGCTGCTGGGTTCTTCTCAGTCCAATCAAGATAGACCATCCCAGAGCTAATCATAGCGTGTGATGATCACGTGAGCCAACCGGCACTGAGCTGCTGGGATGCTGCTTAGTGCCCGGGTTCTCAGCCTTCCTAATACAGTGACCTCAACACGGTTCCTCAGGATGTGGTGACCCCGAGTCGTAAAGTTATTCCATTGCTACTTCATGACTGTAGTTTTGTTCCTGTTATGAATTGTTAATATCTGATATGTGACCCCTGTGGGACTGCGATCCTCATGTTGCTAGGCACTGTGGTCGTGTTGCTGACTCTGCTAGAGATCTTTTTCCTGTTGTATCTTCTTTATTTCTGACATAGTTAGGTTTTCAGTCTGCTGTGCTGAGGCTTGAAGTCAAGGGCTCTACCCTGAGCTGCACCCTGTGCTCGGCAAGGGCTCTATCCTGAGCCACACCCCATGCTACGCAAGGGCTCTACCTTGGCAGCTTCTTCACTGCTGTCACAGACAGTGGAGGGACCAACATGGTTCCCAGCTCCAGTGGCAGCAGTGCCATGGTCCTCCAAGACTTGTTCTGGCAAGACATTCTTTTCATAGTAATTTAAACTATTTTTCTTTTATGTGCATTGCTGTTTTGCCTGTATGAATGTCTGTGTCCGATCTTGAATAACAGACAGCTGTGAGCTGCCATGTGGGTGCTGGGAATTTAACCTGGCTTCTCTAGAAGAACAGTCAATGCTCTTAACCACTGAGCCATCTCTCCAGTCCTATGGCAAGACATTCTGATCGTTGTTTTTCCTTTCTCCTCTCAAGCACCTCAGAATCGTGAGGCGTGACTTTCTGCACCCTTTCCATTGGAGATTTAAAGCGACGCCCAGCCCTCTAGGAAACAATTCAAGATGTAAACGGTCACATTTTCTAAGTACCGCAACGGTAGCATTATGCCGGCAAATGACAAGTGGCTTGACAAAGAAAGGTGACAGCACCTTGGAATATTAGTTCCAGAGGAGATAAGGTTGAAATCCATACTCTAGAGTGCTGCAGTTTCTGGGGCGGCTCATGAAGAACTTCATGTTGCTCACAGGACACCGCGTGAGTCCATCCTTGCGGTCTCAGCAGCACTTGAAGTCTACTGCCTTTCTCATCCAACCAGCATGCAATCTAAAAACGTGTCACGAGGGGGCGCCATTACGTTCCAGATGCTTAACTAGACCAACCTTTGGGGCCTTTACCACTTCCAGCGGGGGAGGGAGCCGTTGGAGGGGCCAAGAACAGTTGTCAGAGGCATCTGAAGCATGGCTACCCACCACGGGGGAATTCCTTAGGGCAAACACATGCTGCAGAAGCAGTCTCATCATTCAGCTCTGAGTATATTTTGTGCAAATGTCCCCATATCACATCCAACTGAGTAGCACTGAAAGTTGGAAGCTTTGCTAACTGAACGCTTCCCAACACGTGACAGTTATTAATAATATTCAGTTCCATACTGTGACCATGTGGAAAAGGAGGATGTCGTGGACAGAAAGCCAAAGATGGGAGGCAAAGAGAAGGCGTGGAAGCATAGAATGGAGGAGACGGAGAAGGGCGCTAGGCAGGCAGCGAGGGAGTCAGAACCCAACAAAAGGCGGCAAAGTCAGTAGTAACGTCCTTCACTTTTTCCTATCGCAATCTCCAGAGGGATCTGAGAAGCTGCGGGTCTTTGCCCACACGATAGATGTGTGTCCATGCCACCAATCCGATGCAACAAGGCAGGAGGTGGGGAGATGATGGGGAGAGCCACCAGGGAAGAGAACAAACAGCAGAGAAGGACCACAGCCATCTTCATCCACCCCCATCCCCAAGGGCAATCCTGGGCTACACAGAAAATAGGGAGTCCCTCAGTGCCTTTCCATTGCTCTAGCCTGTCCCCTCTCAAATCACACACACAGACAGGAGCCTTGCTCAAACTGTGTACAGGGACGCCTGTCCTCTTGCAGGCCACTGGCTGCCTACCCTGGCCTAAAACCAAAAGCCCTTGGTTTTCATTATACAATGGAGGAGACTCAAACAGATGAAAACAGACATTTTTAAATCAATACACTGTTGGCTCAGAAGTTGTTCAGGAGGAAGTAGTCTTCCCAGATCCCAGAGCGATGACAGGAGGGGCTTCTATCAAGACAGTGACCATGGGCTGCCAGGACTTGGGTGCAGGAATGCAACTTCGTTTATGACCGGAGGGCAGCTATCAGCCAACACGCGTGAGCCAGACCTCCACCAATCTCTTCCCTTCCCTGGGAGCACCAGCTGCTCACAGCCTCAAGGGCATCGCAGCCTTGAGTGCCACTGTGTTTGGCTATGAGACGGTCCTCATGTAGCCCAGACTAGACTTGAATTCAGTATCAGCCACGGATAAGCTCGAACCATCTCGTTTCCACCGCCCCAATGTTGTACACGAAGCTGGAGATGAAAATGGGGCTTCTGGTGTGCCCTAGGCGAGCACTCTTTCAACTGTGACCCACCCCCAAGTTTCTTTAACTCCAACAGAATAAATGTGCCTCTGGGCTTCATGGGAGAGTTCTTCCGCGAGGTAAGGAGCTGTAAGCGAAAGGTACTCTTGCGTCTGAAGCAAGAGTAACGTGAGAAATGGAGTCCCTGGATGAGGCCAGCTTTTACAGGAATCAGGGCTCCTAACATTTCCTAAGCCAGTGTTGTTTTCTTAGGGGTTATATTTCTTAAGTATCTGGAGGGTGGGGGACAGGCTTCCTCGGAGAACAGAGGCTTCACTTTGGTTGACTAGGAACAGACAATGTCCACATTCAGGGGATCAAGGTGGGCCGGCCAGGGGTAACTAGCTAAGGACAAAAGGTACAACTCAACCGTGACGATTCTGAGCAGAACGACAAGCTTTCTTCCAGCGACCTGACCCTTTCCAGAGAGAGGTGTGGCCTGGGCTGTGACTCTGAGGTCGCTTTCTATCGAGGTGAACCCGAAGTTTGCGGGCACCGGCTCTCTGCCAAGCCGACAAGAGAAGGCTCATGGCCAGAGGCCTGGAAGGAGCGCCTCCCTCCTGTCATTCAGCAAGGGATGCTCATTAGAGCGTCCGCCCACGAGCCTGCTGCAGGTGCCTGCAGACTTCACGCTCGCCCACCGTGTACGGGCAAGCTGATGTCCTCTGAGGGTTTCTGGAACAGAAGAAAACAAGAGAGCTAATCTGGGGGAAGTTTCTAGAATAGTTCCTTAGCACCTGCTTATCTGTCCAGCTGTGAAACCGGGTTCATTTGTTGCCTGGAAACACGCGGAGCTTAGCAAAGGGTGGTCCTTGGGCCACAAGCAGCAGACTTATGCACACATTTAGAATCCCAATTCCACTCCAGATTTACGGAACCAAGACTCTCCAGCCTGCTCTTCTATGACGCCCCCACTCCAGGCGGCTTTTAGGCAGGTAAAATGCGAGAATCTATTTTAGTGAAGGGAGCATTTCTCTGAGACTCAGGGCAGATGTTTTTCTAGTCCTGTTTTCCCTCCACCTGCGGGTCTCAGGTCAATCATCGATTGGTGGGTTCAGGGGGCAGTAAATTACAGCCCTGGAACCAAATCTGGCCCATTGCTTGCTTTATAAATAAAGTTTTATTGGCTCCAGCCCCACCCATTCAACATGTATTATTATCAGTGAAACATGTATGGGTAGCTTGTGGACTCCGGGGGCAGAGATGAGGAGCTGTGAGCATTTGCTTTTATTAGTAAGCTTAAGATACCCTCACAAACTTAGCCTGTTCCCAAGTTAGATGGTTTCTAGGTGCTATACGAAGAATGTAATATACCCTTTAGTTTCACGGGATCCCAGTGCTTGGGCGATACTCTGTCTCCCTCTGGCTTTGCTGGGATGGCACATTGGACGTGGATTATGATCACGTTCAACTAGGTTGCTTTCCAGAGTCTGTGAGACTGCTTCTGCGGAGAACACGAACTCTTCGCTGGGCCTACAGATACCCAGCAGGTGACTGGACCAGCTTCTCTGTCTTCAGATTGTGTCTATCTTGACCATGAGGTCAGTCTCTACTCGGTTCTGTATGTAGACATGTCGATCATTCAAGAAAAATTGATTTTGTCCCCCCTTCCCCCGGAACTATAATACCCTGGGAGCTTGCCCTAGCCTCTCTACTCCCTGCTCCAAGGCTAAGCTATCTTATCCAGCAGCCATGACTGGACAGGAGAGGTGAGAAAAGTGACCTAGTTCCTGGGTACTACCGCCTATTCCCAGGGAAGCCGGGGAAGGTCCCCCCTTTTCTCAGCCTATCTCTATCCTCCATTAGCCCTACACTCCACCTGAAACCCCGCGATTCCCTCAGCCCTCTTCTGCTCCTGAAGTTAGCTCAGAAGCAGAGGGTCTGCAACTCTGCTCGGTGGTCACTGGACACACCACAGCCTCTCTTTCTCCCTGCACTTGTCTCGGGGATTAACTCCTGCACCTGGGCTTAGGGGTGTAAGGCCTCCCCCAGTCCAGGAACTCTTTCGAAGAGAATTACTCTGCCTCTATAGACGTTGCCATCGGTGCTGAATCAGCCATTTCTTTAGCTGTAGGGACGGCTAGGGAGAGGGAAGGAACAATACAAGCCATGACGTTTACAGACTGGGTACTAAGTGATGGGAACAAGCACCACAGAAAAGCAAACCAGAAGGTAGGAAAGACAGCAGGAGTCCCCGCTTAGGGTCTGGATTAAGTTGGTCCAGGGTGATGTAGTCTCAGACTCAGGTAGATTAAGCGCCTTCTCAAGGCATTGCCCATTTCAAGCTCCCAGGCTATAACACAGATTCATTGGCCTTACCAAATACCCTACCTGTACCTCGCCCATTTAGAAACACAGATGCCGATCTGTGAATTAACCCACGCTGATAAGCTAATGGAGAAGAGGGCTCTTTCTCAAGTAGAAAGGGACATTTTACCTGCACCTCTTATCTAATAGCATTTTAATGCCTCCGTCTCTTTAACATCGAGAACTTCAGTAAAATAAATTCCTGAGCGTCTACCAGTCGAGAGCAGGGGCCATGCGCCCCGTTCCTGCACCAATCCTCCGGCACATTCTCCTCCCCCTCCTGTCATGCCCACCAGTTCTTACTACTCGGCCACCCTCCTTCGCTCACCGGAGAGTATAGCTCCTGGTTCTGCTTTCTTCGGTCAACAGCTCCAACCCTTGTCCTCAGCACTTCAGGGTCCACCTCCTCTGTGCTACCTTGCTCGGTCTGCCTCTTATTCAGATTCTTGACCTGCCATCTTAGAAATGACTTAAATTAAAATCAAACCCCAGAGTGTCCCCTCACGGACCCCTGTTCCCAAGCCACGCCACACACTTTACAAAGCTTGCCTGGAGATCAGAGGGCAGAGCTAGCTCCGTCACTGGTTCACCCTTTAATCCCAGCACTTGGGAGGTGGAGACCGGAAGTGATGCGGTGGGGTTTTTTGAATAGAGGAATGAGAGAGGAAGGAACAACTGGCAGCTGCTCCGAGTTCTCTGCTCTTCCAGGTTTTAACCCCAATATCTGACTCATGGTTTTTATTGATGATAATTGACTAATCACGCTGCACAAAACTGTTGTGAACTCTCCCGAGGACAACAGCTTGTTGGGAGCTCCCAGCCCAGGGAAACCAGAGCCTAGAGACAATGGATCATGACATAAACTACAATAGCCCTAGAGACACCAAGAGCAGAGTCAGCGGCAGGAGAGAAAGGAAGGCGCTCCAGCTTGTTTGCCTGTCGCTGGGATCCAGCCCTGACCAAAAGCAACCTGGGGAAGCAAAGGGTTAACTTCATCTTACACTCTACAGCCCATCATCTAGGAAAGCCAAGACAAGGGGGCGGGAGGGAGAAACTGAAGCCCAGATCATGAAGGAGCCCTGCTTTACTGCCTTGCTCCCCTGATCCTGCTCAACTGACTTTCTTTGGTATACATCCAGGCCCTGTAGGGTAAAAGGGTCATCGAGAGAAACCCACTCTGGCTCCGAACCCACAGCCAGCTAAAGAAACCCACCCCGAACCAGTGAAAGAAATACTTCCAGCCCTGAACCCGAACCAAAGGAAAACATCCAAACTCTGAAACCAGAACCAAAGAAACACATTTTGGGCCCTAGAACCAGAGCCAGTGAAAGAAATATACCTTAGCCCTGAAAATGGAGCAAAAAAGCTAAAAAGACTCAGTGAAAGAAACACAGTTTGGCCCTGAAATCAGTCAACTCTGTCCCTGACCAACTAAACTAACCAATCCCGGAGCAACAGAAAAACTTCTCCCTGGGAAAACTCCGCCTAAGAAGCCCTACGTAAGCTCCTCTGCCTGTTCAGTTGCTGGCTGTGCTCTCCCTCCCTGGCAGGGGCGGCCACTCTCCTGGACTCCTCCTTCCCAAATAAATCTCTTCCTCAAAAGAGTCTTGGGTGATGATCTTCGTTCACCCAACGAACAGAAGAACCTGGCTGAGGTATCCCTTAGGGGCTGAGCAAGGTTGAGTGTGGGGGGGGGGGAAGTAACTTTTTTTTTTGTCACAGCCAGAGGAGATGACTACATTACTGCAAACAAATGAGTACTAAATGAAAGAAAGAAAGTTACTGGATGGTCCTAGAGACTTGAAACATTTCCTAAAATAATTTCCACCAATTGACAAGAAAAACAATATAAATAATGACCCTTCACTCTAAAACTTACAACTCTGACATCTAAAACAGACTCCCAGTTGATTGTCTTGTCTGCAAAATAGCTCCTATCAGCGAACGGGAGAAGGAAGGGTTTTTATTAGATGGGAAGGATTTAGTTTGCTTGAGTACCTCCAGACTTGCTAATTAACTTTAATACTACAGTAATGGCTCCAGGAAGAAAGCAATTTCCCGGAGCCATGTGGCCTCAAGAACTTTCAGAAATGCTCGTCCTCACCCTGGGACTTATCTCTGTCTTTATGACCAAGGCTCACGCGGACTGCACTCAGCGGGTGACTGAGGGGCGCGTGCATCACCCACAGTTCCTTCAAACAGGCTCAACCATGTCCAATCTGTTGCCAGAGACCAACTTCTCTCCTGGACATATGGGAAAGCAGAAGCTGCCTCCAGACACAGTGCGTGCATTTATGTCCCATATTTAGCAAACACTTTTCCAACAAGTCTGCTGTCAAAAAATTCCTAAAATATCTATGATCTGTTGATACACTTCCCGGGCCCTGCTAGGATATTTCTAGTGCATTTATTATTACGTAGCAGTTCATCTAATGGTGTGTGTGATGGTAGACTTGAACAACCTCCAAAGCCATGCCAAAGATCCACTGTTAAGTCTCTGTTGCAGCGCAGATGACGGTGACTCATTAGGGACCTTAGCCAAGAGCTCCCCATGTCCAAATATTTCAAAAACACTTTTGAGCGCCTGACTTTGGGGATTTTGCCTTTTAAATTAAATGGCTTCACATATAATTCTCTTTTGTGACTACGTCCCAGGAGCACACAGAGATCAGGTAACAGAGCTACGTTCCCTAAGTATTCCAATCCTTGGCATACTTGAAAATCTCAGTATTTTCCTAAGGCCTGACATCTTCTTACATGGCCACATTTGCTGGTGGCAACGCAGGGTCGATGCAAACACATGCCTGGTTAGATGAACAGAGGAAATGGAATGGTTTGGGAGGGGGAGAGAGTATTAAGAATGGAAGTCTCAAGGTATGAAAATAAATGGAAAGAAAACAGGTTTAGAAAATGGGGGAAAGCCGGGTAGTGGTGGCACATGCCTTTAATCCCAGCACTCGGGAGGCAGAAGCAGGCAGATCTCTGTGAGCTCGAGGCCATCCTGGTCTACAAAGCAAGTTCTGGGACAGCCAGGGCTCCACAGAGAAACCCTGTCTCGAAAAACAAACAAACAAAAAGAAATGGCGGAACGTCCCCCCGAAAGGCACAGGGGACAGGCTGCCCTTACTGAATCTCCATCCTGTCAACAGCCAACATCACCGGCCAGCTCTATGAACTGTTCGAGTTTTAATGGATTCCTTGGGCCACTTCCCAATACTCATTTAATTGCCTACAGTTTGCAGACATGCAAATGTGAGGTTCCATATATTCATTTTTTATTGCTCTTCTAACAAATAATTCCCACTACAGGGTTGAACAACACAGGTCAGCTATCCTACAGTTCTGTAGCTCTGAAGTTGGAGGTCTCAGGGGCTTAAATTTAAGGTGCCAGCAGTTCCTTTTTGGAGAGGAGGGTGGGGCTTACTTTGTTCTTGCTGACTGTCACTGAGAGCTGCCTCCGCCTCTGAGTGGCCACTGTATCCACTGTGGCATCTTTCGTCCACCTTAAAAGCCAGAGACGGCAGAGTAAGTCCTTGTAGTGTGGCATCTTTTTCATCCCTCTTCACAATCAAGGCCAAAAACATTTGACTTTTTTTTTAACCAAATCATGTGACTAGATTGGGACCCCACTGATAATCTGGGACAGTCTCCCTAATCATTTCCACAAAGCCCCTGCAATGGCTAATCTTGGTTGTCAATGTGCTGGACCTGGGAGACAGAAACCTCAGTGGAATAACTGTCTCCATCACAATGGCCCATAGACATGTCTGTAGGTCTTTTTTTAGTTTTTAAAAATTTATTATTATTATTACTATTACTACTAGTTGATGTACAGGGATCCAGCCCCGTGAGTCGTCCTGGGCAGGCAGGCTTAGGCAGCATTAAAAAAAAGTTGCTAGGGGCTGGAGAGATGGCTCAGTGGTTAAGAGCACTGGCTGCTCTTCCAGAGGTCCTGAGTTCAATTCCCAGCAACCACATGGTGGCTCACAACCATCTGTAATGAGATATGGTGCCCTCCTCTGGCATGCGGGCATACATGCAAACAGAATACTGTATACATAATAAATAAATAAATCTTTAAAAAAAAAGTTGCTAAATGTGAGCGTGGGATGGGGGCAAGCCGGTAAGCAGCGTTCCTCCCTGGTTTCTGGGCTAAATTCTTGCCCTGACTTCCTGTGATGAGGAACTGTAACCTGTAAGCAGAAATGAACTCCTTCCCCTTCAGGTTGTTTTAGGTCATGACTTTTATCACTGCAGCAGAAAAGCAAACCAGAATAGTCCCTTTGCCAAATCAGCAGAATGTTTACAGGTCCTGGGGACGACAGGCCAGGCATCCTCTGAGTGTGTATGAGGGTGTCAGTCTGCCAGAGTCGGGGCTGCTGTGCAATCTGAATCCTGAATTGCTCTTTCTGAGAGACTTAGATGAAGCAGGAGGCAGGCATGCGCTGCCGAGGGCTACTTTCTTTGTGCAAAATATATTAGCAGAGTCTAGTTTTCTTCTGAGAACATTAAAATTTGGAGGGTCAATAAGAATGGATCAGACCCCTATATAACAACTGCTAACATATTCTTTAAATCAACTGCAGGAAAAAAGTAAAAAATAAATCAGAAGATTTTAGAAAACATCTAGAAATCATCTTAATTTAGTACTTAGAAAATTTTAGAGCCAGGTGTGGTGCTTCAGATCTGTAATCTCAATATGTGGAATTCTATAACAACGACAAACAAAAACAGTGCGGCTGGAGCGTTCATTTTGAGATAATTATAGGTTTAAATGCAATTTAAAAAAATGATATTTATCTTAGAGTTCCTATAGCTGTGAAGAGACTCCATGACCAAGGCAAAAGAAAGAAAAGCGAAAGAAAGCATTTGATTGGCGCTTGCTTGCGGTTTCAGAGGGTTAGTCCCTTTATCGTCACTGCAGGAAGCATGGCGGCATGGCATGCAGGCAGATGTGGTGCTGCAGCTCAGAGTGCTACAGCTGGATCAGCAGGCAGCAGGAAGAGCAAGACACTGGCCCTGGCTTGAGCATTGGAGACGGCAAAGCCCACCCCAGTGACACACTTCCTCCAACAAGGCCACTTCTAATAGTGACACTCCCTGAGTCTAGGGAGCTATTTTTATTCAAGACACCACAATAGCTACACCCAAGACACCACAATAGCTACACCCAATTTCTCCCAACGGCAACATTTCTTTCATAAACACAACACAATATCAAACCAGGAAAACTGGTTTCGAGAGAAATGAAAAACCGGTCAGAGTGACCTAATTGTTTTCTGCCTGAATCCCGCTGTCTAGGCTAGGCTAACACACTTCATACGTGACAAGGGCCAGGAGCTGATAACAACTGGGAGAGCATTGCCTCACGGATAGCCAAGAACTGACCAATTAAACTGTCCATAGTATGTTTCATCCTCATGCCCCAAGGACAGATAGGAACGCACCAACTGAGAACACACTTATGTTCATACTTCATTTGCATAATGATATCATGCTTATTGAATTTTATGCCCTTTTGTAATCATTTGCTGTCCTCAATTAGGTCTGGGTATGCAAATTAGGTGAGAACTGGTCGTCTTGCAAGATTGTCTATAAAAAATGTCCTGTAATCTCTGGAAGGGAGCTCCTCCAGCCCTCACTGCGTTGAGTATGCTGGATGAGTTCCTTGCCTAGGCTCATACTGTGCTTTGGAATAAACCTTGCTTCTGCATCCACGTCCTGGATCCCTGGTGGTCTCTCTGGGGGCCAAGAGTCTGGGCACAACAGTTTGATAGCTACAATCTGTCTTACTCAGATTTCTTCCTTATAGAATTATTCTCTCAGGTATATACGCATATCTATATAGTGTCTCATAGGTAGACCTGAGTGGGTACTATCACAGTCAAGGTGCAAACAATTATAGTTTTGGGGGAATTAGGTGTAACACGAATTCTAATTGGTTTTAATAATAAAAACTCATAGTCAGCTATCAGGGGATGAAAGCTGAAGGATCAGAGAAGCAGAGCGGCAGCCACTGGAGTTCTTACCTCTGCCAATGCTCAGACCAAAGGGGGGATGCTGTCCTCAGACTGCTCCTCAGATGGTCTCTTCCTGCCTTACATCCTCTCTCTGCTTGGCCGTATCACTCCTTTCTCCACCTACATAGTGCTGGGATTAAAGGCATATAATCTCAAATGCTAGGATCACCTTTGTGTGAGCTCTGTTTTTCTTTTAGACTGGATCAATTTTGTGTAGCCCAGAAGGGCCTTGAACTAAAAGAGGTACGTCAGCCCTTGTCTCCCGAGTCCTGGGATTTAAGGTATGTGCCGCCACTGCTTGGCCTCTAGTGGCTTGGTTCTGCACTCTGATCTTCAAGTGAGCTTTATTTGTTCAAACATAAACAAGAATTATCACTACAATTGGAGCCTTGCTATGTCTGCTACCCAGGCTGGCCTCTAACAACAGATATGTATGGCCACAACCGGTTGGATGTAGTCATTCCCCCCCCCCCCCCCCCCCCCCCCCCCGGGACAGGGTTTCTCTGTTTAGCAGCTCTGGCTATCCTGGAATTTGTAGACTAATCTGGCCTCAAACTCACAGGGATCCACCTGCCTCTGCTTCCCAAATGCAGGGATTAAAGGTGTGCGCCACCACCACACCCACTGGATTTAGTGTATTTAAAATAGATTTATTGGAGGGGGGGTGGGAAGAGAGAGGGCTTAAGTTACTAGTGGTCATAAGCTGCCCAGTGTGAGCACTGGGAACTAAACTTGGGTTGTTTGGAACGACAGACATTTCTCCAGAGCCTGAACTTAGTAATTTTAACAACTATATTATTTGATGAAAGGATCCCACAGCTAAAAGCCATTGGCTTAGCCCAATAGTTTCGTTTGGGAAAGAAGAAGCTTGTGTACATGAACCTGTGTGCTTCTAGCACATGCTGTGTGATGGTGCTCATTCTACCAGTGACCAGCGCTGGCAACGTTAACCAGCAAACAACATAAAACATACACAAAAACAAACCTTCTCACCTCTCCTGTTAGGGCCCAGTTCTAGCCCGGACCATAAATTACTTCTCTAGACCAGATCCCAACATAAATCCTCTCTCTTAACTGGCGTGGAGGAGACAGAAATAAAGTGCAGTTTCTATTACAATACCTTCTATCATATTATTTTCTCTCTTATTTTTATCAGTGTAGACATTATATGTACCTTTGCTCATTGTTGTATCTATTGCAGTATAATAGAGGCTCAGTAAATACTGGTTGAGAAACACACCCAACAGTTTTCTCATAAGTGGATAATTTCTTCTGTGGATTTGTTTTCAAACACGGGAAGGCAAACCATGACGTAAGGTCCCTCTGGTAGTTAAAAGAGACCTTAGAAATCATAAGATCCAATCTCACATGCGGAAGACAGTAGTGGGAGAATCTCTGTGAATTTGATGCCAGCCTGGTCTACATGGTTCCAGGCCACCTAAGTACCAGTCTCTCTCTCTCTCTTTTTTTTTTGGTTTTTCGAGACAGGGTTTCTCTGTAGCTTTGGTGCCCATCCCGGAACTAGCTCTTGTAGACCAGGCTGGCCTCGAACTCCCAGAGATCAGCCTGCCTCTGCCTCCCGAGTGCTGGGATTAAAGGTATATGCCACCACCGCCCAGCCCACAGTACCAGTCTTAAAAAGAAATCACAGGTCTGTACTCATTTCAGGAACACACTAAAATCAGAACAGTAAAGAGATTAGCATGGCACCTGCCCAGCAGTCACAGGTGAGTTCTATTTAAAAATGAAATCCTAGGGGCTGGAGAGATGGCTCAGTGGTTAAGAGCATTGCCTGCTCTTCCAAAGGTCCTGAGTTCAATTCCCGGCAACCACATGGTGGCTCACAACCATCTGTAATGAGGTCTGGTGCCCTCTTCTGGCCTGCAGACATACACACAGACAGAATATTGTATACATAATAAATAAATATTAAAAAAAAATGAAATCCTAAAGTTCAACTGCCTCCCAGCCTTGGATTGGATGATGTCAGTGTCCCACTGCTCCGCAAGGCCTTGGTTCCACTTTGTGATGAAAGGCTTCCTGTAAGTTGAGTGTAAAATGTCCCTTTGCCATTGGTTCTGTTTTACAGCTACAGGAGAATTCTTTCCTAGGAAGACTTCCTAGATCCAAACCGTTTCTGCAAGCAAGACTTGCCCTGTTCTCCCTGCAACTTCCTGTAGTTGTCCTTCGCCAAACACCTCTGACGTGACTATCACAGAATAGCCACCCACCTCGGGTTTTATTGAATCAGCAAAGGGTTGCACACTGTGTTCTCCTCTCTGTCCTTTTAATTCTAAATTTACTTTGAAACGCTTTTCAATGATTGAGAGCTCTAACTGTCCATTCAATAACTATGTAGGTATGTATATTTATCTGTTGTTGAAACGCTGTATTTTTTTTAATTATTTTTATTTTATGTGTATTGGTGTTTTGCCAGCATTTCTGTCTGTGTGAGAGTGTCAGATCCCCTGGAACTGGAGTTACAAACAGTTGTGAGTTGCCATGTGGGTGCAGGGAATTGAACCCGGGTCTTCTGGGAGAGCAGCCAGTGCTCTTAACCGCCGAGCCATCTCTCCAGCCCATTTGACTTTCTGCTGTGCACCAGGCATGTGAAACCAGTAATTCTTAATATCCCATCAGTTCACTTCTAAACAAAACACTTACGATGGAGTGTTTATTATTTATTATTTTTTTTATTAAGTGTTTTATGTTTGCTAAATTTAAGGTGTTCACTCTGAAGCCATAGGCCTCACCTGAGGTGGTCACATAGCCTTGCAGACAGGCTGTCTCTGCCCTAAAAAAGGGTCAGGATGTTGTTGCTCCTTTCTTTGTAATTTGGAGGATGCCGTCTAGAGATGCTGATTCAAGCCTACGTGACAGCTACATACACAGCAGACAGGTAGATGCAGACGTGACAAAACACCATTCACCTGGTTACCTAGGAGACAGGTCTGGTGTATTTTCCCGCTCAGTTTATGTGTTGGTATAAGCTATTTGGGGAATAAACAAAGAAAATTTCTTCAGGATATGAACTCAAGACTTCATGAGGCACATGATAGATAGTGTAATATAAACTGCACTATGATAGAGACAGTGTAATATAAACTGCACTGTGATAGAGACAGTGTAATATAAACTGCACTGTGATAGTGTAATATAAACTGCACTGTGATAGACAGTGTAATATAAACTGCACTGTGATAGACAGTGTAATATAAACTGCACTGTGATAGACAGTGTAATATAAACTGCACTGTGATAGACAGTGTAATATAAACTGCAGGGTGATAGTGTAATATAAACTGCACTGTGATAGTGTAATATAAACTGCACTGTGATAGAGATAGTGTAATATAAACTGCACTGTGATAGATAGTGTAATATAAACTGCACTGTGATAGAGACAGTGTAATATAAACTGCACTGTGATAGACAGTGTAATATAAACTGCACTGTGATAGAGACAGTGTAATATAAACTGCACTGTGATAGACAGTGTAATATAAACTGCACTGTGATAGAGACAGTGTAATATAAACTGCACTGTGATAGTGTAATATAAACTGCACTGTGATAGACAGTGTAATATAAACTGCACGGTGATAGACAGTGTAATATAAACTGCACTGTGATAGATAGTGTAATATAAACTGCACTGGTAAACTTCATGTACTGCCATGGAGAGACAGCTCTGCTTGTCTCTTCATTGAGAACACCTCGTGATGCAAGACCTCCACTGTCATTTCTGCTGGATGCTGTAAGCTCCCACACTGATGTCTGTAGCATAAATAATAAAAACCCAGAAACAGATATTGGGGTTCAGCCTGAAGATCAGAAAAGCAAAGCAACCAGCCACCGACTCTAACCTCTATCTCAGACTGAAAATGGGCAAGATCCACAAATTCTGAAGACTCCACACCCCACATTCCACTGAGCTCCTGTCTCTTCCTCCGACATTCTTCTCTCTGCCCAGGCATATTGCTCCTGTCTCCACCTCCCTATTGCTGGGATTACCTTTGTGTGAGCTGTTTTTCTTTTAGTCAGATTCAATCTTGTGTAGCCAAGGGTGGCCCTGAACTAACAGAGATCCATCGCAGCTTCCTTCCGAGTGTGCCACCACCCTGGCCTGTATGACTAACTAGTATGGCTGCTTTGCCCTCTGACCTCCAGGCAAGCTTTATTTATTATAACACAAATAAAATACCACTATAGATGTTTCTCTGCTTGCTATCTGTTCTTCTACTTTTGTTGGCTAAATACTTAAATTCACTTATCGGAATTGAATGGTTATCACAGATCATTCTTCCAATAGACATTGTGTGTTTATATATTTCTAAATCCCAGGCTAATGTTGCTCACACAATCATAAATAGAAATACTGTAAAAAAGAATTATGGAGCTTATTTTTCAAAGCTATATTTAGTTGCATGTGTATGGGTGTTCTGCCTGCATGTATGCCTGTGTACCATACGCATACGCAGTGACCACAGAGGTCAGAGAGGGGGTTGGAGCCTCTGAAACTGGCGTTACAGATGGTTGTGCATTCCACATGTTTGCTGGGAACTGAACCTGTGCCCTCTGCAAGAGCAGCCGGTACTTTTCACCGCAGGGTCATCTCTCCAGCTCTTGGAAATCTAACTTTTAAAGAAGTAGTAAAATCTGTTAGACTGAGACTGGACGATGACATAGGAAATTATACTCAATAATATACTAACGACAGAAAAGAGAACAAATTATTTAGTTTTATTAAAAATTTCCAGTTTATAACCAAAATATACAGCCACTACATTTAAAATCAGTTTTTACACTCACAGTTAAAGTGCTAAGAAAAACATTTACAAAACTGACATCAGTCTACTGTAAACAAAATAAATCTACAACAGTAGAGCGCAGAGCACACCCGGCCACCGTGAAGTACAGCCCATGCTCGAGCGGGGTGTGCTCGCCCTACACAGACCCCACCACAGCGAATGTCCACTCATCTGGACATCAGCAGTGTTAGCCAACGTATGGAGAAGAAACAAGAACTAATGCCACAAGATACAAATCTTCATCACAAACACTTTCCAACTAGATGTTTATGCGATAAAACAAGGTTAGTTTTAGAATTTAGAATCGACTCAGCAATTTGATTCAGAACAGTATTTTAAAAACTAAATTGCTAAGTATCAGTTACTTAAAAGTAAGTTTTGGAATAATGAAAAAGGGGTATTTTCCTGCCTTCACATCCCATGGAAAATTGTTAATAAAAATAGGGAAAGTCTTTTGTTGAGCAGGCACGGACAGTGTTTACCTATAAATTTCCCATCATTGAATAGAGCTGCCAAGATTGAAGTGTTTGTTGTTAATGCAAACTTCTCTTTAATCAAAATAACAGGAATATAGTCACTAACAATTTAATATGGACTGTCTAAGTTTCCTTCTTCCTGACAATTGAAGTACTTGGACATCTTGACTGGAACAGCAGGGACGAGGAGGGAAGTAGAGAGATTTCAGGCTGTGTATTTGAGGACAGATCAGATAGAGTGGGGCTCAGTCAGGGCATCGCTTGAGGGGATCACCTAGGAAGAAGTGTACCAGGTCTGTACTGGAATCCAAGTGACTTTCTCTAGCCTAAGAATGCACCAAAACTGAGGGCACCCAGGCAACTCCAGAGTATGCTGGGCACTGAACAACAATTTCTACCAGTAATCTTAACTATTCACAACAATATGGGACAATTTAGTCTGAGTCTGAAACAACCTAATTTATACTTTTTTTTTTTTTCCCGAGACAGGGTTTCTCTGTAGCTTTGGGCCTGTCCTGGAACTAGCTCTTGTAGACCAGGCTGGCCTCGAACTCACAGAGATCCGCCTGCCTCTGCCTCCCGAGTGCTGGGATTAAAGGCGTGAGCCACCACTGCCCGGCAATACTTTTTGGATCATAAAACTGGGGATTTCCTGAATGAGAGTTTCATATATATATATATATATATATATATATATATATATATTTATTTATTTTTTATTTTTTTTGAGACAGGGTTTCTCTGTAGCTTTGGTTCCTGTCCTGGAACTAGCTCTTGTAGACTAGGCTGGCCTTGAACTCACAGAGATCCGCCTGCCTCTGCCTCCCGAGTGCTGGGATTAAAGGAGAGTTTCATATTCTTGCATGTATGTTTATATTCATATATTTTTGTTCTTATAACCAGAAATGTAAGTATAAAGAAAATCTTTAAATGAAAGCTTACAGAAAATGTGTTGACTGTGTAACATGGCATTCATTATTTTAGAGTGTCCATCATGGGAATAAAATTCAGTATTTAGCAAAAATAGAGTATATATCACTCCGGGGGATTATTCTGCCTCTAAAAGGTATTTATTGATTATTCCTTTGACATTATGACACTGTGTTAGCTTATAAAAGCTTGAAAATTAAACTTAGTGAAAACTTTATGTAACTTAAGTGTTCTTAAAGGCATTTGCTTCAAAATGACAAAATATCTTTAAGAACATGAATTCAGCAACATGCCGAAGAAGCAGCTCTTCAGGTGACCTAAGAGCTTATGTAGTCTCCTGTTCTTATAGCCTGAGAAGAGCTGGGATGAAAAGTTAACCTATCTGTTCTAAATATCTTATTGTTTGGTTGTGAAATTGCTAACATGTGGTTATTTTTTTTTTTTACCCTGAAGTCAGTAATTTCACAGGTTTTGAAGAATATTTTCCAACTTGTTAGACCGCAAGAACCTTGAGATGGATGGCGGAGACAAGAAAGTAAGAGCCAGCTCATAAAATAAATATGGGATTTAGATATTCTGTATTCCAGAAAATGAAATAACTATTAATCACAACACATCTTCATATAAGGAATCTGCCAAAATGACCATCAGATTAAAATATCAGACAGTCTTTTCTTGTCTTGGAAACAGGGTCTTGTCATGTAGCTCGAGTTGGCCATGAACTCCTGGCAATCCTCTGGCCTTAGTTAGCCTCCTAAGTGCTAGGATTACAGACATGCATCAACATGCTGAGCTTGAAAACAATTTCTTAATTTAAAAATTTAATTTTGAAGAATTAACTTTTATAATAGTCCCTACAAACAAATAAGCCGATGTACTGCTCGGAGTTGTGAGTGAGGGAGAGGAGGAGGAGTGATTGATGATGGTATCTTTGTCACGATGAAACAAAACAAAACTCAAGAACAAAATCCAGAAATTGAAAAGAAAAGTAGAAAAGTTGTTTGAAGCTGGAATTAAAAGTTGGAAAAACTGGGGATACACTTTAGCGGTAGAAGGTTTGGATAGTGTAGGAAAACCCCGGGTTCAATCATTAGTACCACACACTCACACACATCAAAAAGGAAGGGAGGGAGGGAAAAATAAAAGTTAAGCACATGAAAAGTCTTATGTGATGGGTGGCTCATGCCTGCAATCTTGAGTAGGAGGCCCAGGCAGCAAGACTGCAAGTTTTAGGCTAGTCTGGACTAAATGGGAAGTCTTGATACTTGATACAAAAGACCAAAACCTGGTGAGTTAGAGCACTTGCCTAGTATACACAAGGACCTAGTACTAGTGGAAATAATAAAACATAAAACATGAGAAGCTGGAGGGTTTGGGGAAAGTTGGAATACTATAAAAGGATAAATGAAAAAGAATTCAGATTTATTTCAATCCATGGCTAAAATATATAAGAAATAATACCCATTGATGAGAGAACTTCCCGACACTGAACACTTTTCTCCTCTCTACCTGGTTTTTGAGATACAGCCTCACTATGTAGCTCAGGTTGGCCTAGATTTTACCACGCAGCCCAGGATGGCCTTAAACTTATAATCCTTCTGTCTTCACCTCTCAAAGACTGGGATTCCAGTGTGTGCCACCAAACTTAAATATTTTCACACTTACATTATTTTCAAGGCATCTTCATTTCAGCTCAATGTAAAAACCTACTGTGTAGATTTTCTCTTACAAAAGAAAAAAAGAAAAAAAAAGATTTCATAGTAAATATTTCTGCTGACAGGATTAGTTCTGGAAAATGATCTGAGACAGAGCTGAGGGAAGCAATTTGCCAGCTTTCCAAAGCTGAGGGTAGAAGAAACAGCTAAACAAACAGAATACTACAAGATGAATAACTATAAACCACTCTAGGGTTACTTGGTTTTTCTTACATCTTCTCACAATAAATCCTCCAAATATTCACTGAAACTGAACTTCAGATTCAATATCTACAACAACAAGGACCTAGCAGGAAACCTGAAAATAAATGTGTTGTTTTGAGAGACAATTTAAAAAATTATAATAGTCATGGTTAATGGCAGGCTACATTTGAGAAATGTGTTGCTAGGCAACTGGGTCACTTTGCAACATCGTAGCATGCACTCACCCAATCACATGTCTGTTTTGTTACTAAGTGATATGACCCTAGGGACCACTACAATATGGACAGGAGGTCTAAATCAGGTCTGAAGCCTGTGATCCTCCTGCCTTGGGCTCCCTTGTGTTTCTTAACTAAAAATGACTAAAATGTCGTTATGAGGGGTATAACAGGAATCTTTGGGTGAAAGACTGAAGCAACTAATTTAGTTACTGTAAGCCAGTGAAAGCCCTAAGACAAGGAATCAAGTATAGCTAAGGAAACGCTACCAGAAGCTGAGTGGTAGGATGACTGCCCAGCATATGCAAGGCCTTAGGCTTGTTCACCAGAACCAATGTGGGTGGGGGCTACAAAGTTGTCATAGTTAAAAAACAAAACACTAGAAACCAGCACACCAACCTAATCTACTTTCTAATGTTATGTACTCGCCAGACTTCAAACCCAATGGTGCACTGTAAATCTACAGTCCAAAGCATTCAAGACATTATATCCGATATAGACAGTCAGAGCAAAGAAAATGATCTCTAAAGTAACTGGATGGGTTGGTGGTTAGGAACACTGGCTGGTCTTTCAGAGGGCTGGGGTTAGAGTCCCAGCACCCACATACTGGCTCACAATCCTCTGTAACTGCACTTTCAGGGGATCCGATACCCTCTTTTTCCATCATATGAATCTCAGCTGGAACTCAACATCAGACTTGGCAGCAAGCGCCTGTGCTTGCTGAGTCATCTCACTGGCCCTATTAGCGATAATTAAGGAATTTATGCTAATATTTTCTGCAAAGCCAGGACAAATTTATAATAACAAATCACATTTATCTCTAACAATATTTTGTGAGTTTTGTTTTCAAGGCTGGAAGTGAACCCAGGGTCCTGTCTATTGCTGAGCTAAATCCCAATCCTGATATTTTAAAACAGGCTATCACTTTTCTGAGGCAATGTGACAGCTACCCTTGTTCAATGAATGTGAGGAGGCAATCAAAAAGTAATGATGAAACAGAAAAATTCTACTCAGTTTTTCTAGGTTCTTTTAGATTTTATAATCAAGCTGAGTGGTGGTGATACACACCTTTAATCCCAGCATTCAGGAGGCAGAGAAACCTTGTCTCAGAAAAAAATAAATTACTCTACTTTGAATTTATGTGTACATGTGTGCCTGCTACAGTGTGTTGGTGTCAAAGGCAGCCAGAGGAGAGCCTTATTCATCCTGGAGCCCCACAGAGGCCTGACGAGGGTGCCAGGAACTGATCTCTGGTCCTTTGGAAGAGCAGCGAACTAAAGCACGGAACCATCCATTTCTCCAAACCCAAGCTTTTCTCATTTTAACTGGTTACAAAAAGTCTAAAAGAAGTTTAAAAGAATCATGAGTTTATGTATAAACCTAGGTTCTAGAAAACTTCTATTTCCTGTGTTTCTGTGTGAAATCCAAGAATTCTTATTTTACACAGATTTAAAAAAAAATCACAAACATATATAAACAACTGTTATGGTCCACATTAGTGTTATGAGTTAGCTGTTCATTAAACATTTACTGAAAAGCTTATGCTGTACGAAGTCCTGTGCTAATTGTTATTCATCCATTGCCTCTGAAACAAATTACTGTTTTGAGCTTAATATTGCCTTGGATCTTTTGCCCAATCATGAATAAAACAATATTGCTAAAATCAAAGTACTTTTCAGAACACTTTTGATAACATATTAATACTTTAGAGGGAACTATCATTTTCTTGGTGGTCAACTGAACAAAGAAAACACTAAGTATTAACATATGCCAATCAGAACAGAAATTAAAGTTACCCATATGGTAAAAACTGTCCAGACTTGTTCAAGTCAATTTAAACAGGTAAAGATTTGAAATCACTGTTCTGCTATAGTTCTTCAACAGTCTTTTAAAAAAAAAAAAGATTCCTAACATGGAGCACATAAAGAACATGACCCAAACTGAACAGTGTTACTTAACACTAACAATACTATGCAGATTGTATAGAACAAGTGAACAATGGTACTTGTTGAAGCTGACTGTAGGCCAACAACATTCACATACACATCACCACCAGCTTAGAGGAGATGCAAATACACACACTATCTGGAAGCACAAAGGTAAGACTTTTATAGCAATGTTCACGTCACTGTCTACACTTGGCTCACTGGAAAAGACACCCAATTAACACTTGGCAATTGGTATTATGCAGATGGTGGCAGACGACGACATCTTTGAGCTCAAACTGGTATTTCTGTCTTAACTTCCTGTTTTTGTTTGTGGATATTTGTTGTGGTTTGCTCATGCTGTTCTATAGAGCTTCTCAAGCAGAAGCTTCCTGAGTTACTGGCTTATTTATAGACAAGTTATCAGCTGTGCCTTGTAAGGCTTAAGGAAAGGTTTACTGACTATCGTTATAAGAAACTTCAGGCCTCTCTGAGTGGTAACTCCAGTTCCAAGGAGAAAGACAGGAGGTCAGAGGAAGAGAAACCATTTGGGGTACGTGCTCAAATGTGTCTTATGAAGAATGGGTAATGTCTACTGATATATGCTTTGAAGAAGCAGCATGACACAAATAAGTCATGACGACCAGAAAACTGGCTCTTCTGTCAGGTGGGAACTCTTAACTTTAAAGGGTGAAAGAAGCGTACACATGAATTAAACATGTGTCAAGAAATGTACTACAGTAGACCTCTAATAAAGCTCTAAGTTCTCAGAAACCTTAATCTCATGTTCCACAATGCTTCACAGTTTCAAAGAGCTTCCATGTGGTTGTTTTCATTTGATCTTAATCTGATAACTTAGTGAGGTAGGTAGAGTAGATATTCATCTTCATTCTTCATTTTCAAACAAGGGGAGCTAGGCTCAAGGAGGCTGACTTGTTCAAAGTTGAAAGCTAGCATATGGCAAAGCCATGCCTCTCTCTCCAGAGTCTAGAATATTTTTTTTTTTCTGAATGTGATTCTTGGATACCCTGCTAAGAATCTTCTGTGGTGTTTTAGATACACAAACTTGTGAACTCCTACTGCCCTTGACTTACTCAGTAAGAATCTTCAAGGATGAGAGCTGAGAATTCTGCATTTTATAATGGATAATAAAGTAGAAACAACAGTATGTATATTAGGTAACAATGTAAAGTGTATCACTGAGTCTGGATGGATCTTCCCATGATCAGATGTGACGCCATCAGCCCATCATTGGGGACAGCGAGCTTGGGAGAATGGGCTTCAAGTCTGGCTGCTAATAATCACTTGGAAAGCTTTTGTGTTTTTAAAGCATAAACTCTCGTCCGAGAGAAAGATGCTGGCTAACAAGAGTTCCCAGAGGGAGTCTTATCTGCAATCAGGGCTGAGCATCACTGTTTCTGAATAACACATTAGCATTTTACAGAATTTTTCTTTCTGATTAGTTTCATACCCAATAAACTTCACAGTTCATATCCTAAGCCATTTAAGTTTTATAAGATAAAATGTCAAGTGTTTTTTACTTGATATTTTTAAGATGAAAAGGTATTCACAAAAAGAATAACCATGCTCCATTTAGCCACAATGATTTTCAAGAACCCAAATTAATCACCACTTTAGACTTAGATTATATATTTCAGATGTAAACAGTGATTTAGAAACTGAAAATGGGGATATGGGGCAAAAGTGGTAGCCAACTGGCTACTGAGGAATTTGAGGGCAGACAATCAGCTCACTATAGGAGGGCCTGGATACCAATGTCTGATGGCTTTGGCAAGGTCACATCTCACTGTAGAAAAATACAACAACGAATACAGAGAAAATATTTCGCCATTTTGTAATTTTTTACCACTAAAAACCCTTATAATGTGTGATGCTTATCTTACTGCATGCCTCCACAGAACATGTCTGAACATGAAGTTGTCTATGAATCAATACAATTACCTGGGAAAAGATGGTCACAAACTAAAACTTTTCTATCATGCATATGGATATTATAAAAACATAGCCCATAAAAGTAATATTTACAAAAGTGAAAAAACAATACGACTCCAGGGAAATGCTCATCTCTGCCTTTACTCCAGCGCTAATCCACATCCTGAACATCTCTGGGGAAGAGTGAGAGACTTTGAGAGAACCTCCCACAGGCCAACTGGACTCTTCTGGCACTTTTATCTACTAGCTAAATACCCTTGCTGGCTTATCACAGTCTTCTACAGCTTAAAAAAACCGGCTCCTTTTATTCACCCAGTGGAAACAAACCTACAAAGTCCTAGTATTCATCTGAGAAATAAGCCTTGCATAGAAATATTCTTTAATTCTGAAACTTTGTTTTATTAACAGAGCTACCAGAATGTCATTTCACAACTAGTTCATATTATATGAAAGTTCACTACAAAGCAGTCACCACACATATAGGATTTTTCTAGATATAAAATAAGTGGGTTTATAAAAATGCTTACCAGACAATCATCTCTTCACAACCTAGAAAGAATTATTTTTGTGATGACATGACTCTTAACGTTTCGGCTGTGTTTACGCTCCACGTTTGATGTGATACAAAAAGCAAAGCTCTACCTTCTCAGTGGGCACACTCTGCCTGAGGGAAAGCAGGAAGACAGCGAGTTACAGGAGCCAGCCATGCGAAGGCAAAGATTAAAACCTGCTTTCCAATAGCACACATTGTCACCATAGACAAGACTAAGCACTGGTCCCATCCTCTTCGATAACACGGTTCATGCTGGTGCCGTGTGTGATGTGAGTCATGGGGTTGTTACTGAGGTCTCGGGTGCTGCTGTGTCGAGACTGCTCATTGAGCCGATGAGAGCTGCTGTGCCTGGAGTGATCTGTCAGGCGGGACATGCTGCCGTGAGGTAGTCTCTCCTCCACTCCTCGGTAGCTGCAGGGAGTGTACCTGCATAGGACAGTGGGTTCTGTAGTGAGTAACCGAACACACCAGAGAGTAACACTAGTAATTTTCATTAAAATGCCTTAGTAATTGATGTGCTCAGTAAGTCAACGGTGAGAAAGCAATAAATGACAGGATTTCATAATGCTGTAGAATTATCTGAGGTGGCTAACGGAGAGAATCTACTTAGGTTCAGGATGAAGGTCTTATTTCCTGTAAAGGGGCAAACGGTAACTAAGCAAGGCTGACCCACTTGGAACTATGTTAGGTGCAGGTACTGTTCTTACTCCAGTATGTGTCAAATAGCAGACTCAGAGACATGAAGAGAGGGAATAAGGCACTGCCCTCAGACTCTATCAGACCAGCTACAGTTAACAGTGGTGCAGACTCCAATGTTACTAAAGACTAGGGTTGGAAGAGGAAACACAAAATCACAGAACTGAAGAGTGACTCAGACATCAGTGAGGGAGATGCTAAGCGATGGTGACATCTGTGCCCAGAGCGTCTAGACGTGCTAGTTAACAGCGGATCAGTCAAATCTGTAAGTGATCTTCACTCTTTTCCTCAGGGTCTAAAGCTGTGAAGATGGTAATTTGTAGAAGGTATAGCTACTTGCTACTTGCATCCTGACACCCTGTAAACAATACTCTCATCAGCAAATCCTTGTGCCCCTAGCTGGTCTCTACACAGAGCTGGGCCTACACAGCTTACTCTAGGTACTCTACCCAGAAATGCAACTGGGGGCTGATCAAATTGTCTTTTGTCACAATCCCAATCAACAAACCACACCAGAGGCAAGAACATAAAGATGCAAAAAACAATGACCATGAAAAAAACCAACCTCAGCCACTGGAATTTGAAGTTATTAGCTCTTGGCCAGTCAAGGCCATGAAAAACAATTAAACTTTTTTTTAATTGATGCATTTATTTACCAATCTTTCTGACTAAACAGTGAGTTCTTTCAGGATAAGTACCATATCTTATGTCTTAGTCTGTAGTACTTCGAGAAATTTTTTTCTAAAATGCTTTGTTGTTGTTGTTTTATTTTTCGAGACAGGGTTTCTTTCACTGTGTATCCCTGGCTGTCCCAGAACTTGCTTTGTAGACCAGGCTGGCCTCAAATTCACAGAGATCTTCCTGTCCCTGCCTCCCGAGTGCTGGGATTAAAGATGTGTGCCACCATACACCTTTTCTAATATATTTTTTATTCATATACTCATAAACTTTTGGAAAACACATTTTAGGAAAATAAAATTAAAAGAGAACTAAGTATACATACTTGTTGACTTTAATGAACATATTGCTTTTGTTTGCTTTTACAGCACAGGATTAAGAGCCCCTGGACTACAAGCCTTGCCTAAATATAATGTTTCTAAAAGTAAACAGGGCCAGGAATGATTGTTAGGCCTATAATATCAGCACTCACGATGATAAGACACGAGAATTTTGAGTTCAAGGCCAGCCTGAGCAACGCAGTAAGACCCTGCTTCAAACACCAAGGGCAAGGGATGGATGCAGCAAAATTGTACAGGGCTGGTCTAGATATAAGTCCATGGGTTTCATCCCTAGCACCGCAAAACAAAGAAAAAAAAACTCAGAACATTGCAAACTATTTTGGTTTTTGTCTCTCTGCTTTGCTTGTAGTGATGGGGATTAAAGTAAGGCTTTGGGCATATCAGGCAATGAAACTTAAAAGGAGTAATGACCCCAGTTTCACCTCTCCTGACCCCCGCGTTTTCTTTCTTTCTTTCTTTCTTTCTTTCTTTCTTTCTTTCTTTCTGAGGCAAGGTCTTTAAGTGGTTCTGGCTGTTCTCGAGCTCACTAAGTAGACTAGGCTGGCCTTGAATTGATAAAGATCCTCCTGCCTAAGCTTCCCAAGAACTAGGTTTTAAGGTGTGTGCTACCATGTCCAGCTCATTCCCTTCCTAACAGTCATCAAAAATAAATCATTATAAGCAGCTGAAAACTTAGCTACCACTTTAAAAAATCACTTTCCTACCCTATTAAAATATGGCATGACTTAAGGTGAGCTATTTGTAAAACTAAAAGATCTGAAAGAATGTCATGAACACTGCTGAGGTGGCCATCCAATTTTATAGTAGTACTTGCCAATGGACATCTTCATTCAACTTCAGAGTTTAACATAGAGAAGTCCTTTGAAAACAGTCATTTAAAAACCTATTTTAGGGACCAAACACGATGGCACACACCTTTAGTTCCTCACTCATGGAGGAGACAAAGACGGGCAACAGGAAAAATTAATAAAGATGCTATCTAGGATTTTTATTGCTGTGATAAAACACCAAGATCAGGGGGTTATTTCATCATCCAGAGAAATCAGGGCAAGAACTCAAAGCAGGAACTAGAGCTAGGAACTGGTGTGGGGGCCATGGAAGAACACTGCTTGCTGGTTTACTCCTCATCCTTTGCTCAGCCTGCTTTTTTATACAACACCTACCTGCCTGGGAGGCACCACCAAAAGTGGACTAGGCCTTCCCCTAATCAATTATTAATCAAGAAAATGCCTGACAAGCTTGTCTATAGTTCAATCCTATGGAGGCATTTTCTTTACTGAGAGTCTCTCTTTCCAAATGACCCTAGCTTGTGTCGTCAAGTAAACACTTCAGCCAGGCATGGTGCACACGTTTGTAATCACAGAAACAGGAAGGCAGAGGCAGAAAGATCCCTCAGCTTTGGCTACATAACGAATTTCAAAGTCAACCTGGGCATCAAGAGACCCTACTCTGTTTCCAAACACTTCAATTTATGTATTTATTTTTTTACATTTAGAACCTAGAGACATTTCCTTTTTTTTTTTTTTTTTTGTTTTTTTTTTTTTTTGGAGACAGGGTTTCTCTGTAGCTTTGTAACCTGTCCTGAAACTAGCTCTTGTAGACCAGGCTGGCCTTGAACTCACAGAGATCCTCCGGCCTCTGCCATCTGAATGCTGGAATTAAAGGCGTGCACTACCATTGCCCGGCTGAGACATTTACATTTTTACTGTATGTTTTGATAGAATAATTGGAATGCTTGCAAATGCACATATGTCATAATGGGCTTGTTAGAATCTATTTTAAAATTACTACTTTGCAAAATGATTATTGTTCTTCAAACTAAATAGATTCTCTAATATCAAATATGACTTGCCAACTTTTACCTTTCAATAGTTTCCTAAATATCAATATCAAATAAATATCGCAAATAAAAAAACAAATGTTCTAGTAATGATAGAAAGTAATTGAAAAAAAAAACAAGTCCTGTGTAGTGGTGCATATCTGTAATCCTACTTGGGAGACTGAGGCAGGAAGACTGGTAATTTTGAGGCATGCCTAGGCAATGTAGCAAGATACCATCTCCAAAAAAAATGGGACAGGGAGGCGGGGGAAATGGTGCAATAGGTAAAGAATCTGCTGTGCAAGCAGGAGGACCCGAGTTCAATGTCCAGAAACCTCACAAGAGCTGGCAAAGCTATGTAAACCAGTACCCTAGTGCTGGGGAGGAAGAGACACACAGGTTCCTGGAGCCCAGTGACAGCTAGACTAACCAAATCCGTGAGCTCCAGGTTCAGTGAGAGACCCCATATCAAAAGGACATCCGATGTTGATACATTGTATACACACATGTACATATACATATACAAGCACAAACTACACACCACACACACACTACAAAGGGGTGGCTGGGAATGACAGTTAATAGTAAAGTACTTGCTTACCATGTGCAAGGCCCTGGGTTTAAGCAGGAAGGGAAAGGAAAGAGAGAAAGGGAGGAGAGGAAAAGAGGAAAAGGGTGGAAGGAAGGAGAGCAGAGAACATTCAGTCATTTAAAATATACAAAGGGGCCTTCCAGAGGACTGGAGTTCAGTTCCCAGCACCCACATCAGGCAGCTTGTAACTGCCTGCAACTCCAGGAAATCTGACATCTTCTTCTATCCCACATATACACACACATAAATAAAAGTAAAATCTTTCTCTAGTGTGAATTACAATCCTGTGCCATTTGTACCTAACATTTTTTTTTTGTTTTGTTTTTTTGTTTTTCGAGACAGGGTTTTCTCTGTGGTTTTGGAGCCTGTCCTGGAACTAGCTTTTGTAGACCAGGCTGGTCTCGAACTCACAGAGATCCGCCTGCCTCTGCCTCCCAAGTGCTGGGATTAAAGGCGTGCGCCACTACGGCCTGGCCTACCTAACATTTCTTAAACTTTATTTTTAATTTATGTACATTGGTATTTTGCCTGCATGTATGTGTGAGGATGCCAGAACCCCTGGAACTGGAGTTACAGACAGTTGTGAGCTGCCATGTGGGTGCTGGGAGTTGAACCCAGGTCCTCTGGAAGAACAGTCAGTGCTCTTAACAACTGAGCCACTTCTCCAGCCCCTTGTACCTGACATTTTTATGTGTGCTGTTGAGATTGAACTCTTCCCTTAGGACTGAACTATCTCTGCCCCCTCCAAATAACACATTTTCAGAGGAAAAATTACATTGTATAATTATATCTGATAAACATGACTATCCACAGAATTCTAAAACATACTCTGCTCATGAATAAATAAGAATTAACTATACAGAAAACAAGTTTAATTACAATGTTTAATATAAATTATATATGTAGGAATTGTCAAATTTCTGTATCTTTCAAAAGCCACTTAAACCAATGTGATTATATACTATACAATATGAAAATACAAATTTTATACAGCATTGTATATAAAACATAGTTTTATAGATTTTTAGACAAATTATCAGGATGGTCACTTTTGCCATTGCTGTAAAAATATAATGTGGGCACTGCAGAGTCAGTGGGAACGCGATGGTTTACACACCGATTCTCTTTACTATTGACTACCACTCATCTACATTAAGTCAATGGCAGTTTCAGTAGTGCGTTATTATTTACCCCATCGCTCTCCTCTGCCAGGTCACCTACGTACCAATCTAGTCACTCATCCCCAAACTTCTACCTCCTGACTTCTTTGCCAGCTATCCTCTCATCTAACTAACAATTACTTATTCTTTGAAGTGATGTTTAAATGTAGGTGTACATAGTACAGAGATCAATAATTATCCAAGTAGAGAATCCAGGTGAGTACTTGGAATCTGTGACCCAGGCCAGGGTACCTTGAGATACTGAGATGGTCGCAGACAGCACTATCATGCAGTGAAGCCTGGCTGAAGCAGAAGGAAGTCTTCATGAGATGGCTTTTGGATTATGGAAATCTTTGTTTAGACTTTAGTTTCAATGTAATCGTGAACCTCTGAGATCTGCTCTCCAGCTCTGGGTGTGGGAGAGTCCTATGTGCCTTCAATAGACCCCACCCACATCACCCTACTTCATGCATATATATTGCACCTTTTCTATAAGGTTCCATGCTCTTAGGATGTAGAAATTAAAGCCTTCCTTTATTTTTATGCACAGAATGTCATATATAGACACAGTACTATAATAATGTCTGTTTGTCACGAAAAGGATGAGGCTAGGATGTCAATGACATCACCAGGAGTTCATGGATAAAGTGCATTCCAAAAGATGGATTCCCTAACTCCTTGTCAGCATCTCACATGAAGACCCCAAATCAAGAGCTTTATTATACTCTTTCTCATGCTGTTCTAAAATTTAAACCAGAATTTATTACCCTAGCTCTCAAAGTCTTGCAACGGCCTCTTCACTGTCAGAGAAACCTAAACCCTTAGCATGGTTGCATCTCTTAGAAGTCCCAATACACACTAGGCACTGAGACATATCTGCCTGTTCTTGTTTCTGTGCATGCTGTTCCCTTGTCATTCATTCCCTCTGAACTCTAAAGCAGAAGTGCCATCTGTTGGGAAGCTGCTTCTGACTGTCCATGATGAGGTAGATGGTGCTCTTCTCTGAGATCCTAAAGCAGCTCATACACATTTTGACCATATGCACGCATGCACACACGCACGCACACTCTACAGGCTCTACATAAGAGGGGAAAAGAGTGATCTTTTGGAATCTACCTTATTCCATTTACTATGATGATCTGCAGGTCCACTCACTTTCCTGCAAAAGAATGACCTTCTTTATAGCTAAATAAAATCTCACTGTGCACTTGCACTATATTTTGTTTATATGTTTATCTGTTGATGAAAATCTAAGCTGATTCTACAACTTGGCCATTCTGAACAGTGGTACAATAAGCATAGGTAGAGGGTGTGGTAGTTTGAATGTAACTGTCTTCCATAAGCTCACAGGGAGTGGTACTACTAGGAAGTCTGCTTTGTTGGAGTAGGTATGGCCTTGTTGGAGGAAGTGTGTCATGGTGGGGACACACTTTGAGGTCTCTTCTGCTTAAGCTTTGCTTGGTGTCACAGTCTATTTCCCGTTGCCTGCAGGATGTAGGACTCCTTCTCCAGTATCATGTCTGCCCACACACTGCCATACTCCCACCATGATGATAATGGACTGAACTTCTGAAACTGTAACCCAGCCCCAATTAAATGTTTTCCTTTATAAGAGTTGCCATGGTCATGGTGTCTCTTCACAGCAATAAAATACGTAACTAAGGCAGAGAGTATCTCTACATTATGCTGACTTAGATCCCTTTGGGTATCTCTCAGGAATATGTAGGTGAGTCATGAGGCAGTTCTATTTTTTGTGTTCTGAGAGGCCTCCATACTGATTTCCAAGTGGCTGGAAAAATTTATAACCTCCCCAGCAATGCTCATCCCATCTCCTCCCCATTTTTCCAACACTTACGTTTATTTTCTTAAAAAAAAATCTGTCTTTCAAGTCAGCTGTTCCTCTCTCCCCACTGCTTCTCTGTTCTCTGATAAATGCTTGTTATCTCTCAAATGACTTCATGTGGCAGCTCGTAAGCAGTTTCTAGCTCTACTATCCCAACCCCAAATTTAATGAGATCCCACAGCCAGGCTTCCTTTAAGTTCTCTCTGAAGCGTCTCTGAACTGCTCTCCATGGTATCAGAGTCACTCTAGTCTCTGCTTGCACTAATAAACAAGGGCTGGGTGCTGGGTACTAGCATGTAGCTCAGTGGGAAAATCCTTATCTAATATGCTCACACCCTGGTTTGAACCCCAGCACCCCACACAATAGTAGGCTGACAAACTGACTTAATGTCGCCTCTGCTTCCTTCAGGTTATAACTAAGGCTACTGAGATGCAGCTTGTCTGAGTGCACACTGTCACAGCAGGTCTGAGCAGTGCTGCCACTTTAACTAAAAAGCCTAAAGCATTTACTGTCTGGCTCCTTAAGAATGCACTTGCACAGCCCTGGGCTATATTTTGTTTTATGCTTATACTTTACTTATGTGCTTACTTACATAATAACTGAACTTCTCTCTGACTCTGAGACAGGCTGTGTTTCTAGCGAACTGGCACATTGTCTCACTGAATTTCTATGACATTAACAAAGGGGTAGCTATTGTTATTTCTCCTTTATACGTAAGGAAACTAAGTTTTATCATCCTTGATCTTCACTCTTTTTAAGACTGCCTTTTATTTTTCTCATATGTGTATGTGCGTGCCTGCATGTGGGTGTGTGCCTGTGAGTGCAGGTTCCTATGAAGGCCAGAGGTGTCGGATCCTCTAGAGCTGGAGTAGTAGGTGGTTTGGAGCTTCTGATGTGGGTGTTGGGAACTGAACTCAGAGGAAGAACAGCAAATACTTTTAATTGTAAAACCATCTCTAGAGCTCCCCAGATCCACATTCTTTTATTTATTTATTTGTTTATTTATTTATTTATTTAGTGGGGGGAGGGTTTCAAGACAGGGTTTCTCTGTGTAACAGTAACACCATGCTGCTCCAAAGCCCTTTGATTGGCTTTAAGTCCCATAATCTGGGACAACTATAACCAGAAAAATTTAAAAAGCTTAATAATGTTCCACTTCTATTTCAGAATTGACTGTCTCTGAACTATTGTGATCCTAACTGAATACAGATAATAAACTAAGTTGCTCCCAGAACTTACCTGCCATCACGTGACCTGTGGAGGCTGCCATGGTAGCTGCTCACTTTGCTGTGCACACTCCCTGCTTTGCTTCTTTGATCATCCACCATGGCCAGCTGAGTTGAAGAAGCATGTGTGGATGTTCCTTGAGTGGAAGTTCCTCTTGATTTTCTTATAATAGGAGTATTTGGATCCCTCAGGAGCGATTGGGCAAAGTCGGGTTCCTGGAGCACCTGCCGGCTCTCATTCACTATCCTACACACACAACAGGAAGTGTAAGATACAAACAGTCCTACAGATCAACAACAATACTGGTATGCAGTACTGGTTGGTGCCAGTCTTGAAATTAATTGTTCCCCAAATTATGTCTTTAGGACCAATTTGCGGTAACATTTTTGGCAGAGAATAGAATACAACAAAAATCTCTGTCAAAAAGTGGGCTTGAGGCCAGTAATCCTAGCATCTGGGATGCTGAGATAGAAGGATCAGAAGCTCAAGGTTATCTTCAAGTTCAAAGACAGCCAACCCTACATAAGACCTTATATCTAAACACAACAACAAAACAAACCCAATGCCATTCTGCCCTAAAGTGGTGTGACAGACAGCCTGTGTTAGAGTAAGAAAATCAAGATTGTAGTTGTAGTTCCAATTTTGTAAGCACACAGGTGATCTCAGCAAGTTACTATCCTGTTTTTCCTTCATTTTATCTATGAAATAAAGGGTGACAGGTTATTTCTAAAAGGTCCCTTGCAGCTAATGACACCCATCATTTTTTTTAGGTTCCAAAATACTTTAAAAAATAACTATAAGATAGAAAAGTTTTCTTTCATGCTTTGCAGTAGTAATAAGACTTCACGGTAACTGGATACAACTTTAATTTGCAAGAGCAGTTTAAGGCCCCATCTTGACTCGGTGGCAGGAATAGTCATCTAGTGTTAGAACAAACCTGAGTGGTCAACCTTAGGACAAAGTATTAGGAAGAATTAAATTAAGCAAATATTCAATGAAGTCATAAACAATTTAAAGGGACAAATTATCAAAAGTAAAGGCTTTTAAATGTTATGAAGGGATGGACAGTAGATAGATGTGTAGTAGACAGATGTGTATTATGATGAACAAAGCAATAATTGAATTAACAAAAATCTAATTAAATCATTGTAAAATGTCTGTGAGAATCAGTTAAAGTTAAAATTAAATGACTTAATTAAAAAAAAGCAACCCCAACATGTAAAGACTTCATCGTATATTGAGAAAGTATGTGTAAGTTTTTGAATTAACAGGGTTGTTAAAATTTCCTGTTGTTTATGGTACTGGGTTGACAGGCGGAAGATAGGTAATTGATGAGTACTTTACACTTCTTCCTCTAATCCACTTAATGCATTCTTGACATTTAAAGTTACAATAGATGATCAATAGATATGAGTAAGTTCTTACAGAGAAAACATGTCTTCTTCAAAAGCAGCATCCTATTTAATGAAAACACCAAGAACCAATAGTCTTCCTTTTTTCTAAGACAAGATTTCTCTGTCCTGGAACTCACTCTGTAGACCAGGCTGGCCTTGAACTCAGACACGGGCCTACTTCTGCCCCCCAAGTGCTGTGATTAAAGGTGTGTGCCACCACCACCTGGCTAACTAGAAATATTTTCATTAAAATCAGGAATATTGCTATCTATTACCATTATTCTTAATTAACTTTCTTAATAGCTTCATACTACAATTAAATAAAAGAAAGAAATTGAGGTTATAAACTTCTAATGTGCACTAAATTAGAATGGAGCAACAGTCTATCTCTTCACATGTTTGAGAGACCTGGAAAAGCAACGGAGAACCTCAAATAGAAGCTAAAGTTACCTCTTACATTGAACAGCTGTGTGGCTGTGGCCAATTATTCAAGCTGCTCTTAGTTTTCTCATGTGAAAAGAGATGAGAATACACACCAACCTTCACAAGGGCGTAAGGAAGGCCAGGTAAACAGGAAGAGAAAAAACATCCATTTGTTTTCAATTTCAAGAAATTCATACTTTAAATGTTCTGCAATGCTTGGCCTTCCTTCCTTATTAAAGATTAGAACAAGGAAGCATTTGTATGGCTCTACTCAACCAAAATCAAATTTTGAGTTGTCTATGTTTGTTTTTATTTAAGATGGTGTCTTCCTTTCTTGCTCAGTCTGGCCTCGAACTCCTAATCCCCCACCTCAGCCTAACCAATAAATAGGATTATAGGCACGTGCCACTGTGTCCAGCTAGATTTTCATTTTAAAGTCATGCTATGTGTTGAATGTTACTAGTCACTGCTGATAGTCACAATCTTGTTACAATACTTCTCCCAGTCCAACACGCAGGCACGTACGCACACACAAATGCGTGCGCACAAGGGCTATTAATACTATGAGAACTCGTTAACTTACTCTTTTTTCCTACGGCCATGGAAAAAACTGGCCCATTCAAAGCAGGTCTTTTTGCTTCCAACCCAAAATATAGAGGGAATCCCGACTATGAGAGCCATCAGATACTTCATCAGAAAGAGAATCAGGTCCGGACGACTCATCTGAGTAACCTACAGGGAGGGAAAGGAAATCACCTTACATATGTGTATCTATTTAAAGGCAAGTATAGAAATTATAAACACAACAGACAAGAGTGAAATCAAGTTACAAACTTAGCATCCTCATTTCTATGGATAATTTTCTTGGATCCTCAAAAGAGCAGCAAGCACTCTTAGCTGAGCCATCTCTGCGACCTCAATCTTTTATATTCCTGACTAATTTTCTGTACACCTCTTATGTTTTAGCAGAGATACACTAGACACTCCAATGACTGTGAGCCTGCCAATTCTTATCCTGTCACCTGTCACTTTGTATCTTGCTAGTAAGGGGGATGCTCTAGCCTTCTGTCTCGCTTTGTTAATGTTCTTTCACCTTACATTTTGTCTCACTTTAACACTGTTCATCAGCTATTTCTTACCCATCCACCACCTCTTCATAGACTGCTTCTTTCCCAGCAAGACCTGTTTGTGCTAGTTGTGCCTTTTAAAAACAATGTGTAGTTTACCACTGAAATGTAAACTCCAAGAAGATGAAGGTTTGCATAGTCTCCAAGTGTTTAATTTCCAGGGCCTTAAGTAGTGCTCAACACATGAGTGATACTCAGTAAATACATATGTATTTAAACATATACTTTAAAAACTCTTTATATAGGGTCTCACTGTGTTTCTCTGACTGATGCAGACTCCCTCCATAGACCAGGCTGGCCTCAAACCCACAGAGATCCACTTGCCTCTACCTCTCAAGTGCTGGGACTAAGGGTGTGTGCCACCACACCTGGCTACTTATGCTTGGTTTTATTAGGAAGAAATTACACTTAAAAGCCTGGTGGTGGTGGCTCACACTTTTAATCCCAACACTCAAGAGGCAGAGGCAGGTGAATCTCTGTCTACAATGCAAGATCCAGGACAGCCAGGACCATTACACAGAGAAATCCTATCTCAAAAACTCAAAAACCAAAGCTTCCCCCTCAAAAAAGATTACAGTTAAAATTATTCAGCAACACATCCTCTTCACAAGACAGTGCTCCCTTCCACAGCTACTTAAGTTTTGAAATATTCAGATATCACAAAAATATTATCATTACTAACTCTGCCTAGAACTACTTATGACTTTTCCTTTTAGGTTCCCTTCTTTTCCCAGTAATACAATGCCCTTTGGATAACTTCTTGGGTAGGGTATGCCAAACATTTGTCTAAAAACATCTCTGTCCATTAACCTTGAGTGGACATACAGCGATGCTAATATCAGTTACTACCTGAAAGTCCACTGTCTGTGAAGTCCTGCTGTTGCTGGGGAAACCCCTGCCCTTACTCTGGAGACTTTTGCCTCTGGTAGTCTTCAACTTTGCACTCAATACTCCTTATTGTCTTTTACTTATGCTAGCATTCTGGCTGTTGCTTTAATCAATTTTCTTCTTGCTGTTTTTTCAAGACAAGGTTTCTCTGTATTCCTGGGTATCCTGGAACTTGCTTTGTAGACAATGCTTGTCTCAAACTCAGAGATCTGCCTGCCTCCCAAAGTCTGGCATTAAAGGTGTATGCCACCATGCCCAGTTTCAATGTATGTTTTTAAATATTTGCTTATTTTATGTGTATGGTGTTTTCCCTGCATGCATGTCTGTGTGCCACTGTATGCTTGGTTCCTACACAGACCAGAGGATGACACTGGATCTTGGGGAGCTGGATTATAGGCGGTCATGTAGGTACTGGGAACTGAACCCAGGTCCTAAGCAAGAGTCGCACTGCTCTTAGCCACTTCTCTGAATCGTCTTCCCAATTCCACAACGTATTTTTTTTTTTTTTTTGTTTTTCGAGACAGGGTTTCTCTGTAGCTTTGGAGCCTGTCCTGGAACTCCCTTGGTAGACCAGGCTGGCCACAACGTATTTTTTAAAGGAAGATTTTCTTGAAATATTAAGGAATAAATGTCTATTTCATAAAAAATGACACATAAATAGTTACAACAACGCTTGTACCTAGCAAATGTTCAGAACTATGTTTCACGGAGCACAGCAGTCTCCCATATAAGATTGGAGAGATGGCTCACCAGTTAAGAGAACCTGCTGATTTCAGTTCCTAGCACCCATGCTGGGGAGGAAGTGGCCATAAATGCCTGTAACTTCAGCTCCAGAGGATCTGACACCCTCTTCTGGTCTCCTCAAGCACCCACAAAGTGGCATATAATCACCCAGAAGCAAAAATAAAGCTTAAAAAAAGATACTGTGGTGAAATAAAACTTGGAGACTAATCTCCCCTCTTAAAGAATCTTTACATTATTCTGCTGATGTTTCTGAAAAGTCCTGCAGTAAGGAAGATATTTACCTAAGTTTTTTTTTCTAAGATAACAGACAATGAAGAGTTGGAAAGGGCAAATTCTAGGCATTGTCCTATAGTCTATGAACCTCTAGATCTCTGAAAACCTTTTTATTTGTTTATGTTTTGTTCTGAAACAGTGTCTTAACATGGATACCCTTGAACTAACACATTCATTCTCCCTCACCCTCTGGCTCCACAGCATCTGGTGGGTTTTTGTTTTGTTTTGCTTTGTTTTTCCAGAGAGTTTCTCTATGTAGCTTTGGAATCTGCTCGGTAGACCAAGCTGGCCTTGAAATCAGATCACCCTGTCTCTGCCTTCTGAGTGCTGAGATCACCACCGCCTCCCGGAAGCCTCTGTTCTTTTAAGATGAGGTTTCACTTCGAAGCCCAAGCTGGCCTTGAACTTGTGGCAAACCTCTTCTGCCACCTGAGTGCACAGTGCATGGGTGAGCTACCACACACATTGGCCTTCCTTAACTTCCTAAGTACTAAGACTACAGGTGTGTGCCACAACACCCTGGCTGGGAAAACTACAGCATAACGAGACACTAATTTTTATATCTACTTTTCTTGTCTTCTCCATGACTTAGAAATCCATCAAGCCAATTAACATGTACATGTATGTATCCAGAGAAAGAGATGGGAAGGGGGATTTCACAGAGGTGGAGGACAGCAAGAATGGCGTGGCTAAGAAATATGCTTCAAATCACATTTTCTTACAGGCAATGAATGCTCAAATGAGGACTGATCAGAAAAAGATATTTTAACTGTAGAAAGGGGATTTAATTGGATAATACAAAGAGGGGCTAGAGCGATCCCTCAGAAGTTAAGAGCACTGGCTGTTGGTCCAAAGGGCCTGGGTTTGATTCCTAGTACCCACATGATGGCTTACAACAGTCTATAACTGCAGTTCCTGGGAATCAGATGCTCTTTCCTGGCCTCCGTGGACACTAGGCATACACACAGACACACACACAGCAAAACTACTCATATACATAAATAATAATAAGGAAATTTAAATAATAATACAATGAGGCAGACAATGGATAATAACCTTAGAAAATACAACTGGTCAAGTTGCAAACAAGGAAGTGCACCGGGAGAGCGCAATAGAAGTCATATAATTCCTAGAAGTGCTGTGGCTGTCAAGTACTGGCTTGAGCAATGTGTCTTCAAAAATCACTTGAAAAGTTAAGAGCCTTAAACTTGTGACTATAAGGGAATGATCATCTGAAGTTGGAGTAAATACTCATGGACTCTGTGCAAGCCCTTCATTTTATAGATATGGAGTCAAAATATGGGGAGGAGAAACGATTCACCTGAAGGTTAAATTTATTTGCATCTCCAGGTATTCAAATTTTGAGTATTACTATGTCCCACAGCAGATGAGTTAGAAAATTCTGTGTCCTTGTTGAATTTCCATTCTAGGGAAAGGTGCACTACAGTGCTGCTAATACACAAGGAAATGAACTCTTAGGCATTTAGGGAGCAGTAAAACAACTAAGGCAAGGTAAGGAGCAAAGGAGAGAAGAGTCGGGGTATGAAATGATAGAGAGGGTTTAGAAATGATCAGAATGGCCAAGGTCTCTCCATAGACATGACACATTAAGTAGGGATTGAGGGTGCATTTTGGAGTGAACGTATTTCAGACAGCAACAATGATAATGATAATCCTAAGGAAAATTTGTTACTTTTGAGGAAAAACAAAGTGGCCAGTAAAGCTAAAGCCAGCTAGAGCCAAGCATACAAGGAGGAGAACGGCAGGAGATACAGGCATAGAAGTAGCAGGAACCAAACGATGTCTGGTCCTATAGGCAATGGTAAGAACACACATCTTATTCCAGTACTACAGGAAGCCATTGAAGGGCTTTGTTCAAAGAGGCAACCAAGTTCACTCGTGTTTTCAAAAGATTATTCTGGCTACCATGCTGAAACAAGCTGTGGAAGAGCGAGAGTGCCCTCAGAAGGCCACTGCCCAAGTAGATGAACGCTTGGTCAAGAGAGGAAGTGGAGGCTGTACAAAGCTAGTGGGTAGAATGCAATGTATGAGAGGAGACAGGGCTCGAAGATGCCTCCAAATTAAGAGTCTGAGCAACTGGGGAATGCAGATACCACTCAGGGAATGGGGGGACCTGGGGTGAGATATAGGAAGCAGGTTTCAGGAGAAATATTAAGAGTTCTAAGTTAAGCTAAGACACATGTCTAAAACACGGGAAGATTAAGACTATGCAGAAGTGATGGGGGCGGCGACAGAAGACAGACAGGAGGTCCTATTTTCCAAGTTCTTTCCTCTAGTGTTTTATGCTGTATAATACTGTCTTTTATAAATCAACATTACTCACAGAACAGAAATGTTTAAATTAAAGGGAAGGAGTGCTAAAAACAAAATCAGTAATACCCAAAGCAACCACAAAAACCGTCAGTCATGCAAGCAGCACACAGGAGATTTGAAGGAGAGCAGGGAAGTAGCACTGAATAGTATATTACAAGATTCCAGTAAAGCCCACAATTCCAGGGGAGACAAGTTAGCACCTGTGGATGGTAAGGGTAAAGCGAGACAGTGACTCAAGAAATATGCATTGTGAGTGTTGGAGCAGAAGTCCAAGACACCAAGGGAGGAGGTCAAGTGAGTGCTCTAAAAGGAGCCTCCCTATCACTGAGGAAAAGAGCTGGAGAATGCATTACCTGGTTATACATCAGAGAACACAAAAATACTGAGGGTCTGTAGTATATAAACATGATACACAGGGCAAAACCCATCAAATAAACATACTTAAATAAAGGAAAAAAATATATGCTCAATTTTATTTAAGATAACTCTATAATGAAGTGAATTAATAGTTTTTCTTAAAGAAAACAAACTTGAAAAATAAATCGATCCTTATATAGTAAAGGGGAAAAAAGAGAAGCACTAACTACACTGTTTTTTCTTTTATAAAATTCTCAAAAACACCAGAATCTTGCTGACGTTATAAATATAACCTGCCTTAAGTTGTTTCTGGTGCAGTGATAAAATATCCTCACCAAAAACAATCAAAACAACGACAACAAAAAACCAACCAACCAACCAAATCAAAACCACCAAAACCCAATAAACAAACAAAAACAAAAATAAAAGAACAACAGCAACAACAACAACAAAACCCTTTGGGACAGAGGGTTTATCTTAGTTCACCAAACAGGCTACCCTACCACTCTAGGGAAGCCGCAGCAGCAGGAACAAAGGACAAGTGGCCATATCACACCCACAGTTAGGGGCAGGGAAACAAGGAATGCATCCTGCTTGCTGCTCAGCAAGTTTTCTCTTTTACATAGTCTAAGGCCCAAATCCACGGTGTTATCCATAGCAGACTGGGTCTGTGAAGCCACATCATTTCCTGTAATTAAGATAATTCCCCACCAACATTGCCACAGGCCAACCGGATCTGGACCATCCCTCCTTGAGACTCGTCCCTTGTGGTCTAGAACAGGTTGCATCAAGTTGACATTTAAAACTCATGAACACATAACCCTAATTGAATTCATCGATGTATTCCTTTGGCTTGTCACCTAGGAAACTAAGAAGAATCCCAGAGAAAGGTGATACCTGCATCAACTTTGACTACTGCCCTGTTTTTTCTGTTGCTGTTTTTTGGAATAGCCTGACTAGCTGTAAACAACCTATATGGCACTATCTTCTAAGCACCTGATCTCCACAAGCACTCTAATTTTCGCCAGTAGAACTACTTATGGCTTTATTGAAGCACATGTGGAAAACATTCACCTATATCTTATTTTTCCTATTAGATTCATAATCTAACAAAGCCATGAGTTTTAAATTCTTTTTAAGTAAATGGAAAAAAATTATTCATATTAAGGAGGGAAAGCCTTGTATTAAAAGGAACCTAAGGTATATTCACATTACTTGGTAGCCTAAACTGTTGTTGAGATTTTTGCTTTGAATCAGGTTGGCAGAGTCTTTGGCTCTTGGTTCTTTTTTCCTTACTAAGCAAAATCTGTATTTTTCTAATGGAGATACAAACTGTGTTTGATTAGCTTTTATTTTTTAAAGTATGTTAATCACAAATCACTGACTTACATCAAACCCGTAATCATATAAGGCCATATGAAAATATACTATTAAAAAGAGAAAGTAAATAAACTATTAGGTTCAGGTAGCCTGTTATACAAATAACACAGAGTGGAGATTTTTTTTGTTGTTTTCTTGGGGACTGACGGCAGAACCCAGGGTTCTGTGTGCTCAGACAAATGTTCCACCATTGAGCCACACCCTCAGCCACCAGTTTGTGAATCGAAGCTTCAAGTTACAACTTTTATACATGTCTTAATTACATTACGCTGCTTTATCAGCTTTTACTTTTATTACACTTTGAAAAGTCAATTACTTGTCCTACCGACACAAGAGCATATTATAATCTGCAGTAATTAAGATAATGTAGCACAGAGACTGGCAAGCCGTGGAACAGAGTGGCAGCAAGTTTCACCGTGAACTCTTCCTGTCGGAGGAAGCACCGCAGCGCAGCCAGGAAGAATCAGCCAGGGAATGCTAACCACTACACACATCAGGCATGATCTATAAACTATAATTTGTTCCTTTCAGGAAAGCATTGGCTTCAAATTAAAGCAACACAAGGTAGGGCAAGTAAGGAGCTGTTGGCAGTTCACCCTTTCGGTTTATTTCTCTTCCTCTCTAAATCTCACTTTATTTGTGCTGCTTTGAAAAATGTATTAATAAAGTAGAATTTCAATCCCCAGATTTTCCTTTGATCATTGGAAGAAAATCAATATAAATTTACTTTTCAAACATTTTATAAATAACCTTTGTCTTTTAAACAGAGCGACTGTCATCTTATAAAATTAGGAGGAGCCAGTGTGGCCCACTGTAATAAAGTTCAACTTGGGTTCTGGTACCTTTACCAATGATTGCTGCATAACCATTCACTGTCCACCTTTAAGTAAATAAAAAATAAAACGTAATGATTAAAGAACAAACTTGTCTCTCATTATTCAAGCTTGTAACTACTCAGCGGGCAAAGAGACAAAGGAGAGCAGACCTTGCCTGATTCAGAATGAACTGCCCAGCAGAATGCAAATGCTCAGATGTTACCATGATGCACACAGGTGGAGAATATAATTTCTCTTCTGGATTAAAAAAAAAACAATACTGTTTCCTTTCTAAAGCAAATCATACAAAAAGTATTTTAGAGAGTTTTTCTTTTTCAAATGCAGACTGAAAAATAATTAGAAAAGGGAAATTGGATTTTACAGAACAATAAGCCAGAGCTCTTCCTTACACGGCAATGTCATCACCAATAGCATTCTCAGTCTTGGACACAATGGAGAAATCTTTAAAACATCCCCAAATTGTTTGCAATCTCATGATTTAAAAAGCAAGCGAGTAGCTGGGTGGACCAGGCACACACCTTTAATCCCAATACTTGTAAGGCAGAGGTAGGCTGATCTCTATGAGTTTGAGGCCAGCCTGATCTACAAGAGCTAGTTCCAGGACAGGCCCCAAAGCTACAGAGAAACTCTGTCTCGAAAATTCAATTAAAAAAAAAAAAAAAAGGCAAGCAAGCAAAAGACCCTATTAGTTGTGAGCCACAATGTGAGTGCTGAGAAATGAACCTAGGTCCAAACCTGAGTCCTCTGCAAGACAAGCCAGTGCTCATAACCGCTGAGCCATTTCTCCAGCCCCTGAAATGCTGGGTTTTATTTTAAGGCAGAGTTAATAAAGTACTTTGTGTTGTTATCTGGAAATCTTTTACAACGACTACCTAGACACTTCTAAACCTCAGGATCCAACGTAAGACTGTCTTATTCAGAGACATTTTAACCTGGCTATGAAGGGTGGGAAAGATAATTATAATCTTTGTATACTTAACAATTATTTTTCTTGTTATAGAAACTTTAAGCTGTTTTAGTAAGTATTTCCAGATCTGTTTGTCATTATTCACATACTTTCTTTTTTTCTGGTGCATGCTAAGAAAGAGCTCGTTTTCTATGGAAGAAAAGGAGAACTCACAGATGATTCTGCTTTAGTCATGGTGTCACCTGACTCAAGTTAACTTTCTTCCACTGGGCTATGATCTCCTTCAAGACAATGGTTGTGTCTTAATCACCCCCACTTCCGTAGCAACCTCAACATGCCAGGAGAGGAGAAGCATAATAATTTTGAACTAATGAGATTTTTAAAAGAAGAGAAAGATGTGGTTTATGGGAAAGCAGTTTCTAGATTCATTTACTGCATCTGAGAAGAACTTAAGATATCATCTTGTAAGATTTCAGAGTGCAGGCTGGGGATGATGCTCGCTTGAAAGAGTGCTTGCCTTGCAGGCAGCAGGAAAGCCTGGGTGAAGCCCAGAAGCACATGAACGCGTGTGATAGCACACATCTGTAATCTCAGCACTTGGAAGGTAGAGGTAGGAGGATCACAAATTCAGGGTCCTCCTCCACCATTAGTATACTTGAGGCTAGTTTGGGCTACATGAGATCTTGTCTCAAACAAACAAACAAAAAAAAAAATAGAGCTAAAGAAAATAGAGCTAAAGAAATAATAAACTAAATGACTAACCTAAAAATACAATTTCTGAGTGCAATATCCAAAAGAAGAAAAATGCCCCTCAAATACATCAGTGTTCTTACATAGAAGAAAGCATAAAATATTAAGACCACAAGCTTTGGAACCAGGCAGTTTATATCCAAACTCTGTCACTTACTGTATGATTTTGGTTAAACTGTTTCACACTTATTTCCTTACTTTGTAAAATTATTCTTGGCTCCACTGTCAGTCAGTAAACATCAGAGACTGTCCTCTGACTTCCACATGTGTGGGCACATACTTGAAAACACAAATGCACCCCTCACATGTACACACACACCCATACCCTGGCAGCAACTACAATTATTAAACTACATTGCCGATGTTACATTAGCACAAACTACCAAAATTACTTCCCTTAATTGGTTCAGTGAAACTTTTAAAAACTGCTAAGAGGTGAAACAGAAAAGCTTCTGTAAAGCAAAGGACACAGTCAACAAGACAAAAACGACAGCCTACAGAATGGGAAAAGATCTTCACCAACCCCACATCAGACAGAGGTCTGATCTTCAAAGTATACAAAGAACTCAAGAAATTGGTCATCAAAAGAACAAATAATCCAATAAAAAAAATGAAGTACAGATCTAAACAGAGGACTCTCAACAGAAGAATCTAAAATGGCTGAAAGACACTTAATAAATGTTCAACATCCTTAGTTATCAGAGAAATGCAAATCAAAACAACTATGATATTCCATCTTACACCTGTAAGAATGGCCAAGATCAAAAACACTGATGACAACTTATGCTGGAGAGGTTAAAGGGTAAAGGAAAATCTCATGCATTGCTGGTGGGAATGCAAGCTGGTACAACCCCTTTGGATGTCAGTGTGGCGATTTCTCAGAAAATTAGGAAACCACCTTTCTCAAGACCCAGTAATACCACTTTTGGGTATATATCCAAAGGATGCTCAATCGTGCCACAAGGACATGTGCTCAACATGTTTATAGTAGCTTTGTTCGTCATAGCCAGAACCTGGAAACAACCTAAATGCCCCTCGACTAAAGAATGGATAAGGAAAATGTGGTACATTTACACAATGGAGTACTACACAGCAGAAAAAAATAACGACATCTTGAATTTTGCAGGAAAATGGATGGAGCTAGAAAACGTCATTTTGAGTGAGGTAACCCAGACCCAGAAAGACAATTATCACATGTACCCACTCATAGGTGGTTTTTAAACATAAAGCAAAGAAAACCAGCTTACAAACCACAATTCCAGAGAACTTAGACAACAATGAGGACACTAAGAGAGACTCACATAGACCTAATGTACATGGGAAGTAGAAAGTAGAAAAAGACAGTATCTTCTGAGTAAATTGGGAGCATGGGGACCCTGGGGGAGGGTTGAAGGGGAGAGGAGAGAGGCAGGAAGGGGAGCAAGAAAAATGTAGAGCTCAATAAAAATAAAAAAGAAAGAAAGAAAGAGAAAGGAAGGAAGGAAGGAAGGAAGAAAGGAAGGAAGGAAGGAAGAAAAACTGCTAAGAGGGCTGGAGAGATGGCTCAACAGTTAAGAGCACTGATTGCTATCCCAGAGGACTGAAGTTCAATTCCCAGCACCCACATGGCAGCTCACAACTGTCTGTAACTTCAGTTCTAGGGGATCTGACTCCCTCACACCGATGTATGTGAAATAAAATTAAATAAAAAACCTGCTAAGAATAACCTTTATGACATGTCTTACAGTGATATACGAGTCATTTTATTTATTTAGTCTAGTGACATAGCAATAATAAATCATACTAAATATTTCAGTTGTGGACATAAAGTTCTGACTAAAGCAGTGAGACTATACTGCTAGTCTGACAATTTACATAATAGGCACCAATCGCTGTTAGGCGTTTATTACATAATATCCAAGGTTCTACAGAATAATGCTTGATGTTTATCAGGCACTGGCAAATTACAGCATGTAGGCTGTCACTCTTGTAAGTAAAACTTTCTTGCAACATTTGCCTCCTTTTTATGACCCTTTTTGCAGATGACAGCAGCAGAGCTGAGCACTTGGCCACCAAAGCCCCCATATTTACATGTGACCCTTTACAGAAAGGCTGCTGTGTCATTTTGTAGATCATGACGACACCAAGTGAAAAGGCGGGAAAGTGAGCTACCAAGTTTGGTAGCACATGCCTCTAATCCAAGCACTTGGGAGATGGAGATAGGACAGCAGGAGTTTAAGGCCAGCCTCTGCTACACAGCAAGTATGAGATCTAGCCTTGGCTGTCTGCTTTCATGACCCAAAACACAACGTGTAAAGTTTACAAACCAGGTACACTATAGTGTCCCTTAACTGAACTCATAGCTTAAACTGTTTTGCTCCAAGGAGGCCATAATAGCAGCAGCCTGTATCTTAACTCTATAAGAGTTGCTGCACTTTTTCAGGGAATTTGACTATTTTCCTCTTTAACAGAAACTAAAAAAATTGGGAATAAACTGATTGAACTTAGAGGTTACAAGCAAAATAAGCATTCACTATAAAGATTAGTAGATACCTCCACCAAAATATTACAACTATTTATTTACAAGAATCCTTGGGCTGGGCGGTGGTGGCACACGCCTTTCATCCCAGCACTTGGGAGGCAGAGGAAGGTAGATTTTAGTGAATTCGAGGCCGGATGGTATACAAATTGAGTTCTAGGACAGCCAGAACTACACAGAGAAAAACCTGTCAAGAAGAAAAATACCATCTCCCTCATAGTCCTGAGTATGGCCCATTCTTTTGACAATGCCTACCAAAGGGAACACTCCTTTCAGAAAACGAAACTAAAATCAACAAATTAGATTTAATGTCATTCTGCTATTTTTATATTTTCTGAATCAAGACTAGATAAACAACAGATGGCTTGTCTTGTGTGTCTGGAAGGGTAAATTATGTTTGTTTTCCTATAAAAGTGATTTTTTTTCTAGATTCTGCAAATGGTTCTAATGTGAACTCGACAGACTGAGCTATGGCAACATACTTTCTATGACTGAAGTAAAAGCTCTAGTGTCAGATACCGTGGGACATACGACACTAGGTTAAGGTTAGAGGGATCATGAGAAAAATGAAAAAACACATGCCTTTGAAAATTGATGTTTAGAAGAAAATCTGATGATTACATAGAGAATACAGGAGGAATTATGTACTTATCCTAACAGTGAAATTATACTCTATACGAGACACTCAGGTAAGAGATCAGAATTTATCTTGTTTAGTAGTCATAGCAATTTAAAAGGTAACATGCTGAGCAGTAGTTGCACACACCTTTAATCCCAGCACTTGGGAGGCAGAGGCAGGCGAATCTCTGAGTTTGAGACCAACCCAGTCTAAAGCTCCAAAGAAACACTGTCTTGAAAAGCAAACAAAAACAAACAGAAACAAACAAAAAAGTAACATTATTTTCTTACATGAACAAATGGCGCCGGGCAGTGGTGGTGCACGCCTTTAATCCCAGCACTCGGGAGGCAGAGGCAGGTGAATCTCTGAGAGTTCGAGGCCAGCCTAGTCTACAAGAGCTAGTGCCAGGACAGGCTCTAAAGCTACAGAGAAACCCTGTCTCGAAAAACAAAACAAAACAAAACAAAACAAAAAACCAAACATGAACAAATGGCAAAAACTTGGTATGAAGTCAACCCATTTGATTTGTTCCAGTTTTAAGATACTATGTCCAGTTACATTCAAAATCTATTCTAGGATTATCAACAACTTTTGAGGAATAAAACTTTTATAAAGTGCTTCAAATCTCTTAAGACATAATAAATAGATAGATAAATAAATAAAAGGAATTGCTATTTAAGGAAAAAAGAGGGAGGCTGGAGAGATGGCTTAGTGGTTAAGAGCACTGGCTGCTCTTCCAAAGGACCCAGGTTCAATTCCCAGTACCCACATGGCAGACCATAACTGTCTGTAACTCCAGGTCTAGGGAATTCTACTGATGTGGAATGTTTCTCTGTATGCTGAGAATGTGTTTTATTACCATTGGTTAATAAAGAGACCAATTTCCGCCAATAGCCAGGGCAGAATAGAGCCAGGTGGGAAATCCAAGCAAAGATAAAGGGTAAAAGAAGGCAGTGTCTGGGAGGTGCCAGCAGTCTCCAGGGAAGCAAAATGTGAAGTGAGGTAACAAGCCACGAGCCTCTTGGTGGTAAAATACAGAATAATAGAAATGGGTTAATTTACGTTGTAAGAGCTAGTTAATAATAAGCCTGAGCTTATTATTAACTAATAAGCTAATAGGACAGTTTGTAACTAATATTAAGTCTTATAGAGAGGTTATTCGGAAACTGGCAGGTGGGAGAGAAACCTCTAGTTACACCTACATATATCTTCACACAGATATACATGCAGGCAAAACACCAATACACACTTAAAACATAAAACAAACCAACCCCTCTAGTACCTAGGAAATTACTAATATAACACCTGTTCTAGAACTAAATGTCATTGCTTTTAAAGTTTTTTTTTTAATTATGTGAATTTCCCATACAGGACAGAGGAGTCAGATCTCCCTGAAGGGCAACAGATAGTTTGGGTGCTGGAACTGAACTCAGATCCTCCACAAGAACAATATACACTCTTAACCACTAAGTCATCTCTCTAGCCTTTTCACTTTTTCAGTTATGAAATAAGCACTGCTCTGAGTAAAGTTAGGACTAAGTATCATAGCCTAACCCTGAATTCTGTACAGCCAAGAATGACCTTGAACTTCTGACCATCCCAATTCTACTTCCAGGATGCTGGGATCACACACGTGTACCAGCAGCAGGTTTACATGCTGTTGGGGATGAAACCCAAGGTTTCATTCTTCCTAGATAAATTCTACCAACTGATACATATCCTTGACTGGCTCCTAAATAATACTTTTTTATTAATTTATTTATTATAGATTTCTGCCTCCTCCCCCTAAATAATACTTTTTACAGTGTGACTGAATTACATATTTAAAAAAATAAATGAACATTCTTACAAAAAAAAAACCTGTCAGCATAAGTGTAGGCAGTGAACTTCCATTTTCAGGAAGAACACTCATTTCAAAGATTTTTAAATTAACATATTTAGCTCATCTTGTCCAAATCATATGCTTATATATGTGTGATTTGCATTAAATCCAATTGATATTTTAAACAATGTGATAAATTACTTCACAAACTAGATTCTTTGATATTAGAGGCCAACTATCTTCTTCCTTAGCTGCTTTGTAGTGTTTGTTATTTAGAGTCTCACTATGCAACCCAGGCTATCTTTAAACACTAGTGGTGCTTGAATTATGGGTGTGAACTGCCCTTCCTGGCTTACACTCTTAGAGTGTTTAATCAAACACATTCAATGCTAATTAGTCTTTCTAAATTACCTGAGGCTGTTACCCATTATTGCTTAAAACCACTTAAAAACTTACCATTAGGAATTATCAAAAGAGCTTCCTGCATGTTTCTTTAGGTTCAATATTATTTCAAAATGAGAATATAGTATCAATGGTGCTCAAGATACCAATGAAATTCTGAACAAAAACTAATATCCTAACATTTGTATATTAAAAACCATAAAGTAGGAGAGATGCTATACGATCATACTTATTAAGATACTAGAGTAGCCATACAAAGGAAGTAGAATGGTGGGGGCCAGAGATTGTGGGGAGTAAGTGAAGGGTCACTGTTAAACATTTAACCTCAGTTTGAGAAAATGAAAACATTTCTGGAAAAAAACACTAGGAAGGGTTGCTAATTGTGAATATACTTGGAATGAGACACTTAGAGATGCTTAAATGGGACTGGAGGTCTAGATCAATTGGTAGAGCTTCTCTTTCCCCTTCAACCCTCTAGCAAGTACAAAGCCCTGAGTCCCATCCCTAGTACTTTACAAACTGGGTCATTCTTGGCTACATAGTGAGTTCAAGGCAAACTTGGCCTACATAAAACACTGCCTTAAAAATAAATAAAAAAGTAAAAGGGTGACTATTGTGATGTGTATTTTTATATGAACAGGTGGCCAGCCTTGTAGTCACAAAATGTAGTTTGTACATGTTACTTTTGTTGTTGCTAATGTGACTGTGTATCTTAGCTAGGGTTTCAATTGCTATAAAGAGACACCTTGACCATGAAAACCCTTATAAAGGAAAATATTTAACTGGGTGGCTTACAGTTCAGAGATTCAGTCCATTATCATCATGGTGGGACATGGCAGAGGTGCTGGAGAGGTAGCTGGGAGTTCTTTACCTTGTGCTGGCAACACAAGGTGAACTGAGACACTAGGCAGTATCTAAGCACAGGAGACTTCAAAGTCCGCCCCCACAGTGACACACTTTCTCCAACAAGGCCATACCTACTCCAACAAAACCTTATCTCCTAATAGTGCTACTCCCTGTGAGCTTATGCGGGCCAATTCCATTCAAACTACGTCACTGTGCAAGCCACATAACTTCATGTGCTTTAGAATTAAGCCACACTACATACTTTATGAGGTGACTATGTGTATCAAATGGTATCATAGGCTTTTACCTACTATCAAGTCACTATAACTAGTGAGTTCCTTACGGTACTTTATTCTTTTGACTACACCAGGTTCAATTCAACATCCAATTTACTCAAGTGAGATTAAAAATCACTAAATCACAAAGGAATTCATTAGATCGCATTATTATTTAAAAATAAAGGTTAACATTAATTATGGGAAAAATTAAATAACAGAGAAAAAACTTAAATGTATACATGCAAGCGTTCTTTTTTTTCCATTTTTTTATTGAGAAAAGGAGAAAAAAAAAACAAGTTTCCACCTCCTCCCAGCCTCCCATTTCCCTCCCCCTCCTCCCACCCTTCTCCCCCTCCTCCCACCCTTTTCCCCCTCCCCCCACTCCTCTCCCCCTCCCTCTCCAGTCCAAAGAGCAGTCAGGGTTCCCTGCCCTGTGGTAAGTCCTAGGTCCTCCCCTCTCCGTCCATTCCTAGGAAGGTGAACACCCAAACTGGCTAGGCTCCCACAAAGCCAGCACATTACATAGGTTCAAAACCCCGTGCCATTGTCCTTGCAGATATGAATGTGGAAAATGTCCTCATTGAGTTTCAGAAAACCCAGAGTAATCTTGCAGTAATTCTGGTCTCTGTAGATGAGGATAGTGGAGAATCTGAAAGCCATTTGGCTAAGGAAGGGTTGAGGCTGGGACCTGGTGTCAAAACCTTAGATAGGAAATAGCAGTTTTAAAAACACAAGTTGGCAAAGTGTTCAGTGCTCCACCAGCCTTACCCAACACTGGAAGAAAGGCTCGTCAAGAGCTACAGAAAAGTCAGTGAAGACTAATAGACCCCTCAAACAAAAACTTTCGTTGCCTTGGTCTAGTTGATAGGGTGGAACTTAGGTAGGCGGAGAAGACAAAACTGAATTCTGGGAGAAAGAAAGCAGAGTGAGAGAACAGCCATGGAGATGCCAGGTCAGACATGCTGAATCTTTCCCGGTAAGTCATGACCTTGTGGTGATGCACAGATTAATAGAAATGGGTTAAATCAAGATATGAGAGTTAGCCAATAAGAGGCTACAGCTAATGGGCCAGGCAGTAATTTAATTAATACAGTTTCTGTGTGGTTATTTCAGGTGTAAGCTAGCCGGGTGGCCGGGACAAACAAAGGGCTCCTCTCCATTCAACAGCACACTTTTAATACTAGCACCTGGGAGGCAGAAGCAGGTGGATCTCTGTGAGTTTAAGGCCAGCCTGGTCTACATAGTAAGTTCCAGGACAACCAGTGATACACAAAGAAACTCTGTCAAAAAAAGAAAGGGAGGGAGGGAAGGAGGGAGGGAGGGAGGGAGGGAAGGAAGGAAGGAAGGAAACGGCCAGATTCAACCTGAACAAAAATATTTTTTAAAAAACCCTAAAATCCTAACCAAACCAAAAAAACCACAAACAGATACTCCAAATCATAAAAGATAAGCCAGAGAAGATATTTGTGGATGCAAATAACTGGAAATCAGCGACAGCCACCTATCAGAGCAGTGACAAAGTCACAGGGGAGAAGCCACAAGGTCAGTAAGGAGCATCACCTTATTACTAATAAGGGAACGTAAACACTAAGGAATTGGGGTAGTACTATAAAAGCTGGCCAAAAAACAAAACAAAAAACAACAACAACAACAACAAAAAACCCCTTTGTGTCTAATACACATAAAGGGGAGAAATGTTTGAATATAAATTAAAATAACCACTTGAGTTGAAGATTCTTTTTCCTACAATGCAACAATCACAGATTTGGGTAAGAACAAACAACAACAACAAAAACCCTATAGAGACCAGGAAGGGAAATTACAAAGAATGTGGGTATATGGATGAAGAAGAGAGGTCATTTTAAATAAATGTAACAGCAGTGTTGGGGACATGAATATGATATTTACACAGTCAGTGCTCATAGCAGATGACAAGAATTTCAGTTCTTCATTTGCTTTGTGGTATATTCAGTACAAACAATGCTTTTTATCTTTGTACGAAATATTAGTTACTATCTTTAAAACCCATAATTTATAGGCTAGAGGAAAAACAGTAATCGACCGTCTATTGAATTTCTTATCAGACTTGCTTACTAAAAACTCCTAATATAATTTTCAGACCGAAAAGTAAATAAAAGACGTGGTTGACTCTTATCAATTGCTTCCCTATATTACCTAGTACTCAATTATATGTTGTTTTATGGCTGGTGAATGGACAATAGTTAGTTTTAAAACATCAAACCACAAGAAAACAGGAAACTGTCAAATGTCACTGTGTACTCTTGAGCACTGTATGCTAATCTTATCCTCACCCCAGCACTGCTATTATTTCTCTAAGACACCCTTTCTTCTTTATTTCTGTGCTTACTTACATTTACTTACAGAATATGCTTTCAAAATTTTTTTTTAAAAAAAGTTCTCTTAAACAGTTCATTGTCTAATAGGAAGAAAAGATACATGAACAAAGGAAGTGCTTTAACAGTGTTTAAGAGACCTGACAGATCGCATTTAGATGCAGAGAAGGCCTTTGACAAAATCCAACATGCTTTCATGATAAAAGTCCTGGAATAGGACTAGGAATACAATGGGAATACCTAAACTTAATAAAGGCAATTTACAGCAAGCCCGTAGCCAACATCAACTTAAACGAGAGAAACTCAAAGCAATTCTATTAAAAACAGTAACAACACAAATCACTGAACATGGAGTGGTTGAGTTGATGCCTCCATGGAGCCTATGTTCTAGTCTCTTTAGTGTGGTAAGAAAAAATGAAGAGAGAAACATGGACATCAACCCAGTCACAAAATCTACAACCTATACTGACTGCAAAATATGCTAAAACAAAACGTGTGGGAGTAGCCAACCAATGTCTGATTTGACTTAAGGCCCACTCCACAAGAAGGATTACATACCCAACAATGCGTGAATAACCAAGAAGCAGACACTAGATAGCCCAGAGACCTAGGGTGAAACCAAACACTACTGATCTAAAAGAATCAATAAAACGATTCCTAATGATATTCTGTTATACTCATAGATCAGTGCCTTATTAAGTCATCATAAGAGAGATATCTACAGGCAGTAGATGGGAACAGATGCAGAGACACAGCCAGACATTAGGTAGAAAGAGAGGAAGTCTAAATTGGCAGTCTCCATCAAATTTCCTGTCTCCCAGAGCTCAGGGAATCACAAGGAAGAGGTAGAAAGATTGTAAGAGACAGAGAGAATGGAGGACACCAGAACAAGGCCCTCTGGAGCAAGTAAGCAAAGTGCTTATGAGCACACAGAGACTGAAGCAGCAAGCACAGGGTCTCCATGGGTCTGCACCAGGTCCTCTGCATATATAGTATAGCTACTAACTATTAGTGTTTTATGGGACTTCTCAGTGTAAGAACGAGTGGGTCTCTGATTCTTGGTGCCTGCTCCTGGGATTCTTTTCTTCCTGTTAGATTTCCATGTCCATCTTCAATTTGATAGTTTTTGCTTTATCTTATTATAATTCTGTCATGTTTGAGTGTTATCTCTTAAAAGCCTGTTCTTTTCTAATGAGAGGCAGAAAGAGAGTAGATCCAAAGAGAAGGGAGGAACTGAGAAGAGTAGAGGGAGGAGAAACCTTAACCAGGATATATGGTATGGAAATAGAATCTATTTCAGTAAAAGAAAAGCTCTTGCTCTCAAAGAGTTCACTGGCTAGTGGGAAGGAAAGCTACATGAACCCAAGCCCTCTGGTCTGAAATGTGAGAGCTTCAATAGTTTAGAGGTCTGAGACCACAGGTCGGGGAGCAGTGAGGTGACGGGTGCATGGAGAAGACAGATACAACGTCAGAACACTTCAGAAAATGCCTTTTGAGGGGCTGAGTGAGAACACTCACTGCTCACCTACATGACTGCTCACAACCATCCACAAACCCAGTTCCAGAGAACCCAATACCATTTTCTGAACTCCACTGGCACCAGGCAAACAAGTGGTGTACATAAATATACTCTGGCAAATACACATAAAATTAAATAAATAAACCTTAAAAAATTAGAAAAGAAAAAGAAAACTCCTTTTAAAAGGAAGAAGATTGGGCACCATCTAGAGGATGGGGTCCTCTGAGCTGTTCTCAGTTACTCTCCTAAGACTAAATACCAGCTGGTCACACACCAAAATGGGCAAGTCAATAAGTATTTCAAATATTCAAACAAAACAGACATATGAAAATTTAATTCATGGACAGAATCCAAATAAATCATCTTTAAACTTCTTTCTAGATCAAAAATTCTGATTCTATGACTCTTCAAATTCAAAAGTACATTACAAAATATTCTGAATACAAACAAGAAAAAATAATCCCAAGGGAGTTTATTAACTGAATTCTGCTTTTTCTGCAAAACTGTTCAAATTCTTACTAATCTGATGACCAGTGAAATTTCCACAGAAAATAGGACCCTTCTGTCAGAGCTGAAACAGTTTTCTCCCCTATAAACCTTGACTTTCAAAGAACCAATAAACATTCTATGGAAATAAGTTGTTTTAAGCTCATAGTATGGAAATGTAAATCATCTTTTAAAATGAATGTCTATGCAAATATATGTGTTATATATTTATTATAATATACTTACTGCCTTCACTTTAAAACTTTACTGTACATGCTTAAGAGAACTGGAAAGAAAACAACAGATCTGATTGCTTATTTTTAGCAATCCTCTTTTCACTATCACACATTCTGAGAATTATAACAAGGGTTCCCTTACCTGGTACGGACACGGAATATGATATTCTCTGCAGCGTTCCTGTATCCACGTTGTTTCCCAGATGCCACGGTAAGCTTGCTCGTAAAAGTAACATCCAATTACAACCAAGAGTGGTACAAGGTAAAGAATGCTGAAAACACCAATCCGGATCATGAACTTCACTAATTTATCTTGGTTTTCCTTTTCTAATGGGATCTCAATCCGAACTCTGTTTAGGGATATAATGCCGGCTAAGAGGAGAGAAACCCCAACTACCACATACAGGCAGAGGGGAGCGAGAACAAAATATCTTAACGCATCAACATCGTAGAGGCCGACAAAACACACGCCACTAATATTGTCACCTTCAATTTTATTCATCGCTAAGAGGATGATAGTTAGAGTTCCAGGGATGCCCCAGGCACTGGCATGAAATAGCAATGCTTTCTTCTCAATAGCTTCACTACCCCACTTTGGCACAGCTGCTAAAAACCATGTGATGGTAAGAATTACCCACCATACACTGCCAGCCATAGTGAAAAAATAGAGTACCATAAAAAGCATGGTACAGGCTTTATTGTGAGATCCTTGTGTCACGGTGGAAGCCTTATACTGTGCAGGGCTAGATGCGTTGCAGGCTACTCGGTCCTCAAGCAAAAAGCCAATGAAGAAAATTAACGACACCATCATGTAGCAGACCGCATAAAATATGATAGGTCTTTCAGGGTAACGGAATCTCGTGACATCAATCAAAAAGGTTAAAAAAGTAAACAAGGTGGCAGAGAGGCAAATGATTGAAATCAGTCCTATGAAATAGCGAGCAAATGACAGCTCTTCTCTCCTGAAGTACATATTGGGACATGGTGGTGAACAGTCTCGCACGTGCAAAAAGGAATAGCCAAGATCAGGATCAATTTTCAACTCTCGGGGACACCAAAAACCATAATCCCTCTGTACTGCAACTGGGGCACCTTCAGTTGGATCTCCAACTAAATTCAAATCCACAAGTCGGGGATATGGCTCATCACAATCCGGAAACCTAAAAAATAAAAGATGATAACCATTTACTTTCATATAAGTCTGCCAGACGTTACTTAACAATTTCAAATTATAAATTTAGTACCTGTGACCTCAACTATTCCTACCACTTGTGGTAAATAAAAATAAAGAAAATGAGGGGCTGGAGAGATGGCTCAGTAGTTTATAGAGCACCGGCTGCACTTCCAGAGGACCCGGGTTCAATTTCCAGCACCCACATGGCAACTCACAACTGTCTGTAACTCTAGTTCTAGAGTTCTGACACCATCAAACAGACATACACACAGGCAAAACACAAATGAACATAAAATAAAAATAAATTATATATTTAAAAACATATTCAACAACAACAAAGAAAATGGCATATTGTGGGGAGGCTTCAAGCAGATTTTAAGTGACAGTCTTAAATTAAATTTGCTTTACCATTAAAAAAGTCAAATCAGCCATCAATGATAAACAACATATATATGGAATATTTATTTAGTACAGTCTTTATGGTTTCCAAATGTGAAATATGTGTGTGTCTGTTTGTAACTATTTGTATCAAAAGAACAGCAGATAAAAGTTTGAACTTAAGATTTAAAAATCTTCCTTAAATGCATGGTCCAAGGTGTTGTGAGCTAGATTAGTAATAAACAACCTCACAGATGACTTTTAAATCTTGTGTGCACTCTCTAAATATCTTCGGGGGAGAAAATGCTGGGATTAGAACCCAGGGCTTTTATGAATTCTGAGCAAGCACTCTGGATGCCCCTAGCCCAGTCTCTGATTATGTTATGGGTAACTAAAGAGCATCTCAGGGCTTTAATGTCACCGAGCTTTCCCACTATCCTGACAACTTCTCTTCAGCCCACTGTATTCTGTAATTCATTTACTTTCAAACACAAATGTGCAGAAAATTAAGAACATTTTAAAAGGAAAATTCTATGTACGGGTCACCACAAATCATATTTCAGAAAGCTATCAATGTCCCTCTTAAGACTCCTTTCATTATATCTTGTGTATTATATTTTCATTTAACTCTATTAAAAAATTTTCCTTCTTGCTGGGCAGTCATGCACACCTTTAATTCCAACATTCTGGAGGCAGAGACAGGTGGGTCTTTGTGAGATCCAGGACGGCCAGGGTTACACAGAGAGATCCTGTCTCAAAAACAAAAAAACAAAACAAAACAAAAAAAACAACAACAACAACAAAAAATTCTTCTTAGTTTCTTCAACGACCCAGTCATCATTTTAGAGTGTGTTATTGTTTAATATGCATGGGTCTGTGTATTTCATAGTTTCTCTAGGTGCTGATTTCTAGCTTTAATCATTGTAATCAGATAGAATACAAGCTATTATATCAATTTTCCTATTTTGCTGAGATTTGCTTTGTGAGACTCCAGAGAAAGTACCAAAGAAAGCAAGAACGAACTCTGTGAAGAACCGTAACACAAGGGACACATGAGAAGAGGGTCCAACAAAGAAACAAGACTGACTGGTTTGACAGAGTAGAGCACCACAGCCCAGAAATGATGTTCTAAACACACAGGAGGGCAAGCTGATGATTAGGTAAATAAATAAATATAGGTTTAAGTAAATGCCAGAACCAGAATCTTAACTCTTAAATTTGTCTCAAATATCTCAATTTCAACATGTCTACAATTTCTTTTATTTTCTCCTCTGAAAGTTATCTTTGTTCAGCTTTCATGAACTCAGTCCCTATATCCAATTATTATGAACTCAGCTGAACTACCTTCAGCTTCATCCCATTATCACTACTTCACCTGGCTCTGCTTTTAACTTATTTTTTAAATGCATTAGCCATGTTCCAACTGATCTTCCTGCATGCATTTTTGCTCAGCTTGAATTACTTTCTGCTACCTCTTAGATTTCTTAGATTACTCAGGCTGAGTTACACGAATATATTTATTTAACAGGCATAAATTCAACAAATATTGAGTGCCCTCAGTGTGTCAGACTCCTCTAGATGCTGAAGACAAGCAGCAAACAGAACAAAGTCCCTGTTCTTATGGGTCTAAACTTCTATCAGCAAAGGTGCTGAGGGTAACAAGAGAAAATTTCTTTACCAGGACAAGTAGCTACAAATAACAAAAAGAATAAGTATAGTTTGACAATTAAATACACAGCATAATTAGTTTATAAGAAATGGGTTACCAAAAGCTACGGAGAAACCCTGTCTCGAAAAATAAAAAAAAAAAAGAAAAAGAAAAAAAGAAAAAAAGAAATGGGTTACAGCAGTCCATTTGGAGATCTGATTAAGTACAAAGAAAAAAATAAAGTGAAATTATCAACAAAAGTATTATTCCAAGTGAGAGGTAACAAAGTTTATACTAAATGATGAAAAACATAAAGAGGCTGAGGAAGAAACCAAGGATGTCCATGAAACTGAGAAGTGAGTCCTATGGTCTGAATGCCCCCAAATCTCATGTGTTGGGACTTAGTCCTCACTGCGGTAGTATCAGTTACGAAGGCAAGGCCCTCATGGATTTGACTTCAGGGAGAGTTTGCCCTTTCGCTTCCTAGTCCTTCTGTTATTCGAGGACATGGTATATTCCTCTATCAGATACTGCCAGATTACACTCAAAAGTACTTTGAAGGAGAACTGAATAGTCTAATGAAAACCATGGAGTAACCTACATGATTATCAATAGGAAGACAGCTAAGTACTTTTCAGATATTAACACAATTAACCATCAGGTATTACTTCTAATCAGTAATTTAAAAAAATGAACCAAATACACATATGCACGCATGTGTATGCGTAATATATAAAACCAAACATGTGCATAATTAATAATTAATTTACCATGATATTTACCTCACCTTGGGGAGAAAAAAAAGGAATGTGAGCAAGACAAGGGCCAACAAAATACACAGCTGTACTATAGAGCCCCCAATCCCACCCTACCCTCTAGACTGGGTCTCAATATGTAGCCTAGGCTGGCCTCAAACTCACAATCCTCCTACTTCAGCTTCCCAAATGCTGGGATTATAAGCATATGCCACCAAGCTCAGCTTGTATCTACAGTGTTTTATTTCTTAAAAGAAGATCTGAGACAAGATTAACTCAAAAAAAAAAAATCAGTAGCCCTTCTGTACACAGATGATAAAAGGGCTGAGGAAGAAACCAGAGAATAACACCCTTCACAATAGCCACAAATAGCATAAAATATCTCAGAGTAACTCTAACCAAACAAGTGGAAGACCGCATGACAAGAACTTTAAATCTTTGAAGAAAGAAATTGAAGAAGACACCAGAAAGTGGAAAGATCTCCCATACTCTTGGGTAGACAGAATTAACATAGTAAAAATGGCAATCTTACCAAAAGCAATCTACATATTCAATGCAATGCCCATCAAAATTCCAGAAAAATTCTTCAAAGACGTCAAAAGAACAGTACTCAACTTCATATGGAAAAGCAAAAAACCCAGGATAACCAAAACAATCCTGTACAATAAAAGAACTTCTGGAGGCATCATAGTCCTTGACTTCAAACTCTACTTCAGAGCTACAGTACTGAAAACAGCCTGGTATTGGCATAAGAACAGACAGGAGGACCAATGGAACTGAATAGAAGACCTGAATATCAATTCACACATCTTCGAACACTTGATCATTGATAAAGAAGCAAAAAAAAGAAAACATCAAATGGAAAAAAGAAAGCATGTTTAACAAGTGGTGCTGGCATAACTGGATATCAACATGTAGAAGAATGAAAATAGACCCATATCTATCACCATGCACAAAACTCAAGTCCAAATGGCTCAAAGACCTCAACATAAAGCCAGCCACACTGAACCTTATAGAAGAGAAAGTGGGAAGTACACTTGAATGCATTGGCACAGGAGACCACTTCCTAAATATAGCCCCAGCAGCATAGACACTGAGAGAAACAATTAATAAATGGGACCTCCTGAAACTGAAAAGCTTCTGTAAAGCAAAGGGCACAGTCAACAAGACAAAACGACAGCCTACAGAATGGGAAAAGATCTTCACTAACCCCATATCAGACAGAGGTCTGATCTCCAAAATATACAAAGAACTCAAGAAATTGGACACCAAAAGATCACATAACCCAATTAAAAAAAAATGGAGTACAGACCTAAACAGAGGACTCTCAACAGAGGAATCTAAAATTGCTGAAAGACACTTAATAAATGTTCAACATCCTTAGTCATTAGAGAAATGCAAATCAAAACAACTCTGAGATTCCATCTTACACCTGTAAGAATGGCCAAGACCAAAAACACTGATGACAACTTATGCTGGAGAGGTTGTGGGAAAAAGGGAACACTTCTGGTGGGAATACAAGCTGGTACAGCCCCTTTGGATGTCAGTGTGGAGATTTCTCAGAAAATTAGGAAACAACCTTCCTCAAGACCCAGTAATACCACTTTTGGGTATATATCCAAAGGATGCTCAATCGTGCCACAAGGACATGTGCTCAACTATGTTCATAGCATCTTTGTGTGTCACAGCCAAAACCTGGAAACAACCTAAATGCCCTCGACCGAAGAATGGATAAGGAAAATGTGGTACATTTACACAATGGAGTACCACACAGCAGAAATAAATAAATAAATAAATAACCAGCTTGAATTTTGCAGGCAAATGGATGAAGCTAGAAAACATTATTTTGAGTGAGGTAACCCAGACACAGAAAGACAATTAACACATGTACTCTCTCACAGGTGGTTTTTAAACATAAAGCAAAGAAAGTCAGCCTACAAACCACAATCCCAGAGAATTTAGACAACAATGAGGACACTAAGAGAGACTAACATAGATCTAATCTACATGGGAAGTAGAAAGTAGAAAAAGACAAGATCTCCTGAGTAAATTGGGAGCATGGGGACCTTGGGGAGGATTCTAGGGGATAGGGGAGAGCCAGGGAGGGGATCTCAATAAATATCAATAAAAAAATGTAAAAAAATAAATAAACAAAAGAATGCCGGGCGGTGGTGGCGCACGACTTTAATCCTAGCACTCAGGAGGCAGAGACAGGCAGATCATTGTGAGTTCGAGGCCAGCCTGGTCTACAAGAGCTAGTTCTAGGATAGGCTCCAAAGCTACAGAGAAACCCTGTCTCAAAAAACTCAAAATAAATAATAAAAGAAGATCTGAAGACAAATGTTACAAAATACCGGGACAGCAAAAAGGCAGATCATTATGAATACATAAATATTCCCTTATTATTCTGCATTACTGAAATATTTCAGAAAATAAAAGGTATGTTATATAACATACTATACTATTACTATTAATAGTGCTCATTCCCACAGCACTATAGAAATGACTGCTAAACAAATCTTTAAATCTTCTGTAACAGCTCACAGTCTGTGTGTTAGATAAGATTTGAAAAGCACCCAAAATTTTCTCAACTGGGTGTTAATGTGTGATAAAAAAAAAAAATCAAAGAAACAAAATTGACACAACAGCCGTAGACATCAGCACATCTATATCAAAGGCATTTAAGCTGTTATAATGGTAGTCATGAGTAATTCTTTTCTAATCTATATTTTCTTCTTGTTTGTTTTGGTTTAGACAGGGTTTCTCTCCATAGTCCTGGCTGTCCTGGAACTCATTCTGTAGACCAGGCTGGCCTTAAGATCTACCTGCCTCTGTTTCCCAAGTGCTGGAATTAAAGGTGTACGCCACCACTGTCTGGCTTCTAATTTTTCATGAATGTCATTACTTCTTTTTTTTTTTTTTTTTGGTATTTCGAGACAGGGTTTCTCTGTGGCTTTGGAGCCTGTCCTGGAACTAGCTCTGTAGACCAGGCTGGTCTCAAACTCAGAGATTCACCTGCCTCTGCCTCCCGAGTGCTGGGATTAAAGGCGTGCGCCACCATTGCCCGGCTGTCATTACTTCTAAAAAACAGAAAAGTAGGGCTGGAGAGATGGCTCAGAGGTTAAGAGCACTGATTATTCTTCCAGAGGTCCTGAGTTCAATTCCCAGCAACTACATGGTGGCTCACAACCATCTGTAATGAAATCTGGTGCCCTCTTCTGACCTGCAGGCACACATACAGACAGAACACTGTAAACAAAATAAAATAAATCTTTAAAAAAAAAAAAAACAAAAACAGAAAAGTATTTTAAAGGTAGAAAAGAAAATCAACCAAATGTCTTGTTTATATAATTCTTAATTATTTTCCATTTCTTCACAGAAATTCCTTTTTCCTATCATTTTCATTTACTTCTTCCCAATTCTTATGAAAAATAAGACAATGAAACCGTGCTCAACATTTGTATAGACATCCATACATTTAAAAACGCCAACAACCCTACTCTTTATAATAGATTAAAGAGAAAACACACATCAGCATGAAAAATGACCCATACCTACTGCATTCCATATCTTCAGGCCAAGGAACACCAAACATCTCCATGAGTTTTGAACACTCACTATAGGCGCGCTGACACAGCCTACGACAGGGAAGTGTGACGTGTCCATATTCCATACAGATAGGGGCATAGAGTGCACAAAGAAATGGCCGGAAATCCCGAGAACAGTCCAGATTCACCATAGGGTGGAATGGCTAGGAAAAAGTCAAAATTGAATAATTAGATAAAGAGCTTTAGATAAGTCAAGTGTTTGTTAATAACCCGAGTTTCTGTTTTATTAATCTTTAAAAAATTTCTCAAAACCATTAATATTTCTAAGATTTTTTTTTTAAATAAAATGTCCCCCGAATCACTTCTCAAGAGTCTAGTTTGGTTAAATCCAAGGACTATGACAAAACTGATAAATCCTTGTACATATTTAAGTGTTACAGGTAATATTAATGAAGAAGCAGGCAGGGAATTACTAATAATGCAAACCATTTAACATAAGAGAAAGAAAAAAACTGTATAAAATATGCATTAAAGCTCAAGAATGATTACAGCTTTATTATTTGGTGGTGGGGCTGCATGGATTTTAATTTTCTTTTATGTATTTCAATTAACACCTATCAAAAAGAGCAAATTAGCAGCAGCAAGGGGATCTGGGAAGGGTAGAAGACAGGTTACACTGCAAAGGATGGAAGGCAAAGGCCTATCCATCTTTTTTTTTTTTTTTTTTTGGTTTTTCGAGACAAGGTTTCTCTGTAGCTTTGGTTTCTGTCCTGGAACTAGCTCTTGCAGACCAGGCTGGCCTCGAACCCACAGAGATCGGCCTGCCTCTGCCTCTGAAGTATTGGGATTAAAGGCGTGCCACCACCACCCAGCAGCCTATCCATAGTTACCACACAGTAAAGAGTGTTCCAATTGAGAGAAGGTCTCTCACCTTTTGCTGATCAATTCTTTTTTTTTCTTAACATAAAAACCCCAAACTTCTAAACAATTTTTTTAAAAAAAAGTTTTTATGGTTTATTTAACTTTATTTTATGTGCTTTGGTGTGAAGGTGTCAGATACCCTGGAACTAGATCTTCAGACAGTTGTGAGCTGCCATGTATGTGGGTGCTGGGAATTGAACCCAGGTCCTCTGGAAGAGCAATCAGTGCTCTTAACCAGAGCCATCTCTCCAGCCCCAACAATTCTTTATACTGAAATCAAATGTTGTAAATACAGCTAATGCTATAATTTGATACTAAGTTAATAAAAAGAAAACTGTGATCCCAAACATAAAACTAGGCTAAGATACCTACTGTAACCAAAGGAACAGATTGCCCTCTCTTAGGACTGGAGGGGAGTTGGGGGAAGGGTGGGGTAGGGGAGTGGGAGGGAAGTGGGAGGAGGGGAGAAAGTGGGAATTTTGATTGGTATTATTTATAAAGTAATAAAAAAAGAGGAAGAAAAAAATGCCAACTCTTCCCATAAATCATCTCTAAGATTTAATGAAATCTTTTTTATGTATGAAGTCCTGTGTTTGATCCTAGCCCATCAAATACTCACTTACAAACTTAGCATGATTAGTAGACAAAAGCAAGATTTTTCTACATCTTAAGAGTATAGTGTTTTGCCGGGCGGTGGTGGCGCATGCCTGTAATCCCAGCACTCGGGAGGCAGAGGCAGGCGGATCTCTGTGAGTTCGAGACCAGCCTGGTCTACAAGAGCTAGTTCCAGGACAGGCTCCAAAACCACAGAGAAACTTTGTCTGGAAAAAACCAAAAAAAAAAAAAAAAAAAAAAAAAAAAAAAAAGAGTATAGTGTTTTAAACAAATGGCGCTTCAATTAATGAATATTCATAAGTCAAAAGTTAGCCTTGCCCTATACAAAAATTATCTCAAAATTTACCATCGATTTTAATATAAAACATGATTAAAAAGATAACGGCAAAGCTTGTACACACATTCTCTTATATACAGACAAGGAACTGAGGTATAGTTGTGATAGGTCTGACCACGGCTTTGTTCAGAACTGTGGACTTCATGAGTATGGATTAGAAAAGCAGATGAATGCTTTTAGTGGGGCTTAATGGGCCATACTAGTAGGAACATGGAAGACAGTGGTGCTGAGGGTATGTCTTAGGGTTTCTATTGCTGTGAAGAGATACTATGGCCACAGTAAATCTTATATATGAAAACATTTAACTGGGGCTGGCTTACAGTTTCAGAGATTTAGTCCATTATCACCATGGTGGGACATGGCAACATGCAGGCAGACACGGTGCTGGAGAAGGAGCTGAGAGTTCTACATCTTGATCCGATGGTAGCAGAAGTAACTGTATGTCACTCTGATCACAGTTTGAGCAAAGGAAACCTCAAAGCTCTCCCCAAACTTCCTCCAACAAGGCCACACATACTCCAACAAAGCCACACCTCCTAATAGTCCCCCTTCCCTGTGGGAACCATTTTCTTTCAAACCACCACAAGGTGATTTGAACTGTGGAGGCCTGGTTCAAGAGATTTCAGAGAAGAAGAATCTTAGCATGTTGCCTAAGATTGTCCTTTGTGATATTCTGGTGAAGAATGTTGCTGCTTTTTACCCTTTTTCAAAAAGTCTACCTTCAAAAAGTGAAGAATTTTGGATTAATTGTACTGGCAAGGGAAATCTCAAAACACACTAGTATAGACTCTGTCATGTTGTTACTGGTGTTGACTCTTGTGAAGATTTATATTGAAAAGGAGCAAGCTAGGCAAGAAAAAATACAAAATGTACAACTTGAGGATGAAAGTGAAATGTAGCTCAATGTTTCCAAGGAAATAAACAGATTAAAAAATGGAATAAAGGGAGTGGTGACCTCAGGGCAAGACCCTATCCAGCTAAGCTTCCAATTTGGGAAAAGGAACTGAAGAACAGTTTAGGTCCAGGCATAGTGGTGCATACCTTCAAACTCAGCACTCAGAAGGCAGAGGCTGGTGGATCTCTGAATTTTGAGGCCAGCTGGTCTACAGAGCAAATTCCAGAACAGCCAAGCTTAGGCAGTGAAGTAAATCATCGAAAACAGAAAGCTGGTGAAGATGTAATTGAACAAGCAGCAGAATTTGGCAGCTTAGGCCACGTGGCTCTAGCGTTAAGAGTCCAAGGATAGAAGAAGGGGGTTGTGGAATTTCCTCTATGACTAAGAAAAGTTGCTGAGGCCAGGCTTGTGGCAGGGGTATCCCTGAATGGAGGCCTAGAGAGGCTATTGCGTGAAGCTGTGAAGTGTAAGCCTGGATTGCTTTGGAGACCCCAAGATACTGGAGATGCCAGAGTTGTTGAGGCCTGCCAGGGAAAGCTGCTAACAAGGAGTGGAATAAGCCAAAGAGGAAGAAGTGTGCTGTGGTCAACAAAGATAAAAAGGAGTTGGAGATCTGAAAAGCATTTTGACATCAGGCATGGAGATACAAGTTTGGAGTTTGCCCAGTTGGCTTTTGATCTTGCTTTGGTCCAGTATTCCTTCCTTCCTTCTTCCTTTCTTTTCTTTTTCTTCTTTTTCCTTTTTTTTTTTTTGAGACAAGGTTTCTCTGTTTAAGAGTCCCTAGCTGTCCTGTAACTAGTTCTGTAGATCAAGCTGGCCTTGAACTCTGCCTCCTGAATGCTGGGATTAAAGGCCTGCACACCACCGCCTGGCTTGGCCCAGTATTTCTTCACTATCCTCCCTTTCCTCTATTTTGGAACAGTAATGTATATCCTGTGCCATTATATGTTAGAGTATGATTTTTTGACCTTATAGGGAATTACAGTTAAGAGATTGCATGAATCTCAGAAGAAACTTTGAACTTTTAAACACTATTGAGACTGTAAGACTGGAAAGTTTTGAAGTTGAACTAAATGTATTTAGTATTATGTTATGGTTATAAGCCTATGGGGACCAGGAAGTGGAATGTAGTGGTTTGGATAGGTATGGCCCCACAGAGACTAGCTTGACCTTCAGAAAGGGGCACTATTAGTTGTGGCCTTGTTGGAAGTGTGTCACTGTGGGGTGGGCTTCACATCCTGTTGCTTGTGGATCAAGATGCAGAACTCAGCTACCTTCCCAGCACTATGTCTGCCTGCATGCTGCCACATTTCCCATCATGACATTAAGGGACTAAACCTCTGAAACTACAAGCCTCAACTAAATGTTTTCCTTTGTAAGAATTGCTGTGGTCCTCTGGAAATCAGTATGTTATGATGGTTTCTCAGAAAATTGGGAATCAATCTACCTCAATGCCCAGCAATACCATTCTTGGGCATATACTCAAAGGATGCTCACTTAGACCACAAGAACATTTACTCAACTATGTTCATAGCAGCATTATTTGTAATAGCCGGAACTTGGAAACAATCTAGATGCTCCTTAACCAAAGAATGGATAAAGAAAATGTAGTACATTTACATAATGGAGTACTACTCAATGGTTAAAAAAATGACATCTTGAAAATTACAGGCAAATGAATGGAACTAGAAAATACCATCCTGAGTGAGGTAACCTAGACATAAAAAGACAAACACAGTATGTACTCATTCATAAGCAGATATGAGACACAAAATAAAGGATAACCAGCCTACAGTCCACAACCCCAGAGAGGCTAGGAAACAAGGCGGACCCTAAGAAAGACAGACTTATATGGATACCCGTGGGAAGGGGAAACAGACAAGCTCTTCTGAGAGGGAGAAAGCAGAGAAAGAGAAAATGGTAATACATTTTTCAGAACTAGCACAAGGTGACAAGTTCTTAGAAATGAAACTCAAAATATCCTTAATGTGTATATGGCAGGGGGTGTTAAACTGGACTTCATTACAACAGTAAAGTACTGAGGTGGAGAGATGGCTCAGTCATTAAATGTTAGTGTCACAACCAAAAGACTAATAGAAAATTCCTGTTCTCATAAAGACTCTGCTAAAAAGATGAAAAGATAACTTTCAAACTAGGATACACTATTTGTGTAACTCATACCACACAAAAGATTTTATTTTATTTTGTTTTAGGTGGGTTAGGTATTTTGAGACAGGATCTTACCACATAGCCCAGGCTGGTCCCACCTCAGCCTCCAGGTAGTGGGATTATAGTTAGAAGGGATTTGTATCTAGTATATATAAATAACTCAGGGGCTAGCAAGAGACCTGAGCACATAAAGGCACTTGCTGAGTAAACCTGGGAACCTGAGTGAGAGTCCCCAGAATCTATCCCACATAAAGAAGGAGAACTGACTCCTAAATATCATTATTTGGTTTTCACAATCATACTGTGTACACCCCTCCACACACAAATTAATAATAATAAGTAAAATTTTTACTCAAGACTCCAAAGTAAAATATAAGGGACCAGGAGAAGGGAGAAAGGGTTATAACGGGGGTGTGGTAACAGAATAACAAGTCGTTAAAGTTGAAAGGTGAATACTGGGAGGTGGAAGGACATGGGGAGGGAGTAAAAGAGAAGGTTCAGCAAAAACAATGAAATCTGTTACTTTACAGCTAATTGAACTTTTTTAACAAAGTGGAAAATTTAATCAGAAAATAAACATAAAGCATTGTTACTTCAACAAACAAAATGCACATGAAATAGTACTACATATATACTTGCACTGCCAAAGACAAAAATAGTGCTAATACCAAATAGAGGCAAGAACGCAGAGAAAAACAGTAAGACTATATCCTACAGGGAGGAATGTAAAATGGGTTTACAACCACTACGATTTCTTAAAAACCAATCACATTCCTGGTCCTTTATCCCAGAGAAATGACAAGTTCTATCCACACAAAAACTTGTCACAAATGTTTACATGACTTTTATTTGTAATAGCAAAGACCTGGAAATTATATGCATCTTTCGATGTTGACTAGGTATCATAATTTTATAAAACAGTAAGATTAGAGCAGGAAATAGAAAAGGGATATATGCAATTGCTGTGTACTATTTAGGCAACTTCCTAAACATATAATTATTTAAAATCTAAAGGCAAAATTAACAGCACTTGGGAGGCAGAGGCAGGCAGATCTCTACAAGTGTGAGGCCAGACAGGTCTACACAGCAAGGTCCAGGTCAGTTAGGACTACATAGTGTGACACTGTCTTAAAAAACAAACAAACAAACAAAAACTTACATTCACATGCTGATGATATATGTACATATATGACAAACATGTATATATATATGTATGGTAATAAGCAAAATGTAAACCATATGATGGGGTATCTTTGTATATATGTTATCAAAATTTCCACCTGTGAATACCATCATATGTTATAAAAATTTATCTTAATGACTACTTTGTGTTTGCAATGAATTACAAATACCTTGAGCTAGTTTTGCTGACATTAGTACAGTACAACAGGCACTGTTCAAAGTACCTTGCATATGTTATTTCAATTTCACAATTCCATATTGTAAACACAGAATGCTAACTTGTCTAAGGTCATACAACTATAAATGACTATAAATGACTCCAAGTTCGGTCAAACCTTGACATTTTTATCCACATCCCTTATACTTAACCAATGTTTCACTTAACCTCTATGCTTTAGTTTCCCCTTTTATAAAATGGTCTTAACACAAACATAACATAACTAACAATTGTAAATGGAGACTGTACTTTCATTTCTTGGCCACCCAGACCCAAATAATCACACAAAAACTGGATTAATTATAACACTGGCCAATGGCTCAGGCATATTTCTAGCTAGCTCTTACATCTTAAGTTAACCCATTCCTATTATTTTATATTTTACCACAAGGTTCGTGGTTTGTTACCTCTTGCTTCTGGGGCATCTACATGGCATCTCCCTGAGTCCGCCTTCTTTCTTCCTCTATCTCTGCTTGGATTTCCTGTCTTGCTATATTCTGCCCTGCTATAGGCGAAAGTAGCTTCTTTATTAACCAATGGTAATAAAACATTCACAGCATACAGGAAGCACCACATCAAATGATACTCATAAATAAGATAGGGAATGATTTCAAGAATAGTATGTCTATAGCAGACTGATTTGATTCCCTGTTTTCAACTATCAAATGAAGAACTCAGCTGGAATATTTTTTAAATGCCAAATAAAGTAGGTAACATCAAAATTGTGATTCTAGGTGAAAGAAACCAGATATTTAAGTAGATACAGTGTGCCTGGAGCAATGGCTCAGCAGGTAAGAACACAGCTACTACTGCAGAGGACAGAGTTCAGTTTGTTACCCACAACAGGCAGCTCACAACAGCCCGTAGGTGCAGCACCAGGGGATCTGATAACCACTTCTTGCTTCCATGGGCACTGTACTCATGCGCATAAACCTACAATACACACATACATATAACTAAAAATGTAGGTGCTGTATGAGCCCATGTCTATAAAACGTTAGAGTGCACACTAACTCATAGGGACAGAGCACATTTGCCATGGCTGGAAGCATGAGTATAGAGGTGGCCCACAAAGGCTTCTGATGTGACGGAAATGGTCTACACTTTGATAACAGTGAGGGCATCATAGGAGCTGTTAAAACTCACCAAAGGAAACACTTTAAATAAGTGCAGTTTGTTATACACAGTACAACTCAATAAAGCTGTTATAAAAACAAAGTATTAATACTTTTAAAATAAGCAAATAACCTTAACATTTTTAACCTCAGCAAAATATATATTAAATGATGTGGCCTGGACACTTAGGTTGAGAACACATCTATAACACAAGGAACAGCACTCACAATCTATGAAATATAGAAAGGAACTTGGCTGACTGAATTCTAAATGACTCTTCCTGAGTGTTTCTCTAAGCAGTGATGTTTTTATTCCCTAAATCAAGGCTGGAGTAAGGAAGTTTACAAACTGGAAAGTACTTTCTAAAACTAGATCTCTAATTTCTACAACAAAGGTGCACTGCATGGACCCTTACATTCTTTGTTTAAATTCAAATCAACCAAGTCTTTGTGCTCCCATTCTTTCTTCTCTCAAATTTCTATTCGTTCCCATAGCAACCTGCTAACTGACAAGCCTTCAGGCATAACAACAGTTCAAGCTTAGGAAGGGTGTGAAAAGGGGACAGTGTCAAAGGCCAAAATCTGACTCAGGAGAATCAGAATTCCAATCTTTGTCACTGTACAAAGGGCCTGGTAACCATAGAAACTGTGCCATACTGGGTTTGGGAATAGCATGATTAAATTCGCAAAATGTGAACCAATGTGGAACAGCCTTGAAAATTCAAAACTGCTATTCATAGCTACTTTAGATCCAACTGGAATAAGTTATTCCAAACAATTTATAAAAATAATTTTATGTAAGTAGAACTATAGAAGACTATAAAAAACAAAACAAAGCAAAGCGAAACAAAACCAAAAACCTAATCTCCCTGTCTGGACAACAGTTTCTGATGCTACAAGATCCAAAACTTTTAATAATTATTTTTTGTCTCAAAAACAAAAAAAACCCCAGATTTCTAAAATGTACCATGGTAGTCTACACATTGCTAATGGCTTGGGAAATTAAATAATCTGTTCCAAAATTTGCCATTATTACAGGAACCTATTCACTTTTGTAAGTCAAAGTGGCATCCCTAAAACAGTATACAGGGCTAACTTATCTTTAATGAGTAAACTTTTAATACCTCTATTATTGTGGAGAATTCTGAATTATGACATACTTAAAGTATAATACAAGTCAAATTCTATTCTATTTAATAATCTGATTTAAAGCAAGAATTTTTAGGAATTTCTTTAATGCAATTTATCACAAGAAAACCAATTCAAAATAACTAAAACATAGTATTTTTGTTCTTTTTTTTTTTTTTTTTTTTGGTTTTTCGAAACAGGGTTTCTCTGTGGCTTTGGAACCTGTCCTGGAACTAGCTCTGTAGACCAGGCTGGTCTCGAACTCACAGAGATCCACCTGCCTCTGCCTCCCGAGTGCTGGGATTAAAGGCATGCGCCACCATCGCCCGGCTAGTATTTTTGTTCTTAAAATCAGAAATAACTGCAGATAATTCTCTACTACCTGCATATATAGTTGTTTTAATTTAGAAGCTTCTTAATTGTTTGGTTTACCCTAGTCACAGAACTGGTTTATAAAGCCACACCTATCAGGGCTGGGGATATAGGTCAATGTAATAATAAAATAGGTTTTTTCACTACATTGTTGTTTAGAGAATAAAAACCTCCTTATAAGCATGAACCTAAATAGAAGATAATAAGGAAAGTAAATAGGATGGACAATGAATGTATTTTAGAGATTAAAAACATGAACTCAGCCAGGCGGTGGTGGTGCACATCTTTAATCCTAGCAGGCAGGAGGATCTCTATGAGCTGGAGGCCAGCCTGATCTACAGAGTTCCAGAACAGTCAAGGCTACACAGAGAAACCCAACCAACCAACCAAACAAACAAAAACATGAACTCAAAAGAAATTTTATTTTGTAAAAGGCCTATCCATAAATGTCAATCAGTGTTGTTACATTGGAGTACATCCAAAATTCCAAAAGCCGTTATTTTTGTTCCTAAAATCAGAAATAAGTCTCCCATTATCTGTATGTACACTGTGTGTGTGTGTGTGTGTGTGTGTGTGTGTGTGTGTGTGTGTGTGTTTAAAACCAGTTTGAAAGTGACTGAAATCTTCAAGAAGACTACTGGATGGTTCCCTCACAGAATCCAAGTCTGAATCCGCAACAGACAATTTTGGTGCCTTATCCACCCAGGCCCAGTACTGTTTTGTAGCTTGGCTTTGGCACTCTACTCATACTTTCTCTGACGCCTGGCAGTGTAGCCCCATTTGCCACAGGATGACTTGTGAGGGTGGTAGGGGCTTGGAGCCTTGGACAACACGTGCATCTTACTAAAACGCTTTCCAGAGGATGATGCTTCTTTTTTCTGCCAAAGCCAAAGAGGACAGAAGAGAAATCACTTCTGTTTTTTGATTTTAAATTTAGAAGGTTCTTATATTAGTCTCTGTCCTAGTTAGGGTTACTACTGCTGTGGTGAAACAGCATGACCAAAGCAAGTTGGAAAGGGTTTATCTGGCTTACATTGTATATATCATTGTTCATCACTGGAGGAAGTCGGGACAGGACCCCAAACAGGGCAGGATCCTGAGGGCAGGAGCAGATGCAGAGGCTATAAAGAGGTGCTGCTTACTGGCTTGTTCCTTAAGGCCTGCTCAACCTGCTTTCTTATAGGAGTCAGGATCACAGTCCAGGGGTAGCCCCACCCACAAAGGGCTGGGCTCACTCATCAATCACTAATTAAGAAAATGCTCTATAGGTTTGCCTACAGTCTGACTCATGGAAGCATTTTCTCAATCAAGATTCTCTCCTCTTTGATGACTATAGCTTGTATCAGCTGACAGAAAACTAGCCTGCACAGCATCACATATGTTTTGATGAAGCCACACACCCTCCTGTACATTTTTAAAAACTTAACAATAAATCAAGAAAAACAGAATTTGGACAAGCAAAATTAAGCAGAAACAACAAAAGATCCTAGAGAAAGAAAAGCTACATTGCATCATATTTTTGCTAATTACATTGTTTATAAAATATAAACACATAATGTTGAAAGCTTCAAATCACTTTGAACAACAACCCAAAAGAAAGAGAAAAAGAATATCACACTAGTGTTCACAGGCAGGTGGTAGCTTTGGAACTGTGATCAACATCACTATCCCACCAAACTATTTTCAACCCCAGGAGACTAAGAGTTTAGGTATAGCAGTAAAACATAATTATGATCACTGCCATTACTCAAGAATTTACAGTTTAATTCAAACATTTATTAATTACTGTATATGAGGCAGTATGTTAAGTACTAGGCATACAAGGGTGGCCTTTGATAAGGACAAGCTTCTAAATGAAAGGAGTAAGGGGGACAAAAAGCAAACATTGTAACAAAATACCATACACACTGAACAAAGGTAAACAAAGCATATTGCTAAGTATGGAGGAAAGAGGCCCTAACTTTAGTCATCCTAGATCCCATAAGGAAATCAGACCCAAACCAGGTCTTGAGAATAAAGCAAGATATCATCCAGATATTGGCAGAGCCTTTCAGGCAAATGTGGCATTTGCAATGACTCGATAAGAACACTAGAAAGTTCTGTGCAACTGTGATGAAAAGCGTCTACAGACCGCTGAAACTAGTCGTTAAAGTAGAAGCCATTTACTAATGTCTCTTATGCTTCAAACTGGATCCTCTGGGCAAGGACTGACACTGCTATTTTAGAAAAGTAGTTTTCATATTTTGTTTGATCTTTATAACCGATTCCATTCTAATGATGATACAGTAAAATATTCTGTCCCAATGACACTGTTTATAAGTAGCAAAACTTGAGCTTGAATTACTGTACCTCCAAATTTCTTACTCTAACCTCTTCACTACAAACTCTTCATTACAGCGAAATTAATCTTCATTTTACTGCCTTCACATATGATGCAATTTCTGTCTCTGCAAAGTAGGTGCTAAAGATCTATGAGATGCTATTTTGCAGCTACCATATTGGTTTTAATACAACTGTGGATTCAATCTGAATGTCCCCAGAGGCTCCTACTTCGATCACTTGGTCCCAGCAGTAGTGTTTTTTTTAGAAGGCTGTAGAACCTGTAGGAAGTGGGGCCTACCTGATGGAAGTAGGTCCACTGGGAAGTGCATTTCAGGGTTAAACTCAGCTACTGCCTCCAGCACGCGCTCTGCTTTTGGGTCCACTACAATATGTGCAACAGGGCCACAAACATCTGCTATGAACTGAGCCTCTCTCCTACGCCTTCCCCCATGGTGAAGGCAAAGTCCATGAGCTATGAGCCAAATAAGTCTTTTCACCCTTATGTTATTTCTGTGGGTATTCTGTCAGGGACAGTCTAATACAGAGACAAAGAGTAGGTTCTACTGGTAATGCTGAGAAACAGGTCCTCTCACGCATTGCTGGGGTGACAAAAAGTATAGTACAATTTCTACGTAAAAGTTTAAAAGTATCAATGAAAGCATTTTCCTTATTTGAACATTTGGATTTCATTTCAAAAACGTATTAGTAGAAGTATGAAAATACAGGGGTGGCACTTTTTATAAGCAAATGTTCATCAGTAAGTACTGAGTGAAGAAATGCTAACTACCTAATCCAATGTAGCTCTAAAAACCAAAGACATCATACCCATTAGTGATGGAGGAAGGTCACTGGCTAATAAAGGAACTGCCCTGGCCCATTTTATTGGTTAGAGGATAGGTGGGAGGAGTAGACAGAACAGAACGCTGGGAGGAAGAGGAAGTGAGGTCAGAGTCTCGACAGCTATGCTCTCGGGAGCAGACGCCTGAGAGAGACGCCATGCCCGAAGCTCTGACCCAGGATGGACTAGGCTAGAATCTCCCCGGTAAGCGCACCTTGGGGTGCTACACACAGATGATTAGGAATGGGCTAAATTAATATGTGAGAATTAGCCTAGAAGAGAATGGGCCAAGCAGTGTTTAAAAGAATACAGTGTCCGTGTAATTATTTCGGGGCATAAGCTAGCCATGTGGGCGGCCGGGTGTGGGGGACGCAGCCCTGCCACCCCATATTACTACACATTAGAGTAGAATAACTATTATAAAATTTTTTAAAGAGGAAGAAGGTGATGGTAGGCAAGGAGATATTTAGGAATCCTTGTGTATTACTTTGAGTCTGAAACAGCACAGCCACTGCACTTGAAGACAGTACCGCAGTTCCTTAAAACATTAAATGGTTTGGTACATTTTTCTAGCAGCTTAAGTCCCAGTCTGATCTCCAGCACTAGAAAAAAAATTATTTTTTAAACACAGAATTACTGAGTTGAGAGATGGCTATGAGCATGATGTAGTTTCTGCTACGTTTTCAAGTCTTTTGCTATTACATGAAATTCACGCTCTCCAACTGTGTCTGATGACTCTGTCAGTGGCATCTCTGTCCTGCCATGACGACTGTGCAGTATGCAGCTTTCTCAGGGTTCCGTCAAATCTCTGAAGCCTTTTCTTAGAAACTACTTCCCACGTATGGACCCTTCCTAGGCTGTCAGATATTGGAAGAGGCAAACCTACTGACAATAAACTATATGGATTATGTGGGCACATTTGAGCAGAAGGCAGAGAAAACCTGCCATGCCATCATTCTGAATGTTCCACGAACATGCAAAGAATGATACAAGTTCATCTGGGCCATCTGCACTTTCCTAGTGACTCTAGACAATTTAGAAACAGAATCTGGAATAGAATTAAAATCTGTACACCATGCATTGTGCAGCAACTTACAAATCTCTCATTTAATCCTAACAAGCCCGTCTAGGTTTTTCATTATTGTTACTTTGAATAAGAAAACAAGATGTAGGAATGTTAGGTGATCTGTCCAAAGTCTTACACATACTGCATGACAGAGTCAAAAGCTGAACCTAAGTATGAGCATCTTTATGACTTGCTTCTTGCTTCCAAAGAAGTGATGACTTTACAGTGATATAGGACACTTCTAGTTGAGTCTTCAGCACACAGCAAAGACTATTACAACTGTCATGCCAGCAGACAATATCCCCTTTCATATATCCTAGTCTCATGGTCTAAGACAAATCTTTCTCTTTATTAGAAAGACCATGAAGGGAAGAGCAGAAAATATTTTGTTCAATCTCTATAGCATCATCAAATATTCGGAAAATACAACATGCTGATATACTTTGAAATCTATGAATAATGATCTTTCTAGAAATTTACCAGATTGAAACAATGAATGTGTTTTGCTATAAAATGCAGAACTCCAAATGCAGATTCTGAAAGCACTGTCAAACTGATTAAAATATAAGTTGTCCAAATTATATTACATGACCATGTTAATATAAGAATATGGATAACCAGGATGTGGGGGTGCATAATTTTAACCCCAGAACTCAGGAGGCAGATGGAGCTGATCTAGATAGCAAATTCCAGGCCAGACAGGACTACATAGTGAGACACTGTCTCAAATAAATGAGTAGGAAAAACCATCACTTGTAGAGTGTTTGCTATGTACTAAGCACTCTATAGGTATATTTTAATTTTGTACTATGAAAGATTAGCCTTCTTTTATTGTGTGTGTGGTTTTTTTTTGTTGTTGTTGTTTTTTTTTTTTAAGCAGGGTTATACACAGCCCAGGCTGGGTGCTACCTCATCCTTTAAAGGAGAACTGTTATGAATACCTGATCCTCCCTCCTCTATCTTCCAAGTGCTGGGAGGATAGGCTTGTACCACCACCATACCTGCTGGTGGTGTTATAAGAATCAAAAGAACTAGGGTGGCAAAGTTCACACCAGTTGCCAGTGACACTGCTAGAGTTCCAATGCTGGGTCCAGCTCCAAAGCCCATACTCCTAATCAGACTGTTTGCTGTCTCTCCATTTCTATCTAGTAAATATATATTTGTTCTCAAATCTAAGACCATCACACAGACAGACACATTTAAACCTAGGAACAACATAGTTTCTGAGGCAAATATATTAAGAAGTACCTGAAGAATTATCATAAGAAAAATTCAAGTAAGGCAACACACATTCAAAAAATTCTGAACCATCAAGAACAGAATTCACATAACAAAACCTTTCTCATTGCCTGAAAGGTATTCTTAAATTGATGTGTACCCGACATTACCAGGAAATCATCTCAATATTAAACAAAATAAACAAAACACTGTGAACCTAAAGAAAAGTTCAGTCTTAAAAAAATACATTATATTCCATACTCAGCTAATGTGGTGTTTTGAATAGGTACGGCCCCCATAGACTCATTTGTTTGAATGCATGACCTAGAGAGAGTGACACTGTTAGGAGTTGTAGCTTGTTGGAGGTGTGTCACTGTGAGGGCAGGCTTTAAGGTCTCATATGCTCAAGGCATAGCCAGAGTGGGACATAGTCCACTTCCTGTTGCCAGCTGATCAAGATGTAGAATTCCCAGCTCCTTCTCCAGTGCTATGTCTGCCTGCATGCTACCATGCTTCTCACCATGATGATGGACTAAACCTTTGAACTATAAGCCAGTCACAATTAAATGTTTTCCTGTGGTCATTGTGTTTCTTCACAGCAATACAAACCCTAAGACAGCTACTGAAATATATGTAATATTTTTCACACTCTGCTATTTATAGAGTTATTTATTATTTAAAAAAAGAAATATAATCTTTGAAGAGGTATCATCGCATGTTTCAGTGTTTCAAATTCCTTTGTAAAAACATATCTAAAAAGAAACTCAAGAGTAGAATTTCTCCAAACACAAATTATTCAATCTATTATAGTATGAGCCAATCCATATAAAATTTCAAACATATAAGATATAATTAAAAAGAGCAATCTTTTCCTATTATTTATATCAAACAGATTAGGTGGGTCATCAGGGCACTGTAGATTATTTTCTGGAATGTCAAACAGTAGTAGCTCAAGTCTTACCTCCATTGCTAAAGCTGCTGTCTGTTGGTCATAATGGTTCAGAAGATTAGGCATGAAGGTAGTATTATAAGGCAAATCTTGGCACATCCTCAAGGTAATAGGTTCACAAGAAAATAAACTGTGCCCACCTATATGTCCCACAAACACAGTCAAGAGCCAAAGATAAAAGACAACCCAACTCATAGCCATTCTTCCTGGATCTGAATGAGACTTGGATGATCAGATCCACTCAAGATGTGTTTTTGACCAGTGTATGCTTGCAGGTCTCAGCTTGAAAGCACCCCTCTGTATCTGTTAGGTTCTTCAAACAGTTAAAAACTCCTTGTACTGTCAGAGGTTTGTTAACCTGGTCTCACAAAAGGCATTTGTTTTTGGTTTCACAATATTGGAAAATGACATCATCTTGTATCTTCTTTTCATTTTATTACATAGGGCACATCTGGCCAGCATATCAAGTTGATCAACCACATTCCCAAATCACAGATTCCATCTTAGGAGGAGAGTGATTTCTTCCTTGTTAAAATATCTGAAAAGTATTGAAAATGGGAAAGTTAATCACTTCTCAAAATACTACAGACTTGACATTAAAATATTTGATAAGACATCAAACTGATCTAATAAAGAAAATACAGGTGTATTCACAAAGTAACAGTTTTTTCTATCATATGATATATTCACTAAAAATATTTTCAAATAACACTTAAAAGCTAATTTTATAACCTCAGTTGTATATTTAACACATTGATGGAGGAAGGTCATTGGCTAATAAAGAAACTGCCTTGGCCCATTTTATTGGTTAGAACATAGATGGGTAGAGTAAACAGAACACAATGCTGGGAGGAAGAGGAAGTGAGCTCAGACTCGATAGCTCTGCTCTCTGAGGCACATGCGATGAAGCTCCGACCCAGGATGGACATAGGCTAGAATTTTCCTGGTAAGACTGACGCTACACAAATTATTAGAGATGGGTTGATCGGGATATGAGAATTAGCCTGTAAGGGCTAGAGTTAATGGGCCAAGCAGTGTTTAAAAGAATACAGTGTCCATGTAATTATTTCAGGGCATAAGCTAGCAGGCGGCCAGGGTGCTGGGGCGCAGCCCTGCTGCTCCTATCACAACACATGTTGGAGAATTCTGTCACAAGATATAATTGCTCTATTTTGAATATTTTTTCCTTTGCTCCAAACTGTGTTTAAATGATATTTGTTGTAAACTAGATTGTAGAATTTCAAAGTTATTATATGTGTTTTGGTTGCTAGCAGTACATTTCTATATTAACTGACTTGGTAGAAAGTAGCTGTGAAAGGTCTGGGAGGAGATTAAACCTCTTATTAATTCAACATTGTAAACACTGTCAATTAACCCATACTTTTTTCTGAAGATGATTTGAACATCACTTCTCAAACACAGGAATCTCTGGGTAAATTATGAGATAATGTATGTCAAAGAGTAGCATCAGCATTAGGAGTTTGGGGTACTGAATTGCAGTTGACAAGGCTACTCTATCAACCAATACTGAACTAAAAATAGATGGTTCTAAAAGTATCATCAGCCAGTTTTGCCAATGCTACATTATTTTAGATAGCAAAAAAAAAAATTAAGACCATATATATTGCCCTAGAATCTTAAATACATGACCAACAAATGGTCACCACAGAGCCTAACTGTGAAGACAAGCCAGAGTAGGGTAAGGAATGATTCCAAATTACCACTTCCACTGAGTTACCTAACTCCCCTGAAGAGAGACACATTGCCTAAGGACTACCTCCTAAGGACTACCCATAGTTACAGTGTCCTATACATCAGGTCTTGAGAAATGCTATGATAAAAAAGAACAATTAAAAGAAAAGGCATGGGGGGGCTGGAGAGACGGCTCAGGTTAAGAGCACTGGCTGCTCTTCCAGAGGTCCTGAGTTCAATTCCCAGCAACCACATGGTGGCTCACAACCATCTGTAATGAGGTCTGGCGCCCTCTTCTCGCATGCAGGCACACATGCAGGCTGAATATTTTTTTAAAAAAGCATGTTTATATATAATAATCTACTTAAAACTAATTTAATAAGTGGATATAAAGAATAACAAATAGGGCTAAAGAGATGGCTCAGGGCTTAAGAGCACTTGTTGCTCTTGCAGAAGACTCGTTTGGGTCCCAGCACCCACATGGTAGTTCACAACTATCCATAACCTCAGTTCCTTGGGATCCAATGCCCTCTTCTGAAGGCACCAGGCATGCACACGGCACACAGACATACATGCAGGCAATCACTCACACACATAAACTAAAAAACATTTTTAAAAAGAGTAACAGAAAACATTCCAAAGAACAAAAGAAGTACAAAAGGCCAACAAACACAAGATGTGATATTTAGCTTCACTTAAAAACTGCAAATAAAAAAGACAAACATAATACTTTTGCCAATCAAATGTTCAAAAATAACAATGATGCCAGGCGGTAGTGGCGCACGCCTTTAATTCCAGCACTTGAGAGGCAGAGGCATGTGGATCTCTGTGAATTTGAGGCCAAACTACAGAGTTAGCTCCATGGCAGCTAGGGATGTTATACAGAGAAACTGTGTCTTGAAAAAAAAAAACAACAAACAAACAAAATACAGTAACAGAACAAAGTGTGACATGTATTACAGGGAAAGGTTATTTTCAACATTTTGAAATACTTTGGATAAGAATGTAAACTAATTGATACTTTTAAAAGAAATGGCTACTTATGAGGCTAGAGAGATGGCTCAGTGGTTAAAAGTACATGCTGTGGGGACCATAGAAGAGGGTAGAAGGGAAGGGGAGAAGGAGGAAGGGGAGCAGAAAAAAAATGTATAGCTCAATAATATCAACAAAAAAATAAAAAAAGAAGTTTAAGAAAAGTACATGCTGTTCTTCCAAAGGATATCAGTTCAATTTCCAGCACCTGCAAGTGGCTCACAACCACTTGTAACTCCAGTTCCAGGGGATTCAAGACTCTCTTCTATCTTCTGTAGGACTGCAGGCACATGGTACACATATGTACATACAGGCAAAACACCCATACACATAAAATAAAGGTCATTTTTAATGGCTATTTATACCAAAATCCCTTAAATGCACATATAATTTGATCCACCAAACCTATTCATAATTTGTTTCAGAAGCATACAAGTGCATATGGCATATAACTGAAACATTAGCATAGGTAATTTATAACAATTTAAAAAAACTGAAAATAACCTTAAAAATTATCAATAGGGATTTTGCTAAATAATGTATAAATACATGATGGAATATTATATAGACACTGAAAATGATGACCATGACTTAAAGCATACCACAGTGGTTATGTATACTTAGCATACACAATGCCTTGTGTTCAATCCCCAGCACTGGCCCTTCCTCCCAAAAGATGAACATGAATTATATTTACTGGCATAATAACATAACAATGATAAGCAAAACAATTATGACTGGCAAAATGGCTCCGTAGTTTAAGTGCCTGTTTTTCATGAAGATCTGAGCTTAAATTTCCAGAACCCACATAAAGCACATACAATATACAATAGCACATATCTGTAATCCCAGCATGCCTACAGGGAGATGGGAGGCATATAGGAGGAGAAAGGAGACTCCTTGGAAGTCTGAGAGCCAGCTGGCCTGGCATATACAACAGTAAGCAGAAGACTGCCTTAAACAATGGAGGGCAAAAACTGACATCCAAAGTTGTCCTGATGGCCACACATGCACCACTACATGAGTACTCTTATACTCACACATGTAAACACACATATACACAAAATCTTTTTTTTTTTTTGAGGTAGGGTCTCACTATGTAACCCTAGCAAGCTTTGAATTCACAGAACTCCACCTGCCTGTGCTTCCCATGGACTGGAATTAAAGGCCTCTGGCAACACATACAACCTAACACAAAGATGTTTTTTATATCAGTAAAGAAAACACTATGCATATATAACTCACTTCTGTCAGAAAAGCATATATTCAAAAAACAAAAAACCCACAGATATTTCAATTAGATGTGGTGGTTCACACCTATAATCCCAGAACTCAGTAAAAGGATTTTAAATGGAGAACACTCTGGGCTACATGGTTAAGTTCATCTTAAAGGGGAGGGGCATTATTAAAAATAATAAGTGCTCTATGGAATTTTATGAAAGACCTGATTTTACAGGTCTTTATATAAGGCAAGTAATTCCTCAAATCTACCAATGTGTACTGACTGGCAGACAAGAACAAATACTACTTGAACAGTTTATTGGCTGGTAATTAAAGCACCAAGTCAAGAGATACACCACTTGTATTTCTGCACATAGTAGGAAAAGCAAAGTGATAATTTAGTATGATTTAAATGGATTTTTCACGTCAGGCAGACAGCTCAGCTCATCAGGTAAAAGCACTTACCACTGGGCCTGGTTGACAGACGTTAAATCCCCAGAACCCATAGGACAGGGTGAACTAATTCTTAAAATTATCATCTGATCTCCACATGCATGTTGTAGTACACATATGCACACACACACTCGCGCGCGCGCATACATACAACACACACCACCAAACAAAACAAAACTTGTTTTTTAACACAAATAATTCAGGTTCCCTGTTACCACAATCAAATGTTGTGTGCACTTTAAAGTACATTGTATACATGCCACATCACCCTCCAACAGTGGATTACCTATACATGGGGGCATGCACAGGAACATGCACATGGGGACTAGAGGTCAATCTCTGGTGTCTTTCTCAGCACCGCCCACATTGTTTTGCTGAGATAACCAGGTCTCTCATCAAGGGCTCTCTGATTCAGCCCGGCTGTCTGGAGAGTCAGTCTCAAGAATCCACCTGTCTTTGGAGCTGGGATTACATGCGTGCACCCTACAGAGGCAATCTCTTTTATGTATGTTCCAGGGATCAGGCCTCATATATACATGGCAAGTACTTTACTGATTGAGCCATTTCCATAGCCTCTGAAATACCTGTTTCTAATCAGAATCATGAGAATGTGCCATTATTCTCAAGGTAGGCTCATCCATGGAAAAGCTCTAAGCTGAAGTTTCAGACCTGCAGCAAACAGGTGATCATGAACTCAAAAAGAGCTTGACAAAATACAGAAACCCATTAAATAAAGGTTAACAGTTGTTTGAAGCATATTTTGGGGGTGGGCAGGAATCTATAGCCCTGCAACAGAATAAAGGAGCCTAGTGAGCTAACAGAAGGAGTAAGCAGTTTTGGGCTCCATGGTCCAAGCAAAAATGAATGCCATGACGTTCATGCACTTCTGTAAGGCAAGAAATGTACTATGCTCTCCACAGAGCAACAGAAAATAGTTGGAAAATTGACTGTAAATGCTTGGTAACATTCTAGACTAGGGCTAGTCAAGGTTATCATCCAACTTCTGACCCTACTGCCCCTCTCTCTCAAGTGCTGGGATTACAGGTATGCGTCATAGTGCCCACCACCTACCACTCTAACTTTTAAATTTCTTTCTGCCATTTACTAATTACAACAAGTATTCTTTTTTTTAAGCCTCTACATTTTATTTTTATTTATTTATTTATTAAGGATTTCTGCCTCCTCCCCGCAACCACCTCCCATTTCCCTCTCCCTCCCCCGATCAAGTCCCCCTCCCTCATCTGCTCGAAGAGCAATCAGGGTTCCCTGACCTGTGGGAAGCCCAAGGACTGCCCACCTCCATCCAGGTCTCGTAAGATGAGCATCCAAACTGCCTAGGCTCCCACAAAGCCAGTACGTGCAGTAGGATCAAAAACCCACTGCGAGGGCTGGAGAGATGGCTCAGAGGTTAAGAGCATTGCCTGCTCTTCCAAAGGTCCTGAGTTCAATTCCCAGCAACCACATGGTGGCTCACAACCATCTGTAATGAGGTCTTGTGCCCTCTTCTGGCCTTTGGGCATACAGACAGAATATTGTATACATAATAAATAAATAAATATTAAAAAAAAAAAAACCCACTGCGATTGTTCTTGAGTTCTCAGTATTCCTCATTGTCCGCTATGTTCAGCTAGTCCGGATTTATCCCATGCTTTTTCAGACCTAGGCCAGCTGGCCTTGGTGAGTTCCCGATAGAACATCCCCATTGTCTCAGTGTGTGGGTGCACCCCTCGTGGTCCTGAGTTCCTTGCTCGTGCTCCGTCTCCTTCTGCTCCTGATTTGGACCTTGAGATTTCTGTCCGGTGCTCCCATGTGGGTCTCTGTCTCTGTCTCCTTTCATCGCCTGATGAAGGTTAATATTCATGAGGATGCCTATGTGTTTGTCTTTGGATTCACCTTCTTATTTAGCTTCTCTAGGAACATGAATTATAAGCTCAATGTCCTTTATTTATGGCTAGAAACCAAATATGAGTGAGTACATCCCATGTTCCTCTTTTTGGGTCTGGCTTACCTCACTCAGGATAGTGTTTTCTATTTCCATCCATTTGTATGCAAAATTCAAGAAGTCCTTGTTTTTTACAGCTGAGTAATATTCTAATATGTATATATTCCATACTTTCTTCATCCATTCTTCCGTTGAAGGGCATCTAGGTTGTTTCCAGGTTCTGGCTATTACAAACAATGCTGCCATGAACATACACTGTCACTAAGACAAAAAGGCAACCCACTGACTGGGAGAAGATCTTCACCAACCCCACAACTGACAAAGGTCTGATCTCCAAAATATATAAAGAACTCAAGAAACTAGACCGCAAAAGGCTAATCAACCCAATTATAAAATGGGGCACTGAGCTGAACAGAGAATTCTCAACAGAAGAACTTCAAATGGCCAAAAGACACTTAAGGTCATGCTCAACTTCCTTAGCGATCAGGGAAATGCAAATCAAGACAACTTTAAGATACCATCTTACACCTGTCAGAATGGCTAAAATAAAAAAACACCAATGATAGCCTTTGCTGGAGAGGTTGTGGAGAAAGGGGTACACTCACCCATTGCTGGTGGGAATGCAAACTTGTGCAACCACTCTGGAAAGCAGTGTTTCGGTTTCTCAGGAAATTCGGGATCAACCTACCTCTGGATCCAGCAATACCACTCTTGAGAATATACCCAAGAGAGGCCCTATCATACAACAAAAGTATATGCTCAACTATGTACAACAAGTATTCTAATCTATTAATGTGCTGAGTGGTATTGCTTAAAGAAATAAACCAAAAAGTACTTCTCGATGCAGAATCAAAAGGAATGGTAGGCATCAAATTTCAGTCAGATTTACAAATTACTGAATTCTGAAACTAAGAGAAGCAAAGAATCTTTCAAAAATAACCTGTAAAACTGAAAGTTCAAAGACAGATCTGCTTGCTTGCTTCCCAGGCCCCCATCCCAGTAGAAACTGGGCCGAGAGTCCTGCAGGTGCCAGTCAAGCACTACCAGCCGAGCTGTATTCCCAGTCCTGAAGATGGACAGATTCTGGCAAAAGGTAAGTAAAATAAGTAAAGGTGAAATTCCAACCAGCTTCCCTTTCCAATTAAAGTCTGTTCATCAAAACAACAACAACAAAAACAAAACGCTGAACTTCTGTGAGGAAACAGCAAGTCCCCGTGTTTTCCCCCTTAACAAGATCGTATGCTTCATAAGCTTTGACTAAAGTATTATTCTGAGACGTAATTAGGGGGAGACTGGAATGTGTTAAGCTCATTCCCTGAGTTACAGTCTTCAAAAGCTTCATTTACTGTGCATTACCTCGGTTCACCAAAGCCAGTGGTTCCCAGGATGATAAACCGGAAAGGAAAGAAAGTCCTTTTCGGACACAAGCTAAGTCTTTGGGAGCCAATGAAGAGTTGCTGCACCTAGCCTTACAAAAACACCATCACTGAAAACTCATTTTCCTTCATCAGAATCTTACTGTATCTGCCCAACCTCTACTGAGTGAAAAAGAAGGTAACAATGTACTGAGAACTGTTGCCTACCACCTGACTCCTCAGAAAAATAGCGTCCACAGAAGCATCAATATACTAATACACTCAGGTTTTTATTTGTTTGTTGGAGACAAGGTCTCTTTATGTAGTCCTGGATGTCCTGGAACTTGCTATGGAAACCAGGCTAGCCTCAAACTCACAGAGATGCTCCTGCCTCTGTCTTCCAAGCACTAGGGATGAAGGTGTGCGCCACCACACCTGATCTCACACTCGGAAGTTTAATGTACAAAATCATCGCAGAGTTTTAGCAGCAAACTAATATAAAACATAAGTTGGGTGGATTCCCAAACCCCAGAGGTAAACCTGGGAAACAAACAATCTTTTGTAAGCCAAAAACAAAACAAACAAAACACACACGCACACACACACACAAACCTCCACTCATCTTAGATGATAAAGGTTTCATGCTGTACTATACAAAGAATGTGCACATCACTATTAAGTTTCTCTCAGCCTTTCTACTTCAAATATCTCAAGCATGAAACTCCCAAGAAAAATTAACCTGAATACCCAAAACAGAAAATAAAGTTCAAAGAAATATGGAGAAAGAATAAAAGGGACAAGGACGCCAGAGTCCCTTTTTTTATTATTATTATTAATGGAAACCGGTTAGCTTCCTAGGAGATGAGGCACACACTACCACCAGATTTGGCGGGGGGGGGGGGGGAGTAAGATGAAATAGAATAATAGACTTTATTTTTAAAAAAAACCTATTTTCCTAAGAGTTTCAAAGCACTTGGGAGCAGAGTGCAACACTACACATTGTTTTACTAAGTCCAGCGAAGCATGGAATTTGCTGCAACTGGGTTACTGGGTTACAGTGTATTTTCCTTTTTATCCTTCCAAATAGTTACACTTCTTTCATTGGCTCCTTAACTCTGAATCTTTTTACCTTATGTTGTCTGTGGTTTGATACAGTTCAAGTCAATGTGTTCTGTTTCCCAGGGGGGCAGAGGATATTGATTTGCTTCAAAGTTGGCTTGGGAAGCATTGTCTAGAGATCTCCCCACCTTTCTTTCTGAGAAAAGGGGTTCACTATGTAGCTAAGCTATTCTGTCCTAGAGCTTGCTGCGGTGACCCTCCTGCTTCAGTTCCCGATTGCTGGAATTACCGGCATGAGCCATCATGCATGACTTCTTAATACAGAGCTCAGGGTGTATCCAGTCCTCTCTTAGCCCACTATGCCACCAACACACCACCGAGGACCAAAGAAGGCTGAGGAGGGAGGTCACATCCTGAAGCCCAGCTGGGTCTTTGTTTCCTTGCTCTCATGGACTGGCTTTACAAAGTAACCCAATTCCCATCAACAAACATTCCAGATGTACTAAAAGGACTTTTCTACGGGGAGATTTTGAGCTGGTGTGTCTGTTCGGCAGCCTGAGAAATTCAGAAGGATGCTAAAAATTCCCATGTTTCCTTTACACCGGGCGAAAACCGGAGACCTCTCGGGTCTTGGCATTTTTCAACTTTAAGTCTCTTCTGCCTAATTAACGGCATGCGCTTTTGTTCTTTTTCTACCCACAAAAGGGAAGGGAAAGGATAAGAAAAGGGGAGGAGAAAAGATAAACGGGGGGGGGGGGGGGCTCTTCTCTTTCCTTGGGGAAGCCTACCTCCAAGAGTCCCAAGATAGAAGACGCCTATGGGATGTTTACAGTCTTAACGTCACCCTCATCTCAGCGCCTTTATTCCAGAGGCCACCAACTGCTCATCATCCAGCCGTGGCATCCCCGGGCAAATCCGGCGACCCCGAGTCACCACCACCGGGGCAGCCGGGGAGTGCGCGGAGAAGGGAGCCGCCGACTTTGCAAAGTGATGGGCAGCACGGGGACAACTTTTGGGCGTTGGGTGGCAGGGGTCGGCCGGGGGCTGCTGGAAAGCAAGCGAGCAGCGGCGCCAGAGCCTGGCGCATCGTCCTCCCGCCCACGCCCCCGCGTCGCCGAGCACAGAAACCGGCTCGGGCCGGCCTCGTTCCCTGCAGGCGGCCGGCGCGGGGGACCCTCCGCGTCCACACTCGCACAGGTTGCCCGGCGCGGGCGGGACATACCGGCCCCGCCACCTTCCCGGGGCATCCCCACCCGGCACGGCTGCGGCCCCGAACTCCGCGCCGCCCACTCCGACCCCGCTCGGGCCCGGCACCTCGCCAGCCGCCGCTCCGCGCCCGCCTCAGCAGCGCCGTCCTCGGGCTTTTGTTCGGCCGCGACGCGAGCGGCGAGCGCCGCCTGACGAGGGGCGGCTGGGCTAGGGCGGGCGCCTCAACGCTCTCCGCACGCTCCGCTCTCCTCCCGTCCTCCCGGCTGCGGAGGAAGCGTCGGCCGCGGGACTCACCTCCCCGGCGGCCTCCGGCTTCTCCCCGGCTGCACCGCTGGCCCCGCAGGCGGCCGCGCGTCCCTCAGGTCCCCCGAGCGGCTGAAGACCGCCGGCGCGCCGAGCCTTGGCGAGCGTCGGGGCGCGCGGCCCGGGGAGGGAGGTGCGCGCGCACGTGCCGCGCATGCGCGCTGCACCAAGTCTCCCAGCCGGAGCCTAGCTGTGCGGGGTTGACCCGCGCTTCGTTGTTCTCTGCTTGGCGTCCTAGGTGCTGGTGACGCCTTGAGCTGCCGCGCGTCGGCTTAGTGGTTCCCAGCGCTGGAGGCGTTCATCTGAAATGTGCCGGCTCCTCCTTGCAAGGCCCTCCCTAGCCAAGCTCTCGGTGCGGGTCCTCCAACACCTGCTCTGAGAACCAGTGTGTCAATTTCGGGATCTCGGGGATCCGTCTGGGAGCGATCACCCGTGGCGGAGGGTAGGACCGTGTACAAGTAGCAAGGGACACCCGGCCTGTTGCAACGCTGCACAATGACCCGCGAAGCAGGTGCACGTTGTGCGTCCTCTCCAACAAGACCTTATAAACAGATGGAGCTTATGCTTACTGGCGGCGTGCCTCATCTTCCCTTTAGAAAAGGCTTCCCTCTTCGTTTGCTACATTCACGACTTGAGAGCGGAAAGATTCTTTAAAGGTCATCTAAATACATTTTCCCCCCACAGGGGAGAAGAACGCTCAGAGGGGTTGGATGTCTTATTTTAAAGCCACACAGCGTTTTAATAAAAGTGTCTGGGTCTAATCAATCGCGATTGTTTTCTCTTTGCCTTTCTTTCTTTTTGTCCATCTTCAACTTAGAGTTCATGGCATCATTGTTCTCTTGGTAGCTCACAGGACTGTCAGCAACACTGGTCCTGTTGCAAGGGAGTGTGCTTAGCCCTGCTGACCTGTATGCTCACAAACGGTTACGATGGTAACATATGGGCTAGAGGGATAGTTCTGTTGGTAAAGCGCTTGCTGTACAAACAGAAGAACCTGAGCCACACACACACCCCAACCTCCCAAAATCGAATCCTGATAGCAGGCACTTGTGATCCCAGTGCTGGGGAAGCAGAGACAGAGAATCCTTAATCTTGGGTCTAGCTGGTCACTCGGTCTAGCCTATTCGGTGAATCCCCAGTCCAGTGAGAGATTTGTCTCAAAAAACAAGGTGAAGAGCAACCGATGAACATACCTGTGGTTGACCTCCGGCCTATAGGTACACACACACACACAAAGAGAGACAGAGAGACATATATAATAATCTTTAAAAGATTCTTTTTTTTAATATTTATTTATTTATTATGTATACAATATTCTTTCTGCGTGTATGCCTGAAGGCCAGAAGAGGGCACCAGACCTCATTTCAGATGGTTGTGAGCCACCATGTGGTTGCTGGGAATTGAACTCAAGACCTTTGGAAGAGCAGGCAATGCTCTTAACCGCTGAGCCATCTCTCCAGCCCCCTCTTTAAAAGATTCTTAAATGACATAGTGAATACTGAAGTCTTGTGCTCCGACATACTCTCACATCAAGAGGTGGCCTTGATGAACCAGCATGATAAATGAAACCGGAAACAACAGTTTCCTTATTCCTTATTGACACTTATGCAGTCACATTTCAGGACAGTAACACTGACTCTTAGGGCCATTCCAGGCAAGTCGGGGTGTCGTGGGGAGCCAGTGGTGTCACTCGATGAGCGTGAGTAAAGAAGCAGGTAGCATATGGGGGAAACCTTGTGCCGGCTTTATGTATTGCCCAGCCCCATAGCTAAAGCACTGGAAATGTGCTCCCAGGAGCTTTCCTAGTCAATGGACACATCGTCCTGTAGAAGCAGACACAGGCCACACTACTGCTCACACCAGGACACAGTGACACAGACACAATCGCAAATGTATCAACTTGACTGAGTTCCTTAAATGCAATACTTAGCAGAGAATAAGACTACAATACATGTAAGTGGCAGTGTGTCTTTTAAAAAGCGGCAAGAATACATTGCTTATAAGAGTGAACACATGAAAATATCATAAAGGAACAAGATGGCTGAACACTCATTCCATAGCAAGGTGACGAATGGCTTTCTAGACATAGGGAAGACAATGGGATCTGTATGCAGAAAGAGCTACTACGTGTCTGGTAAACATACACAGTCATACACACACACAGAGAGAGAGCCAACAGTAACATTTTGAAATGTCTTTTGGAGATACAGGTATTATGAAAGTCTCTAAGCTTTTGTGTCTGATACGTTCCACACAAAAGTAACGTCAATATATCACAGACACTGGGCTATGTATGCATGCTCCCTTGGAACACAGTGGGAATGGGGTGACTCACAAGGAACACAGTAGGCATGGGGTGACTCATTCCCCTTTGGGGGAGCAGTCAAGATGGAGAAATTGTAGGACAGGAGACCCAGAAGGCGCTGTTAAGAGCAGAGAAAGGGATCGTCTATCAGGAATACAAACATTCAGATTCCACAGGGATAACTCGAGATGCTGTCTGTGTCTCATCTCCCTCTTCCTTCCATGTCGTAACCACTAATAGAAAGCTTTTAACAAGCGGGAACTTCACAGAGAGACTCAGCCACCTGGGCATTGTTAAAACTGGTCCTTTTCTGGATGAACCCGTTTTTGAAGTCATAAATGTTAACTGGTAATGCATGGTAATTTAGTATGACATCTCTACCTGCCTCCCCCAGGCCACCCCCTCACATCCCCAAAGGCTTTGTTTATTCATTTACATACTAGCTGGTCATTTGGAAAAAAACCACTAGCTTGGAATCCAGACAACCTAGGTTCTAATTTCAGTTTGGCCACTTACTGATCCATTGTTAACTTAGGCAAAGCACGGACCTCCGTGAGGCCCACTTTCCTCTTTCCATTTAAATTGGAGACACACAAATGCTGACTACTTAAAAGTTATGAACCATAGGGTGCCATGATGGCTGAGAGGGCAAAGGCATTTGCCGCCAAGTCTGAGCCCTGGACCTACATGATGGGCAGAATAGATTCCCGAAAGTTGTTCCCTGACCCCCACACATGGCACACGCATGCCCACATGACAACGACACACACAAATAAATAAACGTAAATTTAAAACTACACTATTAGAAACAAAAATGATGAAGCATGTAGGGTTTGTAGGGCTGCTTAAGTTGTAGGAGAGTCCCTTGTTTTAGCAAGAAAGGCAGTGTGGGAAATTGTTATTTTTGTTTTTGGTTCATTTTTGGTTAGCCGATGCTCCTCAAAATTGCCTTGCACTGTGACTGCAGGCATGGAATTTTGAACTTCCTGGAATTCTCCAGAACTTACAATCACAGCTACAAGATCCCTGGGCTTTACGTTCATCATTTGCACATTTCCCTGCTCATTTTCTCTCATTAGATTTCTCCTGTGTTTTAGACAGGGGTTTGGAGCTCAGGCTAGTCTCGAACTCCCTATGTAGCCAAAGCTCTCCTAGGACCCCTGATCCTTTTGCCTCTCTATCTTCTGAGTGCTAGGATTGCAGGCTTGAGCCACCACACCCAGCTTCATATTTCTTTCTTTCTTTTTTTAATCCTTGCATTCTCTGGTTCTCACTACAAGGTGGGTGCTCAGTGCATTTAACTAATTAAATGTGACTGGATTTTAAAAACCCAAATTCAGAGTTATTCTTACAACGGCATGCCATCTGCTGGTTCCCTGGTGTATCTGTCACTCAGCTTGGGGCAGTGCCTCCACGACTCCCTTTTCCTCTGCAGGTGCTTTTCTGCCATCCAACCCGTTGCAAATTCTTGTTTCTTCCAATCCTCTTCCACCTTCTGGGCAGTCTTAAAACCTGTCACGACGATCCGACTGACCAGAATAACATAACTGGGCATGCTCCGTAGTGAAGGGCTGTTTTGGAATACAACCGTGGCAAGCCTTTAAGGAACGTTTTTCAAGGTTGCTGGTTTCAGGATTGGATACATTTTCCTGCTAGCATTCTATCAAGACATGACAGCTCCTCCCACTCACCCTACAGCCACACGTTCTCTCTCTCTCTCTTTTTTTTTTATCTCCGTGCCCAATTTTGGAGCCAACCCTCCTTGGATGCCCTGGCCAATCAAGAGACCACACATTGTTGCCTAAGAGACCCCGGATGCCAGCGACAAGATTTATAGATGGTGATTGGACTGCTGGGAGCAGTGAGGTGGGGGCTGGAAGGAAGCAAAGAAAACTGCCCTAGCGCAGCGATGGCAACCCCAGAGCCAGAGGCTTGAAGAAGGAGGCCGGCAGCTGAGGTGAGAGCAGTGGGCAGGGCAGGAAAAAGATGGAGATTCGGAGAGAGCTCCCTAACTTCCCACAAGCCTTTCCGGGGCTCTTGGGATTGCAGGCTGCTGCAGTTTCAGTGGTTGCTCCACACCTATGAAATTAACAACCACCAATTACGTGCAGGTCAAACATTAGCTTTAAAAGGCATGCATTACAGCGCTCACTCGGTTTTTAACTGGTTGGATATAAGGTAAATTCGCATTTAAACCTACCCCTCTTCTATTTCCTGAGAGTGTGTGAAATTCCCCGCGCCTGGCAACATTACAGTGTACTGTGGGTGAATTATGTGTTGGCAGAGAAACTCAATCCTCGTCTTCATTGTAGCCTCCAAAGGAAACCCTGACTGTCTTGAGTATTTTCTCTGTGCCGGGTCCATTATGCTCTGAGTTTTGGCGTGCAATCTCACAAGGTTTAATTCTCACACTGCCCCCACACCCCCTTCTCCACCATGACATTTCTTCCTTCCGTTGAGTAACAAATACTTATTGATCTATTATGTACCACAGCGATTGGAATTGAGATACGCAGTGTCAGAAGAACACACAAGCCCAGAAGGGTTTCATGCTACCGTCCTTACAGTGATCAGGCTGTCAGTGGATCTGGACAGAGTACAGGAAAAGACAGTTCCAGTGAGCCGACCCAGATTTCATGTTGAGGAGTTGGGGTCCCACAGCCATTAGTGAGATTCACAGGTTTTTTGTTGTTGTTTTGTTTTGTTTTTAATTAAACAGTGACCTCACTGACAGCACCTTAAAAAACAAACAAGCAAAAACTATTGGGTGTGGTAGCACAGGCCTTTTATCCTACCACAGGGGAGGGAAAGGCAGGTGAATCTTTGTGAATTTGAGGCCAACCTGGTCTACAGAGCAAGTTCCAGGTCAACCAGGGATATGAATCGAGACTCTGTCACATAACAAAAACAAAAGCAAGGTAAAACAAAACAAATCTCAGGGCTCGGACTACAGTTCCATGGGTAGAGGGCTCGTCTAGCATGCTTGAAGCCAGCTCTGCATAAGTCAGGCATGTGGTGCACACTTGTGATCCAGAGCTTGGGATGTGGAGGCAAGAGGATGAGACATTTAAGGCCATCCTTGGCTACATAAGCCGTTTGGAGGCCTGCCTGGAATAGGGCCTTTGTTGAGTTATTGTGTAATGGTGACGGTGTGAACAGGAGATTTAGAAGGCCAGACCAGATCTTAGAACATGATTCCTGGGACTCCTGCTTGGCCATTAAACAGAGCTTGGAGCCGTATCTAGGGGATGGGGATCCTGGCCTACTTTCTACAGTTTCATCCCAAAGAACGTGAAGTATAATGACAAGCTGTCGTTAAAAGGCAAAGAGGTCAACGAAAGCACCAGCAACTTGTGTCTCTGGAAGAGGGTGAGACGACCGGTCTGCTTTCTCCTGGTAGACACAGGGTCCATCCTTTCTTGTGTGTGTTGTGTGAAAACCTCTGTCTCTTGAGTGGTAGCTAGTGGTCTATTCTGTAAACTTGTGTGTGCTTACAAACTATGTATACTGTTGGTCTTCTGGGGTGGAGGGGTAGAGGAAAATTGAAAAAGGATAATCACAAAAGACGAGGCAAGACACCTCCGTTGGCTCGCTTCTGTACAACCGTCACCAAGGTCTGTGCCTCCTGGCCAGGCCCACCCCCTGGAAACTACAGATGCTCTGCAGAAAGTCTAATCAGAAGCGGTTTTCAGATCCAAGGAACCAGCGGGAAGAAAACAGCCTTGCAGGCCCTGAGGGTGTCTCTGAGCAAATCTATCTTTTCTTGATTCAGTAACTGTACCCAGAATACAACGAATGGCTTGCCACACACACTGGGAAGCGAGGGAGCTTCTCAGCTTAATGCAGAGGTTTTTTAACCCCGGGGGGGGGGGGGGGGGAAGCAGAATCTTAGCTTCCTGTGATTTTCTCTAGGAAGGAGACTCATCGCCTTTAGCTCAGAGGCTTCAGGTTTTATTATTTATTTATTTTTATTTTTTTTGAGTTTGATTTGATCTTTCTATAACTGCCTGCCCTGTAGGAGGCTTCAGGTTTTAAAAGAGCTGCTGTCATAAAAAGGCGGGGCGGGCGATGCTGGGCTCAGTGACAAATACCAGTAATCCCAGCCCTGGGAAGATAGAGGAGGTGGGGATCTTGAGTTTGAAGGCAGCCTGAACTTTATACCAAGTCCCTGTCTCAAGATAAAAACAAGCAGTGTACAATTTTTACCAGGGCGGATCTGAGCTCGGTGGAGGTGTTTTATATCTATTGTTTGCCTGCTCACCTGCACCTGTATTTCTGGCTGCTAGTCAACGATGCTGCAAGGAAACCATTTCCTGTGTCTTTTGAAACCTAGCGAAAACTGGAGTGACTTAGATAATTAAATATTAGAAGCCGAGAAGAGCCCAAAGGCTGGTCTGAGCCCAAGCTATGGTGGCAGGGTACAACCAAGGGAAGGTGTTGATTAATGAGCCTACCAGGGTGTAAAATATTGGCTCCATCTTCAGCTCTAACTTAAACTTGAGTGAGGGCCTCAGAGATTTCAGATGTGGTGAATGGAGAAATCCCATCTCAGCTGAAAAGTAATGCATTAAAATTTTTATGCATGTTTTTAAGGCAAAGCATTATTAGCCTAGGCTGGCCTCTGTATGAGGATGACTTTGAACTTCTGGCCTCTCACCTCTATCTCCTGAGCACTAGTATTACAGGCATGTGACACCATAGCTGGTTTATGTGTTAGTGGGGTTAAACCCAGGGCATCGTGCAAGCTATGTAAGTACTCTCTACTAACAGAGTTACATCTCCAGTCCAGTTGGTTTTTTCTTCTTTCTCTAGCTCCTCTCTCTCTTTTCAAGACTGGGTTTCTCTGTGTATCTCTGACTGTCGTGGAACTTACTCTGTAGACCAGGCTGGCCTCGAACTCACAGAGATCTGCCTGCCTCTGCCTCCTGGCATTAAAAGGTTTGCACTTCTACTGCCTGGCTTCCAATTGGTTTTTTAATTTGTTCAACATTTAATGCTGTTGGGTCATGTATGGAGCCCCAGATCAAGCATTTATAAAGTTGCCTTGGCCACAGTTCTACCTGTGTGGGTAAACCCATCTTCAGAGAGAAAGGAGGGTAGAAACACTGAGGGCAGGTACTGAATCTTCTGTCCGTTATAAAATATGCCATCATGGCTCACCAAAGGGCAGGTTTTGGACACTCTATAAGTGACAAGACTGAAAGAGGTTACTAGTTACTCAGGCCACCTGTCCATCAGCCACCTTGTCAAGACCTTTTCTTCTTTTCCAAGTATCATTTTGGAGGTACACATACATAGGATTTAAAAAACTGCACAAGAGCCAGGTGGTGGCAGCTCACACCTTTAATCCCAGCACCTGGGAGGCAGAGGCAGGCAGATCTCTGTGAGTTCAAGGTCAGCCTGGTCTCCAAGAGCTAGTTCCAGGACGGGCTTCAAAGCTACAGAGAAACCCTGTCTCGGAAAAAAAAAAAACAACAACAACAAAGCAAAACAAAAACTGCACAAAGTGGGTCTGGAGAGATGACTCAGAAGTTAGGGTGCTTGGTGCTTTTGTAGAGGAACCAGGTTCAATTCCCAGCACCCACATGATGGTTCACAGCTATCCATGACACCAGTTCCGAAGGATCCAGTACCCTCTTCTGACCTCCTCAGACACCAGACACACACACATGCAGGCAAAACACACCCAATAAAATAAGTAAATCTAAGAATTGTTTTTAAATTGCAGAGCCAGTATTAAAAACAAACTGCACAAGGTTAATTTTATAAAAAGGTTGCAAAAGCAGAAACAACTAACAAATGAAGAAGAGGAAAAGGGCAGGTTGCTTCTGGGAGGCAGAAGAGCAGGCCCGGCACTGCAATCTGCTCAGGTCGCTAATGTTACCCTCAGTGACCACCTCACGCAGAAAAGGGCAAGCCCATCTGTGACTTGGTCCAATCACCATCTGTTGTCAAGGAAGGGACTACTGGTGGCCCCCAAATGAATAAAAAAAAAACCAACCCAGCAACTGCACACCTCTAAAGTCAGCCAACCAGCCAGCAAACTGCACACCAGTGAGGAAAATAATTCCTCAAGAAAATTAAAGTACCTTAATTAAAAGTAGGTAGACTATATACCAGATAACTAAAAACAGCAGATTTCCCCCGGTAAACACATCTGTCCATCTCTAAAGGCGTGGCCTTGCCCACTCCATCAGTCTACCCCTTGAGTGTGTATTAGACTGGAACTCTTTTACCTCCCTGCTAAGAGTAGAGGAGGAGAGCTAATTTCACAAAGACAAAAATTAGGTGTCTGTTTTGAGATAGGATCTCATAGGGTAGCCATAGCTGGCCTGGAACTCTTTGTGAAGAACAATGTGGCCTTAAATTCAAAAGAATCCCCCTACCACTGCCTCCCAAAAGCTGGGATGAAGGATGTGGGGTTTTTGTTTGTTTGTTTTATTGTCGTTTGTTTTTGTTTTTCCGTACAGGCTTTCTCTGTGTAGCCCCGGCCGTCCTAGAACGAGTTCTGTAGGCCAGCCTGACCTCCAACTCAGAGATCCTCCTGCCTCTGCCTCCTGAGTGCCGGGATTAAAGGTGTGCATCACCACTGCCTAGCTAAGGGTGTGTTTTATGTTGCACTGTGACTAAATTTGAAACATTTCCTCTTTCTGGCCAATAAACTTCGTTCTGAGCTAAGAATGACTCCGAACATCCATGATTCAGTGGTCTGATTCCTGTACAACTCACTATCTATATGATCTTGGGTAGGGTGGGTAACCTCAGTGGGCCTCATTTTTTTTTAATGGTCTAAGTAGCTAAAACTCACAATTGCTCCACCAGCTCATTGTAAACTTGTACTGAACATATGTATAAAGTCTTTGACATAAGCAAGACTCTTGGTAAATATTCTCCCCACCCATACCCTCTTTCAACATACAAAAAAAAAAAGTTGTATTTTTTTCTTTTTTTTTTTTTTAGTTTTCAGAAGGTTTTATAATTCATTTCTTCTGATAGGTGTAGTCTTTCTGATGGAAGAATACCAGATCCTTTCATGATGGCCTTTGCACCTCCAAAAAGCACTGATGGCTCCAAAATGCAGACAAAGATGAGCACCTGGACACCCCTAAACCATCAACTTCTGAATGACCAGGTGAGCAATTAGAGTATTTTATTATTTGGGTTCTGGGGGGGGGGGGTAAAGTCCTGATAATCTGAATATGAGCACAAATTGTTGAAGATGGTACAGTCTTGGAACAAAAGACAAAACAACTTTATTTGTGTGTTTGTATGTGGACAAGACTAGAAATAGATCAGAGTTCTGCCCAAGGGAAAAGTCATTGTTCTTGCCTGCATTATCTATCCTAGGTGTGTCTTCTTTTTCCCATCACTGGTCCTTCTTGGAGCCAACAGAATTTGAGGGAGGGGATGAAAGATGTCTAGGAGGGCTTCCCCCGAAAACCAATCACCAGGTTTCTGGGTAAACTTTTAGTTTATCCATTTAGTGAATACATACATTTCAGCCGAGTACTCAGTGATACTGGTGTTCTCCTGAGAGGTCTATTTCCCAGTTTAATTCTGGGGAGACACAAGGAAAATACACCCGGTAAGAAATTGCAGCAAGTGGCCGGGGTGTGGGAATGGCGGAGCTCTGGGGTATTGTATTCCTGCTTCTGTGAGTTGCAGAACTCTGATCAGTCCCTGAGCATCAGGACCACACCCGCTTGGCAACGAAACACAATCAGTTTCATTGTGTAAAACTGACCTCACTATCTTCCCTCTCCACGCCAGTCCTTCCTCCAGGTGAGAAACCCCACTTTATACCATCACGAGGCCATAAAAGTCTCCCCTTCCCCTGCCAGGTGTGGGATTGGATTCTTCACTCCAATTTACAGGCTAATAAGCGAGCCTGTTGCGGATGGAACAAAAGGCAGTACTATCTCACAATAAGGGACACAGGGATCTGGGCAGGGACAAAGAATTTCCAATCACAGCAGAGCTGTCAGCATGAGCATTTCGTATCAAGCCTAAACACTGACTCTCTCCTGGTTGACCTCGGCCAGCTGAGTGATGCCCATCACCCAGATACATGCCTAGCACACAGTGGTTTTCTTGGCAGCTGAAGACCAATGAACACAGGGAATCTAATCTTCATAGTGAACAATGACCATAAAGTCCTCCCTCTAGGCTGCCTTCCTGCAGTGTAACTTGGAAAGCAGGCCCAAGTGAAGAGTGCTCGGTGCCTTCCCTTCTCAGCATGCCCAGACTCTTAGGATAGGGAAGCCATGGAGTATTAGATCCCTACACACCGTTGCCCCCGTGTCCCATTTGTTCTCTGGGTCTCTGAGTCTTCTCTCTAGATCTAGTCCACCCAGCTCCATGTTCTCAGGTCCCTTCCTGCCACCACCCTTGCCAGGCACAGTACAGTAACTCCCTGGCTGTTGTCACTGCGCCCACTTACTTTTCCTCTATTAAGGCTCCAGGGAGATCTTTCTAAATACCAATCCTATTAGGTGAGACTGAAAATGGGATTTACTCCAAAGAGCAAATTCCAATCCCCCACACATCCCTGAGGTCCCTTCAGGTCCTGACCCCCAGCCAACCTCCCAGCTTCCAGCCCTGTCTGTACTCCCTGGCACTTGAGGCCAAACGGGTGAAGTCCACAGTACCCTCATCACCTCACTGCTTCCTGCCTCCTCTTTGTTCTCATTGCTGTTTCTAGCTTTTCTATTCAACTACAGCCCCTCCGGACTGACGTGTTCTCCTTCCCCAACTCTCTGAAGACACAGGTCTGGGTATGGCTTCCAGAACACAAGTCCTGTCCTCTCGCTGTTCTGTGTGTGTGTGTGTGTGTGTGCGCGCGTGCGTGCATGTGTGTGCACTTGCGTCTGTGCAACTATAGGTGTACATGTGCATATATGTGGAGACCAAAGGACTTCAATTCTTATTCCTCAGGTATGCTCTACCTTGGTTTTTTGTTTGTTTTGTTTTTGTTTGGTTTGGTTTTGGTTTTTCAAGACAAGGTTTCTCGGTAGCTTTGGAGCCTGTCCTGGAACTAGCTCTTATAGTCCAGGCTGGCCTCGAACTCACAGAGATCTGCCTGCCTCTGCCCCCTGAGTGCTTGGATTAAAGGCGTGGGCCACCATCGCCTGGCTCTAACTTGTTTTTTGAGACAGGGTCTCTCATACCAAGCAGGCGAGGCAGGCTGAGCTTCAGGGATCCCCTTAGCTCTGACTCTCCAGGGCTGGGGTTTAAACACAACAGAACTCTTTGTGTGTGTGTTTTGTTGTTGTTGTGTTGTTGTTTTGCTTTTTCCAGTGTGAGTTCTGGGGGGTGCAGTTGAGGTCATCGTATTTGCAACCATGTGTTTCATCAATTGAGCCCTTCTGGAGCTACCCTACCCATTGACTTTTATCTTTGGGCCCTTCTAGCTCCTTTCTTGGCTGGAGTTGGGCCATTGTTTCTGCAATCCTAATGAAGTGTTGATCCCTCTTGGCAAAGCCCATAGTTAATCCTGGCTCATCTTAGAACTAGGAACTTTCTCCTTCTCTAATGTGAAGCAGGAGTAAAGGGAAGAGGGTTGCGTAAGAGATTGGAATCCTGAGAAATAAAGCGGAGAAAAGCTAAAAAGGAAAAGATCTTTAAAAAAAAAAAATGACCCAAGACGGGAGAGAGGGAAGAAAGGAGGCCTCAGGAACAAAAGGATAGGAAGAAGCAGATGGAGCCTGGCCCCATAGTGCCAAATGAACGTATGGAAATCTTTTTCTTACCGCACAACAATTATTTATTGAGCACCTGTTCTGACGCTCGTAGCTCTCCGACAGTTTATATCACAGTTTATCCCTCCAACTTCAGTGTCAGATTTGGAAATCTGTTTTCTCGTTGAATTGTGAAGGTTTTGCACATGTGTGGAAAAGTGACTTAAGTTGAAATACCAAGTTGCTGAATGTCTTGATTTTCAGAAAGTTTCCCAGGAAAGTCTCCACCAATTTGGCCACTGTGAAGAAAGTGTGTCTTATGCCAGGCATGGTGGCATGTCCTTTAAATCCCGGATCTCAGAGGCAGAGGCAGGAGAATGTCTGTGAGTTCAAGACCAACCTGATCTACATAGTGAGTTCCACACCAGCCAGTGCTCGTGGCTGGAGAGATGGCTCCACAGTTAAGAGCACATATTACTTTGCAGAAGATCGTAGTTCAATTTCTAGCACCCACATGGGGTGGCTCACAACTTTCTGTACCTCCAGCTCCAGGGAGATCTGATACTTTTGGCTTCTTGGAGCATTTGTAGTCATATGCACATACCTACACACAAACATAATTAAAATCAAAATTAAGACTCCTTTAAAAAGTACCTTCATAGTCCCCAAAGCACCCGAGTTCTTTTTGTGGGTGGGGCAATAGAGGAAGATCCTTTATTTTGGCAATACTGGGAATTGAACTCAGGGCCTTGTACATGTGAACCAAGGGCTCTCCCACTGATGGTCATCTCCTGCAAGAAGCAGGTTTTGAGATGAGCATCTAGGAATTAACCCTGAAGAAGAAGAGAGAAAGTATGATGGCTGTTCTTGCTTCTCAACTTGACTACATCTGGAATTAACTAAAACCCAAGTGGCTGAGAACATATGCGAGGTATTTTTTCTTAATTAAATCATTAAAGATGGGAAGATCCATCATCTAATCTGGACCACATCTTCTGGTGGTAACCAGAATAACATAAAGGACACAGAAGGAAGCTTGCTCTCTCTGCCATCTTGTTCTCGCTAGCAAGTCCTTTCCTTCACTGGCATGAGAGCCCACTTCTTCAAGATTCTGGCATATACTGAAGACCAGCTGAGACATCCAGCCTTGTGGACGGAATGACTACTGGGTTCTTGGACCTTCCGTTGTTGGACTAGCTGGACCACAGCCTGTAAACCACTCTAGTAAATCCTGTACAGACAGACACACACAAGTTCTGTTCCTCTGGAGCACTCTAATACAGAAGGGAAGGGTGTAGACTTGGGGACAAGGAGGAAGGGGAGCTGCAGTGCAGTCTCCATGACGGCTCCACTGTCCCCATAGGACACCAGCTGTCGTGATATCAGGGTGGCCTGGCCATTATAGTTGACACTGCCCTTCAGTGGCCAGCTGCTCTCCCCTCCAAGGTCATGACCTTGGCCAAGGCAGCTTCTTTGGGCTCCTGACTGTCAACCAGCTGCCTCCCAATGGATACTAAATAAACCCCTCAGTTCTAGAAAGGATCAGTACAAAATAACGAACATGGCATGGTTTTATCCTTGTTCTTTAATGGCTTTTGTCACATTTAATGAAATTTTTTAGAGAAAATACTCATCATTCATAACTCCCATATTCAAAAATATTATTTAGTCATCTTCTTGTTTCAAATGAATTTTTTTAAAATATATGCCATTATGAACTTCTATTTTTTAAAAAATATTTTATTTTTAGTGTGTGTGTGTGTGTGTGTGTGTGTGAGAGAGAGAGAGAGAGAGAGAGAGAGAGAGAGAACACATACACAGTTGGCCATGAAGCCCAGAAGTCATCAGAGTCCCCAGACCTGGAGTTACAGTTGTGCCCAACTCTACTGGGGTGCTGGGGAATGAACCCCACATTCCACGTAAGACCAGCACATGATCTTAACCACTGTGCCATCTCTTCAGCACCCACCTTCTTTGGGGACAGGGAATCATGTAGGCCCAATTGACCTTGAACGCAGTAGGTAACCACAAATAACTCCATCCTTCTAATCCTCCTCAATTTACCTCCCTAGTTCAAGAGTTATAGGCCTGTGGTTCTAAGCCCCATTTATAAGAGGCCGGAGGTTGAACCCAGGGCATCATGCAAGCTAAGTAAGCAGTCTAGTGAGCTACATCTCCAGCCCTCCATTTTGTCTTTCCCCTGTTCTGTGGCAGAACCTAAAATACATAATAGCCAAGCCAGCCTAAAATAAGAGACTCAGGGTTCTAACTTCACAGCAGGTTTTCAGCTGAGAGACTAAATTCGAATTTAGATTACTTAAAAAAAATAAAAGCATCATCAAGGTGGGCAAATGCAGCAGATTACAGAGTAATTTGGGCACTGAGGGTTCCTAGGGGAGAGTGTTGTAATAGTACCTATGTTGCCAGCCAGTGTTGTAATTAGAAGGCTCACGTTCCTCCATACGCAAAGTTAGCCATGGACAGGGATGGGCAGGATAATTGCCTTGACTCTAGCGATTATTTCGCTCTTGTATATGCATCCCAAAACATTATGTTGGCACACCTTAAATACGTATAATTTACAAACATGAAAAGTGCACATCCCCATTGCTTTGGTGCGTGATTCCCACACATCCCACAGTGCCTGTAAAAAAGGACGTTCTGGGAGGCGGCACCTCATTGCCATCCATCGATCATAATTTAGGATTTCCAAAGTCGCTCCCTCCTCCGCTGCAGTGATGTCACCCGAGGAAATATGTAATTGCAGTGTCAACAGACTAAAATAACAACCAAGGGATTTTGACTTAACAGCAGGCTGCGGGTAAACTGTGATATAAACAGACTGCAGCCGTCTGCGAGAGAAGAGCCATTTTAATATTGCCATTTCAAAGAGATAGTCTGGTTTCCAGCTCCTGAAAAATGAAGGTCCTGATTGCACGTCTTTGGAATGAAAATTCACTCTAGTTCAGGGAATGTAAGAATGCAGATCCAAATGAGGACTGACAGCAAAATGACTTGCCCCAAATTATATATATTATATAATTATCCTTATAAGCTATAATTATAAATTATATGTATAATTTGTTTATATATGTAATGTATTAAGGGCAGACTCAGCCAGATTGGAGTCCCCTTGACTTTGAGTCAGGGTGTGTGAAGTAGGAGAGACTGTTATATTTGCTCATTGTCCCCCCTCTCCTCCTCTCTTCTGTGATCAGTTTCTCCTTGGTGGCGATACTGTCTGTGAATGCCTGGGATTGCTTGGAGTCTGAATAGATGTTGGTTTTTCCTTTTCCTTTCACTGCTTGTGCTCAAACCCAGGGCTTCTCAGATTCTTAGAAAACACACTGCCGCTATGCTGTGTCCCCAATCCTCCTTTTTTACTTTCTAAGACACAGTCTCATAAAATTACCTAAACTGATTTAAACTCACTCTGTAACCTAGACAGGTCTTGAACTTGTGATCCTCCTGCCTCAGCCTCCTGAGTAGCTGTGATGATAAGCCTGCACCACCAGGTCTGGCTTGGACATTGTGTTTGCTTTAGCCTGCTGCATGACGGAACCCACTTCCCACCTCGTTCCTTTCCTGATACTTTCTGTGGACTATGCATCTCCCATCAATGTTACCATGAGCCACACCTTCAGGGAACACTGTGATGGTGCAGCCAGACCCCCTTTTGAAAACTTATTGATGATGTCAAGACCCAGTCTTCTTCCCACACCAGGCAGAGCACTGGCAGAAGTTCTACAGGGATTTAGGGCTGCAGGGGTGGTGGGATCCACCTATAATCCTAGCACTCAGGATGCTGAGGCAGGGGAAGCATCAGTTCCATCCATCTAGGCTATATAGCAAGTTCCAGGCAGCCAGGATGGAGAAGACCACGATTATAGTAAAAAACCAAGGGTAGAGTTAAGCTGAATAGTTAGTTCAGTACCAGGGTCCCTCCCTCCCTTTCTTTTCCCCATTTTTCCCTTTTCTTTCTTTCTTTGTTTTTATTTTGTTTTGTCTTGTTTTGTTTTGTTTTTTGAAACAGGGTCTCTTGTAAGCCTGACTAGCCTTAAACGTACTATGTAGTTGAAGATAAACTTGCATTGATCCTCCTGCCTCTGCTTTCCAAGTGCTGGGAGTGCAGGTGTGTGCCATTACGCTTGACCTTTGGTCTTTTTGTTAGCCCACTGTGCCCCAAACTTTCTATCTTCCTACCTCTGCCTCCTGAGTACTGAGATTACAGTCCTGTACCAACCACCTTGCCCAGATAGATCTAGTGTTTGGTTTATATTTTTTTTTTATTTATTTTTTTCGAGACAGGGTTTCTCTGTGGTTTTGGAGCCTGTCCTGGATCTAGCTCTTGTAGACCAGGCTGGTCTCGAACTCACAGAGATCCACCTGCCTCTGCCTCCCGATTGCTGGGATTAAAAGCGTGCGCCACCACCGCCCGGCTTATTTTTTTTTTTTTTAATGTGAGCAAAGTAACTTTTATGGAAGTCTGTCTGTTATCTAAAATAAGTAAGTTGAAGAAAAAGCTCTTCAGTTTTTTTATGATTGTTTTAATATTTTTATTATTTATTTTTATTATAATATTATTTTAATATTTTTATGTGTATATGTGTTATGGGTATGTTCTCCCAAGTGCAGTGCCTAGAGTCCAGAAGAGGGTATTGATCTCCTGGAGTTGGAGTTGGAGTTGGAAGTTGCCAAACACTCTTAACCCCTGAGCCATCTTTCCAGCCCCTCTTTAGGATTTCTTTCAGCTCTGACCTCCTGTGCCTTCAGAAACCTTTTGATTATCATTATTTGACCAGCAGTGTGGCTGAGAGTCTGCCATGAAACCTATTCTTGCTGGTTCTGGGGGGCATCTTTATGGGGAGGTAAAATGAACACAAACTAGAGACACAACCAGACACTCTCACTGGATGTACTGGCACATGCCTTTAATCCCAGCACTCGGGAGGCAGAGGGAGGCAGATCTCTGTGAGTTTGAGGCCAGCTTGGTCTACATAGTGAGTTCCAGGTTAGCCAGGGCTACACAGAGAAACCCTGTCTCAAACAACAAAACACAAAACCCAGTTATTCTTCAGCTGCTGTGGGGCATGAGTAGAGCAGAAAGGGTGTGTGTGTGTGGGGGGGGGGGTGCTGAGCATCAGAATTGCATCAGCATTGGTGGCTTGGCTTGTGCAGGTATTGCTAGAGGAGGAGCTCCAGAAATATTTGAATCCAGATTTAATTTTGTCTCTTCTGTGTTTTTTACATTCTCTTCTATTTGCATGTGCAATCCTAAATTTATCTGTTGTCATTATTATGGGATCATAGCATCCCAGCGGCAGTGATTGGGGTGGGAAGAGGCAAGAGTCCTTTTTATCCTTCTCTAATATGCAAGAAGTATCTACATGTGGGGTGTGAGATTCCTCACACAGGAGAGCGAAGGCTCTCGTGACATTCGTTGAAGCTGCTCTTTCAGCCCCCATTTTAATATGCTTTTGACGACCAGAGTGTGAGGGTCTGAGAGAGCAAAGGTTGGCCTGCTGGCAGCATGAAGCCAACTTCTCATCCTCCACAGTGTGGAAGGAACGAGGTCTGCACAGCCTCTCCTAGCTGGAACGTCCCTGCAGGACTGCTCGAGAGCGGTAACATTGATCCCCATTTGAAAGCTGACAGAGGGTGTCTGTGTTGGCGTGGGAGACACAGTCACATATGTTCATTATTCTCTCTTCCTCTCTGTATAACTCCTCCTCTGCCAGATATACCCATGTTGGTCTTCTTCTCTTCGTATGCTCAAATCCACATATGCTCTGGGGCTCAGAAAAATATCAACCTATACTTTTACTCACACTGTTCTGTAACACCCATAAGGCCATCCGTCACATCCATAAAAATGTACTGTCTCGGGTTCTTGCAATATGCTATACCAGCACTCTGCTCGGATGTGTCAAATGCGTAGGACATGGTTTCTAATCCAAATAGTGTATAAGAGCAAACCCATGCAGACACAAAGTTGTAAGCCCAGAGGCACACAAACAGAAATTACTAATTTTATAGTTAGTAAGCCCGTGGATGTTCATATATGTATGTATATACTGAGGACAAAAGCAGGTCTGGAGAGATGGCTTGGTTAGTAAAGTGCTTGTTTGGCAAGCATGGAGACCTGAGTTCGATGCCCAGAGCCTGCAAAGAAAGTTGCACACAGTAGCATGCATTTATATCTCAATGCCCAGGAGGCAGAGACAATTGGATATCCAGGGCTCGCTGGCCAGCCAGCCTAGCCAAACTGATGAGCTCCAGGTTCAGTGAGAGGCCCTGTCTCAAAAAATAAGTTAGAAAGAGATTAGGGGAAGATACCTGATGTTGTTGACCTTTGACCTCTACACACACACACACACACACACACACACACACACACACGAAGAAACAGAAGTGCTCATTCATGTATTTTACAAATTCTTATATGATTAATATTGAAAAAAATTCCAGGAGCTCCATGTTCTTACTTGTCTGTGTCAGTTTATGACCTTCTAAATTTGAGACTCGAATATTCTTTACAACTCCTTTCTCCCTTCCTACTTCATTTCTCTTAAAGGGCAATTTCTCGGTGAGTCTTGGTGGTAAACACTTGTAATCCCAGTTCTTGGGAGACAGAGACAGGAAGATCAGGTTGGTTGGGCCAGTTTGGGCTGTAAGTTGAGGTCCGGGCCAACCTGGTCTATAGAGAGAGACCCTGTCTAAAAGGAAAAAAAAAATGGAAGAAGGATAGGAAGAAAGAGAGAAGGGAGAACAGGTTACTTCTTTCCTATGAATTATGCCATGTACAGAAACTAAAAAGAGAGGCCTTGCCCAGGTTAAAAAGTAAAGTGGGCTGGTAGTGTACTCAGTGGTAGAATGCTTGCCCAGTGTGCTCACAGCCCCAGGTCTGTGTAAACTAGAAGTGATGGCACCGCCTGTAATCCAAGCACTCTGGAAGTGGAGACAGGAACCAGAAGTTCAAGGTCATCCTTGGCCTTTGTAGAGCGTACAAGGCCATTAAATAAATAAACAAAGTGCCTTCTCAGAAACACAACCTGTCTCTTCATACTCGGTAAATCCCTACTCACCGATCCTATAACGATGTTGTTTATAGTGAGTGTCTTGAGTCATGATGCCCAAAATGACCCTATTTTCTTCTGTTTGCTGTAGGTGTTTGAAGAACGAAGAGCTCTGCTTGGAAAATGGGTAAAGCATTTAAAATTATCCAGGGCTTCTGTGGATATCTGAGTCAAAGTACTTGCCTAGCCTGCACAAGGCCTTGCATATAATCCTCAATACCACAAGGTAGCTAGATGAAAGAAAGACAAAAGAAAGAAAGAGGAAGGGAGGGAGGGAGGGAAGAAAGGAAGATGATAGAAGATAGAGATAGATAGATAGATGATAGAAGAGATAGATAGATAGATAGATAGATAGATAGATAGATAGAAAATAAAAGTAAAGTATGCCTGTTTCTGCACCATGGGATATTGTTGGTGGAGACTGCTTCTTTGTTGCCTGGCCACTCAGACCCTAAAAATCACACAGAAAACCGATTCGTTGCAATACTGGTTGGGCAATAGCTTAAGCGTATTTCTAGCTAGCTCTTATATCTTAAATTAACCCATTTCTATTAATCTGTGAATTGCCACGTGGTTGTGGCCTACCAGTAAGGTTCCGTCCGGTGTCCAGCGTCTGTCTCCTGTGGTGGCTACATGACTTCTCATTGACTCTGCCTATTCTCTCTCTACATCTATCTGCTTGGAATTCCCGCCTTGCTGTATTCTGTGCTGCAATAGGCCCAAAACAGCTTCTTTATTAATCAATGGCATTCACAGCATACAGAGGGGAATCCCACATCAGTATCTTATCTGTTTTGGTTTATTCAAGCTGCTGTAATGAAAACCATAGGCCAAGTGGCCATTTATTTATTTTTCTTAGTTCTGGGATTTGGAAAGTCTCAAGATCAAGGTGCTGGTGATGGGTCTGTTGAAAGCCCTCTTATGCAGCCATCTTTCTGTCTCCTGAAAGGGCAGGAAGCGGGGAAAGAATCCTCTGGGATCTGTTTTGATCTTGTTGAGGGCTCCGCCTAGCAAAGGTCCCACCTACTACCCTCACTTCTGCAGCTTAGGATTTCATGTTTGTTTTAATTTTTATTTAGATTTATTTTATGTGTCATGTGTTTTGCCTGCATGTGTGCATGTGCACCATGTGGGTGCCTGATGCCCATGGAGGACAGAAAAGGGGTGTATGCCTTTAATCCCAGTACTCAGTGAGGCAGAAGGAGGTGGATCTCTGAGTTTGAGACCAGCCTGGTCTACAGAGTGAGTTCCAGGACAGCCAGGGCTACACACAGAGAAACCTTGTCTTGAAAAACCGATAGACAGACAAACAGATAGACAGACAGTAAATATTTCAACGTGTGAATGTTTCAGGACACAAACTGTCTGCAACGTTGTCTTGGTGCCATGTGTACCTAAGGCAGTGCCAGCTCCTTCCTGAGAAGCATGACTGATAATTTCCATTTAGAGTCTCCCTGGAAAACACAACTCATCCATCATGTTAACAGACATAATTTAATCAAAAGCATTGGTGAGCGGATATTGAAGAAAAGACTCAGGAAGGGATTGATGAGGGTCGGTGGAGAACTGAGCTAATGCCAGCCTTACTCGCCCCAGCCCGGCAGGGGACCCACACTCCTGAGGGGAAACAGCAGGCATCCCAGCCAGCTGGTTCTTATATATCCAAGGAAGCCTGATGATTCAAAGTCATCTGGAGAAAAGCTGGAATGAGAAATCAGGGTGAAGAGTCAGGGTAGAGCTGACAGGAGCAGCGGGCGAACAGAAAGGACCATGTCTCTCCTTCCTCAGTTTCCCCCTAGTGCCTCCCTCTTCACGGGCAGCATTCAGCACAGAGCTAGCTGTCAGCAAGAAATATGGCTATGGCGTTCCAGCCTCCTGGAACCACAGAACTAGTGATGTGGGTTTGGGTCTGAGATGATGTCTATAACCGGTGCAGTTCATCCACGGGGCCCCCAGCATCCGGGCAGCAGGTGCACTATCCTGTGTATACTTGAATTTCCGCATGAGAACACTAACGACTTCGTGCTTCTGCCTAACAAGCTACAGCTACCCTGCATCATCGGAGAGGACTTTCTCATCTGTTCCTCTAACGAGGAGACAGAGTCCCAAAGGTCATTATCCATTACTGAATAATGTCAAGTTATGTGTTTCTGGGCGACAAATTACTTGTTGAATTACTCTACAGTCGCAACTAAATATTTTCTGCTACTCAAGAGAATTGAAAACATATGCTCATACAAAAACTTGCACATGATTGTTTATAGCAACGATATTCAAAATAGTCAGAAGCACAGATAATCCAAATATCCATCCACAGGTAAATGGATAAGCAAAACATGCTGTGTTCATATGATGGGGTGTTATTCAGCAGTAAAAGGGAAGTATTTCTGATACATACTGTTGCGGGAGGTCCTTCCGCTCCTCCAGCCAATAGCCGCTGAGATACCAGCCCATTGGGGCGTGGTCTCTCTCCCTTTAAAAAAGCGGCCACTTCCCTTCTCGCTCTCTCTTACTTCCTGCTCCCCTTCCAGCGACTAGACTCCCTTCCTGATTGCGCAGAGGGCTGTTGTCTGGGACGGTGATCTGTAAGTTTTTTCCCCTTTAAATAAATAACCATTCTATTAATCATAATTCTAAACTGGTGTGGGATTGTTTTTGACTTACGCCTTCGCCCTCAACATACTATTTATCATGGATGAGCTTTGAAGGCATTGTGTGCCAGTTTCAAAGACAAATATCGTACAACTCCACTTTATATGAGGTACTTAGAATGGGCAAATTCATAAAGATAGAAAATAGAACAGAGGTGACTAAGGGTTGGGGAGCTAGTATTTGATAGGTGTAGACTCTTGGTTTGAGAAAGTTCTGGAGACAGGTGGTAGTGGTGGTTGCACTATAATGTGAAATTATTTAATGCCATGGACACTTAAAAGCCTGTAATCCTAGCACTTGGGAAGCAGAGGTGGGAGAATCTATTCAAGAACAGCCTCAGGCTATATACCAGGTTCAAGGTCAGCCTGGGCTCCTGAGACCCTGTTTTCATAAATCAATCTTCTCCTACTCGCCCCCCCCAAAAAAAACAATTTAAAATAGAATGAAATGTGTAAACAGAGGTTTCTCTGTCCCGCCCTGTCCTGTAGCCACTTCCAAATAAATTACTCAGAGGCTTATATTAATTATTAATATTTGACCAGTAGCTCAGGCTTATTACTAGCTAACTCTTACATTTAAATTAACCCATATTTTTTTCTATATTTTTCCATATGGGCCAAGACTTTTTATCTAATTTTCAACAAGTCCTGCTTGTTTGGCACTGACTGGCATCTCTCCTGACTCTACCGTTCCTCATCTGAGTTCTCAGTTGATTGTTCACCTAATCTTACCCTTCCTGACTATTGGTTAAACAGCCTTTATTATTAACCAATGAGAGGAATATATATTCACAGCATACAGAATGATCATCCCATAGCATAAATGCTTATGTATTTATTTTTTCCAAATTATTTTATCTTTAATAATATGATGGCAATTCAAACTAAGAAAAAAATGGTGAAGCCATTCGTATTATGGTGGATGCCACTGTGAGTCCCCCATCCACCATCCCAGGTGAGGATGAGCTTGGATCCAAATGACTTCATGACTCCCAGACTAACGTATTTGGTTACTGAGTCTCTGAAAGGCAGTAGATGACAGCTGAAAAGTTAAATGTAAGGGACCTCAGAGAACAGGGTGCCATTTCTGCTTTTTTTATTGAGGGGTATAAAAACGAGCTGAGATTAGATAGTGGTGATGACTGTGATCTTGTAGCTATACTAAAACACAGTCAGTTGTATATTTCTCATTTTTGTGTGTGTGTATGTGTGTGTGGTGCCTGTATAAGGGCACATGTGCCACAGTGCTTGTGTGGAGGTCAGAGGACAACTTTTTGGCGTCTGTTCTCTCTTTCCATCTTTACATAGATTTCTGAGATCAAACTCAGGTCACCAGACTTGTACACCATGGCCCTTTAACTACTGAGCCATCTTACTGGCCCTCCTTACTTTTTAAGATACGATCTTTTATAAATCTGGAGCTCTTGGATTCCACTGGACTGGCTGCCCGGTAAATCCCAGAGATTCCTTTCTCAACCTCTCCAACTTTGGGATTACAGGAGTGTGCAGCCACACCCAGCTTTTACATGGGTATTGGGGGTCTAAATTCAGATCTGGCAAGGCAAACCCCCTTACCAACTGAGCTATCATCTCTCAGCCCTTCAAGGTCTTCAAATTTTAAAAGTTTTATTTTTAATTTTGTGTATATGTGAGGGGAGCAGGTATTGTAAGGGATGGGTTTATCTCAGGAGCCCCAAGACCAAGTTCTCAGCACAAAGGAGATTTATTTGCCCCAGTGGGACAAAGGGCAGGGAATTAGAGACAAAGACAGGAGATAGAGGATTGGGGAGACTGGGAAGTGAATGGGAGAGAGAGGTCAGGGAAATTTGTCCCAGAGTGGTTCTGTTTGATATTTAGAATAGCAACAAGCAAAATAACAATGAGAAATCTAAGCTGTATATAGAGTGTACTGTGGAATTACAGGTACACATCTGTAATTCCAGCACCCCAGAGGCCGAGGCAGGATTGTGAGTTCAAGGGCAGTCTGAGATACACGATGATACCCTCTCTTTAAAAAAAAAAAAAAAAAAAAAAAAAAAAAAAAAAAAAAATCCTTTGTAGGGCTATGGAGAGACCTCAGTGGTTAAAGTACTTGCCTCAGAAGTGTGAGGATGTGAGTTCGGGTTCCCAGAATCCAGATAAAGTCCAGATGGGTGTTGTCTCTGCTTGTAAGTCTAATCTTTGAAAGCAGAGCCAGGATCCCCAGAGCCAGGTGGCTAGCAAGATAACCCTGTGAGCACTGGATCTGGTTGAGACCCTGCCTTGATGTCTCCAGTGATAGGTGGTGATTCCCAGCATCACACACACACACACACACACACACACACACACACACACACTCCACAACCCGGGGGAAACCTCCCAAATCACCTCCCTGTCCTTGCCATTCATTGTGAGATTGGTGAACTTCGATAGCTCAAGCTACAGAAACTCTAAAAATAGCGTGTTCACAGTTACTAAGAATACCCCACAGAACTGCATCCTTCAGGAGTGAACCCCGACACTGTGTGATGGTGGAATAAGAGAACTCTAATGGGTTCCAGCCTCACACCCTCATCCCTTCCTTTTATGCTTTGTATTTTACTGAAGAGTTGATGCAAAAAATAAGGGAGGTTGCTAAATTCCTGCCCAGTGAACTCTGCCTGGATTAGCTACTTCCTAGTTTATTCTAACACCTTCTAAACTCCAAAGGGATTTTTTTCCCCTGCTGCTCAGTATTCTGAGTCACCACCCCCACCTTGACTTGGTAGGGGTTCAAGGAATGCAAATTCATTTTCTATTAGCTAAAACAAACACAATTAGAAAGGAAAATCCCTGAGGCAAAAAACACCTATCTGAGCCAAATGTAAATTATCCTGGACTTTCTGGATCAGCGAAACAAATGAAGAGTCCATGTAATTATCTTTTTAATCTCCAGGGAGAGTGTTTCAGTGTTTTCCTTTATGGGTTTTTATGATCCTAATGTTCTTTTATATTCATTTTAATTCACACTATAATGTGAGTTCATTCTCTTATGTGGCACTAAAGAAATCTGGGGAGTTTACCTTGACTGATTCATGTCAAAGCACAGAAATGACAGCTTGATGCTTTTGAAGTGTCTTGCACATAGATTTATCTCTTGTATGTAGATTTAAGCACTTACTTATTGCTTTTAAAATCTCCATGGCATTTTAGAATAATAGGTGTCACTTATACAATGTAAACACACACATACACATGCATATATATGTACATGTAAACCTCACGATAGTATATATTCTTCACAATAGCCCTACAATGTAACTATAATGACCCACAATGTATAAATAAGGACATTTTGAATATTACAAACAATAGGAAATTGAGAGCGAGACACTGAATATTCTCTTCCTGTCAAATAATCCAAACTCAGAATGGATAAACAGACTTTACATGAGGTAAACTATAATCCAGGAGAGTTTCTAATAACTCTGAATCAGTGTTCGGAGGGAAGCAGAGGAAGTGGGACTTTTACAGACAAGTTCTGAAGTCATCACAAGGTGCTTTAAATTGTTGAAAGAGAGCCTCCTTTTGAAGTTGGAAAAGAGTACAAGGGCGGAGGGGCACACCCTACAGGGGCATATCTCACATCTGTACCCCAACAAAAATGAATCGGCACACATACTGTGAAGGCGAATTTTAACGTCAGCTTGCCACAACCTAGACTCATTTGAGAAGGGAATTTCAGCTGAAGAGCTATCTCAGCTAGATTGACCTGTGGCCATGTCTGTGGGCATTGTCTTGTAGGTAAGACCATCTCCTGAACATGAGCTTCTCGACTGTATCAGACAGGAGAAAGCTGGCTAAGAGCCATCAAGGGTCACTCATTTCCCTTTGCTCTTCATACACACGTTTATTTGCTATGTTTCCTAGTGTCATGTCATGTATGCGATGACAAAACACCTCAACAAGAAAGCAATCCATGGGAGGAAGGGTTCATCTTAGTCCACAGTTCTGGTTATCGTCCACCATAGCAGGGACATCAGTGCAGTAATTTAAAACAGCTAGTCATATCTACCGTCAAGAGCAGAGAAAGATAAGTGCATACATGCATACATGCTCGGCTTTGTCTCAGCACTTAGATAGCACAGGATCCCCTGCCGAGGGAATGGTGCCTCCCACTATAGGCTGTGTCGGGGTCCGACGCCCCAACATAAACTACTTTTCCCTCTCTGGATCGGCATGGAGGTGTGGGAAAAATTGAGACACAGTTCACACAGCAATATCGGAAGGGAGTCTCAGGCTTCATTCATTCCTGAGGATCACCCGTGTTTATTATTTAAACACCTTTTATTCCCCAAGGTAAACCAAGGTGGAAGCTCATTAATATTCTCTTTGTGGGGGGGAGTAGTGGGACTGCAGTCATGGCCCCAACTCACTAACTTGGAATTTACACCTCTTCCCAGGTGATCTACATAATAACAAAAGAGAAGGAGCGGTAAATCCTGAGCCTGTTGTTAGGTAGCGACAGCCTGTCTAGAGGGATTGCTTTGGATACCAACTATGGCCCGAGAACTTGGCTGTCACACCGTGCAGAAAATATGGGCCTACACATCAATTAACAAAATCAAGACACTCCCCCAGGGACATACCCAAATGCCAACCTGGTCTAGACAACCCCTCCGTGAGACTCTCTTCAAGTGGTTCTAGATTGTGTCAAGTTGACTATTACATATACACTGAAGGTCTGGGCCAGATGCATTCTGTCCAGTGCATGTGGTCTGGTCACATACATGGAAATGCGAGAAAGGATAAGTCCGTGGTGAAATGTAGAATTTACCAAACTGGTATAGCAACAAACGCATGCTGTGTGCTAGCAAGCTCACTTTCTGTGCTGGTCTCTTCCTCACGATTGATCAGAATACCCATGGGATTCTCTTACTCTGTTTCCTCAGTTTGACAAATGGACAGACTCTCAAAGGAGAAGAATCCTTACAGGCCTTCTAGAGCGCTGCTCCCTGGCCCAGCAGAAGTTCTGCTGTCGAAAGCTGCAGGAAAGAATTCCAGCGGAGGCCCTGGATTTTACTACCAAGCTGCCAAGGGTGTTATCCGTCTATATCTTTTCCTTCTTGGACCCCCGGAGCCTTTGCCGTTGTGCACAGGTAAAGGCAATGGGATGGCACATGGCCTTAGGAAAGCCTGAGGGTGGAATAACCTAAAGATGAACCCTCACATGCATGGGCATAAGACGAAGTGATGGGTTTTATTCTGCAAAGTTTGAATGAATGGCCGTTGACCTTGTTTTTTTATATTTAACTCTGTAGACTTAGAGGGTGTGTGTGTGTGTGTAAGACACCAGGAGTGTTAGATGACGAAACTGCTAGCAATTATACTCATATGCGTGGTTCCTCAGCAGAACGGCATTGCCACCTAGCACACAGCTACAATAACAACCTAGACTGTGCAGTGCAGGGTGCCTGTGTACACAGCTATAATAACATCCCAGATTGTGCAGAGCAGCTCACCTGTAAACAGAAAAGCACAAGAGAGGGCGTTTATAAGATGTCTACTAAGAGAATGAGAGTGACAGAAGCTAAGCTGCATAGCTGTGAACTCGGCACTGGGAAAGCTAAGGCAGGAGAACCGTTGTGAGTTCAGGGCTATCCTGGGCTACAGAGTGAACCCTTTCTCAAAAGCAAAATAAATCAGAAAGAAAGACAGGTAAAACAGAATGTGCCAGTGTACCCTCAGAGGGCTTAGGGAAAAAAAGAAGCCAGTATTTCTTACAAGTATTCTTTACTGTGTGAAACTGAGGTTAAGGGGCAGGAGAGATGGCTTAGCGATTAAGAGCACTTGCTGCTCTTGCAGAAGATCCAGGTTCAGTTCCCAGCGCCCACATGGCAGCTCACAACTTGTCTATATAATTCCAGTTTCAGGGCCCTGACTCCTCTTCTGGATTGCATGCCTATACGTACACACAGGCAAATACTGCTACATTTAAAGTAAAAATAAATGTTTAAAAAAAACTAAAGAAAATAAAATAAACCGGAGTTAAATTGAGATAAAACCCTGTAGAGCAGGCGTGATGGGGCATACCTGTAATTCCAGAACACCGCAGGAGGAGAATCAGAAGTGTTTCCTTACCGAGCTATGCCTCCGAGGAAAATGACAGCAGTTCTCTGGGGTCCCTCAGCGCAGCTCAGCACTAGAGAAAACGAGGCCATGAACCTGACGAGGCTGCTTTGTTTTCTCAGGTGAGCTGGTACTGGAAGAGCCTGGCTGAGCTGGACCAGCTCTGGATGCTCAAGTGCCTGCGCTTTAACTGGTACATCAACTTCTCCCCAACGCCATTTGAGCAGGGCATCTGGAAAAAGCACTACATTCAAATGGTGAGAGAACTTCACATCACCAAACCCAAGGCAAGTTTGAGACGGAAAGCGGTAGCAACTCGTGAGTCAAAGATCCATCTTGAATGTAGGAAAGGGAATGGGTCAAAGGACATACCCGAGACTCCGAACGTCTCGTCTGAATCTTCATAGACCTTCTCAGGATATTCGTGTTACAGAGCGCTCTCACCTGCTGCCTTCCAACCGCAGCTACCTGCAGAGGTCAGGCCTGGGGCTGGAGAGTGTGTGCTCCTCTCTGATTCCTCGCCCTGATTTATGTGCCAGATAGTTCTGACGTGGGAATTCTGTATTCAGTAGTTGTCAGCATGGGCCATTAGAATTTACATATTCATATTTGTTACGATTCTATAAGATGAGCTGAAGTTTGTTGGTTGGTCGGTCAGTGGGCTAATTAGCTCATTGTTTGAGACAGCATCTCCTTATGTGGCCTAGGCTGGCTTTGATCTCAAGAGCCTCCTGCCTCAGAATTAGGGATATGTGCCAAAATATGTGAGTGTTTATTTATTAGCTGACACCCAAGGTTTAACTCTGTCCTCCATAATCATGTTCACACATGTGTTCACAGACACACATGTGAGTGTACACACACACACTCATTTGATGTGAATAGTCACAGAATAAAAAAAAGAGATATGGGATCATTTTAATACAGATATGCAAACAAGTTGTTTAACAAGGTTCAACGTTCATTCATGACAGAATTCCAGAAAATCTATATTCAGACTGGGAACATAGCTCAGCAGTGGGCCCAGAGCTTGCCTGGCATGTGTCAGGCCCAGGCTTTAACCCGACTGCCAACACAAAAGATTTGAAATGTTAGGAGCAAAACTTGCTTACGTTACTGTCGTGGTTTCATTATTGTCAGTTTGTTAGAATACCAAGCATTGTGCTTTTCAGAATTAATGACTTTTCTGTATTTTACTCTTACTTATACTTACATACTTCCCAAGTTTTTTTAATTATACAATATTATTTTATTTCTAATACTATTATGTTAATTGTTTTTATCATTGCTATGGCAAAAGCAACTCAGAAAGAAAGGCTTACTTCTGGCTCTCGGTCTATAGTGGTGGGAAGTCGTGACTGAAGGATGTTGAAGTGGTTGGTTGGTGGGGTGTTCTGTGTCATGTGGGTCGGTTGAAGAGAGAGGTCCCTCCAAGATGAAATTTTAGGCCTGTGTGGTTCCGCCTCTGATGAACTGAACCCAGAATAGCCGTACAAAGGCCTATTTGATTGTCACACAAAGTTGTTTTTTGGGTAAAGTCTTTCCTCATACCGAGATCCCTAATCTAACTGTATGTCTCTCTAAAGGAGAGCATCACATCACGGACCCTCGTGACTTTAGTCCTTTCCTGTGTGCCTTTGCAGTACACAGTAGTGCAGGAGCCTCGGGTGTGCCAGAGGCGTCTTGTGACCACAGTTATGCGGAGGCTGCAATGCTCCTTCAGAAAAACATTCTACAAATCACGGCAAGCAATCGCTGTTTTCCACAAAGATTCTTCAGGGTCGGGGGCTGGAGAGATGGCTCAGTGGTTAAGAGCATCGCCTGCTCTTCCAAAGGTCCTGAGTTCAATTCCCAGCAACCACATGGTGGCTCACAGCCATCTGTAATGAGGTCTGGTGCCCTCTTCTGGCCTGGAGACATACACACAAACAGAATATTGTATACATAATAAATAAATATTTAAAAAAAAAAAGATTCTTCAGGGTCAAGGGACTTCTATAAAACAGCTGTTCATTATAGTGTCTGCTCTAGGTAGAGCAACACTGCTAAATTCCTACAGCAGCTGGTCACGTGCCTCCACAGTCAGAAAGCTAAGAGCTGGATGCTGGTGCTCAGTCACCGTCTCCTGTCTGTCCAGTCGGGAACCTCAGTGCCCAGAATGATGCTGCCCCAGTTAGGGTGGATCTTTTCACTTCAACTAACCCAGTCTAGAAACCCCCTCGCAGGTGTGCCCAGAGGTTTGTCTCCTGAGTGACTCCAGATCCTGTCAAATTAACAATACCAACCCTTACAAGGGATAAAAGTAGAACTCCTCCAGCAAAAACACAAGGGTTTATTTCTAAATAAGCTAATAAAAATGAATGTCCCCTCTAGATGAGGCCTGTACAGCCTACAGAATTACACAAATATTAAATGTCTTCTTTTTTTAATGTTTTTTTAATATTTATTTATTTATTTATTATGTATACAATATTCTATCTGTGTGTATGCCTGCAGGCCTGAAGAGGGCACCAGACCTCATTACAGATGGTTGTGAGCCACCATGTGGTTGCTGGGAATTGAACTCAGGACTTTGGAAGAGCAGGCAATGCTCTTAACCTCTGAGCCATCTCTCCAGCCCCCTTAAATGTCTTCTTAGTTGGCCATAGTGATGGGTAATCTCAGTTGTCAACTTGACATGCCCAGGATTGACCTCTTGCCGTGCCTGTGAATCATTGTCTTGATTGCTCATGTGGGAGGGCCCAGTCCACTATGGGTGGTGCTAACCCTAGGCAGCTAATCCTAGATGCTAATCCTAAACTATATAAGAAAGGTAACTGAGCATGAGCCTGGAAGCAAGCCAGCAAGCACCATTCGTCCATGGTTTCTGCTTCGAGATCTTTCCCTGATTTCCCTCAATGATGGACTTTAACCTGTAAGATGAAATGAATCCTTTCCTTCCCAAGTTGCTTTTCTGGCCGTGGAGTTTATCATAGCAGCAGACGGCAAACTGATACAGCCATAACCATTCATTAAGCGAGTAAATATTTATCAGATGCTGTTATGTGCTAGGTGCTAAAAGTACAAAGATCCTACCCAGATTTCCACAGGACTCAGCCTAGGAACCATGACATACCCAAATAAACAGTCATTGAAACACCTAGTTACTAAGGATAATCTCGGAGTAGAAATGACGACCACAAACAAGGAGTGGCTCAAACAGTGAACTTGCTGTGCTTGGAGAACTAGGGGATTGTTTCTCTCCCCATCCTTCCTTCTTTCTTTCCTTCCTTCTGTCCTTCCCTCCTTTCTTTTTTCCTTTCTTCCTTCCTTCATAACTTCGTTATTTTTGGTGGTGGAGCTGGGTATGAAATATACAATCCTAGAAAAGTCTCTACCAGAGAGCTACACCCCAGTCCCAACTGGGGAAATTCTTAGATTTTTCACTCACAATTGAAGCAAGTCGATTTACGAAGCAAAGCCTCCTTAATCTCTTAATGAACAAAAATTGAGCTCTTAATGGCTTCTTAACATACCAGTACCACTTCCCTTAGGCTAAACCCGCATTGAAAACACTTTATGAACCAGGCACACAAAAGACAGACTTCTAATTTTGGAAATTAAATAGAATTATTCTCGGGGAGTGGCTTGGCTTTGGATAACTGACACAGCCACAGTCTACCCCTGTGCAATTTGAACGTGTCTGTCTGTTAGCTCGTTAAGGGTAGAGCGCTGTTGGGGGGCGGGGGGTTGTACCCGTCTATGACTATATTAACCGCCATGTGACAGGCTAGGAAATGGGTAGTAGAGCTACAGGATAGGATGGAAAGGTTTGACATACGGACTTGAAGTACCACAGACTTGGATTTGAATTCTGGAGTCAAATCGAAATCCTCCTTATGTCCTTATGGGTCGATTGAATAGTTTCTTCTAGCTTCAGACACTGGCTCCGTAAAATAGGAGTGATGATGAGCTATCTTTAAATTACTGTGAGAGTTGGGAGTGGTGCTCACACCTGTAATCCCAGCGCTTCTGAGACTGGAGAAGAAAGACGACAGTGATCTCAAAGCCAGCGTGGGTCACAGACTGAGACACTGTCTTTGAAAACCAAATAAGGCAGGTGACGCGGCTCGTCTGGTAGAGTGTCTGCCTGCCGGTCAGGTAGTCCTAAATTCAGTCCCCAGCACTACACAAACCTGGCGTAAGAGACCCATAACCTCAGCGCTCAGGAAGCAGAGGCAGGAGGATCAAGAGTTCATGATCGGGCTGGAGAGATAGCTCAGCGGTTAAGAGCACTGACTGCTCTTCCAGAGGATCCAAGCTCAATTCCCAGCACCTACATGACAGCTCACAACTGTCTGTAACTCCTGTTCCAGGGGATCTAACAACTTCACACCAATGCACATAAAATAAAGTTAAATAAATCATAATAAATTATTTTAAAAAAAAAAAGAGTTCATGACCACATTGGGCTGTATAGGGAGTTTGAGGTGAGCTTGGGCTACACAAGACCCTATAAATAAATAATAAAGAAATTACTGTAGTGATGGAATAAGAAAATGCAAAGGAACTGCTATGCACATGAAGTACTCCTGGGACTGGGACTGCTGTGGTCCTCGTGACCTTTACCACCATTATCATCTCATCATTATCACCACAGTGAGGATGAGAATGAGGAGGAGGAGGGTGGTTAATATGTTTGTCTTCTTTGTTCTTGGTGGTGGTGTTATTCTGGTGGTCTAAGGGTATAAAATAACACACTTTCTTCCTCTAGACGCCTCCAAAGGATGGGTTCATAATTGCCGACGTTCAGCCCGTTCCCGGCAGCTCTCCAGAGGGAAAGCAGTCCCCTTCGTTAGGTTTGCGATACTCCGCCTCCTTAAGAAAGAAGAATAACCCAGGGGAGAAAGAGCTTCCGCCGTGGCGATCGTCGGATAAGCATCCCACTGATATCATCCGCTTTAATTATCTAGACAACTGTGACCCCGAACACCTCTGGCAACGGTGAGACGCTCTGTGCCCCTCTCACCCTATTGTTTTTTTTTTTTCAAAATAATTGATTGACATTTGAGTAGATGAAAGAAAAAGTGATCCTAGAGCTCGCTGTTAACTACAGAAGCTTTTCAGTGGGTCGATGTGGACTAAACCACTCTTAACAAGTTTGCCCTTTCCACCGCCATCCGTCTACTTCTTATAGCTGTAATGACTTAGCAGTGCAACTTACTTACTGTTTTAAATACTGTGTGTGCGTGCCATGGCACACGTGTGTGGCGGTCAGAGGACAACCTTCAGAAGTCAGTTCTCTCCCTCCACCCTGGGTTCAGGGGATCAACTCAGATCAGGTGTATATAGCAAGGACTGCTACCCGCTGGGCTATCTGGCCAGCCGTTGTTAAATATTTAAAATTTTATTTAACCATGTATTTGTGTGCATGTGTTGTATGCGCACGCGCATGCGCGCGCATGTATGCGTGTGTGTGTGTGTGTGTGTGTGTGTTTGTGTATTGGGAGGGATGCCTGTGGAGGCCAGAAGAGGCCTTTGAACTGGAGTCACAAGTGGTTGTGTGCTGTTCAGTGTGGATCCTGGGAACTAAACTTCGATCCTATGAGAAAGCAGGAAGAGCCCTTAACTGATAAACCATTGCTCCAACCTTACATGTCTTGTTTTAATATTTTAATATTAAAATAACCAAACCCAGCCCAACCAGCATTGTGTGGTTCACACTAAATTTCTTCCTTTTCCTTCTTATGCTCCCTTCCTTTACCAGTGAATAAGCAAACAAAAGGAGGGAAGGACAAACTTTGACCGCCACCCTCTCATGCAGAGCGTGAGGTAGTAAGACAGCCACTTTTCCCTACCTAGCTAACTAGGCATGGGCTTGTAAAAAGATTAGAGCAAGTTTGAGGTAGCCTGAGCTAAGTAATGAGACCCTGTCTCAAAATTAAATCGGCAGTTGAGATATTAATGATATACACCTGTAATCATAGCACCGAGGAAGCTGAGGCAAGAAGATAGCACATTATGGCTAGCCTGGGCTATATAGAGATATCCTGTCCTAAAATCAATCAAACAAACAAACAAACAAAAAACCCTCAGACGAAAAACTGTAGTATAATGAAGTAGAAAGTTAAGTTATGTGTAGTAAAATATGACCAGTTATCGAAGTGAGATGGAGACTGTGTGGTTCATCACTGTGCTGCTAATCTCTCAACTTCCCTGACTTTTGTTTGTGGAGAAAGAGTCTCCTTTTGTAGCCCAGGCTTGCCTTGCACCTGTGTTCCTTTTGCCTCAGAACCCTGAGTGTTGGGATTATAAGTGTGTGCCACAGTGCCTGGTTTTCCTGTACATTTGAAGTTTCTGTATATTGATGTTCTCCTTCAGATTGTAATTTGATGGCTATTTATTTTTTCTACATGTGGCCAGGCTGGATGGTATGTCGATACTGACAAAGCCAATTTAAGCCAGTTTTAGGATTAAACATTGTCAGGAAGGTACCTTCTAGTCCTGCACCTGAAACAGAATGAATGGGGGATGCAGCTGGGTGTCAGGGTCCACGGTATGTAGCTCTTCTGGAAGCACATACGGGATTGCACGCATGTGTTAAATTCTCTGAGATGTCTTAGATTCTGGCTTCAAAAACAAATCTGTATTAAAGCCAGGTGTGGTGGCACATGCCTTTAATCCCAGCACTCAGGAGGCAGAGGCAGGAGGATCTCTGTGAGTTTGAGGCCAGCCTGGTCTACAGAGCAAGTTCCAGGACAGGTAAGGCTACACAGAGTCTCTGTACTGAGGAAAGGAGATGGGAGAAAGTTGTAGAATAACCAAATGCAGCTTGACTCTCGAGGGGGTCATAGTTAAAAGGGCAGATGGGAGAGAGGGAGACAAAAGAAGGGAGAGAGGGAGGGAGGAAGGATAAGAGGGAGAGAGGGAGGGAAAAAAGAAACAACAAAAGACATCCTTGGAACAACTGCAGACATCTGAATACAGACCATGTACTAAACGATATTTAATAATGTTTCTTTCCTATGACACATTGGTGCTAGTGTGACTGGGTAGACAAGAGTCTTCGTCTTAGGAGATGAGTGTTGAAGTACTGGGGGCGGGGGGTGTCATTTCTGCAACTAATCAAGCCACCACCACCACCACAAAACCAACTCTATACATGTGGAGGGTGCAGTGAGGCAAGCACAGCCAAGTGCCATCAACATCTGTGTAAGGCTGAGACCGATGCCCTATTCTCCTAGCTCTTCTGTCTATTTGAAACTCCTCAGTTAAAACTTGAGCGAGGTCTTGAAAATGAAGTGGCAAGTAATATTTGGGCAGGCACATTCTTTTTAAATAAAGTTTTTACTACAGATATTCAAATATAGATAGATACATAGATGCATAGATAGATACATGGATAGATAATCAACATTAATTCCTTACCTACTCTGCCCCTCTCCTATATGATGATGCTGATGATTAAGCCAGGGTCTACTATGAAGCCCAAGCTAGTTTCCAATTTCCAATCCTCCTGCCTCAGTCTTCCCAATGTTGGAATCACAAGCATTCATCACCATGTCTGGATCCCCTAAATAATTTTTTTTTTTTTTTTTTTGGTTTTTCGAGACACGGTTTCTCTGTGGCTTTGGAGCCTGTCCTGGAACTAGCTCTTTTAGACCAGGCTGGTCTCGAACTCACAGAGATCCGCCTGCCTCTGCCTCCCGAGTGCTGGGATTAAAGGCGTGCGCCACCACTGCCCGGCCCCTAAATTATTTTTTATTTTTTTTTTATTTATTTTTTTTAATATTTATTTATTTATTATGTATACAACATTCTGCCTCCATGTATGCCTGCAGGCCAGAAGAGGGCACCAGACCTCATTACAGATGGTTGTAAGCCACCATGTGGTTGCTGGGAATTGAACTCAGGACCTCTGGAAGAGCAGGCAATGCTCTTAACCACTGAGCCATCTCTCCAGCCCCTAAATAATTTTTTAAATAAATAATGTTATATTATTCCATATAGGACTTACTTCATATGTCATACATATACTTCTATCTGTTTTCTTCCCCCCCCTTTCTTTTTTTTTTTCTTTCTTTGTTTGGTTTTTAGTTTTTCCACACAAGATTTCTCTGTACAACATCCCAGGCTGTCCTGGAAATCACTCCGTAGTGACTAGTCTCAAACTCACAGTTCCGCCTGCCTCTGCCTCCTGAGTGCTGGGATTAAAGGCGTGCGCTGCCATGCCCGACTCTATCTGTATTCTTAAAACATAAAGACCCTTTGTAAAAACCATAACCTGACACCATCTTTATCTAACTCAAGAAATAGTTCCTTAATCCAGTTAAGGGTCGTCAGCATTCAGGGTTCCTCGAATGTGCACAGATGTTTGACTTTTTAATGAATGCTTTGCTTAATAAGATTCCAGATATGGTCTAAAATATGTATTGTATTTGACCCACGTGTCCATTCTTGCCCTGAATTTTAAGTTAACCTTCTATTGGGCCTCCTCCTCTTCCGTTGTTCCTCCCCATCCTCCTCTCCCTCCTCCTCCTTGTCCACCCACCCTTTGCAATTTGTTGTAGAAATCGGTCCACTTGTCATGCTCCTCACATTCTGGAGTGTCCGCCGCATCCACATGCATCTTCTCATGTCCCCTGTCCTCCGTCCCTGGCCACACTGATAGTCAGAATCAGGAGCTCTAGAATAGATTTCCAAAGACACGCACCTTCATTTCTGTTCCCTTCTGTGTTGTCGGTAACCATGGAAGCGCATTACCTAGACCCACTATTTCAGGCAGGCAAACGTATTCTAGAAAGGGCCAGAAGGAAACTATTTTAGACTCTGTAGGACATAAGCTCCGTGGCACAACTGCTCAGCCCTGATAGCAGAGCCTGAAAACTCACCTAGACATCTCCCCCGCACACACACACAAATCACAATTTTCTAATACAAGTCTATGAGCAACAGCAGGCAACAGGCCGGACTTTGCTGTGGGCCACGGCTCGATGGCCTCTGCTTTCCCCTAGCATGTGTGGTAGCAAACACGTGTTAATACTAACACATGGTTGCTGAAAATAGCTTCAGATTTCCTGGTTTGTGCTTTTATCTTTGGCAGATACCCTACTAAGAATATTCCTACAGGCTGGGCGTGGTGGTGCGCATCTTTACTCCCAACTCTCAGGAGGCAGAGGGACAAAGGCAGTCTCTGTGAGTTTGAAGTCAGTGTGGTCTAAATAGTGAGGTCCAGGCCAACCAGGACTACATAAATAGACCCTGTCTTAAAAAGGAAGGAAGGAAGGAAGGAAGGAAGGAAGGAAGGAAGGACTGTTCAGATAAATCGCGACATTAAAGGCACAGGAAAAACTGCTTTGTGTATGGCAGTACCACCAGCTTCATAGACAAGATCAAACTTGTTTCATTTTGCTTTCTGTTATTTCCTCTCTTTCATCTTAGCTTATGCTCTGGAGAACATTTTAGATGGTTCCAAAATCAAGTATACAAAATAAAGTTATGTTTGGGGGAGTCTAGCTTTTGCCCCTCTGCCTCCATATTGTTTCCGGGGGATTCATATGGGAATCCCACCTATGGATACCAGTTTTTCAAATTTTTGTATCATTCTTCCATTTTAAAAAAGTTCAAGCCGGGCGGTGGTGGCGCAGGCCTTTAATCCCAGCACTCGGAGGCAGAGGCAGGCGGATCTCTGTGAGTTCGAGACCAGCCTGGTCTACAAGAGCTAGTTCCAGGACAGGCTCCAAAACCACAGAGAAACCCTGTCTCGAAAAAACAAAAAAACAAAAAAAAAAAAAAAGTTCAAAAAGCTGGATATGGTGGTGCTTGCCCATGATCCCAAAGCTTAGGAGGCAGAGGCAGGATGATCAGCCGGAGTTCTGAGGCAACTTGGTCTATACAGCAAGTTTCAGGAGCAGTCAGTAAAGGGTTATATAGTAAGATCCTGCCTCAAAAATAATAAAATAATAGCCAAAAAGTACAAACAAAAGCAATAATAATATTTAACAAATAGAAAGTACAGGGGTTGTTGTTCTTACCGAGGACCTGAGTTCAGTTCCCAGCCCCGGACATGGCAGCTCATAACTGCCTGTAACTTAAGTTCCAGGGGATCTGACACCCTCTTCTGGCCTCACAAGCACTGCTTATACATACATATAGGCAAAACGTATACATAAAATAAAAATAATGTTTTAAAAAGTACTGGCAAACAGTAGGCGTGTTATGTTTTCAGATGTCTCCTTCTGAGATAAATGGCAGCATACAATATATTTGCCTCTCTTTACCTGGTTTTCTTTTTCGTGTGTCATTGTATCCTAAAGCTCACCCTACAGTTGTCTATAGAAATAATCTGCCCTCCTTTTCATCGCTCATAGCTCTCCATTGTGTTCCTGTGCCAGGGTTGATTGACCCAGCTCTCAATAGACAGACAGTTGTCTTATTTCCAGTGGTGTACAGGCAGTCTTTAAATCACAGGGCGTCAAAAGTCAGACGGAAAAAATAGCTCTGTGAGCTGCTGGAGACTCCAAATGATCGGTTATAATTTTCCCCATCACTTGCAATTTTGCAGCAGAAGAAAAAGAAACGAAGTGACCCCCGACTTCAAGCAGCAGTTTCGAGATCAGAAAAACAAGCTTGAAGACCGTGTCAGGCTCAGGAAAGCACGGTCGCTGGTGAGTCTGCTTCTGAATCTCTCCCCCTATCACTGATGGAAATTACCCTGCTCCCTAATCCTATTTGTGAAATTGAATTTGTTTGCTAAATCAGAATCGTCAAGTGGTTGTTTAAACCTTGGTCTCTGGGGCTAGCGGTGTAGCTCAGTTGCTAGAGCGATTGGCAGCTCGCACCAAGTCCTGGCTCCCATTCCCGGCACAGCGGAAAGCTCACAGTGGTCCACGCCTGGAACCACAGCTCTTGGGAGGTAGAGGTGGAAGGATCAGAAGTTCCGAGTCACGTTTGGCTGCACAGCAAGCTCAAAGCCAGCCTGGGCTAAATAAATAAGTGGATAAAGTGACTAAAAAAAAATCTGAATTAAGAATTTTTCGGTTAAAAAGCAGTTAATCAGCAACATAATAATGTCAGTAATTGTGACTAGGGAATACAATTAATTTGTAGCAGACTTCCCCAGATTGTGATTTGGGCCACAGGGGATTCCTTTTTATCACATTATGAGAGGTTTTGGAGCAAAGTAGGCAGGAATGCGGGTGGAATTACAAGTGCATGTAATGGAATGAAAATTGAAAGAGAAGCTGAGGACACACTCCAGGAAAATTAATAGAGAATGGATATCAATTGGCGGGATAATCTGCACCCTCTCGGGAGTAAATCTCTTCCACAGCACTGCTTGAGAACTGTTACTTTCTGCTGAAATGTACTTTCAAGTGTTATATTAAACACACACAAGAGAGTGAGAGAAAGCTTCTTAAAACAGACCTACCTGTGTGCTAGAGACCAGTTCTACTGCACTGGGGGAGGCTCCGTGTAGACATGTGCAGCCTATGGAGCTTGGACCAAAGCTGTAGAGCTGTCCATGAGTCTGCTGATTGAAAAGATAGATAGATAGATAGATAGATAGATAGATAGATAGATACATACATACATACATACATACATACGTAGATAGATACATAGACATTATGGGCCTTCTTGTACAGGCCATTATGAGGCATTCTGCCTCGTTTCCATCCCACTAAACAAGGAGGAGAGGAAAGCAGCCAAAACAGAATCTGAACCAGATGTAGTAGCCCACTCCTGAATTCCAACTCTCAGGAAGCTGAGGCAGGAGGACAGCTGTGAGTCTGAGAGTGGACTCAAAATACCAGAGAGATAGAGATAGAGAGAGGGGAGTGGAGGGGAAGAAGAGAAGGAGAGAGAGACTATGAACCTGAAGGTAAGAGTTGGTGGCAATGTATGATTAGAAATTATCAATGCAGTTGAGTGTTTCTCCTGCTTCAAGAGCACAAAAATCTGTGGCCTTTGGCATTAACCATCTATCAAACACCAGCAGAGATTTCTTAAAGTGTTCATTAGAATTCAAAAGAGGAGGGATGGAGATGTGACTCAGCTGGCGGAATGCTCACCCAGCATGCATGAAGTCCTGGGTTCTGTTCCCAGCACTGCACAACCTGGTCATGCTGGCTCACACCCATAGTCCAAGTACTGGGGAGGTGGAGGCAGGAGGATCAGAACTTCAATGTGATCCTTAGTTACCTAGCAAGTTCAAGGCCACCCTGAGCTATGTGAGACCCCTTTCCAAAAAAACAAAACGACAACCCCAAAGACCAAAATGAAGGCATTCAAAAGGGGTTAGGTGTGGTGATGCACCCTGTAATCCCAGCACTGGGGAAGCTGAAGCATGAGAAGCACCAGTACAAGTTCCAGGCCAGCCAGAGCTAGACCAAGGTAAGGTGCTGCCTCAACAACCTAGATAAATAAATAAATAAATAATAAGCCGTGAAGAAGTTGTGCTAATTAGGGCTAAGAGGGAAATCCAGATGAATTAGTGATAGAGAACAATTAGCTATTACTAAACACATGATTATTATATCTCCTTGTTTTGGTTTTGTAGACATGCTAATTATAATTACCACATACATTTGGTAGTTTTGATAAAGAACATGGAGTATAATTAACATCCCCCCCCACCAGAATTATGCTGTGGTCTTTGACTCATGCCTGCGATATACTGGCCTGTGACAAGCCTGGCTGTCCGGCCTGCAAAGTAATGGTTCAGGATCCCTCTCCACAGAGTGGCTGGTTCCATTCACTCTACGTTACAGGTCTGGGAAGGACAAAGCCACACGCTGGTGATGCAGGACCCTTGTGACAATGAAGGTGTGCTGGGGAAGCCTGGAGCAGGGAGGGAGACATTACTCAGGGGTCCCTGGCTGGAGAGGTAGCAGGGTGTGGAGGGCCACGCTGCTTTCCCGTTCCCAGGGTGGAGCGTGCAGGACTCAGCTGCGGCTGTCGATCAGGAGCCGCTGGCTAGAGCTGGCCGGTTAGAGTCAGTGCCCCAATGTACCATGTGATTGCTGCGGGGGGTCCCGAAAGCGGAAGACTGGTCCCCATACCCCATGTTGGGTGCCAGATTTTAAAAGAGGGGTGAAAACGCAAGTCAAATAATCCCAAGCTAACTCCAGAAGATTCCATTTATGATTCTTTATTATAAGGGCCAAACTCACGGAACAGGAGCAAAAGGGCCAGCTTCGGGTATACAATGCGGGAACCAGAGAGAGAGAGAGCCTTGGGTGTGCCGGTGGTTTTCTCTGGGTACCCAAAAGGTCATACCCTAATCTGGCCTCTTAAAGGTGACTGGCTAAAGGAGGTTCCCCATCACCCCCTCCCCTAAAGAAGGGGAACATCATTTGAATACACCCCAAATGGTTCCCGTGAGGTACTGGGATAGGAACTTCTAGGATTCTTTCAACAGGTTTATGGGGGAGAGAAACAGGTGTATGTGTGTGGTGGGGGAACCCGGTGCTCACTACACAGACAAAAGTGACATCACCTAAGCAGAGGACCGTCTGAAACTGTGATAACTGAAGGCCTGTGGTTCCAATCTTGTGGGAGAGGCGTGTGTGGTAGTGGAAGAAGGCAAAGCGTTGAATAGAAAGGTTTAGGGAAGAAGGAAGCACAGGCGTGCAGAAGAATGCAGCAAATATTCCACAGGCCTGCTGCAGGGTCCCGGATGCAGCTGGGAGACCAGCTTCTCCTCTGCCTGTCACTCCTCAGAGCAAGCTCTGTCGGGTGTCAGGGCTCTGTATAGAGAGAAATGTCCCCAGGGCACCGGCTTCTAATTTACACATGGAGCGCTGTGAGCTTGTCCAATTCCTGCTTAACCAGTGTGAGCATGGATGCTGTCTTTTTCTTGCGTTCTCACTTCTACTACAGGAGATCGCCAGGGGCTGCCTGAGATGTAGCCGGTTCCCTAACCGCTTTTTGGTGTGAACATCTGTTAGACAATGGGAATCAAACTGAGATCTGGTTGGGGATGCTTTGAAATTTCCAAGGCTTCTTGGGAAACTTTCAGACCTAGCGAGAAATCCCCATTACTATCAGTAGTGATAATATTCCTCACCAAACAGACCAGGTTGAAAAGAACAGATGCCACAATGCCTCATCTTATTTAAATTTCAAAGATTTTCCAGTCTGGTATCAACACACCGTTTTTCCACATCTTAATAGCTGACCTCCAAAAGTCATTTAGGGAAGGAGGGAGCTGTCCCCTTGCAGGGAGACTTTGGGGAGTTTGTAGAGAGAAGTGGAGCTCCAGGGGCAAAGTATTAGCAGACACCTGGATGCAGAGGAGGGAAGCCTAAGCCTACCGTGCCTGAGGTCAGGGAAAGAAGCTAGTTTGTTACTTCTGTCTGGGGAAGGGAAGTAGGGGGGAGGGGGAGAGAGGAGGGAGAAGGGGTTGGGACAGAAGGAAAAGAAGGGTGGAGGCAGAGAGCAGGAAGGTGAGAGGAGAGAGGGAAGTTGAGATGGATTGTGGAGGGGCCAAGACACGCATGACCCCTCTTTCCATTTCAAGTAAGCATGTTTGTTACTATTGGGGTTTAAACCTCCTTCCACCTCTATGGGAAATTCTATTTACTTTATACATACAAATAAGATCTTGAAAGTCTCAAAGCCCAAGAAAATAAAAAAAACTCTTGGAACAACACACACACACACACACACACACAAAAGTCAGGATATGGGTATCAGATTTCCTGGAATTGGACTCCGAGGACCATGAATGACATCTTTTAAAAAAAATTTTTTTGAGATTTTATTTATTTTAATGTTTGTGTGTTTTGCCTGCCTATAATGTGTCTGCACTCCACATTGTGCAATGTCCACAGAGGCCAGAAGAGGGCGTCAGAGCGTCTGGAATTGGAGTTACAGGTGGTTGTTAAATTAACTATTGGGGCTGGGACTCAAACCTGGATTCTCTGAAGAACAACCGGTGCTCTTAAATACTGAGCCACGTCTCTAGCTGTCCCTCCACAAACCCCCACAAGCCCCCAACTGACATCTCCTTTTGATCTTCCCTTCCCACCAGGTGGAGCACACCTTTGTCTCCACTGGACTTTTCCTTGGAAGTTAGTCCTTGCTTTCCAGGTTCTGCCTGGGCTGGGGATCTCAGAAAGTGGTTGAGCCTTTAACTACCTGCTTACACTCTCTAATTGCCTCAGATAAGACCGGCTGCTAATTCCAGCCTCCAGAAGGCAATTACCTTCCTCACCTCTTTTCAGGATCTCTTTACTCTTGGTGTCCTGACTTTTTTTTTTTAATGTTTCTTTGATCATTCTCTTTTTGTTTTGCTGAATCAAGTGGGAGAAAAAAAAGAAATGTACTCTAAAGAGATTCTGGGATGGTGTAAAAGAAGGGGAGAACTCAGGGTCCAGTTTTAACTCTCTAACAAGCAATCTCTTACATCTTCCCGTGTATAAAATGAGAATTTGAATGGCAACATTGTTTTTTGTTTTTTTGTTTTTTTTTTAAATATTTATTTATTTATTATGTATACAATATTCTGTCTGTGTGTATGCTGCAGACCAGAAGAGGGCACCAGATTCCATTACAGATGATTGTGAGCCACCATGTGGTTGCTGGGAATTGAACTCAGGACCTTTGGAAGAGCAGGCAATGCTCTTAACCTCTGAGCCATCTCTCCAGCCCCTGTTTTTTGTTTTTTGTTTTGGTTTTTCGAGACAGGGTTTCTCTGTGGTTTTGGAGCCTGTCCTGGAACTAGCTCTTGTAGACCAGGCTGGTCTCGAACTCACAGAGATCCGCCTGCCTCTGCCTCCCAAGTACTGGGATTAAAGGCATGCCACCACCGCCCGGCATGAATGGCAACATTGTTAAAGAATATTCTAGGTAGGAGATAGATAATTCTTTGGTGCTTGCCTTGGAAGAATGAAGACCTCAGTTCAATCCCTAGAGCCCATGGGGCAGAGGTGGGGTGGGGAGAGCCAGGCATGGTGGTGAGTGCCTACAGTCCTTCCTTGTGTTGGGTAGGCAAAGGGGAGTGAATGTTTGATGCTTACTGACTAGCCAGCGTGGCCTCATTGCTAAATCCTCAGCCAGTGAGAGACCCTTCCTCAAAAAACAAGATAGATTACACCCAACGAACCACCCCAGAGGTTATCTGGCCTCCACCTGCAAACACATAAATCGTGCGTACACACAACATTCCAGACTGAATCCTGACTCTCCAGGATCCCCTGGGTTTCTACTGAATGTGTTCATGCTCATTTTTCCTCTTTCCTGGAGGCCACAATTGTGATTAAAATTACTTTAGATCGAATACCAAAGGTAAGCCATTCCATTTGTGAATCCAAATTTTAAGCCAATAATTCTTGTTTACTCTCTCATCTTTTTCTTTGAACTTTGGAAAATATGGTTCCTTAACACTGAAGAAGTCACAAAAGAAAATTTAGAGTGGTTTCCTTGCTTCAATAAGTGCTTTCAAATTCTGGCAAATTCTCCCCATTTTTTTTTTTAAAATAACATCTATTTGGTTTGGATTTGCAAAGCTACCCATTTCCACAGGAGAGATTTTAAAATCCTTTCATTCCACCAAGGAAACATCTGGGGATTTCATTTGGAAAGAAGCAGAAAGAATGTGGCTAGACATAGAGATAAAATTGGGTTCTTTTCCTAAATGGCACGACTGTGGGTGAGTTACTTGGTCTCTCTAAGCCTCATTTTCTCCATCTGTAAAATGGGAATCATAGTTTATCTTGCAGGATTATTGTTAGCACATAAATATAAGGTCTAAGTTAAGGACCATGTTAGTTTCTCTCATTGCGGTTGTGCTAAATACTCTCACAAAGGCAGTTTAAGGAAGAGTGGGTTTATTTGACTCAGTTTCAGCTTACTGTCGGTCACAGCAGGGCTCTCAGCATTCAAAGCCTTCCATATTCCTCCCACAAAACTGTCCAAAGGCCTAAGAGCCACACAATCAGGTGTATACAGCAGCAAAAACACATCTTGGTACCGATTTCTGTTTCTTTTTCTGATGTGATAAAATACTCAGACAGGCCGGGCGGTGGTGGCGCACGCCTTTAATCCCAGCACTCGGGAGGCAGACGCAGGTGGATCTCTGTGAGTTCAAGACCAGCCTGGTCTACAAGAGCTAGTTCCAGGACAGGCTCCAAAACCACAGAGAAACCCTGTCTCGAAAAAACAAAAAAACAACAACAACAAAAAAAAAAAAATACTCAGACAGAAGCAACCTATGGGGGGGGACAGGTTTATTTAGCTAGCAGTTCTGGGTTATAGTTCATCATCGTGGGGGAAATCAAGGCAGCGGGAACTCGAAACAGCTGACCGGTCTCATTACATCCACAGTCAAGAGAAGAAAGCAATGAGCAGATGAGAGCATGCTGGCACTCGGTGTACCCTCCCCGTTGTCTACAGTCTGGCATCCCCTGCTTGGAACGGCCCCACCCATAGTCAAGATGTCTTTTCTCATATCACTTAACTTAAGACAGTCCCTCACAGATAGACTCAGAGACCCAGCCCACAGGTGACTCTAGATTTTGTCAAGTTGACAGCCATCACGAGCACCTACGATGGTAGGGGCACCTAGTCCTCCTCCAGTACATGCTGTCTTTCTTGTTTACTTTGCCATCTAAGAACACAGAATGGAACTCAGATGGCCTATGCACAGTGCTCAGTATCACTATTTCAGGAGCTTGGGAATTTAACCCAGGGCACTTAAGCTCCCTGGGGACTATTTCCTCATGTGGGAAAATGGAGACAGTTGACAAGACTGATCCAGGCTTGGGAGGAGGTGAGGCATTTAGCATAGTTCTTAGCTCAAAGTGGGCACCCACCAGTAGTTGGCAGTCATGGTAATATGCATGGCACATCTCTAATCTGCAAAGCCCAGGCCTCGTTTCATTTCTGTTTGCTGCCACTGTGCCCTGACATTAAGCTTTTTAAGGGGACAGTGGTTTGTTTGGCTCACAATTCCAGATGACAGTCCGTCATTGCAGTAAAGTCAAGGCAGAAACTAGAAGCAGCGAGTCACATCCACAGTCAGGAACAGAGAGAGAATGGAGCCAAGCACGCTTGCTGGTGCTCAGCCCCTCTCTATACTTAAACAGGGCAGAACCCCAAAGCAGTGCCGCCCTCTGTTTCTCTTTCAGCCTGGGTCTGACCACATCAGTTAGGCAGTAAAGGCAGACCCCCGAGGATATGCCCACAGCACCCGACATAGACAGTATCTCACCGAGACGCCTTTTCCGGGTGATTTCAGATTGTGTCATGTTGACCCACACTTTCTGAGTGACACCACAGAATATTCCACACCTGACCTCCGAGCACGTGTCACGGTAAAAAAAAAAAAAAAAAAAAGTAACGCGCATAGAAGACATCCCATAAACTCGCCTTCAGGATACATGTGTGCAGTGTATACAAAACATCCGTGAATTCCCTCTGTAGACTCAGAGCCCATCCCTGAGGCGGCTCATCGTCCATATGCGAATAGCCCAGAATCAGATCCTTCTGCTCCCGAGCTTTGCAGATAATGATTACTGTACGAGCAGTACAGTTAGAGACCAAGTCACACCTGGGGCCCCCGCAGAGCAGCTGTAGGGGACAGCTGCCAGAAGCAGACAGAGGAGCTGGAGGAGGAGGAGCCCTACAGCCAGAAGGCAGAGTTCAGAGACTCCAGACAGAGGCAGGAATATTTGGGCTCTGCCATCTTCCCCCAGTTTCCTCTCACCTCTGCTTTGTCTTCCGAAGTGGGCGGGGCTGGGTTCAGTCATGTGTTCGCCCATGACTTCATTCATGAAGCCCTGGGTTCAATCCCCAGCACCACATAAGCTGAGTTTGGTGACCACACCTGTCATTCCAACACTCAGGTGATGGAGAGAGGAGAATCAGAAGTTTAGTGTCAACCTTGACTACGCAAGTTCAAGGCCAGCCTGGGTGAGAAACCCTGTCTCAAAACAAAGTAAAAATGAAGTGCAAGCCTTATGTTTTCTTTGCCCATATGGCCTTTGCACCACTGTGTATTTGGACATGAATGTATATATGTTGTGTGTCTGTGTACATTCCCTCCACTGGCTCCTCAGAAGTCTCGCACTTGACTTCATTCTCCCAGACTGAAGCACGGAGTGTACCGAATACACTGCCACCAATTCTCTCTATCCGTGTTGCTGCCTAAAAGACCTGGGAACCCCTGTCTAGAGCCTGCATTTCTCAGAACTGCTGAGAGAGCTGAGTTCGTCTCATTGCCCCCATTATTGGTGTACTAGATATAATGAATGACCTCAACATTTCCCATTAAAAGGACCTTCCTGCTTCTCTGTCACCAGACATTTAGACATATGGCAAATGGCTATCTAAACAAAAACATTTGGCACAGAGTAACATCTACCTAGGATCTACCAGAAAAGACCTTTGTTTGTGAATTATATGTTGTTAGTTATGTGCTTATCTGTGATGACAGGTTTAAATCCCTGCTACCATAGTATTTATAGGAACATAGATAGTGGGGGGATACATATGTGTGTACATCTATGTTTATGTAGTTTGTGTATGTATGTATGTATGTATGTATGTAGGTGTGTACACATGCATGTGCATGTGTATATGCATGTATATGTATGTGAATATGCATACGTGTGTATATGTCTATGTGTGTGTATGCATGTGTATATGTGTGAGTGTGTATGTATATTTGTATGTATGTGTGCATGTATGTACATGTGTGTATGTTCCAGCTGTACCCATCTTCTCCCAGTTTTCTTCCCTCTTTGCCTTGCCTTCTGAAGTAGAAGCCTATAGCTCAGTCAGTCATGTGCTTGCCTAGCGTTCATGAAGCATTCATACATACATGTTTGTGTATGTATATGTATTGCGTTTATATGTATATGTGTATATTTATGTATATATACATATGTATGTTTGTGTTTATGCATATGGATCTGTGTATGTGTGTATTGTGTGTGTTAGGAATTTTGAGAAATTGTGTTTATGTTTATATATGTATATTTATGTGTATGCATATTATTATGCATATGTATTTGTATATGCATGCGTGTATTATGTATTTGTGTAGGTTATACATGTCTATTTGTGTGTCTGTGTGTCTGTGAGTATGTGTGTATATATATGTGTGTGCGTGTGTGTATGTGTGTGTATAGCGTTTGGTATATGAGGCTTCGTTGAAACTCTCCTGGGAGCCAGTGTGCTGAGATGTGGCTGTTTTGGAGCAGAAGTCAGCACACTGCCTGGGTTGTATAGCCCAAGCATATTTTGCAACATGTCTGCTTTATTTCCCCTACTTGGATGGCTGAGTGGCATAGACTTGAAGTCTTGGGTTAAAATTTCAAAACCCTGGCTAAATTGCCTCATCTTCCTCCGCAACTGGCAGTTTTGCCTCAAAATAATGAAGAACAAAGCCATGTTTGAGGCATCCAGATGGCGCTGATGATGTCCCTCTGATCTGTCCTTTCTGTTTCCCCAGAACAAGAGGGGAGGGGAAGGGACACCCTCCGTAGGTGCTGACCAAAGCAGGGTCCCGACCAGATGGGCCTGAGCAGCTTTCTGGGCTCCTAGTGACAAGACACGGCTCTTCTGTACAGAGCAGCAGCTCAGCCTTCACCCCCCGTAGACCCTGTCCCCCCAGAAGGAGTCCCTCTTGGTGAGGGCTCCTCACTCAGTGAGACCTCATCTCCACTGAGGGTCACCAGCCAGTGCTTAGATCATCTCACTTTATGTGACTCTCACAAAAAAACCCTTCTGTTTTCATAATTTTCAAATAATAATTACACAATAATTTCAAATAATAATCCACATTTAGACCCAGGGTTATATACCACCCTGGACTCAGAGTCATAATACAATACATAAGGGATATGATTCCTAAACACTGAGGGGGGTGGTGATGTCTTCTACACAGTGAATACTTGCCGTGTCTCCGCTGTCCCTCTGACACGGAATCTCATTGCTGGCCTCAAACCAATGAACTCAAATGATTTTCCTGCTTCGGCTTCCCGAGTAGTTGGGGCTATAGGCACCTGCCTGTGCTTGGCTCTGCCACTGTCTTTATTTTTTTTCCACATTACAGAGGTGCTGGGAAGATTATGTGAACAAGTGAGTGTTTGATTCCAGGCACTTACATTGATGGCCACTGGCTTTCCGGGAGAGCTAGTGGGACACCTTATGTATATTCTTAGCGCTGTATTTCCTCATTCTCCAGACTCACTAACTGCCTTACCTAACTCTCTTCATTGATCCATGGACTTATCTGATGATGTTGTCCATATGGCTGTTCCAGGCGGCTGCACATACATGGAAAACTCTAAAGAAATCAGCTATGGGATGGAGAACGCAGGTCTGTGTGCCGACTTATTCATGCAGGTTGTTTCCTGCTTGCCGCTTGTTTGGGGCACCACTATGTCTTGGGTTTCTCAGCTTCAGCAGTCTCTGGATCCTCTCATCCACTTATCCAGCACCCAGTCTACCGTCAGCATTTTCTGTGCCTGTTTCGTAATCTGCCTGCTGCAGCCATTGCCCCAAAGGAAGGAGACACTGGAGTGGCTCTCACTGAGTCAACAAGTATTCTGCAGGCACTGGACTAGGGACACAAACAGGATAAGACAAGTCCCTGCCCTCAGGTGGCTCGTAGGCTGGAGGGCAAAAGCTCCCAGCCAAGGAAGAAATAATTAGGTATTTAATGGTACCTATCTAAATAATTAGGTAGATACAAATTGTACCAATATTTATTCAGCTGAAGCCAGAAACTCAGCAGACATGTAGGGTTGAGGAACTTGTGGGTCTCCAAGTGAACCATTCAGGGGAGGTCTGAATGGAAGATCTAGAATCGCCATGATGATCTAGGTACCAGATACCCAGGAAGTAGGCCAATTCCAACGATTCCATGTTCAAAGCCTGAACTTACAGCAGCTGTGGTTAGCTGCACAAGACCCGCACTAGAAGGGGCCTTCAACAGTCCATTGTGAGTGGGGGATGGGCTCGTGAAGTCTAGCTAAAGAACTGTTAGCATTGATCGTTGCTGGGGGTGGGGAGGGCAGGAGTGATTTTTCTTCAGTGGCATGGCCACTGTGAGTTGCCCATGTTCCAGTAAACACTCATTAAACTCATTGGAGAGTTATAATAAAAATTTAAAAGCCACAGGCTAGAGACATGGCTGAGTGGTTAAGAGCACTGGCTTCTCTTCCAGAGGTCCTGAGTTCAATTCCCAGCAAGCATACGGTGGCTCACAACCATCTGTAATGAGATCTGGTCTCTCTCTTCTGGCCTGCAGGCAGACATCCTGGCAGAAACTGTATACATACTAACTAAATAAATCTTAAAAAGAAAAAATTAAATTCCATGAAAGTAGGAGGGCACTTACTGAGAAGAAAGGGTTCAGAGGGAGTAGGAGGGGATTAGGGAGGGCAATAGGGAGTGAATCTGAGCAAAATAAATTATATGCATTATGAAGTTATCAGAGGATAAACAAAGATATTTTTTAAAGAGAGAGTAACAATATCTAACCCTGTGTTTTTATGTTGATGTGAATGGTGTATGCACATGTGCATATGTTCCCATGGGCTTATATTTTATGTATGCTTTTGCATCTGCATTTCCTGTGAGCATCATGAACACACACAGGGTCTTTAGAAGGATATAAAGCGGCAGATAACCTTGGTTGACCTTGTAAGAGGGAGCACGGTGAATGGGGGATCTCACTGAGCCCTTCCTCATCTTTTCAATATTAAAATATGCAGAAAGGAAGCCTATGCAAACAATAAAGAAAGGGAGAGCAATCTCAGAGGCCTGTTTAGAGATGCCTGTTAAGGAAGAAGCCATGTGCCGAAAGGAGGGTTAGTGAAAACAGACTCGACCTAAAGTGCTCGGGGGTCAGATGAACCACTTGAAATCCGGACTCTGTCATCTCTCTAAAATAGACCTTGTTGCTAAGATTATGTTTGAGAAGTTGGACATCTCAGGGGTCTTGAGGTGGGGAGGGTGGGGTAGCAAGGATCAGAAGGAAGAAAAAGGCTTGGGAATCCCTGGTGTTGGATGAGGGATTTTCTAGTTATCATTTCAGCCGCAGTCAGATGTTGCAAACCCAGATCCAGCACTGTAAGGGTTTGATTCTTTTATGTATCTTACTGCTTTTCTCTTAAATCTTATGACTCATGCCTGTAATCCCTTGAGAGGCTGAGGCAGGAGGATTGCTCTGAATTTGAGACTAGCCTATGCTATATTGGTATGTTCCGTGCCAGCCTGGGCTACAGTGTATAAGACTCTGTCTCACACACACACACACACACACACACACACACACACAGCCACAACAAAAAAAACAGACATTAAAGTCTTAAAGTGGGTTTGGAGTGATGATTCCATTGATAAAATGCTTGCCTTGCAAACGCAAGGACCTGAGTTTATCCTTAGCACCTGTATAAGGTATGTTTGTGCAGGAAGCTGGTGATGGTGGTAAACACTTGTAATCCCAGAGTTGGGAGGGTGAAGACAAGCAGATGGCTGGGGCTTCCTGGCCTCTCTCACTAGGCAAGTTCTAGGTTATTAAGAGACCTTGTCTCAAAAACACAAGATGCATGGCACCTGAGAAATGACACTGGAGGTTGTCCTCTGGCTCCCACATGTACATCCACACACCTGCACACACACACACGTGTGCACACACATGCATGCACATTCACACACCCATGCGCACCTACATACACACACTCACAAACTAAAGCAGACAAACCAAACTCAGTCTTAAACTGGAGAGGGGGGTCTGTAGCTGTTTTCTGGGACAAGAAGAAGAATGGACGTAAGAATACCAGCTTCCCAGAACTGCTCTCAGCGGGAAGGAGACAGCCAAGAGTCTGGACAGGTGGTGACAACTGCCGCAGAAGAGCAAGGCAGGGGGAGCTCCTGGGACCTGCCACCATGAAGACGGAGAATGGCAAAGAGCCTGCCCAGGCCTGTGGCTGCCCCAGGCTCAGGAGCAAAGGGCTCCTCCACTCCAGTGACAGATGAGCAGGGCTGAGTAAGAGGATTAAAGCTGAAAGTGTTACAGGTGAGGGCGACAAGCCCGTTCTTGTTATCGGCAGAGCCAGGCCTTGTCCTCATCCAGCAGGCAGCACCGTCTTTATTGTTCCTGACGGGGCACAAAGGAACACTTCAGTCTGTCCTCTTGCCTCATGTGGATCTGGAAACAACTGGAAACAATCGCTCTATGGTGGGTTGATTCGCTTGTTTCCTCAGCGTGGTGCTGAGGGTTGGACCCAGGGCCTCACCCGTGCTAGGCAAATGTTCTACCATTGAGCTGTATCCCCAACTTGCTCTTTCTTTTTCGTTGTGAGACAAGGTTTAGTTAAGTTAAAGTCAACTAAGTTAAGGTGCCCAGGCTGAGCTAGAACTTTCCGTAGCCCAGGTAGGCTTTGAACTTTAGCCTTTCTGCCTCTGCCTCCTAAGGGGCTTGCACCACAGGCCTGCATGAGCAGACCAGCCTCTGTAGGGATCGTAAGACAATACTGAAAACGTCAAACGAGAGGCAGTTCTATGCTCTCATCCCCCTGCTTCCACACTTAACATTGACACTTTGACCTTTTGAACTTAGCCACTTGCTTCTTCAACCCTAGTTTTGTCTATCTTTTCTGGGGGAAAAAATCGCCATCCTACATATTCTGGACTTCTGTAGACAGCACCTGTGGACCCAGTGAAGTGCAAGACCCCAGGTTTGCAGGCAGGGAGACCAAGAGTCACAGAGATGAACGCTGATGTGCAAGAGCAAGCAGTCAAGGGGGCTTATTAATGTTCTAGGATCCCACTGATGGAGGAACCCCAGAAAGTGAAGGCATTCAAAAATAGGTAGTCTCATGCATACCTGCAATCCCAGCATTTGAGAGGCAAAAGCAGAAGGATTGCTACAAGTTAAAGGTCAACTTGAGCCACACAGAGAAATGTTATCCCCAGGGGCTGGAGAGATGGCGCAGAGGTTAAGAGCACTGCCTGCTCTTCCAAAGGTCCTGAGTTCAATTCCCAGCAACCACATGGTGGCTCACAACCATCTGTAATGAGATCTGGTGCCCTCTTCTGGCCTGCAGGTATACATTCAGACAGAATACTGTATACACAATAAATAAAATCTTTAAAAGAAAAAAAAAAGAAATGTTATCCCCAAAACACAAAGACAGGGCTGAGGAGATGGCTCAGTCAGTAAACTGTTCTCTGTGAAATCATGAGATCTGAGTTTGATACAAGGCAGTGCCCACATAAAAGTGGACAGCGGTGGCTGGCGTGAGTCTGCAATCTCAGTGTGGTGGTTTGAAAGAAAATGGCCCCCAGAGGGTGGTGGCACTATTAGGAGGTGTGGCTTTGTTGGAGTGGGTATGGTCTTATTGGAGGAAGTGTGTCACTGTGGAGGTGGGCTTAGAAGTCTCATGTGTGATCAAGCCACACCCAGTGTCTCAGTTCACTTCCTATTGCCTGCAAGTTGAGATACAGGACACTCAGCTCCTTCTCCAGCACCTTGCCTGCCTACCTGTACGCCACCATGTCGCACCATGATGGTAATGAACTAAATCTCTGAAAATGTAAGCTACTCCAATTAAATGTTTTTCCTTTATAAGAGTTGCCATGGTTGTGGCAATAGAAACCCTAACTAAGACTCCAAGCATACCTGTAACCCCAGCTCTGGGAAGACAGACAGAGTGGTGCTTCCTGGCCAGCCAGTCCAGCTGAATCAGCAAGCTCCAGGCCAACAAGAGACCATGCCTCAGAAATCAAGATGGAGAACAATTGATGTTGACTTTTGGCCTCTACGTGTACATGTGTGTAAACACACATATAAAACATTTGAATCTCTAGGTGTAGTCATGCATGCCTATAAGCCTAGCACTCAGGAGGCAGGAGAATCAAGTGTTCAAAGTGGCCAGCCGGGGCTATATGAGACCTTGTCTCCAAAAAGAAAAAAGAAGAAGAAAAGAAAGAAAAAGAAAACATTCAAGCTTCTAGGAGAAGGTGGACCTTGAAGAATAAATTACCTGTAAGGCATTCACGCAGGTCACAGTGCTGGATGGGGGGGCAAGTGACAGCCATCACTGGTTTCTGAATCAATGAAAATAAAGAGTGAAATTTTCCATGATTCAGAGGAAGCCTGCACACGTCTGTCAGGACATACGATAGATTAGTGATCCCATATGATCTGCCAGGATTGCGGAGGGTGGAGACACACTGCAGCCATGGGAACTGTCTTTCATCATTTGCATTGGAAATTGCAAACTATTTATTTTATTTTTTTTTGTGTGTGTGTGTGTGTTTTATTTTGTTTTAAGTCAGGTAGCCTAGAACTATGTAGCTCAGGCTGGCCTTGAACTTTCGGCAGCCCTTCTTCCTCCAATTTCAGATAGCTGGGATTATAGATGTTGGCTCGAGGGCCAATTTTTTAAGCTTAATTTATTACTTGATATTGGGTCTCACTGTGTAGATCAATCTGGCTTCAGATCCACAGAGAGCTATCTGCCTCTGCCTCCCAAGTGCCCGGCTTCAAACTTTACAGAGCACGTCTCTCTTTCTTGCCTCAAGCTCAGATCACCTTTTCTTTTTCCTCTCTGTTCCTCCCTCTTCCTGTTCCTGCACACCACCAGATGTCAAGGAGAGAGTTCTTGTCACTGTGAGTTTGGGTTGGGATGTCAGCCTGGGCCATCTGCCTTGTTGGAGAGCATGCATGCAGATGGGTAGAGTGAAAAGCATGGGGGCCATGCTGGTGGTCCCTGGTCTAAGACACAGAAGTCTCTGGAGCCAGCTGTAATACTGTGCTGTGTGACTGTGGACTGTAGCTTGCATGCCCGCTCCTCCGTTTCATTTGCTTGTAAAATGGAGATTGTGACTACTGCCCTCCCTCCTTCCTGCCCTCCCTCCCTTTCTAGCTCATGATTTTCTTGAGGTTCAAATAAAATGTGGTGGGGGACTGGGGAGCTAGCCCAGTCTATAAAATGTTTGCCTTGCAAGCATGAGGACCTGAATTTGACCCCCAGCCCCCATGTAAAGAGCAAGGTGTGGTGGTGTATACCTATAATCTCAGCACTTAGAAGGGCAAATCGGGGATCCCTGGGGCTCACTGACTGGCCAACCTGGCCTAATTGATGATCCCCACACCACTGAGAGACCATGTATCAAAAACTCAAGGTGGATGGCTCTTGAGGAATGAACTCAGTGCCCGTGTGTGTGTGTGTGTGTGTACACATGCGTGTGTGTGCGTGAATGTGAAAGCTATTTGGGGGGTGAAAATTTACTAGTTATATAGTTCAAAATGAAGTCTGCTTGGGAGTGATGTAGGGATTACTGGGAAAGTTTAGAAACCCTTCTCTTCCTTATGAATGCCTCATGCTGCAGCGTGGCGTTATAATAAGTTTAATTGTATGACGTCATTTGGCACTTTAGTAACCTTCCCTCTGTTTGGTACTTTTCCTTCCCTAGATGTCCCTGAGTTCCCATCCGAAAGTTCCAGTTCATCCCGCCTGGCCTCTTCATCTGTCAGTGGGACCCTCAGATCCTAAAGCAGCAACTCAGATTCTCACGGAACATTTTCCCAGACACCCTGGGCTTCAGTCACCCCCTGCAGAGGCTCCAGAGTGGAAACTGACTTAAGGATGGGAAAGGAATTTTCTAGAAAGGACAAGGTATTCTTCACAGCTGAGGATGGATTCTAACAAGTCCCTCCATTAAACTCTTGATTTATATACCTTGTGAGTGGTCCTACGAGTCTATCTTGGGAAAAATGAACGAACAGCAGAAATGGTAACAAGTGCAGAACCTTGGGAATTTGTCAGTAGATTTGTCAGCTTTGATGAAGGGATGTCTGATGGCCTCGTTGATGATACTGGGCGAGTCGGGGTCCTAGAGGGAAGTGACACCCCCAGGACTCCTAGAGTGGTTGGTAAAGGAGATGCTTAGGATGTTGGATCTGTAGCACAGACTGAGAGGTTTTAACAACAGAAATGCATTTGCTCACAGTCTGGAAACTGGAAGTCTGAGATGATATGTCAGCAGGTAATGCCGAGGTCTCCTCTCCACTGGCCATCTTTTCCCTATCTTTTGGGGATCTCTTTCTCTAAGCTCTGGTGGGCCTGTTCCAGTGACTCACGTAACCCCGTTCATCTCTGTCTCCAAATGCAGGCTTATTCTAAGATATCAGGAGATAGGAGTCCGGCGTGTGGATGTGTAGGGGACATGGTTCAACCAGTAACACATGCGATGGGCAGGGTTAGGAGAACTGAGATAAGATGTCATTGAGATGGCAGCAGTAAGAACCTTCCTCATCCTTTGGGCCAAAGAGATGAAGGGAGAAGGGAGAGAGGAAGTCTTAGAATCCAGCTTCTGCTTTGGCCTTGGGAGAGAGGCCAGCAGACAGGATGTGTTCGGGGTGGCAGAAGAATGTGGGGAGGGAAGCAGCTGATACTTAACTCTTCTCTCTTAATACCCTTCCACACTCCTGGCAAACACCATCTGGAAGTAGAGGCAAAGATACTTGTGGTTCAGCCCTTAGCTGCCAGCCCTCCTGAGGCAAGAGACCAGAGCGGGCGAGGGTAGAGCAATGGAAAATAGCCAGAATCATGGAGGAAAAGGTCTGGGACCAGCAAGATGGCTGAGCGGGTGAAAACATTTCCTATACACACCTGGTGACCTAAGTTCAGTCCTCAGAACCTATGGTGGAAAGAGAGAACTAACTCCTTAAAAAGTATCCTCTGGCCTCCACATGCGTAAACCCCACCCCCACCCCAACAATCAAGTACATGTCTGGAGAAGTTACAGTTGCCATTTAAGCAATTTAAAAGAGCTTTGGAGTAACTGGAAAACAAAAAGCAAAACAAACAGACAAAGTCATTTAGCCACAAAGACAGGAGTACTACTGTAACAGGTGCCCAGACCTAAACACAACTGACGCCATGTTCACGGCACCATTCCGATCTTAACACCCAGCACATAAACCCCAGTGCCTGCCAACATGGAAACAAAGACCTAATCCATCAAAGGCCTAGTCCGTAGTTTCAAAAAAGTCTGTAAAGGTTAGTACCTTGATGTTTGGCTCCTGTAGTTCTGCTTCTTGCTGACAGAAGTGTGACTACCAGAATGTGGGGTTTGTACGTAAAAGACAAAGGGCTGTTAATACTCAGGGCTGCAAGATTTGGGCCAGATGGGGCTGGAGAGATGGCTCAGAGGTTAAGAGCATTGCCTGCTCTTCCAAAGGTCCTGAGTTCAATTCCCAGCAACCACATGGTGGCTCACAACCATCTGTAATGGGGTCTGATGCCCTCTTCTGACCTTCAGGCATACACACAGACAGAATATTGTATACATAATAAATAAATAAATAAATAAATAAATAAATAAAAGATTTGGGCCAGTTCCCTCTGCAGCCACCGGCCAGCAATAATGGCTTTCTTTTTTGGCTTTACGGGTGGGCTCACCTCACAGCACTACCGGCTACACTAAACCTCCTACCCGTGTAGCCCTCTCAGTGTCCCAGAAACTGCTGCTCGAAGATGCATAGTTACCTAAGTAAAACAGAATATGGAAAAGCAGCATCTGCTATCACAGTTTGAGTTTGATGTAGCCTCAGAGAGGCTCGTATGTTGAAGGCGTTGAAGGCGTGGTCCCCAGATGGCAAATCCAATCCCTGGGAGGTGATTGCATCATTAGGGTCTGACTTCATTGGTCAGTTAATTCACTGAGGAGTTTGTACCAAATGTGCTTTTAGGAGGTGGGGTCTGGTTAGACGAAGTAGGTTTCCAGTCGTCATACTTTGTAGGGTCTGTCTTGACCTTGGCCCCTTCCTGTCTTACTCTCTACCCTGTTTGCCACACAGGGAAAGAGCTTTCATTTTTCCCATACTATTCTGTATGAATGGGCCCAGAATCAATGCAGCCAAGTGACCAGGGACTGAAACTCTGATGCCAGCAACCAAAAACAGTCCTTTCTCGGAAAGTGTTTGTTTTAGGTATGTTGCACAGTATTGAAAAGGATAGCAAACACAACCATCACTTGAGATGCCAGAAAAGTCTTTCTACACACCACACACACACACAAATGGTTTTGAACAGTGGCCCAGACTGATGGTACAGAATAAAGTGGTCTGTGTCCAAATGATGGGCAGGGACAAAACAATCTAATAATAATCACTTTGTTTGTATGACTTAGGATGCCACGAAAGCATTGTTCCACATTGAGATTTTATGTCTTTTTTTTAAAGGATTTCTTTTTTTTTATAATTTATTTATTTTTATTTTATGTGCATTTTTTTTTTTTTTGCCATGGCTGTCAGGCCCCTGGAACTGGGATTACAGACAGCTGTGAGCTGCCATGTGGGTGCTGGGAATTGAACCTGGGTCCTCTGGAAGAGTAGTCAGTGCTCTTAACCGCTAAGACATCTCTCCAGCCCCAAGATTTTATGTCTTCCCCATAAGAAAGGTGTCCTCTTCCTGGAGCTTGTGTCCTCATGGTCAGTCCCCAGCAGCATCCTTGGGCAGATGGAGAAGCTGGGCGGTTTGAAGCTGTGCCTGCCTCTCTCTTTTTCCCAGGGGACCCTTTGGTCATGTCATAAGCCAGTTACACTCTGGGGCTGTGCCAAAAGGGCCAGCCTGGGCTCTGCCACCATTCCATTTTGGAATATGACCCAGAATCATCTGGACCAAGAATTACCAAGGCGAAGAAGAGTTTATCTAGTACCAGTCCTGCATGTTGTCTGTGGCTGTCTCTCAACTCTTTATTCCTGGGTGTCAAACTTTCCCAGACTTAATTGCTACAATGAGTGGTTGATTATTTTCTTCATGACTCTGAAGTTTGGGCAGGACTCTGAACGGAGAACTTGCCCCTGCTCACTGATGCAGTTCCTGGCACTCCCTACAGAAGATTGAAAGATCTATTTCCAAGATGGCAGAGGGCCATGGCTGGCAATTTGGTGTGGTCCATCCATTAGGGCTCAGTGAGGGCTGAAGACAGATCCTTTGTTCCCCTCACAGAGCCTGGGGATTTGAAGCATGGGGGGCTGAGTCACCTTTGAGGTTCCAGTCATGGCGGTTCATGGCATCACTCTGTTTCTCTAGTTGGCCTGACAGTTGTTTCTTTTAAAACACGAACTCTGGAAGGCTGTAGGCTCTGGAAGAACATACTGGTTCCTAGGACAGCCACAGATACCACAATGGACCTGGTAGAGGTGTCTCATGAGCAAATAGCCTACTGTTTTCATATGCAGTGTTTCTAATAGCCTCCCATTTATTTCTACCTGTATTTGAGAAGGTCTCCTATAGTCCAGGCAGACCTTGAACTTACGAAGTATCTGAGGATGATCTTGAACTGCTCATCTTCCTACCGCCACCTCTTTTTTTTTTTTAAAGATTTATTTATTATGTATACAACATTCTGCCTCCATGTATGCCCGCACACCAGAAGAGGGCGCCAAATCTCATTACAGATGGTTGTGAGCCACCATATGGTTGCTGGGAATTGAACTCAGGACCTTTTGGAAGAGCAGCCAGTGCTCTTAACCGCTGAGCCATCTCTCCAGCCCCCTACCGCCACCTCTTGATGCTGAAATGACTGGTACAGTGGATGCCACGTTCAGTTTACGAGACACTAGGGCTCAACCCCAGAGCCCTGTGAGCACTGGCTAATCACTCTACCAATATCCTAGGGATTGTAATATCCCTAGCCTCTCCCACTTATTCATTATTTCTTTCGGTGTTGGGGATTGAACCCAAGGTCTCATGCACGAACTGGTACCAGGGAGCTTATGTCCCCAGCCTTTCTCGTATAATTAAATCATTTCTAGATGAACTGTAATTCCTAACACAACGTGAGTAGTTGTCATACTGTGTCCTTTGTACAGTGACTAAAAAGGACAGATGCTCGGTACAGACACAACCATGGCTGCATGATACATGTATGTCAGCAAGACATACATGTGATAACATTTTGTAGCATTTTTTTTGTGATTGGTAGAGTCTGAGAATGAAGAACCTGTAGATGCAGGTTGTGGTTGTGAGGACTAAGCCTGTTTGTTCTTAGGCTAAGGAGCCCAAGAAGCTGGGGCAGCCATTGCAATCCAGGGCTCCTGGAACAGAGTTCCTTGAACAGAGCTCAAAGAGAGGATGATTAAACCACTCTGGGAGGGGCTGCAGGAGCAATGTCCAAGCAGAAAAGAAAGCCAGGAGCGAATCAATAAAAGTGGCTCGGGACATGCAAGGGGGATCATTTCCAAGCGAGAAATGAGGCAATGAAATAGCCAGGCCTAGGGAAAAAGCATGCCATCAGTCACCCTGGTGTGCCCAGGCCTGCCTTGGCTTCAGTAGACAGGCCCACATCCAGGGGACTGGGGTGTATAGCTTAGTGAGAGCGAGTGTGAGCCCTGGGTGTGATCCCCAGCACCTCCAGAGCAAAGGGAAGGAGAAAGGGAAGAAAGGGAGAAGGACTGGAGAAAGGGAGGAAAAAGGAAAGGGGGGTTATAAAGGAGGAGATGGAGAGGAAGAGAGAGGAAGAAGGGAAAGAAGAGGAAAAGAAGGAAGAGGAGAAGGAGGAAACATTTTCAGGAAGCCCTCAGTCCCCACGGGTTATTCTGAAGAGTGAACAGTTTGTGAAGGCTGGAGCCCACAGGAATTGTTCTGAGCTGTCCTGAGGTTGGGGAAAGAGCTGGAAAATTAGTCAAGGGTCCAAACAGGAAGCCGAGCCCTGCCAGGAAGTCAAGGCGTCAGTACTGAATCGATAAGGGGCTGTTTAATAGGAAAGTGACCTGGGGAGACTTGCATGTAGAGGGCTCTGGAGCCTGGGGAACTGGGGAGAGGCGCTGTGCAGAAAGAAGGCTGTCCCTGTTCGTCACAGAGCAGAGAGGACAGTGAGGTGAACTAAAGAGGTGGTGGGAGGTTGAGGACGAGAAAGATATAGACAACAGTGGGACTTAAGAGATCCCGAGGTTGGTGAGCAACTCTTAGATGCCTGGCATGGGCAATCGGAAAAGTCTGGGGAAGTAATGAGGGTGGTTTGGAAAGACCTTCCCACACCACCCTGCCCTGGAATGCAAACAAGCAGTTCCTTCCCCTGCAGCTTGTGTTGCTTTGACAGTCATCTTGCTGGCTGTGCAACTGTATTGGACATTCCAGGAACAAGAAAAGCTTGTGAGAATTGCAGGGGAAGCAGGAGGTTGGTCTGGTGTGTGAGGGGAAAAGAGAGAAACAGCATTCGACTATAGACTTCAGGAGCTACTTGCCTACGCTTGTGTAGTTCCTGTAAGACCTTTAGTGGGAGAGAGGAGGGGGGAGGGAAGGAGGGAAGGACTGGCACCCTCAGTTTATAGACGGGAAATTTTGGATGGAGTAGCAAGCCCAAACAATGGCTACAAAAGCGGCACTCTTCCTGCCTCAGCTGCCCTGTGGCTACCAGCACCTCCTTGAGTGAATATGTCCTCCCTTCTCCTGTTGCGTCTTGGATCAACCCTCATTCAGTACTTGGGCTGGACAGAGGGTCTTCCTAGGATAGAGAGTGGAGAAGATGCTGGTGGGGAGATGGGAGGGTTAGGGCTGGTACTCGCATGGGCTCTCAGAGAGCTGCTGAAGGCTGCTGTCAGCCATTGAATTAGCTGGGCATGGTGGTGCACGCCTTTAATACCTGCACTTGGTAGGCAGAGGCAGGCAGGTTTCTGTGAGTTTGAGGCCAGCCTGGTCTACATGACTGAGTTCTAGGCCAGTCAGAGCTACATAGTAAGACCCTGTCTCAAATAAAACAAACAAACAAACAAAACTGGAATCATCACGTAATTTCTTCTTCCTCCTCCTCTTTCTCATATTTTTAAATATTTTATTTATGGGTATGTGCAGGGGGGTTGCTGTAGAAAGGCCAGCTCTGAGCCACACAGTAAGACTATCTCAAAGAGACAGAAAACACAGCTGGGCGGTGGAAATGCACGCCTTTTATCCCAGCACTTGGAAGGCAGAGGCAGGCAGATCTCTGTGAGTTTGAAGCCAGCCTCAATATAGAATGAGTTCCAGGACAGGCTCCAACAATTACAGAGAAATCCTGTCTCAGAAAGACAGAAAAAAACAAACAAACAAAAAACTGACGAAACTGGAGCCTTCAAAGAAAGTCAGGTATCATCTCAAGTGTCTAAATCAGAAACATTTCCATTCCCACACGGACTTTGATGCCTGTCCTTTCCAGTTTTGATTTTTCTCTGTTTATAGCGGTCCACCCATTTCTGTCCATCCATCTTCTATTGTATTCGTTCCCGCGGGAGTCTCATTTCTCACCCTCTGGGGTGGGAAATCCTTCACAGGATCCCAGCTGCACTCGCTCTTTCCACGTTTCTTTTTACTCAGCAGGCGCATGATCGGTGTTTGACAGTAATGCTGTCATCAAAATGTCATCCGCATTTCTCCGCCAGCTTCTTTAGTCCCTGGTTCCCACAGAAAAGGGACGCTAGAGGGCGCTCCTTCCCCTCTCTTCCATTGCTCGTTTGCTTTGAACACTACACCAGCATCCAGGATGTTTTCAGAATTTTGACTCCGTCTGCCAGCACCTACAAAAATGCTCATTGACTTAAGTCATTTATTCCATTCAAATCACCCTTTTAATGCCAGTTTTAAAAAAAAATTTAAATTTTATTTTTATGTGTATGAGTGTTTTGCCTGCTTATGTCTGTGCACCTCGTGCATGCAATGCCCACCAAGGTCAGAAGAGGGCGTCACATCCCCCCCAGAACTTGAGTTCTAGACTGTTTTGAAATTCCTTGTGGGTACTGGAAATCAGACTTATGCCCTCTAGAAGGGCAGCCAAGTGCCCTTAAGCACCAAGTCATTTCTCCTGTTCTTAAACCCAGTTTTAGACACAGACTCCTCTTTTCCCATAGTGCCCCGCTGGATTTCAGAGAACCTCCCAGCTAGGCAGTTCCAAGTCAGTAGGGGACAAGGGCGTGGCTACAGACAATGCAAGACCATTTCTCCCCCAGTAGGATCCTGACCTTACCTCCCTGTGCATCTCAGGACCTGCTTTCTCTCTTAAGCCTCTTCCATGTGTCTTATATCCCAGATCCTATAATTTGGGGGCAGGGGTGAGACCTTCTAATGTGACCTAAACTGCCCTCAAACTTCCTGTGATGCTGAGGCTGGCCTCGAACTGACTGTCCTGCCTCTTTTTCCCAAATGCTGGTGTTATGCCCAGATCATGGAGTGCCCCCAAAACCAACCAGGAGACAAAGTCCTGTATGTAAAAGCAAAGAGTCTCTATTCTTACACAAGCTTGCAAACTTGGATTCTCTGTGTGTCCAATGTATTGGAGCTGTCTGAGAGTCCTGATCTCAGTTAGGGTTGGGTTTTTATAGTAGCAAAGGTAGGGGTGAGGGGCTTCTAAGGTTCAGGACCCCTGATTGGCTGACATTTGTCTAGGGGTGTCCTGGTGAAAAGCAAGGGGTGTGTTCTGGCAGGTGATCCTATCTACAGGGGTTGGAATGTTAGGAATTTCCTTTGGATGGTCTGTTCCTGGGTGGTACCTGGGTAGTCTCAGTTTGTGATCTTTCTTGGCACCAGGTATTGCCTCAGGGTAAACTGAGACTCAGGCCTCTACTGAGCTTGTCACGGTTGGGTCCTACACTGGGATTTTCAGAGGTGTGCCACCACACTGGATGACAAGAATGCTATTGTCTCTCCCCCTTCTTTACAGCAAGATGTTTTCTTGTAAGTGAGTCGTTATCTTCCTGTTATACACATCAGCAGCTACCCTCCTTAGCTAGGAAACTTGGCCTCAGTCTTCTCTGCAGGGAAATCCTCCAACTCACATAGTCCTCTCAGGGGCTCCTTTGGCCACCGCCAGTGGCCTCTCCTCCATTTTCATCCTATTGGAACTCTGCAGCATTTGCTGACCATTCGTTGGGTCTGAAGCTCTGTCTTGCTCCATCAGCCCCCTTGGATTCGACCTGTGAGCCACTGACTGTTCCAACCCAGATACCTGTCCCATCCTGCCACTGGGGACTTACCCTGTATTTGTATGAGCCTTCTGCTCCTTCTATGGACTTCCCTTTGCCTCCTCTGTTGGCTTCGCGAGTCTGTGATGATTCCCAGGTCCAGCTCCAGTGTTCCCCCTCTCCTCATTTACCCCCACACCAGTCATTTCCACTCCAAGATGTTGTCATTACCTCCAACCCAGCAACCAAAGATCTTCAGGGATCTTAATTTCTTTCTCCTTTGCCCCATTTCTGTGTGTATGGCATGTGACTATATACATGTTTCTTCTACTTGTGAATAGGTTAATGTGCGTGTGTGTGTGTGTGTGTGTGTGTGTGTGTGTGAACGCGCATGCGAAGGCCCATGGTTGAAGTCAGAAATCACCCTCAACCTCTTCCTCTTTATTCACTGAGACAGGGTCTCTCAATCAAACTCAGAGCTCACTGATCTGGCTATAGTCCTATTAGCCTGTTGCTCTAGAAATCCCATGCCTGTGCCTTCAGAGCCTGTAATTTGAGAAGGAGGTTTCACACCTGCCAAGTGTTCCTGGGAGTCTCTGAAGAAGAAAAACACTGTTATTTGTTGGTTTGTGGACCTCCTGGGGATCAGGGCTACTCACGTCCCTCTGTATGGAGTGCCCCCCCCAGTCTTTGTATATGATCTTCATGTAATTACTCTGCCTTCACCACAGTGAGCTGGCAGACATGAGGCCAAGGAAGGGCGGGGCTCAGGGTGGTCTGGGGATGGATAATGCTTGGGTTGAATGGAATTTTTATTTGCTTGGGTTTTTGGGTTGTTTTTAAGTACATTTGTGGAGTTGTAACTTTTACTTGATAACTGTTTTGTTATATGTAATTTTGCTATGTTAAAGTTAAAGCCTTTTTTTTTTGTTTAAACACAAAAAGGGGAAATGATGGAGGAAGGTCATTGGCTAATAAAAGAACTGCCTTGGCCCATTTTATTGGTTAGAAGATAGGTGGGGCCGGGCGGTGGTGGCGCACGCCTTTAATCCCAGCACTTGGGAGGCAGAGGCAGGCGGATCTCTGTGAGTTCGAGACTAGCCTGGTCTACAAGAGCTAGTTCCAGGACAGGCTCCAAAACCACAGAGAAACCCTGTCTCGAAAAACCAAAAAAAAAAAAAAAAGAAGAAGAAGAAGAAGATAGGTGGGAGGAGTGAACAGAACAGAACGCTGGGAGGAAGAGGAAGTGAGCTCAGACTCCACAGCTCTCCTCTCAGGAGCAGACGCCTCAGAGAGACGCCATGCCCCGCTCCCGGGCAGACACACGCCATGAAGCTCCGACCCAGGATGGACTAGGCTAGAATCTTCCCGGTAAGACCGGTTCTCACAGATTATTAGAGATGGGTTGATTGGGATATCAGAATTAGCCAGTAAGGGCTAGAGCTAAAGGGCCAAGCAGTGATTAAATGAATACAGTTTGTGTGTTGTTATTTCGGGGCATAAGCTAGCCGAGCAGGCGGCTAGGGTGCTGGGAACACAGCCCCGCCGCCCTTACTACTACAATCCTCCGCAGAAATTTTAAAAATTAGGATGAGAAAGAGAGCCAGATAACCCAAAATACCTCCTACTAGGCTGCTCCTTCCAGCTGTACTGTTGTGGGGACCACACCTGTAACATATGGACCTTTAAGAGACAGCATAAAATGTCTGGCATTATTCCACATATGTGTGTGTAGTGTCTGCTTATACATGCATCTGCTCACACATGCACATTCATGCACATGCCATAGTGTGTCCGTGTGACTGGAAGTAAGAGGACAGTTTTTTTTTTGTTTTTGTTTTTTTGTTTTTTTGTTTTTTCGAGACAGGGTTTCTCTGTGGTTTTGGAGCCTGTCCTGGAACTAGCTCTTGTAGACCAGGCTGGTCTCGAACTCACAAAGATCCACCTGCCTCTGCCTCCCAAGTGCTGGGATTAAAGGCGTGCGCCACCACCGCCCGGCAAGAGGACAGTTTTTAGAAATTGGTTCCCTCCTTCCACCATAGGTTCCAGGGGCTGAACTAGGTTGCCATGCTTACATGGCAAGCACCTTAACAGGCTGAGCCATCTTACCCCGTCTGCCCCTGGTATACATGCACGCAGACACACACACACAGCCTTGAACTCACAGAGATTCATCTGCATCTGCCCCATAAGGAGTGGAATGGAAAGTTCTGTGTCACCACACTTGGCTAGCATCTATATTTTTAAAATATTTTATTTTTATTTCAAATGCATTAGCACTTTGTGGGGATGTATGTCTGTGTGAGGTTGTCCAGTCCCCTGGAACTGGAGTTGAACCCAGGTCCTTTGGAAGAGCAGTCAGTGCTCTTAATGGCTAAGCCATCTCTCCATTCTCTTTTTTCTTAAATATTTATTTATTTATTTATTTATTTATTATGTATACAATATTCTGTTTTGTGTGTATGCCTGCAGGCCAGAAGAGGGCACCAGACCTCATTACAAATAGTTGTGAGCCACCATGTGGTTGCTGGGACTTGAACTCAGGACTTTGGAAGAGCAGTCAATGATCTTAACCTCTGAGCCATCTCTCCAGCCCCCTCTCCAGTCTCATGCATCTCTATTTTTGTTTTTTTTTTAATATTTATTTATTTATTATGTATACAATATTCTGTCTGCATGTATGCCTGAAGGCCAGAAGAGGGCGCCAGACCTCTTTAAAGATGGTTGTGAGCCACCATGTGGTTGCTGGGAATTGAACTCAGGACCTTTGGAAGAGCAGGCAATGCTCTTAACCACTGAGCCATCTCTCCAGCCCCGCATCTCTATTTTTGATAAGTCCAGCATGGTCTCCATAAAGAGTTCCAGTCCACAAGGGCTACATAGTAAGACCGCATGTCAGGAACCCCCAACAAAAACCGCCCAGCAAACATGGACAGGGATTGAGCAACTCTGAAGTCAAGGGAGTGGTGATGGAAGTGGGGAAACCCTGGCTACGTAATTCTGCTGCTTATTTGGAATACACGTTTCCTGTAATTTGCTCATGATGAAATTTTGATATGTTTCATTTCATTTAAAAAAAAAACCAGCAATACTTTTCAAGTAGGAAACTGACCATGTAATTGACATGAATTACAAAAATCACAACGACTAACACATGCCCAGAAAGAAACCCAGCCTCGGAATGAAGCCTCATCTGCTATTGCCAAATATTTATTACTTATACGCCACTGGTCCATTCGTTTTTGTCCTCCGCGAATGCCAGTGGATCAGAGGGTGGGTCCTCACTGCTAAGGGAAAACAAGAATGGGGGGCATTTTCAAACCCAGCAAGTTTGACCCATTGATTTTCCTTTCTCTATGAAGTGGGGACTAAATTTGCTGTACATACGATAGGCGGGCAGACCACCTCGCTCAACTCAAAGAACACAATGTTCCCAGGAGTCACAGATTAAGTCTGGCCATGGACCATTGGAAGCAAAGTCCCCAAAGGATGACGAGTGCTTTTAAGCAAATGACTCTGGTAACTGAATACAGGACAGGTTGGTGATGGGTGCTGAGAAAACCAACGAGGAGATTATAGCGGTAAATAGCTGTAATCCGAGCTGGAGATGCAGTAACCCGACCTTGTGGTTTCACAATGCATATACATTCCTCCTATACCCTCCTTAAAACAATTACGTGAGCTAGGCTGAGTCCTTTTCTTAAGAACTGTAGGTTTCATTTTAAAGGCAAGTATGGAAGAAAGATTTTACAAACCCAGAATTGGCAGGATTCAGGAGCTGAGAAGGATCAGGGAAACATGAACGACCACCCCAGGTGCTTAAGTTTGGGTAACTAGAACACCATTCTCTACATGAGCTAGAGGAAAAGCTGACATGGAGCCTGTGATGGTAAATTTTATTTTGTAAGGATTTTTTTTTTTTTATCTTAAGTGAGTGTTTTGCCTGTGGTGCTCACAAAGGCCAGAAGTAGCATCATATCCTCTGAAAGTGGAATTACAAATGGTTCTGAGCCACAATGTGGGTGCTGGGAACAAACCCAGGTCTTTTGCAAGAGTAGGCAATGCTCTTAACCCCTGAGCCATTTCTCCAGCCCCTGTTGATTCTTTTTGTCCTGAGCTATTCAAGGCTTTTGTTTCTTGTTTTGTTTTTATCTTTGTGTGTTTGCTTGTCTCACAGCCTAGTCTACCCTGGACATTGATACATCCCTGAGGTTGATCTTGACTTCTTGTTCCACTCCCCAAGTGCTCTGATCACAGGTATGCACCACCACACTTGGCTCCTTTCAAGTGTTGCCTAGGTTCTCAATAAGGGCCTTTGTAGAGGTCACATGTTGCACCCAGTTGTCTTCTGTGTCCACCTTGAGCAGTTCTTCGGGTTACCTTGATCTGGTGGTTTTCCAGGCTCTCTTCAGTTTGGAGTTGTTTGTTATTTCACCGCGCCTAACCTGGGCTATGCTTCTCTGAGACAGAGCTGGCGGTGTTTACACTGTCCTTTCTCACTGTGTCCTGTCAGGGGGCACACAAGCTCCACTCATCTCAGAACCTGTGGTTTCCGTGATTTGACTAAGGTTGTGTCTGCCAGATTTCTCCAGGCTGAAGTCACCCCCCACAAGGAAGGGAAGCAATGACTCCCGAGGAGACACTTTGAAAGGCCCTGGGGAGGCTGGCCTCACCCGTGCTTTTTCCTCCAGGTCTCCAAAGCATTTGCGATTAGAAGGGCCCTAGCCACTGTCTACTTGTCTCCTCAAAGAAGAAAGGAAAGGAAGAAGAAGGCGGGGGAGGGGTAGAGAAGGGGAGAAGAGTGAAGGCACACATTTGAGCTGGGTTCTTACCTCCGGTCTAGCACATTTGCTTAGATATGCGCAGCCCTGGGTACCACCCCCAGAACCACCAAAAATATTAATGGGGCAGGAGAGATGGCTCAGTGGTGCTAGCTAGACCTGAGGAGCCAAGTTCAACCCTAGGATCCACGTTGTAGTAGAGAGTCAATTCCAACAGGCTGGCCTCTGACCTCCACTGCAGGTCATTTTCCTGAAGCCAGGTAGTGAAGGCGCATGCCTTTAATCCCAGCACTCTGAAGGCAGAGGCTGGTGGATCTCTGAGTTAGTGGCCAGCCTGGTCTACAGAGCAAGTTCCAAGACAGCCATGGTTACACAGAGGAAACCCCATATCAACAACAACAAACCCAACAACCACAATGGAGAGCTTATTCGTCCGGCATACCGTGTTTTCACTAATACCCACTTGAGAGTGGACAACCTAATGGCAAGACTAACTTGCTGGCTCTGAAGCAAGTGTAAGCCGTCCCACTTGAAGGATTCTGGGTATGGGTCAACCCTGCTGTCTCCTGCTAGGAACTCAGGTTCTGAGCAAGAGGCCCTGCAAGTTACACAGCAGGCCCAGGGTGAAGGCACAGGTGCGGACTATTCTTGGTCTTGGGAATGTTTCTGGCTGACACTGAGCTGCAGCTCAGTGGGGAGGCCCTGAAGGTTCTAGCAAGGGCGGGTGGGTTTGCAGATAGCAGTGAAGGAAGGGCAGAAGGCCTTCAGAAGGCAGATTTAGCCTTGGGCTGAAAAGAAGTGGAGACAGAAACTGGCCAGGCAAGGGGGGTGGGGGACAGCCCGTGAGAAGCAAGACACTGAAGGAAACCTGGCGTGGTGCCCAATCCCAAGACCGCCTTGGGCGATTGCGCTCTGGGGGCCTGAGTGTCCCTGGCGGTCCCCACAGACGTCCACGTGTTGTGGGCATAGGGCGGCGCCACAGTCGTGCGGCCGGAACGTGCAGACCAGGCCGCCTCTGGGGCCCTGTATTGGTCCGATGTCCTTCCCACCCCCACCCACCCACCACCGCAGGGCGGGTCCAGAGTAACCCTGGGGCCTCCGTGGGGCCAGGCACGTCGGCGCTCTGCGTCTTCTCCGCACACCAAGGCTGGGCTGGCGGGGAAGGGAACCTAGGAGGCTCCTTATGCCAGGATCATGATGGGGGCGATCGTGTTGCAAGCCTGGCCTGAACTAGCCTGGGGCTGGGAGGGAACGAAGGCTGCCCCACCGTGACTGCAACTCAATACAGGGCCTCGCGCTGCCGGGAGTCACCGACCCCAGCCAGTGGGACTAGGATTGCTGGCCCACTGTGTGCAGAGGAACGCTGGAAACCTGCGTGATCCCGCCTGCCTCCCCAGGTTGCAACTTCTTCTCCAGCTGCAGCCCCGCCCCGAGAGGGTCTGTGTGTCCAAAGGTCCTGTGCAGCTTTCACAACTTTTCAGATTGGTCATGGAAAAAAAAAATTCTCCTGATTCAGTGACCTGGGAAGGAAGCAGGAGGTTTGGGGACATTTTCAACCTCACCCACCACCTTACAAAGTAATAGATAGCTTGGGATATAAACCGGCAAACACGGCAATGTGAAGAATTAGATTCCTCCCCAAATAAAGCACCCAGAATCCTACCACCCGAAATCCAATTCTTCATATACTGGAGTGTTTCATGTTTTGACGTGTCTATTTTTCTTCACATACTTGATAATTCTGCATAAATCATTTAGTATCTTGATTTTTTTCTCTTGCTTTTAAAATATTTTTAATTAATTTATCGATGGGGGTGGCTTGCATGGAGGTGATGGGGTAACCTGCAGGAGTCAGTGCCCCTTTTGCCAAGTGTGTTCCGGAAATCAGCCTCCGTTCACCAGGCTGGGGGCAAGTGCCTTTACTGGCTGAGACATCTGATGCTGCCCTCCCTTGACTTTGCAGCCAATCTCCTGCCTCAGCCTCCTAAGTAGGATCGCAAACATGAGCCACCTCACGTCTAATTTTGGTTTTCGTGCTCACTCTCTTACATCTTCTATTTCTTTAAACACATCCTAAATACGGGTAAATGGTTCTATGCTAACATTATTGTACAGGAAGACCACGCGGATTTATTGTTCCTTGGTTGTGTCGCTGTGGATTCTGATAAGGCAAAGGTCTTGGAATAGCAACCAGGCCTTTCATAGGTCCCAAACATTTCCTTCTTTGCCTCAGTTTACAAGAAAGAAAAGGAAGGAAGGCCAACAGACAGGCAGGCAACAGTTAAATTCATGTGTTCTGACTATGGTGACCTTTGACAAATTTTAGTTTTTCAGTTTTCCGGACATTATCTGTTCCCCTCAAGCTTCAAAATCATATCACCAAATCAGTACTTTGAGGAGCCGTGGAGGAGTCAGTACACAGTGTTTCCCAAGGGCACCGAGTGCAGACCTTGGTTCCAGTCAGACTACCCCCCCACCCCAGGTTCCCAGTAGATCCAGAGACCCAGAGGGCAGCACTGGTTCCAGTCAGACTCCCCCTCAGGTTCCATGATGATTCCAGTCAGACTCCTGGCCAGGATCCCTGTAGACTCAGCGGGCTGCACTAATAGGTTCAACAGCTCCCATGGGGTCAAGCTCAAAGAGAAGTCATGGTTAACACGCTGAATAATCATAGTGATTACCTTATTAAGAGTCCCCTGGAGCTAGGTGTCCCTTGGTGGTATAGCCTTCAGTCCTGGCACTCAGTAAGCAGGGGCAGGTGGCTCTCGATAGATTTCCCGGACTGCTAGGGCTATATAGAGAGACCTTGTCTCAAAAGACAGGAGCAAAAATCACAAAGAACCCATTAGAGCCATTTGTGGTGGCTCAGGTCTGTAATCCAAACCCTGGGAACGTTGAGACAGAAGGGCCATGACAAGTTCAAGGACAGTCTGAGCTACGTTGTGAAATCGGCTCGAAAAGTGTCCCTTGGGAAGCCAGTCCCAGATGGCCCATTGAAAATCATGGTCCTGAATCTGTTTCCCAAACCTGAGTGGACAAGGGCTCTGGGTAACACCCTGAAGTTGCAGTATTGCCTTTAAGATTTCCTGTTTGTTTGCTTTTTAAGAGTTGTTTGCTTGGGGTTTTTTGGTTTTTTTTTTTTTGTTGTTGTTGTTGTTTTAATTTTTGGGGGATTTTGTTGTTGTTGTTGGCTTTTGTAATTTCTTGCTATGTAGTTCTGCCTAGCCTGGTACTATGTAGCCCAGGTTGGCCTTGAACTCATGAAATCCTTCTATCTCAGTCTCCCTAAGGCTGGGATCACAGGAGTATGCCAGCCTGCCAGGCTAGCATTGCATTAGCTACTCTCCTGAGAACCAGCCTGTACATTCCTGGCCACTAATGAGGTCATACCAACCCTAGGCGGCGGGGACACTGACTTTCATTTTACATCTGTAGAAAGTGAGGCTGGTGGGGTAACTGCCTGCCTTCTTACTGTTTGGTCACTGACAGCACGTGCCAGTTTCTCCTCTTTGCTTCAGTGGGGGGGGGGGGGCACGGATCTCAGCAAAACCCTTATGTACTGTGTCCAAATGGCCACAGCACAACTTACTTAAAAGCACCCACTTTCCTATTTGGCTGCACACTCAACACCCCAAGGTTTACTCTCAAGTGACCCCAGAATGGGGCCTGCTTGCTCAGAACCATAAACAACCTGGCGGCACATGGAACCCCATTTTGCCCTGATCTTGAAGTCAGTTACATTCTTGGTGTACTCAACAGGCAGCTCCTATCTGGGTCCCTAGTTCTTTGATGCTTTTCAAGACTGCTTTGGAGCTAGAGAATTGGTGAAGACCGCTGATGCTCTTAAGACCCAAGTTCAGTTCCCAGCACCCACATCAGTGTGGCTCACAACCACATACAATGGGCAGTTCCAGGGCATCTGGCACCTGTGCTGGTGGGCACATGCTTCCCCCTGCCCCACCCTCCTCCGCATAATTAAAAAGAAAAAAAGATGACTTTGACCATCCCTGCTAAACGGGCCTGCTGTTTCTTCTCTCTCTCTTTCTTTCTTTCTTTCTTCTTCTTTTTTTTTTTTTTTTTTTTTGAGACAGGGTTTCTCTGTAGCCTTGGAGCCTGCCCTGGAACTAGCTCTTGTAGACCAGGCTGGCCTCGAACTCACAGAGATCCGCCTGCCTCGGCCCCCCTAGTGCTGGGATCAAAAGCGTGCGCCACTACCGCTTGGCTCTAGAATCTTGAGTAATGCAGATTCGGCCTTTTTTAACTTGCAAATTTTCCTGATAAACTGACTTTTTTATGGACGTGGATTGACTAATCATCTGACCCTTCACGGTGAGACCCAGAGAGGACAATGTGATAAAGGATGTCTTTCAGAGAAATCATACTTAAAAGAAGTCACACCGAAAGTGCCTCTTCATTCCTGCCCAAAGCTTACAGATAGCTAGCTAATATCTTAAAATTTTTTTCCAAGTGATTTAAATTTTATTTTAAGACATTACTACAAGCATATAGCATGCTCACACTGCTGAAGTTTATTGTCGGGGCTTCAGAAATAATATTGGTATTAGAGACATGGGCTCAGTGTTTAGGAGCCCTTGCTGATCTTTCAGAGGACCTTCGGCATTCACACGGCAGCTCTAAACTGCTTGTTAACTCCAGTTCCAAGGAATCTGGTACCGTACTTTGGCCTCCTCAGACATTACACACACACATACACACAGGCAAGCACTTATACACATAAAATAAATCTTAAAAAATATTGTATCATGGAGTGTTTTATAATTTCAATATTACGTCAATTCTACAATTTGCTTTCCTGACTTTCACAATGATTTATTTTCTTTTGTTTGGGGTAGGATCTTGCTATAAAGGCCAGGCTGACTTGGAGCTTGCTGTGTGGCTGAGGTTGGTCTCAAGCTTGCCGTCTTCTTGCCATGGGTTCTGGAGTATTGGCAATGCAGATAGAAGCCACACAAGCTGTCTTCTGGGTCTTTTAAAACACGGATGTGTAGCGTACATCCGAAGAACTATGCTCATCACAGAAGTGTACACCTCAGATCAGCAGGTATTTCCAGTACCCCTGGTGCCAGCCCCCTCTGTAGCAGCTCTTAACCCTGCTATTTCTTCCTTCCTTTCAGAAATATGCCTGCTGTGAGTCAGAATGTTGCCTGGTTCGAAAGACAGCATTAGGATGTGCACCTCAGAAGAAATGGTTCCTTCCCTCCAACTCCAAGGAAGCTGGGGTGAAATCAGATGCATAGACCTTGGCTACCAAGGAGAGAGTCTGAGGGCAGATGCCTAGATTCAGTGATATTCAAGGCCGGAGGAGACTTTGGAAAGAAGAAATAGCCAAGGTGTCAAACAAACAACCTAAGTGGCAGAACCAGGCCTCCAAACAATCCATCATTGTTTTTGGCTTTGTGGCTGTTATGTAAATATAATCAACTAGGGGTGGCAGGGTGTGCCAGGAAAAGAGACTTCCTGAGTGGAGTTGAGCATGGACACTGTGGCAGGCCACGAACAAAGGTGTATTCAGATGTATCTCTCCTCCATGCTCCCATTCCATCCCATCCAGATCCACCCAGGTCTAGCCCCGACCTGGACCAGAGGAGACGGAGCATGCTCAAGGGCAGTATGACAGTCTTCTCTTCTGCTCCATCCTGCTGGAGATAATCAACCTGTCCTTGAGTTGCTTTTGAAATCACCTCTAACAGTTTCTGAATCAATCTTCCCCTAATTGTGAGATACCTGAGGGCCTTACAACAAACTTATGAGGTACCTCAAAATATTTTTTTTTTTGAGACAGGGTCTTACTGTGTAAGGACTCACTAATTAGTTTGGAATTTTCTAGGTAGACCAAGCTGACCTTGAACTCAAAGAGATCTGTTTGCCTCTGTAGCACCACACCCAACTCATATTTTATTTTACTTATTTATGGATTTGACTTTTTTTCAAGACAGGGTTTCTCAGTATTCCTGGCTGTCCTGGAACTAGCTCTGTACACCAGGTTGGCCTTGAACTCAGAGATCTGCCTGCCTCTGCCTCCTGAGTGCTGGGATTAAAGGTGTGTGCCACCACACCTGGCCTTATATTTTATCTATTAATAAAATTATTTTTCCCAATAACTCACAAATTAAAACACCACACAGCTGGTCTTAGGAAGCCATTCAAACACTTGTCCGGTTCATACCTCAGTTAATTTCTCTGCAGTTAGAATGGCTGTTTGGGTTTCACACACTATTAACCACATCTGTATTCACACATGTATACATACATACACACACCATATCTAAGCTGAAACTAAAAAAAAAAATGGTTTCTATCTTTTCTCATGACTTGTGTGATGTGGGAATTCTCTCTGTATGCTGTGAATACAATTGGTTAATGAATAAAGAAACTGGCTTGACCTGATAGGGTAGACTATTTTTTTTTATCTTTTTTTTTTTTTTTTTTTTGAGACAGGGTTTCTCTGTGGTTTTGGAGCCTGTCCTGGAACTAGCTCTTGTAGACCAGGCTGGTCTCAAACTCACAGAGATCCGCCTGCCTCTGCCTCCCGAGTGCTGGGATTAAAGGCGTGCGCCACCACCGCCTGACCTGATAGGGTAGAGTAGAACTAGGCAGGAAAAACTAAACTGAATGCTGGGAGAAAGGAGGTAGAGTCAGGAGAAGTCATGGAGCCCGCCAGAGACAGATGCTGGAACTTTACCAGGTAAGCCTCGTGGCGATACACAGATTAATGGAGGTGAGTTAATTTAAGATATGAGTTAGACAGAAATACACTTAAGCTATTGGCCAAACAGTATTGAAAATAATATGGTTTCTGTGTGATTATTTCAGGGCTGAGCAGCCGGAACCTCACTAGCAACCTCCATACTACACTTGTGACCTTTTGCCTGAAAAAGAAATAATTCTTTTTTTAGACAGGGTTTTCTGTAGCCCTGTTTGGCTCAAAAGTTTGTATATAGTAGAGGGTAATTTTGAATTCCTAATCATCTAGTCTTTACCAAGACTGGGAGTATTTTATAACTATCCAAGGAAAACATAATGATGCCTGATGTCTGCCATAATGGGCATGGACTGTTGAAGAAAGGGAAGTTTCCGAATTAGCCTGCATTTAGTTCACTTTGATGGTGTCAAGTCTTTACAGAGTCAGATCATGGCAGGTGCTGTGTTAAAACGCATGAACGGTGTAAGGCCCGAAGGGGGCTAGGAAATGAGGGCAGTTCCGTGCAATCTGATGGTAAGGTCTGGGAAGTTGTGTAACGTTCACGCACCCCAATAGAAAGTAATAGCAGTTGTTGAAAAGCAAAATAAAAAGATTGACTTATCTTCATGTGCATGCAACATTTTTATAAGGAACTACTAACATACTTCAGTGGTTTGGATTTAACTACTAAGTAAACAGACAATTCAGAGGTTTCTCTTGTCCTTGCGGCTGTGTGACCTTTGCCCAGGCCTCCAGCTCTCAGAGATCCAGCTCTTCAGGCTATTTGTGGCATCTCCAGCTCCAGCACTCTTCACCAACTGGACAGTCAGCGGATAGACCAGAGTCCAGGATGTGTCAACAGTGTTGGAAAGCCACTCAGTGGAGGCCACCCACCTAGGACTGCTCCAGATGCCTGGGGTCTGAAGCACAAACAATTGTTGGGGACTCCTTAAAGACAATAATGCAAAATGAGAGGTCTGAGATTGGTTAGGTAGCTTGCAAGGGGCTTATGCATGCGAGAGGCCCTGAAGCTTAAAGTTCTTCTGTTTGATTAGCCTCTGGGATTAGCTGGGAAAAAGCAGAAAGAGAATTCCAACCCGGTCTCATCTGACTCCCATGAAACAAGATGTGGATCTCCTCTTACCAAACAAAAAGAAAAATTGGGGTTGTAAAAATATTTCAAAATCCGAGAGCCTACCAGGGTGGCTCCTCAAGGACCTGGGAGTTAGGATGCCTGCATTTTCGGATTAGAAGCTTGTGAGAAGCAACAGGTGTAGGCTTTGGCATCAACCACGGGTTTGGAGCTGGGCACAGTGGCACATGCCTGTATTCCCAACACTGAGAGGTTGAGGCAGGAAGACCGGTGCATTTGAAGCTAGCCTGGGCTTTATAGCAAGATTCTCAAAACCAAAACAAATAAGCAAACACAACTGCCCGTGTGGGAGTGAAAGCACATGTGAATGGACACGTTGGTTTAAATTCTAGCTCTCCCACCTCCTAGATCTGTGATTGTGGAACTTACTTCCCATTTCAAGTGTACATGCTGCCATAAACCAGCTATGGAAAGGGGGCTTCAAGGAGTGTCCTTCATTTGTACAGCTGTTGACCTGCATTTCATTGATGGAAAATCTCAGGGAAGGAATGGACTGATTCACAAGTGATAAGGTGTAGAGTGGAACAGTTTTCCCTTAAGCAATACTCAGGCCCAGGACACTCTACTAGTGTGATGAGCCCTAGCCCTGGCTTGTTGAGAATAGGTAGCCCTGTCTGGCCTTGAACTTTCAGCCCTTCTGTTCCTGACTCTCAAGTATGGGGATTAGCCGTGTACACCAACACATCTAACTCAAGCAATACTTTTTAATGGATCTGCTCACCCGTAACCCCTTGGTAGCATGTCATAACCAATTTTTAACCAGGAGAGAAGTCTATGGCATTGTTGAACTTGGTTTTCAATCTGCCCCTTTGCTCTTAGCAAGTATGAAGACAAGGAACTGGAGAGAGCACTCAGCGTTTAAAAACATTTGCTGCTACCATAGAGGATCCAGTTCCTAGCACCCACATGGTGGTTCACAACCATCTGTGACTCCAGTTCCAGGGGAACTGACCTCTTCTGACCTCTCCCTCTGCTGACCTCTTCAGGTTCTTACATGCATGTGGTGCACACACATACACTCAGGCACATACACATAAAATAAATATTGGAAAAAAGAATGAAGATGATTACTAATAAAAAATCAATAGGCTGGCAGGAGCCTGGCTTTCTGGGAGATAATGAGGCAGTAACACACCCCTCCAAAGGTGGGGATCAAATGGAATCTCACAATGGAGGCAGCTTGTCTTCAGCATGCTTACTGCTTCTCTTACCACCCTCTCCCTTCTCTGCTCCCCGGCAAATCTCATGTTCATTTGGAGACAAAATAGACGCAAGCTAGTTGATAGAGTTTCCTGTGAGTGGAGGATGAATATACAGCAAGCGACTGTCTGCAAAAGATGCAAATCAGATGAGGCTGGCAGATCTCCGCCTGGAACCCAGGCTTCGTTCAGCCCCTTGTTCACTAATTTCAGGAGGTCTTTGGTACCCACACAAAGGTCAAAACTTACCCCATTAGTTGGAATTTCTCCAAATCTGGCCTCAACCACTCTCCAATACCTTGTTTTACTAAGATCCAACACAGACCGCTCTTCTTACCCACTGGCTTCCTTGCTCACCCCCATAAACATCCGTTTGCAGCCTTCAGTAAAAAGCCACTTCCCCTCTGAAGACTTCTCTTTCCTAGACCCAAATCTTATTCATCCATGAGGACCATCCAGGTCCTCTCTTGCAGTATTTCTGATATCTAGATGAAGTTCTCTCAGCTCTTGCAAGTCCTGTGTACCGTGTGTGTGTGTGTGTGTGTGTGTGTGTGTGTGTGTGTGTGTGAGCGTGTGCATCCATGGGCATGGAGGCCAGACAAGGACATAGTGTGTCCCATTTTATCACTCTGTGCCTTATTCCCGAGACGGGATCTCTCACTGTACTTGGAGCTACAGCTGGAGGTAATGCCCAGTGATCCTCTTGTCTCCACTCCCCACCCAAACCTGGTTTACCAGTGTTCACACAGGCAGGTACTGGGATTTGAACTCAGGTCCTTATGCTTGTACAGCAAGCACTCTTACCCATTATGCTATTTCTCCAGCCCCAAATCCACCCTTTGGAATATTTTCCCTCCAACTCCTGTATGATGGCAATAACAATCAGTGCAAAGATAGAAACATGGTTCTGCGTCCCATTTGCTGTGAACCCCTGACAAATACCTTTCCAGACTTCCTATAGTTCTGGAGTTGAGTAAGGAAAATTCTTTTACACATGTTTAAGATTTATCTTGGGGGCTGGAGAGATGGCTCAGAGGTTAAGAGCATTGCCTGCTCTTCCAAAGGTCCTGAGTTCAATTCCCAGCAACCACATGGTGGCTCACAACCATCTGTAATGGGGTCTGGTGCCCTCTTCTGGCCTGCAGGCATACACACAGTCAAAATATTGTATATATAATAAATAAAATAAATTTTAAAAAAATTTATCTTTACCTAACGTATATGTGTGAGACTACATGAGTATATGTGTATCGCATGTATGCAAGAGGCCACAGAGGTCAGAAGAAGACATTAGATCTCCTGGGATTCAAGTTACATGTAAGCCATGTGGTTGCTGGGAACTGAACTCAGGTCTTCGGCAAGAGCAGCAAGTGCTTTTAACCTGTGAGCCATCTCTCCAGTCCCTAAAATTCCTTTTCTTCTTCCTCCTCCTCCTCTTCTTCTCTATCCTGTAGACCTTGATGTCTTGGAATTTGCCTTGTAGACCAGGCTTGTCTCAAGCTCAAAGAGATCCAACCTGCTAAGCACTGGACTTAAAACAGTGTGCCGCCACGCCAACTAAAATTCCTTTTAAGATGAGCCTCCTGGGTAAAATTTCATTTAGCAAACATTGAAACATTTGTTGTCCACCAATATCCCCAGGATGGAGTTGGGGACTAACTATAAAGAGGTTGGATAAAGGAGAATAAAAGTCTTGTCTTCTGAAGGAACCTGAGCAAAAGCAAAGCACAGATATTCTCCTGTGGAATTTACTGAATGAGGGGTCAAGGGTAAATACCAGGGGCCAGTAGTGTCTCCCTACTCCGTCTGGGCCAAAAGCCAACTTCTTTCTCAGAACCCCATCTTTCTCCCTCCCGAGCACGCCACCAGGCGTACTTCTGTCCTGGGTACCACAGTTGGTTCATATAGCTAGGGGCATTCCTTCTACTTAGAAATTTGTTGGTGCTGGGTCTGGGAGTTCAAGCCTGTAATCTCAGTTGTTCAGGAGACTGAGGCAGGAACATCACAAGTTCAAGGCCTGCCTAGGCTACATTAAGTGGCCAACTGAGTGAAAGCTTATCTCAAAATAATCTGGAAGAAGAGAATGGGGATGTAGCTCACTGGTGAGGGTTACTGTAGCAAGCAAAAGATCTAGGTGCAATCCCACAAGATTTCAAATGTTACTAGTCATAAACTGCGTTTGATTTAGTCAGGACAGCGACCTTATGTTTGTCCTTCCATTACCTCCCACTCCCGCGCATGGGTAACCTTAGCTTCAGGCCCCCAAAGCAATGCTGCACATATTGGCAGGCACCCGGAAGTGTGTTAAAAAGGCAACACAGAACAGCGACCAGTGCTGAGTGATGTCTTTGATGAGCTTGGAGGCCAAGCCCTATTCTGAACGCCTGACCTACCACATCACACAGAGATGCCTGTGTGACATCTCTGTTAGGTAGTTTCTGTCACTCGTCCAGGTTACGAGTCATTTCTGGAACCCAGCAGGGAGAAGTCAAATGACTTGCCCAAGATAACAAGTAGGTGGAGAAACAGGCCGTGGAATTCTGGCCTGCTCAGTCCTTTCTCCTGGAACAGGCACGAGAAAGTACTGCTGGGAAGGTTCCCCACCTCTCTGTCATCTGTGTCTAGCTCCTGGTGCTACCTGGAAGGTGGCTGGCAGAAGTGTGGTCTCCGGGTGAGGCAGGGGTTGAGAGGATGCGGACTGGACTGGGCCTGCCGGTTTGGAGTGGTCAGTTTTCTGACCCTGAACTGCAGTAAGAGATCGTACAGAGAAGCAACAGGAGGTCGTGACTGACTTGAGATCTCCTTACTCAGCCCTGAATCTCAAGTTCCTTCACCTTCGAGGAAAAGGCAACGAGCGCCACCCCGACCGCGCAGGAGGCATGTTTACGCAGCCGGAATGAGTACGCTCATCGAGAACGGAGGTCGATTTGGGGGCTCAGGCAAGAAATTAAGAGGTTCCGCCAGGCCCAGGCTACAGGGAAGATGGAGCGGAGAGAGCTGCGTGTGCAGAAACAGCGCCGGTACCCACGCCGCCCCGAGGCCCAGCGCGCCGAGCGGGTTGGAGCCGAGCCAGGCAGCGCAAGGCAGCGCAGGCCGCAGGGCGGGGCGAGGCGGGACTTGGCCACGCCCCCAGCCCATTTTCCCCTCCCGCCCATAGCGCGAGTCACGTGGGCGTGTGCGCGTGGGCGGGGCGGTCCCTGGGGGAGAAGGCTCGCCAAAGGCTAGGGGCCTCTTCGGCTCCGGGGCCCGGCGAGAGGAAGGCGGGAGGGAGGGGGCGGGGCCTGTTGTGGGGGGCGGAGCCTGTTGCTAGGGTTGGCGCAGGAAACTGGGCTCAGGGGCCCGGCCTACTGGCTGCGGGCTTCAGGACTGCTTGTTTACTCCTGGCGGGGGAGCTGTAACCCGGTGTGGGGAGGGGGGAGGCGGCGAGAAAGCGAGCGCGAAAACGCGGCCCGGAGTTGAGCCGGCTGCGGGAGCGGAGCGGGCTGGGGCCCAAGGGTCCGCGGCCGGCCTCGAAAGGAGCTGGATGATTCCGCCCAGCGCAGTCTTTATAAACGATTTCCTAGCCGCTGCACAGCTCCTCGCCTGTGCGCCGTTCACCCTTCGTATGCACACAGTACTGTAGTTGGTGAAGGGTGAATGCGCACCGTTTTTGAGGCCCTGAAATTCTTGGATCCTTTAGGGTAGGGCTGTGGAGCGGTGCTCCTGATGTGGCTGCCCTAAGAGGCGGACACCCGCTGCGTGCTGTTCCTGAATGGGTCTCTGCCACTTTTCTTAATCCAGGAAATGATTCATTTGCTCGTCCTCATGTAGTTCGCATGCCTGCATGTAGCCAGTCACACAAATAAGCCCTTTGGGGTTTGTTCTGGGCAGTTCAATCTCGCGCCTGGTTCTTCTAATTCATGGGATGAGCCAGAGGGCTGCTCACACAACCTAAAGTGCTCCACATAGGAATTCGAAAAAAATAAGTGAACACTGGGCAAATGCCTGCCTCAACTGAGTTTCTCGATATCTGAAAACTACAAAGCGCGGAGAAACTGTAGTACACACGTCATTTGATACTGTATTCCTAACTACCGTGTAGCTGTTTTGTACCCGAAGACTTGAAACTCTTAAAGTCACTAGTTGGTCAGAAGTCACAAGCCAGAAAAAAAGCAAAGGAACAAAAGCAAAAAGGAGGCACTGACTCCATTGTGTGAGGCTGTATGTTGTTCTGACACTAGTGTCTCCGATTTGGGGACATCACTCCTCTATTCCCAGGGGTTAGTTATTAAATATTTATCTTTTAAATTGTGTGCGTGCTTGTGTGTGGGTTATGTGCGTGTGGATGCAGGCTCTGGTGGAGACCAGAGGTGTGAGATCTCCTGGAGCTGTAGGCTGTGGCGAGCTGCCCTAGGTGGGTGCAGGGAACTGAACTCTAGGCCTCTTGAAGAGCAGCAAGCCCACCCCTTAAACTCTGAGCCAGCTCTCCCTGCGGTTTGATTTGGCCTCATGATCATAGAATCTTACCCTTTCTGGGATCCGTGGTTGAGAGGGTGGGACATTTTATCTCAGCAGTCAATTAGAGTCTTTCCTGGAGACCAACAGGAGGTGGTTGGGAGAGAAAGGGCTGTTTTTCTGCTAGAGTTGCTAAGTTGAGATGTTGGATTTAGGAGTTGCCAACAAACTGTGTTCCCGAGTATATGAAGGAAGTCCTTGGGGGGGGGGGGGGAAGAGGAGCTCTTTTTAGGTAGGGCCCATAAATGGAACTACTAAGATAGAGCAAACAGACATGAGAAATTTGGCTAGCTGAATCATTACCAAGTTGTTTAAACCTGAGCTCTTAAGCGCTGGGGATGGGTCTGGCTCCATGTTAGAGTATTTGACCAGCATGCACAAGGCCCTGTGTTCAATCCCTGGCACATTTGATTTCTCAGTGAAGCCAACAAGTTTGCTCTTTTTTTGCTTAAGCTAGCATAAAGCGAGTTCCTCTTATCTCTAAAAAGAAGTCTGACTAATAAGTTTGGCACGGGGTTTATTTTTCCCTCCGAGAATAATGGAAGTTGGGTGCTGGCCACAACTATCACTTCTTAAGTGTTCTACTTCCCGTAGTGAGTCAGGCCAAGAGTGTGTGTGTCCCATGGATGTGGGTTAGACAGAAGGAAGCAAGTTCAATTCTTCAGTGTTACTGCCATTGCAAACAGGACACACTTCAACAAGCCCAAATTAAGGGTTACATAGATAACACTTAACCCTGGGATACTGTAATTGTCTGAATTGTGAGTAGAATATGGACTGAGATTCTAGATTTTCTCATTTATGTTTTTTTGTTTTGTTTTGTTTTTGATTTTTGGTTTGTTTGGTTTTGGTTTTTTGAGAAAGGGTTTCTCTGTAGCTTTGGAGCCTGACCTGGAAATAGTTCTTGTAGACCACGCTGGCCTCGAACTCACAGAGATTCGCCAGCTTCTGCCTCCCGAGTGCTAGAATTAAAGGCCTGTGCCACCATGCCCAGCTCATTTATGTATTTTGCTTTTGTTTTCTGAGACAGGGTTTCTCTCTGTAGCCCTGACTGTCCTGGAACTCACTCTGTAGACCAGGCTGGCCTCGAACTCAGAGACCTGCTTGCCTCTGCCTCCTGAGTGCTAGGATTAAAGGGGAGTGCCACCACTGCCCAGCCGTTTATGTACAGCCAGACTAACGCTCACCTATAATGCATAAACTTGTGCCTGAACTCCCTAGTATTGGGATGGGAATACAGGCACAAGCCACCACAGCTTACTAAGACTGCTAAGGCCAAGTTTATCTCTTTATTACATTCATCATCATCTTGCTTTATTGACACAGACTCTCACGTATCTTAGCTTGACCTTGAACTGGAGTCCCAGCCAAGGATGATGACCTACTTTCATTTCCCATGTGCCAGGGCTGAGCACCATCTTAGTTGATTCTGTGCTGCTGGAGATCAAACCCAGGGCTTCATGGATTCTAGGCAAGCACTCTACTAACTGAACTCTGTCACCAGTCAAAGACAGGCTTGTGAGATGAGATTACTTGGTTTTTAGGACAAAGAAAGAAAGAAAGACAGACAAGAGAGAGGGAGGGAGGGAAGGAGGGAGGGAGGGAGGGAGGGAGGGAGGAAGTCTCGTAACAATTTTTAGTGGGTTAAAGCTGAAGGATCGATAGGAGCAGGCACATTTATAATCACTAAATCTTAGACACCAAGGGTCCCTAATGTGTCATTCTCCTTCCTGAGTAGTTCCAGTGATGAAGAGCTGGGCAGGTCACCAAGGAAAAGGGTGTCCGTGATGCATAAAGAACATGGGTAGATGATCTTTTTCACTTTTTTTTGTCAGTAATGGCCATTCTGAAGGTCTGTGGGGGAAAGGGAGCTGCGTGTAGTCCTTGGAAACACATCAGGGAAACCAATGAAAGTTTAAAAGAAGAAGAAGAAAAAAAGCTGAAATGATAGCGTTAGAGAGATGGCTCCATGATTATGAGCACTTACTGCTCTTGCAAAGGGCAGAGGTTTGATTTCTGGTACCTACATGGTGGTTCACAACCAGCCAGAACCTCAGTTCCAGAGGATCTGACCCCTATGGCGCACAAACATGCAGGCAGGCAAAATGGCCATACACATAAAATAAATAAATAGAATAAATAAACGAATCGAAAATTAATGAATTAATTTGAACACTTGAGATAACTAAAATACTAAGTACTATCTGTCCTTGGCTCCTCTGGGGGAGGAGCCTCTGCCTGGTGAGAGTAGGGTGCTGGATCCCTGAAAAAGCTTCTCTGCAGAAGGCAGGTTGTCCCTGGAGGAGGGGGAGTAAGTGAGACCCGAAAGGCTGAGGACAGCAGCAGAAAGAAAGAGAGACAGAGCGAAACAGCAGATGTGGGAGTTGAATCTTGAGGAGAGGAATTTGGAAAGAAGGTTTTTGAGAGCGTTGTTGTGTGTTGCGCAATAGAATTGCTCCTTGGCTTCTTCCCATCAAAGAGTCAACAGAGAGCCTGGGGATGGAGCTCGCTTGGTGGAGTGCCTGCCTAATTGGCACCACGCCTGGGTGCTAGCTCTAGGACTGTGTAAGCCAGGTGTGATGCAGCCTGTAATCTCTGCATTCTGGTAAGTGGTGGCAGAGGAACAGAAGTTCAAGGCTATATCCTTGGTTACAGAGGGAGTTGAAGGACAGACATGATGAGGCCTGAGACTTTGCATAGTAAAAGGGGTGGGAGTGAGGGGTGGGCATGGTGGATCAGCAAATAAAAGCTCCTGCCCAGCCAGCTCGACAACCCGACAACCCGAGGGCAATCCCTGAGCCCCAGGGTGGAGGGAGAGAACTGATTTGTGAGTGATGAACTCTGACCTGCATACTCAGGTGGTGGTACATGCATGTGTGCCTGAACACACACATGCACACACACAATAATACATAAACGTAGATCTAAAAAGAGAATGCAATAGTGTTATCTTATGGTCTTTTAAAGAAGGCCTGACATATTTATTATTGAGCCAACCAACTAGAGCAGATCAAAGGAAAAGAAACGTCAGATCCCCAAGCACGGTCAGTTGTTGGAACTGTGGTTATATATGTGATGGCGTAAGATGGTCATAATTGGTAAATCACGATTCTTGTGCCAGCTCATGGGGAGTCCTTATAGACCCAGCTTGCTTTTCCAGTGTCTGCTTTTGGAGATGGACCTGGTCTTATGACGAGTTTTCATCTGAATCCACCGAGGAATGGGGCCATCTGTTTTGTTGTCTTGGCTTGGCCCAGAAACTCTTGTGAGAGAAACCTGGGAATAATTCAGTGGAGTCAGGTATATCCCACAATGGTGGAGAAAAGGAAGGGCAATAAAGCACTCTTAACTGCAGAGCCATCTCTCCAACTCCAGAAGATGACGATTCTATGCCAGGAGGATTGTGCTCTACCACACCAGGACACATAGGAAGGCATGAATAACTGAAGTTACCAAGTGGCAGTGCGTTTGCTCACTGCAAATGGGCTGATGCTACAGTAAAGAACAGGCATTTCCTAGCTCCTGGCATTTGTTGAAACTAGCTGGCTAGTGTGCCTTAGGGGTTCAGGACAGTTTTGGTCCCTAGGTAAGCAGGAGTGATGGTGGGAAATATGAGGGATAATACCCTGTGGCCATCTGGAGTGGACTGAAGTCCTCAGCCCTGCCCTGAAGTGCCAGCGCAGACAATGCTTGGTTATTAGCCATTTCTTGGGTTCCCAGGAGGCACTGAAGCGGTTCATTACACACTGAGAGAGGGAGGGGTGGGACTTGGTAAATCAACAGTTTGTGAGAACATTTTGAGACTGGCCATGCCGGAGACAAGCTTTGGAAAATCAGAGTGCTCTCAGGTGGATCACAAATAGGTAATTGAGCAGGACTTTAATAATTCATAGGGCCTCTATCTCAAATTAGAAGGTTTACTAAAGGAGGATGTGGTTTAATGTCTAATGAATTGCAGCTTAAGAGACTCAGTGTGGTGATGGCTGTGTTAGGAGGTGAAGACTTAGCATCCTGGTAAGTGTTTGACTCTGAAAAACAAACAAGCAAGCAATGGAGCTGGAGAGATGACCCAGTGGCTACTTTTCCAGAGGACCCGAGTATAGTTCTCAACATCCACATCCGGCAGCTTATGACCACCTGTAGCTCCAGCTCCAGGGAATCTTATGCCCTCTTCTGGCCTCTAGGGGTACTGCACGCACGCACACACACACACACACACACACACACACCATGCACATAATAAAAATAAAACAAAATCTTTAAATAAACAAGCTTAAAGTAAGATCCACTTTTCTTTACCTGAACTTTGAGTTTAAGCATAGACACTGTTATCTAAAACTTAGATTCTCCTTCTAATGTAATTTTTAAAGATTAAATAACTTAATGGAAAAGTTTCTTCCCTTTTTGTAGATCAGGATAAATTTCTTCAGGCGAGGCTCCATCCCTTGAAATTTCTTCCACCTCTTACTATTGTCAAACTGGGAACTCGTCTCTAACCTACCAGGTTTGGAAGACAAAACCACTTCCAAAAACAATGCAGCCACCTTAAAAATCAAACAAAACAAAAACTAATTAATCTTGTATGTGTGTTCCTGTGTGTGAGCATGTGGCATGACATCTAAGTGGAAGTCCGAGGACAATCTGCAGGAGTCATTTCTCTTTTCATTATCTGGGTTCCAGGGATTAAATTCAGCTCACGAGGATTGACAGCAAGCGCCTTTTCCTGCTGAGCCATCTCGACCTGGACATCGAGTTTTATGTTGCGATACCTTACACACCTCTGACTTATTTCCCCTGTGGGTGGGAAAAGCTGCCCTAGGCCTCACTGAGGTCTTCTATGAGAAGATTCTTTCTTCAGGGATTATAACAGAGAAGCCCCTGGTGACACTGGGAAGCACATAGTGACACTCACAAAGTTGAATTCAATCAATGTTTTTGTTATTGTAACTTGCCTGTATCTGGGAGGCTCTGGGGTGACAGCCATCCAGATAGCCAGAAGACAGTGTGGAAAGCTTTCTGGTCCTCTGTACCTCCCTCCTAGGGACTTGATGTGCCTGGGAGCCACCTTCGAAATGGTCCTGTTCTGGATCTTATCACTGTGCTTCAAGCGCTGATAAACAGACTTCCCATCTCTGTTTTCTGCCCTCACTAGAAAGCAGGCAGGGTTGTCCAGAATGAATTTCCCGTGTCAGAAACCGCAGAAGCATGAAATGATAAAACCATATGTGCATATATACAGCCTGCCTGGGCTTACACATCCTCTTCTACCCAGAGTTCTTAGGCCTTGTGTTCTTTTTTTTTTTCTCTCTCTCCCCTTCAGTGAGTATGATTCTTGCTGAGATCCGGTTGCAAAGATTAGAGGAAGTAGGCACGGAGCTGAGAGATTGTGCACCGGAGTGTCCCTAGCTGTCTTCACCTGTGGGAGTTTGTCTGGGTGAAAGTGCATTGCACAGATCTAAGTCAGGTACTTGAGGGATGCCCTTAAGCTTTGAGCAACCTCACAACCTATTAACCATCTAGCGACAGAATGCTAAGCCTACTTCCTCCAGAAAAGCCTTAAGACAAGTAGATCAGAGAGAACCACTATTAGCAGCAGGCTCATCTGCAAAACGCTCTCTCTCTTTAGAATTTCTGACTCTTGTGCTTCTTAGAGTGAAAATTGTTCCGGATAGGTGCTGGGCCTGTGTGTGTGTGTGTGTGTTGTGTGTGCGTGCATGCATGTGTGTCTACTAAGATACATTGTGACTTTGCTCAGCTGGAGTAAAGCACCGAAAATGCTTCAGATGCAAAAATAGCATATTATTCTTTCCATCCGAAACTCACAGCCTGGTTTTGAGAGGACCACAAAGGAAGCTGTGTTTAGAAGTGTGTTTTGAAGAGACAGCAGTGGCTCCTACTTTGACTAAATAAGAAACAGAGCCCAAACAACCGAGTTGATAGGTGCCCTGCTTTAGGGTAGCTAAATTCTGGAGGGGGTTCAAGAAATTAAAGTTATGGATGGACTTGACTCATGTGTACCCCACCACATACCTCTTTTCATTTTCATGTGTGTGTATGTGTGTGTGAAGTATGTATGTATGCACATTTATATGCATTTACACGAATACACATGCATGTGTGTGGATATGTGTGCACATGAATACATGTGTATATGTGTGGACATGTATATGGAGGCCCGAGGTTGGGTTGATCAGGAATTATTCCCCTATCTCTCTTGCACTTTGTTCTTTGAAGGAAGGTCTCTCAGTCAAACCCAGAGCTAGCCGAGATGGCTGGTATTGCTAGCTATCTTGCTCTGGGAAGCCTCCTGTTGCTAACTTCAGAGGCTGAAATTCAATGCAGGCCACCAGTTCCACCTGTCATTTACTTGGGTGCCAGGGATCCAAACTCTAGCTTACATGCTGCTGAGCCTGGGTTTTCCCACTGAACCATCTCCCCAGCCCTTGGGTACCTTTTTGATTGACTAATCAGACTCTTGATTTCTGATTATTTGGTGGGTATCTATTATATGCTAAACACTATCCTAGAAGCTGAGGACACAGCACAGATAGAGTCCTTGTTCTCATTGAAGTTGGAGCCAAGCAGATGGAGAGACAGGCTGTCGGGTAGTAGTGAGTGCAGACTAGAGATACCACTGGGTGAATGAATGGGGTGGCGGCAGGAGCAGTCTCAGATGTGTTGGAAGGAAAATGTCTCATGCATTTGAGCAGAGATGGAGTTAAATACTTGATGTCTAGAGGAAAATTGTTCTAGATTCTAAATAAGTAGTCTCAGGAAGGCTAAGGTGGGGGCTGGTTTGAGCAACAGCAAGGGGTCAGTGTCAGTGGGTAGGCCAGAGTTGCTTGGGGACAAGATCACATGGCCTTGTAGTGAGTGGATGGAGATGCCCTTGGAGGCTTTGACAGAAGAGCAGCATGATCTGAAGGAGCGTTGTGTTTGCTGGGGTATTGCAAGGACTATAGAGAGACAACAGAGACAAGAGGGAGGCAGGATCTGTTTACAGAGATCCAGGTAGGAGAGATGGTGGCTGGTTCCGGGAAGCTGTACTGGAAATAAGACATTAGGTAGATAGTGTCAACAGATTTTTTTTTTTTTGGTTTTTCGAGACAGGGTTTCTCTGTGGTTTTGGAGCCTGTCCTGGAACTAGCTCTTGTAGACCAGGCTGGCCTCGAACTCACAGAGATCCGCCTGCCTCTGCCTCCCGAGTGCTGGGATTAAAGGCGTGCGCCACCACCGCCCGGCTTCAACAGATTTTTTTAAAAAAATGTATTACAGAGTTAGAGACAGGATAGAAGGAAGGAAGGAAGGAAGGAAGGAAGGAGAGAAGGGAAGGAGGGAGGTAAGAAGGAAGGAAGGAAGGAAGGAAGAAAGGAAATGAGTTAAGGATGTTTCCAAGGATGGGTGCTTGTTCCAGAGAACTAGCAGAATTTGTCATTTGCTGAAGTGGGAGGGACCAGGTTTGTCAAGGGCCATCAGAAGTCTGTTTTTGGACACAGAACCCCAGAGGTTTAATGCTGGAATGCCAAGCAGAGAAGTGGTGATAAGAGCTTGGTGTTCACAGCCAGGCAGTGGTGGCACACACCTTTAATCTCAGCACTCTGGAGGCAGAGGCAGGCAGATGTCTGAGTTCGAGGTCAGCATGGTCTACAGAGTGAGTTCCAAGTCAGCCAGGGCTACACAGAGAAACCCTGTCTCAAAAAAACAAAACAAAACAAAACAACAAAAAACAAACAACAACAAGAGTTTGCAGTTCAGAAAACCAAGTGATAGAAATGTCTCAAACTGGGGGTTTCACCCGGCTCTAAAGAAAGGGCTGGGAGCTCCTCAAGAACCCCAGAGCCCATGCGACATTTAAAGCATGCTTTGGACCCTAGAGCACTGCTGCTCTTTCCCCAGATCCGGTCAGCAGTTCATTCAGCAGCAAATTTTTAAGGCACTGTGCTGTATTGAACATGAGGCATTGGCATATCACAGAAATGAGACTGTCCTGTCAGTCTTGTAGGAGATGAAGAAGAAAGAGTGGAGAGTTCAGCACAGTGAGGCGGGAGTAAGCTGAGGGTGCTAGGACCATGGGAGAGGCACTTCATCTTGTCTGGAGACCAGAGAAAGTATCTAAGAGAACATGCTCCCGCAAACCTTCCTGCTTAGGGATGAGTAGGGAGAGCCACGTAGACCAGTGAGTGAGAGCAGTGTTTCAAGCAGAGGATACAGCAGGGCACAGAGGAAGCCATGTCTTCTGGTGAGCGGCTGAGGGTGTCTGGGGTGCAGCATGAATGGGGTGGACAGACACACAGACAGAGGCAGGTGGAGACTAGAGGCTCACCAGGAGCAGCTCTATGGGCAGTACTGGGACTGTATTAGGAAGGCTACAGGCAGCCTCTGGGAAGAGGAAAGAGGCCAAGGGAAAGGTAGGCTGGAGAAGCCAGGCCTATAAGCAGTAGCTTTAAGAGTCTGAGGAAGGTTTTAGACTTACAGAGGCCCCTAAATATGATAAGTGTGTCTATACAACATTAGGTAGGGGAGGGGAAGAAGAAGGTTGGGTGTGCTTGCCTTAATCTCAGCAGATGGAGGTACAAGGTACAAGCATTTTAGGAGGGAGTCAGGGTGTGTGGGAGAAAGGAAGCTGGACAGGCCGAAGATGAGACAGCCCCCAGGAAGAGCAAGGTCTTTAATATGGAGGAAGCAGCAGGCAGGAGAACAGGACCACAGACCCAAAATGACAGTCTTTCCAAGCATCCTTTGCTTGTCCCGTTGTGTGTGGTGTATATTCAGGACCGGTGCCTGGCTTCTGAGGGAAGGAGCTTTAGTATTTGGGCTAAGTGTTTGCGAAGGGATCGTCTGAGTCGGGGCTAACCGCGGAACTCTGGGATGTACACCATACTGCCTGCAGTTAAAAGGAATTTGCATTTAACAGATGCTGGGAGAGAACATATGTCCTTGAACAGCCTGTGATCCCAAGAAGAGATTTCAACCAGAACAAGCTATGGGCTGTGTTCACGTTCAGAGAGTATGGGCTCGCTTTGTACACAGTCAGGGCATATGTTTTGTCAACAGAACGAGCATTTCAGTTTTATCGAAACTCAGTCATTTTAGGAAGCATATGTTTGGTTAAAAGTTTGAATGAGATAGTTTAGGAAAAATGAATTCATCTGGGGGGTGGTGGCGCGCGCGCCTTTAATACGAGCGCTTGGGAGGCAGAGGCTGGTGGATCTCTGTAAGTTCGAGGCTAGCCTGGTCTACAGAGCAAGTTCCAGGACAGGCTCCAAGAGTTACACAGAGAAAACCTATCTCGGAAAACAAAAACAACAAAAACAAAAATAACTAAATAAATAAAAAAGAAAGAAAAATAAAATAAAATAAATTCAGGCTGGGGATTTGGATAAGAGCTAGAATGCTTGTCTAGTAGGCACAAAGCCCTGGGTTCAATCTCCAGTATTGCAAATTAAATGAGTAAGTAAATAGCCAGTAATGGTGATATATACTTTATAATCCCAGCACTGAGGACGCAGAGGCAGGTGGATTTCTGTGAGTTCAAGGCCAGCCATACAGAAAGACTCTGTCTTTTTTTTTCGAGACAGGGTTTCTCTGTAGCCTTTGGAGCCTTGTAGACTAGGCTGGCCTCGAACTCACAGAGTTCTGCCTGCCTCTGACTCCCGAGTGCTGAGATTAAAGGTGTGCGCCACCACCATCACCGGCCACTCTCATCCTCTTAGGAGGCCTAGCAGTCTGGATCCTGTGGTGCAGCTCCTATTCTGGCTAGAGTCCTACTCTGTGCGTGAAACTTTCATTTAGCTCAACAAGCATTTCTGGAGCCCTGGGTTTTACTATGAAGGTTCATTTCCCTTTCCACTCAGACACCTTAGTTCCTGGACTGCAATTAACACTTAATTATAGTTCTTTTCTTCTCTCTCTCTCTCTCTCTCTCTCTCTCTCTCTCTTTGTATTGCTCCTCAATTGTTAGTGAACAGCAGTCTCCCAAGGAGGCCGAGTGTTCCTTGGGGCAGGGACTATATTGCAAACTTCAGGTTGATCAAGAAAGGCAGGAGAGGGTGACTGACTATCCAGAAGCGTTTGAGGACAATGGGAAACAAGAACAGAAGACCATGCATCGGCTGGCTGTATGTTCCTTTCCTAATAAAATATACAATTGCAATCTACATTTTCATGCTAAAGGAAGGCTTTGTGTATTCAAGTCATTGATGTGAATCCCTACAATGCTTTGTTCTTCTTAATTCGAAACAGAACTCTTTCCCGGGGTTGAGGATTAAAGGGAGCAGCAGTCGAATCGCATCCTAGCAGAATCACCCTGGAGCAGGCATTACGGGCATTTCACACTAGTCATGAAGAACAAGCTTGTACCCAGTAGGGTATTGGTGGCATCCATGATCTTCAGCAGCTTAGATGCTAGCAGGAAACAGCCCTCACCTAACATCAATGACAAATGTCTCCAGATATTATTAAGTGTCCCTGGGGACAAAATCGCCCCTAATTGTGAACTGTGTCCCATAGGAATTTTGATTCCAGTTGGATAATATTATTTCAACAAGCAGTTGGAGGCAGGGGGACGTTCCATTTTTTAAAAAAATTATTTATTGTGTGTGTGCAGGTCTAAGGATAACTTGCAGGAGTTTCTTCTGCCACCTTTTCTTCTGCCACCTTGTGCATCCTGGGCTTTAACTTGGGACATGAGGTTTGACCAAAAGCACTGTTATCCACCTAGCTATCTCGCCAGTCCTCATGATACACTTTTTTCTTTTTCTTTTTTTGCTGTGACTTAGGCACTATCTCTAGTTACTTTGCTTTATCTTATAGATCAAGAAGCTGATGTTCAGAGTTGAAGCTGCTGAAGATGCCGGTGCTAGTTCAGCGCTTGAAACAGGATCACACATGACTCCCCAAACTTTAGCAACAAACACGCCACTGCCTACTAGAAAGGCAGCAAGTTCTAAACTGGAGAACAGCAACTTCAAAATATTTTAAAACTTTCTTTTTTGAGAAGGGAGGGGACTATTACTCTTTTACTCATTAGTTTGATTGTAAACACACACACACATACACACACACACACACACACATATATTATATATACACGCGCGCTCACACACTCATGCACATGCGCGCACGCCCCTCTCCACCGTCCTTGGCCTTATCTAGGAAAAACACAGAACTACACAATGGAACAGCTTCGATTCTCCCTGTTACAAATTATCCCAAAGCCAGAGCCTAACGGTGCCAAAAAGCAACCGGTATTGTTTACACAAGGGTTGAAGGCTAATAGTTAACTTTCTCCCATTTAATTCTAGAAACAGCAAACACCGCCTGGCGTTACAACTACAAACGAATAAATGTCATAAAACCGGGGATGAAAACTCTTGGTCTAAAGCAAAGTGGAAAGGTTGGGTTTTCAAGCGCTTCCGCCCTCGCGCGCCGCCCCCGGCTACCCGGCCTCGGGTCCCTGTCGCCCTCGTCAAACTCCTGTCCCTGGCGCCCAGAGCTTCTGGCTTCATTTCCCGCCCTGGGGCGCGCTGGAAAAACAACAGCCAGAAACTTTGGCTGGCTTTGCAGTTCAGTGAGGGGAAAAAAAGCCAAAAAAAAAAAAAAAGGGGGGGGGGTGGGAAAGCAGATACCCTAGTTCGGTTCCGGACCGAGCTGAACGTTCCGATTTAGGGGTGGGGGCTGGGGGGGGGTCACAACTCGGTCAGGTTCAAATGCGCATGTATGAGAGGAGTCGCTCCAGCATTTATTGAGCGCCCACTGTGTACCGCCAGCCGGGGTGTGTGGAGCGCGCGCGCTCGCGGCCAGGGCCGGGGGCGCGCGGGCCGTGCGCGCGCGTGGCCGGGGGTGTGTCCCCGCGTCTAGCTGGCTGGCTTGCGGGCGGACTGGCTGCGAGCGGCTTGGTGCGCTCCCTTCCCGGGCGGGGGAATCCGGGCCGGGTTGTGGCCGCGGCCGCGTACGTGAGCGCTGTGTCCCGGAGAGGGAGGGCAGGCCGGCCAGGTGGGCGCGAAGGCGGCGGCGGCGGGAGGCGGCGCTGTGCAGGGGCCGCGCCGGTGGCGGGCAGGGCCGCGGCCGCTGCAGGGAGCCGAACTGTCCGGGCCAGTGGCCGACCGAGGTGAGCTGCGCGCGGGACCTCACTGGGGCTGCAACTCGGGATTGGGGACGGCATCGGGCGGGGGGCCCAGGAGGCTCGCGCGGCCCGGGCGGGACCGGGGCTGCTGCGGCGGTGGCGGGGTGGCCGGGTGGGGGTGGCCGCTCGCTTTCTCGCGCGTCGCCTTGTTTATGTCGCGGATTCTACCGCTGGATCTCCCTTCCAACTTTGAGCAGTGACCGGGAGTGGCCTGGCGGGCCCACACTGACCTGTTAACCTGCCCCCTTTCCGGCTGGGCCGTCAGCCCGGCGCTCCGCGCGCCCCTGCCCTCTCCAAATCCAGAGAGCTCGGTGCTGCAGCACTGGCCTCGCGACACACCCTCTCTCAACCCCCTTCTTGCGGGCCCCCTTCGCCGCCCCCTTGGCTCTAATCTTGCCGGCTTCACCCCGGGTCCCTCCTTGGCCGTGGCACTGTGGGCCTCTGGAGTGGCCCTTGGGGACCTAGAGAGGGAGTTTGTCATGGGCAGACAATTCCGAGGCAGGGTTCCTTTCCTGCCTGGGAGTTAAGGCTCTGCGCCTTCACTTTAGGGCCTACTTGGAGGTCTAAAGAGACCCACCTGCCAGCAATCCTGCGCGAGCCCTGTTTTCCATCTCTCCGCTTCCTGTGGTTCTGGAGGACTTACACCAGGCAATGGGTTCCCATGATGCCAGGCCATGGCACAGGGGCTATCTACAGCCCTTCACTGCTTTCTTGACTCTCCCTTACCAGAAGGGTGTAAAGTGGGGCAGTTGGTTTCAGAGTGAGCAATCAACAGGTACTGTAGCCTGGGTACACTCTCCTGAGGGGCTTTGTAAACAGAGGTTCTTCTTGCTTTGGAAGAGTGAAACAGAAGGAAATTGGTCAACCCGCAGGTACCTCTGAGAACCTACTCTGTTCTTTTCTCACTGCCAAGCTTGCTGGGTGATGCTTAGAGGCACATGAAAAGTCGAAGGTCTCAGGAAGCTGCAAGACTTAAGAGCTCAAGTTTAAATTAAGGTGCTATGACTGCAAAGTTAGTGTAAACTCTGGGGCACGGGAAGCATGGCAGTTAAAGGTGGGGAAGGGCGCTTGGCACTCATTTTGAAACTATTTCCACCTGTAGACAATTCCCTGGCAAGACTCAAAAGTCAGAAGGAAGAGTTCACTGGTTGGCAAACTTGCCAAAGAATGCCCAGTGGCTTGGTTGTCTCAGAAAGAAAGGCTGCAGAGGATACATAAATATTTCCGTGCAGGGTTTATAATCTCTTGGAGGACACAGGAAGACTTGAGCATGTGAAATAAGAATCCAGATGGGGCACAGTTAGTTGTCAAAGCGCCAGGTGCAGAAGTGGGTGCTGTTGGAGGTCAAGGGAGGGAGCTCTGGACAAGGGATTGGCAGACCTGTGCCATGTCCTTGCAAGATGAGACTCTGTGGAGGTGGGAGGCAAAGTGGGGGGGATGAATCTGGGTTTCTCCGGAGACCAGGAGATGGCCTTGGCTCTCTTGAATGTTTCCTGAACAGTGAAAGATAAAGAGAGAGAGGAACAATGACTGAGATTGTGAAAGTCCTAGAAAGTCAGACTAAGGAATTAGACTTTTATCCTGGGTGTACCAGGGAGACATCAGGCCAGGGAGTGATGTTACAAGGATTATTTGTAAAGATTTTGTTGAATCTGATGTTAGAAGGCCGACCAGTAAGTCGCCTGTCGCGCTTTTGGGGGGCTGTGGGTTTGGACTTGGTTTTACTGGAAGACTTGACTGTTGAAATAATCTGTTGACAGGGGAAGGGTGGAGAGAAGACACAAGTAGGAACTCATTCCTGGTGGAAGTTGGTTGGGCCTTGGAGTTGCCGTCGTTGGTGATCTGAATCGGAAATGTGTGTTTTGTGGAGAAGTAATTGGCACTTGGGTTCTTGAGAAGTCTTGTGTTTGCCAGGTTATCCCGGATGTAGGGATGTAGGTGCTAGCTTGCCACTGTGGCTCTGAAGAACCCTGGAGGGTAGTGTAGAGGGGAACTCAAGGGAGCCGTTTTTTAGTCGTAGGCGCAGCAGAGGATTTACGTGGGACTGAGGGTCTGACCCTCAGGCTTCTGTTTTGCCCTCCTTTCTCTTGTCACTGCCTGGATTTGACCCTGAAGGTGGAGGAGCAAGGCTGGGGAGTGGGCTTTTAGGAAAATGGGGCCATTTTTTTTTTTTACAACCATGAGGGTGGAGTTAAGAGGTTGGAGGGAAGTGGAGTGGGCTTTGCTAAAGGAGTAAGTTATTAGGCTTTGATTTGTTGAACTTTACACTTTACAGAGACACTGAGGTAAGTCTCCCTCCTGCGCTGTTTGTACAGGGGGAGGGATGGACAGCAAGACAAGCTAAAGGAAGACAGAGGAATGTGGGGCCTGTTGTAGAGCCTGGCTTTTCCCAGTCTCATCCAGTTCCCCTTCCCAGGATTCTGGTGCCAAGGATGAGTAGCAGGGAGCTGGCATTTTTTTTTTTTTTTCTGAGCTCTAAGGTCTTTCTTTTTGCAAAAGCAGCTCAGGGTGATTTGCAGAATGAATTCCCCAAGCCTCAACTTGCAACATCTGAATTTGAAGGATGATTGCAAAAGGTCGTGGAGTGAGCTGAGATGGTCATTTCAGTTGCTTATTTCTCTTGAGATTCAGGATCAGAGAACTGAGGGGAAGAGGGCCTTGAGGGATAGGGACAGAGGCCATAAGGATCAAGTTCTTTCTTTCCTTCCCCGGCCCCTTCTTTTTCTTCCTCCCTTCCTCTTCCTCTCTCTTTTTGCCTTTTCTCCGCCCCTCATCCTTCTCTCCAATTCTTCTTACTCTGTGTAAGTCAGGAGCCTTTGAACTCACTGCAATCCTCCTGCTGTGGCAGTCCTGATCTTTAACAGATATCTTTTTCCTTATAGTGACTGTCAGAGTATCAAAAAAAAGTGATCATGCAGAGCAAACAAAGGGTTGAGTTCTTTGGTTCATCATAGAGTATAATGGCCTACGTACTGACCTATATTAAGAAATAAAGTTGAGGGCTGGAGAGATGGCTCAGTGGTTAAGAGCATTGCCTGCTCTTCCAAAGGTCCTGAGTTCAATTCCCAGCAACCACATGGTGGCTCACAACCATCTGTAAAGAGGTCTGGCGCCCTCCTCTGGCCTTCAGGCATACAGACAGAATATTGTATACATAATAAAATAAATAAATATAAAAAAAAAAGAAATAAAGTTGAAGTCGGTCAGTGGTGGCACACGCCTTTAATCCCAGCACTTGGGAGGCAGAGGCAGGAGGATCTCTGTGAGTTCTAGGACAGACTCCAAAGCTACAAAAGAACCCTGTCTTGAAAAACAAAATGAAACAAAACAAAACAAAAAACCCAAATAACAAAAAAAGTTGAATGCTGACACTTGTTGGGTAAGGATGCTTGCCACGAAGCCTGGTGACCTGACTTGATTCCCAGAATTTACGTGATGGAAGGAGAGAACCGTGAACTGCAAGTGTCTCTCTCAGTGTAAAATAAGGAAGAAACTTATATCTATCTATCTATCTATCTATCTATCTATCTATCTATCTATCTCATGATTTTATATACCTAATCATGTATGTAAAAACTGAATCTCATTGTGTGAAGTTTGTCTCTTTTCTAGGTGCAACCTTGGATTTTTTTTTTTTATTGTCTATTCTGTTACTTTTCACTAAAAAAACGCTCTGTTTCCTACTGAGTTGATCCGTCCGCTCTCTAGCGGATCATAACCCAATCACAGTTTGAAATGCCCTGGGAGACTCTCACATTCCTCAAGTAGTGCAGCCGAAGCTGCCTGCGTGCAGCGCTGCGCCCCCCAGGGCTGAAGGTAGCTGCCAGCCCAACAAAGAGGTGGGGGTTTATGGTCTAGTTGGAGAGCTGAGATATACCTTGGAGAAGGGACAAGGCAGCCTGCTAAATGCCAAGATGAGAAATTAATACCTGGAAGGACTGGAGAAGCGGACAGAGGAGGGAGGACAGCACAGTGGTGTGTGCTGATGGGAATGGGAAGAACTCTTTGGAATAGCCAAGTCTAGGAGGAAGTTTGGGGCATCTAAGTGCTGCATGAATGGGGGGCGGGGGCTCGGAATGTACACTGGGGTTGTGTGTGAGAGGGAACAGAAGGTTTTTGGGAAAGAGGACCGGAAAGGTGGTTTAGGACATGTGTAGTATAGGGCCTATGCATGTGTGGCAGGTTAGAGCACATCAAAGTTCCAAAGGTTTTTTTTTTTTTTCTGGATTTAGGTTTTTAGATAGGATCTCACTGTATAGCCCTGGCTAGCCTATAGACCAGGCTCAACTCCAACTCAGAGATCGGCCTGCCTCTGTCTCCGGAGTGCTCGGACTAAAGGTATGCATCACCATGCCTGAGCACCACAGTTTTTAGAAAAGAAATTGGGAGCAGTCCAGAAAAACCTCCGAATTTGGGCCTTTGAGGAGTCAAACCTGGCTGCCTCCTCAATTTGAGGAATGGCTGTCCGCTGAGTACAAAATAAAGATATTAGAGTCCCCAGTTGTGGCCTCAATGTTCCCTGGTGCTCTGGAGCAGTCACGGCATCTTTGCAGAGGCCTGTGGACATTGGGCTTTGGAACCCAGGGGTCTATGTCGTAGGCTCTGACTGGCCACCGGAAGGGTCTTGTAAGAGTGTCACATGAAATCTGGGATATTTGTGTGTAGTGAGTTTGTGTTATGCAAGTCAGAGGCTGCTCCTAAGGAAGATGGAGCCTGAAAATATTTTTATGTAATCAGAATTTTGTTTCTCAATTTATTTTTTAAGTGTTGAGTGTTTTGTCTGTATGTATGTGTGTACGCAACATATGTGTAGGCCACAAGATGTCAGATCCCCTAGCGGAGAGTTGAACTGTGAATCTAAAGCCTGGGTCCTCTGCAAGAGCAACAAGTGTTCTTCACTGAGCCATCTCTCCAGTCCTAGAATAGTATATTCTTTCTCTTCTCTGTCTTTTGTTTTTCGAGACAGGGTTTCTCTGTGTAACCCTGGCTGTCCTGGAACTTGCTCTGTAGACCAGACTGACTTTGAACTCATAGAGATCCACCTGCCTCTTCCTCCCGAGTGCTGAGATTAAAGGTGTGTGTCACCACCACCTGGTTAGAATGGCATTCTTTTAAACAAGCTTCTGCTGGTTAAATTAGGGTCTGACTTGTTTCTAGGGATGCCAGAGGCTCTCTGGCATCTTCACGGTAGGTTTTTGCCTTTCCTGCAGAGATGGTGACTCCAGGCTTTCCTATCCTCTAAGGATGATGTCTGCTGCTGATAGCTGGTGAGATTGTGAGTCATGACTAGCCAGTGCCGCCAGACAGTGGCTTCTCAGGTGCTGTGTCTCTGGGAAACAGTCCTAAGGGAGGAGTAAGAAGGGCCAAGCCATCTCTCTCTGGTTTCTTTACCCTGGGACAGTCTAGGATTCAGGGAGACTACAGAACAGCTGGTTCAAGTCTAGGTGGTAACGGGAATGACTCCAGAAATGCTAGTCTGATTTGGTGACCAGTAGTAGTGAGAAAGTTCAAGTTTTTGTAGTCTGGAATATTCTAGTTTACTCTGGAGAATCCATAGCCACCCGTGATTCAGAGGCAGTCCCACATGAGCGACAGGTGGGAACGCTGACCAATATTTTTGTATGAGTGTACAAAATTCAATTGCTTAAAAGATACTGTTTTGATAACATAAAAAACAAAGAAGTAAGAAGCTAGACTTGGTGGTTCATACCTATAATCCTAGCACTTCAGAGGTGAGGTAGAATTGTAAGTTTAAGGCCAACCTGAGCTACATAGACTTTGGGGAAGGGGAAGGCTGTTTTGCTTTATTTTGTTTAACTATATTCTGCTTAGAAAATGTGTCTGTAGGATGCAGAGGTAGCCCAAAGTCAGCTGAATCCTATCAAATTAAATCCATGTCCTGTTATATGATGGCTGAGTGGTAGCAGCTATCCTAAATTTTGGCTTTAGTAAACATTTTTTTTTTTTTTTTTTTTTTTTTTTGGTTTTTCGAGACAAGGTTTCTCTGTAGCTTTGGAGACTCTCCTGGAACTCTTGTAGACTAGGCTGGCCTTGAACTCACAGAGATCTGCCTGCCTCCGCCTCTCTGAGATGAAAGGCATGCACCACCACCACCACCTGGCTAGATATTTAGTAAACATTTTTAAAATTTATTTTTATTTTTTTCTAAATCAGAAAATAATGTATTAGATACCATTATGCCATTTTTGAGCAAAGTGTGTTTTTGTGACTCTCCTTCTCCACCTCCTGCTGTCCCACCCTCCCTTTGTAGCATCCTCAGTCTCCAAGATTATTCTCCTCTTTCATGTCCCGTGTGTTCTCTTGCCTCCCCCTCTGCATTCTTCCTCATCACCCGGTATTACCATCTCTGGACTTCTTTTCTGGATTTTTAGACTCTGTTAGTAAAGTATTTAACACTTTTTCAAAAAGGGATAATTGTTTATATTAAACCATAGGTGGTAAAGTGTGGTGGGCTGGGGGTGTTATTAATTTAGTTTGACAATCACATGCAAAAACTTTATTATTGGCGCCAAGCCAACCTCGAGGGAGCTCTGAAAGTAAAAGTTTTGTGATATTGCTCTTGATGGGTTCAACATTTTCCTAGTGTTGGGGGGTGTCGATGTTTATCCAGCTTAAGAGTCACAGAAGTGGCAGGGACTGAGTATTTCATACTAAACCAAGGTTCAGAGTCATCTAGAAGGAGGATGATTTAGAAAGGAATTCACTAAAGAATAAATGTCCAGAGTGACTTTAAACATTTTGAACTGTGGCTTGGCAAGATGACTTGGAGGGAAAGACACATGCTCTAGCCTAGCAAGTGTGGCCGTGGACCCACGGGGAGGTGGAAGGAGAGAACGGACGTCACAGGTCTGTCTGTTCACACACAGGCCTTGGGTGTACATGTGTGACCCACCAGTCATACATATGTGTTATAACACTGCTTAGAAAATTAGAACAATATTGAACTGTGATGTATTGAGATGTTCGTGCATTCTGATTGGGAATTCCTCTTCTGAGGGTATAGCTGAGACCATATCCAAAATGCAGATGTTGTTTTATGCCCAGATTACACAGAGATTTGAAGACTATATACAGTGAAAAATGATCTCATTATGTAGTTCACGATGGCCTTCAAGTTCATAACAGCTCTCCTGCCTCTGCCTCCTAAGTGATGGGATTTCAGGCGTGTGCCACTGTGAATGAGCCTTGTGATGACGGAATACGACAAGCTTATAAAAAGTAATGTTTAGGAATAGTTTACAAAAAACAGCATCAGAGATGCTTCTACCCAAAGGTTGATGTATAAGATGAACGCGGATGTTTCCTAAAGAGCCGCGGGTAGAAGATGAGAGGTATGATGTGCTCTCTTTACATTAATACAACACACATTGATTCCGCCTCCAGAGCTGACCCCAAAGACCGGGTGAACAGATGCCAGTTCGGCCTGTAGAAGGTTTTCCAGTGGGTAGGCTGCCCAACAGGGGGCCTGACTACCCGTGCAGTAGTGAGCTTCCCGTGGTTGGGTGCATTCAAGTAGGATTCAAGCTGTCAATCAGGGAGCAGTCAGGCTGATCGTCAGAGTCTGTTTCGATTTCCAGTATTCTGTGTCACAGCTGAGGGATGACATGGAGGAGTGGGTATCCTTCCTGAGTCAATATCACTACGTAGGTCTCAAAGAAAGTTTCTCCTCTTGTTTTTCTCACTACTGGGAATGGAACCTGGGACTTCACATAAAGGCCCATCCCAGACTCGTTCTAGCATTTTGAGATGGGTTCGGACTTGGTTTGTGGTTGTTGACATTGTGTTTGGTCCTCGAGAGGCAAGGAAAGTGGGGGAGATGGTCGATCACAATGAGCGCTCCACCCTCTGCTGATTTTGTTATGGTTGTTTATTTTTTGAGTGTGGTGTGCATATGTGTGTTTGCATGTATATGGGATGTGTATGTAAGCTTGTGTGTAGAGGCCAGCAGTGGCCATCCTGTGTTGTCTTAACTGTTGTCCACTTTAGCTAGTTACTGAGGCAGGTTCTCATATAAGACCCAGAGCTCACTGACTGTCCGGCTAGTCTAGCTAGTGAGTTTGCCCTAAGGATCCTGTCTCTACTTCCCAAGTGCTAGAATAACAGGTGACCAGCGTATTTGCCCAGATTTTATGTGGGTCTGAACCCTTGCCCTCAAGACAAGTTCTTTATTCTCTGAACTGTCTCCTCAACCTCTAGATTTTTTTTTTTTTTTTGAGACAAGATCTCACTGTGAAACCTTGGTTGTCATAGAGCTCACTATATAGACCAGACTGGTTTTTTTTTTGGTTTTTTGAGACAGGGTTTCTCTGTAGCTTTGGAGCCTGTCGTGGAACTCCCTTTGTAGACCAGGCTGGCCTCGAACTCACAGAGATCTGCCTGCCTCTGCCTCCCGAGTGCTGGGATTACAGGCGTGCGCCACCACCGCCCGGCGACCAGACTGGTTTTGAACTCACAGAGATTCAGCTGCTTTTGCCTCCCCAGTGCTGGGATTGAAGGAATGGGACCCCATTTTTTTTTTTGAAGCCATCTCTCACATAGCACGCTGGGCCCACACTCACAGCTGCCTCCTCTCAATCTTAGAAGTACGGATATGAGCCAGAGCGTCCAGCTCTAGATGTTTTGGAGGCGACTTTTGCCGTTGTTGGTATTGCTTGGGCTAACTTGCAGCAGCCCCTTAGGGACTATAGCAGATGGTCTTATCTTCCAGGACTGTCCCAAGCTGATCTCTGTCTCCATGCAATTCATGCTCCTATTGTGGCATTGGAAAGATCATTATTTGACAAGAAGTGCATTCATATGGATAAGGTAGTTTGGGAACACAACAACCCAAGGACTGGCAGTTGAGGTGTGTGTAAAGTGATTGGGGAGAATTTGCTGTGAGGGACCAGAACAAAACATCTTGGTACTTTTGTTTTTTGTTTTGACACGGATCTTTGTATGCGATTTTGATGGCTTTGAACTTGTGTCCGTCCTGTGTCCGTCTTCTGAGCTCTGGGAGGACTGACAGGTGTGCACTGCAGAACCTGACTGTGCTCATGCGGAAGGATGGAGGAACTTGCCCTTATTTCCCTGTTGCTTGTGCTTTACGTGGTGTCTGTACTTGCCTAGCTACTGGAAACTGATTCTTTGGTCCACATTTGTGGGTATGGAGAAAAGTTAAACTAACATGTGACTTTTTTGTGTGTGATGTTGGGGTTGGAATCCAAGGTTTTATACAGGCTAGATAAGGGCTACATTCTTAGTCCTAGTTTGTGTGTGTGTGTGTGTTTATGAGCCGGCCATAGGACAACCTCAGGTGGTGTTCTTTAGGTATTGCCCTTCTTCCTTCCTTCCTTCCTTCCTTCCTTCCTTCCTTCCTTCCTGCCTGTCTCTCTTTCTTTTTTGGCTTTTCGAGACAGGGTTTCTTTGTGTTGTTTTCAAATCTGTCCTGGAACTAGCTCTTGTAGACCAGGCTGGCCTCGACTCACAGAGATCCGCCTGCCTTTGCCACCCAAGTTCTGGGTTTAAAGGCATGCGCCACCACCACCCAGCTTGCTTCTTTCTTTCTTTCTGTCTGTCTGTTTTTTTCTTTCTTTTGGAAACAGGGTCTCATTGGCCTGGAACTTGCCAGAGATCTGTCTGTTTATAAGTACAGAATGACTGGCTTAATTTTTTTTTAATATGAAAAAATGTGAATTCTGGGGTTTAAACTCAGGCCTTGACCTATCTTCCCAGCTCTCCATCTTTACCTTTGTTGGAGACAAAGTATATAGTTGGAGTTGGCCTGAGTTATCTTATTTTGTACCACAGAATGACCTCGAGCACCTCACTTCTCAGCCTCAGCCTCTCAGGCACTGGAATTACAGACGGAGGTAGTCATACCCATGTACTTTTCTTCTTCTTATAAAAGCGAACTGGTAAGAGTCAGCAGTTCTTGGTTTTATTTTGTTCTCTGAGTACTGGGAAGTCATAAAAATCTTGGTTAAAGACAGCCGGTCAGTGGCCAAATGTAGACAGTAATAAAACTTTCTCTCCTTTTTTTTTTAAAGATTTATTTATTTTTATGTGTATGAGTTTTGCGTGAATGGATGTCTGTGCACCATGTGTGTGTCTGGTGCCTGTGGAGGCCAGAAGAGGGCGTCAGATCTCCTGGTACTGGATTATTGGACAGTTTTGAGCCACTGTGTGGGTGCTGGGAACCTGAGTCCTCTACAAGAGCACTAAGTGCTTCTAACCACTGAGTCATCTCTCGAGCTCCTTGTCATCTATTTTTATGTGACTGGCACTATGCTATGCATAGTTTAACAGATGTTTCTAGTATCCTATAAAACAGTTCAGAGGTTTAGCTGTTTGAGTTTTTTTTTTTTTTTTTTAAAGATGGGGTCTCTCCACATAGCCCCAGCTGTCCTGAAACTTGCCATATAGACCAGGCTAGCCTCAAACTCACAGAGATCCATTTAATTCTGTTTCTCGAGTGGGATTAAAGGTGTGCACCACCACCCCTTGCTGAATTGTATTTTTTTTTCCCTAGGGTATAATTAAGTACAAATGAAATTTTCAGATCTTAGTGTTCTTAATCAGTTTTGACAAAAACATCTTTTAACCCAGACTTTGTGTGTATGTGTGAGCGTGTGTGTGTGTGACTATTTTAAGGTAATCCTTAATCTTCATCCTAATGGAAGTACCATAAATTTGATTTATGTTACTATAAATTAGTTTTACTTAGTTCTTGTGTGTTTCTGAGGACTCAGTAAGTGGCATCTGGTATCTGAAGATGAGGAGGTTATAGGGGTGTGTGTGTGTGTGTGTGTGTCTGTCTGTCTAATAACACTGTCTGGGACTGAGACTGTTAATCATTGGGGTGTGTTTTTCTAGCATGCCTAAGGCCCTGGCTTGGATCCCTCTGTAGACAGTCAATCAATTAATCATTCAGTTTCCTGTATAACTAGGTGGCCACAGTAATAATGCTGTATGTAGTGTTTTTCTTATGGGTTGTTTATGTTCTTCCTCTTCATTAGCCCAAGGGATCTAGATTGTTTCCCAGCTGGAAGAATCAGTGGAAGCGTGACGGGGCAGGAGCTGTCTTATTGCTGTGTGCGTGCGTTCTGTGTGCATGCCTGTGTGCCTAGGGTGTGTTTTAGCTTGTTGAGTTGGAGCCCTGCAGTATGGGCTAGAACTGGAGTGGCTCCAAGGAGGTCCCTTTGGATTACCAAAGTCCCCATGACATACTCCCCCACCCCTACCCCAACTGACATAAAATTTAACCATCTGCAGAGTTTCCACAGAGTTAACTGAGTTGCGCCTGTGAGATTGAAATAAGATCCGTGTTGCAAAACGAGCTGCTGGCTTGCAGCGCACACAGTCTGTGCACTGCTGAGCTTGCAGCCTTCTGGCAGGCGGGAGCCAGATTCCAGTGGAAATAACTCTTAACTAAACACGTTATGTATTGAACAGGGTCCCAATCTCTTCTTTAAAAAAATTAAATGAGTGAGAGTTTCATTGCATAAACAATATGTGAACATACTCTATAGGGGAAGAAAAATGCAGACTTCAAGCAGGCAAAAAAAGGCTTCCTTGACAACCACCTCTAATTCTAGTCGTGTCGTGTCGTGTCCCCCCCCCCCCCCCCCCCCCCCGGAGGTTAACCACAGTCCTAGGGTTGTTGATATCCTTCAGATGCTTTGCATACTTATAGTTGTGCCCCTAGGATTTAAGAGTCAAATGCACTGTCCAGAGAACGTCGGTTGGGTATACCTTACCCATACCAGGATATCTTGTCTGTGTGTGAAAAGTGGCCTTGATCTTACTTCCTGCTTAGGTTTAGAAGGCTGAACAATTGTTTCATTCTTTTCTGATTGATGGACACAGGAGTTACTTCTCATCTTTTTCTGTTACCAATGCCCTAAGAGAAAACATTGTTGCAGCCTTTGCAGCTCTTGGGAGGTAGAGTTCTAGGGCAATGTACATCTGTCGTAAGGGATGGGGACGCTTCTGAACCTAGAGTTACTATAGGCGGAAGGGTGCTTGCATTGTGCGTTGAGAGCAGGATTTAGCATGTGCAGGGTGTGTGTTCTCTGGATCTCATTGGCCATGCAGGCCAAGTGATGGTAGGTGAGAAAGTCTGGTATTAAGAAAGGCCCTTTGGGTCAGGTAGTTGATGTCTGGCCCCGTGTCCTGAGGACTTTGGTCTGTATGTTGATAGTGCCTGTGTGAAGAGTCATAGGGTGGATGAGCAGTACTGTGGACCCACAAATTCAAAGCTCTCCACTCTTTCGCCTGAGACCCAACTCACTTGTGGGTCTTCTCCTTGTACTCTTTTAGGATACAAAGTATAGCTTCACTGTTCAAGCTTGGGTGGGGCACTCGGAAGTGTTTCTAGTGTTCTGCTATTCTGCGAGTGTCTAGACCCCTGCCACACAGTGATTGTTGGAGAAAGAAGCTGCGTGTCTTCCAAGTGTGAGCATGAGCCCATGGAGGCCAGAAGAAAGGATTGGATCCTCTGAGGGCGAAGCTGCTGGAGGTCCAGGTACTCATGAGCTGCCTCAACTGGGTGCTGAAAACTGAACTCAGGTCCACTGGAAGGCCAGCAAGCACTTTTATTTGTTGAGCTATCTTGCTATCTTTTAAAAAAGATTTATTTGTATATTACGTATACAGTGTTCTGCCTGCATGTATGTCTGCATACCAGAAGAGGGCCCTAGATCTTATTATAGATGGTTGTGAGCCACCATGTGGTTGCTGGGAATTGAACTCGGGATCTCTGGAAGAGCTGTTAGTGTTCCTAATCTCTGAGCCATCTCTCCAGCCCACAAGCCATCTTTCCAGCCCTCAGGATTTGTTCGTTTGTTTGTTTTTCTTTTTGGTTTTTTGAGACAGGGTTTTTCTGTAGCTTTGGAGCCTGTCCTGGAACTAGCCGGTGGTCTCAAACTCACAGAGATCCTCCTGCCTCTGCCTCCCCAGTGCTGGGATTAAAGGCGCGTGCGCCACCGCTGCCCGGCTTGTTTGTTTTTTGGGATGGGATCTTACTCTGTGAGCGGTAGCCATCCTTGAACTCTTGTTCCTTCTGCTCAGTCTCCCACATGCTGAGATTACAGGTGTATGCCCAGTATAGGATGCTTTTTCACTTTTTGTCTTTGTGGCTAGCATAGACTGGCCATCTGATCCACAAGGACGTACATGTCCCCGCCTGTGAATGTTACTGTATGCACTTGCAAGATTTTGATGCTTTTTTTTTTTTCCAGATGCCCTCCACTGTCCTTGTCAGTGGTAAATTCTGTTCCCCTCTTTGAAATTTTAGTGACTTTATTGCGTGTGTTGGGGGTGTGGGGAGTCCATGAGTGCATCGGTGCACATCAGTGGAGGTCAGTGGACAGCCTGTAGGAGTTAGTTCTCTCTCTCCACTGTGAGTCCACGGGGGTCAGACTCAGGGGGCAGTGCCTTTACCTGCTGGGCCATCGCACCGGACCAGTATTATAATTTATTGTTTTCTCCACTATAGTGCTACCCTGTAATCTGCCTATAAATTTGGCTCTTCACCGCTGCCTGTTTGGTGTCTATTATTTGACCCTTGTGTGGGGGATTGAATGTAGGGCCTTGTGGATCCTAGTCAAGTACTGTATCATAGACCTGATGCAGCCTTACTCAGCCCCGTTTCTTTTGTTAGAAGCCTGTTTTGGGGAGACGGTACAAGCATGAAGAATCTTCAGAACCCACATGCAGTAGGTACAGTGACACTTACAGTAACCAGTGCTTCTCTGGTGAGTTGGTAGGTGGTGACAGGAGAAAGCCTGAAGCTTATGGGCCAGTTAACCTAGTGCTTGAAGTCACCAGCAAACCAGGCGGAAGGCAAGACTGGCTCCACAGGTTGTCCTCTGACCTCTCTCCACAGGTGCCCTGTAGCATATGTGTCTGTTCATTAGTGCACAGACATCACACACACACACCCCTTCTTTTTACCCTGTTAAAAAGATCATTTTTCTTCATTTTTAATTGACCAACAAAATTAAACCTATTTATAGATGGTGGCATTGCGTGTGTGTGTGTGCGAGCACCTAGCATTTATTGCATAGCTGAGCTCTTGTGTTTGACATGTACTTTCTTATTATTTTCTCTCTCAGACCTGGGGACTCAATAGCTAGGAAGAGGCGCCCATGACTCCCAAAAGCCAAGGCACCCCCTCCACCTGTACGTGTGTGTGAGGTGTATATGTGTTTGCTTGTGTGCAGGTTCGTGTGCTTGTGATGCCTGTGTTTATGGAGACCAGATGTTGGGAGCTCTCCTCGGTTGCCTCTACCTTATTCATCTAGGCAGGGTCTCAACACTGAACCTAGCGCCAGTCCAGCTGGCTGATTACTAAGGGATCTCCATCTCTTCCTTCCAATAGCTGGATTTACAACTGGGCTGCCATGTCCGACTGCATTTATATTAGCTCTAGGGATCCAGAATTTGATCCTTATAGCTGCACCGTGAGAACTTTGTTTTCCAAACCATTTCCCAGGCCCTAAGGCATTTTTGAGAATAATAAAAATAAAATAACTCCAACACGTTATTGTCTCATCAAAAGTTTCAAAGCAGCAGTGGCGCTTGCCTTTAATCTCAGCTCTTTGGAGGCAGAGGGAGGTGGATCTCTGAGTTCAAGGCCAGCCTGGTCTACAAAGTGAGTTCCAGGACAGCCAGGGCTCTACAGAGAAACCCTGTCTTGATAAACCAAGACCAACCAAACAGACAAAAGCTTCAAATTGTCCTGTAGGATAGAAACTGGTGTGTGTGTGTGTGTGTGTGTGTGTGTGTGTGTATGTGTGTGTATGTGTGTGTATATATGTGTGTGTGTGTGTGTGTGTATGTATATGTATGTATGTGTGTGTGTGTGTGTGTGTACCATTTCACAGGAGTAGTAACTGAGGAATAAGACAAAAGAGGCTTTTTTTTTTCTCCAATAGTTGGGAAGTCTGAGCTCATTTGCTGCCCAGACTGTTGGGTTTTGCCTTCTCTGCGGGTGGTCCTGATGTTGGGGGAGCCCCGTCCTGGATCACCGCCCCAGGGCCCATTTCCCCTTTCATGCCACAACCACCAGTGCCACTTTGACCTCGATATGACTTCAGATCTGTTACAAGGAGCCTGAAGAGTCATCCAGCCTCGCCGGCCCTCCACTCGTGCGTGACCATCCCAGCCGTGTTAGATAGGCTGAGCTGCCAGCTGAATCCTGTCCTGTTTCTGTGGTTCTGGAAAATTGCTCAACCTCCCTGGGGCTCAGTTCTCTTATCTGGGAAATGGGGACAAACAGGGCGCTTATGTTGTGAATTCTTTGGGAGGATTAAATGAGGTGCAAGTTGTGAAGTGCCCTGCAAGTGACTGGCGCTTAGGTATTGGATCAGCAAAGCTAGCTATTGGACGGGTTTGGAACACAGCCCCTGAAAGGCTGTGGGTTGTGTGTCAAGTTTCCTGTTCTGTGCTTGCCTGTTTATGCTGTAACCAGCCGTTCTAATGAAGGAGGCATGAGCAGCTGTGCTCTGGGATCATAGATGTTTGCCTCTGGGCAGACCACACATTCTTTTCAAGGCAGGTTGGGACCTTCAAACTCTTCTTCTTCTGCTTAGCGTTGTCTTCAGGAGCTAGGCCCTGGTATAGCTAAGTCAGCAGATGGCTAGGGGCTGGGGCTTTGCTCTGTGGTGCCCCTGTCCCCAGGTTTCTGGTGAGTCAGTGCTTAAATGTGTCTTAGCACCAGTGTGGGCCGGATCTGCTCCAGGAGGCTGGCCAGGCCACACCCCAGGGAAGTTTGGCAGTCAGCCTTGAACACCCTGGGCAGGGCCCCAAGACAGATGTAGGCACAGAGGAGCTGAGCAGGGGAGCAACCCATGGCTGAAGAGAGGTGACAGGCAGCTAGTCATGCGGAAGACAGGCGGGATCTCACTCTGAACTCCCCGAATGTCTAGGTTGTCACTGAGCACGGTCTGAGTGCTGAACCCGGGGGTTCGTTGGCCAGGAGGCCTCTAACAGCGAGAGGTTGGGTTTCTTTTTCCCCCCTCTTGCTGAAGTCAGCTTTGTTGGGATTTCAGTTAATTAGTGGCTCATCCATTGTAGGCTTCTGGATTCCCTTGAGAGTGGGTAGTCTTATTTCAGGTTCTGGTACGGTACCTTGGTGCAATGCCAGTTCTTCCTAGATGGCTGCTGGATGGACAGTGGCCGCTCTGAGTCACTTGCTGTGTAATGTAGCATGGACCCAACGGCAGGGACAGGAGCATGTTCCTTTTGGATTTGGGGTGCTGGCATTGGCTCAACGAGGCAGATGCATTCTCGCCTTCACTAATGGAGGGGGCACTGTAGACTTTCCGTCTTTCAGAAGCTGGTGGCTTCTGGAGTAGACATGGATTCCTGAGGGGTCCTTGTGCGGTGCCTTGATTTCTGCCCTCAGTGTTGAGTGTCTTTGCAGGCACAGTGTCTCTTGTGTCTGTGTTTGCAGTGTGTGTCATCTTCAGCCTGCGGCCCGAGTTGGTGGTACAGCCACTGGACACCTGTAGCTCTGAGTGCCCCGGTTCTCCACCGCAGGGAAGTGGCAGGGCCGTGGGATGACCTGTTGATTCCAGCCAGGAGCATCACTGGGTCCTTCTGTGCATCCTCCAAGCCCACTGCTTGTTTGCTTGGCCCTGTCTGGAAATGTGGTCATTCGCAGGAGTGACGTCTGAACTCTGCAGCCTCCTCTTGTAATGGATTCACCGTCATCCATCATTCCCGTTCATATGGCATCATAAGGGTCTGAGGTTAATTCATGCAAATGATGGCCCGGTTTCAAAGTATGTTTGCTTTAGTCCATGTCCCGGAAAAGAAAATATGAATTATATGCTATGCCCTGCTTCATTATTCAAGGAGTGAAACTTCACCCTCTTCACTGAGCATCAGGAGGGGATCTTGGGTGCTGTTAATACTTAGCCTGTCTTTCTAGTGTCTGCCACTGGCTTGTTAGGTTTTTAGGACTCTCATATCTCGGCTGAATGTTTTGCGATGCCCATTTTGCCAACCTTGCTTGACACTCACATAGACCCTTCTTCCTAGTGAAAATCACCCTCTTTTCCTCCAGAGTCTCCTTCCCTTCCTGTGCCATCTTCCTACCCCCCAATTCCTGGAGAAGGGAGAGCCAGACCAGGAGGAGCCAGGGAAGCTGTAAATGCACCCCCTACCCTCATTGCTAGTGTAAGGGACCTTATTTTCTCAGCCATATAACAGGGGCACCATTGGCCCTATATATCAAGAATTATTTTATAAATAAATAAAGAGAACTGTTTTTACGTTTACTTATTGTGTGTGTGTGTGTGTGTGCATATGGAGTTTGGCCAGAGGAGAGTTTGCAAGCATAGCCTTCTGCCATGCAGGTCTCAGGCTAGGGATCAAAGTTAGGTTGTCAGATTTGGTGACAGGTACCTTTATGCCTGAGCCATCCTCTGTATTTTACTGAGTTACTGGGGTGGGGTAGGGGGGCAGGAAAGTAAAGCAATCCTGAAAATGTCTGTTAAGTTGAGACTAGACAGGAAGCCACACGAGTGTCCTCCTTTGTCCCTTAAGCTCCAGCACCAAGCTCTCAGACTTACCTTGAAACACGGCAGAGTCATCGGATGTCTGGGGCCTGTCTCCCTGGGGAAACTCTGGCTCCCAGTTCCCTCCCGGGAGACCTGGCTCTGGGGAGAATGCCCAGTCAGCACTTCTTTATCTCCCTGCCCCTTCAGGGAGGCTCACGGAGGAGTTTCAGCCCGGTTTCAGTCAGCTTTAACCTCATCATTCCCTCTCTGGTTTTTCATTTATTTGCTGGCTGAAACGGGTCTTACTATGTTGCCCAGGCTGTTCTGCTAGGCCCCAGTGATCCTTGTGCTCCTCCTCTAGTCTCCCCAGTACATGGGACTACAGGAATTGCAGGTGTGCACTGCCTGCATTGCTGGTTGGTTTGTTTTCTATGTGTGTGTTTGCTAGGAGTTGAAGCCAGGGCATGCTTGGTGCATGCTAGTCAAGTGCTCTACTTCTGGGTACCCCCAACCTTTTCACCTTTATTAATATTTTGAGACTGAGTCTCACCAAGTTTCCCCTGCTTACCTTGAATTCACTCTGTAGTCTAGGCAGGCCTTGAACTTGTGTTCCTCTTCATCAACTTCTTGATTAGCTCGGATCACGGCCCTTGTACCACAAGACCTGTCTCAGTGCCTGCTTTTATGAACAATCTTAGAACTGAGTTTGTGTGCTGTTTAAAACCCTGCCTTGAAGCCTGGTGGTGGTGGTGCACACACCTTTAATCCCAGCACTTGGGAGGCAGAGGCAGGAGGATCTCTGAGTTCGAGGCCAGCCTGGTCTACAGAGTGAGTTCCAGGGCAGGCACCAAAGTTACACAGAGAAACACTGTCTCAAAAAACATAAACATACAAACAAATAAGTAGATAAATAAAAATAAAATGAAACCCTGTCTTGCGTTGGAGAGATGACTCAGTGGTTAAGAGCACTTGTTGCTTTTGCAGAGAACCCAGGTTCAGTTTTAGCATCCATATGGCAACTCGCAGCTGTCTGAAACTCCAGTTAGTTCCAGGGGATCTGATTTCTTTAGGATCCAGGTACCTATGTGGGGCACATCTAAAACACTCAAACACATGCATTTAAAAAACAAAACAGACTGCTTTACTTTTTATATAAATGTGTATGAGTGTTTTGTCTGTCTGTCTCTGTGTGTGTGTGTGTGTGTGTGTGTGTATGTATGTATGTATGTATGTGTGCTACGTGTGTCCATATCCACAGAGGCCATAAGAAAGCACCAGAACCCTTTGAATTGGGGTTGTGAACTGCTATGTGGAAATTGAACCTGGGTCCTCTGCAAGAGCAGCAAATGCTCTTAACAGTGAGACCATTTCTACAGCCCTCTGCCTTGCATTGATGTCTGCATGTCAGGGGAAACAGGTCTTCTTTTAGAACTAATTTTTGTTTCATTTTAAAATTTATCTGTTTTATGTGTAGGAGTGTTTTGCCTGTGTCTTTTATACCACTTGCATGCAATGTCCAAGGAGGTCAGCAGAGGGCATCAAATCATCTAAAACTTGAGTTAGGAATGGTTGTGAGTTGCATGTCGGTGCTGAGAACCCAATCAGGATCCTCTGCTAGAGCAAGTGCTTTTAACCGCTGAGCCATCTTTCCAGGCCCCAGACTAACTCTTCTTGAGTCTGGGACTCTGGGAAGCCTTGTTTACAATAGCAAACCTGGACTGACAAACAAAATACAGTCTGCAAGAGGCTCAGTAGCACCACTGCTGCAGGTTGAGTATTCCTTAACAGAAGTGCCTGGGAACAGACGTGTATTAGATCTTGAACCCTGTCCCCAAATTGGGAATATCTGCAAATGTATAATAACATATCCTGGACAGGGAACCCTCGATCAAACATAGAAGTCATTTGTTCATCACACCTTAGCCACATACTCTGAAGGTAATTTTACTTATTTATTCCTATGTGCATGAATACTTGCATGTATGTATGCATCACATGTATGACTGGTACCCTCTGAGGCCAGAAGAGGGTGTTGGATCTCCTGGACCTTGAGTTACAGCTGGTTGTAAACTGCCATGTGGGTGCTGGGAACTGAAAAGACCTGGCCCTTTGTAAGAGCAGCCAGTGCTCTTAACTGCCAAGGAGTCTCCAGAGCTCCTTGCGCACTGTTTTTAATGTGCCTGTGTTTTCACTGTGACCTGTTATATGAGGTCACGTGTGGAATTTTCAGCATTGTAGCACCATATGAGAGCTCATGGTATCTGAGGTTTTCAGATGAGAACCCAGGCAGGCTTGTGTTTGAGTGTTGTCTTGTTCGATAGCCTTAGGCAAGCAGGACAGTTAGGAACAAAGGGTGCTGTGTTTCTGAAAGGAGGAGGAGGAGGAGGAGGAGGTGGTAGGTGCTAGGGGAGGGAGAGTGTATTGCTGGGGAGAGCTGTGAACCCCTTCCCTTCCTGCTGTAGGCAAACAGAACTGCCTCCGTCACCCTGTTGAATGACAGCCGGGCCGTGAGACCCACAGGCATAATTTGTTGATCAGGTTCATTTATTATTTGCTGGAAACCAGATCAGATGACCTCTTTCTCTGGCCCATCCACTGGCATATGAAAATGGCTCTGTTATTTGAGACCATTATTCTTCCCTTCCATTATCCCATTACATCTGTTACCCACAGCAGCAAGACTGTGCGCCCTGTTACGGGGATGCTGCGGAAAGGGCTCCAGCCCGATGCCTAGTTGGCTGACCTTATTTAAATTCATCCAAATTACGGGACTCTGATATACTGTAACCTGTTTTTATGTTTTTGTTTTGTTTTTTAAAAGATCTTCAGAATAAGATAATTAGAACACTCTGAGAATCCAATTTTTTGCTGTCTGGACAGCTGATTTGAAATTTAAAAAAAATACATCTTACCTATTTAAGTTTTGGGTGTGGGTGTGCATGCCATGATACATGTGTCCAGGTCAGAGGATAACTTGCAGGAGTTGGTTTTCTCCATGGGGGCCCAGGGGATCAAGTGTAGGTTGTTAAGCTTGGAGGCAAATACCTCTACCCACTCACCAGCTGCTGGGCTTAGAAACACTAAAGGGGTCACAGATGTGTTCAGCGCTGTATATCTTGATGATAGTGTAGAAATCTTAGATATATATATGCCCTCACCCTAAAACAAATGGCATGCAGGGCTGGGGAGATGGCTAGAAAGTGCTCTCTGTACAGCCATGAAGACCTGGGTCCAAGTCCTCAGAACCAAAGTGAGGCTGAGCATGGAAGCTTGTGTCTGTAACCCCAGTGATCCTACAGTGAGATGGGCAGTGAGGCAGTGGTCACTCGAGGGCCAGCTAGCCTGGTGTTCACAGGAGGTCACCCTACACACACATCCCTGCAGGATGCACACACATACACACGCTCCCATAGTGTGCACACACATGCACACGTTCCCACAGTGTGCACACACATACACACGTTCCCATAGTGTGCACACACATGCACACGTTCCCACAGTGTGCACACACATTCCCACAGTGTGCACACACATGCACACATTCCCACAGTGTGCACACACATGCACACATTCCCACAGTGTGCACACACACGCACACATACAAGAACTTGGTGAATAGCTGAGCTTAGAGACTTTGGGTTAGGGCCTTGGATGCCCTCACTGGGATTTAGTTTCTTTTGTTTGTTTGTTTCGTTTATTTTTGCTATGTGTACTGTTAATTCTCCTGGAACTAGAGTTTCTGATGGTTTGTGTCACCTGACATGGGTGCTGGGAGCCAAACTTGGGTCTTCTGTAAGAACAGTTCATGTTGTTGACTGCTGAGCCTTCTCTCCAGTCCTCTCACTGGGGTTTCTAACTGAAACCAGGTAGGGTTTTCTGTCTCTATGAAGAAAAAGCCCAAGTGTGTTTTGGTTTCCTCCAAAGGCTTGAGAACCAACAGGTAGTGGTGACGGAACGTGGCAAAGTGCAGGTGGTGGCCTGTGAACCAGATTGATCATGAATGTATTTGCACACGGCCCCTGTCCGCCAAGATACTGGGTGGTCACGATGGGAAGTAGATCCCTGTGGAGATCCACTGGAAAATAAGAGACATGGTTTCCTGATACCCTTCATCCTCTGGTTGAATTTAGAACATAACATTGAAAAACAACTCAAAACATTAAAGATTTAAAGGAAAAAAAAAAACCCTGGTAATTCTCTAGTAAAGGATGAGGACGGCACACAGGCTATTAAGGACTAAAATCTCAGGTTCCTGTGTACGCGCTGGTTGTCAGATCTGTAAAGACACAAAAGCTGGGGTTTAAAACGCTGCAGCTTCATGTCTTCACTTTGGCATGTTCATCAGCGACAACCAGACTTTTTGCAATTAGGAGCCTCGCTCCAAGCTTCACCCTCCTCAACTTTGACAGGAGTCCCATGAGTTGTGCAATAAATCACTGGCTTATGACCTGTGTCCTAGAAGTGCAGGGAGGTGATGTCATGGCATGCCACAATGCCCCTGGGTAGTGAGAGGCGCAGCCATTGTGTGCAGCTCTGTGCACTTGCAGGCGTGTGCTGAGACATGCCGTGGTCCAGCAGCCTTCTGTAATGAATGGCAGTTTGCAGCTCTGAACCATAGAGTTTGTTTCATTGTTCTGCCAGGTCCGGTTATGTAACTGGTGGCAGATGTCTGCATTAAAGGCCATCAGCAGTGTGTTTGCTGAGACTGAACGAGTGTTAACCATCTCTAGACCCTGGCCAAAGTACATAAGCCATCCCTTTCCTATTGGTGACAGCACTTGAGGTTCCAGACCCCCCTGTCATATGTTCTGAGACCATTTTGGCCTAGGTTTATGCCCCAGCAGGAATCCTGTAAGTGGGGAATGTAAAATTGGAAAGGATTTGACCACATGCTGAAGTTCAGTCCTTGTTATTTTACAATACAGTTTTCTTCATTTTTCTCTGCTGCTACAGAGCTGCATGGCAAATCAAGGGATGGCTGACCCAGGAACCATCAATAGCACTTGAGAAAGCATCCAGGGAGCAGTAGCTAGAAGCAGAGGTGGGGAAGAGGACCCTGAAAGAGGCCAGCAGGAGGGGTGCTTGCATGCTAGGGGGAAGGGTGAGATCCTTCCTGCTGGGTGATCAGCTAGCACCCCCAGCTACCACTCCCGAAATAGATGTGACCTTGCTCCCGTCTTTCCAGCCAACTTCTGAATCCTGAGAGCATAATGTGTGTTTTTGAGTGGATCTTGGGAGAAAGTAGCCAGCCTGTGGAAGCAGGCCAGGGGCAGGCGAGTTGCCTATTTGTGCAGATCTCTCTGGCTTCTGGAAGGTACAGGCTTACCAACCAACAGAAGCACATTCTTTAGAAAGAAGACAGGCTTCCAAAAACACCATCAGAGTTTGTTGCCCAAACATCTCAGGTTCTTCCTGAACACTGGGAACCAAGGAGGTTTGGAAACACACTGTCTTCATTTTCAGTACTAGAAACCCCAAACTTCCGGCTCAGGAAAGTGGGGGTGGCTCCTGGCATTTTTCCTTTTTCTTTTTTCCTTTGGCCAAGAAAAGGGCTGGTACTTTCTCCGTGGTAGTGCTTCCACCTGTTGTCAGTCAGTGGTACTACACTCTAGCTTCCGTTCACTAGGTGCCCTTCTTTCCTGATGCCTGGGTTTGGACCCAGGACCTCCCTTAATACCAGGCATGCACTCTGCACTGAGCGACACACCTGGTCCAGTGGCTGCAGTTTAAAAACATCTGGGATGCATTTTTTTTCTTTTTTAAATTGTAGTCACAATATGAGAGCGTGAAGACACCAGCTATCTAACTTGGGGACTCTGCATGCCACATCTTTGCTTTGTTTCTTGGGGGCTCTGGGCCAAGCTCTGAGATAACAGATTACAGCCTTTGAGCAGTGGTTGCAGAGAACCAGCATTTGCCACTCCTCATCCTCCCACCCCTCAGGTCTCTTTCTGTAGACCAGGCTGGCCTTGAACTCACAGATCTGCCTGCCTCTGCCTTCTGAGTGCTGGAATTAAAGATATGTGCCTCCACTGCCCCGCTGCCACTTTTTAAAAATTATCCTTTTGTTGTTTTTAAATTATATTGTATCATTTCAAGCAAGTTTTACATTTAAATGTTTGATCATATTCTTCCCTCCTCTAGGTTCTTCTAGCTCCTCCCTCCCTCCCCCAACTTTAAGTTCTTTCTAAAATAAATAAAACCCAATAAAATACCCCCATCTAAAGCAAGAAAACAAAACATCAAAACAGAAAACAAACTGTAACCAAATAAAAGCATTTAAAAAAAAACCCAAAATAAACTTGAGTCTATAATATGTTGGTTGCCTGCTCCTAAACTTGAGGCTGCTGTGCAGTAGATGCTATACCTAGTGTATAGTATAGTATAGTGTATAGTGGCGAACACCGATTTTCCCATTCCCAGCAGGTATAGTTCAGCTGTTAGCCTTCACCCTAGTGGCTAGGTTTTCTTTCATTCGTTCATCATTTATTTAAAAATATAACAAAACAAACTATAATAAGATAAAACAAAAGCCTTCACATTGAAATTAGAAAGGACAAACCAGTGGCAGGAAAAGACCCTAAGAGAAGACATAAGAGTCAGAGACCCACTTGCTCGAACACTCAGGAGTCCCATGGAAGCACTAAGCTGGAAGCCATGATATTTCTGCAGAGGACCTGGTGCGGGCCCTGTGCATGCTGCCTGGCTCTTCCCGCTTTCTCTGCCTCCTCTTTTATAGCTGTTTTTTCCTGTCTTGGTTAGTTGTTGTAGACATGGTGGCTAGTAGAACTTGCCTGGCTAGTTGGGAAAAGAAGCAAGGATGTATGGGGCGAGGCTGTGGCGGGAGACCCAGACAAATCAGCCCCGAGGTACTTTTGTACCAGGCAGAAAGTAAAGGCTTAGAGACCTGTTCAAAGACAGTTGGTGCTAACAAGTATTTAAGGGGTATTTAGTGTTAGGAGATGCAGTTCACTGCGTGTGTGTGTGTGTGTGTGTGTGTGTGTGTGTGTGTGTAGGTCAGAGGACAACTTGTAGGAGTTGGTTCTACTGTGTGGGTCCCTGTGGATTGGACTCGGATCTCCAGGCTTGGTAGAAAGTGACTTTATCCACAGTTATCTCAATGACCCTGATAGGCTTCTGGTTGTGGATTGGGAAGGAAGGGGAATGTTCTGGAATTCTTTTTTGAGACATTCAGCCTGTGTGCAATTAGCCTGATGGTGTTCTAGGCTGGGGAAGCAGCAATTAGAATCAAGGTCCTGAAAACCCTGGAGTTTAAGTGCCAACGCCAGCCCATCCACACCTATAATGTGCTTCATGCCTAGTTGTTCTCAGCCAGATACCAACTGAATGGACAGAGACCTTGAACGGTAGAGACCAGAAGTCTGTTGGAGACCCAGAGTGGTTGAGAGGCCCAGGACGGCTGGGAGGAGGAGGGAAGTGCAAGTTGGCAGAGGCTGGACTTTCTTTGTCTACTTGATGATTTATTCTTTTTACTTTGTGCATACAAGTGCTTTGCTTGTGTGTGTGTCTGTCTATGCACTGTTTGGTGCTGGTGGAGGCCAGAAATAGGGCATTGGATTCCCTGAAGCTGGAGTTATGGTTGTGAGCCACCACGTGGGTACTGGAACCAGACGTGGTCTTCTGGAAGAGAAGCCGGTGTCTTTAACTCCTGAGCTACCTCTCCAGTCCTGGTGGTGGTGGGTTTCCAAAGTTGTCTGCAGCTTGGACTTGAACCCAGCTTGGGAGTCTGTGTATCCAACAAAAGTGCTCAGTGCTGATCTGGCAATATCATGTGGACGAACCTCACTAAGGAAGCAATGCTGTCTGTGCGTGCAGGTGCTCGGCTCAGGGGTTGCCTGATAAAGGCAGAGTAGCTGAGACAGCAAAATGGGACTCCATCCTTCCAGGAAGTAATGGGGGAATTTGTTAAACAGCGGCTAACACCTGCCTAGAAAGTACTGGCGGCTGTTTTTATAGGTCAACACTTAATGATGTAGGAAAAACTTAGCCGTCACATGAAGTAAAGTCAGCTTATTAGTTTAGTTTTTATAGAAATAAAGTGTGGCAGAGCTCGGTGAAGCAGCGCATTCTTGTGATCCTAGCACTTAGGGCGCTCAGGCAGGAGGATTGCTGCAGGTCAAGGCCAACTTGATATAAGTTCCAAGCCAGCCATAGCTACCTAGCAAGACCTTGCCTCAGCAGCAAAACAAAATAAGAACAGAAAGTACGCGAGTAAAGTTATAGAAGAAGGAGCGGGATGTTTTTTGGGGGGGAACTTGGAGTCAGGGCTGGGGATGTAGCTCGGTTGGTAAAGTGCTTACTAAGCATGCACGGAGCCCTGCTTGTCCTCCAGCATCACATAAGATGGGCATGGTGGTGAATACTTGGGAGATGGGGGCAGGAGGGTCAGCACTTCAAGGTCATCTCCAGCTGCATAGGAAGTTTTGGCCTGAGCTACATGAAACAGGAGTCTTAAAAAAGAAAAAAACAATAAGAATAAGAAAATGGGAGTGGGGAGGAGTGGGTATCTTTGGGAGGCAAGGTCACAAATGATTTTATTTTCTTTGAGTTTATCAATATTTTTTACATGACCTCCTAGGAATAGGCATTAATTTTCTCTGTAAGGAAAAGAGAGAGCTGACAGGATGGCTCAGCAGGTAAAGCAGCTTACCTGCAAGCCCGATGTCCTGAGTTTATCCTTGCAACCTACGTGGTAGAGAGAGAGAGAGAGAGAGAGAGAGAGAGAGAGAGAGAGAGAGATAGTTTACTCGCTGACACACTGGCACTCTTGTCTCCTCAGCAGGAGCAGCCGAGTATCCAGCATGCTGTCCCGACGTCTTGGTAAGCGCTCCCTCTTGGGAGCCCGGGTCTTGGGACCTAGTGCTTCTGAGGTGCCACTGGGGGCCAGCCTGCCCTTGGAGCCACAGGTAGAAGTACCGGAAGGAGCCACACCCCAGCCCTCACTCACCTCTAAGGACCTTGTGTGCCAGGAGCAGCCCAAGGAGGTCCTCAAGACTCTGGGAACCTCAGGCCACCCACAGGTGGCCTTTCAGCCTGGACAGAAGGTAGGTTGATGCTAACATGGACAGGTACCCTCTCTGAGTGTTGGGATTGGCAGACTAGCGGTACCTAAGTGATGGGCTGGAAGTCCTATAAACTGGGGCTCTAGACAGAGAATATGCTGTCATTTCAGACCAGGGCTTCTCCATGATTGTCATGTGGAGTAAAAAGTGGCCAGGCATTCTGGGATGCTCAGAACCTCAGGCCAAAGCATGGCCTCAGCTCAGTGGCTTCTTGTCTGCCTCAGTTCACAAAATTAGGCAGCCAGGAGAAGGACCTTTGGCACAGGTGCCAGAGAAGAGGTGTAGTCCAGATCTGATAAGAACTGTTTTTTTTTTCTTTCTTGCATCCCCTGGCCATAGATGGACCCTTGGTCACCTAGGCCTGATTTATCACTAGATCCAGATTCACAGGGCTTCTGCCCTTACCTTCTCCAGGGACCACCTACAGAGACTTGGCCTTTATCTTCCATGAAGCTTGGTGTCCCCTAGACTTTTGTCCTTATGAGATAAGGTAGCTTTTCAATTTCAGGTATCCTGATGAGAGAGCAGTCTGCCCCCTCCCTTTCCAGTGCATACAGGGGAGAATGGGACTTAGAACCCTACAGGAGAAAAGCAGTGAGTCAGAGGTATTTACGAGTTCAGAGGCAAGGAGAGGGGCATGAGCAACTGAAGGATGCATAGAGATTTAGGGTTCAGAGAAGGTGCTGGCCTGCTCGCTGCCTTCTAGGGTGGAAAGTGGATGCGGAGCTGTACGAGGAAGCTTTGGTCCCGTGTGGCTAGTCCGAGAGCGTGGGTGGGCAGCAGGTGTCTGGGAATCTCTGCTCTCCCCTGGCCCGTTCAGGCTGCTTATAATGGAATACCCAAGGCGGGGAAATGTGTAGACAGTAGTTTATTTTGGCTCAAACTTGTGGAAACAGGGAAGTCTGAGAGGAGGATGAGGATAGGAGACTGCAAGGGTTCTGCACCTTGGCTTATCACAGTTCACACTCTCCCTGCCCGTCATCCCACTCTCTGGATAATCCTGTCCTGTTGTGACAGGGCCGTTGAGAGAGCAGCAGTCCTCATGACGTCCACTCACACTACACCCCACTTCCTGACCCTGGTCTTGGGGAGGGAGTAAGTGTCTAACGTGCACACTGGGGGTGTCTGCCAGATCTTAGCACGCACACATTAGAGATGAGCGTATCAAAGCACAGACTGCAGCAGGCAGCCTGATTCCCAGCACCGAGATCTCTACGGGTCCCGAGTGTTGACCATGGGCCATCATTCCCCTGCAGGTCTGTGTGTGGTATGGGGGTCAGGAGTGCAAGGGCCTGGTGGAGCAGCACAGCTGGGCAGAAGACAAGGTGACAGTGCGACTGCTGGACCAGAAGTTGCAGATTTGCTGTAAAGTGGAAGAGGTGTGGCTGGCAGAGCTGCAGGGTACCACGTCCCAAGTGCCAACCTACAGACCCGTGTCTCGGAACATCGATGTCCCAAAGAGGTATGGAGGGTTATAGATACGGGCTGGGACGTGTGGGGTCTTGGGTCCCTGCTTGCTGGGATAGTGACACTAGAGAGAGAAGAGGCATCCTTTGAAGGAAGCCTAGGTAACACCCTTCCTTCTCCAAAACTCTATTAGGGGTTACATCTAGTTGGTTTGGTGGAGGTTTAAACTCAGCTCCTAATTTTTCACGAGAAGAGACAGGAACAGATGAGACAGAGTGCCAGCACCGGCTCCATACAGTGCGGAGACGAATGGTTTCAGCCTTGTGGGCCAAGCAGACTCCATCATTGCTACTTGGTGCAGCAGCCACAGACATAAAAGCCTGTAGGCATGCCGTGCGCCAGTGAAAACCAATCAGTCCCCAAACTTTCCTGTGACTCACTATCGTTTGTATCATCTGTCAAGGAGTGAAATGCTTTTGATTCTGAAATAGCATTTGAAAAGGTAAAGCCATCCTTTGTTGGCTTAAAACTGGACAGGCAGGCCAGCAGGTTGTGTCTGGAGCATGGTCTGATTCTTCACTTGGGTGCTAAGAACCATGGGGTAAAGAATAGATACTCCACTTTGGAGCTTAATGGTAGGATGTGCCCTGGGACTGTAGATCCTGATGTGCACCTAATGGTCTATCTATATTGATCTTTTAAGATTTAAAAGGAAAATCTGGGACTGGGAAATGGCTCGGTAGGTCTGAAGCATTTTCTGTGCAAGCCCAACAGCCTGAGTTCTCTGCCTGGGACCCCTGTAAAGGTAGCAGGAAGAGCCTACTCCACAGAGCTTTCTCTGACCTCCACTTGTATGCCAAGGCATGAGCACACTAAAGCTCACACAGCGTGCACAAGCACAATAATATTAAATAAAAATGAAAAGCAAGAAACTTGGCCAGCTGAGGCTGTTTTCCATGCAAGATATGCAAACAGCTAAACTCTATTTCACCCACTTCTGTGGGTGTGGGGGCTGTTGGTAGACCAGGCGGTTTAAAACTTATTTTAAATTACATGTGTGTGATTTAAATTAGTATGTGTACATGCTATGGCGCACGTGTGGATGGCAGAGGTTGACTTTCAGGAGTCAGGTCTCTTCTCTCTGGGTACTGTGCACTGAACTCAACTAGCCAGGCTTGGCAGCAAGCACTTTTCCCCACTGAGCTATCTTGTTGGCCCAGCAGAGACCCACTGTCTTAAGACCAGAGGGACAGCATCGTATCCAGTGGAAGACCAGCAGAGAACTTATTTTTCTATTCTGAGGAAGTGAAAACACAAAGACCATGTAATGTTTAATATGTTGACAACTTTGGTCCATCTGGTCAAACCCAGCTGCACGGTTTGGTAGACACCGTGTATAAATATGAGCGAATATAGTCCTTTGAAATAGGCAAGCCACTGGCAGTTGATTATATTCTAATTTCCCCCAAATACTTTAGATTTCGGATAGTGCTTATTTTACTTACAAATCATGTAACTATGGATTTAAAGGAGAGAAAAGAAAGCACACGTAAACTCCCGTGCAGCCTGTTTAAAGCATGGAGCTTAACAGTGGGAGATGGTTTCATCTGGTTATTTATTTTACCCCAGTTTGTTTGCTCACTGACTTATGTAATAGGTTCTGTTGACATTCAGAAGCTAACAGAATGCCGTGTTTATTTTGGCAGAGGGGAGAGAGAAATCCATTAGTGTAATTGTTTCCTCTTAAATTTGAATATAAGGCAGGGGAAGGAGGTAGTTTTAGATTGTAGTGGGCATTCTTTATTCCATGCTTCATCTTAGCATTCTAACTCTTCTCGCCACTCCCAAATAAAGTGTTCCATTTCAAGTTATGGGATTAGAAGGAGAGTTGGGGAGAGCGGTACTATCTCAGGTGTCGGCCCTGGTTTAAATGGGGGGGGGGGGCACCTGTTCATCTTGGGCTCCTTGAGACACCACCCAGAGCAAGCACTTTCCACGTTTGTTGCTTTACTTTCCATTGAGCTCATGCTGGTTGGTTGGGTGGGAGATCTGAGGCAACAGCATAGCAGTGTAAGGGGATCCCATGAAAATAAGTAGATATGGAAGCTTAATCTGTGAGCCCAGGAAGTAACGTGCTCCCCACCCACTTGACTGCAGGAAGTCGGATGCCGTGGAGATGGACGAGATGATGGCCGCAATGGTGCTGACGTCTCTGTCTTGCAGTCCTGTTGTGCAGAGTCCTCCTGGGGCGGAGCCCATCTTCTCTGGTGAGCAAGCGGGGTTGCACTGGTTCCTGGTCGGGCAGAGGCTCATGACCGATGCTCTTTCTTTCCAGCTTCTGATGCCAGGCCATTGGGTTCTGGAGGCTCTCAGGACTGTTGGTCAGAGGCTCAGGTTCCTCATCGGAGCAGAAAGTCCTTGGGGTTTTGTGACAGTGACTGAACTTAGCACTCAGCCAAGATGAGCACTCAATCAAGTTCCGTGGGAGCCTGGACAGGGCCTGCAGGAACATTTATTTAGTTCGCAAAAGCAGAACCATGCTTGGCAGTCCCCCTAGTGGTTTCTCATGATCAATACTCACTTCTGAGTAAGTCAGCCTCATAAGTTAGCGTGAGTTTTCAGGCCAAATACCTGAGCTGAAGTCTCAAGTATGGTTGCTTTATATAAACCGATAGTATAGTGGGTAAAGGTGCTTGCTGCCGAGCCTGACAGCCTGTTTGATCCCTGGGACTCACATGGTGAAAGAAAAGAATCGACTCCCCTAAGTTAGTTATCCTGTGACCTCTACTTATGCACCACATCTCTGTCTCTCTCTCTCTCTCTCTCTCTCTCTCTCTCTCTCTCTCTCTCTCACACACACACACACACACACACACACACACACACACTCCACAGATACTGTAATAAAAAGTCCCTAGTAATATGACTTCAGGTTTATAGATGCAAACAGAAATCTTCTGATTATAATCCCGAGATGCTTCCCCAGCACTTGGGAGGGCAGCATGGAAACTCCTTATCTGCTGGTCCTAAAAGCTATTTAAAAGTCTGTAGGAGAATATGGAGCTAGTTCTAATTCACACGGAGAGAAAAGTGGCCTTTACAAGTGTCCCTCATAAATAATCTCCTTTTTAAAAAAATATTTTTATTTATTTATTATATATACAATATTCTTTCTGCCTGTATGCCTGCAGGCCAGAAGAGGGCACCAGACCTCACTACAGATGGTTGTGAGCCACCATGTGGTTGCTGGGAATTGAACTCAGGGCCTTTGGAAGAGCAGGCAATGCTCTTACCCTCTGAGCCATCTCTCCAGCCCCAAATAATCTCCTTTGATTGAAAGCCAATTTAATTATTCCATCCAGAGGCTATTGCCACACTTTGGGACACCTAGTGGTGAACCCCAGCAGTGCAGCTGCTTTAACGTGCACAAAGACCCAGAGCAGGGATGCTAAATTCTTAAGTCCAAGAAGTTGAGTCAACAGATTCAGGAAAGGAGCTGAAGGGGGTGGGGGAGACAAGGCTGTTGTTCCCTCTTGGGCCCATGTTCATGGGTCCATGATCAGTTGCTTTGGATGCTTCTCGAGTTCTGCCCTGAATATTTACTATTTTAAACTCTGTGAGTCGCGATGGGAATCTCTCAGTTTCCAGGAAGAGCAAGTGATGAGAGTTTTAAGATTGGGCAGGGGTACCTGGGGAGGAGGGGATCTTTATCCAGAATCCCATTTGGGCAAGCGTCTCCAAAAAGTAAAGAGAACCTTGTTTGGAAACATGGAACCTTGGAGTTGGCCCAGCCTTCAGGATCTGTCCTGATTCCTTAGGGTGTGGCAATGTGTCTTCAGGCCTAGGGTCAGGAGACTCTGAATGTCTGGATAGGAGCTGGGCTGCTGGGAGCATAAGTTTTTTGTTTTTGGTGTTTTTTTTCTATCTTTCTTGCTGCTCCCATGTATTAGACTTTCAGATCATCTTATGCGATTAATTGTCCAGCTTGAGTCTGAAGCAGCCTACAGACCCATCAATCAAAAAAGTAAAAAAAAAAAAAAAATCGAGGCTTGGGGTTTCTCTCAGTGATGACCCATGTGGCCATGGCAGAAAATGTCCACCAGGCAGAACAGTTATAGCACCAAAAATTGCCATAGCGTTTGCACCTCCCCCATCTTGTAGCTCAGGAAGAAACTTCTTTAATAATTAAAATTTTAGTAATATTTTGATTTTCACCATTTACTTGCTCCCTTCTTCTCTCTGTTCCTGGGGACAAGCCCCCTGAGTGTCCTTTCACCTCTCTCTGGCTAGTTTCCCGTGCAGCCTGCGGTGACCCGTGGAAGGAGAGCGGTGACGTATCAGACAGCGGCAGCAGCACTACCAGCGGGCACTGGAGCGGGAGCAGTGGCGTCTCCACCCCCTCGCCTCCCCACCCTCAGGCCAGCCCCAAGTACCTGGGTGACGCCTTTGGGTCTCCCCAAACCGATCATGGCTTTGAGACGGATTCCGACCCGTTCCTGTTGGATGAACCAGCCCCACGCAAGAGGAAGGTAGGTGACTGGTGAGCACGTGGGGACAGCCATCCCCAGGGGAGCAGGGACTCCATGGGTCCCGGGTGCTTCTAGTTTTCCTTTGTGGCACCTGTTGGTGAAATCCCTAGACTGAGGCTGCTTCCTTTTCCTTTTTGGGGGTGTGTATGTTTGTGGGTGTGCATGCACCTGGAGGCCAAAGATCAACCTCAGGTATTGTCTTGAGGTGCCGTTCATCTCTCCCACCTCATGCCATCTTAGTGTTTGAGATAGGTTCTCACTGCTCTGAAGCTCACCAATAGGCTAGGATCTACTGTCTCTGCCACTCATTGAGATCACAAGTGTACGCTACTATGTGTGTGTGTGTGTGTGTATACACATATACACATATATATATATATATATACACACACATACACACACACACATATATATTAATGTGGCCACCAGGTACTCTCAGGTTCTCTTGGGCATGTTTCTATGCTCTCTGGGAGCCCCCTACCTGGAGGTTTTTCTTTTGGGTCTGGCGGAGGATGGCAGCCAGCTGAAGTCCTCATCAGGTGACGAGAGAGGCCAGAGAGGATGCACACACCCTGGTTACTAAGACTTCTTTCTCCCCCCTAGAACTCCGTGAAGGTGATGTACAAGTGCCTGTGGCCCAGCTGTGGCAAAGTTCTGCGCTCCATCGTGGGCATCAAACGGCACGTGAAAGCCCTCCACCTGGGGTAGGTCTAGAGCTCAGTGCCTCTTGCCTAAGGTGCCTGTTAGGTGTGCCTCCACCCTGCTAACTCCACAGGACTCGCAGCCCAGAGGCTTCTAGTGAAATGGCTTGCTACAGGCACTGCCCGGTCCCCCTCCCTGACCACTGAATGTATGATGCCTTCGCTGGGCAGGGAGACTCTTTATATCGTGGTCAGTGTTGGTGCTGTTGCCAGAGAGTTAGCTCTGTGTGTCTTGTGGTGGTATCTTCCTACCTGGTGTAGGAAGCTAGATGTTTCAGTTCTGGGTAGAAATAGAATGGTTTGGTTTAGTCACTGGTGAGATTCTGTGGCTTAGGCTTAGTGGCCAAGTTTTACTTCTGCTTCTGTAGATGGAAGTTAGGTCTATATCAGCGCCGTGACACCAACGTGAGGGTCTTATCTCTGGACAGAACCCTCAAGGCAGCTCCTCTGGCATTCACTGCCTCACTGGATGCGAGAGCATGCTATAGATGGGGTGGGCCCCGAGAGGGCTCATAATAAGACTAGGTCTGTGTTGACACATGTTCGCTGTTGTGTGAGCCCTCATGCCAGGAAGAACAGCTTCCATGGGTGGGCAGTTCTAACCCCTTATGATAGCCTCTGAGCGCAGTGCTCCTGAGTATTTTCCTGGGTACCCTCCCCAACTTCCTGGGTGGGCACAAGTGTTCACTTCCTCCTTGTACCTTTCTCTTCTCTGGCTTCAAACTAAGGCAGCGTGTTCTTAACGATGGTCGAATGTCTGTTCCACACAGGGACACTGTGGACTCTGATCAGTTCAAGCGGGAGGAAGACTTTTACTATACAGAGATGCAGATGAAGGAAGAATCTGCTCTGGCTGTGGCTGCCCCCCTTGCCCCTGGGACACCCAACGGCGAGCCAGCCCCCACCTCCCGTGTGACCAGCCCATCCCTTGCTGCTCTTTCATTGCCTCCACCCAAAGTCCAGTCCTCTGGCTCTGAACACCCTGGCCTGGAGTCTCCCCTGCCTTCAGTTGCACTCAGCAAGTCAGCTCCTGGCTCCTTCTGGCACATTCAGGCTGACCATGCATACCAGGTTTGGAACAGGCGTATGCGGGGGCTTAGCCTGGGATCTCAGTGGTCACTGGCTGTCAGAGCGCAGGTCTCTGCACACCTTATTAAGACTGAGCCTTTTGGCTGAGTTGTTAATCTTACTTCCACAGAGAAGGAAAGGAAAGACTGGGATATAGGCCAGTTGGTAAAGTTGCTCACTGAGCATGCGCAGGGCCCTGGGTTGCTCTAAGCATAAACCCAGTGTAAGGCACACAGCACACACTAGCCCTCAGGGTGGAGACAGGAGGAATAGTTCAGGGTCATCCTTTCCTACTTGGGGAGTTTAGAGCCAGCTTGGGCTACATGCAAACTCTGTCTCAAAATCAGCAGCAGCAAACACTGAGACACTCAGTGCAAAGAGCAGTGCATAACAGAATGTGAACCAAGAGCTGTCACTTCCAAGGCCGCCTAGAAGAGTGGACAGGGTCACGCAGGGCTTCCCAGGCAGCTGCTTAGATCATTGAATGGTGCTGCTCTGAGCACCTACTGGATGTCAACACTGGGTTAGGTAAGCCTTCCAGTTAGACTGGGGCATGACCTCATGACATACATGATGGAGTGGGGTTAGTTGGGACTAATTGTAAGTTGTCAAAGTGCCATTTCCTCGAGACACGGGAAGGCATGGCATAGTCCCAAAGGAGAAAACTCCATCATTCTCTTGGGCCTGGGGAAGTTGTCATGTGGAGGATGACAGTGTCATTTAGAATGACCTTCACCCTGCAAGCAAGGCTCCCATTCCCGTATGCTGGTTTAGTTTATAATTTGACTTGAGCAGACCTGACCAGTGTGCAAGTTAGTAAATAAAAAGTAGTGCTTCCAGCCAGGTGTGCTTGTCATACTTAAAATGCTGGCACCTGGGAGGTCAAGGTCAGCTTGAGCTACATAGTAAGGGCAAAAATACCACCACAACAAAACAAATCAAAATAAAACAAAACCCCTAAACCAATGATACTTTCAGTGAGAAAAAGTACAAAATAAGCAGGCTATCCTCATTAGAATTCGTGGTCCAGAGATAGACCTAAATCAGACATCCTTGCCTGTACCTGAGGAGTTGCCTGGCAGTTCTCTGTCCTTTCTCGGAAATACTACTCAGACTTAGAGGGCTTTGGAAGTTTTGCCTGAAGCACGTTCTCCGTAGGTGACCCAGCCACTGACTACCACCCTGTAAGGACTAAATCATGGGGTTGGCATGTAAGCAGCCCCGAAGGGAGGGCTACAGAGTAAGATCAGCGCCTCTCAGGAAGAAGGAAGCTGTGCTGATGATGGATTAAATGGCTTTGAGGCTGCTCATGGTAAAACCTATCTAGCCGTCTTGGTGTTTTCCAGGCTCTTGCCTGGGCAGAGCTCCTCCTTCGATTGCTAATGGGAAGTTACTGGAACCTGAGGCAGTTGAATTGGAGCACAGACTAACACACTCCTGTCTCTGCAGGCTCTGCCATCCTTCCAGATCCCCGTCTCTCCCCACATCTACACCAGCATTAGCTGGGCTGCTGCCCCTACCACCACCTCCCCGCTCTCTCCGGTGAGTGTGAGCTTCCATACCTCCAAAGCTCTTGCATACACCCCCAGGGCTGGAGGACACAGCACATCCCTATACTTTATAAAGATCATCTTGTATCCTCCTCTATCTGGCAACAACTCCTCTCAGTAGCTAGGAGGGGTCTTCACGGGGAGTCAGGGTGGAGTAGTTCCTTCCTTAGAAATGTACTGGACAAGGGTAAGCTCACTCCCTTGCTCTGTGAATGTCTGAGTGCTTGTTAGAGTTCTGATGCCTAGATGAAAGGAAGGGAGAACAAGAAGGAAGACCACTCGGAGGCTGTGTGGGCTGCACCAGAAGTCTCAGACCACTATGAACTTGTACCCATGACTCTGAACTGAAATAGATTGGAAGTCATTAGAACCACATATGGGTGACTCTAGTTTCAAGTGTCTGCCACAGAGAAGTATCACACGTGGCAGAACCTAGTTGACAGAAGGTGTCTCCATTTACACCTTGTATGGTAACTCCATCTAATTCCCCTAAAATTTTAAGGGTGACTCCTGTCTCTGGCCCTGACCTTCTTGGGGAGGCTGCATGGTCCCCTGTACCAGCACCTGTTGTGGGGCTCAGGGAGGCATGCATGTCAGAGCCCAGGGAGTTTCATTGCAGTCCTGAGGGAGTCTCATGTTCACAGCTGTGCTTATTCCCCCTCATACCCAGGTCCGCAGTCGGTCACTCAGCTTCAGCGAGCCCCAGCAGCCGCCGCCCACAGTGAAGTCTCACCTGATTGTCACCTCCCCACCCCGGGCTCAGAGCAGCTCCAGGTGAGCCATTTCATCCTTAGCCTTGGGGTTTCTGCCCCCTGTCAGCACTGGGGATAAATCGACCCAACTTTAGTCTCCAGGGCTTGTCCTCAGACAGAGGCTACACTGGTGGAACTGGCTCCTCTCCCCTGAGTCTCTGACTGTGGGTGCCACCAGCTTGTGCCAGAAGCCACCCCTCCTAGCTCCTGAGTGCTTGCCTGCTTATGCGTGGCCATCAACTGGGTCTAATCTCCATTACCTGATGCCACCCTCATTTCATTCCTGTCAGGAAAGCCCGTGGAGAAGCCAAGAAGTGCCGTAAGGTGTACGGCATAGAGCACCGGGACCAGTGGTGCACAGCCTGCCGGTGGAAGAAGGCCTGCCAGCGCTTCCTGGACTGAGCCTGCCTCTCCCAGCCCCACTCCTCACCCTGCCTGGCAACTAGGAGGTCTTCAGGCCTGCAGCCATCAGCAGAACACAGAGAGATATGGAGTGGATGTGGGCCGCTGGGACTCCTTTGGCTAAGATTTAACACTTAAAAACACTTTCTCCCCCTTGTGGGAATGTTTTATTTTAAAAAAAAACAAAAACGAAAAAAAAAAAGAAAAGAAAATATTTTTCCCCCTAAAATAGGAGAGAGCCAAAATTGACCAAGGGTATTCTGCAGCGAACCAGAGACCAAAGAATTATCCCCCCCCCTCCCCGCCCTCTTGGGGACTAGTTTGTGTGCATCAAAAGTAGGCCAGGATGCCTTGCCCATTTTTGTGCTGAGCTGGTGAAACATTTGCTCCTTTAATTGTTCCAGAATGGACTGTGAGCAAAATTAATTTCATTTTCTTAGAAAAAAGAAAAGCCCTTTCTGGCAGGTGGATGACCCAGGGAGCAGTAGCAGGGCTCCGAGAAAAGTAGGCAGCTGGCTGTACTTGGCGAGATGCAGGGTTACTTCTGTGGGAGCAGCCTCTGGGGACAGAAGAGGGACACCCTTTTACCATGTCAACTTTTGGATCTGGCTCCCCTCAGATGTTGGGTTGCTTGTAAGTAAACATGTGGCTTCTTCTCAAAGCCTGTCCCCCAAAACACTGAACCAAAAGGCTAATACGAATTAAGTTTGAGAATGTGGCCTTGAAACACTACCCATGAGCATCCTTCCAGCTCTGAGAGGAAGTGTGGAGGGTCTCCACAGAAACTGCTCCCACTGAGTGAAGTCCTTCCTGAGGCCTCTTCCCTCCCGTGCCACAGAGGCTTTAGAATGTCTGGTCCTGTCTGCAGTGGGAGTCTTTGATGTTGAAGCCTTCTTTCCCGAGTGGGCTCTGGGAGATCCTAGCAGACTCTGCCCACGCCTGCTGAACATGGCTTCCCAGACCCAGCCCAGGGAGTTCCACCAGGCCACCTCTCCAGGGACTGACCACTGAGGGTCTACTGGTGACATTAATTACATGGGAAACACACGTCTGCTTTTCAGTCTGAGACACACTAAGTTAAGAACCTAAGAGACTGTGTATGTGATGTGAAGGCTGTAGTGGTAGCCTGGGCTGCTGGCAGAGGGAAGAGACACGAGTGTCTTTGGTAGGGATTTGTTTTTATAACAAACCTAACCCGCCAGAGGCGGCCCTGGGTTCTTCTGCCCCTTCAACCTTATGGATAATTAAAAGCTGGCAGCAGAAGTCTCTTTTCTCTCCTTACTTCCCATGATGCTCAGCTTCCAATCTTACTGGAGAGGGGAGGGGACTATAGAGACAGAGAGACCTCACCAGGAAACTCTCCTCTCCCCTTCTTAATCCCAGTGTGGGCTAAGCCTCCACTTCAGCAGAGGCATTGTAATCCCCCAGCCTCGGTTTGGAGCGTGCAGATGTAACTGACCATAATAATTTTCTCCATTTGAATCAGGCTTCCTATGCCATTGGCTTGCCAGGCAGAGAAGGAAGAGGAAAAAGAAAAAGGAAAAAAGAAATAGATGGGATGGCTTAGAAACTGAGAGAGTTTTGATTTTGTTCAGTTCTGTTTTATTCTGTTTCTGTGCAGCCTTCCATGTTGGCAGTCGTTCTCTCTCTTCTGGCGGTGGTGGCCTCCCGCCCACTGTTGTCTCGCCCCCTCCTCCCCCGTGCTCCTTCATCTTGATGCTTTCATGTTGGTTCCTGTCACATGGTCTGGCTTTGGGTTTGGAGGGCAAGGGTGGTTTGTGAGCACACCCAGCCACCAGGCCCGCTTCCTTCATCTCTAGCTCCCTGCCTCCCAGCCCCCTGGCTTTAGAACCTGACTGGGTGAAGGTGCCACAGGTGTGCTTCTGAAACCAACAGGCCCTAGTTTGCAAGTAGTTGTCCTGGAAACTGTCTAGCCCTGTTTCCGTTGTTCGGAGCGCTCTCAGAGTTCCTTTCAGACTTGGTGCCATGTTGGGAGCGGCCTCAAATGAGTCTGCACCATTCCCAACTCCGTTCTGCAAGTCCAGGGTTACTGTCTGTGGCCAGCCGAAGTCTCAGGTACAGAGCCAAAGGGCTCTCCGGTAACACAGGCTTGGATAGATGATAAGGCTTTTAACATGGCCCTGGAAGCAGTTTTTGCCACTTCAGACAGTGCTGCCTTGTCACAGTGAGTGTATAGCTCGACGCCTTAGAGGACCCTGTGAAATTGGATATGGAAACGGATTTGGTGAAAGAAATCTGTTTTGTTACTTTCTGGTCACCCCAGGTTCTGACTTTACCAGGGGCAAAAAAAAAAAAAAAAAAAAAGTAAAAAAAAAGATTAAAGCAAAACAAGAAGGGAAAAGAATCCCATCTGTGAATTTGTCTTATCGGCGCTTCTTCCCCTCCCCCACCCCAGCCCCGCTGTCTTCCAAGTATTATTTTTACTGTTAAGATTTTTTTTAAATGTGAAATGAAATGTAATGTTTTTACAGCAATGATATGAAATATATTTTATAAGGAATAAAATGGTACATTGTCTGAGTTAGTGTGTGCCTGCACTGAGTTCTTTCCTGTTCCTACAATAAGTTGCACATGATATCACATGACACTAGGCATCGAGACCCATTCACTTATAATTTCAGCCACTTGGTAGGGACTGCAGCTCACTGGAGGAGCACTTGTGTGGCTCTAGGTTCAAAGTCCTAAAACAAATTCAAGCAGGGCCATATTTACCAGGGAGCCGACCGAGCGCTGATGGCAGTGGTGCTCAGCCTTCCTAATGCTGCAACCCTTTAATACCCTCCTCCGTGTTCTGGGACCCCCAGCCATAAAATTATTTTCATTGATACTTCATAACTGCACTTTTGCTGCTGTTATGAATTGTAAGTATCTGATATGCGACCCCCAAAGGGATCATGACCCTTTGAGAACAGCTGCTTTAACAGATGAGGCGTGGAGGTTGATATCTTGCCAAGGGTACAGACTGGGATAGGGTGGGGTGATGGCATTGGTATTGTAATCTGGGCAGTGAATGTTTTCTATGACTTATGTTAATTTTCAAAAGAGGACATATGGGCATATGTTTATGCCTGATGGAGACTGGGTTGGGAACTTGGGAGAAAATAAATGACATTCTATATATCCATCAGCTTTTCATAGCTATAATAAAATACCCGAGGTGGGCTAACTTTGAAAGCAAGAGGTTTAGAGGCTGAAAGACCAAACCCTATGGTGCAGGGTCTTGCACTGAACACATCACCTCCTGGAACAGGTGGCAATGTTGGGAACTCATACCAAGGGAGGTATCACAGTGTGAACATAGGAAGCTAGAGAGGCTGGGGTCCCTTCCTCAGGCACGACTTCCCACTGCCACCCCAAACATTATGCCTCCAGCACATCAAGGCACATGAAGGTTGGGGACCTCCCCAGACATGTCAAACCATAGCACGGTGTCTACAGAAGGGCTTCTCTGTGTAGTCTCTGCAGGGCATTGACTTTCACAGGTTGTGGACAGATGCTAGCTAAGTTGGCTTCTGTTGGCAGGGTCCTAGAAGCAGAAAGGACCCCCCACCACACACACAGACATTGGCTTATTCAACTTTAATCATTCCAAGAGCCTGTCAAGCCAGGCCACAGGAAGTTGTGGGGGATGTGTTTAAGTGTTCTAAGGACATTTGGAGTATGAAGGGGGTTGTGCTGCCCTTGTAAGAGCTATCTGGTCCCCCTCCCCTCCCCGGTATTCTCTGTGCAGTTCAGCATGGCCTCCCCTTGCCTCTTGAGAGCTGAGATTACAGGTGTGCACCACCCTGCTCAGCTCTTAGATTTTAAGGGGGTGGCTGGAGTGTGGGAAGGAGATCTGGTATCTTTCATTTTATTTTATTTTATTTTTGCATTAAGCTGGCATCCTGTTTAGGAAAGGCAGGAGCTGGAGTGTGTGCCTGTTGGAAGAGAGAGCCAGAGGAATGGAGAGCTGCTTCTGAGCTTGGCAGCCATCTCTGGGGCTGGGGTCTCAGCATTGCTGGACAGTGAAGGCCCCTTAATCTTTTGCTTTTTGACCTCAGGAAATGTGAGCAGAGTAAATTAGGCATTGTTCATAATTTACCCATTTTGCGGTGCAATTGTCCACTGGTATCTACACAGTACAATAAAACAACTGTGTGCATGATATTTATGTTATAGTAGAGAGCATAGAAATAATTTTGATACACAGAAGCTTGTATGTAGGTTATATACAAATGTGCTATTTTGCGCAATGGATGATTTTGCTACTCACAGGGGGTCCTGGAACTAGTGCCTCGAGGTTATAGACAAACAGTTGTATTCTGTCCTTCCAGCAGGGGCAAATGGACCATGAAAGCTGACTACTACATAGATACTGAACTGGTCACTTCCTCCAATTGGGTTCTCCATGTGTTTCCCGGCTGGACTTCGAGAGTCACACACCTTACCATGCTTAGTGTTGCATGGAGAAAAAAGCAGGCGGGTAGGTTCACCACTCCCTTGCTTCGGTCACAACCCGCTGGCGCCAAACCACCAGGCTCTGCATCACCTGGGAGCTGTTAAAAATATAAGTTCCTGCTGGACCCAGAGCTGGAAGGAGGGTCCAAGAGCAGCCGGATGGACGCAAAGGTTGAGAACGGCTGTCTCCCTCTCCATCACCTACCCGCTCACGCGTTCACACAGCCCTTTGCATCTGACTTCACAGTGCCCTTGCCTGTTGCCCTCGGCGTGGTCATTTCCCAGTGGTCATGTCCCAGCGTCACCTTGCGCCAACTTTATAGTCCCCATAGCTGTCTAAGAGTTTCCAGCCCCGGAGTTGCCCACCTGGCTCTCACGGTGTGTGTTTGCACCGTGCCGCATTGCCTCGTCTAAAGACAGCCAACGAGTTTATTAACCATTTGCTCAGTAGAAGTTTAATGGAGAGAGTTGTTTCAAACGATCGGTCAAAAAAGAACAGATCTTTTAGAAACAGGTTATGGCAGTGACAAGGCAAGACCCCGGGTCTGATTTCACATTCCTCTCCCCTGGCCCTGGAAGAGGGCGGAAGGTGAGGGAGAGGAAGGGCCGTGGAAATGTTAGCTGGAGGAGTTACAAAAATACACTCTGATGTAGCAACAAGGTTGTGGTGAAACATGCCATGGGGAGGGGACAACAACCGGGCAGGGGGTTGCTGTGGGTACTCAATGCCTCAGGGAAGAAGGAATCCTGACTCCTGGCCGGCACTTCTGAGTGTGGACACATGCTGTTCGGGGGGTCACCTGGATGCCTGGGGAGACAGAAAGGAACAAAATGTCAAATCCAATAGGTCCACTAAGCCATCCATCCTGTTTGCCCAAGTGACTAAAGCAACCCAAAGTGGGCCACCACAGCAAGTGAAAAAATCCCAAAGTGACCAGAAGGGGTCCTTACTCAATGCCCTCCACTTACCTGTCACTTTTGCCTACTACTGACAGGAAGGATGCGTTGGATAGAAAGGGAGGCTGATGGGCAGTGACTTAAAAGGCCCAGTGACAAGTCTTTTCCCAGCACCACTTATCCCCTCTCCAGTTCTCAGCATCTATGTGAAACACAGCGTCCTCAAAGTTCTTTTATGTGACGCAGGCTCTCTAGGCTAGATGTGCAGACTACGGATGGGGTCATGAATGTGCTGCTGATGTCTAGAGGGTCAAGGCCGCACATAGCAGCAAGCGTTGGAACGATAGGTCAGAGCGGGAGAGGCAGTCCCCAAGACCTGCTATGTTCTTCTTCCTGTGTTGTCCAGGGCAGGGCCTGCACTGCAGTGCCCCGTCTTCCTACGTTGTTATTACGCTTTGGACCGGTTGGGTGGCCCCCTCTCCTGACTCCAATCTTCTGAGTATAGATTGGCGTTGGCATCTTCAACACCAGGAAGAACTACAGCAATGGGAACTGGCTAGAGTGGAAGGATTTCTGTCGTGCACGCGGCAAGTTGGGCTGTGTGTGTGTAGATAAGCCCAAGGTCTCAGCTGGCTGTGTGTGGCACATTAACACACACCCACTCCGGAACTCACCACCGTGCCCACGCAGATGAGAGAGGGAGAGAGCTGGTGACAGGGCGGCAGGACGGCCATTAATAATATCCAAATGAGCTGGCTAATGTTTCCATCAAGAACTTTGCATGTTGTGCAAAGTAGCAGATGGAAACCGGTTATTAGCCCTGTTACAGCACCTCTCAGCTGGAAGTATAATAGAAAATCAGAAAAGTCAATTGACTGGCTCAAATAGTTTTTCTTCTTTCAAATGAATTGATTCTTGCCAATGGGACTAATCTTAAACTGTCTTTAGGTAAAGAATATTGTTGTGGTTTAGAATTACATATGGGCTTTGGTGTCCCTTAGGAGCCCCTGTAGAGAATGCCATTAAGACTTAGAAAAAAATTCGTGCTACTTCTGGAAGATTTACTACTAGATACCAGACAGGTCTGACTTAGAAAGAAATTGGGTGCTTGTCAAGGACGGAGTGCAAGTTCACTCAGGATCTTTGGAGATGAACCATTCTGTTAAGACAAATTCAGGACCTTCTCCCACAACCTAAAAAATGTGACCATCTTTGGGGATAAATTTGATGCAAACAAGGGACCTAGCAGCTTGGGCACTGGGGGCTGACCCTGTGCCAGAGTGTGGGCACCAAAGATTAGCATTGGAAAACTATCTGGAAAGAGGACCATGAATGAGATGATTATGTTGGGTGTGTGGGAGGAGAAAAGAGAGGATGCATGTGTTTTTCTCTTCTGCATCAGAGACGGGAATTAGCTTCTGTTGGGACAGGATCATATGGTCAGCTAACTCGCGCTTTGTATGAGGCTGTGTTTCCAAGCTGTCTCGGGAGATGGGTGGGGCTCTGCTTAGGGTCACACTGGCATGTATGGACGGGGGGGGGGCACAGATGACAGTTGGACTCTCTTAAATCCACTGTGCTGATTCCTAATGCCATCCCTAGTTACGCACTGGTGATGGTGGGAGAGAGCTGGATTTGGAATCAGCCGGCAGTCACTGGGTTTTTGCTGTGTGTTTCCCGAGGCTTTATATGACTGTGTAAGTGTATACCAGAGGGTGGGAAGGGAACAAAGGAAGAGAACACAAGAGGCATCCTGGGACGAGTCCAAAAAACTGAAGAAAAAGAAGACTCATTCCTTAGTACTTATTCTAACTCCTACTAGCTCCATTGGACCAAATTCTGCAGTCCTGCTTCAGCAAGGATGTCATTAATGAAAAAAAAAAAACAAACCCACAATACTGGTCCTTCCTTGGCAAAGTGCAGGATGACCAAATTGTTAGTGGAAGAAATAAGAGCAAAAAACATGACTCTGGGGCCCAACAAAGGTCTTTGGCAGGGGGAAATGGGAAATATTAATGGTTTCCATGGAGTTTAGCCACCTTGAGATATAGGGTGAGTTGGATAAGCTCTCTTTGAAGTAGAGCGGTAATCAGCCTTTTTGCAAATGGCTAAGAGGAGGGCTGGCTATTGGGTATTTTTTTTTGCAGATAAAGTCTCCGAGGAAAGGTGAGCTGAATGGTTGCTATGGTAACTGACGGTTAGAATTGGACCACTTAACTGTCCCCATAGTAACTAAGCTCCTGGAGAGCTATAAAGGAATTAGTTATCTTAACATACTACTATTATCCCCATGGTAACCAGTGTCTGAATGGGAGTGGTCAGCCTCAAGGAGAATAGTGGGAAAAATCTTTCTCCCTGGAGAAATGGGTAGGAGGCAGAGATGTGAATTTCTTTACCAATCCAGCTTCTGAAGAGCTGGAGTTCTTGAGATGTGTGTAGGGAAAAGAGAGAGGGATTGGGTGGTGTGTGTGTGTGTGTGTGTGTGTGTGTGTATGTGTGTGTGTGTGTGTGTGTATGTGTGTGTTTGGGGCTGGCTAATGTGTTTTTAGGCCTGGGACAATTGGGTATATGAGGTCACTTCTTGCCCCCTGCTAATTGGTGCCCAACTCACTCATGGGTTGCAGTGGCCGGTGCAGCTGGGAGGGGCTCCTTCTGGCTACACATTACCATTCTGGTGCAGAGTGCGCCGGCGCTGACTTGATTGCATGCTCAGGACCAGGTACTGCCTCATAAACTCACTGAACCGCTTCTGGTTGGCCAACTTCCGGGCCGACTTCCGGGCCCCAGTGAAGCCCCCAAACCTCTTCTGCAACTGCTTCTGTTCCACCTCGTCGGCATCATCAGTGCCAGGCTCCGTATCTGCCGCTTGCGCCAAGCTCCTGACCCGGGGCATTCGCTTCAGATGCTGCATCTCCGAAGCTTTTGGCTGGTAAAGAGCAGCTGTCACGAGCTCTGGGTCAGCAGGGTTGAGCTGCCCAGGGTCACCGGCCATGACTTTGGCACATGCAGTCCAGAGAGGACGGAGTAAGACCTTTCCTTCACACTGGAGGATGCATGCCTGCAAAAACACAGGCAGGAGGGAGAGAAGAGGGGATAGAGCCAGGCGTGAGCTAGGATCATCTATAGCTGTTCCGAGTCGCGTGCCTCTGAGTCGCGTGCTTCTGAAGTGCTGGTTCTCAAGTGTTGCGCAGCAGTGTATGTATGTGTGGGAGTGCACATGTATGTATGCACGCGTGTGTGGAGGCCAGAGATCAATATTGGTTATCTTCCTCTAGTGCTTGCCATTTGATTTTCAATATCATTTTCCTTTAAAATAATGATTATTATATAATAATAAATTATTCATTAATAACAACAACAACAACAACAACAATAATAATATTATGATTGTGTGTGAGTGTGAAGGTCAGGGGACACTATGTGGAGTCTCCTTCTACCTTTATGTGGCTTCCAGGAATCAAATTCAGGTCACTGGGTTTGAATAGAAGAATATTTACCCCCTGAACCATCTTGCTGGCCCCTCCACTTTATTTTTTAGCCCGGGACTGTTATTGACCTTGGTGACCTGAGCCAGCTGGTCTATAATGGAAGGTCAGCAAGTCCCAGCAATCCTCCTGTCTCTGCTTCTCTAGTGTTGGGATCATAGGTGTGTGCTTCCATGCTCGGCTTTTCCATGTGTTCTGGGAATCAAACACAGATCCTCAGGCCTGTCTAGCAAGTACTTTACTGATGTATTAGTTAGGGTTATTATTGCTGTGATGAAACGCCATCACCAAAGCAACTTGAGGAAGGGATCTCTTTGGCTTACACTCCCATGATACAGTCCATCATAGAAGAAAGTCAGGACAGGAACTCTAGCAGGCCAGGAACCTGGAGGCAGGAACTGGTGCAGAGGCCATGGAGGGGTACTGCTTACGGGCTTACTCCTCATGGCTTGCTCAGCCTGCTTTCTTACAGAACCTAGGACCACCAGTCCAGGGATGGCACCACAATAATCACCAGTTAAGAAATGCCCTATAGGCTTGCTTACAGCCCTATTTTATGAAGGCATTTTCTTTTCTTTTCTTTCTTTTTTTTAAAAAGATTTTATTTATTATTATGTATACAGTATTCTGCCTGCATGTGGGTGCTGGGAATTGAACTCAGGTCCTCTGGAAGAATAGCCAGTGCCCTTAACCTCTGAATCAGCTCTCCTGTCCTGTACTTTTATTTCTATTGTTGTGGTAAAATTTCCTGACAAAAAGCAACTTAGGGGTTTATGTCTTATTCCAGGTTGCAGTCCATCACTGCAGGGAAGTCACAACATGAGGAACTTGAGACAACAGGTCATATCACATCCACAGTCAAAAGCAAGAGACATGAGTGCTTGCAGGCTTATTTGCTTGCTTGTTCACTTGTGCTTAACCCTGCCTAGGGAATGGTGCCGCCTACAGTAGGCTAGGTCTTCTCACATCTGTTAAGGCAATCCCCCACAGACGTGTTCACAGGCCAACCTGATACAGCCTATCCCTTATTGAGATTCTTGTGCTATGTGATTCCAGCTTGTGTTAAATTGATAAAATTAATTATCACACCAGCTTATTCTGCCCCTTTTGCTCATCTTCTCTGGCTTTCTCTGGGCGTGGTTTGTTATTCTAAAGTTGAATTTTAAAAAAAATTATTTTTTGCGTGTATGCACACATGTGTGTGTGTGCCTCTGGAGGCCGGCAGAGGACCCCTGAAGCTGGAGTCACAGCCGTTTGTACACTGCTAGACGTGAGTGCTGGGACCCGAGCTCAGGTCCTCTAGAAGAGTAGGAAGCGTTCTTAACCAGTGAGCCATCTCTCCAGCTCTGAGATTTTAAACTCTGAGTACATTTTTGCCTCTCTTCTCCCTACTATCCTCCTATCTATGCAGTATGTGCACCCGCCTCTTTTCCCATTCCTTCTACCACCGTGTAAGTGCTTCTAGAAGACAGAAGCCTCCCACCGATCTCCCCATCTCTCTTTTTGCTACTCAAATTCATGCCTCGGCCCTGGCAGGTCTAGGAGAATTATTCTAATCACATCATACCCTGCCCACAACTGCCTGGTACCTTGTCTTGTCTTCACAACATCTCCAGAATCCTGACCAGGACACAGAAGTGCTTGTACCATGTGGCCCAGCCTACCTGTACGTCACACTTCCAAGTCCTTCTCCTTCATAGTTCCCTGGGCACAGAGAGCTTCTCCCATACCTCATATATCTCCCTGCCTTTGTCACCATGTGCTCTCAGTTGGAATGACGCTTTTGCACTGTCCTCATGGACCTGGACATGTTCTAATTCTGTCTCTTTATCTTATTATCTTTTTTTTTTTGTTTTTTTTTGGGAAGAATTGCTCTGTCTTGCCTCTGTGTTCCCCCCCAACTTTGCATTCCATCCAGGGAGATGTTTTAATGATAGATAGATATATCCACAATACTTTATGAAGCATAATCTAAAAAGTTAGGGGCACATCTTATTCATATTTGAGTCCTGGGTAAGTATCTTCTCTTTATAGTGACTAGTAGGCAGTCAATTAAGTTCTTTTAAGTTCTGGACACTCTAGTGCTTGGACACGTTTGGCTGTCATAACGTGTGTCTTTTTTAACATGCATGTGTGTGTATGAATGTGTGTGGGAAGGCTAGAGAACAGTCTGGGTGTCATCCTCAGGAATGCTGTTCAGTTCCTTCAAGGCAGGGTCTCTCACCGGCTTGGAGCTCACAATTAGGCTAGACTGGATGGTCACTGAATCCCAGGGTGGGGCTAGAAGCAGCTCAACCTTTGGGTACCCTTGGTTCCTGTGCAGAGAAGGAACCCTCAATGCTCGCTGAATCCTCTGCACCTTTGGTTTGCAGGCAGAAGAGACACATCTAGAGGCCACTGGAGCTGATCACTCCCGGCCTTCTAATTCCAGATGGTAATTGGAATTTTTGTCAGTGAGAAAATGAAAATTTGTGATTGAACCAGATGCCACGGTCTTTACCAAGCTTCAACACAGCGCTAGATGAATTAGATACTGACCACATCATCACAACGGTCGCTCTAGAAGGTCTGAGGCCAACCCAGGCTGTCTAAATGTACAACCGCGTTTTTAGTGCCAGAGGGGCATAGGAGCCTAACGCTGAAGACTCTGGTCCGGGGTCCTCATCAGCTGCTTCCCCGGGATGGACTAGTGGCTTATTAAATGAGCTGGATGCATTTTCTCAGCCATGATGATGACAGGGCTATATTAAGCCAGAGTTTGCAGGAGCATCTGGAATCCTAGACTGGTGCCAAATTGATTTGTAAAGCTGGGCTCCTGAAGAGACTGAGCAAAGGGCCATTTGGATGTCTGGATCGAAGGTGAGGGTACAGGCTGAGGGTGTAACCCAGCCACAGAGGTCAGGCCTATATCCTAGCCTCCCACTGCTTATCAAGCTAGGCAGATACACTAGTCCTTTGAGAGGAATGACGACAGCTACTTCGTGATTTGGTTTCTGTTTCAGGCTAAGCCATACTTAGGAGCTGTTTGTTCTAGGAGGTTTTGCCAAAACATTCAAAGGCATGGCTCGGGATGTAACTCAGCCATGACCACCTGCCTGGTCATTCAGAGTCGCAGTTTCAATCATAACCACTGCAAAATTTAGAAAAATAAATTCAGAGGCTGGGAAGATGGTTCAGTGGTTAAGAGTACATACTGCTCTCATAGAGGACCCAACTTCAGGTCCTAGCACTTATGGGTGGTTCACAGCCACCTGTAACTCCAGCTGCAGGGGATCTGATACCACTCTGGCTTCTATGGGCAACTGTGTGTATATACCCCCTCTCTCTATTTTATATATATATATTTATTTATTTGAATATGTGTGTGTTCAAAGGCAGACACTATGACACTATCCAGGGCAGCAGGTGAACACTATGGGAAAAATCCATTAGAAGAGCTCCTGTTGCAAATCACCCGCAAAGAATTTTCACTAGCTGCAGGTAGAGACTCCAGAAGGCAGCTTCTATTGCAACAGCTGTAGGAATTTTAGATGCATTTCCCTAAAACATTTTCTGAGAGTGTATTGTTTTTGTCTTGGACTCTAAAATAACTCTGTGAATTTAGTTTCTTCTCTTGAACTGATGGAATAAGTACCACCGACAATCAGTTGAAGAACCAGAGGACACTGCAATGGGCGAGTCATTTGCTGATCGAAATTATAGTCTAACAAAAAGTCAACCATATTTGAGCCACCTACCAGGAGTAGAAATAGAAAAATTTCTGATGGAACCAAGTGTCTTGAGGATCCTGGGAGCAAGTCAGGATTATGTAATGTGGTAGAGGGACTGGTAGGTGACCCTGGCTGAAACGTGTGTCCCCTCCATCATTCCCCTCATCAAAGCAGACGTGGGCAAGATTGGCAGGCTCAGAAAACGAGACACAGTTGCTTATGCCTTTGGAATTTTGTTCTATTTAAAATGGGTTAAAAGGGAATAAGAACTAGAAAGAGAAAAACAAGCAAGCAACAGAATCCTTGGGGGGCCAGCAGGCACTGTAAAGCGTTTGTCTCCAACTGTGAGGCTTTTACCAATCCATTTTCTGACTTGTTTCTAGGAAGTAAAGTGAGTATTGTCTGGACCCCAAAGACCTGAGATGCTAATGGAGAGGGGATAGAAGCACACTTCCAATTCTCCACCACCGAAAGACCCAAATGTGAGACCTTACAGTGGCTGCCGGGATGTGCCCAGCAAGGAGCCTGCCAGTCTGAGAATCATACAGTTTCCACAAGTCAGCTGTCTGAGCCCTGTTGTGGGCCACACACAGGGCCCCATGCTGGGGTACCTAGTTAGGTTAGCAAAGGAACTCATACCTTAGTCAAAGAGAGGCGGGGGAAGGGGGGGGGGAGCATAGCACCAAGGGGCAGAATAAGTTCAACCCACGAGCATCAGCTCCAGGAAGAAGAATTTTATTTCATTTCCTCATGAAGTTCATGGTCAGATTGGTTAAAGAAACTGACGGTGTGGGAGTAGGTGGTTAAGTCTGCATGTATATTGAAAATAAAGGTCACTGTGGAGAGAACAAACCTGGTGGTTTTAATTTTCAGCCTTTGTACAGTGGCCACCCCTATCTGTGTGTGATCTACAGCCATGGCCTGGATACAGGCAGTTTGGGCGTTCGTGAGGCTGCACATGCAATCTACCCTGTAGGGCTCATTCTCGTGCCCAAACCAGACCCCAGAGTGCCAGGAACTCTGCTGCTGCTGTTTCTCCAAAGCACCACCATGTCTAGAGGAGTGGTAAGCTGGCCACTCCATCTCTGCAGCTCTTCCTGGCTGGTCCTGACCTTGGCCTCACCCTCCAGAACTTCCTGTCTCCTAGAAGCCTCTCTTTCCTTTTTCCCGTGTACTGCTTAGCTTTATCTCTGATTCTCTTGTGTATTTTCAGATCCAAACTCCACTCTATCCTCACCTTTTCCCTTTGTGAGTGAACAGTGTGTTTGTTATAAGGTGAAGCTTGGCTTTGGCCTTGAAGTGCAAGTGAGATTTGGTGGGTAGGGGAAGGGAGAGGCAGGTGCAAGGTAGCAAGACAGCAAAGAAATTCAGGGTTCCCTGGGAGCTGTAAAGAGTGCCTTGGATCTGGGAGCCTGTGAGAGAGGGTCAGGGGCCCCTTTTTCAGTTACCTGCAGCCTGAGAGAGAAAAACCAGCGAAAGTAGTGACATCTCAGAAGGAGAGGGGCAGGGGGGCAAGAAACATGCATCTTGCCATCCCTGTTGAGGGATTCGGCAGAGGAACAGAGGCCAATACAAAAGGCTGGGAAACAGTAGGTAGAGGGAAGAGACCCATAGGCTAGGTAAGAGAAGCAGGAGATGTCTCTTGAAGAATGAGATGCCCTCTGAATAGACAGATGCCTAGAGGAAAGTAGGATGGATGAGCATCAGAAACACATCCCATCCAGGTTCATCTAGGCTGCCCTTCCTGATTGCTTGATTGTGCCTTCCTGCCCAGATGACAGGTGCGACCAGGCCTGCAAGAGTGTAGTGCTTGTCTGTTTCTTCCTGGAGCCGGGAGATAGCAAGGTGTGTTGGGTACCAGCGACACTGCATTTTGTGTCTGCCTCTTTGCTTTAAGGAACAGCAATTACTTGCTCGTTTCGAAAGCTGAGGGCTGGAAGCATGGCGCCTTGACAGCAACTTTATTGACTTCAAGGGAAAAAAGTAATTGAATTATTCTGCATTTCATAGGAGAGAATCTCTATCTAAGCTGAAATTAAAAGAGTAAGAAAGCAGCTCATTTAATGAATAATAATTTAATGTTTTGTACTTCAAGCTGGAAATTTAAAACACAAGAGAGCATTTTGGATGCTCATTGTAGAAGTATTTGCAGTATAAAAAATGGATGATACTATACATGTTCTTCAGACAGGGAATGGAGAGTAAGTTATATATTCATAGAAAGAAAGCCCTTGAAATAATTGTAATAACATGAGAATATTAATTCTGCGACACTACAGAAAGTAAGAAAAGTAAGATTCTCTCTGGTTTTTGGAGTATAATGTAACATAAATATAATCTAGCAGTAGATCTTTATTGTCAACTTGAGGGGTTGAGTATTGTAGAAGAGACACAGTTGATGAGGTTGTTTCAAGAGAGATTCTACTGAGGCTGAGAACCCCACCGTGAGTCTGGGTAGCCCCACCCCTAGAGCTGGAGTCCGAGCCTGGATGAAGAAGACATGAGCTGAGTCCCAGCCTTCATCTCTATGCTCCCCAACTCAAGTTCCTGCCTCCATGCTGTCTCCTGCCTGATGGACTGTGCTCTCAGACTGTCGGCCAACATAAACCCTTCCTTAAGTCTCAACGATTTTTGTCATGGCAAAGAGTAAAGGGGTTAATTCATGGGCTTGAAGAAGATTTTAATTTTCCTTCTATACATGTATTATGCATAACATTGGGACAGGGGCATCATGAACAGATATTTATTGGAAGATGAAGATGGAGAACCACGGGAGTCTGGTGGTAGAGAGGGAGGATCACAGGGGTCTGGTGGTATAAAGGGAAGACCATAGGGATCTGGTGGTAGAGGGGGGAATCACAAGGATCTGGTATCAGAGAGGGAGGATCACAGGGGTCTGGTGGTAGGGAGGAGCGCAGGGACCTGGTGGTAGGGAGGAGCACAGGGACCTGGTGATAGGGAGGAGCACAGGGATCTGATGGTAAAGAGGGAGGACCACAGGGGTCATAGTTGGAAGATGCAGCTCAGCTCCACCTGTTTCCTCTTGGTCACACTACACGGCATAAGTCCTGTGACCTCTGGGGGAGACTTGAATGTCTCGTTTAGCATTTGCTTTGGAGTCAAAGGGAGGAGAGATTAAGGAAGAGGGTAATTCTAGACATACCTTCAAGTCGAAGCTGCCAGGGTCTGGGCGGAGCTTCTCCTGGCAGGTGAGACAGTCCCTGGGACAGCTGCTGAACACGCTGGAGAGCAGGCTCAGCAGCAGAACGTCACTAAGCAGGATTTTCATGGTGTAGCAGTGGGAAGCAAGAGGCTGAAACACACAGAGGACACATGCTAGTTAGTATCATCTGGGGAGAGGGTTAGTCTGCGCTGGGGAACCCATGACCCAGGGAGGCAAGCATCATTCCTCAGCAAGGAGATTCCTCAGGCAGCTCTGAGATTCACCTGGCAAGGAATAGATTGTAGAGAGTGCTGGTGGCCTGGTCCTGCCATCCAGGACCGCTTTTATTCATATACTGTGTATAGTCTGGATCCCTGGCAAGCACTTGTGACTCCTGCCACTTGACTGGCCTCTGTCGTTCCAGGGAGAGTTGTGGGGTAGGAAACAGCTTTCCTGGAGGCCAGAGGTGTTGCTTCCTAGCTGATTAATGTATGCACTTAAATCAACCTCTTCAAACCTCAGCTTCCATAACCATAAAAGAGAAAGCGTGGCCTATGTCTTACCATAGGCCTGCTAGGAAGATGAGAGGTGACCAGTAAGGGCCAAGGTTTTCAAGGAGCAGAGGAGCAGCTGAGTGTGGTGGCATACATCTCTCACCCCACTTTTTAGGAGGCAGAGGCAGGCAGATGACGACTAAAATGCTTCCTCTCATCCTCTCTGGCCTGATCACAAATGCCGCCCTTCAGTTCTCTTTCAGGGAGCTCTCACATGCTCCCTGCCTGTCACCTGTCAGAGCTGAGCTCCTGCTACTGTCTGAGTGTTTATGTCTTCTCAGAGACCGTATGTTGAAATCTATGATGGTAAATCTTGGCAGACAGCTTGAGCAGACTAAAAACAAGGAGAAGGAGGTGGCGGAAACAGCTCAGCGGGTAAAGTGCTTACTATGTTTGGATTCCACTCAGCAAACATGGAGTGGGGTTGGTGGACCACCTGCAACACCAAGGCAGTAGGAGCTGGAGACGGTGGCGAGTCACCAGAACAGGTTGGGCAAATAAATGGTTGAATCCGTGGCCTCCAGGTCTAAGCGAGAGAACCTGCTTCTCCATATATAGTCTAGTTAATAATTAAGGACTATATCTGAAGTCAACCTTGGGGCTCCATGCACACAATCAGTACGCCTCCACACTGTGCAAACACACACACACACTATGCACACACACACACACACACACACACACACCACATCACGTACAATGTTAGTAAATTACTCCTCTGGTTCCTGTGGGATTGGCATCTCTAGAAAGACTGAGATCTTGAGGATGCAGACATAATGAATAGGCTAACCCCTTGGTAAATGCATATGATCATGATATTATTGGGAGCTGGTGAAAGGGTAGCAGGTGGGGTCTACTAGGAAGAAGTAGGTCCCATGCCCCCTGGTTTATACTGAAGACCAACTCATGGGCTGAGTTACTGCTAGATTCTTAGACTTTTCTTTGGTAGATAGCCATTATTGAATTAGCTGGACTACAACCTATAAACCACTTTAATCAATCAATCAATCATATATATATATATGAATATATATGAATATGTATGAATATATTCATCCTATCAGTTCTGTTCCTCTAGAAATGCTAATACAACCTTTTTAGATCAAACCTCTTGAATCAAAAAACTATTCCCTTGGACTATGACATTTTGGGTTGAACCATCTTTACTTGGGATTGAATGGAAAGAGGAACAGGAAACTTGTTTTAACTGTTAACTTGACAGCTAGAGTCACCTCTGAAGAGAGTTCTAAAGTCAGGATCAGGCTGGCCCAGGAGCATGTCTGTGGGATTGCCTTGAGTGTTAATTGATGTGGGAAGACCCAGGCCACTGTGGGCGGCACCATTCCCTGGGCAAGCATTCTTGATCAGTATAAGAGAGGAGAAAGTCAACCGAGAGCAAGCAAGTAAACAAGCATGCATTTGTCCCCCTCTGCTCTACATGACTAAGTGACTGGCTGCTGCAAGCCCCTGTCTCTGTGGCAAAAGACTGCAACCTGGGGTTGTAAGCTACAGAAGTTGCTTTTAAAATATTTTCTTTTCATTTATGTGTATGTATGTATTTCTCTGTGCATGAGCCACACAGATGGTGGAGCTCCAGAGGCCAGAAAAGGGCAATGGAGTTCCTGGAGCTAGAATTACAGGCAGTTGTGAGCTCTCTGATGTGGGTGCTGAGAAGCAAAGAGTAGCCAGTGATCTTAATCACTGAGCTAACTCTCCAGCCCTCAAATTTTTTGTGTCAGGGTATTTTGTCATCGCAACAGAAATGAAGGCTGAATGGAAACTTCTAGAAATATTGACCTTTTTTTTTTTGGTTTTTTGAGACATGGCTTCTCTGTAGCTTTGGAGCCTGTCCTAGAACTAGCTCTTGTAGACCAGGCTGGCCTCAAACTCCCGAGTGCTGGAATTAAAGGCATGTGCCACTGCTGCCTGGAAATATTGACATTCTTTATTGAGGCCACAGGTGTGTGTGTGTGTGTGTGTGTGTGTGTGTGTGTGTGTAAACACAGAAATGAAGGTTGATTGGAAACTTTCCAGAAATATTGACATTCTTTACTGGTCTCTGTGTGTATATATCATATATACATACATACATATAATATATACATATATAAAATATACATATGTACACATGCACATACAGAAGTTAATGTTGAGTAGAAACCTTCTAGAAATACTGACATTCCAGGATTTCTCTGTGTAGCCCTGACTGTCCTGGAACTCGCTTTGTAGACCAGGCTAGCCTCAGACTCACAGAGATCCACCTGTCTCTGCCTTCCAAGTGCTAGGATTAAAGGTGTGCACTATAACTGCCCAGAAAGGGGTGTATATATTTTCCAAAATCCATCAAATTATAGATTTAAGGTCTGTGCATTTTACTATATGTGGCTTTTCTGCATAGAGGATTAAAAACAACTGTTCTCATTGCTTTATCGTCAGGTGATTCTTGTATCGGCGTAAATAAATGCAATGCAGATATTAAAGAATATTTACAACTTTAATGATAAACTTACAGAACCTAGGTTCCTGCGTTGCCCAGGAGGTAGGAAAGAAAAAAGGGAGGAGCTGCCTCCCGAGTGCCCATTTATCGGTATGCATTCGCCCGAGGCAAACCCGCCTCCTCAAGGGGCTGGCTTCACCCTACAGATTCTGAGAAATCTATGCATTTACCTTTCTAAGGCTGTCTGTTGGGCTCTTCTGAGAATCAGCCGGTCTTGGGCCCTACCCACAACCATCACCTCAGGATCTGGTTATTAGTAATATTCCTAGGTGACTTGTCTGCATGGCAAAGTTTGAGAGATGTGGGTGAGAAGGAGCAGGTTCATAGGAGTAAGGAGGGGACATGAAACAGAAACTACCAGGGAGCCACACTGGAAGAGCACTGGGCTCTCGCAGATCAAGAAGTGTTTCAGACCTAGGGAATGATGATCAAAGGCTGTTCAATAGATTTTTGTTTTTGAAAGAGTCTCATGTAGCCCAGGCTATCCCTAGACTCCCTTTGTAGCTGTAAATGACTTCCAATCCTTCTATTTCTACCACCCAAGGTCTGGGGCTCCGGTGTACACCACTAAGCCTAGCTTGTACAGTGTTGAGTATCAATCCCAGGGCTTCATTCATAGGTAAGCATTCTATCAACCGAGCTATATTCCCAGCCCTTAGCAGATGTCTAAGTGAGTGAGTTTCCATTTGTAGTGCATGTCAAACATGAGTGTTTGGTAACGGCGACCCTAGGAGACCTGGGATCATAGCCTGCGAGTGTGGTGAGCAGACAGGTAGCCTGGGGAACCTGCCCACATTCTTCAAGGTTAGCACCTGCTGTAAGGGGACCTAGTCCAGATGGAGCAGGTCTTGTCCTTTATCTTCAGATGAGGGATGTCTTGGGCTAATAAATAAAGCGCCCAGACATCTGTATCCATGAGTGTCTCTCAAACGCAATTTTTTTCCTTCTTTATCCCAACAACAAGCATCTAGTTGAGATTTATTGCCTTATTATTGTAATCGTCTCCTAATTAGTCCACCTAATGATCTGGCCTCCCTCCAAGCCATTGAATGATACCACTTCATTCTTAAAATAATTCTATAATGTCTATGGCTGTCAGATGTTCCAAGGACTTAGCAGGCCACTGGCTCTTGCCTTGTCCCTGTTCACTCATCCTGGCTTCAGGTCCAGAGTACAACTCTCATCTATATCAGGTTGCTAATGTTTTTTATGCCTCACCAGCAACTGTCTCCTTCGTCATAATATCATATCCCCAAGTCAGAAATATCTCCTTCCAGAAAGTCATCACTAGACAGGCTTGAGCTGGACCAGTCTTTGCTACTGTTCTGGTATCCCAAGGCAATGTGTTACCAAGAGAAACAAGTGGGGTTCAGGGCCCTGTTGGTCACATGGGCTAATCAGAATGGTCCTGTTGACTTGCATAATATGAGTTTCTGATCATCTTGGGAGAGGAGTTCTGCTTTCAGATCATTGGTTCTGTAACTTGTTGGCTGTACGCAATCTCTGAGTTCCTTATTGTAAAAGCATGGTCATCTTAGGAATTATATCATACTAGCATCAGGGGGTTCACGTCTGTGAACATTTAAAACAGTACCCAATGTATGGCAAACACTTCGTAAAAGAAAGCTGGAGCACAGTTCTCACCCTGAAGGTCCTATATCCTTACTCCCTTGGCTCTACACTTAGTAATCCATACATTAGAACCTCGCAGTTCTCTATTTCTCCCATGGGCCTAGGACTTCCTGGGGGACTGAGATCCAGTCCCATCATTCTCTCTGTCTGTGAGGTACCTAGGCTAGGACACAAACTTTAGGATCTGCACAGGGAAAAATCGACAATTAACAGCGGAAGACCTCTGGGACCACCTTCCTTTTTTTCCTGCAAATGAGGGGCCGAGGAATACTCTGGAGTCACTGCCTCATTGGGAGTCCAGCGTGCCCATGGCACAGGGGTTGCCTCGGGACCCACAAAGTCTTTACTAGTGAATCGTTCTGTTTGAGCAGGGAGAAGAGAGGGCTAGTTTTATGTCATCCTAGTAAGGTGAGAGGTTATCCTAAGCAGACAGTCTGATGCATGTCTACTAGATGACCGGCCACATGGGCTGTGTCCCACGCTAGGTCTGCGAGGGTTGAATAGGAGTGGGCAGACCAGCAATGGGAATGCTTCTTTGAGCTGATAATGCAGCTCATTAGCTATTAGGCAAAATAAATATTCTAGAACACAAGGCAGTCTTAAACATGCCTCTGTGATCCTCATTATTATCTCTCAATTATTATCTGATAATTGCTTCTCTGTGTGTGTTCATAGGAAACTCTGCTTTTGTGTTTCTGTTAGGAACCTTTTTTTTTTTTTTTATATAAGGATTTATTTAGAAAAACACAGTCGTTCCCTTTATTGCCACATGATGGCAGTGGCCATATGTCGCAGAAGAAAGGGTCTGGGCCATTTCCTTTAGCTCCTGCCTGGAATGTTTAATACAAGACTTTGCCCAGTTGATAAGCGGTGACAGATGCTAATGAGAAGCCCCAGCTGAGGGTACTCATGGACTTCACCAGCAACTTGATGGGCAGGCCGTGTCAGTGTTTTGGCCGATATTTGGCATCCGCGATTTGTGGTAAATGGAATTTAGGGGTGCGGTCCGGGGGCGATTAGCCTCTGCAGCTGGCTCTCTTTGGGGGTGGAGTTTGGTGAGAACTCAGATCTCCCTGGCTTTGGTCAGACCTTCATCCTGTTTGTACCTGATGGCCTTGCTTCTGCCTTCAATTTCTTCTTCCTCCTCCCCTCCTCCTTCCCCCTCCTTCTGTACGTCTTCATCTTTCTTTTTCTTTTCCTTCACCTCCTTTCTCTTCCTTCTCTCTCACTCTCTCCACATTTATTTATTTATTTATTTATTTATTTTTGAGTCAGGGTCTTACTATGTACTATGTAGCTTTGGCTGACTTGGAAGTCACCTTGTAGACCAGACTGGCCTCAAATTCACAGAGATGCTCCTGCCTCTGCACTCTGAGATAGGGGTTAAGGGGGTGTGCAGCGCCTCCTCTTTGAAACAGTCTCACTATGTAGCCCTGCTGGCTTCCAGCTCACTTTCCTCCTGCCTCAGTTTCATCATCTGGAATCATAGATGGGTGCCCCCTCACCCCTGCACAATCCCCTTTAATGAGCAGCTTCAGCTACTAAATAAGACCCTTCCTTCCATAACTGGCTGGTACTCATTCCTTTCTGCAAGTTCAAGAAAGCCATGAGCTAGGAATGACCACAGGATCCCATCTCACAGGTGGCTTGCCAGCTCTTAGGTATGGTCACTGTAAACAAATGTGCAAAACCTGTGGAAATACATCACAAAGTGGAGATCTTGCTCTTTTGTCTCCTCATAATATCCAGTTGTGTGCTGTATAAAATTATATTAAAAAATAGAACGCCTAGTAGAAGTTTTATTTATTTATTTATTTATTTATTTATTATGTATATAATATTCTTCCTGCGTGTATGCCTGAAGGCCAGAAGAGGGCACCAGACCTCATTACAGATGGTTGTGAGCCACCATGTGGTTGCTGGGAATTGAACTCAGGACCTTTGGAAGAGCAGGCAATGCTCTTAATCGCTGAGCCATCTCTCCAGCCCCCCCCCCCCCCAGTAGAAGTTTTAAAAATTTTAAAGTCATGATTTATTTTATTTTTGAGACAGTATGTCATGGACATCAGCTTGCCCTTGAACTTTACTATGAGCATGACCTTGACCTTTTGACCCTTCGACCCCCACCTCCCAAGTGCTGGGATTACAGGCAATGTGCCACTACGCCCAGTTTATGTGGCACTTAGGGTCTAATGCAAGACTTTGTGCATGCTAGGCAAGCACTCCACCAGCTGAGCTACAGCCCCAACTCCAAAAGCTTTTTGATTTTTAAGAAGCCTGGACAACATGTCTGGCATGGTGGCACATGCCTACAATCCTAGCACTTTGGGAGGATGAAACAGGAGGATTTCTGCAAAGCCTGAAGCCAGTCTGCGCTACAGAGTAAGACTCTATCCCCCAAAGTCCCTTCTCTCTCTCTCTCTCTCTCTCTCTCTCTCTCTCTCTCTCTTTCTTTCTCCAACCCCAATAACAAATAAAACAAGCCCAAACTCCACGCTGTGCACAGATGCTGGTGTCCAGGAGAAGGGAACCAAAGAGTTTAGCTAATTCTGGAGTCATATTTATGCTTAAGCCGTACACTTTGTAAAGGTGTGATTTGGGATGACTGAATTTACTCCCCAGAGCCTTTGTCTTCTCAGCTGCAAGGTGAAGATGAATTTTCTCCCATCTGAAGATGAAGCATTTCCCCCCCACCGCATTTGTTTATCATCCAGAAACGGTGACTGGCCATCAGGAAGCACAATGGACCTGAGGATGTTTGAGTTTTAATGGCTTCCTTTTCATAACGGAGCCCAGAGCTATTAGCCATTCACTGTGGCAATCCTATAATCAGGCTCTTTTGTAAAGAGTAAAGAAAGGTTTAATTACCTTTTATTTAAGTAATGGCACCTTATAAATTTGATTGCACCTTGCTGTTTATAAAGATAAGATACCACTGTGATTTAGTCTTAATCTACTTGCCTGTACTCTTGCCTCCAAGGGCAACACAATTAGCTGCTTTTCTGTTGGAGTAAGTGCACAGAGAGCTGAAGAGAGACTCCTGTTTTGTTTCCTGACCTAGGAGAAAGCCTGTGACTGGGGCACTACTGGTGAAGAGGGGGAAAGGGACTCACCTCCATTGGTGACACACAGGGAATACTGTTCCTTACAGGCTGTAGATGATATTTATTTTTATCTACAACCCTATCACGTGGGGGTAATTTTACTCACCTTTCTTGGATAAACATCAACTCACAAAGATGAAGTGGTTTGCCTAAGGTGGTCCAGATGATAAACAGCAGAGTTAGGACTTAAACTCGGGTATTTGAACCTGTGTTCTGGCTGCCCAGAAACGCTATACAAGGTTTGTGCTGTGCAAAAAGTAGCAAACTGGGATGGAATCTTGCTGGGAAGGAATCCCCATGCCTGAAAGCTTCTGAGAGCTAATGACTTTGTGAGGTTCCACCCTATGGCTAAGTGCTGCCCACTTCACTTCACAGTTGAGGAAACTGAGGCCGGAAGAGAGGCACTGTGAAGCACCAGACCTGGGATTGGACCCCCAAGCTTATGTTTTGAGGGTACCTCTGATGTTTTGTCTTCATGCAAATGCATTTGGAGGACTGACTCTGTCCCTCTTCCTGGTTTGACAAGAGGCACTTACACCCTCCCGGCTATGCATCAGCAGGGTGTGCAGGGTGTTCCTCATTCTCTGGTTCTCTGATCTGCCACAGGCAGGACTCTGCTATTTATTAATCAGGCAAACTGCTTAACTGCTATGAACTCACATTTATCCCAGAAAGGTAGATTACGTTACCACCAGATTACAGGGTTAGAGATGTAGAGAAAGGTCATCCATAACCTGTAAAGAACGATATTCCACATATGGCACTGATGGAAAGGAAGTGACCATACAGGCTCCTAGGAGGAAGGAGTCCCACCCTCATTTTCTAATAAAAACATCGAGAGTCACAGGGTTTCTCATAGCCCAGGGAACAAAACTCTGGGGTAGCAACAGCTAAAACTTCCATATAGAGTATGGCTTGCTTTTACCCAGGGAGACTGCTGTTTTTTTTCCTGTGATGGATGCATTTGCTCTTAAAAGGTTTCTCTCCTGCTCTCAATTTCCAGTCAGAGAGAAGGGGAAGGACAAGAGAGTTAGGGCACAAAGCATCTGTCTACCCTATGTGGACCAAGGCCCCCGTCTACACTATGTGGACCAAGGCTCCCGTCTACACTATGTGGACCAAGGCCCCTGTCTACACTATGTGGACCAAGGCCTCTGTCTACACTATGTGAACCAAGGCCCCCGTCTACACTATGTGGACCAAGGCCCCTGTCTACACTATGTGGACAAAGGCCCCCGTCTACACTATGTGGACCAATGGTGCTCAGGAAGAGCTGTAAATGAGAAAGAGCCCTGTGCTTGGAGACAAGGTCCTGGGTTCTAGATCTGATTCTGTTGCTACTTGTGAGATCTTAGGCATGACACTGTCTTTTCCTGGGCCTCAGTTTCTCTTTCTCTAAAACAGACAGTTGCATGAAATGGTTAATAATACCCTTTGATTTTATGAATGGCCAGAACTGCCCTCTGCCCGTAAGAGAAGAAAGAAGGGGAGGGGAGGAGATCACAGAGTAGTGGCTCCAGACAATCTCAAATGAAGGTCATGAAAGTGCATCTGGGTCTCACAAAGGGCCAGGAGGGAAGTCAGATGCATGTCCTTTTGGCTGTCACACATCGCAAGGGAGTGCTCTTAATGTTCACCTTCCTGATCCTGGCGAATGCTACCACGTACTCTGTCAGCATAGTTTAGATGGACTTTTAAAGCTTTTGTTTACTTTTATAAATTCACTCTAGGTTCTTTTAAAAATGATCAGAAAACCCAGATATGAAGAGAATGACGCATCTAGACTCATATAATCTTCCAGCTTCTTTAATTTTCTATCTCTAGCAACCAGTTTTAAAGAAAGTTTTAATCGACACAATTATATCTATTTATGGAAGTACAATGTGTTATTTCCACACGTGTGCAATGTGTAACAATCAGATTGGGGTGGTTGGTACATCCACTGCCTTGAAAATTTACGATTCCTTTGTGTAGTAAACATTCTAAATCCTCTAGTTATTCTGAAATAAAGAATTAATTGTCATGAACCACGGTGACACAAGGAACCAGTTTTGGATATACATTCCCAACCTCTCGATGAATGTTACATATATTATATAAAATCCACTAACGTGCAAATTAAGTAAGGTAAGATTTTGGGGGGTGGGGTGATGACTCAGTCATGCTTGCCACACAAGCATAAAGACATGTGCTCAGAACCCTGATAAAAATCCAGGAGTGGCATTGTGTGCCTCTAACCCCAGTGCTAAGGCTGGGGACAGAGACAAGTGGATGCTGCTGGTTTGCTTCCTGTCAGTCTAGCAAAACTTGGATCTTTAGGTTTAGCGAGAGATTCTGTTCAAATAAGGTGGGGAACAATAGCCTGATGTTGACCTCTGGCTTCCACATGTGAAGACTACGGGAGAAAGTGTTCTTATGTGCCTGTGTGTCGTCTGCACCTGTGTGTCCAAATAAAAAAAATAATTTAACATCTCAATTTCTAGTAACCTAGCAGGTATCTGGGTGGGTAAGCCCCTCTGGAGACCACTGGTCTGGGCTCCTTCACATTTTGAGACTTTAGCTGTGAGGTGGGAGGAAGCTGATGACGGACAGTTCTGCACTATGGGCACAAGCACTGCTCGGCTCCTATCAGGGACACTATGCACGTTCCCAGTTGGATGAATGAAAGGATGAATGAGGTGACAGGGCGGGGGAAGATCACAGGACTGGCATGAGGAGAAGGGAGGCTGACTATGACGCTGCAGGCTGCAGAGCCTTGGCTGCCTGTCAGGGAGGCAAGTCCAGCTTTTCCCACCTGGCTCGTCTATGCTGCTGCAATACCTAAGCAGCTGCTAGGATTTTGACAGACCCAGGACCATGCAAAGTCCATTATTAAAGTGATTGTAGCCTATGGAGGGTGACAATGCTCAGAAGGCCAACTTGTGTCCCCTTTCCCCCACCCTCCCAAAAATTGGTGTGCCCCGGACCTCACAGCTAGAGTTTGTGGTTAGAATTGCATGGTCTATGTGAGATGGTGGGAGCAGCTGTAAGCATCGAAAGAGAAGTGTTTCAAAGATCCCATTTGCCTAATGAGTTCCCAAGAACCCAAACCCCCAAAAGCTGAGGTGTTGAAGCCTCTCATTTTCTGAGATGAGTTCATCCTTTCCTAAAATACCTAATGACCCAGAGTACAGGAGACTTAGACATTTTCTTACGGTCTGTGTGAGCTGAGGAGTTGGGGGAGGGTCTTGGAACCACATCATTACAAGTACACAAGGATCCAGCCTCTCATTACTGCCGTGTGTGTGTGTGTGTGTGTGTGTGTGTGTGAAATAAGTAGATAACCAAGTTTATCTTACTGCCTGCCTTTCGTGACTTCAAGAAATGCTAATTCTTTTGCCTTTCTTTTGTGCCTTTGTCCTACCTGCCTTCAGACCTCTGGTCCATCCTGACTCCATCCGTCTTTCCACTGGCCTCAGTCCCTGGAAGATACCCTTCTTCAAGGTCCTCCAACATTGATTCTCTGGACCACAAGTGCAGGACTGATCCCACCCAGTCCTGAATTATCCCATTATCTTGAATTGCTTCCTGTCCGTCTGTGCTGTGTGCCTGCAACTCATTTACCAGCCTCACAGACCTTAAGGGGAGCGAGCACCAGACCTAGGACGGCTGCCCTGGGCTGGGCTTGCTTGCTGCACTGGGGGTCTTGTTCCTGCAACTCTGAGATAATGATTTTTTGCCTTCCAGGGTTGCTGCTGGAGATAATGGGTGCGAAGTGCGTAAATCACTGCACCAAGTAAAGTGCTGTTATTAGCACCTCTGCTGAATCTATAGAGCCCCATGCCTCTCCTTGCCTGGTGGGGTGTAGCTGATAAATACCTGATTGATTGAAGATGGAATTGCTTGGTGACAGCTCCATTCTCAGGCTCCACTAACGTCTAATTCCTGCAATTACTCCCTTCACTGGCGATGCAAAACCTGCTGAGTTTACTGCAGCCCTAAGTGCCCTCCGACTCCAGCCGATAAGGAAGGGATGCTGTACCTGAAGAAGACGACCCTCAGCGGCACCAGAGAGCACCTTCCACAGACAGCGCTGGCTGTCACCTGGAAAAGTGCGGCTGCTCCTTTGACTACGCAGGTGATGTCTGGGGGGGCAGTTGTCCCTGCAGAAGACTCAGCAAGCCCAAGGAATACAAATCCTTTCTGCTAAGGTATCATGGCACTGATGGAAGCTTGTAGAATATTTCCCTGCTAGGCTCCATAAATGAGAAAAGGAGGGTGTGTGCAGCACCCACCCACAGGCAGCGAGAAATCACAGCATTCTCTCTGCGAGGTTTTGATACGAAGCCGGGCAGTTACTTTTCTCCCTCTGCGATGAAAACTCTCGTTTGGGCTTGCTAGCAAATGCCGTGTGGAGCGCAGCTTTTGTTAGTCTGCTGAACAATGTTATTGGTTATAATTGGGGCAATTATGAGCTGCTGGAGGAAGCTAAACACAGATGTTTAAGCCCAGGCTTGGGGTATTCAAGTCCAAAGCGGCGTGCTTTAAATAGCCCCCTTTCCAAATCATCCTGCCTGACTTGAAATTCCCCTCCAAACTTGCCAAAGGGAGATGGGGGAGAGGAGACGATGGGTAGAGAAGGGAGGGGGGACGAGACTCACAAAGAGAGGAGGAGGAGAAAGAGAAGGCTGAGAGAGGGCAGAGAGAGTTCAGATGCTCTGACGTGTGCGAGAGTTCCATGCGACCTGGGTAGAGAGACCTTTGGATGGGACAGATGGGCAGTGGAGAGAAAGATGTCAAGAGAGAAAGGATACCTCAAAACAAGCCCGGATCCGGAGAACCAAGGTCATGCCTTCGGAAATGCCCAGGAAATCCACCCAGCCAGCGACTGACTGCATTCAGCCATGCACACAGGTGAAGCTCAGCCCTCGGGTCTGTCTTTTCTCCATAGTGTTAACAATTTCCATTAAGGTATAAGAGAACTCCAACCAGAATGACATCAGATCCAACGACACCAGAGCGGCAGCTTACACAAAGGGCAGGAAGCCACAGAATGAAAAATCCCCATAAGGTGTGCGGGGGGCTTCCCAGGGCTGCTCTGAATGGCAAGCCCCTTCCCTGGGTCTGCCCTCTCTCCTGTAGCCACCTCTTCCATGTGTATCTGCCACCCAATAGGGGCCACAACTGGGAAAGCAAAACTTTTCCTCATTTCCAAGTTTAGCTTTCTCTCGCATTTCTCTTTGAGCTTAGCCAGTCCTCCGCCCTCCCCCTTCTCTACCATCGGAACACAGAGAATAAGATGAATGAAGCCATAATCTCACAAGAGACCAGCAAGCAGCCACAGTGGACAAAAGACAGAGGTGGAGGAGCCGGCCAGGCTTCCCTGCTTTCCCCCAGAGAGGCTCCAGGCAGATAGTGCCAGCCGGCTGGTGTTGGTGCCACATGCATTGCCTACCTGACGCTGTCTGTCACAGGGCTCTCTCAGATGTGAGGCTTGTTCCTCTGTGTCAGCCACGCCAGCATATATATCCTCCCCCCCCCCCACGCACAGCCCTCCCCTTCCCTGCCTACCTCGACGATGACACATGCCTACGCTGACCCCCTTCATCAACCGAACAACCCAACTACAATCCTGCCTGCCTGGCCCCCTCCCCTGCTCTGCGTTCAGACTTGTGACACGCCAACCTCCCCATCAATCCAGCCTCTAGCCTGCTTTACCTGGACTTCGGTTCAGCCAGGATCCCTCAGCTGCCTCTCCGGTTGCTTTCAGAGCCACTGTGAGGCTGGCCAGGCAGGGAGAGCTGGCAAGTCACTCAGAAAAAACAGACTCCTGATGACAAGGGATGAGGCAGACCCCAAATCCTGTAGTCTTCTTCAGTACCCTCTCTGCCTGAGGAGTGAGGCTCAGGCAGCACACGGGAGAGGGGGGGGGAGCTCGTGCCCACCTCCCACTGGTGCAGAGAAGGGGTGAGCTGAGCTCCCCTCCTGATGTCCTGATCCCACTGGGGTGGCAAGCTCCAGGTCACACCAGGGTGGCTCTGGAGGCATTTTCCACAGGTGCCCACAGCACGGTACAGTACACAAGGCAGAGCAGGGGCTCGGCAGGGGCCCCGAGATTTCAGCTTTCTCCCTCAGAGCAGGTGTGTCTCCTGCGAGTCTCGGATTCCTTTCTGTAGAATGGGTGCACCGACTCCCAAGCTGGGAGCAGAGTGATGAGATTCTGTTTGTATCTGGAACACGCAGGCCTTTAGTAAATGCTAGTGCCGTGTTCTCTCCCACCTCACTGTCTTGTCCCTCGAGTTGGTGCCACCTGAGGTCTTCCATCAGCATCCAGGGGGTTTCCAAGCTGCCGCCGCACCTTAGGGTATTGGAGGCTGCTGAAGCCACCCCGGCTCTGCTACAGAGCCCTAATTTCCTTCTTAGCTCAGGCAGGGAGCATGCTGCAGACAGGTGGCTCACAGGCAGCTCAGAGTCCAGCCTAACCCCATGGATCCCCTTTCCTTGCTCCAGGAGAACTGCACCAGGACCCTGTGCTTCATTCTCCTAAGATTTAAAATATTCCAGGATGCAAGGCTTTCAGCATCCAATGAGAGCAAGCATTCACACATCTAGCTCTTGGTGGACTGGGGGCTTGGCAGAGGAGGGTGGAGGGAAGCGCTTGCCCTGATCGCTCATGGGCACAGGGTTTAAACGTGTCAGAAACATGCTTTTGAGTGGCGATGGTTGTCCTGTTGAAATTATAGCACAACAGAAAGCAAACAGCAAGCACTTGTCCAGGTGAAGAACAAGTCCCGAGAATAAAATTTCCACTTGTGTATGTTCCTGGTGAAAAGGTCCAGGCAACCAGCTTGCCCACGCGGCACAGAGATCTCTGAAGTCCACTTTCTCACCACGGGCCAAAGCAGCCAGGACAACCTCTTTGGGAAGTCAACATGACCTCTGTATGGCATGGGATGTGGAGAGGGGGGTCAGTTTTGCATCTTGCTGTACTTTGGGGTCCTTGGGATGGAGCCTCATCTCGTATGTGCTGTGGCAGATGTTGCTGGCTGGCTGCCCAATATGTTCCCATCCCCTTGTTACTCCTTATTGAGCAGGGGTTTGATTTTATTCAAAGTGACAGCCTGCTCAGCTAAAACTCCGCATTTCCCTCGTCTTTGGTGCAGCTGAGGCAGCCAGTGAGAGTCAAACCACTGGTCTTTAGGTGGGGTTTTGAGGAAGCTCTTTTTAAGGTGTCCAAACAGGCAGTGGAGGCTTTCTCTCTCCCCCGTTCCTCCTTTCCTGGAACACATGTATGATTGCCGGAGCAATAGCCGCTCTCCTGGATTTTGAGGCAACTTCGCGGTTGAAAGCCGTATGGTTACCGGCTACTTTTCTTGTTGCTGGGAAACAAATGCTCAACAAACCAAGGGGGAAGGGTGTATTTTGGCTCACAGTTTGAGGGTACGTACAGTCTGCCATGGTGGGAAGAACTGGATGGAGTCTGATGCCGCTGGTCATATTGTAGTCACACTCAGCAAGCAGAGAGCAATGCATGCTGGTACTCAGTTCTGTTTCTTCTTTTTGTTCAGTCTGGGATCCCAGCCAAAGGTACGTTGTTATCTACACTTAGGGTGGGTCTTTCTGCCTCAGTTTACCTAGTTGAGAAGCTCCCTCACAGACACACCCAGAGGTTTGGTTCTATGGTTCTAAATCTCATCGAGTTGACACTATTATCCATCACAGAATTCAAAGGTGATTCAACGTCAAAAAGACAGTTCTGGGTCTCCCATGGCCACGAATCTGCCATATTGATTCTAGACTTCCAAGGATCAGACCGCTGTTTTTTGAAGGGGGAAAAAACCCTTAAAGCTTTATTTCCAATGTCATCAGGATTCAGTTATATGTTGCTGTGTTTACATTTAATGCCAAAGGTGGAGGCTTAACACAACAGAACCGTGCCTGTCTCATGATTCTACAGACTGGGGATTCAGGCTGGGCTCAGCAGGGAAGTTCTTCCGGTCTCAGCAGGAATCTTTCACTCATCAGCACCCAGCTGCAAGTCGGTTTTCAGAGGCTGGCTCAGTTCTCCTGCTGAATTCTTTCTTTACTGTAGTCCCCAGCACACACCATCTCACAGCGACTGTCTTCGCTGTCCAGGACCAGGCAGGCTAGACACTACAGTCACAAGACAAAAAGAGGACAGTGGTGAGAGCCAGCCCACACTTTTGTTTAAGCCGTTGATTTGGATTTTATGTTTTACCCAGAGGAATTCCTTGAATAACACTCCTGCCATTCATTCTTAGAATGTTGAGCGATGCCGGCGGTGGCGGCTCAAGCCTTCAATCCCAGCACATAGGAGGCAGAGGTAGGTGCATCTTTGGGTTCGAGGCCAGCCTGGTCTCCAGAGTGAGTTCCAGGACAGCCAGGACTACACAGAGAAACCCTGTTACAAATATAAAAAACAAACCAAAAAAAGAATGTTGAGAGAGCTAAATACTTTCCTATGCCACAGCCAAGGAAAGGAAAAAAAAAAAGTGAGCGTGAGGAGTCACCTCCTCTGACGTTTTCATTCTCGTTTATCAAATGAGAGAGGTGAAGCCAGCGGCCTGGAGGTCCTCTGAGAGTCGAATGGAGATGTGTGTTCCATCAGGCTATTTCTGAGATAGAGGGGAGGGGTGGGATGAGCCCAGGGAGGGAACACACCCTTCAGAAAGCAGAGTACACGTTTGTCACTCTGTGATGGCTTTCTCCTGTGTACCTTGCTACAGACTCATGCTGCGGGGTCCTTGTCTTTCCTGTTGCACAGCGTGGTGACTGGTTAGAGAGTCACAAGCTCTCCTTTGTTTTCCTGACTGAACAGACACCCTGGGAAAACAGCTCAGTAAAGGGCTTACCTTGTAAGCATGGTGACTTGAATTTGACACTCCAGAACCTATATTAAGGAAAAAAAAAAAAAAGCCAGGCATGGTGGTGTGCACTTTTAACCCCAGCCTTGGGGAAGGATGTCAGGTAGACGCTGGGCCTAGCCAGCCAGTCAGCATGGCCTCCTTGGCAAACACCAGTATCAGGCCAATGAGAGACTGTGTCTCAAAATCAAGGTGGTTGGTGACTGATGATTGATGCTGTGGTTGTTCTTTGTTCTACACACGCACACACACACAATCATATTCTGGTTTTGAGTCCTAAGCATCCCCCATAGGCTGTTTTGAATATTCAGTCTCCTGCCGTTTGGAAGGCTGAGGAGCTTTTAGGAGGTGGGGCTGGTTGCTGACCACCTTGTGAGGGATGCTCACCACATGCTACTGGTGCCGTGATGGACTACTGCCCTCTGGAGAGCCAACCCATCTTCCCTTATGTGGTTCTGCCAGCTTTCGGTAGCAGAGACGAGAAAGTCGCAATGCACTTGCAGAGGGAGGCCACCTCACCTCATCTCTCCTGCTTTTGCTGGTTTTTCTCTCTCAGGAGAAGGACCCAAGCTGAGGACTATAGCAGGCGGAACTAAGGAGCAGAGTCCCACGGTCCCCACAGGGGAGTCTTGTCTCTTGTACCCTCCATTCCTCTCCCCTAGGTTTATCAGGGACTCCGGTTCATATCCTGCTGGCCGGGATAGGAGCAGACTTTTAGAACAGGTGTTGGACCCACTCTAAAGAGGAACTGCGGGGGGGGAGAAAGTGCTCAGAACCTTGCCACTTCTTCTGAACAACTCCACCGGCCTCCATATACCCAGTTATCTCCCCCTCTCAAGGCCGAGAGCACCTTCCTTCCAGGTGTTGCCACCCAGGATTTACTGATGAATTAAGGCGCCTCCAGCCAATTGGTCTCCTTAGTAACCGCAGCAGCAGGGTCCCGGCTGGAAAAGCTGCTTCTGCTTTTCCAAAGAGGGCAACCCGGCTTCACGTTTTTAAGACTCTTTCAAGTCACAATATAGGAGGACATTAAAAATAGACACATCTCTCCACAACTCTGTGTCCGAGAAAGAATGGATTTTTGAAGTATCGAGGGCAAGGTGAACCGTCTGAGAAAAAGGGTCCCTCCATTGGATGCGTTTATTTGTTTATTTATTGATGCCGGCACTAGGATGGGACCCAAGGCCTTGCATATGCCAGGAAGGTGTTGTACTACTGAACCACATCTCTAGCCCTGAATGGGCTTTTTGTTTTTAATTGGTGCATAAGAATCGTCCATAGTTAAGGTCTGAGTGATAGAGATTCATATATACCACATGGAATAACCAAGTCATGGTGGTTAGCAATGCCATCACAGCGTCATGGGGTCATTATTCATGTCTGTGACATGGAATGCAGCTATCATCTTTGCTACTTCAAACATTTGTCATTTCTCTGTATGGACACCCAATCCTTGGCTCTATCTACTTTAAAACACACAATAAATCATTGCCAATGGTGTTACAGAACACTAGAACTTAGTCCTCTTATCTAACTGTGTTTTTGTACCTCTTAGCCAACTTCCACGCTCCTCCTCTTCCTTCCTAACCCTCAGGTAATCACTGTTCTTTTGACTTTTGCGACTTCAGTTATGTTGCTGTTGAGATGGGGGTCTTGCTATGTTGCTGAGGCTAAGATGATTCTCCTGCATCAGCTTTTCCAGTGTCAGAGACTACAGGCATGCACCACCACAACAGTTCCACTAAGCAGTTTTTTTTTAATTTTTTTAAATATTTATTTATTAATTATATATACAGTATTCTCAGTATTCTGTCTGCATGTATGCCTGCACACCAGAAGAGGGCACCAGATCTTGTTACAGATGGTTGTGAGCCACCATGTGGTTGCTGGGAATTGAACTCAGGACCTTTGGAAGAGCAAGCAGTGCTCTGAACCACTGAGCCATCTCTCCAGCCCCCTAAAAAATTTTTTTATTGATTTTTATTCAGTTCTACATTTTTCTCTGCTCCCTTACCTGTCTCTCTCCTTCCCTTCAATCCTCTACCAAGGTCCCCATGCTCCAAATTTACTCAGGAGATCTTGTCTTTTTCTACTTCCCATGTAGATTAGATCTATGTAAGCTTCTTTTAGGGTCCTCATTGTTGTCTAGGTTCTCTGGGATTGTGACTTGTGGACTGGTTTTCTTTGCTTTATGTTTAAAAACTACTTGTGAATGAGTACATGTGATAATTGTCTTTCTGGGTCTGGGTTACCTCACTCAAAATGATGTTTTCTAGCTCCATCCATTTGCCTGCAAAATTGAAGATGTCATTATTTTTTTCTGCTGTGCAGTACTCCATTGTGTAAATGTACCACGTTTTCCTTATCCATTCTTTGGTGGAGGGGCATTTAGGTTGTTTCCAGGTTCTGGCTATGATAAACAATGCTTTTGTGAACATAGTTGAGCACATGTCCTTGTGGCACGATTGAGCATCCTTTGGATATATACCCAAAAGTGATATTACTGGGTCTTGAGGAAGGTTGTTTCCTAATTTTCTGAGAAGTTGCCACACTGACATCCAAAGGGGCTGTACCAGCTTGCATTCCCACCAGCAATGCAGGAGTGTTCTATTTACCCCACAACCTCTCCAGCATAAGTTGTCATCAGTGTTTTTGATCTTGGCCATTCTTATCAGTTTAAGATGGAATCTCAGAGTTGTTTTGATTTGCATGTCTCTGATGACTAAGGATGTTGAACATTTCCTTAAATGTCTTTCAGCCATTTTAGATTCCTCTGTTGAGAGTTCTCTGTTTAGGTATGTACTCCATTTTTTTTTTTGGATTATTTGTTTTTTTGATGGCAAATTTCTTGAGTTCTCTGTATATTTTGGAGATCAGACCTCTGTCTGATGTGGGGTTAGTGAAGATCTTTTCCCATTCTGTAGGCTGTCATTTTGTCTTGTTGACTGTGTCCTTTGCTTTATACAGAAGCTTTTCAGTTTCAGGAGGTCCCATTTATTAATTGTTTCTCTCAGTGTCTATGCTGCTGGGGGTTATATTTAGGAAGTGGTCTCCTGTGCCAATGCGTTCAAGTGTACTTCCCACTTTCTCTTCTATAAGGTTCAGTGTGGCTGGCTTTATGTTGAGGTCTTTGATCCATTTGGACTTGAGTTTTGTGCATGGTGATAGATATGGGTCTATTTTCATTCTTAAACATGTTGATATCCAGTTATGCCAGCACCATTTGTTTTCTTTTTCCATTTGATATTTTTTTGCTTCTTTGTCAAAAATCAGGTGTTCAAAGGTGTGTGGATTAATATCTGGCTCTTCAATTTGGTTCCATTAGTCTTCCTGTCTGTTTTTATGCCAATATCAGGCTGTTTTCAGTACTATAGCTCTGTAGTAGAGTTTGAAGTCAGGGATTTTGATGCCTCCAGAAATTCTTTTATTATACAGGATTGTTTTGGCTATCCTGGGTTTTTTGATTTTCCATATGAAGTTGAGTACCGTTCTTTGGAGGGCTGTGAAGAATTTTGCTGGGCATTGCATTGATTCTGTAGACTGCTTTGGGTAAGATTGCCATTTTTACTATGTTAATTCTACCTACCTAAGAGCATGAGACATCTTTCCACTTTCTGGCATCTTCTTCAATTTTTCTCTTCAAAGACTTAAGGTTCTCGTCATACAAGTCTTCCGCTTATTTGGTTAGAGTTACTCCAGGATATTTTATGCTATTTGTGGCTACTATGAAGGATGATGTTTCTCTGATTTCTTTCTCAGCCCATTTATCATCTGTGTACAGGAGGACTACTGATTTTTTAAAGTTAATCTTGTATCCTGCTACCATTACTGGAAGTGTTTATGAGTTGTAGAAGTTCCTTGGTAGAATTTTTGGGGTCACTTATGTAAACTATCATATCATCAGCAAATAGTGAAAATTTAACTTCTTTTCCATTTGTATCCCCTTGATCTCCTCCTTTTGGTGTCTTAATGCTCTAGCTAGAACCTCAAGTACTGTATTGAATAGACATGGAGAGAGTGGATAACCTTGTCTTGTTTCTGATTTCAGTGGAATCACTGGGAGTTTCTCTCCATTTAGTTTGATGTTGACTGTTGGCTTGCTGTATATTGCCTTCATTATGTTCAGGTATGTTCCTTGTATCCCTGCTCTCTCCAAGACCTTTAACATGAAGGGATGTTGTATTTTGTCAAAAACTTTTTTGGCATCTAATAAAATGATCATGTGGTTTTATTTTTCAGTTTATTTGTATGGTGGATTACGTTGACAGATTTTCATATGTTGAACCATCCCCGCATCTCTGGGATGAAGCCACCTTGATCATGGTGGATGATGGTTCTGATGTGTTCTCGGATTTAAGTTGCCAGTATTTTATTTAGTATTTTTGCATCAATGTTCATGAGTGAGTGTACCCGTCCAGCAGGTCCAGTTATTCCAGGGTCTGAAGAGGCGCTACCTGAAAGAACATGGGCGAGAGAGGAACGAGACCAAGCAAGATCTATTGTCAAAGTCTCAGTTTATTAGCGTAAAGTGAGATTGATCTATAATTCTCTTTCTTAGTAATGTTTTGGTTATCAGGGTAATTGTAGCCTCATAAAAAGATTGGCAGTGTTCCTTCTGTTTTTATTGTGTGGAACAATTTGAGGAGTATTGGTATTACTTCTTTGGAAATCTTGTAGAATTCTGAGCTGAAATCATCTGGTCCTGGTCTTTTTTTGGATGGGAGATTTTTTATGACTGTTTCTATTTCTTCAGCAGTTATAGGCTTGTTTAATTTGCTTATCTGGTCTTGATTTAATTTTGGTAAGTCATATTTATCCAGAAAGTTGTCCATTTCCTTTAAGCTATCCAATTTTGTGGTGTACAGGTTTTCAAAATATGACCTGATGATCCTCTGTATTTCTTCCGTGTCTGTTGTTATGTCCCTCTTTTCATTTCTGATTTTGTTAATTTGGATATTATCCCTCTTCCTTTTGGTTAGTTTGCATAAACGTTTGTCTACTTTGTTGATATTCTCGAAGAAGAACCAACTCTTTGTCTCATTGATTCTTTGCATTGTTTTCTTTGTTTCTATTTTGTTTATTTCAGCTCTCAATTTGATTATTTCCTGCCTTTTAGTTCTCTTGAGTTTGCTTCTGTTTGGTCTAAAGTTTTCAAATGTTTTGTTAATTCACTAAAGTGGGATTTTTCCCAGCTTCTTTTTTGTAGGCATTTAGTACTATGAACTTTTCTCTTAACACTGCTTTCATTGTGTCCCATAAATTTGGGTATGTTGTGTGGTCATTTTCATTGAATTTTAGGAAGTCTTTAATTTCTCCCTTAACCCAGTGATGATTCAGGTAAGCACTGTTTAATTTCCATGTGTTTGTGGGCTTTCTGGAATTAGTATTGCTGTTCGCTTCTCGTTTTAAACCATGGGGTTATTTCTTTTTCTTTTTTTTTTTTGTATTTGTTGAGGTTTGTTTTGTTACCGAGGTCAATTTTTGAGAGGGTTCCATGAGGTGCTGAGAAGAAGGTATATACTTTTATGTTTAGATGGAATCACTTAACAGTTTTTTTTTAAAAAAGTGTTTATGTATTACTTATTAGTCATATGTGTATACATGTGGAGGTCATAGGACTACTTTTGGGAGCTGGTTCTCTCCTTCCACCATGGAATCAGGAAACACGTTTAGGTGGTTAGGTTTGCATTGCCAATGCTTTTATCCACTGAGCCTCTGACAGTCCTTAGGTTCAATACTTAAAGCTCCTTTATATGAAGGAGAACACTGGAGCTGTTTTTCAGTACTTAGCTTCTTTTGCTTAACATAATACCTCACAGTCCTACACACATTGCTGCATGCAACAGGATTCCATTGCTTTTTTATAGAGATATACCACTTTAAAAACATGTTCAAGGGTCCACTAACACATAGACTCCGTATCTTAGCTATTGTGACTAGTGAACGCTGAACGTGGAAATCCTCTTATTTCTCTGACATATGATTCTAGTGTCATTGGATGTATGTCTGATAGTGAATAGATGGATCATACGTTCATTCTGTTTTCTTTCTTTCTTCCTTTTTTTTTTTGTTTTGAGGAAGGTCTTTACTAATTTCTAACAACAGTAACAAGTGAGTTTTCTGTAAGGTCTTTACTAATTTCTACCAACAGTAACAGGTGAGTTCTCCTTTGTCTGCCCCCATCACCACCTCTTTTGGTGATATTTTAACTGAGAGGACATAAACACTCGATTTTAAGTGAGTAGAATTTTCTTGCAAAGAGCCAGTGACGGCCTCTGAAAGTGTGGACTTGACCACGGCAGTGAGTGCGGTGCCCGGTGCTGTCAGAAGGAAGGGATCCTAACCCAGAGAGGTGAAGATGCTCACCTGAGCTACAAGAATTATGCTAATGAGTGCTGATCCACACAGCCTGTGCCACAGTGGCTCAGATGATGAGAGTTACACAGAGGGACTGTAAGGCGGTTCAAGTGTCTGCAAAGATGCTTGGACCCTGAGAGGACTTGGATTCCTTCCTGTAGGGATCGCGGAAAGGCTCAGTGGATGGGGCAGAGGTGAGTAGGGTCTGAAAGAGCAAGTGAGATCTGTCTGAGCGGACAGAAAGAGGGAGCAGGCAGGTGAGGGCTCAGATCCACCGAGAAAGCATATTGACCCAGGCAGCAGACACCTGGAGGGGTGGCCTCGGGACCCAGGCTTCTCCTGGGCCACAGAAAACACAGCAAGTATTTGCTATATATATATTAGAGCATCCAGCTTGGCACACAATACTTATTGACTGGAGAGAGCAGGGGAGAGTGTGGAGGTGTGCCTGCGTTTGTGACTGGCGCTTCGGGGCTGCCTGCCGTCTCAGGATTTTGCTAGAAAACGCGAAGAGTCAAGGGCCTGCGTGGAAAGCTCCCTAGGCCTCCTGAAAGCAGTTTTACATGAAAAATAAATCTCTGAATATCTTGATGTTTCTGTTTTCTACATCAGGAAATCTCTGCTCGCCAATCTGCCCTTCATCCCCGTCAGAGGTGTGATTGGCTACAGCACCCACCAGTGCTTCAGTGGGGAAGAATCTTCGCCCTCCCTTCCCCTGCGTCACATCAGACAGCGGTTGCCTTAAAGCTGGGATGGTGCCATTTCACAAAATTGGGTTCTTCATGCCAGATGACTATCGTCCCCAAGCTATTTCCTGCTTCTGAAGAGGAAAATACAAAATACAATTTCGGGGGAAAGGAGAGACAAAGTAGTTTCAATCCTTTGTAATACAAAACAGGTTTCACAGTCCATTTTTTTTTTCCTGTTTCAATGAAAAGTCAATGGTTTAAGCATCCTATTGCAACCTTCTTGGTCCTCCGTGGTCTCTTCCACTGCAGGCCACTGCAGGCTTTAGAAAGATTTGCACACACGGGCACAGGGCCACATCATCCCAGGGCATTTACTACTCATGCATGCACTCTGACATCTTGAGAATTTACTCATGGAAACACATAAGCACAACATTAAAGATCCACAAGGAGCCAAATGGTCAGTTAAGACAACGGAGTTGCTTCTCAAAGGGAAGGAAGGTGTGTTGAATACAGCCTAGCCTCACCTAGCACCTGCTTTAGGACAAGAACTTCCCCAGAGACACTTGTTTCCATCTCTTCATATCTGCTGCCCACTAAAGAGGTCAGGGTTCCCCAGGTCTGGTTCTGGGAGGCTAGACTCCTACCACAACATGCAGAGTACTGACTGAGAACGGGCTCCCCACTGAGGAAATACATCTGTATTCTAGACTGTCACACGGCCTCCAAGGGGCTGCATCTGGGACCTGAATGTTTTATGGAACCATTAATAGTGAATTTTCTGCTTGAATTCCCTGCTGCCTGGAGACAGAAGGCACTAGAGGGCTCTGTGTGGGGCTCAGGGGTGGTGTGAGAGCATTCTGATTTGTATTCCATAGCTTCTTGCATGTGTATGCTTTCAACCTGGCATAGGCGAGCCTCCTTTGCCAGCATAATTCTGTGTGTTCTTTATGTGTTCATCGACACATATGCAACAACGCTTCTAGGTGCCAGGCACTGTGCCCGGGGCTGTGCACGCAATTTGAGTCACGAGCTATTCGATGACATTCTGGACCCCTCTGAGCTTGTCCAGTGCAGTTTGTAGGAACGTAAAGCAGGGCACATCCCAATGTGAGCAGCATCCAGATGGTTTTAAATTAATGAGGCATAGATTCAGAAGGATCTACAGATGTGGACAGGCGGGAGATAAGCATACAAGCTTGTGCATGGTGGTCTCTTTCTTTCTTTCTTTCTTCTTCTTTTTTTTTTTTTTTTTTGCAAAATTTTGTTTCACGTGATTAGAGTGATACTTATGCAGTGAAACTGGAACACGCCAAGGGGAACTAAGGACTTTAAGAGACAGAGTTGGTGTTTACAAGCTATACGATGTTCCCTTGTGCTGAGTGAACAAGATTCCACCACAGAACAACAGCCCCAGGACCACCCTCAGCCGGAAAGATCACTTATGGAACAGGAAATGGTATTTTCTTCTCAAATGAGAATCCCCCCCCCCTCCAACTATACAACCGACACATACTTATTGTGAGGAGAAGTTCAAACTATATGCAAATTAAAAAATGAAAAGAAATCCTTTGGACTTCCTCAGAGGCTATTGATATTGCTGTTGGTCGGATCAATTTTAAACTCAGAGAACTGCATACATCTTTAACATCCGTGGTCACCACATAATTGCTATTATTAATATTTTAGAATTATTCTTTGAAGTAGAATTATTCTTTGACAATGCAGTCGCATATGCAATGTACCTTGATCATGGCTGCTCCCAACGCCCCACCCCCACTCGTTGCTAGTGCAACTGTTGGAAAGTTGAACCATGCGTTTCCATGTTTCTTGTGGGCTCTCCTTGTCAGGTACCAACCAAGATTAACACACTCTCCTCACCCTTTCACCCTCATCAGTCACAATTCAGCACCATCTAAGATCTGACATATAGTCAAAGCTTCCCATGAGCCTTCAAGATTTCTTTCAGGATTTAAAAAAAAATCCAGGATCCAATTGTCATCTATTGTATTTGGGGGCCACTTTTTAAATCATCAAAACCTAGACCGGTCCTCATGTTTGACTCTGTGCTTTGACAGTGACCTTTTGAAGTTTTCTGCTCAATTGTCTTACTGAACGCTCATCACTACGGATTTTCCTGGAGCTTCTTCATTTTGATTTGATTCATATTAAATTTTCCTTTGCGAAAATAATTATGAAAGTGACACTCTGTATTTCTCGCATCGTTATACAGTAAGCAACTGCTGTTAGGTCTCCTTCGTGGAGGGAGCAGCTGACAGACCAGTGAGACGGAGCACGATGTCTTTCTAGTCATTTAGAAACCGATGAGGCGATAACTCGGGGACTGTGAGCATCTTTTGTTTCTGCATAGCTTTCAAAGTGCTTTTTTTTTTTTTTTTTTTTTTTTTTGTCTAAAAGAAGGAATTGGGTCCCTTGGAGCTGGAGTTACAGACAGTTGTGAGCCACCTGATGTGGGTGCTGGGCCCTGAGCAGGTCCTTTGCAAGATCAGTATGTGGTCTTAACTGGGGAGCCAGCATTTTCAAAAAAAGTGGAGCCAAGGTCCTCACCTGAATCAAATCTTGGGATTTGCTGAGTGATAATTTTTCCTGGTTGCTTCCTTGTTTCTTAATGGCTTCTCTTCCGTTTTTCATTTCTTCTTTTATCTTCTCTCTTTGTAAGTACATCATTTGTTTGTTTTGATTTATTTGATACAATGCTATGCATCTAGTCCAAGATTACATGTGTACTAGGCAAGCTATGATCTCCAGACTTTTATGGGGCTCTGTAGATGTATATAGATCTTACAACAGCAGTCCAGGGATGCAGTTCAGTGGAAGAGCACATGAGGCCCTGGGCTTGATTTCTAGCAATGAATCCCACCCCTAGGTCCTCAATGAGTCATACACACTTAGTAAAATATTATTTTTTGTTGTTCAAATTGCCCCAAATTTGACAGTTACTCCTGTGCCTCCGACTGATTCTATTAGTCTTAGATAGAACCTTGTGTTTTTCTGGCACAAGAATTACCATGACCTTTAGTGCCACAGCTCAGAAGGCAACCACAAGCGAGAACCCAGCTCAGAGAATCAAATATTTCCCGAGATCTTGCAGAGAGAAGGGTGATTGAGTGCAGAGATAAGTCTGTCACACTGAGGCTGAAGTGTTCTGTTTTTTGAAAGAGGTTCAATGGTGGAGATGATGTTTAATTTTCCCACTATTGTGTCTCCATGGGTGGTCACAGCCCTAGCTGCGGTACTTAACCATTTGTTGAATTAACATCTTTGCCTGGAGAGCCTTATGTTTGGGCTTAGATAAGAAATCAAGACGTTAAAGGCTGGGAAGATGGCTCGGTGGTAAGAGCATTCACTACGCAAGCATAAGGACTTGAGTTCAAGTCTCCAGAACTCAAGACATGGGTTCCACATGGGCCTTTGACCTCAGTGCTAGAGTGGGCTAGAGACAGGCCAGGAGCTGCCAGTCTGAGATGCTGTCTTGTTGAAGGAGCTGCAGGCCTCATTCCTGCCACCCAGCTACCGGCCGCCTGGCTAGCTTATGCCCCAAAATAACGACACACAAATTGTATTCTTTTAAACACTGCTTGGTCCATTTCTATTAATGTGTGTAGCACCACGAGGTGGTGACTTACCAGGAAGATTCTAGCCTACGTCCATTCTGGGTCGGAGCTTTATTGTGTCTGCCCCAGAGAGGAGAGCTATCCATTCTGAGCTCACTTCCTTTTCCTCCCAGCATTCTGTTCTGTTTACTCCGCCTACCTAATTTTCTGTCCTATCAGGGCCAAGGCAGTTTCTTTATTTAACCAATGACCTTCCTCCATCACTGTTTCAGGGGACTAAGGTAGAGAAAAATAGAGCAGGAAACCCAATATCCTCCTATGGCTTCTGCATGTGCAACACACCACACACACACACACACACACACGCACACGCACACGCACACGCACGCACACACACACACACACACACACACACACACACACGGTGAGGGAGCTAGACTGAGAGCAAGCAAGGGAGAGAGAATATAGCTCACCTTAAAGCTTTGTTTGGGCTGAGGTTCTTGAAACAGTAAAAGTTCTAGGTGGACCGGAACAGCCACAGAAAGTTCCAGAAGGTAGATAGCATGACATCTGGACTTCAACCCCCAGCACCGCTATGCATTCTATCATCAGAGACCACTGGAGAATTTACTCATTTTTTTCATTTCAAATCATTCTATGACGACTGCACAGAACCGAGAAGAGACGGCACTGTACACAACTCCATTAGAAACTTTGGTAGGAATTCAAGTGTCCAGGCCTCTTTGCATCAAGTGAACTTCCATGTGCAAAAAGCATCCAAAGTGAAACGGTCACATGGTTTCTGCAAGATGCGATGGTCCAGGTTATTGTCCCAAATTATAGCAAGACAAAGTCCTTCCTGTTGTGTGGCAGGTAAAATGTCCTGTATTCGCTCCTTCTCCACAAATATGTATTATTCATGCACTAATTCTTTTGCTTGAGAAATTCACTCTGGGTGGAGTCACCTGGGGAGTCATAGGCTGAGGCTTACTTATAAAGCACATTTTACCCCAATATTAGAACCGAGAGTGCTCTTCCTCTTATCGTCTGGCTCATCTAATAATCTGAAAAGTCTTTCTCTGTCCATTTTCATTTCTTCGGCCTTTCAAGGTAGAAAATGAAAAATTCTGAATTGCTAATTGTGTTCCGTGAAGGCTAAAAGCAGACCACGAAGATAGCATCTCCCATCTTCTTTCGCACCTCCATGAAAGATGACGTCATCCTTTTGGCACCATGAAGGCAGGAGGGCGAGCTGGGGACTTAACTCGGTTGCTAAAGCTTTCACAGGGCCAGCATGAGGACCTGAATTTGATCTCAGACCCGAGGGGTGGAGACGGGCAGATCCCTGGAGCTCACCAGCCATCGTACTAGGACTATTTGGTGAATTCCAGGCCAGCGAGGCTCTGTCTCAAAAGAAAACAAGGTAGATGGCACCTGAGGGACAACACCTGAGGTTGTCCTCTGGCTTTTACATATGCACACACCTATGTATCTGCACATAGATGAACACACACATGCTCAGAAAAATGCAAGGTATGTTCTCCCTCCTCGCGTTGTCCTCTTTCCAGGAGATGCCATCATTCTTCCATTACAAGGTCACCTTCGCCGCATCTGGCACAGCTGGACCAGTGAAGGATGATAATCTCCAGGGTAAGAAAGCAGTAAGATATTTTAAGAGATAGGAGAAGAGGGATCAGCATAGTCCCATTATTTCTGAGATATATTGTCTTTGTGTGAAACAGGTTTCAGGGCAATGTTAGGGTCATTGCAAGATGGATTAAGTTTGATTCAATAAAAATGTGTGAAAATACTGTTTTCTTTCTTTCTTTCTTTTTTTCTTTCTTTCTTTCTTTCCTTCTTTTGGAGACAGGGTCTCTCTGTGTAGCTTTTGGAGCCTGTCCTGGAATTTGCTCTGTAGACCAGGCTGGCCTTGAACTCACAGATATCTGCTTGCCTCTGGAGAGCTGGGATTAAAGGTCGTGTACCACTGCCACCCAGCACAAATACTTTTTTCTTTGGAAGATCTCCCACAAAAATGTCATAAACACCACTCCTTAGAGCTAGAATCTGAAGTATGAGGCACACGAGGAGACTGGCGACAGTGAGTGAGCATACAGCTGCGGGGGAAGGCTGGCCAACGCGGGGAGACGTGACAAGGCAGGCCTGGATGGACGTCAGCAGGTGACTCGGAGTTTACCTAGCTAGGGCTTTGCAGAGTGGTGGGGACATCAGGTCAGGGGTCTGATTAAGGTCACATGTCGGTCCAAGTGTCATAAACTCCACTCCGCAGGTCCCCTGCAGCAGCCCTGAAGGGCTTTAAGCAGGGGTTTTGTGGTGCACTGGTGTACACAAACATTTTCCTGCACCTTTCTATGACACTTATTCCCACGGGTGAAACGTTAGACTGTAACAGAAATCAGGTGTGATAACTTCAACATCCAGTCAGAGCATTAGGCAATTTTTAAAGTACTTCCGTGGGCCATGCATTCAGCAGCGCGAATTAAAACCCACGTTCTGTCTTCAAGCTGAGTAAAAGCTGCTCCCTACTCAGACATAAGCCAATCGGCTTAACTATAACACTGGACATCAGCAGTGACTGAGCAGGTCTTGCTGGTTTAGGGCGACATGCTGGTTTGCCATTAGGGGAAGATGCCTTGGGCTGCAGAGCTGAAGGAGAAGCAGGGACATGATCATAGTGTTGAACTGGTAAGCTCAGGGGATCAAGAGGACACAACATTTGTTTTTCAAATTCTGAAAGGACTTTCGTAGGAAGGAAGCTTATAGAACCATTATCCCAAGAGGTGGCAGAACCTGCAAAACGAATTTCCCGGATTAAGACGCAGGTGGAGATGACAGTTATAATTGGCAATAAAAAGAAGCTGCGTGCTGTTGGTGGCCTGCCCGCAGAGGCTGTGGTCAGGGCCGTTCATTCCCAGGGGTAGACAGGTTTACCTTCCTACGCTCTTGGGAGGCAGTGTGAACCAAGGGGAGCCAGTGAAAGCTTTCCCATTTCTTGAATTGGTATTCTCAGCAACCACACGTGAAAAACTGGGTATGTTTTATCAGTTCCATCGTTCAGGCAAAGCAACAAAAGTTCAGGAACTTCATTCACAGGTCCCCAGCTGGTGGATGGCCCAGAGGTCAGTCAAACTCCAGGCTGGCCTGGGCCAGTGTGCCTTCCACTCATCACCAAGAGCCACCATCTCACTCTCAATGTATGTAAGGATGATAGACAGACAAACAGCCATGGCAAAAGGCAACACTGTTAATCTTGACCTGGGGGTGTATGACAGGAACCAGTCAAAACTGTTTTAGGAACTCTCGACCTATGAGCATCCTCCCTGGGTATAGCCAGACATGCCTGGCATCCAAATATTTTGTAACTTTTCAGCACACTAGGTTCTTAATATTTAAACTTATCCCCTTTCTAGTATGTATGTATGTATGTTTTTCTGGGTTGGGGATGAGACCCAGGCCTTGCATATGCTAGGCAGGTGCTCTGTCTTGATACATTTACATGCACACACACACATATATGTGTATGCATGTATATATGTATATATATGTGTGTGTGTGTGTGTGTGTGTGTGTGTGTTGCAGTAATCCCGCCAGATGAAGTGGTGAACGGATGTTTATAAGAAATCCCACACTAGCTCAGAACTGAGAGATAGATATTTATTTAGGGGTAAACTTACAAATCACGATTCTCTGCTTGAACGGTGGATGGAGGTCGAATCCAAACAATCTGAATGAGCAATCAGCGAGAAGAAGCATGGGGAAGGAGAAAAGGGGCAGATGCAAGTTCATTTTCTGGGGACTGTGTCCAGCTGTGGGAATGGGTACTGGACCGTGAGAAGATGTCCTCCTATCCTAGGCATTCCATCCGCCTTCTGCGATGGCTTGCATCATGGGCTAAGAAGATAGGAAGCTGCTTCCTAGAGATGGGGTGGAGGGAGCTTGGTAACTCTTGGTGGGGAGAAACGAGTCACCTTGTACCTGTGCTTCACTGCCTGTGGCTGTAGGGCGTGTGGGACAGGTGTGGCCTCAGTGGCACAGACTTCTCTTGTTCAGGTGGAACACAAAACAGCTGATAACTGGCAGTCAAAGCCAGTCACGCTGCCCGCAGATGAAATCTAAACCCTTCCTCAAGGCAGGTGGTGGAGAAGCCACATGCTCGGTCTACACAGGCTGTTCTAGACGAATATGGAAGAAAGGAAGAGAATATCACCTACATTGTGTGTGGTCTGAGGCTTAAGGGACCCAGACTGGCATAGAGAGTGGGTGGAAGAATTTGGGAGACTCTGTGCTCATCTCAAAGTGGGAGGGGGCTGAGTTAGAGATGGAGTCGGCCTGGCTCTCTACCCACCCCATTCCACCCCACTATTGTGTAGTGAGTTACTCAGGCTGGGCAGACTCTCCCGTCTGCCATTTCAGCTCTTGGCTGAGAATGTTTGTTATAGTGTGCTCAAAGTAAACTAGAATACCCCCTAGGGGGATAATGTTTTAAAGGGAGCCGCAGAAAAATTTATCGTGACTGTTAAGTGGCTAGAGAACAGAGGCAGTCTGGGGAGGGATGGGACGTCAGCTGAGCCTCACCACTAATGGGAGCGAGTAGGCACAGGACTGTGGCTAATAACTGCCTCGGGCCAGCCTTAGCGTTTGCCAAGAATCCATTGTGTCTTTCCTATTCTTTAAATGTTGCTTTCTTCCTGACAACCCTCTGCTGGCCTGCTTTGTGTCTCGCAGGTTTGGAGTGGCAGATTTGATGTGCAAAGTCTTCTTAGAAAATAATTAAACTAAGGGGTTATCTTTAGCTTGGTTTCTCTTATCTCCTGATCCCAAGGTCATTAACAGCAGCTGCCACCGAGAAGTTTCAAGCCTTCACTTATCAGAAGGATTTATCTTGCTCTGCTTTGCCGGGGAAATCTTGGCCTTCTGTCACCCTGTGGATGTCAAGGATAGCGGGTTACTCTGAGCCCCCTGGGCAGTGAGGCTGCCCCTCAGACACCATTCTGCCAGCTTCTTGGAGGATGGATTGGAAGATGGAGGTGGAGATGTCTGCAGGAGGCAGAGCACCATCTGCAGGGCCAATCATTTACAGAGCCATGATCACACCAGTTAGAAGAGAGCCTCTTGGGAAGCTGGAGAAACTCTGGGTTGTTAGTTTTCAGCAGTGAGAAAGGGAACTAGGGAGTCCAAACTGAGACTTACACCTAGGTCATGAATATCATCTGTGAGCTAGCATTGTGGGAACCCTCAACAAGCTGCTCCCAGAAGTGAGTTTCAAGGTGGGCCTGTTAGTTACTTTTGCATTGCCGTGTCAAAACACCCAACCCAGATAGTATAGTGAAGGAAAGATTTCTTTTGGCTCACGGTTTCAGGAAATTGCAGTCCATCACAGTAAAGAAGGAGTGGCAAAGCTGCTTAGTACATGGTAGACGAAGCTGTTAGCTAGCAGGGTGGTAGACCACAAGGCAGCCTACAACCTTTAAGATCCATTTTATTCACGGTTATGTATATGTGTATGTGTGTATCTGTGTATGGGTATGTGTACATTAATGCAAGTACCCACAGAGTAGTCAGATCCTTTAGAACTGAAGTTATAGCCAGACGTGAGCTGCTTGATGTGGGTGCTGGGAACGGAATTGAACTTGGGTCTTATGTAACAGCAGAAGATGCTCTTGACTGCTGAGCCAGCTCTCCATTCCCCAGGCCATAACCTTTAAAAAGCCTATTCTTGGGGACATACTTCTGCCAGATAGGCCCTACTCCAAGGTGCTATGGCCTCCTCAAAGAATGCCACCATTCAGAGAACAAAAGTCAAACATGAGTCTCCTTAAATCCTAGTGCAGCATCTTGAGGAATGTGGCATCTTTGAGCCACCGAAAGACTGCAGAGGAACAGGACAGATAAGACAAGGGAACACCAGGGCCAGCATCCAGTCAGGGAGGGGTTCTCTGTGTTGGAGACCAGGACATGGCTGGCAAGCCAGCCCACATGGGAAAGGGGGTTGATGAAGTAGGATGATGGTTTCTAATCAGATCACCTTCCTGGAGCCTGGAGAATTGAACCAGGAACTACAGGAAGAAAGGGAGGCTGTGAAATGGCTGATGGTGGAAAGAGACTGGGTGGTAATGACACTCCAGGACACTGTTGTAGCCTGCGTATGAGGAGATGGAGGAATGTGCTATCCATTCTTAATGTCACCATCATGACGTTCAGGACTGGAACTCAGACCCTGGTGATATTCTGACAGTTCCATAGTGGGACATTTCCAGTTTCCTGGTCCCATGTTCACTGACTCCCCAACACTGTGAACTCAAACAGTTGTAAAGAATTTCCTTTCTGTGTCTCTATAGGTGGAGACTGCTCATTTATTTCCCGGCCTCCCTGACCCAAATAATCACACAAAAACTATATTAACTACAACACTGACCTACTAGCTCAGGCTTCTTATTGACTAACTCTTACATCTTAAACTAACCCATTTCTATTAATCTGTGTATTGTCATAAGGCTGTGGCTTACTAGAAAGGTTCCAGCAGCAGGGTCTTTCTCCTTTGGCAGCTACATGGCGTCTCCTTGACTTCACCTACTCTCTCTTTATATCTCTTCTAGCCTGGCTGTATTCTGCCCTGCCATAGACTGAAGCAGCTTCTTTATTAACCAATATTAACATATTCACAGCACACAGAGGGGAATCACACATCAAAAAACCTCCTCAGTGTTCCTGAAGCCTTCTGCTCACGATGAAGAACCACACCACCCCATCCCTTCTGTGCCTCCAGGCCAGGCAGAATTCTTTAGTAAGCATCATGCCCTTCAGCCTTCCTTCTCATTCTGATCTCCTACATCTAATCCTACAGAAAGTCAGTTTCAATTCTGCTGCTTCTGTGTCTTTATTTATAACTTTCCATTCTGATTCAGATCTCCTTTCCCGTTCCTTCCCCTGTGGCCTCATTGATAAAACACTTGCTGTCTTGAAGGTCTAGTCTAATAAACTTACCCACGTTTCTATGAGTAGAATGAATTTCTTTGTAATGCTATATAATAACATGTAATCTTGGCGTTTTGTTTATTGATTTTTCTTGTCTTCTCCATCAACATCTTGTACATGGGACTTGACCATTCTGGGACAAACTGCCAAACCTCTTATTACTCACTTGGCTGAAATGCGGACATCAGTTACTTTTCCCTACTGTGTATGTTCCTCTTGGTGACCAGCATCTGTTTCTCTGACATCCTTCTCCTCCTCCACCTGTTCAGTCAATGATGCCATCCCTTTTTCTGCAGTAGAAGTTGTCAATACAAGGCTGTTTTCCACTCTGCTGTAGCTGAGCATGGTGGACCCACCAGCATCCCTAGAGGAGACCACTGGGTGAACTTCACAGAACCATTATGCAGATGTTAAAAATGGGAACCGAGAATTGCTTCTCAAGGGAATACCAAGGACAAAAATAAGACCACCAGTGACAGAAGACTTCATAAGGGAGACCTTAAAGCTCAGGATACAGCATCCAGTTAGCAAAACCACAGCAGCAGGTTCACCCCTAAGGCCCGTGAGCTTCCCAGTCATGACTTCTTAGCCAAATTTACAGTACCAGAAATGAGTTTCCTCCTGTGCTGTGGGACTTCAGCCCAATTAGAAATTCCTCAGTTATTCCAATGGTATCCATGCCACTATCGCATCCACTGACATGTCTTCCCAAGGCAATCATTACTATAGCTCAAAGCGTTCATAGCTGGATAAGACTACTCCTGGTTTTTCTCCCCTAGTAGCCCGCATAGTACCTTTTGATATTATAAAGACTAGCCAGCAGGTAGGAAGCTTCCAGATTGGTAGTAGCTTGATTTCAGCCCTGTAATCAACATACTTCAGCAGTGGGGTCTTACCATCAATTTCTAGTGGGAAACCAAGACAATAGGCAATAGTCTGCACTGCTTTGGGAATCCCTCAGATCCCCCCACCCTGTCACTGGAGCACTGGGCTTTCTATTTGGTGGCCTATGGCTTCTGGGGGGAGCATTATATCCCTTGTGGGGTAGCTCGTGTAGGAAGTTTATACAGTAATAGATTCCCATACAGTCTTTTTAAACATCTCTAGTGTTAGCCATTCCTCCTCTTCCTTACCTTCACATTCTCCTCCCCACTTAAACCTCAAGCCCTCATTATTTCTCTTCCCTGTTTTGGAAGCATTTAAACGATCCTTGATTCATTATTGAGTTTAAGGTGTTGTTGGAGTGTGGGTTCAGCTTCATTTATAATAAACAGCATTAACTAAGAGTCCTCAAAAATATTTGTGAATTTCCCTGGATAACACAAAGTGTAGACATAAGTGATTACTCAAAGGTCAGGTCATGTAGCTAGTGGGGACCATACTGGGGCACTGGTATAGGATACAGCACTGACCTAGATGCAGGGGAGAGGATGTTCTTGTAACTAGGATGCTCAGGCAAGGTGGTTTCCTTCTGGTATCTTCTAAACACATTGAAGTGGGTTACAAGGGCTGTGGCTGTTGACTAAATGGGTCACCTGGCTTAGTCACCCACCACTCTCCCTGGATAAACATCAGTAAGTGCTCCAGGCTCTCCCTCTGGGATGTCATGCTGCAACCGGCTGACAGGTCTTCTGTTATAGACAAGAACAGTGGGAAGGCATTGGAACTTTCCTGCGGGATCAACTTGAAGGATTAAAGAGGTCATAGCTACAAACGGCACCCTGCCTCCAGTCCCAAACTAGAGAAAGCATTTCACTGAGTGGCCATCACTCAGAATGTCAGTGAAGTACCTTGATTGTCTCAGAATTTGCAGCTGGAAAAGCCCAGAAAGCCTGTACTTAAATCTCTTCGAGGAGGACTTTCTGTCAGATGGTCTGGACTAGGGGTTTGCCGTCAATATAGACCTTTGATCTGCAGGGACTACATTGTGTACACACCTGGAATCCTGCTCATGTGCCCCCCCGCCACCCAGACATCTTCAGGGCTTGTGGAGTTCTTCTTGTCCCTAGGTGAGGTCTTCCGTCCCTTGCTGCACACCCAGACTTGGGATTCGGTCTTTTGGCCCAGCACAGAGTGAGCTCTCCTGCTTGCTCAAGGGCAATGTTCAACCTTTTGGAGATAACTATCGTTCCTCCCCTGAGTCATCTCCCTGCCTAAAGGAGCCTGACTCCTCCAGCCGCACATCGTGACCCACAGTTTCCTGACTCTTCACGATCTCGCTTCCTTCCTTTGGACAATTTTCAGGTCTATGATTAATGCAGAGTCTCCCTCCTAAAAGGATTAGCGTTGGTTTATGACAGCCGCAGAAATGTAGCAAGGTGAGGTTTTGTTTCTGATGCAAAAGAGAAACAGAGATCTTGAAAAACAAGCAAGAAAACACGATAGCACCGAGGAATAACAGAAGTGATGTCCTCTGGCAGGCGATTTGCCTCTGAGCATCCTCTTTGCTTTTAATAATCATTTAAAAATTATTGTTATAGTGTGAATGGTGTGTGGGGGATTGGGGGGTGCTGTGCCTGCTACAGCGCGTGTTGCCGAGGGTAGAGGACAACCTTGGGGAGCTGGTTCTCACCTTCCCTTTATGTGGGTGCTGGGGATCAAACTCAGGTCGCCAGGCTTACACGTGTGGAGCCATCTTGCTGCTCCTGATTCTGAGCAGCAAAAGTACAAGGAAAAAAGACAGTCAGCGGTGGGCACTTGTTAAAAAGGAGAACGCGTAGGAGACTCTTAGGGGAGGCATCTTCTTTTGGGCTTCAAGCTTCTTATGCGTTTTATCATGGAAAGAGGCGTTTTATCTTGTAGCAATTTCAGATTTACAGAAACATGGTAATAGGCACAGAGAAGTTTATGTTCCTTTCCCAATTCCCTGATGCTACATGTGTCTTACATAACATTTCCCCATCCTAAGAAACAAATACTGGTGATTGTTGACAAAACCCCAGACTTTATTTGGGTATCACCAGTTTCTCATTAATGTCCTTCTGTGTCCCAAGATCCTTGTTGAATCTGGACCCCTGATGGCACAAGTTTCATTCGACTTGTGAGTCTCTCAGACGTTGCTTCATGTAGGAGTTTTGTTATCATCATCATCATCATCATCATCATCATCATCATCATCATCATCAGAAATGTTGCATAATTTTTTGTGCTATGCTGGGGATTGAACCCAGGGTCTTGTACATGCCAGGCAGGCTCTCTGTCCCTGAGTTATATAATTAAATAGTTATTTCTCGTGAAGAATTTCCTTAAATAATGAGATTTGAAAACCAAAGGAGGTTCACCTTTCACTGACATCTTGGAAATATTTCCCAGCTCAGTAACAATGGACGCCGAAAATTCCAGCGAGTTCTGTGAACAAGGCTCCCTTATGTAGAGAAGGAGAACGAGAGTCAAGAACACAGCCTCTGGTGTTTAAGGAGGGAAGTCAGAAGTAGGGGGCGTTAGCCCTCTTATCTGAACATCACTTCTATCGGCTGGGCTTTCTATGAGAGCCTGGGGTGGGCAGATCAGAGCTATCTTCTCTGACAAAGGTCTGAAGTGGAGGTATCTCCATGGACAGACAGACACCCACGAAGGTTCAGCTCTCATCACCTAGGAAACAGAGATTTTGGAGGGTTTTTTTTTTTTGTCACATTAATGAAATAACACTTTCTGCTAATGGTAAAAATTGAATCCGAGCAAGTCTCCCCTCCGTTTCCTCCTTTCCTTGACACACCACAGTTGGGTTTTTTTTCTTCTTCTTCTTCTTTCCCCTTTTCAAGTCGTTTTTACCCCAGTGTCTGTGAACTGTGACAACTGGGGCTAAGCGTGTGGCGGCAATGACCCGCTGGCGAGGCAACAGCTGTTAATCAGGCCAGGTGAGAAGGGATTTGGGGAGGAATGCATAGCAATGGGCTGGAAAGCTGGCGTTACTCAGAGACCGAGTGACACCAGTCTGGCTGAATGGCTCCCACTGGTCAAGCAACCAGGTCCTCTGCCAGGACAAGCGTCGGTCTCTGCTGACGGCAGTGCTCTGACCTACTTCCCAGTTTGCTGTGTGACTTTACAACCCTGAGGAGCAGCTCAAAGAACTTGATGTGAACAAGTTCTTCTGGCCTAGATGAGCAAGGGTTTCTGATTGCTTGGCAAAGGCATTTTCTCTGTAGAAACCCAAGGCCAGGTATAATCTTTAATGCTGTGTGCGTCCTGGTCTTAATACGTAGCCCAGGCTAGCCTTAAACTCATACACCTGCCTCCGCCTCCTGAGGGCTGAGATGAAAGATTTTTTTCAGACGGCTCTGAAAAGCAAATACTGCATGTCAAGCAATGAAAAATTCTTCATGTAAACAACACGTTTTAATTGAGCTCATTAAGCGTTCTTAGAACATTGTCGGGGTGGAATTTCAATGGAGTTAGAAACTGTGACACAGGTTTCATTCCTCGGATCACAGTTGGCGACTGTGCCCCGTGTCTGGCATCATGCTGGGCACCAAGGGCTTCATAAAAAGTCAGAGCCTCCAGCTGTGAGCCCTGACATCCTGGTAGGGGACAGCACATCAGAAGGTCAACCAAACCACACCTGCTAGATGTGACAGGTACTCACAAAGGACTCTGGGACCTCTGAAGAGGGGGTCTAACCTAACCTCTGGGTTTAGGGACAGCTTACTATAGAGCTGTCAACTGAGCTAAGTCAGAAGACATTGGGTAAGAGACATAGCCGCATGGGTAAAGGTACCCCCATGTGTAGCACTGATGCGGGGCCCCAGTCTGTCTCTGTAGGTGTAGTGTGTCTGGAGAATTGAAGAGCCAGGCAACCCTGTTACACGGTTTGGGCTTTCTCTTCTGCTAGGGAGAAGCCCATAGTTCTCATGGGATGCCACGTTCTTCTGTTTTAGACAAACTTAAAGGGTGATTTCTGTGGGAGCCAGTCAGGATGCTGGGGATTCTGAGAAGATGTTGGCTGAACTGTACCGTTGTGACTTCCGGTTCCCTTCTCTCTGCTGGGTTAACGGGAGGATGTGGCAGATTGGCTCCCTGCAGGAGTCTGGGTCCTTGAGAGTGTAAGACCAAGCACAGGTGTGAGCTGGCAGGAACCCTGTTCTCTGGAATGCTGGGGGAAAGTAAGTCTACGGACCCGGGAGGAGCCAGGCTTCCTGTCAATCAGTGCGCACTGTTCCTTAGGGCACATAGGTTTCTGCCTCCACTGACCCCTGTCCCCTTAAGGGACTTCTCTGTTTGGTTGTCCCACTTTCCATGTGACTGGAGAAGGAAAGACCTTCAGATGCTTTTGTCAAGAAGCCCAGGTATTGTCTGACTGAAGTCGGTCTCCCTGGCTCACAGGAGCCACAGTCCCCAGGGTCCATAAGAGTCCTCCAAACTGGCCTACATAAAGGCATGCAAATCGCTGGACTTGGCAGCTTGAAGAGAAACCTAACAAAAACCAAAATCGGGAGTTCTGATTTAGATTTAGGAGTAGCTGGATTATGTAAATTTACAACTCTTACGTAGGCCACTGGAATATTATTCTGAAGGATGGTAATAGCACAAAACAAAACAAATCCAGGAGCAAAACCAAATCATTGTTTTATGTGTATCTGCATGCGTGCATGTGTGTGTGTGTGTGTGTATGTGTGTGTGTGCGCGCATGTGCTCATGCATTGCATGTACATGCATGAGGAGAGACCAGATGAGGTGTAGGGTGTCCTTCTCTCTCATTCTCTCACTGAGCTTGCAGCTAGGCTGACGGCCAAACCTATGATCTTCCCGCCTCTGTGCTCTCACAGTGCTGGGGTTACGGCACGTGCTGATCGGACCTCAGGTTCCGCGCCAGCATAGCAAGAACTCTTACCTACTAAGCTGTTTTTCCGGTCCCTAAAAGCATGCTCATTACAAAACCGAAACAGGCCGCACCACAGGTGAAACAAATAATGGCTGAGTGGTCGGGAGGGGCAAAAGAGTGAGGAGATCTCTGATTTCCCAAGGTCCCTCACTCAGCTACCAGTGAGTCATGGGCGTTATGAAAACAAGCAAGCCCCATGGAATGACGGTATTCATGTACAGTCCACACATTTGCAAGTCCAACTGTGGCTTATTTTTTCCGTTGCTTACCTATTTAATGTGTGCCCCGATGTGTGTGGAGGTCAGAGGATAGCTTTTGGGAATGAAGTCTCTCCTTCCACGTGGGCTTCTCAAGACTGAACTCAAGTCTTCAGGCTTGGCCACCAACGCCTTTACCCACTGAGCCATCTCGCTGGCCCCTGATTGTGAATCAAGCTTCATTGTTCTTCTCAAAGGCCAAGTCTGTACTGAAAGAGAGGCTGCGCGCGAATGCGTCTTCATAATGCCACTGCCGGCAACATTTGGGTGATCTGAATTCAGTTCTTCAGGTGAGTGCGTTTATGTATCATTTACATGCCATTTGCGTGGGCTGAAATCTGCGCCCATTCTCGGCAGCGTTGTATTATAACATCAAGAGAAACAGTGACATGGAGACAAAAATACTTCCAATCAAAACCCATTTGGAAACTTGAAAGCAACATTTAGGGTAATGTTCATGGCTGAAAATGTATTGTCCTATTTTCCCAGTTTACAAAGAGGGCTAGATGGCTCAGAAGCAGTAGGTACAAACAAAGGGATAAATGCTGCAACTGGGATGCAGAATGGGCACGTGTAGAACGCGGCTGCGGGACAAGAAGAAGTGCGCAGTTTATTCAAGGAGGAGCGCAAGTGAGTCCAATTAATGAATCAGAAATTGGATTTTATGGCAGGCGATCATTTCTCTCTGGTTGCCGATATGCTGTAATCTGAGTCCCATATGGATTCTCCCCAATTCTGCATCTAGCTCGGCCGCCTACCTCGGAAACTTCCAGCCTGCTAATTTTGATGTTGTAGAAGTAGAAGAGGCCCCAGAATGACAGAGACACTGTCCAAGGTTTCAGTGATGTAGGAAAAAGAAGAAGCAATAGTTACACTGCAGAGCGGAAAGCTTAGCAAATCAGCCAAGCACTAAAGATAAACATACTGAGGAAAGCTAAAGGGAGAAAAAAGGTGTTAAAGAGACACTGAAAAATGATATTAAAACATGGTGGACATCATAGGCAATGCAAAGGCGCAATTAGCATCGGGCATCCTGCTCAGAGTATGAAGTTACCCAGTAGGGGTACATGCATTATCTAGGAGAGTGTTAGGGACATTGTCCTTTCTGTCTCTATGTATATGGAGAGATGTTGGGTCCCATCAGTTACTCTTCTCAATACTGGTGCAAAATATCTGACTGAAGCAACTTAAGGGAAGAAGGGTTTATGTTGGTTCATGGTTTAAGGGGTCACAGTCTGTCATGGCAGAGAAAGGACAGAAGTTGGGATCGGATTGGTTGGAATTGGCCTTGTGGCTTCCAAAGATCTTCATGGAGCAGGAAGTAGAGACGGGGGTGTTGGCTTCCTCCTTTCTCCCTTTTCTTAATGAACTAGTCTTAGCCTCCAGTCTATGAGATGGTGCCATGTACCACCAGGGTAAGTCTCCCTCTTCCATTAACCCTCTTTGGGAATACTCTCATTGACACACCCAAAGGTGTGCCTCATGAGTACCCTAGGGCTTTCCTGACCAATCAAGGTGATAAAATGAACCATTGCAGGGGTCGCTTTCACAGAGAGCAAGCTGCTCTCTGTGTGCTGAGAACGGCTAGGCGTCTGGATTTTGATTTGAGTTCAGTGTGGGAACAGTGAAAAATGGTACCCACAGACAGTGTATCATTTTGATAGGCTAAATCAAGAAATGGGCACCTCCTTCCAAGTCTTCTCCACACAGAGGCAATCCAGCTGTGAAAGAGCAGACAGCATTCACAAGCTTTTGAATCAGGGACGCAAGAATAGCATTTCTCACGATGCTGGTCGCTTCATAACTCCACTCTCGAGACTATGTGCATTTTCCTCGACTCATGTATCCAGCCATGTGTGCCTTGTCTTTTTTGTTCCTTGTTGTTAGAACCTACTGCCTGGGGGGCTGCACGATAGTGAATTTTAATACTGAAGACGAGTCAACAGTATCTCTCTGGGGTGCAAAGCAGCTCAGTTAGAGAAAGATGGTCTTTCTTCCAACATTTGATTATTTCTCTTCTTGGGGAGAAGGAAATCAGTGACGATGGGCCGTATCTTAGAATTACCCCAAAGAGCAGCCAACGAGCAGGGGAAGCTGCTTTCTAAAGAGTAACTTAGAAATCCACTCAGCACTGATTCTCGGGCTGAGAGTCCTTCCTGCTCCCGTGTGTGGTACACTTACTGACTTAGCATCTGATAGAAGGCAGAGTGGTTTTGGTGAGTCATGCACTCTCTACGACTCCCCTGTCCCCATTCCTCCCGTGTCTCTATCACTACCCACCAGAGCCTGGCTCTTGCTGCTTTGCTCAATAATTTCAAATTTTATACTTGATGGAAATAGTTGAAGCCAATCAAATTCAGTTACATTCTGATGGCATGGACTGTGCTATCAGTCCAAAGAATAAAAAGAGCTCAGATCTATCTTCTGCCTGCATTTTAAATCATTCCTAACGGGCTGCAGTGGCTCAGTGGGTAAAGAGCTTGGTGCTCAAGCGTGAGGACCTGAGTTCGGATGCTCAGCACCCATGGAAAGCCAGACACGACAGTTCGTGTCTGCAGTCCCAGCTCTCCCGTGGCAAGACAGGCAGCAGAGGCAGAAGAATCGCCAGACACTCTTGGATCAGCTGGCCCGGCACACACAACCGAGAAGAGCCTGGCTTGGAAAAGGTGGTAGGAGAGATGGCTTAGTGGTTAAAGAGCACTGGCATATAAATTCAGACAAACACCAATGCACATAAAATAAAAAAGTGGAAGGTAACATCAACACCTGATGTTGTCTTGTGAAGGCCACACACATGTTGTAGCATGTGTATGCCCCCACCACATACACATCCCCACCACACACACATACCACTCAGACCACACACACATCAAACACCACACACACACACACCACATATCACACCATACCACACACACACACCACCCAGACTGCACACACACTGCGCACATACACTGCACACACACACCACACCACGTACACATACTACACCATATCACACACACCACTCAGACCACACACGCAGCATCAAACACCACATACACACACACACACCACATATCACACCACACACACACATACCACCCAGATCACACACACAACACTACACACACACAACATCAAGCACTGCACACACACACCACACCACATATATACATCACACACATACACACCATATCACACACACCACATCACATCACATACCACATACACCACATCACACACACAGAACACACCACACACACACACACACACACACACACACACACACACACACAAGATTTCCCCCAAAGCATAGTGGGTTAAGGATGTGTTGGTCAACTGATGGCCTTTTTCAAGGTGATTGGATAATGTGGGTTCTAACTTGATCAGTGGGTTAATCCACCGAGAAATTCATAGCTGAGTGAATGGCTAGGAGATGGGCCTTGTGAGAGGAAGCCACTGGGTATGTGCCTTTGAAAGGAATGCCTTGTCCTGGGTTTTGCACCACAGTCAAGTGACCAAGGACGAAGACTTGAGTGAAGCAGTGAGTCAGAGCAAACCCATTTTATTTTTATTGTTAAAACCATGACGAACCTCTTTAGAAATGACCTACAATTTGTGCTCTAAATGCTCATTAAGTGGTTTGTGGGCACGGACTGGTACAGGTGACTGTTTTCCAGGTTCCTTTAAAGCGATGCTTCATCCACAGTGTTCCCCACACTTTGTTCTTTCAAGCAGGTCTTAAAGCAGTCCATGCCGGGGGTGGAGTAGGGATGCCAGAGGGCAGGCAGACTGCAGAGGGCGGGCGGACTGCAGAGGGCGGGCAGAGAGGCTCACCTATATAAATTATGGAATCTGTCTGTAAGGAAGCCCTTTTCTTCTCTTCTGTTTCTCTCTTTACTGGATCATTTACTTGGGTTGTACTTGAATTCTGTGATCTTCAGCTTGTTGTTCATGTTGTCCCAGCTCTGGACATTTGCTATTTGAGCAGCTCCTACATTCCTCAGAAAGACCCATCCCTTTCTTTTCCTGAGCATGTCCTTTCTGTCTGCAGCTTCTTGATCCTCAGACTTATCTGGATTGACCTCAGCCCTGGAGTCAGCTGGTTCTCCAAGGAGCATTGGCTCCAGGTTCAGGAAAATGGTACTTAGCTCGTGGAGGTGTCTATGTGTTGCTTTTATTGGTTAATGAATAAAGAAACTGCTTTGGCCTATAGCAAGGCAGAACTTAGCTAGGCGGGGAAAACAAAACTGAATGCTGGGAGAAGGAAGGCAGAGTAGGGAGAAGCCATGTAGCCCCGCCAGAAACAGATGCCAGAACTTTACCTGATAAGCCACAGCCTTGTGGCGATACAGAGATTAATGGAGATGGGTTAATTTAAGATATGAGTTAGCCAGATATATGCTTAAGCAATTGGACAAACAGTATTGCAAATAATATTGTTTCTGTGTGATTATTTCTGGAGTCTGGGTGGCCAGGAAACAAAAAAGCAGCCTCACACAACACTTAACATGTCAGATCTAGATTTGGCCAGGCGGTGGTGTCACGTGCCTTTAATCCCAGCACTCGGAGGCAGAGGCAGGCAGATCTTTGTGAGTTCAAGGTCAGCCTGGTCTACAGAGTGAGTTCCAGGAGAGCCAAGGCAATTATACAAATATCACCATAGAACCTTCATCCAGCAACTGATGGAAACAGAAGCAGAGACCTACATTGGAGCGCTGGACTGAGCTCCCAAAGTCTAGTTGAAGAATGGGAGGAGTAAGAATATGAACAAAGAAGTCAAGACCATGATGGGCTCATCCACTGAAACAGTTTACCTGAGCTAATGGGAGCTCACCAACTCCAGCTGGACTGGGAAGGAACAAGCATGGACCAAACTAGTCCCTCTGAATGTGGGTGACAGTTGCATGGCTGGGACAGATGGAGAGGCCACTGGCAGTGGCACCAGAATTTATCCCTATTGCATGTTCTGGCTTTTGGGAACCTATTCTCTTTGGATGGATACCTTGCTCAGCCTAGGTATAGTAGGGAGGGCCTTGGACCTTCCCCAAAGCAATGTGCCTTACCCTCTCTGTGGAGTCGATAGGAGATGCAGTGGGGGAATAAGTGTCGGGAATGGGAGGAGGGGAGGGAGTGGGAAATTGGATTGCTGTGTATAATGAAAAAAGATAGTTTGTTCTCTTTTTTAAAAAAAATAAAAGAAAGAAAGAAATAAAGAATTACAAGAGATAAAAAACCAAAACCAACCAAACAAAAACCCCCCAAAACAGAAGACAGTTAGTCTCAGGCTCACTTCCCTGGACCTTGAACTCTGCAGATAGACTCTTTTCTGCTCCCTGGTGTTTCCTGGAAGGGCCTGATTTTCTATCTTGGACACTCTAGTGAATGTAGAGCCCACATTGACCTACCAGACAGTAAATTATGAATCTACACAAAAGCTGAACACCAAGTCTGTGAGTATGGAATAGGGAGGTACATGGCTGTCATCCAGGGGCAGGGGCAGGAGGATCTCCTTGCAAGGCTGAGGTCAACCTGGTCTCCAGAGAGTTCTAACCAGAGCTATTATAGTAAGAGCCTGTCTCAAAAACCTAAAACAAAACCAACAAAACATAAAAATCAAAAATCAGAATGTGGTTTCTTGACCAGCACATTTAAGAATGATTTTATTTTTCTCTTTCTCAGGCCATCCTTGACTGTACTGATACTTACATTGTCTGGTCTTCTATTGGGCTTGTATATAATAAAATCTATACTTATGTGTTCAGAAGAAAAAAAAGAGTTGCCATGGTCATTGGTGTTTCTTCACAGCAATAGAAACCCTAACTAAGACACCTCCCAATATTTTATTAAGTAGTGTACATTAATTTTACAAAACCACGGGTCTTGTCATAGCGTTTTCATACACGCATAAAATACACTTGGCTAATTTCCACTCCCAGGTTTTTATTTTAATGCCCTTCCTGAGATACAATTCATCCACTTACTGTGCACAATTACATGGATTTTCGTGTGGGCTGCTGAGCTAATTTTTTTTTTACTGCAGTAAAAGTAAAATGTGCATAAAATTGATGTATAGGTCATTGGCATTAAGCATATTCATACCGATGCACAGCAATCACAACTATTGATCTCCAGGGCCTTTTCATTCCTCCCGCTGAAACTTCAGACCCACAGAACTCTGATGGCTGCCCCTCTCACTCCTAGCCCCTGTGACCTCTGCTGTATCATCTTCCTTGATTTTGACGGCTCTAGCCACCTCATCTGAGTGAAATCCTGTAGCATGCGCTCTTCTTCTGAATCGCCTATTTCACTTAACATTTTACCCTTAGAGCACGGTCATGGAAAGATCCTAAAGCAGAATCTTTTCAAGGTTCAATTAGACGCTATTGTGTGTAGTACACGGTGCTTTGTTTACCCATTCTCCTGTTTTAGGACGGTGGGTGGTTTCCTCCCTTTGGCTTCTGTGAACGATGCTATCTTCATAATGTTAAGTAGCTGATATCAGTATATTTATTTGACTTTAATCAAAATTTGGAACCCCGTGAAAAGCCTCCCTCCTACGGATTCCCAGAGCCCCCCATTCCTGTCCGCACTTATAATTCTGTTACGTTTCTTCTATATCCGTCCAGATATAGCATGGCTTTATCTTCTTTTAGACATGGATAGCATAGCATTGACACTGGTATTCATCTGCTTTCAATCTTTTTAATTCAACCATGCTCCTTGGACATCTAAATTAAGAGACTCTTCAGAAACATATTTATTTATCTAAATTATGTATATGTGTGTGCCTACGTGGATTTATATGCACCGTGTATGCGTGGTGCCTGCAGAAGTCAGAATATGGTATAGGGTCCCCTGGAATTGGAGTTCCCATTGCCGGTGAGTGTCCTGATGTGGATGCCTGGAATCAAACCCAGTCCTCACCAAGAGCAGGAAGTGCTGTCCATGGCTGAGTCATCGCTCTACCTCCATAAACATCCTTCTTTCCCTAGGTTTGTCACATAGCATTGTATGGATGTACCATGCTTTATTTAACCATTCCTCGTTGACTGACGGACATTTAGGGTTTCCAATTCTGAGCTTTGGAAGCACAGCTGCAATAATGAATGAATAATCTTGTAAAACGTCATTTTTATATCTGAAAACATTTGTATGATCCATTCCTAGAAGTGAAGTTAGACAAAGATAACGCATGAGTAAGGAGTATGAATATGGCCAAATGGGTATAGATAGACATCTAAATATATATCGCAAAATTACTCATATAGCCATGAGTGATATATTTAGCCAAATTGGTCTCCGCTGAAGTAATTCAAGTTTATGCTCCCATCAGCAAGACATGAACAAGACTACCCGTGCAACCTTGTCAACAGATTCAATATCAAGTCTGTATTTTTTTCTAATCTGATGGTGAGTTAGAGTATGACATTCACTTGTCCGAGACACTGTAACCTTAATCATTGGTGGGCCAATAAAAAGCAGCTGGTGAAGGTGGTATGGTGCCCAGCAGGTATTCTGTTTAATTTCTACCTCGGAGAGGTTATTTGGACATGGTGAGCTAGGACGAGGGGTCACTTAGATCAGACGGGAGAGGGTCATCCCAAGAGCAGAACCAGGGGCTGCCAGGTTGGCCACCTGAGGTTCTCCTGTCTGCTCTGCTTGTATCCATGGGACCTGGTGTGTATTGTAGGCTCGTGATTCCTCTCATTTCGGAGTCTTGATTCAATTACTTTGCTCCTACTTTCTCATTGTTTGTGAGGTGAATTTCTTTCTTTTCTTTTCTTTTTCTTTTTTTTTTTTTGTTTGTTTTTCGAGACAGGGTTTCTCTGTGGTTTTGGAGGGCCTGTCCTGGAACTAGCTCTTGTAGACCAGGCTGGTTTCAAACTCACAGAGATCCGCCTGCCTCTGCCTCCCAAGTGCTGGGATTAAAGGCGTGCGCCACCACCGCCCGGCCGTGGGGTGAATTTCATCACGTGTTGTTTTATCTGAATAGGGCAGCAGACCATCTGAACCCACCAGTGAGGACTTTGAGCTGGGTGCAATAACTGGACCTGTAAAAAGGGGACTGTTAATGTCGTGGGTAGACTGTGGCAGACTTTGCTGGGTCCTTGATAGAAATTTCTATTTCTGTTGGTTACAGACACTTGGTAAGGCCAGACAGTGGTGGTAGATCCCTTTAATCCCAGCACTTGGGAGACAGAAGTGGGTGGATCTCTGTGAGTCCCAGACCAGCCTGATCAACAACCAGGACTAAACAAAGAAACCCTGTCTTGAAAAACCAAAACAACAATAACAACCTCAACAGACAGAAATTTGGTGTGGTGTTTGAAAGAAAAATTCCCCAGGAGGTGGAGAAATGGTTCAGTGGTTAGGAGTGCTGGATGCTTTCTCAAAGAACCAAGTTTCAATCCTAACATCCACATGACAGCTGTTTGAAACCCCAGTCCCAGAAAAGCTGACATCCCCTTTTGGCCTTCATAGGCACCAGACACATGGTGCACAGACATACATGCAGGTAAAATGCTCATACATATAAAATAAAATAAAAATAAAACAACAACAACAAAAGAAATGTCCCACTAGGCTTACACATTCAAACACTTGGTCTCCAGTTGCCGGTGCTCTTTGGAAAGATTCTGAAACTCTTGTGAGGCAGAGCCTTGCTAGAGACAGAACATCACTGGGGGAGGCTTTGAGGACTACAGCTTCACCCCGCTTCCTGTTTCCTCTGCTTCCTGTGTGTGGGTGAAATGGATCTCCCTACTTCCTGCTTCTTCCCGAGTACCCTCTGGAATGGAAAACCAAAATAAACCCTTTCTTCCCTAACTGGCTTTTTGTCAGTGTATATTATCCCAGCAACAGAAAAGTAACAAACAAATACACCTGGTTTTGTTGAGGTAAAAATGTCCTAGCAGCAAAGAACAAACCACAATGGAGTTAGCTGGATCCGGAGGCCTTTCTGAAATTGTCTTGATTTCTTGATACAAAGCACGGAGGCGGCTGGTGCTGGCAGAACGGCTTCAGTGAACACTGTAGGACAGTATTGAATTCACTTGGAAAAGCCCATTGGTAGGACTCTACAACCCCACTGCTCAGAAAATCTTGCATAAAGGCATGCATAGCAACTTTACTTATATTAGCTTAACATTAGAAATAACCCACGCATATGTCCAGGGGGGGAGTGCAAATTGTGTTGCCTCTGCTTAGTAGTATTCTATAGTGCCACAGTAGTAAAAATAACAAAAACAAAAACAAAAAAAAGCCGAGTGAACAAATAGTCACATGCATCATCCCAAAGAAATCTCATAATCACAGCGCTGAGTGAGGAAAGCCAGAAGGATATGTGCGCTCTGCCGCCATTTATAGGAAGATGATTACCATCGCTTAGGGGTTCGTGAATATGAAGCGAAGCATTTAAAGCTCCACCGCCAAGTGCTGCCGCTCTAGGGACTTAATGGGTTTGTCACTCATCTGCTCTGAAGCTTTGCTGTGAATCCTCGATGCCTTAGCGTTCGCTCTATAAATTCAAGCTTTAGAAAGTGGTGCTGCCTGCCAGAGATGTGCTGGCTTTTTTTCGGAGTTCTATCACATCAGGACCAGGGCGCAGAACACCAGTGCATCCGAGTCCAGAGTGGGCCTTGGGGTGGTGGCACTGTTGCCATCCCACCTCTGAACAACGGGCCCTCCCTCTAAGACATGCTGGGATGCCTGGCTCTGCCCCAAGCACTGACCCCTTCCCTTGCTCTGTTGTGCCTAAACTTGCAGGGAGCATCACATTTGTTCCCGTTTCAAAGGCAAGGATGAGTGTGCTGGGCCAGCAGAGCTCCCACCGCTGGGTCATTGCATACCTGTGGGGGAGATAAGTGGGAGGTGGACTCTCCCGACTAGAATTCAGAAGGCTGCAAGCATCTCGGATGTTGGGCAAAGGTTCCGACTTGGTGTGATCCTGAACCATAAAAACATCCAGAACAAATCTTTGCTACCCATAGCCAGAGGTAACAAAATAGATGTCTAAGTGACTTGAAATCATTGCAGAGAGTTTTCTAAGAGCATGGTGGGAAGGAGGACAGTGAAGAAGAAAAGTAAGTAGGTCAAACTTATCCTGGGTATATAGACTATTGAAATCACTTGTGTTCATGATTACTTCCTGACTACTTAATTTTTTTTATCAAACCAAAGGACCTCTTTTATTGGATCACTCCCACCTCTAAATGGAGGACCATCCCTTTCTTGGAAAGATGCCTTGTTCTCTAGGAAAGCCCACCAGGAGCAGAGCCTTACTCCTGGGCCTGTTACAGCCGCTCACCTACGGGTCGCTGTTTCTGTTTGTTTGTGGTCTGCTGAGGGTTGAACTTCCCAGGCGTGTGCTTCGCTATTCCGCTGCACCCCCAACCTGAACATGTCAATTGCACGAGTCGTGCCAGGGGCTTACAGCCCCAGCTCGGTAAGTTTGAAATTAGAGCCGGGCGTTCGGTAGACAATCCCTTCCCTTCTCTGCTCCTCGCACACCAGTTCTGGCCTCAGAAGGCTCTTGCCGTCTTTGTGCTTGGCTTCACCATGCTGCTCACAGATGTCAAATCGGTCCAGCCTGCTCCCTGGCAGTTCCGTCGGCTTGGTGCCATCCTTCTTGTTCACAGACAGCCTCTAGGAGATTTTTACATGCCAGCTGGACTTCACAACCCCTAGTTTCCCCCTCGTGAAACAGTTCGCTGAACAAATGGGATATCAGATGTGAACTCAGCATCAGGGGTGACTGACACGGATCCCACTGTCATGGAGCTGGCTGGTGCTGGCTGTAGGAACAGACTTGTAACTCATCCAGGAACCCAAGAGCTGTAGTGCCGATAAGCATCTCTCCTGCTGTCTGTCCCAAGAGCAGAACATCTGCCACTGTCGAGTTCCTAAGGTTTTCTTAACAAATGAATGTTCAGGTAATGGTTGCTTAATTATTTGAATAGAGTATTTTTGAGAGAATGAACATCCCCTCCCCATAGTTCCCAACATGCCCCAAACATGACTTTCCGTGGATTTTGTATTTGCCTCATCTTAGTGGTCTTTCAAGTTAGATTAGTCAGGTCTCGTTTTGTTTTTGTTTGTTTGTTTGTTTTTTTCAAATTTCCTGTTTCAGGTTGTTTCCAGAGCTCCATCCCTACTTTTCTTTCCCTCTCCCTTTCTTCCCACTGAGAAGGATCATGACTAACACAGCTTCCGCTGAGAACCAATTATGAAGACGGCAATGAAATGACTGTATCGGTATTCTCATTAATCCAGCCACTCAGTGCAAACCCTGATGGAGCTGAGTCAAGGCTGTAATGTTGCAGGGATGGGTCCACCGGAGCACCAGAGGAACCGGAGGGACCGCTGGGTCCATCTGCCTTCAAAGGCTGATGCTCAGTTTTGAGGGGAAAGAGGGGGAAGGAAGGCGCAGGCTTTTAGCAGTCGGAAGAAGGGCAGACTAAGGAAAAGACTAGCATCCAAATATGGGCAGAGCTAAATGGCGGAGGAGAGAAGGGGAGGAATGGCAAAACTCAGCATCACAATTGAACGAACAAAAAGCTAATTGAAAAATGAGATTTTTGAAATCTGCAAAATAACTCCATATGGTATTTACATATAGTGCCCTCAAGTACCCAAATTGTTAAATATGAACGTGCATGGAGAATTCTGAATTCAGGGTAGGGAAAAAAATAGTTTAGGCTTGGACTCAATTATTGCAACGTTGAACTGTAATGAAGGAGAGAACATATATGGGCAGAAGTTTTGATGCTCAACAGATACAGCCAAAGTGTTAGAGTAGAATGAAATGGAACCCGGTAGGGGGACTTCTGGGTGCTACCTACACTGCAGTGAATTCTAAGGACCTTGGGTGAGTCTTGCCAACCTCCCCTGGGCTTTCCTCCATAGACTAGAGAAGATCTTGGTCATCTCTACTGCTCCTGGGGGCCTCCTGGAAAAACCCTTTATTTTCCGTGTATGAGAGGATACTTTATCATGCTGTGAATTGTCCAGATGAGGGATTCTTTTGAGTAGACAATGCCTAAGCTTTAGTAATATGATTGCGCTATAAATGGTCAGAGTTGGAGTTTTGGGTAGCCATGGTTGAATTTGGTAGGCGCGGTTGAGGCAGAGAGGGTTACGAGCAAATATCCTCTCTGGAGCCCTCTGAAGAAGCAGGGCATGCGTGCGTGCCTGCGTGTGTACGCGCACGCGCGCACACACGCACACGCATGCACGCGCACGCTTTCTCGGCCATCTTCTTCAGTCCCATCTTCCCACGTTTCATCTGTCAACAGTTCTTTCTTCATCAACGCGCTGCTGCTGCTGTCGGCACAGTCTCCCCCTCATTGTATTATCTTCTTCCTTCCTTTGGTGACTGTGCTTCTTGGGCGCGTGCTGTTTCTCTCCTTGCTTCGTGTTTCTCTGAATGACGCCTATGGGCTGGGGACCAACAGGAAGTCTCTCCTGAAAGAGCGGCTTGTGTTATTATCAAGGCGCCTTCCTTGTCGCTCTAAAGGAACAAATGTTGTCCCAAGTAGAGTGTGGCAAGAGAGACATTTCACTTTTCTTGGGGAACTCGGCGACTCTGCCTGCTACAAGACTCCACAGCGAGAGGCCATGGCTGATTATGCCGGGGCACAGCTAAGAGAGTGCCTTTCAGGGAAGCAAATCCGAAGGAGGCACTGGGTGAGCAATATGACCTTGGAGCTTAGATATGATTCTATTTTAGACACCTGGCGAGCAGCAGTTCAGTAGAGAGAAAAATCCTCATTTTAGACAGTCGTAACTTTTTACTGTAACATACCCCTGCCGATGGTATCGAACAGAAAACTAGACAGCATGGGAGAAAATGGTTGCCTTTCCCCTCAAAGGTCTGTGCGGCCCCTTTCCCAGCCTGAGCTCTCGCTGCCGGATTGGGGGATGAGCACTGGGTTTACTTAAGCTGGTGGAACAATCAGCGCTCCCACATGGACAGAGGTGCAGGCCAAGATGCTGGAGAGTGAAATAGAGGTGTTTCAGGGCAGCTGCCCGTGAGGCCGGCCTTCCCAGGAAACGAGAGGCGCTAATGCTTCTTGTCTGGTTGTCTGGGGACTCAGGGCTCAGAAGCTCCAGGGACTGGCTTTCTAGGTGTGAGGTCTGAGTCTCTGGGTAGGCGTTGAGTGTGTGAGTGTGTGTGTGTGTGTGTGTGTGTAGGGGGTGGGGTGGGTGCATGTATGCATGCCCGCGCGTTCACATGTGTGTGGAGGCTGAAGGGCAGCCTTAGGTGTTGTTCTTTGGAAGCTGTCCACCTTGGTTATTTTTTTGAGACAGGGTCTCTCATAGACTTGTCAAATAGACTAGTCTGGCAAGCACCCAGCCCCAGGGATCCACCTATCTTTCACCAATTCTAGAATTACAAGTGTGTGCTGCTTTTTTTTTTTTTTTATGAGTTCTGGGGAGTTGAACTAGGTCATTGGATAGCAAGTCAAACAACTTACCAACTGAGCAACCTCCCTAGGCCTGCTTTGGTTAGATATTAGCCCCAGAGTTGTGTCTAAGGCCTGTGAACCTTTATTTTTATTCAACTGTGTAAGAAGCCTCTCTCTTTCTTTCTCTTTCTCATATACACACAGAGAGATGTATTCTGGGCAGAGTGCAGGCCAGTTCCCTCCCTGTGAAAGTGGGCTATCCTTCACCCTGTGTGGACTTGCTTTGATACTTGCTGTTCCTTGCTCATCGTCCTCACACTGCCAGGCCATACTCCGGGCATCCTGTCCCACCGTTCTGCTGCGACAGTGCAGTCCCTCTGTTCTGCCTGAGTTTAAAGCCAGCTTGGGTCACTTCATGAGGTCCTGCCTTAAAATAAAAATGCTTTTCTTTTTGGTCTGAATATGGTATTTTCTTAACTTTAGACTATTCAAATAAGGTCAAAAGTAAAGAACAGTGAAGATAGAGACTGAAGGCACATTTCCAATGAATCTTGGATGTGATCATCCATGAGTTCGGTGTGAAGACTGTAGAGAGATGAGGTCGTGGTGAAGAATGTTCTGGAAAGAATAAGCCTAGGATCCTTATGAAAATGGGTGAGATCATAGTGTTTTGGCTTCTGTGTTTGAGAATATGGTGAGATCAGTTTTCAGAAAGAAGCAAAGAAAGCAGTAAAGAACGTTTTCAGGTCACATCTTGGCATTAAGGCTCAAAAGGGTTGCAAGACCAACGGTGTCAACATCACATCAGAGATGTTCACTGTAGGTGTGGAGGCGGCTCAGGCAATGAAGGGGTTAAGCCTATAATGACTGGATTTTGGTGACCAGAACCTGAATGGTGACAGGAGAGATCATCTCTCAGAAGTTATCCTCTGACCTACACACACACACACACACACACACACTCACACACACACACACACACTCACACACACACACTCACACACACACACACACACACACACACACAACACGGGAGAAGGGTGAGACAAGTGGTCAGGGTCCACACAACTACTACATCAGAAACAACTTTTCTTTTTCCCTCTAGTAACCCTCCAGGTATCACACATGTATTTAAAAATTTGGAAAAAAAAAAAGAAAGAGAAAGTAGAGATCATCAGAAGCCCAGCCCCCATGGAGAACCACTTCATGTATCAATTGTGTGTACAGAAGGGATGATGTCGTGGGTGCTGAAACAGAAAGCCTTGCAGAGACAGTTAATGTGGTTGCTAATTCTTGGCTGTCAACTTGGTTTGACTACGAACACCCTAGGAGACTTGTCGAGCATGCCTCTGAGTGGCTCTGCAGTGGCGTCTTCAGAGATGATTAGACTCGGGGCTCTGATTGAAGACTGGATGGATCCTTTGATGGGGTCATCGATCCAGCGGCCTTGCTGGGAAGCAACGGAAGGTAGAAGGTGGGACCTACATGGAGGAGCTACATCCTGGGTGCTATTTTTTTGCCCTGAGCCCTTCCTATATTCCTTTTCTCTGCATCCTGTCCACCTTGGGTTGCACACCCTGCCCCTCCCAACCCTCTCCATCATGATAAACTAACCCTCGGCAATCCCTGCTCCTTTGAGTTGTCTGGGTGAGGTACTTGGTCACAGTGAAGAGAAAGGCAAGTGGCGTAGCCTGGCGCTAAGGCCAGAGGTGGGGTAGGGCCACAGACAGCTGGTGTGTTTTGCGGGGTGTGTGTGTGTGTGTGTGTGTGTGTGTGTGTGAGGGGTATTGTCCTGAAGCGTTATAGATCCCCCCTCCCCAGCCACCCCAGTGTCAAGTCAAACCTTGCTCTCCTGATCCCTTCCCTGCTGTTTCTATTGTTCCCCGCTTAGGAAAAGCAAACTTGCTTTTTTCCCTACTTGGCCAAAGAGAAACTTTATTGATTCAAAGCATGCAGCTATGAAAAGGAGAAAATGCAATAAAAACCACCCACAGACACATTACCCGCCTTGATCATCTCACTAAGCCCCACTTGGCTTTGAGTTCTTTAAAAGAAACGACACATTACAGACACCCAATCTAGGCCTCCCGGGTGCCCTTCATGGGTCTTGTCTTCTCCCCAAACCCCACAGTCCCCAGAAGGGAGTATGTTCATGCATTCAGATTTTATCAGTTCCACCCACATTTTAATAGATCTTTTGTTTTTTGCTATATATATATATATATACCATGTATCCATAAAAACCTCTAAAGCATTGTTTTGCCTGTCTTAAATGCTTGTATCACTCTTTCTCTCGTCATTGTTGTGGGGATTTATTTGAAGCTGGTAGATGCAGCTTTAACGCTTCCAGCTTTAAACGCCGTGGGTATTCCAGTGTTGGATTGTGGGACCGTGTACTCATCCACCCTCCCGCGGCTGGGCATTGGGCTGGGGTGTGAAGAGGGAGCTTGTGTTTTGTTTTTATGACATCACGAGCACCATTCTGATTCATATCTTTTTGTGTAGAAGTGCGGGACGTTTTTGTGTCTGTGTGTGCGCTTGCGTGTTCATGCACCGGTGTGTAGGTGAATGTGGAGGTCGTGGGACACTGAGGACTGTTCCTCAAGAGCCATCTTTTGTTGTTGTTGTTGTTGTTGAAATAAAGTCTTTCCCCTGGAGCTTGCTGATTCAGGCCATGAGCCCCAGGCTCCCACCTGTTTCCAGCTCTCTAATGCTGGAATTTCAAGCAGATACTACCCAGCTTTTTTTTTTTTTAAATGTGGGTTCTGGAGATCAAACTCAGGTCCTTGTACTTGTGTGGTAAACACTACTGACCGAGCTGTCTCTCCAGCTCTATTTCCTCGTGGTGTGAGAAAGTCTGAGCTAGCGTGTCAGAGAGGGCACATTTTCAGCTGAGCTGGAGGCTGCCCCAACGCCCTCCAGCATAGCCTCTTATACCCATGTTCTAGTTCCTTCTCTGTTGCTATGAAAAAAGTAACCTGGGGGAGAAAGGGTTTATTCTAGCTCACACTCTTACGTTGCAATCCATGACTGCAGAGACGTCACGGCAGCAGAAACTTCAGACAGCTCGTCACGTCACGTCCACGGTCAAGGGCAGCGAGAACTGAGTACACGGGGTGTACTTTCTCGCGTGTGCTCAGCTCCATTTCTCTGCCTTAATGTAATTCAGGATCCCAGGAGTAGGCGGGCTCAGCCTTATTCCCTGGACCCTTTAGAAGCAACTTCCTCTCGATAGTCACCGAAGAGGGACGGTGTATTAATTGCTCATCTCGTTGCTATGGCAGAACACCTGACATTACATGTCTTGGTTTATGATTTCAGAGGATTTGCTCCGTTGTGGTCACGAGGGCATGGTGGGATCGAGCAGTTTACGCGCCGGCAGACTGGGGCCAACATAGGGATGAGAATGCTTCCTCCTTCCCCCACTTTTATTCTGTTCCGGTTCCCAGTCCTCAGGGTTGTGCCATACCCATTCAAGGTGGGTCTCTCTGGGAACACTGTCACAGACAAACCCAGAGGCAAGTCTCAGCCTCCTAGGTGATTCCTCATCCAGTTACCCATCACGGACATGCTCTGGCTTCCCTGGAAAAAAAGGAAGCTACGTGTTGGGAAAATGTCCCCAGGGCCAGGTGATCCTCATGGCAGGAATCTCTTAGAGGTGACAGTCACCCTTGGCTATACAAAAATGGATTCCTCAGTTGTCAGTGTACGTGGAAAGGACCCCAGAGTCTAGAAGATGGCTCCAGCGCAGCCTGAGAGACACCTCGCCCCCCCTCCCCCCGAGTATCAGCTGTGTTGTGTCTCCTATAGAAATGGAGAAATAATGGCTGTGGTTACTCACAGCTAAGCTTGTGGTAACTTGTTCTAAAGCTCTCGATGGAGGTATTTCTGTTTTGTTTTTAACAGCTTTAGCCTCATCTAGGTCTTCATTAAGAACCCCCAAATCATCTCTGCATCCGGACATCATCCATCCCTAGCATCCCCAGACCACCAGCCCCCTTCTATGCAAAGTCCTTTCCAGGGCTGCGCACCGGCACGCCCACAGTTCTCACGGTGGGTGTGCTGCTTCTCTGTAACGTCTGACAAACTCATGCTGTTCAGCCACAGGCGTGTCCTGCGGTCTCTGTCTAGAAGACACTGACGCCCAGCCTAAGGTTGGGACCAAGTGTTGAGCTGGCAGTCTGAGCTTCGAAATGGGCTTGTGCGTCCTCTGGCCAAGCTGAGCCAGCTACTTCCTGGGATCCTGGTGTTTTCTTCAGTTGGATGAGACGACGGGACTGTACAGTAGGGTGGAGAGAGCTCTGGAGTCAAGCAGCCGTTGGTTTCATCTTCACTCTTACCTAACCAGCTGTGGCTTGGGTTAATGGCATCTACTTTTCCAAAGTTTAGTTCATCTGCTTCTAAACTGGAACCAGCTACCTAAGGAGGTTTGGTGCGAAGATTCAGCAAAGTGTGAAATTTCTTGATCCACGCAGACACTCTGAATACTATTTATGCACACCTTAAACGCTCATGTTTTACAGCAGTAGGAAGTATTTTGACTGCGCAGGGTACAGATGTTAGGAAATGCTTGTCTTCATCACTGGAAGCAGCTAATTAGATGCCACTGTGGTCCAGCAGATACCCATCATTAGCACCTGGAATTCAATGTGCATCTTTCTGTCAGGACCCTCGAATGCTATTTCAAACAATGTTTCCTGCCTCCCTTCCACAGGGTCCTGGCTAATGTCTGTGATGCAGACTTATTACGGTCTTTGCCACCATGTGTGAAAATGAAGGTTAGATATATGTCACATGTACTCTCTCCTGGTTTGAGTCCCCAGGAGAACAAAAAGGAATGTAATTTGTTAACAGTCCTAGGTGAGCTCTCCCTGCAGAGGCCCCTTCCCTTCGGGCTTCCCAGGAATCCCCACAGAAAATGAGGGGTTCCACATTCACGGAGAAGTGCCCCCTGTGTAGAACCGTGGCTTGGAGCACTGTAAGTGTAGAATGTGCTCAGCACCAAGGCGATAACTGGGTAAAGAGGGGTGCAGGGAATGAGACAGTTTCTGGAGAGTAGAAGCAAGGTGAGAACTTCTGGGGGAGGGACCAAGGAAGTAGTTATGGGACAACTTCGGGGTACCACCCTGGTAGGTAGGGAAGGCCCTGGACCATATGAGGTGCACATGAGTCTAACATGGTGCCACAGGTCTCATGACTTGAGTGGCTAATATTACTTTCTCACATCAAACATCATAGATGCAAATACAGGCAGGATGATCGTGGCTGAGAGCCCCTGGCTTCCGGGAGCTCAGCCATCATCTGTCACTGTACCATATACACATTATGCTCTAAGCTCTTCTGATGATGATCTGGCCGTTTGGGATTAGGAATCACCCTAGCAGCCTCATTCTACCACACTGAGCCGGCATTTAAAGCCCCGTCTCTAAATATTGTCTATAGTTAAGATGCTGGGGTTTAAGACTTTAACATACGGGCATGCCGGGGGCGGCACATTGTAACAATCCTACAGGCCTTGCTCACGGAGCTGTTTGGATTTCATTCTGTGTACAGCTGAACTGAGAAAACGGAGTTGTGCAGACTATGTGGAGTGAGGACTGGGATGATGAAACAAAGACCCATTGACGTTTATAGTTTCACGAACATAAACATTTATTCCTCTCATATGTTTTAGTTTGGGGTAGGGAGGTGGCTTCCACAGAGTGGCCTCACTGAGGAGGTCTAACTTGTCAAGGGCTGCTCTCAGCAAGTCCCCTGAGAGCTGCACGGTGTAGTCCTCTATTCCCCTGGAAGAATCCATCTGTGGTTACCCAACCAAATACCTAGACAAGAAGGTTTGGGAGAAGGCGTTGACCTGGCAGAACCCTTACATTTTATTTTTTCACGGGGCTAAGAGAAATGAACCTTCGCTTTTCTACGACTCCTCTGCTAATGTACTTCAATTTTCATTTGCTTCAGGAGTCACCCGTATCCTATCCTTGGAGCTAAGGTTTAGGCTGGGGTTTGGGGGAGACTTATTGATGAGAGGGGGCTTGCCAGGAGATCCGAGCTCACAATCCTGGCTCGGCTACTGAGGGCTGTAAGTTAATTGAACGGAAACAATGAGTTAGTCAATTGTCATTCGAGTCAGACCTTATGTCTGACACACTGTATCATCAGCGCCAAGGCATTCTGGGAAAGAATGATTATCCTCATTCATTATGCTCAGATTCTCCAGACAGTTGAAAAATGCTAGATTACCGAGTTGCTGGGGCAGAACCCGGGAAAGATAAAGTTATAATTGAAAGCTACGTACGTGATAGATTTTCAATGAGTTTGACTTTCTACTTCTTCCGGGCATGTTAAGAAATCTCAAGTAATTGTTTTTGGCCCAAGCTAAATTTAGCACCTCAGAGATGGATGGTTCTGTCGCCCTCTTGTTGAAATCATGCTAATGATTTCCTGTTGTTTTGCAGGTGCCACCACTGAGTGCCTACTGTGTGCACTGACGGAACCTGGTCTTTCATTTTCTTTCGTCCTTGTAACACTCCTGGATATGGTTGTAAGGGTTAGGGAAAAGCCATAACATGCCCAGTTACATTTGAATGTCATATAAATAGTAAAAATGAAAAAAAATGTTCCAAATATTGCATTGTACATACTTGTATGTAAAAAGATGACTTGTCTGGATGCAAATGCAAATCAAGCAGCCCAAATTCTTTCTGGTTATCCACCTGGGAAGTAGGTGACACCATCCCCAATCTTCAGAGGAAGAGAGGGAGACAGAGAGTTGGGTCCTGCAACCAGGAAGAAGGTCTGTAGGCAGAAGCATTTCAAAACTCTTGGTCTCATTTCTTCAGAGGCTCCTGTCAAACAGTGGCCAGTCAGCAATGCTAGCTGCATCTTAGGCCTTTAGTGCCACAGACTGTGTGTGGAAGACACTACACGTAGGAGAGTAAAGGATGTTTAATGCTGTCTTTCACAGCACCCGCCGCTATGACTGACCCACTCCGGTGACAGAGGCAGAAATCTGTTCACAATGGTAGAACTCTCTGACCTCAGACACTTCCCATTAGACCCCCTCTTAATGTGGTGACAGTAACATTGCATTTTAACATGAGTTCAGGAGCAGACAGACACACTACCTGTGGCGATGCCAAGTGATAAATGTTGGAACTGCTCAAGGAACTAATTTATTCTGGCTCGGAGGTTGGGGAAGACCAGAGAGGGCAGGTTACATCTGAGACAAACCTAGAAAAATAAGCAGATATCACAAAGAGGAAAGAAGAGTGTTCCGGGTATAGGACGTAAAACAATGAACCATAGAGAATGACCTGGGAGCTCTAGAGCCCCAGGGTCCAGATGACACCTGAAGATTAGTACTCAATTCCAGATCAGCATGTGGTCCTAGGAGCCTAGGCTCTCACCATTACCCTTATGGTTTCAGAATGGGCACTCTACCAGCTGACCCCGAGAAACTACCTCAGGGACCCCAGGAGATGAGGTTTACATGCACACCCAAACAGGGGAGAGAATTTTATGTTCCATTGACTTAAGCTAATAGCTTATTTTAACTTAAAGACAAATTTAAACTCTCTAAGGAAAGATCAAGATTAAATCTTCCAAGATTAAATAGAGGGATTTGGGGGAAGTATAATTTTGAAATGAGTTTTGAATGAGATTAGAACCATGTTGACAATTCTCGTGTCAAGATAAGATGTGTAAATCCAGGACCAAGATATGAGATATGAAGACAAATTGTCAACAGAGAAGTTGACCAGCTAGGCACGTGTGTGTGTGTGTGTGTGTGTGTGTGTGTGTGTATGTGTGTGTGTATGTATGTGTGTGTGTGTGTGTACTTCAGGGATCAGAACCCAGGACTTCAAGCATGCCAGTGCTCTGCCTCTGAGCTACTCATCCAATCCTGATTGGCATTTCGATGTTTGACTTCTGTGTGTCAGAGAGTTAGAAAATACATTATTCTTTTCTTTTTTTTTTAATCCTTTTTTTTAAAATATTTATTTATTTATTTATTATGTATACAATATTCTGTCTGTATGTATGCCTGCAGGCCAGAAGAGGGCACCAGACCCCATACAGATGGTTGTGAGCCACTATGTGGTTGCTGGGAATTGAACTCAGGACCTTTGGAAGAGCAGGCAGTGCTCTTAACCTCTGAGCCATCTCTCCAGCCCCCTATTCTTTTCTTTTGCATGAAATACTCAGCTGATAGTGTCAGGAAACTCCTGAATGATTCTTTCAGGCCAGAGAAACCAGTATGTGAGCCTTAGTAGCTCAATGAACAGAATGCCGCAGAGAGTGTATGATTTCTGCTTTCTGACTTAATCACCTAAAAGTTAACTTCATTGTAAGTATGCACACATTTATTTATAAAAATTAGGAAAATATAGAGAAGTAGGAGAGAAAAGTCATGCCTATTCTTATTTTCAAATAAAACCCATTACTTTTTGGCTGTCTATAGCAGTTAGAGTTTTACTGCTATTCATTGCTTATGGGTTTTTATGATCACGGCAACTCTTCTAAAGAAAACGTTTAATTTGGGTGGCTTGCTTACAGTTTCAGGGATTCAGTCCACTATCGGGGTTCAGTCCCACTATAAAGGGGAGCATGGTGGCATGCAGGCAGACATAGTGCTGTGTAAGCAGAGACTGCTTTTTCATTTCCCGGCTGCCCAGACCCAAATAATCACACAGAAACTATATTAATTACAACACTGCTTGGCCAATGGTTTAGGCATATTCCTAACTAGCTCTTACATCTTAAATTAGCCCATTTCTATTAATCTATGTATCACCAGATTATGAAATGAGGCTGTGGCCTACCAGTAAGGTTCCGGCATCTTTCTCCTTTGGCAACTATGTGGCATCTGCCTGACTCTGCCTTCTTTCCTCCTCTACTCTGCTTGGATTTCCCACCTTACTATATTCTGCCCTGCCATAGGTCAAAGCAGCTTCTTTATTAACTAATGATAATAAAACATATTCACAGTATACAGAGGGGAATCCCACATCATTGCAGGAGCTGAAAGTGCTACATCTTGCAGGCAACAGAAAGTTGACTGAGACACTGGGTGGTATCCTGAGCATAGCAGTCTTCAAAGTCCAACCCTCACAGTGACACATTTCTTCCAGAAGGCCATACTCACTCCAGCAAAGCCACACCTCCTAATAGTGCCACTCCCTCTGAGATCATGGGGGCCAATTACACTCACACTACCACATTGCCTTTAATATGAAAGTGTTAATTCTCTGATGTTACTTCCAGTTTGGACTGAATAAAATGCAAATATCCCCCAGCTTGTCTGAGTGAATGTGACATTTCCCCCCAGCAAAAGACTTGAATAATGAGCTAGCTTAAATTACATTCAGTTTGATAAATACCTGCTGAGAGTCCACCATGTGCCGAGTGGTAGTGGCACACGTCTTTAATCCCAGCACTCGGGAGGCAGAGGCAGGTGGATCTCTGGGAGTTCGAGGCCAGCCTGGTCTACAAGAGCTAGTTCCAGGACAGGCTCAAAAGCTACAGAGAAACCCTGTCTTGAAAATCAAAACAAAAAAAAAAAAAAGAAAAAAGAAAGAAAGTCAACCATGTGCATGGTAGACACGAGTTAGACCATGTGGTAGTCACAAAAATAAGACAGCACCTGAATCGAGAAGGTTGTAAACCAGCAATGGAGTCAGACCTGGGTAGCTCGAGACGGAAGGATGATGGAAGTGTCAACTAAGACACTTATGCTGGTGGCCATTGAAGTATAGGATGGCTCATGGGAAGAGTGTTTTAAGAAGGTGGCATTTGAGCTGGGGCTAAAAGTCTGACCACATCAAAGTCAACAAAGTGACAACATCGAGGTCAAGAACTGCTTAGTTGGGACATCTCCCTCTGCATAGGTCAGAGCGGTAGCCATGGACTTTTGTATCTGCCATTTCCTGGCTTCTTAAAAATACTCTGCTCAATGACTGTACACCCTACACACCGCTTGCTGTTTCTGGTTGGAGCTGCCTGTTTTGAGCTTCCCGTGGGCCTGTTCTTCATTATACTGACCAGCATGTTCACGTGACTTCGGCTTTACTTGGGGGCAGTACTTTCTGTCTTCAAACCACCACAACAAGATGGGCTGAAACTCAGGGCTGTCTGCCTTTCCCTCCCAAATTGTACAATCAGGAAAGAGAGCGGTCCAGGGACAAATGTCCCTAACAGGAATTTCTCTGGGTGACAGGACCATCATAAAGAAGCTGAGCAGACTGTGCCTGAAGAGACAAACAATGGAACGGTGAAAACTAAATGGGGTGGCAGCCAAAGGCTATGCATGTGGGAAGCGCGCTGCAAAAAGAAGGAACCTTCGGCACTGATGCTCAGAGGCAGAAATGATCAGGTCAGTGCGTGAGCTGAAAGTCAGAGAGAGAGAGAGAGAGAGAGAGAGAGAGAGAGAGAGAGAGAGAGAGATCTACTGGAGAACGTGGGAGATGTGAGAAGGAGAGAGACCTTGAGCTGCTCCTCCTCCTCCTCCTTCTCCTCCTCCTCACTGCAGGTGTACCTTGGAGGGCTTCAGGTGGGGCAGCTCCTGATTATTTGCATTTTTCCAGCTCCTGTGGTTGCTGTCTAGAGTGATTGTGGGTCTCCTTTAATCAACAACAAATCCTCGTTTTTTTCTGACTGGACCCTTAATCTATCAGCTCAATCTAACTTTGGCTTCTGTAGCCACAGAATTAAAATTGACTTTCTAATTGGATCACTAACATCTGCTGCTGTTCCTGCTTTTCCTTATCTCTCTTCTGCCCTCTTGTCAGGTGCTCACAGGAGCTTATCCCAGTGGGTCCACTGAGGCTCCAGACCCCAGGGCAGGGCTGCGTACTCTGTTAAGATGAGGGGGAGGAGCAGGCCAGACTCCAGGGTGTTTGAAAGTGTTTATCTCCATCCTGTCTCCAAAGGGGACAAACCTGTGACTTCATTCTTTGAAAGCAAGCGGAGGGCTATGGCAAGCTTGCATCTCTAACGTTTGCTCTAAAGGCTTGGTTTGGATTAGGTTCACAGGATTTGGGGCGGGGGTATGAGGTTGAACCCTTCATCACAGGGTTCAGCTGTCAGTTGGAGACCTATGTGTGTTGGGTGGGGTCTCACGCTGAGCTTGCTGTATTTGAATACATGCAGATTTTCACATGCTATGCTGTAGCAAGGCCGAACTGTGTGTTTTGTTATATTTTAGACATTTTTTGAACATTCCTTGAAACTCTCCTTTCATAAAGTAAAATTGCTTGCTTGCTGTCCTCTTTGTTTATCCCTTGGTCTCCACCCCGGGGCACCTAGCATGGCCCTGGAGAAAAGTAGTCACTTTCTGACCTGAGCTTTGCAAGCAAGGGCTCCTGTGAGTGGGAAGGGGCAGGTAGAGTCATGTAACCGCTGCTGGACCTCTACCTTCCGTTTTACAGTTTGTGGGCTCTAGGCCAAGCCTCAACCTCAGGAGTCTTGGTTTATGTATAAATGAAAACAGATAGATGATAGATAGATAGATAGATAGATAGATAGATAGATGTAGTTTAACAATGCATTTGGGGTTGCTGGGAGAATCGAAAGAGTTAGTTTGCATAAGGTGGATTGTTGCTATTTTCTTGCAGCCTGCTAAGTCCCTGATCCCCTTCAAGTAAGGTCTGTGGGGCTCCTTATTTAGAGGGCATTGTGGTGACACTCCTGTCCCCTCCTCTGCCATTCTTCACCTGCAGAATCACATTTCTTCCTGAGGGTCCTTACTGAAGGCCACTACCTCTCAGTCAGCTTTATCCCACGGGGGCCTGATTTTCACATCTTACCTCTTCACAGTTTGGGGGACCTCTCCATGGTCCCGTATTGTCATAGCTAAGGGAGATGATTTTCTCCGTGTGACATGACTTTGGTGATGTCCCGAAAAAAAGACTAACTTATGGTGAGTGGCTGGCTCAGCTTCCACGCATTCGATTTATGCAGCATGAACCAGTTTGTCTTGCACTTAAAGTCACCCTGTCCACCTAGGGTTGGTGGTACCATTATTCTACAGTGGAAAACAAAGGCTTTTTTTGTCCTTTCTCATAACCAAGAGGGGTGCTACTTGACCCTGATTAGGAGAGCGCCCACCTTCCCTACAGCGTCGGTAGTGAGGCCTTGGTCAGCAGTGTAAACAGAGTGATGTCCAGGGCCATGATGCAAGCCCTGAAGATTCTTTGTTTGTTAGAGCGAGGCAGGTGGGGAGATGGCGCCCTCAGTCACAGCTTTAACTTGCTGCAGCTTCTTCTCGACTGTCCAGGCCCCTCCGTGTGTAGCTCACATCCTCCTTGGGCTATTGGCACCTGAGGTGAGAATGGGTTAAGGTTCCCAGTGGGACACTCAGTAGGACAGACAGATCTATCTCTGACTCACTCGGTCAGATTCATCCACCTGTCTGTCTGTCTCTTGCCATTATCCCTGAGGGCCTTGACGCTGCTGGCGGCTAGTGCCCAGTCATCTATGGTATAAAGAGAGAGTGGTACAGAAATATTTCATTAAGTGTTTATCCCGAGGATGAGGTCAAACCTGCACAAATGGGATGCTTGGCTCCTAAGACGTGGTTTGTGTTTGCTTTGTGTTCTGAAAGAGCCTCAAGCTAACACACTACACATTTTTAAATGAAAATGAGTCTTGGAACAAATCCTCTAAGTCGGCTTTCAAAATAAAAAAGCCCCATGGGTCCTTATTTCTAATGTGTTTTGAAAGAAGCTTTCCACACAGGAGGTACCCCTTACCTGGCCTCCCGAAGCCTTCCTGCTTTCTTGAACCTTCTCAGTCCTAGAGGAGGAGGGTAGGGAATGGGTCAGGGACTTGAGGGGAGGGAAAAGGCCAGTGGGCAATGAAAGGGGGGGGGCACAGAGGCTTGGGGAGGAGCGGTGCTGCCAGTGCCTTCTGAGAATAATCTTGGCCTTGAGCAGGGAGCTTAGCTTAGTATGCACAGGGGGAAGAGAGTAGAAAGGGAAAGGGGGGTGGCTTTGGAAGAGAAGGGGAGGCTAGCTGGAACTAAAAGCTGGAAGATGAGCCCATGAGATTTAGGGGAAGGTGGGACAGGAGGGGGAAGGTTAACCTTAGGGAGAGGCGAAGGTCAGTCGGGAGAAGCTGTACATAGTCTCTATGGAAGCTTGCAGGGAAGGACTCAGAAGGTTCCAAGACACAAAGCAGAATGAAGGCTATGGCTGGGAAGAAAGAACCCAGTGGTTTTTGTGCGGGGTGTTGGATGTTGCACGTGTCCATAAAAGTTTGACTACCACAGCCAGCAAGGGTGACTTAGGTGACAGTCATTTCCCTTCTTCCTGTCGTAGACTCTAGGAATCCAAGTTGACTACTATGATAATGCCTGCCCAGCCTTGCTGGTGACATTCCCCAGGCCTATCCAGACTAGAATAGCATGAGCCTTGTTTTCCTGGTCTGATTTTCCAGATGTGTGACAGAGGTCCGTGTTATTTAGGGCAGGAAGGTTGGGAAGGTACGTGGTGATACTCTAAGCAAGGTTAAGTGTGAATAAGGAGTAGAATTTCCTCCAAGCTTTAGATTATGGGTCTTTTTAAGTGGGGGCACTCATAGAATTAGTGGTAAAAGCTGGTAGATATCCTGTCTTAGTTGGGTTTCTATTGCTGTGAAGAGACACCATGACCACAGCAACTCTTAAAAAGGAAAACATTTAATTGAGGTAGTGGCTTGCTGTTTCAGAGGTTTAGTTCATTATTATCATGGCAGGGAGCATGGCAGCATGCAGGCAGACATGGTGCTGGAGAAGGAGCCGCTACATGTTGCTACACACACACACACACACACACACACACACACACACACACCAGGAAGTAGACTGAGTGTCTTGCTGAGCAAATCTTGAACAAAAGAGACCTCAAAGCCCACCCCTAGACTTCCTCCAATGAGGTAACATCTACTTCAACAAGACCACACCTCCTAATAGTGCCACTCCCTTTGGGAGCCATTTTCTTTCAAACCACCCATTCAGCCCAGGGTCTCTCTCCCTTTGCTGAAGCAAAAACTGTCATTTGGAAGAGGAGTAAAGCATTGGAAATTGGATTAGGACTCATGGAAGATGGAATGGGGAAAGGCAAGGCTGGGCTGGGAACTGTACATTCTTCTCCAGTACCAAGTATGTTCCCCACTTTTTCACACATCAGATCTATCAGGTTGACAGGTGTCCTCGTTTTGCATGTGAAGAAATAGAGTCTTCGACACTTGGGTCTGAGCTAGCTTGGAAAACTTAGCTATAACTCAGCCAAGAGAATTCAAACTCAGACCTCAGGTTCTCATGCTGATTATTTCTGCGTAAGGGGCAAGTCTGGAAAAATTCTTACTCTTCTCTTAACTTAGCCATTCTGTGTAAATGCATTCTCTTCAGATGTTGTTTTGGAGGGCGGAGATACTCAGTCTAGAATTTTAGGTTTTGGGATTCATGGCCCAAGAGCTGGCTCACTGATTGAGAGAGGCTGCTGCTCTTCCAGAGGACCCAAGTTCGGTTCCCAGCACCTGTGTTGTACAGCTCACAACTGTCTGCACCTCAGAATTCATGGGATCCTATTGTCTTCTCAGTGGACACCTACAAACATACGTATACATAGGGAGTGGAGGAGGGGGGAGGAAAATAATAAATTAAAAGAATAGAACCCTGGAAATGTAACCAGGAAAAGATGGTATTTGGATAGATGCCGCCACTATGATGAGTCTGACTTTTATACCTGTCATTCTTTCAAACACATTTCCATATTTTGATATTATCTGTAGCCTTGGAGAGGTTCTGTGTGGTGATTTGTCCCCGCATGAAGGCCCAGAGAGGCCATTGTGTGAGGCTGTAGAGGTAAAGCCTGGATTGCTTGGAGATCCCGAGATGTTAGAGATGCCAGAGTCATGGTGTACCCACCAAGGAGGACTGCTAATTGGATGTGGAACTGGCCCAAGAGAGAGACGATCTGAAGAGCATTTGACATCAGACACGGACGCAGAGTTTGGAGTTTGCCCGGCTGGATTTAGTTTTGCTTTGGTCCAGGATTCCCTCGCTGTGTTCCTTTTCCTCCCTTTTGGAAAGGTAATGTATATTCTGGGCCACTATATGTTGGAATCATGTGATCTGATTTTTGATTTTACAGAGGATTACAGTTAAGATATTGCATGAGTCTCAGAAAAGACTTTGATCTTTGGACTTTTAAACAGCGTTGACACTATGGGACTTTTGAAGTTGAATTGAATACACTTTTGCCTTATAATGTGGCTGAAGTCTAGAGGCACCAGGGAGTAAAATGTGGTGGCTTGATTAAGAATGGCCCCCATAGACTCATAGATTTGAATGCTTGGTCACTAGAAAGTGGCACTATTAGGGGGTGTGGGCTTGTTGAAGCAGGTGTGGCCTTGTTGCAGGAAGTGTGTCACTGGGAATGGGCTTTGAGATTTCAAATGCTCAAGCCAGGCCCAGAGTCTCTCTCTTCCTGCTACTGCCTTCAGATCCGGATATAGAATTCTCAGACGACTTTTCCAGTGCCCTGTCTGCATGCTATCATGCCTCCTGCCATAATGGTAATGGGCTAAATCTCTTAACATGGACGCAAGCCGCAGTTATATGCCTTCCTTTATAAGAGTTGCCACGATCTCGGCATCTCCTCCCAGCAACAGAACATTGTCTAAGAAAGACATCCAGTGTACTGATCTATTCTCAGGTCCTTTGCCAGGTCCCTAGTTTGGGATGGCACACGAGCAGGGCAATGTTTGACTTATTCTCTGTGTGAAACCATTGTGAAGCTCTCTGTACAAGTCAGTTTTCTTTCTTTCGATTTCCTCGGAGGTCCTTCCCCAAAGAGGAATTACTAGGTCAAATACAAATGCTTGCAGCACTCTTTGTAGCTCCTAGTGTTTCATGGCACTCTCTTCTCTTCCTTCCTCTTTCTTCATCCAAAGATAGAAACCCTTGTCTATAATGGGGCAGCCCTGTTCAACAGTGGTAGTGTGCAACTTCGCAGTTAGAAAAAGGCAGAAGCCTAGATTCTAGTCTTCCCTCCCCGATGCCTATGCATCTCGTGGCAATCATTTAGACGTGTTCTCTTTATAAAGCGAGGTCCTATTTGCCCTCCCTATAATTGCTGACTATCAGTTAAGTAAAAGCTCAGATGAAAAGCTAGAGGTATGGCTCAGCAATTAAGAGCATTTTCTATTCTTGCAGAAGACCTGGGTTCAAGTCCCAGCACCTACATGTGTCAGATGACAATGATCTTAGTTCTGAGGGGTCTTATGACCCTGCTGGCCTCTGAAGGTATTGCATATACAGACAAGCAGGCACACACAATATGCATACATGAAAATTTAAAAACACATGAAAATGTGAAGACATGTAAGAGGACTCAGGACTCTACAAAGGAAAAGGATGTCAATTTACCTGGGAATACACAATCATTGTGATAAGGTAAAGAAGCTAAAATTCACATGACTTCATGCATATGAAGTTCATGAACCTCACCTCATTTAATCTGGTGTGAGCCTTAGATCACCTGAGGGGCAGAGTCTTCCCCTAATTCTGGAAGAACCTAAGGTTCAGAAGCAGAAGTCAGTTTCCAAGGCAGAAAGCTAGGGTCTATCAGGCACTGGTTTTTACCCCAGTGTGGTTGGATTCCCAGTCCAGGTTATGTCCCATGTCAGGTTCCTGAGATTCCCTTCGTTGGCTTCTAGTCACCAACAATCTAACCTGAAGACTTTATAGTTGGCAGGCTCAAGGAGCCTGTCCTGGAACTAGCTCTTGAAGCCCAGGCTGGTCTCGAACTCACAGAGATCCGCCTGCCTCTGCCTCCCAAGCACTGGGATTAAAGGTGTGCACCACCACCGCCTGGCTCTTTTTTTTTTTTTAACTCGAATCTGGTCCTGTTGGATTAGCAGACATTCCCAGGACATCATTCTACATTCGTTACCTCTGTAAAGAGTCTAATGAGGGGCCCATCCCGAGATGCTAGAGGGTGTGGTTTTAGTGTATAAGTGTGAGAGAAACGTAACTCAGCCCAAAGCCAAAGCTGAATAATTCCTTACTCTGGTCAATCCTGGCCAAGCAAACCCAGTAAATTGATGACCTGAAATGGAGACTACATTAAAACCATATATGGCCTTGGCTTTATGGTGGATTTGTAGATTGGAGGCATCTTGCTATTTTCAACCTCATTTAACAATGTGGTGAGGCAGAGGGGAGAGGTGTCATAGAGCTTGGGCAGCAGTGGGGGCTGAGGGCTTTAGATGACTCTCTGATGAACCCACTATCTTGGGTGTCATTTTTGCGGTCCTCCCAAAAAGGACTAAAATCCTTGCATGTAAAGGCAAGAAGTATTGACTCATTTAGCGCAATGCTGTCCTAACGCTGTAGACAGATTATTGAATACAAAGGAATAAATAATAACAGTTTCATATTTTACAAAAATTAATTCTCTATGATTCAACTCAAAATCTGCTTTCCTTTGTGGCCTTTGCCTGTGTTTTTGCATAGTTCTAATTGTTGGCTTCTTTTCTTGTATTATGTGTTTCCACTGCATTTTTCCTTCTCACTTTGATGTAATTTTAGATTCACAGGCAATTGTAAATAATATAGAGAAATAACATGTTTCCTGTATAAAACTATTTTAGCAACCAGGATATAATCATTGATATAGAAGGGCACAGGACATTTCTATTCCTATAAGAGTTTCCGTCACCCCCTCCCCTCCCCTCTCTCTTTCTCTCTCTCTCTCTCTCTCTCTCTCTCTCTCTCTCTCGTGTGTTGGTGTCTGTATGGATGTATGATTACCGTGTGCATTCCCGGGTGCCCTTAGAGGCCAGAAGGGTTCCAAACTCAGGATTTCACGCTTGCATGGCAAGCACTTTACCTGCGGAGCCATCTCCCCAGCCATTCTATACAGAGCTCTGTTTTAACAACATATTTTTAGACAAATTTCGTGGCTCATGCCTTTAATCCCCGCAGTCAGGAAGCAGAGGCAGGCAGATCTCTGTGAGTTCGAGGCTGGCCTGGTCTACAGAGTGAGTTCCAGCATAGCCAGAACTACATAGAAGGATCCTTTCTTAAAAAGAAAAAAAATTAAGAAAATATTTTTTTATTAATTTTTTGAGAATGTCATACATCATGTAAAGCTCTCTATAAAATGTTACATGTATGCATCATTTTGTGTTTGTGTGTGGGCACATGCATGTCACATTGGACATGAGGGCGTCCGAGGACAACTTGCAGAAGTCTGTTTGCTCCCCCCACCATGCGGGTATTAGGGATGGCACTCGAATCGTCGAGCCTTAAGACACTGAGCCAGCTCAGGAGCCCCACGAGTACCCTTTATGTAGCCCTTTTAGAGCCGGACCGGTCCTCACTAATCTTGTCTCCACTTACATACTTTTACCATTGTAAGAACATTGTGTAAGTGGATCATGTAGCATGAAACTCATTGAGTTTAGCTTTTTTCACAAAACGTAATTCTCTAGTGGTCATCCAGGTTCTTACCAACAGTCATCAGAACTTGCTGCTTACTGCATTGTTTGGATTGCCACAGTGCGTTTGACCATTTGTCTGCTGAAAGACATCCGAGGTAGTTAAAGATCTGTGCTGTTACAAATAAGGCAGTTCTAGAGATTCCTAGGCAGAGTTTTGCAAGAGGCTATGCTTTTATTTCCCTTAGATAACGACTCAGGGTGAAGCCACTGGGCTGGATGGTGACTCAATGTTTAGAGCTTTCAGAAACCGCCACGCCATCTTCTAGGGTAGCTGCGTTGACTTCTACTCACAGCGGCGTTGTCCAAGTGATCTGGCTTCTGTGCCCTGTTGCCAGCATTTGGTGTGCTGCTCTGTTTTTATGGCTGTGACGAGCACCCTAGAGACATGATTTATTTGGGCTCCTGGTTTCACTCTAAGGTCATGTGGATCCATTGCTTTGGGTCTGAGGCAGAGTTATCAGGGCAGTGGAAATACGCGGCAGAGACTGCTTGACTCATGGCATCCTGGAAGGACAAGGAGAGGGTGGGAGGGGAGGAGTGTGGGAAGGAAGGAAGGAAGGAAGAGAGAGACCCATCACCTACCCAGTAGCCCCACAAGCTGGGGGCCAAACCTTCAACACCTAAAATTGGGGGGGACGTTTTGTGTTCAAATTGTAGGCATTTTTAAAGTTATTTATTTTATGTATATGGTATTTGCTTGCATGTGAATCTATGCACCACACGCATGTCATGCCTGCAGAGGCCAGAAAAGGCTATCAGATCCCCTAAATCTGGAGTTGGAGGCGTCTGTGATTTGTTGGATGCTGGGAACCAAAAGCCTGGTAGCGAGTGCTCTTAACCACTGAGCTGTCTCTCCAGCTGTATAACAATTCAAAAAATTTTAGTCATTTTAATAAGCGCACGATGATAATCTTAATGTGATTTTATTTAGCATTTCCCTAATGGCTGATAATTTTTGTTGTCTTTTTAATTTCCATATATGGCAAATACATGCATATGGCATTATATAAATATGTGCACACATGAATATATATGCATAGAAATACATGCATGTGCATGATAGAAGCACACGTATAAATATGCACAACACAAAAATGTACACAGTGCAATACTATGTGTACATGTATGAACATATTGCTTGTGTATATGTAAACACATATATGCACATGCATAGGTATATATGTGCATAAAATACCTTTTGTCCACGAACTGTTGGATCGTTTGGGTATTGTGTTCTTTTGAGTTTGCTATTATTTGTGTATTTTAGATTAGTCCTTTGACAGTTTGCTCACAGACATTTCCCCCTATCTATTTTTCCTTTAAATGGGGTCTTCCACAGAGCAAATGTTTTTGGCTTCACTGAAATAGAACTTATAATTTTCTTTTGTGAGCGTCGGTGTCTCATTGTCTGGAGCTCATTGTCTGGAGTCTGGACATTTTCCCATGGTTCTGAAGAGTTTTATGGTTTCCTGCCTTACACAGAAGTTTGAGATCTGTTGGGAACACATTTGCATAAGCTATGAGGCCAAGGTCAGTTTTTATGAGCCATAACCTATGGCTGTCAATAGCTCCAACCCACGGACATATCCATGTCCATCATATTTCACTCACAGTTTTATTAAATATCAATTGTGTATGGGTTTGTTTCTGGTGTTTGGTTGGCTGGTTGATTTTAAACTTCTGGGGCAGACTCTTACTCCATAGGTCAAGGGCCTCAATCCCCTCTCTTCGGCCTCCCTAGTGCTATGACTGCGTCAGGATTCAGCAGCCCTGGCTGGTTTCTACATCGCTTGTTCTGTGTGTCTATCCCTTCATCAAGTACTGCACACACAGGATCGATCAGCATAACTACATATCGGTCTACTTCCTCCCCAACTTACTCTTGTTTTTCAGCATGGCCATTCCTTTGCTTTTCCACATAGATTTCTCTAGCACTGTTGGTGACGGTGAATCGTCTTGCTGGAAGTTGGTGGAAATTGCAGCTATCCATCTGTTTGCAGAGACCTGGTGCTTTCATTGTTGTCTCAGTGCAGGAACACGCTTGCATCTCAATTTATTTACGCCTTCTTTCCTCTTCTCGGTGTCTTGAAAACTTTAGCACACTCTTCCATACATTCAATTGGACTATATTTAATCTTTCATTTTATTAAAGATTTATGTTTCTGTCCATGTATGTGTGTACTTGTTTGAGTCAATGCCACAAGGCTACTGGGAACCAAACTCAAGACCTCTGAAAGAGCAGCAAGCGTGCTTGGCCACCGAGCTGCCGCTCCAGCCTCACGATTTCACTTTTGAGTGATTGTAAATAGCACCGCATGTTTGATTTAACGTTCACGTGTGCATTCCCATGGTGTAAAAGTGCAGTTTATCCTTAGATGTTTATGGCATGACTTATTACCTGGCCAAACTCACTTACTGTTTCTTCATATATTTCTTCAAACATATCCTTTGTGTAGACAGTCATGCCGTCTGCAAAGAGAGATCATTTTATCTCTTCCTTTCTGATCTATGTGACTTATTTCCTTTTCTTAGCATAGTGCACTGGGTAGAGTTTCTAGAACCATTCTGAATACGAGTGGAGAGTGTAGCCCTTGTGGCTTTTTTCCAAACTCTAAGGCAATAACATTTACCATTAAGTTTATAGATATGCTTTTATCATTAAGGATAATGTTTACAGGCTGTGGAGATGTCTCAGCTGTTAAAGGCTAGGCTCAACCAAAAATATAAGGATAATGTTTACTTTGGGGCTTTCTCTTCTGCAGATCTTTATCAAATTGAGGAAACCACTCCCCATTTTTATTTTTCTGAGTACTTCTAAAATTGTGAGGGGGTACTGCATTTTGCCAAATGTCTTTTCTAAATTGATTTGATCACATAGATTTTCTTTATCAGTCTGTTAATTAGGATGACTTATATTGATTTAGTTTTGGTTATTGATCCAACCTTGCACCAACCCTGAAATAAACTACAATATCACAGTGTCTAATTTTCTTTTCTATTGATAAATTCTTTCTCTTTTTCTCTTTCTTTCCTTTCCCTCCCCCTTTTTTCTTTGTTGGGAGCAAAGTCTAGCTAGGAAGCCTAGGGTAGCATCAAACTCACCGTTTAGCCTTGCTAGTCTCAGTCATGTGGTCCTTTTGTCTTAACCTTCCAAGTGCTAGGATTACGTCATATCGGGCTTCACTTGTCAATACTTCGGTAGGGATTTTGAACCTAGAATTCATATGGATACTGGTTTGCCATTTGCTTATTTTGTGCTATCTTAGTTGAAAATGACAATGAAAGAAAACAAATTGGGGAAGATTTCCTTTTCTACCTATTGGAGGGATTTGTAGAAAAATTGATAAATTTATAAGACATGTTTTGGACATTTTTTTTCCCAATAAAACAATTGGGCTTGGATTTCTTTGTTATGAGGTTTTGAGCTGTGGATTCATTTTCTTTTCTTTCTTTTTTTTTTTTAATTTTTCGAGACAGGGTTTCTCCGTAGCTTTTGGTTCCTGTCCTGGAACTAGCTCTTGTAGACCAGGCTGGCCTCGAACTCACAGAGATCCGCCTGCCTCTGCCTCCCGAGTGCTGGGATTAAAGGCGTGCGCCACCACTGCCCGGCTTCATTTTCTATTAGTGATTCCAGAAGCTATTCAAAAGACCTGTTCCACATAGGACCAGTTGTGGCAGCTTTCCATTATCTCCTAATAACACCATCTCACGGACCCTTATGGGATGCTCAAACCACAACACTCCCCATTTCCTGACTTGCTCCTTTTCCCCTCCTGAGGGAGGTGACCCATACCCTTTATATCTCTATGTGCATGTGACTTTGAGGAAAGGGGCAATCCGTTAGAAAACACACAAATTTGTGTTCATGTTTTATTGCAACTTCAAATCATGTGACTTCTTAGAAGCTCACGCGACCCATCTGTAAGTGGGAACAAAAACACTTGATCCTGAGGACTGTTTATAGGATAAATGATATATTTATGCCATTCTGCTTGTTCATTGTCATGACCCCATGATGGGGCGACATCTGTCGGGGTCCAGCCTCCACAGGGTTCCCATGCTCCAGGGTAGGGGCGTGTAAACTAGAAATTAAGCAGAAGGAACAGAGATACAAAGGTACAGAATAGAATTGTGAGGGCAATTCAGTGAATACTGAATTCACGCATGTTCATTTTCCATATGCTTATATACTCCAATCCAAAAAGAGAGGGAAGAGGCCAAAGACTGCTTCAACATGATACAAAGAAGACCAGCGATTACCTCTTCAATATCTCAAGTGTTCTGTTGTTTAGGCAGGACATGTTGCGACCACACCTCAGACCAAGCATCCTGTAAGCAGTCACTCTCTGGGTCAAACCTCCTGTCACATCTTTGAAGGAGCAGGAGTAGGACTGAGTTCTCTGACTTTTGGTCAAGATGGAACGGATCCACCTCCGTGGGCCATCTTAATACCCAAAACACCAAGGAACCACACGCTAGGTCAGGACATCTTGTTAGTAGCCACACCCTAAGTCAAGTGTCTTGTCAATAACCTTGAAGGAGCAAGAATAGACCTGAACTCTCTGACCTTTCGTCAAGGTGGAACAGACCCACTTCTGTGGGCCGCCACAGTTCTTGTTCCAGCTTTTGCGCTAAGTAGTTTGTCCACTACTTGGGAGATTCCGCTAAGGTTTCTAAAATCCATTCTTTATTCATTTCCTTACTCCCACCTCTGCTTGTCCCCCAAACACCCAGGAGAGAAGATGCTCCTCCAAACCCCTGAGAAAAGCCTGTGCATCCACAGATAAGGCTGAGTTTTTCTGCATGTTCCCATAGGACACAGGACAACAGGCTCCATGCACAATGCGACTGTCAGAACAATATATTGCGAAACAAAATCTCTCTCTCCTCTGTCCTCTCCCAGGACAATGTCTCCTTGGCTTTCTAAGAGTTCCCTTTCTATTCTGACCCCCCTTCTGTGATATCAACACTTTAACAGCAAGAAAACAGGAAGAGGAAAGGTCTGATTCCCCAGCCTGGTGAGAACTAGGAGGAATGTCACGGGATAATAAAAGATCTGATTCCACAGCCTGGTGAGAAGTAGGTGGAATGTCACGGGATAATAAATAGTTTTCTTTTTGTTTTATTATTGGAGTACCAGTAAAATCAATTCTTTGAACCCAAGACTGTCTGTGGGTTTTTAAGTTGTTTGACCTTGAGCATAGCTCTGGTTGAAATGGACTGGAGATGTAAAAATCTATACACTCCCATTCTCCTGGGTACTTTCAGTAGAGACTGGGTAACTCACCCTTAGAGGTGGATCAATACTTCTGCCTGTCAGCCACGCTGTAGCCTTTGTTTATACTGGCCCCATTATGTCCTTGGCCAGTTGAGGCAGATGATGCTATGTACCCTATAAATAATCATCTTTTTAATTTAAAAAATTATGTTCTTATTTTTGAGACAGGAGTCTTACTATGTAGGCCTGCCTGGCCTAGATCACAGTATACAGAGGCTGGCTTCCAAGTCACCTGCCTATAGGTCGAGTGTTGTAATTTAAAAAAAAAAACAAAAAAACAAAGTCTTGCGAGAGAAAGACGCCATGCCATCAAGTTCACATGGAGGAGCTCTTATTAGGGAAATAGGAAATGCGGGGAAGGGGAGTGGGGAAACATGCCTCTGGGGACAGGAGAAGCAGAAGAGAAGAGAGAGGCAGAGGGAGAGAAAGAGAGACAGAGAGCGAAGGGGGAGAGACAGGCAGAGAAGGAGAGAGAGAGAGAGAGAGAGAGAGAGAGAGAGAGAGAGAGAGTAGGTAGGCAGGGCCCTTTTAAAAGGGAACTGTAGAACTGTAGTGAATGTGCCCAGCGGGTGCTCTTAGTGGCTGCAGCTGAGGATGCCTCCTGTCAGAACCCCAAGGGCAGGCCAGTCCAGATGCCTGAGTACCGACACACAGGGCTGGATTAAAGGTGCACACCGCTACCCCAACTAGACAATCATCTTTCCCGGAAGGTGGCAAGAGGATGGGTTAGGGTCCTGTGGCTGCTACAATGAAATATTGCAAACTTAGGGTTTTAAGACCACCCAGATTTTTTATTGTTGTTTTTAAAAAGTAGTTCTGGAAGCTAGAAGCCTAATGTTTAGCGGGGCTCCCCTTCCCGTTCCAGCCTCTCCTGGTTTGTGGTGGCCGGTCACAGCCTAGGCTTGGCTGAACCACTCCGGCCTCTGACCCCCCCCCCCCCCTTCTCCTTTGCATCGGTCTTTCTCCTTTCTGCCTCACATCCCTCCTCTGCCTCTCTCCTGCAAGGACACTTGTCATTAAATTCAGGGCCCACCTGGATAATGCTCCTCTTAAGATCTTTAGCTTAATCTGAAAACCCTTTTCCTAAATTAAGACGCCGTCACAGTTCCAGAGAGTTGATGCACCTATGCCTGGGCAGGGCCACCCTCTGTTCTACCTCGAAGGAGGGCACTGACTTCTAGGTGACAACTCGTAGATGTTTCTCTTTAGCTCCATGGCTGGATATTAGGTAGTTCCCGGGAAATGCAGAAATGTCTGCAGAATGGCATGTGTGCTATAGCTCTGGTCACTGCTGTCAGTCCAATAGCTGAGTCTCGTTGATTCTAAGTATTTCTAATAGGGGTGATTTCTAACATCCAAATATGCAAAGGGAAAACCCTGTACTGTCTATCTCAAGTGTCATTTATCTAACGGTAAACAATGAATTGGGTCAGTTAAAAAAAAAGTTACCATTGTTAAATGACTCCCCAGTCCTTTGGGTTGGAAGTGAGTTAAGGGTACCCCTTCCCACTTCCCTTCTGCCGGTTCTAGTTTCCAGCATAGATGGCAGCGATCATGTTCAAACCTAGGCTCACCTGAGAAGATAGAGTCTCAGCCGAGGGATTTCTTCGGTCTGATTGGCCTGTGCACAGGTCTATAGGACATTTTCTTGATTGCTAACTGCTGCAGGAGGGACCGGTCCACTGTGTGTGGTACCCGCTCCAGACAGGTGGGCCGGGCTATAGAAGAAAGGTAGCTAGGTAAACCCGAGGGAGCAAGGCAGCAAGCAACATGGTCTGTTTTGGTCTCGGCCTCGGGTTCCTTCCTGGAGTCCTGCCTTGGCTTCTCTTGATGACTGACTGTACCCTAAGGGCTGAAATAGCCCCTTTTCTCCCCAAAAGGCTTTTAGTCAATGTTTATTCCAGCAAAAGAGAAGAAAAGTAGGACAGAAATCGGTACCCGAGAGTGAGATGCTGTGTGACAGGCCTGACTATGGTGCTTTTGGGGAAAATTGTGGAAGGGTTTCGGAGCCTTGCGCTGGAAAAGCTGTTGAGTTCTCCGAGATTGGGGGATGTTCTGGGGAATCGTGGAAGAGAAGCATGCTGAAAGCAATGTCGACAACGGAGGCCTGGCTTGAAAGCTTCAGGGGGAAGCAAAGACTCTATTGGAACTGTGTGATTTCTCTATTAAAGCCCATGGAATTGCTACCTTCTGTTCTTTGCTGGGACAATGGATGTTGGTCAGCTGAGGCTGAATAATCGGTTGTGATTAGGAAGAGAGTAGCATCATTGAGGTGGAATCTTCTGAGAAGTGTTTCCTCAGGGTCGGCAGACAGAGGGGACCACATCTCGAGTTTGCAGCTACACTGGATAATGGTAAAAGTCTCCCATATGGTACTAGGTTAGCACACAGAAGAGATCATGGAGAGCAGGGGAGGCCTGGCACTATGTGAGAGTGTTGGAGTCCCTGGAGACAAGCCAGAGAGGATATTGGTGAAGGTACAGCTTTGGTTATGGTAGAAACCCAGGACTGAAGGGGTCGTGGAGAGAGAAGCTGAGGGTTGGCACCGTGTAGTGGGTTCAGAGTCCCTGAAGTTGAGTAAGTTGGAGGCAGCTGGGAAACTGCCTGCTGTCATACTCCAAGCGCAGGGTTTTCTTAGTAGGGTCAGGAACTAGTTGGAGTGAAACTTCCCAGCAGCGAACACGCTAAGTGAGCTTGTGGTTGCATGTTCAAAAAACATCCATTCTGTAGACTTTCATCGTACACCTGTGAATTCGGCGCCCTGTCCCTTGTAGGTCCTAGTAATGTAACTGGGTCTTGTGACCTCACATTGCAAATGAATAGGTGTGTGTGTGTGTGTGTGTGTGTGTGTGTGTGTGTGTGTCAGGTCTAATAAATGCTATGAAGGGTGTTAGAGGAGATATGAGAAGCTTGGGAGTGTCCTCCTAAAGAGGCCGGGAAAAGACAATAATGAAGGTGGAGTCTCAGTTGCAGTGAGGACCCCTGAAGGAGACCCTCACACAGAGGGTGCTTCCTCCTGGACTAGACACAAACTACGCCCAAACACCTGTTTTCCCGGAGAGATCCTTTATTAGGCGGGGAAGAGAAGTTAAAGTGGCTGCTTTCTGACTCAGCAGGAAACAGCAGCAGATGACCTTGCAGGGGTCATTTTTAAGAGGGGAAGAAGGGGAGGGCTGTGTGAGAATGAACTTGGATGTAGTGTGTCGTACGTGTGTGTACATGTGTACGAGGAGGCCAGAGGTCATTCCTCAGGAACTGGTCACTTGTTTTTGGAGACAGAGTCTCTTATTGGCCTGGAACTCATTGATAGTCTAGGCTTTCTAGCCAGCAAGTCCTAGTGATCCCTACGTGTCTCCCTTCCTGAGGATTACACGCTATCACGCATAGATGCAGGTCTCCTTCGTGGTGTGCACGGATTGAATCATCTCCCCAGGCCCAGGCTCTCAGCACAGAAGGTAAATCTTGGAATCAGAATTTGACTCAGGTTTTCCCAACTTCAGGCAGAACTTTCTTCTCTAGTTTCTCCAGGGCCCTTTCCAGCCGGGGATTTCTTTGCTTGAAAAACAAAGGGTTTTAGGTCGACAGGGATAATACTCAAACCCAATGTCACTCCACACCGCCCGTCTGCACCAGCACCCTACGCACGCAGTGTCCCTCATCTTGGGCAGGTTTATTGTCTTCATTAAAAGACACAGACAGTCACGTCAGGGTCAGATTCATTCATCTTGATTTTATTTGGTGGAGGAAGTTGTCCAAGGATATGCACCAGTCCTCTGAGAAAGAGAATTGTTCAATTTCAGGAACTTTAAAGCAGCCTAGTAGTCGCTCTTTCTTCCAGGAGCACGTCACAACACTTGGTTTGGTTTTGCTCTGTGTCCAGGTCTCTGCAGTCAGACTCCAATCTTTGTAGTTGCTGTAGAAGAAAGATGCTCAGACTGGCTCCCCCATAAATCCTGCGGCTCCTAGACGACCCTATTCTATGCTGTAATAGAATCAAATAGAAAAACGAGATAGGCAGTAGTTACTATGACTAACTGGCTGCATTTCTTAGCTGTTCTAACGAAGTGAGATGTTACGTTGCAAATAATGAACTAGAACCGGAGTCATGAAATCCTCCCGAGTAGTGTGTTTGTGGGGTGACGAATGTGGCTCAGAGGCCCTCTGAATCCGGTGAGGCAGGCTGGCCACCAACAGCTGCACCACGCGTGCTTCAATACCACGGAGGGCTTTGAAGTTGTGCCAGGATGGTTTCTGATCATCATAGGTCTTAGATTAATAATTTGAAAATTTTACTTTATCAGCTATTTTAAGACTTCAGAGGAAAATTCCTTTAGTGGCAACATTCATTCTCCCTTTCTTCCTCTCTCCCACCCTTCCTCCCTTCCTCTCTCCAAGGTCTCAAGCTTGCAATTTCCTGCATCAGCCCTCACAAGAGCTGGGACAGCAGGCTTGTGCGAGCAAGCCCTCCCGCTTCCCCTTTTGGATACCTCTTGGCTCTCCCAGAAGGCCTTGTGTGGGTTAGTCATCTTAGCACCATCGCACATGCGCAGTGTTCTTAGCTAGACCTTGCCACAGGAAGAGTCCCTCTCTGGCTCCTGTGTTTGAGCAGTTGGCTTGAACAGAATGGCGCTGTCTGGAGGGTGTGTGGATTACTTTGATCGCCATGATAAAATACCCTGACGAAAGCGACCTGGAGGGAGAGAAGATTTATTTGGGTTCCTGGCCCAAGGGTGGTCACAGTGGCCGGAGAAATTGGGGGGGGGGGGGGGTCATGTCGCATTCACAGCCAGGAAGCAGAGAGCTGGGAACCCTGGTGTTCAGTTCCCTGTCTCCTTTTTCATTCAGTCTGGGACCCTCGACCTGAGTCTGACCCTAGGAACCCACGTGGAGTGGAGGACGGAAAGAACTTAGTTCCATGAATTGGCCTCTGACCTCCACCACCTCAACTGCACATGACATTTTAGTGGTCACAAGTACTCTCTGGGGAAGCCTTCCAAGTAGCTAGAGTCACTGAGTGATTTCTGTAATATTGATTACAGTGATATTGATCGCAACCACTTCTAGCTGATGTCTTTAGTTAAGTGACCTTGAAACTGACTGGATGAGAATCAACCCATCCCTACACACATCCAGGTAGCATCCGGCTTCATTCAGGGCTTGACGTCCAGGTCAGTGCCAGGGCGCCCTGATACTGACAATCTTGGGCTCCCCCAAGGAGGCGTCAGTTCATGACTTGACTTTGAGTGAGCCATCCTGTAGACACGTCATGAGTCCTTTGAAGCCCAGGCTGCTGTTTTCAAATCTGATGTTTCCCTGTGTATGCTGAACTGATGACCCCAAGGTGTGCTTTAATTAGAAGAAGCAGAGAAACCTTGACATTCTGGCTTCCACTTTGATGACAAAACCCCTGTGGTACAGAAGCCCAGGAAGTAATCAACCATCTAGCTTCTAAATCCAGTGAATAATACCTTGACATACTAAAGCAGTTGCCAATGCATAATACAGTTATATACCTAATGCAATCGCTATATGGATACCGCTGTTATTTATTTATTTATTTATTTAGTGTGTGTGTGTGTGTGTGTGTGTGTGTGTGTGTGTGGTGATACAAGCCTTTAATCTCAGCACTCAGGAGGCAGCATCAGGTGTACTCTAAGTTCAAGGCCAGCCTGTTCCACATAGTGAGTTTCAGAATGACTAGACTGTGTAGAGAGACCCTGTCTCAAAAAAAAATTATTTTTGTATGATTCCACTTAGGTGAGACATCTGAAGTAATCAAAACTCACGGAAACAAGTCAAGTGGTGATTGCAAGCTGCTAGAGACATGGATACTGTTCAAGAATTCAAGAGATTCGGTTTTCCAAACAAAAATGGAGGTCTGTCATTCAACCATGTAAAGATGATGGAACTGAATACTTAAGAGGGTTAAGATGCTAAATCTTATATTACACTCTATGTTTAAAAAATCCTTTCTCATTTTACATACCAGTCCCAGTTCCCACTTCCTCCCCTCCTCCCGCTTCCCCTATATTCCCCCCACCCCACCCCACCTACTACTCAGAGAGGGTAAGGTTTCCCATAGGGAGTCAAAAGGTCTGGCACATCACTCTGAGGCAGGATCAAGGCCCTCCCCTCTGTGTCTAGGCTGAGCAAAGTATCCCTCCATAGAAAATGGGCTCCAAAAAGCCAGTTCATGCACTAGGGATATATCCTGGTCCCATTGCCAGTGGTCCCACAGATTGTCCAAGCCATGCAACTGTCACCCACATTCAGAGGGCCTAGTCTGGTCCTACACAGGTTCTCCCGCTCTTATTCTGAAGTCAGTGAGCACCCACTAGCTCAGATTAGCTATTTCTGTGGATTTTCCCAACATCGTCTTGACCCCTTTGCTCATATTATCTCTTCTCTTTCTCTTTGACTGGACTCTCGGAGCTTGGTTCAGTGCTTAGCTGTGGATCTCCGTATCTGCTTCCATCAGTTGCTAGATGAAGGTTCATACTTGTCTTTCTGGGTCTGGGTTACCTTACTCAGGATGGTTTTTTTCTAGTTACATCCATTTGCCTGTAAATTTCAAGGCATCATTGTTTTTTACCATTGAGTAGTACTCCATTGTGCAAATGTAGTGCGTTTTCTTTAAACCACACCAACACAGACCATTCTTGCCTTGGAGCCAGAAAGCAGAAAGACATCTGCTAAGGATACGTTCCTTTGTGGGATTCCAAGAAGGAAACATACTCAATTATTTCGTTTTCTCTCTCTAATAACAATTTAAACATGTTGTCAAACAAACAGAGCTTCCAATCTGGTGATGGCAGGAGATGGTTCACTGTAATGGGGGCTGGCTGAGGCAGTGGGTATTTGGGGTTCCATGGCTCTGTGTGCTAAGCCCAATGTATGTGATCTAAGTCTTCTTACAGGGAACTCTATTAGATGTTCTCAACACGTTTTTGCTATAGTTCATCCCTGTGGTGGTTTGAATGAGAATGGCCCTCCTAGGCTCATATGTTTGAATGCTTAGTTCCTACTTAGTGGAACTGTTTGGGAAGGATTGGGGGTGTGGCCTTGTTGGATGAGGTGTGTCCCTGGGGATGGGCTTAGAGGGTTTAAAAGCCCATGCCGGGTCCATTTACGCCCTCCCTCTCTAATTGCAGATCAGAGCATGAAGCTCTCAGCTACTTTTCCAGCACCATGCCTGCCTGCCTGCCTGCCACCATGCCACAATGGTCATGGACTAACCCTATGAAGCTATAAGCAAGCCCCCAATTTAATGTTTTCTTTTATGAGAGTTACCTTGGTCATGGTGTCTCTTCACAGCAATAGAACAGTAGCTAAGACAATCCCAGAAAGAGATTTTATGTGACTGTACCTTTAAATTGTTCTTAGGAGTGAAATGGAGCACACTCTCAGGTCTCTGCCCTGGATCAGCACACCTCCTTCAAGAATCAAATTATAGGATAATAAGAACTGGGGATGTGAGCTGCTCCTGTGGGTTCTGGACACTGAACCTGGGTCCTCTGCAAGAGCAGCCAATGTTCTTAACTGCTGAGCCATCTCCACAGCTCCTCCCTTTCTTATCTTAGTGGGTATAAACTCGGGGTAGAGTTTGGGGAAGTGATAACTTTACAGTTGAGAAAGATGGCAGACACAGGCTTCCCTAAGGCTGAGCGTTGATCTTCTCAGTGAGTTATCATACCAATATAGCAACTATCTTGATGGGAGATGATCAGGGGAGTGTCTGGCTCTGTGATCCTGTCTTAGATAGGTTTTTTTTTTGTTTGTTTTTGTTTGTTTTGTTTTGTTTCTATGTCTTTGTTTTGGTGTGAAGAGACACTCTGACCATGGCAACACTTACAAAGGAAAACATTTAATTGGGGTGGGTTGATTACAGTTTCAGAAGTTCAGTCCATTACCATATCAGGGAGCATGGCAGCGTGCATGCAGACTCAGTGCTGGAGAAGAAGCTGAGAACTGTACATCTTGCAGGCAACAGGAAGTCAACTGAGACACTGGGTGGTATCCTGAGCATGGGAAACCTCAAAGCCCACCCCTCAGTGACACACTTCTCCAACAAGGCCATGCCCACTCCAACAGGCCACACCTCCTAATTGTGCCACTCCCTATGAGATTATGGGGGCCAATTACAGTCAAACTACCAAAGTCCTCTTGTGAAAGCCCACCTCAGTCTACTCACCAAAGAACACCGGCTGAACAGGACTTGAGGAATGCGCTCCATTACAGACCCCTTTCTGCTCTTTGGAATGCTCAAGGTCACAAGGAGACCTCTTCTCACAGGAGGAGACCAGGGAGGTAGGGTGAGCGATTCTAAAGTACAGCTCTAGCCTGGATCCGGCGGCTGAATAGGAATATTAATGGAGAAATCAGTGCACTCCACAGAGGGTCTATGGCTTAATTAGCTGCTTTGCACCGGTGTTGATTTCCTGCTTTTGATAAATGTGCCACAGTTGTGCTGTGTGGTGTTCCCATTGGGGGAAGGTAGGTGAGGCATATGCAAAACCCCACAAACGCTCTCTGAAACCTTCCTGTAAATCCAAAAATCATTGCAAAATAAAATATTTAGTGAAAAATCTAAATAGTTTTCCTAATCAACCCAACGATAACCCCGGTGATTCATTTTTCACTGGTGAAGGCGCTGTAATTTCAGGGTTCTGAGTTCATCAGAAAAACCATTTAATTGCTTGCTTGTTTTATTTATTGCAGTGTCAGGGATCAAACCCAGAGCCTTGTACATGTTAGGCAAGAGATCATCTATCCCTGATCATCAAATGTTTAAAGTGGGCTTATAAACTATTTATAAAATGATATTAAATGTTCTAAAATATCTCCATCTCTGTGCAACGGGCTTAAGAATACAAAGAGCTGAATGGCACTAATGTTCTACCTCATAATGAAGGGTTCAGTGCTCCTGTCTCCTGGACCAGAATGTGAACACAGTTCACATTCCTGTGGCTTAACTACTGCAGAGAGGGCCCCTGGCAGGACTTTAGAAAAGTCTGCACTGGAGCTGCAGAGCCAAAGTTTAAGTTGGCGCTCTCTCTCTCTCTCTCTCTCTCTCTCTCTCTCTCTCTCTCTCTTTCTCTCTCTCTCTCTCTCCTTTCTCTCTCTCTTGCCACCCCCTCGTGTGTGTGTGTGTGTGTGTGTGTGTGTGTGTGAGTGAATGAGTGTGTGTGTTCACACAAAGGCCAGAGGAGCAGGTCTTTTACCACTCTCCCCGTTATCCCCTGGAGACAGGGTCTCTCATTGAACCTGGACCTCAACGTTTTTCCTCCAGCCTTGCAGCCAGCAAGCTTCAGCAAGCCTCCAGGCTCCATCCCCACTAGTGCTGGGATTATAGGCACTCATTGCCACACCTGGCTTTTCATGTGGGTGCTGGGATCCAGATGCAAGCGCTCTTCCCTGCTGAGTTGTCTCCCTGGCCTGTAGAGTCTTACCATAAAGCACACACTGGGCTTGTATTCCTGGACGCCAGCCATCTTTCTTCTCGAGCCTCCTGAATGGCTAGTACTACAGAGGTGTGCTGCCAGTCCTGGTTTACTATTATTACAGCTTTACGATTGAAAAGTTAGAGCTCAGATTGGGCACACAGGGCACACTGGTACAGGAACGGTAAGATCACAGCGCACAGAACAGGTACACTGTCCCTTTAATGTTCACATTGCTACAACTGCTCGGTTGCCACATCAAGCAGCAGCTCACTGATACTTTGACAGCACATGGGAGGGCTGGAGAGATGGCTCCGTGGTTAAGAGCCATGTACTAGGACCTGGGTTCAATTCCTGGGCTTGTGTCAGGGGCTCACGACCACCTGTACCCCAGTTCGAGGTGATCTGATGCCCTCTCCCGCACACACGCTCACATATCACATATACATACAAGTAAAAACAAATCTTAAACAAGCGCATGAGTTCTAAATTTTCTATTAATTCCTTTCAAATTAAAGTTTTAATCCAGCATGGCGGGTGGTGCATCGCCTTCAGCCCCCATACTGAGGAGGCAGAGGCTGGCAAGTCTCTTAGTTGAGGGCCAGCCTGGTCTACATTTAGAGTTCCAGACCAGCCTGGTCTATCCAGTGAGATCCAGGCTAGTCAGAGCTACATAGTCAGACCCTGCCTCCATTTTATTGCATTATTTATGTGTGTGTGTGCCTGTCTGTGTATATGTAAGTGTGTGTATCTCTTCTGGCCTCTGTGGGATTTTGCATGAACTTGGTGTTCATATAAACTCACATAGACACACACACACACACACACACACACACACACACACACACACGACAATAAGAAAGGAAGAAAGATTAGGTCCACATTATTTTTTTTCTAGTAGCAATTCAATTCCAATGCCATTGCTATACTAACAAAAATGATGCTAGCCACTATCAAACCATCCAGATGGGGATTTTAGACTTTTGGGCCTAAATATTTTATTATTTAAATGTTTATTTCTCCCTTAGCATGTATCTGACCTCAGAGGAGTCCCAGCTCTACTGCTCAGTCACCTGTGAGCTGGATCTCACAGCTGCAGTCACAATCTTCCAGCCTGCCTTCATCACCTTCGCCCTCCAGGTTTGTACTTCCCTTTAATGAGAGCTGCCTGGTAAGCAGGATGCTCGAGAATCCTTCTGAGTAATTAAGACAAGCTGGTGATTGGTGTGACCCCTCACCCTTCATTTGGGTGCTTTATCTGTTTCTTTGTGTCTGCGCTCAGGCCCAGTGTTCCTGTCTTGGGCTTAATTCTTTGTAACACCTGCCAAAGGCAACAGCTAAGAATTGACACTTGTGCTCATCCGACCATTTTCAGACTGGAGTGGGCACACAGCCTACCTTCCAAGCTCCCCAAGTGACAGTTTTACCAAATGACTTGCCAAAGGTTAGCTTGGCCTACGATTTCTATTTTCTAACAGCTTGCCCCTCAACCGTCAAATTGGTTTTATTATTGAAGTCCCTACTTCAAACTAGCAATTTCATATTAAGGATAATGCTACTGGCTGAAATAGGTACATTCCAAATTTCCACGGTGTGAACAATCAGACTTTCATTTTTTTTTCTCTCTCTCTGTAACAGCCTAGTTCTTGGTGATCATGTACCTTCTGTTTTATGGATCTGGGATCCCCTCCCCCACCCACAACACAAGTGCCTCAGAGACTTTGGATCTCTCTGTTTCATTCAATGGACAGAGATGGAGAATGTAGAGAAAATAAAAGCTCATAAAAAGCCTTGCTATGAAGGTTGGGGTGATGGCACCCGCATGAGGACCTAAGTTTGGATCCCCAGCACCTATGTGAAAAGCCAGACAGGTGCTGGTGACACCAGCAATGGATGTGGGAGGGAGGAGACAGGAAGGATCCCCAAGACTTGCTGGCCACTTAAAAAAATAAGTGAGGGCCGGGCGGTGGTGGCACACGCCTTTAATCCCAGCAGTTGGAAGGCAGAGGCAGGCGGATCTCTGTGAGTTCGAGACCAGCCTGGTCTACAAGAGCTAGTTCCAGGACAGGCTCCAAAACCACAGAGAAACCCTGTCTCGAAAAACCAAAAAAAAAAAAAAAAAAAAAAAAAATGAGGGGGCTGGAGAGATGGCTCTGTGGTTAAGAGTGCTGACTGCTCTTCCAGAGGACCCAGGTTCAATCCCTCCCACCCACATGGCAGTTAACAGCTGTCTGTAACTCCAAGATCTGACACCCTCAGATAGACATACATGCAGGCAAAACACCAATGCAAATAAAATAAAAATAAATAAATTATTAAAAAAAAATAAGTGAATGCTGGATTCAGATAGAGAGACCCTGTCTCAAAACGTAAGGAAGAGAGCAATAGAGAAGACATCAACATCAACTCGGATCTAAGCACATACACATGCACACACGCTCGCTGGCTCGCTCGCTCGCTTGCTCCCTAAGGAACTCGGAAGCACAGATATCCTCCCGCCCCGCCCATCATCAGCCTTGGCCCCGGACTGCAGGCTGTGCTCTTTCTCGTCACATTTCTCAGAGCACAGCCCCCCAGCCACACAAACATGAGGGAGGTTAGAAAGAGAATGAGTGAGCTGTGCTGTACATATCCCTACCATAGTGTTTGCAAGAGCAAGAAAGGCCGTGGCTTTCCCTTTTCATGTGTTCCTTCCTTGGGGCTTGATATCCAGGTTCGCCGAGGCTGTGCTGTCCATAAAAGTAGAAGATTCAGGTACACTTCTCCTTTTCCCCTTTCTTTGAGGGAATAAATAAAATTCATTTATTCCTGCTGGGTGGTGGTAGCGCACGCCTTTAATCCCAGCACTCAGGAGGCAGAGGCAGGCAGATCTCTGAGTTGGAAGCCAGTCTGGTCTAGAGAGCTAGTTCCAGGACAGGCTTCAAAAAGCTACACAGAGAAACCCTATCTCAAAAACAAAACAAAACAAAACAAAAATTCATCTATTCCTTAAATAATTGGTGGATTTTTTTTTACTGACACTGTTCTTCTTGAAAAGTTTTCTTTTACTCTTGACTCAGTTACTAGTCATGGGATGCTTTCATTTTCTTTCTTATCGATTTGGTGGGCCCCCCTTTCTTTAAGGGATTGGTTTGTTTCAACTTAGAGGGCTTTTAAACTCAGAGGGTTTCTTAACTGTACATTGTTCACACGGTCACACTGGCCATTGTACTGTGCTCTTTCTGCTTCTAATATTATTTATTTATTTTTAAAAAAGATTGATGATCTTTTTTTTCTTGTTTTTTTGACAGGGTTTCTCTGTAGCTTTGGAGCCTATCCTGGAACTACCTCTTGTAGACCAGGCTGGCCTTGAACTCACAGAGATCCGCCTGCCTCTGCTTCCCGAGTGCTGGGATTAAAGGTGTGTGCCACAACATAAGGTAGACTGATGACTACCTTAAATGTCACCATAGAACCTTTATCCAGCAACTGATGGAAGCAGAGGCAGAGATCCACAGTGGAGCACTGGGCTGAGCTCCCAAAGTCCAGTCGAAGAAGAGGAGTGAGAATATGAGCAAAGATGTCAAGACCACAATGGGGACACCCACTGAAACAGTCTACCTGAGCCAATGGGAGCTCACCAACTCCAGCCTGACGGTGAGGGAACCAGCATTGGACCAAACTAGACCCTCTGAATGTGGGTGACAATTGTATGACTGGGGCAGATTGTAGGGTCACTGGCAGTGAGACCAGGATTTATGCCTAGTATTGGCTTTTGGGAATCCATTTTCTTTGGATGGATACCTTGCTGAGCTTAGATATAGTGGGCAGGGCCTTGGTCCTGCCTTAAAGCAATGTGCTAGACTTTGCTGACTCCCCATGGGAAGCCTTAACCTCTCTAAGGAGTGGATGGGGGTGCGGTGAGGAAGGTGGAGAGAATGGGAAGAGTGGAGGGAGTGGGAACTAGGACTGGTATGTAAAATGAGAAAAGATAGTTTTTTTAAATAAATAAATAAATACACACACACACACACACACACACACACACACACACACACACATAGAAAGTTATTCCAGGGTGTGCTCCTGAAGAATGTAAGGGTAAGCCAGAAAAGAGGGAAACAAGCAAACAGTGAATTCTAACTGTAGATGGCAGAGCAGCAGAGTTCTGGGACAGCTGTGTGGCCCTCGTGAGGTGGCTTCCTGGGTGAAGCCCTTGCTGTCTAATACTAAGGAGCTGAGTTGGATCACTGAAGCCTACATGTGAAGAGAGAGGACTCAGGCCATGGCATACATCAACACCTACACATCACACACACACACACAACAATAACAATAAAGGAAATGATAAAACTGTAGGGGTGGGGTCTTCAGAACAAAAGAAGGGGGAGGACAGACCCACAGAGCACAGCGTATCACTAAAAGGTTGGGAAAATAGAAGGATGGATAGTTAAGGAAAAAAGGAAAGGAAATTAAAAACTAGAACAGAAAAGCTGGCAAGGAATGCGTAAGTTAACATACAGTGTGGCACATTTTAAGGAGCTGGCTGCATTAACAACAGAGGACCTGTCTGTCTGTCCCTCTGGAGATGTCCTCCGTCAAGTCCCTCGGAGTTATGAACTGGATCCAGGGGGAAGTAAGTGTCATTTGAACGCACCAGTGGCCCAGCGCAGGATGGGATTTACACAGAATAGTAATGGAAAAAATGTTTACGTGATTTCCTGCTTGTAGAGGGAGCATCTGAGTTAGGAAAGGTTAAAGGACGGGTTAAAACTTAATAAATCTTGGAACCATAAACAAGGAGGCATGCCGCAGGTGCCACGGTGTTCCTCCTTGTCCATCTGTCTTTTCTTCCTTTAGGATAAACTCCCAGTCTGCTGGGCGGCTGCCCATCTGGGTGTGCACATTTATAATTAATAAACTGTCATATTGCCCTTGGGAAGTCACATCTGTGTAAACCCTGCTGGTCTGTTTCCCTTCTCCCATCTGCTTTTGTTCCCCAAGAAGTCCTCAGGCTTCTCACCCATTACAGGATCCTTCTCCGGTGTCCCGCTCAGCCCTTGATGGTCCCTCTGCATTACTGGTTAGCATAGCTTTTTTTTTTTTTTTTCCCATTGGAGGGAAAGAGAAAGCACATGTCTTCAAGCTATTCTTTTAAGGGACTGGAAAGGATGGCTCAGTGGTTAAGAGCACGTCGCTCTTGCAGAAGACCCAGATTTGGTTGCCAGCATCCACACTGGGGGCCTCACAACTGTAACTCCAGATCCAAGGGCTCTGATGCCATTTTCTGGCCTCTTCAGACATCTGCACTTACTCAGGCACACACACTATAATTAAAAATTAAAAAACACCTTGAGATCAAGGGTCTCCTGATAGATATTTTTACTTGGAATTTTCTGTATGTGGGTGTTTTCTTACGTCTCTCTCTGTCTGTCTGTGTATCAGGTCCATGCCTGGTGTCCAAAGAAGGATCCCTTTGGGCTGGAGTTATGGACGGTTGTGAGCCTCCCGTGGGTGAGGAAATCAATCCTGGGCTCTCTGCAGGAGAAGTCAATGATCTCCACCGCTGAGTCCCCTCTCCAGCCCCTCCTGACAGAGCTTTAGTTATGACCTACCCTTGGCTGTGAAAGTAACACACACTCCTTGCAGAAACAGTCTGAAGCACAGAGAACACGTAGCGGCCGTCAGCTTTCTGGAAGGCTGAAAACATTGGCCTTTTGATGCTTGATCAGCCAGAGCCGAGAAAGAAAACACGAGAATGTGTTTCTCCTTGTTTGCTGTTTGAGAGTCGAGCATTGGTTTTTGTTTTTCTCAAATGGAGCACCAGGGCTTTACCAGGGTGTGTCCGCCATGGCTGGCACCCTACCGTCTCACTTTCTGTACCGTCTTGCCTACCCTCACTTTCGCCGTTGAACATCCCATCAGTCACCTGGGACCCACTGTGTGCTGCTTTTTCCTGCAGCGAGATCATTAGGCTGTTTAATTTGGAACCACTAATGACTTAAGGATCCTTGGGGAAAGCATACTGTACTGACGGTGGGCCAGCCGGTGACACTCCACGGCCCCTGGTGTACGGGAACAAAGGAAGGCTGCAAAGCCCTTTCCAGCCAGGCTCCTTAGCAGCAGATGTCATGGGGGTACTCCTGCACCCCTTGACATTTGGCTGAACTTAACCCAAACTCCTCTTCATACCCAGGGGTGCTAAACTTCCTCCCACTGTCCATCTCACTTTCCTACCTGGTCTCAGACATTCCAGCTGTGACCCGCCCCCCTACATCGCTCACACAAGTGCAACCATCCACACGCAGGGACAAGAGCTCTGTTCTTCCAGGCTCCTACAGGAACTCTTGGGGGTTACTGTTCCTCATTACCAGGCTACCAGTGAATTACAAAGTGTCTGCCGTGTAACTGTCCTTCAGCGCTAAAAGTCAGATGAAGTGTTTGTCTCCTAACTATCCTTCACTGCCGAAAGTCAGAACTTCTCTGGCTACTTGTATGCGGGAAGTTGGCAAGACCACAGCACCCAATTGTTCGGTAAGCCATGAATCTTGGTGTTACTGGCAGGGATTCTGTAGGCCTCACTGACAGCTGTGATCAGCTGACAGTATTTATTCATGGTGCCGGGAATCAAACCCAGGGCTTCATGCCGGCTAGGCAAATGCTCTACCAGGGAGCTACAGACCGGACTTGCAGTCAGCTGACTTCCAGGTGATTATCCCTGATAGAGGGCAGGCCTTGGCCAACCAGCTGAAGGCCTTAAAGACAAAACTGAGGCTTCCCAGAGAAGAAGAAATTCTGCCTCAAAAGAACCTATCCAGGGCTGGAGAGATGGTTCAGTGGCTCTAAGAGCACTGGCTGCTCTTCCAGAGGACACAGGTTCAATTCCCAGCACCCACATGGTGACTCACAACTGTCTGTAATGCCAGTCCTGGGCGAATCAGTGCCTTCTCTTCTAGTGGGTACTGCATACACGTGGTACACAGACATACATGCAGACAAGCACTAATACACACAAAATAAAAATAAAATTAAAAAATAGAAAATTATAAAAATGAAGCCACCCATCTGAGCTTCCGGACTGCTGGCCTGCATTCCGGAGTTTTGACTTATTAGCCATACGGTCAAATGAGTCAGTTCCTTAAAATACATCTTACCATGCCTATGCATTTATACACATAAAAGCACATATGCTAATATCACGGCGATTCTCTGTGCATGTGCACATGTTACATGTAGGTTTTATGTACATGCATGCTTGCGTGTGTGTGCATCTCCTATTGTATGTCCTGGGTATTTGTTCTCATTAAGCAAATAAATCATGTTTATTTTTAGAAAGTTAAAGTTTACAAATAAGGGGTTGGGAAGATGACTCAGCAGGTAAGAGCACAGAGGACCTGTGTTTGATTCCTAGCATCAGGGGGCTCCATGCTCTCTTCCAGTCTTCTCGGGCACCTGAACACACACACACACACACACACACGAAAAAGTAAGTCTTAAAAAGAAAAGAAATGGGAGTGTTTATTTTTAAAAATTCACAAATGAAGCAAAAGAAAAATCTTAGAGCAACTTCACTATCATAAAAATAATTACTAGTAACTTTCCAAAAGGTATGTGTAGATTTTTATAGATGTTCTGCATATGTTAGGAATAGCTACATCAAATGGTATAGCTCTGCATAATTTTAAATGACGGTTAGACATTGCTTTGGGGGGCTATCTCATGACTTCCTTAACCCCTCCCTTTGTGTTGAGCCTCCATTGTTTGTATTTTTGAGACCACAAACAACAGCATATAGAACCTCTCCATTCACTCAGATCATCTAATGAGTATGCCTACTGTTTACTGAGGAATCATTCTCCTGGCCGCCTTCTTAGAGTCTCACACTTAGACACACACAAAGGGGGGTGTTTTGGGAGCTGGTGGGGTGGGTCAGCACTTAAGAGCACTTTGCTGCTCTTGCAAAGGACCTGGGTTCAGTTCCCAGCACCTAGATTAGGCAATTTATAACCAGCTGTAACTCCAGTTCAGCGCCCTCTGCTGGACTCTTCTGGCACTGCATGCACATGGTGCGCACACAGACAAGCGGGCACAGAGATACACATAAAACCAATCTTTTTAAAAAAGAGGATGCTTTCTCTTTTTTTTAAGTTTTAAAAATTGTTTTTATGAGCCATATATTTTTTCCACTCCTCTCCCTTCCTCTCCCCTCTTACCCTCTCCCATGATCCCATGATCTCAATTTACTCAGAGATCTTGTCCTTTTCTATTTCCCGTGTACATTAGATCCATGTTCGTCTCTCTTAGGGTCCGCATTGTTCTCTGGGATTGTGATTTGTAGGCTGGTTTCCTTTGCTTTATGTCTTAAAGCCACTTATGAGTGAGTACATATGATATTTGTGTTTCTGGGTCTGGGTTACCTCACTAAATATGTTTTCTAGATCTATCCATTTGCCCGCAAATTTCAAGATGTCATAATTTTTTTTGTTGTTGTGCAGTACTCCATTGTGTAAATGTACCACATTTTCCTTATACATTCTTCAGTCGAGGGGAATTTTAGGTTGTTTCCAGGTTCTGGCTATGACAAACAATGATGCTGTGAACACAGTTGAGCACACGTCCTTTTGGTATGATTGAGAATTTTTTGGTTATATACCCAAAAGTGGTCTTGAGGTAAGTTGTGTCCTAATTTTCTGAGAAATCGCCACACTGATATCCAAAGGGGCTGTACCAGTTTGCACTCCCACCAGCAATGCAGGAGTGTTCCCTTTACCTGATATCCTCTCCAGCATAAGCTGTCATCATTAGTTTTTTTTTTTTTTTTTTGATCTTGGCCATTCTTACAGGTGTAAGATGGAATCTCAGAGTTGTTTTGATTTACATTTCTCTGATGGCTAAGGATGTTGAGCATTTCCTTAAGTGTCTTTCAGACATTTTAAATTCCTCCGTCAAGAGTTCTTTTTAAAAAAAAAAAAGATGCTTTCTACAGAATAATCACTTCTAAGGTTGTCAACCTCTTTGAATGAGAGTTGTAGCTTGTTAATGGTAGCAAGACCTTAAGGACCTTGTTGAATTTCCTCTTTTTATAGATAAACAGAGGCCACTTGAGGGGACCTGCTTTTGCTAACATAACATAGTCAGTTGATAGGAGGACAAGGCTCTGAACCCAGTTTTCAGGGCTGTGTTTTCAGATGCTCTGTGCTGATTAATTTTTCTGGAATGTTCTACATTTTTATCCAGGCCATATTGATTGACTTGTCAAAGGCCAACACCCAATGTTTTGTCAATGCCCACCCCACAGTATTTTGCTTTCTGAAGGTGACTCAGCCATGGATAAAAGACAAAACTTGGAGATTTCAATTTGTCTGTGTGTGCTTGACTTTTGGACAAGGTGAACTGTTCCCCAGGTAAGAGAGATGGTTGCCACTAAAGCCATGTTTAGAGAAACGGAGGTGAGAAGCAGTACTGATCACTCGCAGCAATGACATGGCATTTTATCTGGAGCAAAGATTTGGTAACATGCACTGCAGCCATTTCGTCCAGGCTGGACCTGACCACCACCATCTTGAGTCAGAGTGGCTGTGATTGCCGTCTGGAGACCTCAGGAGGCTGAGGCTGTTAGCATTCTTTCACAGACGGAGAAGGAAGGAAAATGGAAGGAGGAGGGAGAAAGAAGATGGAAGAAGGGGGAGGAGCTGCAGGCTCACAGAATCCATGACACTCATGAAGCCATCTGAAACGCCCTAAGATTGTCTCAGGTGGGATGCCTCTGTGGTCACTTGCTCCATAACGTACCCAAGGGGACTTTTTAGTGATGTGGCCACCCAAGAGTCAGTCACCCATGCTTCTGCTGTAAGTAGCCCCTGTGAGCTGGATTTGGGTGGAGTCATCTTTTTGGTTTGTCTGTGCTTTCTTTGTCTGGAGTAAATAGACCTTTCTCTTTCTTTCTTTTCCTCCTCCTCCTCCTCCTCCTCCTCCTCCTCCTCCTCCTCCTTTTTGTTTTCCATTTGTTTGTTTTTTGATTTCTGAGACAAGGTGTCTCTATAAAACCATGGCTGTACTGCAACTTTCTCTGTAGACCAGGCTATCCTTGAACTCAGAGATCTGCCTGCTGAGTACTGGAATTAAAGGCGTACCCCATCACCGCCAGGCCAAGCAGATGTTTCTTTACATCTCCCTAGGAAAAGTTACACGACAGTCTGAAAATAACAAATAACCTTTAAAAGCAAATCTTTTACACAGCAGGAAGAAAACAAAGCGCCCCTCAACCGTGCTGTGCACAGGAGATTACTGGGTATGCTCTTGGGAAACTCCTTCCAGGCGGCTCCATTTCTGGTTCCCACATTGTAAAATCATGCATAGGGTCTCTACACAATGATTTCCTTAACACCACATTATAGACAACACATGTGTTATTGCGGTTTTCATGTGTGTCATTTTGAAATGCATAATAAGCCATCGTGTTAACCTGACCGCTGAGAACTGCCCAATTACTGCACAGAAGCTGCCTCTGCTCTCACTGCAGCATGGCCCTTCAGCAAGGCGCACTTCCTACGAGTGAAAATTGTGGCGGAAAGTACTAGATGGACGTGGCTGATGCTCACTGACCCTCTTGGCTTCTCTTGGATAAAGACATGGCCAGAAAGAGACCCCTCCGTGGGCCTGTGATGGGAATTCTGGAAACAGCATTTTGAGGCCGGTGGTACAACAGGTCTAAGCTGTACTTTGTTGCAACAGTCAGATAATAACCAGAAATAAAGCAATCAGGATAATTCTAGCCTGACAGCACTCCTAAGCATCTCTGGGCCTACTTGAAGGAGAGACTCTTAACACACCCATATTTGTCTCTTCTCAAAGACTTCCAAAATGATCAGTCTTCTTGTACCCTGGCTTTGCCTGACGTCTCAGAGGCTTTCAGACCAAAGCTTTCCTACCCTGCTTGTTTCATCAAGGCAAATGGCCCAGGGAGGGTCAGAGTTCAGATTCCCAGGCCCCCATGCAGGTGGCTGATGCAAGCAGAGCATGGTGACCTAACTCCAACAGACACATGATCTGCATAGCGGGCCGTGCGGGTGGGGGTAGACCTGGTAGTTCAGTAAGAAATCCACCCAACCCCTCCCCACAGAAACAGACTTCAGGGAAGCCCGTATTTTCTATCAAGATTATATTGTACATGACACTAAAAATTATCAGTCACCTCCATGATAGGTATAAATTTTTAATTTCTTTCTTTTTTTTAAGTTTGCTTTATTGAAAGGGGATGTTTGAGACCTTTTATTTTCTAAAATGAATGATAATCTCGCTTGCATCAGACTCTATTCATGGAGTGATTATGCATTGACTAGATCCATCCTTCTCCGGCACACAGGGTGAATATTTGTCTAAATTCTACTTCCAGATGACATGAAGGAGGACAGAGCTTGTAGCCAGGGACAGCAGCGCCATGCAATATGGCTGCACCGATCCAAACGGGGACGGGTCCTTGTCATGTAGTGACACTGCTGGGGACGTGAAGTTGAACTCTGGGCTGACTTGTTTTAGGTCAAACTGACACAAGCTAAAGTCATCTGAGAGGAGGGAACCTCAATTAAGAAACCGCCTCCATAAAATTGGGCTGTAGGCAAAGCCTGTAGGGCGTTTTCTCAATTAGTGATTGATGGGGGGAGGGCCCAGCCCACTGTGGGTGGAGCTACTCCTTGGCTCTAGTCCTGGGTTCCATAAGAAAGCAGGCTGAGCAAGCTGTGGGGAGCAGGCTAGTAAGCAGCACCTCTTCATGACCTCTGTAGCAGGTCCTGCCTCCAGGCTCCTGCCCTGTGTGAGTTCCTGTCCTGACTTCCTCCAGCAGACGAGCAATGCTATGAAAGTGTGAGCCAAATGAGTCCTTTCTTCCCCCAGCTGTTTGGTCACGTGTTTCATCACAGCAATAGCGACCCTAGGGAAAACCTGAAGAGCTGAGCCTTACTGACAGGTGTAGACAATTGGGCCGAAAATATTCACCAAGGAAACCAATGAACCTCACCAAAGAAAGACAAAGAGCCTAGCTGAAAATTGGTGAAGGGTTTGTACAGCTATTTCCCCAAAGAAGCCAGCGAGCACGTAAGAGGTGCTCCGTATCTTAGACATTAGGGCGACGCAAACTGGAGCTAAAGGGACGAAGATGCTGCTGTTATCCTACTGAGGAAGGCAAGGGACCAGTACGGGTGAGGATGAGGAGAAAGTGAATTCATTGGTGGTGGTACAGATGTGCCACTATGGAAAACAGTCTGAGGCTTCTTCAGGAAACCCAACGACAGAATCGCCATACAAGCCAGCAATCCCACTGCTAGGCCTATCCCCAGAAGAATGGAAAATACACATTCAAACACAAACTTGCATGCCCATGTTCATGGCAACATTGTTTGTAATAGCTAAGCGGTGCTAAAAAACCAAATGTTCATGGAAGGGCCAAAGGATAAACAATATGATATATGTAGTTATGGAACATATTATTTAAGCCTGTGTACTGATGTCTGCTCCATGGTGGATGAACCTCAGTTAAAAGACCACATGCTACATATTCTGTATAAATGAAATGTTCAGACTAATCAAACCTATAGCCAGAAAGTAGATTTGTGTCTGCTGAGGACTGGAGGGGATGTGGGGGACGTGTGTCGATAGTTTTCTGTATTAGCTTTCATTGTTATGTTACACCACCTCGAGTCACATGGGAAGAGGGAGAAGTTGTCTCAGTCAGCCTGGTCTGTGGCCGTGGCTGTGAGAAACTGTCTTGTCTTAGGATTGATCTGGAAGGGCCCAGCCCACTGCGGGCGGCTCCATCCTTAGGCAGGTGGGCCTGGGTGTTCTAAGCAAGTCAGCTGAGTAGGATCCAGTGAACAAGCCAATAAGCAACATCCTCATGGTTTCTTTTTCCTGATTTTCTTTTCCTTACGTGGTTTCAACTCTGTTACGCCTTCAGGTGCCGGCTCTGACTTCTCTCAGTGATAGATTGTGGCCTGGAAATGTAAGATGAAACAAACCCTTTCCTCCCCAGGTCGCCTTTTGTCCTGGTGTTTCTCCTAGCAACGGAAAACAAACTAGGGCAGGAACTAAGGGGTCCGGGCTTTCTGAACTGGCTTGTGCTGATGGCCACACTCTTGGACTATAAGAGAAACCCGCGGACTGTGCAAGTCAAGCGGCTAAATTGTAGAGCAGTTAAGTGATACCCTAATAAAGCCGTTTTGACAAGAGAAAAATCAATATAGATGCAGTTCTAGCTTCCATTCCAGAATCTGAGTGATTGGCAAATTCAGGCTAATCATTCACATGGCACTCGGTCTGATTTTATGTGTAACAACAGATTCTCCAAGAAAACAGAACAATGAAAACCTCCACATCGGCCCGCACCCAACCCCGACCGTCACCCAAGAAACAGCAGCTGACGATGCGCTGCGTCTCTTCGCTCATTAATATTCATATTCTGAGACCGGTGAGGGGAAATGTAAGAGATTTGCATTCCGGCTGGAGGTACACACCCAGGGGGATGTTTTCTGCTCTCCGATATCCATGTATCTCTCTGTATATGTCTCTGTATGTGCTGTGTACCTGCAGAGTCTGATAGTCATGCCAATGCGACAAGAGAGTGTGACCCTGTGTGTCTCCTCTTCACACGTGGGCATCTGCTACCAGAGACTCTGTCTCTCCTGCCTGGATGCCCTTGTTCTCTTGGCTCAACTGTGTGAGCAACCTGTCTGACCATGAGGAGACACGCAGCTTCCCAGGTGATTCAAACTCATGGTTGGAATCGGAGTCCTCAGCCCCAGCCGTCCACAAAGACGAGACGCGTGGCCTTTGGAAACAGAACTCAGCCCTTGCTACCTGTTGCAGAAGCCAAACCACAGGGACAGAATTTGAACCTTAAAACTTTTTTAGAGACCTGGCGAGCTAAGAAGACACTTCAAATTCCAGAGCGTTGTCTGTCATCTCTTTCTTAGAAACAGATTATCTAGGGAGGGGGTACAAAGGCATGCAATCATTACAGTCTGGTCTCCCCTCTCTGGTCAGGTGGTTGGTCTTGTTTCTTAGATCCACTGTGAGCTTTTTTTCCCCCACCCCTCTCTCTGTGTGTATGGGTGTCTGGCCTGTGATTATCACCTCTTGAATTCCTCCTGAGTCCCTGTCTGTCTATGTCTCAATCAAAGGTTAATTTAGAATGGTCAAATGGCAGCGGTGTGTACAGGTCGGGTTACTTACAGTGTGCTCATGCAGGTGCTTTTCCGGGGCTGAATTCGTGTGTTCTCACTCCGGAACACGGAGCGACTCTGAGCTGCTTCTTATGCATAGCATGTTGGGGCTCTGGGCTTCATCTTCTCTTTCCCCACATTTTCTTTAGTCTGGTCAATATGCTTGCTAATTCAATAAAAACAAAACAAAACAAACAAACAAAAAACATGCTGGCGATTAACATTTATATCCTGAGACCAAGAATGGGACTCTTGAGACGGACAGAAAAACAGGAAGAAACATACAGAGAGAACCAACTTGTTAGAAACAAAGACTGTGCCTCACCTTGAAGGCTTGCTTCGAAAGACAGCATACAACACACACAAACATTTTCACGGGGCCAAAACAGTGAAAATGCCCTACTTGTGTGGAGAGTGTCTGCGTTGTCCCTGGGACCTATCTGCTTCCACCCCATGCTGTGGTCACAGGCATGGGCAGCTATGGCCAGCGTTTTACATGGGTGCTTGGGATTTGAACTCAGATCCTCACACTTGCTCAGGAGCGTTCTTACCACTGAATCATCCCCCCCCCCCCCCCCGTTTCCTGTTGTTGCTTGTACCTATTGGCAATGGTTCTTGTCAATGTTTTGGATTTGTACCACATTCACTGGTACAAACATCTTCTTGTTGGGAGGTCTGTGTGGCCATCGACTCCACGGATGGACACTTGGAATTTTTGTCAGAAAGACACACAGGGCAGGTGAGATGGCTCAGATGGTAAAGGTGCCTGCTGTGAAGTCGGATGATTCGAATTTAATTTCCAGGCCGCACATGGTAGCGTGAGAGAACCAGTTCATGCGTGCACACACGCACGCACACATGCACACACTGAGGCACACGTGCCCCTCCTCCACATATACAAAGGAAAACAACAGCAGTAACAATAACAACCACCCCTCCCTATCCCCCTATTCATCTTCCCAACCCTAACCAACCCCTAGCAACTTTTCCTGCCTCCTTAGAGCTACCTGCCATTGTTAGCACGTCCTGGAGTTGGACTGCCACCTCACGCAGCCTTCCCAGGTCCCTGTGGGGATTTTTTGACACAGTCCCCTTCTGGTTCCCACCAGTCATAAATGAGCTCCCCGCTGTTTCCCGTCCCCATAGGCTATTGTCAGTGTTTTGGATCCCGGCCATGCTCACAGGTATGTGGTGGCACCCTTGGCCGCTCTGATTTGCAGTCCCAGGAGCACAAAGGATGCTAAGAATCCTTTTAGGCGCTTATCTGCCATACATCCTGTTGGCTGCGGGAGTCTGTGCGCTACTTTGTCTGTATTTTAATGAGGCTCTTCCCTTTCTTGTTGCTTGTAGATTTTTGGACCTAAGTCCTTGATCAGGTAGCTTTTTGCGAAAATGTTTTCTTCCTGTCTTGAATTATCATCTGGACATTATCATTTGCCGACCAGAAGCTTTTAATTTTAGCAAAGCCCAGCTTATCATTATTTCCTCCGTGGAGTGTGTCTTCGCTGACGTCTCTGGAAAGCCAGTGCCACAGTCAAGGCTATCTGTTTTATCTCCTAGGAGTCTTTCTTCTACGTCTCGTGTTTAGTTCCGTGGCTCGTTTTAAGCTCAGCCTTTGTGGTCTGATTTATTTATCTGTGGTCTGCTCAGATATCACTTCTAACCAGTTTTCAAACACAGAGGAAGGCTCTGGTTTCTTTGCTGAGCATCTCAGGTGTGGGCATAAACTTCTTGCTTATCTGTAGAAACAGCATAGCCTAGCCCAGATCTGGGTTTTTGTTGTTGTTGTTGTTGATGATCTAATTTTCTTCTCCTTTCATCTTAGTTAGTAACCAGGCAAGGAATGGCATTTATCAGTGACAGTCTGCTTCAGGTAAACAATGAGTTAGGGAAAAGGTTAGTGTTGGCTTCCGTGTAGGTGGCAGCCAGTGGCTGTATGGGTGGGGAGGGGCTGTAGGGGGCGGAGCAGGATCACGAAAACAGATCCTAAATTGCCCCTGGAAGGGAAAGACAAAGCAGCAGGCACTGAGCAGCAGGAGCAGGGCTGGGTGATTGAGTGGTTTACAGTTCCTTCCCTATGAGTCATCCGCAGAGGCGTTCTCCTGGAGGTGGGGAGGACTCGGGTGACAACGGGACCTGGAAGGTCAAGGTGAGGCTGCTTCCAAGAGTAGCCGGGCCAGGGAGGACTGAGCCCCTTCCGTGGGCTCGGATGGGTGGGACCAGCACAGGGTGCGGGCTGTCCCATGGTGGCCTCTCCTTGGCCAGCAAAGCAGGTGGATTTATTTCATCACCATCACCCCTGCTTTTCCCTGCAGGTTCCTTTCTCCATCTTTCCCCCCCTCTCTTTGACCCCCTCCATCTTGGTCAGTGCTTATTCAGCCCCTCCATCTAGATTGAGCTTTTGCCAGAGTCCTCCTTAGACCAGATAGTTGCTGAGTCTGGGACCCTAGGGAGAGGGAAAAGAAAGAATTGGATTATTGCCTCTTTCCACAAGGGCCTGGGAGGTGCACATGGTACATTCATACAGCCCCTTTGGACATCAGGATGGTGCTTGGGGAAGCGGGTGGTTCTGACGCAGCATCTGGATGTCCAGACCAGGCTGGCCTCCAGCGTGAGCTCCTCGGCCTCAGTCTCCCGAGGGCTGGGTCAGCTCTCAGGATGATTCTCAGTATTTATGTGTTGATCAGCGCAATGCCAGAAAGCGCATGACAAACACAAGTGTTACTATGTTTTTAGTTCTGGGAAGATGAGCAGGTGGGGCTATGTTGTATGTGAGGGTGTAAAGGGGGCACCCCATGATCAAGCTTTTGTACCTTGGGAATTTATACCATACATGTTGGTATTGTCTTATTTGTTTGTTTAGGATTTTCAAGACAGGTCCTGGAACTTGTTCTATAGACCAGATTGGCTTTGAGCTCACAGAAATTCACCTGCTTCTGCCTCCCAAGTGCATACCGCCGCTGCCTGGCCCACTCTTTTTTCTGATTGCTGAGAGAAAGTACCCAACCAAAACAATTTAAGCAATGAAAGATGTCTTTTAGCTTATGATCTGAAGAAAAATCCATTGGGGTGGGGAAACTGTGGCCAACAGAGTAGGAGCCTGATGGTTCCATTACTCTACAGTCAGTAAGCCCACATTTAAGGTGGGTTTTCCTACCTCGATTACTCTAATCTAGAATATTCCTCACAGACATGCCCAGAGATTTGTGTCTGAGGTGATTCTAGAGCTTGTCAAGCTGACAGCTTGTATCAATAACCACAATGTCTAAGCAGAAGAAATAATTAAGGAAATAAAAGGGTCAAGCAAGCCCTGTGAGCCCCCGACCTGCTCTGTCCTGAGCCTCAGCCATGCTCAAAGAAAACAAAGGGACCATGGCAGGGACAGTTCTTGGCAACTAAGAATAAGATAAAACACAGGAAATAATAAATGCACTCATTTTGCTATGACTGCAGCCTGCCACCCTGACATGTCACAGTGTCAGGCGAGTGGGAGAAGGAGGGAAGGAATGAAGGCAGATGGCATGTGTGTTCAGGATTCTACAAGGCCAATAACTAAATTAAGAGATAAAGTTTGTAGAGCAAAATGTAAATCAGAGTAAATTGTCTTGGACATTTAGTCTCTCTGAAAACAATCCCCTTGCCATCCCCGTGTCTGATACAGCTTTCTCTGATTACCAAACTTTAACAATCTAGTCTTAGCAGACTGCTGGCTGATACTATGTATTGATCTACAGTGGAGTTTCCCCCGGCTTCATTGTAATCTGCCTGCCTGTGGCCTCCCTCAATGCATTTGGTAAAGACTTTATGACCTTTTTTTTGTCCCGTAACTAACAAAAACCTCATGTAGCCACTCCCATAGTGAAACATGGTATTTAGGGGAACCCGACTCTTGTTCTTAAAAAATATCCCTTGGGGTCCCCAAGACAGGATTTCTGATCAAGCCGCACTTTATTATGCCTCAGAAGCTGCTGTATAGCAAGGGGGAGGGAGGGTGTCAGGTCTGTTGGAATTCAGGTTTGGAGACATCCCTAGCTGACAAGGAAATACTGAGGGTCTGTGATTGTTCACTAACAAAGGAAATGCTAATTGTTTCTGAAGCCTGGGGCCTGCAGGTCTCACTAGGCTAATTTTCTAGGTCCGGAACTTACCCTGCAGAGGGGATATAGGTGAATATTTTCCTATCTTGTGAGCTTAAGATGGCTGTAACAAAATACAGATCTCAAAATACAGGTCTTTGCTTCCGGCAAGGCAGGAGGTGTAAGTGGGACTTCCAGGCAGCGGGGAATGCTGGGAGGAAGAAAGGCAGATGCAAAGGAAGCAGGATGTGTAGGAGGAGAGGTAACAACCATGAGTCACATGACTGGACATAGATTAATAGAAATTGGTTAATTTACCTTACAAGAGCTAGTTAGGAACAAGCCTAAGCTATAGGCTGAGCTTTCATAATTAATAAGATGTCTCCATGCCATTATTTTGGAGGTATGTGTGGGATAGAGAAAGACTTGTTATAGACAGGAGACGAAGAGTTGGGGAGGATTAGTGAGCACTGAGTGTAAGCATGCGTGTAAAGATCTTAGCTGTTGTATAGCTTCATTCACTACTCTTAGCGGAAGATGGGTCTTACAGGTCCAATTAAAGGCAAGATCAGCTAGGAAGAGCAGAGCTAATGGAATATAAAGCTAAAGTGAGAAGCCAGAGGAGAAACAGAGAAAATGCGAGCTCAGTAATTGGCCTCCCACTCAGAGAGGGCAAGATGGGAGCAGAGATGAGATGTCTTGGAACTTGGACATTGGGTGGTAGGAGGAAGTTAAAGCCATTAGCAGCAATGGGAGTCATGAAGGGCAGTGAATTTGTGGGGGCGGAGGGAGAAGAGTTTAATTTTAGATGACTTTGAGGTGGCAGTAGAAATGTCAAGTGTGCAATTGGAAATGGGTGACTGGCACTCACGCTGAGGGGACAGAGTTGTCACTAATAGATGGACGATTCATCTCATGGTGACCTCACCCAGGTAGCAAGGAAGGCAACCTCTTGGTGAGGTGAGATGAGGAAGGGAGGAGGGAGGAGTTAGAAGAAGTGGAGAAACAGCAAGAGAGGGAGGAGGAGACAGAGGCAGAAGAGAAGGAAGAGAAAGGGGTCAAAGAAAGGAAGGAGACGAGAAAAGCTGAGGGGCAGGAGAAGGGGGTAGGAAGAAGACTAGACCAGGGACGAGAAGAGGGAGAAGGTGAAGGGAAGACGAAGTGCTCTTGAGTAATGTCACAGACACCAGGAGTGGCAGGAGAAGCTGGGACACTTGAGCTCAGAGGCCCACTAGACTCAAAAACCAAAACCAGGTGACAGGCCCTGGGCTTTTCAGGGTCGGGTTGCAATCAAGTTTTGAAGTACTCTCTTATTTAGACATTTCAGGCAAACGTTAAAGGCAAGCTAACAACACAGAGCAGGGCAGGGGGCCCACACAGCGAGAAACGACCTAAGCAGGGGCCACAGTCCACACCACACTGGCGGTTTCTACCTCAGTGCTTCCGCATCACACTGCAGGAGAACACGGCATTTTCTCTAGATCCTTCCCTTCTTTCTGTCCTCTCCAAGCCTTCTCAGAGTGCCTTAAGGGAACCAGAGCTAAGGGTGACCAGAACGGGTGAGCCCCAGGCTGAAGCAGCTGCCACGTGAGGCCTGGGTTTTTCTCTTCCGTGCCACTCCATGGCCTGGCATGGCAGACTCGTGTGCTGAGGTCTAGTAACCCAGGTTTAAGGGCACTGTTGCCCCCTCACTGTTCCCTTCTTTGCCCATTTGCTGTTGTAGCTCTGGGTGGCCCCATTCCCTCTCACATTGTCTCACCTGGACGAGGCATCCAGCACATTTGTTTTCGGAGCATGTAAGCCACAGCGCTGGCCCTCCCCACAGAGGTCTTCCGCTCCCTTCACCAGGTGTGGGTCACTTCCGTTCTGGACATTCTCCTGCTGTGGTCAGTTCTGGGTAATACACAAGTGGCTGTAGGCGGAAACCGCTTGTTCATTTCCTGGCTGCCCAGACCCGAATAACCACCAGAAACTATATTAATTACAACATGGCTTGGCCAATAGCTTAGGTGTATTCCTACCTAGCTCTTATATCTTAAATTAACCCATTCTAGGTATTCTAGGTATTGCTAAGAGGCCGTGGCTTACTGGAAAGGTTCGGGTGGCCATGCCTTTCTCCTTCGGCAACTACATGGCATCTCTTTGACTCCACCTACTCTCTCTCTGTTCAGATTTCCTGCCTGGCTTTATTCTGCTAAGCCATTGGCAGAAACTGCTTTATTCATTAACCAATAAAAAGCAGCACATATACAGAAGGACTTCCCACATCAAGTGGAGTCCGTGAACCTTCACTGAGCAGCTGTATCACGTGGCTTTATCTAGAGGTGGCTAGCCTTGCTGCCTCCCAAAGCCCGAGAGAGACACAAACATCACCAGCACCTACAGGGCTGTGGTTCCCTTACCTCCTTAGGCTTGGCATCAGTTAAAAATCAACCCCCGTTTTCAATTCATTTAACACATTTCCTTGAATATTTCAAAGCACTGTAATAGATTCCTCTCAATCCTACACGCGTGGTTTTGTGTCCAGCACTTGGCGAAGCTTGACTGGGCCTTTATGACTTCCATAAGCAAATGTTCCTCAGTGGTTTTTCTTGAGTCTTATAAATCAGTGTCACAATATTCTAAATACGACAAAAATCACAAGTTTCCTTAACACCTCAGTATTGTTTACAGATACCAAAATCTCTTCGACTTTTCAACTTAGAAGGCCAATCTGCATACACACTGGTGTGCACTTAAACAGTGGACATGTTGGATGTTGGGGCTCAACATTTCACACCCAAAGTGTGAAACACTAGCTCTGGTAGACTGAGTTGAAATCCTCTGAAGGGACCTTCCCTGCCCAACCCCCTCTCTCCCCAGCAGCAAGCTGGAGACACCAGAGTCGCCCTCCAGAGGCAGGCCATAGGCACCAGCACCCATTCTCCCCCAGGCAAGCAAATCTCCCCACTTGAAGACTTTGTTTTGGAGGGACCCTGGCTATAGCCTGAAGGGAGAATCACCACACAGAGGCCTAGAAGAATCCTACAGACAGGCTTTCTGGGGCCCAGGAGTCTCCCCCCATCATAACATCACACCTTAGTCTAATTCCCTCTCTACATGGCTGGCTGTCCATTTTCCACCAAGCTGAAATGGAAAAAGCCTTCCTTGGTCTGTGGGTCTGCATTGTCTATGTGTGGTGATGTGGTGACAGATCACCACAAAAAACTACCCACAATGGCAAATGCCATGAACTTTGTGTTGGTGGCTTGTGTTTCTGAGTGTGCTGGTACACCTCTGCGTGTGTGTGCACGCATTTATGTGTGAAGATAACCTGTGGTATCACTCTTCAGGGGCTGTCCACCTTGTTTTCTGAGACAGGGTTTCTCGCTGACCAGCAAGGTTTCAGCACCGATAGCAGGGCAGAACTTAGGTAGGCGGGGAAGGCAGAATGAATGCTGGGAGAAAGAAGGGCGGAGTCAGAGAGCTGCTGGAGAGAGACTTGCCGAAACTGGGGTGATACACAGATTCATAGAAATGGGCTAAATTAATATATAAGAGTTGGCCAATAAGAAGCTAGAGCTAATGGGCCAAGCAGTGTTTTAATTAATACGGTTTCTATGTGGTTATTTCGGGTCTAAGCTAGCTGGGCGGCCGGGAACCAACGAGCGGCCTCCTTCAACACTCATCTGGATGCTATTCACGGGGCAGGCTGAGCGGGTGGAAGGCACACAGCATGTCACTGCTGTTTGAACAAACCCAGTCCATGCTAGGTTCTCCACTCCACCTGCTCCCTTGCGTGGACACCATTCCCTTGTGTGCTTTGGGAGGGAGCAAGGTATGCCGTGTATTCAGTTCTCAGAAACAGCCATCCCTCCCCAAGACAGCAGCTTCAGAGTCAATTCTCTCACCAGGCCAGCTACTCCGAGCTGAGAGCTCTCTCTCTGCAGCGCCCTCCCACCGTCTGCATTCAGCTGCTTTTCTTGGTGCATGTCTTTATGGGGCGGAGAGGCGTTCAAAGAATTCACGGCAGGGATCGTGTCAAGTGGGGTTGGACAGCGGCAATGGGGGTGACCCGGTAGGTCAATGGGGGTGATCTGGTAGGTCAGTGTAAATCCCACACCAACTCCTTTCTAGCCCAGCTGCCAGCTCTGACCCTCCTCACTGTTACCGGTTCTGGAGAAAACCATGGCTCACAGGCGTGGGCGTCCTTAACACTGGAAGTCTGACAGGGCCCACTTGTTGCCCCCACACCCAACTCCTCAGTGCCTAGTTTGGGGGTCTCATATATCTTGCTTCCTGTTTTGAATGGTAGGTTCTCAAGTGTAAGGGGGTTGATTCCTACTGAGCCAATTCACCTGCCCCCACACTTCTGTCAGCCCCCTCCCTGCTCTCATTTTCTCTCTTCAGCTGAATGTGGGTGGGCCAGCAGTTTGCACACCTGCTTGCTCTTCTGGAGTAGGGATGGGTTCCAGGTGATGGGAGCCTGTGCCCTGCTTGCCCTGGTGGTGGCTGCTGGTACTGCCAAGTCTGTCTGGAGTTCGGTCTCCAATCATGCGGACAAGAGAGGGGCTTTGAGACAGAAGGATGAAGCTCTGTGCAGGGCCTCAGCTGGTGTGGACTACACTTCCATGTGGCACCTTACAATCAGGGCGGGAGAGACAAGGTATGGTTACCTCTGCCCTCAATAACAGATCTTCACGCTCCAGCGCCTCCGGCGAACAGGCGGCGTGACATTTTGTATGATGAGATTGTTCACAATCGAATGTGCCGCTACCTCGGAACGAAAAAGGCCAAGCTCTAGACAGGTCTCCCCCATAACCTTCACAGGGGTGGCTCATGGGTGGGAAAGCGTGGTGGTGGAGCCACTGGGAGGAACGGTACGGCCCCACGTCTAATGTCCAATTCTAAGTATTACTGAGAATTCAAAAGATTTCAGATGCATAAGCCCGGATTAAATAGATCATGGCACCTTGTCCCAGTTTGTTCTGTTCTGGAACAGAAGACCTGAGGCTGGGCCATGTATGAGTAGCCAAGATCTATGTCAGTATTCTCCATCTGTAGGTGGCAACCCTGTGGGGGGCTGAACAACCCTTCCAAGGTGTCACCTAAGATCATCAGAAGACACAGATATTTACATTGTGATTCATAACAGTCGCAAAATCATAGTTATGAAGTAGCAAAAAAATAATTTTAGGGTTGGGGTCACCACAATGTGAGGAACTGTATCAAAGGGTTGCAGCATTAGGAAGGTTGAGAACCACTGATCTATGTATTTGTTCCTTTTGGGTGGTGTTGGGGATCAAAGCCAGGGCATCACCTATGAGCTCTAGCGCTGAGCCGTCCCTCAAGGCCTAGAGAGTTGTTATGGTTTCATTGGCATGTTCAAGGCCTGAGGGGCCTTCTTGCAGCAAGTACCTGTGTGAGAGAGATCAGCTAACCTATTTTTGCCAGGAACCTTTAGTGTGATAACTAACCCACTTCTCTGACAGACATTAATCCATCAGAAAGGGAGCCTACACAACCGAGACACCTCTCCTCGGCCCCATCTCTCAACGCTGCTCTGCTGGGGATCCAGTTCCCAACAAGTGCCTTTGCGGAATCACGCACGCACGTTGGTGGCATGCAGAACTCTACTGTGGAGCAAGGCCATTATAAAATGTGTCGAAAAGCGGGCAGGATCCTGTCAGGGAATTCTCACAAGCTTGGTTCAGATTTTCCAGACAAACGACTCTGCTGACTGGGAATGCTGTATCCAGGTGACAACAGGGACCTCCCTGGCCAGCAGGGTGGAGACTGCAGAATGGGAAATTCCATGCACACTGGACTGCCCTCACCCACATGGTGGGAATCGCATGCCAGGAAGGAACTCCCTGCGACTGAACAAGTGTAATATTTGTTCAGAATGAAGACCCCTGCAGCTCACTACCCCACACCGCACACGGTACCCTTGCTATTGTCCAGCCCTCTGTTCCATGCAGCGCACTCAAGACAGTGTGCTTGGTTTTCTTTCTGTTTTGGCTTCCAAGGCAATTCATTCACAACCACCAACCTTTTCCCCACAACTAAGGAGGGGAAAAGTCCACAGTTACTATATAGAAATATGTATGCTCCAACCACAGAAGGCTGCCCAACTCTTTAAGGGACTCCTCAGTGGGTGCCCCGCCAGCTCCATGGCCGACACCTGGTAACTTCCTAGGCCGTCCTCAGAATGACGGTGGCTGTTTCATGCTCCTCTAGTGTCTTGGCCCCTGTAGCATCATGTGACAGAGAGGGTGCATCTGGATGACAGAGGCAGTGGCCTGGATACTGGATGCACATGTAGATACTATCTTTGTAACTCTTTGAGAACTTCAGAGCCCTTCCAGCAAAATGGCAGAGTCCAGTGCCAGGTTCTAGCTGGAGCCACGGGCCTGACAGGGTGCCTTCCTAGACATTAGTAATGCCAGCTGGTTCTCCTTGTGCCTCGTCACAAAGGCGTGGTTCTAAGAGGTTTGCCCACATGGGCTCCTCTGAACCTCATAAGTGCCACTCAAGGGAGGCAAGTAATTTGCATTGTGGTTTCTGGTCCAAGGCACCCGTGGTGGGGAAGCCACTCCATCGGTGCAGTGCCTCCTGATGCCCGGCTCCTGTGACAGACTGGACCTCATCTGACTCCTGTGCTGTCCTCCAGCTTCTTTCATGTTACACACATAGCCAACGCTCAGAAGGTAGGGGGCCTTGCCCTGAGTTCTGCAGCTCCCAGCAGTTTCCATAACTGTCCAGTTCCTCCCATCAACTCAGGCCCTCTCTGGGAGCCAACGACAAAGTTTGTGTTTCTAATTGGGTGATAACCTTAAAAAAAAAAATACCCTTAACATCTTTGATGAAAAAAATTTTTTTTTAGTACACTTTGTTCTGTAGGGGTGGGAAACAGAAAAGGAATTTTCCCAAAATTTAAAAGCATTGCTCTGTACCGAGCTCTGTGACAATGTGCTTTAATGTATTTTTGCATAAATTCCAGTATGTTTTTGATACAGTTTGATTTTTAAAAATTATGGGTGCACAGTGTGGGCATGCCATGGTACACACGCGGAGTCAGAGGGTCTTCTGGCTGGGTGAGGTAGGGTCTCTCTGGTTGTTTCGGTTGTGCCAGGTACACCAGGCTGGCTAACCTGAGCTTCTGGAAGATTCCTGCCTCGGCCTCCCAACACAGTGGAGTGTTGGGATTACAGATCAGGCTGCCGCATGGGACTTCTTACCTAGGTTCTGGGGTTCCGTTTTATTCTTTGTGGTAATTTGAATGTAATTGGCCCCCATAATCTCTTAGGGAGTGGCACTATTAGGAGATGTGGCCTTGTTGGAGGAAGCATGTCACTGTGCGGGCCAGCTTTGAGGTTTCCTATGCTTAGGATACTGCCCAGTGTGTCTGTCAATTTCCTGTTGCCTGCAAGATGTAGGACTCTAAGCTGCTTCTCCAGTACCATGTCTGCCTGCATGCCACCATGCTCCCTGCCTTCGTCGTGATGTCTCTTCACAGGAATAAAAACCCCAAGTCACCCTCTGAGCCATCTCCCTAGTCCAAAGCTTGAACACAGCAGAGCGACCTGAGCGCACTGAGGCCATTGCCAAAGGTGTTCAGTGCAGGTCAAAAAAACAAACAAACAAACAAACAAAAAAACACGTATCTGGCAGGAGCAAGGCAGCTGATCTTCCTCACAAGGTGGCCTTGGCTTGAGCAATACAGGTCTCAGAGGCTGGATCAGTGAAGGTGGCAGCTACACCAAGTGCAACACAGGCCAGGCACTTTGGTCATAAGAGACGCTAGGTCAGGAGCTGTGACACCTGGTGAAGCTCTGCACCTTCTGTGGACTTGTGCAGCCTCCAGAGACGCATGCCAAGGTGGGCTGGGGGTGACCTGGGAAGGGAACCTTGGAATGCGGGGCTGAGTGTCAGACAGACCAGGCATCGAGGTCACAAAAAGGGGAGGGGAGGGTGTCAGGGGTCCCTTGCTTGTTTGAAATTCTTGCTCTGAGTGCCACCATTAAAATCAAACATTGTATGTACTTGTCTCCTGGTGGCTTCCTTGTGGGTTTGGGTTCACTTGACCCGGGGACACATGGTGCCTCGGCCCCCTGCTGGCCCAGCATGCACCAGCTCCTGTAATGCGCTGTGAAAGCTGGAGGTGTGCGCTTTATTACTTTAATGCTTTTGCATTTATGGGGGAAATGTCTAACTAAGAAATAGCTAAATTCCCCAAATCGCATTATCAGAAAGTGGCTGGAGAGCCACACTGTGCCCCTGAGACCCTGCGCCACCTGCTTTCAGCAGCATTAATGAAATGGCAAGCGGCACCCGGGGGAACACACGTTGTCACCGGAGTGAAACCTGTAAATTCCTGACAAATGCCATCGCATTTACAGGGCGAGGGAAAAAAGCTCCACACCACTTCTCGTTTATGCTAAGGACTTTATTTTTCAGACCTTTAGAGAACAGTTTTCATCACACACTGATGGAAATGGCAGATGCCCAGGAGAGGCAGGCTCTCTCAGAGCCTAGACTACTGAGTGGACTAGATGAATGAAGGAGCCTTGGGAAACCCACCCCCCCTCTGTGCAGGTCAGGCAGGCCTGCTTCACACACTATCAAACTCCTACGTCTCCATGCAGCACCGTCACACCCACCTACACAATTAGCATGCAGAAAGACACTTCTGAGGATGGACTAGTCTCGGCCAGGGCCGCGAGGCTCTGGCTACGCACACTGGACCATGTCTGCTTAGGACAGAAGAACTGGCTGGCACAGAGCTAGCCTGGCACTCTGGAGATAGCTCACACCGCCCTGCAGATGACAGCCTGGGTCAGGGAAGGCCCCCGACAGGATGGCTGGTGATGGCTGGCACCAAGCTTATCAACACAACCCACAACCTCAGCTCTTCTTTTCCCAAACATAGCACATTTCAAGACAGAAGCACAGTCACTGATGACTTCCTGTGCAGGGTGAACGTGCACGTAGTTACAGGCCAGAGAGTCACGCTGACAGCGTTTCTGTGCTGCAGTCCGGCTTTCATCTTTGGAGTATATAATCTCCTCCCGAGGCTGCCCCTTAGATGACAATCACAAGCGATGATGGTCAAAGGAGTTGATTGGCTTTTGTCACAGCGTCGGAGCCCAAATGGGTCACCTGCAGCCTTCATGCAGAATTAGAAACTAGAAACATCATTTAAGCCTCAAAAGCAGAAGTAACTCCACGGGGACACAAAGGGGGTAGGAGCCTCTGCCAGGAGAGGCTAGAGCTGGGAGCTAGCAGCCACAGGGGAGGACACAATACTTCACAAGGGGTGGGGTGCAGGTTCATCTACTTGCTTAGCCACGGCTGGGTATTCAAGAGACCCTACTCTTGGTCTTCTGCCAGGGAGGTTGCTGCACGAAGGTAGACGGGCGTGGCCATTATTTTAGCATCTTTACCATGTACGGGCCTTGTAATCTGTAGCCAAGTTTTCGGTAGTAATTCCTGGTGCCAACGCCTGCAAGGGAGATAAAGTAAACAGAGCTCTAGTCAGCCTCAGCTTAGCAGCTGTCAGAGCCGGCATGGGCCCCAGCCTCACGCCTTGTCTCTCATTCAGACTGCATTGCCATCCAAACTGCCCTCAGCATAGCAAATCTGTCCCACTGCGATTATGCCGATGTTTAGTTGTATGAACACGGACTGCTGTGTAGGACAAATGCCCTTTCCCAACCGCTAGCACAGGACCAGGGTATATGGCACGCACACTTGTGAGGGTCTGCGTGTACCAGTGCGCGAGGGAATGCAGACGAACAGGGAGTGGGAGTTCACATATGGGGGGCCTATATTCCAAATGGCATTCTGGAGGTGAACAGGGCAGCAGCAGATGGAAAAATGGATTTCCACACAGCTTGTGTATCCCGAGGTGCTGGGATACACAAGGGGTCACAGGAAAAATTTTCTTTCTTCAGCTGTCGCCAGAGAAGTGGGTTTGAGGGAAGGGCCCTGGCTCACAGGACACATAGTTTGTGAGGAGAAAGGAGGGCTTTTCTTACCAAACTGCTTGCCAGTTCTCTGTGGATGCCAACTTAACTCAGTTCTGACAACTACTGAGAGGTAGAGCAGGTAAGTAGGGTGAGGGCTCAGCTCCCAGGATGCCACAGTCTTAGACATCAGTTGTAAACACTTCAGTCTTACCCCAACAAGGAACAGAACACCTCACCATTAGTTCCGCCCACTTCAGAGTGTCTGCGGGTTGGGAAGCGGCTGAAGCCCGTACATACGATGGACAGAGGCTCGCTCACCAGGACTAACTCTAACCAGGGGAGCCACACTGTCTTGCACACTTCAGCTTGTCGTGTTATTATTACGACTTCTGCCCAACACGGGCTTGGTGCAGAGCAAGGGGCTGGTGGACATACAAAAAATGGGCACAGGCAGCAGCTCGGACTGACAACAGGAAGGCTCAAAGCCCAAAGGGCCACCCTTCCCCAAGTTCTAGATCTGAGGGCATACTCCATGATGCTGCAGGTATCCATCCCCTCAGCGAAGAGAAGTGCTATGTCCGACTAGTGACAAAACATTGTAACCCCCAAGATAAGCGGGAACCCAAATATCTCCAGTAGTAGGTGAGTATATTCACCAGGGAATGTAACTCAGCAGTGAGAAACAACTGTTATCCGTATCCATATGGAGAAATTTCCCAGAACCGTGTGGATGGAACTAGATAATAAAACATTCCATTTCAAAATTCAGACATGGGAAAGACTCCAAAATTTGGACAACAGTTAAATCTGAAAGATGACAAGGGTTCAGGGCCTCTGTGGTGCTGAGAATGCTGTCTCACATCCAGGAAGTGGTTACACGGGATACACACTTGCTACTAAAGCTGCCATCTTGACACTTCTCTTTACTCCGTGTGTGTCACACCTCACTACAGAACCGCAAGGGCACCGCCACTTAATACACACGTTCAAGTGTTTCAAGAGTCTGACGGATTCAGCAAAATAAGGCAGAGTGGGGCAGGAGAGGAGGCAGCCAGGAAGCCAGGATCAGGACAACCCAATGTGTTACAGGTACAGACACAGTGGCCTGTGCCCAGCTCCTTCTAGAAGCCAGTTCACCAGCCACTGAACAGCAAACTCCATGCCTGACTCACTCTCAGCAGACGAAAGACCTTTTTATAGGTGGCACCGACTTGGTGAATGCCGGAGCAGGCATGACCTATATAAGAAGTCACAGAGCAGGGTCCTTCCTTGTGACCCACATCAGTGTGTGAGGACAGGAAGATAATCCCACTGGTGGAGCAACCATAGAAAGTCTAGATTCAGAGCCTAGGATCACTAATGGCAGGTCCTAAAGCTTGAACTCCCATCTGAAAACAAGTTCTTCCACACTCCAACCCTGCCTAAACGGCCCTTGTGGTATCAGAGGACAGAACAGGCTGACCGGGTTGACCCCACTGATCTGCCATGCTCACCCCCATGCAGCTCTTGCCTGACTGCCCTCCAGTCCCAGCTCAGGCACTGGAGACCCGGGGATTTCTTTCTTCTAGCCAGAGGCTAGCCCCACTTACAGGATCAACACCTCTCCCTCGTGGCTAGCAGGGCAGACTTCAATTACAGCCACTGGGTCAGCACTGCACGCTCTATTCCACTGTGTCTGCCTCCCTCCTTTTTAAGCCAACAGCTTTTGTCACTGGAGTTATTACAGTGAGTAGCACAGAATCAGGATGTAGTAAATGTCTGGGGACCTATTACACACGCGTTACTTTCATGTTGTGTACACAGAGAAAAGTGCTACTGCAGGACGCACTACAGAAAACTGAAACTGGCGTGGCACTGCGGGCCAGGCGGTGGGAAGACTACACACGGAAGGGGAGGAGCTACCCTTTGGAGCCTTTCAGACCCCCACCTTGCTGGCTGAGGGGCACCATTTTCCATGCACTTACTTATGCTGTAAAGGTCTCAAGCATTTGAAAGTGGAGCCACAGGTCTACTTAGCCTGGAAGTCATCATGCAGCTCCCACAGTGGCTGCTTCACCCCTGATGCTTAGCCACTAACTTTCTGATTGGGGGTGTCCCAAATAATCCCCTCAGATTTACTTAGTTCAGGTCTTGAACACACATAATCTGTTCATTTGTATGGTTCCTGTCAAAGCAAGATGGTGGCCTCGTTTTAAGATCTGCTTCTGGGCAAAGTGTTTTTATAGATCACAGGCCGAGATAAGTCTGGATAACCAGGATGGTGAGAGCCCTGAGTTCCTGGATGGGTGGCTAAGACATGGGCTTTCCTGGAGTTCATGGGAACATTTCTCAGCAGTTACTCCAAGTGAGCCTCCTCCTCCCAGCGGGGGGACTCCGCTCCTCCGTCACATAGAACTGGGTCTTTGAGACCAGGTTGGAAAAGGCATCGGGGCTTTGTTGGGACCCTCTCTGGCTAGATCAGGAACATACAACAGCCCCAGTCAGTTCCTGGGGCTCTTGAGAACCTTCAAGTGCTGTGGAAAGCCTGGCCTCTGGCTGGTCCAAACTCCACTCCCCGCAACCCCACATCTTCTTAGGCATCTTGTTTCCTGAAGTTAAGAATTGCCTATTTCTCCAATCTGCCAGACAAATTGGCCAGTTGGAAAGGGAATGTGGCATCACTCGGCTGCCTGAAGGCCCTTTGTGGGGCCCAGGCAAAGTCCTCAGTCACGGTAACTTTCCTGTGTTAGTCAGCCAGGAGAAAGCAATTACCCTTTGGAGCTGACGTCAGTGGCCTCCTGGACTGTGCTGACGTGCTGGGCTGTCTTGGTCCCAGATCAGCCTGGCTGCTGCCGCCTCTCCCCTACAGGAGCAGCACACAGCTGTGCAAGTAGGAGTTCTCCACACCATCACTTGTGGGGGCTGCCGAGGAGTCAAGCGCTATTGGTCGTGGTCTCTGGGGTGCTTACTATAGACTATAGAGCCCCCCGTTATCAGAGGAGCAGCAACAGTGGGGAGGGTACAGTCCAAAGTCTGGCTTTATCTTCAGGATTACCTGGTCCACAATCAGAACTTATCTACGTTGTAAGGACCTCATTTTTATGGTAGGCAGAGTAAAAATCTGTATGGTCACTACTTTGCCAGCTGTGACAATGCCAAAATGAGGCAAGAGGAAAAAGAATACCACAAAAACCGCCTACAGCAATATTCGCACATGTGACCAGCCTCCGAGTTATCTCCTTGGCCTCCATTTCTGCCTTAGGTCTTTTGGGAGAAGGAAATGTGTGTGAACAGACTTAACTGTGCAGACTACAAACAGTTATCAAATGGCTTCTGCTGTCTTCTCTCAAGGGAATGATGACCCAGGCAAAGTGGGGATTAAAGGAAGAGGGTATGACTTGCTCCAGATGAGGGGGCACTCAGCATGCAGTGGGGACGCCTCTGCTCTATAGGTAGATGATCTCCAAGCCTGGCTGCCAAGAGTCACTGGCCTCCTAGGACACCTACAAACCTGGACACTGGCAGTGACTGCATCTCAGGAACGTTTTCTATGCTGAACATGCGTAGACTCCAAGCCCCTGACACAGAAAGAAGCCCTGCTCTCTGATCCCCTCTCCCTGGCTTTGTGTGATGCCACTTAGCTTAAAACACAGTTCTGCCTACTCTAAGGAGGAAGAGAGGGCACTACTCAAGACTCCGCGCTAACTGCCTCAGCCACTGGCTATGGGAGAGGGTTAACTATGGTTGCATAACGAGGTCAATACACGGTGTATGTGTGTAGATTAAAAGAGTTAACCAGGACACAACGGGAACAAACCCAGTTGTTTAAGTTCTACACTACGGAAGACGGGGAAGATAGTTCAGGGGATGAAGGGGGGAACTCTAGTGCAGATCCCCAGCATCCACGTTAAAAGCTAGGTGTGGCTGTGTGTACTGGGTGTCTCCTTGGATGAATGACCTGTACACAATACCAAATATGCTGCTGCCTTGGACAGTGAACTATCATCAGATCTGCAGTAAGCAAATCTCTCTTACTTCTTCGAGTATCTGTTGCAGCAGTCGGATGGACTAAGACACATGGCTACGGCCAAACAATCCACAGTCTGACATGAACAGGCTCCCTTGCTACCTGTTACAGTTCACCGCCAAGCTTATAAAATGAAATTAAAAGGGGGACAGTTTCAACTACACGAATAATTACTTCATCGGGGAAATGAATCAACCCTTCACACGGATGGAAACATAAGAGAACTCAGGCTGGGATTCCAGCTGGCAAAGGCCATGGGATAACAGAACAGAGGAAGAAATAATGAGCACAAATGAGCACGTGCAAACACATTGCATCCTGGTATTCTGCAACGGAAGAAAATGCTGGTAAATGATTTAGACATTCTCATGCTGACAAGGAAAGGATTAGAAATCTGGAGGTGTATTCTTGTTCTCTGACACTTCTTCTCTTGGGGTACAAGGCTACCCTTTGTCATTAGCAATTATAACTGGATTGAATGAAGATTGAGCCCACATCACCACACTCCCATGGCCAAGTTCAAATGAGAAAGACAAAATACATTAATCTATCCCATGAAGCTGAAATCTGAGTTTTAAAAATTAGATATAAAAATATAAGATGATGGTTTATGTCATTTAATAAAAAATAAAACAAATTAAAGAAACTGTTTCAATTATTTTTGCTCAATTAATCAGCTATCCATCCAGGGCTATATATGTGCTGCAGTATTAATACAGGGAAATATATTCATTAGTTTCATTCATTTACTATTTAAATGAGATTTACTGCATCTCATTGATCTAAAAGGACGGCAATATTTCACTCAAAAACACACTGACATGTAAGTAGGGGAAAGCTTTTATTCTCAACATCTGAAAAAGAACCAATTAACCCAATGACCAGAAGTCTTTCAGATAATCTCTCTCATGTTCTGTTAATAAGGAAAAAAATTACAAAATTGATAATGGTTAGGAGCATAAAACTGAGCTCTTCTTCAAGGTAGCTAGTTATGACAAGGCATTAATACCCTTTTCTTGACTGGAAAGAGGGTACCTGCAGGAACTCTGCTACCCAGCAGCCTAAATGTCCTTTGCACATTTGCAAGGGGTCTTTGAAGATTACACAGTAAAAAGGAACACAGACCCAAAGTAGGAAACTTAGAAATCTAAACAGAATTTGGATTTCCCACATTCCATCATTTCCCACAATGATGTCCAAGCTGGTGATGTTTCCCAGCATCCTGCAGGCTTTTAAGAGAGCACGTGCCGTCTGATTTGAAAGTGGAGTGGCTATTGCGACCAGAGCAGATGCGTGTGATGGCACCAGTCACTCCCACTACCTTCTCTTGTCTCAAACCAGGAACACATCTCTAAGAAGCCAAGGACTGGGAAAATCCACTGCCTGAAGCAAGACCACTCTCTTCTACTGACTTCTCTGACATGGACTTTAAATGGTAGAGTAGGAGGTTCCAGAAGGCAGCCTCCAAACCACAAGAAACTACCTTGTGATACCAGGCTTTGCCAAACGCAATAGTGAGGGGAATGCTTGGTGAATGGACAGGCCACGGCCTCTGTCCAGAAGCCAACTGAAAGGATCAAGACTCTGAAAGCAGGCAGAGCTATGACTTGTCACATGTAAGCGGTCTTCATTGTGACTGACAGCTGACAGGAGAAACCAAAGAAATCTCAACTGTGGGATTACTTATTAAACTACTGAAAGAAAATGACCAGCCAACCGGAATTCTATATTTGACAAGGACAAAGGAGAAAGACATTCCTTGATAAACAAAAGCTAAGGCATTTGTTACCAGGCTTGCCTCATAAGAAAGGCTGAAAGAACCCGGAGCAATCAGAACTAAAGGGCACCATAAAGGGAATCACACAAACAAACAAAGCCTTTAGTTCTAATTTACAATTTCTCTTTACTTCCTATGGAATCTAAAAGGCAAATCTATATAACAATAATTATAAACCTACGTTGATGAACACACAAGTCTGAAGAAAACCTGTGGTAAAAACAGCACACAGTGAGAGGGACAGACGGGCTAGGGCCAGTGCTTCAAGACATCATACCACTGCCAACAGCAGAGCAAACAGTTTCACAGGAGCACATGGTGTGTTCTGTGGGTAACCATGTCAAGCCAGAAAAACACTGTAACCAGACAAAATTGCCTTTCCTACCAGTGTGGAATGGAACCAGAAATCAGGAAGAGGTAGGAGGGAGGCGCTGAGACATGCAGGTGGAGAACATAACTAGAAGCGGGGCCTCATGCTGCAACGCAGGGGTGGATATCTAGGACAGGTGGGACTCTGGTGATGCAGCTGTTCTGGGGTCACTCACTTCTCATAGCTACCTCAGAAACCATGGTACCCGTGTGTTTGTGAGGTGTGCTGCTGAGCTGGAAGCCTCTTAAGACACGGCTTCTAGGCAGATGCAGAGCAGGCCCTGCACCGTGGGTCAGCTGGTGCTTTCCACCATGGAAAAACTTCCAGGGCAATGACCATGGCGGATAAGATAGGGTCTCATCTCCAGCTGTCGAGGTGCTCTCTCTGCCTTGACCAGGACTTGGACAATTACTTGTGAGACTGAAGGCATTTTATCATACACACACACAGACACACACACACACGATGAAAACTGCAGAACACATAATATGTGGAAATTAACATACTCTTAAATGGCCAACAGGTCAAAGAAGTAATCTCAGGGAGTTGGAAACTACTATGCACAACAAGACTGAAAGCAAAGCAGGCTGATGGATCACTCCTATAACCCAGGACTCACAGCTGATGGAGGAAAACTGCCATACGCTTGAGCCTACCTGCAGTACAGTGAGTTCTAGGCCAATCTGGGCCTCAGAGAAAAATCCCTGTTTAAAAAAAAAAACTGAATACATTTCATTCCCATATACACTGAGTCCAGCAAAGGCAGTGTTCAGAGGGAAACTTATAGTGCAAATGGTCACACTGAAAATAAGAAATATCTCAAAATCGAGAAATGTCGGAGATAAAAAATGAGCATATTAAACTCAAACCTAGAACAAGAAAGGCGATGACAGAAACTAGGGATAAAATACTGAACAGATAATAAAATCAAAAGTTCATTCTTAAAGCTGCTCAATCTCACCTCAGAGAGAAGAGAAACAAGTGGGGACATTGTTTACACCCACACACAAGAATCTAAACTAGTAAACAAAACAAGTGCAGAACAGCAGCAACAAGGAGCTGGCGAGAGGGCTCCCTGGGTAAAGGGGCTGGCCCAGGCCATCTATCACACAGGTGGAAGGTGAGGAACGACTCTAAAGTTGTCACGACCCTGACACATACACTGTGACACATGCAGCTGCCTCCCACTAGATAAATGTATCAAACCATTTTTAATAAAAGAGGAGGAAAGAAATATAATTATGAGCGCAAACTATGGAAAAACTAGGAACAAACACCCTAGACAACCCACATGAAACACAGAAAATTTTCAGAAACACAAAACCTGACAGAGAACAGGGTCTAAATTACAACAAGGAGAACCAGGCTCACAGTCAAATGTAATCCCTCCATTCTTTAGATGGCTGGGGAGGCCAGGATCAAATAGCTGTAGGTAATTCTACCCATCAGATTTGAAAAGAATTGGTATCAACTCTTCCTAAAGACTTCTAACCAATGGAGAAGAACTAATTCTCTTTGGTGTCAGAACTATCCAGCTCCAAAGCCACCCCAGCTAAGTCCTGTCACAGCACAGACCAGGCCTATCTCTATGTCCTGCTGAAGTTCTCACATAGCACCATTAAGCAAATAAATAATTTCTCTTTTAAACCTCTAGATTAGAAGGAGGAGGATTGTGTTAGTCAAACAATCTGAGCAACCAGGAACTTGTGCACCATTCACAGGGAGAAGGAAAGGGCCTCATGGACACCAGACAACCACCTGCTCAGGAAGGCACAGTGGGGCGGGCATTAATAAACTAGCCCACAACTACTGCCTTACAGCCTTTGTTCCCGAGAGAGAACTTGTCAGGGGCCAGAGCTCAGGCCAGGATGCCAGAAGAGTGAAAACATGCCATGTGATATGATGGAAGCAGAAATCCCCAAACTAAAAGGCTCTAAGAACCCTTGGCTTAATGGGCTGCAGCAATATTTTCAGTACTATTTATCAATATCTAGTCATCTTAAGGGAGAGAATCCTGACTCTAATAGATACAAACAATAAAACATTATTAAATTAATGGGTAAAGGCAATGTCAAATGTTTACAGAGGAAAAAACCCAATACTGTTCCTAGGAGAGTTGATGAGGAGTTAAGGTTGCAATAAAGCATTATAAAAGACCAAAGTATGGCAGTCCCTTAAAGAAGGCTTGCTGCTCCACAAGAAACCTGAGCAGCGTTTACCTTTATAATAAAGGCAGACAGCCAATAACCTCAAAGCTCCCAGAACTTTAGGGATATCTGCACAGACGACATGGTACAACCCATTCCTCCTCCTAAGCAAAAGCACACAACCATTAGTGCCAATATCCACAAACCAGAAGGAACGGGACTGGGGAGAAACCTAGAGTATGGCCATGGGAGCAAGGCTAGCCTTTGGATGGCAGACAGTTCTGAAACTCAAGGCGGCTAAAAGGTAAATGCCAACATGCAGTTCTTCCACTGCCGCCAGGCTAGTGTATCAGTGCTACTGCTTCTGTTGAGGAAATGTCCCCAAGACTCAGAAACCTACAAGATCTAAATAGTAGCCTACTGAGGAATACTGAGTATGAGCACTAAGGAGGTCATATGATACTTAGAGTTGGATGGTTTAATGCAAAATGCTACAAACTGGTACCTTAATCATTTACAACAAAGTGGTACCTGATACATCTACAAGGGACAAATGCCAAGCCCAAGGAATAAAAATTCCTGAGATAAGCCAGGCAACAATGCTTCTGTGGCTGAACAACAAGAGACACCAATTAGCAAGCACACAGTCAACCTGTTATCTAGCTGAATAGTATTCTATGCCATCAATGCCAGTCTGACTAATGATGCTGACGTTAATAGAGGACTTGTAACAGCATAATGCTTTATGATGCATCTATTGTCTTTAAAAGCAAGATGATAGTAATGATAAAAAAACAAGCCCACTGGAATACGTATCAAAAAAGCAACACGTATGATCTACTGTTAAAAATCAAAGTGGAAGAAGACACATGGAATCCAGAAAACGTGCATTTAGTTAGAAGATGCTGCAGGGTAGTTTACTGGAAAGAAAATTATATGAAGGGTGAAGGAGAGAGCACAAAAGAGGAAACACTCTTTCTCTTATTTTTTTGCTAAGTCCTGTATTAACACACATGCACAAGTGGTACAAACCAGTTTGCATTTGGCAGGTTTCCTGGCCCATTAGCAAATAGTCTGCCATAATAAAGAGACGTTCTTCTGGGGACTCTGGTAGGATTATGAGTCCATTATCAGACAGAAGAGGCTACAAATGGACCCTGCTTTTCAACTAGATTATAATGCAAAGAATAAAATAACCTTGACCCAAAATGGAGAGCCGTGCAGGAACCTGGGATACAGGTGAGGTTTCTCAGGTCCAGGAAGTAAATCTCAGCTGGTCATAGCCTAAAGAAACAATTGCTATTTTCTGTCCACACAGAACATTATTAATCAGGGGCTCTGGAGCACAAGACCATTAATTTCTGTCCCAGGAAGCCATGTTGGATTATATAAAGCACAGACACATTGATTTTTGACTACTGGGGACTATAGTCACAGCTTTAGGTCACATGGTTTTGAATAATATGATTAAGAATGACCTCATATTCACAGTGACTGTTTCACTCACCCTGTATTTAGATCTATCCTTCCCTCGTCATTGGCATCATAATAGGTTTAAACAAAATGGCTATCAGGCTCTGACTTGAGAGGTTTCTGACATCAACTATCCAGACCTTTTCTCATCTCTCACCATCACTGTGATCTATCAAGCTTGTACAGCTCTTGGCCAATGGCCATATTAATTTTCTACTTGAAAGAACACAAATAGAATACTGCTTATGACGAAGGTAGTCAGGGAGCTTGGGGAATAGCTGTCCATCTTACCGCATAGTAATTAGCTTGGCAAACTGAAACAGTAACATGATTAAATCTGATACCTAGCCAAAATTACCAAAAGAAAAAAGAATCCCTTATTCTGTTGAAGGTGCTAAATGGCGTTTTAAACAGTGGCTATTGATGGTTATATTTGCCCCTATAGAAATGATATGGACATTGTGACATCAGAATTCTGTTTTCCATGGTGATTTTAGTGATGGCATTTGAAAGATTGTAGTTAGCTTTCTCAGTAGAGGTCCTTGCTCTTACTCCATAAATGAAGGATGAGATAAACTGCTTCTTGATGTTAGAAGGACAGGCTGCTGATCATCAGATAGACAAACTCCATGGATTTTAAGTAAACAGGCACCCACAGAAGCCGCTCAGGTAAGCGGCCAAGACACTGATGCCCTTGAACACAACTGGGACTAGCTGCTTTGCAATAGAATAACAGCTAACAGATAGTCCCTACCAATACATTATTTTATAAACTAGTTTTTAAAAATTATTTTATTTTATTTGGAGATGGGGTTTCTCTGTGTAACAGAACTTGCTTTGTAGACCAGGCTGGCCTGGAACAGTTAAGAAATACATGTTCCTCTGCCTCCCAAGTGCTGTGATTAAAGGCATGTGCCACCACTGCCTGGCTAACTAGTTTTAGCACACTGATTTGCATATATATATATGCATGCAAAAAGAAGCACTTAATCCTGGTGGAGAAATGACTTGGAGCCTAAGGAGGAGTCGCATCCTCCCCTGCAAATGGGGACAATGATGGATGGAGATCCAGTTCGCAGAAGGTGGCTTAACATTACACCTCTCCTTTTAACAGTCTTACTCTGTAGCCCATGATGGCCTTGAACTCACGGCAATCCTCCTGTCTCAGACTCCCAAGTATTGGGATTATAGATTCTTTTATTTTTCCCCTCAACACATCTAGCGATTTTGATGATGATGAAGCTAAATATTTCATTTCTGCTTTTAAAATAATTTTTACAGTTAAAGCTGACAGTTAACTTTAAAACTGTTTACTAAGATAATTGTGTACTTTTAAAATGTGTGAACTTGAATGCCTCATAGTACTTCATCTAACCGCTTAAAGCAGCTTCAGTGCTTCTCATGGAGCTATGTTCACCAAGTACAGTGTACAGTTTTCAATAAATACATGGAAGCAACAGATAAAAACATAAATAAGGAAAACAAGAATATGCAGAACCTTTCTGACTAGTGGTTCAAATCAGATCAAAAGCAAAGTTGCTAGCACTGTCCAGAGGTAGAGCACCAGATAATAAATCTAAGTAACAGAGAAAACCCACTGCCAAGATGAAGGGAAAGGCATTACTCTTACAGCTAGGCCAACACAATGACAAATGATCCCTCAACCTCTCTCCTCATGAGTCATGTCAAGACAGAACAGCCATGCCACCACTGTGTGTGACTTAGAAGAACGCCACAGACAAGAGAGAGCAGAATCAGGAGCTGAGGAGAACGTCAGAGAAAACAGTAGTGTCAGTGGTGACCAAAGTCGTGGATCTACAAGCCACAGCCGGGACCAATATTTTATGGGAATTTCGTCACCATCAATTTCATCATCAAATACCTACCTGAGAATAAGGATGAAATTTATTACTGAAGAAATTAAAGAGTTGTCTATGGTATCAGAAAAGGGGCTGGTAAAGTGTACTAAAACTTGTGTTTAAATGCTTAGTCCATAGGCAGTGGCACTATCAGGAGGAAATATCACTGTGGGGGCAGGCTTTGAAGTCTCATATAGTCAAGCTATGCCCAGTATAGCACAAAGTTGTCCTGCAGCCTACAGATAAAGATGTAGAACTCTCAGCTGGCTCTCCAGAACCATGTCTTCCTGCACACTGCCGTGCTTCCTGCCATGATGACAACTGACTAAGCCTCTGTACTGTAAGCCAGCCCCAATTAATCATTTTCCTTTGGAAGAGTTGCCGTGGTCATGGTGTCTCTTCACAACATTAGAACCCTAACCAAGATACCAGACTAAATGGTCAAAGATAACCTGATTTTAATAAAATTAATAAGGACCGTGAAATTCATTAGGTCACCAGGAGAGTGGCTGTCAAGGCAGGAATGGAGCACTGGCTCCCTGCACACTCCCCACCAACCATCTCTTTTCTGTGTCACATTTAATGGTGCCGTTCATGAAACACACCCCACAAACAGCAGTACCAAGTATCATTAGAGAATTTTGTATTAAGATCAATGTACAGAGCAACTGTTGACTTTTTTTTTTTCTTCCCAAGACAGGGTTTCTCTGTAGCTTTGGAGCTTGTCCTGGAACTAGCTCTTGTAGACCAGGCTGGCCTCAAATTCACAGAGATCCGCCTGTCTCTGCCTCCCGAGTGCTGGGATTAAAGGCATGCACCACCACCATCCCGCTCTTTTTGACTTTTTATAAATGCCAGTTAAAACATAATTTGGGGCTAGAGAGATGGCTTAGCGATTAAGAGCACCCAGCGTTCAATTCCTAGCATACACACGATAACTCACAACTGTCTGTAATTCTAGTTCCAGGGGATCTGACACCCTCACAAAGACATATATGCAGGCAAAAAATACCAATGCACATGAAATGAAAGTAAATATATTAAAATACATGTGAGTATGTCATGTACACACACACTCACAATCACCACCATACTTAGAAAAAAATCGAAGGAAAAAGCAACATTAACACATGACACACTAATAAACACTTGTTATCTACCTTCCATACGTTCTGAACCATAGATACAGAATGCACCTGCCACACAGCAAATGTGTTCAGTGTTTCCTTGTGAAGGTTGGTCAGAGTCAAACAGGAAGTCAAGGAGTCCATACGGGGCTTTCTTTACTACAATGGTGGGGCTCCAGACCAGAAGGCAGGAAACAGTGCTCACCAAACTTTCTCCCAAAGAACTCACGTCAGCTCCAAGAAGTCCTTCCAGGGCTGTTCCTATAGAAACCCATCCTGGCTGAAGAACCCTCTGCAGGGTGCCAGGGGAGGAGACCCAGCACTGCTGCAGACAGAAAGGTTCTCTTGCCTGAGTCTCTAAGCAAGTCGTTTCTTGTAATTTTAGAAATTCACCATGCAGATGACATGAAATTGAGCTATCATTTAGATTACGAGAAAAGGCTGGTGAGCACAGATGCGAACTCCCACTCAGAAAGACACCCTGCTCAGAAAAAATAGACAGAGGCTCTTATGTGCAATTGGATTTGACCTTGGGCAAATCGGGCCTTGGGTAGATACTTCTGAGGGAAAAGGGATGTCAGGAAGGCAGTGATGGAAAATGGACATCTGATTAGGGTCCCAAAGACACCAGAAAAATTACGTGCTACAGTGTCATCTGGGAGTGTAGGGCTGCAGGTCAGAGAATTAAGATCACCTTAACGACTGGGAAGAGAGCATAGTGTTTAGAGAATACTTGATTCTAGCCTCTCATATTGGCCTGGAGACAATCACACACTGGCTGGTTAGCAACTGTGAGCTCTGAGCCCACAACGAGACCAGAATGCAATAAAGACTTTAGCAAGCTCTGTGGGTGAGTTCAGGTGTTGTCTGCCCCGTCCAGATGCACAGACAGAAGGCATTCTGAGGCAGGCTGCCCTTTCCTGGTACTCCTGGCCAAGTACAGGGGAAGCTAGGAGAGGGACTCATTCTCTATTACTCATCAGTGCCAGCCACATAGCTCAGCCAGGTGGTACTTTGTGGGATTCAAGTAATGGAGAAAAGTAGAAAAAGCTAGACATGCTAAGAAGTACATTATTTATCTGGGTAACATCAAAAACCCAAGTCAGACTAAATGATTAAGTGAGCCTGTGTGATTATATTTCTATAATTGTAATCATGAAGACCTGGGCACCAGTATTGATTTTATTGACTCGCAACTTCTTATTGATTTTTCTTTTAAAAACCTCATTTCAGCTTTAATTTTCAGAAGAATATTTCTTAGCTCACAGGTAAGCTTTTGGGATATGGTAGTAAAACAGGAAAACAAAATACATTCTGGGGCAAATACACCGTAAATTTTGATTCTGCCTTTCACGATCTTAGATTCCCTACTAGAAATTAGTAATTTTTTCTTATAGGGACACCACACTGAAGACTGTGAGTAAAAGGGGTTGTCCATCATTTCTTGCTCCCCCTACCCTCAAATCTCCTCATGTCTCCTCCCTAACTATAAGATGCCCTTGGTCTACAGGGGCGGAGGGGTGTTCTTACATGATTCAGAATGCACAAGTGCCTTGGCAAAGCTGGAGGAATCAAGAACACGGCAGGCTCAGGAAGAGCTCGGAACTTCCTCTGCCCTACCTTCTCAAATATTCTTCCAGCCTGTCTTGGAGGGGAGACCATTCTGACCTCTAATCTAAGGATAGAGAGGTATCAAGAGGAACGAACAGGCCCTGCTAAGTCTCCTTATTCTTGTCTGTCTCCCCAACCCGCCTTTTCACTGTCTTCCTGTACACCTTTCTCCCCGCCCCCTATTGTGGTCTCTTTTCTCTCCGGCATACCATCCGTTCTGCTTTCATGCCAGAGTTCCTTTGAACTGACTCAGAGTTCAGCTGCAAGTCCGTATACTCCTAACAGCAAAGGAGCATTCCTGGCTCACATCCTTCCTCCTACCATATTTTCCCATGACTTTCCACTCTTCATCAATGCTCAAGTTACACGCATCTCCTGGCCTTCATTTTCTCAGGAAGGATGGCTCCTGTGTCTCAGTCATTTTATATGAATTTGTATACTTTCCTCCTGTTGATTTGTCTTTGCCTATTTAATTTTTGGATCTGGCCTGGGACCCTAAGAGGGCAGAGGAAAAATTCTTCCTCCTTTCCACTTCCAAATGACAAAGCTGTCACTCAGGAGCAAAGGCAACAGCGGCGTCACGGAAAGAGCAAGAAGTACACCCTGCCTTCAATCATTGCCCGAACCAGCAATCAGGCTCTACGCTGCTCACGTTTCCTCAGGCCCATACTATCAAACTCCACTGCCGCAGACAGAGCAGCTGACAGAGAGCACAAGAGACAAGTTGACCACAATGACCAGAGGTCAGGCGAGCAAAGAAAGTGCACTAGTTACTGGCCTGGCGCTCTGAGGAACCAAGTGCTTCTAGAACCCCAAGTTGACCAACTGCTCTCAGAAATTTCCCAAAGATTGGAGCATAAGTCCTTAGCTTGTCAGCCTGGACCAGTTTTAAACAGAGTACTCATACAGAGGCAAGAGAGTGACTCTCACTGTGGTGTCAGTGTGAAATGTCAATGAATGAATCATGAACTCCTCTCTCCAGTCACCTGATATAACTGCAATTTTCCCAGATCCATGCTCTTCTAGAGCGATTCTTTCTGCTTCTTCCATCAGCAGTGTGCCGAACCCCTAGAAAGAGCATAAAGGAGTTCATGGATTAATAAGGAAAGGAAATCCATTAAGAGAGGTCCACAAAACACAGTAGTTGGTAAAATGTCTTAAAGTCGGTGATAAAAATCTACTGATGATTAAGGAAAAGGAAGCCACTGGACCCTGCCCAGAGTCACACTTAGAGAAGAGGTCAACACTGTGACAAGAGTCAGCTATGGCATTTTGGGGGATGGGGTTGGGTCAGCTCAGGGCTGCCTTGCCTTCTGGTCCTTCTCTTTAGGAAGGTCTAGGCAACTGCAGTTGACCCGAGTCTGGACTAATAGAATAGGTCTTATCTGTCCAACTCACCTTCCGCTTTTGAAAGGGGTCTTTCCTAAGTCTATTTCTGTTTTTAATATATTTTCCTGAAACTTCTAATTTTAGGTTGTTGGGGGTTAAAACAGGGTTTCATAGATACTACATAACTTACACCTGTGAAGCAAATTCCTGCCATTACCTCATTTGATTCCGCAGGCTGTATCTGTTGTCCCCTGGTGCCCACAGGACCACATGGGAGCAACACTGAGACAGGATGCCCTGAACTGAAATGAACCCTGTTCTTTCCCGTCCTATCTTTCCCTTCCCTCCTCACTCCACTGCTTTTGTTGTTTCCTATTTCAGACAATTTCTTATCTATAGACCAAGGAGAAGCAGGACGCAGATTACCTGATGCTGAAATTTGGAGGGATCCCGGCTGCTCACAGGAACTACACTTCCATACACATGTAGTTCTCGGACTATGGAGGCACCCCCGCCCAATTCGAATCGGAAAGTTTCCACGGAGCACTTCCGCAGCCTCAGGAGGCCAATCAGAATGTCCTGTTCAGGATCTTCGTAGGACAGGAAAGTTTCCCAGCCACCACTGGCAACATAATCTCTCCGCACCAACTCAATCTGTTGGATAAAAAGCCATGAAAAAACCTCATTCAGAATTAGAGAACCAAGCTCATTTTTATAATTGTATGGATGTGTTTAGGCTAATGTTCAGCTAGGAACAAAGAATGAATCATCACTAATTATGGCTTTTATTTGCCTTTTCTCAAGCACAGGATTAAATAAGAGCTCATGCCTTGTTTGTGGACTACTATAAATGGAGAACAATTTTACAAATATTTGAACTTAATTAACCTTGAGATTCTTACAGATAGCCCCAGCTCAGTGACTTCTTCTATAGAAATTTATGATGTCCTATGAATTGTCTCTAAGATATAACTACAGATTAATCACACGTTTGGCTTTTAGAGCCCCCGTCCCCATTTTGCTTTCAAATTGTCAGATATTCAATGGTTTCCCTATTTAGCCCTTACTTCTTCCACTAAAACCTACTTTTTATGTGTGTTTGGGGTGTGTGTAGGCGGGTGATCTTCGTCTCTTATTTCTCAATGGGACTTAAGAAAGTATAACATAGCACAGGGCTTGTGAAATATGCCTAGTGAGGGAACGAGTATGTTAAAGTCCAATTGCCAGAGTGCAGGATGGATGATAGCTGCAGGGGGATTTCAGTAGTAGAGATCTACATAAATTCTGACTCCAGCCCAATGTACAGATAATTCTATGAACACTATGGAGCAAGAGGTGTTCATTCAGAATTCTACTTATTTGAATAGGGATTTAACAGACCTATAACACCCTATAAATGGGTAGAACGTACTCAAAACAAAATAGATAAACCTCAGCTTAATGTTTGGTATATAATTAGATTAAGAACTTGTCAAAATGCAGTGTTGGGTGTACTTTTTCCCTCAAGAGACCCTTTAATGTCAACACAGTTCATGCTAAGAACAGAAACACTGATGCAGAGATCATCTATTCCAGCCTTGCTTACATGGGGCTACGAAGACTTGCACCCTGTAGAACACACTGCACCAAGTTAGATATGATGGACATATGAAAGTGAGGCTCCCCTGAATGCCTCAGGGTACCGTGCCGAAGGTCTGCGGAACTCACTGAGTCATCATCAAAGGACAAGATCTGGAGGGTCACACAGAAGGGATCAGCAAGGCCCTCCACAGGAAGGCAGCCCCTGGTCCTAGGAAGTTACTCACACTTGAATGCATTCAGGTCAAATGACTGGGACTCTGAGTCGTGCCCTTCAGAGTGACTGCAGACAGACTAGCAGCAGGGTAGAGCAGCCCCACTACAGAACATGTTCCACACTGTAGTGCTGATGAAAATCAGGGTACAGCCTTGAATTTCCTAACCTGGCTCTTCCATAACTCAGTTACTCTCATGTCTGACTTTCCTGACTTGCTCTACCGAGTTATTCACTCATTTCTGGGTTCCCTCTGTGAGCAGGTGAGGGTCCCAGCTTGGGACAGATTTAAAGGAAACTGACCTGGTAAGGCCGCACTTTGTGATGAATTTCTTGGATTCCAACCTCCCTGGTTCTCACATCTCGGCACTGCAAAAAACACCAGAGTAGTGACTCATTCAGTGTTCATTTAACATAAATCCTGGGGGCTCAAGTCTGAACATAACTTACACTGAAACAAAGGATGAAACCTTAGAAAAGCCATCTCTACTGAATTTGAGAATGGGAATTTATGAAGTTGTATAGTTTTCCTTTTAAAATGAATTCAGAATTCAAAGAGACCACATATTATCTTGGGGGAATAAAGAACATTAAGTCAGACAGTTAGAAAATAGTTTTGTCCAAGAGATGTAACTGTTTGAAAAACACAACCCCAAAATATGATTGAAAATATAGTCCTAAAATATGATCACAGAAGAGCAAAAACAAATTCTTAAATTTGTAAAACCTTCCTTCGGGATGACATTAATATTTTCAATACCGTATCATTTTAGATATGCAAAAAGATGCATATTAAAGGTATGTTTCCCTTCAAAGAAAGGCATTGTGGAAGAAAGAACAGGAATTGGGAAGGAAGGGAAGATGTAGAAAGAAGCTAGAGTCAAGTATATGACACAAGTTGAACCTGAACTACGGATGGCTCTTGGACATCCCCTGGGTGTGCACAGCTTCCAGGAGACGATGCCAATACAATGCTTAGTCTGCATGGCCAAGACCTGTAACAATCCTCACTCCTACTCAACCCAGTGTACATCCTATACAGCCTGACACATCATTACAAAATCTTGCATTATCCAATGGTATGTCCTATAGCATATTCTTCCCCTACAGAATAAACCATAAATATATTTCCAGGATTCTAATACTTTCTACTAGTGTGAGAGGATTGTGCTAGAAAATCTGACAATATCATTCAAGCAATTGTATTAACAATGCTTCTATAAGCGCTCAGTATTCAGTTTTGCAAAAACAAAGGTATTTCGATGCTTTGGGAAACTTGCCCAGAAGGACACTCTGTTGATGTGGCCACCAGATCTGCAGCTTATCTACTAAGAGCAGATTCTATCTTCCAGCCCAGCTCTATACAGGAGACTGTGTGTGTAACTGAGTTACCTGCCAGTCAACAGGTACCTGCTGCTTATATTTCTTGTTCTTTCCTAGGGCATGGTTTTGTCTGTTTGTTTTCTATAAGGCAGAGACAAGTATTTTCTGGTAAGAACATTACCTATGGGAATTGGTTTTTAGAGTCACTCCCGGATCACTTAGCAGATCCTATCAAGGGTTAGGTAGAGCAAGGCTAAAGAAGACCAACAGATAGGGAGACTGCTAGTAGTCAGCCCTCCATGTGGTGCTGCTAATATGCCGACATGCACTTGCTTATTTCTAAAACTGAAAACTTCACATTTAATTAATTACACTCAATTAATTAATTATTATACTATTTTGTGTTGAATAAACCAATAATAGTAAAAAAAATTCTCTTCTGGACAATGTTCTAAATTTTTTTCCTCCATGATAATTTGAGTAAGCATAAAATAAGTCATGGGCAAGCGCACAAATGTGTGGTGTGCTGTCCTTGGAACCATTTCTCTGAAAGCATGGTCTATGCTTGAATACAAACAGTCAACAGATCCCCTCCCCCTCCCCCAACCAATGGCACTGCATTCTGATGGCACAGCCTAACCCCTGGTGCCCTTGGCCAGGCACCACTCCTGGCTTATCTCTTTAGAAGCCCTAAGAAGTTCCTAGGATGCTTCATTTCAAACTCACTACTACCCCTAGAGACTGTCAAATTAACACCTTCCTTAATTCTTTTAGAGTCAAGAGAGAGAAGCTGCTTAGTAAATATAAAGCCAACAGGTCACAGAAGTCAGAAGTGGACAGAGACACAGCGGCAGCCTTGGTCACCACTCACTTCAGCTTCTATACGCTACACAGAACACCTGTAACATAGATAAGCTTTCTGACCCAACTGGTACCAGCAATGCATGAGAGTGACAGCCTTGGAGATACATATGATGAGATTTTTCTTTGCAGTATCCCTGGCAGTCACATTTACTCATACCTGTATTCCAAGGTCTTTCATTCTTGCAAATGCCAGCTCTCGCAGGTTGCCATGTTCCACTCCTGAGCTGACGAGGGGCATCGGAATGTCTCTGAAGGAGAAAAACAAAACAACAAACCATCAATTGTGGAAAATATAAACCACTCTCCACAGCAGTATGGCAGGGAAATTTGAAAATGAAAAATAATGAAAATCCGCAAAGCCATGGAGCAGAAAGCAGAGGCAGAGCATCCTGAGGAGGAGAGGGAGCAAGGCTGAGAGCATCCTTATACCCCAGCTTTCCCATCTTCAAAGCTGATTCCACCCACCTCTGAGAGGGTTGGTGAAACACATCTAATGGAAATCACATTAGAGAACAGAGCATAGTATCTGCCCAAATGCCTGGGAGCCATTGGGAAGGACCTGGGGTTCATAGACACCTGTACTAAACAAAACAAGAATGAAAAGCAACAACCCTCAACCTACTGGAGAGAAATAACATTTCTGATTCATGTACCATTTTGCAAACACTTTCCCTCCCACACAGAACCTGAAACTCACCAAGGTCAAAAGCCTGGTTTCCGCTCTAACCGCTCACAGACCTTCCCCAGTTTTCCCCAACTCTAAACCAGAAGGGACTCTGCTTTAGGGGAATAAGATCTTGCCTAAGGTTGAGGAAATGAGATTTAGCTTCTGCATTGGTATAGCAGAGTGCCAGACATTAAGGAGATGCCAATCAGAAGCTGGAGTTAGGTGTTGTGTTGTACGAGCTCCAGAAAGCTGATCAATGAGCACGAAGAAGCATTTCACAGATCTGTCAGGCTCTGAAATCCAGAGGGTTCCATGAAGGTACTACAGAAACATACCAGGAGGCCCAAAGGGACGTAAAAGACTGGTTTTGTTTTTGACTAACTCGTTAGCATATATCGTTTATGTACAGTTTTTAGTAAAATGATTTTTAACTTTAGCATTTTAGTCTCTTAAATTCAGTATATACTTCAAAGTTGGTAATCAGAAAAAAGAATCACGCAAAAGTTTTGAAAGTAAATATTACTTAGCAAGGAATACATACTTTTGCTTAAAATCTTTCTGCTTATATTACATAAGCCAAATATAAAATCTTCTAAGTGCTCCTCTCTAACACTGAAATATTTTATAGCAACTTGTAAGTGTGTAGAATATATAACAGTCATTATATGAACACACTAAATATTTTAAAACTTAAAATATACTTCCAAACCCTTGTTATACATATTCTGAAATTAACCTGAGAGGATCAGCAGAGGGACAAACACATCTTGTGTCTTGTTATTTATGGTAGTTATGTCCTACACGGTTGCTATGAACAATGAACTAGACAAAGCTAGGGTAACTGCCCCGAGGAAATGCAGAGCTAGGGCTAATTCAACTGATTAGAGCATAACCTTGCTTTGTGTGTGTGTGTGTGCTAAAATAACTACAGTACATATACCAGGAGGCTGCTCTATAATTCGTAGGACCTAGCACAAAGTGAGAACATGTAGCCTCTTATTATAAAATTATTAACAATTTCAAGATGGTGACAGGGGTAGCAAGCCAGGTGTTGGGCCTGTGAGACTGCATAGGCTGCATGTTCTTGTAGATGCCTATTACCATAGTAAACTTCCAGGAATGCTACCAGTTCATAAAAGTCCGAAGTTGACGTCTGTCACTATAAAAATGAAGCACGGCTTTAATGGTCTTTGGTAGTGACATGCCTGGAGCACAGCAGATGGAAGCTCTCAGTTATTAAGGAACAGAAATGTGCAACTACAATTCTCAGAGATAGGATCCTTCACTGGAATGTGGAACACATTTCTACACTGGCCAAGCATCTTCTGCATGCAGAGCAGTGTACGATGGATCCCAGCTCCACACTCAGACTGGGTTACAACCTGGGCCGGGCTGCTATAAATGGTTGACCTTGCTGCTGCATCGAGGTAGGAGTTTAAATTCTTTTAGGTTTCTCTAAGTAATTTAATCTAGTCTCTTTCCTGGCATGAAGAGACATCACCCGTGCGAATACTGGCTCAACGGATAATATTTCAAGCTTAGAGGTGCTAATATTTACAATTTGCTCATCAAAAACCTTCCCAAGCCATGTTAATGGCTGTTCCTGCCTGAAATTTCTCATGCATCAGAAGCAAGCTTTGGTTGCAAATTGGTATTCCTAGCCTGACGCCTCATAGTGATTTAATATCATATCGAGGCAGACAGCTGTCAAATAGCCTAGGGGCAGCAGCGATCTAATGCAGAGCCCATCATGTGCCTGGACAGAATTTTACTTAATCACTGACTACACTCCTCGGGGCTAGAATACAGAACCTTCCAGCAGGATGTACTTTATAAAAACACCCAGGAAGATGCTCCTAACCCAACTGTCAGAAAGCTAAAAAGTATGAGACAGTTAGGAGCAGGCAAGGGGGCAGGTATAGGAAACAATAACCAATGGAAACATCAAGTAATCAATTAGGAAGACTGACAAGCAGAAGGAAACCCTGAAATACGGTGCTTTCACTGCATTTTCTCCTCTCTAGAGACCCGCCTAAAACACAGTCTCTAACTCTTTCACCGTGTCAACCTGAAAGGTTCACCTTTGCTAGGCAGCTGTGGCAGGCAGATGTTATGAGGTGGAATGACATGGAAACAACTGAACTGCTAAAGGGCCAGGACAGAAAAGACAGCCGTGACTTCCCTTGGCTTTGATTTCAAACAAAAACAAAGGTATAGAATGCCTCAGGAGGAGGCTTTTGTGGTCACCAGGCTTCTTTCTAGAAGCCTGACCACCAGCCTCCATATTACAGTGAGGTGCTTTTAGATGTGCCTGGACCAGCAGCAGGTTTCTGACCTGCAGAACTAGCCTAATACTTTAAGACTGAAGCTAGAAGAAATGAGCTTGAACAAAACACCACTTGTCACAGCCACTTGACACTGCTCAACACCTAGCCTTCCTTCTGTACCTTTAATACACTTGATTGTGTGTATGTTTGTGTTGCTGTGTGCACACGAGTACAGCTGCCCATGGAGGCCAGAATAGGGTGTCAGACTCCCTGGAGCTGGAGTTACAGGCAGCTGTGAGATGTGTGAGTGTTGGTATGAGAACTCTGGTTAGCTGCAATAGCAGTTCTTGTGCTTAATGGCTGAGCCATCTCTCCAGTCCCTTCTCTGCACCTTTGTAATAGGTTTACGTTGCTCATTTACATTTTCATTTAAAGTTTTATCATCCAGATCTTGATACAAGTTTCTTTCTTGAGGATCAGATATAACAAATTCTACCTCAGACTGAGTATAAATTTTAATACTCCTTGAAATGAAGCTTCAGGGTTTTAAACACACTCAATGCTATTTCACACCAAGAATGTTGCTGTCTGATGTTCTGATGCTCAAGTGCCCCATTCTGGCAGGAACTGTCAGTTCCCCAGCTTCCTATTTGTCCAGGTAGGAGGATTCAATGTGAGTGAACATTTATGAATTCCTTTTGGGGGATTTTCTCTATAAAAAGCACTCCCCCCCCCCTCTGGACCCCATGACTTGTAAATTGGACACAAGCAAGTCATGTAAGAACATAAACAATAATCAGATACAAGGCAAGAGCTAATCCCCACTAATGGGAAATGCAAATCATACCCTCAATGTAAAAAGTTATAGGCATGCAATGTTATAGAAGACGAGATAAAACAGAAATGATTTATAATAATTAGCATAATCTTTAGAAACACTTATTAATTGTATTCATATACACAGCAAACCCCATCCCATTTATAGTTCTTTTTTCAAAAAAGACTTAAAGTATTAAAATAATGATGAAAAATACATAGATCCAATACCATAATGTAATTCTTTCCATAGATTATTCTACTATAAAAAATAAAATTTTGATACATACCGATTTTAGCTATAATGGAGACTAGGATAATAATTAAAGGGGGCTAGGCATGGTGGACGTACCTTTAATCACAGCCCTTGAGAAGCACATAGAGAGGTTCTGTCTCAAAAGGAGGTAGGGGCTAGGGATGAAGAAAGACCTGAGTAATGGTTAATATCAAGTGACAATTTGATGAGCTCTAAAACCACTTGGAGACAGGCCTCTGGGGATGCCCGTGTTGCCCGTGGGAGAGTATCCTGATTAGGGAAATGGAGGTAGGAGTACCCGCCCACTGTGGGTGGCACCACTCCCTGGGGTGAGATCCTGTGCTGTGGAAAGGGTTCTGAGAAAGTGAGAGGAGCACAAAGGGTTGTCACTTTCTGTGCTGCCCCAAACTCCTACTGCTGTGACTTCCTTGACATGTCACACTGTAGCCTGTGAGCAAAACACGACTTTTTTTCAAGTTTTTTTTTCCAATTTATTTATTTATTTTTTTAAATATTTATTTATTATGTATATAGCATTTTGCCTCCATGTATGCCCACATGCCAGAGAAGAGCGCCAGACCTCTTTACAGATGGTTGTGAGCCACCATGTGGTTGCTGGGAATTGAACTCAGGACCTTTGGAAGAGCAGGCAATGCTCTTAACCACTGAGCCATCTCTCCAGCCCCCTCAATTTATTTTTTTAATCTCAGCAACAAGAAAGCAACTAAGACAGCCTGGAAACAGTCTAAATGTCTACCTAATGAAAGGACCAATTGCTACATAAGACAAACAGACATAAGACTATTATGCTGCCATTAAAGTATAGCCCTAAAGACGATATTATCTTATTTATATTTGAACGCTTTTAATTAACTATATCTAAGCTTTTAATATCTATATATAAACAGGCCCCAGTGTGATACTCTGATATTTCAATTTATTATAGAAAGTTTATTGCATTATTTAGTACATCTATCCCCACCCCCAAAGTATCAATTTCCTATGATAAGAATACTCAGAATTCTTTCTTATCCTAATTGCCTTTAGGGAAGGGACAGGGGCTAGGATTGAACCCTGGGCCCACTTGCAGGCAGATATTATACTGCTGGGCTACATTTCAGTCTCCTTTCCTTGACATGCAACTTTCCAGCATTTGCCTTCCTACTCCATCAACAGAGGAGCCACACCTCACACTTAACTGCAACTGTGTTTCAATTGATGAATGAAGACCTAATGAGCACCCGCCTGGCTCTACTTCATACTTGTGTGGATCAGTTTGCTTAGATCCACACACTAGTGAGATAATGTGGTGTTTGGTTCTCTGTATCTGCATATTTCATGTAAACACTGTCATATTTACCAGTTCTCTGTAAAGATGAATACTCATCAAACAAAGATGTTTCTGTAAACAGTGTAAGCTCATTGTTAACACATGTGATGAAGGAGTTGTAGGTTCTAAAACATTATCATATTTGTGTGGACAGAGTACTGTATGGCTAGCTATGTAGGCATTAAACATTTGGAGAGTTAATATATCATACCTTGCTGGAGCCAAAGGAAAACATCACGTGACTGCAAAGCAAGGTATGAAGCACTGACCTGACATCAAAAACCACACCGTGTAAACATGGACCACCATATGCAATCTTACACACTACCTCAGTATTGCACAAGTAGAGGCTAAATTTCCAATGACTATTGAGGACAAATGGGAACTTACAGTCTATATTAAATTGGAGTAATTTTTAAGTGCAGTACAGCATTCCTCAGTATTCTAGGATCCCAAAATGCTTGTTTCCACGAAGATGATGCCATATACATATGCTTTCAATCATCTCCAGATGACCTATCACATCTGGCATAAGATAAACACTGGAGAGTCACTGCTACACTGCTGTTATGAAGAACAGGAGGAGTAAAGTGTTCGTGTGCTCACTGTAGCTTTTCCCTGGGAAGTTATTATCTGGGGTTGAGGCCACGGACGTAGAACACAAGAGACATCGAAAACCAAATATACATAGACTATCTGGAAATAAAAATGGGCACAAACCAAATAGCAGAATGGTGAGAAGGCTGGGCAGGCAGAAGTGCCTGATGATTTGAGTGTGATTCCTAGAATCCATGGTGGAAAGAGAACTGACTCCTGAAACCTGCCCTCTGTCCTCCGTATCCTCTCAATGACATATGTGTGTATACTACACACACACACACACTCCTGAAAGTTGTCCTTTGACCTCCGTATATGTAGAAACCACACATATACACACAAAGATATAAAAAAAAAGCCAAATAGGAAAATCTCAAACATGAATTTCCATGCAAATAGTCACATTAACATTTCAGCAATAATATCTAACTAAAAACATAAAACCAAAATATCTTGAAGAATTTCTACCCATGTTTACCAAAATCAATGTTTTACTGGACTAATTAGTCCATAGTAAGCTACACAAACCAAAATCTTTATGGATGAAAACTTGTATAATAAGTATCATAGTTATAAAGAGTTCAAAATAAAAAATAATTAAAAAAATGGAAAGTATTATAAAAAAATACTGTCTTTGAATTAAACCAGCAAAAGATTATTTTCAAACTTTGGAGAATCACCAGCCCTAAAGCATGGAAACTTGACCCCACTCTGGGAACAAGGTGGTGCTTCACCAGGCAAGTGCTGCTTGGACTCTTGGTCTCCTCAAACAGCTGTCCTTGGACTCAAGGGCATCATGACTCTACACCTTCAGGAGACCTCTCCATCCCCTGCAGTTATGAGGCAGATGGTGTCCCTCAAAGGCAGAGGGCTGCACACTAGATGGTCCTTCTCCCTCAGATACTTCAAAGATGGGGGCTGCTGTCACCCCCTAAATCCTTATTGTCTCAGTTGGTGCAGGCAGGATAATGGTCAGTGATGTCATTTCCTATGGTACCTGAAATGAAGCTTTTCACATTACCCAAGTGTCTCTGCTGCCCTGACCCAGGAGAAAGACAACAGGAGGCTTTATCGTCAGCTCCTTCCATTAGAAGACCCTGGTTCTCAGGGGTGGGTGGGAGTGGAACTGGCCTCCTCTGTGACTGGGTGGTGCAGACAGACACATGGACTCTTGTTCTGGCCTCTGCTACTGCTCTTGCCATGTCCTTCTTTCCTGCTGTACTAGTTAACATCTGGGAAACAATGCCTAAGTCACAGAAGAAGTTCAGATAACTATAGTTCCTGACCTGCCGGAGAGGAAGAAGTAAGACGTGGCAAGACTGGGATACTCAGACATTTCTACCACAACCACAAAACTGCCCCCAACACACACTCTGCTGTTGCTCTTTGACCCCAACAGAGTTGCACTAGCATCTTAGCAATGTCCTTCAAGCAAAAGGGCCCAGTTTCCATCTTGTATTTAGCGGTCACGTTTCTTCAGTCTCCATCAAACAGAGCTAACTCCCTGACCCTGATACTCTGAAAGACGAAGCTGGTTATTTTCTAGAATGTGCACCTACTTGGGTTGTGTGATACTGGCTCATGATTAGACTCAGGCACAGACACTGGGCTGTGGTTTTAATTGGCCCTAGCACATGGCACACAGCTCATTTCGTCGGTTTTGGATAATGGTCAGGCTTCTCCCGTGCTCTTTGGTAGGTAGGCAGTCAGTAGGTATTCCATTCTCTCAGTCTCCACCACCATGGAAGAAGTGAACCAGACCCACTGCTCCTACAGAGCACACGGGGCGAGGTTCCTATGAGCCTTTCACGCCACTTTTTTTTTTTTTTTTGGTCAACCATCAATAAGTAAGTGCCTGTCCTCTGCATTTCTGTTTAAAGACATCTTATTTAATATATATAGTTGATTGATTCACACTGAACTCACGGCCAACAAGTCCCTCTTGGGCCTTCTCAATAAAGGTTCCCCAGCACCCGCTATTCCCTCTGTAAGCCACTTCACAGCCTCCCAGCACTTAAAAGCAACAGGCAGCACTTGAGCACTGTGTTTGGAGGTCATTTTAAAGAGCCAATTCGTAACTAGCTCACAAAAATCTGAAAAATGTAGCATTAAGCAGAGTGCAAAAAAAAAAAAAAACACCTTGTTTACAGTGTGATGGCTGGAAAGAGGCAGAGAGGCACTGTTCTGACCTTGGCTAAGAGTGTGTACATGAATGACCCAAATTGTTCCCTATTCTGAGAATGATTTATGGCAAATGTGTTGCAAGGATAGAGTCTGAGTCACACAATTTTCTAGTAGGCAAATTTGCAAATACAGAATCTATATGTAATGAACACTGCTGATACTATGCTTTTGAGGCACACAAATTACTGACCTAATTAAGATTAGCAGAATAAATCAAAGGACTCGTACCTTATTCATTTGGTTATAATTTATTAACACACATATGTATATACTGCGTGCACATGCACATGGAGGCCAGAGAACTGCTGGTGTGGTTCCTCAGGTGCTGTCCACATCCTTTTGAGATAGACTCTCTGTGGTCTGAAATTCACCAAGTAAGCTAGGCTGGCTGGCCACAGAGCCCCCAGGGCCTGCCTGCCTGCCTCTCTCCCCAGTCCTGGGATTACAGTCATATGTGACTGTGCTAGACTTTATTTGGGTTCTGGGGACGACAGTTAGGTCCTCATGCTTGCATGGTAAGTACTTTAATGACTGACCCATCTCTCAGTCCCTCAATATATTTACTTTGATGCTTAGATTGCCGCAGAATTTGCCCAAGGGACCTATTCAAGTTGTTCTTACTTTCCTGGTTCATGGACAAATGGATGATGAATAAATATACAATACTGGCAAGAGGACTGGGCATACCGTCCTTAGTTTCCTCACAGCATTCCTGATAATCTACTTGTAATTTAAAAAAGAATTCAAAACTCGTGATATACAACCAGAATACTCCTTTAGAGAGCATCAGTTATCTGGAGACTGAAAAGTAACACACACCTTTGCACTCGGTACACACGAGTCCACGGGGGCACGAGGGCTAGGATCCGAGCCACCAACTCAACCAGGTCACTGGGAGAATAGCTCCTGTATCGTCCCGATTTCCACAGCTCATACAGCCCAGTTCCACGGATCACCAGGGTAGGGTACAGCTTCAAACCATCAGGACGAAAAGCAGGGTTCTCAAAAAATTCCTATGGACAGATAACCAAAAATTATCCCTCCATTCATTCTGTCCCCCACAGGGAAGGCTCACACCAGCTTCTCTCCACCTGCAGCAGGCCCGGAGCTGCCCACCCTTTCTGTCAAGAACTGGACACGGGGATGACAAGATGTCACTGTTCAACAAGCCGAATCTGTGCTTCACTACACAGCCCTCCTGTACAGTACAGCCTTGTCCAGGCTGCCACCAGTCTCACACTGAGCATTAAGAGGCTACCTACCTTCCTTCCTGCCAGACGACAACATTTTTAATAGTATATATGACTGTTCAAACTTTTGAAAAATTGTGGAAAAAAATTTAAGCCCCTTCAAAACCTACAATATAAACAAAGGGAAAACAAATCTCTACAGTGTTTACAAGAGGGCCCTTTACAGAGGAAGTTGGCTGAGCACAGGATGTCACACTTTTGTCCTCAGTCCAGCTGGCACCACTTCTGGCCTGGGCTAACAGTCTGTTTGTTAACTGATACTGAGCCACTCACCTGGTTCGTCTACTCTGGCATAGATCTCTTCCATCTACAGTCCCACCTGCTGTTCTTTTATCTGGGAGGCAGCAGGGAGATACCAGGCTTTGTCCTTTCAGGACTTTGCATGGTGCTGATGCTAATCTTGACTGTGTGTCATTGTAGTGGACAGAGGTGGGTTCACAGTCCCGGCCTTTCCACCCCTGCACCCCTGTCAGGATCTATCCAGTCAGCAGTACTCTAGCTCTCTGGCCCATAAATTTTAAATCGCGCTTTAAAATCTTTGGCTGCACTACCCTTGCAAACCTTCCATTGCTTTTCAAATAATGTAGCTATAGGGTTTAGATCTCATTGACAGTCACCTTCCTGAATGCTGTATTCTTGTTGCACCATGTGGTCCTAGAGACGTTCTTTTGTTAACTGTGCAATTTCCTTTGCAACATTTCTATTTTACAGATCTATAAGGTCTTTAATAAATATTCTAGACACCCACAAACAGCATGCAGGCAAGCCCTTCTCTGCCTAACCTGAATCTACACTGAGCACATGCCATCAGAAGACTCCTGGTTCTAAGTAACACAGGGCTGCTATGTTCTTTCTGTAAAGATGAAGCTAGACTGAATTGGTCCTGGACCCATGATTAAACATGGGAGTTTAAAACATGGGTTTCTCTTTTTCTCCTCTAAAATCACAAGGCACGATGAAACATTTTTAAAGAATTTTAAACTCAGAAGGACAATGAACAAGAAAGGAGATGAGGGGGCATGTGGGATGGCACCACGATATGAAAACAGAAAACAGATGAAGCCTGGCACACAGTTTGAAAGGGAAGAAAACTGTAAGTTAAGAGGGTGATGAAGGCCAGTTCATCACACCACAGTCCCATAAAGCCCACATATCAAAAGTCCTAGGCAGACTAGAACAGACATGGAGTAAAAGCGAACCCTAGATCCATGCTTGCACACGGAAGGACTTGTCTCTACTTCCTGTGCTGGCCGAGAAGCTTTTTTTTTTTCCCCTCTAGGGACATGGGACTAAAGGATTCTGGCCAAAAACAATGAGGACAGAAAAGCCAGCATCCCAGCTGACAGGCCATGTGCCTTACCTATGCCACCTGCCACCATATGGAAATAAATGTTTTAGCCTACTTCATATCTCCATGGAAATGTGAGTGTGCCTGTGTTACATGTGCATAAACCTCAGTTCCCAAAGCCTAAGCATTTTATAGTTTTAAAAAAATCTTTTTTAATGTGTAAAAGTGTCTTGTCTACATGTATGGCTATGTACCACATGCATACCCAGTGCCTAGGGAGACCAGAAGAATGAGTTGGATCCCTAGAATTGAAGTTACAGATGTTATGAGCTACCACGTGGGTGCTGGGCATAGAATCCAGGTTCTTAATCACTGAGCCATCTCTCCAGCCCCAAGTCTAGGCATTTTAAAGCCTGAACAGAATATATTAAAACACAGTTTTTATCTGACAACGGAGAGGTAGGTAACCATTCTTTATTGTGTTCCTAATATTTTGGAACAGGTTTTAGAGCTTTGAGAATGGAAACACAAAAATAAACAAGCACGAGCAGAGAGGTGCAGGGAGCGTACAGAGGCAATCTGGGTCTGCTGGCTCAAGGCAATACTTACTATAAACTGCTCAATGTCTCTCTCTAGGCCCACGTTTGGCAGGTCAGGCATCATATGAGCTACCACTTTGAAACCACAATCTTTGGCCAGATGGAATGATTCACATGTTGCCTTCACAGTGTGGCCCCTGGGAAGAAAATGCATTACTGGTTAGACAAATAAATGGACAACCAAGTTAACAGGGGTGGGGGTGAGGTGGTGAGAAGGAGGAAAACAATCCATGAGACAGAGTCACTTGGCTGGGAACAGAACCCCAGAACTCACTTTTACACAGCTATAGGGAGGCCTGGAGGAAAACCACTGCGCTTCTCTCTCTTTTTTTTTTTTTTTTTCCGAGACAGGGTTTCTCTGTGGTTTTGGAGCCTATCCTGGAACTAGCTCTTGTAACCACTGCGCTTCTAAGACACTGCTCGGAGGACTGGAAGCAAATGGATAAGGGCCACTGTGCACTCAGATGACATGGCTCAGCACCAGCTGTAAAATCTGCTTATTACTGTAGAATCAACATTAAACAAGGACCATACAGCAGCCAGGCATGGCTGATACTCACTGAGAGTCCTAGTACTTGGGAGGTAGAGGCAGGAGGATTCAAGATTATTCTTGGCTCTATACCAGGATTGGGTACACAGTGGGCAACAAAACCCAAAAACCAACCATGAAGGGGCTTTGACTTGAGGTGTCATTTCATTTAGGATTAGGAAATATTGGTAGAGGGGGGAGTAAACTACAATATGAAGTAGACTGCACCAGTGTGTTCAGAGGGTCCATCAGAGAAAGGTTTTGTTGGCACAGGGTTGGATCAAGTCTCTTAGCATTTGTTTTCCCGCCACATCCAAGCAGGAAGCAGGCCTTGATGACAGTTGGGGTAACTAACAATTGAAGCCTTGTGACAATTCCTTCTACCACCAAGATGCTCCCACTTAGCACAGAAAGATCTAGAAGCTATGAGCTCTACCATACTCCTTTTGGATATCCCACTCTCATTTCTAATTAGTTTTTATTAGTGAAGTCCAAAATTCTGGAATGGGACTGGGACTTTCTTTTCAATTCTGCACTCGATAATTCTACTTCAAAGTCCACTGTATAATATGGTCACAATTATGTGTATATGGCTCTAAAAATCAAATTACAAAGAAATATTCATGTCCTCAGCTATACTGTCACATGGAAAAGTTGACCCCAGTGGAACATTCTACTGGTGAGCCCTGCTCTAAAGCACACCTTTATTTCTTCAGAGCATCCACAGTGAAACCTCTCCTTCCAAGGCTCCTGGACTTTCCTCCTAGCAGTCACCAAACAACACACACTGCTTTGCAGGACTCCATGGTTTCCTGCTTAAATTACTCCAACAGCTGTGGCCAAGTCTGTCTCTTGTCAGCCCCCTTTAAACATTGCCCATACTGGAACAAAAGGGCTCTTACTTAAATGCAGGCATACTCCTATCTTAACTTCCAGCCTGCCTCCTGATTAAAAGCCCAGCTTGGGGGGCTGACTTCCTGGGCCCTTCATAATCCAGCCTCTGCCTGCCCTGTTCTCCCATTCTCAATCAGCTTTCCTTCAGGGCATGCAGCGAGTCTCCTCTGGGCCTCAGCTTACATGTCATTTCTTCAGGAAGCTTCCCTGGCATAGCCTGTGACACTACACTCTCCAGCAGCCTTCCTGTGTGAGACCGTCCCTACATGCTTGCTCTGCTCAGGTTCCTCGTGCTCCTATGTGTAGGTACAATACCTATTATTAGATATTTTCTCAGGTTCCTCGTGTTCCTAGTTGTAGGTACAATACCTATTAGATTTTTCTTATTTGCTCAGGTTCCTCGTGTTCCTAGTTGTAGGTACAATACCTATTAGATTTTTCCTATTTGCTCAGGTTCCTCTTGCTCCTATTTGTAGGTACAATACCTATTAGATTTAGATTTTTTCCTGTGCTTACAAATATTCAACCAATCTCTGTTATTTAAAGGACCAAGTCCTGGAGCTATCATTCCTCTAGGCTGCTTTAAGTATGGACCAGTTTCCTTAACTCTCCTTCACAACCCCGGCCACGTGAAGTGACTTCCTGGTACAACTCAACACATTTTCCTCCTGAAGCCTCCTTTGACACTCTGAGTCAGTGGTAGTTGCTGCCACTTTGAAATCTGAATTTCTCTGTTCGTCCACCAAGGGGGCAGTGATTTATAAATTTTCTCGTACACTTGACTTTCCCTGTGTATCCTCTCTCTCCAGATAGACAGAAGGGAATGTCAAATGACTACACTGAACATGAAGGCACAAGCAGATGATCTGAAGAGCATGGACGGGAGAAGAGATCAAAAAGCCAAATACTTATCTCTGAGACTGGGATCAAGGAAGAAAGGTGAGTACAGAGACAGAGAAAAGCCAGCAGACAGAGTAGGCTTGTGCTGGCCATCTGCCACCATCTCACCTGTTGGTATCCCTGGCCACATCTTCATAGACACTTTGTACCCCGATCTCCAGCCTCGTGCAGCCATAAGTCAACATGTCGCTTAGATGCCGCTTCATGCAGTAATCAGGTCTGGTCTCAATCGTAATTCCAATACATTTTGTGAGGCTTTTCTCAGAATACCTGCAGAGCAGAACTAAAATGACTACACCTGACACAGTCTGGGGTCATTTCTTCCCAGTCTGCCTTCTCTTAGTCTTTCCAGGATTAGACAGGAGCTAAGTGTGTGGGCTCTGGAGCCAGATCGTGTAAGTTCAAATCCCAGCTCTGCTATTTCCTCACCAGGCACACAGTAATTCTATTAAGCTCTCTGGCCTCAGTATCTTCATCTACAAAACGATGGTAACAATGGTACCCACACTTCATAGAGCATCCTCATGTCATTACCGTTGTCATTATTATTCACACGCAGTTAGCTGCAGCCATAATCATCTTGAAAACAGTGATTTCACTGTGAAAAGCTATTTCTCACTTCCTAGCAACCGATTTCACATAAGCAAAACCCATTTGCATTACTTATTTCTCACCGCATCGTAGAGCCATTTTAAATACAAGAAACAAAGGGAAGAGGGGAGCAGCGTGGGCTGCAGGGATCATTCGGGTGAAACGTCTAGCTTCCAGGAATGTGCAAAATTAGGGAGGGTTTTTGTCTCATCAAGTCTAGATACGAGAGCGTGAGGACCACCTTGGATTTAAGTTATCTGAGACAATGGCCTTACTCCCGGCCCAAGGTCAATCATCTGTCAGGGGGCTGGTGAGGTGGAGTGGCAGGAACTCGGTGATGGAGGTCTCGGTGGTCAACACTGGCCCCTGACTATCAACTGAGAGGTGTCCTATCACTCCATTTACCTCAGGAAGACACTGAAGCTCAAGGGGAATAGACATCTTATTCAAGATACGCAGGGAATAAAATCTAAGTTAAGAGTTGAAGGTAGGCCTGTCTTGGCATCTCTAACCTCCTAACTGTGACCTTCTTCTCTGCTCCTGTTCTCATGGGCCGGGGGGGAAAGACCAAGGGAAGCTTTTTGCAGTTATTTATTCCTCTTCTTTCTAAAGAAGTTTTGAAAAGCAGATATCATAATGATTTGTAACTTAGTTGCATTTCTTCATTTTTATGTGCCAATTAAAACTGACTAATTTAAAATTATAATAATTACTCAGAGTGTGAATAATCACTGAGCTGCAGGACTGGCTGTACGTACAATCTCATCTAACACTGGAAGTGTTTTGTATCACGTGACATCAGCCGAAACATAGAGGAGAGAGACAAGATGAGAAAAGAATGCTCACAGCTTGTCAAGTGCTGTTTAGGACAGGGCAGTGGCTCCTCTGTCCTCTCTCAACATCTCAAAACCCTGTGCCTGTCAAATAGGAGGACAGGAGTACACAGCGGCACAGTTCTCACCTGATCCCAATAGCAATCACGGGCTCCAGGGAACTATATGGAATTAAAAGAAACAGAAGGAAAAAAAGAAAGAGAAAAAGAGAAAGAAAAGCTAACCAACCACTGTGGAGAAAGCAAATTATATAAATGGATGAAGACAGAAGCTAGAACACTCGAGTCTATTTCAAAAGAGTAACTCAAAGATTCTAACATGTGCCACCAACCTTCCTATTAACTGATATTTTTCAAAAGCACAGCCTGAGCAAGAGCAAAAGCCACAGCAAGAGAGCCTGGGCTCAGTGACAGCTCCATCACTGGGAAAAACCAGAGAGGTAGCAACAGCAGCAGGGGGACCTGCCCAGAGGAGGCTGCCACTAGCACGACGCTGCCACCTGGGGAATCAGAACACAGCACAGGACACAGCACAGGACACAGAGGTAAATGTTATGCTCAAAAACTTAACTCCATTTCAAAAATGTCTTTCTTCTGGGGAAACGTGGAGAATGAGAAACAATTCACATTTTAAAAAGCCAGTGGTGGCGCATGTCTTTAATCCCAGCACAAAGCAGAACTTTCTGAGTTCGAGGCCAGCCTAGTCTACAGAGTGAGTTCCAGGACAGCCTGGGCTACAGGGAAACCCTGTCTCACTCCCCTCCCCCACAAAAAACCCCAAACAAACAAAAGGGCCAATATTTTAGAGTTCCGTTCAGAATTATATTTCTATCTGAAAAGCAATGAAGTAGAAATTCGAATCAAATTTGAACAATAAAAACAACAGTGTGGCATCTTCCATGAGCTGCAGTGTCTGTTGTTGCTATGGAGTCGGCTACTTTAGTAAACCTGCTGCCTCGTTTAAGAGATGGAAGGATGTCTATGGGACTATTCTTGTATGCTCGTATGTGTAGACAAGACGCTACTTAGCCCGAGCATTTCAGGGTCTGCTCCATAACCCACCCCCTATCATTTAGCCAGCCACTTAGCCAGAGAGCCTCTCTTTCAGTACTGCAGTCAACACCTCACCTTCTTGGGATTTAGACTTCTTAGATTCTGGGGCAGAGAGGAGCTGTTTTTCCTTCTAAGAGACAGAGCCAGGTCTACTGCTTTTTAATGCAGCCAGAGGGTTGTCTTAGGAAGGCTGCGGGGCTGCACTGAACCTACACATTTCCTGCAGGTTACCACTATGTAAGAAGCTCATGCCTTCTAAGAAACATAACAAGTCAATATTGTACGCTGCAGGAGCTGTTTACAGGGGGCAGGGAGCAGGGCAGAGGGCAAGGAGAGCCTCACCTTAGAAACGAAGAGCAACAAAACCCATGCCAACCAGGTCTCAACTCTGCTCAAAGACATTCTCATCCTGAGACATCTCAGAACCCTCGGTGAGGGCCCTGTATTCATCCACACTACAAAGCTAGGCTGTTATTCACGGCTATGTCTGCTTCTCTTTTCAGACGGGGCTCCCAGCAGGCCCAACAATGTTCAGTGACTAACAGCTTATGAGTTCTGCACTAACTCCTCCCATCAAAACAAAGAAATGAACATGAAGGATGAATAGGCGAATCTGCTGCAGCTGGGACAAAGGAGTACTCTCTCCCTTCCCACAGCCTCTAGATGACCCTGCTGGCTATCTGCCCTCTTGCAAACAGTAGAGGTATCTTGCTTTAGGTCAAAGGTTCTGGACAAACTAAAAATCTACTAGTTTTTAATTCCAGATTTGCTTTCCAGTCAAGCTATAGAATCCCAAACTCAATCCATTCTAGCTAAACTGAGAAGCAGATGAGGGCACAGAGATGAAACACTAACTTCTAGTGTTCACAATCTACCAACTTTTCCCATCGTCTACAGGCCCCAAATGAGTTGTTCTTTGGACTGATGAAGATGTGCTCGGACTACTGACACCTGGGTTATTACTGAATGCCTCAGAACCACAAGCACAGAACAAAGGTCCTTTTACAAAACTATTGCCATACCTGGAAACTCCCTCAATAAAATCTGGTACTTCTCATAATCCATGAAGCTCTAGACTTAAGCCACTGGGCTTACAGGATTCATCCTCTCATTTTGGAGATCGTAATCCAATTTCTTTCTAGAGACTGGTTATGTTAATAGGATCTAAAAGCCAACAGTCTCTGCCCAATATAACTGAAAAAGTCAGAGAACTTTGATGTTTAACAAGTACTACCAGGAAAAGCTGAGCTGCTGACATTGCAGATGAGAGAAAACGAGGCACCTATCACACTAGTCATGGCTGACGACACTAGAGCAGCGCTCGACATTCTTGGTTTTGATTCTTTCCATAGCTTAATGTTTTATAGTCATGATGAGATCGCCGAGGGACCAGGAGGAACAGAAAAAATGTCGCAGGTATGGCATGCTTTTACTGTCATACCCATATTGGAATTTAGGGGCTAAATGCACAGGTGGATCACCCAAAAGTTGCCCTGACAGAGGTCATGGCTAAGTGAAAAACACAGTGTGGACAAAAGTACTCCAATAAAAGTCTTCACATCACAAATGTCAGAGACAATCACCCGGGGGACACTTTAGTCCCCCTATTTTATTTTCCATGACACGAGGGAGAGTAGAGCACAGAATATGTGCTTATAGCAGAAGACAAGGCCAGGTGAGGAGAGAAGTCCGCCAGGCACAGAGCAAGTGCTCCTGACTTCCAGCTTTCTGGGCGCCTGAGGCAGAGGCAAGGAGGCCAAGATCAACCTCGTATGGAAACTTCATGAGGGCATTTCCACTTTGCCCATGCCACAGCCACCAAGTGCCTCTAACCTCTAGCCTTCAGGTAATGTCCTTACTACTTTCTCTTAAGATGTTCTCTATCAAGGGATACAGAGCAAACCAACTACAAAGAATCATAAAAGAATAGAATTCAATGAAATGATCATTCTGTTAGTGAAAACTAAAATATGGGGGGGGGGTGACTAAACCAGTAGACATAAAGACAACCAATATAGATTAATCACCACTAATTATACCAAATGTTAATACCACCAAACACTGCAATTAAATGGCGCACATTATCAAAATGGGCAACTCTGCCTACTCCCTGCTCCCACAAGACCCAAGTACTATCAGATTCTGTCTAGAAGAAACCCAGTTGCTCTATAACATCACACAAGGGTGGAAAGTAAGCCAGCAGAAAGATCTCCAGGGCTGACAGGAAGCACACGAGGCTGTATGACAGAACTAACATCCAATAAAATAAACCTCCTAGGGGAGGATGTCAGGTCACTAAGGGCTGCCCTTGAAGGGCTGTGTCACATAGCTTTCTCCGCCAGGATTCTTCCTATCACGTGCTAAAACTACAGCCTGGAACCTCCAAAAGCACGAGTAAGAACAACAGAGCTTTTCTGTCTAAGCTGATATGTTGGGTGTTGCAGTGCCGCATAGCTCACTAAGGCTAACACACTAGGCTGTGCAAACACCAGACAAGGCAGAATTTACTTCCTTGCCAACACACATGCCATGATTCACTAAGAGGGAGCACATACCTGGGTCATAAAACAAGTCTCCACAAATTAAATAAAAGACAATAAAAAAACCCTGAAATTGAACTGCATAGGCACTCTGAACAAAATGAAATCAAATCAGAAATCAGTAAAGTATCAAACAAAACCTCACTGTCCCGAAATATAGAAATCAAACAATTTCCATATAATCCCTGGAATTGGAGAAGAAATAGAAAAGCTATTACATAAAAATTTACAATGAATAATTAAAATATATTACAATAATAATTTAAAATATAAAAATGCATGGTATTTGCATAAAGAAATGCCTAGAAACTGGTAAGGTGGATCTCTGAATTTGGGACCAGTCTGCTCTACAAAGTGAGATTCTATCTCAAAATAAGAAAGAAAGAAAAAGAGCAGTCTTTAAAAAAACCCCACTTTCAATAGTAATATTACAATAGAAAAAGGATAGCCAAGCTTCCACATCTTACTTAAGTCACTAAAAAAGGAATGACCCAGGGGCTGGAAATGTGACTCAGAAGTTAAAAGCAGGTGCTACTCTTGCAGAGGGCCTGAGTTCAGTTCCCAGCACCCCTTATTCCAGTTCCAGAAGATCTGACATACTCTTCTGGTTTCTGTGGGCACCTGCACACACATGCATATACATACATACATACATACATGTAAACAGACATACACATAAAATAAAAATGAAAGAAAATAAAAAAATAAAAGCAATAAATGTCTTTACTGAAGATTGCTAATAGGAAGTAAAGGAAATCTAAATAAATGAGGAAACAGGCCATTTCATGACTGACAACTTGTCAACTCTCTCCTTAGAGACTGTGTCCTATCATTTGAAAACACCCTAACTCTATCACACTTTGCAAGAACGCTGGTCACTGCCAGCTGATTCTGAATTTTACAAAGACATGCAAAGGGCTCAGCCTACCTACAGCAGTCTTGCACATCAATTACAAAGTCGGAGGAGGTATACGATTTGTTTTCAAGACACGCTAAGACGGTACAGTAATCACAACAGTGCAGTACTGGTCTAAAAGCCCAAACCTGCCAGCGGCACTGCACTGTGTGCTCCACAGGTATAGTCCTTTGATTCTAACAAAGGATTGATAAAATCTAAATGGGAAAGGGGAGCTTTAAAAAAATTATCTTGAAACAATTCAATTTCCATACTGGAAAAAAAAAGAAACCTTGACTACCACCTCACAGTGTACATAAAAATTAATTCAAGAGGGGCTCAGAGAGCTAAATGTGAAAACGGAAATTTTAACTAGATGACAACATAGGAGACTAACCTTGTGTTCTGAAAACACGTGGTTTAGTAACAATACAGAAAGCAATGTTAAGAAAGAAAAAATTAGTCATATTAATTCTGCCCTAAGAGATCATCAATAGAATAAATAGTCAAGTACAGACGAAGTTCTTGAATCAAGGGCATGTAACACTCTCCTACCACCCCCCGAAAAAAAGAAAAAAGAGAAAAAGATTAAACACTTCACAAAGGAAATATAATCAGACAGCAGAAGCGTACACTCAAGTGCTCAATGACATTAGTCATCAGGAAAATGCAAATTAAAACCACAATAGATGCCATTACACACCCACCAGAATGGCTAAAATTAAAAGGACTGACAACAGCATGTACTGGTGTGGATGCAGAACCACCAAGTGCTCGCCCATTAGAGGTGGGAGTACAAACTGCACAACCGTTTCTGGCTGGCAGTTTTTCATAACACTAACAAACCTAGCAATTTCTATTACTACCTAAGAGCAATACATACGTTTAACCATAAAACAACCTGAACAAAACTGGTCACAGAGTTCTATTCATAAAGCTGTCAACTACAAGCAGCCCCATGTCCACTGACAGAAGGATGGATACACACACTGCTTGGCAACTGCAGAAGCACGTAACAACACTGTTCAGTAAAAGAAGCCTTCCACAGGAGACTACCTGATGGGCATGGGCATGATTCACCTAAGGCAAGTGGGCAAAAAACCAAAACCAGCAGAAGAACTGCCAATTCTGGGAGGCGAAGGTAAGGGAGGAGTTTCTGGAGGAGCATAAAGGAACTCTGGTGACACAAACATTCTGCACTACTTAACTGGGTCTTGTTAAGTAAGTAGTTCAGGCTGGCCTCAAATTTGAGACCCCCTGCTTCTGTCTCTTGATTGCTAGGATGACACCACAGTTGGCAATGTTCTGAATCTTAACAGTGTTTTGTTACACAGGTCTGTCAAAGCACACCAAGGTAAGCTAAGTCTGTGTATTCTGCTGTGTATAAACTCCCAGGGAAAACCGCCACACGGAATGCTGGTTAACATGGCACGTGCAGAGCATCTGGGAGGACAGCCCAGGTGAGAACACGGAGTTCTCTGGGGTACTCAGCATTTCCTAGCATTCTAGCTTTCCCAAGACACACAAGGACACAGTTACAGGATTTAAAGCCACTGCTGAGGGAGGAGAGGAAGGAACGGAAATGAATTAAAAAAATCTACGAGGAGAAGGTATGACTCACTGGCTTCTCGTGGGTAACTACCCTCTGAAACTTCATCTTGTGAAAACAGTCAAGGCACACTAAATGCAAAACGGGTTCTGGGCAGAGTTGATTAAAAAGGAATAAAACTCCTTTAGAAGATTGTTCTGAGCTATCTGGCAACATTCGCACTCTGGTGACCGGTGACTCAGAAGGCACTATGGTCTTTTCTCCCAAGTGAAGATGTTTTATGAGATGACAGTACTCAGTAACTGTCGGTCTCTGGAGACCTGAAGAGGCTCAGTCGATGGGATAGTGAGTGATTACCAGTGGCCTGCGGGATTCAACAGCTTTTCCAGGGGCCAGGCCTGCACTGTCCTTGAGCAGACCTGTGTTCCTCCACTTTCTGCCTGCAAAGGTTTCAGGCTTCTGGCTACCTGCTGGCCACAAAAAATAACCAGGTTCACACTCTCAGGCTCTTTTGAAGTCTAATCCTAATCTTTGCAGTTAAATAGACAAACAAACAAACAAACAAACAAACCAACCTTTAACTACTCAGGTTAGACACAGGAAGTCCAAGGAGGGACACTTAGTCTATAGTGTGACCCAGGATGCTTAACCTTCAAGACTGGTGGCTTGCCTGCCACCTCACAGAACTGAAGGCCAAGTTTAAAATGAACCCTTGAGCTGGGCGGTAGTGACGCACACGCCCCTTAATACCAGTACTTGGGAGGCAGAGGCAGGCAGATCTCCATGAGCGTAAGGCCAGCTTGGGCTATACAGAGAAACCCTGACTCCAAAATTCCACTGACACATCTTGTCCTACTGAGCAAACTCACATCAGTGCTGTAGCTGGGCTGTGCAATGAGGAAATGCCTACTGTGGCTCAGTACTGAGCCAGCTCCACGAAGGGAGGTGGGCTGCTCTGGAAAACAACTTCTAAAAGAATACATCAAACCAAAACCAGTTTTCCTGGGCTCTTCTTTCATTCACAACGATGCTAACATTTGAAAACAGTTTTGTTTCTAGCTCAGTTCAGAAACTGCTGCCTCAACTGACACATAATGTCCCTTAAACACTTTATTATAGGGAGTTGTATGAAGAATCGACCTCAACAAAGCAAACAAGAGCTCACAAATAGGCACTTTCATATTGCCTCACAAAGGACAGAGACAGGAGTGGGGAGAGAAGGGGCCAAGACACCAGCCCACTTGGGCTGTAGAATAACGGAGCGCCTCACTGAGGTGGCTTCGTGGCTCCTGGCTTGCACTTTTATTACTTCCTAGGAGCCATTCATGAGATTTGCTGCAATGAAGGCTCAAGTCAGTAACATTTTTTAAAGCTAAAAGCAGAGCGCCCCCTTGAGGTAAAGAACAGAACGAGCCTATGCTGGCCCTGGCCAGGCAGCCCCAGAAGAGAGGCTTTGTCCCCTCGTGGGCTTTTTGGACACACATCGTGATCCAAATTGAGTGAATTACAACATAAAACCCAATTTTTATCACAAAAATAGATGACGTATGGCCAAATACTCTGATCACCAAAATATTTATCACCAAACTGTAGCAAGATTGCCAACATTTCAGTTGACGAAAATATCAGAGCAGCTGCACCCCAGAAACTCCGCATTTGCTTGGTCAGCCTGCTCCATCAGTTCTCAGGGCTCAAACCCCACGGGGAACTCGGAGCCAAGTCACAGGAGAGGTGTGCCTTAACACAGACATAGCTGAACTTCACATATATAAACACTGTGTATATGGCTGACAAAATGGCTTATCTGTGCCATGTATCTGTAATCCCAGCTTTTCTGCTGTGAGATGAGAGACAGACAAGGGTCACTAGGCAGCTCAAGGGCTTGGAAGCCTGGAAGGTAAGGCTCAGCAGCAGACTAAAGAGTTGCTGCGGTGGCAGCAAAGCAGAAGCAGAGGACTGAAAGCTGTCTTCTGACCTCCACACAAGCGCCATACATTTTAAGAAGAAATAAAAGAAATAATTTAAAAGTATTTAATGTAAGTAAATAAATCTTCCCAAGCTTGGGTACATATAGAGCCCTTTTCTCAACACAGGTTTCTTAAGTTGAAGGTGTGTATTTGTGTGTGTGTGCGTGTGTGCACACGCGAGGAAGCCAGAGGACATCGGGCTCATTGTCACGTGAGAAGAAAGATTCAGTGGTATTGAAGATAACACTGCTGGGGTTTTTAGAAGCGAATGTGCTCAGTTGGGAACCCAGAGTCACTCCTGCCACTATGTCTCCATCTTGGACTAATGGAGGCTAGTCCCCAACATCATACTTTAACTACACTTATCACATCTGACTCTTGAGTACAAAGAGGAGTGAGCTGAGTTACATCATCACTCCTCTATTCTAAAGTTTTCAGACTGAGGGTTTCACTAAGCATGACTCATATTCACAATGACCAACGTTTTGAACAAATAGTAAAAATAGATGCCATACCACCTAGCTACCGAGGTCCCTGTGGGACAAGTCACATACCCAGAAGTCTAGATTCAGGGACACAGAGTTTACCAGTATTTATCAGTCAAACACAAGCACTTGCTCACCACACATTCTTCCAGAGGATCAATCTTTTATGCAACCCCTCAAGCTATCCCTAACTTCTATTTACATTTATGAAACACCATCTTTATTTAAATTTCACAAGCCCAAAGGAAAGCAACAGGGGAAGGAAGGGACAAAGGAAAGTATAAGCTCATTCCAGGAGGTAACCCTACCAAAGTCATCACTGTTGATCTCTGATAGCAGAGTGACCACTTAAAGTCCATTCTCACGTGTATTCAGGCTTTAGCTTCGGGTCAAAAAGCTCCCCTCATGTCCATTCTTGGCCTGATACTATTTATCACCACAAAAAAGCCTATGAGGCAGCACTATTTCACCCACCTTGTAATCAGCAGCATGACAGTCTCCTTCCCTTTCACAAGAGAAGCCAAAGTCTGATGGTGCTAGGGGTGTTGGAAAGAGAACCACTCTCTTTTTAACATTCCAGTGCATGCGTGTGCGCACACGCACACACACACACACGCACGCGCACACACACACACACACACACACACCTTTTACGCCTAGCAATTTCTAACTTCAGGCTCTGAAGGTAGCCTGGGGTTTCTATTCCCACTTGGCCATCAACTACCTGTGTTAAGCCTGGGTAAGCAGCTTTACGTCTCTAGGCTCTGGATTCCTCCAATGTAAAGCAGAGGAAATCTGAACACCACACTCAAAGGCTCACTGTGAAGTGAATCACAATGGTTCCACAACAAATGTAAGCCTCCTTTACTCTCAGCTCTTCTTCCTCCTTCCTCAGTGATGATCTTGGCCTGTGACAACCACACAGATAGGCCTGGGTAGACACATACATGATGGGACCGTACAGCACAAACTGTTCTGAACATTGCTTTTTGTCTTAGCACACCTTGGAGATGCAAAACTCTTCTACTAGATGAAAGCATTCCTCCACGAGGCTGTGAATATCACCTATGACTGAAAATCTCCACTGTGTACCTACAGCCAAGACTTCCTTTTCTGGACCCTACAGGACATCTCTATATACATCATGGGCATTTCAAAGATAACAAACCAAAAGTAAACTTCTTAATTTCCTCCATCAAACCTGAGCTTTCCTACTTTAGCATATATTTCCATCCAGTTACTCACGTATCCAACGAAGGCTTGGCTTTTGATGCCTCTAATCAGTCTCTTCTCCATTATCACTGCCACTACCCTTGGTGAACCAAGGTGAGAAGGAAGCTTAGAGGCTTCTCACATTCCCATGGTAACCCTCTAACCTGTCAGTCAGAAGACAGTTCAATGACCTTGCCTGTTAACAAAGATGTGTTGGCTTGAAACAACATACTTCTACATTTCATACAAGCTCCAGCTCCTTGAAATACATAATTTGGCCCACGCTGAGTCTTTCAACGTCACCTGAGGACATTCCCTTGCTCACTGGAGTATAACCCAGTGGCCTGTGGAAAGAGCTCTCCCTTCTCAGTGTCCTCCTTGTGCCCTAAGGAAGGTCTCAGACTCGCCATCCTACAGCAGGACCGTGTCACACCACGCCCTTTCCATCATACCCTTTACTCTGTAAGACACCGATATAAAAGGAAAGCACCACAAGGACACACAGCTCTGTCTTGTTCACCATGCTGTGCCCACTGCCTGTAACTGCATAGACACGCGGTGGTTTGAGTAAGAATGGCCCCCACGGGCTCATATATTTGAATGCTTGGTCACCAGGGAGTGGAATTCTTTAGAACAATTAGGAGGTGTGGCTCCATGAAAATAATTCTTTCCCAGACACAGACATACACAAAGAAAGAGTACAAGAAATTCAGAATATATACACAGAAAGGATCACATTTTCACAGGGAGCTGCTAGGAGGATGAGCAGACGGTCACTCAGAGTGAGAAAATAGGGCTTCTTACTTGATTGCCTCAAGAACATTGTTTGAAGTGTGGCCTGATAAAGCATCATGCAAATTTCGGATAAAATAATCTCTGTATTCTTCTGGAAGGGCCATGAACGTTCCACCCATCACGATGAACTCCACCTTGTCCACGGAGTGACCAAGCTGCTTTAGCTGGAAGAAACACACACTCATCAGAGCATCACCCTAGAGAAGCTGCAGGATTTCCAATTTCATCTTATAGTCGCACCAGCACAGTTTACAGTAAAACACATGTTGTTAATTCAGTGCATTTAAAAAACAATTCCTGGGGGGCTGGAGAGATGGCTCAGAGGTTAAGAGCACTGGCTGCTCTTCCAGAGGTCCTGAGTTCAATTCCCAGCAACCACATATTATAGCAACCATCTGTACTGAGATCTGGCGCCCTCCTCTGGTGTGCGGGCATACATGGAGGCAGAATGTTGTATACATAATAAATAAATCTTAAAAAAAGAACAAAAAACAAAAACAAAAAAATTCCTGCTCAAAAAAGATGGGAAAGAGAATTAAAACTGAAGCAGAAGCCAGACTTCAATGCTGACAGTTAAATAGGAACTTAACAACAGGAAGAGTTTTAAGATATAACAGAATATAATAAATAAAAAATCAATATAATGTAGTATCAAATACTGCAAAAATTTACTGATCATATATTTTATGTCTGACTTCACAGTAGAAACACACAGTGGCGGGTGATGCATAACCTGGACTTAGTGCACAGGGAGAAAGAGGAGTACTAGGTAGAGTGAGACTTGAAGATGCAATCTAAAGACGACTGTGGGCACAGGCCCTCAGGATGCTACTGGAAAACCAAAGCACTAACTGACTGCCCCAAAATGAAATATCGCATCTTTCCTACTTCAGGGCAGAAGGGCACAACTGTCCACTCGGTCAGCTACAATAAACCTGGATTTGAAGTTTTAAAAGTTTTTAAATTTCTTGTTGTATGTTAGGTATAAGGAAACTGGATCAAAATGTCAAATTATGAACTAGAATATATCATGTAATGACTATCTCCATGGAACCTTTCAAAAATAGTTGTTTCTGCAAGTACCAAGTAGCAACTGCTGTTACTGTGTCTGTGCATCTGAGTCAGCGTGTGTCTCCCCATGAACATTACACGGCTAACAGAAAACTGTCCTGGTAGCATCTACAAAAGCTCCTGCTAGGACTCCAAGCCAAACTCCACACTCACCTCCAGAGGTGGAGACCCACCCCACTGCCACTGTCACTGTTTCCCATGGCTCTACTACATGTACAGTTAGAAAAGAATTGTTACTCTATGTGATTCTCATAATGTCTAAACCTAGGATCTTCAAACATTTTAGTAAGTATACCTTTTCATACTCTGTTAAGACATTTTTAGTAGTATACCATTTCATACTCTGTTAAGACAGTTTTCCATCTTGCGATGGCTATTCTTGGTTGTCAACTTGACTACATCTGGAATTAACGAAAACCTAAATGACTGGGTATACCTGTGAGGGATTTTTTTTCTTAATTAAATCATCTGAAGTAGAAAACCCCCTTCTAATCCAGATCTTTCGAGGTGGGAAGATCTCTGCCACACCTTCTGCTGGAAGCCTAAAGAACAGGGAGAAGGAAGCTCTCTCTGCCTGCTTATTCTTGCTCTTGCTACCAAGACCATCCCTTCATTAGCTTCAGAGCTCACTTCTTTGGGGCTCCCCATATACTGAAGGTCGGCTGAGATATTCTGCTTCGTAGACTGAACTACTGGATTCTTAGACCATCTGTTCATAGGCAGCTATTGCTAGATTAGCTGGCCCGCAGCCTGAAAATCATTTCATTTTATAAGTTCTGTTCTATTGATCCTGACTAATATTATTTTAAATGAGTTACATACCATATTTGAATACAAAAACGAGGTCAAAGTCAGTTCAGAACACGTTTTCCCAAGCCTCATGGGCTCCCCGGGTAGGGTCCTCTTACAGCAAACACTCCTGCCCTACATGTGCTTGGGTGACAGCAAAGTGATCACTAGAACTGGTGGTGTTCAACAACAGACACCCAAACCCAGAAGCAACGTGTGTACTATACGCTCTATTTTAGACCTTCTATTTATATCGCCATGTAAATTACTATAACAACTACAGATGGTGCTTACATTTTAACACTTGTCAACTATGTTTAGAGAAGTTCAAGATCACCATCATAGTACTAGCTTTAACCTGTTGTGTTAATGTATAAATTATATGCAATAAAATCCACCCCCTTTAAAAGGCACAAATGGGGAGTTTGATGGAGTATACATCACCACGGTCATGGCACAGAACAAGTCCACAAGACCCAAACAGCCACCCACACCATTTTTCTGTAAACTGCCTGCTCTCACTGACCAAGCCTGTCACACTTCTTCACCTGGCTCTGGAAGCTGACGTTCAACCCCTTGTTGACTGTTAAAGAACTTTTACACACTTCCATAAGTGACTTCCTTCAAACTGAGAGGAGTACAAGAATATAAAAGCCTTCAAGGAAACAGGAGTCTCTAAGGAGTGCAAGTCTAACCACACACGGCACAGAAAGTCTCTCCAGATGAGCGTAAAATTACACTCTTCTCTCCTTCACAACGACTCCAAATCAAGCAACGTCACGGCAACACTTGAAGCACAAAAAACAATTTAAAAGTTTCTTTACCTGCTCAATCCGATGTCTTGTCTGCAGATAAGGGTCGTATCTAGCACGAATAGCTCGCATGGAAGTTGGCTAAGTAAATAAGGAAAAAATATATTAAAGTCATAACAAATTAAAAAAATACTGAAGGAGTGAAGGGTTGTATTAAAATTAAACTACTCAAGGGATTTTAACACTAAAGCCATGCCTCATATCCCACCTTCCTTTCTCAGTTTTGGCAAGGTGCAGAACATCAGGTTAGTCCCTACCACACTGCTGAGGGTACCTCAACAGCAGGGCATCTTCTTGGTTTTCAGTCACCTTCTGTGGAAATGTAATGACATCCAAAGCATAGGGTGCACACACACCGATGGGCATACATACAAGAGAGTCATGTAGCAAAATGCTCTTTGCACAAAGCCTTTATTGTTACACAAGGGTTCTAATGGTTCAGCAAATTGTCTTGACGCCACTATCACACTGGAAACTACCGTGATGAAGCAGTTTCCTAGCATACAAGGACGATAAGCTTCTTTTTGGAACAGCAGCAGGTGGAAACTATTATAGAGACCCACAACTGGTCAGAATACAGAAAGTAAGTGATAGCGGAGTGGCTAACTCCAGCTGATACAACCTCTACACCAAACGCTCAGGGAGAGGTGGGCAGAAAACCAGGTCATGTCTTTTAGATGTGACAGGGATAAATACACTTACAAGGTCCCAACAAATGACTATCTGAACAAGACAATGACATTACCAGCTGACATGCCAACATGGATGGGGATTTCCTAAAGCCCTACCACTAGAAAATGAGCTACAGGCAATCGATGGTGCTGAGAAAGGGAGAATCAGTTTTTTCCAGGGACAAGCGCTCTGATCGATTATCTAATTCCCAAAGTCCTTGTGGTTAGGAAGTTGAGATAGGAATACTATTAAAAGGTTGAGGTCAATCTGAGTTATAAAGAGAAATGTCTAAAAAAAAAAACCACACACACACACACACACACAAAACACACACACACACATATATATATTCTATGCCTCAAATTCTTCACCATAAAACTGAGATAATCACAGTATCTTGTTTCCAAATACTGCTGAAAGGGTTGGAGTGGCAAAGCACTTGGGACAGTGGTCGGAAATAATAGTAAGAAATGCTCATGTTAGCACTGCTCCAGTGGCTTGGCACACATATGGTCAAATATCTGGCAAAAAGCTTTCTAATCAGGAAAAAAGCCCACACTTCTAAGAACGTTGGTACCTGTCATGCCACACTCTGGATCACAGCACTTAGTCAGGATTAAGTCTTTACCTCGTAGCCTGTGTAAGACTGGGTTGAGTACTCAAAATCCGAGTCAGGTCCTCCAGGGCAGTATCTAGACACAACAGAAAGGGAGGGCAGGTGAAATACTAGGTCCAACAGAAAATCCTGCTATCAAAGCGGCTTTGCCATCACCTCAAACAGCAGTCCGCTCTCGCAGCATTGTTTACCAACAAGCAAACAAGACAGTAAGTGAAGGAACATGACGACATTCGTGTCCAGAACACTGCAGGCAAAGATCTTTACATCTTAATGAGGGAGCCCAGTTTGTCCAGTTTGGATGATTCTATGCTTTCCTGGGGCCCATATTCAGGAAAATTTCCCTCCCATTTAATCTTCCTACTCAAGCCATGCATTTGTACCCATGAATTCTTCTCAATGCCTCAACTACAGAAATCTAACAGCTATTTATAAGAATAATTTAAAAACTTTGATATTTTTCTGGTCCAAATTCATTTTGAATTTGATGCTGGAATCCAGGAAGCTTGTTAGTCACAGATGTCCGTTATCCCAAGCTCATAACCTATGGTATTTCAGCACTGCAGCAGTGGTTGCTCCACTTTCAAAGTGCTGAAATACCTTACCAAAGCTGCGAGTCTATGCAGCAACATCTTAATATCATCAGCCTGCACTTGCAGGGCATTAGAAAATCTACTTACTAGTTTAACTGAAACACACACACCAACTTGTCAAAATCATACTTACACACATATATTCCCTGTAAAATTGATGTGTGGACATCTGTGAGGTTTGCACATCACAGCCACAACAGCAATCTATAAAAGAAAGATTAATTAAAAAGCTATCACTGAAAAATTAACACAGTTCTACAGAGTGGTTACCTTACGAGCGAGGGAAAGGAATGTAACTGGAGCTGCACATTAGGGTCTTCATGATATGAAGAGGGGAAAGATCGATGCAACCTGAAGAGAAATCTGGGTATCTCTCTCAAAATACGGATGGCGCTACACCCTAAAGCTGAATTCTTTTATACTGATAATATCTGAATTGTATATATGAGTTTTATAATTGGTTTTATGGTAAATACAGAATAAGGAACTGTTATTAGTAATTTGTGGTGATGGAGACTGCATCCAGAGTCTTTGAGCACTACTCCTCCACTGAGCTGTAAACCCAGTACTGGAAATTAATTTTTAAGGTTTGGATGAGTCTTATTCTCTCTCTAGTTTTTTTGCTAAAATATCGACAAAGGTCACTATATATATTAAACCTAATCATTATTATTCAAATTCCACAACACTCTAGATTTCAATCTATAGCAGAAAGCAGGGAAGTTAGGGACCAGACTGATCCAGAGTCTATGTGTAAAATCTCAGAGTACCTGACTGAGTCCAGGATGGGTGAGGGAAAGAGCCTGCTTGAGAAAAGGCTGGTAGCAAAGATTTTAAGGCTAGGCCGGGCTGTGGTGGTGCATGCATTTAATCCCAGCACTCGGGATGCAGAGGCAGTTGAATCTCTTTGAGTTCAAGGCCAGCCTGGTCTACAAGAGCTAGTTCCAGGACAGCTACACAGGAAAGCCCTGTCTCGAAAAACAAAAAACAAACAAAAAACAAAAGATATTAAGGCTATTAAGATATTAACACAGGAAGTAGCTGACCAGATAGAGCCACACTAAGGCTAACATGAGCAGGATTTCCTACAGACAGAGAGGAAGCTGTACGTGTAACAGAGAGAATCAGAATGAAGCCCAGGGCTGAAGAAACTAAAGTATTGTTCTCCAAATACAGTTGTTGACAGATCAAGACACCCTGAAACAGATGGAAGTGTGCTTATGTAAGCACACACATGTGTGCAGATTACCAAAAAGGCATGACCCAGCTCTAGTTACACAGAAGCAGTAGTTAAAGCAAACTGAGAAATGTGCTAGGAATGACAATCTTCACTATGAAGATAATGAAACCAAGGAAAGACAGGACAGGTATGTTCTGAGGAGCCATGGCAACCAGGTTCAGCAGGGATTCTGAACTGAGATGTTATTGAAACAGCAGGTGGTGAGAAGAAGACAGCAACGCACACAAGCTAAACTCCCGGGTTTTCATTTTTGTTTTTTAAGTTTTTGTGTGTGTACAAGTACTTGTTAATAACATATGTGCATCAGATTTGAAAGCACATTGTATGTAAAAATTGTGGGGTTCAACTGTCTACAAATATCAGAATCCAGAAGAGTAAGTCACTAAAGTAGCCAACACAGGCACTGGAAATGTCATATCCTGATCCAGACAGCATACCAAACATACTGGGTCATACGATGAACACAGACTTCAACTCTGGAACCCCTTTCCAATGAACCCTAATCCTGACCCTGCCCATTTCCCCTGGCCTCTCACACTCAGCGATCCTAGAGCCTCAATCCCAATTCAGCCCATAATGCTTTACAGAGATCAGGACAAGAGTTCCCAACACAGCCTTACATTTCTGAACTGCTATGCAGGCTGGACCTGGACTAACTTTCTCGAAACTTGTCCTGCTCATATCAGGACCCTATACAGGCACCTGAAATGGTTTCTTGTTATCTGGTTTCTTTGCCAGATGTACGTGACTGTTTACAAGCTAATCCTAAACAAGGTCCCTAGTTGTCTCAGATGAACTCAGTATGAGTTCAAAGGTCAGTGTGGTATCTACAGTGAGACTGTCTCAAAAAGAAAATCATCAATCAAGTGAACTCTGAGTTTCCACCCATCTGTGGCACTCCCTGCCTGCACCCTTCACGCCCCTCCTACCTCTGTGATCTCTTTCCTATTCCTTTCTTGTTCCCAACACTCTGAGCCCGACCCCTCCCCCATAATCCAAGCATACTCACAGGTCAGGAAAGCACCATGCTTTCTGCTGGGGCTCCCTTTTGCTGTGGGGACCCGTATCTCTGGACACCCATGCACTCCCTATTGGAGATTTACTCCATAATCATCACATATAAAACTACCCTGCTGGGGCTGGAGAGATGGCTCAGCGGTTCAGAGCACTGGCTGCCCTTCCAGAGGAGCTGGGTTCAAGTCCCAGCATGCACATGACAGCTCATGGCTGACTGTAACCCCAGCTTCAAGGGATCTGACACCCTCACACATACATGCAGGCAAACATCAATACACATACAATAAAAATAAATTAAAAAGCGAAACAAAAGGAAAGAAAACCCTACCCTGCACCATGATATGATTTTTAGAAGTACCAACTGGAAGCTATCAGCAATAAGAGGGTCAGCAACAGTTGTTATAGTGCTAAGTGACCGAGCCTCAATCTTTAAAGACACTACAAAAACTGCTTTAAGCATACTGGCTGGCTTCCTTTCCCTTTCAGCATCGCTGCACCCCTCTTCACTCGAGCACACAGAACGACAGACTTCAGGAGTCTGAGCTCCCCACCCCACCTCGTCATCGCCACCACCAGTTCTCCAGCTCAGCCACTTACCCCACTGGCAGTCCTGATGGGTTTGGCCCTTAACTTGGGAATCAGGGCCTTTCGATAGTGAGGAGGGACCGCAGCGATGATGTCCACCAGGCGGGGCTGGGATGAAAGGCCATACTTGGAAGCTGTCTTGGTTTTCACTCTGAAACCCAAGCATTTAGAGTTATCAAGATCACAGCACTTCAGGCACAAGTTACTGACAGAATGATGTGTACACATAACATCTGGCCCTGCTCTACCCTTCACTGGGGGCAAGAGCGGCTTAACAACCTATACACTAAGGAAACAAAGGTCAAAATCTGTTAGTAAGCACCCTGCTTTCCTTTAACCCTAAACACTAGGAAGTAAAGCAGGACTGTGGGCCCAGGATAATGGCATAGTGAAGGTCTCTTTCCAAACCTTTCCACCCTAAAGAACTACTCTGAGCTAACTACCTTTTCAGTCTCGCTGTTGACATTTGGGACTGTGTGTAGACTTTGCCATGTGTCCCCAGGAAGAAATCAACCCAATCAAGAACTACTTCCTTGGATAAAATATAATATATAAAAGCAACAACAAATCAAACCAGAATACAAATTCTAGAATCTACCTTACCTATTAAAAAACAAGAGCTAGTTCTAGGACAGGAACCAAAAGCTACGGAAAAACCCTGTCTCGAAAAATCAAAAAAAAAAAAAACAAAAAAACAAAAAAACAAAAACCAAAAAACAAAACAATTCTGTCTCCTCCTACCTATGACCCTATCTATAACCCCAAGAGTATCTTCTGTTCAAATAATTACTTTAATTCCTAAACCCCTCTTCCATTTGTCTTGCTATACCCAGGTTAGCTTCGGACTCAAAATTCTCCCTCTGCCCCTGAATGCTGAGATTACAGATGCGTGGTGTATCCAGCTTATCCCTTTATCTTTTCTACAATTTGACCAGCTTTGCTTTTCTTTGTGCCCACTAGCCAAATCCTACCGGTGGCATTGTCTTCTAATTGATCTACCTAGACAAAATCTGTGGGCTGCTCACAATGTTTTCAGCTAACTGAATAGCTAGCACGCACAGGCAACTATCCGCATATGTGGTATGTCAGGTGTAAGCCACAGTCCTTTCTTGTGATGTGTTGTGGCTAAGCTCATACACATACACCACAGGCAAGGGCTGCTTCCCGAATACAGGAAGGGACTTTAACATGTGCTGGGGAAATTAGGGAAGACAGACCAGAGAAGCGCTCAGGTCTCAAGCAGTAGACACAGGGATGTCACTCTAAGACATTGTAGGAAAAGCTTTAGACTAGAATGCTTTCAGAGTCACAAGAGGACAATTATGACTCACTTATTCCTTTAGCAAATGCTTTCTAAGCACAGTGTTCAAAGGAAAAGGTTGGGTACAGCCACCTTAAGAAACGGAGAACTGGTCTACAAGAGGTCATGGATGTGGTGATTACATGACATAGTGGGGAGAACCCTTTCTCTGTGAACATATATAAAGAACAAATGCAGTAAAGAAAATAAGGAGCAGAGATGAACTCAATCGAGAGTGTACCAAAGATCAAGGTGAACACGAATGTGTGGTAGAGATGGCTGGGAGGAGATAAGGGCACCAAAGTGCTTCCAAGCAGACAGGAGAAAATGGGATGTGAGGTGATGGTGCAAAGGAATAAATGGGCTTTGGTTCCAAATCGCCATCTGTCAAGGATTACTCCCCCCTGGATGACTTACCGCCTCCACCTCTCAGATCACCCGTCTGTCAGTGAGGATGACACCTGCACCCAGCCCATACTGCTTTCATTTGGTTTTTAACTTTGTTTTTTCTTCTTTTTTTAGTTTTTCAAGACAGGGTTTCTCTGTAGCTTTGGAGCCTGTCCTGGAACTAGCTCTTGTAGACCAGGCTGGCCTCGAACTCCCAGAGATCCGCCTGCCTCTGCCTCCCGAGTGCTGGGATTAAAGGTGTGTGCCACCACCGCCCATCCAAGTTTGTTTTTTCAATACACATGTGCATGCCTGTGTTCATGTGCCACTGCGGCAGTGTAGAGGTCAGAGGACAGCTTTTGGGAGTTGGTTTCCCCCATCCCCTACACTTTCACCTACTAGACCATCTTGCTGGCCCCTTGTGTGGCTAATTTTATGCCAATTTGACATAGGTTAGAATCATCTGAGAAGAGGGAATCCCAGCTGAGAAAATGCCTCCAATAAGATTGGGCCGTAGGCTATCCTGTAGTATAGTTTTTTTTTTCTTTTTTTGTTTTTTTGGGACAAGGTTTCTCTGTAGCTTTGGTGGAGTAGTTTCTTTTTTTTTTTAAATATTTATTTATTTATTATGTATACAATATTCTGTCTGCATGTATTCCTGCAGGCCAGAAGAGGGCACCAGACCTCATTACAGATGGTTGTGAGCCACCATGTGGTTGCTGGGAATTGAACTCAGGACCTTTGGAAGAGCAGGCAATGCTCTTAACCGCTGAGCCATCTCTCCAGCCCCTAGTTTCTTAATTAGTGTTTAAGATGGCTGTACCTAACCTCTTCTACCATGCTTAGAAAGCATTTGCTAAAGGAATAAATGAGTTGTAATTGTCCTTTTTTGGCTATGAAAGTATACCATTCTATAGTTTTTCCTCCAGCTCATTAAGCCTCTGGGCTGATGATCCGGTTCAATAATAAAGCAGGCTGAACACACCATGGGGAGCAAGCCAGTAAGCAGCACCTTCTTTGGCCACTGTATCAGTTCCTGCCTCCAGGTTCCTGCTTTGAGTTCCTGTCCTGACTTCCCTCAGTGATAGAGCTTGACCTGAGAGTTGAAAAAAAATGAAAAAAACCCTTTCCTCCAAAGGTTGCTTTTGGTCATGGTATTTCATCATAGCAACAGTAACCCAAACTAAGAAATTAGTAGCAGGAAGTGGGGTATTGCTGTGACAGACCTGATCATGTTGTTTTGGTAGGATTGTGGAAGGACTTGGAATTTTGGCCTGGAAAAGCCACTGAGAAGTTAAGAGCTCAGTGGACTGTTTTGTAGGAGCGTAGAAGATAAGCACACTGAGAGCAATGCAGAATATGGAGGCCTGGCTTGCGAAGTTTCAGAGGGAAGTCAAGACTCTACCTGGCCATTTGTGTGACAAATATGTGGTGTCTAGTGGAAAACTCAGCTACGAATAACAAGAGACCAGAATTGCTAAATTAAACCTTTGTTTTGTTGGAGCAATGGATGCTGGTTGGCTGGGGCTGAAGAACCAGCTGTGATTAAGAAGAGACCAGCATCACTGAGATAAAGTCTACTGGGAAGTGTTTCCCCAGAGTTAGCACATGCAAACTGTGTTCAAAGGTAGCCAAGGTCGGGGCTGGAGAGATGGCTCAGTGGTTAAGAGCATTGCCTGCTCTTCCAAAGGTCCTGAGTTCAATTCCCAGCAACCACATGGTGGCTCACAACCATCTGTAAAGAGGTCTGGTGCCCTCTTCTGGCCTGCAGACATGCACACAGACAGAATATTGTATACATAATAAATAAATAAATTTTTTTTTAAAAAAAAAAGGTGGCCAAGGTTGTACTTTGTGCTGGCAGTCAAACCTGGTCACGTGTATCCCAAGTAGTACAGGTTTTGAAGCCATGAAACAATCGTGGAAAGCAATTGAGGCTTGGCACTATGAGAGGTCAGTGGTGAAGGTATACCCAGCATAGTAGTGGAAACCCCAGGATTGAAGGGGCCATGAAAAAGCTGAGGCTTGGCACCACGAAGAGAGCCCAGGAAAGGCTACTGGTTAAAGTGCAGCCCAGTTGTAGAAGACCTCAACATTTTGAAGATCCCAGTACCATGAGGTGATCACCAAGAACAGCAGAAGCCGTGGAGTGGAGCCAGCCAGACCCTAGAAGGCGAGCTGTGTGTGCTGCAGAGGGCGGAGCTAGAGAAGGGGGCCAAGTACCCCGGAGGAGCCCAGAAGGTCATGAGTGAATCCCAGACATTGGACATTGAATTATTTACATTATTCAGATTGGGACTGTGCCTTGGTTCTTCCCTCTTGAAATAAAAAAGTATTTAACTTAATTTTGATTTCTACAGGAGCCCATAGTTGAAAGACTTGAACTTTTAAAAGGGATTTTAGATTTTTAAGGAGAATGAACTTTTAATCTGCTTGAATTGTAAAGATGGTGCAACTTTAAAGTTATTTATGTTTTATAGTGTGATATTAGTATTGGTGTGCCATCTGAGGGATAAGTGAGAAAGAAAAGGTTCTAAGTAAAAAGTGTAGGCAATCTCCGTTTACAGAAAAGTGTTGTGCTTATGTGTCAAGCTGACAAGCAAGATGTGACTGTCTCGCCGCAAAAGGTTAGCCACCGAACCACGTGGCTAACATGGACAAGAATAATGGGCTAATATAGGTTATAAGAGTTAATAAGAAGCTTGAGCTAATGGGCCAATCAGTTTATAATTAATGTAGACCTCTGTGTGATTTCTTTGGGGCTAAACGGCTGTGGGACCTGGTGGGACAGAAAACGTCAGTCAACAGAATGGTGCCCACATGGACAGCTGCAGCCACATAAAGCCTGAGAGAGCCCAGGAAGTAAATCTAGACAGAAAAGAATAGAGTTAAGCACGGCTTATTGATAGCAGCATTTTCCTGGGTGGGCTCTGCTTGCTTGAGGCAAGCACTCTCATTTAAGAGAGGCTTCCTGACTCAGTTTTAGCTGCAAAACCTTGCAGCTCTTTTTAGAGGTCCTGCCACAAAACACTTGAATGGTGTTGATGCAAATTTTTTGGTGGTGGCAGGGACCTTGAAACACTGTAAAGTTGTGGTAATAAACAATAGCTATGGCTGGTACCTCTACCATGAGGTTGAAATCTCATAAAGCTAAGGAATGGGCTGGATCCAGCCATCAAAGCCACGACTTTAATCCTAGCCATATCATTTAGCAAATTGAAGACTCATGTAGTTAGAAAAAGAGAGATGCTGTAAAGATAGTTTCAGAAGAAAAAGCCTCTAAACAGTTTAGTGTGTTTAAAAACAAATACAGGCTTGGGAGAGAAAAGAAAAAAGGTTAAAGTCCTTAAAATAAAAAAGAAAGAGTAGTTGGGTGTGGTGGCACACACCTTTAATCCCAACACTTGGGAGGCAGAGGCAGGTGGGTCTCTGTGAGTTCAAGGACAAAGTTCAAGGTCTACAGAGTGAGTTCCAGGACAAAGATACACAGTGAAAACCTGTCTCAAAAAGCCAAAAATTAAAAATAAAAGAAATAAAGTTTAAAATAAAGCCACATAAAGATGGAAAACACAAAGAGAATCTGGATACTGTATGTTATTATGTTCTCTTTGAATTGTTTGAATGCTGAGGAAGGAGCAACAGCTGCTAAAAGATATTTGCTTATAAATGCTGCTGAATTAATCCAAGATAGGTATTTTGTAAATGCCTTGACTTCAAAATTGAAGTAAAAAACGATATGTTACTTTGGAGAAGAGGTTTTGCTTTTGTTTCTACAGGAAATAAGAGGCTGTACATTTATTTTGGGTTAATAAAAATAAGGTTTTTTCAAGGACGACCCCCTGAGAAATCTCCGAAAGGAGTGGATGGCCCAGATGTCTGAGTTCAACACCCAAGACTGCTGGCTGAGATGATCAAGCCTCACAGGATATTCCACTCAGGACTTGATCACAATTCTAAATTTTCTTTAGGTCACCATAAGATTATCAGCACCCCCAACCAGGAGGAAGTAGCCTGAAAAACTAAGCCCACATTCTCCCAAAATGGACTATGGATATTTTCCTTTGTTTAGAATGTTGGTTACAAGTTGTTATGGATAATGGTACAGAGAAAAGCTAAACAAAGGATATTAGATTCAGAGTTCTTGTTCTTTAAAAAAAAAGTGGGGGGGGGGGGTTCTGTGGGACAAGGTTTTACCCTGTAAACATTTGTTTCTTGTACTTGTTTAATAAAATGCTGATTGGCCGGTAGCCGGGAGGAAGTATAGGCGCGGTGACCATGCAGGAAGTAGAGGTGGGACAATGAGAACAGAAGAATTCTGGGAAAAAGGATTCTGCAGTCTGCAGCTGTGATCCAGACACAGAGCAAGCAAGATGTGACTGTCTCGCTGCAAAAGGTACTGAGCCACATGGCTAACATGGACAAGAATAATGGGCTAATATAAGTTATAAGAGTTAATAAGAAGCTTGAGCTAATGGGCCAATTAGTTTATAATTAGAGAGAGAGAGAAATGGTCTATAAGTTTGAGCTATAGGCAAGCCTGTCAGGCATTTACTGATGGGGGAGGGTCCAGCCTATTGCGGGTACCACCCCTGGGCTGATGGCCTGGGTTCTATAAGAAAGGCGGAGCAAGTCATGGGAAACAAACCAGTAAGCAGCACTCCACTATGGCCTCTACATCAGTTCCTGCCTCTGGGTTCCTGCCCTGTTTGAGTTTCTGCCTGCCCTGATTTCTCTCAGTGACAGATGGTACCTAGAAGTGTAAGCCAAATAAACCCTTTCCTCCCCAAGCTGCTTTGGTAATGGTGTTTCATCACAGCAATAAAAACTCAAACTAAGACACCCCTCATCAAGTTCCTGAGAGGATTAACTCAGCCATTACCTGCACTGCCCTTGTACCAGTGCCTGAGATACTGGGAGTACCCCATAAAGATGGAGGCAATTAGATTAGGAGGCTCGGACACAGCTTACTCATTGTGAAGGACATGATAGGACAAGGCAGAAATCTCCGATTCTTAATGACTACACAGAAAACAGGTAGCGCAGGATCAGTTAACACAACTCTCCCACTTGGCATAGCGGGGCATGCTGGTAATTCCAGAACTTGGAAGGAAAAGGCAAGAGGAATGGCTTAAGTGTGAGGAGATCTTGGGCTTCAAAGTGAGGCCATGTATCAGACAGTTAGACAGACAGCCTGTTACTTAAGAACAAAACTGCAAGATTGCCCACTTATAGCTGCACTTACTTATTGAGATCGATGTCTCTCCCATGTTCGTGGGCATCAATCAGCTGCTTGATAACATCTCCTATAGTCAACAGCATCAGCTCAGCAGGGCTGAGATCTCCTGTAAAGATTTTAACAGCAGCAAAAGTCTCATCAACATTTTTTACGTTTATTTATTTATTCGTATATATGTACATATGTAACACATGTATACACATGGGCATGCGCATGCAATAAAGTATGGAGGACGGGAGTTGGTTCTTTCCTTCCACTGCATGGGTTCTTAGCTTATCAGGCTTGGTGGAAAGTGGCCTTACCACAGAGCCATCTTGCCAGCCCTCAGTAAAGATTTAACAATCTTACTTAGTAATTTTCCTTCCAAAATCATCTCAAGAACAGCTCAGGGGCATCTAATTCTAAAATAATTTCAAACATGCCAAACACATAGCTCAAGAGGAGGAGACACTAAATCTGTATTGTTCACAATCTGAACATCTTTTGTATTTTCAATTAATGAGCCTCTCAAAAACAAACAAACCAAAAAACAAAACAAAACAAAAATAACAACAAAAAAACCAAACCAACATTATCTGTATGTGGGAAAAGCTCCTTTTAGAAGCCCAGGACTGAGAGGATATAGCAGACAGATACAGGAAAGAAGAAAGATAACTGCAGGAACAATCATGTACGGAAAGAACCTACGAGTGCAGGAAGGGGCCAGAGTAACTGAGTGTCTAGCCCTTCACTGCAGAGTGGCAATGATGAACACCGTAAGCCCACAGAGAACACTGAGATGCACTAACTCAATCTCAGACAGTGTGAGGGAAACAGAGCAGGAACTTGCCTGTCCCAGAATGCACTAACTCAACCTGAAGAGACTCAGGAGAAAGGACAGGACCACCTGCCCATTCCACAAAGATGTAATGAAGGGCCTTTGGCTGTCTTCTCATTATACAGTTCAGGCTGACTTGAATTTGCTATTGGTTCAAGCAGGCCTTGAACCTATGATTTTTCTGCTTCAGTTCTGAAATTATACTGCATGGACTACCTTGTCTGGCCTATCGAAGGATCTAGCCACATTTCTAAGACACCATCTGTAGACTTTCATGGCCTTGTCTCGGCAGCCCCTCTTTCATCCACAGAAACAGGAGATGCTGCTGCATGTCCTATCATCTTACAGCCACACTGTCACAAATGGCTCAGCCAAACCAGGATAATCTCAGCTCTTTTTCCTAAGGGCCAGCGGAGCCTATCTTTTACCAGCTGATAAGAATGGTGTGATGTCTTAGCTTGGGTGATAGCAACGACCATGCCTTCTGCCTGCTGGTGTAAAATAAAGAAGTGATCATAGAAGTGTGGCTAAGGAGGCCATGGAATTTACTGAGACCTTTCATCCAGTCCCATCTGAAACTCACTATCACACTGGAAAGCTGGTATTGCTATCCCATTTTATAGATGTTAAAAAATAGATCAAGCAGGGTTAAATCCCAGGTCCCTGTCTTCTCACCATAGTGTGCACTGTGTACCACACTGACTTAATGAGGCAAAGCTACAGACAAAACAACAAGAGAAAAGTCCACGTGCAGTCAAAGAGTAAATGCTTCCCCAGCACTTCTCAGTTCTACAAAGGTGGCCCAGAGACCGTGTACCAGAGGTGGACTTGGGGTGTGGGGTGAACACAGATGACATAGCATCCTGTCAGCTTGTACAGCCATATTCTCATACCCCCATCTGACTTCACTGAGAGGGCAGGAAGCTGTGTAGTGCGAAGTTTTACTCTTTTGGCTTTCTGTGGAGGCCTTTCACTCAGCTCCCAAATAAATCACACACGGAGGCTTATTCTTAGTTATGACTGGCTGACCTTAGCTTGGCTTGTTTCTTGTCAGCTTTTCTTAAATTATTCCATCTACCATCTGGGATTTCCTTTTCTTTCTTCTGTATAACTTCCTTTCACTCTTACTCAGTGGCTAGATAACTGGCCCCTGAAGCCCTCCTCCCCTTGTTCTCTCTTCTCCTCATTTCTCCTTCTATTTATACTGTCTGCCAGCCCCGCCTATCTGTGCTCCTGCCTCACTATTGGCCGTTCAGCTCTTTACCAGGACCTTCGGGTGTTTTAGAGAGGCAAAGAATCACAGTTTCACAGAGTTAAACAAATGCAGCATAAACAAAAGCAACACACCTTAAAATAATATTCCCCAACAAGGCTGGGCTGGTAACACAAAGATGTGTAAAACTTCCAGGAAACAAAGAGGATGGAACAGCGCCAGACATTACAACTACCTGTTCTGGTGAAAGGAGACCTATCTAACTTGAACACAGGCTGCCTGAACAGGGTTCAATAAAAACACAGAACACTGGCCACTATGCAAAGGCATAAAAGGTGTTAACAACGCTCTAACTTAAGAAATGAAAGCAGTTTTTAAAGAAAGAGAGGTTATCAATATAAACAAAAGGGGGGGAAAAGATACAATCAATTTGGATTCTAAACAAAAGGCTTTTGAACAGTACATTAAAAATCCACATATGTGAAGACCTGAGTTCGAATCCCAGCACCCATGTTAAAAGCTAGACATAGCGACATTAATACCTATAAACCTAGAATGTGTGGCAAGATTGCTGGTGCTTGCTGGTTGCCAGCCTAACTCCAAGTTTAGTGACAGATCGTGTCTCAAGGGGTAGGGTGGAGTGTGACAGAACAGAACATTAGAACTCCTCCTCTGACCTGCGCTCCCACATACATAAGTGCAAACACCACACTTCTCTACCCATACAAAACAACAACAACAAAATAAAACCTACAAGATGCAAAGAAAACCTTTAAGCTGACAGGCAGCAGACCTGACCCAACAGACAAATCTCAGAAGACAGATGCAAGAGTTGACAAAAATAAATGTACACGAAAGCAAAAATGGTAGAGGGAATGACAGCAAGAAAACAAATGTAAGAGGTGATTTCAAAATAAGAACTAAAATTAGAAAACAACCTTCCTCAAGACCCTGCAATACCACTTTTGGGTATATATCCAAAGGATGCTCACGCGTACCACAAAGACATGTGCTCAACTATGTTCACAGCAGCATTGTTTGTCATAGCCAGAACCTGGAAACAACCTAAATGCCCCTCAATCGAAAAATGGATAAGGAAAACATGGTACATTTACACAATGGAGCACTACACAGCGGAAAAAAACAATGACATCTTGACATTTGCGGGCAAATGGATGGATCTAGAAAACATCATATTGAGTGAGGTAACCCAGACCCAGAAAAACAAATATCGTATGTACTCACTCTTAAGTGGCTTTTAGACATAAAGAAAAACCAACCTGCAGTCCATAATCCCAGAGAACCTAGACAACAATGAGGACCCTAAGAGAGACATACATGGATCTAATCTACATGGGAAATAGAAAAAGACAAGATCTGAGTAAACTGGGAGCAGGGGACCTTGGGAGAGGGCAGAAGGGGAGGGGAGAAAAGGGAAGGGAGTGGAGAAAAATATATAGCTCAATAAAAACAATTAAAAAAAAAACCACAAGAACAAAATAAAAACTAAGGTGTTGGTGACTGTTAAAGCCAAAAGAGTAAAGTTGTGTGGCCTGATCACCTCAGAAGGAACAAGTTATAACGCGACAAGATCAAATCAATCTAGTGCATGTTGTGTTTGGTGCGACAAGAATACAGGCCATGCTGTTTGGAAGGGAAATTCCAGTTAATGCCAAGAAGCAGTGACCAACAACACACTTAGTTTTCATTTGATGCCGGGGGGTCAAGGGCTCACCATGACCAGTCGGCTCCACACATTAAGTATAAATTTAGACGACACAACTTCAAAATGGCTGGGTAAAGGTTCAGTTCCCAGCTATTGTTCTGACAGCAGACAAGCATTATCAGAACAACGGCTCAAGATGGTCTGCAGAGCTAGGAGTGGAATCTATTACAAATACTAAAAAAAAATGTTTTTTTTTCCTTTCTTTCTTTCTTTTTTTTTTTTAATGACCTCATTCTGTTGAAAAACCTGCACAACATTGCTCCAGGCCATTCCGGGGGTAAAACAAAAGGGAGCAAGTCCACGTAAAGCTGTTGCGCAAACTGCGTGGATAATTCCTACTTTAAGGAAGGGCCGACGCCTTTCCTACTTTAAGATTTAAAAACCAAACCAAACCAAACCACCAAATAAACACGTCCAATCAGTCGCCACAAATGAAACTGCGACGCCTTAAACCCACTCCCCACCTTAAAGCCTCTGAGACCTATCTTGGAATAACGGTACCATCCACCCAGCTACACAAAAGACACCAAGCAGCCCCTTCCAAAGAGGAAGAGAGGAGAGGCTGTTGGACACAAAGCACACAGATAAAGATAGGCCAGCCGACCCCAGGGCGCGGGGGTCCTCAGGGAGGAGAAGTCCTTGGACGTGTGGGGTTCATCCAGGTCTTGCGGGTCATCCATTGCCGCCTCCCTTTCCCCTTCGTCCCGCTTTGTCTTTTTGGCACCTTTCCTCTTCTGCTTCATCAGTACGCGTTGTAGGGGGACGGCGCCACGTTACCGTAGCTCGGACTGCGGAGGAGCCGAGAAGCCGTAAAGAAACCCGGGACTGTCGTGAAAGCACAGCGATTGTACCAGAAAGCTCTTCCCAGAAGGCGGCGCGCGGAGCCCCGCCCTGTCTGGGTGGCGGCTCGCTGTTCACTCGGACTGGGAGGGGCCGTGCGTTGCGTTCTGATTCTGAGGGAGGATGGGGAATTATTTTGGAACAGCCAGCTAGCCCTGGCTGGTACCGACCGGACAGTTTATTTAAAGCAGCTGCTCTGAGAAGCTGGGACGAGTGTGAGGTGTAACCTGAGTTCTTAAAGCAAAAGCCTGGGCTCTGACAATTTCCTCAAGTGATGCTGCGACACGTGTCACCAGCAGAGCCAACCATGTTGGGAAGACGAACAGATAAAGGAGACCAAGGACCCCCCCCCCCCCCCCCACACACACACACACTTCACCCTCCTCCCCACATCCACACCCAAGCCTGTCTTTTAGGGGTGTTGATATAAGCGTTAGTTTTTAAAGGTTATGGAAGAAATGAGGGCAGGAACCACGAGGTATGCTTTGTTTAAACAATCCTGGAGAAGGTGTGCTCTGGTTGATCAGTGTCTCAGTTCTGCTTTGCAAGGTGGTCAAAGTCTTTATTACTGATATCCCTCCAGGAGATCCAAGATAATCACTTACTGCCCCAGGGCACTGCTAAGGGCCCTTAGATGGTCAGGAGTCTGCCCTTTGAGGCTCTGTTTTCTCTGGAGTTAAGATGACTGCAGGTTTAGGACTACGATTTGTTTTTGTGCCTTCAGCCAGAGTAAAGGAGACAAATAGACACAAATAGACACAGAATGAAGACAGAAAACAGGCGGTTATCCTGTACTTAGTTACTTGTGGTCTCAAGTGGGGATTCAATGCTTGTTTTCTTGTCTTTGTTTTTTCCTCCAAAGGAGCGTGGGAAGTGCCTGTTTCAAGAATGCAGATGTGAGTGGTCCTTGCAAGGAGGAACTCAGGCACAGCACACAAAGACTGGATAGAAATCCCACACACCATGAGATTCAACCTTCACTGTAGTGAAAGCTACGCTCTAGTTTTCCTGAAAGACACTAGGCAAGAAGCAAATATCAACTTGATCTTGCAAGCTCTGCAGTCTATAGCTTCCCTGAGTCTCAGATAAATGACACGACACGTCTTTCTTGATAACTGTTCCGAAAACACTGATGAAGCAAGCCAGTAAGCAGTACTCTCCATGGTTTCTGCACCAACTCTTGCCTCCAGGTCTCTGCCCTGTTTGAGTTCCTGTTCTGTCTTCCTTTGGAGATGAACTATGATGTGAAAATATAAGGCAAAGCAACCCTTTCCTCCCCAGCTTGCTTTTGGTCATGATGTTTCATCTCAGCAATAGAAAGTCTAAGATAGACTCCAGTGTCATCAAGGTGTGGGAACCAAATAAAGCAAGAGATTATTGTGCCTCAAACAAGGGTAGAAAGCCATGGAAATGGTAAGACTTGTTCAGGTTCTGAAAACGTTTTTGATGACTTCAATAGGTCATCCACTCAGAGTGGGATCGTGTGTGTGTGCGGGGGTGGGGGGTAGACATCAATATCAAGTGTGAGACCACAGCTTTTGGAGCAAGAGGAACATATAGTTGTCATTATCTGATATGAGGTGTCTGTAATGATCTGTTCTATCTCTTTAAGAGACAGGCCATACCCACTTTCTCCTCTGTCCCCCTAAGGCAGGCTGATCTTCAGCTTCCAGCCTGAGTTCTTCCCTTTTCCCTCTCCCCTAGAAGAGGCAGCTTTTCTCTCTTCTCTTCTCTCTCTCTCTCTCTCTCTCTCTCTTTCTCTTTCTCTCCTCTCTTCTTCTTCTCCCCCTTCCCAAACTTTCATAACCCACTAAATAAATATTCAGCCTCACTCTGCATGGCATACCTATCAGTCTGTCTGTCGTCGGCCACTGCCATGTGGCTCGCTGCCGGGAACCACCACCTTGGGAGACCTGTGGTGTGATCTTGTGCACTGTCCCTACCTGGGACTGGCTGCTCTTGGGACTGCTACCCCCTATCTGCCACCACATGGCCCGCTGCCTGTTGCTGCTTGGGAACCTGCAGCGTTTCTGCCACTGCAGCTACTTGGGGATTCCGCAGCATTTTAATTAATCCATCTCAGTGTCCAGAGGGCCTGACTTTGGGTCTGTTGTGTTTGGGATGCCTGGTGAGGGGCAGACCCTGAAAGAGATTGTAGATTGAGATCCCAGTTGAGAGATTTAGATGTCTGGTGAAGTTTAAAGTTGTGAAACAGGGTAAAAGAAGAGGCTGAAGCCTAAGCCTTGGGGTGTTCTATTAGCAGATCAGAGACAAGACTGGTAACCAACAATGAAACTGGCCGGGTACAGGAGGTGGGAGGAGAACCAGGAGAGTGTGGGAGACCTAGGAGCCAAGCCAATGTCAAGGAGCAGGGAGTTACCAGCGGGTCAGACACTACTGAGGAGTCAAGGACAGTGAGGACTGAGTTGATCAGGATCATTGAGGGACAGTGATGAGAAAGAACAGTTAGGAATGGTCCCAGCTTGATTGGTGTAGGTTGATGTGATTGCTAGTCTTCTTTATCATCATGACATAGTTGGAAGAGAACTTCAATGAAGAATTGCCTCCATCAGAATTGCGTGAGGGCCATTTTCTTGGTGGTTAATTGATGGAGGAGGGTCCAGCTCACTTGCCTGGTACCAATCCTGAGCAGGTGGGACTGGGCTGTATAAGAATAAGACAGGTAGCTGAATGTGAGCTTGGGAGTAAGCCAATAAGTAGCATTCCTCCATAGTTTCTGCTTCACTTCCTGCTCGAACTCCTGCCCTGACTTTCTTCATTGTTGGACTGTGACTTAGAAGTATAAGCCAAATGAACTGTTTCCTCCTGAAGTTGCTCTGGTTAGGGTATTATCACAGCAACAGAACCCCACTAGGATAGTTCATAATCGATACAGAGGTGAGGGTTGAGAAAATTTGTCATAAGGAAGGATTGATAAATGGGGTAGTAGTAGCTGGCAAGGAACCTGAGATTAAGGGGTGATACAAAATGGCAGTGCAGAGTGGTGATGGGGCACTGGAGTGGGGAGCAGTCATGGGAGTAGGGTGTGATGACACTATGTGCAAATTCTTTCATTGGCGTTGATACTTTTCTTGAGTTCAGTGGGAATTCAGCCTGGCAGGGTGACCAAACCTCTAACCAGCCTAGCATTCAGATGTTAAGAACTGTCATAAACCAATAAAACCAAATCGAAGACCTGGATATTAGTCCACACACATTCAGACACCTGATTTTTGACAAAGAAGCAAAAAAAAAAAAATCAAATGGAAAAAAGAAAGCATATTTAATAAATGGTGCTGGCATAACTGGATATCACCATGTAGAAGAATGAAAATAGACCCATATTTATCACCATGCACAAAACTCAAGTCCAAAAGGATCAAAGACCTCAACATAAAGCCAGCCACAGTGAACCTCATAGAAGAGAAAGTGGGAAGTACACTTGAACGCATTGGTACAGGAGACCCACACTTCGTAAATATAAGTCCAGTAGCACAGACACTGAGAGAAACAATTAATAAATGGGACCCCCTGAAACTGAAAAGCTTCTGTAAAGCAAAAAACACAGTCAGCAAGACAAAATGACAGCCTACAGGAGGGAAAAGATCTTCACTAACTGATGTGGGTGTCCCCTCTGTGTTCTGTGATTACCACTAATGTGATTACCATTAAAGAAACTGCCTTGGCCTGTTGATAGGGCAGAACTTAGGTAGGCGGGGAAGATGGAACTAGATGCTGGGAAAAAGAAGGTGGGGAGAGAGATGCCATGCATCTGCCAGCCAGAGATGTGCTGAAACTTCGCTGGTAGGCCATGACCTCATGGTGATACACAGATTAATGGAGTTGGCTTAAATTAAGATGTAATAATTAGCCAATAAGAAGTTAGAACTAATGGGCCAAGCAGTGTTTTAAATAATACAGTTTCTGTGTGGTTACTTCAGGGCTAAGCTAGCCAGGCAGCCTGGACAAACAAGTGCCTCCTCCAGCAACTAACCCCACATCAGACAGAAATCTGATCTTCAAAATATACAAAGAACTCAAGACATTAAACATCAAAAGAACACATAATCCAATAAAAAAATGGAATATAGACCTAAACAGAGAACTCTCAACAAAGGAATCTAAAATGACTGAACGGCACTTAAGTAAATGCTCAGCATCCTTAGTCATCAGAGAAATGCAAATCAAAACAACTCTGAGATTCCATCTTACACCTGTAAGAATGGCCAAGATCAAAAACACTGATGACAACTTATGCTGGAAAGGTTGTGGGGAAAAGGGAACACTTATGCACTGCTGGTGGGAATGCAAGCTGGTACAGCCCTTGGATGTCAGTGTGGTGATTTCTCAGAAAATTAGGAAATAACCTTCCTCAAGATCCAGTAATACCACTTATGGGTATATATCCAAAGGATGCTCAATCGTGCCACAAGGACCTGTGCTCAACTATGTTCATAGCATCTTTGTTTGTCATAGCCAGAACCTGGAAACAACCTAAATGCCCCTCGACTAAAGAATGGATAAGGAGGGGCTGGAGAAATGGCTCAGTGGTTAAGAGCATTGCCTGCTCTTCCAAAGGTCCCGAGTTCAATTCCCGGCAACCACATGGTAGCTCACAACCATCTGTAATGAGGTCTTGTGCCCTCTTCTGACCTACAGATATACACACAGACAGGATATTGTATACATAATAAATAAATAAATATATAAAAAAAAGAATGAATAAGGAAAATGTGGTACATTTACACAATGGAGTACTACACAGCAGGAAAATAACAACATCTTGACATTTGCAGGCAAATGGATGGAGCTAGAAAACATCATTTTGAGTGAGGTAACCCAGACCCAGGAAGACAATTATCACATGTAATCACTCATAAGTGGTTTTTAAACATAAAGCAAAGAAAATCAGCCCACAAATCACAATCCCAGAGAACCTAGATAATAATGAGGACCTTAAGTGAGACATACATAGATCTAATCTACATGAGAAGTAGAAAAAGACAAGATCTCCTGAGTAAATTGGGAGCATGGGGACCTTGAGAGAGCGTTGAAGGGGAAGATAGAAGTAGGGAGGGGAGCAGAGAAAAATGTAGAGCTCAATAAAAAATCAATTAACAAAAAAAGAACTGTCATAAATAAACCAGGTGTCTCTAACAGCTTCCCAACCTAATATATATATATTACTTTTTCGAGACAGGGTTTCTCTGTAGCTTTGGAGCCTGTCCTGGAACTAGCTCTTGTAGACCAGGCTGCCAGACAGAGATCCGCCTGCCTCTGCCTCCAGAGTGCTGGGATTAAAGGCGTGCACCACCACCGCCAGGCTCCAACCTATTTTATTTTTTGTTAATTAATTAATTAATTTATTTATTTTTACATTTTTATTTTTTATTTTTTTAAATTTATTTATTTATTAAGGATTTCTGCCTCCTCCCCGCCACCGCCTCTCATTTCCCTCCCCCTCCCCCCATCAAGTCCCCCTCCCTCATCAGCTGGAAGAGCAATCAGGTTTCCCTGACCTGTGTTAGTAACACTTCTAAAGTTAGCTATGGAGACAAGAAAATCGCCAGTAGGGGGCAAACTAAGCACGTATTGTATGCTTGTAAGTGATGATCTGGTGATACTCATATTGATTTTTCTCTGTTTTGAAATTTGTACTGGCAAAAATATAAAAAGAAAATACAAAAAAAACTTAAGGGGAAAAGTCTCTGAAATTCATATTGATATTTTAGAATCTTGCTTATGTAGGGAGGATCCATCCCATCAAAAGTTCAAACTAGTTTTTGAAATACTCTAAATATTTATCTTCAGTCCTGCCCATGTTATGATTTTTGTTACTTTATGACCCCATTTTGGAGTAATACCTAGAGTATTGTATTGTCCTGGTATCCAGGGGTAATAGCCCGCAGCCGGAGGTTGAAAGAATGTATTTTCCTAGCCGGGCGGTGATGGCGCATGCCTGTAATCCCAGCACTTGTCTACAAAGGGAGTTCCAGGACAGGCCTACAAAGGGAGTTTCAGAACAGGCTCCAAAGCTACAGAGAAACCCTGTCTCGAAAAACCAAAAAAAAAAAAAAAAAAAAAAAAAAAAGAATGTATTTTCCTGTGTCCTCAGTCAGATCAACAGGGTAGCCAACCTTCACAAAGGGGATCTTTTATTTTCTGCCCTTCTCTACTGGACAGTACTCTAAAAACATTTGTTTTTTAAAAAAGAACATGGATGTTGTAAGTTCAAGACCAGTCTAGGCTACATAGTAAGACCCTGTCTTAAAAGAAAAACAAAATAATTTTTTTAAAAAAAGTAAAAAGATCTAAAGTTTAATTTCTCAAAAAATTATTTGAACCTGGCTTTCCACTTTTTTTTTTTTTTAACAATCAAACCTAATAGTGTTTTACTTTTGGTGGAATTTATTTGGGGGTAGCGCTGTTTGTGTCAAAATTGGATTTTATTGATAGCATCCTGTTCTCCAGCTCCCTCAGTCAGGCACATCCGGGTATCTGGGAACCAGCCCTTTGTTTCTCTGCCCCAGCTCCATCTGGACAGCAGTCACCCTCAGGGAAAGTGTGCCTTGCAGGACGCTAAAATCTGTTTGGGAAGGAAAAGTGGTCAAGTCCTGCCTGATTGTGGGGAGACAGCAGGGAAGGGCACACAATCCCCAGTTCACATGCAATTGAAGTTTAAATGAAAATAGATAACAGTATATCTTCCTACTGAGGGCGGAAGTTGGGATAAATAGAACACCGCACATCTCCATATTGAGGGAAGAAGTTGGGGTAAAGAGCCTGATGTGGTTGGTTTCACTTCTGCTGTGTTTACAGATGTGGCTTCGACTGTGACCACCGAGGGCCCTATCTAGCGGGTCCCTGGTGTCTGCAGTATCTGAATCGATGTGTCTCTCTTAGCTACTGCTTCACTTGTGGGCTTCTGGAACTGAAGCAACACTGATTGGGATATTTTTTTAAATCTTTTTGATTTTTATTTTCAGTTCAGCAACATCTGGTAAGTTGTTTTTCTTATCTATTCTGTGATATGATTTGTGGAATTTTTAAATAATAGAGTCTTTAAAATGGATAGTTTTAGATGTAGAGAAAGCTTGAGAAAATAGTTTGTGTAACCTGCCCTTAATTACCTTGATTATCCTGGAGGGGCATACTAGTTATGAATGAGTCCATGGTCATGAATGAGCATGAGTGCTAAGGAAAACTCTGTGTCTTAGTGAATGAATGTTCCAAGTTTATGTCCAGGGTCCATATTCTATCAAACCCCATCCAGGATACCATGTCACACTTGGCCGTTCTGTCTCTAAAGGTTCTTCTTGGCTGTCACCTGAGAGCTTCCTTGTGTTTGATGATATCGATCATTTTGAAGGGTATTGATCTTGTACTTTGTAAGATTCTCTGATATTGGCATTTTCTGTTATTTTCCTCATAGTTAGATTAGAATTAGGGGTTGGGGGAAGAAGGCCACAGAGCCGAAATCCTTCTCATCACACCTCGAGGAGAACAAACAGCATCTCCTTGAGCTGTAACTATTGGTGCTGATCTGGGTCACCTGGCTGGGTGGTATTGGGCGAATTACCCCTTCCTCTCCGAATTCTATATTGTACTCCTCAGAGGGAAATCGGTACACAAAATGACCCCAAGGAATAGGGCATTGTGCTTCTGCCCTTGAGGATGGTTTTCCTTTTATTTCGTCAGAATTGGATGATATCTGCTTAACTCCTCCCATTCACCTAGGGGGAAACATTGACAGATAAACATGTCACCCTGTGCTTTTTCTGCCTCTGGCAGGCATGTAACATTGGACACACTGGTGGTTGGTGACAGCCACCTTTTTCCTCCAGGAATTTGAAGGTCTGGCTTGAGAGTTCATATGCTATTTAATGACTCTTGACCTTGCTGTCGGGTGACCATTACTTTACTGGGTGACTGTGGGCAAGTTCCTTCCCCTCTCTGTGCTTCAGAGTACATGTCTGTAAACTGAAAGCCAGGGCTGACAGTCTTCCTCTAATTCCACTCACCACAGCTGCGCTCTGGTAGGGATGAAGAGTTTGTATCACTTCTCTCACTGTTCGTTTATAAAGAGGCTGTAAGCAAGGACAAACCAAAGAAAGGGAGGGTGAGAGAGGCAAGAACAGCTGCCAACAGTCGGTTATTTAACAGGAAATCAGCCCCGGGGCAGCTGCCCCATGTTTAGCATTACCTGCAGAGCATCATTTGAAAGATGCCATTCTTGGGCTCAGGGCATGCGAATATAAATAAGCCCAAAAGCAAACCACGAGGGCTGGCCACACAGCCGAAACCCAACTGAAATGAGCTGTGCTCGCACAGGTCTATAAGTTGGACTGCTTTGGATTGGTTCTTCACAGACACCAACCCGATTTCCCCACCCTTATCACCTCCCTCTGCGGGGCAGTGTGTTCTGGCGTTGGCTGAGGATGGTTGTTTTTAAGACCGTGAACTCAGCACTGAGGCCTTCTCAGTCGCTCTGCTCCACTCCTTGGGAGCTCTCATTGCTGTTGTGCTGCTGGTGGGGTTTCATGATGAGGGGTGCCATCTTTTCAGCATCTGTTTACACCAGAGAACATGCCTTCTGCTCACAGATGGGAAACCGAAGGCCCAGAGTTGGCAAGGTGACTAGGGGATGTCCCACAGCTCCACGGCTCTTTTGGTTGGTAGCAGAATTAGAAGCAGGGTGGCCTCTGCCACTACAGCATTCAGCTCCATATTGATGGGCTAGCCTCTTAGAGGTTTTCCTTTTGCTTTCTTTATAGAGTATTTCTGTCCATTTTGTAGTGCCTCAGTTGGTCAACCAAATGGCCCCTTCCTCACAGTCTTTGAATTTGGCAGAAGGGATCTGAAACCTAAATTCCTATAACTCCATTTCAAGTAGTTTCCATTATCCCTACATGTCGGTTAGAAGTCACAAATTCCTTGTGAACTGGTACTTGGCCGCTGTTTTGGTGAGAGGCTCATGTTTTGGTGTCTGCACTGATGCAGCTAAACTCAGTCTAACCCTGGACATATATGTGCCAACAGATTTTTCTGGACATCATGTTCTGTTGATGTAGTAAAAGAAGTCAGTTGAACATTCCCCTGACCCTGAAAGAAGCCCAAACCACTGCTGGTATTCCAGTATCCAGTGAGCAGGCCCACTTCTTCCCTTCACTCTGTGTGCTTTTAAAAATGTGCTTCGACCTGCATCCCTCTGAAAGTGAAGGTCCTTCTTCTCGAGATGAACCTTAAGGCTTCTTCAAGTCTAAGAGCCTGAGCATGTTCATGTTGCCCAATGTCAGTGTGGTAATGATGCCTTTGCCGTGGTTCAATTGTTCTTTGGGGTTTTGTTTGGACTCACTAGTCCTCCTCCTCCTGGAGTTTGCATTCTAGAATGCTGATTGTCCTGGTAAACCACAGGATTTTGTCCAGCAGTGGGATCATACGTTTCCTTTGGTCTGCAATATTCACAAAATCAAAATAACGGCTAGCGGTTAGCGTTCTGTGTGACGATGGCTCACTGCCCCACCCTTCTTTAGAAAACAGTAAGGTTCTCTGTTACTTCCTCATTTTGTACTGGGAGTCAGATAGGCCTCGCTGAAGAGAGGCCATGCTGTGGCTCATTGCCTTTTCTGTCCTTACTCATTTCGGTCCTGATGTGGTTTGGTATGTTTAGTGTTTAGAACAGTGATTTTTAAATTATCTATTTATTTTCACGTGTATGGGTGTTTTGCCTATATACATGCCTGTGTATTATGTGTGTGTGCCCACTACAAACATAGGCCCAAAGTGGGTGTTGCATCTGCTGGGCCCAGATGATTGTGAGTTACCATGTAGGTGGTAGGAATCCACTTTAGTCCTCTGCAAGAACAGCCAGGGCTCTTAACCGCTGAACCATCCCTCCAGTTCCAAGTATTTCAATTCAGAAGTCGCTGTGTCTCTCGTGGGATGTGACTTTGAGCATTCCCCCTCCCAGCGTTTCTGCTGTGCACATCAAACGAGAACTCAGAATCTCAGCATTTGAAGACGAGTCCATTACCAGCTGGTCATACACATAGGTGCCATTTTTCAGACTTCTCTAGTAATCAGAGAACCTTGTAGAACTCATAGTTCAGTAAGGAAGAGGAAACACAAACCATGGTTACTGCGCTGAGCACAGTGGTACATACATGTAATTCCAGCACTCCAGAGTTTGAGGAAAGAGAGTTGTGAGTTGGAGGCTTTGGAGGCTATCCTGGGCCTAAGCTGCATAGAAAGATACTGTGGGAAAGGGTGGGGGAAGAAAGAGAAAGGGAGAGAGAGAAAAGAAAGAAAAGTTGTCATAATTGGGCCATTTACAGAACAGCAGGGACCTGAGAAGGGAATTATTAGGAATTCAGACACAATTAGGAATTCTTATTAGAGAAAAAAATTCCAGGTACACACTCTGGCGTTCACAGGGAAGCAAAGGGTCAGGGCATCCTAGGGTGCCAGGTTTGTGGACATTCACCAGGACTCCTTCCCTGGAGAACCATGAGGATGTGAGGGGCCCGAGAGAGGGAGTGGAGAGCTAACATGCTTCCAACCTTGCATGCGATCAGCATTCCATCCCATCTGACCACCATGTACCAAGCATGAAAGCCGGTTAGTCCGGTCAGATCTGTATGCTGAACTAAGAATAGATCATTTCAGCTGATGAGCTGTGATTTTAATTTGGGGGTCATGTGCAAATAAGGTGCAGGTTGCCTTATTTGGTGAGTCTGTCTCACTAGGGCCCCAGAGACTAGTGGAGACCGACACCTCAGGAAGGTTTTGCATATTTCAGAGGGGCTGGTGGCTCTGGTTTTGAGATGCACAGCTGAGCGCTCCCCCACAGACGCAGTGGCTGTGGAGAGTAAGGGCTCTGGGTACTCCCCCAGCATTCCCTGGGTTCTCATCTGTGTGGGCAGAGAGAAGGGCTCCAGGGTGACATATGTTCGACAATTCAGTATTCTCCATTCGGAGCCTCCATGGGCCCTGAATCTTCTTCATGCGCATGTCCTGGCTTATCTGCCAGTGACCTAGACACAGGCCAGCTCTGACACTCCCTTCGGATGTTTTCACACTGCTGTTCCTCCTGTGGATGCCCCATGCTTCAGGGCTGCATTTAACCAACCCCCAGTCAGGTGTCTTCCTGCAGAAGTGGGGCGAGTAAGGTCCATAAGACCAAGTCACCAGACCTCTCCTTCCCTGCTCAGTAACCAGCCACTCAGCTCCAGTCCCAAGAAACGGCATAGAGTCACCCCAGCTTCAAGCTGACTCTTGCTGGAAATATATGTCATTGGCACAAGTTCGAGTTCACCTGCCTGCGGCACTGACCTTGCCCAAAGCAATGTGTAGAATTTGACGTCCATAGCTCTGGTCACCAGAGGCTTATTCTCATTTCAGAATGAGTTGTTCTGAAGATCTCAGGCAATATTGAATTAAACCGTCCCAGATAACGTGTGTGATGGAGAGCCAGTGATCACTCACTGACCTTGGTGGCATCTCACGTCGATGGGTGATGCGTGAGGCACAGTGAGGGTTTCAAAGGATGTGAGAAGACTCCCCGCTCTCTGGAATTAATGGAAGACATAAAACACAAGTATATTTATGTATTCTCACTTTTGGAAGCTTGTATTTTTATTCTTTTTTTTAAATATTTATTTATTATGTATACAATATTCTGTCTGTTTGTATGCCTGCAGGCCAGAAGAGGGCACCAGACCCCATTACAGATGGTTGTGAGCCACCATGTGGTTGCTGGGAAATGAACTCATGACCTTTGGAAGAGCAGGCAATGCTCTTAACCACTGAGCCATCTCTCCAGCCCTTGTATTTTTATTCTTTAATGAGACACAAGGTCTTGCTTTGGAGCCCAGGCCGGCCTTGAACTTGTGAATATCTTTTTTTTTTTTTGATTTTTCGAGACAGGGTTTCTCTGTAGCTTTGGAGCCTGTCCTGGCACTAGCTCTTGTAGACCAGGCTGGCCTCGAACTCACAGAGATCCGCCTGTCTCTGCCTCCCGAGTGCTGGGATTAAAGGCGTGCGCCACCACTGCCCGGCTAACTTGTGATTATCTTGTTTCAGTCTTTCAAGAAGTGGGATTGTTACTCCACCCGGCCGCTTTTTGTACTTTGAATGTGTACATACCTCTTCTCTATCCTTTCAGGCTGGTATTCCTAAGCAGACAAAAGGAGCAACTGACTTAGCAGGAAATGGCAGAAACGGAGGCTTCCGCGGGTGTGATGCCACACTCAGGTAACACTCCTAAAATGACCCTAAATAGGGCCTGGCTACTGCTGTCTGTTCAAACACTGGGACTGTGCCCACAGCTGGCGTTCTTTGCTCTTCATTTGGATGCTGTTTTCTAATGGCAAGTTAGTAAGAACCAGCTGTCAGTTTTTAAAAACATTAACTGAAGTAGTCTGTTCATAACAAAGCGAGCTGCTTGATGATCAGTTGTGTGTGTGAGGATTCCTATCTTAAAAATAGTTTCTAGAACCCAAGCTAGGACTCTCCGAAACCTAAGGCAGCAAGGTGAGGCCCTTGGAATACTAGCAGGTGGCTTTTCTCAGAACAGGAGAGATGCGCCTAAGAAGTGTCTTGTTGAAAAACGAGTCCATTGGAGTCAGTGTGGGCAAGCTTCCTGCCTCAGCGGGCTGGTGGAAGATCTCTTGGGCCACAGCGAGTGCCTCTTTGAGGAAGCAGAGGGGGCAGCTCCCAGGTACTGGAACAAGGGTATATCAAATCATCCTTGTTTTCAGAACCGAGGAGCAAAATCCTCCTCGTCACTATGGAAACAGCTCCCTTAAGGGAAAGGGAACCAATATTTCCAGGTCTGTGTGGATAGCAGCCATCTCATGAAGTCTGACAGGCCACTCAAGCAAAAATCTCTGCAACTTCTGGGTCCCTTGGGCTGAGCTCAGAGCTAAGGAGGGGATCCTTTGTTTTAGCAATGGTTCACGTTGACTATACAGCTGCACCTTTTGAGGATCAGTTTTCAAAAGCAACACCCCTGCCTGCTTCCTTCCATCCACCCCCTTCCTCTTTCTTAGAATAATTTAATAGAGCTGGAACACGACAAGGGGATGGCCAGGCCATTGTAGGGCATAAGAACCACGGTCCATGTTCAGGCCAGTCCACTCCAGCTACAGTTTAATAGACCCATTCATGATATAAATCAAAGATGGAATATTTTATCCTTTCCAGGTGGCTTTTCATTTTTGGAACTGAGAAAAGAATTATAATCCTGTTATTTTATCTGAATTCTTACCCCAGGCTCCCACTAATATCAGATGAATTGCCGAGTCTTACAAAGTTGAAATGAGGGCTCTCGATAGATGGGTTTATTCCTTGTTTGATGCATATGGCTTAGAGACTGCATGAACATTGTTCACACAAGAGTACCTGAGTTACAAAGTAGACATTCTTCTGTATTATTTTGCAGATGGCTATGCATGCATCCTGGCATTCTGAGCTGCTTCCTGATCTTTAGTGTTTGGCCTACAACTGGCCCAGGCCTTTGAATAACATGTTCTTTTCTTTTCTGCCTCTTCCTCTCTGGCTGAAGCCACAGAGCCAGCAGCTCCTTGGTATTTAGCTCTGTGGTGCTGAAGCTGAGCCAGGATGCATGCTTGCAGTTGAGATCAGTCACTTCCCGGGACAGAAGGATCTAGTGAACAAGCTTTTCATCTGTCACAGCAGAAGCATGAGGTGTCATCCGCTCAAGCTTTGGCACATGTGTGGCTCTGCCCTGGAACCTTCTGTGGCGTATGAGCTGTCTCCAGAAGGGAGCAGAATCTGCTCTGGGAGATGCAAGACTGAAGAGGTGGTGCTGGAAGGCTGTGTGTGATGTGTGGGAGACCCACATCTGGAGCCCAGTGATGCAAGCTGGGGCTTCTGCTCAGGCTGCTACCCTAGGTCCCCACTGAAGTGCCTCATCAGTCCGTCGGTGAACTTGACCTGCTTAGGCCACACTCAGCATTGGGGCCTTATATCCGCTCTTCACATGAGCTCAGAGTGGCATCTCTTGGGACCAGGTGTTCCAGGTCCCTCCATGGCTATTTCCCTGGGCAAGCCCTAGGTGCGCTGGGTTAGGATCATTTGCAGCAACTTTTGCCCCAGAGACCAAGCTGTTCCCCCTTTCTAGCCAGGCAACACTAATGAGGTGTGTTCTCCAAATCTAAAGCACAGCCTTCCTTAGGCTTAGGGCCCCTACCAGCCTTCCACCTCATAATCAAATCCTCATGTAAGGGAATGAATGACTCCTGCAGACTTCAAAGATCTCCTGATTTCTATTTTCTCCTGCTTAAGGAAGCTGCTGCTAATGTCTGTAGGTGAAGAAGCATGGGGCAGGGGGGTGATTCTCCAATTTATTAACCAAAGACATCTTTTATTTTTTATAGTCTATTTTATTTTATCCTTTTGTGGTATTGAGGTTGAACCCAGGACTTCATGCGTGTTAGTTAAGTAATCGATACCACTGAGTTATTCCCATCTCCCTTTTTAATTTTCAACTGTGTATGTATGAATGGTGTATGCATGTCCATGTGTTCATGTGTGTTTGTATTTATATGTGGGCACACGTGCATGTGGGTGGGTGTGCACATGCTTGACTACATATGGAAGTCAGAGTTAAATGTAGGCTGTTTTCTTCAGCTGCTGTTCACCTTATTTTTTTTAAGTTTTATAAAAATCTTTATTGACAAAAAATTTACACAGTATACAATTTGACTGTTTGTACCATTTAACAGACTTTATTCCAGCATCTTTATAGGCCTGTGACACCATTGTCACTTTTTAGTTTAGAGCATTGTTATCTTCAATTTCATGCACACATATAATGTATTGTGATTGTATTCCACCTTTTTTTTTTTGAGACAGAGTCTCTTACTGAACCTGGAGCTTACCAGTTAAGCTAGGCTGACAATCAGCAAGCCCTAGAAGCACTGGGTTAGGATCGTGGAGCTCCAGAGATCTGCGTGTCTCTGCCTCCACCATGCTGGGATTGAAGCTGGTCCGGCATAGTTTTTACGTAGGTTTTGGCAGCTGCACTCTGGACCTCATGCTGTTCCATAAGTACTTTACTTGCTAGGCCACCTCCCAATCCTGATTTATTTTTTTTTATTTTTTTTTTTTTTTTGGTTTTTCGAGACAGGGTTTCTCTGTAGCTTTGGAGCCTGTCCTGGAACTAGCTCTGTAGACCCAATCCTGATTTTAACCTTCATTTTGAGATAAGCTCTTAGTAGGTGTCCCAGGCCGGTCTAGATGCCAGGATCTCCCTGCCTCAGCCTCCTGAGTAGCTGGGGGTACAGTCATGTACCCCCAGGCCCAGCTGGAAGGCATCCACTGGGTATGGAACCCCTCACACTGTGTCAGTGCTTCTAATTGACCAGCCTTTTGGTTTACAGATGAGGAAGGACTCAGCGGCTTAGCAGAAGACATTTGCTATGGTTACCTATTTGCTTTCCCCTCTGTTCTGTTTCTGATGGAAGTCTGAAAGGCCTGTCTGATCCCTGTAAATTTCCTAAGGCTTAAACTTGGCGGACCATATCTAGCTACTTTGGTTTCCGAGGACATGCAAATAGCCGTTTGCCTGTGGCGAGGAATGTTGGAACCAGATGCGTGATGGTGTGTGTGTGTGTGTGTGTGTGTGTGTGTGTGTGTGTGTGTGAAAGAGAGAGAGAGAGAGAGAGAGAGAGAGAGAGAGAGAGAGAGAGATTGCTAGGACCCAGAATCATGTGGAGACGAGCCTAAGAGCGTGTCTGTGAGGGGCTCCTAGGTTGGGTTAATTGAGGTGAGACCCACCCTAACGTGGGTGGCACTGGCCCATATGCCAGGGTCCTGGGCTGAATACGAGGGGAGACCCACCCTAATGTGGGTGGCACTGGCCCATATGCCAGGGTCCCAGACTGAATAGGACGGCAACAGTGAGCTGTGTATACATTTACTCCCTACTTCCTGACTGCCGATATTACATGACCGGTTGTCTTGTGCTCCTGTCACAAGAGCCAAAATAAATCCTTCCTTCCTTGGGTGCTTTTTGTCAGGATATTTTTATCACAGGTAACACAAAAGTAACCTATCTAAGGCACAACAGATGCAGTGACCCTGAGAATTAGGTTTTAAATTGAGACAACCAACCCCTCAGAGCAGGCAGAGCTAGCCAGGGTGCTCTGAGACCTTCAGCTTGTGTGCACTGGCAGAGGGAGGCCAGGATCCCCTGCCCACCCTCAGCCTGTAATTCTCTATATCCTCTGTTTATCTCTAGTTGACTGTAATCTGTTTAAAGAACCCATGAAGAAAAGACGCAGGTCACATCGAGACCAGCAGTTCCAAGCGTTTCCCTCTGCGGAGCAAAGCGCTCTTAAGGAATGTGAGTGTTGGGAAAGGCTGGTGTGGCTGTGGCAACACGATGCTGCCTTTCACAGACAGGTGCAGACACTAGGAGGGAAAGATGGAAAGTTCCAAAGGCAAGGGAGCATCTCCACATGCACCTGCTCCTTAGCGTCTCCACAGAGATATGTAACCTTTGTGTCCGGACTGCTCTGTTATCAAAATAGCCTTTCTGAATGAGAAGACAGTCTGGAGATGGTTAGCTAGGTGCTCTGGTGAGTATTTATACAGAATCCACAGGAGAGAAGACTCTAGAAGGGCTAAAATCCATGGCAACACACAGAAAAGTGTAAGGGGAGTGCAGAGTGTGCCAGTCTCTGGAGGTGATCAGAATCTACACGGCCTGTCGAGCACTTACCTCCAGCGGCAGATAGCTCGCTCGCTGGTTTAATTGACTTCTCATTTTGCTGAGATCTCTTCCTTTTCTGCAGTATTCAGTAGCCTCCTCTGGGGACCTGGCATTCTTTCTCTGCCAGGTACACTCCCAGATAACCCATTCCTATTGATTCCAGATGAAAAATTGGAGTCTCGGACCAGGAGGATTTTGAGCAACACTTATCAGAAAATGATTCAGTCTGTCTTCCTGGAGGACAGCATTCCCAGTGGACTCAAGTATCTCATGTGAGTCTGGAACCTGCACCCTCCAATCCGATGCCATACCCCCCACCAGGAGAAAGAGAAAGTGCTCTCAGTTAGAAACAGCACAAAAGGGCAGGAAACAATTCCTACGGCTGGAGGCTTTCTTTCGGGCTATATTGTTTGGGGGTTTTGTTTTGTTTTTAGGCACTGACAGGAACCATTTGTTGTGTGACCACTGTTGTCAGCTACTCTCCTGTGATTGTTCCATTTTTTACTGAAACTGATGCTCAGAGAGACCAAGCCATGGAGCAAAGTCACACTGTGGATAAGGGGAAATGCTCCAAACCCAGCCAAACTCTGTGTCACTGAATTCATCAACTGTCCGTACAGAGTTGGCTCAAAGGTCCTCAGTCAAGTCAGTGACATAGTTGACCTTGCTCACAGGACTCCGGGTCGCTCCTCAGACTTTTCTGCGTGGGTTTTATTAGAGACGAGAACATGGAACACAAACAAGGATGTCTCTCACATCTATGTAGACAGTATAACGTTTGTGGAGAATTCTCTTTACCAAGCATTTTTACCTAGTCCTGTTTGCTCCCCAGCCCAAGTCTATGTAGAAAGTAGGAAGCAGTATTACCCCTTCGTCAAAGAAAGGAAGGATATAGTGAATTGCCCAGGATCGGACCTTAGTTTCTTTGCATTCTGTTTTGGTGTGCTTCTTCTCATACTCCTGTGCACTCTGAAATGGATGCAGAAACCGGCTTCTTGCCTTGATTGAAAAACCACCGCTGGAGCCGATCTACGTAGGGTTCCTGGGAAGCACTGGAGCCGGCAAGAGCTCTCTGATCAATGCCCTCATCCAGCAAGCCATGTTTCTACCAGTGTCTGGAGAAAGCATTTGCACATCATGCATCGTCCAAGTGAGCTCTGGCTGCTGTGAACAGTATGAGGCCAAAATACACCTTCTGTCTGATCAGGTAGGCCAGCCTGCCCCCCGTCTCTCATGACTCTTCTTTTCCTTTCTTCCATGAAGTTTTTCTCTCGACACTACCAGAGATTGCAATTATATCATTATAACTGCCGCACAGGGACTGGGGAGATAGCTCAGTTGGTAAAGTGCTTGCCGGGTAAGCACAAACACTTAAGTTTGGACCGTCAGCATCTGTGGAGAGTAAAAAGCCAGGTGAGGACAGTAAAAAGCCAGGGGGACAAAGATAATGACCGGCACTTGCCAGCCAGCTGAATTGGTGAGCTTCCAGTTCACTGAGAGATGCTGTCTCAAACAAACAGACAAATACGGTGGAGAAGTGATTGAGGAGAACATCTGATGTCAAGCCCTGCCTTCATGAAACATGTGTATGCACACACACAAATTACTATAGAACATTCATCTGATGAAACCTATTTCAGCGAAAATATTCTGCAGGGTGAGATGGGGGTTCTGGCCCAGGGCCTTGGGTCAGCCATGCCCCTCTTTAAGCCCCTGCATGTTCATTGTTCTCATTTCTTTTCTGTTTCTGTGACAAACATCATGGCAAAGACTAACTGTGGGGAGGAAAGGGTTTATTTGGCTTGTGCTTCCAGGTCACAGTCTGTCACTGGGGGAAGTCAGAGCAGAAATTCAAAGACAGAAGCCATGGAGCACTGCCGCCTGTTGGCTCGCTCCCTGGCTGGCTCCCATGCTCATCCTCAGCTTGCTTTTTGTGTAGCTCAGGACCATTTGCCCTGAAATGGCATCACACACACTTGACTTGACTTTCTTCCGTTATTCAGAAAATCAAGACAGTCCCTCACAGACATGGCCACAGACCGATGTGAGTGAGACGGTTCCTCCTTTGACCTTGTCTCAGATAACCCTAGACCGTATCAAACTGATGAAGCCAACCATTTACTGGACCAGTTAGGGTAGCTGACTTAGGGTTCTGTTCTCAACCTCTGCCCCCCATCAGGGCCTGGGGCTCTGCCCTTCCCCTTGTTACCACCCCTCCCCCAAGTCTGTCATGAGCAGTGTGGCTTGCTCTGCCTTGGCAGGAGTGGAAGGCAGAACTGAAGGACTTGACTACGCTCCTGCACAGGGCAGAGGGGCCCAGGGAAGAAGACGCAGATATGTGGGCCAGGGATGATGCAGCAGAAGAAGCGGCCGAGAAACTACAGATGCTGTATGGCCGTGGGGCAGAACAGAGGCCCTATGAGGATTTGCTAAGGACGAAGCCCAGAGTGAGGATTCCGACCTCCAGAACCATCACTCTTAAGGCAGAGGAGGTAATGTCAAGATTTATTTTTCTTTATTATTAGTCTTAAATATAACAATTGAATAAATCAAAGGGAATTGTCTAAGGTACAGTGGTTTTTATTGGAAATAAAGTGTTACCCAAATCAGAATTAGATATCATCCAATTATCTTTCATTATTTATGCCTATAGATGGTAAACTTTGATTTCCAAATGAAGTTTTTATGCTCAGAAAAGACTACAGTCAGATGAGGATTAATTTGGGATGACTTTGAGTGAAAATGAGTATATATGTATTCATTATATATTATATTATATCATATATAGTATACTATAAATATATACAAAGACTTGAGCATATGAAGTTTATTTGTTAGGAGGCAATAGGGTCTTAGATCGGTTCAGTAACTCAGCTTTGTCAGATTCAACGTCTCTGTGGTCTCCTTGGCCTTCCATGGTGCTTGTGGCCTCTTAGTCATAAGGTTGCTGCTGAAATGCCAGCTGTTGCAGCTTGTCTCATGGAAAGAAGCAGATGCATGTTGGCAACAAACACATCTCCCATTTCAGGAAGTGGAAGCAGTCCCAGAAACACCATTGTTAACTTTGCGTGTGGATTTCATTGTTCAGAACTGGGCTGAGTGGCTCTCCTTAGCTAAGGAAGGCAACAATCTGACTTGCCCTGATTAGATCAACCTCACTGCCTTGGCTCCCCAAACAGACCAGGCTGGCATGATGAAGCCTGAGATGCCCATCCAATTTCAGCATTGGCATACGTTCTATTACGCTGAGATTCAGAATCTATATTAAGACAAACTATCTGTGAAACCAACACCCAACCTATAAACATTGTACATTAAAGAACCTAGGTTTCCCACAGTGGGCCAAGTGACATGGCTCAGCAGGTGAAGGTACTGGCCGTCAAGCCGGACAACCTGAATTTGATCCCCGAGACCCACAGAGTGGGAGGAGAGAACTGGTTCCTGCAAGTTGTCCTCTGACTTCCACGTTTGCCCTGAGGCATGCTTATGTGTGAACTTACATGTATGTGTCATTCTCTCTTGCTTTCTTTCTGGGCCTTTCCATAGACATTGATCAACAATAGCCACCATGGATCCTAGCTTTTCTGCTCTCTGAAAGCACCAGTTGAGACTTACTGTCCTGATGTATCTAAGTAGGAACAGTAGACTGGAAACCTCCTCTTCCCCCAATCTCACTCACTGTTATTGAAATATTCTGGAAAAGCATATATATCAAGTGTGCACACAAACACACACACATGTATACACATACACATGGGGGCAGGGAGGAAGGATTTATTTGTATATATTTATGTATATCTACTTGGAAATTTTTTAAAAATTTTCTTAAAGATCAAATCTCTGATCAATCTTTAATTTGTAAAATATGATCATTAGGTCATGATTGATTTTCTATAATTATACATGAGACTTCCAGGAACTAAATTCTTCACAGTTGCCTTTCGCCATGTGGAGAAAATATGCTCTAAGCAAAATTTAGAAAACTGCATCAATTTTAGAAGCAAATGGAATCTGGGAGATAAATTTAGCATCCTATAACTGTTCTGGAGTCCTCTCCTAGTTGTGTTGGGCTGGTTTTTTATATTCTGAACTGCCTTAAACTCACTGTGTAGCCAAAGATGCTCTTGAACTCTTGGTCCTCCTGTCTCCTGTAACCACCATACCAGGTTATGCAGTGCTGCGACCAAACCCAGGGCTTTCTGCTCGCTAGGCCAGCGCTCCATAAGTTGAGCTACATTTCCAGCCCCACTGAGTTCTAAATATTTACTTCTTTTATTTTGTTTTATTTCTCTCTCTCTCTCTCTCTCTCTCTCTCTCTCTCTGTGTGTGTGTGTGTGTGTGTGAGAGAGAGAGAGAGAGAGAGAGAGAGAGAGACAGAGACAAAAACAGAGACACAGAGACAGGGATTCCTTGGAGCTGGAGTTATGGACAGCTTTGAGCTGCCCAGTATGGATGCTGGGATCTGAAGTCTGGAACTCTGATTGGGCAGCAAGTTCTCTTATCCACTGAGCCACCTCTCCAGCCCCAACTATGTTAAGGAACTTGAACTTGCTGGTCTCCGGAGTCTTCACAGGCTCACAGGTCCTTGAGGAGACCATTCTGTGCTTCCTGGTGTCTGTTGTCTGAGGACTTCTCACTGTCCCTCAGCATCCCTTCACTCACTCTGCATCACAGCCAGGATAAAGAGCCCTCAGCATGCTTGGTCCGTGCAACCTGTCGTTTCTCTTCAGGCAGGAGAGCTATCTGTCAAACTGGACCCTTACATCCGCACTCAGAGGAGCAACTGGGATGGAGGATCAGCTGAAACACAAATATGGCCCTTGATCAAATACGTGGAAGTGATTCTTCCCAAATCTGCCCTGATTCCAGAAGGGGTTGTCCTGGTGGACATTCCAGGCACAGGCGACTTCAACAGCAAGAGGGATGAGATGTGGAAAAAGGTGATTTTTTTTCCCCACGGGGTTTATCTTTCTTCTCTCTATTCCTCCACCCCTTCAGAGAAACAAGTTGGGATTTTGTGAACTTGTTGACATCAAATTCTTTCATTTTTCTGTATTCCAGTGTTGAATAGGGGCTGCATGTGGATGGCCACAGAAGCTGGGGGAGAAGGGATTGCAGAGGTGTGTGTAGCCGGGACAAGAGTGTATGACGGACGAGAAGGGCAGCAACAGAGAGGCCTAGGGAAGCAAAGTAAGGGGACAAGGAGGCCATGAGCACAAAGAAGGCTGTGTTACTTTTCTCCTGCTGCAATAGAGTGTCCTGACAAAGAGCAACTTAGGGGGAAAGGATCTGTTTTGTTGGCTACGGTTCCAGAGGTGGTACAGCCCACCATGGGGAGAAAGAATGGTGGCCGGGGCACAGGGTCTGCATGACAATCAGGAAGCAGAGTGATCTCATTCCGTCCTCACTTAGGAAAGAGAGGCAGAGATAGGCAGACATGCGGTCATGTGAGAGAGCGGGTGAGAACAAGAGAGAGAGAGAGAGAGAGAGAGAGAGAGAGAGAGAGAGACCAGAAAGTGGGGCTGAGCTATCAGAAAGGATCCCTAACTTCTCCCAAATAGCACCATCAGCTGGAACCAAGCGTTCAAACACATGAGCCTGTGGGAGGCATCTCCCATCCAAATCATAACAGGGCGGGGGTTCAAGGTACAGAAGTCAGTCACTCAAGAACCGAGAGTCTGACTCTCTATTGGCAAGGCAGGGAAGGATGATGCTCTTTGACAGAGGGAGGGTCATGGTGGGTGTGGAGGAGGGAAATGGCCGAAAGCATGCCTGGAGCTGTCTACCTTCATCCTGCTGTTTCTGGGTTAGGCTTTTCAAGAAACTGGAAGGAAAAGAACAGACAGACCATTCTCTAAAGAAAGAGAAAGTGTGTGTGTGTGTGTGTGTGTGTGTGTGTGTGTGTGTGTGTGTGTGTAAAACATAGGACCTCAGATAGATGGGGACAGGGATGGGGGAACACAGGACCCCAGATAGACGGGGACAGGGATGGATGATGTCTTGTCACTGTTAGTAGCAGGGCTACTATTATGAATAACTCTTACAGCTCTGACAGTGAACAGAGCCAGATTCTATAGCTGAAGCCGTGAAAGTTCAGAAAACAGAGTCCCTTGTCCAAGGCTAGCCGGTGATGGAGTCCCTTGTCCAAGGCTAGCTGGTGATGGAGTCCCTTGTCCAAGGCTAGCTGGGGACAAAGTCCCTTGTCTAAGGCTAGCTGGTGACAGAGTCCCTTGTCCAAGACTAGCTGGGGACAGAGTCCCTTGTCCACGACTAGCCGGGGACAGAGTTCCTTGTCCAAGGCTAGCCGGTGACAAGATTGGGTGATATCAGGTTTCTTAGCTGATCCACAGGGCTCTATCCTCCCCATCCCCGTCCTTTTTTCCTCTCCTTTAGGACGAGGTAGTCCGTGTCCTTCACTCTGGTCAGTGGCTCAGGACTGGCCATGTGAACTTTAGTTTCTCACTAGTCTTAGCCCTAAACCCTCAGTTAGTTTCAGGCCAAGCAGAGAGTGACAGCTAAGGAGGGGCTGGCTCTTCCCTTGGATGGAACACGGCTGCAGCCAGTTTGGATATACTGGGCTGTTTATCAAAGCCAGCAGATGTGGCCTGGATCACGCTCTGAGGAGGCTGGCTAGAGGGTCAGGCTGGTTCCTAGAGTGCTCTGCCTGGACCCTCCGCCCTGCATTCCTGAGGTTTTTTTACAGCTTTTCACAGGAAGTAACTGACAGCACCTTCTTCCTAGGAAGAACCAGGAGGGGAAGGCAGCAAGCATTTTTACATTGGTGTCTAAATGTGGGTCCATTCCAAAGAGATGAGGGTCAGGGTCCAGATGTGTGTGGCTCCTTTACTCCCCTGGACCTAGTTTCTTCTCTTTAGAGGGCACATATTCTTTAAACTATGATCTATGGAACGAAAGGACTTGGGGTCATGTTGAAGGAGGCCACTTGTTTGTCCTGGCTGCCCAGAACCAAATTAACCACACAGAAACTATATTATTTAAAACATGGCTTGGCCCATTGGCTCTAGCTTCTTATTGGCTAACTCTTACATATTAATTTAACCCATTTCTATTAATTTGTGTATTACCACGTGGCTGTGGCTTACTGGCCAAAGTTCTGGCGTCTGTCTCCATCGTGGCTATATGACTTCTCTTTGACTCCGCCCTTCTTTCTCCCAGCATTTAGTTTCATCTTCCCTGCCTCCCTCTGCTCCTCCCCGCCATAGGCTCAAGCCAGCTTTCTTTATTAACCAATCGTATTCACAGCATACAGAGGGGAATCCCACATCAGGGTCAGAGAGAGGTGGGAGGCATAAGCAATTGATGTCACCAGGTCTTCCCCTCCTGATGCAATCAGAGCAGTTCTGTGTTTAAACAAGCACCCTGGTCCCTTCAAAGGCATTTGCTATGAACTAGAGTCTGAGGAAGGGGAAGATGCTGGGGCTGCCTTTTCACCAAAGGGATGCCTTGGACCAGTGGGTACAGTGCACAGGGGTCACAGCAGGCCAGTTAGAAAGTTAACCTAACCCCAAATTCTGCCGCTCATCAGCTGTGTGGCCTTAGAGAAAACTGTTTTGAAACTCACTGCTGTTAACTAAAGATCTCTTGACCTTGTAACGTTTGGAGCCAGATAATTCTTTGTTATCGGAAGGTCGTCTGGGCATTGTAAGATATTTAGCCTTTATCTGTAAGCATCTCAAATTGTAACAATTAAAAATATCTTTAGAGGGGCTGGGGAGATGGTTCAGTGGCTAAGAGCACTTACCGCTGCTCTTGCAGAGGACCAGAATTCAGTTGTCAGCCTCCAGGTCACAACTGATTGTAAGTTCAGCTCCAGAGAAGTGTACACTCTCCTCTTGCTTCTGTAGGCACTCGTACACACAACACACACACACACACACGCGCGCGCACGCGCGTACATATACATGCATGCAAATAAAAACATTCTTTAAAAATATCTTCAGGTATTTCCAGGCATCCTCGGGGTTAACACAATTGGTATGTGTCAGAATAATGAAAGTAATAATTCTCAAGTCACAAAATAGTCATACCTTTCTTTATGTGCAACTTATTGTGTTGAAAAACTGAGAGTCAGCTTGGTTTCTGATTGAGGTCAGCATTTTGCATATACAGAGATAAGACAGACAATACAGTGAGAATCATGTCACAGGGCCATGCATAACTGTCACTCAAAGATGAGCATTTAAGGAGCAGTGCTGGGGCTACTAATGCCATGTTTGTTGGCCTTTGGAACATGAATTATCGGGCGTTTAGCTTCTTGCTAGGTGAGCAAAGGAAGTTTTGAAGAGCCCTCCTGTGAGGCGACACATGTGACCGATGGGTCTGGGCCCAGAGCACTGATCTTTAGAACTCTGTCAATCATTCTTCAGGAAGCTGGGGGTTTCTGGTGGGCCAAGTGCTTGAGGTTCTGTGGACTCTAAGATGCAAGGCACAGAGGTCCCCTTCCCTCTAGAACTGCCCTGAACAGTCGGAGAGGAGCTGTGGTAGGGAGTTGAGGTGTGTAGGATGTCCAGGAGAGGGGGTCTGCTCATCGGTGCTAATCCAGTCCAGGGCCCTAAAAGACAAATGGAGGCACACATGAGTATCCACGAGCTGCTTCCTTGGCTGGTGCAGAGAGTGGAGTAGGAGCCCTGAGTGAGGGGCAGGGGTGGAGAAGGCAGCGGGAAAGCTCCATCACTGAACTGCAGGCTCTACCACTGAGATGCTGTCCACCTTCTGACCCTTGTCCTGCAGACCGTTGATAAGTGTTCTGTGATCTGGGTGATCAGCGATGTAGAGCGGGTTTCAGGAGGAAAGGCCCACGAGGACCTTCTGAATGAGAGCATCAAAGCCTGCCAGCGTGGCTTCTGCAGGGACATCGCCCTGGTGGTCACCAAGACTGACAAACTCCACTTGCGGGAGTATCTCAGGTATTGTGCTGAGCTGGCAATGTTGTGGCTCATCTGGCCCTGGACTTTCTTTCCTGGGTCCTGGCTGTGAAAAAACAATATAATGTCACCTCAGGCTTCACCAAGTGACTCTTGGGGATGAAAGAGAAGTCTGTGTGACTAGTTGAGATGTCAAGATGTCTGGGTGGGTTTGCTCAAAAGTCTCAGGCATGTGGCACTCCTGGGGCAGTTGTGTGCTAAGCCACTGTTCTCTACGGAAACTCTGAGGTACCACGCACATGCACAGTATAGAAAGAGTGCTTCCTGATCCTAGGGACATGGAAATGTAGGTTTCCTGCTACTCAGAGGAACATACCATATCCAGCCTGCTGTAACTTTCAAGTGTCAGATTTCGCCTCAGTATTGTTTACTTAAGGTTTTTAAACTTAAAACTTAAAAATTTGGCCCAAAGGTTTTAGAGTACCAATCTAATGACTAGGAATGACAGATCTGTATTAGAGATATTGGGTTGGAGAGCTTGGTGGAAATTAATAATAGATGTCTTCGTTTCCATGTGACTCTGTCCCCCAGTTACTAGGGAGAGGTGGGACTTCCCTTCCACCTTGGGATACCGTTGAGTAAAAAAATGAACCAGCAGAACAAATACAAACAGGCTGTGTTGAGCACACAGCATGAGGTCACAAGATACAATGTCAGTGTTACTGGGCCATTGGAAATTTTCTGCAGTCTCTGGAACTCATCACATGTCCCCTCCACATTCCTCCCAGGGTCACCAAAACTCAAGCCTGGCTGTTTTCTCTAAAATTTTTCCTCTTACGGTCTAGGTCAGAATTCTAGCTTCATTCCTCACCCCTGCAATTTATCCTGCCCTGCTCACCACCACAGAACGTCTGAAGCTCACTTTTCCAGGGCCAACGTTGAAACTGGGCATCATTAAATCTGATGGGCACTGAGGATTGCCTCATTTCTAAGACCACTGTCTAAAAGAGGGACAAGCCCAGTACCATGGGAACTCAAACTGAGAGGGCCACCCTCTTCCTGGGAAAGGGAGTGCATTTACAGGACATTGCTTACCATTGGGAAATAAAGGCTCTCTTTCCAAGATACTAGAAGAGGAGGGGTGGTGGTAGAGGGAGGGTTGAGCCAAAAAGAGCTTATACAAAGACAGGGACACGTTTGTTTGTCTGTGCTGCTTTCCGGCAAAGTTGGAAATTTTGAAAATGCAAAATAAGTTTAGTCATTGTTACATTTTTTTTCTTATTTCATTTTAGGGAAAGAAATATTGGAAATGTAAGTATGGACCAGTCATTAAAAACATCTATTTTTGTTATTAATTATGTATGTGTGTGTGTGTGTGTGTGTGTGTGAGAGAGAGAGAGAGAGAGAGAGAGAGAGAGAGAGAGAGAATGTGTGTGTAGTGTTAGTGTGTATGAATGTGTGCAAGTGTGTGCATGCATGTGCTATGTAAGTGAAGATCCTGTGGAGACTGGAAGAGGGATGGATCCCAGGAGCTGGAATTACAGGCAGTTGTGGTCCACAGAAACAGATGCTAGGAACCACACTCAGGGCATCTGAAAGAACAGCAGGTGCTCTCCATCACTGAGATATCTATCTCTTCAGCATCTGGACCAGTAATTTTGTTGATACTGTTTTGTTTTTGAGACAGGGTTTCCTCTGTGTAGCGCTGACTGTGATAGAACTCAGTCTGTAGACCAGGCTGGTCTTGAACTCACAGAGATTCGCCTGCCTCTGCCTCCTGAGTGCTGGGACTAAAGGCGAATCTAAAGGACTAAAGGTCCACCCCAGTCTGGACCAATAGTGTTTTTTAAATAATGTCTTTTGTGATTGGTAGTACATTATCCTAACATGTGAATACCCGAGTTTCTGGGCCAAACAAAGACAGCTAAAATAACATGCGCTGATCACCTCACCACTGCCCATAACCCTAGCCTCTGGCTGCTGTATTTTTTTTTTTCTTAACCCAGCAAGCTATACAGAGTCAGAGAGAGGCTGTTTTGCAAAGAAATGAAGTAATCAAACTACAAAGGACTAGAATTCTCAAGGAGAAATTGAAGGTGAGTTTGCAGTTGTGCTGTGTTTTTCTGCTTCTCTGTCCTCAGCTACTGAGAAACAGATGTTCATTTGGTCCTCTGTGGTAGCAAGGTTCAAAGCTTTGGAGTAGACAAGTTAGACAAAAGTAAGTCCTGCTGCTTGATACCTCTGTGACCTTAGGCATGTTATAGTACCTCTTTGTGCCTCTCCTTTCTTGTCTGTAAAATGGGGAGCTAGTGCTGTGTCCCTCGTGATTACTGGAATGAGTCAATGAAGATAGATATTGTCTCCAGGGAAAGTCAGGGCTAAGTATAGTGTGTGGGTGCTTCCCAGGGAGCCAGCTCTATGGGAACAGGTTTCCAAGTACCATTGGCAGTAGGAAGAGGATACTAGGGAAAGGTTTGGGGAAAATTCCCAGATTCTTGGGAATAACTGAAAAATAAAAAACCCAGTAGTCTTAGGCTGGGAAGATGGCTCAGTCGTCAAACACCGCTCCGCAAGCTTGAGGAGGAGACTGAGTTTGGCTCCCCGACATTCATATCAAAGCTGATATAGCTGCAGGCAGCTCTAGTGTAGGCCAAACAGGCAGCTCTCAGGGGCTTGCTGGTCAGCTAGTCTAGCTGAGACAGTAATCTCCAGGTTCAGTGAGAGACCCTGCCTTCAAAAACAGGTGGACAGCAAGAGAGAAGAAAGTCCATGTTAACCTCCAGCCTCAATATACATATGCACTGATAGCACACCTCCCATATACATGTATATACCACACACATACACACACGAGAGAGAGAGAGAGAGAGAGAGAGAGAGAGAGAGAGAGAGAGAGAGAGAGAGAGAAATCGTCTTTAGGACAGGGGTCCATGGAGCAGAGGCAAGAATACAACTGCAACAGGTGGCCATGTTTGACAAATCATGCAGTAAAGCTGGAGGCACAATAATTATCCTATAAGAAACTTAGTTTTTTTTCTTAAATTATTTTTACTGCTTTATCAATAAAATAGTGAGCCATAAGCTTATCCCAATAATCTCATATATCTCTAAAACAGAAATCTATTTGAAGATTAATTCTGACCATCACAGCACAAATGATGGGCCAGAGGATGTATACTGCCATAGGTGTTGTGGGTCCGCCCAAATGAAATCCTCAGTTCCACTGTCAATGGCAACACTTGGCTTCTGTCCAGTTTAACCAATAGCTTTGTCTTGACTTCCACAACACGAAAGCAGAAAATGCATATTGTGCCATGTAGAACCAGAGATGCCAAAGCTTGTGTTACCAGCTCTGGATGAGCAGGCCTCCTGCATGAGCTGAAGTCTTCCGCTGAACAACTGGATGCCAGTTTCCATGAGGCGGTAACTAGGCAAAGCTGTTCTTAATCTCTCGCACTGTTCCTGCTGGCATGAAAGAAACATGCATTTTATGAGGTCCTAATCAGATTATCTCAGGAAGTGGAAAGCCATAGTACTTCTGTGCTCAATTCACAGCTATGTTTATTGCTAACAAATGTGGCAAATTGATTTGCATGAGTTGGGATCTGAGCAGCAGTGTGCCAGGGTACAGGGTTGCCGTGGTTCTTGGTGTTGAGTGCAAGTTCTTTGGAGTCTGCAATCCATGGAGATCCCCACTGATGGCAAAGTGATGGACCAGTTCTCCAACCACTTTGAACCTTCATTTGTTAAACCTTCATTTGTACTATATGCCTTTGGAGCAGATTTCATCTTACTCCTTGAAAATATGAGGCTGAAGTTGAATAAAAGGTAGTCATTTTTTTTTTTTTTTTGCTACAGGCCAGTAGATTTTAAGTAATAGAAATCAGAATTAGAAAAAAAGTTTGGCAAAGTCTCCAGAGAAGATAGGATGCAGGGCTTAGCAATGAGTGTTGGGAGAAGGTGAGAGAAGTGAGAAGGGCCCGGGGAGAAGAGATTTGGGAAAGAAGAGCATACAACTCTTTCAACGTGGCAGAGAAGGTTTTAAGGACAAAAAATTTGCTAGGGACAAGCATCCAAATGGTGGCTAACCACCACCTGTAACTCCAATCTAAGGAGACCCAATACCCTTTCCTGACCCGTGTAAACACTGTATGAATGTGGTACACAGGCAGGCAAAGAACCCACATATAAAATATATAAAATAAAAATAAATAAAACCTCAACAAAAAAATTGCTAGGGACAGGTTAGAGGGTTGCCTTGAGCATTCTTCAGTGGAGAGATTGTGAGAGAGACAGGACTGTGGTGCATCTGCCTGCTCTTGTTCAAACTGGGCTGCTGAAAAAAGAGGAGGGATTCTCTCTCTCTCTCTCTCTCTCTCTCTCTCGCTCTCGCTCTCTCACACTCTCACACACACACACTACTGTGCACACACCTCCCTCCTGTTTGAAGAAGCAGTCTTCTGGAGTACTAGAGGGAAAGGGGAGAATGGGTACTTTGTAAGATGTTCAGTTCCTTTCTTCCTCCCTCTAACCCTTCTGAGACTTAAGAGAAAATGTAAACAGAGACGTGCCTTCGTTTTCCTGCCACCCAGACCCGAATAATCACACAGAAACTATATTAATTATAACTCTGTTGGGCCAATGGCTAAGGCATATTCCTAGCTAGCTCTTAACATCTTAAATTAATTCTTTTTTGTTAAACTATGTATCACCATGAGACTGTGGTTTACCTGTAATGTCCTGGCATCTTTCTCCTTTGGCGGCTACATAGCTTCTCTTTGACTCCACCCCTACTCTCTCTATATCTCTGTGATGGGAGATAGGATGTGATGGGAGGTCTTTCCATTTTCTAATATCTTTTCAAATTTCTTTCTTCAAAGACTTGAAGCTCTGTCATAAAAGTCTTTCACTTGCTTGGTTAGAGTTACACCAAGATATTTTATATTATTTCTGACTATTGTGGAGGATGTTGTTTCCCTGATTTCTTTCTCAGACCATTTATCATTTGTATAGAGGAAGGATGCTGATTTTTAGTCATGTTCGCTGCTCTGTCACTAGCTTGGATTAACACCTCTTCCCAGGCAGTCCCCATAATTACAAAGGGAGCAGAACAACATCAGCATATCCTGACCCAGGGTAGCAGCCAGTCTGTAAGTGCTTTTGGCAACTCAGTTGCTATTGTGACTTGAGCGCCTGGCCACCAATACAAGTCAAAAATATGTGGCCTGTATAATATTGCCCCACAGTACTGCCATATCATCTGCAAATAGCAATACTTTGACTTCTTCCTTTCCAGTTTGTATCCCCTTGATCTCCTTTAGTTGTCTTATTGCTCTAGCTGGAACTGCAGGTGCAATATTTGAATAGGTATAGGGAGAGTGAGTAGCCTTGTCTTGTTTCTGACTTTAGTGGAATTGCTTTAAGTTTCTCTCCATTTAATTTGATGTTAGTTATTGACTTGCTATATATTGTTTTTATTATGTTTAGGTATGTTCTTTGTATCCCTGATTTCTCCAAGACTTTTCTCATGAAGAGGTGCTGAATTTTATCAAAATCCCTTTCAGCATCTAGTGAGATGATCATATGGTTTTTTTTCTTTCATTTTATTTATATGGTGGATTACATTGACAGATTTTCATATGTTGAACCATCCCAGCATCTCTGTGATGAAGACCACTTAATTGTGGTGAAATAATCTTTTTAGTGTGTTCTTAGAATTGGTTTGTGAATATTTTGTTGAGTGTTTAGCAGCTATATTCATAAGGGCAATTGGTCTGTAATTCTGTCTCTTGGTTGAGTTTTTCTGTGATTTGGGTTTTAGGGTGGCTGTGGCCTCATAAAATGAATTTGGTAATCTTCTTTCGTTTCCATTTTATGGAATAATTTGAGGAATATTGGTATCAGCTCTTTTTTGAAGATCTGGTAGAATTTTGCTCTAAAACCATCTGGCCCTGGTTGTTTTTCGTTTGTTTGTTTTTGTTTTTTGTTTTTTCCTGGTTGGGAGACTTAAAGATTGCTTCTGTTTCCTTGGGGGTTATAGGTCTATTTAAATTGTTCAGCTGATCTTGATTTAACTTTGGTAAGTGGTATCTATTGAGAAAATTGTCAGTTTCTTTTAGATTTTCCAATTTTGTGGAGTACAGGTTTTTTAAGTATGACCTATGATTCTTTGGATTTTCTTGTGCCGGTTGTTATGTCTCCTTTTTGTTTCTGATTGTGTTAATTTGGATATTCTCTCTCTGCCTTTTAGTTAGTTTGGACAAGAGTTTATCTATCTTGTTGATTTTCTCAAAGAGCCAACTCTTTGTTTTATTGATTCTTTGTATTGTTCTCTTTGTTTCTATTTTATTGATTTCAGCCCTGAGTTTGATTATTTCCTGCCGTCTCATCCTCTTGTGTCTGTTGTTAAGTCACTGATATGAGAATTCTCTAATTTCTATATGCAGTGCTATAAACTTTCCTCTTAGCACTGCTTTCATTGCATCAAAGGACTTTGAATTGGAGCAGTGTCAGGGAAATATTTACAAATTGACATCAAGAACACATCAAAAAAATCATCCACCAAGACTAAGTCGCTTCATCCAAGAGACCTAGGCATGGTTTCACATATGTAAATCAATATTGCCACGCCCCACCTAGGAGACTCAAAAGCAGAAACCATATGACCATCCCTCTATATGCAGAAAAGGTCTTTAAAAAAATCCAGCATTTCTTCATGATAAAATCTCAGGGAATCTAGGGATATAGGTACATATCTCAAGATTAAAAGTAAATTACTCCATATTGAAATAAGTATGATTATTCAGCAAGAAACTTTTGTGGATCTGGGAGACATTAGGAGTTGTGAGTAAATATGATCAAAACACATTGTATGGCCGGGCAGTGGTGGTGCATGCCTTTAATCCCAGCACTCAAGAGGCAGAGGCAAGCAGATGTAGATCTCTGTGAGTTCGAGGCCAGCCTGGTCTACACAGGGAGTTCCAGGACAGCCAGGGCTGTTACACAGAGAAACCCCGTCTTGAAAAACCAAAACACAAAACCAAAACAAATCATTATATGAAATTCTCAAAGAATTTATAAAAAATTATTTTAAAAGGAAACTTTAACTTTTGTAGGACATAAAGAAAGTTGTTTTTGTAGGACATTTCTTTGCCTGGTCGTATGCTGGGAAATGTTTAAACACCAGCTGTTTAAAACAAAATGGAACAAAACAGTAGCATCTGACCCTTCTGATTTGCACTGTGTGCCAACTCCTGTGCTGTGGATACCCCCAACATTGCTAGTCTATCCATCAGTACCACTCAGGCAGAGGTGGGAAGCCATGTGACAACCAGCCCTCAGAAGCGGGAATGCAGTGGTTTCAGCTTACCTCTGCCAACAGCGCATATTTTTGGGCTTTCTGTGTTTGGTTCTGGGACTTAGTCCAGGGCCTCACACATTGCTAAGCACGCACTCCGCTGCTGAACCCCGCCCCGAGCCCCGTGGTACTTAAGAACATTTATTTTCCTAGGAAGGATCCTCTTTGCACATTTACGTTTGAGTCATTTTCTCTATGCATTTCCTGCTGTAGTTGAAATTTTAACTTCATAGTTAAGAGAATTCTGTCCAGACATCAGTTTCCTTATGAGCCTGCTAAGAGTGGGCAGCTGGCAAAACTTAACATAGGAATAATGTTGGCGGGGGAGGCGACTCATTTGGTAAAGCAGAAGGACCTGGCTTTGGATCCCCAGTGCCTGAAATCCTGGTGCTAGAAGGCAGAGATATGAGGAGTCCTGGCATGCTGGCGGCCGTTCTCTCTGAAGCTGTGAGCGTCAGGTTCAGCGAGAGATTGTGACTCAAGTAACAGTAATGGCAATGGTAATAGTAATTGATAGTAATAATAGGAATTGTAATCATAATAACAGTGCAAAGCAATTAAGAAACGTACTTAACATTGCCCCCTGATGTCAGCGTGCAGAAGCGCGCACCTGTGCGCATGCTCACGCCTCACATCCGTTCCCCCAAGGCACTCTTGCAGAACCGAAAGTGAGTGAGCTGAGGTTGCCAGGAGTTCCTCTGCGGCCTCTGGTGCTTCCTTCCCCACACTTGACCTATTGTGCTTTCTGCATGTCTCCCTTACTGCAGAGAAAACTGCCAGCTGACTCCAAGGTTCTGGAAGCCTCGGATCTGGTGTACACAGTCAGCGCTCACGAGTACTGGCAGCAGTCCTTCCTTACTGATGAAGAAAGTGGTAATTTCTAAGTTTTTTTTTTTTTTTAACCTCAACCACTGACATTCGAAAGAATAAGCTTACACTCTAGGCATCCAGCACTAGAATTTTCCATGCCACGGGTGAGTTTTATTCCCACTTATCAGAGCTTCTATGCCTATTAGCATGTATTATGTGCCGTGTGAATACGTGTGTGTGTTATGTGCATATAATCAATTTTTTCCTCCTTGTGTTGTTGTGTATCTGAGACCAAAATTCTTCTCTCTTCCGAATTATACCAGAGTTAGTAACAGTCAAGACAACAATGGGTTGCTATTTCCTTAGTTTATGGCTTGTGGTTCTTCAATTGCCCAGCTATAGGCGTCAGACATAGGAAATGAATGCACATTGCATGTTTGTCTGTGAGGCAGGGCTCCTTTCTTTGCATAATTTTGAGCCTAAATGCGGAGTCAAAGATCATCCATGTGCAAAGATGAAAGGGAAAGCCAAACTTAGGTGGCATTGGCCATGAGCACAAAGGAAGGCTAGAGGATCCTGAGGCCCATGGGCACCCGCGGGCTCTTGGTAGCTAAATGAGGGTTCATCAAGCTTGATCTCAGTCTGAGCCTAATGGGATTATGTCTACACCGGTCTTAAGAGATGTGTGCACAGGTGAATGCATGGTGTTTAGGGAGCAGAAGTGTGGCATGTTCCCCAAGCCAGGCAACGGCTTCATGAACTACCTTTATGAATTCTATTGTTATAAATGCCTGGGCTTTTCTTTCAATATTATCTGTGCTGCTTGTGAATTCCAGAAGTTCCCAAGTTAAGAGAATATATTAGAAAAAGGCTCTTGGACAAGAAGAGGAGGCTGGTAACCAAGTATGTCACTGAAGCCTTTGGTCTGCTGCTCCTCACTGATACTTTCAACCCGGAGGAAAGCCTGCTGGTAAGGAAAACCCCTGGGCTGTCTGGTACTCTGCTTGAACACATGTAAGTTAGGAAGACCCCCTCGATTGTTTTATACGCCACCTTGGGCAGGTGTCATAGTTAGCTCAGATGTGAACCTGACACAGCCGGGAAGAGGAAGCCTCAGCTGTGGAACTGCCTTCATCAACTTGACCCGTTGGCATGAATGGGGGGCATTTCTTGATGTAGGGAGGTCCAGCCTACTATTGGCATTGCCACTCCGAGGCAGGTGGACCTGGGCTGTTTAAGAAAAAGAACTGAGTAAGCCAGATGGAGCAAGCAGTGTTCCTCCAAGGTCTCTGCTCCAGCTCCTGTCTTGGCTTCCTTCCATTATCATGGGTTGTAACCCTTAACATAAATGAACCCTTTCCTCCCCTAATTGGTCATGGTGTTTATCACAATCACAACAGAAGATGGCAAACTGGAACAGTAGGGCATCTCCATTGCCATACCAGGAAATTAACCTAGGATGTTTTCTTCTTTTCCTGTCAAAGGAAGATATATTGCCTTTAGAGTCTAAGAGGAGAAAATGACGACCGAAGGGTGAAATCATAACATTGGGGTATAAGAGAAGGGATATTTTACTTGGACAGGTTTACTGAAAGGAACATGCCCCAATACTTGGATACCTGGCATATCTCCTGAGACCTAAACAAGACAAGATGTATTTAAATGATGGCTGGGTGACTTGGCTTATAGACATCCTATCCATTGCACTGGAGATAATGCTTACAGTCTAAAAGATGGCTCAACTGCCCGTGGGTTCCCTTCATGTCCTGGTATGCTGTGAGGTCCATCCCCATGCCAGGAAAACGGGAGGGCTTCCAGAGGGTGGAGAGAGTGTGAGGCTGAAGAGGCAGAAAAGAACTCTTGATTCCCATCAGATGAGGGCTGCTAGGTGGGCACCCAGGCACAAAAGGATCGCATAGAGACAGGCAGGGGCACACAAGGGTCATGTAAGGGCAGGCATGGGCACACAAGGGTCATGTAAGGGCAGGCACGGGCACACAAGGGTCACGTAAGGGCAGGCACAGGCACGCAAGGGTCACATAAGGGCAGGCTCGGGCACACAAGGGTCACGTAAGGGCAGGCACGGGCACGCAAGGGTCACGTAAGGGCAGGTACAGGCACACAAGGGTCACGTAAGGGCAGGCACAGGCCTATGTGTAGACTGATTCATAGACTACATGAAGATAACTGACTGGCAAACACAGGCTGACAAAGGCAAAGGCTTGGGCCTCTGACTTCAAGGTCACATTTATGCATACACACACACACACACACACACACACACACACCACACACACACACGAGGAACTCTGCCCCAAACAGTTATATAACAGCTTATATATCTATCTTCTGGGATTACCAGACATCCAGGCCTCATCATCCTTTCTGCACTGACCCTCAGCCCCTTGGATGTCCATGTTTTAGTAACTCATACAGGATATCCGTACCAGGGTCATGTTGTGTATACCTTAACTGACCCTTGGGGGCTTCTTTCTCTGACTTGCCTTCAGAATCCCAGTCTGCATTAGTTACTTTCCTGGTCGCTGTTAGACAATACCTGGCAGAAAACAAAGCAAAATAAAATGAAAAACCGGCTGAAGGCAGTAAGGTTATTGTGGCTCACAGTTGAAGGGATACCGTCTGCCATGGTGGTGGGCCATGAGCAACTCAGCTTGCTCACAGTTTGGTGGCCAAACAGGCAACAGAGAGCACTGAGAAGAAGGGAGGCTGCCCTATAACCCTTAAGGTCCACCTCTGCTGACCTAGGGCTCTGTGTGTGCCAGCTAGGCCCCATGTCCAGAGGGTTCCACAGCCTCCCCAGACAGCTCTACCGGATGGGGATAAGTGATTGAATCACGGGAGCCTGGGGGAGGGGGGCTGTCTCGCTGGGATGTAACAAACAGGAAGGGCAGTGGTGCTGTAAAAGGAAGGAGGCTGGAGAAGAGGGGCGTCAGCCAGAGTCCAGACATTTCTCTTCACAGTCTCGAATGCAGACCTTGGGAATGTCCAGCTAAAAACTATGTTTTGTCACAGAAATGGACAGGTTTCTCTCTGATAGATGGCCCCGCCCTAACAGAAGGGAGCTAGCTGCCAAAAGAGAGACTTGGAGATGTAGGTAGAAAAATCAGCCCCTTCCACAGTCGCTAACTGCGTTGTTTCTTTCTACGAGACTGAGTGTTCAGACATCAACCAGACCGCGTGTGAAAACAGAGCCCAGACTCATACCCTACTGTCAAGTGTCCAGCAAATCAGCGCCCTACCCTCTGCACCCAGTTAGGAAGCCAGCCTGCTGGCTCCAAGTCTGAAGCCTGGCCGGAGATCAGATAGCCATCTCTAGTCAGAATCCAGGAAGCTGGACAACTTCTGTAGCCAACAGCTCCAACTGGCCAGGCCTCGGTGACTAGTTTCCCTAACCTTTAACCGGGCACAGAAGCCAATTTGGAATCCTTAACTAACCAACCACACAGGGGCTTGTCCCCCCCAAACTGAAGCAATGGTGGTTCCGAGTAAACAACATTTGCTTTGCTCCTTGTCTATTTCCACACTTGGATTTGCCCATCAGATCTACATGATTGACTAGTCCAGGAAGGGGAGGGGCTGAGCGGGCTCTTGGAAGAGGTCCTGGGGCTGATCCTGGCCGGGGAAAGGAAGGCAGCCTTGAGCCTGACAGGTGGCAAGAATAGTCAGAGACTGGAGACGTGACCTCGGTGTGAAAATAAGCAGAGCAGCGTGTTGGCCAATGCCGGGTTTGGAAGACGGCAAAGGGGGAATCAAACACAGCCGTTTGTCACACTCCTTAGGCTTTGTTTTGGCTTAGCTGCATGAGACAAAACAAAGCAAAATTCTGGGCATCTGAGATTTTTTTTTTTCTTTTCCATCTCTGATTTGACTATTGTCCTCTGAAATGGCTGGGGAAGGGTTTGACCTTTCAGTTCCCTGAAAAAGTTCTGCGGGGTGAAATCTGCCTTTTTGCCCAACACCAGATTGCTTTTGGAAGTGCCGATGGAAAATCAATCAAACATGATGCGTGTGTGGGTGGCTTGTTTTACAGACACAAGGACAGGATATTTTGGGGACCAAACCTGGAAGTGTCTGTCCCTGTTTGCTGTTCTTTGCCTACTCAGAAGTGCAGGCCCTGGGGGCTCATCCACCCCTCCAAACCTAAACCATAAAGACACAGGGGCAGAGGCTGAGGAGAATGTCGCCGAGGGAGGTCTAAGGGAATTGGGGCAGCTTTCCTCAAAATTCCTTGGCCTCCGATGTTGGTCTTAATTCTTTGATGGAAAGTTGGAAGACAAGAGTTCCGTCAGTGCCTTTGGATTCCTGAAAAAGAAAGAAAGAAATCAACCCTAAAATGTGTGTGCTTCATCATTTTTCTCAAGATTGTGTTTCTAACCAGAAATTTAGATCTGGGGATAGTTAGTGATTTTCAGTAAGTGATTATTTTTTGGATGGACAGGAAGTTGGTCCTGACATTTCAATGTCAAATGAGCCCTGGACTAATGCATATAAAGTCCAGCTTTCCCTCTTACTGTGTTTTATATCTAGCCCTTTACAGCAGGGATTTGTTCTGAGAACTGTGACCTTACCAACCTTATCATTGTGTAATCCTCACCGTGTGTCTATTCATGAATACAGATGGATGCTTCCCACACACCTAGGCCCGGACATTATCACCCAGTCATGAGGTCGCTCTCACCTATGTAGTTCACTATTGCGGACAACAGCATCATATAATGCATGCCTGAGCATGTTGTTTTCCTCAGTCGGCAGCATTCTTCTAGGAAGATGGGATCATGGCTTTATTTCTATGATCTTACAGTGTTGCTCATCGAAGTGTGGCTGACGGTCCAGGTCCATTCACTTAGCGGCTGACTAGGAACACGGAAACTTAGGCCTTCAGATTTTAAAATGGAGGGCACATTGAAACACTGCCCTCAAAACGGCTTTGTGTAAAGCCAAAGACTGAAGTGCTTGTCAATTCAGATGGCATTGAGAATATCTGTTTTCTTTTAAAGTTTTTGTTGCATTTTATATTTGCATGTATTAATCATCCATATGAATGAGTTTTATTATGACATTTTCATACATGTGTATAATGTATTTTGATCATATTCACCCCAGTGCCTGGTCTTGTCTCATTTCTATTCTTGCCAGTACCCAAATTTTGTTTCCATAATAATTGAATTGTCATATGGCAAAAGATGAAAGGTTTCTGCACTATGAAGAAAAACCAGAGTATAGATGGTTAGTCAGTTACTTCCTCAAATAGGCTGTGGATTTTACACCCCAAATAAGTTGCGACAGCATTTTTGTTCTGTCTTCCATGCTAAGTAACCCAAGGATGTCTGTGCACTGAGGATGCCTTCTGCAGACAGTAAGGATTAATCTCCTTTGGTTGAACTGCAGGTTAAAGCTTGTGCTAGTGACAGGTTTTCATAGAACAGAGTTTAGGGAATCTGATGCTCCTTGTGACCTGGCCCCTAGACTGAACACTTGAGCATGGGTGGCCTGCGGCGATTTGTGGAGGAGAAGATGGAGCTGCTGGAGAAGGCTATTGAGCAGTGCTTTGCCCGCATGGAGCAGCCCCTGCAGGCAGGCGTCCAGGTGGCCAGGGCTTCCTACCGCCGTATCCTCGGGACATGCCTGGTGGTGAGTGGCCTTTTCTTCTCTTCAGCAAGGTCAACTTGGTCTCCAAATGCCTCTGATACCATCACCTTGCTTTCTAGAAGGAGCTAGAAGAAAGCAAGACATGGCTTGCTCACACCTATAATCTTACTTAACTCTGGAGGATTGCTGTGGGTTTTAGGTTAACCTGGGTTTTGTAGTAAGTTCCCAAGTAGTCTGGGGGAACTACAGAGTGATTCCTATCTCAAAAACTCCTAGTCAAAATCAATCAATCAATGAAGCAAGCAAGCAAGAAAACAAACAACAGCAGGGAAAGAGTGAAAATTCTGTGTAGGAAATCCTCTACATAGATGGTTGCTCACATGTAGTGGGGAAAATTAAGCCTGCAGTTCAGCAGCGGAAGTACTGGGCTTCAGGGTTTGAGTTTCTTAGTTTGAGGGTCATTTACAGTAAACGTCTGGCAAAGGCGCAAACCCTTCAGTATGTTAATACCAATTAGAGATTTCTCAATCATCTCTTCTATAGAATGGGAATGCTAGGTGTCTGCCCTAAGTATCTCCTGGCATTGATGGCATTATCAGTCATGTTAGACAGAAGGAACAAACACCTTGCAAGCTGCTTGCTTGGCATAAATAGTTTTATGTATCAGTCAGATGTGTGGGGTTTCTCAAAGATGGAGCTGTAAATGCGCGGAAGAATTCTGTTAAGACAAAGGGGTGAAAGGAGAGTTCTGTCATTTTGCTCAGCAGTCATGACAGGGTGTCACAGGCACAGAGGGTGACTTGAGTAACAGGCAAAGCTCAGGAGGCTGGAAAGTCAGATGTTGGCAGTGTTTGCTGAGACCTATTTCCCTGACTTGGAGACAGTGACCTGCTCGTGGTGCCCCTTATATTTTTTCCATGTGTGTGCGCACGTGTGTGTATATGTGTGTGTATGTGTGTGTGTGTGTACATGCTGCATAACTAGTGTCTCTCTTATAAGGACTCCCATTCTATTGAATTTGGAGTCCACCTTTGAGATCTCACTTACCCTTAAATGTCTCTGCTGTGGGGTAATGCTCTTGTTCAGTATAAAGATTTGTCACTTGTATCTGTGGTGACCCACACCTTTAATCCCACATTCACAAGACAGAAGCAAGCAGATCTCTGTGAGTTCAAAGGCCAGGTTGGTCTACAAGAGCTAGTTCCAGGACAGGCTTCAAAGCTACAGAGAAACCCTGCCTCAAAACAAACAAACAAACAAAAAGTTACTTCTATTGGATTAATAAAATGCCGACTGACCAATAGCCAGGCAGGAAATAATAGGCATGACAACCAGACTAAGAGAATTCTGGGAAGAGAAAGGGTAGAATCAGGAATTGCAAGCCAGCTGCAGAGGAAGCAAGATGAGAATGCCTTGCTAGGAAAAAGTTACCAAGCCATGTGGTTAAACATAGATAAGGATTATGGGTTAATTTAAGTTGTAAGAGCTAGTTAGTAATAAGCCTGAGCAATAGGCCAAACAGTTTATAATTAATACAAGCCTCTGTATGCTTATTTGTGACTAAAAGGCTGCAGGACCAGGTTAGACAGAAACTTGTGTCAACAAATGGCACCCAACATTTTGTAGCTATATCCACATAAAACCCAGGAGACTGAGAAAGCTTGGGAAGAGATTCTAGATATGAAAGAACAGAATGAAGCATGGCTTCTTTGTCAGGGTCTGGTGCTAGCCCAGACCATAAATTATTTCTCTCTGGTTCAGACCCCAACATAAACTATCTTTCCCTAGACCGGCATGGAGGTGCAGGAATAAAGACACACACAACTCAATGGCTTTATCAAGAAGGCTTGAATCAGCATCTCTATCAGGCATCCTCCAAATTACAAAGAAAGGAGCAAAACAACATCCTCACCTTTTGTTAGGTTAGCGACAGCCTGTCTGGAAGGTCATGTGACCATTTCAGGTAGGGAACTATGGCTTGATAGCCAGGCTGCCACACCATTAGAAATATGGGCCCACACTTCCTGGTAGCAGCATTTTCTTGGTGGGCTCTGTTATCTAGAGGCAAGCAGAGGTGTGGCTCCTTTATGAGAGGCTTAGTGACTCAGCATTAGCAGCAAAAGCAGCTCTTTTAAGAGGCCCTGCTACCAAACACTTAAGTGGTGTTTATGAGCAGCCAGCAGCATGCTTTTTGGTGGTGGCATGGACCTAGAAACTACGCAGAGTTGTGGCACTATAACGTGGCACCTACCAGTATCTCTGCCAAGAAGGTAGATTCTCAGGAAATCCAAGGAATGGGGCAGAGCCAGCCACCAAAACCTCTTAATGCCAGCTATGATACTTAGCAGATTAAAAACTCATGTGGTCAAAGATAGAGATATAAAGACAGATTCAGAAAAAGAGAAAAACAAATAAAAAAGCCCTCTAAATGGTTTACAGTATGTTTAAAAATATACATAGGCTTGGGAGAGATAAGAAAAGAAAACCTAGCTAGCAGGGTGGTGACTCCAATTGTATTTCATTAAATATTCAACAAAATTTTATACTGTTCCTCAGGGATTCCAAGATATATACTACTGTTAGTCTGTAGTACACTTTTTCATTTATCCCATAATTTCTCGTTTAACAAATAGTTGTCAATCACTACTTGAGTCCTTGTCAGAGGTGGACATAAAGATGGGTGATACGCTGGGCCTGAGCTCAACAATCTGACTTTCTGGCCTTAGAGACTGACAAGTGAGGAGACAGGCAAACCAAAAATTGTCTGGAAAGGTGAATTAGTGTATCGGTGACAAAATACCCAGTGAGAAACAGCTTGAGGAAGGAAGGGCTCATTCTGGCTCCCAGTTTGAGTGCACAAAACATCATGGCGGGGATGGCGTGGCTTTAGGAGTGTGAAGCAGCTGGTCACACTGACTCTGCAGCCCAGAAGCAGAGAGCGACGAATGCCAGTGTCTTGATTGCTTTCTCCTTTGAGTTCGTTCTGGGACCCGCGTTGACAGAATGGCGCCATCCACATTTAGTATTGGTCTTCCCAACTCAGTTAACTTAATCTAGAGGTAGATTAAGCATCCTAAGTGATTCGAGAGTCTGTCACGTAGACAATCAGTATTATTCACCATAGAGGCTTGTGATTGACATGAACCTGAGACACTTTGGAAGTCCAGGCAGGGGCTCCCAGTCACCCTAGAGATGTGACCTTGATCGCTTAATGCCTTGAGGACGTGTTTCAAGACTGTGCTGTCTCATTTCCATTCTAAGATTCTCAGTAACGAAGTTTGACCAATAACAGTGAGAATCTGACCCTGTGACTTTCTAGTTTCTTCCCACTGACTTGCTAATTCATTGTTTAATTGTCTAGAGAAGCAGAGGGAACCAAGGTTTTCACCAGACCCTGAAAGCTGTTTGCCTCAAAAATGGCGTCTATGCCTCCAGGACTCTGGCCAGAATTGACCTCAACGGAGCCCTCTCTCAGCCTATCTATGACCAGATCGACCCTGTGTTTGGAGGCATTTTTAGGTAAAGAATCTTTCATCTTGCTCTCTCATAAATACACATCTGCAGGACATCAAGCCAGAGTCTCGGATTGAAGAATTTATTTCCTTGGCTCTGCAAGTGTAAAGAGTAGCTGGTTATTTGAGAAGGAAAGCTTAGCTTCTGGCACAACACAAAAGCCATCTTGGTTTGGTTTACTTAAAAATTTCCCATGGTGACCCGGGGTACAGATGGAGATGTTGCTTGCAGACTAATATTATGATTGCCATTATTTTTCAAATATCTCCTACATGCAGCAGGGGATTCGTTTTCTTAGGGATCCGAGCCCTCGTACAGGGTATTTTGATTGGAGAGTGTGGAATACAGCAAGCGCAAAGCCTTCAGAACGTTCCCTGAGTGTTAAAAGAAAATGTGGCTCAGGGAGGATGCTGTCTGCCTTTGGTGCATGCATGCTCATGAACATGACTTGTGGGCTGTGTTCCCTGACCTCTAACTCTCCTTCATCAACAGAAGGAGGTTTCTCAGATCCCCAGTGGAGCAGCCTGTCCCAGGTATCCCTTCTCTATCCCCACCATTCTTTAAACACAGTTGGGTCCTGCCATACCATCTTCTACCACACCCTGTGGGATAGACGTAGAGCATCATTCAGTACAACCTGCATCTGTCATGCTAATCAGCATCTGCGTGAGTCATCAAATGCTCCCTGTGACTCTACAGAGTAGCTCTGGTCCTTTACGCATGAACAAGTGGACCATGAAGAACTGTGAGACTTTCCCAGGAACCCCAGATCATGGAAAAACCCCAAGATTCAAAGCTCATACTCTTCCTTAGTGGCCTGCTGCTTCTTCCTCTTCAGATATTCTGAAGAAGAGAACTCCTCCTTCATTTCACTTCCTCCCATCTCACCTGTGTCTAAAGGTTCAAGTCCCGCCTTCCCTAACGCAAGCACTGGCAATCACAGACAGTGAGTTTGGAGTCTGATCTCTGCCCCTTACCAGTTGTGTGATCTTGGGCATGTCCACCATTCCCTCTGTATGTCAGTTTCTCATCTGTAAAATAGGCACCATCGTAATGACATGTAGGGCTTGAGGCCAAAGGCCTATAACAGCCCAGCGTCTGGCACACTGTGGGGGATCTGACAGCTGTTACGGTTCATTGGTTTTTCTTCTTTAAAGTAATAAAAGAGAGCCAACGTGTCTCGTGCTTGTCTTGTCCCCAGAGTCACCACCATGGTCTGTTAATCTGTTCCATGGCTTTCTTCCTTAGGGATGGGAAGCCGAGTGGTTCTGCTCTGATGGTGCACATAGATGCTTTCAAACGTTCCCTAGAAGAGAGGATGGCAGAAACCGGGATAAGAAATGGCTGGAAATGCGATGGCTACAAGAGAGGCCTCCTAATCCAGGAGGTATGCTCCTCAGAGAGGGTGGAAAAGACGAGCCCTGGCTTTCTTCTCCCTGGATTGTCTAGGGACTGGATGTATCTCTCCAGGGCCCTGTGTGATATAAGACATGGCAGGATGCAGATGAGAGAAGAGATCCTAAGACCACCACGGAGGCATAGGACACTCAGGAGAGCTTTGTTCCATGGAGAAGCAATTAATTGGGCATCTGAAGTGGTGAAGCTGACACAGACCCCAGGATATTCACAGAACACTTAAATGTACAATAATGTGCATCCCATAATAAGACTGGCACTAACCTCACCATCATTTCTGCCAATTTTATGAATGAGCCAAAGAAGCAAAGCTTAGAGGAGTCAGCCATTATCATCATCATCATCATCATCGTTGTTGTTATTATTACTATTATCATCATCATCATCATCTTATTTCATGACATTTGCTAGTATTGACATCTCCAGGCTCTTGCGTGTGACTCACTTTCCTCCAGGCCTAACTCGAATCACATGGCAATGCTAGGACTTATGCCAGTGCCCCTAGCCTCTCAAAGACCTTCCCTGAGTCTGTGCTCTACTTGGTACACACTTTGTAGAGTATGATTTTTACCAGGTGTGCAGGGGCTCCTTTAGGGGATAATGACACTCTCGATAGAGTCCTTGCCCATGGAGAGCTGGCAGCTGAGCTGTTGGGATGGCGTGCAGACAACTGTGCTAGTTACTTTTCCAATAAAATCCAGACAGAAGCAAATTGAGGAAGGAAACTTGGCTCACAGTTTGTGGGTACAGTCCACCACTGAGGGTATTTCATGGTGGCAGCTACTCACATGACACCCACATTCAGGAAGCAGTGAGTGATGAATATGGGGGTTGGCCTTGCTTTCTCCTTTTGGTCCATGACCCTCCTGGATGGAGTGGTGTTACCCATATTTGATGTATGATTTCTGTGTATCAGTTCACCTCATATCTATAAAATCCTCACAGACCTCTGCAAAGGATTGTTTCCTTGGTTATTCTCGGTCCTGTCAAGGTGACAATATTGGTCATCACAACAGCCAGCCTAACAGAAGGCAGGAGGGTGGGGTGGGACACACATAGGCACACACATAGGCACAGCTGACTGCCTCTGTCGGAGGAACCATCCCAAATATCTGTTAACATGCTTTCTTAGATAAGTGCCATCCTGGGAGGCCTGGAGGGCCACATCCTCCGGAGAAAGAGGAAGATCTACGAGTCTGTCACCAGCTCCATTCAAAACGACCTGAAGCCCTGCTATGAAGGTGGTCCTCAGGGAAGCACTTCCTCTTCCTGGTTTTCTGGGATCCCATTTCCTATCAACTTCCTGCTCTGCCGGCAGCTTTCTAAGAACCCATTCATCCTACCTGAGTTCTTGTACTGCTCTCAGCCTAGACGCTGAGACAGTAGCAGGATGCAGGGAAAGGAGCTGAGGGGCCTCTCTGTCTAAAAGTTGCCTGAGCCCTTGGCCTGTAGCTTAGGATGCAGTGTTCACTTGTGCCTTCTTTAAAGGCTTGTGGGTCAACTCTCAGGCCTCTTCTTGAATTTGTTTTAGGAAGTGATTCTGTAACCTGCTTAACTCAGTCATTAGATTTTCTGAATGATAATCTAAATCTTAGATGGTGTTTTTTACATAATGTATGATATATAGTGTATATATATATATATATATATATATATATATATATATAGTGTGTGTGTGTGTTTCTGCTTGCACGCCTGGCTTTTCTTCTGATGCCACAGATTTCTCAGCAGTCCCTGCTATCATGTGACTGTGGCTATCTTTTGTTCTTGGTCAGAGGCAGCTCAGATCGCTGGCAGGAAAGCCTGTGAGAGAATGAAGGATGTCATCCGAAGAGGGGTGGAGCGGCAAGTAGCCGAGGGCATGTTTGAGAGGGCTCAAGAGAGGATGTGGCACCAGTTTCAACAACTGAAGGTACTCTGCCTCAGCAGCGGGTGGTTCAGTCCTGGGGAGCTGGTACAGGAGAAATGGTAGATACCTGTGCCAACTAGAGCCGAATGCTCTCTGTCCTGGGCCTAGACAGTGCCCACCGTGCTCAGCATCCTTTCTTCCCTGCCTGCCCTCAAACACTACTGTCCACTACATCATGGGGCTGTGATTTTAGAAACACAACCCCTTCAGCTCTGTCCCTTGTCACACATCTCTGCAAAGTCCTCCGTAGGACAGGGGCCTTAATAGTTAGGTGGGTGCTTGGGTCTTGGCGTGAATTCCCTCACTGAATCCCCAGCAAATCTGTGAGGTGGTACTCTCGCTGTATCCCTTCTATGTACTAACAAGCCCAGGCAGAAGAGGTGAGCCAAGAGGTCACAGCTACCGGGAGTCAGAGCTAAGTAGAGAGTTCAGGACCAGGTGACATGGTGCCAGTATCCAACAGTAGCATAATCAGAAAGCAGTAATATATATATATATATATATATATATATATATATATATATATATATATATATATATATATATTTGGTTTTTCGAGACAGGGTTTCTCTGTAGCTTTGGTGCCTGTCCTGGAACTAGCTCTTGTAGACCAGGCTGGCCTCGAACTCACAGAGATCCGACTGCCTCTGCCTCCCGAGTGCTGGGATTAAAGGCGTGCGCCACCACCGCCCGGCATAGTAATATTTTTTAATAAGGAAGATGGCTCAGCTCAGTACTATTTTGGTAAGAAAGTATCAGAATATATCCGTAGGTCAGTGAGTGGAAGGGCCTGGCTCAAATTCAATTTTGAGTCCATCTGTTTCTGATATGGTTCCTAAGAGTCCTCTTGGACCTAAATATCCTGTTATCTCTATGTGTCAGATGTACATGTCTTGGCTCTGGGTATTTTAGCTTGCTACCTTCTCCTTCTCAATGACAGAAAACCTTCATCTTGGTCTCGTTAGCCCCTCCCTGGCCATGAGGCTCCAAAGTCCTCTGTCCCAGTTCAGGCTTGGCTGACCTCCATCCCACCCATCAGAGGAAACCAGCTGTGGCAGCATCAAGCCAACTCCTCACTCACCTCCCTGAGACTGTCTCTCCCGCTTCTTCCCAACTTCCCCCGTTTGTTTCAGAAAAGCCAGTCTCTGTTGTATAAAGCGGGGAACTTCCCTTGGCCTAGGTGAGAGCTATCTTGTTTATTAGCAGCTGTTTGATTCCACTCAGTTAGCATGGTACCACAGACCAGAAACACATGTGGGAAGCTGACCAAACTCTATAGAGCCGTTCTCCACCGAATATGCAGAAATGGTATCATTAAGCTACTCAATGAAACACATTACTGAAAAGGGACTAATACACTGACCATGTGCATATACAGCTTAAATCATAGACATGTGGATAGATAAGAATGGGTAAGATCATCTTGTGCTCCATCCGCTCACTTTTTTTTTTCGAGACAGGGTTTCTCTTTAGCCTTGGTGCTTGTCCTGGAACTAGCTCTTGTAGACCAGGCTGGCCTCGAACCCCCAGAGATCCGCCTGCCTCTGCCTCCCGAGTGCTGGGATTAAAGGCATGCGCCACCACCGCCCAGCTTTCCTCTCACTTTTTTTAAAAATCAAAAATATTAGTCAATTTTTGCTGGGTGGTGGTGGCACACCTTTAATCCCAGCACTTGGGAGGCAGAGGCAGGCGGATCTCTGTGAGTTCGAGGCCAGCCTGGTCTACAAAGTGAGTTCCAGGACAGCAAGGACCAAACAGAGAAGCAAAGACTAAACAGAGAAACCCTGTCTTGAAAAACTAAGAAAAGAAAAAAGAATATTAGCCAACTTTTAATTATTTAAAAATGGAAGGAATTTTGTTTTATACATATTTGGTGTGAGAAAAGTTCCTGTTTTTAAACTGACCTCTGGGCCGATGAGATGGATCAGCAGGTCAAGGCCCTTGCTGCTAAGCCTGGCGGTCTGAGTTCGATTCCCAGGACCTACACAGGGAAAGGAGAGAACTGACTCCCACAAGTAGTCTTCTGCTTCTGTCTGTGTGCTGCTGCCGGTGCCACCTCCCTCTATAGACTCACTAGCTCGCTAACTAAAAATAAAAATAAGTGGATCCCTTTATAATGTTATCGTAAGCTGAGGAGCAGAAGACTAGTCTACTGAATGTATTGATCAGTCTCTGCTAAACTGATCAGTTGTACAGTGTCTTAGTTAGGGTTGTATTGTTGTCAGGAGACACCGTGACTACAGCAACTCTTTCTTATAAAGGAAAACATTTAATGGGGCCTGGTTTACAGCTCAGAGGTTTAGTCCATTATTATCATGTCAGGAAGACATGGTGCTGGAGAGGTAGCTGAGAGTTCTACATCTTGATCCTCAGGCAGTAGGAAGAGAGTGACACTGGGCCTGGCTTGAGCATTATTAAACCTCAAAGCCTACCCCCAGTGACATACTTCCTTCACACCTCCTAACAGTGCCACTCACTATGAGCTTATGGAAGCCATTTTCATTCAAAATACCACATGCGGCTTGCTGATTTGCTGTTACCATAGTGAGCTAACTATATCTGGTTTAGAGAGCTATAGCTCTCCCTCTCCCTCATCTTATAGACAAGGATGCTGAGGCCCAGTGAGCTGAATTTACTAGTCAAGGTAGGGGCCCTTGTTCTGGCATAGAAGAAGTATAAGGCTAGGAAGTGAGATTTGATTTCAAGACTAGAGTCCACCAAGCTGGAGGAAGGAGTCTTGGTGTTTGCCACAGGAGATAAGAAACAGAGGAGGGCAGACAGGGGTTTTAGGTGCTTAGAGGGTTGAGAACAGCAAAAAGACATTTCTCAGGCCTTTGGGGAAGAAGAGTCAGTCCTGTCTAACAAGGTGCGCTGCACGGGGCAATGGTGATAGATACCCACCCAGGATTCATGCAGGAGAGAACTGTGAGTTTGAATTTGAAGCTGCATCTCTTCTTTAGCTCCAGATTCAGTAGGTTGCCTCCAGGAGACAGCCTGCCATGCATCTGCATAGGCAGGGAGGGAGCTGCAGAGGCAGGAAGTAGCCAATGAGAATGCCTTCCGCTGATAGCCCTTTGGGGTCATCTCCAGCTGGGGGGGTGTGTGTCCAGTGAGGTTTTCTTTATAACTCGCTTTCCTGTAGGCTGCTCCATCCTAACGATCTGATGTTCTTGCCATGTAGCATGGAATCACTGAGAGGGTCAAGGGAAGCATCACTACCATGCTGACCCTTGCTGCGCCCCAGGGAGATGGTCTCTACAAGGAGCTTGTAGGTGAGTAGAAAAACGTTTGAACGGAGGGCAGTTGTGCAGTTGCCCCTCGTTGAGTTCAAAGATACCAAAGTGGGTGGGACTGGAGAAATGGTTCAGCAGTTAAGATCACCGACTGTTTTTCCAGAGGACTTGGGTTCAACTTGCCGCACCCACATGGTGACTCACAACTCTCTGTATCTCTAGTCCCAGGAGATCTGATACCCTCTTTTGACCCCTGTGGGTACTGCACTCATATGATGCACACACAAGTATGCAGGCAAAACACACATACAAATGAAAATAAATAATAAAAATGTAGAAGCACAGACATCAAGGTTGGAATTTCTAGAACAAGTTCTGCAGATGATGGTTTTGACTGTCCCACTCTGCCGAGGACCCAACAGAGACAAGTGCTTGGACTCAGTGGATGCCATCTTGTGTAAGTCTCCCCAGTCCTCAGAGACACTAGCCACTGCTCCATCTTTTAGATGCAGAGAAAAGAGACAGCCTAGGCCATGCTTACTCCCAAGTTTCTATAGCTGGCCACTGGCAAACAGCAACCCTCAAGCTCACCCTCTGTCTCCATAGCCGTTTTTCCAAGATGCTGCCTTAGAAAAGATCCCATCTCCTAGTGATAGAGGGAAAAGATTCTCCTGGGAATGTGACCGTGCCTCCCTACCCTGCCCAGGGCTTCATTGAACTGCCTTGTAGAAATGAGATCGTGGCCAAGTGGGGAGAAGGGTAATTGAGAAATTTCTCGCCAAAATTCCCCAGTCTTGAGCACCCTGGGAATCTAGGGTTTTACCCTCTCAGCAGCCCCGTGTGTGCACAAAATGGCACAGACAAGGTTATGAGAGCAGCAGCGTCTGTGGTACCCCAAGGCAAGACAACGCAAACCCCTGGGAGCACAGCACAGATTATGGGAGACACGTGGTTAGTGGGCAGTGGAGCAACTGCTGTGGCCGTGAAGCACCTCAGCCCAGGACACAGCAGTAAAAAGCATCTCCAGCAGGTGTTGGAGAGGAAGAAAGGCATGCGGGAAAGCATGCGTGGTGTATAGCCATTTGTGGAGGACGTCTCAGGGGGACTTGAGTTTTTATAGTCACTGTATCATAGATTGCCTTTATGGAAATCATACATGCTGAAGGTCTTCCAACTGTCCAGTTGCAGACAACTACCCCAAGTGTGACCTAAGTTCTGCCTGCCTAGATGAAGCGTTCTTTTCCTCCTAATACCAAGTACATATCATGATGGAAGACTATGCCAGATGCCAAGGTTATAAAAGGACCATATGGTAAACTGTGCATTCAAGTATTGCCTGGTTTGTCAGAATGGAACCTTCAAGACTAAAGAGCCCAGACTTTTCCCCCCACTTAACAATAGAGTAAAGTCACCTATGTGGTCTCCCAAGAGAGACAGGGAAGAGCAAACCAGTAAGTAGTAGAATATATGGTCCAGGAAGGTGCTCAAGGGAGGACTCATGAGAAATGACACTTGAGACCTGAAGGAGAGGTTCCACTCTAGAAGCAGATGGTTAGCATAGCTGTGAAGCAGAGCTAGTTCAAGGCTGGACACTGGGAAAGCTGTGTTAGCCGAGTCTGGACACCAGGGAAGCTGTGTTAGCCTAGGCTGGACCTTGAGGGAAGCTGTTATCCACACATGGTGAGCCGATGATGGCTAGACCCAAGGTTCATCTGAAGTTTCTACCCTGAGGACTGTGTTGGTCAGAGTTCTCTAGAAGAACGGAACACAGAGAATGTGTGTGGATGTGGAGAGGTCCGTTCACTCATGGAAGTCAGGCATATCAGACATTTGATGGAAGAGCGTAGCAGGCCGGTGACCCTAAAGAGTTTTGGTTGGAGTCCAAAAGTAGTCTCTGCAGAACCATGAACTGATGGCCCAGGTGAAGGCCAGGGTGATTGGAGAATCTCTTCTTCCTCAGAGGGAGGGCAGCCTTCAGCTGGTGGCATAACACGTTAAGGGGAGGTGGCGACTGTGCTCCAGGTTCCCCAGTTTAAAAGAACCTCCCAAACAGACTAAATCCGACGAGTGTCTGGACACCATGGCCTGGGAAGCTGCCATAAAATTGCCCCTCATAGCTGACCTGAAGGCACATGCTGGCAATTCCTGCACTTGGGAGTCTGAGGCCGGAGGGTTGCCTGGGCTTATATCATGACAGCCTATTTCAAAACAAAAACGTTAAAACACACAACTCACCAAATAAATCAAAACCAAAACCAAGCAAAAGACATGCACAAAACAGATAGCAAGCTAAGCACAGTGAGAGCACAATCAGAATCAGATTAGAAAATGAACATCTTCGATTCCAAAAGAGAGCAAGGCACGTTCACTGGGAACAGAGGTTGGGCGAGGAAGGAGGTCTGGGGGACAGAGATCTGCCTGGCGGGATTGTGGGCAGGTCCCACCGTGTCCTCTGCCTTGTGTCTCTCTTCACCAGGCTCTGAGGAGGTCTAAGAGAACACCCAGAAGGTTCTCAGGACTTTTTCCCTAAAGATTAATTTTACTGTTTTTTAAAGTGTGTGTGTGTGTGTGTGTGTGTGTGTGTGTGTGTGTGTGTGTATACATACACGTAGGCACATAAGTGCAGGTGTCCTTGGTAACCAGAGGCATGGGATTCCCCTTGAGGTTGTGTACTGCCCGCTGTGGATGCTGGACTTAGATCCTCTGCAAGAGCAGTTAAGTCCCCTTTGGGACTGAGCCAGCTCTCCAGTCACCCAGGGCTTTTTGAGGGGTAGGCTCTTTTTAAGTGTGACCTCCCCGCAACCCATGTTGAGATGTCTTCGGGTAACAAAGAGACTCCCTGGCTTGACTGGGATGTTTATAAAACAAAGATACAGGATTTTCTGATTATTCCAGATCTTATATCCTTCTAAAGTTTCAGTTGCGGAGGGCTTCGTCTAGAGGGCTGTTCTTGAAGCAGCATTGACCGGGTGTGTGCGTGTCTGCGTCTCTGACTGCGCATGCGTGTCCGCTTCTCCCTAGACGTCAGGAGTGAGCAGAAGGAGATGGAGAAGCTCCACAGAAGCCTGAGGGAGGTTGCCGAGAACGCGCAGCTGCGGAGGGGCATGCAAGATTTCCTCCTGCGAATGTCCCCCAGCAAAGCAGGCCCCCGTGGGACTTTAGTTTGGAGGACTTAAACCTGGAGATATGAAAATAAGCCTGGAGCCAAATAACAGAATTATTATTATGTTTTTGAAACAGAATAAAAATCATTTCTCATCTTTTGAACTTTCTATATAACATAAAACCAGGATATCATTATTTTTGGTATAATTTTATTTTACAGCCGAAAATCTGTCATCCTGAGTCCTGAGTGGACTTTTGAGCTCTAAGGACAAGAACCTTACACTTCACGTTAGAAAGCTTAAAAGTCAAGCAGAATGTTATACAATTCGGCCTCAGGGACCAGACTGTTTCCAGCCTTAACAGTGATGTGACTTGAGGAGGAGGCGGCGATGCTGTCCCGCGGGATAGGCCCGTGACCAGGTGTTGGTTACCATTCTGCGGCTGTGATAGCAAACCCTGGCAAAAGCCCACTTACAGAAGGAGAGTTATGTTGGCTCAGGAGTCTGGGCACTAATCCGCCATGGCAGGAAAGACGTGGCGAGGAGTCAGAGGCTCTGCTCACATCCTCTGGCGTCCAAAAGCAGAGGATGAATGCTGGTGCTCAGCTCCCCTCTAAACAGAAGCCAGTTAGATCCCTGCTGGGATCCAGTCTTTTTGCTTGAGACCTTAAAGAAAATTCCACTCCACGTAGACAAATACAGATCTGGAATACAGGGCAATGTTTTTAATAGGTATTTGAATTTATCAGTGGGGTAGTTCTTTGATTGTATGGTCTTGAAGGATGGTAGTTTATTTTTAAAGATTTATTTTATGTTTTAATGTATAGGGGTGTTTTGCCTGCATGGATGTAGGTGCACCCATGGAGGACAGAAAGGGGCACTGGATTGCCTAGAATTAGAATCACAGATGATTGTGAGCCACCATATGGACATATGGGTGCTAGGACTCGAACCTGGATCCTCTTCAAGAGCAGCCAGTGCTCTTAACCACTGAGCCATATCCCCAGCACCCAAGAATGGTATTTCCTTAAAGGCTGGTTGCAGTGTGGGAGCTGAAACTGAATCAGTGAACTTTGTTTTTAAATCTCGTTACACTAAAATCCATTGTGTTGTCTTACACACACACACACACACACACACACACACACACACACAGCAGGCCTTTCTCTTTCTAAATTCTCCTGCCTCGGCTCTGAAATTCTGGATTTGCATATGTCCAGCACCACATCTGGATTGTCTTCTATAATGTGAACACATTTTAGAAACCACTGCACGGTTTGACAGCATAAGGCATTATGAAAATACTTGTTCACTGGATCAGGCAGATGTTCTAAGTGTTGGCACCTTTCACCACACAATTTCACAAAGTCACGTTTCTTAATACTTTCACCAGTGTCCCCAGAAAAGGCCTGAAGTGGTGGGAAGCTGTGACGCTCACGGCCGTGAGCACAGGTTTAATACAGTTTTGGTTTTCCCCTAAAGGCTCGTCTCCTCGTTGTCATAGATACTGACAGCTGTTTGAAGCGAAAGGTTCGCTTTCAAGCCAGTTTCCACTGCAAAATAAACCCCTTCTCTAGTAAACGCTTCTTGTTAGTTACTTGTCCACAGAGAAGAGAAGAATAACGAATGCATCAACCTTCAGAGGCATGGGTAAGCTGTCTGTCAGGGGGTCTTGTTTGAGGATGGGTTCTGACTCAGCAGGTCTGGTGCAGGATAGAGAACTGCAGCATCCGGACAGATTCCCAACTCTGCAGGTCCGAGGTCTTAATTCTGCATCTTCGGGCAGTGCAATGATTAGTAATGCTGGTGTCAATGTGACGGGATCTAGGGTCGTACAGGAGAAAGCCTGTGTCCTTGAAGGAGTTTCTAGACTGGGTTAACTGAAGAAGGAAGAGCCGTCATAAGTGTAGGGGGAGCGTTCTGTGGGCTGGGGTTCTGGGCTGAGCAAGGAGGAGACAGGGAGTTGAGCTTTGGATTCATTATCCCTAGCTCTGCTTCCAGACTGCGGATACAACGTGACAAGCTGCCTCCCTTCCCGACTGTGGGCACAATATGATAACCTGCCTCCTTTTCCAACTGTGGACACAATGTGGCAAGCTGCCTCCTCCCCGGCCACCATGACTCCCCACTTTTGTGGACTGTACCCTTGACTCTTGAGCCCAAAGAAATAAAGATTAGATATTTGATCGCAACAGCGATGATGATGACAACCATGACCATAATGATTAATACAGGTAGCAAAGGGACAGAATCCAGAGTCTCAGATTGAGTGCCTCAGATCCTCTGCCTGGTCACCTGGACAAATGACGTCTTCGAGTTATAGCCTCCCATTCTGAGAGACCAAGCTGCAATGTTCTGAAGGCTAGGAACTTTCTTTTGGGGTGAGGGTGGGGCTGGGTGAAAGAATAGGGAGGAAAGAATAGGCGGAGGCTCTGTGTCACTGTGGGGCCAGCAATTTCCAGAAAATGCTAAGGCAGTTAATACTTTGGACTCATGCAGCTGAGCAGCCCCAGAGCTGCCTGGGAGACCTTTCCAGCTCTGCTAATTCTTCTACTCTTGAATTCCCACTGGGAGCGAACTGCAGTATCCTTGAAGGTTCAGTGTTCTCCAGCGTCCAGCTAAGGACAGCCCCACCCCCATCCCTGGGCAGCATGGTCACCTCTTCATCATAAAGTATTGGGCATAAAGAAGGCTTGAGGTGCTTGGGAGCCTCTCTGTGGTCTTTGAACAAATGCCGGGCTCTTACAGTAATATGAGACTGTGTGATTGCCTGTGTTGAGCTGAGACTTGGAATGTTAGCACGATGAGACCCTGGAAGCCTGCAGGGCTCAGAGTGGCCATCCGTGTGGGCTTGGAATGTCAGCCCTAGATACTGGGGTTTCAGCCGTCTGCAATGTGTCCAGAGCCTGCTGGGATGTTGTCATCAGCTTGGAGACCAGCTGGTTCTGGGCCCAGCTTTAGGAGATGTAACAGAGAGAGGATGCCTCAGAGAAGGAGCCGTGCAAAGAATCCCCTATAGGCAAAATGCCCTCTCTCTCCAGAACTAAAAGAATGAATGCACTGTCTTTTCAAGGACTCGTGTCTCCTTAGAGAGTCTACTGATAGATTTTTGTCTTTTATATTTATTTATTTATTTTTTATGTGCATGACTGCCTTGCCTTTGTGGAGGCTTGAATTAGAATGGCCCCCATAGGCTCATATATTTGAATGCTTGATCCCCAGATGGTGGAACTGTTTGGGAAGGATTACAAGGAGGTGTGTCCGTGGCGACACACTTTGAGGTTTCAGAAGACTGCCACCATTCCCAGTGTCTCTCTCTACCCTCTGCTTGCAGACTGAGATGTGAAATCTCAGTTCCTGCCACCATGCTTTGCTCCACCATCATGGACTTTAACCGTCTGAAGCCTGAAGCCCAATTAAACACATCTTTTTATAAGTTGCCTTATTCATGGTGTTTCATCACATTGATAGAAGGGTAACTAATACAGCCGGCATGTATATATCTGTACCATCTGTGTGCCTGGCACCTGCAGAGGCCAGAAGAAGCTGTCGGATCCCCCAGGCATGGGGTTGTAGACAGTTGTGGACCACCATGTGGGTAACTAAGAGCAGAACTCAGGTCCTTTGCAAGGGCAGCAAATGCTCTTAACTGCTGAGCAATCTCCCCAGCCTCCCGACTGATCTATTTGAAAACAATTTCTGTGACTGTAGAGAAGACAAATCCAGTCTGAGTTGTATTTTTTTTTTCTTTTTAGAAATACAGGAGCTAACTATAAAAAGTAAGAGTGAGAGCTGGAGTGAACGCCGATGGGAAACAGGTTTTTGGCATGATGGTTGAGTTTAGGGAGCTCTTGCTTATGGAAGCCTTACACAGCAGAATGCTTGCATGCCTTCCTTTGATAAATATACAATCCAAATAAAAATAAAATTTCCATTTTGCACCAACTGTAACTTATGCTTCGGGAAAGAAAAGAAAGACACTAACTCATCACTCTTTTCCTCTCTTTCTTAAAAATTTTTGGGTTTTTTTTTTCTTTTTTCGTTTTGGTTTTTCGAGACAGGGTTTCTCTGTGGTTTTGGAGCCTGTCCTTCACAACAGATTTTCTGTGTAGCTTTGTCTGTCCTGGAACTCACTCTGTAGACCAGGCTGGCCTTGAACTCAGAGACCTACCTACCTCTTTCTCCCACGTGCTGGGATTAAAGTTGTGTGCTACCAATTCCAACTCCTTCTTTTTAAAAAAGTTTTAAAAAATTCTCTCTCAACCTTTGTTTTTTTTCCCCTCTGCTCTTCCTGGAATGATACGTGCTGAAATGTCTTTACTGTCAGGCTTGTGGTGTTGATGGACAGCCCATTTCTGGTTCTCAGTTCCTGAAAACATGCACGGAATGTCCTTTCTCTCCCTGACCAGAGCAAGCTACGCAGCAAAATCAGTTCTGAGTTACCGTCACTCAGCACGATGGAGGGGCTTTATCACATTTCCCTTTAGAAGTGGGGGGAGGCATCAGAGGTCACAGGGTCCGGCAGGCCACACGATGTAGGAGACCCGTGGTGCGGTAATCCTGTTGGGGAAAGAGTCCCCGACTGTGATCACGTGAAGTCCATAGTGGGAATTTTCGGTTCTGACAGCCAGTTCTAGCTGACTCAGTGCTGATCCAGGATGGTGTGGTTTGAATGATAAATGTCCCCTATAGACTAATGTATTTGAATACTTGGGTCCCTGACTGATGGTGCTGTTTGGGGAGGGTATGGAACCTTTAGGACATAGAACCTTGCTGGAGGAAGCCCATCATGTACGGTAGACTTTGTGGTTTTATCGCCCTACTTCCTGTATGTGGATGAAATGGGATTGGCCCTTCCTACCATTGTGGACTCTCCCTCTGGAACCCTAAGCTAAAATAAACTCATCCCGTAAGTTGCTTCTAGCCACGATATTTTATTACAACAACAGAGAAACAACGAATATAGGCTTTTGCATGTGGAGAGAATTCTGAATCTCCGCAGATAATTCAGAGAAATCCAGAGCTTCTCCCCGTGGCAGCCCTGCGTGGATTGGCCACCCCAAACCTCCTCTGAGTGATTTCTTCTCGGAGCCAAACACACCCTTTTCTTGTTTGCTCACTTCTGGACCCTTCAACACCCTTGCTACAGTTCCTACCAGATGCATCCAGAACCAAACACGCCATCATGTATGAATTTGTCAATGCGGACTTCAGGGACTCTGTGACCCCCATTCTTCTGCCTCACTTAAACCCGTAGTGAATCACACTCATTCAGAGTCATGTAAAGTAAGTGTTTTAAGTGTGCCCTGGGAAGCTGGTAGCCCACATCCTGTTCATGGGGAGGACATCATTCCAACACCAGTGTCTGGTTTACATTTATCCCAGGACTTTCTTCTTAAGGGTTTTGGCCCAAAGGCTCCCTCTGTTTTTACTGGTTTCTTATGATTGAATGTTTGGCTACCAACTACAAATTGCTCACATTATAATAATTTCATTATCTAATTCTCAAGAAAAATTTGGATCCTCTGGGCTCTGAGATACAGCCCCTGGAAAGCACCCTGGCTCCCTGAGTGTGACAATGCAAGAGGCTCCAGGTAGGTCCCTTGAGGTAGCCCAGGGAGGATGCTTATCTACCTCACAGCCTATGAGTCTGGGACAGTGTGGAGAAACCCGGGCTGTCTCATCCACACACCTTTTGGAGAATGAACTCAAGTGAGTCCAGGGAGACGGAACAGGTGCTTGGGCAGATTCCACAATGGGCAAAGAGCAGGGAACTCCGGAAGGCAGGGGTCCCTGCTTCATGACTTGGCATTGATGCTAGCTGTCAGCAGCTGGGCACTGTGGGGACCCACGTGACAATTAGTGTCCCATTTGTCAGGAGCTGTCAACTCTGAAAAGTAATAGCAATGGCTGACCTTTGGGATGCCCGACCATGTTTTTAAAGATTCCCTTGAGTCAGGGAAGCCAAAACTAGGAACCTGGTTTTAGGGACTGTGAAACCTGTGTTCCAAGAGGTTCCATGACTTAATCCACAGCCACAGAGCCGGGGGACTGCCTGGCTAGAGACCTTGTCTTCTCTTCACAGGGCCCCTCTGAAGGATGCAGCTCATGAAGTCCATAACAAGGGTTGGCTTCTACTTCCTCTGGGCCCATTTCTGAGCTATGCCCTCCACTTCCTGCCCCTTATACAATCACTGCTTTTTTTCTTCCTATAACACCATGCCCTGCAGGAGCTGCCTCTGGGGACAGTCCGTGAGGTGGTCACTGAAAATGACTAGGACTTTTCGGAGTCAGCGAGCATTGGCAACCGCACACTTATTTACAAACCTTCTGAGTGCTGCGGTCCAGATCCACCACGTGACCTAACCGCTCAAGGCTCAGACCAGTTTTGGAAGGAGGGGCGACGTTTCTCTGATCTCCTCTCACTCTGCCCAGCACTCTCGTCTGATTGCGTCCTTAACATCTGGTTGGATCTCCTTTTAATCTCTTTTACTTGTATCTTATTTTAGCGTGTGTTTATGTACGCATGCGTGTCTGAGTGTACACATTTACAAATGTATGTGGGGAACTCAAGTCAACCTTGGAAGTCATTTCTAAGGAGCCTCCTCTGTCTTGGGAACTTTATACAGAGTCCCTTACTTGCCTGGAACTCACCAGGTAGGCTAGGGTGGCTGGCCACTGAGCCCAGTCATCCTCCTGCCTCCACCCCCAGCACTGGGGAGCGCGGCATAGCGTGTGCCGCCACACCCATTTTTTTTTTAAATGTGTGCAAGTCCTCCTGCTTGAGATGTCAGGGCCAACAGACGCAGTTATCTCCTGGACGGTGCAGCTCTTTTTACAAAGCAATTGTTTGCGCTGCTGTTTCCCGTTCTTAGAGGTGCGGGCCGTCAGGCTCCCAGACGGCTGGCTGGCTTCTTAGTCTTGTCTCTTGCTCTTCTGCAGTTTTTGGGCTCCACAGATACTGGCTTTGTTGCCGAGTCGTCTTGAACTTGACTTTGGGAAGTTCTCTCAGAGCCCCCAGACATTATTCTAAATAGCTCCAGTGTGAGTGTCCAAGTCCTTTGGGAGTGGATATGACTTCAGGAAATGCCAAATTTGCTGAATGAATGAATTGAGAAATGCCAGTTCTGCCTTACAATGCATTAAAAAATCTGGTTTCCTCGGGTGTGTCATAAGCCAGACCTAGCTGCCATTTTCCCAGAAGTTGTCCAAAAAGTATTTTTGTGGAGCGCTTTTAGAACAGGCACTGGATCCCAAAGCCAATGCTGATTTGCTCTTCTGGCTGGGGCTGGAAGCTCGGTGTATAGCTGTAATTCAGACAGTGGCCACAAGAGGGCGAGCATAGCATAGTCCAGACTCCGTCTAGCTGTTGCTCTAAGAACTTTTTTTTTTTTTTAAGACTGGAGGTTGGAGCAGCTCCCACCCAGTCAGTACCTAGCAGAGCTGCGGGAGCCTCCACAGAACATCTCCGGATTGCTTTCTGAGGCTGACTGCTGAACCAGGTGCAGACCCTTCACTCAGCCACCAGGTTGAACTGCTTCTCCTACAGAAGTGACCCTGTGGCCCTGACCTGAGATAAGTCACTAGGTGACCCCCGCAAGCCTCTTTCTATGACTCCATCTGGATTTGGCTGGCTGTGGGGACAAGCTTCAAGAGACTGCCTGGGTCTCCGTGGGACAGCAGTCAACTTTCTGGCTATCATGGCAATTGCTGGGAACTGAAGGCGCGGACTCCAGCCTCCACACAGGCACACAGGTGAGTCATGTCGCTTTGACCTGGAAGCTACGGGGTGGTAAAGCTGCAAAGGCAGTGGAGGGAATGATGATCTGATGAAGCAGAGGACTGGGAGGTCTTGCAGACACAGAACCTAGCATTGCCTGCTTCAGGTGGGAGAAGTCCAGTGATCTGAGCCTGTAGACACCTGGGCCCGAGGACCCAGCTGCTAAGGATGTAGAACATGAGCCTGCACTCTGATGCCAGAGAGATACTATTATTTCAATTTCATTTCTGTTTATCTTATCATGTCATAGCCTCCCAGAGCCTATTCAGTGAGTAAATGGTCAGGGGACAGCCACTCTGTGTGTGTGTATGTTATGTGTGTGTTGAATATATGGATGCATGTGTATGCGTGTGTATATATATATGATGTGTATATATGTATGTGTGTATATATATGTATCTATGTACACACATGTGACACACGCACACATATATACACACATATACACACCAGGGTACTATGTATGATGCAGAGGTTATTGAAGGAGCATCTGCTCCTCTCCAGCTGTGAGTTAGGATCCAGAGAACTGAGTACTTAGAAGAAGGAAGGGTTTAAGATCTACCTAGCAGCTTTTTCTCAGAGGCTACATTTTCAGTGACCTTGTTTGGTTTAAGTAAGTTTTAGAAACTTGGCAATCCAAAGAAAAGCTGTAAGCCCTGCCGAGTTAGAAGCCAGAGCACACAGAAACTAGTTCCGAGTTGCAAGTGAGGCTCCTGATCCATCTTGACCCTTCTGGTGCTCCCAGTGAAACTTCCAGAACCGGGGTCCTAATCTCAGTCCTATGCCACATTTGAGATTGCTTTTTTGCAAAGGGAACTCCACACAGCTTCACTTCTAGGACTTTTTGAGCAACGGGGAGTCTGCAGGACTCTGAAACCCAACCAGTGAGACTGGATTCTCTTTGGACCTCCTTCTCCAGCTATTCTATACGACATTGTAAAGTCCTCTCTCCCACATCAGCTCCCATGATCCTCACCATACCCCCTGGACTTCACACCTCAGGGGTATAGTGCAGAAGGCTAGATGAGACCAGCAGATTGGGCCACCTTCCCAAAATAAAAGATGGAAAAAGGAACCCTTGTGCCGTGAGCTGCCCCACTTCCACACCTGTGTGAAGGTGTCCCCCACACACCTGTGCAGAGTATGCGAGGATGTCCCACACCCGTGCAGAGTGTGTGACAATGGCCCACATCCGTGCAGAGCATGCAAGGATGTCCTATGGCATTTTCAGCTGTCAGATACAGACTCTGACCCTATTCCACCCTTCGTGGGGAGTGAATCCTAACATCCCCTGGAGGTCAGTAGAATGCCCCTCCCTGTTTTCAGGGTGGCTTCTCTTTGATTGGCAAAGCTGAAGTCCAGGCTCTTTGAGCACCAAAACTTGTGGGTCCCTCAATGTGGCCCAGGTTTCCCCTTCCAGGCCCCTCCCTCTGATCATGCCCTTATAGGGGTGCACTGGCTGGCCCTCCAAGGTGTGCTCATCTCTGCTGCCTTATAGTAGCCCCGAAGATGGCCACTGAAAGTGACTGATGCACATGTATATCCTTGGCTGAGTCAGTGCTGTGTGCAGGGATCTCCTGAATGATCTGATTACTTCATCTTCCACTCTCATTTCCAATATCATCATCTGTAACATTAAAGGGGGCCTGCTTGTTGGGGTTTCCATCCTGCCCAGTTCCCCACAGCTGTTTAGCCCCAAAGAAGCTATAAAGCTGATTGGCCCATTAGCTCAGGCTACTTATTAGCTCTTGTAGCTTATATTAACCCATTGTTCTTATCTATGCTAGCCACATGGCTCAGTACCTTTCTCACCGGCCCTCATGTTACAATCATCCTTGCCTCTTTGGTCTTGGTTAGGTTATCTTTACAATGGGAATGATAAAATAATGAGCTGCCTCACTGCCCTGCTCCTAGTGCTCCCAGGAGAAACTCCAGCGAGGTCCCTCAGGGAAATTCGTCTGAGGCCCAAGGGATGTTTACAATGCACTAGCTGCTTACACTCAAGATGGTCAGCTGGGACATGGTTGAGAATGCAAACTGGGCCTAAAGGTCATAATAGATGGAGTCTCAGAGTCCACCACCTGCTCCTGAGTTCGTGAGGAGAAAACCCAGCCTCACATAAAACTGGAACGGGCAGAACATGCTTACATTTTCCCCCCCAACTAATGAAGAGTTGAGCATTTCCCAACTCATTCCTCTCACATCTGCTCGGCCCCAGCCCCTTTCTCTCGGCTCCCCTAGGCTGTTGCTTAGTCCAGCCAAGAGGTGTTAGGAGGATGGCTAGGGGGGTTGCCTTGTGGATACACTCCAGATCACAGTGGTCTGGAGCCAATCTGGAGAGAAGAAAGGTGGCATGAGAGTAGGGTTCCCTGCCCTGTGGATTCTGGGGCCCTCTGGCTGCAGACGCTGTTGCCTTTGGCAGAGCCAGGGCTGCAGAAACGGTGCCTTCTGTTTTGTAACTCCTCAAGATCGGGGCCAGAGGGGAAGGGACCACACACATCCTGAGACCAGGGAGGATCCCCTATGGCTGAGCAGGGCTGGAGCCACCCAGTGCCCCACCTAGAGGCCCTTGCTGGGTGGAGGGCTTGGATAAAGAGCCAATGTTAGGAGACTAGCAGATTGGACACTATGGGGAGAGGCTCAGAGAGGCTGGGTGGGAGCTGTCTGTGTGAGAGGTCCTGGAAGACCCAAGGACCATCTTCATCTCCTGTCCCTTCTAGAGACTGGAAGAAAGACCAAGAAGCTGAGTGCATGTGTGTATGTGCCCCAGCGAGTGAGCCAGTGTGGGGAACGGGGCGTCTCATTACTTGGAGTGAGGGTGTAGAAGAGACCCCATCGTTCCTGGCTCATTGGAAGGGCAGTTGAACATCCTCTGCTCAGTCCCAGCCTCTTCTCAGCCCCAAAGGCCTCGTCTCTGGAGATTAAGTTCAGGTCGGGAAAAGAGGGCACATGTTTTTGCGCCAATCTTGCTCCCCTTCTGTATCCCCACTCACGCTTCCTTCAGGTCCTGCCTCTAAGATGGGATGGGTTGACCCCTAAGACCCACTGCAGTCTCCCTACCAGGGCCTTTCAGGCACTGTACCATCTCATCCAGCTCGTGGGAGCTTGCTTGTTTCTCAGGCTCTCAGTGGGTCTCCTCCATGCTGGGATTATACCCATCTTCCTGGAGGCTTCATTTTCCAAATTTCACTTTAAAGAGAAATAAACACCACCCCATCTGACTTACTTTCTCTTCTTCCTTTATGTCCTTTTCCTTCCCGCCACTCCCTCCTCCCCTCCCCCATTCTTTATTTTGGTTAAACATCCAGACAGCTAAAAAGCATCAGGAAAACCAGTTGACATAAACTTATGGCCAGTTAGGACTGTGTTGAAAGCAGCGTGCAAAATTACAGGGCATATATGTGAGGGGGAAAAAGCCAAAGGATTCTGTGTAAACAAACACTTTGCAATTTGGTTTTATGAAAAGGATTTTTCTCATTACACAAAGAATGCAAATGCGTCTTAGAAAATCTCAGAAAATCCCTTCCAGCCTGGGTCTCACGATGCCTCTCTGCCCTGGAGCCACCCTCCTGTGCAGGCCCTGAGGATGGCCTTCCAATCACACAGTTAAGCGGGTCAGAATGTGCTGGTGGAGGCCTCGCGGCTGTGCAAACGCCATGGCTGGATCCCTTCAGGGGAAAGGATTTCCCAAGTCCAGAGCTCAAGACCTTGCTTCAGCCTTGGGGGATCAGATAGGCATAAGTCCCGGGGTCAAGAGTTGTTCGTTAAGACTCACCGAGACTGCTCACCCGCTAGGTTCCCTGGGAGATGAATTCCTGCCTCAGCCCACTGTGGAAATAGGGTGCCTTCCCACCTCCTCCGCTGACCCTAAAACTCTCAATGCACCTGTGCTTGTAATTTCCCTTATGCAATTGTCTGACCCTCCCAAGCTGCTGATGGCTTCCTTAGAGGTTCTCAAGCTCCTGGCGCTACTAACCTTTAATACAGTTCCTTCATGTGTGGTGACCCCCCCCTCCCCAGCCATAAAATTCTATTTGTTGCTACTTTATTACTGTCCTTTTGCTCCTGTTATGAATCGTAATGTAAATAGCTGTGTTTTCTGACTATCTTAGATGACTTCGTGAAAGGGTCATGTGACCCCAAAGTGGGTCACAATCCACAGGTTGAGAACCTGTCAGAAGCTGTCTGTAGTCACCATGTGGGTAGTAGCATTTCCTTCAAGTGCTGTCCAGCATGGCCATGCTGTCTCTGGCCTATGGCTCCAGCCCCACAGAGAGCTGCTAAGGGAACAGCTGAAAACTGGCCAGGGCTTGGCCTTCTAGCACTGAACAGGGAGAGGCTGGAGCTGGAGGGGTCCTGCACCTGGACGGTGCACCTCGTTCCTGCAGATGTAGAAAAGACCACACTCCAGGCTGGGGGTCCTGCGGGCGGGCACCTGGATCCACCCTTTGTTTGTTTTCTGCATAGTTGACTGGGTGTCTCCTTCCTCTGCGCACTACCCAGTGTCTCCACGGCTCCAGGACAGGATGGACAACAAAGCCATGTACATGCACACCGTCAATGACCGGGACAGCGGCTCCATCTTCGAGGAGCCCTTTGACGGCAGGAGCCTGTCCAAGCTGAACCTATGCGAGGATGGTGAGTACTTAAAGCTGTCAAGGACCCTTGCTTACCACCCCCCCCCCGTCCCCACCTTGGTTATCCCAGTGCCTGCTCGCCTTCCTGTCTAGCTTAGCAGATGCTGAATATTAGATCTTTGGAGGTCCCTTCTGTGGGGTTTCTATCATTCATCTCAATAAGCCTATGTCATCGGCAAGGTGAGGACCTGTTTTACAGATGGACTTGTTGAGACTGAGAACAACATTAAGGATTCTATGACTCACCAGCCCCTCAGAGGGGATCCAGCATAGAATATCCTTGCTCCTCAGACTGGAGACCGAGGAACAAGGGCATTTTAACAGCTCCATATCCCTGTGCACCAGCAAGCAGGCATTCAGTAGATGTCTGTACTGTCCCCGAGGACTGTCCCTAATAAAAGCTTGCTTCATGCACAGATCCATTCTTCACGGGGCTTGAGTGGAACAGGAGGACACTGTCCCTTCAAACTGACTGCCTAGAGACAGTCCCTCATCCCTGCTTAATCCCCAGAACAGTACTTGATTTTGGAACACCCTGTCAGTCGCCTCTCTCAGGAGCTATGGCTCTTGCCTTTTTCCTCATGGGAGCAGATGTAGGACAGGAAGCCGTGTCAGAGAGGAAAGAGGGGACCGCCCTAGTGGAGGGACAGACAGGGGGACCTGAGTTTCTGAGCAAGGGTTCCTCAACCCTCCTGTGGGGCGCTCAGCTCTTTGCCCGGTCTAGTCTGTATGCAAGCTGTCGGGGATGCTCTGGAGGAAACTGGACCAGCGCCTGGCCTCAGATGACTCAGGGTGACTGGTGGGAGGAGGAGCTGGCCCGAGAGCAGTCCCCTCAGGGTGGATGCTGAAGCCAGGCAGGGAAATGGCTCCTGGAAAGGGGCTGAAGGATGACTGTATCATTTTTTCCTCTGTTGTGACAAAATGTTCAACAAAAGCCTAAGGAAGGGAGGGCTGATTTTGGCTCACAGTTTGAGAGTGTCATGCATGGCAGGGTGGCAGGGGCCATATTTCATCCCCAGTCAGGAAGCAGAGAGGGACAAATGGGGGTGCGAAACTCCCTTTTCTCCATCTGATTTACTTGAGACCCCTGATATTTACTTGGGATAGTGCTAGTGAATCTCCCCCTTCATTTAAACATGTCTGAGCATCCTCTTGAACAAACTTAGAGATGTGTCTCCAGGGTGATTCTTAGCCCCAGCAGGTTGTCAATCAAGACAAACCATCACAAAAAATTTTGAAAGAGAAGAGGTGCGAAAAGATTCAGTCAACATGTTCCCAGGACTAGGGAGAGAGAAGGAAGGTGCGCGCGCGCACACACACACACACACACACACGCACGCACGCATTCATGTATGCGTATGCGTGTGTGCTGCCTTGTTCAGGATATCAGCAAGGGTGATGCTGAACCATGCCCCTGATTCAGTTCTATTCTCATTGGCACATTAGGAAGGAGGCCAAGTTTGGCCAGAAAGGACTGGGGTTGAGGGTGGTTGGAGGGAGTCCTCCAAGGTCAACCTGGGACACCAGGCTTAGGGTGGGAGCGAAGCCTGCAGTGGAGTGTCACTGGGGCCACCACCTTTTCTTTCCCCCCTTTCCCATCTCCCTTTCCTGTTTTCTGGATCTCAGATCAAAAACAATTATTCCTTTGGACCAGAGAAACAAAACCAAGCAGTGGGCCCGGCTCTGTGCTTAGTGGCGCCAAGCTGATGCATCTGCCGGAGCATCCATGATAAAGTGATTGATGAGGCTCTCAGCTGTGCTAGTGTTCTAAGGAAGGGTTCCCTGGGCCCCGGTTTCTGGTGCAGTGATGCCAAGAACTGTGGATTCCAGACTGACTCTAGGCCTGTGTCTTCGTCTGCCAGAATGAGACACAGTGGGTATCTCTGAGGTCATTGCATTCGGGGTGTGGTTCTTTAAGTCCAGTCTTGGGGATTGATGCTACCCCCATTTAAAGGCGAGTTGAATCCTGGGCCCTGATTATATGGCCAAGGAACCCAAGCTCTCCTCCTGGGCTGACACTCACCTTCAGGATGGGGTCCCCAGCACTCTCCCTAGTCTCTGCTGCCGAGGATGATGCTCTCTCCAGAGCATATACTGTCCTCACTGCCCTCGGATCAGGCCTCCCAAACTCTGGATTTTGCTCTCCTGCCTTCTGTCCTGCTACCCCTCCCACCTCTGCTCCCAGCTTTCATTGTCCTTACTTCCACAGCCTTTTCTCTCTCCGCACACTTGGCAATATTCACAGTCGTTATACTGTTTCTTCTCTGCTCAGGTGGTAAGATGGAGGCTGAAGGAAGGTTGGCAACTGCTCCAAAGTAGGAGGGCTGCTTTGTTCTCTGATGCCTCCCAGGCCCAGGGGCTAGCACACTCTAAATGTTCACAGGAGAGCCAGCTAAGGAGTAAGTGGATAATAAGAGCACAAGGACCTTGACATCTGAAAGTAGCAAAGCAAATGTCTTTGTACCCCGCTTCTGAGTTCTTTGCATTCCTTTACTCTTTGTCCCCTGCTGGTAGGTTTTGGGGTTGGGGCACAGAAGTGGGGAAACGCAAGACAGCCTGGATCTTTTTTGGAAGGATCCTGATGCTTTTTTGATCTTCTTCTCTGGAGAGTGAAACAGAGGAACAAGAGGAGCAAGGTCAAGAAAGGAAAGAAGAAACTGGAAGGAGGTGGCAAAGGGAGGAAAACCTGGGCCAGGTCCATCTGGGAAGACTTCTATAGATTAAAACTCCAATCCCCTTTGAGGGCGGCCTCCTAAAATGTAGGGTGACGGGATGCTGTGTTTCTTCTTGTTGGAGTCTGATCCCTTGGGTCTTCGCATGGAGCATCTCAAAGCACAGCCCAGCTGTTCAGGTGTGACTCAGATTTTAATGTAGGTGGGACTTAAAGAACTGTGGGTGGGGGCTGGAGAGATGGCTCAGGGGTTAAAAGCACTGGCTGCTCTTCCAGAAGACCGCGGATTCAATTCCCAGCACCCATATGACAGCTCGCAACTGTCTGTAACTCCAGTTGCAGGTGACCCAACACCCTCACACAGACATGCATGCAAGCAAAACACCAATGTACATAAAATTAAAATAATAAATTATTTAAAATATAACATTGGGAGGGAGGCAGAGGCAGGTGGATCTCTTGAGTTTGAGGACAGCCTGGTCTACAGAGTGAGTTCCAGGACAGTCAGAGCTACTCAGAGAAACCCTGTCTAGAAAATGATAATAAAATAAAATAAAATAAAATAGATGAGCACCATGGGTGTAAATACTCACGTTAGACAGAGGTCTGGCCCTGACTGAACACTTCCAGGTTCTTCTGTCTTGGCCTCCTTGCCCATCATTCCCAGCGTGAGCCCATGGGTTCTATCTGTACCGTCCCCTTCTTGCCCACAGTCTTCCCACCCCACACCTACCTGGGCTCCAGCCATCACTTCCAAGTCCCATGGATCCCTTTCCCAGGCACAGCCCTGCTTGGATCTCAGAGCTTGTGGTGCTGGTGTCCAGTCACGGCCACAGAATCCCTGACAGAAGCCACTCACAGGAGAAGAGTTTACTTGGGCTCACCGTTGGAACGGGTCTAGCCCACGGTTGGCTGCATTCCTTGCTTTTGGGTCTGAGGTGAGGCAAAGCATCGTGACAGTGAGAACACAGATAGGGTAGCCCACCTTTTGACTTCATGGTGGCCAGGAAGCAGAGAATAAGTCCAGGACAGGACAAGCTACAGCCCCCGAGCCCTTGGGAGCCTCTCAGTTCTCAAGGATCAGATCTACCATCCGGGAACCAAGGCTTCAACACCTTGAGTCTTTTGGGGGACACAAACCATAACTAATCATTGTATAAAATATAGTGTATTCTGGCTGGCAGGGCTCTTGTGTACGTGTGTGAGTGCGTGTGTGTGTGTGTTTGTGTGCGTGTGTGTCTGTGCATACACTCACGTGTGCGTGTAAAGTTTCTCATCCTTACTGCACTACAAATATCTTGAAGCCAGGGAAGGTGATTGGTTCTTCTGTGGGTCCTCCAGGCACTTTTTAGGCAATGGGTACTTGGGAAATCTCGGGGATAGTCAGCATGTGACTTACCCAAGGCCACTCAAGTAGTTAGTAGCAGACTAAAGCCTGACTCAGGACCTCCCTGCCTATAATTCAGAGGTCCTTCCTGGGAAAGGAATTGGAAAGGGGACTAGTGATTAAGAACTGATCTTCACCTCTAAATTCTGATAGGGAAATTGGCTGGGAGGTGGATGAGAATTAAAACACAGAATCTGCCTTTCACCTGGCAACCCTATCTTCAGGGATATGGCCCGGGCCAGCCACCGGCTTGAGCTGGGCTCACTCAGTGGAGTCCTAGGCAGGCGTTCATGGGAAGACAAGGCTCACCCAGCCAGAAAAATGTGTGGCTGTACTGGTATTGACCCTTGCTTGATTGCCACCCCCTACCCTCCTCACCAGAGCATCAGGGACAAAGGACTCCATCTCATCAAATGAGCCAATGTCTCCGGTACAGGCCGCAAGGCCAAGAGTTCCTGTTATGCAGGCAGAGGTTGGAACTCCACAGCATGAAACAGCATCAGTTCTGGGGGTCGAAGCATTGTGCTGCATGCTGGATTGGGGGGCCCATTGCCCAGGGAGTGTCCTTGGTGCCAAGGAAGGGACCCTCTGCTAACAGCATCTCCCAGGGTCACCTTGCTGCTGACTGTTGCCCCCTTCTTTCCCAACTCTTCTATTTCTCCCCCACCTTTCTCTTTGCTTGCTCCTAGCTTCTGCCTTCTTCGCTCCTTCCCTGCCTTCATTCCTTTTTACTTCACAGTTGCTAAGGGGAGCAGAGGGACTGTGGCACGCCATTGGTCCCCTCCATAGAAGGCCCCCCTTTCTAACACTGGCATCTTCTCACCCTCACATCTGTCCAGCTGCCTACCCTCCAGTGGCCTTGGTAGTTCAGGTCCTCTCTATCTCCGAGGCCCTGTCTTCCTCTCTGTATGTCTTATCGCTCAGCAGCCTCCCTGGAGCCCACTGTAGACCAGAAGCCGAGGGGCAGGGACTAGAACCTGCTAGGCCACTGCATAGGGGATGTAATACTGGAAATGCTTAGAAGAACCATCGCAGAGAAGACCCGAAGGGCCCCGTGCATGTTACCATGTTGTCTCATTCAGTCATCCCTCCAGAGACTCAAAAGAGGCGCAGCCAGGGTTGCTCCCTATTCTTTCTTCCCTCCCATGCTCCTTCCTCTCCCTTGCATCAACCTCGCCTCATTCTTGTTTCAACCTTCCCCCTCCAGCCTTCCTTTCCCCCTGCCTGCTCAGCCAGCTGGGGACCCCTCTAGGCTCTGCCGCTGGCTTTAGGACCCAGAGGAGTCTAGGAAAGGAAGGCTCCAGGCTGAGCCCGCCCCCTCTGAAGCGGTTTGTGAGGCCCTGAGAGAGGTGTTAGTGTCAGAAAAACATCGTCCTGCTTCTCTCCCCGTGGCCTCAGCCCGCCCCGCCTCACGCACGTGTGGCGTCATCCATGGCTGCCCACGGGAAGCCAGGGGAGGTAATGAGTTACATGTGCTTCTGGTGATGGCGGGGTGCCTGCAGCCTGGACTCTGCGGTCCCACGTTCCTTCCCCATAAAATTAAATTATTCTCCCAGGGAACCTGCTACATCTACCTTCCGTCCAGCAGACAACCTTGCTTCATTTGGTGTAGCCTAGGGCTGCTGGGCAGCTAAGCAAGGGTCTGGCTATGACCTCATTGAGGGTCACCACCCTTTACAGGTTAGAGAGGAAGAGGGCCCTTAACTCATTCGGTACTGTAACACCAGGGGACATATCCTGGTAAGCAAGAGCGGAAAGCCAAGTACTGGTAGATGAGGTTGGGAGCACTGGGGATGCTGGTGGCCTGGTGACCCAGTCGGTTACGGCCCCAACACAAAGAGACTCAGAGAGGGGGGAAAGAGGTCAGAATTGCAGTTTTTCAGGGTCATAGGCCACACACAACCATTGTGAGCTTGGGCACAGTCCTCAGGCTGGGTGCAGAAGCCTCTGTGTACCCCCTCCCGATTCCACTTGCCCCTGTTCTGTACCCTACCTCCTCCTTAGGCTCAGGTACCAGGGGACTCTGGTAGGAGATAGAAGAAGGGAAGACGTGGGGGCTTGGGTCTGTCCAATTCCTCAAAGCCTGCTCTGCAGGGCTACCTCAGGCTAGGCTCCTCTCTGGGGGAGCTTATTATTTCTGAGTTTCAGCCACTTTGTTTCATCCCTGAGACATCCTCAGGCCCAAGGGTGGTGGCAGCTCCAGGACCCCGTTCTGTCCCTGGCAAGTGTCTCATATCCTTGCCTCCCATTGCATAGACTCCCTTTTTAAAACCTAGGAGTCTGTCTGCTAGACAGGGCCATCCTTTGCCTTGGCGGGGGGTGTGGCTTTGCTCAGAGACCTCATCCTTAAATAAGATGAATGTCGTTGTCCTTCCAGGACCAGAGGAGGGTGTGACCGAACCATACACAGCTGTAGACACTCAGTGCCATGTGCTTCTGTCTTTACCTGTTTGAGAGACGCTGAAACCCTTGCGGAGGTGGGGGAAGGGAAAGACAGAGAGGTCTTGAGGAGGAAGAAGGGGAGGCTTTAACACAACATCACAGACAAACCCAGCATTAGGCATGTTTATCCCTTGCTCAGATGTGCTGGGCTTCCTTCTGTGGCACACCCTGCTCTGTTCTGGGGTAGAGGTGGTCCAGCTGCAGCCTTCAGGGACACATCAAGCTCAGTCCCATTCAGATGGCCTAGCCCTCCTGTCTTCCAAAGCAGATACCCTGTGACCCTTCCGACGTGTGCTTGCAGCTGCTTGGAGAAAAGGAGAGAAGGCAGGGACTTCAAGCCTGATTTTCTCTGCTCAAGGGAGAAGCCAGTTCGCCCATCACAGCAGGATGGAGGGCAGGTGCCTTACAGTTCTGGAAAGAATGATGGTGCAGATGGAGACCGGGCTGCATCCCCCATTTCCACCTAGCAAACATCTTCAGCTCAGGCATCTGGCTGGGGACGGGAACTTGGAATCTTTGCTGGCATTTGGGGGCTATTCTACAAGCTGGTGATCTTCTGGGATTTTTTTTTGTTTGTTGTGGAATGTGTGTGTGCACGCATGTGGTGTGTGTACATGTGCGTATATGTGTGTGCATGTGTATGTATGTGTGTACATATGTATGTATATGTGTGTGCATACACGTTTATGTATGTATGTGCATGCATTGTATATGTATGTGTGCATGAATGTGTGTATGTGTGTGCATGTGTGTATGTGCACTCATGTGTATGTATGTGCATACATATGTATGTGTGTCTAAGTCAGAGGTCAACCTTTTGTTGCTATTTCTCAGGCATCATCGTGTTTTCCTCTCTGATCTGAAACTTACCAGGTAGGCTAAAACAGCTGGGCAGTAAGCCCAAGGGGTCTATTTGACCTCCTTCCCCTGGTCCTGGGATTATAAGCACGTACCGCTATTCCAGCTGCTTCCATGGGTTTTAGGGTGAACACAGGTCCTTGTGTTTGCAAAGCAAGCCCTTTACTGCCTGAGCCATCCAGCCAGCCCAAGAAGAGGACCTTTTGGCCTAAGTCCTGATGCCTTTTGAGTCCCTGTACGTCTAGATACCATGTCTCCCCTCTACTTGCAGCATCCTTTTAAGACAAGGGCACTGCCTTTCATTTATTTTCTTAAGTTAAAATTTAATTTTTCAAATTTCATACACGAGGACTGTATTTACATCCTCCCCCCTTCACTCTCTCCCCTCCAACTCCTCCCAAATGCTTAGGGCTGGCCACTGTGCACCAGATAACCCAACAAGGCTCTTGTTCCAACAGAAGCAGATCTTTTTCTCCCAGCGACCATCAGTCACCTGTAACTCTTCATCTCGTGGTAGGGCCTTGCGAGATTTACCCCCATCCACGTTGCTACTGTACCAGTCTTGTTTAGGTGACCAAATTTATGAGATTTTATGGGTGTAGCTTCTCTGTTCTGACTCTTAAACTCTTTCCGTCCCCTCTTCTGTGATGCCCTCTGAGCTATCTGTATGGGAGCTGTGTTGTAGAGGTATCAGCTGGGGTTGGACACCCCAACCACTCAATTCTCTTCATTTGGATTAGTTGTGGCTTTCTGGAATGGTTTCCATCTGCCTCAGAAAGGAGTGTCTTTTTTTTTTCCTTGGTTTTTCGAGACAGGGTTTCTCTGTGGTTTTAGAGCCTGTCCTGGAACTAGCTCTTGTAGACCAGGCTGGTCTCGAACTCACAAAGATCCGCCTGCCTCTGCCTCCCAAGTGCTGGGATTAAAGGCGTGCGCCACCACCGCCCGGCTGAAAGGAGTGTCTTTGATGAGGGGTGAGAGCTCATTTACTGTGAACATAAGGATATGCAGTTAGAGCGCAGATAGGGATCATGCTGGTTTAGGGATGTGGCAGTAGTTGGTCCTCCTTTAGGACCTGCGGCTTCACCAATCACGGGTGGTCAGTAGTTAATTAGGTTTAATGTATCAGACATTAATTCTCTCCTTTGAATTTGCTTTAAGTCCAATTTAGACATCTTTGGTTGCCCTCAAGACACAGGTGCCACTACTACACCCTTGGGGCTATCTTGCAGTGCTGGTCCTTAGTGTGGTCTGTAAGCTTTACAGCTGGGTACAACATTGCTTATTTTTCTTTCTTGTCAGCTGGCATAGACTCTTCAGATAATCCTCAGGGAAGTGACTTCCAGGTCAGTTCCAACTCTATTCCTCCGAGTCTTGTGTCAAACATATACCATGTCTTCAACAGTAGGGTCTCACCTTCAAGTTCTGAGAGACAAACAAGGGTGAAAGCCTGGAGGTTTGGGGAGTCTCTTTGACTTTCCTGACCAGCAACTTGAAGGGAGTTTTCCCATGCCCGACACTGGGAATTCTGTTAGCTAGTCTATGGCTTTTGGGTAGATTATTATCACCACACATGGCATAACTTCAGTTGATATATACATACATGCATATACAAACATATATCAGGTACATATTTTCAAGTAAACCTGAGATAATATGATTTTATTTGGGACAAAAATTGTAGTACCTTCTACCAGCCCCCTCCCCCAAGTCATTCATTCTTTGCATAGGACTCCATGGCCTTCTCCATCCCACTTGGATCTTGGTAGTTAGCTGACTCTCCTTCCCTGCCCTTTGCCACGTCTGGACTCTCTTTCCATCTGAGTCTTAGCTCTCAAAGCAGATGAATAGCAGCCAGCAGGCGGTTCTTGTGTTGGTGGAAAATAAGCACAGGCCATCGATTGTTTTCAAAGAATCTTTATCCAGAGTAACCTTGGGAACAGATAGAGCTTGGGACACAGAAGCTTTATGGGGAACTGACAAAATTATACGACAAACTGCAAGTATTAGGAAGAACTGTCCTAGAGCCCCCATGGAGTCTTAGTGGAATTAGTTCAGGCTGCCCCCTCCCCATTTTAACCATCTTCTCTCCTTTTCTCAAAAATGGATGTGAAAGGTTCAGACTCATTTAATGATGGAGGTGATCACTTCTACATCCACGCCTACCCTTGCACCTCCTGTTTTCTGGCCTGACTTCCCCAGGGACTAAACAAGGCCTGGGGGCAAACAGGGTCACTATGTTAGCTGCTCACTATAGCCTAGTTGACTGTGCTAAGATAGGAAAACCAAGCCATGTGGTGGTGTTGGGTTTTTTTTTCCTTCCCACTCAACAATCAACATAGAGTACTCTAACTCTGCTCATCAAAAAATGTGGGGGTGGGTGGGGTACCTCTACACCAATAACCAGCTCTGTCATAGGGCGCCCCCTAGCTGTCCTCCAATTGTCTTTGGTTCTGACAGCTTCTTCTTCTTCTTCTTCTTCTTCTTCTTCTTCTTCTTCTTCTTCTTCTTCTTCTTCTTCTTCTTCTTCGTCTTCTTCTTCTATTTTTCAAGACAGGGTGACAGGGTTTCTCCGTAGCTTTTGGTTCCTGTCCTGGAACTCGCTCTTGTAGAACAGGCTGGCCTCGAACTCCCAGAGATCCGCCTGCCTCTGCCTCCAGAGTGCTGGGATTAAAGGCATGCGCCACCATCGCACGGCCTGACAGTATGTTCTTGCAGACAGATATAGATCCCATCGATGGAGGACTCACCACAGCCCTGATCCACTAGAGATCCCATTCATGTGCCCAGGTCACGGCATATGCTTCTAACCCTGGCTATAAACCAGAGTTCCCAAGATCTTCCCCTCCAGTCTAATTTGCTGCAGTGCCTTAGAGCTCAGGAAAACACTTTAATTACACGTCCCCATTTATTACAATGGGTGTTACCAAGGATATTGCTTGATAGTCACATGGAAGCGTTACATAGGATGGGGTATGGGAGAGGGTGCAGAACCCACATAACCTCCTGGGAACCATGATCCACAAATTCAGCTATCTAGAAGCCCTCAGAACCCAATATTTTTGGGTTTTCCAGGAAGCTGTATTAGCTAGTATGATTGAGTAATCTTTGGCTATTGACTAACCTTCATCTCTTTTCCCTTCTTAGTGGTTGAGGGGTGGGCTCCACGTTGACCCTTTTCTGTGTACCTTGGTCATTTTAGTGGCCAGGTTTATTTTAAAGCTACATGGTGCCCACAACTATCTTACTGATGTACAAAAGACCTGTTCACTCTTGAGGTTACAAGGGTTTGGGGAGATATCTCTAGCATATACAATGAAGGCCACCATATGCATCATCTTATCTAAGATGTTTAGGCCCTTCCGGATCCCGGTAAGACTTACTGTGTAGCTCATTGTCACTTCAGGCCAGAGACTCTGTCCTTCCTTGACTCTGTCCCTGCCACATATGTGTCCTCTTCACTTTTATGAACAAATCTTAATGGAGGTCCCCATTAAAAGCACACATTGCAGCGGAGCCAGAGGTCATTTGGGGCTGCTTCTCATCATGCATGTCGTACAATGAAAACATCGGGAGCGATGAGTAACCAGTGTGAGAATGAAGCTTATCCTAATGAAGTCAGACTTGGGCAGGTTTATTGGAGATCCTTGGACAGAGCTGAGCACTGGGGGTTCCTCCCAGCAATAAAACACCAGCCCCACCTGCTGTTTATGGGCCTGGGACTAATACCAATGAGAATCAAAGAAAATGATCGTCGTGATTGCTAAAACTCAAGTTGATGGATTCAGAACCATCCCATTCCCTGGGTGCTGTTACCACCCAGTTACTTTGGAGATAAATACCTGATTTATCAGACTTGCAAGTGATTGAAAGAAAAATAAATCTAAGCAGATAACTCCCAAAAGGGTCTAAAGTTGTAACTAAAATTCTGAAACATTATTTTTAGAGAAATGGAACGTTCCATTTTCAGGGGAAGAGCATATTGATGAGAAACAGCTTGAAATGCTTCCTCATGTCCCACAGCCCTTATGTGACAGACAGGCTTTAAATCTCCCTACAAAGGGCTCCACCCCATGCCTGACCTCCTGGCAGGGCTGGGACGGGGTCTGGGCTGCCTGATGATACTCTTTGGGCATGCTCTTGTTCCCATTATTAAAAGCACTCCACACGTCTAACCTCAGGGAATAATAAAATACTTTAGGACAATCTTATTTTGAATATATCTTATCAAAAAAAAGAAATCAAATGTTTATCCCCCAAGTAAAATGAATTCTACAATAGACAATTCATTTTCTGTTCAAGAATGTGTCTTCACATTCTCTCTTGATATGACAAGTGTTTTACTCTAGAACCATGGACTTCTATGCCCCAGATCTGTGATTTCATCATTGGAGCAGAATGAGGCTGTCCAGGGTGGAGTTCAACCCACAGAATGTCGAAGAAAGCTCAATCGCAAGGGCTTGACTGCATGGTACACCTACGTGGGCACTAAGTGATGTTCAGAAGTCCTGGGTACGTGAGGAGAGCTACGCCTTCATTTGCCCTTTCAAAACAAAATTTTGCTCCAAGGTACATTTTTTTAGCCAAGCAGAATTTGCCAATTATTTATTTGTATGAGGCAAATGTAAGAGATGACCTTTCCAGCAAAAATAAATGTCCTCACATGTGTCCATTCCTACAGAGAACCTCACCAGGCCCTACTGCTGTCCACCCACGTGGGGAGGACAGAAGTGCACCCCGACAGTTACACATAAGGAGGGCAGTGCAGGAGATATGTGTGTGAGGTCCTAGCATAGTTCTCTTGCTGGGCTTAGTAATCATCAATGTGCTACCTTCCAGAATATTCTCATGTGTCTGTGTGTGCATGCGTGTGCATAGATGTCCTGAAATACTGTCCACCTCTTTTCTTTCTATTCCTTTCTCTCTCTCTCTCTCTCTCTCTCTCTCTCTCTCTCTCTCTCTTCCTCCCTTCCCTCCTCTCTCCTCTTTCTTTCTTTTTCTGAGACAGGATCTCTCACTAGTTTGGAACTCATCAAGTAAGCTAGGCTGTCTGGTCAGTGAACCCCATGGATCCTCTTGTCTCCACCTCCCCAGTCGTGTGATAATAAACTTGTACCACCATGGCGTGTGTGTGTGTGTGTGTTACCATCACCAAAGTCAGTGTTTCCCACTATTTTCAACACAGTGGCACTAAAAGTGACTGAGTCACACACAGATGTGGATTTGCCATTTTAATAGTGAGGCATTTATTTAGCTACCTCCTAGGAAGACATTAACTCTCTGCTGGTGACGATGATGCGGTTTTTATCCCTAAATAAATTTAACTTCAGCAGTGGGGTGATGTCAAGATGGCAAGGCCCTGGGATACCCAGCCATGGGCAAACAGTACAGGGAGCTGGTAGATGCAGATTTTTAAGGATGGGGACACTCCAGGGGTCATGAGTAGCCACCTGCTCCTCAACTAAATCACCATCTCCTATGCTGGCTCACTGAGCCTAGATTACCATCTCCTATGCTGACATACTAAGCCTAGATCACTGTCTCCTATGCTGGTACACTGAGATCTTTAAGTCATTTTATGTGGGCTTAGTTTTCAAATTGTCCAGAGCTGTTAGCCTTGCCGTCTCATGACCTCTTGGACCACTTCCTGGTCTCCAAGAAGCTACTGTCTCTTCTGGAGGCCATATCCAGAGGGGAAAAACTTCCCCCATAACCCTCTTAGAGCCTGGATTCAAGTGGTTCTCAGCCTTCCTAGTGGTCATGTTGTGGTGATCCCCAACCATAAAACTATTTAGTTACCACTTCCTAACTGTAATTTTGCTACTGTTATGAATCATAACATCAACATTTGTGTTTCCCGAGGGTTATAGGTGTCCCATGGGAAAGGGTCATTGCACCCCAAAGGGGGTTGAGAGCGGCTGGCTTGGAAGGCTTCGTTGTCCTTCACCATTTTCTCCATCAGTCTGGTGGCCAGTGCCCCTTCGGCTGCAAACGACAACAACATTTAATAGCTAGCAGCTTCGCCAGGACTCGCTGCAGAATCGTTGTCACATTGGGAAGAACACTTTCTTCTCAGAGTCCCAGATTTTGAATCTACAACAGCTGCTCACGAACCCACGAGGCTGGAGGGAGAGGAGCGACAAGCCCCGTGGCCAAGCCTGCCCTTCAGGCCCATGGGCATGGCGTTCCCCTATGCAGATTCTTCCTCGGATATGGAGTCACCTCTTCTGCCAGAGCGCTTCCAGTAGAGGCTCCACTTCCCTCTTCACTGTTCATGAGCCTTCTTCTGGTCCAGTGGGAGCTACTGCAGGGCCGTGGCTGCCTTCATTCAACCAATGTGCTGAATAACACGTCACCACAACATGGCCATTAGGAAGGCTGAGAGCCACTTGAATCCAAGATCCCAAATAAACACACAGAGACTTTTTCTCTTACTTATGAATGCCTGTCCTTAGCTTGGCTTGTTTGTAGCCAGCTTTTCGTAACTGGAATTATCCCATCTACCTCTAGGCTTTTACCTTTCTCTATTTCTGTATATCTTTTCCTTCCTTCTTATTCTATGTCTGGTTGTGTGGCCGGGTGGCTGGCCCCCTCTTCTCTCGCTCCTCCATCTCTCCTTCCAGATTTCTCCTTCTATTTATCCTCTCTGCCTGCCAGCCCCATCTATCCTTTCTCCTGTCTTGCTGCTGGCCGTTCAGCTCTTTATTAGACCAATCAAGTGTTTTAGACAGGCAAAGTAACACAGCTTCACAGAGTTAAACAAATGCAACATAAAAGAATGCAACACATCTTTGCATCATTAAACAAATGTTCCACAGCATAAACAAATATAGCACATCTTAAATTAATATTCTACAACAATTTACCACCTTTTTCAGATAAAGAATTTGCTTGAAAATATGCCTCCTCATTTGATCTAGGGGGAAAAAAGGCAAGCAACAATAAAAACATGCTTCTCCATGGTCTGGGGAGATGGCTCAGTCAGTAAAGTGCTTGCCACACAAGCACGAGGTCCTGAGTTTGATCCCCTTCAATTCATGGCAGAAGCCAGACTTGACAGCACACATCTGCAGTTCCAGGACAGCCAGGGAGACTCCTCCAGCTCACTGGCCTTTCAGTCTGTTCAAATGGGTGAGTCTCAGATTCCGTGAGAGACCCGTCTCATAAAATAGAGCACTGAGGCAGGCAAAGCTGACCTCTGGCATGTGTGTGCGCACACACACATACAGACACACAGACACAGTAACAACAGTTCCTCCATTTGTTAGTCTGTGTCTTAATTTCTCTTTCCTTCCCTTGTGGACATATTCTCATATGTTCTAGGCATCTCGTCATGGTCTTCACGTTCTGCTTGTCCTACCATTTGTGGAAATATATGCCTGAAGCCCCTCTTCTGCTCCATTTGAAATAGTTTTCTTTAGCATAGGAAGGGATTAAGAGTTCCTAAAGAAACCACACCCTCTCAAAGAGTGTCGACAAAGGGATCTATCACAGGTGGGGTGTTCACTAGTAAGTAGAAGCCTCAGATACAAGGAAAGGGGCTTCTCTCTCTCTCTCTCTCTCTCTCTCTCTCTCTCTCTCTCTCTCACACACACACACACACACACACACACACACACACACAAAATAGAGTGTTTTTTGTGCACGCGACATCCTCCTGTGGCAAGCTAGCAATACAATAACAATACAAATGGCAAAGGTTCGCCTTGTCTCTGTATACATGGCTGTGATTCTCCTCCTCCTGCTCTTGTTTTGAGACTCAGGCATGGGCGACCCAGAGCAGGGCAGCTGGAACTCCCACTGTGGTAATGAGAACTAACATGTGTATAAGATTATACGGAGCTGTGCCTTCTGCCCTGGCTCTTTCAGGAGGCAGGCTTTTCTCTGTTAAGTGGCAATAAGAAAGCTAGTGGCTCTCACCAGAAGAGGTTGATGAAGTGTTCCCAGAGCCTACAAATGCAGGACTAAAACCAGTTGGATCCTGGTATAGAAAGAAATGGAAAATTCTAGAAAGAAAATTCCAGGTACTTTAAAGAAAAAAAAGAAAAGATGATCTCTGTTCAAATGCTTACGGAGAACCAGCCTGATTTCTCAAAATTTGCTAACATTTAAGGATTGAGAAGAATGATCGTTGGCTTTTTATTCTTTGGCAGTTAGCTTTGCGTTGTGCCTGATGTTTTATGGTGAGGTTGCGCAGCCGTCCTGCATAGTGTTTTAAAGGCAGTGTTTGCAATCAAGTGGAGGATATGAACAGGAAGATGCTGTTCAAGTCAACACACCTCTGAGGATCCAGGCATCTCTGTTTAGCTCCACAGGCATCAGTTGTCACCCACAATGTCCCCATGGTAACCAAACCTGCAGAGGATGCTCAAGAGAGAAAACACAGCTCTCAAAGTGCCTCAAAACCAATGAAACAACCAAGGGTCTGCAAGCTTCTCTCACCAACCCTTTCCTTCCCCATACCCGTCCAATCAATGGCAGTGGACTACAAAGGACGGTCCCTCGGGAGGGCCCTGTCACCTCCATGGAGCACAGAGTGGGAGAGAGACTTCGTGTTTTGAAAAGAACGTTGTACATTGATTCTTATAAACTGTCCCGAGATGGGATGGAAAAGGGGTCCTTGCGTCCCTCTTTTGATTGATGTAGAAGGTCTGTAAATTTCCTGGTCTCTGTGTGGGCTTTGAAGGACTGGCCTTGAAGGACAATTGCATCGATAGATGCCCTGAGTCCCAATGCAAGGTCTCTTACTAGCAGTAGCTGCCATCTGCGGTCCTGAGGATGGGGCCTCGGGCCCAGTGCATGCTAGACAAGCACTCTGATCTACCAACCGCCGGTTTTTTTTTTTTTTTTTTTTTTTTGAGGCAAGGGCTCACTGAGTTACCCAGGCTGGCCTTGAACTTACCATGTAGCCCAGACAATCTTAAATTTGCCATCCTCCTGCTTCAGTCTCTCCAGTAACTGTATTGAAAGGTGTAGGGCCCACAGGTCTACCCCTCCTCCCAGGGTTTATATTGAGGATAGCTCGCAGTTTCTGGCAAAATATCTTGTTTGTTCCTGTGTTCGCTCTACCCACCCTGGTGGTTAGCTACAGGGGAGTTGTTTGCTCCCAGGCTTGAGCCTGGTAATTTCCCACCTGCCTGGGGCATTTCTACTATGCAGCAGTTAGGTATATAAGGCTTTCTCTAAGGTTGAATAAATGACATTCTGCATTCTCTCTTCCTGAATGACTCACGTCTCTAGCGTACTTTAATCTCAGCCCCTTGCCGGACTCGCGAACTGTCCCATAGTCCAGGCGCTACAGACAGGTATAATGGTTAATCTCCCCGCTCCCCATCCCTAACCCAAGACAGAGTTTCTCTGTGTGGCTGCCTAGCTGTCCTGGAACTCACTCTGTAGATCAGGCTGTCTCAAACTCATAGAGATCCGCCTGCCTCTGCCCTCTGAAAGCTGGGACTAAAGGTGTGCGCCACTATGTCCAACTATAATAGCTAATCTTGGTTGCTAACTTCATCAGGTTTGTTTTAGAATCACCCTAAAAGCACCCCCCTGGGTGTACTCATGAGACCCTTTTCAGAGAATTTTATCTGAAGAGGGAAGGTCTACTCTGAATACGGGTAGCATCAACCTATAGGCTGGAATTCTGGTCCTGAATAAAAAGAATCATCACCATTCATCTCTCTCTGCTTCCTGGCTGTGGATGCTGTATGACGTTATATGACAGATACCCTGCAATATGGACCTCATGCTTGAACCAAATAATATCTTTCTTCCTTATTGTTTTTGTCAGGTATTTTATCTCAACAACAAGAAAAGCAAATAATGCATGAGGCATTTAGTTAGCTGACTTTGGATGTGAGCCCAAAGACATGGACACACTGTCTGTACGGCCCAGGACAGCAACCAATGTCTTCTCTCCAGCAGATGCTGTGGTCTAACTGCATAGGATGAGGTTACTACGATTTTTGGTTAAACCCACGTTTGCAAGCTGGTGATCAGACGTGGCTTCCAAACCTGTTTTATTCATGCCCTCCACGGCTTTTAGCTTCTAATTGTTGATGACATTAAAGATAAAGAGGCAGACAGCGCTTTCTAGCACAGTGGTTCTCAAACTGTGGGTCACAACCCTCACAGGGTTGCAAATCAGACATTTACATTATGGTTCATAACAGTAGGCAAATTACAGTTATGAAGTAGCAATGAACTAATTTTACGGTTAGGAGTCACCACAACATGAAGAACCGTATTAAAGGGTCGCAGCATCAGGATGGTTGAGAACACTGTTCTATCTTGTCCCCAACATTCTAGTCTTACGTAGCCCTCCACTTCCTCCAGATCAGGTGCACCTGTCCACAGTCTGGCCAGAGCCTTGTGCTCCTTCCCATTTTCTCCGAACTACTTGCAAGTCCTAATCTTTTAGAATCATTATTAACATGTGTGCATGCATGCACATGTGATGTGTATGTGTGGGTGCGCATGCCACAGTGCACCATGGAGGTCAGAGGGAAACTCCATGGAGTCGGTCCTCTCTGTGGGGGCGGAAGTCGGGTCTCCAGCCATGTGCACCAGGCATCTTCATCCACTGAGACAGCAATTTTCATGTTGATTTTTCTCCATATTCCCTGGATTGTGGGAAGTAATGGCACTTGGTAAAGAATGCATGGTAAAGCCTACCGTAGTGTGGTTCTGGTACTTGGAGATGTGTTTACAGGGACCACGCAGACCTGTTTGGGTTATTCAGAGGGCGGGTGGAGAACAAGAAGCTGAACAGCTTGTGGTGGTCCTGAAAAGTTCCTGTACCATAGACATTCAGGAGAGCCTAAACGTCTGTATGCAAGAAGGAGAGGCAAGACCTCATTAGAACAGTCCATGAAGCTGTTTTCAAACATCACTTCTGTTCCATTTCTTCTCCTTTAGGTCCATGTCACAAACGAAAGGTGGGTGGCTGCTGTACCCAGCTGGGCTCCCTGTCAGCACTGAAGCATGCAGTCCTGGGGCTCTACCTTCTGGTCTTCCTGATTCTTGTGGGTATCTTCATCTTAGCAGGTAAGAGCAATCTTTCTGTATCCAGGACTCTGGGGATGAGGGAGGAAGACTCAGCGCCTCCGTTCCCCACTCCCACTGTCAGAAACCCGAATGCTGCACTTGTTGCTATAGAAACCCAGAGAGGAAGATGCTGGGCCACCTTGTTGCTATGGAAACCGGAGAGGAAACTGCTGGCTGGTCTTTCTGACTGAACGCCTTCTTAGGTAGCATTGCCTGTTTCTGTGTGGAGTGGATTGAAAGGGGAGGCATTTGAGAGTGTGGAATCTCTGAAGCCAGTAGGACAGATCCAGCTTCCTAGGGTGGCTTCTGACTGTCCCTGCATCATCAAGAGACACATGCCTTACACACGGACTCCTCAGCCTCTGGGGTGTCATCAAAACAGTCATATAGCACTTTGGGGCTGAGGCTAATAATGGCCTACCCCTGGCCCTAACCCTAGCCTGCTTCCCTTTGCAATTCTGAGGAGGTAGAATCGTTTCTATCTCAGCTTACGGTTCTTCCCCCATGACTGCTTATGAGATGGGCCTTTGATAGGTGGGATGGGAAGGGGTACATCCTAGAGCCAGGGCCAGGCAGAGCTGGCAGATTTAAAAAGGGATCAAGAGGGGGGCGGGTGTTGTTACACTTTTAATTCCAGCCCTTGGGAGGCAGAGCCAGGTAGATCTTTGTGAGTTCAAAGCCAGCCTGATCTACATAGTGAGTTCTAGGACAGCCAAGATTATATAAAAAGAGATTGTCTCAAAAAAAAAAAGGAAGGAAGAAAAGAAAGAAAGATAAAGGAAGAAAAATAAGAAAGAAAAGAAAGGGATTCAGTGGGAGTCTGTTGGCTTTGTGCTGTGAGCAGCCCAGTTTAGCCACCTGCAATTCATCCCACCATGATGGAGACAGCAAAGCCAGGCTCTGGCGGTGTCTTCCGGGCTCTCTCCAGAGGAACAACTGCTCTTTTCCACCTTCTCAATGGAGACATGGACAGCTTGGCAAAGAAGGTCAAAGGGATTCTCTATCAGATGAGACCCTCCCCTGTACCAGGCTCTGGGCCGAGACTGAGACACAGTTCAGTAAGAGCCAGGGGATTCTCTGAAGGAGGCTGATCCAGGGTCAGGTGACCAGAGCCCTGGGTCAGGAGACATGCAGTGGGCACTGTGCTAGGGTACAGAATGTTGCAGGAGTGGGGACACTCTGAGGAAACGGCTATTGCACAGAAGAGGGTGGGGCTGTTTGGAGTGAGGCTGTGGACCAGGTAGAGCTGCCTTGGAGTGCGCAGGATGGGGTCCTTGAGTTAACTAGAGGGCAAGACTCTGGAGGTTCCGCCCATACAGATGACCCTTTGCTGGAAATGCTGAAATGATGCCCAGGACCTCCCTGTGGTCTTGACTCACTCCCCGTCAAGTGGAACCAGCCACTTGGGCATTGTAACAGGATAGCTGATGTTGCCTGTGCCTTCAGGTTTCCACACTCAGGGTATCAGGGGCGGTGCCTGTCTCACCAAGCCCTGCACTGAGGAATGGCCAACAGCAACACTGAGAGCAACTCTTGACTCATCCCAGCGACCCAAGGATGGTGTCCAGCAAGGTCTACCATGGGCCAAGCCAGTCAGGGGATGATTTGAACATGTTCTTGGGATCTGGGTTTTGTGGTTTTGGCTGCCAGGACCATAACAAATTTCTGGAATGTTTGAAAAGTGTCTCAACCCGGCAGGAAAGCCATGGTGTTACAACTACTCTGAACAGGAACTTTTAAGTGGCCAAAAGGGGTTTCTAAGGGTGGAAGGGGACCTGGGATAGGACCTTGGAGGCTAAGGATGGGGACAGGGAGATACCATCTCATCTCAAGAGAAGCGTGCAGGGGAGGAAAATTTTCTTCTAATACCTGAAGGGCTGCCACATAGAAAAAGGTAAGGCACATTCTGCTTGGCTGAGGATGGACCTGAAACCTAAGAGTGGATATTGTGAAGACGGGCGGCTGTCCGTTCAGCACAGAGAGGTGCTCTGCCAGCAACAGCGCTGTGCAGCGTGACACAGAAAGGCTCTCTCTCTTGGCTAAGTGTTCTCATGGGATTTATGATGACATCCCGGAAGCTTCAGCAAGGAGGGCCGGATGTGGTTTCCCAATCTTGTGGAAACACTGCCAGCCTTCCTTCGTTGTTCAAGTTGTTCAGACATGAGCAGGGTTTTTGGGTCATGACTGTTTCCTTTCAGCCTGCGAGTTTTGGAGTCACGGAGTATTGCCTGTGGCGATGAAAATTTAGAGCGGATCAGAACTAATCTCTTGGCTCAGGGGGTGTGGCTGTTATCAACTGCCTAGATTCCTGTCTGGACAACCATGTTGGCCTCAGGGAGAGGTTTTATAAGGGAAGCCCATAGAAGTGCAGGCAGCAGTGGCCACTCCCATCGGAAGGAGAATGTGGTACTTAGAGAGGCTTTTCCATGTCTCAGGGATAAGGGCTTTTGGGCCACCTGACTGAATATCTCCAAGGATGCTCCTCCCTAGCAAACACCAAGATAATAGGAAGTGGAGGAGGTGGTTCGGGTGATCTGGAGCTTACCTGGCTGTCTCCCTTTGGGGTTCACTGGGGGTGCTTCACCTCAGGCAGAACTGGTCATACATACCCCTCATGCTCTCCTGTATTGTAGCCCAGGCTGAACTGGAATTCACTACATAGCCCACACTGGCCCCAAATTCTTGGCAGTCTTCTGCCTCAGCCTCCTGAATCCTGGGCTTATGGGAATGTGCTACCACACCTGGATTTAATTCTTTCTTAATAGCAACAGCTAACAATTGCCATCATCTTCTTCAATCATGGGGATAAAAAGGTAATGAGGTGTGGTTGCTGCTCAGGATGAGTTTGAAGTCTCTCTCTCTCCCTCTCTTTCTCTCCCTCTCTCTCTCCCTCTCTCTCTCCTTCTCTCCCCCCCCCCACACAATGTAGCTATGTATAGCAAATTATGCAAAAAGAATGCCCCATTCCCGAATGCCAGAGTTGTGGAGTCCTCTGCCTAGGGGAGATCTGACCTGAGCACTAGCTATTTCAATTACCTTGTTTCAAGTAGGCTGGTCCCTGAAACCTGGAGACAATGATGTGTCCTCAGAGCACATGGCCATCTGCACTATGGATGCCGATGCCACCATGCATCGTGGAGTTCAGAGTATGATGTCATCAGTCTTTATTCGGACAGTCCCGAGGCATCCCACCCTGTGTCTGTAGCCGCTGTCAAGGACGTTGCTCAATGTGCGACAGAATCCTGACGACTCCTGCCCCTGTGGTGGAAAGAGGCGTGCATCTATGAGGCATTAGTTCTCTTTCATCTATGAGGCAGGGAATCTTACGTCATTAAAGTCACTCTCGAGGAGTAATTAACATCAGCTGTCACCCCATCGCACCTCGTGGGGATTTGAAGGTAATTAAAATGAGAACCGAGAGGCAGATCTGGGGTCCACCCATAGCAAGTACAGAGACCACAGAGAAGGGATTTGCGGGGCACCTCATTTATGCTCCATCTGGGACCTCTACACTTGCTCTTCCTAGCTCAGCCCCACCTTCTTCTGTCACAGGGAATCTCAGTCTCCATACCAACAGCCTTAGTCCCTTTAGGACAAAGGGTGTGGTACTTAGTTTTGCCTTACAGTTTTTTGTCTGTTTGGTTTGATTCTTCAAGGGCCGACTTTCAGATGTATGAATGGATGAGACAATAAATGAACAAGACAACTTTGGAAGACACTCATGTGGGGGAGAAACAATATTTTCACTTTATTCTTGCCTCTAAAGGATATGAATATGGAATTGCCCGTCAAGAACATTTGGCGCCTGGCGGTGGTGGCTCACACCTTTAATCCCAGCATCCCGGGAGGCCGAGGCAGGTGGATCTCTGTGAGTTCGAGGCCAGCCTGGTTTACAAAGTGAGTTCTAGGACAGCTGGGGATACACAGAGAAACCTTATCTCGAAACAAACAAATAAAAATTATTTGTCTAGGAGACATACTTATGTAGCCTAGGGTGAGAGCACACATTCATCTTAGTACATGCTGACCCTATATTCTTCAGAGAGAGTATGAGGACAGAGAGGGCTGTGCTGTAGTTCACACTGGAGTGAGTCTGGATCCTCGAGTCAACCCATCTGGGCTTGAACTCTGGCTTCTCCACCGCCGTGTCGCCTGACCTTTCTGGACTTGGTTCTCCTGTTTCAACAGAGGAAGCTGACATTCCTACCCACCTCCCTGAGTTGCTGTGAGGGTTACAGGGTCGCTACAGCTGAAGCACTCAGGAAGGTGGTCGGTACCCAGCATGTGTGGCTGAGGGAGGGACTGGTACTATTGGTGCCATTGATAGTATCACTCTTTCTTCTCCTTGGTTTCCTTGGCAGTCCACTGAGATGAATAATGGAGAAATGGAGACTGGAAGTTAGTTTTGGCTCATCTGCCAGTGTCCCATACTCTCAGAGCATCTCTGTGCTAACTGTATATTACGCTATTTATTCATTTGTAATGTCAGCAGGATGGACATGACCACCGTGTCTTTTTTCCTCCTCCTCCTCCTCCTCCTCCTCCTCCTCCTCCTCCTCCTCCTCCTCCCCCTTCTCCTCCTCCTCCTTCTTCCTCTCTCTCTCTCCATGACTAAGGCACATTTTACATAACAATCAGCACACACACACACACACACACACACACACACACACACACACACCCCGACACTGAATTGCCTGATTTCACTGATAGTTTTCTACCCTATTCTACTCGCTTCTTTTTTGTTTTTAAAACAGCTCCAACCCAGGCATTCATTTCATAATCTCTGAATGGAACACAGCCATAGTCTGAAAAATATTGGGTCAAATGACAGTTTTATTTTTCGCTGTGTCTTTTGCATATTGTTAAAAAGAGTGCCGTTCCCACTAGGTTCTGGACCCTGAGGCCAAACTTGCGGTTAAACTCCAGGCTCCACCATTGAATGGCTGTGTCATCTTGGGAGTAAAAAGAGTAACAACCTTCTATATTTCTCATTTCCTCATTTGTAAAATAGTCCACACCCCTGTAGGATTGTTGCAAAGATTAAACAAATTAATGCGTGAAAGCGCTTAGTTTTTGGCACAGGAAAAGAACTTGGTGACCATTAGATTGTTATTATTAACACACTCAGAGGGATTTTGCTTTGAGAAGAGCAAAGGATTAAGTGACCCACTGGTTTAGCCTGAGCACGCATGCCTGTCTGAAGATAGGGCTATGCTTGTGCAGTATGTGCCCAAGTCCCAGCTGATTCTCATGAACCAAGACAAGTGCCCCATGATGCCATCTAAGGGCTCCTGGCTCAGACCCCGGACAGCATTCCCAACTTGTGGGTCTAGAGCGGAGAAGGTACTCGTGCCATATCCATGGTGCCAGCCCCACCCATGGCACCGAGGCTCAGTGTTGCAAGGGGCCTCCAAGGACATCTTGTACAGCCTCCCTCCCTCTTCACTCCCCAGGCAGATAAAGTATTCGACTTTGCCTGAAGGTCAGCCACAAATGAGAAAAACATTTTTATGCCTCCCGCTGTCCCTCATGCTGTCTGTAGTGTTGATTGGGTGCAACCCCCAGAGTGAGCAAGCCCGTCCCCTCTGGTAGCAGTAGCTCAAAGGACCAGCTTTGGAGACCCCTATGTATGGAGACCTCTTTGCATTCCAGATAGACATGATTGGTTTGGATTCCTGTTCCTTCCACTCTGAGAGAACTTTTTCTTGATGAGGCATTACCTCTTGTATTCCTTATTTCCTGTATACAACCAATACTAAATTATTAATGGATAGAATAAGCACAATATGCCATTCTTTCTCAATACCCATACCCCCCCAAAAAGCTCTAGGTTTGAGTGATAAACATAAATAGACACTATCCATAGTGTGGTGTGGCCAGGGCAGCATTTACCAGATTAGGGCCGACTGTGGTCTGGCCTATGTAGATCTAAGTATGGAATACTATCCAGCCCCAAACAATCATGGTCATTTCCTGCCCTAGCCCCTAGATCTTTCAAACGACACACTTCCTGGTAAGAGTTCTCAGTTCTCTGATGGGAAAACAAGCTTTATTGGTCCTGCTGCTGTTTCAAGTTAAATGCAGATGTTGTCAGGGATCCCAAGGAGATGTCATCACCCTGGATTCTGCCAAACATTGCAGCCTGTTGCACCAATTTGACAATGGCTGCAGACATCTGTCATTCAGCTTTCCCCTTCAGCCTGTGCCAGCGTCCCAACCCAAACCGCACTCTGTAGCCTGCTGCCACATGTGCCGTTCCCTGGAGAACGTGACCAGGGGCTCACCAGCCCACACTTTTACTTTTCCCCTTGTGCCCCATAAGGGGAGACAGGTCACCTCCAGGATCCTTAGATTTGGCCAACACCCACCTGAAAGACTGCCGCTTCCCTGAATCCCACCTGACTCTTCTGGGTTTCCCACCTATCAGAGCGTCTCCCATCCCCTCTTAGGGCTAAAGTGGTAGGGAAAGAAGGACCAGGATAATTTGGACATGGTGACACGCCCCCCAACCCTAATTCTTTTACGCAGGATGATGCCTCCGACTTCCCCCGAGGTGAGAAAGGTAGGGGACAGGGACAGACAGAACGGTGACAGCATGATGGCTAAGTTCTCTCTCTGGGTTACCAATCAAGTCCTGGCTGCACAACAGGGACAGAAGAGCAGAGGCGAGATCTCATCCATGTCCCACTGGAATCCTTTTAGGCAAAGGACCACATATGATCACCACCTTTTTATAAATAAAGTTTTATTAGACTACTGCCACACACATTCATTTGCATATACCTATGGCTGCCTTCACTCTGTAGCAGCCAGGTCAGTAGTAATGGCCCTTATATAACCTACAGAGCCTAAAGCACTTGCTGCCTGACCCTTAGGAGGAAGGCTTTGGCAGCTCTGCTCCGACAATTTGCTTGTCAAATTGAAGCTTCCAGAGCCTCAGCCTCATGCTTCACAATTTTCAAAGAGTTTTGGGTAGATTTTGTCATCCATCCCATAACACCAAAGGAATCTAGGAAACAGTTTATTTGTAGAGTGATGGGAATGGAATGCAGGGTCTGGACACTGTGGACAATGGTCCCACAGGGCTGGGTGTCAGGTCTGGGGTATGGAGGGTATCAGGAGAATATGGTATTTCCTTGACCTGAACTTCCTGGTGTGAGGTAGAATCTACTGTCTGGGGAAGCACAGGGACATTGGAGTTAGATGGCTGCAGGGGAACAGATCGTGGCTTAGCTACTGACCGTGGACAAGCTATTCCAAGGGTCTGATTTTTAGTGTCTCCATCCACAAAGAGGAAAGGACTCTTCTCCCTGGACACACACATCGCCCTTAGTCCCCCTATCCAGGAAGAAGGGAGTCCTCTGCACTTCTCACCCTCGTGGCCAGGGTGCCACTAACTCATCCTATCAACAAGTGGCCTCTCTTGGTGCTTGGCCATGCAAGTCCGCTGGCATTAGTGCGGTGGTTATAACTAAGAACCTAGATCTTATTCACTCCACAGATATGATCACATGTGTTGAGTCTCTGCCAGGACACGGAAGAGGAGGGCACTGGAGACTCTGTACAGCGCACAGACCCCTCGAGAGAATAAAATTTTCTAAGCAAAGAGAAAAGGAGGCAGGGTCGGGCTAGCTCCTCCCTTCTTCTGTAGCCTGCCTTTTTCTTCAGGGTTCAGCACCTTTGCAATCTACCTGTCCTTCTGCCTTCTGCTGGGGGTGCCCAGGGCTACTGAGGGGATTTTGTCACTACCTGTCCTTCTGCCTTCTGCTGGGGGTGCCCAGGGCTACTGAGGGGATTTTGTCACTACCTGTCCTTCTGCCTTCTGCTGGGGGTGCCCAGGGCTACTGAGGGGATTTTGTCACTACCTGTCCTGCCTTCTGCTGGGGGTGCCCAGGGCTACTGAGGGGATTTTGTCGCTACCTGTCCTTCTGCCTTCTGCTGGGGGTGCCCAGGGCTACTGAGGGGATTTTGTCGCTACCTGTCCTTCTGCCTTCTGATGGGGGTGCCCAGGGCTACTGAGGGGATTTTGTCACTACCTGTCCTTCTGCTTTCTGCTGGGGGTGCCTAGGGCTACTGAGGGGATTTTGTCACTACCTGTCCTTCTGCCTTCTGCTGGGGGTGCCCAGGGCTACTGAGGGGATTTTGTCACTACCTGTCCTTCTGCCTTCTGCTGGGGGTGCCCAGGGCTACTGAGGGGATTTTGTCGCTACCTGTCCTTCTGCCTTCTGATGGGGGTGCCCAGGGCTACTGAGGGGATTTTGTCACTACCTGTCCTTCTGCCTTCTGCTGGAGGTGCCTAGGGCTACTGAGGGGATTTTGTCACTACCTGTCCTTCTGCCTTCTGCTGGGGGTGCCCAGGGCTACTGAGGGGATTTTGTCACTACCTGGGGCTGGGAGTTTGGATTGAAGTCAAGCAACTGGCATGCTTTTGCTTCCACCCTATTGGTGAGAAGTCAGAAACACTTGGAATTTCTGTGGTAATCCTGTCGGCAAGATGGTGTAGTGGGCACACCCAAGGACACAGAGCCTTCCCTCATCACATCCAACTTATTGCTTACCAAATGCCAGCTCTATGCCACACACTGTGGGGCACAGGGGGAGGAGACCAAGGAGATGCCCTAGCCATAGAGATCAGACCTGGTGGGGAGCAAGAGAAAGGAGAGGACCAAGGAGATGCCCTAGCCATAGAGATCAGACCTGGTGGGGGAGCAGGAGTAAGGAAAGGACCAAGGAGATGCCCTAGCCATAGAGATCAGACCTGGTGGGGGAGCAGTCAGCAGTGAAACAGACAGGACCAGCAGAGATGGTTCAGGTCCAGCAAACCAGAGTTTGCATCTTAGCTTGATTATTCTTTTTAATTTTTTACCTTTAAAATTATGAGTACATGTGTGCTTCTGTGTGAGGGCAGGTGCTAACTGAGGTCAAAGGTATCTGATCCCCCTGGAGTTGGAATTACAGGGGGTCGTAAGGTAGATGCTGGGAACCGAACTTAGGTCCTCTGCAGAGCAGTACCTGCTAGTAACCGCTGAGCCATCTCTCCAGCCCCTGCTTGAGTTGTTCTTGTTCTGCAAGATGGGGAAATGATTTAAGCTTTCCCGAGCTTCATGTTTTAAAAGCATTAAAATGGGGAACGTGAGTGATCACTTACATTCCAAGCTGTCACCTCGAAAGAGCCTCTGTATGTTCCCAGCCTTGTACCAGGCACTCAGTGAATGCTTCCTTGAGCTTAACAGGATGTTCTAAGATACTGAAAAGTTCTAGTTCAGTCCAAACAATCACTGGGTGCTCTTGGCTTCTTGCCCCAACCTGCATCACCTGTACCTCTTTGGGAACAAGGAGTTTAGTCTGGGCCCTCTTTAGTGTCTGCAGCTGAACTGTCTCCCTAGTGACTGACATCACTATTGTGCCCTGGAAGAGGAGATGGTGTGTTGCTTTCCTGGCCACCCAGATTCGAATAATGACACAGAAGCTATTTTAATTACAACACTGTTTGGCCAATAGCTCAGGTATATTTCTAGCTAGCTCTTACATCTTAAATTAACCCATTTCTATTAATCTGTATATTGCCATGAGGCTGTGCCTTACTGGTAAGCTTCTGGTATCTTTCTCCTTCAGCAACTATGTGGCCACTGCCTGATTCCGCCTTCTTTCTCCCTGCATTCATTTTAGTTTTCCCACCTACCTAGATTCTGACCTGCAACAGGCCAAAGCAGCTTTTTTTTTTTTATTAACCAATGGTAATAAAACATATTCACCGCATATAAAGAGGAAGCCCACATCAGTGCCCCTCAAATTATGACTGTCTTCCCCTCTGATTTTTCTCCTGGATCCCAATCTAACACATTCCATGAGCACTCGGTATTTTAGTAAGCACAGTAAACTTGGCATACCGACAAAACTCTTGATTTTTTTCCCTCCCCCAGTATCCTGCATCTCTGCAAATGGCTCGTTGTCTACCCAAGTGTGGATTTCAAAGAGAGGAATCCTCCTCAGACAGCCTCATCCTTGTCCTGTCATTCTGTCAGCACACACCCGTTTCTCTCACTTGACTCTTCCCGGTCTCCATCTAATAAAAAATGTTGCTTAATGTGTAGTGCCTTAAAAAAGGAGATATGTATATGCCAGCAACCAAGGAGAGTGTTTACGAAGCCATGAGAAGGGAAAAGAGAGCCCCTAGTTTGTATACACTTAGAGGACCACTACGTAAATATGTATATAAAAGGATAAAGAAAGGGAACTTGGAGACATGAGAAGCATAGTGTCGGGTGGGTACAAGGTTTGCTGGGACATAGTTTTCATTTTTGGTCTTCTCTAACTCTGTTGGTGCTGGTAATCAAACAGCCCCCTTTAAAATGCCACAGGAATCCCTCTTAAACTCAAAGAGTTCCGTACCCGATGGAGTTCCTGTAGTCCCAATGCATACTAAAATACACACACACACACACACACACACATATATATACACACACACACATTTACATACACACACACACACACATCATGTCCAACAATAACAAAATTAGATGCACAGGAATTCAGCCAATTTAAATGGTACTCCTAGTGGTTGGGGTGGGGGCTGGGGTTCACCCTGCTCCTGGTTCAAAGCCTGTCTCACAAGCTCCCTCCCATTGTCTACTTACGATTTACATCTGGCCTCCACAAAGGGCACACAGATCAGTTGGACCTAGAACCCAGGCCAGACAGAGCTCTCCTCAAACATGATCACGCAGAGCCAGAGCTCAGGTCTTCCGTCATCCCCTGGATTCTTCACGAGTACTGGGGGAGAAACGAGGCAGCCAGAAGTGATTGACACCGGGGTTGATTTTTCCACAAGGACTCAAGCCCTGAGCCAATTCTCTGTTCCCCTCGTTTGGGCTCAGCACAAGCAGCCCGAGTGTGTGGGTTTTTTACGAGGCCTGCTTTATGGCACATGTTCTCACACAGATGTGCCGTCCGATCATAGTCCCGCATTGAAATTATGAAGCAAAACCCACGAGCTCTCGGGGATGACTTTTCAAATTTCCTTGATAAAATGGCTTCATGGAAACGTTCCCATTCCCTCCCGTTGCCTGTTGCTTTCCCTTTAACTAGACATCTGGGGCTGGGCTAGCTCTCCCCATTCCAGCCTGGGGACATGTGGAGCAGCTGGAGCTGCCTGCTCTCTGCTGTTTGTTTTTCTTCCCTAGGCGAGGGGCTTGGAAATGGTACATACGTTTGAGGAACTCGAAAGTCCCCAGCCACACAAACCCCAAGCATGTGGTACCCAAGCCGTGTCCTTCCTTTCCTATTGGGCAGAGAGGCTAGCCCCTCATTCCGGACAAGCTTGTAGAAGCCCAACCCAGGCCTCGCTACCTCTTTATTTGACGCTAGAAGGGATGGGAGGCAGTGAAGAGCGAAGACTCCAGCCGATGGGCTGGGAGCCAGGTCCCCAAATTTCAATCGTGAAAGCTGAGCTGGGACTTCATGGGGTCCCTCCCAACTGGCCCATCCATCATGTGGACTTGGGTGGGACGGGCTGACGCTGAGTAATCGCTTGCCTGGAGAGCTTGCCTGAATCTAGCCAGACTCTCCCTTAAGTTGCCTCCATCATCCCTGAGGTTGAATCTCGAGACCCAGACTGAGTTTCAGTCCATCTTCCCACTCTCCGCCCTACTCAACACCCCTCTCAAATTACCCTCTGGAATCATTTCACTGTGGGAAAATGCAGGGTAGAAAAATTTGCCCTAATCACCATTTTAAGTGTAGATTTTTTTTTCTTTTTTTTCTTTCATTCTCCCTACCCCTCTGAAACAGGGTCTCACTATGTAGGTCTGGCTGGCCTGGAACTCATTATGTAAATGAAGCTGGTCTTGAACTCACAGATCTGCCTGCCTCTGCCTCCCGAATTCTGGAATTAAAGGCGTGCACCACCACACCCAGCCTTTGACTGCACAGTAATAATATTGTGTGTATCCACGTTGTTGTGTGGCTGTCACTACCAGCTCGATTTCCAGAACCCTCTTCAGCTTCTCAAGAGGGAACTGTGCTACTAACCACTCACTTTCTCTCACCCTCTGTTAGTCCCTGGCCATCTCCATCCACTTGCTGAGGCTACACTATGTACCTCCTGCAGATAGAGGATGATTTCACTAAAATCAAGGTTTGTGATGGGTTGATTTCACTAAAATCAAGGTTCATCAGTTATACGCTAGGCATGTGGAGTCGCTTCTGCCTTCTAACAAACAGTGCTATAGACAGGGGTGTCTAATAGCCTGCATAAGTCTCCGCCGTTCATAGTCCCCAAGTTTTCAGCCTCTGTGTGTGTGTTGTGTTATGTGTAGTGTGTGTGTGTAGTATTGTGTGGTGTATAGTGTGTGTGTGGTGTGGGTGGTACAGTATGTGTGTATGGCATGGTATGTGTGTGGTGTTGTGAGAGAGAGAATGGGATATGTGGTGTGTGTGTGTGTGTATGTGAGTGTGAATGTATGAGAGAGGGAGGAGGGAGGGAGAGAAGGAGTGAGGGTGTGTGTGTGTGTGTTATGTTTAGTGTATGGCGTGTGTGTTATGTGTGCTCCGTGTATGCATATTTACATGTGTGTGGGCACATGTATATGCATTAGGAAACCTTTCACTGTCTCCTGTAAACTTTTTCACTTTTCTCAAGGCCTTCTCTGCAGATGTGGTAGGCAGGGCTGGGTTCTGGGGCTTCGATGTATGAATTAGAGGGAGACGCAGTTCAACCCTTGACATGCTCCTTTCCTCCCTTAGTCAATATGGGATTAGTTAGTCAAAGCCCTTATGTGACCCAACTATAGCAGCACCATGTGGGTGCATCAGAACCCACCCATCATTCCCACACTCTGACCTCAGTCACCTTCACAACAGCAGCTTCCTTTCGCCCTGTGTTCACACGCATGTATACGTCTCCTTGCTACAGCCGCGCATGTGTTTCAATGTTGTTATGTAAGACACATCTCTGTTCTTTCGGATCCTTTGGTGGGGGGTAACCCCCAGGACGGAGAACAGTTTATGAACAATGCTAACACTTTCTACGGCTCAGGATGCAGTTCGCCAGAATGTTCTCCAGAAGAATTTTGCACAGTCATCAGCAGTGTGTAAACACTGTGGTCTCACCAGCATGAGGTAGCACTGGCCGTTTATATTCCGAGAGAATTCCTGTTTTGTTTTGCTTTCTTTTTGCTAGATAATGATCTCAGAAAGTTTTTTAAATCCATTTTTTATTAAGTGAATTTTACAGCTTAGGGGAACCGAGTCTTTAAATCTCTCATATGTCTACTGTGAACTATGAAGCTAATTGTTCGAATATGATGTGCTTGTCATCATAGGCAGCTATGGGGCGACCAAGGAAGGCTTGCTTCCTGTCCCCCAGAAGGTTATGATGGACCATCACATCTTATTTATTTGTTTTTTTTTCTTCAAATGGCATATTGTGCAATGTTATTTTGTTCTACATAGTTCAATCCCAAATAACATGTTAGCTTCCTTGGTGGTCCTTGGAGTTCTGTCCTGAACTGTAAGGAATGGGGGATCTGAATCCAGCATAAGCCTGAATACCAGAGAGAGAGCTCAGACCCAGCCATCTAATACTGATGGTGCTGAAGTGGTATCACAGAAATGGAGTGGTTGTGGTTGTGGTGCAACAACAATCATTTTAGTGCTTAATGGACAAGGATAGTTGAAATACTTATGGGTACAATGGGAAAATTTGCTTGTTTGTTTTGAGACATGGTGTCAGTCTGTAGCCCAGGTTGACCTGGCACTCACCCTGGCCTCAGACTTGAGGCTAATCTCCTGCCGCTGTCCCTCAAGTGCTGGGCCTGTGAATGTGAATTAGCCACCATGCACATATTCAATTCATGTTTGACAACAGTTTTTAAGGCAAGGTTTGGGTTTAAGGCCGATGTTATGCTCAACATAAGTAAAGGAGACACAGATGCCACCTGATGCTCTTGTCACCATAGTTACATTAATAAAGATACCGTGCATAGGATTGGGGTGTGACCATCCTGTTCAGCCCTGTGTATATCAGACCAGTCTCATTTATGACTCCCTTTGTTTTAAAGCTACCGAGAAAGGACACACTATAACCAGCACCCACACATCTTTTTATTTGAGTCATCAACTATGAATATTTTGCTACATTTTTGTTTCTTTCTTATTTCTTTATCTCTTTTCTCTCACCCTCCTTTGTATTTAGTAAGAATTCATTAACAGTGAAGGTTAACTTTCTTCAGTTGCTCCAGTAATGTCAATTATAGCATCATTTTGATCCTGGGGCACCATCCAGTCTAGGGTCATACATGTGAATATCGTGTCTCATTGCTCTTCCATCTAGAAAGACTCCTGGCCCCTCACTGTATTTCATGACACTGACGTTTTTTAAAAAGACAGGCCAGTTGCTGGGCATACTCTCCTACAGCTTGTGTCTACTTGTTTTCCCCATGACGGATGTAGGTTAGACGTTCTTGGCATTCACAATACATCCTGCCCAGGAAACAGATTATCCCAATTTGTTCTTTTATGAGTGGTGGTAAATCAAATCCTTCTTTAAAATGATGCAGTTAGATTTATATACTGCCAAAACATCTTGGGTTATCTGTTATTAGGAAGCATTACGAATCTAGGGAGCGAGCCCAGTTAGTCAATGGCTTGCTGTGCAAACATAAGGGTACAAATTGCAACCTCAGCACCAAGGTCCATCACTCATGGGTCTAGAAGTAGTGAAGTTATGTAGAAGACAAGGGCGTTTACGTACAGCCCTGACTCCAGGCACGGCAGTGATTACCAAAGTAGTAACAACAGAGAATGTCAACGCTTCTGCATCTACCTCCCCATTTATGCTTCACATGCACCTTGAACACTTAGTTTGTTGGTAATTTTATAACATTTTAAGTGTGTCTGTGTTTCAACTGTGGCCTAGCACCGCATGTCAGGTCTAGAACATTCCTCTTGTGCTTGGATGGATAGGTGTTGAATGGGTTGGTGGTTAGGTGGTTAGACAATGTGTGGATGGGTCGAATTATGGATGGATGCTTGCATGAGTGCATTCGTAGGTGAGGAATGAATATGTGGGTAGCTATATGGATGATGATGGACGGGTGGGTGAGTGAGTGAGTGAGTGATGGATGGCTAGATATATAGATGAATGGATGTGTGTACAGATGCATAGATGGACGTGTTGATAGATGGACAGACTAGTAGATGGTTGGATGGTTCAATGGATGCATGCATAAGAAAGGGTAGTTTGGGGTGTAGTAGGGGAGAGAATTGCTTTAGCATTGAAAGGAGAAGACAGAGTTCTGAGCCTCTTTGGAAATCATCAAGTGATCACCAAGCCCTAGGGGGAGCTAGCCTTGTGGCTACCTGGGTAAACAAAGTAAATAACTATACACCGAGGTTTTAAAAAGTCACAGATCTCAAACCAGGGCCAGAGAAACACACATCTGGATCTAGAGTCCCTGAATCCCATCTAAGCGTCTGGTTGTCACAGACCAGTAGTGGGAATATTATTTCTTCTCATTAGCCTCAGTTCTTTATCTGATATAAATGGCTACTGAAGGCTGGCCAAGTGTCTGTTGCTCTGTGCTAGAGTATTAATGCCAACAGAGTTGATAATGAGAAGGGAGTCATCAGAATGCAGAGGGTGAGCGCCAAAGGATGTTAATGGTGGCCGTGGCCACGGCTTGGATTTGAGTGGAGCTCAAAAATATATGCCAAATCTTCTTCTCTCGTATTTGATTTCCTCGACTGGAAGAAAATCTGCATAAAACACAAAGCACAGAACCTGGGTCATAGTAGATGTTCATCTAGAGTTCATTCTCTTCTTGAGTCTTTGCACACAGCTCTCTGGGATAGATGTCAGTAATTGCACTTTTATATGAAAAATGAGATACTCAGAAAGACGATTCCTTTGCTGAGGAGAATGTAGCAGAGTAATGGCAGATAGGATTTAAACCCAGTTACTTAGATTACAGGTTAGTGATCCCTTCCTTTCTGACTTAGCTGTGCCTCACGTTCCACCCGACTCTAATATTCTAAACCCCCTTCCCTTATGTAACCCTGCACACAAAGCTGCTGGAGTTTGAAAAACTGTAAACATGACATGCATGTAATAGGTTTTTGGGGTTTTTTTTAATTGCAACATGTTAAAGGTTGTCATCAAAATTGTTCTGTTTGGTTCAAAAGGCTCTGAATCCATCTCACACCATGCTGTGACCGATGACTGTTGCTGGCACAGTTTCATACAAGCCTTTTGCAACACTGAATGTTTTTGCAATACTGGAGATATCCCGCACATTTTATAATGCCAAATACTCTGGGGACCAATCAATCCTCCCAAATCATTATTCGTGTTAATGGTTTTAATTGAAAAGATCCCAACTGTTTAGGTAGAAAGGTTTTTGTGTTATTGTCAGTAAAGATTCAGACGAATGGCTAAGGGGATAGGTATAAGCATATATGAGTTAGTTACAGGGTAGGTACGATAAGTCGTGGGTGAATGTGTATGCAGATGGATAGATAGATGAATGGATGTGTAGTAGATGAGTGGATGGATGGATTCGTGAATGAGTGCACACATGTATGAATGGATGGCTAGGCGGTGGATGAATGGGTGAACAGAAGGATAGATTAATGGGTAGATGGATAGATCATGAATGCATCCATGTTTGGGTAGGTGGATGATAGATAGCAGATGTGTGGTTGGATGGATAAATGAATGGGCTGGTAGATGATGCATGGATTGACATCTAATTCTGGTTTTCTTGACAGCTGTGTGGAATAGGAGAATGAGATATAAACCATGTCTGCAAAAATATGTGCATGAGTCTTGACTGTGTCACCAGTGATATAGGTGACCCAAAACATGTCATGCCTCCTTTTCCAGTCAAGATTTCTTCATCTGAAAGTGAGAAGTAAATTAAGGTCACTCTCAGCTCAGAGCATCCATGATTTTACTGTCTTCCCAGTCCACTTTTTGGAAGACAGTGATGTGAGAAATTCAAAGGCTCCAAGCCTCGAGTTCTGAGCGAGAAATCCCAATAAATGTCTATGCGCCTGGCAAGCCTGGCCCAGATGCCTTACACGCTTGTTAGTGAGGATAATTGTCAGCCTCCTTAAAATACTTTATGACAGGCTCAACAAGTGAAGAAACATGGATCTGAGAAGAGTGGCCAACACTGCTCCAACCAAAAGCTGTGTGGACACCCTGGGGGAGCGATGTTGAGTGGTTTGAAAGCAAGCACTTACGGAACAAATTGTCCGAAAAGATAGAGTGGAGAAGCACGCTGGCTGCCCTTGATGATTTCCCATCCCAGCCTTGTGGGACGGAGGCTAGGAACAGCCCAGAGAAACACAGGAGGAGGCTTGCCCAGTTTTGGTGGGTTCCTGCTAGAGCAAGGTGGGTGGATTATGCATGGACACGAGACAGAATGAGGCAGCCAGGCTAGTGTAAACCCTGCATTGGCTGTTCTTGAGTGCAATTATTCTGAACAGGCCACTCAGTCTTGCTAAGCCTCAGATGTAAATTCAGACAAGGGAACAAGGACCTCAGGGGCTCTCTGTCTGACTGTGAGTAGACACGCATTAGTGTTAGCTTCCCTTCTTGTCCACTCAAGTCAAGTAGTTAGACCTCAAGTTCCTCATTCCATCTTTATTTCCGCTATGGCAGCATGGGCCTTTAAACTGCACACTGGAGAGGTGGGGACAGGATTATTTCTGTAATTCACTGGTCAGTTAATCAAGCAAAATCAGTGATCTCCAGTCCAGTGGATGACCATCTTAGGGCACAGGGTGGAAAGCAAATGAGGAAGACACAGGACATTACCTCTGTCCCCTGAACTTACACACACACACACACACACACACACACACACACACACACACCTGTACACACCTGTACACACAGGTAATAATAATAAAAAGACAGAGACAGGAGGCTCCACTGGTAAATAGGAGAGAGCAGTGTGGCCACTGGCTTGAGGGTTGGCAGCCCGATGCTGGATCAAGAGACACACTGTCCCTGCTGTGGGAGCCTGGAGCCCACCTCTTCCACAGCCACTTGCCTTGCAGCTCTCTCTAGAGCCTCCATCTCCCCAGCATCTGACTGTCGATCCAGCTTTTCATGGGGCAGGAAGACAGGTTCACCATTGGGGCAATGGAGCACAAGAAGTCTCTGTTCCCCCACCTTTAATTTCATCTTCTCAGTGGCTGGAGTATCTTGCCAGACCCTAGGTTTCACACATCACCTGTCCCTAAGGAAAAAAAATAGGCTGAGAGCTGGAGAGATGACTCAGCAGTTAAGAGCACTGACTGCTCTTCTGGAGGACCCAGGTTCAATTCCCAGTGCCCACGTGGCAGCTCACAACTATCTGTGACTCCAGTTCCAGGGAACCCAACACCCATGACCAAACATTAATGCACATAAAAATAAATTTAAAAAAATCAGGCTGAAGGCACGGCTCAGAAGCTAAGGGTGTGCACCGCTTTCACAGAGGACCCAGGTTTGGTTTCCAACACCCACAACAGCTGATTCACACCTACCTGTAACTGCACACTAGGAAATCTGACACCCTCTTCTGGCCTCTTCATCACCTGCAGTCATGGGCACATACCCCCCCCCCCCCAGACCTTTATGTAATTTACAAATAAGTCTTTAAAAAATAAAAATGAAAAGATCTGGTCCTATATCTGCGATGCCATACATGTGAAACTGTCTAGCACAGTGCCTGGCTATCAGTTGAAGTCAGGAATAAACAGGGTTTCCTTCTCATGATCAGAGTCCAGCTGTTGTAGCTCTATAGTAAAATGTAGTCAAGCCAAAAATGTGCACTGGAGAAAGGTCAGAACCTTCACCAAGCAGTGAGGCCAAACTGGATGTCTGCGTGTAGAACCCAAATAGATCCATATCCATCACCTGCACAAACTCAACTCCAAATGGATCAAGGTCCTCGATGTAAGATACCCTGAATCTGACAGAAGAGAAACTGGGGAACATGATTGGGCTCACTGGCACAGGACCCCAAAAACACAGGCATTAAGATCAACAATTAATCAGCGGTACCTCAAAAAGCTAAAAACAGTACAGTAAAGGAGACCATCATTTGAGCCAATAGGCAACCTACAGAGTGGGAAGAAAATCTTTACCAGTTATACATCTGATAGATGGTTAGTATCTAGATATACAAAGAACCCAAACAAGCTGAATGTCAAGGAAACAGATAACCTGAATTTACAGCAGGGTATAGAACTAAACAGAGTGTTCAGAAGATGAAATGGAAGTGTCTGAGAAACAGTGTTCAGCATCCTTAGCCATCAGGTAAACGTGAATCCAAACAAACTAGAAATTTCATCTTACAACCGTCAAAACAGCTAAGATCAATAAGACAAGTGTCAGCACAAGCTGGCGAGGATGTGGGGAAAGGAGAACTCTTAGTCATGGCTGGTGGCAGTGCGGACTGGTACAGTCACTGTGAAAGTCGGTGTGGTGGCTCCTTGGGAAACTGGGAATAATCTGCCACAAGATCCAGCTATACCACTCCGCCATACACCCTAAGGAGGACTCTACCTCCTGCTACGGAGACACTTACTCATCCGTGTTCTTTGCTGCTCTTTTCATAATAGCAGAAATTGGAAACAGACTAGACGTCCATCAGCTGAAATGGATAATAAAGATAGGGTACTTCTACACAACAGAATATTATTCAGCTGTTGAGGAAAATAAAATTTGCAGATTTCACCCTCATCAGAGAAGCTCCTTCTTGCAGTAGATGGCGATGAATGCAGAGACCCACAAATGTGCAGAAAGCTAGAGACTTCGGAGTGCTCAGGCCAAAGGCTCCCTCCAGGCTCAGGGAGCTGCTCAGAAGAGGAGGGGGATAGACTGGGAGAGCCAGAGGGGGGTTTTCCAGATGCACATATAAACTTACAGAGACGGTGGCAGCACACACAGAGCCTGCACATCAAAGCAGACAGAAATCGCAGCATGAGGAGGCGTGGGCACAAAGTCCCACCCCTAGCTGAGAAACTTCACAAATGAGAACTGCTTGGAAAGGGGAAATCAGTTTTCTTCAGTGGAGAGATCCTGGCTGGAGCAACCGCTCCCCAGGGCAGACCCTGTGGTCAGGAATAGATGGCCGGCACAAACTGGACTTCATGTTTCCTGGTGGGGTTTTTTTTTTCTTTTAATTTTTTCTTTTAAGAGAAAGAAAGACATGAAGTTGAATGGGTGGTAGGGGAGGGGGGGATCTGGGAAAAGTAGGGGAATGGGAAAGTTACAATAAAAAATACTGCTTGAAATTCTCAAAGAATAAATTTTAAGGAGGGGAAATGAGTATAACGTAAAATAATAAAATAACGTCACAACTTCTTAATACAGTTTAAGCCATGGGATTGTTTTTAAGATGTGTAGACGATCACTCTGCTAACTCAGTAATGAAATAAAATGCCAGGAGGGAGTGACTGTTTTTATGATGGGTGGGTGCTCCATTTATGGAAAGGGGCTGAGCAGTACATGAGCTTCGGCCTGTCAGGCTTGTTTCCATCCTGAACGCCTTAAATAAGAAAGAAAACTCAGTGCTGGGCTGGATGAGAACAATCCACACGCACGTCTCTGTGTGTGACGTCACCGCAGGAGGGACCTTTTTATTGTCACAAGCCAGCTGGGAACCTTTGCTTGAATGAAATGCTGAGATACCTGGGAAGGTCAGTGAGCTTGTCACTTTTCTCTAGGTGGGACCCTGCGTCCCATGTGTCTGAACACAGGGTTTAAAGTTGCCTGGAGACATTTTTAGTTCTGTATATCTGTCGTAAGTACTCTGTCAGCCAGTCATTGAGAGTGACTTTCTTGAAACTGCTACAACCAACACCAGCGGCGTGCATTGTCTTACGGAGAAGGTTCTCCATGGGAGATTTATTTTTTTAAATTGTGGTACAATCACGTGCCACTAAATGAACTAATTAACTCTTCACCATGCTGAAGCAAGGTCAGCGTGTGACGTGCCTCACACTGCGGTGCCCGCTTGGAGGAGTCGTGAGTTTCTGAACGACCATGGTTGGATCCCTCAAGTGCAAGCCCAGGGGTGGCAAATGACTGGCAGATGCATTCGGCTCTGGGAATACCAGGCCACCAAGTGTTAAAAGACTCAGAAAGGCTTTGTAGAACAGTGTTTCTCAGCCTTCCTAACTCTGTGACCCTTTAATACAGTTCCTTATGTTGGGGTGACCCCGACCATAATATTATTCTGTAATTTTGCTATGGTTACAAATTGTAATGTAAATATCTGTGCTTTGTTTGTTTATTTGTTTGTGTGTATGTGCTTTCTGATGGTCTTGGGCAATCCCTGAGAAAGGGTTGTTCCATCCCAAGGGTTGCGACCCACAGGTTGAGAAACACTGCTGTAGAGCCTTCTGTGTATCCTGGGTCAATCTGCCTGTTGTCATGAACATGGGAATTGTTACCTGTCCCTCATGTGTACTCCAGATTTTCCTAGCCAGACTCACACAGTGGGTAGGAACCTCACACTCATGGATCAGATGACTTAAAACATGGGTGAGCCTACAGCCTAAATCCAAACTTGTATATGGCTTCTCAAGACAGTGGGAAGCCAAGAAGTGAAGGAGCTAAAAGCACAAAGGAAGACAGGGTTTGAGATGACCCGTTGGCAGGGTGGAGGAAGGCACGCTTCTCGTTTTGACCTGGGATTTCTGTGGAACAAGAGTACAAGGTGGTGGCCTCATTGCTGTGTGTGAGATGTGGCGGAAGATGGGGGGCGGGGAGAATAAACCAGGAACTAGAGGAAGCACGTGGCTCTGATTGGTCTCTGCTGGGACTCCACCCCTTTCTGCTATCTAAGGAGCCTTTCACATGAGCCTCCAGCTGGCTGCTCCAAGAAAGCCTTATCATCTGGCTCCTGCCTCCATCCAGCAGGATCTCCCAGGGGTCGAGGGTGTGAAAGTATAACTCTCAAACCATTCCCCATGTTTCTAAGATGCCAGATGCACTGGAGGCAGAAAACTCGAGATGGGGAGGGTGGCTGGGTTGTGGTACAGCAGGTGGCACTTTGGGGGACTTGGGTGCTGCAGACGCAGTTGGAGGAAAAGGCTGGCCCATGACTGGAGGCACAGCTCACAACTTGCCAAAACAGTCCAAGCCCATCTTTTTCTAGGAAGAGCTGTGGACACTTGTGTTTCATGACACTCTGCATTTTCAATCATTCAGTAACACTTTTGACAACTGTTTACTCATCGCCGACGAAGCTCAAGGCTCTGTGTCAAGCATTGTGCTGGTCTCAGCATCTTGACTCGCACTTGGACAGAATCAATCGCTTTCCTATCAGGTACATGTGCCTAGTAAAGTTCTCCCTCCCCCCCCCCCCATGTGTGTGTGTGTTGAATGGCTGGCCTTGATTTCAGACAGTTTAGCCTCCAAAACGGGAAGCCAGGGCTAATCTCATGGTTAGGAGGCTTTTGGTTTATAATTCATCTTGGATCTCATTTTCACAGTAATCAGCAGAAACGATTAGAGACACTGTGTGCTTGGATGAGGATGAGGCAACCCTTCTTCCAGGACACAGTATACACAACGTATCCAGCCTGGCCTCCAGGGACAATAACAAACACATTGGTGGGACTGGCCTGCTTTGAAGTTCTGAACGGGCATCCTATCTAGCCTGTGTACCAGCAGTGTGTCAAGGACAGGACCTATCTGTGGATGGTGGGCAGAACAAAGGGGACTTTCCAAGATGAAGACAAGTGGAGCAGAGTGTGGTGGGAGGGTTGTCCCCTCACCCTAGCCATGAGACTTCTAGTGAGGTGGCCCAAGCCAGGCATGGTCAGCCCCCTCTGGGATCTGCAGCCACTGAATGGATCCCCACAGTCTCTGGTGAATGGGATGTTCCCCCATTCTACTGATGAAGAGACCAAGGCCAGGAGGTAGAATGATCATTAATGACCTGCCTCCTGACTCCTGTTCCCACGGCCCACACCACTGTCGCCCTCTGGAAGGTGACTACAGAGTTGTCAATATAAAAGCAGCTTCCAGGGGAATGAAGCCATGCGCAGCCACAGCCAGGAGTCCACAGGACTGTGAACTGCAGGGATCATAGCAGGACAGTGTGTCTGCATGCCCCCCCCCAAGCCCCCTGACACACATGGGGTGTGGCACTGAGACAGGGCAGGTGGAGAGCAGAGATTCCAACACTTCTCATCAGTCCCTACTGAGGACACCCCAGAGCTCGGACAAACCTGAGTCCAACAGAGGAAGGAAGGCCACCCTGAGGTGTGAGCATTCATTGTGCTTCTGATGTGTGATTGGGAGTGACCGGGAGAAAAAGTGCCAGCCCCTTGGTTGAAGCTGCAGGTGGTTTAAGGCCACATTTGCCCACAGACCAGGTAGCGAGATAGGCAGCTCCTCATTCTCCATCCACAGCCAGCTGGTCCCAGGCAGAGCCCTGGAAGCCTGGAAGTCTCAGGCCCTGCCTGTCCAGCTCTCCTCAGAACCTTTCAGCTCCGAGTCCTTCTCTCTGAACAGGCCATGGTGCTGAGACTGTGTTCATGCAGGAACAATGGACAGTCAGCTTCTCTGAGGGACTGAGTGGATCCTTCATCATTGCACAACTAGTTTGACCATAAATCCAAATTAAGGGAAAAAGTTCCTCCCTAAGCCCACACCCTACATCAAGTCAGTGTTTTGTTTTGCTTCTGCCTCAGATCCACCCTTTTCCATATCTAGGTTTTACAATGTCATTTCTGAGGTGCTGTCCACCTAATATTAGCATAATGATCTCATGAGAATTTTACCATCTTTGTCCTGGTCATTTATAATTTTAATGACTGAAAAGATTCCTCCAAGGGAACCCTGAGGGGAAAAAAAGCAAACTTTCTTCTCTGGATCTCAGTCAACAGTCAGAGGAGACAATGGCACACGATGTTAGCGAGTCTTCCTCCCCACACCAAGCAAGCAAGAGGTCCTGCCAGGGATACCAGTTGCATGTCTTCAAAGTTACTTCTGACTCTCTCCCCAAAGACAGTGCCAGTCCGTACAGGCTGAGGACTCGGTCTCCAGGGTGTACCACCTCCACTGCCCGACTTGGGCCCAGCTTTGTTTTGCCTGTGCGTCTGATCGATGAGCTACAAACCAGGGTTTCCAGAAACCTGCCTTTGGGATTCGTTCATTTCCTAGAAAATCCAAGGAAGCAACTATGCTTAATGATTGATATCATAAAGGATATGACCGAAGATAGAGACCAAGATGCGCCTGGGGCACAGCAGGCAGTTTTCTTTGGACGTGACAGTTGTGAGCCGCCCAATGCGGGTGCCAAGGGCATTCGAGTTCTTTGCCATGTCATCTTCTAGCTATTTGGAAACCCTGCAAACTCAGTCTTTTCAGATTTGGAAGGTTCCTTTTATCGACATGATTGATTATAGCACTGACCAGTGGTAGCCTCTCAACCTTCAGCACTTCCTCCTTCCTAAAGGTTGGTGTGTGTGTGTGTGTGTGTGTGTGTGTGTGCGTGCGCTGGGACTAAAAAAATCCCAACTGTCCCAAATTGTTTCTTGCCTTTTTCTCGTGTCCAGATACCATTCCTGAAGCCCCTGGTGGCCAACCACCATTCACTTCATTATTGTCTACTTCTGGTAGATTGTGCAGATCTGAAGTGGTTATCACTCCTGAGCCAGGAAGGGGGTGAAGAACAAAGGCATATTTTGCAATAACACAAGGACACATTGTAACTGACCCAATCTTTTCCCGGTGATTCTCCTGTTTTAGCTTGGTAAATAAACATAGAAACCTTTCCCCGGCTTTTGAAAATTTTTCCTGACAGTAAGTTCCCAGAAGTTGAATTAGTAGGTCAAATGGTGTAGACATCTTTTCTTTATTCTTAAAAACAAAAAACAGAGTAGGGCGGTGGTGGGGCACGCCCTTAATCCCAGCACTCAGGAGGCAGAGGCAGGTGGATCTCTGTGAGTTCAAGGCCAGCCTGGTCTACAAGAGCTAGTTCCAGGACAGCTAGGACTGTTACACAGAGAAACCCTGTCTCAAAAAACAAACAAACAAAACAAACAACCATCCAAGAGGCTGGAGAGTTGGCTCGGCAGTCAAGAGCACACGCTGCTCCTAGGGGATCCTAGTTTGTTTTCTAATGCCGACATTTGGCAGCCCAGAACTCTCACGTCCCAAGGAAACTCCATTTCCCCAAATTCTTTTTTTTTTTTTTTTTTTTGGTTTTTCGAGACAGGGTTTCTCTGTAGCTTTGGTGCCTGTGCCTGTCCCGGAACTAGCTCTTGTAGACCAGGCTGGCCTCGAACTCACAGAGATCCGCCTGCCTCTGCCTCTGCCTCCCGAGTGCTGGGATTAAAGGTGCACGCCACCACCGCCCGGCTCCCAAATTCTTATGGTTAGACAAAATCCAAAATTCCTCAGGAACTTGTAAAGTTAGCTCCTTTCTATCAAAAGGAGCCAGTTCCTTTATCAGCAGAAGGAACAAATGGCTCTCTGTGACGCCTATTGGCATGCCAAAGCCCCTGATACCATAAGTACCTGTCACACATTTCTGAGTCCATGCTAGCTAGCATCCTAGCTCTCCTCATCTCCTTCCTTACCCTAACTCCAGCTCTAAGGGTCCAGCACTTTCTTCTGATCTCTATAGGTACCTGAATTTACTCGTACATACCCACACACAGACTCATGCATACACACAATTTAAAACAACAATAGCCCGTTATTTCCCATTCGTAATACTAATTATATACTTACGTTATAGACTCGGAGCACATTTCCACAGTCTTATTAAGAATCTGCCCTGATCTCACCACGTCTCACTCTCTGCCATCTTATGAGGGTGGGTTCCATCTGCTGGTAGGAAAAGAGAGGGCAGAAGAAACCCATGCTCCATGCCTGTGTGTCTCCAGCTCACTGGGCATAGTCTAGGACCCTTTAGGGGACTGAACTGAAGTTGTGCCCCATACCCAGTAGAACTAAAATTGGAGGTGAGATTTAAAGGAGGGACTTAAGGAGGAATGAGGTCATAAGGGTGGGTCACGATCCGTGGTCTTCTAAGGACATAGCAGAGAGCAGGTGTGTGAGTGTCCTGCACACCCAGTGAGAGACCTTCAGAGAAACCCAGCATTGGCAGCACCTTGAACTCAGACTTCCACCCTCCAGTGTGAGCTTCCCAATCTGTGGTCTTTCATGTGGCAGTGGAGCTGGCTTCCATGACGTCGCCCTGTCCCCAGGACTATTTTGTCAGACTTGCTATCTGAACTCCAGAGTGACAGCGGTGAGTTTGGATCAGGCCCTCCTGCATCATTTGAGGGCCAAACAAACAGCAAAATTGAAGGCTTTTTGTCCTGAAAATGGGGAAAAGCTGCCAGGAATTTTTATTTGGTTCATTGCTATGTTTCCTTGGGCCACACTGGGCCATGCAAGCACTCATCATAATTACCTGGACCCGTTGCAGCACCCATCACAAGTCCCCGAGCCACCCTGACCATTACCACCATGGACAAAGAGGAGGTGATAGGTGGAGGTGAGAAGATGCAAGTGCATCCTGGTGCTGAGGAGAATGATGTGACGCAGCGGCCTTGCATAAGCCCCGTATCTCTTGTCTCATGGTATTTCACTGGGAAAACACCAGTTGAAAGGTGTCCAGTTGCAGAAAGAGGTCTTGGCAGGACTGAATGCAAAGCCTGGGCCCTATGGGTCTGCACTGGCCACACACAAAGGGAGGTTGCTCCTGGTTCTGTCCTGTATCTTGGGGTCGGGAGAAAAACGATCCATGTCATAGCTCCGTGATAGACTCCACACTGAAAGTGCTGAAAGAATATTGGGCTCTACTTTTGTGTACATGTATGGGTCTGCATGCACATGTGTGTGAGTATGGGTGTGTGCGCGCATGTGCAGTATGGATGTGCATGTACCTGCGCGAGCATGGGTGTGCGTGCCCATGTGCGAGGGCACAGGTGGAGGTCAAATGCCAGCCATGGGGTGGCATCCCTTGTGATGAAGGATGCTTAAAAGAAATCCCACGCTAGCTCAGAATTGAGAAAAATAGACAGTTATTTATCTAGTGGTACACTCACAAATCAGAATCCTCTGCCAGCATGGAGAACAGAAACTGAATCCCCGCAGCCAGAAAAGAGGCCGGACGCATGCTCTATATCGGCATAAATAGTATAAGAGGCCACGCCCCAGTGGGCGGGTTACTACTGGCTGTAGGATTTCTTATAGCACCCTTGGGAGCTCTCCAGCTTATTTTTGGAGTCAAAGTCTCTCACTGGCCTCAAATGAACTGAAATTGCCTGGAGATAAACTGTCAGCGAGCCCAGGGTCCATCTGTCTCCATCTCCCCAGCGCCAGGTCTGCAAACTCATACCACCAAGCTCAGATGATGTTCTTACACAGGCATTGAACCCAGGTCCTCATGCTTGCAAAGTAAGTACATGACCCTGCCCATGACCTCTGCTTATAAATGATTTTTTTTTCACTCAAATTGTTCACCATGACCTCAGGTAACATGGTCCAGTGCCACAGCCCATCTGAAGAGCCTGCCTCTCATTTCTCATACTTTCTTGAACATGCTGGCATGGCCATTACCAGCCTCATCCTCCCCAACACGCTGCCTTGAATGTTCTGTGACTTCTGATACCTGCCTGCCTGCCTGCCTGTCTTCTGCGTCACTGGCCTGATGAGAAGGCAGGCTTTGTGCTGGAACCTTGGGAGGAGTGTAGGCTTACACCCTACTCCTATTAGCAGGGTGACCTTGAGCTAGTAACTGGAAGGCTCATTTTTAGATTTTCCCAGCTGTGAACAATGGCACTCCTCATTAAGGACAATGTCTGTCCTCAAGAGTGGAAGGACCACGGGGACATTAAAGGACACTTGGGAAAGTGCCTCCCTCCGGGCCAATTCTAGATAAAAAGAAAGCGGATGCCCCATACAGCTTTGTGAGCTGGAGGACAGCTATGGCTCTGGGGCCTTCCCCGCCCAGCAACCAACCTCGTCCACACACCTTGCCACCTCTAGGATCTGCTTCACCTGAAAAGGGGCGTGGCCATTCCTACTCCCCAAGCTTTCTGGGAAGGGCAATAGAGCAACTTCTAAAAACCAGGACTGTTTGATAGACGGTAGATGATGCTAGCTGCCATTCCCTTTCCTCCTGCCTGGGTTTGGCAAGGGGCTGTCTACCCTCGTAACAGATTCAGAGGAGAGAACCAGTAAGGGGCAGATGGCCCAAGTTCCCTCTTGATTTGTGCTTCAGTCTCTTGGCATTGCATCTCAGAAGAATAAGAGTATGGGTTTTGTCCTCGGCACCTCCCAGGGAAAGGTGGGTTGAGATATAGCAGCAGGATAGATGTGCGGCCCTATATAAAATACGGGACAGGGCTGAAGGGTTGGCTCTGTGGGTAAAGTGCTTGGCTTATAAACATGAAGACCCGAATTTAATCCCCAACAACCACATAAAAATTGGGGCATGTTGACATCCATTTGTAATCCCAGTACTGGGAAAGTGGAGACAGGAGGATTCCTGGGGCTCACTGGCCAGCCAGCCCAACCAAATTGGCAAGATCCAGGTCCCAGTGAGAGACCCTGTCTCAAAAAACAAGTCGGATAGCTGGAGGAACAACACCTGAAACTGACCTCTGACCTACACACACACACACACACACACACACACACACAGAGACACACACACACACACACATGCATCTGATGAACATGCACACACACACACACACACACACACACACACAGAGAGAGAGAGAGAGAGAGAGAGGCTGGATTTAGCACCAATGCCCAATGTTCATGTCCCTAAATCCCAGCGGCCCAGAGAGCCTTCCTGCCTGCCACACACATGGGCTTCACTGTTGTTAGTGCACTCTTGCTATGCTGGGGAAGAGCAATCTGGACAGGTCACATCTGGAACACCCTGACTGAGCCTGAAGATGACGGTTTTATTCATGAACAGGGCAACTGTGGCCAGGGAGCTGACTCAGAACTGAGTGTGGATGGAAAGCCAGGTGGGGCAGTGGAAGTTATGAGAAACAGGCTTATTCAAGACCCTGATCCTCCTGCAGCCTGAGGCAGGCATCCGTGCATACACTGGCTATATAGTGTCACAAAATATGCACTAATTCATCAGGTAGGACCCAGCCATCAATAACAAGTCAGATTCTGGAGTTAAATGGCTGTGTGATTCCTACTGAGAACCCCAGCTCCAGCCTGGGTTTATGCTAAGGAGCTCACTATCTTCCATATTTACTCAGCATCTAAGTGTGTCTGCCACAGTTTGTTCTCCACGTTCAATCCTTCATCGGAGAGCAAAGATGTTCATACTGGGGACCCTGGGGACCCTGGAGCCACATTTCCAGAGTCCAGCCATTCTCCCCTGCCTCCTGGTCCTGTGATCTTGTGCATGACTTACCCTCTGCTTGCCTCAGTTTCCCCACTTGGAACACGAGGATGCTAATGGTATTTGAGATTCTTTATATTATCATGGAAGACACGCAGAAGAGTATTTGGCACACAGTGAGGATGCAGGAGATGCGGGTTGTTGTCTTTAGTTTATGGTTTACTTTCCCATTTGTGAAACCATAGAAGTTGAAGAAATCATTAAAACACATTAAAAGGAGGTAAGCCAGGGAGGGAGATAAATGAGCTGTTTGCATAAACACGAATTAAGAGAGTCACACTCAAGAAAGAATTGTTCCCTGTTGAGGACAGCAACCATCTGGAAGGAATTAAAGGGGGGAGGGGTCATGAGCAGAGAACACTGTTGGAAGGAGATAATTCACTCTGCTGTGCGTAAATGGTCCCAAAGGAAGGACATTGCTTTAGGCTTGGCCAGCATGAGTCGGGGCCCAGAAAATATTTGACTCCACAAACAGTGATTTGATTGGTCTACATACCTAAAACTAGAGAGGCCATTCCAGTGAATAGGCACATCACCTTGAAAAGGCTGCTTCTGTAACAGACTTATCCTGATAGCAAGGTACCACGTGCTAACTGTGACATGAGCAATGAGGGATGTAATGAAACACTCTTAAACATCTACCCTGTGAGTATTAAGAATTAGCATAATTTGGGAGAGTCCTTAACTGTGATTTTATTGTTTGTTTGGTTTGGGTTTTTGAGACAGAGGGGAGGGTGGTCTCAGTCTGTAACCCAGGCTGTCCTATAATTTATCATGTAGCCTAGGCTGACTTCAAAGTCGTGACAATCCTCCTGCCTCAATCTCCTTTGTGTTTGTTGTGAGCCACCACATCTGGTTATGGGATTTTTTCTTAAGTCATAAAAATATCTATATATCTTTTGGCCTACTGATTCAACTTCTGAGACTTTATTGTTATGAAAATCTTAAGTGAAAAAGAGAGAAAGAGAGAAAAAGAAAGAAAGAAAGAAAGAAAAAAGAAAGAAAGAAAAGAAAAGAAAAGAAAAGAAAAGAAAAAAATGTCTGCTTTTATTTGCTGGGATAATAGTGTGTCCCCTCCAGAAACTTTTTGCAGTCAACAGAATTAGAAGAGAATAAAAGAAAGACGGCAAAATTCTTGTGAAATAATTATAATATTAAATGGAGAACTCTGCAGAAGTGGCATTGTAAAGCCTGAGTATGCAAATGATGGAGCTGGGAAAGCAAAGCAAACAGTGCTTTGATGGAGGGTGTGGGCTGTGGGAGGAGCTTTGAAGGAGGGTGTGGCTGGGGGGGGGAAATGAGCCTTGAAGGAGGGTGTGGCTGGGGGAGGGACGAGCCTTGAAAGAGGGTGTGGCTTGGGGGGGAAATGAGCCTTGAAGGAGGGTGTGGGCTGTGGGAGGAGTCTTGGAGGAGGGTGTGGCTTGGGGGAGGAGTTTCTTTCTAATTTGGATTTGTATGCTGATTGGTTGTGCAAGGATCAAGGACTCCCAGAGACTCCCTGGGATTGGAGAAGGCAATTGTAGGTTGTTCCTATATGGACACAGGTTTAGCTTCATTCCCTGGACAAAGAGAAAGGCCTAAAGCCTCCAGGTGCCAAAGAAGGGTCCAATGGGCAGAGCCTGTGGCCTTCAGGGCTGCGAAGGAGGGAGAGGAAAAAGAATTCCTGGCTCACTACCTGGACTCTGGGCAAATATGACCTTAAACCACCTGCAACTTCAACCAAGGGGCTGGCACTCTTTCTCCCGGTCGCTCCCAGTCACTCATCAGAAGCACAATGAATGCTCCTCTGTTGGACTCAGGTTTGCCTGAGCTCTGGGGTGTCCTCAGTAGGGACTGATGAGAAGTGTTGGGATCTCTGCTCTCCACCTGCCCTGTCTCAGTGCCACACCCCATGAGTGTAGGCGGGGCCGGGGAGGGGGCGCATGCAGACACACTGTCCTGCTATGATCCCTGCAGTTCACAGTCCTGTGGACTCCTGGCTGTGGCTGCACATGGCTTCATTCCCCTGGAAGCTGCTTTTATATTGACAACTCTGTAGTCACCTTCCAGAGGGTGACAGTGGTGTGGGTCATGGGAACAGGGATCAGGAGGCAGGTCACTAATGGTCATTCTACCTCCTGGCCTTGGTCTCTTCATCAGTAGAATGTGGGAACATCCCGTTCACCAGAGACTGTGGGGATCCATTCAGTGGCTGCAGAGCCCAGAAGGGGCTGACCATGCCTGGCTTGGGCCACCTCACCAGAAGTCTCATGACCAAAGTAAAGGAACTGATCCTTCTGCTAGGCTCCATCTGTCCATACTTTTGTTTAAACTAGTTTGTCATTTAAGGTTGTCAATCAAGGTGTGATTGACAAGCTAGAACAAGTACAGAAGGCAGCCAGAATATCTGGAGGCTAAGCCTGGCCTTGAGAAAATGAATGAGGGAAGTGGAGATTTTAAGCAGAAAAGATCCATGCATTTCTTTGAAATTCTAAAGGGCCACCCTGTCAGGAAATGCATGGGTTCTACATTCTACCAAAGGGAAAAAATCCATGGATAGAAACTCTGGCATGGCCAACTCAAATATGAACAGAACGCAAAACATTCCAATATTTATAACTAACTGACCGTGGGGAGGCTGAGTGAGCGCTTGGCAGAGTGACTTTCGTGGTCAAAGCGAAGGGGAAAGTTGAAGCAGGCATCCAAGGCTTCGCTCGCTTCCACACCGCAGAACCTTATCTAAAGTGACTTGTGTTCACCACAAGTGCTGTGTGATTCCAGGGACATCCCAGAGGGAGTACAGGCACGGGTCATGTGACCCAAGAACCCTCACCACCCATTTTCCTCTTTCTGCAATCAGAATTCTGTTCATGATACTTGTGAGCTCCGAATCAGAGACAGGAACTGAATCTTCACATGGCCCTTTATCCACAGCGCTGGCAATCTGCGCCGACAGCAGACTGATGTACCCTCGATACCTTCACTCCATCTCTTTTCCAGTCAGCGGATCTTACAGGGAGAAAAACAGTGCAAAGTCGGTCAATCCTTCCAGGGCTCGGGTGTCCTCCTCTGCTTGCCCCTCTGCTCAGGTGTCAGCCACGTTTCTGAGACTCGTGATGTCTGTGCCTCTTTCCTTATTCCTTGTGCTCTCCCCCTCACTCTGTGGCTGTGTGGGCTCAAGAACTTCTAGAAATGCTGAGTCGAGTTAGCTTTTGCTGATTTTGACTTTGTATTTCTCCAAGGGTGTCTGGGCTGAGGTGGGGATGTATCTCCGAACAAACAAACTCCCAACAGTATGTGGATGTTGAGCTAGAAATCCGTGTATGGGTTGCTTCCTTTTGACTACAGAGAGTGCATATGTGTCTCTGTAATACAGAATATAAACATGTCCCACCATTCCCCTCCTGTCTCCTATCACTTCCCAATACAGAGTCCTCAAAGAGAAGTTGTATGCCTGCTTTCTTGTTGGACTAAGCTTTGCACTAAGTTCCTGGTCTTCTGGTTTTCAAGATTTCCAAAGCAGAATTAGCTCATCCTTCTTGCCCCAATCCCACCATAGCTGCTGGTTTCCTTTCCTGACTCTACAGAGCAGAGCAGCGGTCCCTCGATACCTCAGCACCCAGGTTGCAGAAGCTCCCAGGAGACACCGCGATGCTAGAATCTAGCGAAGAAGATTTCTCCTCTTAGGATATTTCACAACCAGGGAAAGGACCGCTGTCCACAGGGAAATGTTGGGAGGGGGCTGGAGTGGCTCGTTTTGCTGGGGATGAACGTAGAGAACCTAAAAGGGTGAAAGGGGGCAGAGAAGGAAAGGAACAGGTCTGAATGCGCCCCCACCCACCCACACACACCCTTGGATGTTGTTGCTGCAGTAGAACGAGGTGGGACCTTGAACAGAGGAAGCCACAAACCAGCGGCACAGTAGCTATCAGCCTGGCTCTGCCTGTTGCCTGATGGGATTGCTTTAAGCAGCTCCAGGGAAGACATAGAGGAAAGTCCAGTTCTGGGCTACCCCACTGGGGTAGGATTTGCTGTGCTATCATGGACCATATTAACAGGTCTAGCTGTAAAAGGAGGTACAATGGGATTGGCTTAGTCTGTTTGAGCCACTGTAATGCAACTCCTTAAACTGGCTAATTTATGAACAACAGAAATTTCTTGCTCATGGTTCCAGAGGCTGGGAGTCCAGGATCAAGGCTCCAAATGATACAATGCCTGATGGCATCTCTTGTACGTCCTGCTAAGGGGATAGGGTGGACAGTTTCCTTGAGCTTCATGTATAAGTCATAATCGTATTTGTGATAGTGTATTCTACCCACATGACCTAGTCGCCTCCAAAAGGTCGCATCTCTTAATGTTGTCACTGGCAATTAGATTATTAAGTTCCTGTAGGTGCATGGGGAGAACTTTAGACGGTTGCTGGTACCCATTTCCTGAGGTGGAAGGGATCATAAGACAATATACTCTTTCTCTCAGTATGTGTGTGTGTAACCAAGTTTAATTAGAGTTACATGGTGAACAGTATTTAGAGGAGCTTGAACAGCTAGCCAGAGGCCACATTATTGAAGAAAGCATCTCCCTTCTCCATCAACCATTAACCGCCACTAGATCTTCAAGGAGGATGGGACCTCATGAAGCCCTCTCTCCTCTAGGACAGAATGTTGGCAGGCCAGTCTTGTGTGGTTCTGTCGATTCCTGAGTACAAAGGCGCTGCCATATTTGGCAGACATCCTTGTATACCAACCCTTCCTCCTGAAGCGACATTCTTTCCGTCCCCTCTTCTAGGACGTTCCCTGAGCGTTGGAGAGAATAACCAGTATCTTCAGTTGAGTTCCACAGAACTGTCCATATCCAACATCGATCCAATAGAAAAACCCTGCCATTTCCTATTACCTAACACACAGCAGAGCCCAAACTAGGCTCCAACCTAGAGTTACCAGGAATCTTTTAAAGTTCCGAAGTCCACATCCTACCCGATGTCAGCAATATCTGCAAATGATTATAGTGGTACATATGTTTGGGGACCACTGTTATGCCCAGTGCCCAAGATCTACTGAAGCACTCAGGATCAGCCATCCTCCCTTTCATTCACTTTTTATTGAGCACCTATTGTATGCCATAGAGTTGCCTGTTGTTATCTGGACCTTCCTACCCAACTCCTTTTCATTTCTCACCTCCTCTACAGTGTCCAGGCCTCGAAGTTCCCCCGATGACTTGAAAGCGCTGACTCGGAATGTGAACCAGCTGAATGAGAGCTTCCGGGACATGCAGCTCCGGCTGCTGCAGGCTCCGCTGCAGACGGACCTGACGGAACAAGTGTGGAAGGTTCAGGATGCGCTGCAGAACCAGACAGACTCGCTCTTGGCCCTGGCGGGCTTGGTGCAGCGTCTGGAGGGTACGCTGTGGGGGCTACACGCGCAGGCGGCACAGACCGAGCAGGCGGTGGCCCTGCTGCGTGACCGCACAGGACAGCAGAGTGACTCTGCGCAGTTGGAACTCTACCAGCTGCAGGTGGAGAGCAATCGCAGCCAGCTGCTGCTGCAGCAGCACAAGGGCCTGTTGGATGGGCTGGCGCACAGGGTTGGCGTCCTGAGCGAGGAGCTGGCTGATGTAGGTGGGGCACTGCGTGGCCTCAACCACAGCCTGTCCTACGACGTGGCCCTGCACAGCACGCGGCTGCAGGACCTGCAGGTACTGGTGAGCAATGCCAGCGCCGACACACGCCGCATGAGGCTGGTGCACATGGACATGGAGATGCAACTTAAGCAAGAGCTGGCCATGCTCAACGTAGTGACGGAGGACCTGCGTCTCAAGGACTGGGAACACTCCATTGCCTTGAGGAACATCACCCTTGCCAAAGGTACTTGAGTGACCCAACCCAGCCCATAGTGATTCCTGACTGCCCTTTCTGCTCAGGGATCTCCCTCCAAAGCTCTTCCCAAGGACCCATCCCAAAATGGCAATTTAAACTTATACCCTCACCTTTAAGTCTTATGCCATATGACTCCGGAATGTTCTGCCCAAATGAGTGTAGCTCCAAGGACTGGAGAATTCTGCACTTGAACTTGGCCTACTAGAAACATGTTAGAAAACATACATTGTTTGTCCAGGTAGAGTACATTCGATTCATTTCCTGAATACAATTGTTTGTGTGTGCTGGCACATGCCTGTAGGCAAGCACTCCGGAGAGGGAGGTGGGAAGATCAACAGGTGGAGGCCAGACTGGTCTATACAAGAAGACCCTGCATGTGAATGAATGAAGTTATTCATGAATGGGTTATTATTGCTGTGATGAAACACCATGGCCAAAAGCAAACTGGGGACATTCATTTGGTTTACACTTCCACATCATAGTTTATTAGTGAAGGAAGTCAAGGCAAGATTGAAAACAGAGCAGGAACCTGGAGGCAGGAGCCGATGCAGAGGCCATGGAGGGGCGCTGCTTACTATCTTGCTCTCCGTGGCTTGCTTAACCTGCTTTCTTATAGATCCCCAAACCACCAACACTGGGATTATACCGCCTACAAGCCCTACAGGCTCGCCTATGGTTTGATCTGATGGAGGCATTTTTCTCAGTTGAGATTTTCTTCTCTCCTGCGATTTTGGCTGTTTCAAACTGACATAAATAACTAGCCAGCACACTCACAACTGTTAGCCTAGAGACCTGATTCTGCTCTTTCCTGATAAACCAGCCTCTCCCTTGTCAGGGCTGTGGGCTTCATGAAATCCTGATTGGTCTAGTAGTCAGCCCAGCTGAAACTATCCTCTTAGATACACCTTCTGCATGTGGGTATACCAAGGGCATGCCACACAGCATCTCTCGAGAACGGCACCTCTCTGGGGATGTATCACTGTCCCCTTGTGTGTTGGCATGGGCAGTGCGACCCAGGAAGCTTCAGGGTAAGATGGAACTAGGGTCCAGTGTGGGTTCTGGCCTGTGTGAGCCATTCTTCAATGGCTCCTGGTATGCTCTCTGGAGGATTCCCTCTGGCCCGGTCAACCTTGCACTCCCCTACAGAGGTAGACAGAACCATCTGCAGCTCTCCAGTTCACTTTCATCCCCGAGTCCTCTCCTCATCATGCTGTGGTCAATCCTCTGAGCTGCCACAGTGACCACAGGAAGCTATAACCACCTTGGAGGCCTTCAGCAGTACATATCCAGAGTGTTCTTGTATGCTTCCATGCTTTTCTATACTGCTGTTGGAGTGGCTTCCTGTCATAATTCTACCTCATTCCTCTCTAGTTTAATCCTCTCTAAACCCACATGGACACGTTCATGCACACACGTATGCATGCATGCCTATACATACACATAGAAATACATAACACACTTGAATGCATAACTCACATGCACACACACACATGCACAGACATTCACAAACACAGATTCCTGCATATATAACTCACACGTGTTTATACAAACATACACAGACAACTACATACCTAATTCAAATGTACATACATAGGCATATACACCCACAGGCACATAACTCGGGAGCATATACACGTTCATATGCACAAACACTGGCATACATAATTCAGTATATATGTACACATATGAACAGACACGCATACGTGAATGCATAATGCATGGGTACACACATATGCACACACAGAGATACCTACATGCATAACTCACATGTATGCACCCACACAGGCAGACACATATACAACGCCCTCCCCTTTGCTCTCCTCTGGTTCAGAATCCACAAATACTCGAATGCATGTACTTTTCAAAGATGAGAGCATTTACACGATCCTTGAGCTTTCCCCCCAAATGGCTTTCATTCTCTCGCTTTGTTGCACCGTTTTCTGTGGCTTCTAACCTCAGTTCACCTTCGTGGGCATTCAGCAGAGCATTGCTTTTTTTTTTCAGCATCAAGGAGGTCCCTCAAAAATCTGTCTGTGGGATTTAAAGGCACAGAGAACTTAGCCTATCAGAGATGGGGAAGAGAAAAGAAACTCAGAGAGGGGAGACATGCCAGAAAACTTTGGTACAGCAAGCCTTGAGGCAGGCCACCCAGCCACATGCAGATGGCTAAAAGGCAAGCCTTCTAAAATTCTTTGGAATGGGAATGGGCCTCTAAAATCATCTGGTCTAATCCTCCTGTATCATAGCGGAGAATCCCACGGCCCTGAGAGGGGAAACGGCTTCTCCAAGTCAAATGCCAAGCCAGATGAAGAAAGCACACCTCTTAATTAGTGAAAACAAGTTTTCAAAGCAGCTTCATCTGGCAGCTGCTGTGTTTTCGATAGAAAACACCATCTAGTGGATGGGGGAGGGAGCCCTCCTTGGTCTGTGGAGTTAAGGGGTGGGGGGTGGGGCTGGATTCTAGGTCTGCCAAGGGAACTCTGGCTTCCAGTTAATAGAAGTGGACCATGGCTGTGAATGGGGGCCACTTGTAAGACAAGTGTATATCTGCTCGAGGAGAATTGGGGTATGTGTTCAGGTCCTGGGTGGGCTATATGACCCTCCCACCTTCTTCAAAGTAGATGAAGGATACTCTGAGAAGGATAGTAGATCGATACATCCCGTCTCCATTGCCCGTGAGGTTCTCTCCAGCAGGGTTGCTTCTTAACTTCTTGGAGGCACTGTTCTCTGGAATGGAGCTGGCAGTCTCTGCCCTGCCCTTTTCTTCGTTCAGGATGTCTTGAATGAGGAAGGGGACACCCTGCACTTATGTTGTGGAAGAGTAGATGTCCAGGGCCCTGTAGCTTTGGGAAACTGAGGCAGAGCAGTCAGTGGCAGGGTCCTTGTGGGCTCAGATAGTAGGCAGACCTTGTCCCAACCCCCTCCACACTGTGATCTACCTCAGAAAACAGAAACCAAGACACGTGACTATAAGAATCAGAGAAGTAAAAAGGCTCACAGGGGCAAGGCTGGCCACAACTGAGGTTGTAACAGCATATACTGCCCAGAAGCAGAATGGCAGATGTGGGTTGGCACAGCTGTAGAGGGCCCAGATCTCAGAGCCCAGGCTCCCTGGCAGGGAGAGATGGAGAGTGAAGTAGGGTGAAGTGTCTGGGGTGGGTGGGGATTTAGCAACAGAGATCTGAGCTGAGTTCCCTTTGTTGTTGAATTTGACCTGAAGGGGAGACTTCTGGATTCAGAATGGGGATGGAGAAAGGGGTGATGGAGCTCTTTTTAATAGCCCTGCCTTTCACTGGGCGTGTAGCTTTTGGTAAAACAGTTTTTATATCTTGATCCTGTTATCTGAGAATTGGGGTCAAAAATAAGATGACGCCTAAAACCTTCAGCTTTTTTTTTTGAATGCTTTCTGTCACTCGTGAATTAAAAAAAAAATGTTGACTGCTTTTTCCTTGCTCTCACGCTATTGAGTTGTTAAATGGCTGTCAGCTTGGGTTAAGGGCTGAGGACAGTGCCAACTTTTGGAATGTATCAGTACATCTCGATCTTGGCAGCCGTGTTGTTTTGTATGTATTAACACCCTGTGATCTCATATACTCGTTCGTTTGTCAAATATCGATTGTGCAAGACCCTGGTCTGCTGCGGGCCTACATGTTTTGGTTTCCTGGGAGACCACCACAGACTGGGGCTAAAAATAGCAGCTTATTGTCTAGAGGTTACGAGTCTTTAACCAAGCATCTATAGGGTCTCATGGCTCTGAAACTCAGAGGCAGGTTCCTCCTTGTGTCTTCTGAACTTTCGGTGACCGGGGCAGTCTTGGTCAGCAGATGCCTCTTTCCCATCGCTGCCTCTGTTGTCCCATGTCTCTGGTCACAAGATTAGGGTCCATCCCACTCCAGGATGACCTCAGCTAATCACATCCACGGAAACCCAGTGTCCTAAGAAAGGGGAGGAGGTTCTGAGGATGGATGCATTGAAAGCACTATTCAGCCAGTAGAGCAAGACGTGAGTGTTTACAGTCTGGGTTCCCACAGCAGGGGCAGGTTTTCAGGATGCCTTTGGGAAGCAGAAAAGAGAGAACCACAGGGCAAGGCTGTTTGAGGGCTGCATCAAAACACCCCAGGTCTGCTTCTCCAGCAGGAACCATGGGACCAAGAAAGAATCATCAGCAAAGCTGCAAGAAGCACACCCAGCTCGCAGACATATGGAGTTGACGAGCGGTGGGGGGCTTCTGTGCTCACCAGCCTGGGAACAACAGGCGTCAGAATGAGTGACAGGAAAGTGGGATGGGCGAGATGTCTGGTCTCATGGGTGTGGCAGAAAGGATGAATGCCAGGCAGACCTGGACCAAGAGCATGGCTCCTTCACCAGCTGGCTGCCTATGTGGCCTCAGACAAGGAACTTCCACACACGGTACAGGCATGGAGGCTGGAGGTTGAATTCAGTCATGTATACTTGAGTCTCTGCCACACTGCAGCCTCTCCTGGAAGGAAGCCCCACTCACAAGCCATTAAAAACGTGTCCTCCGGTCAGGTGCCAAGCTGGAAACCTGAGCTTCGCCCAGCCTCCTCCACTGCTTCCCCAGGAGGAGCAAAAGCCATCCTACTTTCTAAACAGACTGGCCCTTCTCCCATGTCTTGGATGGCCACTTTCCTAACCCACGGTTCTTCCACCTTCCACCTAAATGGACCACAGCCCCTGCCTCCCTGCTTCCCTGCCCCTCTCACCTTCCCCCTGTACCATCCCTCTTTCACACACAGCCCAGCCATCTTCCTCCCTTCCTTGTATGCAGATCTAATGTGGCTCTCCCACCAGGCCCCTTCCAAAGCTTCTAGTACTCCCCGGTCAGGGTCAAATCCAGCATCTAGGCCCCCAGCACCCCCACTTTCCCAGCCCACGGAGCCCCTGCTGTTAGTTTCGCCATAGCTTACGTAGCTGCATCTTTGCCTTAAGCTCCTGTAGGGATTGCTTTCCTCTGCACAGAACTCTTCCTCTTCACGCTGGCTTGATCAGCCCTGACCACTGAAATGGAGGCTGAGGGGGCTTAGACCACAGGCATTTCTTTCTTTTCAGTTCTGGAAGTTAGGAGACTGAGTTCAGGGTACTAACATAACTGGGTTCAGGTGAGGGCTTCCTTTCCTTGCTTGTTGTATCCTAGTCGGGCAGAGAGTGAGAGAGATGTCGGGGACAGGAATGAAGGCAGAGGAAAGGCATACATGAGCGCTAGTGCCAAGCTCCAGACAGGAGACGGGAGCTTATGCTATAGCCCAGGCTGGCCCTAAGCTCACCATCCTCCTACCTCTGCCTCCTGAGTAAGTGCTGGGGCTACAGGTGTGCTCCGCCATAGCTGACTTTCCTCCTTTTCTAAAGCCACTAATCGCACTGAGAAAGTCCCATCCTCATGACCTTGTATAAACTCAGACCCCTCCTACAGCCCCACCTTTCCAAACCATAAGAACTTCAACATATGGACTTGAGAGGGTCATCAATAACCCTGAATACCGTCCCCCTCTTCTTTACTTAGCTAGTACCTGTTTCTTCTTGAGATTTCAGGAAACCTCCCCTGATGCCCCCCAGAGCTGAGTACCTGGCATCTCCATGCTTCCAAAGCAGAATCCTGGCTCTTCCTCTCATTACAGGGGGAGCTGTTTGCTTTCTCTGCAGATGTCCTGGCTTTCTTACCCTCTAACCTTGTTGTTGTCCTCTTTCAGGACCACCAGGACCCAAAGGTGACCAGGGCAATGAAGGAAAGGAGGGAAAGCCAGGTACTCCTGGATTCCCAGGACTGCGAGGTAAAGGGATACCCTGGGAGGAAACTGGGGCGGGGGTTCAAGTCCATCCCTGACCACTCTTCCTAGGGATAATAAACTTCCACTGTTCTTCCACCGGGTGACTAAGCAGTCAGTCTAGTCACAGAACAGGCCAAATGCTTTTCCTGAAAAAGTACCAGGATCTTAAGGCAAGAACTCACAAGAGTCCCCAGGTCCTCTAAATCACTGCCCCCACGAGAAGGTGTTCTATGATACTAGGAGTCTGGCATGCCCCTGCCCCATCTCACTTCCTGATATCCCATTCCCCGTGGCTGGTGGCAGATGGGGTGGGGCGTTTAGGACCTTCTAGAAAAACTATGTTTTCCTTTGGCTCGTGGTCTTAGGCATTTCTTATCAGGGACTCTGTCAAGCATGTGAGTCTACCCATGGCTGAGCCAGGGTCATATGTGACATTCCTCAGAGTGAGGAGGTTTCAAAATGATGCAAGGAGAAGAAGCCTCGTGGGGAGGGTTCCGGTTATTTATTTTAGAAATTGTTCCTGCCAAATCACTAGGTATATTACAGACAAAGAAGAGAAGACAGGGCCTGGAAGGGGAGGTCTCCAGCCTGACCTCCGTTCTGTCCTCAGTTCCATGGCCGAGGATGCCCTGAGGTTCCCAGGACAGCGGAGCCACTTTTCCTGCCCAGTGAATCATAGGGTGGGGAGCTTTGGGCACATCTTGCCTTAGGCTTGGAGCTCAGTTGCCACAGGACTCTTAGACCCTGGGAACAGATGCATCGTGTCAAGAAGGGAGAGACATTCCATCAATGTCTTTGACGTCCTCACACCCTTGGGAGGCCACTGTCCTCTCCCAGTCATTTGATAGTAGCCCTGGGGTAATGACTTGGGGATAGGTTTCTCGTGCTGTGGAAAAAAGGGCCCAATGAAAAGCAGCTTGCTCTCCAAGCAGGAAAGAACAATTAGGCTGTTGATTAAGAGAACTGTGTTCTGCAGCAATGACTAGACTCGGGTCAGGACTCTTGGGGGCCTTGGGCTCTTGCTCATAAAAGTGTTTGCTGATTCTGGCTCACCATGGTGCATTCAGTACAGGCTGTGGCCACAGGGTCTGATGGCCAAGAACCTGGAGCCCAGGGCCTAATGGGATGGCAGGCTATGCACCCATTGATTGGTTTTGTGGACGTCCTCACAGTTTTGCCTCTTTGTTTATGGAAAGAAAGGGAGTGTTTGGTTTGGTTTGTTTGTCTTTAAATAGGTTGAGGCATTACCTCACCCTTCTGTCTCTCACTAATGCCATCCCCATAGCATCCCCTCCTCCCTAAGGACCAGCAAACCCCTCAGCCTAAAGTGTGACATGATGCTGACCAACCATGATGTTTCTGTAAGAAACACCAAGACTCAGAGCCTGCCTCCAAAGCCCTTTGCTGTGTGCCCAAGTGACTTACCGTCTGTGAGCCTTAATTTCCTTATTTGTAGCATGGATGAATTAATACCTTTATGTTAGTCACGAGGATTAAATGAGATTCTTTATCCCCGGCGCACAGAAAGAAATCCAAAAGATGTGTGCAGAATTTAGAAGTCCAGCATGCGTATGGGTATCTGGATGGGACTGGCACTGCTATCCACTCGCAGCACTACTAGGCCTTCAAGGATGAAGGGCCAGGGAAGGGTGATTAAGGTGCATATACAGATGCCCTGAGCCGACCTGCAGGATGCAAACAAGAAGACGCAGAGGTGATGGGAGACCGAGGTTGCATGAATTATTAAACCAGGCTTTGGCATCTAAAGGACTTTTCTGAATCTGTAGCTCCATCCTTGTCTCTTCTCTTCCTAGGTCTGCCTGGAGAGAGAGGTACCCCAGGACTGCCTGGCCCCAAGGGTGATGATGGGAAGTTAGGGGCCACAGGTCCCATGGGCCTGCGCGGATTCAAAGGTAACACTGAAGCCCACTGCAGCCTGAAGCTGCCATTCAGCAAAGTTCTGTGCGTGCGCGTGCATGTGTGTGTGTGTGTGTGTGTGTGTGTGTGTGTGTGTGTGTACAGGTTTCAACCCGGAGATATAAGCAACGGAGGCTAGCAAGAACAAAACTAGACTGCAAGCCTGTATTGCCCCTCCTCACTAGTTACACCAGCTTCCCCGCCTTCTGCAAGACTCTTCATGCTTCCCCTAGTGCATGCCTATGGGTATCTGAATGGGATATCCATTTATTTCACTTCTCAGGTTGACTTAGCCAGCACTGTTTCTTCTGATGGCTTCTTTCTTCTTTCTCTGACTATTCCCCTTGCTCGTTTTTAAGGGAACCTACTTCAGAGTCAGTCCCTATGGCTCCCTTTCCATTCGGGATTTTCAGGTTGGCCAGGTGTGGTGATGCCCTCCTTTAATCCCGGCACTCGGGAAGCAGAGACCGGTGGATCTCTCTGATTCCAAGGCCACTGTGATCTATATGGTGAGCTCCAGGACAGCCTGAGCTACATGGAGAAACCATTCTCAGATAGATGGATAGATAGATAGATAGATAGATAGATAGATAGATAGATAGATCAACAGACCTTCCTTCATCGCTGCAGAAAACAAGGATAACTGATGTTCCTTGCACCGATGCCCAGGTTTCACTTATTATCAGGATAACCTAGTACTGTTCATCATTCCCACTTTGCATCTGGGAGGTCTCCCGTTCTAGATCATTGGAAATTCATATTCTACTCTTTAGAGATAAAAAGTACTGAGTTTTTTTCTTTTGTGATCCTTATTTGAAAACACGTAACTTTTAAAGACTGTAAAGATAAACCATGCTTGCTGAAAAACAGCTAGGTAGTACAGAGACGTGGGATGGGCAAAGTAAATAGGGAGCCCTTTCTCCTTTGGCCCCTTTGGCTCTTACTCTTCAGAGTGACCACTGTGAGCTCTTTGGAGCACACGCTGCTGGATGCTTCCCTAAATGTATTCAGTCACGTATGTGGTTGCTTTTCTTTTGTTTTGTTTCAAATCCAGGATCGCAGTAAATTCTCTCCCTTGGCATTTTCTGATCTGCTTTCTTCACTCACAGTTTGCAGTGGGCTTTTGACTTACAGATGTTTGTCTGGAGAGCGGTAAACTAGAATACCCCTTGCCTTTCTCTGGGCCCCTGAGCAGTGCCAGGACATTCTGCTTTATTGAAAGAGGAGGAAGCTGGGGAAAGCTCTGATCTTTTAACCAACCCCGGAAAGGAAATTCCACAAGTCCTTGGAAACTCTGCCTCATGTTTTACAGTCTCCCCTACCAGAAAAAAAACCGCCTGACATATAACCTGTCTCCATGACCGCTGGAGCTCAGTCCCCTTCCGTATTGCGGTTGTGGGAGTGAACGTGGGTGTGATTTTTCTCTCCAACTTTGACTTTGCTCCATTGCCCACCTGCCCCGTCCCAGGCTTCCCTTGGTGGTATGTGGTAGCAGGGGCTTTCTGGTGCTTTCACTAGAGGGAGTAGTAGACTCTCTGACTCTTTCCCTGCAGGACCAGAGCAGACGTCATAATTATCTTCCCCACAGTGCCCTCTGGTGGCTGCTGCCTGGCCGTGGGTTAGCAAATCCAAAGATAACATTCCACTAACAAATCAGGTTTGTTTCTACTCCTAATGCCTGTTTCCCTTCTGTTGCAGGTGACCGAGGCCCAAAGGGAGAGAAAGGAGAGAGAGGAGAGATAAATGGTAAGGGAGTTCTGCTGGGTTACTGGGTTTTTTGGGGATAGAGTGGAGCCCTTTACGGTCAGGGGTCAGGTGCTGGAACTTGAATATCAAAGAATCTACCTTCTTTTTCTTTTTCTTTTTTTCTTTTTCTTTTTCCTTTTCGCCCCCACTGGCATCAACACGCCCTAGGGGGGTTGGGCTGGGGTTGTGAGAAAGGATGAGGTTTCCTGCCCGCGGCATCACTAACTGCCTATATACAATCTTTGGGCTCCCATTATTCCTCTATACAGTGGAGATAATCAGAGCCCTGACCTCTCAGAGCCATGGTGAAAACGGACCGAGCTGGTTCATGTATGACAGAGTCCAGATGCCTGATTCAGGGCCCATGAAGTATCAGCCATTAATATTCCATGTTATACACCAAACCGGACATTCTTCTTAAAAATCACTGGAGATATTTGGTAATGCGCAGCTGCAGACTTTGCAGAAACAGCCCACGCAATGCTCAGGGAAGAGTGCAGCGACTTCCGTCTTCGCCTTTGTTACTTCTGGAGCCATGAGACTAAAGACATTCCCAGGCAAACTCTGCCATTTCACATGGGAACGGGCACCTCTGCTGAAACCCTTCCTGTATTGGTTGCAAGCTGGCTGATCTAGCTGAGCCACATGTCTGTACGATCTATCTTTCTCCAAAGTACTACTCCAGGGAGACTCAGGGAAGACATATAGACCCTTCTAGCCAAGTTCCAAACAAGAATAGAACATGTAGTACGTGGTGCCATTGGCTCTGAGTCTATATTCATGGGTGGGCTAGCATGTCTGTGGGCACCTGTTCTCTGGGCATTGCCCTCAGGATTGTGGCCTGGGTACCAGAGCTGGGGAAGTACAGTCTGGAACATTACTGGGGACTTCCCCCAAAGGACAGGGTAGCAAATGTGGTCTTTAGGGTACTGCCTAATCCTGCGCTTAGTGTCGAGTGACTGTGACAAAATGCTGCCGGGGTGGCTGAGAAGCACTGGGCTGTGGCGTTTAGTTCTGAGAAATAAACAACTTGTGTGGGGTTGGGCAGGAAGGGAGGAACTGTGTGGAAAGATGACCTTTGAGAGTGAGATCAGAAATGTTGCCCACATACCAGAGGGGTCTCACCAGGATCTGTCTGCCAGCTGATCTCTTAGCTGGCTTGAGAACCCAAACGGGAGGTCACAGCTAGTAGAGTGAGCATGGTCACTATCTACCCAGACAGAGCAGGTTTGGTAGAAGATAAAGCTGGATGGCGTGAGGCTCCCAGCTAGAGTTGGGGGAAGAGCACCCCTCCACTTAACCTTATAGCCTATGGACTGCCCGGCCAGGGACTGATGTCAGTTCCAGAGGAAGGAAGGTTTCTTTCTTATCTTGGGGAGACTACACCCAGACTGGAGCCCAGGGCTCATCTAGAAAGCCCAAGCCATAACTTGTAAAAAAAAACTCTTAGCTTCTCTTCAAAGACCCCAGAAACGGTCTTGTACTATGGAACTGGAAGGTGAGGGGCTTGGCTAGCTGGAAGCTATCCACAGTGTGAGGAAGGGCACAGACAAGAATTCTAGAACCACAGATCTGGAAGGCTGTCATTTACCTGCCCCACAGCCAGAGGCCCAGGACTGAACATGGGGGAGGTGGCTTTCTGAATCTGGAATGGAAAGTCAGGCCACGGTCTTGGGACAGTGGAGTCTTGGATGGGAGAGCTGGGATCCCCGAAGTTCCTCCTCCCTCGTAGCTCTAGACGCTGGTAGAAGCCCAGGCTGATGGAACCTTTGTCTCAGTTCCGAACTGTGGTCTGAGTCTGTGAGACAGCAGTGTTGCCTTCCCACAGCCTCCGCTTCCCAGGTTGCTTCAGGATAGGTCATCTGGAGACTCCTGCTGCGTTTCCACAACCCTCCTGTCCCTGAGGTATTAGTTATATCCCTGAGACCCAAACTCTGAGGAGATGCTCACAGCTCATCTTTCAGAAAGTGTGGAAATTCTGACAGGCACAGTGACTACTTCTAGGGCTGGCTTTCGTAGTCATTCCCTGGGCTCTGGGCAGCTCCGCTGTAGGTCCTATGGGGTAGGAAGTGTAAGTTCTCAGTGCCAGAGAGCCTCAAAGCCCTGAGCTGGTGGTGAAGGGTCAGCTCGCCAGGCTGAGTTCTAGTAACTGGTGCCTTTGCCAGAGACTTGAAACCTTTACCAAATACTTCAAGTTCACCTGCATTGCAAATACCCAAGGTTGCAACAGGGAGTGTTGCTATAGTAACAGTATTCATGACAACATCAAGATGGACGCCTCTCACTGGCTAGTGGACAGTGCATAATATAGAAATCTCCCAGGAACCACGCTTGCAGTCAGTGTTAAGGTATTTTTCAGAATAAAAATCTTGCCAGTATTTATCCATATTGAAGCTGGAGTCTTGGGATTTGGGGGTTTGGATAGGCTTCAAATCACTTCCTGTCCCATTCCCAGCCCCATCACTGCAGGTCATTGAGCAGACACCAAGAACAGAGACGTGGAGGGACTCCAAGGTAAGATGACGCTTAGATGATGGCTGCCTTGGGTCTAGAATCCATATCTCTGGGTGTTTTTCTTGATGAGAAGTAAAGAATTTTATTTTCCCCTCAGGCCTTAGACATCAATCATCCCATTAAATATTTGACTTTTGGAAATTTGGGCCAGGGAAAAAACAAGATCCGTACGCACGTCTCAAGGAAGACAGGCGTTTGTTTTACCTTGCTATATGGCCTATTTGCAAGACAAATATACACGTGTATAGGTAAAGGTTTGTTTAAATCCTGGGGCATGAATTTTAAGCAGTGTATAAGCTCAGATTGCTTTAAAAATTTTTCTCAGTTTGATTTCACATGGGAAAAACTCTGCAGCCGAATGTGGAGTGAATTCCAAGAAAGTGTTAGTTGATAGTTATCATTGGAAGATCAGAACACTGGGGAAATGCTTAATATTTTGTGGGTGTTTTATTGTTTAAGTAAAGGAGGTTCTGGGTCCCAGGGAAGCCAGACACACACACACACACACACACACACACACACACACACACGTGCGCACGCACTTATGCAATGTTAAGTTCAAAATAAATGGACAAGGGCTAGGGAATGGCTCAGTGACTAAGAACGCTTGATGGAGAACCCATGTAAGAGGCTGAGTGTGGGCTGTGTGCCCCTGCAGCCCCAGTGCTGTGGGGGTGGGGACAGGAGGCTCACTGAGGCCTGGTGGTTGCCAGTCTAGATCCAGATTCAGTGAACGGTCCTGTCTCAAGGGGGTAAAGTGCAGACTGAGAGAGCCTTTGGCCTTTGTGCACATGTGGGTGAGCACACACACACACACACACACACACACGAACATACACACACATGAACATGCACACACACATGAACATGCATACACGCATGAACATGCACACACGCATGAACATGCACACACACCACAGAATGAATGAGTGATCAACGGAAGGTGATTCCAGATAGTTTTCCAGTGGCTGCTGAGATGTTAGCTACTTCTGTTTAAAAACGGTGAAGAAACTCCTTGAAGTATGTAGATTTCCATCCTCCTATACCTGTGCTTGGAGAATAATGTCATACCAAAAGCCAACCTTATCTCAGGCCTGAAGAGATGGGGTTGTTGCTTCCTCAGTGAGCAACTAATAGCTCTTTGTTAGCCTTGCTTAGAACCTAAAATCCTTGTGTAACTTGTATGTCTCAGCAACAATGTGTCTAGGGAAACCTTGGTAAAAAAACTGGGCCACTTGCATAACACTGCTAATAGTCACTCTTTCTGGGAGGCAGGAGAGAGATTTTGGAAGAGTCTATTTCTTAGTTTTCACAGTGACCTGTAAGAATCACAGTTATTATACCCATGATATGGAGATAAGGGGGACTGGAGGTTGAGAGGAACCTGCCCAGTGATCCCTGGCATTCTTTGTAAGGGAAGTCCAGGATACAAGGAAGGCCTGTCTGGTCTTGAGTCCACACATCAATCCTTCTGTATCATCTTTGACTTAGCTCGTGTCTCCTTGGGCCATGGTGTCTATCCTGAGTAGTTCAGGTGGAAGGTGCTAATTCCTTCCTCAGCAAGTCTCAGTTTCTTTTAGGGAATCTGCTCTGTTTGGTCTGCACTTTGCCAAGCTAAGACTGTCCTTTTCTGTCTCTGTGGCTCTGAGCAGGGCTCAGACTTGTGCAGGACAGGCTCTGGACCTGCCAGTCAAGCCCTTCTGTCTCATGCCCTTAGCATGCTTCCTGATGGTGGAGGATGACTGATAGCCCGGATACAGAGGCGTCTGCATTTCTCTGTGGTGTTTATTCACTCATTCATTCAGGGTAGCTCTTCACCAGTTCATTCATTCTCCTTGTCCTCCTGGTGTCTGGTAATTTCTATGTGGAAATGGAAAAGAATCACACACACACACACACACACACACACACACACACACACACCGAGGCAGAGAGAGAGAGAGAGAGAGAGAGAGAGAGAGAGAGAGAGAGAAAACAAGGACAAAGTTGAAGGAGGCCTGTGGAGATCAAGATGAGATAGAGCAGAGCTGGCTGCAGGGCAGACAGGGATTGGGACCCAGGGACCAGGAGAGAACTGACTTGAAAAAGAGTAGAGGCCAGAGAAGATGAGGGGATTCTCGGGGAGTGGGAACTGGCCTCCCTCACTTGTATCAGAACGAGAAGGTAGGTAGTGTAGACGGAAGGAAAGCATGAGTGAGGAGAATACGCGGGAGTGAAGAGGGGCCTGTCCCTTTGGCAAATGTCTACTGAATATTCGGACCAGGAGCTTCCATCTAGCAGGGGGAGAGAGACCTATTAACAGTTACAGGTGACCTTCAGAAGAGCTATAGACGTGGGGACAAGGTCAAAGAGAAGTTCTGACCCAAACACTAAAGGGAAAGTTGAGGTCCGATAGGTACTTGGGAAGAACAATGGCATTCTGGATGCTGGGAGCTGGACATGGAGCTGGTACTCCTGTAGACAGGCTGAGTGAGAGTCTAAGGTATTAGAAACAAAATCCAAGCTCAGGAGCCAAGAGAAAAACCCTCCCATAACTTTTACAGTGGTCCAGGAGGTTAGCCTTGACCCTCTCTGACTTTGGGAAGCCACCAGCAGGGTCTCCGTAGAATTGAGCACTAGGAGGTGACTGGGGGAGAAACAGACCAGAGGCTTTGTCATCCTGATAGCTCTCCTCCTTTCCAAGATCTGAGGCATGCCAGGTGGGCCCTTCCAGGTCTTTTTCAGAAACATCACCCCAAACAAAGACAAGACCCAAACTCCATGAAACCCCCCAACAAACAGTATGAGCCGTGGGGCAGCTCAGAGAAAAACTCTGGCTTCTTCCCAGCTCATCCACATGCTATGACCTCAAGCTGACTTTGCCCATACCGCAAGTTTTCTGGCACCAGTCAGGTGTCTATTTTATCAGTATGGACTCCATAGGTTCAGCGCTCAGACTCACAGGGTCCCCACTTTAGATCCAGTTGCTGACATCAGTGCATCCCGTGACCTCCTTGAGTTCAGTCGTTTGCTAAAACGTTTCACAGAGCTGGCCCCTCCTCCTGTTTCTCCCACTGTAAAGAGAGGTCAGCCAAAGAGAGGTAGGAATGGGTCCTGTACCCAGTCAAGGAACGAACGCTGATGGCAATGCTAAAAGAAGTGCAGTCCCCTTGGGAACACAGCCGTGGTGAGGTCATTGACAGGCTGCTAATATCTGTATTCTCAACACATCTAAGTGAATACAGGAGTCAAGAGCCAGTGCCTGAGCAGGGCAGCTAGTTAGGAAACAATAAACAAATGAATGTTTGGCATTCGTACTAAGCAAGAGTTAGCAGCCAGGAGCATATTCCGGATTTGGGAGAGTTGGCTGCGTTGAATAGCTTTTCTTGTGGGGGTATCCATGACGGCCAGTCAAGCCAACCAGGTTACTGTTCTGGGTCCAGTATGCTGCTAGCTCATCGCCCTGGCTCTGTGCCTGTCAGTTTTTCTGCCCGACACCTGGAGGCAGCAGCTCCCTTAGGATTCAGAGGTCTGCTTTCTGGGATCTGCCCTGCAAGTAAAGTCTCAGTGAGCCAAACCTCAGGCAGAAGGTGAACAAAGACTCCTTGATGGTGCTGGAGAGGTGGCTCAGCAGTTACTCCAGCTTGCTGTTCTTCCAGAGGACCCAAGTTTGACTCCCAGCACCCACAGCGGGTGGCTCACAATGCCTAGGTCCAGCTCCAGCAAATCCAACACTGTCTTCTGGCCTACACACGCACACGACATACACATTTTTAAAAAGTAAACTAATTTTTTTAAAAGGCCTTGCAAGCACTAAAGAACCGAAGTTGAGGTCATTGATGTGGGTTTTGTACAAATAAGGTTTAAGTTGAAGCAAAGTTGAGATATACAGAAAAACTAAGAATGACTGGACAATTTGTTTAGAAAACATTCCAAACAAACTCAAGAGTGACTCCCAGCCCCTGGGACCCTGAGTGCTCATTCTCTCTCTCTCTCTCTCTCTCTCTCTCTCTCTCTCTCTCATGCTCTCTCTCTCTTTTTCTTCCATGGTACTGCTGGGTGTAGAGTAAAACAAGAACCTTGCAGATGAAGCTGGAAAGTCTGGGGGCTGCCATTAATTGATGTCCTAACTCCATGACCCTCTCCATCGTTGGATGGGGAAGATACCTTGGAGGGTATTTGTGGACTCCTTCAGATGGCCTTGTCTCCCCCATGGGTGGCAAAAAGCTTTTTTTCTTCAAGGAGATGCCAGTGGGATTTAGATGGAAAAAGAAAGAAACGGGAGAAGACCTCCGAGGAGGTCTTGTGGGTGCTGTGGGGGTAAGGCTACCCGTTGGCTTCCTTGCTGACTCAGCCTAGGCAGGTCACTTGCCACCTCACCATACCACAGTCCCCACCATGATGCTCCCTCGGGCTCATTCTGAGTTTCGCAACACAAACACAGACCACCCTTGTCACTGAGTTCTCTGTGTGTCATCCCTCGAACGGAGGCAGACACTACCGAGGGGCACGTCCTCACCTGGGGTGAGGTATTGGTACTAAGCTGAATCTCCAGGTGAGGATTTACAATATGGACTTGGGGTTGCTTAACCCTGGACTGGGAAGGACCCAAACTAACATAGGAACCGGTGTGTGGAAGGAGAAAAAAACATCCCCAGGAGTCCCCCCAGAGTGGCCACTGGGCCTGAGGGGATGGGGCGCTGGTTAAGCAATGCATCCAGAAAGCCTTTCAAGTGAGGTCTTTCAAATGTCAGCATCTCTCCCTGGAGGGCTTGAGTAAGGCTCAAGGCCTGCTGACATGAGCAATCAGCGCTCTTGAATGTCTCCTGGCTCTCCTGGCTTCCCCTCTAACCCAGAAAAAAAAATTAAAAAAAAAAAAAAAGAGGTTTATTGACTCTCTTGTCTTGGTGCCATTTGAAAAGGCCAGAAAACAAAAGGAGGAGAGAGGATAGCCTCAGCTACCCACACAGCTGTTCAGTAGATAGCCTTGGCTACCCACACCGCTGTTCAGTAGATAGCCTCAGCTACCCACACAGCTGTTTTAGTAGATAGCCTTGGCTATCCACACTGCTGTTCAGTAGATAGCCTCGGCTACCCACACAGCTGTTTTAGTAGATAGCCTTGGCTACCCACACCGCTGTTCAGTAGATAGCCTCAGCTACCTACACTGCTGCTTGGAAGATACCAATAAATACAGTTGTGAGAAGCTTCGGGCTTCGACCCTCTCCCACTGCCATGGTGCGAGCTCCTAGCGCCAAATGGTAAGGTGAGGTCTTCATTTATTATTTGATAGATGCATCTTTCTTAAGATTTAGTTTTACTCTTTTCAACTGTGTGTATGTGGGCTTGTTGGCGTGTACACAAGTGTAGGTACCTGGATCAGAGGCATCAGTCACTGGGGCTGGAATCATAGATGCTGTGGGCCATTCATGTGGGTGCTGGGAACCAAACTCATGTCCTCCCTAAGTGCAGAACGCACTCCCAACCACTGAGTCATCTCTCCAGCCCCACGACACATCTTTTGAAAACAAGATTAATTTATTTATTGTGTGTATATGTTGATGCCAGGAGTCTGATCTCCTTCTATCATGTGGGTCCCAGGGATAAAACTCAGGCTGTCTGGCTTGGCAGCACCTTAACCTACGGAGACATGTCGCTAGCCCCAAGACACATCTTTATTGACAAAGATCAGGAACCAGGATAGTTATCAATAGTAGCATCAGAGAGTCAGGCACTTAGTTTCCAAAGACCCTGTGACCAAAGCGAGCAGAGAAAGGCAGGAGTCAGCAGTTTAAAGGGCCAGTATCGGGGAATGGGGAGATGGTAAAGTCTTTGCCATGTGAGCATGAGGATCTGAGTTCAGAACACACCTGAAAAGCCCTCGTATGGTGGGTGGCACGCATGTAACAAAATCTCTAGCCAGCTAGTCCTGCTGAACGGTAGGGTCCAGACTCAGGGAGAGACACCGACTCAAAAAATAAGATGGAGAAAAGGAGAGGAAGACCCTTGACTTCAACCTTTGGCCTCCATAGTCAAGAGCACACAGACAGACAGACAGATAGCAGCCAGAGCACCTCAGGAAATATAGTGGCTGCATCTTCTACCTAATAGTCCTTAGTATCCCTGGAGTATCTTCCATCCGGAGACCCAGCATAAGGGAGACACAGCCCAGGAACAGCCCAGGAGGGGTCACTTCTTCAGGTGATTTAGACAGAGTCTTCTCCCTTCTTCGGTCTCCTTCGAGGGGGTGGTGGCACTGGCGAACCTAGAACCTCTAACAAAACACCCTGAAGAGGCACCAGGTCCCCATTAGGATCAGAGCAGACCCCCTCCCCCCATAAATGGTGTTTCCTACACCCACACCCTCGGGCAATGCCCTCCAGGAGAGCCTCCCAGAAATGCCTTCCTTCTCTTCAGGGATGGCTCCCAGGCTCCCATATGGATCACATTTCCTGTTGAGAAGTGTCACCCCAGCCTAGGGGGTAGGGGACTCCAGGCCAGCTCAGGGCATGAGGAGTTCTTCCTTTATAAGAGAATGAAAGTTCAACTTTCTCAATGGGCAGATGGTCCAAATTATCCCTGGGCCCCCCGCCCCCGCCCCGCTCCGCAGCTGCAGAAACTGCAGAGCCCATTTTCCCAGCCCCGTGTGTTTATTTCTACTCTCCACAACCTCCTTTCTTCCTTCTTGTTTGGCTTTGGCAGTGGGGACTGCAAGGCAGGAAAAACAAACATCAAGGGACTGGACTATTTTGACCGTAGCTTGGGCTCGCTTTAGAAGCAGAGTTCTCCGGGTTCTGGGACCCTCCCATACCTAGCCGCAGAAGGCTCTGAGTTACTTAGTACTCCACCCTGTTCTTAGAGCCCTTAAACAGTGATCTGGATCCCACTCACCCACCCATCCACGCATCTACTCTCTCATTCCGTGCAATGCATTGAATACTTCCGCTGTGCCATTGCTAAAGCTTGGGTTTGCGTCCAGAGTGTACCTGCTACGATTTCCAAATTCTTGCGTACCAGAACAAAAATACAGCCCATGAATAGCGATAGAAAAGGTATAAGGGGAGAGGGAGGAACTCCTGAGAGTGGAAGTGCACTGGAGAGCTGGGACAGGTCCCAGACTCAAAAGCCTTGAGTCCTCTCATGGCCCATTTGTGACCCTTTAAAGGTCATTTACACAGCACTGACTTCCCAGATGGGACTTTCCTTGGGCATTCTGTTTTGTTGTCCAGTCCTTCTGCCAACTGTTTTTCTTTTTTCTTATAGTAATCTTTTTTCTAAAGATCTGATTTATTATTTATTTTTGCCTGTGTGTGTGCATGTGTATTCGTGTGTGCGTGTGTGTGTGTGTGTATGTGTGTGTGTGTGTGCGTGTGTGTGTGTGTGTGTGCGTGTATGCGTGTGGGCATGTGTGCATGTGTGTATGTGTGTGTATGTGTGTGTGTGTATGCGTGTGTGTGTGTGCGTGTATGCATGTGTGCATGTGTGCCTGTGTGTGTGCATGTGTATTCGTGTATGCGTGTGTGCGTGTGTGTATGTGTGTGTGTGCGTGTGTGTGTGTGTGTGCGTGTATGCGTGTGTGCATGTGTGTGTGCGTGTGTATACGTGTATGCGTGTGTGTGTGTGTGTGCGTGTGGGCGTGTGTGCGTGTGTGCGTGCGTGTGTGTGTGTGTGCATGTGTATACGTGTATGCGTGTGTGCATGTGTGCGTGTGTGTATGTGTGTGTGTGTGCGTGTGCGTGTGTGTGTGTGTGTGTGTGTGTGTGTGTGTGTGTGCAGTGCCCATGGAGGCAAGACAAAGGTGTCAGACCCCTGGGGCTGAAGTTACAACCAGCTGTGCACTGTCCAACACGAGTGCCAGCCACCAAGTTCTGGTTCTCTGGAAGAGCAGCAGGAGCCAGCGCCCTTAAGCACCGAGCCATCATCTCTCTAACCCTGTATCTTAATCTCGATGACTTTCTCCATACCTACTTTCCTGCTGCACCAGTGTCTCTGTGTGTAAACGGGGACACAACGGGATGTTGGATGGCTGTCCTCGTCTCATACGTAGTGGAGGGGTGGGGTGCACAGGAATCCAGGAGAGGAAATTGCAGTGTAATAATCCGCAAAGACAGGGGGCACCCTTCAGCGAAGCCTTCCCAGAGGTGATCTCTATGTGTGTGACAAGGCTGGACAGGTGGTGAGCATATAGCCACATCTGACCTGCTCGAATAGTGCTGCGGCTGTGCATGAAGACTTCCTTCAAAGTATTCAAAGTACTCCAGACTGTTCAAGATTGTCCTTGTGTTAGAGGCTTCAGAATCTCCCTGGCTGATTCCTATGTGCAATCAGACAAGGCTTTAAGTCGGAGACACATACCCTGTAGCTTAGGACAGGAAGTGCTGAAGACCCAATGGGACTCCTAAACAGAGAGAAAAGCACCTTACATTTGGAGAGGGCTGCTCGTAGACAGTGGCCACCAGTGTTAGGCCAGGGGCTCGCTCTGTTTGGCGAAGGAGAGGCTATGGCTTTAAGCACCCCTGTGTGACCCTTGGCAAATCACTTGACACTTCTGGGCCCATTTCTTCTGTCGAATGGGACAAGCTATGACAACTAACTCATGGAGTTGTTGTGGACGGCACAGGATACATGTATGGGGCACCTTGCCATCGTACCTGGCATTCAGGCACTCAATGGACAGACTTCCATTCCCTGCACTGCTCCTGATTTACCCGAAACCTCCCCAGCACTGGGTTCTGATGGGGTCATGCCTGGGGACAGTTCTGAGCCATTCTTGACCAAAGCATGATGGGAGTTCCAGACCTGCTTCAGCCTGGAAACCAGCTCTGAGGGATGGCAGCTGCAGGGCCACTTCTGTGACCCTCCCAGATCTGCCCAGCAGCAGGGGATTGAAGCAAGTTGCTCAGCTATGCTGAGAGTAGAAAGATAGTTCACAGTGTGCCCCCCAGTAGAAGCCACGAAACACCCCACACAGAGCGAGCTAACAAGGTAAAGGAGCCCGTGGATGAAGAAATGCCAGGGACAGCCAGAGATGCCAGCACCCTATAAATAAAACCAGATGCCAGTTAGAAAGTCCTGGGGTGGATTCCCCAGAGATACTCTGCCTTCCCTCCCATACCCAGAGGTAGCGTGAGCAGCTGTCAGGCCCTTGGAAAGATCAGTGATCTGAGTCTGGCTTTGGGGAGGGACCCAAGTCCAAGACCACTTCCCACCTGGGGCTCAGGGAACCGTGACCCAGATCCAGACTTCTTCCCCAGGATTCTGCTTCTCCTACAGGATAGCAAGAACAAAGCAATGCTCCTGCAAGAAGAATCCCCACATACATTAGATTTATAAGGACTGTGTTAGCCACCCAAGAATGGCCTGGGCCATGGTGCGAAATTCCCGGATCATTCCGGAACTGCCTTGCTTAACAAGTCACATCCAGTTTGCATTAGTGTGCCGAGAGTTGCTGACAGCAGGAGCCAGGCTTCTGCACCCCCACTCCCTCCCCTCTAGCAAGCAAAGGAGCCAGAAGCTGGGGAGAGTAGAGGAAATGAGGAGACCAGTCCAACTGGAGAGAGTAGCCCCCGATGGTGTGCTGATAGGTTTCCTGCATGCTGTCTCTGCTGCGCGGCCCCTGCTATGCAAGCTGTCCTCCGCAGGGCGTGGAGACGCCCAGAGTCAACCTGAGTGCTGCTGGATGATCTGCTGGAGTTCACGGTGTTGGATGTTCTAAGTCCTGGACACTCACTAGTGATTTCACTGGCACCATTCTAGCTATGTGTCCAGAGGTGGCACTGGCCAGTGACACTAGCACTCTAAGCCAGCCCTGAAGGCAGAGGCAGCCCACTTCTGTGATTAGGGCCACCTGCTAGACATTATGCAGAGACCTCTGCTCACAAAGGGAGTTCTCTGAGGCAGGTCAACCCTCGGGTGGGTGTGGCCTTGCTCCACGTTCTGTCCTCTTCAGCTGTTTCTGGGAGACATCGGAGTCATCTGAGTCACTTTAGATAATGGTTCTGGGAAAAGGCCCATCATATTGGCAAGTCTCGTACAGTCAGGAATGAAGGAACCCAAGGAGGCTCTGGGCCACTGCTGTAAGTTAAGGGGTCAGCTGGTCTAGTGTCTCATCTCAGATTTGGCCTGGGGACGCCAATTCCTGATTCTCAGACTTGTTGCTCCTGCCTCCAATTCCCCCTCTCCACAGTTGCCAGCTCATATTCTTGAGAGATTCTAAGTGATTCTGGAATTTTCATTACAGTGGCTTGGACAGATGTTCCGAGCTAAACCTCTCTTCTGGACCTTTCCCACATAGAAGGAAATGCCACGGGCTGTGGGAACAGCACACCCCTTGATCGTTTTATCAAATGTCACAGCCTTACCACATGAATTGGCAAAGTCAAACTGGCACTGGTGGCAAGGTACTGAGCAGATCCAAACATCAGTCACTATTGCCACAGGGAAAAGAATTTGGCATCAAGTGAGTTCTCTATTGATTTGGACAGCAGTGACATGCACTAAAGGCAAGAGGGGCCAAGAAGGAGGTGCAGGGCTTGGCAGGGCCGGGAGATGGGAGTTACAAAAGGAAGGAAGTTGAGTAGTGCCAGGGCGGCCCATATGGGTTTGGTAACTGATGGTTATCAAAGCAGGTGGCTCTTGTTGGACAAATGCAGAACATAGAGGTCTTGCCCTTAGTACTCGCCTGGGAGAGCGCGAGGCTGCTCCAGGAACTTGCTGTGGCTCTGATGGCGCCTTCGTGCTGGGTGCAGTCATTCTGGGGCGTTGACTTTGAGTTGTTGGAAATGATATCTATGTCTTCTTGAAGTCCTCTTAGGGCAAGGTTGAAGTGCAGTTAAAAGGAGGGTTCAAAGGGGCCTGGCTTGGCTTTTGCCTGGAAGAGACCTTTTACCATTGATCCTCTCATCAACTGGGAAATGACAGTGGCGGTGAAGGAGTGAGGTGGAGGATCTCATGTATCAGATCCAAAAGAACCCTAGCTGCCTGCCCTGGTGGACCCTGCCCAACTAGCTCTTTCCCCAGACATGTTCCTCTCCTCCCTACCTGAGCTGCTGCCTCAGAGGCACAGCTACCGTGTTTTACAGGGCATGGCCTAGGATGGTCTCCTAACACTGTGTTCAGAAATGATGGGACCATACACCCATGTCCCTGTTGCTGGCTTGCCAGGCCCTGGAAGTTAAGATGAGTACAAAAGAGAGACAGGAATCGTGAGGTACTCAGATGGGCTCACTCATGAAAAATATATCCACCCATGCAGCCCTGGCCATCAGACCTGTTTAGTGCTCACAGCTGAACCGGATCAGTGCTTGGGCATCCAGGACTGTCACAGCAGGGGAAGTAGGGGAAACACATAAGGCCTGAGGTTGGAGCTTCCTGGAGCAACCTCTAGTGGCGCCCTCTGCATGGAGGAGTACCAGCCCCGCCTTGGACCTCCAGAGTTAACTGTCACCAGCTTCCCTTGGTGGGATGGCCCAGTGCTGGGAGTGAAGAAAAGTGGTGCTCTGGGAAGAGGGAGGCCTGGCCTCCCGGAAAGAACTGCTCCCTCTGCCTCAGTTTCCTCATCTCTGCACGGGGGTGGGGGTGGCTGGGGCATCCCTGAGTCCCCTGCCGTCACTGGCACCCTCTATGGTCCCCTCCTTTTCATCTGTTGGTTTGCCTAAGTAACTCAAGGCAGAAGACAATGCTTTTGTTTCCACAGTCCTTTGGAATCCATTTTAACCTAGGAATGTGCTTGGGAGTTCCAGAGGCACATCTGGATGGAGAGCTAAGTGAGCAATAGGAAATAGAAATGCAGGTACCGATCTTTTATAAGAAAGGGACAGGTGATGCACAGGAGAGGGACCAACGCACCTGGCTTCTTCCAGTGCCGAGGCTGCTGTGTCCTTCCCTTACCCCGTGCAGATCTCAGGAAGAACGGACAGCTCTGAGACAGAAAAGAGCACAGCACTGGTTAAGCCCCCAGTGCAGACAGATCTCTGCTCTCCTACTCACATGGATGGCTTGGATAACTCACATCCCCTCTCTGCAACTCTGACCCCTCGTGTGTCACATGAAGGCTTTGTGTCATCTCAAAATCTTGGCCAATCATTTGTGATGATTGGAAAAGCTCACTGATGTGTCCCCATGAACTAAGATAGCTCCATGCGCTACATGATGGGACATCTGAAGCCCAAGGCTAAGCGGCAGCAAGATGTTGCCCTCCACAGCCTCGGGAACTGCAGAACTTTCTAGTCCGGACCCACTCGTTTCTCCATGACCTGACCCAAGTGTGGCCCTTTCCATTTTGACTCGAGAGGGAGGTCTGGGTGTAGGAACCCTAAGGCTTTTTTCAGCGTGGATGAGGGCTATAGGAGCCCTCACCAGGAGCAGCCTGGGTAATGTGCAAGGCAATTCAGCTGGTCTAGAAACAGGAGGCAGTTTCTAGGATCTGGGGAAGCAAAGTAGAAAGGCATAAGCAGAGGTCAGAACCACTGACATCCCTGGAAGCTTGTAAGCAAACAATGAGCCCCATTGAACTGCAAGAGCAAGGTGGCCACATGGCTGCAAGTGGCCAATCCCCTGCCCTGGTTATTTGACAAGTGTTTTCCAAGCACAGATGCTTCTGGGCTAAGCCTTGGGGTAACTGCAGTCTTTTCAGTATAAAAGGGAAAACCTCTACCTGCAGGCATTGTGGTGTCCATAATCCTCAACCCTAGAACAGAAGGGAAAAGAACTGATGTACAATCCTGTGAGCATCTTGGTATATCAGCTAAGCTTGAAAGGTGGAGGCTACAGAGGGGGAGCTCCACCCAAGAGCTGTTAACTGCAGGTTGGGGACAAGCTGTCAAGTTAAGATCACGTCCCTTGTCTGTCGTGTTTCAGATTGCTTAAGCAATGGGGGTTTTCCAGCTACGGAACAGCACAGTAGGGAAGCCGTGGTGGGGAATACATGGTGGTCGGAGAGTGAACCAAGCTGGTCACATTGCCATCAGGAAGCAGAGAGCAAACAGGACATTAGGCCAGGCTTGTTTCCCATTACCTCCCAAGAGTCCAAAACTTTCTGAAGAGTACCGCCAGCTTGGGACCTTCAGACTCAGTAGCCTGCAGGAATATTCTGCACTCAAACCATAGCACTGGCTGAGGCTGCCTCTCAGACACCAGATCTGGCTAAGTGGAGGCTGATCTATAAAAGATGGGGCAGGAGCATTTCTGGATGATGGGAGATTGTTTAATAGGAAAACTCTGGCTGGAGAAGAAACTGCTGGGAATAAGTCGGGTTGAAATCCCCTACACAGAGAAAACCTAAATTTCTAAGTGAGACATGACGTTCTACTTGGGCTAGAGACAGACTCTCGGCAGAAGGCTTGGTGACTCTCCAGATATACTGAGGGAAGTCGTGTATCTGTAGCCTCCATGTTCGTTTTCAGAGCCCAGGAGGTCAAGGACTGTCGAGGGAACTACTTCTGGACCCAAGTCCCTGAGTTGGGGCAGTCTGAACCTTACCAGGAAAAACTCAGTGTTTGTGTTTCTCTTGTTCATCCTTCCAGATGGCACCTCACCTCATTCCACCCACTTCCTTGTCTACACTTCTAAGATGATACCTTCCACACCCCCTGCTCCCATCTTCTGTCCCTAGCTATATACTTAACACCACTTGGAAATGCATATATTGAGACAGGTTCTTAGCATGTAGCCCAGGCTAGCCTATGGACTAATGCTGCTCCTACTTCAGCCTCCCAAGTGCTGGAATTAGAGATGGACGCCATGACACCTGGCTTTACTATTTGTTTCCTAGGTGTTTGTCAGCTTCATGAAGGCACATCCTTTATCCATGGGTGTATCCATCTGTTCTAACAGATGCTCAGTCATTCATTCGGCTGTGTGAGTTAGGGAACAGAATGATGCCAGTCTAGACAAAGCAGAGCAAAGAGACTAAGTCAGGGGCTCCCTGAACACCAGCCCCACCCGCTTGCCATGGTCCAGCTTTTGCTCTTGCTCTCACCTGATCCTCAAGGCTGCCTGGCTTGTGACCTCTGACCTCAACAGGCTTCTGTTCTCAGCCTCACTGCATAGAATGATACACACACTCTCAAGTGACCTGGTGTTGACGAGGCAAGGCAGGTCTGGGGAAACCTGTAGCCAGTCTGAGATCAAGCCTCAGGCAAGAGTCTCACCTGACTTCTGGTGTCATTGGGTTCCCTACAGTCCCCAGGGAGTTTCCCTGGTCACACATAGCCTCTGGGTTCCACCTTCCCACCAGTTTCCTCTTCAAGGTTCCCCTGTTCTCCCATTACACTCCCCCACCCATCCCATGTCCCCCTTGAGTGCTGGTGGGAGCTGGGTTTTCAGTAACTCTCAGAGGTGGCTAGTTGTCTGATCCACGAAATGAATAGAAACTGGTTCAGGGAGTTGAAACTCACTCAATGCTGAGAAGAGATTTTTGGAGTCAATTCTGCTATACACTTAAACTCTGTTTTAGAAATCAGTAGTCAGGAAGAGAGATGGCAAAGACTAAAACTAAAGCCATGTGGCATACAGCCGTAATCCAAGCATTTGGAGGGTCAGCAGGGCTACATGAGACCCTGTCTCTAAACAAACCAAACAGACTAAAAGGAGCAGGAATGACACACTGCGACCTCGTGTCTTTAGCTCTAGCTCTCTCTTCCCTGTATGGAAGGAGGGTCATTGACAAGGCCTGGGTGGGGTCCAGGAGTGTCCAGAGATAGGTAGTCATGGTGACTCTCTTGGCAGATGGTGTGGGGGTCATTGACAAGGCCTGGGTGGGGTCCTGGAGTGTCCAGAGACAGGTAGTCATGGTGACTCTCTTAGCAGATGGTGTGGATTTCACAATGATTCGCCTGGTGAATGGCTCTGGACCACACGAGGGCCGAGTGGAGGTGTTCCATGAGCGTCGCTGGGGCACGGTGTGCGACGACGGCTGGGACAGGAAGGATGGGACTGTCGTGTGCCGCATGCTGGGCTTCCATGGCGTTGAGGACGTGTACCGGACAGCTCGCTTTGGGCAAGGTAAGGTAGGGATTAGATGACGGGGAAGCAATCGAAGGATTCCAGGCCTGGCCTTTTCCCACCAAAGCCTGCATCACCTTCATGTGATCTAGCCAACTGTGCCCTGGGGGCCCCATCCCTCACTCCTGTTCTCAGTACACACCTCATACTGAAAAACGCTTTCTTTAAACATGGAGAAACTTGGGTGAACTAGAATCCAAAACAATAGTTCCCAGTGCATCGATCAGATCTGGTGACCATTCAATTCTGTGTTCCCTGTTCCTGGGCTGTGTGCACTTGGGCCTGGCCTCTCTCCATTCTGCATCTTGGTGTGCTTGTCTGGGAAAGGGGCTTACAGACTCTGGGATGCTTTCTAGTCTAGGCCCCTGGGAGCTAAGATGTTGCCGCTCAGCTGTCATGAACACCTGCCTTCCCGTGCACAGGGGACCAGGATTTGAGCTCATCAGATCACACTCAGCGGTTGGTGACCTGACACTCAGAGTGGCAGATGCCCACCATAGGGGCTTGGAGTGGACGTGAGGTACTGGGCAGGCCTACCACCTTGCCCAAGGCTTAAGCTTTCCATTCCTCTGAGCTAAAATAGTTACAGGGACTCATAGTGTAGCCTGAGGAGAGAGGGTGGGTGGCTTGTCCTCTGCTAAATGGATTGTCCCTGAAGGTTCCCACTCCTCACAGCTGCCTAGCTTCTTATCCTGTGATAGACTGCTGTGGTTCTAGTTCTGGGAGCCGTCTGCAGAGTCCCGTTGTGTATTGGTTCTTGGTGCCACCTGATGAGTGACCACCAGCTCAACACTCTGGCGTCCTGATCTCTACTTTCCTCCTCTTCCTTCTCCTCCTCCTCCTCCTCCTCCTCCTCCTCCTCCTCCTCCTCCTCTTCCTTCTTCTCCTCCTCCTCCTGCTCCTCCTCCTCCTCTTCCTTCTCCTCCTCCTCCTCTTCCTCCTCCTCCTCCCCCCTCCTTCTCCTCTTCCTCCTCCTCCTCCCCCTCCTCCTTCTCCTCCTCCCTTTTCTCCTCCTCTCCAGCCCCTCCTTATACTCCGCAGGCTGTCCTTGAAGCTCATCTCTACACCTGGGGCTTCAGTCAGGACCCGGCTCATTCTCTCTGCCCTGGAATAGGCCCCCGAGCCTCAGGCCCTTCTGTGTCCAGAGAGCCCTACTCAGACACTTCACGCGCCTGTCAAATGGGCCACACTTTCTTCCCACCAGATCCTTACCTCTATCAGGGCCTATAGCACCATCTTCTGTTAGCCTCCATCTAAACCAGGCCCTGGGCATGTCCACCTCATCACCAACTCCCTGTCTGCTCCATCCTCAAGTCTTACAGAGTCAACAGTGTCCACCTGTCCAGGGTCTCTTGATCTGCCTTTTCCTCTTCCTCCTGACCGCCCCACCTTAGACAGTGTTCCTAAGCGCAGAGGAATGCTTAGCATGGGAACTGGACTCAGACTCCTGTGCTTGAATCCAGTGACATCCTTGAGCAGGTTCCTTAACCTGACCGCGCATCTTCTCTCTCTTTCTAAGGATGGGCTGCCGGTGGTAGACGGGGTTGTGTGTGCCAACCTCTTAGCATGGTGCCGGCACCATGGCTCATCTCTTTTCACTATTCTCTTGTGTGAAGATGGCTGTTGGCCCAAGGGACCTGATAGTAGCTCTGAGCTTTTATTCACCACTATCATTTGTGCTGTCTCAGCACAACCTGCAGGTCAGTTCGTGGGCCTGCCTTCTCTAGCTGCCAGCCGCCTGCCTAAGATGAGTGGGTGCCTGTGTTAGCCCAGTTCTGACTCTTCAGTGGGCCTGTATTGCTCTTGGGATCAGATTAGCTTCCCTTGGCTCAGCAACAAAGTCCTTCTTTTTAACCCCTCCCCCTAATTGTTCTTTGAGACAGTCTCACGATATAGATCAGGCTTGCCTTGGGCTCCCTATGTAGCTCAGGCTACTCTCTAGGACTCAATCCTTCTTCTTCTCCCCCAGGTGAAGGAGTTTTAAGTATGCACCCCTACTACCAAGCCCTCCCTGACCAAAGCCCTTCCTAAGCCACCTCCTACCACTCCCCAGTTGTCACAGGGTGCTTCTATCTACTGTGCTTCTCAGAGGAACCTGATGCTATCTCCTATCAGCCTGTCTCTGCACGTTACCTTTCCCCATCAGCTCTAAAAGTCAGCTCGGTTTTGTCTCCTGGAAGGAGCTTTCCAGGCCCTCTGATGCCTCCTCAGCTCATGATGAACACACGCTTTAACTCCTGTGGCATACTCTGCATGTCTCTGTCACCCACGCTGTTCATTGGTTTATTCTAAATACCCATAAGAGCACTGATTGGAGGGGAGATCCCTGGATTATTTGTTTGGTGAACGAATGGTCACCTTCAACCTAGTGCTCTATGAGACCAGCCTGGGCTGGGTCTTAATCTCACCCCATGGTAAGAAGCACCCATTTGCTTTGTTTTCTGTTCACCAGGAGGCTCTGTGCTGAGCCCTTTGGCCCTGGAGCTTTACTGTGAACCTCAAGAGACACAACCAGGGTGGAGTCTGCCTAACCTGCACAGGGCTCCTCAGACCTAAATAGATCCCTGGATCACCCAGGGCAAAATAAAGCCCTAACAAGCTTCCAGGCTGATCCTGGTACCTCACCTTGTGTAGCCAGAGGTGACGATGAGTGCCTGGTGTCTTCAGAGCACTGGCTTCTGTGACCTGGGCTGGGGGACACAGATGTCTGCCCCATGCCTGTCAGAGCTGCAGTTTGGGGGCTACTCTTGAGATGACCCTGCTCCAAGTGTACTGGCCTTCTTGAGGCTGGACACTGGCCAGTCCTGGCAGAGCCCCCAGGCTGGGCTTCCAGTGTCCACATCCTGCACGCACATTTGGGATGCACGGTCTTTGGCCTGTTCTTTATTTGTTAGTCCCCTTTATTCGCTTTGGGTGTGACTAATCCCGCAGAGCTCTGGGGCCTGCCGCCTTTTCCTGGGTAATTTGTGAAGTGATGCGCTTTCCAGGAGACGTTTAATCTGCAAGCTATTGCTGGGCCTCAAAGGGCTTTATTGTGTAAGAGCCAGATAAAGGCTCTGGTGAAGACAGGGCCCAAGCAGACGGCGAAAGGAGGCCCCTCCCTACTCCTCGTCCTGTCCTGGATTCACTGCGTGGCAATGCTCTGGCAGAGGATACTGGACATCTCCATGGAACGTGTCTAAGCGGCTTCATTCATGTAGTTGGTTTCATCAAGAGCACCGTGGCTTAGTCGGTCCCTTGAGCTTCTATGTAAAGTGATGTCGTGGGTGGGTCTAGGAGGGGTGACAAAACTAGGGGTTTTCATAGTCTCAAGGATTCCACTTAAAAAAAAAAAGGAGGGATCATCTGGCTGTGGGGGAGGACACAGGATGGAGGTCAGTTACAGGTCTAGTCCCTGGCTACCCCTCCTATTGGCTACCATGGATACCAAAGCCCTTCCCAATACAGAAACATCTTGTTGACTGCTGCGGGGTGACAAGGCCAGTGACACTGGAACCTGGGTTAAAACCTTCAGCCTTGTGCTTTATGCTCCTCTGTTGTATTCATTATATTTTTATTACTGTTGCAAAAAAATCCTGTACAGAAACAACTCAAGGAAGGAAAGCCTGGCTTCAGAGAGTTGCAGCTCATCCTGGTCGGGAAAGCTTGGTGACAACCGCTCCTAGTGGTAGTGGGGAGGTGGCCCCTCTTGCATTCTAGTGGATGGGGAAACAGAGAAATCAGGCTGGAGCCAGGGGGTGCATATAACTTCCAGAGCCTGTGCCATGCACCGTGCCCCCATGTCTGTGCTCTGTGCGCTGGCACCCAGTTCGCGAGCTTCGGGCAAGGGGGCTGAAGATTAAAATACACAGACACACACAGACAGAGAGACAGCGACACGGGTCATCCTTGAATTCCCCAAGAATGCCCCCTTTCTTGTGTTCAGGGGCAGATTATATAGAGATAGCCACGCCCCAGTCAAACCCACCAGAAACCACTCTCCTGCCATCAGGAACTCCTGAAGGTCTCGTGCTCAGAGCAGCTGTAGGCACTCAGATCAGGGGATTACAAGACATTCAGGATCTGGGGTCTCACTGCTCCCAACAAGCCAGGACTTCAGTGACCTACTTCCTTTTGCTCAATAGGCCCCACCTCTTAAAGGTTCCACAGCCTCCCCAAACAGGGCTACCACAAAGAAACAAATGCTTAAAACAAGGCCCTGTGAGGGAAACACTTCCGCTTCATACTATACTACACATCGTAGGACTAACCAATCAGGGTGCTGGGGCAAGCAGCAGTGCAGGTTTGCCCAGGATTCACAGGAAAAATCCCATATCCTGGAAGACTCCTCCCACTAAGAAAACTAAAGCGTACCCCTGCCATGGTGCTGAGCCCTGGGTTGAGGCATGCTGCATGGTGCGGTGCGGGCTTGCGTTTGCTGCTGTCACCAGGGCTTACGAAGTAGCAGAGTTCAGCTTCCCTGAAAACGCAGGTTCTGCCTTAGCAGGACAGGGTGGGACCCATCGTTCTGCATATCTTACAAGTTCTGGTGATACAAACACCCTACTGCTTCCATGGGACTCATGGCGTTAGTCATCCTTCTAGAAGGCCGCCAGCATCTGGAACCAGGCATAGCCATCAACACAAAGAGCTCACTGGCACCACCACCCCCAGGCCCTTGCTGCCCAGCTCATCAGTAGGAGCCCAGGGTAATTCGCACAGCTTGCTTCCTTTTCCTCACAGGCAAGCCCTCTGTTCACTCTGGAAGGTTATCCCAGCTGCCCTAAGCCCTGGTATTCTAGAAAGATACCAGTGCCACATTAATACCATTTGGAGCTCGGACGCTATTCTGTGACAACCCACTAAAGCTCCAGGCTCTCCATGTGTGGTCACCTTCAGACCAGCAGACTGGCCCATTCCTAGCTGCAAGTCTTAGGGACTCTGTATTAGAGGGACTAATCCAATGATTTAATGTTTTGAGGATGTCTGACTATAATGTCAGATTTGGAGACCCTTTATCTTTCTGGAACTATGGTCTTGGACTCCCAGAATGGAACCATTGTAGCAATGTTGGTTCTAAGATACCAGTTCTGGGCCACGGGATAATCCAGGGTCTGTCTGACATTACCCTTCTGATTAGGCCTTGCCAAACTGTTCATCCATACCAGCTTCAAGGTACTGAATCTCAGTGTCAGGGAGAGTCAGTCATTAAGGTCAATCTTGGCCTAGGTGGCAAGATTTGAGTTGGAAATTAGACCCTGCCTGTGACAAACTGTGTAATCTGCTCCCAATGGCTCTCTGTGCGTAAGTGTTTCTTACTATCTATCCCAGAGTATAATGGTGAGGACCATAGAGGCTCCCATCTGTAAGAGGCCTGACACATTGAAGATACAAACATCAATATCATCTCTTATTGCTGGTCCACCCATAGGAAGTTAAGGCTATAATAAAGATGCATTCTCGGTAGAGCAGAGAGGGAAGATGGCCTCTACCGGATTAGAGAGAGCCTGCGGGGACAAACAGGCCACAGTCATGTCATTTCCTTTCTGCCTCTGGAATAGCTGCTAAGGAGCTGTGTGCACCTCTCTCTCCAGGCACAGGGAAGATTTGGATGGACGACGTGAACTGCAAGGGGACCGAGCACTCCATCTTCCACTGCCAGTTTGCCAAATGGGGAGTGACAAACTGTGGGCACGCCGAGGATGCTGGGGTGACGTGTACCACCTTCTGAAAGTGGGTGCAGCCCAAGGCCAGCGCCCTGCTGCGACCACACTCCTGTGTCTCTGGGGAGGTAGGAGGATTGCTTGGAGCCACCTGACCGTGGTTCATGACCAGTTCAGCACTATCCCCAACCCTGCTGCCAGCCGGCCCTACTCTGGTTCCAAGGCAACCTGCTGTCACTGTTCTTCCAGACGACTGCTCCAAAGTACTCAGCGGGACCTACGTTCTGTCTTTCCTTTCCACTGGGGTTTCTACATGGGGGGCGCTAGTCAGCTGAACCACCAGTATGCTCAGCTATCTGAAGACTATTCACGGGCCTAGCGAATCTGTGTTATAGATGGTCTCTTGGTTACAGATGCATGCTGATATGATGTCACAGGCAAGAGCTGCAATGGAGGTGGGAGGGGTTATGGGTCATTGGCTTTGCAGGTAATTCCTTAATTCCAGAGTTTCACCATCCACCTCCCCTGCATGTGAAACCCTTACTGACTCTGTTTCCCCTCTTTTCCTCTGTCTCTTCACACTCTATGTTAATTTGAGGAAGGGGCAGAGAAAACATAAGAAAATTCCAGCTACCAGAAGAAGCCAGAAACCCGGCTGGAGCCAGGAAGAGAGGGAGTGACTGCTGTGCTGTGCTACGTTGTATCTTGGGTGCTGACATCACTGAACCACTTTGCTGTGTTAATACAAGGCAATCAGGGCAGGACCCTGCCTCCAGGTAGTGCTCACCTGGCCCATTCATCTGGCCTCCAAGTTAGAAGACCAGGGATGATCAAGACTAAGACAAGGTTCCCCCATGAACCTTGGTGTACCCTTATTAGGCCTGAGCAACAAGCTTGGGCTGTAGACATTGGTTATTGGAAAGTTGTGTACTCCAGATCTTATAGCAAGTACGTATAAGATCAGACAGGATGGGGGGCTAGGGAATAGCAATTGAAGGCAGACCTGTCTGGCTATAGCAGGGCCACAGACACAGTCACGTATCCCATGAGGTGAGCGTTATCTTGCTGGGAGTGAGGAAGACCTAGGTACCCCCAGGTACAGTTCTCCCGAGAGATCCTGGCTGGCCACTAAGCCTATATGTGATCTTGATCATTCTTGCTTGCAAGCTGCATTACTCACTACTGTCCTCATGATCTGACCAACTGTTATGTTTACATAACATGCATGTACTCATGCATCTTCTTCCAGAGCCGATGTATGTATGCCTGTATAGCGTGGCGCTCCTTATCACATAGCTCAGCACATCACAATGGTTATGTTTTAAAAGATATACTAAAGGTTGTTGTCTTTATTTAGAAAAAAAAGATATTTTAAAAGTGCATAAATATCACTTTGATAATTCCGGGAAAGAGCCCAGCTACCCAACTGGTGAAGACTTAGGTAACTTTCTCACTTGGTCTTTACATGGGGGGGGGGACACACAAGTTTGGTTTTATATCTATAAAAGAGATGTTGAAAAGTATTTTAACCATAAAAATAAAAGTCGAATAGTTTACAGACCTACCTATGAGGGCATGGAAATGACCGTGGACTGTATTTCAGGGACTAATGGAAACTAGGCCTAAAATACTTCAGACCTTTTGTAAGAAAGAATTTCAATAAAGCAAACGTTTGAAAAAGATGTCACTGACGAGTGGTCGAATTAGTCAGGGTTCTCTAGAATCACAGAACTAATGAAATGAATCTCTATGCATGTGTGTGTGGAGGGGGAACTTATTGGAATGATTTCCAGGCTGCAGTCCACCAATGTCTAGTTATGAATGGAAAGTCCAAGAATCTAATAGCTTCTCAGTCCCACGAGGCTGGTTTGCTAGGATTTCGAAGAAGGAATGAATGGGCTGATGGAGGTGAGGGCAAGTAAGCTAAGAACACTCTTCCTTCTTCTGTCGTCCTTATAAAGCAGAGCATTCTAACAGAAGGGGCGGCCCAGATTAAAGGTGCGCCTTCCAGCCTCAAGATCTGGATTAAAGGCGTGTGTCCTCAGGCCTCAAGGTCCAGATCACAAGCGTGCCCTCCATTTCTCTGTTATAGCTCTTTCCAGATACAGTCAAGTTGACAACCAGGAGTAGCCGTCACAGTGGTCCATCATATTCTTTATCATGAAGACCCAGGGAGTGTGGAGGATGGTAAAGCCATCTGATTATCCTCCAGCAGGGGGGTTGTTAGCATGTGCGGTACATTAGAAGACTCCTCAATGCTTCCAGAAGATACTCAACACACATTGGCCAGACTGATAGGATGTGTAGTCCGTTTTCTGTTGTTGTAACAGAACGTTTGAGAAGAGGTAGCAGCCACATCTAGCAAGGGACCCATGCTGCTTCGACTCACCAGAGAAGGAAGATGACATTAGGTCTGTGCCACAGAGACCACGCATAAAGATGGGCTTGTTTTAGAACAAACTAGGAATGGCATCATTAAACTAGTCCTGTGACATCTGGGGAGAAAGGCATTCACCCATCCATGGGGACTCCACCCCTGTTACCCAGACACCCCGCCAAACTGCCATATTGAGGAACCACGGTTCCAACACATGCATGCGTGGGGGACACACTCAAATCACAGCAGAACCATGGGGTTTAAGCCCCATTTGGTGGTCACCAAACAGGAGAACAGCCCTCACGGCCCATTCATGACAGGATGGTTTTGAAATTCACTGTATCTCCGTCAAAAGGAAGTATTCGTGTTTGTGTTGACAAAGGAAAAGTGTCTCAGGGTTTTGTTGCTGTGAAGAGATACCATGACCACAGCCACTCTTATAAAGGGAAACACTTCACTGGAGTTGGCTTATAGTTCAGAGGTTCAGTCTATTATCTCATGGCGGTGAGCATGGCGGCACGCAGGCAGACAAGGTGCCAGAGCAGTGGTGGAGAATTCTACATCTGAATTGGCCGGCTGCAGGAAGAGAGAAATCCTCGGTCTGGCTTGGGTTTCTGAAACCCCCAAGCTCATTCCCAGTGATACACTTCCTCCAACACAAGGCCTCACCTACTCCAACAAGGCAGCATATCCTAATTTTTTCAAATAGTGCTGCTTCCTGTGAGCCTATGGGAGTCCTTCTCATTCAAACCACCACCAAAGGACTCCTGTGTTTTTCTTCTCACCTCTAGAACATGGGGGCATGCTTTCCCTGGAGTCCCATGGATGCTAAGGTGGTCCAGTTAGGTACTGGGTGTGCAGTTCCTGGACTCTGTTGTCTAAAGATGGGCAGGAACCACAGTAGCCTGTGAGGAAAGGTCCGAGAGCCACAGTCCCATAGTCAGGAGTGCTCAGCCTTAGCTTATGCTTGTTCTGGCTAGCTTATTTTCTTTAACTTAAACTAATCTGTTTCTCTTCATCTGTGTTTTGCCTCGGGACTTTTTACCTTTCTTTCTGTATGTCCTAGTATGTACCTGCTGGCTGGTGGCTGCCTGACTGGCCCCTAACATCTCCCTCTCTTTCTCCCTCGTTCTCTTCTTCCTCTTCTCCTTCTCCTTCTTCCTCCTCCTCCTTCCTCTCTCTCTCTCTCTCTCTCTCTCTCTCTCTCTCTCTCACCTAGATTTCTCCTCCTACTTATTCTCTCCACCCATCAGCCCCATCTATCCCTCTCCTGCCTAGCTATTGGCCGTTCAGCTTTTTATAAGACCAGTCAGGTGCCTTAGGCAGATGTACTGAAACAGCAACAAACCTTTACATAATTAAACAAATGTAGCACACCTTTACAAAGTTAAAGTAGTAGTCCACAACATAGAAAAATGTAACACATCTTTGCCTAGTTAAAGTAATATTTCATGACACAGTCCTACCTAGATGTTCAGGGTGGCAGCTTAGGGAAGTCCTCACACCCTGAGTTTGCTCTGGGCTACTGCAGTGTGCTAAAAACACAACAGAAGTTTCTGGAAATCCATCAAGGAGCTACCTTTTCCCCCTCTTTCCAAAGGCCTGGATGGTAGCCTGCTCCCCTGGATGGTAGCCTGCTCCCCTGAATGGTAGTCTGCCCCTCTGGATGGTAGCCTGGCCCCCTGAATGGTGGCCTGGCCCCCCATACGTACCATAGTGGTTCTATGTGGACAGGGTCCTGGAGGAAGGCAGCACCCACCATCTTTTGCTGTTCTCTCTACTGTCCAGAAGTCAAACAGAGTCACTTCCAGTAGACTAATGTGCATAATGGACAAGGTTTTGGAGTCTCTACCCCAGTTTCTTCAGTGACTCTGAGGACAAAATAATAAAAGTCTTGTGAACATTCCATAACAGGTCCAGGGTGTGGATCAGTTTGGTTGTTTGTAAACTAGGGGCCTCCCTATAACCTTCCGTAGAACACACCTCACCCAAGCTTTATGTTTCTCTCCTTCTCCACCTGTAGGAGCTGAAGCTGGTTCTGCCTGCCAGGGCCTTGTTAGTCAACCCTATCCACCAAGCAGAATAGGTAAAGGAACTTTCTAGAAGAAAGGGGGAGACCTTGAGCAAGTCCAAGTGGAGTCAGTAGTGTAGGCTCTCCTCATAGGTCTTTCTTAAGAAGTTGTACCAGCCACATGAGCTTCACGTATGTGCTGATCAATGTTGAGTTGCCAAGGCTTTGCACCTTTCTGGAACTTTCTCCTTGCCGTACCGTTCTCTCACGTACTGAGAAATTCTGCGAACCTTGGCCTCTGAGCCCCGGTCATCAGTCCTCACCTCCACACAGCTGCTAGACTTGGCTTGCTCCTCAGGCTGCCTGGAAGGAATCTAGGCCAAGGTTGATATGCCCAGTTGCTCACCTCATCTCGGGGATCACAGTCATCGTGTTACGCGTTGTTCGATGTCTTAAATGATAGGTTTCAAGAAAGTTGGGCAATTTGTGATTTTCCAATTATGTCAGAAGGTGGGTAATTCTGGTAAGTGTCCAAGTAAGGAGCCTTCCCTGTGGCTACTTACTGGTCCAGGAGAATCATAAGGGAAAGTCTTTGTTCAAACACGGCACCATTTGGCAAAGATGAGCTCTGGAAAGATCTGGTAGGAAGAGGTGACTGAACAAACAAAAGCTTCCTGCAACCTTCCCTCGTAGCACCTCCCTCCCAGCCCCTCCCCTCTAGACTCCCTTCGAAGGTCAGTCCCAAGGCTCTCCACTGGTTCTCCTTTAGCATTTGAAGACCTAAGCCACCGGTGGTCAACAAGGAAATCAACTCCACACAGATACAACGGGTTTAAACCAGACAAGATGTCCAAGTAGGCTAAACAGCAGCTGCTTGTGTTGTGGCCCCTCCCCCAGCTTGCTTGCCTCTCAGGTCCTTTACAGTACTCACTAGAGGCAATTTCCTATTCCCCCGGAGCTGTGTTCTCTGTGAACTGAGGTAGTGCCTGTTCCCCTGACGTCCACCTGAGCTCCATTCCTGGAGACGTGGTTGTGGTCCTGAGGACAGGCCTCACACATGTGCAGTGGACAAAGGCAGACTCACTTTCATGGGCACCATGAGAGCATTCTCTCCTTGCAGAAACTCATGCCCCATCCGTGGGGAAGTGGCACGGACACAGTTCTCACGCCCTTTGTTTACGTATTCACTCATCATGAGCCGAGGCCTGTTTACCATGATTAACAGGTGTCAACAGAACCTGCCTGGCATTCTTTGCAAAAGGACAAGAGAGAAAAGTGCACATGTGTACAAATTTGGTCCCTGTGATCACAAAAACCGTTCTTGCAACTGCCTTTCAGACAGCCCTGACCACCCATGGAGAATACGATCCATTGACAGGAAATGCACAGTGACATGAAGGTGCTTGTTAGCAAAGCACAACGACTAAAAGTGTTCCTCCACTTCCGGCTTCCGGCTCCGTGCCTACCTCCAGGCTCCGACCCCGTGATGTGGAAGTGTAAGTCAAAGAAGCCCTTTCCTTCCTAAGTCGCTTTGGTCATGGAGCTTTAAAATTAAAAATAAGTTGGGTGTGGTGACAGATTAGTCTGTAATCTCAGCGAGTCAGGAGACTGAGGCACTGCAACTTCAAGGCCTGCCTGGGTTCCATAGTGAGTTCAAGGTTAATCCGAGTAAAGTGAGCAAGGCCTTTTCAAAATAAACGTCTCAAAGGACCAGGATGCAGCTCCGGGACAGAGTGCCGATGGAGCACATGCCAAGACCTGAGTTCAGCCCCTCCTACCGCAAACTAATAATAATAATAATATCTAATCCAAATACTTTTAAAGTAAATAAATAAAGTAAATAAAAATATTTGGAATGCAAATGAGGGCAAAGAAGAGGTGTAGCCACAGAGGAAAACATGGCAAAAGACTATTATGAGCAAGTTTATACCAATGCAATTTTGGGAGATTAGATGAGACTATAGTTTAAGACACATGTGGAAACAGAATCAAGATAGTGTGGTCAGTCCAAGAGAAGAGAATCTGTCATTGAAATGCTTCCCACAAAGGAAGCAGCATCCAGTGACTTACAGGGTGAACTCCAGCCCTCACAAAACACAGCCTGCACGGGTAGCTTTGAAACAATGGCAAGGGGGAAAACACTGTCCTGGGTCATTTTGTGAAACTTGAATCACTTTCATAACAAAATGAGACAAAAGCATAGGAAAGCAGAAAGATTCCAGGCCATTCTCACCCACCAACACAAATACAAAAGCCACAAACAACATTTTAGTAGACAGAACCCACCAAGCACCAAGAATTATGCATACGGGCTGAGCTGGAGTTTTCCTAGAAATGCAAACTTGGTTTGACATAATAAAAATCCATAATTGTAATTCTTCACATTAACAAACTCAAGGAGAAAAATAAACAACTCTCTCAGTAAACACAGAAAATTCAATATTTATATGCAATCAGAACTTTTAATGGGCTAAGGAGAGGTGGGGACTTCCCATTAAGAACTCTGTCAACAGCATGGAATAAACAGATGTGAACGTAAACATTTCAAGTGTGAACGTGGAAATAAACAGAGAGAAGCGTCAGGCTGTCTTTGCTGTTCTTCCACCATGTCCAGAGATGCTGGCATGCACTACAAGGAGAGGAACGCTATGGGGACTGGGAAGAAAACCGACTTTAGCGTGTATAGGTGAGAGACTCACATTTATAAAACCCCCGAATAAGGAGCTCAGCAGATGGCTCAGTAGGTAAAAGCATGAAGATCTGAGTTCAAATCCCCAGCACCCATGTCAACATCTGGGTGTGGCTTTGTGTGCTTGTCACCCCAGCACTGCAGGGGAAAGAGACAGGGATTGCTAAGATATACCGGCTGCCAATCGAGGGCCAGACCCTGTCTCAGAGGGAAAAGGCAATGATTGATATCTTCCTCTGCCCTGAAGCTGTCCACTTCCTGTGCACACATAACACCCAACTACCCTACCCTATCACACAGACCAATTTACAAAACAGAACAACCAATGGGAAATTGCTAGGATAAAGACACCTTCCTTGCGTGTGAGTATAACTAAGATGTAAACTTCAAACTTCAAAGTCTCCTCATTCCTGATAGAGTCTTAACTGGATGTTTAGAAAAAACAAGAAACAAATATTGAGGGCTCAGCAGGAAAAGAGACAACCATGCTCCCCCCCCACCCCGACCGGAGAGTAGGGACCAGGCACTTGTCTGATTCCCATGCTGGGGTCCCCTTGCTATTAGCTGTCATGAAACCCCATCCTTTCCCTCCACGCTACCACTTCTGTTTGCCCAGTGTCCAACTGCAATAGACAGTCAGTTCCGTGAGGGCAGGAACAGAGTGGTAGTCACTCACTGTGCCATCTGTTCTGGGTACAAGGCCTAATAAATGCTAGGACAATAGTCTAAATGTCTGTGAGCCCTCTTAATGCATACATTAAAATCCTAACACCCAAAGTGATGGTAGAAATCCGAGTCCTCAGGCAGCGGCTAGGGCATGGATTGGTACCCCCATTAGTGGCCCCCTCTAAGATGCCCAGTCTTTTGTCACATCCACAGTAAGAAAATGGCTCTCTCTGAACCAGAAGCAGGACTTTACCAAGCATCAAATCTGTCCATCCTTGGGTGCTCTGCTTCCTAGCCTCCAGAACCGTAAGCCATAGAGTCCCATTCTCTGTTAGCTACTAGTTGTGGCAGTTTGCTACCGCAGCCCACATTGTCTGAGGCCCAGATTTAATATCTGAGCATGAAGGGAGATGGAGGGGGACAGAGAGGGTTCTCATTGCCCTGGAAAGAAGAGAAAAAAAATGGTGGTACATGGGAACTAGGGACGTGGTTTGCTTTCTAGGAAGATGTCATCACTTTTTGATGGAACATCACCTTCAAAACCGGAAGCAGCTTCCCCATTGCAGACACAATGGGGTCATCTTTGGGAATGGTAGCACCTACCTTTTTCGTTACTACTCAAAAATATTAGCAGATAAAGATGGAGGGCTGGTGATATAGCTCAGTTGGTAAAAGTGCTTGCCTCCCAAACCTGACTTGAATTTAACCAGACAGACTGCATGGTGGAAGGGGAGAATCGACTCTTTTAAGTTGTCTTCTAACTTCCAAATGCACACTGTGGCATGTGCATGTCCACACACACACATACATCACACTAATAATAATAATAATAATAGTAATAGTAACAATAATAATGAGTTTTAATACAAAAATAAAGATATTAAGTCCCCACATGAAACTTCTCAATGGTGGGTGACTACGTCTTGGCATCATCCTAGAGCAGAAATTTTATTATAATTAGTGGAGATTGTTAGTATAATAAAAAAAATTATGGAATGTTGAAAGGAAAATTCCTGTGACCAGTTACATTTAGCAAAATTAGTGTGAGCAAGGAAAACCAAACAAAAGTAAGCAAAAGGAAAAGCAAAAGCCAAAAAAACGGTTCAAGAATCAGGCTGCTTCCAAAACCGGAGCAGATTCTGAGAACTCCAACCAACAACGTAACCTGACATTTATAGAGAATGGAACTGTGAGAGACAATTTAATTGGTTACAGCTTAATTAGATAATTGGTTACAGAGCCTCCTGCCATGAGCTAAATAAAGGCCTGCTACTGTGATTAAAGCCCATATTGCTTGACTGTTGGGCTTAGGCCAAATCAATGTCTCCTATAAAATTTTATTTGACAGGAATATGGGGTTGAAGGACCTAGATGCTGAGTGTGCTTTCACAAACTCGTGGATGAACAATGGCTTTGGGGTCATCGTTATAGACGGATGTATCCTGTGCACCTTTAGTGAGGAGGGTTAAAAGTGTTCATCTTGAAGTGGTTTGCACACTCCGAAGCATTATATAAATAATAGCTTGGATAACATGGAAGATTCTGGCTAAATGGGAGAGGAGGTCATTATCGTTTAAAGCTGTGGGGAATTGGTATCCAATACAGTGTAACAGGGATGGCTCAGCAGTTAAGAGCACTGGTTGCTCTTATAGAGGACCCAGGTTCAATTCCTGTTACCTGCATGGTAGCGCACAGCCATCTGTAACTCCAGGTCCAGGGACTCTGGTGCCCTCTTCTGGTCTTGAGTGCCAGGCACACACACTTGATGCCCACAAATGCAGTCCAAACCCCCATGCACATAAAATAAAACAAACTGCATTAAAAAAAAAACTAATGTATGACATAGATACCTTCATGAATATTCTAGGACCAGAATAGACTGTATTTCATTAGATAACATTATTAGAGTGAAAACATCCAACACAGTTTTATCTAAATTTACAAATAAAGAAGTAGATAGATAGATAGATAGATAGATGACAGACAGATAGATGCATACATAGATAGATATGTAGATAGATGATGGATGGATGGATGGATGGATGGATAAATGGATGGGCTAGGGATATAGATCCGTTGCTAGAGTGCTTGCCAGCAAGCATAGCACTGCATGGAAGCAGGTGAGGGGGGTGGCATAGGCCTGTAGTACTAGCCCCTGGGATGAGGAATTGGGAGAATCAGAAGTTCAAGATCAACTTCAGTTTATCTTCAGTCAGCTGGGAATGGTGAGATCCTATCTCAAAACACAAAAAACAAAGAGAACACACCAGAATTTTTATTTTTTAAAATCATTTTGTGTGAGTTGTCTACTCAGAGACTTGGGGGCAGCTCTTTCCTGAATTGACAGGCACTTCCGTGTCTGCAGTGTGGGTAGCTTCGAAACTCTTATTGGGGCTCCATTCTCTATACTGTCATAGGGCATCAGGTCAGAGAGCAAAAGAGAATTCTCTGAAAGGCAGGGGGCAAATCAAACTGTATTTCAAGAAGTTTACCTCCGCTTCCACAAACCTGCTGTCAGCTCTCTGGTGACATCTGCCGGCTCATGAGAGAAACAGACTGGAGCTGGCAGAGAACCGCCTACCAAGAGTGAAGCCAGGTCTAAGCACAAGGCTGTTCCTTGGGAAGTACTGGGGCAGGGCTCAGCCTTCTATGTCTCTGAGAAGCTCCTAGGTGCTGCTGCAACTGCTTGCCCACAGCCGTTTGAGGAGCAACAAGGTTCAACAAAGCTTTCAGAGCAAGGACTGTCAGAGATAGAAAGGATATTAGAGCTTGTCTTAACCAGCTTTCTTGTTTATAGGTGAGAAAGCTGCAGAGCGGAAGTGGGTACTCCAACAAGCAAGTTCGGTGTTTCATTTCCTAAGCCTTATGTCCCAAGCCTTCTGAAATCCAGACCCACGAGAAAGGTTTGCAAAGGGCAGTAGGATATACATCCCCCAAAACGCCACTTTGACATAGGACTGTTTTAAGTTGAAAGCAATTAAGGAGAAACACACTCAAAACATCCTTCCTTCCTTCCTTCCTTCCTTCCTTCCTTCCTTCCTTCCTTCCTTCCTCCTAGAGTGGCATAGAACTTTTTAAGGTTGTCCCTCCTCCCCTCTCTACCAGTAGGGACTAAATTGATCACCCGAGATGACTTATGACCCCTAGCAGCCTGGACACCACACTAAGGTATTTTACGCATTCTTGACCCACACTGGAAAGCCATATCAGTGCCATGTTGTCTAAACACACCCTGGCTGGGCGGTGGTGGGAGACACTCGGGAGACAGAGGCAGGCGGATCTCTGAGTTCAAAGACAGCATGGTCTACAGAGTGAAGTCCAGGACAGTCTATACAGAGAAACCCTGTCTCAAAAAAAAAAAAAAACAGCAAAAATAAACACATCCTGGCCCATAAAGCCACCTCTTCCCTTGAGTGTACACCACCTCTTCGCCTCTTTGAGAGAGTGGTTTGTGAGGCAGAGGCCACCAGAAATTAATTTGATAGCCAGAAGTCTTGGCTATGAAAATGCTTGTTTATACAATAGCTAATTGTTTTCCTATTTGGGATGTGCCGTTGGCTATGAAAGTAACCCACATTATATGCAATGGAAGGTGCTTCTGTCTTCCAAACAAACAAATTTCATATTTTCCAGATGGTGGTGACCCAGTGCAAACTACTGGGAAAAAGTGGAGGGCATGGGGCTTCCAAATAACAGTGGGTCCTTCTTCCTGTGGCCTCTGGCTGCAGACCATAGAAGAAAGCAGGCATCAGACTGTTCCTGCCTGTCACCCACCAAGTGATGATGGGGTTCCTTCAAGCCTGACCCTTTTCACTCCCCAAGATATCTATGTCACCATGTCTTGTGGAGAGCCTGCACCCACAGTGGTGGTTGCTCCCAGAGCTAGGTATGATGATGCAGGCCTTTAATCCCAGCATTCTGGAGGCAGAGGCAGTCAGATTGCTGTGAGTTTGAGGCCAGCTCCAGACCAGCCAGGGCTACAGAGTAAGATCTTGTCTATGAACAGGGAACAGTTTCTCCCGGTAATCATGCCATGAGGGTAACAAATAGCACTATTGATGTTTAACTGGAAGACTGAGCTAACCCTCAGCTATAATAGGTATAATTGATCCAAACTTTGGAATGAAATACCTTGAAAAAAAGATTAGCCAATGCCATGTTTTATAACCAAGGGACTTGGAACGGATTATCCCCAAACCACAATTAATGGGCAGAATATGGAAAATGAGCCCTGGCTCATGGAATTCACTAACATTACCATTTAAAGAAGTGGCTAAGGTATTGGAGTTAGACTGCAGAAGTGACGTGTGTGTGTGTGTGTGTGTGTGTGTGTGTGTGTGTGTGTGTGTGTAATCTGGCACAGGGCAGTGGAAAATTCTCTGCAGAGAAGAAGATAAGAGGTTTCTTCCAGAGTTGGCCACTGGCTGGATGTGTCCTTGGGCAAAGCTTCTTAGCCTCCAAGGAACTCAATTTCTGTGTTTGTAAAACGAAGGACTGGAATTAGATGGTATCTCTGTTCTCTACGGGGTCCAGTATTGTATTACCGCCAAACCTCTTCACCTGCTGGCAAGGTGTCTCAGCAGCTAAAAATGCTTGCCACACAAACCTACATTTAATTCCCACAACCCACATGGTAGACAGAGAGAACCGACTCACACAAGTTGTCCCCTGAGCAAAACATGCATTGTGAGGTGCACACACACACACACACACACACACACACAAATTCACAAACATAAACAACAACAAAACCAAAACCCAGCAACAGCAAAACCCAAACACCCTACTCTGCCAAACCAATACAGCAGAAAAATCTGCTCCTACGAGACATAACTCTTTTGTCCTGTATGCCACACTCAAGGCCATTTTCCTCTCCAGTGTTTCTGAGAAAAGTGTGTGTACAGCAAGTTGCCTGTCACCTGGGGCCCCCATCCCACTCAGCATCGTCTCCTCGGCAAACAGCACAGATATTTGGCACACGTCAAGACCCTGTAAACGCTGAGTGAAATGAGCAAATAGAACCTTCACTTGCTGGCCGTGACTTAAGAACATGGTTTTCTTGACTGTACTTCCAACCATGGTCCTGTCTCCTCTTCAAAGCAAATACCAAACGCAATGCTCTGCCCGGTCCGTTTCCTTATTCCCATGCCCTGACCAGCAGATTCCAATCCTTCTTCTCGTTCAGGGCCACTGAGATAAACCAAAGCTCACCAGAGACTACAGCGTTGGCAAACCAGAGAACTCTCCCTAGGGACTAGGACTGGTATTACGCTTCATCAAGCAGAATGAAATGGTGTTTATGGTATTAAGGCACTTTTCTGGAAGCACTTGTGACAGGAACCTTTAGCCCAAGCAAGAGAAGCATGGAGCAAGTTTACGGGAGTCTGCCAGAGGCTGCTCTGGACTTTGCAGGGACTAAAGGAGAGGAGGGAGACCATTCTTGTGAATCAGCGAAACCCTGTAGTCGCCAGATGGGAGAGCTTGGAAGCTGTGTTACAACTGGTGTTCAGGTCACCACATTTGGACACCACACTAACGCCATACCATGCTCCTGTATGTGGAACTGGGTGCTGTCCCATGGTGTGACAACAGTGTAAGGGTCATTTCTTCACCCACCTCTGAATTTGTCATAATTAGGACAGGCTGAGTTAGTATCATTAAGAGGACATAGTCGATGGTCAAGCCACAGAGGTGACAGCAGCCGTTGCCTCAGTGGCAGCTTTGCTGAGTATCTGGGGGAGTCTGGTGGAGTTGCTGCGTGTTACCATAGAAACCAGGGTCTCTTTATAAGATTCTTTTTTTCCCCACTGCCCAGAGATTCTTAATCTTGTTTTTCTAAAAAAATAAAAAGGAATTGAAGCTGGGCAGTGGTGGCACATGCCTTTAGTCCCAGCACTGGGGGAACGGTGCTGTTTTATTTTTACCTTTACAGCCAGGGCAGACAAGTTGTCTATCTCAGCAGGTGCCTGGAGGAGGAGGACAGGGAAGAGGAGAAAACGCCCATGCCTGTTTGCCTGTCTGCATTCAGCCAGCAAGGAGGTCAGCACTTGATGGACAAGGCAGTCACATGGCAAGGAGGAGGGCGCTAGAGAAAGATCAAAGCCTGGAGGGTTAGGAAAGCTGCTTAGGCTCTGGTTAACATTCAGAAGAAAAATATAGGTGAGAAGACAGAAGAAGGAAAAGTGACTGGTTCTGAGGCAGACCCGACAGAACCCCATGGCAGCCCTGGAACGACTGCACAGAGGACAGGAATTCTGGGAAGGGATGGGGGAGGGGGAACACACATTATCTCATTAAAGGGATAATTATTCATCTTTTTATCTCTTCAGCATGGTTTAAGGTAGATTCATCCTCCTGAGGGGTAGTCGGTTGGCCAGGTGACTGGCCAGCTGAACTTGGAAGAGACAATGGCACGTCTCCACCCAGAGGGAGACTCCATTCTTACTGTAGCAGTGAGGGCAGCAGCAGAGGTATGAGTACGTGTCTAGAGGGGGACATGGTGGGGAGCAGAAAAGGCAAAGCGTGTAGGTGATGGGGATAACAAAAGCTGTCGGGGTACAGAATGAGAAAGGTAGAGTCAGATGGCTGTGAAGGTCCAAAGTCAGGCCAGCAGGCGATGATGCATGTCTTTAATACCAGCACTTGGGAGTCAGAGGCAGGCAGATCTCTGTGAGTTCGAGGCCAGCCTGGTCTACAAAGAAAAAAGGAAGGAAGGAAGGAAGGAAGGAAAAGATCTAAGGTTCAAACAGATCACTAGCCCTGGATTCTGGAAGAATACTAGGGAGCTGCTAAGCCTTGGAGGCCAAGGGTCTTGACACCAAGGTTAGGAGCTGTAGCTGGCTGGCACTAACAGCTATTGACTGTTGCCACCATTGCCAAGTGCCAGGAACCCACTGGCAACAAAAGCCTGGATCACTAAACCTCCTATCTGAGTACCTGGACATGACTCTCTAGTTCTCAAGGCTATGAGCATCTACATTTTTCAGGTCCACCCACAAGCCTTTGATACTCAATAGCCTCATGCTACAAAAGCTACTCATTGCTTATAGCCAATATCTATTCAAGTAGGACAAAAGAGCCCTGGCCACATCACTGGTTGACACAACCACCACTTAACTCTGTTGTCCAGCTTTCCCTGTGTGTGGCACGCTCCTGGGGCCTTTATTCATACCTGTTATCCTTCCAACCCCCATAGTGGCGAATCCCTAGCAAAGCTTTTGCAGCCCCCAGTCCCTACCATGAGCTTCTGAAACACTGCAAAGTCCAGCTCCATCAATGCTTGCTCTGTACAGTCAGAGAATGAATGCCTGCCATACTGTGCACTTTGAGTGAGTGAGTTTAATAAGTATACTGCAAGCAAAAATAAAGTAGAGAAGAGAGAGAGATCATTAAATCAGATACTCAAAACATCCTTTGAAAATCAGCCAACGACGTCCCGTCAAGGCAGCCAGCTGGAGGTTCTGACAAAGAGTCCCAGAGAGTCTCCTTGGATGAGGCTTCCAAGTAAAAGAAGAAACCGAATCAGTGAGGCCATCATCACAACAAATGCTCGTAGCATCCTGCAGAAACCCACTGGGGGAGTTGAGGAAGTTGGCTGGCGCTCCCACCATGGCTGAAATGCAGCGGCTGTTTCTCGCGCAGGCGCACTCACATCGTGGCATAAACAACTGTGAACCGTGGTTCGCCCTCTCGCTGTTTTGAAGGACACGGTGCTTTTACTCTTGGGTCATTTTGTTCCCTTCTCTCACAGAGTTCTCTCCCTGTCACAGAGTTTAGGGTGCCAACCCTTCTCCAGAGTAGGCTTCTTGAAGAACACTTGAAATACATGCTTGGGTCTGAGATGGGGCAGGGACAACCCTACTTCCAGAGCCCGCTTCTCAGGGAGCCAACAGCACATGGCATTTTGTTGCTGTGCCCTCTGAAGAAGAGGACACTGTATCCTCAGAGGGAAGGAGACCTGGGAAGCTAAGAGCGATGCACACTGTATACTCACTCAGGAGAGGGAATAGAAAGGCCTCGCGCGTGCCTTCTTCAGCCCTCTGTTCTGTGGTGTTGCTGTTGTTGCCACTACTATTGCTTAATGTGGTTTTTTTGTTTGTTTGTTTGTTTGTTTTTAATTTTGAGACAAGTTTCCATTTCTCCACAGTCTAGACTGGCCTAGAACTCATGGTAATCCTGCTGCCTCAGCCTCTCGGGCACTGAGATTACAGGTGGGAGCCAAAACTTGGCTTCATGCTTTTTTATGAAGAAATAACCCCACTCATGAAGGTGGAGCCCACACGGCTTATTCCCCTCTTTAGAGCATGCCTCTTAATGCTTGACTAGGGAATAAGTTTCACCATGAGTTTACAAGGACACAGCAGTCTTCCAGCTTTGTGCTCTTTTCTTTACCTAAGTCCAGCAGTGCTCCCAGAGGGACAATCCATCAGAAGCCACACGCCCAGAGGAACTCTGATTCCTCCTCCCGCAGCAACCAGCGATGCCAGAAACTCCTCTACTTCACGAGCCCCTTCCCAACCCAGGACAGGATTCTGACCAGCCCACGTCTCCTTGAGCTGTGAAGCTTCTGGTTTTCCCTCAGGTACACGGCCTTGGGCTTGCTCATATTCTTCCTGGGAGGAGAGCTATTTTTGCAGGGTTCTCTTGGGCCATCTCTTTCCCCGGCCACACCAATCTTCTAGGCTACACTAATTCTGTGATACGTTTATCTAATTATTCTTTATCAATAAAAAATTGGGAGTCAAGACCTAGCTGCTGCCAAGGACCATGTTGGGGTCCATGGTTCTACCATGGCTGGGGTCTGTGCTGAAGTCCAGGTCCTGAATTGCCACCAAAGGTCACATAAAGGTCCACGGTCAGGGCCACAACCTGAGGCCTTGGCGGTGTCTGGTGGTCATATGGCTACCAGAACCATTCCCACATAAGGGGCCATTTCTTCCACACAGAGCCAGGATGTTGTCTGGGACCAAGTTGCAGCCAAAGGCCATGTCTGGGTCTGTGGTCCAGATACAACTGGGGTCTGTGTGGATGTCTGTGGCCTGTGTCACCTCAGGAGGCCTTAGGAACCATGCAAGATGAGATCAGCGCCATGCTGAGCCCATCCCGCCTTTCGCTGGCCCTGGGAAAGCTGGCCTTGCCTGGCCGCTACAGCAAGAAAGCTGGCCCCTGCTTGTTGAAAAGATGGCCCCCACCCCATACCACCGGCCAGGATGAACCGACCCTCAGTGCATGCATGTGTAAGAGGGCAGACTCCATCACCTTGCCCTAGGCAGGTGGTCCCAGGGGCCTGGACTGACCAGCTTGGCTGCCACCCCAGGCCCACAGTCAGGCCTTGGGTTGGCCAACGATAGCACCTACCCCATTTTGGACCTGCTGGAGCTGTTAAGGGACTAGTCCTGTAGAACAATACCTGCAAGATCACCAAGACTCATGGCAGCCACAGGATGTCCTAGAGCAGTTCTAGTGAGGATCCAGAGATGGTGGGGTACCAGAAACCAGAAGCCTTGAACTAGACCAATGACTCACTGGCAATGAACATTTGCCAGTAAAACTGATGGGACAAAGAGGTATCCTATAGGTCACACTGAAGCCTCCAATGCCACCAGAATTAATGAAGAGGTGATGGAGAGGCAGGAAAGAAGGAGAAGCAGAGATTTTTCTGTTGTTGTGTATTTTGTTTTGTTTTGGGGGTTTTGTTTGTTTTTTATTTTGTTTGCTTGCTTTGATTTGTTTTCTTTTGTTGGGGGGATTGCAGCAGGGATGAGGGGAGGGTATGGGGGGACCAGGAGGTGAGCAGAACTGGGGAGCATGATGTGAAACTCCCAAAGAGTCAATAAAGATGTTAAAAAATACTATAAAAAAAATCAGGACTCAGATATCAGCGTAAGAGCCTAAATGATCAGAGAAGTGGCAGAGAAGCCACCAGAGAGCTCCTCTCTTTCCCATTCCTCCATCCAAAAGGGCTGAGATCTTCTCATCCCCATCTTACTACATCCTTTCTCCTATCTGTCCTCAGCCCTCCAAAACCTCTATGGTTAATTTTGGTCAGCTAATGGCTAGCTCCGTTAAGACTCAAAGCAAACTTTATTGTCAGAATGTGATTGAAATATATCATGACAATTCTGTGTATCGCTCTACGGTTTCTCTACTAATGCTCCGGGTTAGAAACCTCATCACAGTTTGATCCAACAAGGTGGGGCCACTCGCAAGTGTGGGTTTTGATGCCAGGGGTTTATCCTGAGAACGAGAATGCTCTTAGCTCCTTCCCTGATGCTCTCTGGTAAACTAACAGATGAAACTAACACACTCGTGTTAATTACTTCCAATCCAGACCTCCTGTTGCTGCTGAGGCTTCAACCTCCTCACAGTCTGTTTTGAATTAAGTTGGGTCCTCTGAGGGCAAGCCAGGCGCTTTTTGTCTCTCCCTTTAATGAAATCTCTAAGCCACAAACCTGGAGCTGCGGAATTGGAAGTGGCCTGCTTCTCTTGTGAGTAGCACCTCGCTTTAAGCAAATGACAGGGCGGAAGTGGTCACCTCTGGCCTCCTTGGCTGGCCTCCTATCATGAAACCCTCTCCCTAGCAAGGAGCTGGGGACCAGATGATTGGAGCCTTTGTATTTGTGATCTTTCTACTATGGAATCTTAACCCTTTAGGCGGATGCTGAGCAGAAGAGAGAGCATTTGGTCTTTTCGCTGTACTCACCTGGGCTTCAGCATGTGGCCTAGAAGACGGCATGGAGACTTGTGGCAGCACCATTGAGGGCGGAGTTTCTGACACAGATGGGGAGCATGGGAATCAGGGTTCGACCCTCACAGATTCCCACTCCTCTAAACAAGTTTTACTGGTTTTTCTTGAATAAACTCTTCTTTATTTGCTGCCTACCCTTAGGATAATTTCCAGAGTTCTGAGTTTGACTCACCGACTTCACCAGTCTGTTTGCTTGGCTAGGGACCACGCCACTCCTCACCTGTCGCTCAGTGAGTGGAGACCACAGTGGTTGTTGTTTTAAGGTAATAAGAGTGTGGTCATTTGTTTTGTGGCATAGAAAAGTATCATGCAGGGCTGGAGAGATGGCTCAGTGGTTAAGAGCATTGCCTGCTCTTTGTAAAGGTCCTGAGTTCAATTCCCAGCAAACACATGGTGGCTCACAACCATCTGTAATGAGGTCTGGTGATGTGGGAGTGTCATATATCAATCTGTTGATTTCATTGATTAAGCAATAAAGAAACTGCTTGGCTGGCCCTCATAGGTTAAAACATAGGTGGGAGGAGTAAACAGAGCAGAATGCTGGGAGGAAGAGGAAATGAGCTCAGACTCGACAGCTCTGCTCTCTGGAGCAGAGACGCCATGCCCCACTCCTGGGCAGACACACGCGATGAAGCTCCGACCCAGGATGGACATAGGCTAGAATCTTCCCGGTAAGACCGGTGCTCACAGATTATTAGAGATGGGTTGATCGGGATATCAGAATTAGCCTGTAAGGGCTAGAGCTAAAGGGCCAAGCAGTGTTTAAAAGAATACAGTTTCCGTGTAATTATTTCGGGTAAAGCTAGCCGGGTGGCGGGACACAGCCCCGCAGCTCTTATTACTACAGTCTGGTGCCCTCTTCTGGCCACCAGACATACTAACAGAATATTGTATGCATAATAAATAAATATTAAAAAAAGAAAAGTATCGTGCAGAGGACTAGAGTTCCCCATTGAAGGGAAATTGATATAAGCAAGCACTGAAATAAGGTTATAAGTAGGCTAAGTTGAAAGAACAATACCTACAGTTAGTGGGGCTGCGGATGTAGCGCGATGCTTGTCCAGTGCACACATCTCTAGCACTGTGCATAGCAAGTGTGGTGATACTCACTTGGAATCCCAGTGCTCTGTGTCAGATGTGGAAGCAGAGGGCCAGAAGTTCCAAGGTCACCTGCTACACAGTGAGTTCGGGCTGCTCTGGGAGATCTTGTCTCAAAAAGATAAAAATAATACTGATCGTCTTATTTTAAAAATGAAATATTTTAAAACACTATTTTAGAATGCTGAACAGTCAGTATTGAAAACACTGCCACCTGTTGGGAGTAGACATTAGTCACAGGCAAAAGCATTGTGTTTGCTGTGTGACTTACTTTTGCTGGGATAAAATGCATGACAGAAACAACTTTTTTATTAATATTTCAGATAAAGAGACAACTTAAGAAAGGTTTATATTGGCTCATGGGGTCAGAAGGTCATAGTTCAGCATGGCAAAGCAAAGCATCTCAGTCCTTAGTGGTGGACAGTGTGGTAGTAACTTGTTCCCATGGCCACTGACTAGTAGGTAGAGGAAAAACAGGCTAGAACCTGAAGTAGATATAACCTCCAACGGCATGTGTGTAGTGACCTACCTCAGCCAGCTAGACACTATTGTTTTGTGTTTGTTTGTTTTTGGCTTTTTGAGACGGGGTTTCTCTGTAGCTTTGGAGCCTGTCCTGGAACTAGCTCTTGTAGACCAGGCTGGCCTTGAACTCACGGAGATCCGCCTGCCTCTGCCTCCAGAGTGCTGGGATTAAAGGCGTGCGCCACCACCGCCCAACTGGACACTATTGTGTGAAAGCTGTATAGTGCATTTAGTTCAGTGTCACAGGCTTTCTCTTAGACCACCAACCAGCTCCTAATCATGACACAGAGACTTAATATTGGTTAGGAATGATTGGCCTTAGCTTATGCTTGTTTCTTGATAGTTCTTTTTATTATTATTTTTTATAAGATTTATTTATTTATTATGTATACAGTCTTCCAAGCTCTGGGTTTTCAAGCATGTGCCACATCCTGCACAGGGCCCCTTTTATAACAGCTTTGGTCAGTGGCCTCCAGGTGCCTGGGTGACAGAAAGAGGGAAATGCTTTTCCAGGTCCTTTCCATCTCAGCATCCCGAGACCGCTTCTTTTCAGACACTCTCTCCTTTCTTGTCTTTTTCTTTGTATTATTGGGGATTAAACCAGGGGCTTGCATGTACTGGTCAAATGCTCTACTACCCAACTATACCTCTAACCCAGATATTTTCTTCTCCAGAGAAGATCTTTCTAATGCATTTGAATGTGGGCACCTTGGGTCCCTCCAGGACCTTTTTAGTGTCCTGGTGCAAGGTCAGGTTTTCTTTAACAGAACTAACAATCCTAATGACAGTCACCTTATACCTGAAGCTTTAAATGTGCCATGCTCCTTTCCTTACCAAATAGCATGCCTTTACATCTTTTTGGTTACTATAAACCCTGCTAAATGCAGACATCATCAACCGCGACACAGTTAGAATGTATACTGTCTTGCTATGCTCTGCTGATGAATGAATTCATTACTTTTAAATTCAACTCACACAAAATTAAGGACATAGGTAAAATGTAACCAGATTTTTTTTATTTTTATTTTTTTTTTTGGCCAGAGGTAACACAAATGGTCTCTACTTCAATTCCTGATAGAGTCCTTACTACTATCTTAACTTCATGAACAATTTTACTACCCATATTTCTGGTGCTAGTCTGGTCTTCTGAACTTCCACAAGAATGGTTCACTAGGGGAGCTGGAGAAATAGCTCAGAGGTTAAGGGGAGCTGGAGAAATGGCTCAGAGGTTAAGAACACTGATTGTTCTTCCAGAGGTCCTGAGTTCAATTCCCAGCAACCACATGGTGGCTCACAACCATCTGTAACGAAATCTGGTGCCCTCTTCTGGCCTGTAGGCATACATGCAGACAGAACACTTTAAAAACAAAATAAATCTTTGGGGCTGAAGAGATGGCTCAGAGGTTAAGAGCATTGCCTGCTCTTCCAAAGGTCCTGAGTTCAATTCCCAGCAACCACATGGTGGCTCACAACCATGTGTAATGGGGTCTGGTGCCCTCTTCTGGCCTGCAGGCATACACACAGACAGAATATTGTATACATAATAAATAAGTAAATATAAAAAAAAAAAGAATGGTTCACTAAGTTCTGCTTATAGTACTCTAGGACTATATTCATATATATTCAATATATTCATATTTGTATTCCTCCTACAGTCTAGTTCCAAGGCCTAAAAGACCAAATGGTTGAGTTTATACATCAATGACACCACTCCTTGGTACTTGTGGTGGTTTGAAAGAAAATGGCCCCAAAGGAAGTGGCCCTATTGGGAGGTGTGGTTTTGTTGGAGTAGATACAGCCATGTTGGAGGAAGTGTATCACTGTGGAGATGAGCTCTGAGGTCTCATATATGCTCAGTGAGACAGACCTCTTCCTGTTGCCTGCAAGCTGTAAGACTCTAAACTATTTCTCCAGTACCATGTCTGCCTGAGTGCCACCATGTCCCACCATGATGATAACGGACTGAAGCTGCCACCTCAGTGAAATGTTTTCCTTTTTAAGAGTTGCTGTGGTCATGTGCCATAGCAAAAGGAACCCTAACCAAGACAGTATTGTTTTCTACAGTCATTCCTTTTCCCATCACTGTGACAAAATGCCAGTTAGAAACACCTCAAGGAAAAAAAGACTTGTTTGAGCTCACATTTTCAGAGAGTCAGAATCCCCTCAAAGAGGGAAAGAAAAAACGGGTTTGTTCCATGGCAGTGAAGGTGTGTGACAGGAGCTGGTTAGCAGGGCTGTTGATGAAGAGGCAGAGGAAATAGGCCAAATCAAAGCAAGTAAAACTCCAAAGGCAAACCCATAGTGACCTCCTTCTGTCGTCCAGACCGTACCTCCTCTGTGGCCCACAACAGTGCCACAAGGTTAGGGACTAGGCAAGCAAAACACAAACCTGCAGGGGACACCAGATTCAAACCATGACTTACATTCTTAGAAGGTGAAATTAGCCTGGTTAAGTGAGCCAAATTAAACATTCTGGAAGAAGCTAAGGCTTAATTCTCGTAATGCATAAAATAGCAAAACCCTAAATGGATATTCACTTACCAAAAATGTTCAATAAGTACTCCTTTAACTAGATAGACACCCTGGTGTGTTTACATTGTCGTATTTAACTAGCTGCCAAAGAAACTTTGTGAAGCCAGAGGAATTTCTCCAGGAAGAGAGATAAGAGTCTATATATTGACATTTAGCCATGAATGCAGATTAAGCATGTCTGAAATCAAAATATATTGAATGGGAAAGTAGGATTTACATAACAGCGTCCAAGAATGCTATGAATGATGGGATAGTTGTGATCTTTAGTAATATGATTTGAGGCTAAATCCCAGGATGCTTTTCGTCTAGCTTAACATCGCTCTGAGAAGTTCTGTACTTGAAGAATATTGCAGCTGCGCTGGACTTCATCCAGCTCAGGCTAACATCTTCTGTAATCCGTCCTACATCTAATGAAGCCTCCCGAGGCTTCTTACGGTGATTAAATGCTAGCTGAGGCCTTGCCAAAGCCACTTAGCAGAGAACTGGCACAGCAGGTTTCCAGTAACTGAGTGGCCACAGGCAGTACGAGCTAAGAGCAGAATCAAGCTCTGTGGAAAATACATCGCATTTGACAAAGAGAGACAAAGAGAGTCGGCACTCCCTCTGGCGTGAGCATGTCTGTGGTCAAGGCATCCCCATGTCATGTTCCCCGGAGGTAAACAACCTGCCACTGGGGCCTCATTTTCCATCTCTAATTCCATGTTGTGCCTCCAAAGAACTCTAAGGGGTTTTTATCTTCTCTGCCATCTTTCCTCTTAGCGAGGGGAATCAAGTCATCCACTCTTCCCGCAAATTATTTGGAGTAGCAAGATCAATTGGGGCAAAATAAAATCTCTTCCAAAACAAATAGTGTCAAGTCTTTTCTTTAAAACTTTCTGTAGGGTATCACATCCTTAGAAATAGATCATAACTCTGGAAAGATCTTCTATAACAATTAGAATAAGGAGACAAGATTAGATCCCGATGGAGCCAGAATCCAGGTTATGCTGTTCCGTGCTTCATAGGGAAGAAAGGCCCTTTCATGAAATTCTCTTCCTGTTTGAAAAGGGTTGCCTGCCTTAGAGTCAGGATGGATCAGGGATTCTGCAGATCTGAGGGCTTTGGTTGTGGTTCACAGCTGGCCAAACCAGACAAACAGAACCTAGGAATGAGAAAGGGCTGTTGGTATCATTTTGGTAACCAGTCAGTCCATGTCAAGGTTAGCAATAACAGAAAGACTTGTGTTGATCCATGTTCTGTTGTTACACAGAATCTGAGTCTGGATAGTCTGGTTTCTTAGGCTCACAGTTCAGGGGCTCAAGAGCATGGAATGACTTCTGCTTAGCTCTGGCGTGAGATCACAGAAAATCACATCACAGTGGTGGCAGCCGAGACAAGAGTGGCAAATGGCACATGCAGAGAAGCATTCTGGAGAGGTGCCAAGTTCTCTTATGACAATCCATTCCTGTAGGAACTAATCCAGTCCCAGGAGGCATGCATGAATCCTTTCCGTGGATGGAACCGAAGACCTAGTTACCTTCTGCATCAGTTACTTTTCTATTACTGAAACAAAACACTGTAACTAAGGAAATTTATAGAAGGAAGGTTTTGTTTGGGGCTTAAGGTTCCAGAGGGGTGAGAGTCCATCACCATAAAGGTGTGTAAGCATTACAGTGCGCGTGAACATGGCAGCAGGGACAGCTGAGAGTTCACATCTCTAGTCACAGGCAGTGACTAACACACTATAAACAATACATGGCTCCAGGAAGGCTTCATTTCCTAAACCTACCCAAACAGTATCACCAACTGGGGACCAAGTATTTGGGATATCCGAGAATATGGAGGACATCTCACCATACCTTTGTGATGACATTCCATCATCTTAACCCTGCAAAGCTGGGGGTAGGGATGTTCAACACTCCTAGCACATAAACCTTTGGTGGACACAATTAAGTCCTATCAAACTACAGCAAGAGTCTAACTCTGACAGGATTAGAAAGTCTAGATCAATTGCATATGTGTTGAATCTAGAGGTGCTCAGGAGAACACAGACTTGGGGTCTTAGAAACCTGAGTAATGAAGTACACACAAGGCAAAGGGTATAAGCAGAGGCTGCTTGTTCGTTTCCCTGTCACTCAGACCCAAATAATCACACAGAAACTATAGTACTTACAACACAGATTGGCCTATTAGCTCCCGCTTCTTATTAACTAACTCTTACATCTTAAATTAACCCATTTCTATTAATCTGTGTATTGCCACGAGGCTGTGCCTTACTGGTGGGGGTCTGGGTCCTTCTCCTATGGCAGCTACATGGTATCTCCTGACTCCACCTACTCTATCTCCATATCTCTGTTTGGATTTCCCACCTGGTTTTATTCTGCCCTGCCCTAGGATGAAGCAGCTTCTTTATTAGCCAATGGTAATAAAACATATTCACAGCACACAGAGGGGAATCCCTCATTAGGGGGATTAAAGAAACTCATCTCAAGAAAGCTCAGGAGAACTTAATTCTATTCCATTAATATTTGCTGAAGGGTAATAAAACATATGAGGGTAATAAAAAATACATATGAGATGGCTCAGTAGATAGCATGCTTGCCATACAGGCATGGGCACCAGAGTTCAGATTCCCTGGGCAGACATGGCAGCTGCAGGTGATCCCAGCACTTAGAAGACAGAGTCAGGAGTTCCCAGGGAAAAGCCGACACCTAGACTAGCCAGAGTTGGTGATCTCTGGGTTGAACAAGAGACCCTGCCTCTAGAAATAAAGGGAAGAGCCACTGAGGAAGACTCCTAACATAAACACAAACACACACATACATGCATGTATGCATGCATGCACAATGCACTCCCCTAAACATGCACATATACACATATGAGAACAACCATATGTATGTGTGTTGTGGGAATGTGTATGTGTGTGTGTATGTATGATATCAAGATGATAACTCAATGCTGTAAGACTGGACATATGCATCTTTTTCCACTGACTCCCCAAACCCTAGTGAAACAAAAATAATGCAAATCATTCATAGCCATATAGTCATAAGAATGAGCCAGTGGCGGTAGGGCAGAAACTCAACATTTCTGAAAATGGAAATGATGTATAAGTTCCAGATGAGCCAGCAGACATGAGAAGAGAGAAAGCTAAGCCTGGAGCTAAAAGGCCAACAGATTCCGAAGCTTGTGATTTGAAAAAGGCTGCTTTGGGGAGTAGGAGTGAAGATGTAGCTAACACTAAGGCATTAGATAAAAATACGTATGCTCAAGTGCCCATGTTTGTAAGCATGTGCATGGAGACCAAGCATGTGCACGAAGCCCAGGGACAGATAGCCGGTTCTGCTCTATTGCTATCCACCATACTCCTTTTCAGTGGCAAACAGACAAGGACATCAATGGTCAGGAAAGATGAACACAAGCAGGGCAGTGGAGACAGGATGGCCTTTCCCACAGTGTGTGCTGGAGCAAACTGGAGAGTCACATGCTGAGAGGGAAATTGACACAGCCACCCAGACTCACAGCCTTTACAAAACGTAACTCTACACGGATCACAGATTGCAGCGTATAATGGAAAACGATGAAACCCCTAGAAGATAGCACAGGTGAAAAGCAAGTGCCCTTGGGGTGACAATGACTTTCAGATCCTGGTATTTACTCAGAGGAGCTGAAACCTAATCTCTGCACAGAAATCTGCATGTGACTATTTATATCAGCTCGCATGGGTATTTATAGCAGCCGTATTCACAATACCAGAACATGGGAGCAACCAAAATGCCTTGGGTGCCGGGATGAACACACAAATATCACACAGTGGTGGTTATTCAGCACTGAAAATGCGTGCACTATCAAGGCTTGAAGAGACATCGAGGAACCTTAAATACACATCACTCAATGAGCAAAGCCATCTCTCCGAAAAGAGTGCATGGTGTTCCATACACGACATCCTGGATAACACAAAGGTATGGAGACAGCAAAACCATTAATAGTGAGTAAGAGTTCAGGATGAGAGAGGGGTAAAAGTTATAATGGGGAACACTTGGGACTTGGGGCAGAAGAAATTATCTTTGTGAGAATAGCATGACAATGTCATTATACATTTGTTCAGGTCACAAGGGGACTCTGATGTGGCAGTGTGACAATTGGTGGAGGATACTGGTAAGGTCTGGAGCTGTGTGTGTATCAGGTAGGAAGTGTATGGAAATCGTACTTGCTGCAAAAATCTTTCTGTGAACCTAAAACTGCTCGAAGGTAACAGCTGTTGTCCCACCCACCCCCACGAAAAGGAAAAGTATCAGCTCAGGACCCCTAAGGTCAAATTTTCAGACCAAGTTCTCAGCACAAAGGAGATTTATTTGCCCCAGAGGGTCAGAACTAGGGTCACTGGGCTTTAGTGGCAAGTGCTTTTGTCTGCTGATCCATCTTGCATTATTATAACACTATCAGTTGGTCTTATAATCCAGTATCTGCATCTGGCAGCTCAGATCCCACACATCAGCCTGCTACAGGGTTTCCTTTTCCAGAAACATAGGCATGAGTCACAGGTTTCTCATATCCTTGCTTTCCAAATGTAGTGGCTTGCTCAGTCAAAGCTGCTGATTTTGATGCAATTTTGATATCACATTCTGTCTCCAGGATTTTGTTGCTGTGAAGAGACACCATGATCACAGCAACTCTTATAAAAAGAAAACATGAAACTGGAGATGTCTTACAGTTCAGAGGTTTAGCCCATTGCCTTCATGGTGGGAAGCATGGTGCTGGAGAGGTAGCTGAGTGTTTTATATCCAGATCCAAAGGCAGCAGGAAGAGACTGTGAGCCACTAAGCCTGGCTTGAGCTTCTGACACCCCCAGAGACATTCCTACTCCAGGAAAGCCACACCTCTTAATAGTGCTGGTCCCTATAGGCCTGTGGGGGCCATTTAAGAAACAGAACAAGGGCTAGAGAGATGGTTCGGAGGTTAAGAGCACTGGCTGCTCTTCCAGAGGTCTTGAGTTCAATTCTCAGCAATCACAAGGCTCACAACCATCTGTAATGAAATATGGAGCCCTCTTCTGACCTGCAAGAATAACACTGTATACCTAATGAATTAAAAAAAAGAAAGAAAGAAAGAAAGAAAGAAAGAAAGAAAGAAACAGAACAAGCAACACCTGTCCTCATCTGAATCCTGGAGATGCATACATAGTTCACACAAAAAAAAAATTTCAGATCTCACCAAGAGATCCATTCCCATGGGTGATGGAGAACTGAGCATCCACAGAGCTCATCTTGTGATTGAGGAGCCCTACTTGACTGTGCATGACAACAGATCCTACTAACAGCAGCCAGTTCCCACCAGAGCCTCTTCTTTTCCTCTCCATGGAGACTGTACTCTACACCTGTATGATAGAAGTCAGCCTACCCATGAGCACCCCCTACTGGCCAGCTTCTGAGCAGGTCTTAAAATGCCTTCCTTCCTGGGCTGCAGAGACAGCAGCAGTAGTTAAGAGGTCACATACCAGCACCCACATCAAGTGACTCACAATTCCCTGTACTCCAGCTCCAGAGGGATCCCAACACCTCTGGCCTCTGCAGGCACCTGTACCTGTGTGCTCATACCTACAGACGTGCATATGCGCATACACACTCAGAGATTTTTTTTAAAAGAATGCATCTCCTTCCTGTGCACACAAGGAGGAGCATCAACTAAGTCTACCTAATTCACCATTCACCCTTAGGGATATCTTGCCATGCTGGCAATTTCTGTGGTTCACAGGTGTCACAGCTAGGTAGAAGGAGACAGCTAGGTAGAAGAACTCCCTCTATCTAGGAAGAGGCTTTCAGGTCACATCTCTCAGGCCCTCTGACTCCTGGGTTAAGTTATCTGGGTCAGTGCTGGAGGGTGTTGCTCTACTTGAGAAGATCTTCTCCCCTCTCTTAATCCTTCCTTAATGGTCTCTCAGGCCTGCTCAGAAGCAGGCCTCCTAGCTGATTCCAGATACTATGAAGTTGACCATCAAGGTCAGTCACCACAAGTTATATTGCCTTTGTGCCAGGACAATGTCAAACAGAAGGCAGTAGGCAAAAGGACTTCTATTCCCTGTAAGCCCCCACTACCCTACACATTCCAAGTAGGCACGGAAGAGTTAAAAATGCAAACCACCGAAACTCGTTTCCTGATAGTCTTTGCATTCATTCACCCTCGGAAGCTGAGAACTGATACTTTTTTCTTTTTTTCCTGGTTGGGAAAGAGTGAAGAACACTGTGGAGCAGAAATGACGTCAGGACCCAGAGGCTGTGGCCAGCTGCTGGGGCCAGCCTGGAATCTTACACAATCACAGGAGATGGAACAGGCAGCTTTGCTAGACATCATAGTGGGCGTCTGCCCTCAGGGAGGGTTTGAATTCCTTGCCACATCTTCCAAGTCCACTGGACCACAACGGGATCAGGAACTCATCAATTATAGGCATGTGAGATCGTAGCACATTTTCCGAAGTGCCTCTTGTTTTTCAAGCCCTGTGTTTCCAGAACTGATAAATTTCACTTCTTACTGGAAGGTGAGAGAAATGAAAAAGCTGCATGGACACATTCAGGTTGAGTAGGGGCCTGTGCCTTCCAAGCGCATGGCTACAGAGGCCTCCCTCGGTCTTGCCTGTTTTTCTCTCCAGGGCTGCGGCTATGCCTTCTCTCCCAGATGCATGGTTGCTGACCATAATGCCTTGGAGCTGCCTGGGTGAGGGACTCATCGGTTGTTCTCACAGATTCTTCATGGAAGTTAGTCACCAGAAAGACCAAGGCATGGGTGAAACATAGAACTTCCAGTCCACTTCCCAGCCTTCGAGACAGAGAGCAGGGAAGACTGAATTAGTGATTGATTGTGTCTACATAATGGAGCCTCCATAGACACCCCTAAAATATGGGGTTCAAGAGACTTCCAGATTCTTGAATGTGTCCATGTGTCAAAAGAGCAGTGTACTCTACCTCCACAGGGACAGAGGTTCCTGCTTTAGGAATCTTTCTGGACCTTCTCTGCACTTTTTCATATGACTAAAATGTCCTTTGTCGTAATTGGCCATAGTAAGTCAACTCTTCCCTTAGTTCTATGAACAGATCTAGAAAATGACTGAACCCATGGAGGGGGTCAAAGATTTGTAGCCAAGGTAGGCACAGGTTATGTGTAACTTGGGAACCCAGTATTTGCAAGTGTCAGCTAACATGAATGGGAAGTGTTAGTGGACTGTACCCTTCGCCTTGGGATTGTTGCTAACTTTGACTAATAATATCATTGAGTTGAACTAGGCATCCAAATGGTCTCAGAGACTTGGCTGGTATTTCTTCTTCCAAGAGCATGGATCTTGTCAAAGTAGACTCCACCCTCATGACTCCGTTCATGTTTAATGAGTTTCCAAAGGGAGGCCTCATCGCCAATATCATCACAGTAGGCTCTAGGGAATTCAGATGTGCATTTTTTTCCTGTGGTATAGGGGTGAATGTGGGCACACAGTTCAGCTGCAGTAGATGGCAGACATGGGCTTGGGGACTCTTGCTAAGACATTAAAACGTCACATCAATGACTTTCCCCAGACCAGCTGGCATGTCGCTGAAGGACAGATAGATTCTGCACATAACGGAGTGCGTCCATCTTTTTAGTCATTCAATTCTGAGCACACACCCAGGAGAAGGATCTAGAACTGATGCTGTAGGAAGTAGACAGGAGTAAAGAGAATTCTATTGTGCTGGAGTGTCCTGGACTAGGGGAACTGGAAGGTACTCTAGGAGCCCAGAGGAGGAACAACCGTGACAGCGGACTATGTGAGGAAAAAACAGGGTGCCTGGAAGTGGGTGGTGCCTGGACTGAGCAGTGGCAAGGTGAGGCCAATCTAGACCGGAAGTGCCCCCCTGGCTGAGAAGAAAGTGTATGTCTATGCTGGAGATGTGGGAAAAGCCATGAGCCCTCTAGGCACTGCCTCAGACTCAGAGCCCAGAGTCCCATCGAGGCAAGCTCAGAGAAGCCACTCAGGGTCAGGTCACAGAGAGGGTGAATTTCACCCTGGAGGATTCTGAGCAGGTGGATGACAGGATGAAATTTACAGACAGAAGGATTAACCAGACTGTGAAGGGGAAGGCTACAAGAAGGGAGGAGGAGCTATAACAGGGTGGTAAGCTAGGAGGTTAACTGTGTTCTGAGCAGTAGTACTTGGAGGACCCGTGATCCAGGCAGGGGAAGGAAGAGACTTCTGTGATGCAGGAGGAAGAGATGTCAGGACATAGATGAAGGAGGAAAGGTATCTTAGGGGTTCTGTTGCTGTGATGAAACACCTTGACCAAAAGCAACTTGGTGAGGAAAGGGTTATTTCACTCACAGTTCTGTATAACATTGGCCATCAGAAGCAGTGATGGACAGGATCTCAAGTAGGGCAGGATCCTGGAGGCAGGAGCTGATACAGGGGCCATGGAGGGGTGCTGCTTACTGACTTGCTTCCCATGGCTACTCAGCCTGCTTTCTTATAGAACCCAGGACCGCAGTCCAGGGATGGCATCACCTGCAAGGGGCTGGGCCCTCCCCCACTAATTACTAATTAAGAAGATACGTTATAGCTGGATCTTATGGAGGTGTTTCTCAATCGAGGTTCTCTTCTCTCAAATGACTTTAGTTTTTGTCAAGTTGACATAAAACTGTCCAGCACAAAAAGAAGCTCCAGTTCATTATAAATGCATATACTGAAATAAACAACTGTCTCAGGTTAGAGTTGCATTCTAAGACAACTGACTAGCAGGCAAGGGTTTGAGGTTAATGCATCTCACAGGCAATAGTGCTAAGTTTGTGATCGAGGTTCAATTACATGTGAGCATCAACATGGCAGCTTACAAATGTCTGCCACTCCAGTTCCAGGAGATCCAACACCCTCACACAGACATACATGCAGGCAAAACACTAAACAATGCTCAAAATAAAAATTAAAAAAAAGTATTTTAAAAAAAGAAGAAGAAAAAAAAAGAGTACTTGTTGCTCTTGCAGAGGACCTGAGACCTAGCACACAGGTAAGGCAGCTCTCAGTTGCCTGTAACTCTAGTTCCAGGGAATCTGACACCCTCTTCTGCTGTGGGAGCATATTCTGCTCCTTCAGCCAATAGCCTTTAAGATACCAGCCCACTTGAGCATGATCTCTTATACTGTAAAAGCAGCCTTAAATGTGCTGGCTCTTGCTTCTGGCTCCCACTTCCGGCTGCTAGACTCTGTTCCTGTTTGCTCAGAGGACTGTTGTCTAGGACAGTGATCTGTAAGTTTTCCCCTTAAATAAATAACACTTCTATTATTCATAATTCTGAAGTGGTGTTGGATTGTTTTGTGACTTATGTCATCACTCTTCTGGCCTTGGAGGGCACCTGAACACAGACACACACACACACACACACACACACACATAAAAAATAAAAAACAAAAACCAGCCTGACATGGTGGCATGGGCCTTTAATCTCAATACTCGGGAGTCAGAGACAAGTAGATCTCTGTGACTCTGAGGCTAGCCTCATCTATGAGTTTCAGGCCAGCCAGGACTACAAGCAAGAACTATCTCAATACTAAATAAATAATAAATAAATAAATGGGGTGGTGAGAGAAGATACTATGCTTCCATGCTTCGAAGAGAGTGATGTAAAATGGGAAGACCCTGGGAATGGAGGTGTGTTTGTGTGCTTGTGTGCATGTATGTTTGAAGCAAGAGATTTTTGAGTATATTTGTTTTAAAGGAATACTAATCTCAACATATGTTTGAATCCTAGTCACATAAATTATTAGTTTTGACCTTAGGCATATTATTTAACTCTTTTCTCCCTCAATTTCCTCACTTGAGAAAATGAAGCTTATCATGATATTTGTAGGAAAACAGACCAATCTGGAAATCACATGTTAAGGGCATAGATCAGATTCAGCAAGGAAAATGTCACATTTTCTTCATAAGTGGAGTCTAGATTTAAAATCACATATGTATGTGTATCACAAAAGGGAAAACGAGGTTTGATCCTAGCAACCCATGTGATAGATGTGTGAGGACTAAATACATGGAAAGCACATGAATCCATGTCAGACACATCAGAAATACTAAATAAGTGCTTGCCATTGCTGTTACCACTTTTTCTTAAAGACCTTTAGAGGAGAGGCAGGTGATTTGGCAGCAGTGTGGGACAGAAGGAGGGGTCTCCAGAGCTTATGGATTGACTTGGCACCTCAGGCAGGAGGACGGACATTTTCTCCTGAGGCCAATGAAACAGGCTAAGGAAGGTTACAGATGCAGATGGATTGGACTTTGAAGGGTGGACACAGCGCAGGAGTCTGTGACTGGCTTTCATATTATCTGAATAGCTGAAATTGTTGGGGAGCAGGTCTCTGTACCACAGAAGCCCGTGAGTTTCCATGACACCTAGTTGGTCTTCTGCCCACCCCCCAATAGGTTTCTCTGCCAACGCAGTTAAGACTGATCAAGCCGAAACAACAAGTTTGAGCAAAGCAACTCCTGGGTGGGTTCTCCAGCTCCAGAGACCAAGGACGGAGTGTAAAACCCAGATCCCGAGTCCCACAAAGACCACCAAGGAGTCTGAATCTGTAAGCAAAAGCAAAGAGCCTTTATTTCCAGCTCAAACTTGGTCTCTCTCTGATGCAGTGGTGAGGGCAGAGAGAGCCAAGGGGTAGGGCTTTTTTTTTTTTAAATCATAGTAGAGGTTCGGAATGAGGGGATTTCCAAGGTTCAGGATCCTGATTGACTGACATTTCTCTTGAGGTATCTTGGCAAAAGAGGAATAGGTGTGTGCTGGGCTCAGGGACATCTTACAATCTTATCTAATGGCTGGAGCGTCAGGGACTTCCCTTTAGATGCTGGCCACCCTTGGATGGTGTCAGTTTATGGCTTTTCCTGGGACCAGGTGCTGCCTGACAGTAAACTGAAATTGGGGCCTACTTTTCAGCTGATTTTTTATTAAGTCTGTCATGGCAGCAGTGTGGCCAAGCAGTTCTGTGCCCCACACGGAGAAGGTGCACGTCTGAACTAAAGCAGGGAGATTATATAGGTTGTAGGCAAGGGGTGATGATGTATCCACAATAAGCTGGGTTTACGTCCAGGTATGATCAAAAGTGAATGCTCAGGAGGGGACTAAGGCTGCTGGAGGCAACTGGGGAGGAAGGTGCAATAGTTGTCAAGAATTCGGAATTGGGCTTTGTGGTGTCTTTTCTTTGTTGGAGATTCTCTGAGAGGGCAGGGTTTGGAGAGAGAGACAGGAAGAAGGGTTTTTGGATCATGTAGGAGCAACCTGGAGCTTCCAACTGAACAACACCCTCTTCTTAGCACTGATTTTCAACAGTTGCTTAGCATACTACAGGGCAAAGAATAAAAAATCAAGTTATCTTGCTTGAAGATGTCAGGTAGTTCTAAACCCAGAAAAGTTTCCCCGACTTCAAAAAGAAATCACGGTGCTGGAGAGATGGCTCAGCAGCTAAGAGCACTGGCTGCTCCTCTGGAGGACCTGAATTCAATTGCCAGCACCCATGGTGGCTCACAATTGTTTGTGACTCTGAAAGACCTGGATAAATCCAGACCCCCCCCCAGCAGAATAAATAGAGCCAAAAATCTAAACAGAGAGAGAGAGAGAGAGAGAGAGAGAGAGAGAGAGAGGAATCAGAAATCTAGATTAGCCGGTTCAGTGACTGTGTTTCAGGAACTAGCTGAAGATAAAGTTAGATTATAATCTTGAGAATAATCTTGAGAAACAGGGAGTTACCCCCTTGTGATTATCACTGGTATTTTCAGAGTTTTCAATGATCACTGGTATTTTCAGAATTTCCCAATGACCCCATCCCTACCCCCTTTGAATTACTGGGTTGTGGTTTCTTCCCTTAAATACCCCTTCTCCCAGCTACTCATCGTTAAACTCCTCCTCTGCGTGGGTTATGAGTCTTGGCCCCAGCACTGGTACTATAAGACTTTAAGACAATCCTGAGCCATTTTTGACAATTCTGAATCCTCTCAGCCTCTGTGCCATAGTGCTTCCCCTCCTCCCCTGGGAAGCAAGGACCTAACAGCTACACTCGCACATACTCAGTTCCTGAACAATTACCCATATACGTACGCTTTGGTTCGGTCCCCTGGGAAACGGGGTCACAATGACCTCTTACCTCATCTGATCTGGCAACAGCTCTCCAGTCAATTATTGGTAATAGCCCTTTCAAATAAGCCAATCAGAATAGTCAAAGAACAACCCCCCTTGCTTCTGTGGCCCCTTTAAAAGTAGACTGTACCCGCTATTCGAGGTCCCTCAGCTTCCCGAATGCTGGGGGACCCTGTCATGACAGAGTTAATAAAATCCTCATGCTTTTGCATTGGCTGTGGTGTGTGAGATGGTCTCTGGGGGCGACTCTTTCTCGGTGTTTGGACGCTAGAATCCAACACAAGGCCACCCTGAGCAACACAAGATCCACGCAGAAACAGATCCAGGTGATGGTGGTTCACACCTTTAATCTCAGCACTAGCGAGGAGTATAAACCAGGATGAGACAGGAAGTTCTCTTTCAGTCTGAGGGTTTCTTAGAGGTAAGAACTCTCTAGTGGCTTGGCTGCTTTGCTTTTCTGATTTTCAGGTTGAACCCCAATGTCTGTCTCTGGGTTTTTAGCAATCGTGCTACAATCCAGTCCCCAGAAAATCCCTGATCTGTAGCCTCTACACAAATCCTGAATGGCTTGGCTCCAAACTCCAAGCCAGCAAAAGAAACACACCCAGAAAATGGGACCAGAGCCAGGGGAAGAGACACTTTGTCTCCGAACCAAGAGTCTGAGAAAAGTCCCCAGACCCTGAAACCAGGACCAAAAGAATGTACTAAGTCACTAGATTCAGAGCCCACCAAAGATATTTGCCCTGATCCCCAAATTAAGGTCAAAAAGGTAAAAGGAAGTAAAGAAAGAAACACAGTTTGGTCTCAGAATTGGAGCCATCTCTACCCCTGACAAAACTAGCCAATCCCTGAGCAGGGAAAACTGACCAATCCCTGAGCCCCTAAAGGCTTGACATTTTCCTCAGGCCTGAAAAGCCCCTTACATCATAGGGGTCAGCCAATCCCAAGCCGGAAGTCTGGAATTCCTCCTCACCCCACTAGGTGGCAGCCAACCACAAGCCCAGAGGCTTGGAATTCCCCAAGACTCTTCCCCTATATAAACCCCTTTGTTCACCTCAGGATCCCTCGCCTACACTATTCTTGTTTATTTTCGGGTGTTGCCTCTTGCTGCTTCTGATGGTTGGAGGAACCCAAGTGAACTCACAATAAAGACTCTTGCTTCTTGCATTGAAGTTGGTCTGGTGGTAGTGATTCCGATTCTGAATTTCCGACATAACAAGACCAGATCCGATGCAAAAGCAAAGAGTCTTTAATTATGAAGTTTGAACCCAGGCCTCTAGTCTGTCCAATGCATCGGTGGAGCAGGAGAGACCCCGGCTGCAGTGGGGTGGGGGTATTTATGGAAACTGTCAGCTGCAGAAAGGTTGCTATACCTGGAGGCCATCCCACCGTTATCAGTAAAATCACGGCCAGAGGCTGCCAGCCAGCTTCTGATGGGTTCCTTACCATAAGTGGGTTCTCTGGCAGCTTCTTCCAGTAATTAGGACAAGGTCAGGGGCTCAGCACAGCCTCCCTAGTCAGGAGCCTGCATCTTGCTGGGTCTTTTTTTGAAGCCTGTTATGACTGCTAAGGGTCGGGAGTAGGGATGTGGGGGGGTGGGTTGGGGGATGAAGATTTGGTCCTTCAGTAGGAATCTGAAGTGAGAGATCTAGTTTCTATAACCTGTCCTCTGACCTCCACATGTGGGTGGCAAAAACATACAGTTTTTTTTTAAAGTAAAATTTCTAAATATCTAATTTTCATTCTCAGCTCCAACATTTCTACATATTTCTAGTTATTTTTAAGGTCACATAAATCTTCAACAAAACATCCTACCTAATGCATGTTCAGAGCAGTGTTTTAGTTTGGGTAGATTTGCCTTCAAAACAGGCACACATTTTAGGGTTTGGGCTAACATCTGTTCTTCCGAAGGCCTGATACTTCCTATAGAACCTTCTCAGCCATTCCTCTGGAAGGTCCCTTCTCTTTGGCATCTGTCAAACCTGGAAGCCCAAGCAGAGCAAGGCGGATTGCACGAACGAACGCGGGAGTTCTGACCCTAGTGCCGCCCCGTAGTCAGCGTGGGATCTTTGAAAGTGCGCGCGTCCTGAAGGCGGCGGCGGTTACTGGAGCCCCAGTAACTGTTCCTGCACTTCCCGGAGCCGCTGTCCCGACAGCTTTGAGCCAGCTGGCGCGTTCTGCCCTGGTGCCAGCCGGCGCGGCGCGACCTTTGAAAACGCCTGAACGCTGCGGCGGTTAGAGCGAGTTCCTGCACCTCCCGGACTAGGTGGGTGTGGCTGTGGTAAGGGAAAGCGTGGTGGACTCGAGGGAGGACAGCGGACGGGAGGAAGACAGTCGCGAGGGGAGGACCCAGGACCCAGAGGACAGCGGCCGAGGAGCTCTGCCGGGAAGGACAGCTGGTAGCGGGTACGCAGTGGGCGGCCGGGGGAGGATCGAGGGAGGACCCAGGGGAAGACAGCGGACAGAGAATTGGGAACCCCCTTGGAACCGTCGCGCAGAGTCTGACCCTGAGCTCCTGGGTCGCGGGGAGTTTGGGGGTTCAGGGAGGAAATCACCGCTTTCTCCATAGAGGACGGGGAAGGACCTCTCAGCGAATGCTTCTGATTTTTAAGCTAAGGCCACAGTAGAAAGGGTAGGGATGTGACCAGGGGCAGTAACCCATTGGGTACAGTCCGTGCCCAGCGTGCATGCAGCCCTGGGTTCCTTCCTCAGGACCAAAAGAGTGCCTGTGGCCCCAGCACTAGGGAGTGGAGACTGAAGACAGGACAGGAATTTGGCTGTGAATTGTTTCCTACACGGGGGAATATTGATTTTTTTTGGAAAATATATTTACATACATACTTGAAAATTCATAGTGGAACCCATAACCTTGTAGAGTTAGCATATCCTAATAAAAGAATACTTTTGAAAAGTCAAGTACTGTTAAAACAATATTATAAAGTTATGGGCAGGAGCGCTGGAGAGTTGATTCAGTAATTAGAGCCCGCACTGCTCTTGGGGGACAGGGCTGACCTGGTTCCCAACACCAGTGAGGAGTGACCCAACAGGTTCCTGTAATTCCATCCTTCACCTCAGGCACCTGTATTGCTGTGCATATACCACCCAACCCCTTGCCACACACAGCTACATAATGAAAAATGAAATGTCAAAAGCAGTTATCAGATTAACCAAGCATGGTGTACGCTTGTGATCTCAGTCCCTTCGGAACTGAAGCAAGAGGGTGTAACATTGGGTATTAGCTGGGTGTACACAGGCTGCTCAAGGCCCGTTAAGCTTGGGTGAAACCCAGATTCAACAGAACAAAACATGACCAGGGCTTAGCAAGTAGATCCACCAGCTCTGTCAGATGTGCCCTTTGAATCCTAAGCCTCAAGGTGACGTGGTTTAAAGTTAATATAGTTACTTAACAGTGAACATCTATGGAAAGTATATGCAGACCTAAGGCAGTACATAGACAAAGGCTCAAACTCAGTCAGGAAGGAAAAATACCATCAGACAACCAGAATGGGTGGGACATAGCATATTTTGATATAAATAGTGTTAAGTGGAAGGTAAGGTAGTTTTGAGTGTTCAGAATGTAAGGGACTATTGGGCCTGGAGAGATGGCTCAGCAGTTAAGAGCTGGCTGCTCTTCCAGAGGACCTGAGTTCAATTCCCAGCAACCGCATGGTAGTTCACAACCGTCTGTAATGAAGTCTGGTGTACACTGTATACATAAGTAAATAAATCTTTAAAAAGAATGTAAGAGAATGTTGGAACATTTAGATCTTGGTATTTTAATCTTTTTTGTTTGTTCAGTTTGTTTTCTTGAGAGAGGGTTTCTTTCTATGCTTATCTTTGGAACCTGTGCTGGAACTCCCTCTGCAGCCCAGGCTGGCCTTGAACTCACAGGGATCTGCCTGCCTCTGCCTCGGAGCGCTGGGATTAAAGGCGTGCACCACCACCACCCGGCTGGTGTTTTAATCTTTTAAAAACATGATGCGTCTTTGTATCCAGTCTTCAAGCTGCAGGAACATGGACATTGATATTCTCCAGGTCACTCTTTGCCAAGAAATTTGCACATGGCTTGTATTCTACAGACTGATTTGTTCCCTCCCTTTCCTGAACTGGGTGCTGAGGGTTGCACCCATTCTCATCTAGGAAATCAGTGATGCCCAATCTCTGTTGATAAGCCCACAAAAATCACGTCTTCAGCTTTGTTCAAGATCTATATTTGGCTACCTGTTTGACCTTTCCTCCAAGATTCAATAAAGCCTTCACAAATGAGCTCCCAATATCCCATACCCTCTTTTTTTTTCATTTGTTCAATCTAGAAAGCCTCCCACTCCCACCCCACCCCCCATTTTTTAAACTTTTTTTTTTTTCCATAGCCACAGTTAAGTTGCCGGGAAATCATGACATTTTTCTGGACAGCTTTAGACATGCGCCATCAATGGAAGCCTATGCGTGGCCTTCTATATCTGGTTTTATTCACTTAGCATGTTTTCTTGGTTCATTTGTGTTGTACATGGCAATACTTCGTTCCTTTGTATGCGGATGCCACACTGTGCTCTGCACTCAACACGTAAGGAGTACTTCTCTTGTGTGTCTGGACTGTTGGGAGTGTTGCTGTTTGGATGCAGTTTTCTACTTTTGTTTTGTTTGAGGCAGGGTCTCACTGTTGCCCAAGCTGGTTTTAGCCTCCAAGTGCTGGTATTAGAGGTACACATATAGGCTTGTCTTAAAGGAAAACGAGACCTGTTTGTAACCTCCTGAGAAGTGTGAGGGAAACATACTGCTTACCTTATGTTTTGGCACTGGGAATGGAACTCATGGCCATGTGCATGCTAGGCTAACACTCTCCCTCTGCGCTGCATTCCCAGCTCTTATTTATTTTTTTGAACTAGGTATTTTTTAATTTAAGTTTGTATTTTTAAAGTTTTTCTTTTTTTTTTTTTAAGCCAGGTGGTGGTGTCACACACCTTTAATCCCAGCACTCAGGAGGCAGAGACAGGCAGATCTCTGTGAGTTAGAAGTCAGCCTGGTCTACAGAGCAAGTTTCAGGACAGCTAGGACTACAAAGAGAAACCCTATCTTGAAAAACCATATACATATATATGTAAATAAGTGTAATTAATTTTTTATATAAAATGTTATATACACACACACACACATATATATACACACACACACATATGTTGAATACATATGTTGAATATGTGTGTGGGCAGGTGTGTGCCACAGTGTGTGTGGAGGTCAGAAGACATCTTGTGGGAATTGGTTTTCTGTACTATATGGGTTTCAGGAATCGAACTCAAGTTGGCCGGCTTGGCAGCAAGTGCCTTTTCCTTCTGAGCTTTATCTCTGGCCTCTAAGTATACATTTTATAGTTAAAACCACAACCCCTAGTCACTGGTAGTATGAGTATTACATGAGTAAGTAATTGTATCTCTGGGTTTCAATTTTACCATTGTAAATAAAATTGGATGAAGTATTTGCTGAGGTTATTTTCAGTTCTCAAATTGTATATTTCCATGATAAAGTGATGTTATGGGATTCTTCTGAGTGTTGTTCTTTATAGCTGCTTAATAACTTAGCTTGTTTTCATTATAGGACCTAAAGTGATTGCTACAATGGAAGGAATTAATGATTTCAAGACACCAAACAAATTGTCTGAAAAAAGGAAATCTGGTAAGATTGCAGAAGTAAGACCTTTTCTTGTTGCTGTTTCTACTAGAAAAGTTTTAGTGTTTGCTCCTTGACATTGTCTGTGAACAGTCATGGCATTGGTTATTATAACCACACTAACCATAACGGAGCTTCTAATAGTGTGGGCTAGACTTTCTGTCGATGGCGTGGTCATTCTTGATTTTAGGTTCTTTCTGGTAATGGCCTTCTGACTTGAACCAGACGTTAGCAGGCATCAGTTCTCCCCTTCCAGGAGGAGATTCCTAGGATTCCTCCAGGAGTCAAACATTGATTGCATAGCAAGCATTTTCACCTGTTGATGCCTCTTAAAGATTGTTTAGGATATTTTTTGTTTGTTTATATTTTTCCAGACAGGGTTTATCTGTGTAGTCCTGACTGTCCTGGAACTGCTCTGTAGATCAGGCTGGCCCTGAACTTAGAGATCCTTCTGCCTCTGCCTTTTGAGTGTTGAGATCAAACCACCACCTGGCTTGTTTAGGATATTTTTTTTTTCTATGCTGTTTTATTGTATGTTACAACCAGTGTATATAAAATAGTTAAACCTCGTGAAGCAGAAATCTACGAAAGCTCAGAGAGGTGGACGTTACGGACTGGCAAGTACAGACTGTAGTGTGGCACATGCTAGAGGAGCTTCTGTACAGACTTGAGATCTAGTTCTCTCGAATACCTACGGGTTTATGAGAAGTGGTTTGAGAAACCTCAAGATGTATGATGACAAAAATGAGCAGACTTCCTGGGGTCTGAAGGGATTTGTACTTGAAGACATTCCAGTCAGCAGAGGGTCATGTTTAGGGTATCTTAAATAGTTGGTCATGTATAGAGTAATAGAGATTTTAGCAATTTTTTTCCACTGCGATCTCTCTAACTTTAAACATCACCCTGTTAAACTGGGTCAGCACGCTTTTGAATAGAGGTGCTAGTAGGAATATTTGTGTGGTTCCCAATGCAGGTTAGATGTGGTTTTTCACAGATGCATTTGTCAGACTCCAGCTCCACTCTTGCCTCTGAGTTCTGAGATTATAGCTTGTGCTCCCACCCGCAGCCCATGAGGATCTTTAAGAACATCTCTTTATCCCTCGGTGTGCCCAGACTATCCTTTACATCAGTGAGCCTCTTTCTGAGATGTGTATCTGTTTTATGATGTTCTTCCATCCTTGTCAATAAGTGGTATGTTTTGATTGGTTTATTTTTCTCCTGGCATGAACCCTGGTTTTTGCTTCTTTTATACCTGGTAATTTTTGGTTAGGTTGGTAGATGTTTTATGTAATTGAGTGCTGGATTTTGTCACTCTACAGTGTGTTTGGTTTCATGAAGTTCCAAAGCTTATTTGGCTAAATGATTGTGCCTTTTGAGGCTGGCCTTTAAGCTTTCTTTTTTTTTTTTAAATTTATTTATTTATTAAAGATTTCTGCCTCCTCCCCGCCACTGCCTCCCATTTCCCTCCCCCTTCCCCGATCAAGTCCTCCTCCCTCATCAGCCCGAAGAGCAATCTTTCTTACAGACTTTGCTTGGGCTAAAAGTTAGCGGTAGTATTGAATAGTTACCCTTTAGGGGGCTTTATGTAGCAGTCAGCTACAGTGCCACCTGATCTGGCTGATGATGATAAAGTGATCTTACTCCTAGACTTCCATTGCTTTCCTGGCTCTGGGGAATACTACCCAATAGGTGTGCAGCTAAGTATTAGCCAAGCACTTTATTGGAAATCTTTTGTGTTGTTCATTGTCTTTTAGTTCCCTCCTGTGTTCTGCTCCACAGCTACCTAGCCCTCCTTGACCTCTGCTCTCTGTCTCTGTGGTTTGACAGTATTGTGCTGTTTCCTCTGCTTAAGCCTGGGACTGCCTTTGAGGGCATGGGGTGATGATAGGGCTTACTTCATCAATTCGCCTTTGTTCAGAGGTTGCAGCTCTGCTCTGCCTCTTGCCATGCATCTGAGAACTATTTTGTCAGGTGTTGCTGTTCACAGAGAGAGCAGCTCCAAGAGCAGCTTATTCCTGACCAGAAGCAGAATTGCCTCATCCTTGTAATAAGTATAGAATGCTCTGAATTAGATTTGTTTCGTTTTTGTTTTTGCAGATGCCAAAGCATATTCAAAGATATGTGTCAATGGTGTGTGTGTGTGTCTCCTTAGGCACATGTCACGGGATCAGGAAACTATGTAAAAGGCCAGGTTGTACATAGTTCCAGGAGTGTTCACCTGTGGCACACAGGTCATATGTACCCCAGGACAGCTATGCGTGTGTCCCAGCACAGCATCATAAAAGTACTTAAAACATTACAAAGTTTTCTTGCAATTTTCTATTTTTGTGTTTGTGCATAGAGTGCTGTTTTTGAGCATGATCTTTGTAGATGATGTGTCACAATGTCACAAAGTTGACCTTCCTAGTGGACCCTGAGGACCACATTGGGATTTGCTCATGCTTGCTTGTTTGATTTCCTTCTTTATTATCTCTTTAAGATATATTTTTATGAGTGTGTGTGTGTGTGTGTGTATGTGTGTGCGCGCGCGCTTGCCACATGCTTGTGGTTACCCTTGGAGGCCAGAAGAAGGCATTGGATTCTCTAGAAGTTGGAGTTACAGATGGTTGTAAGCTGTGTGATGTGTGTGCTGGAAATTAAACTCTGGTCCCCTGTAAGAGCAGCAAGTGCTCTTGACCACTGGGCCATCTTACCAGCCTCTATATTCGTTATTTTTAAATAGCCCTTTAAGAATGTACTAAAAGGACCAGGCAGTGGTGCAAACATGTTTAAGCCCTGCACTCAGGAGACAAAAGCAGGCAGATCTCTGTGAGTTTGAGGCCAGCCTGGTTTACAGAGCAAGTTCCAGGACAGACAAGGCTACACAGAGGAAATCCTATCTTGAAAAAAAAAAATTAAAAAAGGACCAGTGGGATGGCTCAACAGGTTGACCTAAGTGTAATTAAGTATAGTTTGTCCAAACAGAACCAAGTTCAAAAGCTGTCCTCTGACTCCCATGTGTGTGTCATGGCAGTCACATCTGCACACACACACACAGAGTAATAATTAAATAGATTTTTAAAATTAGCTTGTATGCCCCCAAACAGGCCATTTACATTAGTTACTGTGAGTTACAGACATAGTCTTGGTCAAAGGGTACTCATGTACTCTGTAAAAAAAAAATGATGCTATCACTAATCTTACCACAGTGTTTTCAGACTGTCAAGATACTTTTGTACTGCTGCTGTTTTCAAGTGCTAAGTGCTGGCTTTTGTTTTTGATTTGTAGTATTATGTTCGACTCCATATGTAAATATCCCTGCCTCTCCATTCATGCAGAAGCTCGGCTTCGGGACTGGGGTCAACGTTTACCTAATGAAAAGGTGAGTGCAGGATTTCCAGCTTGTGGGACTTAGGTCCATGTGCTTGCGGTGGGCAAGTTCCTCCCCACACCTGAACCCTACATTCCAGTTCTCAGAACCCTACAGCTGCGGGAGCTCTGCCCCAGCATTTCACCCCCGCAATCCTCCTGGCAGGTTATTAGGGGGAAGTAGCTTAGCCCTTTGCTGGCTTCGCTAAGATGACCATGAAGTGGTGGAAAGATCCTAGAACATGGCTTTGAATGTGGTGTAGGAGAATCGCTGTTGTTTGTGGGGAGTTGAAATAGTGAAGAAGAGCATGTCACGGATGGGGGACGTTTGGCAGTTTAATGACTATAGGGAAGGGATGTAGCCCCTAAGGAGTTACCCTCGCCCCAGGAGATGGCCTTGTACCCATGCACTAAGTGGACTCAGCAGGCCTAGTGAATAAAGAGCAACGAGGATTAGAGGGGAGGGGACAGAAAGTATATTTGATCAGAAAATATGTATATGAAATTTCAAATAATAAAGGAGAGCATACCATTATATATAGACTCTTTTTGAGTATCTCCTTAAATTTCTTTAATATTAATTATAGAATCTTGTAACTCATATAGATAAAGTGTTTGATAAAATAGTAGACTGACATGCCAGGATAGAAATGTTAGAACATTTTTCTAAAATTCTAACAAAAAAAGCAGTTTTTGTTTAATTGTACTTTTATAAATTCATAACATTCCATGTTTATCTTTAATCTCTTTAATACCTTCTCAGAGCTGAGATGTCAGGTGCTGTTCAGTGCATCAAGACTCACTGACTTAGTCCAAACAGAAATGTAGCAGGTGTTGGTGATCTAAAGAATTTTATGTATTTTTAAATACATATATTTCTCTGGAGTCAGTTTGGGGACTTTTAAAATTCATTGTGTACCTTTTTACATTTACATGTGTATATTTTAGATCTCCAAGAGGATTGTCTCATTCTCCTTGGGCTGTGAAAAAGATCAATCCTATCTGTAATGATCATTACCGAAGTGTGTATCAGAAGAGACTGACTGATGAAGCTAAGATTTTAAAAAACCTTCATCATCCAAACATCATAGGTAAGTGCAGGCTGACTTGATGCTGGTATGCGGTAGAGCAATGTTCTGTAGTTCTAGAAACGGTATAGCTGCACTCTGAAGTGGTTATGCTAGTAAAGAAAGTTATGTGGATTGTCTAAAGTGGGTGGAGAGACGAGACGCAGCAGTGGTAGGAGGACTTGTCGCCCTTGCAGAAGACTCGGGTTCAGGGTTCAGTTGTTGGCAAACGCATGGGGCTCACAACTGTCCACGGGGGATCCACTGTCTTGACTTTCCCTGTACCAGGCACACACGTGATGCACATTTATTCACACACATAAATCTAAGAACATCATTTAAGATCCACATATTTTAGATCTTTAAGTGCTTGTTTCTCTCTAACCGTCATGGAGTTGAGGTGTAGTCATCTGGTTCAGGTGCTGTGAGGATTTCAGGACATTTGCATTTATTAAATGGGTTCTTACATTGTCTTCACTTTGCATTTTTGGTACTAATGGGGATGGTGGGATCATTCTATTTATGAAAGCATATTAAAACTGTGGTGATCTGTGGTGCTGGACACGCTTGAAGGCATTGAAATTATAGCTGTGGGTTAATTTTGTAAATGATAGCTGTCTCGTTTTGTTAGTTGAGGTCCAAGTTACATTGCCGAAGAAGCCCTGGTTTCCAGACTAATAGAAGAATGTCACATTTTCTTAAGGGTATCGTGCCTTTACTGAAGCCAGTGATGGCAGTCTGTGCCTCGCTATGGAGTATGGAGGCGAGAAGTCTCTGAACGACTTAATAGAAGAGCGCAACAAAGACAGCGGGCGCCCCTTTCCAGCCGCTGTCATTCTCAAAGTTGCTCTGCACATGGCAAGAGGCCTAAAGGTAACTGTGCTGTTATATTTCAAATAGCTTTGGAGAACTTTAACATGGCTTATACCTATGCGGCTGTGTTTTTGGATAGATACAACATAAGGAAGGGAAGAAATGTATATACTAACTAAACACTAGTAATAGTGACTTTAGGAAACTACTGGTGACTCACAGTGTAATGATGAGAGTGATGCCAGGGTGACATGCTAAAGTTTCATATGAAATTGGTTTATGGAGCAGATTGGGAAAAATACATTCAGTATTTTTCATTCAGTGAATACATTCAGTAAATACATTCAGTACAATTCAGTACACTTATAGATAACTTTAAGTAGGACAGAGCTGGGCATGGTGGCACACACCTTTAATTCCAGCGAGACAGAGGCAGGCAGATCTCTGTGAGTTCAAGGCCAGCCTGATATACAGAGTGAGTTCCAGGAGAGCCAGGACTACACAGAAACTCTGTCTTGAAAAACAGAAACAAAAGGAGAAACATCTAAATTACTTACTGACTGATGGCTTTAATTATATATATATAATGAAATTAATAATGCAACCATGTCGGGGCTATTCAGCACATGATGTCAGCATTTTAGCATTTGCAGCAAGCATAGAAGCTCCTGTGGAAGGGCAGATCACAGCAAGGATGGTCTCTCCCTTCTAAGCTGGGCTCACAGCATAGAGCTCAGCTGCTGACAAATGAACAGCCATTTTGCTGCACTCTTCAAAATGTGACTGTAATTACGTACACCCCAGAAGGAGTTCATGTAGAAAACATAATATAGCTCTGGGGTACATCTCTGCATCTGCACATGATTATAGTGTCCCCATGTCACCTGCTATTCTTGCATTACATCACAATTTGAGATGCTTGCTATTGTGAAAATTTCAAAATTTAAAACTATTGGCCTCAAGTGAAATTGGAGTGTTTTGAAATCTGATAGGAAATTATATGGGCTTTAAGAATTCAGACATTTTTAAGGAAAAATTTAAATGACATGGCCTGTCCCCTTCCTGGATTCACACACTGAAACAAATAAGTCCAGTTCACAAAGGGAGTTCAAGTCATTGCTGTTTGTTGGTTCTCCCCTCCCCCCTAGGCAGGTCTTCTGCCCTGGTTGTCCTGGAACTCGCTCTGTAGACCAGGCTGCCATGCACTCAGAGATCCTTCTGCCTCTGCCTCCCAAGATGTGTGCCACCACTGCCTGACTCAAGTCATTGTTTTATTAAAAGAACTTTTATTAGGTTTTTTTCTGTTCATGTATTTGATTGTTTTTACCATTTTAGTATCTGCATCAAGAAAAGAAGCTGCTTCATGGAGACATAAAGTCTTCAAATGTTGTAATTAAAGGTGATTTTGAAACAATTAAAATCTGTGATGTAGGAGTCTCTCTGCCATTGGATGAAAATATGACTGGTAAGTAACATTGTTTTAAATTCATACAAATTTTGAACTCCTAATTTTCGCATTCTACAACATAATAAACCCACATGGTTTAAAATGAACTGTTTATGAAAAGTGTATAATACAGAGTGTCTTTGGTGTTTTGCTTCCTCTGAGTGCCCAGCTTCTTCTGTTGCTACATGGACTGTCAGACTCAGTCTTTCCAGTCTTGAGTCTGTGCCCACACTGGCTCTTACTAGTTTGGATTTTACTTGAATAACTTTGGGAAAGACAGACCCACCAGACTAGAACTTCCCCAGCTTCTGGGTATTCTGATCCAATGATGCTAATCAGGACTATTATAGCTTCCCTTTTCTCTTCAAATGTTTCTCTACTTGTACATCTATTGAAAGCCTCAAAGAAGAATTTTGAAGATAAGATTCTTTGATTAAACAAACTGCTTGTTTTTCTCCCCTATTGTTTGGAAGTGAGTTATAAGCATTTTGTTTTCAATTCTATCCTTGTATAAAATGGAGATTATAGTAATGAAATACTGAAGAATTATATTTTTAGGGTAACTTTAACACTGTTCAGTGAATTTGATTTATCTTAGAGAAATAGAATTTTTAAACATATAAAGGAAATTTTGCCTTAAGGAAGATGTCATCGAATACTGGACAAAGGAATTAAATTCGATTTCTAACAAAATATTTAGGAGAACCTTGAGTTTGGCAATGAAAATTTATGTAGTTATTGGAGGGTCATTGGGCTACTGTTGGCTGCTTCCTTGTCAATGGAAGGAATAAGATAGGAACAGAAGTCACTGGGAAATGTTAATAAAGCCAAAAGCTGGACTATGGAAAAATAAATTCTCTCAAGATTGAGAAAAAGAGAGAACATAGCCACCAATATGAGGCGTGAAGAGGGTCACAACTGCATGCTCTACACTTGTGTAAGGACTATTACAGACAGCCATATTTCACTAAATATGACAGCCTACATGAAAATGCAGTATCAGGAGAGATGGCTCAGGTTAAGAGCACTGGCTGCTCTTTCAAAGGTCCTGAGTTCAATTTCCAGCAACCACATGGTGTTCACAACCATCTATAATAAGACCTGGTGCCCTCTTCTGGTGTGCAGGCAGAACACTGTACATATAATAAATAAATAATGCAGTTATCAAAATTGATATAAGAACTAGAAAATCCAAAAACAACTGTTACGGGAGGTCCTCCCACTCCTCCAGCCTATCGCCGCTGAGATACCAGCCCATTGGGGCGTGGTCTCTCTCCCTTTAAAAAAGCGGCCACTTCCCTCTTCTATCTCTCTTCACTTCCTGCTCTGCAGGCGACTAGACTCCCTTCCTGGTTGCGAAGAGGGCTGTCGGTGATCTGTAAGTTTTTTCCCCTTTAAATAAATACCACCCTATTAATCATAATTCCAAACTGGTGTGGCATTGTTTGTGACTTACGCCTTCAGTTAGCACCCAACGTTTGGTTTTAGAACCTCTCCTTTCCCCGCTCGGCTGCCGGCCGCGAGTTTGGCTTGGCGGGAGCCCTCCCTTCCTCAGCCGCCGCCTCTGCCGCGTGGTTTGCTCTTTTCTGAGTCGTTTTTAAATCTCCCTTGCAAGCACAGCTCTTAAGTGGCACGAACCAGAGCATGCGGTTGCTGAAAGCTGCAACCCCTCAGGGTGACTCTGTCATGTGGAGGCATAAGCGGCTTCCAGGTTGCTCTTCTCTACCCCTGGATTCTGGGTTTCTGGTTCCGTCTCTGGAATTGATTTAATTACATTTACTTTGTTGAGCAACTTACATTTTCCAGTTTTTAACAAATACTAGGCGGACTCTGAAACAGGACTCTGTTTTAGTCGCGACTTGGCAACAGCGCCACCTGCTGGATAATAGGTAATATGGCAGTTTTCGTTTCCAACGCGAATTTTACTGTTCTGGTTACCAATACAATGGGTTATATCATGCAAGGTTTATATGACTATGGGGATAACTTAATTTACTGGTTACTAGGTTTCAGTATTCTTTTGAATATTCTATCATTTAGGAAGATCATGGCACTCCTAAGAACCATACAATCTTTACTAGAAACTCATGCAGGTCAGGAGATTCAGGATTCAAAAGAGACAATAATAAAGACAATAATAAAAAGACTTGAAATGATTGAAGAAATGATTGGAGCTGGTGAACAGAGTAATAAGGCACAAGGACAGGATACAGCCAACACCAGCTATTAGAACTGGCTTACCCAAGGTTTTAGCGGCATACCCTATACTTAATTCTGACAAAGTGTCAACTTCTAAAGGCTCAAAGGGAGTCAGAGAAGCTAGATGGACGCCAATAGCAATGAATGATCTAAAAGAAATTAAGCAAGCTATTGTTAATTTTGGCTTGCACAATGCATATGTAAAGGAAATGATAAGGACTTGGGCTTCTAATGCTAGAGCTACCCCCCATGATTTCCATCAGTTAGTGTCTGCAGTTTTAGATAATGGACCTTCCTTGATGTTTGGAATTTATTTCAGAGAAGAATCCAAACATATGGAACAGCAAGGAAGAGCAAAAGGTGTCGAGGTTTCCCAAGATCAAATTCTTGGTGCAGGAGAATATGCTGATCCACAGGTCCAAGCTCTTTATGATGATGAAGTACTGTGTCTATGTCACCAAGCAGCTTTAAATGCTTGGAATAGCATACAAGATCCAGCAAAAAGGGTTGAATCATATACTAGAATTAGGCAGGGACCGAGAGAACCCTTTATTGACTTTTTGCAAAGATTAGTTAAGGCTCTGGACATAGGGGTAACAGACCCAGAAGCTAGACGAATACTTCTTGAATCTCTAGCTTTTGAGAATGCAAACATAGAATGCAAAAAGATAATTGGGCCTTTAAAGTCTAGATCAGCACCTATGGATGAATGGATTCAGCATACGATGAATGTTGAGACATTTAGCTATAACGATGAACCTTGGGTAGGAGAAGCGATTTCCACAGCAATGAGGAGACATCAAACTGCCAAGTGTTTTAATTGTGGTAAATTAGGACATCTGAAAATGTATTGCAGGCACAGAATTTCTAGGAATATTATCTCCTCTAGGAATGACAAAAATAGGAGACCTAGGCCTTCAGGTATATGTAGGAGATGCGGTAAAGGCCGACATTGGTCCAATGAATGCAGATCAACAACAGACAGACGGGGCAATCCGATACCATCGGGAAACTCCTTGAGGGGCTTCTCGCAGGCCCCCAAGCCAACAGTGGCCCAGTCATTCCCAGTCACAGTGGAGAACGTGCCTCACCAAGAAAATTAAAAGCTCCAATTTCTGCTGTAAAAAGTAATACTGGTCTAAATGATGAAATACGTGTGGAGGATGAGTCAAAAAACCCAGTAGGACAGAGTAAATGTATATTTTGGCAGACTTCATTAATGATCAAAGACCAAAGCTAAGAGTCTGTATAAATGGCACTTTTATTGAAGGCTTATTAGACACAGGTGCGGATGTAAGTATCATTACCCCAGAATCTTGGCATCCGAATTGGCCTCTTCAAGAGGTAGATGTTCAGTTCCTGGGAATTGGAACCCTGTCTCGTGTAAAACAAAGCACAAGATGGGTTGAATGCATAGGGCCCGAAGGGCAAATAGGAAGACTAAGGCCATATATAGCCAATATTGCTATAAATTTATGGGGCCGTGACCTGCTACAGCAATGGAATACCCAGATTAACATTCCTGTAGTTCTAGGAACTCATAATTCTGGGAAGGATATGATGAGGTATTATGGAAAAAGGTCACCAGCCATTCAGGCTGTACAAGAACATACAGCAAATTCCAAACCTTTAGAGGTACCAACAGCCCTACCTTTAAAATGGCTAACTGAGAAGCCAATATGGATCAAACAGTGGCCTCTAGCTGAAGATAAACTACAGGCATTGGAACAGCTGGTGCAAGAACAACTAGATGCTCACCATATTGAAGAATCAACCAGCCCTTGGAATTCTCCTGTGTTTGTTGTAAAAAAGAAATCTGGTAAATGGAGAATGGTGACAGATCTAAGAGCTGTCAACAAAGTAATTCAACCTATGGGCCCACTACAATCTGGAATTCCTTTGCCTTCTCTGTTACCAAAAGGATGGCCTCTTATAGTTATTGATTTGAAAGAGTGTTTTTTCACTATACCGTTACAAGAAAAGGATAGAGAAAAATTTGCCTTCACAGTGCCTACCTATAATAATTCCCAGCCTAATAGGAGATATCAATGGACTGTCCTCCCACAGGGTATGCTCAATAGTCCTACATTGTGCCAATATTTTGTAAGTAAACCATTGGAAATAATTCGTAAACAATTCCCCACGTCCATAATTTATCATTACATGGATGACATCTTGTTATCTGATTCAAATAAAGATACTTTAGAAAGGATGTTTGAAGAAGTAAAGAAAGTCTTGCCTAGGTGGGGATTACAAATTGCCCCTGAAAAGATTCAAAGAGGAAATTCTATTAATTACCTAGGTTACAGAATAGGGTTAGAGAAAATTAAAACGCAAAAGGCACAAATTAGGAGAGACCGGTTAAAGACTCTTAATGACTTCCAAAGATTGTTAAGAGACATTTCCAGTCTACGACCAGCTGTTGGGATAACACCTGATCTAATAGTTCATTTAAACAAAACCTTAGATGGTGATAAAGATTTGAATAGTCCAAGAAAACTGACAGCTGAAGCAGAAAAGGAACTGACAATGATTGAGGAAAAATTACAGGAGGCACATGTGGATAGGGTGAACCCAAATCTTAGCTGCATCCTAGTCATATTGCCTTCCAGAATTTCTCCTACAGGGATTCTAATGCAGAGGGAAGATATTATTTTAGAGTGGATATTTATACCTAATAAACCAAGTAAAAAATTAAAAACTTATGTGGAAAAAGTCTCTGAATTAATTATAAAAGGTAAGCTGAGACTTCGTCAACTAGCAGGTATAGACCCAGCAGAAATTATAGTGCCTTTTACTACTGAGGAAATAAAAAAGTTATGGGAAGACAATGAACCGTGGTAAAGAGCTTGTGCTAATTTTTTGGGAGAAATTAATAGCAACTATCCCAAAAGTGGTAGACTTAACCTCATAAAAAGAACTTCTTGGATTCTTCCTAGAATTGTACGTGATGCTCCAATAACTGGAGGCCGTACGTTCTATACTGATGCAAATAAATCAAGGAAAGCAGGTTACAAGTCAGATGAATTGAGTAAGGTGGAACAAAGCCCTTATAATTCTGTCCAGAAGGCAGAATTATATGCCATTCTTATGGTGCTAAGGGATTTTAAAGAACCTCTTAATATAGTTACAGATTCACAATATGCAGAAAGAGTTATCTTGCATATTGAAACTGCTGAATTTATACCAGATGACACAGAGTTGACTTCATTGTTTATCCAGGTACAAGACATAATCAGGAACAGGCTTTTTCCGATGTACATAACACACATCCAGTCCCATACAGGTCTGCCTGGTCCTCTAGCCCAAGGAAACGCTGAGATTGATCAATTATTGATTGGAAGTGTGTTGCAGGCCTCAGAATTTCATAAGAAGCATCATGTCAATAGTAAAGGCCTAAAGAAAGAATTTTCCATTACTTGGCAACAAGCTAAGGACATTATAAAGAGATGTCCTCCTTGTTCTTTCTATAATCAAACACCGTTGCCTGCAGGGAGTAACCCAAAGGGTACTAAGAGAAATGAAATCTGGCAGATGGATGTGTTCCACTTTATGGAATTTGGTAAATTAAAATATGTACACCACACCATAGACACGTATTCAGGTTTTCAATGGGCTACTGCCCTGAGCTCAGAAAAGGCTGATTCAGTAATCACACATTTATTGGAAGTTATGGCCATCATGGGTATACCTGCACAAATAAAGACAGATAATGGTCCAGCATATGTATCTAAGAAAATGAAACGCTTTTTTGATTATTATAATATAAAACACATTACAGGTATACCAAATAATCCTACAGGTCAGGCAGTTATAGAAAGATCAAATCGTACTATAAAGGATATGCTGAACAAACAGAAAGGGACTGAAAATACCCCCAGAAATAGATTACATAATGCTTTATTAACCTTGAATTTTCTTAACGCTAATGAGAAAGGAACGACAGCAGCAGAAAGACATTGGATAATGGAAAAGTCTGCTGAACTAAATCAACCGATTTATTTCAAAGATGTGCTGACCTCTCAGTGGAAGCCAGGAGATGTGCTACGTTGGGGAAGGGGTTTTGCTCTTGTTTCCACAGGAGAAGAAAAACTGTGGATACCATCAACATTAATAAAGTTTCGATTTGAAGAGGAGAAACCTCTTGGAAAGGAGAAATGACAACTCATTCACAATGATGATATTCATACAGGTGGTAAGAAAAACATATAGAATGGGGGCAGGGTTCTGTTCTTATCTCCACAGGAAAACACTCATCTTTGAGAAATTCAAGGGACCCTGAATGTTTGGATACTGACAGATGGAAAAATACCTGCCCAATAGGAAATATCAAGAAAACTGAATGGGTTGTGTAAGTAAAATTAAACCATATTTCTAAATTTATAAAGCTGGTTTTGAAGTTGGACTCTGGCTCAGTCCCTCTCCAATTCCAAGCCTGTTAGTAAGAGAAAAACCCAGAGTTTCTGGAGTTTCTGTCTCATGTCAAGAGCCATGATGTGGGACAGAAAGAAATATGAGTTTAGAAAACATCTTTGCTTTTCTTCATATCTATCATACTTTTCATTGAATATATCTATCATGTCTTTCATTGAATATATATATATGTCTATATGATTAATGTTTAAGTTTTTCATAATGAACAATGAGTTTTTCCTGAAGTGACATTTGAAGTTTCCAGGAAGAAGATGGGGCCCCATAACAACAACTCCACCTGGTTGATATGACGTCATGATACTGATAGCGCTACTACAAGACCTGCTTTGGGTACCAGCTGCACAAGACAGTTCCAACTTGGTTAGCTGAAATGGTGCACATCTTATACAACATTTTGGCCAGACCTGCACAAAATACTCAGAGACTATTGGCAATTTTAAAAAACATTGATCTTGAAATTTAACCATCATTTTACTTTCACAGGATCTCCCAGAAAGAACGTTGCCCCCGTGACAGCTGGAAGTAATTCTAGAGGACGACGTCCCCTCTCCCAGTAAAGTTTGCCCTTGGGTTTAGGGACATCATTTAGGGGTTGATTATAATTAGTATACGATTGAGGGTTGGGGGAGGAATTTTATAAGCTCAGGGATCATTTTGAAAAAAAAAAAAGAGGGATGATGGGATAATAGATTTGTAATTGTGAGTTACTGTTTTTAGACAAATATATTGGTATAGATTCATGTATATTGATACAAAGTTAAATTATATTGACTATTGTATGCATGCATGTTTCTACCTCTGTTTAAAACATTTTTATGTATTGACATATATTGTATTGATATATATATATAGTATCTATTTACCATATTGCAGTGTACATTTCTACCTCTGATTAAGATACTTATATAATGTTTGTGTATTGATATATATTTACCTACTGCAATGTATATTTGTACATTGTTTATATTTGGAGGTCATTGTCCTCATTTGTTTCACAGTCATTTATTGTCTTAGTCTTTAAGTTAGATAGATATTGAGAATTATATAGACTAATAGTCATCTAAGTTTGTCATTTATAATTAGACTAATCAGGTTCTTTAGATATATAGAGATTATACTCAGTATAGATAGATAATCTTCAACTTCTTCAAAGAGCTGTAGAAAATGGCCTTTAATCTAACTCAGAGTTTTGCGGTAGTGAGACACAATTGCTCCTGGCAACACCACTCTATTCCCGAGAGAATGTTGAGCACCAAAGACACTCCACCTGGAGCCTTTCTTTTTGGCAGAACTGGCCTTGGGGCAAAGAAATGCCCATACCTCAACCACTGACAAAAATACAGAGCGTGCATCAATGGATAAAACAGGGCTGTCATATCCTGCCAAGACAGGGTAAGATAGTTTTGAAAAGTTGCTTACCTTTGAAAATGGTATGTCAGTTATGTTAGGCCTTAGCCAATGTTGGTTGCTTCAACGCTGCTAATGTGACTTTGGGTGATTGCCTAGGCAGCTAGTTGTCTCTGTGATTTGTTGCATGTTTTGGAAGTTGTTTTACTGAACTTCCTAATTACCCAGGTAACATTATTTCCCTTCTCAGATCTTCGATGGGGTTGAAGACTATATAAATGTAGTTACTTTCTCTCATGACTTGGCCAAGCTATTTATTATACAAGACCTAAGCTAGTTAGAATAGGATATTTGTACTTATTGTATATAATTTCATAGTAGGTTTAGAACTCTCTTATTTAAACAAAAGGGCGAAGTGTTACGGGAGATCCTCCCACTCCTCCAGCCTATCGCCGCTGAGATACCAGCCCATTGGGGCGTGGTCTCTCTCCCTTTAAAAAAGCGGCCACTTCCCTCTCCTATCTCTCTTCACTTCCTGCTCTGCAGGCGACTAGACTCCCTTCCTGGTTGCGAAGAGGGCTGACGGTGATCTGTAAGTTTTTTCCCCTTTAAATAATACCACCCTATTAATCATAATTCCAAACTGGTGTGGCATTGTTTGTGACTTACGCCTGCAAACAACTAGTAAAGAGACATTGATTTTAGAAGAAAAGTGGTACTAGAGTGAGTGGCTGTCCATTGTAGTCCTATATACTAGTAAATAACAAGAAAATGAAAAGTTAAAAATTCCACTTATAACTCCAAGATATTTAAAAATCTAAGAAAAAAATGAATAAATCCATTAAGTCTAAGCCTCTAGTCTGGAAGCTATAAAGCATCACTAAGGTGGAACCAGATAGAGAAGGATCTGTATATTTGAAGACTTGATACTATTGAGATGTTCTTTGCAGATTGGTCTAAGAGTCCATTATTTCCTAATTAATTTTTTGTTGTTGTTGTTTTCTTTTGGCTTTGCTCTTCTATTGAAGCTGACAAAATGACTCTAGACTGCAAGGGGCTGTTGAGTGGCAGATACTTTCAAGTCCAGTCTGAGCTCCTGACTTAGTCATGGGAGCACTGAAATGGCATTTGGCTTTCAGCCTCTGTGATATTAAGAGCTTACAAAAAACCCAAAACCTAGACATGAAGTAGTTCTGCTGTGTCACACCGCTTACAAGATGGTCTGGCTTGAGTCTGGAAGTTTGACATCTATCTATACTCTAAATTTCTGTTACTAAGAGAACTGTTGTTTTCTTACCAACTGATGAGATTTTAATACTTCCTATTCTGATAAGGGACAGATCCTTTATAGTGAGGCTGAATATAGTGATTAACTTATGAACTTCCTACATAAATGAGTTTTGCTTGTGTTGTTTTGTTGGTTGCTTGCCTTTCTCCATGATCTTTAACAGCTGTTCTTATGACTATTCTACTTATATTTTTTTGTGTGTGTGTTTTAGTGACTGATCCTGAGGCCTATTATATCGGTACTGAACCATGGAAACCCAAAGAAGCGCTGGAGGAAAATGGCATTATTACTGACAAAGCAGATGTGTTTGCTTTTGGCCTTACTCTGTGGGAAATGATGACTTTATGTATTCCACACATCAATCTTCCAGATGATGATGATGATGATGAAGGTATAGATACAAATAGGTTTTAACATAAATCTGAATTTCTTTCTGGTAATTAGTACATAAAATTCTCTTTTCATTAAGTTAAAATTCAAATAGCAAGTTGTTTTAAGATTATAGTAGTACTGTGATTCATTTGGCTATATTTAATCTTATACAAATGAAATACAGATTGAGAATAGGGGTATTATGTATGTAACCTCTCCACTCATGGGTTCTCATTTTTCTTTAATAAACTACATTTGCTGGATGGGTAGGTGGGTTATCTAGTTGAAACAAGTTTCCTTAACGTCTTGGTGAAGAGAAAATAGCGACTATCTGTGGCAGGAATAGTTGAACAGACAACCTGTGGTCTGGGTAACCCTGCCTTGTTGCAGGACGGAAGCTGTTGAGCTGTTCCATGACCCACACGATTTTGCTTGTTTCCATTTCTAACTCCTCGTGCAGATACAACCTTTGATGAGAGTGATTTCGATGATGAAGCGTACTATGCTGCTCTGGGGACCAGGCCATCCATCAACATGGAGGAGCTGGATGAATCCTACCAGAAAGTCATTGAACTCTTCTCTGTGTGCACTAATGAGGATCCTAAAGATCGTCCTTCTGCTGCACACATCGTTGATGCCTTGGAACTAGATGTCTAGTGATGCTGTTTGTGGTCCAAGCATGAAGCATAGCTTGTATGTGAACTATTGACCCAGATGCATTTATTTAGTTACTGCAGTGGCTAGACACTCCAGGTGGCTTATTTTAGGACCACTGTACTGTTAATATTTGCATAACTTTCTGACATTATTTCATATAAGCATTTATTATACTGGATAGATAGTCTGTGAAGTTTAAAACTAACTCTCCAGGTACTTAGATGCTGCCCCTGATTTAAAACACTAGTCACCCTGTCTGAGGTGACTTTAGAATCAAGGGACCATTGCTTTACTAAAGATCTTTTTAGGTGTTCATTAGTGGGTCATGAGAAATTTACCTTATACAGTACAAAGTGAATCTGCATCTGTTCAGTGTCCAGCTATATAGCTGGCCTGTTGGTTCATGTGCTTATTAAATGTTCCCTGGAGCTTAAGAACATGGTTCAGAAGAGTAGCTCCTAGGGTTTTCAGACCCTGGTTACAGATGTTTTGTATCTCTTCACATCTTAGTGTCTAACTCGTTGAATATATTTTTATTCAATGTATTTTGTTTTTATTGACTGTATCTTAAGTCTTTCAAAGTTGTGATGCAAGAATTAATAAAGGACAGTTTTGATACCAGCCACCTCAGCATTATCTTCTATTCTTGTGTTGCCACTGAACTTGGGTTCAGTTTTTATTGAAACCTTGTTTTCTTAAGTATAAAGTGAGATTGAATTGGATCAATTGAGTCACAGCTCTTTGGAATTGCCAGAATTAACTGACTTGGTAAAACCAGGTGATGTACTGAGACGTAGCTACAGATAGAATCCTAGGTAATTTAGCAACAGATCACTAATTAGCACATTGTCCATCAAAACAGTGTGAAAGTGACAGCAATTTGAAAGTTTACTTATGGAAAAAAGATTCAGTAGTCTTACCTACCCTTTCTCTGATGTATCATTTTTAGTAGGTTTGCTCAAATGACCTGCTTACAGATATAAAGCATGAATTGGCTAACACATAAACTGGTACCTTGAGTTTTATTCCCAGTTCCTATGGATACCCCATTTTCCATATATCATTTTACATCACTCTGCTTCTCACAATAAACCAGTACTGGCATGCAGTCCAACTCCACACTTTATTTGGATTTATTGCTCAATGACTACCTTTTCTGTTTCAAGATCCCTTTCAAATGCCACTCAGGAATGTTCCAACCCCTTGCTTGACTACTAAATTTCAGGGTGTGGTGGTTTAGGAATTCTGTACAACAGACCTGATGTTTATTTCACACGGGATTATAGGACTTGAGAAATACTCTTCTCACACAACAAACCATCAAACATCAACATGGTGATGCTGTCGGCTGATAACTAGCTGTCACTATTGTTGGCAGGTTATCTGCTAGCTGATACAGTATTCATTTATGTGCAGTCTGCCTTGGCACATGTGAATTTAATTTTTCAGTATGGACTCATTTATTACACTACTTGATGTGGTTATTCAGATCAGCTGGTCACAGTATACACTGTGGGCTCTGAGTGAGCGCCAGTATTCTTTTGACATGCACCATAAGATTTAGCTTCCCTTTTTAAATTTTGATATTTAGATCTAGGCTCATTCTGTATAATCTCTGACCCAGCAACTCCAGATTTTCTTTTTTTTTTTGAGAAAGGTATTAGAAACAAGATCTAAATGCTCCATGTACTCATTGCTGTTATTAAATACCGAAACATCCTGTGTGAAACCAAACTGTAAACAAAGCAACAGTATCGATAGCAAACCAATGTACATTTGAAACCTAAGACATTAAGTGAATTAAGCTGCAAAACTCATCTGTATTATGTATCTAAACCCCAAAGTAGGATGATAGGGAAACTATGTCTTTCAGCATACTAGTTCTCTAATATCTCTATAGTTTTGTTTTTTGTTTTCGAAAGATATTCATGCTAAAAAATAACAGAGTATTAGCAGGATGTTATGAATTCTGGGCAAGTGAGATTGCTCAGTAGATGTGCTTGTACAACCCTGGCCTCCTGACTTGCATCCTTAGAACCCATGGTAGAAAAGAACTGACTGCCAAGAGTAGTTAGTTCTCTGGCCTCCAAATGGCACCTTGAAATGCACACACAAACACACCAATAATGATAACCATAAAACAATTATAATTGGTTTCTCATAAATCAATGAACAATGAAATAATATTAATAAAATTTAAAATAAAACATTTAAAGACATTTTGTGCAGAAAGTAGCATTAAATGTTTGCATAATTACACACAATTTTTAACGCTTCCATATTGGTCTTGGTAGTACAGGCAAATTAGATTAAAGATGAACAGATCTTACAATGAACAATAAAACCTAAATACAAAAACTGATGTCTCATGCCAGATATCAGTTAAATGACCTTTAAGAATTAAAACAATCTGAGTAATTTTTTGCTTTAAAAAATGAGTATACAAATTATACTAGAAATCTGAATGCACTTATAAGTGTACAGAGTATTCCATAAGTCATTATGTTCTTGGGTCCACTAGTTTGGTTCATGACTTCAATTACCTGGCAGCATTTTCATGCAATAAAAACATCAGATGATAACAGTACCAATACAGTCTCACATAATTTTATGGTAAGTGTGCTTTTGATTAATTTTAAGGAATTAAAATACTGTTATGGAACTATTTTATATAAATGGATATGAAATAATGATTTCTGCCATCTTATTACAAACAGGAAATTCAAAATACTTTCTAAGTATTTCAACTTAGCTGCTACGGTATGTTTACAAAATGAGAATGCTGCATAAGGAATTCGGAAATTATCTCACTGTCTGTGTTTAGATTTGCCTCTACTGATTGAACACGAGACAACCATGATCTGAAAAGTGTGTTCATGTGATTCTTTATAAAGTGGTCCAGGTTCTACAGAAGCCACCTTGCTATGAAGTTATCAATATTAAGAACTCAATGTATCCAAAGATCTTTTTTTTTTCTTTGAATCCCAAACAATTCAACAAATTCTAACATACAAGAAATAAAACTGTATGCACATGTGTACAAGTCTTACAATTGTCATTCTGATACTAGTTATTTAGCTGAACTTCACACAGTACCAGTTTTGCGGTTGCAAATGACTTTAGCTATGAAAATTATATACAAGGAAATTAGGGGTATTGCAGTACTTAGTAGCAAATAATTTGCCATCTGGTGTTGGGTCAGAAAATGCAATTTCATTAATGCTCAGAAAACAGCCAAACATGAAGCAATTCCTACAAAATAAAAAAAGAGAAAACATTCATCAACTAAAATTTTAGATTTAAATTAAACACATGCATTAAACAATAAGTAATTGATTTAAAAAGTACTACTATTTTTTGGTGCCAGAATGCCTGGCATTTAGAGATGGATATGCCATGGCATCATCTCAGATGAGAAACTCGAAGGTCCACAGAGTAGAAAGAAAAAACCAGTTTCCTTAAGTTATCTTCTGACTTCTACATGTGTGCCATGGCATGCACACACCACACACAAAATAAATAACCACACCACCACCATCACAGAAAAATAAAAACTATTTTTCTCAAACCAAATACAGATGCTTGAGAAGGCTGAAAACAAATCTAAAGTTTCCTTGCTCTTGTTCAACTATAAATGTTAAAAGTACTGAAAATGAAGTAGTTTAAAGGGTTTCAGAGTACAAATTCCTCCAAGCTGTCCTCTATATACATGCCATGGCACATATGTTACCCACCCTCACTCCCAACAAAATAAGTAAATAAATGTTAAAAGCCAAAAAAAAAAAAAAAAAAAAAAAAAAAAACCAAAACAACCCCAAAATCCTAAAGGGGATTTTGTAAAATAAATAGCTATACTCCTCTGATAGCCAGTTTTGTCACTTTCATTGAATGAACACATAGATGATCTGGTAAAGCACACCTCCAGATGAATCTACATGCATCTACAAGTAATTAGCTCTCATGAGGCTCTGATCTCAGATTTATCCTTGACGGTTTCATGCAATGGCACTCCTAGGAGGTGGTGCCTGGTTAGAGGAAAGATGTCGCTCAGGCATGTTCTTAGGACCTCTGTCTTACACCTGCTTCTTCCTGTATTTCCCTTTTTCTGCTTCTCGGACACCATGAGCTAAGTTGTTGAGCTCATTAGTGCATTCCCTGTCACGATGGACTGACACTTCTGAAACCAGGAGTCAAAGTAAATCATCCCACTTAAGCCATGTTAAGCACCCTGTCAAAGCTACAAAAAGGTAAAACACTTCAAATTTTTCAATGTGGTAAAAAACAAAGAAGGGCTACGGGATATCCCAGGTTATTGGAGATAAGTCTAAACAAACCTGAACACAGTGTCAAACACTTGGCAATTCCTGACAGGCTGTGGCAGAAACATCATTAGCTCATCTTTTTAGCTCTAGGATAGCCTGAGCTACACAGGAAGTTTTATGTCAAACAGAATATGAAAAAAATAAACATCCAAAGCAGTGGTTTTCTACCTTCCCAAATCTGCAATCCTTTAATACAGTTCCTCATGTTGTGGTGACCCCAACCATAAAATTATCTTTGTTGCTACTTCATAGCTATAAGACCATGAAAAATATGTATTTTTTCAATGATCGACCCATAGGTTGAGAACCACTGATCTCACACTATACGGTGTGTCCCTGCATGGGGCAGGAGAGAACCCTAGTAAAAGGCATTTGAGATTAAGTCATGAAAATAAAACCTGGATTATCAATTAAATAAAGATATTGATACTGTTTCTTGAACTTGACCATTCTGCGGTTAAGAATATAAATATTCTTGTTGTTAAGAAAATTAAACTGGGGGCTGAAGAGATGGTTCAGTGGTTGGGAATACATATAAACTTGTAGAAATTTGAAAAGAGAATGGCCCCATAGACTCATATACTTATTTGAATGCTTGCTTCCTAGTTGGTAGAACTGTTTAGGAAGGATTAGGAGGTATGTCACTGGGGATGGGCTTTGATATTTCTAAAGCCCACACCATTCCCAGTAGCTTTCTGTGGATGAGATGTGAGCTCCCACCTATGCTCTAGGAGCATGCCTTCCTGGTGCCTACTGATGGTCATGAACTCTAACCCTCTGGAACTGTGAGCCCCCAAATTAAATACTTTCTTTTATAATTGCCTTGGTCAAACTTTTTGTCACAGTAACGGACAAGTGACTAAAACAGTACTGCTCTTGCAGAGGACCTGAATTTGGCTCACAACCACCTGTAACTCTAGCTCCAGGGGATCTGATATCTTTTTCTGGCTTCCAGAGACAATGCACTTACGTGGCTTATACATATATGCAAACACTGCCATTAAAAAAATCTTAAAAACAAAAGACCAAATGAGGTGCATGTTTGTAATTCTAGCACCTGAAGTGGAAGAATCAATAGTTGAAGGTCAGACAGGTCTAACAATGAGTCCCTATCTCAACCATAAAACCCATCTGAAAAAGAAAATGCAAGAAAGAAAGGAAAAAGCATTACATTTAAGTTTGGCATGGAATACATATTGAGTTATTCCCTTCTTATCAACATTTGACTTAGTCTTTGACGGTATTTATACAGTAATGTTTTAATGAAATTCTTTTGTTTGGCTCATGAGCCAAGGGAGGTTCTGAGAAAGCTAGTAAGTCATTGTCTAGAGCTATTCTGTCTCCTTACCTGACTGTGTCTACCAGTCGTCTTGCAATGCGCTTTCTTCTTTTCAGTCTGAAGACCCAGATTCTACTTATTCCACAGATTGCAGGTTCTGGTACATCCGAACACTGCCAAGCTCTAGAACATTCTTTACTGGTACTTGGTTCTGATAGGACACGAAAGGCCTATAATGGCACACAGTAACGCCTACAGTTAAAACCAGACTTTTCTTTTAAAAAGCAAAGTAAATAAATAAATTCAAACTTTAAACAAAACCTGTCTATATTTAATCAAGCTCCAAAAAATATTCGGTTATTCCTTAAATTCTTATATTTATGTGTATGAGTGTTCTTTCTGCCATGTGTGCATGTGCACTTGTGACCCTGGTGTCTGCAGAGGTCAGAAGAGGGCACTGGATCCACTGGAACCGGGGTAACAAATGATTATGAACCACGGGTTGATTTTTTTTTTTTTTTTTTTTTTGGTTTTTCGAGACAGGATTTCTCTGTGGTTTTGGAGCCTGTCCTGGAACTAGCTCTTGTAGACCAGGCTGGTCTCGAACTCACAGAGATCCGCCTGCCTCTGCCTCCCGAGTGCTGGGATTAAAGGCGTGCGCCACCACCGCCCGGCCACGGGTTGATATTAAGCTAAAAAGTTTCTTCATAGGAAAGGACACAACATAGTGAAAGACCATTATAGGAAAAAACATCTACAAATCATTCATGTTATAAGGAGTTTTAAGTCCAAAATATTTAAGGAACTCAACAGAAGAAAATATTGCAAATTTCCAAATGAAACAAGGGCCCAGCAAGATGGTTCAATAGGAAAAGCATTAGGTGTTCAACCCGACAACCTGAGGTTTATTCCCTAGATCTCACAGTGGAAGGAGAGAAGCAACAACACATGTGCCACACTCTGATCCATCACATACACAATCAAAATAAAATTTACGAAGTGGGACAAGGACCTGACTACCCCCTTTGAAAAAGACCCACGAATGGCTCACAGGTGTTAAAGGAATGCTCAATACTACCATAATCACGGAAATGCAAGTTAGAACAAAGAGGTAACACATCACATCTATTAGAACGGTTATTACGTAAGTAAAAAGTTTTGGCCAAGAGAGGAAACAAAGGGAACCCATGTATGCAGTTGGTGGGAATATAATAATCAGTAGTGGAAACAGTACGGAAATCTCTCAAGACAAACATGCCAAAATTAAAACAACAAAAACTATGACTCTGCGCTCCCACTTCAAGGTAATATCTCCGAAAGAAAACACAGGAGGTTGAAGATACTGCTCAGGTTCACTGCAGCATCACACACAGTGAACCCACACAGGGCCCAGAATCAATGAAGAAATTAAAGTCAAGGAAATTCTATTCAACCATAACATGAAATCTTGTCGTTTGGGGTGAATGGATGGACCCATAGGACACGTCAAGCACAATTAGCAATCACAAAATGGCAAATCTTTCACAGTCAAACAAATACAGAATATAGAAGTTGAACCCATAGAAGCTGAGAGTAAAATGGCTATTGACAAGTACTAGATAGAAGACAGTGAGGGAAGGTAGTGGAGAATGCTTGTCGATGCTTCATTTAGGCAGAGTAAGCTCTGGAGGTCTCTGTGTCTTTGTATGTTTTAATGTACATATTTATACACGTATAGGGAAAGCCCAGTATAGTTAAGATATAGTTAAGCCAGACCCGGTGGCACAGGCCTGAAACACAAAAGGCTGAGGCAGGAAAATCCCAACTTCAAGGCCCACTTTATCATCTTGCAAAGAATTTCTTTCAAAAAGTACAACTTGGTGTTTTAACCTGTAGTTATAGACATTATAAGTCAACTAAGTGAATCAAGGCAGTTAACATTTTATCGCCATACTTATTTCCTGTGAGGAAAACACTGAAGATGTAATTTCAACATTTTCAAGTATGCACACACATGTGTGCAAACACAAAGTAATACTGGAACCAACCTAGAACCTTTTGCATGCCAGCTACACATGTTCTACTGCTGACCCTGGGTTCTTTTGTTGTCAGCCAAAGTAGGCTCTTTGCTTTCTTTCCCAGAATCAACTTTACTAAGGTATAGCTCACAATTCATGAATATTTGGCCTTACTGCTAATACAAACAAGTTCCTTTTCTCTAACTTATAATAACAAGATAACTACTTTAGAACACTGCTTATTAGTGTCTAAAATAGATTCTAGTTGGGTATAGTGGCATACACTTTTTATCCCAGACTTAGGAGGCAGAGGCAGGAGGATCTTTATGTGTTCCATTCCAGGCCAGTCACATCTAGAGACCCTGCCTTAAAAACAAAACAAAACAAAACAAACATATTCTAAGTGAGGAATAAGCAATGATTTTGCTAAATACATCCACTAAGCTGCTATGTAATAACTTAGTTCTACAGATTCTTATATAAAAGTTGCTACATTTTTATACTGCCAGGTAGGAAAATAGCTACATGAAAACCACAGACTTATTCTGCTTAAGACAAAATACTAAATACCGTGTAAATTATTTTAGTAACTAACAAGACATGCAGCATACCTGTTTGATGGGCTCTGCTATTAAACAGCCCACTACTTTCTTTTCATCAATAAAGAGGAAAGTTTTGGTTTTGTTTGGACACATGGGAACAACCTGATGGAAGCCCAATTCCAGATCCACAAGCTCTTGGACATCTTCTACCTAACAATGGTAAAGAACAGAAGGTGAATTTGTCTTAAAAATCACAATGAAACTAAATTTGTGTATACTCTCACAAACACGATCCCCATCATTTAGCTTCTTTTATTTCTATTTCTTTAATTTATATACATTCAAACTTATTTCAGAATCAATGCACACACCTGGTACTTGGGAAAAAGGGCTTAAGAACCCACTTAAAAGACACTCAGAATCCTAGGAGAGAGGAAGCAGAGGCACCAGGCAGACTTATAGCTTTATTTATTATTCCAGTTAGCGACATTCAACTCAGAAACAGAAGCAGCACCAACTGAGAACTAACACACCCGACCTGGACACTGTATGAGCCACTATGAACTGTGAACGCCTAGGCCTATGCAACAAGGAAGGCAGTTGGCAAACCATTCACACTTCACTATGGTGGGTTTGAGTGAGGAGAGAATGAGAAAAATAATCCCATACCTTTTTGATGGCATAACTTGGATCCTGTGGCAGAACCAACACAATCTTCCCATCCCAAAACTGTGCTACTACCCGCTCTCTTTTCCAGCCCTGCCGAAGGGAGGAAAGAGAAAAATTATTAATTTATAAACAAACACATAAAATACTTTGGTTTGGAGAGGACTGGTGGTCGAACAATGAGTGACAGGAAAGGCAAGATGGAGATTCTGGCCTTGACCACCCACAGTGTAGACAAAGGGTTCTTAGCCTTAATCAGAGACAATTCTCTCTGTGGTGAATGGCGGAAAATACTCATGGCTGTTCAAAGTGCTGAAAACAAGCTTTTAGCCCTAACATGACATTTATACCATTCCCTCTAAGACTCAGAGAACATCACAGAAGAGAAAATAGAGCCAGAAGACAGGCAGCAGGGCTGCAAAGCGCCATCTTGTGGGCATGATGCAGGAACTGCAATCCTGAACTCACAGCACCCGTAGCCCATACTGGACCTGAGTAAGATCTGCTAAATTATGAGTAGGCGGGGGCAGCAAACTGAGTCCCAGGAAGTGAAAGATCACAAAGAGAGGATACAAATGGACTAGAGAGATAAACCCAGGTAATTCCGAGGCCCAAATGCTCCCTACCTTTCAGCAACTCAGCATAGGCCTGATCCTATATTGCGCTTGAATACTTGTACCCTGCTGATAGCGCTGTTTGAGGTTATAGAACCTTTGGGAAATGGAGTTTAGATGGAGAAGAAAGTGGGCTACTAGGGGTACTTTTCTAGTTGGGTACTTTTCTAGTAGGGGTACTTTTCTACTTTTCTAGTGTTCCTGTTCATTCTCTGCTTCCTGAACATGGATAACAATGTTACCAGCTGGCCTCCTTCTCCTGCTACCATGCCAGAAGCTATGTCTTCATGATGGTGGGATGGTTCCCTTCAGCTATAATCCATAAAACCCTTCCCTCTTTAAATTAATTCCTATCAAATATTTTGTCATAGAGACAAAAGTAATTGGTTTTACACAAAGGAATGCGGAAACTCTCATTCATATATTCAAATCCCCTTTAGTGTTTCTGCCCACGTCCCTCTCAGTGTGTAGACCCTTACAGGGATACAGTCCTCAGAAGCCTACTGATTGTGCTAAGTTATTTCTCTGCTCCCATGGTTTCTGTCGGTGAACCTTCTCCATGCATGTGCACATGTGACAAACATGCACTGGCGATGTCCTTATACTTTTGCCCCATACGTGAAAAGAGTACATGTTCATTGTCTTACCACTCTAATTCAATATCCCGCAGAGTGCAGGGTTTACCTAATCCAGTATACCAGGACTGTGGAATCTGAAGCAGCCTTACGTACAACCTAGCAGGCTTAGTTAGCGTCCGTCATATGTGCTTAATGTGTGTAAGGACCGTCCTTGATACCTGGCACTGAAGGATAACAAAGCTAAATTTTTAATATCATCAGTTATTTTTATTTCTCAGGGTTGTGTATGTGCCAGTCAGAAGAGGACATTATGTGTCCTGCTCCTTCATTCTCTTCCTCACTGAATCTGTAACCCAGAAATCCTTTTCCACACTCCCTACAGCCCTGGGGTTCTAGGTTCCTATGCAGCCACATTTGGTGCAGCAACTACTCTTCCCCTCAACCTTCCTAATGCTGCAACACTTCAGGACAGTTCTTCAGGTGTGGTGACCCCAACCTTACAATCCTCCTGTCTCAACTTCTTCCCAAGTTCTGGGATCACAGGTGAGAGCTAAGATGCCTAACTAACCTCTGCTGCAAGTAGTGAAATATTTATGGATATATAGATTTTCCAACAACAGCACAAACTGCCTTCCATATAGTTTTACCCGTAGAACAAACAGAAAGCCTTCTCGACTCACCACATATTTAATTCCCTCCAGAAACCTGTGGTGATGCTGGAGATGCTGCATTTCGTCTTCAGGGTTGGAAGCAGTATAGATCATGCCGCAAGACTTACATATCGTCATCCCAAAATGTTTCTGACCCGCGTCCTTGAAGAACAAGCAAACAAACAAAAGCATAAACCCCAAGAAGTGATGAATAATGGATCTTTTTAAAAATTATTTTTATTGGGCTGGAGAGATGGCTCAGCGGTTAAGAGCATTGCCTGCTCTTCCAAAGGTCCTGAGTTCAATTCCCAGAAACCACATGGTGGCTCACAACCATCTGTAATGAGGTCTGGTGCCCTCTTCTGGCCTGCAGGCATACAAGCAGACAGAATACTGTATAAATAATAAATAAATAAAAAATTATTTTTATTATTTTATGTGCATTGGTGTTTTGCCTGCATGTATGTCTGTGTGAAGGTGTCAGATCTTGGAGTTATAGACAGTTGTGAGCTGCCATGTGGGTGCTGGGATTTGAACCCAGGTCCTCTGGAAGAACAGTCAGTACTCTTTACTGAGCTATCTCTGCAGGCCCACAATGAACCTTCTTTAAGGAAGAACATGAAAGAGCAAGAAAAAGCAAAAGCCTCATTTCAAAGAGAAGGAACAACATTCTCAGACTTCTGTATTAATCATTGTTTTGTCTTAAGTCATTTAACATGTTAAATTCTTTGTTCTTAAATACTAAAATGTTCTGCATCAAGAATTGATAAAGTTCTACAAATTTCATTCTCTTAAAGCATTGTGTTTAGTGCCCTTGAAAATACTAGATTCTGAATTATTAACAGGGATTGGCAGTTTTTCTGTGAAAAGGGAGAAGATAATACTTCAGGCTTTTCAGATCACGTGTGGTTTGTCAGTGCTGTATCTAAATGAGATGTATTTGAACACTCGGTCCTGGCCGGCGGTGCTGTTTGGGAAGGTTATGGAGCCTTGCTGGAAGAAGTACAACACCGGAGGTGGGGGGACCTTGAGAGCTTATAGACTTGGCCCCCTCTTGCTGTTGTCTCTGCTTCCTGTGTGGGGCTGAAATGTAGCGAGCCAGCTCCCTACTCTGGCTGCCCGCTGTTGTGTCATTATGACTCCCCTCTGGAACCAAAGGCCAAAACAAACTCTCCTGTGACTCATGGTATTTTTATTTATTTATTTATTTATTTTGGTTTTTCGAGACAGGGTTTCTCTGTGGTTTTGGAGCCTACCCTGGAACTAGCTCTGTAGACCAGGCTGGTCTCGAACTCACAGAGATCCGCCTGCCTCTGCCTCCCGAGTGCTGGGATTAAAGGCGTGCGCCACCACCGCCCGGCCTCATGGTATTTTTATTATAGCAACAGGAAAAAGTAACTAATGCAGTCATATAGTCTTCTCTTTGCTTTACAACGTTTGAAAGCCTAAGCCTGGAGGTACAGATTTATATCATAGCTATCTCAGAGGCTGAGGTAGAAGGAATGTTAACTTAGTAAAATTCTGTCCCAAAAAAAAAAGCCTTGCGGGTGGGTGCAGTGTAGCTTAGTGGCAGAGTCTTGCCTATCCATGAAGGAGACCATCGGGCTCAATTCCTAGAACCACAAAAACCACATAAAATGTTAACTACTATTTTCAGCTTATGGATTATGGAACTGGTTCCAGGCGATGGCCATAGTTTTTGCTAACCTTAGCTCTAATTTCTTACCTGGAAGAAACCATTCCTACTCAAAACACTAGCACTATGAACTCTAAAGTACTGGCTAGCTTTAAATGCTACCGCAACAAAACTGGCAATTACAAACCTGGAAATCTATAACCCAAGAAAACCATGCTGAAAGGCTGACTGCACGTTCTACTTGTGGAAAGGGTTTATTTTAAATTTACTTACAATGATGAGCTGGTCTTTTCCTCCTTTATTTGTATCTCTGGAATTCATAGTTTTCTGCGCAATTGTCTGTTTCAAGAAGTTAGTACATGCAGTGGATTCCATAGAAGACTGCTCTTCAGGTGTAGACCTTCAAAGAGAAAGTTGGTAAATATCATTGAACAGTGGGAAGCCTGAGGTTCACCCAGAGAAATAATCATTTACTCAAAGAACATAATAAAGAAATTCAGTGTCAAGACTCCAATTCAGATCTGACTTACATCCAAAAAACTTTTCCCTGTAGTATCAGGCACACATACATAGAATTACTTTGGAAGCTAACTTTGCTCGAAAAATGGACTTTTCTTTGCTGTTAGATCTTAGGACAATACTTACCCATTTAAATAAAAAAAATTCCTAGGTAGATGTTCATGTTAAATCTCATAGACCCAAGGCAATCAAAGACACCAGGATATTAGGATCCAACAATTTTTACTTGGTTACTTATGTGCCAGTGAGAAACCCTATCTCAAAAAACCAGGTGGATGGCTCCTTAAGAACATCATCCAAGGCTGATCTCAGGCTTCCACAGTCTGTGTGCACATGGGCCCACGTGAGAGTATGGGGGCGGGGGAAGGGGAGAAAGATAAGGAGGGGGAGAGAAAACTTGGCTAAAAATTTCTTTGCTGAATAATTGGCCATTCAAAACCAAATGGGTGTTTTTTAGCAAGATGTCCAGACAATACAAAATTTGGATCTTCTACTTGTCATATTCTCTGCCTACCTACACCACCTCCCCATCACGGTATTTAGTTAACTTCAGCCACAACTTAAAATAGCACTAAACCACTTTTAATTATTTACTTCTCTGGGCAGTTTTTCCCATTTGTAAAATGCAAGCTACCAATACCTGTATTGATTATAAATGTTCACTAAAATTTAGTTATCATTAATATAGTGTCACCTAGGAAGGCAATATAACCCACAGTGAGCTTTTGATTCAAATGTGAAGTCTATTCCTGACCCTAACACTGAGCATCTATTAGCTGTACAGTAGTGGCTAAATTAATTAGTTTCCTCAGCTGAGATGTAATTATAACAATACTAATAGTATGTACCTTCTAGATTGTCCTGAGGCTCTTTAAATGAAATAATTACTACAAGCTAGCTACTATATTATAATGTAATGATTATTACTCAAGTCCATAAAGATAAATTCCATCTCTATGAAAAAAAAAACTAATCTCATCTTCTATTCTCAATATTATTATTTCCCCTTAGTGGTACAGGGGGGAAAAAAGCTCTTCAAATGAAGTAGCCTTATAAGAGAAAAGGAATCGGGGCTGGAGAGATGGCTCAGTGGTTAAGAGCATTGCCTGCTCTTCCAAAGGTCCTGAGTTCAATTCCCAGCAACCACATGGTGGCTCACAACCATCTGTAAAGAGGTCTGGCGCCCTCTTCTGGCCTTCAGGCATACAGACAGAATATTGTATACATAATAAATAAATAAATATTTAAAAAAAAAAGAGAAAAGGAATCCTATATAACTAATAAGATTAAAATGGCAGAGCAAAAATAATTCCTACCTTTTTGTATTCACTGAAGAAACACTGAAGATGGGATAAATGACAGACTCGGGAGAAACTGTTAAGGGGAAAACCAGCAATAGTTACATTACCAAAGAAACACTAAGCTGACTCATAAGACTCTGAAGGTAGCAAGAACAAAACATTTACATTACCTGACTTTAAGAATCAACCATAATCAAGAAAGTACAAATTTCCAGAAAGAGTCAGGTAGGTCAATGGAACAAAGGAGAAACTGCCCCATATAAATATAAACCAACGATTTGTGGCAGAGACAAAGGTAGTCTGATAGATGGTGCTAGAACAATTGGGCATCCATTCAAAATGGATCACCAATCAAAACATAAGTTATGAAAGTATAGGCTAAATCCTGTGACGCTAGATTAGAGACATTAATACAAAACTTAAAAGATGAAGATGAAGACACAAAGAAATAATTGTGCACTCCAGTCCTGTCTGGAGAGAGGGCCTGGAAACAACAGCACTCCAGTAACATACACTCAGAGCTCAGGTCCTGATTTCTAAATACTATTCTCCAATAAAAGGAGTCAACCTTCTGTGGAGAAACTGCTGATTCCAGGGCCAGAGCAAGAGAAATACAGAATGACCCCTTAACAACATGTAGAAATCAGACAGCACTCAAAGAGAACTAACCTGAAAAACAACCTTCATGGTCAAAACAGAACAATTTGAGCAATAAAAATTATACTGCACTTAAGCCCAAAATATAAAATAAACATTCATTTACCCATAATGACACACATCCATGAGCTCATTTGTTTATTTTAATGAGGGAATAAACAGAGAAATCTGAGAACATTTAACTTCCTAGAGAGCATAGAGATAGGGCTCAGTAGATAAATCACCTGAGGTGGAGCCTTGATCCCAGTTCAACCCATATAATAAAAAACAAACAAAACTAAAAAAAAAAAAAAAATTAAAAAAATTAAAAAAAAAAACGGATGCAGAGTTTGGTGCCTATAATCCCATTTCTCCTATGGGGAGATGGAGTTAGAGGAGAATCATAAGGAAGCTCAAAGGCCAGTTAGTGGGAATAACAGAAACAAGAGACCCTGACTAAACAAGGTGGAAACTGAGAAGCCACTTCAGAAAGTTATCCTCTGACCTGCACACATGGCCATGCCATAAGGGCCCTACAGTCGCACCTACAATAGTAGAGAGCTTAGGGAATTTAGAACTAGCCAGAAATTACTTAAGGATAAATTTGTTTTTTCCTGTCTGATGTTTTAACCTAAAATCTCCTTTCCTGCTTTGCAAAACACACTGCACTGCTTTACCAGAGGTGAAAGACGTTCCCTAGAGATAAAGGCCCAGAAAATATTAGTATATATAAAATTCTATATCGATACACATTGAACAGTGAAGCTTGTTACAAGTTGCTAGGCTGATTAATGTGGATTTTCTTACTTACTTGTCTTGTTCTCACCGAGTGCATTCTCTGAAGGAAAACCATGTTTATCAAGTTTACATTCTTTTGAAGAAACTGCGGCACCTGAGGAATTCTGAAAATGACGAACAGGTTAAGAAATAAAGAAATCCTAATTCTTAGTTGTTTTCCCTTTCGTGAATGAATCTCACAAGACTGACCATGCATTTCAGAGCACGATTCATCAATTTTCCATCTATTTCCTCTGCATTCATTGAATATGAATCATCTTTTAAATGTCAGAGCACAGATATAGACATAGACTACAATACTTGTAAAAAATGGAAGCTTCAAGGACTGGAGAGATGGTGCAGTGGCTAAGAGTGCTGGTTGCTCTTCTTGAGGATCCAGGTGTGGTTTTCAGTACTCACCTGGTGGTTCTAGTCTGTAGTTCCAGTTCCGGGGAATTCAATTCCCTCTTTTGAACTGAGGGCACTAAGCACACATTCACATACCTCTACATACAGGTAAAATATTCATACATATTAAAAGTTAATAATAAATCTTTTTTAAAAGTATAAAGATGAAGATGGCAGAATGAAAAATTATAGACCATTCTTTTTATAATAATGAAATGAACTTTTAAAGGTTAGTAAAAATAGAAAAATAAAACTTTTTCAAACTAGGAAGGGCTAATTCTCATCATGGACTTTAAAAAACAATAACCAGGGCAGGAGAGACAAGATAGATTGAAGTGCTTGCTGTGCAGTGTGAGGACCTGAGTTGTAGCACCTGGTGGTGCTTGTGATCCCTGAACCAGGGTAGCATAACTGGACCCTGGGCCAATGAAGAGAGCCAGTCTCAAAAAATCTCCAAGTAGATGGCATGTGAGAAAACTGCCGTTGGCCTCTCATTCCCATTGTGAGTGCATGCGCTTGCATGTACACACACACACACACACACACACACAGTAATAGCAACCAGTTCTGGAGTCATTAGAGGGAAGTTTTGTCAGTAACAATTCCTATTTTTTTTTTCTGGTTTTTCGAGACTGGGTTTCTCTGTTGCTTTGGAGCCTGTCCTGGAACTAACTTTTGTGGACCAGGCTGGCCTTGAACTCAGAGATCAGCCTGCTCTGCCTCCCACGTGCTGGGATTAAAAGTGTGAGCCGCCACTGCCCAACTTTTTAATTCCTCCTTTTTAATAGTGGCAGAGAAAAACAAAAAGGAAAATAAAATGATACATTTAACTTTACCTTTCTTAGTTTCTCTTCATTTTTACTTCTTGCACCCAGTAGCTCAACATTCAATTTCTCTTCCGCTAACAAGGACTTTGGTACTCGCTTTGCCTCTGGGACAGCATCTTCGGTCACTTCTGGTTCAATTTTCTGTAATGGCTTATCTTCCAGGGATGATTTCTTAAGAGAGTTTCTTTTTCTAACAAAAAATGCTGCTCCCCCCTGGAGTGTGACTTGTGGTTTTATTTTCTGGGTTAGCACCCGAGGAGGAGTATGTGGATGATTTCCTGTGGGAAAACAGCTGTTCTCTTTATCCACAACTGGCTTCGAACTTTTAGGGTTTCTTGATATAGACTTGATGTGCTTAAAATTCAGTTGATACTTAGCAGTTAAACTCTTCTGTGGTTTTTTGCTTTTCTTGGTACGGGTTGGTTTTCTCTGCATTTTCTCTATCACACTGGGTTTATCTCCATTTTTAGTTGCTGGACAAATAGATCTACTCTCTCTTATCAGCTTCCTCTCAAGTGGATTGAGGTATTGCTTATTTTTATTGTAGAAAGATGCAGTAGACACAACAGATTTAAATAGTGAACTGTAGTTTGCGAATGGAAACCTATTGTTTTCTGCTACCTTGAGAGGACTTGGAGTGAAGCGGCCTTGGGAGGAGCAAGACTTTTCTTCCTTTTGATCACTGCTTTGGCAAGTATGGCTTTCAGAAAAGCTTAAATCTAATTTGTTTGACGAAGTATCTGTTAATAGGCTATAAAAAAAAAAGAAACAAAGTTCACCAGTAAGTTTGGCATTTTTCTTTAAAATTTAGACCCAATAATAAATTTCTTCCTACTAATACATCCTTCTCCATTGTTTGACAGGTTCACATTATCTACTAGTCTAACATAATCCTCAAATTCTGTCTTTATTAAATAAAGCATTTAAATAGTTAACTTTCATAAGCTGGGCTTGGTGGTGTGTTTGATACCAGCACTCAGAGACAGTTCTCTATGAGTTCAATGCCAGCCTGATCTACATATAGTTTCAGGACAGCCAAGACTACATAGAGACCCTGTCGCAAAGAAAACAAAAGACAAACAGAAAGATAACATTCATAAAAGCAAACAGTACTTACAAAGAAGCTTTATGTACATGTATTTCAAAATCTATTTCTCTGTCTCTCACCGGCTCTGGGCATGGTGGCACTTACATTTAGTCCCAGCTTTTGGAGGGCAAAGGCAGGCAGATCTGAACTAGTTTTAAGGCCAGCCTAGTATACATAGTTAAGACTGTCTCAAAAAAAAAAAAAAAAAAAAAAAAAAAAAAAAAAGCAAAGCTGGGCTGTAATCCCAGCACTCGGGAGGCAGGGACAGGTGGATCTCTGTGATTTTGAGGCCAGCCTGGTCTACAGGGCAAGTTCTAGGACAAGCTCCAAAGCTACAGAGAAACCCTGTCTCGACAAACCAAAACAAACAAAAGGGTTCTTATGTAAAGGTTAAGACTTACCTATCACCATTATCAGCATTCTGTCGTTTTCTCTTCCTTGGAGTAAAAGCTGCCATCATCTTAAGTGAATTCCTAAAAGCAATAAATAGGTTGGTAATAATAGTCAAAGTGATCAAGGTGATAGAAAATGCAATATGTCAAAACTGTATTTTAAAAATCTGAATTCCAGCCGGGCGGTGGTGGCGCACACCTTTAATCCCAGCATTTGGGAGTCAGAAGCGCTCGGATCTCTAGGAGTTCAAGACCAGCCTGGTCTAAGGTGGGAGTTCTGGGACAGCAGGGGCTACACAGGGAAACCTCGTCTCAGGAGAAAAAAAAAATCTGAATTCCAAATAAACGATTGTAAATAAAAAAACCAAGGAAATAGTGCCTCACGTAGCTGAGGCGGGCCTCAAATTCCAACTCACTCTGTAAACAAGGAGGAACCTGGAGAATGTTTCAGCTTTCCAAGGCTGGGATCACAGGCTGAGCCAGCATGCCTGTCTCCAAATAACAGATTTTTTTTTTTTTTAAAAAAAGAGCAAACTAGTCAAGTGTAAAGGTGCTAATGGGAAGCTGAGGCAAAAGGATCCTGAGTTAGAGAAGCAAAGCAGTAAATGATAATATTAGAGACTTTAACGGCAACAGAAGGGAAGGGTGGTGGATTGGGGAAATACTGCCCACACCTATGTATTTAGAACAGAAAGTTGAGCCTACTGACAAGGTCAGGTGGACCCTCGTTAGGGGTACGCCATACTTTAATGAAGCTAATCACGCCAAGTTTTAGCACTCCTGGTAGGCCTTCCTCGGCACCGTCCTCCCTCCACCATGCCCACGGATGGATGCTCTTGTCCCCGGCTCCCCTCGCACCCTGAGCCTCATCCCTATTGCACTTAGCATACATTCTGGGCTAATCATCTCCACAGTCAGCACGTTCGGTGGCCGCAGAGCCTGTGCGGACCCTTCTTGAATCTGAGCAAGGGGATGAGGGAAGGACAGTCGTCCCCCCAAGTCCCAACTGGGCTCCCTCACCGGAGCTTCCTTATTTATAAACGCCCAGGAGCTCGTCACGCAGCTGCTAAGGAGATACCGCAGGCAAGCCTTTTCCCACAGAGAGGTAACTGTAGAATGTTCTTCCCTTCCTTTCGCCTTCCTTCGGATCGGGTATGTCAGCCCCACAGAATTCCGCAAGCGCGACCTCTAAGCTAAACGCAAAGTCTACGGGGATGAGGGACGACCCAGCCCGGCTGCGGTGAGCAGCTGGCACCCGGAGCACGAGCCGCGCGTGAGCAGCAGGTTCACAGCCAAGTCCCCTGCCCCGTGACGTTACCTGCGTTCCTCAGTCTCCGGCTGGCTCGGCGTGCACACGGGCAGGGAACCCACGCAGAGAGCGCTCCGCAGTTCGGCGACCCCACAGCTCTCCTCACAAGAGCCCGGCGCTCTGCCAGGGCGTTCAAATTCACGCGCGCCACTTGAGACCAAGATTGCTGCATTCTGATTCGTCGCCGCTCAGCGCTTCCTAGAGCCTGAGCCGTGATTGGTTTCTCCCTAGTCCTTGCCCCGCCCTCCGGGGGTGGTGGCCTCCAAGATTCTCCCGCCCTTGTGAGCCAAAGCGGACCGGGGTCAAGGAACCCACACCTCCTAAAAAAAAAAAAAAAAAAAGTCCTGCAACAACCTCCGGCTCCAGACCACAGACCTGTGACAGAGCTTTATGGGAATTGTAGTTCACGGATCAGCTGAATCAGAAGCAAAATTCTGAGGTAGTCAGGTGTAAGGAGTTTGCATTAAATGATATCTCCAAGATACTGGAGGCTCATATTTTTCATATTTGAAGTCTGATGATTGGTTTTGCTTTTATAAAAAAATTTCATTATTTTTAATTATCCTCATGTCTGCTAGTGGATATGTGCATATAAGTGCAGGCACCAGCAGAGGCCAGAGGAGTTGGATTCCATGAATCAAGTTTCCGACAGCTGTAGGCCACTAAATGTGGGCATGGGGAGTTGAACTCAGGTACTCTTCAAGAGTAGTATGTGTTTGGAGTAGCTAAGCCCCCCCCCCAAATATCTCCAGCTTGATGCTTTACATATTTTATTTCACTTACTGCTCACCACAATCTATGAGGTTTGGGTAATCATTCCTACTTTACAGAAAGTCAAAGAGGAGACCTGTGTCACCCAACCAGAACTACTTTACCATGTGTCCTTCTGCAAGAGGAAACGTTCTTAAAGCACTAACAGGTTCCAGACACGTGTTCTAGGTAAGTTTAAATGACGCCGCTCTTCACAGAACAAAACTGGCAGAAGTGACAGTTGACTGACTAGCAGTTTAGTTATTTACACGACTTCTGTGAGAAGATGAACGTTCCCACTGGGTAATGGCGGGATGCTGTGTTTTGTGCTGGGAGATGTCTTTGAAACTGGGGCCTCACTACCCAAATTCATCCACAACTTAAAACCAGCCTCCATCTCCCGGGTTCTAGAATCCTGATTGCAATAGGGCCCCAGACCTTAGCACAACTGATTCCATGATGGAAATGCCATCCACGCTGTAAAATTTAGCACATAGACAGTGCCACAAATCAAAACAAAAACAAAGACCTATTTTATCAAAATCCGTAGTTCTGGGAAAGTCTCTAAATGTAATAACTTTGCTTTTTGGCTTCTGTGGTTCTGCTTCTGGCTAACTGTTCTTGTTGGCTGAAGCATGCCAGCCCCGGATGTGGCTTTGGTCTTAAAAGCTCTCTGAGAAAGGCTGAGGGCTCCACTGGGATCCTGAACAACTAGCGTGGTCCTGCCAGCAAGTAAAGACTTTCCATTGTCTTAAACCCTTGTCCGAACAGAACCATGACCAGCACCATGAGACCCAGAATAATAGGGGCCTTTGTAAAGTAAAAGAACTAGAATAGGAGAAACCAGTTCATATCAGGCTGTGGCTAGTTACTTTTTTGAAAGTTAAAGCCAGGGAACTTATCATGCAGAGTCTACTGGACTGGAGTTCCTGTTTCTAAGGGAGAGCAGGCTCTCTAGGAATCTTAAAACTTCAGTTTCTTCAGCATTTAGCCAAGTGACTCCGCTTTTGTTTGGTCTGACTTGTTGGGGCTTGTTGGAGGAATCTGTTCGAAACGGACTCTTATAATGTTTATCAGAAATAAGGAAAATTAACAACTGAAACCTAGATGCCATGGAACATTCTGGGAATTTATAGCAAGAGGTTCTGAAGTGAAGAGGTTTGGGATTTGTCCAGTCTGGCAGTTAATAAAGGGTAGACATTAGATTTAAAGGGACAAGAGTCTTGAGTCCAAACTCCGGTATGCATACTACCTCTGGAAAATGTCAATAACAATTCATTTGAGTACCTTCTATGTCCTGCCCTTGATGCACAGCCATTTAATTGTGACAGGGCAAGACCGTGCAAGGTTCTTCCAACATCTTGTTTTCTTGCTGAGGCCATTTCAGATTTAACTAGAGTTTGATGGTGAATCCCAGTGGAAAATTACCCAGATCTATTCTGATTAGTTTGATCAAGCCAAAAGAAAAAAACCAAAACTACCTCACATAAGTCAAGTAGTGGAGGAATGAGTTCATTTAAAATTGAATTGGCCCCTACTGAGTGTCTTCGGATGTCTTGGGAACAGGAACTTGTAACTATGAAAGAGGCCGTTTTTGCATTCGTGCAGCCCCTGCTGGGTGGAGGGGAAGTCAGAGAAAAAGCAATTTTTCCTTTATGGCCTCAAACAAGATGCGGTTTCCCGGCGCTATTCCTTCAGCCGGCCGCTAGGGCACAATCTTCCGTCACGGGGACACCCGCCCACCCGCCAACAGCCTTCCTTTCGCCAGGACTAAAGATGGCGTCGACAGGAGGGCGTTGTGACGCGGTCTCACGTCCGCCGGAAGTGCCCGGAGGAGAGCCTGGTAGCCGGCTCACCCTCGCGCCTGTGGGCTCTTGAGCTTCGCGATTTGAGCAGGAGTTGCCACTCTTCTACCAGGATCATGGTGTTCTATTTCACCAGCAGCAGTGGTGAGTGACGCCGCACCCTCCAGGGTCCTGCCCCTGCAGCTGCCTCCAAAGCCGGGATTCCCCAGCCGCCGCCGCTGGGCTTGGACCTGGTCCTGGAGCGCATCCTCCCGCGAGCGTCTGTCCCACCGCCTTCTGGGTCCCGGCGCGGCCGTCCCCTCGGTTGCCTGCTGGTCCTCTGGTCGGGGCCTGGGGAGCGCCGTGGGAATACGAGCCGGCTCTCCTTACACCCGGGAATGTTCTCATCCCCACTTGACAGACCCTCGAACGCTGCCTGGGCTCGGGAAGTGTGTGGGTTCGCCCTAGCATTCTGGCAGCACCCTGGAGGAGCGACATTGACCAATGAGACAGGTGCCAACAGCTGTCTCCTACAGGAAGAGTACCTTGCCCTTCTCAGAAGGGAGGAGCAGGAGTGCCGTGGAAAGCAATAGAAGGACTAGAACGTCAGTACAACCCCTCGCCGGGCAGAAGTGCTGTCCGGTTGACATATGGTAACACTACTGAGCTGGGTTTGGAAGGCCAGAAAGTGGTGTTTAGGTTTCCAGGAAATGCTGTGTCCATATTGTTCTAATCAGTCTCTGATGAACTCACCCCGTTTTAAAAAAAAAAAGCTTTGAGTTTCCCAAGACACCTTTTGAGACCTAGTTCCCACACCATGATGTTAAGTATACACTTTCTTTATCCTGTTAACATGACTTAGCACCGCTCTTCTCTTGTGGCCTGCTCGATCTACAGGGCAGGTCTCTTGAGAGGCAGTCTGTCTTGTCTCCCAAGCATAGTGCCTTACTCGTAGAGCTAGCTGTTGTGTGTTGGTTTTTTTCCCTTGTTGAGACAGTGAGTGGCTCAGGCTGGCTTCGAACAGGGACCCTCCTGCGTCAAGCCTCCCTACTGTTGGTGTTACTTTCTAGGTCCCCCAGTGTGGAGTGATGTTCAGTGTTTGTGTACTTGGTACTTATTTGTTTATTTTTGAGATGGGACCTAATTATATAGCCCTTGCTGGCCTAGAACTCACTACGTAGCTCAGACTGGCCTTGAACTTGTGGTTGTTGCTCATTCTCACTGAAGAAGGCCAAGGTGTAGGACTGATCTGGGAGTGGCCATTAAACTTTATCCCTCATGTGAAGGAACAAATCAAAAGCTATTTCCCTGAAAAGGAGAAAACAAACCATTCAGCAATAAGTATTGGCAAACGTCATCTTTGGGGACGAGATACTATTTTGAGGTCAGTAGGACTATAATGCTCTTGCTATGGTTTAATTGTGTCCTGCTGATACCAGTTACTTGAAAGTATAAAACTTATTATTGAAGGATATAAGAGCTGATGGGTAAGTCAGGTGTGGCTTGCAGCTCCTTATCAGAGCCTTTGACACTTGGGTTTCCTGTGAAGCAGGGTTTTGGTGATGTTTACTAATTTTCTTTTTGTTTCTGTTTCAGTTAACTCATCCACGTACACCATCTACATGGGAAAGGATAAATACGAAAGTAAGTTTACAAAAGCATTTGATTTTGAAATTGCAGGCAGGTGAGTGCTGTTTGTTGCGTTTATGGTTTTTGCTATTAATTTCTTCCATTCCTTTTGGAAATTATACTTGACGAACAACAATTGGCCATATTTTTTGAGTTCATACACACATTGTGAGGTGGTCCCATTGGAACCCATAGCATATCTGTCACCTCAAACATTGATCATTCCTTGTCGGTTAGAGAATTCAATATCCTGTCTTCTAGCTACTTTGGCATAGACTTTGGTAACTGTATTTACTCTGCCACCAATAGCAGATGTGTTCCTATCTGATTAGGGTTTTACCAGTTGGCCTCTCCGTAGCTTTCTCCTCTGCTTGTCTTACTCCGCTGGGTCTGGTGTGCAGCTTAGTTGTAGTTCGTGTGCCTTATGTGACTGTAATTCCAGCGTTATAGGGAATGGTGGACCTGAGGGCCTCGTGAACACTGATGGCAAATACTGCAGCTAAGTTACATGCCAGACCCAGTGGAGCAATTGTTTTCCCTTGAGACAAGCTTGCACTCTATAGCTCAGGTTGGCTTAGAACTCATAGCGATTCTCCTGCCTCAGACCTTCGTGTGCTGAGCTTCTGCACGTGAACCACTGTGGCTAGCTAAGTTGACCTAAGTGGAGAGAGCACAGAGTTTGCTCACAGTGTGGAGGTGAGGAAGGCAAAACCTCAGAGGAACTGGAGAGGGTATCATTCCTTGAGATGGAAAAACAGCTGCTTTCTTCCTGGATTAGAGCAAGGGTTCAGACAAGACAGCTGTGAAGTCGTACCGGCATCAGTCCTTAGCAAACATGCTGTGGTGTGCAACCTCTTTGGCCCTCAGATATCTTAGATATGAGAGGCATTCATAGACTGTAGTTACTGCACAAGGTTGTCAAGGTTAGGGGAAGGACCTGTGGAGTGCCTAACTCCTGTGAACACTTGTTAGCTGCTTGAGAGACTACTGGAACTTCTTGCAGAAGCCACTCCCCACCTTGCTTCTCTAGGAAGACTGTCCCTGGGGCTGGGTGCCACTACCTCAGTAAGTCTGGAGAGCTGACTGGTCGGTCACACTGTATAGGTGTTTAAACTTTTGGTACTCCTTGTCTGTTTTTCCTGTTTCTGACAAGAACTGTTGGTGTCTAATCAGGTGCAGTTTGGCATTGACAGCAGTTAGAATCGGACAGTTTGTGTGCATTAAAAGAGGCACACATACCATTCTTCAGTAAGAGATTTGCCAGTAATTTTTATTATTAAACAAGATCAAAAAATGGTTGCCATAAAGCAGAGCTGGTAAGATTAAAAGACTGTATCATGGGGCTGGAGAGATGGCTCAGAGGTTAAGAGCACTGGCCGCTTCCAGAGGCCCCGAGTTCAATTCCCAGAAACCACAAGGTGGTTCACAAGTATCTATAATGAGATCTGGTGCCTTCTTCTGGTGTGTGTATACACAATAAAGAAATCTTTTTTAAAAAAAAAGTGTATCATTATGAAGAGAGAACAGATAAAAATAAAATAACGCATTTTGAAGCAATTTTTCATTGTAATGAATTTATGGCTCTGACTAAGATGTGACCTAATGGTGAAGTCATCCATACTACATGAATACTTGAGTTTTAGGTTTCTCCTCGTAGCCCATAATATCTCTGATTATTTTTGCTTGTCCCCCAGCATCCTCCTGGTCTCGTGAAGGAAAGGATGCTGTCTATCTCCCTGTTCTACAGTGAACAGTAAGCCACCACTATAGAGCCATAGTTATTTAGAGTGGATAGGAACGCAAGTCTGTTGCCAAATATGGTTTACTTTCTGTTGTACGAAGTTTAACTCTTTTTAGTTTTGTGGGGGGCACCACCCAGCTCCCAAATAAATCACATGTGGAGGCTTATTCTTAGATATGAATGCCCAGCCTTAGCTTGGCTTGTTTCTTGCCAGCTTCTCTCTCTTTTTTTTTTAAAATATTTATTTATTTATTTATTGTGTATACAACATTCTGTCTGTGTGTATGCCTGCAGTCCAAAAGAGGGCACCAGACCCCATTACAGATGGTTGTAGCCACCATGTGGTTGCTGGGAATTGAACTCAGGACCTTTGTGGAAGAGCAGGCAATGCTCTTAACCTCTGAGCCATCTCTCCAGCCCTTGCCAGCTTCTCTTAAATTATCCAGACTCCCTTTTGCCTCTGGGCTTTTTCCTTTTCTTAGTTCTGTGTATCTTCCTTTCCTTTTACTCTGTGGCTGGCTGGGTGACTGGCCCCTGACATCCTCTTCTTGTTCTCTCGTTGCTCCTCCTTTCCTCGTTCCTCCTGTTTATTCTCTCTGCCTGCCAGTCCCACCTATCCTTACTCCTGCCTCACTATGGGCCATTCAGCTCTTTATCAGGTGTTTTAGAGGGGCAAAGAATCACAGCTTCACAGAGTTAAACAGATGCAGCATAAACAACAGTCACACACCTTGAAATAATAGTCCCCAACATCTTTCTACTACATTAGAGGTGGAGCCTGAGACTGCGGCTTCTGGGAAGCACCTGTAACCTGGCTGCTGTGTGAGTGATGCAGGTTTTGCACCGTATAACTGGGGTGCAGGGGGCAAGGCATTCCCACCTGTCTCTCCTCCTTCTGAGGTTGTCTTCTCTTCACTGAGGGCTTATGTGTGGGGGCCTCCTTCCAACCTCTGTGAGGAAGACATTGGTAGGGCTTTAGCTCCATTCAGGTGTACACACACAGAGAGAGACATATAACAAAGCATGTATACTTTGTTGTGAAGCTAAAACTGCTCTGAAATGTAGGGCATGTTTTAAAGTGTGGACAAAATGCAGTGATTTCTAGCACATGCTGTGGAAGGGATGGTGAGTGGGGCTTGAGACTGAGCTGAGAAAGGTCTTGTATTTGTAGTAGAATTGATGCCTAGAGACACACACCTCGATGAGCATCTGTCTCCACAACCCTGAATCTGATGTCTAGAGCCCTCTTGTGTTTTGTGTTATTTTGTATGTATAGACTATTTGCTCATCAGGAAACTTTGGAGTCTTGTGGAGGTATCGGCCCTTCCAATTTATTCCAATAATAAAGGGAGCTGTGTTTTAAAGCTCCTATTGGGGATATTCCTAGTACCTCCCATTTATTTCTCGTAGCCCCGCAGTTTCTAAGCAAGCAGTGGATAAAACAGGAGTGGAATTTTTAAGACAGGTATTTTCTCTTCTTAGCCAGCAGGTGGCCTCAGCCATACATAACACACTTAGAAATGTTTTGCTACTAATATTTTCCCTTACTTCAGTTTTTTGCCCAGCTTCCCACTCACATAGTAAATTCCTGATGTCTGCCAGAAACCTCCTGGTCTCTACTATCGCCAAGTGCCCTCTCCTATGAGTTGTATATATCTTAGCCAGTAGTAGGCGATCCTTTCTTAAATACATCTAAAAATCAAAGGAATCGCATGTTCTAACCAGTATTTACCTGCCACATGTACAGTTATCAGCTAATAATATAATTCTTTTTTTTTTTTCGAGACAGGGTTTCTCTGTGGCTTTGGAGCCTGTTCTGGAACTCACTCTTGTAGACCAGGCTGGCCGGCCTCGAACTCACAGAGATCCGCCTGCCTCTGCCTCCCGAGTGCTGGGATAAAAGGCGTGCACCACCACTGCCCAGCTATAATTCTTATAATAATAAAAAATCAGCTCCTCACCTCTAGTAGCTTTCATCATGCTCCCAAAACTCTTCCTTGTAACAATTCTTTCTCTGTCTCACTAAGCTGACTTGTTCTAGCCTTGTAGTCCAAGCTGTTCTCAAACTCACATCCTTTCTCAGCTTCTCGTGTGTATGCAGCCATACCCTGCTGAATTTTCAAGGTTTTTGTCCATCTGTCTGTTCTCTTAAGACACATTCCAGGCTGGTCTTAACTCCTTATGTGGCCAGAGGTGACCTGAACCTTGATGCTCTTTCTCTACCTCCCGATTGCTGGGATCACAGGCTGTGTGAACCGCACTCGGCTTCTGTGGTGTTAGGGATCAAACCTAGGGCTTCGTGAACATTAGGCAAGCAATGCAGCCACTGAACTCTAGTCGCAGACCATGCTGATGCTGATGATGTAATCCATTATTTTAAAGTTTGAACAAAATCATATTAGCATTTAAGCATTATAGTTGGTCAGAATTACCTAACTTCCCAGCTGCTGAAGTTTTTTCTAGTATTTGTTTCATTCAAAGGAAACATCTTTGGGCTTTGAATTGGAAGTGTGACAGAAGCCATGTAGTGTAAATTATCTGACTGTAAAAGCTGTCCTTCTTTTCAAGCCTTCCAGTTCTGCCTCTGTTGTCTCCTTTAAGGAAGAGGAGAAAGTGAAGGGGTATGGGCTGCTTTTCCCTTCCCAACAATAAAAATCCTGGATATTTCCACTTAACAGTTTTTCTTAATTTCTTTTTCCATCCTCTTGTGTCTTACTGTAGATGAAGATCTGATAAAGTATGGCTGGCCTGAAGATATTTGGTAAGTTGCAATTTTTATTCTGCTTCATTTAGGTTATCATTTAGATTTTTAAACATAACCATCTACCTGCCTCCTTTAATTAAAACACCTCCTACGTGGTGTTTTGTTTCTAGTGTCCATGAGTAAATAGCTGTGGTTTCCCTCAGTGCTCCACCCCTATGACCAAGAGAAACGTGCGGGCTCCCAACACACCTTTTTAGCCACTTTCTTTTCCATGGCCATTTTCCACTGCTTATTCTGACCGTCATATTCTCTCTCCTGGAACCTAGTCTCAACCATTAGAGTGGAGCATCCTTCTCCCTGGATAAGTTCTCAGGCCCTGTTTACTTGGCTGTAGTAGTTGTTGTTGTTTTTTCTTTTCTTAGCTCTTTGGTCTGTGGGGACCCACCACCTAGCTTCCAAATAAATACATGCAGACTTATTTACTTGTGATTGCCTGGCCTTAGCTTGGCTTGTTTCTAGCTAGCTTTTCTTAAATTATCCCGTCTGCCTTTTGCCTCTGGACTTTTGCCTTTCTCTATCCTACATGTCTTTCTTTCCTTCTTTCTCCGTGGATTGTGTGACTGGGTGGCTGGCCCCTGGTGTCCTCTTCTCCTTCTCTCGCTCTTCCCTCTTCCTCATTCTTTTTATTCACTCTGCCTGGCCGCCCTGCCTGGCCTTTATCTTGCTATGGGACTTTCAGCTCTTTATTAGGCCACTCAGGTGTTATAGGCAGGAAAAGTAGCACAGCTTCACAGAGTTAACAAATGTAACATAAAAGAATGCAACACATCTTTGCATCATTAAACAAATATTCCACAGCATAAATTAATGAAACACATCTTAAAATAATACCCCACAACACTTAGTGCACATTTCTCAAGCGCTTAACTCTGCCAAATATTGTCAAGTGTCAATACATTTAATTTCTCAGCATTTATGAAGTACTGCTATCATACCTGTTTTACAGATGAGGGACAGAACAGGTCTGCATTGGCTGTTACTGGCCCAGCCCAGGATCTCACAGGCCCAGCTCAGTTTCCAAATCATTGATTCGCTCTCTCCTTCAGTTCACTGCACCCCCCACTCCCACCCCCAGACCCATTGCTGTAGCTCTACAGATCTCTTTTCTCCAGCTGTGGGCTGGAGAACTCCCCCTTATCTCCCTGGAGTGCTATGAGGTTAGATGGCCACTTTTCAGAAGCGCTGGTTCAGTTTTCAGTGAGGTGTGCGGCACTGAGCACTTAACAGGGAAGTATTGTATGGAGAGTAACTCAAGCTCCACTTGCTCCCCCTTGGCTCAGAAGCCTCCACATATCTGCAGGGCCTCCCCAAAGGACCTCTTGGACTTCTACCTACTTGGTTGTAAAGAGCTCTAGTTCATGGCCCTGGTGGGCATGTTCACCTACCATTCTAAAGTCCACACTGAGAACCAGGATGTAGCCGACACATGAGGAATGTTAAAGCCTTATAAAAACAAAAGCTGTTCCAGCACAGTGTCCTGGCTTCTCAGCTCAAATGCACCATCAGATGAGACCCTGCTTAGGGCCCCTTGGCGCAGGTGGGCAGATTGTACTGCTCAGAATTTCTGGAATTTGTGGCTTTCCTTCAGAAGGCCCAATATCTTCAACAGGACAACTCTTCATCTGCTTCGTGAACTACTCAGGTCGTTAGTGCTGGTACATAATGAGAGTTCCATACATCTACTGACTTCCCACTCAACTCACTTGCTGCCATCCTACAAACACCCCCTGGAAGTTTCCTCCCAGGGACTGCTTCCTGTTGTCTCTCCTTTGCGTGGCTGTCGTCCCCAGCAGAAGTAGTTCCTGTAGATGCCGGGCTCTCTGATGCGCTGTCTGTGTCTGTTAGGCAGTTACCTGCTATACTTTTTACCCCTTTGTTTTTTCAAGCTAGAGTTTGACTATTTCAGGCTTCCCTGGAACTCACTGTGTAACCCAGGCTGCCTTTGAAAACACAGAAATTTCTTCTCTCAGTTTTCCAGGTGTTAGAATTAGAGGTACCATGTTCACCGATGCTGTACGTTAGCATACAGATTTGAGGATAGCTGCCTATGTAGGAAAGGTTACATATTAAAATACAACTTGAAAGACAGTTTGCTTGAAGTTTGTTTTTTTTTTTTTAGCTTGAGACTCAGCAGGCTTATGTCGACAGGTACCTAGAGATCCCTTTTGGCACCTTTAATAGTCCAGAGATTAATGACCAAAGTTCAGCACAGTTGACTTTTATTTCCAGAAGTTATTTGAGAACTCAGGGCTGCTGGAATAGCCCCGAACCTCGGGGCCCTGTTCCAGTTCCTGTGCTGTCAGTCCTGACAATCTGCCAGGGATTGTCCTGGACAAAAAAGTGGCCCTGAGCTCTTCTGCATTCTGATGTTAACCTGATATTCTCCTGATGCTGCCTTGGGGGATTTACCTGTGGCAGCAGCTGAGTCTGTCTGGTAAACCTTCTGAGGTTCCTTTAAGCAAAGACTCTTCTAGGCATTAAATGAGATTAGAAGTAAATCGGTTTTCAAGTGAGGAAAAGAGAGAAGTATGTCTTTGCTACCTCCAGACTGCCAAATTCACTGTATTTGCACAGCCCTCCCTTCAAGAAACTGAGCCGCTCACTGCCTGTGCCTCTACACCCTCAAGTAACTGTTCCTTTATCAAAAATTCTAGTCTCTGAGTTAGTGAAGGGGATCAAGATGAGCAGGGATGGGAACATAACAGGACAAGAGGCTAAAAGTGGGCATAGTTAAACCTCAAGTGGGCATTGTTAGGAACACTAGAAAGACTTAGTAAACAGCAAGTTTGCTCTGAATTACTTCAAACCTGGTGTTTCTGTTGGTCTCTGCACTTTGTAACTATGTAAATGTAAGCCTGAAGAGACTGTAACCACAGAACTCTTAGAAAAGGAAGCATGTATTTGGACCTTACTTACAGTCTCAGAGGCTTAGCCTGAGACTGGTGGAGAGTGTGGTGGCACACATGGCACTGGAGCAGTAGCTGAGAGCATCAGGCAGAGAGAAAGACTGGGGCTGGCATGAGCTATTGAAACCTCAGAGCCCACCCCACTGACATACCCACCACACTTCCCTAATTCTTTCAAAGAATTCCCTCCCTGGTGACTAAGCATTCCAATATATGAGCCCGTGGGGGCCGTTCTCACTCAAACCACCATTCTAGCTGTGATACTCTCATGAGTGCTTATGAGTTCATACCTAATTAGTTTGATATTTCTATTGACAGCATTCCATATAGGAGACCTTGAAGAAAAAGAATCTGCTATAGCTACTATTGTTAGTGGAAGGGCTCTTACTAATAAAGAGCTGCCATTAAGTAAGCAGAAAGAGTGGCAGGTGTTTCTTCTCACTTGAGGTCAGTTCACAGCATAATATTTTCCTTAAGATTCTGAAAGGAGGGACTGGAGAGATGTCTCAGAGGTTAATAGCACTGGTTGCTCTATTAGAGGTCCTGAGTTCAATTCCCAGCAACCACATGGTGGCTCATAACAACCTATGAGAGTTCTGGTACCCTCTTCTGACATGGAGGTACATGGCGGCAGAACACTGTATTCATAATAAATATTTTTAAAAAAAAAGATTCTGAGAGGAAAATGAAATATACAAAATTTCTAGATTTATAAAAGGGATTTTTCAGGGTACAAAAAAATGCCCAAATAAAGGTGATAATTAATATGAATTTTACATAGGAACACAAATGAGTAAATGAACAGTTTGGAAAAACATGAATCAAATATTATGTAGTGTCCATTTCTGGCTCTCAGTAAAGACTAAGAAGCAACATAGATCATTTGCCTGAAGTCTGAATATTGTTCTGTATCCAGAACAAATAAGATATTTTGCTTTTTTGAGGACATTAGAAACAGCATAATCTTAGCCTTCCTACTGAATCATACTTGTCTATATCCTGTACCAAGTGTGAATGTATGACCCTTTAACACCTAGAATAGATGTCAAGAACAAAAAAATGCCTGGGGAAGTCTGTAGGGGGTGCAATGAGGCCTCCTTAGGGTTTTGTTTCTTTGTTTTGAGACAGGGTTTTACTAAGTAGTCCAGACTGACTGTAAACTTATGATACTCCTGTCTGCTGGAATTATAAGCTTTGCCACTCTGCTCAGTTTCCGTAGGCTTCCTTAACCCTTGTTAGGGACAGCTCCAGCTAAAGTTAACGGAGTCACCGTGTCAGGCGTGTGTAGGAAGGACTGTCACTAATAAAGAGCTGTCACTAAACAGGCAGAAGTTAAGAGTAGCAGGTATTCCTTCTCAGCTGAGGTCAGTTCATTGTTTGTTGCTTGAATTCTAGGCCCATATCTGTGTGTCACAAAGTGAGTCAACTTCATTTGATGAATTATAAGCACGAAAAATGTCACATCAATTTTAATAGATTGCATTAAATTGATGGATAATAAGAACCCTGTCTTAGTTAGGGTTATTATTGCTGCGATAAAACACCTTGACCAAAAACAACTTGGGGAAGAAAGGGTTCATTTCACTCCCAGTCCCATGTAACATTCATCATCAAAAGCAGTGAGGATAGGAACTCACACGGGGCAAGAGCCTGGAGGTAGGAGCTGATGCAGAGGCCATGGAGGGGTGGTGCTTACTGTTTTGTTTCCCATGATGCTCAGCCTGCTTTCTTATAGAATCCACGACTACCAGTCCAGGGATAACCCCACCCACAATGAGCTAGGTAACTCAAACTCCCACTAACATGTGGCTCTATTCAGAATCCCCCACATCCATCACTAATAGATTTGTCTACAGCCCTATCTTATGGAAACATGGTCTCACTTGAAGGTCCCTCCTTTGATGATGACTCTAGCTGCTGTCAAGCTGACATAAAACTACCTAGTACAGATCCTAAGGAAAAGTGACTTTAATATGCTGTGGAGGTATGTCCCACCTCATTCCCAACACTTAGGAGGCAGAGGCAGAAGAATCTGTGTAAGTAAAATGCTAGTCCATCTACATAGCAAGTACCAGACCAGCCAGGTGTTGACTGAGGTTTCTGTCCCACTAGGTCCCACAGCCATTTAGTTCTAAATAAACACAGAGATCTACATTAATCATAAGCTGGTTGGCCTAGTAGCTCAGGCTTCTTATTAACTCTTATAACTTATAGTAGCCTATAATTCATGTCTGTGTTAGCCAAGTGGCTTGGTGCCTTTTTCGGTGAGGCAGTCACATCTTGCGTGCTCTATGTCTGGCTTCCTCTGTGACGACTGCAGACTGACTCTTTCCTCTCTTAGAATTCTCCTGTTCTCATTGTCCTGCCTCTACTTCCTGCCTGGCTACTGGCCAATGAGCGTTTTATTAAAAATAATACAAGTGACAGAGTAAAAAGACCATTGGTCCCTCAGCAGCCAGAGCTATGCAGTGAGTCCTATGCCAAGAAAGAAGCAGTGCTGTGGGGCGTCCTGACTGATTTTAGGACAGCACCAGTGCCGCAGAGACCCTGTCCACCCAGGGATGCGCATTGATGCCATTGTCTGTGAGTGGGGCTTGGTCGGGGATTGGAAGAATTCTAAGTCTGATCCATTTAATGATGTAGTCTGCTTAGTGAGCTGACTTTTCTCAATCTGAACTTGATCCTTGTTTTTGGTGGTTTTGCCAACGTTGTAAAGTTGAGATATTAGAAACCATATTCTCCTCTTCTCTAGACTGCAGTCCTGAAAGGCTCCCAGGTCAGCAACAGTGGACTTTCACTGACTTCTTCCATCTTTTCTCATTGAAATTCTTTCCCTGGTTTTTTCTTAGCCTGTGCTAAATCTCAATTCTTCCGTGAAGCCCTTGGTCACTGATTGCTCTTTTTGTCACTTGAAGCTCCACTCTCCCAGGATGTTTTCATATTTACTATCTGACTCCTCTTGGCCTGGAGCCACGCCAGCTGCACAGTTCCCAGGTTCCTCTTGCCTCTCCAGGTCACTGGCCGGCCCTTTGGAGATGGCGACAGTTTTATAATAAGTCCCAGGGAGTACTTTCTTGGAGTGGGATGCTTTTGACGCAAGTGGCCGAGGACATGGTTGTTTTGCTAAAAGTGGTTTCCTTCCTTGCAGGTTTCACGTGGACAAACTCTCTTCGGCTCATGTATACCTTCGATTGCAAAAGGTAACGGAATGTAAACATGAATTCATGACTTTCTCTTTAGTGATGAGCACCATATATTCATAATTTTAAATGTAGCTGGGAATGTAATTTAGTGATTGATAGAGTACTTGCCTAGCATATAGAAGGAAGGCTCTAGGTTCACCTGTCAGACACCACACCACACCCACACCCACACGCACATACCACACATTACACCACACACACACACACACATCACACCACACCACGCACATACCACACGCTACAGCACACACACACACACACACGTACACACACCACACCACATACACACACTACACACACACACACACCACGATACATACACACTTGGAAATTATATAAGTTTGAAGCACAGCAGTGAGATAAAGTTATTTCAGCACTGAGTTCTATGTAGCATTTGTCATCTGATGGCTGTTTCTGTAATCCCATGCCCAATAGAACCTGATTCTAAACTGATTTTCTCCATTGTCTTTGTTTATTTTGGAAATAGCTTTATTTATTCAGATCTTTGATTGATAGCGATTTCTGTAGAGAAAGTGGCATCTCTATCATTTCTCCCTTGTGGTTGGTAAATAGTGGGGATCCACCACTCCACCACAAGAACTCACCCTGATTTTGACTGGGGGGAAGATGGTCTGTGAGATGTTTGGGATCCAGAATTCCAAGGCATCTCTTTCAAAGCACGGTAATAGGGACCTCAGGCAGGGAGACTTCTAGATGCTGAATGGGCACCATTTCTCCACATGCTTTCCAGAAAAGAATGAGGACAAAAGCTCCTGGGCCATAACTGCAGTAAATATCTGCAGCATGGTTCTTTTTTTTGTTTTGTTTTGTTTTGTTTTGTTTTTCGAGACAGGGTTTCTCCGAAGCTTTTGATTCCTGCCCTGGAACTATCTCTTGTAGACCAGGCTGGCCTTGAACTCACAGAGATCAGTCTGCCTCTGCCTCCTGAGTGCTGGGATTAAAGGCGTGCGCCACCACCACCCGGCTGCAGCATGGTTCTTAAAAGGTGTAAAGTATAGTTTTCCCTGTTAGTGCCTTCTCTTAGTTCAGGTAGCATCCTGTGTGGGCATGCTAAATTCACTTCATCTTTCAGTGTTCTGTAACCGACCCAAAGAGCCCCTGCATGCTGTAAGCCTGTGTCCCGCAGGTAAGACAGCAGGTGCTGTGAGTGTACCAGTGACCATTAGTAACCAAAGAGGACCATTCGGTATATTTTATATTGCAGGGAGAGAGGATAGAAGACATTCCAAAGGAGGTTCTCATGGACTGCGCCCACCTCGTGAAGGCCAATAGCATTCAAGGTCAGTTTTCCTACGAGTGTTTTCTGAGTCAGCGCGCACTTTTTCTGTGTCTGGAATGAAGTTCATTTTAGCAATCGTGCTGTTGACTTTGGCATGCTTCTGAGGACACCAGAGGAGAAGACTGAGGAGGGGCAGTTCTGCTGCTTGTCAGGGGAGTAGCAGCTCATCTCCCACTCCTCAAGTCCCACTGTCCCTCTGAGTCTTGGCACTTGTGACTCTCCCTTTCCCTGCTTTGCCCCAGCCTGGCAGTAGCAGTGCAGTGCTAATAGCTAAGGAGGTGTGTCTCGTGGCTCTGCTGTCAATGTTGCTGCCTTTGTTTGTCATCAGATCTTAACATTAGAGGGGTTTGTTTCAGTTTTCTTTTTTAAAAATTTAAATGTAATTTTATGTGTATGGTGTTTCGTTTGCATGTGTGTCTATGCCATGTGAATGCCTGGTGCCCTTGGAGCCCAGAAGAAAGTGTCAGATTACCTGGAACTGGGTTACAGACAATTGTAGCCACCACGTGGGTGTTGGGAATTGAACCTGAGTCCTCTAGAAGAGTATCTAGTGTTTCTAACTACTAAGCCACTGCTCCAGCCCCTTGTTTGGGTATTTTGAGCCAGGATCTTGCTATGTCGCCTAAGCTAGTGTGGAACTCACTGTGTAACCCACACTGGCCTGATACTCACAATTTTCCTGTTTTGGCTTCCTGGATGCTATACCAGGCTTAGAGCTAGAGACTTTAAACCATGTCTTTTCTTTTTCCCCTCTCTTCCATGCTTTATCCTTCCTTTCAGTTGTGATGGCCTGGGTGGTCCTTGAGTCTTGTTTTCTTTCAGAAGCTCTCTGGGTGAGCCAGTGTGCAGTGTGGGCTGGGAACAAGCGCCCCCTGTTTTAGGCAGTAGTTAAAATACTGGGCTTGGTGCCTGCTCATTTCTACTAGGTAAGATTTAATCTGAACAAAAGGTCTAGGATGGGGATAGCACTTCTGAAGGGGTTTGAGAGGTATTGGTCTGAGTGACTGAGGTTTTAGGGTAGGATATAGACCTGGCTAAAGAGAGATAAGTGGTTATAGATGAAGGTGGAAGATGACCCGGAGCAAACACAGCTGACAGCAGGCGCTGGGGTCCATGACTGCATGGTGAGAGCTTGGCAACCTTCCTTCCTTCATGCAGACTGCTGTCTTCAGCCTCAACTCAGGCGGCCTTAATAACAAAAGACGAGTGTATACAAAGAAGCTTAAAATTGACCTTTTGGAGCCACCAGTTTTCAACTCTATACATCAACAGGCTGTTAGGAGTGAGGGCGTTCTGTTTTATGAGGAGACTAGATAATCTTATATCTACATTTACTGAAGTGAGCATTGAAACAAGCAAACTCTTCTGTGTTCCAGCTTCTTGCACACTGCCTTGTTCTCCCCTGTGCCCCTGACTCGCAAATGCGCCTTGGTTCAAAGAGCCGTCGACACTTTATTCTCGGCTCTGTTTCTTTCTTTTTAATGTCCTTACAGTTTACAAGTTCTAGAGAGAACATGGGGAAGGAATGGTAACATGGGAATTAACTCCCCTTCCTCCCTTAGCCTTCCAGTGATTGCTCACATAACAGACTGTGAAGCTGGGCCCCGAGTTCTGCTCTAAATGAGTACCAGAGGATGCTGCTGAGGACTGAAGAAATTCGTGAGAGTGCAGGGGACACGCCACTAGCAACTCTGTAGTTGCCAAATTCTTTCCTGCTCAGCACTTAGGGAACAGGGATTGAACTTGCTGGTTTCTGCTAAATTGGCCCATTTTAGGTCAGAATCAGGTTTATTTAGGGAAAAGGGCTCCACCGAACAAACCTTCCTAAACGTGTTGGTGTCCTCAATGTCAGATGGGGTCAGAGAGTAATAGGCACCTCTGAGCTCATTGCCAGGCTGGCTCTCTGAAATCCCAGGCTGTAGCTGTATATTACTGGTATATTACTGGTTACCCATTACTGCCTCAAAGATTCCTTCAAGAGTCTGTGGAGACTCCCTTGGTTCTTTTCTCTTGAAAACTATGCACATGCTAATTTTGTGTTCAATTTAGGGAGTTCTTGGAAGCCACTGATGTTAGTCGTTTACCCTTGTTTTTCCTGCTGTGACACTTTGGCTTCATATTTGACTTTCCACTTGTCTTTTGTGCTTTGTAACATTGGAGGTGTCAGGATCTCTGATCTCAAGCCATGACCGGGATGGGTGGATGATATTTTGCTGTGGGTGAGGGCTACGCCGCTCGGTTTCATGTTTCCTGCCTGTTGAAGACAGTCTCTCTCGGCAGGCTGCAAGATGAACAACATTAATGTGGTATACACGCCTTGGTCTAACCTGAAGAAAACAGCTGACATGGATGTGGGGCAGATAGGCTTTCACAGGCAGAAGGATGTAAGTGTTCATGCCACCACGGGAGGCGGGGCCCGGCTCCAGACTGACTGTGATGTTCCTAAGGGTGTTACACTGGGTGAGGAAAGCCCAAGACTTGCCCCTCTTAGGTGAGAGAAAAACGGCTAAGTACTTTCCCCTTTACCTCCCTCACAGGTAAAAATTGTGACCGTAGAGAAGAAAGTGAATGAAATCTTGAATCGATTAGAAAAGACCAAATCGGAGAAGTTTCCTGACCTAGCAGCAGAGAAAGAAAGCCGAGACCGCGAAGAGAGGAATGAGAAAAAAGCCCAGATTCAGGAAATGAAGAGGAGAGAGAAAGAAGAAATGAAGAAGAAACGGGAAATGGATGAACTTAGGTACGATGGGGCTGTGGCCTTGCTGTTGGCTGACACAGGTTATCCCCGCGGGCTCTGCTCACAGATTTTCTGGTGGGAGGAGGGCACATTAAAGCTCCGAGTGTTGAAAGTGTTGTCCTTCACTGTAAGCCATTGTGAGCTTTCCTCAGAATCCGGTCTGTTGAGAAGGAAAAGGTAAGGGAGTGTGTAGTCTTGCACAGCTGTGCCGTTGGGACAGAGACGCGAAGCTGACTAACTCAAAGCCGCTTCCACAGCCTTTTTCTGCCCTTAGAAAGTTGAACATCGTTAGTGCTGCTTTCATCAGAGGGGGTAGCTTCAACAACTGGCTTCAGCCTTCAGCCAGCGTGGTAACCGTCTGCAAGATGTGGGTTTTAGGGTGGTAGCCACCCATGAGATGCTTACTGAGCGATAACCTCACTTTGAATATTTTTTCTTCTAGGAGCTACTCATCACTAATGAAAGTTGAGAATATGTCTTCAAATCAAGTATGTTCACGTTTCTTGCTCCAATATTGTGCACTGAAATACTTCACAGAGTCTTTAGTAACTGAGTTACTATTATTGCATTTCAGATTGCTTACCATCTAGCACACTGGGGGTAGATTTGGCAGGCCTTGCCTTCCTTCCCGTGCTCTTGTGTTAATTTAGTATGGGTCACTGCACAGAAGCAGAGTCTGATGCCTTGCCTGCTGTGAAGGGCAGGCCTATTATTATTGCAGTGTGTTAGTCAGCTTTCTCTCACTTAACACAATACCTGAGATGATCCTTTTATGAGGAAAGAAGCTTTATTTTGACTCAGGGTTTTGGAGGGTTTGGGCTATGGTCAGCTGCCCTGTTGCTTTTATTCTATATTAAGACAGTACATCCTGGTGGGAAAGCATGGGCCGGCAAGCTGTTAAACCATGCGGCAGCTGGGAGGCAAAGAGGGAAAGAGGAGGGGTCCCAGTACCCTATGAAGGGTGTGCCTCTGTTACCTGATTTCTCCACACCAGGCAGCACTTCTTAAATGTTCTGGAGAACAAGCCTTCAGCACATGGCCTTTGGGGACATTTCCAGATTCAGACTGTGGCAGCCCCCTGCAGTCCACTTCCTTGCTCCTTTCCTATTTCCAGACTTTCAAATGTATTTGCATTTATTAATTTCCTCCACTAATGTGGCTATAGATTCCACAGCACACTTCAACAGAACCAGAATTTTACTCCTTTTAATTAAAAATAAATGTACCAAATACAGAGATCATCTGTTTCAGCCTAAATAGCAACACTGTTTTTTTTTTCCATCCTTGTTAGGACCAGGAATAAGAGTTGACGTTTCGGGTTTTTTTTGTTTTGTTTTGTTTGAGATGGGGTTTTGTTTTGTTGCTCAGGCTGCCATAACCCTCCTTAACCCAGCCTGGTCTTAGACTCTCTCTTCCTGCCTCTGCTTCCCAAGTGCTGGGATTACAAGCATCTACCATCACATTTGGCTCAGATCTGTATAATACGGTTTTAAAATGCAGGCTTTCCGTCTGTATTGTCAGGTATGTTAGAGACGAACTGCAAAGGCTGTTTACATGAAAATTACGTTAAACCTGTGTTCTTTAGTCTCACTAGCTCTGTGCGGCCCAGAGGCTCCTTATGTCAGCAACAGTGAAGGACCTGCCATTAGTACAGAAAATTCTGCTAAGCGTCTCAGTTTCCCAAGTAAGGTTATCTTTTTAAACTCCAAGCTCAGTGTATGAATTGGAATCAGTAGGATTTTAGACATTGTTTATCTATCCAGTACCTATCCAGGAATGTGTAAGATTGTATTTTTACTCCCACCTCTGTGAAGGACTAAATTTTTGAGTATCCTTTATGAATCAAGATAATTTATAAATTATTTTATAAATTATTTATTTATAAATAAATTTATAAATTATTTCTGAGAAATTCCAGACACGCACCATGTAATCCAGCAGGACTGAGTATGAAGTCAGGAGATTTAAACTGTCACTACAGTGAGCCTACTGCAGTTTTAGCCTTGCTAGAGGGATGTTGCTCAGTACAGAGACATTACCTCATAAGGTTGTTGTACCCTGTAAACAGGGTGTGCCGTGAAGACTGTGCTAGACTCTGTCATGACATAGGTAGTCGTCCCTGGTACTTACTGAGCCCTGAATTTGTTTAGCCTTCTGAACGTTATTCTTGGCTTTCTTACAACGCAGAGCAGCTTAACATTAGGAGAAGTCTGTGATAGATTCCAAGTCCAATTCAGTTAAAACTAGTGCTCCAGCCTCTGCTCTGCCGACTAGTATTTATCCAGACTTCCTATTTAGAAGCTTTCACCAGAAATCTGGCCTGTGTTTCAACCTTGTACATAACAGTCCTGTCACGGTGGATCTTAACAGCTTACATGTTCCGGAATTGGAAGCACAGGCCTCATCAATCAGCTCTTGATATCTTTGAGGCACTGGTTTCAAGGCCCTAGGAATACTAAAATCTGAAATCTGTAGATGCTCAAAACCCTTATAAAATGGAAGAATATTTTCATGTAACTTGGGTTTTCTCTCCCCATGTGTTTTATCCTGTGTTGTTATTTATACCAGTTGCAATGTAGATGCAAACAGTTGTCACAATTTATTGCTTAGGAAGTAATGACAAGCAAAAGGCCTGTGCGTATGTGTGTGGGATTCCAAGTGCTTTCTGTCTGCATTTGGTTGGATTTTCAGACATAGACACCCACAGATGCAAGGGGCCAGTGATGCATGTGTATGCACAGTCACTGTCACTAAGAGCCCCAGGACTACAGTGTTCAACCAGAGACAAATGCTCACTGGTCCCCCTTCCTCCTGCTCTGTTACTTGCTGCTGTGGGTGAGGTGCTCAAATGGGAAGAAGGCTTCAGTCTCCTTGTAACAGTTTCTCTTCTGTTAACCATCTTGTCTTTAACAACCTGATTTGTAATGTGATCACTTGTCTTCATTCAAAGGCTGATGCTTATGTGAGATAGGACTGTGCAAGCTCATCAGCTAGATTGCTGGTCTCTGTCTCTGTCTTTCTTCTTTCTCTTTTCTTTGTTTTTTTGTTTTGTTTTTTTGAGACAGGGTTTCTCTGTAGCTTTGGAGCCTGTCCTGATACTCGCTTTGTTGACCAGGCTGGCCTTGAACTCAGAGATCTGCCTGTCTCTGCCTCCCAAGTACTGGGCCACCGGCCACCTTGAGCTAGATTTTCATCTGAGCTTTTAGTCTTCTATTTAGCATAACCTCTTTTATCTGTCACTTTTGTCCTTTTTGATTTGGGCTTGAAGGCGTAGACTGTTGCTGTTACAGTCTTCTTGCCTATCAGTTTATCACTGGGTGACAAGAGGTGTAGCTTTGAAGCTGAATCATTTAGGAACTGGGGAATCTGAAATGTAATAGTTGACCAAGGAAAGTCCTAGACCACAGACATAGTTAAGCATTCCTGTGGTCCCAGAATACCTGCCTTTGGGCAGCAGGAGCTCTGCACACATCTAATGCATAGCCCTGGAGGGACTTGGCACCCTTACCTCCCAGGCAGTCTTGCTGACGGGGAAGCTGACATTTGAAGATGCACACTGACTCTTCCCAGTGTCTGATGCTGCTCTTGAAGTTCAGGACTCTGAGGCAGTCAGTCCTGGTACCCAGACAAAACACAAACAGATGAGCCAGCTTTCCTGAGAAGCTCCAGGCACAGCAGTTAAAGAGTTTGCTGCTTCCAGAGGACCTGGGCTCTGTTCCTGGCACCCTCATGATGGCTCACAACCTCTGAAAACTCCAGTTCCAAGGGATCTAGTGCCCTCTTCTGACTTCCCAAGGGTTTCTGCATGCATGTGGTACATGCACACACACTCTAAAATAGTTTTTTAAGAAGGGGGAAGAGGAACAACACAGAGATGCTGGCTAAAACCAGCCTTTATAAAAACCACCATTTTCTACCGTCACCTAATATTTTTCTACCATTTCCAGCCAGGGACCTTAAAGAGAATCTACATTGTGCCTCTGGCTCTTGGCAGTATTGCTGTTAGGCAGTAAGAGATAGACATTGAAGCCAGTGCAGTGGCCGGTGCTGCCGATGAAAGGGGGCTGGGGCTGCACCTTTGTGTGGCCTGTGGCTGCACCTTTGTGTGGCCTGTGGGACTTAATCAGCCCATTGCCTGTACACTGTCGTGTATAAGAGACCTAACTGACTAGCTTGATTACTAGCCTTTGCTTGACTTAAGGACTTTACCTACTAAAAAGGAGGAAAAATAATCAGCTATCTTGTGAAATCAGAAATCTATGAAAACCATGAAGTTTAAAATACTGGGGTTTAGGGCAGAATTTTTTTTTTTACTTTAGTTTTTTGCATATGGCAGTGTTGTTGGCTTAAGGAATCAAGATACTGTTGATTAGCATACTTGTTGAGGATTGGTCCTTTTCTAAATTGTGGTGTTTAGGGTATGCGGTGTGACATGAGCTGTGTTCAGAGAGTTAAGTCACTCCAGGGAAACAGGTTCCCTAGCCCTCATCTCAGTTCCCCCCTTTTTAAAATTGAGAATCCACGCGAAATGCTTAGCTATTTCCTCCCCTTCCTCACCCTCATCCCACCCTCTACGAGTTGGAGTGGGCTTCCGTCCGTGGTAACTTGGGGGTTGTGGTAACGAGCATGTTGTAGGATGTGGCTACTCTCCCTGGTCGTTCCAAGAGCCGATGACAAGGGGGCAGTGGTGAGTTTGGTCATCTTCCTGCTACTCCCTGAACCCCGAGATGAGGAATAAGAAAGAGGGGTGGTGGGTTAGCTTGCTAGTAAACGTAAGATACCGACTGACCGTCCTCAAGGCCTTCATCCTCTCACTTTTTGTCCCCTGCAGGATGGTAACGACTCTGATGAGTTCATGTGAGCTGAGCAAAGGACCCTGGGAAGAAATGAATGTGCAGACCATTACAGCTCTTTTGATTGCATCTATATTCTGAATTACAGAAACCAACCAACCAAAATTCTACCTTCATTCTACGTAGACATCATTCATTTTGGACCTTTTTTTAAGTCGTTCCTTTTGCCGATGAAAAGAACAGATGTGTAATATAGTTGAAGAGAACTTACAACTTTAGGAAAAGAAAACTATTTTTGGCAGGACATACGTCAGTACCTCGTGAGGGCTGGCTGCCTTTGTTCGTGAGCTAGGCATTCGAGCAGACCAACTCTGGAAAGTGTTTCTATAGCTGTGGTCTGGAAACAGATGTCGCAAAATGCGTTCCCTATTTCTAAAATATCTCTGCTTCCATTAAGACTGTCAGTGGCTTCCTCGGGCCAGCACCCCTGATGTCGATTTCCTGATTAAAAGAAGGGCATATGAGTTTTGAAGACACCCAGTCCTTAAGAGTTGGATTTCAATATTGACAGGTTCTCTCTAGTTGATTTCAGTGTAGCTAGCCCAGCTCTTAGATCACCCTCAAGGTGAGGGCCCCCATCCTAGCATCGTGGTTACATAACTGATCTTAACTAACTTTAGGAATTGTTACCTGAACCTCAAGTGACCCCAAGCCACTGATGTGATAACCAGGCTCTGCTGTCATTTCTCTGCATGGAGGGGGACAGGACGGGGTGTTCTGCCAGCAATGTGAGTGACAGTTTGCCTCATTTTTCTTGACTGTATCATGAAACAAAAGTCCATAGCGGATTGTGAGTTTTAGAAAGAATCAAGCAGTTTCCTAGTGAGCAAGTCATCTATCTCCTCACTTTGAACTAATATTTATTTTGAATTGTAACGGCAAAGTTGTAGGCTTGGTGACTTCATGTGGAGCATTGGTACTGGTCTGAGCCACCTGCTGTCCAGTTGATACGTTTTATTATAGTGTTTAAGGGAACCCCTGGAGAGATCCAGCAAACCAGTGAGAGAGAAGAGAGAGCAAAGCCTGCAGGGGAGTGATGTGTAGATCATATTTAAATATGATCATACCGCACAGTGCCCACAGCACTGGGCTGCTGAGCCAGCAGAAACAATTTCTTCAGCAAACGTACCGTCATCACTGAAGTATGAGCAGAACCAGAAGACCGATGATGCGTGTTACTCCAAGTTGAGCATGAGTTGAACTGGAAAAATTCCCTGAAGCATAACTCATTAGCCAGATTTGAAGGGGTGTGGGAGCCAACACCAGAGGGTGTGTGTGTCTGTGTGAGTCTGTGTGTGTGTGTGTGATATTTAGACTGGAATTCTGTGATTTTAAAAAATTATAATAAAGTATCATTTTTATCAGAAAGGACATTGATACATGAATTCTTGGAACTTGTTTTTTATTTAAAAAAAAAAAAAGAGCAGCCCCCACCTCCAAGCTGGTTTGAGGCTAATTGTGCTGTAAAGAACTCAAGGTCTTGTGCTTTCGAGGTAGGTCCTGGACCACAGACAGCCCTATCCCCTCAGGCTCTGCTGTGGGACTTACAAGGGTGACCTCCTTTCTCAGATCTGAGCAGGAATAAGTGTGCACCGGTGGCGGGGCTGCCCAGTCCCGCAGCCCTCCTGCCAAATCCCTGTAGACATCCGGTTAATGTTTCAGCTCCTTGACACCTCACTGGGAGGTTTGCTGCCACCATTGCCTGTGTCCACTCTGCATTTGCAGAGCCTTGAACACACGAAGGGGAAAAAGATCTCCTCAATGTCAGGTCTAGATTCTAAGTAGTTCAAAACTCCACTTACACGGGCTCAACATAGCTGGAACTCCCCAGAGTGCTCAGAGTTGAATGCTTAGCTTCCACCCCTTTAGCTCTTCTATGCCGATTGTCCCTCTCCTCTTTACCACTATTTTGTTTTTCCAGTTCACTTGGTCTCTGGGAAAAGCAGAGAATACAGTTCACAGGTCACTGCTGTCATCAAAGCCATCTTTCTCGCTGCTCGCAAGAGGAAGGAGGTCCAGCCCACCTTTGTCCTGTTGCTTCTGTTTAGCCCAAAGGAAATTCCACTCACCAAATGTGGCCGGTCCAGTTTGGCCAACCGTACCACTGTCTCTTCACCTGGCCACTGTGGACAGCTGCAACCTGTGTCTTGTCTGTAGAACTCCCCAGGCAGGGTCATTCTCCCTCGGAGACCATAGCAAAGATGGGTCCACAGGTGCAGTAAGGCCTCAATGGTAGGTGACATGTCAGCCTCTCCGTAGGACTTGGACCTCCCCCACTCCAGGCCACTCACAGGTTCGTGAAGGTCCCTGAGTGAAGAAGAACTGCAGCCACCAGAAAGCGTGGTAGATTTGCTTCTGTATGTTAATGTGTGTCTCTTTTGAGTTGTGCCTTACATAGTTGTGAAGGCAACTGGCTTTATTGTCACTTGGCAAGAGCCACACTGCGGTGTCTGCAACTGAACTACAGCTGTACACGCCACTTCTTGATCTCTATTTTGAAACACGGTGAACACCCACTAATGTAATATTAAAAAATCTAGAGTTCAAGGTAAAATTTCCAAGCTTTTCCATAGTGCAAGAACTGTGGATTGTGCATTGCCCACTCAGTTCTGAGCAGGAACTAGTCAGGTTGAGCGCTGAGCTTTCTCCCAGCCCTTCTACTCTAAAAATTTATCATTTTCTGAGAGTTACTAAACTCACCAAGTGTCTCTGGGTGACGGCAGCTTTTGGTTTGTGCCATCCTCCTAATCAGGTACCATCTACATCCTTCACAAATAAGAGATGGAGGGAAGGGCCAGCAGAGGGCAGGAGAGAGCAAGCGGCCTCAGCTCCGGTTTGGGGTGATCCTTAGGAACAGGTATCACGCTCCTGCAGAAGGTCTGGAGGTTAACCAGCATCCTGCAGCAATCTGGAAGATCTATGCTTCTGGGAGCAGCGGTGTCTCAGAGCACCTCACCTTTGGAACAATAGAAATACAATACCACTCACTGTTTTAAACAAAAAACGAAAGCCAATTGCTAGCAAGAAGACAACAGTGATTGTATTTACAAACAAGGCTCTGGTTCTGGTGTTGGCTCTGCCTCTCCTTTGGGCACACAATGCTCAAGTCTCAGTCTTGTCTCATGCACAGGAGATGAAGGGACTTCAGGGATTCTCTGAGCTGCCTGACTCTCCTGTGGTACCCTTTGCAATGGTCTAAAGAGAAGACCTAAGCCTTGCCTGGGACACAAGCTTAGGACTTCCCACAGGTCCCTCGCTAGGAAGTTATGTTACTTTGCCAGGGCCAGCCTCACAGTGGCTTCAGCTACTGGCTATTCTGGCATCTGGCGCTGCAGAGACCAGGCTGGGAAGCTTTGAAAACAGCTGGGGCTGCTCCTAAACCCTTCATTTGTTAGGATCCAATATTGTCAGCAAGGGAATGCAGGCTCATCATGTGTGGAGTGCGGACCCGCAACAACTGTTTGCCTGACTCAGAGAGAACAGCCCCTGAGCTCTGGGCCGTCTCCAGCTGGGACCTCAGATGGGCAGAGCATGACAGGGCAGATTCTGTGACAGTGATATGGGTCAGCTGCCTCTGACTTGTGTTACCAATCAAATGCTCTCCTTCACTGAATTACTCTGGGACTTGGTATTTCCTCTACTGTCCTATAACACTCTAAAAGTATCCCTTTAAAAAATCAGCACCAAGTATAAAAGAGTGTATGAACAAATATAGGTATTTAAAGAGTGATTGCAATGACAGAAGTCCCTGGTCCCCAAAGGCCCCTTTGGGGCCCCCTCCATTCCTACAACTCTTATTTTTGTCATGTGTTTTTTATTGCTTTTCTCCATTTTTTACCCTGATGGGCACTCCCACTTTGAATTTCTTATGGGATTTATCATCATTTTTCTCTATAACTTCTACTGAATATTGGGCAGGCATTTGTTGGTTTGCTTATGAGGTCTTCTCACTCTACCCTTGACGGGTCTTGAACACTCATTCCTTCTGTGTTAGTCTCTGGAGTGTTGACATTATTGGCCTGTATCAGCACTACCAGCTTTCAGTATTGTTTTTAATGAATTTTCCTATTAGAGACATCGTGCTGGAATCGATCAATAAGCTAAGTTGAATTCCGATTCGTTATTCTAATATCACTTTGTGGAGTGTGTGCACGCATGTGTGTAGACACATGTATGCAGACCGGTGTGGAAGCCAGAGGTCAGCCTTAGGTGTTTCTCCTCAGGTGCCATCCGCCTTGGTTTTCTGTTTGCTTGAGTTTTGGGGGAGGGGGTGGCACAGTCTCTCAGTGGCTTGGAGTTTGCTGATTTAGGTGGACTGACTGGTCAGCAAAGTCCAGGGATCTGCCTGGTTCTGCTGCCCCAGCACTGGGGTCGCAACATGAACCACTGTACCTGGGCTCTGCTAGCCCAGCTGTGGGGTCACAACATGAACCACTGTACCTGGGTCCTGAAGATCAGACTCCAGTCATCTTGCTTTCATGACGAGCATTTTAGGAACCCACCCACCTCCCTAGCCCCATAATCACACTCATAACCATCATCTACATGTCTGTAAACATTCTGTCTATATCATCTACATGTCTGTAAACGTCCTGTCCATAATATCTATGTGTCTGTAAATGTTCTATCTATATCATCTACTTGTCTGTAAACGCCCTGTCTATATTGTCATTAGAAAATTGGAAAAGCATTGAATGTGGCAGGTCTTGGGCACTTCCTTTACCAAACATTCCTTCTGCTAGAGATCTGTCCAATATTCAGCATTATTTGGTACACTCCACTAGTCGCAAATCCTGATTTTGCCTTAATTTGGGCGATATCTTCCTCCTTGCTCACATGGCTATTAAAACACCTTGTTTGAAGTGCAGAGAAATATTTTTGGCATCTTCCTGGTATACTAATCCTGCAGCCTTGAAGAAAAGAAAGCAAGACTTCCTGTGTACATGGAGTGGGCCTTTGGATTCCACACCTATACCTGTGACTGATGACAAACTCACCACCTCTAGAGTTCTGGGAATTCATCGTTGACCTTTGGAAAATCAGAATTGCAAATTCAGACCCCTCGTTCTGCTTCACGGGCTTCCCAGAAGCCCTTAGAGGTCTCTTCCCAGGTTCTCAGTACCTAGAGATCCTTAACATGGCCGGGAAGCCAGGACTCACCAATGCCAGGAGCAAGTTCTACTGCGGAGAAGGGATAGGGACAAAGGCCTTAGTGGTCAGCTTCAAGGCACTGGTAGATGGCGTCACACATGACCTCGAGCAGTAGGAGTGGGATTAGGAGGATGGCAGGGAAAGTACACCTGTGGGAGGTCAATGGAGGCAGCAGCCAGAAAGGCTGGAACTGGTCTGCTTTCTCCATCTGAAATGGAGTCAGAATGTAAATGGTACCGCTGAGTGAGTCCACTTTCTCCGTCTGGAGCAGGACAGTCAGACTGTAAATGGTACCACTGAGTGGTGCCCTAGAATGAGCCTAAGTTCTTCATGAAGGCGGAGTGAGTGTATTGAAGGGCTCAGTCCCAGAGCAAGGAAATCAGATATGAAAGGGGGGTGTCGTGGAAAAGTGGGTCAGAGAACCTGTTTGGGGGTCCAATGAGAGGTGTAGGGAGGGGACTGAATGTAAGGATGAGCAAATAGATATACAGAAGAGGGTGACAGTGTGGTCTGGGGAGGTGGGGCACAGGAAGGAGCAGGTGGGCACCCCTGAAGGTGCTGGGGAGCAGGAACACAAGATTCACTAGAGGACAGAGAAGAGGATTGTTGGAGACAGTGACAGTCCCCGGTGGCCTGACTCTCAGCCTTTTGGGGAGTGACCATGAAGAGCTAAGGCCTGGTTCCCTGTCTAGCCATGGAAAGAACAGGCAGGGGAGCCGGGCAGGAGGCAGCTGGTTTGGATAGGGGGAAGGGTGAACGAGGGTTAGGATGAATGAGTTTTGGAGAGTAGTGAGGGAGGGCAGTGTGTGACAGCAGCTGCAGGGACTAAGCATTCAGAATGATGACAGGACATGGCAAGGAGCGTGATGTGGATGGAGGGACAAGGGGCTGGCAGATCAGGGTGAGGACAAGGGATTTCTGATGTTGACTCACAGCCTCCCTCCAGGGAGAATATGACCTCACTAAACACACAGAAACCCGGAGGCGCTCTGACCATAAGCCCGGAGGGCGCTGTGGGCAGGCACGACCTGGGTCTTTATTCTGCTTCACTTCCAACAACATTCTTCCCCACCCCCAGGAAGGAGGGGGCGTTATTAACGGGAACTCATCCATCTCCACAACAGGCACCTTTTCAGTGGCGTGGAACAGACATGTGACATGCACTGTTTCCAGACTGAAACAGCAGCCACAGGATAACTGTTCGTTTAAAAAGCAGCGATGGGCTGAAGAGATGGGACAGGAGTTAAGAACACTCTTCCAGGGCTCCCGAGTTCAATTCCCAGCACCTCTGTGGCGCACCACAACTGTCTTTATCTGTAGTTCCATGAGATTTGAAGCCCCTTTCTGGTATGTGTACATGCAGACAAAACACCCATGTGCATAAAATACATATATAAATAAGTCTTTAAAAATGTATAAGATCCAAGTATACTGTAATGGTCATTAGAAAACTATATGTCCAGACTTACCATGCACAAGCATTTTACTGCAGTTGAGTTGCTCAATACCAAACATTAAAATCCACTCTAGGTTAGGAAAGACTTCTAGACAAGAATGTTATCTATCCCCCATCCATGCTTGAGACAGTATGCTTCCTTCTATATGTCCGCACTCACAGTTATGTTTAACTCATAAACTAGACACAAAGAAAGAGTACTACAGCCGTTAATTCAACAGAGTGACAGCAATATACTCTGATGGAAGTTATTTACGAATTATAGGTTGCTTATTCCTGCATTTTCCATTTAGTATTTTGAGACTGAAGTTCACCGCAGGTAACAGATCGTGGAAAGGGAAATAGCTGCTGGGGGGGGGGGGGGTCTGCTCTGCCTTCTTGTGTTACATTCCAGACATAGCCACTGCCTCTTTCTCTCCTAGGCAGCAAAGTGACTCTGGACTTGGTGGTTTAGAGGGAGGGGGTGGGTGGCTCTTTTCCTTTCGAAAGCACATGAGAATTGTTCTCTGTTTCTGTGGTTATGAGAACACAGACATCTGACCTCAAAGAAGACAAAGGCTCACGCTTTTTGCTTTTATACCATTCTCTGGAGTTTTGACTTGTCCTAGGAGAGAGAGAACATCCACCCCTGTGGGATCCTTAGGGCTGAAAAGCTACTTTTATCTATCAGCAGTGACATCTTCTGTGGCCCAAGTCAACTCCATTCTTTTGCAACATTTTCCTAAGAAATACTTCCCAGCTCCAAGGGAGCCAGAACCACACCCTCTACCTACTTGTGTCTGGAAACAGTGGAGCTGGAGGGAGAGGTCCCACAGGCTGAGCACCAGGGTCGTATGGCGTCTAAAGAGTCCAGACCTCCCACTCTTGTTCAAATCCATCCTTTTCTTGCCGGTTCTAGTCTAGCATTTGTGGAAGGACTTTTCCCTGTCCAGTTCAATTAAGTAACTTTAATTACTTAATTATAGTTCAGTTAAAAAGTATATTGAAGTATACTAAGTAATTTAATTACAGTTCAATTAAGTATATTGCTAGCGTTCCCTTTCAGCCTGGCCTGACTGCTTGATGAAGATGATGAGTCTTCCTCGCGAGGTCACTGCCCTCCGAAGTTTTAGCAGGTGACTAGATGACAACAGGCCCTGAGGACACGGAGGAGGGGCGTTTCCCAGGCCAGGGCCAGTAAAGTTTCTACAGAGAAGGTCGAGTTTGAAGTATCTCCAAGGGCTGCTCAGAGTGTCTCAGGGTGGCTATAGGTGAATCAGGCAATGTCACAAGTGTGTGGAGAGTTCAGGGTGACCTGGGGTGTGCGGTGGGTGCCTCTCTGTGTTGGTGGCAGAGACCGTACATGAGGATCCGGGGAAGGCCTTTAGGGGATGTAACTAGAGATGAGGATAGCAGGGAAAGTTTGAGGGGGATGGACAAACAGACAGAGGGGAGTGGTAAGGAAGAGGACATATCTTCTCTATAGAAATATTGTTGGCCCTGGCCTGGGAATCACTCCACTTCCATGCTCTCAATGTCCTTTGACATCTGGTCACCGTTCAGTTGCTAAGTGTTTTCTATCCATCTGATAATTGGTTTATTTCTTGGATAGTTGCCATAATTATCTAGTTCAAAGTGAAAATCCTATTTTATATTGAGAAGTCTGGCCCTGCCCTATCTCCTACACAAACTTGTTCTATCAGGCTGGGTTTAAAGAAGTAAATGTATCAGGACTGGAGAGCTGGCTCAGAAGTTCAGGGATCTTGTTACTCTTACAGAGGACCTGGATTTGATTCCCAGTACCCAGGCGGTGGGCTCATATATGTGTAAAACCTATTGAATCCATCTAGTGTTGCTGATATGTACGTGTGTTTAGGGCCGACCACTTGGGCCTGGATAACCCATCAGGGTGCTCATCCCTGGGGAAGACTGAGTCCCCATCTCTCAGCAGTCATGGATTGCCTACAGCTGTTCATCTAGGAGTATGTTTGGTATGCATAGTGTGGCCTGTTTGACCAGTAGGAACCGTCCTAGCCAGTGTTTAAGTCCTTTCATACGTCCTTCTTTTTTTTATTTTTTTATTTTTCGAGACAGGGTTTCTCTGTGGTTTTGGAGCCTGTCCTAGAACTAGCTTTTGTAGACCAGGCTGGTCTCGAACTCACAGAGATCCGCCTGCCTCTGCCTCCCAAGTGCTGGGATTAAAGGCATGCGCCACCACCGCCCGGCTCATACGTCCTTCTTATTCTGTGAGCATTTCTTTATGTTTTTGGTATAAAAAAAAATCCAAGCTCATCTTACATTTTCTGTAGACTCAGTCATTTCCCATGAACTCCTGGGTCTTTCAATGGTGCACCATGTCTGGCCTAGGTGCACTGATTTCCATGGGAGCCTTGCCGCTCTTGGGCCTCCCTACCTCCTTTCATGCTCCTTTCTCCCTCTCGGGCCTCTTTTTCTTCTGAACCAGGGAACTACTCTGCTGTCCCAGCTCCCTTCCATTCCGTGACTGGGCCTTGCTTTCTTTCCACTCGTGTTTATACCTGTTTTCTTTGTCATCAGGGGAGCTGTCGCTGCTGTCCACGTGTGGTTCAGTTATCCAACCTAGGGATGCAGCCCGCCACTGGCCTTCCACAGCCGCATGCCCTGATTTCATTTTTATAAGGCACCCTGGTATCAACCACCTCTGATCAGTGGCATTCAGTCCCTTTTATTTGCATCCCATTGGTCAGAACTCAGTCAATAACCTGTCTTATTACAAACGAGGCTGTGAATCATTTCTGCCCTGAGCCTAGGTGAAAACAGGAAACACTCTGGACAATAGCTGGCCAGTGTGGGCTACACACATAGATGCTATTCCAGACTGGGGTTAATCATTGTGTGCCCCTGAGATCTTTCTTATCGGCAGACAAAGAACATACTCATTCCTTTAAAATTCCGGATATGCCGTTTTCTTTCTTTTACATTTATTTGTTCTGCGTGTGTGTGTGTGTATGCGTGAGCCTGTAGATGCCAAGTTCTGTCTGTGGAGGTCAGAGGACAACTTGCAGGAGCCAAATTTCTCTTTTCACCTCGTGAGTTCTTGGGAGCAAACTCAGGTCATCAGATCTGGATGCAAGCATCCTTACCCACTGATTTATCTCACCGGCCCTGGTATTCTATTTTCTACATGTGCCATTTTAAAAATAGTTCCGTCTAGATGGGCACTTGGATTAATTGTTGGCATACTGGATTGTATAACCCTCCATAGAATCTTTTCACACTTGTACAGATTGATCTGTAGGATAAATTCTCAGGGCAGGAATTCAGTTAAGGGGGGAAAGCACATTTTATTTTAGATATATTTACTAAATCGCCACCTGAGGAGGTCCTGGGGATCGAACCCAGGTCCTCGTGCACACTAGGCTAGTGTTCTGCCACTATATCTCTGCCCAAGTTATCTTCCTTTGAAAACGTTTCTTGTGTTATGAGTTAAGCTCATCCTTTTATGGTCATTTATATTTATTTTTCTATCTCTTATTCATTTCCTTTTCAATCCTTTGGTTTATAGGATGATGAGACTTTTGCTGTTGATATAAGTTGAACCTATTTTCTTAGTTTGTTATCTTTGGAGTTTACATATATTACAATTTACACACAGTAATTTTTTTATGTAATTGAGTTTTTTTTTTCCATTTGTTGCATATGGGTTTTGAATAACTGTTGGAAAGCATCCCTTCTATTGAGAACAGCCTGGGGAAAGCCAAACTAGGGTCAGGGGCAGCAGGCAGGATGAAGAGAAGGATGGATTCCTCCTACGAAGTGACATGCCAATATGCAGGTGGAGTGAGAGACGGGATGAAGGAAACCGAGGATTCCGGCAGCCTGGAATGACATTCCCTCTGCTTCTGATGGTCTGGGCTAATTCTGGGGTCTACGAGGTAGAACAGACACTTCCTAAAGAATAGGTCCACCTAGTGGCCTGATAGTGGCCCTTCTGTACCCCTGAAAGGTGTAGGGCAGGTGTCCTGTCTAGGACAGGAGCTAGTCGAGATAATGCAAGAACTTAAAAATATCATTCCTGGGCTGGAGAGATGACTGGCTCAGCAGTTAAAAACATGTGCTTCCAGAGGGCTAAAATTTGTGTTCCAGCACCTGCATCTTGTAGCTAACTACTACTTGAACTCCAACTCCAGGGAAATCCAATTCCTCTGGCCTCACGCATGTGCACACACTCACACACACATATACACACAAACAAAAATATAGCTTTAAAACAATGAAATAAAATAACATTCCTGAAAGGAAAGGAACTATCAAAGACAATGAAGGATGGTGGAGAGGAAGAAACAAATTTGAGGAAGCCAAGATGAGATGATTTGACACAAATAAAAGTAATCAGAGCGATGGGCTGAAATGCACCTGACGCTGGTAGAAACCACGAGTTTGTTGTGAAACCAAAAATTATCTTAGAGGTCATCTGCAGATGGTAAAGATAAGACTTATTCTGAAAACTGTAAAATAGCAACAGCAACCAACAGTGGGGAAATGGATGGACAATTCTGTCTACCTTTCCTACAAGAACTACACTGAAAGAGAATCATTACCTAGAGTGACGAGGAAGGGCTTCTTTCTGGAGGAATCCCAGCTGTTAAATGCAGATGTTAGTGCTTGCACAACTATTTCATAAACCCTTTATAAGCCAGTGAATGTAATTATGGCTGCTAGTTGCTGTGGAACGATCTTTGTAACTGCAAATGTGCGTTGCTCTCATTGCTAATAAAAAATGATACTAGCTAAACAGGAAGTTAGGTGGGACAATCAAACTGAGGATGCTGGGATGAAGAAAGGTGTGGCCAGGGAGTTGCTGGCAGACAGAGAGAGAACAAGATGGGTATGCCATACTGAGAAAAGGTACCAAGATACAGGGCAAAACACAGACAAGAAAGATGGGTTAAATGTAAGAGTTAGCTAGTAACAAGCCTGAGCTATTGGCTGAGCATTTATAATTTATATTAAGTCTCTGAGTCAATTATTTGGGTAGTGGTTTCTGGTTATTTGGGAGCAGGTGGGAGGCACAGGAAAACTCTGCCTCCAGTCAGTTTCCCTTGATACCACAGAATCAGAGTAAATGTGCCTCCTAACCATGCGCCCACCATGAAAGAGTTCTGCTCTGAATTGCATCTCCTGTTCTGGTCTTATGGCTCTATTATGTTACAGGGAACACATTGGATAGTATACTATTTAAAACTTGTGGTCAGCTGTTGATGCAAAAACACAGTTCTCACTTCAAAGGGAACAGAATTTATTCTAGAAGCAAATGTGAGTAGCCAACCATGGCTCAGGGACACAGAATGAAGTTATCCCAAAGATCATGTTCCAACCTTTCACAGACTAATGAAATTGTTATAGTAACAGTGTTCTGTTAGGAAAGCTATAAATTGAGATACATATTCTGAATGTCTCTTATTTGTCTGTCGGCTTACATACGAGCATGTGCGTATGCATGTGCGCCTGTCAGACTAGGACTTGCAGGAGTCAGTTCTCGCCCTCCAGCATGTGGGTCTCCGTGATGGAGCTCAGATCTTCAGGCTCGGCAGCAGTCACCTTTATCCACTAAGCCATCTTGTAGGCCCCAAATTAAGGCATGTAAAATATTGATTTATTTTTATTTTGTGAGTATGGCTGTTTTTGTACCGTGTGTATCTGCACATCTCATATGCAATGTCTGTGGAAGCTGTAAGGGGCTGTTGGATCCCCCCAGAACTGGAGATGATTGTCAACCATCTCCATGAAGGTGCTGGGAATGGAACCCAGTTTCTACAGCTGAACCACCCCTCCAGCTTGGGAACATCAGGTTGGCGGCAAGTTATAGTTATCATAGGAAACCTCTGCAATGGTCCTCTGGTAATATGTGGTGCCATTCTTAGCCTTGGGGTTGGTAGGAGGTGGGAATTTGTTTGCACATTCCAAAGGATTTACCTAATAACCACGAGGATATTAAGTCACAATAAATGGCTATCAGGAAACTAAGGACAGCCCAAGATAACTTGATCCCTAGCCATTAGATTCCAGCTTTGTAGAACCACAGATGTTATCATCAGTCAGCTTTGTAGAAGGTATAACAGGTGCAGCTTCTTTTCCCATTCACACAGCATAGTCCAGAATGTGGAACTCTGTATGGAAAATAGCCTGGCTTCTTCAACAAGCAGCATTTCTAAGGGAAAAAAGGAAGCACCAGCCTGTAAACCCAGGGACAGAGACATCTGCTGGGTGTGGCATGTAGATGTGGGGGGATTTGAGTTCCAACTGCATATCAGATGGTGTGATGCCTTTGTGTTGTAGGAGGGCCACTTGTTCATTTTCCAGCTGCCCAGACTCCCGAAATAATCACACAGAAACTATATTAATTAAATCACTGCTTGGCCTGTTAGCTCTAGCTTCTTATTGGCTAACCCTTACATATTAATTTAACCCATTTTCACTAATCTGTGTATCGCCACGTGGCAGTGGCTTACTGGCAAAGTTTCGGCATGCCTGTCTCTGGTGGCTGCTCCATGGCTTCTCCCTGATTCCGCCTTCTTTTCCTCACCATCCAGTTAATTTTCCCTGCCTAGCTCTGTTCTACCCTATCAGGCCAAGCCAGTTTCTTTATTAACCAATGATATTCACAGCATACAGAGGGGAATCCCACATCATCTTTGCCTCTGAAAGAATTCCTTTTGTGGCAACAGAAGTCGGTGGCAATGGCATAGCAGAAGATGGGTGCCGTTTATTTATATTTATATATCCCATGACTGGGATTGGGGACTCATGGATCTTTTCACTTTTCCTAAATATTAAGTTTTCCTGTTCCTTTAAAATTGTTTTTATTGATTAAATTTATTCTTTGATACATTTATATAGTGTACTCAGCTTACCCTCACCTTCCTTTGTCCCCCTGTCACCCTGTGTTCCCCTTTCCTCCCCTACAAGTCTCTTTCCCACACTCATGTCTTTTAGTTTTGTTTTGTGAGCCACTGATTTCAACCAGGAGCCTGTGTGAGCACAGTGTGGTTTTTTGTTTTTTGGGTTTTTTTGTTTTTTGTTTTTATTTTCTAGACAAGGTTTCTCCGTAGCTTTTGGTTCCTGTCCTGGAACTAGCTCTTGTAGACCAGGCTGGCCTCGAACTCACGGACATCCGCCTGCCTCTGCCTCCTGAGTGCTGGGATTAAAGGCGTGCGCCACCACCACCGGGCAAGCACAGTGTGTTTGCAACTATCCACTGGAGCCTGGTGGGCTCCCTGTTGGGTAGACAACTGAAGACCATGACTGTCCCTCCCCCAGAGTCCATCAGTAGCCAATAGCTCAGCATGGAGGGGTAGGCTCCTGTGAACCCCCATTCGTCCATTACTGACTGTTGACGGGGCAGTCTTGTGCAGGGCCCATGCAGGCAATTGTAGCTGCTGTGAGATCATTTGCCGTGGCTGTGTCGGGTCTTGAAGATGGAATTTCACAGTCCTTCCCCTTTTAACTTCCAGCTCTTACATTCTTCCACTTCTATGATGTTGTCTGAACCTTAGAGAAGGGGATATAATTTTCCTGTTCAGGGCCAAGTGCTCAACCATCCCTTATTCTAAGCACCTTGATTACTTAGTCTAACCCTCCTCGAGCAGCTGTGAGTGTCTCTACATTTATTACCACTTACTGCCAATCAAAGCCTGATTACAGTCGAGAGCAGCCTTTGTCTGTCTGGCCCAGGTGTAATGGATGGGGAGTTTCCAATTGTACCTATTTCCACGAATCACTAACGCCAGTGTGTACTAACGGATTTCTGCCTCCACTGCTGCGGGCCTGGTGCCTCTCTTAGCCTAGCTCCCACCCTTTTGTGGAGCAGCAGATCATCTTTCAGTGTCCTCAGCGTTTCCTTTAAACACAGCCTTTCTCGGGCCTCTACAAGAAAGAAAGAGAAGTTGGTGAGGAAGGCAGAGCGCAGTCTCGACTCAGAGTCCCCAATAACAAATAGAAACAGTGACTGCTTGAGTCAAATGTGTGGAATAACACATGCAAAAGAGTTTGCAGAGAGAAAATGCCATGCAAACATAAAGCAAGACTGTTTTCTTTTTCAGTTCTTTCTCCTCAAGAGAGAATTGTTCTTGGCCCCCGAGCTTTAAGAATATGAAAAATGGGAGTAAGGGGGAATTGTTCAATCGTAAGACAAGTCTCTCTGACTTTTTGCCGTCAATCACCATCTAATTCGCTGACCTAGGGATTGTAATACCTGGTTCCAAGAAGAGGACAGCTCAGCCAGTCTGCTAGCCACCTGCAGGGAGTGTGGTCAAGGGACGGAGAGAGGAGCAGGAGAAAGGATAGGATCTGGCTAAGGGTTGAAAGGTCTGAATCAGAGTTGACTGTGGCCAGGCATCTCATACATCTGGGTCAGGCAGAGGGCACAGCTGGATTCTCTGGCCCTGGACCAAGCCAGCACCCCATTCCTCTAGATGCGGAAGAGCTGACAACTGGACAAAGAGGCCCCACTGCTTCTCAGGGTTTAGGGGAATCTGGGAGTGAGAAGGTGAATCTGAATTGGCTCCCATGGGACTTGAATCTTGTCCTCCCTGGTGCTTCCTCTACCCTAGTGTTGAATTTCAGTTTTCCAGAGGTATGTGTGACTGCAGTCTCTGGGGTTCAGTGGGGCTCACCGAAGGGAAGCCTAGGTGAGCAAGTGTCTGCAGCAGTGTGAGCCAGAGGCCAGGGCCCTACCCTCGCTTTATTTTTCCTCTCTGGCTCTGTTACCCAGGGCTTAGGTATGACCTAGGAACCTTTCAATTTTTAACTTGAAATGAAATTTATTTCTGTGTGTGCTGCCATGTGTGTGCATGAGATCACGTGCATGCCAAAGAGCCCATGGAGGCCAGAGGGCAGCTCTCCGGGGTTGGTGCTCTCCTTCCACCTGACTGAGGCAAGATCTCCCTCGTTTCTGCTATGTGTGTGTACTCCAAGACAGCTGCTGTCCTCACTGGGAACTGGACATTAGGCCTTGAATACAACGAGCACACACTGCACCGCCGAGTCACATCCCTGGCACAGTTTCCGTGTTGTTCACATGATGATAACTTCATCTCAAGACCCATCTTTCAGAATGGACCCTATCTGTACACAACATGAAGATTCCAGTCCTTGTCACCTCTGTCACTTTCCTGGAGAAAAATGGCCATGGGCAAAGATAACAAGAGAAAGGTCAAAGGAGGCTGACTGCTCCATGGTTAGACCTCTGTGAGCCACTTCTTTTTAGTTGTAAATCTTACCTTCCCGATGGGGTGTTTGGAGTCCCCTGTCTCCTCCACTCTTCCCCCCCACCCCGAGAAGAAGCCCCAATCCCCAGCCCAAGAGGCAAGTATCTGACCGCTAGCACTTAAAAGGCAGAGAGATTTCCACCTCATGTCCTCCATTTCTTGCCCTACCTTCTTCCTACCCAGCATCCTCAGATTCTTCTGAGCCTCTCTCTCAGCTCTGTGGGGGTAGGCTAGCTTTTCCCAGAGATGTCCTTCCAAACTAGCACCTTTTCCTCCTGCTAGAAGAGTGATTGTTCTCTGATTTCCAGGCTCCCTGCCCTCCCTCCAGAAAGTCCATGGCTTCTTCTCCCTCATTGCTGCTCACCTTCGTTCTCTCTACCCCCATTTCTCTCTCTCTTCCAGTTTGTATGGTCTCCTGAGTTGTTTTCAGCAGCAGCTTCCTTCCATGTCTCTCCTCAGTGAAGACTGTGCTTGGAAGCACTCAGATGAAAACTCTCCATCCAGATGCAAACTCAGGGTGGACTCTCAGCTCCTGCACGGCCCAGAGGGCCTCCATGCTACACTATTTCCTTATGGACTGCTCCCTGTAGTAATACTCTGCTCCACCACTGACCTGTCCTGTCCTGTTCCTCCATGCAGTCACGCTGCTCCCTCTGCACCAGCTCTCGGCACTTACTCCATTTTCTTTCCATTTCCTTTGCCAGGACTCTCCTTTGCTTGAAAAAAATCTCATCTTAGCTGTCACTTCTGCAAACATCTGTCTGGCCCCCAAACCTCTCTGTGCCCCCTGTATTGTCCAGTGTGTATCAGGAGGGTGGACTTCTGTTTTAGAATTGACTTTTAACTTGTCTTCAGCAACTGTGGTGGTTTGAATGAAAATGATCCCAATTGACTCAAAAGGTTTGAATATTTGGTTCCCAGTAGGTGGGACTGTTTGGGAACAGTAGTAGGAGGCGTGGCCTTGTTGGAGGAGGTGAGGCTGTGGTGGTGGGCTTTGAGAGTTCCAAAGCTACAGGACGTGCCCATTGTACTCTGTTTTTCTACTTGTTTTTAGCTTCCATTGCTATGCCTTTGTTCTACTAACATGGACTCTAGTCCTGGAGTAATAAGCCCAAATAAACTTTTTCTTCTATAAGTTACCCTGGTCATGATATCTTAATACAGCAGTAGAAAAGTAATAAAGTCAGTAAGCTATATATATTTTTTTCACTTCAGGGACAGAAATTTGATGACTACTGTACCTCCAGGTACCTAGCATAGCATCTGACATGTAGATGACACACAGGTGTCCAGCAAATGAATATATGAATAGATAATTAAATTCCCATGGTCAGGTCCAAAAACACTATCTTAGTTAGGGTTTCTTTTTTTAAAATATTTTATTTATTTATTATGTATACAATAGTCTGTCTGCGTGTATGCCTGCAGGCCAGAAGAGGGCACCAGACCCCATTACAGATGGTTGTGAGCCACCATGTGGTTGCTGGGAATTGAACTCAGGACCCTTGGAAGAGCAGGCAATGCTCTTAACCTCTGAGCCATCTCTCCAGCCCCTCCCCCTTTTTAAAAATATTTATTTATTTATTGTGTATACAATAATCTGTCTGCGTGTATGGCCAGAAGAGGGCACCAGACCCCATTACAGATGGTTGTGAGCTACCATGTGGTTGTTGGGAATTGAACTCAGGACCTTTAGAAGAGCAAGCAATACTCTTAACCTCTGAGCCATCTCTCCAGCCCCTTAGTTAGGGTTTCTATCGCTGTGAAGAAACACCATGACCCTAAAAATGCTTTTAAAGGAAAACTTTAATTGAATGGCTTACAGATTAGAGGTTCAGTCCCTTATCATCATGGTGGGACTTGGCAACATGCAGGCAGACATGGTGCTGGAGAAGGAGCCGGGAATTCTATATCTTTGATCCACAGGCAACAGGAACTGAACTGAGACGCTGGATGTATCTTGAGCATATGAGACCTCAAAGCCTGCCCTCATAGTGACACACTTCCTCCAACAAGGTCACACATACACATACATCTCCTAATAGTGTCAAAATCTCTTTGGGGGCCATTTTCTTTCAAAACACTACAAACATGTATGGTAGTTCTCATGAAAAAGGCCCCCAGAGGATCATATATTTGAGTACTTGGTTCGCCATTGGTGGAATTGCTTGGGAAGGATTAGGAAATGCAGCCTTGTTGGAGGAGGTGTGTCACTGGGGGTGGGCTTCCAGAATTCAAAAGATTCTCCCCATTTCCACTGTCTCCCTGCCTAGTGGTGATATCTCTTGATGTGAGACCTCAGACACGACTCTAGCACCACGTATGCTCCCTGCCAGAATGGCCAATGACTCTAATCCTCTGAAACTGTAAGTCCCAAGTAAACTTTTCTATAAATTGCCTTGGTCATGGTGTGCTAGCATAGCACTAGAAAAGTAACGAGGGCAACATGTTTGAGTTGGGTGTGGTGGCACACACCTTTCATCCCAGCACTCTGGAAGCAGAGGCATGCAATCTCTATGAGTTTGAGGGCAACCTGGTCTACATAGTGAGTTCCAGGCCTGCCAGGGATATACAGCAAGACCCCTCTCTAAAAAACAGGGAATTTTAAAAATTATTTATTTTTATTTCATGTACATTTATGTTTTGCCTGCCTGCATGTCTGTGTGGAGGTGTCAGATCCCCTGAAACTGGAGTTACAAGCAGTTATAAGCTGCCATGTGGGTGCTGGGAATTGAACTCTTGAAAAAAAGCAGCCAATGTGCTCAATCACTGAGCCATCTCTCCAACTCCAAAAAAAAAAAATGGTTTTGAAAAAGTTAAGCAAATAATTTAAGGTCACTCACTTCACTGGGATCTGATCCTGAGGCCCCATGGATCTCAAGCCCTGGAAGCTTGTTTGGTGATGGGGCACACCATTTTCAGGCTGCACGTGTTTTCCCAGCCCCCTGCCTCTGGCACAGTGGTGTTGACTTTGGAGCTCTCCACCCAGTGAGGATAAAATTCCCGGGGCCCTTGGGGTAGCTTTACCATCAGCCTTGATCTCTAACTGGTCTCTCTTGAATCTGCCAAACTCTAGCAGAAAGTTCCCGAGCAAGGGCCCCTGTAATCAAAGACACTGGCACTGGACAGAGGCAGGTGGAGGTCACTCTGCTTTCAGTGCCAGGCTTCTTTGGCCTGCCCCTCCTCTTTCCCGCTTCGAGCACTCATTTCTCTGTCCCTGGCACCCACAGAAACTCAGAGTTTTATAGGGACAGGGGTTGGAAATTATGAAGAAGGTTCTAACTAATTGGTGGCCTAATAGCTCCCTTAATAAGCAGGGGTGTGAATTCCTCTTTGGCCGAGTCCACATTAAGGTTGGATCTCTGGGGAGATGCTGGGCTGGAAGTTTAGATTATTCTGCAGCTTTTAAAGCAAACATCTACTTTGAAAACATGACATCACCGAGGATGGTTTGATTACCCTGCAGGGAGTTGGCAGCAAAGGTCCCTCCCGTCTCCAGTTTGTATTGTCTTAGAAGAATAAGAAGAACACTTTGAAATAGGAGGAAAGATGCTTCTGGATGGGGGGAGGAAAAAAGAGGGAGGGAGAGAGAGAGACAGAGATTGAGACAGAGACAAAGAAACAGACGTAGAAAGCACATCACACACAGAGACTCTAAGTGATTTATACAATGATTTGTAGCTGGAAATACTAGTTCCAGACGCTCCAAGTCCACCCCAGGGTCTCTAACACTGACACAAAGGAAAGTGATGGGGTGGGAGTGAGGGCACTGACTAATAGTGATGCTGTTTTGGATCAGCACTGAGCCCTAAGAACCTGCAAGATTCCTTATGGTTGGTGTCCACATTCTTTCTCTCTTCTCTCATCCCTTCTCCTTTGTCTTTGGTTTCTTCCTCTTTTCCTCCTTTTCAGTCTTTGTTTCTCCCTCCTCCCAGGGACTTGAGACTAGCATCTCCACTCTGTTTCTGGAGTGCTGGGGATGGAACCTGGAATTTTGTGCAAGTCAAGCAAGCATCCGACAACAGAGCTACAGCTCCAATGAAGGCCCGCTTCCCCGTTCCCTTCTCTGTGTCCTTAGGCAATACCATCTAACTTTCTTTGTCATTATTCAAGGCCAGCTCCTCTTTCTGCCGAGTGCCCAGTGTCTAGTGTATCTTTTCTTTAAAACTCCCCTTTCCCTCTATTTTTGCCCACGTTGTTCTTGCTTAGCAGGAAACATAGCGAAGCAAAAGACAAACAAAATCGTTCAGAAAATCAAACAACTCCTCCTCTCGTTGTTGACACGGACATCCCGTTGTATACTCTCCCAAATTTCTGTCTACAAATGAGCACTCGGAGATTGTCTAGGAGGCCATGCACAGTAGTGGAGTCCTGCACTTCTAGCCTGTGGAAGACGGAGGCAACACGCTCAGGGGTTCAAGGTCACCCTGGGCTACCCAGGTTATTGGAGACCCTGTCTCAGAACAACCAGGATGGAGAGGTAGTCCAGCAGTTAAGAACACTTGCCGCTCTTGCAGAGGACTTAGGTTGGGTTCCCAGCACCCACATAGTGGATAAGAATGGTCTGTGGGGGTTGGAAAGATGGCTCAGAGGTTAAGAGAACTGGCCGCTCTTTCAGAGGTCTAGAGTTCAATTCCCAGCAACCACCCAGTGGCTCACAATATTCTACAATGGGATCTGGTGCCCCATTCTGGCTATGCAGACATATACACAGGTGGAACACGGTGTACATAATAAAGAAGTTTAAAGAAAAAAGAAAAGAGTGATCCGTATCTCCCAGTTCCAGGAAAACATACCTAGGCCTTCTCCCGGCCCTTCACGCATTGCACACGTGCTGTTCATAACGTACTTGCAAGACAAAACACTCATAATCGTTTAATTAGAGAGAAACACCAAACAACAAATCCCCCAACCAAACAAACCAAACAAAACCAGAAAACAAACAAGGAGAGTCTTAGTAAGTGGAGGACTCCCTTCGAAAGAGCTGTGTGATCTTGCTTGACTCAGTTTCCCCCAGGCCTCACACAGAAACAGTCCTGGAAACGCCAGCTGTAAGCAAGCACGTTACAAGCTGACTGGCTCGATTTTTTTTCTCAAGGAAGCTTTCATATGGTCGCCTTTTGCCAACACATGAAGGATAGACCTGGTTGTCGGGCCCACCCAGCTACCCCTCCCTTCCTCCAGCCTCACCCTTGCCTTCTCCACTTTCACTGTTTCTGCAGAGTCTTTGGAAATCTCTGCACTCTGGTTTCCCATCCATCTGTACCAACAAACTCAAAAGTGCTGCCCCAGCGCTCTCTGTATCCCCAGGGTGTCCCCAGGCACATGAGGTGCAGGACGGGAATGGTGTACCACAAGCTAGGGCTTGTGGTGCCCAACTAGGGAAGGGGATGGGAGGCGCCCTCCTGCGGCTGGGGATGATTTTTCTCCTGAACTTTCTTGGCTCTGTTTCGCGGCCCTCTGCTCCTGCCCCAGGGCCAGGGCTGTGGGTGTGGGCGACCTTGAGGCTCTCAGCAGGAAGGCTTTCAAGTGGGTGCCAGCTGGACTCTGGTGCGGGTGTTTTGGGCCTGGCAGGGCCAGAGCAAGAGCTGCAGTGAGAAAAATACTGTTGGAGAGCTGCCTGGTGGGAAGGGCAACAAGAGTAAGTAGACCAGGCAGGTCCCAGTGCCTGTGTAGGCCAAGATCACGAAGGCCATCGCGTCACCGTGCGAAGGAAACAACCTGCCTAATTCACAAAAAAAAGGAGCCACTGCAGGGACAGGAGTGACAAGTCTGCCTGTCCGGGTGGAAAACAGTTTCTGAAGGCTGCCTTGGTCCCCGCCCCAGGCTCTGAAGCCTAATCAGGTCAAACAGGCTCCCTGGCCAGACACAGCGGTATTGTTCAAAGTCACTACTGTCCCCCTCCTGTCCCCAATCCCAGCAGAGACCAGAGTTCTGACAAAGGAAGCCCTGAGGGATAGGGCTGGGAGGACAAAGGTCCAGGGTCCCAGGGAGGCAAGGGCGCTTACCAGCAGTTCCGGTTATTTTCGATCCCAAGCTGCCTGGCCTTGCCAACCCGAAGGCTGTTTTTGTTTGCTTATGAGCACTTGAGCAAACTGCCCCCAAAGGTCAGTCCTGGTCCCAGGCGGCCTGGGACATGGCAGTCTTTTGGAGAGGTGTGGAGGAAAGAAAACTACAGCCCCCCCCCCCAACCCCCGGGCCCAGATGACTTCATTGAAGCGGGAAAAGAGCAGGCAAGGGGAGGGAGGCTGTTTCTGGAATACTTTGGCTACCCCATAATATTTAAGTAGGGCTGAGGTCAGCAGTTTATCTGTTTTCCGGAACACCCCACAGAGGGGTAAGATCTTAAGCCCTGGGGAGGACCTGGGTGAGCCTCTGAAGAAAGGTCAGCCAGTCATCGCCTTGGGCTTCCTGGCCCGGCTCAGTACCTGCTTACTGAAATAGAACTTTGAGGTCTATTCTTGGCTTTGGACAAACATTACCAAACATACATCACATGCCTGTTGCCAAGCCTAGAGGTGGAGCCAGAAGTGGTAGAGGGTTCTGCAGATGATAACGAAGCCTCTGACTTTCTTGGGACTTGCCCAGTTTTGATCCAGAACATGCACTATCTTCAGAGGCTCAAGAAACCCTCTGGTCAGACTCAGAGAGTTGCTCAGGGACCCTAGAAGCAAACAGTTCCCCGTATGGAAGGTACCAATAGGTGCCTGTATACAGGCACGGGAATTGGGAGAAGGCAGAAGTGTACTTGAAAGGGAGAAGGTGTCATCTTACTGATGGATAGTGGGGAATAAACCCTTCCAGAGTTTAGGGAATGAACTGTGTTGAGCCATTATTAGCCCTGACACATACTTAAGTCAATGGATTCTAATAAATGTATATAACCACTCAATTGCTCTACTAATCAGAACCTCTGGATCATTCAAGAAACTTTACAGTCAGACCTGCCCATCCTACCTGATTTCTGATGCATTATGCCTATTATAACTCAGGCAAATCCCACCGTGTTCTCTTTTGACTGGTTTCCTCTGCTCAGCCTGTTTTGAAAGTTCATTTGAGTTACATGTATCAGGAGCCAGGATATAGTAGCTCATTGGTAGAGTGCTTGCCTAGCATGCTTGAAGCCTGTGATCCCTGTAGCACTTCATACATGAACAGAAGTCCTCTCCTGTAACCCCAACGCTCCCCCCAAGAGGAGCAGAAGTTCAAAGTCATCTTCAGCTACAAAGTGAGTTAGAGACCAGCCTGGGCTACAAGAAGGCAAAAAAGCAAAAGCAGGGGGGCTGGAGAGATGGCTCAGAAGTTAAGAGGACTGGCTGTTCTTCAACAGGTCTTGAGTTCAATTCCCAGCAACCACATGGTGGGTCACAACCATCTGTAATGAGATCTGGCGCCCTCTTCTGGTGTGCCAGCATACATGGAGGCAGAATGTTGTATACATAATAAATAAATCTTAAAAAAAGCAGAAACAAATTACCAACCAAAACCAACAACAAACAAAGCAAACAGTAACAACAATAAACCTTTAAAAATTTTCTCTCATAATTTTTGTTATGAAGGTCATATACATCCTTAAATAATTTCATTTCTCTGTGTGCTTTATGTAATTACTCTGTGATTGTTTATTGTTACTAATTTCTGCTCACAGTACACAGCAGAGTAAAGAATGTTTGCATGCTGTCCTGCATTGTAACACCGGTGGATTCATCTGCTACTATTTTTTTTTCTGGTCAGACCCCTCAGGAGTTTCTGTAGTTTTCTGTGAGGTCTGTGGATAAAGACAATTTCGCCTCTTCTTGTTCATGATGTATTTGCCGATCTTGTGACTTCAGAAATAGTTCCCAGGAAAGTATTGAACAGAACTGGAAATGAAAGTATGACCTCATTCCTGATTATAGAAAAAAAAAAACCCAAACCATTTCTTCTCTTATTGCAGAGCACATTGTTATCTATAGACAAAATACATAAAGTAATGCTCTTTATTAAGCTAGAAATTTTCCATTTATAATTTGCTTTTTACATTCAAAGGGGGTTTTGAGCCTTGTCAAGTGATTTTTCAGTCGAAATGGCTAAGTGGTTTTCCTCCTTTGTTCTGTCAGACTGGTGAATGACGTGAGCTGGTTTTCTATTGTCAAGGCAGCATTGCATTCCTGGAATAAAGCCCATTTGGCCATAATACATTATAGCTTTCTTTCCATGTATTAGATTCAATGTGGTTCACATGCATGTGTATGCACACATGTGGGTATGTTTGTGTATGCACATATGTGTGTAGAGGCTAGAGGTCAACCTCACACATGGTTCCTCGGGAGTGCTCCACCTCGTTCTTTGAGGCAGGCTCTCTCGCTGGCCTGAAGCTTGCTTTGTAGACTAGACTGGCCAACCTATGAACCACATCATAGAGCCATCTGTCATTGCCTCCTCCGGGCTGGGATGGCAGGTGCCCATTGCCACACCAGGCTTCATACACAGGCTCTGAGGAGCAAACTCAGATCCTCTAGCTTGTGGGACACTAACTGAGCCATCTCCCCGCCCTTCCATTTGTTAATAATTGTTGGCTGTGCTGCTTAATAAATACGGCTCCTAAGTTCTTTATGGCATTTGTCTGCAATTTTCTTTATTGCCTTTGTCTGATTTTATTATCAGATTTATACTGGCCTCATAAAATAAGCTGAGACTGCCTTTTTATATCCTGAGTATTCATAAGAATTGTATTACATCATGCTTAAATCTTTTATAGACTGCACCTGTGGAAATGTCAAAGCCATGTTTTCTTTGTAAGGAGGTTTTGTTTTAGTTTAAAAAAATTAATTTCTTTAATTATTGTGTTATTCAGATATATCCATTTCATGTATTATCAAACCCACCTGCACTGAATTGTACATATTATTTCCTTATTTTCCCTTTAATGTCTATATTGTCTACATAATAACATCATTTCTTTATGGTATTAGACAATGTTTTTCTCTAATATTCAATTAGAGTTATTTTTTTAAGGATTCATCAATTTTATTAATTTCTTCAAATAACCCTGCGTTTTCTAACTCTATTTCCTGTGGGGTTTTTAGTTGTTGTTGATTTCTGTTCCCATGGCTACCTCTCTTTTTAATTGTGTTTACTTTGGGTCTAATTTTCTCTTCTCTACATATTTATTTTTCATTTGAGACCTGGTCTCTTTGTAACCCAAGGAGGCCAAGTTCAAACTTGCTCAGTAGCTTAGACTGGCCTTGAACTTATTCAGATATTCCTGCATTCATCTCCTGTGTGTTGGGATTACAGACGTGTATCAGCATGGAGTGCTGGGGATTGAACTCAGGGCTTCCCCATGCTAGGCAAACATGCTGCCAACTGAGGCCCAGCCCTGGCTCTCATGCCAGTTTGCTTGTCTGTCTGTCGTCTGTCTTTCTTCCTCCCTCCCTCTCTCCCTCTCTCTTTCTTCTTTATTAATTTTTTTCATTTATTTTACATACCAACTATAGTTTCCCGCCCTCCTCTCTTTCTGTTCCCTCCCCCCATTTCCCATCCATTCTGCCTCCGTTCAGAAAGGGACAAGCCTCCCATGGGGGGTCAACAAAGCGTGTCATATCACGTTGAGGCAGGATCAAGCTCCTCCCCCTGCATCAAGGCTGGGTGATGCATCCCTGCCATGCCAGCTTTCTTAAGCAGACTATTTTCATGGTGTATCTTCCGCCAATCATTACTTCAAGTCTACCCTTGTAGTTGAAGTGTACCTAATGTAGATTACATCAAGGTGGATATTTTTAATTTTTAAAAATTTATTTATTTCACAATCTAACTACAGCCACCCCTCTTCCATGATCTTCAGCAAAGCATGGCATATTAAGCTGCCATAAAACCAAGCGCCTCCCCCAGAATTCAGGCTGAGCAAGGCAATCCAACCTGAGGACTAGCTTCCCAGTAACCAGTCAAAGCACTGGGGACAGCCCTGCTTTCATTGCCAGGAGTCCCACATATAGACCAAGCTACACAGCTGTCACATATGTGCAGAGGGCCTAGGTTGCACCATGCAGGCTCCCTGGTTGCTGGTTCAGACTCTGTGAGTTCCTATGAGCCAGACTAGCAGTTTCTGTGGGTTTTCCTGCGATGTTCCTGACCCCGTTTCCTACAATCCCTCCTCTGTCTCCTCAGCAGGACTCCCCGAGCACAGCCCAAGGTTTGGCTGTAGGTCTCTGAATCTGCCTCCATCAGTCGCCGGATGAAGGCTCTCTGATGACAATGTGGGTAGTCACCAATCCGATTACAGGTGATGGCCAGTTCAGGCTACACATCCATTGCGGCCAGGAGTCTTAGCTGGAGCCTTGCAGACTCCGGGAAGTTTCCTTTGCCTCAGACTTCTACCCAGCTCCATAAACCCCTTTCCAGTCATCTCTGTCAGCACTGTTCCCCTCTACCCATCCCTAACCCAATCGCTCAAGTTCCTGTGCTCCCAGTCCAACCAGATCTCCTCTATTTCCCCCTCCCAGGGAAACTGGATCCCCACTTGGGCCCTCCTTGTTACTTAGCCTCTCTGGGTCTGTGAATTGTAGCATGGCTATCCTTTACAGTTAATATCCACTTATGAGTGAGTACATACAATGTTTGCCTTTCTGGTCTGCTTTACCTCATTCAAGATTATTTTTTTTTCTAATTCCATTCATTTGCCTTCAAATATCCTGATGTCATTGTTTTTAACAGTTGAGTAATACTCTATTGAATAAATGTACCGCATGTTCTTTATCCACTCTTTGGTTGAGTGTCATCCAGGTTGTTTCTAGGTTCTGGGCTATTACAAAAAAAGGCTGCTATGAACATAGTTGAGCAAGTATCCTTAATGTATGGTCGAGTATCCTTTGGGTATATGCTCAAGAGTGGTATTGCTGGGTCTTGAGGTAGATTGGTTCCCAATTTTCTGAGAAACTGCCATACTGATTTGCAAAGTGGCTGCACAAGTTTGCACTCCCACCAACAATGGAGAAATATTCCTCTTCCTCCACATCCTCTCCAGCATAAGCTGTAATTTGTGTGTGTGTGTGTGTGTGTGTGTGTGTGTGTGTGTGTGTGTGTGTTTAAATCTTAGCCATTCTGACAGGTGTCCTTTTGATCTTCATTTCCCTGATGGCTAAGGAGGTGGAACATTTCTTTTAGTGTTTCTCTGCCATTTGAGATTCTTCTGTTGAGAATTCTCTGTTTAGGTCAGTACCCCATTTTTAAATTGGATTATTTAGTTTTTTTTGATATCTTGTTTCTTGAGTTCTTTATTTATTTTAGAGCTTAGCCCTCTGTCAGATGTGAGGTTGGTGAAGATCTTTCCCAATTCTGTAGGCTGCCGTTTTGTCTTGTTGACTGTGCCCTTTGTTTTACACATATGCCTCAGTTTCATGATAGCCCATGTATTAATTGTTGAGAACACTTCAAGTCTTTGAAAAAATAAGTTGGAGAAGCTATCAGAAGATGGAAAGATCTTCCACGCTATGGATTGGTAAGATAAACAAAGTAAAAATGACCATCCTACCATAAGTATCTAAATCTCTATTAACATGCCAACACAATTCTTTATAGACCTTGAAAGAACAACACTCAACTTCATAAGGAAAAACAAAAAACCCAGGATAGCTAAAACTATCCTGTACAAAAAACCAAAAAACAAAAAACTGCCAGAGGTATCACCATCCCTGATCCCAAGTTTTACTACAGACCTATTGCAATAGAGACAGCTTGGTATTGGTATAAAAACAGACAGGTGGATGAGAAAAGAATTGAATAAAAGACCCAGACATAAATCCACCCACCTATGGATAATTGATTTTCTACAAAGGAGCCACAACTATACAATGGAGAAAAGAAAACATCTTCAACAAATTGTCCTGGAATAACTGGATGTCTCATGTAGAAAAATGTAAATAGATCCATATCTATCACCCTGCACAAAACTCAAGTCCAAGTAGATCAAAGACCTCAAAATAAACCCAGTTACACTGAACCTGATAGAAGAGAAGGGGAACAATCTTGAACACATGACACAGGAGACAAGTTCCTGAATTTTTAATTTTTTTAAAAAAGGATTTATTGCTTGTTTTCCTTGCATTGATGTCTATGCACCATGTGTGTGCCTGGTGCCCACAGAAGTCAGAAGAGGACTTTGGATCCTGTAGGGATAGTCCAGCCCCTTAGAGGGCGTGTTCGCCTCGGGCTAATGTTTACATTATAAATCTGGCGAGCGTGAGCCCCACCACTCTCTTTTTTGTATTTCCTGCTCATCGCTGGATCCCTGGTGTTGTAAACTATCCCTTCATTAAAATTTGCTGTTTCATATTAAGCTAGCCTGGTTATTACGCCAGATACAGGATCCCGTGGAACTGGAGTTACAGATGGTTGTGACCTGCCATGTGGGTGCTGGGAAACAAATCTAGGTCCTCTGCAACAGCAAGAGCTCTAACTGCTGAGCTATATAATGGTGTACAATGGCACAGGGTATGCGTTACCATTCCCAAACATAGGGAAGGGAGCATAGTGAGGGAATAGTGGACCAAAGCAAGGCCGAAAACCAGCTGGGCAAACTCCTCTGTTAGCAGTTTTCCTCAGCAGGTATCCACGACTCTGGCATCTCCAGCATCTTGGGGGTCCCCAAGGCCATCCAGGCTTCACCTTCACAAGCTTTACACACCGTCTGCTCTGGGCGTCCATACAGGGACACCCCTGCCACACAGCTGGCCTCAACAACTTCCGTTAGTTGTGGAAGAAGAATCCATATTCCCCTTCTTCTGTCCTTGACTCTAAAACCAGAACCAAGTTCTGCTGCTTGCTGGAGCTGGAACACGGCCCCCTCGTTTAGTTACCCCTTTACCAGCTTTCTGATTTTGATGGTACCTGCACTGCCTAAACTTGGCTGTCCTGGAACTGACTCTGTAGACCAGGCTGGCCTCAAACTCAGAAATCCACAAGCCTCTACCTTCTGAGTGCTGGCATTAAAGGTGTGCACCACCTTGCCTGGACCTAAGCAGTTCTTTCATTCCCTTTCATTTTTCTTTAATTTTTCCCCAGAAATTGGAAGCTTAACTGGGTGAGGTCTTGCCCTTATTCCATCCCTTAATCTGTTTATCTCCTTGATCACAAGATTCAGCTACATTCCACTTCCTGGCACTTCTTTTCTCCTTTACCTGTATATTTTATATTTTTACTTGTTTAGCTTGCTCCTTTTCATTATAAATCTTCATAACAGTGGACACTAATAACCACATGACAGAGTCAATTCTAGGCTGTTTTGAAATTTCCTCTGCCAATGGAATTAATTCAAAACTCTTCAATTTAGCCTTAGTCAAACTTTTTGGACAAGGGAAAAAAAGCAGCCACATTCTTTGCCAAAATATCACAAGAACAGTTTCTAGACCACACATTAATATTTTTCTCTTCTGAAACCTCTTGAGACAGATATCTACAGTTCAAGCCACCTTTAATACCACTGTCTTCCATGTTCCTACTAGTATTGTCCAGTAAGCCTCACTAAAAACCTCCAGCTGCTTTTCTAACCCACAGTTCCAAAGTCCACATTCCTTCAAACAAAAACATGGTCTAACTGTGCCGCTCGGTATGGAGGCCATTTTTTTTTTTTTTTTTTAGAATAGGGAGCCCATCTATCACCTTTCCCCCCATTTGTTGGCTTTCTACTCATCTTTTGCTCTGTTTTTGCTTCTTCGTGAGTTAACAGAGTAGTTTTAAATACCCCCCTTGATTTTCTTTTGTCTTATGAGTGACATATTTTCTTTTACCTCTTGTTCTAGGGTTAATAATGTGAATCTTTAGTGTCTTAGTGGCTTTTGTGGTAGCGGCGATAACGAAACAATAGAAGGAGAAAGAGTTTAGTTCACAGTTCCTGATGCTGCCCATCATGGTGGGGGATTCAAGGCAGACAGAACCTGAGCAGCTGACAGTCCGAAGAGAGCAATACTTGCATGCCAGTGCTCAGGTCACTCTTTCCACTCTTGTCCAGTTTAAGATACCCCACCTAGGGAATGGTGTCACCCACTCCAAGTGATTCTTCCTATCTCAGCTACCACTATCAAAGCATCACGCCACGGGCATCCTCAGAGGCCTTGCTCCCAGGCTATTCTAGGTTTGGTTAAGATGAATAGCTAACCATTACTTGTAGCATCTAAATGTCTACTCAGGGTCCATATTGTACCCCTTCACATTTCATTATCTACTTCCCTTTTGCCATATCACAGTTACTTATAAGGACAAACAATAAGAGACTCTGTCTCAAATGAGGTAGAAGGTATCCAAGGAAGATTGGGTCTATTGTTCTCTTAAAGGGAGGGTCAGCTTAAACAAACAGGCTGTGTACATTGTAGGGCATCAGGTTAAGTCCACAGTCTTAAATGATAGCAAAGAATATTATTAACTTGACTTCAAGGGCCAGAAAAACTTCGGCCTCTTTGAAGACAAGAGATATTTTCAGAAAATATATCACCACATAGCTGTGGTTTTTCTTTGTATTTCTTCTTAAGTTTCTTTACTGAGTGCCTAACTTCATGTGTCTTAGACCATCTGAAAAATTCCCACCTGCCCTTGAAGTTCTATTCTTTTTTTTCCTCTTTGTTCCCCAACTTGAGCAATGTTTACTGATTTGTATGTGTTTTCAAATAGACACGTTCCTTGCTCACTTCTGCTGAGCCGCTGAAGACATCCAGTGTGTATTTCAGTTATTCTAATTTTTAATTTTAGAATTCTTATTTTTTCCTGTTTTAAATCTTTTTGTTTTTTTCTAAGATTTCTTATTTAGCCAGCCATTATGACCATATTTCCCTTTAGTTATCTGAACATATTATTTATTTATTTATTTATTTTTTTCGATACAGGGTTTCTCTGTAGCTTTGGTGCCTATCCCGGAACTAGTTCTTGTAGACCAGGCTGGCCTCGAACTCCCAGAGATCCGCCTGCCTCTGCCTCCCGAGTGCTGGGATTAAAGGTGTGTGCCACCACCGCCCGGCAATCTGAACATATTATTATCAAGATTTTTGTTGTTTTTTTTTTCTGCTGACATTAGGTGCCTATCCTTTCGATGTCTTGTAGTTTTTCTTGACAACAGGGTCACACCTTTTTGTTTTTCAAGTTTAGGAAACTTCTAATTTTTTTATTAAATGTTGCTATTGATGCGTTTTTAGAAACCATGGGGCCTCTTCTTTTCTCCCGAAGAGCATCACTTTTGGATCCATTGCACAGTTCCATCATGGGCTTAGCCCCTCCCATTCGCCTTGTCTTATTTTAGACATATCTGTGAGAAAACCTACACTTTCTTCTCAGTCTCTAAAGTCATGCTGTGAGAGTCAAAGCTACATTTTAAGTTTTAATTACTGTGTCAAAAAGGTCCATGAAACAAAAACGCCTCTGATCTGCAAGCCTCTTGCCCAAGGATAGGTACTTCCCGAAATGTTAGAGTCTATTGTTTATGGGCGATAACAAGCTACATGTTTTCAAGCCCCTAAACAAGTTTGTTTGACCCAAATGCACAAGATGTACTTGATAACATGTTGGTGGGAGGTATGTAGGCAGAAAATCAGGTCTGATTGGGTCTGATTGGAAATATAGTGGCCTTGTAGTTTGCCTTTTTTTTTTTTTATTTTTTTTTTTCAAGACAGGGTTTCTCTGTAGCTTTGGAATCTGTCCTGGAACTAGCTCTTGTAGTCCAGGCTGGCCTCGAACTCACAGAGATCCGCCTGCCTCTGCCTCCTGAGTGCTGGGATTAAAGGCATGCACCACCACCACCCGGCTTAGGTTTGCCCTTTTAAGCCTCTATAGAATATAACTCATTGCCATTTCCTGGGAACCCAGGACTGAGCCTAGCCAGAGTCCATCTTCCTGGCCAGTATTTAATTAAAACTTGCTTCAAATGTGGCTCTCAATTGGGATAGAGGTCTTATTCTCAGCTGGAGGGATTAACAATGCTTCAATTCTTAGATTTGGTTGTTTGTTTGTTTCAGAGTTTGTCTTTGGGTTCTTTCTTTCAGGTGGATGACAGACCTTATTCTGGTGTGTAGGCTTTAGTCTCTGCGTACCTCAGCCTGATGTTTGAGATACCAATGATGATATTCTTTCCCTCCTCTCTGGTCCTGATTTCCAGTGTTACCAGGACTTCTATTCAATTCCATTCTTAACTCGCAATCAGCCTCTCTATCGACCCTGTACAGTGTTTTCCTGTGTGTGTGTGTGTGTGTGTAGCTCGCCTCAGTGATAGTCCAAACACAGTGTCTGGCCCCTACTCTGCAGACCTGTCTTCTCCAATGCCCTCTCTTCAGATCACAATTGCTCTAGCTGCCTCACACTCTCAACTCTGACTCCTAAGCTAACTGGACTACTACGGTATCATTTTTATCTTTGACACAGGGTCTCTCTCTATAGTACTGGCTGTCCTGAAACTCACTGTGTAGACCAAACTGGCCTCGAGATCCACCTGCCTCTGCTTCATGAGAGCTGGATTAGATGAATGTGCCACTGTACCTAGCCAGACTACTACTGTATCTTGATTAGCGTTAAAACAAAACAACAACTATTAACAATGAATGTGTGTACATGTGTGTGATGTGTACGTGTGTGAGCACAAACACGCACACACATACACACATGCACATTCCTGTATATACATGTGGAGTCTAGAGAACAATCTAGAATGTCTTCTTCAGGAGCTTTGTCTCTCTTAGTGTGTCTATGGCTGTGAAGAGACACCTGGAGTATGGCGACTTTACAAAGGAAAGCATTTGATTGAGATGGTAGCTTCCAGTTCAGAGGTTCAGTCCATTATCATCACGGCAGGGAGCAACGGCAGCCTTCAGGCAGACAAGGTGCTGGCTACATCTTGATCAGAAGGCAACAGGAAGGATTGTGAGAGTGGGTGGTATCTTGAGTTTAGGAAACTTCAAAGCCCACCAATGCAGTGACATGCTTCCTTCAACAAAGCCACACCTCCTAAAAGTGCCACTTCCTATGAGCTAAGGAGGGGGGCCAGTTTCTTTCAAGTTACTTCATTGCCCATCTCTCTTGAAACAGGAACTCTCATTGACTTGGAGTTAACCAACTGGATTAGAATGGCTGCCCAGAAGCCTCTAGAATCTTCCTGTCCCCACTTTCTCAGTGCTGTGATGGCAAGTCTGCACCACTCTTACCAGTGTTTTCTGGGGTCTGGGGACGGTTTCCAAAGACTGGAGGTGGCAACATGCTGCTGGAGACTGTGCAGAGAGAGGGAGACTGATCTTGGCATGAAGGGCAGAAGCTAGAATAGAGAAGCAGACTCATAGTCCAGCATTGCCTCCTTGGAATTGGGGTGCTTTTAGGAGTCTTTCATTGTTAGTTCCTACCGGAAACCTGAGTGACCTGGGGTGGGGGGGGGGAGTCCGTGATCAGACAGGTAGGATAACTTGGGTGAGGGGAGCAGGGATTTAAGCACAAGCAGAATGGAAAAAGGGAATTCTAGGAGTCATGAGGAAATGGGTCTGCAATTGTGAATGAGGTCAGAGGAAGGACACAGGGGTCATGTGTGCACTGAAACTTAACTTACAGGAATCCCAGCAGGGATAAGCTTAATGTAGCAGATAAGGGCCTTCCTATAAGCAGCTTACAGGTGGAGAGAGGGCAGCACAGTGGGGAGCCAGCCTCCCCCAGCCCCCACCCCTGCTAGCAGGGGCTGCCAGCATGAGTCATTGTCCTCACGAAATGACTAAGAGTCAGAGGCTGTGGAAGTGTGTTGCAATGAACCATGATGTCATGACAAGTGTCATGGAAGGAAAGAGAATTTGACTTCCCAAGCTGGTTAAAAGTAAATACTTCCTGTTTTGTAAAAGCAACCGGCCTACTTAACTCTTATTTGGAAGGAGCCGGTGAGGGGGGACTAAGTCTCTCATGCATCCCTAATTGACCTCAAGTTCCCTCTGTAGCCAAGGATGACCTTGTATTTCATTTCTGCCCCCACCTCCCATGCTCGGAGATTACAGGGGTACATTACCATGTCCAGTCTCTGCTGTGCTGGGGATCAAAGTCAGGGCCTTGCACATCCTAAGTGTTCTACCAGCTGAACTACACCTCCGGCCCCATCTTGACTTAAAAGAAAGAAAGAAAGAAAGAAACAGTTCTTCACACAGCGATAAAAACCCAAAGGCACAAAACACAGGGAAAGGTCAGCTTTTGCTCCTAAATCTCTGGCATTGACAGCTTCTATCACCCGGCTTTAAGGAGGCTTCCATGGGTGCCTCAGCATTTAGAAATGTCTACATAAGAAGTATCTACATTATGTAGACACTTACTATGCATGTTTTTTTGAACATTGCCATATTAAAAAAAAAAAAGAATTAGCTTTTAAATTGTGCTTTTTAAAATTCCTTACCAGTCCAGAAGACGGCTGTCTGGTTACTGTAATGCACAGGCAGAGGTCAGAGGACAATTTGCAGGAGCCAGTTCTCTCCTTTTACCACGTGGGTTCCAGGGATTGAACTCAGGCCATTAGCCTTGGCAGTAAGTGTCTTTACCCATCCAGCCATCTTGCGGGTCCCTGATTACTTCTTTTAAACCGGTAGTGGAGCTTGATCTCAGGACCTCATGCAAGCTCTACCCTGAACTGCTGACTGCACCCTAAACCCCTTTGTGCTCGTTTTGTTATTTGTTTGCTTGAAATAGGGTCTTACTTTATAGCTCAGTCTTGCCTGAAACTCACAGTCTCCTTGCCTCCTAAGTGCTGGAATTACACATGTGCCCAGCTATCTCTGGCTTTGCTTTTTTTTTTTAACACCTACATAATTTCCCGTCTTACAGCTGTATCACAGCTGACCTGTTCTCCTATTAATCTCCAGTGTTTACAACTATATGCGGTGCTATACAAAACCTTTCAAATGCATTATTTCCCGTGTGTGTTGTGTGTATGAGAGAGAGAGAGAGAGAGAGAGAGAGAGAGAGAGAGAGAAAATAAGAGAATGAGAGAGTAGGCATGGGACTGCAGGGTTAAAGGTTATGACTTTCCCCAAATGGAGACAGCCCTCCTTTAAATTGTTGTGTGTGTTAATTATTATTATTTTTTTATTTTTTCCTGAACAAGGGATTCTCTGTCCTGGAACTCACTCTGTAGACCAGATTGACCTTGAACTCAAAGATCAGCCTGCCTCTGCCTCCTGAGTGCTGGGATTAAAGTAGTGTGCCACCACTGCCCAGCAAATGCTTGTGTATGAACAGGTGGAACCGGCTGTAAACCATCTGACTGCCAAAGGAAATTGGTAATAAAGAGTGCCATTTTTGCTGTTTGCCCCAAAGACATGCCCTATATTTATACTTATATGTAATTCCTTTATTTCATTCCAAATGCTCAAGATGAGAAAGGGCTAGAAATCCTAGACTAAGTGGGCAACTTCTGGTGAGTTCCTCGGGCTCATGCGTGCTGGGAGAGTTGGCAGGTCTTCAAACAAAAGGTCCATCTATTTCATTTCTGAAAGTATGCATCCTGGGGCCCAGAATTCTGTTACAGAATTGGTCTTGGATGTGGGCCCACAGGCCTCTGCTGGGTCCAACTTAGCTTGCGTAGAACCAAGACAACCCACCTGTGCCTGTTTCTATGCCACCAACTTCTATGAAGCCTGAGGTTTGAGATGACCTGGCTGGGCCACCCTTGCAGGCACAGGGGCCCCCGGTTCTAGATTGATTAGATGTCTTCTGCACTTTTACATCCAAGCACAATAAGACTTTTGTGTCCCAGGCACAGGGCCTTGGGAATCCTGTTCTCCCACTTGCCTCCCTCCCCTGTGTTGTGGGAAGATTATGAGGGACAGTACGCCACAGCTCAGTGCACAGCATCAGTGCCTAGCTGGGTCACTGGCTTAGCTGGGAAGGGTCACAGAATAATCGGGCTTTTTAGCATCAGCTCTTGTTTTATTTCCTTATTGCTCAGAGACTTCCATCCCCAGCTAGGCCAAAGGCCTGTTTTGCTTAATGTGCTGGGCACAAACAAGAGCAACCCTTACTATTACCCGCAAGCTCATCCTGTGGTTGGGAGCAGGGTCTAGAGACTCCTGGCCCCGGAGGGTGGCTTGATTCTGCTGGATGTTTCTGCAAGTGATTTAGGAAATCACTCTTCTTGGGACGCTCTGAGGTTACTTGGAATGTGCCTACAAGACTCTGCTTCCGGCCCACAAGGCCTCTTCCTAATGACTTGCTCTGGACTTATGTAAAGAGGGTGTACGATGGATTTCCGGCATCTAAGAAGTTTGGTTATCTGGAGGTTGTTACGGAAAGCATCCTCAAACACAGAGCTCCACACCCATTCTCTCTCTGTGTCTCTGTCTCTGTCTCTCTCTCTCTCTGTGTCTTTCTTCTTTCCTTTCTTTTTCTAATTGTGAAGTATTTATTTAAAGAAGCAGAAAACATATATTTAAAAGTATCTATAAAGCCAATCTTGTATCCCCTTTACACAGGTCAAGAAACAGGAGATGGCAGCTCCCACCTCAACAGCTCCCTGTACCGTCCTCTCTTGCCTCTTGGTGTGGAAGTTGCAGGTAAGATTTCCCTTCCTAGGCACGTCTGGAAAATGCTCATTCTAGTGTGTTCTTTCCCGACACATCCTTAGAAGTCCTCACTGCACACAGACATGGGCAGTGCTGGCGTCTCTCTGGGTCTCTGAGATCACTCTCTCCTCTTTTCTGTGTTCCGCTTGCTCCCTTTCTCCTTTTCTTCCTCGCCATTAGTCACCGCTCATCACTAGTCATGAGTACAACACATTCCCTCCTGTAGATGGGAGCAATTACAGGGGAACAAACCCCAAATGCGTCATTAATTATAGACACAAAGACCAGTTACTAAATACCAGAATTCATGAGGTACAAGAGGCATTTAAATACATATTTTTGATGAATGAGTTTCTTGGGTTCATCTTTATTACTCTGTTCTAGCATTCTCTTCCCACAGATCCTAAGGAAGTCTATCAAATCCCTAGCCATTTCTTGCTTCTCCTTGTTGACTGACCTACATATCCTCTATCCCTCTTGGCCTCTCTGGGTGGCTGTACAGTTCAGAATCCAGTTGGGAGCAGAGACCACACTAGGTAGTAGGGGAAAGCTGATAAAAAAGACTTAATGACAGGGACTTATCCCCTAAAGAAAAGGCAAGGGAAAACCTACAATGTCATGGAAGTTGCCACCCTAGGAAGCCTTCACACCCCTAGGCTAAAGGAACAAGGGAGAACACCTCCATTGTCAAAGCTCAAAAACATTGAGCAAGGGCCCACTGAGCTGAGAAGGGGTCTCAGTTCTGGTGTTTCTGATGCTATTGTCTGATCTTGGAGAAGGGAGTCCCAGACATCTGAAAAGAGGCTGGTGTTAGGATTTCAACAGGGGTAGGGTGCATGGACGATTGTGTCTTGGGGAAAATACCGTGGATTCATTGACTGCCATGGGAAGGAATTTCTATTGTGATTCCAGAATGAGATGGAAGCTGTGCAGTGCTTGAAGGATGGGAACCAGCCCTGTAGCAAGCAGCAGGCAGATGGGGAAAGACGGGGATCTCTTTCTGAACTCCAGGACTGTGGCGTTCTGCATTTCAGCTTCATTTCAGTAAGGTAGACCCAGCTAGGCAAGGTGGATATGGCTGGGTAAGGGAAGAGCTCTTGCCCAGTATGGCAAGAGCAGAAGACTAGATCTGGGGCTGAGGGGTAGGGTTTATTGACTGGCCAAGTGACCATCAGGCCAACACAAGACCAGCCCTCCTCAGACCAGGAGCTTGGATCACATCTGTTCTACTTTAGCTCACAAAGACCAAATATTTTCTGTAAGTCTGGGAAGGGAGAGAGATGCCCCTGGGGACCTGCAGTTTGTCACTGGAGCACATACATGCTCAGACCACTGTGGTACCAATTGCACGTGAAAAATACTCTTCATGCATGTGAAACAGGCCCCATTTAAAGTCACCCACCTCCACAGCAAAGCATTTCTCTAGTCTAGAAAGAGTGAACAGGGAGATCCTTTCAGAGGAGACACTGACCTTTGAGTAGCTGTGAAGGCTGGGAAGAGTCAGCGATACAAAGGCCATGGGGAAGAATGGTAGACTGTGACATTCACATATGTTTGCTCTCTGAGAATGGTACCCGCTAGACCCACGTGAGGGAGATCAGGAAGGTGATGTGTTTGAAAAAACAAGGGAGAGGCTGAAGGCCAGAGAGGATGGGGAAGTCGGTAGGTCCTAGGCAAGCATAGCCCAGGAGCCTTACAAAATGTGTGAATTTGAGCTGGTAGGATCAGTGGGAAGAAGTACTTTACACACAAGTCTGATGGTCTCTGTTTGATCCACACAGAACCCATAGCAGAAGGATGGACCTCACAGTAGAAGGATGGACCAACTCCTGAAAGATGGCCTCTGCGCTCCATATGCATGCGGTGGCTTGTTGAGGAAGTCATCACTACTCCCAGCATCTTTCCCCCACTTCCCTTCCCCATCTTTGTTGTTCTATCTCTGTCTGTCCTTTCTTAAGCAAGGGGGTCCTTTATTAATCAATATGCTGGAGAGCTGAGGGGGAGACTGATTTGGGTGTGTGTATGATTATAGCCCCAAGAAGTCCAGGCTTGCTTTCACCTTCTGAGTTAGCAAACCCGTGGTGGGGCGGGGGTGGGGAGAGTGTCTTTTTATCTAATACTTCCAGTAAGTCTGGGAGCTAATCTGATGCTCATGGGCAGCCTTGGCAACATGCCCATTGCTGTAGTCACTGCGGCCTTGCCAACAGCCAGACCTGGAGGGGATGTGGGTGGTGAGGTCAGTCTCATGTGAACCGCATGATGTTATTAAAAGTGTTTATCCATAGGAGGACAGGAGTGTTGATAGCTGAAGTGGGTGGAAAGGATGCTTGACAGCCCAGCCCAGCAATTCTCTGAGACAGGTAGCATTGAGGTGGTGTAGCCGGCTGCCCAGATATGAATAAACACACAGAAATGATATTAATTTGGACTACTAGCTCAGGCTTCTTCTTAACTCTTACATCTTAAATTAACCCATTTCTATTAATCTCTTATGGTCACGAGGCTGTGGCGTACCTGTAAGGTTCCCGTGTCTCCCTAACTCTGCCTACTTTCTCTCTATATCTCTGTTAGAAATTCCTGCCTGGCTTTACTCTGCTAAACCATTGGCAATAAATCAAAGTTCATACCAATGTATTCATTTCTATATCATGTCCCTCTTTAATTGAAAACAAATATTTATAAACAATCATTTGGGGAATTTGGGTGTAGTTTTTTCCAAACTGCTTTTTGCTGTTTTTTGGGTGAAATATTTTTTAGAGTGTATGGAGACCTTTTGCAGGGAATGGTTCTTGTTCCATCTAACTACATTAGCCTGGAAGGAATCCACAGGTTTTTTTTTTTTTTATCTTCTGAGGAAACAAAAACAGAACCTCTTTTCTAAAGCAACATATCCATAGACCCAAACTTTGAAGTCAAAATACCTTTATGTTGCTTTAACTTAGCAACCCCGAGAATCAAATGTCTCTCTGCCGTAAAAAAAATTAAAGAAAACATAATAATATACATAGTTTAGACTCTCTATGCATATTTTATTTTTATGTGGCTTATTTTTTTACTCATCAGTATCTGTACTTTTTTATTATTTTCACTGTCTCCTTTAAGTCTTTGTTTTTTTAAAACTATATTTTGATAACTGTCTATACTCTCTTTATCTCTCTTTTTCAAGCCTACATACATTTTAAAAACACATTGTGACTTGTGACCTGTTTAGAGAACTTTTTTTTTGGTCTGAATTTGTCTTTATTGTATATTTGTAATCATTTTCTGACCAAAAACATCCATGCTGCCAGCATAAGCCAGGAGTTTTTTTTTTTTTTTAAAGAAGCTGCACACTTTTTGCTGCTTACGCTGAGTCAGGAAGCCTTCTCTTAGAGGAGTTGCCAGCAAACAGAACCTATCTTTAAAAAAATGCAGCTACCAAGAAGCTGTGCTTGACTCTGTTCTTTTGTGTCTAGAATTTCTTCCCAAGCTCTCTCAGTTTTTATGTGAATGTGGTTGCCCCCTATGGGGCACCATTTGTAGTCAGAGGCTGCTAGTTTGTTTCCTGGCTGCCCAGACCCCAATAATAAACATAGAAACTATGTTAATTGCAACTGTTTGGCCTATTAGCTCAGGCTTCTTATTAACTAAATTCTACATCTTAAATTAACCCATTTATATTAATCTGTGTATTGCCATGAGGCTGTGGCCTACCAGTAAGGTTCTGGTGGCATCTTTCTCTTTTGGTAGTTACATGGTGTCTCCCTGACTCTGCCTACTTTCTCTTTATAACTCTAAATTTCCCACCTGGTTTTATTCTACCAAGCCATTGGCCAAAGCAGCTTTATTCATTAGCCAATCAAAGTAATACACATACAAAAGGACATCCCACATCAAACTGGGCCTGAGTAACAGAAAGGAAGAACATTCTGGGAGGACATGGGAAAGGCACAAGGTGTGACTGGTCCAGCCTGAAGCTTGGTCTCCTGGGGCTTCAGGATGGCAAAGAGGGAAAGAAACTGTTTTTGTTCTATTCAGAATAGCATATTCTGCAGCATATGTCATAGCCATTCTTCTCACCATTTGAGTTTCATGATGGAAGACTTTAAACAAACCCAAAGACAAAACGGACCAGATAACCAACCCATCTGAGCCTGCTACCCAGCTTTTCAATTATGAGTGTTCTACCGATTTTAAGTTGCTGATCTTCCCTCATGGAGTGCTTTCAAACAAACCCCAGACACCACATCATGCTTCCTCTAAACCTGTCAGGTATTATACCAGTCCATTTTCATTGCAGGCACATAATCACGGAGACAAGCAGTTTAAGAAAAGAAAACTTTCCTCTGGCTTGCAGATCCAGATGTGTTTGTTCATGGTCACCTGGCAGTATGTTTCTGGTCTGGTAGAAAGGCAAGGTGGATAAGAAGCTTCTTATCTCACGGCAGCTAGGAAGCAGGGAGAACAACATGAACTGCCAAGGACAAATAGGTCTTTCCAGGAGGTGTTCATTGTTTTTCTCATCGCTGTGGCTAAACACACGGCAATGTAAACATGAAGGAAGAGTTTCTTTTGGCCTGCAGTTTGGGAATTCTGTCCCTCACGGCAGGTAGAAAAGGCACGGTGGCAGGAGCATGAGGCAGCTGATCACATCACATCTACAGTCAGGAAGCAGAGAGATATGGACACTGGTTGTCAACTCCTTCCCTTCTTCATCTCTGTTATTTGGTGTGGGACCCCAGACTGTTGAATGGCACTGCCCACAGTCAGGTGGGTTTTCCATCTTCAGTTAAACCTCTCTGGAAACACCCTCACAGACACGCTAAGATGTGTGTCTCCGAGGTGGTTCCAAATCTAGTCAAGTTGAAAATGAAGATTAACTCTTAAGTAGGGATGACCCCAGGGATTCACTTCTTCCTATGAGACACTACTTTTCACAATTCTGCTACCCCACATAGCATAGTCCATTCAAATTTAACACACATCAAATAAGTCAGGCATGGTGGCTCATGCCTTTAATCCCGGTGCTGAGAGGCAGAAGCAGGTAGATCTCTATGAGTTTGAGGCCAATCTGGTCTATGCAGTTAGTGCCAGAAAAATACAGTGAGACCCTATCTAAAAAAAAAAAAAAACCTGTCAAGTTACATCTTTTTGAGTCATTGACCAAAGGCCCATAGGCACCCTCAAACATCACAGAGTAAGGTTATTTATTCGTTACTCTTCATAATATGATGGTAAGGCCCTATTGTTAAAGACACAGCTTACTTGTCTTTGAACTTGGAGAAATCAAGCTGGTGCTCAATTAGAACTTCACCCCTGCTGACTAGCATTCATAGTGCAGGAAGGTGCATTGTACACTACCAGAGAAGAAAAAGAAGTGTCAGTATCACCCAGTTCAATATCACCAAATTCTGAGACCTACAATAGAGAGTTGCCTGCAAAACCATTATAGGAGTAACCAACCACTTTTTTTCCATTGGTTTTAAGGCACACCCCATAAGGTGGTGCTCAACCCTGATACTGCTAAAGCGGTCAAGAACCTGAAACTAGATATGTCGTAGGCCTAGAGAAAAACCTACTACTCTTATTCTGATAAAGAAACATAGTAATAACATGACCCATAATGACATATTTCTATACTCCATAGGTAGGTGCACACTCAACTCTCATCAGAGAAGCATCTTCTTGCAGTGGAAGGTAATTAATACAGAACCCACAACTGGACAATGTGCAGAGAGTGAGAGACTTTGGATAAACTCAGCCCTAAGTGGGATGTCTTTATCAAACCCTTCCCTTCAAGGCTCAGGGGTCTACGTGGAACAGGAGATAGACTGTAAGAGCAAGAAGTTGCGGACGGCTCCAAAGAAATACAATCTTCTACATACAACAGGGTTAACACACATGTGACCTCATAGTGACTGTGACAGCACACAGGAGACCTGCACAGGTTCAAACCAGACAAAATCCCAGCACTGAGAAAGGGCAGTGGAAACAAAGCTCTACCCAAGCCAAAGTTATTTGCAACTGATACCCGCTGAGAAAGGGGGAAATCAGTTTTTTTCAAATTGAGTCTCCTTGGTTTTACCAACCACACTCAAGGGCAGTCCCCGTGCCCAAGAACATCTGACCAGCACAAAACGGACTTCATGTGTGTGTTGTCGTTGTCTTTTTGCTTTGTTTTGGTCTTATTAATTTTCTGTATTTTAGTTTGTTAGTGTTGAATTTCATTTTTGTTATTTTGTGTTTGAGAAATAGAAAAAGAACTTGAAGTTAGATAGAGAGGTGGGGAGGGTCTGAGAGAAGTTGGGAAGGGGAAGAATCTGACCAAAATGTATTGTATAAAAATACTTCAGTTAAACCCATCAATGGCTTCATCCCTCGAAGAAGGTAAAGGCCTCATGAGCCAACCACATCGCTAAAGCTCCATCTCTACATCCAACTCCCTCATAACCTTTGCAGGTGCCTCTCTAAACTACAGACATTTAAAATCCATAGTCACGATACATCACCTTGTGTAGCACTACTTTTAATGTGGCCTAATAATAAATGTAGATTCAAATTTATTTCATTTTTTCTCAAAAATACTTTTGTAAGTTCATTTGTTTGAAATAAGGTCCAACCCTGGCCACATCTTACGTTTGTTGACATGTTTTTAAGTTCTTTATTTTCAATTGACTTCTATCTGAAGATGAATTTCAGGTCTATTTAATGTGTAACCTTTTCTCTATTACCTTCCGTGCCATTTATTGAAGATGCCGGATCTTTCTGGGTTTGGTTGGCTATCACCCCAATAATGTGTGAAGATGTGATTTAACACATGAAGGGACATTAGCCCATTTGAGCATGTGGTTCTGGCAGCCCCCCATTCCCTCTGCCTTGCTAAAACTAGCTACCAAGGTCTATTCCCTTATTTGGCCAATTCTGCCTCCTGAGACTAACTCCCTAGGTCCAGCTATCAAAGAGTTGAAGTCCAACACTCAAAAGCCCTCTTTGACTCACCTGATTAACATGCCCAATTAAAATGAAACACCTTATCCTAATGCAGGCTTCCCCTTTTACCTTTACAAACTGCCGTTTTCCTATGGGCCACATCTGTCTTCTCTCTACCCAGAGGCAGTCTCTTGTCCCTCTGGGACAGATACCCCTTCCCCCTCTCCCTTGTTCCCTTCCTCTTCTCCTTCTTCCTTTATCTCCCGTCTTTATTCCTTATTTCCTGCCCTTTGCTCCCCTGGGGCAAATAAATCTCCTTTGTGCTGAGAACTTGGTCTTAGGGGTCCTGAGTGGATACTTCTCTTTTCAGATGCTGGTTATAACTGGAGGGTGGTATAGATGCTCCTTTATATTTTGGGTTTGTTTTTCTCTTCTTCCTTGTTTTGGCAAGTTGCCTTCTCAGTGACAAGTTCGCTATGGTGTCCTATCAGGAAATGCCCAATGACTGGCTCATTTAAATCAACACTTTTCTCTTTTCGTCTTTAGGAAAGATCCTTGTTGTGGGTTTTCTGTTTTGTTTTTTTTTTTTTTTTTGGTAGATACTAAGTATTATGCTGAATGCATTTATTCTCAGTTCAACAAAATTTTGTAAAAATAGTTTCCGGGTCCTTAACTTGCTTGTTTTTCTATCTATTTTATTTTCTGATTTTGGAAAAATTTTTTTCCATCCTTATAGAATAAGCCAGAAAACTGTACCCAACTTTTCCTGTTTTTTGGGAGAGTTTGTGTTGGATTGGAACATTGTCTTTGAGTGTTTGGATAGGGTTTGCCTGTATGTCTTTCTCCACAGACCTGCTGTTTTTCTTGTAGGAACATTTTAAATCACTTACGTGGTTTCAGACCTTTTAGGATTTTTTTTTTTTTTACTTCTTGAGTATACTTGGTGAGTTATATTTTCCTACAAATTTGTTTATTCCATCTGAGTGTTCAAAGTTATTGGCATTGGATTTTCATAATTTCTCCTAACTCTGCCTTTCCCATGCTAACATTCTTTATTTATGCCTTCATGTACTTCAGTGGTTTAGGCACTGGTCAACATTGCCTTAGATCAGCAGTTCTCACTGGTGGGTTACTACTCCTTTGAGGGTCGAATGACCCTTTCACAGGGGCCACCTAAGACCATTGGAAAACACAAATATTTACATTATGATTCATAACAGTAGCAAAATTACAGTTATGAAGTAACAATGAAAATAATTTTATGGCTGGGGGTCATCAGAGCATGAAGAACTGTATTAAAGGGTCGCAGCATTAGAAAGGTTGAGAACCACTGGCCTAGGGTATCCCAGTTTTATAGTCTTTGACTTTGTTGACTCTCTCTATTCCAAATTTTCTTCTTATGAACTAGGTATGATGACACATGTTTATGATCTCGGCACTCAAGACACGGAGGCAGGAGGATCACAGTCAGAGACCACCCTCCGCTATGAAGAGAGCTCAAGGTCAACCTGGAATACAGGAAACTGTCTCAAAAATAAACCCCAGGCTTTCTGTTTTACATTTTTAATCTTTGATTTTTATTAGCTTTTTCTTTTGAATTTACCATGTTCCGGTTTACTTTTCTATTCTTCTTTAGCAGGCATCCTAACTTTCTTCTTCATCTAAAATAATATCTCCTGGCTGCTAATTTTATCTTTAAGTCTTAATTTAGTTGCTTTCCTAAACTTCTGGCATAGTCTCCTGATTATAAAACAGTCTGAAAATATAGTCTATGTTTATTTAATCTAATTCCTAGTATGATTTCTTTTTGGAAAGAAATTGTTGTCTTTTTTTTTTTTTGAGTGTTAACTTGTACTCTGTGGAATGCACAGACCACGGGTCTACTTGGGCAGGTTCTACCAGCACACACCTGTGTAAACTAGACCTCCAGCATTACAGCGTCTGTTCTCATCCTTGCTGTCTCCAGCAAACCCACACGCAGTGACGACTCTGACTTCCACATTGCGTAGCATCTCTGCCTTCTCTAAATGTAACACAGTGGAACCATGTTACATGCATGTAGTCTTGGTGACATTTTTTTTAAAAGCTCACTGTTTTGCTTGGCTGTTTGTTTTGTTCATGTTGTTGCTTCTATTCTGTTCTTATACCTCTCTTTCTTTTTGTTCTCTTGCCTCTTCTCTTTTCCCTCCCCCTAGACCTCTTCTTCTTTCCCCTTCTTCTGGTACTCTGTGACGCATAAATAACACAAATTTCTCCCATGGATGCATATGTAGATTCTTTCTAGATTTGCTCTTTACTTTTTCGGTTATGATGAAAACTGCTGCAAATGTTTTTTATGAAAATCTTTTTGTAGTACTTGTTCCTACTTCTTTCAGGCAAATGCATAGGGATGGAAATGAGAAAATATTTAGGAGTCATAGGTGTGTATAAGAAACCATTTTTTTCCCAAAGAGGTTTTTCTAATTTCTGCTCCCACCAGAAAATCCTTACCAGCATGTGACCTTTTAAGACCTTTGAAGTTTTATAACCCTAGAGACTATGCTAGTTGTATTTAAAAAATCAATTATATGTCATTTAATTTACCTACAATAAAGTGCACCCATTAAAAGTATGATTGGTGTGTCATGACAAATATAAAACCATCACCCCAATCAGGATGAAGGACATTCCAGTCACCATGTACACCTGTGAGGCCAAGTAAATCCCCACCAACTTCATTTCTTCCTCTGTGTATTGCTCTTCAGTGTAGGATTTTATGCTAGGGAATCACACACTAAAAACTGTCTTTTGAACATTTTATTTTAGTTTAATCATCGCGTTTGTGTTCAGTGGTGCCTGTTTCTCTCCTTGCTGTCATTCCTTTGTACAAATACGTCACCACTTGTCTTTTCATTCATCTGACGATGGGCTTTTGGTTTGTTTTTAGTTTTGACTTTTATGCATAAGCCTTCTCTGCAAAATATTTGTACAAGCATTTGGGGTACGTGATTTTATTTTCTTGGATAAATTTCCAAGATGGGAATGATTAAAGCATACAGGAGGGGTATGTTTAGCTTGTGAAACAATTTTAAAGTGTACTTTTCTTGTATGTATACATCGGCACTGTGTACATACATGCCTGATACCAGTGGAGGTCAGAAGGGGCATTGGATCATCTGGAACTGGAATTACAGGTGGTTGTGAGCCACCCTGTGGGCTCTGGGAACTGAACATAGGTCCTCTGTAAGAGCAGCAAGTGCTCTTAACCAGTGGACCATCTCTTGAGCCCCCATGCCTAACTTAAAAAGCTATCAACTGTTTTCAAAGTGCTTGTATAATTTTACAAACCTACTAGCAGTGTGTGAGCATCTCATTGCTGTGTATCTGCTAGCGGTTGCTATGGTGACGCCAGTTTTAACTTTTCTAGCCTTGGTGTAGTGGTTTTCATTTGCATTTCCCTTGGCCATCTTTTCTCATATTACAGTGTTCTTAGTGTAATATATCTGAGCATTTCACACATTACTGCTGCCCGTTATCTTCCTGTTGCTGCTTTGCAAGAGATAGTTACATATTTTACTTAATGTATATATGTATGTGTGACTGGGTCTACATATTTGTGTGAGCGCATATAAGAAGGGGCCCAAGGAGGCCAGAAGAAGGTGTCCGATCCCCTGGAACTGGAGCTGCTGGTGGTCGTGAGTTGCCTACTATGGATTTAAGTTTTAGCTTTTCTCCTCTCTCAGCTGAAGGCTTGGTGTGATTGACAAAGTTGAGTGGATCAGATTGCCAAAGCACCTCACTACTGAGGCTGCCCAGTGCGTCCATCAGCTCGGAGCTCTCTCAGTCTGTGCTTTGCAGATCTCTCAGTCTGTGCTCGCAGAGAGCTCTGGGTAGATTCTTCCTGCTCGGTGCCCAATTCCAGCTGCACGGCAGCCCCAATCCCTGGCTTCTGTTTCTTTCACCCATGAGACCATTGCTCTTTGCAGGGCAGTGGTTCTCAGCCTGTGGGTTGAGATCCCTTTGCAGAGTGGGGGCGGTGAGGGGTGGCGTGCATATCAGAGGTCCTGCAGTTCAAGTATTTACGTTATGATTCATAACAGTAACAACATTACAGTTATTAAGAAGCAATGAAAATAATTTTGTGGTTAAGGGTCACCACAGCAAGAGGAACTATATTAAAGGGTCATAGTGTTAGAATGGTTGAGAACCGCTCTGTACAGAGGTTTGGGAAGACGCTTTGGGCAAGAGGATGAAATGGACCTGGGGTTGCCTCTCAGCTGCAAATGTAGTGGCTGCTGGCAGCTGACCATTTGATGGATGTGCGAACACATTCAGTGGAGCCCTCACCCTCCCTATTAGAGGTTGAAAAGTTTCTGTCTAGAAGAAGAGAGCTCTCTGAGTAAGGGTGGTGATGGATGACGGGGAGCAAGTCAGTTCTGGCTTACACCATGAGGATAGGACAGGCTTCTCTGGGGGATGGGGACGATCTGGAATCTCTTCTAAAGAACGAGTCATAGGTTATATGTGTTTGTAAAACCATCACATGGAAATTCTCCCCCTGTTTCCCACCAGAATCAATAGAGATGGCTTCAGTCTGTGCTCGTCAAATGACCTGATCTTATAAAAGGATGGCGTGGAATTGAGGGAGATGCTATATGAATAAATTCCAGTGTTTAATACAAGTTTCTCAAGGATGGAGCTGGGTCTCCCTTTTGGTGAAGTTGAGGGATGGTTCCCCTGGAGGTGGGCACATAACTTCCTTTGAGAAGTCTTCCAGCTCTCATGGTAGGATGCACCCTCTGTGTTGAGCTCCTGCAAGCCCCTTGTTCTTGATATTTAGTACAAAGCAGTTGAAATCGGAGAGGCCGGCAGTACTTTATTTGGGGCCTCATTGCTAGCTTACTCTGAGATCTGGAGGAATCCCCTTTCTGTGGAGTTAATTTCTTCTCTGAAATACAAAGCTCACTGACTCCCCAGCCCTACCATTCTGGAAGAGACAATTCAGTAAAACCAAGTTATCAGTAAAATCTCCATGCTATCTGATTGAGCATCTTTTTAAAGCCACTTAATATACTTATTTACTTATTTAAGAGTTATGTGTACATGCCTATGTGGGAATTTGTACACATAAGGGTAGGTGCATATGGAGGTCAGATGAGGGTGTCAGAACACCTGGAGCTGGAACCCCCAACATGGGTGCTGGGAACTGGACACCTTCTACAAGAACAGTATGTGTTCTTAGCCAGCCCCCATTTACCGTCTTTAGACTATACATGTTACTCATCTTTTCTGAGCCTCTGTTTTCTGGCCTGTGACATGCCAGTGTACTGTGCTCATGAAAATGAAATGAGACAATAAAGAGAAAGGGGAAAACACTGTGTTCCTTTCTTTATCACCTGCTCCCTTGGATCTCAAATTTATGAGGTGTCTTCGTTCCCGGGGTCTTGGTCTGTAGTGCACGTCACCCCCCCCCCCCCCATTCCTCATACTCCTACTCCTGTTTCCCATCCATCTCCACAGTTCTGCACCAGTGGGTTTCGGGGGCAAGCACACGGTGTGCGCTTTTATGGGCCTCTGGGTGGTTGTACCAAGGTGGGTGGTTCCCACTAGGAAGCATTGACTGAGCCTCTGGATGTCCCCTGACCCATCAAGCACGACTCTTGCACTTGGAAGTTTAAAAGAAAACAAGTGGAGTGGAAGGTGAAGGCCAGAAAACCAAGTGGCCTATGCTTCCACAGTCAAGTAGTCCTCACGAAGGCTGCTCAGTCACCCGCGGGGGCAAGGCTTTCGGGAAAAGCCAGCCCTTGGCAGCCCAGCCCTGGTGGAAAGTTTGGTGTGGTCAGATCGTGTTTTTCAGCTCTTGCTCGACTCTCCAGTGGTTCTGTTTTGACAGGTGTACCCAGGGTTGATGCTGCTGAGGTTGCCAGCTCAGCCCTGGCCTGGGGAGAAGAGCTGGGGGAAGGGTAGGTTTGCCCAGCCCTGTCCTGTTCTGCAGGAAGAAGGGAGCGGTTGCCAGGGTGATACCAGAAAGCAAGCCTGGAGTTTTCAGAGGTATGGAGGCGGCTCAGGTCTGTGGCTTCTAGGAAGCCCTGTGCTCTCCTTGGGAAGCCCAGGAATAATTTCAGGGTTTCGTAAACATGGAATTAAGGGTCACACCAACAGCAAAGCCTGTGCTTTGAATCTAGTAGTTGAAATCTCACGGGCTATCACCTTTCCATGAATATTCAGACTTAATTTTCTTGGTTCTAGAGAGATCCAATGAAGCAATTGAACAGAGCAAGAGAAAAATAGCTTGGTTAGGGTAGATAAATGTGAATCCCCAGGCCCAGGGCGGTCAGGACCATTCACTCTTTGTGTTCACAAAGAAGAATCTGAGGGTCTTGGAGGTCAGTTCTGGGTCTACAGCCCCCCGAGGAAGAAGAGTCCAGCAGTGCTGGAGCATGACCCGTTCCAGCTCCATGTCCACTGAGGAAGCCTGTCAGGTAGCTCACCCCATCCCCACTCTCAGACTAGTGACGTCCGTCTCACAAGACCTCATGTTGAGCTATAACCACTTATTTCACGCTCTATGTTTCCAACTGCCCACTCCCAAAGTCTCAGTGAATTCTTTGGAATTTCAATAGAATTGAAAAAAAAATTCAGATCATCTGAAGGACTCTGTGATGACATGGGACAGAGGGACGAGGGTGAGAGAAAGAACGGGCAGAAGGGTTGGGCCTGGCTCTCACAACGTAAGGAGTGTGCGGGCTTCCTGTCCTGGCTGTTCATTTGCAGCGGAGTGGTGAGTGTCAGTGAGGCTAAAGAAGCTTAGACTCTGTGTAACGGTCACCATGGGATGGAGGCTGATGTCTATGGGAGCCTGGCTGCTGCTGGGTACCTGGACTGACTGACTTATGCGGCCGTCATCTCAGTGTGACTGTCTGGAGCCATGAACTTCACGAAGTCATAAACAGAAACGAAGCGGAAGGGTTGGGCTTGAGACTGTGTCTGCAAAAGTCTTTGTCTACCACGGGGGGCGGTGTTGGGGGGGCTCTCTGCAAACCTGGAAGAGAGGACACCTCGAGTTTAACCTTCCCGGCTTCTTGAACCACGAGAGAAGAAATTTCTGTTGCTGAAAGCGTGCAATCTGGTGTGTTTTCTAATGACAGCTGAGCAGACCAACACCCTGGGTAACTAGCCAGAAGAACTACCCAGGAATTTCATGGGAACTAGAGAGCAGTTAAACAGTTTGTCCAAGGCTGTCTCAACATGGATGTGTCTAAAAAAACTCGTTATGTCTGTCAACAGTAGTCAATGCTTTGCTCCAAAACTCAGTCCCCTCAACTGTGAGACAGAGATTGCATGTTATATGTTATAGATGGTAAAGACTGAGTTACTATCTGTGAAGTGCCCAGGATGGTATGTAGGTTCTGCCCAACTGTACCGTTGTGTTCGCTTTCATTATTACCGCCGTCTGGTGCAGAACCCTGGGCTCTGGTGCAACCTGACTATTGCCACCTTGTAATCAGAGCAGCTGCGAACACTCAAGCGCCTTTTACAAGATTGGGGCCACCTAAGATTCTCTTATGGAATGGAAGGACAGGAGGACTCACAAGGTTCATGAGGGTCATAGTCTTTCCTGCAGGATATGGAAGCAGATAACAGTTGCTGGAGAGAGAGCATGTGTCTTTGGTGGTGTCTCTCCCTGTAAGTTGCCCATGCTCCTGTAAGTGATTTCAATTAGACTCACTGATTCTCCAAGCTGGACTTGGATGGAGCTGTTTCTTTGTTCTGTGGTTGCTCTATCTGGGCTTCTCAGATAAAGCCATACAACACGGTCCCACTAACTTTCACTGCTCGCTTGCCTATAGTTCCTCTAACTCGGTGAATCATGTCGTCACCTGTCCCTACTCCCCCCACCCCACCCCCCCTTTCTGTCTGCTGTTATAGCTCCCTGTGTCAGGTAAACTCTTGACTCAAGGAATTAGCAATGAGTTTTTTCACCTAGAATCTAAGAATTATAGCTAAAAGCCCACGCGTGGTCAATCTCAGTCCTGTTCTATTGGACCTCATGTGGACAGAAGATGCTGCCCAGGGCAAAGGCGACAGGGACAGAGAGGGGAGTCGGGGACCACTGAGTGATGGGAAGATGAGGGAGCAGCCAGGTGTCTGAAGGAAGGTGTGCAGTGTTTATATCATCTCCCAATAATCACAGGTCACCTGGACTTCTAGTTCCATAGTCCTAGCTTACCTATGCACACATCCACGAGGGGACCCTGTTTGCATGTATGAGCTCAGTGACATCTGCCTCAGCCTGTGCCCTGAGTCAAGTGACTCCTCAGATCACACTGCTAGGGGCTGGTTTCTAATACCCTAGGCTTCAGATGGCTTTTTGTAGCTTGGCTCTTATGTTCTCAAATGGATTGTTTTTTTATCCCTGTGTCTTTTCTGTCATTTTGTCCTCCAAGTGCATCCTTTGGAATTGAACTCCGATCTAGCTTGGCTGGGATTTAGTTCCGAGACCAGCTGATACCCTCACTTATACTTTTCTTCATCCCAGGGCCTGGCCCAATTCTTCCCCAACCAGTAGTGTGGCAACCAGCTGTTCAAGACTTCTGGAGGTTGGCTGGTAGTCCAGCGATGTGAGGCGACTCTAGCGGCTGTCTTTCCTGTTGTCCTAGTGCTACTACCTGGGCGTCACCCTTCTTAATGTGCCCTGTCTAATCTCTGAGACTTGCCTCCACGCTCCAGCTTCCTCCGCCCTTCCCTGCCTTGTTTCACGCAAGGCTATCAATGCGTCTGCCCTCCTGAGGAAAAGTGATCAGGCTGGTTTAGGCCTTACTCTCCCTCATGATCCTTAAGCAATGAACTTGGCAGCCCACGCATGGCAGGTGCTGTGGGAAAGATGGACCTCATGCCACACAGAGGAGCAAGGCTCATATATGATGGTCTCATCCTGGTTCTTCCACATTTTCACTTCTACTGGGTACCCCTGACTCCTGCTTACCCCACAACAAACCAGTGCCCTGGCTTTGCACAGGGTTACATTTGACTTAGCAAATGAATTTACTCTCCCTTTAAAGCCCCCTGTGGAGCAAGGCCCAGTTTGATTCCCAGGGAACCACCTGATCTCTGTTTTTGCAGGCCCCTTAGAGAAAGTCTGGCCTTGTCTTTTCTTCCTTTTTTGTTCTTTTTCTTTGTTTTAGAGACAAGTGGACGCAGGAGGCATCCCTCTGGACTCTGGGCCTGTTCTTTTTTCTATTTTCCAGTTTCACTGTAGCCAAGTAACTACAGGGTCTAGCTGCAAGTTTTAAGGATTTTCTTCACCTAGAATCTAAGAATTATGGCCAAAGGGTAAGGCCCATGTGTGGCCAATCTTAGGTACTGTTCTGTTAGACCTTGTGTGACCAGAAGATGCTGGCCAGGGAAAGGAGACGGGTACAGAGAGGGGACCCACTATTTCCAGCTTGGCCTTGCCGTTGGTGGTAATTTCTTAGACTCTTGTTTGGGTTTCTCTGCCAACCACCAGAACACCCAGAGGATCTCAGTGCCCAGATTCTGCAACAGAACCCTTGGCAGTGATTCCCCCACTGAGGGTCAGTATGACATGGATCCCAGAAGGGATTACTTCCTCAGGCTGGGTACAAATACTAGAAGACACATCCGTCCTGGAAACAGCTCTTTACTGGGTCAGTGATACTGTGTCATGTGATATTATCATATGTAGACAGGACATTTATATAGCAGGGGGTAGGTGGGTCATGCAAGCCAGTTGCACACTGATGTTGAGGATGAAGATGGCACAGAGGCTTTGGGCAGGAAGAAGACAGGTCTCTGAGGCTGTGCAAGGGAGCAGACAGCACTGTCCTTTGCCCAGGACGGTCTAAGTCTGCTGGAGTCTGAAGGAGCAGGGCAGCTTTATGGAAAGTGACTGGAGACAACGCAGGCCTCTCCCAGCATCCCTTTCTGCCAGTGTATGTGAGAAGTTCATGAAAGACGAGAAGTAATGTCAAAGGCTCCTTGTGCATATCCACGCTCTTCCCATGCCTGGTCCAGCTTGCTGCTCACGTGGGAAAGAGTTCCAGTCATCTTAGGTCATGGTGGGGTGAGGTCAATGTGCATCTGTGGATAGGACAGCCAAGAGTAGGAGGCAAGAGCTACCCTGTTATCAGGGGTGGACCCTGCAACAGCTTCTTCCTCCCTGGCCACCACAGGGAAGCCCCGTGAGAACATGGCATGGCAGCCTAGGTTGAACAAGGGATGGCTTCACAGAGAGGCTTCGTCCCTGCCTTGTCCTTCCACCTCCATTCCTGCGGTCTTCCTGGGAGCTGGACAGCAGGCAAGCAGAATGTTCTGGGACCTGCAGGCTCTCTCCCTGCCAATGAAACCCTGCTTGGGTTCTTTCCAGGTCACTCCTGAGGTGCAGAGGTAAGGAATGTTCTGAACTTGTCAGAGGCCCCAGCACGGGGCCTGAGAATGCCAGTCAGTCAGAGTTCTCCTGCCCTGTGTGGAGCAGGGCAACTCCCCGTGACTCTGTTCCCATGGCTGTTGGAAGAGGCTCCCTGGAGTTTCATCTATAATGCCCCAAAGGTTTCCCTGGATTATTTTCAAGACTAGAAAGAAGCTTCTGGCTAGCATGGGTGTTAAGTCACTGCAGAGACTGAGCTGGTTACCATCAGAGAGGTCTAAGACATTCTTCCCCAGGTAGCCACCTCCCCAGGAGGCTGTCACGGGGTTGTGTGTCTTCTTCCCTCTCCTTCTAACCAGCCATGGAAACCTAGTAGGCGCCCCCACCACTGGCCAGCAGAGAAATGGGGTTGGGCAGTGAGCTGTTTCCCTATGGTACAGTCATTATCGGGGAGCTTAAGGCTATACAGTCAGTTCTAAGAGACACCCTCATATCAGGACCAAAGAACAATAATTGTCTGCAGATAGTAGGCCCTTCTGGTGCTTTCTCTGACCCCAACCTGCATTGCAGCATCAGGCCCAAAGACCTTCTTCAGTAGGGGCTCTGGTTCCCTGGAGGGCCTGGAGGCCCAGGTAATCCAGGGGGACCCTGGATGCCTGGTTCACCCTTAGGCCCTGTGGCCCCCCGTTGGCCTGGTGAGCCTGTCTTTCCTGATATCCCTGGTTTTCCCTGAGGCCCTGAGGGTCCTGGAGACCCTGGGGGCCCGTCTGGCCCTGGGGGCCCCACATCTCCTTTGGGGCCTGGCTGCCCCCTTGGCCCTCCAGTGCCGTAGCTACCCTTTGCGCCTTTGAATCCTTGAAAGCCGCGGGGGCCAGTTGGCCCTCTTTCTCCCACAGGTCCTGGCTCTCCAGGCTGCCCCTGAGGACCCTGTGGTCCTGGGGGCCCCAGGCTGCCAGAATCCCCTTTCGGTCCTCTGCTACCAAGAGGTCCTTTTGTGCCCGTATCTCCTTTGAGTCCTCTTGGTCCTGGAGGGCCGGGGACACCTAGGGTTTGAATAGAAGAAGAGACATGTCACTCATGAGGCTTTCCATAAGCAGAGTGGGCACAGGGACAGCTGAGGTTCAGACAGGAACTTGGCCCAGGGCTGCCACTGCTGGGCTCTTAGGTGATCGCTTTACTGTTGCCGGAGTCGGGGCTGGACCAGCAGGTTCTATGCATCATGTGTCACTGGGCCTGGTGGACTGCTAACACTCCCAGTTCTGGCATCTAGGCTCTTAGGAAGCTTCACACACAGCCAGCGCGAGCGCGCGCATGCACACACACACACACGCACACGCACACGCGCGCGCATGCGCATAGGAGGGAGGTGGGAAGCATAGTAATCTGGGATGCTCCCATCCTGCCCCAGGGCAGCGTGACCTTCTATGCCTCCTGGGATTTTGACTGCTGTTTTCACTCCCTGCCCTACCTATCCTGTGACCTCTTGGGCCTCTAGGATCAGGGGTGTGGAATCGGGGACTCAGAGGAAAAGATAAGGAAAGGAGTAAGACAGAAGCATCCCACAGAAAGGGCAACCTCTCCACTCTGGCCACTCCCACCTCTCCTAGGAGCCCCCAAGGCTGCTGCTTCAGGTCTTTAATCTACGCAGAGAATTCAGTGCAGCCAAAGCCAGCACCGGAGGTGTATCTCCTGACTCCGATAAACCAGCCTCAGAAAGACAACAAAGTCATTTCTTACATCTTAGCGCTGGGCATAGAGCCTGGCATGCAGTCAGGAGAATTTGTGAGAAGAGGGCGTGTCTAAATCTCCGGGCCCTTATTATGGGCCTGATGATGGGAAAGAGACATAAATTTCATCATGGCAGCCATGCCACGAGTTGAGTGGCTTCCCATTGCCCTACCTGTCTCTGTAAGTCTGAGCGTCACCACTTCTCAGATCTCTATCAACTCTGAGGATACGTGGCAGAGAGTAGCTGCCACTCCGTCAGGGCATGCGGAATGCCTTAAGGCCACGGGTGACAGACTATGGCCTGAAGTGAGGACAGTTGTGGAGAGAAGAAAGGCTGGGTGCAGACCTGTTTTCTTCTGTGGGCTCTGTGTGGGTGAGGGCCGGGGTGATGGAAACTGTGAGCCCCAGAGCCTGATTCAGCTCTCTGTGAGAGCTCAGCTGGCATCCCCTTCGCAATGCAGTTCTCAAGAGTTTCTGAGCTAGGCGGGATCTAGTCGGGCTCCTTCAACTGAAATCTGGAGAGTGAAGTGAAAGCCCATTGCAAGGCTGGGGGTTGGTCCCGTTGGTAAAATGCTTGCTGTTTTGAGGTTCTGAGTTCAATTCCCAGAACTTGTGAAAAAGGCTGGGTATGGTGGCCTGTGCCTAGCACTAAGGGCTGGGGGTGGGGGTGGGAACAGGTGGATCCCTTGAGTTTGTTGACCAGCCTAATTGTCAAACTCCAGGCTAATGAGAGGCCTTGTCTCAAAAAACAAACAAACAAAAAACAAGGAAAATGTCTTCTAAGGAATAAAACCTGAGGTCCACATCTATAGACACAAATGGATTCACAAGGATGTGTGCCCCCTGTGTCTGTCTGTCTGTCTGTCTGTCTCTCTCTCTCTGTGTATGTGTGTGTGTGTGTGTGTGTGTGTGTGTGTATACAATTAGAAGGGCTTCTTGAAGACCAGATCTCAGTGGGAGTGTGTGTGTGTATATACAATTAGAAGGGCTTCTTGAAGACCAGACCTCAGTGGGATTGTTGAGGGAAAGAATGCTGTGTGTTGAAAGCTGAGAGCTCTCGAAGTTGCCAGAATCTTACTCCGTAGTCCTGGATCACCTTCATCCCAGCTGATGTGACCCGCTGCCCCTTGCCCCCTGCCCTCTCCTGTTCCCTGCATTTCCTTCTCAAAGTGTTTCTATGGGGAGCCAGGTCAGTGAATATCTATTATGACCTAAACTGGAAACCAGAGCCTGGCAGTCAGCCCCACTAGAGCCAATAAAAAGCTTCAGTCAGCTCTTGCTACCGCCTGCCATGGGACGAAGTTCCACCTCAGCTCACGCGGCATGCCAGCAGGGTGGTTGGGGCCTGAGGACAGCTGGCGGGTGATGGTAGCAGCCTGGCATTAGACAAACCGGGAGACAGGATCTGCCCTTTTATTCCCAGAGAGTCCCTCATTGCATAGTTACCGGTGCAGCACAGACCCAAGCCGATGCCCACCTCCCCCGGCCTGGCAGGTCTGTCTGGGAACTGGCGAAATCACAGTGCCTGTCCTTATTCTGCTCCTGGCATCTGGGCCAGCTGAGATTTGGAGAAGCAGAGGGCCATTCACCAGTGGAAAGGCCCTGTGAGGCTGGATGGCAGATGGAGCAATGCTGGGCAACCCTTCCCCATTCCAAAACTCAGAGTTCGACGGAGAGCAGTACTAAATACCGTCCGTGCATACGACTGAGTTAATTCAACACATACAGCTTAAGCTGTTCTTAATATAATCTTGAACAACTGAAAGTCAGACGCCCCGTGGCTCTACAGTGCCTTGTCCCGACCTCAGCCCTATTACTGGGTGGGCATTTGTGCCATGCCTCTGTCCCTGCTCCTTCTTGGAAGTTCCTTTGGATTCATCCTCTTCTTGTCATGGGAACAGGCTGCCCCAGAGACTTCCCCAAGTTCCCTTGTTCTCCACTCTTTTTGACTTTGGGTGGAAGAGACTGCACCCCGCGTTCAGTCTGAGGATCTCATAATGAGTGTGCTATACCCTGCCCCCGGGCCATCTGATATACCTCATCTTCTCACTGGGGCCCATATTGTACAGTGCCACTGTCTCCTGGAAAGGGCCTCTCCTCCTCGACCCAGAGGAGCCCAGCAGCCACTCTGAGGGTATCTAGGCCCTCCCTGTCAGTAACAAAGGAGAAAGCACAGAGAAAAAAGGCTGCCCGCCCCCCTGCAATGGCTGCTCATTCCCTGGGCATCTTTCTAGGGCCGATCCAAGTCGTCTTTCCCCAAGGGAGGACTGTGTGCCCATCATGCTTGGGGTGGACAACTGGGCAGCAGCCTCAGCCTTAGTCACACCACCCATTCCTCTGTACCAAGCATGAATGCAAGCATAATCTAGAAGAGAAAGTCCACCTCTTTCTCTATGCATGCTCTCGTGGCCACCACCGCTGTTTTATCCCAGGGAACCCGGATGAGTCTGCAGCAGCAGGGGCCTGAGGAGAGCAAGCAATGGGCTTCTTTTCCAGGCTTCCCCCCACAGCTACCACTGCTGCCCTCAGCACCCCCTAAAAGGGATTTCTGGGCCTCTTTCATCCAGTCTGGAGCCATCTGAAGGGGGTGGGGGCTCTAGAATCCTTCTCTGAAGAGTGCCGAGGGCTCCTTAAAGAGTAAGGAGAGTCAGGCATGGTGTACAGCTACCATCTGAGCAAAGACAGGGTAGGGGGAGCTCGGGGCCATCCGGGCTACATAGTCTGGCTAGTGAGATAGTAAGAGCTTGTCTCAAGAAAGAGCACTTGCTTAGCATGTACAAGGTTCTGGATCCCATCCTTGGAACTTCCATGAAAACAAAACACGTGGACGGGAGCTTGGAAAGGTTCTTTTCATAGGTGCTCAGATAATCACAAGAATTGTGAGACAGGGGAGCCCGTCTATCCCGGGACGAAGGTAACAGCCAGCAGTTAGCACAGTGGGAAGGAAGATGACTCAAGGCTGAACCCAAGGCTCTAATGACCTGTCAGTAGTGATGGGGCAAAGGAGAGGAGAGCGCAGAACCACTCTGAGCAGCCAAGAAGCAAACACTGGCCTGGTGGCTGAGGAAAGGAGCCCCAGGGAGGCCCATCATTATTCAGGAAGCCACAGGCTATAATGAGGCTCTTGGGCCCATTAGGAACCAGCCACAACTGACTGCATGTCTGAGGTAAGCAGAGTGGGTGGTGGTTCTGTGGTCCATACTCAGGATTAGGGAAGATGAAAGAAATGGGAGTGGCCAGAAGAATCTAGTATCTCAAGAAATCACCCTGCCCATCCATGGTGGAGTGAGCCACTGGTGGGAGGGGCCCACTGTGGCTTGCATGGTCAGCTCACTAAGACGGAAGGAACTGAAAATGGAAGAGATGGTTCCTTGAGTGTCTAGCCCAATAGAAGATGCCCCGTACTGAACCCTGACACCCAGGTTGGAATGCCAGCTCTGGCACTGGCATGTTAGGTGGCTGGGTTTGCCCCCTCCCTCTGTTCTGTGTCTCCATTGACCTCAGTCACATACTTTCAGTCCTAGCTGCGATCATCAAAAGAGCACCCGGAAAACGCTGATGGAGTCATATGTCTGCTGAGGGTGGGCTGGCATCATGTACCAGCCTAGAGTAGGAGAACCGTTGGCGACAATGCAGAACATCTTCCCAGGTGTTCTGGAGTGACGCTAAGGACCGAGATCCCGGGAGAAGCTCTCTCTGGTGCCAGCCTGACAATCTCTGCTGCTTCTCCTCTCAAATCACTGGAGAATGACCATTCTGTATTAGAGAGACGCTGACAACCCAATGGAAGATTGCAACTAGGGCACCAAAGAAAACTCTCAGCAGCTTTACAAGGCTGGGCAGGCAAAAATGGGGCTCACAGCTCCTGGTCCCTCCTCACTGTCACCTGCATACACAGCCCCTGTGCCCAAACAACTGTTTTTCCCTTCTTTAAAATAAAATTATTTTCTGAGTGGTGTTGGCACACATCTTTATTCCCACTACTTGGGAGGCAGAGGCAGGCAGGATCTCTGTGAATTTAAAGCCAGCCTGGTCTACAAAATGAGTTCTAGTACAGCCAGAGTTGTTACACAGAGAAACCCTGTCTTGAAAAACCAATATGTATGCCTCTCTCTCTCTCTCTCTCTCTCTCTCTCTCTCTCTTTCTCTTTATTCATTGTGCATGTGTAGTGTTTGCATGCATGTGTTTGGAGGTCAAAGGACAACTTGCTGGAGTCAATTTTTCCTTCAGGGCCTAGCTATTGAACTCAAGTTACCAGATTCAGCAGCAGGCACCTTACTTAACCTGATAAGGCTATCTTGTCAGCTTTGGTATTCCCTTTTAAGCATGCCAAATTCTGAATCCTCATGGGTTACAGCAGGATATAGCAGGTGGTACTTCTGGAGCAAGTGTTCAATTCCTTACCCACTCGGCATCTCCCCACCATTCATACTCTCAGTTATTCATTTATTGAGCAAACACTCCCAGAGCGCCTTCAGGGCCCACGGACTGTTCAACAGTTGCGATAGGAAAAGGAGCTTACATCATCCATAATTGCTCTTTGCAGAGATGCCTTATATTAAGACACCCTTTTAGGTTCCTGTTATTGGTATCACTGAACCTCACAACGACCCCATGTGGTACTGGCAGGATAGGTATAAATGATATCGTTTGTTAGTGAGTTTTAACTGTCAACACAACCTAGAACTGTCTGTGAAGACAGTTTTAATAAAGAATCATCAAGATCAGGCAGGTCTGGGGGGGGGGAGTTGTTTTGTTAATTTATGTACGGAGACACAAAGACTTGTGGGCAGCCCCATGACCTAGGCACTTGCCTAGGTATAAGATCAATATAAGAGAGGAGAAACCTAGCTGAGAGTGGACACGCAGTTAAGCGAGTAGGCCTGCGTGAATTCATTTCTCTCTGCTCGTGACTGCTGCTTGAGTTCCTGCCTTGACTGCCCCTCAGAGATGGGCTGTAATCTGGAATTGAAAGCTGAATCGACCTTTTCTCCCCTAAGTTGCTTTCGGTGAAAGCAACAGAAATTAAAGTCATGCCACAGTGGGCGAGGAGACGGAATTGAAAGTAATGAAGGGCTTTACCATCACTCAGCTAATGAACAGTGATTGTTTTTTTGCCTCTAACTCCAAAAGGATAGGCCTGTAGTCCTAGCAGAGACACTGTCTAGCACAGGCATTGTCTAACACAGACATAAAAATTATCCTAGAGACGAGGGAAGATAGGGTTCTAGGAGAAAGGCATAACCAGCATGGGGGCACCACGGAGTTTCTGTTTCGTAAATGGAGGCTTGGAATCAGAACTGGAAGGGGCTGGTCCTACCCCTTCATTTACAGATGACAGAGCACAGTTGGAGAGATGAAGCAAATTTGCCTAAAGTCCTAGAGCAAATTATAACCCAGCCTCCTTTCCTTCAGGAGGTGCTCGGCAGCTCTTTCACTGCCTGTGGCACCGCTAGCGCCCTACCTGTGATCTAACAATCAGCTCTACACTGGCCAAACAGTGGTTTACTGCCAGCTCCAGTGTCACAGCCTCAGGGTCAGGCCTGTCTGAGGGTGAGGGATTAATTTCCTCTAGGGTGGGGTGTGCAATTTACCTGGAAAGAGTCTTCCAGATAGGAGAAGTTGTGCATGTGGTGGCTTAAAGATCAGGAGGCATGTTGGCCAACAGACACACTTAAGATTGCACCATGGGGGCCACACACATGCATCCTTTCAGTGAAATGATGAGGGAAACTTTCAGATCTCATGGAAACAGCTCTGGGCTTTGTTGTAAACATAAAATGAAATAATAATTAAACATGTTCTCTCCTACCCCACCCAGCCAGTCTATATCAAAGAGAAAATAAGCTCAGGGCAGGAGAAGCCTGAAGATGTCGAACTGAGGGTCCCATGTACTAAAACAGATATCCCACTGTGATTCAGATGTGGTTTTGTAATGACAACTCTGCTATGATCAAGGCAGCAGCAAATATCAGTCTCCAAGAACTCCTCTGGGCACTACTGGCTCTGTCTCCTCCATTCGCCATCCCTTGCCCTAAAGCAGGACCTAAGTAGAAATGTCTGAGGTATTTGCTCTCAGTACCTCTTTTCCTGAGTGGACAGTGGACACATCTTTGAAGAACTGAAGTAGGGCATCAGTAGTGTATGTGTGTGTGTGCATGCGCGTGCATGTGTGTTTATGGCTTGTGTGTTTATGCATGTGTGAGCATATGTGATGTGGAATTCCCCTCTGTGTGCTCAAATATGTTTTATTAGCATTGGCTAATAAAGAAGGGGCCAATGTCAGGTGTCTTTCTCAATTGATCTCCAGCATCTCACTGGACCTGGAGCTCATTGTTTTGGGTAGACTGGCTGTTCAGTGAGCCAGGAGTCATCTTGTTTCCATCTCCCCAGTGCGGGGATGATAGGTGAACGCTGTCCTGTGTAATGCTCCTGGCTTTTATGTAAATACTAGAAATTGAATTCAGGTCCTCGAATCTCTGCAGCAAGCACTTTACCGACTAAGTCATTTCTCCAGTTTCTTGGATTTTCAAACTCTCGTGACCTGCACACATGGCTTGACCATACTCTTTTGTTTTAGGCTACTGCTTTGTAAGGTACAGTCACACCAGTACCTACTTTTTCCACTCACAAAATACCCCTTTTCTGTAGAGTATATGTCCAAGGGCTCCAATGGATGTGTGAAATCACAAATAGTAGAAGACTCCAGATATACCACCTGTCTCCCTGTATACACACACCTATGAGAAAGTTAGGCACATCTCTCTCAAACTATGCAGTTTACTTCTTAGTATTTTTAGACCATAGTTGTCATGAGTAGTTTAAAGACAAAATTGCAATGGGGGGGGGGACTATGGTCCAGTTCTGAAGCTCCACAAACCAGAATGTATAAATGGGTCACCATCGGGAAACTTGGAATTTCCTCTGTTCTTGGAGTGAATTCAGCATCACGCAACTGGCAGAATATGTACGGTAAGAACCATCCCCTACTGCCTTCACTGGAGCACAGCACCCTAGAAAACATTTTTGGTGAAATAGGGTGGGAAGGTTTTGGTTCCCGTAGATATTCTTGGTGTCTAACTTCATCGCAAAAATGAAGTATAGCAACAAACAAATAAAACCATTCTCTATGACCCCATCAGTCCAGAGTGAAGAAAAGTGGTCTCTAGTGGCAGGACAGACACACAATTGAAGTTGACACAGGTTCAGGGCCAGCTGGCCAAAGAGGAGCAAAGCATCAATGATGTAGGCTCCAAGACCAAAGGTGTCCCTGGTAAACAAATTGCAAAGGGCCTGCCTTGGATACTGTAGAGGATGCAAAGGCTGAAGGAATAGGATAGAGTGGACTCCAGGCTTCCTTTCCATGCCACAAGGGCCTGGAAGACACGCTTTTCATCAGGATTTGGGAACCATTGGGAGATCATGAGAAGGACAGTTCACAATTTCGCTCAGTGACCCACCAGCAAGATGTTTGTATACTGTTGCAACTTTGTGTTCTCCAGGGTTAGAAGATCCAAAAGGACAAATGCCTTCAGCAAAGACACAGTGGTAACTCAGTTGAATAAGAAGTTAGGCCACTTAAGGGCTCCTGTGACTCTGGGCCAAGCGGGAGGGAAGGAAGGAGGGAAATGCTGCGCTTGCTCACAAGATTGAGGTCAGTGCGACTGGCAGACCGAACAAAGCAGATTATCCTTCCCAGTGTGGGGTTAGCCTCATCCAAGAAGGCTAAGGCCAGAGTAAAGCATAAAGCTAACCCTCCTCGAAGTAAGAGATTTCTTCCTGTCTGGTGATCTTGAACTTGCCAGTCTTCATAATCACACAAACCAATTCCTTATGATCTGTCTGTCTGTCTGTCTGTCTATCACTTAGCTATCATCTATCTACCTACATTCTACTACTGCTTTTTCTGGAGAATTCGGATGAATAAGGGAATTTAGGGGCATATAGGAGAAGAAGAATGCAGAGTGATGGGTCTCTGAGGGTCACATAGCTGGATGGGCAGACAAAAGCATCAGCAAGGGGGCAGAAAGGGGGAGAGGGAACATAGATGGTTTCAAAAGGACAAAGTCTGCATATTCGCCTAAGTGGACTAAAAGAAATCCATGAATTAATCAAATTTTCCTTGAAAGGTGAAGTTAGAAACTCTATCACCTTCACCAAGAACCAACCTCCCTCCCTCCCTCCCTCTCTCCCTCTCTCTCCTTCCTTCCTTCGCTCTTCACTATATATCTCTGAGACTTAGTGTGTAGTCAGTCCAAGCTGGCCTTGAACCTGTGATGATTCTCCCACCTCGGGCTCCTGAGTGTTGGGGTTATAGGTGTGCAGCAGCACCAAGCCTGGCTCTCAAAGACAGAATTTTTAAACATTAAAAGCTGATTCGTTTTTACTTGTGTACGTGTGTGTGCCACCATGTGTATACATGTGCCTGCAGAGTCCAGAAGAAGGCTTCAGATCCCCCACACTTAGAGGGACAAGTATTCGTCACCTTCCTTAGGTGGGCGCTGGGAACTGAACCAGGTCCTCTGTAAGAGCAGATCGTGTGCTTAACCACTGAGCCCCTCAAAGACATTTCTGAAAGTTGTCTGCTGCTTTGGGAATGGGTCACAGCACGGCTTTGGTGATGTTTCCCTATCCAGCATCCTCTATCAGCCACCTTCTATCTCTGTACACACAATCGGAGATTTCCTTAAAGCCATGTGCTCCTGTATATAGGAGAAACCTAGAGTCCCTGGGAAACCCGGACTGCCCCTCCTCTTACCTCGCAGGATGGTGACATTCCGAAGGATTTCTCCATGCTGTGTGTCCACGGCCTTCATCTCCTCCATGATCATGGAGAGGTTTCGGACATTGAAGTCCAGCCGCGCACTGAGCAGAGCGAAGCGCTCCCTGAGCAAGTCTGTGGTGCCCAGCATGAGGGAGACGGACTTATTTAGGTAGTAGAGTTCCTCGGCATGGGTGTGGAAGCCCAGTGTGCAGGACAGCCGCACATCGTCCAGGTACTTGAGCATGCTGTGCACGTGGTTGTCGGTGGCATTGATGTTGGTGAAGATGGTGCCAATTTCAATCTCATGAGAAGCCATGCGTCCTTCTAGAGACTCGAATCTCTCCACTGTGCGGTTCTGGGCATATCGGGTGTGGTATTGGAGATCATGCATGTTTTCCTCATGGTCATCTAAAAAGGAGGAGATGTTGTCCAGCTGTAGCTGAAGGCCCATGACCTGCAACACCAGGTCATGCATGCTCTCAGAATTCTGGCTGATGCGCTGCGAGGATGCCCCCAGGGTGGCCTGAATGGTCTTAATCATTTCTCCAGTCTTGGCAGAAGTGCTGCGCAGACCCCCAAAGAGCCTGGTGTAGTTCTGCCAGTCCGTGACCATCTTCTGTAGGGTCAGAGTCTCCTCGTCTGTCTTCCGCTGGATGCCATGGATCCACTCAGTGGTCTGGCCCACTGTGAAGTTGATCTGGTGGACAGCAGCCCTGACATCATAGCACTCCTGGGTGAGGTCCTTCAGGGTGGTGTCCATGCCTGCTGTGGTGGCCTGCCAGCCCCTCACCTGTGCCAGGAAGAGTCCCAGGGACTGATTTACCTGGTGGATGGAGAAGGAACAACTGCCCATCTCCTGGGAGATTTGACTGCTTGTGGTGGAGAGCAGCTCATGGGCCTGGGAGGTCTGGTCCAGCTGGACCTCCTGGGCCAGCAGCATCTTCTGAAGCCCCTCCAGCTCCTCTTGGAGCTTTCTGATCTCCTGCCCCAGCTGCTCAGCCTCACGGCAAAAGGAGCAATTGTTCAGGGCTTTTGGGTCTTCAGGAGAAAAGGGGACAACATTTTCAGTTAAATGGGACAAAGGTGCTCTGTGTGTGTGTGTGTGTGTGTGTGTGTGTGTGTGTGTGTGTGTGTGTACATGTTTATATCCATGCAGGCACACACGCACATGTGTGGAAGTTGGAGGACCACCTTGGGTGTTGTTCCTCATGTGCCGTCTATTTTGATTTTTAGACAGATCTTTCGGCTGGCCTGGAGCTTGTCAATCAGGCAAGGCTGACCGGCAAGCGAGCGCCAAGGATCTACCTCTTTCTGTCACCGTAGCACTGGGATGACAAGTGTGTGCTACTGTATCCACCTTTTCCACATGGATTCTTGGGATTAAGCTCAGGTCACAATGCTTGTGTGGGTGAATTGTCTCCCTACCCCGAAAAGTACTTCTTGAAACGCAGGTACAGGGAACTGGCAAGTGGCTTCCAGACCCTGCTTCCTTTCCTGCTATGAAAATCCCTCTCAGAAACCCCTAGGGAATTGCATCTTTACTCTGCAATCTGAAGGGTGGGATTTTGGACAGCTTTTTGCCCATAGCATCACTGCATTCTCAAGAACAGAGCTTAGTGACTGTTCTGAGGTGACCAAGAACCTCCAAAATGCACTCCACTCAAAAGTTCCCACACTTATTTTAATATCTACTGTCTTGGTTGATATCTCACACTGTATTTGTAGGTAAGGTGGCCCTGGTGAGTTGTTTTCCTTGGGACTCCTGAGGAATAAGACAGAAAAGTAGCTTGCCAAATGGAACTCTGTTACCAGGTGTCAGGTCAGCACTTTCTATCAGCAACATAGGTGACCTTTGAACGCATGTCTGTTATGGCTCCTTCTGACTGGAGAACAGGATAGAGACCATTATGAACTGGGCTCTGGCTTAAGGCAGTAGACTTGGAAGGAGCTCAGATATCAGGAGGCTTTGCAAGGTCTTACAAATCATTTGAGATGCATGAGGGTGTTTTGAGAATGGACCTGCTTGCTTTCCTTGTCTGCCTATGATCCGTGGTTAGATCAATAGCCCATATAGACACTCTTCCCCCAGTCCTTGTTGTATCCCAGCAGCCCTGCCCTCCTTGGATGGACGGTGCTCATCCAGAAAGGGAAGCAGGGATCAGTGGCTGGTCTGAGAGAGTAGGCAGCGCCTCCCATCTTTCAGTAACACAGGATGGAGGGCCCTGTGTACTTCTGAACACTAGAATCTTACCCAGTCCTTGAAGATTTTCTTGCATCGACACAAGCTTCTTATTATAGATGGACTGGGCCAAGGAGATGTCTTCTGCGAGAGAGTCCACCTTCCTGAAAACTGAGGAAACAGAAGAGACACCGGGCTGGGTCATGGTCCAGAAATAGCCATCGTTGGTGAGATCGTTTTTAACAGTCTGCCACTGAAACCTTTATGCTTCTCCCAGGAGAAAGGCTTCCACATGACTAAACCAAAGTGCTTCTTACTGCTCCAGTTCAGCATACATCCCGGTACAAGAGCATTAATTCACCTACCAGCCCGGGGTTTTAGAAACAAGACCTCCTCATAAGACAGGATAGAAAAACTTCACAAACATATACTGATAAAATTATTTTTAGTTCCATCATCACTCAGAGAGTCGTCACTGCCATCAGTAGCTTCAAGTGTCTATTTCTTCTAGTGATGTGTCCCTGGGTACCCCCTTGACAGTCACACAGATACACACTTTAGAACATAAAATGCAAAACTGTGTGACTCTGACCATCTTGTCTGCTTTCTCTTATCTGACTCTTACAGCTACGGCACCACGGGCATTTTTCTTTTTCCTGCCATCTTTCCATTCAGAGTTTGTGTTTTTCTTTTAAAAAAGCTTTAAAACCTTTTTTTTTCTTTTTAAAAATTTTGAGTGTGGTGTTCATTGTCAGTGGCACCGTGGCACTGTGTTACACAGATATTTTCATACAAGAATACAGTGCAATTCCAGCAGTAACCTTCCATCCCAGTTTTCTCCTTCCTCCCCCTGCACTTGGTCCTCTCCTTTCATGTCATATGTACACATGAGACTTTGTATCTCTCCATACAATCTAGGAACCACAAGTTAGAGGGAAAATATAGTATTTGTCTTCATCCATGTCCCAGCAAATGTCATCTTTTTCTTCACGGTTGAAAAAATTCCTCTGTAGCTGGGTGGTGATGGCATACACCTTTAATCCCAGCACTTGAGATTAAAGTAAAGGCAGAGACCTCTCAAGTTCCAGGCCAGTCTGGTCTCCAGAGCACATTCCAGGACAGCCAGGACTACATAGAGAAATCCTACCTTGAAAAACCGAGCTAAAGAAACAAACAAAAACAACAAAAAATAAAACATTCCACTGTGTACATAAAACACCTTTTCTTTATCCATTCTCTGTGGTTGGACACATAGGTTGGCCTTTTGGGAACATTTTTCTATTGGGGTTCAAAAGTCACTTTAGAGTCATGACCTTTGGGGTCCTCACCATGCTCTATTTAGGAGCGCATCAGGGCTATAAAATATCCTCTCTCACAAGGACACTCCTCTCCTAAGCTTATAAACAAAATCTGCTGTGTAGATATGACCAGTGATCCATCTTAGAAACAACCCTTATCTATGATAGCTGTGAGAACATGATTCTTCCCTTGGGATAAATGTGTATACTATAACCCTTCGATTTGTACAGATCCTTGGTACGAAGTTTCCTCTAGAGCAGCCTATGCTACCTTACAGTTCAACTGAACCTGGTCCCTACAGAAGCCGCTGTGCCGAGAGGGATTAGAGCATGGCTCAGCAGAAGCAGGGTACCTAGGCTGGCAGAAGCCTGGATGGCCTTGGTGGTGATGAGAGGGTATTGGTTGGACCAATGACTGACACAGCTCCTCTGATGGCCATGTCAGGCCGAATGGAATTAGTATCACCCAAGTGGCTTAGCTTCTAGACTCAGATTGACATAAAGTCTGCTGGGTGGCTTTGGGCAGATCAACGAACCTTTCCAGAAGGAACAGAGTCATCTACGAAATAACAACATGGAGGCAGTGACTTCTAAAGTTCTTAGCGCCTCTAAACCTTTGTGCTTTCAAGTGATTTAGAATTTCTGGGCTTGCTCTAGTGAACATTGTATACCTCAGATCTGTCAAGAGATCGAATTAATTAGTAACAATGACGTGTTTGAGAGATCCTAGGGACAATCTCACACACTATTGGGTTGGGGTAGTGCTTTACAGTCGGCGAAAGTTATTTCGTTTGAGCCTTCTCTCAATTAAGAGCCCATATATAGATAAGGGAAAGAAATAGAGACTTAATAATTGTTATTTTGACTCTAACGTTTCCTAATGTCTACTGGGCCATCAGCCAGGGGTTCATTCCCTGTATTCTCCCGATTCCCCACACAGTTCTCATTTTATAATTGTTTATTGATTTGTTGAAGCATTGCTCTTATTTTTCTGCCTTCTCATCTTGTTACAATTTCAGTGTGAAGTGTGCACCACAGGCTCATGGTTTTTAGCACTTGGTCCCCGGCTAGGGGTGCTGTTTCAGAAAGCACCTTTCAGAGGTGGAATCTCACTGGAGGACATGAGTCACTGGGAGTGAGCCTCGAGAATTTCATAGCTGGGCCCTACCTTCCTTCTGTTCTCTGCCTTCTGTCTGATAAGGCAATGAGTTTGGTCATCTCCTCCTGCTGCGGTGCCTTACCCATCACGAGGAATTGCTCTCAAATGATAAGCCAGAATGAACCCTCCCTCCCTGAAGCTGCTTTGTGTCATAGCAAAAAGAAATGCAGCTAATGAAGCCAGGGTTGGTTCCTGACTACCCTCACCCAGGGACAGGACCAAGTGCCTTCCCAGGAGGATGGTCACTCTCAAGGTCAGTACCTTGGGTGAAGGTCACTCAGGCCTCCATTGCCTCTCTCCCTATTCCCAGTCTTGTCACTAGTATCAAGCCGGTTGGAACAGATTTCAGTGTGATGTGATCAAACTGATTCTAGACAATTGGCCTTAAACTCTTAGAATCTCGAAAGCAGAATCTGCCGGAACCTGGCCTGCCATAGCACCACGGTCACACTGACCGCACTGTGTATGAGAAACACCAGCACTCGGGTCTCCTGACCTCACCTGCAGGACTCTGATTTTGCAGGTCTTAGTGAGAGCCTGGAATTTATGTTTTAATGAATACTGAGGGTAATCTTGATACAGATAGTACCCATACTGAAGGTAATCTTGATGCAGGTGGTACCAATCTTATCTTGAACAGCACACACAGAGACCATACATGGTCACAGAAGTCGCTTGATCCAGTGGTCACAACCCAGGGCTATACAAGAGATTCACCCGGAGAGCTAAAGTTATGGATTCACTCTATCACCCTGGGAATAGGAGGGGACAGCAATATTCTGAAAACTCCGACATGATTCCAACACACCTGTCCAACTCGTCTGGTCTGGTTATTTTCTTCTACTCAAAGTCCTACATCAAACTCTTACCCAGAGATTAGAAGCAAGTCTCATCCCTCTTAGTGTATTAGCCACGATGAGGTCCAAGCCAGGAAGATGCTTGTCTGGGTTACAAGTGACAGAGGTGGAGCGCTTGTCTCTACAGGGGTATTTTTGGTGTAGAACCCTGATCAGCCACTCCCCTGCAGGGTCAAGGAACTCTGAACTCACCCAGAGAGGCTAGCACAGCCACGGCCACCAGAAGCAGAGCCAGGAAGAGGTACAGAATCCTCACCGACGTGTGCAAAGACAGGTTCTTCTGACACCGGCTGCAGCGGGGTCCTGGCGAGTCTGCAGAGGACAAGCAGATGGCAGTGGCTTGGGTCAGTGCCGAAGGCTGGACTAAAATGCACAGTTCTGTGTCCCTTTTCTGGCCTGCCTTGTCACTTTTCAAGCCAGGCTCCAAACAGGAGTCTCCCACTTTTATCTCTTATTTGCTCCTACTTAGACTGAATTTCTAAAACTTTCTGGAATAGAGGAGACAAAAGCTACCCCTTCCCCTCCTTACCAGTCTTTCTTTCTTCGTTGTATCTTTATTCACCCTACAAAGTAGGAAGACGCCTTTTCCCTCTACTCTGGTCCTACCAATGATCCACAATCCCAGTAGCCTGTGCTTTCCCTGTGTGCATGCATGCGCTAGCATGCACACACACACACACACACACACACACACACACACACAACCCCACTGCCCAATGCAATGCTCTCCTATCTGTCCATGACTTTCCAGGTTACAGCACTGAAATTCTCCATGAGAATTCCTCAGTAGGGGCAAACTGTGATGCATTACAGAGAATTTCAGTGTTAAGATTTAAAGTTTCACTCCTGGGGATTCCCTCTGCCCCAGGCATGCCAGAAGTTGGTCACCAGTTTTCAAACTGGACAAAGGAGCTGTGGTTGTCTTGGAAACCAAACAGGGAGTTAAAGTCCACCTGTCGGATTGCTGCACAGGAGATAAGAGGAGGCAGGTGTTCCTGGGAACTCTGGGAGGTGACCAGTGCCCACTGAGAATGTGGAATGGCCCCAGGGTGAGTTCAGTTTAGCTGCAAATGATGACCACTGTCCATCATGAAAACCCTAGCATCTGGTCCTCATGGCACACTGGAAGAAGTGAGGAATTCTGAGGGCAGGCCTGGGGCATCCCTGGGTAAGTACAATGTGCAGCGAAGGAAAGGACACAAGGTGTACTCTATACCAAATGCCACCGAGTCCTGCACAATCTATACAAAGTACCACTGACGGTCCTAGTCCAACCAGCAGCTCAAATAGCATGAACAGCAAGGCAGAAGACAGACCTTGGGTACAGGGTGTCTGGCTCGGGGAGATGGCAGGGGTTCCTGGAAGGGCTCAGATAGAACCCTGGAGGCATATGACTCTTAAGCCAAATGCTAATCTCTTCCACACTGCACAGTCCCAGGCTGCACAGCTCTGCCCTCCACTCTCTAATGGACAGTAGGAAAATGAGTGCAGGAATTCTGAAGCCACGCATCTGGATACATTGCTCACCAGTCTAGAGACAAAGGCAGGGAATTCTCAGCTCCCAGAGCAGACAGGGGGTCCTTGAGTACTTTACCTTCTTGGGTGCATGGGAAGGATGGCATGTCCTCGTCCTCACCAGCTGGGTCCTCTTCAGTAACACACAGTACATCCCTGTCACTGCCAGCCGATCTCACTGCGGTGGAACCAGGTGGATCAGACTCTGCCTTGACCCCATGCCACTCCCTTCCCTCTCCAGCTCACATCCCGTGACTACCCAGTCCCTAGGTCCAGTTCACCTGAGTCCAGGTGACCTGATGAAAGCTGAGAAACGGGACAAAGGTAAGATGTAGACGGTCAAGTTACTAAGTACCTCCCCCCAATTTGGTAGAGAGGTGCTCATTTCCTACAGTTATAGAAGACACACAACCCCCCCCCCCGCGGGGTCTGATATATTATATAATGTGTGTGTGTGTGTGTGTGTATATATATATATATATATATCAGATATACAATACAAAGATATATAATATACAAACCTATCGAATGTGTCGATAGGTTCAACCCATGGAACAGAAGCAGAAATTCCCTGCTGCAGGCAGTCTGAATCTGGCCCTGCATGGACTCCAAGACTGTGTCTAGCCGAACTAGGAAGGAGGCAGGAATCCAGAGGCGGGCAGTGCATTCTGCTTCCTGTATGAACTTCACTGGAGACCCACCAAGGTGTCAAATGGAGCATGGAGGAGAAAGGGGCCAGGGCCAGGCGATTCCCAAATAAGACCTAAATGGTGTGTCTCACTATTGAGAAAACTTCTCTCCTTCCTAGGAAAACAGGGAGGAGGGAGGAGCTTTAATAAAGAGGCGGAGCAAGTCTTGGGGCCGACTTGGACTTTGCCCTGGGAAATGGGGATAAAAGCCAAGGAGGAAATCTAAATTACTTAGAAGAGGCATCTTTGACCCCCCCCCCTTTTAAATGGCTTTATTTATTTAAATATTTAAATGTAGATTATTTTATTCATTTTGTCTGCAGGTGTGTAGTGTGTGCATAGACATGCAGTAACTAGCATGTCTATTGGTTTGTTTCAATGAAAAGTTAGAGTTCCCTAAGATAAGATTTTAACATAGGGTTAGATCTGGCCATCAATAGGGAGACGCTCGGGAAGAACAGAACGTACTCAAGTGTGACTGTGGGCTTCCCCCTGAGAAAGTTCTGCTTACATGTCTTAGCAATAGCCATATATGCTATGAAAAATATTTTGTTTGTCATTGTGTGCATAGGTGTGTGTGTGCCCGTGTGGGTGGGGTATGCGCATGTAAGTGCCGTGCCCGCAGAGGCCAGAAGGAGGCGGAGGAATTCCCCTGGAGCCAGCTGTGAGCCACCTGACAAGAGTGTTGGGAATTAACTCCAATTTTCCGGAACAGCAGCAAGTGCGCTTCACTGCTGAGCCATCTCTGCAGCCCCAAAGCCTTATGTACCATTTCCACGACATCTGAAGCTACAGCTCAAATGATTGAGAAAAAAGATTCTCCATTTTTTATACATAAAAGGGCTTTATACAATGCTTGTAAGTGAATTTACTGGATCGGACTATAAAGATATTTTAATGATAAGGTAATAACAAGTTTTCACCAATGAAAGATATAAAAATTGTATTTCTAACTACATGGCATGTACTAATCTGCTGGCACCCCTCCAATGAGTCTCATGATAAAAGCCAATGTATTTACAAGTTTAACTCAAAATGCCTTCATTGTTTATCTTGTACACTGAAAAATTGTGGCTGAAAGGCTTGTGGTGGAGGGACATTGTAGGAAATTGTACCTCAGGGGTAGAGCCAATGCTCACAATATATGAGACCCTGGTTCAGCCCCTAATGAGTGCATACGTACAAACACACACGCACGTATACACACACACACACAATGTGTGTGAAGGTACAGCTTCTGGGGTCTAAGCTTTGCTGTGGGAGCAGTGATCCAGCTGCCCCTTGTAGGGCTCATGGTCACAGGTTCCCATCAACCCTGTACTTGTTTCCCCTCTGGCTGGAGCTCCTAGTTTAAATGCCACCCCACCCCCCACTTCCCTTTTCCCCATCCTCCTCCTCTTGTTTCTCTTCCAAGAATTCATCTTCTTTGGGGCTTGTTTTGCTTAATCCTTGGAGACTTCTGTTTCCTTTCAACTTCTAGCTAACTAACACATTTGTTGATTACCTCTTACCTAAATGCCAAAGCTCCAAAGAATGCCGGAAGCAACCACGCCTATTTTGTTTTCCTCATGTTTCATTTTTGAAATGTGGCGAAGTGTTGGGTCTGGCCTCAAGGCAATCATCAGGACAATCCTATAAATTTTACAGCCTAAAGTATCAGTTTTATGGTCAAAGAGACTGAGAGCCAAAGACATTAGGAATGTTACTAACGGCACACACAATACACGTGGAGAAGCCAAGATCTGGACTCAGAAATCTTCCCTCTCTGGCTGACATACTAAAGTTCTTCAGAGTTCTGAGTATGACTCCTGCATCTACAAAATTGAAGGGTAGAAAGGAGAAGGGACAGGCACTTCCCTGGGCTGGCAGACCTCTGAGGGATGTGCCAATGACCAATAGCCCTCTTGGCTCCTGTGACCTCAGGTCCCAAATGCTGCCCTGTGACCGCTGTAATCAACTGGGAAACTGAGGTGCAGAGTAGATTTGTCACTTAAGGTTCATTGTCAATTTATCAGAATCTGCAATCACCTGGGGATGGGCCTCCGGGGCATGTCTAGAGTGTGATTATCTTGATTAAAATACCTGAGAACCTGTCTATGGCAGCAGCACCATTCCCTAGCTGGGATCCTGGAATATACTGTGGTGAAGGGGAGCTGAGCAGCGATCAGTCATTACTCCCTGCTTCCTGACTGTGGATGGGAGTGGCCGGCTGATTCAGGCTCACACTGACGTCCTCGCCATCCTGGGCTGCACCTCTGACTGTGAGCCCAAAGAAACACTTCCCCCCTTAAGTTGCTTTCGTCAGACTAGCTTGTCATAGCATCAGGAAAAGAAACCAAGACAGTGGGCAAGAGCACTTGAGAGGCAGAGACAACCTTGAATGGGCTCATCCAGAAAGGAACTGAGCAGGGTCCCATCACTGCTACAAGCCCCCTCTGCTGAGCCCCCAGGTCTGTCCAGCTCAGCTGATACTGGACTAAGTCCTTCGCTACATGTACTCCAGGGTTGTGGATTCCCCTCTCTGTGGAACTCAGCAGCCAGCTCTCATGCCCAGGGCTTGAGTTCTAAGGGCCAGCAGGCTGGTTCAGAGAAGGACGCATCAACTTTGGCTTTGAAACCTCGCAACTATTTTTCATGATGCTTCCTGCTGGTGGTTCCACAGCTCTATCTGAAGCCATCCGAGACTCTCCGGATCCAGGACTCAAGAGTCCCACCTCCAGAGGAAGTCTGAGTTGAGGGAGGCTGAAGATGGAAAAAGCATCCCTACTCCACTGCCCTATTTGATCCCAACAAGTAGACTGAGAAGGATATGATATAAGAAATTAGAGAAATTCGTCTCTGGATGTGATAGATGGATGAAGAAGTAAGTGTGTGTGTGTGTCTGCTGGTAAGCACTTTAAAGAATGGCAGAGTGGGAGAGGGAAATAGGGACGAGAAGTATAGTGTATGGGGTACAATGCATCCTTTCACATGTACCCCGGGAAACCAGTCTTTTCAGCTTCGCTTTGCAGCTCGGGCTGTGATCCCTCCATCAACCCGCCAACAGTTTACAAGGATGGCTTTGCCTAGGCTTACAGGGTAATGATCTCTTTCCCAAAAGCTTCGGGCTAGGTGGACTAGCATTCTTGGGGCCATTCTGTTCCCTCAGTAGCTAGCTAGGGCTGCTCAGTCCAGGAGCGCTTTAGAACACTGCACTCTGGGGGCTGTCCAGATCTTCCCATCGAGTCCCTCGGACAGATTCCCCTTCCTTCCTGTCCATGCCCCTCATTTCTCCCCCCCACTCCTTAGTGGTGCTTCTTGGCCCGCACTCATAATAGGGCCTCCTCCCTGTTCTGGCTCCAGAGGCAATTTCATCACTCCACTGTTTATAGCCTTTGCAAGGAATCTGGGATGATTTAAATGAAGCCTGGCTGACACCAGCCTTCAGCAAACACCCCTCCCAGAACAGCTCTGTCACACCCTTGCTCCCCTAGTGAGAGCCCCTTAATCTGCCTGCCATTAGCCAATGGACGTTCATAAGGACCACCGCTTTCCTGGTCTACAGAGGGGAAGTGACAGTTCTCCCTAGACCAGTGGTTCCTGAGTGCTGGCTCTCTTTCTGGTGGTGACATCTCAACTCTATAACTCAAAGCCCTCCCCAGTCCCCAAAGAGGGTTTCTCCTCTTCCCATCCCCTGACTTCCTGCTGTCCAGCGTAGAATCCTGCCCTTGGGCCTCTGATTGGCCTATATCTGGAACCCTCGGGCAGCTTGCCACTTCAGCCTCTCTCATTTTAATGAGAACATAATCCAAAGCACTTGTGGGGCTCCCGCAAGCCAAGCCTTGTGTAAGTACAAACTTGAAGTGTTTATGTCTCATTGAGCTTTCTCTTGTTGGAGACCGGATGAACATACAGACTTGAGAGTGAGGAAATCCCAGAGGAAGAGAAGATTGCTGAGGATATGAATGGAAATGAGGTGGGAACCAGGACACGCCCCTGGGGCCAGGCCAAATGTGGTCCCCTGAGGCAGGACAACAGTTCTCCTTCATCTTCCCATTTTCCCTTCCCATCCTTCTGGGCCGAGCGGCTTTGGCATTGGATACACTAGCTCTCAGAAGGGAACGTACATGTCAGAATCATTGCTGTCCCATTATAAAGACCCAAGCACAGTAACGGCTCTCCCGTGTCTGGGAATCCAGACCCCAACACACACACACACAGCATCTACAGGACGGCACGTGAGAGCTGGGGTAGGACCCCTCCACCCAGGCCTGCCATCTGGTTACTCATCAGTCCCCCCTGTGTCACCTCCTCCAGGTCAGCCCAGGGCTGGTGCTGCAAGGGCGCATCAGTCAAGGTAGCGTGCTGACTCTTGCCGAAGACCTGAATGTTCTCTGCTGGTGCAATCAGGAGTTTGTTTTATTTCAAAAACAAATGAAGATTAACCATTAGAAATATGGTTTCAATCTGTTTTATTCTTGGAATTCTCTACGGCCAAGGGAGTGTTGACGCGTGGGGTTTTGCAAGAGCTTAACACGGCAGAGACAAAATGATCACTCGGGGGCTTCAGGTTTGAACTGCTGGGAAATGGACGGTGGAGAGGAGGGGCCCGGGGGAGGCAGCAGAGTTTAGGCGGGCTTTCCCTCCCTTCCACAGAGCTAGCCGGAGACTGGATGAAACATTTCTTTTCTAGAACTAGAAGGATTCCTGTTTAGGCGAGGAGTGGTCGGGAAGGGTGCGGGCGTGAACATATGTGACATTTAGGACTTTGGATTTGGTGACCTCTCTGTAAAATGTGAGGGTTGCTAGGTGTCTGAAACAGCAAGGAGAGCCTTGTTTGATATGACGGAGCAGGCTACCCTTCTAGGAAGGAGTACCTCCATTGCAGCTACATGCATGCTTTCTCTTTTCCTTTATGCAGCTCTCGACATCAGGAACAGGATAGGCTTGGACGAGGACACTGGATCAGACAAGCCATGTCTAGACCTAAAAACTTCTGTGAAGCCTGAGGGACACCTAGATCAGCATCACCTGGGAATCATGAAGGAGCAAATATCTGAGGCTCTGAGAACAAGTCACTGCCTCCTGTCCCGAGGCCACAAGGGTTCTGAGCTGTGACAATGACAGAGTGCTTTTCCCGAGAGAAGACATGGCCGGGTGATGCTCTTCATGTAGCCCACGTCGCGGGCAATGTGCTTGGAAAAAAGGGGAAACATCAAAGCGCCTTTAAAGGCCAGTGTTGCAAGCCAGCTTCATAAGGTAGCAGCAAACACTGCAGGTTTGAAAGGGCTTCTGTTCCACGGGTACCTGGGGGCGTAATCTCCAACTTAAATGCCAGAAGGACGGCCAGAGAGGAGGAATTCCTTGCTTTTAAGCTTTTGCTTGCCAGAGTCAGGTAGAACATTGCATTGATGCGTGCATGTCTTTGCACCTGGTTGCAGTAGCTGCGGACTTTCTTGGGGTCAAACCTGGTTCAACCTTTCCTGCTATGGGTAGAAAACAGCCTGGATGTACTTGCACTAACCATCTGCTAACTCGGCCACCGTCTCTGACACCAGCTTTCTTTTGGTTGACCAAGAAATGTGTGATTGATTCATCCCTCAGGTTTTTTTTTTTCTTTTTCTGGGACTGAATTCTCCTGCACAAGTCAGAAGGGGAAAATTCGAGGAACCGAATAAAAGGTCTTTCTTTGAGTACTCCAAGGGACATATTTTGATGATTATCTTCAGTCGAGTTCAGAGTGGATTTTCCAAACAGCCAATTGGGACAGGAAAAATAGAGATGCGGGAAACCGTCTCAGGAGCCAATGCTATATTTAAAGTTTCAGGATGGCTATAGTTTAAGGTTGGGGAATGCTATAATTAAGGTCCCAGGGTTGTTTTCATCAGAAATCGCCTGCTATTGCCCCTCTCCATGGCTTTGTGGGTTCTTCTGAAGCCTGGTGGGAATCTTCTGTCCCTCTCAGCTCTGGGGGAGCCAGGCCTCCCATCCAGATCCGCATGCTCAGGGAGTAGCACCGACAGCCTCCACACCCCGCAGTGTCTTCATTCCTAACTCCTTTCCACTTCAGTCTCCGCCCTTATTCTGTTGCCAGCGTCTATGTCCCTTCTGTCCCTGCCACCTCCTTCTGGACCTTCCCTCTGTGGCTTCTCACTGTGTGCTTGGTGACTGCAGAAATTTCTGAGTTCATTCTTGATTTAGCCTAAGCCTTCCTTTCTCTAAACAATATACTTACTCCTTCTCCTCTCCATTGTTATCCCGCTGGGGGCATTTTGGGACACATGCTTTTCATTGCAATCCTAACCCTAACCTAGCCTAAGCCAGCTCTAACCCTCTGATAACCCAAGGTCCACCCCACTTCTAAGCAGTTCTTCAATGGATGGTATCACAGACAACAGCCATCCCCATCACCCCCACACTGGAATCGTAAGTAGAAACAACAGCCCCTCCTCCACTCCCCGGAGCCCCAAGAATCCAGTGGGATGGGAGAGATGGGAGCTAGCAGCCTGCTTGATTCTTGTTGCCTGTCTGCTCTGGGAAATGCCACCATTCCTCACTTCTCAAGTTCCCTGCTACTAGGGATGTCGTGAACACAGCAAGAAGGAGGGGAGAGCGTGAGGCACACGCCAATGTAGATTAAGGACAGCAGTCACTTTGGGTCGTGTTGTTTTCCTAGCCCAACCCCAATCACAGCTGTCATCTATTACCACGTCCCCACCCCCATCACCCTCAGGACCAACTTCCAACTTCCAAGAAGTCCTTTTTACAAAGTGTGTTCTCAGAGCACGATTCTAAACTATCCTTTGTGTGTGTGTGGGGGGGGGGGGGGGAATAAAGCTCACAGCAAATACTTCAAAAAGTCTTGAGGGAAAAAAGGACATGTTTAATTCTGTGTTTCTCAGACAGACTTGACCCCAGAACTTCCTATCAAACTGGAAAAACACTCATTGATTGATCCCGTGGAATGAGGATTCAGAGGTGCGCCATGTTGGAGAACGCTGTTCTGGAGAATCCCATCCCCCTCCTGCTGTGCCTGTGAACTGAGTGGAGGGAGCGATAATGAGGTTGGAGCTCCTTAGCTGAAATCTGTGATTCTCAAGCTCCTTGCACAGGCTGCAGGTTACCCTGCTCGCTCTCTGGAACAGGATTGTTGCTCCTTCTGCACCAATGGGCTTCAGCTTCTCTCTTTGTACCCGCCCCCATGCCTTCCTGGTCTCTACCACACTAAGCCTGTACACCTGCTCTCACCTACCTGAACCCTCCCAATAGGCTTTGGCAGGATCAGAGAGCCGGACACTCTTCCCTGGGCAGGTAGGCAGTGCCCGGACGCTTCTCAGCACTGTGGAAGACTTCCCCACTCCAGACAGCAGAAGTTCTGGAAACACCAGCGATGCTGAGTTCTAACTTCTTTGTCTTTCGCTGGCTCCCCCAATACCCCTCAAGCACAGTGAACAGGTCTGGGGGGGCAGACCCATGTGTATTTAGAAGAGATCAGTGTTCGGTTAACCCTGTGAAGCGAGTGTTCTGCTCTGACTCAGTGTCCCTTCTAGGAACTTTCTTAAGAGGATAGCCGGCAAGAGTGCCTATAGAGTTCACCGCTGCATGCTATAAAAACGTGAGTGGAAGTTTGGAGAGCATCAATGCCTGTAAATAAGAGGTTGATTGAACTATTGTAGAATTATACTATGGAACATTACGAATTATAACAAATTGTAGATTTATGTTCATTACCTGGGGAAAACGTATGCATCCTTTAAACAAATTCTTTAAAACATATTTTAAGGCTAGAGATTGAACCCAGGACTTTGCATATACCAAGCACAAATTCTATCCTGAGCCTGCATCCCCATTACCTTTTGCTAATTTAGAAAACTACACACAGGGCTCAGTGGGTAAAAGTAGTCACAGCCAAACCTGATGACCTGAGTTCAATCTTTGGAACCCATGTGATGGAGAGAGCTAACTGCCAGAGGTTGTCCTCTGCCTTCTGCCTATGAGTTATGGGTTACAACCCCACCAAAAAATGTTTTTTTAAATGTAAAAATAACTAAACTATGTAAGACAGAGTAATATAGATAGTATCTTATTACCTTTGTGGAGGGAAAGGTCATGTATATAAAGCACATATAAGGTTTTATTGAAATATGTCCATCTGTGTATTGCCATCTGCCAGCTCTGGGGTGTGGGATTTCATAAGGGCTGGCTATCACCTTGTTTCTGATCTTTCCCCTTTTCTTCTGTCCCTTTTGCCTTCCGTTGAGTGCTGGCCACCTCCTCGGTCCCAGCTTCGTTTCTCACCCCAAGAGCCTCGTTCCTTTCTGCTGAAGCTCTCACACGGAAGTCCCTACACCTTTGCTACACTCTTCCCCATGCAGCCCAGCTTTCTCCCAGCCTGCTAACTCTCCCTCAACTCTGTGGATCCCTTTCCCTCCCTCCCTCCCTTCCTCCCTCCTTCCCTCCTTCTCACTTTCCATGCCTTGTTCTTCACCTGTGTCCTAAACCTCTGTGCTCCATGGAGAGCTTGCTACCTTCCTCTTGTTCCTCTAAAAGTAGAGGTTTCCCAGCACAGGATAAAGTTGTCAGTGAGCCTAGTTTAGGTGTCAAATGTGCTTTTTTCTGACAAGCCCTTCGGGTTCTCTGAGCACAACAGGCGACACCAGGGCAGAAGGCTGCCCTGGCCCACAGCCTTCAGCTTCTCTTAGCAAGCCCTCAACCCTAGGCAAATCTGTCTACCCGCCAGCGCGCTTCCTGAAGTACCCAAGACTCAACACACACTGGCACCACTTCTAGCCTCTCAAAGTTGCCCCACCCTTGACTCCTAACTGGAGCCCTTTCTGAACATTTATTCACTTGCCCTTGGGACTCCTGTGGAGTCCTCTGTCCATCCTACCCCCTTGTTCTTCAGCACCGCTTGTCCTGTGCATCCAGGGCTGCCCTTGGATGTACATCCTCGTGTCTGCTGCAGTTAGCCAAGGTGCTTCCCCTTCAGCTTCCATGCCTCATCCCCTGACGCAGGTCTCCCCTATACATTTGCTGTCTGGAAGGGGTATGGTGACACCCCAGAATAAGAGCAGCTGTCCCACATGGGTTCAGATGGGAGTGAACTCTGGAGAAAGTGTGTGGCCTCTAATAAAGATGTTGACATCCCTGGAAACACAGGCCAGGACCTTGGGGAACTATGTATGGGACAATCATTCTATGTCCAATTGGGAAAATGCCCAGTGAGACCCCAGGAGTTCATATCCAAGGCTATGGAACATCCAAAAAGAAGACTAGAAGCCAGAAACGTACACACTCTATCCTTGATACCTCTTTTGTAACAATGGCCACTTTCAGCCTCTTTCACAATTATGGGGTACAAACCTTGTGTCCTGCAAAGGGAAAACTCCTTGAGAGAAAGGGTGGCATCTAAGCCCTTCCTTGTAGCTTTCTTGGACTCTAGTCTCAAGACTAAAAGGATCCTGGCATCTAACATCTGGTTAATACATATTTACTAAATAGAAGCATGCATCTTTATCATCTGGGCTCAGTTCTGAGAAGAGCATGGTGTGATTCTTGATTTAAAAGGGCTCAGCCCGGTGTGTGTGTAGGGTTAACACATTATAAAACAAACAGGTATTGTGAGCTCTCTCGAGTGCCAGAGAATGGGCAGACAGACTGCTTGGGAGTCCTCATATTCTGATACCTCTTTGTGGCATCATCCACCCTTGGTGAGGGGACTGGGCCTAGCGTGTGCTGTGATAAAGCTGGTCTGTGAAAGACTGGGCTGACCTCAACATACAACACACACACACACACACACACACACACACACACACACACACACAGAGAGAGAGAGAGAGAGAGAGAGAGAGAGAGAGAGAGAGAGAGAGGCATAGCATAATTGAATGCAGGTGGAGTGTATGCAAAAGTTCAGTGCCCATCATACCACCCCGGATGCCAAATCTAACACCCAGACCAGCTGTGTATCCATGGAAACTGCCAAGCTGTCCACCAGTGCCTGTCACAAAGCAGCATGCTTTTCCCCCTCTCACAAATTCGCTCTGAGATGTGAGTCTTTTGGTTTTAAAGTTACACCAGATGGACAGCAGGGAAAGAGCTTTCTCATGAGAACTTCTGATGTTTTGGAACTGACCTCTGTCATCCACATCCCTGTGACCTATGTGGCTCCTGGACCAGTTGGCGGCTCTTTTCACCTTAGTGCCATTAGCTCCGTGGTTTAGATGCTAGTCTCCTTTCTGAGGATGGAGGCTATGGCCTGCTGCCTCCTGAGTAAGCCGAGGGGTGGCCTTGTACACAGTGTGGATAATTTCTTAGCTTTTTGGCCAAAGTCAAATGTTAGTCATGGAGCTTTCTTTTTGTCTTACTAGTTTATTTTTATTTTATACATGTAGGCAAAGTAGCCCACAGGGAGCTCTGTGAACCATGTGTGTACATGGCGCATGCAGAGGCCAGAAGAGGGCATCGAATCCCCTCCACCAGCAGTGACAGGCAGCTGTGAGCCACCAAGTGGGTGCTGGGAACCAGACCTGGGTATTCCGGAAGAGCAGCTGGCATTCTTAACTGCTGAATCTTCTCTCTAGCTCCACGGGGCTGTGTTTTTACCACCTTCTTTCCTCCCTCCCTGCCTTTACTCTGTGTTTCAGGGTACTCTCTAAGTTTTGGGGAATGGCTTGCTCCTCTAGTGCTGGGGAGTGGTGGAGCCCAGCTCCGCGCTTCCCACGCAGGCAGGCAGCTGAGCCACATATCACTCAGGGACAGAGACACACAGCAAACATGTTTTCCACCACCTTCCACCACTTCACTTCTGTTCATCAAGAGGTCATGGGACCCAGGGTTTCCCAGGCCTCAAGAACACTCAGGAGGAGAAAGGGGCCCAGAGACGGCAATGGCAGAACCAGGACTGGAGGAACACATCTGAGCTGCAAACTGCGCATCTTTGATGCTTGAGCTTCTGCCTTTACAGCCAACCCGGCTGCTTCTGGGAGGCTCTGGGAGGGCTTTTTGTCAAGCCGCTGTCACAGGTGGTTGTGGGAAGCTCTGAGGTGGGCTTGTCACCAAGAGGCTGTGGCGGCTGCTTGCTCCTAGGCTTATGTGTGAGAGAGGCCAGGTGCCAGCTTTCATAAAAAGACATGGCTACCTGGGAGGCCTGGCCAGCCACCATCAGGCAGGAGCTCCGCCGCCCCCCCCCCCCTCCAGCAGAAACATCTTGGCTGCCAGAGCAGGGCCCTGACACTGGGGTGCTCAACGGGTCTGTTTTCTGGTTTAAATACTATCCCCACCAATGCTCCCTCCCTCCTTCCACAAAACATCACATCACTGTGTTTGCTTTGAGCAGAGGACATTATGGTCCTTTGCCAGCCGATGTAATTGGAAGATTGGTGGGGCCTTGGAGGAGCCAGAAAAGTCAGCCTCCCTTGGGGAAGGGCCTCTTTGCAAAGTCCCCCTCGCCCCCTCCGAAGGGCACCACGCTTCCACTGCAGTGGAAAAGGCCAAACATTTGCTGTTTCCATCAACCCTGCCCGTTCCATCATAGGTAGACTGCTGGGCAAGAGGCATGCTGGGAGTCAATCATTTCCTCTCCTGACAGTTCTGTACCCCTTGAGACTCTGGGGTATCACAGGAAATCGCCGGAGGCTTTTAAAGAGCTACCCTGAAACTTGTGGAGGGGAGTATCTTGGAATCTGGGGAGACACCAGAACTGGAGCAGGAGTGAGCAGTCGTCTCTGGTCGTTCCTAGGGACCGCCTAAGAACTATTCATCCAAACTCACTCTTTTGTTTCCAGGACAGATTGTGAGTCCTATTGTTGCCTTTTTATATTTTGTCTGCAGTTATGTGGGGGGTGGCAGGGAGGCGTGTCAAAAGCACTCTGAGAAGTACAGCATCCTAATACCACCGGCAAGGTCCAGGGCAGCCTGTGGCCTGTAGTCTATAGTGAGAGGTATTCTCAGAACTTTCAGAAAACAGCCAGCCCCAGGACGAGGATGGGGAAGAGAGAGCGCCAAGGAGGCAGCAGCTAGAAACAGAGACCCATGGCAAGGCTCTTCTTGGTCTGCCAAAGGGACTCCTCAGGGCTTGGTTTACCCAGGTCAGTCTAAGACTCCATGAGGCCATCAGAGAGCATTGGCAGAAGGTGCCACGGGGGGGGGGGGGGGGGGATTCTGGAAGCAGAAAGGACTGACCTCTGGGCTGGAGGTCAGAGTCCTGGGCTCTGTGTGACCCTTTGGCTAGCAATGAGTTGTTCGCTGCTCTTCCATAATAGCTATGAAATTCCTGGGGCGCAGCACAAAATGTAAGTAGGGGAGAAGGAGAAGCCCGCCTAAAAACATTATGAGTTTCCAGATACCATCAGTGTGGCAACTTAAACAAAGTGCGCACGTCATGGGGGTGCTGAACATGCCACACATCCAGACCCAACCCTACTCTCTGAGCCCCGTTTCCTCTGCTCTGCAATGCAGAGGTCATAGAACTGTCTTCGCTTGAAGACCCAACCCTTGAACACCAAAGGGACCAACCACAGCAGCTCCAGTTGAAGCAGGCTTGGCAGATGAGGGCTGACCTCCTGACACCACGGGGCCTTTTCAGTCTCACCTGAGAGTGTAGTTTTAGAGCCCTGAACACCATCCCCAAGGTCCTCTTAGGAAAGGAAAAGTGGTCACGTTCTCACTGTTGGAACATAAGCATTCCCTGGGCTGCTAGAGGAAGGTTACCAGCAGGTGCAGGAAAGAGCACCCCAAACCTCAGGACTTCTCCAAAGCTTTCTCCCCTCCACCCCCCCACCCTCCACCCCCCACCCCCCACCATGGCCAGGAAGGGAGCTCTCCAGGACCCATGAGCAGCAGCTTGGAGTCAAGAAGGGCCCCTTCTTCCATTCCAACTCTGAATGGCCCTCAGGGCTTGCTCATGGTCCCCAGGTCAGAGGGCATGGAGGGTCAGACAGGGTTCAGATGTCAAGGCAGGACTCAGTTGGGACTCTAACTGGCATGATTGTCTTGAGGGGAAGGGGCCAACGTTAGTGGAAGAGTGCAGCTTAATTTAAGCCTTGGTGGGGCCTGCAGGAGCCCCTGGGATGGGACCTCAGCTGTGGTCTACACCGAGCATCTTTTTGTGCTCCCTGGGAACCAGATCAGAATCTTCTCTGTACTTGAAATTTGTTTCGAGGCAATGGCGGTGAGGCCGGCACTACAAGTGCCGTGTGTGTTCATTCCTACTCTCTTCTCTTCCCCTGAATTTAGGACTGACTCAAAAAGCAGTCGTGTCCCCCCCCCCCCCCCCCCCACCACCACCGCATCTGAATATTTTCCCCAGCTCTGGGGACTCTCAGCCCTCCTGCAGCTCAGGCGTCAGGGTGCCCCATGCCCGAGGCTGGGGAGAAGGATGGTTGATCCAGAGAGTCTGCTTACCTTTCATGGTCCCTTCTGCACGGGCCTCTGCAGGGCCCGGTGGTGCTGGAGTCGCCTTGGATGGAGCGGGAAGCCGGGGTCTTCCCCAGGCAACGACCGCTGCCCCTAGGCGCGGCCAGCGGGACTGGGACTCGCGTGGGGACACATGCGGCGCTGTGTAGCTTCACAGGCGGTGTGGCCGGAGGAGAATCCCCGGAGTCGCAGGCTGGGGCCGCCGCGCTGCCCGCCGGAGCCGGGCGAGCTGTGCCGCCCCGCGCCCGCCGTCTTGGCCTCGCGCGCATCCCTCCCTCCTCCTCCCGCCCTCCCTCGTCGTCACAGCTTGGGCCCCAGCCCAGATCAACTTCCTTGATATTTTCAAAACTGCCGCGGCCGGGTCCCTTTGTGCCCCTGGTACGCTGCGATGGGCGCGAAGGAGGGTTCGCCACCCCGGGGCATAGTACGGTTACCATTGTAGTGGGCGGGGCCCGGGACCCTGGATTTCAGCCTTGCAGAGTTCCCTTGCCCATCTGTAAAGAAGAGGGACCTGGAGGAGCAAGAATTCTTGGGGACCAGCCCTCTGCCAACTGTTGATTTTGCACCGGTCTGTGCTCTTCACAGCTACACTCCTTGCTTCAAGCCTCTGCTTCCAGGTAGCCTCTCAGTCCTGATCAACTACAGTTGACACCTCTTGGTTGCCATGGCTCTCTGCCACTGTCAAGCTCAGTAATGTTGAACTCTGCATGGCCCTGAGCACTCCCAAATCCGGCTACATGTGGCGGGGGCCACTGACATAAAGGATACTAGAAAGGAAAAGCTATTTCAGACACCGAGGGACTCTTGTCATAAAGCCCCCTGGGTGTGTCATTTTGCATTAACTGAGCATATGTTAACCACACATTTACCAGTCACCTACCAACTTCCAGACTTTGTTCTAAGTTCTAGGAAAAGGTGGGGAACACATCACCTCTCAGCAAGGTATGAAGAGCCAGCAATTCAACAACAGAGCAGAGATGTGGCGGATAGGACAGAAATAGCAGGGGCTCCAGCGTGAGGACGACCTAACCTGATCTCTTCTCATGGCTGAAGAAGGGAGACTAAAGAAGGTAACATCGAGATTAACATATAAAGAAAGCCAATTGGAGAAGGAGAGCCCTTCACTCTGTCCCCCCCGCCCCCCAGGCCTCTCTGACATAGACTTCAGAGAACTGGTGTTATGTAAATGACCTCCTGGCCCAGCCTTTCTCTCTCTCTCTCTCTCTTTCTCTCTCTCCCCCTTTTAAAGCTCTGTTTCTATTTCTAACATGTATCCTGGTCCAGTTCTTTACTGCCCTGAGACTCACACCCACCCCTGTAACATTCTGACAGCTGTAGCTCTGATGTCCACTCCAGCTCCTACACATCTTCCTCATTCAAGGCTGGAGGAAAGCAGCGAGGGCCAGGGGTAGAGAGAGACACTGCTGCTGACCCGACAGCCTAGAGAGGGGCACAGCTCGGTCACCTGCACTCTGCTTGGCCTTGCCCTGGGAAGTCGACAGTTTGCTAAGGGTGTCCTCTGACTATACCAGCAGAAACTCAGGCTACCTGAAGCGTGGAGGCCAGGACACTAAGTCTGCCACGCCAGTCTGGGTTTCTGAGAATCACTACATCAGGGGACTTCTTCGGAAAGGCCAAGTAGACAGTCATCTCCATCAAAAGAAACTTCATCTCAGGGGTGGCCTGTTCGTGAACTTGTTTGACCCTCTGTATTATTTGCTGTCCTTGTGGCTGTGATGAAATCATGACAAAATGGACAAAGGAAATAAAGAGTTTATTTGGGCTCCTGGGTTGAGCATGCGGTCTAGCCCAGAAGGGAAAGTTGATGGCTTCCCCAGATGTGGTCACAGGAAGGTGAGGCAGCTGGTCACATTGTGTCCACAATCAAGAAGCCGGGAGAGCTGGGCACTGTGTTTAGTTCATTTTCTATCTCTTTTCTTCCCTTTTTATTCAGTTTTTATTCCCCCAGACAGGCTTTCTCTGTGTAGCCCTGGCTGTTCTGAAACTCGCTCTGTAGACCAGGCTGGCCTCAAACTCAGTGATTCCCCTGCCTCTGTTTCCCAAATGCTGGGGTTAAAGGTGTGCACCACCACTGTCCGACTTGCTTCTCTTTTTAGTCCATTCAGGATTCCAGGCCCAGGGATGGCACCACCCACATTCGGTTTGGCTCTTCTCACCTCAGTTAAACCTCTCTGGAGACACCCTCATAGACACCGACAGATGTTCATTTCCTGGATGGTTCTAGGTCCTGTCAAGTTGTTAAAATTAACCATCTCTGCGGTCCTGTGAAGTAAACACCACCATTATCTCCGTTATTCAGATAAAGAGACTGAGCATGGAAGGTAGAGTGGTCTATTGAGCTTGGCGGTCAGTGGGAATGGTGGGATTTGAACCTGGGCAGGTTAAATTCTTGGTGAAGTACCATGAACAGTGCTTAGAAATTTGTAGACAGAATGAGTTTTAAAAGGAGACCTTCATTTCATCCATGTTTTATGTAGCTGGTGGGGAAAGGGCCTCACCCTTGTGTGAAGGAATAGGACACCACTCCCAGGGCCTTTCTGGGTCTGAGAATATGCTCATTCTGGCCATCATTCTGATCATGCAAGAACATCAGTCATCAGTCCTGAGAACTGTCACTTCTGGTTGCAGATGGAGCCTAGGTGAGCCCAGAAGAGCAAGGGTCAGCCCTGAGGATACAGAAGGTATTCAGAGGCCCCACAGGACTCTGGGGGAGTGAGAAGGAGCTAGCACACAGCAGGGGGTGAAGATCTGACTGGTTTAAGGTGAGAGGAAATTTATTAGGAGCAAAACCTGGGCACAAAGCAGGAGGAGAGCACGCAGGGTCCAATAGAATCCACACCAGCCTTTGGGTGATCACTTTCCTCTGCAAGTTCAGGGACACAAGCAGAGGGGTGGGCCTGGGTCAGATGGCACATCCCTCACTGAAGGGCAAGGCTACAAGGCCATTGGGAGAGGGCGAAAGCTTGGGGGTCAGAGCAGAGCCTGGGTGGCGGTATTTAGAGAGGGGTGGGGAGACCGGTTAGAATCATTCTCACCTCCAGTCATGGTGGGCAGTGGATGACCGCACACACAGGCCGTACCTGGGCTGAAAGTCAGAGGAAATGGCTAAAGGCAGAGGTCCTTTCCAGGAAGAAGTGTGACCACTGATGGTTGACGCGCCAGGGATTGACGAAGACGGAGAGCCCGGTGTTCCTGAGAAGTGTTGCCAAAGCCCTGCTTTCAAATCCTCCAGGGCATTCCATGGACAGCAGCAGTTCTCCTTGACTTGAGGCAAAAGTCCTTCCTCACTCCTCCTGCCAGCCTTCGCTGTTCCTCTTCCGCCTCTGGTTCACCACCTCCCCACTGCCTGCTGCTCTCTCGCACACCTCCTACCAAGGGATGAGGCCTCGGGCAGCATCTCCGCTTTTCCTGCTACTGGCACTAAAGCTTCAATGCTTAGAAGTCTCCCCCTCCTCCTGATTACCAAACAGAACAGTCTTTCCACACCCAGAGCCTCTTCAGCCTTGGGCAGTGAGCACCATCAATGGATGTTCCTCAGAGTTCTTCAGAGAATCAGCACCAACAGGACACACATTTAGCTATCCCCCTTTCATGGGAATAGGTCCCCAGGCGCTCAGTAGACACCTGAAACCATAGACAGCACAAACCATAGATAGATACACTGTGTTTGTTCCTATACATAGACCTATGGTAAAGTTAACTCATAAGTTAGACATAGTAAAAGACTAATAATAAGTACAATAAAAGAGGACCAATTATTCAAAACACTGTGTTTAAAGTTAGTGAGAGTTGTCAGTTTCTCTCAAGATACCTGATCGTGCGGTGTGTGAACTAACTGGTGTGTAAGATTCATACCACAGATGTATGAGGCAAAGACCTAAGAGTGTAAAAATGTCATAATTATCACTAGTCTATCAACTAAAAGTAAATGATAACAATAGTAGTTTAAGTTTCTTGCAGACATATTCTGCACCTAAATAGGAAAAGAGAATACAAAAATGTGACTATCTCAAAAATAAAGCATAAACTGAAAGCAATTATCTCTTTTTTAACTAGGAAACATCATTTTTAGATTCATTCAAATGATTTAAAATATGCAAAAACTGAAAAAAGTTTTAAAGGAAAGCTCTACGTAATTAAAGCAATGTATTCCACACACATAAAGAAACCAATTAGATGAACAGACTAGGAAGTTTGATATAGATCTAAGTTTGTTTGAGAAACTTCGCATATGTAGAAATGGCATATTAACTTGGCATGGATAGGGTCATGTGATGGTTCATTCCAGTTGTCAGCATGATGAGATCTAGAATCACTGGGGAGACAGGCATCTCGGTATGCTTGCAGGGAATTTTCTTAATTAGGTCACTTGAAGTAGGAAGACCTCCCCACTGTGGATGGCATCATCCCCTAGGCAGGATTGAGAACTGGCCTTCATAGCTCTTTGCTTCATGACTGTGGAGGCAATGTGACCAGTTGCTTTAAACTCCTGTGGCTGTGACTTCCTAGCCATAATATATGGCACCCTCCAACTGTGAGCCAAAACAAGTCTTTCTCCCTTCAGTTGCTTTCCTCAGAGTATTTTACCATAGCATATGGAAAAGTGACAATGACAATTTCTCTGACAATAATGCTACATACTAGGTTACTAATCTAGAATAAAATGAAGCTAGATCACTACTTTACTCTCCCCACACTCATACATACAGAGTCATTTGCACGCATTCCATTTTGTTTAGATATACAGATATAAAGATAACACAATGGAAGCTAAATGAAAAGAAGGAGGATAGTGGTCTATCTTTGAGCTGAAGGAAGAACTTCTCAAACAAGACAGGAAAACTAAAGACTAAAGAAAAAGATAAACAAATTTACTTCACAATCAAAGGAAAAATACAAAGAAATGACAGCTTGTTAGAAAGAGGGGTTAAGAACCCTTGCTGTTCTTCCTGAGGATCCACGTTTGGATCCTAGCATTCATGTCACTCCAACTCCAGGGCATCTGACACCCTCGTCCACCTCTGTGGGTCCATGACTCATACACAAATACATACAGACATGTCAATAAACATAAAAATAAATTTAAAAGAAAGGAAAGCTGGAACACACAAGGGATTACTTTCCTTTTTTCTTTGTTTACTTAAAAACTATTTTAATTGATTGAAAAACACAAATAATTTGTTAACATAAACACACAATATGGACAGCCAAGACACAGAAAAAGGAAGAGAAAAGGAAGTTTTACTCCAAAACAAAGAGTTGAAATCCATTAATATACAAAGAGATTGTGACAGATAATGCCTGCCTCTCTGTCTCTGCCTGTCTGTCATCTGTCTCCCTATCTCTGTCTCTGTATCTCTCTCTCTCTTTCCTGAGGCAGGGTCTCATTTAAAATCCCAAACTGGTCTGAACTTGCTGTGTATCCCAGGCTGGCATCCCTCAAATTCATGATATTCAAGAGCAGGTATTACAGCTTATCAAACTGGCACATTCAAAGGACAACATTTATCATGGTGATCATGTGAGAAGGGACATTCTTAGAGAAGCTAAAGTCCCAGAAATCCTTGAGGGGAAGTCAACAGACCATGTATCTGAGCATTAAGAATGAACCCTCTCCAGTAGGTGAAGTGCTTGTTGTCCAAGCAAAAGGAGCAGAATTTGCATGCCCAGAAACCACATCGGGACATGTCGATGCCCATCTGAGATCTCAGTGCTCCTATATGCTGTGGGACAATAGTCTGTGCCCTGTCACTTGTATTTTAAATAAACACTGATTGGCCAGTAGCCAGGCAGGAAGTGTAGGCGGGGCAACCAGGCAGGAAGTAGAGGTGGGGCAAAGAGAACAGGAGAATCCTGGGGAAGGAGTCAGTTGGCAGTTGTCATCCAGACACAGAGGAAGCAAGATGTGACTATCTTGCTGAAAAAGGTACCAAACCATGTGGCTAACAGACAAGAATTATGGGCTAATATAAGTTATGAGTTAATAAGAAGCCTGAGCTAATAGGCCAATCAGCTTATAATTAATGGAGGCCTCTGTGTGTTTATTTGGGACTAAATGGATGTGGGATCTGGTAGGACAGAAACCTCTGTCAACACCCATAGAGAGATGGGAGGGTGGCTAATCTGGTACACAGCAGGGAACAAGAGATTCTGCCTCCAACAGGTTGTTCTCTGAGCTTCACACATGTGCCATAGAACATATAGAGCAACCCATATACACATGCATGAACATGCACACGCTTCACACATAGAGATTTAAGAAAAAAGAATAAGCTGTCTGCTTCATCTGTCAATGTCTTAACCTTGTTGGGAGCAGCAAAGGCATCAATAAATTCAGAGGCATGTGTGGAAGGTCATAATTTATGACATGACTAAGACAGGCAAGTCAGATTAAGAGAATGATGGAATAAAACATATTTAGTTTTACTATGGGATGTTGTGAAGCTGCCCAGAAATATGGGTTAGGTCTTCCTATGTATTGACTTAAAGTGCTGTCTATAATATTTCATTAGGTAGACGAGAGCAAGTTGCATATGATTTAAAAGTGTTTTTAAAACTGTGTATGGATGTGTACCACATGTGTGCAGTACCCTAGGAGGCCAGAAGAGGGAGTCAGATCCCCTGGAACTGGAGTTAGAGGCTGTTGTGAGGGCTGGAAACTGAACTTAGGTCCTCGGCAAGCACAGCAGGAGTTTGCTGTCAACTGCTGAGCCATTGCCTCAGTGTCTTCAATATTAATTTTGGATAGGAAGATAAATAAAACAGTGATCTATTTTTAGTTTTAGTTATTTTAGTTATGTATTTGCAAACACGCACATGTAAATGTGTGCATAAAAATAAACATCTATTACTTTAGAAACATGAAGTTCAAAGAGGAGTTGATAAAAAGACAGATAAAGAAAGGGAGACTGGTTACTGACTATGTATTCATTCATCTTTTCCTTTAAATCTTTGGGGGAACATGGAGCTTGCAGTGTCTGTATCTTTGTGTCCTCCAAGCTTGCCCCATAAGTCAGTTTACCTCAGCGTGAGAAGCACAGTAATATGTATTTTGTATATTATACAAAAGTGAGCAGAGACGGGGCCGGGAAATCACGAAGAGAAAGTGTTTCCTGTGTTTAGTCTACAGCCACACATAAAGGCAATGGAGCATGATCGGGGCAGGGATGGAGAGGGTGAGGTGTTGAAGGAAACCTCAGGCAGGTCAGATACATTTTGGGTGTTCAGGTGTTTGACGAGTTGGCTTGTGGAAGAAAGGACACAACCACATATTGTCTTAGAAATAAGCTGTGGGAGGCCACTGTGTGGAGGAAATTGCAGGGGCTTCAGCCAGGGCAAGCAGAGACCTGCTAGGGGTCCTCTGAGTCTGCTTCCCCATGCTGCCGTAAGGGGAATAACACCACACACTATCAAATGAGCAGAGCAGAAGCCAACAGTTTGCAAACTGTGTTTGTAAACTGTGGCTGCTTTTACTTGGAAGCCTGCATATATCGAACATGTATTAATATATTAATATAAAATTTTATATGTACTAATATGTTAACACAAATAGATTTCTGATTTTATTACCCATAATGTCACCTTGCACCTGTTAGTTATTGACTTAAGGTACCCTTAAACTATTACTGCCCAGAGAGTGATCCTGGGTGTGGGTCACGGGACTCTGCTCTTGTCCATTTCTACTTTGTTTTGTTGATAACTGAAGTCGTCCTGAGTCCACTGAGCCGGCTAATGGCAGGGCTGTGGGCGTGTAGGAAGGGCACTAAGTAAAAACATCACACGCAAAGACATTTGGGCAGCCGGAGATGCTGAGCAAAGCTGAAAGAGAAAGATCACCACAAAGCTCTTTACTCACACCAGCAATCTGCCGCCACAACCACAGAGAAAAGAAACAAATGCCTGGGTCACAGCCCACAATGCGAGCATAGTGGGGAACAGCAACCCCAGCCGACAGCCCATGCACTCTGTGAATCAGCCCGTGACTCAGCATCTAGCTCAAGGCCAATGAGGAGTATTTAGAACAAGGAAGTGTGTGGTCCTCCTCTGCTCTGCATGGTCATGTCTTACTCCTGGCATTGGCAGACCCAGAGCTGGGCTTCAAGAGTGGCAAGGTCAGAAGGTCAAAGAAAGCCTGGAAGGGTCTGCAAACGATGACAAGCATGGGGCTTCTAGATCCAGGCCTCTGAGGGAAGCAGACTGAGTTGCTTTCAACCATCAGCTTGAACCAAAGGCCTTTGGGAAACATAAGTATGATTTCTTTGTGTGGTCCTGAGGCCAGAACTGAGCTTAGGGTCAGCCCTTATAGGAGCCAATGGGCTTTGGCCAAGGTGCCCTAAGTATCAATGGCTTTCCTAAAGAACAAACTGCTTGTAAGGGAGGTAGCCCGTTCTGAGGTTGGATGCATCAAATAGAAGCATGGGGAGTGGGGTGGGGGAGAGGCACCTGGTAGGGATGCTGACTAGGAAGAGGAGCTTGTGTGAGGGTCGAACCAGTTGTCTTCTGCAATTTTCCTAGGATTCTGAAAATCCAGGTCTGGGGAGATGAAGCCCCCTGGTCCTGTGTCAAAAGTAGCCAATACTCATAACCTCAGATCTGGGGAGGTAGAGGCAGGAGGGTCCTAAGACTCCCTGGGTAGCTGCTGGCCTAGCCTACCTGGTGAGTTCTATGCCAGTGACAGATCCTGTCTAAAGCACAAACAACAGTTGGACGGCACCTGAGAAGGGACATCCGAGGTTGTCCCATGGTCTCACGTATGCACATGTATGCATCTGCACACACGAGTATGTCCATAAACACACGGACACACCCACAAATCAAGTGGAACATTCCAGATTGTGCCGGTTTTCTCAAAGTTGAATTTCCAAACCATGTGTACTTGGGAACTGGAGAAAAGCAACCACTGGCAATCATGGCCGGGGGAATCCTTATCATCGCCCTCTCCCTGGGTCCCCTACGTCAGCTGACCAAGGCAGATCTTCCTGTCTGACCTCCAAAGAACACTCCTTACAGTGATAGCTATTGTAGTCTGTGCCAGCTACATCCAACAGAGAGGGGGTTGCAGAACAAAAAAGTTACAAGGTCACCAGTGTCCATGGAAAATGTAGCTATTACTGATAATTCTTAGTTTTTTTTCTTTATATGGAACACAAAGAGAAGTTTCTGGTGGAGAAAAAAAAATCCCCAAGTTTCTGTTGGCTCTGTGCTTTGGTTAGTTATCTTTTCAGACTTGGCATTGGGTCAGGTTAGGCGAAAGGAAGCCTTAGAGAGGACCCATTTCAGGTTCATCCTTCCCAGACGGAAGAAAAGAAGACCCGAGGGCAACATGGCTCATCCAAAGACACCAGGTGCCTCGAGGCACAATTGGGACCGTGGCCAGACCTAGCCCCCACTTCTGTGTCGAAACCTAGACAGTTCCTGTAGGCTGCCTTCTGGGAAAGGTCCAGAGAAGCACAGCCTCTGGCCTTGGGCAAATGGAAATCTGGCCTCCTGGCTGTTCTTTTACAGACATGAAAGAGACACGTAGGCCCTGACCACACACCTCTCCTTCAAGACCTTTCTCTTTTACACGATTTTGAAGGCCTGTCTCCCAAACCTCGTGCCTGTACTGGTTCCTCACTGACTTGAGAGGAATACCAGACCCTTGCCCCATCTGTTGACACACACATGTTCCAGGGTCCAGAGTGGGAAGCTTGGCTTCTCCTCCAAAAAGTAGCAACATGGTAGAGGTTTCTAGGCTGTTTCTCCTTCCCAGAGATCCCTGCAACAGATGTTCTTGCTCTCAGCAGAAAACAGCTGGGGAACCTCTGGGCACCTCTGGATGCAGACCCAGCTACTGAGCCAGCAGGACTCAGTAGAGAATGTCCATGGTAGATAGGGTCCTTCTTCAGAAACCAATGTGAACAACAGGCCATTTTTTATGAGTCATATATTAATCATAGATAATAATAAGTTTGATAATGACACGTATAGTGTAATGAATGCATTTTGACCTTAGTAACATCCTCCCATTTACTCTTTCTTGTTCTCTTCCCCCTCCCATAGTCTCTTCTCTTTTCTTCCTCTCCCTTGTGAGTTTCATTAGGGCTGCTGATAGGAGCATGGAGAAGAAAGCTATTCATAGAACCACGGGCACCTTGCCAGTGGCTGGACCACTGCAGAAAGTGGGATAGTGCACTTGAAAACAGGTATGGGGTTCCTAGGCCCTGGGCCAGCGAAGCCCACCCTGCTTGACTGGGTCCCATGGACGTGGGAACAATGCTGAAGTTCTAGGGATCCCAGAGACAGGGGAGGGCTTCTGGGTCCCTGGTGTATGATTTGCTCATTCGTTTCTGTTTCCTCCATCTGTCTGCCAAGGGACCGGCAGCCCATTGGGAGGGCTTGGGGAGCCAAGCATCCTAAGTGTGTACTCTTCTCTAGCGCAATGTCTGTGTCATCTTCAGTGTTTCTGATACTCTCCCATTTAAATGGGAGAAAAGAAAGAAAGAGCGGTTAATGGGTTAATGCGTAAGATGGCCGGATTGCAGTAGGGTGTGTGTCGGGTGGTGGAATCCTGCGCCTGTTTGGGGATGTGACTCCTCTTCCCCTAAAGCTCTTCTGTTAGGGCCTGGCTGTGAGTCCTTCTGCAGCACGCAGGGAAGAGGGCAGTCACCAATCTAGGGTCCTTTTGGCACTGGCAGGGTCATTTGTGATACCCATGCGCCCCCCGGTGCCCCCCGCAGAGTGCTGCACCTCCCACCCCCACCGCCAGACTTCCAGAAAGCTCCTGGTGCATTCCCCAGCATTCTCTGGGCGTGAGTCATGCAGGTTTGCAGCCAGCCCCGAAGGGGGTGTACTTGAGCCGAGCACTATAAATAGGACGCTTCCCTGGTTCTCACCACCAGCGTCACCAGGAGGAGCGCACTGGAGCTACGCCGCAGGCCGGTGAGACGTCCCCACCTTTCCCATCCTAGGGCTGAAGCCACACTGGGAGGGATGGGAGGATAGGGCCAGCATCCAGGTGGAGAGATGGCGCAGCCGTGGGGAAGTGGGAGGAGGCCAGAGCCCCATCACCAGACTGCCGAGCCTGGTCGAACTGTACGGGGGCTGCCTGCCGGCTCAGACTCGGGAGTCCCTGTGTTCATAAGCCCGGATCACAATTTCAAGGTTGATTAGCCCGGATCACAATTTCAAGGCTGTTCAACAGGACGCATGCAAAGATCTTCCTTTTGCAAAAATGGGGAAACTGAGGGTTGAAGCCTGCGTTGCGTTGTGTTGCGTTGCGCTGCGCTACGGAAGGCGCAGGGGCGCAAGTGGCTGCGCGCTGCGTGCAGGTGCGGATCTTGGTGGTGGCTGATGCCTTACATGCATGAGTCACCGTGTTAGCGCCTCCCTTCCAGCTCCCGGGACATCATAATAAATAAGATGTGTATTTAAGGACACATTTCAGCCATCCAGTCCTGCTTAACACTGGCCTGAATGCACCCAGTACTTCAGAGAAACGCTCCACCAGGGCCTGAGAGGTCTGATCCCACCGGATCATTGTATAGATGGTAATCTGAGGCCTGGAGAGGATTAGAGGTTCAGCCTCCAGCCTTATACTAATGATAACAGACGCCCGATGACTTTCCAGAATTTCTGGACCCAGTTTTAAAAGCTGCTGCTGCTGCTGCTACCGCCGTTTTAAAGGAAAGAGTTAGGAATTGGAGAGTCTATGCAGGGTCTGTAACAGGAAGCACATGAGAGTACAATCTAGCTGCCCAACCTTGTGAGAATAATAAACGTTAGCCAGTGAAATATTAGACAACCACTTTAAAGAGCATTTGAAAGCAGGACCTATGAACAGATGGTTTATAAAAATGCATTGACATAAATGGAGAAAGCATGCCTCGAGGGAAGAGGCGGTGTTGTCCTCTTAGATAAGGAGATCCTTGGCCCTGGTGGGGCTCATCCACTCTGGGCAGCTGGCAGTCAGGCAGTAGGCCAGCCTCCAAGTGATGAGAGGAAGTGAGTCAGTGTTGAGGGAGGGCGCAGGGCTGTGTGGCATTGTCCTTGGACCAACAGCACCGTAGTACCTGGACGTTTGCGAGACAAGCAGATTCTGACCCAGAGTCAGCATTGCCACCAGGCCTCAGGGGAGTCTGTTGTTAGGAGATTCACAGAGCAGAGGATCCATCGATCGCATCTTTGAGGTCTGTATCAGCTCCATTTTATGGAGAAAGAAACGGAGGCAGGGAGATTTAAGACTTAGGATGCCAAGGAAAGAATACTGAAAGGAGGTTCTGGAGAGCTGGGCTCTTATCCTGGGTGGCAGCTGGCTTACAGTGTGTCTTGGGAACCTCACTAGTCTCTAGGCCTTGGCCCTTTTGTAGACGTGCAGAGGTTAGGTAGAAGAGTGACCCCCCCCCCTTTCTTATCTGGGAGCTTGGTGGCTCTCCAGGCCCTGGGTCTCCTTTGGCAGGTCCCAGGCCCACTGTGGCTCATCTTGATCCTGCCTCACCTCCCATTCATTGGTCTTCCTTGGCTACCCTGCCCTGCTTCTGGGCACAGTACTATCCTCTGGTTAGAATGCATTTGAATGGAGTTTCCCAAAGTCACACTTGAGGTTTCTCTCACCTACAGGCATTTCTGTGGTCTCATCTCTGATGTGGCAAAGGGTCTGTCCCTGTCTGAGTCGTTTCAGGCCTTGGGCAAGCATGTTGGAGGCTTATGGGATCAGCACTTTTCAAGTGGATCTGAAACCAGGCTGGTCCAGCTGCTTATCCACCACCACTGGGAAAGTGCCTGTCTCTTCTCCCATGCAGCTCCTCTGCCCATGTCCACAATTACGCCTCAGGAGAGGCCTTCCCTATTAATGATTTACCCAGTGTGCCGATGGGCCTGTCCAGCTGAGAGCCTGTTTCAGAGTGAGCCATTTCAGTAAGAAAGATGGCCCCCCCTTCTCTGTTCCTGTGGTGATGGGAAGTTGGTGAGCCCAGATAAGCCATTCTGGGCAGGGTTGGAGATGCAAAGCATGTGTGTGTGTGCATGTGTGTGTGTGTGCATGTGTATGTGTGTGTGTGTGTGTGTAGGCACGCACCTGCATGTGCATTTGTGTTTGTGCCTTTTTATGCAACCAATCCAGCTTCTGGGAAAGGATCCATTGTGTAATACTGGGGCTTCAGCCTGTGTCCCCTAGCTCAGGGCAGCCAGCCCAGTGGTGGCAGGGGCACCTTGGCAGAGCAGGCTGGTTCAGGCTTAGAGGGAACAAGCGTGTGAAAGGAATTTGCTGGAACCAATGTGCCTGTCTTCCTGAAGGGACTTTCGCGGGGGCTCATTGCTAATCCCCGGCTTTGTCTTCCCTTCCCTAGCTCTGCTTTCTCAGCTTCCTAACCAGTCCTTCTCTCCTCAGTCTGCTTCTCTGCCCCTCCCCCCCCCCCTACACACACTGGAATCCATGTTCGTCCTGGCAGGCACCTCACCCAGAGAGAGTCAAATGGATTGAATCTGCGGTGCTGACTGAAGGGGGTGAATGCTACCTCTGACTCCGGAAAAGCACACTTAGACAGCCCTGGGGGCTCTGAGGGGAGAGCAGAGCTGGGCTGGGGGTAAGGGTGTGGTCCCATTGAAGGGGATAGGGAAAGGATGTGTTTTATCCGAGGTTGCTGGGGATAAATTGCAGTAACAGTAACGGAGAGACTAGGGCGCCAGGTCCAATCCCACTCCCCCTCCTTTCTCCGGGAGCTGAAGCAGGTTGCAGGAAACGCATAAGCTGCCTGCCTCTTACCATGTTGTTCTGTTCTTTCTTTCCAAGCAGATCTGCTAGGACTCCTGACACAGAGGAGGCCCCGCCATGAAGATTCTCCTGCTGTGCGTGGCATTGCTGCTGACCTGGGACAATGGCGTGGTCCTGGGAGAGCAGGAGATCTCCGATAATGAGCTCCAGGGCAAGTAGACTCAGGGGGAGGTGGCGGGGCCTAGGGCAGGGCCAGCTCTCCAAGCTCAGTCCCCAAGTGCTGAGCGCTGTGGTCATCCTGCACCCCGGGTCTGTACCTTTCCCTGTGCTCTATTCTCTCTCAGTCTCTAAGCTCCTGCTTAGTGTTTTTGTGGTCAGGTACCTTCCAGACATTGCCCTCTATCCCAAGCCACTCCTTCATTCCTTCCTGGTCCCTCACCTGGCTTTCTTACTTTTCTCTCAAAGCTGTGCCTGGACCATTTGAAACTCTGTTGGTCTCTACTTTGTGTGATATCCAGAGTTCTTTTCCATGCATCCCCAAACCTCTCTCCCTGGAAACCTGGTTCCATCAGTGTTCTTAACTGGGTGAGAACAGCACAGTTCAACATGAAACAGTCATCTGAGATTGCCCCTTTCTTTCCCACTTCCCACCCTCTCTTCTCTATCTCCCACCCCTCCTCCCCATCTTCCAAGTCTCCCCCAGAAACCTGCCTTTCCTCCTTCCTTCTCTCACGACCTCTTGCTCATTACCTGGCCAGTTCTATGGGGCTTTTCATTAAGAAAAAAAAAAAAACCCAGATATTTGGATCAGACCTGGGCGCGGGTCTTCCCTATCTGCTCTAATTTCGTGGTTCTCTAACTTCCTGGTGCTGGGACCCATGAATACAATTCCTGTGTTATGCTGTGGTGCCCCCCCAACCATAAAATTATTTTCACTACCACTTCATAACTGTAATTTTGCTACTGTTACGAATCGTCCTGGAAATATCTGACACACAGCATAGGCGACCCCTGTGAAACAGGCATACGACCCCCACCCCCAAAGGAGTTGTGGCTCAAGGTCGAGAACCACTGTTCTAACTGTAAACCTCAGGCTTGAGCACATCGCTCTGCTCCTAAACTCCAGCTCTACTGAGACATGATTGGCGCGTCAGAACGGTGTGCTACAGAATACAACCTGATGCTCTGGTGTTGATACGCATGGTGAAATGACTGCCATTGTCAAACTATTAGGTTCCCATCATCTCACCTCACTGTTGGGGTTCAGACCTTCTTAGTGTGCTACAAACGATAGGACACCGCATTATTAACCACGAGCACCGCTAGGACCCTTGATCTCTGGGCTCACTCTCGCTGCAGGCTTGAGACTCTGTGCCCTTGGCTCAACACGGCCCCCGCCCCACTTCCCCTTCTCATTGGATGCATTTGACAATGGCATCAGGAGTAGTGAGTAGGACCCTTCTGAGGTGTAGGAAATGGTGCTTGACACAGGCTACGTATCCAGTAGGTGGTGTCGCTGTGTCATTGCCTGCATCACCCGGTGCTGTGCCTTGGTTACAGTCTCCATGGTGATTGCAGCCCGTCATTTATCTTCCTGTCTCCATGCTGTCCCTTGCCATTTCCTTCATCTTCCTGTCCCCATCACCTGTCACTGTGCGTTGGACAAAGAAGGACAAAGGCTGCGTTAACCTGAACTCCAGAAAGAGCTATATCCGAAAACAACAGACTTTTATTATATTTTGATGCTTAAGAGGTTAACTATCGCTTTTTTTCCCTCTTTTCCTTGAAATATCCTCTCTGACCATTGGCTCCCCAGAGTGGGTGTGGTTTGTGTTTCTGAGCTGTGGGGTGACATCTGCCATGAGTCCTGTGATGAGACGTAGAGGCAGGACACAGACCATAACAGCTGCCACTGGCTTGGGACTTGGGGTGGTTGGTGGTGATGGTGTTTTAGACCCCACACCACCAGAGCAGGGCTTCCGCACAGCCCCACTGGCTCCCGGGATATTCCTCCCGTCATTGCTTCCTCTCAACTCATATTGCCTTCTTGCCTCTCACAGAAATGTCCTCTCAAGGGAGTAAGTACATTAATAAGGAAATTCAAAATGCCGTCCAGGGAGTAAAGGAGATAAAGACCCTCATAGAAAAAACCAATGCGGAGCGCAAGTCACTGCTCAGCAGTTTAGAGGAAGCCAAGAAGAAGAAGGAGGTAGGGACAAGCCTTGACCAGGCCCTGGCTCTCCCTGCTGGAGGGGAGGAAGGAGTGGTGGTGGGCAGATGTCTCCAGGGGTTGCCATGGTGCCCTAGCACAGTCCGTGCAGGGTTTTACTGAAGCTGGGCTAGACCGAGGAAACAGGGAAGGCACATTTGCTTGCGAAAGCTGAGGTCTTGGATCTGGTTTCCTTGCATGTCCGGCCCAGGGCCTGAAGCCCAGGTTCATTTCAATAGATTCGTCTAATGCTTGCCTTGTTGAGGCTAGGGAATGGGCGCAGGCCTGGGTTGGGGTGAATCACAGCGGCGCCTGGCTACTCCCCGCTACTCTTTTCTTGTGTATTCAAAATTACTTTTAACGTGAGAGTGCTTATTGTAATATTTTAAAATTACTGCAGAGGCCTCCTAATTTATCCTTAGTCATACATCCATTCCCACTTCGCCACAGGGGGGAATCCTGAAGCCGTGGATAGAACCAGGCCCTCTAGATATGTCTTTGTGTACCTGCCCATGATAGTGCCAATTTATAAATTATAGCCAGGAAGATATGAACAACAACCACAAAATAGAACAATTATGATCTTACACTGCTGAGAAAGTTATGCATATATATTGTTCTCACTCTCAAAATATCTTCATTCCTCACGGTCCTTGATACTATTTTTAGAATGTGGTTGGCCGTGGGTGGATAAGACCACGAATGATAATTGGGGCTGCTATGGTACCATTAGTTTGTCTTGTCTTCTCCACTTGAGCATCTTGGTAGGCTCTGGTGCACACTCACCCATATGGTAGAATTTGTACACACCTCCATCATTCACACACACTTATTTCCCAGATCTGTATGTAGGTGTGCACATCTGCTGGAAACTAACATCTCTTCAGGCACAGGATTTAAAATTTTTATTTTGGCAAGCCCTGGAGCCAGTAACTGGGCCAGGGGCATGGTAATGAGTTTGATGGTTGAACCGACTTCTGTTTCGATGGCTTCGGTTTGCATGCCAGAGGCCACCACCATAATAGAAAGATGAGACAGGCGTCTTTGGGGAGCTGAGGTGTAAGGGAGAGGTGGGGCCTGAGGAAGAGACTGTCAGGGCAGTGAGTCAGAGAGGTCTGGGAAAGCCTAGGGAGCAGCTGGATCTTGAAGGATGAGAGGCTGCTGAGAGCATGACAGGTGGGCCAGAGAGAAGATGGGGGCACCAGGGCCAGAGAGAAGAGGAGGGCACCAGGACCAGAGGGAAGATGGGGCACCAGGGCCAGAGAGAAGATGGGGGCTGCAGGACCAGAGAGAAGAGGAGGGCACCAGGACCAGAGGGAAGATGGAAGCAGCAGGACCAGAGGGAAGATGGGGGCTGCAGGACCAGAGAGAAGATGGGGGCTGCAGGACCAGAGAGAAGAGGAGGGCACCAGGACCAGAGGGAAGATGGAAGCACCAGGACCAGAGGGAAGATGGGGGCTGCAGGACCAGAGGGAAGATGGGGGCTGCAGTAGCACATTGAACATAGCCCAGGGAGGTCTGCCGGGTCTCCGTGTGGCTCACCTGGCCTTGTTTTCTCCATGAAGGATGCTCTAGACGAGACCAGGGATTCTGAAATGAAGCTGAAGGCCTTCCCGGAAGTGTGCAACGAGACCATGATGGCCCTCTGGGAAGAGTGCAAGCCCTGCCTGAAGCAGACTTGCATGAAGTTCTATGCACGTGTCTGCAGAAGTGGCTCTGGTCTCGTTGGGCGCCAGGTGAGAAGGAGACATGGGCCTGGCCTGGGTTCTGAGTGGGGCATGTGGGGAATCCCTGAAACAGGCCTCATTCCATGTGCTGGGTACAGGTGATTAGCACTGCTTGACGACTTGCCTCACTAGTATCATGGTTGATTGGTGATGTCTGACATGAGTGCAGATGTTGGAAAAAAAAAAACCATTATAGGTGTGGTTGCCAGGTACCATCTCCCAGGAGACCTTTAACGAGCTGGGTAAAATGGCCTTACAGTATGGCAGAATCCTGTGTTCAACTAGGAAGAAGGAATTAAGAATATTTAGTATATTCACGTTGATTCTATCCCTACCTGTGAGCTTCACAAGGTTGGGACCTTGTAAAATGCACCGTTTCCTGGAGTTTGACCAGCTAAGCAGGAGGGGCTGTCCCCTAGGGTCCAAGATCACAGGGGCTCAGGGTGAGCCTCTGAGTGTCGCGGTGAGAGGGAGATGCAGTGACTCTAGTTGTCAGGATATCCAGGAGCCAGAGGAGTGGGGAGCTGGGTCACCTGCTGCGTGATCAGAACGCAGGATGGAGGCCACACCCCCTTACTGGGCTTCTCTGGGTCCCAGCTGGAGGAGTTTCTGAACCAGAGTTCACCCTTCTACTTCTGGATGAACGGTGACCGTATTGACTCCCTCATGGAGAGTGACCGACAGCAGAGCCAAGCCCTCGACGCCATGCAGGACAGATTTACCCGGGCGTCTGGCATCATGGACACGCTTTTCCAGGACCGCTTCTTCACCCACGAGCTGCAGGACAGCCACTATCTCTCACCCTTCGGCTTCCCCTCACACAGGAGACCTCATTTCTTATACCCCAAGTCCCGCTTAGTCCGTAGTCTCCTGCCTCTCTCCCACTTTGGGCCCCTGAGCTTCCACGACATGTTCCAGCCTTTCTTCGATATGATCCACCAGGCTCAACAGGCCATGGACATCCAGTTCCACAGCCCAGCCTTCCAGTTCCCCGACATGGATCTCTTAAGAGGTCAGAAAATGCTTGCTTGCTTTCCCAGCAGGAGTGGGAACCTTCCAAATGTTAAGGCTCTTCCAGGGCTTGGCATGTGCCATGTTTATGTTCCTAGAAGCCCCCTAGGCTGGCATTCTCTTCATTTACAGGGCAAAGGAACAAGGATGGGGGTAAAGCAATGTAGACGACATAGTGGCGTCCAGTTCAATTTAGCACTGCAGTGGTTGGAGACTGTGTTCTTTGTAGCCAACTCAGGGTGTGACCTGGGCCGTGCCTCCTGCCGGGCCTCAGCTTCTTTCTTAGGAGCTCTTGAGGTGTGGTGTGGGAAGCCTGCCCTTCCATGCAATGAACTGTATCACAGCCTTGATCACCCTTAAACAAGAGGCTCGTGGCTGTGGCCTTAGCATGCAATGTCTGTAAGGATGAAATGTAACACGAACACAAGAAGCCAGTGTCTGAGGAGCAATATTCTTCATCAGGGCCCTGTGTCCTGGCACCATTATGTGGTTTGCACTGTGGGGCTTGATGGCCGGTTAGGGAGAACCACCAGCCAAGGAGGCTGCAGAACAGAGTGACCTGTGGTGCCGAAGGCATGCAGCTGAGGGAACGTGGCAGGAGAGATGGAGACGGTGGGAACACAAGCTGTACCCGCTGAGGAGCCATGGGGATATCCTCAGGGAGCCACAAAGAAGTTCACATGCTTAGGCAAACAATCACCCGCATCTTCCCCGACCACAGGGCTGAGCAGAGAGGTGCGGGGAGTGTTATGTCGGGTGGGCTCCCGACATTCCAAAGTGCTGTGTGCCTCAGGCTGCCTCTTTCTCCCCTCATGTATGTGCAGAAGGTGAAGACGACCGTGCAGTGTGCAAGGAGATACGCCACAACTCCACAGGATGTCTGAAGATGAAGGGCCAGTGCGAGAAATGCCAGGAGATCTTGTCCGTGGGTGAGTGGGCGACCGGTCTCTGACTTTGCGCTGGGGTCATCTGACTTTGGGTCACTAGTGACTGACTCACTGGTGCTGGCCTTCTTCAGAGACTAGCTCTCTGTCTGTGAGCAGCGTTCCCAGGGAGGGTCCTCACCCTGGCGCACAGCCCGCTGTCCTCATGTCGAGAGTTAGGGTTGTTATTTGGAAGCTGGCATAGAACCCAGTGCCTCATTCTACCTCTGAGCCACACCCACCATACTTCGAATCAAGTTCAGATGCAGATTGTTCTAACATAGATGAGGTACATCTGAGGCACTTGCCGCCTTGGCAGCCCATGGTAAACCTGCAGTCCACGGTAGGTGTTGTGGTGGAATTTGACTATAGCTATCAGCAATCCACAGCCCATTCTCCTGGTTGCTTTGTCCGCAGTGCCAAGCCTAGTAGACCTTGTTTTTTTTTTTTTCCCCACTTCATATTGTGAAATCTTAGATGACATGCAGTTTTGTTTAACGAGCACTGTTGTAAACACTTCGCAGATGCTTGTTCACCCTTGAGAATGACCTTGTGAGTTCTTTCTATCTTGCAGAATGGCTAAGTGACTTGCCTAAGATTAGGAGACACAAGACGTCTCCCTTATGCTGTGCTCGTGAACATAACCCTGGGGTTTCTCCCTGGGAACCCTGAGCTATGTGACAGTGGTCTTTGCAATCCTGGTCATGTTCTTTTTGGCGGATTAGCCCCTCAGAAGAGGAAATATGTTCCTTCAGTAGTTCCCCAGGCAACCTGGGTATGGTGGTATCCCCCCACCCAATAATTCCAGTACTTAGGAGGCTGAGGTAGGATGATGGTGAGTTCAAGGCCAGTCTTGGCTACATAGTGAGATTCTGTCTCAAAGAAAACAAAACAAAACATAAGCAGAATCAAAACTGTTTCTTGCAGTTTTGTAGGGTCTGGCTGTCGATCCCATGCCCCTGCTCTGAGCCCACTCTTTACAGTGGTCCCCTGTCTTTGCAGCACACCCTGCTTGGATCACAAAGGGTTAATCTTCCTTATCAACCCTTTTTCCCCGTTACTTCATACCTGTGGTTGGCCAGGACAGGCCTTCAGAGTCTGGTTAAATATTCCTCGCCTCCCTCCTGCGATGTCAGGAGCCCATGCAAACAAACATTAGAGTTTTTCAAAGGTTATGGTGTGAAATTTTAGACAGATATCTGGCCCACCCTTGCAGACTTTCCCCAGTAAGCTGTCAGGATAGTTGAATGACAGAGAGCCTGACCACAAAGAAGCCAGTCACCTTATAGACTGGCTCTCTGACATCAGACTTAGCGATCCTAGACCACACTCTGCCACCCCTTAGCTTGTTCACGGTGCTTACCGGGACCTCTAGCCTGGGACGTCTTGATTTGCCCTGTGGGGCGGACCTTTGCAATGCTGAGTGTTTAACAGCATCTTTGGCTTCCACCTGCCAGATGCCAGCAGCCACCCTCCCTCCGCTGTGACAATCAGAAATATCTTCAGAACTTCCAGAATGCCCCCTGGTTGGTAGCATGGCGCCAGGTTGAGAACCGCCGTTCGACACTGTTAGCCCCTTGAGGACTTTTCCTTGTTTGGGATATTTAGTAGTAAGAACATTTGGGTTATTCCTCGAAACTTTCTCCTCAACCTGGCTTCCTGTCTCTAATCCTGTTTCTTGCCCCACACAGCATTCTATCTTATTTCAGTATAATAATTACAGCTGCACACAGGGCCCAGGAGGCTTTCTCTCTCTTTGTTTTCATATGGCCACTCCTAGATGTTTTAAAAATAGTGAAGGGGTGGGGAAAACTGGTTTTCAGATGACATGGGCACTTTCTAGGTCCTAGAAGCCTGACATCTGCAGGGCACTCAAGGACCAGAAAGGAAGATGGAAATTTTTCTCTTCTCTGCAGGAGCCCCCTGGCCAGCTATGGGTGGACAAGGGCAGGCAATGACCTACCCCCAGGCACCAAACGTCTGTGTTTTGTAGCTTATGGGTCTGACTGGCTCTTGTAAAGAACCAGAATTTCCAAATCTCTCAAAAATGCTCAAAAACAAGCTTGGCGAATATTCTCGAACCATAGTCTCAAGAGGAGGAAGAGCCTAGGTTGAGGAGTTGAAGATGTGGGCTCAATCCTAGTTCCACGAATTGTTTCTCCTATCAATTCAGGCCAGCTTTTAACTTCTGGAAGCCTGTTTCGTTACTGGTAAAACCAGAATTTGGATGCTTAGGCCACACCAAGTGTCCTTTGAGAGAAAAGGACACTTGGCGCACCTGATGTGTGTCTGGCACACAGCAGGTGCACTCTGAAGTGTCCAGTGCACAGCAGTTTCCTCTTGTTTGGAAATGACTCCTGGGAGGAATTAAGGCCGCCAGGGTAGCTCCAGGTCTGAAAATACGGAGCAGCGGACATTGGTGCTGCCCAGAGCGTGGTCCGCAGCTCAGGGACAAATCACCAAGACTGGTCATGTCTGCCACCCAGAGAGGACTCGGTTGTGCCGCTCCAGCACAGCACAGCCGCCACTGCTTCCCAAAGCACGAAGGGAACAGGGCCTTGATGCCCATTTTGGGGAGAGCAGTTTTGTGGGAGTCATAAGAACTGGTTTGTGGCCCCTCTACTCAACAGGAGCTCTGCCTGCTTCAGGCTCCAGCTGCAGCAGCCGGTTCCCAGTGACATTTTCATGGCCCTTTGACTTTTCGCTTCACGCTTCTGTTCCTTTCTCCTCTGAACAGACTGTTCGGCCAACAACCCCGCGCAGGCTCACCTGCGCCAAGAGCTGAACGACTCCCTTCAGCTGGCCGAGAGGTTGACCCAGCGGTACAACGAGCTGCTTCATTCGCTCCAGACCAAGATGCTCAACACCTCGTCCCTGCTGGAGCAGCTGAACGAGCAGTTCAACTGGGTGTCCCAGCTGGCTAACCTCACACAGGGCGAAGACGAGTACTACCTCCGCGTCTCCACAGTGAGTTGGGTTCCAGTCACGTGCCCAGGCTAGGGCCCACGTGTGGTCTAGAGATGACGTGTGCCTCACAGAGGTGGAATGGGACAAAGGTACCACACAAGAGTACCTCTGATTTCCACTGGCAAGGACTAGGGAAATCCTAGGCATACTTTAACATGGAAATGCCTTCACTCTCTGAGGGCAAAATATCCAAGTCCGATTTCCAAGAAAAGGAAAGTGAGGTTTCGTGGCTTACTAAAAATGAGGAACTTTGGACAACTTCCCCGGGTCACTGACCCGTCAGCTTGACTGTAGAGCAGCTTCCTTACCCTGGGCTGCGTTAAGTAGCACATGAATTGGTTCATTGTCAGCCGGTAAGAATAGCTTCCTTTAGTGCTAGGAGACCCCGTCTCCCCGTTTTGACCACAGACTGGCTAATATTTGTACAAGCAAATGTTGGGGCCAGACATGCTTTCAGCCAGCATTGAGGAAACTGAGCTAGAAGGGTGGCAAGCCTCAGGACAGGCTGGACTATGGAGTGAGACCCCGTGTCAAAGCAAAAACAAAAAAAGAGACAAGATAACAAGAAAACATTTTTGAAAATCAAGTTTCCGGAGTGCCTGCTCAGTTGGTGGTTTTCAAATGGCCTCTGTCCTTTCAGATTGGGCTATTTTTGCTCTGAATTGCCTAGACATCTTGACTAGGGGCAGATAGCAGAAGACCTGTATTTGGTTGAAGAGGGCAAAGAGAAGATCCATATCCTTCGGCAAAGAAGGGCACACGCTAGCCATCGTGTCCAGGTGTCTCATTTGTCTTTCCCTGCCTAGGTGACAACCCACTCCTCTGACAGAGACGTCCCCTCCCGTGTCACCGAGGTGGTGGTGAAGCTCTTTGACTCTGACCCCATCACAGTGGTGTTGCCAGAAGAAGTCTCTAGGGATAACCCTAAGTTTATGGACACAGTGGCGGAGAAAGCCCTGCAGGAATACCGCAAGAAAAGCCGGTAAGTAGGTAGCCTTTCTGTGACCCCGAGGGGCCGATAGACAAATGTCTCTGAGACCCTGGGAGGCTGGAAAGTCCTCAGGAGTCCAGACAAAGGAGCAGAATGTACGCTCTGGGCACAGTGCCTATCCCTGTGGCTGGAGCCCATGGGTAAGCTAGGAAAACCCTGGGGATTTTCCTTTCTTTGCTCTGGGAAATGTTTTTCCTTGGAGGTAAGACTGTGGGTGCTGGTAGCTGTTTCTTAGGGGGGAAGATTAATTCCCTTCTCCTCTCCTTTTCCTTCCAGAGTGGAATGAAACAGAAGCATTGCTTTCCTATATGTGGGGGCCTCTAGGAGTGAAGCCCCCCCCCAACTCCCTGAGGTTGCCACAGACCCCTCGCGAGCTCTGCACGTCTCCACGAGTCGGCCTCCACCCCAGCAGCCTTCCTCTGGGTTCTGCACTCTAATGCCTGCACTTGCTGCTCCTGGGAAGAACTCCCCCACGCAACTAATCCAATAAAGCCGCCTTGTGATCTGTTGCCTGGCCTGTTTCCGTACTTGATTTTCCTGCCGGCTGCGCGCCTTGGTTGGGTATGGGGAAGGAACAAAGAAACAGATGGGTCAGTTGGTAAAGTGCTCACACAAACATGAGTTTGGTAAAGTCTGGCATGGTTGTGGTGGCACACACTTGTAGCCTCGGCGTGGTCAAGAGGGCCTGGAACTTGCCGGTGGGCCCGTTTCCCCTGCTCAGTGAGTGGCAGGTCCCAGTGAAAGATCTTGTCTCAAACACATGGGTAGGAAGAGACCAGAGAAGCAACACCCGAGATTGTAAAGGACCCACCAGACAGCAGAGGGTAAAGAATATTCATCATGGCATTTAGGGGTGGGGGACTTCTGGCTTTGAACCGGAGAGGCACGTTCCAATAAGCCACTGAGGCGAATTCCTGAAGCTGGAAACTTTGTTTCCCTTACAGCACTGTCCCTGTGTCCTGACAGGGCTGGGGCAGTCTCCCAGAGAATGCACTGGAAATCAAGGCAAAAAGAGCTGCCCATAGGACACACAGGTGCTTTAAGGTGTGGCTCTGGAGGCCAAACGAAGAGGCAGTTTCTTTTTATTTGTAAAAACTTGGAACCCTGGGACACTTTCGGGACCATGGTGGTCTCTGATCACTGCCTCTCCATACAATCTTTGCCTCTTTATTGGGTGTTTCTCTGCTCCAGTGGTTTTAAGTTCATTTCTCCACAGTTTGGGCTGAGTTGTAGGTCAGCTGCAGTACCAGGTGGTGCCAGCAGGTGATGCTGACCAGCTATCGTCTGCATCTCCATTGCCCACATCCAGTTTGTTAGTTACTTGCCCGTTTCTCAGGCCATTGGGAGTAACACTGTGGAAGCGACAGGGGCCATTGGTTTGCAGTCCTGAGGCTAGGAAATAGGTTCAGAGACCAAGGGGCTTCCCTGTGGTCTTATGGATGCCGAGGCTTCTAGCTCAGGGTCCTGTGTAGATGTAGCCTGGCTAGGTGTTTTCTGGAAGAACTCGGTCAATCCAGGATGCACAGCTCAGTGACTTACGGTCCACCTCTGGTCCAGCTGTAAGTGGATGAGGGTTCGTCAGGCTTGGTATGGGGTTGTCACAGGTTGGGATACCTCACTTCTAAATCTGAAGCCAGCTACGATTTGCAGAGCTCGGTGTCCGTTCCTTTCTGAGATATTCAAGGTCAGCTTTTTGTTTGGGCCATGGCAGGCACACACATTAGGTTTAGATTTTCTCCTGGGGACAGTCACTGGGATAGCTTCAGACTCAGTTCAGCCTGCCCTCGCTTGTACCGGCACCCAGGGGAGTAACGACCATGTCTTGAGTTGGCACCAGAGCCACTCTGGGACCTCATCTTTGCCTCAGTCTCTCTGAGTATCCTAAGGCCCATCACAGGATGGGGGTGACTGGAGGGTCACGTTTCCAATCTTTGCCAATGATGACATTGGCAAATGTGACATCTTTGCCAATGATGTTGTATGTGTAAGGCCACACATACATGCTGACACTGTCCCAGGAATGGGCATGTTTCTCACATCAGCAGATAAAAGGACCTAAAGACAGGAGCTAGTTCTTTGAAACCGGCCCGTGATGACCTTGACAGCCATGAACATAACACGATACTGGCTGTGTGAAGACATCCTGTGTCTAGAAACACATGTCAAGAACATGAAACCGACAAACATAGGTGACTCCCTTTTGGAATTTTCTGGCAATGTCTGGGCTTCCCTTGCCCTCTGAAAGGTCCTGTCTCGTGGAGCTGGCATCAAGACAAGGCTGATATCAACAGCTCGGATGTTTAGTGACCTTTGCTCCACATTGCCTGGTGATGTTGCCCCTCTTTGTAGATTCCCATTCCAAAGTCTCCTTGGCCTGTGTGGTTAGGCTCTTTAGAAGGATTTTTCTGGCTTCCAATCCACTATTCTTGTTATAGAACCCTTCTTGGAAAAGACCTCAGGCAGGGGCCTTACTTACGGAGACCAGGAAAGCTCACTTCTAAATCTGAAGCCAGCTACGATTTGCAGAGCTCGGTGTCCGTTCCTTTCTGAGACATTCAAGGTTAGCTTTTTGCTTGGGCCATGGCAGGGACACACTCCTGGGGACAGTCACTGGGATAGCTTCAGACTCAGTCCAGAGACCTACAAGAGGCTACCATGGAATGACCAGAGAGGTCCCTTCATGAGCTGTGTGTTCTCTCGGTTGATGTGCTTTGACAGCCCTCCCCAGCCAGCGCTACCAGTCTGCTTTCCTGTCAGGTCACCATGTCTTATCCAAGATTCCAAGGTGACAGAGTCGATCCATTCTCTAGTATCAGTTACTTTCTGTTGCTGTGAGGAAAATACCCCAACAGCAGCAACCCGAGAAAGAACTGCCAGTCCAGACACAGCCCAGTGAAGCTTCATCTCCGAACAGTTCCAAAACCGTCCCCAAATGTCCCCACCAGCTGGAGACCAAGTGCTCAGACATGGGAGCCTGTGGGGGCGTTGGACATTTGGGTCACCATGTCGGTGGCCTGGCCGACTTGTCTAAGTTTGTCCTATCCTGAGTCAAAGATCCTAGGGCATAAGGGCCACTTGTCTGCACCCTTTAAGTATATTGGGGTTTGACAAGAACCTCAGAATAATGAGCTGGTGGCTGCATCCCATGGGAGCCCCAGAGCTCACCAGGGCCCCTCTTTTTCTCAGCCGCATACCTCAGGAGTATGGAGACAAGTGGAGAGGTGGTTGTTCATCTCCCCCCAGATTCAGCTTGGAGAGCTGCCTCTGTGCTGTGATCCTAATTCCCGCTCCCACCCTGGGAGGGCACTGGTCCTCATCGTCCAACTTGATTCTAATTTCTTGCATGCTCTAGTGATTACTGCCCACTTGTTAGAGTCCAGGCTCAGCAGACAGGAACGGGCCCACATCTCAGTACCCATGAGTTCCCACATCCAGACAGGAGGTTAGCCTTTGCCCCCAGGGGCATGGATGAGCTGCTTCCTGATTGGGGTTCAGCTGATGGGGAGGCAGCTGCAGACAGGACTCAGCCAATGGGAACTTGGACCAGAAGAAACAGAAGAAAGATGGAAGGAGGGAGGAAAGGGGGATCTAGGCCAGCAATGCCCTTGGGAGCTCAGCATCCCTCAGTATCAAAAGGATGATGCCATGGCCGTCTTCTGAATGGATATACCCTGCAGCAGTCAGAAGACACCAGCTCAAAGAAAAGAGATTACATTGCTCAGAGGCCAAAGCCCCTAAGGATATGCAGGTGTTCCGGCAGCGAGAACGTGTATTTCCAGAACACTGGGTTGACTGAGCAACCTGGGAATTGAAGAATTAAGGAACTTGGAGGTTTCAGGGATAAGTCACTGGACTGAGTCCTTCCCTTACTGCCTCTGTGTCTGGAATAGACTGCTCAACCCTTAAATAGAGTTTAAGGGTTGAATGTAAACCCTCTAAAATACACACTGTAAAGGGTGCTCCTGTCTCCAGCAGCAGGGGTGCTCGGCCCAAGCTGCTACTTGAGCACAGCCTCTTCTGGAGAAGAAATTATTTTTAAGGATGAGTCAGCATGGAGCGAGTTTGGAATCGAGTTAGTAAAGTTCTGGACTTGGTAAGACGACAATGCAGGCTTTAAGTGTGGGCATGGAGACACACACACACACACACAGACAGACACACTTAAGGGCAGGACATTTGAGGAAGTGAGGGCTTCTCAAGGGTTTGGAGTCATTGGGATTTTGGATAGCCCCCTTTATGAGCAAACTTAATGGAAGGGTGATTATTTATGAATTAAAGTGAGGTAGGTGGGGGATTCTATGTGTGGTTTTTCCCAGAATGGGGTTCACTGTTTTTGGTCCATTATGGGGTTTTCCAGATGTGTTATGACATCAGATGAATAATGGGGGAGACAATCTTGCCAGGCCAGTGAGGGCAAGCTGCCATTATAGCGGAGCCAAGGACAGTCAATGAGCGTGTTGCTCAGTCATGCTGACCCAGCTGGGTTTGGGTTGTCTTATTCATTGATGGAGAGATACAGGATGTTTCACTATCAGACAGTTGTTTTTTTTATTTTTCTTTAAGTGACAAGCAGTTGGCCTTTTCATCCCTGCCTAAGCAGCCTGTCCCCTGTCACTTTAGCTGAAGCATTTAAAGACACTGTCTTTTGCAGCTTGCTCTGAGATACTGATGTTTCTTCTCTTCCCCGAGCCTCCTCTTTTGTGGAAGGGCAGGAGAGGGGTGATTTAGGCCTGGTAATTTCCAATGCCTCAGAGCTTAGTTTGATATTTTTTCTAAAAACATTTTTCCTTGTATGTATACATGTGTGTATTTTCACACGAGTGCAGCTACCCAGTGTCCAGAAGAGGGAGCTAGAGCTATTGGTGCTCATAAGTCTCTTTGACCATGTGCTGGGGATTAAACTAGGGTCTGATATAAGATCAGTGTACGCTGTTAAATTCTTGAGTCATCTCTCTCCAGCCCCACATTTACTCTCGTTGGTCCCTCCAATCCTTTCTAGAGGCTTCGAGAGAAAAACAACCAGTGGATACCTCAATAGCAATGTTGGACTTAGGTGCGGGTGATCTCAGTTGTCAAGGCCACTCTGAGGGCTGAAAACTCTGGCTGGAGTTAGGGTGGACTCTACAGCCCCCAAATTTCCCCTAATAGGCCTGTTTAACCTTTTGGCTGGTCAACTTGGCACTATCATCTACGAAGCTCACACACGAGAAATAGGCAATCAAGTTAAAAAAATCGAAGCTTGGACTATCAGAGGGGCCCCTGGCAGTAGGACCAGGATCTATCCCTGGTGCATGAGCTAACTTGTTGGAGTCCATTTCCTGTGGTGGGATGCCATGCAGCGGGGAGGGGCTTGGTCCTGCCCGGACTTAATGTGCCAGGTTCTGTTGACTCCCCATCAGAGCCCTTACCTGTCATGAGGAGTAAATGGAGGGTGGTCTGGAAGGGAGGTGGGGGGTCGGGGAGGGAGGAGGAGTGGGGAGGAGAACTGTGGTTGAAATGGAAAATGAAATAAAAAAAATAAATTAAAAAATAATTTTAAAACTATAGTATTTAAAGCATGCTTCTACATTAAACTATGCGTTATTGTTGATACTAAGAGTGTCAGGCCATGGCCTCCATATTGACAGGGATGCTGAATGACTTTTTACGCGTTCGGTGGCCTGTGTGCATTTGCGGTAGAGAATCGTCTACCGGAGTCCTTTGCCCCTTTGCTGATCTGGCGGTTCCGTTGGTAAGTACGTTTTGCACTTTAGCTCTTTACGAGATAAAGAATTAATATAAACTTCTCAAGGCAGAACAATATCTTCAGAGTCTTTTAATTTTTACAAAGCAGCTGGAGAATCTTGGTTCTCCAAGGAACACTCTAGAAAGGTCACAGAGCAAACTGAAATCACCCTTGTGAAGGGGAAGGTGAGAACAGTACCCAGGGAAAACCATGGTGAGACCCCTGCTTTTAAGACCTGTCTCTGAGGCGATGGGAGAGAAACACACAGAAGAGGTGAGGAACGCTGAAAGAGGCACTGTGAGCTGGGGCCAGGCACGGCAGGCCAGCGGGACCTGTCTGGAAGATGGTTTGCCCAGGACCAGACAGTCTCTGGGCATCCAGAAGAGCTTTTAAACATAAAAGAATGCAGAGGATGCTCCATGCCAGCCCTGTGCTAAAACTCTCCCTAAGGGATTCCTTCTGGAGAGGGCTGGGGAACTTCAGGCCTCAGGAAACTCACTGCACCTGGCTGACAGAGCCTAGGAATGACCAAATCCCCAGCCTGTGGTATTCACGGGTGTGCAACAGGAACTTGAGTGAGAGGCAGCCTCTTGCCTGGGGTGCTTTGACGATGGTGGAGAAAGGAGCAGAGAGGCCCCACCCCGAGCCCAGCCCTTCTGTGTGGTCAGGAGAGGAGGTCGGCCCCCACTGTGCCTGTGGGTCCCTGTTCTATCCCCCCCCCCCCCCCAAAGGTCGCAGGACCGTGAGGGGTGAGGGTGGCTTCTGCTACTCCTGTTTTAGTAGAACACCTTCTCCAGGTACGGATTCAAGAACATTCCAGTGGGGTCCAGCTTCTCGCGGATGTCACAGAACTTTCGAAAGGCGGGGTACATTTTCTCAAAGTCCTTCCTGGTGCAATTGTGGGCCTGTGGAAGCAAGCAGACGCAGTAGACTTCGTCTTAACAGAGCTGGCAGGCTACGCTACATACAGGCCAGGACCCAACGTCTCCGAGCCTTATGACACTGCTCCCCCACCTTCTGCACACAGTACAGACTTCCAGACAGAAAGAAAGGGGTCTGGAAAGTAAAGCTGAAGGAATTTAGAATTCATCACTGGTCCCCTCATCCCATAACACCATGGAGGTCCTGGCTCTGGTCCCACCATCGCACAGGTCTTCTCTTTCCTATCAGTTAAATGGACACACAGATCCTTATCCCGTTCACAAGCGCCACAGGAAAATCCTATAAAGTGAAGGAAGTTTCTATGAAAATCCCCAAGGGCCCCTTTACTAGCTCAGAGTAATGGAGAGGAGCGGCGCCCTCTGGTGGAAGCAAAGCGCATAGCAGCAGCCCCGTGGCGACGGGTGCCGAAGAGTTACCTTTGCCCAGTGGGGCCTGCCTCCAAACTTCTTCATGATGGTCTCATAAGCCTGCCAGTAGTCCAGCCGAGGCACATCCTTGCCATAGGGCCTAGGGCAGAGAAAAGATGGTTAGCCAGCCTTCCCTGTCTCATGAGGTGCCTCTCTTGCCTCTGGTGCATTCCCAGCAGCCTGCCCTAATCCGGCAGGTGACTGGAGTTCCGACTGGCCCTCCCTGCAGGACAGCACAGACAGGGCAAGCACCTGAAGGCTTCTGCTCATGGCGCATCCCCAAGGGATCCCCAAAACTTTGTCCCCTTTGTGTATTCAACAGCTGGTACCTGGATATGACTGTGAGTTTACTCTTGGCCAGAGACCCTAAGGTAATGGAGCTGAAAATTTTCTTCTATCCTGCCTGGCCTTTGCTTTACACAGGTTAGCTACCATAGTATCAAAGAGAGACAGTGTAATGTACAGGCAGAAAGTCTGACCACAGCAGGGGTGTGCAGAGGGCATGCCAGCCAGGTTTGCACGGGGTGACATTCATTGTGACAAAATTGCTAATGGTATCGCACACATATAGTATTCACATCTACAATACTTACACACAATACTTAAACACACATAGTAGTCACACAGCCAGTATTCACACATGATTTACATAATTCACATGATCTTTGTGCAGCACCCATACACACCAGTCATATACAATACCCATACACATCACACACTCTCTCTCACACACACACACACACACACACACACACACACACACACACACACACACACAGCTAGTGCTTTGGAATCCCTGGACGACCTCATCCATGTCTGGAAAGCATGGCCATGTAACCTAATGAATGTCTCCTGCCCAGCAACACAGCCCCAAAGTGACTGGTCCCCAAAGCTGACTTCAGTGCTAGCATCGAACACGCACCTTCAGATGCATTCCTGGCAACTCTCACTTCTGCGTTTGAACTCAAGGAGCGAGGAAAGGAGACATACAGACAGCAAGAGCACCCCATGAGCATCGCCATAGCCATGTCCTCTCTGAACTAGATAGACTACCATTCCTTCACTGTGCCATTCAGAGCTCTTGTGGCTCCCTAAGAACTGTGACATCAGTTGTCCCTGGCTTTGAAATGATTGGGGACCTTTTACATGGGGAAGGAAGACCCTAGAAAGATCAGGACCACTCTTTGGCAAAGCCAGCGAAGGCCTGTGGAGGAAGCAGGGCAGGAGGTAGGTGGGTGGCAGACGAGGAATACATCTTAGCAAGGAACCAGGAAGGACAAATTCCTCCACATGTCTCCTGTTGGCTGAAAAGAGAGGTCAGCCGTGGGCTTGGGTTCAGTCACTGCGATTACAGATACATCCCAACATCAGGTTAATGTCTCCCCCACTGACTGAACTTAAACCAGCTTCAGAACTGGTCTCAGTATAGCACGGCTGCCAGGCCAGCAGAAAGCTTACCGACTTGGGCACCTGAGCTGGGATGGATTGCTCTTTTCCATCACATAGTCCTCATAAATGTTCAGTGTTAACTCACTGTTGGTGCTAGAATACAGGGATGAAGCCCAGGCTGGAAGTGGTACATAGCCCAAGAGTCTACAGGGAGGGAGTAGTATAAGAAGAACTCGAAGGAGTGAGATGCCACTTCCTGCAGCTAAAATCACTGCAATCTCCTGGTAGAGAAGATGGCCTCAGAAACGGGCATGAGAAGACTGAGGGAGGAGAGGAATCCCTTTACATGAGGGGACAGCTCCCTCTACCCCACGCCCTGCAGGGCCCTGTCACCTGTACATGATGATGTTCATGTAGCAGCTGTCTCTCTGGAAGCAGGGGCTCAGCAGGATCTCATCACCTCTGGTGAAGCGCACCTCCACGGGGAAGTGGGCTACCACATGGGGGTGGGCCTCCAGCATGGCCTTCAGCTCCAGCAGGGCCTCCTTGGTCTTCTCCCTGCCCAGGAGAGACCCCAGAGTAAGAAGGCACTGCCCCAGTCCCCTTCCATGGCTCCATACAGGGCTTCTGGGGATTTTCAGCCCAGGCAATAGGGACTCCCAGCTCTAGAGGGTCCTGCTTTTCATAGTAGGCCTGGGGGCGTGCCCTACCTGGGGATGGCCCAGTCTTGGACATGCTGCTTGAAGCGACACTCATAGGTGAAGATCTTGTGGCTGAGGTTGCTGCTCTTCTTCTTGTGGCTGAACAGCAGCCAGAAGAAGAAGCGGTTGATCCAGCCCACGAGGAATGGCCAATAGGTGCTGGAAGGGACAGGGCAGAGAGGTGGAGTGTGTGTGTGAGCAATTACTGTGTGTCAGCTGTGGGCTGAGCTCTTTCCACACCAGGCCCTCACTCCTCACTTCTACTCTCCTAGTGGCCTTGCTGGATACAGGTTGAGCCAGTATGGTGTTGGTCTCCTACCACCAGCCCTTAAGACTATGTGCAGGATCTTGTCACTTCATACCACGCAAAAACAGAGTTCTATGTCTCAAAGCCTTATGGGATAGCCAGGTCAAGGCGGAGTGTGGTTTTAATTTTGGCAGGTGCCTGCCAGGTTTAGTTCCATAAAGAATGTGCTGTTCGCTCTCCATCTACACCCTGGGAACCGTGATTCAATGCTGCCAAGAGAAAGCAGCTAAAAGGGGCCAGTGTCTTGGGAGAGGGTCTTGGGCTAGACACTTGTCCCTAGACACAATGCTGGGAGTTCCCCGGGGGACTATAGAAAGAGAGCTCAGTGCTTCCTGGGCCAAGACACAACTGCCTCTCAGCTTTTGGCTCTAGAAAGTTCACCATGCCATTGTTTTCAAGATCTACACACACACACACACACACACACACACACACACACACACACGCGCGCACATGCACGCTGGATTGCTCTTTGGCTGGTGGTGCATTCAAGAAACAATTAGATCACGAGGTGGGTGCTGCCTTCTTAGTGAGTTGACACACCATCAGGGAGTTCTCAGTTGTGTGGTCTCTCAGGAGATAGGGCTCAGGTGGGAGGAATTAGGTCACTAGGAGTGTGCCTCTGAATGTGTATCTACCCACCGACCTTTCCTTTCTCTGCTTCCTGCCTGCTGTGAGATGGTCAGTCCTCACCATGAGTCTCTGCCTCAGCCCCACAGCAGGGACATCAATGATCATGGACTGGGACCTCTGAACTCATGAGCCTAAATAAGCCTCCCTTCCTTTAAGATGACATTCTCAGGTGTGTTGTCACAGCAACAAAACACTGATGCTCAGAATCCACTCACCCACCAGACCACCCATCCATCCATCCATCCATCCATCCATCCAAATTATCCATCCATCATCCATCCATCCATCCATCCATCCATCCATCCATCCATCCATCCAAATTGCCCATCCATCTGTCCATCCATCCACCAAAATGCCCATTCATCAATCCAAACTGCCTATTTATCCATCCACCGCCCACCAAACCATCAGTCCATCCATCCATCCATCCATCCATCCATCCATCCATCTATCCACCCACCCACCAAACCATCCATCCATCCATCCATTCATCCAAACTGTCTATCCATCCACCAAACCTCCCATCTACCAATCCATCCATCCATCCATCCACCAAATTATCCATCCATCCATCCATCCATCCATCCATTCATATTTGTTGATCCACCAAACCATCCATCCATCCAAACTGCTCATCATCCATCCACCCATTCACCCACCCACTCACCCATCCATCCACCAGACTGCCCATCCACCAAACCACCAATTCATCCATCCACCCACCCACCAAACCATCCATCCATCCATCTATCCATCCATCCATACATACATCTGCCAAACCACCCATCCACCACTTTTCCTCTACTCCTGCTGACTTGTTACAGGCACTGCTCATGTGGACTCAACCCTCTCCTCCAGTCCCATATTCCCCTTGCCTTTCCCAGTCCACAGGCTCCCAGCTCCCAGGGTGCCTTACTCTCCTTCAAATCCTGACTTTTGTTGTCCTTAGAATGCACCCAAGCTCTCTATGTGAATCCAGTGTGTAGCCAGGGCTGAAATCATAGCCCTAGACCCAGGAGGCAGACCCAGTTTGCAGGTGTAAAGGCAGGGGCTCTTCTCGTGGCCTGTGTCCTCCACAGCATACAAAAGATGGGATAGAAGTCCCGTGGCATTCCTACCTGATCCAGAGCACGAATTCCAATAGGTAGAGTCCGATGGCACAGTCCCAAAACCAGCTAGATGCAGAGGAGGGGGGCTGGAAGGATAAGTATTAGAGCTAGGCACCAGGGCTCAACTTCTGACTTGTTTATCATGATGTTCCATTAGAAGAATGTTGTGGAATATTATTTTAAGATGTGTTACATTTGTTTATGCTGTGGAATACTTGTTCAGTGATGCAAAGATATCTTGCAATATGCTGTGGAATATTTGTTCAATGATGCAAAGATATCTTGCAGTCTTTTATGTGACATTTGTTTAATTCTTTTTTTTAGATTTATTTATTTATTATGTTTACAACATTCTGCCTCGATGTATGCCCGCACACCAGAGGAGGTAAGCTGTGTTAATTGCCTGTCTAAAACACTGTATTGGTCTAATAAAGAGCTGAACAGCCAATAGGTAGGCAAGACCAAAGATCGGTGGGGATGGCAGGTGGAGAGAATAAATAGGAGGAGAAATTTGGGAAGAAAAGATAAAGGAACAAGGAAAAGAAGGAGAAGCCAGGCAGTGCATGCCTTTAATGCTAGCACTTGGGATGCAGAGGCAGGCAGATCTCAGTGAGTTCATGGCCAGCCTGGTATACAAAGTGAGTTCCAGCACAGCCAGGAAAGTTACAGAGAGAAACCCTGTCTCAAAAAACAAAAAACCAAAAAAAAAAAAAAAAAGAAAAAAAAAAGAAAAAGGAGAGGGGACACCAGGGGCCAGCCGCCCAGCCAGACGTGGAGTAAGGGTGAAAGTAATATATACAGAAGAAAAGGAAAAAGCCCAATCAAGAGGTAGAAGGGATAATTTAAATTAAGAAAAGCTGGCTAGAAACAAAACAAGCCAAGCTTGGGCAGGGCATTCATAAGAAAGAATTAGCCTCCTTGTGATTTATTTGGGAGCTGGGTGGCAGGCAGCCCCTCCCCATAAGAGCAAAGAGTAAGAAGAGTGAAAAACAACCAACTGTAGAAGACATGTCCCAGGAGGGATTAATGTTAGAGGAGGAGGGAGGAAAGTGAGATGACCAGAACAATTGGGAGCCCTTTTTCTCCATGGCAAAGTTAATTTCCACCATGTGGATCCCAGGACTTGAGCTCAGGTCATCAGGCCAGGCTTAACAGTCGCTGTCTTTCCTGGAGATCCTGTGATCCAGGTGTTCAGCAGTCACCTTCACAAACCCCGTACTGTCCCCTACACACAGGAGGATTTGGACACCACTGACATTCATTTTTAAATTATGGCATTTTAAAGGTTCATTTTGTGTGTGTTTATATGTGTACCTGTGCACCTGTGCAGGCCAGAAGCCAATACTGAGCATCTTCTTTAGTCTCTCCATCTTAATTTCTTGAGACAGTCTCACACTGAACCTGGAGCTTACCCAGTAGCTAGACTGACTGGCCACTGAGCCGCAGGATTCCTCCCATCTCTACTTCCCCAGTAGAGATACAGGTGTGTGCTACCACCCAAAGCCTCTTTATATTTATTTTTTCTGGATGCTGGGGATGCTGCAAACATGGGTCCTCATGCTTGCATGGCAAGCACTTTATTAACTGAGCTAACAACACCTCAGCTGGTAAGTGATGGCTTTGTTTGTTGTGGAATAGACTATTACTTTAACTAGGTAAAGATGTGTTATATTTGTTTATGTGACAGACTATTTAACTGGGTAAAGGTGTGTTACATTTGTTTATGCTGCATCTGTTTCATTATGTAAAGATGTGTTTCTGTTTTACCTTGCCTGCCTAAGGTACCTGATTGGTCTGATATAAAGCTGAACAGCCAATAGCTAGGCAGTAGAGGGATAGACGGGGCTGGCAGGCACAGAGAAAAAGTAGGAGGAGGAAGCTAGACTCGAGCGGAGGAGAAGACCAGGAAGACAAAGGAGAAGCCCGGGGCTAGTCAGTCACGGAGTAGGACATACAGAATGAAGGGAAAGTAGAAAAGCTGAGGCAAAATGTAGAAGAGGAGAGACAGGTTAGTTTCAGTTTTTAATAAGAGCTAGTGGGACAAGCATAAGATGTGAGTATTCATAATGAATAATAAGTCTCCGCGTCATGATTTGGGAGCTGGTTGGTGGCCCTAAAGAAAGCCTGCTGCATTTCTTTCCTTCTGCTAAGAAGCCCCATATCTGCAAGGCTGTGACTAAAGGAGACAAAATACGCTTTTTCTTCAACTGAAGTGGAAGAGCGGAAGTGTTAGAGAAGGAAGGATCCTGTGGGCCAGGCCGGCTGTCTCACACTCATCCATCCTGTCTGCTCCTTCATGTACTTCAGTTCTTTCTGTCTCTCTCCCACATCTAGGTTTTGACATGCCGGACCCCATCTTAGCCACCTTCCTTCCCACCTTCACCTGTCTCTTCTTCTCTTTGTGTTCAATGACAAGCCCATTTCCCTAGGCGTCAGGACAACAAATGTCAGCTACCTTGGGATAGATAGGGAGGGTGTGCGGGATGCGGTGAGGATGGACAGTGAGTACGCTAGTAACCAGCAGCCCCCTGCTCCGGGATGCTAGGCCAGGTTGGGCCCGCACTGCGCTTACCTTATTGGTGTGGTCTTGGTAGATGACGCTGACATTCTCACTGTGGGGAAACCAGAGGAAGCGGAAGTATTCTGACTTCTTCAGGTGGCTGTCTAGGTTGTCCAGGACCTGGCACAAGAGGGAAGTAGGGGAGATGATCTTGACTGTCAACTTGATTTGATTGAGAAACACCTGGATTAGTGAAGCCCCCTGAGTGGGTCTAGGCGAGTGTCTTGAGAGATAATTAGATCGTGCTGACTCTACCAAATCAATGAGTCAGGCTCTTTTCTGTTTTTTTTTTTTTTAGTTTTTTTTGAGACAGGTTTTCTAATAATACTGGCTGTTCTATAATTTGTCTTGTAGACCAGGCTGGCCTCAAACTCAGAGATCTGCCTGCTTTTGCCTCCTGAGTGCTGGGATTAAAGGTGTGAGCTGCTGCCACCACCACCACCACCTGCCCAAGCCAAGCTATTGATGGATTCATAATATGAAGATATTATCGGAAGGTCAGAGCTAAGGCATAACTGGTCCCTACCTGTACCCCACTTCCTCTGCGTCCTGCTGTCTACTGTGCTCTCCCTGCTGTGATGGGCAGAACGCCCTGAAACTGTGAGCTTCCTCCTTTAACATGTGCCTAGCACACATTGGTGACCACCATGCAAAAGAAACTGGTACAGGAAGAGGCTCTCAGTCACAGAGAGAAGTCAATAAACCCAAGTCCAGACCTGGGCATGTTTTGGTTTATTTCAAATTGAAGGAAAATACTGAAATTGTCTTAATATTACCAAATAGGAGCTGGGTGTGGTAGCACATGTGTTTAATCCCCGCACTCAGGAGGCAGAGGTAGGTGGATTTCTGTGGGTTTGAGGTCAACCTGATGTATAGAGTGAGTTCCAGGACAGCTAAAGCTGTCTGTTGGTCAAAAGCTCCAGATTAAGCATCAGTACATTCTAGCTGGACTTGGAAGCAGGACAAAAGATTTAACAATGTAGCATGCAAGATTACAACCTCTCTGCTGGAACATGGTCCTAGCTACATACACATCCTTTCCTAGCCTACGATGGTCCTTTTCTCCTTCACCTGTAGGAGCCTCTCTGCAGCTGTTCTCATGGAGGTCAACGATGGCCTCCTGGGATTGATCTGATTCCCTGCAGCATGCTGTGGACACCCATTCCCTGCTGCTTTGGGAACCCCACCTCTCCTCACTAGCTAACCCCTCTGGGCTCTCTCGTCAGTCAAATGCACAGCCTTCAAAGGCTCCTCTTTCACAAAAGCCCCCTTTTGCGGGGTGACGGACCCTCTCATTGATCAGTTTCCCAGGGTTTGACGTTCTCTGCCACTGCCTGACCTGTGTCTACTAGATTCCTATGCTGATTCCCTAACTGACCTTTGCTCCTTAGGATGTGACCATGTTTAGAGACTGGGCCCAGATCTTAGCCTGTGGTGTCTTCCATGGTAATGGAGTCCTGGCATGTCCCCCATAGGACAGGTGCCAGTCAGTGCCTGAGAACAGCTAGTCCTCATGTTTTCCTGGGGCAGATCTCTGCTCAAACCCCTTTCACACCTACAGGTCAGTAAGTCCTGAGGCTCTTCTGGGTCTTAAAGTTCATCATGTTTCTGACCAGTCTCTCTTGGGCCAAGAAAGAAAGGGTATGTGTGTGAAATGAAAATCCCTCTCCCTCAGGACACCAGAGGTCCACGGGAACTGTCAGAGGGCGAGGACCCCTGATTGGGCCCTCCATTTGTTTTCTGAGGCTGGGCAGTGGAGAGCAGAAGGCTAGTACCTCCTTGAGGGTTGAAGGGAAGGAGGTCTCCTGTAGGTGGAACTGGGGCACGCACTGCAGAGACACGGTGAGGATGATGCCCAGACAGCCCAGGTGCACCCGGGCAGCCTGGAACACATCCACGTTGCTTGACTCGGAGCATTCCAGAATTGTCCCGTCAGCCGTCATCAGGGTCAAGGCCACCACCTGGCAGAGGAATAAGTGTCACTCTTAATAGCCCGCTCAGAACCACGCAGCTTTCAGACTTGTACAACAGAGACCAGGCAGCACTTACTCCCAGGAGCCACCATGGCCAGCCACACAGCTCCCTAGCTAGGTGTCTTATACTACCTGAGAGGGCATTCTGGGAACTGAGGGAGAAATGGGTGAGAGGAATGCTGAACCCGGCATCAGCACTCAACTCTCAGGAGGAGTGTGGAGTACATTGTCATGTGACGTCACATGGGACCCTGCTGGCCTGGCCTCTCCTCCATCATTCTGTGACCTCACAGGCAAGAAGCAGCTAACCTCCACGGCCTGGTGATACTCTGCTGCCTGAAGACACAGATCCCCAGGAGATGTGCTTCACAAGGCTGAGTGAGCACATGTGTACCCTCAGATGAGACAGTGGATTGAGATCCCAACAGCCTTACCTGGCCGTGTGGAGTCAACAGAGGACTCCTCCCACCCCAGGAAATGCATTCTCCTGCTTAGCCTCACCTGACTAGAAAGTTTGGGTTTCTGTGAGTGTTGAGGCCTTTGGTTGCAAACTGAGGGGGTCCCCACTTGCAGAAAGGGCTTTCTCTCATGGCTATCGAGGTCCTTCTCTGCTACCTGCTCATTTGGATGGAAATCGCTTCTGACACGCGCAGTTGGTGGTTGGTTGCTCAGGGAGAGAGGACAGCTACAGCTGAACTAATCTGATTAACAGTGACCTGAGAGCAGAGAGGAGGAACTGACAGAAATGGGACACCGTGGCCAGCTGTGGGGACAGGGTGGCATCTCGCTATTTGTTGCACCGTTGGAGATTCAGAGCCTTGAGAAGAGCAGACGCGTGAGAGATGCTTCACGAGCATCTGAAGGCCTGTGCAGGGTGGGGCTCTGAATTAGTCACTCCTGTGACCTTAACAGGTGGCAGCCATCGCTACCTAGGAAGGTAGGAGGATCAAGCGTGAAGCCTGGGACTAACCTCCCACTGTAAGCCGATGTAATACGAGAGCTGGCCACCCCTTTACCTTGAATCTGAAATGCCCCCCATAGGTGCATGTGTTAAAGTCTTGGTTGCCAGTTGATGGGTCTGGAGGAAGCCATTAAATCATGATAGATTTGACCTCAGTGATCCACGGGTTGACTATTAGTTTGATGGAGGTTGTGAAAAAGTCAAGAGTTGGGTCTAACTGGAAGAAATATACTACAGGGGTTGTGCCCTGGAAGGACCTCTCCTGCCCTCGGTCCCTTCTTTTGCCATCCCTGGTTCCTAGCTGCTGTGTAGCAAACAGCTTTCCTGGGTCTTAACGGTCCTCTAAACCCACCGAATAAAAATATACCTTTCCTTCTTGAAGTGCATTTTTCTCAGACACTGTTATGGTATCAAAAAACAACCAATATCGTCGTCATCTGCATGACTGTGATGCAGAACAAGCCCCACCTCTTTAGTTACAGGCCTGCTCAGTGGGCTTCCAAAGAAAAGTAACCAATAAATCCGATGTGTGTTTTAGTGAGTGACTCCCTTAAATTAGTTTTACACCCTGACAACCAGCGCGGAGCAACTGACATGACCATCTTGACATCAGTCCTAGACAGTGATACACTGGGCTCATCTCTTGGGAGTGCTGCCTATATCCCCAGGGACCACTGGGCCCCTAGGGCAGTAAGCCCGGCTTTGAGAAGGCAATGGCCATGAAGGACTTCAAGTTGACAGTGTGGAGAGTTGAAAGTGTTTGGTTTCAGAAAGGCCATTCCTGAGGCAGGTAGCTCTGAACTGCCATTTGGCCAGACACCATTCAATGAGTGCTAACTCATGACCTTCACACTGTGTCCTCTCCCTGTGGGTTGGGCTATCTTCGTTTTGACTGAGGATTTTGACAGCAATGTACCCAGAAGCTAGGGACCCTACCAGTGTACACAGACCCAGGGAGAGATGGATTAAAATACATTTTTTTTAAATGAAGGACAGACAGATTCTGCCACAGGTTACCCCTATGCTTTTGCAGGCCCTACCTCCACTGCTACCCTGGGCAGTCCCATCCCCCGCCTGGCTCCTGGTTATAACTTCCATAGGAATTGGTGCCCTTTGCCCTGTGCTGCCTATGAGGATGTACAGGGGTGGGGATGAGAGTGTCCCTTGGGATGGCTAAGGCCGTGACAAACCTGGGGCTCCTTCAGGCCTGGTAAGGTTTAGGGAAGGAAGCGGCATTTCTGGAGGCACTTTCAAGTGTCTCAGGCCCACGCGGAGATGGATCTAACCTGTCATGGACCTAGGGGACAGACTCACCTGGGTGGCCAGGATGCCATGCTTGATCCCCGTGTTATGTGTGCCAGACCCAATGACGCCAGCAATCGTCACATCGGACACTGCTCCTAGACTGTGCTCAGCAGGTGGAGGAAGGGAGACAGAGAGCAGTCAGACTTCTCAGGGAGCCCCAGATGCATCCATGCTCTCTGGGACAGAAGACCCTCTTCCTCCCTGAGAATCCCCCATTCCCCTTCGACGGCCTAGCTTGTGGTAACCTCCATGACCAGCAGATGAGCAGGTTGGGGCATGGGCCTGTTTGCAGGGAGGCTTGACTATATAGCCTTTGAGGTCTCTGTAGCCCTTTCCCTGCCTACCAAAGGCATCTTCTCTAAGCAGAACCACAGGTTCTGCTGAGACTCCCCTGCTCCCAATTCACTAAGACTCGGGTACCTCTCTGGTTCCAAACACACAGCTATCCCAGCAAGGTCTAGGTAGGTGAGTCTCCCTGAGCTGGAAGGGAAGGAAGGGGAGAGGGCCCAGACACCCGTCCTACTTGGAACCTACACAACTTCCTCAGGGCTCTAGGAGAAAGCTAGCTAAGCTCCTTTTGACTCGGGGTCCAGGCCCGGAATGAGTCATGCTGAACTTAGGGAGCCCTGAAGTCTTTCGGTCCCCTCAACATGTCACTGCTGTTGATCCTCCTTCCTGTACAATACTGGTTAGTGTCTGTATCTACCCCCGCTTGCTGGAGCTCCTGTTAGGTGGGTCTGGGTTTCCTTTGTCTTTACTTCTCCAGAGCCTAAACATGGCCTATGCATGGTGATCACCCTATAAATACCCTAGCCACCCTGACCTTGGGAGAGAGGTGGGGACAAGGGTTTCCATAGTATAGAATTGTGGGACCTGTGCTAGGAAGGTGAGGTGAGCCGACCCCAACACCTGAAGATCAACACCTGAAGATCAACCCCAGATTTCCACAGAGTTAATTCCAGTTGCAGTGAGATTTCTACACCACTGTTCAGACATCTGGCGGTACTTTCTCAGAGTTACCCTGTTAGCTGCCTTCAACTGCTGTGCTGATGGCAACCCTAGGACTAAGGTGAACAAGGACAAAGGCATTTGGATAGAAGGACCAGAAGGCCACGGCATGAAGGGCCACCTTGTTTTTCTGTCCCTCCCAGGGCTGTTTTACCTGTCTTTGTGTATTGGGCTCTGTAGCTGTAAATTGCCAATTTTTGGAAAGACTCAATCCTCAGTTGCCTTATCCTGGTTCAAGACCATTGACCAATGCTCAAAACTCCCCCCTCTTAACTCATGGGGCATGACGAGTAAACCACCCCAAGTGGGAAGGGCAGAGCTCTGAGGAAGGGGTACACCCCAAGAAGTGTGACTGTCTCACTGCCAGATCCTTGAGTGTGGGGGCCCAGAGCAAGGAGGGGAGAGGCAGCTCTGGCCCAGTGTGGGCCAGAGGAGGGGCTCTTACTTGGACATGGCCAAGCCATGCTTGTCCAGCTGTAGATGCAGGTCAGCCAGGAGGATACCAGCTTCTACCTTCACCTGCTTCTTCTTCGTGTCCACCTGCCAGAAACAGCACAGGCTGGGAGGAGCTAGGCTACATTCGGGCCCTTGGTCCCCAGTCAGACCCCTCTGGAATGTGAGTATGGCTATCCTAGCCTGCGGTCAGCTTGAGCCACTTTTCAATCTGAATGGGGGTACTGAGCCCAAGAATGCTGGGACACTAAGGAAAAGTCTGTCTTTGAAACAGAATCTTATTATGGAGCCCCGGTTGGCCTCAAAGGTGCAATCTTCTTGTAGCAGCCTTCCAAGCAGAGGGATTACAGATGCACGCCTCAGTCCCTTGCTTCTGGTCTCACAAAGTCAGCTCTTTATTTAGTTTTGTAAGTGGAATCCCGGGCCTTTGCACATGCTGGGCAAACACTCTTGACTGAGCCTCCCTTTAGGCCTTCAGGGATGTCCGTGCAACTGCTCTTTTCACAGGCAAAGGGAACGAGAGTCAGAGAAGCGAAGAGCTTTGTCCTGGGACTCTTGGGCTAGGATGGGGGCTGGGCCACACCCACACTCCTCACTTTGTCCTCACTTGGAAGGTGTGGACAGGGTCTGTTGCCACAGGGCCTGGTCATGCTATTTGGAGGACAAAGTCTCAGGATGCTCTCACCAACTGTGGGATCCTGAGATCTGATGGCAGCCAGGGGCTATACCAAGATCCAAGGTCATGCAAACAGAAAAGTTGGTGGCAGAGCTGGGACGAGGATCCACACCAGCCCAACCATGAAGTGCTTGCTTGTATAGCCACCCAGGGCCCAGAGCTTGGAAAATCAATTGCTGAAGTCCAGTTCTCACTAATTAGCAATCAGAGTTAATTACTGCCATGACTGCTGTTCGCTAAGAGACAGAGCCTGCCAGTCTGAGCAAATACGGGCACAGGATAGAAACCTAGGTCATCGCTAGCTGGCTGCGGGGAAGGGAGAGAATTCTGTGGAATTCAGCTCAGGGGAGCCGGTCCTGGCAGGTGAGGACTGTAGTCCTATGCACATGTTTCTGGGATCCCATGTCCCTAGTAGGCAAACTGCATGGACAATATTGCAATAGGAAGCTAGTGGCAGTTCTGAGTCTGGGTCTAGCTTTGCTGTTGTTTGCTGTGTGACCACAGGCAAGTCACTGCCTGTCTCTGATCTTCATGTCTCTTTGTAAGCCTAGTTCAATGTCGCTTTGGGTTCTTGTGGAGTAGTCACTGTGATTCTACTCTTTGAGAGTCTCTTTCTCCTCACCTCTTTGAAAGAGGTGGAATGAAGACTACAACAAGAGAAGGGATGGACATCTTCTCTGTGGCCAGGCCAGGCAGACCTGACAAGTAGCCTGAGCAAGCCCAGGGAGGGCTCACATGACAGACAGTTGCTCAGGACGGCCAGGGATCAGGGTGTCACTCTGGGGACCCAGAGCAGGAAGAGGCTGAGGACTAAGGCCAAGACTGGGACAGCATGCATGGAGTCTGGGACACAGGCTGAAGCTATCAGCTTAGGAACAGCTGGGGAGAAGAGCCACAGGCCCCAGTACCTGCAGAACCCGGTTCATCTTGCCCATGTGGATCATGAAGCCATCAGTGCAGGCGATGTCTGAAGGGGAGTGGCCACCGCCCACCACCTTCACTCTCTTGTTCTGCTGCAGAGCCAGGGCCAGCACCTGCCAAGACAAGGTCAGTCAGGACTTGCTCATAGAGGAAGCCAGGAGCTCCTTGGGGCCAGGTGTAGTCTGCAGCGGGTGGGAAGAAGTTGAAGAGCGAACCTTTGGCATTAGTGGACCCGGCCTGGTTCCAGAGAGCCAGAGAGATGGGCTTCGAGGTAAGCTGGGACTAATACATCTCAGAAACTGTCATCTTAGGTAGCTATGCCAAAAGCACACTCCTGGTTCCCTCCCTCATCCCTCCATTGCAACCAAAGTCAGTTTGCTTTCCAGCTTCTCATCTATTCCTGGTGCTTCTTTCTCATCTCTTAGGGTACAGCCCTCAATCCCTTCACTGGTTCCCCAGCAACCCTGATTCTTCTTAGAAAGTCATCTTAGATATGAGTGTAAGTGTGTATCTACGCATGTGTTTATATATGTGCACAAGCACTCATGCATATATGTACAGGTGTTCAACCCCATGTATATATATGTGCATATGTATGCACAGGTCTACATGCATATATATGCATAAATGTGCGTTTGTAACAGGTATCTATGCACAGGTCTGTTTGTGTGTCTGTGTATAGATGTATGTATATGTGTGTGTGTATATCTTGTGCAGATAGATGCATATGCATGCAGACCTATGTATATGCATATGCATGTACACATTCATATGCATATGCACACATAGGCATGCATGAATATCTGCACATGTGTGTGCATGCCCGTGCACAAGGGTTTGCATGGAGTTCATTGCAGAAGTCTGAGATGGGAGTACAGACAGACATGGCTGCTTTTGGCACATCGTTGTGCACACCTTGTGGTGGGCATCGAAATTACAGCTGGCTGCTGGGCAGACCTGAAGGCTGGGGGGGGGGGGGGAGGGACAGGAAGAGGAGCTTAGTGTTTACCTAAGTGGGACAGCAGTTAGGGACTGTGGTGGGCTTAGACCAGGAAGCCCCCCCACTGACCTCTGTTCCAGGGCCAGGACTGTGGCTGCAGACTGGGCAGCCCATGTGGTGTTGGACCCACCTCTCTGACCTCCTCCACTGATGTGGGCTGGTAATACATCTCTGGGCTGCAGCCATAGGTCTTTGCCCAGTTTTGGAACTGGAACCCTTTGCATCCATGGACCTGTACCAGGAAGAAAGCCAGGTCTCAGCTGGTGAGCAGCCACTCTGCCCTAATTGTAGGCTGTCACATCACCAACCCCACATCCCACACACAAAGAGGGGAGGACGCAGCCACAGCACAGAGCCCCGGCTCCCTTTCATTGCCAAGGTTCTTAGGTCAGGGCCACTTAGGAAGATCAAACAGGTGGCAGCTGCTCTGAAGCTGGTGTCCCACTCAGGGTTTCCTGGTGTTATCTTGTGATTCCCTCCTGATCAGACGGAAGGGAATTCGGCCCTTTCTGAGGCCAAGGGGATGGCTCGGGTCAAACAACAAGGGAACCTGATAAACCAGACCTCAGGTCATTCCCTACTCAAGGCGTGTTGATGGCTCAGCAGATAAGAGTGCTGGAGGCCAGGGGCTGCAGAGAAAGAGCTGGAAGAGGTGGTCCAGGAGACAAGGGCTGGGACGTGGCTTCTCTAGCAGGGTGTGTCTCAGGGGCTAAATGGCAAATCTTCTTCTTGACCTCCAGCCTGGGAATCGGAATCCAGTTGCACACCTCTGTATAGCCAGTCAGACACTGTATAGCTGGGTCTTCTATATGTCATCTCTTATTAGATCTTATAATAATGTCACCAAATAGAGGATATTAGTCCTCTTTCAGCTGCCAAAAAATCAAGGCTCAGAGAGGTGAAAGGGTCTTTCCCAAATTTGCAGAGACCCAATTGAAGGCGTTAAGAGTCCAACCTAGGCTTTCTACCTCTTTTAATGCCCCAACAGTTCCCCCAAGAGCACTTGGAGGATCCCCATGGCCCCTCCCATGACTCCAGCCTCGGCCTGACCTTGCCATCCGCACACTCTCACACCTGACTCACACAGGTGCCGCCTGGACACAGCTGACCTGATCTACTAGCTGCATCATGGGTCCCCGCCATTCCTACCATGGTTCCAGTAGTCTGTGGTGTCAGATGACTTGAAGTGTTCCCAGGAAGGTCGAACAAAGCCCTAGGCAGTAGGGGCAGTGGTCACTCAACCTCAGCTCTGTGTTACCAGTCAGAATGGGACTGGTGGATTGGTCACCAATGCGTTTGGCCCGCGGCAGGTAAACAGTGCCGAGTGGGCTCCTCCCCCTGCAAAATCCAGACAATCCCTGTAAATAGTATCTAGGCCCTGCCCCCTGCCTGGATGCTCCCAGGAAGGCTGAAAGATAGACATTCAACCACAGCTGCTGTGCTCCTAAAACCCACAGCCTGAGTTCTGCACCCAGCCTTGGGGGTTTAGAGCCAAAAACACCAATCCCCGCTCCTAGGCTCAGAACAAGACTGACTGCCTAGGTATCTGGCTTTGACACAGCCTAACGGGCCCTTCAAAGCCAGGTCCCTATGCAGCCCTGGTACTGAGCCCCCCGAAACTGCTCCCCGCTTCCATGCTGACCTATGATGGTTGTGGGACGAGATTGCTGAATGGTAGTCTAGGGCATTTGGAGTCTAACTGGCATCCTACTGAAGCAGACCCTTAAAGGCTGTTTGGGTTAAAACTCACAGATCCCTCACTTGGACCCACAAGATGACTAAAGGCAGGACGGGAGCCTGACTCCTGCCCTCGTTGTGTCTCTCCTTTCCCTAAGACATGGAGATAAGTCATTGTCCTTAGAGCCACCGTGGATTCTTTTCATTTACTTTGGTTGTTTTTGGAGACAGGATTTCTCTGTGTGGTCTTGACTGTCCTGGAAGTCACTCCTTAGACCAGGCTGGCCTTGAACTCAGAGATCCACCTGCCTCCACCACAGGTGCTGGGATTAAAGGTGTGGGCCACCATGCGCATCTTGGATTCTAAGAACAGCACCACCTCCTAGCACAGACCACCCTCCAAATTAGGGCCCTTATCCACGAAGGTGAGGCTGTGCCCTGGAGCCCAAGGGCTCATTGCTGGAGAACTAAATGTCTGGTGTGGAGGGCAAAAATGCCTCTTACACACAGATAAGCACTAGGAGCAAGGGAAGTCAACCCCACAGTTTGCCTCTGCAAGGAAATGACGGGCTTTGCAGCTCTTTCTGGGGTGCCAGGAATGGCGTAGTTCACAACCTGGGGATCCTTTTCTGTCCGATGAGACAGGCTCTGCTGAATTTCCCAGAATTAGTGGTTTTACTTTTTTTTTGGTTTTTCGAGACAGGGTTTTTCTGTGTAACAGTCCTAGCTGTCCTGGAACTAGCTCTTGTAGACCAGGCTGGCCTCGAACTCACAGAGATCCTCCTGCCTCTGCCTCCTGAGTGCTGGGATTAAAGGCGTGCGCCACCACCGTCCGTCATTTATTTATTATTTTTATTTTATGTGCCTTGGTGTTTCATCTGCATGTACATCTGCGTGAGGGTGTCGGATCCCCTGGAACTGGAGTTATAGACAATTGTGAGCTGCCATGTGGGTGCTGGGAATTAAATCCAGGTCTTCTAGAAGAGTAACCAAAGCTTTTCACCACTGAGCCATCTCTCCGGCCCATCCCCCTAAATCTAGAGCATCGCTTTTGGACAATAAAACCCTTGGTGACTTCTGTGTTATCATAGGGCCAGACTAATCCTGACACTACAGGTGTTATGTCTACTTCAGTCATGCTCCCTAGACCCTTACCCTGAATATTGTTTCTCAGTCCACAGGAACCCATTATACCAGTGAAGCCACAGTACTTTGCAAAGAGCTTTAATGTAAACACGTCCTCAAGCAGGACGGTGGTGGTGCACACCTTTAATCCCAACATTCGGGAGTCAGAGGCTGGCAAATCTCTGTAAATTTGAGGCCAGCCTGGTCTACAAAGAGAGTTCCAGGCTCCAAAGCTACACAGAGAAATCCTGTTTGGAAAAACAAACAAAACAAAACAAGACAAAACAAAATAAACAAAACAAAACAAGACAAAACAAAACAAACCAAAAAAACCCAAAACAAAAACAAACACGTCTTCTACAGTTGTGTCCTTGGGACTGAGTTAATTGTTATCTGAAAACCCGCTTTTCCAAAATTTTGCTTGGGTAAAGGCTAAAGTAAAATCTGGGCCATACGGGCTGAGCCAAGTTTCTTACCTAACCCTAATTGTCTTTTCCCTGCCTGCTGTAAAGCCCGCAGGGGAATCACCGCAGTGGGCACCTCAACACGGGACACCTGACCCTGGAAGGTAAGAAAAATTTCCTTCAAATAGAAATGAGGTTTAGGAAACTTGGTTCTTTCACCCAAGGGGTCGAGACTGTAAGCGAGAGAGTGGAAACTGATGCAGTTCTGCTCAGTCCTTTGAGACAAAGCCCGTTGTGCAATTAGAGATATCCATTAAGATCCAAAGGAGCAAAATATTCAGCGCTATAGCTCCACAGTGTTCTAAGGATAGCCCATCCAAGAGAAGATAAAAATTCCGTGTAATTATTTTGCAAACTGGAGTACAGTAATGTTTTGCTTGGAACCTCTCAGGAAACAAAAAAAAAAAAAAAAAAAGGAAGAAAAAGGAGAGAGAAAATTCTCTGCCACAGATCTTGGCAGGTCTTGGCGGGATGGGCCAAATGGTGACCAGCCTTGTCAGTGGTCACAGAGCCACAGTGGGGCTGTTGCCCTTCTGGGTGAACTGGTGGGAACTCACCGGTCTCTTCAGCCTTTTTTTGGCCTCTGAGCTCTGGAGGAGCAGAGTGAATTCCAAGGACTGGCCCGTGGGACTCCAGCATCAAGACATGAGCTCGCTTGGTTACCTCAGAACTTAGAGTTTGTATTTGTTTGCTTAATTTTTGTTTAAATGTTTTTGGTTTTTGCCCATAGCAGGAATAGCTCAATACGGTCCCTTCATGGGAAAAACCTGAAAACAAGTTCAACTCCTAGGACAGAAAGCAATCATGAGAGGCAGGCGGATCTCTGTGAGTTCGAGGCCAGCCTGGTCTACAAGAGCTAGTTCCAGGACAGGCTCTAAAGCTACAGAGAAACCCTGTCTCGAAAAACCAAAAAAAAAGAAAGACCAAGCAAGCAAGCAATCACGATCAGGCATAACACAATCAGCCAACGCTGTTTAAATTTCCAGAGATATTAGCCAGCATTATATGGAAGATATTTTTTTCTTCTGCTTATCTAATCAATGCTTAAAGGCTCAACTTTCACGGTAAGAGCAAAATCTAAAATTTCAGATCACCATTGGGTGCGTTCTTATCTGCTATCACTCCTGAGGAGTTAGCTCTGCTTTTATGTTGCTTTCTGGAAATTCTCAGTTAAATTCTGCAACAAATATAACGTCTAAAGTGGAGTGAGTTATTAATCTATTAAATAATGCAGTTGCTAAAGCAATAACTCATAGAAATAATCCCTTACTGGTAAAGACCATTATTGGTTTCATACTGATCATTAATCGGCAGGTTGTATTATCAAACTACTTGGGATTTACAGATAATTATCCAAACACTTCCTGTATTAATCAGGGTTCTCTAGATTCACAGACCTTACAGAATGGATGTCTATCTATCTATCTATCTATCTATCTATATGAAAGGGGAATTCATGGGAATGACTTACCAATCCAACAATGGCTGGCTATGAATGGAAAATCTCAGCAGTTGTGCGTGGCTGGGTGTCTCAGCTGGTCTCCTCTGTATGCTGGAATCTGGAAGAAGTCTCCCCAATGCCAGTAATGGATGGATGTACTGACGAGGCAATGGCAGGCAGGCGAAGAATGAACCCTTCCTTCTCTCACTGTCCTTATGCAGACTCTCAGCAGAAGGTGTGGCCTTCCAGCCTCAAGGTCTGGATTAAAGGGGTGTGCCTTCCGTGACTAGATCCAGACCAAAGGTGTGTTCCCCCAGCCTCAAGATCCAGAACAAAAGCATGTTGTCTTCTCACCTCAAGATCTGGATCCCAGGTGGGCCCTCCATTTCTGAATTGTAGCTCATTTCGGATATAGTCAAGTTGACAACCAAGAGCAGCCACCGTGTTCCCTCTTAAAATTTCTTTCTTTTTTTTTTTTTTTTTTTTTTTGGTTTTTCGAGACAGGGTTTCTCTGTGGTTTTGGAGCCTGTCCTGGAACTAGCTCTTGTAGACCAGGCTGGTCTCGAACTCACAGAGATCCGTCTGCCTCTGCATCCCAAGTGCTGGGATTAAAGGCGTGCGCCACCACCGCCCGGCCCCTCTTAAAATTTCTAAAGATATTTAATCCCAGGCTGTGAGGCTGGTGGATCTTTGTGAGTTCAAGGCCAGCGTGGTCAACAGAGCAAGTTCCAGTATTGGCTCCATAGCTACAGAGAAATCCTGTCTTGGAAAACAAACAAACAAACAAAAACAAAAAAAGAAAAAAGAAAAAAAAAGATTTTTTTTTAAAAGAAATCCATGGTTATTGCCTAAAATTACATCTAAAAATACTATAGTTTTAGGATTTTTTTTTTTTTTTTGGTTTTTCGAGACAGGGTTTCTCTGTGGCTTTGGAGCCTGTCCTGCAACTAGCTCTTGTAGACCAGGCTGGTCTCGAACTCACAGAGATCCGCCTGCCTCTGCCTCCCGAGTGCTGGGATTAAAGGCGTGCGCCACCACCGCCCGGCCTTAGTTTTAGGATTTTCAATCTAAAAAAGATTGCTTTTGTAGCTAACTCTTTGAAAAGACAAGGAGCATATACACTGTATATGAATTCCATGTGTCCCACAAAGATTGTACCCATCCCAGGTGATACAACTCAAGAATCTAAGCTTGCTACAGTCAATCAGCTTTTATTAGATGTTTCTCAGCCATTGGCTATTGTAGCTGACTCTGCTGTTTGTATAAATTTGGATGGTCATCTATTGGATGGACTAAGGAAGAATCAGCGCCTTCCAGTCATGATGGGTAGCTTTGCACCCCCAGTCTGCACATGGCACCCAAAATGGCTATCCTGAAGGGAGATGGAGGCTCAGCATTAGCTGACCTCAGATGTAAATCTGAGGGACATGAAGGACGGAGATGCACTGAGAATGGAAACGGACCTAGCTCAAGAGAAATGAATATTGCAGAAGGATTGTAAGTGTAGAAAGGCATAGAGGGAGGAAACATTTTGAAGGAGGCGCCTGAGGATGGAGTCTACTTAACAGGGCATTGCAACGAATGGGGCATGAAGGGTTTGGAGATAGAACTGGGAAGGAGACAAAAGTGGAAAAGAGGCTTAATGTGTTCTTTCAGCTGTTTCCTTGCAATAATAATAATAATAATAATAATAATAATAATAATAATAATGACAATCTCACTGAAACATGACAGTGACACTGAACTTCTGGCACCTCTGTCTCTAGAAAACGCTAGCAGGGAAAGCCTGCCTGGGAGGAAAGCCAGGAACAGCTGTGGCTGCCATTGGTAAAAGGCAGCACCTATAAAATTTCTTAGTCCTAAGGAACCCTCTGTTTATTATTTCTATCTTATTTTTAGACTAAAGAGACGATGGCAAGTTTCCAAGATATTTTGGATTGGAATGGATTTTTGTATGGTAAATTCCAAAGGTTGTAAAAGTATACTCAGGTTAGCAAATAACTTAGCCATGTGTGCCTAAAACTGTAAAACCCTAATCTTACAAAAACTACTAACTTGTTGTAAACTGTTACCTTATAAAGGATCAAATTCTTTAATGTGCTCAAAGCTAAATTTGTAGTCATACTAAGTATAAATATGATTTCATTTAAAAAGACAATCTTTGGACTTCTATGTATGTTTTCAAGGATACCCAGAAGACAGGCTTGGGGTCCTTGTGACACCAGGATCTTACTCTACCCTAAGGATCCTCAGTCCTCATGATTTCTGATAAGTGAATTCAGACAATAGCCACAGAACATAATGAAGAATACAGACAGAAATAACTCGATGAGTTCTTGAGGGTGACATTGGGCAATGGCCAAGGGACTTCTCATGGTGATGGACAGTGGCCAAAGGCACCATTGTGCTCACCATCATACTTAGGTAGTTGCTATTTATTTCTAAAACTTTCTGGGATAGACAGCTTTACTGAGAGATGGTTTTCTGCCCAGGTGGTTGACAGTCCCATTTGGACCAACTCTTAAGGGCAGAGGAAGTGGAACACCTTTGTTATTTTCTGGGAAGCCCTGGCTAGATTGGCATCTCAGTTCAGAATAATGTGTTTCCACCCAGAACCAGAGAGATACTCATGCTCCATCCTTTGACCAGTTATCAAGGACCTGCTTCTGTCATTATCCAAGCTGCTGCTGAGGAAGGGGAGTCCAGAGGGTAGCTAGACAAACCGGCTAACTTGTTCCTAAAAGCCCCTGGTACATCAGTTACTCTGCTACCCCCCTCCCCAAACCCAGTCCCTCCAAGTTCAAGCCAAGTTTGTCCTGCTTTGTCTTCCACAATTTCTCTTTCAGCTGGAGTTAGGTCGAAATCCTCTTTTTGATGAACCGAGTCTTTCTGAGTCTAGTGCCATGGCACAGGCCTGGGAAATCTCGTAGCCTGGATCTGTTTGTGGGCTCCCTGCCTCCTCTGCCCAGGTTTTCTGAACCAGTTCCAGGGCAAAAGCTTTCTGGCTAATGGCCCACAGTGCGATGCTCCCTCCCCAATGGAAACCAGTCACATCAATGGTATAAAATTCTTTTATTGGAAAAGAAAATGAAAGTGCATTGAAAGAAATAAAAGTCAGCAAAAATGGTGTACATCACTTAATTTGATGTGTGTTGTCCTCAGTGTGATGGAGGGCCAAGGTTTATGGAATATTTCTTCCTGTAGGAGATACTCAGCTTGTTAGATAATAACTGCTACAACTTAGTTTTTTCCAAACATTCATTGACAAGAAAATCGATGTTGGTGGTTCAGAGTTTACCAAAGGGCTGGGGTCATGACCTCTCTCAGGATTGCTAACCCAGAAGAACAGAATCTTCCGTATCATGTGCTCTGTAACAGAACACATCTTGTTGGAACGGTCATGCTTTCGCTGTGCACATTTAGAATGTAGTGCTTTGGGGTCTGGGTGAAGCACTCCTGGCAGGAATGAGGCTATTCTAGAGACACACTTGTACCCCTCTCTTTGACAATCAGGTATTGGAACAATGGACCCCAAGGAACTGGAATTCCCCCCCCAGGAATCCCATGAAGGGGTACAGGAAGGCTGAATTTCAGGTCTCCACCAGAGAGGATCTTCTCTTCCAGGATGAGTCCTGCCAGTTGTCAGTCCGCCTTTCTTGAAATACGGTTGTTACTCCTTATGGTCTGGCACAGTTTTTCAGGTTACGCCTTGTCCTCAGTGACTCTGCTTTGTAAGTAATGGCTGGCTCTATTTGAGCATGGAGGATGGCTACACAGAGATGGCCGGATGAACAACACCGTGGGTCCCTAGCCGAGCATCAGAAACTGGCAACTGAACTCCTAAAAGCAGAAATGCTGCCATCTTATGCATTTATCCCAGTGGATTGGGACCACATGATGAGTACATGGGTTATTAAATTCATATTAATAAAACCAAGCCTGAGAACCTCTTGAACACCAGACTGAGAACAGGGCACAGCTTCCCCAGACCCCATAAAGAGGTGGACATCTAACACCAAGACAGTGACAAACCCCAATGACTTCATCAAATCATCCAATGCATGCATCAGGGCCCCAACAGGCAGACAGCTCCTAGACAATAGGCAGACAGCTCCTAGACAACAGGCAGACAGCTCCTAGACAACAGGCAGACATCTCCTTGACAACAGGCAGACAGTTCCTTGACAACAGGCAGACAGCTCCTAGACAACAGGCAGACAGCTCCTAGACAACAGGCAGACAGCTTCTAGACAACAGGAAGACAGCCCACCAAGATATGGCTTACAATACTGCCTGTCACCTCTATTGCCTCCAGCACATGTTGCTTCTGCAGGTCAGCTCTGACCTTGCAGCCTGGTTCTATGGCTCTGCAGCAGCAGCAACAGCCACAGACCCGAAGCTTGGTTTGTTACCTTATTCTTGAGGAGATTCTCTGGGCATCCCTATGAGTTTCTGCATCTCAGGCCCCTTTGAGACTCCGAGGGCTGTGCTAGAGCCTCGTTAGCCTCCGTAGTCATAACTTACACTAAATACATGTGTATATGTAGATACAGATATTTGCCATGTAATATGAAATATGTACTCTGAGAGTTAGGCGCACGCCTTTAATCCCAGCACTCGGGAGGCAGAGGCAGGAGGATCTCTGGGAGTTCGAGGCCAGTCTGGTCTACAAGAGCTAGTTCCAGGACAGGCACCAGAGCTACAGAGAAACCCTGTCTCAAAAAACCAAAAAAAAAAAAAAAAAAAAAAAAAAAGGAAAGAATTACCGAACTGATGCCCCTTGTGAATTTGTTGTTATTCACTGTCATCTGACATTGTGGAAAGACACTCACATATTCGCGTATGCTTCTAGAACAGTGTGTTCATGACAACCTGAGAGAAGAGCAGACCATCGATGAGCGGTAACGAACAGGGCTATACTCTGACTAGGACAGCTTACTCATGTGACTTCTCGCCTTCTATTCAAACCCAAACCTTGTAGCAGTACCCAGGAAATCAACCTGGGAGCTTACGGCACCTCTTTATTTGCTCTTTGTTGCAGTGTGGCCATATTAAATAAATCGTATTCTCTTGCTTCTCACGGTCACCTGTCTCTTTAATTGGCCTCTTGAGGACAAGTGGCAGAGTCGAGCTTCTGAGGTCTGACAGCTGAGGCTTTGGCCTCAACAACCCAGTCATCGTATGATTGTTGCTGCCTTGCTCCACTGTCAGCTCATCCTCTTTACAGTAGCTGTAAGGTTCCCAGCTGGAGGATCTCAGGCTGAGGTAGGAAGGAGACTTTTACAGTACTCTGTACCGTTCAGGGTGGGTTTACATCTAAATCTAGGCCACCAGATGAAGACTGTGAACACACGCACCCCTTGAAGGAACCAAATTGTAACGAACACACATGGATCTTCCAAGAAATGTGGGTTTCTTTTGTTGTTGTTGGTTTTTTTGTTTGTGTGTGTGTGCTTGGTGTGTGTGTGTGTGTATGTGTGTGTGTGTGTATGTGTGTGTGTGTGAATTGCTTCTGACATGGAAATTCTGAGAGTTCCGAGCAGCCTCACTGGATGCCAGCCTGCTTTGGCCTCCTACTTTGCCAGCAGTGTCAGGGAAATGGAGTTTCTTCTGAAAAAGGACTTGAATCCTAACCCAGCAACTTTAAAAACAGGACATCCATTTTTAGTTAATTAGGAAATACATTTATTGCTCTTGGGGCTCAGGACACAGCACCCCAAATCACCATCCTTGGCAGGCTGAGTCTTTGGAGCTGATGGGCAGTGGACTACTCAGATACGAAGCCTCTCTCACCAGCCTGCCTTTCCCCCTGCCTCTTACTGAGACACAGAAACTGCTGTGGTCCAAGTGTTCTACAGAGAGAGTATGGCTGCCACTCTCTAGGCTAACACCCAACTTGCAAGGCTTTGGGGTCATGCCTTTTGAATAGTCGTTGTCATTTTTGTGAAACTCTTGTGAAACCATAGTGCTCTCCCTTCCCGTAGTGGGATTCATCCCAAATAGTCTAGCAGTGTATTAATTATTGGGCATAACTTCTTTCTGCACGGGTAACTGGATGACCTTTACCCCCGCACTGTGGGGCCCTGGCGTGAAAATATTCACTCAGTCAAAGCAGCCTTTGTTCTCATAGTCAGATCTACATAAAGCCAGCCCCACAATTATCCTTTATGGCAGGACGGATGATAAGGAGAGAGGATGGCAAGGGAGGACTCTTGCAAGTAGTCCACATACGGACCCCAAAAGACAGACATTGAACATTAGAGACAGCATGTCTGCCCTTAATGATAAACAGGTCTGGGAGGCCCTGAATTCTCAAATAGCAAACTCAGGACAGTGTAACCTACTGGCCTTGGCTCTATCCTAACAAACTACTAATATTCTGTATTTACCTCCACCTCTGTTTCCTTGACACAAGATCTTAGTCTAGAAAATGAACCATTTGGGCCTTTTACCCTTAGAAATACAGGGAAAAGCTCAGAAAGCGATCCCTTCTCGCCTGGGTGCGAGCGGATCCAGCGCCCCTACACCACTCTTACTCTCTTTCAGGTGACAGTTGTGTCTTCATTGCATTGACAGTTTGTAAAACTAACCTGTCACACTCTCCTCTGACTATCCTTTGTGACAGATGCCCAAGCCATGCTCTTGATGGGGGATGTGTGTGAGAAAAATAACCGTGTTCTTGGAGGGCAGGGGATTTTAAGGAAAGGATCTACAGCTGACCTTGGCACAGAGGCGGGGATCCTAAAAGTGTTCCGCTTTAGCAAATGCATCAGACGATCAACTGAAAGAGAGGAAAGGTTAGTTCTAGCGCAGTTTTGGAGGGTGTGAGCCATGACTGCTTCATAACCAATTGGTCCCTTTGCTTTGGGTATGAGGTGACAACACAGGGTATCAGAGGTAGGGTGCCATTAAGGTGTCCTGTGACCAGAGGACCTTCCATTAGGGTCCACATCTTAATTTCCCACCACTTCCGAAGGACACCAACTTAGAGACTGAGACTTTAATGCATATGTGGGGACACTGGAGATGCAAGCTACAGCCACGCACTGCGACAACAGTTAGAGCCCCTGGCACCAGAGAGGTCATCTTATTCAGTTCTCTACCTTGTGCCTCTTGAGAGCTCTGGATTGGGTCCATGGGAGCAGGGAAAGGGTGGAGACATTGATCATCCCTCCATGCTGAACTTGCAGTTGGAGGTTTCTGATGAAAGCCATGTTAGCTTGTTAATTACGAGCCCGCTCGTGTGTAAGATTCGATCACAATGGAGAATCGATGGACACCTTCTGCGAGGTGATGGATGCCAGGCAAGAAATAGCAAAGGGAGGCTGTAGATCGCAGTGATGGATGACAGCCTGCCCTGCCTGTGAGTCGACCTCGGTCAGGATTCTTATTTATTGAGAGCCGACCTCACCCCAAAGCAGCTGCTGTTGATGAGCACAGGGGCGCACTTCAGTGTCGGGGGGCCTGCAGAGGACTCCACAGAGCTTTGACCTGGCGCTTAGGAGAGTAAACAGATGCCAAGAGGTGGTCAGACTCAGAGAGCGCCTGGGTAAATAGCTCTGCCCACTCACATGAAAGTCCATCCTGAGGGGGGGGAGTGTGAGGGCAGGAGGGAGGTGTAAAGGTGAGGGCCAGAGAGGAAGGGATAAAAGGGCTTGTGCTCCTGGGCATGCGCCAGCTGTGTTATCTGATTCAAGTCATCAAAGGGGAAGGCCGCATTTCACAACGGCAAGTATCCTGGCTGCCCCTTCTGTGCTCCTGAACCCAGCCTTAGAACCTAACACACATGGCTCAAGTCCTAGGCCGGATTCCATGACCTTATCTCTCCAAGGCCTGGGCTGTTTCATCATCTGTCAACTTTGAAAGGGCTTCTGTATGTTTCTTATTGTGGTTTACCTATTTACGGCTGGCATGAGACACGAGAACACTTGTCGGTTATCGCCATTAGTGTTGCTGTTCTTCAGGTTGTCACACAGAATCACAATTGTCTAGTTCTGCCCTGATGCCCTCACTACCCTGTGACTGACTTGAGTCTTTCATGCTGTATCTCCTTTACGTTTTTACTCCCCCTGACAAAGCAACACAAAAGAAGGTACCCAGCAGAGTCTGGATGACGGCTGGGGAAAAGAGAGGGGAGAGGAAGAAAAGAAGGAAGAAATATAGGCATCCCTTTGAATGACCACACAGCTTGGGACTTTTGTTTTTCTGCCCACAATGAGGACGCATCCCCACCAGACAAGCAGATTCGCTTCTTGAGCCGAGGGGTGAGCTTTGGCACAAAGGCCATGGAACAAGTCTGCTTTGCTGTACCCAAAGTCATCCCCGAGGGGCAGGGGGCAGGTGGAAGGGATGCAAGATGGTTGGGACTTTACCTCAAAGTGTTCTCTGGTGTTGGAGGAATGAGCTACAGCTTCAGAGGGAGGTGACATGAAGGGGACCCTTAATAGAATTCATCAGGATGATGAGCGTCCTTTCCAGCCAGCCCTCTTCATGATCTCTCTTCAACGTGAAATCACAGACTCCAGGAGGAAAGGCCTTGCCCAGTTCCTCCCCCTCCCCCATTATTGTGATAAAACACACTAAAAACAGCAGCTGAATGGATGCAAGTTTACTTGGCTCATGATTCCAGCTTACAGTCCATCCCCGCACGGAGGTCAAATTGCCAGTAGAGAGCAGAGAGAACAAACACACGCTTCTTTTTCAGTGCTTGGCTGGCCTTCTCCACACCTAGGTAGCCTAGCACCCTAACTCAGGGAATGATGCTGCCCACAATGAATGTGCCCTTCCACCTCTGTGGCATTGCTTCTCTGGGGCTCCTTTGGCACAGCTGAGGGGATAGCATCCAATGGAAGTCTTAGTATTTGTGTGCCAGCATGACTCCCTGCTGTTCAGCCAACCAGAGGGAGAGGCATGGATAGTCGGGGCTCTGAAAGAACCCATGGTGTCAGCTGCCACCTGCCACTTTCTGGCTGCCCTGCCTCTTGCTCCTCACAGCAGCACTCAACTGACCAGACCATTTCCCAGGCAAAGCCTCTCAAGTGGAGGTGTCAAGTGCCTCTGTCAAGGTCGGGTCGATTATAAATGGCAACACTGGGCGTGAACATGCTGGATTTCAAACTCATGGTATTTGGTTCTTTTCTCCATAATGTAATTGTACCAGTTAAAAAAAATATTAAAATAAGATGCTAAAGTTTTTTTTTTTCCATGAAGCTACAAAGATGAGAATAAGGATAATGAAAGCCTGGTGGCTAAGGGTGTACCAAGAAGCACTTTAAAAACTATGTCCTTTGTTGTGCATGCAAGAGGAATAAATGACCCTCAACAGAAGATCAGCACAGGAAACCATGGTACAGCTCTGTCCTGAAATGCAGGGAGCCTTTAAAAACAATGAGAGCCATCAAATGAAAAAGTGAGAGCCAATTTGCACTCTACAGGTAAAGAGGTATATGTTGCTGTTGTTTGACTCTTTACTCTTGGGGGGTGGGTCACTCTTACTCCGTGGCTTGCTATGTAAGCTGGGTGTCTGGCCCCTGATGTCCTCCTCCCTTGGTTCTCTTGCTTCTTCTTCTTTCTTCCCGGCTTTCTCCTTCTATTTATTCTCTCTGCCTGCCAGTCCCACCCATCCTTCTCCTGCCTCACTATTGGCCGTTCAGCTCTTTTTAGATCATCAGGTCTTTTAGGCAGGCAAAGAATCACAGCTTCACAGAGTTAAACAAATAAAGCAGCACACTTCAAAATAATATTCTACAACAGGTATCCATTCATGTTGTCACACACATTAAATTAAAAGCAGATTTGAGAAAATGCTGGAAAACACCCAGCTATTACTAGCAGCTAGCCATGAGGACCTTCTAGATGGTGGGTGGAGAGTTCACCTTTTGAAGCTAAGCTTTCTGCCCCTTTCTCTCTCTCTCTCTCTCTCCCTCTCTCTCTCTCTCTCTCTCTCTGTGTATTCTTCCCTCCATCCCTCCCTTCATAATAAAAAATAAAAAACAAACAAAAAAACCTCAAGAAAATAAGCCATAAGCCTTGCCTCTAACATCCAGCTATCCCTGCAGGAGCTGTTGTGATCCAGAGGTTAGGAAAGATTTAACACTTCTAGGCGGGAGGCATTCCTCTCAGTCAGATAGAAGCTTCACTGTAGGGCCCAAGGGTCTATCCCTCCTCCCAGGATTAATCTTGAGGACAGTTTCTGGCCAGATATCTTGTTGCATTTTTCTGGCTAAACACCCTGTTTGTTCCTGTGCTCCCTCTGCCTGCCTGGTTGTTTAGCTATAGGGCCCTTGTTTACTCCATCTTGGGCGTGATCATTTCCCACCTGCCTGGGGGGAGTTCCATTGTGCAGCAGCTGGGTATATAAGGTTTTTCCTAAGCTTGAATAAATTGCATTCGGCATTATCTCCTCACGAATGACCCAGGTCTCTTGTGTGTTCCTTTACTCTCCAGGCTCTTGCCCAACTCGCGAATGGTACAGTGGTGCACGAACTGTACCATAGAGAGTAATGCAGGTGTTACAGCTGGAGACCCATCAGTGAGACTGGGAAGTAGGGGATCTCTGAGAGATTGCCCTCAGAGGCTGGCCAACAGTTAAGAAATTGATGGTGAGGGCCAATTGAAAATGGGTGCTAGTAATTCAGTATTGATGGGCCAATTAATAGTTCTTTTTAAGAAGCAAGGGTCAGCCGGGCAGTGGTGGCGCATGCCTTTAATCCCAGCACTCGGGAGGCAGAGGCAGGCGGATCTCTGTGAGTTCGAGACCAGCCTGGTCTACAAGAGCTAGTTCCAGGACAGGCTCCAAAAAAAAAAAAAAAAAAAAAAAAGAAGCAAGGGTCAATTGACTGACGGGCCAATTGATAATTCTTTTAGAGAAACAAGGCAAACAAGGCACCGGTGTTAAAACTAAGACAACACAATAGTTCATTAAGATAGTTTTCTTTTGTGTAAGGTAGCTTACTGCCTAATTTTTTTGCGAGAGTTTAGTCCCTGGTTTCTACAAACAGGGGGCTTTAATATTTCTGATTGGGAGAAGGTAAAAGTAAAAAAGCAATTAGAGAATTTGACCAAAACCTTTGAGGAGATTCAGCATGAAGAATCTGTGAGTTCTATTAAGAGTTTTGAGGAGCGGGAAGTTAAAAGTACTAAAGGGATATAGAAGAGGAAGAAGAAATTTTAGAAAAGATTGCACTGATGAAAAAAAAAGGAGCTAGAAAAAGAAGAAAGGAAGGAAGCAAACAGATGTCTCCATGAAACCTCCACCGCAAAATCCAGCCTTTGCCATTTCAAATTCTTTTGCACTGCTTCTGCCCGTATTGACTTAGAGGCGGAAATCCGAGAGATCCAACACAAACTAAATAATCTAAGTAGAGAAAGTCAAATTTATCCTTTTGTGGAAGTTATTGATCTGCAAGGACAGAGGGATCAGGCAGCATAACTCTCTGACCTTTAAGGACATTAAGCAGCTAAAAGAAACAGTTCTGGCCTATGGAACTCATGCCCCCTTCTCTGTGGCTTTAATGGAATCCTTTGTGGAACTCAACTTTACACCCAGTGACTGGATGCAGCTTTGCAGGGCTTGTCTTTGGGGGGAGGTTATTTGTTATGGAGAGGTGAAATGCAGGAAAACTGCACAAATACCGGCTTAGCACCACAGATTGCTTATGACCCTGCTGTTTATGCTCAGATAGCTGCCATGGCTGTTAAAATGTGGAAAGCTTTACCTAATAAAAGAGCAGGGGAACAGCTGTCTAAGGTCCTTCAAGGACCCTCAGAACCTTATCCTGAGTTTGTTGACTGCCTGTTAGAGCTGGGAGGTTGCATTTTTGGGGATGTGGACACTGCTATGCCTGTAATAAAGCAATTGGCCTATGGAAATGCTAACAAATTCTGTCAGGAGACTATATGTTCCCATAGAAATAGGAGTTTAAATGACTATATCCAGTTATGCAGGGACATTGATGGCACTCACGTGATGGGTAAGTGTTTCTGCCCTTAGAGGGAGTCAAGATGGAGCTAGGTCAAGGACTTGTTTTCCACGTGGACAACCAGGATATTTCAAAAGAAATTACCCTGCAGGTAAAGGGGCAAGTTGTCAGCCCGGGGAAATTTACTTTCAAAGTACTTGGAGATCTCAACTGGGTCTGGCCCAGTTTGAAAATTCCTACTGGAGCCTTAAGTTTTTTTCCCCCTCCCAGCATAGCCCTACTGGAGTTTTTGGCAACAAGGACCCATCCTATAGGTACATGAACATGTGTCACCTGCAAAAATTGTTATCTCATATCCCTCTGCTGTGCTATGTGTTATTCAGAAAGGGTATAAACTTAGTTTGTAAACCTTTGGAATGTTACCTGATAAGGCTATTACATCATATACTCAGGCAGAAATAACTTGGCTGCAAAACTTTGCTGAAGACTGGGCCTTGGTTTTATGCACTAATCCCTGAAAGTTTGATATCATTATCCTTCTGATAAGTTGGTCACCTTTTTCAAAAATCATCCGGTATGCTTCCCTGAAGTTATTTCTTTACAACCTCTGGCAGGGGCTCAGGATGTGTTTCCTGATGGGTCTTCCACCGAGAGAGCTGTGGTGGCCTTCCCTCCTGATTTTGATATTCAGCCTGTTAATGCTAAATCTGCTCAGGTGGCTGAATTGATCGCTGTACTAATGGCCCAAGAGAAATATGCTGATATTCCATTTAACCTGTTTACTGACAGTCAATATGTAAGCAAAATTCTTGCACCTTTGGAAACTGCAACTTATATTGCCTCTGTATGTTGAGTCCAAATCCTGGGGTCCTGAGGAGCTGGCTGCGGTGGTCCAAGTACCAAGGATTGTTCCTCTACCTATCAACCCATCCCATGATGATCAACTCATCCTGCATCGAACAAGAAGAGATTTTGGCTTTACAACAGCCATATGGTGACCATTGCTGTGACTGTCAGAGCGGCTATGGCTGCTGGATTTACCGTTAGTCAGTCAGTTGTTTCTGCTAACACAATAGATACCTTATGGGGCAGGTTGTAATTTCCTTGGCCACTCAAAATGAGCTAAATTCCCAAATGAATATTGCAGTTAAATTTGCAATTGGTTTTGGTTCAAGACCACTGCTAGGTTACAACTTAACAGATACAGTAAAAATGCCCAATGCTGCTATTCCCAGACCCTGGAGTGCACAATTTACAAATTGGCTCATGAGATTATTCTAGTTAACAATACCAAGGTTCCTCCCACCAGTGCTGAGACCTTACTTAGTTAAAGGGTTCCAAGTTCCTACTTGGGGGCAAACTCATTAAGGATTGAGCAGGCACTGCCTCCTTAGGAGTGCTTATATGTGCTGAAGCATCATCTTCATGTTTTCATGGTGACAGAGCCAGAGGCAAGCGCAGGTCAATGTCGCCACTCTGCAAGTCCTCTTAGCTGTTGCCCCGGAGGATCTTTCAGCACGAATCTGGCTGAACATGGTAATGGGTGAGCCAATGACTGGAAAGGTTTTTTGGGGGCTGCCCCAACCTAAGACAGGAAATGTGTTTTGACCTGGATGTTTTCCCATGACAGGTAAGGGGTGTTGCCTGACATCCAATGCCACCTAAGACAGGCCTAGTCATGTAATTTATATAAAAGGGGGACCTGTAGGGCCCACGGGTCTACCCTTCCTCCTGGGGTTCATCTTGAGGACAGTTTCTGGCCAGACATCTTGTTGCATTTCCTGCTAAACATCCTGTTTGTTCCTGTGCTCCCCATGATTGTTAGCTATAGGGCCCTTGTTTACTCCACCTTGGGCATGGTAATTTCCCACCTGCCTGGGGGAAGTTCCATTGTGCAGCAGCTAGGTATATAAGGTTTTTCCTAAGCTTGAATAAATGGCATTCAGCATTATCTCCTCGCGAATGACCCAGGTCTCTTGTGTGTTCTTTTAATCTCCAGGCCCTTGCCCAGCTCGCGAATGGTACAGTGGTGCATGAACTATACCGTAGAGAGTAATGTAGGTGTTCCGCTTTGCCTTTGACCGATGTTTCTCTGTTCTTTAGTATCTCTCCTTGTGCCCTCCAGGGACCAGACCTTGTGAGTTGTTTTGCCTCCCCCCATGAGCTGCCTGCTTAATTCCCAAAGGTTCTTTATGCCCTCGTGGCTTTTGTGCTCTTGGAAGCCTCTCTCGCCCCTTATGGCTTGTTCCTCCTTGCCCCTTATGGCTACGCTGTTCTCTGTCACTTGGCTGCCTAACCCTCTCTGTGGCAGAGCTTTTGTGACCCTTCTTCCTTTTCTCCTGGGATTTAATTTCTTTCTTGACTCAGATTTTCTTAAAGCCTTGCTGTCTTACTGAAGTGGTTTGTCCTCAGGAAAGCTCAGTGACCAAAGATGACACAATTCCAAATTCTCACAGATTGCAGCAACTTCTGCCATGGCATAAACAAATGATCCCAGTATCTCTTATCTCTAAGATGTTTACAACTTTCTACTCTTTAATCTTTTATTTCTATGAGTTCTCTGTACTCTGCTCTCAAGAATCTTTTAAGACTCTCTTGCAAACAGTCTTTATCTCAGGATTTGTAGGGCTCAGCCATGACAAGCTCAATAGGGGCCTGAGTCTCAGTAGTTTACCCTAAGTCAATACCTGGTGCCAACAAAGACCGCAAACTGAGACTACCCAGGCACCACCCAGAGCAGATCATCTAAAGGAAATTCCTAACAGTTCCAACCATTGTAGATAAGATCACCTGATGTCCCTTAGCCCAACACCCCCTTCACCAAGACACCCCTAGACAAATGGCAGTCAATCAGGGGTTCTAAACCCTAAAAATCCCTCACCCCAGCCTCTGCTATCATAGAAACCCTGCCCCAGCTGAACTCTCTTAAACTAAGGCTCTCTGTTTCTGCCAATGCATTGAACATAGGGAGAGTCGGAGTTCAAAGTTGAATATATATAAAAAAAAGGCTCTTTGCTTTTACATACAGGACTCAGTGAAGAGTCCAAGAATAAGAATATAGAAATGTAGATTCCAGATATAAGAATGTGTAAATAAAGAAATGCAAAGTTATGAGCCTAGGAGAATGAGAGCAACTATCAGCAGCTTTCTCAGCAGCTTAAGGATTAACTATTAACAATAGGTTACTCTGGTTACTCGGCTTTACAATTGGCTGCTCTGTTTACAAGACCGCAGCATCCTTCTGCAAATGGAGGGTCAGCTCCGCAAACTGAGAATTAACCCTAAGATAACACCCCACCCACCCGTGATCAACAGTGGATGTGAGCTAACTTTTAAATGATGGGCTGTATCTGACTTTTTGGTTGTGCATTTTCCCATACCCTTCCCTGCTATGCGAAACTGGCAGCATCAGGGGAGTGCAGAGCTTTGGTAAACACTATCAGGAAGTACCAGGAAAAGCAGTGGACTAAATACAAACACCAGTTTAACTGAAAAACCCTGTAAATGAAAACTGTAAAAAAAAAAAAAAGCAATTTGTATCTGAGTTTTACCTTGAGATTATAAAAATTATTTTTTTGTTGTTTTTTTGAGACAGGAGGGTTTCTCTGTGGCTTTGGAGCCTATCCTGGAACTAGCTCTTGTAGACCAGGCTGGCCTCAAACTCACAGATATTCGCCTGCCTCTGCCTCCTGAGTGCTGAGATTAAAGGCATGTGCCACCACTGCCCAGTTGAGATTGTAAAACTTCTTTTGTTATTGCCTACAGTACTGAAAACAGCCTGGTATTGGCATAAGAACAGACAGGAGGACCAATGGAACTGAACAGAAGACCCGGATATCAATCCACACATCTTCGAACACCTGATCTTTGATAAAGAAGCAAAAAATATCAAATGGAAAAAAGAAAGCATATTTAACAAGTGGTGCTGGCATAACTGGATATCAACATATAGAAAAATGAAAATAGACCCATATCTATTGTAGAACTTTAAGACAATTCTAAAGCCATTTCTGACAACTCTCAGTACTTCCTCTCCTCCCCTGGGAACCAAGGACATAACATAACAGCTATGCATGCACGTACTGAGATGTTAGTCCATCTCCCTGAATAGGGGCATGATAACCCTTAGGTGTTGACTCGGTTACTGATGTTTTGACTTAGTCCCTGGGAAGGGGCAAAGTGACCCTCAGAAGTTTCCCCCTTACCTCATCTGATCTGGCAACCACTCTTCAGCCAATTATTGGTAAAGCCTTTTTGAATAAGCCAATCATAGTAGTTAAAGAAAACCTCCCCAGACACTCCTTCCTTCTGTGGTTTTTCCCTTTAAAAATAGCCTGTACCAGACATTCAGGGTCTTCTAGCCTCCCGACTGCTGGAAGACCCTGTCACTACAGAATTAATACAATCCTCATGCTTTTACATCAACTGTGATATGAGAAGATCTCTTGGGGCGACTCCTCCTCCTTGGTGATTGAACGCTAGGGTTCAACACTATCACTATGCATAAAACTCAAGTCCAAATGGATCAACAACCTCAACATAAAGCCAGCCATACTGAACCTTATAGAAGAGAAAGTGGGAAGTATACTTGAACACATTGGCACAGGGAAACACTTCCTAACTAGAACCCCAGCAGCACAGACACTGAGAGAAACAATTAATAAATGGGACCTCCTGAAACTGAAAAGCTTCTGTAAACCAAAGGACATGGTCAACAAGACAAAAGGACAGCCTACAGAATGGGAAAAGATCTTCACTAACCCCACATCAGACAGAGAGATCTGATCTCCAAAATATACAAAGAACTCAAAAATCTGAACACCAAAAGATCACATAATCTAATGAAAAAATGGAGTACAGGCCAGGCAATGGTGGCGCACGCCTTTAATCCCAGCACTTGGGAGGCAGAGGCAGGCGGATCTCTGTGAGTTTGAGACCAGCCTGGTCTACAGAGCTAGTTCCAGGACAGGCTCCAAAACCACAGAGAAACCCTGTCTCGAAAAAACCAAAAAAAAAAAAAAAAAAAAAAAAAGAAACCAAAAAAAAAAAAAAAGAAAAGAAAAAAGAAAAAGGAAAATGGAGTACAGACCTACACAGAGAACTTTCAACAGAGGAATCTAAAATGGCTGAAAGACACTTAAGAAAATATTCAGCATCCTTAGTCATCAGAGAAATGCAAATCAAAACAACTCTGAGATTCCATCCTACACCTATAAGAATGACCAAGATCATAAACACTGATGACAACTTATGCTGGAAAGGTTGTTAGGAAAACGGAACATTTCTGCATTGCTGGTGGGAGTACAAGCTGGTACAACCCCTTTGGATGTCAGTGTGGTGATTTCTCAGAAAATTAGGAAACAACCTACCTCAAGACCCAATAATACCACTTTTGGGTATATATCCAAAGGATGCGCAATCATGCCATAAGGACATGTGCTCAACCATGTTCATAGCAGCTTTGTTTGTCATAGCCAGAACCTGGAAACAACCTAAATGCCCCTCGACTGAAGAATGGATAAGGAAACTGTGGTACATTTACACAATGGAGTACTATACAGCAGAAAAAATAAAGACAGCTTGAATTTTGCAGGAAAATGAATGGAGCTAGAAAACATTATTTTGAGTGAGGTAACCCAGACACAGAAAGACAATTATCACATGTACTCACTCATTGGTGGTTTTTAAACATAAAGCAAAGAAAGCCAGCCTACAAACCATAATCCCAGAGAACTTAGACAACAATGAGGACACTAAGAGAGACTTACATAGATCTAATCTACATGGGAAGTAGAAAGTAGAAAAAGACAAGATCTCCTGAGTAAATTGGGAGCATGGGGACATTGGGGGAGGATTGAAGGGGTGAGGGGAGAGGTAGGGAGGGGAGTAGAGAAAAATGTAGAGCTCAATAAATATCAATAAAAATATATATAAAAGAAAAAATTGCTTGATAAATAAGATAAATTTGATAATCAAGATTTATAAATTCCCTTTTTTTAAAAAAGATTTATTTATTTATTATGCATACAACATTCCTTCCATGTACACCTGCACACCAGAAGGGGGCACCAGATCTCATTACAGATGGCTGTGAGCCACCATGTGGTTGCTGGGAATTGAACTCAGGACCTCTGGAAGAGCAGGCAGTGCTCTTAATTGCTGAGCCATCTCACCAGCCCAAGATTTATAAATTCCTAAGGTTTACTCAGGTTCACAGTAATATTTGTCTGCCTTCATCTTTGATCACTTTAAGGTTTAGTTTTTTGGAAAAATTAAGCCATGCCAAGACAAAAAAAAAAATCAATAAAAAAAATCAACCAACCAAAAAAGAAAAAAATTACAAACCCAAAACCCAAAAACCCTAAACCAAATCAATTAACCAACCAACCAAATGAACCCCTGTAATGTCTGGTCCCCCATTACTATGAGAGTCATTTTCCCAAGGTGAGGAATTTGGACAAGAGTCCCATTCCCTTAGGGGCTTGAAGAAAGCTCCTGCTTGCAAAACAGGGAGTTGTTTTCTTCTCTGGCAAGAGGAACTTGTCACTCTTCTTTAACACGTGACTGTATTGTCTATCGACTTGTCAAGGTCAATGCTGGTCTCTAGGCCCCTTAGACCCTTTCACAAGCCCCACTCCAACTTACAACCCACGCCCCGTTCTCATTTAACCATGAAGATCTTTCCCTTGTCTCTCCTAGATTTCTCAGGAGACAAGTCTTGACAGCTGGGAGTGGCTGTTTTAGTTTCTGTACTTGTGCCCGTTAGCTCAGGCTGCACTGTAAAAGGATCAGCAAAGCTGCCATTTTTCTTATGGACTGTATCTATGATTTCAAGTTTTATTTTGACACTAAAAGAGCTTCAGTTAATTTTTTTTTTTCTGAGACAGGGTTTCTCTGTGTAGCCCGGGCTGTCTAGAACTCGCCCTGTAGACCAGGCTGGCTTTGAATGCACAGAGACCCAACCTGCTTCTGCCTCCCAAGTGCTGGGATTTAAGGCCAGTGCCACCACTGCCTGGCAAACAGGTTGACTTATATGTATAGATTTAAAAGTATAGATTTAGCACACTTCTCATTGTGCTAAGAACATCTCTCTAATCTATATACATCTAGTCTTTTGGACAGAGAAAAGAGTGTTCACCCTTTTAACCAAAGTCATTTTACCAAGCTTTTGCTGTGCGGAATTACCTGGCGTGACTGAGAATTAAGCACACAACAAACCCACTTAAGAGTTTATTAGAGACACGTGTACAGGCCTTGTGAGGTTGGTGTTAAGAGCCTGAAGATGTTGCATCCAGCTTTTAAAGGGTGTGTGGGGAGGTGTGTGTGGGGGGGTGGGGGGTAGGTGTGGGGAGGGTTGATGTAGCTATGTCATAAACAGACGATGGAGCTCGAGCCCATGCATGTACGCAGGGGCTTACATAACTGCGACATACGTAGGTGATACAACCATGCTGCACGTAGGTCACGTAGGGTCTTTTACAGTTCCCTGGGCGGCTATGTATTTTGCCTGAGTGCTTGGCTGCACTTGAGTGCGTGGCCCTGGAACCCGGAAGTGCCTGCCACTGCTGTGTGGCTGGAACAGTGACACTATGACTCAAAGGCATGAGTCTTCTGCCTTTTCTATACTGTGGATTTCAGCACAGATTACAAACAATGGTTATGCTTGTTAGGATCTCGGCTTTATCCTGGCCTGCCCTGTCATCTGGCAGTGCCCTGGTCAGCCCACGGCCCTAGTTTGTATGCAGGTGCAAAAGTCCCTTTCAGAGGCAAGCTGCACTCACTCCTGGTCTCTTTCCCCCATTCCTCTGAAGGGGCACGTAGGACTTTTCCTGCCTCTTCTCTTCCTCTTCCTCTTCTCTCGTCTCTTCTCTTCTCTTTTCTCTTCTCTTCTCTCGTAGGACTTTTCCTGCCTCTCCTCTCCTCTCCTCTCCCCTCCCCTCCCCTCTCCTCCCCTCCTCTCCTCTCTGCTCCTCCCCTCCCCCCTCCCCTCCCCTCTTCTCTCTCTCTCTGTTTTCCATTCTTCCTTTCCCATTCCCTTTAATTAAAACAAACTCCACTGTGGCGTCTTTACCACCGGGAATTGCAGTGGGGGCAAGGGGCTGGGGAGTAAAGACCACACAGAGACACGGGTCACTCTTGAAGCAGAAATGCCAATTTTATTATGTTCCCAGGCAGTTCATATAGTGCTCTCCTTGACTAGTGGCCGCACCCTAGCTCTCAGGGTTTTCTACTACAAATCCAGCAGAAAACACTTCCTTGTTATCAGGAACTCAGGAGGGTTTCATGTTCAGAGCAGCTGCAAGCGTAGGAAAAAAAGTTGTTTACTCCAGCAGGCAAGGGGCCATAGAAAGTTCAGGGTCTGAGGGTCTGCAGTTCCTAACACTCTACACTAAAACTCTGTCTCATAGGTGTATTTGTCTGCCCCGTGAAGTCCTTACTGCTATGGAACCTGCCAAGGTCTCTCTTGCGCTGTTTTACAACAATGCTAATATATTTAAAATGTAGCTCTTTGTGTAATCTTTAAAATTTTTGCCTAGTGGTGGTGGCACACTCCTTTAATCCCAGCATTCTGGAGGCAGAGGCAGGTGGATCTCTGAGTTTGAATCTAGCCTGGTCTACAGAGTGAGTTTCAGAGTTACACAGAGAACCCTTTCTCAAAAAACAAAACAAATAAAAATTTCTTATAAGTTTCAGGGAATAGACTACCAGCTACCAGGACCATGGGTCTAAAGTATCAATTTTGCACCTAGGAAAAAGATTTCCCCCTAAAACCCTTAACTTTACCTTCTGCCCTTTATGTATATATATTCTGGCAGATTTCCAGTCAAAGACTTCAAACTGCATCTTTTTTCTTTCTTTCTTTCTTTTCTTTCTTTCTTTCTTTCTTTCTTTCTTTTTTTTCCCCAGAAGGTCCTGCAGAGTGGACAGCAAGTGAAACAGTCTGCTCTTCCCATACTTGGCCAGCATTCTAACCTTTTGGATCCCCAAGAATGCCCCATGTCAACAGAAAGTAGTCATAGATGATTATGTCATCCCTTATCATTGTTTATTATCAACAAAAGTTTGGGATGTTAAGTTTCAAACTCAGGACAAATTGCTGAGGTGCCTACTTAATTCCAAAATGGACCTGGCCTCCAAGTTCTCCCAGCACCCCTAAGTCCCTACCCTGAACTCTCCGGCCCAGAGGCTCTTCCCTGTGTAATCCAGACATTTTGGTTACCTGCCCCTTTTGCCCCTTTGGTCTCCTGGCTGCTGTCCCTGGTTCCCCTTTCTCCCTTTCCCTCCCCGTCTCCCCACATGGCCCACGTCAGGTCTACTCTGGACTCTCCCAGATGTGTGGCCTACGTCAGGTCTACTCTGGACTCTCCCAGATGTTCCTGCCCCTGCCTCTGGCTATGTTTTCTCACATATAATAAACTCCCTCCTCTAAGCAGTCATGTCCTTTCTTTTTTATTTCTTCTCTTATCATTCAAACATTCCACCCATTCTTCCTCAAAGAAATAAAAAGACGTATATACAAAGCGTTACTGTCAGGTAAAGAGGAGCTAGAAGTGTTGGGAGGTAGAAGAGGGCAGGTTTCTAAGGGCTGAATCGGAGCTATCACCAGGCTAAGCAAGGGCATTAAGCATCCTAACACTTAAGCAGTGGAACTCCCTATGCTAAAAGTGACACATTCTTCTTGCTTTACAGCCAGAGACCCTGCTGCTTCCCCACCTGACACTGTATGTACAAAAAGTTTGTTTTCCTCTTTTTTAAGAAGAAAAGCAGTCCCATTTTTATGTTTATCAGATAAAGCAAATTTGCAGGCCAAGCCTACAATTCTCCAGTGTCGGACTCCAGCCTGATCTTACTCTTGTTCCAGCAAGTGGCAGCAGGTCATGCAGATGGAGACCGCCTTCGAGACTGGAGGGCAGTGGGCATCTCAGAACAACTCATCTTGTTCAGAGGAGACCCTGCTGGAAGGAGGGGTTAGTTATCTCTTATAACCTGCTTAAAACTATCTTGGGACATCAACCTTTTGCAGTAAGGAAACAGAGCCGTGAATAAGCGGTCTTCTTTACCCTTTGGTTTCGGCAGTGCTCTCCTTGACTAGCAATAAGCCTTGTGAGTGGGCCTTCCCTAGCCCTGTTCTGAGCCCACTAGGGCCGCCCGCTGCTGGGGTGTGGAACTCAGCCCAGTCTCCTACTATGATCAGGCCACTCATTTGAGTGTCTGGCGAAGCCCCTGCCAGGAAGCATTATGCTTGAGAACAAAGCCTTTTCTCAGCTCTCAGTACAGATAAAGCCCTGCTGCTGCACCAGAACAACAGACACTCTGATATTTTCACATCAACTGTAACAACCTCCAAGACAGAACCTTTCTTTGTCCTTCCAACGCCAGGAATAGGTAAGCATCTCCCCTCTATGGTCACTTTCCCAGCAGGGCTGGGAGCTTGTCTTGCCTTCCTCCATTTTCTCCGTGGAGGTACTCAGAATAAAGTTTGCACTTCCTCTTAGCCTGGCTTTGACTGGATCGTCTGGGCTTTGGAGACAAATAAGCTTGGGTCAATATCCTGACTCAGTCACATGCCTGCCTTTGGTCACGTAGCCCAGAGCCTGTAGTTTCTGCTGAAAAGAGTATTCCACAGATTGACCGATTCTTGCCAACTTTGGTTTTCGGTGTTTGCTGACCTCCTGAAGGTAACCAGGATACATGAGGCTTCTGAGGAAGCTGTCCAGATCCGAAACTTCGTGCTTCTTTTTGTTATGAGTATGATTGCTTTGAAAAATATGATAGCTTCTGCAGATATTAAAATTCTGCTTTGATCAGTTTTGCAAAGTGTTATTTTAGTTGATTTCTATTTCACCTAAGAAACGCAGTTTTGTCCTGACGGCATTTATCTTATTCTGCACAATGCTGATATCTGCATTTGAAATTTCCCTTGATCTTCAGAACACGGTGATCAATTTCACCTTTTTAAATAAACCATTTGGCTTTACTTTCAATGTTTTAACTTTTTTTTTTTTTTTTTTGGTTTTTCAGACCAGGCTGGCCTCGAACTCACAGAAATCTGCCTGCTTCTGCCTCCCAAGTGCTGGGATTAAAGGTGTGCACCACTACTGCCCGGCCTTTCTTTGTTTCTTGTTAAATTTTGTTGTCAATTCTATATTGTTTCCTGAAGAAAAAAAAAAAACATAGTTGACTAGGGACTGGGGATGAGTTTCAGTGAATAAAGCGAGATGCAGACCGTGTCAAATGGGGGGAATGTGAATCAAATAAATCCCAAGAGAACTCCAAATGGAGTATTTTAAGGTTTTTCTTTATTAAAAGGGGACTCACGAATCACAGTGAGGAAATAGGAATGGGGTCGGACATTCAGGTGTGGCTTGCAGGAAGAAGAGACCTAACAGGGTGGGTACCCAAAAGCCATGCCTCAACCTGGTCCAGCCTCTCAAAGGCCTTTGGCTGAAGGAGGTTCCCCATCAAAGGCGCTTGCCATGTAAGCACGCAGACCAGAATTTAAATCCCCAACAGTCATAAAAGCCAGGTAGGTGTGATGACTTACCTGTAAACCCAGCACTCAGGGGTCAGACTAGTCCAAGCTTAGGTGAGAGACGCCGCCTCAAAAATAAAGCAGAAAGCGATCAAGGGAGACACCTTTTATAATTGTGTGGGTCTGCCTTGTCACCTGGGTATCCTGTCCCTTTAAGAGACAAGCTCCGCCCGTTCCCAATCTTCCCCTGCCTGCCTGCTCTGGCAGCTCAGTTCTCTTCCTCTATCTCTCTCTGTCCATTCTTCTCCAGAGGCAGCTTCTGTGTTCTCCTCCTCCCCCTTTCCTCTTTCCTCTCTTTTTCTGCCCAATACCCACTAAATAAACTCTATACCCAAGCTCTCTCTGCATGGTTTATCCACCTGTCTCCTACCTGCCGCGGCCTCTCCCACCGCAGTGGGACCTGCCAGGGTCACCCATGCCACCAAAAATCATAACAACACCTACCTGGGTCAGTCTCTGGCTTCCATACACATGGACACATTTGTGCATATATGTGCACCTGAACACACGTGTTCACACAGGTAAATTCACATACATATATGGGTGCATATCGCACACTTTTATACAAAAGAGTAAATTCTTTAAAAATTTCCTTTTCACTTCCTTAGATACATTCAAATAGCTTAGATACCTTCTAAGCTTAAGACCTGACTACATCACACAATTTCAATAATACTTAAAAAGACACAGTTCAAAATGCACTTAAAGTCCCACTAAATGTTCTTCTTAATTCATAGATTTATGAATGTATTGCTTGTCTCAAATACTTAGGGGATTTAAGCATTGTATCATATATTTATCTGAAATTTATCTCTCTTTTTTTCTTTTTCTTTCTTTCTTTTTTTTTTTTTGTGTGTGGCAGGATCTCAGGTAGCACAGGCTAGTCTCAAACTCACCAAAAAACGACTGTGAGCTTCTAATCCTCCTGCCTCTCCCTCCCTGTGTTCAGTTATTTCTGTGCTGGGGGTAAATCACAAGAGCAGGCTAGACCAGTTTCTACCGGATGATGGACATCCCCATGAATTTACCTTAAGTTTAGTCAAAAAACATGATCTAGAATATTCCACATGATAGATCAAACTTTACTTCTTAGTAATACATCCATACTACACATACGTATATGTATACATACATGCACACACATACATAAATGCATAAATACATACATGCATAACACATACACAATACATGCATGTGCACACATGATACATGCATGCACACACAATGTGTGCATCATATACACATAAATACCCATGCATATATACATGCATGCATACACATACATGCATTCATGCTTACATGAGTAATTCAGATTTTTCTGTTTTCAGAGTTCCATAGGTCAAGTAGACTACTTTTGTTAATTACATTATTTGAATTTCTTATTAAATTTGATGTTTTTTCTAACTGTCTGGGCTAAAATTTGTTTCCTGTATGGTGAAGGTGCATTAAAACTCACAGGGGCTGGTTGGCACAGTATTTGCATGGTGTGTGATAAGCCTTGGGTTCCATTCCCAGGATTTCAGGAACAGTTGGAAAATAGACATTTTATTATTTTATTTTCCACTTAAACTGACCCTTTGACCTCTGACGTTTTTGTCCTTTGTCTCCACAAAGGCTCCCAGGGTTCAAGACCCTCTTCCTTGGGTAGACTCCTGTCTGTGTGTGTTTTCATCCATCCCTTAGAAGCGGCACATACTTCCACATGTAGCGTTTATAAACACCATGCGTCAGAGTGTCTGCTGAGCATCATCTTTGGGCTGTTATGGACCCTCAGACTACAGCACGGCAGCATTTCCACTGCACTCTAAACGCAGGGCAGGCACGCTTGAGTCAGGGTACCACATTTATTTTATTAGAGCCTTCCCTGTAACATGCCTACTAGATAATATGACTTATCCCTACGGGCCACCAGAAGAAGTAGGGTAAAAATTCAAGTTTAATACAAAGTTCATAATCTTACATTCCTTACAGGCAAATCATTTTGGAATTATATACACATATATGTATCGTACATGTGATACAGAGATATGATTTCTGGCCAGATAGAAACCACGATATGCAGGCTTGACTTCCAGGCAATCAGATAATGCATATTTTTTCTTTTCCATTTGTTATCTGCCCACCGAAGAGAATTACTCTGAAAGAACACATACAAGAGAAGAGTCACGTGCAGAGCTAGCCAGGTTAAACCATGCAGCAAATACACTATATATAGTGTTCTGCCTGCATGTATGCCTGCAGGCCAGGAGAGGACACCAGCTCTCATTACAGATGGGTGTGAGCCACCATGTGGTTGCTGGAAATTGAACTCAGGACCTCTGGAAGAACAGTCAGTGCTCTAAACAGCCAGGCCATCTCTCCAGCCCTTTAAAAAATTTCTTCCTCCCTCCCTCCCTCCCTCCTTCCCTCCTTTCTTTCTTTCTTTCTTTCTTTCTTTCTTTCTTTCTTTCGAGACAGGATTTCTCTGTGTAACATCTCTGGCTGTCCTGGAACTTGCTTTGTGGACGAGGCTGGCCTCGAGCTCACAGAGACCCACCTGTCTCTGCCTTCCGAGTACTGGGATTATGGGAATAAAGGCATGTACCACCACCACCTGGCTGAACTCAGAATTCTAAAGGATGTAATGGAAAATGTATTGATTTTTTATATATATATTTAGAGACAGAGTCTGATGTAACCTATGCTAGCACTAGCCTTGAATTCTATGTAGTAGAGAATGAATTTGAACTCTTAAACCTATCTCTACCTCCCAAAAGTCAGGATTACAGGCTGACACCACCAGACCTGACTCTTGCTAGAAATTGTGTGTATGTGTGTGTGTGTGTGCATGTGTACTTGTATACATGTGTATTTGTGTGCATGTGTGTGTATGTGTGCATATATACTTTTGTGTTCGTGTGTTACTTGTGTGCCTGTGTGTATTTGTGTGCATGTGTACTTGGGTACATGTGTGTATATGCAGGTGGACTTATATACCCATGCACAGATGTGCACATGCATGTGGAAGCCAGAGATCAACCTTGGCTGGTGTTTCTCAGGTACTGTCTACCTTGTCGGCTAGATTGACTTGGCCATGAGCCTCAGGGACTGCCTGCCTGTCCCTCAGGGCTGGGGTAACAAGCTGTGCTGTCACATCCAGCTTGCAGTATGGTTTCTGCCTACAGAACTCAGGACCTTGTGCCTTTCAAGAGTGAGTTACTTCCCCAGCCTGCAGGATCATTTTCAGTGATCGATTGTGATATTATTTATAACATTCTCATGTTATTGATATAAATTACAATACTGCGAAGTAGTTTTGTTGTTCAGGTTATACAGAACAAACTACATGACTATTGCCCTTTACGCCCAATACATTTTTCTTCTTCCTTCTCTCCCTTGCAATGTTGGAGACTCACCACGACATCGTGGAACTCTTTGCTGTCCAGACTAGTCTTTTGTTTCAGTTTCAGTTTCAAATTGCCTATAGAATTAGAGACGAGACAATCACTTAGAGACAGGGATACAATGTTTCTAGGTTGAGCCCACTCTCGGATTCTTAACACTTTTAAATGGCTAAATTGCCTGGGACCTTTCGCAGCCATTCACCATCACCTTTACTCACTGATGTTAAGTTTACTGGTTTATTGCCCTCTTCCTGTGGTCTGCTTGGTTTTTACTGTCAACATGATACAACTTAGAGTTACCTAGGAAGAGGGAATTCCACTTGAAGAACAGTCTATGGCCATTCTGTGAGAATGTCTTGATTGATGTGCGAGGGCCCAGCACCATGTCTAGGCAGGTGAGCTTGGGCTGTGTGAACTAGAGAGGGAACCAGTCTATATCCCACTGTACTGGGTGCCAGGTGCACGCTGTCTGCCCAGTTTTTATGTAGGTGCTGGGGGTGAAGTAGGTTCTCACGCTTGTGTGTGTGCACTTAACACACTGAGATACCTCCCCAGCCCATACCACTCTCCTGCATTTTCTTTCTGAGGCAGTTTCTTTCACTATGCAGTTGAGGGCTAGGCTGGAACTCACTAAGTAGACCAGGCAGCCCTTGAACTCATGATCCTTTTGCTACAGTGTGCGCTACTCTTTTGGTGTCTTGTCTTTTAGTCATAGTAGTCTTTCACCTTTGGCTCTTTAGTGCTCCGTTTATGTATATTAAAAAAAGGTCAAAACTGAACAAAAGGTAAAACTATTTTCCTGAACTTTTTTTGGTCAATTTTTCAAAATAGCAATAAGAACTCTTTACAATACAAAAACAACAAAAATTAAGTAATGTTTAATGCATATTTGATAATAATTTTAGTAAGTGGGAGATAGCAATTTTCATTTGCTTTTATCCCTAAAGAGGCCAGTATGTGTGTGTGTGTGTGTGTGTGTGTGTGTGTGTGTGTGTGTGCGTGCTTGCGTGTGTGTGTGTGTGTGATTATTTTCGACTATTTTTCTTAGTAGCACAAAAAAACAACAGATATCTCTGTGGCACTTTTATACCCACTAATTTTTTATAAGATTAAAACCAATCGTTAAAAAAACCTGATTATTCATTCTAGTAATCATTAATATATTAAGTACTCAGTTTCCACCACACAAAGGACAAAAGTTAAATCTGAGTTACTAGCTACATTTATCTTGATACCATTAATAATCCATTATACCAACTAATCATGAAAGTAAGAAAGCAGGTATGAAATCCACACACTCATCGCTTGAGAAGTCGCTGGTCCTCCATTTTTTCCTTTGGGAGTGGACTTTTACCAGTATGGCAATCAGGATACAGAGCACAACGTAGAAAGGGATGATCAAGAAAAACGGCCACCGGGTAGGCTTGGAGCGGTAAGCAGTTGCAACATAGTGCCTTCCTGGAAAGAACAGCACCAGGGGTTAGAAGGCAGCTGCTAGGACTGAAACAACAGCGTTGCTGTGTGCTGCTGTCGTTGGAACAAACATGTTACACTATTTAAAAGTTTTCAGCTCAGCCAGGTGGTGGTAATGCTTGCTTTTAATCCTAGCACTTGGGAGGCAGAGGCAGGAGGATCTCAGTGAGTTTGAGGCCAGCCTGGTCTACCAAGCGAGTTCCAGGACAGCCAGGGCGTTATACAGAGAAACCCTGTCTTGAAACAACAATAGGAACAGGAACAAAACAAAAAAAAACCTTTATAATTACATATATTTTATATATAAACTTTATATATAATTAACTGTATATAATGTAGATAACACAATGGCACCAGAAGCCCCACCTTCAAACTCCCCAAATCTATGTGTAAAAGTCCTGCCCCTTGCTTTTCTTTTTGTATGTATCTTTTTAAAGGATTTTTAAAATGTTCTTGTGCATAAGTGTTTATCTGTATGTATGTATGTCTACCATGTGTGTGACTGGTGGCTGAGAAGGCCAGAGGAGGGTGTTGGATCTTCTGGAACTGGAATGATGGTTGTGAGCTACCATGTAGGTTCTCTAGAAGAGCAGCTAACAACGGAGCCATCTCCCCCCCATCCATGCTCCTTGCTTTGCCTTGGAGACTCTTCTATTCCAGGCAGTCTCTGATCAAAGGAATTGAAGTGTGATCTAAGTTACCAGTGAGGAATTCTCAAACTCTTATTTCTGGTAAAAAAAAAATGCTGTACATATATTTTAGGTCTAAATTATGTTTTGTTTTGTTTTAACCTAAGCATATTTTCATGTCCTTTCTCACAAATTGTTTTTCAAAGAGTTCTTCTAGAATATTTATATACAGGTTTAGTTCTCATATTTAGATAAACTGTCCACTTCATAGAGCATCAACATTGGTCGGCTCACAACAGTCAGGCGATTCAACACCTCTGGTCTCTAAAATCACCTGGATTCACATGCACGTAATCCCTGCCCCATCATACACACATCCACAGAATTAAAAAAAAAACAATAAAAGCAAGTTGCTTAGAAGATATATATATATATATATATATATATATATATATATATATATATATATATATATCAGGTATGGTGCTGCATGCCTTAATTGCAACACTTGGTAAGCAGAGGCAGGAGGATCTCTGTGAGTTTAAGGCCAACATGGCTACATTGTGAGTTCTAGGTCAGTCAGGGCTACACAGTGAGACCTTTGAGAAGTGCTTTTTACTTCTTCAAATCTGTTATGATTTTCTCTGTGGTTAATTGTATCTTACACATAAAAACAACATCACATCATCTTTTCTAGTCTTTTTGTTCCTTTCTTGTTCTTTCCTATGTTTAAGGCCTATGACAAAGGAAACATACTGAATACGTATCGTGAGAGCAGACTTCAGTGTTTACTCCTAATTTTATGAGAAGATAAATATTGCTAATCATAAAATGTGTTGGTTTCAATTTTCTGATACCCTTTATCAAACTGACCAGATTGTTGTCTGCAGTCTCTTTGCTGCTCTGTGGCAGGTGAGGAATCTCAGTCTCTCTCTCTCTCTCTCTCTCTCTCTCTCTCTCCTCTCCTCTCCTCTTCTCTCTCTCTCTCTCTCTCTCTCTCTCTCTCTCTCTCTCTCTCTCTCTTATTCTGCAGCACCAAGGATTATACTAGTTGCTGTTTTAAGACATCTCGTCGTCTGGTGGATGATGGAGAACATCAGGAGGAGAAGGAGGAGGAGGAGGAGACTGGGAGTTCCGAGTAAGTCATACACTCTTCCAGGATAGACATCTTCATGTTTCTTTTCCAAGTCTGGGCACAGAAAGTGAAGCCATTCCTTTTCTGATGACTGGCTGGAAGGTAGAGACTCTGGCTTCTCTGTTCTTGCTCTTAGGGACCTCCAAAGCTAAGGTCCTTTTCTTTCCTTGTCCCATCTCAGCTTCTTCTTGGGGTCTTTCTGCTCATCATCTCCTCAAGGGCTGTGCAATGGTACAAACTGTCTGTACTACCAGGGATTCTGACTCCTCTATATCTCTGGTCTGGCTCCTGGTCCACATGTGACTCTGGGCACCTGAATTTGGGCAGAATCCATGGCAATTGCCCTTGAGGAGGCAAATCGCTCAAGTCTTTGTTGTTGGTCCAGCGCTCTATGCACCAGGGTGGATGCTCACCTTCTTTGGAGAATCCTTGTTGCTGATAGGGGTTCTTAGTTTGAGAGGCTGGCGTCTCTGACAAAAAGACATTGCTGAGAGTTCATAACAGGGTGCTGTTGAAGGGGCAACATAACTTAAAATGACGAAAGGTTGTGGGGTCCTGTGCTTCCTTGTGCCTCATGCAAAAGGCTGGCACCTGCTGTCAGGAGGCCATCGTGAGTGCAGAGACTCTGCTGGTGTCTCCAGGCTAGGTTGATATGGTTAGCGGGGGAAGCCTTCCAATGTTAAATCAGCCATGGAAGTCACACAATTGTTATTAAAAGATATCAGAGCATGATAACCCTCATTAGATGATTAGCATTCCTGGGAGACAATTTGGTCTTAAAGGTGTGTGATTACATTAATAGTGTTGCCTTCACAGTACCTTCACAGGACCCATGTATGGTTGTATGGTGCTGCATCCTTTTAAAGGTGGCTTTGGACACTTTCAAAAACCTCTCCAAGTCTGTTGGTCTATATATAACTCCATGACAGCAGCAGGACAGACGTTTCGCTTTCGAGAGAGTTTGAGTCATTCCAGAAAGCAGTGTCTTAGTTAAGGTTTCTATTGCTGTGAAGAGACACCATGACCACAGCAACTCTTATAAAGGGAAACATTTCATTGGGACTGGCTTACAGTTCAGAGATTTAGTCCATGATCATCATGGCTTGAAGCAAGGCAGTGTGCAGGCAGACGTGGTGCTGGAGGAGGAGCTGAGAGTTCTGCATTCTTGATCTGAAGGCAGCAGAAGGAGACTGAGTGTGCTTCCGAGTCCTCAAAGTCTGCTTCCACAGTGACATATTTTCTCCAGTAAGGCCACACCTCCACCAACAAGGCCACACCTCCCAAAAGTGCCACTCCTTATAGGCCAAACACTCAAATACCTGAGTCTATGGGGGCCACACTTACACAAACCACCACACATAGGCAGTCATGCTTCTCCATCTGAGAACTCCCAGGGAAACATGGTTGGTGGTTGGACCTGCTCTAGACAAGCTGAAAACCAAGATGGGAAAGCTGAAATACAGTTCTGCTGTACAACTCTCACGAGCATGAAGTTTGTTGGAAAAGACACCATGCTTTTCACAGGATAAGCAGGCCATTTGGAAGTCATATCTTGCTCAAACTTAATTCTTCTGGCTTTACCTTAAAGAGTATCTCAAAACAAATAACAACAGCAACAAAATCCTCAGGAGTTAGGGCTAAATACCTTGCAATGAGCGCCATTTTGTCTTTTGCCAATTTGGGTTTTGTTGCTATAATGAACGGCATTGGTTGACAGTGGTACAGTATGGATTTTTTTTTCCTTCATGGTGGTACCTGGGATTGAACTTGGGGTCTTATATGTGCTATCTAAGTTTTCTACCATGATAATTTATCCCTAGGCCTGGTCTGGAATTTTAACTTTGAATACAGATAACTATACACTGTGAGCTAGCTTCATGTTAAAGATTTTCACATGTGCAGCGACCAAGGATGCTCGGTTGTGATTTTGTTGTCATCGCTGGTTTATGCACCTGAATTTGTTATCAGGTTATGTTTTCCTCAGTACTATTTTTTCTTTGCAAAAATATATTTCAATTCATCTTGGAAAGCATCTGGGCATACCTTCTGATTTTTTTTTTTGTGGTGGGTTTCTTATAGTGCTGTATTATTTGTGTTTTAATAAATAAAGTTTGCCTGAAGGTCAGTGCAGGCACACTAGTCAGCCATACAGGCCAGGGAGTGGTGGCACACACCTTCAATCCCAGCAGCCACACTAGCTAGCCACAGAGGCCGGGCAGTGGTGGTGCACTCCTTTAATCCCAGAACTAGAGAGGAATATAAAACAGGAGGAGACAGGTCTCACTCAGTCCCAGTCTGAGGATTCGTGGTGGCAGGATCACCATTTCAGTCTGAGGTAGAGGTAAGAGCCAGCGGCTGGCTGCTTTGCTTTTTCTGACCTTCAGGTTGAACCCCAATATCTGTCTCTGGGTTTTTATTATTAGTGCTTCAGTTTCTTAACCATAACCTCCAAATTCTCAGAGAACTTTTGACTCTGGTTTCTTGGTTCTACCCTGTGGTTGACAATTCCTGGTCACCCCTGGTGGCTTTGCCAGCCTGTTTCTTCCTGGTAGTAGACATGAGCCCAGGACTTATACTTCTCACCATGTCAAGTTCACAAGACAGGATTCTCTCAGTGTAAGTTCCTGAGTTTGGATTAGAAAAAGTCCACTAAGGCCACAACTATGGGTCTCTTTGGCCGACTTTTCTCTATTTTGCACCTTGCTGTGGCCACTGTAGACTGACTTAAAATTCTTAGTAGTGTGTGTGTGTGTGTGTGTGTGTGTGTGTGTGTTCCAAAGGTGGATGGTAAGTGTCTTCCTCAGTTTCTCAACTCCTTAACTTCTGTGTCTCCCTAGCCCGAAGGGTACCGGTTAATCTAGATTGGCTCCCGTCTCTGCCTCCCAAGCGGCAGAATTCCAAGTTTGTGCCTCCACAGCATTTTTACGTGAGTTCTTGGGACAAAACTCCAGTCCTCATGTTTGTGAGACAAGCATTTACTTCCCCTGTCCCACAATGTTTCAATTACGTTTTCCACTCCGTAGGAAGACTTACCAGGGATCGACTCAGCTCGTTGTTGATTGCCACTGTCAACGCTTCCACCAGGCCATTCATCCTGCATATTCACACAATCGGGAGGTAAGTATGAGGCCGTACAGTGGCAATGCTTCTTGTTATTACATACCTGAAAACAGCGTAAAGTCACGGGCTAAGACCGGCAGCTGGGTTCATTTACACCAGGAAATATGCAAACTAGTGTTTATGTCAGATAATGTCCATTTTCCTGGGTGGCTTCTTATTGGGATGGAGGGCAGCAGGCGGGGTGGGGAGGGGTGTGGGGGAGGGGACTCAGCCCTGGCTCAGCAGTTTGGAGAGCTTGCCTTTCTCCCTCTCGGGTCTGCCACTTACCCCATGGTTGTTGCAGTCTGACGGGGAGCAATCATAATTCAAGACTGTAGCTTCTACACATTCTTTGTTCATGCAAACCTGGAATGGACAAGGGGCCTGATATGTCAGCTGGATTCGTCACTTTTTAAAAGCATTCTGTACTCTCTTAAGATAAAAACCACCTTGAAATACCACCCCGTCCCAGTTAAGCTGGCTATTGGCAATATGGCAAAAATAAAATAAAAAAAAACGACACCCCAACACACATCTCAGCAAGGGTGTGGCCAAAAGGTAGGAATGTGAACTAGTATAGTTCTTATGCAAAGTGTGCGGAAAGTCCTTGAAGTAAGTCAACAAGAGAAAGATTTAGAGTTATTCTAGGCTTCCACAGCTAGGTACACACACAAAGGAAATAAAGTTAGGCTGCTGACGTGACACCTACACTGTCCTGCCCTGTCCTGTTTATATTATACATAATGGCCAAGAGATATCGCCGGTTTCACTGTCGCCAATAGATAGGTAGATAAAATGCGGCATATATGCTGCGTGAGAAAAATGTATCAATGCAATTATTACAAATTGTTGAAAATCAACCCATTACAAATGATCACACTTAATATATAAAATGCATATTGAAATTGTTGTTTGGCCACAAAAGCAGAATGCAACCTTGCTGTTTGTGGCAGCGTGGAAGAGCTCATAGGGCGTTGTGTGACATCATCATTAGGTGACTCCAAATAGAATTGGAGAGCTCTGAGGGACTGGGTGCGGTATGGGTGGGGGTGGGGAGATGAGGGAAGGTTTGCTAACAGGTGAAGTGTCACAGTTAGAAAAGGAGAGTAAGCTGGTACTGCACTGCAGAAGAGGGTGACTAGGGAATTACATATGACATGGTATGTATGCCAAATGAAAAACAGTGAATACTTAAAAGATAGAGATTCTGGCTGCTTTGACCTGATCATTGCAGAAGTGTTTCCAGGTCTCAAAAATATCACATTGTGGTGTAGGAGGATCTTCTGTCTACGTGTTACTTTCATTGGTTAAATAAAGAAGCTAAATAAAGAAGCTGCCTTGGCCTTTTGATAGGGCAGCCCTTAGGTGGGTGGAGTAGACAGAACAGAATTCTGGGAGGAAGAAGGCAGTGTGGCAGACACCATGGCTCTCCTCTCCTAGACGGACGCTGGTTAGACTCATGCCGGTAAGCCACAGTCAAGTGGCGATACACATTAATGGAGATAGGTTAAACAAATATATAAGAGTTAGCCAATAAGAGGTTAGAACTAATGGGCCAGGCAGTGTTTAAATGAATATAATTTGTCTGTTGTTATTTCAGGGTCTAAGCTAGCCAGGCAGACAGGAGCCAGGCGGGAAATGGCCTGCTGCTCCTCAATACAACAACATTGTGCCCATAATATACATAATTATCTAAGGATGAGATAAAATGATTATCAAAAACATTCTCAATACTGATCTACTCTTCAAACACCCAGAGAAGCAGATTTTTCAGACACTTAATTTGCAACGACAACAAAAATCGTAAGGAACAAAAAGAAAACAGAAAAGCACGGCCTTTTCGATGGAAGGGAACAAATTAGTTTTATGGATGTAATTAACATTCTCAAAAATCCCTAAAGGGAAACACAGATGAAGAACTAGAATAAAACAGGACAGTGATTTCAGCACAAAGAAGACTAGAAACCAAGATCAAACTGGAAAGGGCACTGCACAGAAATTCTAGTTCTCAAGAACATACTAAGGGGACTGGAAACCTCACTGCATGGAAACCTCACTGCATGGAAACTTCACTGCATGGGAACCTCACTACATTGAAACCCCACTGCATGGAAACCTCACTGCATGGAAACCTCACTGCATGGAAACCTCACTGCATGGGAACCCCACTGCATGGAAACGTTACTGCATGGAAACTTCACTGCATGGGAACCTCACTGCATGGGAACCTCACTGCATGGAAACCTCACTGCATGGGAACCTCACTGCATGGGAACTTCCCTGAATAGGAACTTCACTGCAGCAGATGTGGCCAGGAGGAGGGAGGCACAGATGAACCTGCGGACAGGGTGTCTGAGGCTAAAGAGCCTAAGAAATGGAGGAAAACTAACCAGAAAAGTGACCAGAGTCTAAGGGCTGGAAGGAAGGAGCATCATCAAGCTGCCCCATGTTTGGGCCATGATTCTGCACCATGATTTTCATTTTGTCCTCCTTGCCATTAAATTGCTCAGGACCCCCTGCCGAGGGAATGGTGCTGCCCACAGGGGGCTGTGCCTCCTAACATCAATTAACAATCCACTCCCCCCACCCCACGCCCTTGGGACCGGCTTGATCTAGATAATTCCTCTTCCCAGAAGAGACTCTCTTCCCAGGCAGCAAGTTGACAGAACTAACCATCACATGCTAGTTAGATTTGTCTGTTTTATGCTTTACTCTGTGGAATCTTTATTTTCACCATTATTTAAGATAATTATGCCAAAAGATAATCCACCACATCACAAGTGTGCTCTTTCTGCAGCATTCTGAAAATGTAACAAAATGCAGGGGTGAACCCTGTGATTGTGTCTTCTGGGAATTTGTGTGACTTCCACAAAAAGCAGCCAACAAGATAGCCTTAGCAGCAGCAGCTGTGCAGAATCAATGGCATTATCATTATTATTATTATTATATTTCTTTAAAAATACTGTTAATGATAGAGCATAATTTTAGGATCAATGGCTTTATTCTATTTTATTCTTTGAGTTTTGACCTTATTTTCCAAATTTCATCATTGATTGCGTACTTACATTTTGAGAGAACACATTACTAGGCATACATCTCAATAAGTACTCACTACATTAACACTGAGGAGTTGCTGGGGGAAGATCACGCTTTGCAGCACTGGGGAGTTGCTGGGATGAGATCACCTACCTTGTTGGCGGCGCAGACAGTTCCATCTCTCACCCACATGTTGTTGCTGTCTTTATGATTAGCGGCATATTCCAGGGAAACGCAGATGTACCCACTTATATTGGCATAAATTATAGTGGCAGCTCTTATTTTAATTAAATTCTCACTTTCGTATTTACATATTAATTTCCCACACTTCCGGTCACTATAATTTACAGATAAATGAAAGCCATTATTTTAATAGAGAAATACTTTAATATAATTTCAAAGACAAATAGATTTAAATTAAACATTGGAGTTGGCAATTAATTTTGAATAACACCCACAGAGTCCTTACTGGATTATTGACAATAATGAACAAATTAACTGTGAACTCTTCCATTGGCTAGATTACCATTTGTGATGTCATCACCTGTATTTGATCCTTAAACACAATCAGATCCAAGCTTATTCTAACTTTTAAAAAAGAGCAATTGGCCTGGCCACCAGACTGATTGCGTTTCCTTTTTGGCTTAACAACGGATAAGATATTGAAGTTCACATCCCACCATACATCATGCATATTATTCTGATAAAATAATAAAATAATAAAAGCATATATGCCCTAATGGTAGTGCAGAAAAACCCAGGAAAAGCATACAAAACAATAAAGGGGCATTAGGTACAGAAGAACAATACTAAAAATGAAAACTGTTGGTCAAACAAATAAGGATGTAGACCAGAAAGCTATGGCATGGTCTAGCCAACAGGGGACAAAAAGTATGCCATCTTCCTGCTCCACACACAGAGAGGATACCTGTCGGCAAGGACAGTCATCTCCTATAGAAGTGGCTTGCAAATCAACTTCCTGGCAAGATGGTCTTTGAAGATGCTCTCCTTCCACCCTCCAGTCAGCTAGCTTTGTCAGAATGGGGGCGGACTAGATACCATCTCTTTGCTTCTGAGCTAACTGACTCCCATGTATGAAGAGACCGAGGCTTTGCATGATAGGCAGGTGCGCACTTCTGCGCAGGAAGAACGCACACTCAGGAAAGGAAGGGAGAAACTGTGTCTATCAGGCACGCTGCTGCTCCCTCTTTTGTAGCTAAGTGTTATTCTTTTAGCCTGGAAGGGCTGGCCATGAAAACCAGTAACCCTGATGCTGGAGGAGCCTTTCTTGCTTTGATGCACACTATAGAAATCCCTCAGCCGGCATCACTTTGAGACCAGCAATCTCAGTGGGCAATGGATGCCAGTAACTGAGCTGAGCCTGAGCCGCCCAAAGGATCCAGGTTAAGTACTTGGGGAAGAAGTACCACTGTGATAGACAGCACGGTGAGACACGGGTCTACAGAGCAAATCTGTAACCACAAAACTCGAAGGCAAAACACAGGCACCTTCAGCAAATCCTGTCTGCACACAGCATGCATGCATACGTACGCACGTGCACACACACACACACCATGCATAGTATCTAAACCACAATTTAGTAATCATTCCATCACCCAGATAGTGAATTGTGGCTTAGATAGTATGCACATATGGCTTCTCTGCTAATCACAGCCATAACCTTAACCGTTTAATGTTTCCTTTTCACATATAGGGTTTATTAAAACACACAGACATGGAATTACCCCCACTTCATGAAAACATGCATTTTCTTTTCTTTTCCCCCCCTTTCTTTCTCTCTCTCTCTCTTTCTTTCTTTCTTTCTTTCTTTCTTTCTTTCTTTCTTTCTTTCTTTCTTGTTTTTTTGAGACTGGGTTTCTCTGTGTAACAGCCCTAGCTGTCCTGGAACTAGCTCTAACAGACAGACCAGGCTGGCCTTGAACTCACGGAGATCTACCTGCCTCTGCCCCCCAAACGCTGGGTTTAAAGGCGTGCGCCACCACCGCCCAGCTGAAAACATGCATTTTCTTTTACAGCGAAGATCTTCTCATGATACCCTTTCAAACAAAATAAAACAAAGCCAAACCAAAACACAAAACCAAATATAAACAAAAAAGCTCACAAGCCCAAATCCTTGGGAAGTTTCTAGGGTACCAAATCTCAGGTGCTTGCAGGCAGCCCGGAGGTAAGTTTATTACCATAGGTTAGGAACACTTTGGTCAGGGCTGCACAGGTTCTTCATTAATGTTTCCTTTCTTGTGCTTTAATTTTAACTCTATAAAGAAGTCCAGTCTTGGGGCTGGAGAGATGGCTCACTTCTTTTAAGAACACTGGCTGCTCTTCCAGAGGACCTGAGTTTGATTCCCAGCACCCACATTGGTAACTCACAAGGGTAACCCTTGTTCTAGCCTCACCAGGGATCACTGTTTTGCCACACACATAAAGCAAATAAACAGAAATGTACAAAGAAGAATGCCCACTTTGTGTGTGTGTTGTGTAAGTGTTTGTGTATGGTGTGTATGATGGCCTAGCTGCCTGTGCGCATGTGTAGAGAGACCATAGGTCAATGACAGGTGTCTTTATCTATCCCTCTCCACCTTGTTTTGTGAGACAGGGCCACCTAGGAGTCCCTGGGGCCCACCCGTCACTGCTCTCCAGAACCGGAGTCACAAATGTATGCCGTGAATTAAGGAGACAGCATCAAAAATGTCAAAAGTGTTAAAAACTGAATACTTATGTCTGATGAGTGGACCTTCATAGAAATAAAACACTGAGCGGCAAAAGACAGAGAACAATTCAGGTACAGACAAATTAGTTCAACTGGGACAACACCCCAGGTGTGGGGGATGTGGCAGGGAACCTTTCTAGGCACTCCTGACATCTGTCACTGGATCAGACATGGCAGACCTCATGGTCAGCTGTTATTTTGCTTCCATATGGATGTAACTGGTGGCATTTTCAAGTGTCAGGGGCTAGAGTCTGATCACATTTTTTAAGGCATACTTAGGTGCGCAGGCTTTGTACCCCGAGGGGCTGATCCCACAGTTCCCAGATATGTCCGTTTTCGAATTCAGCTCGTCATAGCATTCATTTGTACCAAAGTTGGCTTCTGGAAGGTAAACAGAAAGGTGCAATGAATATTCGGATGGTCCTTTGCATTGAAATAGGTAATGAACACTTTCAAGGTTCTGAAATGGTTCAGAATGTATTGCACAGAAAACAAACATTACATAAAATTGAAAATAAAGACATGTGGATGATGGCACAAAACCATTTCAGTCAAATACTTCAATCTTGATGTCTCCTGCACAGTTCCTAATATGTAATGCTAATATTCCTCATCCATGTAACCAAGAAAGTCAGTTTCTTAAACAATCATTGACTTACTGTGAATAAAGGTGGGCTTTTTTGCATAAATGTCTTTTCAATCAAACTATTCACCATTTACTCTCATCTCTGATTCATCTTAGCTTCATTTCTTCTAAGACCCAAACTTCCTAGAGAAAAGTTTCTATTTCCAGCCTCCATCCATTCTATGCTTGCTGAAACCTCTGACTGGGACTTTTGACACCTGCATTGCCTGGCTGGAGGAAAGTGACCTGTCACAACAGCATCCTGGACAGTCACTAGGTGCTCAGTTAAGTTGCATAGAGATACCAGTGAACCCAAAGTTGATGGTTTATTTTGTCTCAGAAAAAAATTGCTGAATATGTTGTGGGTAAGAAGTGCAGATTATGAGCCTGGTTAGAGCAGCAAACTGTTGCTTATAGACTAGAAAGCAGGCAGAATCTGAATATTTCATAGCTGCAGGGACAATTTTTAGATCCGTCACACTCCATTGGCTCCTGTCCGGTTTCCTCCTGAGAGTTAACCTAGGCAAGATAGGAGATGAGCTCACGGAGAGAAGGCTTTGGTTGCATCATGCTTTCACGTCTGCCTGTGTATACGTCAGAGCACACAGCGAGAACCCTGGAATCCCATGGGTGAGACACAGGGGAACAACCTTCTGCAAATTCTAACTGAAGCTCAATGATATCAACAAATATCAACAAACAGCAACTGAATCCAGACGACTGGTCTCGCCTCTTAGGTCTAGTGGAGTATAAACACGGGCGGCAGCACCTGCAGGATGCACAGTCCACAGGCAGGCCTTTTCAACACCAACCATGGAGGAGGGAAGGCTCGGCAGATAAGTCTCTGCCATTTCACTCAGGAGTGAACAGAACAAAGCCGGCTAGGTGCACTCAAATAATGGTGCAAGTGTCTTGACATGGAGAAATAGCACAAAGGATACAATCTTCAAGAAAAAAAAAAGTACGAGAAATAGATGGGGTGGGGAGATGGTAAAGAATTGTGATTGCTCTTTCAGGGGTCTTGGTTTGATTTCCAACACCCACATACTTAAAATAAAAATGAATTCGTTCCCCCAAAAGTAGCAAAAATAGAAATGGAGGTAATTCTAGATGAATAGATATAAACATACATTTGGTTTTTGAGGTCTGTGTGATAATGTAACAGTTCACTGTTCCAAGAAACTCAGAGAACAACAAACAAAAATATCAACCAACCAACCAACCAAACAAAACCCAAAGACAATCTGGATCAAAGGAAGAGAAAAGCAGTGCTTTGTGGGTTCTGGTTTCTCAGAAAACACAGAACCCCCAGGACAGCGGCATAACTAGTAACTGACAATAGAATCATTCTCCTTTCTCTGCTCAAAAGATTGATTCTCCCTCAGGATCCTTTCAGCTATTCTCTTTACGCTGGGTCCAGGGAGAGCATTTCTCGAATGGATTGCACAAGGTTTTTTCCTTTCCTTTTCTTTCTTTCTTTCTTTCCTCCCTCCCTCCCTCCTTTCCTCCCTCTCTCTTTCTTTTCTTTTCTTTTCTTTTTTTTTTTTTTGAGATAGTGTTTCTCTGTGTATTCCTGGCTGTCCTGGAACTTGCTCTGTAGACCAGGCTGGCCTCGAACACACAGAGATCTGTTTGCCTCTGCCCCCCCCAGTGCTGGGTTTACCACCACTGCCCAGCCCCTGTCATCTGTTTCTTAACTGGGTCTGGTGGTTCAGGTTTGTAACCTCAGCTACTTGCGAAGCTGAGGCAGGAGAATCACAAAGTCAAAGCCTGTCTGGGACACAGAGTGAGTTCAAGGCTAGCCAGGGAAACTTAGCAAGAAACTACTTCAAAACTAAAGAGTGGAAAAGTGGGCGGGGGCTGGGCATGCCGGTGGTGGAACAAGAGCGCATGCGGCAGGTGTGGCCCTAAATGCAATCCTCAGTACCGCAGACCAAACAAAACAGGCTCATCTGTTTCTTTTCAGCACCCAGAAAATGCTTAAACGGAAAAGCCAAATGATTAAAGATACCATAGCCGAATAGATCACGGCACTGTTGTTCTCCATCCTGACACGAGCCGTTAAGACAGACCCACTTATCCTGTCCACACGGATGCCCATCGATGATGAAGAAATCTTCCGCACACACGGGGGACGTGCCGTTGCAGTACTCTGCCAGGTCACACTCCCCTCTGGGAGGCCTGCAGACCTCCCCTTTGGGCTTCATCTGAAGGGGGAAAGGAATCGCACTGAGTAAGGCCGCAGAGGAGCAGAGAGGCACCCGGGAAACCGCTGGTGTGCTGTGCGTTGTGTGCGTCAGGTGGGAATAAATGCTCTGTCTGGTGCCTCAGCAGGGATGGGTGATCTCTTAGGGCTCCACCCGAGATGAAGAGCTACGGGCGATTAATGATGCCCGAGAGAGGGAGAATCGGTCTCCTCCGCGGATGAGCCACCTAACTGATTATCCAGTGCCACGTGGTCAACCCGAACAAGATATATACAGTCAACCCGAACAAGATATATACAAACACGGTAAATGAACTCAGCGTGTTACATTTATATATTTACTCGTGTACATGTAAATATATATGTAACAACAATAATTAAATAAAAAAGTCATGAATTAGAAAGAGAGTGGAATGGGTGTGGGGGGAGTTGGAGGCAGGAGGGGGAAGTGATCTAAATATAGTATACATATGTGAAATTTAAAAACAATAAAAATAAAAATACACTATTAAATTATGTGCTGCTGGTAGCATATTTTGACTATATATGACGTGTAATAGGAACAATATTTCTGTTTCAGTCATCTCATACAACCCATACATCCTTGTTTTAATTTTCGAGGAATGAATGCTTGGAATATTATAGAAATGCAAAAGAAAATTAATTTTTCATGGTTGAAAGACTTTTGTTGCTAATACTCTGACATTTCTGGTGGAAAATGCACATGAATAGGATGAAAGATTTAAAATTAATTTCTTAATAATAGAAATGTCTGTAGACCTCCATTGGTTCCCTCCCCTTGGAGCCTGGGGAATCCTGAAAAAGACAGGGCAGAAGGATTGTAGAAGCCAGTAGGGCCGAGCACCCCAGGAGAACATGGCCCACAGAATCAACCAGGGCTCAATTAAGCAGGGGCTCATAAGGGCTCACAGAGATGGAAATGGCAATCATGGAGCCTGCATGGGTCTGCACTAGGTCCTTTGCATATGTGTTATGGTTACTAGCTTGGTGCTTTTGTGGGACTCCTAACAGTGAGAGTGGGGGTGTTTCTGACTGTTTTGCTGCTCTTGAGACCCTTCTCCTACTGGGCTGCTTCCCCCAGTCCTGATATGAGAGTTTGTGCCTGGTCTTATTGTATCTTGTTATGCCATATTTGGTTGATATCCCTAGGAGGTCTGATCTTTTCTGAAGGGAAATGGAGGGGGCATGGTTCTGAGAGAAGGGAGCTTGTGTGTGTGTTGGGTCGGGGGACTGAAAGGAGTGGAGGGAGGGGAAACTGTGGTCTGGGTGTGTTGCATGAAGGAAGACTAAAAAAAAGGAGAGATATAGTAAATTTGGAAAAAGAAATTACAAGCTAATCTTGAAAAGGATAATAGAGTAATACCTGTGATATACATAAAAAAAGCCACTGACAAATGCCAAAAACAAAATATAAATGTCAACACTCTTTAAAAGGAAAAGCTTGGGTCTGGAGAGATGGCTCAGTGGTTATGGTTAAGAGCATTGTCTGTTTGTCCAGAGAACCCAAGTTCAGTGTTCAGTACCCACACGACAACTTACAAGCATCTGTCACCTAGTCTCAGGGAATCCTACACTCCCTTCTGGCTTCTGTGGGACCAGGCACGTGCATGGTACTCAGACAAAACACCCATACACATAAAAAGTAAGAAAAAAATCTTCTAAAAAAAGAAAAGTCTCGCCGGGCAGTGGTGGCACACGCCTTTAATCCCAGCACTCGGGAGGCCGAGGCAGGCGGATCTCTGGGAGTTCGAGGCCAGCCTGGTCTACAAGAGCTAGTTCCGGGACAGGCACCAAAGCTACAGAGAAACCCTGTCTCGAACCTCCCCCCCCCCCAAAAGAAAGAAAGAAAAGTCTCTTACATTACAGTCCTTGCAGCACGGCCCCTCAGCACACACAGAACCATCTGGCAGCTTACAGGTGTTGGGATCACAGCATGGTGGAGTTTGGTCACCACAGCCCTGAAAGGCAAACCACGTGTATAAAGAGTCTTCCTGAATCCATTCAGAGCGGACAGGCATTTAAATGGCAACATATTATATAGCCTGAAGACAGATGCTCGCCTTTCATCTGGGCAAACAGGAGAAAGAAACTGAGTCACTTCTTACCCACCCTCCTGATTGACTTGCCCAGACACCGATTGACTGCTGTTTATTACAGCCTAGATGTTTCTATTCCTAGGACAGAGCTTGCTGTGTAGGGAATAAAATCCTTTTGGTACCATCACAGTGGAGACAATGAGGTGGTCCCTGGCTCTTATTGACAAAGGCTAAATAAATATAAGATGTAGGATAAGCAGAAGTTGTGGTTTGGTCTTATGTGATATTTTTCAGCTTCGACAATATATGTCTCAATAACAGTTTATAGGCATTTTAGAGACTTTTTTTTGTTACAAAATTCTCCGTGGATGTGTGTTTCTGTGTATTTGCACAAGAGAAGGTATGTGTGCCTGTGCTTGTGATGCATGAGTGTAGTACTCACAGAGGCCAGAAGAGGGCATCAGATTCCTGGAGCTAGAATTACAAATGTTTGTGAGTCGTCATGTGGATGCTGGGAACTGAACTTTGGTCATTCGAAGAGTAGCAAAAACAACTGAACTATCTTTTGTTGTCAGGGTTTCTGTCCTGCCCAGTTCCCACAGTCATTAAGTCCCAAAGAAATCACACAGAGATCTACATTAACTATAAACTGATTGGCTCATTAGCTCAGTCTTCTTATTAACTCTTATAACTTATATTAGCCCATTATTTTTATCTGTGTTAGCCACATGGCTTGGTACCTTTATCGGCGAGGCAGTTACATCTTGCTTGCTCTGTGGCCAGGTCAGGTCTGCAGAGAGATGGGCTTCCTTTTTCCCAGAATTCTCCTGTTCTCATTGACCCGCCTCCACTTCCTGTCTGATTGTCCCGCCTATACTTCCTGCCTGGCTACTGGCCAATCAGCATTTATTTAAAATATAATTGATAGAATACAGACAATTATCCCACACCAATCTTTCCCAATATTTTTTTTTTCTATTTTGAGATTTGGTCTCATTTGTCTACACCAGCCTCAATGGCATTCAGCTAAAGCTGACCCTGAATGCCTGGTACTTCTGCTTCCATTCCTGCCCCTGCAGTACTAGGATTGTAGGCATATACCACCATATCTAGCAATTAACTTTATCTTTAATTTTTAAAACAGTAGTATCTGAACATGGCTAAAGTTGTTACTATTAGATCATTTACTCATGGCTTCTATTTTATGCTTTCTGAATCTGCTTTAATAGCTTTGACTATTGGGGTTAGTAAGCAAACATAACAAAGGAGAGGTCTTTTTAGTTGATGCGTGCGTGCACACACACACACACACACACACACACACACAATTTTTAATTCCCAGGAATTTGAGATGGCAAATTGGAAAAACATTTATTAAGCAGACAAGAGTCAGCGTGGAGGTTAGTTGTCTTAGAATGACTGCCAGCAAGACATTCAGTAGGACACAGGAATGGTCCTATGTTTGGCACAGCTGTTCTGCCCAGTGGATGCATTGCTGTGGCTCTCTACATTGACTTCTACAGGGAAGGGATTATCACAGTGGTTAGACCTCAGTTAGATAACACGCCATGAGCTAGGACACATTGCTGTTAAATTTGAGTGGGAAGTTTCCATGTTTTTTCCACTCAAGCCAAACCAAGCAAAGATTTTGTTGTGATGGGCAACAGTTTCTTAAAAACATGCTATTCTGGGGAAGAAAGAGTCGATGAGGAGTTGTCTGGATCAGCTTGGCCTGTGGGCCTATCTATAGAAGAATGTCTTGATTACATCCAGTGTGGGTGGCTCCATTCCCTAGGTTTGGGTCCTGTCCTACAGGAGTAAGCATGCAAGCAATCGTTCCCCATGGATGCGATCAGCTGCTGCAGGCTCCTGCAGCTTGACTTCCCTACAGTGATGGACAACAGCTTGGAAGTGAACCCTCCTCTTCTAAGTTGCGTCGTCAGTGTGAATGATTGCAAGGACAGCAGAGAAACTGCAGCATCAGAAAGACAGTTTTCTATTGGGAGGGGCATACACTAGTGACTTCAGCCACCACACAGAGAATCATGAACACGTGCGTCCTGGTTCCCCAGGGATACAGTACTCTCAGCAACTGTGACAACGGCTTGTTCCCCTTTATCTCTCTATTTTTATCTCATTTACCTTCATTCTATCTTTTTCTCTTTCCTCCAACCCCACAGTTTTATGGAAGATTTATTTGGTTTGGAAAAAAAAAACTCCCTGTGGTTATAGGTATATTTTAAATAATTTTGAATTAAATATTAAATTTAAATTGGTGATTGAATATTGGTAAAAAGTCAATAAGATTCCATGGCCAAACTCCAAATGGGCCTCTCATATTTTCTTACTTCACGGTGAAAGCTTCCCATCTGCCTTTCTGCATGGCAAGTGAGTTTAAGGGAAAGGTTGGGCAAGGCTGGGCCAAGAGGAAGAGAAGGGCTTCCTCTTAGGAGACGTCACCCAAAGATGGGACTCAATGACCTTCAAAATGGCTTGTTTGAAAAATGAGAACGGGAGTGGCATGGACGGGAGGGGTGGAGACGCCGTGGTCCAGAGGTGTAGCTGTGGAAAGCACGATGAATCTGCTCTGGAGGTCTCACATACACTCGCAGGACTGCAGGTAACAGATTCCATTGCATGTACACTGGCAGTGTGCTAAGAGGTGGCACCCTAACTCTTACAGAGGAGACGGGAGAGAGAGATTGTGATATAAATTATAGTCTTATCACTCTATGGGAGTCTTTCCACTCTACGAGGGTTGGGGACAAAGGGTTTATTTTAGCTCACCCTCTCTCCCCTAGGTGGCTTTTGTCGGGTTGTATCACAGCAATAGACACGAAATTAAGACAAAAGCCTTGTAAGAGATACTTACTATGAATTTCAGTGTTTACTTTCAAATATGGAGATGAAGGCATTGTTCATCTCATACTGTTGCAAGAAAATATATTTATGCAAAGCACTCGCAAACTGCTTAGAGGTTACATCCTAATTCTTTTTTTTTTTTTTTTTTTTTGGTTTTTCAAGACAGGGTTTCTCTGTAGCTTTGGAGCCTATCCTGGAACTCGCTCTTGTAGACCAGGCTGGTCTCGAACTCACAGAGATCCACCTGCCTCTGCCTCCTGAGTGCTGGGATTAAAGGCATGCACCACCACCGCCCGGCTACATTCTAATTCTTAATAGGGAGGTGAGGGAGGAGAGGGGAGGAAGTGAGGGAAAAAGGGCAAGGAGAGTCAGGAGGCAGATGGTGAGCTCATAAGCCAGGCAAGATGGCTCAAGCCTGCGATCCCAGCACTCAGAAGGCTGGAGTTGTTTTGAGTTTTAGGCCAGCATGTGCTACACAGAGTGAACCCATATTAGATGCTGATCTAAGCTGACAGGCTTAGCTGTGGTTTCTTTCATAGGGCATGTATGCATTGATTATCAAGTCACTGACTTGCACATGGCGAGTGTGAACCATTTCCTTAGGTGCCACCTATATACCAATAAGAGTGGCAGAAAAGCAAACATATCTGTATGGATAGGCTACCAATCGGTGAACCATATGCCAAGACATTACTTCACCCCCGAGTCTGTCCGTATGTCCCTTGCAAAGGCCTTTGTAGCAGGATGAAATGAAGCTACTGTGAGAAATGAAGCAAACAGACAGGGGGACAGCACAGATGTTAATGAAAGCTCCTGTCGCTCTGGCCACATCCCCCTGCGGCAGCACTAACCTGCGGTCCACAGTCACACACTTCGTCCTCTTCCAACTCTCCATTCCCACAAACGGCCGCCTTGTAGGACGGCTGTAGCTGCGGCTTGTTCCGAAGACAATACGAGTTTGGACTTGAGATGAAATTGAAAAAATTCTCCGTGCTGCAGTTACTGAAGGTCCGTACGCCGCTGGAATGACTGAGAAGAGCCCAGATGTCAACTGTTTGTGCCAAGAGTTCCCACAGGCCATCTACCCTTAGAATCTAAGTAGTTAGTCAGGAGGAAGGTACTGCAGGGCAGAGCCAGATCCGTGCATAGGAAGTCAGCTGCTTGAGAACTCCAGCTAAACCTGTTAGCAGAAGCGGCAGCACAAAGTTTTGCTGGCGTTTACATGACAAATTCTGGTGACACTGGTCTCACAGTTTAGTATCTACCTTACTTCTTAAGTTGTCTCTTTCTTTTCCTGCTAGAACTGTTGGACTTTGGAACAGCCCTGCCTTAAGGAAGGCCAATAATCTTTTTTAAAAAATGATTTTTTAATGTACCTTGGTGTTTTGACTACATGTGTGTCTGTATGAGGGTATCAGACCCTCTGGAACTGAAGTTACAGATAGTTGTGAGCTGCCATGTAGGTGCTGGGAATTGAACCTGCGTCCTCTGAATGAGAAGCCAGTGCTCTTTGCACTGAGCCATCTCTCCAGCCCGGAAGGGCAATAATCTTTATCTCCCTTTATCTACACTTGGTCAGAGGTAATTCCCCCTGACCTGGTTTTGTAGTTTTTAAATAACTCTTGCATCTCTTATCTTCTATTGAAAGACCCTCCAAGAGTGTCTTTCCTCTGGGGAGACCCTTCCCAAGGAACAGCGAGACCACTTGTACGGATGCAAACAGCAAGAGGTTTATTCAGATACACAGGTACCTGGGGTGACAAAGTCTCTCGGAGGACTTGTGCGCCTCCAGGTCGGGGTAATGGGTTTATATATGTTTTGGGGAGCAAAAAGCGTGGTACAGAAGTGAGAAGCGTAGTTACAGGGTTTTTATTGGTTAGTTTGAATGTGGCCGAGTTCAGGTTGGGACAAGGTCCCTAGTTCCCGAGAATTCAGATATAGGCTGCCTTGGCTCTTATCTAGGGCAGACAGGGTGTCTTTCTCAGTATTCACCGTTCCTCCCCGCCTGGGACAGACGATGCCCAGCCACATTCTCGGTATTCCCCATTCCCCCCCCCCCCCCCCCCCCCCCCCCCCCCCGGCCCAGCCTCAGGTGTCTCTATCTCGTTTTGGCAGCTTTTAAACTGCCCTTTGTTCAAATCCTGAATATTCAGTACAAGCCTTGTAAAATGGCATTACAGGTGCTAAGTTGTTTAACAAGCTAGGCGGGGGGTCTTTCATCTGGTGCTAAGCTGCTTAGCAAGCTGGATGGGGGTCTTTCACTATCTTAAAACCTGAACTCTATGACTCTAGTAAACAACTCTTTATGTGTGCATGTATATGTGTATGTAGGTATTCATAGGCATACAGGTGTGTGTGTGTGTGTGTGTGTGTGTGTGTGTGCGCACATGCACACACGCTTGCATAGGACAGCAGTCAGCCTCAGGTTTACGTGGGGTCAGGCAGGGCAGGGATCCACTTTGACCCGGACTCCTGCACTGTACTGCTGACTTAGGCCTTTGGTCAGGATGTAGATGCTGTAACATTAACACTGCGCAGTCACAGACAAGCAAGTGCGGGAAGAAGCATGTAGAGAGATTCAGACGGAGCATAGAACACAGTCGATGCTCTGGGTCACCGAGCTTCACCCTACCAGACTCAACCAACCATGGATCAAAAGTATCGGGGAGAACTTGCATCTGCTGGAAGAGAACAGACGGGTTTCCTTGGCCCTGCATCCTGAATCGTACAACAGGACAGAGACTTGCCTGACCCTGGCTTTGAGCCGATGTACACACCGTGGAGAGGAGAAGAGCAGTGCGCAGAAGGGCATGCACAACTAAGGAGCAGCTCTGGGAGGGACCTGTGCGCCTGAGGACTTGAGAAACCTCCCGTCCACAAGGGCTGCCTTAAATTAACTGATGAGGGAGGACATCCTAACTGCGGGCAGCACGGGGTGCTGGGCTGTGTACAAGGGGAGTGTAGTGAGCACTAACCCTCAGGATTCCTTCCTTCCCTCTGCTCAGCCCAATGGGCTCACTGGGCGCTCTCTTTCTCCTTCTCCCACTCAAGAGCCTCTGAATTTAATTGGACACTTGATTTTCTTGTACAGATCCTGTCATCTCTCAAAGGGCAATACATGACAATTATAAGAATACATTTATTACTTTTAATTAATCAGTTTTGATACAATGGATACATACTAAAAAAATAGCCCAGATTTTTTTAAAAGCCTGTAATTTAAACATTAATAAACTTCTTTCTAAAAAAGAGCAATCCAAGCCTAGATGGCCCCGTTGATCAGTTCTACCAAATAAGTTGGACAGCAATGATGCCCACGGTGTGAAACCCACGTGACCCTCCCAGGGTTAGAGGCATCGCAGCAGACCACAGCTCAAGACCAAACTATTCTCACCTGCACTTTCTCTGGATGAGAAAGTGGGGAAGCACTACATTCTGAAGGGTTCCAACCACAGTGGAATTGCTGTAAGAAAGTGCCTTGACCAAAAGCAACTTAGGGGAGCAAGGGGCAATTCCAGGTCACTGTCTGCCAATGAAAGGAAGCCATGGCAGGGACTCAAGCAGCCAGTCACCTCACACCCGCCAGTAGTCAAGAGCACCCGGGCTTGCTGCTGAGTGGGTAAGCCAGCAGGTATCCTGCTAAGGTCACTGAAGGTAGCCCCCTGTGGGCGGAGGGTAAGCATGAGTCTTTCATCTTGGGGCCTGTTTTATGGGTGGTCTGATGAAGGGGCTGGTTGATATTCCTAAGTGTCAAAAAGTTAGTCAGGCCTTGGAGTACTTCTTCAGTAGTTTCTGGTGGGAAATGAAAGCTAAACACCCAAATGCAGTTGCCTCGTCATGTCCCTAGGTGGTGCTGTTCCAGGACACTCTATGGATATTCATCCTCAGGTCCCTCACAGAGGGTGACAGGGGGGCTTACGAACTTATGAACATCTCTGTGTACTTGACACCACCTCTATATGATGTTCAAGGCCTAGAGTCAATGCTGGGCAAATAACCCAGCATGCCGTGCTTCAGGAAGCAGGGACTAGGAAAATGGATACAATTTGAATCTGTGGGGGTGAAGCTCAGTGACCCAGAGCATCAACTGTGTTTTGTGCTCGATCTGAATTGCTCCTCATGCTTCTTCTCCACCCTTGCTTGTCTCTGACTTTGCAGTGTTAATGTTACAGCATCTACATCCTGACCAAAGGCCTAAGTCAGTGTTACAGCGCAGGAATCCGGGTCAACCAGGTTTTCTGGCACCTCTCTCACAAAAGCGGCTGAGTCTAAGGAATTGTTTGAATTCTGCTCACCGAGACATTCACCATCCCTACCCTGGTTGGTTCGGAATGTAACTGTACTTCAGCATGGTAAGTTACCATCGCCACAACAAGAGCTTCTTTCCTCACCAACTGGCTTTCAGGAGTTCCCAATGAAGCCATTGGGTTGTTAAGAAACACTGTATCGGCCCGGGACTGTGGCCCAGGTGGGCAGAAAGCCTGCTGTGTTGGCCAGTTTCTGTTAACTTGACCCAGGCTAGAGAAAGGGAAGCCCAGCTGAGAAAACGCCTCCCCAGGGTTAGCCCGTGGACCATTTTATTGATTAATGGTTGATGTGGGAGGGTCATTCCACTGTGGGAGGTGTGTCCTGAGCTGAATAAGGAAGCAGGCTGAGAAAGGCATGAGGAACAAGCCAGTAAGCAGACTCCTCCAGGGCCTCTGCTTCAGTTCTGGCCTTGACTTGCCTCCCTGATGGACGAGGCCATGAAAGTGTAAGGTGAAATAAACCCTTGCTTCTCCAAGCTGCTTTTGATCATGGTGTTTTATCATAGTAACAGAAACCTAAGATGCCCGTTTTTTAACAGGTTAGTTTTCTTTAAATAGGCAGGAATTAACGTAATAGAAACCCTGGAGGTGAGGCAGGGGAGCCAAGGCTCTTACATTGCTTCCGGGTTCATCACGCACATGGACACTCCACAGTGGCAATTGCTCGCGTTGTCATACGTTATCCCCATGCTGAGGCTCAGGAGCTGAACTAAAACAATCGCCAGTGATTCCAGAGTTACGGCTCTGGGATGCTGGAAAGAAAACCCACCAGACCATAAGTGTGCGTACGCGTTGTGGAAAGCATCTTACTTGAGCTAGGAAAACGTGATTGGTTACTCACAATACCACACAGTCAAATAAAGGGGAAGCATGCATTGGTGCTAGTCACGTTGGTGCTAGTCACAGAAGCGCTACCCACACTGCAACAGTGTGCTACAGGCAGCACTGCAAACACAGGAATGATCTCAAAATGCATGCCTTTTAATAACGGGAGTGAGACACTCAGAAACAATAACTTAAATAAATTTAGATGGAATCAATTCCAGTTAGAATACTGAGATGTATAACTTAATGGTTTTGAGTACTTGCTGCTCTTCCAGACGACCCAAGTTTGATTCCAAGTACCTACACAGATGCTCACAGCTGTCTATAACTCCAGTTTCAGGAGATCTGACGCCCTCTTCTGGTTTCTGAGGGCACTGCACATTTGTGTACAGATACACATACATGCAAAACACTCATACACATACAATAAAAATAAAACAAAAATGTAATCAGTCAGGTGGTGGTGGCTCACACCTTTAATCCTAGCCCTCAGGAGGCAGAGACAGGTAGATCTCTGTGAGTTCAAGGCTGACGTGGTCTACATAGTACATAGTGAGTTCCAGGACAGCCAGGGCTACACAGAGAAACTTGTCGCAAAAAAAACCCTAAATAGTAAATAAATAAAGTATTTAATTTAATAAATAATAAATAAGATCAGTGACATAAATAAATAAAGTAAAATAAATAACTTTAAACAAATTATGAGTGGTTAGAAAATTAAAAATAGGCATCACTAGATATCAGCATGGAGAAAAATGAAAATAGACCCATCTCTATTGCCAATAACAAAGCTCAAGTCCAAATGGATCAAAGACTTCAACATAAAACCAACCACGCTGCACCTCATAGAAGAAAAAGTGGGAAGTATACTTGAACTCATTGGCACAGGGAACCACTTCCTAAATAGAACCCCAGTAGTACAGACACTGAAGACAACAATTAATAAATGGGACCTCCTGAAACTGAGAAAGTTCTGTAAAGCAAAGGACATGGTCAACAAGACAAAATGGCAGCTTACAGAATGGGAAAAGATCTTCATCAACTCACATCGGACAGAGGATTGATCTCCAAAATATATAAAGAACTCAAGAAACTAGACAGTGAAAGAACAAATAATCCAATAAAAAATGGAATACAGACCTAAACAGAGAACTCTCAACAGAGGAATCTAAAATGGCTGAAAGACACTTAAGGAAATCTTCGATATCCTTAGTCATCAGAGAAATGCAAATCAAAACAACTCTGAGATTCCATCTTACACCTGTAAGAATGGCCAAGATCAAAAATACTAATGACTACTTATGCTGGAGAGGATGTGGGGTAAAGGGAACACTACCCCATTGCTGGTGGAAGTGCAAACTTGTACAGCCCCTTTAGAAATCAGTATGATGATTTCTCAGAAAATTAAGAAATGACCTTCCTTAAGACCTAGCAATACTGCTGTTGGGTATATACCCAAAAGACACTCAATCATACCACAAGGACATGTGCTCAACTATGTTCATAGGAGCACTAATTGTAACAGCCAGAACATGGAACCAGCCTAGGTGCTCCTCAACCAAAGAATGGATAAAGAAGATGTGATACATTTACACAATGGAGCACTACACAATGGTAAAACATGACATCTTGAAATTTGTGGGCAAATGGATGGATCTAGAAAAAACCATATTGAGTGAGGCAACTCAGATTCAGAAAGACAAATGTAATACATTTTCACTCATAAGTGGCTTTTAAACATAAATAAAAATGAATAGCTCAATAAAAACAACAAAAAAAGAAAAAGAAAATTCAAAATAGAACTGAGCCTTCTCTCATGTTAAATAACAGCCTAGAGCAAGCATCTCATCTACTGGAGCCAGAGAGCACTTCTCCTAGAGATCATAAATGAGACAAAACAGCCATTTGTCAACCCTACTCAGTGTTGTTCAAGTCAACTGTCTCACAGATGCTCAAAGATTATGAAGGGGAAAATGGCTTTCATTTCCTGAGGAAAAGATTCCCTCGCTATGGAAACTACAGGAGTCAAGATACTTGGGGCAGAGTGCTGTATCTGATGAATGTGTTCATTCATGTTACATACGTGTACCTGTATTATTTCGTGTGTCTTTGTGTATGCTTCTGTGTGTGTGTATGTATATGTACATATGTGAGCATGCTCATTTGGGCATGTGTGTGGAGGCCAGAGGCCCACCTCAGGTATCCTTCTCTTTGCCCTCTACTCTTTGAGACAAGGTCTCTAGTTCGACGTGGACCTCAGTGCGGACAGTACTGGCTGCTGGGGAGCTCCACAGATCCTCTCCTCTCTGTCTCCCAGCACTGGGGTTACAGTGTGAGCTAACTTTCCCAGCTTTCTTACATGGTGACTGGGGACTCAGGTCCTCATGTCCACACAGAGGACACTTTTTTCACCAAGTCATCTTGTGGTCACTGTTCATTGTCTGCAGTAACCACTACACAGTCTGTGTATGTAAACCAAATGCTATACTTTATATGTGTGTGTGTGTGTGTGTGTGTGTGTGTGTGTGTGTGTGTTGCATCTGAATGTTTGAGGAAGTCATACATCCCACCTTTAGAGAGCAGGGAAATCACTTTTTCCATAAAATAAAAGCGACATTTACCAAAATATGATTTATAAATTTTAAATATGAATTTTCTCTTTCCCAGCTTCACTGTGCTCCATTTTGCTTATTAGAGTGGGATCATTCTATGTCGCCTCTTTGAAACTCCAGTAGACATTGCACAAACACAAACGCTAAAGAAAGGAGCAAGTTCTACAGCGAGAAGCACCAAAGTGAAATGATATCAGGATTACACAGTGTCGATGCCCTAAGAGCCCTACAATAACGCAAATTTTAATGAGGGTAGCAAATCAAGAGAATCTTTTATACTGTTTATACTGCAGTTTGTTATACAGATTTACTTTTGTGTGTGTGTGTGTGTGTGTGTGTGTGTGTGTGAGTGAAGTGCCCATAGAAGCCATAAGAGGGCATCGGATCTCCTGGAGCAGGAGTCACAGCTGATTGTGAGCTAAAGGATGTGGGTGGGTGCAGGAAGGGAAGCTGGGCCCTCTGTGGAGGAGGCAAGAGCTCTCCAGCAAGCCCCCACCCCCAACCCCCCCCGTTAGGAATTCTAACCAACCAGACTAAAGCTGTAGCATACCAGAGCAACGCCTCCTGCGTAGTTCTTGTTACACATCTTCCCTTGAAAGGTGGCACCGACATAGTCTGAAGTTTCTCTGTAACTAAATTGAAAACAGATGATAATTATATAATTTTGCAAAAGTTAGCAGAGTTAATGCTCTGTTTTCACAGGACAGAGTTTAGTGTTGCTCACTGACATTCGTGTGACATGGGTTAGGATGTACCCAATGTTCCTACATTTTCTAAAAATGATAAAAATCCATTAAAAAATAGGACATGCACTTTTACATGGGCTTCAAAATGTAGTGATAATGAATTCAATGCAGTGACTATTTTAGGATAAAATGGATATAGTCTCTGAAATAAATATAAAAATAAATAAAATTCCTTAGAATGGCAAAACGAGGCAATGAAGCTGGCACAAGTCAGAGTCGGGGGTGGGGGGGAGCTGTGATGTCTCTTCCTCTTCTGGTGGCTTTAACGAGCCGTATAAGGCAAGCATGTGACCGAATACTAAAAGTCCGCATGTCATGTGTGTTCTGAAATTGCCAGTGATAGAAAACAAGGAAGTCTATTAAATCGGGGCTTGCATATTAAAATTTCAACATGTTATATTCACGGTATATTAGAACAGTAGTTCTCAACCTGTGGGTCATGACCCCTATCTCCAAAAATATTTACATTACTGTTCATAACAGTAGCAAAACTACAGTTAGGAAGTAGCCACAAACATAACTTTATGGTTGGGGTCACCACACCATGAGACACTGTGTTAAAGGGTCGCAGCGTGGGGAAGGCTGAGGACCCCGCTGCTGTAGACTGTTCAGAAGCATCTTCCTTTCTGGGTTTTCATTCTTCCATAGTGTGTGCACGCGCTCATCTGTGTGCGCCCTGGGGTTACAGAAGCACGGGCCACCTGGCTTTTATACAGGTTCTGAACTTGGGGACTCAGGAGTGCACAGCAAGCCCTCTATCCACACGACCATTTCCTCAACGCTTCCTCATTGTTCTTGTCGTCATCATTACTGTCATTTCAAAGAGCAAAACTAAATACCTCCATTCACAGAACTCACACAGATGTCGTCGTGAGCTTCACTTGATGGAGTGATGTGTGCTCTGTGCTAAGACGACGCCTGGAAGCTGGGCTGAAGAAGTGAGCTTCAACTACAGACCAACCAAGTGAGGGACCTTCATGATTTCACCATAGTAAGTTGTCCCAATAACAGCTGCATGCCATTGTATATACAAGGGGCGGAAATCACAGAGAGCTTGCTTTTTCTCTAAAATGCTTGTGGATTGTTGGAAAAGGGGTCAGGCTGGCCAGTTTCTCTGGATGTACCACGTCACAGCTTGAGGAGGTACGTACACAAGTAAAAACGCCATGTCGTGTGGACGCAGCACAAGGTAAGACTGTTTCCAGTTCAGGAACCTGTAGAGCAACTCGTTAGCATCGCCGGTGGTCAAGATTTTGTTTTCATCCATCCAAAATTCCAGGGAAGACAGAATTACTGTAAGATTAAAGGGGGCAAAAATCTAAAATAGAACACAGACAGAAAACCTGTTCAAACGACATGATCTAAAGGGACTAGGCAAAAGAGCTCTGAAAATCAGTTCAGGTCATGCATTTAACTGCACTGGACTCGGCATTTGAAAGTGTTCGTCAGTGGTAAGTGTCCTGATCATGAAAGTTATACTGGATACTTTAAAATGCTCGCACTTTTAATGCTTGCACATTCCTCTCCCAGGAAAGTCTCATTGTATGTAACCCTTTCAATGACCTACTTTCCGTGTAGAAGAACTGAAACCTCCAAAGCAACTCAATGAGCCTTCCATCACTCAGCATGCATCTTTATGCCCTTCCACAAAAGAAGGTATGGGGGCTCTTAGGGACAGCAGCAAGTGTGGTGCTTTCAGTGATAATGTCCCATGTAGGTGCTGGCATTTGGATATTGGTCACCGGTTGGTGGCACTGTTTGGGGAGGTTTAGAAAGTGTGGCTTTGCTGGAGGAAGCGTGTCACTGGAGGCGGGGCTTGAGGTTTCAGAGCTGAACACCACTCCCAGTTGCTCTCTCTGCTTCCTGCTCTTCATTCCAGGCACGCGCTCTCAGCTTTTGTCTCTAGCTGCCGTATCTGCTGCCGCCTGCCCTGCCGTCTCCACCATTAAGGACTCTAACCCTTGGAACTATAAGCCCAAAGAAACTCTTCCTTCTATCAGCGTCTTATTTATGGTTTCTATTGCTGTGAAGAGATACCCTGACCACAGCAACTCTTATAAAGAAAACATTTAATGGAGAGTGGCTCATTTACTGTTTCAGAGATTCAGTTCATTTCCTCCTGGCAGGGAGGAAAGCGGTGTGCAGGCAGATGTGGTGCTGGAGCCGAGAGAGCTACATCTTGACTCAGAGGCAACAGAAAGCCAACCGACTGTCACAGGGAGGGAAGCTTGAGAAAAAGACCTTAAAGCCCGCCCCACAGTGCTGCACTTCCAACAGAAGCTGTGGCCCAGATTAGAGGTGTGCCCTCTGGCCTCAGGGTCTGGATTAAAGATGTGTGTCACCCAGCCTCCTCCAACAAGACCGCACTTCCTCCAACACGGCCATGGCTCCTAATAGTGTCACTCACTATGAGTGATGGAGGCCAGTTACATCCAAACTACCACAGTAAGTTACATTGGATATGGTGTTTTATCACAATAATGGAAACGTAACCAAGACACAAATGTGAAATATTTTTTAAGAAACAAAAAAAGAAAATACTTACAGCATTTGCCAGTCCGATCAACTGGAAAATCTTTTGAGTGACAATGGCTGAATCAGCCCCAATATGCTCATACTGTAAAATAAAATTGCCATTTATATACATACATATATTTGTTCAGCATTGATGATTCAATTCTTCTATTAGAAGTTTAATATAGCAAAGCAATAAGCTGTTTTAAATCACTAACATATTTTAATCAGCATTATTTTATTATTCATACCATATAGTGTGAAAATAGAAAATATAAAAAGATCTGAAAGGAATTCAAGCTAAAATTCCACTATTAATAAAGATAATAATAGTTCTGGACACAAAACATTAGCTTTAAATGATTTAGATGTGACTATCTCAGTGTTTTGCTTATTATGTGTGCATCTGCAGTGGCCATGGAGGCCAGGGGAGGGCATCGAATCACATGGGCTTGACTTAGAGGCTGTTGTCTGTCAGTCACCGCATGGGTGCCGGGAACAGAACTCAGGTCCTTTGTAAGGGCAGCAAGCGTTCTTAACCAAAGTCATCTCTCCAGCTCCAGGAAACAACTTAAGACTGGGAAAATTCCCAGAGTCTGTATATATGTGAAAGCTCCTAAAATGTTACATACTGAGTGATTCCATTTATACAATGCTTTGGAAATGAAGGCCAGTGAGATTGGGGGAGGGAGGGGTGTGGCTGGAAAGCTGCTTGCAGTGGCTCCCTGTTGGGGTGCAAAGATCCCGTATCTTGACTGCGTTGGTTGCAGTGTGCTGGCTGCTGCAGCACTGGCAGAAGGCGTCTGTGTGTGCACGTGTTCTTGTAAATATGTGTGAGTACATGACTCTCCTCAGTAAGAAGGTAAACTAGTAAATGAGAAAGCATTTTAATAAAAATTCCCAGTTATGACAAAAGGAATAATGGGGAGAAAAAGAGTGCAAATAATTGAGATTATTAAAATCCAAGTTATTGCCTTCTACTGTGAGACATGGGAGAATTGTTTTTCAATGCTTCACTGCTAATAAACAATGCCAGGACAAATGCAATTGGAATAGACTTACCATTTCTTTCTCAACTACAATATGTATTTCCACATAGTAAGGGACAACTTGCGGTGGCTGGAAAAAAAAATCCACAGACTCGAAGTCAAAATGCTAGTGAGATGAATGTGGAGAGATTTTTATATTCAGAAATAGAACCAGAAGCATTCCCAAGGCAGACCCTCCAGACTCCTCTCCACCTGTTTCCCCCGGTCCTACACTGCACCTTATCAGACATTATCTTATCCAGAAGGTAATCCATCTCTCTTCCTTTCTCTGCCTTCTCACTGATCCCACCTCTCCCGTCCTTTCTCCATATTTTGGTTGATCCCATCTCTCCTTTTCTTTCTCCAGGTTCTCATTCATCTTGTAAGTAGTTCTGTTAGCTGAATGGTATTCCTTTTAAACTTCATCTTTATTTTTAAATTAAAAAAACAACTAATGTGCACCTGTGTGTGTGTGTGTGTGTGTGTGTGTGTCTGTCTGTCTGTCTGTCGAATGTGCACCACGGATGTGCAGTGCCAGCATTTGTGGCTCTCTTGGGTATTTATTTAGTCACAGTTAATCCCCCAGGCCAGGTTGAGAACAATTCGCCCACATTTTGCTCTTGATTAAGCCATTTTTAGACATCCTTGGGATGTCTATGTGTGTGTGGGGTCTGTGAACAAATAATTTGTGTATCAGAAAATTACTTGATACCATCTAATTAATCCCCTACCGTGACACTTTGTATCTTATACTTCAGGTCCCTTAGTTCAATATCCTTCTCTGCATAGAGTAAAGCGTCTCTTTTCTTAGGTTCCACCTGATAGATCACGTGTTCAAAACCAATGGAAGATTCCAGAGGTTCAATTCCATAGCTAACGTTTCCAAACTGAAGAAAACCTCTGCCAAGAAAGAAAAAAAAAATACAAGTTATAAATAAACCATGGCACAGGAAGGCATCAGTCAATTGCCATGTACTTAACACATTTTCATAGTTCCCTGAGTCCTACTGTGTTACTGAAGAGCCACACACTGAGAGGCACAGAAGAATCACACAGTTGGGATATTCCAACTGTTAATATCTCATGACTCTGTGGGGCTAGAGAAATGGTCGAGCAGTTCAGAGCACTTGCTGGTCTTCCAGAGGACCAGGGTTTGGTTCCCAGCTCCATAGGGCACTCACAACCACTTGTAGTTCCAGTGTGCTCATCTAGTACACATGCCGGCACACACATATACACATAAAAATAGCAAAAAATAAATCCTGAGAATTTTTTTTATGAACTCCCAATTTAAGAATAACTTAAATTCAACATGAGGGTACAAGCTGTTTTTAAAATAATTTCCATTTATAATCTTTCCATTTATAATCCATTTTGTGTTCCACACATTTACACACACACACACACACACAGATTTGTTTTTTTTTTAAAAACCACACCATTTTATATACAATTATGCATTACAACCTGAGTCCGGTACAGGTGCTAACAATCACCATAGAATCTGGATAACCTTCAATGTATCCTTGGAAGTAGCAGGCATTCTGAAACAGAAAGAGAAAAGGCACAATATCCGTGTGGTAAAGGCAGCATTGTCAGAGACCACAGATTGTCAGCTACTTTGTGTATCAAACACCAGTTGTTTCCAAAAATGGACCCATAAGACCAGTGGGTGGAGGGGAGCACAGCTTTCCAAACTGCTCTTGCAGTTTTGTAAGCAAGCACATGTATTTTCATATATTCTCACTCTCTGTCTCCCTCTCCTTCCCTCCCTCTCTCTCCTTCCTTCTCTCCCTTCTTCTCCCACCCTCTCTCTTTGAGAATGGGTCTCACTATATAGCCCTGGCCTACCCGGAACTCACTAGGTAGACCAAGCTGGTCTCGATTTCACAGAGATCTGCCTGCCTCTGTCTCATTAAATATGATTTACTTTATCGATAATTAGGATAATTATTGATAATCAAAAGCTCTTTTTGTTTTGTTTTTATCCTCTCTTGACTTAATTCTGCAGGTTAAATAAGCAAAAGGAATGGAAAAGGGAAATTTGTTCTCGAGAGTATTTTGAGTGAGATATTAGGTTGGCTTGCAGAGCTCTCTCAGAGAAGCCAGCAATAACTCCAGAAACAGGACCATTAAATTCATGGAGCTTCTCAATATGTGGGTCCCCCAGCTGCAAGGGCACTACCAGGCAAGGGAGCAGGGGGCCTCTAATGGTTCAGTCTTCCAGGTTCTGGGGAGTGGCAAGGGTTTCCGAGGTGCCGGAAATGATATGCAGAGCCTTGGAAGAGTTGATGACACTGGTGGAGGTCCCAAGATGCATGCCCAGGTGCCATTCCACCTTTGGGATGATGACCTGGCATGGCAGAGAGACAGTGTTTTCCAGGGGCTGCCTCTACCCATCCACCCCAACCCTGGAGGATGTTTACAGCACTCGCATCTGTCTTTGAGGACAGGATGCTTACAGGGAAGGGTGGTTTGAATCAACCTGAATCCAAGATGGCCACCAGCCTGACCACGTGACAACCTCTAACCTTTGTGTAGTTTCCATACCAAGTGACACACCCACCAGGACTCTTAACAGAAAGCACTGGACCATAAAGGGGGCAAAGAGAGGCAGTGTGTGGCTTAGGAAAACACATCTTTTCTGCATAGATAACGTGTGGCTTTCCCTGAGCAGGTGAGCTGAGAATTTAATTTGTGAGGCTCCCCGGGGTGTGCTGTCCCTTGTTTGATAAACTTGTGCTGCTGACACTTAGCCTAGGATCTGTCTTTGGCTTTGTGGCACTAAACAGTCATCTCTCCAGGGTGGGGACAATAATCTGTGGGTCCCATGGGAATCTGGCAGAAACTAAGACTCATGAAGCTGGCAAGCCAGGTGCCAGCTCCAGGAGGATTACTGGAACAAGACCAGAAATGCTTGAAGTTGATTTCTTCCAGTGCTGGGATTTGAACCTAAGACCTCCTGCATGGTAAGCAAAGACTCTACCACTGAACTATGTCTCCAGCCCAAGACTGGAAACTCTTCAAAGTTTCATAAGTGTTTTGATGGCATCATTGAACATGGCCAGAACATGATGAAAAATACATTTTTTGGGGGGTGGTGGTGATGTGGTGTACAGCTTTAATCCCAGCCATTGGGAGACAGAGGCAGGCAGATTTCTGAGTTTAAGGTCAATCCTGTCTACATTGTGAGTTCTAGGCTAGTCAAGGCTACATAGTGAGATCCTGTCTCAAAAAAAAAGTACACACACACAGAAAGAGAGAGAGGGGGAGAGAGAGAGAGAGAGAGAGAGAGAGAGAGAGAGAGAGAGAGAGAGAGAGAGAAAGGGAGATGGGGGAAAGTAGCACACAGTCAAAACAAACAAACAAACAAAAAACCACAACAGAATAACAGTTCGACATTAAAAGAGAGGATTTTGAATTACCAAATACTAAAACACATGCTAAAACTGTGATCAAGAATTCCAAGGAAAAATTGGGCACAACAGAGGATCAGCTAGAGAGTCTAGAGAACTATGAAGCATAAAAAGCCAATTAGAACAGAAAAAATACTTTAAGTGAACATACCAAGTAGGTTTTACTGCAGAAGCAAGGGTCAATAAACCCTTCCAAATCAGTCCAGTGAGACTTGCCAAGATGGCCTCACTCAGCAGAGGAGGGGCTAGAAAGTGTGAGGAGAACCTGGGGAGGTGGAATTCCAGGACAGCATGGAGGGACTGGAAAATTGGAGACTGTCTAACTCAGTAATGGAGGTTGAGAAGGCATTTATCCTCTCCACCAGTTCCCTGAAGTGTAGACTTGCCTCACGTAACCAGAAGTCAAGGTCAGCACCGCTGTATCCATCCACCTCTGATCTAGAAAAGCCCAAAGGAACTGGTTTAGCTCTTACTTCAGAGGTGCTTTTATTAGCATCAGCTTTTAGTAAAGACCAAGAATGAGCCAAAAGGATGTCTCCAAGAGCAAAGATGAGGATGCTGAGGGTTCTCCGGAAAGTGAATATTGACCTGAACAGGGTGTGCTTTCTGATTGACAGAACTCACTTAGGTCACCTTAGAGAGAGTAGGCTGTCAAGAAGGTGGTAATCAACCTCTTCTGGGATTTTATTTGCAACAGAACAAGAGGAACTCATGCCTACAGGCATTGTGAACAACCAGAAAGGTACAGGTTGTAGGGAGAAAGTGATGCTAGGTTCGTCAGCTTTCTGTGTTCAGCCTCCAACTAGCTGGCTAGCTTGTGAGGGACAAACAGATGGATAGAAGGCGTGTCCTGGGTCACAGAAGACATGGAAGCTTGATCTACACAGCTGTCCCTCCAAGGTAGGCACACTGGATTACAATGAGCTATAGAACACTGTGTGCCCTGGGGCATGGCTAAGACATGGTAGTGACCAGTCAGCAGGGAACAGAGCCTGACAGTGGTGTGGGCCAGGAAAAAGAGAACCCTGCACGTCCACTTTCTTCCAGGCTGACCCTGGGCACAACTCTAACTTTATCCTCCTGTATAATAATCCCAGCACAGACTTAACACCCAATGGGCAGGAGGGAGGACAGGCCATTAACTGACAATTAACAGAACTTCTAACAATTACAAACATCAAGGATGGAGACAATACTCAGACTGGATACATGACACTATGCAAAATGTCTAATTTCAAACAAAATATTGGTAGATATCTAAAGAAACAAACAAGCACAAAATAATTGGGGAAAAGAGGCATTTAAGAGAATCTCCCAACTTTCGAGAGGCTGCGTGCTTGGATTCCTGAAAAAACCTTTGTTGAGCCCCTGATCCCCAAAGTGACAGAATCAAGAGATGGCGCATAGACCTGGCTGTGTGGTGCACACCTTTAATCTCAGCATTTGGGAAGAAAAGGCTGGAGAATCTCTATGAGTTCGAGGCCCATTTTGGTCTACAAAGCTAGTTCCAGGACAACCAGGGCTGTTACACAGAGAAACCCTGTCTTGAAAAACCAAAAAGCAAAGAAGAGCGGTGGTGGTGGTGGGGGGGGAGCACTGGTTGTCTACATGGTTGATTTGTTTTTTGGCATATGTTGTAATTTCCAGGATAGTATGATTTTTAGGGATGAATACTTTTGAAAATCTTATTTTTCTGTTTTCTTTTCTTTTTTTTTTTTTTTACCTGTTTTGATGGCTAGAAACAGGCTTAAGGCAATGATAGGAACCCAGATTATCGACATGAAGGCATGTAATTAGTTGTGTTGACGTCATCATTTAACAACTCAGCACCTTTAGGTTTTAAATAAAGCATTCTTTCCTTAGCCTTTTCTTAAAGTCGTGCTTTTGAAGCAAGGAAACAGAGTCTAACCATTATAGAAGTGGCCTCACAGTCATTTTGTCCCAATCTTGCTGCCTTAGTCTCCTGAACTGAGTTAACAGACATGTGTTACCACGCAGGCTTTTGTTTTATAGGATTTTTGTTGTTGTTCTTATTGCTTTATTTCTTGACCTGGTCCAGGCTGGTGCACTCCCTATGTAGCTGAGGGTGACCTTGAACTCCTATTTCTTCTGCTTTTACCTCCTGTGTCTTGAGAATACAAGCATATGTCTTCATGTTCAAGTGTGAGCTATTGTGGCCTTGTGTCTGTCTGTCTTTCTCTCATACACACATAAACACACATGTAAATCTCTGTGTGTAACATGACAACACCATTGAACAATATGCATTATTTATTAATATCGACTCAAATGTATCTGCTTTCTCGGTTGTACAGTAATTAAAGCAAGGCATGCTAGTGTCAGTTGTCAACTTCACAGAATCTAGACTCGCCTGGGAGATGGTCTCTGGGAATGCCGGCTGGGGAACGCTATGCTTTTGTTTACTGAGTTGGGAATACCCCTCTACCAGGTGTTAGCACTACTCCCTGCCTGGGATGCAGGACTTTATACATGGAGAAAGGCAGCTGAGCTGCAGGATGCTTTCATCTCTCTCTGTCCCTAACCAGAGATACAATGTAAGCAGTTGCTTCAAGCTCCGGAAGTCTTGCTTATCCCACCAGGATGAGCTTAAACTATGAGCCAGAGCAAACCCTTTCTCCTTGAAGTTACTTTTGCTAGGGTATTCTCCCGGCAACAGGGAAAGAAATCAAGACACAAGGACCGTGTCTATCACTTTGTTTTGTTAAAATCTTAGTCTCTACAGAGGATGCCATCATTACTTAGAAAATGAAAATTCAAAGGAGAGAGGAGGAGGAAAGGGGAGCAGAGGAGAGGAAGAGGGAGCACAGGGCGGGGCAATGGGAGCAATAAAAAGTGCACTTCAGACATGGCTTCTCTAGTTCTGCAGTTCTGCACACATTTCTCAGGCGCTTCCCATCCCCCAATGTAGATACCAGTAAACAAAGCTCCAAGTGTTTCAAGGGTGTGAAGATGTAGTATTTTCCTAATTGTTCATGAAATTTTATTTGTTCTCATTTGGTCCTTGGGCAACTTCAGAGAACACCTTGGGGTTCTCTTGTTTTCCCACATATGGCTTCCCTGATTCAAATCATGATTTCCACCAACACCCATATGCACACACACATGCACGCATGCACAAGCTCACGCCATCTGGAAACCAGTAGTTTGGAAACACGGCAGTCTGCTTTGGCTTAGTAATCACCTGCTAATAAGATAAGTACATCTCAGCAGCAGGAAATTCTTAAATTTATGTCAAAACTATAGAGGACATCTCGGCTGTGTGCTCTAGGACTATACCCCCCAAGGCAGAGTGAGATGGAGGCATACCTGAAAATGCTGGTCAAGAGGCCTCATGATTCCCGCGTTGTCATAACGGTAAACCTTAAAGTTGGGAGGCAAGAATGCTCTGCAAAGGTAATGATTAAATATATTTAATAGAAAATGGTTTCCTACATGTTTAACTTCTAAAAGATCGTTTTCATATACATTATCCGAGGTAAGTTTGCAGAAGATTTCTTCAGTGTCCAAATCTTTTACCTCTAGGCTAAGTTTCCCACAAATCGCCAGAACTATTGTTTGTAAGTCACTCGGACGATAGGGTCCTCCTTTTAGAAACCAAAGAGACAAAGATTCCTGCTATGCCCAGACCATGGACATAAGGAGGCTGCCTGTTCCCGGTCACTTTCGACATGAGTACACAACAGGCAGGCAGATGAAGATTGAATTCCAGTCAGCCACAGCACTGCCAGGACACTGGAATGCAGGTCAAGGGTAAATGCTGAGCCCAACTGAAAGATCCAGAAGGAATCAGGCAGAAGCATCCACTAAATCATTCACAAAGCCTCCATGTCCCACAGAGAGGTGGGAGAGGATTGTGGGAAATAAGCCACTTCCAAAGTGAGGTCTCATGTCCCACAGAGAGGTAGGAAGGGGTCACAGGAAGGGACAGCCACAAAACAGAATTTTAAACAGTGCCTACACACATGTGGAAAGGTAGGTTCAAAGCTTGGATCTTCTGCATGGAAGAAACAACAGTTGAATAAACAATGTAGTGTAAGGAGAAAGTTCTCATGTTGAGAAGTAAAAAAAAAAAAGGTTGGTGGGGAGGCAGGAGAGATGACTCTGTTATTATGAGCATAGTCCATTCTTAGCACCCGCATGGTGGCCCATGTACCTCTGTGACTCCCATTTTAGGTGTTCTGATGCCCTCATCTGGTCTCTGAAGGGACCGTGTATACAGAGTGTACTTACCACACAGACAAAACACAGGCATGAAATAAAAATCTTATTGGGAACGTTTAAAATAAAAATTAAAACATAAAGGACATAAGAGAAGCCATGGAAGACACTTTCAGAGCACTAAGTCATGTGTTTGTGCAGAAGTTTAAGTTAGATGCTCGTTGGATCTTGAAACTGGACCAAAAGAAGCAACAATACGAAAGTTAAAGTCAAGAAGTGCGTGGGAAAATTGGAAGGGTACGGATAAACACATGTGATTGACCAGGGAGTGCAGAATGGCTTCAGTGAACCAGTGGTGAGTTGGTCACTCAGATTAATGTCAAACCAAAGGCCCCATGTGTGCCCAAAAGCATCCAGGAGAGGTGGGTGGGGTGAGAACAAAGGCCTGAAGTTGTCCTGTGGAGTAATAGCTCCGTACACAGCACAAGCGTCCTATAATGGTAAGCCTGGACAAACTGCCTTCTGTTTGGCATAAGCTGGTGGTCACGTTGGAATGAACTAGTTGAAAAGGTAGCTGGAGAGGATCTGGAGGGGCTGGAAGCAGACCAATGATGCTGGCTGCTGATGGCTTCAGGCCCCAGAAGCATGAGGTCCAGGAATTTGTTACAGAAACTTCACAGCCTTCCCAACACAAAGCTGGAGAAAACTGAAACGCGAACCTATAAGCCCAGCACTTGGGAGTCTGAGGGAGAGTATGAGTTCTAGACAACCTTGGCTACACGAAAAGATTCTGTCTCAGAAGAAAAAAAAACAAAATAAAACAAACAAACAAACAAAGAGAAAAACTGAACAGCCCATAATAGAAAATATTCAAACATTGCATTTTAGGTAATCGCCAACAATAGTGATAAGTGAGATAAAGGCAGTTGATAAAATATGACAGTCACCTACTTTTGCCTTAGGTTCAGAGTGTATGGTTTCCCTTCAATTGTGAGATTGTAGGCTACCTGGAAGGAGAATATATTTAAAAAAACAAGGAAGATAAGGAAGTTAGAAAGAAAAACTTTTTACATGGATGCTACATTCCAAAATCATATCAATACAACAAAAACAGAAAAGGTACAATTTAACATTGACTTATTCCAAATATATGAAATGTGATGTTAAAAATGCTAGCTTCCAATACAAAAACAGCAGACAGAAAAACAAAGAGGTTGTAATTTATTATCCATTACCTTATCCAATCAGACAGATCTTCTAAAAAATGGATCACTTTTTATCCAATAACTATGTTAGCTTGCTCAAGATTGAAACCACCATAAAACTAATGATTCATATCTGAGCAGTGTATAGCAAAATCATTTAATTCCATATATAGGAGAGCAAAATGTCAACGCACAGCAGGCAGTATTTGTAACGTTTTATAAAACTGGCTCGTGGTCTGGACATGGAGTTCACCAACCTCCATCCTAATATGCAGGTTTAGAGAGGCTGCCCGTGGCCATCAGTTCCCGCTCTGCATGATGGCAGAGACTCCGTGTCCCCAAATGCATAATTAATAGCATACCTTGCGGTATATTAAGGTCTTCGATCCTTCCCTTCTCATTTTCTTGTCTGCTGTGTATTTGTGAGATCTACTTGCGCTCAGATTTTTATGCAGTGTAAGTTCCATTCTTTTATAAAATTCTGCTTTGGTTCTTCCTTTGCCAAGATGAAAACACGCTGCATTTTTGTACTTTGATTACGCTTACACATTTTTTTTTTACTGCTAGGTTTTGCTTTGACTTAACAGATTTTATTTTGTTTATCGTTCTCTCATCTTTAAATAATGAGTTTTTTCCCCCCACTTTATCTCCAATTTTTGTGCCCAGCCATCGTTTCTATTGGTTTATTTCCTTTTTGCATGGGTTGGTAAGCACCTTCAGGACAATGGTAAAGAGAGAACTAACCAGGGGCAGCTTTACTTCCTTCTAGATCTCTTCTAGAACTTCCAATCGCTTAACTTTATGCTGGTTTTAGAGGGCATTTTGAATTCTCTGTAAGCCACGTTGGGGTCGTTTGACTGTGACTGGCCCCCATAAACTCATAGGGAGGGGCACTGTTAGGAGGTGTGGCCTTGTTGGAGGAAGAGTATCACTGAGGGGTGGGCTTTGAGGTTTTCTGTGTGTAGAATACTGCCCCATGTTTCAGTTGCGTTCCTGTTGCCTACAAGATGTAGGACGCTCAGCTACTGCTCCAGTACCACGTTTGCCTGCCAGCACGCTCTCCATCATGATGATAATGGACTAAACCTCTGAGACTGTAAGTGAGCCACCCCAATTAAATGTTTTCCTCTGTAAGAGCTGAAGTGGATCCCACTGAAATCAGGAACAAGAGAGGTTGTCCACTCTCTCCATATCTATGCAAGTTCTTGCTAGAGCAATAAGACAACAAAAGGAGATCAAGGGGGATACAAATCAGAAAAGAAGTCAAACTCTCACTGTTTGCAGATGATATGATAGTTTACATAAGTGACTCCAAAAACTCTACCAGGGAACTCCTAAGATTCATAAACACCTTTAGTAATGTAGCAGGATACAAGATTAACTAAAAAAAAAAATAGCCTTCCTTTATGGAGAGGATAAATGGAATGAGAAAGAAATGAAAGAAACATCACCCTTCACAATAGCCACAAATAACATAAAATATCTTGGGGTAACTCTAACCAAACAAGTGAAAGACCTGCATGACAAGAACTTTAAATCTTTGAAGACATCAAAATATTAAAGGAACTCAAGAAAAATGACATCAAAAAACAAATAATCCAATGAAAAAATTAGATACAGACCTAAACAGAGAACTCTCAACAGACGAATCTCAAACGGCTGGAAGACACTTAAGGAAATGCTAAACATCCTTAGTCATCAGAGAAATGCAAATCAAAACAACTCTGAGATTCCATCTTACACCTGTCAGAATGGCCAAGATCAAAAACACTGATGACAACTTATGCTGGAGAGGTTGTGGGGTTAAGGTGAACACTTCTGCATTGCTGGTGGGAATGCAAGCTGGTACAACCCCTTTGGATGTCACTGTGGCAATTTCTCAGAAAATTAGGAAACTACCCACCTCAAGACCCAGTAATACCACTTTTGGGTATATATACAAAGGATGTTCAATCATGCCACAAGGATATGTGCTCAGCTATGTTCATAGCAGCATTGTTTGTCATAGCCAAAACCTGGAAACAACCTAAATACCCCTCGACCGAAGAATGGATAAGGAAAATGGGGAGGTTCCGATCCCTCAGAGCTGGACTTGTGGATGGTTGAGCCCTGTGATGGGGTTGTTGGGACCAAACTCCAGAGCAGCGCATGCTCTTAAACACCGAGCCTTCTTTTCAGCCCCTGAAGCCCATTGTTTTAACAATGTTCTCTACTCTTAACTTGAACTCTTTCTGTCTGTTTGTTTGTTTGCTTATTTATTTATTGAGAAAAGTTCTCCCACTATAGTCTGAGCTGGCCTGGTACTGACTATGTAGGCCAGGCCTCAGCCTCATAGGTCCTGGGAGTACAGACGTGAGCCACCATGCTGGCTTAGGCAGGAGTCATGCACACATTCCATTTCTGTAGGAAATGACTATGCAAACCAAATTTATCAAAAAATAGAGACTGGAGTTTCTGTTTCATTACTTTCTCTCCCTTTAGCAGATCTACTCGTTTATTTATTGTTTCATTGCATATTCTTTTTAAAAAGTGATTTAGATTAATTAACTAACTGATACATCTGTGAGTGTGTACACGCAGAGGCCAGGAGAGGGCACCAGGACGCCTAGCTTGGGTGCTGGGTCTCTGCAATCTGGTTCTCCAGACTGAACAAATGCTCCTAACCTAGCCAGCTCCCCAACCCTATTGTTATTCTGACTTCCCTTAAGACTTCGTCTTCCTTTGGTATCCAAATGTGTCAAAGAGTTACTCCCCACACCCCTGCTGTGAGTTTGTAAACCTGGTCCAAGGATTCCGTTAAAGAAAAAAACCTTTCCTCAATTAATAAAAACCTGCCCCTTACTCCTGTCTCAGGACTTCCACTTCCTCCGAGTTTCCCTTTTCTCCCCCTTCCCACCAGCCATTTGCAAACTGTGATGTCATTCACACTAGCCTTCGGTGCTTTCCTCCTCTGTGAGCTCCACCCACTCACACTTAATTGTCTTCCTCTTAGGGTTTCTACTCTCTACTAAGTACTAACTTGCCCCCTGAGTCAGCAACTACAGCAGCTTCAGCGTTTCAAAGGCTCTAGCAGGTCCCTTGAAGGGTCACGGGCAAGAAGGCATTAACCAAAGAGAGGATTTGAGTCCTGAATTATATGGTTAAGACAACTGCTTTTTAAATTTTCTACTCTGCCTATTGCAAATCAGTGCCTGGTGGGTCCTTCTGGAAGCCATTCCCCGTCCCAGTAGAACCCTTGTTTGTTTTCCAGTTAAAAAGAAAACAAACACTTTGAAAATGCCCCTTTTAACTTATTAAAGTTTAATAAACACACACACACACACACACACACGTTCCTTTTTTAAAAATGTATGAAAATCCACAAGCTTCACTCTTCAGAGTCACAAACGGAGAAATGCTAAGAAACACGAACACTTAGTGTTCATGTGCCCTAATCACAAAGGTTTGTTACTTTAATAAACACAGTTTACGAACGATTCTAGAACTTACTTAAAAACAAGTAGAAGAAGCAAAGGACAAAGGACAGTAATCCTAAGAAGAAGCAAAAACAGTTTGAAAAGAATAATCTTAACGAGGAATGTATTTGCAAAGTGGAAAAAAATAGTTCTAAACATACCATGGTAGGACAGCCATCACCCCTCACCAAAATAATCCTTCAAACATACGCGGGTAGGAGGATGGGAAGAGATCCTTTGGTGGACCATGTGAGCAAGTGAATTCAAAACCACGGAAGGCCCAGGGACTGAGACACCCAGGGACATCAGCAGTGTTTCTTCTAAGTATTGTTAAAAATCTGGGGAGTGCACATGGTTGGAAAAATATCAAGGTAAGCATATATTTGGGTAACTTCTAAGCTGTAAGCAAAATTAGTAAAATTAATTACTTGTGATTCGTAGCCTCCGCTCAGGGTGGACCGGATTTTCTCTGGCACCGTGATTTGCACGTGTAATCTCTCGCGAGCTGCAAGGTGCAAAAGGCGTTTCTCAGAGCCACACTCCTCGCACACCGACAACCCTGTCTCCTGGGAAGCGTCACCTCTCAGCATGGCTATCTATTCAAACACCCACATTGCTCCTTCCTTTCCAGAACTGAAAATTTTTCAAGAGAAATATGTATGTTGCTTTGGGAGTCTTGACCAGTGGGAAGGATTTGTAAATTCTGAGACAAACTCACGTCCTCCTCCCCTTCCAACTCATGTAGCGTCATCTAAAGGATCTAAAGCTGGAGGATAGGAGAAGCCAAGTCTGCGCACCCCCGTTTCTCAGTTCTCAGGGTCCTCGGGTCTGTGGGGAAGGCCCGTCCCTCCTGTTCCCATTTCAGCTGTTGAGCTGATGGCCTGGGCTTGTGCAGGTGCGAGCGATCCCGGGACACCCTGGGCAACCATGAGAGAAAGGCAAGCAGAACTGGCATCCAAAAGCCCCAGGATGGGTTGTTACTCACCGTCTTTTGTTTGCTGCTCGCTAAGCCCGCCAGCCCCACTCAGCCCACTCAGCAGAAGCAAGATGCGCCACATGGCCTGGCGTCCTGGACCCCAGCCCCCAAGGAATGGCAGTTGGCCCGCGACGGGGCAGTTGGAAGCGCGAGGTGAGGGCTGTGGGCGGCACAGCTTTGTGCTGGTGGGTTTGTGTGCTGCTCTCTGAGTTTTGAAGGACTTGCTGGGTTTGAGTTCCATAGGGAGCCATAGGAGAAAAAGGGGTGGAGATGGGGGAGGGGAGATGAATGACCCAGGGAGGCAAAAACTACACTACTGGGAGACAGAATCCACGGAACAGCTGAGGAGCTGGAAGCTGCATATATACTTATACTATATACGTGAACTCTTATTTTTGTTTTTTGGTGATTTTCTTTTTGTTTGTTTGTTTGTTTTGGAGGGGAGGGTTCAAGACAAGGGAACTTTTAATTCTTCACAAGAATAATATTTTCGAGCCTGGCGGTGGTGGCACACGCCTTTAATCCCAGCACTTGGGAGACAGAGGCAGGTGGATCTCTGTGAGTTCGAGGCCAGCCTGGTCTACAAGAGCTAAGCTAGTTTCAGCACAGGAACCAAAAGCTACGGAAAAACCCTGTCTCGAAAATCAAAATAATAATGATAATAATATTTTAGGATGTCTAACAGTACTTTACATATATAAGGATAGTATCAATCATAGGTGGACAGTCTGACTAATATCCAACGGAACAAACCAGTGTAATGTTACACCACCCAGATCAACAACTAAGAGAGAACCACCCACAGCTCCAGTTTGTTCCCTGACAATTCTCACAGTCACAGACCAGTTTTGTCTGCCTTGAACTTTTCCCAGAGGTAGCGTAACACTTCTATTCTTCACATCTCGGTCCCTGGGATGGGGTAATTCTAAATTCCACGCACAGCAGCAATTTCGGTGCCTCGTGCACATTGGATACATCACCACGTGTTTGATATTTGTCATCTTGTGTGTGATTTTGGTTTAATACTTCGGTGTTCCTGCTGAGCTTATTCCCAGGGGAAAGTTGCCAGGTCGAAGAGTATGTCTTATAAAGACTTCTGAACACGCCTTTAATCCCAGCACTCGGGAGGCAGAGGCAGGCGGATCTCTGTGAGTTCGAGACCAGCCTGGTCTACAAGAGCTAGTTCCAGGACAGGCTCCAAAACCACAGAGAAACCCTGTCTCGAAAAACCAAAAAAAAAAAAAAAAAAAAGACTTCTGAAGAATCCTTCAAGATTGTGTTACTAATTTACAACCTACCAGAAGTGTATGGAGATTCTAGAGTCTCTGCCAGCACTGTTCTTGTCAGCTTTGTCAACTTGACACAGCTTAGAGTTACCTGAAGAGGGAGTCTCAGGTGAGGGACTGCTGAGAACAGATTGGCATGTGGGTGTGTTTATGGGGGATTTCCTTGATTGTTCATTGACATGGGAGGGCCCAGCCCTCTGTGTGCAGCAACACTCCCTGGGTTGGTGGTTCTGGGCTCTATAGGAAAGTTGGCTAAACATGGCTTTGGGAATAAACCAGCAAGCTGTATTCCTTCATGTTTTTTTATTGTTGTTGTTTTGTTTTTTTAACTTTATTGATTTTTATTGAGCTCTACATTTTTCTCTGCTCCCCTCCCTGCCTCTCCCCTCCCCTACAACCCTTCCCCAAGGTCCCCATGCTCCCAATTTACTCAGGAGATCTTGTCTTTTTCTACTTCCCATGTAGATTAGATCTATGTATGTCTTTCCTAGTGTCCTCATTGTTGTCTAAGTTCTCTGATATTGTGATTTGTAGGCTGGTTTTCTTTGCTTTATTTTTAAAAATCACATATGAGTGAGTACATGTGATATTTGTCTGGGTTACCTCACTCAATATGATGCTTTCTAGATGTCATTTTTTTCTGCTGTGTAATACTCCATTGTGTAAATGTACCACATTTTCCTTATCCATTCTTTGGTCGAGGGGCATTTAGGTTGTTTTCAGGTTCTGGCTATGACAAACAAAGCTGCTATGAACATAGCTGAGCACATGTCCTTGTGGCATGATTGAGCATCCTTTGGATATATACCCAAAAGTGGTATTACTGGGTCTTGAGGAAGGTTTCCTAATTTTCTGAGAAATTACCACACTGACATCCAAAGGGGTTGTACCAGCTTGCATTTCCACCAGCAATGCAGAAGTGTTCCCTTTACCCTACAACCTCTCCAGCATAAGTTGTCATCTGTGTTTTTGATCCTGGCCATTGTTACAGGTGTAAGATGGAATCTCAGAGTTGTTTTGATTTGCATTTCTCTGATGTCTAAGGATGTTTAGCATTTCCTTAAGTGTCTTTCAGCCATTTGCGATTCCTCTGTTAAGAGTTCTCTGTTTAAGTTTGTGCCCCGATTTTAAAATTGGATTTTTTCTTTTGATGATCAGTTTTTTGAGTTCTTCGTATATGTTGGAGATCAGCCCTCTGCCCGATGTGGGGATCTCATTTCTTAAAAATATCCATGCAGTCTCTTTCCACTTGTGCTGTGTGAGTCAGTTTACTTCTGAAAGGTTTTGTCCATTTATCCCCTGAGTTTTCAAGTATATTTGCAAAAGTTGTTCAAGCATCCCCCTCTCCCATAATATCCTTTTAAAGGCCGTGGCCTCTAGATAAATGACCATATGGACACGATGTTATTTTTTTACATAACCTAGTGACCTTTGCCCATCCAGCATCACCTATGACCTTCAGCCTTGCAAACCTTTTGGTTGTTGTTGCTGCGGTGCTGTGGGCCCAGTTCATTGGGCTCTGGGAAGTACGAGGCATTTTGTTGGTGTATGGGGTTGCTGACAATTTGAACTCAAGCCAATGGATTGCCTGCTGATGCTCCTATTGGTGGACCTTCTCAGAGTTCTTCTTCCTTACAAATGAGCTTGCATTTACCTAGCTAGGAAAATACTGTTTTCTGGCTTATTTAGGCATTCCATCAGATCGCAGATTTGTCTGGCAAACAAGTCCTTCAGTCATAAGGTCCAAAAGGGTGGAGGTGACCCTGGTGTTGCTAGGATCTAGAGCCCTCCAAGGTCTTGTCTTAGTATAAACAAGAGTACTTGCAACTACACGACAGTAACTGTTCCTCCATGCAGCTCCCAGTCTAGAGTTATGCATGTATATGTATCATATACTACATTGTATACTTATACACAGAGCTATATAGATACTGACCACCACCACCATCTGATGCTAGCTACTACTGATGTTCTCTTTAAAACTGAGGGAACTGAGACACAGGAACCAGTTCTCAAGACCACAGCAAGGAAGAAGCAGATCAGATGTCTATGCCAGCTGGTCTGGATTCAGATTTGGGAAACAGAATCTCAATACAAAGAACTCAGCTACTAGAACTAAAGGTTGAAGGCCCCAGCTGGTCAAGTGGTCAAGTTCCTCTGGATAGTTAACAGAATGAGGAACTGTACCTGGAGAGAGAGAGAGAGAGAGAGAGAGAGAGAGAGAGAGAGGAGAGAGAGGAGAGAGAGGAGAGAGAGGAGAGAGAGGAGAGAGGAGAGAGGAGAGAGGAGAGAGGAGAGAGAGAGAGAGAGAGAGAGAGAAAGGAGAGAGAGAGCGCATGGACCCAGGTGGGACAGGCAGCAAGGGGAGACGACACACCACTGAAACTGGGCCTTGGTCAAGAAGACGACGGCTGGGAGACTCCATATGAGAGTATGCAGCTCAGGCAGAGGGTCAAGAGACCCTGTCTCGTATGAATGTAAGATTCAAGGATAGAAAAACTGGAGGGCAGCTATTAGTAGGAATCATGGGGTGATGGGGCCAGGCTAGGTGGGTCTCAGAGCATGGACTTTATCCTGGGGGAAGCTCTGAGGATCTGACAGGGGTGTGGACGGACGGTTAGGAGGTCGCTGCTATGAGACTCTGGTCCCAAAGCAGGACAGAGGGCAGACAACTGCAAAGGACAAGATCAGTGAGACCTGGAGTTTCCCTAGATGTGACAAGGAGGGGTCTGTGTCGGGTGGAGGGCACAAAACTGGCTCAGCTGAAGCCTGGCAGAGCTTCAAATACAGTCTGCCTCAGTGAGCACCTGAGTCTACACTGCACAGAAACAAAGGTTATGGACCACCCACGGCGTTCTTCAAGAAGGCTCCCTGGATGGAGCTGGTTGAGGTTACTCTGCACCTTGGAGGCCCGTGCAAGGCTTTTGCTTATTGGAAGGCAGTATCCTGCAGTGAGATTTCAGCTGATAGGGCAGAAGGCTGACCCAGCAGAACGAATGCCTACCACCTTTTGCATATTGACTGATTCTTATTGACAGTGGATCTCTTGTGAAGCCACAAGCACTCTCCTTTGGTGCGATTCAGCAGAGTATGGATAAGTGGGCATGACTCTTTCCCATGTACTGGTATATTGGATCACCCCCCCCCCCTCCACTCAGTGGGACTTCCAAGTGGGAAATTTAGTCACACGGTCAATAACCTTGGTCCCCACAGTCTAATCTCCGCTTTGTTCCCTGAGATACGTTAGAGGCCACCTCCCTGCAGCCATCTTCCATTTGACAGGACATGCAGTCAGGAAAGGAGTCTTTCATATAGGTCACATTTGGGACCTTCAAAGATAAAGGGACATCCAGGCTCAGAGAACTGCCTTTGTTTTGCGTATGTATATAAACTGGAAACTTTGCAGAAAGAGAACAGCAGGAGAAGAATAAAGAAACGGATGCAGAGAAGTACATTGTGGAGACTTCATTTCACCTTCAGATTTAAGTCCCGTGCTTGCTGTGAGTCTTCTTCTCGATCCTGAAGGGACACCGAGGCTAGCACTCAGAGGTCCCCAGTACCCTCTCTAAGCAGTTGCCCGGAGTCTCAAGAACACAGAGAACCAGAAGACCAAGGTCTTAGCTTTATTGACGGTCCCAAATAGGCTGCTTCAAAAGGAGCAGGGTTGGATTTGACTGCAAAGCTACCAATGAGGGGTGGGGGCCCCCGCCTTCCTGGCAGGGTGTGATCTCTTCCTCGATGGTGCTCTCATCCTCAGAGAATTAGCCACACACACTTTCTCCTGGATCTAAGATGGCATTGCATCTGATCACTTTTATTTAAAGAAAATCACTGGCTGGCAAAAGAACGACGTTCCTGATTCTGAACAAGGCCATGTCCAGAAACCAAAATGTGTCCCTAGCAGAGGATGCTCCTGGCTAAATCTTGGAGGTCACTGGCGGATTCTTGACTTCAGTCTCCAGCCACTTGATGAGAATCTCGTTCACCTCAGCAGGTCTAGAAGGGAAACAAAGGCACGTCGACCTGTCTGAACCCACTGCCCACACCAAGGTAGCGTGAGAGAAACAACCTGGCAGACCTGAGCTGGGCAGAATTAAGCCTGCCAAGCTCATTGGCCAGGTGACCAGGGAATCATGCTCTCCTCACCCAGGGACCCAGTCTCCTTACTTCTCTATCTGTGTCCAGTGACCACAGTCCTCGATGTGTCCCCTTTTCAGGTTAGGGATCTGAAAGAGAGCACCCCCCCCCCATGCAGGACGATCAGCGGCAGAATGCTAACTGGGCCAGTTTGGAGTCAGTGTGACGCACAGCAGACGCCATCCTGGAGGGGACCCCTTCCTCTATGATGTCCATAGACCATTCTTGGAGGACCCTTGTATCATTTAGGACAGGATTGAGGAATGGCAGTTTATCAGCGTAGGGAAAGGGAGTGTCATGGGAGGGGATGGGGATGTCAGAGTGAAGCTGGGTCAGGGCAGAGCTTTAGCTGGTCCCCATCCAGCCTTTTGGGGATGTCCTCCTCTTCTGCCTCCCTCCTGGGCACCTATGCTCTCTTCCGTGGCCACTGATGCCCACTATTGTGGGGCCATTCTCTCACCCAGTTTTCCATGTTCTTGGACATCTGAGGACGGAGTACAATGTCCTTCTCAGCCGTGACCATCAGGGCTGGGACCAGGATCTGGGGAAAACAGGTAGTAAGGGAAGCAGGCACTCAGCCACCCTGGAGCCACCTGTGCCTAGGGAAGGATGCCTTGGGCGTCTGCCACTAACAGCCCTCACCTCCACCCCATGAGAAGACCTTTGTCCTGCCCTGGCTCTGCTTCCACCAAACTTTAATTGGAGGAGTCATCAAAATTTGGATCTAGTAATGCAGTATGTGTGTGTGTATGAGAGAGAGAGAGAGAGAGAGAGAGAGAGAGAGAGAGAGAGAGAGAGAGAGAGAGCGGGGGGAGGTGCGTGGGTAACTGACCTTGTATCTCAGCTCAAAGAACCAATTTAATGGCACCAGGAAGGAAGCTAGGGATCCTCTAATGGAGGACAAGACTCCTTTGGATTTTAAAAAGATATGTCAAGAGCTAAAGAGATGGACCAGTGGTTAAGAGCGCTTGCTGCTCTTCCAGAGGATCCATGCTCTAGTCTAAGGACCTGATTTTGGTTCCCAGTGCCCTATGGCAGCTGGCAACTATTTGTAACTGCATTTCCAGCTGATGGGTCACCCTCTGCTTGCACTCGAGGGCACTGTGTACATTCGCTGCACACAGAGACATGCAGGCAAAACACTTAGACACATAAAGGGAAATCCCACCCCACCCCTCTTCTTAAGGAGAAGTCAAGATCCAAGAGTATGAGGGGACAGCCATGACAGTTATCTGTGTGCTACGAGAAGGACAGAAATGAGCCCCTCCTGTGTACTGACAGACACAGTGAACCGCGGGGACGCTGCAAGCAGGAGAAAGCCTCACGGTTTCTCTTCTCACTCTTCCGTGCTCATCATTTTCTCTTCCTGTCTTTTTCCTTTCAGAGCTAAGTGTAGAACCCAGAGGCACACACGCACACACACACACACACGCGCACACACACACACACACACACACACACACTAGCAAGGGCTCTGCGTGGAACTGTGGCCTCCCCACTCTTAACTTTAGTCTGAGTCAGGGTCTTGCTGAGTAGGGATCTCCCGCCCCAGTCTCTGACGCAGCCGGGATTACACGCATGCGCCATTCCCCTGGCGTTTCCTTTTACGTCACTTCTCAGCAGTTTTAGCCTGGCCTAGCCAAGGACTCTGCAGAATGCCATGCTTCTCAACACGCCTCCGGGTCCTGTGATGTGCAAAGGTGAGGCTGAAATGAATTGCACCTTAAAATCCAGCCTTAGCACGACCTGGTCAAGCCCACAGCATTCTCCTAATTTCCCACCACACCGTGACCACTATGGTCTATGGAACTGCAGCTTAGCCATATGTGTTCGTCACAGATGACTGTGATGACAATGACATTGAGCATTAGCTGAACAACCACTGAAGAACTACTCTGCCAGGACCCTCTCTCAGAGCTTCGAGCACATCGAGCCACTTCCTGATCACACAGCTTTCTGAGGAAGACACTGGCTGGTCTTGCAGTTAGTTACTTTGCTGCAGAAAAGACAAGGGAGCATCAGCCTGATGGAGTGACCTTCCATGGTCACTCAGGGGTTAGATCAAGCCCACCTGTAAACACTACATTGTACGTAGTGAAGGAAGGAGGTCACTGGGCTCTTGAGGGAGCTGATGAAGGCCTGGTTCCTGAACTGTTGTTGTGATGGTTAAAAAAAAAAAATGCAAGTTTTGATTTTTAACATTTAGGATGCAAAATCATTCTCTTTATGGGCCCAGAGGCTAAAAACCACCACCTGAGAGACAAATGAGGAAACTGAAAGTCAGAGACAAAGCCAAAAGGTGACACAGTCAGAGGCAAAAGTCACATGTGTGTAAGAACTCGGCGTGTCTCTGTGGTTTGGTGTCATTGTCCTTATCACTACCACAAAGGACCCTGGCCAATCTGTGACCCTGACCTGGGTTACTGCCAGGAGACTTACACATCCCATATAATGTTGTCATTACCTGACCAGGACCCTGCTCGTCCTCAGTACCAGAACTCACCATTCCAGGGGTCTCACCAGCAAGAAGCTCTAACAGGAAGTAGAGTCCACCCCAATCTCAGAGGAAAGGAAGAAGCCAAGGTCCCTGTGCAGGACCCAGGTCCTGCCAGGTGGGAGCAACAGGAAGCCTTAAAGGCAGCTCTGTGAGGCCAACGTGTGTGTGTGGTGTGTCTTGTGCATATGTGTGTGTGGTGTCTCTGTGTGAGATGTGTGTATACACGTGTGTATATCTGGTGTCTGTGCATGCATGCATGTGTCTGGTGCATATGTGTGTGTGAATTTGGTGTCTGTGTGCAAGATGTGCATTTTTGATGTATATAAGTGCATGTGAGTATACATGCGCATGTCTGATGTGTATGTGTGTGTGTGTGTGTGTGTGTGTGTGTGTATTTGGTTTTGGTATCTTTGCTTGAGGTGTTGGTGTGCACGTAAACCTTGTGTGTGTGTGTGTGTATGTGTGTGGTGTCTCTCTCTCTGTGGTGGGGTCTGTCTGTGAAGTGTGTATGTTTGATGTATATAAGTGCATGCATACATACATATGTGTGTATGACTTGTGTGTGTGTGCATGCACGTGTATACATATATGTATCCAGTACATATATGTGTGTATTTGGTGTCAATGTGTATATTCTGGTGTGTGTATGTGTGCACACATGTGTATATGGCGGGTATGTGTGTGTGCATGCATGCGTGTGTCTGGTGAAAGAGTGTGTGTGTGTGTATGTGTGAATTTGGTGTCTGTGTGCAAGATGTGCATGTCTGGTATATATGTGTGTGTGTATGTGGTGTCTTTTCTTGAGATTTTGGTGTGTATGTAAGCCTGGTATATGCGTGTCTGGTGTCTGTGTGCAAAGTGTGTGTTTGGTGTGTGTATGTCTGGTTTGTATGTGTGTGTGTAGGGTCTTCATTCGAGGTGTATCTGTAGTTCTGGTGTGTGTGTCAGGGGTGTGTGTGTGTGTGTGTGTGTGTGTGCATGTGTGTGTGTGTCAGGGGTGTCTGTCTGTGTGCATAGGAGGAAGCCGCAGTGCTCACCTTCCGTCCCACTCCCTTACAGCCCCACTTCCAGTTTCTTTCTGTGTTCCGATACCAGTTCAGGGGACCTCTGTGGAGAGGGTCAGACAGTAAGGAAGGTGAGCTTCCAGGAACTGACCACTGTTGGCCCGCAGTGACCCAACTGACCCATGCTACTCAGACACACTATGCCAGGGAGGGTGAGTGCCGCAGGGCATGAGCGGGGGTCCCCAGACACACGATTCCTATCCACACCTGCTGCTTCCTCAGCAAGGCCGAATGCAAGAACTCTGTGCCACTAGGCTGGTGCCTATGAGGGGCTTTGGGGACCAACAGAAGCTGACCCTACAGCTTATCTTCATCCACGCCCAGAAGCCACTCTCCTGCCCCAGGAAACTCAGTGGGAAGGGACATGGTGGAAGAGAGATGGTGCAAAGGCACCAAACTGCGTGCACATTTGGGTTTGCGTGGTTTTGCTTCTCAGAAGACAGAATGCAGAGCTGTCTGATCATTGGAGGATCTGTAAACGCAAATCAATAAAAACCTCTGCCTTCTCGGGGGGGGGGGGACCCATAAACACAAGAAAGAACAAGCTAGTTACCCGCCCCTGCAAAAGGAAGCTGCCCAGCATAAGTGGTGAGCCTCCTGGCACTGGGGGCATTCAATCACAGACAGGTCACTGTGGTGCCCACAGGGGCTGTGGTGAGAGTAACTGCCCCATCCTCCAACAGCTGAGCACCCCATCCCCCTGTCTGGGGTTCCCTTCTTTTTTACCTGAAGCCAGTTTTCTTGAACTGCTGGACATAAAACTCGATTTCCTCCTCAGTAGTAATCTTGCTGAGGCTGGGATTTTCTGGGGTGTTCACAAGGAGTCCCCCTGCAAAAAGACACCCGTGTCCTTTCCCGCTGTGGGCTGAATGGTTCTAAAGCTGGTGTTACCAGCTCAGGCCGCCCCATCTGAACTTGGAGTGAAGGGATTGTATGTCTTTATGTCTGTCCATCTGCCATCTCTTCACTGACTTCCTCTTGGCCAGGAGGAACACCAACCCATGGGGCTGGGATCTTCCTTTCTGTGGGGTTCTCAATATAGAATTTCATATCATCTTAAGAGGCATGCAGTGTCCTGGCAGCGCCCTTAAAGGCTCCTCAGGGACAAACACATCATTTTCATTGTACAGTCCTTGAAGTAAAGGGTGCAATCACCCCAGGCTTCAAGGTCAAACGTCTTAAGAAACCAAGATGGTGCTTCCTGCCCTGCTGGGTCCTAGCCCCATTTGAGCATCCTGCCCCCATCTGCATATCTCACTTCTTTACTGCTCATCTGCCTCCCTGCACCACCCTGAGCTCTCTGTGGGCAGCACCACAGCCCAGGTCTCCTCAGCCGGGTACTCAGAACATGGAATCAACAAACTAGTATGGCACCGAAAAGAAAAGAAGGGAGGCAAGGAGGCAGATATCCTCAGAGGAGAAGACCTCTAGGGTCAGACCCCAGTTCAGCCTATTTGTCATCGAGGGGGCATATGAGAGGTCGTAGGTCAAGCACTCAGAGTGTCAGTGATCGTTGTAAAAGAAGCAGATGAATAATGGCTAGGAGGCCATGCTAGGAGGGAAGCAAGCATTTGTGGGGCCAGTCCTGGATGTTGGGGCATCAGGGATGAATCCAGACCTGATTTCAGTTAAATCCCACCCAGCAGGATGGTCAAGGTGGTCCTCCTGAGCGGGGACAAGAGTGACCAGAACAGAACCTCAGGGTGGAAGGGCAGTGGAGATTTATGTCTGTCTAGTGCAACCTGCCTTATGCACACTGGTGACTCTACAGCGGCCACCACTCCATCCTGGGACGGGTCCTTACAGAAAGGGGTGGATTGCCCCGGATACACTCCCCAAAGCATCTTAGGACTTTGACACTCAGCTCCCTGTAGGGCAGACTAGGGTAGTATCATTAATTGTTTAGGGGACCCCTGTTGGGCAAGTCAAGGCTCAGAACAGCAAGGCAAGCTTAGGGCTTCTTCAGGAGTAGAAGGGATAGACATCCATGAACATTCTGCTGATGGGGCCTGCTACTCCTCCCCTCCCCTCCCAGGGATACCTCTTACCCATTTCGGTGGCTTTATGCACAGCAAGCATACCCTGTGGGAAGAAAAGTTAGGGAGGATGTTGGGAATGAGGCAAAGACAGAAGATGACAACTCAGACCCCCATGACAGGACCTTCAGTGCACAAGGGCCATGGGAGAACCCTTTTGTGTGGGGATATGTGCTAAAATATACAGGCATTGGAAACCAAGGAAAGCACAGGGCACTGGATGCTGTACTCTGTGCATATTCTGTAATCAATGCCTATGATAATGTTTGATTCATTAATGAGGCACTACCACGAGATAACCAGAAATGTTAGCCAATGCTGGAGTAGAATAATTGCTTACAGCATTGCTGTCATGAGACCCCCCCCCCCCCGTGTCGATAGAGAGCAGATTCACACCGGTAGGCTGATGGGTGATTTTGTTATACTTCTCATTGTGGTGGACAATTTACACTGTACTTAGACACTATCTGTAGACTTTCCCCTTTTGATATTGTTGGATCATGGGTAACCAGGAATAACCGAAATCACAGAAAGTGAAATAGCAAATGGGGCTCTCCTATAACACACACGCGAATCTTGAAAAGCAGCAAAGGGGCCTCTCAGGGTCAGAGAAGCCAGCTGAAGCTTGCATCCCCAGCTGCTGCGGACACTTGCAGATCTGAGGAATGGCTTAGGCTTGTCAGCCAGTGTGAACAAGAGATGAGAACTCAGACTTATAGGAAGTGGGGAATTGGAGCAAGTGGCTCCCTGCCCTGACATAGGGGCAATCTGACAACCTAGGGAGGGCTCCGTAGTGTGCAGAAGCATCCATGAAAAGGTAAAACGAAAAAGTCTACCCATGACAGGCAGATGGAAAATGTATTTGCTTCAGCTCGGGACTAAGAGCAAACCGAAAGGTCCCCCTCCAATTCCGTCATCAGAGGCCTGCCTTCACAGGCATGCACATTTGATTTCACACTGTCGTGGGAGCAGGGAACTCCTGTGGTGTGAGGCAAACAAAGAAGTGAGCATGGTTTGTACTGGCAGTAGAATGTAGGACAAGAGAATGGGTCCAAAGTCCAAACAAGCAGGCTGCTACAGGTTAAATGTCACTAAAGAGGAGGTCATAAACCAAAATTATAACACACACACACACACACACACACGAATGCGCACACATGCACAAACATAAACACATGTGCGTGCACACAAGCACGAATGCACACAAACATACTCACATGCATGCATACACATGCACACATATGCACACACACAAACATACTCACATGCATGCATACACATGCACACATATGCACACACACAAGCATACTCGCATGCATACACATGCACACATATGCACACACACAAACATACTCGCATGCATACACATGCACACATATGCAAACACACACACACACATACATGTGCCCCATCTCCCATCTCTTACCAACTCATCGCTTGCTCGGAAGAAGGTTTTGAAAGTCCGACTCATGTTCTTTTCCAGTTCAGCCTCGGCCACTCCCTAAAACAGTCAAGAAAGCAAAGTTAAAGATCACGTCAAGAAGCCCTGGAAACTGTAGTGCTCTCCCACGTGACCAAAGGCCACGAGGCCCTGGTCTTCTGTCCCACCCAGCCCTCGTTTTGTTTGAATTATAATCCTTGGAATTTATTTTATTGTGAAATGTGTGTTAGAAAAAAAATTAGATAGCATATAAGATGTTAACGGCTGCTTCCAGGGAGGTGGGTTTGAGGATAATGCTGTTTTTATAATGCTGGGATTCCTGCAATCAGGTATGATTTGCAGGAATCAAGGAGGATGACCCAGATTTAAGGTGGCAGACAGGCTCCGAGAGGACACACGGTGAGACGTCTCTGTCCACAGCTTCCCTTCCCGGTTCTCAACTAGACTGTAGTAACTTCAGCCATCTTCTTCAATTGGGTCCTAATCATCACAGCCCTTTGGAATGCTATCAGGGCTGTCTCCCCAAGGACAGGGCAGCAAATTTCCTTTGTCAGGAGCTGGGGCACACGTCCTTGGTGGTAACAAATTGCCAGGTTCTTCTGTCTCGAGAGAGTGTTATTACAGATAATTGCTTATCTATTATAGGCTACAACAGGCTCTCTGACACCATGTGGTCTGGATGCCAGGCTGCAGGAATGAAGAATAAGTAGGTAGAAGGGAGCACAGAGGTCCACACCTCCCAATATCTCCTCTACTTACTTTCCCTCTGTATCATCCTTTCAAATATAACAACCATAACTATGAGCTTATTTTTGGCAAAGCAGAGATGTTCCTGTAATGTGGATGAGGGATTGGTCGCTGCAGAGACAGTCACACGTCAGAAATAGTACACCTGACGTTTCTTGGGAGTATCCATGTTCACTAACTCATCTTGTGACTGCTGTTTAATTCCATGATGTGGCAAAGGGTTCTTGGGGAGTCTGGCAGGTGGCAAACACCCTGAGAATAAAGTAGCAGGGAGGGTGGTAAAGGAAGTGACAGTTCATCCCGATCATCCAAAAGGCACCAGCTTGTTTCTGCTGAAAGGAGAACTCTGGAGCAGGCCTGGAGATGAGTGGGACTCGGCTGTGCAGATGGAGGAAGGGTATTCCGGCTTGATGAAAAAGTCCGGCGCACAGACTTGCTGGACTAGAGAATGGATGCCATGTTGAATGTTATGTCTGGAATGTGAAATGCCTCTCTCACCAGAGGGCTAAAGGGCCAGTTTAGCTGATAAACACTTGTCTTGAAAGAATGAGGACGTGAGTGTGATGTCTAAAACCCATACAAAGACGCAGAATGCAGCAACACACATTTGTAAGCCCGGTTATCACAAGGTGGTAGCAGTATCCCTGGAGCACACTGCCTAGCCAGTCGGTAAGCAAGTCCTGGGCCAATAAGATGAGAAAGAGGGGCTCTGAATAAAACAGCCAGGCACACTTAGGGTATCTTTCAGAAGAAGTTCTAGAACATCTTGGCATTGCCACAGAATTGGGTGTATGCATGACACTTTCTGGGCAAGAGACTGCAACTTTTGCTAAATCCTCCATAATTCAGTGGAGGCTTGATCCCAGGCTTTGTTGCTCCAGGTTTGGCATTGGGAACATCCCTTCTAGGGTCAATGCTGAGGATGCAGGTCCCCAGGAGCTCCACACAACCAGACTTCATTTTACCAACATCTCCAGTGCCTGCACCCCAGGTGCTAACGATGGTGCCTGCTCAGTGCAGAGGATGTCACGTGCTATCTGGCATCCACCACGCACCCATGAGTTTCAGTCCAACGTGAAGTCTTGATGCAGAACAGGAGCAGAAGGTCGCACTGGGTCACAGAGGCATAAATAGCCCAGCACTGGCCAACACTGACCACAGCTGATGATGTCATACAGTTCAGCACTGGCCAACACTGACCACAGCTGATGATGTCATACAGTTCGGCACTGGCCAACACTGACCACAGCTGATGATGTCATACAGTTCCTACAGCTGCCCAGGAATAAAACTAGCACAAAACAGGACCAACACCAAGGGCATGCCTACGGCTAAAGACTCTCCCCACCACGGCTGCCACATGAAAAAGGAGGTGACCTTCCCATCAGACACACAGGGACAGGACAAAAAAACTCGATTTTTGAAAACCCAGCTGGAGTCAACATCCCCTTCGTATTCCTTCCTTATATAGTTTCCGCTCCTACCTGCTCTGCTTTCCATCCACTGAGCCTTTTCTGGACACCTATTGACACCTTGCTTCTTCAGTAGGAAGGAAACGTGAGAATGGAGCAAGGGGGTGGGGCAGCCTGAGACAGGATGAGACAGAGAAAATGAAGGGGCAGAAAAGAGGAAAGAGACCTTCACTCCAGACCCTGGTTTCTAGTTCTCTTTGGCTGAGAGTTAAGAATGTCACCCAAGAAAACAAAAACAACACCACCCTCCAAAACCCATGGTGAAGCTGCCCCTTCTCTCAGAGACAAAAACAAAAACACCAGTCTCCAAAACCCATGGTGAAGATGCCTCTTCTCTCAAAAACAAAAACAAAAACATCAATCTCCAAAACCCACGGTGAAGCTGCCCCTTCTCTCAAAAACAAAAACAAAAACATCAATCTCCAAAACCCACGGTGAGGTGAAAATGCCCCTTCTCTCAGAGACAGCCCAAGGGAGAGTGCCAGGCCAGCTAAAAGACCCTGCCTACCTAGGGCCTCAATGCAGTCTTCAAGCTTAAGCTATTCCACGTCTCTGTCGTTCACAAACATGACTATGCCCTACACAGCCCACCTCACAGTGTCACTGACAGAAGGGCATTCTTAAAGATAAGAGGAAGGAGTAACCAAATCATTTTCATAAAAGCATTTGAAATTTAATTTTTTTTGAGACAGGGTTTCTCTGTGTAGTCCTGGATGTCCCGGAACTCACTTTGTAGAGCAGGCTGGTCTCGAACTCACAGAGATTTAGCTGTCTCTGCCTCCCGAGTGCTGGGATGAAAGGCGTGAGCAATTACACCTGGCTTGAAACTTACTTTTCAAAGTCCGCTTAATATTTGAGCCGGTTGTAAATTACACTTGTGACTATGTATAGACATTCAGCTGTCTCCCTCGGAACGTCTCTTTTTGATAAATCCCAACTCTGTTTCATTCTGACCAGGTGAGAAATTCTAAGGTCCCTAAGTCCTCACTCCTCAGGCTGCAGCTGACCATACTGGTTTGCATCTCCTGATAATACTGAAAACAAAAAAAAAACTCAGCAATTTTGGTGCCATGCCGAGCCTGTGTGTCTTGTCAGCACGATAAGAAACAGGCAGCTCTTTGCATCCTCACGAACCCCCATGTGGCATGACAGACCAACCCAGGCCTCGGAGAGCTAAGGTCATAGTCAGTACTGGGGCTTGAGCTCCGTGCATTGGGTTCTAAAGGCCACCCTTTAATGCTAGGCTCAGGAGCACAGAAGGGGCAGTCAGGACACTTACCTTGCCCTTGTGAAATGCAGCCTTTCTCTTTGATGACTAGAATAAGATAACACAGCTGGCGCATGCCCAGGAGCACAAGCCCTTTTATCCCCTCCTCTCTGGCCCTCACCTTTACACCCCTCCCTGTCCTCAGGATGGACTTTCCTGTCAGTGGGCAGAGCTATTTACCCACGCGCTCTCTGAGTCTGACCACCTCCTGGCATCTGTTTACTCTCCTAAGCGCCAGGTCAAAGCTCTGTGGAGTCCTCTGCAGGCCCCCGACACTGAAGTGCGCCCCTGTGCTCATCAACAGCAGCTGCTTTGGGGTGAGGTCGGCTCTCAATAAATAAGAATCCTGACCGAGGTCGACTCACAGGCAGGGCAGGCTGTCATCCATCACTGCGATCTACAGCCTCCCTTTGCTATTTCTTGCCTGGCATCCATCACCTCGCAGAAGGCGTCCATCGATTTTCCATTGTAATTGAATCTTACAAACGAGTGGGCTCGTAATTAACAAGCTAACATGGCTTTCATCAGAAACCTCCAACTGCAAGTTCAGCATGGGGGTGGGGGTGATGATCAATGTCTCCACATCTTCCTTGCATGGGCACAGACCGAGGGTCAGCCCACCTCAAGAGGCACAATGTGCAGAACCAAATGAGTAGACCTCTCCAAGAGTCCAAGGGCTCAGGGTCATGGTCAGCACGTGGCCTCTTGCCTGTGGCTGTGGGATCCTCCTTCCTGATAGCATTGGTTCAGCTCTACAGTACCCCAGGCATCTACAGATGCTGCAAGAGCAAGGTGAGCCAGGAGCACACACACAGCAACAGCAGGATCAAAGGCGCAGAGCTGTTTGGTGGTGGTGGAGGGAAGCAGGTCCTGAAGGAAGAGTGGCTTCCGGGGGGTGGGGGACTCCAGACTTGCTAAAACCATGGAAATGGCAAACAAAGTGCCTGCTTGGTTCAGAAGTCTTCCCACAATCCAGTTCAGCTGGTGCTGGGCTGTGTTGCTCATTGGTTAGAGTGCATTGTGAACGGACTCTTGTGATTTCTGCCCAGAGAGTTCCTGTCAAAGGTGGTGTCAGACCCCATCACCAGGATCAGCACAGTCCAGGGCTGTCTTTAAAAGGCATCTTTGTGGGACTTGTGCTGTACCCCCAAAACCCCCACTCTTCCAGTATTCTTGAAGTCCTGCTGTGGGGCTCTTTGACTGTTGGTGACATTTCACGAGACTCAGTTGTCAGTGAGCAGAGTACAAGGTCCTCAGCAGGAGCCTGAGGGCAGCAACTTCAAGAGAGTGTCCGGTTCTTGCTGTGCTATTTGCAGAAGCCAGTCTGGCATCATCCCCTGCTCCTCAGCCAGTCGCTACCCAGACAGACATAGGACACGTTCACCTACTCACAAAGGACATACTGGATCTGTGGTCAGGAGGCCTGAGCCTGTTTGCAATGTCATTTCTAATTAATGCCTCAGAATATTTAAGGGGCAGAACTAATCTGAAAGAGAGAGGGGCAGGGGAGAGGGAGAAAAAGAGAAAGAGGAGAGAAGAGAGGAGAGGAGGGGAGAGGGGAGGGGAAGGGAAGGGAGAGGAGAGGGGAGGGGAGAGGAGAGGGGTGGGGAGGGGAAAGGAGAGGGGAGGGAAGGGGAGGAGAGAGGAGAGGAGAGGGGAGGAGAGGAGAAGGGAAGAAAGGTGAGGGGAGGGGAAAGAAGAGGGGAAGGTGAGGGGAGGGGAAAGAAGAGGAGAAGGGAGGGGAGGGGAAGAGAGAGGGGAGAGGAGGAGAGGAGAGAGGAGAGGAGAGAAGAGGAGAGGAGAGGAGAGGAGAGGGGAGGAGAGGGAAAGAGGGAGGGGAGGGGAGGGGAGGAGAGAGGCAACAACTTTGGCGTCCCACACTTACTGGTTCCTGGAAGTACAGTTGATAATTGAAAACCGGGATAGATTTGATAACTTCCATAGGCGGCACCTCAGGATTTGCTGGCATTAACGGAGTGTTGAGACTGGCCACGGCTCTGCAGGAATGAGCAACATCAAAACAAAGAGCCTGTTGAGATGGACACGGCTCAGAAAGGGAAATGACACGCACGGGTCTCACTCCGGCCATGAGTGAGAGAACGGGATTAGAACTCAGGCGTTTTCATTCTTACCCTAGTAGGGTTTTCTCACTCTGTTGCCTTACACACACACACACACACACACACACACACACACACACACACCCTTCTGGGAGTGACTAGAAGCAATCTCTACAGAACTAAGGGTTAGAGTGCCTGAGACAGAACAAGGGGGGACCTGGAGATCAGGGCATGCTGGGAAGTCTCAGGTCTGATGCTATTCAGTAGAAACCTCCTTTCTGCCAGTAAAATGTTTCTAAATGTTTGCTGGGAAGAGACTAAATTGAGAAAAATAGCACATATGACCTTCCTTAAGCTACACATCCTGCTCATGGCTATATTCCCATGGTTTGTTTTCAACAGCATGTAATATGCTCATACAGTTACTTTTTGGTGAACCTGATTGTTTAAAAATTGTGGTAGTTTAAATGAAAATGGTTCCTTAGGCTCAGGGAGAGGCACTATTGGAGGTGTGACCTTGTTGGAGCAGGTGTGGCCTTGTTGGAGGAAGTATGTCACTGGGGGCTGGCTTTGAAGTTTCAGAGGCTCAAGCCAGGCCTAGTGGCTCACTCCCTCTTCCTGCTGCCTGCGGATGGAGATATAGAACTCTCAATTCCTTCCCCAGAACCATGCCTGCCTGCACGCTGCCATGTTTCCCGTCCTGATGACAATGGACTAAACCTCTGAACTGTAAGCCAGCCCCCAATTAAATGTTTTTCTTTATAAGAGTTGCCTTGGCCATGGTGTGCCTTTATAGTAATGGGAACCCTAACTAAGACAAGAATCAAACTCTTATTTTTGGTTTAAGTGAAACAGGAAAGAGAGGGAAGGAGGGAGTAGGGATGGGGGAGGAGAGGTCTGCTTGTAGTTTTGTAGTTGAAGAGACCAAGGGCTAGGAGGTGGTATGACTGTCACTGGTCACTTCAGGACAGAATTGAAAGCCTCTCTTGTTCTTACTCTCTTGTAGCCCAGGGTGACCTCAAACTCATAATCCTCCTGCTTCAGCCTCCTGACTGCTGGGATCATATGCCATGCACCACAACACCCAAAGGGCTCATTTTCTCACTCTTGGTCCAGGGTGAATGCTCTCCTTCTGTCTAATGCTGGGACACGATCACCCCTTATCACCCCTTTATCCACTCAGAGCCAGCCCTGTGCTCCCACAAGGCACCTCTGGCTCTGAACTACTTGCCTTGTTGTCGGTCATGGGGTCAGAGCTGTTCCTAGGAGTGCAGTAGGCCCGCCTCTGTCTGTTCACCTTCCCGGTTACATACTTGTTTCCTGAAGTTATGCAGAGCCGAGGTGCCTGTAGCAGTTCACGCAGGACTCTAAGCCCAGCCCGCTTTGCCAATCCTTACGCTGCTTACCTCACTCTCTCAGGGTAGAAGAGAGCCATGTTCCACACCAGGACACCAGCCCAGTCATGACCAATGAACACTGCTTGAGGGATCCCCTAGAGAAACAAGAAGAGACACGGTGAGGGTGGATTTCTGAGATGCAAAGGCCCCTTCTTGACAGCAGAGTGACTCCACCTGGAACCCCCAGACACTCCTCTGAGGCATGTGTCCTTATTAGCTCCACCTCTCACATACAACCCCTTCTCAGTCTCCACAAATGACTAGGCTTGAATTTCCTTGGAAGACAGGACCACTAGCCACAAGTTCCTTCTCTCTCTCTCTCTCTCTCTCTCTCTCTCTCTCCTTCTCTCCCTCCCTCCCTCTTGCACGCACACACACACATATGCACAAACACAAGGCACAGACGGCACTTCCTGACCCAATTCCATAGAGTGCAGACAGCCATCGTCCTCCCCTGTTTCCTGCACAGTGCCTACTGCTGAACCAGAAGTTAGTCGCCCGGCTTTCTCTCCATCGTATATCCAGTTAATAAGCTAGGCCGCACTGCTCTGGGGCTCTCTGTTCTCTCTCTCCATTGCCATTAGCCTAGAATATTCCTTCTCTCCAGTCTGCCCTATGATCTTTGCGTTCCCTTCCAGCCAATGCCATGAGGCAGAGGGCATGGCAGAGAGGTCTCGGGAATAGTACGTGTGCCACACAGTGGCCATGGCCACTTTCATTCCTGTGACCGAGTTTGATCTGAGATTGTCGGAAGAGACTTGAGTTTTAATGAACTATGAAGAACTATTTTCCCACACCTTTCCCTGATATTCAAGGTTCCCTTCCCTGGATGGAAGCCAACAAAGGCATCTCCCTTCACTTTCTTGAATGAACAGCAAAAACACCCTCTCTACCCTCCCCCTTGCCTATCTTTAATTTTGGGACCACCCCTTCCTCCTTCCTGCCTGAAGCCCATGTCTCCCCCTGCCCTGGTCCTCTCTGCTCATGGTCACCAACAGCTCCAAGGCATCCAGCTCTCCTTTCATTACCAAGATCCACACAGAATGCTCCAGAGAGATCAGCTCGAGGGAAAGACTCACCAGCTTATCCAGGAAGGACACCATCTCCTAAAAACAGAGCACACAGACTCGGCATCAGATGGGCAGGGTGGACAGAAACAGCCTGCCACAAGCCACACACTGTCAGGACAAGCCTCGGGAAAACGCCATTTTGAAGTGATGGGCTGTCACTGAGTAGATGATGTCATGAGCCCTTTCCTGAACCACAGCTTTCCCTCTGTCTCCCGAGACCTCTTGCAGTCTCTGATAGAAGCCATGGGTTCTCTCCTGGGGAAGCACACACGAACACCACTTCATACTCTGCCCTCACTTCTAGGAATTCAGGAGCTCCTAGAGATCACAGCAGCATGGGCGGCACACCCAGATGAACTACAGGAAACACCTTTTCACGTTCTAGCTCATCGGAGAGGGTTACAGTGAGTGCAGTGTCCTCTCCAGACTCTGTGAGCTGAGAATCATTCTTGGATCTTAAGGAACCTTGGAAAGCATACAGCCCCAGTCAGCCACTTCATCTTACACCTGAGAGCATGACCTACAACGGTTAAATCCCACACCAAAAGCCCCCCCCCACCAATATAAGGGTCGGTTGGGTGTAGACACATCTCCAAACACCACCGAACTTTAAAAAATATTATTGCTATGTTGCATCCAGAATTCTCAATTTGGAATATAAACATGCAGGAGGTTTATGGGACAGAACACAGACTCCCAATCTAAAATAAAAACCACTCATGTTTATTGCAGCATATTCATGGAAGCCAAAAGATGGCACCAACCTAAGTGTCCCCCGGTTGGTGAAAAATGCAGAAAATTAGGGGCCCATACACAAAGGGGCACAAGTCAGACACAAAAGGGTAGAATCAAGAATTTGTAGCAACATGGAGAACATGGTGCTATAAATGAGACGAGCCAAAGGAGGAGGCAGGTAGTGTGTGAGCTCATTCTCACGAGGTCTAGGGCAGTTATCTATGAAGCAGCGTTGAAGGACGGCTAGCAGAGGCAGAAACAGTGGACACGAGGAGGATGAGCATGGGCTTGATCAAGGGATAAATAATTACAATCTGAGAGGGAGAGGCGGGCTTCAAGAGCCCTGCTCCACAGCAAAGTGACTAAAATTAGTGGTGACATATTCTTGAGAGCTGTGGGGTGAGTGTCAGGTTGTCAGCATAAATGATGATGGCATGAGGTCACGCCTCTGTCAGGTACCTAGCTGTGATCATTGCAGAACGGATATTAAACATCAAAACACCTCGTTATGCATCTGTGTGAGGTCACGCCTCTGTCGGTTACCTAGATGTGACCGTTCTGCAGAGGATAGTAAACGTTTTGTGATGCATGACAAAACACATTACTTGTCAATTAAAAATTAAATAAGAGAAGAGTCCAGCTTCAGTAAAACTAAGGTTATGTGATGAACTGCCACCCAGATTTAGGAGTTGTGGTTGAGGGAAATTGTTTTGCAAAGTATTTGGGGAGTTATGATGAGAAAGTTTTCCAGGCACTTGAAGACAAGCGGTGTTATGGGCCTTAACTTCATTTTTTTTTTCTAACCTTGTATTTGAAGCCAGTGTCATCTTTTTAAATACAATTTTATGTTTAAATTATTGTGGCGACTTTTTAAAAAGAGCATTATGAATATAAGTCACATACCATTTAGTTAGCCCCTCCAAAGTCCACACTTCAGTGGGTTTAGTATAACCAGACTTGTGAAACAATCACCATCATACAGCATTAGAAAGTTTTCATTGCCATAAACATTTTAAACTTTCCAGGCTGGAGAGATAGCTCAGTGGTTAAGAGCACTAGCTATTCCTCCAGAGGTCCTGAGTTCAATTCCCAGCAACCACATGGTGGCTCACAACCATCCATAATGAGACCTGGTACCCTCTTCTGGTGTACAGACATACATGCAGACAGAATACTATATACATAATAAATAAATAAGTCTTTAAAAAAAAGTCTTAAACTCCCCTTTAGGCTTAATCCATCAGGCACCACTCTCTTTTCTTGTTCCCCTGTGTCTTGGCAGCCACTAATCTGAGCTCCCTCTGGATTGCCTGTTCTGAACACTCCATAGAGACGGAGTTAATTGGTATGCGGCCTTTTGTGGCTTCTGCTTGATGTTGTAGCTTCCAGATTCACTCACAAGGGGTTGTGCTCCACTGCACCATGGCTCTTCATACAACCTTCCGGGGCATGGATCGTGGCACAGAACCTGTCTACTCATTAGCGGATGGTGTTTGAGCTGTTCCCACTTTAGGTACTATAGATGGGGTTGCTTTGAATAGTGGGTTTTCTCATCATCAGGTCTCCTGGGCTAGTCTCTAGTAGCGGATGTACTAGTGATACTTCAAAGACACAAGGACAGAACTGTTCTCTTCATCTTATTCGTGTTGGTCTCAGGACCCCATGCAGGAACGCGGTTCTGTAAAGCACCCCAATGCACCCGCTGAGACCAGATTCCAGCAGAAATAAGGTGAGTGGGTGGTGGTGGGGTGCGAGAAGCTCCTACAGTGAGTGACTGGGAATTTGGTGGGGAGACCTGAGCAAGATCGGGAATAGGAGGAGAATCACAGCTGGGAAACAGGCAGGAGAACAGTCCAACCTAGAAGCTGGGCTTTTCTTTGAGCTTTGTGGCAGAGAAGCCATGGTTTACATGCAAAGCTGCTGATTGAAGACTCTCGGAATTGGATGAAGAGTGGAGAGTGGAAGGTTTCAAATCTAGGTCTACTGGCTGTCAACCTTGGGCAGCAACCTTAGGCTGTCCAGTTGTATTTGGAATCACACTTTATGCTTCATGCATGTTGGCCAACATTTAGAATTATCACCTTCATGTTCAGTGAGAGTCAATACCCAAAGGCTGTGTATTGTGCTTTCTTATGATTTAAATGGACACCCAAATTTCCGGCTTAGGCCAGGGAGAAACTCAGGATGGAAACGGCATTGTAGGTGCTACTGAAGAGGTTTCTTACCTTACATAACACTTCCATGGCATATTCCTCTATCTCTGTAATTAGAAATGAATGAATGAATAAACAAACAAATAAATAAATGCCAGGCATGTTTGTAGATACCTATAATCCCCAGTATTAAGGAGATAGAAACAGGCAGATCTCTGTGAATTTAAGGCTCTCCTGGTCTATTTAAAGAGACTCTGTCTTAACACACACACACACACACAAACACACACACACACACACACACACACACCCCACAGAGATATATAATGTGATTTTTAAATTTACAAACAAAAGTTCCTTTTACACAAACAAACAAACCAACCAAAAGCCGTAAAACCCTCCCAATATATTGATTCTGTTTACTTTTTAAGTCTATTTTGAGTTGGGTGTTGAATATCACAAAAGAGAAAAGCCCAATTTGATTTTGTTGGGTGTTCCTTACTGTCACTATTGAAGACCTAGGTCCTCCTTGAGGTGTGGTCCTGGCACCCTTGTCAAAGACTGGTTAACAGTGTGTGTGTGTGTGTGTGTGTGTGTGTGTGTGTGTGTGTGTGTATTTACTTCCAAGCTCTTTAATCTGCTCTACTTGTCTGGACCTCTGTCTCCATTCTGATATCACACCGCTTAACTTCTGTGAACTTGGAATAGTATTTGAAATCACAACACTTGATTTCAAATCCCTTCATCTTTGTGCTTTTTCTCAAAATGCGTTCATTTCATTGTGGATTTGTGTTGTTCTGCATGAAATGTAGAATCTCTTATTTCTGTCTAAAAGTATGCCATGGAGCACTTGGGAGGCGGAGCCAGGGAGTGAATTTAAGGCCAACTGAGTTAAACAGCAAATCCCTGTCTTGGGGGGAAAAGAAGCCATTGAACTTTTGATAAGGGCTGCAACGCCCTTGAAGACTGCTTGGGGAGTAAGTGGCTCTTTCTAAAACCAATCACAGCGATTCCAGTGAGCACAAAGAAAAAGAGATTTAAAAAAAAAAATCCAAATGGCGGAAATGTCAGAAAAATAACAAAATCAATCAATAAAAGTTCTAATCCTTCACTTTTCATAAGCTCCACTGAGGATGCGATGTTGCAGTGTTATCCGTGGCAGACTTTACTGAGCTAAGTTGAAAGCAAGTATTCTCATCATCAACCCTGAAAAGCAGATTTCCCCGGGCTCTACAGAGAAAGCCACCCTTGAGTCTACGCTCCAGTTTCGTGTCATCCAGGAGGCAAGAGTCACTGAGCCGACATTGCCACACTTAGGGAATAACCCGCCATGCACTCCAGGACAACATGTCAAGGGACCTGGAGGGTGGTTCAGTGAGTGGCCAAAGCCCCAGCCTAGGTCAGCAGGCTTCAGCCACGGGAGCCCACCATGTGATCACTGGAGTTAGAGGGTGTGAGAAGCAGCTTAGGGAGCCCAGCTGTCAACTGCAACACTGTCTTCTGGAGGAGCTGTGTTCATGTCTGGCTGCATCGTGCCCCTGTCTCCGCACCTGGGCTCTGCAGACCTCTGGACTAAGGATTCATTTGAACCTGATAAGAATGAAGAACTCTTCCTACCAGGAAAAAAATGCTCAGAACCCTACAAATGGCCTCAGGTTTGAGAGGCTATGTAAAGTTTACTCTTGGGTTCTGCAGCCATAGGGCTCAGATCTGACCTACAAGTGCTGCAGAATCCAGCAGTTCTAAAGAACGGAAGGAAGGGGTGTGCAGGTGTTGTGCACACGCCCATGTCCAGAGCAGTGCTATTCAAAGTAGCCAAAAGATGAAGTAATCTGGTATTCTTTGGTCACAGGCAGATGGTGGTTTGTACTCTGTGAGAACATTCATCCTGAAAGAGAGGAGGTGCTGCAATCCGATAAACACTGAAGTCACCATACTAGATGAGATCCTCCAGTCGTGAAAGGGGAGCTATCCTGTGAGCCCACTGACACGAGGTATCAGCAGCCACCTTCACGTGGAGAATGGGTGTGGCCAGGGCAGAGGGGAAGAAACACTGAGGAGCTGAATCTGGTCTTTCAGCTAGGTAGAGGAAAACCTTTCTAGAAATAGATGGTATGTTCCACATCCCGAATGACCAGCAGAGGGCTGCTTCTGGCTGGAGCCTGTGGGCCTCCTGGGTCCCTCAGAGTGTACAGAGCAGCTGTAACCCAAGCCCAAAGGGACAGAACACTGCAGGAGAGGATCAGGGCTTCACAGATGTGCTCAACCTGGACAGAGCAAGCTCATTGGGGCTGGAGAGCTCAGGGGCGCTAGAGATGCCAAACAGAGAAGCATGACAACACAGGACGTCTATAGGACAGTCAGCTCACCTGGAGGGGATGATGAGTCACCATAGCCTTTCATGTCTAAAGCCAGAACCCGGAAGCCCGCCTGGGCCAGAGCGGGGATCTGAAAAACAAAACAGTCCAAGGGCATGGGGGCATGGCAGTGTGGCCTCACCAGTCCTTCGCTAGTCTCCTTGTTTGCATCCCTTCCTCCCTCTCTCTTGTGAATGGATCCACCCAAAGTGCCATGTGGCACCTGTTAGTCTCCTTCCCATGGAGAGAGATGAAGCCCATCTCATAAAACTGCCATGGGCAGTTGCGGGGTTGTACACTGCAGCAAAGCCACATTGGGCAGAATATCCTTTCTGACAAAGTCCTTGCAAATTTCTGTGTTCATTACTAATATTTCCCAGCAAGAGGTGAAGAATGTCCTCAGGAAGTGGCCGCAGGATTAGTATGGCCCCAAGGCTGTTGAGGCCTTGTGGTCCCAATTTGCAGATGATTCGTCCACAACACCCCACGCTAGCCCACAGCATCTCTCTCTCCTCACCCTGACTGGGGAGCACCTTCCACAGTTTCCCTTACCTGGTACCTCCAAGAAAACCAGCTCTCAGGAAACCCATGGCAGAGGCACACGGCAGGGCCAGAGCCCATCTCCACGAAATGCAGACGGCTCCCAGGCTGTGAAAGAGAGTCGGGAGTGATAATAACCTTGATGCCAGGGTAGGCAGAACAGGGCTCACTTATGTAGCCGGTATTCCAGAAGCCATTGCAAGGGACAGCCAGACCTTGCCTGACCCAGCCACCTCAACTTGAGACCCAAAGGCTAGGTAACAATGGCTGGGGACTGTGAGTGACCCATGTGGGTGACACGCCAGGCAGTTTTCTCTACAACGTGAAAAGGTTATGCAGTTGGGAGCAAACAGAATCAAAACAGTTTAGTTTCCTCTTTGGCAATGTGCAGAATACTATGTTTATTTTATGAGAAACTATTTGCTTCGTGTGTGTGTGTGTATGGGCATGTATGTGATAGAACATATGCATGTATGCATGTTTGACACCCAGAGGTCAACTTTGAGTAATCTTTCTGTGGTGGTCTGAATGACAAGAACCCCCCAGAGGCCCATGTTTTTAATTAATTGGTCTCTAGTAGGTGGAAATGCTTGGGAAGGATTAGGAGGTGTGGCCTTGTTGGAGGAGGTGTGTTACAGAGGGTGAGCTTTAGGGTTTCAGAAGGTTTGGGTTATTCCCAGCATGCTCTCTCCATCTCCCACTTGTGGACCAAGCTGTGAGCTCTCAACTGCTGCTCCAGCCACTTGCCGCCCTACCTTTGTTCAACTATCAAAAACTCTAACCCTCTGCAACTGTAAGCCCAAACAATGTCTGCCTGCTATAAGTTGCCTTGGTCATGGTATTTTATCGCAGCAACAGAGTAGTAACTAAGACACATTTTCTAGAGCTGTCTACTGTATTTGTATTTACTTAACTTTAATTTGCTTGAGACAGAACCTCACCAAACAGGTTATCCTTGTTGGTCACCAAGCCCCAGGGATCTGTTTGTTTCTGCCTCCCAGCGATTGTGATGGCAAACACACACCGTCATGCCTAGCTCTGTGTTTTACACAGTAAGTGCTCTACTCACTGAGCCGTCTCCCCTCCCCAGAGGTCTGCTTCTTAAATAGGAATTGTTTGTACAGTCCTTTAGGGTGACTCTGTTGGCAAGATGACCCTGAGGGCTTTTAACGTCTGCATTATCCCTTCTCCCTGGCACATGCTGGCATTTTCTAGACATGCCTCCCCCTGGCAATAGTGATGTGGTCACAGGACAGAGTCCTGGCCCATCAGAAGACATGAATGCTGCAACAAGGGCTCGGTCACTCACCATGCTTTGTTCTCTTCTGTTTTTCTATCTGTGCACTGACGACTCAATGGCCCTCGCTATTCTGCATACACGGCCCTCGCTATTCCGCATACATGGCCCTCGCTATTCTGCATACACGGCCCTCGCTATTCTGCATACACGGCCCTCGCTATTCCGCATACACGGCCCTCGCTATTCTGCATACATGGCCCTCGCTATTCCGCATACATGACCCTCGCTATTCTGCATACATGGCCCTCGCTATTCCGCATACACGGCCCTCGCTATTCTGCATACCGTTTTACATGTTGTGGTCAGAGAGAACGTGGCTGACTTACCTTCACGGTTACATACCCATGGCTGACATCATTTGGATTGCAGGGGACTGGTAGAGGGGCCTCAGGAAACTGAAAGTATGATAGGCACAGTGTGAGACCCCAGACATCACCTCTGCCACCCCTCCTGAATGCGTCCTGGTGGTCCTCATGAACCAATCCCCTCCAGTTCGGGCATGGCTGGACTCCATGGGTTGTCTCAGTCCATGGAGTCTTGTGACTGAGTTCTGGCCAATGGAATGCAGACAGGAGTACATAGCCCCCTGGTTAAGCCAAGAAAACTCTCATAGACTCTCTACAGCACCTCATCTCCCATCTTTCAACTGGGCATCATGTGTGATTTTGAAAGCCCCCAGTGGAGGAAGTAGGCCCTCTAATAACTGGCTATATTCCAGAAAGGCCCTGGGGCTCCCAAATGAACGTTATATGAGCCAGAGAAACACAGACTTATAAATCTTTATGGATTCAGTCCATGCTTCACAGAAGTCCTCAGAAAGCTCAGGCTCAGGCCAGGCATAGCCGCTGTCTCTCTGTGATGCTCTGTCAGAAGGGGGTCTCCCTTCAGTCAGCTGCAGCCCAACTCTGTGCCTGTCTTAAACTGTTCAAGTTCCCACCGTAGAGTTCCACGGACTGGGCATTGTCAACAACAGACTGCTATCTCCTCAGTTTGGGAGGACAGAGGCCTTAGATGAAAGGTGTTAACAGGGCCAGTTAGTTTCTCCTGAGACCTGACTTAATGTTTATAGATAGCTATTGCCCTCTGTAGCCTCATGTGTCCCTCTGGGGGCCTGTGGCTTAGTTTCTACTTCTTTTTTTTAATGTTATTTATTTATTATTTATACAGTGTTCTGCCTGCATGTATTCTTGCACACCAGAAGAGGGCACCAGCTCTCGTTACAGATGGTTGTGAGCCACCATGTGGTTGCTGGGAATTAAACTCAGGACCCTTGGAAGAGCAGGTAGTGCTCTTAACCACTGAGCCATCTCTCCAGCCCTAGTTTCTGCTTCTTACATGAAAGGACCATGTCATATTAGGTTGCTGTTCTCCCTTCTGGTCTTCTGTTGCCTTAATCACCTCTTCTAAGGCTCTGCGTTCAAATCCAATCACATTCTGAGATACTGGGCATTGCCGTTTCAGTATATGAATTTCTGAGAGCCCATCCCATAACAGCCTGTGTCTTGGGCCTTGTCCTTGTCCACTAGAGACCTTGGACCTGTCTTTGGATAACATCTATGTAAGGAGGAAAGTTCCAGAACACTCTCTTCTTTACCTTACTGGTGTCAGTTCCCAAAGTATCAATAGCAGAGGATGAGCTACTGAGAACATGGGCCAGTCAGTCTCCTCCTGACTGAGCCCCGACTGCACAAGCTACACCTGCCGTCTCGAGTGCAGATGGGCCCACCTCAGAAAGCCGTCCTCTAAAGTGGGGGCTTAAACTCTGGAATCTAGTCCCCCTTGTCAGAGAGAACAGCTCAGAAAGTGAGTCCCATCCGGGTTATGCTACACTCTAGATGAATCTTAAGGGCATTACACCAAAGGGGAAACAAGCTAGAAATGAGAAGTCACACACTGTGTGAGCCTACGTATCAGAGGCACCTGGAAATCAGACTCATAGAAACAAGAAGCAGAGTGTAGATTGGGGGCCGTGTGAGTCGTTAATTAATGGGACAAGGTTTTGGTTTTTTTTTTTTTAAATGGAAGAGTTTGGTAGCAGATGGACTGGGCTCCACACCGTTCTGAACGTACCTAATGCCTCTGATCTCCTCACAGAGGAATGAGAGAGCACCTCGGTCTCCTTGCTGTCTTTTCCCCAAACACTACAGAAGGAAGCTCAGACATAAAGTTACCTGTGTCCCTGTGACCTTCTCCAGTTCTCTCAGAGCCGTGTCTGTGTCACGGACCAGGATGGTGACCATCCCCATTTCTCGGGCTGGCTTCAGATTGCTCCCAAAGTCATCTAGGAAAACAACCTGGACCCAAACAGTATGATCATCAGCCAGAGGAAGCATCTCGAGTGAGCAGAACATCAGAAGGAAACACCTGTGAATGGCTCCAGGGACAATCTCCTCAGGGATGGGGCTCTAGGTTTGTTTTGAGCATCTTGTGAGGTGGGTCCAGCAGGAGGAATGAACTTTAGTCCATGTGAAGGAGAGGGACTTTAGTCCAGTCAGCCTTTAAGATGAGAGAAGGTGAGCATAATACAGTGTTTCAGCAGAGAGACTCTCAGGACCCTTAATAAACAGAAGGATTCAAGTAGGCCAGGATTCTTGGACAGGGAGACTATGGCAGAAGGAGACCCACTCCCAATCACTAGCTTTGTGTTCTTGGCCAAGTCTCCCGGGGCCTCTGTTTCTTCATTAATAAACCTGGGAAGCTGCTCTAACATCATCTGATGGCATTGACACCGCACAAAGGGCCACATCAATGGTATGTTCTAGACTGAGCTATGGTCAAAAGCATCCCTCCTGACACAAGAGGATGGGCCTAAGACCAGGCTTCCAGGCCTCACGTGCACCCAGTCTGTCAGCTCCATCAGTCCCCTGTTGCAAGATCTCTGTGACACCCTTTCCCCTGAAAAGGGAGTGTCTACTCACCTCATTGGGTTGGGCCTTCAGGGTTTCCAGTACAAACTTGTAGATCTGAGGCTCGGGTTTTATCAGCCCAACCTGACAGGACTCGATCAGGAAGTCGAAATGCTGGCTCAGATCACACATCATCTGTGCCAAGCTGCCTCGCTTGCCACTGTCATCCAGCCAGTTGTTGGTGACAATGCAGGTTGTGAATCCTGAGCGGGGAAAAGGGGTTGCCAGGGAGGGGATCAGCTATAGGGAGCCATATTCTGGACGCTTCAAAGGGGTCCACGTGGTTGAGATAAGGATAAGTTTGGGGGACTCAAGTGTGGCTGGACCCTACAGATGGCACAGACCACCAGGCTATTAACTACATTTATTCCCAGCTTTCTGGGCAGAGAAGACGTATCCATCCTCCTGTGAAGAGACAACCTTGTGTGTTTAACACTCTTGGTTCCCCTAGTGCTTATCTGTGAGGGCAAAGACCTTGTGCCCTCTACAAAAACAAAAATGCCTGCCCTGAGCATTGTGAACTGAATTCCCATGTCAAAACTGGAGAGACAAAGACAGAGACGCATCATCTCCTGGCTCTGTCTACACAGCCAAGCAAGAAACAGGAGGTAATGGAAGTGAGACAGATGAGCCTATGGCGAGCGAAGAGCTCTGGATGTGGGATGGGCTATGGCTTGACTGTGTCTCCTAAAAGCTCGCGTTGCAAACTCAATTCCTACTGTCATAGTGCTAGTGGGCAGAGGTCTAACAAAATAGCTGGGTCACGAGAGCTCCGCCTTCATGACGGAAACCAGTGCTTGTTGTAACATAACAGGAGCTGCAGGTGAATATCTTGTCTTTCAGGCATTCACACTGTGTTCTGCCCTTCTCTTTCCCAGCCTGATGAGACACAGCAGGAAGACCCTCACAGATACAGCCCTCTTGATCTTGTGCTCCTTTGTAAACTCTCTAATCCCAGGTCTTCTGTTACAGCAGCACAGATGGACTGAGTCAGATGTCTTGACCACAAAGACATGAGTCTGATGTGATAGTTTCACTGATGCTCACGAAGAAGAGGCAGGCACTACAATAAAATGCCTGCCCATGCATGGATGTAACTTCGCATCTTAGACCGCATGACATCATCTCAACTCACACCAGTTCATAGCACGACTCTGACACCCAAAGACTGGAAAAATCAGAGTTGCTTAAAAGTCTCATTTTAAAATCTGTGGCAGAAGTTTGGCCATTTGGATAATTATTGATAGTAATTAGTAAAAATGAAAGGATAGAATTTTGTTCATAAAGCAGTAACTGATCATTGCTTTAATATATAAAATTATATCATTTCCCAGGGATCCTAAGAGTAAGCTAGTTAATAAGAGTTTTCTCAAGTAGTAACGCTGGTTCTGGAGGCTTGCTTTAAGGGTGTGTCAGATCTGTGACCTTGAGACGTACTTAGCTGTGTTCTAACCTCAGCTTTCCCAGGGCTCTGGTGTAGCCAGGCCACGCATGGAATGGGCAGCATAGAGTCTCTTACCTTTCTTTCTGAGAGCAATAGCCGCCTGGAGCATGGGGCGGTTGATGCTTCTTGCTGCCATGGCTTGATTGAATATTTGACTTATGGAGAAATCCTCAGGTAGGCTGGTTCCAGAGGCGCTGGAGCGCTTCCTGCAGCTCTCTTCTATGAGTGGGGCCCACTGTAAAGCAAACAGATGTGGGAGGTAAGCAGGGTCAGTGGTTGCAGCCTTGGAGAAGGCTCGGCAGCACCACGAAGTTGAAATGTGTGCGTTCCAATCCTGGGAGCAAGCTCCCCGAGAGAAAGGACGAAGGTGGGCTGCACTAGAATAACAGGAGCTGGGGAGCTCAGAAGCTGGCTAAACTCCTTCCCCCCAATTCTGAAGTCTGTGACGGTCAAAGTCAAGATGCAGACAGAATGGTGTCTGTTTCATAGACGGTGCTGCCGCTCAAAGGAGAAGGACCTAAGTAATCCTCTAGGGTCTCTTTTCCAATCTCTTCCTGAAGGGCTGTACTTCCTGTGAGTGGTCAGAAGCTTAACATACGAATGGGAGAATGTTGTGAAATATATGTTAAGTAGGCAAAGGTGTGTTATATTTGTTTATGCTGCATTTGTTCAATGATGAAAAGATGTGTTACATTTGTTTATACTGCAGTTGTTTAATTATGAAAAGACATGTTGCTGCTTCACCTTGCCTGCCTAAGGCGCCTGATTGGCTTAATAAAAAAGTTGAATGGCAAACAGCTATGCAAGAGAGGGATATGTGTCAGAGAGAATAAGTAGAAGGAGAAATCTAGTTTCGAGAGAGAAAGAGAGAAGAAGAAGAGAATGAGGGAGAAAGAGAGGGACATGCCTGGGGCCAGAAACCAGACATCTGCCAACACTGGACATCCAGCCAAACACTGGAGAAAAAAGGAAAGTAAAACATAAAGCAAAGACCTGAGGTGCAAGGTAGATAAAGAGAACCAGGTTAATTTAAGTCAAAAGAGCTAGCCAGAAATAAGCCTAGGCTAGGTCAAGCATTCATGACTGTTGGGACCAATTAAATCCTGGCCTTCAGCTGCTCTTCCCTGCTAGAGCCTTCTAATGGAAGTTACTAAAAGCTGTGTTTTGCCTAGAGGATCAGAGGATGGGATGTTCACCTGTTGGCCATTGACTGCAGGGTATTTAAGCCTCCACGGTGCTATTAAAGAGGTGCTCTTGTACCAGCGATTGGAGGTCCGTGTGTTGGTCTGTCTCTGTGTGTGTTTCCTCAACCTCCAGCCCCTTGCCCGAAGCTCGTGAACTGGGTTCTAGCGCATAGAGCACAGAGAGGGGGTGTGGTGCGTGGCACATGACTAATAATAAGTCCCCATGTGATGATCTGGGAGCTGGTTGGTGACTCAAAAGAAAGCCTGCCACAGGTCACAGACATTAAAATAACAGCCAGCCTTCAAAGAGAAACTACACTCGTGACTACTGATATGGTCTGAACAAACAATGTCCTCTCAAAACCGGAACATTGAAGTCCTTGAATCTTAGAATATGACTTTGGGGGACAACGGCTTTAAAGATGAGGTTTAGGCAAAATGAGGTCACTAGGATGAACTCTAACTCAATAAGGTGTACAACCTTAGAGAAGGGGATAAGAAGAGGCCGTGATGCTATCATTTAATAGCAGTACTAGCCTCCAAGTTTGATCCAAAGGGCTGCATTATTGGCGCCTTTGGGAGATATGGGGGTGAGAGGTCCTTATGTGATTGGGAGCCTATGCTAGGGATGGTAGGCTGGCAACTGCCCACCCTCTCTCTCCTAACTGGTCCATAAGCTGTGCAGCCTAAACCAGATGCCCAGCACTATGGAGCTGTCCAGTCTTGGACTGGACTCTTCTCTGTGAGATAAATAAATGTTTTCCCTTTGTAAGTTAATTGCGTCCGATATTTTATTCTAGCAACATAAAGCTAATCCACAGAGGGAAAACCATGCACTGATACAGCGAGAAACTGGCTGTCCGCAAAAAGAAACCCCAGAAGAAACCAATCCCTTTGTAATTCTAATCTAGAACTTTTCAGTTTGTTTCAGCTACTCAGTCGGAGGCATTTTACTATGGCAGTTTATGACGGACTAAATGTCTTCATCCCACTAAAAACGAGTGTGTTGAAGTCTTAACCTTCAGTGTATATTATCTGGAGGTCGGGGCTTTGGAAGATGACTGAGTCATGAGAGTAGATTCTCCATGCATGGAACCTTAAAAAGATATGGGAGCTTGCTTTTTCTCCTACAGGAGGAAGAGGGATTACTGGAATCCAGAAAGAGCACCCTCCCCAGGTACCTTGGGTTCTCTAGCCTCTAGAAGATTAAGAAATGAACACCTGATATTTGAGTCACCCAGTCTCCTGCTGTTTCTTTACAATAGCAGCCTAAGCTACAACAGAGCCCCAGTAATCTCACTGCAGAATGAATCACAGTATAATACCCCACTGCTACACTATTCATGAGACTCTCAATCTAAATCTGCCCAGAAGCCCAGCAATCTCAAGATACACAGAGTAGGGCACATGCATACAGTGGACCCCCAGTGAGCCCCAATAGTTGAAGAATAAACTATTGCTGCTAATGCCTGCAATAGCATCTATGAACACCACATAGACAAAGCCAAGCGAAATATGCCAAACAGCAAAGTTCCCTTTGTCCAGATGCTAGCACAGGCAAGAATGATGGAGGTTAGGACTGAGGCAGCAGCTGCTTGTGGAAAGGTCGTGTCCACAGGAACATAGAGAGAGGGTCCCACTATGCTCCCCATGTGTTTTGACCTGGTGCTAAAGTATGAGTGTGTTCAGTTTGGAAATCGTGGCCAGAGCTACATTGTGTGCACCCTTCTGTTCTCATCCTGCACACAAATGAAGTGAAGAGTCCAAGCTCACTTCTGCATTGGTTGGTTGTTTTTTTGTTTTGTTTTGTTTTTTGTTTTTGTCAACTTGAGACCAACTAGGTCATCTGGGAAGCGGGGGAACCTCAGTAAGAAAATCCCTTCATCGGGCTGGCCTGTGTGCAAATCTGTGGGGCATATTTTTGATTAATGATTGATGTGAGAGGATCCTGCCCACTTCAGCCAGTGCCACCTCTGGGCTGGTGGCCCTAGGTGCTACAGGAGAGGCAGCTGGTGTAGGCCCTGAGAATAAGCCAGTAAGTAGCAGCCCTTCATGGTCTCTGCTTCTGTTTCTACCTCCAGGTTCCTACCTATGTTTGAGTTTCTGCCCTGACTTTTCTCAGTGAAGGATGGTGACCTGTAAGCCACATAAACCCTTTCCTCCCCAAGTTGCTTTTGGTTAAGGTGTTTATCCCAATAGTAGAAAGCAAAGTAGAACAACTTCCAAAGAGAATTTTTTTTTTTGGTTTTTCAAGACAGGGTTTCTCTGTAGCTTTGGAACCTGTCCTGGAACTAGCTCTTGTAGACCAGGCTGGCCTCAAACTCCCAGAGATCCGCCTGCCTCGGCCTCCCGAGTGCTGGGATTAAAGGCGTGTGCCACCACCGCCCGGCGAGACTTTTCTTTTTTTAGAAGATTTTTTTCTTACTTTTTATGTGTATGGGTGTTTTGTCTGAGTACCATGCACGTGCCTGGTCCCACAGAAGCCAGAAGGGAGTATAGGATTCCCTGAGACTAGGTGACAGATGCTTGTAAGTTGTCGTGTGGGTCCTGAACACTGAACTTGGGTTCTCTGGACAAACAGACAATGCTCTTAACCGTAACCACTGAGCCATCTCTCCAGACCCAAGCTTTTTCTTTTAAAGAGTGTTGACATTTATATTTTGTTTTTGGCATTTGTCAGTGGCTTTTTTTTTAATGTATATCACAGGTATTACTCTATTATCCTTTTCAAGATTAGCTTGCAATTTCTTTTTCCAAATTTACTACAGTGCTGTCCAAAACACACTGTCCAGTGTCTTGCTGTTTTGTAAGTTATAGGAGGTTGTGTGGGGGGGGGTGACTTAACAAAACATGACCTTGCTCATGGTGAGTTGAAGGCCAGGTGGAAACTCAGTAAAGCATTGAGCCTCCCAAAGGGGTCCACACAGTGTGCCCTCACCTGGGAGAAGGTGATCTTCCCTCTCATGAGTTGCTCATTGGGTCCTTCTGGGGATTCCTTCTGGAAGACATCTATCAGGAAGCCTCTGGAAGACACAAGGAATATCACCATCACCAGCCGCCATTTACATTCACAGACAAACTGTTGTCAGAAAGACAGGAAGAAGTAAGCCAAGGTCAAGTTTGTCCACATGAAACCATCCTTAGCTCGCATTTTACAAAAGGAACAAATTTTTTTCCTGGAATTTACTATGTACATATAGTTCCCACTTTATCTTAATCTCTCATTTCTAAAAATATTTCCTGTGTTAAGGTCTGAAGTAGCTCACCTTCAAAATCCCCATGCTGAAGTTTTACCTTCCAGTACTTCACAATGGGGCTATATTTGGAGATGAAATCTTTAAAGTGATAATGAAGTTAATGAGGTCCTAATTTAACACAATTGGTATTCTAATAAAAAGAGGTTATTTAGACACAGATGCACACAGAGATGGTGCTAGCTTCAAGTCAAGGACAGATTTGTTGGAGGGAACCAACTGTCACAAATATAGAATGATATTTTGGATTAAGAATCTGTGGTTTCTGGTCAGTTGGGGCTGAAGAATCAGATATGATTAACAGGAGACCAGAATCACTGAGGTTAAATCTTCTGGGAGGTATTTCATCAGGGTCAGTACTCAGAAGCTTTTACTGGGGGCAGGGAAGGGCAAGGCTGCATCTCATACTGGCAACCAAGCCTGGCAATGTGTAAGAGTCTCCCAGATGGTATTAGTTTTGATGACATAAAAGCTGCAGGATTAAAGGGGCCATGAAAACAACTCAGCCTCAGTACTGTGTGGCAGGGTCAGCAGGGAGACCAGCCTCCATTGTAGTAGAGACGCCAGCATATTAGAAGTACCTGGACCATGCTACACCGGCCTAGGACAGCGATGGGTGTGCAGTGGAGCCAACCTGAGCCTGAGACAAACTGTGTGTGCTACGTCTGGCAGCACTGGGGAAGAAGAGCGTTTAAACCCACGGGAGCCCAGGAGATCATGAGTGAGTCCCAGATGTCAGAGACTGAACTCTTCACACTGTTGGAGTTTGTGTTTTCTTTGATCTGATTATACTGTGCTCTGGTTCTTCTCTCTTGGAATAAGAAAGTTATGTAAGTTGTTTTTAACTTTATAGGAGCTCACAGTTAAGAAATCTCTCGATTTTTAAAAAAGATCTTTAACTTTTAAGTGTTGAAAGATTTGAAGACTATGGGACTTTTAAAAGTAAGACTACATTTTATATTGTAATATTAACATGGAGATCTGGGTACAAGCCACGAAATGGGTATTACTCAAAGGGACATGCTTGTGCGTCAACATTGACATGGGGTAGATGAAACTGTCATAATTCGCTTTTGCCAAACTGGCACAGATCTAGACACATCTGGGTGGAGAACAGTTCAGTCGAGGAGCTGCCTCCATCAGACGGACCTGTTGCCAGGTCTGTGGAGCATTTTCTTGATTATTGATTGGTGTGTGAGAGTCCAGCCCACTGTGGGAAGACCATCCCTGGGCTGAATAAGAACAGCAGCTGAGAAAGTCAAGAATAGCAAGCCAGTAAGCAGCATTCCTCTGCTATTTGTGAGCCAGTTCCTGTCTCCAAGCTCCTGCTCTGAGTTCTCATTCTGGCTTTCCTAGGTGATGAGCTGTAACCATCACCAAACAAGTAAGCCAAACAAGCCCTTTCCCCCCCAAGCTGCTGGTTACCATGGTGTTTATCACAGCAAAAGAAAAACAACGAGAAGATCAACTTTTCTGAAGCCTTGGTCTTGGCCTTCTACCCTTCCAGAATGCTCTCCTACTAACCCAGCCAGTTTGTACTGTTGGCAGCCCTGATTAATGGACATACCTCGCCTGTTATCAGTTGCAATGCCAAGCCCTTTGCAGACATTTACCATCCCCAAGTGTGAGAATGATTATCTCCTACTTAAGAATTTTGTTTTTGATTATAGTGGAGGACTTTTTTTAAAGCAGATTAACCCTCTTTCAGGTAAAATCACCACCTCTGAGTTATCTATAAAAGACCTGTGCTTGAGATCTGTGGCCTTGTCCAGCTTCCTCGTAATAGTAACGGTTTCTGTTGTGCTTTGGACATAATATTTTCTGAACAATCTTATTAAGGTACAATTGACATCAAATTTACATGTTTTCAACATGTTATTCGATAATGCATAGTAAAGTCAAAGCGATGCAAATGTCACCTCACTCCTGTGACATAGCATTGCCGTCTCCTTACTGAGATTCCCCAGAGCCTTTAGCAGCTGTGCTGAAGTTTTAAAAACCAGAGTGTAGTTAGGTGCCACAAGCTTTTATTAGACAGCTAGGACGCGCAAGGCTGTGTGTTACCTGTGATGTAAAAGACGGGAAAATAACAATCCCATCCTTAGGAAACTCACAGTGACAAGTAAGCAGATAGCTGTATTATATGACCAAGAAGAAGAAACTAAAATGACTTATTCCTGCCTGAAGATCGGGGATTGACTAAAGAAGAACACCTAGGAAAAGCGTTGCTGCAAGAGGACATTGCTACATTTATACAGCAAGAGCAAGCAGGACTTATTTTGAAGTAGAAGCAATTTGACAAAACAAGACTATTCTTACCATTGGAAAACATGAGCACGATTTTTATTACATGTATTTATGCATACGTGTGTGTACTTGCACACTCATGCCACAGGGCACATGTATGGGTCAGAGGGCAACCCGAGGGAGTCAGTTCTCTCCCTCCACCATGTGGGTCCTGGGGATGGAATTCAGGTTGTTGTGTTTGGTGGCGAGCACCTCTGTCAGCTCAATCATCTCGCCAGCCCCTGAGCACTGTATTTTAAGATTGCGGTGGTGGCGCACGCCTTTAATCCCAGCACTCAGAAGGCATAGGCAGGTTGATTTCTATGAGTTCAGGAGAGCCCGGTCTACAGAGCGAGTGGCCGTACAGGCTCAAAAGTTACAGAGAAACCCATCCCGAGAAACAAACAAACAGACAGAATGCTTCATCAAGGCAGTGAATAGTGAAAGGCTCATGACAAAAAATGAAACTGGTGAATCAAGAGATACGAGAGGGGCTGGAGAGCATCAGCTGCTCATCCAGAGGACCTGGTTAGAGTCTCAGCCCCCACATGGTGGTTCAGTTCCACCTGGGACTCCCTTTCAAAAGGTTCTGACGCCCTCTTCTGGCCCCCATGGGCACCAGGCACGCACATAATACAGAGGTATACACACAGACAAAACACCCACAATATACAACATAAACAAAACACAATAAGAGACACAAGAAAATTCCCAAGAACTTGGTACTTCTCAGGGCACGGCTGTCAGCATGAACTTTGGTGGCCTGTGTGGGAGGAGTTGTTACATTTGCTGGCAAGCATGCTGAAAATACCCAGGGTGTGGAAGACGCTTTTTCTTCATTTGCTACCAGATTAGCTCACACATCTGATGAGTAAACAAACGCAATGCTTGCACTCCGACCTCCCACGTGCGGCTAGTTTTGTCATAACCTATTCTAGGGCACCCGAGAACAACCCTAACCACGGTCACAAAGGAACTGTGTGAGGGTGCCATCCAATGGTATTGCTCAGGGCACCACTGCAGGCATGGAGAACTTCTGTAAATAAAGGTGTATCAAAAGCACAGCTGCCCATCCACTTTCCATAGAAGCTAATTTAATCTTCACTCAAGATTCCTAAGAAAAGGCAATGTCTCTTAGGATGGTTGACAAGAAAGACAGGTTAAGCACACACCTGCACCCCTCCACACAAAGCATCCATCCATCCCCTCACACAAAAATGGCACCCACCCATGCACAAACTTCTTGGAAGCAAACTAATCATTCCTTTCTTATAACTCCCACTGGGCAAGCACAGCTTGGAGGTGGATGGCTTTTCATTTTCAAATATTGTTCTCTGTCAAATTCTACTTAACTGCAGTGTGACCACCTGATGGTGTACTTTGTAGTCTCTTGTTTATTTTTGCTTCTCAGTTGCTGGTGCATTTTATTTATTCACCCTAGACAGATACATTTCTAGAAGACATCCAGGGCAGACACAAAGGCACAGGGATGCAGAGAGAGAGGAACCTGCACTGGGTGAAGGAATACTGCTCCCAGAGCCACCAAGGGAATCTCCCCGCCACACCCCAGACTCTACATCTGAGAAGGTGCCTGCTTCTCAACCTTCCTAATGCTGCAACCCTTTAATACAGCTCTTCATGTGGTGGTGACCTCCAACCATAAAATTATTTTTGCTGCGACTTTATACCTGGAATTATGCCACTGAACGGTGTCTCGGTTCCTAAGACTATCAGAAATATGTGTTTTTCAATGGTCGTGACCCACAGGTTGAGAACTGCTGTTCTAGACATTGAGTCTCCTTTGGGTTGGCTTACATGATTTATATAGTATAAAAGATAAGCCCTGTTGATGTCATAAGAATTCTAGATTCATCAAATGAGGCACATTTCCAGATCACAGGCTGCCACTATGCTTCTTCCTCTCAGGGGTGGAATGACCCCTTCCTTCTTTCCTTTGAGTCCTACCGGAGTGACCTTTTGTCCTTTTTAACTTTTTTGTTTTGTTTTGTGTTTCGAGACAGGGTTTCTCTGTAGCTTTGGAGCCTGTCCTAGAACTAGCTTTGTAGACCAGGCTGGCCTTGAACTCACAGAGATCCACCTGCCTCTGCCTCCAGAGTACTGGGATTAAAGGCGTGCGCCACTACCGCCCAGCTCCTTTTTAACTTTTAAAAAATAAATATGCTTTCCTCCTTTCTGTTTATAAAACTCTTGTGAATGGAAAGAGAAACGTAGAGGGGAAATCATTCATGAGCTCAAGTACCATTAGTAACGTCTGGATCTTTAAAATACTTATTTTATTACTTTTTATATTATGTGTGTTTGTGTCGTCATCTGTGAATACAGACTCCCTAGGAGGCCAGAAGGGGGGGCGTCAGATCCCCTGGCACCATCTGACACGGGTGTGGGAAATCAAATGTTATTAACTGCAGCCTACCCTCCAGCAGCTTGTCTGGATATTTTGATATATTTTTTCTAGACATTTTTTTCTACAGGCCCCTGCTTCCTCCCTCTGCCATTTGAAACCGAGCCATTACTTTTGGTGTCAGCGAGTGCCTCCCAGCTCCTCACTTCCTCGGGCTGGGGGCCATTTCTCTAAATTACTACTGCGCTGGCCCTCTTGTAATGCTGGCCTTTGGACAGAACTTTCTTGTAAGTCTCAGTGAGCATTTTAAAGACCAGGTTCAACAGAATTAACCCCGTAGCAAATAGTTTAGTATCGCCTCCTTTTGCAAAGGGCAATTTTGAGGTTTTTAACAAAGCTTAATTACTTAGCATTTAGAAGGGCAATGGTATTTAGTACCAGACAATGATTTTGATCTTGCCCAGGCTCATCAGGAAAGCAATTTGAAACCTGAGCTGGATGTGTGGGCAGGACACCAGGCGGCTGGGGACTGCCTACTTGCGACACAGACCTAGTGCGCGGGTTCCCTTACCTGGGCAGCGCCAGGGCCTCCTCAGCGCGTCGGAGGGCGCCTGCGAGAGAGGGAAGGGCCAGCACTCCGTCAAGGTCGAACGCTGCCACACGCAGCGCCATGGTATCCTGGGCTGCAGGGCTAAGCAGACACAAACGTGGAGCTAGAAGGCTGCGGCCTTCACTGGAGAGAGTGGCTTAGGGACCTAAGATCAGAGTCTGCCAGGCTCAGCACAGCCCCCGCCACGCCCCACCACGCCATACCACGCCCACTACCAACGGAGCCCTGCCTACTCACCCGGTCCAGACTGGAGCGTCCAGCTGGAAGTTCCACCCAAGTGTCAAATCTGATCTTAGCCACTACCTCCTGCCTAAGAGCCCGTGTGTGTGTAAGACTCCCAGCTAAACTACCAACCCCGGTCTCCCCGATTCCTGGACTTTGACCTTTCTTAGGCTTGGTATGGGGGAAAGAGGGTTGATCTTGATAGGGGGGGGGGGGGGGAGAGGGACATAGTAAACATTCTCTCCTTCAGTATTCTGTCTTGTTTGACATCCCTTCTCTAAATGCTGCACACATCTTTGCAAACCCTTTCCCTCTGCCTGCTTCTCCAAGCAGTCTTCCTAGAAAACAATACAGCCCTCCAGTCATAGCGTGCCAACCCAGAGTACTTTCTTTCTTGTGGCTTAGAAGAAATAAATCGAGTGTGGTTCCCCTTTGAACGTTGTATTTGAAAGAACATAAAAGTGAGCTGGGCCTCTGGGAGTTTCTGGAAACCTCCTGCCCCTTGGCCCAGTGTTCTCCCTAGTTAAGAGGGAAAACAGAAACCTCATCCTTTAAGGAATTCAATTAACAAATCCACCGTTCAGTCCATGACTGTTGTGAAAAACTGTCTCCCTTATTGCAATGGGGAATTGAAGTCTTCCTTTGCTCTTGCGGCTGCCAGGTAGGAAACAGGCTTATGGTGGATTGATTTTTGTGGTCCTTTCTGGCACTTCTTCCTCTTGCCTCTGGTCTTACCTGGGACACTTTGTATTTTCTGAGATTTACACTTAAGAAGCAGAAAGTGGGTGAAAATGTAGGATGTTGCCCTTTGAACAGAAATGGCCTTTTGGGAGCCTTTGCAGTGGAGTTTTGGAGAAAGATGTGAGATGCACCTGGGCCCAGAGACAGGAAGAAAAGACAATATGAACTGGGTATCTTCCTGCATGCCTGTAATCCCAGCCTTCTGGGCACAGAAACAGAAGGTTCCAAGGTTCAATATCATCCTCAGCTACAAACCAAGTTCAAGACTAACCTGCGTTATAGGAGAGGCTGACTCACAAGATAAAGAAACAAGCAGGAAACACACACGCAGACTGAGACAGAGACAGGTAGAGATTCAGAGAGACAAACAGACACAGAGACATATAGACAGACATACAGATACACAAAAGACATACACAAAGGGAGACAGAGACAGACAGACAGACATACACACACACAAACACACACACACACGGACAGTGATTCTCTTCTTGGTTGTCAACTGACTGCATCTGAAACCTAAGTGCCTGGGTATACCTGTGAGGGACTTTTCTTAGTTAAATTATTTGAAGTAGGAAGACTTTTAATCTGGATATTTTGAGGTGGGAAGATCCATCTCTTAAATCTGGACCATGCCTTCTGCTGGCAGTCTATATAAGGATGTGGAAGAAGGAAGCTTGCTCTCTTTGCTTGCTTGCTCTCACTCTTGCTAGTTATTCCTTTGCTGCTTTAGAGCCTACGTCTTCAGGATTCCAGCCTATGCTGAAGACCAGCTGAGACACCCATCCTTGTGGTCTGAACAACTACTGGAATCTTACATTAATAGACAGCCATTGCTGGCTAAATTGAACTGTAAGCCATTCTAATAAATCAGGATCTTTTTTTTCTCTAGAGAACCCTGACATATGCGTGCGCGCACAGACACACACACAGACACACACATAGAGACACAGACACACACACACACAGATACAGACAGACAGATAAATAGTCACAGAGAAACATACGCAGACAGACACACACAGCAAAATAATTTTTTTAAAGCAAGTAATAATAAAAAGAATATAATATAGAACTCTGATTAACACAGTGGTCTCAAAAATAAAGTTGACTTTTTCCTTTTAACCAATGAATCAGATTGCATAATCTCTTAGCTATGAACCTGATTGATAGACTTTCCTTTGGGTTCCAGCTGTGCACAGCTACCTTCTTAGTGCCCACCTTTGCTTGACCGTGTGATGCTCCTCCTGACTAAGGCAGAACTCTGCTTTGTTCTGCTTTCAACAACTGCTCCTTCCAGGAACTTATGATTTGGTCAAGCCTCCTCCAAAGCCTTGGTTCTCAACCCATGGCATTATTAGGAGGTAACAGACCCTTGAAGACCCCATGGGAGGTCTTTGAGTCACTAGAAGTGTGTCCTTTGAGGGTGTATTGGGACTCTGACCCCTCACCTTTCCTCTCCCTTGCATCTTCTTTGTCACGGCCACCCTCGACCCCCAAGGATGACGTGAACACCGGAGCTCTTCTTGCAGCAGTTTTCAGGACTTTATTCACGGCAATCTATCTCCTCCTTCTTCTCTTTCTCTCTTCCCCCTCTCTCTTTGACCTCTCTTCCCTTGACCTCTCTCTCTGGGCAAACCTCTCTCCCTCTCCTCTTGACCTCTCTCCCAGCCCTTAAGTAGGCATGGGCTGCCAACCCCGAACTGCCAGGTGGGCACTGCCCATAGGTTCACGCATATGCAGGCAGCTGATAATCATTGCGTGATCATAGCATAGGTCAGACTTTAGCCATCTCAGGAGTTGATTATACATCTCCATCAGTTGTGATTCCACGCAGCTCGCTACACTTCTTCCTGAGTAGACTGCTTTTGCTATGTGCTGTTGCTATGGGCAATGGGACCAACCAATCACAGAATGACACCTCCAAATCTGTGAGCCAGACTAGACCTTTTCTCTTCCCAAACTAATTACCTTGGGTGCTTACTGCGGCAGTGGAAAGCTGACTCGCAAACAGGAGGTCCCTGTCTTACTAAGTAACATAACCCTTGGTTCAGCTGCTCAATCCAGAGACCTTGGAGTTGCTTGTTGATACCTGGCTTCCGACTGAGCCAAGTGCTCTGAAACTTTGTTCCAGGGCTGGTCAGCCAACTGGGGCAGAGGTGGTAGCTTCTAGATCCATAATGGTGTTTTTTCTTAAAGGTTTGGCTGCCTGGAAACAAATCCTTTCAGAGATTTTATTGGCCCGCCTCATTCCTCATACTTAATATGTTTGCCCCATCACCCATATTTAATACATCTGCCTGTTACTCATATTTAATCTGTCATGTCATCTCTTTGTAAGAGGTACAGTGATTTCTGTTGCATACATCTGCATTCTGACTGGTGGAGTGTTACTGAATCCATAAATGTGTTTATGAAAGTTACAAAACGAAGAAGAAAAGCGTGTCTACAAAAAATGGACTTCACAAACCATCTCATAAAAAGAAAAATATTAAGCCTTGAAAAATGGAATTCCACCTCCAAACAGGAATCACCCTTGGTTAGTGTGACGGTTAGGTTCAGCTGTCAGCTTGGCAGAACTTAGAATCACCTGTAGAGTGTTGCAGTGAAGAGTTGTTCTCATCAGGTTGGACTGGGGGTGTGTCTGGAGGGATTGTCTTGTCATAGTCGTTGAGGGGAGGCCTACCAAATGTGGATGGCCCAGATAAAAAGACACGGAAGGGCAAAGGTCAATGTTTTGGCTGTTGGCCTTCACTGTTGAGCAAGCTCGTCTTCCCTGTTGTTGGGGCTTCCAACTCTTTCACTAGAACGGAACCAGAGGCTTCAAGTTTGCCATGGGGACTGAAGACTTCTCTCTTCAGCTCTCCAGGCTCCTCAAGGGATTCGGTTTTGTCCCTCTAGAGAACACGTGACTGATACAAAGAAAGCTCCTTGCTGTCACACCTGCCTTTTGTTTATTTCTTGTGACCAGCTTGGCTCTTCAGTGTGTTATGACTCTCTGCCTTAAGTCATAACTCAATTTTATCCCTAGATGAATGAGCTCAGTTACATTCCCCTGTACTCTCATGGGCCACCCCATGTCAATGTGCCCCTTCTGTTTTAAGTCACCAAAGGCACAGGCAAATGAGTTGCTAGGTTTCTCCAAAGGATAAAGAAATGAGATTTCTTTTTGGGTTTAAAATGCTGATCCTCATTTCTGCTACGTTTAATGTTCATGTATGCTTTAGAAGCTAACAGAAAATATTATAAAAAACCTGGCTGGTACAATAGTGACATTTCATAAATGACACCAGGTGTCAATTACTATATTCCTAACAATTGTAGAGAGCTGTCTTAGTTAGGGTTTCTACTGCTGTGATGAGACACCGTGAACAGTGCAACTCTTTTAAAGAAAAACGTTTCATTGGGGCTGGCTTACAGTTCAGAGGTTTAGTCCATTATCATCATGGCGGGGAGCATGGCAGCACACAGGCAGACATGGTGCTGGGGAAGGAATTGAGAGTTCTATATCTCCATCCGCAGGCAGCAGGAAAGAGACTGTGTACCACACGGGGCCCGTGAGCTGTGCTCGCTTACTCAGGCGCATCAGCCCAGCCTCATACAGGACTGGTGAGCTAATGGAGGACATGGGAGAAGGGTCTCAAGGGGAAGCTTCATTCCGCTACCCTGCAGGCAGGGATGGTGCAGACCCCATGGATTCAGCAGTCAACTGCATGCAGCATTGTCATGGGACTGGTCCTGTGTGCCAATCTGGGCTGTGCCTATTACTCTTGCGTGGTTTCTAAGTTCAGTTCTCCAAGCTTCCATGGGCCCACATGGATATTCTGTCATGGCCAACAAAGACAGGTCTTACTCATGATCAGCACCCTACCTACCACACACACACACACACACACACACACACACACACACACACACCTTTCTATGGTATCTTCTGGGTCTCACTGTGCCTTCGGGAACTTCAGGACCATCATTAGGAAAATCCACCATGCCCTTGACCTTTCCCCTCTTCTTCCCCTCCTGTCACTCCCCCTCCTCCATTTCTCTTATTGCCAGCCTTATGGCTCTTACCTAAGGAACCTGCTTTCACTGAGGTTCCCTGTGTGCCCCCAGGGAGTGTGTGTGTGGGGGGGTACAAACAGGTGTGTGTCTGGATCCTTACCCTTGCTCCAGACCCCCAAGACACAGACATTAATATCACATCATCAGACTCTACCACTCCCAGCTGACCAATTAGCTATTACTTTTCTCTAATGTGGCTCCCTCTGATCTCCCAGAAGCCTATGGAAGCTCCCTTCCCTTCCCAGTCCCCAGGACCCTCTTGCTCTCAGTCAGTGCCTTTTCTTTCCTTGTTGTTTCGTGGAAGAGATTGACACTCCACCGCCTCCCAGGGCTCATCAGCCCACCGACGTCCACAGTGCCAATCTCCTCATTTTCTTCCTGCATAACCTTTGTTCAAGTTCAAGGCTAGACCTTCCAATGTGCTAGAGCTGGCACCCTAGGGGGGGGGGCACACAGACAGTCCTCTCAGCTCTCTCCGTATGGGTTTCCTAATCCCCACCCTGTAACTAAGCCAGAAACTGCAAAGCTTCTGCCCCCGCCTCTTGAAGTTTTAACATCGAAAGGGAACCATTTCGAGAAACACAGTAAAAAGACACACTGACGACCATCCAGATGGCTGAAGTCCAAGCTTGCATTTCAACCGCATTTCGATCCCGGGATTCTCTCCCTTGTTGCATTAGTTGAGTTCCCAGCTCTGACTGAGGAGAAATGAGACGTCAGCTCTAGGAAAATTGCTGTGAAGAATGGAGCTTGACGCCGAAAGCTGCTTCTAGCAGCCCTGGCTGAAAAACCCATAGCCGTCTCCTAACTCACCGTCCCTTCCTGTCTCCAGACCTGAGGATCTGTCATCAGATCCTCTCACGTCCCAGCAGACAGGGTCTAAAGAGGCGGCACTCAATAGCCCCTGTACCTACAGGACTTTCTTGCTTCTGCCCACAGTCTGGTGAGTGTGTATGTGCACAGATAGATTCCTGTGCTCTCAGACCCGGAAGGTTTAGCTGGTGTTTGGGGGGAACAACAGACAGGTTTTCTAAAGCTTTGGGGGTTAGTCTGTATGTTTGAACATCTACGTTATGTATGGGCTGGTGAGATGGCTCAGCTGATAAAGGGGCTTGCCGCTAAGCCAGACTTCTTGAGTTCAATATCTGGGGCCCCATGGTGAAAGAAACTCCTGAAAGTCGTCCTCTGATCCCTGCGTGAGTGCTGTGGCCTGCGCACATGTGCACACGTGACCAGACACGGTGTGGATGTTTTTCGTAGAGAGACAACAGCAGTAAGTTATACAGGTGACGGAAGACTAACTTTCTGTTTGTAAAGTCGGCTTCCCTCCCTGCTGACATAGAAAGAGCCCAGAGGGGCTTTCTCTCCAAAGGCTGAGAGGTATCCCGGCCTCCACTGGGACTGTGAGAAGTGCTTTTGACTTAGGGTGTTGAGGTTTAAACTAAGGGCATGCTATGTTCGGCTTAAGTGTTCCTTTAAGGTCCAACTGTAAAACCATGGTCCTCAGCCTGAGGAGGGGTCCTGAGAAGGGGTGAAAATTTTGGAAAAGTAGAGCCTAGTAGAAGGGAATTGGGTGGCTAGGGTGCACCCATGGAGGGCTATTGGACCATGGGCCCTTCCTGCTTTTCTCTTTGCCTCTCAGACTCCATGAGGTGAGCAGTTTTCTACACCACAGACTCCAAAGCAACAAAGCCAACCAACCAACCAGGGGCTGGTTGTGAATCAAGATTAACCTTTTTTTCTTAGATGTTGCTTTCCTCGGGTATTTCACCGCAGTAACCGAAGTCTGATTACTAGGAGATTTCGCAGCATATGAATTTTTATAGTCCTCAGTCTGCTAATGGAAGACCTTGGGTTGAGTTCCTTCCCACTCAAAGTAGTAAAGCCTAGTCCATGTCCTTGGGGTCACTAGGGTTATGGCCCATCTAGGTCAGTATAGGACCCTGAGGGAATGAACGTTTTATGGAGAGAAGATCATTAATAATAACAAACTGGAAGAAAAAACCAATACTCATTTGGGGGAATTTACACAAACAAGGCCCTGTTTTTACATTAACACTTTTAGCTTTGGAATGCTGTGAGTTTATTCATTCAAGACTGTTCTTATTTGAATTGGGAAAATTGGCTCTGGACTGATGACCCAGGACTAATGGCCCTGGTCTGTGTGCCTTTGATCTGCGTGGCCCTGGTCTGCATGGGTCTGGTCTGCATGGCCCTGGTCTGCATGGGTCTGGTCTGCATGGCCCTGGTCTGCTTGGCTCTGGTCTGCATGGCTCTAGTCTGCACGACCTTGGTCTGCTGGTCTGCATGACTCTGGCCTGCATGGGTCTGATCTGCATGGCTCTGGTTTGCATTACTCTGGTCTGCATTTTCTGGCCTAAAATGGCTTTGGTCTGCATGGCTCTGGTCTGCATGACTCTGGTCTGAATGGTCCTAGCTTGTGTGGCCTTGGTCTGCATGGTTCTGGTTTGCGTTACTCTGGTCTGCATGACCTTGGTCTGCATGGTTGAAGTCATGTAACTGGCAATTATCTGCACAGCAGCTCACACCAACTTTCCAGGTCTGTACACCACCTAGCCTGGCTGTTCTCCTTCACGGGGCATAAGTGGCTTTCAAGAAACTGTATCAAAGCTCATCCTAATTAAGTAGTGCGTCTCCTGCGTGGAGATCCTGTAGCATGTTGCCCTGTGCCATGGATGCCGTTGTGACTACTGCCTAGTCCACTGTCCTCCTAAAATTACCCCAAGGCTAGAATGAGCATTTTGTTTGTCTGAGGGATGTTTGTTGGAGTTCAATATTTTCTTCCATTACATCTGGACTTCACAGTCATGGGCAGACTGCAGACATAGCTGATGCTGCCTGTTGGCTGAGGCAGGCTCACACTGTTAGCTTTTTTTATACAGTTCATTCCCACCACCTGCCTGGGATATGGTACCACATACAGTGGAGTGGAACCTCCTACAGAAGTGAACAATCAAGACACTCCCCCAGCACAGACAGACAGATGGACAGACAGACAGACACACACACACATAACACACACACATGAAGCCAATCTGATGCAGGCAATCTCGCAAGTGAGACTCTCTTCCCAGATCATTTTAGTTTGCGTGAAGATAACAGTTAAAGCCGTCCAGGAAATGGGGCCCTCACCTTTAACCCCAACACTCCAGAAGCAGAGGGAAGGCAGACAGATCTCTGTGGGTTCTAGGTCTTGTCTCATTAAACACAAACAAACAGAAAGCAAACAACTACCCCTCGGAATCTAAACCTGTCTAGAACGGGGTGGGAGGTGCTTGTGAGCAAAGGCTTTCTCCTTTGTATCCCCTCCCTTCTGCCTACTCTGGCACCCTCCCATGCAGATCCATGTGGCCCACTGTGCCTCTTGTGTGCAGGGATCTATGAGTGTAAACTGTCTTGATGGTGGTCGTTCCCAGAATTAAGCCTGTATCTGACCAGGCTTAATTCAAACCAATTCCGTGTGTGAGTCTTTCAAACAAGCAGGGTTGAGTGGTTTTCACTGCGTGGCTGTGGAAAACTATGTGTATCTCCACACAGAGGGAATCTCTCATGGGGTGAAGGGCCTTCCCAGAACTTTACTCCTTTACATATTTTAGGAACCCTCCCACCAGTGAAGATACAAAGCTCACCTTCTTCCCAAGAACCTCCAGCGCAGATTCCTGCCTTATCAGCCTTCCTCACACCCAGTTCATGGGCACACAGTCAATTGCATGCACTTATCCTGACCTTTGTGTGAGGAGGGAGGGAGAGGGGAGGATTGATTGTGGCAGCAGCCACAGCAGTGGTGGCGGCAGCAGCAGCGGCTGATTTCCAAGGACAGCTGAGACAGCAGTACCAGCGATGCTTTGAGTTTGGATGCCTGGCACTGTAGCAGAGGCCCAGCAGACAAGCAACAAAGCTGCTCTGGACTGAGATGGAGCTGATGCCTCCCAGGCTCCCACCTGGCCTCCAAGAAGGCCCTCCAGCTTTGTAAGTGCTGCTGCAAGCTGCCTGCTGGCTTCATCTTCTTTATTTAAATGATGGTTGTTTCTATTGATTAGAGCCAATGATCTTGACAGATAAAATCTGATGCTTTCTTTCCCTCCATGCTTTCCCCTCCCTTCTCCTTCCTTCCTCCTTCCATCTCTTCCTCTTCCTCCTTCCCTCCATCTCTGCTTCTTTCTTCCCTCTCTTCTTCCTTATCTTTCAGTTTCCAGAAAGCGAATGCATGCAACCAGCTTTATTTTACATCTGCCAAGATGTTGCAGCAACATTTTCAATCATGGTTAGTGAGAATATCCTTTATGGTTTTAGCAATCAAATAAATGCTCAGCAATAAGTGTGATGTGTGCCAATGTTTGTGTCTGTACAAACATCACAGACACTCTCAATCTTGGAGGCAACTCACAGTGCTTGTACTCATGTCCTCCTCAGTGAAAGTCTATGGTGAGCCACCATCATTCACACCCTCCTTTGACTTGGGAAGAAACTGAGGCACAATCACCTTTTGAGACTTGCCTAAGGTCACAAAGTCATGTCTGAGAAGAACTGGAAGTCTAACTGGGCAGCTCATGCCCAGCAAAATCAGAGAGCTGACAGAATGAGCTATTCAATGGGGAGAGCTTGGAGTTGCTGGGATAAGAGGGGCTGAAGGGAGGGCACAGTGAGGAAGGAGGAACGAAGGCTCGAGAAAGTCTGTAGCTATTTAATGCGTGGGGATGCCACGGAGATCACAGTCAGCCTGGTGCACAGCCCTGGCGGTGATAACCTACAAACTGTAAAGGCATCAGAGGTCTGATTGTAGATTTGACAACCTGACGTGTCTAGAACGGAGGGTGAGAAGACATGCCCGAAGCCAAAGCAGGCAGGGTCTATCCCTGGCATCCTCAGACAGTGGCTGGACTGGGGCAGATAGCTTGCAGCAACTGGAGGGCAGAGGAAACTCTCAGCTGGGTGCTCCGTGGCTCACTCATATTTTGCTGATGACTGTGCATTGTTATGACAGATCGACCCACAGTTTTAGAGGACCTAGTCTGAGGTGTGTCCAGGGTTCCAAGGACACTTCAGGTGACAGTCCTGGAGTCTAGGGTCCTTCAGAGCCAGGAGCAAGCCATCATAGTAATTGTCTGAACAGAAGCCAGAGCTGCATCTGTCATCTGTCTGTACTGGACACAAAGTGGAAAGCCATAGACATAGACTCCTCCTCCTTCTAGTGTGTGTGTGTGTGTGTGTGTGTGTGTGTGAGAGAGAGAGAGAGAGAGAGAGAGAGAGAGAGAGAGAGAGAGAAGAGAGAGAGACAGAGAGAGAGAGAGACAGAGAGAGACAGAGAGGGACAGAGAGAGGGGGGGGAGAGGGAGGAGAAAAAGGGAGGGAGAGAGGGATGGAAGGATGGGGAGAAGGGGGAGGAGGGAGAGGGATGGAAGGATGGAGAGAGAGATGGGGAGAAGGGGGAGGAGAGAGAGAACAGAATGAGAGCACAGTATGAGATGAGTCTGCTTGCTTGCTTTGCCAGAGGTCTCTCCCAGGGCCAGGCTTGGACTTCACCTGAGGAAGCCCCGGAGCTGGTGGTTCTCCAAGATCGCCCCTTCAGTGGCACCCACGTGAAGCCTTCTCTGTCTTCTGGGGCTTCACAGCCCCAGGAAAACTGACCACTCTGTTGAGTGCCCCCCCCCCACCTCCAGGAAGCCAGCCTACATCCCTCATCCCAACAGTGCCTTCTAAACCCTCCGGGTTCTGCACCTGTGCAACCATCAGCTGAGACGGCTGAGCTCTATTCCACACCTGTCACTCTGCTTCCCAGGGACCCTCATCAGCTAGCCAGAGGTCTCCCAGCCGGTTGCTTTCCTGCATGCGTTGAGTGGCCTGTTTTCTTCTATGACCACAGGTAAGTAAGCAAGTTAATCCTGAGGCTTAGAGGAGACGTGCTGAGCATGCTGGGGAGACCATAGGTGTGAGCTCAGAAGGAAGTTAGCAATTTGTGAGTGCTTAGGAAATGGTCATGTCAGAATGCTAGAGGTCGCTTGCTGCTGGGCAGAGTTCAGCCTCCTGGTTGACCTTGCTGGACCCCTTCAGAGCATTGGGGAAGCAGAGGGTTGGAGTGACTATGGAGACTTCTGTCTTGTGGCATCTACTACTGTGTCCATTCTCTTGTTACTTTGTTTATTCACTCAGCCAATATTCTGCACACTTAACGTAAATCAGACACTGGCTAGGTGGGGGGATTTACTGATCTGAAAGGTAGCATGTCCTCACGGCTTGTGTGTATCGAGGCTGGAGTTACTTGACAGGGTACTGCATCAACTGATGAAGGTGCATGACCTTCAAGATTCCACCTGACCTTGAGCGCTCCTGTTAAGCTCCTGTGATGAGCAGGTCACTGAGCAGAGAAGCCGTGGAAGCAAAGAGTATGTTCTTCATCTCAGGAACATGACAGAGCAGTGTTATTTGGGAAAATGAACTCTTGACAACATTTCCTCTAACCTGGGTGTCTCGTTGGTGGAGAACTGGGACTTCCTGTGTGGTGTTGCATGAGAGGTTTCTGGATGGCACTCGGGAGGGGGAGCTAAGCATGTCTGGGGGAAGAGGCAGCACTTCTGGAAAGGGTAGACTGTGTTCTGATGAGTGAGCAGCTAAGAAGCAGCTGTAGTAGGAAGGCAGGCAGGGAAGAGGGTCCTAGTTGCACTGGTTTTAGTAGAACCGGACCTAGGCAGATGAACAAGGCTGCAAAGAGCCCCAGGGCAGTGGAGGGTGTACCAGACCCTGGTGAGCATCACCCCAATAGGAACGTTCACACCTGAGCCCTTTACACTCGCAATAATTTTTGTTTGTGTTTTCATTTGCATGGGCATCATTTACCCAGACTTAACACACAGCGACATCACTCTGCTGTCATCCGTATCCCAGAACTGCTAATTCAGCCATAGTGGGGCTCATGGTCCAGAGCTTTTCACTTTAAATATCTCTGTAACTAGTGGTGGAAGGTAACTCTAATTACTGCTGATTACCTGGAACAATTTCTCCTTTTGGCTTCCGGGTACAAATTAATGAAATGATCACAGTGGGCTAATTACAAAAGGTGGAGCTCGGAGGCAGCTCAAGCACATCCTCTGGAGTCAACTGCATCCCATTTGCTCATTGCTCCAGACGGCCCCTAACAGACATCCTCCCTGGATCTCTAAACAGGACAACTTCAGCATGGCTGCACCCCTGGCCTCAGTAATAGAAGGGAGCAGATCTTTATTCTGTGTGATACCCTCAGACCTCATCCTCGGAATCTGCAGCCTTGGTATCATTTGAAAGAGCCAGGGACCTGCATACACTTTGGATCCAGCTGAGCCCAGCTTCAGAATGAACGCCTCGTCTCTCACAGACTCCAGTCTCGATGTGGCTTGGCAGTGGTGGTCATAGCGTCAGGGTTTCTAGCACACAGTCAAGTACTGGTTGAGCTCTTACATGGTCACCCCTGTAGTTGATGGCATCGCTATATGACTTAGAAGTGGAGAGATTGCGTTTGTTCCCAGTTGTATCGATTTGAGCTCTGTGAACTCAGGTTAAGTCTGTCGACTTCTCTGAGTAGCAGCCTTTTAATTTCACACAGGAGACATTAGTACTCTTCCTCCACACCTTCCCGGGGTGATGTGAGTCCACAGGAGGGCAAGGGTACCACAGTGCTTTGTGAACCCGAGGGACATCAGTGGAAATTGTTCTCAGGAAGACCTTCTAGGAGTTAGCATAAAGGGAGACCCTGGAATGGTCCTTTCCAGCACGCACCCAGTCTGTTTCCCAACACAAGAACAAAACAGTGTGTTTTTATGCCCATAGGGTGCTGAATATAAGGGACTGAGGTTTTTAATTTTTTTATTATTTATTATTTTATGTGTATAACTGTTTTTTGGGCACGTATGTCTATGCACCGCATGCATGCCTGATTCATGCAGAAACCAGAAGAGGAATCAGACCCCCTGGAACTAGGGTCACAGCCCATTGTAAGCTGCCTGGTATAGATGGGTGCTGGAAACTGAACCCAGGTCTCAGCCACTGAGCCATCTCTTTGTGTCCAGGAACTGAGTTTTGTAACTGTTCTTTGTAACCCCTGGCTGGTTATGACAGTGGACGTGGGGCCTAAGTCACTCACACGTGCAGGTGCATTGAAGGCCTGGTGACCTTGAAGTCCCCCCACGGTAGAGAGAGAGGATGGGAGGAAAAGGACAAGCCACATACTCCAGGTCTCTCAGCTTAACCCAGCTGATGTCTTTCTGAGGTGTTTGCACAGAATCGGATGTAAGGAAGAGCTCCCCAAGCCGGAGGAACTAGGGGCGTCCCTAGATGTCTTTGGAACCAACAGGGGGACAAACAAACAAAATATATCAGGCAGCACACCAGGGTGTGCGTGACTGCTAAGTTATCTAGAGTTAGTCTCTCTTGTGGTCCCTCTCTGTCTTCCAAACGACTTTGTTCTCTGTCCCTACTACTCATTGTGCGCATTGCTGGCCTTGGCAAAGTGAGAGGTGGGGGAAAGACATGAATAAGGAAGAGGTAATTAGAAAGCCGGGGAGATGGCCTGATGCAAGTGTGCAGACTGGAGTTCAGAATCCAGGTAAAAGCCAGGCAGCTGTGGAGGCTGCTTATAACCCCGGCACTTCAGCTGCAGAGACCTGCGACCCCCGAGGGCAAGCTAGATATAGACTAACTGGAATTGGCGAGCCTCAGGTTCAGAGAGAGGCCCCGCTTCAATAAATAAAGTGGAGATTGATTGTGGGAAAACATCCAGTGTCAAACTCGCACCTCCACATGGATAGACACACGTGCATACACACGAGCAAACACATACAATAAAATGTACACATACAGAAGTGACACATGAGTTAAGTAACCAGGTTATAGCAGTGACCAGGTTATAGCAGTAACCAGGTTATAGCAGTGACCAGGTTATAGCAGTAACCAGGTTATAGCAGTAACCAGGTTATAGCAGTGACCAGGTTATAGCAGTGACCAGGTTATAGCAGTGACCAGGTTATAGCAGTGACCAGGTTATAGCAGTGACCAGGTTATAGCAGTGACCAGGTTATAGCAGTGACCAGGTTATAGCAGTGACCAGGTTATAGCAGTAGGTATTTCCCCTGGCCACATTCCCTAGCTCCAGTGGCAAGCCTTGGTCTTCCCCATCAGCTCTCCTGGCCTCCGTTCTCCTCAGGCACATTTTACAGGGGCCCAGAGTTAGCTGAGACCTTGGTCTTCATTTCCATATGCAAACTGGAAACAGGGCTTCTGAATCCTCACCCAAAGGAGGGACTTCACAGTAGAATTCTGCTCTACTTGGAGCCTCTGCTACCTTTGCCCCAGTTTTGGGGGCATGAGAGTTCAGATTTCTTAAACCTAGTGAGATTACAGATGGACCCAGATGGACTTTCGCTATTGTGATAAAATACAGGTTGTGTACCACGCCCTCAGCCTATCGACAGCAACATGGTGTCCTGCCATCACCTGTGTCTCCAGAACCAATGATGCTCCAGACTGTAAAGACTGGCTCCTCCCTCCTACCCCACTCTAGATTCTGTCTCTGGGAATCTGATGTCTCCTAGAAGTGGGGTTACTCAGTGTTTGTCTCCTTGGGTCCATCTTATCTAAAGTAGCATACTCTACTCAGGGTTCAGCTCTGACACAGCAACGCTCGGGACCACCCTTTTTTTTAAGGCTATATAATCATTCTCTGTCTGCACAGATGATATTTTCTTTCTTGTGTCTCTTGGGGACACGGGTTATTCCTCCCACCACACAATTCACTCTGATCGTTTATATCTATCCAGATGACAGACTGGAGTCTACGTTCTATGTGAATTTTGAGCGAGGCCACATCCGTGAGGCTGGAGGAGGACACAGACAACACACGGTGGGTGCTGTTCCATACTAGAAAGGCCTTTCAATGTTATGCTGAAGGTAGAAAATTTGGAAAATGTAGAAAAATGTCAAAACATTGTAAATGTCTCTAATCCTGATACCCAGAAGACACCAGGTGGCTCCAGGCCCATGGGAGAAAGACGCTGGCCCAGATCCTTTCCCTGGAGGTGGAGGAGCTGGGGCTGGGGAAACAGGTCCAGCTCTAGGCTGCTGTCACCGCAGAGGTGGCTGAGGATGGTGCCATGTGTGAGGGTGGCTTCCCTGTAGGGGGTGTTGTTCTGAAAGAGTTTTCCAGAGCTGATATCTTTTGGGAATCACTAGCCTTTTCTACCTGCTGCCTGGGGATGTTTGGGGAGGGCTCAGGACAAAGTCAGGCTCCAGAGAGAGAGAGAGAGAGAGAGAGAGAGAGAGAGCGCCTGTGTGTGGTCATGCTGTGTGCAACATACCACTGACATAAAAGTAACCGCTGACCAGGACAGTATTCTCCCATGGGAACAGAGGATAAATGAAAATGTCAATTTTTAAATTTTTTTCAAGATCATAATATAATCACATCATTTCTGCTTTCTCTTCCCTTACTCCAAACTTTCCCAAACACCTCCGCCCCTCATTCTTTTCCAAATTCATGACCTCTTTTAAAAATTGTTGATATATATTATATACATTCCTATATACATTAATACAACCTGCCTAGTCTGTATAGTGCTACATATATGTATGTTTTCAGGGCTAACAATTTGGTATGGGATAACTAACTGGTGTGCTCTTCTCAGGGAGACTATTTCTCCATCTCGGAAGGTTCCTTAGCTGTCTGTAGATCTTTGTGTAGGGAAGAGACTTCACGGCTTTTCCCCATCCATGTTGGCGTGTCTATCGTGGTCATCCTTGTTCAGCTCGTGTTCAGGCAGCCATGCTGGCGAGACTTCCTGAGTGTAGCTTCTGACATTTCTAGGAGACACAGTCTCAAGGCAAAACCCTGTTCCTCTAGCTGTTACAATCTTCCCACCCCATTCCCAATGGTCTGGCGCCTTAGGCCTAGGAGATAGATAGTCACAAATGTATCCGCTGTCTCTGCTGGGACCTGATGGTCTCTACATGTTGCAAAGAGAAATTTCCTTGATGAGGTATGGGCTAGATTGCAGAATCTGACTGCGTAAAGAGGTTGGATGTGGTGTGGGACGGACCTGTGGGTCAGGAGCTGAAAAATCTCCATTTTAATCAGTTTCTGAATTGAAATCTTTTGTGAAAATCAATGCAGGTGGATCTTTCCCCTGAAACACATCCGAAGCTGTCAATTATAATAGCAAATATTTCCCAGAAACCGCATCATGTTGACACTTTCCCTTGCTCACTCTTCCCTTACTTGGCACAGTCGCTTTGTATTGCCACTGGGTCAAGGTGCGTTGACCCTCACAGCAGCAGCCTAGCACCTGGCCCTCCTCTTTAGTGTTTTGGAGTTCACATATGGACACCTATGACCCCAGTGGTCTATGTACCTGTTCTGGGAGGTTCCAGCTATCCTACAGTTAAGCTGATTTGCCCTGGTGCTAGTGACATGGCCAGGAAGCAAAGTCATTTTGCAGACGGGGTAACAAGGGCAATGCAGAGGGATGACAGTATGGAGGAGAGACTGCAGCTTGCTGTACTGCTAGACTCTCTGCTGGTTCTTTGGGATGGGACAAGATAGACCAGAGGACAAGGACCAGAGAACAGTAGCTTCTCAGTTCCCTTGGTAACCGTTCTGATTCCTGCATGGGTGTGGCCCCTTCTGTGTTTCTATGAATAAGCAACCTGTTATTCATGCTTTTTGAAGCCATGGTTAAGTACACACAATAGGAAATTTACTGTTCATGGCATTCTGGGCTTTAAAAATGCTATGCACCTATCACTATTCTAAAACATCCCAGAATTTCCAAGTATATTTTCATTACTGTCAACAGGAAATCCCATGTCTGTGCTAAGAGCCCGAGTGCTGTCTCCAGGTCATATACACACAGTACCCCATGTGAACATTTGCATATATAAACTCTGTGTGTGTGGTGGTGCACATGTGCGTGGGTGCACATGTATGCACACATGTTTAGTGACCCAAGGTTGGCCTCAGATGTTCTTCAGATGTTGTCACCTTTTACTTTATTTTATTTTTGAGATAAGGTCTCTCACTGGGACCGGGGCTTGCTGACTAAGTTTGGCTGGGTGACCAGCAAGTCCCAGAGGTCACCTGTGTCTACCTCTCCTGTGCTGGGATTACAAGTGCATGCCCCGACACCCAGCATTTTAAGATAGGTACTGGGGCTCAAACTCAGGTCCCTGTGCTTGTAAAGCAAGCACTTCACCAACTTAACCATCTCCTCAAGACCTAAATATGTAAACTTTTAAAGGCAATAATACTTAGTGTCATTGTGGTCGTGTGATTGAGCCCTGTGCTATGCAATATAATTTACTAGTTTAGGATTCTGCTTCCCTCCAACTGTCAACTGTGTGAGACATTTTTAGCCATCATGAGGATCTGTCTTCCTCAGACCCAGGATCTTCCTGCATCAGCTCCAGGTTCACCATCCCAGAGCCAATAGAAGATAGCCACATCTTCCTAACCAAGAACATTTTTAAATAACAGTTTTTTGAAATATAATTCATCATGTCAAGCACAAGAGTTGTTCAATTTTATTGTGTTCACAGAATTGTGCAACCATCTCCATTACATCATTCTAGAACCTTCTCATATCCACACCCCACCCCTGAAGACAGCCCGTTGATCATCAAGATTCATTTCAATTCCCTGCTGAACTCACTCCTCCGCATCAAGTTTCCAGATCCACCTGGTCTGGAATACGCCCATCAACAAACTCCCGCAATATCTGGCTGGCTTCTTTCACCTCGCATGTTTTTGAAATCCATCCTGTCAATCACAGATGCCATCTTAGTACTTGATTTCTTCTCATGGCTGCCCTGTATTTCACTGTTTAGATATCCCATCCTTTGCTCAACTGTCCATCGCTCACGAGCACTAGTTCACCTGCATCATTGGGTCCTTGTTCCTAGGGGCCGTAGTCTTCTGCTGACCGCCCTTTCCAGTATGATTATCCCCACTTCGTAGATGAGGAGTTGAGGCCACCATGGAAGGAATGTGGTCCCTTCCTCTGTGAAGGTCAGTCGTGTCTCAGCTTGTCAGCGACTGAGTGACTCTGGAGAAGAGGAGAAAGAAGCTGTTCCTCTATGAGGCAGAGCAGCCAAGAAGCCCCGCACTCCAGCAGGCCTGTTGACAGCCAAGAGCTCAGCTTTCAACCCTTCCTGGAGTATGAAAGACAAAGACACTGCATGCCACATCACATGACCTAAGAGTCCTCCCCTCCCCCTATTCAATTGCAGAGGAGAGGCAGGGGCCTCACTGAAGCCAGCCCTAGTGGTCCAAGGGAGACCAGGACCCTCCGAAGCCATGAGCCCCTCCCATCCTGCTTTCCAGTCCTGGATATATCTTTCTCTCTGGGGTCTCCCTCTGATGCCAGCAGGTGAGTGGGTACCACCACTATCACTAGGACTTCATCTTACCCTTGTGCCCTCACAGACCACATGGTGGACTTTCCTGAAGGGCAAGTCACTTCATCTTCAGGGCTACATGGGACATTCAAGGTCATTTTCTGGGTGGCCAAAGGGCAAAGAAGACAAGGGGGTGTCTCAACTCTATCATGAGCAGCTTTGTCATCTTGAATGCCCCCAAGCCTTTCGATATTCTTGTCTACACAATGCAAATAGCATCATGGAACACTCATGATTACTATGGGGATGAAGGAAGCTTGCACCCAGCACATAGGCTGGGGCAGGTCTGTGGAGACACACATGGTGGCTGTGTGTGTTCATTGCTGTACTTTCTGTCTTAGCGGCTGCTGGCTGTAGGGTCTTTTTTTTTTTTTTTTTTTTTTTTCTGTGTAAGGTCATTCATTGCCTGCTCAGGCAGCAGAGCCCCAGAATGGGGAAGCTATTATGCAAAAACACAGTGGAAAGGGCATGATAAATTCCAGCAGACAGTTTGGCAGAGCTTTGCCCAGTGGATAAGAAATGGTCAGAGCTGGCGATTTAAGAGCTCAGGCTGGTACCCTGCATGGGAGATGTTCTCATGGACATCAGTAGCTTGTTGGAAGAGTGGATGGAAAGGAGAAAAGTCTCACCACCCGCCAGACTCACATCGGTAGCTGAAGCCCCTCTCAGCCACCCCTGAGCCCCCTTGGGGCTCTTTGGTTCTGGCTGAGACTGGTTTCTAGGTCTGAGCTTTCTTACTTGGCTGCGGGAGCCCTCACTCCCTGACTCCTCACTTGAAATCAGGAAGACCCTGCAAGCGCCTGCCTCTTGTATGGTGTCCTTAGGGCTGTATTCACCACTAATACACACTCATCTATGCAATCTCCAATGGTGTTTGAGATGTACTTCCTGTTTGCCTCCCCATACGAGGATATACAATGTTGAGTGTCTCTGCTTTGATGGACAATGGAAAGAAAACCACGGATTCAGCTCCTTGGCCTCATGTAGACTCTTTTTCTCTCCTATTCCTACTCCGCAGTGTTGGCCCAGCGAGGCTCACGCACCCAGGCTGAGGACCGCCTGTTCAAACACCTGTTTGGAGGCTACAATCGCTGGGCGCGGCCAGTATTCAATACCTCCGATGTGGTCATCGTGCGCTTTGGACTTTCCATTGCCCAGCTCATAGATGTGGTGAGTCTGCCCGCTCACTCTGTGTTCCCTTGATTAGCCCCCCAGCCCACTTACTTTTCTCATGGTCCTCCCTGGATTCGGCTCAGTCCTCTCCCAGCAGCCCTCAAAGCCACCCTAGCTACAGCTTGCAGCTACCTAGCCAGGTTAACATGGTGCCTTCCTTCCCAAGCCTTGGAGTCCCTAAGAGAATGGGCTGTCAAAAGAAAGTTTCTAAAACACATGTCCAAAGTCCTCCCTCATGCCCAAGGTGATCCTGAGGAATCTGAGTGCTGGTGACTGAGCCATGGGAGATGTCTGGGCTTGGGTGTCCTGTGAGTGGTCCCCCAAAGTACCTCTTATATATTCTGCTTTCTGGGCTGGCTTGTCAGTCACCCCAACTGCTGTTACTTTCTGTCTCTGCTACCCTAGGATGAGAAGAATCAAATGATGACCACCAATGTCTGGCTAAAGCAGGTAAGCCTTCCCTTGTAGGAGCTGACAGGAGTGTCCCCAGTCCTCAGCCCCTCCTAGGACCCCACTATTGAGGGAGCATGGAGCAGCAAAATGCTGAATTCATGGGTTGTGATCAGTAGTCAAACTTAAGGTTTGAGGTAATGCAGGATGCTCTCCTCGGGGGCTGATTTTGTATGGCCATGCCTTAGTCCACTGTCCTTGCCACCCATAGCACCAAGAAACCCTTTTCTAGAAGCAAGCATTTCATAGTTCTAGGTCCTGCAGCAAAGTTCACAGGACAGCTTACTGAATTATTACCCACTACCTCACAGAGCGAGGGGGTATTCAGATGTGGCCAGCTCCAAGACCCATCTCCTTCTGTGTGTGCTGCCTGACAAATGACCCCAGAGCTCACAGACATAAAGCAATGACCATTTACTTTATCACAATCATTTGTGGCCTGACGCTTAGTCAGCTTTCTTTGCTTTGAATGGTAACCAAAATACCAGTGTCATCTGGGCCAGTTGGGGTTAGTCCATTGCTGTCAAAAATGGCTTCCCTTACATGTCTGTCCCTTACAGAGGTGTTTGGAAGGTTCTGAAAGATTCTGAAAAACTTGGTTAATAGCTCTTCCATGCACACCCTCAGATTCCTTCCCTGGTGTCTCTGGGAGGAGAATTGATGGCTTTTCACTTGGTGGTTCAAGATTCCCATAGTGAAGGTCTTCCCAAGAGACAGAAAGTAGAAGTTGATAGTCATTTATGGCCCTAAAAAAGCCTCAACCTTATGCTATTCTACAGGCCCAGTCAGTAAATGAGCTGGAATCAGGAGGCGATAAAGATACCAGCTCTCCATGGAAGGAGAGCTGAAGAGTCTGTGGAGTTCTGGGAAGGGCCGCTGTTGGGCAGACTCAGGAACTAAGGCCTGATTAGAGCTGGAAGTCTACCTTACCCCTCCTGTCTGCCCAGCTAACCCCAAGGCCTTCAAGTGGAGATAGCAGATGAACATGGGAAAGGGAAGCTAGCCCCTGCCCCCAGCTTCTTACTCTGGCCCCTTGGGTACCTGACTGGTCCTGTCTCAGAGTTTAGCATGCAGAAAACCACAAGGACCAAGATGGTGACATCTCTAAGTCATTCAAATAGATCTCTTGCTCGCTGTGGGTGTCTTGTGCACAACCCCCAACTCACTGGGTCCTGGGTTGTGTCTGGTGTGTGATAGCTACTTCTAAATTAGATGCTTGGGTCAGAAGTTGCTCTGAGCCAATCACTTCTGACACTGTTGACCCTAAGAGTCATTAGAGGTTCTGTGTCTCATCTCTGCAGATGAACCAGTGGGAACCAGGTGAGGAAGAAGATTGGAAAGGCCTATAGTCATGTCATGGAAGGGGGAAGGTCCAGAAACTAGGTCACCACTATTGTCCTGGTCACCTGTATCAGGGCTGGTATAGGAGGAGAGGCGAGTGCACTGTGGTAGAACCAGGCCTTCTGTAGTTGCCTGGGACTAGCCTGAGATGCTAGAAAAGTTACTAATCTTCTGGGAGCCTCAGTTTCCCTATCTGTTATAGACAGAAGTCTCTGTCCTGTCTATTCAGTCCCAAATAAACACATAGAGGCTTATAATAATTATAAACTGTTTGGCCTATTGCTCAGGCTTATTACTAGCTAGCTCTTATGACTTAAATTCACCCATAATTCTGGTCTATGTTTAGCCATATGACTTGGTACCTTTTCTCAGTAAGGCATTCTTATCTTGCTTCCTCTGTGTCTGGCTGGGGACTGACTCTCTTCTGCCTTACCTCTTCCCAGAATTCTCATAGTCTGGTTTCCTCACCTATACTTCCTACCTGGCTACTGGCCAGTCAGCATTTTATTAAACCAATACGAGTGACAAATGTTTACAGTGTACAAGAGCATTATCCCACAGCAAAGTGGGTGACTCATTTACCATATGCCTATGATATTCAGATGTCCCCATTTGATGCCAGTGTCCCCAAAGGTATGAACCTGAAATCCTGAAGGATGGTCTAAACAGAGAATGAGAGCTCTGTTCTGGGAACCAAAGGGTATAACTTTGTTTGTTGCCATGCTTGCCTGCAAAGCCCTGGGCTTAATTCCCCAACAACCATCTAAGTTGGGTGTGGTGGCTCATGCATGCAGTCCTAGTACTTGAGAGGTGGAGGCTGAGGAGTAGAAGTTCAAGGTCATTTTACCATTGTAGCAAGTTGGAGGTGAGCTTGGTTCCTTAAAACACCAATAAACAGAACAAAACAAACAACAACAAACCACAATGAATCTGGCTTTAAAGCCCACTTGGACCCGTTCTGCTGCAAGCATAGTTGGGACCTAGAACATTCTCTTCCTGCTGGGAATCCAGGACTAGGAAGGTCTCTGGAGCATGATTTGAAGGTCCCAGGTAAGCTCCTTGCTTCACTGTCTAGTTCTGGCAGGCCCTGCATTGGAAATGAATGATGTTTAACAGATTTAAGAGGTAGGGAGTGTCAGAACAGGAACCAGAGGCAGGGCTAGAGTGCTAAGTGTGCTGGCTCTGGCATCCTGGGACTTTGGCTACCAAAGTCAGCGCAAAACAGGCTGGTTATCAGAGACGGCTTGCCTGGCTTCCACGTCAGAGTCTTTTTCCTGGCGTCATGGCCTCTTCTAATTCTGTGGGGCTAGGGGAGGGACTTGGCGACCTCTGATCCCACAGCTCGATTTAGATCATCTTGAGGCTCCCCATGCCGCAGTGCCCTGATGCGACCCCCTCCTCTGAGCAGGAGTGGAGTGACTACAAGCTGCGCTGGGACCCAGCTGAGTTTGGCAACGTCACCTCCCTCCGGGTCCCTTCAGAGATGATTTGGATCCCAGACATCGTTCTCTACAACAAGTAAGAAGCCATTTGTTAATTAAAATACATGTTAGGGAGATGGTTCAGTGAGTAAGAGTCTTGGCTGTAAAAGCAAGAAAGATCTGAATTTGAACCCTCAGCAGCCACATAAAAAGCTGGAAATGTGTGTGTGTGTATGTGAGTGATTTCATATATATATATATATATATATATATATATATATATATATATATATAGAGAGAGAGAGAGAGAGAGAGAGAGAGAAAGCCGGGGAGACAAATGGATCCGAGAAGCTCGTGCCCAGTCAGATTAGCCAAAATGGGAAGTCTAAGAATCTTGAGATCCTGTCTTAAGAAATAAAAGCAGGCTGGGCATGCCTTTAATCCCAGCACTCAGGAGGCAGAAGCAGGTAGGTAGACCTCTGAGTTCAAGGCCAGCTTGGTCTACAGAGTGAGTTCCGGGACAGCACTAGGGTCATACAAAGAAACCCTGTCTTGAAACCCCCCCCCCCCCACACACACAGAGGATGGAGCAAGATCAAGGAAAGGCACTTGACATCAGGCCCATATACACTCAATTATGCACCAGCACCCCCAACTTGTGTGCATACTCCACATACATCCACACATGTGCACCAGCACCCCCACATATGTGTATATACACCACACACACTCATACATATGTGCATAAACGTGCACACATATAAACAGTCTCTCTCACACACACATTTCTCATAAAAGAAACTAAAACTTGTTCTTTCCTTTCTGCTTAAGTAGGGTTTTGCTGAGAAGTCCAGACGTTCACACTTAAACAGAGGCAGTTTCTCCTGCTAATTCATGTCTAAAGCAGGTCTCTGGGACACACTGCTATTTTCTTGAAATACAAATGGTCATGGAAGGTTCTCGGTGGGGACAGGGAGAGGTCACATAAGTTTGGATAGCATTGTCAGTCACACCAGCACCCCCCGCTGGCAATCAACCCTCAAGTAGCTGCTGTTTGCTGTTGCTGCAGAGTCATGCCACCCCAGCCCCCACACCCCATCTCTGTGCCCTGAGCTGGACCTAGGATCCTTCCAGTTTCTGCTTCTGAGAGACAGAGATCAGGTGCAAAGTCCGAGCGGCGGGCGCGTCTGGGTTTTGAGATTGCCAAGATGTTGGTCACTGATCCCTGATGGCAACAAGAAGGTCTTCTGCTAGAACAAAGTCTAGTCCAACTGCTGTAGGCATTTTAAGTGTGTGCCCCATAAACACGCCTCCGGGTTAATAGGCAAAAGGTCAATGAAATCACTTGGTCTCCTGCCCCAAATGGGAGTCTGTTGCCATCTAGTGGTAGTTATGTGAAATGACCAAAATCATCACTACAGATTTGGGTTTAATATAGGAATTAGGGATGGAGTTTAAAGACTAGAATACATTCCCACCCAGGGAGACCCAGACTGAAGTCCTGCCTGCCAGTCTCCTCCTGTGAGCCCTTCTGCTTTTATACCCTTGTCTCATCTCCCAGCTAAATCCTACTGCCGTTGACAAGCCAAAGCCTTTTAAATGACTGCTTTTACCGCAACCCTGTTCAGCCCAGACGGAAGTCCTTCCAGGTCTCGGGAGTGTTCCAAATGCCCTTTTGTACAGTGATGCTGTGTGAATTCTTCTCATTTCCAGGTGGTTCCCCAAGGCCAGGGGTCACATTTTACATCCCGCAGGTACAGGTCCTGGTAGATAAAACTGGCCTCAAATACTCCGCAGAATGCACAGGCTGCAAGGAGTTTCCCCACTAGCCAAAACGTTAGGTCTCCTCTGGAAAGGAGCAGAACTTGGTGCCAAAGCCAGGGCCCTCCCCTTCTGGAGTTGACTTCCCATTGGCCAGTGACGGAAAACCCTAAAAGGTCATCCCCCTAGTCAGGTATGGTGGGGCATACCTGTAACCCCAGAATGTAGGCTACTGAGGTCAGAGGATCACAAGTTCAAATCCAGCCAGCAAATTGTGGACCAGCCTGTGCTTCGTAGTGAGACTGTCTCATAAAACAACAACAAAACCCAGAAGAACTTCAACACTCTAAATGGATAAAAATAGGGGTTCAGACTATAAATGTGCCGTGATTCAAAACATGTACAGTGGAAGTACAGTCCTTATGACAGTCAGATATGTAAGTACAATGTCAAAATGGCAATGATGATTCTTGTTTAATTCTTTAAAATTTTTGTTTCTGCAATTAAAAACAATGGTATTTGCAAAGACGACTCATGATACATCTGTCTACAGCAGAGATGCCCACACTCTATGAATAGCCCTACTTAGCCAGTCAATGGCTGACTTTGTTTACCCCGTTACCCTGCTGCCAGTTTCCTGAAGGAGGTAGGTATGCAGGACCCAAGCTTGTCTCCTCTCCTTAGTGCAGATGGGGAGTTTGCGGTGACCCACATGACCAAGGCCCAAATCTTCTTCACGGGCATCGTGCACTGGGTGCCCCCCGCCATCTACAAGAGCTCCTGCAGCATCGACGTGACCTTCTTCCCCTTCGACCAGCAGAACTGCAAGATGAAGTTTGGCTCCTGGACCTATGATAAGGCCAAGATTGATTTGGAGCAGATGGAGCAGACGGTGGACCTGAAGGAATACTGGGAGAGCGGCGAGTGGGCCATTATCAACGCCACGGGAACCTATAACAGCAAGAAGTACGACTGCTGCGCCGAGATCTACCCTGACGTCACCTACTACTTCGTGATCCGCCGGCTGCCCCTGTTTTACACCATCAACCTTATCATCCCGTGCCTGCTCATCTCCTGCCTCACCGTGCTGGTCTTCTACCTGCCCTCTGAGTGCGGGGAGAAAATCACCCTGTGCATCTCGGTGCTGCTCTCGCTCACCGTCTTCCTGCTGCTCATCACGGAGATCATCCCGTCCACCTCGCTGGTCATCCCGCTCATCGGCGAATACCTGCTCTTCACCATGATCTTCGTCACCCTCTCCATTGTCATCACGGTCTTCGTGCTCAATGTACACCACCGTTCCCCCAGCACCCACAACATGCCCCGCTGGGTGAGGGGGGCCCTGCTAGGCCGGGTGCCCCAGTGGCTGATGATGAACCGACCCTTGCCACCTATGGAGTTCCATGACTCTCCCGGTCTGAAGCTCAACCCTGCTTATCACTGGCTAGAGACCAACATGGATGCTGAAGGAAGGGAGGAGACAGAGGAAGAGGAGGAAGATGAAAATATTTGTACATGTGCAGGCTTCCCAGATGCTTCCATGGGTATCCTCTATGGCCATGGCAGCCTGCATCTGAGGGCCCTGGAGCCTGAGTTCAAGGCTCCCTCTCAGGATAGCGAGATCGTGCTGTCCCCTCAGATACAGAAAGCACTAGAAGGTGTACACTACATTGCTGACCATCTGAGGTCTGAGGATGCCGACTCTTCGGTGAGTTGGGTAGAGGGAGGGATTTCCCACCCCCCACCCCCCATGGGCGATTCTGCCAGCTTAGTAGGGAACAGTCCCGTCCCAGGGCATCAGTTTCGATAACCCCTTCCTTCCTGTAAGCACTTGTCTTCCCCAGTCTTTGTCTGAGGAGTCTAGACAATCACGAGAGAGACGCACTCTAGCCCGAGGTTAGCTGGTCACTTCCTGGCAGATGGCAGGATACCACAGGGCACATTGCCCTCTGCCCAACCTAACTGGGAGAGAGTGATTAGAGACTGCTCAGCTCAGCTGCTGGTCCCCCTCTGCTTTGACTTTGCTAATCAGCTTTTCGGGGGGGGGGGTAGGGAACAAGAGACAGAAACCAAGTACAAATGCATCAACTCAGTGCATTGCTGGCCTCCACACTCTCCTGCCATAGAAGGTCTCCTTCATCTGGGCTCTGAGCAGTTTGTGACCTTACCCTATTCACTCATAAGCCCTGCAGATTCTCAGCTGAGCCAGGGGGCTCCCCTCCCCAGTGCTGCCTATAGTACTTAGTGTTCAAAACCTGCTTATGTATGCCCTTGCCAACCAAGCGAGGGGTGAAAGACCTGAACTTACAATGGGGTGACCTTTTGAGTAGGTGAGAACATTAATTGTTCATTTGTAAATGTCTAAGAATTTAGACACTCTGGTTTGGCCTATGAGTGGAGGAGCCCCAGAACCCCAGCTCTTCCATGCTGGCCTGCCCTGGGCCACAAACTGCTTCTTCTGCCCCCTGCAGGTGGGTGGAAAGGTAGCATGGGATTTGGCAGCTACGTAACTACTGTGAGTTACATTTAAATTCTTCTGATTTGGAGGGTCCATGCCCTCTTGGTGGGCCTAGCACCTCCTTGTGTTCCTCGGACTCCTATACCTGGGAGCACATGGACATAGGGAAGGACAGAATGGGATTCCCAGGGATGTGTCAGCCTTGAGCTAAGCCTGTTTCTCCCTCCACCCATCTCTATGCTTGGGATGACCTCAACTGCTCAAGCCTTCAGTAGAGCTGGTGATGGCTGCCTCCATAGGGCTGGACATGGGAGGGACACATCCTCTTCCCAAAGCCTGGCTTTTGTTACTGTAAGCCTGATTCTAATTTCAGGTAAAGGAAGATTGGAAGTACGTGGCCATGGTGATAGACCGGATATTCCTCTGGCTGTTCATTATTGTCTGCTTCCTGGGGACCATCGGGCTCTTCCTCCCTCCATTCTTGGCTGGGATGATTTGATCTCAAGTCCCTTGTGTTGGCTCCAAGATGACTTCTGGCCTTCTCTAACTGAAGCCATCTCTAGAATGTTCTTTTGGGTCAATACCATCTGTCTGCAGTTTCTCCGAGGCCCCCAAACTAGTTTAGACTTTACACCCTCTTTGGAACAGCTCACAGTGATATTGTTGTGCCACGTGCTGAGACCACTCCACATGACACCTGCTTAGGGATGCTGGAGAACCAGAAACAGCGAAGACATTTGCTTTAAAGAAGCTGACAATGTGGTGGTGACATGAGGAAGAATAAGATATTCCTGAAAGAGGAATAGGAGCCATATATGACCAAAGGATCAAACAAAGGGACGGAGGGGTCAGACCAGGGCAAAGGGAATTAGAACACCACCCCAAGGATGGGCACGTGGGGACAAAGGGCCTGGTGCAGGAGAGTTCTGAACAGCACTTTGGATTCAGAGTGTCAGTCCAGACAAGCAGGGTGGGGAGTCTGGGAAGGCAGGGTGGGTATCTTTAATCCAGACCTCGGAAGAAGTTCGGGGTCTTCTCTGAACCTGTCTCCGTGTGCTTTGTGAGGCAAATATCAACAAGACAAGACTATTTCCAGAAGGAGTGAGGCACAGAAGTCCCCAACCTAAGGGTCTTGACCCCTTTTGCATATTAGATATCTTATATAGCAGGTATTTGTATTATGATTCCTACCAGTAGCAAAATTATAGTTATGAAGTAGCAATGAAATGATTTTATGATGGGGGGGTCATCACAACATAAGGAGTTTACTGTATTAAGGGTCACAGTACTAGGAAGGTTGAGAACCACTGGTCTAGAGGTCCTGGTGGAGGCTTGCGGCAGAGGAATGGCATGTGGCTGGGTGGAAGTGGCTGGGCTGTGATTCATCTGAAAGCACCTTTGAACCCCAGGTTGCCCTCAGCATCATGTCTCACGATTCTGTGCCACAAAGAGGATTAGTAATTGCTGCCAGGGATCAGGGCCACCTTCAAATCATCAGTGGACACACCAAGAAGTCAATCTCCACTGGGGGTACCCTCTTGTCACCCAAAGGCCCTGGTCTCCAATTCCCTGCTCTGTCAGCATGCCTTGCCTAGGAACTGAAGGTTTGCTTCAAGCTCTTTAGATTACACACTCCTTTAGGGCAGAACCTCTGCTTCTGTTTTCTCTCCAACCCAGCCCCACGCTGGGTGATGGAACTCAGCACCTGGACCATTCGTTCTGAGTAGTGGAAAGAAACGAGCCTGGCTACTCTGGGCCCCAGAACCACTGGATACCATCCAATGTTCAGGGACGTTTCTTCCCCAAGCAACCGTTCCGCAGTCCCATCAGGTGGCTAGCCGGCTCTGAACTGTTCTGTGCAGTTTACTCTTGCACTTGGAATATTACAAGGCCCTTCACTGCATAGGAGCCCAGGGGATCGGGCCTCTCACAACACTGTCCAGTCCCTGAGGAGTCAGACCTCAGAAGCTTACAGCAATGACATCCCTGATTGCTAATAGATATAGAGACCAAGGCAGGAAGCAGAGTAGGGCAAGCTTCTGGTGTGTCTGTCTCAGGGTATTCTCCTTCTGAACCCCACACACTGTGCTTTGACAGACCCAAGGGAAACCTGCTCACCAAAGGCCTCACTGGAACACTCTGCTATCAGTTCCCATGAGCCCCTAATCAGTCACTAATTCAGTTCTTGGCTCTTCCTTCCTCCAGTGAAGGCAGCCTGTGGCCTCCCGTCTACTTGTTCTAAGCCCTTGGATGTGATTTCCTGATGGGAGATACTTTGTTGCATGCTTGTCCACATCTCCCTCCTCCTTGCACGCGAGTGAAATGCTGAAATAAAGCTGAGATGGTTGCTCTCAAAACTGTCATGCCTTCCTGCCACCTCAGCTGTCACTGGCATCATCTAGTCCCCTCAGAGTCTAGGTGGTTTGGGGACAGTCTCAGGGGAGAAGTGTCCCACAGAGTGAACTACACGGTGTCTTCCTGGAAAGCTTCCTTTGGATGAGGTGCCACGACAGCCTACGTGGAGCAAAGGGCAGGAGGCCACCACCCACTTCTCATGGCCTGTGGTTCCAGGTCAGCTTCCTCCTACAAAGAGCAGATCCATTAAACAACACAGTCAAGCTAACCACAAAGCAAATGGCAATGATTTTAATTCAATCACAGATCAAAAAGAAGGGAGGTAAAGGAATGTTCTCCACAAACGTACGAGGAAGGAAAGGAGCAGGTGTGAAAAGGGACGAGAGAAAAAGAGGAGTAAGAAAAGAGGGGAGAAGAAAAGAGGGAGAAGAGGAAAGCAGGAAGGGCTCAAAGTCCCGTTCTGACCTCCGACTCTCTGCTTCTTCCCTGAGGCGCTGGGTTTGATAAAAACACAGAGCCCTGTGGCCAGAATGGTTTGTTCCTGGACGAAGGCCCATGGCTGTCCGTCCAGGCCAAACTCACATTAAATAAATTCCAATGTACACTGTACAAGAGAGCCAGGCCCAGCCCTCATCTCACCAGCCTCTCTACAATAAAGCCCCTCTTTGTCCCCTCTGCATCAGGGGTCCCCTGAGGGATAAAGAGGAAGAGGAATACTGGCTCTCAAATGTCCATGCAGAAAGCCATCATGGCTGGTAGGGGTACAACTGTGACCCCAATGGTACGCCAGCACCCAGGCTGGGGTAGGAGGGAGTGTCTGGCAGTAGTACCCCTATGAACTATGTCACCCCACCCTGTGTCTGTGCCCAGAGTCTTCTCTGTCCAGGTGCAGCCGGCGTAGCACAGTCTAGGGTGGGTGGGGGAAGGGGGACTCGTGCAAAATGGTGAGGGGAGGACTCTTCTCAGCCTTCCCTAGAGGACCAAAGGCAAGGCAAGGAAGGTACGCCATGACAGGTTGGGACAGAAGGTGCAGGCAGGCGGCCCCTCCCTCGATCACTCCGCGGGTGGATGGGCCAGGTTGGCCAGAACCTTGGCTTGGTCCACAGCATCCAGCAGGTTCTTGGCATCCACAGCCAGGGTGTGGGAAGCTGTGAGCATCTGGCGCTTACAGTCCTCGCTCAGGGATGTCACAGCATTCTGCTGAGCCAACCTCATCTTGTTGATGAGCTCTGCCAGGTCTTTGTTGAGCAGTTTCTGGGTCCCTTCGATCTGGCAGGCAAGCAGACAGGACAGGTTGAATGAGGGATGGGTTGGAAAGGCTAAGGCATCAGAAGCTCCCTGGGAGCCAGTTACTCCCCAACCTGGGCTGAATTCACCTTTCTGCATAGGCTAGAGTTGGTCTAGAAAGATCAATGCAGCAGATGCCCCAGACCCGAGCCAACCATGCGCCAGCCATGCCTGACTGAACAGGGGAGTGCCCTCCATTACAGCGGCAATCCCTGCATGCTGGGCAGAGGTCAAACACATTCACCTACTTTGATGGATAATCTTCGTTATCAAACTTATGGCATTGCCAGGCGGTGGTGGCGCACACCTTTAATCCCAGCACTCGGGAGGCAGAGGCAGGCGGATCTCTGTGAGTTCGAGACCAGCCTGGTCTACAGAGCTAGTTCCAGGACAGGCTCCAAAGCCACAGAGAAACCCTGTCTTATATAAAAAAAAAAAAAAAAAAAAAAAAAAAAAAGCAAACTGATGGCATTTAGAGTGACCATGGAAGCAAACCACAGGGCGCATTGGTGAGGGAGCTTCTAGGTAGAAGTGAGAGCCTCCTCGGATAGGGAAGACCACCCCCCACCCCACCCCCCGCCGCCCAATGTGGTGGCGCCATACCATGGGCTGAGGTCTGGAAATGAACAGACTGGAGAAAGTGAGTTGAGCACCAGAGTTTACCATTCTGCCTTCCCCACTCAGCTGTGATGTGAGCAGCCACCTCACACTGCGCCCACCGTACCTTCTCTACCACGACAAGCCAGATAAACCTTTCCTTTCTCTGGGCATTTTTCTGGAGTATTTGACACACTATGCTTTGACTGTCTGTTGTCAAGGTGAGAGACCAGATCCCATGTTTATTTACTTAACCATCGCATCGCTTGTGCTTAGCATGACGAACACACAGCACTATCGTTGTAAGCTATCTCCCAGCAGATCTGCACTGGGAAATTCACCCAGTGAGCTGTCCAGGTTCTCAGGAGCCATCTCAGTCCTCTGGTAGCACCTGCCCTGCTGGGACTCCTTCAGGTCACTGTTGCCACCCAGAGGATAGCCAGCCCTGCCCTTGTTCTGGTTTGCCTTAAGCAACCACAGGGAGAGGAGATCACACGATAGAATTGGCCACATAGATGACCGCTAGAAGTCAAGGCACCTATGCACTGCATTTGTCTAGACAAGGAACTGATCCGGTTCCCGTGGCTACAGGAAGACAGCTGTGAAAACTTTGCGTGTTCACTCTCCAACAGTCCTGGAGGTCAGAATCCTGACATGGGTCCTGTGGCGGGTCATCAACAGAGCTATGCTCCTGTTAGAGAGTCCAGGAGAGACTTCCTTGCTTTTTGCAGCTCTGAGGTTACCATCCTTAGCCATGGCCTCTTTCCAGCACTGGCATCCCTCTGACTTCAGCTGCTGCCCTCCCATTCCCTCAACTCTGACCCCCTCCCCATGGATACTCCATCATATCCTCTCCTTCTGAGAACCCTTAATTTTACCAGCTCAGTAAAGTTCCTTTTGCCATGTCAGATACTCTGTGTGTGGGTCCCATTTTTGGGACATTACTCTGCCTGCCACAGGTATCCTTCCATCAGAGAACCAGGACTTGCCCTTGACTTTAGCAGTAATGTGCTATCTATAATATATATGCCTTAAGCTAAGTGCAGAGGGTTGCTAGGTAAGGGATGGTGGCAGAGGAGAGAGGAAGGAGTGCTCCTCCATGCATCTACCCACTGAGACTATTTGAGACCTATACAGGGGTTCTCGCTGGGAACCAGAGCAGGTTCAGTTCGCTGGTGCTAACCACTCTGACACTCTGCAGAGGCAACTGTTGGGAGAAACGAGGCTTCCCAGGGGGCCTGCAGTAAGCCTCTGGAGGGAATTACAGCCAGGGACAGGAGGAGGCATAGGAGGCATGGCTGGAAACCAGGACACTCACCTCTGTTCTAGATGATGATGGCAAAGAGGGCAAGAGATCGTCCACACTACCGATGAGTTTCCGCAGGTTCAGTCCCACATTCTAAGAGAGCAAGAGCCGGGCAACTGTTCACTTGCCCTTTGAAAAAGCTTCTCCTCCGCACCCCAGGACTGCACTTGGGCATCTGTCCTCTGAGACTGCCTAGGACTGGATTCCCTAGGGATTCCCTTGTTCCTCTGGGGTCTGTGGGACTGGACAATGGGTGGGGCATAGGAGTTTTCCTTCTAGGGCCAGGGTGGGCAGCCCTACCTCCCTGACCCGCCCCCACCCTGTCAGTCACCTTGACCACCAGCACATAGTCCTCAGGGGGCAGCTGGCTGAGCCTGTTCTTGAGGTCCAGCACGGCCTCCACCAGTGTCATGACATTGTGGTACACGGCGTCATCGGTCCTGTCCAGGTTGGCTGTGGGCTGAATGGACTGAAAGGGAGGGATGGATGGCCAGAGGCCCATGGGGAGCCAGAAGGGTCCCCTATCACTATAATTCATTCCTGGGAATGCACAGATATCAACCCGTGTAAAGACCCCTGCTTTGCAACAAGCACTCTGTCCCAGGGGTAGAGCCCCCCCCCCCTTCTGCCTCTGGGATCATCGTTCTTCAACTGGGGAAGGCAAACAAAATGCTGGTGTGTTAACAAGACACAAAGTCACACCAGCTTGGTTTAAACATCGTCTGGTCTTTGGGTCCACACTGTCTTAACATTTCTCAGACGATTTTTCCAGTGGATAGTAGGATGCTGGAATATGGGGGAGAGCTCAGGAAGAGAAGAGGCCCTGATACTCCTGAGAGCAGACTGGACCAATGAGACCTTTTCCCTGGTCAGGGAAGAAACCAGGAACTAAAAAACTGGTCCCCTTTCCCCATTTTGTCATGAATTAGCTACGAGGCCTTAGGCGAGGTGCATCTGCTCTCTGGGACTTATCTCTGCAACAATGACACTGGACTGGATTATCTCCAAGAGCCTCTGAGCATCTCAGGTCTATGGTTTTGGGCAGTTGTAACCCCAATACGTACCTGTGCACCGAGCCGTGGTGGCTTCTGTGGGGGCCCTGTGAACTCCACTACAATAGGAAGGACAGGGAGTAAGTGAAGGTCTCAGTACCTGGTCTTTCTTTTTTTCTACTTTCTTATAATCAAGCCAACTGCCCTTCTCTACCATCAAGAGATCCCAAGAGTATAAAACCCAAACTCCAGGAAGATGACCAAGGAAACAGCGTCCCAGGCCTTCCTGACTTCCCAGTAGCTGGGGACAAGATCTGTCTATGGCATAGAAAGAAAAAGTCAAGGCAGGGAATAATGAATGCAGTAAGTATGGGAGACTCCAAGGCTTGATGTGCTCCCTCCAAGATGGGCAAGAAGCCCACAGTCTGCAGGCGGCAGCCTGTGCGGTCCACCCTGGTGCAGTGATTTAAGACTGTGTGATGGCGTGTCATACTGTTGACTCTCCTCTGAGGAGGAATGGCACATACAACCTGGGGGAGCTCTTGTGACAGGGAGCCAAGATGCAAGCCAGTAATCTTGCTTCTAACCACCACACAGGGGCTCATTCATCCAAGGCAGCCGCTTACACCCCCCAGTCTTAGTTTTCATCTGGAGAAGGAGCTCGTTGGCTCTGAAAGGACCTTTGAACCCAGAACGGCTGGTCTCAAATCCAAGCTGAGTTAATTAGTAAGTAGTCGGGTGCTATTAAACAGGCGGCTTCATGGTGGCAAGCCTCTGATTCATCTGTGACAGAAAGAGAGACTGCACCGGCCCCATAGTGTTGATAGAATACGAAGTAGTTTAACATTTGTGAGTGACTTAGGGCTGTGCTAAGTTCGTTGTGACTAGCAGCAGCAGCAGCAACAGCACCACTCTGCCCCTCCTTGCCTTCAGTAGAGGCTTCTGGAGAGGTCTTTGTGACTCTGACATTTCGATCCCTCTGGCCTGGAGAAGACCAGGGTCTGGGAAGGTAAGTCTAGACCTAACGAAGGGCTCCCCATAGGGTGAGTGGAAAACAGAAATGGGGAGGGCGTTCCAGGCTCAGTGAAGAAAGAAGACGGGAGGTGAGAGGAAAGGGGGACCAAAGGAGCTGCCAAGTACAGAAGCCTAGAAAGGGCAGAGGCTGATAGAGAGTGAGGGGCTGGGTGGAGCTGAAGGGGAGTCTCCTTCCCAAATCCAAGTGACTCCACACATTCAAAATAAAACAAGGTAAATGGTGACTTTTTCTTCTTAAATGTCAAAGACAGCCCTCTACTCCTTGCAGGACAGTGAGCAAGGCCAAGGCCAGACCCCCAACACACCCCAGGTGGAAACTGACCCCCAGGGAAGCACTCACTGTAGCCAGCCTCCTTCTCGGGGGTCTGTAAGGAAAGGAAGAGAGAAGGGAGTCACTACTATGCACAGGGAACATCTTATTTCCATCATCACATCCCCCTTCCAGTTTAGCCATTAGAGCCATGAACGGGGGGGGGGGGGACCCTAGAGCTCCTGACCCCAAATAACCTTTCTAGAGGCCCAAGACAGCACTAATATGAGTCCCACTGACTTTCAGGTGAAGAGAAGCATGGGTTCAACCTAAAGGGCAAAGACAGGCAGACCCATAGGTCTGGAAAAGGGGACCTGGGTGGATAAGGCTTTTGTAGGCTGTGGCTCTGACAGGCCTTTCATGGTAACTTACCAATGGGGACTTGTCATTCATATAAACCATAGGGTCCTGCAGAGAACACCAAAGCAGAGGACTTAGGGTCCAGAGTAGAAAGTCTGGAGAATGCTGGGGGAGCATCCCTCCGCCTGGGTAGGAAAAGAGGGGAGCCACTCACCAAGCATCTCTCCTCCCGCCTCAGCCACTGGGAATCTTCCACCATCTGCTTCTGCTGGCGGTCTAGAACCTGCCGCATCTTGACCTTCTCTGCCTCCCAGAGCTGCTGGGCCTCTTCTCGGCTACTGGGCCGGATAAAGTCCTCTTCCTGTGAGGACAACAGCTGCAATGAGCCCCGTCCTTGGGCCTGGACCAGCGAGGATCTGCTGAAGGGTCTCGGGGGAGCCAAACCTTGGCATTGCCTGCTGCTCTTCTCTTGTCTAGCCCTTACCCCACAATCACGGATGCGAATGCAGAGAGTTTTGCTCTGGTCTCAGCCTCATCCACACGCCTGGCAGCAACAGGATGCCAGATCCCAGAGCAGTGGGTTCAGACGGTCACATGATCTGTTCATTTGATTTTCAACCATCCACCCCTTTTCTTGGCTGGCATTTGTGGTGGCTACTGACATTTAATAGACGCAGAAAAACAAAGCCAGCTCCTAAACCATTTGGAATTCGTTTCCCCCTAAGCACTGTGATGGCAGGTCTGGAAGCTCCTACCTACAGTGGGGCCACCATGAGCTCCAGGCATACAGGACTGTTTGTGCCCATCAGCCATGCACTCTTGGGTAAGGTAACAGCTTGAATAGTATGACCAGAGGTTAAAAGAAAGGAATGAGCTAAGAGAGAAGGTGGATGATGGACCCTTCAGAAGCATGACTCCACAGACACAAGATGACGGCTGCTTCCTCCCCGCTAGTCCTAACCCCATCTTCACTCACCTGTGGGGCTTTGGACTTACTCTTGGTCTTATCACCCTATGTGGGTGTTGATGTTTCCTACTTTCCCTCAGGCTTTTCAGGGTGCATTTGTATAATTCTTTTCTCCGTCCCTCTGAACTACTTTGTGTTTTATCTACTGTGAGTGAGCACCTTGGCCTCTTGTGTCTACTGGAGGAAGAAGGCTGTGTGTGTCCTCTGCATGGCAAAACCCTGTACCAGTGACAGGGATCTTTTGTGACATGAACACCAGAGGTTCCTGCCACGGCTTGAATGTGGCCGCCCCCTAAAGTTCACGTGTCAGGAACTTGATTTCCAGTGCAACATTGCTGAGAGGTGGGGTGACTTAAAGATATGGAGGTGCTCACTTCTTGAACAAGTTAATGCCATTAACACATGAATGAACTAGTTACCCAGTCTCAGGTATCCTATTATGGTGAATCCACACAGCCCCTTCCCTTTGACGTGGCCAGTTTATAGGTCACTTAAAGAAAATGCTAAGTAAAAAAGTCATATATACTTAAACAAGCCACACGTCTACCAGGCCTCTGAAGCGTTCTCCACTAAGCCCTACAACACAGGCCTGATTGTTACAGTCCAGCTGCAAATAGCCATGCTGGGGTATGCTGCCCATCACTCAGGCAGATTTAATGACTGATGTACATTTCTTACAATAGTCATCTAAGCCAGCAGTTCTCAACCCGTGGGTCTTGACCCCTCTGGGCGGGGGGTGGGGGGAATCAAATGAGCCTTTCACAGGGGTCACTTAAGACCGCTGGATAACACAGATACTTACTTTATGTTTCATAACCATAGAAAAATTACAGTTAAGAAGTAGCAATGAAACATTTTATGGTTGGGGGGGTCACCACAACATGACTCTATTAAACTGTATTAAATGGTCACAACATAAGGAAAGCTGAGGATCACTCATCAATCCACTTGGCAGCTGTCAAGTAGCTATGTGGCAGCCATAGAGCTGGATGCTGGGAGAACAGAACTTTTAAAAACCGTTATGTCCCTGTTCTCACAGACAGAACATGGAATTTATGTCCCTAACACGGTGCTATCTACCATGATATAATGTGGCCAGGAAGCCCTCAGTGGAGCCCTGTGGGTGCCTGCCCATGTTCTTAGCACTCCAAAACTGAGCTAAATAAACCTTTTTTCTGTGTGACGTTCCAGCCTCAGGTATTTTGTTATAGGAAAAGAAAACAGACTCTAATGAAGGCAAACACTTTTTGTTTTGCTTTCGAGACACGATTTCTCTGTGTATCCCCGGCTGTCCTGGAACTCGCTCTGTAGACTAGGCTGATCTCAAACTCACAGAGATCCACCTGCCTCTGCCTCCCGAGTGCTGGAATCAAAGACATGCACCACCACTGCCTGGTAAAAGTAAAGTTAAAAATGTCTCCAGCTAAATCCAATGTGGGTGACTGTTAGGGTCTATAGCTACCTCAGGTTTTTAATAAATAGTGGGGCTTAAGTGTTAAAAGTTCTAAATACAGGGTTAGATACATAGACTGAATGAGATTAAATGATGATAGGGTGAGTTGCTGGAGTCCAAATCTACATATAATCTTACAGGTCTTAAGAGATTCCCATTGGGTATATGTGCTGTACGCCCCGGAGTTGACCTTAGCAAAGGTTTTAGCAAACACATGCTGAAAAGCTTGTTGTGATGCCTTATAATGACATAAAACAGGGTAAATGGAGAACCTGTTTGCTTTATCCTTAATCTGTGTAAGTATGTGCATACATGTCTGTATGCATGCTAGGAGTGTGTTACAGGAGCACACATGTGTGGAGGCTGGAGGTGGAGATGCCCACCTTCCTGTTGTTCTTCATATCCTTGAGTCATGGCACCTCTCTCTCTCTCTCTCTCCTGTACCAAGAGCTCATGGAGATGGGCTAGTCTACCAAGCCACCTAGTTCCTGGGATGCTCTGTGTTCTTAGAGCCAGAATGACAGGGGGGCCGCCACATCCGCCCAGCATTTTAGTGAGTTTAAGGCTCCAAACGCTGGTCCTCAGGCTAGTATGGCAAGTGCCTTATCCCCGGAGCCATCTCCCCAGCTCCAATACTTCTAATAATAGCAACCTCGAACCTCTTTACGCTGCAGTTTGGTCGAAATGCATTCTGGGTACTCTTCCTAGGCGACATACACCTACACTTCTTGGAAGGAATCAGGAACTTGGGCTACAGAATAGTGTTCACGAGTTCTTCTCTGTAATTTGCTTATGCCTCATCCTTCCTGCCTCATTTACACCTCCACATAAAACCTTCCTTGTTCTAGCAAAACAGTGCTCCCCCCCCCATAACTTTTTTCCACGGTCTTGCTGTTTTTTTGTTCATCCCCTGCATTCCAGTTTTTCCCTGTCCAAAGCTTCCCCGGGAGCAATACAGGTGAGTTTGCACCTGGGCCTGGAAGGCAAAGCCTCCCGGTTCATACTTCAGCACCCAGGACAGCACGCTGGTCCACCCTTCTGAACTTCATTACTGAATTGCAATATACTCAGGGAAGGAGATGGCTACTGTCATCCCCATGTGAGGTGCCACAGACTCCCAGATGAGCCGTGCTATAGAGGAAATCATTTTTTTTTTCCATCTCCGAATCTTCGTTAGATGCTTTTGGGAGTTCCATGGGAAACCTGTCATCTCTTGTCAGCAAGCCGCTAGAAAGATCCATTCTCATCTATACCATAAAATGGCGTTTAGACTTTTAACTTCTTTTCTTTAACTTACTTAAAGAAATTTTCATCATGCTCTTTCAGGCAGAGCTCCTGTAGGACAACCACTTCTAATCCCCTGCCACAGAAGGCTGCACAGGCTGCTTTTATGGAACTGAACAAAGTCCTGGCAGCGAAATCACAGTCAGACAAAGGCCGTGCTGCCCCTCACAGGCACTGAATAGCCTCTTTCCAAAAGAACGCCACTTTAAACAAAGCTTCCAAAACTTAATTAACTATAAATAAAGGGTCCAGGGTGGAGGGGGGGTGAGGTGAACATTGCCTAAATTATAACACATTCTCAAAACTGCGGGTTAATTATGATTAAGAACATATGAAGTCAAAATTTGGTTAACTTAATGTAAGAGAGAAAAATAGAGTGAGTTTGGGGAACTTTGATTTCATAACAGATCTTACTGCTTGGAATTCTAAATTATGCCCATTTCAAATTTCCACTAAATTAAGAATAACAGCCCAGAAGCATATCAACATAATCGCCTATGTTTCTCAAAGGTATTGGAATAAACATACATTTTTTCCCACATAGAGTGTTAGAGTTATGTCTCTTGAGTCAGAAATGTACATACATATAGAGCAAAAGCTAAAATGGTGTTTCAGTCTGTTTCATAACTTAGTAAAATATATCAGGCGCTCACAGCAACTGACCCACAAGGGAGATGGCTGGTGGGGGTGGACATCTGCTCGCAGGCAAAGATGCTCTGCACAGAAGACCGGACCATCTGGTCCATGAAGCCTTCAGGTCCTCAGCAGTCACTGAAGAGACAGAGGCTGCAGGGAGTGGACTCGTGAGCCTGTATCCACACCAGCCTCTACCCTTCACACCCACAAGTACCATTCACAGAAGCAGCAGGGAAAGCCACCGTGAGGAACTCTTTCCCCCAGGGATAGACTTCGCAACCACAGTAATCAGTCAGGAATGCAGCCCAGGGGGCAACCTCCAGGATCCTTTTATTCCACAGCAGCCCCAGGCCCTGCTATGCTCTGCCCACTGCCTGGAATACCTGATTCCTGGGACTCAGGAAAGAGAGACAGTCTGCCATCATTGGCCGCAGCACCAGTATGGACAAGAGCAGGTCCTGTCTGGCTGATGTATTTGCAAAGGGAAGAGGGCCACAGAAGCCCTCTGGAGTCTGCCTGGCACATGGAAACACAGAGCGCTTCCCAAGCCACCTCCCTCCAGCAGCCTCCTTGGCGAGACCGACACCCAGCATGCAGAGTCCTTCTTACCCGCATGCTGTGGCGCTTGAAGACATTGTGCCGGTGGAGAGGTGGGGTGTGCAGCGAGTTAACAGGAGATGGGTACTCCATAGGGCTGGTAAGTGTAGGAGAGCTGGCACACAGACCCTCAGGGACCTATTCATGAGAAGCAAAGAAGCACAAGGCACAGGAACAAGGCAAGAGGGTAGACAATTAGCTGCTACGAACAGGAGCACAAAAAAAGGACGAACGTGAACCATGGGAAGGAAGACTTGCTCCATGGCGGCGGATAAAGGACGGGGTGTGCTATTTTCCTGGTCCTGATGAAGAGGTGTGGCAGAGCAATGTGGCCTCTCATCTGCCAGACACTCCTCCTGCGCAGTGCTCTTCACACGGGGGGATGCTCACAGCCAACTCATCTTCTGAGACCAGGGGTGGGGCCTCAGGACCCTTTGCAAAGGGTTTGTTTCATAGTTGTGACATAGGTTATGATAAGTCTGTAGATAAATGAATGCACACGTGCGTGCGTGCACACACACACGTGGTTAGTCCTCAGTGTCCTAGGGATGTGTGGTTCCGGGATGTACCATAGATATGGAGTCCCTTAGTATAATGGTGTTATATTTGTCTATCTACAGCTGTCCTCCGATGTATTATAGAGCACTCTAGATTACTTATGATATTTAATACTATAGAAAGGCTATGTGAATGGCACACTATAGTGTTTAGGGAACAATGACAAGAAAAATCTGTACCTATTTCATGCAGATATGGGCTTTATTCTTTTCTTTTTTTCACATTTTCCATTATTGGTTGGTTGAACCCACAGGGTCAAAACCCAGAAGTGTGTGTGTGTGTGTGTGTGTGTGTGTGTGTGTGTGTGTGTGTGAATATGTCCTCTCTTTGTGTGTCTGGGGTATAATTATAATTATTTTGGTTAAAAACTTATTGTGCTTGAATTGTGTGCATTTGCATATTATTTGTATATGCATGTGCTCATATATTTGAATTATGCATGGAGGCCCTGGATTGATGTCAGGAATCATCCTTAATCACTATTCCACCTTATTCACTGAGGCATGGTCAAACTCAGAGCTTGTCTCAAAACCCTCCAGTTTGCTCTGGGAATTCCGCATCTCTGCCTTCTAAGACTGGAATTACAGACAGCCTCCATGTTCACCTGACATTTACGCGGGCTCCGAGGCTTCAGACTCCAACCCTCATGCCTTCCCAGCAAGTGCTTTAACCACAAAGCCACCTCTCCAGTCTAACAATAATTGCTTTAAATTTTTTCTTAAAACTTTGTGTGTGTGTGTCTATGTGTGTGTGTGTGCGCGCACGCGTGCACGCGCATGTGTGTAGTTACATGTGTACCATATAATGATTGTAGAGGTCAGAGGACAATTCTGGACATTGGATTTCTCCTTCCACCATGTTGGTTCTGGGGACCAAACTCAGGTCATCAGGTTTGGCAGCAGTGCCTTTACCCTCTGAACCATCTCACCAGCTCATATAGATATAGATATAGATGTATAGATATAGATATAGATAGATATGGCATGTTGTCACCTCCTACAAGACATGTCCATTTTCGGTTGGGCTTGTTTTTAACCCAGGGCCATCTCCCTGACAAGGAAATCATGGTTGGGGGCTCACTCCTCCTGTGTGGAGCATCAGCCGAGCTAACATTGATACTTGTTCCTTGGGATGCTCTGTTCTGAAGCCACAACTCTATGCTAGGGAAGGTAGGGACAGGAAAGGCAGGAGGCTGTGCGTATCTCACCCAGATGCAAGAGAGTGACACAGGGCAGGGGTACATGAGTCACACGCTACAGCCTTGGGCAGATTCAAGGCTGGCAATGATGAATGCAGACAGCTTAGATGGGCCCCCGCTCTCTTTTCACTGGCCACCTAGGTCCTGTCCAGAGCCTCTGCACAGAATCTTGGGAGACACTCAAGTTTACGGGACGTCATCCATCCCCAGCACCCTGGAATTCCTTCACAGAGGCTCTGTTCAGGGTAAGAGGTCAGGGAAGCCAGGGACACAGGAAGGCAGCTGCAGGCAGGCACAGGAAGCAGCAGACACTGCAGATGGCTGGACTGGGCTGCAGGCAGAACTTCTGGAAGAACTGAATTTCTGTTCTTTTGATATCAGTTGAAATTCTCTCTTGGCTACCAAGAAAGAGCCAACCCAGGCATCTCCATCCCCTAAGCAGGTGTTTGCTGCTGCACCCCAAAGGTGTAGGCATGGGACTTCAGGAAGGACCTTGAGGAGGGTGGAGTGCAAAGCTCCCCACTGTCTAGTTACACATTTACCTGGAACTGCAGCTTAGGAGCAAGGAGGTTGGTCTGCGGAGGGGGTCTATACTTGGGTCGGCTAGGCTAGAAAGAGAACACAGGGCGATGTCAGTCTAACTCTCAGCTTCAGCCAAAAGGATACACCAAAGCAACCATCAGGCCTGAGGCAGCTCTCCCTGTTTACCACGGAAAGACGAGAAGAGAACTACCCTTGAATTCACTTTGCAGCCATACACTGAGCATTAGTTACTTGGCTAGTGGTAGGCAGGAAAGAGGACAGCACATGCAGGAGAGACCACGAGAAAGGGCCTAGAACCAGACTGGGTACTTATATGGAGTCATCCTTTGCGCCCATTCCCAACTGCGCCTCTTTGTATACTGGCATCTTACCTCCCAGTGTGACAGTGTTATAAGGCACTGTCTTTGAGGGAGGAGTGAGGTCAGCCCATGATGGGATTCATGTACTAGAGACTAAAAGAGTCCTTCTCATTTTCTCTCATCTTCCCTGACAAGTGAGGCTATGGCAAGAACCATCTGAGAGCTAGGAAGGGACACCGTGACTGTTAATATTGATGGTCAATTTGACAGGTCCAGAATCCCCCAAAAGACAAGACTCTGGGTATGTCTTCTGGGGGAGGGGGGGTTCTATATTAAATTAACTGAGAGAAGATTCACTCTAGACATAGGGACATCATTCTGTGGGCTGGGATCTTGGACCACATAAAAAGGCAAAGTTACCTCATAGGCAGCATCCACCTCTCTGCTTCCTGACAGCAACTGTCATGTGACCTCAGACTGCCATGCCTTCCCTACTATTATAGACTCTAATCTCAAATGTAAAGTCCAAATAATTCCTTCCTTCCTTTGACTATTTTCGCTGGATGCCTCACCACAGCGATGAGGAAAACAGCAACCACAGACCCTCCCCAGAGACTAAGGCTGTGGACTTCCAAGTTCCTGATTCTGGGAGGGATGGATGTGTGTTATTCAAATCATTCTGCCTGTGGCATTCTGCTTTGTCAGCTCTAGCTAATACAGGATTGGTTTCTGGAAATCCAAGCATCTGGTGGTGGCTGGTAGGGTCCTGGATCCTGAGTCCAGGTTATCACTACAGGCTTGGACATAGAGCCTGTATCTCAGGAGCTCAGGCGATTCCCCTTCCTTGTTATACTGGGCTCTTGATCTGCCACCCCAGAAGCACACAGGCTGCCACAGGGAGCTCTAAAGGACAGCTCTTGAGGGCTGGAGAGATGGCTCAGTGGTTAAGAGCACTGCCTTCTCTTCGAAAGGTCCTGAGTTCAATTCCCAGCAACCACATGGTGGTTCACAACCATCTGTAATGAGATCTGGTGCCCTCTTCTGGCCTGAAGGCATACATGGAGGCAGAATATTGTATACATAATAATAAAGAAAACATTTTAAAAAATGGTTAAGGATAGCTCTTGATTCAGCTTCCCCATGGGCTGTGTGCTTGACTCAGCTCTCTCTTGCTGGGACACCTGTGGATGGTTGGTGGTTGGGTCCAGAGCTGAAAGAGGAGTACAGAAAAGCCAGCTCCTTGTGTTAGGAAAGGGCAGTTGGGCCACAAAGGGCTCTGCTGTGGCTGCAGGACTAACAAGACCCAGGCTTGACTTACCTTGGGTGGGGGTTCTTGAAAGGCAGTGGGCTCCAATATTTTGGGGGGTCTATAGCGAGCATTTCTTTCCTGCTCTATGGCGATGTCCTTCTCCATCTGATAAATGTCACTGTCAAGGAGTCCAGGCAGAGAGAGAGAAACAGGGTCAAAGGGGACACACTGAAGCCAGTAGAGGCTTAAATGAGAGCTACCAGATCCCACTTCCACCTACATGTTCCCCACTGAGAAGACTTGGGAGACCTCTCTGAGAGAGATTAGGATATGGATTTTGAGTTTACCCTTGCACCAAGGTTTGAGAGGATCACGTGAATGGACAATGGATAGAAATCCTTACAGAGCCAGCCCAACAGGTGGTAGAAGCTGGCTACAGAGCGACCTTCCCCACCTCCAGCCTTCCCGCATCTGCTATTGGCAACAAGCTCTGTGGATATTTCCAACGTCCCATCTGAATTTATGACCTGGGCCCGGATTTGCCATGGTGTTAGATACTCCCTGTCTTCCTCTGTAGCACACTCTGGGGCTGCAGTCCTCTCAGCTATCATGAAGTCCTGCCTTTCTCTCCTAGTGAAGTGCTTCTCATCCCAGAGACCCTTAGAATCACTGCATGATCTTCAAGTCCATGTGCTCAAAGGAACACTAAGTATTACATATTGTCAAATGTATACCATGTGGTATGTGCCTTCAAATTTACACACACACACACACACACACACACACACACACACACACTGTGTCCATATGTGTCCATAGCCTACTATGTATTTCATCAATTAGAAGATTCTGAAAGTTCACTAAGGTTTTGTGCAAAGTTCTCAAAGCTTGACACAAGACTGGGGAGTGCTAATTGGACCCTTTCTGAACCTGGAGGAAGGTCCACCATGTTGTGCCTGAAGGAGGCATCTGAGCTCTTCTAGGCTCCCAGTCTCTTCAAGTAGTGGGAGTGAGTGTCTACCCGGAGACAGGCAATGACCAAGACTCTCTGTGGTTCTCAAGACCCCACCTTTTCCCACCCCAGACCTTCTGTCTTTTCAGATTATATCTTTCAATTAATTTGGCTTTCTAAATCTTCCTTGGGAAGGACCCACAGCTGGTTCAGAACTATTCAGGAGCATCATGGAGGGAGGAGGCAGCAGATAGGTGTTCTAAGATTATGGTTTCACAGATCGTGTTAGAGACTTCGTGGCACAAACAAATGCAGGCTCATTCTCACCTGGGCATTCTTAAGTCTCTCCCTTCGGCCTCCCATCAGATTTTTAAATAAAAATATTTGTGCTGAGAATGATCTTGACCCTACTGTCTATATTTTACAAGTGTTGGGATTATAAGCACGCACTGCCTTGTCTTGCCTGTCGCTTATTTTCTTACCCTCATATAAAATCATTTGAGTTGGGAGTGTAGTTCAGTGGTAGAACTCTTGCATAACATTCGCCAAACACTGGGCTTGAACCCAATACACACTTACTCATACACACACACACACACACACACACACACACACACACAATGTTTGCTACATTATCTAAGATCATTAATCAAGCTTCCCTATGACAAAGGTCAGCAAATGGTGGCCACAGCTAAGCCTGCCCTCCTACCTATTTTTTGCATGGTCTCAAATTAATAATGGCCACCATGTTTTTTCATGATTGAATTTTGTAAAATTTATGACATGTAAAAGTATTGCCAAGTTTGGGTGTATGCAGATGTAATTTTATCAGAGACAGCCAGCTTCTTCCTCGAGCAGTGCTTCTGACTGCAATGGTAGAGACAAGTGGTTGCAACAGAGACTTTCACAGACTGCAAAGTCCCAAATATTTACTATCTGGGTCCTTAAAGGAAGTGTGCTGATCCCCACCCTAAAGGAAACCAAAACAAGTTGGGCCACTCATGAGTTGCAAGCAGAAACCCTGAACCTCTAAGAAGAGGGGAACCCTGAACCCCCAAGATAGATGACATCCTCCCACTAGTGACCCCCCGGCACTGGAGAAACAGCAGCTGGGCACTGAAAAGAAGCCAAGCCTTAGGCCACTGATGCCCAAACAAAACAGGCAGGCAACTCCTGGGGCACAGTCTTAATAACAGGTCAAAAGTACCCCTCTCTCTCATGACTGGGAAGGAATATGGAGTGGAGAGGAGAACAAGAAAGGTCATGGTCACGAGCAGTCTGCTCCATGAGGGATCTGAGTGAGCAAGGCTTCCCCACGCTGGCCTCATCTCTGAGCTTGCATGGGGCAGTGAACTTGGTCTCAACTTTCTGTCCTCCAACACTTTCTGGTACCCACCACACTTCTATTAAAAGAGAGGGCACCTACCCTGCAGTAATCAGGAGGGCATTCTACCTGTCACCACTAGGGGGTCAAGTCACCAGCTTTAACCTGAATTCTCCTGGCTGACAAGGGGGAACAAGGGCGCCCACTGCACAAGGCTAGAGGCTACAGCCCCATGTAACGTTGAAGGGCAGAAAGCCTCAGCCTCCACCCATAGCTCCACACCCTATGCTCACCTGAGACTGCACACGAGCTCCGTGAAGCGGGGCCGGTCGCTGGGGTCATAGTCCCAGCAGCGGGTCATGAGCGTGTAAAGGACAGGTGGACAGAGGTCGGGCTTGGGCAGCCTGTCCCCTTTCTCCAGCACCCCGATGACATCCTTGTTTTCAAGCCAGAAGAAAGGCTGCTTCCCAAAGCTGAGGATCTCCCACATACACACAGCTGAGAGCAGAGGGGGACGGCTCAGGGGAGGGGTCAGCTTGCCCTCCCCAGGGATAACTGCAGCCATTGAGATTGGTCCCCGCTGGAGGAGAAGCATTCTCCTCTGAGGGCTTGTCCACCGCAATGATCCACCCCAGACATCCATAGCCTATACTTGTAGTAAATGAACCGTGGTCTACTCCCAAGAACCTTCCACATGGAGTTACTAGGGTTCTGGGGATCCAGAAGAGGGCATATCTGGATTGTCAGAACTTTCTCATAGTGAAGTTATAAACTTAGTACAGACTCGTGTTGCCTGTGTGATCTTGGGCACACCCCCGACTCAGCTAAGTCTTAATTTCCTCAGGGGGAAGATGGGAAGGACAATGAGTGTCCCAGAAACAGCGGCAGGGCCAGTGGATCTTATACAGTGCGCTGTGTCCATCAGACCCAGCAGGGCCTTCTCTCTCCTTGGACATCTTCATCAGAAGAAACTGGCCAGTTTTCTTTGAATATCCCTTGAAGCTTTTCCCACATAGTCCTTAGGCATGGCAAGTGTAGTACTTGCTTGCCACGTGCGTTTACAAGGGAGATAAGCCCAGTTTGGCTCAACCAGGCCTCAGCCCTGTCTCTTCTGCTCTCCACTGACACTCTACCTTTGGGACTTCTCAGTGCCCCTGGGACCTGAAGGACACGTGTAAGACCTTCGTTCCCTGTGCTGTCCTCCTGCCCAGGTCACAGACAGGAGAATCATCACTTTTCTGGGTCCCCCCCGAATCACCACTCACCAAACATCCAGACATCACTGGCGGTGGTGAAGCGGCGAAAGTTGATGGACTCGGGGGACATCCATTTGATGGGGAGACGGGTCACAGAGGCTTTGCATGGACAAAGGGGTTTGCAGGAATTATTTAAGGACAAGAGATCTAAAATTGCATTTCTGCTCTCCCGAGACCACTAACCTAGGCTGCCTGAACCTCAGGCTTCCTTGCTCTGGGATTCTGAATTCTACGAACCATCCTGGTACCTGGGAAGCTCTCACCTTTGTAATAGTCCTCATCCTCGATGTACCGGGAGAGCCCAAAGTCCCCCAGCTTCACACACTCAGGGGAGGCCACCAGGATGTTCCGGACAGCAATGTCCCTGAAAGAAGGATTGAAGATTAGCGTGAGGCCCTGCCTTGGGACCCTGGTACAAGCGAGGAGAACCAAGCATCTGCCGGAAGGAACATCTCAGCAGGTTTCAGACAGGAAGAGAAACATAACTCCCGAAACTCCTAGGCGTCTGGCTCTGCTTGAGGAGTGCCTGTTGACACCGGCCACTTTAGAGTCACTACCAACCCCAAAGGCCCCACTTGCTTCTCACAGGCCATGCCACTTCCTGCTGCTTCTGCTACAGAAAAGATGGTTTTTTTAAAACACCCAACTTCAGCTAAATAAAGGAAATGACGCTAAGAGCACACAGCCTTGGCCCCCAGGCCATGTGCATCTCACATTTGACCTTCCTGCTTTGGAATGTGAGTTTTCCAAAGGGAAACATTCTTATTTCTCTTGACCATGGCTTTCTCCTATGTTCTAGAACACAGGCTGGTGCCGAGTGGATGCTCCACGGGACTCACTGGAGGCACGAGGGAATGTTTGTTTGGATCTCCTACATGGCCTGACACAGGCTCAGACTCAAAATCACACAGGCCTTGATGGTGGCATGCCGGACACCTTGGGGTGTTGAGTCTCCTTGGGGGCTCACAGTATCAAGAGAATAAGAATGAAGTCAGGTGGTGAGTCGGGAGGAGCCAACTACAGTCATAGTTCAAGCGGCTGGGGGGTGGAGGGGGTGGGGGTATTCTGGAATGAGGGTGGAGAGTGACAGACTCTCTGATGTTCCAGACACTTCTCCAGCCCCCTTCCTTCTTCCTAAGCCATGTGTCACCCAGTGGGCAAAGGGGAGGAGATGGAGCTCTGGGCAAGAGGGCAGCCATCCCCCGGCCCTCGCCAGAAGACACAAAGCTCCGGTGGGACCCTAGGGTAGGTGAGGAAATGTTCCATGGAGACTACCCACATGCTGAGGGCTGAGAGTATGCTCGGTTGCAGGCACAGGCCACGCTGTCTCTCGCGGTCCCTACCTGTGTACACAGTTGATGCTCTCCAGATAGGCCATGGCTTTGCACACTTGTAGAGAGTACAGGACCAGAGTGGGTACCTTCAGGGAGTTCTTATTTCGCTCCAGGTAGTGGCCCAGCTGCAGGAAGGGAGACCTGGCATCAGAACCACTCATTCTACCGCAGCATGGCACCAAGGCACCGGGCTGCCAGGAGCCAGTGACCCCTCCTTTCCATTAGGGGGGCAAAGGTAAAGGTGGCAATATGTTTTGGCAATTTCCTCTACCTAGCAGCTAAATATGGAAGGCAGGAAGCTGTGACGATGTCTCCCGTGACCTGCTCAACTGCAGCCCGGTTGTCACGTGGGGTTCCTCCTCCTCCCCTTGAGCTCACCTCCCCATAAGGATACAGTTCCATGATAATCCACGTGGGCTCCTCTTCAATGATGCCCATGAGCTTCACGATGTGAGGGTGGTCAAGTTTCTTCATGATCACTGCATGGGGCAAGGGGAGGTAGAGCAGGTCAAAGGTCATACAGAAAGTATTTGGTTTTCCTTCCTTGGTGCTGAGGATCAAACAGGGCCTCATGTATACCAGGCAAGTGTTCTACCACTGAGCTACACACCCGTCCCTGCCATACGAGAGAAAGGCAGTTTCCTGCCCCAGCTGCAAAGTATGCACCAAGAATTCTCTTATGATCAGGAGGGGAGATGGGTTCCCATTACTGTTCACACCCTCTCCTTCCCAGCCTCCAGGGCCCCTCATCCTTGAGGGCTGGAGCATCTCAGGGGCCCCTCCCCAGGGGACGCCTACCTGCCTCGCTCATGAACTTCTCCTTGTTGTCCTGGGTGCAGTCTTTCTTGCAGGTCTTGACGGCCACATTAATTTTTTCTCCTTTCTGCAATAGGAGCATATGGTCAAGGGCTCTGCCACGTTTAGAGCGAGTGTCCTTTCCCTATCCTCAGCATGACCGATGCGGCACTGGCTACCACCCTAGGGAAGGCAGATGGTGTAGCCCTTCCATGGCACCTCACCCCTGCCTACCCCACACCCCATTTTTGTATCTTTGCTCAAGCACTCCTCCTCTTTCCCTTCCTTCTGGGTCATTCTGTGTCAGAGCTAGAAAGGGCTTCAGAGACCATAAAGCTCAGTCCCTGTGTACAGATGAGGATACACAGTCACGTGATCTGTCCAAGGCCAGCAGGTATACGACAGAACACACGGGCTCCTTCAGAAGAAAGAAGGGCCTCCTTCTCTGTCCTTACTGTTGGCTTTCAACCATACTGCTCCCCTTGGGCTCTGCCTTCTCCAGCCTGCTGAAGTATAGCCACATAGGCAAGGCTCACCCAGGCTTCAGTGACCTGGACGCCAAGTCCTGCTGGAGCCACGCAGGCCCTGATCTAACTGCATCTTACCCTATTTCCCCTTCTGCATTCTCCCATCAGCCTCAGAGCCCACTGTGTTTCCACCCCTAGGATGCTGCTCCCCAATCTTGGGAATGACTTTTCACTCCCTGGGTGCTCCAGATACAGTCCTGGGCCATGTGGATGAGGCCCCACTGTGTATCAGACAGAGGTGAAAGAGGACCCACTGTGCATCAGCTGTGAATGAGGACCCACTGTGTGTCAGCTGTGAATGAGGACCCACTGTGTGTCGGCTGTGAAAGAGGACCCACTGTGCGTCAGCTGTGAATGAGGACCCACTGTGCATCAGCTGTGAATGAGGATCCACTGTGTGTCGGCTGTGAAAGAGGACCCACTGTGTGTCAGTCACCTTCAACCTCTCACCCAGCTCCTCTCTCACCCTTCAGACAGACAGATGAGGGATGCCAGGAAAGAGCCTGGGACTCACGTGATTCGTGTAGACCCCTTCATAGACCTCCCCAAAGAAGCCTTCACCAAGAATACGATTAAGAACCACATCTTCACGGGAAACACCATACTGTGGACCTGCATAGAGGGAGAAAATAGGGGTGGGGGATCCCAGAATCCTAAGTCCAGCTGGCCTCCCCAGGGAGCTTTGCAATGTGCAAACAGCAAAGATCTAAGGACTTGACTGAAAAATGACATCTAAATTGTCCCATTGTCTCAGATCCAGGGATATGTATCACCCTGCTCCCTGCTCCCTGGATTCACATTTTTAAGGCCCCCACTGAGCTACACAGGTCCACGTTAGGCTGATCTGCATAGAATCTCAGTTTTCAAACCAAGGGTCCCTCGGGTCTTCCCTGACAGAGCACATGCAGATGAGGATGAAGGTTCATCCCAGAAGTCCTTGTGATGTCACCTCCTGGGGCCCCGACTATGGTCACAGTGGTGGTAGGGTAACCATCCTCTTTAAGAACCCGGAACCTACCTCCTGGCCTTCGCAGCGTCTCATCGGGAATCTCTGCATAGATGTCTGATTCTGTAACGACAGAAAGGGGCCCGGCCCATGGGCCCAGTGTTTTTATTGAGCACAGCCAGGAACTAAGCCATGACTCCTACTTGGAAGCCAGGACAGGCAAAGGAGTGAGTAAAGGTGGGCCATGCAGGAGAGGCCAGGCTCTTGTACCAGGAGTCAAGGAAGACACCTCAGTTTGAAGCAATGCACACTCTCTGTTTTGCCAGTTTCAAGTAATGCATTACCCCTTTGACCTTATTATTAACTTGATGTTTTCACCTCTCCCAAATCCATATGCTGCAGCCCTATCCTATGGTACGATGGCTGGCGTGGGTCTCTGGGAAGTGATGAGAGTTAGGTGATGTCATGAGGAGGGGACTCCTATTACAAATTAGTGTTCTTAGAAGAAGAAGTGCTAGAGTTTGCTCTCTCTACCATGTGACCACACAGCAAGGAGGCACACACAGAAGAGAGACCCCACGAGACAGAATCTACAGAGGCCAGCCCTGCCAGCCCTCCAAAGCTGAGAGAAATAAATGACTGGTTTTAAGTCATTCAATCTATTGCATTATGTTTGTACCATGAGAGCTGACCAAGATCAACACAGTACTTTCGTAGGAACTATTCTGCTACGCAGTGGTGGCTCATGCCTTTCATACCAACACTCGGGAGGTAGAGGTGGGTGGATCTCTAAGTTCGAGGCCAGCTGCTAATGGTATTTTGAGCATCATTGAGAAATGATCGGGAAGGTAGTTCCCTGTGACTTGCAGAGAAGGCTTGGTAACATCAGGAGAGGAAGCAGAGGCGAGGAGGAAGCATGAGGAAGGGGCAGAGGCCAAGGTTACAGAGAGCATGCTTACCTATGCTACAACTCTCTGAGAGCTGGGACCGCCGAGCCTCCAGGTTTCTATAGTAGAAGAAGGTCAAAGGGCAGGTTGACCTCAGAGCCCTGCAACATTCCCCTCAGGCAGCCTCACTCTGCCTCCGTCCACCCACCCAGCTCTGGCTGGATCTGGAAAAGCAGCCGACCTGGCTGTCAGTGAGTTGGGAGTATAGCCCAGGACTCCAAAAAGCAAGAGTGGAAGGAAAGACAGAAGCTGACATCTCAAGACAGCATCAGGTGGAACAGGGACTAGCCCCACGCTTGTGTACGGAGAAGGAACACACACCACACTGGAGTGCCGAGACTCCAGTGTTCTCTTAGGAACAAGGGAGGTGGGGCTTCACCACGCTCTTTCAGGGCTAGCCTAGGGTCTGAGCTTAGGTCTCTACCCTGGCAACCCTCTCATACTCACAGCGTGGGGATCTGAGGCAGGCTGTTTCTTTTCTCACCATCTAGGAGAAAAATAGAGGAAGGGAGGCTTGGAACCAGGGACGTATGGGCCTGAATGGATGGTGGATGGGGTGCTGCTTCCAAGGCTGCACGACAGCACCGTAGTGGAAACGACTTGGGCTGGAACTAGAACCCTCCTTGTAAACTTCCTCCTGCCAGTATCACATGCTCCAGCCTTGCCCATTTCCTGAGCAGTCCCCAATCAGGGTCATGCAGAACAGAACAGTCATAAGCTAGCCAAGGCTCCTATACGCCAGCAGCGGCTGATGCAGCGCCTCCAGAAGTTACTTCCGGCTGCTGGCCACAGAGAACTGACTCGGTAGCACCTCCCCACCCTCCCAAAATCTTTGCTTCCACTCAAGGGCAAACGCCTGCCCTTCCCTCCGCTGTCTTCTGCTGGGCTATTCTATGTCCAGAGAGAAACCTACCTTTCTTGGCATTCATGATAAGAGAACCTTTGTGTTCTCCCTGCAGCCTGCAGTAGCCGTCTATGAGGTCAGCCATGTTTTCAGCCTCTGCCAGGGACGAAGTTTTGATGGACAGGGACTGTGGAGAAGAGGCCAGCCACCGGTGAGAAAGAAGAGCCTCCGCTACAGTCCATCCCACAAGGAGGAAGAAGAGGTTACAGGATCTGACCCTACCTCAGTGGGATTCCGCCCACACCTTTCCGGAGTTTTGTGTGTGCGTTGTTAGAGATAGCCACCAGGGGGCACACTGGCCATCCCTTCTGCTGGCTACCCAGGGCTCTTAGCTGCAAAGCTAGTTCTCGGTCCCTCTTCTGATCTCTGAGTAGGCAGCACAATGCCTTGTGTCTGGGGAGTGCTCAGTTTGTATGGGCAAAAACTAAGAAGTGGGAAGTGGGTAGGATTGGGGGCTCAACACAGACTGGTGAATGGAGAGAGACGAGTGTTTGGTGGTCTGAGGTCTCTCCTGTATTTCTACCTACAAATAAACCCCAGGTTCCTCAGGTCTTGATGTCTAAACCATTGCTAATTTGTTAAATGTTCAACTTCTGCTGTGTTCCTTATTTTCACTCACCTCTACCTAAAGCCTTTTCTACTACTTTCTTGATAAAGACATAAGTTTCTTATTTCCTTAAATCTTGTCACTATCATAGAACCTTGTTTGCATACTGGGTAGAGTTTTAGTTTGGTTTATACTGACTTCCTTATTAGGCGGTGGAGAAGAGAGGCCACCAAGTTGTCACTGTGTGAACATGGAGGTCAGAGGAAAAGCCACACAAGTCATTTCTCTCCTTCCACTATATGGGCTGGGGCCGGGGGATTGAACTTAAATTATTGGGTTGGTGGTAGGTGCCTTTATCTTGCCAGGCAAGGGTACAGTTTTCTTAACAAGACCCTTCAACAGAAAACCCCTAGTCCCTGTTGTACTCAGAGAGGCCAGATTGAATAAATTTCAACCACAGAACTCCCAGGTCCCCCAGAGAAGCTCACCTGGGGGGCGCCCTCGATGCCCAGTTGCAAGACCGCCTGGCCCTCTTCCAATGGGAGGCACCTGATGGACTTGATCTGCTTGAACTCAGCCAGGCAGGTAGGCTGTGAAAGAGGCAGGGAGAAACTGAAGGCCATTCAACCCCAGGATCTGACCAAGGGAACTGGTCAGGATGGGGGTGAGGAAGGATGAGGGGTGGGGAGTGGGCACTCTCTTTTGAGGATGGAGAGAATAAGGCTCGAAGGTCCCTCTCAGATGGCAGAAGAAGAGAGGGAGGTCCTCTTGTTATGCTCATGTGTCAAGTCGGCGGTAGAGCCGGAACTGGACCCGGGTCCCTAGGGAGTCCTGGGAGAGGCTCTGCCTTGTGCACTACAAGAATGGCAATGGCCTTCCTTTGCTCCTCACCCCACTTCCTGCAGCAGCGGCAACATGGCCAATAATGAACCATCTGGCACATGCTGCTAGCCCCAGATCCTCTCAGCAAATGTACACCAAGGGCCTGGCCTTATTAAGACTCTGCCCTGAGCAATGGGGAATGGGGGAGAAGAGCTGATGGGGAGACCGGAGGGTGGGCAGGGAAGAGGAAAAGACCTCTGGGCTGGAGCTACGTGAGACTTGCTCTCCGGCCCTCTCTACCTTTGTATCTTGACTTGTCAGCTGACGGATGCCTCTAGGGCCAATGACCAGGTCCACGGTAATGTTCCATCCTTGCTGGAATAATAGGAAAAAGGGGTCTGTTTCCTGTGCCACCTACCCACTTTCAGAAACTTAAAAAAAAAATCATATTAAGGTAGACTCAATACCGCCATCTCTCCCTTCCCTCCATCTTAAACCCCACCATACAGTTCACCTCTTCCCATCACTTTTCTCTCCCTACCACTTTCCTCCCTCCCCCACATTGGCCCCTTGGAGTCCTATCCCAGAGGCTTGGAGGTCAGGCAGCGTGAGGTTAAGAAGAAAAGGCCATTACAATGAGCTCGCAGCGATAGGTCTCTTGGTCGATGTTAGCAAAGCCTGCCAGGGTATTGAAGAACTTCATGACGCATTCTTCCTCCCGGAGTGAGGCATACTGCTGGAAGGTCTGCTGGATCATCTTCCGGAACTGCTTCGGCTGGAAGGGGTTGGGCAGTGCTGAGTCAGTTCAGGTTTCTGCCTTAGGACTTAGGGAGAGGCTGCCCGTTGCTGCAGCACGGCTTGCAGGGTCCCCACCATGACAGAAGCCCCAGATGTGTTCCCTAAAGCCCACAACTGTCTACAGAAGTTCACCCTCACCCTGGGAGGGAAGGCAGGAGACATGGAATCTTAGGACCCAGGTCATAAAATGAATCAAGCCACCGAGGCAGTCTTGAGCCAGGTGTATCTCATCCTGATTCCTGGAGAGCCTACCACACACACACATCAGCTGTCTTATGTCTGGTAGCCTAAGGCCATTGGTTCTCTACTCCCGTCACTACAGCTCTTATCCCAGGACACACACTGAGCAGGGCTTACCAGGCTCCTTGCCCTCTGCTTCCCTCACCTTTAAGTTTTCCTGCATCTGCTTCGGGAAAAACAGGTCCAAACCCACTTCTTTTCTGAAAGAAGGGAAAACAGAAGCTGCGTTTGACAGACACACTGGACTTCTGGCGAACCAGAAGGAGTTAAGAAGGCTTTGGAGTCTAAGGAAGTGGGCCCTAGGGCCCTGGGCTAGAGAGGTGGACAGGTGGACAGGACAGCAGGAAACTGGGGGAAGGGTGGGGGAGGCCATGCCCAACATGGAACTTACTCCAGGAGTTCAAAGTTGGACTTCTTGTCCAATGCATTGTGAGGCATGTCCTTGAAGAATCTCCTGTGGAGAGAGACAAAGATAGCCTAGAGAAGAAGGGCAGGTAGCTGGAGAGGGAAGCCCTCTGAGTAGGGCCTCCAGTGCCCATATGCTGGCCTGTAAGCAACTTTTTCTACCAGATAGCGGGACCACAGGGGTGGAGGTGGGGGGGGGGGGCAGATTCAAAGAGCAATAAAACCAGATATTTATGAAACTGTCAGGAAAGAGGAAGCCAGCGAATTTCATTCCTGGAAGACTCTAGCCTTTGCTTTGGGGCTTGGATTTCACAGTTGTACAACCAAGAGAGAAAATAGCTCTATCAGCATCAGTAGAGACAACCAAGCCTTGGGCTCTGAGGGCAACGGCACTTGCCACCAAGCCTGAGGACACACGGGATAGAAGGAGAGAACTGACTCCAATAAGTTGACCTCTTATTCCCACCACACACACGCATGTGTACATAGGAAATGTCTAAAAGCCATAATCCACAGCAGCTTTCAGCCCAGGGACATCATCCCCCAATGTGGGTGTGTGTATGTTTGCATTTCCATCTAGATAATTAACTGTCGTACATATAAAAGTTTAGAATTCACAAGAAAAAAATGAAAATAATAATTCTATTGCCAGGTACTGTAAAATATTTCCCATCTTTAAGTCATGCATCTATACCATAATAGACGCTATATGACTATATGAGGTAACGAGGACTACGCTATAAACAATAATGTGGAATATGATAGTATAAATTATAATAATAGCTTATTTGTAGCAATTGTGGTTTTAATGTGAGATGAAATAGACAGTGCCCCCAAGTACACCGGACTTCCTACACCATCAAGGTCACTGTGACTAGTAATCAATCATCAGCTATTGTAGACACTGCCCTGCTCTTGGTCTTCTATTAAAGTCCCTCAGGGTCCCTTTAGTGCAGATGGTCACAGGTACCTGGCGATCCTTCTGCACTAACACTGCGAGCAGACAGGTGTGTGGGAACACAAAACGGCCGCCCCAGCTCACGGGGACACAGACATGCTCTAGCTTAGCTTCCATTTTATTTATCTAGGATCTGTGTCTCCGTGTGTGCTGGCGCATGCATGCATGCCCTCTGCTGCCTGTGGAGGCCAGAATAGGGTGCCAGATGCCTTTGAACTAGAGTTCCAGGTCTTCGTGGGGGACTCGGTACGGGCGCAAATGGCTGAATTTCATTCTTTGATAGAATAGTAAGCACTCCCAACTCCTGAGACATCTCTCCAGACCGTACAGTGTTTCTTGGAAGATGTACACAAGGCTGTGTAAAAACTCAGGACCCCATGTATTCCCACACCCTGGCTAAAGAAAGAACACTACACCATGAATCATAGGAGAGAATGCACCCCACCCCCAACATGCAACATGGGTTGCTCAATCCTTACTCAGTAACTTGGAATATACTCTCAAACATACTATAAAGTCATAGAAATGGTTACCTCTTGAATATTAACAGTAATTTTAGAAAACCAAATGCATTGAAAACCTTCTGGATAGAATTGCCTCTTGCTGAGGCCATCCCAGGTTAAGTGAATTTCAGGTACTTTTAGGGAGCTTTTTTCTTTTCCATTCCTGCATGTTCTTAGCATTCCATAGTAAATTAGCATTACTTGTTCACATGGAAAAAATTAAGGTAGTAAGTATCATAAGACCAGGGGCTATGTAAACCTCCCAAGGTCATGGTCTTGAGAGGAAGTCTGCCCACCATTACATATGGACTTCATGGATTGCCCTATTTCTTCCCCTTAGTGATACCCTGGGGCAATGAACACTAAGATCCACCCCTTTCTTAGATGTCAGATATCTGAAGGAAATGCTTTTCTATGAACTTCACCAAACGGTCATTTACACTTCCCTCCCACCTTACACACACACACACACACACACACACACACACACACACACACGGCCATTACATGCATTTGTTTTCACTGCTTGCCATAGAAGAATAAAAGTGACACAGATTGAAAAAGAGTGAGGGGAACGAGCCCATGGTGAGAGAGGCTCAGTGTGGCAGGAGCCTCACACCGGCCATGTTTAAAATGCCTCGGGTGGAATGGAGTAGAGAAGAAAATTAAAACTCTCTTATTTTTTTTATTCAATCAAGAAGGGGCACATTTGACTGAGTATAGTGTGGCCAGGACAATTCATGACTGCCTGGGGAATACCACTGAATTCTAGTTAACAACAGTGGAATAAACCTCCATCCTACCTTCTTCCAAGCAGAGAGAAGAGGTAGAAAGTCTTAAACCATATCAAATGTCTGGAAGCCAGGAAATGAAACAAAGAAATAAGGTTACACCTGGAATCTTAGCATGTAGCAGGAGGATCGAAAGTCTGAGGCTAGCCTGGACCATAGAGTGTGTTCCAGGTAAGGCTGGGGTACACAGTGAGTCCTTGCCTCAAAACTAAACTAAACTAAACTAAACTAAACTAAACTAAACTAAAACCTGTAGTTGTGTTGTATATGCTTAATTAACCAAACAAATTCCTTGCCTGGGCCTAAGTGCCCTCAATGGGGGCAACTTGACACTATTCCCTCCCTCCCCCAGCCTGAAATACTTATCTATATCTGGAGGTGCTTTCGATTGCTGCACGTGGTGCTGACAGCATCTAGATATGTGTGCTACAGCTTGTACACATGGAGACCTCACTGTGACAAGAAATCACCCAGCCCTAAGTGTCCCTAAATGAGCACTTAGAAAATGAAGAACCATGGCTCTTTCCCTCCCCCACTTCTCTCTTTGGGTTTGGATAGAGCAGTGCCTGGAAAGGTGGTGAGCCTATGTAGGGCAGGTCTGAAGGCTTAGAAATCACAGGATGACTGGGTAGCAGGAGGAACTTCAACTATGAGATATAACGGGCCTGTCCAGGGTGACTCCACCCTCCACCTAAGTGTCCCTGTGGTTAAGTTCTCTAAGGTCAATAGTGGAGGCTTTAAAAGTTGTGTGCCTGAGATAATGCACACACTGGCTTGCTTCACAGAGATGTGTTCTAATGGTACAGACATTGACTGTCAAGGAACCAACAAAGAGGATTTTAGTTCTATCTGAGATACCGTTGTGGTGGTTGGAATGAGAACGGCTCCCATAGGCCCATATGTTTGAATACTTGGCCCCCAGTTGGTGGAACTGTTTGGGGAGGATTGGGAGGTGTGGTTTTGTTGGAGGAGGTGCGTCACTGGGGGCAGGCTTTGAGGTTTCGAAAGACTCTCATCATTCCCAGTGTTCTATCTGCCTTGTGACTGTGGATCAAGATGTGTGAGTTCTCAGCTGTTCCTTCATTCTGCCATCATGGACTTAGCTGTAAGCCCTCTGAAACTGTTAACTCAAATTAAATGCTTTATTTTATAAGTTGCCTTGATCATGGTGTTTCATCACAGAAGCAATTAAAAAAGACTAAGTCAAACTAAGTTGGTACCAGGAGTGGAGTATTGTTATGACAGGCCCAGGTATGCTGTTTTCAAAGGAATGTGGAAGACTTTAGAACTTCGAACTAGGAAAGCAGTTTCATGCTTTAAGTGAAACTTCCCAGGCCATTCTAGTAGGAGCTTGGAAGACAATAGCCCTGAGAGCATTGTGGCCTAGGGAGGACCACCAGCACAAGAGGTGTCAGAGGAGAACAATATTGGGGATGTAGCTAGAGACCACTCTTGTGATAGCTTGACAAAAAAATAAGACTGCTTTCTTCCCTTGACCTAGGAATCTGCCTGAGGTTAAATTGAAAAGTATTGGATTAGTCTCCTTGGTAGAGGAGATTCCAAGATAGCCTAATATTGACTCTGCCACATGGTTATTAGTAAGGACTTGCATGCCGGTCTACAATGAAAAGGAGCAAGCATGACAAAAAGAAATACACACACATAGTTTAAAGAGAAAAAGAGGACTAGGAAATTTAATGTTGGAGTCAAGGCTTGTCCTAAAAGAGATAAGAAGAGGCTTGACATGAACCAAAATAAAGAGAGGATGCTTTCCAGCAAGACCCTACACAGTTCAGTGATGTAGGAAGGTCATCTGTCTATGTGTTACTTTCATTGGTTAATAAAGAAACTGCCTTGGCCTTTTGATAGGCCAGCCCTTAGGTGGGTGGAGTAGACAGATGGGAATTCTGGGAGGAAGAAAGCAGGGTCAAGCAGACGCCATGACTCTCCTCTCCGAGATGGACGCTGGTTAGACTCATGCCGGTAAGCCACAGTCACGTGGCAATACAGATATTAGAAATGGGTTAGATCAATATGTGATAGTTAGCCAATAAGGGACTGGAGATAATGGGCTAGGTAGTGTTTAAATGAATACAATTTGTGTGTTGTTATTTTGGGTGTTAAGCTAGCCATGCAGAAGCCGGGTGGGACGAAAAGCAGGCCTGCTTGCCTCATCACTACAGTTCAGCTTCCATCTCATAAAAAGAAAAGGTCAGAGGACTTTTCTGCTACTAAAAAGCAACAACAAAGAAAATCTTTTGCAAATGTGATTCAAGGCGCCAGGCTCTATCCACATGGGAAGTCGAACTTGGCAGTGATGTCACATGATCCTGGATCCAGAGTCATGGAGGATACATGTGTAAAGCGGCCATGGAATCTTGCTCCATGGTTAAGGAAAGCCACTGAGGTCAGGTGTGTCTCATGGGAGTTCCTGCATGGAGGCCACTGCATGAGGCTATGAAAGTGAAGCCTGGATTGCTCTGGAGATCACAACATGTAGGAGATTTGAGAGCCATGAGACTCTCTTAGGGAAAGAGCGACATACAGGGAGTGGAAACAACCCAAGAGAGCATGTTGTAGTCAGCAAATCCAGAGGGGTAAAGGCATCTAAGCCCTCTGACATTAGACACAGAGCAACAGGATTTGGAATTTTCCCTTCTAGTTTTCAGTCTTGCTTTGATCCAGTATTTTCTCACTGTGCCCTCTTCCCTTCCTTTTGGAATGGTAATGTATATTCAGCTCCATTATATGTCAGAAGTATATAATTGCTTTTGTATGTTATATGTGGTTACAGTTAAGAGAGTGCCTTGGGTCTCCAAAGAATCTGGACTTTTAAAACTGTGTTGAGACTGTGATAGATTATGAGGATTTTTGAAGTTAGATTAAACACATTTTGCACTGTGGTGTGACCACAAGCCTAAGGGGGCCAGGAAGAGGAGTGTGGGGTTTTGAATGAGAATGGTCCCCATGGGCTCATATGTTTGAATGGTCTCCAGTTGGTGGAACTGTTTGGGAAGCATTAGGAGCTGTGGCTTTGTTGGATGAGGTGTGTCACTAGGGATGGGATTTGAGATTGCAAAGCATACAAAAAAAAAAAACAAAAAAAAAAAAACAAAAACTAAGACACCAAGTCATTGAAGCTTTTCCTTGCCAGTGAACACAGAGCCGACCTCAAGTGAAGGGTTTGACAGATGCCACAGTTTAACCTGTGGGACAATGCATGAGCCAAGGGAAGTGGCTAGAAAAGGCTTCAAGATGGAGAGACTCTTGGGCTGACTCATCATGGAGTCAGAGTGACCATTTCCTTAAACAGATGCTTCCTAGACCTGCTTTAAGATTCCCTCTGCAGATAGGCAGGTAGCACCAACTCACGCAGTTTAAAGAACCCAAATATGGAAGCATTTACCTCCCCATCCCCGACTACCTTGTAATGTTAAAGTGTGAGAAGAGAGATACGCTCTGTGTTCTGCTGCACAGTGCGACTACCTTGTAATGTTAAAGTGTGAGAAGAGAGATACGCTCTGTGTTCTGCTGCACAGTGGGGTGAGTGAAGCTAATAACGATTTAATATTCCAAATGCAACAGGAGAGGATTTGAGGCATTCTGACCATAAAGAAATTATATATGTTGATGAATGCATACAATCCTTGTGTCAATCAAAAACAAAACTTAGAAATGGAGCCTTTCTCAGGCTGAAGAGGGGAATGAAAGAGTATGCCAGTCAGAGGGATGAACCCTCTGAAGAGACTGTCCTCCCAGAACAAGTATGGGTGGTCCCTTAAGGTCACCTGGAGGAACAGCCCTTGAGGGATGAATGAATGGGATTTGAGATTTGTGATGAAAGAGATGTGTACACAAAATACTTAAACAGTATTCTCAAGGAGTTTTGAACTGGGTGTGGTGGTGCACTATACCCCTGTTATCCCAGCACTCTGGAAGTAGAGGGATGAGGATAAGGAATTCAAGGTTGTCCTCAGATACTTAGTGAGTCTGAAGGTGACCTGAGCTACATAAGGCCCTGTGTCAAAAATGAAAAGTGAAAACATTAAGAAACCCCAAACTAGAAAATGTTTTAGAACGTTTCAGAACGTGGCGAATAGGACAGTACTGAATTAGGAAAAGGAGGCTCAGATAACCCCAGTCTCCTGCCTTGAGTTTTCACGGCTCACTCCTTCCATCCTGACAGCCCTGTAAACTGGTCTTAGAATCACCACAGACAGAAGCATCTAACTCGACTGTGCTTCAGTCCAATGCTTGGAGCCATCATATATCATTCAGAGGTCCTGGAGGGCAGAGACCCTGCTTTCCCCAGGGACTCTCTGCTGAGATCCTTCTGTTTGGGTGGCTGTCAAGGAACACCCATCACTGAATGAAGCAGCACCTGCTTGGAGTGCTTCTAGTGCTGGCTGATTCTCCCCAGGCTGAGCCTGCAATTCTGAGAAGCAAACACTAGATGGCAGTAGTCTATGTGCAGATTTATGACAGATCCACCCTCAGTCCCCAGGACTAAAGAAAACAAAGACGTGCAAAATCCACTTGGCACTAATAAAATGTTAACTTGCTATCAACATTTATAGGTTAACCACAAGGTCAGATTCTTTCTGAATCAAAGCAAGGTGAGTATTCTTTCTCTAATCCTAATCTTAACTCGTCAGTCACTACCTAAAAACTCCTGGGTGACACACACACTATGATTCTTTGGTTCAGAAAATTCTGTTGTTATGCTGGGTGTGGGAGGTACCCAGGACAAGTATAAGTATTCCTGGTAGCCTCGGGTCAAAGAAGATAAGTTATTTGGTATTTCTGACTAATTCTAGCAGACGGCCCATGAACTTCATATTTTAATTTGTAGTAGGATATTTACACAATGTGAGGTATTTGGCATCTATAATAAATAAATAAATGTCAATTAGCTCTCATTTCAGTCATGTGGCATCTGAGAAAGGCAACGCCATGATGGCAATAACAAGATGAGTGATGGCCAGGGAGGGAGAGGCAAACACGAGGTTCAGAGTAGTGAAACTCCTGCATGCCATTTCAGTAGTGGGCACATGCCCTGTCCACACTCACAGGATGTGCGACACCAAGGTGAAGCGTGATGTGAGCTGTGGGCTTTGGGTGACCCTAGGGCATCTGTGATGGTTGTCGACCATAGGAATCGTGCCGCTCTAGAGGAATACTTGTGATAGGGAAAGTTGTGTATGTTCGGGGCTCAGGATCCATGAGAAAGCCCTGTGCCTTCTGCTCACTTTTGCTATGGACCTGAACTCCTCTAAATAATAACAAAGATGAGTGAACTGAGGCTGAGGGGTCCGTTCCCATGCTAGAGTGCTGGCCTGGTGTACATGAGATCCTGGACCACAAGGCAATTAATTAAGAGTAACAAGAGAAGGCTCTAGCCTGCCCACTTGGCACAGAGATGGAGGTAGGCTGCTTGCCCCCCTCATAGTTTTCTCCCATTCTGCTCACCCTTCAGGTCCATGTCAGGGCCTGTGACCTCCTCCTGGTCCCTGTCCCTCTCTCCAGGACTTTCCAGATCCCAGACCCCATATAGAGTCAACAAATAAACAACTAATTCTAGACCGTAGGTCTCTGTCTTTGTTCTAAGGGTTCTGAATCTATTAACTACCTCGGGCTTCCCAACAGCCCTCCAAGGTGCTATTGCTGACATCATTCTTGCTTTAAAGATGAAGAACTCGAGGCACAGAGGGATTAAGTAACTTGTCAAGAGCAGTACAAAATGAAAACTCAAGAGTCCTGTCTGGGTACCTCACTTCAGAGTCTTTGTTCTTTCCAATCAACACAATTCTTCTCAACAGGAACCCAGTCCCCTGAGGTCTGGTGTCACCAGTCTCCTGCCCTATGCTTACATCATACATCTTAAAGCCAGGAAAGGATATGTTCTTTTCTTCCTGGTGATGTCATTTATCTGTAGGCAGCTTATGCAACCCTTGATCTTAGTAGAATGAGGCACTGCTAGTCATGATTTTCAACAAAGAACCATACTTCTATAAGGTTCTCCCTTGTTGTCTGATTTTCAAAACTGTGCCCTTCTCTTAGTGAGGAATGGTAGTAATCTGACTGTAAAGACCCACTTGCCACATCACCATGGAAACCCTGTATTCTACCTTTCCATTTGACAATCACTGGGCCTGAAGTCTACAAGGCTTACATAGATGCTTTCCACACCCACTCTGGAACATCACATCCCTAGCCCTGAGTCAGACAGAGCCTGACTCTCTATGAGGCTTAGGGCACACATGGCAGGGGATTGGGTCATGAAACAAAGGTTTGGGGATAACCCTAAGGTGACGAGGGAACAGACTCCAGAACGCCGTGCACTCTCAATGAGCCTGTCTTCAGAGGCCAACTCAGATACCTCTCTGGTTGTCTAGCCCTTGAGTGCCGTGCTTGGCATTTGGGCTCTAACCAAAACCAGTTTGGAGATGGTTGTTGAGAGTGAGCATATGAAATAATTTGCCAGTAGATCTGAACGGGGGCTTACTGGAATCTCAAAGTGAACCACAGTCTAGCATGGGCCCCATGAAGACAAAGTTCAATAGAACTGCTTTTCCAAATTGTCTCATTTCCAAGAGGAATCCTGTAGTGTGTGGTGCAGGCTCAAGGACTTCAGCTGACCCGGAAAATAGACAGGGGTACATGTAATAAACTTCATGACAGCTCTGGTGGGCCAGCTCTGAGCACCTAAGATGACAGACCCTTATGGTGATGCTGATGGGTCCTTGCTTGTTGGTACCACCTGCCACTAATTGTAAGGCTATGAGAAGTCCCTAAGAGGCCAATGATCTTAGCTACTCAAATCAATGAGGAACCTTCACCTTCTGTTTGCACAGTCTCTCCTAGGAGCCCATCACCCTCTCTCCAAGGCCCCAGTCCCACAGAAGTGAAAGCTGAGTTCTATCTTCAGTTAACTTAGAAGTCATGGGTAGGGGCAGAATTCCCCCAGAATTGGGACAACTGGAAGTAACACTTGGTCAGGGTTTCCCAGGCAACAGTCCTGGAAGTCTTCTGGCAATTCCAACGAGGCTACATCTAAACCACCTCCAAAGGTCCCACACAGGTCTTGTAAACCACGAGGCCAAGGGTGGGCCCCTAGTGTATCTACCTCCCAGGTAACCACAGTGTGCATGCCATCAGATGCTGAAGCCACTATTACACAGATGGGGGTGCAGAGCAGGGGAGGGAGATGGAGTGACAGATGGGGGGTAAAACTGAAGGCGTTGTGGCCTTGGTCAAGAACAGGCTAAAAGCGCAGGCTTAGCCATGGGATCCTCTTCTGCCTCAAATAGCAATGGGACCCAACAGCTAAGAGTTAAGTCTGGCTTCTTAGACTGTCCCTCTGTCTCACGCTAATGATGTCATTCTAATGGCGTCATCAGCCTGCCATCATAATAGTCATTGCTTCCACTATCTCATACCTTGTGGTTCTCCACCCAAAGCTTTTTGGGTCTGGAAATGCCCCAGTCCCCCCACCCTAACCCCACCCATTATCTTTCACTTCCTTCTAGGAACAGTTCACTTTCTTCTTCCTCGTCAATGTCTCCTGGTAGAAGACTGTCTGGGGCATATTCGTTCTGCCTTTGATTATAATTAACTATGTACACATGCCACCTCCATACACTGTGAACTGGAAGTCATGGGTGGACAGCATGTTAGCATATGTTCAGATTAAGAACCTATCTCTTGGAGTTTGAGATGCAACAATAGGCAGCCCAAATTGGGATCCCCACCTTTGGGAGGTGTTCTAGACCCAGGCTACCGTCTCAGAAGCACGTCGAAATCACTGAGTGATAGCCGCAGTGATGGGCAGGGGAGAGACAGGCAGCTCAGAGACAGGCAAGGTCAGGGCCAGGCCAAGACGGGGGAGGAGACCAGACCAAGCAGAAGTTGCCCTTCTCCCATGTCTATCATGGAGACCAGATGGTGAGGCCTTCAGAATGTTAGCCTCGTCTCCTCTTCCTGTTTCTCATATCCCCACTTTCACTTCCTAGAGGAGGGACAGGGCAAGGAGTCCAAAGCCGGCACTGTGCTCTCCCTGAAGAGGGCTCGCAGTTACCTACCTGAGCTCCAGGCAGCCCAGCTGCAGAGCCATGCCTTCGCTGACTTTGCTGGCATAGCGTTGCATGTAGTCGTTCCGGAGCTGATGGGAGAAAGGCCACGGGTCAGACTCAGGCCTTCAGTGTTCCTTCCCAGAGCATAAGCCCGGGGGGGGGGGGGGATGGGTTAGGAGGTGCAGTCTAGTGAGAGGAGGTATCACTGAAGGCAGGTTTTGATGTTTCAAAAGCCCAGACCATCCCCCTCTCTGCCTCTTTCCTGCAGATAAGACTTCAAGTAGCAGCTACTGCCCCAGTACCATGTCTGCCTGCCTGATGCCATGCTCCACACCATAATGGTCTTGGCCTCACCTTCTGAAACTGTAAAGCTGATAAACTCTTCTATAAATTGCCTTGGTCATGGTGCTTCCTTACAGCAATGGAAAAGCAACTAAGACAGTTTGCTACCATGGACTAGTGTCTCCATCCTCATCTCCCACTGCCGTTTTGGAGATAATAAAACTGAAGCCAGGCCTAGTGGTTCAGGCCTGTAATCTCAACTACTCTGGATGCTGAAGCAGGAGGAATGCAAGTTCAAGGTCTCTGTGGGCTACGGGAGTTTGTCAAGGCCAGCTCGATCAATTTAATGAGAACCAGCACGGTGGCACGTGTCTTTAATCCCAGTACTTGGGAGACAGAGGCAGATGACTCTCTATGAGTTCCAGGCCAGCTTGGTCTACTCAGGGAGCTCCAGGACAGTCAGGTTACTTAGACAGACCCTGTCTCAAAAACCAAATAAAATAAAAAGGAGATGATGTGGTGGTGGTAGGGAATGGCTGAGGATTCAGCTTAGTAAAAGAACAGTTGCCCAGCAGGTGTGGTGTCCTAAAGCCTTTAGTATTGTAAGAAAAAAATAAATAAAAGAGAAGAAAGGTGCATAGTAAGCCAGAGAGATAAGTGAAGGAAGGAAGGGAGGGAGAGAGGTAGGGAGGAAGGGTGAGAGGGAGGAAGGAAGATTTGGGGGAGGAATTGGTAACTTATCTAAGCCCATGTTGTTAAGTGGTTATAGATGTCACTCAGAGCTCAAGAAAAGCCTGGCTTGAGGTCTGGCCAACAAGAAGGGAGGTGCAGGCTAAGAGCAGAAAGAAGCTGGTGGTGCCTGCCCCATCCCTGCTGCTCGGAGCATCCTCTGTGCAGGTGCTATGTTGGGCCCTCGTGGAGTCCCACGGCATGAGAAAGAGGCTCAGACAGCTCAGGAGAGTCAGCTAGCACACTTGAGAAATTTCTGTGAGCTGCCGGGTGCCACGTGGTAGCTCGAAAGAGGCCATGACAGGAGCATTTACACCATGAGAATTGGTAAGAACTACAAGGCGTGATTGGTTCTTCCTCAGGCCAATTCACCAGCACCCTGCCGTGGACATCACTTGGTCCTCACGACAGCTCTCTAAAGCAGATGTCTTTATTATTATTCTAGACCTAAAGAGGAGAAAACAAACTCACGCAAATGAAGCCCCTGGGAATACCAGGGTGGATGCTGGCAAAAGTGGGTTGGAAGGCACACCTCACTGCTCATGCACCAACCTGCTTTTTCCTGCTTCACTAGCCAGGTACATGGTCACACAGAAGCTCAAGAGGAGCTGGGGGCATAAGAAAGAGCCTGGGGGGCGGGGTTTTATCTTGCTACCTCCCTTGCAGAGAATGGATGCAACTCAACATTTAAAGTGTTCTGGGACACCGGGGTGCTTTTCACCTGTTGGTAAAAGTACAGCAGTGTGGTCCTGTCTTCTTTCAGGCTCTCCATGAAGTCCTCTGGCAAGTAGCGGATCTGAAGGTCATACCTGTAACAACACAGACTCTGGTAGACACGGGAGAGCCGGACTCCCAAGAGGGGCCCAAACTACTCTACCCCTCAGCATGCAAGGGCATCCACGAGGCCTCTGCCCATGGATCTGGAGCAGTTTCTTCTTTTCCTGTTTTTGACTGGGGAGAGAACCATGCCAGAGAGGTGGCCAGCAGGCTCTGGGGCTTGTAGCTAGCTAGCACTGAATGCTCTCTTCTCCCCAATGGATACTAGCTTCCTTAGTTCAAAGGCCAGCCCTTGACCTGGGCTCTTCTCCCTTCCCTCCCTCTGTTCCTCTTCACCATAGCACCAACAGCATCTGGTCTGGGACTGTGCCTCGGTACTGTCCTGGGATGGGGATTCGCTAAGAATCTGGGTTAGAGTTTGAAAACACTTGCATCAGGACACTGTGGGACGACGAAGACTAGGAAGCCACTCCAGTTTCCTAGGAGATTCTGAGCTTTGGGAATGCTCGAAGGGAGGGTGCCATTCCTACCTCCACTCAGCTTCCACGTGTAGACATTCATACTTGTCCTGCACCTCGCCCACCGTCATCTGTGGGTGCAGCCAGTGGATCTCATCTGATTTCATGTGCTTCAGCCTCAGCCCATAGCACTCAGCCAGCTGGATGTTGGGCCCTATTCGCCCACTCAACAGGATGGAGGTGATGATCTCCTAGGGAGGAGACAAGAGGGCTAAGAGTCTGGGTACCTCCCGCTGGGCTCTCACAGGCTCCCCATGCACAGCCTCTAACCCTGTGTGGCAATCTGTCATGGGTATTTTTCATTTCGAGTTCTCTAGCAGCTAGCACAAGCCTTGGTACTCACTGTGTTCTAGCCGATGAATGAACAATTTGGCAACGTGAGACAGACATAGAAAGAAGTGGGAGGAGATGGCAGAAGTGAGGACAAGATGCAGAGGCTGAGAGCACAGATCAAAACAATTAGCGCCAGCTGAGCATGTGCCCCGTGACCAGCCCCTGCTGGACGGTTTCCAGTCTAGCCAGCAGGACGCAGTACAGGGCCAGGCTCGGCGAGGTCTGTCCCACACATGACTTCACTGAGTCCACGTGACACAAGGAAGCGCGTGCCACCACTGCATTGTAGCTGGTAAAGAAACCCGATGCTGGAGCTAAGCTGGTGTTGGGAGCCCTGAACCTTTGAACTCAAGTGTTCTGCTTTGCCAAGCTGACTCGGGGCATGGCAGAGCTGGAGGAGAGAGAAGAATGAGAACGACTTTAAGGAGCTGAGTGGCACATTGCCCACACATAAGCACGATCTCAGGAGAGCTGACAGAAAGGCACTAGCCTTCTTGTTATGTTTTCTTTTGGGAAGGGCTCTTTTTGTTCTTTTACCCACAGTTCCATACCCCACAATTCGGTGCCACCACTTTCTGGCCCAGACAGAGAGCATGAAGGTCCATGGCAGGGCTGCCTGGAAGCCCATCAGTAAGGCCCTGACTAGCCCACTTAGTGGTTGGTGCCCACATCTCTCACATGGGTCCACATCCAGTGAATGAGATGAACCCATTCCTGGCAGGGCAGAGTTCCCTGGGCACAGACTTAAAACCTCACAGGCACTGACCCATGTGAGCCTTGAGTCTGAAATGAATGATTACCCAGCATACCCTAGTCTACCCCAGCCTACCCTAGCCTACCCCAGTCTATTACAAACTGCCCTAGCCTACCCCAGCGTACCACAAACCACCCTAGATTATCTCAGCCTACATAGCCTACCCATCCATCCCATCCTACATAAGCCTACACCAGCCTACCCCAGCCTATACCAACCTACTCCAGCCTATACCAGCTGACACCAGCCACCAGCCGACACCAGCCTACACCAGCCTACCCAAGCCTGGAGGCTGCAGTCTGTCCAGAGAGAGGAGGGACACTCCTTTGTTTAGACTGTATGTTTTTTTAAACATGCCTCCCAAGAAGTTGCCCAATTTAGTAAGCAAAGTACAATTAATTCCTTTATTGGAATTAGAAGAAAGTGTGTTTCTTTTTCTCTGAAAATGTCAAGACTAATATTTAAGTAATGTTAGTTTAAAAGAATGTCCAATTTATGCAACGACTTGGACACCCTGGAGTCTCAGTCCATCTGCCTCCTCCCAATTCTCTTGAACTCCATGGACTGTGAACTAGAAGACCCTCAACCACAAAACTCCTTTCCTACTAAGATAATGTCTATCAGAGAAACTCCTTTACAATGGTCTCTGAGATGCACGGGGTTGGGGTGCAGGGGAGCAGAGCTCGGGCCAGCAACTGAACATCAGCTCTGAAATCAGAGCTAAAGCTGGCGGGGAGTGACACATCTCCAGTGGCTCCAGAGAGCGGGGCATGGATGAGCACAACAGGACAAAGCTGTGAAGCAGGCGGCTGTCATTATCTCCACCGGCTTCTCTTCTTGGCCTCCCGCTCATCTCCACCCACGTGGTCACCTTGATGCTTTACCCAGAAAGCCTCATATCGCCACTGAGTTCCACCTGAAGTTCCCTTCTCTGGCACTGGAATCCAGAAGCCCCCCGCCATTACCAAATTGAAATCTATTAAGCTAGCACCTCATTTTGTAATAGCTAGAAACCCTAAGAAACATGGAACTGAAAAGTCTCTAAGACGTGCAAAGTAAGTGCAGGAGTATATGAGCCCTCCTGAGCACGAGCCCAGTTTCAGCAATGACCAGATGTGGTGACTCACTCCCAAGCATGATCCACGATAGTTCTTTCTCCACAGTTCTTCTTTAAGGTAATGTGTATGTGTGTGTGTGTGTGTGTGTGTGTGTGTGTATGTATGTATATGTATGTATGTATATATACATATACACACATAAACACACACAAAGTTCTATATATATGCATATACATATATAATATATTATATATAAACATATATATATAATCTTAAAATAAACCTATAAATTTTAGCCATACAATACTGACATATAAATACACTCACATGACCCACACACCAATTAAGATCCACGTCTCCATATCTTTAGACAGCTCTCTGTCTGGGTCAGCCCTTACAGCTAACTCCCACTCCCACAACAGCCACCATCTTCTCTCCTAGTTTCAGTGAGTTTTGCCTACCCTACAATTTCATATAAATGGAATAATTGAATGTTTGTTATTTTTTCTGTCTAACTTCTTTCACTTAGCATAATGTCTAAGATTCATCCACATTGTTGATATATCGGTATGTAGTTTCTTTTAATTTCCACTTATTTATTTTTTGAGACAAGGTATTATATAGCCCAGAATGATATTGACCTAGAAATCTGCCTGCCTCAGTCCCCTAGGTGCTAGGATTACAGATATGTATATATGTATGTATGTATGTATGTATGTATGTATGTATGTATGATCACACTCTGCCAACGTTTCTTTCTCTCTTGTTTTGTTTCCTGGGGCCTTGTATATGGCAGGCAAGAGCTCTATCAGTGACCTATGTCCCCAGCTTCATTGTTCCTTTTTGGAGATGAGTGATGCTCTAATGTATCAACAAACAGTTTATTTTATATCAATAACATGTTCATTTAGTCCTCTATTTCTAGAAACCTAAGGAATTTCTGTATTTTTTTTTACTGTTGTGAAAATTTGCAAGTTAATGTAAAGTGTTTCTGTGTATAAATGATAGACTGGTATTTGCTTTCAATGATTCCACAAGAGTAGAATTACTGGGCAGAGGGTCTTGGGCTGTATAAGAAACTGCTGGGAGCCGAGCGGTAGTGGCGCACGCCTTTAATTCCAGCAGTCGGGAGGCAGAGGCAGGCGATCTCTGTGAGTTCGAGGCCAGCCTGGTCTACAAGAGCTAGTTCCAGGAGAGGCACCAAAGCTACAGAGAAACCCTGTCTTGAAAAAAAAAAAAAAAAAGAAACTGCTGGGGGTGGAGAGGAGGCTTAGGGACTGAGAGTGAATAATGAAGACAGGTTGAACAATCGGTTCTCTCTGCCTCTTTTTCTTCATTTTTACATTACTTCCCTGGGAATTTTGTCTACACACGTCTCCAAATTCAGATGTTTGCATCTAGATCAAGGAGGAAGTACCAGGGCCAGAATGAAGTGGTTTTATTACAAAGAGCTAAAACACTTTGGACAGTGTTTGGTTCAAGGTTAACACTTTTTTTTTAAAGCATTATTTTAACGCAGAAATTTCTTACAGGGTCTGGTTTAAACTAGATTATAAAAACAAAATTTTTGTTTTATCCTTCTGTCTTTTTAACCCCCTCCCTCCATTTACCCCTTTCTTTCTCTTATAAGTGGTGGTAGAGCCAATGGTTAGACCAGAAGACTGGGGAGCTGGCTCTAACAGGCAGTCCAGGGACAGAGATAACTCAGTGATGGTGGAATGGGTCACTTCCAGGGGAGCTGAGCAAAGGGAGACATGTATCGAAAGTAATGGGAACTTCTTACTTTAGGGAAAGTATTCAAACTGTGGGGATGGGAAAGCTAGGGAGGACCACACAATCAGGGATTGTTTGGAAATGGTGGCCTGTGTGGGTTAGAGGAAGGGGGGGCATGTTGTGGTTTGAATTGTCTTTCCTAAAAGGGCTTAATAAGCAATGAATGCCATGTTATGTTTCAAACCAAACCTAAGGTTTAGTTCCTAAGCCCCATTCTTCAGGGAAAGGGCCCAGGGCGCTTGTAGAAACAGGTGGTTCCGGGGCTGGGAGGAAAACACGCAGCACACGGTAAGTCTGAAACATCACTTAGGACCAGAAAAAAAAAAGGCTGGAGGATGTTGGGCATTCCTAACAACTACACACGATCATCCTGAAGTGCCCACATGAGGCAAGACTGAGACATTCCTTCCTGAGGGTGGATGTGGATGTTGCTGGGGACGACAACCTCATTGAATAGCATTCCCACCTTCCACCCACGTGACCAGCCTGATTACTGGGGTTGGATTATAGAGGATTTGGCTGGTCTTTGGTTCCAGGTGATAGGATTGACTTTGTTATCCATGCTGGGTTCTAACATAGTTTCAGAGGTGGGTAGGTGGGGTGGGGTCGGGGCACTGGCCAACCATGTACTGGATTTTCAGACTGTGAAGACCAACCATGTTCTTGGAAATTGTGCCTTTGATTCTGAGAGTTAGCCTGAGCTTGAGGGAGAGAGGGAAAAAAAAGGCCAAGCTAAACAATGAAACAATGTGGCCAAAGAGCCCACCCGTCATCAACTATGGCTTCTGTCAGAAGCCCTAATATGTTTCTGATCCAGGACGCTCACCTGGGAGGGCTGGTCATCCACACTGGTATGCCTAGCGGTTGGTGGATCCTGAGTTCACAGAGGCTTCCTGTTTTGGGGTTCTCTCAGAAGTTCTGTGTGCTTCTTCATTGGCTGGGGTTAATTTGTACCCATTAGGATAAAGCTACAGTTTTAAGCATGGCCCTTTTCCCAGTTCTTTGACTTGTTCTAATAAATTATTGAACTTGAAGAGGAAGTAGGAACACACCAATTTGTAGTAAAAGTGTGGGTGGCTCAAGAGCTGAGGTAAGGGGTTTCTGGTGAAGCGGGGCCCTTAACCTGTGAAGTCTGTTAGCTGTGTAACTGTGGAAACACATTGTGTGAGGACTTCATTGAAAATCATGTCCATCCTTCAGACATGGCCTGGGGAAATTAATTTGATGCTCATAACTGCATAGAAAAAGCATCGATAGGGTATCACACAAACTAGGGTGTGACCATGCTCTTCGGAAACAGGGCCCATAGGACCCGAGCTGGATCCGAACTGAAAGCCTTCTTTCTGAAAACTAGCTTTTATGGTACCAGAAGGCAGAGCACAAACTTTCAAAGTAGGAAAACAACCAATAATCTTATTCAGCTGATGCCTGAGATCCACAGCAACAACCAGCATGACTCTCTAACCTTGAGGGTGCACAAAAACCATGGTGGAAACCAACAGCTCTCTAATTCGACTTAAGGTCAGCACAATAAGAGAAAAATCACAGCTGATACTAGAAACCTAGTCAGCCACCTGAGGCTAGTAAAGTCATGGATCTTGGAGGAGACTCTGTAATCAACACTTTACTGACCAGTAAAAGCCCTAACTACACCCTAAATATGTAACCCTATACCCACAGGCAAGTGTAGCTATCACCCATCATCAAGGAAATCCTCTTTGAAACAAATGGAGATCATTACAGAAACTACAACCAATCAAAATGAAGTGTTGTGGTGCCCAGTCCCAACTGATACACTTCCAACACAAATCCTGTATCCAGAGCTCAGGGACCCTTGTGGAAGAAGGGCCCAACAGATTGTGAGAGCCAGAGGAACAGGGATTTGCTGAGACTGTGTCTCCTGGGAATGTCAGAGGTTACACTCATGGAGTCTCATGGACATGGCTGCATAAACACGACCTGAGCAAAGATGATACCAACAGACATGATAAAATAAAAGGGAATCTCACATAGCCTCAATTCTAGACAAGAAACTACAGGCCACTAAGGAATGCTAGGAGCAGCAGGAACCGTCTTCCCCAGGGAAGGGTGCACCAACTGGTTATCCAAAACAGAAGAGTCAGTTCTGAAAACATACATACAAGTAACACTATATGCACTTAGTAAGTATGTATTTATATATTTAGGAATACACACACACCATCACCAACAACAATTAAAGAAAAAGAGGTCATGAATTTGAAAGACAGCAAGGTGGGGTCCATGGGAGGGTTTAGGAGGAGGAAAGGGAGCAGGGAATTGATGCAATTATCACAAAAAGTAAGAATATATATATATATACACATATATATGCAATACATACATATATATGTATATATACACAAATATACATACATATACGTATGCATACACACCAAACAAACAAAAACTAGGCTGTGAATCTAGTTTTGACAGGACAGATCGTCCAACAGGGATGACAAACTCCCCGGGCCACACTGTCCCCTTGTGTTCCTCTACCCTTGCCTATCAAGCTGCACACAGTTCTGCATTCAAGCCCCAGCCACTATCTGCCACGTGTACACTATGAAGAGCTATGGTGCAATAGTTCCAGGGAGCACACAACCCTCAGCCGTGCAGAAGCATATGCACACAGGCCGGAGGATGAAAAGGCTTCCGGCTAGGGAGCTCATGTGCCCTGCACCACCACCAGCCCTACCTCCCCTGTGCTCTCTCACACACGCAAACAGCAGGAGCAGCAGTGTTGGTCCCAAGCCCCTAGCTCATCAGCTGCCTTTAGTGAGTCAATATTTCCTTTTCTCTCAATAAAGCATCCCTTAAAAATGACAGTACATGATGTTTCCCTACTCACTCAGTTGCCATATGGAACCTGAGTTTTGAACAAGTGCTGGCTCTTTAGAGAAAGAAGTCCAGGGTTCCTTTTGCTCCAGGAAGACCTTGCCTTCTTTCCATACCAGGACTTCCAGGTGCTGAAGGGCAGGCTTTCTAGCTGCCGTTGGTTGCAGCCTAGATTCTAAGAGACTTCTGGTACTTTCTTGCAAACATCTGTATTCCTAGAGTTTTCCTTCCTTCTTGAAGCATGTTGCTTTATTCAAATTATTAAGTAGTGTGAAGACTCCAGATGGCCATCCCCTCCTTCTCTGTTCTCTGACTTTGCCACTTGCAGGTCAGAAACAAAGCAGGAATGTGTCTGGATAGTTTGTCCCCAAACCCCAGAGGGTTTACAGTCAGGCATCATATGGGGACTTCTCCGTTGGTGATAGATCACATTCAGGAGAGAGGTCCCATAAGATGACATCATCAGTGACATCATCACCAGCACAGTTTGTATATATCTGCTTTCTAGTGTTCGTGGGTTCGTGTGTGGCATGCATGTATGTATGCGTGCCCACATGGGTGTATGTATATATGGAATTAGAGGTTGATGCCATGTGTTTTCCACAACCCCTCTCCACCTCACATGTTGAGGCAAGGTCTCTTGCTTGAACTCTGAACTCTCAGACTTTGCTAGTCTATCTAGCCAGCTTGCTCTGGAATGCTGTGTTTCTGCCTCTAGAACTCAGGAATCAGAGGTGGGCTATCATAACTACCAGTTTTTATGTAGGTGCTAGGAATCTGAACTCCAGTCATCATGACTGTGTGGCAAGCATTTGGCCTACTGACTCATCTCCCCATTCCCTCAAGTTTGAGATTGCAGAATGATGCAATCCTCCCACTACTAAACAATCCCACAAAGATCATCCAAGTATCAGACCTCCCCCCTCCCTCTTCTTCCCAGTACCATCCATCCCAGAACCATCTCAGCGACCTCTCTGTTTTCGTTATGTCCTCAGGCTTAATTAGTTTAATAAATATCCAAATTTTCCTAAAGTTTCTTTAAGCTTTTTCATATTTTTGGCCAGGTTATTTTAAATAACAACAACAAAACCCAATGTGATAGCTGGGACTTTCCCACCACCCACCACCAAGATAGCTTGGCCCCCACCCTCCTACACCAAGATAAGTTGATCCTCATCATCCTCCATCAAGATAGCTTGGTCTTCACCATCCTCCACCAAGATAGGGTAGTCTTCACCATCCTACACCAAGATAGCTTGATATCCACCATCCTCCACCAAGATAGCCTGGTCCCCACTATCCTCCACCAAAACAGCCTGGTCCCATCTGTTCCACTGGTTCAGTTTCATGTTCTTTCCTCCCTGCCATGCTTGAGGAGAGTCCTTGTCCATGTCATTCCATGCAGACCTCTATCCTGCACGCTGCTGATTCCCCAGAGCTGAGAGAATTTTAGGTTCCTCCCCTGGATTCCTAGGAAGCATGATGAGGGTCTTTGTGAAGTCATTCCTTACTCTGCTGGATTGACAGGGCCTTTGGTTCCTCTACGGACTCCAAAGAACTTCAAATGTATACCCAGCAGCATATTGTTATGAATTGAATTTTGTTTTTCCAGAAAGACATGCTGGAGGCACAACCTCTGCTTCCTTTTCCAACCTTGTTGGGAAATAGAATCTTTGGGGACTAGTCAAATTAAAATGAGTTCAGTTGGAATCCCACTCCCATCTGACCAGCATTATTATAAAGGGGGATATTAAGTCACCAAGAGAGACATGCACACAAGAATGCAAATGACAGGCCTGGAAGAAACAAGATTTGAGTAAAGGATCTGTAAAGCCCAAGAATACCAAAGGCAGATCACCAGGCCTGGAGAAAAGACAAGGAAGGATTCCTTCACCAACTTCAGAGGGGGCATGGCCCTACCAACATCTTGATGTTGGCTTTCGAGACCTCAGAACTACGAGACAACATCTTTCTGCACGCCACAGCCACCCTAAGTGTGGTATTTCATGAGAAGACTCCTCGAAACCTAATAAAGATGCTGACAAATTAGAACTAAAACAACTGGCTGACCTTGGATCAGATGGGCATAGACCATCTTTGAGTTCTAACTGGCAATTGGTTAAGGATTCCAAGAGACGCATCCTGTCTCAAAAACAACCTTCCAGTGACAGCCCTCTGGAGACAAGAGTGCAGATTTAAATCTATTTCCAGCTCTTTTAAGATGACAGACTAATATTTCTGACATGTGTCGATTCCAGGTACATAAAGATCTCAGACAATGCTTAGGATACATTAGGCACCCAGTAAATAGTAATTACCATAAGGGACAGTAAGCAATGATAGGATAGCATGAGCAGGTGTGGATGCTAGCACAGACAGAAGGAAGATGATGGATAATAAAATCAGCCCCACGATGATTAGGCCACACCCAGAGTTGATCTGGCTACACCTGCCCTCTGCAAGAAAGAGTGCGCAAGAAAATGACTTCATTCTGCTCGGAGCAAAGTCCTGGAAGAGTTTTAGGGCCTAAGACTCAAGCGCAATACTGCAGTGTCTTTCCTTTTCTCTTTTGTTCTACATGAAGATGGAAGGTAGAACGCCAAGAAAAAGAGTTAAAAGGCTGAGGCAGTGACAAGAGACTTATCTTTTCTTTAACTGACTTAGAACATAAGGGTTGTCTTCAAAAATAAAAACACTCTGTTAAATATACACCCAGTCTATTCAACTTCTGATTTGTTAATATGTCACAAGGACATCTCTTAACGCTGAGATGAGCTTCAGGAGGAAGAAAGAATAAGAAAAGACAGACAGGAAAGTACCAGGCAGGTTAATATATTTTTTTTACAAAAAAAATGTTCTCCCTACTAAGATATTTTTTAAAGTTATGATTTTATAATTGATTGTGAAGTTGGCCTGGGTGATGGGTCAGAATTAAGGCGCGAAGAAAGCTATTTGCTATGGAGGATGTCCCTAGAGTATTCACTTTTGATATAGTACTTGATGATCTGTATCAGTGAGTGTCAATAGTTGACATTTGGAGATTTGCTGGCTAGTTCCATGTCAACTTGACACAAGCTAGAGTCATCGGAAAGGAAGGAGCTTAAATTCAGAGAATCTCCTCCATAAAATTGGACTGTAGGCAAGTCTGTAGAGCATGGTTAAATTAGTGATTGATGTGGGAGGGCCCAAACCATGAAGGGTGGGGCCATCCCTGGCTAGCGGTCCTGGATTCTAGAAGAAAGCAGACTGAGCAAGCTATGAGGAGCAAACCAGTAAGCAGCCCCCACCACCACCGCCTCCTCATCTGCTCCTGCCTCCAGGTTTCCGCCCTGTGTGAGTTCCTGCCCTGACTTCCTTTGGTGATGGACTAGGATGTGAATGAAAGTATTAGCCAAATAAACCCTTTCCTTTTCAACTTGCTTTTGCTCGTCGTGTTTCATCATAGCAATAGGAACCCAACTAGAAAAGGGCAAACGATTGTTTGCTATGTGTGGCTGTTTAACACTGATGGCCACATCCCCACTGAAATCCAAGTGTCATGTCCTAGTCATGGTGACAGTGACACAGTAGAATTCTAACTAGTTTCTAGAAGAAGAGATTCAAGAGATGATGATGAGCTTTGAGAATTTGCCCAAGATCTGGACACCCCGTGAAGATGGAGAGTAGGCAGGTGAGCAGGAGAACATTATGGAAGACTATAAAACCACATTGAAAATTTGGGTACCTCTGAACTCAGCATCACAAGCTGAGTATCAAGATCATATGTATAGGAAACATGCTTATATTAATCTCTGAACATCTGTGTGCATTCGCTGTACATGTCTGAATGGAATACCAGTGATCCAAACACATGGCTAATAGGGCATTGAGCATTCCAGGAAGACATGCCCATGTTCTCAAACTTAGGTCGTATTTGAAAAAAAGGGGTCTATATAGATATGATTAAGTTAAGCAACTCAGTGAACAGTCGTTCTGGACTCGCTGTGTGTCTCTTAATCAAGTGTATGTTATAAAAGCTATGAAAGAGAGGGCAGTATGCAAAGAGAGGTAGGATGGGGGAGATGCTATCATACCAAGAGTCATCAGACACTGAAAGAGAAGAGGACGTGAGGCTCTGACGCCTGGCCTTGGGACTTCCAGCCTTTAGAGCTACGAGAGAACCATTTTTGTCATTTTAATCGTTGGTTTCTAATAATCTGTTAAGGCAGGGTTAGGAAACAAAGACAGCAGCTATGTAAGTTCCGAGTCCTTGGTTTGTACAACAGCTAATTTTCAGAGTTACTGCAGAGCAAAATACTAAAGTTTGCATAACTTATCACTCCAAAAGCATTCATTCCAAAGTGATAAGAGCTCTAAGGAGGGCATTCAACCATGAAACCATCAGATCAAAAATAGTACAGCCGCACAGACACCTGACTCCTCATTTGCAGACGTCATGAGTCTATGCACACAGATGAACTCTAGCTGGTCTCTACCCATCAGGCCTCCCATCTTCTTTGTCCTCACTGCAGTGAGTGCCCGCATGTGCGAGGGGCTGGTAACACACACAGGAAATGAGAAGGGGCACAGAGAAAGAGGAAGTGTGTATGAATGTGCCTCTTTTTATGTCACAGTGTGGTACCGTTCTGTGGTTTCCTGACTGGCTCTTTCCTGCATGTTTCATGGGCTGCTCTTATGTGAGGAACTAGACTGATGTGGGCCAAGCCTTCTTTTAGGAATAGCTTCTTCCTTCTTCCTGTCATGCCTCCAACCTTAAGGCATTGCCCTTGTAGCCTCTGAAGAAGGGAAGAGAGGAACGCTTAGGCAACAAGAACCTCAGTCAAGATGGTGCCTGAGCTCAGTCTTCACACAGCAGAGTGGTCTCTTCAATATCTTTTTAAAATATGGTGTTTAAAGTTTTATTTTTAATTATGTGTATATGGGAAGAGGAGATGTGTACCTAAGTATAGTGCCCGTGGAGGCCAGAAGAGGTTGTCAGATACGCTGGGACTAGAGTATAGGCAGTTGTGAGTCACCTGATATGGGCGCTAGGAACTAAATTTCAATCTTCAGTAAGATCATATGCAGCCTTCACTGCTGAACCAGGTCACTCAGCCCTCAACTTCTTCTTAAGCACTTCTAATGCCATTCATGATTTAACCACCTTCCCAGAGGCCTCTCCGTTCCATGTTGTCAGATTAAGCATTAGGTTTCAGGATAGGTATTTTGGAGACACACACCAACATTCAGTGCTAGCATTTCCTAAAGGCTCTTGTCTTCATATCAATCATATTAGGGATTAGATCTTAAAGATATGCATCAAAAGATGTGTAAACATTCACCCATAACACCCTGTGTTTAGTTAGGTAACAGGTCTGAACGTGAAGCCCCTGGGATAACTGTCTTCATAAGTATAGAGCAGGACTGTGTGTCACAATACCTGACTCTCCTCTTTCTGGGGATTCTGGAAGGCTTGTGGGGGTTCACAGGTGATGGTAGTGAGCAGAAGTGGGTGCAGAGCAGGCTGCTTTGGGGAAGCACCTGCCCTCCTTACCTGCCAGGCAAGCAGCACCCAAAGAACCCCTGCCACCTGGAGAGCTCACTGTGGGTGGAAAGGATACATCTGGACAGGGTAGGGAAGGTTCCAGAAAGCTTCGGTTCAAGACAAAACTGAGATGAATTCTTTCCTTCTCTCCTTTTTAATTTTTTTTAAAGATGTATTTATTTTGTGTGGTCTGAGTGCTTGTCTTGAATACATGGATGTGCACCACAGGAGTCGCTGGTGCTCACAGAGGCAGAAGAAGGAGTCAGATCCCTTACAAGTTTTGTTGCAGACTTGTGAGACACCATGTGGGTTCTGGGAATAGAACCTGCAAGAAGAAGCGCTCTAACTACTGCACCATCTCTCCAGCCCTGCTTTCCTTTAAGACAGAGTTTAGCTTTGTAGCCCTGGTTAGCCCAGAACTTATTAAGTAGCTCAGGCTGGTATCAAATTCACAACAATTCTCCTTCCTCAGCTTTCCAAATGCTGAGATTACAGTAATCAGATGCTACACCTGGTAGGAATAAATCTTGACCACTTATTTCTACCTGGGAGGGGCTGAAAAACAGATCTAGGATGAAGATGGTGCCAGGCTCTGGTAACTCTTGAGATACATTATATCAATACATGGGCTCTGGTGATTCTTGAGATACATGGTATCCCAGGCACAAGCCTACCCTTTCCTTAAGACATTCCCAGATGAGAAGAAGATCAAAGGATGGGCAGAGCTGAGCACAGAATGGATCAGCAGGCGTCAGCTAGCCCTTCAGTGTGCTAATCAGAGAGGAATGTGACACTTAGACCTGAGTGATCGTAAAATTTATCCTCCAGTTCATGGTTGGATTGGCATTAGCAGGACACTGCTAATCAATCCTGAACTGTGCATACACACTGAGATACAACCCAGGACCTATGGTCATGCCACCTGCAAATGAGTTGGAGATGGGTTAAGAGAAGAAAGAAAGGCAAGGAGTATGAGAGGGAAGAGAGAAAAAAGGTTCCCAGCAGCTGACATCCTTGCTACTCGTTTGCAAGGTGTTGTCTTAACCCCTTCCCCAGACTAGCAAATTAGTACGTTAAAGGGAAATATAATAGCATAAGCCTCCATGGCCTCCACCTGCCATGGAGAGTCAGCTTCCAATGAACACAATTTTCTGTGACTATCAAAGCAAAGGGAAGCGGGGATTCCCTTTGGGGAAGGGTGGAACACACTTCTCATCCAAGCACTGAAGGTCTTTTTAGCAGCTGTCTACTGTCTGCGAAGACTTAGGCACCAAGGCCGGTGATTATTTTCAGACCTGTTCTGTTCTAAAGACAGGGTCTCACTGTGTAGCCCAGGCTGGCCTGGAACTCACTATCCTTCTGCCTCCGCCTCTGGAGAGCTGGAATCACAGATAAGCCCTGCCACGCCTGCTTTGCCATAGCTTTGTTTCCACACAGAGAGAAGGTGGTGAGGCATTCACATTTATACAGAAGGAAGATGAGAATCTAGATTAAAAACTTGAAATCGCTGGGGCTGGAGATGGCCCAGTAGGTAAGAGCACTGACTATTCTCCCACAGGACCGGGGTCCAATTCCCAGCACCCAAATGGCAGCTCACGGTTGTGACTCTAGTTCCAGCGGATCCGACTCCTTCTCAGGGAAAACACAATGTATGTAAAATATAAATAAAAATTTAAGAAAATCTTTAAATTTGCAGTCTGCTGCAGTAAGGATGCTGTGGAACCACAACACCAACTTGCATTGTGCGGAGCAAGTCTCTGCTGCTTCTGCTGCATCACACACAGCTAAGAGAGAGGGTTGGAGCTGCAGCACTGTTTTTACAGAGGAAGATGTGCTTGGCAAGTCGCAAAGGGCTGGCAGCATTTTGAGAACTGGAAGGATGGTGATGAGACAGAGAGTGAAACAGAAAAATTCTCTGAAGTCAAGACCACATAATGGGGGAGGAGAGCATAGGGCTAGAAATCAGGGGAGGAAGAGACCAGTAACTTCAGGAGAATCCAAGGCAAGGATGCTGGGCCTGGACCCTATCCCCACACACCCTGGGGACTATGTACTCAAATAGGCACTGAGCAAAAATTGGTCCTTGGTACCTGGATCGAGGCAGTACCTTGATATGTCCTCTGCATTGCACGCTTGCCCAGGTTCTGTTTCTATCTATCGGACCACTTTTGCATTGTGTTTTAAAGATTCGTTCACGGGCATGAGTCAATATCATAGCCTTGGTCAGGAAGCCCTACAAGAACAGGGAATTCACCCGGGTTTGGAGAGTGCCAGTGTTCCATGCGCAGGTGTCATGCACTGGAGGCGCCCAACAATATTTGTGGGATGGAAGAGAGAATATGCAGGATGCTTTTCTGTGTGTTCTGATCCACAGTCAGGGTTCCATTCAGTTACCATCTACGACCTGACCAGTCCAAATTCTTTACCAAGCTCTTTCCAGAATCAGCTACCAATGGCGTTTTCACTGTTGCCACTTGAAACTAGGAAGGCCCCTCAACTACACTCAAAGAGACAAAACTGGGTGGAGGATGCCCCGCTCCCCAGCCCATTTCCTCCAGTGTTGATCTCAGGGAATGGAGTCTTGTCTACCCGAGGCTGGCTGCAGCTCTTCATGTTTCCTCCGTGTTCTTGCATTTCTGATCCATCGCCGGAGCCTCTCCCTTCCAACCCCTCTGTTCTCTGAGTTGCAGTCAGTTCTTTCTGTAGACTGAACTGGTTAAGAGTGTACACTCTGGAGGTGGATTATCTGGGTTTGAAAACAAAACCCACCACTTAGCTAACAATTTGCTTAACTCCTCTGCGCTGAGTTGCCTTAAATAGAAAGTCGCGATAATAACAGTATGTGCTCCAGAGGGGCCTTTGGAGAAGTCAGTGAGATAACATGTATGTGGGGGTTAGCTTCTATCAAACGAAAATGCTAGCTTCTATTATTGCATTCATCACCGCTACCGATGTCACCACCATCTTCATCGCCATCATCACCATCACAGTTGCTGCTATCACTACTATTGTTACCACTATCACCACGATCCCTGCTAACACCATTCTGACTATCACCACCACCACCACCATTACCAGGACCACCACCCCATCATCACCAATACTACTACCATCATCAGCACCATCATCACTACTGCCACCATCGCCAGTATCAATACCCCATCATAACCATCATCACCATCACCACCCCACCACCACTGCCATCATTCCTAGCATCATCAGTATTATCATATCCATGGCGATGCCATTACCATCTCTCCCCAGACCTCTGCCTACAGCCCTACTTGCCTCCCTCCCATCTCTACCCTGTAACCTACATCAGCCTTTAAAATAGTAATTTCACATCATACATTATATCAATGTTTCCCACGAGATGGGGTTAAAATAAAGTTATTAACATGGGTTTAACTGTCCATTTTGGGGCACTCAGGGCCTCACACCTGCCATGTGGCTTCTCAGTTTAACACTGTATGATAACCCTTTGCTGGTAACGGTGTTACTGTCTTCCTCTTTCCTTCCTTTCATGTTCAGAAGTACTCTGCTATATTGGCTAATTCTCTCTCCGTGTGCCAAAGGCCTCCTGTGATGAAACTGCCCAGAAAAAATTGTCATCAATGACATGCAGTCCTGAAGACAGTGAGTCTATTATTGGCTTTATCTGAAGACTTTCTTTAGTATCATCCCACACTGCTAACTACTCTTGTCCTGGGCTCCCTCAGCTTCTGTTGATTTCTCTTTTCTTTGCTACCCTTTCTCCCTCAGCTCTTTGAAATCTGGCTTCTGGAACCCTAACTGGAACCCTTCTCCTGCTTAACACATTCTTCATAGATGGCCAGGTAGTCTGGAATGCCACCCACTGCATGGCGGTACCCAGATCCTCTTGTCTAGGTGCTGTCTTTCTGAGCTGCAGGCCCGCCTTCCTCCATAGGGGTGTTTCCAAAGGATTCCAAACACAGCACATGAGGCTGAAATCTCAGGATGTGCTTCCTCTCTCATTCCAGCGCATGATGCCAGCACCCATTCTGCTGCCCAAGCCAGAGTCTGAGTCATCTTTGTCTCCTTCCTTTCATTCCCTCCCCACATTTAATTAGTGATCAGTTTCTGTTGACTTCACCTTCCTGATGGCCACATATCTATTGACTTATCTGTTCCTAAGAACACTCTGTTCATGCAAGTCCACGTTTCCCTCCCACTGTAGTTACCCACCCCCACAGCCCATCTCCCACACTCTTCCTCTCTCAGTCTCTTCTGCTCTGGTACAGAGTTTAGGGGTCACGGTGTGGGGGAAATATTTGTTAGTCTTGCCACAAAATTAACAGGCCCTACATTCAAAAAGAGGATTTCTTTAGGCAAATGAAAAATGCCACATTGTAGCCCTGTCTTCGTAATTCATCAGGCAAAACAGCCCACTGAGGGTTCTGAGAAGTCTTGCTGTAGAAGAACGTGCTTGTGATGTGCAGGGTAGGGCTGGAGGTGGATATGCTCTCAGGATAGAACCCAGGGTCTCCCTGTTATAGGAAAATGCCCTACCGCTGAGCCACAATCCAGTCCTGGACATTGTCTAACCAAGCATTTCTCAAGCATCTTTGAGCATAAATCTCTTCTCCAAGCCCACCTGCTTTTAGATGCCCTTTGCGTCTATCCCCTTTTTCCTCTTTCTTCCCTCCTTCCTCCTTCTTTCCCTCCCTTCCTTACCTCTCTTCATCCCTCCCTCCCTCCTTTCCTCTCTCCTTCCCTTTCTCCTTTCCTCCTTCATTTTGTAGTACTAGAGATAGAAACCAGTATCTCTTATGCCAGGTAAGTAATCTCTTTTGCCACACCCCCAACCCTGGGGCATACTCCTTGCAGAACACCATGTGCTGTTTTAAAGTACAAATGTAGTCATTGTCTCAATTTGAAAATAAGACATATGAGTGGATAAATAAAAAACAGATATTTTCCTCCCCTCTCAGAAATTAGCAGCTCTCAGACATAGCTGTGCAGGGCAATGACAGGACAGACAACCAACAGTCCTGCTTCCAGGGACCTACTATGTGCTAGATACTTCTCATCTATCATATAACCAACAGTTCTGGGTCCAGGGACCTACTATGTGCTAGGTACTCCTCACCTATCATATAACCAACAGTTCTGGGTCCAGGGACCTACTATGTGCCAGGTACTCCTCACCTATTATATAACCAACAGTTCTGGGTCCAGGGACCTATTATGTGCTAGGTACTCCTCACCTATCATACAACCAACAGTTCTAGTTCTGGGACCTACTATGTGCTAGGTTCTCCTCAGCTATCATCTCTAGTCCTTCCAGCAAAGCAAAAGCTGGGCAGGCTCCCATTGGGAAAATCTGCACACAGATTCATTAAGTACTCAGGTCCAAGCCCACACAAGCAACCCAGATGGAGCTTCACTTGACTGAAGTCCAAGGGGCTTTAAAGTCACAGATTGTAAGGACAAAATGATATTAGAAGGTGATGTTTTGCCCATAGCAAGCATTGTGAGCAGAAAAAGTCAAAAGGCTTGAGTGTAAGTTCCCAGAAGAGAGTTATCCTCCACTGTCCCTGTGCCCCTCTAGACACTCTTAGCTGTTCTTGTGCTTGGGTCTACTGCCCTTCCCATAGGCCTGCAGTACACTCTGCCCTTAAATACCTGCAGAGCTTATCTTATGGAAATGTTCAACATCCTTAGTCATCAGAGAAATGCAAATCAAAACAACTCTGAGATTCCATCTTACACCTGTAAGAATGGCCAAGATCAAAAACACTGATGACAACTTATGCTGAGAGGTTGTTGGGAAAAGGAAACACTTCTGCATTGCTGGTGGGAATGCAAGCTGGTACAACCCCTTTGGATGTCAGTGTGGCGATTTCTCAGAAAATTAGGAAACAACCTTCCTCAAGACCCAGTAATACCACTTTGGGGTATATATCCAAAGGATGCTCAATTGTGCCACAAGGACATGTGCTCAACTATGTTCATAGCATCTTTGTTTGTCATAGCCAGAACCTGGAAACAACCTAAATGCCCCTCGACTGAAGAATGGATAAGGAAACTGTGGTACATTTACACAATGGAGTACTACACAGCAGAAAAAAATAACGACACTTGAATTTTGCAGGAAAATGGATGTAGCTAGAAAACATTATATTGAGTGACATAACCCAGACACAGAAAGACAATTATCACATGTACTCACTCATAGGTGGTTTTAAAACATAAAGCAAAGAAAATCAGTCTACAATTCACAATCCCAGAGAACCTAGACAACAATGAGGATCCTAAGAGAGGCATGCATAGATCTAATCTACATGGGAAGTAGAAAAAACTAAGATCTTCTGAGTAAACTGGGAGCATGGGGACCTTGGGGGAGGGTTGAAGGAGAAGGGGGAGGCAGGGAGGGGAGCAGAGAAAAATGTAGAACCCAATAAAAATCAATAAAAAAATAAATAAGTACCTGCAGAGCTATCACACAACCCCCAGGAAGAACTCCCCTGCTTCAGAACTATGTGTGGATCCTGTACATGTGGAGTACTAGCACTTGAGAGGCTGAGGCACAGGGATCCTGAGTTCAAGATTAGTCTGGGCTACGGAGTGAGTGTGAAGCCAGCCTGGGCTATGCAGTGAGACCCTGCCTAGAAACCAAGCCAACAGCAATCCTATGCTCCTCCCTACCTCCTGCCCACCTCCAGATTGCCCAGGGGAGTGTTCTACACCTCCCATTACTGTGGCCACCTTTCCTTTGGACATCTATAAATATATCTCATGCTGCATGTGAAGCCCACTTATTCACTGAGACAGCCTTCTTGCCATCGTCCACCATTTCGTCCCCATGGAAATCGTGTTAACTTTTGGATGATAAATAGATGTGTTAAGCTAGCACTGGCTGGCATCAGCTATGTACAGAAATGGTACCCCCAAGCGAGACTCTAGTGTCAGCCGAGGAGGGAGAAAAAGCCCCCCCCCTCGTAAGGTGGGCAGGGCTTCCTCTCGAACGGGCTCACACTTTCTCATCAGAGACCATGGGAGGAGGGGGCTGGAGAGATGGCTCAGCAGTTAAGAGCATTGCCTGCTCTTCCAAAGGTCCTGAGTTCAATTCCCAGCAGCTACATGGTGGCTCACAACCATCTGTAATGAGGTCTGGTGCCCTCTTCTGGACTACAGGCATACATGCAGACAGAATATTGTATACATAATAAAATAAATAAGTAAGGTGTTCACTTAGAAAATATTCCAGCATTTAAAAAAAAACCCATGGGAGGAGCAAACAAGACCCTTCTCAGACCAGACACAGGACACAGAAGTCCACGGAACCCCAACAAGGGTGCTCACTGGAAGGGGTGGCATGCTCCGTTCTGGTGTGTGAAGTGTGGTGTGCTCTGTGAGAGACAGCACAGTGACCCCAGCAGCCTGGACCGCCACAGATCTAACGAAAGGAGCTACAGGTGAGGTTCATGAAGAATTTAGAGCTGATGATACAGAGCCAATTTGGCACCCTTGGACCCGGGGAGACCTCCCCAAAGTTCCCAAGTTCCTTTGTTCAGATTGTGAGCCCTCTGGGGGAATCTTCAGAGGAGCAATTTCTCTTCCCTTCTCATTATGATGAAGGAGTGTTCTGGAAGAGGATTGGTGTGTTCTCATTGTGTCCATATCACGTATGTTGAGAGGCCGACAACACAGACTCATACAGTAAGTGCTCAATAAATACAGGATAAAATCAGCCAGTACATTGTGATCCTGCACAGCTGGAGGAGGCTGGCACAGCAAGCTGAAAACATCTCTCCTGGTGCCAACCTTCCCCCTGCCTAGAGAGTGCTAGAAGAGCCCGCTGGGCTCAAGAAGGGCTGCTTCCCTGCCCAGGATGTAGGAGGGCCAGACCAGCTCAGGAAAGAGCATCCTCCACACTTACCTGGATCTCCGTCTGCACTGTACATTTGACCAGCTTGAAGTTCTTGCCTGGATTGAAGCTGTTGCTGTAGAAGCAGACCTTGAGGATGCGCACGTCCTCCTTCTCAACATCGACTGGGACCACCACCATGGGCTCCGGGGGGCCCTCGGGCCGGCGTAAAGTGCCCACTTTTACTCGGCTCAGGGGCTCAGACACCCCGGACATCCTCTCAGGCAGCAGCTAGGGCCGGCACATTGCAGTCCTGCAGAGACAACAGAGACAGCCCCAGAGTGAGCTCCTAAAAGCCACAGGCCTCATCCCCCAGGCTGGTACACCCCTAAGCTCCATGACCTAGCCTGTTCTCTTGGTCCCAAAAATTCCCTGAAAAGGCCCCCCAGCTGCCTTGACTGGGGAGGCTGTGGTGTGGAGGAGTCAGTTGCCAAGTATCCAGGTATAAAATCCAGACTCAAGGCTCTGTCTTCTAGGGGACCTGTCTCCCGCCCTGTTCTCCTCTGACACTGGCTGCCAGGCAAGAGGCCTACACTTAGCACATGCAGCAGCTGTCGGAGGAGGCGGCTGCAGCATGACACAGCACAGCAGAAAAGATAGGGAGGGAGACACTGACAAATGGGAGGAGGGGAACAGGAGTGGGGAGGGAAATCTGAGAAGAAACAGAACTTGGGACTAGGTGACCCCAAGGGATTGAACAAAGAAGATGGCAGAGTCCCCAGATCACGACCAGGCCATTAGCTGGCTGGTCTGCCCACAACCTTAATGCGAGTCAGGATTTTCATGTAGGATGCTTGGATCTCATAGAAACTCATCATGTGGAGTACCCAGCATCACAGGAAGGTCCAGCTTGGGGGGGGGAAGCCCCCACTCCCCACTGTTTAGTGTGGAAAGTTGTTTCGCATGACCGATGGGGCTAGCCTGGGCTTCTGCATGATGCAACCAGTACTGACAACAGCCTGGCTTGACACAGAAGCAAACTATGAATCCTTGTAAGCTGTAAGAATCCTTCTAAACAGTAACTCACCCCAAATCTCAGCTGTGCTTACCCTAGCCTCTACAGGCCACAGAACTATCAAGGACTTACTCTGCTGATCGGAAGCCATGCCACATGCTCCATCCTCAGTCCCACAAGGCGGCATGAGAGAACTGACTCCAGAAAGCCATCGTACTCTGCCATGTGCGCCTGCATATGCACATGCGCATGACACACACACACACCACACACACACACACACACACGACAAAAATGACATCAGTGAGATTTTAAAGCAAGGGAGGAAAGATGTAACTGCATCGGCGACATTCGCTGAGCCCCATACAGGGGTCCCCTACATACTTCCAGGCTCTGTCCCCAGTGCTGGCATCGAGTGCATCTGTGATCAGGACTTGGTGTTCTTAATTTCCAAAATTTTTCTAAAACAATCACTCTGAAGTTGGGCATGATGGCCCCCACCTGTCATTTTGGCATTTGGGGAGCCGGCCGAGGAAGAGAGATTGCCATAAATGTGCTACAGAGACTTGTCTCAAAACAAAAGACATCCAGCATGTTCCAGAATGAGATAGGCCCTAGTACTGAGATGCAGAGACAAAAGGTGCCCCTTTTCACATGAGTGTGGCTTTAGGGGGAATTGCCTAGACCAGGAACTGGGGCAGGGGCAGGAGGACACACACAATAGAGCTGGCAGTATTACAAATACAGAATTGAGTATTTTAGAAGCGGAACGTGACCTATGGCTATTTATTTATTTATATTGAGCCTGGTACAAGGGAAGAGTTGATCAGCCATTAATGCTAAGGAACTACACCTTTAAAACAAAATAACAGAGACCGGGAAGGTGGCTCGGTCAATCAGATGGTTTCTGTGCAAAGATGAGTGCCTGGGTTAAGAGTCCCAGCACCCTCGTAAAAGCCAGGCATGGTAGTGCGCTCCCATAAGCCCAGCACTGGGGGCAGCGGGAGAGAAGCAGGCGGGGTCCTGGAGCTTGCTGGCCGGTCTAGTTGAACCACGAGCTCTTCATTCAACAAGAGAGCTTGTCTCCAGGAATAAGATGGAGAGTGAACGAGGAAGACATTCAAAGTTTACCTCTGACCTCTACTTGTGTGCGCACACATACACATCCCACATGTACATGTGTATAGACCCCCACAAAAGTGTGCATATAACATTCACACGCATGACAACAACATAAAAGGAGATTCGTTTAGGAAGGGACGAAGGAGGTGGCATAGGATGTGGAAAGAAACAAGACATGCCTCTTAGGTCAGGGCAGGCAGAAACGGGGAGCAGAAGGCTCAGCGCTCACAAGGGCAGCTACAGCTTGGGACAATACTGACAGAGAGGAGAACTTGTGTCTATGTTCTAGGAGTCTATCTGTATTTGCACACCCCTTTCTATCTATATATTCTGGACCCTAGTGTCCTGCTCTGCTAACAATCTATCTGAATTCTCCTTGATCTAGAAGGAATCCAGAGGTTATTTGAGGGGTCTCTGCAGGAAGCACCCCTGGGAATATGAGAACAATGCCACACGGAAGGGGGACAGACAAAGAGGGGCTGGGCGCTGAGGGTGCCCTTTGAGGAAGCCCAGTTTCAACCTGCTCGGAACTGGAGGGCCCCGATGGAACAGATCTCACTCGGAAAGGGGGTATCTGGGAGCACCTATTCCCACTACTCACGCCCAGTGTCCCTGGCATTTCCGGTCAGTTCTGCACAAGGGAGAGGTCAGAAGGTCTTTCTACAATGGTGCAGAGCTGGCAGCTGGAGATGAGAGGGAACACCGAAGAGGCAAGGCCTGAGGGGATCCAGAAGGGATGCTGGCAACGCTGCTTTAGGACTGAGAAGAGGAACATGCTTTGTCCCTAAACAGCATAGTCCTAGTCGGGAATGCAATGAAACAACTGCATAGGATTCAACAAGTAGTGCCGGCCTGCCGGCTGCAGGGTCTGTTAGATCTGACAGACATCTATTTGTATGTTGTAATTTGTAATTTGTTGAAGGCTGTCACGAGGAAGATTCTGAGACAGGCATCTGAGCGGGGAAGTGGAGTGACCTATGACACTTGACCCCAGGGACCTGACCTTACCTGCAGGAGACTGAATGCTCGCAACTTTTATGTTCATATGCTCAAATTCTAACCCCCAAGACGCTGTTATGAGGAGGTAGGAATGTTGGGCTGTCGAGCCTCAGTGAGTAGGATTAGGGTTCTTTCGAAAGGAACCTGAGGGAGCTTTGTCACCCTCTTTCTGCCACAGCAAGAGGTCAACCATGTGTACCTAGAAAGAGGGCCTCACCAAAATCTGACCATGCTGGCACCTCAACCTTGCCTTTGAGCCCCCAAACGTTTTGTGTTTGGGAGTCAGCCTGTCTTGTTAGAGCAGCATGAGCCAATAGAAACAGAAATCCTAGTGCTAACTGTGAAGACCAGCAACTGGATCCTCGCGAGACCATCAGGAAACCTGGCACACAACAGACAACCCCCTGCACCCGTAATATAGAGAGCAGGGCATGTCCTAGTCTTTGGTAATCCCATGGGGTGTCTTTTCAGACTAAGTAGCATCCTCATCCAAAGGGCCACAACTTCAGAAGGGCCATCCTGGATACCCCAGATGCCCCTGGAATGCTGGGGAATGGTATGAGGGACTACTTAAATAGGTCTAAGGTATCGGTAAGATTCAAGCACTAATGGTGAGGACTGGGGACCCCTCCACATCCATGGGTCATGTGTGAATCGGATCTTCAGGCAGTCTTTGTTTATCAATATACAATTGAGATGCCACTACACACGTGTGTCACTGACTGATGAGAAGAGTGGAGGAAACAATCCCAGCTTGGAGATAAAGCAGGGAAGATTGAAGCCTGAGCCTAGACAGGACCAGGGCCAAGTGGCAGGGACTTGGGAATGAGACCTTCAGATGGTTCTGAGCCCAAGCTACTACAGCCACTCAAATAGCAAGAGCTAGCCAAGAGGGTGAGAACATGGGGACCCTGAATGTGGCTGCCAGTTTTCAGAGACAGCCTTGCCATCTCTTATAGAAGGAAACATGTTCTTACAACACCATCAAGGGACTGTGCCCCTTGGTATTTATTCAAAGAGGTAGAAAACTTAACAGCTACACATAACACCTGCTTGTGGAGGTGATCATCTGGTGTGGGATAATTCTGTATTCTGTCAATTATATTTTAAATAAATGCTGACCAGCCAGTAGCCAGGCAGGAAGTATAGGCGGGACAACCAGACAGGAAGTACAGGCGGGGCAATGAGAACAGGAGTATTCTGGGAAGAAGGAAGCTCTTCCTGCAGTCCTGTCTAGACACCGAAGAAGCAGGATGTGACCTGCCCCTCTGAAAAAGGTACTGAGCCATGTGGCTAACATATACTAGAATAATGGGTTAACATAAGTTATAAGAATTAATAAGAAGCCTGAGCTAATGGGCTAATCAGTTTTATAACTTATGTAGAGCTTCTGTGTGATTCTTTGGAACCTAACAACTGTGGGAACCGGGCAGGACAGAAACCCCAACAAGCAGGCCCTCATGTCACACTCATGGGTAATTGCCAAAGTGTGGAACTAGTCAAGATGAATGGATATGCCAGAAGATCCCTGGGGTTTACTGGCCAGTCAGACTAGCCTACTTGGTGAGTTCCAGGCCAATGAGAGACCTCGTTTTAAAGAAGGTAGATGATACTCCATTGTTAGGATCAAATCTCTCTATGCACATGCACACTGGTACATACATACTCCCACACACATGTGCCACCTCCTTTATATGAACATGCGCACGCACACCTACACAAACGCACACAAAGAGAGAAGAGTTGTCAAACCATGAGATACATGGAAGAACCTTAAGTCTTTTGATTTTTCTTCGAGACAGGGTCTCAGTATGCGTGCCAACCTGACCTCAGACTAGCAGAGATCCGCCTGCCTTAGCCTCCTAAGTGCTGGGATCCAAGTTGGTCCCATACCCTGCTAAACGGATATGTTTTTTAAGTGGGAGAAGACTCGACCTACATCCTCTGTGGCTCCAATTGTGGAAAAGCAAAAGTCTGGAGAGAGTTTTAAGACTGGCAGTTGCTGACATGAGGAGAGGGGGAGGGATGAACAGACAGCTCAGAGGATGCCAGGACAATGGGAATATTCATTGTGATTCCATAATGGCAGGCAAGGGGCTTTCCACACCTGTCTCTCTCACAGGAGGCATGCGAAGGGTGAACACTGACATTAAACTGCAGAGAAGGCCACAGCGGCACCAGCAGATCTTTACCGGCCGGAATGACCATCCCACCTTGGTGTGAGATGCTGGTAACGGGAAAAGCTGCGCATGTGGCAATGGGCGGCATTATGGGAATTCTTTGTACTTCCTGCAATTTAGCTGTAAGCCTAAAACTACTCTTAAAAATCAAGTATATATATATATTAAACAGTATACCAATGGGAAACCACAGCATGATGAACCTGAGAACCACACCCATCTCCCAACTTGACCAAATAGTGTCTAGCTCAGTGAACATCTTGTCCCCTACCCTGACCATGACCAAATAAGAAGAGTTTACCTCTTACCGACCAGCACCCACACCAGCTGGCAAGTCATACATTGCCTGTAAGCCCAGAGGATGTGGCTATCTGATCTTGAGCAGCTTCCCCTGGCCCAGCAGGCTTGTGGCCCACAGAGCTCTGACAGAAATATTTTAGCAAAGTCATTCTGGTCACCCACAATCTGCTTTTACCTTTAGGCTCCTGTGGGTCTCTCAGTTCTGCATTTTGTCCCTGAGAAAATATATTTGCAGTAGGGACTGCCAGAATGGCTATGGATTCTAGAAAAATTTTAACACACACACACACACACATACACACACACACACACACACACACACACACTTTGCCTACCAATCCTGACAGATGGGCAGGAACAAAGATGCCCATTTGACAGGTGGAAAAATATATCTGAGATGGTTTAAGATGGTGGTCAAGAATTCATGTCTGTTAAGAAGTGACCTTGAGGGCTGGAGTTCTTGTCCAGCGTGTTCAAGGATCTGGATTCAGTCCCTAACATCACACACATACACACATGTGCACACACGCACTCACAGAGGCAGTACCACCCCAAGGGTGACAGTAACTCTACAAGCACAAAGGTGCCAGCCAGCATTTACCAACCCAGAAACAATCCTGAGCCTCCCTGTGAGACGCTGTCTCTACTAGGCCTAGGAGAACCAAGAAGGAAAACTTAGGATTTGAGTCTAAAGACCCCAACCCACAAGGCAGTGCCCATATCTCTCTTAACACACGACTGTAGCCTGGACTCCCCTCAGTAGACAGCAAACTACAATGAATTACTATTCCAAAGCAGAGTGACTGGAAGGTATAATTTAGGGAAGCCAGTCCTCATAGCCTGAGATTCACCCTTGACTCTCCAGTCTCCCCTGCTCCCTGTCCCTGTCCCAATTTCCAAGATCCTATGAAACAACCTAACTTTTCTCTACCTCCAACATGGAGACAATAATACCCTGCATCCTTCCTAAAAGACTCAAGAAGATGAAGGAAGAGAAGTAATGAAAACTCATTGTTAACAATAGGACACAAAACGAAGCTGCCCCATGGCTGTCCCTTGCCAATATAGGGACAGTCCAAACTTTTACGCGACTACAGCATTTCTGTATTTTGTTCATTCCCCCTGTAGCTTTCTACGGGAGAAAGTTTTTGTCTTCCATCTACTCCCCCTCCACGGTGTAACTATTCCCACCATGGCTGATTTCAAGCTACCAGTGTGTATCCCTGAATTCCAAGTCAGGACAAGATAAGAACATCCCACCAGAGGCTCCCATCGCGGGCCATGAAACTTGCTGAGCCTCCTGATGGCTCCAATTTCTCGTCGGTAGCCTTAGCCTGTTTCTGGCTTTCAATGATGGCAAAGTCCTCTGACCCTTAGCTCCTGAGCCAAAGTCCCACCCCTTTCTCCAGACCTCTTGGCTCTCTTAACCCTGGTGACCACTCCACCCTGTGTCCTGGTCTGTCCCTGGCCCTCCAAGTGCTGTCTAAGGCATGTCTGTACCATGGCACCAGTGAAATTCTGGCTCTGAGCCACCCTAGGCTTCAGCACACCTCCCAGCCCCCAGAACTGCCCAGACCACAGGCAAAGAAAAACAAACACAAGGAAATGGGCCCAGATTAAAACAGGAAACATTTTGATTGGCCATAAGGACTTTTTGGTCCAAACTTTCAAAGGGTACTCCAGGGGCTATGCAGTCTCCGAGTTCCTGATAATCTTCTGGAGAAACTCAATTATGTTCTCCCCAAATGGCAAGCCAGCTACCTGCCCAGAGGAGGTGAGACTGAAGTGGGATTTACATTCCTTTCAGATGACTTAGCCATAGAACCAAGCTCTGTGTTCCCAACCCAGGGAAGGTTTAGGGATCAAGGGACACAAATCACAGGGAAAGAAAGTCCTCTGCCTGGTGGACATTGTCAAACAGGTTAGCTGTCTAGTGAGCTCTTGGGACACTTGTCTCTGCCCCCGCATTGCTGTGATCACAGACACACACAGCCTTGCTCAGTTTTTCCCAAGGATGCTGGGGACTCCAACTCCATCAGGGAGCTTCCAACCTCAGACTCTTGATCCTCCTAGCCCTACCTCTCTAGATCTGGGAGTACGGGTGTGTATTAGCATGTTTTTGTTTGTTTCTTTGTTTGAGACATGTCCTGGAACTTACACATGGCCCAGTCTAGCCTTAAACCTGCACAGTCTCCTGCTTGGCATTCTGAGTTCAGGGGTCACAGGAATTGGCTACCACTCCCGGTGTTTAATGTACTCAAGTTTGAAAAAATAGCCTCTAATTCTCACATCACACATTCTCCCCTGTAATTTATAATGGTCATTCATTTATGAAATGCCAGCAGTAATGTTTTGGTAATTTTGGTCTGAGATCTCTGCAGCTTACAGTTATGCTATCTGAACCAGGTGATGTTTCTAGCTCCCTGTTTCCTCTACTGGGATATAAAGCTAATGTTTTCTATCTACACAATCTTTCTGAAGAATCAGAAGCTTTGCAATAGTGTCCTTGGCTCTTGTATTCCCTCTCCCTCTCTTTCTCTCCCTGGGAATTAGCCAAAGAAAGAACTGAAAACCTAGTTTAACAGCAAGGCCCGATTTTCAAAACTCAGATCAGTGGTAAAAGAGGTGGCCTCCACAGCTCTCTCGGTTTCTGCAGCGCAAAGACTGCCTTCATAACCAACTTTGCCTTCTTCTGCCCATCTGCCTACCTGGAAAGCCTCCCCAACCCCCAGTTCCCGCTCTGCCCACACAAGTTCCCCTGCCTGACCTGAGAACACAGAAGCATGTTCCTTAGGAGGAAACCCCACGGGAGACAGTCCAAGCGCCAGCCACTCAGACCAGCAGAAGTCAGAATGTCACGAGAGACATACTTTGTTTCCACTCTGTCTCTGAGTCACTTCCCCTGGCCGTTTCCACATCAACAAAATGGGGAAGGCAGGCCTTTCCTATCTTGGGCCTGCTGGGCACAGGCACTTAACTAATTGCAATGACCTCGCAGTCTTGGGGAGCCATTCTTGAGCTCCTGGGCACGGCTGGGCCCCATGGACTCCATGCTGTACACACTAACTTTGGTCCTTTCAGACCCCGGGTTCCTGCAGGGCCAGCGTTCTACAGCTCCAGGACCCCTGGCCTGTCATTTAGTTAATCTCTTCCCTTCTTTTCAGGGAATGAACCAAGAAGGCTGTGATTACTAGCAGCTATAATTCAGGGCAATTCAAAAAGCATTTGAGGCTCCACCACATTTTCAGCCCCCCACCTCCACACCTATTACCCACTTGGAGTCTTCTGTTACCAGCACCTGCCCCTCCCCCACGGGTCAGCGGGCTTGGGCTGGCTCTCTGGAGGGTAGGGAAAGCAGCAGAGACAGCACCTTACTTTCCTTTTAAGGGAACCTCTGGTCTCCCCATTAGCTCAATGCTTGGTTCTTGCTGCTGACCAGGTTCCTCTCCTTCCCGTTTAACCTCTGGGTTCCGCTGCTTCCCACAATCCCTAGCGCTCACAGTGGTGCCTGCCTGTGATTCCAGCACCCAGAGAGAGGAGGGAAAAGCGCAAGATGGGGAATGAGACCTCCCCTAAAGCCACTCAGGAACTGGAGAGAGCCTAGTTGGTGCTTGCAGCACAAGCATGAGGATCTGAGTTCGATCCACACACAATACCAGACACACAGTTAAAATTCCAGCACCGGGAAGGCAGAGATAGGAAGACCCTGGGGCTCACAGCCTAATAAAGTCAGCAAGCTCCAGGTTCACTGAGAGACTCTTCCTCAGAAATACCAAGGGTACTATAGGATGGCATCTGAGGTTGACCTCTGGCTTCTACATGGGTGTTCCCATATGAGCACATACAGCTGCACACACATGCTCAGAGACATACAAACACAAACACCAAAATAATAATAATAATAATAGCAATAAGGATAATGAAGTTTGAGAATCACAATCTACTTATTTGGCTAGCATTCCTCCTTCCTTCTCTCCTTCCCTCCTTCTACTCTTTTTTTTTATCATCTTTTCTTTCATCTTCTTCCCTCCTCTCCTCTCCCTCTTCCCCCTCCTTAGGGCTTGATGACATGGAGACAAGCAGAAAAGAAAACGGAGAATTTAGCATGTGTGACACACATAGACACAGACATTCACACACAAAGATACAGACACACACACATAGACACACAGACACACTTAGACACACAGACACAGACTCGCACAGAGATACACACAAACAGACACAGCATACACACAGAGACACACACACAGATACAGACACACACACATAGACACACAGACACACTTAGACACACAGACATAGACATATACACACAGACTCACGCACAGATACACAGACATACACACAGACACACACACATAGACACACAGACACAGATGTATATACACAGACTCACACACAGATACACACATACAGACACAGCATACACACAGAGACAGACACACACACACATAGACACACAGACACACTTAGACACACAGACACAGATGTATATACACAGACACACACATACATACACACACAGACACACACACACACATATACACACGCCTGTCACAGCATGATACAGGCCCCAAAGTATCCCTAAGTGTTCTGCTACACAAAGCCTGAGCAGGACCTGCCCAGTGGACTTTGGGAGTCTGGAAAGTATGACCCAGAAGATAAGGAAACAAAATGACGTACTGGACTGGGGATAAGAGTGGGAGAAGGGTCACTGAGAAACAAGCCCAGGAGATGACAACATGTTATTAAAGAATTTGAACTTCATATGGTGGGGAGGACTTTATCTTTAATCAGCACATGCCTGGTAATAGGGTCACTCACTGAAGGGACACTAGCCCACTCGGTTGTGGCAGGCCTTGCCCTTCCCCCTTTCCCCGCCATGCTAAAAACCATTAGATTACATTCCTAAAGCTAGCCACCGAGGTCTATCCCCGTATCTAGCCTCTTCTTCCTCCTGAGGCTGACTATCAAGGTCCAGCAATCAGAAGCCCTCTTTGGCTCACCTAATTAACATGCCCAATTAAAATTAAACACCTCATCCTAACACAGGGTTTCCCCTTTTACCTTCATAAACGCCATTTTCCTATGTTCATGTCTGTCTCCTTTCTACCCAGAGGCAGTCCTTTATCCACCAGGGAAAATGTCCCTTCCCCTTCTCCCTCACCCCCCCAGCTCCTTTACCACCACACCCTAGCCCGTTCTCACACAGACCTCAGCTTCTTTTCCTCTTAAAATTACATCTGCAGCTGGGCGGTGGTGGCTCATGTCTTTAATCCCAGCACTCGGGAGGCAGAGGCAGGCGGATCTCTGTGAGTTAAAGCCCAGTCTGGTCTACAAGAGCTAGTTCCAGGACAGGCTCCAGAAGCTATAGAAAAACCCTCTCTGGGGGGAAAAATGACCCCTGCAAGGTCATCCGCTGCTGTTTTCTGCTGAGTCAGAAAGCAGCCACTTTAACTTCTCTTCCCAACCTAATAAAGGATCTCTCTGGGAAAACAGGTGTTTGGGTGTGGTTTGTGTCTAGTCCAGGGTCCAGCAGAGAGCCCCCACTGTGGGACTGGGGGAGGGCTCCTTCCCTCACAGTGTGACCTCAGAGGCAACAGGAGCAGTTAGAGTAAAGCCTGGCTGAGCGCTGAGGTATAGGCTGGGCACAGGGATTCCTTGTTTCACAGCATGTGCCAACTTCTCTGGTGTGACCATTTCCATCATGGCCAATCTCAACTACTGGTATGATCCCTCTGAAAGCGGAACTGGGGAGAAATCGGTGCCGCTGGCTCATGAGAATGCAGTCCAACCTTCCCCTGTCTGGAGAGTGTAAGAGTGGGGTGAGGAAGACAGTTTTCAGGGTTCCTGGCTGCCAGCAAACCTCTGACCTTTGACACCCATCCTCCATCACGCAGTGGTTTCTCTGCGCAGCACTGCAGGAGAGACAAGTGCCAGGTGCATGGAAACACAGGGTGAGCCGCAGACCCTCAGAGGAGCTTGCTGCTCTCTCTGCACTGGAAGGCGGTTCAGAAACCACACTCTCTGTCATCTCCTGGCCCAGACTTAACTCTTCCCTGACTGCTCCACTTTCAAACAGGTGGAATAAATAAATAAATAAATAAGTAAGTAAGTTCTTGGGTAGAAAAGCCTGGCGCTGTAACCAACCAGAGTTTTGTCTGGACATTTGACTGAGTTCTGACCCCATCTTCTTGAGAGCTTAATGAGAAGGCCAGATGATAATGGTGTGTGTGTGTGTGTGTGTGTGTGTGTGTTTGAGTGTGTGTGTTTGTGTGTATGTGTGTGTGCTCTTGTTGACCAAATGCTCACAAGAATCTGGTGGGGGTAGACTATTGTTCTAGCTGTAACTCCACCTAGAGAGCTTATGACTATCAAAGGAGAAGCATCAAGTTGAGATTGAGAGAGATGAATTTACAAACACACCAAAAAGGAATCTTGCAGGGTGGTTGAGCAGGGTAAATCAGTCAGTTCAGTACTTGCCTTGCATGCATGAGGATCAGAGTTTGATGCCCAGAACCTGTGTTAAAATCAACAACAACAACAAAAACAAAAACACAATCCAGGTATGTGATGATATGGCCTGCGATCCCATTGCTGAGACAAACCAAATATTCTGGCCTAGTTGGTGAGTTACAACCAATGAGAGATTCTGTCCCAAAACACAAGGTAGACAACACCCAGAAAATGACACCTGAGGTGGACGAGTTTCCATCTCAGAGCCCACCTTCCTAGGTGTGTACACAGGTGTGTGTGCGCGCACACACATGTCCACACACCTGTACACTCACAAGCACACACACAAAAGGACTCTCAAATTCCCCCACAGACTTGCAGGACAAGGCAAGTTTAACTTGTGAAATAGGATAAACCCTTCTTACTGATTAAAAAAATAAATTAATCAATTAAGCGGGGCATAGTAGCACACAGCTATCATAAACTCAAGAACAGATGCCAGATGATTATTAAGTTGAGGCTAGCTTATGCTACATAGAAATAACCTGCATAAATAGTTAAATAAGCAAAGTCTTCCCCTCGTGGCATAGGGAAGACTGGCCTTAGCAGCTCCGTGGATTAGAAATGCTAAAACTCACTGTGGTGTAATTCACTGGCCGACCCAGTAATGTGTCTATCAAAAGTTAGTGCACAGTTGCACTAAAGTAGAAAACCTCTAAAACTCCCCGCACTGTACCCGGGCTTTGTACCTATGTGGCTATAGCTGGGTTCTTATCCACGAAGGGCCACAAGGCTGTGTTATAGAGTGAGGGGGCCTCTGACACAGGGGACAAAGGTCTAGATCCTTGAGGCCCAGGAGAGAAGAGCCACGAAGATGTAGGGTTGATTTCAGGTGGTTATAGGACTGCATGTAAAAGATGAACCAACCCTTCAGCCAAGATTTAAAACAGTGGCGGGAGGAGGGAGGGGAAGGATATTTATCTTTGCATGCAGGCATTCCTCAATGTCCTCAAGGAATCCATTCTAAGGCATTGCAGATGTTGACATCTAAGGATGTTCTTACCCCTCCTATAAAAGGCATGGCACCTGTACCTGACCTATCCTCTCTAGGTTACTATACTTAATACAAGGCAATCAATACACTCAAACAATACACAATGCTTATTTTATCCTATTACGTTAGAAAATGAAATGAAACTAAATATTCAGAACAAATAGCCTATTTTTCAAATATTTTCCGTCTTTGGTTGGTAAATACTTAGATGAGGTGCCTTCTAGGCTGCACACGGTTCCCTTTCCTGATGTCTGCAATCTCACTGTTTCGCGAAGGTCTCCCAAGGCAGATGTCCCTGCCACTTTGAGGATAAGGAAAACTGATTGAGGCCAGCCACCCTAGAGCCCCCCCCCCCCCACACTTTTGTTTTTTACGAGGCAGAAGCTAGATGAGAACTCATTTTCCCTTCTTAACCCAGCACACATAGTCTATACACAGTCGAGAGGCCAGTCTGGGGTCCACACCTCTGGACTGTGTCTGTGTGTCAAAGAATAGCTTGGTTGCACATTGCTTTTCTGACAAGGCTCCTAGAATGCTGATTAAAAAAAATCCTCCCCATAAGTTCATCTCTTGATAACTATGTGTCCCTGAAAGGAGCGCAGACTTTCAGCAGAGTGGGGTGCGCAATAAGAGGAACACAAAGAATTTTACTTAAGGAGTCTTATGTGAGCATTTAATGAACAAAACATGGTAATAAAAAGAGAATCCAAGTACTTAAAGAAAAAACAAGACTGGAAAGTAGAAACACAAGACATTCGGCACGGACATTGCCCTCCCCATCCCTTACCACCTTAAAAACAACAAAAACATCCTCTTGAACAAGCTCCCACCTGCCTGCCTCCACCAAAGCTCTGCATCAAATAAATAGACACCAAGACCATCAAACAGCATGATGTCCCCATCTGTACGCTACAGCAATCAGCCTTCCAATGTGAGTGGAATAAAAACAGCAATCTAGATGCCCATCAAGCAAACAGGATGGCATCTGTGTGCGAAAAGACCTAGGAAATTAAAAATAGATAGAGAAACCCTTGTGGTTAAAAACACGAATGGAAACAATGTTAAGAAACCGACTATAAGCTCCTCAAAAGGAGCCAAGAGACCTTTAGGAAAAAAAAGTGAGAAAGGGAGGGGGAGAGAGAGAAGGGAGGTGATGTGGGATTCCCCTCTGTATGCTGTGAATATCATTAGTTAATAAAGGAACTACTTTGGGCCTATAGCAGAGCTATAGGGGAACGGAGGTAGGTGGGGAAAACTAAACAGAATGCTGGGAGAAAGGAGGTGGGTTCAGAGAGAAGCCATGAAGCCTCCGCCAGAGTCAGACATGCCGAAACTTTAGCCGGTAAGCCACAGCCACATGGCAATACACAGATTAATAGAAATGGGTTAAATAAATATGTAAGAGTTAGCCAATAAGAAGCTAGAGCTAATGGGCCAAGCAGTGATTTAATTAATACAGTTTCTGTGTCATTATTTTGGGGCTAAGGGGCCAGGACAAACAAGCGGCCTGCTGCTACAGAGAGGGAGGAAGGAAGGAAGGAAGGAAGGAAGGAAGGAAGAGAGGGAGGGAGGGAAGGAAGGAAGGAAGAAGGGAGGGAAGGAAGGAAAGGAAGGAAGGAAGGAAGGAAGGAAGGAAGGAAAGGAACTTGTGTGGTTGGGGTGAGTTACCCAGAACTGTCTTTCTGGTGAGCAAGCTTTTTGAATACTAAACAACTCACACCTGTTAACCTGGTTTGGGCAACACACTCCATGTTCTAGTTTTCTTTTCTATATCTGTGATAAGAACACTGACCAAAACACCAACTTCAGGGGCAGAGGGGTTTATTCGACTTATACTTTCCAGGTCATGGTCCATCATTGCGCAAAGTTAAGGCAGGCATTTGAAGGCAGAGCTTGCTGTTCCACACAGCATTACCTTCAACCAAGGAACTAATGTCACTGCCAGAGAAGTGTGGCAGGCACCGTGGGGGATGCTGCTTGCTGGCTGGCAGGTAGGCTCATACCCAGCTAGCTTTCTTATAAAGCTTAGGACCACCTGCCTAGGGAATGGGGCTGCCCACAGTGTGCTGGCCCCTCCTGCATCAATTAACCATTAAAACACCCCCACACAGACAAGTCCCAGGCCAATCTGATTGAGGCTAGTCCTCAAATGAGAACTGCTTCCCAGATCATTCTAGGTTGTGTCTGGTTGACAAAGCTAGCCAGGACAGCCCCTGGGTTTAAGGTGAGGGAAGTGGATAATTTGTACAAGGATGTTCGTTGCTGCGCTCCTTACTACGGGGACATGGTGAGAATCAGAACAAACGGCTCAGAAGGAAACCTCGGCAGTATCAATACCATAGAGATGAAGCATGTTAAAAATACAAGAGTAGTAGTACATGGAAGGATGTATATAAAAATGTTAAGCCACAGAGAATGGAATTTGCATACTGATTTGTAACTACATATAAACACACCCACATTTAGAAGCCCTCGCAGCTCCACGATTCTAAGCTCTCTGGCTGCTATATTGGATCCATGTATTTAAAGCTATGTACCGTCTGTCCCTCATGCAGAAAGCTGTGCCTCTGCCTCGAGCCCCTTTCCTTACGGTCTGACTTCCTGCAGTCTCCACACAGACCGGCGCAGAGCAGCCAGTCTCCTTAGCACAGAGCCCAGCTAGGCAGCAAACAGCATCTCTGGATTTGATCCAGACTGAAGCTTGGGGTAAACAGTGTAGGCAGGCAATGGATGCAGCCTGGTAAGAGAGACCCGGAACCATGGAATGTCATACTGGACTCTGAACACTCTAATGGAAGATCTGTGTCTGGTCAGGTCTCAGAAGTGCTTTGCTCTCCTGTGCCTTCCCTTCCCTCCAGCCCTGAGATGTTGAGCGCTCACCAATCCCCTCCTTCCACTCCTCTGTGCTTCCCGAAAGAGATATTTTTGAAAACAGCATGGCTAACAGAACCTTCTCAGTGTACTCCTCCACGGGCAAGCAGTGCATCCAGAGGACTGGCCCATTATATCCTAATAAAACCCTACAGTACTATTACCGCCCTCCTCTGGCACACCCCCACGCACGCGCGTACACACACACACACACACTACCACCACCAATCTCATGCATGGAGCCACTTACTTAACTATCCACACAATTAACTATCCAAGGATCTCATGCAGATGGAGAAACGGCCAGGATTTCAATGGAGTTTTGGACTAGGCCTAGACCCTGTTTCTTTGCCACCAAACCCTGCAAAGATGGCAATAAGCCAGAGTCTGGTCTTTCAGTGAGGAGGCTCCACTCCCAGACACACCCAGGGTAGTGTCTCCTGGGGCTCTGTGTTCTAATGGTGAGCTCAGTTCCCATTGGATCAGTACCATACCCTCAAACAATGTCTGGGTCCTTGTTCCTTCACCCTGTCCCTGTGCACACAGGTACCACAAGGACACATCTCTCATGCCTTCACCCTGCACTCCCTAGAGAGGACGTGTGGCAGTGGGGCCCAGCCATCTGTATTTTTTCAGAATATTCTAGGGATTGTAAAAGACAATTGCTTTAAGACAAAGTTGCTATGGTGTCTCAGCAGACCTCAGACTCTTAGGTATAAGTGATCCTCCTCCCTGTCTACCCCTTGACTAGCTGGAACTGAAGGTGTGTGCCACTGTGCACAGCTTTGATTCTTTTTATTTTTATTTTATTATGGCCGAGCTAACTGACATATTCATTTCTTTACATGGTTACCATTTAGGGGTGAGGGATGGCAAGTAAAATACGCACCCAGCAGCTATCAAGTATAAGATGCAAGACTAGTCACAGCTTGTGAGGTCTCTGGAATTTATTCACTCTGTACTAATGAAACGTTGTCCCCTGGGTCCAGCATCTGCCTGTTTCCTAGTCCTTGACACCCCAGGTAATTCTAACATCTTCCTAGGAAGGGTAAGAAGCCACAGTTATGGCCTTTGTCTCCCTGGTGAGAACTGAATTTAGGAGACTAAATGGTGTGCCAATCAGTGGGGTCCCAGAACCCCCAGTTCCCAGGCCATAGGCCTCTCTTTACCAGTGTGGTATTCATTATAGCTGACCTGTGACCCATCCCAGCGGGTTACAACTCATAAATGCTGACCTCCCTGCTGCCTCAGGGCCTCATTTCCCAGTGCCCATGTAGCTTTCTATTTTAGTGTCTTGTTACTCAAGCCTTCTATTGGGAAATGGGTACCAAGAAAAGAAACAGGTAGTTTCGATTATTCAGAGCTCAGAAAATTTGGGGGAAATTTGGCCTTCTACTCCAGCTATGAGAATTCAAAGCAGGGAGGGCCTATATGCAGATGCAGACCCATCCCTCCCCATCCTGCATGAACTCTTCTAGAGCAGCTTCCTGGCTTCTGCTCTAATGCTGCCAGAATTCTCATCCCTGCTTAGAAACTCAAGTCAAAGGCCAGGAAAGCCCAACTGGAAACCTTCACAGCATGGAAGGTAGCAAAGGAGCCATGACAGAAAATGGTCGTATGGTCCTAGAGCCAGGCTTAGGAGTGGGGATCCAGGTAGCCCAGGGGAGGACAAAATAATCTACTTCCCAGTCCCTTGGGGACCACAGTTTAAATAGCAAAACCCTGCAAATGGGGGTTTGTGGAGAGAGAGAGAGATCAGAAATTTATCTGAAAAAAGAGAGAGAGAGAGAAAGTAAGAGGGCAGGGGAGGAGAGAGAAGAGAAATGGAGGGGAAAGGAAGAAAATGGAGGGGAGGGGAAGAAGGAGAAAAAGGAAAAGAGAAAATGATAAGAAAACCGATGATGTGGCTCCATTGTGCCTCCCTCCCACCAGCACACAGAGCCTCATTCCGACTCAACTCTTATCCATCCTAAAAAGGAACCAGCAAGCAACAATATAGGCATACCCTGTTAAACTAATACAAGGTCTCAAAGTTATACATAGCTGTGGTACAAAATGCATTTCCATGTTTACAGCTAGAGTGTAAACAGAAGAAACAGAGCAATGAACTCAGTTACTTGAGACAGCAGTTTTCCTGTTCTGTGTTGGATTGTTTCAACTGTGGATACTTCTGTAGGATTGCTTTGGCCACCTCTTAAGACACACTGACCCAAATAGGAAAATAATGAAGGTCTGGCACCCTACTCCAGTCCCCCTCAAGCTTTCGCGTTCCCTGTTCAGCCATGCTAGGGGAAAAAGTCAAAATCCTGGGTTTTACCTGTAAAAACTGTGACTCCAGCTTCCCTGTGTGGAACAGAAGGCTGTGTTTGGCCTACAGGGGCTTTCAGCTCTTTTTCATTAAGGTTTCTGAAGAGCACAGGAAGTTAGAAAAAGAAACGCAACTCACTTCTCTACAGCTCACCGCAGACATGAGGCAGGAAGGGACCAGAACGTGGCAGAGGGCTCAGGGGACTGGTATGGGCCACCTCCTCTAGCACACAAGGTGTGTGTATGTGGGGGGGAGGGGTGACACGTGGGAGCTAGTGTGAGGTTCTGACTCTAGCCAGGAGCTCAGGGTCTCTAAAAGGATTGTGTTCTAGTTCTCCCTTGATGACTGAGAGCTTGCTAGTGCACACACACACACACACACACACACACACGCAAGCACAGTGCAACTGCAGTTGCCATTCAGAAAGAGACCAAGATTATTTGTGGAGGACAGCACATCTTCTGGCCCTTGCTCATGTTTCATACAAAACCCCCAGAAGATTAGCTAAGAAAAATGATTTCCCAACAATCTCTTGGGCATGAATTTCCCAGTAGTTAAAGAGACAGTCAAGTTCCTCAAAGAACTGAAGGCGCCACTCCTTTCTAGGCCATTTCTAGGCCAAGAATCCCCAGTGAGGTGGTTCCAACTTGATGAAATCTAAGGGTAAGTTCCCTTGTCTAGGCCAGCGGCTTTCCCAAATGAACGCTGGGAGTTAAAATCATGGCCCCTGCAAGCGTCCTTTATGGAAGGGAAATGTGACAGCTGAGGGGGTAGAAGATGAGAGGAGAGAAAAAGACAGAGGGGCGGGAAGACGTTTTCGAGGAGGGCATGCAGTCATGTGTTCTATTTCAGAAAAGGATGACAGATACTGGGGACATCAGTTAGGAGGAAAACAATCAACTGCACAAACTCCACGGTGAGCGAAGGATTGCCGCGGAGAATCCCAGCTGGATTTTCACTTCCTCTGTTTTTTTTTTTTTTCAGAAGAAAGTAAAACTGAGGACAAAGACATTAAACAACTTCCAAAGACCCAGGCTGAGATGCCAGTTATTAGAAAACAAACCGAACCCAAAACTGTTGTGAAGATTAGCTAGACTAATATTTACAACCCATTTGTTATTCATTAGTAATCCTCCGGCCATTAAAACTGCCTATAAGATTTCTTCACAGTCCCAGGGCATTCTGCTTTTTTGGGAGGCAGGCCCTGTGCACCCCTGGAGCAATGCTATCTCTGTAATGAAACACCCTCCCATTTCTTCATTTGTCTCATTCCTGAACTCTTTCTCTGGTTTTTTTTTTTTTTTTTTTTTCGAGACAGGGTTTCTCTGTAGCTTTGGAGCCTGTCCTGGAACTAGCTCTTGTAGACCAGGCTGGTCTCGAACTCACAGAGATCCGCCTGCCTCTGCCTCCCGAGTGCTGGGATTAAAGGCGTGCGCCACCACTGCCTGGCTCTGAACTCTTTCTCTGAAAGTATCAAGCAGATGTCTCTGGTATTGGTCATGGTCTTGACAACAGATCCTTCCCTGGAGCAATTCCACAAACATTTTCATGATAATGTCTCTCTATCTCATCAAGAAAACCTACAACCCGCCCAGTCCACTGCTGGACCATTTTTAGTATCAATGGTTCTTCCTTACATGTTGAAGTTTTTCTCCATCTGCATTCAGATTCTAGCTCTCCCTCTGGAAGTCCAGCCATGAGCCTTACTCTGGCTTTGCAGTCAGTGGCCTATGGCTCTAGCACAGCATTGCTGGGAAGGTCTGGGCTATTCGTAAAGCTTTCCATACCAAGGTCACTTCCTATTCACATACATTTACCCCCTGTCTCCAAAACTCTGTAGTTCTCAAAATGAGCAAGGTCTGTCAGAACCAGGTATGATAACCAGGAACTTTGAAAGCTACCCCAAGAAGGCCAACTCAGTGGTCCAGGCCATATCTGCTGGGTGTGAACCCTGCCAGCAGGTCCCTGCTCTCTGGTTTAGGTCTTGGGTACTTAGAATTTTGGAGCACAGTGGGCTCTGATTGTCCTACAACTTTCCCCGTGGCCTCGCAGCTCACTCATTGGCTCCCATGAGACGTTGAGCACATTCTGAACTCTGTTCCATGCTCATCCTTCAGCTAAGGTGGTAACCCCAAACCCCTTCACCTCCACAGCACTAGCTGAGCAGATGCCCCTCCCACTCTGGGGTTCTGTTCTCAGCTGTCAACATTGCCATCACTTGTCAAGTGTCTCATTGCGTGGCTGCATGCCAGATAAGGAAAGGATGACCTTAGACCACGTGGTATGAGGAGGAAGGAGGACCTGCTGAGGGAGGAGCCTGTAGGGCAGAAGAAAGAGCACAGCTCCACGAGACAGAATACCTGCAGGGGTCCTGGCTTTCAGCCCTCCACTCTTGAAAACCTAATGACTTCAAATGTTCCTTTTGTTATCTGCCCCTGCCCTTCTCAGACTCTGTGGAGCAGTGACAACAATTTACCCGCTTGGACCAGACCTAAGTCAGAACATGATAGAATTCAGCACTAGAAGGGGTCTTAGAGATCATTTAATCTGCTGCCTTCTAGAACGTGTGTGATCCTTGGGAAACATCATTAAAAACATGTACGTGACCTACCCTTCACCTTCCAATCAGAACAAAGGGTTTTGAAGCATGCTATGAACGTGTGTAGTGTGTGTGTGTGTGTGTGTGTGTGTGTGTGTGTGTGTGTATAAAGAGAGATACAGGAGGAATAAACTCAAAGTACTTAGAGGTTGATAGGACCTCAGCACTGTGTCACAGCAGGACATCATGTGACCTCTCAAACAACAAAGACACAAGACCATCCAAAGCCAGCTGGAACGGTCATGGACTTGCTTCATCTTGCAGAACCCACTGCTCCCATCATGCACCTGATGTCATGACACATCCAAAAACTCCAGAAGAAGGACACAAAGTGTCCTACCACCTCCTCATGAATATTCCTTCCCTCCTATAAATAACCCTTCTTCCATTAAAGTTTTCATATCAGACTCTGTCCAGAAACCTGGGGTTTGCAGCTCTCTGGGGAAGCCCACCTCCCATTTGAGCTTTATATTTCTGTCTATAATGACCCCCCCCCTCCGGTTTCCTTCCTTTGCTTTGTCTCTGAATTCTTTCTCTTCAGAGGTCTCGATCTGGTCTCTGTTTCTGAGACCTCCCCACTCTTCTCTTGCTAGCCTCATTACAGGATCTTAAACAGGAACAACGACTTGGCTGTTTGAGCCTGACTGGATGACAATCAGTAGAGCTGATGCCAGAGAAGGGACAGTACTCGCCAGTTGGATCGGACCAAGGTCGGGACTGGACTGAGGTTTTCTCATCCCAACCTGCATCCTGGCTCTGACATCTTAGGTTCTTGGCTAAGCTTAGAACTGGGAGGCCTGGCAGGGATCCTGCTAAGGCTGCCACCGTCCTGCTGTCCCGGAGAACAGTCTTTGCTGCTGCTGCTGGGAGCATTTTTGAGCTCATGCTCTTAATGTTCAAAAATTCTTACAGACAGAGGCAGGGGTCCTGCTCCCTCTAGCTTTACCCAACTGCAAGGAATATGGGGAAAGCCTTGAGTTCTAGGTTCCGCTCACAACCACATTTTCGATTTCGTTTTGGTTTTGTTTGTTTGTTTGCTCGTTTGTTTTTGAGACAGGGTCTTATGTAAACCAGGCTAGCCTCTAATGTATTGTGTAGCAAAGGATGGCCTTGGACTTCGGAATGAGAATTGCTGAAAAGCAGCCATGCGTCTACAAAAGCTGATTAGAACGTCAACGGCTGTGGAGCATTCAGACTGTTTCAGCACCAGAGTTGATGACAAATTCTCTTTGGCTAGCTTTAGAGCCCCACAAAGAGTCAGACCCCACCTCTGTGTGAGACCTAATATCCTGAGGAACAGATTACCAAGCTCTGGAATGTATCAACAAAAACCCTATCCTCCATCAATGGGAAGGCAAAGAATTCTATCAGATACCATCTAGGACCTATAGTTGAGATTCTCACATCTTGAAGTGAGTTGTCCCAGGCTCTCAGGTTCTGGAATTACAGGTATGGGCCGCAGTGTCCTGTTTACACGGTGCTGAAGATTGAAGTCAGACCTTCTTTTACTGGGTAAGCACTCTAGCAAATGAACTGCACACCTAGACCAACCACGGGACTTTGATAAAAGTGGCTCCATTCATTGGGTTCAGGTCCCCTTTATACAAAGGGGGAGCAAGGCTGGGCTCTTGGGTCACTTCTGGGCCTGTTTACAACCTGGACTAGAAGAAAACAAGCATCAGCTAATCTGGTGCATCTTCCTGGGGCACTTGGAGAAGCTGATCTTTTCAAGCCTTAAGACAATATAGTGAAGGCCTTGTCAGGGCCATGGCTGTAGTCCAGTGGTCCTCAACCTGTGGGTCATGACCCCTTTGGTGGGGGTCAAATGACCCTTTTGTAAGGGTCACATATCAGATACCCCGAATGTCAGATATTTACATTATAATTCATAACAGTAGCAAAATTACAGCTGTGAAGCAGCAGTGAAAATAATTTTATGGTTGGGGTCCCCACAACATGAGAAACTTTATTGCAGGCTCACAGCGTTAGGAAAGTTGAGAGTCACTGGTTAGTCCCTGTATTTGATATTCTAACTCTTGGGGCTTTGTTAGGCCCCTAAGAGAAGCTGCTTCTGGGGTCAGACAGATCCTAAAAGCATGCTTTTCGTCTGCAAAACAACCAAGTGGATCCCAAGCTCCAAACACCTCTCCTAAGGATCTCTCAGACCCTGACCCATCCCTATCTGCCCTACACAGCCCTCAGCCAAAGACCAGGCTACCAAGGAAAGCCAAGCCCTGGCTCCTCAGAGTCTGCAGAGACAATGCTCAGCAGCTGATGCTCGCCTGCTTTTCCCATGGAAACCACACTAAAGGCTCCTGTTCTAGCCAAGCGTTTCCCTGCTTGGCACTGCATGACTTGCCGTTGCTCTTGTGCCTAAGGATCTACCAGACAAACTTCTCCCTTCAGCACCGCCGTTGCTGCACAAGTTTAAAGGATCACACCTGATTCAAACAAATCCCAAGGGCCTTCAAAATGGGCCTACCCCTAGCAGTGTTTCCTGAGAGCTCGAATTATCATAATAATATATAAAATATTAAATGTTGGCTCAAGTTTCCAAAACTTGATAAGACAAGGGGGAACTGCTCGCCCATTCTGCTGTTTGGCCACAGCCAGGTCCCTCTAGCTGTCTGAGTACTCCCTAGACAGAGGACAGTTTTCTTGCCAAGCCCCTTCCCCTAAAGAAAGAAAGAGCTAGAGGAGGGCTGTGGTGGTGACTGGGGTGGAGACACTTTAGACGGCAGCTGGTCAGAGAAGCTTGAGAGAAGTTCAGAGCGAGAAGAGGCCAAGGCAGCAGGACATCAGGTACACAGACTGAAGGAGGTGACCTGGGCTCCAATTCAATGTGTGTTGTCTGTGTGCTCACAGACATCTGCACTCACAAAACTGATTTCTTACTTTTCATGGGAAACTACACATTCAGATTTTAATGTGAACTGTTTTGATGTTGTCACAAATGAACAAAACATAAAGGAATCAAAGGATGCCCCTTGAAGTAGAAAAAGGCAAGATCTCCTGAGTAAATTGGGAGCATAGGGATCATGGGAGAGGGTAAGAAGGGGCAGGGGAGGGGGAAGGGAGGGGAGTGGAGAAAAATATATAGCTCAATAAAAACAAAACAAAACAAAAAAGAACAAAGTTATATCATTTGCAGGAAACAGATACAATTGTAAATAAATCGTATTAAACTAATTAAACCAATCACAGAAAAACAAAGAAAAAAAAAAGGATCGCCCTTTGTATTAGACCAAGCTCTAAATCAGAAGTGAAGAGCTCCTGTCTGAACCATGGGTGGGGTCCCCTCGCCTTCAGGATCTGGTTGCTGTCCAGCATAGCCCAGAGGTCTCCAGCTGTCCTACAGTCTCGGCTACTACCTCCCTGACCACTGTTCCTCATGATGGTCTTTTATTTTCTTTTCCCCTTGAGCAAATCAACCATGAAGTATCAGCCATCTAGTTAAACGTTATTCTGAGTGGATCTATCAGTACATTTCTTGATGGCATTGGCATTTGAATGGCAAAGTGCATAAAACAGACAGCCGTCTTCAAGGTGGGTGGGCTCGTGAAAGAAGCTGAAGACCTGAAGGGAACAAAAGAGCGAATCTTTCCAGAGTAAGAGAGCATCCTCCCCGAGGAAATCCCCCAACCAAAATGCGACTCCGGATTTTCCTGTCTTTCAAGCCAAGCTGAAGTGTGGGTTCTCCCTCTGTTTTAAGTCTTGCATTTTTAGACTGGAGTTTACCCACCAGCCCTTCTGGGTCTCCAGCATACTGGCTACAGAGCTGGAGTCGTAGCAGTCTCTGTAATCATATGAGCCAACTCTTCATAATAAATCTCTTTCAATACTTCCTGTTGGTCTCCTCCCTCAGGAAACCCCAACTAATGCTATCCCCACAACCGAAATGCAGCTACAGCCTTGAAGGAGGAGTGGAATGATTTGCTGGATGAAAACATGTTTTCTAGAGCCATGGTTCGTTCGTGTTGTGCTTCCAATGCTGGCTGTAGCAGCAGCCACCATCAAGTATTTTCTGTGGTGTTAAGCAACACAAGCAAACTTTCTTGTAGAATCCGTACAACATGCCATCTCTGATCGTAGCAGAATGCACAGGCAACCTCAGAACAGGGTATCTCATCAGCCTTTCGCAAGCTTGGTGCAGAGTAGGCGCACTAAATGTTGTGCTGAATTAAGGAATGAGAATTTCACAAAGTTGCGGGTCATCTATCTCAAGACCCAGCAATACCACTTTGGGGTATATACCCAAAGGAAGCTCACTCATACCACAAGGACATGTGCTCAGCTATGTTCATATCAGCATTATTTGTCATAGCCAGAACCTGGAAACAACCTAGATGCCCCTCGACCAAAGAATGGATAAAGAAAATGTGGTACAGTTACACAATGGAGTGTTAACCAGCAGTAAAAAATAACGACAACTTGAAATTTGCCTGCAAATAGATGTATCTAGAAAAAAACATAGTGAGTGAGGTAACCCAGACCCAGAAAGACAAATATAATATGTACTCATTCATAAGTAAATTTTAGACATAAAACAAAGAAAAATTAGCCTATGACCCACAACCTCAAAGAACCTAGACATCAAAAAAAGACCCTAAGAGAGACATACATAGATCTAAATAGGAAGAAAAAAAAATACAAGATCTCCTGAGTAAATAGGGAGCATGGGGGTCATGAGTCAGGGTAGAAGGGAAAAGGGGAGGAAGGGAAGAGAGCAGAGAAAAATGTACAGCACAATAAAAACAGTAAAAAGATGAGAATTTTTTTGATAGAGTTCACACTCCCATATAATAGAGAAATGGACTTTAAGAGACACTAAAGAACCAGCCCAAAGTCACAGGGCTAAGGCAGGAGAAATGAGATATACTCCCAAGTCCAGTTGAGTTCAAAATTCACACTTTCAACCCTTGCAATACGCCCATAATATGTCAGGCCTGTCTCCCAGGTGTGATCTTGGCATTCACACCTATAATCTCTCAACAAGTGGGGAGAACCAGTGCTGTCACTCAGAGCTCAGTAATCCCTGCCTTCCTCCATATGGACAGCTGTGCTACTCAGCTGCCCACAGAGGCTTCTATAGACTCATTCGGGACCATAACCAAGGATGGGTCTATCTTCATGACTGTGACCAAGCCAAGAGAGGAAACCCAGCAGAGGCATCTCATCACCCCCAACACCTCTCAGAGATGCTTCCAGGCAGCAGAAGAGCTTTGTGGTTCTGACCCCCAGGATGAGATGTGAGATCACATAGCAGGTGAGGATGACTGCTCCTGGCCTTGGGCAGGAAGGCTTTGAGGTGGTGGCTCCATCTCTCGGGATTATCATCTGATTGCACTCTACACACCTCCTAGGGACCCTGTGGGCTGAGATGCAAGGTCAGGCAGCAGCGAAGGGGCAAAGGGTGGATGCATTGGTGCACATCTCAGCAGGAGAGGGAAAAGAAGGAAGCAAGGGCTTGCAGTGAAGCCAACCCAGAGGCTCACCAGGGTTGAGTGCAACTCTACACGTCTCAGCCAGAGAGAGAAGAGGAAGCAAGGCCTTGCAGTCAAAATTGATCCAGAGGCTTGCATGATTCCCAGGCACCATCAAACCCACTTACCACATGAGTGGGAGGCACACAAGGGGGTCCCTGATGGCTTGGCCTCAAGTGATGCCACACACCATTCTGCTTATCTGTCCTTTAGTGATCATGTCTTCTATGGGGGCCATTTCCATCCTTCGCTGGATGACACAAATCTGCTTTGTTCAAACAAATCAGATTTATCCTTCTGTTCCCTCCAGCCCTGGATCCCTTCCCAGGGGTTTCAATACAACGTGATTTGGGGATAAACACAATGTAAGGGCAGAGAAACTCTGACGGTTAGAAGACTCAAGAGCCAGAACACAACAATCCCCAGGAATGTCATCTTGGTTGTGACATTCATGTCATCAGGAAGAAGATAGACCAGCCCTTGTACCCTTTGTTGAGAAAGTCTTTAACACATGCCGAGTATCCCCAGTCTGAAAAAGTCAAAGCCTGCAATGCTGTATGGATGGAGATGCTGTGTGTCATGTCCTCAGACAAATGACACACAGATAGGAAATTCCACTTCTGACTCCTCTAGAACTCAGGCGCCCTACAATATGGTATGAAACCACCTGGAGGTTATGTGTATGAGTTGTGCATGAGGCATAAATAATGTTTAGACTTGACATGGGGCCTGCCTTCAAGATATCTCATTATGTAAATATTTCCAAGTCCAAAATATTGCGAAATTCTAAGGCCTTTCTGGTTCCAAACATTTTAGATAAGGGATGGTTAACCTGCATATGAACTCTTGACATTAACCCTCGACATTAAATCTATGCAGTTTGAAACTTGCAGGACCCCTGCGCCCAGCACAGAACAGGATACACAGCATTGCCTGCGTTTATAGAAGAACCCCGAGGTAAGAGGTGTCGGTAGAGGTAGGGGTCTCAGGGAAAGGCTTTGGAGAAAGGAAGATTGGAAAGCACTGGAGAGTGCGGGAATCTAAAAAGACAGTAGGATTTCTTTCTTCTTTTAGCCCCATATCACAGCTCTATTTATTCTGAGAAGCACCCAGCTGTAGCTCCAAAATAGACATGCTGTAAAACGCCTCTAATGAGAGAGGAGGCTTTTGCAGGATCCCAGCTCAGAACTGCCCTTTGCGAGGGGCAGGAATACCAAAGAAGGGGACACTTCTGGGCATTGGCTGTTATTCCCTCCTCCTACGCAACTTAGCTGTGGTTCCTCTCTCCAAGGTTGCAGGGAAGAGGGTGTGGTCTGCCTCAGGGAGTCTGACCCTCTCTTTATTGAAAGTGCTCTCAAGGCCATGCGGGGCGGGTAGAATTTGGAGTGGACAAGGAGCTGGAAAGACCTCGTCAGGTTGGTTAGGCAAAGTCAGGGCCATCCCAGCAAGACCAGTATGCCCAGATTCTGCTGTGTACATAGGAGACAAACCAGGTCAACTCAAAACCCAGGACCTGGACAGTTAAGCCTTACCCTCCTCCTGGGGGAGGAAGATACTAAGGAGGTGGAGGTGCTGAGCATTGGGTCTGTGCTCAGAAAAATGAACTAGTTCTTGTGTCTGGCATAGAATGGAAGTCCTGACATCTTCTAGGCTGTGACTTGTGTTCCTCAAGACCAAAGAGCCAAGGTTCATTTCTTTGGGTTTCTGGCTTCCTGTTGATCACAGGAAGTGCCGTCACTGCCCCATTTAACATGAAGCTGAGGTGGATCGTGGCATGGCTGGGGAAGAAGACAGCCAAGCCAGGACAGACTAAAGTCCTCTCAGGTCTCAGTGTGGATGGTCCCGTGATCCTTGGTGTCTGGATTCTGCCTTGGAACTGCTAGTGTGATATCCCTTGTTATCTCCTATCTCCACCCACTGAGGACTTCAGATGTGGCCGGAAGGTAAATTACTAGCAAGTTCTGAAAAACAAGTCTTCATTATCAGGGTTATCTGTAATCTTCCTGGATGTGTACATTTTGACTTCTAGGAGGGAGAACATCCAGGAGTTGGATAATGAGCATCTACTGGATACTTTTAATCTTTCAGTCATACATGTTACTTTTTAACTCTCAAAAGGAAATGAAGATGTTGCTACTATTATCCTTCTGCCACCATGCATATGGAGAAAGTGAAGCACAGGGAGATTAAAGTAACTCAGTATCTCAGACCTAAGAAATGGCAGAGTTGGATTTTCTATTCTTATCTGCTATTCCTCCACATCCTCACCCAGGGAAAATATATGATCAATTTATGTTGTTAGGAAAGGAGCAGGGCTTGGGTAGGTCCTTGTTCTTCTGGAAAAAAAGAAAGAAAAGAAAGAGGGGGGAGGGGGGAGGGAGGGAGAAAGGAAGGAAGGAAGGAAGGAAGAAAGAAAGAAAGAAAGAAAGAAAGGAAGGAAGGATAAAATCCTATAGAAACGATATCAAGGTTAAACTACATGTTATGGGTCTCCCTGTCTCCAGCTTTTTCCCAGCTGTACTGGAGTTTACTGCTAGGATTGTGTTTGCCATAAACTTAACAGACAGTCAAGTTCCCACGCAGTAGGAGAACAAGAGAGAAGATACAAACATTACAGTCCGGGGAGGAATCGGGAACTTAGAGAGAGGAACAAGCACACTAAATAATGCCACAGGGCACAGTGTGCTTTATGCAAGAGAAGTGCAAACGTGATCACACGTGATCACACACCGTGAGCAATGCAAGCAGTGGAGTTAATCTTGTCTCACGGGAAGGGTGGGGCCTGGGCTGGGGCTTTAAGATTTGTGGAGAGGAGGAGGTGGCTGAGAAGTGAAGCGACAGGAAAAAGTCTGGGATTTGTGACAAGGTGCAAAAAAAGCCCCAAGGTTTACAAAGGTGTCTGTGCCCATAGCCAGGGGATAGTTAGATTTGTAAGAACAGACCCTGAGGGCAACAATTTGGTGGCCTGTTCACTGATGTTAGTGAGAATAATTTTACCCGAGGTACAGGCAACACTAAAGATAAAGGAGGCGTGGGTGAAGAGAGTTATCCCAAGGCGGAATCCGAAGGATCCAGAGCCAACTGGAGGGAGAGCTGGTGCTGTCTACACCAGCCAATGGGAGGAATCGTGCAGCGCTTCGGGTCGAGTCTGGGCTGGAATCTGCCTGGGCGTGGGACCATCGTGGGAGAGTAGAGAAAGAGAAAGTCACTAAGGCTTGTTTTGCAATAGCCAGAGAGTTCATGATAACTCTCTGCTTGACCCTTCTAGCACAGAGTGCAATCTCACCAGCTCATACCCTGCATCTCTGTCGACACAAATCCCTTTTGTGCACAGCCACCCCAGATGCCATTTTGGCCCTGCACCTTTTTTTATGCCCCCAATAAGATGAGCTCTCTCTACTTTTGTGGCACTTTTTGTTTACTATAAACCTGTTACGTCCCCTTTTCTGGCTACAAACTCTTGTGTGTGCCTGGGTGTTGTGAGTGTGCTTACACATGTGTTGAACATGTATGTGTGTGGAGGCCAGAGGTCAACCTTAAGTGTTGATTCTCGGGAGCCTTCCACATTTATTTGGGTTTGGAGATGTCTCATTGGTCTACGGCGCTCCACGGAGACTGGGCTGGCTGGACAGCAAACCCCGGGGATCCATCTGTCTCCATCTCCCCAGTGCTGGGAATACAAGTGCACTGAGCAAGCCCTGCTCTTTTATTTGGGTTCTGGGGACCAAATCCAGGTTCTCATGTTTGCACAGTAGGGCTTTACTGGTAGAACGATCTCCTCAGCCCTAGCCTGCGGGCTTTTTGCAAGCTAAGAAAGAAGGGAACACCCCTTTTCTGAAGTTGTATTTAGCATAGGACCTGGGATACGAGGAGTAGGGCATCATTCACCCAGGAGTGTTGTACTGAATGACTCTATCTATTCCTGAGACATCCTCTGCAGGTGCAGGGGCCTTCTTGTTTTACCTCTTGGTGGCATCTCACAGCATGGACAGAAAGACCTTGGGGCAAGCTCTCACTACCCCTTCTTAGCTATGTCACAAGGGCACTGCCAACTGTCCTGGTTCTTAACTTCCTCCCCCATGGCACAAACACGATACAGGTGTTGCAGGGTTGTAGTGAGACTGCAAAGCCAAGTTGGATGTATGTGGGATGGAGAATGTATGAAGATCCAGGCGCAGAGCCCTTTTGGAAGAATGCAGACATGCAATCAATGGATGTTCTACATGCACAAGCATGCTGGGGGGCAGGTCGCCAGGATCTCTAATCCGCCCTGCAGGGACCCAGCTGTTTCCTCACTTCCTCCTCTACAGCGCTAGAGAGAGAGCAATTGTAACCCACAGATCTGGGGGTGGTGAAATGACCCATGAGAATACACACACACACACACACACACACACACACACACACACACACACCACACGACGTGGAGTACCTGAATCCACTCAGTCCAGGGCAGACACTTCTGGGGCTTCAGCCAAGGCATCACATAGCCCCCTACCAGATGCAGGCCCAGGGATATAACAGGGTCTATATCACTCAAAGGAGAAGGTCTGTGATAGAGTGGGGACTGGCTACAGAAGCAAGCAGAGAGACCAGGACAGACTCCAATCCAAGTCACAGAGGCTCTCAGAAAAGAGCTGTGCAGGTCACTGGAACAGCGGCCCAGCCAAGCCCAGCCCAGGTCGCCCTCTGTTTGAACTGTTTTAGAGATAAGACACTCCTTACCTCTGCATCTTTGCCGCCTGTCCCATTGCTCAAAGAATGAGAAAAGCTTCCTCAGAAAGCTCAAGTGCAGATCTAGAGAGTTGCCTCAGGGCTTACAGTACCTGCTTTTCAACGACCTAAGTCCAGCCCCTCAGCACCCATGTAAAAACTGGACATGGCACTATGTGCCTGTAATGTCAGCGGTATGGGAAGGCAATGGTACTGGCCAGTCCAGCTAGCTGAGTTGCTCAAGGAATAAGGTGTAGAGCAATTGAGGAAGGCTTCCTATAATGAACTCTGGTCCCCACACACTTGTGCATACATGCTCATGTTCATACATGCAAACACAAACACCATGGAGAGAGAGAGAGAGAGAGAGAGAGAGAGAGAGAGAGAGAGAGAAAGAGAGAGAGAGAGAGAGAGAGAGAGAGAGAGAGAGAAAGGAGGGAGGGAGTAAGGAGGGGAAGAGAGGAGGGGAGGGGAGAGAAGGGAAGGGAAGGGAAGGGGAGGGGAGGGGAAGGGAGAGGAGAGGAGAGGAGAGGAGAGGAGAGGAGAGGAGAGGAGAGGAGAGGAGAGGAGAGGAGAGGAGAGGAGAGACAAGTGGAGCAAAACCCATCTCACCTCCACCTATTGGCTTCTTTCATGGTTGAAGAACAGTTTATGGCTCCTTCAGCTGCCCTCTACCTCAATGGGTCAACTCCTTCAAGGGAATATCACAATACCACCTTCAACTACAACACCCAAGAGCAGTTGGCTCAGGAGGCTCCTTTAGCACCAGACCCAAGACCACAGGAGTGCCATGGCCTATCAGGGTGAACTGGCCCTCCCCTACACCTTGCCCTAAGGAAGCCTCGCTTGACTAGTGAAGTCAGGCTTTTTCCAGTTTTCCACCTGAGCAGAACAGGAACCTGACCCACTGGGGAGCCAGTTTCATGGGGGCGGGGGGACATTCTCAGCCTACTCTGGCCATACAGTTGTCTCAGGAGATTTTTGTCACAAAGACTTTTAAAAGACAATGTCCCAGAACAGTGACTGGGCAGCACTAGCCCAACTTCCCTCTCACCAAGTGGTTCCAGACCTCTCCTGAGGAGGGCGTCAGCACCTTCTCATCCTGGGAAGGTCTGTCGACTGGAAATCAGTAATGATGGGGGATTGGGCTCCCTTCTCGGGTGAAGGCCAGGCTGTAAGGGGGACACTGGGGAGCATGATGAGGGTGGGAACCAGTTCTAGGGCACTGGTGTAAGTAGGGGGTTGGTTTGCTAAAGGGAAGAGGGGTGGGCATGGCAGAGTGAGGGGGAAAGATGAGCAGCCTGACGTTGGCTCCTGCTTTCCCCAAACTTCTCAGTGAGGATGCAAAAGCCCACCCCCAAACAGCTCATGCATCCCTGGAAGGATGTCTGTGGCAACCGTCCAAGCCCTATAAGGGTAAGGCTAGTGGAGGTGGGAAACAGTACAACACTGGGTCTTCTCAGAGTGAGGAAATGACACACACCTGCTCCCCTGACAGGAGCTACCTGTGAGTCACACCCGGGAAGTGGAGAAGGAGCAAGTTAGCTCAAGTGGAAGAGGTAGACCCTGGAGGTGCAGACAGAGGCTCTGACTCCAACTTAGCCCTGCCTTCAGAGTAACAAATAGGTTATCAGAGTCATCAGAGGATGAAGGTGAGACCTGTATTCATACCAGCCTGCTGGGTATTGAGCAGCCATGTACATCACCAAAAAGAAGTCTTCCATGAAACTCCAGTTGCCCATCCCATCTGCAGAAACCCGGGCTGTCCCTTCAGATCATGCTGAGCTGAGGCAATGGCAAAATAGATTTAAGGATGAGAAAAGTTCCAAAGGAGGGTGTTTAGATGACCAAGATTATAGATGACTCTGTGTGTGTTTGTGTGCACGCATGCATGCACATGAACGTGCACACACACCAGAAGGAGAGCTAGAGCTATGTCTCCCCCAGTTCTAGGATCTCTATCTCTGAACCAATGGGATCTTTCTTGTTGTTTTTACTTTTGTGAGAGGCAGAATCTTATGGAGCCCAGGCTGGCTTCCAACTCAGCTACATTATGTAGCTGAAAGCGATCTTGAACTCCTCATTGTCTGACCCCAGCCTCCTGAGTGCTGGGATTACAGGTGTGGACCACCCAGTCTGGCTAGGACCAATAAATTTTGTTTAGAGAATAGCTGAAAGCCCTTCTTCCTGGCTGCCATCCTAGTGGGGGGGTGGGGGGGACCAAATCTAGACCAAAGGTCAGGAGAAAGGTGCTTTTATCTTCACACTTCATTTCGTTCATCCAAATACATCAGGAGCAGTGCTCTGTAAAGACTTCTCCTCCTCCCTTTCTTCTTTCTCTTCTATTCTCTTTTTCCTCCCCCCGCCCCCGATCTTTCTCCTCTCCTCTCTTCCTCCTCCTCCCCACCCCCTTCTCAGTATATATGGTGTCACTGGAGAGTTGATGGCAGTTTGGAACATTGTGCTAGGGGAATTCCTGCCTTTCAGCACTTGGGGTCCTACTGCCTGATGGAGAGATGTTGATCTGGGTCCTATAGGCCTCTGGCAGAGCTGGGCCTTCCTGAGAGCATCCATTGCCTTCCTTCGTAGCCTTGCTGGTGAATTCATGTGTAGCCCTTGGAGGAGCAGTTCTCAGTCTTGGAGGATCACACATCAGATGCCCTGCGTATATGTACACTGCCATTCATAAAAGCGAAATTACAGTTATGAAGCAGCAGTGAAATTATGATCATAAACGTATGCACACGCAGACATAGAGTTGAAATACAAAACAAGCAGCAAATATCGAAAGAAATGACTCAGCCTGGTTGCTATGAGTGCTAACATACAGAAAGGAAACCAAGCCCCAAAGACACTGCGTAGCTTTTTGGAAGTCACATGATGCTAGAGTGTTGCTGTCATAATTCAGAACAGCTGATATAATCTCACCTGGGATTCCTCTTTCAATACATAAAACTCGGTCTACACCAAATACCTGTTCGATCTTAGTCATCGATCTCCTTGCCCAGGTGTCCTCTCCAGTGAGTCTCTCCCTAGCCTGTTTCCTCGCTGTGTCTCTTCACTAGTCAAGAGTTTGTAAGGCAGAAAGCTACATTCACACCAGATGACAGCATCAACAATGTCTCAGAGCACATCCAATCTCCTCGTTCCCTTAGTCGAGAATGATACCCCAGCTGTAGATAATGGGGTGGGCGGGCAGGAGGTACACAGCCAAGTCAGGGGAAGTGAGCTTCCACTCCCCTCTGCTGCCAGATGCTAGTATCACCTCCCTGTCCCATGTGGCCACGAGCAAACATCTGGAAGCCACAGGAGGACCACGAGGTACTCAAACACTAACTCAAATGGACCTGGATATAGTCGGGGTTTGAAAATATTTTTAGGAACAAAAGAAGCATTGGAGAAATTTTTAGCCTGTAGCTTTTCTTCTTTTCTTTTTCTTTTGAAATGGTTACAGATCGCAGGAAGATGGACAGTTAGCAGAGTCCTGTTCCTCGTGACCAATCTTTCCTCTTTCCCTATGATGACATCTCCCATACATTAGCAAAACCAGAAAACGGGCACTGGTGTAATACTGGGACTAACCTACAGTCTTTACTCCATTTCCACTGCGTGTGTGTGTGTGTGTGTGTGTGTGTGTGTGTGTGCTCGCGTATGCGTGTACATGAGGAGTGTGTTGAGGTTGGAAATGAATGTAAGTTGTCTGTCTCTTTCGCTCTCCATTTATTTTTTCAGGCAGGGCTCTTACTGAACTTGAAGCTCACTGATTCAGCTCGGCTGGCTGGCCAGCCAGACCCAAGGATCCTCCTGTCACTGCCTGTGTATGCTGCTGTGCCTGGCTTTTTATGTGTATTCTGAGGACCCAAAGTCAGGTCCACATATTTATGGGGCAGGCGCTTTCTCGGCTGAGCCATCTCCCCAGCCTGTTTTCACCATGTGCAACGCAAGTTCACTTGTTTACACCTGTGTGTTGTCCTGTGTCTATCATCTTACGCGTACATTCTCACAATGACAACTCTTTTACCAGGTGTGAATGGACTTCCCTGTGGGGTGACCCTTTTAAAGTCACAATCACATAATGAACCTCTTTGTCTCTAGAGCCTTGAACTTGTTTTGCATCTGCGCAAGGTTATCTTGCTAGGTTCAGTTCTTGAGACGGGGTCTTACCGTATGTCCTAGTATCACCTCTGTTGCTATGAGAGATAAATATCCTGACCAAAAGCAGCTTAGGAAAGGGTTTTATTGGATTTATGCTTCTAGATTACAGTTCCGAAACTCGAGGCAGGAACCTGGAACCAGGCCTGTTATTCCACACAGCATCATCCTGAACCAGGGAGTTCACCGCACGGCCGCAGAAGAGCAGCGGGAGCTTGGTGGTTTGCACAGGCTCGCGTTTAGCTAGTGGTCTTCTACAAGTGAGGACCACCTGTTCAGGGAATGGTGCTACCCCCAGGGGGCCAGGCCCTCCAGCTTCAATGAGTAATTAAGACAATCCCCTACAGATGTGTCTGCCCATAGCCAATCTCATCTTGGCAATCCTTCAGTTGAGATTCTCTTCTTAGATGACTCTAGGCTGGGTAAACCTGACTGTTAAAGCTGGGTAGGTTCTATGCATACTAGGCTGACCTTCTGCACGGGATTGTCCCACTGTCTCAGCATCCAAGGCCTGGCTGGAATTGTCTTTTAAAGAAGTTAATATCAATGGGCCCATCCAGCATGCAACCTTTTGAAACTGACCGTTTTTTGTTTGTTTGTTTTTTGGTTTTTTTTTTTTTTGAGACAGGGTTTCTCTGTAGCTTTGGGGCCTGGGGCCTGTGCTAGAACTAGCTCTTGTAGACCAGTTTGGTCTCGAACTCACAGAGATCCGCCTGCCTCTGCCTCCGAGTGCTGGGATTAAAGGCATGTGCCACCACCGCCCAGCTGAGGAAACTGACCTTTTTATACTCCCTACAATGCTGCTGAGATTCACCCCAGTCATGACGTACATTCATGATTCAAACGTTTTTTATGACCGGGTAGAATTTCATTGTAACGATATACCAGTGACCCACTGCAGGATGTTTGGGTTGTCTATTTGTTTCCTCTATTTAGCTATAATTCAGGGGTGGTTGATTTGCTCCAGGCTCCAGAACCTTGAGTTATCAGGATGCAAGTAGGGACTGCGTCTGTTATTGACTCGTGTGCAGATGGGGAAAGGAATGCCTTCTTTAACTTAGCTCAACAGCTACCCTCTGCTCCTACCAAGTCTCCAAATTCAAGTGGAAGGTCAGTATTTGTGAGAAATCTTACCATATCTGTAATCAACCATGTGTACCTTCCTATAATCCCACAAAAATCCTTAACTCTGATCCCCCACCTGTTGCCTGGTATATGGCATGGTCAGTAAGTCTCTTCTGAATCAGTAGATGGGACCGGCCATCATAGCCACTTTCTAATATACTCATCCATCCCCACATGCCATGACAATACACTGTTCAGAGAAACATCCTCCAGCGGACGGGCCATGAGCATAAGGAATATAGTCTCAAACTGTGCTGCAGTAAGGAAGAACACCCACAGCCCCCAGGTTGGTAGTCCCAACATTTTGTGCCACACACAATAACACAAACAGCTTGATATGTAAGTGATATACAAATTGAATGACTCAGTGAGAAGGCATTAAAATTCTTTTATATTTCCCCATTCATACCACCAACTTGCTTTCCAGAAAGACGGACGGATGTTTCCTACTGATGCTATAAGATATTACCATGAAATTCAGTAACTAGAACAGCAGGTGTTTATCTTATAGACTTGGAGTTGGAAGTCCTAAAACCAAGATGTTAGCCAGACTGGGGAAGAATGTTTTCCTTTTCAAGATTTTAGAGACTCTTAGCATACCTCTGTGCATGGTCCCCCGACCCCACCCCTGCTGCTGTCTTTCCATTTCTGTCTCTCCATGACATTGCCTTCTCTTCCTGGAACCATCAATCCTGATTCCCCCTTGTAAGGAAACCTACATATCCTGTCCAGAACACTCATCTCCTTAAAATCCTCAACTTAGGCCCTCTTGCTCAGCTTCCTTTGCTCTGTAGGATAACTCCCCCAAAATTCTGAGTCTAAGGTATGGAGATCTCTGGGAAGCCATTATCCTGTACCAGCCAGAAGAGGGTTAAAGTGTGAAGACTCTTCGAAAAAGAACAAAGCACAGTTGGGAGAGTCAAAAGGCAGACCCAAAAATAGCCATCTAAAAACATCATCTACACAAAGACTGGAGGACAAGGTGGCTCTTCAATTTCGGACATAAGTTGTGTGATATAAATATCATCTTTGAAAATCAGGATTGGTTCTGTGACAGGCTCCTCACTAATGCTGACCCTTGGGTTCAAGCCCAGGAAGACAGAGCAATGAGCAAAGGCATTGGTTGCTCTGGACAACACCGCAGCAGGCTTCTGCAGCTGGGAAGGCAAACTCTCCTGCCTTCTTCCTAGATCAGCTGCTGCAAGACAGCCCAGAAGGGTCCTGGGCTGCACAGCTCTGTACGAAAGACTTGCTGGTGGCTACCCCTCGACCTTCTCCCTGGTTCTTTCTGCAAGGTTTTAGTCGTCAGCAATTTCATAGCATAACCAATTTCCAGGCACTTTCAATACGATAATTTCCCACATTTGATAGTCCTTGCCACAGTCACAGAGATGTGTAGCTACCAATCTTAAACCACTACCCAACCCACCAGGGCTTGCAAACTCTTACAAGGGGCTCACCTGCCATGCCTCTTCCTACCCCTTCAGAGGGTGGGAGGATGGCTCTCACTTTCTTAGTGGGAATTCCCCTTCTTGCACACCCTTCATACCTGAAGTGGAGGCTGCCCATTGTGGTAGACCATCTCTTCAGCTTCCTCATCCCACTCTGCCCCCAGGATGGAACATATTAGCTAAATGAAACCAACATCTTCCTCCCACCTCCAGGTTGTGGGGATCATTCAGAAGTGGGCACATGATCCTAGCCAAAACTAATGCTTTTGAAACTTGAGCTTAAGGAAAAGAATTGTCTTAGATGTGTGGCAAGGCTGTTGCCACAGCAGACATTATTTTGAAAGAATAAAGCCAGTGTTTTCAAGAGCCCCAGGATGAGAGACCGGCAGAAGAGCAGACCCAGGTATGTGTGGCCATGTTTGAGGCCCTTGTTCTTATCTTCTTTGAATTCAGCCTTTTCTTGGATCTTCTCTACACATTGAGTACAGGGACCAGAAAACCCCTTTTGGGGTTTCTGTTGTCTGTAAAGCTGTAACTAAAAGGTAATATGACAATAAGTGGCCATGCAATGCCTTTTTATTCTTTCTTCGTCCATAGTAGGCCTTTTCTTGCTAAGCTATTTTCCATTGCTTTTAGCCATTTTTAGTCAACATTTCAAAATACCTAAGAAAGCAATTCATAGAGGAGGACTTATTTTGGCTCATGGCCTCAGAGGAATGGATCTATGGTCATCTCACTCCATTACTTTTATAACCATGGCAAGGAAGGAAGAAACTTTTGGAATGAAGGGCATAGTGAAGAAAAGTGTCTCACTCCATAGCATCCAGGAAGCAGAAGGGAAGAAGCAGAAAGAGTCAGGGTCACAATATTGCCTCAAAAGTAAATGTCTAGCGATCCACTGCCTCCAATGAGGTTCTGTTTTATATAGTCTTATTATTTTATATTCAAATTTTAAATCCATCATTGGATTAAACCTTTGGTTAGGTCGGAGTCATCATGATATAATGTTTTTGAAAATGTGCTCAGAGACATCCCCAGAGGTATGCTTTACTAATCTCCTAGGTGACTCTGAGTTCAATCAAGCTGAGCATCAACATTAACAATCACAACCACCCACAGCCAGGTCTAAGAGACCAGTAAGAATGATTACATTTGCGTTCCCTGGATAAACACCTTCCAGCAGCTGAGCAGTGAATCACACAGCTGAGAAGTTCACCCAGCAGTTCAACTGTGGGAAACCCTGCCTTTTCCCAGATCCTCTTCGTACCACCCTGAGAATGTGCCGTACCTGGTCAAACACTGCTCTGCTATTACTCAGGAGATCAAGAAGATCAAGGTACCCACAAAGGATATACGAACACATGAGAGAGAAAACACGTGAGGATGAAGTGCTGGGGATCTGTGTGCCCATACACACAGGTCAGTCTGTGAAGGAATGGTTAGGAAGCCAAGCTCTTCCTACCTCATGATAGCAAATTGTAGCAGGTCCTTTTGTATTTGTGTTACTTTCATTGGTTATTAAAGAAACTGCCTTGGCATAATTGATAGGGCGGATCTTAGGTAGGCGGGGAAGACAGAACAGAATTCTGGGAAGAAGGGCAGAGTGGCAGACACCATGAATATCCGGCCTGAGATGGACGTAGGTTAGAATCTTTCTCAGTAAGCCACGACCTCGTGATGATATACAGATTATTAGAAATGGGTTAAACCAAGATGTGAGAGTTAGCCAATAAGAGGCTAGAGCTTATGGGCCAAGCAGTAATTTAATTAATACAATTTCTGTGTGGTTATTTTGGGGGTTAAGCTAGCCGGGCGGGACAGAACAGAGGGCCCCTATGCTCTTCACTACAGAAAATTAAATGGAAGTGATGTCTAGGACTATCAGGCTACAAGTACTGCCCTTGAGATGCCCTGAAAAGTAGGGTTGCTCTCATAGAGGGAGTGCACCTTCCCTCAAAGTCAAGAGCTCTGCACAGTTTGCCACAGTCATTCCCTTCCATCATACTGCCCTGATCTAAAGTCTCTCGTGACCCACAGTCTCCAACACTAATAGCCCTGTCTGTACTGGTTATTTTTCTGTTGACCAAGACAACTTAGAGAAGAGTTTATTTGGGCTTACAGTTCCATAGGGATAGAGTCCATGACACAAAGTAACGGCGTGGTATTAAGAGCAGGAAACTGAGGGCCCACATCTTGAACCCCACGCACAAAGTAGAGACCGCAAGCTAGAAGTAGCTTGTGTCTTTAAATTCTCAAAGCCCATCTCTAGTGACATCTTTCTTCACTAAGACCACACCTCCTAAACCTCCCAAACAGCATCACCAACTGGGAAACAAATGTTCCAATGCCCAAGACTATGGGAGGCATCTTATTCAACCTATCACAGGCCCTACCAAAGAAACTCTTGTACTATCGATTTCTAGTGCTCCCTCATAGTAAATGCTAAATAAATCCTTTAAATAATGTAGCAAAAATGTTTAATTGGTTAAATAAATATTTTTAATTATAGCTTCTTTAATTCTGAGGCCAGGCTAGCAGGAAGTCTTGTGAACATGTGTTTCTCCACTTCTCTACATCTTGGGGGTGAGTGCACCCTCAGCCGGCCTGGGGAGAAGACCCTACAGTTCTGCATTTCATCCTGGGGGTGACTATACCCTCAGGTGGCCTGGGGAGAAGACCCCACACTTCTGCATTCATCGCCTTTTATTATTCTTGCAGAAAATGCTACTGTTCTTGTTACAAAAGCCATCCCATGCGGGTTTAGTAAATTGTGCATCCAGATAGAGAAAACTGCTATTATGGCTGGTGTGTGTGTGTGTGTGTGTGTGTGTGTGTGTGTGCGTGCGCACGCATGCGCGCGCGCACATGTATGTGGAAGTGAGAAGATAAATTTAGGTATTGTTCCCTAGGCCCCATCCGCCTGCTTTTTTTGTTTGTTTGTTTTGTTTTGTATTGTTTTGTTTTGTTTTTAAACAGGATTTCTCAGTAGCTTGAAACTTGTGAACACCAAGGATTCACCCGTCTCCATCTCCCCAGTGCTTAGACTGCAAGTGCACACCACCAAGCCCAGTTTTCTTTACATAGTACTTAGAATTGAACTCAGGTCCTCATGTTCGCAAGGCTGGGATTAAAGACGTGCACCATCACTGCCTGGCCTTTCTTTTTATTATTACTATTTTATGTGCATGAGTGCTATGCCTGCATGCTTATATGTGCACCACAGTCTAGTATCTATGGAGTCCAGAAAAAAAACATTAGATCCCCTGGAACTGAAGTTTCAGATGATTCTGAGTTGCTGTGGGGTGGGGGTCGGGGGGTGCTAGGAATCAAACCTGAGTCTTCTGGAAGAGCAGCCAGTGCTTTTAACTGCTGAGCCATCTTCTCCAGCCCTTGATATTTGCTTTTGTTTCTCATAGGAATCCATTGTGACCCTCACTTGGCCTTCCATGCCTCATACAGAGGAGTGGGTGGGTGTAAAAAGCACTTTGGCTTCTCACCAAGATCTATGCACAATGGGGTAGGGAAAGAGGCCACCCTAGTTCTTCAGGGAACATATAGAAAACTGGAGAAGCCAAGAAGAGCAGAGATCCCGTGGCAGAAGGGAGCCAGGCTGGCAGGCCAAAGAAGAGGCAGGCAGCCCTGCCCAGGGGCCCCTGAGTCACCCAGGATAGGCACCACAGAGTCAGCTCCCTGCCCAGAGGAAGTGGAACCCGAATATCAGACTGAGTCATGTTTATTGAAGAGACACTGGGAACAAAAGCTGTAGACAGGAGCCTGTGCGGGGGATGGCGTTCAAATTGCTTTTACCCACCCCATTAGCACTGTTTCCCTGCCTGCTACGTGGGATGTGGCTTACAGAAACCAAACTCACGCTCTACTTTCACATCAGTCCTGGGCGGGTGGTTTTTAACCCTACTGCAGCAGGTGTGTTTTGAGAGATCAGCTTACTACTGATATTTTATGATTAACATTTTCCCCATAGGCTCTGCCTATGTTTTATTCAGAAGATAATGTGTCTGAAATGATCCCGTGGCTCGTGAAGTGTTGACAATTTAATGTCTGAAGTGGCAAGGACTATGCTGGGATTGTAAAGGATCCTTTTGGAGATCCATTTCCAGCCTTGCTTGGAGTCTCGCTGGGATAAGAAGAGGTGTGGAAGTCAACAGACGTGAGGGATCTAGGCAGATTATGTCTCCATGAGATAGCAGAGCCTTGAGCAAATCTTTCCTGTTGTACTGCTTGGGTATTTTTATTTTCAGTGTTAAAATAACATTTAAAAAAGTAATAATCGCAATTAACCTCCACCTACATCTTGGGGACTATTTCCAAGCTGTGAATGGTTGGTAGATTGGACAGTTACTAGGGTCTCTCCTGACTTAACTTTGCCTTGGGTTATGACTTACTATTTTAGCTATCTGGGCAGAGGGTTGCTAAATCTCCCTCCCTACAGATCCTCACCAAATCCCTATGTGTGTTAAGAGCTAGCTCTAACGTGGTCAGTGGGGGACCTCTGTGCTGTATCTAACCTCTAGGGACTAAGAAGTTTTTGGCTTTCAGTTTGTTTACCAAAGAGCAGGAATTTTAGCAAGAAGCCCTGCTTACTTCCCCGATGGGATCACAGGACCAAGAGGTGAGGGTAAAGATGCAGGTCTCTGTCTTAGGGTTTCGAAAAGTGCCATTCAGTGAAAGCCAGAGCCTTGCATGTGTGCTACATTTCCCCCCTTACCTGCTGGGATCTTCCTTGGTCAAAATCCTCCAATTGCCTAAGGGAAGTGTTGGGGGAAAGTGCTCAGGCCTCTGGAATGTCTGTGCATTGTTGGCCAGACTCCCAAGCTTCAAGATTCATTACCACCCAAACTCTATCCGGCCTACTCTAAACACCTATGCAGTGTGCTTTAGCACCTCTTGCTCCCAGAAGCCTCCATTTGCAAAATTGCCTTTCACTCAGCTGCTACTCAACACAAAATTGCCATGGAAGGACCGGTGACACAAACCCCAAATGCTTACCTCAGGGGCTGCTCCCTCAGCACCTCTACGAGACGGTGGTCATGCTCTGACTCATTTGTTTTTTGTTCCCAAGCCAGAATGAAGAGAGGCCTATGAAACGTCCTTAGACTAAAGTTTGAACGAGGTGTCACCTGGCCACCTGAATCATGGGGCCCCAGGGAATAAAGGATGTAAGTGCTGCTGGAATTTATTCTTACAGCTTTGAGATAAAGCATCTTGGAAGGATTTGATGATCCAGACGAGGTCTATCGAGACTGGGTGGCTGTCGTGTCTCTGTTGCAGGCTTAGAAATCTCAGAATCTCTTTCCATCTCGCAGCAAACACAGGACCAGATTTGTCCTAGAAAATTCTTTTCTTAAAAATCTGCAAAGAGGCTTGACATGTAAAAGGACAGAGGCTTGGCATGTAAAAAGGACATTGGTGCATTTATCTTCTCTACGCATTGCAAGAAGTTCCTCTGTGAACAGGACGAGTCCTGCACTCAAGAGTCCATTTCCAAAGTGAAGGAAAGGAACACAGGGCTGTCGAGAACTGAACCTGCCTAGTTAGGCTCTGTGGCTACTGCAAGACCCTGAGCCCTGAGACTCCAACCAGATGCTAGAACAAAGAGATAGTCTCTTGGTGTCCTGATTAAAAACTGGGCTGTTAAGATGTCACTGGGGCTCCTGAGTGTCATGTATTAGGAAACAATACAGCCAGCCAGAGTCTGAGCCTGAACAGATAGCTTTCAAACCTGTGCCCATCTTGTGTGATATCTGGTCCCGAGGTTGAAGGTTGGGAGACACATAAATGGAAGATGGAAGGAGAGAGAGAGAGAGAGAGAGAGAGAGAGAGAGAGAGAGAGAGAGAACGAACATCTAGATCATGGGGAACTGAGACTGTTTAGCAGCACAGAAGTGTCTGAAAGAAACCCTAAACACAGGGAGAGCAATGGCTGACAGGTAGGTGGTAGGGTGTAGAGAATCACCTCCAAATCGAAGAGGATGTGGGGAGCACAGTGGTTGGGGGCAGGTGATGCAGGCTTGGTGCAGGGAGGGCTGCGTGGGAGCAGAGAGGATTCTGCAAGCTGCCCTGCCTGCATCACAGGCATCCTGAGAACAAGTGCAAGCAGAGAGATCCGGCCCTTCAAGAACCACCTACCCAGCCGCCCCCGCAAAGATATTACCCAATGCCAAGTAAAAAGCCAAACAGTAGCCAATTTAGGCCCCTGGATGATGAACACTATCTCAAGAGCGGAATGCTAGCCATCTCTGAAAGTTACCTTCCTGTAGCCGCGCAGAGAGAAATCAGGAGCTGTTTGTATTGTCTGCAGTGCTCCATGTACAATGCTGGGAGGTGTGATCACACTTCCTTTACTGGTTGCTAAGCATATTGTTACTAGGCGACGGCACTGAGATGATGCACAAGTTCTAGGAGCTGTGCATGCTGGAGAGCTGCATGCTGAGGAAGACGTGGAAGGTGAAGTGGGAAGCGGGCTCTGTTGGTTTTGCTTTGATGGGGTGGCCTTGGCAAAAGATCCTGTGTACGGTGCCTACCAGAGCTTGGGAGGCAGAAGCAGATCTCTGAGTTCAAGGCCAGGCTGGTGTACAGAGTGAGTTCCAGGCAAGTAAAGGCCCTGTGTTCAGGGAGGAAGGTGATGTTATACATACAGTGTTTTGTTTCCTGTTGGCCATGACTTTCAAGGCAAGGACAGAATCATTTCTCCAACACAGAGAGTAAGAGAGGCCATGTGTTTGAAGACTCCCTTTATGAAAGGAGGAAAGGAAATGACTCTTTATGTTACACTTAGATTAGAAAACCTTTGGGAGGGGAGGTCCCCTGTCACTAAGAGCCACTGTATGCTTCATGGCAGTTCTATGGGGACAAACCCTCCAGCAACAAGAGATATCCAATAATGAACAGTGTCATTGGGAAGAGACAATCCCAACAGTTGCTGAGGTTGAGGAAATCGTTCTCCGTAAAGACAGAGTTTGCACTCAAGAGTTGAGACCAGTCCACCCCATTCTCTCCTAAGATCCTTGCTCCATGGGGACAGCCCTAACAAAGGCAGTGTGGCCTCTTGAGTTGGTACAGGACATTTATCTGACCCAGGCGAGAGGAGGTCTAGGAGGTCTTCCTGAGGATGGATGGTAGCAAGCTAACAAGGCTACCAACAGGTGGAGAAAGAGAAAGAAGCCATGAAGACCATTTGGGATGAAAACCCAGCTCCCTGGTCAAGGAACAAGACACGAATAAGACTTTGGAGACCACGGTGTCTCTTGTAACCTGTGGCATGTCCTGCTTCCTGCATTCCTTGCGTGACCATCGGGGTTTTGGTTTCTTGGCCTTCTCTGTGGCAGGCATCATATAAGCAACTCCCTGCCTCACCTCTCCCTAAAAATTTTCAGATCTGTTGAAGGTTTCCTTTCTTTTCCAGGCCAGGAATCACCTGTCCATAACAGAATCTAACCATCTTCACCTGTCTCTTTGGTTGATGAGAAAGTCAATGGAGCAATTCTAGACAGACAAGTTATCCAGCGCCATCATCAGAATGCCAGGCTTGCAGCCAATGAAACTCATATATCCACCTCTTCACAAGCCACAAAACCCACTGGCACTCCACGCCTGGCTCAGTTTGCTTTCGGGGGCGGGGACTGTTTTGCTTAATGTGGGACCTAATGAGTCCTGCTCTGCTTGAGTACAACCACTCCAGCTCTGCCCTGGCCAGGCAGCTCCCCTCTATTGAGCCCATGCTTGCTTCAAGGTCACCAAGATTTAATCACCGGCCATTCTGTCTCAAAAATCTGATATCTTTATTTAGACAAGTGTCAATCATGAAGAGGGGATGGAAACAGAAGTCCTTCCAGGAAGAAAGCTATTAGGATGGAAATTGTCTCATTTGGTGACTGCAGTTAGAAGATGAGGTTCAGAGAGCCAGGGCAGGGAACCAGAAGACGGAAAAGGGGAGGAGAGCAGAGATATATGACTACTACATCCTCTAACCTTCCCTTTCCTTTCTCCCTCCATGTCTCCATGCAAAATGCAAAATCCTCATTGTTTCCTGTAGTCTGTGACATCTTGAGGTACTTGGGGGACCAAGTTCTCTGATGTGTCTTGAAGTGATGTAGCCAAGAAGAAGCAACCATGTAGACGGGGTAAAAAGCACAGGAAAGGGTTGGAGAGGGGGCTGAGAGGTTAAGAGCACTGGCTGCTTTTCCAGAGGTCCTGAGTTTGATTCCCAGCAACCACACGGAGGCTCACAACCATCTGTAATGAGATCTGCTACCCTCTTCTGGCATGCAGGCAGAACACTGTATGCATAATAAATGAATAAATCTTGAAGAAGAAGGAGGAGGAGGAAGAGGAAGTAGGAAAAGGAGAAGGAGAAAGCGGAGAAGGAGAAGAAGAAGAAGAGGAAGAGGAAGAAGGTAAAGTAAGTCTCAAATTGCCAGAGACCATGCTGAGGCCCTGAGTTGCAGAGCTGGGATTTGGGCTGAGTGCAGCCAGATTGATTGCCCAGGGATGGGGCTCAGCTGTCCCTTCAGCTCCACACACTTGTGTCTTCTATAAATGTTTCCCTGATACACAGAAGAACTAGACAGACCAATATCTATGACATACGATGTACCATGCAGAGTGCATTAAATACATACAGATCTACCTTCTTTGAATCTTTGCAATGGCCTAGTAAGGGGAACACTGGCTGTCAGTGTTGGGCATGGGGCAGTGTGTTGGAAGACTGAGCTGGAGGATTTGTTTGTGGCCAAGAAACAGAGAGAGCATACGTAGAAACAGAGGCCTCAGTGTTCATCCTTGTGACCTGTGTCTCCAACAATGGAGAATTGCCTGTGTGCAGACCAAGGCTCCCCCTAGGGTGGGGGACACTGGAGAACATCAGCTTCAACCCTGCAGCTCCTCAGCAACTCCCTACTGGAGCTCTTTACCCCAGCCCTGTTTGAGTCTTGCTCTTTGCCTTGGCCCTTGCTAACAAAACCTTGGGTCTCTTAGGATCTTGGTGTCCGGGGCAGGGAAATGGGCGAGCATGCTCACCACTATCTTAAAAAGGAATGGAGCAAAGACCTGGGCTTGGGGGAGGCTTCTTTCTCCAAGCATTTTCTGGAAATGAGTGTGCATGGTAATTGTTAATGACTTACAGAAGACTGAGGAGTAGTTACCAATTGTGTGCAGCAAGAAGTTTAGCTGGGTTCTGGTAAGGTAGATTCTGGAGTGTCTGGAGGGACACTGTCATCAGACAGATATAAGCAAGCAGCGAAGGGAAGAACTTCACAGAGACAAGTCTGGAACCTTCCAGAGCTTCTGGGATTTATCCAGAAGTCATGGAGGCACCATAATCCTACGAGACACCAGGGGCTTTGTTAGCATGGACCAAGGCAAAGAACAAGACTCAGACAGTGTTGGAGGAAAGAGCTCCAATAGGGAGCTGGGGGAGAGCTGCAAGGCACAAGGGGAGATTCAGCTCCATAGGAAGAATGATTAGCTCCCCCAAAATTAAAAATTAACCAAGAGGGACTGATCGTAGATAAAATTCCTGACACGGTTTTTTTTTTTTTTTTTGGCCTGAAAAAAAATTTCCTGATATAGACATGGGGGTGGCAATTCCCTGGGTGAGATTGGTAAATCTAACTATTTTAAAGGCTGAGGAACCCACTGACTCTGGTCATCTCCACTTCCAGTGGGTCCAGCAACTGTCCCCTTTCCCCCATTGCCTAGGCCTTTGTAGATAGATCTCATCATCACAGGCTGCTCAAGATTGTGGGGATGGCTCAGATTGGTCTTAGTTTCTTTCTCGTCCCTTCCTGTACTACAGCAGACACCAGCCACAGGTTCTTTGTAACCCATCAAGTAGGACACAGGTGCCAAGGCTTCCTCTGGATTCATGAGCTCATTGAGGAAGCTGTACACGCAATGAAGGAGACCATAAAGCAGAAGGAGAGCCCTGCGCAACGAACAGCGCAGAGAAGGATGCTTTGGGGAGACAGATGGGGAGTCAGGCGTCGTGGTCCCGAGAAAGACAGTGTGGTGGATCAAGGGCAAAGCCTGGCCAAAGCAGCCTTGAAGTCAGAGTACCCTGGGCCGATAGCGGGTCATCTTGATAGCACAGTGTTGTTATTTCAAGCAGGGTTCATTGGGACCATTTTGGGAAGAGGAAGCACTGAGAACGAACCAAAGCAAAACCAAGAAAAAGGAAGCAACTCTTGCCCGGGTGGACAGATGCTGAAATGTTCACCAAATTTCGGGTAAGGGGTTTCTAAGATGCACCCTGAAGAAGCACAACCCCTAAAAGAACTTTTTGGGGGACTGTTCTGCAGAGTCTTTCAAAACGCTGTCCCTGTTCAACCTGAAAAGCTGCCAGAAGTGTGGTACTCAGGTTGCATCCAAAACAAGTGTAAAAGCCATGGCTCTGGAGCCAGGAGTTCAGGCCTCAGTGAGTCTGAAAAATTTGGAGTGAGGCCTTAGGAGGCATGACTCCATGCTATGCTGAAGGCTCTAAGGTCGCTATGTAGTCCTCACACAATCTTTCCATGGGTTTATTCTCCACTGGAGCAGCCATAACCTGGGCTTGGGAGCCTTCTGTGAGCTGACCTATAAACAGCAGCTAGCGAGATTCCATGTGTCCTGTTTTAGTCTGAGTCCCTCTGCGGCCCATCATTCCCAGAGGGGTCAGAGACCATCTCTGGACCTGCTCTTCCCTGCAGATCTTCTAAAGTCCCCCCATGTCTGACCAAATGCTCCCCCTCCCCACTGACTAAGAACTATGAATCCTGACATTTGCTGGATTAGGAATAGGAGACAGAGGACATGAAACAAGACCTTGGCCTTCCCACCGCTTCATTTAGCAAAGCATGTACTTGTGAAAAATAATTTTGTCTCTAGAAAACACGGGCCAGGCAAAGTGGAGTGGAGCAGCCACATGCTCTGGGAGAGGCCTCTGGGAGAAGGAGGGGCATGAGTGTCTGTCAGAACCCAGAACATTCCCTATGCCAGGGTCCTCTCATTCTGCGTACCCCAGACACTCTGGGGATCCTGTTCCGACTGTAGGGCAAACCCATGCATTTCACGTAGGCATGCTCTTCGTGAGTTCCCCATTCCTGGTGAATAACCTGTCTTCATCCTCTGCATCTCCGCTAGAGACAGGTTAGTTCTTGCTTGCCTGGCCAAGTCCTCTGTTGCCTCTACCCCACTCTCCTACAGCCTATACCAGTCCTGAGAGAGAAAGCAGGAAGTGGGCTCCTGTAGAACAGCCTTTGGGGACCACTGCACAACACCAGCTTCCCTGGAAGCCAGCAGTATGGGTAGCTGTGACATGGTAGATGCCCAAAGATAGCAGACACTGAGGTCTGTGCCCCCGGGGGGCTCCCACAGTGCCCTGATGTACATCAGCGGTGCCACAGCCTGGCTCATAGCCCTTGACCACACCCAGAATGCCTGTCTGCAAATCTTGTAGCTGGAGCCTTTCTGAGCTGGGCGCTAGAGTTCTGGCCTGGGATCAGAATCCTTCTCTCAAAAACAAAATGCTGAGTCTGTTCCCAGCATGAAAACCCATGCGGCCGAACGTGCTGCTCCTACACTTTCAGTGACTTCTGGAGAATAATGCCGAATGCCAAGCGGCCATGGCAGAGGACCGCTCTGCATGCACCCTGTTTGCATTGCTCATACCACAGTTGTGCTAAATCTTGATTCCTTGAGCTGCTCATTTCCCCATACCAGCCAGTCTTCCATGTCTTCTGCGTGGGAAGTATCTCACCAATCTTCTGTTGGCCTGATCCCAACCACTTCTGAAACCCTATCCTTGAGCTACGTCACCTGTGAAGTCTTTGTAGCCTCCCCTTAGTAGCATTGGTACTCTGGCCTTAGAGACCCAGTGACATTTGTAGCAATCGCTGGCAACTCATGTGGTGTGCATTGACGCTATCCTTGTCTGGAAGGTAGTTTCCGGTTCACCTCTATATCCACAGTGTTATCACAGCACCTGGCCACAATAAGTACATCACACCCATCACACACACCCACATACACACACAGTGACTACTAAGAGCCTATGGGATGGATCTGGAACCTTTCCTGAATGGTACGTATATGAACCCCTAATCCCAAAGCCACTGATCACCATCAACGAAGGAAGGAGTCAGGATTGGTGCTTGGGCTCAGTTGGTAGAGTGCTTAGCATATAAAGCCTTGGTCTGGCACTGATCCCTAATGTCACATAAGCTGGGTGTTGTGGCTTATGGCTGTGATCCCAGCCATCAGAAGGTAGAGGCAGGAAGATTGGAGGTGCGTGGTCATTCTTGGCTTCAGAGGGAGTGAGAGTCAGCCTGAGCTGTATGCCACTGTGTCTTGAGAGAAGGGAAAGGATGGGAAGGGAAGAGCAGAGGATGGGAAAGAAAAGGGGGGAATAAAAGATAGAGGAGGGGAGGGAACGGGGGCAGGAGGGGAGAAGAGAAAAGAAGCCCCAGTCCCACCCACAAAGCTCTCTACTAAATCTTGCTCCCAGAACCCAATTGCCACTGTACAACGTCTTGAGCGAATCTTCCAGGCATCCACCCTTCATGCTGTTACCATGAAGGTCTATCCACAGAGTACCTGCTACCTTTCCCTCTCCAGGATCTGAGGCTTTCAAAGTCATCTCTGCAGTTTTGGGACACATCTGTCACTTCTTCATGTAACTGGCCACAGCTTCCTTTCTTACCTTCTTGTCTGACATGCTTCCTCTTTCCTTTGCCTACAATGGGACCAGACACCAGGGCTTCGGTCACTAACTCACGTGTGTTTTCTGTCTGTGGAAGCTGGTGATGAGTCATTGGGCTTATGGTCTCTGGGTAGCTTGTCCCAACTGGACACCAGAGAAGGGACAGGGCCTTGAGAGTGACAGTGACCCGCAAGTCTTCACACTGATAGGGAAAGTGGTGACAGAGGGTCCTGAACATGATGAAGGATAAGAAGCCCCTGTACCGTGTCCTGTCCCTGAAAGGCCTGGGTGGTGACATAGAATTCAGAGTGTCTCAGTCACATCTACAAACCAAGCAAGGAAGACTACTTCCTGTTTTCAAAGAATACTCAAAGATATCCCAAGCAACAGGAAATATAGTATCCCATTTCAAATTTGTAATCAAAACCTCTGTGAAGTGTAAACTGAAAGCAGTGCTACTTTTCTGAGTGGGAGGAGACGATCCTAAGTGAAGTTGGAAAGATTGCTCTGGCTGCTTGATTGGCTGGGTCACTAGATTACATTCCTTCTCTGGTTTCCACTGATACACCTGTCCTTCTTCCCATCCATCCAGCCGTGTATCATTCATCCACCTCTCCACCTAGGCATCCATCATCCATCCATTCCTCATCTCTCCATCTACCTGTTTTTCATTCACCCACCCATCATCTCTCCATCATCCGCCCATCCTGCTGTTCACTGACCCATTTTTAATATCACATCTGCATGACTCTAAGTGAGATTTCTCCTCCCCCAAACTAAATCAGAAAAGAAAAATTTAATATCCAACCCTTTCCATGTCTTTCAAGTCATAAATTTCTCTTCAAATTATCATATTTCAAATAGAAGTCAACTGGGAAAGAGATGAGTCTGAAGCCACCTGCGTGGTTTTGCTAGCTGGGCATGCTTATAAAGGTCACTTAACAGAACTGCTTTCTTTTCCAATCAATGATTTAGAACAGTAATTTTTATTATAGGCATGGTTTCATAAACTAAGTGCTTTAGGAAGTCTTCCGAGGAGCAGTGAATTGGATGACTATACTGTGGACTCCTAGACGTGCTTTTCAGAGGATTTAAATAGCTATTTCTCCAAAGGAAACATCTTGAGTGTCCACAGGATGTGAAAAGGTACACAATATCATTAGTCATCAAAGAAATTAAATTGAAATTAGCAATAAGATACTCCATCCCCACCAAGATGGTTAAAGTCAAAATTACAGACAGTAACAAGTACAGACAAGAACATAGAGAAATTGCTTTAATTGCTGTTCTTTTGCTATGACAAAACTATGACCAAGGCAACTTCTAAAGTATTTAATTAAGGTCTGGTTTACAGTTTCAGAGGGTGACTCCATCACCATCATGGCAGGGAGCATGGTAGCAGGTAGATGCTGGAATAGTGTGGAATAGTGGCTGAGAGCCTACTTCCTGATCCACAGGCAGGAGGGAGGAAGGGAGGGAGAAGAGAGAGAGAGAGAGAGAGAAACTGAGCTTGATGTGGGCTTTTGAAAGGTTGAAGCCCATTTCCAGTGTCACACTTCCTCCAACAATACCTTACCTCCCAATCCTTCTAATCCTTTCAAATAGTGTCATTATCTGATGACCGAGCATTCAAATATGAGCCTGGGGGGCAGGGCTCTTAAACAAACCACCACATATTTGAACAGAGAGTTCTCAAAAGAAGAAATTAAAAAATAACTCTAAAATATCTTTTAAAATATTCAACATCCTTAGCAATTATGGAGACTCAAATTAAAACTGTTATTTAATATTTCATAGCTAAGATCAAGAAAACAACCGACAACAAAGGCAATGTAGGATTCAAGAATTCATTGACTGTGGCAATAATATCTAGGTGACAAGATTTGAGTGTGTAGTTGTAGTACTGCTATCTTGGGATTAACCAACAGCCATCTGGTTGGCACTCAATGGGCAGGAACTCAGACCTGGTGATGTACACAGAATTAAGAGTCCATGGCTTAAGAGGTCATAGACCATAGACGAGAACCTGCTAATATCACTTTACCAGATTGATATAGTATTCAACTGCCTTTTAAATGCTTATCCTTATATTCGTAAATAATGCAGCTCTCGACCCTTTGTTAATGAAGCTTCTTTTTCCAGTTTCTTTTGGGGACTTTACAGAGAACCACAGCTGGGCAGAGTGCAGAGAATAAGTGACAGTGGGTGCTCAGACCCACATGGGATCTGACATATAGACAGAGTCTATACCCACGACTCAGGGATTTGGACATCCATAAGACAGAATCTATACCCACGACTCAGGGAGCACCATGGAAGAGGGGCCAAAGGGATTGCAAGAGCCGGAGAACCAGGAGGTGCTCATAGACACAATATGGTTGTCTGCACAAGATCGCACCAGTTAACATGCCAACATTGCCAACATAAAGGGGGAGGAGGTCTCAAGGCTCCACCCCTAACTAAAGAACTAAAATCAGTCAATAGCTGCTAGACCTGATTGATACCCAAGCCCTGAGATCAGCTCTACACACTTGTAAAGAGAAGAAACACTAACTGGACTGTGTGTGCATGTGTGTGTGTGTGTATGTGTGCGCGTGCATACACACACACTATAGAGGGAGTTTGGGGGTACTCAGGAGGAGTGGGAGAGGTTAGAGGTATGGATAGAAATGATGTAACTACAGTGTACCTATGTGCGGAATTCTCAAACACCATTTTAATGTGGCATTTAATGTGATATGTCCATACAATAGAAGATTATACATCAGTGAAAACAGAACAAAGACTAGAGATTTGACAACATGCACAGACCTTCAGAGCATTTTGCTAAAAGGAGGAAGCAAATCACAGAGGCTATGACTCCACTTGCATTCTGTCTGGAAGACAAAGTCCACACAGGTAGAAAGCATACTAGCAATGCCAGGGAAATGGTGGAAAATGACGGCTCATGGTTCAGGGTTTCCTTCTGGAATAACAAAAACATCCGTGATTGGCATTAGCAACATCTATACAGATGTGTGAACATAAAACTTTAGAAGTTCATTGAACTACGGATTTAAAAGGGTACATCTGGGGCTGGAGAGATATCTCAGCAGTTAAGAACATTGGCTGCTCTTCCAGAGGACCCAGATTCAATTCCCAGCACCCACATGTCAGTTCACAGCTGTCTGTAACTCCAGTTCCAGGGGGTTTGATACCCTTACATAGACGCACCTGCATAAAATGAAAATAAATTAAAAAACATAAAAAGTAAAATTAAATTAAAATAAATCTTAAAAAAACAGATAAAATAATTTAAAAAAATAAAATAAAAGCGTACATTTTTTGATATTTAAGCTATAGTTTAAAAAGTCATTGTTGTAAAAAAGTAAAACATTGTGATGTAATAAAAAATAGCTACCTCCCCTAGCCAGTGGGATGGTGACCATTACAGGCCACAACTGATGAAGGGAGGCCCTACTGATTGGCTCAATGAAAGAGTTGGGGGAAAGCTGTATTTTTAAGTTAGCATACTATATACTATTTCATATAGTATGTGATATAAAATGTGTCACTAAAATAATACATGAACTATTATCCTAAAACCTGATATATTCAAATTAGCTTTACTAAAAGGTCTTCTTCACTGGGATCATAAATTTCTCAGGTGCATATGTGCACACAGCCCGTGCATGAATGCCCACCATATTTTAGTGCCATGTCGTGTCCTTAGAACGCAGCAGTGCCTCTCGGAACAGTGTACTGTGTGCTCCCTGGGCCTCCCATCTAAATTAAACAAGAGTCAACCATGAGGTCATGATTATGAGAATTCTATAAAACTGACAATAATACCTAGTAAGAATATGTCTTGATCTTAGTTAGAAATTATTTGGGGGCTGCATGTGTGTTCCCATATGGTACATGGTCTGTGTGTGTGGTGCTTACATATATATCTATTGTATAGGGTCCATGGGGAGGCTGGACAAAGGCCTCACATGTCCTCCTCGATTGCTCTCTCTCTCTTACTCTTTCATACAGAGTCTCACTGAACCAGAAGGTCTTAATTCCAATAGATTGGCTAGCCATCAAACTCCATGATCCACCTGTCTCTACCCAACCACAGAACGGCAGTTACGTACAAGCACTTCCAATCATGCCCAGCTTTTTCTGTGGGTACCAGAGGTTCCAAGTCAGATCCACTTACTGGTACAGCAAGTATTCCTAGCCACTAAGCCAGTGTCTTAATCTTTTTAGTGCAATGTTCCTTCAAGAATCAAGTAAAGCCATGAACTGTCTTTCCCTAAGCAAAGGTGTGAGTTCAGAGGTGAAAATTACACACCTTTCTGGGAGTTTGTGTGAGCAGCCTCCAACTATGCATACCACTGACCCAAGTTCCCCATCCCAGAGCAAGGCTCCTCAATCCTTCAGGCATCTCTAGGTGTAGACATAGCTCAGGGGCTGAGTGTTCAGCTCAAACGTACAGAACAGCATCTTTCTATATAGTCAGGTCCCCACTAAGGGATGACAGATTACACCGCAAATAAACAGTTAACATATACAAGGTGTCCTCACCTCCAAGGACCACAGCAGCCAGAAGCTCAGAGTCCACGAGCACCAGAGATAGGCTTATGCCCACTGTGAGGGTGAAGTCCAAGCGACTGTACGTACGCTGATGATCTATCTCTGTTTTCTCTGGGATCCCTGCCAACCCCTGTCTTGTGGGTCTCTTTTGTTTACTTTTAATTCTTCACTAAGGCAACATCAATTCCCATTTTATGGCTTTCCTCGTTCGGCCCAGACAAGCTCAGAGCAAGGATGAAGAAGATGGTCAATAAGGCACTGTCTAGAGCATTTGGGAGACTCAAGAGTGGATTTGTAAAGGGATTTGGGGGCTCTTCCTCTTGATCCATGACTCCTCTTTAGGCTTTGGGAAGTCTCTGCCTTGAACAAAAGCATGGCCTTGAAGAATTCAAGAACTTGGTAATGTCTTCTGTGTCACAACCAGCGGTTATGGCTCCTAGGGCTAGGAATGAGGAAGAGCTAGTCTGTGTAGCCAGGTTCAGACAGGCATAAGAGTGCAGGGAAGGAGAGATGGGGGCATGAAGTCTTATGACTACGGATTCTGTGGATGTGTGAAGGACCGAGCGAGGAAAATCACTTCTCTGCCTTGGAAGAATTGACCCTGGAACTATGTAAACAAACTCTACAGATTAGGACAGCCAAGAAACCGGGAGGCTATGATGGGGGAGCACAGGTTTCCAAAGGGGATCGCTGACTACTGTAAGGAGAGAGAGAGAGAGAGAGAGAGAGAGAGAGAGAGAGAGAGAGAGAGAGAGAGAGAGGGAGAGGGAGAGAGAGAGAGAGAGAGAGAGAGAGATCCTATCAGCAATGGAAACAACTCCCCAAAAAAGGATCAAAAAGAGTAACCTATACAGCCTATGCATGCAAATGCTCCCAGAAGCCTTCATTGCAGCTTTCAGATTCACCAAAGAACCAACTGTGGCACTGAGAAAATCAACGCCTGGATACTCTCCTGGATGCCCCTCCCACCCCTTGAGACCACCCTGCACCCCACAGTTTTGTTCTGACTCTTAAGGTCTGGACTGTTAAAAGTCTACTCCCTGTGCAAGCTCAGGTTTTCTGCTAGCCCATCTACTCTGTACCCCGCTCCCCAATCTGATCACATCCCCTTAAGTACCGAACAGCTCCCAGCTGCAGCCTTCCCAATAAAGTCCCCTAAGTTCTCTCAACCATGTCCACAGTCTGCAGCTTCCAGGCCTTATCTCACTCATTACCTGTATTGACTCTTGTTTTGTTTTTTTTTGTTTTTTTTTGTGCTACCCTTGGCTCCACCCGGAGTGACTCACCCAAACTCCACCTTTCCACCCACCTCCAGGCTTCTATTTACGCTTTTCTTTGGACACAATCGAGATGCCAAGTTCCCACAGATGAATCCTTGTTTGCCCTTCAGAGCGTTTCCCAATACCACCTTCCCGGGAAGCTCTGTGGGACATCCCAGCCAGAAGTAACGTCCCTCTCCTCTAGTGTAATGTACGCCATGCCTTTTCCACAGTGCCACAAGTCCCCATCTTCTCTTACAGGCAAGTCTCCCCATGTGGTATCCTCTGCCTGACAGACTGTGAATTTGCTGAGGTAGATAGGAGTCTTCAGATAGGAGGAGTAGGACCGCCACCCCAACGTGGAGAGGGCTGGGGAGCAGAGAAACATCCAACAAATATGGGGACGGAATTCAAACAGAGAAACTGAGGCTCAGTAAAGCCTGGGAAGATAGGAAATGAGATAAGACTCAGATCCACAATCTTTCTGACCCCAAATCATCTTTCTTCCCTGGCGTGGTGCCTGTGATATTTTAAGGGACATGGTGACAGGCGTCAAGCATTTCTCCCAAGGATTCTGTCACACACATGGTACCACTTCTTTCTCAAATAAGAAAAAAAGTGGAGAAAGACTCTCAAAACTGTACAGCCAGTCATGGAAGACCTCAGGGCCCAGGCTCCCGAGCTCAGGTCTTCGATTCACTGAAGGGCTGGCTAGGCGGAGGCTCAGCTGCCCTAAGATAGAATTGAGAATCAGGGCTTAAACCTTCTCACAACTACCTCAGCTGATGACTCTGAAAGTCAGAAGCCAGCCAGCACCTGTGCCATGAGTAGAAAGGCCTGAGCCGGATGTTGTCACCGATGCTGGGGAGCCTGCCTGGAGGGACAACTCCCTGAGTAGGAAGGTGTGGAGGTGACCTGAGAAGACCGACTGGGAACGCCCTCACGTCAGGCTGCCACTGAGGAACAAAGAGTCTTGGGTGCTGGAGCAGGTGGAAAGAGGGCAAAGCTACGTTAGAAATCAGGACACAGTGTGCCTGCTTCGAGTCGCCAGGACCTCAGCTGCAGAAAGGAAACTGGGGGAGGGGTCAGATTCAAACTCCCAGCTGCCCTGAAAGGAACCGCTGAGCACCATGGGAACAAGAGACAGACCCACTAGGCCGGGAGGCCGGGGATTTGGGGGAAGGGGGTGTAGGATGTGTGTGTGTGTGTGTGTGTGTGTGTGTGTGTGTGTGTGTGTGTGTGTGTAATCTCAGACATACAGGCAAAGGGAAGGCTACCCTCAGCTTTCATGGGAGAAGCGAACCACTTTGACTGCTTTCTGAGACAAGCGTTAAGCCCACCCATGCTTCAGTCTGGACTGGGTGGTTTCCCTAGTGGTCTTCTCAGATTTTCTGTGGGTGGATTTTAGAGCACAAAAGGAAAGAGAGGGTAAATGTGTGTGTGTGTGTGGGGGGGGGGGGGTGTTAGTGAACTGTAGCTAAGACATTGGGAGGGGGGAGGGAGAAAACATCAAGCGAGCTATGGAGGTACCCGACCTTCCTGGGGCTTGGCGCTGGTTCTCTTGGCCTTAATCACTTTGATAGAGAACTTGTTAAGAGTCCTGGGCTCATTAACACTGGGCAAAAGGAAAACCTGGAGAGACCCAGAGCGCAGAGAGGTGCCCACCAGGTAAAGACCTCCGAAGTCTATCTGAAGGGTCTGTGTCTCAAAAACCAAGCTTTATGCTGTATCAGTCTGCCCATTGCATCTAGGTAGACACGCATCAAAATGTGCAGCCTGGAGTCTGCTCTCTTAATCAAACTGTCATCGTAAGTAATAATTATACCTTGAGACACAGCAGAGTGACTCAAAAGACTGCCCCTCCCCCCCCCCTCACACAGCTCAGAGTTTTGCAGCTAAATGGGAAGAACCTAGGAAGAATAGCCACCATGTACTGCTTGCCTACCCGATTAAATGGGCCTTCGGGCTCCAGCGCCTGATGGTATCAGTGGACATCATCTTTCCTGGCCTGAGAGCTAATTCAGCCTGGCTGTACTCAGAGCATGCTGGTGGCAGTGGAGTAGCTACAATAAGAACTGTTGAGTTTTTGCCTCTGGCACCTCTGAGTTGGCACTTAGGGCAACATTCTTCTGTGTTAGAAGGCGGTTTGTGACCTCAGGAACAGGAAAAAAGAGAAGCTGAGGTGCAACTCTGGTAGAGGGTGGCTGCTTGCCGTTTGTGAGACCCCGAGTTCCCTCCCCAGCACCAGAAAAAAAAAAGAAAGAAAGAAATTTCTGGGCATGGCAGTACATTCCTGAGATCTCAGCACTGGGAAGGTTGGGGGCGGGAGAGCAAGGTTTGAAGCCAAGCTGGGCTGCGTAGCTATCCCTAAAACCTTAAACAAAATAAAAGCAGGCAGGAGAGATGGCTCAGCTGAGAAAGTGCTCGGTTTGGAGAGACTTAAGCAGGCATATCCCTGGGGCTTGCTGGCTAGCCACTGACCAAGCAGAATCAGCAAGCTAACAGTGAGACCCTGTGGTAGCTAGAGTTCATTGCCAGCTTGACAGAATCCAGACTCTGGGGTCACCTGTGAAGGAGTGTGGTGATTGGTTGCATTAATTGAGGCATGAAGACACACCCACTGTGGGTGGCACCATCTGTGGAGTAAGGATCTAATGAGGCCAACTGCTTCAAGCTCCTGCCGCCTTGATGACCCTGCATGACTGACTGGACTTTCTCCTCTAAGCTGCTTTTTTCAGAGTATTGGTTCAGAGCAATAGGAAAAGAAACGAAGACAGACCCCTCTGGAAAAATCAAGATGGCATTCAGGGGAAGGATGCCTGAGGCTGACCTCTGGCCTAAACCATGGACACACCTGTGTTTGCACAGCACCCCTGCCCCCTGCCCCTGGCTGCAAACATGTATACTACACAGTCAAGCAAACTAATAAAAACCAGTGCTGCCCCATAGGTTCGGGGCAGCTCATACGTATCAAGACATGAGAGAGTTTGCAATTCTGAGTATCTACTGTGTCTATTGTGTTTTATGCACAACACAGGTTATTAAGTTGGTACATGAGCATACCCCCATAGGATGCTAATATTGAAACAACAGCCCATACTTCTGGGTACATGTCTATATCCCCAGTGCTCTGAAGGCCTGACTCCTCCACCAGACTACCAGTGCTCTGGCAATCACGGGGCCACCCAGCACAGAGGTGGGAGTAGGGACTCTCCTACCCTGCTATGGGTGATAGCCACTACCATTTCTATTTTATCTGTGTCCTGGCTAACATAGAGCACCTCACCTCACCCTCAAAAAGCCTGCTACCACCCCCACCTTACAGATAGGAAGCCGCAGCAGAATGACTTTCCCGAGGTCCCAAAGAAGGTCCAGTTAGAGTCATAAGTCTGAACTCCTGACCAATCAACTGCTTGCATAGAAGTTGCCTGTTAGGGTTACCAGGGCCTTGCTCGTCTTCCTTTGCCTTAGGACTGGCATGAAATATATGAGAATCACATGACTATATTTTTTTAACCTTGCTTGGGCTCCCAAACAATCTCAGCTGTGCCCTCTCTGTTCTCACTGCCTCTTGGCTAACCACTTTAAGCTCCCATTGCCCTGGGAAGTCAGGTAGTCTGAGCTGGGTAGATCCTGAGCCCTGAGAAAACTAGAGACTGAGGACCCCACTAAACAGGGTCCACCCCAGAGGGGCCTCCCCCCCTTCCCCTCTCCTCTCTAGCAGCTGTGCTTGCCCTAGCAGTGTTTGGCCATCTGGAACTATTGTCACCTCTGCACGGGGCAAAGTGCCAGACTTCTCACCAAGGTCTGTGAGGGGAAAGGCTAGGCAGCTCCTAAGGGAGATTTCAATCCCTGGAGAAAGGTGAGGCTGGGATGTTGCACACAAGAGTTCATTTCCTGAACACCTCTGAGTTGATCTCATCAACTATAGGATAAATTATATCCATCCTCGTTAGAATTACAGGGGGAACAATGACTTCTGATAGATCTGTGTGGTCTGCACCCCCTATCAGAATCCACGTTCTCTGTGTGTGAAATGCTAATTTCCCTTGAAAGCCTGAAGGGCTTGAATAGCCAGATTCAGGGAATGCTAAGTTAAGGCAGAGCCATGCTTGCCTTTTCTGCAGGACTTACCACAGCCTTGTCCTGCAAATGTGCACAGCATACCACAGAATATCTCTGATTATCTCTGTCTCAAGTGGCACACTAAGGGACTGACTGGGGACAAAGTGGGCTGGACTGGGGGACAGAGAGATTCACCACTGGAGAGGAGGACCATTTATAACTGAGCAGTCCACAAGGGAAACATACTTCCCATTCTCTCTCTCTCTCTCTCTCTCTCTCTCTCTCTCTCTCTCTCTCCAAATTCTCAACTCCTCCCAACTCTCCTTTTAGGAGGTCTCTAACGCCTTAGGAATGTTCTCATTAAAGTTGGGACCCATTTCACAAGGCGCCCTTCCTTCTTCTAGCCCCAGCTCGAGCTTTCTAATAAGGACCCTATTATAAACTGAAGAATAACGAAGATCTGATTTTATGGTGCGTTTGCGGGTGTGGGGCTGTGCTGGGTGTTTCTCGCAGCTCCTCCTTTCATCCATTCAGGTTTCTCTTGAACAACTCCTCTCTTTCCACCTGCCAGTCTCCAGAAGGAGTGCTGTTGGTCTCCTCTGCCTCTGAAATGGGCTAGTGGATGGGCGAGGAACCCGGAGGAAATAACTTTGTGTCCACCCTCCACTCCTCATCCCCGCCCCTGTCCAGAGGCTAACTTTTTCCACTAGAAGCAGGAACCAACCCTACCACACATTTTCCCTGAGACCTCTAGGCATTCTATAAACGCAAACAGAAATAGACGCACCCCAAGCAGTTTGTGGGTGCTCTTTCGGTCACTGTCTGTGAATATGTTATTTAAAATTAATATGTAGTACTTTTGCATAGCACTGGAGTGCAGATTTCCACATTGTATCAAGGATCCTACCCTAACACCTAGACAAACAGGCTCTGAGGCCGGGAGAATCGAGCAGCTTGACCCAGGTCTGTTCCTGCAACCATTGGTCCGATTTCTTTCCAAGGTACTGCCAAGTAACCTATTGCTTTCAGTTTATAGACACACACACACACACACACACACACACACACATTCAGCTCTGCAGATCAATAAATGGAGCAAAATGCTGATTTTCTTTTCCCAATAGTAATATCATGACCAATCACGGAAGGAGCCTCCAACTGGGTCTATCATGATTTGTCACAAAAAAAAAAACATGCCCTGAGCCTTTTCTGGGGGCACTGAGTTAGCTCTCAGTCTAGACTGCTCGGTAGAGCACCAACCTCCACTTCCCAGACAGACTCAGGACGTCCAATTAAGTTTGAGATAAACTGTGAGTAATGTCTGAGTGTTAGGTAACTCCCAAATACTGTATGAAACGTACTTAACACCGAGAACAAAATCTTCAACAAATTTGCTCATTTAAAATTCAAATTTGAATGCCCCTTGTTTTCGTTTGCTAAATCGGGCACCTCCGTCTCGGAGGGGAAGCACGCTGGGAAGTTTCAAGCAGCTCCAGGTTCCAAGCTTTGCTCCCAGAGGGGTTGCCATGGCAGCCTGAGCACGCCTTCCCAGGCCTTGTGGGAGGGGGAGAGCATCCTCTACTTACGGCTGCAGTTCCCCCTCCCCCTTGCACTCTAGGCTCCCAACACGCTCAGCTACTTGGCTGCTTTCAGTTCTCCGTTGTCTCTTGCTGCCCTTAGCGCTCTGACTTCCTTTCTGCCCCTTGCTTGGTTAATCCCTATTGATCTTCCGTTCTCACAGTGGTTTCTGCCCAAAAGATTCAGGATCTGTCCCTGACCAGCCTTGTCCACCCTCTGGCTCTGTATTGGTGGGACTCTGCCTCTTCCCACGGCAGCACCGCCTCTCCTGCCTCTGTCCTAGCCAACTGGAGCCATGACAGGCTGCTCCAAGTCTCCCCTCACCTGACAGCTGCACCTGGATGCGGGTGGGAAGCTCCTAAGTGAGTGAAGGTAGGCAGACTGTCCTACCAAAGTTAGGTCTTTCTCATGAATGTGACTCCTTCCTTCCTCCCAAGTGCCGTGAGTCACTTTTTTTTTCCTTCTCTGCATCCTTCTTGCACCGCTGCCCCCTCACCCAGCAGTTGTGAAAGGCAAGGGCTTGTCAACCTGAGCACACAGGGGCTGCCTGGCACCCCTACCCTTTCTATGCCATGCGCATTGTCTCAGCGGGCTCCAGTCGGGCTCAAGATCCGTAAGGTTCTTCTCCCTCTTGCTTTCAAGTCCTTCTTGCTAATGCCACCCCCCTACCCTTCAGGTCCAGGCTTGGTTCCTTCAAAGAGCCCAGTTGAATCTTGCTTCCAGTTTGGGGATGATGGGAGATGCTGGTGTCATATGGCTGAGGGTGAGGGCAGGTGGCAGGGCTTGGTGGGCCTCAGAACATCACCCATATGCTCACTGTTCACCCACCCAAAGCTTTGCCCACGCACAGCCTGGCAGCAGGAACAGCAGCCCAGAACTTAACCCTTGAGTAGCATGGGGAAAGCAGCTTCAAAATGAGCCCTTGCGGCCAGTGTGAACTTTGGAACTTTGGCACACACACACACACACACACACACACACACACACATACACACACACACACACACACACACACACTGGCATGGTTCCTCTGGAGAACCCAGAAAAAACGTCCCAGAGGTTGGGGATAGGGGTGGGAATGTGGCCACAGGGTTCCGAAGGGCACTGGGGAGAAAAGCGCGCAGTGCCTGGGCAGAGGGCTGCGCTGGTGCTGAAGTTGGATTCTGAAGCCCCGGGTTGGATCTGGGGCTTCCAAACCCAACCTTTAGAAACAAGCTGCTTCGTTAAGCCTTCTTCAAACCGTGGCCCCAGCCTCCCCTGTCTGAATGCTAACAGGACAAAACGGGGGATACACCCTTTAGTCTCAGAAGAAGTCCAAAAATAGATCCCTTCTCCCCCAGCTCGGGGCGGTAAGCTCAGCGTGAGCACCTGCTCAGCAGCTCCGACTTTCTGGGTCTTTGGCCCCCTTTCCAGGAATTCCCAGCCGCGTCCAGGTTCTCCGAAGGACCAGAACTGCAGCCCCCCTCCGGCTTTCCACCTAAGTCGAACGATTGACGGGTCCCCGACCCCGGCGCTATGTAGCGACGCACAGGACTCACCGCGGGTGAGGCGCGGACTCGGGCCAGGGCTCCGGGCTGGGCCAGGTGAGTGCGACCGCCGCAGGTAGGACTCGCGGCTCGGCCCGCCGCCCGCCAAGGCTGAGTAAGAGGCTGACAGGTTGTTTTCCCCCCCTCCTCCTCTCGGTCGTTAACCACACCCCTGCTGCTCTCCTCCCTACTTCCTTAAAGGGTGGGGTGTGCTGTCTGTGTGTGTGTGCAGGCTCCAGCCTCTTACCATAAACTCTGAAATAGACGCCGCCTGCAATTCCCAGAGCTACCCAACTGACCCGGGGACCAGGGCCATTGCCTTAGGGCCCCACAAGGGGTCCTCAGGTATATCCAGCTTCTAGCAATTGGTTGACCACTCCCCCCACCCCAGCTCCTACCTCCCCTGGCTTCTTCCACCTACCCCTCTCTGCAGCCTTTGGTCATTAGACCTTTCTCAGATTCTCAGTAGCTGTGGCCCAGTGTCCCCACACATCGAAGTGGGTTCCAGCCCCAGAACCAACGGGCCTAAGTGTAGTGGTGGCTATCTTAAGTTCAACCCTCTGGAGGCTTAATCTCTCCACTGAGGAGGACAAGAAGTTCTAGGTTGTTCTTGGCTACGCGGTGAGTTCAAGGTGAGGCTAGGCTGCAAGAGATTATGTCTCAACAAAACAAAACAAGACCAGAAAAAGAGAGAGAAGCCCCACAATTGTCTTCTGGGGCTCTCTTCCTATACCAGTATCACTGCCCCTCTGAAGAGGCTGGTCACCTCTTTACTCAGCCATTAAGGTAGCGGGACTTGAGGCAGATCAAAGGCATTTTGAGACATTCCTTCCCTAACCCTGGAAAGATTCTCATTTTCTCAGGAGTGGAAGTCAGTGAGCTGGCCTTAGTGGATGACCCCCTGCAGACATCTTCATCCTGTGCCTTGTAGGGTTCTGGGTCTAGTCAGTCTCTGACAGTAGCAATCCTGAGACTGTGTGACATCAGCCGCACGGTTACCTAAGCCACGATCTCCACGACACTCTTTCACCCCCCCCCCACCTCTAAATTCAGCAAATGGAGGACGCTAAGAGCTATCAACACCTGCCAGAGTGGTGGTGACGGTTTCTCGAGAGAAAACGGAATTAATTAAATTAATAAATTCAGCACTCAGGAGGCAGAGGCATGCAGATCTCTGAGATCGAGGCCAGCCTGGTCTACAGAGTGAGTTCCAGGACAGCCAGGGCTACAGTGAAAAACCCTGTCTTGATAAGCCACCACCAACCACCGCCAACAACAACAATAATAAAATCAACTAAGGCTATAAAGTTCATGTTTCTTAAGATGTAACAAAATGTAGATTTTAGTTGTAGATGCCATGTCTACTAAAAACCCCAGTTTGAAGCCAGAGTCACCCACCTTCAACTGTAACAGCACAACAGACCCTACTACCATCTGCTGGGCCAGCTGGACCCCCTCTATCATCCTGAACCCATTTATCTATCAATCATCCCCGCGCTCACATGCAGGCATGGAGGTGGTGCTGATGGCGGTGAGGTGTCAGAGGGGGCCAGGTGGGATTCTTCAGCTAGAGCGTGGAGAGAAAGGACAAGCCGAGGGGTAAAGTGGGGGAGCAGTGAAGACATGGGAACAGTGTCTGGGGTAAATGACCACGTGGCAAAGAAACTCTCTGAGGGTGTTAGCAGCAGGGTGGCTTAGGGTGTCAGCAGGGGGTGGCTTTCTGAAGTCTTACGTTTGGGAATGGGTGGGTGACACAGTCTTGGGGTGTGGAGGGAAGATCTACCTGAGGGAAGGGCAGAGGCTGGCTGTTGGAGAAAGGCTGAGTTTGTGTGTGCTGCCCCTTAGTGGGCACACACATGAACTACATCCTGCACCTCTCAGTTTCTGTGCTCACAGGCTGTATTCTGTGCCGGCATATTCTTTCCTCCAAACTTCTCTGAGCAGTTTTCTCTTTTTATTCTGAAAAAATACATGTTTTGGAGCTGGAGAGATAGTTCAGCGGTTAAGAGCACTGGCTTCTCTCCAGAGGCCCAATTTTTGCCTCTCCTACCTCCATCCCATCCCACCCCTCTGTGGCCTACAGATCAGAATATAACTCCCAGGAGGGAAATGGGAGGAGGAGAGGAGGTGGAAATTTTTTAATTATATATATATCTTCCAGCTACTGCTCCAGTGTCGTGCCTGTCTGCCTGCTACCATGATGATCATGGTCTAACCATCTGAATCTATAAGCAAAGCTCCAAATTAAATGTTTTCTTCCATAAATTACCTTGGTTATGGTTATGGGGTCTCTTCACAGCAATAGATCAGTAACTGAAACACCAAGTAAGGAAAACCCACCCTAAACGTGGGTAGCACCATCCTATGGGGCCCAGACTGAATACAAAGGGAAAAAGGAGAAAGCCTGTTGAGAACCAGCGTTCATCTCTCTCTGAGTCCCAACTGAATGCATTCATAGTCACCTCATACACCCCAAACATTATAGTCCCTCAAATCATAACCCAAACTAAATGCTCACCAAGTTGCTTCTTCGCAGGTATTTAGTCATAGTGTCAATAAAAGTGACTCATAAAAGAGACTCTTTTCTTAGTGCCTCAATATTATCACTTGCTATAGCTATATATATATATATATATATATATATATATATCATAGAGTTATATAATACAGAGTATATTGTTTATAGCTTCCTCATTTAATTTTTGTAGACATCATGTGTCTACAAATTTACCCATTTCATCTCTATTTTCTAATTTTCTGGGATAGTTTTTCACAGTGTGCTATCACGGTCGTCTAGATTTTCAGTGTTGTCTCCAATAATGCCCCCTTGCCATGCCTAATTTTATTAATTTGGTTAGTTAATTAATTTGGTTTAATTAACTTGTTGGTTTGGCTAAGGTTTCCTGATATTATCTCTTCAAAGAAACAACAACTCTTTGCTTCATTCATACTTTGTATTATTCTTTTTGTTTGTTTGCTTTTGAGACAGGATTTCTCTGTATAATAGATATGGCTGTCCTGGAACTCACTTTGTAGTCCAGACTGGCCTTGAACTCACAGAGATCTGCCTGCCTCCGAGTACTCAGATTAAAGGCATGCACCACCACCACCTGGCTTTTGCATTATTCTTTTAATGACCATTTCTTTAATTTTCTGTCTATCTTTATCATTCTTTTCATCCACTAATTTGGAGTTCAGCTTGTTATTTTAATTATTGTTTATTTGTATTCTTTATAGTTTTTAAGATTTATTTTTATTATTTTTAGTTATGTATATGTGGTTTGTATACACGAGTACACACTTCCCAGGAAGCCAGAGGAGGATTCCCCTAGAGTTGGAGTTTCAGGTGGTTGCAAGCTACCTGACATAGGTGATGGGAACTGGACTCAGATTCTCTGCCAGAGTAGTATGTGCTCTCAACTGCTGAGCCATCTCTCTAGACTCTCAGATTTTCTTTTAAGTTTATACTCTCAGAGCTATAAACTCTCACCTTGGAACTGCCTTTTCTGCACTGAAAAAGTTCCATTCAAATTGTCTTGTTTCATTTGATTCTAGGAGCTGTTTAACTTTCTGATTCCTTCAAAGAGCCACACCAAGAAGGTATCGTTCATGCTTCATGTCTTTATACATAGTTCCTGTAGTTTTTATATCGATTTTCTTTATTAATTAATTTATTTATATTTTCTGTATGAGTGCTCTGCATGTATGCCTGCAGGCCAGAAGAGGGAATCAGATCCTATTATTGGTGGTTGTGAACACCATGTGGTTGCTGGGAATTGAACTCAGGACCTCTGGAAGACCAACCCGTGTTCTTAACCACTGAGCCATCTCTCCTGGCCCCTGATTTTCTTTATATTCCTTTATGATCAGATTTTTTTTCTTATTAACTGGTTTTATGGCATAAAAACGTGATTTATATGAAGGGAAACTCCATGAATACTGAGGGGAATGTGTATTACATGGAGTTTTCCAGAGAAGTCTGTGAAGGCGACTTGACCTACAGAACAGAGCAACTCTGATGTTTCTTTGTTAAGATTTTTTGTTTGAAAGACCTATTACCTGATAAGTGTGGGCAATTGAAACCATCCACTGTTATTGCATATGAACCTGTTATTTTATGGTTAGTAATGTTTATGAAATTAAGTACACCCCTGTTTATGTTTTCTTGATGGACTGTTCCCTCTGTTAAGATGGACCAACCTTCTTCATATGTCTAATTTTAATTTAAAATAAACTATGTGAAATATGAATATACCCACTCCTGCTTGGTTTTGGCTTCTACTCACTTGGTATATAGTTTTCTATTCTGTTTTTGTCTCTGACAGTTAGGTATGTTTCTTGCAGACAGCAAACGGTTGGATCTTGGTTTTAGTGCACTCAGCTAGTCTGCGTCCTTTGATTGAAGAGTTAAGACATTTATATTAGGATTATTATTAAAAGGGATTTTTCTTATTTCTATAATTTTATCAACAGTTTTCTTAGTTGGTTCAAATATTGTTTCTTCTTTCTTTTTTCCTCTCCACTACTCCTTTAGGTCCTTGCCAGTTTGCTGAATGGTTGATTCTTTCCTAGTTCTCATTTGCTTATCTCTTCCTCCCACAGAGCTTACCCCTTGGTGAGCTCTTGTGTTCACAATTCTTTCTTTTTCCTCTGGGTGTAGGAATCCTCCAACTGTCTTCTGAAAAGTTGGCTCAGTGGTCACAAATTGCTTCACTTTATGATAAGCTTGGGAGATCTTATTTCCTCATCAATTTTTAAAGTTCACCTTTCCGCATATAATGATTTTTGTTGACAATTGTTTACTTTTAGGGCTTGGAATATATCATTCCATAGGTTTCTGCCAAGAGGTTAGATATTCTGATGAACTTGCCTTTTCAATCTTCTCTAGCAGATTGTGATATTGTTTCTTTCCTTTTTAGGATCAGCATCTTAACCACATTGTGTGTGTGGTGTGTGTGTGGGGGGGGGACTTCCTTTTCTGTCATGTGTATTTGGGGTCCTAAATGCATTTTTTGCTTGGATGGCCATCTGTCTCCCTAGACTTCAATGTAAACTTTTATGAAATAAGTATTATATGCTTTCTGTTTACAACTCCTTCAATCCCTATTTGATCATGTCTAGGAGTTCTTGAGTTCATGATCGCATTTTTTCCTTACTGATACTTGATTATAGTATGTTCTTCTTGACTGTGTCTTCAATTCTTGAGAAGCTTTTCTTTAAATTTGATCTCATATGATGATGATTTTCAATTCATTTTAAATTTGATTTACTGAATTTTTTAAAATTTTTAACATGTTTCAAGTGTTTTGTTTTTATTGGTGTTGTTGACTTTCTTATCCAAGACCTGAACTGACAAGTTTACTTCATTCTCTTTTTGTTTGTATCTTCTTTGAAAGCATCGATTGATTTATAATTAGACTTTTAAAAAAAACTTTAATTTTTTTAAAAAAATTATATATATTTAAATATAAATTTATAGAAATTATATATGTATATATGTATCTGTATGTATGTATTATGTATGTGCCTGCGTGTGGGTATGTACAAGTGAGAGTAGTGTTTCTGGAGGGCATCAAATCCCCTGCAGCTAGAGTTATAGGCAGGTCTGAGCCATCTTTCCAGTCTCTTATAATCAGACATTAGAATCCTTTTCACATTTTTAAATCATCTCAGTTTCTTTAGACACAGTTACTAAGGGACTATGTATGATCTTTTGACAGAGTTTATTGCATTAATTTACGTGCTTATTATGTTTAAGTGTTATGATTTGTGCAGCAAATGGAATGAATCTCTTCCACTTTCTTTTTCTTTCTTCTTTCTTTCTTTCTTTCTTTCTTTCTTCCTTTCTGTTTGAGACAGGGTTTCCAGTCTTAACTGTCCTGGAACTTGCTTTGTAGATTAGGCTGACCTTGAACGGCATCTGTCTCCTGTGTGTGGGATTAAAGGCTTGCACCACCACTGCCTGGCTTGTTTTCTTTTGAAGGCCTTTTTAGTAAGCAATCTTCCATTGAGGACTCAATCTGCCAGACCACTTAGACACTTACAGAGGATAAAACAATACTGTAAAAGCAATAACGTCAGCCCCACCCAGGTAGAGAAATGTGATTGAAATTGATTGGTACCAACAGCTGCATCACCAATAACATTAGAAAATAAAATGGCAAAATAATCTAGAGTAAAAGATGAACTTAAAAAGTATGTCAGATGGTGTTGGTGCACACCTTTAATCCCAGCACTAAGGAGGCAGAGGCAGGCCAGTCTCCGAATTTGAGGCCAGCCTGGACTACAGGGAGTTACAGGACAACTAAGGCTACTGAGAGAAACCCTATCTTGAAAAATATTGAAAACAAAATAGGTATATATAGAGATAGATGATTGATTGATTGATAGATAAAATAAAAATGAAAGTAACAGTAAAAATAAGAAAAGAATAAGGAAAGGAAGAGGCCAGAAAATAGGAGCAGGAGTAAGAAGAATCAAGTTAACAAGAGAGAGTGAGCACAAGAGATAAGTAGTATAATTACAATTATGCTGGTCTGCTCTGTCATCTGGGTACCCTATCCCTTTAAGAGACAAGCTTTGCCCACTCCCCCCCCCCCCCGCCCCGCGCCCTCTCTCTCTCTCTCTCCCTCTCTCTATATTTCTGCCTCTTAACCTGCCATATTCTCCCATACCCACTAAATAAAACTCTACACCCAAGCCCTCTCTGCATGGCCTTTCTGTCTGTCTCCCACCCACCGCAGTCTCTCCCTGCAGTGGGACCTGCCAGGGTCATAACAATAAGTGAATTCACAATAGTAAAATTATGCAAACAAAGATAGGTCAACACATGGAGTTAAACTAACATCAAATGCTAAAAAATAAAAGATACTAAATGTCTACTCAGTAAAGAGAAAAAAGGAGAAATAGAAATAATTTTTTAAAAAAGTAACAGAGCACTAGAGTGTCTTCCTTTTGAGTCCTTGACACTGGTGTCTGTGGGGTGGAGTGGATGGCTAGCTCAGGTTGGGGTCTTGTGTCTTTTTCTCTATTCAGGGTGGTGCTGAGCCTAGCTTGCACCAAAGCCCCTTACCAAGGGTCTGCCTGTCACTTCAGGTTAGGAGCTTCCCTTCTATGCATACATGAAGAGGAGTTCCTGGAGAGAAAGACACCTTACACTGAGCCTCCTTCCTGCACAGTTAGTTGACTGGAAGAGCTTTAGCCACTGTGGAGGGGTTAGAATATTTTCACTTAGCTTCCTTCTAGCGCCCCCCAAGCAAAAGGCCAAGCTATTGTCAGGTAGCGTATGAGGCTGATAGTTGAGAATTCCAAGCTGTGTTTTAACCTGTCTACCTGATGCTCTCTCACCAACATATCTGAAAAGTGCTATGACTTGTGACTTTTTAAATTTTTCTGTGACTATGAAAACTTCACAAAACTGTTTCTGTGATGAATTCGAACCAATTTGTATCTGTGTTCCTGGGCTGTGACCACTTATATTTGGTTCCAAAAGGAACTAACTTTTCTTCATTTGAGGTGAGAGTTATATGTTACAAGGAGAGGCCCCTTGTTTGTCCCGGCCGCCCAGCTAGCTTACACCTAAAATAACCACACAGAAATTGTATTAATTAACTTACTGCTTGGCCCATTATTTCTAGCCTCTTATTGGCTAATTCTTACATCTTAATTTAGCCTATTTCTATTAATCTATGTATCACCACATGACTGTGGCTTACGGCAAGATTCTCACCAGCGTCTGTCTCAGGCAGAAGATCCATGGCGTCTCCCACTCTGCCCTTCTTCCCAGCGTTCATTTCTGTCTTTTCTGCCTACCTAAGTTCTGTCCTATCAGGCCCAAAGCAGTTTCTTTATTCATTTAACCAATGAAAGCAACGCATAAACAGAAAAACCTCCGACACCAGTTATATGTTTGCATAGACACGTATCAGAAAGTTCCTGGACAAGCTGACTTTTGTGGATTCTGCAAACTCCATCTTGCTCCAGGGTCTCCAGTTTGTATCCCCCTGAGGTGGCTAACAAACAGTCCAGGAAGGGTCCTGGAGTCTGATAGAGAGTGGAAGAAGCACACAGCAGCCAGCCCTACCCTTGTGGTCCAGGCTCAGCACCTGTTGAGCAGGATCCACACTAAACATCTCACAGGAGGGAGGAGGATGCAGCAATCAGGTGTGCCTGTGGACCAGTGCTTTGGCATTCTGAGTCCTACAGCAAACCCAGAAGAGAGGCGACTTAGAAGCTGAGTTACCTACTGACCACGGATTACATCTGTCTGTCTCCATCACTGTCTTCAGGTACTGTGGCTTCTCACTACAGAGACACCAGTCACCATGCCCATTCCAGCTGGCAGTCACCTGCTACTGGGCTTCTCAGCCCATGTCGGGCTCTCCCCCATCCACAACTGTTTCACACAGCTACTGGTCACTCAGACACAGGTATCCCCAGGGACGATGACTTGCGACTGTTCCTTATTTTCACACATGCAGTCTTCCAACAAAAGACTCCCCCTTCAACATGGCCCCGGCTTTGCTCTCAGAGGTAGGGAGTGTGACCAAAGGGATTTCCTGTCGTGAGTGTCACCCTCAAGACAAATCCCCCAGTGGACTGAAAGCTGTGAGAACTGCAGGGTGGGTCCTGTGACTGGGGTTGCCAACTCTGTTCACCAGCTCCGCCTAGCTTAGGTGGTGCCCATGCGGGGGACCTGGGATGGTTTTCTCTGCAGCTCTTGGCTCCTCTGTGCATTTGAGCTCTTGTGGTTTCTGACGCTCTTCCTTTTTTCAGAACAGTTTCTCTCCTTTGTTATTCTGATCATTGTCTTTCAAGAATGGCACAGATGCAGTTTCTTGCCCACAGATGTCCTCCAGACGTCTCTTTGGCCTTCAGGACAGAGCAGCTGGTGCCGTTAAAGCACCCCCAGCTGGAAGCAGGTGGTGGCGGTTCTCACTAAATGGCCCTCTGGCCCTCTCATTCTCCCTTTAGCCCTTACCCTCACGCATACTTTTTTGGCCTCCCTGTGTCCCCCTTTAAATAGCAGGCTCCACGAGGGCATGGTCAAGAGTCATTAGTCTTCCTGATGCTTTCCTTATTCATCTTTTTCTCAGTTCCATCATATCCACCTCCGACCTAACACACTGGGACTGGGGCTTACTGCGGCAGCTGAAGGGGCGATCAACTTCAGGGTGGGATTTGAAGCCATGGGGATGTGTAGTTCTCAGCTTCTTAAACTGTGTGTCATGACTCCACATAACGTTGTTTAATAAAATATGGGGGTCATAAAAACCTCAGTTTAAACATGCAAAGAATCAGGCATGTTTCTAGTAGACTCGTGTGTGTTCCATCACATGGCTTCATTGCAACCTTGGTTCTGAACACACAACATGTGCACCTTGCCCTGTGCATGCTGTCTGCCCACGCAGCTCTTCATCAAGATCAAGGTCAAGGCTATAGTAGGTCCTTGTCTTAGTTAGGGTTTCTATTGCTGGAAAGAGACACCATGACAGCATGGTGGCCACTCAGAAATATAAGGGACAATGCATGTAGCATATCCTCAAAGGAATGCAGAAGTGTCCCGAAGGGGTCTCTGCATTCATACTCACAGGAGTATTCATTAATAGGAGCAGCCAGGAAGTAGGGGCAGCACAGCTTCCAGTGATGGACAAGAGGACAAACAGGCCGAGCAGGTGGTGGCGCACATCTTTAATCCCAGCACTCCAGAGGCAGAGACAGGTGGATCTCTGTGAGTTCAAGGCCAACCTGGTCTATAGAGTGAGTTTCAGGATAGGCTCCAAAGCTACAGAAACCCTGTCTCAAAAATAAGAGAGAGACAGAGACAGAGACACAGAGAGAGAAACAGAGAGAGAGAGAGAGAGAGAGAGAGAGAGAGAGAGAGAGAGAGAATAAACAGAATGTAGTTCATACATGCAAAGAATGTTTATGCAGGGATAAAGCTCAAGGTGTCCTTGGGGCTCCTCTTACTGGTGCCCCACTTTGCCAATGCCATCTGTGTGTGTGTGTGTGTGTGTCTGTGTGTGTCTGTGTGTGTGATGTTTCATGCTAGCTATAAAAGGGCTAGCCACAAAAAGTACAAGCCCAGTGTGCATCCATCCACTGGCAAAAGGTACGTGGAGTGGTCAAGTGCATAGAGACAAAAGTACAGAGGTGGTTTCCAGGGAGCAGAATGCAGGGACTTGGTTAATGTGTGGATGAAAAGCTCTGTAGGTAATGGGCTCTGCACAGTGCTTGCATAGCAATGAAAAATGCTAAACACTGCCCAGGTGTACCCTCAAGAATCATCAATGCACTTTCCACTATGTACATTATACTACAATCACAAATTTTTAATGCAAAAGACAGAGACAGGAATCTAAATTTTTATGTGAAGTCTCTAAGTTTGTAAGTGGTGACAGTTGTCCCGAATCTATACTTAACTGCCCAGTGATGAACTGCCCCTCTTTGGTAGAAAAAACAAAGGCTGAACTGTATCTGGATGACCATTCCCTACCATGTGACTCAAGGCAGTTCTGATTGGTTCAGTTTCATGATAGACTAATGAGCATTTTTTGTTTGTTTTTGATACCAGGTCTCATTATACAGTCCTGGCTAGCCTCGAACTCACAGAGATCTGCCTATCTCTGCCTCCTGTTAAGATTAAAGATGTGTTACTACCATGCCTCATGAACCAATAAACTTTGAGGAAGTCTGCTGGAGGGTTTTAAGAAAGGGTTTCTTAGCATGTGCTTGGGCCCTTTCTCATTATTGTTTTCTCTCTGGACAAGAAGAATGGCACTGGTACAACCACTCTCTGAAGCCCTAGGGGAGACCAGAAAGATAGTATGAGGCCTAGTTAATAACTAATCTCGGGGCCTTACATGTGTTTATAGTTTAAAAGATCATAAGTGGTACCCATAACAGGCCGAATCGAAGATGTCTGGGGTCCCGATCCAGAGGCAGGTGGCTTTCTACCCTTGACACATCCCTGGTCACTTGCATTGCTCATCATTTGCTAGGGGCAATCTCCCTGCATCACCCAGAACAACTAAGTACCCTTCATCTTCTTTCCCAGACTCTAGACTTTAGAGAAGGTCTAAGCCATGGAGCCTTCACTGAGAGCTTCAGGTCACTGTGCATTCCGTACAGGTTGCCTGGCAACTAATGAACGAGCTCTTCTGGGTCTGCAGCCCTGGCTGCCTGTCTCTGAAGATGCTATCAGCGACTCTCTTGCTGAACTGACCTTCTGGTGTAATACTTTCTATCCTCTAGCTGCCTGTCTCTGAAGATGCTATCAGCGACTCTTCTGCTGAACTCACTTCTTCTGCGGTAATACTCTCTGTCCTTATAGGGACAGAACCACAGCAGCAATGAACACTAGCCTTTTCGCTCTGTTTACTTGTGCTACTTGAAGGGCTGTTTGTAAAGGGGATTCCTTGTAAACAGTGCATAGTTAAGTCCTGCTGTTTTTATGCAATAGAGCGGTGCTTGCCTTTATTTCTTGTTCACTGCATTCCTTCTTGCTAGGGTTTCAGCAGAAGTTTATGCCTTGGGAACTCAATCCCTACATTCATGTTGCTATTTGAAAAGAGGCTTTTAGGAGGTTCTTAGGATGAGGTCACGAGGGTGGGGCCCCGTCCTTGTTTACTTTCTATTCCCCTGATGAAGAAAATGACTGTGACCAAAAGCAACCTGGTGAGGAAAGTATTCATTTGGCTTAGATATCCTGGGTCACTCTCTGTTGAGGGATGCCAAGGCAGGAAAACTCCAGGCAGGAACTGAAGCAGACAACAGGGAGGAGTGCTGCTTACCAGTTTGCTCCTCATGGCTTGCTCAAAAAATGTTTTCGTATACAATCCTTGAACACCTGTCCCAGGGGGCACAGCCCACAGTGAACTAGACCCTCCCACATCAATTATTCATCAAGAAAATGCCCCCAGAGACTTGCCCACAGGGCAATCACATGGAGATACTTTCTCCAGTCAGCTTCCCTCTTCCCAAATGACTCCAGCTTGTGTCAAGTTGACCACAACTAACCAGCACAAGCTCCCCTAACAGCGTCAGTGGCTTTATAAAGGGAAGAGAGATCTGGGCTGGCACAGTGGCCTGTCTGGCTGTGCGACGTTCTCTGTCTCATCGTGACGCAGCAGGAAGGCTGGCACTCCACTCTTGGACTTCCCGGCCTCCAGAACCTCTGTTCTCTGGAAACCATCTTGTCTGTGGTTCTAGCAATAGGAATAGGAAACAGGCCCAAACACTGGCTCTTGTCTCAGCTCCTAGTGATGGTTTATCTAGCGCAGCATTTAAAAAATATATATATGCTTTACATGATGCCAAGGAGTTTGGAAATCTGCAGAGCCTGGCTTGGTGTGTGTGCTGGGAGAAGACAGAAACAGGAACTATGTCTGTAGCTTAGCTAGAACGGAGGACATGCCATTCAGTGAGTGCCTCTGGATAACACTCTATCTAACAAAAGCAATGGCCAGAACTGGTGCCAGATTGGCTAATAGTTAGCAAGACTTATTTTTCTTCATCTCTTGATAAATACGAATGAGTCTCTTCCTGAAATTATGCAAAGAATAAAACAATTCCAGAGTATTTAACCTGGTAGGAACTTGAAACAATCAGTTCCATCTTTTTTGTTGTTGTTGTTTTTATTTTTGTTTTTTGAGACAGGATCTCTCTGTGTAGCTTTGGAACCTATCCTGGAACTCACTCTGTGGACCAGGCTGGCCTCCAACTCACACACCTCCACCTGCCTCTGCCTCAGGCATGCTGGGATTAAAGGCGTGTGCCACCACCGCCTGGCGGCAGTTCCGTCTTTCTTAATACAGTGGAGAAAAAGGAAGGCAGGGAAGCAGGACAGTGTGCTCCAGACTGCATCCCAGCTCACTGCACAGCTCGGACCAGGCCCCTTCGTAGTTCCCAAAGGACTGCAGACCTCACGGGCTTCATGCTCACTAATGTGCTGTGTTGTAGTTGAGTCGCCTGTATTAGCTTGATGTGGTGGGACATGCTTTTAATCCCAGCTCTTGGGAGGTAGAGACTGGTGGGTATTTGTTAGTTCATGCTGGTCTGTCTACAGCAAATTCAGGCCTACATCCTGAGCTCCAGGTTTTAACTCTCTAGTCTCTGTTTTGTGGACCTCCTCAGAATCACAAAACTAAGAAAATTAGGTGAGAACAAATGGAATTCACAGAGTAGTACAAACGGCCCACACAGCTGGCACTCATAGGTGAGAGAACATGATGGAAGATGATGAGGTTCTGCCCCAGGGGCCTAACGGTTCAGGCACTAGTTTCCTAAACCAGGGGTTGTGGGTTAAAGTCTCCCCTAGGCTACTGAGAGGCCCACTACCTTTGGTTCCCAGGAAATGTTTTGGAGGCTGAGGAGATTGCTCATTGGTTAAGAACACTGGCTTTTCTTCCAGATGGCCTGAGTTTGATTCCCAGCACCTGCAGGATAGCTCGCAACCATCTATAACTCTAGCTCCAGGAGATCTGATGCCCTCTTCTGGGCTCGAGGTACACAGGTGCTGCACAGATATACAGAAAGCAAAACACCAATACATGTGAAATAAAATAATAAAAAGTTTTTTTAAACGTTTCAAGTTATTATTAAGATGAAAAAATCTTTCCATTACATGTATCTATAAATTCATCATAGGCCATAAGAAAATAAATAAAAATCTATATCTTTAGGGAAGGAAGGAAGGACATCAGTCAGTCCCTGGGAAACAAAAGTCTGTATAATCTTAGCATGCAAGAGGTTAAGGTGGGAGGATTACAAATTCCACAGAAAAGTGAGATCTTGTTTTGTAAATCAAGCGCTGGAGAAAGTAGTCCCTGGTGAAGTGTCTTTGCCTAAGTCCCCTGGTTCCAACTCAACCCTGAAACAGAACAGGATAGGAACAAACTCAAACCTCCTGGGTGACTGACTACAGAACATTACGGGTTCACACCATACATCCTCAGAAGACAGTATGAATTGATGGTGTCGATCCCAGGAGGTAAGGACTATTGCAGAGTGTGGAAAGATATGAGTTAGGGCTGTAAAAGATCTGACATTTTACTCTACCTGCAAGCTACTGACCCTAGGGCCATAATCACTAGCAGAGACAACACTCTCAGTGTTTCTCACCGGGCCTGTTTCCTGTGTGACAGGCAGGCGCTACAGAAGAGAAACCTGAGAATTCCGTCGTTTCTACATCTCACAGCTATTCAAGATGTTTAGAAATGCCCTTAAAAAGGCTGTCAGAAAAAGTCGGTCGGTCTCGTTTCTCAAGTCTCTGTTTACACACAGGAGTCACCTTTCCAGGCGGTCCACCCCGCGAAGATATTCCATAGCGGAAGGCTACCAAATAATCACAACGAAGCAGGAACCGGCAGTCAGGGAACATTCAGCTGTCATTCTTGGCAAGAACCCAGCGTGGATTTAAAAAAAAAAAAAAAAGTCCCTGAGTAACCCAGACTGGCCTCGGGCTCCTGATCCTCATGCTTCAGGGTCTCAAGTGCTGAGATAGCAAGCATGTTCACCACGATTTTCTCATCCTGCTTTTAATGGAGCTTTGATGCCAGAAGCATGCTCCCATATTTATTCCTCTCACGCGCCCTTTTCACGGTGACCACAGTTTTACGAACCGAACTCATTTATCTAACCACAAGCCAAAAATCGCAACTTGTCAAGTCTCAGGGCTACCTCGAGACTGCGTTAAGTCGGACCAAAGTCAGTGAACGACCTATGTGATGGTTTTGAGAAACCATTCTCAGTGCTGCAAGACCCAGTCACTGCTTTGGAACCGGGTTTGAGGACCTAAGGAGGTAAAACACGAACGTTCACTTCCACCTATCTTGGGAGTCTGAGACTTTGGGAATTAAGTAAGGATGGCGGCCCTCGGCTGCACCTTCTTTCCATCTGACAACATAGGTCTCGCAGTCCGGTTGGGAACCAAGATCCTTACCCGTGTACCTACGTGGATTGCCCGGGAGGGAGCGGGGAGCGGGGAGCGGGGAGCGGGGAGCGGGGAGCGGGGACCAGACCTCTTCCGGGAGACCCCGCACAGACCGGAAGTGGGCGGGTCAGCTCCCTTAACGCGCATTCACCATAGGTTGGAGTCGCGGTCGCTCTCCGCTTGTCGAGGTGGGACTACGCCCACAAGCTGGTCCTGAAGTCGGCGCCGGTGGTGACCACGGCGGCTGCTGCTCCTGCGATGGAGCCGGGCCCCTCTGTGTCCCCGGGACCTTCGCTCTCCTTCAAAGAGGAGCTTCTGTGTGCTGTATGCTACGACCCGTTCCGCGACGCGGTGACACTGCGCTGCGGCCACAACTTTTGCCGCCGGTGTGTGAGCGGCTGCTGGGAGGTGCAGACGACGCCCTCGTGCCCGGTGTGCAAGGAACGTGCGGCTCCCGGGGAGCTGCGCACCAACCACACGCTCAACAACCTGGTGGAGACCCTGCTGCGGGAGGAGGCCGAGGGAGCGCGCTGGACAGGTCGCCGATCCCCGCGCCCCTGCCGCACGCACCGCGCTCCTCTTACTCTCTTCTGTCTGGAGGACAAGGAGCTGCTGTGCTATGCCTGCCAGGCTGAAGCCCGGCACCAGGAGCATCGCGTGCAGCCCATCAAGGACACTGCACAGGACTTCCGGGTGAGCAACGCGCCACCCACTCTTGGGGACCCCGGGACTGCCCCCTCTCCCTTCCCCAGGCCCAGCCACCTTCGTGTCCGCCGTCCAGGTCCCCGTGTGAACTATGCCGCAGTGGCACCGCCCTCAAACTTTCGGGCTTGTCACGTTTAGTTTAGAAGGAGGTCAGGCCCTAGCTCGGATTCTGAGGCCTTGAGATTTCCCATTCCAGCGCCCCCGCCTCTTCCTCCCCCCCCCCCCCCCCCCCGAGTTTCAGAGCCGTAGGACAGGCCTGTGGCGCTGACCTGCTGCTTTTCTCCGATTACTCTTTTAGCATCAAATTTCAGGAGTTCCAGTGGCTATAATTAACCCAAGAGCAGCGGACACAGCAAAACTAGCGTGGGGAAGGGTGGGTGTCGGTGCTGTAGGGTTCGAGCACCTCCGGGCAAGTACTCTACCACGCAGCTGCATCCTCAGCCTAGTTCTGATTTTGAGCCGAGCTCTTAAATTAGCCAGGCTGGCCTTGAACTTGCTCTCCGCTAGCCTCAGCCTAAGTGGCTGAGATTACAGGCCTGTGACTCAAGGCCCAGTGAGAAATCTTTGTTCTAAAACAGAAAAAAAAAGTTGTTGTTGTTGTTTTTAAGTAAACAAGGTCAGACATTTTCAAAAACCTTTGGCCTAATCGCTTAGAAATGCTCCATTGCTTTCCAAACACTCATACTGGCTTATCAACTGACTTTTTAAAAGGGCCTTTTATCCCAGCACTCGGGAGGCAGAGGCAGGCGGATCTCTGTGAGTTCGAGACCAACCTAGTCTACAAGAGCTAGTACAGGCTCCAAAGCTACAGAGAAACCCTATCTCAGGGGGGAAAAAAGGTGTGTGTGTGGGGGGGGAGAAGTTCTGAAATGTGCATTTTACTCTGGCAGTGTCTTGTAACTTTTATGTTTTTTAAAGCTACTGATGGACTCAAACAGCTAAATTTATTTCATCAGCTACTAATATATGGGTCAGACCCACAGTTGGGAGGGCTGAGGCTAGCTGCTAGGAAGCCCAGCGTAGAGAAGAGGAAGCACCGCAAGAGCCCACAGCGTCTGATCTTCAGACACCCTTCCCACACTGTGAGAATCAGCATGGCTGCAGTTCCGTACAGTGTGGAGGGGGGGCAGGTGGATTGGATACCATCATGCATGTTGCTTCAGTCTTCGCATTTGCTCAGCGGTCGTTCATTCTTGCTCCCACTTCCACCCGCAGAAATGCTAGAACCCTATTTAGCTTAGCCGAAGTGGGCAGTCCGTAGGTTTGGGTCCTGATTTGAATTCCCCAAGGCTGGCAGATGTAAAGATTAGCATGGGTGGTGTCTCCAGAATGGGGGCGGGGACCAAGCCTCATTCTGAAGACCAGTGAACCAGGGGTCAGGGAACATAGGTGTTGCCCACGACACCCGTCTGCACTGTATGCGCCACCATACAGTTCGTGATCCCGGCAAGGGGCTGGAGATTGAAACACACAAAGACACACAGACAGAGACAGAGACACAGATCATCCTTGATACCAAAATGCCCCAAGAATGTCCCCTTTATTGTGTCCAGGGGCAGCTTATATAGGGATAGCCACATCCCAGCCAAACACACCAGAAACCATTCCCCTGCCATCACGAACTCCTGGGGGTGGGGGGTGGGGTCTCATGCTCAGAGCAGCTGTAGGCACTCAGATCAGGGGAAAACAAGTTGTTTACAAGAAATTCAGGATCTGGGGGTTCACTGTTCCCAACACATAGGCTTGGAAACAGCCTTTTGTTCTTGTTCTGGGAGGTCTCCGAAACACTGAGGAGATCAAAGTTCATAATTCCTACTCTCATAGAGGTAATCACAAATATCTGGAGGATGTAGAGGCCATAATCAGGTGAGGGAGGCCCTGGGAGCTATTTGTAAGCAGATGCTACAGCATGTAGAAGGTTCTAGAAGAGAGAAAGCATTGGACACCAGGTGAATCCAGGAGACCCAAGTGTTACCCTTCATTTTAGAATGGTGGTGTGGTGCCCTCCAGTGGGTGCTCAGCGTGAGTCTAAGAGCTGGGAGTGGGCTAGCCTGAAAGATCCAGGAGAGTGCACGCTGCCGTGCTCAGATGCTCTGTGGCCCATTCGTGTATTTGTTTGTGAAAAAAACACACTGAGGACCCATTGTCTGCTGCACTCTGGTGGCTTAGGTCCCTAAGACAGCCTCTCTGCCCTAGTTCATTGCGACTTGACACAGCCTAGGGCCATCTGAGGGAATTTCAATTGAGGGATTGCCCTGAAGGGATCAGCCAATCCAAGAGATTGTCTAGTTGGTGATTGGTGTGGTACACTGTGATCCTGGGTGGTATAAGAAAGCTAACTGAACAACACGAGCCTGGGAATGACTCAGAGAGCAGCGTACCTCCCTGATTTCCGCAATTTCTGTATTGGTTCATGCTTGATTTCCTGCCCTGACATCTTCTGGTGATGAAGTGTAACATGGAAGTATAAACCAGAATAAACTTTTTTTGGTCGTCATGGCAACAGAAAGCAAACTAGAACACTCTGTTTCTGGAAGTTGACATTTCAGAGGAGCGGGCGAGGCAGTTGGTAGATGAGCATGGTTCTGTGTGGTTGGATATGGGTGTGGGTTGAGGGAGCAAGCAGCATAGGAAGACCCACCCCCAAGGTAAGAGTGGGGGCTGATAGAGTAAGCACAGCCCTCCTGGGGTACCCTCTGGCATCCCCAGAGGAGCACTAGTGCTGATATCCAGCGGCACTAATCTTTGAGGACTGACTTACTCTGTGCTAGATCCCCTTAAGTATTGACAAAATTTGATGTCCACAGAAACCCTGACGCTGTGTGATGGTTAATCTTGACAGTGACAGTAAAGCCCAACTCCTTGAGGGTCTGAAGGTGTTCTGAGAGTGAGACCCTGACCCTGTCAATGAGTGCCCTCACGGGTTCACCTTTTGATGGCCTCGCTGGTAGGTGGTAAGTTAGGAGGTGGGGCCTAGGTGGAGGAAGGCAATTTGTCAGGGGGTGTCCTTGGGGCCTAGGTGGAGAAAGGCAGTCTGTCAGGGGGTGTCCTTGGGACTATATCTTGTATCCCTTTCTCTGCTTCTTGGCCACCCAACCGTGTGATGGATTGAACCAACACTTCTGAAACTGAGCAAAAGGGAGAATTCTTCTCTTTGGTTGTTCTGTTAAGTTTGTGTCCCACAGCTCTGTAGAAGTAATGAAGGCCATGTGTGTTGGTGTTTTTATTATTGCTGCCAAGCAGATCCGTTCTGAAGACACTGACGGGGTTGCTAATGAGCTGGGACTTTGCCCTAACACAGTGGGACCTAATGGAAGGGCTGACAAGATTTAGAACACGTCATAGCCGACCAACCAGAGCTTATGGTTGGACTCCACAGTGTGATTCCAGCTGTGCTAGTTCCCCGGCCTGACTTCTAGTGCTAACTTGTCTCTCTGTGTTCTCCACGTTAGGCCAAGTGTAAGAACATGGAGCACGTGCTTCGGGAGAAAGCCAAGGCCTTTTGGTCCCTGAGGCGTACCTATGAGGCCATCGCCAAACACAATGAGGTAAGTGCTGGAGCGGGTGGGAAGTTTGGGAGAATTGAGAGGTGCAGAAAGATGAGTCCCTGGCTTTGGCCATGCCCTTGGATGCCAGTGGGGCCCCTCTGACACTGATGAAGGGCATGGTCAGGCAAGCAGCCGCAGGAGTGCATCCAGAAGACACCTTCATCATCTGCACTGTGATCTGTGGTGTCACACATCACCAGCTCATGGACAAACCAGTGGTGACCTAGGGCTCCTTAGAGAGCATACGATACCTCCAAGTTCTCCTTCCAGAATGATCTGTGGCTGTCAAACTCCCCACCCCACAGCTGTAACTCACCTGGCCTTCCTACCTGCCTCAAGTCCCCTGCAGTCAGTGTCCAGGCACCTGAGCGAGCATTCTTTGGTAAACCTTATCAGCCATGGCATGCTTGTACTTACACCGTCCACTGATTCTAGTAGCTTCAAGACTTTCTTGCCTATATCTGCCCATCTGGTGGCCATCTCTGTTCCTTTACTGGTCCCAGTTTCATCAGGCCCGCGCACTAAAGTCTCAGTTTGCATATTCCTTCTGGAGGTGCTCCTTGAACACAGTTCCCAAGATGGCCATACCTCGTTACTCTACCGCATGTCTCCCTGGACACTCAACCTGCAATTTACTTTTCTATTTTACTTTTTATCTGCTTCTGTCAGAATGTAAAGAATGCAAGCACATTAATTATTTCTAGTATCAGAATGTTCTAGGCATAAGCTTTTGGCTGGTGTAAACGCCATAGCAAGGCACAGTGAGGCCTTGACCTTGGGTGCACACGTACTGGAGGGTCCAGAGAGTTAGGAAGGCTACATCAGGTGACAGGCTAGAGCTAGATAGACCGTTAGAAACATTTCGCGAGCTGGCAGGACAAGGACTGCAGAAGCAAGCTGTGGTAGTAGAACCAGCCCAACCCTGAGTGTCCAGGAAGTCCCTTCACCCTACCAAGTAGGAGAAGTCAGCCTCGGGCAGTTTCTCTTTAAGCCATCAGAACTACTCATGGAAGCAGCAATGGAGAAAAGCCTTTCGTGATGGCTCAAGCTGACTTGAGTCTTTGGAAATCAACTTGTCATCTGTGTATCAGTCAGGGTTCTCTAGAGAAATGGAACGTGCCCCCCATTTCTGGATTCCAGATAATTACAGCTGCGGTCAAGTTGACAACCAAGTGCAGCCATTACAGGATGTCAGGCCCTGAGCGTCCTGAACCAAGCACAGCCGTCACAGATGTCAGGGCCCTGGGTGACCTGAACTGGAAGTCCAGTCCAAAAGTGGAACCTGTTGCGGCTGCTGGAAGACTTTTCCAGGTGTTTAGGTATTGGTCTTTTTGAGGCAGGGTCATGCTGTTAGTCTGGCTGGCCTTGAACTCACAGAGATCAGCCTGCCTCCGCCTCCCGAGTGCTGGCATTAAAGCTCCTTTCCGGTTATTTATTCTTCCTAGGAAGTGAGGGTGGATTGCATTGATCATATCTTCAGTGAACTGGATTTCTGTTATTTTCATTTTTCAGCAAGTCATTTCGTCATTATCGTCTCAGAGCCGTAGTGTGAGTCCCTGCATTAGAGGACAGCCTGCTGTAGCTAGAGCATGTGGTCTGAATTATTTTTCTGATAATCACCCTGGCATTACATATATGAATTTCATCTAGTTACTGATTTTACTGCATGTTCTAGCTCGGGGTTTTGTTGCCCTGACAAGCTCCATGACCACAAACAGCTTATGGCAGGAAAGAGTTTGTTTCGGTCTGTAGGTCCCAGTCTATCATTAAAGGACATCGGAGCAAGGACCTGGGCAAGCCTATCCTGTAGAATACTACCTCTGACCAAAGAACTTGCGCCACCTCCAAGAAGTACAGCAGGAACCATGAGGATGCTGTTTGCTTGCTGGCAAACAGACCAGCTTTGAGCTAGCTTTCTTCCAGACTTCGGGACTACCTGCTGAGGGAGCGTACTTTTCATAATAACCTACATTATTAACAACCCAGAGTCCCCCACAGATGTGCCCACAAAGCCATCTGATCTAGGCAGTTCCTCAGATGAGATTTTTAGTCCCAGCACTGAGGAGGCAGAGGCAGGTGGATGTCGATAAGTTCAAGGATAGTCTCCTGGTCTGTGCAGTGAAAGTTGTGTTTGCACACTTCGTCCTATTCTTTCTGTGAGCCTTCGGGGTTTCATGTGCTCAGTGGTGATTTTCTTCGTGCACAGACAGGTATTTCTTTGCCTTTCCTCTGAGGCTCTGCATAGTTTGTCCTCACTGCTTTTGTGGTTGTGGCATGGAATGTGGGTGTCATTAAAATAAATACTTGCAGCTGTGTGGTGGTGGCAAACACCTTTAATCCCAGCACTTGGGAGGCAGAGGCAGGCAGATCTCTATGAGTTCGAGGCCAGCCTGGTCTGCCTACAGAGTGAGTTGTCAGCCAAGACTGCTACACAGAGAAATCCTGTCTTGAAAAACAAATATATATAACAACAACAACAATAATAATAAAATACTTGCCACAACTATACCAAACCATCTGGACCAATAGAGGTACCCTGATCTTTATCTTTAGAGGTTCCTCATGTCACATCTAGAGCCTTTGAGTTGCTTTGCTGAAAGTAGTCACCAGCTAGGGGCAGCCCAAACCTGACTCCTGACCTTGTGGGCTTCTTCCTGCTCTGTTGCAGGTGCAGACAACTTGGCTGGAAAGCCGCATCCGGGATGAGTTTGACAAGCTCCGGGATTTCCTGAGGGTGGAGGAACAGGCCACTTTGGATGCCATGAAAGAAGAGAGCAGAAAAAAGCACTTGCTGGCTGAGGAGAAGATGAAACAGCTGGCAGAACAGACCGAGGCACTGGCTCGTGAGATTGAGCGGCTGCAGATGGAGATGAAAGAGGATGACATGACCTTCCTCATGGTGAGATGCTCAGGATCGGATCCGACTGTGGGAGCAGGGTCGGGGCCAGCAGCTAAAGATCCCCAGTCCATTCAGCAGGCTTCCTGTGGTGCTGTGAGGACCTCATTGGCGTGGCTTGTGCCAGAGCAGTGGCTTGGCAGCTTTGAATTATCCTCCTACCCCTGCCATCATTTCCTACTAACTTTTCTCTTTCCCGATCCCAGATGAAATAGTCTTTTTAAATTGTGCAATAATTTAAAATTTTTAAAAAATATATAATTACATTTTTATTTGTTGTAGGTAGGTGTCTTAGGGTTTCTATAGCTGTGAAGAGACACCATGACCATGGCAACTCTTATAAAGGAGAACATTTAATTGGGGCTGGCTTACAGTTCAGAGGTCTAGTCCATTGTCATCGTGGCAGGAAGCATGGCAGAGGACATGGTGCTGGAGAAGTAGCTGAGAATTCTACATCTGGATCACCAAGCAGCGGAAAGAGAGGAAGTGAGCCCCTGGGTCTGGCTTGAGCTACTGAAACCTCAAAGCCCAGTAAGGCCACACCCCTGATAGTGCCACTCCCAATGAGTCTATGGGGAACATTTTCATTCAAACCACCGCAGTGGGTATGCATTGCAAAGGGCCTGTGTGGAAGTCAGAGCAGCTTATGGTAGTCAGCCTTTTACTGTGGGTCCCAGACAGCAACTATAACCTGCTGAGCCGTTTAGTTGGCCCCAATTTTTTATCTTAGTATTCTCTCTCTCATCTCCCCTTTCTCTCTCTCCTTCTTCCCCTACCTCCTTCCCTCCCTTTGAATTGGTGGCTGGAAAGCCTAGGCTCTGTGCAGGACAGGTGCTCTTAACTGAGGCACATGTGTGTGAGTACCTGAGCCTGCACACAGACACAGAAAAGGAATTCTGTTCTTCCTTTTCGCTGGGTGTGGTGGTGCACACCTTAAATCCCAGCACTCAGAAGGCAGAGGCAGGCAAATCTCTGTGAATTCAAGACCAACCTGATCTACAGAGTGAGTTCCAGAACGGGCTCTAAAGATACACAGAGAAACCCCGTCTCAATTTTGTTTTTCATTTTCTTTCATCCTTTTATTGATTTTTGTCCTTCCGTGCAGAGAAGTTTCTGTGGCTTGAAAGCTACTTTAAAATAAATCAGATCCAGTGGGAAGGTGGTCTCTGTGCTTTAGGCACAGTGAGGTCTCTGGAGAGTCTTGCAGTGGTGTGAGAAGGGACAAGAGCATTTCCATGTTCAGACAGTGGCCTCACGTTGAAGTCTTGAACAGGTTGTCCTGTACCCAGATTGCTCCTGGGAAAGAAAACACCACTCGATGGTTTCCAAAAGCTGTGCTCCTTGCTTATCCTTTTCCTTCTGATGAACAAATTTCCCTTGTATGTTGTGTTTTACACTATTCGTAATGTAATGTAATTCATAAAATAATTTTGTTATTCATCCACTGATCCTTATGTAAGTTATTTCTTTTGCTTTTATGGGGAGTGGGACTCCAAACATGTATGTGCTGTTTTAGTGTGGACATGTATTTACTTCTGGTTCTGTACCCGAGAGCAGATTTCTGGGTTATCTGATGATTCTGCTTTGCCCATGAAAGGGCTGCTAGGCAGTTTTCTAAAGCAGCCGTGCTGTTTTCTTCTCCTATCAGCCGAGTACGAGAGTCAAGATTCTATACCTCTCAGCCACTTTTCCCATTCCATAGCCTTCTTATGAGTGGGGCGCTGTCTCACTGTGCTTCTCTTCATTCATGTCAGGTGCCTCTGGATCATTGGCAGCTCTTCTGTAAGATATCTATTTAATTTCTCTATACAGTTTTTTTTTCTTTTTTCTTTTTTTTTTTTGTGGGAGTGGGTAGGGAGAGGTGCAGAGTTTCTCTATGTAGCCCTGACTGTTCTGAAACTCACCCTGTAAACCAGGCTGGCCTCAGACTTAAGAGATCCACCCGCTTCTTCCTCCTGAGTGGTTGGACTACAGGTGTGTGTCACCATGCCCTGCTGTGCAGTTCCTGTCAGGTTGTCTTTTCACTGTTTAGCTGTGAGCAGTCCTTTTATGGTCTAAGTCATTTCTCAGTCTTAGCTCTGTATTTAAATCTTAGACTTATTTTAATTGTTTTTTTTTTTTTTAATCTGCTACACGGCAGAGGCATGGCCTCTTCCTGTTGCTGTGACGCTTTTCGGTTGTACCCTGACCATTGGCTAAAAGACAGTCTGCCAGCTGACCTGGGTCCCCTGCAGAAGCTCTAAGCACGAAGCTTCCCTTATCTAGACTGTGGTCCTGTCCCCGTTGTTAGACTGTGGTCCTGTCCCCGTTGTTAGACTGTGGTCCTGTCCCCGTTGTTAGACTGTGGTCCTGTCCCCGTTGTTAGACTGTAGTCCTGTCTTTGTTAGTTAGTCTCACCACTCCCATCACAGTGGCTCCTGTAACAGTTGGAAATTGGGGAGCAGGAGTCCTCCACCTTGGTTGTTTCTCAAGGTTGCTATTCTACATTTCCTAAAACTCTTCGTGAATTTTAGGATCAGTTCTAAGTGTGGCCCTGGTTTCCCTCTGCTGTGTCCTCACCATGGCACCTGGGACTTGGAAGGGGCGACATTGAATCAGAGAGGAGATCTACATCGGGTGTGTGACATCTGAGTGACACCAGGTCTGCTCGCCCATGAGTGGGGCGCCTGGCCACTCTTCTTCAGAAATTCCCTGCACTTTCTTACTCTGTCTCTGTCTTTTTTCCCCCCAGAAACACAAGAGCCGAAAGCGCCGGTAAGTTATTAAGCTGATGGAGGGGAGGGGGCGGGCAGACAGAAAGCCAGGGCTACTCTCTCCAGTGGCTGACAGGCCAGGCAGCTGTCATGCCCAGCTGGGTGGGATCCAGAGGGAGAGGTAGAGGCTGGCCAAGGGGAACTTTTTAAAGGCATTCCAATGCCGGTTGCCATGAAGGCAGAGTTGTTTGGGAACATAGAGGTTCACTAGTCTCCAGGGATTTACAGAACCAGGCACATGACTTGTGTTTCTCAGTTATCAGCAGGCCTGGTTTTTGGCTGGCCTCCTTCCTCCGACAGCCTTGGCATTGCGTTGTGGGCGGATGCTCTGTTGTGGGCGGATGCTCGCTGGGCTCTCCAGGATGGATAAGGAAGAGATATGTCCTGTCTGAAGATGGGAGTGAGTGCTCTAGGCTGTAATGAGTTCCCAGTCTCTGCAGGCATTCAGCAGAGGCCGGTCAGCACTGTGGCTCTTTTTAGATTCCAGCTTGGCCCTCTCATGAGCTGGTGACTCAAGTGTGATTTCTACCTATGAGGATGGCAGCTAGGTTGGAAACCTTCCCACTATGTCTCCCAGTTGTTCAGGATTGAGCCTTCCTGCTGAATCCTAAAGGATTGTGGCAGCCCAGTGGACTTCTTGCTCAATCCAGGTTTGTCTTGGGACAGATGGCCACGAAGCTTAGGTATGAGGCAAGGGAAGCAGTTCTGTTGTTTGTAGTAGATTCAGTCAGGCATGCCTGCTCGGCCCCAACCAATGCCCAGCCTTCCTTTTCCAGACTCTTTTGCACCGTGGAGCCAGCTCCTCTCCAGCCTGGCTTGCTGATGGATGCATGCAAGTATCTGGAGTCCCTGCAGTACCGTGTCTGGAAGAAGATGCTTGGGTCTGTTGAATCTGGTAAGGATGCAACGAGGTGCTCCAGGCCAATGGAGACCATCTTGTGCTTCAGGGACAGCAAGCTTCTCAGCTTTTCCCCCTGCATACCCTTCCAGGCATGCACAAGGCCCCTGGTCCTCCCTGCTCTGCTGCACTTCAGAGAGGCTAACACTCCTTTCTATATTCATAACTCTAACATTCAAGATGGAAGACCCAATTCTAGGTCACCTCCCCCAAGGTCACTCAGACTCTCTCCTGCCAGTGTGCCCTGGTTTCATGCCTAGAAATGGCAGTGGGCCAGGGGAATGTTACTTGAATCTCTTAGGTGTCCGGGAGCATGTGAACCTTCGTACTTCCTAGTCATGTGCTGGGTTAGTCTTCCATGGCTGCTATGACGGAGGACCACAAATTGGCTTAAATGACCAGTCTATTCCCACAGCTTGGGAGGCTAAAAGCTTATTGCTAAGAAATGGGCAAAAACATGGCCCTCAGATCTGTGGGAAGGCCCTTAGATTCTGGTGTTTGCTGGCATTGCTTGGGTGTCATTGGCTTGTGACTGACAAATGTGTTTCTGCTTTGGTTGGTCATATGACATTTCTTTCACCGTGTCTATATCTCTGACCCATTCCCAAATAAGATTACATCCTGAGATACTGGGGCTTGGGACTTAACATTTATCTTTTGGGGTGGGAGTAAAGTTTGACTTTGGCCACCCCAGCAGCCCAGGACAGTTCCATGCATGCATTGGGGGCAGAAGAAGGGTGTCCAGTCTGCTGACTTTCCCTTTCCCTCTCTCTCTCTCCAGTGCCCTTCAGCTTGGATCCCAATACAGCTGCCGGCTGGCTCAAAGTGGCTGATGACCTCACAAGTGTCATCAACCATGGCTACCGCGTGCAGGTGGAGAATCCTGAGCGCTTCTCTTCGGCGCCCTGCTTGCTGGGCTCTCAAGTGTTCTCGAAGGGCTCCCACTCTTGGGAGGTGGATGTGGGTGGCCTGCCGAGCTGGCGGGTGGGCGTGGTGAGGGTGCAGATGCACGTGCAGGCGCAGGCACAGGCTGATGTGAGTGGCGAAGGCCACACACACAGCTGCTACCACGACACCCGTTCCGGCTTCTGGTACCTCTGCCGCACGCAGGGTGTGGACGGAGACCACTGCATGACTTCAGACACAGCCACAGCCCCTCTTGTCCAGGCCATGCCACGCCGGCTGCGTGTGGAGCTGGAGTGTGAGGAGGGTGAGCTGTCCTTCTATGACTCTGAGCGCCACTGCCACCTGTACACCTTCCATGCCCACTTTGGGGAAGTGAGGCCCTACTTCTACCTGGGGTCCTCTCGGAGTGATGGTCCCCCAGAGCCTCTGCGCATCTGCCATCTGCGTGTCTCCATCAAGGAAGAGCTGGACATCTGAGCTGCCGTGGTCTGCTGGACACTGGACTGGGGACCTCTTTTGTCCCAGTATCTTCTGGTAGCCCGCTATTGCCACTCGTGCAGCATCCTGTATTCTGTTTGTCCTTTCTGTAACTCCATGTCCTTCTATGCCTCTGTCTTTGTTTTCAGTCCCTGTCCTGCTCCAAAGTTAAGAGTCATCCAGGAGAGCTTGGTGAGCCTAGGCACCACTTAGAGTCGTGGCACCTTTGGGATGTAGGTTTTCTGACTCCTTTGCTGGTGAAATGTTTTCTTGTAGAATGGGCATTTTAAATATAGGTGGCTGTTTTTAGAGACGATTAGGCTGCCAGTCAGAGATGCCTCTTGTTGAGTCAGTTGTCACATTTCCCAGGAGGAAAGCCTCGTCAGGCCACATACACACACGCACTCCCTAGGATTGGTAGAGAGGAGTGGGCAAAGCCTTCACCCAGGCTGTCCTACCCCAGTAGGACAAGCTAGGCATTGGCCAGCCTAACCGGACAGCGTGGCTTTTGGCAGTTGGTCTGAGGCCCAGGAGTCCCCGTTTGCCCAACACTGACTGGGATGGTTAGGACAGGAAAGTCCTGGCCTGCTCTGTGGGAACTGTAGGGTGTGGGGTACTCTGGAGTGCAGCTCAGTTAACGGAGGTCACAGCAAAGGCAACTGTAAGGCTGTTGGCAGTGGCTAAGGATTGGCCAGTTTCTAGTCAGTGGCCTAGAGGCCAAAGCACCAGAATGCAGTGAGAAGGCAGTCGATACTGGCTGGGTCAGGAGCCCGAGCTCTGCTCCTCAGTCTCAGGCGGAGCTTCTGGTTGGCATGGAATTGACCCTGATTCATGCTTTGAAAGTTTGTGGGATCCGGAGAGTCCTGGCCCTATCTGCCCTTCTCATTGGCTTCAGTCCACTTGTTCTTGCTCTGCTCTCTGCCAGGTTTCACCCCAACTTCTCCTTTGTGTGTACCTCTACATTTTCTTTCTCAGTTTTGACTATAGATGGAGTCTGATTGCCAGCCGCCAAGTCCCAAGTGGTGTTGTAAAGAGACATGTCTTCCCGGGTGTACTGTCACAGTCAGGGACACGTTACTGACCTAGGACCTGGCATCCCAGTTTCAGCCTGCACCCCACATTACATAAGCCTGATGCTTTAAACCATGCCGCTCACCCACTAATTGGCTATAAATAGGTCATATACGTTGCTTATCTAACAAGTGGGGCCTCAGAAGAGACACACTGTAGTGCAGGCTAGGCTGGATGCAGGAACAGCATTAGCAAACCATTACCTTGTGGCAGATGCTTAGGCTCTTTGGGATCCAAGTAGGTGTGAAAGGGTACGCCCTTGGTGCGGGGCAACTAGTTTATGTGTGAGAAGCTTTTTCTGAAATCACTGTTACGATGAGCTTTTTATTTTCACTTTAATTTTTTTTAAATAGGGAAATTTCAGTGATCTAGGCTCCTTTAGAAATATTTAACACACTACCCATAACAGACTATGTTTTCTTTCAGTGCTTTTGTAAACACAAATTTCTATTGAACCTAACTTGTACCTGACTTGATGCTTTTCATTGTAAGATTTTATGGTGTGCAGTGAGTGTCCCATTTAGTTAGTTAGTTACTGCTTTTTTAGTTATGAGTATAGCTGCTATGAAATTTGTGTGCAACTTTTGTGTGGATGTGTCTTTTTTTTTTTTTAAATCCTCTGTCATATACCTCAGAGTCTGTTTTCCAGGTCATATGATAATTGTATTAAACCCTTTGAGGACTCGCCAAACTGTTTTCTAATAGAGCCATACCGTTTTCTGCTCCCAGTGGCAGCAGGTGAGGGCTGGGTTGTTACACATTCTTGCCAGCACTGTCTGCCCTCTAACTTAGCTGTCCTAGTGAGGAAGAAGAGTGTCTCATTTGGCCTTCAGTTGCCATCGCTGCTAACTAAAATGGAGCATCTTTCTCGTGTTCGCTGTGTGTCTACCTAAGAGGCGTAAGCCTTTGCCCATTGGGTTGTCTGTCCTTCCTTTCATTATGAAGTTTTATGAGTTTGTTATGCATTCTAGATAAAAGTTTCTCTGTCAAATAAATTACTTATAAAATTTTCCTCCTATTCAGTGAGCTGTCTTTTTACTGTCTTTAAATGTTTTTGTTTTTTTTAAGGGGCTGGAAAGATGGCTCAGTGATTAAGAATTCTTGCTGCTCTTTTCAAAGGACCTGAATCCAATCCCCAGCAGCCAGCGGTAGTGGATCTGACATCTGGTACCCACATGCATGAAGAGCAGGGTGTGCTCTTAACTGCTGAGCCCTCTTTCCAGCCCCCTTGTACTGTCTTAGTGATGTTCCTTGGAATTCAGGTGTTTATAGTTGTGGTGATGTCCAGCACATTGGCTTTCTTTTCCTTTCTTGAATCTCCTTAAGAGCTTGGGCATTGGCCGGGTGGTGGTGGCGCACGCCTTTAATCCCAGCACTTGGGAGGCAGAGGTAGGCGGATCTCTGTGAGTTCGAGACCAGCCTAGTCTATAAGAGCTAGTTCCAGGACAGGCTCCAAAACCACAGAGAAACCCTGTCTCGAAAAACCAAAAAAAAAAAAAAAAAAAAAAAAAAAACTTGGGCATTTCCCTGAATCACGTACAACACAAGACCTGTGTTTTGGCTCAGAAATGGAGCAGTTGTGCTGTTGACAGGCCCTCGGCCAAGAGTCTCCCTTCTTTCCAGCTCTCTCCTATCTTCTTGTCCTCTTTTAAACCTTCACTACGGCTAAAGGTAGTGAGAAGTTTCTGCACCCCGATAAGCCTCTCTGCCCACGTGGCAGTATAATCAAACCAAAACAAACTGAGTTAGGAAAATCCCAGGTTTAAGGATAAAATGCTCCCGGATGATTTTCCAGCTCCCCAGAGAGGAGACAGGAAAGGAAGACCAGAAAACCACACGTCTGTTTTCTGGAAGGTGGTTTAAATACCCTGTGGGTGTGGTCTTGAGCGTCTCTGGGAGAGGGATCATCATTTGGCGGGCTTTCTGAGATGTGAGAGGGATTGGGTAGGGGTCTTGGGATGGACTTCCACCAGAACAGGTGGCACCTGTTCAGTCTCCCCTTTCAAACTCATCCTGTCTTGTTCCTAGAGGAGCCATCCACTTGGTCACCGTAAGGGGCTCCATACTCAAACCTGGGTGGATTTCTCCAGTGCTGTGTTCAGAGGGCATATTGCCTTTGTGACCAAGGTTCTCTGACTCCTACACACAAGATTCTAGCTGGGTGAAACTTGGTATCCTTCAGACATGCCACCTGGTACATACAGGGGCATTTTCATGACAAGGACCTTTAGAGACTGGGTCCTTGGGGCATTTCCCGCCTGCCCATGTTCTCTCCTCTATAGCAATGGAGAGTGTCCCAGCTCCTCAGTCCAGTGCCACCTGGAGGGTCTTTGGGGCAGAGTCCTGACAGTGGAGCTTCTGCACACCAGGGGACAGGAGAACCCCTACCTAGTCATGTTTGAGTGTTCAGAGGCTGTTTTCACCATGCTTCTTGCTTCTGGAGGATGGAATGTCAACAGAATACGGTCTTTGGTTCAATATCAGGACAATAGAACCCTCTGTAACTGGCTAGTGATGAGACAGGGCCCGGATTTGTTTATTTGAGATAGAGTGTCACACAGGTCTCATGTTTAGCCCTTGCCAGCCTGGAACATGCTGTGTGGACCAGGCTGACTTCACAGAGATGTATCTGCATCTGCCTCCCAAGTACTGGGATTTGTGTGCAATCACACCCAGCCCAAGATTTGTTTTTTTATATTTGTATTGTTTATGTTTGTACGTATGTGCCTACAGGGGCCAGATGAGGGTGTCAGATCTCCTGGAGCTGGAGTTGCAGGTATTTGTGGGCTGTCTGACATGGGTGCTGGATCTGAACTCCATTCTCATAGAGCAGTGAGTGCTCTTAGTCACAGAGTGATCTACAACCAGAGTTTTCTGAACACTTTAGGAACGTAACTACCTCTCCCAGAATGCTCCTGCTCCTTTGCCTCCATTGTCTCCATGACCTGGAGCTCCCCTGTCCACCACTGTGACTTGCCTATCTTGCTAGTTTCCATGATGAGTGTAGGAGCCACATGGCCACCTGTCCAACCCAAAATCCAGAGATGTCATTGGACCACTAGAAGGCTATTGTGTGATTATACAGTTGGGTACCACTTTTGGGTGGCCTGAGGAGACGAGCAATGAATTCATCCCAGATAGGGCACAGACCACAAGGACGATGACAGCTGCCGGGGTAATGACTTCATTGGGATTACTTCCAGATGCCTGAGTAGCTCCAAGGTACTTGTACCACCTTAGAGTCTGTCCCAGTGTGGGTAAACGGCCCCAAGCTGCATTGCTGGAACTTCCTGCACAGCTCATTGGCAGTTCCACCAAATAATGTCCTCCCCAGCAATTGCTTGACGCGTATACCACCTTGGCGAGAGGAACTTAGGATTCTTGGTTCTTGAACTTAACTGAGTGCTGAAAGGTTCTTTTAGTTTTAAAAATAATCTTTTAAAAATTAAATGTATTGATTTGGTTGGCTGAGTGCATGCCACAGCACCTATTTGGAAGCCAGGGGACAACTTGTGGGGGTCCTGTCACTATGTGGGTGGTGTAGGAGGTTCTTCTGTTCATATGTTGCTTTCGTTTGTTAATGAATAAAGAAACTGCTTTGGGCCTGATAGGGCAGAACTTAGGTAGGAGTGGGAGAAGCCCTGGATCTTCTGCTTGAGATGGATGCTAGTTAGAATCTTGCTGATAAGCCACAGTCACATGGTGATACACAGATTAATAGAAATGGGTTAAATTAACATGTAAGAATTAGCCAATAAGAAACTAGAGCTAATGGGCCAAGCAGAGTTTTAATGAATACAGTTTCTGTGTGCTTATTTCAGGTGTAAGCTAGCTGGGCAGTGGGGTCAAACAAGGGGCCACCTCTCCTTGTAACATGTGGGTCCTGAGAATCAAACTCAGGTTTGGCAGCAAGTGCCTTTACCCACTGAACTGTCACCACCCGCTCCTGTGAGAGCTTTCTGAGAGGCCCTGCACCTTCTAGAAGGAACTATTTCAACTTGTGGGAAATGGCCATTTCACAGCCGCATAAGGATATTTCTGTCAAAGATGGGTCGCGAGGGAAGGTCCTGTAAGATTATTAATGGACTAAAAATGTATGTCCAGACACATCTTGGGGTGTCATTCCTTAGGAGTATGGGGTATTTGTTTTGTTTTTTTTGAGACTTCTCTCACTGGCCTGGAACTCACCAAGTTGGTGGCTAGTGAGCCCCTTAGATCCACCTGTTTCTGCCTACCCAGTTCTGAAGTTCCAAACACATGCCACTGTGTGCAGCTTTTTATGTGGGTTTGAGGGATCAAGCCTGGGTCTCTGTGCTGAGACAGCAAGGACCTTACTGATGGAGCCCCTCCCCAGCCCAGGACGAAGAAGTTCTCACACTGTGGTGTCCTCCCTATGCCTTTTCCGTGCTTAGCCACATGACTGGCTACTGTCTTAACAGTTGCTCTCAGGATCAGCACAGTGACGGGAGTGTGAACAGAGCAGCGGTCTGCTGTAGCATCTGGGGGTGTAGCAGATGGCATCCGGTTTTGCGTATTGTCCACACAAACATCTCTGGAGGCTGCATCTCAGGTTGTGACCCCGTTACTAAGCAATGTGTGGCTTGTCTAGTTGTCATGCATTGTGGGTTGGAAATTTTGTCCCCAAAAGCTCCATGAAACAGGCATCAAGCCTGTTGTGTATACCTTTAAACGCAGCACTCAGGAGGCAGACAGCCAGGACTGCATAGTGAGTCCATCTTTTTTTTTTATTATTATTTTTATTAAATTTGTTTTTTCTAAAAGGAAAAAAAAAGAATCTTTTCTCATTTTACACACTTATCTTGGTTCCTACTCCCTCCCTGTCTCCTGCTTCCCCCACGTTTCTCACCGTCCCAGCTCCCCCCCCCCCCCCATTCACTACTCAGAAAGAGTAAGACTTCCCAAAGGGAGTCAACAAAGTCTGACTCATCACTTTGAGGCCCTCCGCTCCATATCTAGGCTGAGTAAGGTATTCCTCCAAAAAGAATAGGTTCTAAAATGCCAGTTCAAGCACCGGGGATAAATCCTGGTCCCATTGCCAGTGACCCCACAGACTGCCCCAGCCATATAACTGTCACTTATATTCAGTGGGCCTAATTTGGTCTTATCACCACCCCCACACCTCACCCCACCCCTGCTACCAGTCCAGAGTCAGTGAGCTCTCACTAGCTCAGGTCAGCTGTTTCTGTGAGTATCCCCATTATGATTATGACCCCTTTGCTCATATTATCGCTCTTCCTGCTCTTGGACTGGTCTCTGGAAGCTCAGCCCAGTGCTTAGCTGTGGATCTCTGCATCTGCTTCCATCAGAAGGTTCTATGATGACTCTTAAGGTAGTCATCAATCTGATTACAGGGGAAGGCCATTTCAGGCCCTCCCCGCTATTGCTTAGAGTCTTAGCTGGGGTCATTCTTATGGATTCCTGAGAATTTCCCTAGTGCCAGGTTTCTCGCTAGCTCCATAATGGCTACCTCAATCAAGATTCCTCATTCCTTGCTCTCCCTCTCTGTCCTTCACCCATCTCAACCATCTCATTCCCTTATGTTCTTCCTCCTCTTCTCCCCTCCCTTTCCCCTTCCACATTTACTCCCCCTCCCCCCAACTCCCAATTTTCTCAGGAAATCATATCTAATTCCCCTTCCCAGGGGGATCCATGTATGTCTCTCTTAGGGTTCTCCTTGTTACCTAGCAAGAGGCAGGCAGGTCTGAGAGTTCAAGGCCAGGCAGGACTGGACAGGAGTCCCTGTCTTAAAAAACAAAACAAAACAAAACACTGCTATCCTTCATTTGGGGAAGAGAACAGCACACAAAATCTGAAGTTCAGGAGCCTGGGTCCAGGTGCCAGCCTTGTGATGGACAAGCTATCAAGTCTTTGCAGCATTTCCCACGAAGACCTGCGGATAACAGTATCTGCTCTAGGCTGCTAGAGGATTCGCTGAGGTGGCTTACAGTAAAAATGCCGACTGCTCTATCTTAAGCCTTGTATAGGTTTCTTCTGTGTCAGTTAGTTCTTCAGAAAGTGGCAGATGCTACATTTTGAAATGGTGATTTCTCAACAGCGAATCCCAGAGACAAGGGAGAAGTTGAGGAATGTACATTGTTGGAAGCCCCCCCCCCCTTTTTTTTTAAATGTTTTTCCCTTTGAATTTAACAAGAATACATCCAGAGTCTGGAGGTATAGGCCTGTGATCCCAGTTTCTGGAGAGTCTGAGGCAGGGGGATCATAACTTCAGGGCTGCTCAGGCATCTTAGTGAGACCGTCCAAATAAAAGTGGAAAGCCCCGTGGATATAGTGTGGTGGCAGAGTCACTGCCCAGTGAGGCCAAGCTAGTGAGCCCCTAGTGATCCCTATTACTACAAGAAGGTTCACATTTCAGGAACTGACGAAGCTGTTAGGCTGTAGTAAAAGTAGAATCCAAAGTTAAGTATACAGGCATGCAACTTATGAAAACACTAACACCGGACAGCAGCGGTACTTGCCTTTGATCCCACACTCGGGAGACAGAGGTAGGAGAATCTGAGTTTGAGGCCAGCCTGGTCTACCGAGTGAATTCCGGGACAGGCAGGACTATATGGAGAAACCTTGTCTCAAAACCAAAAGAACAACCACCTTCCACAAAAAAGAGAAAACACAAACTTCTCAAATTGTATACTCAAATTGTATTATATTATGATCATGTGGCTGGAACCTCAAAGGTACAGAACGTGTTAGAACAGTCTATCAACGTGATTCTCCTAGACAATCCATGGCATCAATTTTCTCCTTAATCTTCCAAGAAATTTTGTGCGTGGCACATACTCTATTGATGAGTGTGTTCCGTATGCACATGGCACACACCGTAACTTAAGAGCACACTGTCCTGCCCCATATCTCTAAGCAGCCAGGCTAGGAGCAGGAAGCTCAACATGAAGAATGCTATGTAAGTGAAAATATTCCTTCTCTGTGGGAAAGGATGGCCCTGTCTGGTTTCATACACGCCTCAACTGGTAGATTGAATGCTCTCTGCTTAACTAACATACCTTAGCGTTTTAAAACGAAAAGGAAAGGCTTATGCCCTTTAAACATGAGACCTTAAGACACATGTTTCAATTCCAGTCCTCACAGAGGAATCCCGTAAGTCCAGACACTAGGGTATGGAGTTGGGCTGGACAACCTGAGTTCAGGTTCTGCCTCCACATCTGTCAGACCTTGGAAGAGTGACTTCTTCCTGCCTTAGTTTTATTCCACCCCTAGTGCTTAAGGCGATGAGGTGGTGTGTGTGTGTGTGCATGTGTGTGTGTGTGCATGTGTGTGTGTGCATGTGTGTGTGTGCATGTGTGTGTGTGTGCATGTGTGTGTGTGCGCATGTGTGTGTGTGTGTGATGCCTTAAGAAGTGTGTTTCAATTCCAGTCTTCACAAAGGAGTCCAGAGCCTAGGATATGGAATTGGGATGGACAACCTGGGTTCAGGTTCTGCCTCAACAGCTGTCAGATCTTGGGAGAGTGCCATTCCTTAGAGGCTGTCTATCTTGACTTCGGAGGAGGGGGGAAGAGTCTCACTGGGACCTGGGCCTTACTGATTAGTTAAGGCTGGCTGATGAGTGAGCTCCAGGAGTCTGCTTGTCTCTTCCTTCTGGGCACCAGGATTAGGAGCTCACCGCCAAACTTCGATTTTAATGTGTGTGTGCTGGAGACTGAATTCAGATCTTCATGCTTGTGTGGCCAAGCATTTGACCAAGCAAGCCACCTTCCCAGCTCCTGGTTGTGAGGTTTAAGGTGAGTGAATGGGCACCATTCTGCACAGTCAGCAGTAGAATTTACCATTATTCTACTTGGCGGCAGTCATGATGTCAGGTAAACTGGGACACTTGTAATATTTTTTTGCCAGGTAATTTTCCGTGCTAATGCCTTGTGACCCATAGCTGTCACTAGTAATCTGTGTCTTTGCTGTGGATGGGACTGCAGATTCAAGAACCTGGGTGTGGTGCTCCCTGGAGGCTTTGATTTTTGTTTTGAGCCCAGAGGGAAAAGACTGCCTTCAGCAGTTCAGGAATAGCTAGAGAACAGAGGGGCACAGAACTTGAGAGTCTGTGCATAAGGTGAGTGGGTCACACGGGATCAAATTGTGCTGTCATTTCTGCCATGGCTCATGAGTGCATGAGCTGAACAGTAATACCAGATGCTGCCTCCTGCCCACTGGAGGAGCCGTCCTTACACTAGTAGGGCTGCTTGGATCCGACAAAGACCATTGTTAGTGATGAGAGATGCTGGAATCATAGTCTCCCCTCCAGATTTCAAGAGAGAGCATCCCCTGCTTGTGGCCCATCACCCCCTTCCCCCAGCCACACAGAAGGGCTGAGAAGATGGTTCAGTACTGACAGAGACTGATGGCCCAGGGCACAAGGAAGCCTTCCTGCCATTTGTCCTTGTTTGTGGTTGTCACTTGGGTGGGTTTCTTCTGCCAGAGAACAGGCTGAGGAATTCGGGAGATGTGGTTTCCATGGAAACTGGGCTGGCTGGTATTTGCATAATTCAGTTTGGAGAACAGACAGTCTGGGAACAATGGGGACCCAGAGGAACATGGAGGTACATAGGAAAGTGTCAGGGCTGGGGAGCCAGGCTCCACCTCACCCCTTTTGCATGGGTGTATTTGAATCTGTATCCTCTCGGCTTCAGAGCCTGTGGCAGCATGGAGCCCCAGAAAGAAGGCAGGTGGAGCATGACCAGCGTCCCCACAAGAAACCAAGGCTGGCACACACTGGGGCGAATCAATACTGACTCCCTCCCCAAAGCCCCGGTCATTGGCACAGGCTATTCTCCCTTAAAAACTAATACGCTAGGACAATTAAAACAGTATAAGCTGTTTGTTGTTCTAGCCCCCCACCTCTCAAAATGTCTGTCAGCTACAGCTACAGGAAGCCTCAGATAAGGGTGACCTTGGGTCTCTAGAAGGCCCTGAAGCAGCTTTGGTGTCCTCAGTAAGCCAGAGCAGGGTAAAGAGTAGAAGGCTCCAATACGAAGAAAGTTGGTGACATCAGGCAAGACAAGATGTCAACCTGAAACCTGCAGAAGAGACCTCCAGAAGTCTAGGGGAAACTGAGAAAATTTAATTAAAATCCACAGCAACAAAAAAAAAAAAAAAGAACTTGGAACTAAAATGACAAATGTTTGTTAGGTTTAAACCGTGGAACAAATGGCTGAGGTTCCTGTTCAACACAACACAGTGGACCTGGCGGCCAGGTTCTCCCTACAGCTCCTTAGTCCCTGCTAATGCACCCTCCTGGCTTGCATACCTCACCCTACCCTAAATTTCTCCAGCTCAGGGCCTGGGCTGCTCTTCCGTATATAATCCAAGCATTTTTGTTACCTCCTGACTGTTGCAACTGAACCCCCTCTGCCCTCTCCCTCCTGAGAAGGACCTTGGCGGGTCCCCTGGCTGACGCTGCCCATCATTAAAGTTTACAGTCACCGTTACTGGCACCTTGATGATTTCAGTGTCCTGAAGGTTCATAGGATGACATCACCATCACCAGCTTTTTCTAAAAATGCCAACACCTTTTCTATCAACAATATCTATCAGAAAGTAAAAAAATCACATCACAATATCTTTACTTAAGTTTTCTTTAAAAAAATGTGTGTGTGTGGGGGGGGGGGGGTACGGAAGATTAAACCTAGTATGATGGTTTGCCAGGCTCGTGTGTTTAAACTTTTGGTTTCATGTTGGTGGTGCTGTTTGGGAAGCATCGGGAAACTTTAGGTGGCCCCTCTCTGGAGGAAGCCTTCAAGGGTTTATAGCCTTGTCTAACTTCCTGCTTTCTCTTTCTGCTTCCTGTGGACAGACAAGAATCTGACCAGCTAGCTTCCTGCTCCTGCCACCACGCCTGCCTGTTGCCTTGCCTTGCAGCCCTGTGGAACCATAAGCCAAAGAAACTCTCTTCTCTACATTGCTATAGGCCGTGGTGTTTCATCCCAATGGTAGAGCAGTGACTAATTCACCCAAGGACTCATGCGCACTGCAGAGGGCTGCATCCCCAAACTAGACCCACAGCTCTTGTCTTTTAAAACTTTATTTTGAGTTAAAAATATCCATAAATTTCCAGGCTGGCCTTGAACTTCAGATCCCCAGCCCCCATCTACTAAAAAGCTCATCTCCCAGGTGAGCCCCACCCATGCCTTGCTGAATCAAATTTTAAAGCAACTACAAAACCTTCCTCGAATGTCTAAAACAACATATCAGAACAAGCAGACAGAGCTGAATGCCTAGAGGTTTTTGAAACCAAAAAAAAAGGCCATTTTAATTTAACTGGAAATAACATGAAAAGGTAAACAAAATATTTTAGGGAAATAATAACTTTGTTATGATTGTATCAAAGGAAACATTTAGCTATGTACGAAAGATTCATTCTTGTTCATTACAGGTTTAAAACAAGGAAGATTCAAAAATAATGAAATATCCAAGGGTAGGGGAAATAGTTATTACTTGTGCTGGAACATTATGGGGCCATTTAATAAAACCTAAGAATATTTCAAGGCAGAAGAAACTGATTATTTTGCTGAAGCAAAATTTACAGTAATAATCAGTGCACTGCCAAATAAATTCGGATGCAAGGGAATAGACAAAATAGTTATAATGGATGCTTTGTTCTTTTTTTTTTCATCCAGACACACACTTTTCGATTTAATAAGTTAATTATCTATTTCTTTAGCATACCCAGCGATGAGGTTCGCTGTGGCATCCCCGGACACGCATATCCTGGATCTGTTGGTTACTCCTGACTTTTGCTTCCTCTCTTTCCCCTACTGCACTTGGTCATTGTGATCTAAGTTGAGAAATCATTACACTTAGGGCCAGAAAAAGATGACCAGAACCGGAAACAAAGGTGTGAGAGAGGGCGATTGGACGGTGGCGAGTGGCCTTGAGACACGTGGTCTTTAAGGCTGGGAGGGGACAGGCTGACCACCAACTAGAGGGGCGGATCTTCTGCAGAGCCCTAGAGCAACAGGCTCAGAGAAAAAAACAAAAGCAGCCCCGGTAGGGAGCCACCTGAAGAAAAACACAACGTAGGTCCCCGCTGTGCTCGGAGGTACTAGAACACGAGGCCGGCAGAGGGGCGGGGCTAGGGGCGTGGTTGCGGCTGGGCAACACCCACTCTCCCGGCACAGTGCACAAAACCCAGATCTGCAGGGGCACAGGGGACTGCAAACAAATCTGCTGGGCGAAGTGTGCATCCCCGCAGAGCTGGACAAGCCCGTAAACAGGTACAGAAGGGGCCCAGAGGCCTCACCCCGGGATCAGGGCTTAACTGAGTAGGGACGCCATTATTGGCCACAGCTACCGGTATGATGTCATTATCACCCAATCTGAAGTCAGTGCCCCTCCCAGACTGGAGAATTAATTAGGAGTTAGTTAATTAACTCGTCTTGCAAAGGAGTCCGACAGAGGGCCAAGGTTTTGTAGGGGTTTTGTGGGGGGGGGGGGGAGGCATAAATGTATGTTTATTCAGAAGATTATTGAAAGGAAAATTCAGGATACTATTAAAGGTTTTGTTCTACTTTGTGTGTGTGTGTGTTTTTGAGATAAGGCCTTGCTATGTAATTCACACTGGCCTAGAACTCACGATCTTTGCGACTTCTCTTTCTAAGAACCAGGATTACGACCCACTGCCGCTACGGCTCCTGTATTTAAACTCAAAGTGTGAGATGCTTTACTGAATTTTGCTCACATACTTCTGGCAGCCTCTTTACTTTATGGACTGTGAGACAGTCCCTTTGCACCTACCTATTCTTAAGATGCCTATTCTCGAGAGGATGCAAACCCGACACTCCATAGGTTCACACCCCACTTTGCAGCATTTCAACGTAGGCCCTCCCCGTATCATGTATGTGATGGTTTGTTTTTTAAATGCCAGGCTGAGTGCTATAAAGTGAACTGGAATGAGCACAGCTGCATATACACTGCACTGTAGGACGTCTGTCCCGTTACTCCTTTAGGATGACTCCCTAGAAGACAACTTTGTCAAAGATGAAAATGCATGTTGGCATGAGCTGGGAACCCAGCACGTGCCCAGCATAGGTCCTAAGTTAGAGCCCAGGAAGAGAGAGAAGGAAAGAAAAGAAAACACACATAAACAGACTGCTTTGCAAAATAATTTAATTGATGAGCGTCTCTGATTCTTCACATTCTAATCCAATGAGCTAATCTCCCGTATGAGGAGAGTCCATGTGTAAGCTTTAGCTCCTCATTTCCTTTATTACCCGGATTTCCACTGCTTTTGCCGTTCTATCCGCCTCTTGATAGTTCTCTGGATTGTCTTCGTTCTTTGCCCACTGACAGTCAGGGTGGCTGTTGTTTAGTAATCTGTTTGCAGACTTTCACTTCGGTCTGACCATGTTTCATTTCCTCGACTATTTTCACCTGTGCCTCAGTGCGAGGCTGATTGCTCCTAGGCTGTCTGCATCCTCGGCCTTTTGCTCCTGTGTCCTGTGTTGTGACAGGAGGGCACCTAGACAGTGTCTGCTGTTCTCTGTGTCACACAGTGTACGCAGCATGTTCTTGGGACATTTAGAGGCTCACAGCCATCCTGGCTGCTAACCCTGTGACCACGTTTAGAAATATCTTACACGATTATTAGTCGATCCAATTAGTTTCTTACTATAATTTTAAGTTTTAATTATTTTTCATTCAAGTAATTAAGGTTTTAGTTAAGAGTTTATCAAGATTTCCTTACCAAAAAATGTTAAATTATTAATACTCACTTGGGCACAAAGAGAAAATTCAAGGGGAGGATGGTGGGAAGTTCGCCTGGCTCCTATGTCTTCAGCTACTTAATTCGAACAATAACAACAATAACTACTGGCTTAGTGTGGAATTTTTCCAGAGATATTATACTGAAAAATTGTATGTCCACTTGACACAGCTAGAGTCATTTCAGAAGAGAGAACCTCAGCTTAGAAAATACTCCCATAAGACCGGCCTGTAGGCAAACCTGTGATGCATGCTTGATGCGGGAGGGCCCAGCTCCCCACAGGCAGGGCCACCACTGGACTGGTGTCCTGGGTGTTATAAGAAAGCAGACTGAAGCCGGGCGGTGGTGGTGCACGCCTTTAATCCCAGCACTCGGGAGGCAGAGGCAGGTGGATCTCTGGGAGTTCGAGGCCAGCCTGGTCTACAAGAGCTAGTTCTGGGACAGGCACCAAAAGCTACAGAGAAACTCTGTCTCAAAAAAAAAAAAAAAAAAAAAGAAAGCAGACTGAATAAGCCGTGACAGCAAGGCAGTAAGCAGCTCCCCCTGCATACCCTCTGCTTCAGTTCCCACTCCAGGTTTCTGTCTTGGGTTTCTGCCCTGACTTCCTTTTGAGATAAATGTGATGCAGAAGTATAAGCCAAATAAGCCCTTCCTTCCTCAAGTTCATTAAGGTCCTGGTGCTTAATCACAACAGTATAAACCCTTAAGCACGACAGATATTCTGAAAATAAGCATGCCATTTTTTGCCATCCACAAAATATCAAAGATTATAAATATTTTTGCTATGCTTTAAAAAAAGACCCAGCATCTCTTAGAGATCATGTCTTACTCAATACATACATGGCTAATTCATTCTTTTTAAAAGCCGTTTGCTAGCCGGGCGGTGGTGGCGCACGCCTTTAATCCCAGCACTCGGGAGGCAGAGGCAGGCGGATCTCTGTGAGTTCGAGACCAGCCTGGTCTACAAGAGCTAGTTCCAGGACAGTCTCCAAAACCACAGAGAAACCCTGTCTCGAAAAAAAAAAAAAATTTAAAAGCCGTTTGCTGTCCCAGGGTATGGGTTTGATCCTTTCCTTGGTTAGGCAATCACTTTGTTTTTGAGGGAAATTAATTATTTCTAATATTTACTATTATTACCAATAAAGCCACAGTCTCTGTCCTGTGTGTATCCATCAAATCTGTGAGTTGTTTCTTGAGTAGGTTTAGCCTGTCTGTAATAAATGTCATAGCGGACAAGCCTGGTGACATCATGCTGTGTCAGATTTATCTTACAGCTTCTGCTTGGATTGCTTCTTTTGATATTTCATATTTTGCTGTGTGTCTGTGCCTGTTTTATTCCTGGCTGGTGTTTCTTCTAAGAAAGGGGCTATTTGGGGTCCATGGTTTTTGTTTTGTTTTTTTTCTTCATGACTGTAATCTTCAGTTAAGCAGTTTTTGTTTTCATTGAAGTCGAAGGATGCAGCCTTATATAGTTTCTGATTGTTGCAATTGTTCGTGTTTCTTTGTGGCACTGCATATAACCTAGTTTGTTGTTTTCCTTGTTTGGAAGTGGGAGGGAGTCCAGGTCAGGGAGGGGAGTGCAGAGCCTTCCAAACAGTAGGGTGAATGCTCTACCACTGAGCTACACTGCCAGTTTTTTTCCATTTAATTCTGAGATAGTATCTAAGTTGCCCAGGCTGACCTTGAACTTGTGATTATGGACCTGTGGCACCTTCTCTAGCAGAAAAGTTTTAAAGAGTCATGTTTATGTGTATGAGTGTTCTGCCTGCAAGCATGCTTGTGCACCACATGTATGTCTGGTGCCTGTAGAGGCCAGAAGAGGACATCGGATTCTTCTGAAACTATAGGGACAGACAATTGTGAGCTGCCATGTGGGTGCTGGGAACTGAACCCAGGTCCTTTGCAAGAGCAATGAGTGCTCTGAGCCTCCGAGCTATCTGTCCAGTCCCGCCCGCCCAGATGTCTTAAGTAGGGAAGTATAAAATATTTCTTGCTGCCACTTTCATGTGTCTTTGTCTCCCCTACTCGATCTTTACTGTGTACAGTATTTTCTTTGTACATTTTCCCTCTAGAAATCTGAACAGTATTTATGTTCTTTGTGGCTTTAGGATTGTTGTCTTTATGTTGGGAAACAGAAGAAACACTCTTCAGTGTCATGAATTGTAGTGCAATACCTGTGAGGGTCATCATGAGAAAAGATCATTATGGGGCTGGAGAGATGGCTCAGCGGTTGAGCACTGCCTGCTCTTCCAGAGGTCGTGAGTTCAATTCCCAGCAACCACATGGTGGCTCACAACCATCTGTAATGAGATCTGGTGCCCTCTTCTGGCCTGCAGGCAGAACACTGCATACATAATAAATAAATTTAAAAAAGAAAAGATAATTATGAGCTACTATCATTCGTAGCTCAAAGTTTCAAATGGAAACAGTAAATAGTGAAGCAAATTCTGCACTGTTTAAAAACAGCAACCAGGACCTGGTGGCGGTGACACATGCCTTTAGTCTTAGCTCTCGGAAGGCAGAGGCAAGCAGATCTTTGAGTTAGAGGCCAGCCTGGTCTACAGAATGAGTTCCAGGGCAGCGAGGGAAACATTGCATAGAGAAACCTTGTCTTGAAAAACAACAACAACAATAACAACAACAACAAACCCCTAAAACAAACAAACAAACAAACAAAAAGCCTGTAGCACGAGTTCTAGTATATCTTAATAATAAAAGCTCAGAGTCAAATATTGGGGGAAATGCTGAGAGATCAGAGAGACAAAGGAGCAAAACCACAGCCACCTTACCTCTTCAACTTTCCATCTGAAAAGAGACTGGGTTCCTGTTTCTTCCTGCCTTCTCACTTCCTCCCTCCCTCCAGCCATTCACTTCCTGTCTGTCTGGACAGATCTCCAGACCTCTATGGTTAGCTAGTGGCTAGCTCTGCCCTCTGATCTTCATGTAAGCTTTATTTGTACAAACAAGAAATCACCACATGAACCAAAACCAAAACACAAACAACAACAGCAAAACAACAACAACAAAACAGAACAAAAATCAGCAACTAGGTTGGGTTTATTTTCAGGATTTACTTCAGAAAAAAATTCTTTTAAAATTCAAAAAGCAATTATTAACCCTGAAGAGACAGCTCAGTACTGTGCTCACCTTCAATGCATAAGGCTCCCAGTTTGATCCCAGAATTCATGTAGAATATTGGCTGTTGTGGTATATTTTTTTATTTCTGTGCTGGGGAGGTAGACAATGACAGACCTCTGGGGCTCCCTGACTAACCAGTGTAGCCTGTTTAACAAGTTCTGGCTAAAAAGAGAGACCCTGTTTCAAAGAAACAAGGCAGATGAAGTTTAACAAATGATACTCAACATTGTCTGTCCTCCGGCCTCCAAACACATGTATCCTCCCATGCACCCCCCCCCCAACACGTACATCTGCCTCCCCCACAAGTACGTGCAAGAGCCAGAAAGGGGTAGGGGGGAGATTTTGGGGGAACCAGAGCCTTAGTCATAGCTGGTAGCTTTGTGTCTACACCAGGATGTCATTGCTGTGTGCCACGGTCCTATCAGGCGCAAGCTGGGCCTGGCGCCACCTCAGAAACTTTCCTGTTGGCTCCCTGCTTTCTGCTTGTGGGCAGGTCGCTGGATGACTTTCATCTTCTAATTTTATAAAGCCCTATCTCAGCCAAACCACCGTGACAAATTTATATGTCACTTATGAATCAGAAAGCAAAATTATCCGTCTTTTGGGTGTCTGGTTTTGAGACAAGGGTCTCACTATGTAACCTAGGCTGGGCTTGAACTCATGGAAATTTACCTGTCTTAGGCTCCTAATCACTGTGTCATCATGCTGAGATAATTAAGAACAATTTACAATTTTTCATGAAAATGTGCAAAGCTGCACAGTTGTGCCAAGTGGGTACGACAGTGACTCTCCCTCCTTCAAACTCTTCATTCTCCGCTCGGCAAACACCATCACCACTTTAACCATTCCAGCTTCCCTTAGGTCCCACGGTAAAAACTGCCACCTCCACGTGTTATTTATCAGTGTCGCCCTCATGTGCTTTGGGACCTGGATGAGATGACTGTTTACTGTGGCAGAGAAGGTGACTCGGGGGAGATGACTCTGTGCACTGGGAAGTCACAGAGGAGCTGGAGATGGCTAGAGAGGCCAAGGATGTCAACCCGGCTATGAGAGATGGTGGTGTGCGTGGATGTGGGCAGCAGAAAATACTGAGGCATCTTGGGAGAGTCTGCAGGATGACTCTGCAGACCAGATGTGGGTTCCATATGCGGGGTGGGCAGAACATCCGACGGAGACCAAGTGAAGAAGGCCTGTCCTTGTCAGTTCTGTTGAGAGCCCAAGGTGGACACAAAGGTGAGAAAGGGTGGACTTCCTCTCTCTCCTCGAGCTGGGACATCCATCTTCTCCTGTCCATGGACATTGGAGCCTCTCTTCCTGGCCTAGGGTTTGCAGCAATGACTTCCCAAGTTCTACATACTGACTCGGCGCAACTATTCTGCCCTTTGCCGGTTCTCAGGCCTTCCTCCAGACTGACCTCTGACTCGCAGACTGAGGACCCCAGGCCTCCTTAGCTTTCAGAACCTCATGATCTATTTTTTTTTATTCTTCTTTCATACAATACATCTTGGCCGCAGTTTCCCCTCCCTCTACTCCTCCTAGCTCTTCCTCTTTCCCCCCAGATCCACATCTTCTCACTTTCCCTTCAGAAAAGAGCAGTCCTCCCGGGGATAGCAACTGAGCATGGCATAACAAAAGGCATTAAGACTGGGCACATAATCTCATACTAAGGCTGGGAGAGGCAACCCAGTTGGAGGGAAAGGGTCCCAAGAGCAGGAAAAAGAGTCAGAGACACCCCCACTCCCTCTGTTAGGATTCCCACAAGGACACCGAGCTACACAACCATAATGTTTGAAGGATCTAGCTCAGCCCCATACAGGCACAGTGATTGCCGCTTCCATTTCTGTGAGTCCCTATGAGCCCTGGTTAGTTGATTCTGTTGCCCATGTTCTCTTGGTATCCTTGACCCCTCTGGCTCCAACATTTTTCCTTTTCTCTCTTCTGAGGGGTTCCCCAAGCCCCACCTAATGTTTGGCTGTGGGTCTGTGCCTCTGCTCCCATCAGCTGCTGGATGAGGCTTCTGATGACAACTGGGCTAGGCACTGATCTGCTTTTTTGGCTGGAATGGCCTGCTGTGTTCTAATTTTTATAACGAATTTTAGTTCTATCCACATCTATAACTACATCCTTGTCTGTAACCTATGATTCCATTTCTCTGAAGAACCCAGTTCACACAGTGTGTCTGATTGCATATGGCAGTAGCTGGGGACAGAGGGGAGAGTAGTTTCCACAGATGGCCTTGAGGGTTTGAATTTTTCCCTGTAGTTGCTGGAGGTTTATTGAAGGCCTTAAAAGAGAGCCAAGGTGTGTTTTGGAACATATTTCCTTCTTTCTCTTTCCCCAGGCCCTACCCTAGTGAAGTCAGCCTCTGTGTGAGGATAGGCTGTGGTAACAGCATACTCCACAGACCTAAAGCTGCTGGGCCCCTGGAGTACCTGCCCAGTCTCCCTTGGGGGTTGAGAGGATCTCTGGAGTCCCTAACACCTTAGCCTTCCAGGATGAAGTCATACCAAATGTCACCTGCATTCTCTTACCCCAGAGAAAAGGTCCTCAGACAAAGGGCATGCCTACAGGCTGGGGAAGCAGGGGGTGAGCCAAGAGTGGGGTTTTGGTGTGTTCCACTTCTCGAATCACTTCTGGGAGGAGACGGGGAAGCATCATAATGGCATCAGGCCCTTCTGGTTCAAGCTAGACTCCATCAGTCATGATAGTGAAGTTACAAACCAAGAACAATGGATTATGGTTGTCCTCTACCTCTGTGGGTTCCACATTGCCAGATCCAAGCATCTGTGGATCTAAAATATGTTTTTTTCACATTTCCAGAATGTTCCAAAAAATGAAACTTGAACTTGCCAAGAGTCAAATACTATAACGAGTGAAACAAATGCAACGAATTGATGTGGAAGCCCTGGGTAGCTATCACAGGAAATCTAAAAATAATTAAAATGACACGGGCATGTGGATTCAGGTTGTATGCCCACACTGTACCCTTTTATAGCAGGGACTTGGGCATTGTGGATTTTGGCGTCTCTGGGTGTTCTGAAACCAGTTTCCTATGGAAACTGTGGGGTGACTGTAAACGGAACCAGATAGGGAAGACAACTTGTCTCTTCCTGATTCTTGCTCATCATGCAGTTTTAATCATAATGCCGCCTAGAGACACCTTGTAGGTCTTGTTCCTTTTGGTCCCATTGGTTAGCCCTCCTGCCATCTGCAGACTGCGGACTATGTGGGAATGGACCTTAAACCACAATACACTGGGATCACCCATCCCTGTGGGGAAGCCATTGATGCTCAGGGCTTGAAGCACAGTACCAGAAGGTAGTTTGCTGTTATGTGAAATAAATCCCACCCAGGTCCTGAGAGTTCTCTTGGTGACTCTGTTTCTTTCTTCTTGGGATAATTTCCGCATGTTGTACCAGCCTTCTAGGCACCCAAATGCCCCAGCCTAGTCTATACTTTTGTGCAGTACCCCATCCAAGGAAAAACGGGCTGGCCACAGTGGCTGGAAGCTCTTTTCCCTCTGCATTCTTCTTCCTGGCCCCTGAAGGGCTTCTGTGATGGCCCTTGAGATGTTCCACTTTGGCTCTGCCTTTTTCCAGTTGGAGACACACACCCTGGCTCTTCTCTCTCGCCATCCCAGAGAACTCTTAGAATACCACACATGAAGTTCTATAACTGTATTCATGGACCTAGTGTAGCTATTCAAAACTGGTAAATTATGTTAATTTATTTTTAATTTTTCCAATACCTTTTTTTTTTTTTTGAGACAGCACTGGCTGTTCTAACCCTCTATGTAGACCAGGCTGGCCTTAAACTCATGAAGATCTTGTGTCTCCCAAGTGCTGAGATTAAAAACATAGACCACCATGTCTGGTCTAGTACGCTTTAAATTCCTTAGTTTGTAAGCCTCTGCTGGGCACTGAGATACAGGCAGGGGGATATAAAGTTATTATTAGAGGCATGGTGGCCTCTTGCCTCTGAGGACCTCACAGTCCTCAGCCAGGATAGGGGAGATATAGTGTGAAAGTTTAGTGTCAACATTCACCTCTAAACCTTACAGTAGTTCAGGAGTGTGGGGAAGACAGAAGGAAGGATGAACAGGAGAGAAGGAAAGAGGTTCTCACATGCCCGTCTGGACTGTGAAGCCTTGAAGGCTGGAATAGATGCTGTGTAAACAGTCTATCCCTGAGTCGAGTGCAGTCAAGGCCCAGATCCAGAGAGCGTTGGTCCACTGCCTACCCCCATTACAGAGCAAGGTGATCCAGGCCAATTAGTTAACACCATTGAGACTTGGTTTCATCATCTGTAGAAGAACAGTCGTCATTCCCCTACCAGATGGGCTTTTTGGGAAATGAAGGATGACAACATCCAGCAAACTCACCGCAGAGAACTGAACCCGTGGAAGGATCAGGACACAACTGTCTCAGGCTGAGATTCAAAGGCAAATGTGACAAACCCCTTTATTTAACAAAATGAAGAGTGGGTCTCTGAAGCACTGGGCTTAAAGAGTGCTGTATCGGTTACTTTTGCGTTATTATATCCAAAATACATAATGGAAGCAATTAAAGAAAGGAAAGATACATTTTGGCTCAGGATTTGAGGGCGTTTTGGCCCATCACAGAGGGAAAGACATGCCAGTATTCATGGTGGTGTCCATGGAGATGGAGATTTATAGCAGAGGCCTCTCGCATCATCGTGGACCAGGAAGCAGCATATGAAAGGAAACGGAGATTGAATATCACCATCAAAGGCCATTTCCTATATATTATATTATATTATATTATATTATATTATATTATATTATATAGATAAACAAAGGGGATTTATTGGAATGACTTACAGGCTACAGTCCAGCTAATCTAATGATGGCTGGCTGTAACTGGATTTTTCTTGGACCACCAGTGCCCAAATCATGACACACTTACTATTAATTATCAATGTTTGGCCTTAGTTTAGGCTTGTTTCTAGCTAGTTTTTTTCTTTTTAACTTAAATCAACCCATGTCTATTCATCTGTGTGCTTCCCTGAGGCTTATTCACCTCATCTACATACTGTTTGTCTGCTTTCCTGCCCCCTCCTTATCTAGCTGACTGGCTGGCCCCCAGCGGGCTGGCTGGCTCCCCCTTTCAAACTCTGCCTGCCAGCCCCATCTATCCCTCCTCTGCTTAACTATTGGCTGTTCATCTTTTTATTAGGCCAACCAGGTGCCTCAGACAGGCAAGGTTAAATAGCAACCCCTCTTTACCTCGTTAAACAAATGCAGCGTAAACAAAAGCAACACATCTTCAGGTAGTGACACAATTATTCTGCAGCACAAACCAATGAAACATGTCTCTGCATAGTTCAGTAAATATTCTGTTCCACGAAAGCTGGCTGTGAACATAAAGTGCAAGAATTCAGTAGTGGTTCAGTCCATAAGGCTAGATACCTTGCCTGGTCTTCAGTGGATGCTAGAATCCTGGCGAAGTAGGCGGTATTGCCAGTGAAGGAACAGATGTGTTAGCAAGGTGAGGGCAAGCAAGCAAAGCGCCAAAACTTCCTCCTCTATGTCCCAATATAGGGTTCCAGCAGTAGGTATGACCGAGAAGGTGCGTCTTCCCACCTCAAGATCTGTACCAAAGCTGCGTGTCTTCCTACCCCAAAAGTCCAGGCTAGAAGTGGATTCACCTACTTCATACCAAGCAACAATAATCTCTCACAGGTATGCCTTGCATTTCTGGGAGGTAGTTCATTCCAGACGTAGTCAAGTTGACAAACAAGAGTAGCCACCACAGCTAGGCACCGCTCTTTAAAGGTTCCATTGCCTCCTATGACCGCACCACCAGCTGGTAAGTCTGTGGGGAGCATTTCAGACATGAGTAGTGGGGGTTGGGATCCTTGTCTGCATTTCTCAGCTGGGCTTCTACTCTCTGAGAACTTGGAAATCAAAGGCAAGGGGATCAGAAGGAAGATCTCTCTGAGGTATGTATCACTTAGGCATTCTGTGAATCCCATCTTCCCTCCCAAGGCCTCAACCCCCTGCTACTCGCCACCCTGAGCATGCATAAGTCTGGTGACAAAGGACATGCCTCTCTCCTATGCCACGGTTAACGAGCCACTTGGAGTAGCTCCTGTGTGACTTCTGGAGCTGGGAGGCCACCGTGGACTGGCCTGACAGATGTAGCACTTGACTGACAGCTCTGTTTCAGAAGAGAGAATGCTCTGAGGATCAAGCAGGACCTGTGAGATTCATCCTGGAGCTGTCTTAGATACTGCCCATAGGGCAGGAGTTCCTAAGAGGAGAGGACTTACACCATGAAGGAGCTGGCATATACCCTCATCACGGACAGGTGCTAGCGAGAATTCTGATCAACAAGACTAAATGTTCTCACCCCTCAGCCCTAACAGTGAAACGGCAAGGGAGAAGGGCCAGGAAATGGAGGAGAGGGCGGGGAAGACCTCTAGGTCAGCTGTAGATACCTAAATGCACCTGGCCTGGAAGGGGAGAACGTGGTGCCCTGTGACCAGATGGACCTCGGGTGGAAACACTGGTCACTGATCTGTGGATGCTGAGACCACCTGCTATTTGAATGGAGGCAAGGCCATGAGGTGTACCAGAGCTTTCTCTCAGGGACAAGGCGATCTTACCAAGATGTCATTCTGTCCATAGTAAGATCTCACACAGCTGCTCTCGGCTGGGACAGCTTCCTGTCTCTAGCCACCAGGTGAATTCATGCTCTTCTTCCATCCAGACGGGAGCCAGTTGTCTCTTTTTATCATCCTCCCCTTGTAGAGGCATAATTACACAAATATATTTGTGTAAGCTTGAAGCACTCAGTGTGGTGAATGGGGGCCTATCTGTCATCGAGTGACAACTGGGAACAGATTCATTAGCAAGTTCATCGCTTTAGGTACCATATTCACTTTGCTGGTGTGAACCCTTAGGATGAACTCTCATCTTCAACGCCACAAATCTGTAATCACCGCACCGACCGTTCCATTCTCAGCACTTTCTCCCATTGACCCACAGCGCCTCACCCTTGCCTGAAAACCCTGTATTCTCTTTTGACCCAGGCTCTTCTACTTGCCTTTGGAAGAGAAAGAAGAGTACACGTATCCTTCCAGGAAGACATGATGTACCTGCCAACACTTTCACTGTTTTGGGGCAACTCTATTCTTTTAATGTTAGATGTAGATGTATGTAATGACATAGACATATACGTATAGACATACTACACTATGACATAGTGTTTGATTATTTCAAAATCATAGAGCAAGGCCGGGCGGTGGTGGCGCACGCCTTTAATCCCAGCACTCGGGAGGCAGAGGCAGGCGGAACTCTGGGAGTTCGAGGCCAGCCTGGTCTACAAGAGCTAGTTCCGGGACAGGCACCAAAGCTACAGAGAAACCCTGTCTCGAAAAACCAAAAAAAAAAAGAAAATGTATAAGAAAAAAAAATCATAGAGCAAGCTGAAGAGGTGGCTCAAAAGTTCAGAGCACTGGATGCTCCTCCAGAGGTCCTGAGCTCAATTCCTAGCACCCACATGGTGGCTCACAACCATCTGTAATGAGATCTGGTGTCCTCTTCTGGCATGAAGGCATGCATGTAGGCAAAACACTGTATACATAATAAATAGATAAATCATAAAAAAATTCTTTAAAAATCAAGATTTGTCCCTGCTTTCCACCACACCTAATGTATTCTTCTAATGTCCCTCCTTCTCTTTCTGCCCCTCCTGTCCCTCTCAGGCCACCATTCAGCCCTTGCCCATGTCTGGTGGCCCCTGATGACTACGGATAGAACTGCGTCTCCTGGACTAGTGGTCCTCAAGTTTCCTAACTCTGCAGCCCTTCCTTTAATTCAGTTCCTCATGCTGTGGTGACCCCCAACCATAAAATTATTTCTGTTGCTACCTCATAACTGTAATTTTCTACTGTTATGAATCTGTGTGTTGCAATGGTGTCAAAAGGGGTCATGACCACAGGTTGAGAACCACTGTTCTAGACACTCACAGAAATGGAATTATACCCTATAACTCCATTTTTAATCGACAGTGATCTGGACACACTGATTCATGGCCTTTCTGATCACAGTCCCATTGGCTCATAATCATGCGACTCCCCGCTTGTCACTTTTCTAACATACCTGTCTCTGGTTTTCTGTTAGTGCCTGGTTTATTTTGCTAGCACAGGAAAATGCCATCGGCTTTCTGCACATGGACATTTCTGATTTCCTCTGGGTTTTGTATACTGATTGCTTTATCATAAGCAAATGTGTCTTTAAGTAAATCATCATTGCTTTAAACTGGTTTTGCAGCCTTCGAACTGGGTGGGACAGACCCTAAACTGCACAGGAAGGTGGATGAAGACAGAGGTAGCTCTTCAACGACCGTTACGAGGGATTGTATGTATTTTCTCCTGCACCCTTAGTTACAGTTTCCTTTCAAGTTCTTCTGGGTCCTAACTCTCTACAAACCTTTAGTCTAGCAGGGCTGTTCAACCCTTTGACTTAGCCAGGATGTCATCATCTGTACTGGGCCACATTCATAGCTATCTTGGGATGCTTGCAGTCATGGGCTCTGGGTTTGTACCTGCCAGGGAGGGGTCTAAGTCAGCCTCTCATCTGCAGTCTACCTGAGGTTCTGAGCAAGTCAAGGAAGGAATGTATCAAGACGACCCCAGAAACGACTCCAGCTCATGAGTTCCAGAATATTCCCCTCAAAGAGACGCGTACAGCACATAGAAGTGGATGGCTGAAGAAGGGGGGCCCTCATTTCCTACCCCCAACTACGTATAAGTTGCCAGCTCTGGCATTTCTCGGGTGTCTGCCCCCAGGGACTCTGCTGTGTGTCAGAGGCGACTCTTCCTTTAGCCAGCAGATGCACGGAAGCCACTACTTTCCTGTGCACCTGTCTTCATCCATTTGGTCCAGCTAAATCCAAGTGCTGCACCACCAACAATGGCCTCTTGCTCAATGACATTTTGGTAATGAGCACAGTATTGTTTTATTCTAAGTTGCTAACCCTGATGGACCACACACATGGGAATTCAGTAGCTCTTCACTACACACAAACACACACATCCTGTGGCCAAGATCCTAGGCACCATACATATACTTGTTCTAAACTGGGCTGGGTAGATTCTCTTACTTTGAAATTTTGGAATTGGGATAGAGAGGGACTAGTCTGTGATTCTGTCATCAAGAGACATGGGGTGGGTATGCTAAAAGGCAGAGGGGGGAAAGAGGGAGGGAGGAAGGGAGGGAGGGAGAGAGAGAGCATGCCTTAAAGTTAGAAGGAAATAGCCTTTTAAATGTAGTTACAGAATGGGGGTAAATGAAGAATAGGGGAGGGGTTTCACAAGCAAGAGATTGAGAAGGTAGTGCGGACTAGATTTCCAGATTTTGTTTGATGACACCCCTCTAAACTTCGTGAAATTCTTGCTTTAGTTTCCAGGGGTTTGGAGAAGCTTCTGGTTCACCTATAGCAAAGTGAACTCTGAATAAGATGCAGCCTGCCATCAGGAAATCGAATTGCACATGACCTCACAGCTGGCCAGGCAGGGCTGTGGGGACAACAGGATTCCAACCAAGCTGGGAATGGAAGATGACTGCCAGTGGCAGGCAGCTGGGGGTAGCCGGCGCAATGGGCGTCAGTTGAGTTCTAGAACTTAGGTAGAGAAGTCAGGTTTTGCTGGAGTCCCCCAGGGGTTCCCGCAAGGTGCACAAGAGAGATACCCTTTCGGAGGCTGACAGGCTAAAGTAGATGAGAAAATCAGGTCGGTTATGCAAGCTCTCTCCCGACGGCCCCTCCTGCTGGAGGTATAGGATGGAGGGACCACTCAGAGTCTCTGCTCTAGAAGTTAATCACAGGACCGACTGAGCTGCGGCAGTGACACCCTGCAGCAACCTACATCGAGAACTAAATTTGGCGCACCACTTATGAAACAGTGAGGTTCTGGCAATTGGAACAAGGACATCGGGGCAGGGCCAGGGGAGTTGGGGAACCCTGTGCCTTCCCAGTCGCTCTCCAGTTCATTCTTTGGTGTTACAGGAGGGTGGGATGCCTGCTCCTGCCGCCCAGCCAGGAAGCACACTAAGACTCCGCTTGGAATCTCCCTGTCACTAACAAGATTGGCATGGAATTTCTCCACTGCAGTCCCAGGGAAGAATGCATTATGCAGACATGTATCCATCCCTCCAGCTTCTGTCAAAAAACTGAGACCCACAAGTACAGCTTGAACAACTATGGAGAGATACCTTTCACCTAAGGTGGCCTCCTTAAGTAAAACTGATGGATTGTTAATTAAGATTTTTCTAGGTTTTGTGCTGTGAGAAGAAGGTTAGCCTGAGGAACAGGTTTTTGTTTTTGTTGTTCGTTTTGTTTTCTGACTCGTATCAATGACTAGAAGGTAGGCTGAGGCCTGTGGGTAAAAATGCAGGTCCAAGCCCAGAGGCTGCCAGCTCCCCTCAGAAGGCTCCTGTGAAAACAGCCAGTTACTCCCCATCTCCCAGGATGGCCCGGAGGACCCCGGACGAGGAGATATCTTTGCATTAACCCTGAATCATGCTACTGGCTAACCAAGGAAACAGTTCCAAGTCTAGCAAGGTTCACCACCATGCATTTGGCTCAGTCAAGGGTTGAGCCTGATGTAGCTTGTGCTTCCAGTAGGAACAACCCATGCAATGCTGGCTTGAGAATCCTGTAACGTAACTATGTCCGGACTGTTCCCTGTGGTTCTGTGGCAGATAGCCCCAGGTAGTGGGTCAGGCTGGAGAAGAAAGGGTCTTACTCGTGATCACCTCCCCTGGTGGCACAAATGAGAAATGCCCAACTCCCAGAGCCTTGGGTGTTTTAACTTTTGAGTCCCAGTTGGTGGCCCTGTCTCGGGAGGCTTAGGAGTTGTCTTATTAGAAGAAACATATCCCTGGGGACAGGTTTTAAGAGTTTCAAGTTTGCCTTCTCTGCTTTTATGCTTGTGGTTCAGGACGTGTGACCTCAGCTTGTTGCTCCTGCGGCCATGCCTGAGGCTTGCTGTCATGGTTCCCCATCAGAATGGATTATTATCCTCCTGGAATCATAGGCCTTCCGTGAGCTGCTTTGGTTGTGGTGTTTTATCACAGCCACAGAAAAGTAACCAGCACTCCCCTGTAGTGGGAGCTGGTGAAGGAATTGTGCAGGGGGGATGGGGGGTGGAGGGTGGGGGTCTGTACGTGTGACCATACCTCCAGGGGTGAGATGTGGACTCCTGTGCTGGGTAGGGCTGGTTGATTTGTTTTTTCCCCGAGTTTAAATGGGATCCTAGAGATAGATAGTATATTTCCCTCTGTGGTCCAACACTGAGGACATCAGTGCCACAGCAGTCAAGAATGGATGCTCTTTGTTAGGCAGCAAAGAGGATGACCCGCAGAAAGAAGAAAGTGTGGCAGCAGCTTGGGGGATAGAGGGAGAGAGAGGAAAGGGGGATGGTCCATTATTTCTCTCCTCTTACTTACCCTTGCTTCCTTCCCTCTTTCCTTCCCTTCTTCCTCGAGATAGGCTTTAATATAGCCCAGGCTGACTTTAAACACTCTGTAGATATGGATGACCTTGAACTTCTTTTTTTTTAATTTTCATTTTATGTGCATTGGTGTTTTGCCCGCATCTATGTCTGTGTGAGAGTGTTGAATCCTCTAGAACAGGAGTTACAGATAGTTGTGAGCTGTTATGTGGGTGCTGGGAATTGAACCCTGGTCCTCTGGAAGAGCAGCCAGCGCTCTTAACCACTGAGTCATCTCTCCAGGCCCCAATCTTGAACTTCTGATTCTCCTGCCTCCACCTCCCACCTGCTGGCTGGGATTGCAGGCCTATAACACCAACACACCTGATGTATGCAGCACTCAGAATGGCACCCAGGGCCTCAAGCTTGTTCAAGCCACTGAGTCTCATCCCAGCTCCCACCTGTGGATCCCTCTGCTGGTTTTATGAAACAGTCCTGACTCATTTCTTCTTCTTTCCTTTGTCTTTCTTTAGGAACTTTTGATTCTTAAATAGAGATTGGGAAGAATTTGCAGAGGAAGCAGAGACAGACCCACATTCCCTGAGCTCATTTCCAGCGACTACACCTTAGCTTCCACAGCACAGTGCCCGAGCTGGGACACTGACACTGGTCTAAGATGTTTGTGCAGTTCTTGCCCTTTTACCATCGCTGTTGACTTTCATAGCAATTACCACACTCACGATGCAAAGTTGCTGGATTCCATAAGGATTTATTTTCCACCAATGCTGTTCCTAGTCTCTGCTAACTGCCAATCCTTTTCCTACTTCCGCAATCTTGTCATCATGTGACTAGCTCATAAGCAGAATCATACAGTTTGTGGCCTTTGGAGATTGCTTTTTTTTTCTTCTCTTACTCGGAATCATCCCCTAAAGATCCACTCAAGCTGTGCCAATGGTCTATTCATTTTCAGGGCTGAATAGTAGTCCATGGGTTGACTTCCCCATGGTTGGCTTGGTCTTCACCTGCCGAAGACATCTTATTTCCACTTTGAGGCTATTATCAAGAAAACTTCCAAGCATATTTTCTTGTTTTTGCAAGGTATAAAAATACTCCAAGTCATACTTTTACAAGAATATGACTTTCCATCCTCTGGGGAACCATGTCCAAGAGTGCAATTGCTTGGCTCTCTGGCTAATGTGTGTTTTTACTTAAGAAACAACCAAACTGTTTCTGAAGGAATTTCTACCATTTGACTTTTCCACCAGCAGTGTATGAGAGATCTAGTCTCTCTTCGTTCTTATCCTTCTTATCCGAGTTTGGTGTTGTTTTTTTTTTAAAGCATTTGTTATTTATTTATTATCTGTAGTTGTTTGGCTTTGGTTTTTTGTTTGTTTGTTTGTTTTGAGACAGAGTCTCTCTACTTAGCTCAGGCCAGCCAGTCTCAAACTCAATATCTTCCTGTCTCAGCGTCCTGCATGTTGGGGTTGCAGGCATGCACCACAACACCATCAACTTTAGCTGTTTTAATAAGTTTATGTGCAGGGTTGGAGAGACTGCACGAGACTTAAGAACATCTGCTATTCTTGCAGAGGATCCGAGTTTTCACCACTATCTATAACACCTGCTCCGGGTGATCCCAACAGCTTCTTCCAGCCTCCACGGGCACCTGCACTTAGTTGTGTGTGGACATTCCCCCTCCTCCCCCGCCCCTCCCCACTCGCCACAAAATAAATCTGTTCGGGAAAAATTTAGATGTGGCCTTGATGGAGGAAGTGTGCCACTGAGGGAAGGCTTGAGGTTTCTAAAGCCAGTTTGCTTTCTGTTTCCTGTTTGTGATTCAGGATGTGAGTTCATGGCTGCTCCTGCTGCCGCCATTCCCTGCCACAATAGACTCTATTCTTCGGGAACCGTAAATCCAAATAAACCCTTTCTTCTGTAGGTTGCCTTGGTCATGGTGTCTTATAAAGCAACAGAAAAGCAACCAATACCCCAGAGGTCTGTATATTTTCACTAAAAAAATATATCTTAGTAGTTTCTGTTCATTTTCTAGTTGGATTGTGTGTTTAATAATAAAATAGTCTACTGTTAAATTTTAACAAAAATGTGTACGTGTGTTTTTCACAGGTTTGAAGTGAGTTTCTGTTTCTTGTGGGCCAAATATTCATGGTTCATCTGCTGTGTAAGGACCGTCCTAAGAGCTGACATTTCCTGAGGCCATGCTTTGCCAGGTGCTGTCCCCCTTGACACACAAGTCTTAGCTTCCTTGAAAAGGGCAGTTTTAATAAACACAATCTGTGCTGTTATAAACATGAACTGTTCTGACTTAGTTTACAAACCCAACAGTCTGCATAAACCAGCGGCTCCCGCCCTCCAGCAAGGCTTCAAGGTGAAGGAACTGAGCCTGTGTCTCCGCCGGCTGAAAGAGAATCTAAAGTGTCACAAGGGCCCATGAGTCAGAGCAGATTCTCTTCCAGTGAGACAAGCGTTCACATTTAACAATGACATCATACGGACAGGTTGCTACTCACACAGAGACACTCACTGACAACATCCAGTTCTGCAAAGTCTGTATGAAGCAACCCTCAGGGCTTAGCCTCCTTGTAAGCAAAGGAAGACAAGCACCACCCACTTACGATGTAGAGTTTTAGCTACTGCACTTGGTGCAAGCCAAGGGGACACAAGATTTCAGGTCTACTGAATTCTCGTGTCAGGCTAAGATCCTATTTCCTGAGTATTGAAAGAGATGCAAGTTCCCCATGGATCTTTAGCAGAACTACCCCAGCTGTGCACAGCGGTGACTGCGCACTCTTTTACGACAGGGCTGTGACTCAGTTCACTGAGAGGCACCTGCCATGGGATTTCTGGCTCAAAATAAATGACTTGGGTCTCCAGGATGCAGCCAGGTAGCAGGTGGAGATCTGGGGGCTGAGTGTCCTTGTCATGTACAATCTGAGCTCTGACAGGTGGCACTGCAGAGACCAGGGTGCAGATCTGTATATCTTGGGCCCTGCAGCCTTTGCCTGAGGCCCAGTTGCTGCACTGGTCTTTGGCTCACAGGGAAGCTGGCTTGGCAGGCCTCTTGTGACAGCCTCTTGTGACCTGTCTTTCTCAGCTGAACGGTGTGAAGAGCAGTCTCCAGCCAGCCTTCTCCGCCAGTCCCCAGCCTCAGTCTCACCCTGCTAATCTCCTTGCTCAAACTCTGCTGTTTTCTTTAGTGGCTTTGGCCTTCTTTGGACTTGGGTGCTTGGTATATTTTCCTACAATAACCTAGTCTTTCTCCTTGTTTATCATTCTGTTTCAGCTATTCGCTGAGACTCCTGACAGGGATTCTACCTGGCGTACCTTCTCTTTCTAACACTATTTTTCTATTCTCTGTGCCTCAAAATCCAGATGGAGGCCTTTCTTCTTAACAGGTGCACTGAAGTGTCTTTGTTATACATGAAGTGGATAATCCCCTACAGAGTGATTGCACGTGTGCGTGTGTGCGTGCGTGTATGTGTGTGTGTGTGTGTGTGTAGGGGTGTGGTCATTATAGCCTGTCACTTGAGCACTAGTTAGATAATTCTAGAAAAGGAGCAGGGCTCCATTCACTTCCCTTCTCCACCCGTGTTCTTTGCCTTGGGTGGTGATGACCTGACTTTTTTCATCTCACCCTTTTCCTCCCTCTACCCTCCTTCCCATGCAGGGCGACTGAGCCCACCTTCCCCTCTTTTAGTAGCAGCAGATATCTGATTGGGTACCATTGTCATGGCAACCCACTCTCTTTGCTCCCCCTTCCTCCCTCCTCTTCCAGAACTAGCCAATCTGTGTGTGGAGGTCCAGACTCCCCTGGCTGGGAAGAGCGGACTGGGGGAGGGGAGAGGGCAGACGGTAGCCACGGAGCCACATGTTGTGGTCTGCTTAAATTTGGGCCTCAGTCTGGCATGCTAAGGGACGCCCTGAGCCTGAACCGGAGACTGGGGGGTCCTTGTGGCATGTGGCGATGCTTATTAAGTTTCAGCAAGGATGGCAGTCTTCCCTGGCTGCACGGCTGAGGATAATGCCTCAAAGAACAGCCAGATGTGCTCTGCAACCCAAAGACACTCCTGTCTCAGCCACTTCCAACAGCATAAGATTGGTCTCTCCTCCTGATGTAAAGTCGGGGCTTTGGAGAGGTGTGTCGGCAAGGGGCCCTTGCAGAACAGCACGGGGTGATGAGTAGAGAGAAACCAACCTGTGTATCTCGGTTGGGGGGGAGGTGTGTGTGTGTGGGGGGGTGAGGGGTGAATGCCAGGGTCAGAGTCTCTGCTTAGTTTCTAGGACAGGCTACACAGTGATCACGTGACATGTGTGCTGCATACTTTAGCCACCCCCTCAGGTGTTTGCGGGTGCTATTGCTGTTAAAACCTCCTCTCAAAACTGGGCGTGTGGCAGTGCATTCCTTTAATCCCAACACCTGTGAAAAGGAGGAACAGGCGGGTCCATCTCTATGAGTTCAAGGGCAGCCTGGTCTACACAGAGATTTTTCTCAGCCCAGTCAAGGTTATATAGCAAGGCTGTACCTCAAACAACAACAGAAAAACAAACAAACAAACATACAAATAAAAAAAACCTCCTCCAAGTCTGAGCTGAATTCAAGGTGATTTGTGTGTTCTCAGCATGTGGAGTAGCAGAGGAGGAGGATCCCCACAATCGATACTGAACAAACCTTCCTTACAAAGGATGAGCCTCAAAGACATTAAAGCGTGTGGATGAAGGAAGTCTGCCACAGGGGGACAGATGTCGCATGATTCTCTCACACTAGGCACACAGGATAGGTAGATTTATTGGCGGCATAGACGACAGAGGTTGGGAGAGGTGGATTTATGGCTTAAGGTTATGGATGAAAGTTAGGAGGGACGGAAGGCTTCTGAAGATGGGCAGTCTTTACACAACGTGGCAGCTGTACAATGCCGCTGAACGGTCTCCTTGTAAGTAGTTGAGAGAGTGAACCTTACATTTTGCACATCTTACAACCAAATATGACACCCTTCTAAGGAAAGGGAGTGAAACAAGGCTAGGTGGTAGTGTGTGCAGACCTGGAGGCTGAGAATGCATGGCAAGGGGCTTCAGAGGGAGAGGCACTTGGAGGGAGTGTCTTGCTCCACAGGGTGCTTGTCCTTCCCACTGTGCCTATGCTGACAGGCAGTGTGTGAGCAGCTGATGGATCTGGACAGAGGATTCCCTCAGTCCCCAAGTCCCCGAGGAAAGCCACCACCAGTGACCTGTCACTGCCCTCCAGGAATCCGCCTGGTATAATGGTCTCCAGTTTAATTTCCTACCTGTGGCTCTCTCTGGTTGGCTCAGGCCGACTGAATGGCCTGCAAGGACACAGTAGCGCTAGGTAGATTCTGCAGAAGAGACAGAGCAACGTGTTTTTGAGGGAGGCCAGAGGGAAACCCTGCTCCCCCGGGACACCTGTAAGGCTGAAGCCCTCACTCACTCCTGGACCTGGGATTTCTGCAGCCTTTCCCCGCCACATAAAGCATGCTTTCCATGTGTCAGCTCTTCTGAGGGAGCTGGGAACAGGCATCGAGTTCTCGGGGGGGGGGGCTATTTTTAGGGTTCATCTGTTCTTCCTATTGCTCCTCTAGATTCCATATTCTCCCTCCTCCAGATCTTAAGAGCTAAAGATTCAAGTCATTCATCCTTCCCCTAGCTTGCAAGCTGTGCTGGCGCCCCCACCTCGCGGTACCACACCCTCTCTCTTGCCTCCTGGCCATGCTCACCGCCCCCCCTTGCTTCCCCAGCCCCACAGGCAGCAGGGGAAAGCAGGTTCTTTGTCTGACATCATCTTCCACTCCCCAGCCTGCTAAGAGTTACTCACTCAGGCAATCCCTGCTCCACCGGAGGAGACCGTCCAATTGCCAAGCAACCCACTGCTAGCCAATCAGGGAGCTCGGAGGTGATGTCATGGCGAGAGCCCAGCAGTGGTGCTGATGTTGAGAGAAGCCCAGGGTACCACTAATTGAGGGAGTGAGAAGAGAGCAGCTCTCTTCGGAAACCGGACTGCAGGTAAGTAGAACTCAGATGCGGATAATCGGAGGGCTTCTCAAACAAAAGAAAGAAACAAAACAGCAGCCAGAGAGGGGGAGAAGCGAAGGGGCTTGGTATCTATTGTGTTGCCTTTGGCACTCCGTCGATTAAACTTTGTCAAATCCTGAGGGAGAAGCGGGGTGAGGCAAAATGATGCCGCCTAAAGAGGGGTAAGGTGGGCTCTGGACATCGGTTTCGTTCCAAATGAGTGGGACATGTCGGAGGTTTATGTTGAATTATTTCTGCATAAAAGATGTTCTGCTTTTGAGAGAGGAAGGTTTGTTGGAGCTCAGCTTCCTCTGAGGCTGTTCCGAATGAAGACCCCAGTCTAGCTGAAGAAGCTCTGCTTTTGCCATTTTCATCTTTTTTTTTTCATTGTTGTTCTTGTTTTTTTGGCTCTGTCTTTTCTTTCTCCTCTACCTCCGTGCAGTCTTACTTTTTCTCTCTCCGCCTTAAGGATACAGTGAGATCATCCCCTCTTGCTTGCCCCGCCCCACCCTGAGGTCAACCTAATTCTAACTGGCTCCACCACTGGCTCTAAGGCAGAGAATGCAAGCTTGTAGGACCACACCCAGGTTCTCTGATCCTTGATCAGTTACAGTTAGCCCACCAACCCAGGGAGGAATTTTAGCATCTTTTCTCCCCATCCACGGATCCAGAGCTCTGATGTCCAGCACAGAGCTGTGTCCCCACGTGGCAGTGCTGTCTTTGTTTTATTTCTCCCAAGATCACAGGTATCTAGGAGCCCCACGGTTCTCAACCTGGACAGTTTGGGGGGATACTTCAGAGGACAGGTCAGACAGCCTTCGGTCGTCCTGTCTGAAGACCCCAGACAGGGATGATACCCTAGGTCCCAACACCAAGAGGACAGCGTATGGGACGACCTGGCAATGACCTGCTGGAGTTCTGAGGGGCAAAGGGTAGAGATGGAATGTGGTGGAATCTGTCTCCCCTGAGGCTGGGGCCCCTCAAGGAGGAGGGTTCTCCCTCAGGTGGGTGCTTGGGGGATGAGATCATGCACCAGATGTGGAAATATGACAGCAGTGGAGGGAAGCAAAGGCAAAGGGGGCAGGTCAGTGCACACCCAGAAGACAGTCGCGACCTCCCAGTCCCCTGCCCTTGTCTCTTGCTCCCTGCCTTGCAGATAGAGCTGTGTTCTCGGTCCCTTCCCCAGCTGCCCGGATCCCTCAACCTGGTCCCAGACTTCTTCTTTTCCCCATCTCCACCTAGTTACATCTGGAACAACTGGGAAGTGACTTGGGGGCTTTACCTGCTAGGGAGGTTCATCACAGAGCCTACTGCCTTGTGGAAAGTGAGATCCCTATCACTGATGGCATTCAGGGGAAACTGGATGGCCGTGCCACAGAGACATCCTGGACATCTCTGTATGGTTGTGGAGGTTAATTCAGACCAGGGCCGTTGAACCAAAGCTGAAACCTAACTAGTGGGTAACAAAATCTATTTTGTAGAATGTAACTGATATTTAAAAAAAAATAAAATTAGACAGCACAGAGTAGGAAAAAAAAACACACCTCGTATAATGGCTAGTGTTTCTTGTGCCTTTTTAGTTCTGTATTTTTGACTAGGTGTATATTTGTTTATATATGTGTGTGTTCTATTCAAATACACATGTATGCTCCTGGCCTGGTATTCATATGTTGGCTCACACATAAAATCTAGCTTTTATTGTGGATTCCAGTCAATAAATAGTTGAGAATCATTAGGCTAAGTGACTTTTGATTGTCTCTTCCAGCCCCAAACCTACACATTCATGGAAAATTTACTAGGCTGAACTTTTTTTTATTTAAAAATTTTAATTGTAGCAAAATGTAATCAGCACCAAAATTGGCTGTCTTCATTATTTTAAGTGAATAATAAATAATGTTTTCCATGCAATGTTTAGGTGTTTTTTTTTTTTGTTAGACAGAATTTCTCTGTAGTTTTGGAGGCTGTCTTGGAACTCACTCTGTAGACCAGGCTGGACTTGAACTCACAGAGTCTCCGCCAACAGTGCTGGGGTTTAAGGTGTGTGCCACCACCCAGCCTTCAGTGGACCTGTTATAGTCCCACTCCTTACCACTATTGCCCCATTGGCATACCTCACTCACTTTCCACTTTCGAATGTGTCTCCACCAGGCGCCTCCTAGCAAGGGACCTACTCATTATTTTCTGACTTATTTTACTTGGTATGCAGTTCTCCGGTTTCTATCCATATTGCAGATGGTGTGCCCCTGTTCCCAGGCACCAGATAAGTGACCCAAAGTTACAAGGAAATCTCAGTCTTGTTTAACCAGAAAGGCAATGCCATGTTCTGAAGGATTCCTAGAACTAGAGAATTTTGACCTTATAGCATGCACACTCAGAACATTGTTGAACAGACATACCACAACCGCACCCTTATTCACGGTTTTGCCTTCCTTTGTCTCAGCTACCCAAGATCCATTACATCCAAAAATACTAAATGGGAATTTCCAGGAAAAAAACAATTGAGGAATTTGAAGTAAATTTTTACCAATATAATGTTATTATTGCTTTATTTTTTAATTGCTGTTGTTGGTCTTTAATTGTGCCTTCTGTATAGATTCTATTTTATCAGAAATATATATATATATATATATATATATATATATATATATAAAAGTGAGATATGGTGTATTAGATAATTCAGCATTGTCTGTGGTTCTCGACATGCCAGGAACCTCTTGGGATGTATCTTTCACAGATAAGAAAGGAGGAGGGGAACTGGGAAGTGGGAGTGTCTTCCACTTAGGTTTGGACATTTAATAAATAACCATATTTGCTTTTTAGGAGGGAACTGGGTTGGCTGATGCTTAATCAAAAAGGATGAAGTTGTAGGGATGTGGTTCAGAGGTAGAGTGCTGTGAACCAGGCACAAGGTCCTAGGTTTAGTTGCTAGTGTTTAATACAAAACAAAACAAAACCGAGCATCAGAGACTATGAACAGATACAGAGAATAAGATGGTTGAACAACAAAGGCAGACTATGGGACAAGGAAAACAGAGCAAGTGGGAGAAGGTAAGGAGAGGGAATGGTCTCTGCACCAAGCCAGCCATGTAGAGAGAAGGGGAAAACCCAAACTTACCTGTGGTCTTGATTTTAAACACCTGGATACCGAATCATCAAGATCATCACCAAAGAGAACCTGGTTTTATTTTTCTCCCTGAAACACAAAGATCCTGTCTTTGTGTCCCACTTGGCCAGGACTTCAAGATCCAGTCCCCCAGACAATCCACAGAGACTCAGCACTCTCTCCCACACCCTTCTGTGCCAGGTCCTTCCTTGTGGAGGCTGTCACAAGTCAGGCCAGTCACACCCAGGCTTCTGCCCCTTTGGGTCTGTCTCTTTTCTCTGCTCCTTCCCAATCCACTATTGTCCACACGGTCAGGCAGTAGGACCCTGTGGGAGGGGACTTTGGAAGAGACTCCTGGGTCTGACTCTGCTGAATGAGGAGGCAATGTGCCTGTGTAGGAGTATGGTGGGAGAGATAGAGGGGGAGATGGGGAGGGACATATGTGTGTGGGTGCGTGCATAGATCTCTATGGCTTCCTTCTTCCTGTTGGGTCTAGAATGTAAAAGTCTAAATTCTAAAAACAAAAAACAACCCCCACCCCAAAACCAAAATCAAATGCTTTTTTAAAAATGGCAGGGAAGGGTATTTTCTTCTTTGCTCGTTCCTCGCCCCTCCCCCGGATGATCATCTTGTAAATGGCTGTCTGGTGTCTTTATTGCAGGATTCAAGGAGGGTAAAATGATTCTAAGTATGTGATAAACTTGGGGTGGGGGTGGGGTAGAAAAACCCCAGAGGGAAGTTCTGAGAGGAGGAAGGAAAGTGGTAGCCTTCAGGAGTGAAGAGTCTCTGTTCCTTATGTGCAAAGTTAATGCCATGTGACCCTGTGTACAAAGGGTGTATATAGATACCCACTGTGTACAAAGGGTGCGTATAGATACCCACTGTGTACAAAGGGTGTGTATGGATGCACACTGTGTACAGAGGAGTGTGTATAGATACACACTGTGTACAGAGGAGTGTGTAGAGACCCACACTGTGTACAAAGGGTGTGTATAGATACCCACTGTGTACAAAGGGGTGTGAATGGGTACACACTGTGTACAAAGGGGTGTGTATGGATGCACACTGTACAAAGGGGTGTGAATGAATACACACTGTGTACAAAAGGGTGTGTATGGCTGTGCACTGTGTACAAAGGGGTGTGTATGGCTGTGCACTGTATACAAAGGGGTGTGAATGGCTACACACTGTGTACAAAGGGGTGTGTATGGATGCACACTGTACAAAGGGGTGTGAATGAATACACACTGTGTACAAAGGGTGTATATGGCTGTACACTGTGTACAAAGGGGTGTGAATGGGTACATACTGGGTACAAAGGCGTATGTATTGATGAATGCTCTGTAACACCTGCATTGCTGCTGTTAGGAATGAGGACATGCGTGTTGCTCCCTGCACAGGTGCCTGCAAGTGTCCTTGACTCCTGGGCCTTAACATGTGTCTGGGCCATACTCCCAGCATTCCAGCTTGCAGGCCTGAATGGAAACTCCTGCCCTGGACTTGACTTCTGGCAGTGATTTCTCTGCATGTATTGAACTGGGAATAAAAATAGCCCAAGATATCCCTTTACAGCGCATTATTTGGGACTGTACATTTTCTGGCTGTGGTTCCCCATCCCCATCTTGCCTCTCAGAAGGGCTGCGAGAGCTCTCGAGGCCTTTGCAGACTCAGGTTTCCAGGCTTCTGCTGTAAACTGGGCAAATGTCCTGGAAGCCATCTGAGACTTCCTCTGACATCTGCTATGCTATGCACTCTCTAGGAGTTCTTGACCCATGAGCCTGGCAGCGCTTCCCACCAGAGCCTTTAAAAGCCCTCAACGGGTGATTCACCAGTGACAGTCTCCAAAGCCAGTCACTCATACTGTGTTCTGTCTACCAGGTCCCTTCTGCATGGCCTACTTGTCTATGCTTGGTGGTGCTTTCACCCTGTCTCCCTAAGGAATCAGGCTTTGCACGAATCTGCCAGAGGCCAGCAGTGCCCCTGTAGAACTCCCAGAGGTCCCACCACTCAGTTTCCCTCCAGCACCAAACAATCTCTGGTCATTCTGGTACCTAAGAAAGAGCTTGGCACAGCGTTAAATATTCAATAAATAGTGTGGAAAGAATGAAAACCACGTTCGTGAAAAAAATAAATGATCTCCTTTTGATTTTTAAGTACAAATAAAACACACAATGACAATCAGAGCCTTGGGACAGCAGGAAGTAAACAAGGAACCACAAGGTTCCTCTGTGGGAGCATGACTTCAGCCCAAAGTGAAGCTACATGAAGCCTCTATGGCAGTGCATGGAATCAGGACGTAGAAGAGTGTCAGCCTGAAATGGCCTCTCCTGCACTCTTGTGGTTAGAGGAGCTAGGCTAGAATTCATTACACCCACGCCCACGAAGTTCCCATCTTGAATGGGCGCCAGAATTCCTATATTTGTCTTCTAGAATCCTTGCCAGAGACAGCTCTATTTAAACCACTTGGACACGCATTAACTGCTGATCCCTCAGAAACAGCCCATGTGGGTTTCTCTAAACAGTCCAGTAGCAATAGCCAGGGATTTATCACAGCAACAAAGTACTTATCCACTCTGCCCCCTGGGTGGGCAGTTCGAGACACTCCAGGGTTGGACATATGCAGGGTAAGCGGCCACATCTCTCTGGAGCACTCAGCACACTGCTGTGGTTCCAGGTCACTAGCTGATCCCAGAAAGCCTAGAGCCTTGGTGCCGCCACAATATCCTACAACGGTGTCCCTTCTAGGAACCCATTTCTACACTGAGGGCAGCTCTGTCCAGTGTGGGCTGTTGTCCCATTCAAGAAGGCAAAAGGGGCCCAGGACAAAGGTGGAAAGGCTCACACACTGGACCCCAGGACCTTACATTCTGGTTCTTCCTCTACCAACAGCTCACCGCGTAACCTCAAGATCCCTTGTCCCCAGTGAACCCAGGATTGACATCTTGGGCAGAGTCAGTCTGGGTAGTCAAGTGCAACACAGTATCTTGGGCCAACCTAGCTTCTTCTCACCAAACCCTTCTCATCTAGCTGTCACTAGGAGGTCTCAGACGCCCCTCATGGGGAGCTATCAGCCTTGCAATTGCTTGTTTACCTGGTTTCTGGTATCATGAGAAGGACTTCATCTATCCACTTTATCTATCTTTTCATTTTTCTTCCAGCTAGAAGGTTCCTCTCCAGTCCTCAGCCTTGGCTCTGCCTCTTCACCATCAACCACACCCACTTAATTTGCTTCATGTGTTGTGTCTAATTGTGTTCTTGGTTGCCTTGTTGCTTGGGTGCTCACAGATTTACTCTATAAAGATGTTAGTGTTTTAATCCAACAGCAGAAAAGTGAGATTATTTGTGTTTCCATACACAGTTACTTAGATACTGGCATTGTGTGGGGATCAGTTTATAATTGGGGCAGTAGCATTGGGTGTGACTCCAGAGTGTGACTTGGTCTAGGCAGGTCCCCAATACTCTGACCTTGGCCATGGCTTCCAGTCACCCCTCCTAGTCTTGTCCCTAAGTTGATATGACCAGACACACCTCTTAGCCATAATGTTAGATTCTAAAAACATGGTGTGAAGCCAGTTTCCTGCTGTTCCTTAGGGGCTGTTGAAGGGCTGGGATTGGCCTCTGCCTTAACAGCAAGAATGGGAAGAGGCTTGGGATGGGCCTGGGGGGTGCTTAGCTTTGGGGCTGCCTTCTGATGCTCAAATGCCTGATGTCATGGTTAATGACTCTTCCTGATAGGTGAGCTCTGCCTCGCCCCTCTGCTGGCCACCATTGCCTCTTCCTCCTGCCTCCATGCCTTCTAGCATTCTGTCACTCTGTCACCTCCCCTGATCCCTGCCCTGGTCTTTCACTGGCTCTCCAACATTCTTTGTGTTCCAATGACTCATAGCCCAGGTTTTCCCATATGGAAAGTACGTGTGTACATACTTGGAAAAAATTAATTCCCTCCCATCTCTATGTTAGACTGGCCTTTTCTGTGTCCTTGGGACCACGAGGGACAAGTAGCAGAAGTCTTGCTCTTTCATTTGTCACCAGGGAAGAGTTTATAATTCAGAAGCTCTGGGTCTGGACCCAGGCGGATCCCTTTAGAGCTCTGTGACCCTGGGCAGGTGTCTTAACGTCTGAGCTGCAGGTTCTTCCTCTGATTCCAAAGATGATTGCATCCGCCTTGTTGGTACAACTTTGGCTCATGTGAGGATCAACTGGGAGAAAATTTACAGTGTTTTATGTGTCTAGGGTCTTGTCACTTCAGCTCAAACCAAGAACAAGCCCCCACATGACTGCATCTGCTCATCCCTCTTCTTTCTTGGATGGGTGTTTTCTTCCTCTTCTCCCTGTTCCCACCTCCCCTTCTGACCTATTGATCAAGGTCCTAGATCTCTGCCTACCCCGGCCAACATTTCTCATCTGGTCAATCTCCTCTTCAATCACTCTGAACCTGAATGAATGCTGGGCTCATGACCAAGGACTTTGTCCCCAGGCACTAGGCCTGTCTCCATATTCAGGGACTCACTGGTACCATCAGGACCAGCCTGACACTATAGAGAAAGGCCTATTGTGTTGGCAGAAGAAAGCTTTGGCAAGGCCTTTGGCTGGAAAATGGACAACAGAGTCTTCTAAGGGCAGCTGGGTTTTGCTTCAAATCTGTGCTCGATTACTCTCTCTCAGTCTTGACAAACAGGGCTGGGGAGAGCCACCCTGATACAGTGGGCAGAGGAAGGGTGTTTCCTGGTTGCTGGGTGCCAGGTGCCGGGTTCTGGGTGCTGGGAAGAGTTTGTCCCATTTCACAAGTGCAAGTCTGTGCAGAATAAAGACTGTGAGCACAAGGTTTAGGTGTGCAAAGTGACAGGGGAGGATGGCACTTGTCATCAACTCTGCAGCTGTCTGGTTTTGAGGCTGGAACTGGACCCACTACCCCACCCCACCCCCAGGACCTCCTGTCTATGTGGGCCTTAATCCCTAGAAGGGGGATAGACTCACTACCTAAATAGAAGGATTTCAAGTCCCTGTGTCTCCTGAGGATGAAGGGATATAGTATTAATCTTAGTCTCTTGGCTCATATCACTCTGCCCTGGCACAGTAACCATCAAAGGTGGTCAAATACCAAGCAGTCTCCATGCCAAGCACTCATCACTGGTCCTCAGTGGAGCCCTGTTCCCTCTCATCTCCCAGGTACTCCCAGGCAGTTACCCTGCACAGGGAGACAGATAAATACCCCTGAGAGGTGACGTTGGGGCAACCCATATTTACAAGCCTCGAGTCAGTTGTGAAGGGATCCTTGGTGTGTGAACTCAATCTGCCTGGGCAGATGTGGAGGAAATGGGGGGGGGGAGTGAAAGCTGGAGAGGGGAGACGGAGGTCATAGCAGATACAGTATCCCCAAGATTCCCTTGGTGCTTAAAAGGGCGGTCTTTATGGCAAGAGCCCGTCAATTGAACTGGTCTCTCTTTTTCAGGGTTGGGATCGTGTTCTGAGGTGGCAATAGACATTTGCTGTGACTTTTGGTCAACACAATCACCAGATTCCAGCCACCATGACCCTCGCAGGTAGGTACATGCATCGCTCGGTGATGGACACTATAGTGCAAGCCATTTGTCTGTCGGCCTGCCTGTCTGCCTGTCTGTCTCTGTGTGTGTGTTCCTGTGTCCTGAGATGCATGTGTATATGTGACACTTTTGCGCATGGCATATATGTGTGTCCACAGGCGTGTAGAGGCCAGGGAACAATGCCAGGTGTCATTTCTCAGGATCCATTCATCTTGCTGTGTTTAGAAAGGCTCTTTCATTGGCCTGACACTTGTTGATATGGATAAACTGACTGGCCAGCGCGTGCCAGGGGTCTTCTTGTTCCTGCCTCCCAGTGGCTTTTACATGGGAGTGTCAGAAATCAAAACTTGGACTCGCAAGGCAAGCGTTTTGCCAGCTCCCCAGCCGCTTTCTCTGTGCATGAGCTCCTACAGATGCATAGGAAGAGAGGGTGGCGAGGCAGAGGCAAAGTCATTTCTGGGCATCGAGTGGGATCCCAGCTAAATTTTCTTCCTCATTTGCTCATTTGCATATTATTTAAAATGTTAAAATAATATCTTTATCATAGTGTTGAAACTAGGCTTTCAGGTTTTTAAGAGAAAATGAGCACCAGCATATGGTGGGGTTTGTTCTCAGGGGTTCTCGCATGTTGTGCATAAAACAGGGTTCAGTGGGGAAGGCTGGCAGGGGCTACCATGATGACCTGTGACCTCCAGAGAGACTTCTGCTGTCAGCCACTGTGGACATTTTTCCTCTGTGGACGGCCACTCCCCTGGTTTGATTCCTGTGCTGGGAAGTTGTAAGGAGACTGTCAATCTGACTTCCTCTAGAGAAGGCCTGGACCCCAAAGAGAACAGGAAGTCCCCTCTATTAACTGCTTGGCCCTTTAGGAAGCCATGCCAAATACTTTCAGCAGAATGAAGAGTCAAGGACCTGGTCTGTCCCTGGGTGGAAGTAGGAGATGGCGATGGGGACCAGGGTGGGGACACTGGCCCCTGGGGTCTTTTCTAGAGGGTACTTTGCATTTGGTATTGACAGAAGAATGGGGCCAGCTGTGTGAATTGGAAGGCCAATTTCAAGCCTGAGGGGTACTTTGGAGCCAGAAAGCCTGGGCTGACTCATGGAAGCGCTGGTTTCTAGGAACTCATCTTCACTGGTTTGCTCACTCGTAGCCTACAAGGAGAAGATGAAGGAGCTCCCGCTGGTGTCTCTGTTCTGCTCCTGCTTCCTGTCTGATTCCCTGAATAAATCATCCTACAAATATGAAGGTGAGCGGGGGTTCGGCTGGGAAAGGGAAGGGCAGAGGCTTCTGTGTCCTGTGTTTGTGGGTGCCCCCCATTGACCCTTCCATCTCGTAAAACTGTCCTGGTCATAGTGTGTCTTCTTTCCCAGAGCCTGAGGGGGTCCAAGGCCAGGGGGTGTGGCCTGGGGTGCCAGGTAGCAGCCAGGGGTCTGGATTGGGCCCTCTGGAAGCACTTGCTCTTATGGTCCCTTTTGCACACGCCTTGAATGAATTGATGCCACAGAGGTTGCAAGGACAAGCATAAAGACACAGAACAGAAAAGAAAAATTGGTGTGCTCAGCGGGACTTCCAGGGACAGACAGAGATGTTCCCAACAGCCCCGAGGTGGAAAGAGCACTTCCTGCCTGGTGACAGTAGCGATGTCAGAGTCCCCATACCCTGTCACAGAGTACTGAATGGCCACACTCTCACAAGGAGTGGCCAGGAGTCAGTCAGGTCATCTCTTTGTTTCCAGTTGCAAGGAAGGGGTTGGGTTTGTTCCATCAATGAGAAAGGTGGTGTTTGGATGACCTGAGATCATTTTTTCCATTTAGGCTGGTGTGGGAGACAGTGTAGGAGAAAAGGTCAAAGCCAGCGGAAAGGCAGTGCTGACTGGAGAGAAAGAAGAGAACAGGGTAGGCGGGAGCCAGGGGAGAGGTCCACAGGCCATCAAAGGGACCAGGGCAAGGAGGGACTGGGGGTGGGTGGTGGGTGAAATGAGCTGATGTCTGTCACCAGTGAGGAACGGCAACCGCTGGCCTTCCTGCAGCCCCTGGGATCCTTGCCCAGGGATCCCCAAACCTTACTCTGGCAAAGTCACTGGCCTTAGGGTCCGGTGTTCAGGATCTCCCAAAACCTAGTTGTTGGTGTGCCTTGGGACCCCAGCTTCCCTGTGTCTGTGTGCATGTGTGCATGCTCGTCGGGTCCCCAGTTGCTCCTCGGCAGATAAGCAGCCCCAATTCTGCCCTCTATAGCAGATACAGTGGACCTGAACTGGTGTGTCATCTCTGACATGGAAGTCATTGAGCTGAACAAGTGCACCTCGGGCCAGTCCTTTGAAGTCATCCTGAAGCCACCATCCTTCGACGGGGTGCCGGAATTTAATGCCTCCCTCCCCCGACGGCGAGACCCATCACTAGAAGAGATTCAGAAGAAACTAGAAGCGGCGGAGGAGCGAAGGAAGGTTAGCGCAAATCTTTTTTATCTTGCTTCCTTTCACCCCAGTGTGAGCAGGGAGGAGGAGCGACGCAGTGTCTCTGAGGTGGGTAAGGACGGACAGTGAACCTGAGAATGTTTAGACAGCACATCCCGAATGCTGGGCGTAGGCTGAGACACTTGTACCCTGAAGGAGACAAGACCATGAATGTGCACTGGGTGAGCTTACAGTTTGCTTAGTGGCTTGGGTGTCACATTCCTCTCACAGCTGACCTTGTATTCAACTTCTTTGTTTCCTGTTGATTCTCAAGGCTCAACTGAGATGCCATCTTATCATGAGTGTTTTTTTCACCTTTTAAGAAAAAAAGTTATCCATTGAGTTCTGCGGCCCCTCCCTTTACCTCCAAGGCATTTATCACAGGCAGGGCTGGGTTTCAGTTATTTATAAGAAGCATATTTATGTCTACTAGGCTATTTGCTCCCTTCCTGGGGTGTCTGGAGCTATGAATGACTTGAGGTTAATATAAGATTACTTAGCATTTGTAAATGAATGAATGAATGGGTGAAAGAACAAATAACAAAAAATGAGAGAAAAGATTCTGAAGCTATTTAGAAAAGGGCTAAGAAAGTCCAAGATGATGGAAAGCTTTGCAGGTGGTCCCAAGGCATTGCTTCCTGTTCCTGGGCTAGAGGACCAGGTTCAGGGATGGATCTCATTTGGGTGTGGCACTGTTCAGCCCTATGGGAGAAATCCACCCTAAAGCGTCTTTCTCTTTCTTGGGCTCCCCTAGTACCAGGAAGCGGAGCTCCTGAAACACCTAGCAGAGAAACGGGAGCACGAGCGAGAGGTTATCCAGAAAGCCATCGAGGAAAACAACAACTTCATCAAGATGGCAAAAGAGAAGCTGGCCCAGAAGATGGAATCCAATAAGGAGAATCGGGAGGCTCACCTGGCCGCCATGTTGGAGCGGCTGCAAGAGAAGGTAAGCGATCCTGGATTGGCAGGAGGGTCCTTGGAAGGCAAGTACACGTGACCTACATCACTCTGCAGGAAGCAGCCTCTGCAAGATGGAAATGTTTCCATCAGGCAGGGTCCTCGTCGTTCTAGGAGTAGGATTCGGGAAGTCACAGGCAAGAAACATACACCATTCCTTGGGTGTCCTCAGGGGGGATTTCCTAGGGTTTTAAAACTGGTGTTTATGACTGTCTCAGGAGCTTGCTGGCACCCTACTTTTCTAGAGAAAGCCTGTCTAGTGCAAGTATCTACGGAGGGACCTATGTCTGCACATTTCTGACTTCATCCTTGAATGGGCAGATTTGGCTTTATGAAAGATGCTTACTTGAGCATGGCTCTGAGCCAGGGGCACAAAAAGCTTGGTTGCCAGTGACACAGGAAAGAGGATTCTCCCCAGAGCTCTTGATAAGGGCCAGAGAACAGTCGGTTTTCCCCAATAGTCTGCCTTTGTCAATAACCAAAGTGTCACCTGCATCCGAGGTGTGAGAGACTGGGGTTGGTCCTCCGTGTCTTTCTCTGGAAGACATGCTGGCCTCATTCTCTGAATCCCAGGCTGCCTCAGTCTCTCCTGCAGCTCCTGGGAAGCTTTAGCTCTGTGTTTTATTTCCAGGAGCCGCCTGCTGCGCGGTGACTCCAGGGACCGATCGGTGGCCTCGTCCCATGGTGAGCAGCGTGGTCCTTATTCCTTCCCGCCTACCCACCTAGAACCTCAGGCCCTTGGCAACATTTACTAGAAAAGATCTGGCTTCATCCAGGAATGTGAGCTGCCCAGGTTCTGGAGTTGGCCAGCAGGTGGCAGCCCCATGCTCTGCCAGTCAATTCCTCAAGAGACAGCAAGACTTCCCTTCTTTCGGGAGGGACACAGTCTGGGTCTGACTTAGGGCTGTTGCGGTTAATGAGAGATACCGTAGGAAAACCTAACAGCGCCTTTTCTTTCTCATACCGTGTCTCACGTATCCAAGGCTGGCTTCAAACTAGCTATGTAGGTAGCTGAGGATAGCCTGGAAATTCTGATCTTCTTGCCTCCATCTCCCAAGGGCGGGGACTCCATGTGTGTGCCACCAAGCCTGTTTTATGGAGTGTTGGGAGTTAAACCCAGGTCTATGTGTTTGCAAAGGTAGGCACTCTACCAACTGAGCCACAGCTCCAGCCAGCCCCAAGACAAATTCTTGACGAAACTGAAGTTTGGATGGGAGAGTTATAAGCTTACAGACCCAATCAAAGCAAGTTACAAAACTAGATTGTATTAGAGTTTGTTTATAAAACTCCTTAATTTTTATTGCAACGCGGTCATCACAAGTCTATGAGGTAAGCAGGATAGGCGTCATTCTTAGTTCAGATGAGGAAGCCATTCCTGAGGTCAGATGATTCACTGAGATGCATACAGCACACCAACAGTAGCGTTGGCCTCGGCCCCTTGTCAGCTACAAGTAGCTGCTTTCTTGCCTGTCTCGGAGAGATTATCCTAGTTTTGCCTCACAAGCTTGCAACAGCAAGGGGTTCTTTGGAGACCACGCAAGCAGAGGCCAGAAACCTAGGGCTCTGCATAGCAACCCCCTTGGAAACAGAGGTGGAGCTGGAGGTGGAGACAAGGCTGTCTGAGGAACGACAGCTGTGTACTGCAAGAAGATGCTAAGAGTTAAGATGCTAGATGAGACATTTGACAGGACATCTTTCCTCTGGGACCTTGGTCCCCACTTGTAATTACTCACAGGAGGAAGCAGGAGGCAAGGTTGAGAGCTAAGCATGGGGTTTCCCACTACACCTCTCAGTTCACGGACCAGGGATACCTTCAGCATCAACAACGCTGTCTCTGTGTGGGTATTATGACCAGAATTCCTAGGCATTAAACATCCAGTCCAGACTTACTACCTGGCTCTCTAGAGGCAAAGTCTGAGGAATGTGTGGGCTTCAGGTCATGTGATGCACATGAGAGTTTGAAACCGGACCTACTGCCTCTTGCTTTCAGCCTGTGGAAATTTTTAAGACCTCTAGAGGGATACACTCGTAGGTGAAGATGTATCCTAGGAACCTTAGTGGCCTTAGTGGGTCTATTACATGTTATTCTGCCATCCAGATGTGGTAATACCAGATCACTGAGCAAGGACCCAAATATTTGTCTACTGAGCTGGGACGATGTGGAGGGCAGGTGTGGCGTGGTCCCATGAGTAGACACTTGTCAGAGTTTGGGAGGGGAACCGGCTGTGCGTCCTCATCCCCATAGGAAAGATCCAAGAACTTGACGCCTGGTTAGATAAAACAGTCAGCTAAGGCCACACAGCTGTCTGGGGACAGCAAGGCAGAGCTTGTCTTTTGGCCGAACTCTGCAGGTCCCACAGCTGGCTGGGGATGGGATGGGAGGGCAAATCTAGTCTTTTGGCTAGATTTTGTTATGAAACAAATGAAGGCTGTCTCCCAACACGTGTAAAGGAGTCTGTTGTCTGGCTGGAGTCAAGCACTATTTCCCAACAGTTCTCCGTCAGTATGTAACCCGAGAGTCCACCTTCAGTTAGTAGTCTAAGACAACGCCAAAGAGAGGCGAGAGGAATAACGCATCTGTGATGTGTCAGGGATGCTGGCCACGGGCTGATTCTTTTCCCATTCCCCCGAAACTGGCTGTTCCAAGTGGCTCCTTATATTTAGTCAAGTCAAGTGGCCATTTCAAGTGCCAGAGTGACCAGTGGAAGTAGAAAGGGCCTACGTACGGAGTCATACATGATATGGGGTCTCACTGGTCCATAGGCTCTGTGTACTTGTAGGCGTACACACCTGTGTCTTGCATCTTACTTGCCTCCTTCCACCCCTCTCAGGATGGCTTCGCCGACAGCTCTGCTCTGCTTGTGGTTACCAACCTTTGCTTTCCCGTTCTCTTGCCCTCTAACCTCCCCTGGCAGCCTTGTGTGACCTGCCCTTGTCCCTCCCTTCCTTCCTAGGACAAGCACGCAGAGGAGGTGCGGAAGAACAAGGAGCTGAAGGAAGAGGCCTCAAGGTAAAGCCCAGAGGCCAAGGAAGCTTCCAGGACAGCCGGACGGCTCCCACAGCAACCTGGTTCCAGCAGCCTCTGCTGCTGGCTGCTCTCCCAGCACTGGGGTTTGGGGGGAGGGGGGTGGCCAAGGGGCGTTTCCTCTGCTTTTGGTGTTTGTATATGTAAAGATTGACCAGTGAAGCCATCCTATTTGTTTCTGGGGAACAATGACGGGGTGGGAGAGGGGACAGAAGGAGAGAGTGTCGAAAAGGAGGTAGAGATGAGCCCATGGACATTGTGACACTGTCCACTGACTGAAGACTTGGGCCAAGGCCCCCGCTTTTCACGGCTCTGCCTGGACACCAGCCTCCAGGTTCTGAGTGGAGAGAAGATGAGAACCGAGGCGGAATTTCAGAGTGAAGGGCGGAGTCCTGGTGGGGTAATGGCTGCAGGGCCAGCAGGACAAGCCCATCTGGATGGAGTGAGACCTGCCCTTCAGTGGGTGGTATAAGGTCTGTGTGTGTGTGTGTTAATTGTCATCTTTTGATCATCATGACCAATGAAACATTTACTTCAAGTCTCCAGCTCTTTATTTCCTGAATTTGCTCTTTGCAAATGGGTGGAATGTTCTAGAAATTTGGATTCCCCCCTATCTGATGGCAGGTGTCTTCGATTTTTTTTCCATCTAAATATCCGATGCACTGAGTGAGGAGGGTTAGTTCAAGTTAGACATTGGAATTATTAGAAGTTTTCTTTTTCTCTTTCCTTTTAAACCCATTTTGTGGGCTGTTCCTTAGTGATGGAGTGCATTGGAGTGATGAGAAAAGAAACGGCGCCTTTCTTAGCTACCGACTAACATCCTACTATAGTCCAAAGGATTCACTGTACGAAGAGAAATCTTAGCCCGTGCAAGCTGCTCTAGCAAAATACCTTAGGCAGGGCAATATGTAAACAGCAGAAACTTACTGCTTACAGTTCCTGAGGTGGGAAGGCGGAGAGTAATGTGGCTGGTGAAAAGCTACTACTTTCTGCTGAGAAAATACATGGTGCCTCCTTGCTGTGTCCTCTTGTGGTGAAGGAGTGAAAGGGCTCCATGCAGCTTCTTCTAGAAGCTTCCCATTCATGAGGGAAAACCCTGACCCAATCCTCTCCTAAAGGCTCCATTGCTTGATATCATTTATTTGGGTATGATGTTTTAACTTTATCATTATTTGGGGACAGCAGCATTCAGACATAGCAGAAGCCCTCACCAAGGACTTGACTTGAAATTCCAGACAGATCACAGAACACCAGTGAGGAAAGGTACTGTCTATTAGAAGAAAAGCAGAAGGCCATGTTCTCTAGGACACTGGACCAAACTGCAGGGGACCCTTCTGACTATCTTCTGAAAATAGGAATGGGGTAGAGTCTGTATGAACCAGATCCCAGTGTATCTCCACACCTTGCCTTCTACCCTGTGTGGCTTTGTTCAGCCTTGCAAATAAACTCTTTAGTGTCGCCTTAATATTCTCTTGGCAGTGCTGTTATAAGTGAGCTTCAAATTAGGGTAGAATAACCGGTGGCTCAAAGGTGGTGGTGATGATGGAGATGGTTGGTGATGGTGGTGGTGGTGAAGGTGATGGTGATGATGGTGGTGATGATGGAGATGGTGATGATGGTAGTGGTAATGGTGGTAGTAAAAGTGATAGTGGTGATGGTGGTCATAGTGATGGTGGTGGTGATGGTGGTGATGATAATGGTGATGAAGATGGTGGTGATGAAGATGGTGGTGATGAAGATGGTGGTGGTGATGGTGATGGTGGTGATGAAGATGGCGGTGATGAAGATGGTGGTGATGAAGATGGTGGTGATGATGATGGTGATGATGAAGATGGTAGTGGTGATGATGGTGGTGATGATGATGGTGATGATGAAGATGGTAGTGGTGATGATGGTGGTGATGATGATGGTGATGATGAAGATGGTAGTGGTGATGATGGTGGTGATGATGATGGTGATGATGAAGATGGTAGTGGTGGTGATGGTGGTGATGATGATGGTAGTGATGAAGATGGTGGTGGTGATGATGGTGATGAAGATGGTGGTGGTGATGGTGATAATAATGATGGTGGTGGTGATGGTGGTGATGATGATAGTGGTGATGAAGATGGTGATGGTGATGATGATTGTGGTGGTGATGGTGATGATGGTGGTGATGGTGGTGATGATGTTGCTCTCAGCTCATTCTTTTAGACAACACCTATTAGCTGCCTTTTTTTTCTAGACTTTCACATGTTTTTGATCTTATTCAATCTTTGTACCAACTGTGGGAGAGAGTTGCTGCTGTCATCCCATTTTTCAGACAAAGAAAGTGAGGCAAAGAAAGAATAAGTCGCTTGCCCGAATCCCCACACATAGTAAGTGGGAGAAGAGCGCTTGAATTTGCATCTTGTTCCTAATGCCTGTATTTGCAGCCACCCACAGTATCCCTTTCTGGCGCATCTAAACTAGGCTGCCAGTCTCCAGGCAGGGTTTCTCAGACTGAGCTGTGACTCACTGGACAGTGAGACCAACTTTGTGGTCCCACTCAGTCTTCTTTTTCTCTCTTTCCCCTTCTGTCATGCTGGGAAGGAAGAGCCATGGGAACAGAGGGAAAATTATTTTCTGCTCAGAATTGACATAAAATTTTTTTTAAAAAAAAATAAAGAATAAACACTGTGAACAGATGCTCAGAGGGCAAATTCTCAGAGAAAGAATCATTCCTTATAGCAAGGGATTCTTATAGGAAAGGATCCTTACAGGAAGAGATCCTTGTAGCAAAGAATCCTTGTAGGAAGGGATTTTTACAGAAACTGCTCCTTATAGGAAGGGATTTTTGTAGGAAGAGATCCTTACAGGGAGGGATCCTTGGGGTAAGGGATCATTAAAGGGAAGGATTCTACAGGAAGGGATTCTCCCTTTTTTATTATAGTAGTTTTTATAACTCCATTTGTCTTTCTCAAGGCTGGTCATTTGAATGAAGTACCAGGGGTCTTGGGAGTTAGGCTTTATTTAGGGCAGAAGGCATCACAAATCACTGTTTCAGCCTCTAAGCAGTTAATGTCTCACTGTTTGAATATTTTGGTATTTTTCCTTTTATTTTTGCTTTTTGGTGTCCCTTCCTTCCTTCCTCCTTTCCCTCCCCCTTTCTTATTGGTAGGACAGAAAATGACACATCAAAATTAATTTCAGCAAATTGAGGTATGTTTTCCTGGAAACTGTCAATTTTTATTTTGTGGCTATATTTCCAGGGCATAGCACAGAACCCATTTCCTCCTGAGGGTGACAATCAAAACCCTCTAATAGGTGCTGCTTTGGAATGAGGTTAAAGACAGGGCTAGGCTGTCCAGGCTGCAGATCCAAGGGCTTTAGGAATCTGTTGTGAATGCCATTGTGGAAGACTGTGGCCATGACACCAGATTGAACTTCTTCTGGGCAAATAAAGACAAGAGAATAGTCTTGAGGGTCTCATTTCACAAATTGACTCCATCAGCATCTTCATCCTCCTCTGTGGACCCAAGGCCACAATTAGTTAGCTAATGTCACCTATTAGACATGACCAGGCTTATGAATCTTTGTGTCTCCAACAGTGGGCATTTGACTAGGGTGGAAATAGGAACATCAAGGTGACCTAAAGATAGGTGACCTGGGACAGCTTCCTTTGTGTAGCCCTTTTCTTAAGCCCCGTGTAGAAGACAGAGATTGGAGATGGCTGATAGCCTTGGAGGACGGCTCAGTTGCTGGATATGCAAACATGAGACCTGAGTTTGGATTCCTAATACCCATGTAGAAGCTGGGCATGGTGCAGTGCTGGAGAGTTGGAGAAAGGAAGATCCCAGAGGCTGGCTGGCTGGCCAGTCTAGCTAAACTGGTGTAGTCACAGGTTCAATTGAGACTCTGCCTCAAAAAGTAAGGTGGGAACCAGGCGGTGGTGGCGCACACCTTTACTCCCAGCACTTGGGAGGCAGAGGCAGGTGGATCTCTGTGAGTTCAAGGCCAGTCTGGTCTGTAGAGCGAGTTCCAGGACAACCAAGGATCCAGAGAAACCCTCTCTCTCCCCCCAAAAAACAAGTAAGGTGGGGAACAATGAAGAATGATACTTGACATTGACCTCTGGTCTCCAACATACACATGTACACATTTGCCCCAACATGAACACATGCACAGAGGGTTGGAGGTGACTGATCTGGATTAAGCAGGAGGCTAAAGTCCCTCTCCAGGACAGCCTGTGTCTTCACCAGTCCTCAGCCCTAGACAGGAAGGACTGAGCACACTACTGATGTGTGCAACGTGGGACATCTTCCAAGTCCAGGACACCGGTAAGCAGTTCTTGCAATAAAAGTTGTTACCAGCCCAATGTTGCAGGAGGAGCTGGAGCAGGAGGATGAGTCTGTGAGGGACATGTGATTCTGAGGTCCTCGTCAGTGACTTTCTGTGGGAAGTGCTCCATAATTCGGAAGCAGCAATTCGGGTTAAGGCAAGGAGAGGACATGGTGCTTTCTTTGACTGAATGGAGGCTAAGAATGACAGATGAACACTCAGGGGCATCCCATTCGACTCCCAAATATAAATTAGCAACCTGTTGATGGTCATCTAGCGTCAAGGCCAAATTATTGCACATAGAAACAGTTTTCCCAGAGATTATCTAGGAAGCTGTGTATCTTGCTCAATACACAGCCCTCCTCTGGTCAAACTTCACTGAATACTGAAACCTGAAAATATGGAAGAAAAACACTAAGGGAATAGACAGAGTTCAACTAGGCTTGAGTAGGAGTTGGGTGGAGACAGTTTCCAGGGCATTCTGGGGATGGCCCCAGAGCAATAGCAGAGAGAAACGTGGAAAGAGACAGATACCCCATGTTCAAGGGACCACAGCCCCTCATCCTGTACATAATTGACAAGTCTAGAGGACTAAGGACCGAGCATAGCCCACACCCACAGCACATCTTCTCAATCTGTGGGTAATGACACTACTCTTGTGAGATCTACAGGGAAAGCAGGATGGTGTGGGAGAATTGTCTGTATTCTGTCAATCACGTTCTAAATAAACACTGATTGGCCAGTAGCCAGGTAGGACAACCAGATAGGAAGTAGAGGTGGGGCAATGAGAACAGGAGTATTCTGAGAAGAAGGAAGCTTCCTCCACAGTCCTGCCCAGACCACCTAAGATGCAGGATGTGACCTACCCTGCTGAAAAAGGTACTGAGCCATGTGGCTAACATAGATAAGAATAATGGGTTAATATAAGTTATAAGAGCTAATATGAAGCCTGAGCAAATGGGCTTATAACTTATGTAGACCTCTGTGTGATTTTCTTTGGGACCTAACAACTGTGGGAACCAGGCGGGACAGAAACCCCAACAAGCAGGCCCTTGTGTTACAGCAGGAAACTCCAGCATCAGTACAGTGCACAGCGTCGAAACGTAGTGACCCCCAAAGGGACAGCAAAGTATGGGTCCAAGCACACTGGACATATTCACTGTCTCAGCATGGTATCTCAGGACACAGCATCAAGAGAAGGCCGACATCTGCGAAATAGCTCTCGTTTAGAAGTGGAAGAGATACCAGCCCATCAGGAATCTATTGTATGTATTTCCCAACATGCACATATGAGACATGTGAAACACGGGGGCCTGACTCCTCCCAATGTGCAGAATTTTTCGGTGACTGACTCCAAAAGCATTGAAGTGGGTTGATGGTTGTAGAAGGAATTAAAAAATGATGGTTCTATTTCCTTTGTCTTATTTGTAGAGCTTTGGGCAGAACACAGGCTCCTGTGCTTGCTATGCATAGGTTCTCACTGTGTAGCCGAGGCTGGCCTCAAGTCCATAATCTGGTAAGAAGCAGTGGCCTCTTCCTGAGTGCTAGGATTGCAGTCATATAGCACCATGCCCACCTCAAAAATGATATTATTTAAAATGAATGAATTCAAATAAAATACAAAAAAATAGCCAAAATGAATTAAGGAAGACAGTATAGAATGTGAATGAAAAGTTTGATAAAAAGAGCTACTTGGAAAATGAATCGAACAAATTTTCAAAATGGAAAGCTCAATAAGTCAAGTTAAAAAAAAAAAAACCTCAGTGGGAAGCCACACCCATCAGATTAGATAGATTATGTGACAGAGAGGTCAGAACTCAAAGGCAAGCTTGATAAATAAGAGCACTCAAACAGTAAGTAAGAAAAAAAATGAACAGGCAAGACCTCTGGGGCGTGATTAAAAGACACAGTTTTGATGTGGTGGAAGAGGCGTTAAAGTATATGTTAAATGAGTGGAAAATGTATTCCGTGAAATAAAGCAGGACATTCCCAACATCTAAGGAAAGGTGTGGATACAGGGGCGCCTATAATCCTAAGCAGGGTGGCTATGTCGTAGTTTAAAAAGGGTGACATCAAATAATGAAGGAAGATTATGGAAAGCTGTGAGAAATGCCAGCTCACTTCTAAAGGTGACCTCGGGCAGAAAAACAGCAGATTTCTTTACAGAAACTCTAAAGGTCAGGAGAGGTTGGGGTGAATTTATCGTAGGCCTTGAAAGAAAAGAACGGGCAGTCTGGATTTCTGGATCCAACAAAGCTGTTCTTGAGTTGGACTTCAGGCTAAGCACCCTTTAAGATGACCAAATGTTAGTCCTTTGTTCGCACTCCCTCTGGGAAGATAGTAAAGGAATCCCCAAGCAGAGGTGGAAGAGAAACATGACCCCCCAAACACAGGGAAAGATAAATTTCAACGTGAGCACGTTAAATATGCAAATAAAAGTTAGGAAAGTGTTGAACACTAGAAAAATCCCAAAATGAAAGGAATTAATACAGAACTCTAGATTGTAGCATTCAATGTAAATGGCCTTCATTCTTCAGTTAGAAGCCATGGCCTCACTTATTGTATGAAGCTTGAGACTGAATGATCTGCCCCGTGTAAGGAGCACACCTCACCAGCAGGGGCCCTTGCAGATAGAAAAGGAAAGGGCAAGAAAGTGTTATTACAAGCAAAAGGAACTCCCAGACATGCAGGAAGAGCTACAAGAAACTAATCAGAAGCGATAAAGAAGGTCTTGACACACAGGCAAAGGGATCGACACACCAAGAAGATAGTACAATTCTGAATACATGCCTAATGATTGTTAATGTAGCCACACTCTGCAAGTAAATTCTAGGGAACCTAATGGGAGAGAGAGATGGCTGGCTGGGCAGTGGTGGCTCACGCCTTAATCCCAACACTCAGGAGGCAGAGGCAGGCTCTCTGAGTTCGAGATTAGCCTGTTCTACAGAGTAAGTTCCAGGACAGCCAGGGCTACATAGAGAAACCCTGTCTTGAAAAACCCAAAGAGGATGTGCGTGTACAGAGAGGCCATATCCAATAATAGTGGCTGGCTTTCATATATAGGTAGTACAGACACAACCTAACAATGAGACTTCAGGGTTAATTTACATTGTGGATTGTGGATTCAATGGAGATTAGAGTTATCTAAGAATATTCCATCCAACAACTATATTCTTTCCAGCAGCTCCCATGACTCTGTCCACAATAGAAATATCTTAGAACACGAGGGCAATCTTAATAGAAACAAAAACCAAAGTCATTTCTGGAGTTGTATCAAACTGTTATGACATACAAGCAGCAATAAAAAGCAAGAGAAACTAGAGAAAATATGCAACAATCACATGTGGATTGAACATACATTTTTGAATGAAAAGTGGACCATTGAAGGAATCAGAGGGTATTTAGAGTCCTGTATAAGGACCTAACAGCACCCAGCGCACAGTGCTCCATAGATACCCAAGCTGGTGATGGCTTCTATTGCTCTCAAGAATGACCACAGAGTCTGCTTCCTTCTCCTAATGACGGAGCCCCAGATGCAGAAGATTCCTTGTTGTCTTCCTTCAGGCACACTGTTCAGGTGCCTCCAATAACGGCTTGTTTATAAAGATTCACAAATGTCATTGCATATAAACGCCCTCCATCTCTCTTCCAACACGAGATACAGGTCAGCCTGTCTCTCTCCCAGTATGAGATGCCTGCTTTCACCCTGTGTGCATCCAAGTGGGGCTGGCCTTTTTGGCAGCACAGATTATGGCCTTAAAGTCCCATACTCACTGTTGAGCTTTTCTCCCTCTGTGAATTCAGCTTCTAGGATCTATCCTAAAGAAGTGCTCTGATAGCCAGGTGGTGGCGGCGCACATCTTTAATCCCAGCACTTGGGAGGCAGAGGCAAGAGGATCTCTAAGTTTGAGGTAAGTCCAGTCTACAGCCAGGGCAACACAGAGAAACCCTGTCTTGAAAAACAGACAGACAGTGCTCAGACACACGAAGAGTGCTAAGTATGTTACAAACACACAACTCACGCAATGTATAGCATCAGAGAGCCTTTTCGAAGATATTTATAAAAACATCAGAATGGATGGTGCTTGTAGAGCCTTTGGGAAACTTTCAAAAGTTTATTATTTAATTTTGAAGGGAGAGGCTGGGAGTAATGGAGTAAGGACCAGGGGATAAAAATATAAACAAAGTAGGAATTTTTTATAATAGAGATGAGGTCTTTAAATGGAGCCTTAAAATATTGCAACAAGTGATGTAAGGAAAACATTTGTGTGAGGAAGGAGTGGAGCTGAGGGAAATGGGGCGGGGAAGAGGAAGGGAAGGGGAGGGGAGGAGAAGGGAGAAGAGGAAAGGGGAGGGGAGGAGAGGAGAGCGGAGGGGAGGGGAGGGGAGGGGAGGAGAGGAGTATAGTTCTCTAGACAGCAGCAGCGGAGTACACAAGGGAGAAGGCTGTCTGGCATAAGAAATGTGACAATGACTTCACTAAAAGAGAGATGAAGTGTGGAGTAGTCAGAGTCCTCTAGAGGGACAAAGTCGAGAGAATCGATTTATATTAGGAGAGGATTTCTTAGGTTGGCTTCCATGATGATCGGCGTGGTCGGATGTCGGTGAAGGAGTAGCAGGGGCAGCCACCACCACAGTACACTCCCTCACCAGCAAGAGGGGAGGCAAGTTTCCTCTGACTTCTGTATACCCGAGTCCCTGTCAGAAGATGCCACCCACTCTAAGGGAAGGCCTTCCCCACCTCAGGTCTGGCAAATGCAGGCACACCCAGAGGCATGTCTCCCCATGGATGGCAGCTGACAATGAAGACTAGCCATCACAGGACACTCCGGTGGCTCTCGGGAGGTACAGCTGAAAGGGTCATAGCCTCCAGTCTCCCCCCCCCCCCCGCCCATTTTTATAAATCTGTGAGTGCTGAGAGAGGATTAGAGCAGGCTAGCTCTACAGTAGAGAGTAGGCAGGGCCGTGCCCAGAGAAGCTGGGCAGATGGGCAGAGAAGGCACAAGTGGCCAGGTAAGGTGAAACTAAGGCATGAAACGTCTAGAGGGGATGGGGTGATGGAAGGAGAACAGGTAGGGTCAGAAGATCAGGATGGGGTATGGAGAGACCACAGGTTTCTGGTACAGATGACAGGTCACTACTGTAGGGAGAGAGATGTGACAACAGGGGGAGCGAGGTAGGAAGGAGTCAGCATGGGCGTGGCTCTCTCTCTCTCTCTCTCCCTCCCCCTCTCTCTTTGTTTCCTCCCCTCCCCTTTCTTTGTGCGGTGTATGCCTCTGATATGTCCCTGTGTGCACAGGTAGGTGTTCATGCGTAGGAGCAAATGAAAGCCAGAGGTCAATCTCTGCGTCTTCCTCCGCTGTGCACCACCTTATCCCGTTGTTACTTGCGGTGGGCACAGAGGAGGGTATCGTCAACCTTCAGGGCTGGGGAGACATCTGGGCTGAGGTAGCACAGCAGGGTAGCCCGGCAGTAAGTAGAGACCCATGTGCCAACGGGGCTTGGCCGGAGACATGTAATGTGAGCAAAGGCAATGGCGTATGTGGCTCCTAGGCAGTGTTCTTGGATAGCTGATGTGCTCAGGGAAGAGGATAGTAGGCAGAACAGGTGGAGTACTGGGAACCATGTGGCTGGCTGGTAAATATGGCGTACTGGCTGCTTGGGAGGACCCTGAATATCAGCCTAGGGATTTGGGCCTCTTCGTAAAGCCATCACCGAGGCCGTCACACAGTTCTATGGTCACAGCCTCTTACCAACACAATATCAAAGGGATTCCCTGTAGGAATGCATCATTTCAGGTTTGTGCTGAAGGACCCAGAGGACTTTATGGACATGAGGTAGAGAAGAAGAGAGAAGCAGATACAGGTGCATGTGTGTGTGTGTGTGCGCGTGCATGTGTGTATGTATGCACACACATGTATGTAGGTGTGTGTGTAATAAAGAAAAGGAAACTATAGACTCGAGATGGAGAAGGGGTTGGAGGGAAGAGAAGGGACGGAAGAAATGACATAAATGCAGTGCACACATATGAAATTAAAGAATAAATTTAATAAAAGAGAAGAGTAAGGTTTCAGAGGAATGTAAAGAAGATAATTTGAGAAGTCAGTTCAAGACTCTGGAATCTGCAATTCACCTGCTTCAGGGAAGGAGAAAATTGTTTCTCGATTTATTGGTAATGAGGTCGTCACACCTTTTCCTTGGTCTGCTTATGTGTCTTCTCTGTAGGGTCAGCAGAGATGGATATGAAATGACTTATTTGATTGAATTTCTAAAAGTGTTACATGTGGTGTGTATCTAATTTGAGATTTATGCTTTATTAAAAAAACAAAGAGAAATTATATAATTTTCAAATTGTATTTAACAGCAAGTTCAGAGGAAGACACTGCCTGTGATGTGACTGGCACCAGCCCCTATTCTCCCTTCCCCGACATTTGAGAGAATGTTGCAGAGGAACCCTCCCCCATTTCCCCCTCCCCCAGTTCCCTTCCAGGGAACCTTCTACAAGGCAGATTAACTGTGTAGTCACATTGACTGTAGAGAGGTTGGAATGTTGCGAGTCCAGGCACTAAATTAATTATAATTTTCTTAGGCAATCTTTAATCTCGTAAGTAGCCGTCCCTTGCCCACCTGTGTCTCACCTGATATCTTTGTGACTAACATACAAAACTTTTGAGATGTATTGACTTTAGACCACCCACCTGCTGGTTTCACAGTATGCTTGAAAAGTGCTTCTGTTTATGACTTTCTTAGCCCTGCGACTCTAAACACTTGGTAAAACTCTTACCACATTGGAATATGGAGTTTAAGGTCACCCGAATCTCTGTACCTAGGGCTATGGTCACTCATATTTGGCCCTAGAATGGACTTTTATCCCATTTTAGGTGAGAATTGTGTTTGTACATTGCCACAGGTGACCCAGAAGCCTGGTGACAGCTGCTCCACTGTCCTCCTATCTCCCCAGGGCCAGGGCAGGTCAAATGTCTCCAATAGACGCTTCTGGTAGGTTCTAGGGTATCACCGGAAGTTCTACCAGAGATGCTGGCTCACCTACACTTACCACTTCCCTGTGCGCAAAAGCCAAGGAATAGAACCAGTCCATGCTCGCCAGGGGAGGAGCAGATGATGAACGTAGAGCACAAAGAAGAGGGAAATTGCGACACTTTCAGGAAACAGGTGGAGCCATAAATCCTTATCGCTTGTGGAGGAGTATCTCAGACCCAGGGAGACAAACGCTGTTCGCTAGCTCTCATAATTTTTATGTGTGGGTCTCAGTTTAAGTGTGTGTGGGTGCCATAAAACTAGAATGGGGACCAAGAGAGGGGAAAAGATATTAAGGGAGGGTTAGGGAGGATGAAAATAAAAAGAAGGTAATAGTACCCCCCCCTCTCTATATACACACATACATACATACATACATACATACATACATACAATGAAAGAGGAAAGGGGACTGCTGAGAAGGAGGGGGTTGGGACTGGGCAAAGGAGGTGAGAGAAGAGGGAAGAATGGGGGAAGGAGGAAAAGAGGGGGAGAAGAGGATGAGAAATGGGGTTGGGGAGGGAACAGGACAAGGATTAACATATCTTTATATCTGCGGGATCCCACAGTGAGACCAACCACTTTGTGTACTAACCAAAAATAAATAAATAAAATAAAATCTATTTAAATAAAACTAAACTAATGAAAAATGCAAATGAAGGCCATATTTCCTTCCCATGAGAAACTTCACCAGCTGTGGCGGTTTGTGTGTGTGTTTTTTTTCCTTGTGCCCTTTTCAAGATTCCTAGATGGCTCCCCACTGGGAGCTCCAAGTGTCCTTCACTTCACTGAGGCCTAAGAATTGGCCTGAGTTCTCTCAGTTTAAGAAAGGTTGAGCCTGAAAGCTCCTAGGGTTTTAGCAACAAATGAAACAAAACAAGCAAACAAAATCAAAGACAAGGCCACAGCTGGGAAGCTAACATTTAAAAGCAGCCCAGGATCCTCAGGAGGACTTGTGGCTGAATCGCAGAGATGATGAAGCATCAGGGTTCTATAGGGTTCCTTTTTCTTGTGCTCGCCTCCTCTCCTTCCCCCATTTTCTGCCACCTGGGCTGTGTGCATGGCTGGGTGGTCATGCTAGTGGTTGTCACTGGCTGTGCAGCTGATGACCTGTGAATCTCCCCCAGACAACCAAGGGCACTGAAAGGGCTGAAAGAGGATTTTCCACCTCAGGGCATAAAACTGTCCTTGTTCAAGAATGTGTTAAAAGGGGCCCAATACCACTGCATTCTCTCTCTCTGTCTCTCTGTCTATCTCTGTCTCTCTGTGTGTGTGTGTGTCTGTCTGTCTGTGTGTGATCCCAGAGACCCGATGCAGCCATTTGCCTCTGTAATCCCAGCACCCAGAAGGCTGGGCCAGATCACAGGTTCCAGCTCAGCCAGGGCTACAGAGTGAGACCTGGTCCCCAAAACACCCAAACTAACAAGCCCCAAACCAATCAGAATTGTGAAGAAAAATCAAAGCACTAAAGAAAGGTTCTCCTTCCGCTCAGTTGCGCAGGAATGCACGCTACTGCTGTGAGAAATGGCAATTATCATAAAAAAAAAAAGACAAAGAAAACCACTGTCCACAGCATCTACTGTGCGAACCCAAGAAGCTGCGGAGCAAATCGGAGACAAAGGATGACAAGAAAGCAGACACAATGTGGGCTGAGAGGAGCAAGAGAGGAACAAAGGAGCTGATGTTGGGGAACACGTAGGGAAAATAAAATGTATACCAGAATTCTGACATGCATAAAAAACCAAATATAGAAAAAAAGTGATTTTAGCTAATAAATAATACAAACTCAGAAATTCTTTTACTACAGAGTAAACAGGAGAAAAAATGAAACAGATAAACAGAATACATGGTGTGTTAATAATATCCTTTAGCTGTAGATGAAAGAGCTTTATGTAAGGGAGTTTATGGGCACACCCACCACGAGGGTCTGGGCTCTGGGCTCTGGGCTCTGGGCTCTGGGCTGTGACTTTTCATTTCCCTGAACTGGTCCATGACAGTATGATGTGTCTTCATATCTTATAGTCACACTTACCAGTTTTCTAAACACTCATTTTACCATTTAAATGTATGTAATAGGGTCTTGCTACATATCACAAGCTTATCTGGATATATATAGCCCAGGCTGGTCTCCACAGTAGCTCCCCCTGTCTCAGCCGTCCAAGTGTAAGGATTGCAGGTGTGGGTCCCACACACAGCTCCGAAACATTCACTTTAAAGCAAGTCGACAATTTAATGCATTGACAGCAAGTCTTTGCCTGGAGTCCACATGGCCTCATTTCTTAAGACCAAACACACTGATGTTTTCACATGCTGATTCTTATTTTCCTGCCTCAGCTTTCTATCGTGTTTTGGAGATTTGTCACTGTTTTTAGGACCCTTATTTTATTAAGACGAGAATGAAAGTTAACTTTCGTGCAGTTTTCCATAGTCACGCTCTTCTGCCCTCATTTCTGGAAATTATGATTCTTCCTTGCTCCCCCTGCTGTTTCTTGACTTTGGCTTTTGGGCCTGAGAGTCCGCCGGGAAGTCCCGCAGTACAGGGATATGACCAGCAGGTGGTGCTAGTGCTGTTTTTACTCCGGGAGCCACAGCACAGGTTCTGCAGGACAGCTTTGCACAAAAGAGGCTTCTGCAACCTCGCTGTTACAGTTGGTAATTAGGGATGAGGTTGCCATGGTGACGAGGGGTCTTGGGATGTTTATAGCTTTGCAAGCACCGATGCCAACGAGCTATCGGGTTGCTTCCTTTGATGGTAATGGCTGGCCTAGTGAGCTCATGCAAACATCCCAAGACGGTGCAACCTGCATAGGATGTTCCACTGCTACTGCAATTTATGGGGTAAAGGCATGCTGTTGCGAGGAAACACCACACACACACACACAAATATGTATGCACATAAGTAAACCATGTTTATGTTATTTCATATTGATTTGTTGCCATTTTCTGTATGTCTTATCTCCAGTTCCCACATTTCTCAGTGTGGTTTTCATTAAAATTCTCTGAGAAGAAAGGCTCCATTCATCTAACAAGCCCGGGAAATATTGCACGTTCATGCTCTCAGACATTCACAGTACACACAACCTGCAAGCCTACTGAAGTTCTGTTTCCCCCTCATTTGCCTTGTGAACCCATTTACATGGGCCATTCATTGACTCATAGGCAATCATTCCTCATCTTGTCCCCAAGATGTTAATTGATACTCATTAAGTGTAGCTGTAGCTGTAACCTCATGTTTATATAGGTGTCTCCGGCAAGGTGCTGAGCTCCGTTAGGCTAGTCTGTAAAAGTGAAGTGTGTGGACGAGACTCAATGGGTGTCAATGGCTGTTTATGAGCTCCTAAGAAATGGTTTCGAATTGAGTGCTCTATCCACAGGCACCACCGATGGAAATTACTCTCTGTTAATCTCTTCATCCATAACTCCTATTGGGGGAAATGAGGCCACCACCCATCCACGGCCCACAGCATTAATCAGTCATTTCTAGCTTAGCATAGAAATAGCATCACACTTTAGAAGCAGAGAAAAGTTGGAGTGTATTTGCCCCTAATCACTGTTTCTTTTGTATGTTGTCTCTGGTGCTTTAAATTCCATCTGCTGCTGGTGAATTTTTCGGAGCGGTAACCCCCCTCTCCCGTGAATAATCATTTTGTGATTGATGATAAAATAGAACTTAATAAATGCATATTTTTTTTAAAAGAAAAGAAGCATTGAGTATTTGCTCATGCATGCCTTCTCTCCAGGGGAGTAACCCTCTCCAGCGCTTCATTGTGAAAAGAGAGGTCTCATAACTGCCACAAGGAAGGAGGTCCGGTCCTCTCAGGTTATGGAGGGAACAATTGCCTGGTCACCAGGACAGCCACTGCCAACAGGTTTTGGAACCCAGCCAGTCAAGGCCCTTGCTAGATTTAGACAGTGTTTTGAGTCTAAAATATGCTAGGCCCACTCCTGGTGTTGAAATCTTTTTCTATGACTTGCCTGTCCCACACTCTAGAAGGCCATTATTGGATTTTATTGCTAGGGACACTGAGAGAAGAAAGAACATATAAAGGACAGGTAAGGGTAACCAAGGGTGCAACTCCTTGTCAGCCACTCTGTTGTTTATTGAATCCTTGATCAGTTTGAACCTTAGAGCCTGAAGGTGGGTTTTACCCACCCTGTTTCATGAAGAGGAAATGGGTGCTGCTTCCTATTGGGCAACTTGGAAGGCCTAAGGGAGACTTTGCAAAGCTAGGTTTGTCCAAAGCAAAAGTCAAACAGAGACAGCAGTATCTGTACAAGAATCAAATTCTCCTCAACAGAAGGTGGAGGAGAAAGAGTAGAGAAAGAGGCGGAGGAAAAGGAGGAAGAGGAGGAGGAGATCAAGGAGAATGAGGGGAGCTGGATGAGGTGACAGTTTCTTCTGTGGAAGGTGCATACATTTGATCAAAGGGCCTTCTGTCCAGCCCGGTCATAGGCTTCCACCGCAGTGTCTGCCCCAGTTGCATCTGTGTTGGTTACTGTCCCTGTTGCTGTGGTAACACACCTCAGCAATGTGACTGGTGGGAAAAGGGTCTGTTTTAGCTCGCACCTCCGGGTCCGCCTATCAGGGTAGCGAAGTCAGTACGGGAGAGCACGGAGGTCGCTAGCCATGTTAGAAGTCACAGTCCAAAGCAAAGGGCGATGAACGAAGGCAGGCAGGCTACCACTCAGCATCTTTTCTCCACTCCAGTCTGGGAGGGACACCCCCACCCTCACACAGTGGGGGTGTCTTCCCACCAACCTGTGCCATTAAGAGACTCTCCCACTGCATGTCCAGAGGCCTGTCTTCCAGGTGACTTTAGTTTGTCAAGCTGACAGTTAAAGCTGCCACCCCTGCCCTTTTCCAAGTCCTGACTGAGTCACCAACTTGTCTGGCATCTCTTGTGTGGGCTGAGCTTGTATTGGCATTTATTCGCATTTTCTTAAAAAACGCCTTCAGTCAATCTTACACTCACAGGTTCCTTTCGATCAAGCCTCCAGCTATTTTAAAAGCTGGCAATTGCCTCCTACTTAGGTTCTTTTCATTACTCATGACAGTTTGTCTTAGACTCCATTGATAATCAATGCACTACTCTTTTTAATACTTAGTGAGTCAACTTAATGGCTTTAATTACCAGCCCACTGGAAAGTCAATGGCCGACATATTCAGCTGTTTCAACAGTTTATCTGGCTTGTTAGTCCTTGGGTAACACTTTCCTTTTGTTTTAGAACGCTTGCTCCTCTAGGTCAGTGGCTCTCAACCTTCCTAATGCTGTGACCCCCCCCCCCCCCTTAACACAGTTCCTCATGTTGTGGTGACCCCCAGACATTGTTGCTATTGCATAACTGTAATCTTGCTACTGTTATGAATCGTAATGTAAATATCTGATATGCAAATGGTCTTAGGTGACTCCAGCGAAAGGGTTGTTCAATCCCAAGAGGTCATGACCCGCAAGTTCAAAACCACTGCTTTTGATATAGATTTCAGCTTTTATACGAGCAACTCCCAACGTGAATCAGGAAGACATCTGGGATCGTACATATTGGGTTAGCTGTTGCAAGTTCACTGAAGTCTGACGGAATGTGAGTATCCAGGTGGCAAGTTGGATGTGTGTGGTATTTTGGTATCACTTGTCCTAAGCCTCTGTCTCTGACTGTGAGGTCCTTCATCTGGGTCCCTAATCATGTGCACTGCTCACAAAGCTCCTGTAGGACGACACCCAGCTCCCGTTGTCACCAGCAGTTAAATATTGATCAAATAAACCACTGCATCTGGTATCCGTTTCTGCTCACTTCCACTTTCTGGGCTCAGTTTGGGGTGACTAGCTCCTCTGGGCTCTGGGAAAGGAGGGGTCTCTCTTTGGACACTTAGATTGTTCCTCCCTTCTACCAAAACACGTTGCTGGCGGTGAGCCTGTTCCAGCTCAGGGACTTTGGGAGTTCAGTCGTGGTCTCTGGGTACACAGTGCCCACTGGGTGATTGTCATGGTGGCTTCTCTCCATTCCTCTTTTCTTAAAGTTCCGAAGAGTCAACGCACTTTTAAAATCTTCCACGTTTTCCAGCCCAGGGTTAAACATTCAGCTGCCTTTTCCCAAATGACTACCGGCTGTCTCCAGAGTTTATCCGTACAATCCCTCTGGTCATCGCCAGGCTTTAGGCAAACAGCAGCAGCATCACTATGGCTTTCTTTGGGTGCACCTGTCACTCCGGTAAAGTGGGCGATCAGAGGCAACTTCCTTACAAGATCAGAATGAGTGTTCAAGATGCAGTGGGCACAAAGTCTCTGACTTGCCCTGGAGGCACACTGGTTATTCCTGTCTTTTCCTTCTGTCTTCTTTGTTCCTCTTTCCATGATCTTTTTGGTGTTCATACCAGTGCTGAACAAAAACCACTTCTACTTTCCTTTCCATCAACGGAGATTCCACTTTTTAAAACAAAAATTCCAGGGACTAAATTCCCTTGGTTTTATTCACGTTTTTCATTATCACACTGTTAAGTAGGTTAAATGCAACTTTTGCATTGTGTCTCTTTCTTTGAGAATTTCGGTTACTATCCTATGTTTATTAGGTTTTGGGCTTGCTCCCCTTGTTCTTATCTTTTGCTCTTTCTCTTAACGTTGTGAAGTTGTAGCTTTTGGATAAGATTTGGAAGGCTCATGCCCCAGTTTTCTCTATTTCTTTGTTGTCTTGGGGGCAGAGATATTTAACATTCTCACAGAGTAGGGTTGATGACCACCTTCCTTTAAGGTCTTTGCCTTTGATATACCACTAGGAAAGTTCCGTGCTACCACAAAAGCCTCAGTGCTTACCCAGGCTTTCTTCTGATTCCTTTGCCGGCTATTCCAGCCTTGCATCATTAGTGTATGGGGGGAGAATCTGTGGGATGTTAAATTGGATGCTCGGTTTGAGGTAGGCTGTTGATTTTGAGTTCTTTCTGACGAGTTGTGGGTTTTTGTTTGTTTTGGTTTTTCAGGACAGAGTTTCTCTATGTAGCCCTTGGCTGTCCTGGAACTTGCTCTGTATACCAGGCTGGCCTTGAACTCACAGAGATCTGCCTGCCTCTGCCTCCCAAGTGCTGGGTTTAAAGGTGTGCACCACCACTGACTAGTAGTTTTTATACTCTTCCGTGTGTGTGTGTGTGTGTGTGTGCGCACACGTGTGTGTAGATGTGCTGTACATCGCCATGTGGAGGTCATCCGGTAGAAAGATGTCAGGTATCCTCTCCTTATTGCTTTGAGACAGGGTCTCTCACTGGACCCAAAGTTCACTGTTGCAGGCAGGCTGGCTGGATAGGGAGCCTCTGGGGTCTCCTTGTCTCTACCCCAATCTATGGTACTGGGACTGCGGAATGTGCAGCCATGCCTGGCATTTATGTGGGCACTCCTGTTTGAGCCCAGGTTCTCTGGCTTTTATGGCAAACACTCTTACACACAGAGCCATCTTGCCAGCCCTCATACTAAAGTGGACAAGCCGATTCTTCCCACACTGAGTTGTCTAACATATCTTTAACACATGACATGTTTTTGGTCTACAGTCCTGTTCCCGGATTGCCTTTCTGTTCCATTAATCTATATTTCTGATCCTTGCTCCAGTGCTATTTTAGTAGGTACCACTTTTGTATTTTAGATGAAAATAGAATATTCTCAAATGTTTTTTTCCCCTCTGGCTCAAATTTATTATAGCTAACTCATAAAGTTTTTCTTCCAGAAGTATTATTAAAAAAAACTTTGGACCTTGACATAGGTGCTGAGGCAGCGCAGGTCCTGAGATACACAGGGCTGGGACAACTGCCCCCTCCTTTCCACTCATCTTGCCTGCTCTTGAAGCCCATGCTGCCCAACATTCATCCCCTTCTGCTCCCTGTATCCCCTTCCCCTTTGCTCTGGTGGCTTTCCTGTCCTCCAGCACCTGCTCCAGTGACTTTCTCCTGCATATTTCACCTTCTCTGCAGTGGGAGCCAGATGTGTGCCTGTGGGAAATCCTAGCAGATGTCACCGTGCAGTGGACGTTTCGTGGTGACTTGTGACTATGGGCACAGCCACCTTCTCTTCTTTGCTTGTAGAACTGTGATGCTGTTTTGGTTTTTGCTTTCTCTTTTTGGTAGACATGTCAGACATTTCTTTCCAGGTTTGGTTTTGAAGAGCTTGGATTTACCCTGACCCCACTTCCTTCAGCACCAACAGTCCCTTTAAACCTGTCACCTCACTTGCAGACCCTGGCTGCCGACTCTACATTCTGCACAAAGGGTTCAAGTCCTCTCCTGTGATCCTTTCTTCTTTGCTTACTAATGACAAAGACATCTAAGCATTCCCTTTCCCTTTTGTGTTTGTTGGCTTGAGACTCATCAGTTTTGACCTGTCATAGCCTCAGTGTTCTTTCTTTATCTAATTGTTTGCTTGCTTGGTTTCTTTTATTTTCTTTTGCGAACACAAAGTTTTTCTGCAACAACCTGGGATTACAAGTGTCAGCCACCACACTCAGTTGCTTGCTTTAATAACTGAGATCTGCAGTTTTTCTCTCATAATTTATTTGTGGGAGGGTATTTTTACTTAACTATTGGTTATTGGTTTCTTCTTGAATTATAACCTTTACTGCAATAGTTTTAATATCATTAATATAAGAGTTGTAAAACTCTTTGAATGTATTGAATATTTCATACATTCATTATAATACTTTCATACATTCAATACAATACAATTGAATATTTCTGTGGTCTAGTATGTAATTGGATGCTATAATTTCCCCTGAGTCTTCCCTAACAACAACAACAACAACAAAAAGTATCTATCGAATGATTTAATATGCAGCATAGCTTTTGAGTCACTTTTACCAATAATATTACCCGCTCTACTCTTTTTCAGTTTATATTTCTAGTTATATTAAATTTGTCCTTCTACTATTTTTAAGATTTGTTTTTATGCTTATTTATGTGTGTGTGTACGTGTGTCTCTGTGAGTATATGTCTGTGGAGGCAGGAAAAGGGAGTCAGATGTGCTGGAATTTAAGTTACAGGCAGTTATGAGCTCTCATGGGGATACTGGAAACTCAGTTTAGGTCCTCAGTAAGCATAGTACATGCTCTTTACACTGAGCCATCTCTTCAGCCCCCCTTGTACTATTCTCTGTAAACTTTTCTTTGCACTTCTAATGTAATTTAGTTGGCTCATCCACTCACACGTCCACTTCAGACACTTCACTGAGTAACCAGGAGGCGTCAGGAACTTGATACAATTAGTCTCTTAGCAACACAGCCTGTGAAATAGGTCTGGCTGCCTCTGGACTTGGATTTGCATTCCAACAAAGTAAGATAGACAATAAATAAGACACACACACACACACACACACACACACACACATACATACACACAAACAATAAAACACATAGTGCAGTAGATGGGGTTAAGGGTTAAAAAAGTCAGTACTTAAAAGAAGTACTTGAGGGGTTTGGAGAGATGGCTCCGTGGTTAAGAACACTGGCTGCTCTCTCAGAGGACCTGAATTCTGTTCTCAGCATCTATGCCATGCAACTCATAAACACTTATAACGCCAGCCCCGGGTGATCTGATGCCCTCTTCTTCCTTCTGAGGACATCGACACACACACATTCACACACACACACACACACACACACACACACACACACACACAGAGAGAGAGAGAGAGAGAGAGAGAGAGAGAGAGAGAGAGAGAGGAGAGAGAGAGAGAGAAACATAAACAAAAATTTAAAAAAATGGGGATGTGAAGTTGGGAGAAAAACGTATTAAGTGGCAGCCTAGGAATAAGTAGAAGAGAATGGTAGACATGTTCAGGATACATTGTATGCATGTATGAATTTTTCAAAGAATAGATTTTAAAAATATCACCACCAGGCAAGAAGTAGAGGCCAGTTACCAGAGAGAAGCTACAGTGAGTGGACCAGCTGGAGGAAGCCTCCCTGGTTGTGACATATCTGAAGGGAGGTAAAGGAGACAGGATTATAATCATGTCAGGGAATAGCATGGTAGGGGAAAGACAACTAAGTACAAAATCCCCGAGGTAGGATCCTGGTGTAGGAGGTTCTTCTGTTTATGTGTTGCTTTTGTTGATTAATGAATAAAGGAACTGCTTTGGGTCTGATAGGGCAGCATTTAGGTAGGTGGAGAAGACAGAACTGAATTCTGGGAGGAAGAAAGCAGAGAAAGAAACACCATGGATCTTCTTCCTGAGACAGACACTGGTTAGAATCTTGCTGGTAAGCCACAGCCACATGGCCATACACAGATTAATGGAGATGGGTTAAACTAATATGTAAGGGTTAGCCGATAAGAAGTTAGAGCTAATGGCCAAGCAGTGTTTTAATTAACACAGTTTCTGTGTGGACATTTTGGGCGTAAGCTAGCCTGGCAGCCAGGACAAACAAGCCGCCTCTCCTTGCAACAGGATCCTGATGGGATATTTTTTCCTGTTTTTGATGCTGTCCCCCTTAATGCTCCCTTCTCCTCTTGTTCTCAGTGCAGCAAATTGGGACCACAGTAGTCCTTGCTGCAACTGGTCATAGACTGGATCATGCATTCTCAGGTGTTTCCAGACACTTCCGCTCAATGTTCTTGGGGTAGAAGGAACAACGGGGAGAACACTAGGAAACGAGATACCAGCACCTATGGTATCATCAGACACTATTGTGTGTATCTACACATATGGCGTATGGTTGCTGGATTAGAGTGACTTCCACTTTACCCCTCTTCACACACTTCCTTCTCAATCATGCCGTAAGCATTTTCTGCTTGTTTCAACTCAATGTTGTTAACAGTATTCTCTCTCTCCTCTTTGAAGCCATTTCCTGCCATGATACCCTCTCCATTTCCCCAAATGCACCAAATTGAGGTCACAGCATTTATTGGCTCACTTTGGCACATACTTTATTATAAGTAGTGATTGGAGGAGGCTCAGACCACTGTGGGAGTACCATCCCTGGGCTGGTGATACTGGGTTCTAAAGAAAACAGGCTGAGCCAGCTATAAGGAGCAAGCCAGTGAGAAGCACTCCGCCATGGGCTCTGCATTAGCACCAGCATCCAGGTTCCTGCCTTGCATGAGTTTCTCTGACGATGAACTGCTATATAGAACCGTGGGTGAAATAAACCTTTTCCTTTTGAAGTTTCTTTTGGTCATGATGTTTCATGAGAGCTATAGTACCCCTAACTAAGACAGGCGAGTTACCAAATTTAATCTTTTGAAACCCATTCTTAATCCTGGATACATTTTCATTGGTTTGTCCTTCTTCAGACTTACTTGCTACAATTCTTTTTAAAAAGTGTGTGTGTGTGTGTGTGTGTGTGTGTGTGTGTGTGAGCGTGTATGTGCATGCAGAGGCCAGAGGTAAACTTCAGCTACCATTCATCAGCAAAGTTGCCCTATTTATTTATTTATTTTTAGAAGAGTCTCTCACTTGTCTGGAATTGCCAACTGAAAAAGGCTGGTTGGCCATAGAGCCCCATGAATCTACCTGACTCTAGCTCCCCAGCTTTGGGATTACAACCACTGGGCACCACACTCAGCTTTTTCTCAAGGATTCCGGGGATTGAATTCAGGTCTTTGTGTTCACATGACAAGCACTTCACTGACTGAGTTCAGCCCTACAATTCAAAAGCTATCTGTTCTTTTCGCCACTTTATATGCGCCAAGCCCTAATTATGCACACACACACAAATGGGCGCTTCTATAGAGACTAAATGAGAGAGACAGAATATAAGGTCTGCCTACAGTATAGTATACGTCTATGCTCTGCAAAGAGTCTAAAGACAGAACCTGGGAAATGTTTATATAAAATAGTTCCTTGAAGAGCCTAAAATGTAGCTGGAAAGATGAAGTGTCTCATGATTGAAAAAGTATAAAAAGCATCGAGGCCATCAAATGAAGTTTAAAATAGTAACGAGGCAGAAAACACAGGCAATGAGTAGGGAATGAGCAGTGTGGATTTTACACGAGGCAAAAGTGGGGTTGCGTTTGGGCTCCGTCTTTGACTAGCTATGCAATCTTGGCTGTACTATTTAATAGTTCTACAAGTTCATTTCCTTAACTTCTTATGGAGGTAATTGCAATATTCCCTTCTCAGTGCTGCCAAGAGACCGGAACGTAATAGAACAGACATTTTATACCCCAGATGTTTGGGTGTTGGCGGCAGCCGTGCAATTTGAGCATGCCTATCTTTGGGCCTTTTTGAGTAGCATAGTAGAAAAGCACGAGGAAGGAAATGGGTTGTCCACATATTTCTTGGTCTGAGGTGCTGCAATACAATCTGAAGGTTAAGTGCAATGTCAATTAGACTTTTTCAAAAGAACTTCCAGAAAACTGAAAAATCCATTAATAGAAGTCACAGGAAAAAAAGGAATTTAGCGTAAGGACGTAAAGAATATCCAACCATGTTCATAAGAAAGGACAGTCGGTGTTAGTTAGCTTAGTTGCTAGTGTGCTTGCTTAGCATGCAGGAAGGCCAGGTTGGACCAGTCAAGTATGGGGTACATTCCTGTAGTGCCAGCTCTGGGGAGGTGGAGGCGGGATGGTAGAAGTTCAAGTTGATCATTAGCTACCTCTCCAGGCTAAGGCCAGCCAGAAATAGGTGAGACTCAAAAACAAACAAAATAGAAAAGCAAGTAAGAAAGGAAAGAAGTAACAAAACCGCATCAAGAGGACACTTCCTGTCTAGAAGACACGAAAAGCCCAAATGTTTTCAACAAGGTCTCCTGTAAGCTTTAGGGAACAAGCTCATGTGAGCATGCTCTGTAGTTATGAGCTCTGGGGGCGGGGCTTTGACAGGATCTAGGGAAGCATCTGAGCTGCAATTTGGTTGACTCACAAATCCACTTCCAAGAATACATTCTAAGCATATGGGCAAAGCTATGAGTGATCAGTGTGCAAGGCTGCATCCTGCATTGATGTTAGGAGAATCAAAAGACTGACACATAAATGATTAAGCCAACAAAATAAGCCAGAAGGGAGGAACTACGCAGCTATAAGAAAGAACGAAGACACTTTCTAGAAACAAAGATAAAGTATTGGCTAAGATTCATGGATGGGAGGAATAAGGTAAAGAATTATACATCTAGTCTATCTTTGGAATGGGAAAAGAAGGGCGATACAAACATACATCTATTTGTTGTATGAGCTGATTTTTGTCACTGGGACAAAATCCCTGAGAAAATGACTTCAGGGAGGACCAAGGTTTCTTTTGGCCCTCAGTTTCACTTTTTATGCTGTATCAAACAAGTCTCCAGGAAACCCGTGGACACACAAGGAACAAGCTAAGGCTGTGGGCTTTACAGACAGCTGGTTTGGCTTCTGGAACATACCGATGACTGTCTTCAACCTAAAAGTTACCTTGAGTTATAAAATATTAAAACAATTCCTAGGAGAGCATTGGAAAAACACTTAAAAACAATCTCTAGATTACTCTGGTCTTAGGGACATCCTCGTTTAGGGGAAGAGTTTTCCTAAATCTGGTAGGTCCTTTCCAAAATGGAAATGGTGGTGTGCTTGATTGAACTTGGACCTCCTTATGTGTTTTTACAAAGAAATACTGGCTACAGTTTGTGCACTATAGCTTCAGGGAGGCTGTCCTATTATACTTTCTATTACATAAACACCATGATCAAAGACAACTTTGGGAGTCGCTTATTTCAGCTTATAGCTTACTGTCCATCATGAAGGAAAGTTAGGGAATGAATTCAAGATGGGGACTTGGAGGCAGGAAGTGAAGCGGAGACACGGAGGAGTGCTGCTTACTGGCTTACTTCCCATGGCTTGTGAATTTGCGTTCATACCCAGCACTACATGCCCAGGAATAGTACCGCCCACAGGAAGATAAACCCTCCCACATTAATCATTAATTGTCAAGAAAATGACACCCCCACAGACTTGCCTATAGGACAATCTGATGTAGAAAATCCATTAATTGGGGTTTCTTCTCCTCAGAGGACTCGACTTTGTGTCAAGTTTTTTGAAAACAAACCAGCCATGTTCTCAAGATTTATCTGCCCATCACTCTATTTTCAGGAAGGATTTGCTTGCACCCGTCCAGGGTGTGGGAATACCAGATACCAAGTTGGGTTGCTTTTAAGACCCAAGTGAGTGTTCCTCCTTCAATAAGGCTTGCTTCGCCGTCTCTTAGACTCCCATGGCCCCTCTGGTGCTTGTGGAGGCTAGAGGAGATGAAGACCCCTAATGCTGGAGCTACATCCAGTTGTGAGCTGCCTGGTGTGGGTGCTGAGAACTGAACTCAGGTCCTCTAGACGAGGAGTGTACTGGTTAACTGCTGTCAACTAACACTAACGAGGGTTCTCTGGGAAATAAACTGAGAAATGCTACCATCAGATTGGCGTATGGGCTGATCCTATGGGGGAATTTTCTTGACTGAAGATTGATGTGGATGGGTGTAGCTCATTGTGGGCGATGGTACCTTAGGTAGGTGGTCCTGGGTCGTGTTTTAAAAAGTCATGGAGAGCAAGGCAATAAGCAGCCAGTTTTCTATGGCCTCTGCTTGAGTTCCAGCCCCTAAGTTCCTGCCTTGGCATCCCTCGATCATGAACTGGAAGTCAAGTAAATCCTTTCTTCCCTGGGTTGATTCTGGTCTTAGTGTTTATCTCAGCAACAAAACCTAACTAACACACATTGGCTTTCTTCCCTCGGAGCCTGCTCTTCAGTCCCTACTCACTAACTCTCTGTAACTAGGGTGTAGCTAATTCCTTCATGGGATCCTGAGTCAGAGCACCTGAGAAGAAGTAGATTAGAAAGGCTAAAGACAGTTCTTCCGAGGGAGAGCTGAAATTAGGGCTGAATCTGATCTGTACAACTGGATTAAACCATTCAGTTCCCACCTCTAACTGTTTTAATAGAAGTATTATTTTTAAAATAATAAATTAGAATAATTGTTGCTATGCAAATGCCATTCAAAAGTCAGATCATAAACTCCGCATTTAGACTTGACCCTCACTTCTCCTCTCTTGGCTTGGTGATCTATCTATGAAAGGTCCATGAAATCCCAGTTTCAACCAATCCAGAGGGTACTGGAGAACATTCCAAAGCACAGTATCCCCCGGGCACTTACTGTTGTGCTTCTGAACCATCTCCCTTGTAGGGGTAAAGCCTGCAAATTAATATTTCTGTTTATTGTCATTTGATAGCCGCCAGAGGGGAAGCATGATGTATTCCCAGAGGATGGAAAAGGCAGTCATCCTTCCCTGGTATGGAACCAATGAGAGTGAACCGTTGGCTGGGCCACAGCCAGCAGAGAAGGGGCTGATGGGAAGTTCGGGGAAGGGGGAGGGCTCCCTGAGGGTTGAACTAGTTGGAAGTGGAATCTCCCCTTTGACTCTTCTCTTTCTTACTTGTGTCTGCCCTTGTGCTTAGAGTGGCTGAAACGTTCTTAAGAGAAGAGGTGATGTGGATCACCAGGCTGACTTGTGGGCAGAGGGGCTTCTGAGTCTCCAAACTTACACCCAAGGTATGAGAGGGTTGAGGAGTCAGCTGAGTTCTTTTTCCCTTAAGCAGATTCTCATTAGGTATTTGGTCACGACAATGAGAAGAATAGATAACATGGTGTGTAATGGAAAAGTCACTGTAGAGACCAGTCAAAGAATGGATTAGACACCAGCAGAATAACCTGTTTGCACCCAGGTAGCTCCTGACTCCCACTGTCTTATCCAGTGGGATAAGACATTCTTTGACTTCTCGCGGTCAATGCTTGATGATCTAAATGATGTGGATGCCGAAGATGTGGAGCTGAAACTCTCCCTTCTAATCTTAGAGGCCCGCTCTTTTTCTGGCCTGTGGTCAATGTATTACTTGTTTTTCTCGTCACTGACAAATCAGCTAAGAGAAACAACCAAAGGAAAGAGAGTTTGTTTGGATCCACAGCTTCAGTCTATCGTGGTGCAGCAGACACGGTGGGCACATGCATTGTAGTGGGGGCATGCAATGGAGGCTGCTCACTCAGTGAATCAGGAAGCAGGGGTGGAGCCAGAAGTGGGACAGTATTGTGATCTCCAGAGGCCCGTCTTAGTGGCTTATGTCCAGCGGTGAGACATCACGTCCCAAAGGCTCCATGATTTTCTAAAACATCCTCACCAACTGAAGGGCAAGGACTCAAAACATGAACTTGTGGATGGCATTTGATATTCAAACCATGACAATGTCAATACACTTCATTTGCATTGCCTTTTATTGAGTGCCTGGAAAAACACCAAGCTGTTGACACCCCCTTTCTTGTTTAGATTATATTAGAAAACATTGCATTTCAGAGATTTGCATAGCCAACTAATTGTTCAGGGATATGCTCACTAAGGCACATACGTAGAGGTCAGAGGGCAACTTGAAAGTAGGTAATGAAACTCAGGCTTTTACCAGCTGTCACCTTACCTGGCCACTTGTTTTTTTATACAACCGAGCATAAATTGGTATTTTCCTCATTGTCTATACTCCTGCACCTCTTTTTGAGACAGGCTTTTAGTATGTCACCCTGGCTACCCTGGACATTGATATGTAGCCAAGGCTGACCACAAACTCAGTGATCCACCTGCCTCTGCTTCCTGAGTGCTGGGATTAAGGTAGTAGTGCCTTGCCTCATTGTCTTATTTTTATTTGCATCCCCTGATGACTAATGACATGCAACATCTTTCAAGATGAAAACTCGTCATTTGTATGTAGTTTTGGAGAATGCACATTTAAGCATGGGGTCCATTTTCTAACTGAGCTGTCTTTTTCATTCTAGGCCATCAGGCATCTTCCCACACCCTTGGGCCAACGCTCCTTCCAGATAGATGATCGACAGAAGGAAACGGTCTTCACGTTCTTAGTGAAAGCGTTTGCAGCAAAAAGCAGTAACTTTTCACTGTGTGAAGCTGGTGTTCACACAATCCGTTCGACCCCTCTCCCTGATTCTAACGGCATGAGCTCCATTAAAGGTCAGGCCCATGGGCAGTTTATTTACTTTGGTCCCAAACCAGTGTCTTGGATATCTGCCGAGATCTCTAATGAGTTCATTTAGAGTCTTCAGCTGTGAATGGTTTTGACTTAAGGATTTAAGTTTTTTTTTCCTCACTTGATGCATCTTATTTCTTACTAAACTTTGTGCTTGGAACTCATGTGGAGTTGGCCGCCTCACATTCTGACTGTATAATTGCATATTTTTTTTTTTTGAGGGAAGAATAAGAAACACATCATTGCCAAGCACTGTGTATCTTTGTGCTAGGGCAATCCAAGTGGAATATAGGTCCAAGCAGAAGAAAGGTAGTGAGAGAAGAAAGGAGAGGCGACAGACAAGAGGTGGAAGAAACAGAAAAAAAAGAAGGATCTATTGGAAAGGCCCCAGGACGGCCCACAGCACCCTGAGTGATGCAGGGAGGAGACTGCACCTCTCAGTGGGTCTCAGAAGGTTTAGTGTGGCTGTGACACCTTGCCTCAGTCTTGGTCCAGCATCAAAACAGCATACCTGAAGCGCTGACTGAAGTCCGTCCCTTCTAACTTGACCCCGCTAGGGCAGACCCCACTAGGGCAGAACTCTGAGTCCGTGTGAGGTGAAGCTAACGTTGGAGCTGAGCGGATCCCCAGGACCCCACTGTGTCCTGTGTGGATTTGCGGAGTCACACCTGAACTTCCAGGGGGAGTTGTTAGCGTGGATTTGGGATTAGAGTTTAGTTGAGATGGAAAGGTCTGTGGAGGTGTTTAGGAAAGGTGAGGATTGTGGGACGGCAGGTGGAACAGGATGCCAGTCACACTCGTCTTGTGTTTAATGGTTTAAGTGACTTCAGCCACACTAAGGATTAGCTATCTTTGGTAAACAACAGAGATATTGTATTTTATGAAAGTTGCAGATTGGGCTGGAGAGATGGCTCGGTGGTTAAGAGCACTGGCTGCTCTTCCAGAGGTCCTGAGTTCAATTCCCAGCAACCACATGGTGGCTCACACCCATCTGTAATGAGATCTAGGGCCCTCTTCTAGCATGCGGGCATACAAGGAGGCTGAATGTTGTATACATAATAATAAATAAATCTTAAAAAAAATAAGAAAGTTGCAGATGACTTTTCCCGTCATTTCCACCTTTTTGGTGCCACGGGTTTTAAGCAAGCGTTTGACAACACTAAACAGCCATCCTTTACAGGCTACCTGACACTCTTCAGGGCTTTCCAGTTCCCCCACGAGGCCTTCAGAGTCTTTCCTTATGCACTTCTTATTTGATGATGTCAAAACAGACTCTGCAAACCAAATCCCCCAGGAACAGATTCCTGGGAAAGAGGCTGACGTCCCCATTTAAGAGAAAGTAAGATGTGGGAAGGCCCTCCATGGGAATGTTCCCACACGAGGCTAGTCTGGAGACACGCATTTCTTACTTTACTTTTTTTTACTAATATTTCCCATGCACATGGAAAGTGACGGCTCCTAATTTCTAGTCTTCACTTCCAAGTTTTGTGTTCTCCAGTCAAGTCTAATGTACTGGCATGGAGGACCGGTGGGTGATAGCTTGGACAGTTTGTGATGAAGTCTGACTCCACCATTTATGTATTTGCCATGGAAACAGCCTGGTCACCTTTAGGCATGAAGTTTCCAACTGCTGTGTGTCTGAATTCTTCTCCACTTAGTCCACGAGAGGCTGTTGCTATCCCCTGAAAGATGGTCTCTTTCCAGTACAACGCCTTTCCTCCTTGCTCTGTTGGTGTGTAAACTGCTGAGCTGTTTGGGGAGTCACAGTTGCATTCAACAGATCAAGGGCGTATTTTCAGATTAATTACAATTCTGCTTGCCTGGTGTATAAGGCAGAGACTTGTTATTTTATTTCCACTTAAACAAAGAAACTTTCCATTAAAAACGATGCCAGCATCATGGGTTTAGTAGACGTAGTCAGACATTAGGGCTCCACAGACAAATGAGACCAATACGACATAGATTGTATACACATGTATATACTATATTTTCTGTAGTATATATTCAATATATATATTTCAAAATACATACTTCAAATGCTACACACACTTTTTTTTTGAGAGAAGTCATTATCTGAACTGGGCTCACCCGCTTGGCTTGGCCTTGCTGGTTAGCAAGCTCTGGGGAGCTACCTGTCTCCATATCCCTGCACTTGGGCTACACATGTACATCACAATGCCTGGCTTTTCCTGTGTGTGCTGGGGACCCGATCTCAGGTTCCCATGCTTATGCAACAAGTCCTTTTCCAACCGAGCTATTTCCCCAGCCTCCTGTACACGGTCAAGGATGTGGGTTCAGTTGGGCACATTCCTCCCGGAAGGCATGGGGATTTGCTTTGAGTGCTGCTCTTTCTCCCCAGCCCAGCAACGCTGTTGTGATGAGGAAGCAGCTACTTTCTTGGAAGATTTGGTCTCTTTAATGTTGTTTACAGTTCTCCGTCCAAACCTCTTCATGGACCCATGGAACCATCTTTCTTTCAGTGGGTAGCTTTCTGTTGTCAGCCTCTAGGGCTCCATGTCATCACCAGGGCGTGTGTCCTGTACGATTCTCTCACCACATACACAGTGCCCTTTCCTCCTTAACCAAGCACTTCTGCCTTGACCATAACTTTTCTTCAGTTGTAAGTTCAACAACAAAAAATGACATTATTTTTCTCTCTTTCTTCCCCCATTCTTCCCAGTTTCATTGCCCAAACCATTATTCTTACCAAAGATTTAAGCAACCTCAACACACACCTTTATTTTAGTCCTTATTAAGTAGGTAACCTCTTACCTTTCCAGTGGGTTCTCTGTGGTGTGGCTGACTGGTCAGCACCACCGACACTTGCACTTCCAGACCATTACTGAGTAAAACACAGGCTCCTTAAATGTGCAGAGAAAGAGCAACAGTTGGCTTGACAACTGAGACTTCTGCCAAGCGACTCGCTGGAGGGTGGTGTACATAGGATGGACTCACTGAAGGAAGGGTGATGCATTTCCTGGACGAGGTGGATGGGATGACCCACAATTTCACCACGTTACTCAGAACGATGTGCAGCTAAAACTGTATGCATTGCTTACTTCTGAAATTTTCTATTTAATATGTTTGGTCTGTAGCTAGCCATGAAGAATTGAAAGCACTTAGGCTATGGCACACTCATAACTTTATTTAATAACAAGTGCTTATGGAACTCGTTCAAGTCCTTTGGAAAATATTGATGTTTACCGACACTAACCTTTTAGTGTCTGTTCAGACTTAGTCACCACAACACAATGACTAGACCGCTAGAGTCTAGTCATAAAACTTGTGAGCTAGAGCGAACCCGCCCCCTCTTGCTATCTCATGGAACATGATTCTCCCAGGGCCACCTAACAAAGCAAGGCAGAAAAAAAATTCTCATTTAAAGAAAGAAATGTTGAACATTAGTTACGTTCAACCATTTTTAAATTACACCAGCTAAATTATCTGCGAGAGTTGTTTATTATAAAGTATAACCTGGGGCAGAAAGACTCTACCAAGGGCAAGAAAATCCAGAACATAAAAACCCTCAGAGGGCAGGTCCAAGTGAGGGCAGCAGGGGTCTGGGTTTCTCTTCCAGAATACACAGGTCCCAGCTGTTCAGAGCCTGCGCAGGAAGAAATTGCCATCTAGAGGAGGGGGCAGACTGGAAGAGGACCAGCTTGTAAGATAGCCCTGTATCATCCCATCCCTGGTTGGATGGAGGCAATCTCTCCTTCCCCATCAACTGTCAGAGGATAATGAGATGTTCCTTAAAGTAAAGGAGGATCAGCTGGAGCCACCAGAGTTCAGCACTCAAAAAAACCAAACCGAAATAAACAAAACCCCACAAAAACACAGCACAGTACATTTGAAAAATGGGAGTTGAAAAGGCAACATTTCCAACACATCCAAGTGGTGGTTTGAACGCAAATGGCCCCCCACACGTTCAAAAAGAGTGGCACTAGCAGGAGATGTGGCCTTGCTGGAGGAAGTGTGTCACAGGGGGTGGGCTTTGGTGTTTCAGATGCTCAAGCCAGTCCCAGTGTCTTTCTCTCCTCCTACTGCCTGCCAATCCAGATGTAGAACACTCCATTACTTTCCAATACCAAGTCTGCCTGCATGCTGCCATGATAATGGTCTAGACCTCTGAACTCGTAAGCCATCCCCAGTTAAATGTTTTTCTTTATAAGAATTTCCATGGTCATGGTGTCTCTTCACAGCAATAGAAACCCTAATTAACTAAGACATTGGGTATTAGAATAATGAGGCATGGATTTTATAGTCATTGTGATGAATATATTCAAGACAAAAAGCAGTGAGATGGAATATTTTTGCTGAAGAACTGAGACCTCTAAGGGAATTCAGAACTTAAAAATACTACCTCCTGAAATTAGAAGCTGAATAATGAGTTGAAGTCAGGTTAGTCACCTCTGAGAAGAGAAATAGATAATTGGCCAATAGAAGATATCTAGACTGAAGTTCTGAGAGGCAAAAACTCGTGAGAAAGAAAAAAAGTGATGGCAAAGTTATTTTGGATGAAGAGAAAATGTACAATGCATGATGGGAATGTTATGTAGAAATGAGGACAATAAGGGAGAGGCAGTATCTGATAATGAACAAGCTGAGATAGTCCCTAAACTGATCAAAAATTCAAGTCACTAACTTTCAGTGAACACAAAGGGGTTTGAATGAATGAAGCCCACTCCTAGACCTTGAGCAGCAAGGTTGAAGGTCAAAGACAGAAATCTTCAGTGAGATCTGCACCTTGAAGAGGCAGCTGTCTTTTCAACACCCACAACTCAAGCCAGGAGGAAAGAGAATGGCTTCTTGGTACTGAAGGGAGGGATGACCCAAATGGCATGGCAGGAAATTAAAATGTCTCACAATAGTGGGGACAAATGAAATGAGGAAAAACCGAAGACAACAGAAGCCTGTCATTAGAGACCACACTGAAGGAATGGGAAGATGGCTCATCGGGGAAGAATGATTGCTCTGTAAACAGGAGGACCTGAGTGCTAATCCATAACACTTATGTAAAACACTGGGTGTGGCTACACATTCCTGAACACCAGCACTGGGAGAGAGCCAAAAGGGTGGGCATCCAATTCAGTGAGATACTCTGTCTCAAGATAATGAGGCAGAGAGAAATAGAGGAAGACAGCTGCCTCTGGCTTTGGCCTCTGCATGTACACACACAGGAATACATACTCACATACTCACCTGCATATAACACACACACTCACCAACCCCCTCTTTACCCTCCAACATGAGAGACACACACGTTGCTTTGACGGAAAAACTGTAGCTTGTCCTCCCGCTTTCTCAATAGACAGTATTGAAAATTGAGAAGGAATAAAGTAATTACTATTCAGGTATTTACAAATGAAGATTTACTATAGGAGACAAATTAATAATGTCCTATGTTTAACCACATGCAAAATAAAACACAGTATCAATAGCCCAAAAAGGTGAGGTTGTAGTAAAGTAAGACGAAGTTCCAAGATCCTTTAATTCAGAGAAAAATAATAAATGTGTAAATATCTGTGAGTCTATTAAATTAAAGACACACATATCCTCTAGGGGTAGGATCAAAAGAATATACAATTAATAGGCTAGAGGGGCGAAATAGTATAATAAAAGTAATTAAGTACTCCAGAAACAGATAAGAAGGAAAATCTCAAAGGGATAAAGGACAAAAAAAGTTGAGAGCTGGGTCAAATGGCAGATTTTACTCTAATTATTCATTTTGCTGAGACTGACAGATAAAATCTTAATATGGATAAAAGATTATCAAATTGGATTTTAAAAACCATTAATTTCTACATACTGTTTATGAGATTGCCCTTAAAAATGAAGGTATATGAGGGCGGAGACACGGTTCTGCAGTCAAGAACCTTTGGAGGGGGAATGCATGGCTGAAATATACTATATGAAACAAAACTTAAATAAAATATGTATATTGAAAAAAAAGAACCTTTGCACCTGTGGAGTACCTGAGTTTGATTTCCAACACCCACATGGCAGCCTACACCAATCTGTAACTCCAGTTCTTCATGTCTTCTCAGGTACCAGATCTACACATGATTCATATACACATGTGAGCAAAACACTCATTCACATTAAATAAATATATATGTAGATGAATAACTAACTAGCTAAATAAATAAATATAAGGCACGGAAGCAAGGAAGCTCAAGATACTGGTGAGGGTGACTCAAAAGGCAGCTGATGGGATCCAAGCACAGAAGGAATTAAATACAGAAGTCTGTGGGGAGGGAGGGCTCATCAGGTCAGGCCAACTCAACCTAGGCTGTATGTTAAAGTTACCAGGGGGAAGTTTATATTAAAATTAAATTTCATATTCTGAGACTTTTGTGGAGTCATGGGCAGTTACAATAACTAATATGAAATCATTCAGTTTATGTTTTTGGTTTCTCTGGTATAACATCTTGTAAAATGATATTAAATACTGAACCAGAACATCAACACAGCTGCACTGAAAGTGGGTGATACCCCCATCATTTTGTGGGTCTCCCCAATTGCCCTCTTGTAGGGGAAGCCCAGCCAATCACCTTGCTTGAAAGGCGGGATTCCCTGAGGTTATCATTTACTTATAAAGATTGCGGATGTGCTCCCCGCCACTCTCTCTGTTTCCTGCTCTTCGTTGGAACCTTGGTGTAGTAAGTTATTCCCTTCTTCCCCTTAATAAAGCTGATATTAAAGTTAGCCCAATTAATCCTATTTGCGGGTCAACTATGCCGCATCACCCTCTGTGCTCAACTTCCTGCCTGCCCCTACCCTATCTTGAATCCTGGTAATTTGCCCTCCATTTCTAAAATTTCATGTTTTAAACAGTCCTGTAAGTGAATGCTAGTTTTGATTGTCAATCTGATGGGAGTGTAGAATCACCATGGAAATAAATGCCTGGATACAGAGTGGGTAGATTTTCTAGAATGGATCGATTAAGGTGGGAAGATTCACTCTGAATATGGGCAGCATTGTTCTATGAGCTGGAGTCTTGGCCTGAGTAAAAAGAAGGGGCAGAGCTGAGGACTGGAGCTCATCTTTCTCTGCTTCCTGACTGCGAGGAATGTGACCATCTGACCCTTGCTCCCGTTGCCATGAATGGACTGTATCCCAGAATCGTGAGCCAAAATAACCCCTTTCTTCCCTGAGCAGCTCTTGTCAGGGATTCTGCACCAAGACAAGTAACACAGCATGTAAGTCAACATGGAGTATGCAGTCTTCAGTGGTTAGATTTTGTGCATGGCATGGCTCCCTGGAGCGTCCCATGGTTTATTTCCTTTTTCCTGTGGCATCTGCACCACCTGAATCACAATCAGGCAAGGGTTCAGGGTCTGAGGGTCTGCAACTCCCAACAGCTCCCCCTTTTTATATAATTAGGCCAGGCCTGTCTTAGGTTGTAGAAGTGTAAATTCACATTTTACCCATTATTAAGAACATTTGCTTCAGCACCTAAGGCCTCTGTCTTAGGTTGACTGTGACAGGCTCTTGTCTGTCTCTGGTTTACTGGCCTTTTTGTAGCATGTTGACCCATACTGTGTTTGGAGAAGGCTCACTTACTTGGGCAAGTATTAGCTGTTTAGCAGTGATATTAAAATGCTGTTGTTGTTGTTGTTGCTGATGCCTGTAATAAAGGCAGAACATTAAAAACCCTCCGGTTACAAGAGATTTTAGGGCAACAGTCCCAGAGCAGCTCTTTAGCAAGCCTAGGTCATAAAGAATGCCCTTAGTAAGAGAATCTATGGAAGTGGGAGGAACATGAGTCTTAGAAATTGTGTGTTTTATGGTTTTTTAAGATAAAAATTTAACTGGCTGACAGTAACACTAAGGTTTTTGACTGGGCCGGGTGTGACACAAATATGACGGAAGGGAAGGAAGGGGAGCAGCTAGCCATATGTAAAGCCCATAAGAAATCTAACTGCCCTTGTGAAAGGGTGGTCTGTAGGTTAAGTTGTAAAATGTCCTGGTGAATATGTTTATTAGGGGAATTTTTGGCATAGTTTTTTAAAACTGGTTTTTGCTTTATGTTGGGTGAAGTATTTTGTGGGGTTTTTATGGAGACCTTTTGGGTGGTTTTGGTCCATTAAACCACATTAGTCTGGAAGAAACCCATAGGTTTTTATCTTTTGTGGAAACAAAAGAAGAACCTCTTTTTTAAAGTAACTTATTTTTAGACCCAAATTTTGATGTTAAGATACCTTTATGCTGGTTTAGTTTAGCAGTCTGCACGATGAAATATCTCTCTCTACTTAGCACCTTTATAGTTAAAAAATTTAAAGTAAACATATATATATATATATATATATATATATATATATATTAGACTTTTGGTGTACTTTTATTTTTATGTGGCTTATTTTTGTATTTTGTATTTTTAAGTATATATATATATATACATATATATATATTAATTTTGGTACCCTATTTTTTAGTAGTACCTGTAATTTTTCTGAGAGCAGACTTTGAAGAATATGCCCTATCCTTAGAATTTACGCTTTTATTTATGTATTTATTTGTTACTCATTTGTTGGTCAGCCTTCTGGAGGGTGTCTCTCAGAGGTGTCTCTAGTTTTTGATCCCAGTGGTGCCTCCACCTATGGCGCCTGCACACCTGGAACTGTGCTGTGGGACAACGGTCTGCACCCTGTCACTTGATTTTAATAAAATGCAGATTGTCCAGTAGCCAGGCAGAAAGTATAGGTGGAGCAACCATGCAGGAGGTAGAAGTGGGGTGATGAAAACAGAGTTCTGGGAAGAGGAAAGGCTGAGTCTGCAGCCTTAACCCAGACACAGAGGAAGCAAGATGAGAATGCCTTGCTGATAAAGGGCACCAAGCCATGTGGCTAACATAGACAAGAATTATGGGTTAAGATGTAGAAATTCGTTAATAAGAAGCCTGAGCTAGTAGACTCACCAGTTTATAATTAATGTAGACGTCTGTGTGTTTCTTTGGGACTGAATGGCTGTGGGACTGGGTGGAGCAGACACTCGGTCAACAGAACTGTGGTTGGGCAAGAGTCTGGGGAGTAAAGAACACACAGAGATATAGGTCACTCTTGAAGTAGGAATGCCAATTTCAAGGCAGCTCATATAGTGCTCTCCTTGACTAGTAGCCATGCCCTAGCTCTCATAATTTTCCACTGCAAGTCCATCAGAAAACACTTCTTTGTTATCAGGAACTCATGAGGGTCCTGTGTTCAGAGCAGCTGCAAGCATAGAAAAAACAAGTTTTTACTCCATCAGGCAGGGTCAGAGAAAGTTCAGGGTCTGAGGGTCTGCAGCTCCCAACTTCCTTTGTGTTGTGACTCTGTGTAGGCTAGGCATATTTTGGTTTACATACTGACCTACTGAAAGACAGGCACAACTGTTTTATTTCCAATTTTGGATTAATACAAGCAGAATTTGCCACAGATGTTTGTGTACAGGTTCGCATGTGGACAGAGGTTTTCATTTCACACAGGACAACTGCTCCTCATTGCTCCGGGTCATAGTCTTTTCATGGTTAAGGAAAATGGTGAAGTCCCACAAAGTTACTGTATTATTTCACCGTTTCCTTGCCTACTAGGGACAAATAATCTCAACCAAATAAATGGGTGCTTTGCTTCTGCCCTCAGAAGGAGGATATTCAGTCCCTTTGGATCCACATGCCCCAAGGCTTCCCAAAGGATATTGGGAACTGCTGTAAAATAAGCCCCAAAGCCAATCCTTGATCACCAACTGTGTGCCAGTCAGATGCCATTCTGAATATTTATATGCCAATTGTGTAGCAACACAGACACTTTAGTTCCACTTACAGGTGACTCACCCAAGGTTCCAAGATGAGATTAGTTTCCTTAACATTCTCTGTAGCAGAGAACCATGATTCCATCTTTGCCAGCTCAACTACAAAACCTGAGTTTGGTCATATTTCCCCATCCCTGGGGATGACGGCTGGGCAGAATGATGGCTTCCACAGGAAGACTCTTCTCTGCCTAGGAGCATCTTTCTCCATCATCAGCTGTTTGTACTCCTCTCTCTAAGCACTTTCTGTACTTTCTATGGACTTGCAGAATCTTCTCCCATGAAATTAGAGACACTGATGACATCATACCCCCAAGGGAGAGTAGGGGAAGCACCTTATGAGGAAGCTGCACTCTGCTAACTTATTGAAAAGTCTTAGCTTATGAGGTTCGAGAGCGACCCTGTCTTTTGGGATGAGAGATTTATTAGAAAGTTATTAATGGAAAGACACAGCATAGTGAGAGTGCTGAGCAGAGACCAGGCCTATGAGGTTCCTCTCTCTTAGAAGTCTCAGAGAGATGGGGGAGGTCGTATGCCATGTAATTGATGAGTAGCTCATAGTTTGGTTTGTAATCAAGTTGTCATGGCTCATGGGGCAGGATGGGTGGGAGAAAGTTTGGACCCTTCTGGCCCATCATGTGTAGTGTGCCATCTGGAGCCCCTGATCTCCGAGTGCTTGGTACCTCTTCATAGAGGTGAGGATTACAGACTCACAGTTGCAGTAGGCTGCCTGACATTTTTTTTTTAAAATAGTAATTGTGAGGGAAGAGAGAGAAAGAGGCTTCTGACAGTCAGAATGGCACAAGCAAAAACTAATACTGACCAGTGAAGAAGTAAAGACAAAGAGATGGATCCAAAAGGGCCAGCGAGCTGACTCAGAAGGTAAGGGCCCTTATGACACAAATCTGAAGACCTATGTTCAATTCCTGGGACCCATATAAAGGCAAGAGAGAACACCTCCCCCAAATTGTCCTCTGTTGCATGTCTTTAATCCCAGTACTTGGGAGGCAGAGGCATGGGGATCTTTGTTAGTTCGAGGCCAGCATGCTCTACAGAGTGAGTTTCAGAACAGCCAATGCTACACAGAGAAACCCTGTCTCAAAAAAAAAAAAAAACCCAAAAAAGTCTTTTGATTCCCATACATGTTCTGTAGCATGTGCCCATAATACTAATATCAACAAAAGCAATAATGCCCTGGAGAGGAGCTACTCACTCCAGGGTCTCTGAATCAACTCAGTTTCTCATCCCAGAGAAGACAGACTCTTCTCTTCCCATGAAACAGTTCTTCAAGGTAACTGTGGTTTCATCCCAATATGTGCTGGCACCAGCCCACATGAACCCTCATTTTCTGCTTGACTTTTCGGGGCCCCTGCAAAACCTTGTCAAGACCTCAGAAAAGGCTGGTGTGAGCCTTTTGGTTCATCCCACCCACCTTGCTTAGCATGAGAGCTTGCATAGGTCTGAGACAGTCTTGAGCACCCAGAGGCAGGGTCTGGGGTCCATAGTTCAAACCCCAGGCTTTCAGGAAAGCAATGGTGGTCACCTTCCTATCATCCTAACAAAGCTTTCCCCGGGGAGCTACAGTGATGGAGTGGCTGATGTAGGTGTGGTGTAAAGGATCCAGAGTACTCTTGCCTTCTGAGAGTAGCACGCTGCAAAAGACCTCAAGGGGGGTTGGAGGTGATGGACAAGTGAGGGCAGGAAAGAGGAAGAGAAGAAGACAAGAGAGAGGCCAAGCAGGGCAGGGGACGAAATGGAGAGGGACGCAATGGAGAACGCCCGTTCTGAGCTTCTGTCCCCTTACCGCCCTGGCTCGTTACCACCATGCCCCTGCAGATGACAATCTAGGTATAAAGGCAATGCTGAGGTCTTTGTCTCATAGCAGAATGGAATACGTGTGTGTGTGTGTGTGTGTGTGTGTGTGTGTGTGTGTGTGTGTGTGTTGCGTGCGCGCATGCGTGTTGGGGTGGGGGGCTCTTCAGGAAAGTGCCGTGGTGCAGCATGCTCCTGCCTTCTCTGTCTCCTTCACTGTCTCTTCATTGTTCTTTCCTGAGGGCTGAAGTGAAAGCAGATTATTTACGTTTATGGTTTTTTTTCTTTTCTTTTTCTGTGGATAGAGAACTTGGCACCGGGTAAAAAGCATCTTTTCACACCTTTTAACCTAGGCTGATAGCATTGCATTTTCAACCTGCAAGAGACAGTTTGCTCTCGGAATTACAGCTGGTTAGATTACAGCCCTGTCTCAATGGTTCCAGCTAACCTTTAGCCAATATTCTCCCTTTAGTCTCCTGCCAGAAAATATACGTCTATACAAGACATCACCCTCCAAGACTCATTTGACTCTACGAAAGGCACACTGATTTTTTTCACCTCCTGTAAGGAAGGTTAAAAATTTCCCTTTTTCTAAGGATAAGCATCTTAAACAAAAATGCCCTGAGTGTAGCTTGACAACTGCAAATGCCTGATCCAGACAGACTTTGTTATTATTACTACATTTATTTACACGTCTATTTCATTTTAGTCATTGCTGGGGGAGAAAAGAGAGAGAGGACATCCACATGTCAGGGCTGGTCATGTGGAAGTCTTAGGACAACCCGTAGGAGAACATGGGGTCCCGAAACCAAACTCTAGACATCAGGCTGAGCGGCAGGCTCTTTTATCTGTTGAGCAATCTCACTGGCCCTTACTACTATTTGTTTAAAAGTTCTTTTTTTAATCAAGGTTTTTGTTTATTTTTTGGAGGGGGGAGGGGCTGAAGTAGCTCAGGCTGACCTCACACTTTCAAGTCCAAGGATGATCTTGAATGTCTGATCCCCCCCCCCCCCCCCCTCTCTCTCTCTCTCTCTCTCTCTCTCTCTCTCTCTCTCTCTCTCGTGCTGGGGTTATAGGCTTGTGCCTCCAGATATGTATACAAATGCTGAAAAAGAATTACAGCGTAATATTTTGTTTCCAGTGACAAACAGTTGCTTCTCTACCCTTCTCATTTGCGGGACACTCTCTTTCTTTTCCACTCCTCTCTTCCTCCTTCCTTCCCTCCCTCTCACTGTCCCTCTCTCCCCTCTCTCCCACCAGGACCTATGGAAATTCTTTGTCTCTTCCTGCATACTTTGAATATTCTAAACAGGAGTGGCCATTTATTAGCTTTTCAGTTTTCCATCTTTTTGGTATTATCTTGTGATTCCTTACAAGGGGAGCTGAGGAGTCGATGCCCTTACACATCTTCTCCCTGGACACTTATCTCTTCGCAGTAGAAATTCCGTGAATCTAATTTAGACTTGGACTCAAACACAACATCGCGACTGTGTAAATATTGTCCCCAATGGCCCGAGTGGGATTTTGTGTGTACATTTCTGTGTCGATTTTTTTTTTTTTATTTCCCAAAGTAAATTTCCTTGCATGTCTTCCTTCCTGGCTAGCTTAGGCTTTTCCTACTGTTTGTGTATCTTCCACTCTCAAAGCAAAGCCCTTCTCATGCAGTTCCTCAGGCTGTTGGACCCGTTGCCAGGTCAAACACTGGAATGCATAGCAAATATAAGTTGGTGGCAATCGAATCACGTACGAATCTTTAGGGTATCCGCAGCAGAGCCCAGAAATCAGGTGTCAGCTTTGCTTCCAGAATGTGTTATTTCTTAAAACCACTCACAGGTCCGCACACTGTGAATGTGGGCACACTAAGCCTTGTATCACAAGATAATAACCCCCTGGACAGTGGACACTACTCCAAGCCCAGGCAATGGGTGGGAACGTGACGTCTTCCCTCCTGTGCACTGCTGCAATGGTTTTTGGTTACTTGGCTCTTAGCCACTGCTGAACATCTATTCTGGCCTTCAACTTGAGTCAATAGGTTACCCCAAACATCAAAGTCTGTTTGTGAATCAGGGCACTTGAATGTTCACAGAGAATTATAGCACCCAACCCCCAAAGATTAATTTTCTAGTAAAAGACAAGAAGGAATGCCAAAGGGACACACTAGCCCTTGGATGTTAATACACACTGATTTCTCTGGAGTCTGTGCTCGGGAGTGGAGTGCGGGACTGTAGGCTGTATTCTAGAACCCGAAACAAAGCCCACAGGTGGCATTTTAATTTAGACGCTCATTGACTGTAGAAGGGAGTCTCATAGATCTATGGTCTTAAAGAGCACCATGCTGTCAGTTTAATTTTAAAATTGCAGTTTGCCCTCTCTGGTGGGTGTGCCATTTCTCTATAGATATAGTATTAAACATTGCTTGGTCATGCTCTGGTAACTGTTGAGTCTTAGATGCAGTCTGGATGACAGATAAACAAGTCACAGTTTATTCTGTTTTATAGAATAAATAGTCTTCCTTTTAAAGTCTAGACGGAAGTTCAAGGACTGAGTACCCCTCAGAGATCAGATGACTTCCCGAGGTCTCTGAATCTCCGGGTAGCTGTCTTCTGTGGCCACCGTTGGCCCTGACTCCTGCCTCTTCTAATAACCAAATTCCATGCTCCACGCTCGGCTGCAGTTTCTCATCAGTTCCGTCACAGGCTCAAATGGAGCTGACCCTTTTCCTTGCTGTCGACCAAGCCTTTCTGTGTCACACCGTGGGAGCCAGAGAGCCACGTCTCAAACCACGAATGACTTAAAGTCGAAAGTTAAACCTTCCCAGTCTTGAAAGAAAATTAAACATCCCTGTTCCCAGAACCCTTTGGCGCTTCCACCTCTCTTCCCCGCTTTCTTTTCTGCCCCCTTTCTCCCAGAAACAACACCCTGCCCTCCAAACTCTCGCAGTTTCTTGTGCGTAAGAACTCTGCCCACTCCTGCTCTTTGCACAAAGCATATTTCCAAGCACCTCTCTGCAAATCTAAACATTTGGCTAAAATTTAGAAATTGCCTTCTGTGTGTAGGAACCCGATTAGGCCGAGACACAGCACCCCGTTCTCTTTCTCAGCTTCTCGTCTGAAGCGGATGGTGGCTCCATTCTCATCATTCAGTGGACATGGAAACAGGAAATTGGAAGGATATTGATGAAATATGTGTTTATCTTGGAATATGGTTCGAGTTATTATTGTTGTCTTCATTTTTGCTTTCTGCGTTTTCTAAAGTATGTGAAGCTGTCTTCTCTTAGACATAAGTAGCTTGGAAGAAAGTTTCACTTTCAGACCACATGTTACACAGAGGGCAAGGTTGGAGAATAAAATGAACTTGGGCTCCAATTCTGCTTCTATTCTACATAAATGGGATCTTTGGGGGGAAGTCAAAACACTTTCCCACAGAAAGACAATTATCACATGTACTCACTCACTGGTGGTTTTTAAACATAAAATAAAGAAAACAAGCCTGCGACACAATCCCAGAGAACTTAGACAACAATGAGGACACTAAGAGAGACTTACATAGGTCTAATCTACATGGGAAGTAAAGTAGAAAAAGACAAGATCTCCTGAGTAAATTGGGAGCATGGGGACCTTGGGGGAGGTTTGAAGTAGGGGAGGGGAGAGGCAGGGAGGGGAGCAGAGAAAATGTAGAACTCAATAAAAATCAATTTTAAAAAAGAGAGGGGGAAAAAACCACTTTACCTCACCTCACTGAAGATGTGTCGTGTGTCACCATTACTGTGGAGACATGGACAGACAGCCACTTATCTCAGATAGGGGATGGATAAACAGACCAGAAGTAAAGATAGCATCAAAGTCCAACGGGTTACTCATAGGAGTATGGATGTGGTGAGGGGCTACTTAGAGGAGCCATAGTAACTCAAAGACAGCTGCCCATCAAAAGTCCACCACATCATGGCTGACCATGATGGAAACCTGGGGTGCATTGCTTAGCCCTCAGGCCGCTGGACAGCTTGAGAAGTGTCCTTTCCAGACAACTGGGGAGTCTCTACTTCTAGGCTGAGGAACCTCTTCTGGCAGTTTAGCTGGTCTGAGAGTGTCTCTCGCAATATGTTCTGCTTACAGCAGCTTGGAAAGAAAGGGGCCGAGTGTATTCTGTCAGTTTCAGGGATTGCTGAACCCTCTGAGTTGCTTTCTTCCTCGTTTAAGGACCTTTTCGGAAGGATGGGAGGCTTAACCTCCCTTTAGAAGATCCTGTGTCTTAGTAAGCTTCTTCCAAGATGGAGGGCTTTATCTTGGAAGAAATCACTACAGAGAAGATGCGCCAGCAGTAAACCAGATGTTTAAAAACAAATTTTAAATAACGTGTGTGTGCTATGTTGTGTTGTGTTTAAGTTTGGGTTTCCAAGTGTCTCAGTGTACGTGTGGAAGTCAGGACAACCTGGGGGAGCTGGTTCTGTCTTTCTATCATGTGGGTCTTAGGGGTCACATTCAAGTCACTGGGACTGGTGGCACATTCCTTTATCTGCTGAGCCATCTCGTTGGACTCCAGATGATAGACCTTAAGTGTTGTCATAGACTCTGTTGTGTACCATGCGAAGTCCAGAACCTGAGACGAGCCACCCCAGAAGCTGCTTCCTTATTTTCGTTACATGTGTGTTTGTGTATGCATGTGTGTTTGTGTGTACATGTGAGTGCAGGTTCCTGCCCCAGGAGGCCAGAGGAGAAAGTCAGAGTCCCTGGAGCTGAAGTGACAGGTGGTTGTACGTCTCCTGGCACGGACGCTGGTGACTAAACTCAGGTCCTCCCCAAGAGCGGCAGCTGCTCCTCGTTGTCCCGCCATCTCTCGAGCTCCATCTCAGAGGCTTTGAGGAAGCGACATTCTGGAGTGCCAAATATAATATAATATAATATAATATAATATAATATAATATAATGGAATGAAAGCTCTAGTGCTTAGAGATTGCTGACTTAAATATATGTAATGCCCTAAAAGCCTCAGAAATACACCATCCACTGCCGTCTCATTTAGCACGTTCCCTGGCTGAAATAATTATGAATGATTAAACAGCTCACGACTCACGCTTGGGTAATTATCGCAGCTTTTAGTTGATTTTCATTTTCAGGGTTAAATTTCAGTAAGAAAGAACTAATGAACATATTTCAAGTGGTTTAACATGTTGCTTATAGAAGAGTGTTGTAACCATCGCCTGTAGGAGAATATGACATTCAGGATGGCAGTGACCTCACAGGCAGTGGCCGGACTCCTCTGCAGCAGAACTCCATGTTAATACTTTATTAAACATCTCTGAATTCATCATGTTTCTGAGAAAGTCAGTTTGTGTCATGAATTAATTTATTTCTGCTTAACCTATGAAGCTGCATCGAAATGATTGTAAGTCATGTTTTGATGGGAAAATTGGCTAAAAATGCTGTTTCGCTAAGATTTCCCCAGGCTGTTTTATTTATAATCCAGAATTATACAAACGCCAGTGATGGCAGGAAGCGCTCTGTATTTTTGGTGCTTACATTTCTTTACCTTCACTTCTTTCATCTAGCGAGAATGGACTCATTACGGAATTCATGGTGCGTAGTCGGGTACCGTGCAAGGAAGCTAATTAGCAGTGATAAACATCTTCCTGGGAAGGAAGTGAAGGATGGCAAGGAGGCCCGTTTAGAGGACGGCTTTGCGGGAGGTCTGAAGCTGACTGGCATCCTTGAAAATGTCATGTTCCATGAACCTGCCTGATGATTCTTAATTGATGTACTGACATTTAATTTTCCATTTCTATATGGAAAAGGTGGCAATCACACACACGCGAGCGCACAGACACACGCACGCACGCACGCACACACGCACACACATGCACGCACACGCGCACACACACACGCACACACACGCACACACACACGTTTTTAAAGGATGTTCAAAGCCACATCTGCTTCCTGGCATATCTCTTCCTAGAACATGTCATTTCGTGTTGAGATGGTGCTTGTTAAGAAGGTTGATTAGGATTGTTTGAGAGCCTCCAAATCAGCTCCCTGTGAGCCCCCAGCAGGGAGTGCAGCCATTGTCACATTAATTGGGAATTGGAAATGGAGAGAAGAACCTAATGAATGCATTATCAGCTTCTTCCTTGAGCACACAGGGCACCAAAGCCTTGCTTGGTCTCAGCTCTTCATTGAGGCTCATGGAAACTGCAAGTTGCTTTGCAGAATTCTCTGGATGAACAGACCAGATAAAATATGCATCTATTATAAAGGGGGCTTTATTAGAATTATTCCATGGTAGGGCCTGGATTGTCCAACAATGGCTCCCTGCATCTTGTCAAAAGCCAAGAACCTTGCAGCTGCGGAGTCCTCAAATGTCTCAGGTGCCAATCTAATGCTGAAGACCTGGAAGATTCCTCGAAATTTGCTCATCTTCAGAGGATGTTGGAAGGCAGAAGAATTTGGAGTTTGACATCAGTGAAGGATGAGAATTGCTGCAGCAGCTATGGGTAGATGCCTTCATCATCAAGAAAGCAGGCAGGCAGGCAACACTGCTTTCTCCTCCCATGTCTTCATACCTCGGTGACTTCTCAGAAGGTGCCAGCCACTCAGGGAGGACCTCCTGCTCTCAGTCCTTCTTGGAAATGTCCTCATGGGACTGCCTAGACATGTCTCTCTTAGTTGGCTGCAAATCTATCAAGTTGATGCTCAGATGGTCGGCAGGCAGCAGTGTGATTTCTGTTATGAATTTAATACTAACATATACAGAGAGTCCAGCCTTCTGCAGGTCACAGAGACTAGGAAGGAGATGCAGAGTCAATGAGAAAAACACACAGCCTTCTTTTCTGAGGGATAAAAGCTTCATCTTCTCTATTTTTCAGAGCCCTTTTTATATTCCCTATGCCAAGTTCATTGTAAAGAGGAGGATTTTCCCCATAACCAAAAGTTATACATTTACTCCATAAGCACCATAAAAACATATCTTTCTGGAACAAGTCAGCCCCAATACATTCCTTACCCACACATTTACACCTTTTCTGAGTAACCCATGCTCATTTAAACATTCCCCTTTTAGATTTCACAAAGACCGGGAGCCTTTCAGCCATAACTGCTTACATAGGCAGCAGCTTTCATTATGGCCAGAAAACCAGGCTACTAGTTTAGTTTTTTTACATTCTAGAGTTCTTCCCAATTATCTTAACTGACCATCCAATTCTTTGTTTTCTAGTTACATGAAGTCATCATTTAAAGCTTCGTTTTAGCTATGATGCACACTGAAACCCATGACCACATTTCCCAACATTAAGATGAAAAGAGCCCAAGCTAGCCTAACTCCTGGACTCTGTTGTTTTCCTCAATCATTGACGCAAACCGCAGTCTGTACAGCTCAAGTGAAACTCCTATAAGTCCTAGCTGTGAGGCACATCCTTGTTCCCGTTTTCTATCCTCTGAAGCCCCTGCTTCAACAAGGGTGGGGCCAACACTTTATCCTATCTTTACCTATGCCAATTTCCCCACTAAACTAACCTCTATCCTAACAATCCCCTCCTACCTGTGTTAAAAAAAACCCCTAGTCATCAACACTTTATTTAAACTAATATTATTATTGCATAAAAATCATTACCTCTGTTGAATAGCACAGCTTAAGAAGAAAGCATCAAAATAAATGACAAGCAGGGCTGGAGAGATGGCTCAGTGGTTAAGAGCACTTCCTGCTCTTCCCGAGTTCAATTCCCAGTAACCACATGGTGGCTCAAAACCATCTGTAATGAGATCTGGCGCCCTCTTCTGGCCTGCAGGTATACATGTGGGCAGAACACTATACATAAATAAACAATTTTTTTAAAAAAAATAATCTGCAGATAAAAATGTGGAGTAGAATGAGATATTTCCATGAGATAATCACACTTCCTTAAAGAAAGCAGGATCTCCCCATGCCTACTCACACCATGCCATATACCAGAGAAAAATGGCAGCGGCAAACATGAAAACACACAGCAGTAGCAAGAGACATCCTGGGGCTGAAGCCCTCAGGGCTTTCTTTGCCTAACGGAGATTCACCCCTCAGTGCCTTGCATCCGGGTGAGTTGAACTCCTGAAGCTTAGTTATCACCTGCTTCTCCTCCAACATGGTCACCGGCAAACATATATGCAGGAAACTTAGGAAAACCATGTGTGGTCTTGTGACAGTTTCAGACACTGGTGGCTGATTTCTAGGGCACCAGGCCTAAAGAATTGCAGGAAGAACGGCTCTTTACAGTCGTTCTCATGAACTAATAGGGCTTATTTAGAAAAGGCTTCTCAGACGGCTTTGGCTTTCTTAAGGAGATGTACCCTGAGGTTGAAGGGAAGTGGTGTTTGAAGTTCTGTATGAAAGAAGTAAGTATCTGATAGCAGCTGATGGGTTTGCGCTTCTCTTATGCTGTAGTAAGTTGGGGACGCACCACTCCCTTCCTGTTCCAGCCTACAGTCTCCCGTGGAATGCTTTGCCGGGTTTTCTCAGACACAGATCTGGTTTAGGGGTGTGCTCTTGTCTCCAGATGGCTCTGTGACTGCAAACTACTTTGAGGCCTTTGTTCCTCATCTGACTCATGAGGAGACTAAGCCCTGCCTTCACTAATTTAACAGCCACAAGTTGAACCTTGCTGGTTACCATCTGCAGGGAGCCTTGGCTTTTGCATCTGGCCACGGATTCTCCTTCTAACTTCCGCTCTTTCGGTCATATTATTCTGAAAATTTAATAGTGGAATAGAGTATGGATCAGTGTGACATTCAACTCCTAATGAGTCAGCTATGACACTAGCCCAAAGGAAGAGAGCTAATATTGGGGTTGATTTTTTTTTCTGGTTCATATTATGAGGAATCATCCTGTTTCCATGGGATTTTTTTTAATTGAAATAATTTCCGATCTTCAGTGAAATTGTTCGTAAAATTGAAGCACCATATATAGGCATCTTGCATCTCTTTACTCGTGCCTAGCTCATGGATCCCCAGCCCCTCTAATAACCACTTTAGAACAAACTGGAAGCTACAGGTCCTTTAGTTACAACATAGATAAAATGAATAATTGTTGAAAATTCTGTTTTCAAAGCCTTTGTCATTTTGCCTTTTTAAAACATTGGAAATGGTTACAATGTATCTATTCCTACTGTTTGCTGATTGCTGAAGAGTACAGGGACTCCAGGAAGAGCCAGATGAGATGATCCTTGCTTTAAGGGGTGCTATTTGCTGTTCATCTTAGAGACATCAACGGGACCTCAGGGGACAAGCACAGCCACATTGACGAACCAAGCCTCCAGGGACAGCAACATGGCCTCCACTAGCAACACAGACCACAGACACCATCCTGTTTGTGCTGCCACAGGGTGGGGGTGGGGTCTAGTTGCTTATGATCTGTGCTGCCGCTGGAGGCCGTGTTGGTGTCTGTGGCCCAGGCTGCAGCCTGAGAGATGTTGATGTTCCTGGTCTGTAGTACCACCTGAGGACATATGGATGTCTGTGGCCCAGGCTGCTGCCTGAGGCCATATTGATTTCTGTGGTCTGTGCTGCTGCTGCTGGAAACAGTGTGGAAGTCCATAATCCATTCCGCCTCTGGCTGTTAGGGGCAAGGAAGCTTTTTTATTTTCAGTGGTATTGATAACTGCAGACTCATAACTGAGAAGGAGAGACATTGAAGGCTCTGTGACAACCTCTCCCTCCCTCACACACACACACACGAAGAAAGAAACAGTCTAGACAGGAAGCCATGGAAAGGAGTCTTTAAAATTGTGTCTAAGGCAAAATTGCCGGGGAGAAAATTGGGATCTTGGGGGTGGGGTGGGATGGGGGTAAGGGGAGATGGGGAGAGAAAAGTTAGAAGGGAAGGAGGTCGGGCCTTGGGAAAACAGGAGGATTGGGATAAAGGAAGGTTGGACAGGGGAGCATGGAACCACAATTCTTAGTTAAGGGAGCCACTTTAGGGTTGGCAAGAGACCTGACCCTAGAGGGGCTCCCAGGTGCCCAAGCCGAGGTCCCCAGTTAGTTCCTTGGGCAGTTGAGGATAGGGAACCTGAAATGACCCTATCCTAGATCAATGCTGACGAATATCTTGCATATCATCATAGAACCTTCATCTGGTGATGGATGGAGATAGAGACAGAGACGCACACTGGAGCACTGGACTGAGCTCCCAAGGGCCCAATGAGGTGCAGAAGGAGGGAGAACATGAGCAAAGAAGTCGGGACCACGAGGGGTGCACCCACCCACTGAGACAGTGGAGCTGATCTATTGGGAGCTCACCAAGACCAGCTGGACTGTGACTGAAAAAGCATGGGATAAAACTGGACTCTCTGAACATGGCGAACAATGAGGGCTGATGAGACGCCAAGGACAATGGCACGGGGTTTTGATCCTACGTAATGTGATGGCTTTGTGGGAGCCTAGCCAGTTTGGATGTTCACCTTCCTAGATATGGACGGAGGGGGGAGGTCCTAGGTCTTACCACAGGGCAGAAAACCCTGACTGCTCTTTGGACTGGAGAGGGAGGGGGAAAGGAGTGGGGGGAGGGGGAGAAGGGTGGGAGGAGGGGGCGTAGGGTGGGAGGAGGGGGAGGGAAATGGGAGGCTGGGAGGAGGTGGAAACTTGTTTTTTTTTCTCTTCCATTTCTCAATAAAAAAATAAAAAAATAAAAAAAATATTTATTTTCATTTAAAAAAAATTGTGTCTAAGGTGTTGAAGCGTAGTTCTTCACAGCTGATGGCTTCTGGTGGGAGGGTGGGGAAAGACTCAGTTTTCTTGAAGGGACTGGCCGCTGGGAGTTTGACCACGCTCCAATGTGTATTGGAGGGTAACACAAATTGGACTTGGTGTAATTTTTTCCTCTTAGTTTTCTTTGTTAGAGGAGGGCACAAGGGTGTGAGGGCGGGGCCTGGGAGGAATGGGAAGTGAGTGAGGTAAGGGTTCACTGCATGAAATTCTGAATAAGGAATAAAAGTATGTTGGGGGAGAAAAGAGATTCGCAGAGATACGTGTGGCCATCATGTACCCATTGTGGAGATACCCTCAGGGAATGATGTATCTGACCAAGAAGTAAATACCCTGGACACCTTTTCAGCGAGCCATGTCCTCCTCTGGTTGTGGGTTACCTAGTTTGGCTAAATCTCTGGGCTGAGTTGGGAATGCTTGCATTCAAAAACAATAGCTAGCAGCAGAAGATCGGGGTGGGGGTGAGGGTGGGGAGAAAGACGTTCTCAAAAGGTGCTTGAAGATGTAGGTTCAAGCGAATAGTGTGTACCCCTTGTTCACTCATCCATTCCATCCTTGTATCTCCAAGCATAGTTCCAACTTAGCCAGTGATCCTCTGGGATCAAGCAACATTTGGCTAATGATTTGAAAATGGTTATAATGGAAATAGTGCCCTTGAGAAGCACCTCAGGGCACCCGAATGATGAGCGGTAGATGTCATATTAGCGTCTAACCGAATTGAGCGCACACGGAGTGTCTTAGGTGGGACAGGAGTTTGGGCACCCAGGAAGTTTCCTGCAACCTTCCTGTCCTCCTGGGAAATGAGGAGATATGGCTTATACACAGAGATCAATAGTCCTGACAGATTTTCACACAAGAATAATGCAGATGACCAGATCTCAGCATTATCTCTGGAAGATAATTGCTGCTCAGCTGCAGACTCGGGTGCTCAGCACCAGGCATTCCCAGGAGGGATGAGCTTGACAGCCGTGGTGATGTTGTAGAGACTCCCTCAGCATGGCATGTAAGTTGGTCCCAAAGACATTGTAGAATTAGCCAGAAGAGCTGTAAAAAGAGCATCTGGGCCAGGAAAGAATCACGATAAAAATGATCAAACCAAGTGCTGTAAGATGTCCTCTGTTGTGGCAGATTTTCTGGCTGGGACAACCATATCTGTCTGTCTGAGGAGTCTGAACTTCATCTTAGACATCTGGCTTCATTGCAAGCAAGAGTCGATGGCGTCTCCTGTCTTTCCTCCATAATTCTGTTTAACTTCATGTACAAAAGAAATGAACCCAGAGCGCTTATGTTTTACTACAGAGCAATTCCCAAAGCTCGAAGGCTCCATTACCATGGGAGATGCTTGTCACGGTTCATTTTCTTAGAACAAATCGCTAAAACAGTTGTACTGGAACACTGCGTGAATTTCAAGAGGGAATGCTTGACTATAGAAACTATTTAATAATGAAAATTAGTGTTAATCAATTGGGCAATTGCCCAGCAGCACGCTAAGGGATATATAATATATAATACAATATATTGCATGCATTATATATTAAATACATTATATATTATGATTACAAAGGGGGTTGGAGAGTTGGCTCAGGGGCTAAGAGCACTGCCTGCTCTTCCAAAGGTTCTGAATTCCATTTCCAGCAACCACATGGTGGCTCACAACCATCTGTAATGAGATCTGGTGCCCTCTTGAGGAAGAGACCTGGTCAGTCATTCTCATCAACTTAGACCCTGAAACCCAATATGGACAAGTTCAATAGAACTGCCATATACGGGTTCCCCATGCGTGTTTCAGCATTGCCAGGGCATAAATTTTATTTTCATTTAGCTTTCATATTAGATATACTATGATATATATATATATATATATATATATATATATATATATATATATAATCATTAAGCTCACAAAATTCTAGGCAGTAAGTGTTACTCCTGAGACTTCATATAAGCAAATAGATGTTAAGAGCACAGAAATGTAAGTCAGAGCCCACACCATGATTGTGTGGCCCAGCCATCAAGAGCAGCACAAACCTTCTTGAGCACTCCTGGATATGCACACCGTTTAGCTGGCATCTCGCCAACTCTCAGCTGAAACACGGGGGATGTGACTTCAGAATCCTGATGGAGCTTCCAGTGCAGACTTTTCTACCCCCTTCCAAGGAAGACTCCGTGGAGTGGAGAAGGTGCTCAGCAAATGAACGAATTTCATCTCCTTGTTAAGGGTTAGAAAGAGCTTCTCCTTCAAGCTTGAACCCACCGGATGGCTCAGCTCAGTACCACAAGCACAGACGATGTGCCAAAGGATGCACTGAGCTTCTGAAGCATCCCAGGAGTCAGTGTTGACCTGACTTCCAGTAAGGATTAAAATCCCAACAAGCCAACTGGGAAATTTTGAATGGTTGAAGAAACCAGGGGTAAAAAGTCACTTTCTGTGTACACCAAGTTCTGAAAAAAGGCTACCCTTCTGAGAAGGAATTTCCCTTCTAGGAAGATGCCACCACTCCCTAAGGAGGCAAAGACACTAAGACAAAATAGTTCAAGCTGCGCGCAGTGACTCACACCTGTGATCCCTACACTTGGGGGATAGAGGCAGGCAAGGGAGATGGATGTTCAAAGGAATCTTTAGCTACACAGAAAGTCCAAGGTGGGCCAAGGATACACAAGGTCCTGTCGCAAAACAAACCAAAACAAAGCAAATCCAGAAAAACCTAGGTCATAAAATAAAGCAAAATATAAAACCTCTTCTTGAAAAAAATACTGAAAAAAATTTAAGATTTTTTTGTTTTGTTTTTAAATATATCTAAAACACAGGTCAGATCATATTACCTTCCATAGCTATATTTAATATTTTTTTTGTCTCTAAGACTGAGGATCAAAGTCTAAACCCTTAGTGTGATGTCCGAGGCCTTTCATATGAGAGTGTGGGTGTAAACAAGGCTCATAGGGAGCAGCATCTTTCGTCCCCAGGGATGAACATGGATTAAGACGTAGGACCGAACTTATCCATGAACATTCTCAGGAAGTAATCTTGGGTGTGAAATCTTGGGCAACTTCTAAGTTTCAGATTTCTCACTCTAAGATTTATTTACCCTTGTGCGTGCGCACACCCTAGGAAATCCTAAGAGGGTGTCGGATCCCTGGAGCTGGAGTTACAGGTGGTTGTGAGCTGTATGTGTGGGTGCTGGGGACAGATCTCTGGTCCTCTATGAGGGCAGAAAATGCTCTTACTGGGCTTTCCCTCTAGGCCCAGTTTTCCCTCTAAAATGGTTGATATTTGTCGAATATCCCTTCTTTGTTTCTGCCACCCTCACTTGTTATGGCCAACACATGGCTCCTCAGTGAATAGTGCTGGAATGTTCCTGGACCGAACTGCATATACCATCACTGGAAGACTAGCCCTCAGGTGACCATGGGGTCTTGATGACCGAGGCCCATGGAAAGCTTGCTTGGGATTGAAAAGATGTTTCCCATCACCATAGCAAAGGTGCTGCTTTTCCCCTAGGAGATGGTCATTTGGAATGCAGAGAATCATCTGTTTTAAATAAACCACAGAAATCCCAGGAAGGAGGCATTGCCTATGACAAGGGAAGGACATTACAGACTCAGATAAGAAGCCTGACGGAAATCATCCAGGTTCCAGAACTAAAAGGGAAAGGCAGTGACAACAACTCCTTTGAGAAGATGAGCTGAGTCGGAGCTATCATGTGAGCACTGGTCTCTTCGTGTCCTATGTCCCTAGACAGTCAGCAAGCATTTATTTCAACATCACTGGTGAATCGAAGGAGCTACATTTACAAGACTGTTTAACTTCTTTTAAAAGTTCCCATGAGGACTGGAGAGGGCTCAGCAGTAAGAGCGGTTACTACAGTTGGTCTCCAGCACACACGGTGTGTGGCTTACAATTGCTAAGACTTGCAGCACCATGGCATCTGGTGCCCCTTTCTGGTCTCCATGGTCACCTGCACAAACATCACACACACACACACACACACACACACACACACATACACACACAACACAAACCAATCTTTAAAAAGACATGATGCTCTTTATAAACTTAATAAAATACAGCTAAATCTTTCTCTTTAAAATCAATTTACTTCAAGTAGTGACCAGTCTGATGGCTCCCCAAAGCTGTCCCATGTTCTCTGGACACCATTAGCACTTGTTCATGTGTGTATACATGTATACACACACACACACACGATATTTTGCAGCAGATGGAAACTTGAAAATGTGATTACGTTATGGTGGACCCTAATACAGGTCTATCATCCTGAATCATCTGGGCCAAACAAATTTAATTCCTTGAGTTCTTAGAACAGAGAAAATTTCTACAGCTGGAGCAGAGATGTGGAAGAAGGGAAGGAAGGTGAGATGAAGCCAGAGTGGTGCGGGAGACTAGAGAGTGGGAGAGACTCCATGCTCCGCTGGTTTTAGAAGGAGATCACAAATCAAGAAACATGGGTGGCCTAATGATGTTGAAATATCAGCCACACCCAGCAAGGATTCTGGGGTATTTGCCCCCCAATAGGGATACAGTTTCTGGTGACCTGCATGAGTCTAAAGTATGTCGGTCAGGGATGCTGCCTGCTGACACTTTAAAATTAAAATGTTAATTCTTTGAGAATTCCATATACAAGTGCTATATTTACATCATTTCCACCTCCCCTCCATCCCCTCTAACTCTTCCCATGCTCCAACCCCATGACTCTCAAATTTATGCTAATTATTGTTGCTGCGTGCATGCATGTGTGTGTATGTGTGTGTATGTGTGTGTGTATGTGTATGTGTGTGTATGTGTGTGCGTATGTGTGTATGTGTGTGTGTATGTGTGTATACGTGTGTATGTGTGTGTGCCTGTATTTAGAGTTGATCACTGGGTACTGGATAACCTATCAGAGAGATCATCCCTCGAGAAAATAGATTCTCCCCTCACTCAGTGGCCCTTAGTTGTCCATAACTCTTCGTCTAGGAGTGTAGCCGTGCGAAATCTTCCTATCCATGTTGGCATCTCAACTGGTATTAGTATGCAGTTAGGTCTTATCTAGGCAGCCACATTGTTGAGATCTCATGGGTGCTGCTCCTCTGTCATGTGTCGAAGGCACTGTCTTGCAGCAGGTGTCTGGTCCTCTGCCTCTTAAAATCCTTCTGCCCTTCGTTCTGCGGCTTTCCCGGAGACTTAGCTATAGGGGCTATATTGTAGGTGTACCAGATGGGATTAGGCACCCACAATCATCCTGCTGATATCAGCTTTTGGAGTGACACCAGTGTTTGTTGGGAGCAGTGAGACCCCAGATCCTGAATTTCTTGTAATCCCCTGATCTGAGTGCCTACAGCTGCTCTGAGCACAAGACCTTCAGCAGTTCCTGATGGCAGGAGAGTGGTTTCTGGTGGGTTTGGCTGGGGCTTGGCTATCTCTATATAATTTGCCCCTGAACACAATAAAGTGGGCATTCTTGGGGAATTCAAGGATTCTCTCTGTCTGTGTATTTTAACCTCCAGCCCCCTTGCCTGAAGCTTGCGAACTGGGTGCCGGCACACAGAGCGCAGACACGGGGGCGGGGGGCAGCAATTGGAGGTCTCCACTGAGATTTTGGCAAGTGTTGGCCTTCTTCAGTGTATAAATGCTGAGGGAATACATTAGGATTGTTTTATGAAGCCAGATTTGTTGCAACCTGTTTACATAGCCGTAGAAAATGAACACACTTAAGACATTTTATAAATTAAAACTTTGTTAATAAGCTCCTTCGCATTTGTATTACATTATAATCACTCCAATATCAAGAATAAAATATAGTTTTGTATATTGGATTTATTTTATCCCCTTTAGAATTGATTTTAAGTCTTTCTGCGTGAAAGGCATTAAGGGCACCCGTGACCATGCAAAGTGACTTGGGACTGTCCTCCCAAGTAAACTTGCATTGCTTTCTCAGAGGGATGGGGCTGCATATTGTCCAGATATTTGAAGTCCAAAAGCTTCAGAGTCTTTCTCCCGACTCAGACATCTCGTCTGAAGTCTTTGTATTAACTCCAGGGCATCTGGGGACTCTGAGTCCATATCCTTTAAACAGTATTGGCTTCACGACTGGCATCCCCAGAGCCCCAGATAAGCTCTGGTCTAATTAACCTTTATCTCCAGATCAGAGCAGATGTGCTCTGAACAGCCAGACCTGTTCCTTGGCTGCTAGACTGGAATCAACCAATCGATAAACCGCTTCGTTCTGAGTTCTCACAAATTCTGCTATCTAGGGGAACCACAACCCTGCTATTTAAATGACAGTGAATCGTGCTCTGAGTGTCTGTCTAGGCTGGGATACTCGGCAGTGCCTGAACTTCAAGACCATAGGTGATAGAAAGCCCCCCCCCCCACACACACACATTTTGCCACCACTCCCAACCTTTTGCAATCACCACAGCTGTGACTTTAAAAACCAAATATACAGTGATAATGCCCTTGAAGAATATCCGGTACTCCACAAGGGTATTTTTACAGCCAAAGAGTCAAAATCTTATTTTCATAGTACAGGAAGCCCTTTGCATTTTGAAAAATAAAAATGTGGGCATCCAGAGTTACCCTACACAGGGGACAATGCCCCCCTCAGAAAGCAGAGGTACCAGGTGCAAGATAGCTCCCCTTGAGGATGTCAGTTAGGGGTGACCCGGGGACCGCTGTAAACAATACAGACCACTGCTGTTATTCTTAGGTGCACAGCAGAACTTGATGTTAAGGCTCTGTTACTGAGAGCATCACACCTTTTGGTAGAACACGGAGAAAACAAATGAACTCTGAGCGGGAGGCTTTTTCCCTCTTGGCCAGCTTCCCTATTCTGGAGAGTGTTATGTAGGTTGTTGAGGGTGGGAAGTAACCATTAGCCTTACCCAGCTGTAAACCCTATGAGCTATAATAATGATCGTCTTGGCAAGAGTTGTATTGCTGCGATGGGGTCACAAATGTTTGTGGTAATAGGGGCGGTGGGGCTGCGTTCCCAGCACCCCGGCCGCCTGCTCGGCTAGCTTATGCCCCAAAATAATTACACAGACACTGTATTCTTTTAAGCACTGCTTGGCCCTTTAGCGGTCTTACCGGGAAGATTCTAGCCTAGTCCATCCTGGGTCGGAGCTTCATGCCTGGAGCGGGGCATGGCGTCTCTCTCAGGCGTCTGCTCCCTAGAGGAGAGCTGTCAAGTCTCTGAGCTCACTTCCTCTTCCTCCCAGCATTTTGTTCTGTTTACTCCTCCCACCTATCCTCTAACCAATAAAATGGGCCAGGGCAGTGCCTTTATTAGCCAATGACCTTCCTCCATCATTTCCCCTTTTTCGGTTTAAACAAAAAAAAAAGGCTTTAACATAGCAAAATTACATATAACAACTGCTTTTTGATCAGGATGAAGGCCCACTCTGCAAGATGGAACTCATGCCTCGTACTACAGATCATGGTTGTGAGTCCATAGGCCCAAGGGTGGACCCAATACTATTATTTTGCTAGCTGGATTGCCCTCTAAATTTGTATCACTGTACATACAGATTAGTTCAGCTCTCGGACCCTAGCTGAGAAGTTCCATTGTGCAGAAGGCAATGGTTACAGCAGAAACTCACAAAATATAGAGAATATCTGTGGAGTGCTCAGCTACCAATGGGCGAGCTATACCATACCTTCTTCTCCAAAGGCTCAGGGACTTAAATGGAAGAGGAGACAAAGAGATTTTAAGAGCCAGAAGTTGGGAAGTAGCAGAGCAAAACAAGGTTTTATTGATATGACAGGACCATGACAGTCAAGAAGGCATGGCAGCCATGCCTATCTGCACAAGACCCACACAAGATCAAGCCAGTCAATATGGCAGCAAGGAGCGAGAAAGGCTTATGAGCTTCCACTCCTACTGAGGAGGTAGTGAAAGCTGATGGCCTCTGGGAGAAGGAGTGTGCATGTGTGTGTGTGTGTGTGTGTGTGTGTGTGTGCATGTGTGTGTGCACGTGTATGTACGCGCGCATGTGTGCATGCATGTGTGTGTGTATGTGTGTGTGTGGTCTCTCTATGTTATATATTATATGATAGATATTTATTTAAGAAAATGGTCCCTGGTAGGTTAAGCACTCTATGCTCCCATGCATGGTATCACACCCATGAATGTGTGGTAGCACAAATTGGACTTGGTGGGTTTTAAAAAAAATATAGAATTGAGCTGGGCGGTGGTGGAGCATGCCTTTAATCCCAGCACTCGAGAGGCAGAGGCAGGCAAATCTCTGTGAGTTCGAGGCCAGCCTGGTCTACAAGAGCTAGTTCCAGGACAGGCACCAAAGCTACAGAGAAACCCTGTCTCAAATAACCAAAAAAACAAAACAAAACAAAACAAAAAAAACACTTGAGGTTGATAGGGGGAGGGGTGGAGCTCAAAGTAGTTGAATATGATCAAAATTCATTATATGACTGTATGAACTTCTCAAAGAATTAATAAAAATGCTATATTAAAATGTAACCACAAATTCATATGGAGCATTCAAACTTGTATTTCTAAAGAAAGTGAACTAAATATTCTTGCTATTAAATACTTGCACTTAGCAAAATTCAGCCATGTGGAAACAGCGCTGCTTGTTGTTATAGTGAGTACAATAGGACAAACAGCTGAAACAAAACAAAAAAGCCTAATAATAGCACAGAAGTAATTTAAGGACTAGAAAAACACACAAGGAAAACATATACTGACAATAGAGTCTGTGGAAATGGTAGAAGCTACTATTGGAACCGTTCTTGGAAAGAAAGGAAGGCAAAGAAGGAAGGTGGGCATATATATACATATATATATATATATATATATATATATATATATATATATATATACATCTGAATACATAAAAGGGCATAGGAAAACCTTAGATATATATGACAAAGAAGGAAGGTGGGCCTAGGAAAACCAGAAGGACATCATAAACTTTTTTATACACACACTTGGTAAATATGTCTTGCATTTCAGGGTCTGTTGTTGCTGTTATTATTATTATTCTTTTTCCAGTTTGTGTGTGTGGTGCATGCATGCTTGCATGTGCTTAGGCACACAGCTCTGTATGAGGGTACATGTGCATTTGGAGGCCTGAGGTTGTCGTTGGGGGTTGTCCTTGGTCACTCTTCCACCTTATTCAAAGAGGCAGGGTCTCTACCAAACCCTGAACTTACCAATGTGGCTCATCTAGATGTCTCTTTCTGGGGATCCCCCCCAATTTTCTGAGACTGGAATTGCAGGCAGACTGGCCATGACACCCTGGCATTTAAATGGGTTCCAGAGATCTCTAGTCCTCACATTTGCACGTCAAGTGCTTGACCAAGGAGCCTTCTCCTCAGCCGGCTGTCTGGAGAAAAGTATGCTGCTCAGAACAACTCTGGCCCATCCAACTGACACCATCATCCTTCCTGTCAAAATGTCAGTACTTTGTAAACAGAATGAATTGTGAATGGGTGCTAATTTCATTAATAATCATGAAGTGCACAGGTGCTCACAGCAGAAATCAAGGACATAGCTCCAAGAAGCAAAGGCACACATGTGCCAACAGTTTTGTTAGAGCCTAAGATTTGAGGGAAAGAACATCTCTGGGCATGCAAAAATCAAAGTCCATAAAGCTACATTATGTGAACAATTTCCGGCAAAACTAGAAGCAATGGAATCTCAAAGTAATTGATTCCAAAATCATTATAAGAACCAAATCAGTGCAGATAGGCTCCTAAAATGATTCAAAATAACTAAGCCGAAGCACAAATGTTTAGGCAAATTGACCATTAGTCAAGGTAATCAATAAGCAAATTAATTTCTAGGTAATTCCTCTTATGTGTAATAGATGTTCCGCTCTCAACAGGGAGTCTGGCATTTGTGAGCCTGGAAGGGGTATGATGCTTTCGGGGGACAGAAATGATTCTTTCTAGAAAATAGAATCTTTGGCTCTGGGACACTGAGATAGGAGAGGGTGTGTGTGTGTGTGTGTGTGTGTGTGTGAGAGAGAGAGAGAGAGAGAGAGAGAGAGAGAGAGAGAGAGAGAAAGAAAGAAAGAGAGAGGTTGGAATCAATCAGCAAAGGACTTTTCCCAACGAATGACAGTAACAGAAAACCCCTTTGTCCTCCTCAACCCCAAGTGGCCATGCTTCATGTGGAAGGTTAAGATGAGGTTTATTCAGTTTGGAGGTTAAGTGACATTGACCTGGGGCACACCTGGCTGTCAGTAGAACTGCAGTATGGTGCTGAGTTCACAGGAATGAACCCACTACGCTTGAGGAGGTCCCTGTGACTTCATTGTTTAATGTTGGAAGGTTTCAACTTCCCACCAAGAGAAAAGTTGGAAATCAAGCAAGTGGAGGATATTCAGCAACGAAAAGCGGAAGCTAGAGAAGTGTGAAGAAGGAAGTGCAAGCCATTAGTCTTTGCACTTCCAGAAGTTTCCATTCTTCCAGATGTTTTACTTGCATTTGTACAAGTAGATAGGAGGGCTTCCCTCCAGAGCTCAGAACTGCACAGACATGAAACAGCTCCCCTAATTCAGCTGGACTCTGTTGATACTCTTCTCTTTCAACACCATCACACGCAGAATGCAGAACTTTCTGGTGAAAACTGGCTGCTGTATATTTGCTTCATCAAAAAAAAACCCAATATTTTTATTAATTCTTAGAGGATATCAAGCAGCATATCTTGTTTATTTTCGTTCCAGTCTCCTCCCTCACACCCCCCACACACTCCCTCCTACGTTGTGTCTTCTACCTCTCCTCCCTCCTCCTCTTCCTCCTCCACCTTCTTCTCCTCCTCTCCGTTCTCCTTCTCCTCCTTCTCTTCCCCTTCTTCTAGAAGACACTGCCTCATGGCAGATGGCCCTGTCCCCTGGCTCCTACAGTCTCTCTACCCCCTTTGCTGTGATGTTCCCTGCGCCATAAACATAGGGGCTGGGTTGTAACTGTAGTTATTTGTTGAGGGCACCCCACAGTCAGCTCTTTTCTGTGGTTTAACCAGTTGCAGCTTTCTGTAATGATCTCCACTATAAAAAGAAGTTCCTCTGATGAGGAGCAAGAGCCACACTTTGCTGTGGGTATAAGGGTGGGTGTTTAGCTCATAGTTACAGATGACTTTGGTTTGGTGGGGGGAGTGGCTGTCGTAGTTCTCCTCTAAGTCCCATGGTCTCACCAGCCATGGGGAGTCGGCTAAATTTACAACGCCCAGCCTGAATTCCCTCCTATGGGTCAGGCCTTAAGTCTGTGGGTGACTGTTGGTTACCCCGAGGCTAACAGTGACACTATTGTACATTTTAGACTATCATGTCGTTCTGGTTACTGTTGTGGTTCATTGACGCTACACTTGGATGGACTGTTGACTGCTTTTCATTATTGGCAGCTTCCATGGCTTCTTCGGAGGCCCAGATTGATTCCTCAGCGAGGAGGCGTCTAGTTCAGATCAATATTGTTCCCTCCAAAACCTATAGCTGAGGAACATGGTGCCTTGAGCAGCGTGGAGAAAGTCTCCACTGCCTTGCGAGCTAAAACGATAATAAAAGTACTTCATCTTACCTGTGACTCTCAGTGCACAAAATATCACAGAAGGTGTGTTACTTCCAATTCGCATCTACAGCTTGTTCTTACCTTCTTCAGGACAACTAAGATGTCCCTTCACCAAACTGCCTCTCTTCTACACAAAACTCACTCTAGAATGAGTTCACGGTGGCGCAACACCTTCTTGGAGTCACCCAGAACAGATCCAGACCTCCGAGAAGCCCGCGGCTCCCTCTGGCTGAGGTGTCCCATGGTCCTGTGCGGCATTTTCTCGCTCCTTACAGCAAAACGAAAAAGGTGACCTTTCCTCCAGTGGGCAAAGGGTTCACTTTGTGTGGTGTCATTTTGACCACTCTGCATCTGTTTTGTTTCTTGTAACACATTTATTCTGGCCGCGTCGTCTTGCCAGCAGCCCAGCTCCGCTATCTCATTAGGCTTTCTTCATCTCCAACAGAGCTAGCTGGGGAATTTCCACGGTAAGCCAAAGAGCCTTCTGGTACTAAGCAATGCCTGGCTAGCAGCCTCCAGGCAGCGTTTCCCAACACCTCCCCCCCAGACGACCACAGAGTCACAGCGAAACCATTTACAAATGAGGACTGTCAACTCAATGCCAGGATGCTAGGCAAGTGACACTAATTATACAGCAGATGGAGTATGGGTGAAAGCAACCCATGCACTCTGATTCATGGAAGACCCAGGACTGGGTCACACAAACAGGGATGGGGTGCTCGGGACCTCCCAAACAAATGTTTCTTGGCTCAGAGACTCAGACTCAGAACGATGGCAAAACAAGGTAGACAGAAAATTTAGGATCTTGTTCCCATCCCACCTGCTTCCAGCCAACTCCAAAAGCCTATGTTCAGGCCAAGAAGAAACATTCCAAGAACACTGGAGTGGTTGGAGAAGAAGGTGAGGAGGTGGCGAAAACAGTAAGAGAAACTGCAGATGTTGGTCGGAAGGTTGAGGAAGGAGCCAGAGGGTCTTAGCAGTGCACTTTGGGAGTTGTAGTTTTCATGTATTATATCAGCAGTAAGGTGGAGATCTATTACAATACAGGCAGAAATAACTTTTTATTTTTTCTATTCGTTTTTTTGCTTAAAAATTTTTAAGAAGAATTAATGTAGTTAAAAATAATAGTTCGATATATTTGGTTTATTAGCTATAGTGAAGAAGTAATGATTAAAGATAATGAGGAAACTAGTGGGGGGCATTTACAATAATTCTCCATAATGATCTCTGAATTTTTATGTAAATATAATAAAACCTATTAAAATACTTGAAAATGAAGGAATTAAGGTTTATTAGCATATGTTAGATAGTTATTGTCTGACACTCCTATAAAGGAGGGAGAATCTATATTCCCAGCCCAGAGGACTGGCAGGGTCACATTCCCAGGCCGTTCATTCCCAGGCCCTGGCAACATTGCCAGTTTGAAGATCTAAGACTATTCAAAGTATCATGTGTGATGAACTCTGCCCCTTGATTCCTCTATGTGCGTGTGATGCCAGTGTATGCGTGTGCAGGGTGTATCTACCCCTCTCTATCTTACTACTGTGAGACAGGGTCTCTCACTGAACCTGGGGTTAGGCTAGCAGCCAGCGAGGCCACACAATCCTCCTGTCTCTGCTCCCTACAGCTCCGGGGTCCTGGACACAAGCGGGGCTACAACCAGCTTTTTATGGCTATGCTGGGAATTTGAACTAAGGTCTTTTGCTTCTACAATAAATGCTCTTCCTCATGCAGGCACCTCTCAAGCTCTTTGTTTATATTTTTAGTAATGGTCCTTTTACAACAGTTTATTATATCTATAGTATTTGCTTGTTATAAATGAAATTAGCATCATTGATAGGACATTTACAAACTTGTGTTAGCCTAACCTTGAGGGCAAATGTCTACGGTTCTCATAGTGATGTTTGATATTACGTCATACAGAATCTAAGACCTCACCTAAGCTTAAAAGTGGCTTGTAAATATTTCACATCTTGCTCTGAGATTTCTGACTAAATAGAAAAAGAAAAAATTCTGGGATATGGAGGAGGTAATATGTCGTTGTTTTTCCTGCTCCAGTAAAAGTAGCTAAAATAGGAACTGGAAAACAAGTAACCCGACTAAACAGAAATGCGCTTATTTGACAGAGATAAGGGCATTAAAATGCCTAGAAGAGTAAAACAAGTGGCAAGTCGTAGAGCCTTTGTTATGCCTTATTGTCGCACGTTGTGGAATGTTCTCCATTCTGCCTTAACAATGAAACAAAGGGAAGGAGAGTCTGCACTGAGGGAAGTTCTGAAGATCATGGCCTTTCAGAAGGAAGCTTCTTGCTACGTCTGCTTTCCATGGAAAGTCTGCTCCAGTGTTACTGTGGAAGGAGTGAGTACTGGTGCTGATGTTGCTCTGGGGGGAGTTGTCATAGAGATGGCATCATTCTCCTAACTCCCTCACTGTATCATTGGCGAACAAGTTCTTGCAGTAAAGAAGATGGTGCTTGGATTCCACAAAGGGCTGAAATTCTTCAACGTGACTTCATTTGTATAATTTGCAAAATCAGGCCGTTGAGATGACTCAGCCAGTAAGGGTGCTTGCAGCCAACATGAGGACCTGACTTTGATCCTTGAGACCTATATGATGGGAGAGAAGTGATTCCCACAAGTTGTCCTTTGACCTGCAATCTCACATGTGCTCATGTGCACACATGTGCAGACACACACACACAAATTTTTAAAATAAATTATGTAAAGCCAGGATTTCTTAAAATAGTATTCCTTCCACTGAGATTGGGTATAATCATGCAAATATTTTGTAGCATATGACTGTTGGTTTTTAGCCAAACACATGAAAGAATCGTTGCATGTAAAAGTGAATTGCTTGGCTTTCTTTTATGAAGTACTTGCTCGGATATGTTTCTGCTATGTGCATGTGTGTTCCTGTGTGTGCAGTTGTGCATGCAAGTGTGGATTCCAAATGTCAATCTCAGGTGTCTTTCTTCAGGTACCGTCCATCTTGATTTTTGCGGCAGGGTCTCTCATTGGCCTGGAACTTGCTCCTTAGGGTAGGTTGACTGGCCAGCAAACATCAGGAAAGCACCTGTCTCTACCCCCGCCCCCCACCCAGCATTAGGATGGCAAATGTGAGCAACCACATCTTTGCTTTTTATGTGCATCCTGGGCACTGAACTCATTTTCGTTAGCTGCACTCTCTTAACTAAGCCATCCTCCTAGCATCCAGTAGATCTTTCTGAAGAAACAAACAATCTGGTTCTTTAAGGTAAAGCTGACATTTGCAGAATTTGAAACACATCTATTTTTTTTTTTTGTTTAAAAGAACAGGGACATGAGGGTGCATTTTTGAGTATTCGAATTAGGGTTGGAAAACACATAACATAAGCTGTAATTTATTTGCCATTTGAAAGTAGACAGTTCAGTAGTGTCAAATGCATTCATTGGATATCTGTGGATACAGACATGTCAAGGTAATCTCTAAGCAGTAGGATTTTCTTTTTTTTCCTCTTTTCAATTGTTTTCCCTCAATGACTGTGTTTGCATTATAATGTTATAAAATCAAATTCCTTTTAAAACATGCTTACCTAGAAGTTTCCACTCCAAATGCAAACAAAGCAAATCAAACAAACCGCAAAAGCAAAAACAAGCAAACAAACAAACCACAGAACAACAACACTGGAGTAAAATTTGATGCAGCAGGAAAGGTCCAAGAGAGAAGCAGGCCCTTCCCCTGGAGCTGACTGAGCAGCCGCTCTCTGGTGCTTGTTTTCTCTTGGTAACTATGCGCGGCGTGGGAACAAATGTGGAGTCATTCTTCAGCCCGGATCAGAGGCTTGGCTGCCTTTGCTCTTCCTGCAGGCTTCAATTGACCAGCTCCCAGAGAGGAACTAGAGCATATGGAGTAAGTTCCCCCCACCAAAACAGGGCAAGCTCAAGGTCAGTCGTGGAGCTCCTGGCCAGAGAGCTTGGTCCCTGCTGGCCCTGAGAAATTGGACTGTCTGGAAGGGTTTGGTTAGCAGGGTGTGCTGCCAATTCCTCCCATCCTGGAAGGCACAATGTGGAGATAAAGCATCCCACCGGGTCCTGGACACTCACCTCCCCTCCTCAGACTTTACAGCTGCGATGCAGACTAGACCTGTTGAGTTACGAATCTTGACAAGATCAACTCAGAAGGGAGCTTTCATCCTGGTCTTTTAAGTCAGTTTAATGCAAATGTAGGACACTGTTGAATTTTCATTTCATTATCATCATCATCATTATTATTATTAATAATTATTTTGCTTGAAAGAAATGATGTCCCATTTCTCCAGAAGAACAGAATATTGGTGTTCTAACTTTCATCACTTGATAGTCATCCTCAGCCTTAATTCTTGTGTATAAGCATCTACCTGAAAAGCTGCTTTTACAACTGAAGCAAGACAAACACAAAGTCACTCTGGCCTATAGCAGCTTCTGAGATAGATAGATATAGATAGATAGATAGATAGATAGATAGATAGATAGATAGATAGATAGAAAGAGTGGAAGGGAGAGAGGAAGAGAGAGTATGGATGTATGTGGTGTGTGTATTTAAGTTATGGTGTGTGTGTGTGGCATGTGTGTGTGTTATGGTGTGTGTGTGTGCGGCATGTGTGTATGTTATGGGGTGTGTGTATTTGTGTGTGTGTTATGGTGTGTGTGTGTGGCATGTGTGTATGTTATGGGGTGTGTGTATTTGTGTGTGTTATGGTGTGTGTGTGTGGCATGTGTGTATGTTATGGGGTGTGTGTATTTGTGTGTGTGTTATGGTGTGTGTGTGTGGTATGTGTGTATGTTATGGGGTGTGTGTATTTGTGTGTATGTGTGATGAGTCTATATGGTATGTGTGTACTGGGTACATGGTGTGTGGTATGTATGTATGTATGCTGTATTTGTGTGTGTGTAAGCACCCATGTGCTAAGGTGTCATATAGAGGTCCGAGGGAGCTGTGGCAGTTGGTTTTCTATCTTTTTCATGTGTTCTCAGGGATTAAACTTGGGCCACCAGGAGCCTTCATCCACTGAGCCCTCTCCCCAGCCCTTACAGTTATTTTCCCTAGCAGTTCTTATAAGCTGCTTTATCCTTGGGCCATCTGGCTTGGCTGAATTTTGTCTCTAGGAAGATCCCCCTATCCCCACTCCTGTCCCCCATCTTGACACAGATCCTTCTCTCCCAGGAAGACATAGTGCATCTAAATTCCCACTGTGCTCCTGGGAACTGGAATTGTTCAGTACCGAGACCCATGGTTATTAAGACTGCTTGAAGGGTTTGTTTGGGGCATCGACTTAACTGGGGCTTGGGTTCACAGATACCTGGCTAAGATGTGAGTGTGTCTAAAGGAATATTTTCAGAAGAGATTAGCATTTAAATCTGTAGGCTGGGTACCAGATGCCCCACTCCTTGGTGTCATCTTGTCCTCCCTCCCTTTCTCCTCCCCTCCCTCCATTTCTTCTTCCCTCCCTCCTTCCCTTCTTGAGTTGGATATTCAGCTTCTCTTGTCCTATTGACTTCTGGTTCTTAAGTCTTTGAACTTGGAGTGAGAGGTCTTGCCATCTGTTCCTCTAATCTAGTGTGCTTCTGACCTGTTGCGGTCTGGGCAGCCCAGACCCTAAGTTATTTCTCTGGACCAGACCCCAACATAAACTATCTCTCTCTGGACAAGCATGGAGGTGCAGGAATAAAGACACAACTCACATGGCTTTATCGGGAGGGAGATTCTCCATGGACCCTCATGATGTCTTGAGTTTACATCTTAAAGAAATCCTCCTCGTTTATTATCCAAACAGCTTTTATACCAAAACATAAACTGAGGGGTAAATACATTAGCATTCTGTCTCCTAGGTAACCAGGTGAATGGCTTTTAGTCAAGTCCACAACTACCTGTGTGCTATATACGCTAGATGTCACGTAGGCTTGAATCAGCATCTTTATCAGACATCTTCCAAATTACAAAGAAAGGAGCAAAACAACATCCTGACCCTTTGTTAGGGCAGCGGCAGCCTGTCTGGAAGGCTATGTGAGCACCTCAGGTGGGGCCTATGGCTTTAGAGCCTGGCTGCCACACCATATAGAAATATGGGCCTACAATCCACTCTCTCTTATTAATTTTAATAAAACCTGTGCCTCTGTAACAGGACAGAAAGATCATGCCTGGCTTGGGCAAAGAACTCTTCATTTACCCAAATTTTCCCATCTTTGGAACAGGCATTCATATATGCAAGCTCCTGTTTTAGGCATCTGGGAGAAGAAGATTCAAACCCGTCATTGACTGCTGATCTCTGTGAAGAAAAGAGATTAATGGAGAGAGATACCTTTTGGGCTCTGTATCTTAGAGCCATACTTTCCTGTCAGGATAAATTATAATGCCTTATGAATAATCATGCTCCCAAAGGCTACAGTCTCCTATTTAAAGGAGAAGAGAATCACCTGAGTTGAGAATGCTTCTTCAGCTAGTTTAGAGCACCTCTTAAATCTTTTACATTGTATCAAAATATAAAATTTTTTAACATATGCATTAACTCCCAACATTTACTGGGTGTGTCAAACTTTTCTCAGTAGTTGACAGGTCAATATCATAATTCTCAGCATTGTTGGTCAATACCAACTTTTCCAAATATCTTTAGGTCAGTACTATGATTCTCAGTATTATTAGTCAATACTAACTTTTCTCAACATCTTATATACAGTTATAAATATCAGGTCAATACTGGTAAGAGTATAATGACATTGCTGTTATCGAATACCAGTTCCAGTCTCTGAAGAGCAGTTAAACTCTTAGTCTGTCCCCTTCTTAAGTGAAGAGGGGTTTCAGTTATTTATTATTTTGAATCTTTCTTTCCTTAAGGGGAAAGCTTAGGTCTTAGTTCTCAGGTCCAATATTTTAACCAAAATGAGTTCTGTGTCCCAGAAATTAAAACAGTCAAATTTCCAGTCTGCACCTCATCTCCAAAGAAAACAGGATTCAAACTGCAGAAAATTGTAGTCACCGTGGTCAGATCATCTCAGCAGGACCTCTGGGTCTCTGTGTGTGTCCCAAGTGTCTGGAAGTAGCTCAGCATCTGTCCCTCAGTGCAGCATTGCACCCTGCAGTATAGAGTGGTGTAGCAAGTCCTGCATTCCTCTCTGTGGGGGCAGGGGAGGTCAGATCATGGACTCTTCTCCAACTCCTTTCTCCAACTCCTCATATCCAGCTATGATGTCATCAGGTCTGCCATTCCTTTATTGTTTATGCAGTCATCTCATCCAGCTTTATTTTTCTTTCTGTGAAAAAAGAACATCGACACCTCCTTGCCCTCAAATATATATGTCTGGTCTTTATATAATTCATTGCAAGGTTTGTTTTTTTTTTTCCTTGCCTTAGCAAAGGTCACGTTGGTGCCATTGTGTCAGATGTTTCTGCAGTAGGTCTGTCTGCAACTTTTGTCCCTTTAAGTTGTTCTCAAGGAGCCATATCATGCTTTATAATTCCTTCTCATTATTAACCATATATGCAGTTCTTCCATTGAAATAGCCGTTTGTAAAATTCAGCATAACATACTTTAAGGGATCTTTAGCTATAAGATTAACAAAATATAGTTTTGTGAATTGCAACAATGATCATCTGGGGAAGGATTATTACTCTGGCCTTTGAACTGAGCAAATACAATTGTCCAAAAATAACTATCTTAAAATTATCAGTTAATCTATTGCTTAGTGTAAGAAACATGGATTACAGTCAATTCTCTGTTAAACTATCTTTTAGATTTTATCCTGCTCTTTTGTATTCGACAAGCTACTGCTTTAAGAGTTTAATATCTTAACTGGCAAAAACAGGAAGGTGCGGCCATAAAAAGCTTCTGTTTTTCATAAAACTGCTGTAGAATAAATTTTGTAGTTAATACACACACTTGTCAGCTGAATCATAATTAAAATACTGAACTTGCTGATTGCTGTATACTCTACCTGTGGATCTATACTTTACCTGCTTGTGTACCTGTCTGGCAGCTTCTATAAGCTCTCTATTGGAAACTGGCTCATTGATCCCTTTAAGAATTTTACTTAGTAGTTCAATATCTCCCATAAGAATATCATAACTCAGGCTTTAGCCATTGCATATCTAATTAAAAGTTTGTAAGCTATCCTCCTCTTAAGTTGCAAGTCTGTCTAGCTGATAGGAAAATGGAAAAGGAAAGCATATTTAACTAATGTTGCAGGCTTAATTAGACATCAACATGTAGAAGAATAAAAATAGATCCCTATTCATCTTTAGGTACAAAACTCAAGTTTAAATGAATCAAAGACCTCAACATAAAACCAAACACATTGAACCTCACAGAAGAAAAAGTTAAAAAGTATACTTGAATGTATTGGTACATCTGGGACCAGTGGCACAGACACTGAAAGAAACAGTTAATAAATCAGATCTCCTGAATTGAGAAGCTTCTGTATAACGAAGGATATAATCAACAAGACACAATATCAGCCTATAGAATGGGAAAATAACTTTACTAACCATTAATCCACTCCAAAAACATACAAAAACTCAGGAAGTTAGTTGTTAAAAGAACAAATGATCCAATAAAATTATATGGAACAGACCTAAACTGAAAACTCTCAATAGATGAATTTAAAATGATTGAAAGACACTTAAAAATGCTCACTTAAATGCTTTAGCCATTAGAGAAATGCAAATCAAAACAACTCTGAGATTCTTCCTTGTCCCTGTAAGAATGACCAAGGTTAAAAATACTGCTGACAACTTATGCCTAAGAGAATGTAGGTAGGGTAAGGAAAAACTCCTCCACTGCTGGTGGAAGTGCAAACTGGCACCGCCGCTTTTGAATCCTAGTATGGCAATAGGCAACCATCTACCTTAAAACTCAGTAATCCCCCTTTTTGGCCTATATACAAAAGATACTCGACCATACCATAAGGACACGTGCTCAACTGTGTTCACAGCAGAATTACTTTGTCATAGACAGAATCTGAAAACAACCCAAAATGTACCTCTTCTACATATATGATAAATGAGAGATATCATCCTTTACAATAACCTCAATATCACAAAATATCTTGGAGTAACTCTAACCAAACAAGTGGGAAAAAAACTGTATAATAAGAACTTTAAAACTTTGAAAAATGAAATTTAAGACATCGGAAAATGGAAAGATCTCCTATTCTCTTCGGAAGATAGAACCAACACAGCAAAAATAACAGTCTTATTGAAAGTAATCTACAGATTCAATGCCCATGCAAATTATAGCAAAATTCTTTACAGACCTCAAAAGAACAATCCTCAACTTTATAAGAAAAGATAAAAACTCAGGACAGCCTAAACGATCTTAAAATCCTATACAATCAAGGAACTTCTGAATGCATCACAGTCTCTAACTTTAAAACTTTGCTACAGAGGCACACACAATACTGAAATCAATCCACCCTGGATACGCATTCACATGCCTACAAACAGCAGACTTTCGACAAAGAAGCAAAATTGTGAAATGAAAAAGCACATTTAACCCGCTTATTTAGTTTTTAATTGTCCCGAAGTTGTAGTTCTCAGAGGCTACCTTATTTTAAACCTGTCTTTCAGCTTCTGGTTGAAGATGCACCGTATGGCAGGGGGTAGGACACAGGCTCTCTCTGTCTGCCAGCCTGCCTTTCCAAGCTCTGGCCAGTGGGTTTTTAACTATCTTGTTATTTTAACTTGTAAATATAAAATTAGGAGAATTCCTGAATCCTTTCCTCTGTTCTACAGACTGTGTGAGGTTAAATTTGTTCTCTAGACTTGCTCTGTCTTCTGCGTGCCTTTCCCACACAGGTGTGCTAGATTAGCTGGCTACTGTGCGCATGTGGTGCCTCAATCTCAGCAGGAACCTGGTGATTCTTGGGCCAAAAGCTGTTTTTCCTTTACTTTTCCTGCCTGTTTAGCAAGCAATAAAAGTTGTATCTCTGCAACTCTCACACTTTTACAGACTCTAAATATTTCTGCCATTGTTTCTACTCCACTCTAACTTAAGCTGCCAACATATAGAACTGAATACTTTTTCCTTATCCCATATTTATATATAACTTGTTATCCCCCCCCATATATATATATATATATATCTATATATCTTATTATTTACAAATTTTACTCCTGTTTTAAATTTTGTCCTGCTTCTCTACATTTCTTTAAATTCTGATCTCTATTTCTGAGCACTTAATACTCATGTATCCACGTGTGGTGAAATTTTTTTCTCGCAGGTTTCCCACATCTAGTCACTTCTTCCTTGTTTTTTGGGGGTCACAGATCAGCCCCACATTGGGCAATATTACGTTGGGGTTGTGGATCAGCCCCACATTGTAGGCACCATTATCAGCTATCTCTCCTGACCAGCATGGAGGTGCAGGAATAAAGACACAATTCACATGGCTTTATCGGGAGGGAGATTCTCCATGGTCCCTCATGATGTCTTGAGTTTACATCTTAAAGAATTCCTCCTCGTTTATTATCCAAACAGCTTTTATACCAAAACATAAGCTGAGGGGTAAATACATTAGCATTCTGTCTCCTAGGTAACCAGGTGAATGGCTTTTAGTCAAGTCCACAACTACCTGTGTGCTATTTATGCTAGATGTCAAGTAGGCTTAAATCAGCATCTCTATCAGCTATCCTCCAAATTACAAAGAAAGGAGCAAAACAACATCCTGATCCTTTGTTAGGGCAGTGACAGCCTGTCTGGAAGGCTATGTGACCACCTCACATAGCCTATGGGGCCTATGGCTTCAGAGCCTGGCTGCCACACCATATAGAAATATGGGCCTATATCAACCACAGACAGACCTTCTCCATTCTTAATATAGACTGTCAATGATCTTAGGAACCCAATTGTTAGTAGAAAGCAGAAATATGGAAGTTTCCTCTCTTTTTTTTCTTTTCTTTTTGAGGCAGGCTTTCACTATGTAGCCCTGGCTGGTCTAGAACTTGAGCTTAGACTGACGCTGAACTCACAATGGTCTGCCTGCTTCTTCCCTCAGTGTGCTGAGACCAGAGTTCACAGTACCACACCTGGCAAAAGACTGAAGCTCTATCTTCTGGGCTAGCTCTCCTTTTGTTCTAGCACTTGACTAGATAGGATTTGCTCTGCTCTTTGACTATAATGTTAGGACTGCAGTGGTGCCCGGGATTAAAAATATAATTTGGCTCATCACCTACTGTTAAGGATGAGTAAATTTTTATTTTTCAGATTAAACCCAAGAAGGTAAGACAATTAATACTAGCAAATAAACTCGTCATCCTTCTAGTTGATGTGAACAGTTTTATCTGTGCTGTTTGCCATGAACATGTAGCAGTCTTCAATGGCCAGGTCTTTCCTGTGTAACAGTGCCTAATGGGCTTCTCATCCAATGCCTACACATATCTGCACACATGTTTGCATACCTCATTTAGTTCAGGCCGCGTTAGTCATCTGAGAGTCTCTGGAAGCCTTCTAGTCCTAATGGGTGTGCTTTTGGGTAAGTGGTGTGCCAAAGTCGGCTGCTCTGCACAGGACCCTGGTATACAGCGTGTATGCAAAAGGGCTGGATTAAGTCCAGGCTCACACCCTTTGTAGTGATTGTTTTTTTTTTTTTTTTGGTTTTTTTTCAAGACAGGGTTTCTCTGTAGCTTTGGAGCCTGTCCTGGAACTAGCTCTGTAGACCAGGTTGGCCTCAAACACACAAATATCCGCCTGCCTCTGCCTCCCGAGTGCTGGGATTAAAGGCATGTGCCACTAGCTCCTGGTTAGTGATTGGTCTTTGACAAATCAACAGCATCGGCCTCCTGGTCGTCCTAGGTGAGATGCGCAATGTACCCCCAAATGTGGGCAGCATCTGCATCCTTGAGGTTGTCCTGATCATTACGTGACCAAAGGGAGGTGGCTTGCTCTGGGACCTCCCGTTGCCAATCATGTGGAGGGTGGTTTTGTCCTGGACTTCTCGCACATTCTCAAATGTTTGGGTTTTCTCTGCAGATGCTGTGAAGAAGAAAGGAGTCTGGGGGGGCCTTGAGGTAGCAGGGCAACAATTCCTGCAGCCCAGACACGGTGAAGAAGCTGCCAGGGCTGCAGACTGTAGAGACTGTGGATGGAGATCTGTTAATCCGTTCACAGCCGGGGTGGGCTTCCTACCCCAGACAACTCAGACAAGCCTCCCTGGAAACACCCTCCCTGACACTCCCGAGGGTCCATCTCCTAGGTGATGCTAAATCACATCAAGATCAACTTTGGGGCAACCCTCCTGGATCCTGCAATCCTTCCTCACCCTCTTCTGCAGGATTCCCAAGTTCCACCTAATGTTTTGGTGTGCATTTGCTCTCATCAGTGGCTCTATGAAGCCTCTTCGATGACGCTTATGCTAGGCTCCAGTCTAGAAGTATGGCAGCGTATTATTAGGAATCATTTCATGAATACACACACACACACACACACACACACACACACACACACATACATACACACACACATGCACACACATATTGCCTGTAGTATTTGTTTCTATTCCAGACCTCTGGGCTATCCAGTCTCTGTTTCCTGGCCCTCCAGGCAGTGCCAGGCATGGGTCTCAAGTTGGACCAGTCATTGGTTGACCACCTTTATCCCAGCACATCTTACAGACAGGAGAGATCTCTGGTCAACGGTTTTGTGGCTGGATTAGTGTCCCAATCCCTCCACTGGAAGCCCTGCTTGGTTAAAGAAGAAGGCCAGCTCAGGCACCCTCATTTACCATCCTGCCCCTCTATTCTCTTAGTTTCCCCAAGGGCTGTGCTGCCCACGTCCCTGTGTTCTCCACAGCCCCAACGTTAGCATATCCTCTCCATGAGCCTCATGCCACAGATGGGAGCGCTCTCATGGGAAGAGCTGTCTCAAATATCAAGGTGTGCTTTCCATTCCTTTCCGCTGTTTTGGCAGACAGGCTTCCAGAGGCTAGCTGGAAGTGTGCGCCCAGGAGTCAGCAAGAGCTTTTGAATGCCAGTACCCTACCAGACTGCTATCAAATGTTACTTCCCAAGGCTAGACAGGTTTATTCACTGCATCCTCAGAACCCTACACCCTGGAGAGGCTTTTAAAATAGCCATCTCCAGCAAATTTAGATGGTTAGGATTCGGCTCCGTTTTGCTGCCCGGGTGCAGAGCAGACGCCTCCCGCTGATGTTGCAGCAAAGTCCATCTGAGGTCTTGAAGCAGGATGCAGCTCAAGGAACACTTTCTGTGGCTGTTGATTTGTTGAATGTCTTCACTCAAGCGTGCTTTGAGGAGACTTCAGCTGCAGAGACCAGCAGAGAGCTCTTCCAGAAGTCAGGCTGTCAGGGCTCCGGAGGGAGATGGTGATGCAGTCTACATGGCATTTTCTCATTATTGATTTGATGTGAACACCTGGGCTGTGTCTACAAGACATAGAAATAGGTTGCAATTAGTTTCTGATGTTCCACAGAAGTCTGGAAAATTCTTGTTTATATTTAGGATCATTAACTCCTTCTTTCCAAAGACGTATATTCATTTTTATGGTTTGTGTTTCTCTCACAAGGAAATTTCATCTAAAATCCATTTGTCCTTTAATATTTTAAATGTCAAAATGAGTTCTTTATTTCTTTCTCTAGTTCCCACATGGCTAGGTGGTGATACACACTTAGATAAACTATTGGTTTATTGGCAATACTATCGCAGGTCCCTAGCTATATTTCTGGAAATCTTGGAGTGATATTATTCCGTATCTGGGAGAAAAATTAAGCAATGTTTGACCTCCTAATGGTGGTCTTTCAGGAAGACATCTAAGATAACTGGAGCCAGGATTTCTGTTTTCCTTTATAGGCAGTGAAGAACAATCCAATAATACAGTCTCATAAGGGAAGGAGATGAGTGGAGATCTGGACATAGTCACATGTCATAGTTACATACAGTCTGCAATACATATGACATGTGTTGTATGCTACATACACAGATTCGCATGTGCAATTACATCATTCTAAAAGGAAAGAAAGTATGGAACCAGGGGAAGTTATGGACACGCCATTGTATATCACTAGTGAAAGCCAGTCTGAAAAGTCAACGTTACTGTGGAATTCCTCTGTTTTCCTTTCTAGAAAAAGTGAAATTAGAAAATGGAGAAACTATTGTTTTCAACAGTTGTTTGGGGAGTTGAGTAGGCAGAGTGTGGAGGAGGGTTGTTCTCTCTGGTTCTGTGACAATGACCCCGTGTGTCGTGTGCACCAAACCACTTTTTGCTTATGTTTGACATACACCTAAAACTGTTCTTGAAAGTCCTCTTATGTAAAATAATAATAATTAATAATAATAATACTTAGTAGGGACTATTTTATTGTAAAATAATATTTAATTTTGTAATTAATACCAAAAGAAGAAGAAGACATCTGGGTAAGAATAAATGATACAAGAATGGGGGGACAGGAAGAGGTTTAAAGCGTAGGGACACTAAGATGAACCGAAGAGAGGGAGTACGGCTGTATCAGGCACAGGTTAGGCCATCCCTTACTTCTACTTCTCCTGCCTCCTGGCCACTTCCACCTCGATTTAAAGAACAAGGTTGTTGCAATTTTTGCTATAGCTACAAACTCAGGCTTCTACTTCACTTACCACCTCTGCCCATTGCTCAGAGATCCCCAGAAGGAATCAGGTCTCCCAGACCCCACTGTTCTCACCATCTCAGGAAGAGCCAGCAAGCCAGACTCACGTGGGCTCCAGCTCCTTCTAGTACAGCCAGGCATGCAGATTGGCCCCTGGCTCCAACTTCTCTCATGACGTACTTCTCCCATTAGCCAACGGCCTCATGAACAGGAGGGGTAAATCCGTGGAGTTCCTAGAGCCATAGCCGGGGAGCTCAAAGCAACAGAAGTCTATTATCTCTCAGATCTGGAGGCTAGGAATCCAAAGCAGGTACCAGCAAAGGCTGGGGAGAATCTTTCCACATCCACATTCATATGACCGCCAGCGCCCAGCTGCTGCGATTGCAGATGTGGCATCACCATGCTGGGTTTACACAGTGCTACACATCCCACCCAGGGCTTCTCACATGCTAAGCAAACACCCTGCCAACTGAGAGACACGCTCTGCCCAAGAATCATTCCTAGATACTGCTGGTCACCAGCAATCCTCGACAATCCTTTATAGACATATAACTCCGATCTGCTTCTTGTCACCTGGCTTTCTCTCTGTGCCTGTGTTTCTGTTTCTCCTTCTTATAAAGGCACCCATATTAATGAATTGTGATTTCATCACAGCTGGGTTATGTGTGCTGACATCTGAGCTCTAAATGTAGTCACACTGGGGCTAGAAGTTAAGTCTTCAATACCTCTTGGGTGAGGGACTCAATTCTTCTTAAACAGTTTGCTTGGATGAACTAGGATCATAGTTTCCTCCCACATCTCTTCTTGGTTTTCTATTTTCTGAGGAATAATGGCAAGTGTAAGCTAAGTTCAAGCATTTTCCCTAAGGCTCATCTCAAAATATTTCTGTCTTTCTGTTGGCGGATCATGGGAATCAGTTGGCAGTCATCTTTAGGCGGCAACACAAGAATTACCTTGGGCAAAGCTACTGCTTTTGTTTCAGTGGAGATGTCTTGTTGTTTTTGTTAATTTCTGTTTCTTCCTTGTGGGTGGACATTATGACAATGTTATCATTGACTGTATTGCTCTTTTGCTTTGTCACTGGTTTAAAAATCCTTTGAGCTGGAGTGAGAACTGCTCCATCAATAAAGGTTCTATTGTCTTCCTCTTCCTCCTCTGGAGGAACATGGTGGGATAGAGGAATGTTTTCCAAATGCATGGTCCCTTGTTCAAAGTCATGCTTATAACAATGCATCTACTCTCTTGGAGAATAGGGTTTTGTTCAGGGAGCATTTTCATGTTAGAAACTCCAAAGCAGCAGTTGTGGTAAGAGGGCTCTTAACACAGGGTTTCAAAAATGTAGATCCCCCTCTGGGCTTCTGCCAGTCATTGCTCAAACACTGTAAAAGGGGAGGTGTTTGCTCATCAGGGTTTGTATGGGCAAGCATCTAGCCAAGCCTTGAGAGTTCAAATTACTCTGCTTTTACCTAAATTGAGTCTTTGATCTTCCTTTCAAAATACAAATGTTTTAAAGTTTAAAAATACTGAATATGCCATCATAACAAAAATGGGCACTTATTGTTACTTAAGAATAAGTAGTGTGTTCTAAAGTTTAGAACAAAAAGAAGCAAACTCACCCAAGAGAACTAGACGGCAGGAAATAATCAAATTGAGAGCTGAAATCAACAAAATAGAAACAAAGAAAAACATTATGAAGAATCAATGAGACAAAGAGTTGGTTCTTGAAGAAAATCAACAAAACAGACAAACCTTTATTTAAACTAACCAAAAGGCAGAGAGAAAATATCCAAATTAACAAAATCAGAAATGAAAGGGGGGACATAGCAACAGAAACAGAAGAAATACAGAGAATCATATTTTGAAAACGTCTACTCCACAAAATTGGAAAACTTAAAGGAAATGGACAACTTTCTGGATAAATATCACTTACCAAAATTAAAGCAAGACCAGATAAGCAAATTAAATAGACCTATAACTGCTGAAGAAATAGAAGCAGTCATCAAAAGTCTCCCAAGCAAGCAAGCAAACAAACAAACAAAAAAGCCCCCAGGACCAGATGGTTTCAGCTCAGAATTCTACAAGATTTTCAAAGAAGAACTAATACCAATACTCTTCAAATTATTACACACAATAGAAACAGAAGGAATGTTGCCAAACTCTTTTTATGAGGCCACAATTAGCCTGATACTCAAATCACAGAAAGACATTACTAAGAAAGAGAATTACAGACCAATCTCGCTCATAAACATTGATGCTAAAATACTGACAAATCGAATCCAAGAACACATCAGAATCATCATCCACCATGATCAAGTTGGCTTCATCCCAGAGATGCAGGGATGGCTCAACAAATGAAAATCTGTCAATGTAATCCGCCATATAAACAAACTGAAAAATAAAACCACATGATCATCTCATTAGATGCCAAAAAAGCTTTAGACAAAACACAACATCCCTTAATGATAAAGGTCTTGGAGAGAGCAGGAATACAAGGAACATACCTAAACATAATAAAGGCAATATACAACAAGCCAACAACCAACATCAAACTAAATGGAGAGAAACTCCCAGCAATCCCACTAAAATCAGGAACAAGACAAGGTTGTCCACTCTCTCCTTATCTATTCAATATAGTTCTTGAGATCCTAGCTAGAGCATTAAGACACCAAAAGGAGATCAAGGGGATACAAATCAGAAAAGAAGGAGTCAAACTCTCACTGTTTGCTGATGATATGATAATTTACATAAGCGACCCCAAAAATTCTACCAACGAACTTCTACAACTCATAAACACTTTCAGTAATGTAGCAGGATACAAGATTAACTAAAAAAAAAAAATCAGTAACCCTTCTGTACACAGATGATAAAAGGGCCGGTGAAGAAATCAGAGAAACAGCACCCTTCACAATAGTCATAAATTGCATAAAATATCTCAGAATAACTCTAACCAAACAAGTGGAAGACTTGTATGACGAGAACTTTAAATCTTTGAAGAAAGAAATTGAAGAAGACACCAGAAAGTGGAAAGATCTCCCGTGCTCTTGGGTAGGCAGAATTAACACAGTAAAAATGGCAATCTTACCAAAAGCAATCTACAGATTCAATGCAATGCCCATCAAAATCCTAGCAAAATTTTTCACAGACCTTAAAAGAATGGTTAACTTCATATGGAAACGCAAAAAACCCAGGATAGACAAAACAATCTTGTACAATAAAAGAACTTTTGTAGGCATTACAATCCCTGACTTCAAACTCTACTACAGAGCTACAGTACTGAAAACAGCTTGGTATTGGCATAAAAACAGACAGGAGGAGCAATAGAACCAAATCAAAGACCAGATATTAATCCACACACTTTCATACACCTGATCTTTGACAAACAAGCAAAAAATATCAAATGGAAGAAAAAAGAATATTTAACAAATGCTACTGGCATAACTGGACATCAACATATAGAAGAATGAAAATAGATCTATATCAGTATGGCAATTTCTCAGAAAATTGGGAAACAATCTTCCTTAAGACCCAGCAATACCACTTTTGGGTATATATTCAAAGGATGCTCAATCGTACCACAAGAACATGTGTTCAACTATGTTCATAGTAGCATTGTTTGTCATAGTCAGAACCTGGAAACAACATAAATGTCCCTCAACCAAAGAACGGATAAGGAAAATGTGGTTCATTTACACAATTGGAATACTATACAGCAGAAAAAAATAATGACATATTGAAATTTGCCAGCAAATAGATGGATCTAGAAATCATTATATTGAGTGAAGTAACCCAGATCCACAAAGACAATGATCATATGTACTCACTCATAAGTAGCCTTTAGCCATACAAAAAAGCAGCCTACAATTCATAATCTTGGAGAACCTAGACAACAGTGAGGACCCTAAGAGAGGCAGGCATGGATCTAGACTACATGGGAAGTAGACAAAGACAGGATCTCCTGAGTAAATTGGGAACATGGGGACCATAGGAGAGGGTAGTAGGGGAGGGGAGAAAAAGGAAGGGAGTGGAGAAAAATATATAGCTCAATAAAATCAAATATATAAAAAGAGCGACAGACATTGTTAGTTCAATCACAGTTGTAGCCTTTGAAGTAAGTTGATAACCTTCTCCACCACCCAATTCTTTATTAGTGGTAGATTTCATACAGAAAATTTAATTTTAGTGAAGTTTAATTTTATAACTTTATTTTTAAAAAAATATTTATTGGGGTTGGATTATGAGTTTGTATTATTTGTGGGGAGTATATGCCACACACACGTTTGCATACATGCACACACATACACACAGTGTGGAGATCAGAGGATAGCTTGCAGAAGTCTGTTCTCTTCCACCATGTGGATGCTGAGAAAATTTCAAACCACAGAATGAAGAATTCCTATACTAAACACAGCTACAAGTGAAGGTAGACAGAGAGCAGTCCCAAACATCAGGCTGTGTTTGAAGATCTTTTCCCCAAAGAGATCTTTGGCCAACAGAGAAGGCTGTCATAACCTTAAGTGGTTTACCTATACATGGTATAACCATATTGGGCCTTATGGGGCCGATTCTTTGTCTTTTTCCTCCCAATCCTTTAACATATTTCTGAAGTGCTCTTACCTTCATTGCAGACTTTACCTCATGTTTTCTGCCCGTGCTGGTGAGTTTTAACTGAGAAATGCCTGGAAAGAGAGTCCTAATGAGGAATTCTGTAGGTCAGGTTGGGGATTGTCTTGATGGTGGAATAGGAAGACCCATCCCAGTGCAGGTGGTGCCATTCCCTAAGCTGTGAGCCCTGAACAGTATCAGAGAAAGCTGGCGGAGAGCAAGCATTGAGCCAGGATCCATGCATTTATGCTCGCTCTGCTCCGAACTCAGACGTTTCACCCTCTAGCGATCTGCAACACCAGAGACATATTTCAGAACTGCAATCCCACCAAGCTCTCAGTGACATTGGAGAGACATGGTTGAGAAAGAGAACAGAGGATGAAGTAGGTAAGACGCTGACAATAGACCCCATGAGCTGCAGCAGGGCCTTTTGTTTTGACTTTTTTTTAGCTGAATATAAAAGATATTTCTTTTTTATTTATTTATTTTAATTTATTTATTTATTACGGATTTCTGCCTCCTCCCTGCAACAGCTTCCCATTTCCCTCCCCCTCCCCCGATCAAGTCCCCCTCCCTCATCTGCTCGAAGAGCAATCAGAGAGTCTGAACTATATAATTCAGACCAGCTTCAAACTTAGAATCTCCCAGCCTCCAGTCTGAGATGCGCACCGCCCCCCATTCTGGAATTATGGATGTACTGTGCAGCAACACTTTAGACTGGGATTTGGGTTTGACCTCAAATACCACTTAAAACTGGGAGAAGTGTACACATCTGCCCCAGCACCCGGGGGTGGAAGTGGGGATAGGGATGGGGTGAGGGTGGGGGGTGGAGTCAGGAGGATTAGAAGGTCTAATCCCTGGCTTTATAACAAATTGAAGGTCAGCCTAGAGACATGGGATCTTGTCTGAAAACTTTACAGTTAAAAAATTTTAAAGGAAGCCAGGCAGTGATGGCACATGCCTTTCATCTCAGCATTCTGGAGGCAGAGGCAGATGGATCTCTGTGAGTTCAAGGCCAGCCTGGTCTACAAGAGCTAGTTTCAGGACAGGCTCCAAAGCTACAGAGAAACCTTGTCTTGAAAAAACAAAACAAAACAGAAATCGAAAGGAGAATTAAATGCCAAAGAAATAATAACCACATGAGCACACTATAAGGAGCATCAATGCTAGGACAAAAATAACAGTGATAATTAGATGATAAAGTTAATGAAGAGTGTGGAGCTGTAAAACCAAGTATTAGCATGCTATGTAATGATGGACTGAAGAACCATAGGGATGGGGTGAGATGGGGCCTTGAAATGGAAATGTTCCAAAGTCCTTCTGTTATCCAGGCAGCTAAAGATGCTGATTAAAACAGATCAAAATATTAGATACACAAAAATTATTGAATACCTAGTGAAAATAATATGAAGAAAATACTTAACTACAAATGCAATGAGGGGTATTGCTTAATATCTGTGTATCTTTGGAGATGGTTAGCATCAAGGATAGCACCATTCCCTAGGCAGAGGATTGAAGCAGGGAGGCCACTTGTTCATTTCCTGGCTGCCCAGACCTCCGAAATAATCACAGAGAAACTGTATTAATTAAATCACTGCTTGGCACATTGGCTCTATCTACTTTTTGGCTAACTCTTACATATTAATTTAACCCATCTCTATTAATCTGTGTATTGCCACGTGGCAGTGGCTTACTGGCAAAGTTTCAGCATGTCTGTCTCTGGTGGCAGCTCCATGGCTTCTCTCTGACTCCTCCTCCTTTCTCCTAGCATTCAGTTTAGTTTTCCCCACCCAGCTATGTTCTGCCCTGCTGTAGGTCCAAAGCAGTCCTTTATTAACCAATGGTATTCACAGCATACAGAGGGGAATCCCACATCAGAGGGTCTTGGGCTGTATGATTGGAAATGGAGCTGAACAGAACCAAGTACGCAATTGAGTATGTATAAATTTGTTTCTCCCTGCACTTGACTGTGGGTGTGCTGGTACTAACTAAAGCTCCTGCTGAGCGTATATGGCTCCATGATAATCTGAAATTGTGAGCTGAAATAACTCCTTCTCTCCCTTAAGTTTCTTTTTATCGAGGTATTTTATCACAGCAACAGAGCTGAAGCCAGAACAGAGAGGTGTCTTGGCTCATTCAGAAAACCCTACTTTGAAATTCTATAATAGCACAGAGGTGCAGAATGGCCCTGAATGAGCCTGACTACTTTACAGTGCATGTCCTTTCTTCCATTTCTTTTTTGCAGAAAAAAAATAGCTCTCACACCCAGCTCAGACTCTCCAGAGATTTTTGTATCAATTGATTTGCGGTCAGAATCCATTACCACAACTTAAAAAAAAATAGTCAGGAATTACACTTTACAGCTATAATTTAAAAAGAGCCCAGATACTGAGCAACACCCAAACACATTGAGGAGCCCTCCCCATCTCACTGTGTGCAGGTGAAAAGTTGCAGAATCCTCCCAGCGAGCAAAGAAGAAAGGACACACTACCTCTCAGTCATGTGGGCAGCCTCTCTACTTTGGTTAACAAAACCCACTGATATAGAGGTAGTTATAGATGTAATTTGGCCTAAGCCTTTCCTGTAATCAGACACTGAGACTAGGGGAGGGGGTGCACACTGAGATCCCTCCCTCCTTAGAAAACAAAGTGAACCCATGTCCCCCTTCCTTCGGTGGCTTCCCGGGAGGTTGGTGTTTTCTCCTCGTCCTTTTACAGTTTTGGAAACATGAAGCTTGGGCACAGACACACTGCTGGCATCTGCTTTGGAAATATTTCTGTAGCCAAAGACAGAGAGGACATCTGCTATGAAAGGTAAGCCACAGGTATGGCTTAGTTGCAGCTGTCACAAATCCATATCAACTGAGAGCTTTGGTTTTGACATGCGGTTTTGGTCCTCGGGAGAGAGATGTTCCTTTGGTCTCTGCGAGAGCTGCCTCTCTTGCGTGGGTGAGAGGATGGTGATTCTTGGCAGGCAGATGGCTCGTTTTTATTTGTGCAGGCTTGAGAATGCTCTAAGCAGGTCTCTGAGCTGCACTGCTGCACCCAGGGCTTGGCATCCACCTGCCTCGACGCCACCCCTTCTCATTTAAGATAACCTCATCCTGAAGGTCTCTAAAGCTACCTCACCCTCAATAGCTTCCTTACCGTCCTCCCCTCACACTTTTTATAGAAATGGGTTGTTTCCTCAGCCTTAAGGGAGACAGAAGATACAAGGGACCTTTATTCTGAATTAAGAGTGTTGGGTGTCGGATTAATCTGTGTGAGTGCTTTTGTGCCCAGGACAAAGGAGAAGGAATGGAAGGTTTCCACATTGGTTGCTTGCTGTGTGGTGAGTCTAATACTTCCACTGGATCCTCTCAGTTGATCCTCACGGCCTTCCTGGGTGACAGGAATTCTAGGTGCACATTTACAGACTGAGACATTGAGCTGTGGACACAGTGGCTGGCTAAAAAGCAGCTAGATGTCAGAGCAGTGGTTTAACTCAGCCCTGTTATGATTCCCAGGCTTATTCCAAGATATTTCTGTTGGAAAATGCCCAGAGAACAGTCACTAGTGTTTCAGAAGCCAATTTCCATCATCCAGTATGTTCTTAACATGACGGGAAGCAGAAAGATGGATGAAAAGAAAAGCAAGGCTTCATTGTTCTGTTGAGCAGCTTGACAACATACTTTGGTTTTATTTTGATATTTGGTTGGTCTTTGCCAGGTAATGCTATGATGTTATTCTAGCAGCTTTATTGAGATGTTATTGATGCACACACAATAAAACTGTACATTTAATGTAAAAAATTCATGTGCTTGACATATTTGCATCTGTGATATCACCAATAATATCGAAATAGTATACATAACTTTCACTTTCATGTTCCCTTATGTTTGATCAAGGAGTTAACCTCTTTTCCCCCTAGAATGTCATCTTAGCTGATTTTGAAAGATATGATACTGTGTTGGCATCATGGACTGTAACCATATACCCCTGAACAGTGTGACCCCTTCTGGTCATCCTCCAGTCCCTGTCAGCCAGTCTTCTCTTTTCTGCTGCTATGAGTTTGATGATTTGAGATTGCCCATATTGTTGTAGTTTGGATATGAAATGTCCCCCTCCCCCAGACTCACGTATTGAAAGTGTGGTTCCCTAGTGGTGGTGCTACTGAAAAGAGATTGATAACATCCTCAATGGATTAATCCATGAATAGACTCATTGCATAGCGAATGGGCTATAGGGGGTAGAGCTTTGTGTTGGCAACTTCCTCAGTGGATTAACCCATTAATGGATGCATCAAATAGCGAATGGGCTCTGAGGGAGTAAGACTTTGTGTTGGTTTTCTTTTCTGTAGCTGTGATGGAAGACTCTCACAAAAGCAGTGTAAGGAAGAATGGGTTTATTCCAGTCACAGTTGGGATGCCATGGCAGTGGGGGTTTGGGGCAGGTGGGCATATTGCATCCATAATCAAGACTCAAAGTGAGAAATGCTGGTGTTCAGCTTGTTTTTCTCTTTTATTCAGACACACAGGAATAGTGCTGCTCACAATTTGGATGTATCTTTCCTTATTGAACCTAATATAGATTGCCCCTCATAGGCATGCCCAGAGACTAAGTTAATTTAGATAATCCCTCACTGGTGTGCCTAGAAACTTCTAGGTGACTGTAGATCAAGTTGTCAAGCCAATATTACGTACTATAGACCTAGTTGGAGGAAGCAGGTCCCTGGAAGGTGTAGGAGCCAGCCATGATAAGCTAAATAGAAACAGACCACCCAAAGGAAGGTCTTTACTTCTAACCATTACCACCTGCCAGTGTAGGACTCAGCCATCGATAAGTTTAATGGAGACCCGAGTCTCAGTAGTTTACCTTGAAGAAATGCTTGGTTACAGGAAGGACCACAAACTGAGATTACCTAAGTACCACCCAAGAACAGACCATCCAAGGGAAATTCCTAATCTTCCAACCATTGTAGATATGATCACCTTCCAACACACTCACCAGGACAGCCCTAGACAAATGTCAGCCAATCAGGGGTCCTGAACCTTAGAAACCCCTCACTCCCACCTTTATTACTATAAAAAACTAACTCGAACTGAGCTCGGGGTTCTCCATTTATTCCAATAAGTTGGGCACACAGAGAGACCAAGTTTGAAAATTTGTATAACATAAAGGCTCTTTGCTTTTACATACAGGACTCCGTCTCCTTGTTGGTTTTTGGGGGACTTGGCAGATCTGGGCATAACAAAAGGTATTTCTTTGAAGGAGATGTCCTGTCTCTGGCTTTGATGGTCAACTTTACTTTTCAAATTGACACAATACAGAAAAATCTGGGAAGGTAGTCTCAGTAAGGAGTTGTTTAGAACAGATAGGCCTGCGGGCACAACAGTGGGGGGGGGGATTGTTTTGAGTACATTAATCAACATGAGCAGACTCACCCACTGTGAGGGTACCATTGCCTATGTTTGGGTCCTTGATTGAATAAGAGTGAAGAGAGTGAGCTGAGCAGTAAGCATTCATGCTTCCATCCTCTCTCTGCTCTCGACTATGGATCTGAGTGGCTGTGTCAAGTTCCTGCCACCTTGACTTCCCAACAATGATGGGAACTGCAAACTCAATCAACATTTCTTTCCAATTGCTTTTGTCAGTAACAAGAAATGAACCTATGGAACTGGCCTTCCCCCAGCTCTCTGCTTCCCTGAGTTGAGCAGGTTTCCTCTGGTGTGGCCTTCTGCCATGCTTTTCTCTGTTCACAGACTTCAAAACCATAAAACCAGACAACAATGGGTTGAAACCATTGCAGCCGTGAGCCAAGGTAAATCATTCCTCCCTTGCTCATCTCAAAAATTTTGTCACCAGCAAAACTGTAAGTAAAATGGTGCAGGATTTGTCCCATGCCTGGTGTATTTCACTTAGCAAAGTACCTTCCATGGTTCATTGCTCCTTTAAAGTTGCAGATGCCTGCATGTGTGTTTGTCAAGGACCACAGAGGGGTGCCCAAGAGTATCAAGCCTAAGCTTTATTCTGCAGCATGTGTGTGTGTGTGTGTGTGTGTGTGTCCATCTATTGAGTTGCTGTTTGTTTGAGGACAATATCTGGGACTTTGCATAGACTAGCGGTACCTGGGTTGCTAGGTAGTCAGCGTAAGACCAGGAGGTAAAGGCACGGGGATGGAGAATGCCAAGACCCCATCTATGTAAAGAGCCAATTACAGGATCTAGAATGGAGCAGGAGCCTCGTTGCTGTGAACTTGCCTTTGTACGTATCTTCTCTTTCCTTTCCTTTCTCAACCATAATTTAATCCCCTCTCCCCACCCCCTCCCACCCTCTCCATTTGTTGATTATTTTCAACGAGTTAAGAAGTCTCCTGGGATACAAACTGCAAAAGTTTCAAAACTGGCAAAAATTCCAACCTTCAACTCAGGGATCAAACTGGGTGCTATGCCTCTAAGTGGTTGACCGGTGAGTCAAGGCTAAGGTCCTTCGTGAAGCTCATGTGTTACCCTGTAGCAAGAACAGGAGGGCATTTCAGGGTGGGATCCAATTGGAACAGGTATTCCTGCACCCTGCCTAGAACTGTAGATTCCTATTCAATAAGGCCCATGGCCGTTGCCTAGGAGAGCTGCAATGATCACGCACCAGAACGTGGGAAAGTACCACCCGTGGCTCCGTGTATCTTCTCAGTGTGACCGACTCTTAATTTAAAACAAAGTTTTATAAAGGAAGGCTTTCGTTAAGGAGACCTAGGGGTGAGAAACAAAAACTTGACCTCTTAGTCAGACTAAGCTTTGGTGGCCCTGTGTTTCCCCCAGGGAGGACACTGCAAGCCCCAGGCTCTGTAGTGTGGACTTCTCAGCCAGGACAGCTGCAGGCTCAGAAAGAGAAAATCCCATGGGGCCCAGGAGGGAGGGGGAAGAGAATGCAGGTCACCTCCCTGGGCTTTTGGGGCCACAGTCCAGCATTGGCTTCCCAGAAAAATTCACTTATGAGAAAAACCCCTGGTGAGACCTAATGGCCATAAAGGATTTAATTTCATATAAATATGCAGAGCATGGTCGCATGGGGGAGGGCACCAATTTCTGGGACCTCTTTATCTCTCTGCTGCCTAAGTCATGAGCTACAAATAAAAAGTTTATTAGAATCCCCTAAGAAAATCAAGTCATTCTAAACGCGTGCGTGTGTACATGTTTGTGTGTGAGTGCGGTGTGCGTGTGCGTGTGTGTGTGTATGTGTGTGTGTGTATGTGTGTGTGTGAAAACTCACATAGAAAAGAAAAAAAGTAGATCCAATATCAGGGTGCCAGGAAAGGATTGCAAAGGTTATTGATGACATTAGTCAGATAAAAGTTTGATTTATTTTTTGTCCCTACTAGGATATAGATGTTAGCTACCTCTGCTAAGGGGGTGGGGGGGCATCCTCCTTGTCACTGGGTTTTCATTGAAACCAAGAGTTGCTACAGACTTGAGGTGGGCTAGACATAGGCATGTGGGGCCAGGAGTCAGCAGGTTCAGGGTTACCCAAGCTAGCCTGGAGCCTTGAGGGCAGTGGGAGGAGGAAGAGGCTTTCCCTTGTTTGGATGAAGCTCACTCCCAGCTTGACCTCCAGTGAGCCAGACTCCTCCCTCTGAACTGGTCTCCTCACAGTGCTGTGGTGCATTCTCCCTCAGCTGTGTTTACCCCACCATCTGCTCCAGAATGGGCCGGTGCAGCCTCCCCATGGTCTCCCGTTTTCTGCTGTTTACATCAGTCATCCTATCTCCTGATCTAGAGCATATCTCAGTGAGCTCAGCATCTCTGCCAGCCCTTCCGTGCTCGGCATTGGCTCCCCGAATGGTGGCTAGCCTGCAGTAGCGGGATCCCTAGCTGCTCACCCTTCCTTGGGCGGTGCTGAAAGTGGATGTCTTACTTTCTTACATCATCAGCCCCAAAGTCTTGGCTTTTAAAGAGAAAACAGCAATAACTCAAAACACAAAGCCATAGAGGGAGGGGAGAAAAAACACCTGAATAATAATAATAAAAGTGTTTAAAAGCACGGGTTGTGTTTCTCAGCGCTGCAAGGGAGGCGTAATTAAAGCACGTCACTCTCCGCCTGGCCCTCTGACAGGGAAATTAGCTTAAAGGAGAAAAGCATATAATAGAAGCTGAAGGCCCACTTTCAGATGCCGCTGTCTCATGCAAATTACACAATCCATTTTGGATCCGTGAGCGGAAAGAAAGTGCTTTTCCTTCCATCCCTGAAGTTTTAGTTTGTTGAAAGTGGTTCTGACACACCAAGCCTGACCATGAGCTTGGTGCCTAGTTTGCTGGACGCTTCAGCATCGCTAGTGACTTCCCAAGGCACGGGTGTGTGTGTGTGTGTGTGTGTGTGTGTGTGTGTGTGTGTGTGTTTGGCAGGAATAAGCACGAATCTGTTTCTCCCCATCCTGAAGATTTCTTATCTGGAGGACAGCAGAGACAAGTCAAGTTTCCACACCGTATGTTGTGCCAAGCTGCTGGGTGGGGTGGGGTGGGGTGGGGTGGGGGTGTTAGGAGACACAGGGTGGTGCTGGTGCCTTCATGAAGAAAACAACAGGAGAAAACATGAGGAAGAACGTGTTAGCTTTCCACCACTGTGATGAGATTCCCAAGGATGTCAGTTTCAAGAGGCAACCGTTTAACTTAGCATACAGCTTTGGAGGTTTCAGTCCATGGTCAGCAGACTCCACCGCTGTGGGTCTGAAACCAGACTGGAACACAATGCAGAAAGGCTAGGTGGCTGAAAGTCATTGCCCCAAGAGAAGCCAGGTAGTAGAGGAATACACACAGAGGACCAGGCCAGGAACAAAATATTCCTGTCCAAGGCTTGTCCCTAGCAACCCACTTCCTCTGACCAGGCCTCACCTTCCAAGTTCCACACCTCTGCTGAATGAGAAATTCACCAATGGAGGCAGTCGGTGTTCTCATGATCCAGCTGCCCCACCTTGGAACACAGCCTTGATGGCTAAGCCTTCAATACCTGAACCTTGTGGAGGACACTTCAAAACAAAACCAGTTGAGGGAAATTTTATGATCTTCAGCGACATGCCTTATTTGTAAAAGAAATTAGTGGATACTTTGGCCAAAATAAAATCCAACTATGGATTTTGACTTGAACATGTGAGACTACTAGGGCTCCCGTGTGATGATCCATCTTGTCAACTCGATAGATTGAGAATTAACCCCTGAAACATAGCTCTGGGGGTGTTTCTAGGAAGTATTAACTGCTCCTGGGTATTCCACAAAAGCAGAAGACTGCTACCCATTCTCACTGGCCTCCTGCTTCCAGGCCTCAAGGATCCAAGTGCTTGGGCACTCACATAAGCAACCAGCTTGCTTCAGTGCCCACCACTATAGGCAGACATTGTGACCTACTCCTCAGAGGAGTTGGGGTCAGGCAGATTCTGATCACTAAAGAAGGCTGCATCTAGCCTCTGTGATTTGATCCTGCATCCTTTGGATAGAGGTCTTTGCACCCCCCCCCCCCGTCGTAATAGAGAGCTTCCATTTTCAGAGTGATTCATTTTCTATTTGGTGTGCAGTTCTCGGATTTGGGCTCAAGTCCTAACTGAGATGGGAGGGGTGATTTGATTTATGAAGGAGCAAAAATAGGCTTTCTGCTAGGTTTTAAGTCAGAAGCATCATGTAGCTCCCAGATAAATGGTGATGGGACACTCAGTCCATGCCGAGAGCTTGGAAGAGGATGTTATAGCACTTGTTCACTGAGAAACTCGTCTTTGCACGAGGCTAGAAGTCTTTGGAAGTTCTACCCTCATTGCTGTTTCCTTCCTAAAAGTTGGTTTCTTCCTCAATTTCCCTTCTGTGGTCATCTTTTAGGTTCAAGAGTGTTCAGACACAGCATTCCTCCAAGGCTATGTACATGCTCCCCAGACAGAAGCAGCAAGCATACCTTACCTTCGCAAGCAGAAGTGATGGATGGACTCAGTGAGGATTTAAATGTTAGTGCTTAGGTGAACTCTCCATGGCTTGTCATTTGCTGCTTTTGCAGAATATCCGAGTTCAGTTCCCAGAACCCACATCAGGGCGCTCACAAGAGCCTAGAACTCTAGTTCCAGAGAACCTAAAGTCCCTTTCTGGCCTCCATGGGCACTGTACTCATGTGAACCCCCTTTTCCCACATATTTTACACAATTTTAAAGAACTACATACATGTAATAGCTAACTTTCTTAATGAGAAGGAATTGGGTCTTGTCACCAAAACTTTTAAATTGGTATATTAGTAAGTAACTCACACAGATCTTGCCAAAGACAAATGCATGGCCTGGAGTTTTGATATATAGTGGCGTTCAGGAATGCACTCGCATCTCAAAGATCCTGGGGCATTAATTATCTTGTCAGTGAGAGTGAATTACCATGCTTATTCAGGCAGACGAAGATGAGAGCAGTGTAAAAAAAATGGTGAAGATGTATTTATTCCCCCCATGTACATAAGCCTACACAACTACCACTGCCACCAGTAATACCATCACCACCACCTCCAGTACCACCACCACCATCACCACCAACTTTACAACCACTACTACCTGATGGAGGAAGGTCATTGGCTAATAAAGGAACTGCCTTGGCCCATTTTATTGGTTAGAAGATAGGGGGGAGGAGTAAACAGAACAGAACGCTGGGAGGAAGAGGAAGTGAGCTCAGACTCTCTCCTCTCGGAAGCAGACACCTCAGAGAGACGTCATGCTCCCAGCTCCCAGGCAGATGCACGCGATCCGACCCAGGATGGACATAGGCTAGAATCTTCCCCGTAAGACCGGTGCTACAGTTTATTAGAAATGGGTTGATCGGGATATCAGAATTAGCCAGTAAGGGCTAGAGCTAAAGGGCCAAGCAGTGTTTAAATGAATACAGTTTGTGTGTTGTTATTTCGGGGCATAAGCTAGCCAGGCGGCTGGGGTGCCAGGGATGCAGCCCCGCCACTCATATTACTACAACTACCAGCAGCAGCAGCAGCAACACCACCACCATCACCAATAACACCACCACCTCCACCATCACCATCACCACTACCTTCACCACAACCATTGTCATCACCTTCACTACCACCACCACCACCACCACCACCACCAGCACCACAACCACCATCATCATCTCTGCCATCTCTGCCACTACTACCACCAGGGAGAGGAGCCAGACCTTCCATGGATTAAGAGCAGGTTTCCAGATATATCTCATGGTTACCCACAGAAGGGGTTCTATGGCAGTTTGCATTGTACATAAGAAGGTTAGACTTTCAGAAGGTTTAGAACCCACCCAGAGTCATTCCTTCAATTCCTAGGCTTTTGGACTTCTAAGACCTTGCAGGGTGACATCCTACTCCTAGCAAGAAGGGGCCCTGAGATAGGGGTGCTCTACTATCCTTCGCATGAGGGTTTCCCAGGCTTCAGAGGTTGGGGTTGGTTGTTCCCAGCTTCCCCAATTCTGCTGATGGATTCACTCTATACACACCATATGGCCTTTCTTAAAATATAATCCCTGCGCAGAACACAAAGCAGGCCATGACAGAACCTTTAATTTTGCCCTAAAGAATTCCACCGGAAAAAATGATGACATCTCTGCCCTCCACTTATCTGCCTCTTCACCCCTTCCTCTCTGAGAAGCCTAACATGGTTCTCTTGAAACCTAGTAGTTTCAAGAATTTTTCCTCACATCCCTTAGGAACTGATATTTACTCTTCATCCTGTGAGCTGCAGCAGCCCCATTGCCTTTCTGCAGCCTTGGGAGCCAGGAGTCAATCTTGACTTAAGCCCAAACATTCTTTTCCCAATCCTCCAGGCCTCTGGCATTTTTTTTTTCAATGCAGCATTTATCTGCATTGAGGTTTACCAGATGCTCCCATGGGATCTTATTTATTTAGGTTAAATGGTTAATGCTGTGGGGCCCTCTGCTCTTTCCCACCGGACTCTGATTTAGTGGCAGGGACAAATTCTCAGCCTTTAGTGCTGGGACCTGGCGCCAACCTGAGGCTGTAACTCACAGTGTTTTATAAAACAAGAAGGAAAGGGAGAAGGCATAGGAGGGGAAAGGAGGGGAGAGAGAGGAAGGAAAGAAAAGGAAAAGGAAGAAGACAGGAAGGGAGGAGAAGGGAAAGGTAGAGAAGGCACAGAGAAGGGAAGGAGAGAAGAGAGGTGGGAATAAGAACGGGAGGCATGAAATATCTTTGAGCCAGTTTCCCTTCACAGGCCTTCATTTACCCACAGCCCACGAAACACATAATACAGTAAAATATTCAGAGGATGATATTTCTGTAACTTTATTACAGTATGTATGAGAGACGATGATGCTTCTATCACTTTATTCCATTATCTACTTGTTCTGATTGTTCTCTCGCTAGTCATTGTTACAGCCTCACTGTAGCTCATCTGTAGGTTAGAGCATAGGCACATCTGTACAGCCAGGTTTCAGTGCTGCCTGGGGATCCAGGCATCTGCGAAGGATCTTAGGGAAGCATCCTTCACCAATCAGGACACTGCAGCACCTTATTATTGTTATTATGTGGGTTTGGCTTTGTGCCACTTGCTTCCCAGTAAAGGTCCCCACGGCAGAAAATGGATTACATGCCTTCTTCATACCCCAGGACTTCCTCCTGGAGGAAGGGTTAGCATAAAGTTAGGGCCCAAGTGCTCCAGTGTGGGTCTCTGTCTCTATCTCCATCCATCACCAGATGAAGGTTCTATGATGATATGCAAGATATTCGTCATTATTGCTCTAGGATAGGGTCATTTCAGGTTCCCTATCCTCAGCTGCCCAAGGAACTAACTGGGGACCTCGGCTTGGGCACCTGGGAGCCCCTCTAGGGTCAGGTCTCTTGCCAACCCTAAAGTGGCTCCCTTAACTAAGAATTGTGGTTCTGTGCTCCCCTGTCCAACCTTCCTTTATCTCAATCCTCCTGTTTCCCCAAGGCCCCCCTCCTTCCCTTCTAACTTTTCTCTCCCCATCTCCCCTTACCCCCATCCCACCCCACCCCCAAGTCCCAATGAGGAGCAGAAGAAGGGAGAACATGAGTAAAGAAATCGGGACCACGAGGGGTGCACCCACCCACTGAGACATTGGAGCTGATCTATTGGGAGCTCACCAAGGCCAACTGGACTGGGACTGAAAAAGCATGGGATAAAACTGGACTCTCTGAACATGGCGAACAATGAGGGCTGATGAGACGCAAAGGACAATGGCACGGGGTTTTGATCCTGTTTAATGTGCTGGCTTTGTGGGAGCCTAGCCAGTTTGGAGATTCACCTTCCTAGATATGGACGGAGGGGGGAGGACCTAAGACTTACCACAGGGCAGAAAACCCTGACTGCTCTTTGGACTGGAGAGGGAGGGGGAAAGGAGTGGGGGGAGGGGGAGAAGGCTGGGAGGAGGGGGAGAAGGGTGGGAGGAGGGGGAGAAGGGTGGGAGGAGGGGGAGGGTAATGGGAGGCTGGGAGGAGGTGGAAACTTTTTTTTTTTAACTCCTTTTCTCAATTAAAAAAAAAAAGTTAGGGCCCAAGGTGGTGGTGGTGGTGGTGGGGGCGGCTCCTAGATCTGCTGCTCACTTCCTTAAGTAACAGCCCCAGGCAAGCTGCTTAACCTCTCCCCTCCTCAGTTCCTGCAGGCGCAGAGAAAGTGGATCGTACCTTTGTTCTAAGATTTTAACAGGGAGTGAAGAAGTAAAGGGCTCCAGTAGGAGGAATCACTCACAGAGTCTGGAGAGAGGTCTGACTAATTACACCGCTGTGAGGAGAAAGTGTGTAGGGAGGTGGAGCTTAGGGACTTGTCTCTAGGGAAACAGCCATCGGTTGCATAAGCATCTATGTGTCCTAATTCGTGCTTGGCATTGTGCTAAGTGTTGGGGAAGAGGGCCTGTTTCAGACAGAAATGACACCAAAGTTACTCTTGTCCTCCTTATCTCCGGAAGCACATTCCAAAACTCTGGTGGGCATCTGCAGTTTTCAAGAGTTCCAAACCCTACAGAGATTGTAAAGAGATCAATAATAGTAGCTAAGACAGAACAGTCATAGCTCTTGAAGAAATACCATGCGAGTGTGGTCTCTCACTCTTGAAACAATGGAGACAAATAATGCATTTGAGCTACAGGCAAATGAAACCAGGCAAGTAAAAACCCACAAAGAGTATTGCTGTACTTCTGGGTCCTCCATCTGATACTGGGGTGCAAAGCGGAGAGCCCAGGCCTGAGATGGAGATGAAGGTATAACAGGCACGGAGTCTACCTAATTCAACAGCAGTGAGGGAAGGCTGTTTGCACAACAGAGCTGGTGACACTCTAGGTTCTGAGATGCCCACGTGTTGCCTGGACCTGACAACATCTGGCATTTCTTCTGCCCCAGGGATTTCAAGCTCATCAAAGATGTGCAGCTGCAAGAGAAATGGCTGCACTGAGAGACTCTCCCAAACCCCTTTTCCAAACAGCATCCCAGACAGCTGTGGAACCATACAGCCGAGTGAAGCTGGTGGGGGTAATCTAAAAGCTTCAGTGAGTGTCTGTGAGACACTTGTGTTGGCACAGCTATCACCTGCATGAGGCTTCAGGGCCTGTGACGCTGGGCCCCTGGTGTTAGAATGTCATCGTCTGCACTCACAGGGCAGTAATGGGCCATTGGGCTATCCAAACAACGACCCTTCTGGAATCTACTCTGTTGATGGTGTGTGCACACACAGCTGCAATTTACTATTTCCTGGTTTGAAAGCTGTAGAGGGATAAACAGCAAAGTGGTATCTCAGCTCTTTCCTCATTTAAAAATAAATCAAAGCGTGCAACATCCGATAATCCCCCTCCTTTCTCTTTCTTTCTGCCTCTTGGACTGTTATTGGGAATTGATCTCTGTATTCGTTCATTGTTAGCATGCATTTTTCTGGTTGTAACCTAAAATTGTTATGTTACTGCATATCTCTTGAGGAGGATTCATTTTAAATTCCAGGCAGCCTCTGGCACTGCAAGACCTCTTTGGTATTTGTGGGTCTTTATGTGAACAAGATGTCAAATTCTTGATTTCATTAAATCATTTAAGGATTGGAAATGGTTGCCTTTATGAACTCTAGGAAAGATCTGGTTTTCTTTAGAAAGACAAGACAGAAAATGTTAAGAACCAAAAATTATTCATGTATTCTCTCTGGCTTCTATTTTCTTCCATGCTTGACTTTTACCAGAAAGTAGCGTATTTCTCATGAAGAATGTATTTTGTTGAGAGTTGGCCTGGTAAACTTGGGGAATGTTATTTGTATAACTGGATTCTGTTTGAACCCACTCTTACCAACATGTGTATTTATTATAATTATATATTTACCATATATATCATAATGTAATGTATTTATTTTAGGAAGGGTTGCTTCTTATTTTAGACTTTACTGTGGGACAATGGTCTATACCTTGTCACTTGTATTTTAAATAAATGCTGATTGGCCAGTAGCCAGGCAGGAAGTATAGGAGAGGCAACCAGGCAGGAAGTAGAGGTGGGGCAACAAGAATTCTGGGAAGAGGGAAGTTTCAGTCTGCAGTTATCACCTAGACAGAGAGGAAGCCAGACACAGAGCAAACAAGATGTGACTGCCTTGCCAAAAAAGGTACCAAGCCACATGGCTAACACGGAGAAAAATACGGGCTAGTTTAAAAGAGTTAATAAGAATCCTGAGATACTAGGCCAATCAGTTTATAATTAATGTAGACCTCTGTGTGATTTCTTTGGGACTTAATGATTGCGGGAAACTGGGCAGCACAGAAACCTCAGTCAGCAAGACTTTTCAAGTTTATGTGTATGTACGTATGCTAACTGGTATTTATATTTACGAGTATGTGTATGTGCTAACCGGTATTTACGTTTAAATGTATTTGTATGTGTTAACTAGTATTTATGATTGCATATATGTATGTGTGCTAACTGGTATTTACGTTTGTGTGTATGTATGTGTGCTAGCTGGTATTTCTGTTTACATGTATGTGTGTGTGTGTGTGTTAACTGGTATTTATGCTTACGTGTATGTGTATTAAGTGGTATTTATGTTTACATGTATGTTTGTGCTAGTGTTTATGTGCATCATGTGTGCACAAGTGCATATGGAAGGTCCAAAGAGGGCCTTGGATTCCCTAGAACTGGAGTTACAGGCAGTTGTGAGCCACCTGGTGTGGGTGTGGGGAATCCAGCTCTATTATTGAGCTGCCTCTCCAGGTGCAGTTGCTTCATTTTTAAAGTAATTATAAAAGTATACATTGTGTTATATAATCAAATCATAAATACATCATAAAACACAGTAATATAATGCTTTACTCCGTAGAGTATATGTTTATTTCACAGTACATTTTAACTTATATTGACATACAACTTTGATCTTGATATTTTAATATTTAATGTATTTATAGTTTTTGTATGTAATATTTAATGCATTAAATAAAACATCAGAGTTCCTTCCTGAAAGAGAAAATGCGAACTGCTAGCTAGGTGGATACTAGAATGAATGAGTAATGTTTCACGGTTTTTAATTCCTGAAGGATTGATATGTGTGTGTCTAGTTTTAAAAGACCAAGTTATGGATAAGTTTAGACAAACACCATAAGGTTTTAGAAGGTCAATGCCTCATCCATTGCACCACTGAACCACCTGATGTAAGTTTTTAAAGGCATTTTATTATGTACTTTTTGTTTTATTATTATTATTATTTGTGTGTGTGGACACTCACATGTGGAGGTGTACATGTTGAGGTCAGAGAACAACTTCTAAATAGGTACATACTTCTCGAATGTTTTTTAACTTTGGTCAGATAGAAAGCAGCATTTACACTTTACAACCTGCAGGGACAGCAGAAAGGACATTTCATTGTAGCCACACATCCATGGCTCCTCAACCCCTGCTCAGCAGAGCTGCCAAGTGGTTGTGTGCCCTTTTATGAGCCACGGACCTCTCTGATCTTACAAACAAAGCTGGTAGGCATTGTCTATTTTTCCTCTGCTGCTGAGGTCCTGTGATTCCAAAATGATAAAAAATGTTAACCGCAGAGCTCCTTCCCAGAGGCTGCTTTGCTGGCATTTTTTTCCTGTCTCTTTCTGGGTTTTTCCCTTTCACTCTGTGCATTTAACTGCAGGGAAACACACTGTAGAAAGCTCAAAATAGCAGCAGCCAAGAAGCCAACAGGAGACCACACGGCTCCACAGGGTCCGGCCAATTCCAAATACTTGTCAACAAGTCCCTAGCAGGACATGGGAAGGACCTGTGCTCAAGACTTCTATGACTGCCCCTGCATGTTATAAAACACCTGGGACTCTCAGGGATCTCTGGGAAATTGTCACACCTGCTGAGGACTGCAACCCAGTCACCCTCAAGCTTTCAGACCCTACTTCCCAGGCCCCTCCTGTTCCCATGGCAACTCGGAGGGCTCCTTGAAAGTACTCAGAGACTGGACAACGTGATCATCTGTGTGTCTGTATCTGCCCTGGGAAGCATCCCATAACTGCAACAGGAAGACATCTGGTGTGTTCTTAACTCTGTGGACCAGGCTCTAAGCTTTGGGAAGCCAGGAGAATGCACCTCTCATTCTAACCTTCTGGGTCAGTATCCCAAATGTCGGGTCTTGTTACTTGTTCCCTGAAGTAGGAGCTCCATGGTAACCGTTCTCAGTCTTCATGGTAATTCGAGGCAGGCCTCTGGAAAGGGTCCTAGGTCTGCGTGACTGTAGCTGTTGTCTCTATTCAGTTTCATAAAAATTCCAAGAGGGAGAATTGGCCTTTAAAACACAGGCTTATATATGACCTTAAATTTGGCTGACTGTGGATCTCAGACGGCCCTGACACAAACAGCTTTTTCTAACACCTACTTCCGTAGCGGAAAGGGCTCTGAAATATGGGTTGTAATTTCCATTAAGAGATTAAAAAGAATCATGTATTCCAAGATATGCCATCTGCAATCTAAATCACTGAACTGAAGAATGCCGGGGTACATAATTCAGCTGAAGGAGGAAAGGCGCACAGCCTTGCTTTCTCATGGAGACTGCCATTCTTGAGAGGTTAGTTAGGTGATGAAGGGATGTGTCTGCCAACACAGACCACACACCGGTGATGTGCCCCATTGTTCACTGGGCCTCAGAGATCTGCGGGTAATCAAGGGAACTCCCCGAAGGAGTTGCTGCGTTGAAGGAGATCAATGCATCCAGCAGCTGGAATACAGCATGTTAGATAAAAGATTCCTAGGGTGAGGAGGAACACTTACTCTGAACTGGGTGGGAGTGGCTTTCTAAAGGGATGAGAGTATTGAAAATTTATAATCATCCTGTGAAGGACCAGTAATAGATGTCTTTAACAGAGAGGAGGGCAAAGCCGGGATGTTCCTGTGAGTGATGCCAAAGAGGAGGAGAGTCTATTGAATCCATCTGAAGTCCCTGCTCTTCCTACTACACCCTTAACACACACACACACACACGGTCATATATACTTTAAAAAATACTAGTGCAAGGTATGTCATCATTTTGGTAAAGTGGGAATAAACTGCTTAACTCTGAAGCTTCCGCCCCATAAGCTTTCTCATCTTGACAGCGCACTTCAGGGTGAAGAATCTCACTCATCAAGAAAACTGTATAAACTGAACATCTAACAATGTTAGTTCCTATCTTGATTCTACAGCAAATGAAATCCCCTGAAATATTTTCACTGGAAATCACAGATGTGCGTTTGAATACGGGAAACAGCTTACTGTGCAGGCCTGAGCTCTGAGGAGCTACACCACCCCACGGCTGGGATGTGGAGATCAAGGTCTCAGCTCAACTTTAGGATTACACACTGTGATAGACATCGGGGTCTCTTAGGTGGCACTGGAAAACACCCCGGAATAAAAGGACTTCAGTGGGTTGTGTAATATAAACGTTCATGGCCACGTACACAATGGTGAGTGCTAATAGAACTTTGCAATTTAAAAAATTGTGCATTTTACGTTTTTAGTGGCAATAATGAAAGATATTGAATATGACGACGTGGCATTTTCATAAGTGCGTGTGATGTGGACTGATCGGTACAGGCTCATTAGAACATTTATCATTTACAGATAGTTTCCTTTTTTCACAGAGAGGTTAGAGGCTGCTGTCAGCTGTGTTGAGATATTTAATATTTAATATTGATCCTATGGATCAATAAACACCCAGGAGACAAATCTCTGATGACACCTGGGAGTTTCTAGATTAGATGAATTGGAGTGTGAAAATCCACCCTAAACGTGGGTGGCATCATTCCATGGTCTTGGGTGTTGGGCTGAGGAAAAAGGAGAAAATGAGCTAAGACCGTTATTCAATTTTCTCTACTTTCTATGAATACCATGTATCAGCTGCTTCAAGCTCCTGTTGCTACTCCTTACAGCCATGACAGGCGGTACCTTCAGACTGTGAGCTACCTTCTGTCCTGGTTAAGTTTTAGTATCAACCTGACACTCCCGTGCAGAGGGATCCTCACCTGGGGTATTGGTTCCATGACGGTCTGTGGCCATGACTCTGGGAGCATTTTCTTGATTGTTAGTTGATGTAGGTGGGTCCAGTCCACTGTGGGTGGCACCGTCCCTACACAGGTGGACCTGGGATGAAAGAGGGCAGTCAGTAAGCTGCGTTTCTCCAAGGTCTCTGCTTCAGTTCCTACCTCTGGGTTTCTGCCCTCAGGGAATCTAAACTGAGAAAACCTCTTTTCTTCCTCAAACTGTTTTGATCAGAGTGTTTTCTCTCAGCAACAGAAAGGTAAATGGAACACCTTCCCTTCCTTAAACCCCTCTCTGCTTCTAAGTCTGCATGTGTTGACCACAGCCCTCCCATTGCCTATTCACCAGCCCACTCTATCCCATTCATTGAAGTAATTGTGAGTTCCTGCTTATTGCTTAATAAAAGGTATTTATTTCTTTGCTTGTCAAAATACAATCAACATGGCTTTTTCCATAGGAACACAACTATCCAGTTCTACTTATGGTTAATGGGATGCTCCAGTACAATCCATGGACAAGTCTTCCTTTCCCACACTGTTTCAGCAATTATAATGTCATACTAAAGAAAAAAATGCTTTCTATATATATTCTTTATTTTCTGGGAATGTCTTGGCTCGCTAATGAATGCTTAGTTTTTCTAAATAAGTTTTAGATGTTTTCTAAACAATCAAATTTGGTTGAGGCAGTATTTATAAATTTACTCTAAAAAAGTGACCTTTCTATTTTGACCTCACATTAAAATGCTCATTATAAATTATTTTCTTTTTATTTTATGGTCTAGTAACTTTGGGTCTTGAGTGTTTTCATTACTTAGCACTTGTTGGTAATACTTTCTCATTAATAAAAAATGTACACACACACACACACACACACACACACACACACACACACAGTGCATTTAATTACTTTTTCCAGAAGTGTTTTCTCAAGGGTTTACAAAGAAAGCCATGATGCCTTTACAATTTTGTCACATGTAAACAATGATTTATCTGGATATAAAAAAACATTGCTCCCAGTCTTCTGAGAACCCCGTCTTTTGGACAAGATAGCTTATATCAGACTGTCTGCCCAGTAGAGAGGCTGGCCTTCCTGGCTATAGGACCTTAGCATTTCCTTTTTACTTTTTCTGTTCCTTTTGTTTTCTTTTGATGCTGGAGATCACACACAAGGGCAAGTGGCCTACTCACTGGCTACATTCTCAGCCCTATATCTTCTGTTCAGCCATGTTTTCTATCCAATTATTACTAACCAATAATTCTATCTAATTATTACTAACACAGTGCAGAGTCCTGGTTTAGAAGCACAAGTTTTCTCGGCTGCGCCCTTAATAGCCCCGTCGTTCCTGCCTATCATTTTTCTTCCTCTGGTCACTCATGTTTGCGCTGCACAATTTTCTTAGTTAACAAACTTTCTTTTTCAGAGCACTTTTATAATTGCAGAAAATTGTTTAGGTAGCACAGAGAGTTTTAAGACTACTTCGTTGTTAGTATTTTGTATATAATATATTTTCTTCCAGTCTGTGGGTTTTCCTTTCTATCTTTTTACAAAGTCTCCTGCAAAGCAGAAATTTTATTAAGATCAAATTGTCAAGTGTTTCTTTCATGGCTTATGCTTCTATAGTAAATAGACTAATGATGGCCCTTGCATCGTTATTAGAAATGTCCCATGTTGTTCCTCACATCAGGGTAGGACTGTTAACCTTAAACCCACAAGTACTAAATTAAAATTCTTAAGCACCCAATTGCTCTACCTGCAGTATAAATGAGCATTTTTTTAAGTGCTTACTTGCTTCGTGTACCCTGTGAAACCACACACCACGTCTGCTAGCCATTACCAAGAGGAAACCAGCTATGAAAGACCACTGAGCTCTGTTTATTTTGGATGCTCTCTGCCTCCGTGACCTCCCATCTTCTGCTAAGGGTCTTCTCCTAGCCGGGAAGCTTCTCTCAAACATCTCCACACCCTGCCCTGAGTTCCCTTCCTCATCCCCATTCTGCATGTTGGCCTTGTTATAACGTCTCTGGAACAGCTTGTGCAAGGTGGGCCTTCTCCTGTCAATCAACCCCTTCTAAACATCTTCCCAGTAAAGATTGCTGCATATAACTCCCTCTTATTATCCCGTCCTGCCTCTTCCTTAATCAACTTCTGGATACTCAAGGTAACAGTTCCTACAAAGTTGATCTCAAAACTCATTGCCAAACCTACCGTCACTTAGTTTGTCTTCTGTGTTGTCTTCTTGAAGTTTCTAAACTTGCATTTTTAGCTATAATTTTTAAATTTTGAATTGCTTTTTGTAAAGTTTCTGAAATATTGTCAAAATGGATTGTGGGGCTTCCTTATTTCTTTCCATTTTCCTTTTTTTGTTTTTCCAGTTGAATTAATTGCACTTTAATTAGCTTTACTTACATGGGATGTGTGCGGCTCTATCTTCTAGCATTTATTTGACTGCTATGTTGTTCTTTTTTTTTATCTTGATTTCTGTAGCTTTAGAATAAGCATCTTTGTTTTCTTTTCGAGACGGGGTGTCACTGTGTAGCTCTTGGCTGGCCTGGCACTCACTCTGTAGACCAGGCTGGCCTCAAACTCAGAGATCCACCTGCCTCTGCTTCTAGAGTGCTAAGATTAAAGGTATGCATCGCCGTGCCTGGTTCTACCTTATTATTCTTTCTTTCTTTTTTTTTGGGGGGGGGGCAAGGTCTCTTACTGGGACCTGGGGCTTGCTCCTTTTAGGTCAAATTGGCTGGTCAGGAGACCCCAGAGATCTCTTGTCTCTGTGTCCCCATCTCTTGGATTGCAAACATGTACCATCATGGCTGGTTTTTATGTGGATTCCATGTATTGAACTCAGGTCCTCATGCCTGTGTGACAAGCGCTTATTTCAATGTTGTTACTTTGGTTAGTTTTATGGGTGACATTAAATACGACTCCGAGCATACCAAACACAATAGGACCCAGCCCTGTTCTCTAAGTACCAATTTCCTACTTGCTATTCTACCCATTTGACATTGACTTTTTGGCAGACCTTTGTATCCTGTGATTTTATGAAGTGCTTCTTTCTTGATCTCCTCTAGCGGCTATTGTCTTCTACCAAGAACTGTTTCTGCACTCCTAGAACTGTTTCTGCACTCCTAGAACTGTTTCTGCACTCCTAGAAGAGCTGAGCCATCTGCATCATCATGTTGCTATAATCACGTGCGTTCATTTCTTTCTTCATCGTGAGCCTTCCGAGAATCCCTAGCTAAATTTCCCTTGCATTATCTGGAGAAGTGTTCTTTTAGCATTCTCAGAATTTAACTTGTTAATGTCTTTGTTATTCTGTACACACACACTGCTCTTCATAAGTGAGATTGGCTTTAGTTTTATTTGTTAAAAATCACTTTTTCCCCCTTAGGTCAGAGAGCAGAGAGATGGTTTGGTGGCTGGGAGTATTTGCTACTCTTGCAGAGAACCCAAGTGTTTGGTTTCTAGCACTCAAATTGAGTCTCTCAATGGAGTACAATCACCTGGATCTAACCTCTGGAAGGCACCTGTTTCTCTCTTCTCTTCTCTTTCTCTCTCTCTCTCTCTCTCCCTCCCTGTCCCTCTCTCCCTCCCTCCCTTTCTCCCTCTCTCTCCCTTCCTCCTTTCTTCTCCCTCCTCTTCCCCCCTCTCCTCTCTCTCTCTCTCTCTCTCTCTCTCTCACTCTCTCTCTCTACACACACACACACACACACACACACACACATTCAAATAGGTCATTTGAATGATATTGCTAAACATTTATACCTAGAATATGGACCCAACTAGAGCGATGGCATTGTCTCAGAGCTCAGTAACTCTCTGGTGTCTCTTAGTTAAATTCCTGACTGTGTTTTATCTCTTCCTCAAACAGCAGGCCCAAGAAGAGGCTCAGAATTTGTCTTAGTCTCCATCAAATTTCCCATTGTTCCTCAGTGCAGTAAGTCTTCCCTCCTGCTTAGCGAGGCTCTCATCTCATTCATTTGCATTGCAGGAGAGGAGTGCCTGGGCGTTTGCCTTCGTGACTCCATGTCTAATCGGAAAAATAGCAACAGCTGCCACATTTATTCAGAGCACGACTTAGCTACAGCATTTAGGTTCATTTCTTTCTTTTACTTTTCTGTCTTGGTTTGGTTTGTTTTCTATGTGGGAGCATGTCTTGCAAGTTCAGAGGACAACTTGTAGGAACTGGTTCTCTCCTCCCATCTTGTGGGTTCCGGGGCTTGAACTCAGGTCTTCAGACTCGGTGACAGGCATCTTTATCAGCTAAGCCATCTCACTGGCCCGGCAGCATTTAAATTTTGAATTATAATGTTTATAGTGTCATCAATCTCTTTCCCGAGGTATGTGAAGAAAGTGTGTCTTTTGTAGACCAGTAAGAAGCAGAAAAGCAAACAAAAGGAATTACCCACAATTCCAATGGTTATCTTTCATTGATATTTGATGATAATTTCTTTCTCAACATAAAATTTTTATTGATTATTTGGGAATTTCACATAATGCACCCTGATTTGCACTCAATCCCAATCCACCCAGATCTACCCCCATCCTTCTAATCTCCCCCAAAAGAAGAAAAACCTAAAGATGAACCCTTCCCTACCCCCATCCCTGCCAGAAGCCCTCAACTGTTAGGATTCTTTTTTATTAAGCCTTTTATTGATTCTTTGTGAATTTTGCATCATGCACCCTAATCTCACACATCTCTTTATCCCCCTGTATCTGCCCTCCATCTTTACAAGCCCCCCCAAAGAAAAAAACCAAACAACCCAAAAAACTCTCTCCATGGAAGCTGCAGTGTGTCATGGTCACACATTCTACCCTTTCCCAAATAACTTCACTTGCAAGTGTTCATTGCCGTGAGTCACTGGACCGGTTTGAGGCCTCTGGCTTCTGCTACACTCTCAGTACTGGATCCTTACTGGGTCTCCTCTTGGGTATCCTGTTGTTGCCCTGTGTATTGCAGCTCCTTTGGGTCTGCAGTACCAGCCCCTTCACATACTCTAGCAATGCACAGAAGAGGTGAATGTTGGGATGGGCCAACTCAAGAGCCTGGATCTGCGCCTGAGTAGTAGCTGAGTTGGTCAGCTCACCTGCTTTCCTGCACCTGCACCACCAGGACCAGCTCTCCCACTTTGCCCAGGTGAGTGGTGGGGCCAGCTCTCCCTCCTGTGGCAGCTGGCATGGGGTGGGACAGAATCTATCCAGTTCATGCCATCAGGGCTAGCTCTCCGGAACTGCCTTTAAATCAGCAAAGATTTTTCTTTAGCAATTACTCTAAAGTTAGCAAGACTTTGAATGAATAGTATCTTTTGATTGTTTTTTGATGTAATAGAAAATAAGTAATTAAAAATCTTAAAACAAGAAAAAACTCATCAGGGGCTGGAGAGATGGCTCAATGACTGACAACGTTTGCTGTTTTTCTAGAGGACCCCAAGTTCAAGTCCCATCACCTAGTCCAGGTGGCTGACAACCATCAAGAACTCTAGCTTCAGGGCTTCTGACACTTTCTCCTGACTGATATGGGCACCCACATACACATAGTACACACACACACACCACATACACGCACACACACACACACACACACTTTTTAAAATAAATAATTATCAGCATGCCCAAAATTAGCTAAAAGATGTCTATTCCAGCTACAAACTGGACGTTAAACAGGAAGTCGTTTGCGGATGTAATCATGGTAATGGAAATGAACAGATTAAGGAGTTGTTAGGAACGATGCGGCAGAAAATATTTAAAGAAAGTGAAGAAACGCCACGCTATACTGCTGTGTGAAGCAGCCAGACTGTGAACATGAGTTCAGAGCAGGTTTCATCTTGGAAATAATAAAGCTGGGTGGCATTTGAACATAGAAATGCTTACACACGTGCATTATGGGTAATTTGCCTCTCCTTCGGTTTCCACTCCCTTTCTTATTAAAATACATAGAGAAAGCAAGGATTTAGACAGAGAAAAATTGCTCACAGTGTTTTCAGAAATGAGCTTTCATAAACCCGTTCTCACGGCGCCACATAATCTTTAGATCAAACAAGCAGAAGATCCCCAGGACTGTGTCTACTGGGAACATTTCAGAAGAGTGGAAACAGCAGGCTCTTGCCGGCAGTAGGTGGAGGTCTGAAAACGATGATGTGCCGATCCAGGGTCAGACTACAGTTTGAAAACTCGAATCACGCTAGTTAGTCTTTAGAAGTTGGGAGGAATCCTAGCAAAATCCCAGATCCACCTTCCCCAACTTTCATCTCCGTTAACGTCTTTGCAGGACGTCAGCCAGGAGTCTGACCGTCCCTGCTCTCGTCCCATCTCCCTAGTTTTCCTTGTACCCACTTGGGTGTGTACGAGGAAAGTTCGCCATGAGCGTGAAACCTTTCATCAGAAAATCCCTCGGGTCCCTCTTTTCCAGCAATACCCTCCCACTCCTGCTTGATCCCTCAAAGCTCAAGACAATTACCCAGCTGTCTTTTCTTTTGAGATGGGGGTCTCACTATGTAGCCTGACTGGCTAGGGACTCAGAGAGATCCACCTTCCGCCTCTGTCTCCAAAGGGCTGGGGGTAAAGGTGGGGTCGTATCTGTTTTTCAGATGTTATCTTTCACAGACATTACATCAGCAGTATGCAAGTGTTCGACCTGGCTTCTGTCCTCCACACCTGCGCACCTGCGCTTGCCGGGAGCTTTTCTACTGTAAGTCCCGCGGTTTGTTCTCTTTCTGCACCCAGAGAGAGCTTAGGGGCAGGGCTATGCCCCACTCAGGCTCACAACTGCTGCAGATAAATGGCCTGATTCTAATGCGGGGCTGCTGGAAATGAACTGCTAGAAGCCCCAAGATACAAGTTTTTATGAAAACATACTTTGTAACTCCGGGACAAATGACCCGAAATGCCATTGCTGGGTCACATGGCAATGGCACTTTTAGCTTGTCAGGAAACTGTCAAACTGCCTTCCTGAGAGGCTACACTATTTTGCATTCCTGTCAGCAGCAGATGAGTGATATAGCTTGTCCCATTTACCAGCATTTTGTTTTAACCAATCCCTTGGTGTGTAATGATTGCTCATTTCAGTCTTCCATTTCATTTCTTTGATGAGGATGATGTTGGGCACTTTATATGCTCGCTGGCCCCTTGTATATTTATTGTCTTTGATGTGTCTGTGTTTTGACCATTTTCTGGTTGGGATTTTTTTTTTTTGCACTGTTGATTTTGAACAGTTTTTGAAAATGTATTCTAGATACCAGTCCATTTCTTTTCCTTTAAAAGATATTATCTCTCTCTCTTTCCCTCTCTCCTGTGTGTGTGTGGGGGGGGGGGGGGGGGCTGTGCACGTAGCTAAAGAAGCCAGAAAATGGCTTCTCTGGTGCTGGAGTGCAGGTGGTTGTGAGCCTCCTGATGTGGATACTGGGAACTGAACATATTAACCTCAGAGCAATCTCTCCAGTCCAGTCTTTTTTATTACACACACACACATACGATTTGAAAATATTTTCTCCTGTGATGTCTTTTTACACAGGATTTGTGTAACAATAATATTTACTTTTAATGAAGTCCAGTGTATTCCTCTCATGGATTGTACTTTAGTACCAAATCTAAGATCTTTGGGTTAACTTAGATCCCAAGAATTTTCTTCTGTTTTTGAAGAATTTTATAGGCTTACATTTTGTTACTAATCCATTAGGTTGAAGGTAGGGTGTCTGTTGTCTGTTTATAGGTGTGTGGTGGCTCCAATACCCATAGCTGGGAAGAATCCCCCCTTTCTTCTTTGAGCTATTCTGATCGATGTCTAAACTAGAGGTGCTTGTGTTGCCATGGTCTGGATACTAGATTGTGTTGCCATGGTCTGGATACTAGATTGTGTTGCCATGGTCTGGATACTAGATTGTGTTGCCATGGTCTGGATACTAGATTGTGTTGCCATGGTCTGGATACTAGACTGTGTTGCCATGGTCTGGATACTAGACTGTGTTGCCATGGTCTGGATACTAGACTGTGTTGTATCATAGCCATCTATGAGCCTGTCCCTGCATGAACACCGCTGTGCCCTGATGGCCTAGATTATTATGATGTAAGTCTTCATGTTGAGTAAAGTGATGATTGCAGTTTACTCTTCATGAAGGTTTTATAAGTTTAAATATTTTAGAATCTAAACCTTTCTAGATAAATAGTAAAAAAAAACCTGTCTGTACCTATTAAAACTTCACTGGAATTCTGATAAAAATTCTATTAAATATAAATATAATTTTGGCAAATTTGAGAATTTGACTGTGTTGAGTCTTGAACTCAGAACATCTTTCTAGTGAGTTCTTTTGAGTATCTCCTTTGCTAACATTTTGAAATTTTCACATGTAAGTGGTTATTCATAATATTATACATAACATTTCTGCATGCCCATTGTAGGAGGGATGTGAGTGACCTCTGTCAGTTCACAGAATATCATGTGCATCTCGCTGAACTCACTCAGTTTGTGATTTACTTATTCCTCTGTGTGTGTGTGTGTGTGTGTGTGTGTGTGTGTGTGTGTGTGTGTGTATGTGTGTGTGTGTGTAGATTTCTGGGCATCTTCCATATGGACGATCAATATTGTCTACAAATAACAATATTACTGATATTTTTTATTTCCAAGTCCATGCCCTTAATCTGTTCATTCTCTGTAATTCCATCAGGAAAATCCCCCAGTGTCACACCCACAGACCCAAGGCATCGTTTTCAGAGCATTTTGGGGTTTGTAGCTCCTTAGGTCCTTTTAGGGTCTCTGTGCATCTCAACTGTGGAGACAGGAAGGGCCTTTCCAGGCCAAACTTCAGATGTCTCTCTATATGGAGGAAAGATGCATTAGGACCCTTGCCAGGATTCACTAGACACCTAATCTCGGACAGAGAAAGTAACTTTTAAGTCTGGGACATTGAATTATGTCCAAGTGTCTTCTTAGGTTGTCCACTTACATGTTTATGATCTAGCTGATCTACCCACCCCACTCTTGTCTTCTGGACAGTGGCCCTGGCCATTAGCTATAGCTAAATCCTTTCACTAACCCACTTGCCATCTCTTCTGCCTCCCAAGAGAAGAGGCTCAAAGGTCATAAGTTGAGATGACTCAGGGGTAGGTCCCTTATGAATCAGCTCTGTCCATTTCCTACTTGCTGCCTTTCACTGCTGCAGATACTGATTCAAGTGGGGGAAGAGAACACTCCTCAACTCCACCCAGCCTCCTTGTGTTTGATTAGATTCACCTGATATTATCAGAGCATCCTCCATTCCTCACAGGAAAGGAATGAGCCTACTGGCCTAAGTTCAGTTGCTCAGCTGGCAACATAAAGAGCCAGGCTGATGACTTTTCTTTCTTGGGGATGGGAGTCAGGATGCCTGCATGGAGTCTCCATTTCTGCAATCCCCAAACCAATTCTCCTTCTTGCTCATTGAGAGTCCTCAGCAGTCTCTCTTCTGTTCAATGTTGTGACTGTGTTTGGGGGGACGAGCAGGCAGAAACCATGCTATACCATCTTATTAGTACTTCATGGATGCTTCTGCTGATGTCTCTAAATTGATAACTAAAAACACTTCACAGATGGAGGGGGGCGGTTTCTGGGTCTCATCACATCAAATAACCCCCACATAATCTGAGAAATGAACACTGCATGGGAATATAATTAATCTTCTGTCAGGCTCAGGCACGCAGAATACATGAGTGGCCGCTGCTGATGTGAGTGGAAAACCTGAGGACTGGATAGAAAAAAAAAGAATGTTTACCTCATAATTATGATTTATGCAATTTCTCTTCTGATAAGTACAAGAATAATTATCCTAAATATTAACACATACCCATGCCCATCTTCTAAAGACAATGTATATAAAACAAACTAGAATTTAATTGAAGCCTTAGTCATTGTTAGAATCATTTACTCAGAGTCAGGGGATGGCTCGCGTATCAAGGTGGTGGCAATGGCTTGTGTCCATTCCCAGGGACTCACACGGCAACAGAGAAGAACAGACTCACGCGGATTTCCTGCAGACATCAGCATGCGCTCTGTGGCATGGGTGTAGCCCCTCTCCCAGAGACTAAATAAGTGAGATAGTATTAAAAATAAAGAAAATCACCTGATTGCTCCAAGCAAGTGTTTTCTTGTGCTGGCGTCTTCCTTGTTAGTACAGTGGTGAGTATCTCTGCCTGTCTTTGCTAGCTTCCCCTCTTCTCCTGCCTGGAATCTGCAACCAGAATTCATTATAGATGGCACTGTAATTTGTTGCAAACACAGGTTTCATTAACAAAGCTTCTCCGTGGTTCTGTGTCTCTAGCCCTCATACAAGGATCCCATTTATCAGCCTTCTGCACCAATGGATTTGGTTAGAAAAGTGACTCAACCTGTGTTAACTAAAAATATTGGCAATCTCTAACTACTTCCTTTGAACAGTTTTCTGTTCCCCAAAGGTCTTTGTATGCACAGGATGTAGAATTCTTTAATAAATAAATAAATACTCTTGTGTAAGGAGGATTCACTATCTGTCTGTCTGTCTGTCTATCTATCTACACACACACACACACGGACACAGACACGGACACAGACACACATTTTTTTAACTGTGCTTGCTTTTATGCATTTATGAATGCAAATTCTAACTTTGGTATATCTTGACTCCGTTCCAGCATGGATTTCATTAGCAGATATAATTGGACTTGCGCATGGCTACTGGGACACTGCAACATACACTCACGCCCGCACGCCTTTGTTTGGGTCCTTTCCCAGGCCTGCCTTAAGCATTTTAATTTTGTAGATGGGCAAATCAAAGTGAGCATTAGGACTTTATTATCCTTTTCCTAAGGTCAGACAACTTCCAGTAGTCTTGAGACCAGAATATAGATAGCGCTTCTAACTTCAGGCTCTTTGCAGCAGACGTCAGTCCCACTGTGACTAAAGGCCAAAGGCATGATGGGAGAGAGCATGGGTTGGAATACAAAGGGATCTATTTTCACACTGCATCCAGAGGTGTCATCCACATCCAGGAAACACTTTTAATTACCAGCCTGGTGTTAATTTGCTGATTGGTGTCTGGCCTGTGACTAGACATCCCCCAGTCCGTGCTGATTAAGTCTGTGTGAATCAGATATGCACGTCATGTCTTAACAATGGCTTGTGTGAGCAGTCTCCCCTACAGCAGTCCATACACAATGAAGATTGACTGGGGGTTCAGCTTTTAATTGCCATGCATAGAATATAACATTTCCTTAAATTTATTTTTTTAATTAATTTTTAATTAAAAAAATTAATGTATAATTACAATATGTTCCCCCTTCTCTTTTGTCCCTCCCATGTAATCCATCCTTGCTTTGTCCTTTCTGAAATATATGAGCACAGTCTACTCAGTCTGTTTAGTGTTACCTGTATGTATATAATTTCTGGGCTGACCCTGGATATTGGATAACTGTTTAGGTAAAATGACAGTTTATGACCTGTTTCCCCGGAATAGAGTGACAGTCGTATAGAAATGGTGTCAGAGTCTTTATGTGCCAACGATTCCAACTCTATTCAGAAGCTTGGATGAAACAGCAAGAAAAATTTCTTAATAGGACTTCGTTCTTGACATGCTTGAAGATTAAAGAAGAAAATGTGACCATATTTCATTTTAACAATATAATTTTCTATGTTTATTCAACATGCCGAATTCCTGTTATTATGAAAAATCGTCTGCTCCCAAGATTTTATAATAATTGAGCCTATTTGCCTCTCCCCCTGATGTTATTAATATTTTCTTTCCATGGTGCATTAGAAATACACGCCCTAGGAAACAGCCTGATGCGTGTCACAGCTGCAGCCTCACTGATGCAGAAAATGTGGCATTTACAGAGAATGAAACTCTTTCTCCCTTGCTTTGTCTGCCCTTCTCCAATCCCCTTTGTTTAATCAGTGTGTTTGGAGCCCCTGCAAAGGGACGGCGTTCGGGAGCCAGTGAATAGGAATGAGGACATACTTGTGTGTGAATGAGATGGTCATGGGAAGGAAAATTGATTTTCCCCCCCCTCCGGCTGAAGTCTGTGGGGGAGGTCGCTCTGCTTGTCACTGATAGCTATATGAGTCACAGTCCCAGACCACCCCCAGGCCAGGTCGGCCCCTGCTGCGGTTTCCATAGTACTCAGCGCCCCTATCATAAGCACTGTTATCATAGCTCCGTCCTGACAGCATCCTGTGCTCTTTGTGTGTTCTTGGGTAGATGTGCTGGAACGGAGATGAGAACATGGTTACACACCAGTGTCTAGCACAGGCTGGCGCACAGCGGGCTTCATGCATGGACAAGCAAGAGTGAACCAGTTTAAAATTAGACTCATTCCCAACTTCTACTTTTTTTAAAAAAAAAAATAAGATTTTTGCTTTTATTTATGAAGGTGTATGTGTCTGTGTGAATATATGCTGTGAGTGTGTGCATGCACGTGCATGTATGTGCGTGTGCATGTGCCTGCAGAGGCTCATAGGAGAGGACATTGGGTCCCCTGTGGTAATGGCTATTACCCATTGTTGTGAGGCACCCAGTTTGGATTTTAGGAACTGAACTCTTCCCTGCGAGTTCAGTAAGTACTCTTAACTGCTGCGTCATCTCTCTGGCCCACCAACTTCCTTCAAAACAAATCAACAACTTTATTGAGATATAATTGATGTACACAAGACCCACATGCACTTGTATACAATTTGATGAGTTTGAACATATATACTCACCCTTCGTCTCGCCACAGTCTAGCAATGAACGTGGCTATCACCTCCAGGAGTCTCCTTTGCATCACCTTTAGTTTTGAAATATTTTAAAAAATACCAGAGAAAACTGAAAGGCAATCTTTACTGCTCGACCCTTGAAGCCTTCATTTTTCCAAAACTTGCATTTCCACTCACCCACTTCCCTTGTCCTCCAAGCATTCTGCAAGCTCAGGTTCACTGAGGCAAGGGGAATGAGTGAGGAGAACATACAGAGAAAGAGCCAAGTGGGAGGGGCTAGGGGAACAACGACTGGAGCAATCTCTCTTAGCCTCCAAAGAGGATACAGCAGGTTCTCGGATACGGTTCGGTTCCATCACCAGGTGATGTTTGTCTGCATGAGTGACAGTTCTAGAGAAAGGATGAAGTTGAGTTTCTGGCCCACTTGTATGATATTTGCACATCTTCAAGTGAGCAAATAAACCCCAGCCACTAACTGCAAGACCTGACTCACTCTGTTCAACACAGCAATGCATATTCCTCATGGTGGCAGGAAGTTCCTTTGCCTGGGTTGGAATGGGGGAGAAATGCATTGTATTAGTCAGAGTTCTCTAGAGTAACAGAACTTACAGAATGAATCTCTCTCTCTCTCTCTGTCTCTGTCTCTCTCTCTCTCTCTCTCTCTCTCTCTGTCTCTCTCTCTCTCTCTCTGAAATCATGAACCAAAGTGAACCCACACACTGGATGAGTCTGAAGAGTTTATTGTAGGCTGATGAAGCCTTAAGGGCGATGGCTTCCCTTCACCACACTGCCCACGCTCACTGAGCCCTTTCATCAGAGTGATCAGTCCAGGCTATGAGCAACATCTTCTAAAGAAGCTGACATTTCCCCTCTTCCAGAACTGCCGTGACAAACCAAGAACCAGAGCATAGCCTTTCAGACAGTGGCTCACTGTCATCCCTGGGTGGCATAATCCGAGGTGTTAGTCACACAGGTCAGTTGGGTTACGTCTGCTCTCTGCATTTCTGATGGATCCCCCTTCCCCCATCACACACACACACACACACACACACACACACACACACCCCATGACTCCATCCAGGAATAGTTACTCTGATACCTCTTGGTTCTGCTAAAACACAGTCCCTTAGCTTTATCTGGAAGGATTTCTCTCTGATGGACAGTGGGTGTCCCAAACTTAGTGTGTCTGAAACAGAGTGGATTGCCGTCTCATTAAGTATCCACACCGTTCTTCCGCTTGTTTGGACCTTGGAGTCAGTGCTGATTTCTTCCTTCCCTCCTAAGTCTCCCCTAAACAATCCGGGGCACCCTTGTTGACATGACCTTGCTGAGATGACCTCAAGCCTGACTGCCTCTTTTCACCTGGTTCTCAAGTACCCAGTGAACACCACTGTATGTTTTTTCCTGACTCATCTCTGCTTACACTTTGTCTCGCTCCTACTCTCTTCTCAGCTACCAAAATGGCCCACATGAAGAGAATTTAGACGGTCTCAATCATTCTTCTATTCTAAACCCTCTAATAGCTTTCTATTTGAGAATTTAAAATATAAAAGCCATTACTTGGCCCCCGAGAGCCCTAGATAAACTGGCTCTTGGGTGTCTTTCTGATTTCATCTGAGTACAGTAAGTAAGTGCTTGGCACATGCTCTCCAGGCACAGTTCCAGCATGAATGTTGGTGGACACTGCCATTCATAGTGACAAGTCAAGTTCCAAAGAGGTGCCCTTCACACATGGACAACATGAGTGACTCCTTTCCCAAACTGAATAACAGTTTTTAAATATGGGTAGGACATTCTTGTCTCTACTTTTGGGGCTATTTGAATGTGACATAAAACACTTTAAATTTTTGGAGTCAGTGCTTATTTCTTCCTTCCCTCCTAAGTCTCCCCTAAACTGCTCCTTGCCATGGCCAGGAGCATTTCATACACATACACAATGAAATATGATCATATCTAATCTTCTATTTTCCCCTCTGACTCTTCCCATGTCCTTTACAATACACCCTTCTCAATGTGGTTTGTTATTGTTTGGATTTTTGATTTTTAGATAGCCCACTAAATCCAGTTAGTGCTACCCATACGTCCATGAGATGTACCCACCAATAAAACAATGTCACAACAGTTATGGGGTGACTAACCACTTTCTGACTAGATTTTAGGACATGCCTGGTACTGTAATCCTGGTCCAAAGCCACGATTGGGAAGTCATGGACCCTAGAGTAGAACCAGCTTCATTAATTCATGCTTTCAAATCGCCTTCTTAATTTATGTTTTACACTCACAGATCCAGGCTGCTCCTTGCCATGGCCAGAGAAGATCCCTTTCACAAGAGCTCCAGCCAAGAGAAAGATGCAGAATGGGTCAGAAGGCAGAGACCTAGTCCAGTGGCCCTGGCTTGCAATTACAAGGAAGGTAGAGGCAAGGAGTCTGCAAATCGGTCAAGGCCAGCCTGCGCCGTTGAATGAGATCCTGTCTTAAAATAAAGAAGTTCAAAGAGGCTAGTCTATAGCCCAGTGATAAAGAACTTGTCTAGAACATTCAAGACACAAGGTTAAAAAAGAAAAGGCCCAAATTGCCTTGCCCTCTCTGTGGCCACTTGACACATAACATAAACCTTCAAGAATAGTCTAAATTTTAAATGTTTTCTCTTGGAGCTGCCTTTGAAATCTTCCCAATCAACATGATCTTTTTCTCTTGGGGGTGGGGGGGCGTGTTGAAACAGGTTCCTCTGTATAACAGCTCTGGTTGTCCCAGAGTTTGCTTTGTAGACTGGACTGGCCTCGAACTCACAAAGATCTACCTGCCTCTGTCTCCAGAGCGCTGGGGTCAAAGCATGTGCCACCACACCTGGCATAACTGGATCTTCTTTTTCATAAAATCCACCTGCACATTTGTTGTAGCCACATGTTTGGGTGAGATCTGTTTTGTTCAGTCTTGATGGGTTCGCACATTCCAGGGTAGGGGCATATAAATTAGAGAAATTGGGTAGGAGGAACAGAGCTAAGAAAGAAACACAGAGACATAGGATAGAACTGAGAGGGCTGTCCAGTGAATACAGTATCCTGAAAACGCTGCTTTTATTTTCCATCTGCTTATATATACCCCAATCCAAAAAGGGGAGAAGAAGGCAAAAGACCACTTTAACATTGCACAAAGGACAACCAGAACAATTTCTTGCTTTAATACTTGAAATATCAAGCAACTATATCCTTTAGTTAAGTATTCTGTTGTTTAGGCAGGACATACAATGACCACACCTTAGACTAAGCATTCTGTAGGCATCCACTCCCTGGGTCAAACCCTCCTGTCATATCCTTGAAGGAGCAGGAATAGGCTTGAATTCTCTGACTTTTCGTCAAGGTGGAGAGGATCCACCTCTACAGGCTATCTTAATATCCCAAACACCAGTAACCATACCCTAGGTCAGGATATCTTGTTTGCATTCTCTACTTAAATCAGACTTCTTGTCAATGACTTTGAAAGAACAAGAACAGGCTTAAGGTGGAGTGGACCCACTTCTATGAACAGAACCTCTGGATTGAGAGACCTGCTTCCCTCCCCCAGGCTTCTTCTGAATTCCTGCCCACTTGGAGACTCACAACATATCTCTTTGCTCTTCTGTATGTCCATTCATTGATTCCATGAGCTTCTTGGTTATTCTCCTTCATACATGAAAGACTTTCCTTCAATATCTTTGTGGGGATCATCCTTAAAACTCAACATTCTTTATGTTCCCTTGGAGAATACTAAAAACTCTGAAATATATCAGGTATTCAAAAAATTTTTTTCTTAAATTGCGGAATGACTCACCTGTGAGTCAGTCCTTTATCTACAGACTATGCCCACGACTGATGACTGATCACGAACTGGCTCCTGGGATTTGTAAGGATAAGGAATGGCCACATTTACCTGACACATGATTTAAAGTTCATGTCTCCACCAAACTTTCAGCACCATATGAACCATATCTATCAAAATAAATGGGAACATTAAATCCTGGTTTAGTGGTCCCTGATTTTGTTTTCTGATGCCAATAAGAATGTGGTTCCAGGTCCATTTCTGAACCTCCTTCATTTTTGTTCTGAAACTTGTCATGGGATGATGTCTGCTGGTTACATCTGATTTGGACTTTTTTTCTTTTCTTTTTGTTTTTTAAGACTTTTTTAAGTCTTTTTTTTTAAACTCTGAGAGTCTCCCTTGGCCTTCAGAAGACTGACTTGTCCCCTTCAGCACTCCCCAGACAATAAGCATTTAAGTTAATTAAAAATTTGAATAGAGTTGGCCTTTGAAGAGTAAGCATCTATGAATCCTAATAAGCAGATATTTATTACTCCAGAGCTTTGCCAAATGTTTAGTATTCCAGGGTAAAGAGTGGGCCACCTCTAGTACTTATGCGGGAATGCACTTAGGACTTGGCCCACCAAACAGCAGGTTTTGACCTGGATCCTGCTACACAGCTCAGATTGGCCTTAACCTCTGACGTATGAGGATTACAGGCATGTATCACAATGCTTAGCTTTGCTTAAACAAATGGTGGCTGTAAATTTCCAAAGCCTTATACCTAATAGGAAATGTATTGGGGACTTAGAAAATGTAGCTTGATTTCTTTAACTGTTGCCAACAATATTGGGAATGTGAAAGAAAAAGGCCCTGGAGCATATTGACAGGGAAAGTGGAATAATTGCACAGTTAGCAAGGGGACTCTAAGTGCGATGAAAGGTTTTGCTGATGGAAGAGTAGCAAGAGACAAAGCAGGGGATGTACCAGCCTCCTCCAGTCACCTCTGGTACCAGATTAACCAGAGGCCAACCGGTCTAGGGAGAGCATAAAGTGTGTGTGGGAGGGGGGGAGGAGTCTTGTGAATCCTCTGCGAAGTCACTTATATTATTATATTATATAGAATTCACATATATTATAGGTGAAGTCATTGGTATTGATCTGAAATGGGAATATGGATCAGGCACACTGGGAAAGGGAAAAGGCAGCCAGTAAGGGGGATGGTGCAGTCTCAACCCAGAAGGCATTGGGCCTTTAGGAAAAGAGCTGGGTTGACAGAGAGGGAACCACAGGCAAGACATACACTGAAACCTGATGGAGTGGTTGGGAGAGTGTCTTAGTTAACGGGAGCTATGTAGCATACACCCCAGAACAGGCGGCATAAAGTGGCACCTTGTTTCTCGTTTTTCTGTTCACTGTAGGGTCAAGATCAAGACTTGCTTCTTTCCAGGAGCTCACTTCCAGTTGGCAGATATCAGCTTCTCCCTCCTCCCCACTGCGCCCTCACACACAGAAGGGAAAGTCCAATGACGTCTTTTCTCTTGTAGGGGCATGCGTTTCCTAGGGGGCTCATCCTATGACTTCAAAACCCTAATCACCCACCAAGACCCACCTACTAGTACCATCTTACTGGGGATTAGGCACTTGGCATATACATTGGTATGTTCAGGAGAGGGTCTAGCAGACATTCAACCCATAGAAAGATTAAAGAAAAGAATTAGAATTTCCCCAAGTGAGGGACAGAGACAGGAGGACTTTTAGCTACGTGGTATATCTTCAGTACCTCTTGACTTTGCCTGGGAGAAGCTTTCAGCGTCAGATGACGTGCCGACATGTTTTTTGCATGTCACCTGTTGTAATACCTGTGCTAAGGGATGGTTCATGAGCTTGGCAAGGGCCTGGAGATTGAAACACAAGAGACATGCGTCTTCTCTGAAGACAGAATGCCGAATGCCATTTATTCAAGCTTAGAGAAAACCTAATATACCTAACTGCTGCACAATGGAAATCCCCCCAGGCAGGTGTGTAATAAGAAGGGTCACTTGTTGGTTCCTGGCTGCCTGGCTAGCTTAGACCCGAAATAATCACACAGAAACTATATTAATTAAAACACTGCTTGGCTCATTAGCGCTAGCTTCTCATTGGCTAACTCTTACATATTAATTTAACCCATCTTCATTAATCTGTGTATCACCATGTGGCAGTGGCTTACCAGGTAATGTTCCCAGCATCTGTCTCAGGCAGAGGATCCATGGTGTCTTTCTGACTCCACCTCCTTTCTCCCAGCATTAAGCCTAGCTTTCCCTGCCTACCTAAGTTCTGCTCTGCTATAGGTCCAAAGCATTCATTAATGGTAATCACAGCATACAGAGGGACTCTCACATCACAGGTGAGAAATTACCAGGCTCAATAAGGAGTAAACAACTCCCCTATAGCTAACCACCAGAGGGGGAAAAGGGAGCACAGAAACAAACAGGATATTTTGCCAGAAACTGCAAGCTATCTTCAATATGAGCCCCAGGAGGAGGGGTAGACCTGTGGGCCCTACAACCTATGACTCTCATGTGGCCTTCAACTTTATGAGTGTGGGGCCATTGTACTATTGGGTTTGACTGATGCTGAGTGTTCAGCTGGGTGACTTCACCCCAGCCTCCCCCCATCCATTTTTGGAATGTTGGGCAGAAAGTTCCTTTTCAAGCCCCTTCTCTGGGAGTGGCTGAAGTCCAGACTCCACTTCCAAGCCAGCCCACCAAATGGTGACCCCTCCCCAGGGAAGATCAAGATCACCTCCACAGGCTATTTAAACTGCACCCCAGAGAATGAACACGTGGTCTCCCGGTTTCCCGTGGTCTTTCCGTTCTCTGTTTTCCCCTCCGTGTTCTTCCAGGGGCCACCCGGGAGTGTTGGCATCCATTAAACCTGGGTTTCTTCTAATTTTCTCTAATTTGGTCTGATTGGAATTATCGCATTGGCAGAGAGGTTTGTGGCTTAAGGAAAAATACTTAACACTGAGGAGGTGTGGTCTTGGGGTAGACATCACTCATGTATGTTGTATTATATGGCTTCACTGTCCAGAGGCATGCAGGGGTGGAGGCAAGCCAGAAAGAACTAGTTCTGCAGTTCTGCTTCCATGAAACCTATACTCCAGAGAGTGACAGACAGAAGGCCAGACATTTCATATCCAGACAAGACCATGCCGAAGAGCCACATGTGAAGGAAGAAACAGGGATCTTTATACAGTAACTCAATAAAAGGGGGCATCCTTTAGGTTAGTGGTGAAGGGTGGTGTTTGAACTGACTCCAAAGGCACAAATCACAAGGCACGTCAAGGTCTAAAAGCAGAATATTCCAAACAGCAGCCACAAAGCATTTCAGGGCAAGGCAAGCTGGATGTGTCTGAGAAACAGAAGACAGGTCTCTCTGACTGGAGTCCTGAGAGAGGGAGGTAGGAGCTATACCAGAGCCTTTAAATCCACTGGTCTCTCGCCATGTTATGGCCTGCATGGTTATCTCCCCAAACTTCTCATATTCAAACCCCAACTCCTAATAAAATAGTATTTGGAGATGTGGCCTTTAGGGTATAATTATGGTTAGATAAGGTCAGGAGGGTGGGAACCTGGTGAAGGGATTGGTGCCCTGATAAGGAGCAAGGGCTGACTCTTTGCTGTGTGAGAACACAGGGAGAAGAGAAGGCGGTTGCTGTCAGACCTCAGTAGACCCTGACTTTGCCGATGTTCTCACCCCAAACTTCCCCATCAGTATGCATTGTCTAAGACATCATCTGTGCTAGATCACCACAGCAGGAGGATGGCTACAGGCAGATGAAGGTGTCACGTGAGTGGCTTTGAGAAAACCAGAAGCTGAGCTTTGCTTGTTGTGCAGGCAAAATCAAATTTTACGTTTGGTTTAATAGAGATCATTTAGGGCAGGTGTCGCGCACTTAAAGCGGTCAGAACCCAAGGCGTACAAAGATGCCCGAAAATTCCGTGGCACTAAATTCTTCAGGTGCAAATACGAGGGCTGACAAAAAGCACTACAGATGTTCTGGGAGTGATATTGTTTGGATTTGTTTTTAGCAAATCTTGGGGTGGGAGGGAGATGCGGCAGGCGAGAAACGCCGCCGCGGAGCGCAGCTGTGGCTTTGGCAGTGGCTAGAAAAAGAGGTGCCAAGAATTATTTTGCATAAAGAACAACCAGAATGATGATTTATGGGGGCGGGGGAAGCGAAAGATTGCATTGGACAGTCCTCTGGGGTAAAGTAAAGGAGGTGAGGAAAAGAGACGGGTGTGTTTGTCTTTGTTTCCTTCTTTTTGTTGGGTCACACCAATGAGGAAGGGTGCAGGCAGGATTGTCATTTTTTAGAGACTTGAATTTTTGTCTATTGAAAGGAAAATGGGAGTTATCAGTATCCCACAGAGAGGAAGCAGCAGACTAGTGCAGGAACAAAGATATTATCTCCCCATAATATTTCTGGGTAAGCGTATGGATCTACTTTCTGTAATGAGGGACACGACACATACAACCCTACTCACCCCTACAATGGACCAAAGCAGTGAGTCTACCAAAGCTCAACTTGGTGAAGCAATGAGGTTTTATTGAGGTTACTTACAGGAGCAGGGAGGAATCAAATTCAGCTGGGCCACTGAAGAGCTCACAGGAGCATAGCTGATGAAGACTCACAGAAGCTGATGCCCTGGGGTTCTCTTTGGGACTTGCCCACAGCTCCACAGGCCTGATAGTCTCCACCCAACTACTCAGTTGGTCAGAGGCCCCTTTTGCTCTTTCTTTAACCATGGTAGGGGTTCAGGACCTTGGGCTTTCCAACTTCCTAGATGTGTGGAATACGTTTAATTCCCGAGACTCCTCCCTTCCTGGAGGGGATGTTTCAATAAGGAAAATATCTCTATACAACATTGGCAGTTTCCTGACTCGTTTTAAAAAGAAAAACAAATCATGATGTTTTAGTACTATGTCGTTTGCTCTTAAGACTTTCCTGTAAAGGCCTTTATGAGCTCTTGTTCTCAGAAGGAGATCCTTGTCCTCCGGGCAGGCAATGATAAGAGAAGCTTCTAGTGGCAGCAGGAAGCGCTGAAATTCCGTCTTCACACAGACCACCTTAAGGGTAAGTACTCAGAGCGGGCCACTGGCAAGTTATCCAGCAGACTCTGTGGCTGATAAATCAAGCGTGTTGTGCTTCTAGCTTCCCACTACAGAGCAACCCAGATACTTCTGTGCTCTTGTTCCTCTGAGATAAGCTCTGAAGCAAAGGATGAGTTATGAGTTATGGGTGTGCGTGACTGCAAGGATTATAGGAAGAAGCTGGTGCCCTTTCCAACTCTCTCCCTCCCCCCTCAAGCAGCGCATTTGCAGTAGTTTGGGGGGAAATGAGCCTCCACAGCTCCTTGTAAGTGTTGGTGTTGACAGCTTCATGGGTAAAACTAAAGCCAAGAAGTCAGGGCTGTGCGCGTGCCCAGCAGGTGTCACACCTCGGAGCCACACCCCAGCCAGCAGTGCATCTTTGGACCTGGTGTTTTCGCCAGTCCGATTTGGACTTCAGTGAATTCTCATCTCTAGCCTCTTTTTCAACTCATGTCCCTTCACTATCTCTCTGGAGAAGAGAGTGACCGACTGGTCTGTTTAAGTGGGCCACTCACCTACTGTCCCTGGGTGCTGTGGGAATCCGCATTTTCTGGGCTGGCCCCGCCTTCCAGAGGGCGGGCCCACTGGATTAGCTGGGCAGGGCCTAGGCCTGTGCTCACACTCTTTTTCTGGTGTGAGGCAAGACACACAGAGAGGACTAGAGGACTAGAGGGCGGAGAGGGAAGAGAAAGAGGGGGGCGAGGTGGGGTGGGGAGGTCACCAAGATTGCTCACGATCAAAACGTCTGGGTTACGTAGCAAACAGAAAAGCAAAACCCCTGGGCTCAAGAGGAGTAGGGTTGGGGGTGCAGTTGAGAAAGGCAGAGAGAGGAGCTGAGTTAACCTGGCAGCCAGTGTCCCTTTTGGTGTGCTAATAGGCATCTTGGTTAGCCATTTGTCCCAGGTTTCCTGGGGACCTGCTACTTTGTCAAGAGCTGTGGGTCTGTAATGGAGGGCAAGGATCTCCGGATTGTCAAATGCCTCCTTTAAGATGTGAAAAGCTGGCAGATAAGAGATGCTCTGCACGCAGCAGGATTTTAGAACAAACGCGGTTCCAGGTTCTCCCTGAGGACGTTGATGGCAGTGCGTGTCCATTCCAGCCAGCTGTTCATAGATTATGAGCCATTGGGTAGGAGCAAAGCCAGCTGCACGGGATGCTGGCTGCTACAAAGTCATGCTACACAGCCACCTTGGCACCTTTTAGCAAATTAAAAATCTGTGGCTTGCTTCATTTCCCCCCACCCCCCGCCAATGCAAGGACCAAAGTTATGACAGCTCAGCCTTGCTGGCCGAGTTTTGAGTTTAAGTGTATGACTTTCTCAAACTGTGGAGAGCACCTGCTCCCAGCCTCTTCCCAAATTATTCTTTGCCCTCCACCTCCATCCCCACCCCACCGCACTGCCACCACCACCCCCCTCCACTCCCACTTCCACATCCACTTCCACACCCCCGGGGAACTTCACTCCCCCCCTCCCATCTTTATCCCAACCTCCACCCTCACCCCATCCCCACTTCTAACTCCACCCCCACCTCCACTACATCCCATTTCCACTGCCACCCCCACCCTGCCTCCACCTTCCCCACTCCACCCTACCCCCACTTCCATCTCCACCCCACTTCTACCTTCACCTGTACCCCACCACACTACTACCTCCACACTCCTTCACCCCCTTCACTCCCCTCCTCTCCCATTTCCACCTCTACTTCCCCACCCCTCCCACCTTCAACCTCACTTCCAACTCCACCTCCTCCACCTCCATCTCCACCTCCACCCCCTCCATCTCTCCACCCTCCTCCACCATACCCACTTTACCCCACTCCAACCTTCACCCCATCTACACCCCCACCCCCTCACCTCCTCCACTCCCTCTTCTACCTCCACCACAACTCTGCTCCACTATATCCCATTTCCACTTCCACCACTCCAGCCTCCACCTCCCCCCACTCTACCCCTCCCCCACTTCTACCTCCACCACTACCTCAGCTTCCACCTCCCTCCCCAGCAACAACTCAGAGCAAGAAGGGTTTGTTTTTGTTCACAGTTCAACTCTAAGCTTGCAGGAGGGCATCAGGAGCCAGGGCTATTTGACACATTGTAACTGCAAGCAGGAAGCAGAGAAAGATGAATGTCTGTGCCTAGCTTGCTTTATCCTTTATCCAGGAACCCCTGTGCCTTACTTAGGGTTTCTATTGCTGTGAAGAGACACCACGACCATGGTAACTCTTTTTTTTTGCTTGTTTGTTTGTTTTTCTAGACAGCGTTTCTCTGTGTAACAACCCTACCTGTCCTGGAGTTAGCTCTGTACCAGGCTGGCCTTGAACTCACAGTGATGCACCTGCCTCTGCCTCCTGAGTGCTGGGAATAAAGGCGTGCACCACCACAGCCCAGCTCCCACAGCAACTCTTAAAAGGAAAACATTTAATCAGGGCTGGTTCACAGTTTCAGAGGTTTAGTCCATTATCATCATGGTGGGACATAGTGGTGTGCAAGCAGACATGATGTTGGAGAAGGGGTGGAGGGTTTTATATCTTGATCCACAGGCAACAGGAAGTGAGCTGTGACACGGGACATAGCTTGAGCATAGGAGATCTTAGGCCTAACCCTATAGTGACATACTTCCTACAACAAGGCTATGCCCCCTAATAGTGCCCCTCCTGGGCCAGGCATTCAAACACATAAGTCTATGGGCACGTATCTATTCAAACCACCACGCCCTGTGTTAAGTTTAAATTCTGGTTAACGGAAATCTGCCACCGCTCATGTAATAAACCAATCAAACCAAATCAATAAATCTAGGTTTATTCTGAGTACAGCATTCCTGTGGCGGCCCCAGGGAAAGATGAGGAGACCACGATGGGAAATCACAAGGTGCGGGCTTTTAATACCTTCTGGGGTGGAGCCTGATGGCAGGCTTTGTTGGGGGTGTAGTAATGCCCCCTAAGTCCCGACTGTGGACTTTCTCAGAGGCAGAGGCTTGGGCTAGAGCCCCCACCCGAACATTCCAGACTCTTTGGATAGATATATGGATGCCAGGGGCTGGAATGATGCTTCCACCCAAATATCCTGCCCATGGAACAGTACCACTCAAACTTAGGGTGGATCTTCTGGCATCAACTGACCAAATTTAGACACTCCCTCCAAGACATGCCCAGAGATTTGACTGCTAGTGATATAATTCACTAGATCATGTGAGCAGGCAACCAGTATTAACCGTCCGTGTCGGCTAGTTTTAATTGTCAGTGTGACACACCTAAATCACTCAGAAAGTTCTAATGGAAAATTATCTTAAACTAGGTTTGTTTGTGGGCATGTTTGGGATTGTCTCGATAGCTGATTGAGGTACAAAGACCCAGCCCACCGTGGGTGGTACTGTTCTCTAGACTGTGCCCTGAAGTGAGATGAATTCTAGAGCTCGCCTTGAATACAGTCTAGGATCTCAGGCAAGTACACGGTCCCACCCACAGTTAAGGTGCACCCCCTCACATCAATGAACCCTACTAAATTCTCGCAGACATTCTCAGAGGCGAACCTTACTCTAGGGTGGCCTCCTAGGTTCTGGCTCTCGTCAAGTTGGAAATTGAGATTAACCATCCCAAAGCACCATCCTTTGAGGACTGTCCCTGCCTTGCTCTGTTTGAGGGCTCTCTAGCTGTTTTTTTTTTCCCAAGGACCAGCATCTCTGGTGGAGAATAAACAGAGAGTAGACCGAGCCCAGACACTTTTCTTGATGTTTCTTAGTCTCAAGAAAGTGTTAACAACTGAGGCTTTTATGCTGACCTATTTGGTTCAGCAGAACAAGAGAGTAGACTTAAGGTTTAGGCAGGCGATTCACTAACAACAAAGTCGTCTGCCGAGGCCTCTCTGTTTATCCCTCGAGGACAAGGGTAAGTGTCCTAGTGGAATGTAGTGCATACAACAGGCAACACACCAGAGCTGTCTTGGAGAGGCAAACCTGTTTGAATAGCAATGCCAAAAAGCTAGGTTTGTGAAGTCAATGTGACGTATATTGGCTAACATGCTTCGACACACATTCACAGGTGTGCGCATGAATCTGACATGGTTCTCTCTGTCAATGGTTCTTTTTATTGGTGAGGAGGTTGAGACAGGGTTTCTCTGTGTAACAGCTCTGGTTGTCATAGAACTTGTTCTGTAGACCAGGCTGGTCTTGAACTCACAATCCACCTGCCTCTGACTCCGGAGTTCTGGAATTAAAGTTACACACCACCATCGCCGGGCTGTATCAAGGGTTCTTATACTGAAGAGTCAGTTCCCAGTGTATTGGTAGTGAGATTGTGGCGTCTTTAAAAGATGACCTCATTATGGAGGTACTACCCTGGGAAGAGGTTGATGCCAGCAGGTTGTTATAAAAGACAGACCTAAACCAGGTGATGGTGGTGTACACCTTTAATCCCAGCACTTGGGAGGCAGAGGCAGGTGGATCTTTGTGAGTTCAAGGCTAGCCTGGTCCACAGACTGAGTTTGAGGACAACCAGGGCTGTGACACAGAGAAACCCTGTCTCAAAAACCCAAAAATAAAAAAAATTAAAAAAATAAAATAATAAAGGAGAGACCTGCAAGCCTCGCTTCTCTCCAGGCACTTGTTCCCTCTCTCAGTTGGCTATGGCTCTCACACACAGCTCCCTAGCAATCCCTTTGTCTCTGTGATGTTCCCCATCACTGGAAGCTGACCCAGTGCAACTCTCAGCACTCCAGAAGTGCAGACTACACCAACCTCTTTTCCTTACCCATGGCCCAGTGTCAGGGGTTTTGTTTCAGCAACACAAAATTTACTAAGATGTGCATGCATACGTGTGTGTGTGTCTAACAGACTTTCCTATGGTGAGGAAAACCATATGGTTTGAACCACCATTCCTTTGAAAGATCTGCATCCCCCCCAGTCCTTTTCACTAATGGAAACACTCAGGAAACAGAAGTGACATCTGTACCTTTTATTGTGCATGGCGGGGTGTTCCGATGCTCAGCGTGTTTCAGAGCAGTGTGAGTCTCCTCCCAGTCACCACAAATGGTATCTACTGATACCACACAGATTCCAGGCTATGTGGACTTGGGGGTTCTCATGCACAGAATTACTTTAGCACCAGCCGGATTTGGTGTGTTCATGTATTATGCCTTTAAAAAAGCATTCATTCATTCATTCATCCAGTGTTTGTTGAGGATTCACTTTGTGAATGGTCCTGTTCTAAGAGTGGGCATCAGGGGAAACTAAAATACATGTCTTTTTAGAGTTTTATTTTGGCAGAAGAAGACAAGGAAATGAATAGTAAAACCCCATTGTATGAGATGCCATGAGCATCAGTAGCTGCAATGAGGAGAAAAGCAGAGAGAAGAGTTGGACCTTTAGAGAGGGACAGCGTTCATGTCATTGAAAGTGGAGAAAGGCCTCCTCCAAGGAAGTATGGGTGAGCACAGACCCAAAGGTGGTGAGGGCGTTGATGTGAGTGTGAGGGACAAGGGAGCTGCAGGGTGAAGGCCCCATCTCAGGAGTGTGCCCGACGGCCTGTGGATGAAACAGAGTGACCAGAGGGACAGCGAGGTGACAGGGGCCACAATTAGGCCCCCAGAAGTAGACACTAATGCCAAAGATTTGGGTAGTTTTTTGTTGTTGTCGGTGAACAGATCCCTACCTGTTATCCCTTAAGTGATTGAAACGCAGCTTCTGTGGGTGGAGAAGGCTTTGTGGAAGTCTCCTCCCAAGACTTCACTCTTCCCTCCGATCTTCATTTCTCTTGGTCTTTCTGGACACTCCCACTGTCAGCCTCCTAGACACATGGCCTGCAATATCAGCCTTTTCACTCCCCACATTCAGATGCCCATTTTAGGCATTTTCCATGTCAGCCCAAAGGCCATATGAGGTGCATACTGATTCAGAGAGGACCCAACTGGTGGCCCATCCCCAAGGCATCAAAGGAGAGGCCCTGAGACTGAGCCAGTCATTGGTTCCACTCACAGCTCAGACCAGTTCCCTGCCTGGGCCATTCTGAGAGAGGCCCGGTGGATGGCGTCTGATGCTTGCTGGTGTTGTCCACATCAAGTGATCATATTCAAAGAGAAAGTTAGCGTCAGCCATGTGTTGTTCCATTTCCAGCTGGAGCAGAATCCCAGGGAGGCCCTCTGCCCACTTCCAGCAATTGCCTCTCCTCTCCCATATCTCAGCTACCAACCTTCTACTTGTCCTTCTTTATTGTCCGCACTGCTCTCTGTAGCAGGTGTGCACAGCTATCCCCGCAACAGGTGTTAGAGGAGCCATTGGCTCACCAGACTGCACCAGATTTTTCTTTTGATTTCAGAGGCAAAGCCATCCACTTTTACTTTTCTCGGCAGGAGCCTGGCTGCCCGTTACTCACGTGGCCTCCAGTTTTCCTGCCTAGGCCGTGGCTGGCAGGCCTTCTGAATCTGATGACATCACTCACCTGCATCCCTTAGCCTGGAATTCAGAGGTCGTCCTGTGGCCCACAGGTGCCCTGAGTACTAGTCTTTCTCATTTGCCTCCATAGCCTCGCAGGACTCGTGTTTCTTTCTTATTTTCTGAAGAGTCAACCATTTGGGGGTTTTGTAATTGTTTAATGTTGATTGGTTGGTTGATTTTAGCTCTCAAGTATTCCAACTTACTGTGCACCTCAGAGACCATCCACGTGCACAATTCCCTTTAAATCCACTTTCCTGACTTCCCCTTCCCCTGCTCAGTAGATCTCCACCCACCAGCTCTGGGATTCTCAGCATCCTGTACTTTTGATATATGATACTGAACTGAAAATGGACGTTGGTTCCTCGTGTGGTGGCTTACCTCTCAACTGTAACCATCGTGTGCTCCAGGCCTTGTCCAGCCCATCTCCCGAGTTCCCGATTATGCCGGGCACATAGTACATGGTCATTAAATACATGCAAAATTAGCCAGCTGAGAAGAATGGAAGAACAAAACTGCTCATTCTGAAAACAAAAGCAAAAAATACCCCTCTCATTCCAAATTTACCTGCAATGTGAACGTAAGGACAGCTGAGGCGTTTTCCTAAGTTGGAAAATGATTTTAATGATTTAAAATGTTTCTCACTATATTTGAAGTTGAATTTTCTTCCAATGCATTTCCTTCTACAGCAATGTAAATGATATTTTAAAAGTAGCTTTTCCACAAGTAGCACCATCCTTTGGTATCTGCAGGACACTGATTGCAACACTCCCTGAAGACCAGATTCTCAAAACTCCCTTGTACCACATTGGATGGTATCTCTATGTGGCTATGCATACGCATCTGTAGATCTAAAAAATTCATTTTGGGACAACGCTGATCATTTGCCATTTAAATGCTGTGTAATAGGTGCCAGGTGGTACCGTTTCAGGACTAATCACAAGGAAAATGTCCATAGTGGAGAGACAGCTCTTGCTAATCTTGGAGAGGACCTGGGTTCAGTTCCCACATGGCAACTCACAAGCATCAGTAACTCCAGTCCCAGGTGACCTGATGTCCTCTCTGGACTCTGAGGACATCAAGCATGCATATGGAGCATATACATGCAGGCAAGCAAAACTCCCATATGCAGAAAATAAAAATAAATATTTTATTAAAATATCTATATCTATACATCTATATATCTATATCATCTATATCTATATATATATAGTACCTTTGCCATTAAAGGTATTTTCCACCTGAGGCTGATTGAATTTGATGATGTGGAATCCCTGAGGCCGGAGGATTGCCTTCATGTAGAACTCTCCAGGTGATAAAAAAGACAGCAAGAAGCAATGTTTTCTTGCAGTGTGATCTTACTTAGAAATCTCAATCAGACATTGAACTTCTGCTAAGGTCCTCCAAATATTAACAATATTCCACTCGTCGTTTAAGCATTCAGGTCAGCCGAAACACCAGCTGCTTTGCCCAGTACACAGGCAAGCCGCGCCTCCTCCTAGTTAAAATCATCTCTGAGCCTTTTAAAACCATTTCACAGTGAGTGGCCAGCCAAGTTGACTGTCACAACGCAGGGTGCCTTAATCTAATCTCCAAAACAAAGCATATTAGATCAACTCCTGCATGTCTTTTCCATCATTCTGCCCCTGGCTCCTATTCCAAGCCTGAAAAGGCCTTGGGCCACATGCTTGCACACTGCAAAATCCTTTGGTCAAATGCAGTCCAGTTCCTCATGCCAACTGGAACGAAAGGACAGTTGGTTTGCTTCCTTTGCATCTAAGGAGATGATGCCTCTAGTGACCTGTGGGCCAAGTGGGATCCCCTGAAGACCCTGATCCTTTTCCAAAAATAAATAGGCTTAATGAGCTTGTAGCCATCACAGTGATGGGTAACTACATGAGAACCTTTGCTCTAAATTGTCTGCATTCTCTATTTTCTTTAAGTTTTGTTTTATAACTTTTTTATTAAGTCTTTCTTTGGATTAAAAAAAATATCACTTTGTTCTGTTTTGTTTCAAAAGGATTTAAATATAATAAATTTACAAAATACCTTTTTTTAGCTGTATGGTATAATACTGTAAATAAAAATTTTAAGTTCAAATAAACAATACTTCTGGACATGATATGCGTGTAAGATAAGGTTATTTCTCAACATGTAGCTAGAGATGCTGCATCGGTTTCAACATAGGGAGATGGCCTGGAAAGGAATAAGGCCAGTTGGAGAGATGGCTCAGTGGTTAAGAGCACTGGTAACTTTCAGAGGACCTGGGTTCAATTCTCAGCACCCACATGGCAGCTCATTTGTCCAGTTCCTGGGGGGTCTCTTCCTGCTGTGACCTCTGCAGGCTCCTGCATGCATGTGCTGCACAGACAAACACTTAGGCACATACATATAAAATAAAATAAAATTTTTTGAAAAAGGAAAGAATGGATGGTTTGTCAGTTTTGGTTTATCTTATAAAATTGTAACATTCTAATGCTGTAGAAAAAACATAAGATGGCCAAACTGCAATCAAACATAGGGATCCAGGAACACCCTCCCAGATTCCAACTTGGAAATTTTCCAGAAGTCTAAGTCAAATGGGTTCAGCCAGATGGTCAGAAACTCCTAGGAACACTGGGAAAAGGTGGAGGTGTGGGATTCTGAGGCCAGATGAAGGCCAGGAGCCATATCAAGGGAGATGTGGCGGAGAGGCAAAATTCTTAGCTGTGACCTTTTTTCTCCCGAAATCCACCAGCCAGAAAAGTCCCATCACTCTGTGGGGGAAGAGACTCTGAATGGCCAGTCCAGAGCTGGAGCTGGGAGCACCTGAGTGGAACCAGCAGGTGGTGGAGTAGAGCTTCAGCAGAAGCTGCCTGAAGGAGCGCAAACCTGGGGGGAGCAGACAGCACAAGGGAAACATGATAGATGTCTACAACATAGCTGGAGTGCCAACCCAATGGGAAAACTAGCTTTGCTATTACTAAACCAACAGAAATTCATTTGAAGGGAAATTTTGGTATTCTAGAGCAGGAACACAGAATTATGAAGAAGCAGCAATTACAAATTATCACTAGAATGAGAAACTCGGAGAAGAGCAGGAGAGATACAGCCAAAGGCGAGCTGATAAATTGGAAAAACCCTCAAGGAATTCACCAAAAACTAAATCTACATTTAAAAAAATCAAAATATAAAAGAAACATTAGGGCAACAGCAGGCTAGGGGAAGCTTCAGAAGAAAATACAATTAATGGAGGGTAGAAATTACTTAAAGAAATATTAATTGTAAATTTCCAATGATTAGAGAAAGAAAAAAACAAGGTGAAGGGGCTTAGAAGGTGTCACCAGAAAGGATAAGGCAACGCATACTTCCCTAAATAATAAGGAAATTTAAGAACATTAAAGTAAAACAAAAAGATTCTGGAGACAGAAAGATAACATCAAATTAATAAATTTTTGTTAGATGTTTTGGCAGTGATTTTTGGCCGATACTAGACTTTCTTTCTTTTTTTCTTCTTCCTCCTTCTCTATTTCTAAATTGAGCTTATAGTGTTTTTGTAAACAAGAAAACTATGCTTTTGTCAAGGCTAATGGCACCACTCTCAAGCATGCAGTTGCCTCGGTGGAGTAGCCTATAGACTCTCATTGGCATTGCTCTTGCAGGAAGTCTCTTCACGAGTAGACTATGTGTAGAAAACATAAGAATATACACAGGCATCTGGGTGAATGAATAGTTGAAGACTACAGTTGTCAAGATGAACATTAAAAGGCCAAGGCAGAGCAAAGCAAAGCAATTTGAATGAGCGTAGATATGGCTAAGGTGATGGGACTCAGAAATTCTAGATTCTAGGATATCTAGATCCTAAATTTATACTTTCTGACATGGGATTGGGTAGGCTCTTGGTCACCAAACACTGAGGGGACAAAGAAGATGGTGGTGATTCAGTTTTAAAATTTGTAACATCTTTGGTTTAGACAAGTGTGCCCTAAGACTCAGGTGTTGAAATCTTGGTTGTCAATACACAGGACATTTGGAAGGTGGCGGGACCTTTTAGAGGTGGGCTTTATGGAAGGATGTTAGATCATTGAAGGATCCATTGAAATCTTAGCCTCTGTCTTTCCCATTTGTCATAAGGTAAAGCGGGCTTCTTCGTTCTGCAATCTCCCATGGTTGCCATAGACCCAAAGCAACACGGTGTGGGCTGATGCCTCCGAAACGGTAAGCCAACAGAATTTTCCCTCCTCTGAAGTTCATTATCTCCTACACTCTGTTATAATAGCCCAAAGCTAACTAACACAGTTCATAAGCTTTCAAATCTGGGAAATAACCTCACACTGACACAAACTTTGTAAGGACAGCTGTATTTAGGGTTTATATCTACTGAGGATGTCTGACTGGTTTTCTTCCATGTCTGAATTCTGAGCATAGTATGTGCTAAAGGAACTGTCCCTGTATTTAATATTAACCATTAGAACAAACTAAAGGTCTGTTCCTAAAGATCTTTCCATATTCTTCTTAAACCTTATCCTACACGAAAAGTGTAAGGTGTCACCATGTTTGATATTCAGACTTGTTGCTTTTCCTAGAGCATTTTAATTGTCAACATGACACAGTCTAAAGTCACCTGAGAGGAAGACCTTGATTAGAGAACTGCCTACATCACAATGGCCTGTGAGCAAGCCTGGGTGGGATTGTCTTGATTGTTACTTGATGTAGGAGGGTGTGGACAGAGACGGCTCACTCATTTCCTGGCCACCCAGACCTGAATAATCACATAGAAACTACATTAAATACAACACTGTTTGGCCAATAGCTTAGGTGTATTATTAGCTAGCTCTTACATCTTTTATTAACCCATTTCTATTAATCTATATATCACCATGAAGCTGTGGGCTACCAGTAAGGTTCCGGCATCTGTCTCCTTTGGCAACTACATGATGTCTGCCTTGACTCCACCTACTCTCTTACTCTTTCTCTTCCAGCCTGGCTATATTCTTCCCTGCCATAGCCGAAACAGGTTCTTTATAACCAATGGTGATAAAGCATATTCACAGCATACAGAAGGGAATCTCACATCAGGTGGGCAGCACCATTCCCTAGGATGGTGGTCTAGTTCTCTTGGTTCTTTATAAGAAAACTAACTGAGCTCAAGCCAGGGAACAAGCCAACAAACAAGAAACATGCTGTACTCCCTTAACTATTATTGGAGGTAATATTGAGCAGAAATATCAAATAGTCCAGCAGCTTCCTGCCTTAACTTCCCCCCATGATAGATTGTGACCTGAAAGTGTAAATTGAACCAAACTTTCCTCCCCAACTTGCTTTTGGTCTTAGTGCTTTCTCACAACCACAGAGACGAAGCTTTGGCACAGCTAATCATTTTATTTATTGAGGTTTCAAACTCGGAGCATCAGGCTTGTAACAAGCAGCAAAGACCAAGCAGGTATGCGCCTCCAAAGATGACTTCGCCACCAGTCTACATGCTTACAAGACAGAGATGGCAAAAAATTTGTGTGTTTATGTTATATATTTACAGTGAATTTTCTGGGACCACACAGAAATACAAAGCCTACTCCTAGTGCACAAACTGAAGCAGAATCTTGACATTATCTAGTTCAGACATTTTTCCACTTCTAAAGTATGTTGACATTCAACCCCCAACTTATATTTTGTTCGCTGACATTTTAGAACATTTTGCTTCTTAAAAACAATCCAAGTTCAAGACAGAAACCTTTGGAAAAATGCAAAACTAGATAGAAGCAGCAGTTACCGCTATTCATGGGGCTATTTTGTTTCCATTCAATTTTTTTTAAATTAACCCTGTCACTTAAATCAATATTCGGTAGAATGCAGTTCAGCTAGTTTCCACCCCAACACGCAGTCCCGAACCTGGCACACACTATCTGACTTCACTATAGATTCGATAGTGCAATCTCTGTTAGCCACACACCTCTAGATGAGCAGAACTGATAGAAAGACCACACCTAAACCAGAAGCCAAGCTGTATTTGAAGACACTGTGGGCACTGAAGACACCATTTTCTACTTTCTATTCCAAAGTGAAAAATCCCCATGGATCTGTCTCACAGCGCTGCAGGAAAGCAGCTGATGGGAACACACTTTGAGTCATTTAAAGATAATACTCTCCTGTCTTGAAATTGAAACGTGACAACACAAGGTACAGAGCGCAGTTTAAGCTTTCAGCATTAGAAGCTTTGTCAGTCAAGTACAACCATCTAACAAGACAGAGAGCATCCCTACCCTCCGAGGAAAATTCCCTTACAGGCCTTCTAGAAATTTCCTGTGCTGTCAAACATGCCTTCATACAGCTGTCAGCCACAGTCTGCTTCCCATCTTCACGAATTACTTTTGCCTGCAGCGCTTGGATTTCATATGCATGAACTGAGACCGAGTGTACGCTATTGTGCCTGGCTTCTTTTGCTTAGCATCTGTCTTTGAGATTCATTCCCATTGCTGTGTCTAACATCCTCGATGCTCTCGATTATTCAAATGTTGTCAAGCAGAGGGAAGAGAGACCAAGGAAAAGCGTTACATCTGTAAGACCCGAGATAAGTCTGCAGCTTCGTGCCGATTGTTATAATTCAGACTGTTTGACAAACCTCTCAAAGCCCAATGTCTTTAACTTGAAATGGCTGTAGACGTGTCCGTCTAGAAACAGTGCTGTCAAGATGAGGATGAGTAGATGAGAACATGGTGCCAGACGTTTGCAAGAGAGTTTCTCCAATATGTGTACAGCTGACCAGTCACAGACATTGGCTGACTAATTTCAACTCCACAGCTAAACACAGTAGAGTGAAGGAATAGAAACGGATTTTCTACATCACACATGTTACATAAATCTTAATTCCCACCATGGAATATAATTTCAAGGTTCGTAAGAGATTGCATCCTGTAATGTATAGTCTCAGAATTAAAATGAGTAAACAATTAAACATGCAGAAGCCATAACAAGGCTGTGTCTAGGACCTCCTCTCTCTCGTGTGTGTGTATGTGCACGTGTGTGTGGCACATACGTGTGCACATGTGTGTATGTATGCATATGGAGGCCAGAGGTCAACATTGGGTGTCTTCTTCAGTATCTTTCCTCCCTAATTTTGAGACATAATCTCTTCCTGAACTTGGACTTTATCGATTCCGCTAGGCTTCCTGGACAACAGGCTTCTGGGGACCTCTTGTCTCTGCCACCCCAGTGCTGGGGTAACAGGTACATAGAAGGCAGGTGTTTTACCAGCTGAGCCGCTTCCCTAACCCCTCGTTTCTGAGTTCTGTATTTTCACTTCACATCGTGAATCCTGATCCTTCTCGCTCATCTTTCCTCAGAGAGGGTAGATTAATTCTAAAGGTTTAAATGCAGCTTGCTATTACTGTTACGGTAGCAGATCAAAGTAAGATGCCATCCTACCTAAAAGCCATTTCAAGATAATGAACTGTGAGCAAAGTATATAGTAGTATTAAATGAAACTATAAAGAAAAGAGATGGGAAAACCCCAGTACTTTTCTGCCTGTATTTCCATCAGCCCAGAGAACGCTTACCTATAAACATTGATGATCCAAAACACAGGGAACTCAATAATATGAATAGTTCATTATGTGTGCTGGTTTTTTTTTTCTTTTGGAAAGATTTGGACCATCATAGAGAACTAGCCGGGGACTGGAAGTGGTCTTTAAATACACTGAACATTTAGATACATAAAAACAAAGCAACAACAACAATGTTGACACTCCGGTTCCCTGGCTTGTTGTGGTCACGGAAATTGCTACAGCAAAGATGCTTGTCGGTCAGAACTGGGAAGCTCTGGGTGGAAAAGACTCCTGCAGTGATGGTCGTGCTTCCTTAGGTGAAATTTGTATGAGTAGAAACGGATAACAGGAGCTAGCTCCTTCCTAAAACATCCAAATAGGACTGGCCTTCTAGAAAGCTGTCGCAGGGCTGGTAGGTAAGATGGCTCATGGGAGAAGGTGGTTGCTGCCATGCCTGACAACCAGAGTTTGTTCAATGGAACCCATAGGGTGAAAAGAAAGAATTGACTTCACCAAGTTGTTCTCTGAGTCCACATGTGGACAAAAGCATAGAGGCATGAATACACACACAAACACACACATGCACATACACACACATACACACACAAACACACACATATACACACATACACACACATATACACACACTATAGTAAAATCAATATAGCCCATTGTGAACTCATTAGGAGACCAAGGCAGACATAAAGGTATGAGGATGTCTTTTGCACTTGGGACCCTTCTGGACCTCACTCCCTGGACTTTTTCACCCAGCTGTTTATTTACCTGTGTTCTCTACAACAACCCTAGTTAATCCAGTAGATTGATCAAACCATAGCAATGTGCTTCCCTGTATTTTCTGAGCTGCCTTAGAGAATGAATTATACCTGAGGGAAAAGGTCTTAACTGCCTCCAACGTACAGCCAAGCCAGACCCACTATGGGTAACTTACTGCTTGCAATTGACCTCTGAGTTTAGAGATAGTCTTGTGTGATTAAGCCATTAATCGTGGGACCTGACACCCCCTACCTGTAAGGAACATCATCAAATCTCATCATAAAAATGTCCTGTGCCAAGCGTTGAGAGTTGAGAGGAAAAATCATTTCCCTAATCTCATACATCGCCTGTGCTTATTTCTCAGTCTGAACTTTCTGAACTTCATTTTCTTTTTGCTCCAAATGTCACTTCATACATTGGACAGAAAATCAATATAAACTTTCAAATGTTAAACATGGGTATTTCTTTGTGGGTTTGGAAAATGGATTGTTTTCATTACGGTTTTTCCCCCACCCACAACTCACCTACTGCTTTTGAAACAATCACAACACAAAAGTAATTTTATGGAAATCTGTTCAAAACACAGAGGATTCCTTCAAGCAAAAACCAAAACCCCCAGAGGCAAGGACAGAGCATCAGGAACACTGCAGTTGCTATTGCGAAATGACTTTTTGCTAACCTTTATCTTTGTGTTCAAATACTTTCAGAATATTTCATCTTCTCATCTCATTGTGATTTCTTTTCCTCTACCACCTGCTCCTCTTCCAAATGCGGCATGGAGGGATGAGCCTTTCTGCTAGCAGAGATTCTGTTTGCCTTCTCCTCCTTCTCAATGAGTTAGGATGTCAGCCATGACTGCGGGTTGCTTTCCTTGACAATCAAGACTTGGGCGGGGTGGGGGCTGGAGAAGTGGTACTGAGGGTAAGAACACTAGCTGCACAAGGTTGAAGACATGAATACGGATTTTTAGCACCCATGTACGAGGCCAGGCACAGCTGTGCATGCTATGAAGGGCGGAGATAGGAGAATATGGACCCGCCCCCCCCCCCCCCCCGGCTGCCAGCATAGGTCTAGGTTCGGTGAGAGATCCTGTCTCAAGGGAGTAAGGGAAAGAGTGATGGAGACAGACACTTGTGCACTCCTCTGGTCTTCCATGTGCATGCATGGATGTGTGCACCTGTATCACACACACACACACACACACACACACACACACACACACGCAGGCATGCATGAGCACCACAAATAAACTAAAAGGAACATAATCCAAATCTTGGACTTACCATCAATGATGTCGCCTGAAACACAATGTGGCCATGGGACTAAATGAACATTTAAATATTAAATATAACACTTGCTAGAAAAATTAAAAAAAAAAAGGATGATCCCTAAGTGTCCTTAGGGACACACACTCCTGGTGGTAGAATCTAAGAGCATCGTTTCATCCCAATAGAAAAGTATTATCTTTTTTTTTATCCATTTCTCACCCCCTGGCAATGTAAATAGAATTTGGATGTTCCATGCCTTCTGCAGTTGTCAGGGTTAAGAATGAACGCCACGGGACATGATCTCATCAGACAGTTTTTCTTCTAGAAAATGACCTGCTCTCACTTATTATTGCAGAGGATTAAATTTTACTTGACTTTCTTGAAATAAGTAATCAAAGTTATTCACCAAGAAAAATAAATATCTATGTGCATGTGATACTGAAATTGCAGCGTAAGAATAAAGAAAGATTCTATTGTACTCCAAATCTCTCAATGGTCTTGTTGCTTCAAAAGGCAAATAGACTTGCTGCCAATGGAAGCTCAGTCTTGATAGTTTGAGAAACATTTGTTGTTGTTATTATGTAAGAACCACAACTTTTCACCCACTGTTTATCTTATGTTGAATTTCTCTTAGTTTTTTTTTTCCCTGCTGAGTGGGAAGATTGCCAAGAGAAAGCCAGAGCTGATCTTTAAAATAAGACCCATTTATACCCCATGTGGAATACAGAGCCAGCTCACGTCTTCCCTCTAGCCCTGCTTTTGCTCTGATAAGCCGCACAATGGGTCACGTGACTGCGGCTTGTATAAGAATGTTAAGTGTGAATGAGAAAGAGGATTATAGAGTAGTGACAGCTGCCAACCGCTTGTATCTTCAAGGGTCAAAGCCAAAATAGTTGGAGAACAGCTATTCTTTGGGCGAGAGACTGTGGGAAGGCTCCGAAGTGACAGTAGTGAATAAAGAACAAAGGTAGGTAGGTAGGTAGGTAGGTATGTAGGCAGGCAGATAGATAGATAGATAGATAGATAGATAGATAGATAGATAGACAGACAGATAGATAGATAGATTGATAGATAGATGATTGATGATGGATGATAGACAGAAGATGATAGAAAGATAGATAGATAGATAGATAGATGATAGGGATGAAAGACAGAGAGATAGAGATGATAGATTTTTGAGAGCAAAAGGAGTCCCATTTGCAGCCTAAGCAGACAGGAGTCCTAGAACCCCCATACAGGCTCAGGGGAAGCTACCCCTTCATCCTTTGGTGCAGTGTAGTGTCAGGAAACCATTCTGAAAGACTTTTGTCTGAGTCAGCAATGTTAGGAGTCCTCGATATCGCCCCACCTTCAGGAACTGCTGGAAAGCATCAAGCATGTTCAAGGAGTGCAGCCTGGAGAGGTGGCACAATTACAAATGACAGATTGCATCAGTGGGCTAGACTCCTCTTGCTGGGGAAAGGAGGCCTGAGACAGAGGAAGCGGTGGGGCCATCTGTTAGAAAAGCAAGATAAGAAAACTCCAAAGGAACAGGGGATAACCACGGTTATGTATAAGAGCTACGTTTTGACAAGCTGCGGGGCAAAAACAGGCATATAATCTGTTTTTTGATGATCCTACCATTATCCTTCAGTGAGGATTATTGCATTATTATGTACCCATAACACACCCTTCATCCGAAGGCCAAGTATCTGAAGATACTAGACAGAGACTCAGTCCTGATGAGCAGGGCAACCCAGAATATTTACAGCGGTCTCTGCCCATAAGCGGCATTCCCTGGTTGCCAGGTCAGTATCACATGGGAAAGGAGAAAACACCAGCAGCATAGAGAGTGCTCTCCCCAGCGAGTGAAGGGAGGTGGCCACAGACAGAAGAGCTGGAAAACGCCGGCGAGTCTTGCCCTACGGCCCACACTATTGGCATCTACAGAAGATAGGAAACCTGTCCTCTTGCATGTTTGTTTGTTAAAACTGTATTTTTCTGCTTTTGGGGGGGGGGCGATATTGTATTTCCATGACAGAAACCAGAATGCAGGTTTCTAAAAACTAAATATGCAATTACCATAGCATGCAGAAACACTGTTCCTAGGCGTGGAGCCGAAAGATTCAAGGTCAGCAAGGGAAGCCTTATGCAGCCAAGCCTTATGCATTGTTAAGAGATGAACAGATAAAAGAAGCACACTTATACACACATACATGTGTGTGCGCGCACACACACACACATGCACGCATACACACACACACATACACAATCTAGTTGTTTTTGTGTCAGTAGTCTGACTAAAGGCAACTTGTGGGGGTACTGAGGCTATGTCTGAGCAGGACCTTGGAGCAGAAACCACAGAGGAATCAAGTTCACTGGCTTGCTTCTCTGCTCGCTTCCTCACAGAGCCCAGGACCACCACCTCCCTAGTGCTGGTGCTGCCTACAGCAGGCTGTGCCCTCCTGCACGGATCATCAAGATGATCTCCATAAACGTGCCCACAGGTAAATCTGAGCTAGGTTCCCCCCCCCCCCTCAGGTTTTCCTCACAGAGAACTCCAGTCTGTGTCGATGACGATAGAAGCTCACTAGGACCGTGAGACACAGTCTCTCCCCCTCTCTGAGTTTTATTCAGACACTAAAAAGAAAAAAAAATGCCAGTTGCAGGAAAATGAGAGGACCTGGAAATCAGTGTTGAGAGAAGAAGCCGGATTCGGACAAGTATATCATACTTTTTATGTTATGGGAATCTAAAAGAGTTCTTTAAAAACAGGAAGGCTGTTAGTAGGAAATAAGGAGATGGGAAGAGGGGGAAGAAAACACGTGAGGAGCGAGCTGATAAATAAGATCCAGGCAGCTTATGCACAGATGTGAAAATGTCATCGTGAAATCTATTGTGCGGCACCATTCACACATGCTAACAAAAAGAAAGAATTTACAAATGACCTGTGTATGTGCAACACATCTTCTCTTCTCAGAAAATGGGCTAAAGGTCTAGGGTAAAGGGTTTCCCTTGCCTGACCTCTCGAGATTGCTACATGGCGGCTGCCCTTTGCCCGAGTGACTCCACCGTCCTCTCTTCCGTGACAGCCAGCTGTGTCGGTGCAGGATGCGATTTGACATAATTCAGTTCTCCAACGTAGGGTTTAAAGGGATGGAATGCCAAGGCACAGGTTTTGGGTGACAACTAGCCATTAGCTCCTCGGTGGCCATTGAAGGTAGTGGATAAAGAGAGAACACGCTGGGGTGAAGTCGCCTTCTTGCCATGCGTAGTTCTGTGATCACGGCATCGTTTCTCAGCTCCCACGGCTTCTCTTTTTATTGGGTTGCAAAATGAGCTGGAGTACCTCATCAAGTACACCATTAGTGCTCAATAATTGCTTCCACTTGAGGTGATGGTCAGATGTTCCCAGAGGCTTTACCAACACGGTGGGAAAAAGCAGACACTCTGCCCTGCGTCGAGGTGTGACCACTCTGTTCCTTTGCTGGTGCTTTTTAATGTTAGAATCGTGTTCTCACACTCGAGGGGTGTGGTCTGGAGACCGTTATCAAAGGTAAAAAGATGGCAGCAAAGGGAAATGTCTCCCTCAGAACAAATACTGGCCCAGATAATTCTACATTCACTATTAATCAGTTCTGGCCAAGGGGGGTATTTGTCAAGGGCTGTGTGTCGAGCATAATAAAGAAATCCAGGAATTGGAAAAGAGGCAACGGGTTTGCGCGTGTTCTTCAACCTGTCACTGACTGTGCCGCACAGACTGCACCCTTTATATTTCTCTTGGAAGAAACGGTGACAGTCACTGGAAATTTCCAACACTACTGGGCACAAAAAGATCTGGAAGCTCCATGGGAAGCTGCTGGCTGCATGCTGCTCTCTTCCTCTACCTAGTGTCTTTATGGAACCTGCAACTGCTGATCAAGACAGGAGCCCTCAGAGCTGCTTGATTCCATTTCCAATTCATCGCCTGTTACTCTACAAGCAGCGTTCTGGAGCTTAAGAAAGAAAACGGGCACACGTAAACATCTTGGCTCCCTTCTGAGCTGAAGAGCTGGACAGGGTGGCCAGTAGGACCCGCTGGGCTCAGTTCTCTGCAGCGCAGGGACTTGGCCCCCATCCCTCCCACTGCAGCACATTTATGCCACTGGGAAACAGGTCAAGCAGTGTCTGCAATGCACAAGGAAGGAGAGGGCAGCAATCTGTTTCCCAGGGAGTGGCGACTGCACAGCCCTGGAGACATTCCTAGAAGCAGGAGAAAAAGAACTGAAGTATGCCCTGTGGCTGCTAGGGTCTGCAGGTTTTCTCCCCTGTTTTGATGTTCATGAGATAAGCAAGGAAAGGCAGGGTCACCTCAGTGAGGGCAGACACACCAGGAGCCAAAGAGATAGAGGAGGCATTCAGACCCGAGTATACTCAGGGCCAAGTGGGTAACTCAGTTATGCAATCCACACTGGGGACAATTCTCATAACTTGTTTGGTCATGGCTCTCCTGTTCCATTCCTTAGCAAGGTGACATTCTGGTGGTATATAAACACCCAAGAGTATTCTCTGCTTTCGTAAAAGTATGTATGACCTTCCACTGTGCCTAAAACTCTTGTCCCTCCTAGGCTCTCCTAATTTTGCTTTCTAATTTTATAGGGATATTGTGCTATGGGACTGGAGAGATGGCTGATCTTTCAGAGGACTGAGTTTACTTCCAGCACCTTTGTTAGGTGCCTGTAACTCCAGGTGACATGACCCCCTCTTGTGACATCCGTAAGCACATGCACACATGTGTTTATATGCATACACACACAGCATTAGTGGCTGCATACGATTAGACTTTAGGGAGCTCATTCTCACACTTGCTCCCCATCCCTGGCACCAGCACCACAGATAGAAGGTCTTGAGCACATGGAGAGTGTGTGGCACTTACAAGCTAAGAAGAAAAGAAGGCTTCAGACAAAACCCTCTGTGCTGACTCTTGCGCTTTGAGCCTTTTGATTGGATAATTGTGTTGTCTAAGCCATCTATGGGCATCCATAGAAAAGCCACAAGGTTATTATCAACTGCAGTGTGAACTCAAGATCACCAGGCATTCCATTTGTGTTAGAAGATATATTTTTACATGAAAACTTCCCTGGGTTTTAATGTAATTATTAAAAATACAAGCACTGTGACCATATGAGATATATACAAAGTCATTCATTCATCTTGACATTGTCTATAGCAGCAAAATATTGAAATTAATCCACTATTCATCAATTAGGAACTGGTCAAGATGGATCAAATAAATAATGGACCGTCAGTGAATCCAAACGCTTTATTAGCAAATATTTTGTAATAATTACTACTACTACTACTAATAATAATAATAATTACTGTGCAATGCATAAATAAGATATCTGGCATCAGGACATGATTTTAAGATAGAAATAAAGTACCTCAACTCTAAAATGAAAATAGTGTATTGGAACACCGGGCTGGGCGGCGGAAGGCGGCCGGAGGACGCCCAGCGCAGCCGGCAGGGACCAACTGGGACAGGCTGGAACCGGCAGGGACCGGAGCGGCAGCAGAGGACACAGGCTGCTGGTGGCGGGAACCACCCCAGCAGCAGAAGCAGGCTGCAGGGACCGCGCGAAACACCGAGAACAGATCGCCCCACTACAATTAAACCAAAGAGGTAGGCATTCAGTTGGGGAGGTCCCTGGCAGAGGAAGAGCCCGGTCCTAAACTTGAAGACCCTTCTGAGGGGTGAGAGGGATCTTGGCCCCCCGGCAGGAACCAGGAAACAGAGCAAGGGCATTGGATGGAAATAGAAAACACTATCCTGAGTCAGGTATCCCAGACCCAAAAAGATGAATATGGGATGTACTCACTCATAATTGGTTTCTAGCCATAAATAAGGGTCACGGAGTCTACAATAGGTGAATCTAAAGAAGCTAAGTAAGAAGGGGAACCCAAGGAAAAACATATAGTTATCCTCTTGGCTCAGGGAAGTAGACAAAATTGCCGGGGAGAAAATTGGGATCTGGGGGGTGGGGTGGATGGGGGTAAGGGGAGATGGGGAGAGAAAAGTTAGAAGGGAAGGAGGTCGGGCCTTGGGAAAACAGGAGGATTGGGATAAAGGAAGGTTGGACAGGGAGCACGGAACCACAATCCTTAGTTAAGGAAGCCACTTTAGGGTTGGCAAGAGACCTGACCCTAGAGGGGCTCCCAGGTGCCCAAGCCGAGGTCCCCAGTTAGTTCCTTGGGCAGTTGAGGATAGGGAACCTGAAATGATCCTATCCTAGAGCAATACTGACGAATATCTTGCATATCATCATAGAACCTTCATCTGGTGATGGATGGAGATAGAGACAGAGACCCACACTGGAGCACTGGACTGAGCTCCCTAGGTCCCAATGAAGAGCAGAAGGAGGGAGAACATGAGCAAAGAAGTCCGGACCACGAGGGATGCACCCACCCACTGAGACAGTGGAGCTGATCTATTGGGAGCTCACCAAGACCAGCTGGACTGTGACTGAAAAAGCATGGGATAAAACTGGACTCTCTGAACATGGCGAACAATGAGGGCTGATGAGATGCAAAGGACAATGGCACGGGGTTTTGATCCTATGTAATGTGCTGGCTTTGTGGGAGCCTAGCCAGTTTGGATGTTCATCTTCCTAGATATGGACGGAGGGGGGAGGTCCTAGGTCTTACCACAGGGCAGAAAACCCTGACTGCTCTTTGGACTGGAGAGGGAGGGGGAAAGGAGTGGGGGGAGGGGGAGAAGGGTGGGAGGAGGGGGAGGGAAACGGGAGGCTGGGAGGAGGTGGAAACTTGTTTTTTTTTTCTCCTTTTCTCAATAAAAAAAAAAAAACGAAAAGAGAAAAAATAATGAACCAGTCAAAAAGAATGAAGGCCCTCTGATTTCACTGACATCATCAAAATCATGAGAGTGTCGGAGTCTAAAATTAATATTTGTCAGATAATAATAAAATTATATTAAGAGCTTTAAGTAGAAATGTGACCTTCTAGAACAGTGTTCTCAACCTTCCTAATGCTGCATCCCTTTAATACCATCTTCTGTGTTGCGATGACCCCCAACCATAAAATTATTTTCATTGCTACTTCATAATTGCTACTGTTATGAATTGTAATGTAAATATCTGATATGAAGAATATCTGATATATGACCATATGAAAGGATCATTTGACCCCAAAGAGGTCACAACCCATAGCTTGACAACTGATGCTCTTGGACAAGAGACATGAGGGGAGAAGAGCACAGGGTGCTTGCTGCTTACGGGCTTCTATTTTAGAAGGTTAAAAAAGCTTCATAAATATCTGGAGTGGTGCGTGTGCAAAGCCTGGAGTGAATGGGTGGTGTGCAAAACCTGGAAGAGGTGGGTGCACAATGCCTGGAGGAGGTAGGTGTGCAAAATTGGAGTGGGTGAGTGTGAAAAACCTGGAGAGGGTGGGTGTGCAATACCTGGAGGGGGTGGGTGTACAAAGCCTAAAGGAGGTGGGTGTGCAATGCCTGGAGTGGGTGGGTGTGCAAAACCTGGCAGAGGTGGGTGTGCAGTGCCTAGAGTGGTGTGTATGCAAAGCCTGAAGTGAGTGAGTGTGCAAAGTCTGGAGGAGGTGGGTGTGCAATGTCCGGAGGAGGTGGGTGTGCAAAGCCTGAAAGGGATGGGTGTGCAATGCCTGGTGTGTGTGTGTGTGTACAATGCATGGAGGAGGTGAATTACAATGTCTGGAAAAAATGGGTGTGCAGTACCTGGAGGAGGGGGGTGTTCAAAGCCTGGAGGAGGTGGGTGTGCAAAGCCTGGAGTGGGTGAGTGTGCAAAGACTGAAGGGGATGGGTGTGCAATGCCTTGGGGTATGAAATGCCTGGAGGAGGTGTGCAATGTCTGGAGTGGGTAGGTGTTCAAAGCCTGGAGGAGGTGGATGTGCAATGTCTGGAGGAGGTGGGTGTGCAAAGCCTGGAGTGGGTGGGCATACAATCAAGTGAGTGGAACTGCTTTTTGTAAACATGATAATTTCAAGTGAAAATACCTTAATTTTTTTACTTTTTGAAATTTTCATATTTGAGTAATGTATTTATATCTTTACTATCTCTCCCCTCTCCCTCTAACTCCTCCTTTATCTTATCCTGCTTCCTCTCAAATTTATAACCTCTTTCAAAAATTATTATTGTTTTACAAACACACACACATACCACTGAGTTCATTTAATGTTTCTCCTATGTATATGCATTTAGGGCTGACCACTTGGGACTGGATAATCTATCAGGAAGCTCACCCCTGAGAAAACTGATTCTCCCTTTCTAAGCATCCATTAGTTGCCTATAGTGATCTCTTCACTGAGGGGTATGACCTAGGATCACCCCCCCCCCCATGCACCTTGGCACGTCAGCTGATGTTTTCATTGTGCAGGTCTCATATAGGCAGCCATATTGTTGCGATTTCATGAGTGTAGCATCCATTCTTACTACTTTTATACCTACAAACTTCTCCCCCCCCCCCCCCGTATAAGTTAGGGAGTCTCCAGACACTTGTTGGGGCAGCTCTACTCCTGCTCTGTCCAGTGTGACCCTAGTTTGTGCAGAGGGAGTTTGCCTGACATTCTGTGGACTCCTCCACCGTCTCCAGCTCTCAGTTGTGTGGTTTCTCTTACTTAGTTCACAAGACGTAAAAAATACAGTTTCAGAAGGCGCCTTTGTTGTGCACATGCGCAGACTGGGTTCGTCCTGCGCTAAGAGCCCCAGGGAAGGAGCCATCTCTCTCCCCTCCTTCCACTGTTCTCCCCGTGCTATATTCTCTCCATTTCTGTGTACTCTCCAGGAGCTTCAGGAAAGCAGCTCAAGTCTTATTTTCTTCTGAGCATGCTATTCACTTACTTTTTGTTTGTTTGTTTGGTTTGTTTTTTGAGATAGGGTTTCCTCTGTAGCTCTGGAGCCTGTCCTGGAACTAGCTCTTGTAGACCAGGCTGGTCTTGAACTCACAGAGATCTGCCTGCCTCTGCCTCCCAAGTGTTGGTATTAAAGGCCTACACCACCACCACCTGGCTATTCATTTACTTCTAAGGAGAAATTGCAAATGGCACCCCAGATTCAGGACACTCATCAAATGCATGCCTGCTGACTTCAGGGGAGACTGCCAAGGGGGACTTCTAGTCTTTTTCTTTACAGACATGGGATTCACAGATAGGGAGTTTCCAAAGCATCACGGCATTGACAACAATCTGTTAAACTAAACCACTTGGTTCTTCAAACACAGCCATTGAGAACACAGGTTCCACACTGACTAACCTAATCATCTGGGCTCAGGTACGGTGTACAGCGCAGATGAAGTCTTGCTTGTCTTTCGTGTTTCACCACAGTAAAGGAGCTGAGAAAGCAAAGCCACTTTGGGTTTTAATTTCTGGGTGCAGTTTGACTTGCTGAGCATCCTGCTGTGGGACAAGTAAAGACACACACGCCGAGCTGTGCTGGGTGTTTCCTCATTAGCCAAGATGCTCCAGCCTCCATACAATCCACTTGAGAATGTTAAGCAGGATGGGGATAAAACAGGCTCAGTCAGGGCCACCGGGGACCTGTCTTCTTGCAGCTGATCCTAGGTTTTTTGCAGTTGTACAGACTAGAGGGGATTTTCCAGAACCTTTCACTGGTATTTCCTTTTTTTTTTTTTTTTTGGTTGTTGTTGTAATTTTTTTATCTCTTAAAAGAGTGGGAGAAACATTTTAAAATATAAAAAGGTGCTTACATAAATAGCTGGCTTATAAACCAACATTTCTTAGGTGCCACAGAGTGGCACCCAAGGCCCACTTGTAGCATAGAGACAGTGACGGTGGAAGGGGAAGGAGACTTGGGGGGGGCCTTTGCTGAAGCCCCTGCATTGGGTGTAAACAGAAAGAGGGCTTCCAGCAAGACAGTGGGCAGAGCAGAAGGGCGCTGTCCATGGTCCACATTCCTCAGACCTTTGGAGGATGGGCACATAAAACTTTCCTATCTTCCTGTTTTCTCCTTATTCCCACCCCAAAGATCCCGCTAGTGAGTTATCTGCAGAGAAGATCCAGCTCTGCTGTGTGGGTAGCTGATTCTGAATCCCAGCAAGTCTCTGGCTGAAGCCTTGACTTTGGCTGTCGACTACCTCAGCTGCGCGTCTGCAGTGACGATAAACGGCTCTTTCACTAGAGATGACAAAGTCAAAGAAAATCTCATTTTCTGAATACATCCTTAACTGACACACTAAAGCTTTTTAACTTATGTTTTTAACACTCTACAGATCAGGAGCAGCCAGCGCACCCCATAGTTCTCATACACGATTGCACAGAAGGCATGCTCACTGGACACCCCTATAATCTTCATCCCATCCATCGGCACCCTCCAAGCCACAGAGAATAAAATGTGCCATAGCTCCATCAAGGAGGATGGAAAGTTATTTAATGGTACGAGGGGCTCCCGGGATCTGGAGATGCACCAGGGAGCAGTTTGAATGCCATTACAGATGGACCTCTCTCCACTAGGAGATCTGGAAAGGCCACGGTGGAGCACGGCACCTCAGCCTCCCTGTTGATGGTGAGTGAAGGGTTCTCCCACCAGGTCCTGTTTCCTGTTGTTTTTCAACCAAGACCCACCACATTTTCAGGACTGCTCATCTTTGAGCCATAAGGAGATACAGAGCAAAGAGGAGAAGGAAGAAAGATGGGGAAGTAGGAAGAGAGAGGAAGAGGGAGCCTGCTAGTTCCAACTACTTCCGGCCCCTTTCCTACATCAGGGTTCTCAGAACTACACACCAAAGCTCATGCTTTCCAGCTCTTGGTTGGGTGCTCCCCCCTTAACTGGAGCTGGCCTTTTGACTCCCAAACACTATTATTCACGGCACAGGGGTCCCGAATCCACTCCTGGATCCCACACGAGGAAACTGATGAGAAACTTGAAGATGGATTCCAGCAGGAGAGGAGGGCTGGGCAAGAGAAGGAATGGAGGGGGTGGACAGGCGGGTGAGGGAGGGAACATCTACTAGTTCTGACAAGATTATTCATGTAATCACACCCTGTAGAGAATTAGAACTTGGGCACCGTATTTTTAAGTGCATTCCCACTCGAGGAGAGGGACGTGAACAGTAATCTGAAGATGGGTATGTCTGACTTGCGACCTCAGTCATTGAACCTGAAGCTTTTTGTTATTTTGGTTTTTGTAAACAACCAGTAATTAGAGATTCTTAGTGGAAGACACACTTACTTTGGAAAAGCCGGGACCAAATTATTGTTAAGCCTTGCAGTTGTAAGTTTTGCAAAGGCTGGTTTTGTGAGGACACTGATCCAAATGATGTTCCTCACTCGGCTTTTCTCATCGCCTCTGGGTATTGGTCCATGTCATAGTCTAGCCCCACCAGCAATTCCCTGGGCTTTGTGCTCACCTCCTTTTCTCTTGTTGTTCATGGGAAAGCAGATAGCATCCGTCCTGGGAAAATCCAGAAGTGCTCAGGAGACCTGGAGACACCACGGCCTTTTTCATTTGCAGCAGATGTCTTTTTTAAAAATTGATTTTATTGAGCTCTACAGTTTTCTCCGCTCCCCTCCCTGCCTCTCTCCTCCCCTTCAACCCTCTCCCATGGTCCCCATGCTCCCAATTTACTCAGGAGATCTTGTCTCTTTTTACTTTCAATGTAGATTAGATCCATGTCTATCTCTCTTAGAGCCCTCATTGCAGCGATTGTCTTTCTGTCCACCTTAAGTCCTTGGCAGATCTAACATCTTCCTTCCTGCATAGGCTCTACCCTTTCTTTAGATATCGGGGATCTAGAAAACATTAACTTCTCTAGTGAGGTTGTCTATAGGACTCAGCCCTGAGTTTATTATTAATTATTATTATTAATACTATTAATTAGTTATTATTAACATGTGCCCCTGGCTCCCACACACTGTAATCATCTCTGTAGACTTACTACATACAAAAGAATAGAAAGGGGGAGTAAACCAAGGTTTAGTCTGATTTTCAGTGAATTGCTCAGGCAAGAGTGCTGTATCAGAATATCATAGATGTGTGTTTTCTCACACTTTTGGAGTTTGGAATTGTAAGACAAGATATTGACAAGTTGCGTGTTTGTGGAGGGTTTTTTTCTGGAGTTGCAAATGGCCACATATGTATCCAGTGAGGAAGAGAGTTTTCTTGCCCTTGTTCTTGTGAGGGTACCCTCATGACCTAGCTGCTACCCACAGGGGTACCTCTAATGCAGTCACGTTGGAGATTTGCACTTTAACTTGAAATTAGGGGAAACACATTACTATAGCATTTAGTAAAGACACTCATCCTACCAAGAACTGTATGGAAAATTTATAATTTTGGTTGTCAAGGAGATTAGGATAACACTGATGTTTAGTAGAGATGTTAGGCATTCTGTGATACACAGCTTAATGGCATTTCTCCCAATGCGCTCTCTCTCTCTCTCTCTCTCTCTCTCTCTCTCTCTCTCTCTGTCTCTCTCTGTCTCTCACTGTCTCTGTCTCTGTCTCTGTCTCTCTCTCTCTCTCTCTGTGTGTGTGTGTGTGTGTGTGTAAAGTTAGCTTCCATGCTGTAATGAAATATCTGAGATATGTACTTTATAAAGAGAAAATGTTAGCTTTAGGTCCCATGCTCAGAGGCTTCCATCTAAAATTGAACTACTCCATTGCTTTGGGCCTCAGGTAGACATGTCAGATGGCAATGAGCGAGACATTATGCTTTGGGGCAAAACCAGTTACAAGTGAACCAGGGAGAAAAACAAATAGAGGAGGTCAATGGCCCATCCCCAGTGTCCTGAGACCTCACATCTAAAAGGACCCAGGAAACCAAGCCCTGAACAAATGGACTCTGGGCAAATGACCAAGACCAAAGATAACACTCCGAGCTCTGTGCAGCTTCTCCAAATGTGACGTTGGATAGCCACAGGGCTGTGCAGAACCAGCCAAGCCTACAACATGATCCTGCTGTGCTTAGAAAGGAAAAATGTATCTTATGTATGAGTTTTTCGGATTACGGAAACAGAAACATGCTTTTTTCCACAGCTTATTGAATTTAACATGATGTTCCCTCTGCATTTCTGCCTCTTACATTTATGGAGATTCTACGGGCCTGCGAGTCACATTATCTAGAGTGCTTGATCTCAACAACTACACTTCATAACACAGGTTTTATAATTCGTTATAAAATACACTATTTTCTTTTTTTTTATTTTTTTTAAATTTATTTATTTATTAAAGATTTCTGTCTCTTCCCAGCCACCGCCTCCCATTTCCCTCCCCCTCCCCTAATTAAGTCCCCCCCCCTCAGCCCGAAAAGCAATCAGGGTTCCCTGTCCTGTGGGAAGTCCAAGGAACCCCCCACCTCCATCCAGGTCTAGTAAGTTGAGCATCCAAACTGCCTAGGCTCCCACAAAGCCAGTACGTGCAGTAGGATCAGAAACCCAGTGCCATTGTTCTTGAGTTCTCAGTAGTCCTCATTGTCCGTTATGTTCAGAGAGTCCGGTTTTATCCCAGGCTTTTCCAGACCCAGGCCAGCTGGTCTTGGTGAGTTCCCAGTAGAACATCCCCATTGTCTCAGTGTGTGGGTGCACCCCTCATGGTCCTGAGTTCCTTGCTCGTGCTCTCTCTCCCTCTGCTCCTGATTTGGACCTTGAGAATTCAATCCTGTGCTCCAATGTGGGTCTCTGTCTCTGTCTCCTTTCATCGCTTGCTGAAGGTTAATATTCAGGAGGATGCCTATATGTTTTTCTTTGGGTTCTCCTTATTTAGCTTCTCTAGGATCACTAATTATAGGCTCAATGTCCTTGGTTTATGGCTAGAAACCAAATATGAGTGAGTACATCCCATGTTCCTCTTTTTGTGTCTGGCTTACCTCACTCAGGATAGTGTTTTCTATTTCCATCCATTTGTATGCAAAATTCAAGAAGTCCTTGTTTCTTACTGCTGAGTAATACTCTAATATGTATATATTCCATACTTTCTTCATCCATTCTTCCATTGAAGGGCATCTAGGTTGTTTCCAGGTTCTGGCTATGACAAATAATGCTGCTATGAACATAGTTGAACAAGTGCTTTTGTCATATGATAGGGCATCTCTTGGGTATATTCCCAAGAGTGGTATTGCTGGGTCCAGGGGTAGGTTGATCCCGAATTTCCTGAGAAACCGAAACACTGACTTCCATAGTGGTTGCACAAGATTGCATTCCCACCAGCAATGGATGAGGGTACCCCTTCCTCCACAGCCTCTCCAGCAAAGGTTATTGTTGGTGTTTTTGACTTTAGCCATTCTGACAGGTGTAAGATGATATCTCAAAGTTGTTTTGATTTGCATTTCCCTGGTTGCTAAGGAAGTTGAGCATGACCTTAAGTGTCTTTTGGCCATTTGAACTTCTTCTGTTGAGAATTCTCTGTTCAGATCAGTGCCCCATTTTTTAATTGGGGTAATTAGCATTTTAAAGTCTAGTTTCTTGAGTTCTCTATATATTTTGGAGATCAGACCTTTGTCTGTTGTGGGGTTGGTGAAGATCTTCTCCCAGTCAGTAGGTTGCCTTTGTGTCTTAGTGACAGTGTCCTTTGCTTTACAGAAGCTTCTCAGTTTCAGGAGGTCCCATTTATTCAGTGATGCCCTTAATGTCTGTGCTCCTGGGGTTATACATAGGAAGCGATCTCCTGTGACCATCTGTTGTAGGGTATTTCCCACTTTCTCTTCTATCCTTTTCAGTGTGTTCGGGCTGATATTGAGGTCTTTAATCCATTTGGACTTGAGTTTTGTACACGGAGAAAGATATGGGTCTATTTTCATTCTTCTACAGGTTGACATCCAGTTGTGCCAGCACCATTTGTTGAAGATGCTTTCTTTCTTCCATTGTATACTTTTAGCTCCTTTATCAAAAATGAGGTGTTCATAGGTTTGTGGGTTAAAATCCGGGTCTTCTATACGATTCCATTGGTCGACTTCTCTGTGTTTATGCCAGTACCACACTGTTTTCATTACTGTAGCTCTGTAATAGAGTTTGAAGTCAGGGATGGTAATGCCTCCAGAAGATCCTTTATTGTATAGGATTGTTTTGGCTATCCTGGGTTTTTTGTTTTTCCATATAAAGTTGATTATTGTCCTCTCCAGATCTGTGAAGAATTTTGATGGGATCTTTATGGGGATTGCATTGAATCTATAAATTGCCTTTGGTAGAATTGCCATTTTTACTATGTTGATCCTCCCAATCCAAGAGCAAGGGAGGTCCATCCATTTTTTGGTATCCTCTTCAATTTCTTTCTTCAATGCCTTAAAGTTCTTGTCAAATAGATCTTTCACTTCCTTGGTTAGATTTACCCCAAGATATTTTATGCTGTTTGTGGCTATCGTGAATGGTGAAGCTTCTCTGATTTCCCTCTCTGCTTCCCTATCCTTTGTGTATAAGAGGGCGACTGATTTTTTGGAGTTGATCTTGTATCCTGCCACATTACTAAAGCTGTTTATCAGCTGTAAAAGTTCTTTAGTGGAGTTTTGGGGGTCGCTTAAGTACACTATCATATCATCTGCGAATAACGAAAGTTTAACTTCTTCCTTTCCAATTCGAATCCCCTTGATCCCATTATGTTGTCTTATTGCTATTGCTAGAACTTCAAGCACTATATTGAAGAGGTATGGCGAGAGTGGACAGCCTTGTCGTGTTCCTGAGTTAAGCGGGATGGCTTTGAGTTTCTCTCCATTTAATTTGATGTTAGCTGTCGGCTTGCTGTATATAGCTTTTATTATATTTAGGTATGACCCTTGTATCCCTAATCTCTCCAAGACTTTTTAACATAAATGGATGTTGAATTTTGTCAAATGCTTTTTCAGCATCTAATGAGATGATCATATGGTTATTTTCTTTCAGTTTATTTATATGCTGGATTACATTGATAGATTTTGAACGAGCCCTGCATCTCAGGAATGAAGCCTACTTGATCATAATGGATAATTTTTCGGATGTGTTCTTGGATTCGGTTTGCCAGTATTTTGTTGAGGATTTTTGCGTCGATATTCATGAGTGAGATTGGCCTGTAGTTCTCTTTCCTGGTTGAGTCTTTGAGTGGTTTTGGTATCAGAGTAATTGTGGCTTCATAAAAGGAATTTGGTAATGACCCTTCTGTTTCTATATTGTGGAATACATTAAGGAGTATAGGTATTAGTTCTTCTTGGAAGTTCTGGTAGAATTCTGCATTGAAACCATCTGGTCCTGGGCTTTTTTTGGTAGGGAGGTTTTTGATAACAGCTTCTAATTCTTCGCGACCAACAGGTCTATTTAGATTGTTCACCTGGTCCTGGTGTAACTTTGGTATATGGTATTTATCTAAAAAAGTGTCCATTTCTTTTACATTTTCCAGTTTTGTGTTATACAGGCTTTTGTAATAAGATCTGATGATTCTCTGAATTTCCTCTGTCTGTGGTTATGTCCCCCTTTTCATTTCTGATCTTATTAATTTGCGTATTCTCTCTCTGCCGTTTGATTAGTTTGGATAGGGGTTTATCAATCTTGTTGATTTTCTCCAGGAACCAGCTTTTTGTTTCATTGATTCTTTGGATTGTTTTCTGTGTTTCTATTTTGTTGATTTCAGCCCTCAGTTTGATTATTTCCAGTCTTCTACTCCTCCTAGGTGAGTCTGCTTCTTTTTTTTTTCTAGAGCTTTCAGGTGGGCTGTTAAGTCCCCAATGTATGCATTCTCCGTTTTCTTTAAGTGGGCACTTAGTGCGATGAACTTTCCTCTTAGCACTGCTTTCATAGTGTCCCATAAGTTCGAGTATGTTGTTTCTTTATTTTCATTGAATTCAAGGAAGACTTTAATTTCTTTCTTTATTTCTTCCTTAATCCAGGTATGGTTGGTTCAGTAGTTGACTGTTCAGTTTCCATGAGTTTGTAGGCTTTCTGGGGGTAGCATTGTTGTTGAATTCTAACTTTAATCCATGGTGATCTGATAAGACGCAGGTGGTTACTAATATTTTTTTGTAACTGTGTAAATTAGCTTTGCTACCGAGTATGTGGTCAATTTTCGAGAAGGTTCCATGAGCTGCAGAGAAGAAGGTATATTCTTTCCTCTTTGGGTGGAATAATCTATAGATGTCTGTTAAGTCCATTTGCTTCATTACCTCCATTAATTCTCTAATTTCTCTGTTAGGTTTCTGTTTGATTGACCTGTCCATTGGTGAGAGAGGAGTGTTGAAGTCTCCTACTATTAGTGTGTGTGGTTTGATGGCTGCCTTGAGTTTTAGTAATGTTTCTTTTACATACCTGGGCGCTTTTATATTAGGGGCGTAGATATTCAGGATTGAGACTTCATCCTGATGAATTGTTCCTGTTATGAGTATAAAATGTCCCTCTCCATCTCTTCTGATTGATTTAAGTTTGAAGTCAACTTTGTTAGAAATTAGTATGGCCACACCTGCTTGTTTCTTAGGTCCATTTGCTTGATAAGCCTTTCCCAGCCCTTTACTCTGAGTAGGTGCCTGTCTTTGTGGTTGAGGTGTGTTTCTTGTAGACAGCAGAATGTTGTATCCTGTTTTTGTATCCAATCTCTTAGCCTGTGCCTTTTTATAGGTGAGTTGAGCCCATTGACATTAAGTGATATTAATGACCAGTGGTTGTTAACTCCGGTCACTTTTTTTATAGTAGGGTTTGTGTGTTTCCCTTCTTTGAGTTGTGCTGGTGAAAGGTCTCTAGATGACTGAGTTATTGTGGGCATTGTTGGGCTCCTTGGTTAGTGATTTTCCTTCTATTATTTTCTGTAAGGCTGGATTTGTGGCTAGGTATTGTTTAAATTTGTTTTTATCCTGGAAAATTTTGTTTTCTCCATTTATAGTGAACGAAAGCTTGGCTGGATATAGTAGTCTGGGCTTGCATCCATGATCTCTTAGTTTTTGCAGTACATCTATCCAGGACCTTCTAGCTTTCATGGTTTCCATAGAGAAGTCAGGTGTAAGTCTGATAGGTTTACCTTTATAAGTAACTTGGCCTTTTTCCTTTGCGGCTCTTAATATTCTTTCTTTATTCTGTATATTTTGTGTTTTGATTATTATATGGCGAGGGGATTTTTTTTTTTTGATCCAGCCTATTTGGTGTTCTGTATGCTTCTTGAACCTTCATAGGTACCTCTTTCTTCAGGTTGGGAAAGTTTTCTTCTATAATTTTATTAAGTATATTTTCTGTACCGTTGAGCTGCACTTCTTCTCCTTCTTCTACTCCAATTATTCTTAGATTTGGTCTTTTTATTGTGTCCCAAATTTCCTGAATGTTTTGTGATGAGAATTTGTTGGTTTTGCTGTTTTCTTTGATCAGTGTGTTTATTTTCTCTATGGTATCTTCAGTGTCTGATATTCTCTCCTCTATCTCTTGTAATCTGTTGTTAGTACTTGTCTCTGTCATTCCTGTTTGTTTACCCAGATTTTCCATCTCCATTCTTCCCTCAGTTTGTGCTTTCTTCATTGCTTCCATTTCATTCTTCATGTCTTGAACCACTTCCCTAACCTGTTTGATTGCTTTTTCTTGTTTCTCTTGGTTTTCTTGTGTGTCTTTGAGCGATTTATTCATTTCCTCTACCTTTTTGTTTGTAATCTCTAATTGTTTATGGCAGTTTTTCACCTCCTGTTTAAGGACCTCTATTATTTTATATAGTTCACCTTTGAGTCGATTTCTTCTATTTCTTCAGGAGTAAGGTGTACAATTCTTCTTATTTCGGGATCCCTGGGTTCTGGTGGTGTCATGTTGCCTTTCAGGTTGTTGGAGGAATTCTTGCATTGGCGCCTTCCCATCTCTTCCTTCAAATGGACCCAAGAGAGGCCTGGTGTCTTGGTCCAGTCTTTGCTGTGATTGACTCTCTGGGTATATCTCTTCAGTGTAGAAGCAGGAACCGTTCCCGTCCCGATGGGATTCCTCAGCAACTAAACAGGGCCGCCAGTAGCCCAATGATCCAGGGCCAACAGGATGAATGGAGCAAGGGGGGGGGGGGGTATCCAGGAGCGCACAGGAAGCCTGGCGCAGGAGCTGAAGGTGCCTGGGCTCCCTTACAGGGGACCCTGAGGCCTGCCCGGTAGGCAGGCACTCACCACTCTGGGTGGGTAGCCTTAGTTTAGGAGCTTAAAACTGTACTTGAGCACTGGTCCTAGCATACAGCAGGGCAGGGTTGGGGAGGGGTGCTGGGGGGGCTGGGTCGTGCGAAAGAAAGACAGCCCTGCAGAAGGAGCTGGGGGCTGGTTCATTATTTTAACTAGCAAAGTTCTCCAGGTTTATTCCTATTGTAACATAAGTCAAAATTCATTTCTGTCTGGGAGTGAATGGACGTCCAGTGTATGAATACAATATATGTCATTTATCTGCTCACCTTACAATAAAACTTAGATTTATCTCCACATTTTGGGAAGTGTGAACAAGGCTACCGTGAACAGATGTGCACAAATATCTAACTATTTGAAAAATGGCTTTTATTTATTTGGGGTATTTTATTGTAATATTTGCATAAATGGGATTTCTGAATTATATGGTAACTTTATATTTAATTTCTGAGGTTCAGAATGATTTTTAAATGAGTAAAAATAAACACAAGGATTGTACAGGAAATTAAGTACATGGAAATACTTATTAAAATATTAAACATGAATATATATTACAGTGATATGTACTCCTTACTAATGCACTAAAGCAAAAATATATTAGAAATGGAGGCCAATTAAAGTTATTTTTATCTTTCAAAAGAGTCATTCAAAGGAAGGCTTTATTGGTAAGTTTGGATACGAAAGTCACTGTCAAGCAGTCCTTGGTAGGAAAGTGGAGTATCCAGCTGACGTCCAGCAAGTTTGACTTTTTTAAACTTTGGCTTGTTAACTTGCTTGACTTTATTAGTTATGTGCTCAAAATCCCAATTTTATGAAGTACCCCTCCCAACTGAGGGGCTCTTGGCAACTGTTGTCTGCTGGAGGAAGGAAAGTCAGTTAGGGATGTGACCCTTGAGAGGCTGCCCATGCTCCCGCAGATGGGTCTCACACCCACGCACGGAGTGAACTACCCAGTGGATAAAAAAGAGATCCCAGTAATTTGAGAGAAAAATGTGGGGGGAGCAGAGCAATGGGAGAACGGGAGGGGTGGGAGAGGGACAGATTTGATCAAAACACATTATATGCATTTGTGAAATTCTTAAACGAAAACAATAAAAATGAGAATCCCAATTTCCAAAGAATTCTTCTTACAGTGGAAAATGCACCTCAGTGTTTGCTGCATGGTGAGGCCAGGAGAGGATCCTTGGGAGAGGCTGGAGTTGTCACCACTGCCCTTAGAGGAGACTGCTTTTGTTCTCAGATCAACAAGGTCAGTATATTTAAAAACAGTAGCAGCGGGGACTGGAGAAATGACTCATCAGTTGGGAGTACTTGATGATCTTGTGGAGAACCCATGTTCAGTTCCCAGCATCCTCATGATGGCTCACAACCGTCCATAATTCCTGTTTCAAGGTAGCCAGGACGCTCTTCTGACCTCTGTGGGCACTGCACACATACAGTGCATAGACAGACAGACAGATAAAATACTTATAAAATAAAACAACAGAAAAACAGTTCTATCAGGAAGGGAATAAGGCAGATCTATGATTAAGTCTGATGCCGTGAAGGTGGGAGTGGAGCTTTGAAAGGCTCTGAAATGTTTTCCCACATCTGCAATTTCTCTACTCAAAAATACATGAATGGAGAAGCTTCCATTTCAATTCCAAATTGGAAATACTTTTACTTCTATGTTGGACAGTGCATGGACACTCTATTCTCTGCTTCCATCTTGGCTGCTAACCAAGAGAGTTTGTTCCTTTCCCAGATGTGCCCATCGAGTGATTTTTAGAACCCTTGGTTAAAAACTAACCTCAATTGTGCACTTTGGTCCCTTTGTCAGGTAGGCTGATGTACAATCAGAAGCCCTTATTTCAGAGTTCTTGGGGAATATGATTTCTTTACTTTCACAAACACAACACTTCAGCCATGCCTCTCAGACTCACTCTTGCAAATGAACCGACATTTCCCTCAAAGGGATCATAAGGACTTTCATCTGGCCCTACATACATCTGTGGCGTGTATTCCCAAACACAATTATGCTCATCACTGCTCCAAAAAAATTGACATGAGCAACCACACTTGTTGATTGAACACATGATCCCTCCTCTCCAGGTGCGCTTGTGTGATTAGTTGGCCAGCTCCCTGGAGACTTTTATACCCTTTAAGCCATCTGGTCAAGAAAAAAGAAGGTACCCGATATCCTGATTGGAGACTCAGCCGCTTGCGCTGACTTTGACTTTTTCCTAGTTATAATTATTTGTTGACAGATGTGTCTCTAAATCCACAAAAGTGCAGACCAAACAAAGTTAAACAGCTCATGGCTGAGATAATTGCTCAAGTGCTCTCCTGTAAGTTAATGTATGAGTGCTGACAGATTGCTCCAAGAGCACAGAGCATGCCCAGTGCCCTGCAGTGCAAGAGAAATGAAGAGCGATTTCACGTTTGCATTCTCCTTGCACGCCTTTCTCGTGTGCTTCCTGGGCTATGAAGCAGTCACGTGAATGTGCAATATATGACAAAAATGCTATACATATGTTGTTATGTGTATTTCACAGTAGCTTTTTGAAGGAGGGCTGGAGAGATGGCTTGCTGGTGAAGAACATTTGATGCTCTGGCAGAGAACGGGGTCATTTCCCAGCACCCACATTGGGTGGTCCACAACCATCTGTATATCCAGTTCTGGGGATCTGGTACTGTTTTCTGGCCTCTGTAGGAACCTGCACATGTATGGTACATTCAAATATGCAAACATACACGTAATTTTTTTGATTAAAACTTTAAAAAAAATTGAAGAAAACCATGAAAGCTACCCAAAACACAACCAAGCGACTCTCTGTGTGACAGCAGCTGAATCTTAGCGATGACTAAGATTCTCAACTCTTCTTGTAAACCGAACGTGTACCCAATTACAATTTTGGATATACTTAAAAGTTTTCTGTGTTTTATTTGCATGTTATGTAAATCTAATTAACATAAAATGTATGATCCTAGTGTCATTGAACAATGGGAACATGATGTGAGAAATGCACTGTCAAGCAGTTTCATCACGATGCGATGATCACAGTGGGCTGTAGGAGCTTAGAGAACCTCGCGCAAACACAGGATGATGCCTTTGGGTGCAGCCGAGACCTGGCAAACAGGAGACTCACATGGCTGCTGCTGCCACCGAGACACTCCTTCGCAGGAAACTCTAATAGATAGAAAGTGCTCACACTAACCATAAGACGTGTGACACAGCAAAGCGGGTTGTTTCCTATCATGCTTCCTCGGCTGTACTGTCCATAACCACACTGCTTTATGTTTGATGTGACTGACAGTACAGTGAGCTTATTGATGACACCATCGCCACAAACATGAGTGATGAGCTGTGTCACAAAGACCATCACTCAGACTCTGCCAACTTGAGATGGGACTTAAACATCTCAAGCTGATGGGGGGGTTCTCAGTTCCACTATACTGTAAAGGACCGTTGTTACATACGTTATCAAGCCACACATCAGTATTTGTCCCTGTGCATATTAAACCACTTGAAACTCCAAACTTTCAAACAGAATCAATATGACTTATTTAAGTTTATTATTTATACTTACAGATCGAATTGAAGTTGAAACATCCACAACAAAGAAGGCTAATGAATCCTGTAGGTGTGTTTGCACTTATATTGTCTTTATAGAATATCTTTTATCCATTCCTTGACAATTTCATGCATGTATATAATGGGTCTTTAGTCACCTCAAATTCCCCACTTCCGCTCCCAACAGACAACCCCAATATGTCCAGCTTCCCCTTCCATGTCTTCTCCTTTTGGGGAGAGAACCCCACTGAGTTCAGTTCCTATTGCCTGCATCTAATTCATACTGACTGCTGGCGTGTTGAATGTTAACTGATCTTGGCTTAACTTTGTGCGGGTCTTCTGCAGGTAACCATAGCTGTGGTGAGCTCAGGAGTGTAATGGCCATGCTGTGTCCAGAAGCCAGCATTTCAGCACCCCTCTCAATGGCTCACATTCCTTCTGCCCCTCTTAAGGGATGGTACCTGAGCCTTGCGCTTGTATTGTTGATGTGACAGGATGAAAGAACACAAAAGTCGCATTTTTCCCAAACAGAGGGTCTCATCAACTGAAGCACAGACAGAACAAGGTGACTTTCCATTTCCCATGCTCAGAATGCTCCTAAACAAGACATTTGGGGTGGAGGGATGATAGAGTGAGCAAATGTCAACTCTATCAAATAGTTGGAATCTTCCCAAACTTTGAATTTCCTGACGTTCTTGACAGATACACCCTTCAAAGTTGCTGAACACTACAAATGTCACCCGATTGAAGAGACTCAAACAAACCGACATGTTACGAAGAGTTGAGCTGGTTTGTGGCAGGCAATTAAGAAAAACCTAGAAACTCATTTTCTCCTAATGACATGTTCTGGGGTAGTCAAGATTGTATGTGACATTCTGAAGCAAGTCATCAAATGCTTGACAGCTTTTGAGTTCCTCTCAGTGTGCAACTGGTTGAAAAATGCAGATGACTTTTTATGTAACCATCTCCTTTTCTTAAAAAGCCACTATTTGCATGCTAATGCCGTCAGAGGAAAAACTCTTTATTTTGTGAGCTCCTTTTGAAATGAAGATTGGCAATGTTCTGGGAATGGTTAGAAAGAAAGAAAATGGAAAAAAAAAGAAAAAAGAAAACTCTTTTGCCAAACAGGTTTCACTGAAGGAAAGCTTCGTACACTACACAGATGGGTCCTGTGATGTTTGGAGGATGACTAGGAGGTTTGCTCCTTTGAAACATAAGAAAGGATGTTTAGTGTCAAGCATGAACATGTCAAGACTCTTCCAATATCACTCAAAGAAACTTCGTAGGCAGCCATGACGTCATGAACACATCAGAGCAGACTGCAATTTTTTTTGCTACAAACAGCGAACACTGAATCGTAAACCTCATGGTAGGAGAGACTGCCCACAGAGAGCCGGATGGCAACCGTGGTAGGGCTGAAATGGTAGGATTGTCCAGTGGTGACACAGTGCCATTAGGGTCTTGACTCAGCGGCAGCCACTAGAATTAGTCCCCAGCTGATCCCCTACTCTGGCTTGCTTCTTCAAGAGCACCCATTTGTGGGGCTGGGGAGCTCACTCATTTGGCAAAGTGCATCGTGTGCAGGCATGAAGAATTGAGTTCAGTCCCCAGAAGTGTGGAGGTGGCACATGCTTGTAATCCCAGGGTAGAGAGGCAGAGGTGGGAGCTTCCTGTGTCTCAGCGAGCTTCAAGTTCAGTGAGAGATCCTGACTTTTAAAAGAACCGACTGCTGAGAGAGAGAAATTAGTCTTCCCCGGGGATGAACTCCCCAATTGGTTATCCAGTACCAACTAGTCGGTCAGTCCTGAAATCAGATGCTCACAAGCAGCACTTAACAGACTCAAAAGGTCATATTTCTATATTTTCCATTTATTTGTCTACGTATATACAAATATATCAGTAATAACTAGAAAAGTGGTCATGAATTTGAGGAGGGTATGGGAGAGAGGGGGGAAATGATGCAATCATATATTAATTACAAATAAAATAAATTTTAAAGGTGTTTGGAACCTGAGGAACAATACTACAGGTTGTACGCACACACACACACACACACACACACACACACACACGGGATATGGGGTGGAGGTGGCTACCCATTTGTCACCCACTTACAGTCCTCAGATGAGGCCAAAGCCACTCCAGATACCGCATACCAAGACTAAAGCTGTCTTAGCTTCTACTGCTTTTCTAATAGAACTGGTTTTAACTGGTTTACAAAGTAGTAGATTGCCATCTGACTTTTTCATACCTCCTGCATATCTGCCTTCAGCTGTCCCCATCTTTCTGAAAACTGGTTGAGCCCTTTCCACCCCTCCCGCCCCCTGCCGGTATTGCCCCTGAATACTTTCATAGCAGCTCTCATGAGCAAACACATTTGCAGAATCTTTGAGAACTCTAACCTACCCACGGTTTGTGAGGCTGGGGCGGAATACTGCTCCTGCTGGAACCTGCCGAAACCTGCCGGAAGCACCGAACACCTGACTGAAGAGCCCGTAGAGGGTTTGAGATCTTCAGAACCAGCCATTTGCTTACTTTCCCATCGTCTTTCCGAGCTTTTGATCTCCTCTTTGATATTCCACAGGGACACTGCTTTTGAGTTTTGATGATTTTTCTAAACACCAATTGTGTCACAGTTTGTAAATCCAGGCACTTCCCCTCTCTTCACATCTTCCAAATTGTGTTTTCACCTTTCCTTTCATTCTAGAACACCCACTATTCAGATATGAGGACTTCCTATGCCAACCTTGTCTTACATTGTCCTATTTCCGTATTTTTCTAACTTTGCTTTTTCTTCTGTTTATAGCTGTGTCTCTTCAAATCCATTGCCAATCATCTTTTCAAGTTCTTTCCTCTTCCCGTGTCATGTTTCTGTTGTCATCATGGAAAATCTTTCTTTCTGAAGATCTATCATTTATCTCTTTGTCTGTCTACCTATTACTTATCATCTATATCTATCATCTAACCATTATCTACTACTCAGTCAGTTATCATTTACCTTATCAGTCTGTCTATCAATCCAATCATTTATTATCTATCCTTAAATTGTCTATCATTTATCTATCTACCATCTACCTATTATCTATCAACCAGTTAACTATCTTTTAATCTATCTATCTATCTATCTATCATCTATGTATCCATCATTTGTTATCTATCAATCTGTCATTTATAAATAATCAGCCAATCATCTATCATTTACCTCAAAAACCTAGCCATCATCTACTTACAGTATCCAATATTTGTTTTATGGATTCAGTGTCATTTCTTGTATCTTTGACTATATTAATAGTTACTTTGCAGCCCCATCTATTTATATACTTACTAATTCTAAGTTGACATTTTTTCTGATATATTTTTATCCCTAACATTCTTATCGGGGCCTTTCCTCAAAATCCTAGTAATGAATTGCAGACACTATATAAAATGAAAAAAAAAAAACATGTCAAAGCTTCACTGCTGAAGATGTGAGGTCTTCTCTGTGAGGCAGCCTGGCTCAGCCTTTCCTTGTGGGATTCTTGCTGTTGCTCACCTTAAGTTTCATTTTGTAGCCTTTAGTTTTGTCTGCCAGACCTGGGTCAGGTTTTCCAGAAGACAGTCTTGTAACGTCCCACCTGGTGGAACAGCCTTAACTTCCAGTGTTCTGAAAACTGACTTGAGCAAAAGAGCTGGGCCTCAATCCTCCCAACATCTGGCTGTGCTCTGCCTCCCGCTGCCTACTGCACTGTCTCCCAGAAGGCTCTTTTTGAAGAATAAATCTCCAGTTTTCTGATGGAGTGTAGAAGGTTCTAAGCGATCCTGAAATAGACTTCCAAACGATTCTCCTAATTTGGAATACTGCTCACACTGCCGAGGACGTGGTGTCCCGAGAGAAAGGGATTTTGCAGCACACACTGGTCGGTCCCCACGTCTCTTGTTAACTTGGCACTCAGTGTTGTCAAGTCCAATTAGTCGATCAGCTTTTCTTTCGCTGCTCTCCAGCTTCTAAAATGCTGTCCTAATGGTTTCCTCATCTACCCTTGCTCATTGTGTATGCTTATCCCATTCATCACAAATAAAATCCTCTTGTCATTTTCTATTTTTGAAGGGTGCACAAACAAAGATTCTAGCTCAATTATGAAATCTTTCACCAGTATCTCCATCAATTTCTAAAGATAGAAATTTCTTGTCTTATTTCCCATCACCAAATAAAGTCTTTTTACAATTCTGAAGGAGAGAGAATTTTTTCTTTAAAATTTATGCCAAATTAGTTAAGATTTTTGTTGTTGTTGTTTAAAAGTTTTGCTGATTCTTCTAAGGCATTTTCTGGGTTTTTAAGTTCTTGTTATCTCAGTTCAAGTATGCATGTTCAAAAATTGATCAGAATCAGGAATCATTCCATCCCATGTGGTTTTAATGATTGTGGGTGGTTTGAAAGTCATGCTGGCCCTATCTATATATTTTCCTATTTGAGAGAGTTAAGCTCAGTTGTGGTTAAAACGCCAACCATGTAAGCAATTCCCCGAGATGATGATGGCAGTGCGAAGAGCTGAGTTTGCGATGAGGCATGGAAGACCTGTCAATCAACGAGACACCATTTACTCTTCTTAACCAGAGGATGTGATGGATACGAGAGAAAATGGAAAGAAGCTATATTTGAATGCCAGTGCATCATGTTTTGTTATATAAGGTCATTTTCATTCAGGCATATAATGTACCTTGAACATATTTCCTCAGTGCCCTGCCGCCTTCCCCTCCCGTCCCTCCCTGCCATCATCCTCCCTCCCCTTCTATTCTCCCCCTCCTCTCTCTCATTCCTCTCCTTCCCGTTAGTTCCCCCTTTCCTCTATACCAGTTGCTTCTATTTTCATGTCATCTGTTCATGTGTGATTTTACACTTTTATAAAGCCTAGGTCCCACAAGTGAGAGAAAACATGATATTTATCTTCCTGAAACTGCTTAATTTACTTAGGATTATCTCCAGTTGCATCTGTCTTTCTCAAAATGACATAACTTCACCAAAAAAAAAAGATTATTTTTACATTCCTTCTTTGGTGTTTTCATGCACTGTTCCATGGTTCTGTTTTTTTTTTTATCCATTTAAAAGATCAGAAAACTTATGGAATTAGCTCTTGAACTGCTAAATTGGCACAGTTATTCCCCTTTGTTTTGGAGCACTGCACTTCATATTCTTTTGTGAACTATTACTTACATCAATCAGGTGATGAGCAGTGATCTGCTCAGTATGGGCACAGCCAGAACAGAGTGGCCTTGCAAATCCTTTGCTCTTGGCTGCAGAGCTGAAATGCATGGCCATTTTGTATACAGAGGGAGAATTCTTGGGAGATTTTCTGGCAAATAGACTGGCTTCCATCCATTGAGCCAATCTTCAAATGAGTATTCAAATTCAAAGGAATTGTGAGCCTCACATTTCACATTATCGACAGGGTTGGGATCTTTGCTGAATGTGTCTCTTTGAGGACCATTGCAAATTCATCTTCTGAGACGCTCACTCTTTTCTTAGAATGTCACATTGGAAAAGCAGCATTAGGAAACAGAAAAGTAAAGGCTGATCCAATCACAAAAATTAATGGTCGGTGGCTCCAAAATAAGCTTTAAACTCAAAGAGCCTGCCAGGGATGAATCTGTGAGTACCACCCCCTCCCATGTAAAAAAGAATGTAGCTAAGATTGCACTTCACCTGATGCCCCAGATGTTGGAAGGAGGCTGCTAGTTAGTTCCCGTTCATTTAGCCCTGAAATAATCACACAGAAACTGTATTAATTAAAACACTGCTTGACCCATTGGCTCTAGCTTCTTATTTGCTAACTCTTACATCTTAATTTAACCCATCTCCATTAATCTGTGCATCACCATGAGGTTGGGGCCTACCAGCAAAGTTTCAGCACATCTGTCCCTGGCAAGGGCTCCATGGCTTCTCTTTGACTCCACCTCCTTTCTCCCAGCATTCAGTTTAGTTTTCCCCACCTAGCTCTGTTCCCCTATAGCTCTGCCTTAGGCCCAAAGCACTTCCTTTATTAACCAATGATATTCACAGCACACAGAGGGGAATCCCACATCACCCAGAGGGAACACAAAGTAGTTTAAAGACCTCCCAATCATTTAAAGGCAAAACTTTAAATCTCTGTAAGTAGTCTAATAAACATCTTACTTTTTATGAAATCAAAGCACAGGATTTCTCTATCAAGGAAAAAAAACAAATCACCATGGAAAAGATTAATATATTTGATTACTTTAAAATTAAAATAAAAGCAGTGGAGCATAATGAAAATAATTCTTATATTTTTATCACTGTCTCTACATAATGAGTAGTTACAATCACACCATCTTCTGAAAGTGTTTTATAAAACACATCTCTTTAAATAGAATTGCTGCTAAAGAGTTCACACTCCTCAGTATCTGATGGTTCTCTTAACCTTCATTAATATATGTTTGCATTAACATTAATGAAAGTGTTTTCCTTCATCTTCTTCCCAGTGTTGACTATTAAGACTAATTATCCCATCCATAGCATTAACTCATTTCTAGTCTTTGCTGTTTCAAGACATACTGCACTAAATTAATTACTTCTATGTTTGCTGTGCCCAAACGCTTGACAAAAGGCAACTAAAGGGAAGAAAGGCTGAGTTTATTCATGACTTGATGGTTTAGCCCATCATGGTGAAGAAGGCCTGGCGGCAGGAGTGCTAGGCGGATGGTCACACTGCTGTAGTAGGGAAGCAGAGAGAGAATGATGATGCTATACTGACCTCTTTTCCTGTTTGGTTTAATCCAAGACACCATCCCATGAGCTTCCACTGTTTGAGGTGGGTCTTTCCTCCTCAGCTAAGCTTTCTGGAAACACCCTTATCAACATACCCAGAGATGTGTCTCCTAGTGATCCCAGACCCAGTCAAGTTGACAATGGACATGAGTCATCCCAACGTTGACTACATAATATGTGGTGGATTGAAACAGTCAAAAACCACAGGCAGAGCACAAGGAGTCAATTCACAGATAAGTAATGGTGCCAATGTGAACAACTATATCCACATAAAACCTAAGAGAGCTTGGGAAGTAATTCTAGACATAAAAAGAACAGACTTAAACATGGCTTATTGGTAGCAGCATTTTCTCAGGTGGGCTCTGTTTGCTAGAGACAAGTGTATCTCATTTAAGAGAGATTTCCTGACTCAGCTTTTGCAAAAACCTTTCAGCTCTCTTAAGAGGCCTCACCACAAAACACTTAAATGGTGTTGATGAATAGCTGACAGCATGCTTTGTGGTGGTAGCAGGGACCTTGAAACTCAATAGAGTTATAGCAATAAAAATGGCTCCAGCTGGTACCTATGCCATGAGACTAGACTCTCAGAAAACTAAGGAATGGGGTGGATCCAGCTCTCAAAGCCATGGCTTTAATCCTAGCCATATCACTTAACAAATTAAAGACTCATGTGGTCAGAAAAAGAAAGATAAACAGTAAAGATAGATTCAGGCAAAGAAAACCTCCAAATGGTTTAGAGTATGTTTAAAAATATATGTAGGCTTGGGACAGATAAAGAAAAAGGATAAATTCCTTAAAAGAAACAAAGAAAGAAAGAAACAAACAAACAAACAAACAGACAAACAAACAAAGAAAGTAGTTGGGTATGGTGGCACACACCTTTAATCCCAGCACTAGGGAGCCAGAGGCAGGCAGATCTCTGTGAGTTCAAGGACAGCCTGGTCTACAAAGTGATTTCCAGGATAGCCAAAGATACACAAAGAAACCCTGTCTCAAAAAAACCCAAAAATTAAAAAGAAAAATAAAAAATAGAATTTAAAATAAAGCCACCTAAAGAAGGAAAATATACAGTGAACCTGGATACTGTATGTTATTGTGTTGTCTTTGAATTGCTTGAATGCTGACAAAAGAGCAACAGCTGCTAAAAAATATTTGATTATAAATGCTACTGGATTAATCCAATATATGTATTTTGAAAATTACTTTGGCGAAGAGGTTTTTCTTTTGTTTCCACAGAAAATGAGTAGCTGTGGATTCATTCTGGGTTAAGAAAAGTCAGGTTTGATCAAGAAGGACCCCCTGAAAAATCTCTGATAGGAGCAGATGGCCCAGATGATCCAATATAGCAGAGGACCTCTGTTGGAGTTTCCTCTGAGTTCTATATCCAGAAAAGACTTAAAATTGCTGGCTAAAATGACCAAGCCTCACAAAATATTCCAGTCAGGACTTGGCCATAATCCTAAATTTTCTTTAGGTCTCTATAAGATTATCGGCACCTCCAATCAGCATGAAATAGCCTAGAAAACTACGCCCACATTTCCAAAAACTGGATTATGGATGTTAGTCTTTGTTTAGAATATTGGTTACAAGTTGTTATGGATAATGGTCAGGAAAAAACTAAACAAAGCAGATTCAATTCAGAGTTATTGTTTTGAAAAAAGGGGGGAGTGCTGTGGGATAATGGTCTTGTACCTTGTAAAGATTTATCAGTTGTACTGGTTTAATAAAATGCTGATTGGCCAGTAGCCAGGCAGGGAGTATAGGCAGGGCAACCAGAATGGGAGAATTCTTAGAAGAGGAAAGGCTGAGTCTGTAGTCTACAGTCATCACCCAGACACAGAGGAGGCAAGATGAGAATGCATTGCTGATAAAAAGTACCAAGCCATGTGGCTAACACAGACAAAAATTAAGGTTAATGTAGGATGTAAGAGTTCATAAGAAGCCTGAACTATTAAAACAACCAGTTTATAACTAATGTAGGCTTCTGTGTGTTTCTTTGGGACTGAATGTCTGCAGGACCGGGCATGAAGATGTCCAGTCTCACTAATAGATGATATTACTGTAACAGTTTCCATTAATCAGATTGGTAGAAATAAAAATCTGTGGTCATGTATAATATTGGTATGTTAGGAAGAAAAGGCCATGCTCCTGAACTGTGGGGAGAAGGACAGGGATTATTTCTTCCTTTCTTTTCTTTTTTTTTTTTTTTTGTTCAATCAAATTTGACCCTTGGAATTCCCATCCATGTGTACACAATGCATTCTGATTCCTCTTGCTCTTTCCCTCCCTTATTTCATCTTTATTATTCTCCTCTCTTCCCTGCAAACCTCCTTCCCATATCCAGGTGTTTTCATCTTGATTTGAGACTACTGGTTTTAACCAGGGCCACCTACATGAATATTGTTTCTTTCGACATAGATGTGAAAGTAAGTAAAGCTGTGTTTTAAGTCAGTAACTTTATTTCGAAGTCATTTGATTGAAAGTCTTACATAGTTCTGTAGTCTAGAGGGAAGATTTCAAAGTCCAGAAATACAATCAGGCTACAGCAAAAAGCGAAGAGGTTAAGATATGCTCCTACTCTATGCTACACTCTGAATGAACCTTGGAGGAATAATGATGACACAGACAGAAAGATCCTGTGTGTCACAGAGCCTAAAACTAAATGGTGGCGTTGGGGGCTTGAGAGTTAGGTTTGTAAGCAGATAGGCAAGCGCTAGCTAGCTAAATGAGAGTGTACGAGATGTGACAGGTAAAAACCAGGAGAATGGGGACACATGGCCCTTTGGAAGGAGTCAAGAGCAAAGACACCTTCATTGAGCCATTTCCCCTCTCATTAGCAAAGGATGTACTATTTTTGTAGATGACATTTATAACGCTGCTTGGTAATCATAATTATACCCCAGAAGTTTAGCTGTGATCCTAAATGCATTAAATTCACATGAGCAGCCCTCCTTATCCCGACATTTACATTTCTGATGGCTTGATTTTGAATCGTGTATTGATTGTCAGTGTCTTCCTATGATCTTAATTTCTGACAGATTTGTAAGGGCTCAACTTCCTAAATTTTTCTTCAGAGGACGCTAGTTTGTTGGCAGACTCCCTAGCCCGGTGACATCTTAGAGTATCACTGTACCCGAACCATTCAGCTGTCCCAGGGTTTCCTGCTTTCAGTATGGTCTGTTGCTCAGCCTTGATTATTTTCATTGCCTAAGCATGGATTACGCTTTCCTACCAGATGTGTGTCAGACTCCCTCCCTCATCCTCGTGATCTAGAAGCATGGCCAAGACATGAATCAGTCTATAGTCTATATGTTTGGGTTTTACATGGGACACAGCAGATCCCTTCAGTACTGAGATTTGAGTGAAGCCACCTAAAATCTTTTCAGTCATTGATTTCACCCCTGAAAATGTGGCTTATTTTGCATAGGTTTTCTTTCTCTCTGTTTCTTTTCTTATCCATGCCAGCTCAGTTCTTTGCTGTCTCTGTGGGCTTGCAATACCTCCAGGGGTTGACAGCATCCCTCCCTTTACTCTGGCCCCCGTGGGGCTGTGTTTCTTTAATTCCTTTAAAATCGTACACATGGAGATTTATTTTTGATTTGGGGAGAATTTTGTTGTCTTGCTTTTCTTTAGCACTTAGAAAACTGTATATTATTATTTTTATATCTTTTAGTGCTTTCTTTTTTAAAAAAATCTTTAATTTATTTAATTATGAGAGTTTATAAATGAGTGCACTTTAAAATTCTGACCCCCAAATCCATCTGTTTCCCTTTTTGTATTTCATGACCAAACAAACAGACAGACTGCGGCTAGTTAGCCCTGATTTGGGGCATGCTGTGCACTCTGCTGACTTTCAAGTACTTTGACTCTCTCTCAGTGCAGGAGGCAGGTCTGTGCCTGTGAAATTTATGCTGACAGCAGAGAAAGTCGAGAAAGTATTTGGGTGTGTATGCACTGTAATATATGACATAGGGAACTTTGTGTGTATGTCTTGTAATATGAAGAACTTAGGTAACATGAAGAACTTAGGTGTGTATGTCCTGCAATAAATGACACAGAGAACTTAGTGTGTATATCCTGTAATATATGACATGAGGAACTTAGTGTGTATATACTGTAATATATGAACAGGGAACTTAGGTATGTATTGCTGTAATGTATAACATGAGAAACTAAGGCATGAATGTGCTGTAATATATAACATGTGGAACTTAGGTGTGTATATCTTGTAATGTATCATACAAGGAACTTAGGTGTGTATATGCTCTAATGTATGACATGAGATACTAAGGCATGCATGTGCTGTACTATATGATACAGGGAACTTAGGTGTGCATGTCCTGTATTTATGACATGGAGAAATTGTAGAGGTGTGCTGTTGTCCTTACATCATTGCATTTTCATGACATTACTGAACAGGTTTTTGATGTTTTGCTGAGAGAGGCCGTCAGACCCATCATCTGTAGATTCATCCTTATTTTAAAGAGCTATGGTATTCTTGCACATTCCTGGTATGTAATAAATTTCTCGCCCAGAGAGCTCTGCTTTGCATAATTGCTAGAAATGCCATTAAAAAAAAAACCTAAGAACTTGCTTTGTGGTTGTGTTTCCTCAGCTCTTGAATTTCTGAGAATTCTCTGCTAATTTCCAGCATGAAGGAACTGTGATTGCTGTGAAATTATTGGGTCACATCCTCGTTCCTTAGAACCCTGTGCAATTATTTTGTTGCTTCCTGATGTCTCTTCCTCATCAGGAGAAAATAGAGACGAGGAAGATTTTTGCCTATTTGTAAATTATCTACGTTTTGTGCATAGAAGCTTTCAGAATCTTTTTCTGTGCGTTGTACAGGTGAACTCTTTCAGCGCATGTGCGTGTGAGCTGGGGGGTAGGAGCGTGTAACACAATGCTCGAGACATACAAGTGAGAATGCAGATGTGCCTGGAGACATGCTCTCTTCCAGGTGTTTGTCACCTATCACTGAAAACACCCAGGTAGGGATTGTGAGAGCAGATTCATGGCATGTTTGGAGAATCCTCTGGAAGTCTAATTGGAGGGATTGTGGGATACCTTCTGCAGCAGGCACAAAGCTGGGAGTGTCAAAGGCACTGTTGAAACTCCTGGCTGTCTTTGATGAACTGTCCCCTGGATAGCCAACCTGAATAATTCCATATCCGAGCCTTCTCAGTGTGGTTGGCGATAAACACTAAGGAAGACTCCATACTGCCGAGGAGCCAAGTGATACCCAGACAATCGAGTACTTGGGTTTAGTACAGAGTTTCTCGATGCAGCTTTCTTATTAGCCACAGGCTAATTTTGAAAAATTGCCTCTGATACCGGCAGGAGCGCATTCTTTGGATGCAAATAACACACAAAAGGGAAAATTTGGGCAGACATTCAGAGACTTTATTTTCGAAGACCGGTAAGATCTCGGGCATTTTAACAAATAATGTTGACTTTAAAAACATTTTTTATTGTAAGACAAACATGAATGCAGAAGACCTTGAAAGACAAGTGCGTGGCTTCCAGAGTTAAGGACACCCAGGTAGAGGGCCATGGCTCGTCTCCATGTCCAGTCTGTTCTCTTTCTCTAAAGCAAATACTGTCCTTCCTTTCCTAAAGACTGTGGTTTAATCTTGTGTGACTTCTATTTGCTTGTTTGTTTGTGTCAGTATTTTATGTCTATTTTAATCCACCATTTTCACTGTATTTTAATATACATACCCTGCCACTGATCCAGAATAAAATGAGGGAATATGCAGTTATGAAAGGGGGTTGGTTCCCTCTACTAGAGGTTGAATAGTACCGCAATGGCCATCTTCGAGTTATACAACCAACGAAACCAGTAGCCGGCTGGTTTGAGAAGTTGGAAGCTAAGAATAAGGACTGATGTGGGTCAGTGCACTAGGGAGAAAGACCTGCCTGGAATGTGGACAGCGTCATCCAGTGGACTAGGATGGAGCAGGGATGGAGCAAGAAGAGGAAAAGAGGAGAAGCCCTGCTGCCCATAAAGCTCCATCTTTACAGAGCAGACTATGCTTCTGCTGCCGCCACTGCCTAAGAACACATGATGGCTGGTTTTAAGACAGCTTGACAGGAGAGGAAGTCATCAGAGAAGGGAACCTTGATTGAGAAAATGCCTCTGTAAGCCTATAGAGCATTTTCTTAATTAGTGATTGATGGGGGAGGGCCCAGCCTGTTGTGTGCTGGGCTACCCCTGGGCTCTATAAGAGAGCAGACTGAGGCTAACCACAGGGAAGCAAGCCAGTAAGCAGCACTCCTCCATAGCCTCTGCCTCAGTGCTTGCTTCCAGATCCCTGCCCTGATTGAGTCCCTGCCCTCACTGTTTTTGGTGATGAGCAGTTATGTAAACCATTTCCTCCCTAAGATGCTTTTGGTCATGGCGTTTCTTCCTGGTAGTAGTAGCCATCAGTTGGGCAGAGTGTCAGAGTCCAGCCTCTCCAGCTCTGCAGTGCTCACACCTGTGACTCCCCAGGGCACTCTCGGGCCTCTGCCCCCAGCTTCCATTGGGGCTGAAGTCCTGAAGCTGGAACTGTGGGCAACTGTGGACCATCTGATTTGGTCACTGGGAACTGATCTGGAGGCTTCTGCAAGGGCAAAATGTACTCTAAGCCACTGGACCACCTCTCTATCCCCAGGGGGAAAAAAAGATAAAAGTAAAACAATTTAATAATCCCAATAGAAACTGGCATTATAGTAACTAACATTAATGAAGTACATCCTGTTTGATAAACTTTAGGTCTGATTTTTGCACTGGGAATTATGACTACTAACTCCAAATCCATTGCCCAGTCCTCTTCATTTGGGAGATAGCAGGTCAAATTCCAGGGAACACCTCATTCCCTCTGTACACGGTTCCTATCTGTATAACTTTTAACATTTAAATTTAGCCGTTGCCTATTTCCCATTCTCTTACTACTCCTTGGACACCTTACACCACATGCAAACTGTACCCCTGCAACCACACCTGTGTTCAGACACACTCACACACGTTAGAGCTTCCTTTGTGAGAGAAGAGCACAGAGCAAGGAATCGTGGTATTTTTCTCTTGTAGGCTGGCCCTCTCTTGATAGAGGAATCCCTGGGTCTCTGAACATTCAAACTCTGGAAAGTCCATAGCCCAGCCTTCCTCTTGCTCACTTCTCTCACAGTCATGCTTGCTCCTTGATGCTCAGAAGTTCAGTGGCTAAGGAGTCCCATTCCGCTCTCCCTCTGCAGCCTGGTTTCCTGCCTCTGGCTTCACTTTCCTGCCACTTGCAGTGTTCAGACCTTGCTTTGCTTGTTCACAAATAAGAAAAGAAATAGATGCATTTCTCACGATTGAAACCTACAAATAAAAACAAACCCCCATGGCAATATCTTTGTAATACTCTTACACATTGGCTAGTAATAGAGATATCTATTACTCTATTGGGAAAAAGACTGTTGGCAATTTTACTGAGATACAAACCTCCTAGCATGTGCACAGACAAGCCCACAGGGTTTCCCCTATTGCACACACAGGCTGAACTAGACTGGATGCTGACTAAAACATCCTCACGTCATGCACGGGGAGTAGTGGCAAGTTGCTAGTCTCCATCCACTCACCAGACAATAGCAGTAAAGAGAAATGTACTTTCAGGATGCTCTCGTTTGGCAACAAATTAGATAGAGTGTACTTCCATTTGGCCATCGTAGTCTCTCTCTCTCTCTCTCTCTCTCTCTCTCTCTCTCCCTCCCTTCCTCCCTCTCTTTCTTTAAAGCAACCTTATTTTTGAAGGAGCTTTAGGTAGAAAAGCAGCCTGTTGGCATCTGTGCCAAAGTATATCCCACCAGTAAAACAAATAAATGGCGATTAGCTATTTGGTGAGCACCCTGCACAGAAATCTGGGGTTTATTTCAGTTTCACACACATACTGTATAGTGATGGGGTATATCCCAAATCCCCATACTAGGAGAACACAGTCACATGGATGCTGGAGTTCCCTCTTCATTACAAAGCTCAGCTGAAAACCAAAACTGTAGAGTCAGAACCCAATTAATTTCATGAATTAATCCTAGTTAGGAATAAAATTACAAAAACAATAATGCCTTTAAGGAACGATGGAATGGCGTTCCTCAGCCACTTAGAGTGTAGTGCTCACTGGGATCAAAAGTAGAAATATGAAGTTTTTTCCACGCTACAGCAGGCTTTATTACCATTCAAGGAAGCCAGTGGGCATCTCTCTTTGGTTCCTTTTAAAGTTATCCTGGTTATGATTAAGGTTGGGTAGACCTCACCCTGGCTGTTTTTATCTACTCTATACACTCTGTAAAAATATGTGGGGTTCAGAGAGACCCAGAAAGTGCCTCAGCCCGAACATTCTTCCTTTTCACTTTCTAAGAGGTCACATAAACATTTACCTTATTTTTGGAGTTATTTACATTTACCAAGAATTTTCTCCGCCTGATTTTTGGATGGGCTCGACCAAAACCGAGCACTCCTGCTCACAAACCACCCTGGATTCCAGAATCTCGGTTTCGATTTTAATAGATTTTTCTCGGAGGCCACAAAGTCACATCTTCTCAAACACAACTGAGTTGAAAAGTTCACCAGGTTTTCATTCTTCTTGAAGCTGGTGAAGCCAGATGGGCACCGGGGATACACGGAGCCTGTGGCTCCCCACCACACATGGAGTTCAGTCCCCAGTTACTGTGGGATAAACACACTCTTCTTGGACCTCAGTTTTCTCTCCAAGCAAGGTTTTCTCTTTCCAGTTCACTTTCTCTCATCACTCTGGGCAGGACCTGGTAGGCATCTTTGATTCTGTTTCACTTCCTCCAACCGGCATCCCGTTTGTTCTACTTTCCAGACAGGTTGTTCATGCTACACTTCTCTGGGCCAGTGAGGCATTGTCTCTTGTCCTCACTGGTACAATGACCTCCTGACCTCTTCCTCCCCATTTACTTCAAGCCAGAGGGGGCTTCTAAAGGAATAATGGCTGCTTGAATCCCCTACTCAGAAGCCCCTGGGTTACTGCCACATGTCTTCAGAATGAAGTTTAAGTCCTGAGCAGATGGGGCCCAGTGCTTCCTAACCCACTTTGGTTAGGGTGATCTGTCTCACCCTAAGCAAGGGTAGGAGCTTTATTTGGCAGGCACCAGAGCCCTGTCCTCAGTCTTTGCTTTAGCAGCTCTCTCTATTTGTGATGTCTCTCACCTCCAGAGTCTCTCTGGAAAAGCCCCTCACACTTTGGGAGTTGGATGACTTGAAGCCATGTGGTCCGGGAAAGATTCTCCTGCCGGAACACCACTGTACTGTCCTGGCTGCACCAAACCCTGACTTGGCTTTCTTGAATGTTCTCTCCTTAGGTAGACCTTGAGTTCTACAAGGACACCAGCTGTGCCCTTTCACTTAATTTTGTGTCCAGCCAATCCAATGCCAGATGCCTTGTGTCCTAGTTGGCTTTCTGTTGCTGTGATAAAACCCATGACCAAAGACAACTTGGGGAAGAAAGGGTTTATTTGACTTGCACCCACAATTCATAATCCATCATTGAGGGACATCAGGGAAGGAGCCTGAAGAAGGAGAAACACTTCTTCCTGGCTTGCTCAAAGGTGTGTGCTCATCTAGCTTTCTTATACATACCAGACCCACTTGCCTGGGGATGGCACCTCCCATAGTAGGCTTGGACCTCCCACATCAACCATCAATGGAGATACTCTCTCACAGATACGCCAGCAAGTCCGTCTGATTGAGACAATCTTACGATCGAAGTTCCCTAAGGTAACCCGTGGCTGTGTCGAGTTGACAATAAAAATGAACAAGAACATCAGTAATTAATCAAGGTTAAATGACTATTGGATAATGGAATCCCTGTGTTCTGTATTGTATTGGCGTTCTTTGTACTTCCGCATGAAAGGCAACAGATGAAATGCCTGCTCCAGAGGATTCTGGTATGCACAATAAGAGCGGTAGCTTATTGAGAGCTTCATTTCATACACAGCACGGTCCTCAGCATAGCTAGTTCTGCTAGCTGATGATATTTACACAATAAAAAATCTTTTCACTATACAAAACCGTGAAATGAAAAACCTCATGGACAACATAGTATTAAGACACAATATTCAAAGCTTCATCAGTGGGGCATCGATAACAAATAGGAAACCAATAAGCCCGGTAGCATACGCATTCGATGGCTAATAAAATGAGTCTTGTTCTTCTCTTTTATCATGCCCTGAAGCTTGCTCATGGAATTAGGTTTCAGAAGACTCCAGTTTCTAAAGAAGGAGAAAGAGAGAGCTATCTGACACTATGTTAAAGCTTGGAATCCGTAATTCTGACACCAAGTTGAAAGGTCTATGCTGCGTTGATCTCCATTTTGTAGATGAGGAAACGAAATGAATAAATGAAATTTATGCCCTGGCAGTGCTGAAGCATGCATGGACAGCCCGTATGTGGCGGTTCTGTTGAACTTGTCCAAATTGGGTTCCATGGTCTAAGTTGATGAGGACAACTGACCAGGTCTTTTTCTCAAGAGGGCACCAGATCTCATTACAGATGGTTGTGAGTCTCCATGTGGTTGCTGGGAATTGAACTCAGGACCTTTGGAAGAGCAGACAGTGCTCTTAACCGTTGAACCATCTTGCCAGCCCCGATGAGGAAATGGAAGGACAGAAAACTGAGCTAACTCCCTAAAGACACAGATTAGTGTCCCTTCAAGATGCCTGGCTCACAGTCGCTTGTTTCCTCACTGCTAGATCCCAGTATCTTCCAGTCGTCTCTTCTGGAACTTTCTATGACTCTAACATGACCAGATTCCTTGACAACTCAAATTCCAAGACAGAAGAAGAACCCAAATTTCATTTGCTTCCCAGATTGTCTAAAGTGTGATGTAATGTGGAAGAGAGGAAAAGAGAATAAATTTTTGAGTCACACAGGTGTCTGAGCTGGATTCTTTAGATTTATAGTCTTTTGATCCACATCAATGAATTGATTTTCTTATCTGTAAAGTGTAGGTGTTGTGGCCACTTGAATAGGTATGGCTCATAGACTCATGTTTGAATGCTTGGCCCATAGGAGTGGCACTGTTGGGAGGTGTGGCCTTGTTGAAGGAAGTGTGCTACTGTGGGGGCAGGCTTTGAGGTCTCATAAGCTTGAGCTATACCCAATGGGGCACAAAGTCTCCTTCTGCTGCCTGTGGATCAAGATGAACAAGGGGCAGAAAGTGCAAGTTGACTGGTGAAGTGGTACAAGAAGAATATGTTAGGACTATTTCCTAACCGAGCCTCTAATCCCAATCAAGCCAAATCAGACCAGATTAAAAGATATCCAGGTTTAATTAGACACCTGCACTCCCGAGAAGCCGCCAGCGCGACCACCGGAGAGGAAAAGGGAAAACCATGTGTTTATTTTCTGGGGAGCAGTTTAAATAGCCTGTGGGAGTGGTCTTGACCTTTCCTTGGGAGGGGTCAAGGCTTGGCAGGCTACCTTGATCCTTCTCGGGGAGTGGGTCAAGGTTTGAGGGGCACCGGCGAGGGGCCTCCAAAGATGGAGGCCAAGGCTGGGATTACAGAAGAGATCTGAAGAATAGGGGGAAAGTAGGCTTACTGGATATTGCCTTCCACAAGGCATGCCCATCATCCCTGTCCCCAGGTGGCCTTGGTGACTCAGCTCGTTCCCTTTTCCTTGCTTGTGTTCCTCAAAACAACTTGGGCGCTTGCTGATGATGTAGCATCCTAGGAGAAGCCAGAGCAGAGCACAGCAGCAGTCTTTCCAGAAGCAGGGTGCCCTGCCATGCCTAAACCAGGGAACCCAGCTGCCCACCAGGTGAAACCCGCTTTGAACTGGCCCCCAGGGCTCCCAGCTGCATCTGAGGTGAAACACACCATGAACACTCACACACAGGTTATGCTATCTGAGCTGGAAGGACCAGTCCATCCATCCAGTACCCCAGGCATCTAACGTCCCCCCATGCCCATCTGTGAGAAAAGCGGTTGCTTCCCTCAACTTGCTCCCTGTGTGTGTGTGTGTGTGTGCGCGCGCGCGCGTGCGTGTGCGCATGTGTATTCTTTTTCATCAGATGTGTATAATCTGTAGAGCTTTAAGTGTAAATCTCAATGCACCGGGGACCTGCCTCGGACTCAGGGGGCTCTTAGTTCTCCCCTAGAGAGAGGATAATGTGATCTTTAACCCCATGGCCCTCTGCACTAAAAAGTCTCCCTTCCATAAAAACTGCCTAGAGAACTTCATATTTAACAATATAATACGCATCCTTGGTTTCCAAGAGGGGGTAGTTTAGAGAGTGACAGTGAGATGTCACCTTCTGGTTTTGTTACTGTGTTGTTTGATGTTATATTTTATTTTTAGTTTCTCAAGGAGCTTGGAGCCCTGTGGCACAAAACTGCAGCCTGCAGATAGGAAATGCATGAGCAGTTGGTGGGGATGAGAAAGGAGCAGCCCCGAGGACCCCAGCAACAATTAGACTAGTTGACCTCGCAGAGTCCATGACCCTGAGATCATCAGATCACACCGAAGATACCAGGAAAGGCGGCTGCTGCCCAGTAGGGAGCGAGAGGCCAAGGGCTGCCGTCTGGCCTACAGTGGTTGGAAGATAGTTTTATCCTCTCCTGGAAACAGAGTTCCTATCATGAATTGACTTAAAGGCTGCACCCAAAAGCTAAATTTGAATCCCCAAATATTCTTTTCTAAGAACAGAAAAACAAACAAACAATCATCGTCATCAACAACAGAACAGCATTAGCTAACAAAATCCACCAGGCAGGAAAACACGTCAGGTGTGTGGAAGGAGTTTAAGAATTACGACAGGACTGCCTTTGCATTGCAGGCACAAAAATCAACAAAATAGGTCCAAACAAAAGTAATATTTTCCACGGGGGTTTGAGAATTCAGCATGGAAGAGCTCCTGACAGCAGCTTCACAGAGGGTAGGACAGAGGAGGCGCTAGAGAGAACTCTAGTCTCAGCCTCGGCATAGCAGGCTAAGCAGAGAACAGCGTTTCCTAGTGTGTGTCTCACCAAACACCAGTTCCTTAACGCTGGCATTAACAGTGCTAACAGAGGAAACCGTGGCATTGGCAGTGGAAACGCTGGGTGAAAGGACAGGAGTGGCATTCCTCACCCTACAGCTTTCAGTCTTTGCAAGGAAGATGTGCATTGTCAGTCTCTACGAAGAAATGACACATGCTTGCTCTCTCTCTCCCTCCTTCCCTCCCTTCCTCTCTTCCTCTCCCCTCTCAATTTTATGATTCAAAGATGCACATTTAGGAGGCTCAGTGCAGAGAATTGGAGAAAATGTAATAAAGAAGCTACTTGCCCACAGGAAAAGAAACAACCTGCCAGTCTCCTTGTACCAACAACCCAGCCTCTTTTCTTCTGCGGTTGTGCCCTGGTCTCTACCTTGGACCCTCAAGTAGCCAATGGGGGTTTTCTCAGTTGCCCATCACTATTTTTCCTTGCGGGAGGATACTATCCACCTACATACAAACCTATATCATACCCAGTTCCCATCTCTCTCAGCTCTGAGCAGATGCAATATGATTTAAATACCTCCATGAAGAGTACAATGGACAGACGAGTTTTCCACAGTGCTGAGAAGCCCAGCCTGGGAGGCAGAGCAGAGGTGCGTTTTCCAGACACAAATAAAATCCATCATCAGTTTGGGGACACTGGGCATCTAGATGACTTAAAGGAAGAAAGGAATTTTTTTTTTTACTCCAAGGTTGGTACCTGTATGCTTGGCATTCACAGAAGCAAGGCCCTGCCTGGTGGCATTAATGTAACCCGAAGCAGGTCTTTCCTTTCGCAGTTTAGAAGGCTGCCTCCAGAATTCAGAATTAGCATGAGAATGCACTTTCTCTAGGTAGATTCCTGCTTCAGGCTGTGGAGCTGCCAAAGCTTTAGTTCTGAATACCGACCACATAAAATCCCTGTACGGGGTCAAACAAGAATCTGTCTTCCCGAGATCCTCAGACTGCTGTGTGTCTCTGAGCCTATCAGGAAAGAGAAATTTTTTCTTTTCTTCCCAGGGAGAAGGATATTTTAAACATAACCTTTCATAGCTCTCTGACAGAGTCAAGGGCGGCCTGCCTCAGGGGAGGGTGTGAAGACAGGCAGCTACTCTGTCCTTTGACTCTTCCCTGTAGCCAGTGGGTAAACTCTCTGTCAAGGGGCTGAGCCTTGTGCACACCTGGCAGGGGCTTTCTCACTGAACTGTGCCCCAATCCCTTTAGGAATTTATTATGAAGAAAATGCTCACAAAAGTGCCCCCTGTTAATTACAAGAATGTTAAAAGCAGTAAAAAACAAGCTGGATACTAACAATTCTGAATTCACTAATAAGACCGCATCATATCTCTCTAAGTTTTAACATTAAACCCACCATTTACGTAGGAAGTTTATGCAGACATGAAAGATACCCGAGATCTGAGGATTAGATCATGAGGAGGGGCTATATCAATTTTGTTAGCTGAAAATGAACTTGTCATTTTGTTTTCTTTCAAAATTCTCCCTTTTCCTTCCCACAGATGTCCCCAGTTCATTCAGAAATCAGGTAAAAAAAAAAAATGCCGTGTTTCACTTTGGTTAAAATATTCCACTTTTCCCTCCCCCCACACAAGGACAATAGACACTGCCTTGAGTCTGAGGGTCACTACTGAGTGACTCAGCCTTTGTCCTGCAGTCCCCATGTGACCTCGGAATGACTGTTCTGTTGCTCCAGAGGGCAAAAGAATAACACAGGTCTCCCTGCAGCACCTGGCAAGACCTCAGGTTCCTCCTGGATCTAAAACAGCCAGAGTCATAGCAGTTGGAGGGCTGGTACTGGCCACCGTTTGCTGCTCTGCCCTGAAAGATGAACTTTCCTTTGTAACAGCACCAGGACCTCAGTGGGACACCGGGCCCCTAAGCTTCTTGCTGCAGGGAGGAGGGTAGGCACCAGCAAAGGGCCTATGCAGAGGGAAAGAGTGAGTGTGTCACAGGAAGGAAATGGTGCCTTAGTAGAGACCCTGTCTACAGCTGTCAGGAAGGATGCAAAAGACAAGCCAGGGCTCAGTGAGGACCTCAGAGACAGGCCCAGAAGCTACTCCCAGAGCCCAGGAACCACCTCTGGGACCACCCATCCTGTCCCCAGTCTTAGTTTTTCTTCCTGAAAATCATCTCAATTCAGAACAGTTTTACTGTGGGATGCAAGAGACAAAATAACAGAGGGAAACTTTTCAGGTCATGCTTGGCCAGGAAGGGGTGCTCCAGAGCAGAGGGGCGCCCTAATACAGAGGGGTACTCTAGTGCAGGGGTGCTCCAGTGCAAAGGCTCTCTATGACGGTGGGTGTAGGACTCAGCCATGACAAGCTCAATAGAGGCTTGAGCCTCAGTAGTTAAGGCAATACCTGGTTCCAAGAAAGACCACAAACTGAGACTAAACAGGCACCACCCAGAAACAGACCATCCAAAGGAAATTCTCAATGTTCCAACCATTGTAGATAGGATCACCTGCCAGCTCACACCCAGCCCTTTTCACAGGACCTAGACAAATGTTAGTCAATCAGGAGTCCTGAGCCTTAGAAACCCCTCAGCCCCCACCTTTGCTACTATAAAAACCCAACCCCAACTGAGCTTGGGGCTCTCCAATCACTCCAGTCCATTTGACACACAGAGAGTCTGAGTTTGCAAGCTTATGTAAAAATAAAGACTCTTTGCTTTTACGTACAGGACTTGGTTTCCTAGTTGATTTTGGGGGGACTCCGTGATCTGGGCATAACAGTGGGGTTCTCTAATGCAGAGAGAGCTCCAGGCTCCTGGGAGCCTCATCCAGCAGTCATTTTCCACTCTGAGAGTTCGGCTCCCTGTCCCTCTCTGGCCTTACCCTATGTGCAGTTAGCATAGCTGATCAAAAGAGTTACAGGCCCTGATGAAAGGGCACAGACGCAGCTGAGGAGCTTCTCAGATCCCAGTTCTAGCTCTTCCTGAATGTTGGTACAATAAAAGATAAAGAAGAGGGCTTTGTGTTTGCAAATAATGAGCGAATCGGGAGTTCAAGGGTTTTCTCGGAGACTCAAGGTCATTTGTGCAGGAGAATGCCACTATCCGATGCATTGGCTGGGGTAACAGAATCCGTCCCTGAAGGCTGCCCTAACCAAGTAGCCACGGTATGACTAAAACAACAAAAAGTCATCTTCTTGTCATTCTAGAGGCCAGAGGCCAAGATCCCACTGATGCTAATTTCTTCCAGACTCTCTCTTCTTTACTGGAAGAAAAGCACCTTTTCCTGGTTCTCTCTGTCCATTCACATGATGAACACTTGGGTTGCCTCTCTTTGAACCCTAAGGGATACTGCTATTAAAACATAGTCTCATGGCTCTGAGCCCTCACTTTCAGTTCTTTTGAGAGTGTACCTGGAGTAAAGTTTCTAAACTGATTGATTTTGTGTTGAACATTTTGGGGACCTGCCCAACCATCTTCAACGGTGCCTCATGACTTTAGATCACCACCAGCCAGGCACAAGAGTTCCACTTTCTCGACACATTTGTTTACACTTGCTAGTCTCGCCTTTATTGTTGTTCTTTTTGTTTTTGTAATGGCCATCTTAATACTGGTAAACAATACGTCATTTTGGGGGACATTTCTCTAGCAGGTGATATTGCAAGCTTATTGTACTTGTTGGTAACTTATATGTCTTCAGAAAACATTTGGTCAATGCCTTTGCCCCATTTTTTAATTTGAATTCTATTTTTAATGTTGTTGAACATTTTAAAATTTTTTTACAATGATACATTTTTATATGTTCTTATGATAATTATCCAGAATCTAAACTCTAAGATTACACCTTCTTATCAAAACAACAAGAAACATAAGAAGTAAAAACTCTTAATCCTGGTATGAGGAACCAAATGAAAGCTACGTGTCATAACATTGGCCAGAGGGGGAAACTGGGTCAAACCAGTAAGAAACTAAATGCCCTATCTAGTGGAATAAAATTGAAACATTTTGTTTCTAAACTATAAGGAAATGCAGTGTAATATTATATTTTCCCTATAAAACAGAAAAGGAGGAACAATACTCCCAACACATCAGCATGAGCACAACAAGTCCAGAAGTTCCCTTAGGCCATCAGTCACAGGCTCATGGTCACCTTTGTCGTCAGAGTCCATACCTATGCGGGCTCCTTTCTCTTCCTCCTGGTAAAATTACTTCCCTTTCCTGCGGCCTCAGAGAGATGCACTTGGCTCAGGCATGATAGGTCAGGACACCCCACTCCCTGTACAAACTGACTGATGGAGACAAAGTATCATCTGTCACTAAGAGGGCTACTCACAGCCTCCCCCAAAACCCATCCACAAGAAATTCGCCACTGGATGACTGGTGCTAAATATGAAACACCAACAACTGTTTCTCTACCTCTCTGAACCCCAACTGAGTTATCCATTGTCTCAGCTCAACTCTGGCACTAGCTACCTAGAGTTAGTACAGATAGTTGCTCACAGATGGAGTTCTATGAACCCCCACCACAAGTCTTCCACATTTTAGGTGCCATCTTCAACTGGAGCCTCCCTATAATGACTGGCTATAAAGCTAGAAGGAGGATGGTGTTTACAACCCCCACTCGGGTTAAATAACTTGTAAGAATGGCTCACAGAATCCAGGACCTTACTTTAGTAACTACTATTTGTTTATTATACATGGTAGGAGTTGGGAACAGAATTAGAAGAGGTTTGTGAGACCCAGTAGGGTGGAGGATACTGAACTCACTCTCTCTCTCTCTGGTTGTTCCATCCTCTCAGCACCTTAAACTGTAGAACTCAAACACTACATGTAAGCAAGAACCTCTAGCACCCACCACCGTCTAGGACAATCCTAGAGGTTCTATGAAAGATGTAACATGAGGGTCTGCTTGTTGTGGTTTCTGTCCTGCCCAGTTCCCACAGTCATTAGGTCCCAAAGAAAATCACACAGAGGTCTCCATAAGTTATAAACTGATTGGTCCATTAGCTCAGGCTTTGTATTAGCTCTTATAACTTTTATTAACCCATTATTCTTATCTATATTAGCCACATGACTTGGTACCTTTTTCAACGGGGCAGGTCACATCTTCTTTCTTCAGTGTCTGGACAGGACTCAGGAGGAATGGGCTTCCTCCTTCCCAGAATTCTCCTGTTCTCATTGCCCCGCCTATACTTCCTGCCTGGCTACTGGCCAATCAGCATTTATTTTAAACATAATTGACAGAGTACAGAATTGTCCTTCACTACTGAAAGAGGTAACTCTGATTAAATTATTGGCCATTGATCAAGGAGTAGAACAGAAATAAAAGTTTCATCCATTGTCTTGTGCTGTTATAACAAAATCCCTGACACTTAATAAGTACAAATAAAACAGGTTTATTTGACTCACAGCTCTGAAGTCGGAAGGTACAAAGAGCGAAGTGCTGGTGTCCTTGTGAGGGTCTCTGGCTTCGTGACAGCATAGCAGAAAGGCAGAAGGAATGTGCCTGCAAAGAAGCAAAAGCCAGGAGGGAGCCACTTAAAAGAACCCATCCCCATGGGTACTACTCCACTTCTAGTTCCTACAGGAGAGCTTAACCTAGCCATTAAAGTAAACCCCATGACCCAGTTACCTTCCACCAAATACCACCTCTTAAAAATTTCACTGCCTCAACACCACTCCAATGGGGACAGGCTCTCAGAGCATGAACCTTTGGAGGACAAGCTGTACCAATCACTGTCTCTGCTGCTGTAGAGAATCTCACAAGACAAATTCAGTATCCTTTCTCACTTCTAAGTCTCTCTTCATAAAACCAGAATAAGACTCCTTTTTTAATATAATGAAGAACAGTTCATATTGATGGCCGCCATCTTCTATTTTGCATTGCTGTAAAAGAATACTTAAGTCTGGGTAATTTAGAAACTATAGTTTCTTTGACTCCCGGTTCTAGAGGTTGAGAAGTCTGAAAACAAGAATGGTGTTGGGCAAGGGTCTTCATGTTGTATCGTGCCCTGGCAGAAGGAAGGAGGGAGGCAGGCCATGAGAAACTGCTTTTATAACAAGCCCACTCCCATGATAGGACATCGGCACACTCATGAGGGCTGTACTCCCATGGAGCAGAGAATTGGTGGTAACGACGATGTGCCTATTCAGTGGCCCTGGACATCCACCTTCTGGACTCCCAGGAAACAGAGATATGACTATTTGTGAAAGTATCTCTTGTATCAGCGCAGTCCTTATTGATAGCTGTCAACCCTCTCGGTTCTGGGATTGCATTTTTAGTATATAAATGAGAGAAGGAAGTTTTTTTTTCTTGAAAAGTTTATAGAAAGTTTTATTTGGCAGTCCAGATTGAAGTAAAATTGATTTACAGTAAGTGAATGTGATCTCTCAAAGTAGCAATCCTATTTCCATAAATACCGTGATTGCTTCTCTTTGCAAGATAAGACTGGACTTAACACAAAGAGAGAGGATGCAACCACAGAGATTATGTCATGGGTTATGTCAATATGCTTCCTAACCCCTAGGGAAGTCTCCAAATCTAGCAGGACTCCCCTGTGTCTTCATTTGTGATCATTAGCCTATCACGGAAAATGGTTAATACGAGGGGTATCATCCATATGTGTTACTCTTAACTGTGTCAGTTTAATTGGAATCCCCTGAAGTGCTTCCTCTTACAGAAAGGCAGTTAAGTGTGATTTGTATATAATATCAAATAAAGGATATTTACCACTTCTTACCAAAGCCTCAGTTTAGAGCCAGAAGTACTGATTAAATATTATTTCATAGCTGTTTATTTCCAGTTTTTTAAATTTATTTATTTATTAAAGATTTCTGTCTCTTCCCCGCCACCGCCTCCCATTTCCCTCCCACTCCCCCAATCAAGTCCCCCTCCCTCATCAGCCCAAAGAGCAATCAGGGTTCCCTGCCCTGTGGGAAGTCCAAGAACCACCCACCTCCATCCAGGTCTAGTAAGGTGAGCATCCAAACTGCCTAGGCTCCCACAAAGCCAGTACGTGCAGTAGGATCAAAAACCCATTGTCATTGTTCTTGAGTTCTCAGTAGTCCTCATTGTCCGCTATGTTCAGCAAGTCCGGTTTTATCCCAGGCTTTTTCAGACCCAGGTCAGCTGGCCTTGGTGAGTTCCCGATAGAACATCCCCATTGTCTCAGTGTATGGGTGCACCCCTCGCGGTCCTGAGTTCCTTGCTCGTGTTCTCTCTCCATCTGCTCCTGATTTGGACCTTGAGATTTCTGTCCAGTGCTCCAATGTGGATCTCTGTCTCTGTCTCCTTTCATCACCTGATGAAGGTTAATATTCAGGAGGATGCCTATATGTTTTTCTTTGGGTTCTCCTTATTTAGCTTCTCTAGGATCACTAATTATAGGCTCAATGTCCTTTGTTTATGGCTAGAAACCAAATATGAGTGAGTACATCCCATGTTCCTCTTTTTGGGTCTGGCTTACCTCACTCAGGATAGTGTTTTCTATTTCCATCCATTTGCATGCAAAATTCAAGAAGTCCTTGTTTTTTACTGCTGAGTAGTACTCTAATATGTGTATATATTCCATACTTTCTTCATCCATTCTTCCATTGAAGGGCATCTAGGTTGTTTCCAGGTTCTGGCTATTACAAACAATGCTGCTATGAACATAGAGCATATACTTTTGTTGTATGATAAGGCCTCTCTTGGGTATATTCCCAAGAGTGGTATTGATTGATCCCGAATTTCCTGAGAAACCGCCACACTGCTTTCCAAAGTGGTTGCACAAGTTTGCATTCCCACCAGCAATGGATGAGTATACCCGAGTGAAGGAAGTTTTAAAGCCATAACATCAGCTAATCTCCTGTTTACTGTGGAGAGCGTGTCTAGTCACAATTAAGAATGAGGAACAAAGCATGGATCCCAGTAACATTTATCATCATCTTGAAATATCAACTCGGTGTAGTCCAACTAAAGTAAAAAACGGGGAAGGCAAAATTATCACGACTTCAAGATGATCTGATTTTCAATCTAATATACACTAAGAAAGATAACTGAAAATATCCGTGACCTGAATACCGATACCGTCAACTCACATTTCCTTATCGGCACAGATGCTAACATCTGTAAGGCTTTATTATTTCTGAAATATTTGCTTTTGGAAGGGAACATCGGCTTTCTTTTCTGACAACTCTAATATCTATCCTCTGAGGAGGATAGATGGCCAATGCTTCTAAAATACAGAAGTGTAATAATATTTAGGGCATATTATCTGTCTACGGCCATCACTAACATGATTCCTATAAAGTAGGAAAAGAGAAGTAGCCATTTTTCAATATTCTTAATTGAGCAATAAATCAACCAAACTGAAACTGGATATCAGGGCAGGCTTAATACAATAAAGTACAGACTCCTGGGTCTTGAGTCAAGGTTTTGAAGATCAGGTGCCTATTTAAAGATCTAGCAAGCATAAGCTCCATCGTCATTTCAGATGACACCCCGTGTCACCGAGGCCCTTCCTACGAATCTGGGGAAATTATATTTCCAATGGCTCTTGGCACCCCAGTCAACAATTAGTTGCTGAGTCATTCGGCAATTCTCCAGCTGAAAGTCTCTAGTCTCGAGTCTTTAAGCTGCAGGAAGGAAATGATCCGCAAGAAAATGAGGTGGGAAAAAGGGGCAGAAGAGTTCAAAGGAGAGCTGATTCAGCCATTAGGAGACCGTGACTCAGGAGACGAAACTACATCACAAGAGCCCCGAGGTTAGCAAGTTCTCACAGGTCAGCTGCGTCAGGGCACTGCCATCTCATTAGGTGGCCAGCTGTGCCAATAAATAATTAGCACTGGCATAGTTGTCAAGAAAACCCCATCAGCCTCTTCAGCAATCCGCATTCTTGAAGGCTGAGATCCCTCTTCATGCCAAGGGCTCCATCAAACAGAATCCAAACAAGCTCACACGCATCAGCAAAAGGCTGCACAGGGTGGAGAACAGGAATGTTTATACGGGTAACACTGTGTACACTGTAGGTGGTCCTAAGGTGACTGGGATTTGAGGGTGTTCGAGACAAGAGAAATCTAGAAGGCGCCCAGTCTAATACCTGTACATAGATAAATTTCAGGATGAAATGAGCTGGTATTCCATGTCCTTTCAGAGTCACTTGGCTCGCCAAGAATATCCATCATGCCTTTTCAACACAAAGTCGACTGTCTCCCAATTCAGTGGAGTGCAAACACACCACAGAAAACAAACAATTTTGTCCTTTGGGTTTAGGGGCGGTTTGGTTGTGCTTTTTTGTTTGTTTGTTTGTTTGTTTGTTTGGTAAGGGAGGCAAAAAGCATATAAAAAGACTTTTTTTTTTTATCCCTCTACAGACCAGAAAAGAGAGGTAAAGATATTTGGAAAATATAGTCCATTTAAGTCAAACAATGGAGAGAGAGAGAGAGAGAGAGAGACAGACAGACAGACAGGCAAACAGACAGAGAGACAGAGAGACAGAGACAGAAAAAGACAGAATCACATATTGTCTACTATTAAGGGTCTGTCCTGAGAAATCTTGCATTCTGCAAACATAACAGGATATAGTGACACAAACTGAAACGGCTGTAAAATCAGTGGGAAATACAATCTTAAAGGACTAGTGTTGCATACAGGGTCCATCGTTGGCTAAAACATGCTATGTGCCACTTGTCTACATACATACATACACACACATACACACACACACATGCATGAGCACTGTAAGACATTTGGACAGGCTGTATAAAAAGGATTCATCAGCTTTAAGACCCTGAGTAAATACCCTTCCCTCTGTTAGAATGAAGTACAAGTGGGAAAGATGGATTGGGGATAAACAAAGCCAGGCTTGGCGCTAAGCGTCCTTCTCTCCGCAGTGGGCTCCTGAGTGGTTCCAGAGTGGTTTGGGGGATTAAATAAGACGACATTCAAAGCACCTACGAACTTGCTTGGCAGCCCTGTAGGCAATTAACTCCACCCCCACCGCTCCACACAAAACAACTGCTTAGGCTCTGGAAGAAGACTGCAGAACAGTGTGCCCCCTTGCAATTCTCCCTTGCAGTGAGGCACGTCAGGAGCTTAGCAAAAGCTGCCTGGGGGCCGGACCCGCAGCTGGGCTGCATGAGGAACTTGTTTCCCATATGGTGCCTATGGAATGAGGTGAAAGGAGGAACTAAAAACAGGTCTGAAGATGCCCCATTTGGGGAAATGACCTGATGTGACCACACAGGAAGTCCTGTACCAGCAGAGTCCTCTCACAGCTGCTAAGTGGAAGGAGGAAGAGTCAGGGACATGAATGAGCCTTAGGGAGAAAGCAATCACGGTACCAGCAACTTCATTTTCTAGAGTAGATGCAAAGGCTTAGGCCAGACATCTCTGCACCCAACATTCCTCGAGTACTTAAGATCAGTGGGGACGGGAAAGAGCAGCTCTTGCCTTCAACCTTACAGAGACACAATAGAGGACAAGTCTTATTGAGGCCAGGCTTCCAGAGCTTAAGCTGCAGCCGCTGTCTCACGCAGAGCAGGGGCAGGGGTGGAGCCTTAAGAGAGCATGCTAAGAGAAGAACACGGCCAAGACCTCCCTCTCCGACCCAACCCAGAAATGCCCAGAGAACCTGAGGCTAAAAGTGAGGGGCAGTGGTAGAGATGGGTGCAGAAAAGCATTGCTTCCAGGAGAGGAGGATACTGAGAAGGTTCTGGAAGGAGATGTGGTAATGAAGGGTAAAAAAAGACGTGGGCGGGGTGCTGGGGGGAAGGTGGTGGTGTAGAAAAGGTCAGACCTACTGTGTGCAGAGAGTGAGAGAAGAAAGTAGCAGGTGACAGTCCCTATCAGGTGATAGCCAAGGCAGGGAAGGGAGGGCGAGCATTGCCCCAAAATGACCGAAGATCCTCCGTCAAACTACTGAGAAAGATTATTTTCAGATCCTCATGATTATAAGCAAAAATTAAGAGCACAGATGTGCAGAACTCAAAAGGAAATGGAGCGAGATCTAATGAAGATCAGAAGGCAGATGAAAGAAAAAGCAACATCGCTCCAGAAATGAAAATAAGTTACAGAGTCGTCGATAGAATCAAGTCAAATAAATATTATAGAACGATAATAAAGAAATGAGGTTAAAAACATAAAGGCTAAAAATAAAGAAAAATATGTAAACAGAAAGTTGAAAGGGCTGGAAAGAAGGTTCAAAGTGTCTATTTAGAGATTTTAACTTTTTTTTTTTAACTAATTCTTTGAGAATTTCGTACAATATATTTTGGTCATATTCACCTCCATCTCTTAGTTCCTCCCATAACTACCATTTCCACCCTCACTCTCTCCCTACCCAACTTTGAGTTCTCCCTCCACCAGCCCCCCATCAAGTCCAGTTTGTATTGCCCATCTAGTCTTGAGAGTGGGACCTGTCTCTGTGTGTGGCCAGCCTTCCAGGGGCCAGATCATTAAGGACAACCGACTCAAATATCAATAGCTCTTCAGCTACCACCTCCCATCATTTATACTGGAATTTTTGTCAGGCTGGAGCTTGCTAAGGTCCTGTGCCTGCTGCCACCATCGCTGTGGGTATGTCTTGCCCTGTTGTACCCAGCGAATGTGGTTTCCTTGACATCATCCATCACCCAGGTTCTTACCATCTTTCTGCCCTCTGTTCCAGGAAGATCTCCAAGCCTTGCGAGGAGGCATGTGATATATATGTCTAATTCAGGGCTCATCTGACGGCTCTGAGGTCTTATCCTCTACATGTTGACCAGTTGGTGATCTCAGTGATAACTGACATGAACAGAAAGAAGCTTCTCTGATGAGGGGAGAGATGTCCTGATCTATGGATGTAGCAACAAGTCATTAGGAGCCATTTTAACACTATTTCCATTCAACAGAACAACAGTGTTGGGTTCTCCCCTACAACCTTTGACCTATCTAGCCACAGGTTTTTGGCTCCTTTAACAGAGTCAGGTATGGGTTCCATATCATAGAGAAGGCTTTATATTTGAAGAAAAACAGCATCAGAAGATAGAAATTTAACACTTAAGACTATAATTCAAATAATTGTCCAGAAATAAGAGAAAAACAAATAATATATATGTATATATGTACACGGGCATATATGTATATGAGTGTGCACATACACTCCTACTTTTGTTTCTGTTGCTATGATAAAATGTATATGCACACATGCATATATGTATTTGTGTGTGTGTGTACATACATTCCTAATACCCTGATGAAGAGCAACTTAGGGAATAAAAGACTTTTTTAACTTAAAATTGCAGGTTTCAGTCCAGTCCATTATTGTAGGGCAGTCAAGGCAGAGCCTGAAACAAGTTATAACACCCATGGTCAAGGACAGGGAAAACCCAATCAATGCAACTCCGCCTACTGCTCAGCCCACTTTCTCTATTTTTACAGTGTGAGACCCTGCCTGTGAATTAGTGCCACCCCCATTCAGGGGCTATCTTCCCAACTCAGTTAACCAAACTAAGAAATCCTTTGTCTGTGTGTGTGTGTTTCAGAAAGTATCCTTCAAATGATAATTCTGTTATATATTCTAGAAAGGCAAACTGGATCTTAAAAACAAAAACAAATAAACCTACCCTCTGGCCTCTAGACAAAGAGAACAAACAAGCAATAAAAGAAAATTGAGCTTGCGTGCAAGTTCTCCAACAAAATGTATAAAACACAGGAACAGTGAGCTGCATTTTCAAGAACTTCCCCCACCCCAAAGAGAGGCGTCAACTATTTATATCCAGCTGTGGTGCGAATGTACCATAGTACATGCTGGAAGCATAACCCCTGTCCCACAGGGTTGGAAATGGAGGCTCATGGGAAAGGACTAGCCCTGGCGGTTCTGCCTCACTGACCTGATGACCCCAGGAGTGGGCTCACTGGGAGCATGCTTTCTACAAAGGGACAAGAGAGTCTGTTCCCTAGTCCCTCACGCCTTCTCTTGTCCTTCCACCTTCGGCCTTTATCAGATGCCAATCCCTGACCTTAGGCTTCAGCCTCAGGAGCCATGAGCCAACACTTTCCTTTTGGTTCCTTATAAATTACCCAAGATTAGCAACAGCACAACACAGATTGCTCTGGCTTGGACTTTAAAGACCTCCCAGTGCTCATGCATTCAGAGTTGGCCACAGTTCATGGCGATATTGGGAGGTGCTGGGACCTCTAGAAAGTGGGGCCTCACAGAAGAAAGGTAGTTGTTGGGAATGTGCCTTTGAAGCAGATATTGGGGTGCCGGTGTGTCTCTCGTTCCTTCCTAGCGGCTGTGAGGTGAACACTGTGGAGCTGCTATGCACTGCACACCGTGAGGTTCTGTCTCGATCCAAGCGGGAAATCATGGAGTCCACCACCCACAGACAGAGCTCAAGACCATGACAGTAGTGTCTTCTCCTTTTCAACTTGTTTTCCTGAGGCATTAGTCAGGGGGATGGAAAAATGACTAAGGCAGAGCCTGAAACAGCTTGTTAGAAGAGAAAATGGTTCAAACAAATTAAATCGAAAGGTGCTTATTTGAGCAAAGAATGACTCGTGAGTCAGTCAGCCTCAGAACAAGAGTAAATGTGAGAGCCTGGGCCTGCAGCAGGAGTGGTAACTCCCACGGGCTGTTCGGAGAAGCAAGGCTGAGGCCACCTGATGGACTATGACTGGGCGGCTGCCTTACAGCTTTGTCAGCGCTGTCTGAGACTGGACGCAACAAGACTCTTGGCAATTGGCTGAAACCCAAGTATTTGTTATATATCGTCTTCTATAAATATTTTATTTTTTATTTGTGTGTGTGTGTGTGTCTGGGTGTGTGTGTGTGTGTATGAATGCCCACACGTATATGAGTGTCTAGGAAGGCCAGAGGGGGTGTCCTGTCACCTGGAATTGGAGTTACATGTGTCTGTGAGCTGCCAGACATGGATGCTGGGAACTGGGCACAGGTCCTCTGCTAGAGCTGCAAGCGATCTTAACTGCTGAGTCATCTCGCCAGTACCCTTCCCCCCACCACGTGTGCAAATTATTTGGATTTCGGCATAAAAAGTTTAAATATTCTTCTAAATAATCACTTACTTCAATTCTCTATTTAAGTCAGCATGGACTCACAGACATTACTTGATTTTTGGGTTATAGCCTAGCACAATTTCTTTTAGAGTTTGTTTTGTTTTCCAAATTATTTTAGATTCTTCTGTTCTTTTGCCATATCTTCACTGTTGCAGAGCTTAAAAAAATAGCTTTTACTTTCTTTTTTCTGGCTCCTTATGTTTCCCACCCCAGTTCCCAAACTGACTGTTTCTCCCGATAGCCTTGTATTCCTTTAATTGAAAAATCGGAACCAAGACCCGGGTGTGAGGTGAGCTCACTTTTGAAGGGGTGCCATCGTTTCATGTCCCCCACAGCTGGCTTTACAAGAAAATGTGTGTCTATCCTGACTTGGGTTTACATATCTCTAATCTATGTCTGCTCATCTGTGTTTGTATTAAGCTAAACTTGAGTTGATAGTTGTGCTATTGCTGATTCCTTGATGTTAAACCCATCTTGGTGGGGGGTGGGACTTGCTAAACTCAGGAAGCTCAAGAAACTTACAGGATTCTCAAGGCTCCTCCCTAAGGTGACCTAAGCAGTAACTAGATGCTAGGGGCCATGGATCTCCTGGTGTGCTGCCTGCCAGCTCTGCCTGGAGCTCTGGGGGTGTGCATTGTTCTCCACGCTGGAGTGGGATTTTTTGGCAAGGCAGCAGCCGCCTTTGAGTCTCCTGTTTTCCTATACGTGACCCCTTACCCACACACCTTTAAGTAACCCTACTTAAACTCATCTGTTGACAAAGCTACATTTGAGTGGGATCATGTCTTTGCTCTTGCATAGATGGTTCCCTGGGATGAAGAGACCTGGGCCCATGTCTCTCCAGGAAAAGTCACAGCACGATACTGGGCTTATAAAATTAATCAATTACCGCAAGGATTATTTTCATCTTTCCTTTCTTTGTCTACAAACTTCTACCCCAATGTGAGAAACACAGCCACCACCATATGCCTTGTACACAACTGTTCATTTCCAGTGTGTACACTGGACCAGAATTCACCATCTGTGCTTCATAATAAGTCATTTTATCAGCACAGTGTTTATGCACAGTTCCTTTTAATCACAGGCCCACCAACTCCACTCTTTCATAGGATCTTAATGGTCTGCCCCCAACCTCTGCCCTAAGAGTTTTATCTGTTTACAGTACAGTTAGGTTGATGTTGCCATTCTTTATTTCATCATGGATGCTCTCACATGCATGCAGAGAAAAAAGGCACAAGCATAAAACAAATTTTAAAGGTGCTTCCTAAAATAATTAAATTAGATTAACTCCACTTAATCAAGAAAAAGGTAACAGAATGTTTTTGTATCACACATTTAAAATTCCACTAATTATAATAGTATGAAAAGGATTCGGGAATCCAGGAGTAGAGATGTGGGCCTGTAATCCCAGCAGTCCGTAGGCAGATGCAGGAGGATCACCTGAGAGTCCAAGACCAACCTGCTCTACATAGAAAGTCACAGACCAGATGTTATAGAATTATAGATGAGAATCATTATAGAATGAGACTTTACAAAGAAAAAAAAAAAAGATGTATTTGTTAAGTTGGGAGCTTAGCCCACAGCCCCCAGGCCTGAGAGCTGTATTAGTCTGAACTCCAGATCCCAGCATGCGAGAGAGTATTAGTTGGGTGACTCTGTGCTTGGTTATCTGTCTTGGTGTCATGATCTGCCTGGCAGTTCCTCTCAAGCACTGTCTGAACTTCAAGGAGCTGTGCTGGGGATTTGTCACGGGGGACAAAGATGTGAAAAAGTCTGGATTCCTCTATGTACTTGGTTTTCTAAGGGGTAGCCCACTGCTACTATTCTAACGAAATATAACCTGAGTATAGTAAATAGCAGAAATTTGTTTTTCCAAGACCAAGCTACAGTTGAGACTGTACCAAATAGAATAAACAATATAGCCCCAGTTTAGGTCATCTTTATTGGTGTGGACTTGGTGACTCTGGTAAGGGAGCTGCTATACTGTTTCATGAGTGGAATCTCAGAATGAGACAATTCAATGGAAGCATTGCTTCGGTGGTATTTTGGGTTTACTCTATTTCCAAATAATACCTGATTGTTGCCTTCTCCAGAAGGGACAAATCAACATCCTAGCAGAAAGCACCAAGACCTTCCTTTATAAAAATCTTATCTGATCATGAAGGAGACTGACCACACAATCATTTCCCGAAAGCTTTTATTTCTTAGCATCGTCGCTTTGGAGTTAATTTCCAATATATGGGTTTTGGCAAAACCTGTGCATCCAGAGTACAGAAGCGTGCCTATGGCTAAGCTCGGAAGGCTCACCCAAACCATGCTGGCTACAGCTACAATATCAAAAGGACTTCATACACCTGATGGGTTAGCTGCTCCACAGCCACGTCTCCAGTAAAAGAAATCATGTGAGATAAAATTCAGCAGGATTCCCTAGAGGAGGGGACAAGGAGATGACTCAAAGGGCCTGACACTAGAGTCCAATCCCCAGAGTCCACATGATGAACAGAGAGAACAGAATCCCCCTTCTGACCTCATATGCAATGACACACGCATACCCTCCCCACACACAAACACATGGACGAACACTAATAAACAGTGTAAAATACCCAGGTAAGGGAAAAATGGAAAGGTTCTTAGAAAAAGGATCCACTCTTTGTCCCCCATGACAAGGCCCCAGCACAGCTCCTTGAAGTTCAGACAGTGCTTGAGAGGAACTGCCAGGCAGATCATGACACCAAGACAGATACCCAAGCACAGAGTCACCCAACTAAATGCTGAATACCAGGAAACAGGCATCAGGGGTTCTGGTCTCTGATACTGAGCTGGAGACTGGAGCTGGCTGGACCACATGAAGCACTAGCTGCCCACAGCTGGCAAGGCTGGAGGATGCAGCCGTTATGAAAGCAATGCCTTTTGGGGTGGATTAAGTCAAGAAAGGCAAAAAAGAAGGGAAAGGGTGTGTGCCGAGCGAAGACCACTCATCGTCCCCAACAGAAAGTGTGTCTCATGGCTCCCTCGGTGAGCGCTCTTGACATTTCTTGCACTGTCTGTAGACTCTGACTGGACTGGGCTGAGCAAATGCTTCTATTAGCTCCCGGAAAGCGCACAGGCAGGCATTTCGCTTCAAGAAGGCATTTTTCAAGGCAAGAGCTTTGTATTCCTTTTTTTTTTTTTTTTTTTTTTTTGACATTACCTCCACGTTCTCTTCCTTCCCCTCACCACTCTGGGGTTGGGAAGGTGCTGAAAGGAGGAGGCTTGCCAGAGTCCAACTTGAAAGCTTCGTTAATTTGGCCTTTGGCTAGGCCTGTGTTTTCACGTAAGAGCCAAGAATAATCCTGAACCAGACAAATCCCCAGTTCTGGAGCCAAGAAATTTAGGCTCACAACCGCAGTGCAATTCTGGAAAACACAAATGCTCGTTTGCTCCTCGTTTGCTCTTACACCTCTCTTGATGTTTCTTGGTGCTTTGCATGAACCGGTATGTGTTGTGTGTGCATACACTCGCACACACTCAGGAACACACACAGATAGACGGTAGGTACTTAATGAGACTGAACGCCCTACCCTGTATCCCATAAGGGCTGCCTCCACGATTTCTCTGCATGAATTCCTCCACGAAACCTACCATCTTAGTGGTTATGAGTCCATCCACGCACCCACTTCCCTCTGACCCTTCACCATCAGAGAAGGAGCCTATGACTAAGACAGGTTTGTGTTCTTCTGGGAAAACTAACATTTGTGGAGCTTATCTTCTCCGCTGTTTCTTTCCACTCCAGAAGGCAGCAAGGTAGATAGCCCTGTTGGTTGGATAAAGACATTTTTTTTTAAAAGAAAAAAAGCCTGATTTTCTTCTATCTTCACAGCTAAGAATCAGAAATTATTTCTACGGACAAGGATGTGTGTCCCAAAACCCATGTTCTTTCTCTAAATTCTAAAGTTAGCCTGGGGATGTGGGATTATTTTTTTCTGAGCTGGGCTGTTTGGAACAATATGTGCTTACAAGTTACTCAGAAAACACAACAGAACCAAAACAATTGAGTAAGTTTAAAATAATTAGCTTTCCCCATACTACTGGGCTTCATGCATTTGGAAAGGAAACCAAAAAACAAATAAACTTCTTAATCTGTATCTTCAGCCCCACTTTAGGCCCTCTCTATTGGTTCTGACCTTGGTGACTCTGGGAAAGGAGCTGCTCTATGTCCCCATGAGTGGAATCGCAGATTGAGATAATTCAGTGGGGGCATCACTTCTTGACACCTATTTTGGTACACAGTTTAAAAAAGCATGATACTATAATCACCAAGAAATGTGATCTTTTAGCTATTACTAACCACTCAAAAAATTAAAGAATCATTTTTTTAAGCATGAGAACCCTCGGGGATTATCTTAGCCAATGTTTTTTAAACATTGGGAATTTCTATGATTCTAATTATATTCCCTAGCGTGCTACCTTGGCATGTGGGGGGCAGGTAGGGTATGGATGGGGATGGAGAAGGAGTTTGGGAACAAAGCAATAAAAATGCATGGATTCACAAGTAAAAATAAAACAAAATAGAACTCTATCCTAAGCCCGTGTTCATTTCTGTCAGTTGGGGCCAAATGCAATTCCTAGCAATAAGGCACGTTTATCTTATAAAGAATTAGGGCACTTAAAATGTTGGACATGTAACCACTCTTCCTTTAGGAACTCCAGACTGAAAAACTTCCAAGCCACTTGGGTGTCCTTAGTAAAGAATTTGGGAACATGGAGGAAAACACACACCGATAGCCCAAAGCGACTTTTACAGCAGGTACAGAGAGCTTGTACAGGCATCCGTGAGGTTCAATAAAGCCATATAAGTTAATTCTCAGAAGCAAGCTCAGCCATGAAAATGAAAAGCACATAAGTGGAAATACGGCCGATAATAAAATTTATACTGTTAAATCAGTATAGTTTTATTCTTGGGCAGAAAACCTTAGACAGAAAAATTGGAAAATAGTGGGAAATACAGAAGGTTGTAGCACTAAGAGAGAAAGTATCTAAATGATGGGTTATTGTGAAGGGTTTTGTTTTGTTTTTACCAACCACATGAACGTGTTTTTCCAGTAAATATTATGAAAGAGATAGGCCTAGCGTAAGAAACAGAGATAGAGACAGATGGAGACAGAGGCAGAGAGCGAGAGTGGGTGATAGAGAGGTAGAAGTTGAGAGAGGGATAGAAAGGAGAGAGAAGGATAAAGTTGGGGACAAGAGAGCCTGATGAATCTACCGGACTGTCTTAGTGTCGGCTATGGCTTGGAAACAGGTGAGAAATAAAATCAAAAGCCTTCCTATCGTCAACAAACAGAAAGGAAACTAGTCAGTTCAACCCTCACTGCTCTGCTGAGTGGCTGGGGTGTGACTCAGCGGGCACAGTGCCAGCCCAGCACGGCGCTGGTGAAGAATGAGAGTTCCCTTCCTGTCATTTTATTTTTTTCCAAATCCCTTCACTCAGGAGCTTGGGACAGCAAATGTGATCTGTCTCCAGTCATGTGCTTTTCATGTGAAGGTCCTTGCTTTTCTGCTCAGGCCCTGTGAATTTGGCATTTTCTAATGGCCCTGTCATTCTGGACAGGATCATAGCAGGGCTAACCTTTTCTCTGCTTGTAACTTTTTTTAAAACCTACTATTCCTTCTAGCTTCCCTTCTGCCCTGAGGTCACTTTCTGGTTGGGCAGGAGAGAAGCTCCTAACATCCTTTAGTGAAAAGCTGTGTTTTGTACTAATGACATAACCTGGAACTAGTCAGAGTGGCTCAGCTTTTCCAGAGAGGTCTCTGACTGCAGGGAGCCAGCAGGCCCCTCTCAGAGCTCTTTCATGTCCCCAGTGCTCCCATTACAGAGAACCCAGTTGAACAGATGCTCTAGGCTCACTTCCCTCTCTCTCCACGTTCCCAGCTGGGGTAGTTCAAGGAATGCAGTACATATGAAGAACAGCACTGGTCCTGGAAACTGCACCGGGGGCTGCCCAGTGTCAGAAGATGCTTGTAGACTTCTGCAGAAAATAACAGGCTGGGCACAGCAAAGGACCAATGCTTGAGGAACACTATAGGAACCTTTCTCCACCCAAGACACACACACACACACACACACACACACACACACACACACACACGGCACATGGGAAGGTTCCTAGCTGTCTCCCAGAACTATAGACAAAGGACAATGGAAAGCTTAGGTCTCCAGATAAGGCATCACTTCACAAGGGGCTGCAGAGTCAAGATTTTCCAGATATTTGCTGAAGTTAGGTACGAAGTCATGAAGACACTGCTTGTCTTTCTTCCCAGCTTGCTCCCGTACTTCCCATCCTTCTTATACTCATTTTCTCTTCCTCTTTTGTTTTCCCTCCCTTCGTCCCTTGCTCCTTACTTCACTGATCTTTTCCTCTGCCTTCTCTAATCCTCATCTCTTTTATTCCCTTCTCTTCCATCACTTGCAGACAGTCATTGGGAGTGTGGCAGACATGCTTCTCCACACTGGAGGCAGAAAGGTCCAGAAGACAGCCAATCTCTGCCTCCCAGGGACTTGCAATCCTCTTGCAGAATTGTCACGTGGGTCACAGCATAGACAGATAAGGAAGGCCAGAGAACAGAACATCTTTAAATCTTCATAGCTGGGGAACCCCTGAGTCAGAATGGAACAGAAAGTGACAGAAAAGTCAAAGAGACAGAAATATTCCCGATTAAAGCGAGATGGGCCAACGTGAGAGAAGACCAGAGTGAAGAGACAGTTCAAAGGTGAAGCATTGGGCTTCAGCGCCAAGGGCCCTGCACTTCTTGAAGAGACAAGAAAATAGCTGGACTCAGCACAACAAGAGAGGAATGAGTGCTTATGTCTCAGGCATAAGGCATGAGAGCTTCCCTCTGCCAAGCACTGTGGCCACACAGCAGGTATTTGTGACTCTACTCAGAACCTAGCTGCGACCCTGAGGAGGGAGGTGCTGCTATCAACAACTGCACCTCCGTTTTTTCTCTCTGACCGCGAGGCATCTAAACAAAAGTTAAGGCCGCATATCTTTCTCCTCCCTACTAAATTTGTAGGCATAGAGACACACCACGATAGCCGCAAACATCTTCCATCTAAAATAAGAAATTAGTTCTTAAAAATTTTCCCTCTGCCTCTACTCATTTTCTTTCCCCTTTGTGGACAAATTTCTCAGACATTTTCTGTCCTCCCCTGGCTCTTTCAGTTTCTGTTTCTTCCCTTTCACATCTCATCCCATTCTGGCGCAGCTCCCATCATCCCATACGATGCTCCTGCATGCAGTGGGTGTTTGGGGCGTTTCCCGCCTTTCTTTCATCTCTAAACATGTGGACACTGCACTGTCTCCCTTTCTAAACACCTGCTTTCTTCATGTTGTGGTTGTAAAGGATCTTTCAAAGTTCATGCGCTGGCAACTTATTCCTTAACGCAACCACATCGAGAGAGAAGACCTCTAAGAGATGGCAAATATCACTGTGGTGAGGCAGGTTAGATACTGATGAAATGGGGTCCTCTGAAAAGGATGGGGGTGACCCCCTTCCCCTGATGGCCCCCAGTACCCGTCCTTTTTCACCCTTCTGCTATGGGTTGGCACAACAGCAAGGCGCTCACCCGATGCAGTGCCTCAGCCTCTAGAACTATGAGTTGAATTAATGTCTGTTTGTAAATTACCATCTGAGGGTAAACTGCGGACAGTAGCAAAAAGAGAACGAAGCCACCTACTCCCACGGTATCGGCCCCTCCAAGCCTTCCCTGTGGCTCAATCTTCACAGTGCTTTTGTCGGTAGATTCAGCTTCCACTTGGCCATTAAATACCAGCGTTCTTCAGAATTCCTCTCTTAATACTCTTCCCTTCTACCCTCCCTCCCTGAATGTCTTCATCCATGATGGTGGCCTCAGGACACTGATGAACCCTGGCACCCAACTCACACTCTAGAACTTCTTACTCTGGACTTCAACAATCATCCCCACTTGGATGTTTAAGGACACCTTGAGAAGGATGCCTTAAATGTGTTCAAGGTCAAAGCTTTAGTGTTCTGTCTGTCCTAAACTGCCCTCTATTCAGATCAAGGGCTATACTCACTTATTGTTTTGTTAGTTGGGCACAACCTAAAGTCATCTTGGAAGAGAAAGCTCAGCTGAGACAATGTCTCCAATAGATTGGTTGTAGGCAAGCCTGTAGAGCATTGTCTTCATTAACGATTGACGTGGGAGTGCTTAGTCAACAGGGGCTGGTGCCACCTGTGGGCAGGTTTTCTTGATTGGTACAAGCAAGCAGGCTGGGCAAACCATGGGGAGTAAGCCAGTAAGCAGCCCTCCTCCATGGCCTCTGTATCAGCTCCTGTCTCCAGGTTCCTGCAGAGTTCCTGTCTGGGTGATCTACTACGATCTGTAAACTGAAACAAAGCCTTTCTTCCCCAAGTTGATTTTGGTCATGATGCTTTATCACAGCCATAGAAATCCTAACTGAGATGTGTACATACCTCTCCCTCTTCCCATGCCACTGCTTGGCTTTGGGTTAAACTGCTCTCTCTCTCTCTCTCTCTCTCTCTCTCTCTCTCTCTCTCCTCTTTCTCTCCTCTCCTCTCTCTCTCTCTCTTTCTCTCCTTTCTCTCTCTCCCTCCCTCCTCTCTCTGAGAGAAAGTTCCATGTAGTCCACTCTGTCCTCAGGTTTGCTATGTAGCCAAAGATTACAGGCATGCACCACACTCTACTGTTTTTATGCTGTTCTGGAATCCAGCCCGGGGCTCATATATAGAGGCACACATTCAGTCAGCTGAACTCTGTTCCCAGCCTACATTGGCCTCCTCTCGTTCATCAGCTGGACTCTGCTCTCCTCTCCAGAAGGTATGATATTCTCTCTTGGGATGTGCGTTGCTGCTTTTCCCAAGCTGAGTTAACTCCTTGAGCATTATTTACAGGTGTTTCTCATCCTGTTGAGTTCATCAGATCCCTTCTGTCACTAATGTGTCCCTTGCTGCTTTGGGTAATTGTGCATTCCTCAGTCTGTCTTGACTCCTCTGGACTGCAAGGCTCCATGAAGGGGTGCTTAGGAGACGGCTCAGCAGGTAGAGTATTTGCTTCACAAGTATGAACACCAGAGTTCAGACCCCTGGCATCCATGGTAGGTGGTTGTGGAGGTCAAAGGGTAATCACAGCACAAGAGAGACAGAGACAGGAGATCCCTGGAGCAAATGGTTGAGGAGACTGTATCAGGAGTTCAAGGTTCAAGTGAGAGAGCAAACCTGAACTATAACGCAGAAGATGCTGGATGTCAACCGCTGGCCTGCACGTGTACATACACATGTATGTATGTGCACCAACACATTTGGTCATGTACAACACACACATACACAAGCAGAAAGGCTGGGATATTGTCTGTTTTTAACTCCATTTTACCCCATGACCAACTTTTTTTTTTTGGAATGAATAAATGATAGGAAACGAAAAGAAAACTGTTTACCCGCACCGAGTTGGACAACTTTCCTTTTTAGTTATAATGTTTTCACAGACTGGCTTTTTTTATATTTATGAAATCTAATGTAGCCATCTTTTTGACTTTAGGACCATTTTTAGAATGACCTTTGTCACCCTAAGATTACATAAATATTCACCCAAACTTCCCCCAGTACTTTTATGGTTTCCCTCACAAGATTTAATTCTTAAATTCATGTGGAATGTGTTTCTGAAAAAAAAAATGAAATAGTACCAGCTATTTGGCTTCAGAGCCAATCTTTCCTAAGCTGAAAACTTCAGCTATATCCAGTTGTGTGATGTCATGAAGATTATAAGATTTGGGATCGGATTCCGCCTTGAGCTCCACTCACTGTCCAGGGTTTAGAAAATCGTTCAACTTTCTGAGAAGTGTCAAAAGAAATCTCTGGGAAGAGGACTCAAGGGAAGAGAGTGGTCAAGACAGTCCTCATGAGCAAGGTCCTTGAAGAGGCAGCGTGACAGAAGGGCAGCATGGTGGTCAAGAGCCAGAAGAGCTCTCAGGCCAGAAGAGCGGATTAGCCGACACTTGCTTCTCTGCAGAATCAGTCCAAAGTGGTACCCTTCTCTCTGGGATGCATCACAAAAGTTAAACAAGTTACTAACTGCAGAACACTGATACCAACATCTGGATTTATAACGAGGGAATAAATAGACAATAATTCTCCAAGAAAGGGATGCCATTTTTTTAATGAGACAATTTCCCATTCACATGCTTCTGAAGAGAACTTGTTTCCAGCATGCAGCAGGTACATGAAGGGAGAGGGTGAGAAGATGGGACAGCTGATGGTATTATCTCAAGGTCTTTGCTGGTTCTAATGTGTTTTGCCTCATGACATTTTCAAGACAACACATTTGTTGTTTGTGATCTGCTCTTAACCCAAGAAGAGTCACCGCTAATGGTTTCCAGTGTTAAGGAAGTGATTTTAGACCCAGTGATTGATTACACTGGGGTGTGTGTGTGTGTGTGTGTGTGGCCCCTTTAATTCCCCCACAGATGATAGTTTCCTTGGAGGAAAACTACAAGGTGGTCTTCTTTTTTTTTTTTTTTTTTTTTTTTTTGGTTTTTTCGAGACAGGGTTTCTCTGTGGTTTTGGAGCCTGTCCTGGAACTAGCTCTTGTAGACCAGGCTGGTCTCGAACTCACAGAGATCCGCCTGCCTCTGCCTCCCAAGTGCTGGGATTAAAGGCGTGCGCCACCACCGCCCGGCCAAGGTGGTCTTCTTAACCAGAAGTCACAAGATCCTTCTCTTATGGTGAAGGGCCAGAGGGAGGTGGGTGGGTGGAAGGACTCAAAACCACCAAGATGGCAGGTATGGTGGAGGAATCCATGTGTTCATGTAGGTAAATAGGTGTGTGTGTTTGTGTGTGTATGTGTGTGTGTACGTATGCACATGCATGTGGAAGCCAAGGGACAATGACCTCAGTAGTACCTTGTGTTAGGATGTGGTTGTTGTTTGTTTGTTGTTTTGATTTGTTCGTTTTTGGTTTTTTGACACAGGGTTTCTCTATGTCGCTTTGGAGCCTGTCCTGGCACTCGCTCTGTAGACCAGGCTGGCCTTGAACTCACAGAGATCCACCTGCCTCTGCCTCCCGAGTGCAGAGATTAAAGGTGTGTGCCACCACTGCCCAGCTGGGTTGTGTCTTTGAGACAGCTCTCTTATTGGCCTGGAGCTCACCATGTAGCTGGTCTGACTGGTCATCTAGCCCAGGGATCTGCCTGCCTCTTCCCTCTCAGTGCCGATATTATAAGTACTAGTCACTGGGCCTTATTTTATTAATGCTGTGTTTTTTTTTGTTGTTGTTTGGCTTCTTTCTCTTTGCATGGATGGCTGATATGGCGTTGATCTCAGATCTCCATGCTTGCAATGCTCACTTCACTGGCTGTAATGTCATTCTAGTGATGAAATTTACCTTAAGGAAGTTCAGTGGACCAACTTTTAATACTATAATGATAGCATTTTTGAGAGTAAGTGGTAAATGTGTCACCTAATCTTTAATAAAGTGGGAGGAAAGAAAAGCTACCTCATGAGCCAATCTTTAAATTTTCAACTTCACCCCTTAAATACACAGGAATATGGAGATGTTTTAACTCAGTGTTGTCTCATGGAATAACAATTACCAACCCTCCCTTTCCTCTTTTCCTTCTCTGCTATATCCCTGCATCACAGGCTCTGAAATGGCTTAGTCACTCCACCCAGCAAGAACAAGCAGGGCCAAGCCAACAGGCAGTGTCCAGGAACTCCTGCAGCGGCGGATGGAATCTGAACGTTCTCATCGCTTACACGGAGGCACCTGCTGCTTTGGCCAAGCTGAACGCTCTCCTCTCTGGACTCGCTTATCCGCTGTTCCGCACATAACTGGATCCTGTTCATTGTTGGGCTAAGGATGAAATAAACCTGCTTTCTTGTTTTGTCTTGCTGGGAAGGAAAGCATAGTCACTGTTACTGCAGGAGCATTGGCAGCTGACAAGCTTCAACAGGGAATTCAAATGCTGGCTTGATATCAGCGATCATAAATAGGGGTTAGCCATTTAAGTCTATTAAACCATAAGGCGAATGTGTCATTTTTCCCATGAGCACTTATTGGATACTTAAAATGAGATGTTATGTCTCCCTCATCTGTACTTCATCCTGGGGAGGTTTTGGGCCCCGGCTCTTGCCTCCTTCAATAGGGTTGGTTAAGTGAAAGAGACTGGGATAGGAGTGGTGGGCAGTATACACAACAGTCCTTCAGCTCTCTGCATTGATGGTATGGCCCTTGAACTGAATCTTTTAACACACACAGATCAAAACATCACTCTGTATTCAGTGAATAGATATGATTAGCAATTGTCAATTAAAAAAGACATAAAGACTTTAAAAGAAGGGGGAAAGGAAAGGGAAGGGAAGGAGGCCAGAGGAGAGATGAAGGGAAAAACTAAAAAAATAGGTAATTTCAATGTGCAGCTGAGTACCATCAAGTAGGCTATCTTCTCCAGAACGCGGCTTTCAGATTCTGCCCAGGCCCCTCCCTGTCGTGTCTTTAAAAGGGTCTGTACTGACAATTGCACAGGAAGGTGAGTGCTCTGGCTGAAGTTTCTTACAAACATAGATATCAGCCTTATAAAAGGGGGATATTCCCATTCCAACCTATCTTCAAATACCAGAGGGCAACTGTCTCATCCTATGGAAATGATGAACACAGCACTAAGGATGCAGCTCTCTGTTTTGTTTTGTTTCTTTGTTTGCTGGGTGTGTGTGTGTGTGTGTGTGTGTGTGTGTTGTTTGTTTTGTTTTGTTTTTTCATGGCTGGGGCTGGCACTGGACTGGTTTGAGGAGCTCTTCGAACTTGCACCTGAGGAATGTTCCTTCCATGTGGAAGATCTGAGAACTGCAGGCTGTTAAATAACGTTTACATTCATCTGCATGGCTCCTGGTGGTGAAGAAGAAGATGGCAGTTATCCAGCTCTGAGTTCTGAGCAGGTGCTGGGAGAAAGCTAGGCCAGTCAAGGGTGAGCCGGGAGCTCGCTACAGTCGTTCAGTGTTTGAGAGAGCATTAGCCTGCAACACTGGGCTGCAAATCAAAAGTAAATGAAACATCCCCCAGTCAATGATAGTTCAGGGCTGATGACGATATCGTTGCTGACTATTAAGGGTGAATTTTTAAAATGATGTTACTACATCAGGCTTAAGAGTAGGAAATCTACACTGTCACTCACCCAATACTCTATAGCCTGCCTCAGCTTCCCATGTGTAAAAATGGCCTGTTTCTTAAATTCACACAGAGCCTGGAGGGTTCATTCTGAATTCTCTCAGTACATGAAGAATGGAAGACAAATAGAATTTTAAAATTACTGACCTCGTTCCTTTTGTTGCATTTTCGTGAAATGCATTTGATTATGGTTGCATAGCTGACTAGCTGTGGGAGCAGACAGCTTTTTCTAGAAGGTGTCAGGGTAATCCCTGGCTTGGCAATGTGGCTTGCTGCTACAATTTGCAGAAGGGCTAGTTCTTCTCTAGAATTTCTCCGATGCCCTGGCTGTCAGTCTGGGTCTCTTGGATTCCCAGCATGCTCTGCTCTGCTTAGGCTGTTTCCTGTTTGTGGCTCCACCCATTCCTTCATAGTAATGCCCAAATCGCTCTGTGGTCATGCTGCTTTCTCAGCAGAATCCCCTCTCTCTCTCCTGTTCCTGGGGGTGGGGAAATGCAATCATTTTAAAGCTTCTTTCGTTCCTGAAGCCTCCTCACCTGCTCTGGACCACAATGATCTTACCAGTGTGAGATCAAGTCTCTTGGTTCTTGGGGCTTTGAATTCATATGAGAAAAACTGAGCAGTTTGCTTAGGGCTGATCCTAAGACCAAAGGAACCAGCTCCTTGTTACCAGTCATGTCCATTCATCCCCTCATTGCCTTCTACATCCACGGCTTTAAACAACCACAGGTTAAAGATGTTCTGGGAGAGACCACACCTGTACCAAACAATTCATGATCTCTTTTGTTAATCATCATTCCCTAAATAATAAATTTACTTTATTCATTAAATTAGTATTTTTATCCCCCAAACCATAACAGCTATTTATGTAATGTAGTATTTGCTTGTCATTTGTAATCTAGAGTTAATTTAAGGTAGGCAGAAAGATGTGCATAGGAGACATGTGTTTAAGGTACCATTAGGTGCGAGAGATAAACACCTGTAGATTTGGTTATATCCTTCAGGAAATCTTAGTGTCAATTCTGGAGGCTACTGTACACACAACATACACTTCCAACTTATTGGTGCTGTTTTCCTGGAAAATCCAGCTTCACATAGCCCTGTAGGGGCATCAGGTATTGCCCCCAGGTGGAAGGAGACTCCTAAGCAGCTTTGTAAAGGCCTGAGACATGCCTGGGTGGTCAGTTGGCCTTTCTGTGACCCTGCGCAACCATAGAAATATATAACTTGGATTTACTGTTCCTTGAAAACTAATCTGTATTTAAGATTCTGTGATGGATTTTTCTCATTACTCACGAGATAGACTTTTGCCTGTTGATTTAACTCCATGCCAGCATCATTAAATGCAATAAACCCCCCAGGTTAGCCCTGCTCTGACCCCCTTTCTTCTCATAGGACCATCCCTGAGTTCTATGATCTGTCCATAAATGGCATCCATGTTTTCTTGAAGAATAGTCTGCTTCAGACTGTAGCAAACAAACCAGAAATTTCTATCCCAGCCCACAATGAGTCTGTTTGGTGGGGTGTCCAGTGTGTGTGAGGAGCCAGTGTCACTCACCCTTTCCTCTCTCTGGATTGGAAGTGGCCTTAGACAGATGGGGCCTTCTCCTGCTAACACAGCAACCTGTCAAGCCTGTCATGGTGCCATGAGGTCGGTAGGACCATAGCCACCATACCTGTATAATCATCAGTTATGACTATTTCATGTCTAAACCAATCTGGTCTCTCAAAGTTACAGCCTAAGGACTGAGCATGTTTTGGTCTGCACTCTGCCACACTGGACTCCCTGCCACCAGGGCCGGCTCAGTGTGGAGGAAGAAGGAATTTGCCTTTCAAAACCAAAATATTTTATTTTTATTATTTCAAATTGTGTATGTGCTTATACAAGAGCATGCAGGTGCCCACAGAGGCTAGAGACCTGGGATCCCTTTGGAGCTAGAATTATAGGTGGTTGTGAGCCATCCAACATGGGTGCTATAAACAGATCGTAGGTCCTCTGCAAGAGTGGTAAGAGCCCTTAGCTGCTGAGTCGTGTCTTCAGTTCTAGAAAGAAATTTTCAATTCTAGCTGAACATTAAAGTCACCCCAGGATTTTTGTAAGAGCAACTTCTTCATCTAGTGGTCACATTCTGTGTCACCCACCACCTAAACATCCAACTCCACGTTTGTATGTTTTCAGAGCCATGCAGCCATCACTCCAATTTTAGAACATGTTTGTAGCCACACACACACACACACACACACACACACACACACACACACATCCAGTAGCCATTAGCCGTTACTCACCAACTCACTCTGCTCATATCTCCAGCCCTGGACCATCATCAGTCAGCTCTGACTCTATACATCCATCTGTTGGCTGTACACATCTGTTCTGCTTCTTTCCTGCAGATGGTCTTGTATAATGAGCAGCTCAAATAACTGACTCTCTTGGTTTAGCAGGATTTTTTCCAAAGTCCATCCATGTCTCAGTACTCCATTATTATAACTGAGTAATATTTAGTGTATGGAGGGACCCCGTTGCATTAATCCACCAGTTGATGGCCGTGTTGGGTTTATTCGTTTTGCTATTACAGCCTATGCTTTTTTGAACATCCTTACACAACTTGTAGATAGACATCTGCACTCATTCCTGTGTCTATACCTTTAGTGGAATAAATCACTCAGTGTGTACTTTCTTTAGTAGTGGCTATGTTGGTGCTGGTGGTGGTAGTGGGCTTTATTTTGAGACAGTCTCCTGCAGCCCAAGCTGGCATCTAACTCACCAGATAGCTGAGAATGACCTCAAACTTCTGATGTCCTGCCTTCACTTCCTAAGTGCTCGATTACATCTGTGCACCAATACACTTGGTTTCAAGCAATACTAGAGGTCAAATCCAGTGCTCTGTGTCTGCTTGGCAAGCACGCTACCAACTAAGCCACACCCCCAACTCTAGATTTCTATGAAGGTTCTGATTTCTCTGTATTCTCACCCATGCTTATTCTCTTACCCTTTATTAAAAAACAAATTTTAAAAATTAAGTATGCACACAGGATATATTATAAATAAATCATAGCAACTATACAGGTAACAAAAAGAAAAAGGGTTGCACATTAAACCAAAGATAGCTCAGTGCTTAACAGTGTTGTGGGGTACTGCGGGTTGCATTCTGCCACCCAGCTCCTGCCACCGGCTAGCTTATGCCCCGAAATAACAACACACAAATTGTATTCTTTTAAACACTGCTTGGCCCATTATATCTAGCCTCTTCTCGGCTAACTCTCACACCTGGACTAGCCCATTTCTAATAATCTGTGTAGCATCAGTCTTTCCGGGAAAGATTCAGCATGTCTGACCTGGCAGCTTGCTTCATGTCGTCTGCCCTGGAGAGGGAAGCATGGCCTCTGAGCTCACTTCCTCTCCCTCCCAGCATTCTGTTCTGTTTACTCCTCCCACCTATGTTTTAACCTATGAGGCCAAGCAGTTTCTTTATTACTTAACCAATGACCTTCCTCCATCATAACAGTGACTGTCTATTGCATAAAATGTAAACTGGGAAGGGTTCCAAGTGGAGCAGGAAAACAGAGAGGTCTCTGTGAGTATGCCTTCTGAGCTTCCTGCTGGCCTTGACTGGGGAGCTGTGAAGGTACGGAAAAGTGTCGTAGACACAGATTGCGGTGACATCTGTTGGGGTACAGCCTTGATGGGGTTCCCATGTTCCAGGGTAGGGGTGTGTGGATTAGAAAAAGTAGGTAGGAGGAACAGAGATGAGAAAGAAATAGAGACATAGGATAGGACTGGGAGGGCTATCCAGTAAATACTGAATGCACGCATGTTTATTTTCAATATGCTTATCTACCGCAATCCAAAAAGGGAGGAAGAACACCAAAGATTGCTTTAATATTACACAAAGGACAAACAGAACAATTACTTGCTTCAATACTTAAAATGTCAAGCAGCTATTTTCTGAATTAAGCATTCTGATGTTTTAGGCAGAACATATCACAATTATACCTTAGACCAAGTATCCTGTAGGCAGCCATTCCCTGGCTCAAACCTCATGTCTTATCCTTGAAGGAGCAGGAATAGGCTTGAATTCTCTAACCTTTTGTCAAGGTGGAAAGCATCCACCTCCATGGGCCATCCTAATATTCAAATCACCAAGTAATCACACCCTAGACCAGAATCTCTTGCTTGTAGTGACACCTTAAGTCAGACTTCTTGTCAATGACTTTGAAAGAGCAAGAGTAGGCTTAAAGTCTCTGACCTTCAGTCAAGGTGGAGTGGACCCACTTCTATGGGCCCCCACAGAAAATGGCATGCATGCTGAGCCAGGAGTCCACTATCACTTGAGATGTTTTATGTCTTGAATGAGTGGTTAATGATTTGTGCACCAGGCACTCAGATGCAGACTTTGGACAGAAATTGCTTCAAATACAAAACTGTTTGAACTTCATGATAAACTGAAGCTTCTAGCCACCCTGGCAAGTAGGAAACTTCTCATTCTGGATTTGACCCACATTTTCTGAATGGGTTATGATGCCAAGATTTTGTTGTTGTTGTTGTTGTTGTTGTTGTTGTTGTTGTTTAGCCATCCCAAGTGTTTATATTACAGGTGTGCATGACTATGCGCGTCATGCATATGCCAGGTTGTTTCTCTTCCTAAGGAATTGAATTACATATTTCACTTACATATCCTCCATCAGATTTATTATTTGAAACATTCTCTGTTATTCTAGAGGTATATGAGCTTTTATTAATTAAAATTTTTTTCATACAATATAGTTTAATCATGTTTCCCCTCCCCCATCTCCTCCCAGATCTTCCCCACCTCCATACCCAGCCAACTTTATGTAATCCTGGGCCAGTCTACTTGTGTTTCTCCAGTGTGTAGCACACAAGCACAGAACTGTTGGATTAGGACAGCCATTATTACCTGTGCATCCTAGATCTTTGGTCTCAGCGCAGTGCACCCACACCCACACCCGCAATGATGACCCCCATGGGCCACTCCTCATTTGTACATAGAAATCACTGTGTCCAGAAGGCCCTCTTGTTATATGACAAATGAGACCTCCCTCATCTTTCAGAAACCCCACACTTGCTCAGCCTTTCTTTCAGTCTGTAATTTTTCTGCTGTTTTAGTCCAGGTGTGATGGAGGAAGGTCATTGGTTAAATAAAAAGAAACTGCTTGGCCCTCATTGGTTAGAAGATAGGTGGGAGGAGTAAACAGAACAGAACGCTAGGAGGAAGAGGAAGTGAGCTCAGACTCCACAGCTCTCCTCTCGGGAGCAGACGCCTCAGAGAGACGCCGTGCTCCCAGCTCCCAGGCAGACGCACGCGATGAAGCTCTGACCCAGGATGGACATAGGTTAGAATCTTCCCGGTAAGCGCACCTAGGGGTGCTACACAGATGATTAGAAATGAGCTAAATTATTATGTGAGAATCAGCCTAGAAGAGGCTAGATAGAAATGGGCCAAGCAGTGATTAAATGAATAGTTTGTGTGTTGTTATTTCGGGTATAAGCTAGCCAGGCAGCCGGGGTGCTGGGGACGCAGCCCCACCGCCCTTATTACTACAAAGGTGATGGTGTGGCTTTGAGAGCTACCCCTCCCCCACTGATGCTTGGTTTTTAGTTGAGATACATGAGTGGAAGGGGCAGTGTTGTAAGAAGGCCGCTTGTTGGTTCCCGGTTGCTCAACCCTGAAATAATCACACAGAAACTGTATTATTTAAAACACTGCTTGGCCCATTAGCTCTAGCTTCTTATTGGTTAACTCTTACATCTTAATTTAACCCATCTCTATTAATCTGTGCATCACCACGAAGTCGTGGCCTACCAGCAAAGTTTTAGAGAGTCTGTCTCTGACTCTGCCTCCTTTCTCCCAGCATTCAGTTTAGTTTTCCCCACCCAGCTCTATTCCCCTATAACTCTGCTATAGGCCCAAAGCAGTTCCTTTATTAAGCAATGATAGTCACAGCATACAGAGGGGAATCCCACCACATCAGGACAGTAAACAACAATAACAAAAAAATCCACAGTACTGCAAAACGTCATCTGTGCCATGAGGGAAAGTGTAGAAAGGCAATGCGGTTGACGGCCCTAGACAGAGTGGAAGGGTAGAAAGTCGTATGTCCTTCATACAGGAGTACGGAGACTCAGAATGTGAGACGCCTTGTGAAAGGCGTACAGTACATAGAGAAGCAAAGGAATTCTTTGAATCTCAATTCCACTCTCTCCACACAAGCTACATCTCATCAGTCTACCTGTTTTAGGGTAAATAATGTACGTAAAGTTCAGGCATTTGAAACCCTACCCCCCAATGGGACCTGTCAAGAGGTAGTTAAAAGAACCTGATGTAATAGTGGAATTAGAGTCTTTGTAAGAAAAGGCCAGAGCCAGTGTGATGGTTCCATGGGTAAAGGAGCCTACTCCTAAGCCTAGTGACCTGAGTTCCATCCCCAAGGACCTTCATGATGAAGAAGGGAACTAACTCCTGCAAGCTGCCCTCTGACCCTAATAAGTATGCCATACACATATGCACACCCCCACACAAATAAACACGACTTTTGTCTTTAAGAAAAGAACAAAGAAAGCAGCCTGCCATTTTCAGGGAGCTGTCCTTCCTGAGGGCAGCCATTGTCAGTGGGCTCACATCCTCAGACACAGCCTTCACAGATGATGTCTTCAAGTAATTCACTGACTTAGCCTTGCCTCTCGCAGCAGCTACCGGCATCCAAGCCTTGTAAACATCTCCGAAGAGATTTAAACAGCTCTCGACTGTTGTCTTGCTCTTTGGGCACAAGCAGAATATGATGGTGGGGGAGGGGTGGCCAGGGAGACAGGCTGCTGTTCTCAGCTGCCTGGAATCTATCAGCTTCCCCTGGCAGCTCACTCTGTGCAGGAGCAGCGAAGCATGGGCTTTATCCACAATGCTGTACACCCAGGCATATTAACCCAATTATTTTTACTAAATGGATTGCAGAAAACTTCTCTTACCCACTGCTCTAAGAATCCCTACCCCAAAATATTGATATTTAAAGCCTGGATTTGGGGGGGGGGGGGTAGGGAGATGGGGAAGATTGTATTAGAATTCAATGCATTCCCTGTTAGTAAAATGTATCTGTCTTACAATGTGCTGTTTAGGCCATGGGAAATGTGAGGAAGGGTGTGTTCAGTTCTTGGCTAGTTGTTGAGTGAGCTGCATGAGACCCTCAGAAAACATCCGAAAGCCATATGATTCCAAGAGGTACAGATGACATGAACACACACACACACACACACACAGGAGAGGAAGGAAAAACCAGTGCCACGCTCACATACATGTTTTCACACGTGTGCATACGTTCATGTGAGGTAGTGATTAAGCACTGAACCATCCCTCCAGGCCCCGTTTAATGTAGTCTCAAAGTACACACACCGTACGCGACGAGCTGAAAAGCCAACATTTGGCAAACCTTCTTTAGGGAGGACAAACCACCGTGTTGTATATCAAGAGGAGAAGATACCATGTTCCAATGCAGAGTTACCCAAAGCGGAGGGGGGAGGGTGTTTAAGAAAATTGTGTCATCTTTGTTAACAGTTTAAAGCAGCAATGTGGCTATGAGACATCGACTATAGAAGACACTGTGTGTTGTTGACACTGAGCAGATGCATCTCACTCAACACAGATGAGAAACCCAGAAATAATGTAGGAGCCAGAAGAAATGATTGGAACAAACACGTGAATTAAGATGTGAAAAAGAAGGCTAAAGTCGTTTGTTTCTGAGTCCTTACATCACTATGAAGGGTTAAAGACTTCAGACTGTGCACGCTTGTTTTGTAAACACCTCACAGAATTCTCAAGGTTTACTGGTGCCTGTGTTGTACTTTGCCCTGTGTGTTCAGCCAGCGAACTTACTGCCCCTGTCCTCATCAGAGCTAATTCCTTGGTAGGTCCACATTTTGTTACCATAATGAAGCGCCTGGGGTTGGAGACCTACAAAGAAGAGGGGTTGCATAGCTCGCTCTCTGGGAAGCTGAAAAATCCAGTAGGTGTAGCACTGGTTCCGGTGAGGGCCCTCAGGGCTGCACTACATCACGATGGACTGCACCATGAAGAGAGGTTTGGTGGCAGGGGAAGCCAGCACACAGCAGATAGGAAACCAAACCATTTCATCAAAGAGGAGCACAGCCAGCTCACCACTCCTGGTGTTCTCTCAGTCCCCTTCAAAGGAAGTGCACACCCTTTGTGAGGGTTTGAACAAGAATGGCCCTCCCAGGTCCAAATGCTTAAAGGTAAAGTCACCAGGGAGTGGCACCATTTGAAAGCAGGAGAATTTGTGGCCTTATAGGAGGAAGTGTGTCACCACGAGCCTGTTTTGAGATTTCAAAAGCCCAAGCCAGGTCCAGTGACTCGCTTTCCTTGATGCCTTCAGATCTGGATGTAGGACTCTCAGCTACCATGGCCGCCTGCATGATGCCACACATCCCACCATGAGATAATGGACTAAATCTCTGAAACTGTAAGCCAGCCCCAATTAAATGCTTTCCTCTGGGAGAGTCAGCATGGTCATGGTGACTATTCACAGCAATAGAACACTGACCAAAACAAAAGATTACGAAATGTTTTTATTTTGAGAAGTAGCTAGATATTGTTGCTAGAGATGAGCATGACATAAACTGTACTAAATGAGACTCTTGAAGAGCCCAATTGTCCCTCCCAGTTGGCATAATGTCTGGAACAGACAAGATTGGCAAATAACACATCAGGTGGGAGACTTGGCATCTGAGATCATCACATCATTGACTTACCTTCAGCTCTGCCGTTAGAGAAGTCAGCATTTGCTAGACTGTGATGAGCAGCACTGATAACATTAATCACTACCTACCCAGTTCCCTGTGCTGATCCAAGGCAAGAGCTAAATTACATACCTGGTGAGCATAGACATCCACATACAGAATATAAAGGGTTAAGAATGGTGAGGGAGTCAACTCAGGAAGAAAGAAAATGAGTCAGCTGGGAAAATGGGCACTCGAGATGAGGCTAGAGATTTAAAAGTGGATGCTCAATGCAACACACTGTGTAGGATTGGAATTAACACGGGGGTGTATAGCTTCACTCTATGTTATTCTGTAAAAGACAAACTATGGCGACAAAAGACCAATGGTTGCCAGGGTCTGGAGAGAAAGAGAAACCCATAGGTGGAGCTTCAGGGATGCTTAGTCCTGGTAAAGTCCTCTATGACCCTGCCATAATGGATGCTTGTCGGTACACTTTGACTCAGACCAGTAGAGCGCACAACACCAGACTTATCCCAATGGTAGCTCCAGACTTTAAGAGTGAGATATCCATGAGCTGGGAAGGCAGCTCAGTCAGTCCTATGCAAGCACAGGAACCTGAGTCCAACCCCCAACACTCATGTAGAAAAGCTAGGCACAGCAGCACACATCTGTGGTCTTAGCACTAGGGAACAGAGACATCAGGGTTCCTGGGGGGCTCTGGCAAGCTTGTTTAGCTGAATCACTGATCTCCGGGTTAAATGAGAGACCCTGCTTCAAAAGTACCATGGAGAATAGAAAATACCCAATATCGACATACAAGCGCGCATGAGCATGTAAGCACATACACAAAAAAAATATAAAAGTAAATAAAATATAAAAGAATAACAGACCTCATGAATTCAAACTGTTAGGGGTACATGGGAAAAGTGCCAGGAAAATGCACAGAGCATGAGAGAATCACAAGTGAGGGTTTAATGCAGATTTGATGGAGGTGAATCCAGGCACAGAGTCCAGGAAGGCACTGCAGTTCATGAAGAGTTAGGTATGCGACCCCAAGACCCTGACATTCACCATAAGGCAAAGAGAGCTTTCCACGCACAGTGAGTGTCCTCTTCCTCCCATTGCTGTTTCTTGGGATACAGAAGTTGGTGTCACCGACCCACTGTAAGAGCTGTAAAGACAGCTATGCAATCCTCTTCAATGTGCCTGGGATGTGAGGTTTAGCGTTACTGTGATCATGAAATACTTGAAGCCCTGGATTCTCTATAGCATGGAAGACTGTCCCTCACTGATGGAAAATGCCAGTGCTGACCCAAGGAGTCTTAGTAAAGACAAAGTTTGACTCCAGCAATGGTGTTCGTTGGTTTCTTCTTTGCTGTGACCACGTCTAACAAAGCAACTTAAGAAATGGACTTATTCTGATTTGAAAGATTTCAGGCGTGTTCTACTGGCTCCTTTATTATGGAAGAGCATCTTGCTGGAGTCAAGTGTTCACCCCATGGCTACTGGGAAGCAGGGAAGTTCTGGCAGGAAGGGGTGCAGATAAGACAAATCCTCCTGAGGTATCCCCTTTGCTCCTTGTCCTCTAGCCTGGCCTCACCTCTAAGTTTCTAACCTCTCCTAATAACAACATCATCAGCTTATAGCTCCATCAAGAGATTAATCCATCCTGGATTCAAAATCTAAATGGAGGTAGGGGAACTGGGGACTGGGGAAGGTGAGGCCTAGCTGGGGAGGAGGTCTCTAGGTGATGTGCCTTTGAGGGCTGTGCCTTCCACCTGTTTCCTTCCTGTCACTCCTCTTTGCTTTCCAAAGCTACAGGGTGAGCATCTCCTCTCTACCACACCTTCCCATAGGGACATCTGTGTGTCTCCTGGAAGCAAATAATCTGCTTTCTTGGATTTAAATCTCTGAAAGTGTAAGCTTAGATAAACCTTTCCTACCTTGTTTTGACCAGGTGCCTTGTCATAGCAATGACAGAAAGGAGAAATGGCTAAAGAGGAGTGAGCAGTACTTAGCTTTTGGTTTCTTAAAGTCTGCTCCCAGTGTTACAGTTTTTCCAGCATGGCCATACCTCCTAAACCTACCAAAACAGGGTCACCAACTGGGGACCAAGTATTGGAATGCCTGAGAATGGGCGACACCTCATTCAGACCAACACCTCTTTTGACAAAAATAAGAGAACAAGAATCATACCCTCAAGTTAGTTAAAAATTCCAGCACCGGGGTTAAAGTGGCATGGAGGACAGGAACTCATTTCTCAGCACCCACACCAGCCGTTCACAACTACCTGTAACTCCAGCTCCTGAGGGACCGATATGGTCTTCTGGAACACATACATACACACATACATTCACACCCATGTGCACACCATATACACTTACACTCATGTGCATACATACACACATGTACACACCACACACATACACAATTTTTAAAATTTCAGCATGGATGATGGAAGGGCTTCCAAGGCTCCGCTCTCAGCTAAGGAGCTATTGGTCTTTGAGAGAAAATACGGCCACTGACATGTTGCTCATGATCCAGTGAATAACCCCACATTTAAGCAGCTTATGGATAGCGCTTGCATGGTGGCAAATGCCAGAATATGAATACTTCACACTCCACCGTAAATAGCATTGGCATAGGGCACTCTGACGAGACATCTCAGAGGAAGCAGACGGTTCCAAATGGTTTGATCAATGTTTAGATAAAGTGCCCCTCCCCAGTCCTCAGCTTGTTCTTCAGTAACAAAAAAAAAAAGTCATAACCATTCTCTAAATTACCCTCGAGAAGTGAATTAAAAGTTATAGTTTTTGTAATGGAAAAAGCATAGCTGGATGTTTTTAAGAATTCCCCTGGGATCGAAGGAACTAGAAGCTTGTATTTAATAAAATAGAAACTCCTTAAAATGATATTGCGGGTTTAATGCCCCCATTAAATTCCTCCCCATTCTGCAAGGGAAACATTTTCTTTCTGTCTCCATGTGCATTTACCAGTCATGACCCTCTGCAGCCCCGTCTGGCTCTCTGACCAATTGTAACTCCGGAGCCTGGGGACAGGAGCTTGTTGCTTTGAGTCATCGTTGTCTGAGCCAAAGATGTCGGTTCTGTTCTGTTTGCATGTTACTTAGAGCAAGGTTACTGGAGACAGCACTCTGTAGTGTTTATAAACCAGTTGGATACAGCCCAGCATTGTGCCTGTGAGGAGGAGGAGTTCAATGGTGTTTATAACCCAATCGGATATAGTCCAGCCTTGCACCTGTACAGAGGACGAGGAGACAGGCTGACTGCTATGTGTCACCAAAATTACATTTTCTTCACTAAGTTAATATTTTTTTAAAAGGTGAAAGATATGTGGATGTGTGTATTTATGCATGTGTGTGCAGGTGCATGTGTGATGTACACATGTATAAGCATGTAGAATCCTGAGGTCAACCTTGGAACTTTTTTCTTAAGAGCCATCCACCTTGTATTTTTGAGATAGGTCTGGAACTGGTCTGAAACTGGCCAAATAGGATGTGTGTGTTTTGTGTGTGTGTGTGTGTGTGTGTGTGTGTGTGTGTGTGTCCATGCATGAGCTGATAATCCACACACAGACTTTTTATGAGGGTGCTGGCATCAACTTAGGTCTTCAAGCTTGCACAGGAAGCACTTTAAGGCCCCGACTATTTCGCAAATCCGAGGCATTAGTTTTTATTTTATTTAGCATTTTTTTTTTTTGTGAACAAGTGCTTTGTCTGCTAGTATGTCTGTGTATTGTGTGCACAGCTGATGCTCTCAGAGGCCAGGAGAGGGCATTGGATCCCCTGGACTGAAGTTACAGATGACTGTGAGATACCATGTAGGGGCTGGGACCCCAATCCAGGTCTTCTAGAAGAACAGCGGGTGCTTTTAATCACTGAGTCATTGCTCTAGCCCCAGGCCTGGTTTCTATTAAAAGAAAGTTTTAAAGCACAACCATCCGATGCAATGTGTGGGTATCAACACTGTTTCAAGCTACAAGCTGGAAATATTTTGTGGAGAACTAGGGAAATTCAACTACAGACTGGACATAGACCAATATAAAAAAGTTACTATCCTACTCATTGTGATAATGGTACTGTGTTTATCTCAGCAAATGTAGCCACTTTTCAGAAGAGTGTATTGTTGGGGGCCACTAGTTTATTCTCTGACTGCCATGACTCGAAATAATCACACAGAAACCATATTATTTGCAATACTCTTTGGCCAATAGCTTAAGCATATTCCTAGCTAGTTCTCATATCCTAACCTAACCCATCTCCTTTAATCTGTGCCTCACCACGAGGTTGTGGCCTATGCAAACTTTCCAGCTGGTGGCTTGCATCTTTCTCCTCTGGATGCTACACGGCTTCTCTCTGACTCTGCCTTCTTTCTCCCAGCATTCAGTTTAGTTCCCCCCCCCCCCCCCCCCCCGTTTAGCTTAATTCTGCTAAGTCACTGGCCAAAACAGCTTTATTCATTAACCAATAAAAGCAACACATATACAGAAGGACTCCCCATACCATTAGTTCTTTAAGGCATTTAGCAAGGTGATTGCCAAGACATGCATGTTTTTCTTTTAATTTAGTCAAAAATTAGACAGAGCAGATGTAGCAAGATGTAAATTGCTATTGACTATAGATGACAGATTTGAGATGATTATTACAGCAATTGATCTGGTATTCTTTAGGTTTCAGTGGTAAGGTAGACTACATCAGAGACTTTTAGAGCTCCACGGAAACACAGAGAACAGTGTGTGTGTGTGTGTGTGTGTGTGTGTGTGTGTGTCTGTGTGTGTCTGTGTATGTGTGTGTAAACATGTGCAAGTGTGCTTGCCTGTCAAGGTACACACAAAGCCAGGAGGTTGATACCTGGATGTCACTCTCCCATTTGTTTCTTCACTTCTTTATTTTTTCTTTTTTCTTTTTTTTTAGACCAGAGTCTCTCACTGAATCTGCAGTTTATCACTTTTGGCCTCCAGGATTCACCCATTTCTGCTCCCTCACCTTCTACTCTGGGACTATAAAGCACACTATAGCACCTAGCAGCTTTTGCAAGGGTGCTGAGAATCAAACTCAGGTCCCCTTCCTTGCAAAGCAACTACTTTGCCCCCTGAGCCCTTCCCCCCAGGACCCAAAGAATAGACATTCCAATAAAGATGCAGAAACTGCTGTTTCTAGGGATAGGCACGCTCTCCGAGGATACATAAAGGGTTGGTGGAAGAATTCAATGAAGCAGCAAGGACTCCTCTCCTAACGGGTTCATTCTCAGCTCTGCAGCTGCATCCTACCACTTAGAATAGGCCCCGCCCACCACTGACTTGAGACTAACCCAACATGGCTGCCCCTGCAGAGCCATCAACTCCACTTCTTTCTTGCCACCTGCTGTGGTCTCAGGCACCCCCACCAGGGTTGTTCCTGCTGCTGCCACTGGACAGTAACGGAAGTACCACTACCTCTGCGTCCACCTTCGGTCCCGCCCCTAGCAGCCGCTCTACAGTGGTACAGCTAGTTCAGCCCTCTTCCCCATCAACCTTGGATTGCTTCCTTCTTGGAAGCACCAAAGTTCTACCAGAGTCAAGGGAGTGTTCCTTGTCATTTTTAGTAAGGCAAAATTCCTCCAAAATTGCTTTATTCCCATGAGATACGCAAACTGAGCTAACTTTGCAATTCTCTAATAAGTGATTCTGCTTTGGGGGGAGGGATATGCATCTTCAAAATGCATTAGCCATGAGCAGGAAGGAGATTCCCAAGATTAAATGTGTTGTTTCCTCAGCAGAAAAACCGTGCTAAGATAAGCTAGGAAATTTCAAAATATCTAAAACAGTAAAACAAAACCAAAAGTGGTCACAGAGGTGACACTAATGAAGACATTTTAAAAATTTTACACTTATTTATTTGAGGGGGTGTATGCCTTGGCCGGCGCATGTGTGGTGGTCAGAGAACAACCGGTAAGCAGAAATTCTTCCCTTTCACCATGTGGGCTCTGGGGTTGGGGGGGATGAAACTCAGGAAGTCGGCTTGGCAGCGAGTGTTCCTCCTACCTGCAAGTCGTCTCACTTGTCCTGATTAAGAAAATTCAATTTTCATGTACTACTCTAGATTTAGTATATTATTAAAATCTTGATTCCATCTCCCCTTCCTTTCTTCCTTTTTTATTTTTGATTTAGCCCTGGTTTAGTTTATAACTGTGAAGTGAACAATAGTGTGTTCTGATACACAGTCAGGTAGTGAGAGGACGGCTTCAGTCAGGGAAATTAGCCCATTTACCATCTCATGGAGTCGCCTCTTTGCTTTCCTCGCTGCAAAACTTCAGCACATAATGTAAGATCGTGAACTACCGCTCAGTCTCAGACCCCAGCTTTTCCAACCTGCGCTACAAAAACTATCTCTTCTTTGACCTTTACCTTCCCTTTACATGTCTATGAGGAGCCTTGCTTTATCATAAGATAAAGCAAAATGCTGTACTCCGAGAAGGAGGGAGGTGGAAGGAAAGAGAGCAAAACCCCTTAAAACCCCACATGCCTACAAAGGACTTCGCGCTGCTGCTTTCACCTGCCTGTTTCATATTCTGTTAGGAAACTTCAGTTTCCTTGCCTTCACCGATAATTAGTTTCTGCTGTTAGAGTCTTGCTACTTTCTAGCCACATGTGGTACCTGCCCCTGGACTCATGGCAAACTGGTAAATATGTGTCACAGGAAAGCATCAACCACCCCAGGCCAACTCCATCCACAAAGCACATCACCTACTCTGCTGGCTTCCTAGGTGATGCTTTCTAAGTATATCTCCAGAAGAGGGTGGCAGATCTCTTGGCACTGGAATTACAGGCAATAGTAAGCCCTCCAACATGGATGCTGGGAACCAAACAACCAAACCAGTCCTCCACAAGACAGCTGACCGTTCTCCACAGCTGAGCCATCCCTTACTTAACCACCTTGAAGATGAGCTGGAATGAGTGGTCTTAAGTCCGATGCAACCTAAAGACAGGAAACCTTTTACTCGGCTCCTCTAAGTTCATCACCGTTGAGAGTCCATTCTTCCCGTCATGCCCCTGCCCCTGCAATTCCGCCCCATCTGTAGCAGCTGCCACTGCAGTGCCCACTGCACACTCTGCTTGTGGATCAACACAAATGTGGCACATGCTTTTTTATATACACATGCATTTCTTCCCACGAACACAAAACCTCCAAAGAATTTTGCTTTTCCCTTTTGCAATTGAATCCTCTCACTCTTCCAGCTGACTTCGTTTCAAGTTACCTCTCTTGCTGCGGGAGAGAGTCTTCTGGTCCTTCTGGATGCAGCGGCCTAGGAACAGCAGCCTGTGCATGTCTTTTGGGTGATGCAGAACAGGAAGGCCTCCTGTGTGTGCTGTGCACAGTCCCAAGTTTGCAAGGGTCTCCAAGGAGAGTGACTGACATCATTCTATCTGAATTTGGCCAGGCATCAACCCTTCCCTCACTGCTGGTTCTCATAGCTCCTCTCAAAGCCTAGAACGGCTCAAAATGCCTTCATGGCCAAAGTTAATGCCAGAGCGTGAGAGAAATTCTGTGAACAGGGCTAGGAGTCCTGTTTATGCTGCAGTGAACTCTCCTTTTGGAATTTCTGACCTGGGGAGGATGAACTGCAAGAAGCAGACGTGCTCTTGTGCAAAGTAAAAGCTGAGACACCTGAAAGGTGAATGAGCAAACCTGTGTGTGGAGCAGAGCCAGTCAGTGACGGCACCAGATGACGGCCACCTCTGCATCTGACTCAAAAAACTGAGGGCAGAGCCACTCCAGGGAGCTGCTATTTAGCAATATGAGCTCTTGTAATGGAAACTTCTTTGCCCCAAACCTGCTCCGACTGCTAGCTATACGCTGTATAGACCAATGGGTCTCAACCTTCCTAAATCTTTGACCCTTTAATACAGTTCCTCATGTTTGGTGACCCCCAACCCCCAAATTATTTTCATTGCTGTTTCTTAGCTGTAATTTTGCTACTTTTATAAATTGTAAGGTAAATATCTGGTATTTCCAATGGTCTTAGGCAAGCCCTATGAAAGCGTCATTTGACCTCCCGAAGGGGTCATGACCTATAGGCTGAGAACTACTGGTCTAGACTGTCACCAAGCAGACATGGTGTGGAAGTCTCTGCAAACACCATGGCCAGCAGAGTGTCAGTCCATGTGAGGCAAGGAGGAAGTAGGGTTCTACACAGCTCAGTGGACTGTGTGGGTCTAAACTTCTAGAGTCTGACACCAGGTAGTTTATTTAGGCATATTTAAGTATAGTAAAATTTAGGGGAAAAGTTTCCCGGTGTAACACAATCCCGTGTGCACAATAAAGCCTAAGACATGATTACACTGAAACTCATTTCAAATTACACGTCACCTCTTTCATAAAGATGGGTTCTGTAGATAGACAATATGTGTCACATAAGGGCCTAGGGGAGGATCTGGTGTGGCCTTGGTCATACAGGTACAGGTTACTAGGCTATTAACCATCTCCAGTCCCGTTTATAAGAGTATGGGGGAGACAGTCATGGTCTCAGTCATACAGATGTGCAGAGTTCACCAGGCTATTAACCATATCCCTTCCCAGCTTTCTGAGTGGAAAACCAGGTTTATGTCTCTTTCATTGAAGAGGCAGCTCTGATGGTTTAGCATTCCAGGTTTGCCTGGCGCCTACCCATGAATACAAAGTCCTGTGCCCTCGACAACACAGCACATAGGTTTGCTACCTGGTGGTGCCTGTCTGAGACAGTTTTAACCAGCAGTGAGATCGCTGGTTCAACACTCTGTTGGAGACTGAAGAGTTAGTTGATTGTTGTCTTATTTATGTAATTCGCTTAGGTGGGCTCGTTGGGAGTTGCCAAATGACAATGGGTACTTGGTGAGTGATTGTGGAATTTAGTGCCCCTGCACTGACCAGACTTTGATAGCAGGATACTCTTTAATAAAAAAGAGGCAAGAACAATAAATGTCACAATCCAGCTATATTCAAGGCCTGAAATATGATCATGTCTGTGTTAAACTTCCCCTCAATATCCCTATAATATATTAAAGTCATACATGAGTGTCTCTGGCGTCTTCAGGTGTTTTTCTCACCTTTGTATTCTAACATCTGGCATAGTCCTTTTCAAAATAGCTTTTAAATAAAAGTCTGTTCGAAAAGACACCCTTAGCAAGCTTTGTTTCACGTTAAATAATTAAATAACAGAAGCACTAAACTCAGGTGAATAGGTCAAAAGAAAGACCATCTGCTCAAATCCTGTCTCCTTTACGTCTCTCTCACACTACAGAAAGTGAGGTTATCTTTGGCCTCCTCTGCCTTGCCTCTCACACCGCAGTCGGTGAGGTGACCTTTGCACCCACCATTGAGAACTGTCCTCTAGTGCCCTGAGTCGGGGCGCAGACATTCCAAAGCTCTGCCAGTGAAGCTTGAAATATCCAGTACCTCCGTGATTGCTCTCTCACACGGAGAACCAAAGGGCGCATGGGGGCAAATGCAGAGCCAGCCTGAGCCTCCTGTAGAAGCCCAGGAGGAGCCAGGCCCAGGACAAATGACCTCTCCTATTGAGGGTCAGTAATACCAACCCAAAACTGCAGGGCACGTTGATTTCTAGAGCTTTTCCATGAGCTATGTCTCTCTACGTATATTACCTTCAGCTTTGCAATGAAAACTTTCCAGGCGAGTCTCCCCACTGAAGATGTCAACCTACGAGAACATTTGCCACTTGCCAGCAAACAGGTGTCCTGCTCCTGTTGTCCCTGGTACCTACCAGATGGTAGTTCGCAAAACAATCTAAAAAAAGAACAAAAAACATAATTATTTTAGCCTTTATGGCTTCCAAATATCTCAGTTGTGTATTCTTTGTTAAGCAAGTGTTGCTTGCTGTTTTTATAAACTTGAAAAATATATAAAACATCCTTAGTTGGAGAATCGTAAAAATATCAGATGGTACATGACTCCAGGATGAGACTCTGCACCCCACTTATGATCTCTGCTGTACTGGTAACAGTAGCCATGGAGGGAACCAGTGGACAGCATCCACAAATACACAGGTAAGAAACCAAGAAACCGTAGTGATCTAGACCCAGTGGATTTTAAACTGCTGGGAAGAAATACGACACCATGGTATTTTCAGGAAAACAGGTGGTGGAACCAGAATCATTACGTTAAGTGAAAGAAGGCAGTCTCAAAATCACAAATTTTACATTTTTTTCTCATTGTTAGACATAGAGTTCTAACGTGTGCTTGTTTCTATGTATGGGTGGGGGTCATGGCACTAGAAAAGGGATCCTGAGAGGGAGGAAGAGCTTTGAACCTGGGGAGGAGAGGATAATGGAACACAGAAGAAATGAAAACCGAAGGGAGGTTATTGAGGGGAAGAAGGTAGCTGGGGGGGGGGGGGTATGATGTCAGATATGCCTGGAAACACTGTGGCGAAACTTGCCACTTTATATATGAAAATTTGGCAAGGAGGCTCAGGGGATAGAGGCGCTAACCAACAAACCTTACTACTTGAACACAATCCCTGGCACACATGGTAGAAGGAGAGAACTGACTTCAAACAAATTGTCTCCTGGCTCCACACATGTGCACTGGCGCGCGCGCACACACACACACACACACACACACACACACACACACACGATAAATGAACAAATCAGTAAATGTAGACATTCAAAAATAATTAAAAGAACAAGCCAGAGGGTCATATTTTGCCCATGAAAGATAGCTTACTGATTCCCAGGCCATGTCAAATCGGCTGCTCAAAGATGGCATTGTTCTCTCCATTTGATGATGCATGCAACACAGCAAGAATTTCATCTTATTTTGGACATTTTTGCATGGAAAAGAGCAAGGAGATTAGTCTCCAAAAATCTGTCTGTCTCTGAGTCACTGTGTGAGTCAGCCCTCAACTCATATGATTTCTCTAAGCTTTGGTTACCTTGTCTTAAAGATTTTTAAATTTATTTTTATCTCATATACGTGAGTGTTCTGCCTGCAGGTATGTATTGCAGCACCTGCATGCGGTACCCTAGAGATCAGGAGAAGGCACTGGGTCTTTCAGAACTGGAGTTACAGTTGTTGTTAGCTCTCATGTGGGTGCTGGGAATGGAACCATGGCCCTCTGCAGGAGCAGCAGGTGCTCTTAACCACTGAGCCATCTCTCCAGGTCCCAGGTACTTTGCCTTAAAAAAAAATTGAGTACACCAGGTGTGGTGTACTCCTTTAATCCCAGCACTCAGGAGGCAAAGGCAAGTGGATCTCTGTGAGTTTAAGGCTAGTATGGTCTACAGAACTAGTTCCAGGACAGTCAATGCTGTTGTACAAAGAAACCCTGTCTCAAAAAAAAAATTTGAGAAGCTTTATTATTTTTTAAATGCAAATAAATAGAAATATCACACACCAAAATTAAGCAGGCCTGCAGTCTATACACTCGGTGAACTTCTATACAGTTAGAATTGTCTTAAAGCCTTGATCCATCAAGCCTTAGAGAAGGAATGTAAAAAATCCTTTACCGACTCTGAACTGTACATAAACTCCTTGCTTTGGGGACTGTGAATGTCACTGAACTCTAAGACGATATTAATTCTCAGAAGACATCATGGATTAGTCTGTGTGGATATGGTTCCAGTGATAGTGTGGGAAAATCCTAAAGAAATATTGGTTTGAATCATAAATTATTAGTAAGCTCTGAGCTTTTCTTAGAAGCTGAGATTTTGTTTATATGGGAAACTACTTTGTGTGTGTGTGGGGGGGGGTTGCGGTTTCTTGACTTTTCTCATTCAATGGATTCAAAAAAACCACAAAAGAAAAATTATTTTTCTAAAAAAATATTTTGAGAAGTCAATTAGAAATGCCAAAGATTTTGTCCTCCTAAAAATAAAATGACTGAAGATTCATTTCTTGAGAAAAATTTAGATCTTGCTGATAATTAGGATAGTATACCCCAGTGAAGAAAAAAAGTTACATGCAAATGAATAAAAGCTGTAACGGCAACGCTTCCCTGCCAAAGCATTTAAACAGCATTAATAGCACGGAACTGTTGCCACTGACCAAAACTGATTTTATATTCTTCCTCCAACCCTCTAAAGGTACTCTGCTGCCAGAGGAAGGCCATTTATAAAATATGCATTAGAAACCATCTCCAGCTCTATACTTTGTCTTTTTATCTTTAATATACTACCGCATTATTTATATGTAGCATTTAATATCCATAGCTTTAAGAAAAAACAACAACTTGACATTTTGAAACTTGATTCTCCCAGTTTCTTTGCTCCCTGGTCCTCTGTGTGCCCCAAAGGCATGGAAACTCTCCAGGCTGCTCTCTTGTCCCCAAACAGTCTTCTCATTAAAAGTAAAAAATAACTTACACACACATACACAGAGTCTGATGACAACCTGCCGGGTAACATGTGTACATACAATAGTGGCCCTAAAGGGAAGATAAGAGAGTGGATAGAAATGGTGATGGAAGAGGGGATATAGTCAAGACTATATATATATATATATATATATATATATATATATATATATATATATATGCATATGAAATTATGAAGAAATAATAATAAAAAAACAAGTGAAATAAATGAAAGGGAAACTAAGAGTGCAGATTCAAGAAAATTTACGGGACTATTATATAACACAGATGCATCCTAACCGAGCAGATAGAGTTCAAAGAGAAAATGCTAAAACCAGAAGTGAAACACAGTCTGCTGCGCTCAAGTGATGGGCATTTGACAGACTCTCCCAGGACAATAGTGTCCAGAAAAATGAGAGAAGATACACATTCTAAAATAATCTTGTTTGTTAAACTATTTTAAAGATTTCTCTCCCAGTTAAAGTTGTAATTCAACACCGCCACTTTCTTCCTTTTATTATAATGAAATGTTGGCTATTAATGTGGCCCAAGTCACTGACTTTTTTTTTACAGGTTCTGAGTTTTTAGTGTTTATTTACTGTGTGTGTGTGTGAGTGTGTGTGCGTGCGCGTGCGTGCGTGCGTGTGTGTGTGTGTGTGTGTGTGTGTGTGCTGCAGCTTCTGTGTGGAGGGCAGAGGGCTACTTGCAGAAGTCAGTTTCTTCTTCCACTATGTGAGTTCTAGGGATCCAACTCCGGTCACCAGACTTGGCAGCAAGCACCTGTGCTGCTGAACCACCTCCCAAGTTCTGCTTTTGATGGCATGTAAAAAGCATTTCCCTAGTCCCAGGGAAATATCAAGTGCGGCCAATAGCCCTTTCACCACCTTCTCCCGGGAAGCCCTTCTGGGTCAGTCTACTCCCTGCAGCATCCGGATCCACATGAAGTAATAAACTGACTTAATTCACCTTTGCTTATAATGGCCAACAACCATTTTTGGACATTTTAGACTCTCACATACTGACTTATCATAATGAATAATTTGATTATCCATCCATCTTGCTATTCTCACTATAGACCACTGTTAGCTGCAGAATTTTTGGAGATGGAAACTAAGAAACCAATTTTGTGGGGGAGCAGATTGAATGAATACGTTGTTTTAATTTAAACCTTGTGTATTTGGCGTGGTCACCTCCAGAAGGTTTATGATCAACCCCCACCATGTTAACTTACCACCATGTTTAACCTATGTCACTACAAATTGACTGAAAATAGCAAACACATGCTGAGGAGTCCCTGCTTCCAAGGCCTCATTTCATTTGTTTCTCTCGGCTGATTACGTAACCCTCTGCCTTGGTTACTTGTCTATAGTGATGGCAGGACACCGCTAAGGCGACTAGGGAAGAAAGAGTATGCGTGGGGCCGACAGATGCAGCGGGTTTTCGGTGACTTCCTAGTTCCTGTTGGTGTGATAATCAGATCAGCCAACTTTTAAACTTCCATTTTTTCCCCTCTCTTAAGCTTATTAGAGTTCTCTCCGTTGGGGCCATTGATCGCTCCTATTGACTGCAGTAATGATAAAGGCCATTTCAGAACTTTTTTTTAAAGTAGTACAATTTATCGTTCCTTGATTTTTGCTGATATGAGGAACAAGACCATCTTACCAATTTATGTCTCGTGACTTCTAGAAGGGCTGCATCGTTGGCAGTTAAATTAACAAGACTGGATAGAAGTCTGGGTATTGATCCAGAGGGCAAGCTTAGCTTTCAATAAAAAAGCACAAATCCTCTCCTGTTTCAAGTCTTCAGATGACGTCATCCTTTTGCTGAGCTGAAGTTAGTGGACACTAAGAATCATCTCTGTCCCAGTGCTCTGCAGGGTCTTCAGTTCAGAAAGACTTCCAAAAATATTTTAGGGACTTATATGTGTTCAGCTGGGCAATGGTGGTGCACGCCTTTTACCCCAGCACTTGGGAAGCAGAGGTTGGCAGATCTTTGACTTTGAGACCAGTCTGATCTACAGAGCAAGTTCCAGGACAGTCAGGGCTATACAGAGAAGCCCTGTCTTGGGAAGAAAAAAAAAATGTGTGCATTCTTATATAAATGTGTGTGTGTGTGTGTGTGTGTAGGTTAGAGGTCCCTCAGCACCATCCCCCTTGTTTGTTGAGAAGGGGGTTCCTCACTGTCCTGGAATTCACTGGTTCTGCTAAGCTGGCTGACTGTCTGTCTACCTCTAGGGATCCTCCAGTCTCTCCTCTCCTCTTCAGTGCTGGAATTACAAATGTGTTTCATCACACCCAGTTCCTTCTGGCTCTGGGAACTGAACTCAGACGTTGGTTCTTGCATAGCAAGCACTTCACTGACTGGGCTAGTTCTCCTGTCCCCCAGAGAGTCTTTAAAATTAGTATCACTTCTCATCTGGTTCACATGACTTAATACAGGTCTTAAAACAAGCCTTAAACATGGCAGGGAAGTTGAAAGAGTTGATAAGATGAGGGTAAGTTCTTCCATGAGATCGCCCTTCCTCATCACAGAAAGAAAATCTCATAAACTCCTGGGATGTGCATGAAACACAGACAGATGCAACTATCTGGTGACCTAGGCGTACACTTGACACTTGTGATGGCTACGGGATAACGGACATGCAGAGTCTCTCCGGGTAAACAGATCTACGATGTGTTTCTTTAAATGCCTGTGACAAGAAGATCTATCCAATCTCACAAAAGCTCATTTTGCGCATTAATTTTCACTCATCCGAGAAGCAGAGAAGAGAGCATGATTCAGCAGGGAAGTGGCTGAGGAAATGACTGTGATGGGAAGCAGGGGATGGCAATGGAGAAGGCAGGGAGTTCCATATCCAGCCCCGGAGTGGAGAGGACTGAGGATGGGTGGTTAGTGGAGTGTCTGACATGCTCAGCCCTAGCAGGCTTGATCTAGGGACCATTCGATCCAGGGACCAAGTGCACGTGACTGACATGGCTCAAGCCAGATGCACTCTACAAGAGCAAGGTTGCCTGGGCAGCGAAGGGCTGATTGGACTCCATGTGCCAGCTGTGCATTCTGCAAGGCGAAGATGGCAGGCTGAGTAGGTTATTTCCCTGGGTTGCTGTGGTTTGGGGCAATGATGGCCAAGACAGAATTATGATCTCAGGAAGCTTCCTCCCACAGTGTCTGGGCACTGTGTGGTTTGCATGGCTTGTCAGAGGACTGGAACATAACACTCATTTGGGGAATTGTGATTTGTTGCCTCATCCACAGCCTTCTGAGCAATGCTTTTCATTTTCCTCCCGCTTTAACTGGCTAAGCCTTAAGGGAATTGATGGATAAGGCTGGGTCGCTATGGTGGCTGCTAACGTGAAGCCATCCACTCCGCCATTTCAAACCATAAATCCTGGAAAATAGCCCTAATTCCATTGTGCATTGTTTTAAGAAGCAGGCTGACGGATTGCCTTTTTAAAAAACCTCCAAGCCTCACTTATCCTTAACACAATCCTAGCAGCCAAAGGTGTCAGATATCGCTGATTGGTCAGTCCTTCTTTAATCAGAATGCTTCTTCTAACGCTACTGAATATTTGAACACACACACACACACACACACACACACACGCACCCCTTGTGACTCAGCTCTGTCCAGCTGTTTTTCACATCTCTGTCTATCAACCAAATCTGGCTTCTCCTGCAATCCTTGAGTCAAGTGGTATCACCCAGAAGCTTTCCCAGAATCTCGCCATCAATGGCATTTCTCCACCTCCACCACACCTGCTCACACACACTTCAGAATGAAGCCAGAGGAGCCTGTCTTCGAGTGGGGTTTTTGGATTAGAGGGCTCACCTCTGACTCTCTGCAGTTCCAGAGTCCTCCTTGATAGAAAGTGTCCAAGGAACTAAAGCCCTGTGCCTTATTGGCACCCGAACCTCGAACACATTCTTCTCTTTCTGGCCTTCAGGAATTTCACCTGTCTCCATCCTCTCTGGACAGACACCACAGGTTTGTACTTGTCAAGATCCACTGCTGACAGGGGGCTCTCAGAATGCCTGGGCTAAGGGGTTCCCATGCAGAAGAGAAGAAGAGCAGGTCCAAGTCTAACATCCCCATTTTCCCAAGTGAATTCTCAAACTGAGCATTCATTTCCTATGTTAGGTTCGGTGCATATTTCAAATGAAAGTAATCCAAAATGTACAGGAAAAAATTCATAAGATTAATTCATTCATAAGATTAGTAATAAGAGTCCATCAGGACCACAAGCAACATTCTTCAGAGAAATAATTTTATTTGACGTCACCCTCAACCCTGCTGGGTTTCATTGTTCCCTTTAAAAATTGAGAAACCAAGACCCAGAAACTCCTCACAGAGGGTGGGGCTTGCTCCTTGGGTCTCCATGGCCACGATCTCTTCTATATAGCTTCCGGGAGTCTGTCATTGATGTTAGCCACACATCACACAGTGGCCAAAGAAACTGTGCAGTTACACAATGGAGTTTGATCCAGCCATGATGAACAAAATTATGTCATTTGCAAGGAATATATGGAACTGGCAACCATCATGTTAAACTAGACCCAGAAAGACAAACAGTGCATATTTTCTTCCATGTGTGCAACTTGTTCTATACATATATGAGTGTAATACATGTAAATATATAACAGGAGATAGAATGGGGACTATTTGAGAAGATTTGGGGAACTAGTGGGAGAAGGCAATGAGTGAATATCATCAAAGTGCATGACATATTTGGATAAAAATGTCATTTTAAAACTATCATTTTGTATAATAAATATGAGTTGATTAAAAAAAAACCTAAGAGTAAGTAAGTGGTTTCCCATTCACGAATTGGTGGCTAGCAACCAGAAGGCTTGTGCTGAGAGTCTGTTTTATAAAGATTGGCATTCAAAAGCTGCAACCTACTTGGTTGCAGGGAGTGGCTGTTGGCTTGGGCCATAGCTTGTGGTTGAAATGGGTGTGCTCCCATTTGTCGGGCTGAGAGGTTTAAGAATTCCCAAGATCTTCATTCATTTTTTTCCTCCAGAGCTTGTTTTCTTGCAGACAAAACCATTTCCCTTCTTTACCACTGAACAAATCTTAAAGAGAATGACTGACGGCTCATGATGTAGGGCAAGAAGGATACAAGGCTCAACAATGATCTCCCTCTAGGGGGCGAGATTCCCAAAGAAGAACTCTTCCCCATTTATTTGATAGGGAGTGAGCCTCAGGGATTGTAGAGCATTCTCCTCCAAATGGGGAGGGGATCTTAGAAAGATTGTACCCTAGTCACTAATAGACTAAGGTTTAAAAGGCTCGCATTTCTTGTCTGAGCATCCACGAGACTTCTTCTAGACTCAAATATTCAGTTTGTGAAGCAAGCCATTTACACACACTTTAAATGCTACGAAAGTCAAATCGAATCAAATGTGGTAGGCGTGGGTAGTATGTCTCTAGACATGAGCTTGGGGAGATTTTATGTACAAAGGAGAACAAAATCTAAGTACCAGGTCTTCATTGTAGAGGATCCCGGAACTCAACCCATGGCTGTGTCTCTGCACACAGTGACATGTTGCAATTTTAAAAACTCTCTCAGCATCTCCGCTTTGGAACATGAACACATTTTTGCTCAGGAGAGGGAATAGAAGCACAGCACTCTAGTGGTCCAACCCAGAGTTTCGCTCACGCTTGCAAAGACTAGCTGCTACACACAGCTGAGCCCTATATTCTCCTAAGGTCACTTTTGCATCACCACACTTCAGGGATTCTAGTAAGCACTTCAAAAAAAATATATGTCCTGTCGGAGTCAATAACAAAGAAAGAAGATGACAACGGAAACGGGTTCTAAACTGGGAAAACTCTTGTGGGTTCTTAATATTCTAAGTTCTAAGTTAAGCAGACCATGGAATTAGTCAGGAATAGATAAGTAAACAAGACTGTGTGGGCTTGCCACTCAAATTATTAAAAAAAAAATCGTAAGACAGGAAGTTCTCTGAGGATACATTTTCTTTTGAGAATTGGAAACAAATACTCTTAAAGATACTACATCGTAGCAGAAACTGCCTTGAGAACATTTAATTTTAAAAACTCTCTCCAACCAAATGAAAGGTAGGTCATATTTTAGTAGACTTTATTTTCCTGAAACTGTTACAATCAAATCTAGGGAATCTTATCTGGTCTTGTGTACTTTTTAAACATCTGCAAATAATGCCACACACTTACACATTCTTCACCCTCAGCCATGCACTTCCTGACTTAAACAAACCCGGGCCATCGGTTGGACTAAATCTTTAAAAGTAACCTTTGGGGAATTTCTGTAAACGCATTATCTATTCAATAAAAACTTGGAAGGGTGTCTGGTTTTGTTTGTTTGTTTTTTAATGTATATATCAGCCCATTGATGGGTGTAGACCCAGAGAAGGGAAGGAGGGAGAGGAATCAAGAGTGAAGAGAGGGAGGAGAGAAAATGAAAAGGGGGAGGGGGGAAGAGATACAGAACTGGACAGAGAAATGGAAAGAATAGAGATGAATCAACTTCTAGGCAGGAAGGAGAAAGACACTAACCCCGAGTTTTATGAGATTGTGCGTGTTGCCGCAGAGGAATACGGTAACAGCTGGAGATTACGGTACTCTCTGGGCTACCGCCTGTACTACGTCAACCAGAGCTGCAAAGTTCCTCGCCGCTCTTTTCTGGTGTCCAGGAACTGAATATCAAACCGGTGATCGTGGAGTTATTGGCTTGCTGTACTTGCCTTTTCTTTTCTCTGATATTAGTCTTCATTTTTAAAAGATCTAAGAGAAGCCCAAGCGAGCCCGGAGTTTGAGGTGCTCGGCAGTAGTGAGTGAGTCAGCGGGTGCTAAGGACTGGGACTCAGTCTTTGGAGACCGCCCCTCTCCTTGCTGCAGAGAAGCAGCTGGGGCTGCGGGGACTGAAGGTCCGCTCTTTCCCAGACCAGGACCTCCACAGCCGCGCAGCAGGTGAGTAGCACAGGCGGTGCTGGGCGCAGGGATCCCGCAGAGCCGGGTGGGGGTGGGCAGGTGTGCCCGGCCTCCAGCTGACGCTGGACCTCCACTTAGCCCCGCGTCTCCGCTTTGGGACCCGCTTTGATACCAACGCCCCAAACCACTGCGTTTTCCTGATTTGCCACGAGAAGTTACCTTCTAGTTAACAAGTGTCATTTTAACCCAGTTACAGACCCGGGTGGGAGAAAGAGGGTTCCGCAGTGGCGTGGTTTGGGTATCTCCTGTGAAGGCTTGAACTTGTGATTTCACAGCAGCCTTCACCTGAGATCCCTACCTTGGGGCTTAACCCCAAAAGACAAAGTGTGCATGTCCCCAAGCCCCGCACTCCTGACACACGTTTCCTGGTGTGTGTCGTTTGTAAAAATCGAGTTATTTAGGTAGATCATTACCACTAACCCAGAAAACCTCAGGCATCCCGACTGCTGGCACACGGATTTGCTTTTTCTTTTTTAGACCCTTAGGGAATCCGCAGAGACTGCTACTCACAAACCCTGGTCCGAGGAGTGATGCGCTCCTACCTAGCTCCCCAGAAGCTCGGGTGTGGCTAGAGGTTGGAATCCCTAGGGCGGGCACCCCTTTGAGATCCTGCCTGAATCTATCAGGGCCCTGTTTAGTCCTGGGGATCGCCTTTGCTGGGAACCTGGCTCTCTCTCGGAGGTGGCTTGACGGGCACTCGCGCGCTCTGCTCCCACGAGCGCCAATTCCGCGGGAGTGAGCGTGCGCGTGGCCCTGCGGTTCCGTGCTCTCTGAGGTTCGCTCTCCCAGGCTGCCCTCTCCAGGTGACTGTGGTGCAACCTGTTCAAAAGGCGACTCGGAGGATCCCCCAGATTCCGCCGACTTGCCTCTGTGCGACAACCCGCAACCGCAGTCGAGCATGTAGAGCTGGGGTGGTGGTGCAGGGAGGGGGCGTTTGGGGGTTTTATGTTCTTCATTCTGGCTCACGAAATCCAGCTTTCCGCTACTGCAGCTTGGGGTTTTGTTGCCATTATTTGAGGTGGGAAGGTTGTTTTGATTTTATTTTAATTTATTATTATTGGTGGTGGTGGTGTGGTTTTGTTTGGGGTATTGAAATTGGCCATTGATGGAGAGGTGAAGCACTCGAAGGCAGCTTCCCAGAGGGGAGGACTGGGGAGGATTGAGGAGGGGGATATAATACACGATCTTAACCCTCCTGTGTTCCCCTCATCGCCTGTGTCAAGGCCGCCCAAAGCCACTCCCGGACTGCAGAGCAGCGGGCTCCCAGCAGGAGTCTGGTTACTGGGCGAGCTCAGCAGGGCCTGGCTGTCTAGGGCGCCTGGCTCACTGTCTGCCTTTTTCTTTGCACTTTTGTATTTTCAGTTGGATTCAGATAAACGAAGTTCCAGGGCCACTTCGGTCTCAGCAAATATTTCAGACCCATGCCACCTCGCCAGAGCAGCCGGCCAAGCTAAGAGTATCTACCGGCCAATGGCAGCGCCCAGTTGCCCAGGGTCCCTGCCTTTGAGCTTCGAAGGCTGAGCCACACTTAATTCCTCTTTCCGCAAAGACTGGCAATAGACTTGTGAATTTCTAATTTACATGCGAATGCACAGGATGGATCAGACCACGCAGAAAAGCGAACTCCTGTAATCTCTGAGACTGCATTCTCAGCATGTCCCCTTGAACCTGGCTGCAAGCCTCGGGTAGGGAAAGTGTCCCCAGCAGCCCAGAGCGCCCCTGGCCATGTCACCGTTAATGCTCTGTGACTCAGTGTGGCCCTCTGAGGGTTTCCAGGGCTGCCCAGGGTGGTTTCCAACAGGTGTGTTCTCTAGCTCCCCCAGCCCAACCCAGCTGGCAGGATTCCCCCAAGCTGAGGTTGTTTGACTTGGCTTCCTCACTTCCCCCACCCCACCCCCACCAGAGGGTGGCCGTCCAGAGCCGGACCTTGCCCCCCTCCCTGGGACCATGGTGCTTCTCGCTGAAAATGTTTCCGAAGGCTCCAACTGCACCCACCCACCAGCACCAGTGAACATTTCTAAGGCCATTCTGCTCGGGGTGATCTTAGGGGGACTCATCATATTCGGGGTGTTGGGGAACATCTTAGTGATCCTCTCGGTGGCCTGTCATCGGCATCTGCACTCGGTGACTCACTACTACATTGTCAACCTGGCGGTGGCAGACCTTCTCCTCACCTCCACAGTGCTGCCCTTCTCGGCCATCTTTGAGATCCTGGGCTACTGGGCCTTTGGCAGGGTCTTCTGTAACATCTGGGCAGCGGTGGACGTCCTGTGTTGCACAGCGTCCATCATGGGCCTCTGCATCATCTCCATTGACCGATACATTGGTGTGAGCTACCCGCTGCGCTATCCCACCATTGTGACCCAGAGGAGGGGCGTCAGGGCTCTGTTTTGTGTCTGGGCTCTTTCCCTGGTCATCTCCATCGGACCCTTGTTCGGCTGGAGGCAGCCTGCGCCTGAGGATGAGACCATCTGTCAGATCAACGAGGAGCCCGGCTACGTGCTGTTCTCCGCGCTGGGCTCTTTCTACGTGCCGCTGGCCATCATCCTGGTTATGTACTGTCGAGTCTACGTGGTGGCTAAGAGGGAAAGCCGGGGCCTCAAGTCCGGCCTCAAGACCGACAAGTCGGACTCGGAGCAAGTGACGCTCCGCATCCACCGGAAAAATGTCCCAGCAGGAGGCGGCGGGGTGCACAGTGCCAAGAATAAGACTCACTTCTCCGTGAGGCTGCTCAAGTTTTCCCGAGAAAAGAAAGCGGCCAAGACGCTGGGCATCGTGGTGGGCTGCTTCGTCCTCTGCTGGCTGCCTTTCTTCCTAGTGATGCCCATCGGTGAGTGTTCTCAGCGCCACAGCTTAACATTTACGGGGGAGGGGGAGTCTCCGTGGGAGACTAGGGAGGAAAGGGCTGGTCTGCATCTCAAAGCGCACAGGACTTCCTCCTGGGAATTAGAGTTTTCCCTCTCTCTACTCCAGTAGCCTTTGCAGTGGGTGCTAGGTCACTTTGTCAGCTCTAGTAAAGAAGGCTCCTGGCTACTACAGATTCATTGGTCTCTTTAGCAAGAGTGTCAACTTTTCTTAATGCCTTTAAGCCTGTTTAATTTAAAGTCAGTCACTCCTTTAGAGTCCCCAAAGCAGACTGCTTGTGCTCCGTCCGCTATGGGTGGGGAAGTAAGTCCTATTGGCTTGAAAATTTCCACTGTGCTTATTCTTGACAGATGTGTGGCAGCAGGATTGGGTTAGGTGGTTCATTTCACGGTGTTAGTTATAGTTAGTTATAGTGTCTGCATAGGCTCTGGCTGCTCATTTTGCTTTCCGCTTTGTTCTGGAAGAGAGTATGGAGAACATGGTGACCCACCATGACAACAGAAATGGTGGTCCTTATTGCTGTTTTACATCCAAACACCATTAAAACCTTAAAGAACCCACCATAACAATCCAGTAAGCAAGCACTCTTTCATTTTTAGCCGCAAGTTTGAAAACAGCCCTCGCTCTTCGCCAGAATCATCCCGGAAGTGGCGGATGACAGCTTGAAAAAGGGACGATAATTCTGCAAATCCAATTTTTGCAGATGCAAAATTAGCTGTTGTCGAAATTAATTAGCCCCTCCTAAGTATCCACAACCCAACCCACTGGGAACAGTCCCCTGTCTCCGAAAGGCCATCGATGCAATCCCAAAGCACTTCTTTGCTATTTTTAGTTTGTAAGCTAAAACACAGACTCACGGTCTGGTTACCACGAACTCTCACAAACACAAAATCATAGCGAAAAACATTAATAACACAATCCCTCTAAAGTTCCTTGGAGGCCAGTATCAATTACAGCAGCATATATTGCAACACTGTGGGAGAATAATAGGTCTAACTTTTGAGTTTCAACTGTGCCCCAGATACTGATCAGACTTTTCAGCAACGACCATCTCGCCCCACATGATGCTTTTCAAGCTCTATCGAATGATATAGCAACCAGCCATGTACAGCTGTTTAAATGTGGATTGAATTTAAATTATCCCCAGTTTCTGTCTCTCAGTACCACGAGCCACTTCTCAAGCGCTCAACAACCAGCCAGGACCAGTAGCTACATTTTGAGACAGTGGGGATACTGGATTTCTGTTGTTATGGGATTCAGTAGAACAGGGCTACCAGGGAGGCTGACTCACAATATGGCCTTCTTTGTGCCTGCCTGTCCACGGTTCCTGACTTTTCTCCTGGAAGGATGCTGGAGCTTTGAGTTTATTGGAGGACACTCTTTAGCTTCTCTGCTTACTTCTCTTCCCACACGCCTCCTCTTTCTGCCTCCTTGAGAGTACAATATTATTGTTGTACCTGCTTACTCAAATGCTGGCTGAACCCTTGTTTTAGCCGCTAAGGGTGAACAAGGCAGAAAGCCCTTGCCCATGAAATAGATGTGTGCAAATATGCCCTAAGAAGTTAAGGATTACTAAATGCTGTCAGACAGGTAGCATAAGGAGGATGGAACAGGTAGTCTGGGAAATTTTATGCAGTGTAGGGATATTGAAGCAGAGCGCTGACTCAGCTAAGCTTGTGAAATCAGGAAGGAAGAGCCGGTTGGCAGAGGGAACAGTGGGTACAAAGATGAGAAAACCTCGTCTGCTCAAGCAAGGGCAAGAGGCAAGCGCAAAAAGAGGCTGAGGGCAGATGAGGTCACATCATGAGGGGTCTTTTTGCTCAAGTAAAAGTTGCATGCTTGTGTGTTTATGGTTGGAAGCCATTGGAGGGGTTTTAGCAACTGAGTGGCTTATCTTTATCATTTGTAATGATTATTGTGGTGGCTGGGTGAAGAATGGCCGATTGCAAGGGAGTGTGGAAACAAGGAGACCAGCGAGGAGGCTTTAGAAAGGTCTAGGAGAGGGGTCTTGAGGCCTGGGACTCTGGTGTACTGTGCAAGGAGAGGCAGTGAGGAGTGAGCACACTGGGCTCTTCCTTCAAAAGCCGAGCTGATGGGGGATGGAGAGATGGCTCAGCAGTTAAGAGCATTGCCTGAGTTCAATTCTCAGCAACCACATGGTGGCTCACAACCATCTGTAACAAGGTCTGGTGCCCTCTTCTGGCCTGCAGGCATACATACAGAAGGAACATTGTATACATAATAAATAAATAAATAAATAAATAAATAAATAATTTTTTTTTAAAAAGCGGAGCTGACAAATTTGTGCATGTGGAAGAGCAAAATGAGAAATCATTCAAGTGTGCTTTCTAGGCTCAGAACCCGAATAACTAGGTAAATGGTAATGTATTTGACAGAGACAGGAGAGAGAGAGAAAGAGAGAGATAGAGACAGAGACAGAGAGAGAGCAGGGAGGGGCTAGAGAAAGGGGAATATCAGAGCATTGCTTTCCCACTATGCTGGGAATGTCTATTAGACACCCGAGTCTCTGCCAGGTTGCCAGGTGGCTAGTGGACATGTGAACTTGGAGCTTGGAGGGGAGATGGGCTAAAAGTAAAAACTTGGACACATGCGTGGGTAAGAGGCACAGGGAGATCTGCCAGAGAGGAGGCATCCAGAGAAAAGACAGAGAAGAACTGAGCCCTAGAGGTACCAGGCAGGGAGGAAAGCAGACAGGAGAGAGGAGGAGTATGGCATATGAGGTAGGAGGAAAATTAGGAGAATGTGGAACCCCCAAGGCAGAAGAAAAATATTTAAAAACAAAAATATCCTGGTCTACAGAGTGAGTTCCAGCGTGGCCAGGGCTGTTGCAGAGAAACTACCCCCCAACAACAACAACAAAAACAAACAAACAACAACAACACAAACAAGAAGAGTCGATTGTGTCACACACAGCTCCTGGGTAGAGGACACACCTACACCAGCGGTAGCCTTGGTGATGAGGCGGTCCTAAATGATGGACAGTGGTCAGGTGAGGTTGATAACTTCAGTAAGGTGATGGGAACAAAAGTCCAGCTGTGCATCTTCGGGAAGAATGGAAGATGGAGTGGGATGAGGGAAAATAGTCAACTCTTAGTAAGAACATTGCTAGAGGGGAGATGGGGACGGGTGTTGCTTGAGAGATCCAGAGGCAATTCTCAGAGGTGGAACATAGACTATGATGTTGATATTCTGATGGGAATGATTGGATAGAGCAGGACACCAAAGGCACAGGCAAGAGCAGAAAGTGTCCAAGACAAGGAAATGACGAAGAAGCCCAGGGACATGAGCACCCTAGCAAGAAGGAGTGAAGAACATTAGAGATCTCTTTGGAACGCTTCCATGGCCCCAGGGAGCCTAAGCAGAGAGAAAAAGGAATAAGGAATGTGTCTGTTGAGAAGCAAAGAAAAGACATGAAATATCTTAGGAATGAGAGTCGGTATATTATAAAAATTTAGTCAAGGTGCTAAAGTCCCAAGGGCCTATTTGGAATTTATGATCATGAATATGAAACAGGGCAGGGAAGAAGGCTACACAATCTCTCCCAGAGCTAAGTGGCTGGAGGCTACAGGAGTGTGGCCGAGGATCGATATGAGTTCTAGGGAACAGGGTAAAGACGGTGCATGTGCAAGGGATGAACATGGACTCTGTTCATGACCTGACCACACAGAGTGGATGGGGGAAAGAGTCAGTGATGATGGATACCTGGATCCTCAGGTTTGTTTTGGTAATCGGGGCTCTAAAGGAGATGGGGCGTAATGACCTAGGCTCTGGTGTCCTGAAGGGCAGGTGGATGCCTGGGACTTAGAAGAGTCTTCTCCTGGACTCTGTATTCTCAAGGAGTTGATACTGCTTGGATAAAGATCTTAGGACAGAGGGACTCATGATTTAAAAAAAAATGAAAAATGAAAAGACAACAAAGTCAAGAGGAAAACGGAGAACCTGTAGTTAACAGTGTGTCAGTAGACGGCTTGATGAGGTAGGAGACCTAAACTCACCAATATGTGATTGGCAATTTCCTCTTAGCACCAAAGGAATATGAAGATGCTTCTCCCAGGGGATATGAACAGGTGATAAGTCCCAAATACTAAAGCAAAGAAAGCTACATATAGCACACCCTTGCTTTCCAGGGCCTGATAAGCTAGCTAAAAAAACACAGTGAGTAATTGACATGGGCCTGAGCAACTGATGCTCAGAGGGATTTAGCAATTGTATTCAGCTGGAAATCACTGCAGAAGCTTCTAGAATACCACCGCTGATGGAGCAGGTTCTTAAGACAGCGCCATTTCAGCTGGGCCATCAGTGAGATGTTATTTTTGTTTTCATTAGCAGCCTTAAGTGCATTTTTCACACAAAATGCGAACAGAAAAATAAATATGCCATTATGTTATCAAACCCTGAGAGAGGAGAGCATCCATCTGCACCAGGCAACTCGAGAGTAAAAAGACCAGAAACAAAACTGAAGCCAAAGGGAAGGGGGCGTGCTGATCTGAGAAGTGAAGCACCCATGAGCAAACTGTCTAAAGAAAAACAAAAGAGTGGATTCTGTTTCATCACCAGAGGCTCCTGACCACTCAGGTGTGATGGCCCATACCTGTGGTCTTAGCACTTGGCAGGTGGTGGCCGGAAGACCAAGAGTTCAAGGTCACCCTCCACTCCTCTCCACTCAAATTACAGTGACTTAGAGAATAGCCTGGACTGTGTAAAGACCCTGTCTTTTGAAAGTCCTCCTGGAGACCAGGAGGAGGCTTTGTCACTCTGGCATTGCTAAGACAAGTCCTCTTCCCCCCAAGCTTCTCCCCGCCCAGCCTGGGATGCATGCTGAGATAAATAGTGTAATGGCCTGTGAGAATCCTGCTGAACTGCTTTCAAACATAAGTCTTGCTTGCCCTGTGTCTGTCTGCCTGTCTTTCTTTCTTTCTTTCATTCCTTCTTTTTTTTTTTTTTTTGCAAGTCAGTTGCTTGGTTGAAACTCGCTGAGGGAGGTCACGCTGGGGGCTGCTATCAGCCGTTCTGACACCGCAGTGGCAGCTGGTAAAAAGTGAGTGTTGAGAGAGATGAGTGGAGAGGCTAGGGAGGCGTCAGCCTTCAGCTGTGGAAAGGAAGGACGGCTGGAGCCTGTCCCCGAGGAAAGGTCCAGCAGCTGCATGATATCGTCTTCGGTACTTGACCCCTCGTCTGTCACCTACTGCTTCCTGAGGCCTGAGACTTAGCTCTCTTTTCCATAAAACAGCAGACGCCATACAAACCATCTTTCCCTGTAGTGCCTAGCTCAGAGCAAATGGCACCAATTGCTGCTCTTATTAGGATTCGTGCGAACAACAAATCATCATGGGCGTGTTGACATATGGCTGTTGCCATGGGGGTCTGACTGTTGCCATGGATGGTGGATGTCCCTGGAGCTATGAGAAGGAGAGAGCACTGGAAAGCAAGAGGGGGCACCATTTATCAAACATATAGTTACATGTCTGAATTCTGTGTATAGCACCGTATTTCAATACAATGCCTGACATTGCCTTTGGACCCACACCCTTGCTTCTGCATTAAAGGAAACAATAAATGGGTTGGGTTTTGATTTCCATGGGCAGAGGGCATTTGAGAATTGTGCTCCCCAGAAGACAGAAATCATACAGGGCAGTGATGCAGGTGTGTGTTCTAAGCTGAGATGCCGGGGTGAAGGAAGAGCTGGCGAAAACGATTTGTTTACTTGATAAAATTCTATAAATGATCTGTTATGTTTTAGGTGAACTGGAGAATCACTGGAGATAATAATAATAAATCCCTGGAAGTCAGAACAATTAAATATGTAGCAAAAGCTTCAGACAGCTAACAATATAGCAAAGAGAAAGCACTGATGCGTAGCAGGGCTTCTAATTGTCACATAATGACTGGTTCCTCAGCAGGTGCCCAGGGAAGAGGTGTCAATCATTGCTTCCCTGTAGGTAATGTGGGACCAGGCCCCTGGTTATTACAGAAAAGTTTGAAGTCTTAGAGACAGCATTGTGAAGGCAATCTAATCCTGCTCTATGACACAAGAGCAGTATTTCAGGTACACCTATTACATCACACACCACCCCAGCGCACAGTGGCACAGGGCAGCAGTAACTGTATGTTACTGTATGTAACTGCATATGAGTCTGTAATGTAAGTCAGAACCCGGCTTGGCTGGTGGTCAGCACTGGCTGACCTTCATGGTGGCCTCCCTTCCTCCAACTTTCTAAATCGAGTTTCTCACAGTGGGACTGTGTCTCCATGATGGTGCATTACCCACCAGGCCTCTGTGGAACAAAATGCATCCACCTCGGGCCCAGCACCACTGGTCCTCTTTCTGGATCAAAGCAAGTGAGGAGACCCGACCCACCTTAGTCCAAAGGAGAGAGAAGCAGATGGGGTGTCTTGGTATGGGAGGAGTGACTCCATACAGGGATGGAGGACTATGGGAGTTTTCTTGCCAAGTATGGATCATGGGTGTGCCAAGTAGCCTCCCTCTTTTATCTACTGCAAGAATTTCTTGTGAGCTGTGCTTTGTATGACACTCAAGGTCCTTTTTGTTCCTTCCTGCAAGTTTCCAGCTTCCAGAATGAGACGGACACATGAACAACCCCAAACTGTACACAGTGCTAGGAAGTGGCTGTAGATGATACCTTCAAAACCCATGCGGTGGACTAGGTGCTCCTAGGCATTGAGGGCTAAAATCCTCTCACAGAATGGCCCACCTTTGAGCCAAGATCCATATAGCTGGGGATGCGGCTCCAGTGGTATCATGCTTATACAGCGTGAATCAACCAGGCATGTGGGGCCCACCTGGAATCACAGCACTCAGAGGTGCAGGCTGGAGGTTCAGGAGGTTCAGCAGTTCAAGTCCCCTATATAATGAGTTCAAGGGCCAGCCTGGGCTACGTGATACCTTATCTCAAACAAACCAACAGAATGTGCAAAGAATCTGGCAGGGCCAGTCCAATGCCTACAGGGATTTTCCGGATGCTCGCTGTGGGTATCAGCTGCAGAGAGAAGTACCAGACCAGGCAAAGTTCGAGAGCCATTTTACAAGTTGTTTTTAATCCAATGGCAGCCAGGACACAAAGATAACAAGCTCACATTTCGGCATCTCACAGACTTGATGAAAGCAAGATTGTGGATAGACCAGTTGGGGGACCTTTGCATCGGACAGGCCGAGCTATCTCCTGCCAGATAGGATGTGGATCATGTGTTCTTCCCGGGAGCCTTTGTGCGAGGCTCTTGGGTGCCTCTTTGGCCAGCGCCTTCCGAGCTCTGATTTACAAGAAAACCTGTCTCATCATCACAAATAGTATATCCGCAGTTGGCTTTAAATTAACTTCGGCTCCCTCCCCAAGACAAATCTGTCTTGAAGATATATACTGTCATATTCAAAAGAATGCACTGCTGGCTCGGGAGCTGTTGGCCCTGACTCCTGCAGGGCCTTGAACAATAGCTGACTCTTTCAAAGCAGGCCCTAGCCTGACAAGGTCTTAGCCCAAGGAAGTCTGACTCTGTAGGCACCATGTAAGAAGCACACAGCTATGGCCTCACCTCAGGGTTTTAGGTGGGAAAGAAGACATTTTCAGAGGCATTTTCTTTGAAACGAATGAGTTTCTCTTCTTTCCACCCTATTCTTTAGCTTGCCAGTTGAGTACCACTGCTGTAATATATCCCCCAAGAAAATTAATTTACAAAGGGACATGTTTGGGTTCATGACTCAGCAGACTGCAGCCCAAGGTCCAGTGGCCTCATTGCTTTGGTCTTCTGGTAAAGACAGTGTACCATGATGGGAGACTATGGCAGAGCAAGTACTTAGTTCCATGAGCCAGAAAATCAACCAAGACAGAAAATAACAGAAATCCCCCATCCACCTTGGAGCTCATCTCAGTGACGTATGTCCCCACCTCCTGAAGGTCCACAATGTCACCCCAAACCACCAGGTGTGAGAGCAAGCCTTTATGAAACCCACTGTGAGATATTTAGTGTACAGACTATGACCCAAAGTCCGTCTTATTAGTTTGTGGGTTTTTAGTGTCCTGCAGAGGGAGGTCAATTAGCCCAGTGGTTGGCCCTTGGATATCTAGTCTCAGACTCCCACACCGGAGGAAACTCAGACTGATCACTCACAAACCAATGCTCACCTGGTGAGCCAGCCACATCCTCCCCTCCCTATAATTATAGACTTATAGGTCTGACTGTGATCTCATAGCCCCTGGCTAGAGTCTACTTGCTCTATTGGCAAGGGGCAGGGAGTCACTCTGTCCCAAGCATCCCCTTGCCCACCTCTGATAATTCTCTAGCCAATCCTCAGTAGTGTCTCCATTCTGGTCCCAGCACAGAGAGGTCTAGGGACCCCTTGACGTGTGTGCTGCCCCCGACTTGCTCTCCGTCTCTAATCAGCTGCAGAGCCCTAGGCTCTAGACTGTCTTCCACACACTGGAATGCAGAGTTTGAGAAACTTCCTCTGACCTCTGGCCTACCTTGTCTTCAGACCATTTTAATGGCTCCTCCAGCCCTGTTGAGGGAGCACAGAAGTGACTACGTGCCCTTTTCCACCATCTTTTTCCCCTTCCCTTTGTAGTGCTTCAGAAGAGACAGTGCTGAGGACTCTTCCTTTGGCAAATAACTGGTACTCTGCTTTGAATCTTGCCCCCCCCACACACACACACTTCCCAGGGTGGCACCTAGCTGCTGTAGAATACTCATAGCTAGTGGACTACTGAGAGACAAAAAAGGGTTTATAGAGAAGAATGGAGATATAGTTATGTAATCCTTATACACGGTGACCATTTTATTTGTATTTTTATGGGCTTATTTTTTTCAGTCGTGTAGACATAGAAAATAGTTATGCCTTCAAACATTTTAATCCATTTCTTCATGGAATGTGTCCTCTGGGGATACTTGGAGACACATCCCTAGTGTGAGTCAGATAGCCTGTTTCTTCCAAAGCATGGCGTATGTTCTAGCTGGAAGGTTTTGTTTGTATCTTGGTAGAAGACTCATAGCTATGTTAATTTAGAAATGGTTTTAGATCTCTCTCCATAGATGTATTGACTAATCTATCAGATCCTAGCGTACTTTGAAAGTGCTGTTGGTCATATTAAAAGGGACCTTGACTCTCCCGCTCATCTCTCTCTGTACTTCAGTGTTGGTGCACACTAACTGAATTGCAGTGCCTTCGTAATACTTTATTTGCATTTGTTCCTCCCCAGCTCCCTGCACATTTGCAAGGGACTGTGGTCAGTTTAAGGCCTTCTGGCTTAAAACCCCTGAGTGAATATTCCTTTTCAAATCATCCCATGCATTTTTGGCTGTCCACTCTTCCCAGAAACCTACTGGCTCTTGGTGTTGCTGTAATTCTGGACCTTCTTGACCCACCTTTGGACTGTTGCTGTCACTCTGCCTGGGTCACACGTCTCCCAAAACCCATTTGTAACAATGGCATTAAGAGATTCTGCCTTGACATTTTAAACACACACACGCACACACACGCACAGCACGCACGCACGTGACTCTGACTATTGGTTATGGATCAGTACATCTCATCAAATTAAGGGCTGACCTTTCCCTGCTTTATAGAACTATTCAGACCCAGTTTTAGAGTACATTTTAATTTATTTCCATTTTGCTACACTGTTTCATCAAAGCTGGATGGATCTACAGTTTCATCAAACACAGATTCTCTTTTCAGTCTTTTGGGTGACATTGACATAGTCAGTTTTGTCCCATCCCGTTGTCCTCTCCTACATCTCTGGGTTAGATGTTGACAGATTAGGGGCAGATTAGGAAGCTGCCCCACCAAGTATTTCCTTCGAGTTGTGTTTCCGCTTCCACACGGAGTCAGACTCTCATCTTTGCCACTTTTGGGTACCAGATTTATAAAGCAAGTTGTGACACTTTGCATTTTTTTTTCTGACCATCAGTAACAGTTGAACTAGCGTAAGAATTATGTGTGCCCTGAAGCTTTGAAAACTTTGCCCCATAAAACACTTGGGCTCGGCTCCTTTTATGGATGTAGTCCTTGAGACGCGTTTCCATTCCTTCCACGGATACTGATCTATGCTGATTGTCAGGTTTGATAAGTTTTTATTTTATTTTCCATTTTCCTTCTCCTTGCAGTTGAATGTTTCAGTCTGGATTTATGCATGACATTCTATAATTTTTCGTCTCTTGGACATCTTTTGTTTCCTCCCTCTTTAGACACCAGTGGCCTCTTCCTATGACACTGTTCCTGTCCACTATGAGAAACTGAAAGACTATCAATTTTATTAGGTTTTTTTTTCCTAATTTTCTATCAACAAATTCAGGTTCAGGGTTTATTATCTTCATCTGCTTTCCAATTAATTAATTTAGTCTCTAGCAATTTCTCTCCTTCATTTCCTGGTTACAGTTTTGTTTTTCAATATTAGCTTGACCACAGTGTTTATGTGTTTGATCCTCTCTTTCTGAAGGTTGAAAATAATCAGAGCTACTCATCTTCCTCTAAGCAAATTCTCATTTCTTCCCCTAATGTCTCTCCCTCCACTTTTCTCATCTGCTTGGCATGCACTTCTAATTCTGGTTTTTCTTTTGTTCTGTGTAGACATCAAAGGAGTCCTTTGGTAGTGGTTAATTTGAAAATAATTAGTATTTTATTGCCTAGTTTTTAAAAATTAATTTCAATTTACTGCATTCTAGTCGGCAAATGTAAACGTGGTCATTTTTAGCTAGGGGAGTAATTGAGGCTTTTAGAATTAATAGATGATCAATAGTTCATATGCTTCAGAGATTTAATGTTTAATAGATGTATGTTGATGATTCATTTCTTGCGTTTGCACCGTTATCCATTTTCTAGTTTCTCAAATGTTCCGAGGGCTGACGAACTTTCACTGCTCCTGAGCGGCGTGTGGGCACTTCCATATAGCATGATGGGAACTTGTCTTTGTCAGCCTGGGGCTGCCGGAGCAGAGCGGAGCAGATTAGTAGCTTAAACAGCATCATTTAGTCCTCACGGCTCTGGAAGCTGTGATGACTCCTAGCTCTGGCTCGGCTCAGGGGGAGGAGGCATGACCAGTTTCCAGACTCACAGACAGTCTTTCACCTTCCCTGTGTCTTCACGTGGCAAAAGAATTTAACCCTCTTCTCCTTAAAAGGACACCAGGCCCCTCTCAAAAGTCTCCACCCTCAGGACCTCATTGAATTCTAATTACTTCCCATCTGCCCATACCCACCATCCTGAAGACTGGATTGCCAACATACCAGTGGGGAGCATGCGCACTGTGTCCTTCTTCGCCACTGGTGTGTGTACGTCACTTACGGCATCAATTCAATTCTTCGACTTCAGGATAGAAGCTGCAACACTGATGTAAAGCGAGGAAACTGAGGCCCAGCTGGGAGTCAGTGACTTCTTGCTGGCCCTGGGTGGCTGTCTACCCAGGAGCAGTGCAAAGGGCCTCACTGTCCACCCCGAGCTCTCGGCTCTCACTCACAGGACATTGCCCACCTTCTGCACTCTGCCTGCTTATCCAAGGGGCTGTTGCATTAGCCTGGCGGCTTTCAAAGTAAGTTTCAGAATACCTTGCAAAGTATACTCAAGATCTAAACTGGATAAAAGCGCGCCTTGCTGGTGACAACGGACTGCAAAGCCCAAGTCCCAGGCACTAACTTCTACACGCCCGCCCCACCCCCTTTCCTGCTGGCAGCCCTGCCAGAGGAGCAGCACACAGGCTGCTCTTCACCAAGGGTGTCAAATTCCAGACTCAGTAAATGGCCTGAGAGGATTGCTGCAAGAAGAGCAGCCTGCCTTTTCCCAAAGGAAGGGGATGAAGCCGACCTGGGCACCCAGGCTGTCCTCATGCTGGAATGCCTGCAGAGCAGTAGCCTTTGCCCAAAAAGGGTTTGAGAAGGGAACAGCTCGCATTCACTTTCTTTTTATGCGCTGTTCGCATTGAGCTTCTTGCCAGGCATCTAGCTTGGGTTAGAAACGAGCTTTTCACAAGCTGACTGTGTAGACCCGTCCCTCATTATGAAGTATCCCTGCGGTCTGCGGTGGTGTTGGCTTGTCTTCTCTCCTGATTTCACTATCACTGGCCAATTGCTAGTAGGCAATCTTAGAAATAAAAAAATTTGAGCCATATTATGCATATCAGGCTGACCTCAACCTCCTTATGGAGTGGAGGATGACCTTGAACTTCTGACCCTCCTGTTTCCACGTCCCAAGGGCTAGGATGATGGGCATTGACCACCATAGCCTACTGGGCTTCCCACATCTTAAATAATTTTTTTAGAACACCCAGATTCCTGAAGGTTTTTTAAAAGTCTTCCTATCACTCTCTGTGTGTGTGTGTGTGTGTGTGTGTGTGTGTGTGTGTGTCTGTCTGTCTGTCTGTCTGCTTAATTTTGGCTATTTACATGACATACAAATTTGCCATTTTAACGATTTTAAAGTGTCAGGTCAATGGCATTTGACAGCACACCGAGTATTGTGTACCCATCACCACTAATTGGCTCTTTTCCTTCACCCCACATGAAACCGTATCCTGTAGCAGTGATTCCTCTCTTGCTCCTGGCAGTCATCCATCCTTCTCTGTCTATATGATTGCTCTGATCCATAAGGAATCACACAATGCGTAGCCTTTGGTACGTCTTTCCTTTAGCCTGCTCTTCTGAGAAGTCACCCATGTTGTGACTTGTAAGCGACTAATATTTCATTGTGTGCCTATGCGCCATGTTCCTTACCTGTCCATCCCCTGACGGGCAGCTGAATGCTTTCCCCCTTTGGGCTAGTTTAGAACATTTGCCGAGATGAATATTGGTGTTTCAGTCTTTGTTTGAGTGTCTGCTGCAGATCCTTTGGATACGTCCTCAGAAGTGGAATTGCTGAGTCATCTGAGACTTCTAGGTTGAGTTTACAGAGGGTCTGCCAAACGTTTCCCACAGTGGCTGCCCCAGTTTCTGCCACCACCCAGCGTACCAGGGCCCCGTTCGGTCACGGCAGCCACCACTTCTTATGTCTTTGCCTGTAACCGTTGCAGCCGTGGACTCTGAGCATGCAGTGGTTCTCAGCTGCTTGTCATTTCCTAATGACCCTGATGTCCTGGGCCTTCTTGTGTGCTTATGGTGTGTTTGTTCATCCTCTTTGCAGTAGTAGCTGCCTGCTTGAGTCTCTTGTCCACTTCTGTCTGCCACCTGTGGCTCAGTCTTAGGAGTTATTGGTGTCAGATACTAGATCTCTATTAGCTTTGTGAGTTTGTAGATATTTCTATTCTTTAGACTGTTCTTACCCTTCCTCCTACCTTCTTCTCTTTGTTCCTTCTTCCTCGCTTCATATATATATATACATATATGTATATATATATGAATATTATATCTATATAAATATATATGTATATATAACCTATGCTGACATCAGATTCGCAATTGTTCTGCCTCAGCCTTCCAACTACTAGAATTTCAGGCATCTGTCTTGATTTTTTTATGCAATCTTCCTTTTCTCTTGTTGTTTGTGTTGGATTGCCATATATTGGAACCATTGCCTAATCCAAAGGAAGTTTTTTTTTTTCCTATGTTTACTTCTAGGAATTTCATGGCTTTGGCTCTTAGAGTTAACTGTGAATTAATTTTTGTATTTGGTGTGAGGCAAGGCTCCACCCTTTTTCTTCAGCCTGGAAAGATTCAGTTGTTTCAGCAGCATCTCTGAAGCGATGCTCTCTTCCCCACTCAACAGCTGTGGCCACTGGACACATTGTTACTATGCACATACAGAGGTCTGAGGGTAACTTCCCCTGTGTTCTCAACTGCTCTCTGATGGAGGAAGGTCATTGGCTAATAAAGAAACTGCCTTGGCCCATTTTATTGGTTAGAAGATAGGTGGGAGGAGTAAACAGAACAGAACGCTGGGAGGAAGAGGAAGTGAGCTCAGACTCGACAGCTCTCCTCTCGGGGGCAGATGCCTCAGAGAGACGCCATGCCCCGCTCCCAGGATGAAGCTCCGACCCAGGATGGACATAGGCTAGAATCTCCCCGGTAAGCGCACCTTGGGGTGCTACACACAGATGATTAGAAATGGGCTAAATTAATATCTGAGAATTAGCCTAGAAGAGAATGGGCCAAGCAGTGTTTAAATGAATACAGTTTGTGTGTTGTTATTTCGGGGCATAAGCTAGCCGAGCAGGCAGCCGGGGTGCTGGGGACACAGCCCCGTATTTACAACAGCTCTCCGCCACCTTCTCCCACTCTCAGGAAACTTACTGCTCACCACTTTACTTGGCAGCTGTGTCTGCCTCTGCCCCACTAGCACTGTTACAGCCATGAGACTCGGCTCCCGGCTTCTTGTTGTTGTGGTTTGTTTGTTAACGTCAGCGCCTGAGATCAGAACTCGGATCCTCATGCTTGTTTGGCAGCAACTTTACTGACTGAGCCATCTCGTGGGCTCCCATCCCACTATGTGGGATCTATTGCACATATGTTTTCTTTACGTTAAAACACACTGTTTTGACTATTGTAGGTTTGTGGTAAGTTGTCTAAATTGCTACTCACTTTTTTTTTTTTTACATCTCTGGATGCTAATTGGAAACTTTCAAAATCGTTGCTTCTTATGGAAAATCGTGTAGTGTGGTGCAGAAACACTTCTCTTTGGAATGTCTCATTTCAAAACCTACCAAGACACATGGTTCAATATTAATAAGCTGTGGTGCTGATATACTATTTCCAAACTTTCCAAGAGATGAAAAAGCTAGCTTCCCTGATAGGATTACTCAGTGTCTACACATAGTAAGCTATCAAGAGGCACCTCCTAAATAGCTACAATTAAAATAATAATAGGGACCGTAGCCTGGCCTATGAGCACTCTCTCGGCAGAGTGTAATCTGCATTCGTGAACCTATTTGCTGGTTTTAAACTCACACAGCGTGCTTCACAAATGCTCATGTTTTATTTGGGCATGTGCTGCACTAGAAACATGACACCATAATCACTATACAACTCCTTGCCTTTATGAAAATCTACATTCCAAACTACATTTAGCTCCAAAGATTTGGGGAAACAGTTACCTCACAGGGCTCAGAGCTCTGATGATTTCCGGTCTCCGCTTAGAAATACACCGGGAAAATTAACAGTCGCATTTGTTTTATGCAACTGACAATGATGGCACCACTGAGCCCTGCGGGCCAAAGCACCATGTTCTTCTATATTACTCCTGGATCAGCTGTGGTTCCCGACAATTCTCCTCCTTCTGCTTCGCTTACAGTCTTCAAATTTGTACCTTATTCGGTCTCTATGGTTGAGCTTTGGGTTATCCTTTCAGATGGCAATGCCCAGGCCATCCCTACCGTGTGTATATTCTGCCTCGGGCATAACCAGTCCAACATCGTAATTTATTTTACTCACCCTATAGTTTGTCCGCAAGATTTTAAGACGGTATTTTTCATCACGTTTTCTGCTCCTATAAATTCTCCATTAATTCATAGAGAATTAATAATTTATCTGATGCTACCAAGCATTATTGCATGACAGAGGCTCTGCCAGTGTTTCTCTTCTGTGTCATGTTAATTTTCTTTGGCAAATGTAGCATTAATGGTGGCCATTCCTTCAGGAGAAAACAGACAGCTCCGCACTTTCTGCTCCACCCCTGATATTAACTGTTCTTCTTGTCCCCTGCGTGAAGAGGAGAAAACAAAAGCTAGGAGTAAGCAGGCCGTCGGGCAAGCAGAGAGAAAATGATTAACTCTGTGGTCTAATGTCCACTGAGTTCTCTGGTGGGTTCATATCCAGCGCTAACCCTGAACCCGCTGGTTAACCAAGAAGGGTTTCTGGTGTTTCTGAAGCACTGGGGCATTTAGTGGATCCTCAGTTCTAAGCCGAGTCTTGTGAGGTACTTGGAAGAAGACTCACTGCCCACGTTGAGAGGAATGGTTCCGCAAACCGAACAACAGTCATCGGGATGAAATTATGTGTATTAGGAATGGTCTGGAAGCTCAGAGATACAATGTAGCAGGGAGGGGGAGCTTAGGTAGTCATAGGATAGTCCTTGAGAAAAGCAGGTTTCAATGGGATTTTGAAAGGAAGAATTGGAAAAGCTGGTTGGATGCCAAGGTCAGGAGTGAGATAATCAGTGGTTTGGGTCTGTGAATGTGCGGGCGTGTGTGTGTGTGTGTGTGTGTGTGTGTGTGTCTGTGTGTGTGTGTGTGCGCGCGCGCGCGTGTATAAGGGAGGTGTCATATAGACTGTAAGAATCGTGGAGTAAACAATGATCAGATTTGCTGGAACACTGTCCCTAAGGTCTTTTTGCAAACCAGATAAAAATTTGAGTCTTGAACTAAGAGGAAGCGAGAAGCCACTGAGAGTTTGCAAACAGCTAAGTAACATAGAGAACAGGGCTAGAGTAAGTTCAGACGCATGCGTGGGGACGAGAAGTTCAGGCTGCTTCTCAGATTTTAAGGGCAGGGGTAGGGCAGGGAAGAGAGTCGAAACATTTCAAGGCGGGTCAGTGGGAGTGAGAGGCCACACACGTGTGGGAGAATCATAGTGGAACTCCCAAGGGTTCAAGTGTGGAGGAGGGCCGTGTGGAGTACTACATAGGAGAGGTGATGGGCAAGCAGGTGGCCCCAGAAGGCCTGGAGTTTTGATAGTATTCAGCCTGAAATTATGGCATAGAAGTGAAAGTCTTTGCAATTGTGCTACCCTACAAGATGCCCCGGACACACAGTAACTGATTCAGAACTTCCCCCAGAGTCGTGCAAGTAAAACTCAAATCAGATAAAGTTAAAAGTCAGAGTCCCCACATTTCAGGTGTTCCATCTCCACATGGAGTTGATGGCGCCCATATTGGACAAAACAGAGATAAATAGTCTGCCTCCTCAAAGTATTCTTTTGGAAGGACTGATATAGGAGGGGCTAGTTCACTATGGGCAGTGCCAACCCTACGAGGGTGTAGTGGCGTTTCAATTGTATTTCAATAAATAAAGCCTGCCTGAAGATCTGAAAAACAAAACAGCCAACCATTGGCTTTTAACCTCAACCTCAGTGCGAAATAGCAATCCTGCCTTCAGAAATCTCAGAATGAGACTGTTTGTTGAGAGCTTTTTCCTCCCATCTTGTAATCCTCTCTAGGGCTGAGATTAAAGGCATGCACCACCGTGATTAAAGGCATGCACTGGTTACCAATTTCTATGGCAACCAGCAAGGCTACTGGGATTAAAGGTGTGTGTTACCACTACCTGGATTATAAATCTGACCAGTGGGGCTGTTTTACTCTCTGATCCTCAGGAAAGTTTTATTTATCATAATACAAGTAAAATGCCACTACACAAAGTTCTTCGGTTGTATAAGAAAGCAGGCTGAGCAAGCAATGAGGAGTAAACCGGTAAGCAAAGTCCCTTCATGGCTTCTGTTTCTGTCCCTGCCTCCACATTCCTGTCCTGACTCTCCTCAGAAAGTCTGTAACATCACAGTTACAAGATGAAACAAACCTTTCCTTCCCCAAGTTGTTTTCCGTCCTGGTATTTTGTCATAGCAGTAGAAATGAACTTAAGTAAACAAGGGTTTTACTCTGGGTCACAGTTTGAGGTTACAGTCCCTCATCGTCAGGATGCTATGGTGGCAGGGACATGAGGCAGCTGGTCACTTTGTGCCTGCTGTCAGGAGGCAGAGAGAGAAGAATGTTCACATTTTCTCTCCCCTTTTCATTCAGTCCAGAACCCCACCCCTCAAAACGGTGCCCCCCCCCCACATTCCATATGGGCCTTCTCACCTCAGTTATCCAAATCTAGAAACTTTCTATTTGCACACAGAGGTTTGTCTCCTCCATAGTGTCAGGGTGACACAATCGCTATTGGCCATCACGGCATCCACAGGAATGGCCGCCTTCATATTTGGATGGATGAGAAAGGGAAGGAGGAGAGAGTCGAGCTTGGGATCTCTGGGAAAAGGAGCCGCAGGTGGACCAGGAGACAAAACATCCCAGCGCATCTAATCCCGTTTGTTTCCCTGTCCTCCCCGAGATTCTTCCTTTTGATTGGCTTCCTCGTAGACCTTAGTTGACTGCAGTAGATACGCAATGGTTTATGCACATTCACTCATGAAGTCCTGGAAGACGTTTAGAGCAACAAGCATTCTGGTTCTCATTTCGAAAAAGAAAGTGTGGCAGAGTGTGATGAGGTAACTTGCCCAGGGTCATGCAAGGAGCGTGTGGCGGAGCGAGCACTGGAGTGCATCTCCCTGGTGCCAAGTCTCATGCCCTTAATGTCCTCCGTGCCCTCCAGACAAGCACGCTGCAGAGGCCAGTCTACTCCTGCTATGGTGAGTGGCGTGTCCACAGCTGTGCCCATGCCCACATAAGGATTGGTTTGCTCCCTTCAGCTGTAATTCTGCCTTGTTACCGAGAGGTGGAAAAATGGGTGTGGGAACTAACACAAATAACAGCTCCCCGTGTCAACCCGGCCTCCACCGGGGACAAAAGTGCTTTAGCGACTCTTCCAAAGTAACTAAGGCCAAGCTTGACCTTTGAGCAGTTTCCCCATTTAGAGTTGAATTTGTCTTCAAACAAATAGAGTTTTAGTAAATCAAGACCTCCTGCTTCAGCTATGTAACTGGGAAGGTGATATTTCCAATCCGATTTAAAACTTTTCTTTTGCCAAATTCCGCAGGACAACATATTTTAAAAAAGAAAGAAAGAATGCCAGTGTTCAGAATAAAACAGAAATGCCCCAAGAAGTGCATTGCTACAAGCCATCTCCATAGTCATTATAAATATCCCTTATACTTTCCAAACCCGGGACTGGGGTTTTCACGGTAACTGCCTTTATCCTGGCTGGTATAAATCAAGCCATTGGCAAGAGCTGGTTGTGTGTCAAAGATCAGGTGTCGATATCAAATGAATCTTCTGGGACAAACATCAGTCAGAAAGAAAAGTCCTGTGCACAATACCATCTCCCACACGGTCACTGCCTCCCTACATTCTGCTACCGTGTGGACCACGTCCTCGGTGCTACCCCGGATCCCTGCCTGCCTGTATCCCACTGCGAGCATCTCTACAGTCCGGTTGTGTTCCTTTGAAGGGAGTTACAGCCACAGGCTCTTAGTTTACTAATGCCGACTCTATCTGAGTGTTCTTGGGTAATAGTGTTTCACAAGGGTCAGGATGGAGATTTGGCATCACGAGCGAAGCACAGACTTGAGAAACTGCATATTGCCTTCCTGTGATTCACCCAGACAGGCAGATGGCAGTGAGGTCCAAGGTCAGTGTGCAGCTCCATGCAGAGGTGTCTCATATGGAGAACATACGGCAGGAGGTAGTGCCAAGGGCCTGCTCTCTCTTGACCTTGGCCAACTTAGCTCGCCTGACCCTCCAATTGTGGGGGAGTCATGAAATTAGTTTGTGTGCTTTCTCCCCCAACCCCATGGCCTTCTCTTCCTTCTTCTGATTTCTAGTCTCTGGGAAGAACTGAGAAAATACCTACCCCTTTCACCACATCAGTTCTCTCTCTTAAAGTGAACCTGAGTGTTCCTCTTCTGGAGAGCTAGCCCGCACTGGACTAGGGTCTCAGTATAGCTTTAAGAAACCCTAATGAATGCCAGACTCTAAAAAATCTCTGCCTTCACAGCTGGCCTATGACCAAGCTCAGCACCGGGCTCTGACGGTCACACAGGTATTGTCAAAGGAGGTCAGGGTGTCAATCTAGGTTCAGAATCTATCACCTTCTGTGACAATTAGCAGGTGTGTGTGTGTGTGTGTGTGTGTGTGTGTGTGTGTGTCCGTGTGGATGAACATGCTTACGGAGGCAAGAGGCTGATGTTGCATGTCTTTCTTAATCACCGCCTTACATTTTGAGACAGGGTCCCTTATCGAATTTGGAGCTCACTGATGCAGCTAGTCTAGCTGACCCACGAGCCCCATGGACCCTCTTGTCTTTGCCTCCCTAGGACTGAGATTACAGGCACATGCCACCATGCCCAGCTTTCTATGCAGATACTGGGAATCCAGACTCGGGTCTTATTGCTTATGTGGTAAGCCCCTTGTCAAATGAGTCCTCTCTCTGACTCACACCTTTGGTTTGTGTGCTTGGTGGGAGGTATGGGTGTGGCTATGGGGGAAGAGGGAGTTATGGAAGTCAGGCGTCGGTCTGAGGTGCTGTTCCTACGTTGTTCACCTTATGCTTTGAGACAAGGTTTTCCTCTGGCCTGATGCTCACCAAATGGGCTAAAGCTGGCTGGCCATGGAGGCCTGGAGATCTGCCGGTCTCTACCTCTATAGTGCTGAGGTTATAAATGCTTACCCACACACCTGGCTTTGTTTAAAACAGACTCTGAGGCTCAGACTCAGGTCCTTGTCCTTAGAGATGTCAGGTTCTGTGTTGACTGGGCCATCACCCCAGCCCTGTGTCCCATACTTTAGAGCCCCGCATTCATATGTAACCAGACTCCCTCTGTCCTTTCCTAGAGGACCTTGAGCGTGAAAAAGTCTTTACTAGTTTGAGTTCACTATCTAACCTACCGAGAATAGAATACAGTCGGAGTCATAGTGAACTTTACACTTCTTCTAAATCTGAGATCAGTTGGAGGACAGATAGGCAGCTTAGCTCTGAGAGGAGGTGGCCCTGTACTGTGTGGAGATGTGGTGTGCAGAGAAGGGATGGGAGATTCTCTGAGCACTAGGGCTCCAGGGATGGGCCTTGGGCTTGTATTTTAGCTGTCTTTGCTTTTGTTAGTTTGTTTCTCTTGTAGTAATGCAATCCAAGGCAGACCTGAGTTCAAACATTTAAATTGCCCAAGCTCTCCCTCCCTCTGTACCCTTGGGAAGCTCCCTTATCTCCAGGCCGGCCTCTGCTCCATCAGCAGGACAGCTGGGCTGGCTTAAAGATGAGCACTTAAGCCACAGAGGATTCTAGGGGCCTAGCCTGGATCTGTCTTAATCATATCTGAATTCTCAAGACCTACTAGGCCTCGAATATAAATGCTGAATAAATATTTACTGAATTAAATTAAAGAGAATTAAAGTCTCATGGTATTTCATTGGTGAGCACCTGGCCAGCTGTGGTTTGTTTAACAGAAGGAGCTTCAGTTTTCTGCTTGTCACTTAGATGCCAAAGGTGACCTTAGCGATTTGATCTTTAAGTAGGTCCAAGCTGGCTTCTTAAGATGTAGATTCAGACAAGTCCTGGGTTTGGGTCACATGTTGTTGAATATGTAAATACACACAGGGCAAACAATTTGGATATCCAAGGGGCTTAAATATGGTCTATACACTTAAAAATGTACCTTAGCAGCGTGTTGATGTCTGTGGGGAGAACACGGTGTGGAACATCTGTATGATTCACTGCCTGCCTGGTTTGTACTCAATTACTCGGCTTAACCTTTCACAACTTGGAGAAGCAAGAGTCTTGTGATTGCTGTAGACAGCCAACTAGAACGACTCAAGCCAGGAAAAAAAAAAGAAAAAAGAGCTGAATTGTCCTGTTTGTGCGTCCCGCTTACAAGTTGATCAATCCTAGTTCCTTGTCTTCTGCAGTACTTTGGTAAAGACTAAAGGAATACAGAAGGACAGACATCAAGGTCACTAAAGGTCACTGGGGGTATGGCTCAGTTGGCAAATGTGTGCCTTATAATTGTGAGGACCTCTGTACCATCCTCAGAGGTCATGTGAAAAATCCCATCTCAGGGGAGGCAGAGACAGAAACATCCTTGGGGCTTTCTGGTCAGACAGCATAGACTACTTGGCAAGTTCCAGGCCAGTAGAAGAGCTAGCTGCCCTCTTCACCCCTGACAAAAACAAAAAAAGGACAGCACTGAAGAATAACACCTGAGGTTCTCTGGCCTCCACATGCACACATGCATGCACACACACACACACAAACACACACACACACACACACACAGGGTGGGAGGAGCCACTAAAGCTGGGATCACATGTCCAGCCACAGAGCCCTCTGCAAACAGGCCAGATCACTAGTTTAGGCATCGGAACAGCCCCCACAAAGCAGTCTCTTGCATCCACGCTGGTGTGGCTGGGCTGCACTACATCTCCAGGGCCTTCAGATTGTTGTGCCCATGCCTATTAGAGACCTTGGTATTAATCTCCTTACTTCTCCTTTTATCTCTTTGTGTATGAGTTTTTAAATCTGTTCTCCTCCTGAAGCTGTTTTCATTGTACATGGGACGAAAAATCGTAGAAAGAATAACTTGACGATCTCTTTGGATGGGGCTGAAGGAGTATAAGCAGAAAAAGATGAAGTCCATGAGAATTAGAGTTCCCCAAGCCAGCTGTTTCTTGGTGCCTCTGTGTTAGTCAAGTTCCTTTCCTCGTTGTTTACTACTAATAATTCTTGGGCACAGCAGATACAAGTTCATCAGTTAGGAAGTGGCTGGACTGGGATCTACCTAGGACCTCCAGTGTTTAGGGTAAGCACCTTTCCCAGCTGTTTGGCTCCCCTGGTCTGCTATGGGCCTCTGTTTTCTTCTCTGCCCTTTGAACCTCCTGTGCTTAGCCTAGTGTGACTTTGATTCATGATCCACGTGGTCCCTGGGGCCAAACACAGGAAAGCACACCTGCAGAACACAGGGAGAGCCCACCTGCAGGACACAGGGAGAGCACACCTGCAGAACATGGGGAGGGAGCAAACCTGCAGGACACAGGGAGAGCACACCTGCAGAACATGGGGAGGGAGCACACCTGCAGAACATGGGGAGGGAGCACACCTGCAGAACACAGGGAGTGCACAATTGCAGCACACTGAGAGAGCACTCCTGCAAAACACAGGGGAGCACACCTGCAGAACATGGGGAACACACCTGTGGAACACATGGGAACACCTCTTCTGAACAACCACCTGTGCTTTGCTTGAAAGTTCTGAAATCTGTTCGTGGTTTGCAATTTGGCATATGAGAGCTACTGGTTTTTCTCACACGTGCTTATGCAGGCAGATACTAAATCCACAAAAATTGCTTTGTTTATGGTTATGTTACTGACTCCCCCCCACTCTCATTTTGTGTCTATTGAAAAGGGGTTCTTCTATAGCCCAGGCTGGCCTTAAACTCGTGATCCTCCTGTCTCCTCTTTCCAAGCCCTAGGATTGCAGGCAAGCACCACCATACCCAGCCACATCTGTGTTTTTAGTCTTTAGTAACTTAGCAACAATGTGATATAGTCCACTGTTTCTGAAATACACCTGCTTTCTAACTGACAGGTTATTTGTCACTTCCTCTTACAAAGACACGGTGTGAGCCTTGGCATTGGCCCCAGGAAAGGGGCTTTGACGTACTGGCACTTACGACCATGTATCCAGTCGGCAGCCAGTTCTGCTCACTGAGTGGTAGATTAGATCATGAAGGAGAACACTATGGAACACATTCTAGCTTAGACACTACCCACTCAGAATACACCGTGCAGTATCTCTCTAAGCACCCGCAAAAAGGGGTTTGTAACAAGTTCCTCATGGAGCTCAAAGTTGGATTATTGGAAACTCCCAAAAGAGAAGTGATTTGTATACCACAGACACTGAAGCATTATGGATGTGTAAGACAGTGTTGCAGAGATCACGACGCATGAAGTTCCGCCCACTCCAAAGGAAGTCAGGTTCTTTCTGATGAGTCAATGAGGGCCGCCGCCGAAGAAACCTAAGTGTTTGGAGACATTGATAGCAACAATAAGACCAACTTTCTGTCTCCCGCTGAACGTAAGAATCAGCAGCTGCTTTTCTTGTTTCTCTCTTTCACTTTGTTTTTTGCCATGATTTCTCTTACATTTGTAACGAGCACCTGATGGGTTTGAAAATGCTGGCTGTCCACACAAAGGATGTGGCCATTACCACCAGGTGAGGCCTCCGAAGTCCCGCAGACACATTAAAAATTAAAACGGGTATCTATGCCTTTCACCCATGAGGCACGAGGCCCACAGGAAGTGGGAAGCATCCAGTGTTCCAGCTGGATGGACCCCTTCTCTGCCAGATGTTTGTTGTCATGGAGACCCAGGCACAGGATGTGCTCTGAGCTACAGGCTTTCTCTGTGTCACCAATAGACACAGGTCCAAACTGTAGGCCTGCTGCTCTGTCTAAGATAACGCCTCGGGAGTTCAGGGACGGGGGCTCTCCTGGGCTGGTAAACTGGGGTAGAGCAAGCCCCTGTGTAATATAATACCTACAAGAACACACAGTTGCCTGAGGAGACAATGCTGCTTCCTGTGCCCAGATATGTTAGCTGAATAATTGAAAGAATGCTTGATAGGGTTTTTATTACAAGTGTTTATAAATGTGCACAACTTTATTTCCATTTAGTGTGTGTGTGTGCACGCGCGCGCGCGTGCGTGCGTGCGTGTGTGTCAACTATGCATGCCATGGTGCATATATGGAAGTCAGATGAAAACTTTGTGGCTCTTGCTCTCTCCTTTCACCTTTAAGGCTGCTCTGGGACCAATCACATTATCTGGCTTCATAGCTAACACTTGTACCCACTGCACCATCTTGCCGGCCCGTGCAAGTTTAAAATACATTTAAAAATCTAACCAGTCAACATTCATTTCCTGCTCGGTCTCATTTTGTCTTTCCATCCACACTGATTCCTCCAGGTGAAATTAAGAAGGCTTTTTGTCCAGTGTCCATGGTCTGGAATTCTGTTCACTAATATATTCAAATGGATAAAAACGATATATTCACAGTATAACATGTCCCGTTGAAGAAAGTGACAGTTTCCTATAAGTCGGTCCATTTGCGCCCCTTTCCTTGTTACTCATGCTGAACCTCTTTGCTCAGTGTATTCCTAGGTGTTTCACGTTTTTTTTACTACTAATGTGAATGGAATTTGGTTGTGTCATTACTAAATAAAGTCACAGGTTTTTAGGCATTTATTGGTTAGCCAGTATATTCCTTCTTTCTTACTATTCTGCCAATTACTTCCAGATAATCCCCGTGGGTTATAGAGGCCATCCTAATTTACCAGCTGCCTCTTCTTCCCAGTACTCATAATTGGGCTTTCTCCTGGCTGGCCGCATTGGCTATTATTTCTAGAACATCCCTGTCTTTCCCTGTTCTAATAAAATTCCATGACAGAAGCATCTTAAGGAAGATCGGACTTATTCTGGCTCATGGTTCAAGGATCATCCCATCCCAGTGGGGAAATCTAGGCAGCAGGAGCTTGAAGCTCACTGGTTGGTCATGTCACATCCACAGCCAAGAAACTGCGTAGAACAAGAAATGCTCCTTAGTGCACAGCTTGCTTTCTCTATCTTATGTGGTCCAGGATCACGTGCCCAGGGAATGGCACCACCCACAATGGGCGGGTCTTCCCACCTATTAAGGCAATCAAAATAACCTCTCGCATGCAAGCCCTGAAGCTCATCTCGGGGGAATCTAGATTCTATCAAGGTGACAACACTATCACAAGCACCAAATAAATGAAAATACCCAGTTAGAATACAACAGTCTTCTGGACTGTTCCTTCCATGTCAGAAGCAACAGATTACTCTGAGGTTGTGGGAGAGCCTCATCTTCACCTTCATCCTTCCTCCAACACTTGCTAATAAAAGCAGTCTCACACTGAACAGCAATCTTGGGAGGAACTAATGTTGAATACATCGTGTCTACTTGCTTTGGTGATGCAGTTGGGGGGAAAGTGTCTGGCGATGCCGCCCTTTCATTTTTACAGCGTCTTAATGAGTCTCGAGAGGAGAGAGCCTGAGTCACACTGGGCTGCTTGCTCTGGGCAGAGGCAGAGCAAGTACCTTCATTTTTTCAGTACTCTGAGTCACTCCCAGCCTGAGGCAGACAGCGGGGAGTCTCCTTAGGGTCTTTACTCTGTGTTTTATTCTCGGCGCCGGTATGAATCCATATTCAAGGTACTCCAGGCAAGTCAAAGGGAGATAAAAATTTATCCCTTGGTTCTATTTTCATCCCATTCAAAAATAGAAAGCCGTGAGTTCTCAGGAACTGGTACGCACTCAGACAGGAGGGCGAGCACCTGCTGCCACGGTGACAGGGTCAGAGGGAACCATCAGTCCTGAGACAGAACCAGAGCAGCAGGACCCAGAGCCTTGTCTTTCTCTCTTTGAAAAAGAGTCCTGCTGGCCTTAGAATGATTGATATATTTTACGAACCGAGAATTGAAGAGCTTTCTTCTGCTTACTTTTTCCTAGAGTTGCACACACGTGCCTTTCACGTCACAGATCTACACAGCCTGTGCCCATGCCCCAAGTGCTGTGCTGAGCCATCGGCCTGTCCACATCCACTCCAATGTGTGTGGATGATTGACAACAGGCAGCTGAGTGTCTGCCCTGATGGCTGCCCTGTGCAGGTGGGAGCTACCTCCTTCCTTAGAGCAGAAAGCCCAGGGGTTAATCCATGTCCTCATTGGATACCCATGTCCAGAAGCATGCTGTCTTTCTTAGGGTTGCTGTGACGAAACACCACAACCAAAAGCAAACTGGGGAGGAAAGGGTTTATTTCACCCACAGATCCATGTACCCTTCATTATCAAAAACACTGAGGACAGGAACCCAAGCAAGACAGGGATCTGGGGAGAGGCAGTGGCTGGTGCAAAGGCCATGGAGGAGTGCTGCTTCCTGCCTTGATCATCATCACTTGCTCAGCCTCTTTGCTATAAAACCCAGGACCAGCAGTCCAGAAACGGCCGACTGTGGGCTAGGCCCTCTCCCGTTAATAACTAATTAAGAAAATGCCCTACAGCTGGATCATATGGAGGCTTTTTCTCAATTTAGGCTCCCTCCTTTTCCAGATAATTCTAGCTTGTGTCAAGTTGACTTAAAACTAGCCCAAACTGTCCATTTTCCAGAGATGGGCTAAGGCCCCTGTCCTGGCTTTGCTGTAGCCCTGTTCTTCTTTATACTTCATTCTCCTTGCCTTGCTCCCCACAGGTACAACAATGGGGACAGGTTCAATAAGATGAGCGAAGGGCTGTGTCCAACTCAGCCTTAGCCTACACAGTCTCTTTGGCATCATTTTGTGCATACATGTGTACATTCATGCACATTCCTTGGGGTGTGTGTGTGTGCAGGTGTGTGTGTGTGTGTGTGTGTGTGTGTGCAGGTGTGTGTGTGTGTGTGTGTGCAGGTGTGTATGCAGGTGTGTGTGCAGGTGTGTATGCACAAGTGTATGGAGGCCAGAAGTCACTCTCTCTTGTCTTTCTTCAAATGCCACCTATCTTGGTCTTTTTAAAGACAGTATCTGGAACTTACCAAGTAGGCTAGGCTACCCTGCCAGTGAGCCCAAGGGTATGTGTCACTCTGACTCCCCGGTGCTGGGTTCCCAAGCTCATGCCACCACAACTGGCTCTTCTTATATGCCTTAAACTTGTAAAACAATTACTATACTATATGAACCATCTCTCAAACTCCCCACACCTTTTATTTCTCCCAACCTCTTGTCCCACATACAGCCTAGCCTGTGCCTAATCTATGCATTTTTTTTTCTATATATGTTTTCAATGAAAGCTATCCAGAGTGTCTGGATGATTTTGCTTCCTCTTTAACTGTCACCGATATTGTCCCAGACTCCACTTGGTCATAAGTTGGTCCTCGTTGGTCCATAAGGCTCCTTGTTGGTCATAGGAACTTTCACTAGCGTGAGGCAGACTTCTAACTAGAGACTGCCAGATGAAGAGGCTTGTTGTAAAACAAAAATGTCCCCAGATCCCTTTCTTAGGAGGCTGGAGCATGCTTCTCTAGCCATGAAGGAGAGCACCCTGCTGTTTCTTGGCCCTGTAAGCGTCCTACCTGCAAACCAGCGGGCAAGCCGGACCACTCTGTTCCCAGCTGCACTGCCGCGCACTGCACTCCTCCGGTGTTGATGGAAGGGGGAATCTGGCAGAAGAAAGGCAAGTTGGTGGTCTTAAAGGAGGAAAAGTGCCTAGGCTCTTGGTGGCTCTTCCTCTAAGCAGACGAGGAACCAGTAGGGCGTCCTCCCCTCTGCCTCCCCAGCCTGCAAACCAGGAACAAAGGTGAACCAGCCTGGCGTATGGACTATCCAAGACAGAGAGCACACAGTACATGGGCCGCTATTACTGCTGACAGCCCCTAGAAAGGGGTGGGGGCACTGGAGGGCCAAAACTGAAGATGAGGAAAGGATGCGCAGAAAGCTTCATGTAGAAGCTCCCAAAGGGTCCTTAGTTGCCTGCGAGTATGATGCTATGCTCTTCTCCTTTGAGGGAGGAGAGGACAGGAAAAGAACTTTGATGTTGCTCCTCTGCCCAGGCCAGGAGGGGACAGTCAGGATGACTATTCTTAGATTTAGAAAAGCTCACTTGGACTATTGAGGCACAACACACCTCCTCCAGTGTCTAAGACACCAAGTGTCACCTCTTAACTCTCTCTCTCTCTCTCTCTCTCTCTCTCTCTCTCTCTCTCTCTCCCTCTGTGTGTGTGTGTGTGTGTGAGTGTGGGCGTGCACACATGCAGAGACCAGAGGAAGATACAAAGTGTCCTGCTCTTTAACTCCCTCTCTTACTCCCTTAATACACGATCTCTCACTGAAGAAGTTGGGTTGGTGGCCAACAAGTCCTGTCGATCCTCTTCTGCTACCCCTACACACCCTGGCACTGGACTTACAAATGTCCAGGACCACAGCTTGGGTTTTTTTTTTTTCATGAGTTCAAACTCAGGTCCTCACACCTGCCTTCCCAGTAAGTGCTCTGACCTGCTCAGTGGTCACCTGAGCCCCGTCTAACCCTTTCATCAGTTGGTCACCGCCAGTGAAGAGGTGTTGTTGGGGGCTGGCCCCCAGGCAATTTCAGTGGGGCTCGGTGCCAGCATATCTCCCTGAGCCCTGGGTACAGCATCACCCCTGAGTTCCTGCCATCACTTTGCATTGTTGGCATCTTCTCTCCCCTCATCAGTGTGTGAAATGAAGCTGACCCTATAGGCCGATTTGTGGCAGAGTCATTATCCGTAACAAGCATTTCATAACTCCGTCTATTTTTACCAGTTGTTTTAGAGCCTCCTCATTAGCTCTGTTAGGCATGCTGTTATCTTAATCTTCAGAAGGTCCGTGCGAGTTTGACAGATCTGCAGGGGCTCTCTGTGTGACTGCCAAGGAAATGTGATGAGGTTATAACCCCACAATCTGGGGCTCCTGAACCTCCCTCTCCCCCACCATCTGCACCCCAGATTCATCTCTCAAGCACATTTCTTTAACTGTGAGAAACTATGAAATCTGAGAACAACCATGTATCAGGGTAAACAAAGGCACTTTATATGCAACACTATCTTGTGCTTTCACCAAGTCATTCAATCTTGTAGGAATCAGCAAACATCAGAAGGTCAGAGAGAGACACCCCCCCACTAACCTTGGTCCCCTCCCAGAGCTGCTATGACAATGCAACCTGCTCTGGTAGGTGGCAAAGGAGTTTCTACAACATTCGGGGGTAGAACTGGCTCTGTAGATTTGGATGGTTCTTCTAGGATCACTTAGAGTAGGAAATTCATCTGGGTGTTGTCAGCTAAAATGACTGTAGACAGAATGGCTTGTTTCTTAGTGAATTCCTGAAATAAAACGTCCAGTGTATCTCTAGATTCTTGTTGCAACCGCATCTGGTGACAAGGTCCAGCTGTGCTGTCTGTCCCTCCAGCCAAATCGTCTTCGGTCTTCTTTTGTATTAATGTTTCCTTTTCTGTGTTAAAGGAATACCATCTGACCAGGTATCATCTGTGAGTATGAGTGTGTGCACATGTGCACATGTGTGTACATCTGCATGTGTGTATGCATGTACGTGTGTGCGTTTGTGTGCATGCGTGCAAATGTGTATATATTTGTGTGTGTGCGTGCATGAGTGCACATGTGTATGTGCACACACACATGTGTGTATGCATGTACGGTGTACGCATGCATATGTAGACCAATGAACAACCTTGGTACCATTCCTTGTTTCTTTGAGGCAGCCTCTTACTAAGACTGGAGCTTGGTGAGCTGGCTATTAAGTCTCAGCCATGCACCATTTCTGCTTCCCCTGCCCTCAGATAACACACCATCATATTCAAGGTTTTGTTGCTGCTTTTGTTCCTGTTTTTTAGTGTGGGTTCTAGGTTTCCAACTCCAGTCTTCAGGCTTTAACAGCAAACATTTTTTTTCCCAGCAGAGCCATCTCCCCCAGCTTCAGTGGTATCATCTTTTATGGTCACTTCTCAAGGGTCCAGATGTGTGGTATCCTAACACAAGGAAACTTTGGGGACTACGTTTGGAGTTCTAGGGATGGCAGAGAACACCGTTTCAAGCCAGTCATTAGGGCTAGCTTAGTGGACACTGTCATCCACATCATGTTCTCCCTTTTCTTTGAAGCAAGGACCCCAGGTCTCCTTCAGTGTCAATGGCAGGTGCAAGAGGAACGGTAAAGGAAGAGGCACAGAAATCCTAAGACAGCGTGAGCTGGCATCTAAGAAAGGCAGGATTTGAGCCAGGTCCTGGGCTCCTACCCAGAGCACATTTGTTTGATGATCACATGCCCCTGACAAGTGGCCATAGGCATGACTTTGTGATCTTGTTTTCGTTGCTCAGCTCAGCTAAATATCAGATAAGGAAGCACAAGAACTTTAAAGAACTGGGAAACCAAGCCAAGGCTTCATAGGTAAGGGCTTTTCAGGGCATTAGGTTCTCCAAAAACAAGAGGATTTTGTCATATTGTGTAAATGCCAATGTGACTAGGGGGAAAAAGTCAGTCCTCAGTGTCTTGGTTCTTTTGTACCACGCCTACACCTTCACATCCCTTCACATCCTCAGCCTGTATCCTCACACCCTTACCTACCTCCAGTCTAGACTCTCAACCCCACCCCCACCTGTCCCAGCCTACATCATCAAATCCCCCACCAGTCCCCAGTTTATCTGAGAAATGAGAAGCACATACAAAAGACATGTACATGGCCTCCTCCAGGAAGATGGTTATGGCTTTTATTTAACAGAGATAGAAACAAGGGAAGGAAGCTAGCATACCTGAGCTTAGCACCAAATCTAGTCCCCGATGAGGACTTGGGGATAAAGTGCCACAGGTAAGTCAGAGGTGCTGTGGGATAAATGCTCTCATATTATGATTTGTCTCTCATACTGGTTTAATAAAACACTGATTGGTCAGTAGCCAGGCAGGAAGTATAGGCAGGGGACTAGACTAGGAGGATTCTGGGAAGATGAAAGGCTCAGTCTGCAGTCATCACCCAGACACAGAGGAAGCAAGATGAGAATGCCTCACTGATAAAAGGTTCCAAGTCACGTGGCTAACACAGAAAAGGATTACTGGTTAATTTAAGTTGTAACAGCTTTTTAATAATGAGCCTGAGCTAATAGGCCAACCAGTTTATAATTAATGTAGGCCTCTGTGTGTTTCTCTGGGACTGAATGACTGTGGGACCAGGCAGGACAGAAACTTTCACCTACAGGAAGGATTTGTTTAGACACCAATATTCCTTAATATAGGGGGGTAGTGTATGGGATACCTGGGCCAGGGTTTTGATCCTTGTAAGGAGGACCATGTTAGTATCACACAGTTTCTTAGATGAGAAGGTTCTTAGATGAGAAGGTGTGGTCTCAGTGGTATGGTCTGAATATTTGAACCCCAAAATCCATATGAGAGAACCTTGTCACTAGTGTGGTAGTAGCCAGGGCTGAGAACTTTAGGAGGTGATGAGGTCATGAGAACATAGCCCTGACAGTTAAGATTGCCATCATTATGAAAGAACCCTGCAGAGTTTTTTCTTCTTCCACCTGTGGAGACACAACAATAAGACGGCACTCTTGAATCAGGAAATCAGATCTCATTAGACATGGATTCTACCAGCACCTTGATCTTGAACTTCTCAGTCTCTGGGACCATGAAGGACGAATCTCAATTGCTTCTAAGCCACACAATGTGGGCTATTCTGTTACAGAAGATGGAATGAACCAAGACAGAAATGAAATGGGGCCTGCACACCACCTTGCTGATGGGTGACAGAGCCGAGATCTCAATCCATGTCTGTTTACCCCAAAACATTTCTACAAAACATCAACACTCTATCCAAAACTGTTGATTGCAGTGAGACCAAGAAATTATAGCCTGGTGTCTGTTGTCCTGCGGCAGTTCTTACAAAGGCTAAGTAGCCCATAATTACAAGTTGCCACTGTGCTGAATCACAGGGGTACAGCAGTCACAGTTAATGCTACCATGAAAGAATTACACTCTTGTACTCCATTTTATAGATGAAAACATGGAGTCACAAACTTGTTCAACCATGCATGGCCATGTTATTCATCCATATGCACAACACCCTGGCTCTAGACAAAGCACAGTACAGTGTGCTAAGAAGCAAGCAAGAGGCCCACTCCTTGCTGTCTATCTGCGGGAGGTGATACCCATGAAGGTAGCATGAGATGATGCTAAGGATGCGGAGCTGAGTGAGACCAGAGGTGATGATAAGCATCAGTTGGATGAGCACATGTCTACATACCACAGTGCACTCTCTCTGTCTGTGTGTGTGTGTTCATGTGCTTACAATGGCCAGGAGATGATCTCACATGTCCTTCTCTATCACTTTCTGCCCTGTTCACTTCAGATAGAGTCTCTCACTGAAGCTAGAGCTGAGCTGGCCATCATTGAGCTCCAGCAACCCTCCTGTCTCCATCCCTCCGAGCTGGGGGGTGGGGGGGATATGAATATGTGCCATCCTCTGGTTTCTGACATGGGTGGCGAGATACAAATCCAGGTCTTCACACTCTCACCCACTGAACTCTCTCTTCAGCTCTACCCCACAACATTCGAAGGGCTTAGAGAGAGGCTCGATTCCTTTAAAAATCAGAATAAAAATAAGCCCTATGTCACATAAGGGGTACTGATGCACAGTGAAGGCATCTTTGTACCACGAAGAGCTATAACACATAATTGTTGGTATTCTGCATGGCAGAAGGGTCTCATGAAGGCAAAAGTAGCTGGGGCTGTAGTAGTCACAAAGCCACATGCCATCTTCCCCCAGTCCCCTTGGTGCTAACCAGTCAAAGCCATTTAGGGGGTGGTATAGCCTCAAGTAGGAGGAGTCTGGAACCCTCCTATAGCACATGTACCTGTCAGTCACAAAGGCCCAACTACCAGTTAGAAGTAGACTCAAGAGTTCATGCATGACCTTCATCTATTGCCTTAGCATCCCTTATGCCATTTTTCTAGACAAAATGAGTGTGTTAGAGTTACACATTCTGAGGAAAGCCACAGAGAGAAATTTGATCTGCTTTGAGTCACGACAGGCAGAAAGTGGTAGCCTGGCTGGAGACCTGCCCGTGGTCACTGTCTCCACAAGGAGAATGAGGTCAACTTGTGGGGGTGTTGGCCTCAACCACAGGAAGGGAAGGGAGTGCTCACAGAGCAGAATGTGATGCTGGCAGGGCCAGAGCCAGGCTCCGTATCTGGAACACTGGAGGAATTCAAGAAATGGAGCTTGCTTCCTCATGCAAACAAAGCGAGCACACTCAGGCGGGTTCTCTTCTGTACGTAGCCATTCCATAGATAACCCGCATTGCCCAGCACTGTGCGAACACACCCTTTGCAGAACACTGGACAGGTGGCAGACATGGTGCTTAATATTGCTTGCCAACTCTACAGGACCAAGAGTCGCCTGGGAAACAAATCTCTGGGCGTGTCTGGGAGAGATTTTCTAGATTAGGTTAAATGAGATGGGGAGACCCACCCTGACTGGGGACAATACCACCCCATAGACTGGGGCCCCAGGCTACTTAAAAAGGAGAAGGAGGAGCTTTCGCTTGTCTCCCTGCTTCTGCAGATACAATGTAACCAGCAGTATAAGCTTCTCCAGTCCTGCCTTCCCCCCACTGTGATGGACTGTGCACTTGAACTGTGAGCCAGAATCAACCCTTCCATCCTCAAGATGACTGTTAGCTATTTGATTACAGCAGAAAGACAAGCAACCAGCACAGAAGGCTGAGCCCGTCTCGTAAGACCATCACATCAGGACTGACACGCCTAATAGATACAATTCAATTCAGATAAAGTTATGGTCTGATTTCAGATCTATCATAAAGCGGTGACAGAAGCCCGAGGGATATAAGCAGGAGGAACTGGGATATTTTTGACAAGGATGCTTGACAGGTCAATATGGCTTTGGGGAACAAGAGACCCTAGGATGACCAACACGGAATGTCAATGAGCACTTCTGAAGTGCGGAAATGAAGTCCATCTGCCCACCCTTGTCACTTCATAAAACAACCCAAACTCTTGGTATTGACGGGAGAACAGCTACAGTCACCTTTCCATCATGGAGTGTCCAACATAACACAGTAACTTGAAAATGAGGAGAAGTCTATTTTATCCTTCAGTTTCATATATGCCAGTCCATAGACTACATGTCCCTTTTGTCTTTGAGAGCTATAGCCAAGCAATGCATCATGAGTGACGTGGATCATATGTTAGGAGAGATGTTCACCTCGTGTCTTCTAAGAAGCCATGAGGAGAGAAAGAGACCATAGCTCCAATATACCATTCAAGGACATGATTCCAAACATCTCCTATGGCAGTTAGTCCCCACCTTCTAAACTTTCCATTCTCTTCCAGTAGCAGCCAAGCCTTTGGCCTGTGGCCTCTCAGGGACACTGAAGATTTGAAATCTAATGAGCAGGAATGAGAAGGAAACCACAGGGAGCTAGGAAGACAACAGGCCAGGGACCGATGACCCACAGAAGCCCTTAGTAAATAAGTCTCCCATCTGAAAACATTCCAGGAAAAGCCTACAGAAATAGATCAGTGGGCAATGTGCTTGATTCCTGAGATGGTTTTTATCCAGGCCTGGTGTGCCCACTTGTAATCTCAGCACCAGGAAGGCAGAGACAGACCAGCCAGTGTAGCCAATCAGTGAGCCTTAAGTCCCAGTGAGAGTGGGAACCGTCTCTAAAAAACAGGATGGGCAGTGACTGAGGCATGGCATCCAGTCGACCTCTAACCTCCGATTGTGCCTACACACACATGTGCAGGTATTCGTACCCTTGTATGCATGGGTGTGTGCAAGCACACGAACACCCTCACAAATCCTGGGAGACGGAACGCTCTTCTGTCTCTCAATACAGATGTGTGGACCAAGACCTTGAAAGCATAACCAAGAGAGAGGGAGATGAGTGGGCTTCCCTGGCTTCCTTACAACATGCAGCCACATTGTTTTATACAGTCCTTGAATTTAGAGAAACCCAAAGCAGAGAGCATGGGGCTGTCTCGCTGTGAGAATGGCGGTTGGGTTCCACGCTGCAGATGTTTAAATCTATTCTTGAGAAAAAAACCTCCTCACCCCACGGAGATCCGGCATCTGGTCAGAAATGGAAGCCGCCCTCTCCTCTCTGCCCGTGATTAAGGAGTAAGCACACTCATGGATCAGAGAGCATCGCCGATTTTTTTTTTCGCTTTCAGAAATAAAGATGGGCTCATTTAACATAATTTCTACCTGTTCTCCTGTGATTAGCGTTTAAGTGACTGTCTCTGGGTATTAGTCACTCCGAGGAAATGAAATGATGCCACGGTAATTGGCCATGTGGTTTTCTTTGCTTCCCCGGGGATTTCATTGGGCTCAGAAATCATTTTTAACATGGGTCCTGTCTGCACTCTTTATTGAGCTAATTAGAGGGCTGAAGGGAGCGGTTGGCATGGGAGGGGGCGTGGGAGGCGAGAGGAGAGACAGCATGTTATAATGTCAGAAGAATTGCTTGAAACGGACTGAGTTCTCGTCCAAACTAATAAGCTCTCTCTCCTATTACCTTCTTACTGTAGACGGCTGCAGTGTGCACGCATCTCGTGTAGCCCGCACCCTGCAATGCTGGCATCATGCTTTCCTTTACCCTGATGAACACATCGAGTTCAGAAAGGCTGCCTTGATCAAGGCTTTTTAGCTGGGAAGCAACAAGAGTGGGACCAGAGTTCTCCTTGGTCTTGATTCCTCCACGCCTCCATCCATCATTGGCTCACCTCTTAAGTACACCTGGGTTTCCTGGAACCGCCACTCTGCCTCTCCATCCCTGCTTGCTCTGATCGTGGCACTGCGCAGACGCTGCTGGCTCTGCTGAGTGTCTGAGCGCTTTTTCTGCTGAGCGGTGGAAGCTATTAAGCATCTTCTCTGGCTTGCCCTTTCCTTACCCCTCTCCCCCTTTTGTGCGCTTCTTCTTTTCTTTCCTCCCACATCCAGACCAGAGCTGGTGAAGCAGGTACAGAGGTTGGAGAGGGAAGGGCCTAGGAAGAAGAGAGAGGCAGTTCTATTCATCACATGGTCTTCCAGAGCTGGGCAATACTTGCTTCTAAATAAGCTCAGAGCAGCATGGGAACGAGATGTAAAATTTGTCTCTTTCTTCACTATCCAATATGTTTACCATGCCTCTAGCTCCTTGTCACCTTTCCGGCTAGCATTATGATCTGCAAGAGGTATAGTCTTGATTAGATTTCTTTTGTCAACTTGACAGAAACCACCTAGAAAAAGGCAAGTTCAGTTAAGAAAGTGCCTCCATCAGATTAGCCCTTAAGCAAGACTATGGTGTGTTCTCTTGGTTACATGCAGAAGGGCCAAGACCACTGTGAGCAATGCCACCCCTGGGCAGGTGGCCCTGAGTTGTGTAAGAATCTATCTAAGCAAGCCAAGGGAAGCAGGCCAGTCAGCAGCATCCTTCCATGGCTTCTGCTTCCATTCCTGCCTCCAGGTTCCTGCCTTGCGTTCCTGCCCTGGCTTCCTTCACAAGAGACTATAAGCTATCCAATAAATTAAATCCTTTTCTCCACAAGTTGATTTTGGTCATGGTGCTTATCCTAGCAATAAAAACCAAACAACAGCAGGGGCTGATCCCTCCAAGTCACAAAACCCTACAAACATCAGGTGTAAATGATGGGATTATAGTCCCACAACTCTTAGGCCTTCTGGTCCCAGACTTCTACTGAACAGAAAGCAGGGGGTGCATTTCCTGGTGTTGCACAGATGTTGGTGGCCTCATGCCTGGAGAACTCTGCCAGCGCATTTGTTCCCATGTCGCCCCATTTTTAAGAGTGTAGAAAGGGTTCTTTTCTCTTCACGGAAACCACACCTTTTGGAGAGGATTTGTGAGCTCTTTCCCATAAAACTCTTAACTTCCCTTGGCTCGAGTCAGGGTTCTAGAGGCAGGGCTCCCCAGGGGAATATTTTCATTGATCTCCTGTCCCCCAAATCAAATCAATTATCTGCAGTGAGCAGAACTCATTGCCAGTACCCAGACCCCCATCACCGATGCCACCACTTAAGGCAAAACCCAGCAGTTGAGAAAATGCGGGGGAGGGGGGTCACTACAGAATGAGGCCTCGGGGGTGTGTATCACAGGCATAAGCACACGAGAAGAAAGACTAGCTCCATCGTTAGCCTCCGCCACCTCCCCTTGGTTTGTTCACTTCTTGTGTTTATATACCCGTGCTTGTAACAAAGAACTTTCAATTTACAGTTGGGGATGAGGTCATCCTGCACTCAAAATATCCTTGCGCTATTATACGGAGTGCAAAATCACTTTAGTCTGTGCGTGGCAATATTTACAAACCACATGCCCGTGCAAAGATTATTGGAAGGTTATTTTATAGAAATGTGAGTCTGTGTGTCCAGTAGGAGAGCCACTAGCCACACATGACAATTTAATTTCAAATGACTCCAAAACTGAGTAAATGAAAATCTCCACTTCTTCACATACTAATCATATCTCAAGTCTCAGTAGCCCTGTGCAATAGTAAACACATACATGTGATCATGTTTAGACCTCACACGACTTAGCAAAATGATCCATGAAGCAAGTAAAGCTTCTGGGCTTTGGAGAAAGAGCATACAACAAAAGCATGGTGGATATCAGCTCATCGGGCTCCTGAGTCCCCTTTCTGAAGCATCATATCGAGAAATAGCCATGAGGATGCTTTACTGAATGCTTTGGGTAAATTCTGCTTCTGGGAGGTGGGGCATGAGGTCTTTCACTTGCCTTCTCACTATGAGCACAATGGAAAACCGTAGGCACTATTTATAAAGCAGAAACGAGAAGATCCTGAGAGTTGGGCAGAGGTGACTGGCTATAGATCTTGGGACCTGAGAAGTGATCTGGTGACAGATCCTTTGAGATTTCTTTTTTCTTTTGCATCAATCACTTCACTGGTAAAGAAGCCAGCATTGCAGAAACACAGGTTCAATAAAGAACACTGTGAGCCAAGGCTGCTTTCTTCAGCCAGATGTCCTTGGTAGGAGCAGACAGCGTATGACAGTTTTTATACAGTTATTTCGAAAAAAAAAAAAACAGCGAAGGAAAAAATGTAGATCAAGTATGTAGCCGAGACTTCCACCCTTGCCAGGCTTGGAGGAGGTGCCTGACCCTGGTCTAGGAAGCCAGGACGTTCACTCCATCAACTGACAAAATGTTCTTCACCATGTGCACCGTGACCTTAATGGAGACAGCTGAGGATCCAAGACCTCCTGGATATCAGGGGCCATCTTCTCTGCCGGCCAGTGAGGGGTATTGCTGCTGATGTGTGCTGGGTAGTTAGACTAGGGTGCTGTGTTTGTATCTTATAAAACTTGTACACAGTTAGAGATTTACTATTTTTTCTTATGATTATTTGTTAAGATTTATTTTATTTATCGTGTGTGTGAGAGAGAGAAAGAGAGAGACACACAGAGAGAGACACACACACACACAGAGAGAGAGAGAGAGAGAGAGAGAGAGAGGAGAGAGAGAGGAGAGAGAGAGAGACTGAGAGTGCCCAGGTGCCCAGAAAAACAGAGGTATTCAATCCCCTGGACCTAGAATTATGAGTGGTTGTGAGCTGCCCAACATAGATGCTGGAAATTGAACTCAAGTTCTCTGTTCTCTGCCAGAGCAGCACAAGCTCTTAATCACTAAGTCATCTCTCTAGCCCCACGGTTATTCTATAAATAACATGGTAGAAACACTCCTACTTTTTTTAGGTGAGTGTTTGCCTGCATGTATGTATGTGCACCACGTGGATACATTGTGCCTCAGGGGCTAGAAGAGAGCATTTGAAGGCCCTAAAACTGGGGTTGCAGTAGCTGTGAACCATCGTGTGGCTTTCGGAACCGAACCCAGGTCCTCTGCAAAAACAGCAAAGCTATCTCTCCAGCCCTGGTGTAACAGCATTTACATCCTGCATTATAAATCCTCTCAAAATGCTGTTGAGGAAATGAACACATGTGCACAGGTTATGTCCAAAACACAGTACCTTTTTGTACAAGGAGTTCTCGCATTTCCAGATGTTAGTATCCTGGTAACCAATGGATTTAAGTTCTAGAACAAATCCTCCACGGATACCATAAGACTTTCTAAACAAACAAACAAACAAAGAAAATGTTAGAATAGGTTACTAGAGAAATAGCTTGTTAAGAGCACGGGCTGCTCTCACAGAAGAGCCAGGTGCAGCTCCCAACTCCCACATGGAAACTCCTGGCCATCTCTGACTCGAATTCTAGGTCTTCACACTTGAATAGCAAGTGTTTTAACCATTGAGCCATCTTTCCAGGCCCAGAGCAAACTTCTTAAATCTGTATGGTTATTTCTTTTGCTAAATTTGGGTAAATTTCTGCCACTGTTTTCTATGCATGGTTTCTTGACTTGGTTTTATTTCTCTTCTCATTCCAAGGCTCTAGTGACACAATGTTAGACCTTTCTTCTATGGTTGTGCTTTTCCCTGAAGCTAGGTTCCACTACTAAAAAGAAATCCATTGTTTCCACCATTTCTGTTGGATCACTGCTATTGCTCTGTCTTCCAAATCACTGATTCTTTACTACTCCTTTGTATTTCTCTGTATTATCATGGACATGTCTATTGCTTGTTCCAGTCCCAGGGACTCCGATGCCCTCTTCTGGCATCTATGGGTATTACACACACAGTGCACATACTCCTGAGGCAAATGTTCATACACACAAAATAAAAATTTTGAAAAAGAAAGTAGGAGATGAAGAACAAACTAGAACTAAGTTAAAAAGGAAAGAAAGAAAAAAGTAAGCAGAAATCACTGAAATTGAAAAGAGAAAAAAACAACAACAGGAAGGACTAATTCTTTGAGAAGATTGGTAAAATTGACAAACTTTCAACAGGTCTTAGGAAGAAACCAAGAATCAAGAAATACACTACAAATATCAGAAGTGAAATGAGATATTCCCTCAGACTCTGCAAATATCAAAGTGTCCAGAACTAATGCCAGAAACTCAGCATGTGTCAGTTTGAGAACTGTCTTAGATGAAGTAGAATGGTGTCTTGGGAATACCATAACTCCTCAAATAGATTAACTAATCAGCCCTGTGATTAATCATTTGAAAACTTAAATTCATAATTTCAAAACTGCACGTAAAGAAATAGCCAGTGTCAGATAACTTCACTAAAGAATTCAATCAAAAGAAGAGTTAAGGACAATTGTAGACATTTTCTTCCAGGACTAAGAAGGTAGACTCGTTCAGAATTTCTCGTGAATCTTATATTGCCCTGATACTAAAACCATTAAAAATAAATACCAATCTTAGCGCCTGTTGTTAAAGACCCAAAAGTCTTTAACAAAATAATATGAAGTGGAAAAGTCCTGAGAATGGTGATGGGTGCCTGTCATCCAAGCACTAAAGGGGGTTGAGGCAGGAAGATCAGGAGTTCAGAGCAATTCTCAGCTACACAAGTTCAAATCCAGCTTCAGCTACATGAGACCTGATCTCAAAATACCATAAAAGATGGCTCAAAAGTCAGGCATTAGTGGTGCATGCCTTTAATCCCGATAGGCAGAGGCAGGTGGATCTCGTTGAGTTCAAGGATAGCCTGATCTACAAGAACTAGTTCCAGGACAACTAGGACTATTGCATGGAGAAACCCTGTCTCAAAAAACAAACAAAAAGGCTCAAACAGGTGAAGGTTCTTGCCACCCAAGCCTGATGACCTATATCCAATACTCAGGCCCCACATAACGGAAGGGAGGCGAGAACCAACCCCTACAAGTTGTCTCCTGACTTCCAATGTGTACTGTGACATGCCCACACACATACACACAGAAAACAAATAAATAAAAATGTAAAAATTGTAAAATCAATTCAACTGTTCATCAAAGAATTAATGAGTTGGAGATGTATCTGTGTGCCTGAGGCTGCCCAGAGCTGGGGGTTGGAGGGATTTCTGCATCAGGATAGCAGGGCATTTGCACCACACCTGGCACTGGGATGGTAGGGAATTCACCACCACACCCAGCACTGGCATGGCGGGGCATTCCCACCACAACCGGCACTGGCATGGCGGGGCATTCCCATCACATCCAGCACTGGGATGGCGGGGTATTCCCACCACACCCGGCATCGGAATGCCGGGGCATTCCCATCACACCCGACACTGGGATGGTGGGTCATTCGCCACTACAGCTGGCTTTTTTTCAAACGCTTTAAAATTGTACAATCCCTAAGCTAAGATGGCTGTTGTCATTTGAAAGCATGTGTCTTGAGCTTCTGAACTAGGAGAAAGGGCATTACATACTGCCTTCAGAGCGTTCTCAATTTCAACATGCATGGATCTTTAAAAGTTTTACCATTTACCATGCCCTTTCCTGTTTTTAATGCATGTCCTTTTATCTCAACCTGAAGGGCTCCCTCGCGTTTCTCATGAGGCAGGTGAGGTGAGACAAACTCTCAGCTTCTGTTCACCTGAAAAAAATGTTTCTGTTTCTCAATTCTGAAGGACATCCTGGTGAAGCATAGAGTTCCTGCCTGGCAGGGAGGTTTTTTTTTTTCTTTTCTCATCCTCCTTTCTTCCTTCCTTCCTTTTTTCCTCCCTTCCTCCCTTCCTTCTCTCCTGCACTTTGTGTCTATCACGGCGCTCTTCCCTGTCTTCCAAAGTATCTACTGAGCAAGCCGCTGGTGGCCTGATGCCATCTGCCTTCTACGTAATAAGCAGCCTTCAAAATTCTTGACTATATGTGTTTCCATCATTATTTTTGATTGATCCTTTGGGGACCTCCAACGTTCTCAGTGAACCTGCTTTTCCCTTTCGGGCCAGTGCTCTGGTGTGCTTCAGTTTGGGTGCCTCCTCTGTAGTCCCCGTCAGGATAGAGGACCGCGCGTGTGGCTGCCAACTATGTGGGAAAGAAGCACTGAGCGCTGGGGGCCAGGGGGGACTAGAAGGGGATGGGGATGTGTGAAGTGTGGATAAGGCTCCTTGTGACTCTCATGGGACCCTGTAGAACGTGAGGCAGGATCTGCACTCCAGCTGCTGTAAGTCCCTACCTTTTGTTTTCCCTCCCCTTCCTTTCTGCCCCCAGACTGTTTCTTCAGCTGAGCAGATCCCTTCTGTGTGGGGAAGTGAGCAATTCTGCTCTGTGTGAAGAAAGTCTTGTGGGTGACGGGGCATTTCTTTTCCTTGATTGTGGCGGCAAGTACATGTCTATACCCCTTTGTCAAAAACACCCATAGAATTCTAGAACTTAATACATTTTGTTGGCTATAAACTATACCTCCATATAATGCCTAGTGGGGATTTTCTGTGTGGAAATTCCTAACCGTTATTAATCTCTTTTTACATGGTGAGCCCTGGTTAACATGTCTACATACGTCCTCTCCTTTAATAGTGGGACTGTCTTAGGAATTGGGTGTAATTATTCTTTCAGTGAGAGGGTCAAAGAGAGTGTGCATTCACTCGTCATTTCCTCAGGTTGTTCGAAAAACTTTTAAATGGAATCAGGAAGTGGGTAGGATATGGGGTAGGCAGTTCCCCGTTTCACATCCTCCTCACCATGACTGATTTTAATGCCTCTGTAAAGTTAGCTTTCTGAGAATGCTGTAGGAATGCAGTCATGAACGCATCCACGTTCGGCTTCCCTCAGCACCCACATTTTATTTTATTTTATTATTTTATTTTTTCCACCCACATCTCAGATCCCTCAGTGTTGTGTAGCCAATACTTCTTATTAAAACTGAGACGTATTCTAGTGTGCAGATAGGCCACATTTCCTATCTCCCAGTTAGAGGACTCTTGGGATAATCTCAGCTTTTGACCATTACCGATAAAACTCCCGTTGGCATTCACATATGGAACTTTGGATGAGCATTCATTTCATTTGAGTGAACTCCTACAAACGAGTTGCTGGGTTGTTTTTGTAACTGTAGACGTAGCATCCTAGGACACTGTCAAACTACTTTCCAACGTAACAGCAATGTCTTGTGTTATCGTGAGCAATTCAGATAGGATTGTCAAGGAGGTTTCTGTGGGAAGGGCTGTGTTAGTCCGATACCTCACATAGTGGTGAGATGCCTGATGCCCTTCCCATGAAGGAAGGGGTTTGTATTTTCTCCATCTCAGAGATGTCAGCCTTCGGTCCTTAGCCCCACCCACACTGGACCCTTGGTGCGACAGCGCATCATGGCTGCGTGTGAGGTCAGGCTGTTCATTCCACAGCCAGAAAGCAGAGATGCCCAGAGAGGAGGAGATCAGGACAAGGTCCCAGTCCCCAAGGACATGCCCATAGTCCCCACTCCCTCCAGCTATGCCCCATCTAAATAAAGTTTCCAGAACCTCCCAAATTAGCATCATCCAGCTGGAGACCAAACCTACAACATCTGAACACTCATTCAAACCACATGAGAAGGACTGGTTGTCTCGTTTTGTTTTTAACTACTCTAATGCATGCATAATGGCATTTCATTGTTTTAATCTCTGGTTTCCTAAAGACCACTGATGGAGCTGGCTATTTATTTGTGATTGTCATTTATTGGTGAACTGTGGGCTAAAATCCTTTGCTCCTGATTTTGTTGAGTTGTTACCTTACTGTTTGATTTTTAAGGGGTTTTGTGTATCTATACAAGCCATGTACTAGACATGGAACTTGCAAGTGTGTCCTCCCGGTCTGGAGCTTGCTCCCATTCTCCTAGTGGACCCTAAAAGCAGCAGGTTTTATTTTCTTTTTCTTGACTTGAGAGCAGAGATTGCACATATATGGACATACATATATGCATATGTACAGATGCATATGCGTGTGTTGATATGTACATACATTTGGGTACTAGTCTGTGGAGGCCCAATGTTGCCGTCATGAATCATTCTTGATTGCTTTGGCACCTTTTTTTTTGCCTTTGTTTTTTGAGACAGAGTTTCTCACACCTGGTTATCCTAGAACTTACTTTGTAGACCAGGCTGGTCTCAAGCACACAGGGCTCAGACTGTCTCTGCCTCCCAAGATTGGTATTAAAGACGTGTGCCATCACTACCCAGCTGCTTTGGCACCTTATACATTGAGGCAGGGGCTCTCAAACAATCCCAGAGCTCACTGATATGGCCAGTCTAGCTAGCTAATTAGCTTGTTCTGAGAATCCCCTCCTGTCTTTGCTTTCCAAGATTGGAATTACAGCTGCTGCTATTCCCAGTCAGAATATACTAGGCTTCCTGGAATCCTAACTCTGGCCTTCACACTGGCATGGCAATCATTAACCCCTAAGCAAGCCACTGAGCTTGCTGGGTTTATGCTTGTCTCTTTGACTTAGGTCTTCCCTTGGTGAATGAACCACACCCAGTCTTCTCTTCTCATTCCTTCCCTTCCCCTAACTATAAGCCATAGTTTAGTTTAATGTCTCTCCAATAAAGCAAGCAAGTCAAACTGTGGGGATGTGTGAGCTAATAGGGGGCAGGTGATTGGATCCCGAGGTGTTTTCCCCTTTTAAAAGTATTGATATAGTTATCAAAGCATCTTGAGCCCTGTCTCTAGCCCTCTCACCTTGCATCCTGTCTTCCAGGCACCCGTGAGGTAACACTGCATGAAGACAGCCTTTAACAGTAACAGCCCTTTGATCTTGGACCTTGCAGCCCCAGAATGATTTTATAAAAGTTTATGCTCTCAGTAAATTAGTCTTAAGTATTGTGTTTTGGCAGAACAAGACAAATTAATAAACCCACAGTTACTTGCTACTCGGTGTTTGTGGGACAGCGTGGGGGGAACAGGACAGCCAGGAGAGCAGTACAGGGTGTTCCCTGGAGTTCTGATTAGGCCTCTGTCCTTGGACTTGAACTTTCACTGATCCCCCATCCTCTAAGTCTGAACCAGCAAGTATGCCCCTTCCGCAAAAAAGAAGTTGTCCCAGCTCCCTACCCTACTTTCCATGGGTTTTCCAGATTTTTTCAAAGTGCCAGGGTCTGTGGATGAAGGCTCTTCCATTGGAGACCACAGCCTGATGGGAATCAGGTACAAGGGTAGCTCTCCCCAGGACCCTTACTGAGCCCTGTTCAATGCTTAGCCTTTCTGTAGCTGCAGAGGAGTGAATGAGTGATCCAAAGCTGGCCCAATCAGGGCTCGCACACAGAGCAGCAGGTAGCAGGCACCTGAACACATCACCTTTAGTGAACACATCCCCTGCCTCCCTGACCGTTTTGCCCCTGCTTCAGCTCATCCAGCCCCGGGGTGGACCTCTCAGAGGATGCCTTTAGCGTTCCCCCCCTTCCCTCAGCCTCCATTTTTATAGGGAGCAGAAATAAATAAGGGGACTTAGTCCCTAGTCAAGAGTCTCTTCTTCATCAGCACTACCAAATCCTCCTCAAGCTAGCTTGAGGCGTGTTTTATCTATTTCTTATTCTTTCTCACCTCTTGATCCTTGGACAATTATTTGTCTCCTTCCAATTTAACCATGTGCTCCAATGGGAGCTTGTCAAAGTTTATCTATCAGTTAAATGCTCTGCCACAGGAGAGTTTTTTAAACTTCTAGACTGTTCTCTTTCCAAACCTGGAAGTCTAAAATGTGACCTTTAAGCGCCGATGGAAGACTCCCCTTTCCTTGTCTTCTCCCATGCAATTTAATTCAGTATGCTGGATGAGAATCGTTTAATGGAGATTTTTGACATTTGGGCCCATGTGTTTAAGTCATTTTGATGGATGAAAAGGCAGGGACGGTGCCATTCTAAAGTATCAAAATGGTCTGAGAGCAGAAGAGTTTATGTTAAGGAATGATACCGCCTGACTCTCTGTCAGATTCTGCCTTCTCTAGTTCAGATTCCAACTCCTCCTAGAATCGGAAAAATGAAATTCACCGACTACTCAGCTTTCATCTCGTCACCCCCACTGAATGTGCCATAATAAAAAGTGAATTAAGAATCTTTCAACACCCTCTCATAATTTATGTAAAATAGTCTAACTCTAAAATTTGACAAGTACAGGGCACGGTGGCGCATGCATTTACTCCCAGCACTCAGGAGGCAGAGGCATCGGATCTCTGAGTTCAAGACCAGCCTGGTCTACAGAGTGAGTGCCAACACAGCCAGAGCTACACAGAGAAACCTGTCTCAAAAAAAAAAAACAAAGAAAAAATTGACATGGAATAAATTCATAAAATGTTTGTGCCGGCCAAACAACAAAATACATCCGTGGTACCCACAGATAACCACATCATCCTTTCAGGGCCATGCCACTGAGAATCTTCCTCCATCCCCAGATGAGGTGCTCCAAGTTACACCACAAACCTAAAGAACAGAAGCTGCGAAACGCATGTAAGGGAGAACGTGTGGCATCTGTCTTTCCTGACCAGGCTGCTTCACTCAGTATAGTTTTCCTTGTCCGATCTATTTCCCGAAAATTCCATAGTTTCATTTATTTTTTCTCCTTTACAGTTCAACAAAATCTCATTGTGTGTATGTAGAACATTTCCACTGTCTGTCCCTCAGTTGATGGGCATCTAGGCTGTCTCCGTTTCCTAGCTCTTGTCAATGAAGCAGCAATGAACGTGCATGGGCTAGTGTCTCTGTGGCAGGACCGAGAGTCCTTTGGGCACATGCTTCAGGGTGCTGTAGCCAGATCATGCTTCAAGCCCCATTTCTAACTTCTTAAGGAATCCCCCCCCCATGCTGATTTCCAAGCACCAGTTCCTCTCACCAAAGAGCTGAGAAAATTTTAAGAGTGGTCTCTGAATGGATGGATATTCCGTGGCCATACATGATGGGAGAGTAGTGGCAGGAATGACTTGTCTTTACACAGACAGAGAATGAGCTGCTTCCCTAGGCAGGATCCAGCCTTCCATGTTATTGTTCCTCTCCTAAGAGCCCATTAAAATAATGATGGCCACAGCCAGTTTGCCAATCAACTCAGGACTATAGAATGTCCCATGTGGATTCAAAACAGTCCTCTAAATTCATCATTGTGCATGAGTGAAGCCCTGAACACGAGCTCCATACGTGGCTGGGAAAGGATGAAAAATTAAAATGCCACACCAAGCAAATCTTGATTTTTCTCTGGGGGAAGAGGGTGTTAGGGGTTTTCCAAGGAATTGCTTGATAGCAGCTGAAATCAAAGCAATTTTCTTCATCTCACTTGAATACGGCATGTGCTTATAAAAAGTAGTTGCAAAACCTACCCTTCGGGGCTGGAGAGATGGCTCAGAGGTTAAGAGCACTGCCTTCTCTTCGAAAGGTCCTGAGTTCAATTCCCAGCAACCACATGGTGGCTTACAACCATCTGTAATGAGGTCCAGTGCCCTCTTCTGGCCTTCAGGCATAGACACAGACAGAATGTTGTATACATAATAAATAAATATTTTTAAAAAACCTGCCCTTCAATGAAAAAAATCATGGGAGCATATGTGATTATGCTGGGGCGGGCATCCTAGGGTAGGAGGACAGACCTCAAAGAGTGACTTCTGGGATCCTCTAGGGCAGAGGTTCTCAGCCTTCCTAGTGCCACGACCTTTTAATAAAGTTTCCCATTCTGTGGTGACCCCCAACCATAAAGTTATTTCATTGCTACTTCATAACTGTACTTTTGCTACTGTTATGAATGGTAATGTAACTATGTTTTCCAATGGTCTTTAGGCGACCCCTGTGAGAGGGCCATTCAACCTCCAAAGGGGTCATGACCCACAGGTTGAGAACGGCTGCCCGAGAGTCCCTGTGCTATTTTATTATGGGTATTTGGTTATGGGTATATTATACATAGTTGATTTCCTACAAGCAGAAGCACAGAGCGAGCTAGAAACTGGATCATGCCAGAACACCATCACCAAAGCGCCGTGGTATTAGGATGTTATGAAGACCTTCCTTTTCTTTTCACATGTTCCTTATTGGGAGGAGAGGAGGCATCCCAAGGTACACAGCTGGAGATCAGAGGACAGCCTGCGGGAGTTGGTTCTCTCCCTCCAACACAGTCCCGGAGAGCAACACAGGTCAGGAGACTTGGCAGCAAGTGCCTTTGCCCTCTGAGCCATCTAACTGCCCCCAAGTGTTCCTTCTCACTCGAGTGTTTTAGAACACTATGAGAGTAATTAGGACCGATTAGTTGCCTTTCGTCAAGCTTCTTGAAGGCACTCTCCACTCCCTCATCCGTGTGCCCATGACTGGAAGATTCCAGCAGATGGCTGCTTTCAGGAAACGTGTGCGGCCTTTCTCCCCAGTGAGGCAGAGCAGCTGCTTCAGGCTCGTTGCCTGTCACCAAGTCTTCAGATGGAGCAAAGAAAACAAAAATCCTGCCATCTTGATCGACTCAGTGGGAATTCAGACATGCAGCGCGAAATTAGGCTGAAGTAAAGTTTGTCTGAACTAATAAAAATCACAAGGTGGTCCCTTTGTAAAATTGGCTTTGGTGGTGACCACAACGGGTCAAGATCCTGGTGTTAGAGATATGGCTTCTGAGCATATTGAAGTATTAATAGTTGGCCATAAGAAAAGACTTGTATTGGCCAGCGGGCCTCTGTTCAGGGAAAGGCAGGAAGTAACAGTACAGCCAGAAGGTCCCCCCTCAGAACCAAACTTCCACAGCTGTGACAAAAGTCAGGGGCTCCGTACTAAAGAAGGAACTGCAGTCTAAGGGACTTTCCATTAACCCTCTGTGAAATGGAAGGCCCAAATTTATTGTGAACTTTGCCAAAATCAAACAGCAAATAGACTGGAGATACAAGCCATGTCTAGGATTCTCATTTTGCTACCATGGTGTGGGTAGCTGGCATTGGTCTGCATGTGTTAAGACTAAATCAGTAGCCATAATTCATTTTCGGTTCTCTCTCTCTGTGTCTATCTGTCTCTCTCTCTCTCTCTCTCTCTCTCTCTGTCTGTCTCTCTGTCTCTGTCTCTCTCTCTCTCTGTCTCTCTCTCTGTCTCTCTGTGTGTGTGTGTGTGTGTGTGTGTGTGTGTGTGTGCGCGCGCGTGTGTTCCCCCCCCCCCCCTCTGTTTTAGGATTTCTATTGCTCTGAAGAGACATGACCACGGCAACTCTTATAAAGGGAAACATTTCATTGTGGTGGCTCAGTTACATTTCAGAAGTGTAGTTCATTATTGTCACGGCACAACATGGTAGCATGCAGGCAGGCAGACATGGTTCTGGAGAAGTAGATGAGTGTCCTACATCTTGATAGGCAGACAAGAGGAAGTGGCATGACTTGGGCATAGGTAAGTCTACAGTGACACACTTCCTCCAACAAGGCTATATCTACTCCAACAACACCACACCTCCTAATAGCGCCACCCCCTGTGAGATTAAGGAGGTCAGTTACATTCAAACTACCACATCCTCCTTTCCTCATTCTCTCCTTCCCTCCTTCCCTTCTTCCTCCCTTCAACAGAAGATGGCATTCCATGTCTAGCACATTTCCTGATCTGAAAATAAAAGTTGATATACTTCCATTTAATTGACTGTTCATGTACTATATGTTTGACAGACGTATATAAGACTTTCTGATTTCATAAACTGTTACTATATTGATTGTCCCACCGCCTCCACATTCCCCAATCTGCTTAGTACTTAACCTTGTCGGGAGGCAGGAGAATGAGTCCCTGCTGATTCCAGACAGAATTCTGGTTCTAGTTCCTCTCCTAAGGTGATTTCTTTTGGGCTTCGGTGATTTTAGGATAATTAGGTAACACTTTCAGAGATGTTGGGCATTGAGATCTGATTCGTTTTAGGTTAGAGTCAAGAAGAAAAGTTCTCTAGGCAGAGAAGATGGCATCGTCCAAGCAGTGGGAGCTAGGAGGCATCTTTCGGTAGTAGCTCAAACGAGCCGTGATATAAAATTCAGTCTGGGGTACGGCAGGCAGTGAGACTGGAAGTGCCCCCCTAAAGTGCACCTGCAGAGGCCAGGTCAGCACATGTGTCCTGGCAGGTGTATACATTGTTCTGCATCACAACAGATTCTGAAGGGACCATGGCGAATGGTGACAGAGCTCACCATTAACAAGGATAGCCTTGGGCTCTGGTGACCAACAGCTTCCTTCATTCCCAGCAAAAACTACGTTCCCAATGAGGGGCACGATGTCCCTCTAAGAGGGTGGGAGTTTTCTTCCCTAACCTTTTTATGCCTCCAGTTCCAGCACTGTCTTGAAAATAACACTTCTGTAACTGAGTAAAATACTCCATTATGTATATTTATCACATCTTCCTCTAATAACTATAACTATATATGTACATATATGTATACACATTTTCTCTACCCATTTGTGTGCTAACAAGCACCTAGGACTGATTCTGTATCTTGTTGTAGTAATGCCTCAATAAACACAGTTAGCAGACACCTGCACCATGTGCTTACTTAGGTTCCTTAGATATAAACTCAAGAACAATATGGCTTGATCATACAACAATTCTACTTTCAGTTCTTTGAAGAATTTCCATATTGATTTCCACAGTGACTGGACTAATTCACGTTCCTACCTTGGATGCAGAACAATTTGTTTTCCCCAGATCCCCACCAGCTTTTGTGGTTTTGTGTTTTCTCAGTGATGGCTATTCTAACTTGAGACAAAATCTCAGTGTGCTTTTCATATGCATTTTCATCATGGCTAAGGGTGTTGAGGGTTTTGGTTTTGTTGTTGTTGTTTGATTTGCTTTGGTTTTTCAAGGCAAAGTTTCTCTGTGTAGCCCTGGCCATCCAGGAACTGAGAGATCCACCTGCCTCTGCTTCCTGAGTGTGGGGATTAAGGGTGTGTGCCACCACACCAGGCTCAGAATGTTGACTTTTTTCATGCATTCACTGGCCGGTTGTATGTTTTCATTGGGGATCTATCCGATCAGTTTATTTGCCCATTTGTTGAATAACTGACTTAATCTCTTGGTATTCTGGTTTTATTTTTGTAGTCCTCTGTATGTTCTAGGTATTAATCCTGTTGAATGTGCAGCTAGGAAAGAGAGTTTTGCGACTCTATAGTCTTGTCTCCTCACTCGGTTGATTGTTTCCTTTGCTGTAAAATGTTTTCTAATTTCACGCAATCTCATTTGTCAATTTTGGATGTGGATTCTAAGCTACTGGAGTCCACTTCAGAAAGTCTCTCCTATGCCCCTGTCTTGAAGTTTTCCCCCATGTTTTCCTCCAGAAGTTTCAAGTCCCTTGGATCCATTCTGAGTTGATTTCTGCACATGGGGAGAGATAGGGGTCTAGTTTCGGCGTGCAGATACACTGTTTTCTTCGGTCTACATGTCAGGCACTGTCTTTTCTCCCAGGAATGTGTTTGGTACCCTCCTGATAATCAGGGAGATTTGTGTTGCTTTATTTCTGGGTGTCTACCCCATCCCCTGCTGTGACAGCTGTCTTTGTTGGCTATGTTTTTGAGTACTAAGTTGTTCTCCACACAGTTCTGTAGTGCTTACTTTGGGTGTGGTATCGTGTGGTGATGGTTGTGTGTTTGGTGATGGTTGGTCGCGTGGTGAGAGTTGTGTTGTGTGGTGATGGTTGTGTGTTTGGTGATGGCTGTGTTGTGTGGTGATGGTTGTGTCGTGTGGCGATGGTTGTGTCGTGTGGTGATGGTTGTGTCGTGTGGTGATGGTTGTATTGTGTTGTGATGGTTGTGTTGTGTGGTGATGGTTGTGTGTTTGGTGATGATTGTGTTGTGTGGTTATGGTTGTGTTGTATGGTGATGGTTTGGATAGCTCTTTGTTCTCCTCACGGTTGTTTTGACTATTAGGGACTTTTAAGGTTATTTCTCTAGAGCTGTGAGACATGTATTCTGATGGGAACTGCATTGAGTTTATAGATTGTTTTCAGTGATATTCTCATTTTAACAGTCTTGATCCTGCTGATCCATTGACATGAGCTATCCTTTCATCTTCTTTCCTTGGTGATTTATGGTCTTCAATGAATAAGTTTTTTGCCACCTTGGCTAGGCTTATGCCTAAGTAATTTTTTTCTTTGTGAGATGCTTGCAGTTAGGATTGTATTATTGACTTCTTTCTCAGAAACTTCATTATTGGTTAATTATTCATTGTTTTATGAATATCTAAGTATAGGCAAGCATGGTAGTATACCTTGTAATCACAGCACTCAGAAGTAAAGGCAGGGGGATTATTGCAAGTCTGTAAGGCAGCCCAGTCTACATAGTGAATTTCAAATCAGACAGGAATACACAGTGAGACCAAGAAGTTCAATGGTCTTAACAAAGAAGAATGAAAAGCCCTGTGCAAGAAAGAAGACCGAGTTTATTGCTCTGCCTGATATAGACAGCGAGGTTGCTCCACTCAGTGAGAACAGCGAGTGTGGCATGCAGCTGGAGCCTCTTCACTGGGAGGAGACAACAGCAGAGAAATACGAAAGAAATAATCAATGTGAGTTTTGAGGCAGCTGAGATGCGAGTGGGATACCAACACCAGAATATCAGGCAGGCATCCAGAAGCAGGCAGAGAGACAAATATGAGCAGGAAAGCTTCATCACTGCCACAGATGTGAGCTGCAGAGTCCCAAGAATAGCCAAGTTACCATGGAAACAAAGAAAACAAGTATGTAAAGAACCAGGACAACAAGCTCTTCATGGTTAGTCACTATTTCCACAGTGTATATAATGTGAAAAATTGGCAACCTAGCTATACGACAATAGGTATGGGCTGAATAAACACACACACACAAATACACATAGCAGCCTGTAAGGCTGAAGATCTTCATGCATGATCAGAAATGAGAGGGCCAAGTTGCATTAAGTTTTAAAAAACCCACGTAGAATCATATAGCATGCCACCTTTTTGATCGAAAATATCAGAAATATGAATCTATCAACATATTTTCTTGTATTTCCATAAAATAAAACAGTAGATGAATAAGCAAGAAAGTAATAAAAATGATCACGTGCAGGACTGGAGGGGAACAGGAGAGACTGGGTCAAGGCTAAAACAGCTCACTGAGTATTGTGCACTTCATTCTAATTTTGAAGCAAGGAACTGTTAGATACTCAGGGTATGAACTTAGGAAAATAGAGCAGAGCAGACAGCCATGTGTCTGATTTGAGGGACTTGAGAAGGGTATGTCTCCAGAGATGAACAGGTGATGGCAAAGAAAGCTGTCCGTCAAGAGCTTGAAAAGGAAGAGGTGGGTTCAGAATTTATAGATGAGGGGCAAAGATGGATGCGCCTTGGCCCCTTCGTCACATCCATCTCTTCCTCAGTCCCCCACAGTCCTTATTCTGTTCTCTTCTGAACCTCGGGTGCATGTTCCCACTTCAAGTCCTACTACTGTCCTACCGAAGTGGGCATCCTTCTTGCTATTTTCTGCCCACAGGACTCTTCATTCAACCAGGTCCCCACCTGCCCAAGACATCACAGAAGCCCCAGAGCTGAGCAACCTTCAGTCCTTCCCTTAAAAGGTTAGGGTTGAATTGTGAAGCCCAGTCTTCTAGAGCAGCTTCCCAGGTAGGTCATGTTTACTCTAATTAGCAACATCTCGCCAGGGAAGAAATTCCTTCCCATCAAGTCAGAGGGAAGCAGAGGGGCAGAGCCTCTTCTGAGCCTCGAGGTGCTAGTCACGTGCCTCAGTTTGATTTCTTCAATCCATGTCTCCTTGCCCATAGGCTTAGTTGCCCTCCTTTATCCTTCTACCTCTACCAGTACACAACTGTCCAGATAAGACCTGGGAATATAGCATGATCATCCTCATTGCATGGATAAAGAATAGGAAGAAAATTCTAGAAGTCTTTGACTCATAAAGGTTCTTCTAGTCCTACCTATAGGAAAGATTTGGAGAGTTGACCGATATGCCCAATGCTAGACACCCTTTTCTTTCCTTTTTTCTTTTCTTTTCAAATTATCCAGGCAAGTCTTGAACTGCTGCTCTTCCTTGTCTTCCTGAGTAACTGGGATTATAGGTGTGCACCACCAGGCTCCCAAGCCGATATTTTTAGGAAGCCCTGCTTAGTGAGTAAGATTAGCTTTGTGAGTCTTGTAAAGAGAAATAATGACTTGCTGTGAAAGGATCGCCAGGCTTTCTCCTTGTGAAAAATTGATGATTCTAAGGCTTCTGGATTTTTCTGTCAGCCCACATATTTTTTTTATGTGGATGTGAAGGGAGTATGAGGTTTTGTGTGGGAGTCAGAGGACACCCTCAGCTGCCATTCCTCATGGGCTATCCACCCTGTATTCTAAAGCAGGGTTGCTGGAGCTCACCAGTTTGACTTTCTGGGTGCTCAGAAGCCCCAAGCATCTGCCTGTCTCCGCCTCGCTCATGCCGGGATTACAAGAGCACGCCACCATCATATGGGACTCTTTATTATGCGTTCAGGGATAAAGTGCAGGTCTGCAGATTCTTACATGCACATGGTACACATACACACATGCAGGCAAACACTCACCTGCATGAAATAAAGTAAATGAAAAGTCATGTAGACCATTGCATAACCAAGCCCTGCCCTATTCCCATAGCCTTCATATCTCTCCTGTCTGTAAATGGTACCCACCATCATCCACTCTGGTAAGTCATATCAATAGCCCCCTCCCATTCCTTAATTTACTTCTCCTAAGTCACTTGTCGTTCTTGAAGATTCAAAGCCTGTTCTTCTTTCCCAAGGTTTTCCATCCACCACTTTTGTCCCCGCCAGGTCCGTTGCTCCCCTCCTCCCAGCCTCATCCCTGGTTCATCCTTGGGGGTGAGTGGCACCTGTTGCAATGCACAAACTCAGGTGCAACTGAAGTGAAGAGATTGAGGGAGACATCCACGGTGTTGGAGAGTCTGCACTAAACTGTAGGCTGTTCTGTCTCCATACATCGAGGCCTGACATCTTTTCCCCTACTGTATGACGACTCTCTTAGCCATTATTCACTGCCTGGATAGGGCCCTGAGCGCTGGAGTCTTTTCATTCCTGTCAGGCTCTGGCGTTCTACTTTCATTCCACTAAAACTCGGCCAGAAGTCACAGAAAGCGTGAGCTGCGCGCTCTCTCTCCCACCTAGAGGGACTATGAACTGGACGAGGGGTTACCTATGCTCTTCGTATTCGCTATCCTACTAGAATGAGCAAAAACAGGTCAGCTTAGGTGTGAGAGCGTAGCATCTGGAGTCAGGAAGGCTGTAGAGGTTCAAACACCGGAGGTTAAATGAGTCTTACTGAGCTAAAAGTACAGAAGTAGCAGCCCCCCGTGGCAGGGGTGTATCCGTGTATCGCGGAGGGGGAGAGGGGAAGGATGGGAGGAAAGAGCCCATGGAAAGGATTTTCTCTCATCCTTCAAAGGAGGAAAAATAGAAATGGAGTTAGCATTTTGCTGTCTGAACAGAGCACAGAAGGAGAGAATGTCAATGTCAGGTTCAAACCCACCCCTGCCTACTTGGTAATTTAGACTCACATACCTGTTTTTATGCTGAAATTCTAAGCTATCACCATCTTTCTTCAGAAAAGTTAAATGAGAAAAGTTCTGGGGCACAGAGAGGCCACACAGTTGCTCCTACACCCCTTTTCGCTTCAAGTCATGGTCTCCCTATCACAATGCCTGGCACACAGATGATCTGCTCGAAAGTGGGTATAGGCTCTACCTTGTAGATCCTGGCCAGTCCACATTATTTACATCAATTTATTATCCAGCTGTGATAGCTTGGAGAATGAAATAAAGCACCATTAGTGTTCTGCTGCTGTGATTTAAAAAAAAAAAAAAAAAAAAGAGCCTGGCAAGAAGCACCTTAGGAGAGAGTTTGTTTCAGCTCACAGTTCTGGGTTACTGCCCACCCTTGTAAGGAACATCCAACAGCTGGTCCCATCATATGCACAATCAAGGACAGAATGCATTCATGCTAACTTGCTTGCCTACCTGTGCTCAGCTAGGATGCTCCACACTGACCTAGTTCACAGCTCCTGCCTAGGGAATGGTGTCACTCACGGTAGACTGGGTCTTCCCTCCTACAACAACTAAGTTAATTAAGACAATGCTCCAAGGCATGCTCACAGGCTAACCCACTGTAGACAATTCCTCATAGACAGTCTCTTCCTTGATGAGTCTAGGTTATATCAAGTTGACAAGGCCAACCATGACAATGACAGGACTATATTGAGGCTGCCTAGGGAAATCTAAGAAGAGAGAATGAGGGGACAAACTGGTGTTGACGTGCCTGAGATCTCCTCGTCAGTGACCACAAAGAATAGCCATCTACTTGATCTGTTAGGATTATATTCCTAACCTGCAGCGTTCATCACAATCACCAAAGGCATTGGGGAAAAAAATCGAGGCCTTGTCTCAGAGGTCAGAATCAGAATCTGTGGAATATAAGTGTGTGTGTGTGTGTGTGTGTGTGTGTGTGTGTGGTGTATGTGTGTGTATGTGTGTATGCGTGTGTATGTGTGTATATGTGTATGTGTGTGTATGTGTATGTATGTGTGTGTGTGTCTTCAAAGATAATTTCAACACAAAGCCGTCGCTGTGCTCACTGATGAGCTATGAAATTCCAATTTTGTGGCTTCTCACAGCTGTTAATGTCAAACAATAAGAATAAATTAAATTTCCATCAGCCCTTATCATTGCAATTATTTTCATAACTCGTTTCATTTGGACGTTCCCACAGCTGTCCTCTGTTCTGCCAAGTAGTCACACAGAGGTGGTCTGTATCATTGGGAGCTAGACCCAAACTTTCAGTGTACTGACTTCTACTTTCTATGGTCATTCGTTCACTAAGCCTCGATTCGTGTCAAGGTGATTCTAAACAAAACCAGATGCCCGTGCCACCCGTGGCGATGGGATTTCAGGTTCCAGGCAGATGCTGTTGTCTGTCTACCGTCACATCAGCTCTCTACTTCTTGAGTTGGACACGGAGGAGTCATCCAGTAGATTCCTCCCTTTTTATTCCCCCACCACAGTGATATTGAGTTGCATCCATGTGGGGCTTGCAGCTTGCTCTTGCTTTATTCTGGAAATATTTACATGTATACAGAGAATTATTTTTAATGAGCATGTGTGTGTGTTTCCAATTTGTTGTTTTTACAGATAATGTTTGAATATACAAGTGCAAGCCCTGGTGTGGCTATATGCTTTGTGTTTCCCTTAACTATCAAGGAGAGAAACCGTTGGATGGGGTGAAAGGCATGTGGCCTGAGTTTAGCTTTTTGAGAAACCACATTTTTTTTTTATTTTCTCGCAAAGTGACAGCAGTGTTAGTAGTATCATATTGGGATTGGAACGTCAACGTTCCTGATGACTAAAGATGCCACTATTGTGTGGAACTGAAGGAGTTCCATGCGGTCTGTGCAATAAAGGCTTGGTTTCCAGTTTGGGGTGCTATAGGAATCTGACAGAAATCTTTAATAAGATGTGGGGCCTAATGAGAGGTTTTAGGTCGTGGGAGGTTGTGCCCTTGAAGGGAATTGTGGGACACAGGCCTCTTCCTCGTTCCCTGTGACTAGCATCTGCTAGGAGGCAAACAGGCTTCCTCCACCACACACTTCCTCAGTGATCTGCTTTGCTACCATGAACTACAGCCATCAGGCCAGTTTGTCTCGTACTATTTATTATTAGCTAATTTTCTGTCCATGTGATAAAATGCCATGACCAAAGCAATTTAAGGAAGAATTTGTTTTGGTTTACAGTCCCAGAGGATTAAGGGTCCCTCATGGCAGGGAACACAGTGGCAAGATCAGGAAGCTGAGGGCTCACATCTTGAATCACAAGCAAGGAAGCAGAGACAACAAAGCAGAAGTAGCTCGAATCTTTCAACTTTCAAAGCCCACATCCAGTGACACACTGCCTCCAATAAGGTCACGCCTCCTAAACCTTCCCAAACAGCACCACCACTAAGACCAAGTCTGTGGCAAACTTAAGCCTACAAGGGACATTCTTATTCCAACCATTCCACAAACCAAACCTTCCAAAACCATGAGCCAACACACACTTATCTTCTTTTTAAGTTGATTGGATAGTATCTCAGATGTTCTGTTATATTAACAGAAAGCTGACTAGTGGATGCTAAGTATATTTTCATGCCCCTTTAAACCAGCTGTGCATCTTCTTGTTCTGGGTGTCTATTCAGTTTTTTCTATTCTTTGGATTGGCACCTTATTGTTGAGTAGTCTCCTCCATGCAAGCCTTCTAGACACAGGTGCCTGTAAGACGCTGATAACGCCTGTCTTCTTTCCCATATTTTATTTTATCTGCTCATTTTTAATGCTCTTTTATCAAGCTGGTTGATCTACTTCAGTAGTTATTGAGTTCTATGTCCTGTGAAAAATTCTCCTAAGACCACAAAGAGATGTCCCTAGTTTCTTGTAAACAGCTTTGTAGTCAGGGGCCTAGAGTGGCAGTCCAGGAGTTATGAGCACTTGCTGCTCTTGAAGAGGACCCAAGTTCGGTTCCCAGTGTCTAGTTGGCAGTTCACAACCATCTGTAACTGCAGTTACAGGAAATCTGACAGCTTTTTCTGGCTCTGAGGGCACCAGACATGCACATGGTACCTATACACACATTCTGGCAAATATAAACAAATCTTTACAATGAAGAAAGCTTGTGTAGCCTAATTCTTTAAGTTTACAAATCCATATCAAATTAAGGTTTGTTGTGCAATATAAAGAAGAAATAAATGATCATCATTTTATTATGATATCCAGTCTCTCTTTTCCACTCATCGAAAACACTTTCCTTCCCCTATTGCATTGCTTTCAAACATTGGTTGAAAACCCAATTTGACTACATTTGACTACACTTGTATAGTCTGTTCTCTTCTGTCCATCCATTCCTCTTTCCTCTCATTAACACAATACAGCTTTAATGACTATGTCATCTTCATATGCCATGAAGTTGGTGCAACGTTGCCAACATTATCCTATTTTCCTTGGCAATCCTAAATTATTTACATAAATTGATCAATTGCTTTTTATTTTTTTGAGTAGGTTTTTTGAAGGCTTTTCTATTCAAAGTATGTACCCATCTACATTATTGAATTTAGTAGAAAATCATCCAAAATATTCAACTACCTTCTATGTCTTAAAGAGCAATTCAAGAGGTCACACACATGTGGCCACATTAAAAATGAAACAGGACAGAGTGGAAACTTCATCTCATAATCTAGGCTCAGCTGAGACCTCAGAGAAGTATCTCTTAGGGACCCAAGAGCAGTAGAAAAGCTTAAAGTCAAGTCTCAACAAATTCCTCGGTTCCCTTGCAGTTATCACCTCTTGCCTGCAGAGCTCAGTGTTTAGCCCAGTTCAGGAGGACCCATCTTCAGATTGCTGGCACATCCCTCATGGTCATCTCCTTCCAACCCTTCCCTTGTGTGCTTCATCCATCTCTGCATCCCTGAATAACAATCTGTGCTTCTTCCACCCAAGGAATGCTTCTGTGCAAGCTCCTCCCTTCCTGTGTGACAGGTGCAAAAGGCAAGACAGAGAGGGTGGGGGGAGAGAGGGATGGAGGGAGGGAGGGAGGGAGGGAGAGAGGGAGGGAGGGAAGGAGGGAGAGAGAGAGAGAGAGAGAGAGAGAGAGAGAGAGAGAGAGAGCGCTCATTCCAAGCTGCGTTTTTTTCTCCTCTGGAGCCCAAAACTTTAAAATCTGAAACCAGTGGCAATGCCCAATTCTACCAGTTATTTTTTTTTTTAGATCAGGAAGGTTTGTCACCCCCCATGACTGTACCACCACTGGAACCCAGCACTGAACTTTTGAGCAGCTTCCTACATCACACAGATAACTCTCAGAAACTTCCGGCTAATTAAATTTGAGCTCCATTGTGGAAATTTGTACATAGAAGGTTCTGTGTACGAGTTGGAAAGCAATAATCACAGCATCTCCTGGGAAGCTCTCTCTGGATGTGGGGGAGCGGAAAGGGCAGCAAACTGGCCGCGCGCTGATATACACAAAATAGGAAGCCCAAAGGACCTCCGGGAGCACGGACAGAGGGTACAGTTTGGGCATGGGTTGATGTGAGTATGTTTTAGAAAGTTCCTACAAAATGTCTCCCCTCCCCATCTTAAGAATGGTAACCTACATAATTTCCCAAACATCCTTTTTGTGAACTTCAACGTTTCTTATAAATTGCATTTTCTCCAAATAGCATGCCTGCTCCATTTTTCATTAGGTTCCAGAGATTCAAACAAGCCTGCTTTCACAGCACATACATTAAATGGCATGTCAAGATAATGGAATTATTATCTCTGCCTGGGAAAGCAGTCTGGAGATGAAAAATGTCCTAAGTATAAAAGGTAAATGAGAGTGAGCAGGAGGTGGGTAAGAGCCCCGGTGGCTCCCGACTTCCGGGAACAGAGAAATGCGCATGCGAACCTGCCAACTGTGCTCTCAGCCCTTCTCATACTGTGTTCATCCCACCTCGGGGAAGAAAACAGCTTTTTATGAATGGGAGAAGTTCATTCTCCCGAACTGACCCCAGAAGGTGGCTCAGGAGGAAAAGGTACTGGCTGTTAAAAACCTGAAGACCTACCTGGGTTTGATCCCTGGGACAGATGGGTTAGAAGGCTAGAACCAATTTCCAATAGTTGTTTTCTAAACTCCACACTTGAGCTGTGACAGCCATACCCACAAACATACACGCACACTCACATAAACACACACAGACTAAATACATAAATACAAATAATTTGAAAACTAAAATTTGCTCATCCAGCCAGATGGACACCTAGGGTATTGTCAGAATGTCTACTGTTTAGAGAAATGGTGGGGTTGAGAGAGAGAGGGAGGCAGACACGAGAGGCTAATAGGCTGAGAATTAGCAAAGCGTGATCATATACATGCATGAAAACCTCATGATGAAGCCCATTATTTTGTACGCTAACTAGAAATTTTAATTTTAAATAGAAGCTATTTAAGACTCATCTGTCTGATGGGGCAAGCAGCAATCTGATTCAGAATCAAACAGTCAGGTTGATAACTTGAAGATCTTTTTCTTTTTTTTTAATTTATGTATTTATTAAGGATTTCTGCCTCCTCCCCGCAACCGCTTCCCATTTCCCTCTCCCTCCCCCGATCAAGTCCCCCTCCCTCATCTGCTCGAAGAGCAATCAGGGTTCCCTGACCTGTGGGAAGTCCAAGGACCACCCACCTCCATCCAGGTCTAGTAAGGTGAGCATCCAAACTGCCTAGGCTCCCCCAAAGCCAGTATGTGCAGTAGGATCAAAAACCCACTGCGATTGTTCTTGAGTTCTCAGTAGTCCTCATTGTCCGCTATGTTTAGCTAGTCCGGATTTATCCCATGCTTTTTCAGACACTGAGACAAAGGTCTTTTTCTCTCCTACTTCAGCACCAGGATTCCAGGAAATGTTCAAGGATCATCCATTGACTTATTTATTTATTTCTGTCTTGACTTCTTTTCTTTGAAATTTCCCTGGAAGTCTTCTCAACAAATGGACAATGGTTTTCAGATGTTACTGGGCCCCGGATGCATGCCTAGGATCACACAGGACCTCCAGGAGGACTTTGTCTTTGCAGATTGTATCCTCCAGTATCTAACATATCAAACATTATAACTGAGAAAAGCTTTAGTTGCAACTCATTTAAAATAACAAAAACAACAAACCCAACAGCAACAATAGCAACATGAATAACAAGCCTATGAGTGAGAAGATGACATGTATTTTTGTGAAAAGAAACTGCTTTCCAAATTCAAACGCAAACAAGCAAACAGAACTGGAGAAGAAGCTCAGGGGTTAAGCACACCTGTTGCTCTTCCAGAGGATGCAAATTTAGTTCCCATCGCACACACCTGGGTGCTCACAAGCTCCAGGGCCTGACTCCTGTTTCTGGTCTCCAAGGGTACCTGCACACATCATAGACAGACAGACACACAGACAAACATAAAATATTTAAAATTTTGTAAATTAAAAAGATGTTAATAATGGTTACCAAAAGTGGTAAAATTCTATCTAGCTCTGCATTCTGTCTTCATTTCTGAACTGGAAGAATCCCTAAGAAGAGGCATTGCTCACCGGCTCTTTGAGGTGTAGATACTGCACACAGGACAGCATTAATGTTGAACCCTCACTTATTTGTCTGCTCTCTCAATAATTGATGTCATTAATTATTAATAATTAAGGTGGTTAATTAACGTCTTTCCAAGACTATCAGTAAGAGTTTCATTTTTCTCAGAACTTATGAACTTACAGAATTAGACACATTGCTAATCCTACTGCTGTTATCCGGCCTCTGTAAAGCCTTGTTGGATCTCACTTTGCCTCACTTTTGGCCAAGAGTGACTTTATGGGTGAGTTCTAAGGCCTGGTGACATGGGTATGCAGTTTCTCATGGCTGCCTTCCCTGGGGCCAGTCTAGCCTCAGGTGTCCACACAGACTTCTATTTCCTCAAAGGGAGTGGCGCACCATTGGATGGCATGCTCATTGCAACTGCACTGATAACTGTTTCTAGGTACTTAAAGAAGCCAAATTTAGAAAATGAGATTTTTTTTAATATAAAATATATCATTGGGAGTAGGGGTAGCAAGACGGCACAGGAGGCAGAGGCACTTGACCTGAGTTCAATCCTGGATCCTACAAGGTTGTTGTCCTCTGATCCCCACACACTTGCCTTGGCACACCTGTCCCTGAATGCACATGTGCACACACAAACACACACAATATTATTTAAATTTAAATACACTGTGTTTCCAGGTAACAAATCACCAGTATATAGCTAAGAAAGAACATTTTTATGTGTTTCCAATTTTCTTCTCTTGCTGCATTGATTTAATCTTATAAATTATTATTAATTAGCTATAACTTAAAAGACCTGTTTTCTGTTTATAACAATGGAGACAAGAGTCCCCCTTAAAACAAGCGACAATTCCTGCTGAACTGTCAGTTAACTGTTGTCCCTGGGTTAATTCTAGGCCAGTCCTACTCCCAGTTTTGCATATCCCATGAGTTAGGAGTGATTTTGGCATTTTGTAAATGACTGGGGGAAAATCAAAAGAATGTATTTCATGAAAACTTTGTAAAGTTAGAATTTTTGTGTCTACAGATAAAGTTTTATTGGATCACACATTCATTTGAATTCCTACAACTGCTTTGTGCATGCAGAGCTAAGCAGTCAGCGTTCTGGGGTTTACAAAGCCAGAAATAGTCACTGTCTGACCCTTCACACAAAAACATTTGCCAGGTTCTGCCCCCCTCAGCCATGCTGTGTTTCAGCAAAAAGACAAACGCATTCAATGACTTTAAATTTATTATATAACTAAGTATTTTATAATGCTGTATTGTATAACCTTACCTTCTACCTAATGCTGTTGGGGATGTTTGTCTTTTGGTGGCTGAAGATAGTTGATATTTCTCATTTTCTTTGCTTTGATTTGGAAATGTTTCTGACTTTGGGCATCAGAGTTCTGCTATCTTTAATAGTAATGACTTTTAATTTGCTTTATTCAACATAGCAAAGAATTGGAATCAACCTAGCTATACATCAACAGATGAATGGACAATAATGTTTCTCTCTCTCTCTCTCTCTCTCTCTCTCTCTCTCTGTGTGTGTGTGTGTGTGTGTGTGTGTGTGTACATATATGAATGAATACCATTATCTAAAGAAAACTGTAATCACAAGATTTGTAGGAAAAGGAACAGACTTAAAATGTAAAATATTAAGTGATATCACACAGTCTCAGAAGGAAAACTACCCTGCATTTTTCTTCTTATCTAGCTGCAGAATCTAGCTTATAATGTACATACAGATACAGTATAACATGTAGAAAAAAGACCAGTAAAGGCAGAGAAGAAAGACTGAGTGTAGTAAGTAAGCATCAACTATGAAAGAGGACATAAAGCTAGCTGTCTTCTGGTTCCGACACTAGCACAGACTTTTTGTTTGAGATGGTGGATGAGTGTATATAAAGATACATTCACCAGTGAAAGTGTAAAACCCAGTGAGACACTCCACAGCTTCCACTGAACTAGTCTAACAACTCCATAGGAGCGTATTGAGTCGTATCGTCTGTGAGTCTGCTTAGTTTCCACATGGACTGTTTTCTGTTGCTGCTGTTTTTTGTTTTGTTTTGTTTTTGCAACATTTTTAATAGCAAAGTTTTAAAATTTTAAAAATAAAGTGATTGGGGAATGTAGTCGGAGGGCCACTTGTTCATTTACTGGACACCCAGACTCCCAAAATAACCACACAGAAACTGTATTAATTAAATCACTGCTTGGCCTATTATCTCTAACTTCTTATTGGCTAGCTTTTACATATTAATTTAACTCATTTTCATTATTTTATATTTTACCACAAGGCTCATGGCCTCCTGACAAGTTTCAGCATGTCTGTCTCTGGTGGAGGCTCCATGGCTTCTCTCTGACTCTGCCTCCTTTCTTCCAGCATTCAGTTTAGTTTTCCCCCAACTAGCTGATAGACCAAGCTAGTTTCTTTATTAACCAATGGTATTCACAGTATAAAGAAGGGAATCCTACATCACCTTCCCTTTTCTGTTTAAATAAAAAAGAACTTTAACATAGTAAAATTACATATAACAAAACAGGTATCAAGCAAGAATTACAGTTACAATATTTATATCTACTTTACCTTTTATTATAACTAAGGAAAACTATAACTATAAATTCTTCAACTCCACAAGAATATAATATTACCTAAGTAAATAGGAAGTTCATTGTAAGCAACTTCTAAAACTCTAGAATTGACAGAGACTTCTTGCTGCCTGGACAGTCACCCAAAGTTCTTCTGTACCATTGCGGCATTCATCCTCAGCCTATAAGTCCATAGTATCCAGCAGATTTTTCCATGAAGCAGGAAATTTCAAAGACAGTTCTGCCTATATTGGCATTTTGCCAGTCACTTTCTTCTGTATCATGCAAAATGTCTAGCAGAGTCTTTCATGAAACAGGAATCCCTAAAGATCATCTCACCTTTAGGCAAGTTAGCAGTCATTTTCTGTGGGTCCTGCATGTTCAGTTCACACAGCATACCATCAAGCAGTCCAAGCAAGAGCAGTTTTTTGACCAAATGGCTAGCAAACTCCATACGGAGCCTCTTAATGCCCGTCTTCCTCTTGAAGCAATTGGTGCTGCCAGGAGCAGAGGTATCTCATTGTCATAAAAAGTCCTAAGTTTCTTAAAACATTTTAAATGCCATATTCTGTTTTTCTTTGAAAGATCTGAAGAGTATCTAGCTAACTGAAATATATCTCTGTATATCTAGAAAACCTGACTACAAACTTAACTATTATAGATGACTATCTATTAACCTATATTTATATAAATGAACTGCACAATCACAGCACCTTAATGAAGAGCAGAAATATTATACACAGTATAACAAAATTAGCCCTAAGTTTGTATCAAGAAACCAAGATCTATAACAATGCAAATTATTCATATCTATATCATACCTTCCTTTAAATGTAAACAAACATTTATAAATAATCATTTAGGGAATTTGGGCATAGTTCTCTCTAAACTGATTTCTGCTTTTTGTTGGGCAAAGTATTTTTGGGGGCTGTTTAGAGTGACCTTTCAGGAGATCTTGGTCCATCAAACTACATTTGTCTGGAAGGATTCCACAGGTTCTCATCCTCTGTGGAAACAAACAAAGAACTTCTTTTCCAAAGCAACATATCCTTATACCCATATTTTAAATTCAAGATACCTTTAAAATATATATGTTGGCTTAGTTTAGCAGTCCTCAGAATCAAATGTCTCTCTATAGTCAAAAAATTCAAAGAAAAAATAGTATACACAATCCAGACTCTTTGTATATATTCCATCTTTATGTGGGTTTTTTTTACTCCATTTAATCCATGACTGTCTGTACTCTGTCTCTTTAAAGACATTACCTTTTTTTAAAAAAAATCATTTACTTCTTTTTTATAACTGCCTGTATTCTTTTTCTTCTCTCTCCCAAGCCTATGTGCATAAAATTTGACAATCATAGCTCCTATTTGGCAAGTATGACACTTCTTAATTTTGAAAAACCAGCTGTTGCTGTGAGGACTAAGAACCTTGTACAGAGTACATATGCACCTCACCTCACTGTGACAGTAGCTATTCTTCATCCTGGCACACATGTATATAGGTGTACTCTGTCCAAAGGAAAATTCAGGAATGTGGTTCAAACACTTAGAAAAATACATATCATATGATTCATAAGTCCTTTTTTAAGAATCTATTTCGAGAAAATACACCAAAGAATGCCATATATATATATATATATATATATATATATATATATATATATTCTTATTTATTTATAATGTACAGAATTTGGAAAGAAGCAAAACATTCAAATTAGTGAAGTAGGCAAATAAATTTTATTTGACTCATATGATGAAAAGCTATGATGTCATGAAAAATTGTTCTCTGAAGCAAAAATAAAATAGAAAAATGTTGATGGTTTTTAAACGAAGAAAGGCTTGTCACAAAAGCATGTGCTAGAAATACAATCGCAGTTGTTTATGATGTGTTCTTGTAACCAGAGTTAAAGCCGCGGTGCCACACAGAGGCCAGTGCTGTGAGGATGAGTGTTGACAGGAAAAAGAGTGTTTGTGTCTTGAGAAGACAGAGGGGCTGTCACCTCAAAACTCTACCCCAAGAGCTCAGAGGCACAAAAGGAAAAGAAGCAGGCTGTAATGTGCCAATCAGCATCTTCCTCATTTAGGGTGTGTGTATCCTTTTGGGCAACAGACTCCACCACCCTCTCAAAGGCAGGGTGGCTAATTCTTCTACTTCTTTTCTAAAATCTTTGCACTTTTTCTGTAAGTTAAACCTTACATCAAGTCCCAGAACTGGCCCGGCAAGATTATTTCAAAAGTTTTCAGATATTCTGGGTAAAAGTAAATAAAGATTTAGCTGTGAACACTTTAGCCCTCTTAGGCAAGACTTTTCTTTAGAAATTCTAATTCTTGACAAAGGGAATAGGGAGAGGCAGACAAGGTGTGGAAGGACCAAAGGAAGGGAAGGGAAAGACAGCTCTGGAGAGGATCCATCATGTCCATGTTTCTAGACTATAGCATCTTAATTGGCTTTGGTTTACGATGTGCATGTCTACACTCACACAATCACACACGTGTGAGAGTACCCCTTGCACAAAACAGGCACACAGTGGGGAACACACCGATTATGGAAACATCTAACAGATTATACATATTTGGCACTTGCAACTCAAACACGGCCATTTTTAAGCACAGCTACAATAATCCCTTTCAGATGGTTTTGGTGCCTGGATATAGGCAGTTATTCTCAAAGGAAAGCCACTACACACATCTATATGAGAAGTTTCTAGAAGTATCTTAATCACTGATTCAGCCTGCTTTCCTTTTGCTGTCAAAGTCAAGACCTGATTTTTACTGATGAAGGTTCATCCACAGGCACTGAGCAGCACACAGTAGGGAGAGAGTGTGGGTTGCAGCCAGGCGGACCTCAGCAAGTGTGCTGTTAGGGCTACAGAGCAGGGATGAAACCAGGTGGCCTAGCCCTGAACTCCATGGTTATTTGTTCTCTGGAGAATTACAAAATACCCCTGTCTCATTTTTGTCATCTGTAAAATGGAAATAAACAGTATGCAGCTTCTACGGTTGAGTTGAGGCAACTCAGTAACCCAGAGCAAGCAGCTGGCACAAATGTGTGAACGTATCCGATGAACTGCCCTGCTGTTATAGCTATTGTCAGTAGACAACACTACCAACCAATGCGCTATGTGTTTGCAAACTTCATAACCGTAAAATCAGTTATTTCTAATTCTTAGAAGCCTTTTCATCTAAATAAAACAAACATTCTGGGTGGCACAGTGGAACATGTCTGTAATCCTAGTTCAGAAGGCTGAACGAGGAGGAAGATTGTGAGTTCAAGGCCAGTCTGAGCTACCTAGCATGACCCTAAAAATAGATAATTTATCAAATCATATAATATTTATCAAAAAGATAAATAAATAGATAAAAAAACAATGGGTACATAGATGATAGTTTGGTAGAGCTAAGTAGATAGTAGGCAGACACTAGGTTGATAAAGAGAGCTAAATAGATGATAGATAGATAGATAGATAGATAGATAGATAGATGATAGGCTAATGGATGGATAGATAGATGATGGATGGATAGATAGATGATAGATAGATAGATAGATAGATAGATAGATAGATAATAGATAGATAGATGATAGATAGATAGATAGATAGATAGATAGATAGATAGATGATGGATGGATAGATAGATGATAGATAGATAGATAGATAGATAGATAGATAGATAGATAGATAATAGATAGATAGATGATAGATAGATAGATAGATAGATAGATAGATAGATAGATGATGGATGGGTAGATAGATAGATGACAGATAGATAGATAGAAAAATAGAAAGATACATAAAGATGACAGATAGTTCTCTGTATAATATAGTCTTTAACTTCACCCAGTGATTTATTTGAAACTATAGAACATACTTTCTGATCCAATCCTGCTTGTTTTATAAGTATATTTTACTAATAAAATTTTATAAGAGGTTTTTGATGGAACATGGTGTTCACAGTTGACCCCATGTCCAAACATATCTATCCCGAACACATAATTCTTCACATTCAATCATTTTATTTTACTCTTAATGTTCTGAATTGCATAAAATTCTGCTTTCTGAAAAAAATAGGACTAAGGTGTGTATGGTTAATTTTCTTGTCCTGTTGGGTGATTATTTTGTTTTTAAACTCATATTACTGTAATAATGTGTACCAGTGATACCACAAAGCCAGAAGAATCAGGGCCAGAGTGCATAGATTACATAATCTAAAAAGTTAAACATAATTTAAACACCAAGTTGGATTTGCATCTTCGTCCAGCCAGATATTTTAGTTCGGTTTCCTCACCTGTAAAATAGATATATTGTGTGTTCACTTAGAGTTTTCAGTGGAATTTAATGGGATACGGTTCACAAAATATTTTACATGATGTTCCATATTAAAGGTCCCAGTAAAGGGCCAGAGAGATGCCTTAGTTGGTAAGGTACTTTCCAGAAAAGCAGGAGGACCTAGGTTCAGATCCCAAGACCCAACCGAAAGTTGGATATAATTGTGCACATCTGTAGTCCCAGCACTGGGAGGCAGAGATGGGTGGATTACTGACTGGCCAGCCTAGCTAAATCAGAGAGGTCCAGGTTCAGTGTGAGACCCAAGCTCAAAAAATAAGACAGAGAGTAGTAGAGAGAGTTGAGCCATGCCCACCTCTGACTTACACACACATGCACACACAGAGACACATATGTGCATGCACCTACCCATCCACTCACACACACCGCAATACATTTTGTTTATGAAAAAACATTTATTAAATATCTATAACGTGTCAAGTATAATTTCTTCATTAGTGAAATTTATATATAGAGAGAAAGACACTGAAGAAGTCATCACACACATTTTCAGAGAAGAACAATTGTGTTGAATGCTGTAATGGAAGAGCCTAGCCTGAGTTTTAACAACACAACTCCTTCCAGGGCATATGAGTGGGTAGAGGTCCTTTACTTTAGGAAGTGGAATTTAAGCTAAGACCTCAGCAGCAAATAGGGGCTTACATCACAAAGGAGATGGAGATGCAGAGAATGTTCCATTAGTATCCTAACAGGAGGTCCTAAGGAAGAGAAGAATTCCATCAATCAGTGGCCAGAGCAAGGTCAGAGCAACCTTGGAAAGAGGGAGAAACAACAGAAGATCGTGTGTCCTGCTAAACCAAGTTAAAGGAGTCTAGATTTCACCTCAAAGTCCATGGAGATATTTATGGCAGATTAGCAGAAATGTCATCAAGTTAGAATTACAATGTTTAAAATGATCCCTGGGAAAGGGCACTGTTATAAAAACATGCTGAAGTCCTATGAGAAGGCTTTTGCAGGTGACAAGTGTTATGACTTGGCTTAGATAATGAATGGACATTGAGTATTCGGGCAGTGTTAAACTTGTCATCTACTGGGGATGACCAGAGGATGATGGCAGAATTGATTTTGTGGACCTTTCCATTCCCGTGACAAAGACCTGAGATAAACAATCTCAACAGGGAAAGATTTGCTTTGGCTCAGATTTTCGGGGTGTTAGTCCATCTTGTCAGGAAGAAACTGACTGTTCACTAACAGCATCCAAGAAAGAGAGCTAACTAGCCTTCTCTCTCTTCTCTTACTCTATCTGGACCCCCAGCTCTCGGCTGTTCCACCCACACTCAGGTGTTTCCTTTTTAACTAATCTCTAGAAACATCCTCACAGGCATAAATGAAGATGTGACTTACCCATCTCCCAGGCACTTCAAAATCTAGTCAAGTTGAAGACCAAGATCAATCATCACGCTGCACTACTTATTTTTGACAAATGAGCCCATTGCTGTCTATTGCTTACAAAGGGGAAGCCCTGGAAGACAAGCAGAACCACGTGTGTCACTTTGGACTTAGCCACCATTCAGGGTCCTAGGACATCTAAGTAGAAATGTGCACAAAGCTGTGAGCTCAAACAAAAAGGACCAGGCCATATACTTGATGGTTAGATGCCAGCTAAAGATGTTCATCGCAAAAGTGCCCGTGGTTCCTCAAGTAGATTTCCTGGGTGATTCCAACTAATTAGAGGAATTTCTACCATTGCAAATGAAAGTTTTAGAATACTAAGTAACAGGAAGCATTATATATAAACCAGGAATTCGAAAATTAAAGCACCTCACCTGGGTCCTACTTAGCTGGATGGTCACATTGTTGCCTATTTTTAGCCAAATAAACTTGACTCTTCACGCCTAAGGGTTTGCAGGCAGTGAGAGTAAATAATTTCAGTATTACTTAGATGAATATGGTTATCTGTGAAGAAAATCTGTAAAGTCCTTGAACCATTTCTGCTCTACCCTCTCTCCAAAGCAAGTAAATCAAGCTAAGTAACTTGTTGTAGCAAACAAGATACCCATATTCTTTTATATGGACCTTTAAAAGTAGTCCAGTGGACAATTTGTTAACAATATTAAAAGAAAGCAAGACATTCAAAACAACCAGTTTGCTGTCCCTCAGTACTGTTTGCTTCTCAAGAAGTTCTGAGGTTTCGGGGTTAAGAGTCTCCCTAAGGAGTGTTTTTCTTTCATTAATTTATTTTTATTAGTTCTTTGAGAGTTTCATAAAACACATTTTGATGATATTTACCACTCTCTCCTTAACGCTTCTCAGATCCACCCCCTTCCTTACCCACCCAACTTCATGACCTTTGTTTTTAACCCTTCAAAATCAATTTGTGCTGCCAAAATATTCTTGAATATGTAGTCTTCCATTGTAGAATGATCAGCTTAGCAGGGGCTATGCTTTCGTGGATCGTTTATTTGTATTTTAAATTTTTTATTTTTTTCTTTGAAAATATCATGCATTTATACTATGTATTTTTATCATGTCTACCCATCATCACTGCCCTCCAGGCTCTCCAGCTCCCCCTAATGCCTTCCTCCCAACTTCATGTCCTCCTTTTTTTTCCAGTAAGATGCTCTATAAAGAGTAAGATTCTGGTCATGTGATTTCAAGCAATCCCCTAGTGGGAATGGGTATCAGTTGGCATGTCAGGCAGGAACCACAACATTGGAGAACAACCTTCCATAACAAACATGGCTAACCCTTAATAACAGAAAAAAAAGACACCCTGCACCCAGGATTGGATCATTCTTTTTAAATTTTTACTTATTTCTATTTATGTGTATGTGTGTGGGCCTGCTTGTCTGTATGTATACCACATGTATGCAGGCACACATGGCGGCCAGAAGGGGATACTAGATCCTTTGGACCTAGAGTTATAGGTTATTGTGAGCTGCTGGATGTGGGTGAAAGGTATAGAATCTGGGTCCTCGTTCAGAACAGCCCTAAGGGCTCTTAACCATTGTGTCATCTCTCTGGCTCCAAGATTAGATCTTTCAAACAGCCTTGAATGCCATGGTTCCTGGCTTAGATTCTTCATTACCACTTTACCCATGAATCTTCATTTCTGTCTCCTGTCTGCTGAGCTTTATCAAACTTTCTGAGCCATTGTCAAAACTTCCAGTAGAGCCACTGGACATTCTGCATGGTTTCTTATCTTTGGTCTTAAGAAGACTTTTAGTGCATATGTTGCTGCCTAGAAAACACATTTTTAGTCTAGAAGTAAGCACATCAGCCACTGTGTACATCATCCAGTCTAGCCTTATATCAGTCATAATGAGTGAAAGACACTATATCGCTCCATAGACTTAACAAGCACACTTGTATTCAAATTTTGTAGATTGAATTCCCTATTCTTCTTTGGTACTTGTGAGATACTTGGGTGAGCACTAGAAAAAAAAAAATATGTAACTAACTTGTTACCAAACCAAGTTACTATTCAGTCTCCTAGTATTTGTACGTCACCAGGGAATGGTCACTGAGATTAATTTATCAAGGGAGGGTTATAATCAGGACTGCTTTTTTCTCTTTTTCTCTGAATTTCTCAGGCTATAGTGTGAAAATAGCTTGGAAGGTATATAAGTCAGAGTTCTTAAGAGTAATAGAACTTACAGAATACATACATGTATATATTTTTTTTTGAATTTTCGAGACAGGGTTTCTCCGTAGCTTTTTGGTTCCTGTCCTGGAACTAGCTCTTGTAGACCAGGCTGGCCTCGAACTCTCAGAGATCCACCTGCCTCTGCCTCCTGAGTGCTGGGATTAAAGATGTGCGCCACCACCGCCTGGCTACATGTATATAATTTATTAGGATTGCTTATAGGCTATGGTCCAGCTAATTCAACAATGGCTACCTGTGATCAGAATGTCCAAGAATCCAGTAGTTGTTGTAGGCAATGGATGTCTCACCTGGTCTTCAGTATATGCCAGAATCATGAAGTAATGGGGTCTAATGCCAGTGAAGGAATAGAGTTGCTAAGGAGGAGAGAGAAAGCAAGCAAAGAGCAAAAGCTTCCTTCTTCCATGTCCTTATGGAAAGCATGGCCCAGATTAGAGGTGGGTTTTCCCACCTCGAGATTCATATTAAAGGTACGTCGTCCAATCTCAAAGATTCAGATTAGAAGTGCATCTTCCCACTTCAAATTAAGTGAAAATTTCTCCCAGGAGCACCCCTTCATTTGGGGGGTTTTAGTTAATTCCAGATGTATTCAAACTGACAGCCAAGAATAGCCATCACAGAAGGGGTAAGGCCAACAACAGGAAGCCAGTTGGAGAACTGGCACAGGGTCCTAGCAAAAGGAGATGGTGACCTGAATGAAGATGGACAGGGACAGAACATTAAAAGCTCTGTGGCCAGAACCCATTGCTTAGCCATCGTGGAGGAGTTAGGAGAGTGAGTGATTGAAGATGCCAACAGGATTCTGGCTTGAGCAACTGAGGGGAAAGGTTGCCCTTGCCTGCATGTGGAGCAAGAAGGAAGAGTGAGTTCCCCAGGAGACAATGAGTTCGATTTGGTTATTAAGGATGAACCAGTTTGTGAGCATTAGGAGGAAGGTCTGATGTTTGTGCACTGGAAACAGGGGCTCGGGATTCAGATGGAATGTAGGGAAGAGGATCTGAGAGTCTTGGGTGAAAGAAGAAACTCCAAGTGTAGAAATCAATGAGCTACTCCAAGCTTAGTCTTCTCTCTGGAAGTACCACAGTTCCCAGGAGAGACCGCAGAAGACTTCATTGAGTTGGAAGAGTGAAAGAAAATGGCTCCTTCAAACAAAGTGGAAGTACCCAAATGCTGCAAAATTTACGAGGAAAGACAGTTCTATAGCCAATTCTCATTTACAGTGATGCCTGTCATCAACACACTATTACTGTTTTAAAAATTTATTGCTGCAATCCCTTATAGTAAAACTGGCTAGCCTCACTGTGCTTAGAAGCCATATTATAGATTCTAAAAGACATCCTGTACATTTTAAATGAGCTGTTAATACTCTTGGCTGTATCTATTCTGACAGTTAAAATACCCACACTCAGTAGAGATCAGGGGCTATGGTAGTTTGTACAACATGAGCCCAGGCTAGTTTTCTCTATGGCCTGAGAGAAGAGGAAGGGAACCAGACAGCCCCATCCCTGGCTCATCCTGGGCTGTTGTTGGAAAGAGAGGGAGGTTGACATGTAGGAACCAGGAATGGAAAAGAAGTAGTTATCCAGCTTCCTACATACTGCTGGAAGGTGGCCCTAGAATCAGTGGACGTGCCTATGGGGACCCAGTAACCATCAAGAGTACATAGTACATAGTTTCCATGTAGGGAAAATTTCCAGAAAGCATTAAACAGCACCCAGAACCAAAGCCCTTTTGTGAGCTCCCCTGTTCATTTCTCACTACCCCAACATCAACTGGCTCACCCATGACCTTACTGGCGAGAACTAGAACTCGGACTTCACTGCACCTTTCAACTCAATGCAAAGGCGCATAGTCCTGAAAAAGTCTCACATTTCCTCCTAGGAAGACCGATTTTGGTTATTTATGTCATGGCTTTGGATTGATGGTGTTTGGCTCTGGACTCACGTCCACAAATATGGGTAGAGATGATGGCTATCACAGCTGAGTTACAGGCTTTAGCTCTTCCTTCAAGACCCTATAAAATGTTTTTATAAGTACTGGAAGTAATAATTTTATGAAGTGCCTGCAACTTAGCCATATAAAATTGCTTGGAGAATGTTCTTATTTTCATGTAAATATGAGCATCTTGAGGATCGGGAAGATACAGTTTTGGAATTGAGTTAAGATCTCTCTCTTTTTAACAGTGTATTTATAGTTGTGAGTTAATGAAGCAGGAATTTTATTCAAAATACGATTTTCTTCCATCAACAGAGGCCATCCATGTACTCCACAAACATTCATTGAGCACTATGCCCATCACCAAGACAGAAACAAAGGGTCACAAGTAGCATGCAATTTTAAAAAGACTAGAGTCATAAAAAGGTAAAGGACACCATCCCGCTGTGTTGGCAGGAGCCTACATATGCTGGGAATACAACAACAAAGCCGAAAATGAGATGCTCTGTCCTCTGGTTTAGGAAAAACAAACAAACAAACAAATAAATAAATAAATAAATCACAGAAAATAGAAGTGGTTATTAGAGAAAAAACTAACATCTGTGAAATAGTGTAAAGGGGGAGAAGCAGGTTAGACTGAAGGTATAAAGGGGTTTGTAGATGAGTTGAACTTTGACCAGAATCTTAAAAACAAACAAAAGGAACTTTAATAGATTTATGTTTAAGTATCTATAGGAGACAGATCACTGAGAAGGAGAGAAGAATCCTAGCCATGTCTCTGAGGCTGTAGTGGCCTCAGTGGATCTGTGAAGAGACAGGAAAAATCTACTGTGACAAGAAGAAAACCTTTGCATTGGAAGCCCATAGGTCACTGCACAGGGATTGACTGGGTATGTGTGTAGATTCTGAATTCCACAGGCGGGAACGATGTGCCTGCTTCTGATCACCCCCTCCTCAGTCCCCACTGCACTGCCTGACCCGGAGAAGTATTTGTTAAGCAAATAAAGTGATGGAAGAGAAGCTGGTATAGAGAGAGAGAAGGGTCTTGATGAAAGAACTTGAATGATAGCATGCTATTTGATGATCTTGGACCCAGTTTTAGGAGCAACAGAAAGATGGTGTGTGACCCATGTCGTTCGGCAGATGCTTCCCTTTTTGAAGGAGAGAAGTAATGCTCTGGGCACTGTTGACTAGGGAGACAGGACTTTTGAGGAGCTCTGGTTTGGGCAATTTGGATGTATTTGGGGAAAATCTCTGGTTCTGCAGAGCTGTGTTTGGATAACCAGAGAAGGCTATAAAGCGCATTTCATCTACAGTTTGGTGGTTTCTTGCCTTTCCTAATCTGAGAGTGAGGGTGGTTGCATCTCTTGGGGGAATCGATAGCCATCCCACTCCACACTGGGCAGACACCCAGGGGATCCAAGCTTGCCCTTTCACTTACTTTGTACATTCCTCTTACTCACCATGCCCTCCTATGACTCCACGCTTTCTCACCTTCTGCCAGCAAGTCCAGGAAAGACCCTAATATTCTTACTTTCTCAAGGGAAGAGTCACATGTCTACATTCAAGCATACGATGAGAACCAAGCAGTTTCCAGTTAGACAGGAGAGATACTTCCAGAAAGGCCCTCTCAAGTCACATCTGCTAGCCCTGATTATAAGCTGGGTGCTATCTTGGGACACAGGTTGGAGGAGGTGCACCAGACAAAGGCCCAACTGGTCCTCACTAGCTCCCCCGGCTTAGCCATCACCATCACCACAGACCACTGTAAGATGCTAATAGAAACTAAAGGCTCTTCCCAGGAAGGTGTAAACTGTATATACAAAGATTTGAATTGAGGTTCACAGGGAATTTGTCTATAGGTCTTGAGTTGTGAACCTAGGGTTCCTCTATAGGCTAACCCAGGCAGCATTCCTAGTGATTCCCTGGCCGCCACCCCATGTGGCTACTCTGAAGATTTCTGGTAATTGAGAATTGTCTAACTGTGACCTGAATGAAGCCCAGGAGGTACTCCGTCAGGTCACTGTGACACCGCCAAATGAGGAGTCCAACACGGGTCATCTGGTAGACCCCAAGAGACTAAGAAATTCGAGTCTCTTCTTACGCTGTCATACCTCCAGCATTTCTCTGGGGCTTGATTGGATGAGGCAATTTTCTCTCTGGTATTAAGGTGCCAACTTGTTTGGCCTGAATGTTTCTTGGCACTGGAGTTCTTTGGCAAGGCAAACTGGCCAGTTGTTTCTCTTCTATGTTCATTGGATATGGACCAGGCCTACTACTGAGACCATTGGTTAGACAATAATCAACAATTAAGGGTAATTTTCTCCCAGGGTCACATAACATCAGATTCTCCTTTCTTTAGAGTGGACCTTTTATTTTAAATCTAAAGTCATTTAAACACTAATTTTCAAAATACAATAATAAGGATGTTCTGGAAAGCTTTCTGAACAGTACATTCTATTTTTTTAAATAATGTAGATATCAGTTATACCAACCAGTTCGTGCTTATCATATGTGCCACACAACAGAAGCTGCCTGCATTGCCTTTAACAGTCCCCATGCCATCATGGGATAACTAAAACACTTGTGTGAAGATTGGGAGTCAGCATAGGTAAAATGAAAAAGGATCTGGGTCTAGTCTTGACCCAGTAACAGAAGAATCATCCAACTTAGGGAAATCACTGGCCTGTCCCGCTTCACTGTCTTGGTCTCTGCAAGGCAGAGGGAGGCTGCTGTCTCTACAGCCCTGCCAGTCCTTGAAGCCTAGAAAGTCCATGGCTGCAGTTACCTGGGACTCATCCCAACTTAGGGTCTCTTAAAGTTGCCTCCAGGATCTCAAGCTTTCGGATAGGTGACAAGAAGCACACAGGCTGGGAGGCTAACAGCTTTCTGCTCTCATACTCAGCCCCCCTGATCCAGGAAGAAGCAGTTGAGCTAGAAAAGGGAGCCCCCTGAGGACCACTGCTGGGTTGGAACTGAGGTATGAGGCCCTCCATTTCTGCTCTCCCTGAGTTTGGGAGTAAACAGGAGTGCTGTGGGGGGTAAACTTGGGTAAGGGGATCAACGCTGGCTGAACTTTTCCTGAGAGCACTGAGGAAAAGGGGGTGTGTCACCTCATAGCTGAAGCAAACCTGAAACAGCCAAGCCTTTTAGTGTCTCGTTACCGAGGCTCCCATGGAGCTCTGGGTCAACCACCAGAAGTCAGATGTTGCTGATGGTGAGGACTTCAGTTGTAACATTAGGAGGCTTCATTTTAATTCACCAGTGTCTGTTTCTCCTTGAGATCTAGAAGCTTCCACAGTAGAAGTGAGGATTCTGACTCTCTAAAGGTGAGAAGATTGTTGTTGTTGGCATTGGGCCGTGAGCACCTGCTCTCAGTGTCTCTACCCAGCTGGTGTTAAGGTGGTCACAATATTTTTGTTGGAAAAGAGTCCCCAAACCTGCAGCAACTAATAATGGATGGACATTCAATTGTCCCAAGTCAAGGAGATGGCTGAACAGGCAAAAGAACTCACTAAAAACCTCTGACAAACAAGTTCAGTCCCTAGAGCTCACCCTTTGCCAGATGCAGTAGTATACATCTGTAACACTGGCACTCCTACAGCAAGAGGGGAGTTGGAAATAAACTGGCCAAACTTCAAAATCTACAGGCTAGTTGGCTTGAACTACATGGGGCAGGGGCAAAATAATAATAATAATAATAATAATAATAATAATAATAATAATAAAATCCTGCCTCAACGAGTCAGAAAGAAAAAAAATCTGTCTTGGAAAGTTTTTCCTCTGACCTTTGCAGCATGTTGCAACATGGTTTCACACACACACACACACACACACACACACACACCACACTGAATAAATGAATGAAAAATAAAATAATTTTTAAAGAAGAAGCTCCAAATAACTGAAATTTTTTTAAAAACTCAGAATTAAATTAGGTGGCTGGAGAGGTGGCTCAGGTTAAGAGCACTGTTTGCTCTTTCAGAGGTCCTGAGTTCAATTCCCAGCACCCACAGGGAGGCTCACAACCATCTCCAGTGGGAGCTGATGCCCTCTTCTGGCATAAAGTCATACATGCAGACAGACCACTTGCATACATAAAATAAAAAACATACATACATAACACATACATCTTTTTAAAAAAATAAAAGAAAGAAATTAGACAAATTCACATGTGGAAGGTGACCCTGCCTACAGGACAAGCCGTTCCAGCAGCTAAGCTGAGTACTGTTGGATCCCTGGTGGCAAAGTCAGGACAGAGGCCACTGGGAGATGGAACACAGCAACGGTGAGAAAAGGAGCAGGAGTTTCCCGCCTGAGGATTTCAGAAGACTTGCTCTTTCCTGACAAGAAACCCTGAGGCCTTTGACAAATGCTACGGAGTGGGAGAGAAACTAGAGAGAAATACCAACCCAGAAAACACCAGAGAACGGAAAAGAACGTGCACAGAGAGTGGAGACAACAGAAAAAGGTGGCTCAAGGAGAGAAGCAAAGTGATTAAAAATAAAAGCCCCAGACCACAAGGTAGCCGCAAGCACGGAGAAAACAAAAACATTCAGCCACTCAGTGAGCTGCAGCCATTGTCAACTAGGTCAACCACTTAGCAGGGATGGCACTTGGCCTTCCAGGTCATTGTGCTGGATTCTGGAACTATGTGGGTGATCACAAAAGAGTTCCTAGTGGAATGGGGGGTGCATAGTCTACAGTCTGGGTCAGAGAAACCTGTCTTGTATTAGCTGCCTGTCTGTTGCTGTGACTGAACACTGGGCAAGAACAACTTAAAGAAGGAAGGGTTTACTAAAGCTCGTGGTTTAAGGGGGTATGGTCTATCTTGGTGGGTAAGTCGTAAGCTCATGGTTTAAGGGGATACGGTCTATTATGGTGGGTAAGTCATGGTGGCAGGAGTATTTGAAACAGATAGTTACACAGCATCCATACCCAGGAAACAGAGAAGGATGAACATTAGTGCTCAGCTAGCTCCCTTTTCGTCCAATCCAAGACCCCAACCCATGCAATGGCGCCACCTACCTTGTAAAGTGGGTCTTACCAACCAAGTTGGCTTAACTTAGAAAATCTCTGGCAGACACAACCAGCGATTTGTCCCCATGGTGATTCTCGGTCCTGTTAATCCTGACAAGCAGTATTAACCATCACACATCCTCAACTCTCTCTCTCTCTCTCTCGTGGTTCTACTCTCGTGGTCCTCATAGATGGAGAACCAGGGACAGCTTCCCCTATCTGTGTTCGCACTCTCAAAAGCATCACCAGGAACCTGGAAGAAGGGTCTGAGAAGAAACTGAGTTTAGAGAGAGAAGTTTGGGGAGTTCAAAAAGGACTAGGTCTGTGTGGTAAGGGCAAGGGAGGAGAGAGTGGGGTAAGGAATGATGCTAGGAACTGGGTGATTCTTTTCCAAGCCTAATGCCCACTCCGGGCTCTCTTCCTAAGGCAGGAAAATGAAGTGAAAAAGGAGAGCTGAGGATATGGCTAGTAATCAAAGGAGAACACAGCCCCTTGCTATCTTTTCTCATCCAGTGGGAAGCTGCTGGTAGAGGCACTATTCTGAATCCTTCCCCTGAGCACAATCCATCAGCAGCTACTCAGAGAGATTCTCATGCATCCCCTCTAAAGTGAGACCAATGCTCCGTGCAAGGAAGGAGATTCAGCCATAGGCCTCTAGGGAAGTCATCAGATTGAGAGTGGGCAAGGACGTACTAAGCTTAGACACATCCTGGTACTAGCACACAATTAATGGAATAAACCAAACGTGCTGTTTATGGAAAGATCTTGGGCCCGGAAGTCTCTCCCACTCACTGAACAGTCAATCTCCAAAGATGTTCTTGGATTAAAAGGAAAATACTCCTGAAGAATTAAGGCTGGACACTATCTTACATCCAAATCTTAACGCATTGGTTTTCAACTAAATTCTTTTTCTTGCTTTACGTCTCAGCTGCAGGAAAACCTGCAGTGTTGAGTGGTGGGTGCCGAAACAAGAACTGCATCTCCTGCTGACACTGTGGACACAGCATAGACACCCCAGGAAGAGAGATCAGGATCTTAACCCATGGGTCTGCTAGACCCGAGGTTAAGGAAGTGGGGTCGGGGGGAACACAGAGGCTTAGAAATTGAGGAGTAAAAGGGACAAGTAAGAATTACAAATGCAAACCTGGACTCTAAACAGAAATAGCATCCTTGAGGGGACTGGGGCTCTCAAATCACTTTAATAGCTTCATGTTCAGAGGGCAGATGGGCTACATGGTTGCTGTTGTTGGCTAAAAAATTCTTCAAATAAGGAAAATACTTCCCCCTGTCCAGCTGATTTGTAGTAATGAAATCTCCAGATGAGGTGGATTTTGCTATGCCCAGCTCATCTCTGCTTGCCATCAGTCACTGTGCCCAGGAAAAGGCCGAGGATTGTATAATGGCTTGCCTTAAGCACATGGCTGTCACCATGAGAGAGAAATATTGAACAATATATAGTCATTGGAATGCAAAATGAATTTTTCCCTAGAATTGACCATATTTGCACAAAGCCAGTCATCTGGTTAGCATAGACTTTCTCTGCTCCCACGTGAAGCTTGGAAAAGCTTGACTCTAATTCAGCCTTCCCTGACTTACCCATCTCACTTCTTCATGTATACCGTCCTCTTGCCAAGATATTAGTCTAGGAGATTCTGAGAGTTCCTGAAATTAGACCGTCTAAGGCCAAGTCCTAGTGCTGCCAGAGACTACCTGAGTGTCCTTGGTTGACTTACTCGACCCCATTAAGGTTTGTTTGTTGGAAAAATAGAAACATTAATAATAAGTATGTCATTTGGTATGCGAGCATGTGTTTATACACACAAATGTGTATGGATGCATACAGATGTACACATGCTTGCATGTGTATGTGCATGGATGTGAATGTCAGGAGGCAACAACTTCAGGTCTTGTTTCTTAGGCACTATCCATGTGTGTGGAGGAGTGGAAAACAAGTTATCTCCCTGGATAGAACTCAATAAACAGGCTAGGCTGGTTGACCAGAAAGCTTCAAGGATCCACCTGTTTCCACCTCTGTAGGGCTGGGATAAGTATATGCTTCCCATCTGTATTTTTTTAATATGAGTTCTAGGCACCAAAGTCAGGTCTTCATGCTTACAAGGCAAACATTTTACTGACTGAGTCATCTCCCCAGTCCAGAAGTCACACCACTCACAGTATTACTAATAATAGTTAAATTATATGCAAAAAGTTAAGCGCACTGCCTGACTCGAGACAGATAATTGATGACTCTAAACTTTGCTTTAATAATGAGACAGCGCTGAAAACTTGGAACCTTAAGAATAAAACTTCCTTAGCTGTATGGTTTTCCAAAGTAAACACCTGACAATTCATGTGTGTCTGTGATTGCTCTGAGACATGGTTGAACTTGAGGAGATTTGTGCTTTGGTGATAAATGCTCCCATCATCTGCTGCACCCTTCTGTATGTTTTGACTTCCATGGTGTGTAAGTTGTGTCTCTGAGCTCAGGATGCTGTTGGCTGGGGCAGCCTCTAAGAGCATCCAGCGTGCATGCCGTGTGTCCCAAACTCTGATGGGTCTGCAGCTCAGAGAAGAAGGAAAAGAAAGAAAATCAAGACTATGGTCTTTCTGCATGGATAGAGAAAGTGGCCCATGAAATCCCACCCTCACCTGAGGTTTGTAAGAACCTTCCAGCTGCTGGTAGTTGCTGGAGGAGGCAGAGTATTGGGTTTCTTCAGGAATGCATCCCCTGCTGGACTGCCCCGCTCCAGCACACATGCGGCACTGAGCAGGCTCACTGAGTTCTAGGAGGAGTACATAAAGTTGGGAGGGAAAAGAAGTAAGTTGTGGGTGAAGTTGGAGGGGAAGATGTAAGGGTGGATTTGATCAAAATACGTTATATTCGTGTGCCAACCTCTCAAACGATAGATTAAAATAGTAATAAAAGGTCATCAACAGAAGAAAGGATAAAGGTGGTGTGGGGCCAGGAGAAAAACTTTCTCTTAACTTCCTGCTTTGTTCAGAAGGAAAAACGGAAGCCCACGAGTGTCATAAGGCTTTCCCAAAAACCACTCTCCTAAGTGGACATCAAACTGTTACTGGTAGCAAGGGAAGAAAGGAGAGCAGCTCAGGAGTGAAACAGGGGAAGGCAGAAAGGACTGTGAAGCTGTTCTTACAAACCCCTCAGAAAGGAATGAAGAGGAACATTTGGGGGTACAGAAAACCATACAATGCCTTTTCAGGGAGCTAATAAATGTCTGGGGTAGAAAAATAAGGAGTGCTGGGCTGGTCCTTCTGTTCACAGAGGATAGGATCGGGTAATCACAGTTTTTTCTCTCTGTGTGACAGTCCTGGCTGCCCTGGAATTCACTCTATAGACCAGGCGGTCTTGAACTCACAGAGATCCACCTGCCTCTGCCTCCCAAGTACTGGGATGAAAGGCCTGAGTCACTGGCTCAGCGAGGGTAATCACATTTTAATGTGGATGTGGGTTTGAATGTACTCCTACCTTGTTTTATAACTCAGGCAAAACCGTGTGTCTAGACTCTACCAAAAATGGCACACTGTACTCTCTAAGGCTTGAGGAAACCAACACATGATTGTCTATCACTGAGAGAGGGAGCTGGTACAACCCTAGCAGTCTGAAATGATCTTTGAAATCATAACAAAGGGGTTACCAGCAAATATGAGACACTTGCGTGCATCGGGAAGCTTTTGAAACTTTTTAAAAGTAGAAAAAGATGTGTGTTGGTTTGTGGTTTTAACTGATTGGCCCCTTGACCTGCCAATCATCTGTGTAATCCTTTCCTGTCTCTTTCAGGTTCCTTCTTCCCTGATTTCAAGCCCTCGGAAACCGTTTTCAAAATAGTATTTTGGCTTGGCTACCTAAACAGCTGCATCAACCCCATCATATACCCCTGCTCCAGCCAGGAGTTCAAGAAAGCCTTTCAGAATGTGCTGAGAATCCAGTGTCTCCGAAGACGGCAGTCTTCAAAGCATGCCCTGGGCTACACCCTGCACCCGCCCAGCCAGGCCGTGGAAGGACAGCAGAGAGACATGGTTCGTATCCCGGTGGGCTCGGGAGAGACTTTCTACAAGATCTCCAAGACAGACAGAGTCTGTGAATGGAAGTTTTTCTCTTCCATGTCCCAGGGATCGGCAAGGATTACAATGCCGAAGGACCAATCTGCCTGTACCACAGCTAGGGTGAGAAGTAAAAGCTTTTTGCAGGTCTGCTGCTGTGTGGGGTCCTCGACCCCCAGCCTCGAAGAAAATCACCAAGTTCCAACCATTAAGATCCATACCATCTCCCTCGGTGAAAATGGGGAGGAAGTCTAGAGAACGGGAAAGGTCACAGGGTGATACTAGGTACCTCCGATTCCCTCTCAGAAGGCCAGTAAATTCTTGAAGGACAATCCAGGACCGTTCAAGGAGGTCCCCATCTGGGAAAGGGGAGAGGGAGGGCACTAGTTCCCGGGGACAGTGGAAGAGGGCACAGGGTAAGAGGCAGGGTATTTGGTAACTAATTGGTTCTGAATGATGGGAGGCCTGTTTCCCTTCCGCTCAAACCCTCAGCCACTCTCTGATCCTGCTTTCCACAACTGACCCTTTCAACAAGAAATACCATGGGAAAGAAAATTTCATCCACAATCCAAAAGACTATAAATACAGGATGGTGATTTCATTGTGAATATTTTGAGCACACACTCTAAGTTTGGAGCTATTTCTTGATGGAAGGGCGGGTATTTTATTTTCAGGCTGAACCCACTGGCAACCACATTTGACATTTCTGGAGAGGGGACCTAGAGAGAAAGGAGTATAAGGTAGTGGCCAGCATGCTTTAAAGTGAGTTTGGAAGCGCCACCAAAGTCTCAGCTTGGGTGAACCTGGACAGGGGTCTTCGCAGAGGTTGTTTTTTGATGGGTTCCTTATCCCCAGTTGAAACTAGGGCACATTCTCCATCCTTGGATCCAAGGAGTATGAGCAGGACTAGCCAGGGAAAGCATGCTTTTCTCAAGAGCAGAGGGTATGGCCAGGGCAACAGTTGCAAGACCTGGTGAAGGAAAGCTTTCTTCTTTTACCTCCTTAAAGACCAAGAAGCTGGAATGTAGAGGATGCTAACATCAAGCTAATGCCCTGTTGTTCTGCCGCCTCTTTGATAGGACAAACCACTCGCCCTTTCCAGGACTCCACAATGGAAACTCAGGAATGGCAGAATACTGGCTTCCATTTCCTCTCACCTGCTTCCTTGCTGTGTAGTGAATGGGGCTCACTGATGGCACATAGAGGGAGTCTCAGGGTCCAGGCACACCCCTCCTAAGCTTTCAAACATACTGATGCTCACCCTCAAACATTTCAATTGATTGCCAAATAACTGCCCAAAATTGATTCCCACTTTTTTCAATATGTTTTGCATCCTTAATAATTCACATTATTAGGAATGGTGACCACGGCAAACACACATAAAAATTAAAACATGCCTGTCATTCCTCCGTAAGAATTGTAAAATAAGGTCTAATGTTTGTGGCACCAACCCTAATAAGAATCACAACTGCCAACATTTTTCATAACTTCTTCCCCTAAGAGCATCTGAGCAGGTTGAAGTTACTATGAAACCACCACAGGGAGACTCCTGGTCCTTGCAGCTTTCCTTTCCCTCCTTACATCAAACTGAACTCTGCCATAAGTCTTTCTACAGGCAAATCTTTATCCACATCGCAATGAAGGAAGTGCATGCGTGTGGCTGTGGGTTTTGTGATTGGTTGTCTTGGGGCTTTGAATCTGACCTGCTTCCTCTACCCTTTCCTGGGCCGTGTCTTCTTGTTGGCCAGCAAGAGAGTTTCTTGGCCTTGTGTTCTTCTGAAATTGGCTTTTGCTACTGAGAAATTGGCTGGGATTTTAGGCTTTTCTTGGGCTCTCTGCATAGCTCCTAACAACTCTACCAGATGTGAGTGTCAAAGTGTCCAGGAAGAACTCCGGAAGGCAAGCCTGGCTCATCTTCTCAATATAAGCATCCTTGTTCCAATTAACTTCCTTCTACATCTGCATTCTAAAACCGACCCTTGTTCTTGTCATCCCCCCATAGAAGAACATCCTCATGGGGAGGGGCAGAGCCTTTCTTCAGCAGAGTACCATCCCATGCCACCGATGATCCTTAAATCTCTGGGTGAAAAAACACAAATGTTAAAAGTGGAAAACTTAGGCACACTAAAAAGCTACCATTAATGCCAGTTTAGGTCCTCAGATAAAAACCAATAGTATGCATGTAGCGCTATCCGTAAACAACTGCCCGCACACCCCGCTGGCATCCCTCCCTCTTAAGGAAGCAAGTATCTAACAGCCTTTTCCATTCCCACAGCAGGGTGCTGACTAGAAACACAACAACTTTATAAGAAATTGATAATGTCACCAAAAAACATGGAGACAAAAGTGGGGTAAACAGCATAAAAGTGGAATGTCTTTTTAATCATCGACCAAAAAAAAAAAAAAAAAAACAAGGCTGTACCTTTAAGTGTGCCAAAAGCTATCTAAAATGGTTACAGCCAAATGAATGATTGTCATATTTATATTCACGTGTTTACTGCTTCTATTTGGAGTTTTAAGAATTTACCCAGAGTAACCCCAGTTAAAATATCCTCTCTTGCGTGTTCTAAGAAAACGATCGCTTTGGGATTGTCTCTCTGTCACAACATCAAGGGGGCATTATGGTAGGCGACTTTGAGACTAGTGTGAGATTCAGACCATGTGTATGAAGAGGAACCTTGGCTCTCTTCACCCAAAAGTTCCTCCGGAGCATCAGAGATGCAGCTCAGTTGGTGGGGTGCTTGCCTGACATACACAGCCCAGCAGCACCTAAAACCAAGAGTGGTGGCTCATGATTGTGAACTCAGCATTCAGGAGGTACAAAGAGGAGAATCAAGAGTCCAAGGTTAACCTTGAATACATAGTAAGTTTGAGCAAGCCTAGACTACATGAGACCCTATTAAGAAAAAACTCCAGGCTATACCACTGCAAGAAAAGCTCCTCCTTGTCATAGTCTCATCCCAGACTGCTTCTGCACGGAATTACTCTGCATGTGACACCCTTTGCAAAGCACTGAAGCTTCCAGCTCTCAGCACTGACTCCGACTGGCCCATTCAAGACAGAGAATGATAGCTGAGCTATAAGCCCTCTCTTACAGCACTTCTCTTAGCTCCATCACATGTCAGGGATCAATGACTCTGATCCTCTAGAAACTCTTCCATTGCCAGTTTTAAAATGAACTCTGGTGGTTGAGAAAGGCTAAGGACTTGCCCATAGTCAAGAAGGAACTGTGGCTCAAGCCTGAGCTTCCCTCTAGCTGTTCACCTTCTACATAGTACCTCTGCTTCGCACACTGGGACAGGAGAGTTTGAATTGGAGATTCTCAGGAGACTATTCCACACCCCAACTTTAATGGAACTTATTCCCTTGGGGTTTTTTCTACAAATTAATCTTAGCAAATACACCATCAAACCTTGTATCTGTAATTCCAACGATTAGAGAGCATTCCCATCTCCAGGACATAGTGCTTGCTCCCAGATATGGCTAAAACCTTACAAAGCGGATAGGTTGTACTAGACCAGGACAAGATGAGCATATACCCGAACATGGAAGAATTAGCCAAGAATGGAAAGGCCCAATGATAACTGGGACACGTACTGAGTGGTATGTGGAAGTCAACATGGACACTTAGGACGTATGCCTTTTAGAAAATATATACAAACAGCTGCAACACCAGTTCCCACACACCTAAATTCCAACCTTTATTTTACAAGATAGCAAAAAGGGAAGAGGCCAGAGACATCCCACCAGGAAGTACAGAGCCTGTGTTGGGCACGTGACTTTCCTGGATGCCACTCAGAACGCTGGTCTCTGGGTAAGCCAGCGACTGGCAGTTTTTGAAGACAGGCCATTGGTCAACAGCTGTGCATGTTAGCTTGCTTCCTTTTCTATATGAGCCACCACGAAGACCTTTCAGCACAATAGGTTGGGGGGTGAAAGCCCAGGAGCAAAACTATTTTAGGAAGCATTTTCTTGAGCAGGTAATTGTCCCTGTGTTAGTCACCACTCCTTAGTCACTGCTAACAAACATTCCTCGCTGCTTCTGGGGATAGCTCTATCTCTTGCCAAAATATACACTGCCTCTCCAATGAATGCTTGCTGTCTTAATTAGGGGAAGAGATGGCTCATCAGCAAAGGGAACGGCGAACAGGTGGAAGGCAACAGATGAGAGGCGAGTGAAAACCAGGGCAACAAGAGGAGACAGAGGTAGCAGATGCGCAGGCATCAGAGGCGCTCATCGGTCACTCTGGTCTCTTTTTTACACTACCAGGGCTTTTAACCGTGAAACCACCTGTCCGTTCACAGCTCCGAAAGAGCCCAGTTGGAACACAGCACCTGCTCTGGGCCTCCAAACTATGCTGAGGAGCTGAGCTGAGGTCACATCTTCCAAAAGCCGTGACAACAGTGGCCTCTGGCCCTCCAGGTTCCCTGCAAGATGATTGAGTGGACATGACTGTTGTGGGGGCTGGGCCGGGAAGCGAGTTAGGGTTTTAGCAGCATATGAAGCCAGTCCCTGGGCAACAGTGCCATGGATGGGCTCTCATTCATGTTTCCCGGGCCCTGTGGCACATGAGCGAGCTGAGAAAGAGCCTTGCCTGCTCTCTGCGGGAGAATGTCATGTCTCAGACTGCCGCTGCTGAACCTCCAAAGGCTGTAGGGGTGGCAGGGAGCGTTGAAGGAGGAGACTGACCACAGCCGTGACTCAAAACAGGAAGGGTTAGCCATGCTTTGCTGCAACTGACAGGAAAGAAACTGTCCTGAAACTGGTGGCTTGTTCACAAAGGGCAGATAATGACCTTTTCTCTCGTGTCGCTTGGGAGTTATTGTCATGCGGTCCCTGTCGCACACTCAATGCAGTCACATTATAAGCTGGGTTTGAGGATTGTTGAGCCATGAAAAACACAGACTTAATTAGGTGGGGGAAAAAAATCTTAGCACAACTTAGCATTGCATTTAGAGAAAAAAAAAAGATGAATAACCTGGTTTATGAATCAGGCTGAATAAAATAAATGTATCTGAAGGTCGTAGAGAAGCAGCTAAGACAGAAATTCCAACATGAATTTAGAATTTACACACACACACAGACACACACACATGGATATATGGATATGTGTATTACCACATACTTATCGAACCTTTCTCCGGTCATTCCAGTGTGGGAGGAGAAAAGGGAAGGAGCCTTTATCTACATTTGGCACGTGAAAAAATAGAAGTCAGGAGTTAAGGACTTCTCTGAGCACCCTCATATCCAGCTTTTCTCCAAGAGGCTTCCGTGTCCGCAGGTCTGCCATGTATTTTGGCTTTCTGACTTCCATAGCTCCCTTCTTCAGTTCCAGGTCAGAGCTCTAACTCTGACCGCACCTTCTCCCTGCCTGTCCTGGCCAACGGTTGGGAAGAACTTGTAGTACATGGTCACCCATTCTTGTTCCCTTGGCTGACAGACAGGCACCTGATCAGGCTACTACTGATCCAGGGAAATAGCTAGGGGCAGAAGGCGATTGCTCTGCTCGGTAGGGCGACGTGTCAGGCAAAGTCAGTTGTGACTGTCCCCCTAAGGTCCTCAGGAATACAAAGGTCCCAAAGGGAACCTGTGGGTCATTGGGCACACTCTGATCAGCAGTCCCCAATGGCCACTCTCCACAGCACCACCCTGACATGAAGCCAACGCAAGGCACAGACAGTCCCCAGTGTGCGAGCTGGCAGGGTTCTGACGGTGTGTTCAGAAGTCAAGTATGTGTTTTTCCAAGAGGCATTGTTACAAATTGGGAGGTGCTCCTAGCGGAACCAAAAATAAATAAATAAACATCTGTTTAATGTATACCAGGAGTTGGCAAGCTTTTTCTATAAATGGCTAGAAGGTAAACATTTCAGGCATGGTGGTTTAAGTTCTCAGTTTTGGCTCTTTACTGGGAGGCTATGGACAGTCCTTTAAAAATGTAGACCCATTGGTAGCTCAAAAGACAGCAAGGTTTGGACCGAATTTAGCCCATGGGCCACAGTTTTCCATCCATGCTCCACACCACCACTAGCTTGCAGTATAGAGCTAATACTACTGAACTGTGGCTGCGGGTGATTGGCATGTTTATAAAAAATAGGTCACTGATGGGTCACCCCTGGATGAAGTCAACATTCCCAAACTGTGTGAGTTGTTACATACAGTGGCAAGTTCACATTGACATCCTCAGGATTTCAGGCAGGTGTTAGGAGCAGAGGGAAGGGTTTATCACTCCCCACATTGTGCCCTATAGGGCAGGCAGGTCAACAGAAGCCACAGTGAGTCCAGGGGTCTTCCAGACTTAGAAAGCAGTCTCCCCCTATGACATCTGTCCATCTCAGAGCAGCCACTTGACCAAGACTGCCCTGAAATTTCTCCCAGGTCCTCAGAACTCATTGAAGTGGAGATCCCTAGAAACCTTTGAGGCTTCTTGAAGAGGCCTTATGACCACAGTCCCCTGTGTTAGGGCATTTGGAACCTACTTGGAACTCATTAAGAAAAGTGATGGGACACAGAGAGCATCTTCCAGAAGAAAAATGGGAATAGAATTTTCTCTCGTGTCTCCCTCCTCCTATGTCTCCCTTTCTTTCCTCTTTCTCTGTTTTTTGTTAAATTGAAATCACTAATGAATGAAATAGAATGGCTCCAATATCAGAAAATTTACTTAGCACTCCCTGAGAAGTGCAAAAACCGTGTTTCCCTGAGCTAATGCTGCAATGGAGGACCCCTTCCTTTCCTCTCCAGTCCTGAAGGGACAATGAGGAGCAGGGGGTTTCCAGACGCAATTAAGACTCAGATCATGTGACTTAGTGCAGCATCTGAGTATTGAGAAAGGAGACTCCAAGGCTGGGCCGTGGGTAGGACAGTGGAGGCAGAAATAATCTGTAAAGACCCGTAACTATTGGCACCACAACCAAGCTGAGCCTGGAAAGAAAGGCCTGGGAGGTGCTGAATGGCAGCCTCCCTTCCACACCCTTTCTCCCACCTCGTGCTGTGTCTACACCCTTTGTCCTTTCTACCTTATGCTGATTCCATCTTAACCCCATAAATCAACCCTCCACTCCTGCCAGTTTTGCAGACAATGAACGGTGTTTCATTAGGCCCTTGTCTGTGGGAAACATGCACCATGCTGTGAATAAAAGGATAAGTTCCACAAGCCTGGACCAGAAAACGAGGCCCGCAAGGCAAGAGCATCCTCAGGGCACTGGTCCTCTCAGGACTTTGAGCCTCACCTTGGATTTCTGCCTGTCTATTCTTGGGTGATCCATCCCTCACAAAGGGCACGGGCACACTGTGAGGCCACATTTCAGGGGTGCTTTGGCTTGGAATGGTTTCCGGAGTACCTCTAACCAACCTCTCACAATCTAGACACTTTTCTCATGCTCTCAAATTCAACCTTATTCTCCACCATCACCTTTTGGCTCTTGCTTTTGTTCTTTCTTGTGAACTTTCTGTAGTAGGAGGTCACCAGGCTCTTCAAGGCCTTGATGAACCCATCAAGTAAACTCAGTCCCCCCTCCCGTTGAGCAATGGCTAATCCATCAGGAAGCACACCTCAGCTAGACTGTCCATGGGATGCTGCTTCCTCCAAACCTCTGTTCCTTGTTCCTCTCCTACACGTTATGCTGCACGTTCCTGAAAATTGGGATTCCCCTTCTTGCCTACCCTGCCCTTGAAATAGAGAAATGTCTTCCCTGAAGACTCTTCTTCCACATGAGTGTTCCCATTCTTGCTGGTAGCTTCAGCGTTTGTATCCTCATGTTCATTGCTCGGGCACATTTTTGCTCAATAACGCAGTCTTGTACAGCTTCAACAACATCCGCCAGGGTCGTTACGGTCCTAGATGCTAGAAATCCCAAATCAAGGTGTTAGTTGGCTGTGTCTTCTTCAGCTGATGTTGACTTTGTCTCCTCACTGATCAAAATCTGAGCATGTAGTGTCCTTCCTGGTCCCTGTGTCACACCGGAAGTGACAGCAGTTGTAAAAAGCAGAGGCACAGAGGACACTGACAGACGGCAGGTCAGTGAGCAGCTTTCGTCTCCAAAAGAGGCGCTCAAACCCAAGGTGACAAATGCGGAGGCTAAGAGACAGTGCAGCGGCAGGTGCTTTTGAGAGAAAACATGCCAGTACCCCTAGACTTATTAACAGTTTGCTTCTGTTTGATTTTAAAGAGTAAAACTCTTATTGGAGACTAAGTTGAATTAAAAGGCAGCATCCCTTGCTTGTTCTCACCTCCATTTCTGGCGGCCAGCCTGGCTCCTGCCTTCCTGTGCTGAGCATCACCACCCTCCTCCCGAACTTCAGGTGGGAGCAGGCCACCTGCTACAGTCATCCCGCTCAGTGTTGAAAGCCCCAATCAAATTGCATGCTCTCTTCATCGGAAGTGAAGAAAAACAAGTCTTTATTCGATGACTCTAGTAAATTACAAACAAAAAACATCCTTCCAGTCATTTCCATAGCAATTTAATCCACATGGCAAACTCTAAGATTCTTTCATTCCTTCCTTGACTCTAACAAGTGGTGCAGAAACAAGGTCATAAAAAGTCACAAAAGGTGGATTTTTAGGTCTATGGAGATAGCTGATCAAGTGTTTGCCTTGCAAATCCTAAGAATGAGTTCAATTCCCAGAACCCATGAAAGAAAGAAGAAGGGAAGGAGGGAAGGAGGGAGGGAGGGAGGAAGGGAGGGAGGAAGGAAGGAAGGAAGGAAGGAAGGAAGGAAGGAAGGAAGGAAGACAACAGTGCACCCCTGAGATCACAGCACTGAGAAGCACGCAGGTGTACCCCTGGAGCTCGCTGGCCGGCCTGGTCAAATCAGTGAGTTTCAGGTCAAAGTGAGAGACTGTACCTAAAAGACAAGGTGGTCAGCTCCTAAGGACAATTCCTGAGAGTGTCCTCTTGTCTAGACACCACACACACACACAACACAAACCCACAAACTTTAAACATTTCTGCTCACATCTGTTTCTAGAACCCCTGCTCACTGTTAAGCCCTTTAACGCAGTTTGAAATGGGCATGAACAAGATTGTAGAGTCGTATTGTAGGTGGGAGATTTTCATAGAGAGTGGACACAAGGATTTGGGCATCAAAGCAGAGGGAGGGAAAGGTCTGCAGGGACTTTGGGAATAGAAACCTGAGATTTGGCACACACACACACACACACACACACACACACACACACACACACCGTTGCTTCTGAAGCAAGTGCTCTTGTGGGAACCTAAACCAGACTCAACTTGCTGAGCCTTGACCTACTCGGATCCACCCAGACCGCAGCACAAGAGGGAAGCTGGAGGGATGTTGATATTGGAAAGAGCCATAGGCAGGGCCGTCACAGTCCTGGGCTTCAGTGCAGGCCCCTGTCTTACAGTGGCTCTGAGCGAGCCCCTTGACCCCTCTGGCCCCATGTCTTCATCTGTGAAATGGGGAGCAGTGAGATGTGCGTTCAGGAAGACACCTCATAAGATGACATAAGTCTGTCACAGTGGCCTCCACCACCTGCCAGCATCCTCCCTAACTCATCCCCCCTCCCAGCACCTCTCTCCATGGGGTGAGTATGAGAAAAGACCCTCGAGGCCTCCGTAAACCCGAACACTCTACAAACAACAATTGAGAGAGTAAGTTTTTCCTTTACCCTTTACCCCGCCTCAGGCTCACCTGCAGAATTCGCCAGCATCCACAGGTCATTTCTGTATGATTATAAAGGAAATCAGAAACGAGCCATGCCATGCTGGGCATTGCCCTTGCCAAACTCAGCTGTGGGCTCTCAGTTAGCTGCACCCCCTGCATCGTGCTTTTTCCTTTGGATTAGAGATACCTTTACCTGGAAATTTCACTGTACTGTTTTTTTAAGTCAGGCTCCCTGAACTGTTTCGAGGATTTCCATGGGGCTCAGGACTGTCCAGGCAAAAAAATGGTGCTTTATACTTTTCCAGCTACCGGCGTGGTGCTGGGAAGTGACTTATATTATCGCAGCTGTCCTGTAAAGGTCACTACATGCAAGGTGCATGTGTATTTATAAAGCGGATGCCATGAGAAAGGAGAGTCATTCTGACTGCCGGATTCGACACAAAAGTCCGGTTTAAATTTGTCTAAGGGAGCAGGGCTCAGCAGCGCCTGGCGACTGTCAGAAGTAAGTGTTTACGAGATGAACAGCCATTCCCAATCACTAACAGGGGCCGTTTGAGTTTGAGTGGAGTCGAGTGCCTGTCATGTGAGCTGTAGGTCACAACCTATTGTCCTCAGATATTACCATGGGCCCTTGAAAGGACCTCTGGGGACCTCTGGACAGGTGACTAGATGGGAAGGTCCCCACCCCAAGCTCAGCTGGGCATGACTGGATGGGAACATAAGTACATTCAGAGGCTGTCTCTGGCAGAGGTTGGCCACCATCTCCCAGCCAACAGTCAAAATCTCAAATCTGCTCTAAGCAGGGTGGGGGAAATCAGTTTCCGAGCTTAGGTTCTTGGCCCAACTGTGCTTCATACAAACACAGCCCATGACTATTTCAGTTCTGGATTTTAGGGAGCAGCTGGAAGGCTATGACAAGAGCCAAGGGAAGGGCCTTGGCCCAAATGGCTGGTTCTCTGAGTGCTGGGAGAAAGGAAGCTGACACATGACCCCTCAGATGGCAGAAGGGCAGACAGGTTATCCCACTGACAGAGGACATGTGTCTCAGTTCTAGGAACCCTCTCTGCCTAGGTTTGGCACTCTAAAAAAAAAACATGAATATTTGGGAACTGGAGTAAAATTGCTACTCTATGAAAAGATAGAATTTTATGCCTCGATGCCTAGTATTCTGAATAGGAGGGCCATCAGGATGGCTACACGCTTACCACCAAGCCTGAGGATTTGGGATCAGTCCCTGGGATCCACATGGCAGTAGAAAAGAGCCAACCCCTGAAAGTTGTCCTCTGCCCTGCATACGTGTGCTATGGTATACACAAAACAAATCTAAAAATGCAAAACAAGCAAAGCTCATTTTTAAAAATTATAATATGGTTCCCCAAAGGTCCTGCTTTTTATCTAAACATATGCCTATTAGAGTAAGCCAGATCCCTGTCTGTGACTTCTGTCCTCCCCAAATCATCCTTTGTCCTTTTGGGATCACTTTAGGAAACACTGCGTCCTGCCTGGCAGGGAAACTTGTCCCTTGTCTAAGCTTCCTCTGACAGGGATACAAATCTAACCTATCACTGCTGCCAACATGGGAACAAAAGCCGTTCATGTCTATATAGCAAGCTGAGACAATTTCCCCCACTGGATCCTGACAAATTAAACCCCAAGGCTGGAGGTGTGGCTCAGTGGTAGATCACTTGCTTAGAGTGAATATGGCTATAGGGTCGATCCCCTGCACTACATACAAAAACCAGTTGAACCCTCACAACGATGTTCCTGTAGTGTTCCTCAAACTCTGATATATCCGCAGAGGCAGAGGGAAAGTCAGTATACAAAACAAATCCTCCCCTCTTCCCAAGGAAGCTGCCACTGCATCCAGTTGTGGGCTCCATCACCAATCCAGTATGTAGTATGGGCCTCCTGGGACCCAAGGGATAGAGAATGCAATGACGGAGACATGGTCTTTACCTTTGGAATATATGCTTGCTGTCCATGGGGGGAAAGAGCGCTCCAGGATCCAGGGTAGGAACTTGGAAAAAAGTGCCCACTAACCACAAAATTAGGCTTCTTGAAAATACTAACTTCCTTCTGGGTCCTGAGAGAAAAGGACAGTGGGAAAGGAGGGAAGTGGCTCCCAGAAAGGAAGGAACATGCACATGCAAAGGCCCTGGGGCTGGCTCAGCCCAAGTATGGGCTAGGGTTGTCCCTCCTTCAGGCTCAAGGAGGAACAGCTTCTTTAACCATGCTGGTCCCTCCGCTCAGCAAACCTCATCCCCCTGGCCTGCAGATGAACCACACCTGTTTTCCCCTTCACTCCTTTCTTTAAGACAACGGAAAACTCACCGGACAAACCCGAACACAGAGAGTGTAGGGGCTCTTTCCCGGTAGGGCCACCAGGTTTGGCCTGGCTGAAAAATTCAAAAGCATCGGTTATTCAATAGCCCACATTTGTTCTCAATGCTTTCTACGTTACAATGAGACACCTAAACAGAAATATATATATTTCCTTTTTCATCAGACATTTTCTCAAATATGAGGTGTTTAATCTAAAAAAGTAACTGAAGGCTTGGGAAGACTCAGCAAGGGAATCGTAGGGAAGGTGATTCAGTGCTATTAAAAGCAGAGAAGCTGCCACAGGAAGGACACGTTGCACAACACGTTTGGCAAGAAGGAGCTTTGTCCTGCACAAGTACTCGGTGAACTGCGTCGCTACGATACCACAATGGCTGCCTCCCGTGCCAAAGAGGCAGCAGCTGATTCTGCCAGGACACATGTTCAGCCAATGGTGTTTGGTGATGATTATGAACCAAACACAGCCCGGGAGGTGGAGGAAAGAGAAGAAAAAGCGAAGGACCTGAACTACACTTTTGCCATCGGCCAGCGCTTACTGACTTGACTTGCTAGGGCACGGGAAAAGCTTATCTTAGTAAATAAGGCTGCTGCTATTCAGACACGAACCCTGACATTGGCTGGCCTGCTGCAGCTTTTTCTTCCTGTCTCTTCCTCAGAGCTGCTGAAAAAAACACAAACACAACATTGCTAGGCTGCTGGAGATGCAGATGTGGGCTGCCTGGCTGGTTTTAGCTGCCCTGACTCTCCTATAACCTTGACGATTGTGACACGTAAGAGTCCCAGGAGGTAGAGTTCCCAAGTGCCCGGTGCCCACCACCTCCAGGGTTTGTCTTTGGTCAGTGGACTTGACGATCACATTTTCTTCCATTGGGAGCCTGGTATGTGCTCTGTGCTCTATAAGGGAGAACTCTCTACCATGTGAAAATAATATATTCGTGTGTGTGCATTGCTGTACTTGAATTGTGTCCACTGTTGTGTATTGATGCATTTAGGCAACACCCAGAAATCTACAAAGGCTTTGAAGCATTTAAATTCATTTAAATGCACTCCATACCCTTGGAATGTGCTACTTAAGTGTTTATGATTTTTTTTTACACACCATTTTTACAGGACCATTTGTTTATGGTGTGACATGGTAAATAATCATGTTGGTTTTATGTTCTTTTTGTTTCTCAAGAAAATAAATGTACATAATATTAAGCAAATGAATAAATTATTAAAATATGGACTTTATGATTGTGCCCACTGTTAAGAGTAAATTTATTTAATTTGTTTCATAATGTGACCATCCCGGTGATGAAAATTTATATGTCCCTTATGCATATTGATGCCATGTATTTAAGCTTTGTTCCATATTGATGAGTGCTCCCTAATAAAATATTTTAAACCTCTTTCTCTAAATGCATAACGCCCTCATTGTTCAGTTGTGACATGTTGGGGACACGGCAGGGGACAAAGGGAGCGGGTGGCTGAGAAGAGGAAAGCTGCTGTTGGGTGGCTTATGGGAGAATGGACTTGCAATGTGCAGGACACAGGCCAGATGACCAGGCCATCAGGCTCAGAGGAAAGAAGCCAGAGAAGGAAGTCATAGAAATCCGACATGGAGATGTTAAATGTGTTCTGGGCAGGATGTATTGAGTGGCCCAAAGCCAAGGCAAAGAGCAGAGCAGCCAGTGGTCAGAAAAGGGTGTGGGCAAGGAGAACTCTCCAGTGGAGACCGGTTTCTGACCGCAGTGGAAGAACCTTGGAACCCCAGGGTTACACTTGAGCCCCATTCCCTCCCAGAGATTTTTCACTATGACCAAGTGAGCTTTAGTCCAGGGATGCAGGGAGGGGTTCAACATGCAACAGATCAATACATGTAATACATCAGACGAATAGATGTAAGGGCAGAAATCACATGATCATCTCAACAGATACAGAAAGGCCTTCAGTGAAGTCTAACATCCTTTCATGATAAACGCCCCACTGAACTAGAACTGAAACAAAGGGATGAATGGATGGATGGATGGATGGATGGATGGATAGATAGATGGATGGATAATACCTCAGTAAAATAACGGCTTTATATGCCAAACCTATAACCAACAGGATACTAAGTGGGAAACACAAAGTAGTTCTACTAAAGTCAGAGCAAGAGCAGGGTGTCCATCTTCTCTCCTCTCATTCTGTACAGTATTTGAAGTCTTGGTTAGAGAAATAAGACAAGAAGAAGGAATAAAAGGACCACAAATAAGAAATAAGGAAGTCAAATACTGCTATATACAGATGATAGGTCCTACACGTAAGAGACCTAGAGATCCCTCTAGAAAACTCCTAGGCATGATTGCCACTGTTATAAAACACCAGGATATAAAATCAGCATTCAAAAACCACCAACTTTCCTATATACTAACTGCAAATAATTCTACTCAAAATAATATCCAGATAATAAAATATCTAGCGAAAAGTCTTACTAAGGCAGTGAAAGACCTCTATAATAGAAAATTTAAAATACTAAAGAAATTGAAGAAGACGTGTAAAAAGACTTCCCACACTGAGGGATAGTCAGAATTAATATAATGAAAATGTCTACATTGCCAAAATCAATGTGCTGATTCAATGTAACCCCCATCAAAATGCTAATGACAATACTCATACATATATATGAATATGTTATATATGTGGTACATATATATCTGGGATATAACAAATCCTAAAATTCATATAAAAACACAAAAGACCCTGTAGAAACAATGCAATTCTAAGAAGAAAACAAAACCATATCCACTTTCAGATTCTACTTTCAGAACCGTCCTTCCAGATGCAGCGAGGTGTTGGACAAAAGCAGACACACAAATCAGCCAAGCAGAGGACCCAGCACTAAACCCATGCAAGTACGGTCACCTGACTTTTTACAAGAATGCCAAAATATACATTCAGCAAAAGGCAGCCTCTTCAGCTGGTAGCTAGTGGGCAATGACTGTCCACGTGTAGAGAAACAAACAAGATTCCTAATTCATACCCTGCAAAAAAAACAGATTCCAAATGTATCAAAGACCTTAACTAAGACCTGGACCTCTCAAACTGTTAGAAGAAAACATTCAACACAAAGATGTAGGGAAGAATTGTCTGAAAAGGACTCCAGTAACTCAAGAATTAATGCCAATGACGGGCAAATGGGATTGCATGAAACGAAAAATTTTCCAGCAGGGGAACAAATATTAAGCAAAGAGACAGACTATGGAATGAGAGAAAATCTTTATTAGCAGTACATTATTCAGCACAACATTAACATCTAGTATATAAAGAACTCAAAAGGCTCAATACCAAGAAAATCAAAGACGCTAATTAATAGACAAGCCAATAAACAGACCTCAAAAGATGAACTACAAAGTCAAGAAGCTTGTTGCAGTGGGTGCTGGAGAGATGGCTCAGCAGTTAAGAGACCTGTCTAAGGGACTGGAGAGATGGCTCAAAAATTAAGAGCACTGGCTACTCTTTCAGAGGTCCTGAGTTCAATTCCCAGCAATCACATGGTGGCTCACACCCATCTGTAATGATATTTGGTGCCCTCTTCTGGTGTACAAGCAGAACACTGTGTACATAATAAATAAATAAACCTTAAAAAAAAAAAAAAGAGCCCTGTCTGGTTCAGTAACGGACCTGAGCATTTCCAGCACCTACCTGGCAGCTCACAACTGTCTATAACTCCAGTTCCAAGGAATCCAACTCCCTCCTTTGGCTTCTGTGGGGACTATACACATAAGGTATACATGCAGGCAAAATACCCATACACATAAAATAAATAAATCTTTAAAAAAAAAAACAAACGTATGCAAAAGTTTCTCAACAGCCTTAGCAATTATGGAAACTCACAGCTACACTGAGGTTCCGTCCTTGGTCAAGAGAACTATAAAGGCAATGCTGGCACAGATGGGGGGAAAAGGGGGATCCTTACATACCGCTAATGGCAGTGTAAGCGAGCCAAGCCATGATGGTCAATATAGAGGCTCTTCACAAAGCTAGACAGACTACCATTTGGCTCTGCTATGCCACCTCTGGGTACGTACCTGAAGCATGCATACTCATCCTTTCACAGAGATACCTGAGCACACTTGCTCACTGCAGCGCTATTCCTAACAGCCAAGGAACGGGTCAGCAGCGGTGTCCATCAACAGTGAATGAACATAGGAAATACCATAGATATACTTATGTGCATACATATATAGTGAGGTTTTATTCAACCATAAAGAACGGAAATACATTGTTTGCCAGGGAATAGGTTTAGTTTGAGATCATCATATGGGCAAAATAAGTCAGACTCAGGAAAACAATTATCACCTGTTTTCTCTCATTTGTAGATCCTAGATTTTACAGAGGTATATAAACCCATTTATATTGTCATGTGTATGACATGAAAGCAGCGGAGAGGCTGGGGGCTGCGGGAGAAGAAACTGTCAGGACAGAGAGAAAGGGAAAGAAGGAAAGGGGAAGGATATGGGTTAAATGTGGTCAAAGTACATAGTGTACTTCAAAGAATTCTTTATGAAGCTCAGTACCACATACAACAAACACCAACAAAAATTTTAGGCAATAGCAAGTCTTCTTTCTGCACTCAGCTCCTAAGTAGTGCTTCTTCTGGGGTATATGTTTCAGGCATTAGATAGTCCAGGCTCCTTACTTCCACCTATGCTGAACTTTGTCCATCTCTATTTCAGACCCAAAGGGTTGAATGATGATAATTCTGCCCCTTCCCATTCTGATGTTAGCCGAGGTATTTAATGACTCTATGAACCAGTTACCCCAGACAGAGACTGAACACTAAGTCATTCTGCGGGCCAATTATCATCAGTCCTGTTTATAAATGTTAATTGCTTCTAGCAGAATTTGCAGAAAAAGAATTAGTGTTATGTAAATGGGAAAAACAGTCTCCGTTCCCACTCCTCGCTGCTGCTCTGTTCTGATGCACACACCCCTAGTTTATGTGCATGAACGGAATTTATGTCCACGGGATGCTAATCATGTTGAGGTCGAGGGGAGCTCTGGGGTCTGAACACACTCACACACCACCTCTGTGCCACTCCCTCCTGCAAGAATCAAACACAGAAGGATCTGAGTCAGATGGACGTGACACTCAGATTTAATAATCCCCAGGAGAGGCCCCACATGCTGGGTGCCATTACTGAACCGTTCTGACTCCTTCAGGCTTTCCACCCCTTTTTTGAATCTGAAATGGCCAGGGTTGAAGAACGCTACGTAGGCTGATTGTTCAGATCTTTCCAAAATCTCCACATGGGAATCTAATTTCCATCGTTAACATGTTTGGGGATGGAAAAATTAAGTAAAGGAAAGACCCTTCCTTCATAGGCTTGTGACCTCCCCAAACTCTGGGTATTAGGGAAAGGGAAGGTAACTGGGGAAGAACAAAGAGAAAAGACAGTTAGAGGGCATAAAAGAGTGGGCCAGCTCACTCACGGCATGGCGTGTGTGCATGTGGGAATGTCCCGGTGTGCTCAGAGCATGGTGTGTGTGTGTGTGTGTGTGTGTGTGTGTGTGTGTGTGTACTGATGTGCTCAGAGCATGGTGTGTGTGTGTGTGTGTGTACTGGTGTGCTCAGAGCATGGTATGTGTGTGTGTGTGTGTGTCTGTGTACTGGTGTGCTCAGAGCATGGTGTGTGTGTGTGTGTGTGTGTGTGTGTGTGTGTGTGCATGTGGGAATGTCCCAATGTGCTCACAGCATGGTGTGTGTGCGTGTGGAAATGTTTATTAACTTGTACAAGAGTATCTTGATTGTCAGCTTGATACAATCTAGAATCATCATAAACGCAAACTTCTAGGCATGTCTATATCCATATTGGGTGGGTTGAGACAGGAAACTCTACCCTGAATGCGGGTAGTACCATTCCATGGGCTAGGATTCATCTCTCTCTGCTTCCTGGCTGTGGATGCAATGTGGCCAGCTGCCTCCTGCCTTTGCCACCTCTTCCCCATCCTGAGGGACTGTGCTCTTGAACTGGGAGACAGAATAAACCTTCCCTCCCATAAGCTACATATATTAGGTACTTTGTGAAGACAACATGTAAAATAACTAACACAACTGGTCTGCCTTAATAACTATAGTAAATAACAGCAAAATGGACTACACCCCAAATAATGACCTCAGAAAACTGCCTCACCCCTTCTGCCTCGTGAAATTATACCCAGAAGACCATCTACAAACCAGAGAATGGGCCTCAGACACTGTGCTTCTGGGTACCTTGGCCTCCACAAATTCCTGCTAAGTGGAAGACACCAGTTTTATATATATATATTTCAACCCAGACTAAGACAAGAGAAAACCCCAGTGTCCTCATTGTCCTCATCCACCCATCTCCACAAGCAAGACAGAGGCAGAAACACTGCAAAGTTTAAGCCACACCTACTACACAAGCAAGCCCCTGACCACAGAGCAATGGAGAGGGAACAAGGACAAGGAAGGGTGGCATTTCTACACTAGGGCTATGTGGTTCAAAGACAGCCATCCAGACTGCTCATTCCTCCTTCATACAGGGGATGGGAAACTGGAAGGGCCAAGGGTTTCAGGAAAGTCAGGGCCATAAGCACCTTCTTTTCTGTGCACTAAGGTATAGAGGTACATGGAGCAAAGAGGCATCTTTCTCACTCTCTCCCTGTAAATGCTAGATGAGGTTTAAATTGAGAAGGCCCCATTCTAGCAGCCTTCAGCCCTGCTCCCAGGAAGCGACCACCACTTCTTATTAATTGATTCATACAACACATTTCTACTGGGCATTTCCCATATACCTGACATCATCTCAACATACATTGAAGGAAACTATAATGGGGAAAAGATGTGGGCCATGATGCTCACATGCTAGACGTCTTCCAGAAATGGTCTACGCACATTCAAATACGCAGCTCTTTTTACTTGCCTAGTAAAAGCAGAGTGAGCCGGAGCTTCTGCTTGATGGCCTTTGGTGCATTTTATAGGCCAGCAACTGAGTAAATGGAGATCCTTGGCTATCTTAGATCTTGTGCTTCTGACTTAACAAACACACCACCGAGTCAACGCCAAGTCCAGTCTCCTGCCCTTTGGAAAACAGCAGTTTAATATCGGGAGTCTTACAGAACGACTCGGAGAGCTTATTTTAGAGTTTCTAGCATTTTGAAGGGCCATAAACTTGTTTCAACAGTGTTGACACGGCCCAAAATATTTCTGGAACTCTTCTGAGATTGCCTTTGGAGTCAATTTATGTATGGCACCGTCCCCTGACAGCCGTGTATGTACTTATGACCGCAGATAATACTAGCCGTGGCAAGGAAATTCCTTTCTCAGATGAGAAGTGTGAGTCTTCTAGGCTCAGAGGAAGCTGCTGGGACCCCTGCTGCTGGGTCCTCAAGTGGCCATTGCCAATGCGTTGGCCAGATGACTCTGTCATCCTTTTAGCCAGATGCAAGTCACAGAGGTCAGACCACTATAAAAAGCTGTTCTGAGTAGTCACTGGGAAAAATTAGGTCAATGCTTTTCACAGATTTTTCTCTCTTTTTTTCCCCTTTATCCTTTCTTTCCTTCTTAAATTTTCCCTTTTTTTCCTTCGTGTGTGTGTGTGTGTGTGTGTGTGTGTGTGTGTGTGGTGTAGAAACCAGGAGTTAGCTGAAAGTGTCATTCCTCAGGTGCCATTCCTTCTTGCTGTTGTGAGACAGTGTCTCTCAGTGGCCTAGAACTCTCCTATTGTACTAGGAGGATTAGCCAGAGAGCCCCAGAATCTCCTCAACTCTATCTCCCCAGGACTGCGATTACAAGTACAGCCACTGTGGACGGCTCTGATTTTTTGTTTGTCTGTTTTTTACACGAGTTATGACATGCACTTTACCAACTGAGCCATCTCTTCAACCCCCAAATATTTCTAATCAGCACCATTGTTTCATCGAATAAAATTTTACTCTGATGCCTACCGTGCACAACAAAGGAAAACAAAGGAGGCACGGACTGCTGTGAGGAAAAGAGCAAACCCCAGCTGCTCAGTTACTCACACATATATCCTATCCTCTCTGTCTCTCTCTGTCTGTGTGTGTGTCTCTCTCTGTCTCTGTCTCTCTCTCTGTCTCTCTCTCTCTCTCTCTCTCTCTCTCTCTCTCTCTCTCTGTCTCTCTCTCTCTTCCTATCCTCCGTAAGAACCACGGAAGCAGTACTAAAATTGAGCAGAACCGCACAGCCTTCCGGAGCAGCAGCCATCTTGCTCTCCCATAGGCTTATTGCCCACAGCCATCAATCACAGAGCGCTCCCCCAAACCAGGGAAGAAGTGTCTGACTACTGGGATTGGAGCATGGTCACTGAAGGTCTTGGCTTTATAGAAGCCTACCACAGTCAAAAGAAGAGAATGGTCAAAGCCGGTCACCACACAGGCCCGGCGTCTGCAAGGACTCTTCCCGGCAAGCTGAAATCAAGAGCAGCCTGGGCTTAAGAAGACTTGGTGGGAGCAGAGGGACTGCTCTCAGCCTCAGGACGTGAGGAACAAGAACTCGTGACAGAGAAGGTGACAGGCACTCAGGACTCAGTTTGTTCCCTTCCTCGGCAGCAAAGAAACCAGGGTTCGGCTCCCAGCACCCGCTTCGGGTGGCGCACAACCATCTCAACTCCAGCTGGCACCCTTGCCCCTTGCCTGGCCTCCTCAAGTACTGGCACTTATGCACGCATGCAAACACATACACATAATTAAGAAAATCTTTAAAACTAGCCAAGTAAACATGTACACTGAGAAAGTGTTCATGGGAAGTATACCCAGGGCAGGTAGAGCAGCCCAGAAATGAGTCGTGCAGGGCCCAGGCTCCATCATCCGCCTCCCCTTGGCACTGGCAGAGTAAATGGCAAGCACTTAGTTGCCCTCAATTTGCAGCTTGGGAGCAGGTGTTTGAAACGCTTTCAATGTGTTAATTCAGCTAACGTTTTCCACAGAGTTTTGGAATAGGTTCTTCTATCTTTTTTTCTTCTTTAAAGAAGAGAAACTGGGGTTCAGCAAGGATTAGGAGTTTGGAAAATTGGCATAACTTACTAACACATGGCCTTGCTAGGATCTGAACCCAGTTGCGTGGATTTCAGGGATCTTACGTGTGTTTCTGTGCAGTATGCATAGGGGTGTGTGTGTGTGTGTGTGTGCAGGTGTACTGGCCCATGTGAGCATTCATGGAAAGCCAGAGATTGATGTCGACATGTCCTTCTCAATCATTTCTCTAACTTATTTTTTGAGACAGGCTCTCTCCCTGAGCCTACAACTCTGTTTTGGCTTCACTGCCTGGCCAGCATGGCCCCAGGATAGGCCCATTTCCATCTCTGTGGAATTAGACAAACACACGCTCCCTTACTCAGTTTTCATGTACATTCGGGGATCTGAACTCAGGTCCCTGGAGTTGTGCAGCAAGCACTCTACCCCTTGATCCACCTTCTCAACACCTCAGGAAACCAACTCTTAGCCAGAACTTCCTGGAATTAGACTTATTTCCATAAAAACTCAAATGGAAGGACTTCCATCTGTGGGCAACTGAGCTTTGTGGGGGTCTCCGCTATAAACAGTGCAGGGTCTAGGGAACACGCAGGGGGAGAGACCAGGCAGTCTGCTAAACAGTAACAGAGCTGAGAGCTACTAGGGAAAGGGCTGCCCGCAAGGAGGAGGGCTGGAGTCTTGGAGCTGAGTCTACCAGCTTGTTGTTCTTCCAGATCCACCAATCAGATCAAACTATGCCTACATGAGAGGGATGGGAGAAAAGATAAAGAGGATGGAGGATCACTCCCTCTAAACACAGACACCCAGGAGACGAGGGCGAGTCAGAGCAGCGGAAGGAGCCAATAGAAATCCAGCATGGTACACAGACGCATGATAGCACAGCAAAGAGGTTGATTTGTTACCATCTAAAGCCAAGAGGCAGCTGAGATGGAGGAGGTAGGCCAAAGAAAAAGGTAAGGTTTGGAAGAGTCAGCTCTGCGAAGCGGCTGTCACCACCTTTCTGGGCCGGGCCCTTGACCATCTGCTTACCCGTGCGTGACAAAGCCCCGGGGTGATCAGCAGGCAGAAGGAAGATTTATTCAGGCTTACGGTTGCAGCATCTGGTCATTTGTGGGAGTTGCCGTGGGCTTGTCAAGGGGCACACATCACGGCGCAAGTGTTTGAAAAGGCAGCTCGCTGTACAGAAGCCAGACATCAAAGAGCAATCGGGGGCCAAAGTCCTTCTTTCCAATTCAAAAGCTTGCCCGCCAATTAATTCATTTCCTCCAACTAGTCCCATCTCTTTTTAAAAATGTTTTCACTATATTTTGATGTACTTACTTGGTGTGCTTGTATGCGGGAGGAACGTGTAAACCATCGCACTGGGTGGAGGTCAGAGGAAAATCTGTGGAAGTCGGTTCTTTCCTTCTACTGTGTGAGTCTCGGAGATCAAACTCAGGCCACCAGGCTTGAATACAGTTGCCTACCCTCTGAGCCACCTCACTCGCCCCTCCTCACCTCTAACAGTTACCTCCTCTTCCATTCAGGATCATGGCCTGAGGATGCCCTTTGACCTGCGTGCATTAGGAGAATATTTCAGACCCAGACTGGCCTCCGTCTAATCGCTGCTGTACCAGTTTTTCAAGTCTAGACTGTGCCACTTTCACAGATGGAGAGACTGAGGCCTGTGCCCAGAAAGTGCTGCCGTTTGTCGGAGTCCTAGCTCTCCTCTCCCTGCCGTGGAGCCTAAGTTCTTAGCAAAGAAGAAAAGAAACTTACTGAGCAATGAATGACGCCCTTCGACCCTTCAAATTCCCTACATATGTATAATGAAGTTCTTAATAAAATATTTAATGATAGTTCTCTCTGAAGTACTGTCATTCCTCACGCGTGATTATATTTGAAATGAGGGTACATGGTTTTAGAACAAGACAGAATAGTTGGAGCTGGGCACCCCCGGATTCGTGGTTGTCATCACTGTGCAGGTCCCCAGTTCCCAAAGCAAGCCTCTTCAGGAAAATGCTCTCCGACACTCAGCTATATTAAGTAGCCTCCAGACTAATTCTGGGGTCCCAGGAGTGAGCTGATTCTATCTGACTTCATCACTATTTGGTGAGAAAGCTGGGGAGACACCCAGCCCATGTCCAGGCTTTTGCAGTGGCCTCCAGACTTCCAACTGAAAGTCTCTTTGGGAACTCAGTGTTGAAATCCCCCAGATAGCAAATATCTCTTCCAGAAGAAAAAAAAAATCTCTTCTTAAAACTCAGCTCAGGGTGTCTCTCTTCAGTTGCGGCAAAGTGAGCACCAGAGTTCCCAGCCCTGCTCGCCACAGCTGGCTGATAGATAATTGAAATGTCCCCTTTAATCCTCACTTGTTCCCCACACAAAGAGTCAGGGGGGTTCCATCATATTATAATAAATATTTAATATGAGGAGAGAGGGACAGTGCTTACCAGGCTCGGTATTCTGTGAGCGGTCGGGAGCATGGAAGTTGAGACAGACTCCCATCTGTGCTTAGGACACAGGTCCCCATATCTTCAGTGTCTCTACAGCTGTGGGGAAGGGGAAAGGATACCAAGACAAATCAAGGCAAATGAGAGTGAGCCTCATGTCTCAGGCGCAAGCTTGCTACACACATCTCTGTACTTGAAGTGGCCTAGAAAACACTCAGTTCTCAAGGGAAGAAAAGTATCCTGCTGGATAGGCCAGGCTTCATGCTTGGCTTGTGATTGCTCACTGGAGAGATGACTCAGTGGGTAGAGGGCAGGCCTCCTCCTTACAGAGGAGCTGTATCTGACCCCTAGCACTCATGTAAAATACCAGTTGTGGTACATGCTTGCAATTCCAGCACTGGGGAGGCAAAGGCAGGAGGGTTCCTGCCTTCCTTAGCTGACCAGTCTAGTTGAATCCGTGAGTTCCAAGCCAGTAAAAGACCTTGCCTCAAAAAGATGTACAACATTTGTGAGGATGGTACCCAAGGTTATCCTCTGGCCTACACACACACACACACACACACACAGGCATACACACACATATACAAGCATGCACACACACATACACAACCATGCACACACACATATACAACCATGCACACACACACACATGACCTTGCATATATACACAATTTTAAAAAGTCTTTCTAGGAAAACAAGAGAATTCCCATCTGTGTGAGGAGGAGAACCATCTACTGTCTCCAAAAGCCTCAAAACCAAAGGTTTTTGGCGAGAAATACACGAGATCAGAAATGTATCCCTCAACCCTTGAGATCAACTTGCAGTTAGCCTAGACCCCAAGTTCCTGTCCCAAGGGCCCTGGCTTTGCTTCCAGAGCCTGCTCTGGCCTCTCCTCAACAATTCCATTAGCCAAGAGGAGATAATAAACTAGCCTATGGGCAGAGCTTAGATCTGCTGCCCAGAGAGTCTGAGCACAGATGCTCTATGTACTTTCCAGCCCTAGCAATAACACGGCCTCAAGAATTTCTGTTTAGATACTGCTTTTTCGATGTGTATTGCTGATTCGTTCACATCAAACCCACCACCGTGGTCACAACACCTCAATCTGAACGAAGCCTACTCAACACATGTGGGGTCAGCAGAGATCTACAGTTGGAAAGCTCAAACAGAACTAAGGCACTGCCTGGGGGTGGGGAAGGGGACAATGACACAGTGAGCAGCAAAATCTCCATCAAAAACAGAACAAAATGTGGCACTACATAGGTCATATAAAGGACACTTGTTTACTGAAGACAGACTGTCACCGTGATGGCTAAAATTGGTTGACAGCTTGACAGGTCTGGAATCACCTAGGCATACCTGTGAAAGATTTTATTGACTTAGGTTATATTTTAGGCGTGCCCTATAACCTATGTTGGGTTAATAAGGACTTGGTGATAAAAGTCCAATCCTCAGCGCTCACATGAGCATCCAGATGCAGTGGTATACATCTGTAACCCCAGCACTCCAGTGGCAACATGGGAGGTGAAGCCAGGAGAATCATTTGGAAGCTTTGGGGACAGCTAGCCTGGAGTATCCAGCATCTTGGCAGAAACAGAGAGATCCTGCCTCAAAAGGAGGAAGGTGGGAAGTGACTCCTAAAAGCTGCCCTCTGACTTCCAGTGCACACCATGGCACACATGCACATACTCTTAATAATAATAGTAATAATAATAATAATAATAATAATAATAACTTTTAGAAGGAAAAAGTTACCTGATCATCATCTTTCATGGCTCTTTGCTTTTGACCATGGACACAATGTGACCAGCCAACCTCAAGATCTCTGTTACTATGCCTTCCCCATCATGATGGACTGTATCTTTGAACTGTGAGCCAAAATAAGTCCCTTCTCCATTAAGTTGCTTTGGTCAAGGAATTTTATCACAGCATCAGACAAGGAACTGATGCAGAAAATACAAGACAAGTAGTTAATGCTCTACTTGTGCCTCTGAGGGGAGCTAGTCATGCTACCCCACCCTTCCTTACTTTCAGTCTGGAGTTCATTTTCGCATATTGCTGGAAGGTTAAAGCCCTGTTTCCTTTTTTGCTAAACATCTGATTATTCCAGCAATTTTAGCCAATAACTTCCTTGTCCCAGCTTCTATAAATTCCCACGGAGCAAATGAGGTAGGCGTTCAGTTTTCAGAACTCCTGTAGATGCCTTTTCCATCACCCACAGAGATCCTTAAATTAAATCTATCTCGACGTCACCATAAATACCAAATGAAGGAGCTTCATTCATTTCCCATTTCTGATGATGCTCACTTGACTCATCCATCTACGCTCAACAGATAAACAGATTCAGTGCATTCCAAATATAAAATAGCTTCTTGTCACATGAAATTTCATGAGTTTTTCCTTCGTGGGGGGACGGGTATACATATGTGTGAAAGGATGCTTCCAACCCACATCCGTGGTAATGGACTCTTATCCATCTAGAACCATAATCCTAAAATAAACCTTTCTTTGTATAAGTTGCCTTGGCTATGGTATTTTATTACAGCCATATAAAGCTAACTGGTACATGGATCCTAAAGTCCCCAAATCCCTTGGTGTGTCGCTGTTCCACCCTACAAGTGCCTGGGTCTGAAGTCTGCTTTCTCCAGAACCAGGCTGCTATGCTCTAAGACCCCACAAGCTCCAGCTGCCCACGAGTCAAACTTTTTCCAAACTTCCATATGTCCCCTGGCCTCAGAGTGTTGCAAACAAAGGCAAAGTTAAGAGGAAGCATGGCCTCTTCAACAGCTTCCAAAACAATTGCACACTCCTTTATCGGCAGGAGAGTCCCGGCTAAGGGGCTTTCCAGACTGGGCATGCTCCATGCCAAGCAGCCCTAGGGGTTTCTCTGAGAAGAAGTCAGACAGGAGGTGGAGAGGAAATGGAGGAAGGTGATTTCCGGCTGCTTTTTTCAAAGCTGTCTGCAAAGTCAAGCAAACTGCTGTTGTAAGTTAAATTTCATTTGGAGATATTCCCTAAGAAAGGTTAGACTTGAAGGGGGAAAGGGAACTAAGTCAGGGGTGAGGATGAAGTGGGAGGAAAAGGATTAATTTGCACCCACATTGGATTTCGGAGGGGTGGAATGAATTAGGAGATCTACCATCCATGTGGCTTGATCCTAGCACCCTGAGTAAAGGTGAGAGGCAGTAAAGAAAGGACAGACAGACAGACAGAATAGCTGGGGTAAGTGGCGGATGTGAGCACTCTGGATGGAGTGGTAACAACAATGTAACAGTCTGGAACCTTGGAGCATTTATTATGTATGGGGTGGGGGTAGCTGGTCCTGCTAGGAGAGATAAGGAGCTGCTGTGGGAGAGCTGTCTTAGACTGTGTACATCCCCAGGAGGAAGCTGTACTCTCTAGTTTCTGTGCACACTGGTCAGTCATTTGTAAACACTCAGACCTGGACCAAAGGAAGGTTTTGCCTTCCTAAGCCTGACCTGAAGGAAAGAAAGGCTTTTACTATTTCTCATGGATCTGATGCCTTGGTCTTTGACATGACCAACTCATGTGAAACCATACACGTTCCATCCAAGTTTCTCTCTCTTCCCTACATCAGTGGTTCTCCACCTTCCTAACGCTGCAACCCTTTTATACAGCTAGTTCCTCATGTTGCGGTGACCCCAACCATAAAGCTAATCCATTGCTACTTCTTGACTGTAATGTTGCTGCTGTTATGAACTGTAATGTAAATATCTGATATGCAACCCCCAAAGGGGTCACAACCCACAGGTTGAGAACCACTGCCCTACAGGGCTCTCTCAGCTAGGGAAATCAATACTTCTCTCATAAAGAGACACTGAAAAAAGTCACAATTACTTAAGACTTGCAGTGATATAAACTGTATTCCTCCAAGTCTTTGGGCCATGTGTGAGCATGCCTTATTTTATTGCTTCCAATAGGAAAAGACATTAAAACCCCAATCTCAATCATTGTCTTCCTCTTGACCCCTGTGTCAAAGCCACTTCTAGACTATATTTTAATGACACAAACTCCATGTGCCAATTTTAAGAAGCATCCTCCAGGACTGGTGAAATAGCTCAGTGGGCAAGGGCACTTGCTGCACCAACAGACAATCTGAGTTCTATCTCAGGACCACAGCGAGAGGAGAGAACTCGCTCCTGACACTTGACCTCTGCCTCCATGTACACAGCGGAAACAGGAAGCGTCTGTGGGGTGGCTTTTAGTGTCCTTATCACAGCTATACCCTCATGGGTTAGACTCTTCGCCATGTGATAAAGACCTGAAAATGTAAATTAAAGAAAAGAAAGACTTTTTAGGGTTCATGGCTCCAGCCCACCATCAGCTGGATCTGTTGCTTCCGGCCTGAGGTGAGATAGAATAGCCTGGCGGTGGGAGCGTGTGGCAGAGGCTGCTTGCTTCATGGCAGCCAAGAGGCAGAAAGAATAGCAGGATAGAGTGAGGACCAGAACCCACCCTTTAAAGACATGCACGCACCCAGTCACACTCTTCCTCCAGTTAGATCACTTTTCACAGTTTGCCACCTACCAAGAGTCTGTATAAACATTTTAGCCATCGGCGGATTAAAATGCAAGTTACATGAGTACCCTTGTGATGTAATCATTCTTAAAAAGCCCTCACAGGCACTCCCAGAAGTGTGCCTTACAAATCTCATAGGCATTCCTTAATCCAATCAAGTTGACATTCAAGATAAACCATCGGGCCACTTAAACCTACACTTCCAGAGCACCATCTGTCCGCCGGGTTAAGGAGCGGGATTAAAGGGGAATAAAGAGACAGTGATGAATGCCACAGGGCTCTTTAGTTGAGCCACATCCGGTCGAGCCCTTGATTCGGATTTCTCTTCAGTTTGGAACCAACTCTGCCTGCTTCTCTGGGGAGAGGGCATACAGATAAGCCGTTTGCCAGACTGCCAAGGCTCAAGCCCTCATCTCTCGTGGCACCTGCTCTTTCTTTAGGAACATCGTTCCACCACTAGTGCCTCTTCTCTTCTGATGGAAATTTGCCAAGCACCAAAGCTTTCAGTCACTTGCTGGTGGGGACTAGAGGAACTCTGGAGCACACGCTGCAGACCCCTGGGTAGGTACCTCTTACATCCAGCAGTGTGGGTATCAACAGTGCTTCCGGGGGAAGGGGAAGGTCAGCATCTAGAAACCTCACCTCCTATTTGGTCCACAGATGTCCCTGCTGGATCTCTCAGCCATTTAAATAGGAAGGACAAACCCAAGCAAGTGATAAATAATTGCAGGCGAGGACTGGCCCCAAGTGCTCCCTGATCTTCGTGAGGTCAATCATGTTCCTTGCTCCTTGACGCTCTGCGGTGGTTTCTCCGTGTTCTCTACATGCAGTCCTGAGGGGTTCAGCTCTCCCACCCACACAACTGAGCTTAGGTTTCGGCTCTCTGAGAAGGGCTAAACCAGCATCTCTCCTGACAAAGGGTGATTTATGCACAATGTCCTTACATTCAGGGCTGAAGGAGGGAACAAACGCAAGGCTCAAGTCAGCCTCCAGTGTCTCCAGGACAAATCCAGCAGCCCCACCCTGGGTCACTTTTGGATTTGCCCAACCTTATGCAAGTATGTCCAAAAATGATAAAGACGAAACCTCAGGCAATTAGAAATATGCTAATGTAACTGCTGTTTGCTTAACCAATCACATTTGACCTAACTGGGAAACTCCCCTTAACTGTGCTTAAAAGAAGCCTTCATGCTTCTCTTGAGGTTGTCGCCATTTTGTACAGGCGAATGGCCCCCCACATATGTTGGTATAATAAATGCTCTTTGTTCTTCCATACTATTTGAGTCTGGGGTCTTCCGTCAGCTTTTACCTGAACCCTACAATCCGATCCTTATCAAGCCTCCGTCTGGATCCCCTCTGCCTTCTTCAACCTCTGCCCCTGCTTCTTGAACTGTGCCTCCTACCTGCCAGGAAATCCCCATCTCCCCAGCCTCTCTCTGCTCATCTCAGGTCTCATCTGAAACATCATCAGCCCCTCCCAGATGTCAAGACTAGGCCAGCCCTTCTGTGCGGGCACTCTGACAGCATCCCCCACTATCCCCCACTGTCCCTGCAGCACTTACAAGATCCTAAGGAAAGAAGTGATGCGCACGTCCCTTCTCTAAAACAGCACAGCATTTACGTATTAGTTATGCTCATTTTCTCACATACATCAGATGGGCCCTGCATTACTTACAACACCAAGCACGACGCGATGTAACATAAATCACTTATGTGCTACTGTTGAAAGCCCAGCAACAAGAAAAAGCTCTATACATGTTCAGGACTGATACATGCTTCCCCACTTGTTTAGTGTGTGTGCATGCATGCATGTGATGAGCTTGTGGGGGGGGTGTACTCACCCATGTGTATGCCTGCAGAGACCAGAAGTGTATGTTGAGTGTTTTCCCCCATCACTCTCTACCTTATGTGTTAAGACAGGGTCTCCCACTGAACCTGGAGTTCACCATTTTGGCTAGGTTGGCTTGCTACCAAGCCCCTGTGATTTAAGGGTGCTGCCCTACCAGCCCTGCAGTTATGGACATATGCCAAAGCATCTGCCTTTTGCATAGGTACTGGGGATTTGAACTTGGATCCTTATGCTTGTGTAGCAAGCACTTTACCCGCCGAGCCTCCTCCCCAGCCCTTCTCCAAATACATCTGATCCACAGTTGGTCAGAACCACGTATAGGACCCATAGATCTTGAGGGCTGGCAAGATTTAGCTAACATGTCTAGACGGAGCATGAACTTCATTTGGCCCATTGGAAACCATGTCTGTTAGGATTTCTGCTTGTCTTCTCCTCTAATACAGTGACGAGTGCCTAGCAAGAGCTCAAAACTATCTATTGGTTGTGTAAATAAGTTGAGAGGGATCAAATACTAACAAAAGAACTCACAATTTCCTGCCCACCCTGGCTTTGCATTTTTTTATCCTTGCAAATGTCAGTCCCATTCTTCCTACGGGACTTAACAACACTCTTCTGCCACGCCTAGCCAGGGCTCACACTAACAAACACTGAGTACAATCAAACAAGCCTCATTACTTCAGGTCCTCATTGTCATTCAGGTACTGTAGTTTCTGTCCCTCCCTCCCCACAAATCAAGCTCTCCCTCTCTTCCCGGGAGCTGTCAGCCTCAACCCTTGAAATGCCATTTTTTTCCTAGAAAACTCTGCTCTTAAAAGAAAAATGAAAGCTATTAAACACTCTATGCTGGCCCATCTTTTCCTCTGCATAATCAATGTGTTAGAACTAATCTTCCTTGATGTACGCTGGAGCTTGGTCTCCGTTATGACCACACTGCGTGGTCTTGTGTACAATCTAAGCACACCCAAACTGGGGGTAGCACTTCTGACATTACACATCACAGTTCTGACTCCCTGGTTATCTATGGTGAGGAGAGAGGATGAGGCAGTATCAAGATATAACTAAGGATAGAGAGTTAAACTTGGATTCCTATTCTGGGAGTCTTGTTTACCAACTATAAGACCCCTGAGTTAGAGACCCTGATCAGCCTGACTGCCAGCTCCACAGAGCCTCACATCATCTGAGAGAAGAGCCCAACTGAGGAGTTGTCCAGATCAAATTGGCCTGTGGGCATGTCTGTGAGAGATTATATTGATTGCCAGCTGATGTAGGAAAGTCCGGTCTACCATGGACGGTGCCACCCCTAAGCAGGTGGTCCTGAAGTGTTTGAGAAAGGGAGCTGAGGATGAGAGAGCCCAAGAGTCAGCCAGAGAGCAGCATCCTCTGTGGTTCCTGCTATATCCATCAGCTGTGAAGTGAGCACCTTTGTTGAATGTAATAGCATATGGAACAGCAAGTGGAGAGGCCTTCAGTTCCTGCTTTGATTTTCTGTCCTGATGTCCCTCTATGGGGGTGGGGCAGGCACAAGACTATAACATTTTAAGGTGGACAAAGTCTTTCCTTCCCTCCCCTCTGTTGCTCTTGGTCAATTTTTTGTTGTTGTTATTTTCTTTTTTAGCAAAGGACTCTCCGATTCTACGATTCTTTGTACATACTTCAGTGACGAATTTGCTTATCTGGAAACAAAATGCACCTGTGCATTTTGTAAATTAATTCACTAACTCTGGAACATTCCTGCACTGCCTTCTGCAAGAACCTCAACACATTTGTGCTAGCTTTTAGTCAGGGCCTGGTGTGAAGTCACCTTGATGAGATTCCCAATCAGCTGCAGAAGCAAACCTCGGGGTATGTTCTTAGGTGGATAGGAAAAGTGTCCCTCAAATAGAAGGTACAAGATGTTTATTCTTCATCCAGATATCATTAAGAAAGCTTTTCTGGAGAGGTTGTGATTTAATTAATAACACAAAAGATGAGGTAACCAAAGAGAAAAAAAATTCTAAAGTAAGACACGGGAGAGAAGCTTACCATGTACAGTGGCGGGGTGTTGACCATTCAACAGGAGTATTGGCTCAGGTGGGGGAAAAAGAAGAAGTAGGGTCTGAAGCTTGAAATGTGGCTGAGGTCAGATTGTGAGGGACAGACACACACACACAAAAGCACACATGCACACACACGCGTGCGCATACACACACACACACACACACACACAAAGAACAGGCTAAAAAGTCTGCGATGATTCTTAGAGGCTGTATGTCAGATGTGGAGCCTGCCCAGAGGTTTGCTTCTGCAGGCAGTTCTAAGTCTCATCAAGATGGCTTCACACAAGACCCTGACGAAAACCAGTGCAAACATGTTGAAGTGCTGGAGAATGCAGTGCGTGAGTTTTCCAGAGTTAGCAAATGGAGAGCTGCTTTCCAAATACTTGGGGAAAACTAAATAAATGTGTGCTAGGGTTTGCCTGTGAAGTGTCACCCACGGGCTCATGGCTTTTCACAGTTGATCCCCAACTGGTGGTTCTGCTTGGGGAGGTTATAGGACCTCACTGGAAGAGGAGGTCTTGCGTGAGTTCTAATTGGTCTTAATAATAAATACCCAAAGCCAGATATCGGGGTAAATGTGGAAAGATCAAAGAGACAAAAGAGCAAGACACAACCAATTCTTACCTTGCTAACTCCTCAGCTGAAAAAGGGTTGCACTCCTGTCTCCTCCTGCCTTATATTCCTCTCTCTGCCCAGGCATAACACTTCCTGTCTGTCTGTATAGACCTCCAGACCTCTATGGTTAACTAGTGACTAGTTCTGCCCTCTGATCTTCAGGCAAGCTTTATTTGTTAGAGCACAAACAAAATATCACCACAAGGAGGATCATGGGAGGAGGTGTTTTCGGGGTACAGCCTGTCCGGCTTTTAGTCTTGTCTCCACTTCCCGATCCACCAAGACATAAGGAGTCTCTGTCGCCTGTGTCTACCACTACACACCCAACCTCCTCAAGATGTACTGAATTGGCCAAAGTAAGTTCTCCTCCATCGAGTTGCTTTTCTTTGCTATTTCATCACAAGGATGAGAAGGATAAATCAAACACTGAGTAGAGAGGGCTCATGGGTATTTCCCCCTCAGAGATGTGTGCGCTCAGCACTCCAGAATAAGACCATATTTAGAAGAAGAGGGAGTTGTTGGCCAGGGTGCATTTTATGGGGAGCTGTTTAACCCATCTCTGACACGGACCTCCTGAATTATACACCCTCTGCAGACGCTCACACCTTGATCTCGGCCACCAGGTCTCTGAAACCCTGGCAGTACACATGCCCATTGATTCAGGCTTCTCTCACAGAAGACTTAGGGAACTAACATATTGGGGCGTGGAGGTAGATTATTTAGGGCAGTGAGTCTAGAGATGCAGCAGGGAATTCATTGTGGGATGTTTTGACAATCCAAGTCATTTCTCCCCTCCCATTGGTTCTGTGTATTCTGTGAGTTCTACTTTATCCAGCAAGGAGTGTAGCATTTCCCTGTGTTGATCTTCTTATAAGCTCCATGTACATCAGAGGTTCTCAAGTTGTGGGTTGAGACCCCTTTGAGGGTCAAATGGCCTTTTCACAGGCTTCAGGCCATCTGAAAACACAGATATTTACATTACAATTCCCAACAGTAGCAAAATTACAGTTAGGAAGTAGAAATGAAATAACTATAGAGTTGAGGGGGTCACCACAACACAAGGAACTGTATTAAAGGGTCACAATATGAGGAAGACTGAGAACCCCTGGTCTACATTATCTAGTTGCTATTATTGCTTCAACATCCCCATCACAACTTACCTTGAAGTTTAATTTCCATTGTCAAGTATTAAGACGAGAAACCCTGCACTCCGTGGGACATATTTATCATCCACCCCTTTCCTCGCTCAAGGAAAATCACAGGAGAAGAGGTGGAACAAAACTGTAAGAGCGAAGGGCTAGGAGTGAGGCTGCCTTCTAGCCAACACGTGGCCATAGCACTCACAGCTCAGAACACCTGTGGCTGCCTGCAGACGGCCTAGCCCATCAGCTTGGATGGGGAGGGGTTCACTAGGCCTCACTCCTAGCTGAGGAGGTGACAACCCTCTGGGGAAGGAAGTCCCTTTGCTCAAGGCTGGTGAGTTGCTCATGCCCAAGGAAAGGACACCTCACCCATGTTCTTGCAAACAATCCTTATTAAACTCTTTGAGTCATAAACACGAAAACAGGGATAGGAGCATGTGTTGGGACAAAGAAGGGTTTGGGGGGGGGGGTGCGACAGAGAATGGGGAGAGAATACGGTCCAAAGTACACACTGTATACCTGCATATTCTCTTCACCTATAGAAATTCTTAAAGAATAGATAAAAGGTTACTTAAGAAAAGAAGTGAGCCCTTTAGAGGTAACAAGGTCATGAGACAGAGCCTTATTAATAAGTCAACCCTCCCTAGGTTGGTGGGTTAATGAGTTAATGCACTGTCTGGAGGGTTCACCATAACAAAAGTCAACTTGATTCTGTTGCTTGGTTTTTTTTTAATTTATTTATTTATTAAAGATTTCTGCCTCCTCCCCGCCACCGCCTCCCATTTCCCTCCCCCTCCCCCAATCAAGTCCCCCTCCCTCATCAGCCCAAAGAGCAATCAGGGTTCCCTGCCCTGTGGGAAGTCCAAGGACCACCCACCTCCATCCAGGTCTAGTAAGGTGAGCATCCAAACTGCCTAGGCTCCCACAAAGCCAGTACGTGCAGTAGGATCAAAAACCCATTGCCATTGTTCTTGAGTTCTCAGTAGTCCTCATTATCTGCTATGTTCAGCAAGTCCGGTTTTATCCCATGCTTTTTCAGACCCGGGCCAGGAAGAATGGATGAAGAAAGTATGGAATATATACATATTAGAGTACTACTCAGCAGTAAAAAACAATGACTTCATGAATTTTGCATACAAATGGATGGAAATAGAAAACACTATCCTGAGTGAGGTAAGCCAGACCCAAAAAGAGGAACATGGGATGTACTCACTCATATTTGGTTTCTAGCCATAAAGGACATTGAGCCTATAATTCATGATCCTAGACAAGCTAAATAAGAAGGTGAACCCAAAGAAAAACATATAGGCACTCTCCTGAATATTAACCTTCATCAGGCGATGAAAGGAGACAGAGACAGAGACCCACATTGGAGCACCGGACAGAAATCTCAAGGTCCAAATCAGGAGCAGATGGAGAGAGAGCACGAGCAAGGAACTCAGGACCACGAGGGGTGCACCCACACACCGAGACAATGGGAATGTTCTATCTGTTGCTTGTTTTTACCCCTGATCCCTTATGGCGCCAGCAAAAAAAGCCACCACCAGGGGGCAGCCTCTTGACCTTGATCTCCCAGCCTGCTGAACTAGGAGCTGACTAAACCTTTATTAGAAGTCACCAATATATGTGAATTACACTGTATGGAATTTTAGTTAATATGTACCATAAAATGTAGAAATTCTTAAAATTATGTTATAGACAAACCAAATAATAAATTGATGAGCTTCAAAAAAATCAAAAAAAAAAAAAAAAGAAGTCACCCAGTCTCTGGTATCTGGATACAACAACAGAAATATGGGCTACGATGAATATTACTGGTTGCAGGAAAAAAAATTAAATGGGTCTGAATTTTAGGCATCATGAATTCTAAATCCCAGTGGAAAAGTTTAAACATTAAAAAAATGTAATTCAGCATTTGTAATTGTTGTATCTAATCAAATTTAATGAGGCTCCTTTCTTCTTGAATGAGTCCTTAAGGGCCTGCCCTAAACACTGGGTATTTTGTTTCCTCCTATTTTTTTGTTGCTTGGCCTCTTGATCATTCTGGAAGAATTGACGGGGCTCCTGGTGAGCTTAGAATTCCAGGTTTAGTCCTGTGCCTGCCCCACCCCTATTGAGGGACATCAGGACAGGAACTCAGAGCAGGAATTGAAGGCCTCTCCACTTGCTGTTCCATATGCTATTACATTCAATCAAGGTCCTCATTTCACAGCTGATAGGCACAACAGGAACCACAGAGGATGCTGCTCTCTGGCTGACTCTTGGGCTCTCTCATCCTCAGCTCCCTTTCTCAAACACTCCAGAACCACCTGCCTAGGGATGGCACTGCCCGTGGTAGGCTGGAATCTCCTACATCAGCTGGCAATCAATATAATCTCTCACAGACATGCCCACAGGCCAATTTGATCTGGACAACTCCTCAGTTGGGCTCTTCTCTCAGATGATGTAAGCTGGGTCTCTAACTCAGGAGTCCTATGTCCTTTTGCCAAATTCCATGCCACATGCCACAAAGCATCCCAAGCTAGGTGGTACGAAATAGTCACAGACCAACTTCTTAGCTTGCAGAAGGGAATCAATCAGATTCCATATTCACTTTTAGACAGCCCAAAGCTCCAGGCCACCCCACACCCCAAATATGATCCTGATAGATAGGCAAGCAAAGAAAACTTCTAGAACTAAACAAGCAGCAACCTCCTGATCCCCCACCACCTAGTTCTCTTACAATGAGGAGCCTGGTCCGGAAGCTCACACACAGCATACACCTGAACGGGTCCAGACTCGCCGTCAACCTCAGAAGAACAACACCACAAATGTACAGAAACCTCGAGTGGTTGGTTTGGTCTGTACTGTTGATATGATGGCTGTGTCCAGGCTCAGATGGTTTAGTCTGGCCGCTCGCTCGAGATCGCAGTTGTGAGCTGATCATTTACTGCAGGTCCAAGGACACTCGATAGACATTAATTGAGCTCAGCCCGTGCTAGATGAAGCGAAATGCAGCTGACAAGGTTTTTTTTTTTTTTATTTGAAGGAACAGAAGCCACACCTTGTTAACCTGAAAAATATTAAGAGTCCATCAGCAAGCGCAGAAAACTGGCAACCGAGTGAAGGGTGGCAGTAGGGTCTGCCAAAAGACCTGGGAAGGAGCACAGTTGAAGCCATGCCCTGCCCATCAAATGAGGACACCATTTCTAAACCTGAGCTCTCTGCAGCCAGCCCAGCAACTAAACAACCATCACCCTGGGCAGTGTGCTGGCTCACTCTGCAAATTCAGTGTTCCAGGATGACTAAGCTTAGGTAGTGACCACATCTATCTGCAGGCTTGACGACACAGAGGCTGGGCCCTGAGTCTTTCCCTTCCCCAGCGAGGGTTCGTCCTCTGCCAAAGCTCATATAATGGAGTTTTCCCCCAAAATAAAGGGGGAATCAATTCAGTTACTGAGTAGTAAATACAACAAATAGTCACTATAAAGAGAAATGTATTAAAAGCGTGATGTGAATCCTTCTCTAAAGCAATTTAGCTCAAGCACACATAACAATGAAAAGAATTGCCAGGTAGGAGAGGAGTCAGTTACTGAGAGCACTTGCTGCTCACCCAGAGGACCTACGTTCCATCAATCGCACCTACATCAGGCAGCTAACAGCACCTGTCACTCCAGCTGGAGGAGGGAGCTGATGTCCTCTTCTGGGCTCTGCTGGTACTGCACACATGCATGCACATACACAGTAGAGCTGTACACATGCATGCACATACATACACAGAAAGACCCCTGGAGCTAGCTGGTCAGCCAGACAAGGCTCTCAGCAAACTCCGAAGGAATAATGCCTGCAGTCGGCCTTGGCTCCGCACAAATGCCCAAACATGGGTGCACATGAACCTGTGTGCATGAGACAGACAGGAAGACAGAACAGAAAGAGAGAGAGAGGGAGAGAGACTATCCTAATAAGTTCCAAATCCTGTCCATAATCCTGGATCTATTCCTTCCTGCTCTGGTGATTTCTCTGTCCTAAGCCACTGCCATGGTCACACACGCACGTCTACAACAGCTCCTGCTTCTTCATATGCCTGGGCTCAGATCTCAGAACATGAGCAACACCAGAGGGCAGGCAGCTGAACTGAGCCTGCAAATGACCAGGTTCTGGGCTGGGAGGGTGGGGAGCTGAGCCACAGAGAAGGTCTCTGGCTTGGCTGGAGCGTGTGCCTGGGCTCTGCAAAATCAATCCAGTGCATTCCAGATTTGGATTATCAGTCCAGGGTCCAGTGCTTTCGATGGTGAAACCTAGAAAGTAAAGTAAATAAATTGAAAGTCAAGGAGTCTAAGCTTTTGTTCAGAAGAAACACACACAAAGGGAGGGAGGGAGGGAGGGAGGGAGGGAGGGAGGGAGGGAGGGAAGAAAAATAAAAGAAAGAAAAGAAATTTGATTTCTTAGTGAAGCAACCCACTCTGACCCCAAATAGAGAGTCTCAGGACAGGAAGTCAGGACCATTCCAGAGTCCTGGAAAGAAAAATATCACTCCCAAATTTTCAATGGGATACTATCCACTCCCATTCCTAAGCTAGCATCCCCAGGACGGGAAGGATGCTGCTGCAGCCTCGGGTCTTCAGTCAGGCTATTTTAAAGAGAATCCAGAACTGTAGCATCGCTAAATTCCCAGATGTAGTCAACAACCGGGAAAGAGACAGTTAAATTAAGTACTAGAGTTTGGTTTTCCCATTTCCGGCCTCCTGGCACTACCTGTGAGAGCTCCTGCTTCGATCAGAAAGCACCCACTTATGAAGCTCATCCCCAGAGCGCCTTTCATGGCCCTGTGGACACGGATGCATTCTGAACCTCATCCTCACAGCTGCATTCATGCCCTGTAGACATGGATGTATTTCTGGTCCTCTGGTCTCCATCCCCACAGCTCTTTTCATAGCCATGTGGCCTGGATGCATTCTGGAACCTGCAGCACAGTTACTGACCTGTGTCTGAGTCCCAGTGCTCTTCCTGGTGGGAGAAGCAGGAAGTAAGAGGGGGAAGTCATTAAGAAGAGGAAGAGCGAACATGGGAGATCAGAATGACCATCCTGCCTTCAAAAGCAGCTCATAAAAAAGGATAAGGCTGTTGCTTTCCAGGAAAATCTTCCCAAATCCCCTGATGCAGAGGGATGCTGTAAAGACCCCCAACGTTTGTCCTCGAAACTTCCTGAGTTCCCTCATGGTGGATTGGTTCCATGGTGATGGCGCCTTACTCAGCACCTCACCATTGAGAGAGTCCAATCTCAGAAATGACCTCACCATCCAAGAGCCTTCTCTGCTGCCTGCAGTCCTCCTTCTGCCTGGGGACATCTGGCAACAATCATTTCACTCATTTGCACTGAATGAATGGTGTCTTATTTCCTCCCTCCGCACAGAGCCTCAAGTATGGCCATTAGAGGCTCTCGTGTGTCATCGGATGTTGTGTTTTGCCAAGAAAGTCTTGTTCCTTGTTTTTAAGCTCCTAGAACAATCCCATTTTAGGGTATCTTCTATCTGGACTGGCCCTGCAACAATTTGCAACATGTGCTTTTTTAAGAGACGATTTATCCTCTTTCCACATTGGGTGCCTCCGGATGGCCTGCTGCAATCGATGTCCTTGTGTTCCTCTCCAATGTCCCCTCTCACTTAGGGAAGAAGGTGCCAGTCCTCACGCCTTCTGAGGTATAAAGCACAATGACTCCAATGGTCAGCTCCAAAGAAATTGTTGGGGTGTAGGAACCATTCCGTATCTTGTCTGCGATGGGTATTGCATGAGTCTAAAGAGAGGAGGAAGTGAAAGCAAACAATGGTGAGGGAGAAAGATGAATCTTGCATGGATTGTCTTATGTGGACTCCAGATTGAGTGTGTGTGTGTGTGTGTGTGTGTGTGTGTGTGCAATGTTATGGTAATGATATGGAATGGAATAATAGCATGGCATGGCATGGAACAAAAGTAGAGGGGGCACTAATTGTGGGAGAGGGAAAGACCAGCAGAAGAGGGAGCAGGGAGAGCGACACAGGGAGGGCAAATAAGAGCCTAATACAATAACAGCCATGTAAAACTGGAAGCGATGCATGAGATATTTTGCTTCAAATCCCAGAGTGTGTGTCATATCGGAATCAATCAATCCATGATTTTGGGATGGACACCAGGCATCTGTGTTTCCTCCCCGCTCCTCAAGGTTTCCAGAGTGCAGTCAAGGTCAAGGGCCGACTGTGAGTAATGTTTGCCTCACAGGAAAAGCTGTTTAGTCAGCAGCTCAGCGTCCATTTCCCAGAGGCCGATTCTGTCCATCAGGACGCACCTGTCCCAGCTTGGCCAAGGGACTGGCTTTGTGACTGGCTTCCCCAAATGACTTCCTTAGAGACTGTGGTTTCTGTCACTAAGGCCCCAGTCTGGAACCCAGAAGCAGTCCCAGGAGACACAGAATAGACTAGGATTCCCATGTTTCCCAATTCATGTGGGTTCCGCCCTCCCCACCCCAGTCACCACGGATGATTAAAAAACAAATAGAAACCCATTGTTTTAAAGGTACAGGAGGCCTTCCTGGTCTAGTGACTTGTGCTTTTAATCATAGCACTCAGGAGTCTGAGGCAGGAGACTACCGTGCATTTGGAGGCTGAACTGTTTAACAAACCTATTTAAAAATAGAGAAGAATGAGCACAGAAGGTCAGGACAGACAAGGACAAATAATAATGTTATGTGTCAATCTGATCTGTCCACATTGTGCCCAAGCATCACTTTGGGTAAAGGTGTTTGGGGAGAGGGTCCCACGAGTAGGTCTCACCCCACCAGCTGAAGACATAAACAGACAAAACAGCTATTGACAAGATACTTCTCTTACCTATGTGGCATGAGATTGAAACCTTGGCTTTTTCCTGTCTGCAGCCTCAAATCGGCCATCTACTTCAAGGGTCTGGGGGCTGCATCCTTCAGCTAGAACTTGTGTGAATGGATCTACAAAGATTTGCAAACTTAATCATGCAGATTTGGGGATCCTCAGCCTTCAGGGTGTTGCTTGAACTAATTCCCTGAAGAAAATAAACTCACCCCCTCCCCACCTCTCTGTTTCTTTGGTGAGTTCTGACTAATACATATTTTTTTCTTTCTTGAAAAACTTTTTGCGGTGTGTGTGTGTGTGTGTGTGTGTGTGTGTATGTGTGTGTGGTGTGGTGTGTGAGTGTGTGTGATGTGTGTGTGGTGTGATGTGTGTATGTGTGTGTGGGTGTGATGTGTGTGTGTGGTGTGTATGTGTGGTTTGGTGTGTGTGAGTGTGTGTGTGGTGTGGTGTGTGTCTGTGGTGTGTGTGTGATGTGTGTATGTGTGGTTTGGTGTGTGTGTGTGATGTGTGTATGTGTGTGTGGTGTGTGTGTGTATGTGTGTGTGTGGTGTGGTGTGTGTGATGTGTGTATGTGTGGTTTGGTGTGGGGGGGTGTGTGATGTGTGTATGTGTGTGTGGTGTGTGTCTGTGGTGTGTGTGATGTGTGTGTGATGTGTATATGTGTGTGTGATGTGTATATGTGTGTGTGATGTGTATATGTGTGTGTGATGTGTATATGTGTGTGATGTGTATATGTGTGTGTGATGTGTATATGTGTGTGTGATGTGTATATCTGTGTGTGATGTGTATATGTGTGTGATGTGTATATGTGTGTGATGTGTATATGTGCATGCCCCAAGGCATTCGTGTGACAAGTTGCAGGAACCAGTTCAAGTCATCATCCTTGGTGGCAAGTGCCCTCACTTGATGAGCCACCAGACTCTTCTGTGTTCTTTCATCTGTTCCAGCAGTCTTGAGAAACTAATACAGTTACAGGCAGAATATTAATACTGATCCAGTCGAGGAAACTCCATCATGGTTACTTTCCTCGCTCCCCTGCCTCTTCCTTAACTCCCGGCTGTATTTCCTCCATTTCTATAATTTGGTCATTTTAACATTTGCATAGATGACATCACACAGAGCCTACTTTTTTAACCACCAAGTTAAACCATTTAAAAGAAAATAACCCAAAGCCACTTTCCTGAACCTTTCTAGAACTAGAAAGCCTGTGGTTAGGCTCGCAGCCCTTCCTGAGGTGCATTTCTGCTCCAAGACATACCTTTCTTCCCAGAGGCATCACGCCCACCTCCGCCCCACCCCCTCCCCCATGCTTTCCTGCTGTCAGCAATCAGGAGAGGGAAAGAAGCTCTCCTGCTGTTTTTTCCTAGAATTCGATGATCACATCCTCCCTAGAACAAACTTGGGAGCCCGTTCAAGCTCAATCAGTTTTACCACGACTCCATATCTGTTATCCAGACCTGCTTGAGTCAATGGGAAAGTGTGCCGGGCTCTCCTCCCTCTCCTGGGTTGACCCACTCCCCTCTCTTCTGGGCTCAGACTCCGGGCTTCTCCTCCACATCTCATGAAAGGTGGAGCATGAGCCCCACCTCAGGGTGTCCACTGTTTTCCTTCCCACCCAGCATGTCACTGCCTGCAGGGGCCACAGTATTTTGTTAATTACTCTGTAACTTAAACAATGAGTCTGGTTTTTACATATGTATCAATGTTCTTTATTACTTTTCTCTGGTTTATACATATGTATCAATGAACTTTGTTACTTCTCCTGGCTCTCTGCCTTCCCCCATTCTCCTGCCACCCTCTTGCTGGTCCCCTCTGACCACTAGTATCCCCCTTTCTGCTTTCACATCACCTATCTTTCATTATCCCCCCTCCCTCCCGTGGTCCCTTTTCTACACTGGAGCTGCTGCATCCGTGACTGCTTTGTTGTGATGCTTCCTTAATTCCCATCCTCTTCCTTTAATGCAGTACCTTCACGCCTTGTCATTTGCTACCCCTCTGCAATTAAAAGGCAATGCTATGCAAATGACCCTTTCTCTGCCCTTCTGCCTCCTCCAGCCCTAGGCTGGAGTGTCCTCCAGCTGAACCTGCTGGGGTTGCCTGTCACCCTTGATGGGATGGGACTGGATAAGCCCCAGAGTGAAGCACTTTCTGTTGACTGGTTCAATAAAGAGAAGATACCCATCTAGATTCCTTGTTTACTAAAATTCAAGGTGTATGACTGTCCTTGGCCCTGAAAGCTCCCTGCTAAGGGGCTGGCTGAATTTCTGTTCTTAACTTGCAACTGGAGAGGAGCTAGTGCATTCAGCCCCAGGATCAATTTCCATGTCTAGAAAGCTTTTGTCTGGTGTGATTCTGTGAAGCTGAAAATGAAATCAATTTTTGTTTCCAGGACCTGGGGCTCTGCTACTTGGAATAAATAAAAGACACACAAAATCCAATCCACAAGATGTGCTGCCACTGGGCTTAGTCTCTGAGCGTCTGCAGAGGGTGGATAACTCAGGAGGTCCGTGGCAGAGATAGGTTAAACAGCTCCCCATAAAATGCATCCTGGCCAACAACTCCCTCTTCTTTATCGATCCATGGACAGAGACGGAAGCCAGATACAGGTGGCAGGAGAGGGCAGATCAGCCCTAGCCACAGCTCTCTGCTGCCTTGTCTGCTCAGTGCTGCGGGTTCTAACATTGAGTACCTCTGGGATATCTCCTCTGTGTGTGCCTTCTTCATGCTGCCAGATAGAGAGAGTTCCTGAGAAGCTGTGGGGATGAAGTGTTTGAGTGTAATTGCTAAGAAGAGTCACAGAAGATGGGGAGAGCTGAATCATCTAGGGGAGGCAGCTGATAAATTAAATTTTAGCAACTGTTTCCTACCAAATAAATAAGACTTAGGAGTCCAATGTGTGAAACAGGGGTGTAGTTTCAATGGAGCATTCAGCTTCTCACGGGGGACCCTCAGATCCCAGAGCTGTGTCAGGGCTGTGTGGAACACAGGCAGGAAACGGCTCGCAGGAGCCCAAGGCTCACACGGCTTTCGACACTTTAGTGGTGGTAAATAGTCAGACTTTGAGAGTGGGTTTGGTTTTGGGACACCGGCTACTGTCCCTCAGAAGAGGTCTGATTTCTAACGTGAGTGAACCATCGGGGATCTGCATTTAGAACCCAAAAACACGGTGAGAAAATTGAACATCACTGCTTCGTGTTACATGAATGCGACTCACAAATAGTAGGGACTGCGAAGGGCAACCACGAATTGTTCAGAAGAGAGCTCAGCTTTGGAATAAAGACATGTCCCAGGTGAACCCTCACCAAGGCTCACATGATGAGTTGGTGATCCCCAGTGTGTCGCGTTTCCTTTAAGGCTCACACTTCCAGAAGTAGGATCCTGTGGTAGAGAAATATTTTGTGTTCAAACAGACCTGAGACTGAAGCCCAGGATGCCACATGATGCTCACATGACCTCAGGCAAAGTCACTGACCTCTCTGGGTTCCCTTCTGTGGAGAGATGAGCATCCCCGAAACCAATGAAGGGGGGGAGGGCGACTCTCAACATTATTATGTTCAGGGACACATAAAGCCAGATTGCCATAAACTGTCCTTTTGGACCAGGCAGGAAGAAAGTCTAGAAAAGTCAGGTGATCTCGAGTACTGGGGAACACTGACTGTTTGCAGATTTCTCACAGATGCCTGTGTGAATCTAGACTGAAAGCCATAAGGCCCTTAACATGTACCCTGGGAGTCAGATTCCACTCCAAGGGAGAGACATGAGCATCTGTTGAACCCATTTCCCTTGAAGCCATGGTAGCTACGGACTTCTCTGCCTCCAACAAAGAAGTTAAACTACAGTAACACAAGTTGCTCATCAGATTCACTAGTACAGGTCAAAGGTTACAGACAGACAGTAAGCCACAAAAATGAACTAAAGATGAGCCACGACGGACGGGAAACCATGATGGCTTGGGTACCACTGTGTAAAGAGAAAGTGGAGTCTCTCTCTCTCTCTCTCTCTCTCTCTCTGTGTCCATCTGTCTGTCTTCCACCCTCCCTCCTTTACTCTTACACGTGGTGGTCAGGGGGTGTCCTATAGACTTTTTATGGAGGACTCTAGCACAATCTAGAAGGGCATTTAGATCACTAGTCAATTACTTGTCCTCCATGGTGGTTACATAGACATTTGTGTACATAATTTCATCCAGATATAATCTAGTTTCTATGTGTATTATATTCATTACAAAATGACTCCCTCTTAACTAGCCCTAAGACATGCACAAATAAAATTCAAATGAGGTGTCTTGAACTGGACCCTGGAAAGTCCTGACAAAATACTCAAATGTCAAAATGTCATTCTGCCTGTCACGTCTTTTTCCAATGATTTATCATGGGCTCCTCACACTCTCTAGAAGCTCCACTCCTTGAGGACACCCTCTTCACTTTATGGATGGCTAGTTTTACTTTCTCATGCCCTCGGTTAGACCCTGAGCTCCCCCTGAGGGAAGGCTGAATCTCTTTCATCTGTGCATCTACCTCTGAGCACACAGCATACAGCTGGAGCTTCGAAAGGATGTCTCAGGAATAAGCCAGAAATAAGTGAGAAAAGCTCCCTTTCCGAAGAACAATCCTCCAGCTGTGACCTGTCACGGCTCAAGACAAAATGGACATGGTCAAGAGGAGACCACAGTGCAAACCAACAGTATCGAGAGGAAAATGAGGCATGTCTTAGACCTGAAGGAGAGGAGAATTTCGGTAAGAAGGCCTATGAACAGACATTCTCTCCACAGCTTAGAGTATGGAGGCTGTGGAGAGAAAAGGACCGCGGACACAGCTCCAGAGCAGGGGAAACAGCCAAGCCAGCTGAATAAGGAAAAAGGTGAATAGCTTCTGCAAAACACAGGAACCCAAGAATGACTCCTGATCCTCTGCGTAAGACCTGCTTCTAGGAGGGGGGACCTGCGGGCTCCGGTTTTTCTGGAGTCGGACTCTCCGTGCCTGGAAACCTAGTTTCACACAGAACCATACCCAAGCTGCTGACCAAGGAGTGGTCCCCAGGCTCCCATGGTCTTTGATGTTCTAGCCAGAGAGAAGCTCAGTTGTCACCAAGGCCTTCACTCTTTGCCGCGACATGGGGATGATCCTCTTAGGAAAATGCCTTTGATTCCCATCCAGAAAGCATCATCGAAGCCAAGTTCTGACACAGAATTCAGTCTTTAACATGGCGTGTAAAAGGCGGAGACCCCAGCAATGTCTAGATTCAGTTTGGTCCACAGAGTTGGGTTACATCATCCAGTGATTTACATCCCTATCTTTGGCCATTAATAAGTTAGACTGTGGCTCTCTGTGCTGAGTTCATGCACTTTAGTGTCTAGGGAAGTTTATAACCTCTATGAAAATGCCAATCACACGGCAGAAATTGCCAGTCCACAGGGAATATGTTGACACCTCGCTCAGTCATTTCCCAGTTTCTTCTCTTTTTCTTTAGGCAACTTCCCTTGTAGACTTTTTTAAACTGCTTTTATAGATAAACTATTACCAATATCCAAGATGTATTTGAATATAATGTCACTCAATCTGGCCTTAAACTCACAGCATGCCTCAACCTCCCAAGTGCTGGATTATGAGAGCTTTGTACCGCATCCGGTTATTCTATAGCTTTTATTTATTTAATTCCTTATATTTATAAAGGAGGTATAAAGCATCTCTCCAGAACTGAATCTAATTTTTAAAATGATGGAGTTAAGAAAAAGCAGAGGAAAGAGAAACAGAGAGCCTGTCAGAGCGCGGATTTGGTTCATGCTTTGCTTGATTGCTAATTCCCAGTGGCCTCTTCTGCTTGTTTCTTAGTGGGAGAGAAGATCTATGCTTTGACCTGGAATGAACTTGGGGTGATAGATGGCCCAGCCTCTTGATAATTATGTTCTGCGCGTGTGAAGGCAGCTTCCCTGGCCTGCACTGAAAGCTAAGCTCAGCTGACTCCCAGTCCCCACAAAGGCCAGAGGCAGCGCTCCTGCGTGTGACTTTAAATGCCAGCATCTCTTCATCTCTCTAAAGGATGCTGTGTTTGGTAAACTCTCTGTCCCAGATTTCGCAGCGGATGCTTCATACCTCGCTACAGAACGCACATTTGGAAGTAATTATCCATCTTTGCGAGCTGTTTTTGTTTAGAGGCATGTGTTCTTGGACATCAAAGTTAAGTTTTCCTTTGAAAACAAAATACAAGTCGGCCAAAGGAAAATATACCTTCTGTCCTACCGCAAATAAATAACCATCCATAATTTGTTCCCCTACATCTTTCCAACACCTTATATGTGAAAGAATTGTGATGAACCAGATGTCTGTGTCCCCAGAATTAGTGTATTAAAGCCATACCCCCAGTGCAATGGTATCGGGGGTATTAGACTTCAATACGGCTGGAGCCCTCAGCATTGAATTAGCGCCCTTGTTGGAGGAAGAGACTGGAGCTGGTATCGTGGTCTGAATGGGGCATGCACACCACAGGCTCATGTGTATGAATACTTGGTCTCCAGCCAGCAGTTCTGTTTTGAGAGGTCATGGAACTTTCACAGACGGGACACTGATGGAAGAAGTGGGTCACTTACTAGATAGCATGCACATGTGTATGTCAACACCTATGAGCATGTGAAAGCCAGGGATGATGAGTGTTTTCCTAGGTCATTGTTCCACCTTATACATTGAGGCAGGGTCTCTCACTGGAACCCAAATCTGGATGTCAGGCTAATCTACTAGTTTACCTAATCCTCTTGCCCTGGGGGATCCCTGTCTCTGCCTCCATTTTGTTAGGTGTACCACTGCACCTAGAGGGGTCCTGAGGATCCAAACTCCTGCCCTTCTGCTTGTGTAGCAGGCGCTGTTGCTCTTGAGCCATCTTCCAGCCCCTGGACTGTGCTTTCAGGGTTTAACCTGCCACCCTTGGCAATCCCTGCACTGGCATATGAGGTGCTTCACACCTAGGTGCCTGTCACCCACTACCATCAGGGTGGTACTCACCAGATGTCTGTGAGAGCCACATTCGCACTGAATAGATGCTGCTCTGGCTCTGAAGCTTTGGCAGGGAAGTAAATATTCTTATTCGGGACTCTTCTGCTCGTTCGTTTGTTTTTGTTTTTTAGAGGCAGGGTTTTTCTGTGTAGCCTGACTGTCCTGGCACTCGTTCTGTAGACCAGGCTGGCCTTGAACTCACAGAGATCCACCTGCCTCTGCCTCCAGAGTGCTGGGATTAAAGGCGTGCCCCAGCACTACCCATTGTTCAGAACTCTTTAGAAGGCAAGAACAGTGTTCAATTGTACTCATGGTTCCTTGTAGTTACTGACACTAAAGCTGCTACATGGATTATGATCTCAGCGTAAAGTACCCTCCCACAGGCTCAAGTGTTTGAGCACTTGTGGTGTCTTAGGAGGCTATAGACCTTTGTGACATGGCATCTCATTGGAAGGTGTGAGCATAAGGGACATAGATAGAGGGTTAGAACATTCCTAGTTTCAAAAAAAATGGCTCTCTGCTTTCAAGAGGCTGCGGGTCACACCAAGCCCTATGAGCCCCAGCTGCCATGCCTCCACTGCCCTGACAGTGTGGGGGAAAATGTATCCTTCCCCTAAGTTGCTTCCATTGATTATTTTGCCCTAAAGATCACAAAAATGACTAACACCCAGGGAAAAGCCTTCCTTTCCTTGTCCTTGGCTCTCTGGCTCCAACAGCCTCAGTCTCCTGAGAGGACAAGGGAGATGTGAGTGAAGAGGCCTCTAGTTTTTCAGAGCAGCTGACACCAACCACATCTGTGACCACATCCGTGAGACTAAACGCACAGAGTAGGTATTGACAGCAAGGGCTGGGCCTGCCTATCAAAAGCTGCTGTTTGCGCAAAGCTGGGAAATGTCATCCTACTGACCATTCGGGTTTCTTTTTCTTCCCCCAGCTCAGAGAAACAGTCTTCTCCTAGATCCTTGAAGTGTGTAGGTAGGATGATCGCTTGACATATTACAGGGAACCACTACAGACAAACTCTTAGAGTGTAGTACTGGACACTTCAGAGGTCCCTGCTGGGCTTGGGACAGGGGCTGCCAAATTGCTTGCCACTGAATGACAAATACTTCATTGGGGGCGTCTGCAAAGCTCACAGTCAGGATTCTCATTTGTTTACCGGAAGTAGACTCGAATCTCTCTGAACAAGTTCTCAGAAGGGAAAAAGCCAAAACCGTCTTCAGGGTCCCAGCTCCTCGGACACAGAATCGCCATCTGCACGCTGCACGCCACCTCCATCAGAGAAACCTGCAGTTGAGAGCCAGTGCCTCTCGCTTTCGGGACATGAGACGGTTGTGTGCAGCGAGGGGCATGCTGAAGTCAGTAGAAAACTTGGCTAAGGACTGGGATGGCAGCTCAGTTGCAAACTGTCTACTGTGCAAACCCCGAGGCCTTGAGTTCAGATATCCAGAACCCACGTGAAGCAGGTGCAGTGAGACACGTCTGTGACCTCAGCTGGGGTGGTGGGAATGGGGAGACAATGATTTCTCTGTGCAGCCAGCCCAACGAGGGGATGAACTCCATGGCCAGTGAGAGACCCTGCCTCCAAAGAGACGGTGGGAAACCTGGCATGATTCCGCCCAGCACAGCGACGATCCCAACCCTCCAGGAGGTGGAGGTCAAGTTCCTCACTGGCTACATAGTGACTTCCAAGCCAGTCTGAGGTACATGAGACCCTGTCTAAGAAAAGAAGAAAGAAAAGAAAAAATCAAGTTCAAGTAGCAAGGACACTGAATATTGACCTCTGAACTCCATACACACATGTGGATATATACATGCTCCTACCTACACATGGATACACTCATAGAAATATGTACATATGCCATATATAAAGACATGCAAAAATAATTTCAAAACATAAAAATTAATAAAGCCTGGCTAAATGTCCCTTGTGTCTGTGCATCTATGACAGAGAAAGGTCTTAGACATCTCCCTCGATGTCTAGAAACACAGTGTCCCATACTTTTGAATGTAAATGCCACAGGATCCACACCAAACCCCCCCTTGGATGCACTGAAGAAGCAACCTGTAGTGTAGCTATTTCCTCTGGGTTGGATATGATCATCACCATCTAGAACCAAAAAGCTGTGAAGACCCAGATGAGGAGGTCACAGCATTGGGCCTATGGACTGTGCTCCCAGAGAGGGAAGAAGGCAGGTGGTGAGTCTTGGGACCTTCCCCTCCCCAAGAATCCAATCCCAATTTTTATTGGATTATTTGTTCCTTTGATGTCAGCCTACAGTCCACAACCCCGGAGAATCTAGACAACAAAGAGGACCCTAAGAGAGACATACATGGATCTACACAGGAAGATGAAAAAGACAAGATCTCCTGAGTAAACTGAGTGTGTAGGGGTCACGGGAGAGGGTAGAAGGAGAGAGGGAAGGAAAGGAGGAGTGGAGAAAAAAGAATAGTTTCATAAAAACAATTTTAAAAAGAGTCCAATTCCCTAGACCACAAGAGGCAAAAAACAGCCGAACCTCTCATGGTAGAGATGCCTGTAAACTAGCCAGGGACTTCCTGGTGGTATATACTCCTGTTAGTCACCCACGGTCCTCTGACTAACCCCAATAGACTCATTGGTTCAGCAGGTTGAACTTGAACGGAATCTTCTGCTCCGTCAGTGCCCTCTCCCTCTGGGCTGAACGTAGTACCTCTTTACATCTTTGGAAACCCCACACAACACAGACCAAGAGCAAATAGGAGTCAATCTAGGCACTTGATACTAATCAATCTTAATTTGGGTGAGAAGCACAAAGGCAAGATTTAATCTTTTCTTTTCGTATTAATTTTTGTTAGCATACAAAATAATAGATGGGTTCCATCATGACATCATCATATATAGACATTGTTGTACAGTGCTTAAATTCACCCCCATGCTACCTCTTCTTGTCTCTTCTCTCCTACCTGCTAGTTCCCTTCCCTTCTCTAAACAGTTCCCTTTACGCTTCCATGAGGTATGTGTGTGTGTGTGTGTGTGTGTGTGTGTGTGTGTATACATATATATGTATATATATGGAAAGGGAAATATTGAGATTATTGAGATATATATATGTCTAGATTTCACATATAAAATAAATGTGATATTCAGACTTTCTTCCCTCCATTATCCTCTCCTATTCTCTACCTCTTCTTAGACCCCTTTCTCCTTCCTACTTTTATGTTGTGTGTGTGTGTGTGGTATGTGGGAATACACAAGTGTACATTCTGATGCATATAAGAGAAAGTATAAAATACTTGTGTGGCACTTTGAATGCAATTGGCCCCCATAATCTCATAGAAAGTGGCACTATTAGGAGGTGTGGCATTGTTGGAGGAAGTGTGCCACTACGGGGATGGGCTTTGAAGTTTCCTTTGCTCAGAATAACCAATAAATCAGCTGACTTCCTGTTTCCTGCAAAATGTAGGACTCAGCTCTAGTGCCATGTCTGCCTTCATACCACAATGCTCTCCACCATGATAACGAAGGACTGAACCTCTAAACAGCAAGAGAACCACCCCAATTAAATTTTTTTTTGTAAGAATTGCTATGGTAGGGCTGGAGAGATGACTCAGAGGCTAAAAGCACTGGCTGCTCTTCCAGAGGTCCTGAGTTCAATTCCCAGCAACTACATGGTGGCTCACAATAGCCCATAATGAGATCTGGTGCCTTCTTCTGGCATGTAGGCGGAACACTGTATACATAATAATAAATCTTTAAAATACTGCCAGGGATATGGTGTCTCTTCACAGCAATAAAAACCTTAAGTACGACAATCTGCCTTCCTGAATTTTCTTTATTCGCTTTTTAGGATGTTCTCCAGTTTCTCCTGTCTTCCTACAAATGACATCATTTCACTCTAATTCCCAGCTCTGTAACCCCCGTGGTGTACTTGCATGGTTCCTCCTTCATCCAGTCACCCACTGAAGGGCATCGAAGCTGGTTCCAACTCTTACCAGAAGCATGGATATCCAAGAGTAAGATAGGGGCTCATGGACCCCTCTACCTCGTGTCAACGAGTACCTTCACTTGCAAATGTTGATGCCACAGACCTTTCAATTGTGAGGATGAGTAAGATGGAGGCTTACTGTTGAGAAAGGGGAGGTGGTTATGTGTTCAAACTGGAGGCACTCTGACTTGGACACATGCCCTGGCTCACACAGGTCTTACAAGAGCTGACAGAGAATGCTGGTTCCTAGAACTGGACATTAAATTCCAACTGAGAATTTCAAATGCAAACAACGACCTGTAGCTGGCCTCTCCAGCACCTCACAGTAACCATTAGAATGACCTGTAGCTGGCCTCTCCAGTACCCCCCAAAAGTAACCATTAGAACTACCTGTAGCTGGCCTCTCTGGTACCCCAACAGTAGCCATTGGACAAACGGACTCAGTGCACTCAAAGTTGGGGTGATAAACCTTCAAAGAAGCATCCAGATAAGAAGTCGCATCACCCAGGAACAGTACTGTGGTGGGCCCATAGGGAGTGGCACTGTTAGGAGGCGTGGCCTTGCTGGAGTAAGTGTTGTGTTGTTGAAGGAGCTGCATCACTGGGGGCAGGCTTTGAGGTCTCAGATGCTCAAGCCACGCCCAGTGGCAAAGTCTCTTCCCGCTGCCTGCAGATTCAAGTATAGAACTCTGAGCTCCTTCTCCAGCACCATGCTTTTCACCATGATGACAACAGACTAAACTTCTGAACTGTAAGCCAGCCCCGATTAAATGCTTTCCTTTGTAAGAGTTGCCGTGGTCATGGCGCCTCTTCACAGCAATAGAACCCTAACCAAGACAAGGACCAAAGCATAAACCTTTGCACTCCTCTCCTGAAGCTAAGGTAACCACATAACTCTGCACATTTAAAGTCTCCAAAGGAAGTGACAAGGCTACCTGTTTCCTGACAGAAAAATAAAATATCAGCTGACTGCACACAGTATTGGGAACGTCTTCATAAGATGGCATTCATGATGGGCACACTGTGTGTTCTATGAACAACCTGTGTTAAGTATATGGAGTATTGAATGAAAGGAGATAGATTACTGCCTAACTACATTCTCCAACAAGCATTTAGAAACTTCCAGGGTGTGACATGTAGAGGTTATACAATTTGATTCTCTAGAGATCAAAGAACTCAGCCCAGATAGTCACTGAAACTGAGTCTCATAAACCATCTGGGGTTGGCAAGATGATCCCCAAGCCTTCATGCAACAGTGCCGTGAGATGCGGGCTGTCTCTGCTCACCTGGACACTGCAGAGAACCTGACCTTTAGCATAGGGATTCTATTTCCACTGAGACAGGAAGCAACCCTGTGTATGAGTTTATGGCAAAAAAAAAAAAAATGTACTCACATCATTGAGGGGATTAAAATCATAGATAGGGATTTGCAACGGTCGCCATCATTGTCTAAGGACGGCACTCAAAGCATTAGCGATAGTGGCTCTGTTTTTCAGCCAATTGCTATCATTTTGCTTCCCATGAGCAGAGAGGCATTTTCTGCTTTTATTTTGATCCCATGGCCAATATCAAGAAGCCAGTCACGGTGCTGGAATCGGCATCCACAGGCATTGCCATATGTTGCCTGGCATCGCACAGAGCCAGCTTCAAAGCTCCGAGTTATCTTTCCAGCCCTGGAAAGGAACCTTCGGCTGCTTTATTCAAAACCTTTAAAAGCATCAGGCCTTCCAGGACTGAGAAGACAGTTCAGCAGCTAAAGCACTTGACACGGAAACGTGAGGACTCAAGTTCTGGTTCCCAGAGTCCACACAAAGACAGGCTTGATTGCATGTACCCACAATCCCAGGGCTCCTAGGGCAAGGTGGGAAATAGAGTCAGGAGCATGCCTGTAAGTTTACAGGCCAATCAGCTTGGCGTACACATCTGTGAACAAGAGACCCTGTCTTAAACACCCCAAGATTGTGTTCTGACCACCACATGCATGTCGTGGCATGCTCATGCACACATACACACACATACTCAGAGAGAGAGAGAGAGAGAGAAAGATTCCAATTTCTGTGACTTCTCAGAAGACAACATTGGCATATATATATATATATATATATATATATATATATATATATTGCTTGTCTATTTGTTTTGCTTTGTTTGCCCATCAATCTTAACCAAAGTGAGTCCCAGAAAACCTCATATATTGCACTCTGAGACAAGAGAGAGCATAGGAGGTTGCCCAGTAGCCCTCAAAGGTCATCATAGGAAAGACTCCCTTTCCCAGAAGGCCAAGTACCTGCTGCAGTTAAATAGAAGTGTGTGCATGGCATCTGATTAACTGGCAGCCACAAGACTGGCAAATATCAGCTAAGGCACCCAGCACTGCTATCTCCACCAAAGGATAGATTTTATATTCAAATGCTTACCACTCAGGAATATCTAAATACCCACAAGCCCCTACTACTTTCCATTGCAGACACGCAGAATTACTAGAACTCGTAATAAATATAAGCTATGCTCCGTTCTTGGGAGAGAATCGATGATGAGCTACATGGAGGATTTTATGGGACAACAGGGAGCATGGGAGCAACAACCATGGAAAGTCGGAGTGCAAACACCGCAACTCCAGTTCCAGGGGATACAACGCCCTCTTCTGGCCTCTCCAGGCACTGCATGCTTGTGGCATACGTGCATACCTTTAGAAGACCAAGGAATTTCCAGCATCAGCAAAGGGTGGAAGTGGCGGCAGACGTGAACTTAAGTAGACAGTGCAGCAAAGCTTTCCCCTTGGGTTTCTGGATAGCTGGGCTGCTACCAGAAAGTGCCGCCCACTATGAAAATAACCTCACAGACTCACCCGGAGGCATGTCTCCTAATCGATGTCAAATACCATCAACTTGGGAATGGAGACCAATCATCACTCCTGAGAAACGAGAATGCCTGGACCTTTTGGGGGGTTATGAGATACTCTCACAGAATTAATCTGATTCTAAAGAACTCAAACCATTAGCATCTTTGTTTGTCATAGCCAGAACCTGGAAACAACATAAATGCCCCTCGATCGAAGAATGATAAGAAAAACGTGATACATTTACACAATGGAGTACCACACAATAGAAAAAAAAAATAATGACAGCTTGAATTTTGCATGAAAATGGATGGAGCTAGAAAACATCATTTTGAGTGAGGTAACCCAGACACAGAAAGACAATTATCACATGTACTCACTCATACGTGGTTTTTAAACATAAAGCAAAGAAAGCCAGCCTACAAATCACAATCCCAGAGAACTTAGACAACAATACAGACACTAAGAGAGACATACATAGATCTAATCTACATGAGAAGTAGAAAGTAGAAAAAGACAAGATTTCCTGAGTAAATTGGGAGCATGGGGACCCTGGGGGAGGGTTGAAGGGGGGAAGGGAGAGGCAGGGAGGGGAGCAGAGAAAAACGTAGAGCTCAATAAACATCAATTAAAAAAAAAGAACTCAAATCATCTTTGTGATCTGATCAACACAGGGGAGGGGGCTGTGCCCATCAACTAACAAATGGAGTTTCAGCTCTCAGATGAGGAGAATGCAACAGATCCAAGGATCGTGTTGACACGCTTCCGATTTCCCCTATCCCTGAACGAACAATTAGAATGTTCCCACTCATCAATGACAGCATTCCATGCTGGCTCTCTGACACACAGGGCAGAGCTACTGTTGTAGAAAGGATTGAGCTGAGCCCAGTCCCCAGAACATCCTTTCTTTGCTACGACAGTAAACCTCAAACTCTCCCGTATCCCAAATGGAGCAATGCAGAAGCCATCCTCAGCTTCATAGTTTATTCAAGGCCTGTACATTGAGCTGCATGAGATTCCGTTTCAAGTAACCAAAATAAGATAAAATATGCAGGTCTGACTCATTTACTCATCTAAGTGGGGACTGGGGATGAAAAGGTGACTAATGGCGAGCTAGGGCCCCAACGCAAACTGCTCTGTCACTTGGGCCTTATAACCCAGAATATCCATGATGCATGAAATCTCCATGGAAACCAGCAGGGCTGTGTGAAGCCTCTGACAAGCTTCAGTGGAAGCAGCATCCCGCAGGGCTGGGAGGTTTCAGAACAGAGCATGGTCTCCACTGTCAGCCAAACATTGTCCATTGCAGAAATGGCTCCCAGCTTACAGCTGGGCCCGCTCAAGATTGAGCTCCTGACTGGTGCATCCAGGGGTTGTGTGGCCTGAGCTGCCATTTTAAACTGGGTGTGGTAGGACACAGTGACCCCTGGGGCTAGCAATCGCAAGGTCTGAGGTGTGAATTTATGGGTGCTGGTGATATAATGAATCCAACCTGAGCAGCTTCAAAGACAGAAGCACCACACCCATGAAAATGCCTTGGGAGGGGGGCCAATATGGAGCCCTCATGTTTGCATTTCCTCCCTCGGGTCAACCCACACAACCAGACTAGCCTGTTTTCTATTGTCTTAAGAAGCACCATTTTGTCTTAGCGCTTACAGTACATCACTAAGGGAAATCGGGGCATGAACTCAAGACAGGAACCTGGAGACAGGAACTAAAGCACAGGCCATGGAGGAGGGCTGCTCACTAGCTTGCTCTTTGTTGTGGAGTTTCATTGTTTTATACAACCCAGGACCACCTGCCCAAAGGTAGTACTGACTGCAGTGGTCTTGGCCCTCCCACATCAATCATTAATCAAGAAAACAACCCCCTCAGACTGGCCTACATGTCAGTCTGCTGGAGGCCCCTTCTTACTTGAGGCTCCCTCTTGCTCCGTATCCTTAGCTTGCTTCAAGTTGACAATTATGAACCAGCTCAACCACCTAGTGGGGATTTCCTTCCCACTCATTGGCTAAAAGAAGAAAAAGACTCTGATGGCCTTGCTCCTGGTTGATTCCAAACAATACAGGAACAGGAAATGAGCTATTAATAGCCTGCTCCATGGCACCCTGAGAGACAGGGGAGAACTTTGATCAGCACATTGTCTGTCTTCTGGGGAGAGGGGCCCAGACTTCAGCTGTCTTTGATGGAGTCCATATCACAGAAGTTGGTTGGGGACTTGGAATAAAGAAGACAGGGAGATTAGCGACTGTGTAGGATGGATACGAGAATACCGATCTGATAGGTGTGGAGACACAGGAGTGCATCTGACGGGGTTTCCTCCACAGCAGAGGCCCTGGGTGGTTAGGTAGGTGTGAGCAGTCACTTGCCCAGCTGCCTAGCATATGCAAGAGGCCTTGGCATTGGTGGTAGAGGTACTATATTCACTCACAAGTGGGGGCTTATATCCACTAAGACTGGTCTAGCTACCATGTTGTTTATCTCTGAGTGCAAAGACTAACATTGGACATGGACCATGGGACTTTTTCCCTGGGAAGACCAGCAGCTATCTGGTTGTTGTTAACTAGTCTTGATCTCTCCCATAAAAAGGAGGCATGAATTTAGCTTCCCGATACAGAAATGCTTCCCCCTTTCTGTATGCAAGTACTTCACTAGTATGACTATCTGTGTTTGCATAATGCAACAGGAGCACCATGATGGGCTCGTGCCTTTGGTGATACACGTCGGTCTAATGAAGAGCCCATTCCTAGTAGTGGCAGGCCCATGAGAATCGAATGGCCCAGTAGAATGGTTTCTTGGAGGCTCAGGTATAATGTCACTCAGGAAGACATCTTAAAACGTTCTTCCTCATAGGAAGCATCATATATTTTGAGCCAGCGACTGGTAGACTATCAAGTCCTTTCATTGTGCTCAGGCCTGAATCTGAGAAGAACAGGTTGAGATGAAGCGAACCCCCTTCACTATTGGAGCTGGTGCAGAAATTCCAGGTTTACACCACTGTCTAGCCTAGCTGTGCTGAATTGGAGATGCTAGTTCTCAGGGAAGGGTTGCTTCTACAGGGGACAAATACAACCGCCCTTGGTCCTGTTGGGGTCCTCGTGCCTCTGAACCAGTGAGGGAGGTTTCTTCTGTACTAGCTCTAATGATTGACTCCAGGTAACGGGATTACTGCTCCCCAAAAAGGAGGGGATGCTTCTTGGAGCCAGTAGCTCTGTGGATTCTCTAGTCTCTTACTACTTCCCTACTAACAGTAGTTCAGGTGTAACCACTAAGAATTTGTTTTTTTTTTTGGGGGGGGGCGGTTCGAGACAGGGTTTCTCTGTGGCTTTGGAGCCTGTCCTGGAACTAGCTCTTGTAGACCAGGCTGGTCTCGAACTCACAGAGATCCGCCTGCCTCTGCCTCCCAAGTGCTGGGATTAAAGGCCTGCGCCACCACCGCCCGGCCGACCACTAAGAATTTGGATACATTAGGAATCGCAATTTGCGGCAAGCTACCAGATAATCCACACCCCAGCTGAGAAAGGGAAGCGAGAATAAGCTGGGGGAAAAAGGCTCTGTTTGGGCAAATATGTCAGGATATAATACAGTAGGAAGAGCCTGTATGCCTGTGTCTTTCACCCGGTGTCCCCTAATGTCACCATCTTTGATTGCTGGGGGACATTTTCCAAACTAAGAACCCCATGTTGGTCCATTGCTAGAAACAAAACCTCAAGCTTGACTCGGGTTTCAGGGTTCCTTCACTAACATTGTTTTTCTCTTCTAGGACTCAATCCAGAATGCGGCTTTTGTTGTCATGTCTCCTTAGTCTCTCAGCTTTGCTTGTTTTCCATGACCTTGACAATTATGAAGAGTACTAATCAGAGATCTTGAAATATATCCCTCAGGTAAAGATTTTCTGCCTTTTTTTCTCTCTTGATTAAACACAGATGTTGTCTCCTGAATCGAGGGACTTAGGAAAGAATGCAACCAAGGTGAAGGGTCCTTCTTGTCACATCCTTATCACAGAGGACAAGAGTAGTCACGTGGTGTCACTAGTGACGTCACCTTTCATCTCATGGTATAGGTTATATGTGCCAGTTTCACCACCACCAGCTTGCCATTGTTATTTTTTTGTGGTGTGTTCATTTGATGAGGGTCACCAGATCCAGATCAATCTCAACTTCCGCCATCAGAAATTGCTCTGTAGAAAGAGCTGTCACGAGCGGGGAGGAGGCTCATCCATTAAAATGTTTGCCAAATGAGCACAAGGACCAGAGTTCAGATCCCCAGGACCCACACAAACGCCAGGAAGGTGTGGCTCCTCTCCTGTAATCCCAGCCTCAGCCAGGCAGAGACAAGGAGTTCTCAGAGTATGCTCACTAGGGAGATTGGCCATATTAGCAAGGTCTGGGTCTGATGGGAGCCCCAGCCTCAGTGAGCAAAGCAAAGAGTGACAGAGGATTACTCCTGACACCAACCTTGGGTGTCCACAGTGTGAACACCTGCGCACACACACACACACAGAGAAACACACACATGCACTCATATGCATGGAAACGGAAAGAGAGAGAGAGAAAGAGAGAGAGAACTGTCTCTCCATCTATTGCAAATTTAATCACTCGTCCCTCAATATGGCTTCATTGGTATTTTGGCTTATAATTAAAAAGTAAGTCAAATGTGCATGGCGTAGAAATTTCCTCCCAGAGAAAACCTCCCATCTTGGAAGGAAGCTCTTTCAGACATGGGATGTTCTCAGGGGAAGTAAAACATTCCGTCCTTCAAGGAAGCCCACTGATCCCAAAGTAAACATTTCAATGGCTTCGAGGAATCCCTGAAAATGGCCATAGATGCTCGGCCCTGCCCTTCCCAAGTGAATAGAAGCAGGAGACACTCTGAGAGAACCCGAGCTGCCTGAAGGGGGCAGAGACCCCCTGGGCTGCCCAGCAGAATCTCAGATCCTCTGGGTGCCTGGAAGTGATCCTCTCCAACCTATCAAACTGCCTGCAGGCTGTGCAGTGTGCTCCAAGTTCCCATCTCTGTGTGCTGTCACCTACTCCGGGGTGGACTTCTGGGGATGGGTCTGTCCTTAAGTCATTAGTGCTCCTGTAAGTAACCTCTAGCTCATACTTCTGTAAGTAGCCCCAATAAGGCTCCTTGGCTCACCAAGATGGAACTTCACTGGTATCCTGACTTTAGTCTGGATCGGCTCCCTATCCAGAGTGAGTGTGCACTTTACCCACCTCGCCCCAGGAACAGTGTCATGCAACAGCACAGGGCTGCAAATCTTTAGTCCCAGCACTTGAGAGACAGAGACGAGTGGATCTCTGTGAGTTCCGGGCTAGCCCGGTTTACATAGGCTAGCCCAGGCTACATAGTGAGACATTGTTGCAAAAGGAAAAACAATTAAGTATCCATTAGTTAATTCAAACTGTATTTGCACTTCAAATTATTTTATTTTGTCCACTGAGAGCTATCTTGGCTTTTTTTTTATCTTTTATGGGGAGAGCCTCTCTGAGGCTCCTTATTTTTATGAAGATGGTGGCTCCTGATTAGACCAAAACATGAAGTTACTACTGTGGTCAGTGAATGGTCACACGTGTATGTGGATGCTGAGTAAAAGGTGATCTATGGACATCAAGTTATTTTCTGTCATCTCCAAAACTTTGCTTCTCTCCTGGGCTCTGCAGTCTAAGGACTAGACTCCTACAAACCTTGTTTCTCCTGTAGGTGGACTTGCTGCTAGCTTATGCCAGTAGGGGGCAGTAGAGGGAGGTCAGCTGCCGGGAGAAGGAGTCAGCTCCCTCCTGATTGCTTGGGTTCCGACCAGCCCTGTGCAGCAATGACCCTTCACCAGAGTGGCAGCCCATTACTTCAGTTTCTAACCTCTTTCCAAACGTCCAGAGCCAGCATTGCATGTGATCTCAGTCAGAGACACCAGCGGCAGCAGACAGCTTCACAGAGGGCCTTACCCAAGCTCCCCGGTTTCTGATGTTCTCACCCCCTTCCCTGCATGGCCTCTTGCTTTTACAGTTCCATAAGCGGCCGGTTCTCGACATGAAATCGTTGTCCACACGCACTGTCTGTGTTTTCTTGCCTGGCTCCTCACAGATATGGAAGGAAAATATATAAGCGAGCAACTAAGAAATGACAGACCCTCTGCAAAACGAAAGCAGTTGTTTTGGTGGGGGCAAGCTGGGATGGAGGGGCTTATCTGCCTCCCAGTCCTTCTGATGTCATGTCATGATGCGATGTCATAAGTCTCTGTCCTTTACAGAGGACAGTATGTACCCTGGGCAAACTGCCTCCCACAAGCGAATGATAGGTAAGAAGACCAATTTATGAAGTGCGTTGGTAATTTCCAGATGGGTGGGGACAGAGTGTGAACTGCCGGGAGAGAGAGTAAACAGAATGCTGACGGAGATAGGATCTAGGAGGGAATGTTTTCTGAAAACAGAAAAGGCCATTGCGGAGGTTGAAAGACAGCAACCACGGCTTACTACAGAAAAAGATCCTGCTCATAGAAAGCTCAGTCAAGTACTCACCAAACAAAGAGGAGAACCTGGGTCTGGAATCCCCAGAACCCATGTAAAGGGTTGGTATAGTACCTATCTGTAACCCTGTGCTTGAATTGAGAGAGAGAGAGACAGGTGGACCCCCAGAAACCTCTGGCTACCCAGCCCAGACTAGTCTGTGAGGTCCAGCCTCTTTGAGGGACCTGGCCTCAAACATAAGGTAGCACCATTAAAGATACACAGCATAAACCTGTATGCACGTGTTTCCGCATGCCTGCCCACACATACGTGAATATCCTGAATTTTTCTTTCTTACTATTTATAAAGAAGTGGGGCACACAAGGAAACCTGGACATACCGAAGAGAAGCAAGCTGGCCTTCCAGAAGAGTTCTGCAAGACAGGCATGCTGGTCGGACTTATTCTCTGCAGCTTGCGGCAGGCATCAGCGCCCTCTGGTGGTCATGATGTAGAGGACAATGCAGACTATTCTAAACAGCTGTAAGTTGAACCACCCAAATTTTCTGTAGAACACCCCAGTCCCTCCCACTGTGGTTGCATTAAGCTAAAATAAGATCTTTGGGATGGGCTCTAATCTAAAAACTACGTAGACACAGGGAGACAACCATCCATAGGCAGGGGGACCCAGCCAGGGACTCAGTTTAAGACGAGTCCCTCCGAAGATGTGATAAAATAATTTCCTATGGGTGTTTATGTAGGAAGGGCTGTGTACCACATGCGGAGGGCAGAGAAAAAGTCGGTCCTCTAATTCTACCGTGTGGATCCCGGGGATAAACTCAGGTCGTCAGGCTTAGGAACAAATGCTGTTACCCACTAAGCCACCTCATTGGCCCGATTCTCCGTTCTCTAACCTAGTCCTACTGAGACCACAGCCCCTCATGCTAAGACCCCATTCCAGAAGAGTGTTTTTCTAGACACGTCCTTACCTGGTTTTCTGCTCTGAGTGGACTGAGATAGACAAAGAATTCCCTTTGAGGACATGCGGTGGTGTACCATAGAGGACGGAGCCTAGTTTGGACCCCCTAGTTCTGCCCTAGATGGTAAGCACAGCACTCCGTGCATAAGAAGTCCTTAGAGCCTCCTTCTCCATAAAACATGGCCAATACTCACCCACTCACAAAACCAGGCTCCAAAACGCTCTTCTTGTTGCTAATAAAATTCAGAAATAGAGCCGGGCGGTGGTGGCGCACGCCTTTAATCCCAGCACTCGGGAGGCAGAGGCAGGCGGATCTCTGTGAGTTCGAGACCAGTCTGGTCTACAAGAGCTAGTTCCAGGACAGGCTCCAAAACCACAGAGAAACCCTGTCTCGAAAAAACCAAAAAAAAAAAAAAAATTCAGAAATAAACTATTTGGAATATATTTTTAGAAACACTAAGTAGATATAATACTGGCTCTTTGTGTTCACAAATATATTCTTTATCATTTTAAGACAATATAACTTGGGCCAACAAGATGGCCCAGTGAATAATTGTCACTTGACAACCTGAGTTCAATCTCTGCAGTCCATGTAGTGGAAGGAGAGAAACAGTTTGCGTGTCCTCTGACCGCCACATGTGCTAGGTGTGCATGCCAGACCAAAGAAATGTAAGAAGAAAATGTAGAGATTTCAGTAAATGTAAAAATGTTTGTGGTTTTACAAGGAAGAGATGCTTCATGGCAGCTAGTCTTATCGGAACAACCATCTAGCTCTTCATCCATGAAGCAGACTAGCCATCTAGCTGCTGGTGCCACTCGGTTGTTGTGAACCTAACACAAATGCAGTCACCTGGGAAGAGGACCCTCAATTGGGGATGCCTACATCGGATTGGCCTATAGGCAAGTCTGGGGGTGCCTTTTCTTGATTAATAATTGAGGTGGGAGGGCCCAGCTCACTGTGGGTGATGCCACCCCTGGGAATGTGGTCCTGGGTTGAATCAGAAAGGTAAACTGAGCGAGTGTTCCCCATAATCTCTGCTTAGGTTCCTGCCTTGGCTTCCCTGGACGATGGACTGGAAGCCGTATGCCAAATAGACCTTTTCCTCCTCCACCTCTGTTACAGTTAGTGTTGATTAGAGCAACAGAGAAGCAAACAGGATCACTGCCCTGACATTATATGTAACATTCCCAATGCTGATGCAATACATTGTTTAGATTTTCATTTAGATCAGCAATCACACCTGGGCTAGCTCTAACCCTTCCGATGTACATGTTACTTTTGGGTCTCTATAGCAGCCTGCTGAATCAATTGGGGGCTGTATCCACACACTCAGTGCTACAGCTGCAGAATGATTTACTTACACAGCAGAAGAATTGTCTACTTGAAAGTTTAAATGGACTCACCCATTGTTGTGCTTTCCTGTTGCTTTAAGGGACAAGCCACGCCCACTCCCATTACCTCTGACCTGCCCGCCGCCATCTTGGGCCCTTCCTTTTCTGCTTCCTCGACGTGCATGGTTTTTATTATAAGGAAGACCTGGGAATGTTATGGTTTTGGTCCCTTTAAGAGACAAGCCACACCCATTCCCCTCCCCATCCGCTGAGGCAGGCTGATCTTCAGCTTCCGGCCTGAGCTCGCTCTCTTTTCCATCTTCCTCTCGGAGAGGCAGCTTTGCTTCTGCCTCTCTCCCCACTTCTCTCTTCCCCCCTTCTCTGTCTCTTTCTCCTCTTCTCTCTCTCTCTCTCTCTCTCTCTCTCTCTCCCTCTCTCTCTGTCCCCCCCTTCACCCTTCCTCCTCCATAACCCCCTGAATAAACATTCAACCTCACCCTGCATGTCGTGTCTATCCATGTTTCTGTCTTCTGCCCGCCCGCCATGTATCTCCCTGCCTGGGACCAGCCATTGCTCAGGGACCAGCAGCCATCTCTGCCTGGGGCCCACTGCCTGCCGCCACATGGCCCGCCACCACTGCTCTGAGACCAGCAGCCATCTCTGCCTGGGACTGGCTGCTCCCAGGGCCTGCTGTCTGCCGCCACATGGCCCGCCACCACCGTTTGGGACCTACAGCATTTCTGCTACCTACTGCCACGGGGGATCTTGCAGCATTTTTTAAAAAGAACAACACCCATAAAACTGTCAGAGCCTGGAGCTGTTATCAGTTATAAATATGTCCAATGAAAGGAATATTTGATTTATTTCTTATATGAAGAGTGGAAAAAGAGTTAAAAGTTGGGCATGTTGAGGAGGTCTCCTTAAGGTAACAAAGCCCCTTGACAGCTGTAAGAAAACACGGACTTGTTTTGTTCTAGGACTTGGGGCCCGCCCTTCACAGGCCCAAGCTGTGTGAGCGGAGTTTGTTTGGGGACTGTAGTGGGTTTGCTTGTTCAACATTGCCAGTGCACTAAATGCCCCTGAACTGTACGCTTCGAAATGGTTAAAATGGGAACTCTGAGGACATGTAGATTCTACTGCAGAAGAAGAGCAAGCGGCCAGGAGGAACACAAACACATCCACAAAGGCGACCGAAGGACCAGTGGTGGCCAGTGGTGACCAGTGGTGGCCAGTGGTGACCAGTGGTGGCCAGTGGTGACCAGTGGTGGCCAGTGGTGACCAGTGGTGGCTCAAGGAAAAGGAGGGAGGGATGGAGACGTCGAGCAAAGGGGCTCTCAGGTTAAAATTGCGCTGTCACAAGGGATTGGTGACATCCTAGTTTGGAACTCATAGAGCATACAAAGAGGAGCAGTCTGATTGACAGGCGGCATCCAGCGACAATAATCCATTGAAATGGAGTCATCACTGTGGCAAACACGCCATGCCAACACAGGACTTGAACAACGGGAAACAGGAGGTGGTAGGAGATATGTTCTGTGCTCCTTGTTCATTTCTCTCTCTCTCTGAAAACTGCTTGAAAGTAAAGTTTATTGATTTTATAAAAATTCAACCAGACGAAGAAACATGAGCAATGAACACATGTAATGATTTGGATAGACATCATGTCAATCAAGTTGAAGAGTCCAAGAATAAGAATATGGAAATGTAGATTCCAGAAATAAGAATGTGTAAATAAAGACATATAAACTCACAAGCCTAGGAGAATGAGAGCAGGCTGTCAGCAGCTTAAGGATTGACTATTAACAGTGGATTACTCCGCTTTGGAAACTGAGTCTGAAGCGGACCTCTGAAAACAAACTGAGAACAGCTTTTGGATACCCTCCCCCCAGACACTCATGACTAGAAACTGATGGGAGCTGAGTTAACTTTTAAATGATGGGACATTCAAAAAGTGCACTACAGGACAATAGTTCCATAGGCTTGCTCACCAGAAAGCACTTTACTGAAATCTACTTTAAGGAATGTTGTAGTGATGGACTCCCAACAACGGAGAAACAGAGAGAAAACTGCTGCAGACCCCTTTATGATATCGTCCTTACAGCCCAGACTAAATAGTTCTCAGCTAACACAGGAGACTAGCTGGACATTATCAGGTGATCACCGCAGATCTTAGGAGATTTGAACTGTAGGAGCCAGCCATGATAAGTTAAATATGAACAGATGACCCAAAGGAAGTTCTTTACTTCCTAAGTCTCAGTAGTTTACCCTGAAGCAATACCTGCTTACAGGAAGAAGAAGCTGAGATTACTGGACCACCACCCAGTAACAGACCTTCCAAAGGAAATGCCTAACATTCCAACCGCTGTAGATAGGACCTCCTGCCAGCACACGCTCACCAGGACACCCCTAGACAAAAGTCAGCTAGTCAGGGGTCCTAAATCTCAGAAACCCCTCACCCCCATTTTTATTACTATAAAAACCCAACTCTAATTGAGCTCGGGGCTCTCCATTTATTCCAATACATTGGACATGTGGAGAGACCGAGTTTGCAAACTTCATAAAATAAAGGCTCTTTGCTTTTATGTACGGGACTCGGTCTCCTTGTTGGCTTTTGGGAGACTTTGCAGATTTGGGCATAACATGAACCACTGACAGCTTAACCTACCATCGCTCACACAGCATTCCATCCACTAAACAGACAAGATAGACAGCTCTTCCCAGGAGCGCTGGGAACATGAGCCAAGATGGACCACCTTAGGGCCATAAAACAAGTCTCAATAAACGGGGATTTAAGTCAGAGTAAGCATGTTCTCTAGCTTACTAGAGAACATTGGGGTCCTTCCCAGAAAGGACTGCATTCTTTCTCTTCATTAGGAGATGAGAAACACCCTTCGGACAGCCTCGGAGTGAAGAAAACAGGAAGAAACCAGGGTGAAATTGATAGTACAAAATGCTATCTCTAGACAAGGAAAATATTACAGAGTCTACATTAAAGGCCTAGGTCTGAAAAAGCATGGGATAAATCCGGACTAGCTGAACATAGCGGACAATGAGGACTACTGAGAACTCAAGAACAATCGCAGTGGGTTTTTGATCCTACTGCACATACTGGCTTTGGGAGAGCCTAGGCAGTTTGGATGCTCACCTTAGGAGACCTGGATAGAGGTGGGCGGTCCTTGGGCTTCCCACAGGTCAGGGAACCCTGATTGCTCTTTGAGCAGATGAGGGAGGGGGACTTGATCGGGGAGGGGGAGGGAAATGGGAAGCGGTTGCGGGGAGGAGGCAGAAATCTTTAATAAATAAATAAATTTAAAAAAAAAAGTAGAGCTAGGGGCTGGAGAGATGGCTCAGAGGTTAAGAGTATTGCCTGCTCTTCCAAAGGTCCTGAGTTCAATTCCCAGAAACCACATGGTGGCTCACAACCATCTGTGGTGAGGTCTGGTGCCCTCTTCTGGCCTGCAGACATACACACAGACAGAATATTGTATACATAATAAATAAATAAATATTAAAAAAAGAAAGTAGAGCTATGACTCACAATCATGCATACACGCACACATACATAGATACACACATATACACACATATATTCTCGCATACATACACATACAAACACACATACACATATGCATGCACGCATACACACAATACATATGTACATATATGCAAACATACATATATACATAACTTTTATTTGTAAAATTCCCTATCAGCTCTTTGGAAGAAGATTCTTCCTAACAGGCCTTCCCACAAACAGAAGCCCAGGTCTGAACAACTGCAGTGGTGGCAACCACAATAAAGAGGAAATCCCACCAACCTTGCACATTGCTCTTCAAACACTGAGAAAGAAAAGCTGGCACCCAAATGTACTGTGTATTCAACACTACATTGACACAAAGCCAAAGACATCCCAACTGAAATCTATGCTCCTTATGAACAGGTGAAAACAATTCTAAAAATAAGCCTAGCAATTGAACCAAAGAACGTGGCAGAAGGATAATACACCACGACCAAGACTGGTTCAGTCAGCCATGCAAAACTGGTTTATCATTTGAAAAATCAATCTGTATAGTTACTACATTAACAAATTCTTAATTTAAAGAAATTCATCTCAATAGAGAAATAAAAAGTATTGGATAAAAATCCAAAGTCTATTACCAATTTTTTTTTAATGCTTAGGAAACAATGAATGGTAGTGAAAGCCCTGGATAAATCCAGGTATCCCCAAAGAAAGCCCTGGATAAATCCACCCACCCCCCCCCCCCAGCAGGAAGAAAATAGCCAAAAATCCAAGCAGGAAAAGAAGAATCAAAAATCTAGGAGTAGCCAGTTAGTGAATGTGTTTCAGGAACTAGCTGAAGATAAAGTTAGGTTGTAATCTTGAGAATAATCTTGAGAAACAGAGAGTTTCTCCCTTGTGATTATTATTGTACTGTTTTAGGAACTAGCTGATTATGACCTTGGGAGTGGTCCTGAAAGGCAGGGAGTTGCCCCCTTGTGACCATCACTGGATTTTCGGAATTTCCTATGACCCTTTTGGATTACTGGGTTGTGGTTTCTTTCCTTAAAAATCACTTCTCCCGGTCACTCGGGGTCGAACTCGCCCCCTGCGTGGGTTATGAGTCTCGGCCCCAGTGCACTGGTTCCCGTCTCATCATTAAAGCCTCGTGTGATTGCAGCAAGGACGGTCTCTCGTGAGTTACTGGGGGGGTCGTGTTGTCCCGAGACTTGAGTGAGAGTCTCCTCAGCACCGGGCGTCTTTAAGGAGGAAACTCTCATCTTTGAAAGAATAGTCTACAAAAGATACGATGGATCGTACACACTGCACTGCTGGAGGCCTGGATGCTTTTCATGCAAGTTCTCAGTCTGTTGCTGAGCAACACTGTTCTGGGGAATGTGGTCAGTGTGATAAGGTATGGAAAACACCTTCATCGGAAAGGAAGAAGGAAACAGTCTTCCTTGGCAGACCAACTGTTTGTCCACATGCAAATCCAGGAGGGCTTGTAAAAAGCTAACGGAAGCCTAGCGCTGTAAGATCCAGGTACAGAGGTGATTCATGGGGCTGGAGCGGTGGCTCAGCAGGTAAAGGTGCTGCCATCGGGTCTGAGGACCTGAATTCCATAAGAACATTTGCTTCTCTTGCAGAGGACCTGGATTTAGTTCCTAGTTCTCAAATGGCAGCTCACAGCTGCCTTGACGTCAGTTCAGGGAACCAACTCCTTCTTCTGCCTTCCTTAGTAACTAATGCATGGTTGCACATACGTAAATGCAGGCAAAACATTCACACACACACAACACACACACACACACACACACACACAGAGAGAGAGACAAGTAAATCTTAAAAAATAAAATGCAAACAAATTTTAAAAATTAAGTATCACTATGTTTTAAACACTAAGCCATACGAGTATGTATATAGCCCAATTTAGAACAGAATTAAAATATGAAATGTGGATAAATCCAAAACGACGCTCAGGATCAGAGCATTAAAATGTATATGCTCACAGCCGGGCAGTGGTGGCGCACGCCTGTAATCCCAGCACTCGGGAGGCAGAGGCAGGTGGATCTCTGTGAGTTCGAGGCCAGCCTGGTCTACAAAGGGAGTCCCAGGACAGGCTCCAAAGCTACAGAGAAACCCTGTCTCGAAAAAAAAAAAAAGAAAGAAAGAAAAAAAAATGTATATGCTCCCCTAAAAAAAATAAAATGTATATGCTCTACTCTAAAAGACACAAAGCCCTACCTACCCTCATTTTATGAAGCATGTTGTTTAAAGAAATGAAAAACAATAATTGTATAAATGCTACATCTGAAAAACACATTCTCAACTCCGTGACCAAGAGAAACAAGTGAAGGTCGTTCTGAGACTGAAGAGATGGTTCGTTGGTTAATCATGTACCATGCAAGCATGAGGACCCACAGTTCCACAGAACCGGAAAAAAATGGGAGGGGAGAGGAGGAAAGGGGTGCAGGGTGGGGGTGGGGGATAAAGAAGACTAAGGAGGGAGGGAAGGAGGAAGGAAAGGAGGGCGGGAGGAGGGAAGGGAGAGAGGGATGGAGAAAGGAGGGAAAGGAGAGTATCTAACTACAGAACATAACCAGTGCTTAACACTTAAGGGGTTTTTTTTTACATTTAATAATTTTTATTTAATTTTTTCATATATTTTTGGCCCTGAATTTCCCTTTCCTCTTCCCAATTCTCCCCACCTGCCTATGCTTAATTCTTAGTTACATTGCAGGCACGCTGTTACAGAACGGGCTATCACCGGAAGATCATCTGAGCCGTTAGGCCCAAAGGCTCGACTTGCTCAGTGACTTCCTAAACAAACCACTTCCAGATCACACCTGGTCTCTAAATTCCCGGGTCAGTTTTGATCCCACACCGGGAACTCTGACTCCAGATCTTCTGAAAGCTCATCTCTGAGAGCTCTGGCGGTCCGGTCATTCTAAGGTTAGTGCTCTGCCGCCATCTAGGGGCCAACTGCGCGCACTGCACAAGCAGGGGTCTTTCATTCTCAATTCCCTGATGTACAAACGGCTTTCCTTTCTGTCCACCAGGTCTCTGTGATAGTGAAGTTAAGGCCACCAGGCAAAGGACTGCTGTTCTCAGAATGACCTCCGAGGGCTAAGACGCTCATTCTGGAAATGCCGGAAGCCCCAGAGTTTCTGGTTTTTGATACCACACTGTCTGTTTTATAAGACAGGACCAGGGATATTTAGCACCTGTGTGTGGAAGAAATTGTTAAGCGCTATGGGAATCGAATAAAACATATCTCTGTCCTTAAGGCTCTGATAATCACATATAAAATAAAACGGATTTATGCTACTTCTGACACCCATGAGACCTGGAAAGCAAAGGCTAATGGTACCCCTCCCTCTCCCGCGCACGTGCGCGCGCGCACACACATGCGCCATGAGGGAGGTGGTTTTGGCATGGGTCCTGATGCATTTTTACACACCAGCTCATCTGGACCTCACATGACCATCCTTCAAGGGCGGAAGCTGAGAGTTTCCACAAGCACCTTGCACACCCAGCTAAGAAAGAGGCATGCAGAGAGCAGGCACTCAGACTCCCCACTTGGGCCCACCAGGCAGTCACATGCAGGACGCAAGCCAGGTCTCTCTCCATCTTCAGTCTGTGCCTGTCTCCTTTACTTTGGGCCACCAGCTGAGCTCTGCACAGGGATGTGTGAGTCACTCAAGGAGTGCCTGTCGGACCGCATTTCACCCTCACTTCAAGCCTGAAAACAGAAGAATGACGATCCTAAGCCTTCAGTCATCTTGAGTCTTTCAAGACAGGCTACCCCTTCCCTTTATGACTTCCCAGAGGACAGCCACCCATGATGACGGGACAGCATCCTGGAATAAGCATCTCCCGAGTGCCAGATTGGTCCCCTAAGTAATGATAAACATCAGGACTTCCTCCAACCATTCTGAAGAACATGAATTGGGGTCAGGTACACTATGCCTTGGCAAGAACCAGTAGCTATGCACGCCTCTTGCTCCCTGGCCCAGTTTCTCTTCTATTTAAGACTAAACTTCATGTCAGAACCTTGAGGAGAGACTTGGGGCGACACCGAACTCCTCTCTCTGTTCCTCTTCCCACAGTGGCCACAGAAATAGTCCTCCCTCCCTGGCTTCCACCATTCCACATTGTGGAATATTCCTTTATGCAGGGTGAAGATGTGTCACTGTGATTGGTTTAATAAAAAGCTAAATGGCCAATAGCAAGGCAGGAGGTATAGGGGGACTGTGGGACAGAGAGAGCACTGGGAGGAAGAAAGGGGGAGTTGCCAGCCAGACATGAAGGAGGCAAGATGGGCAGAAGAGAGTAAAGGTAACAGAGCCATGTAAGAGAATGTAGATTTTAAAATATGGGTTTATCTATGTTATAAGAGCTAGTCAGAAACAAGCCCAAGCTAAGGCTGGGTTTTCATCATTAATAAGAAGTTTCTGTGTGGTTATTTGGGAGCTGGCAGGTGGAATGGAGAAAGACTGGTTACAACTACACGTCTCTTTAATTGGTGTATTATAGCAGATGGCCCTTGAGGGGCACCTTCTTGAAGCTGCTGGGACCCGGCTTTTGTCCTAAAATTCCAGTTACAAATACACGTCTGTCTGTGCATGGTCCCAGAGCCCACCCTCATCCGCACGAACCTCATCTCCTCATGACAACCAAGATAGTTCCAGACAGGACACGTGCATTTCAAGCTTTGTCATTCACTGAGAACAGAAGACTTGAGTTGGACCGACGGCTCTGCAATCAATAGCATTCGCTGCCCTTGCAGAGGACCTGCGTTCTGCTGCCAGCACTCACATTGGATGGTTTATACCCCCCTGCAGCTCCAATTCTGGCACCGTACTCCATCCTCTCCGGTCACTGACACCCACCGAGTGTGCATATGTACCTGCAGAAACTCTCACACATCCACAAACTAAAAACAAATAAGAGGAAACCATTTTTGAAACACTTGACTCTTTCATGTAGTTCTCCTAGCCTATTTCCAGATCCATAATTAGAGCTCACACTCTCCCCTGTCTTCCCAGTGCTGGTGTTAGTGCTAGTGCAACCATTAGCTACCAGGGCAGCAACAGAACAGAGGAGAGCGTTTCAAGCAGGCACTCAAGAGCAGAAGTACACAGAGAGGCGTCACTGGCCCCCAAAGCTCTCAGAACTCTTGTTCTACTACAAGGAGCAACTCCTTACCAAGTCAGCAAACGTTAGCCCCCCTGGCACAAAGGTTTCCTGATCATTTTCTCAGGTGAGTTTCCATCAGTGGAGGTCTTTTTTCCCCATCTTTCTCCTGACATTCCTAACCTGAAGTTCTCCGCCCTCCCCCTCCCTTCTACCTTCTACCTTCTAACTCCAGGGCATTGACTTTGTTCTGCCAAGCTCTGTATGCTTGAGCTAGCAAGCCACGTTGAACATAACCTTTGCCCATCGTTTGAGATGGTGCGCTCTTTTCTTCCGAGCAAAACACTTCCAAACCACGGAGAGACTCCCTGTGTCGTCTCCTGGGGGAGTCGCTTCTCGTGGGATAAACCCAAGCATTAGTTTGCCAAGAGCGAGCCTCTACCCGGGCGGAAGATGGTGTCCAAGTTTCTTTGCCTGTGATAAATACCCTGACAAAAGCACCTGAGGAGAAGCAGATACTTTTAGACTCAGAGGTTAAGGCGCAATCCATCCAGGTGGGGGATTAAGGCAGAAACTTACAGCAGCTGGTCACACTGTGGCCCCAACCGGAAAGCAAAGAGCTTGAAGGCATGCACTCATCTAGGCTAGATGTCTCCTTTTATTACACATAGGATCCCAAGCCCAGGGATTGGTGCTGCCCACTTTTAGATTGGATTTTTTTAACACAGTAAAGATAACCCTTTGGGCTGGAGAGATGGCTCAGAGGTTAAGGACACTGACTGCTCTTCCAGAGGTCCTGAGTTCAATTCCCAGCAACCACATGGTGGCTCACAACCATCTACAATGAAATATGGTGCCCTCTTCTGACATGGAGGCAGAACACTGTATTGTATATGTAATAAATAAAATCTTTAAAAAAAAAAAAAGATAACCCTTTGTAGGCATGGCCAGAAGACCAGAATCCACAGGATAATTCTAGATTCTGGGGAGTTGGTAATCAATGCTACAGATCACAGACAAGAAAGAACAAGGCAAGTGAAGGGCACTCTTTGGTTACAGGACATTGAGAAGTGAGCCTACTTTCAAAGCTACCAGAAGGTTCTATGGAGGCCACGGTGATAGACCTGTCCCTAACAATCTTTCTCCACTACGGATTTGGGATGCTATACTATGGGCCTGCCAGGCAAGATGAGCCTGCTGCTGCAGCAATGGCATGGCTGTGTGAGAGAAACCAACTACTTTCCAATTGGATTGTGTTTCATTCGCAGGAACTCGTATGTGGTACTATGAAAATGAGTGAAATGTACGCCCTGGCAATGCTGAAGCAGGCATGGGCAGCCCGTATATGGCGGTTCTGTTGAACTCGTCCATATTGGGTTTCATGGTCTAAGTCGATGAGGACGACTGACCAGGTCTCTTCCTCAAGAGGGCACCAGATCTCATTACAGATGGTTGTGAGCCACCATGTGGTTACTGGGAATTGAACTCAGGACCTTTAGAAGAACAAGCAGTGCTCTTAACCACTGAGCCATCTCAAGCCTGTAACTAGGGGGAGGACTGACCTTAATGCAGAAACTACATTTAGCAGTTTATTGCAAAATGAACATCAAATTTCCTTTCTAACATTTATGTTTAAGCCTATAGATGAGTGCCACTGCCTGCTTTGGCAGTGGGAGGTGGCTCTTGCCGAGACCCATAACTGGTCAAAGTACTAAATCAAGTAGACTGTTGAATACTCAGCAACAAATGGAACATCAAGTCTTGCTCCATGACTCAGCAAAACTGTGGGGGAAGGGGCGGAAAGAGGAGAACATCTGGGAGAAGGGGCAGAACTGTGAAATCCTGGCCTCTGGGAATAGCACGGCTTTAGCACTCTTGAACAATGAGCAGCTGTGATTATCTACACAAAAGCTGCACAAGATTGGGCCAAACAACATTCCATTATGGAAAAGGAGTGGGGGGGAGCTCATAAAGTTCCAGCTTCCCTGAGGATCTACTGGCAATTAGTGGTTACCTGGGTAAGAAGAGGAGCTTTCTTTTTCTTTAATTTGGTTCTTTATTTACTTGGGGGAAAGAGGAAGCTGCTATAAGACACGAGTGTGCAGGTCAGAGGACAAGTTTGTGGAGTCAGTTCTCTCTTTCCACCTTTACGTGTGTTCAGGTGATGTACAAGTGCCCTTAACCCCTGAGCCATCTTGCCAACCAAGAGATGCCAGTGGTCTAACCAACCCATGTTCCTGTAAGCAAACCTAATGAAACCCATTTGTTGTGGAATATTAGTTTAAGATTGTTACTTTTTTTTTTGCTGTGGAATATTTGTTTAATGAGGCAAAGATGTGTCGCATTCTTAGGTTGCATTTGTTTAACTCTGTAAAGCTGTGTTACTTTGCCTGCCTAAAACATGTGATTGGTCTAATCAAGAGCTGGACAGCCAATAACAAGGCAGGAGAGGGATAGGCAGGGCTGCCAGCAGAGAGCATAAATAGAAGGAGAAATCTAGGCTTGAGGAAAAGAGAAGAATAGGAAGAGCTAGGAGCAAGAAAAGGAGGAGAGGAGGATGCCAGGGGTCAGTCACCCAGACACACAAACAGCCATGGAGTAAGAAGGAAAGAAGAATATAGAATAAAGAAAGGTAAAAAGCCCAAAGGCAAAATGTAGTTAAAGAGAAACTGGGCAATTTTAGTTTGAGAAGCTGACTAGAAACAAGCCAAACTAAGGCCAGGCATTTATAAATAAGAATAGGTGTCTGTGTATTTATTTGCGAACTGGGTAGTGGGCCCCCAAAGAATAAAAAAAAAAGACTACACCCATTGAGGTGGGGCATGTGAGAATACAGTATCCATGCAATGAGAAAAAAATGGCCTATGATGCATCTAGGGGTTATATAAAATCAATGTGAGATGTTTATATCCAAATCTTTGTCTACTTTCTACTGAGCTCTTGGAGACCATATCTTCTTTGTTATAGACTCCATCTGATAACAAGACTTTTCTGAGTTCAATTGAGATAAAAATATCATTTTATTCAAGATAAGTATCTCTTATAAGAATTAGCAAGATGAACTTAGAGACTGGGAAGAGAAGAGAAGACAGCAAGCAGAGTTATCCCACAAACATCCAATTTCCTTTTTCATACTCCTTTCCCTGAACTTAATTTCCATTCTGACTGGTTTCCTCCAACCAGAGAAGCTGATTACCTTGGTCCTATGGAAGAATATATGGATAAAACCATTTACCCAGTTGCCACGGTTATTTTAGGCATGAACACCACTCTGAGGTTGGTTAGTATAAGTGAAGACCTAAGAGATACAGTTTGGGGAGAGTACTCCTCAGTTTAGTAACTTTTTTTGTTGCATGACAATAAGCAACTTACAGGGGGGGATGGTTATATTTCTGCTCACAGGTCAAGGGTACAGTCCGCCATGGTGGGAGAGGCATGGTGACAGGAGGGTGTGGCAGCTAGTCATTTGTGTTAAGTGTGTGACAGCTGGACTCTTGTGTTGAGTGTGCGACTGCTAGTCTCTTGTGTTGAGCGTGTGACAGCTCAGTGCTTGTGTTGAGCGTGTGACTGCTGGTCTCTTGTGTTGAGTGTATGACAGCTCAGTGCTTGTGTTGAGCGTGTGACTGCTGGTCTCTTGTGTTGAGCATGTGACAGCTCAGTGCTTGCGTTGAGCGTGTGACAGCTGGTCTGTTGTGTTGACTGTGTGACAGCTGGTTGCTTTTGTTGATCAGAAAACCTTTAGGAAGTGGATCCTCCCTGGAGGAAATGAGTCATTGTGAAGAACATGGAAGGGGGGGGGCATGAAAAAGCAAAGGAGAGATGAAATTAACCATAGAGTGGCGAGGACGCTGGAGAGTTGCAAGCCACCGGTGTTGCAGAACTAACAGAGGGGACCGTTTATACAGAGCAGGGCACACACATACACACACACACCTTCCAGCTTGAGATTGGACCAGGAGCTCACACACACGCTTGCTAAGGAGCACTGCGAACTGTCAGCCTCAACAGAAATAAAACAAACACAGCCACTGGACTGTGAACTTGAAATCTCCAAACCTCTCGTTTAAAATAGACCCTTTCTCTTAATGAGTCGTCTGCCTTTGGTGTTGGGTTGCTATACTGCAATGCCGGCTATTACCCCTAAAGAAGGAAGAGGAACTGAGACAGAAGTAACAATTAACCTGCAGCCATCCTAAAGAATGTGCAGACCGAGATGAGGAAGGACCTTCCTGGAGAAAGGCGGTACTGTGCAGTGGGGAAGGGGTCTTATTGGATAAGGAATTGATCGTGGACACATCTATAGAGTTGGATGTGAGAGGTTCACCTGAGAAAAAGCAGAGGAAGGCAGATGCTCAGAGGGAAGCGTGGATTCACATGGAAAGAAAACTAGTGTGGCCCACTAGGTTTCCACAGCACATTTGCACAGGGTAGTGCCTGGAGAGAAGCTAGGCACCCGTGGTTGAGCCATGGTTCCCACTCCGTCTTTACTGGCTGGCACTAGCATGGATTACCAGGGAACACTCAAGCCACGGACAGGTCGACTATCCCCCTGTGGAGTCAGCCTCTGGATTCAGACTGTGCACAGGGGCTGGTTGGCCAGGAGACTATAGTTGGGGCTGTTCTTCATAGGTTGGAGGAAATTATGAAACCTATATCAAAAGCTAAAGTGCCTACCACTTGATCCTGGGGGTACAGAGGAGAAGCTAGGGGGTGGCTAATACAGGTGGAGACCATAGGGTGGGAAGGATGAGTAGAGGGTGCACGTGGTGGGAGAGATACAGCTATAGATCCATCTTCCTTTCCTCCAGTGAGATGGTGCTCTGTGCTCAGCGGAGAGTCTGACCCCCTCGTCCTGTTCCCACTTCTGATGCGGGCCATCTAGGACTGAATTGCCAGCTTTCTCATGCCTGCTTAAGCACATGAGAGGAAGGATGCATCTCCTCCCAGCAGAGGGCGCACAACATCACAGAGAAATGGGAGAGAGCAGCGCTTTCTCCCCAGACATCTGCGCATGCATGATAAAGGCATCTTTGGGGTGAGAGGGAGACCCAAGCAAGAGGACCATCAGAACAGGAAAGCTAGGAAGATGGCTCAGTCACTAAGTGTTTGTTGTGTGAGCATGAGGGCTTGAGTTCAGTGCCCAGAACCCATGTAAAAAGCCTTGTGATTTTGGTGCTGAGGAGACAGAGACGGGAGATCCTGCAGGCTTACTGGCCAACCAGCAAACAGCATGATCAGTGGGTCCAGGACAATGGGAGATCCTGTCTCAAAGGGGGAGGAAACAAAGTAGATGACATCCTGAGGATTGTTACCTGAGGGTGACATCTGGCTTCTAGCACATGCGCAGAGAGAGAGAGAGAGAGAGACTGCATCTGAGTCCATGCTTAGAAAAAGTGTAAGAGGATAAGATTTCAAGTGCATTCAGAGCACATTCAAATGTATATTCATATATACATATGAATATATATATATAGTGTGTGTAGTGTGTGTGAGTGTGTGTGTGATCTAGGAATAAAGAAGATAAAACTAAAATCCTCAGTCCCCAGACAAGGTCATGACTGGAGGAATATATGGGACTATATAGACGTCTTCTCTGCCCTCCATCTCTTCCTCCTGAACAAGTCATGATGGCTGTGGGCCTGCATGAAACACGTGCTTGTTAGGACAAAGGTCATTTCTGTAACTTTAACACCAGTGGGGCTCAGGTGTCAGGGCTCTGTCATGTATTGTCTAGACATAACACTTCATAAGCCCTGGTGCGAGGTCTTCTCCAGTCTTCCACAGGTTCCTTTCACGAGCCCTCAGGCTAAGCAGCCGTGAGCAGAAGCTGGGCTTCTTCCAGCAGCAGCAGAGGCCTTGGCGCTCAGGACTCTCCTCATCTGTCACCCCTGTGGGCGCCAGCCCTACCCTGATGCCAGAGTTTGATCAAGTAACAAGGCATCTAGTATCTAGGTCACTTTGCCCTTTTCAAATGTTTGTTTTTGCAAAGGATTCTAATAGACGTTATTTTACTTACAGCCCAAGGTAAGTAAAATAAGGTAAGACACATTTCTGTCTCGGGCTAGCTAGCCACTTATGGAGGGAAAGCCTGGGTTACTTAATGCACAGAGCAAGTAAGAGGTATGTCTTCAATTGCCATCATCTACGCGCTCTTCTGAGATCCTGGATGGGAAGGTAGGGGTAAGAGGGTGGAGAGTACTAGGGAAACAGACTGTGCAGGCTGTCAGGCAGGAGGGAATGTGGGCAAGCCAGCTGTGCAAACTAAAGTGTGCAGGATGACCACAGTGAAAATTCGGAGACCGAAATGTGTTTTCTGCATCTCTTGTGGATCTATTCTAGCTTCTTATTTCCTTGCTATTGTCTACTTTGTTTATATTGCTATCACTCTCATAATTACTCATTTATAATAATGGCTTTCTGTCTAGGAAATCCAGTTTGCCTTGTTTCTCTTTTCTCCACATATTTTTGATTGAGTGGAGTGGCGTGTGCTTGTCATTTCAGCATTCAGGAAACAGAGGCAGAGGCAGAAGAATCATGGGTTCAAGGCCAGGCTGAGATACCTAAGGAAACGGTGTCTCCAAAAAGCACATATACTTGAGGTGTCAAGAAAGGGCTCAGTGGTTAAGAGTACTTGCTGCTCTTGCAAAGGATCCAGGTTCAGATCCCAGCACCTCCTGAATGGTGGCTCACGATCATCTGTAACTACAGTGCCAGGGCATCTGATACATTCTTCTGGCCTCCTTAGGTCTTTCTGCAGTATTAAGTTCTCCCTTGAAAGCACGTGTGTGTGTGTGTGTGTGTGTGTGTGTGTGTGTGTTTCCTGGTCCCAGGATTGCAGACTCAAAGCTGCTTCTAAGAAAACTGCCTTGACTCTCTGTGTTCCGTCTCCTTTCACTTCACCAGAACAATGCCTCTTCTTCATGACTTTTTGCAAAGATTAGCTCTGTTAATGAACACACAGCTCATAGCACCCAGTGTCATAATGGATGCTAGCTGTCAGCTGCGTGACTTTAACCAACAGATTGCTTGGAAACAATGGAGACCATCTCCAACTTCCCCTACATCTCCAATAGTCTTTGCGGTCATCCAAAACAAACCTTGGGTGATTATCAATCATTTCTTGGTATTTAGATTCTTAGAAGGGACACAGAGGACACTGTTTCTAGCAGTGTCCTGGTGTCCCTTTGCACTTCCCTGTCCCTCCCCCATACTCCATCCCTGGCTTGCCATTCACCAAAGGACTGGGAAAGCTGGAGACTGAGCAGGTGAGCCTACTTCCAGGTCCTGTACTGAGAGCCAGGTTTTCTACAAACACTCCTGCTCAGGAGCAAGATGGGGCCTGAACTCCATCACAGCCGATGGGAGAAGAGCCAGCTCCACCTCTCCTAAAAGAACGCGTGCTACAGAGCCTTGCCTGCGGATGGGGCCTTGGCTCGGAGCAGTGCAAGGCTTAACCACAAGGTCAAGGCGAGGCATGTCACAGACTTCCTAGCTCGCCCCTCATATTTTCTCCTGTCCTCTTTGAGCTTTTATGCATGTGTCTAGAACAGCTGTTCTCAACCAGTGAGTCACGACCCCATGGGGGTTGCGTATCAAATATTTACATTACAACTCATAACAGTAGCAGAATTACAGTCACGATGTAGCAACAAAATAATTTTATGGTTGGGGGGGCAGTCAGCCCAACATGAAGAACTGTATTAAAGGGTCACAGCATTAGGGAGATGGAGAACCACTAGTGTAGAGTGAAATCTACCAACAGGCACACAGTTGCCCGGACTTAACCATGCCACTAGTACCTGGTCCACCTCTAGACGCAGCCTCCTCCAGTATGCCTCTTGCCACGCAAGAGTGGCCCACAGTGGATGGGACACTCCCAGCCACAGCCTGGAGCACAGCTCAGTATCTGGATCACTTTCAGTCCCTGTCCAAGTAGATCCGCACCTCTTAGTGCCTGAAGGGCCCTCTGTGGGGCCTGTCCTGCACAGAGCAGTCTCCTGAGGGGTTGAGTGGAATGTGGACTTGTGAGCTAGAGCCCACAGGCCCTTCTTGGTGTGAGTGGAGTCTGGGAGATGACAGGATGGAGCTGGGCTCTTCATTATCCCCACACAGGTTCTTCATGTTGAAGAAGACTTTCTGCTCCCCTTTCTCACATTTGTTTGACTTACTTGGTCACATAGGCAGCCCCACACACTCGACACTGTGGCTCCCAGGAGAACCCAAGCCTTTCGTTCTGGAACTACCATCTCAATTAAAGACCCTTAACTACAGTCAATGTTGTGACTGGTTTTTGTAGTTCACTGTGTTTAAAGGATCCAAGTAGGTGCCTTGCTCTAAGTCACATGGGGCCTTGTTTTTCCTATTACTTTCCCATCTCTTTGCTTGTAATAATAACATTGTCTTTTTCCTTTTCCTTGATATTTTCTTGGAGGAAGGACCTCATTACGTTACCCAGTCTTGCCTCAGCCTTCTGAGTGTTTGACATTTACCCTAATGAACCATCAGGCTGGGCTTGTATAATTCTGAATTTTACCTCATATCCAGTTTAGATGATGATGATGGTATAAGATGCTATGGGGCCCAGGGGTAAACCAGCCCTATCATAGGACGGCCCAGAATGCCCAAAGCATGCTCCTTCTTCAGCCAGAGCCAATGCGACCTGAAGCAGGGAACTGAGAGCCCAGCATGCCTCTCACCCTTACCAGCATCCTCCGCCACGGGCTGAGGGTGGAAGCCTAGGTCTTGCTCTTGGTTTTGACATCGCCTTTACTGAGGTGTCAGGACACACAAGGCGGTCTTCTTTCCCATAAAAACATCGGAAGGAAGCCCAGCGCCTACCCGGAACACCCGCCTCAGCTCCTGTGGCCCCACCTGGATCCCAGGCTTGCATCTGGCGTGGCACTCCCGGAGGCTCAGGGCCTCCTCTCCAGGATGGGGTTTCAGACACTGATCCTCAGCCTCTGTGGCCCCGGATGTGGCATTGCCTGCGATGAGAACTCATCTGTCACCAGGGTTTCCATAGCAACCTGTGGCATGGGGGTAAGCACTCAGGAGCTGGTCCATGGCCTGAATCTAAGCCACGCCCTGAGCTTCCCCATGAGTAACTTCAGAGAGGAAGCCGACACACTGTAAGGGTCTCAATACAGACAAAGCCTCTGAAACAACCACATTCTGCTTTATTGGGTGTTCAGTGGTAATATAACACAGACTTCTTCTTAAGGAATAATAAACACGAGACTTGTATTTTACCATAATTATTTTGCCATTAAGACAGCGGTTACAAAAAAATAAAACAAAAAGTTTTTTTGAAAAAAAAAAAAAAAAACCGAAAGTACCTTCCTGGCTACACACATGATCAGCTTTAGCACTGAAAGGTCCCCCCCTCATGGGTCACAATCACAAGTTCAAGGGTTAAAAACCATCTAGCAGTAAATCCTACATTGATTTAGAGCATCAAGTCACTGCAGTTATTCAGTTCTGAGACACTGTGCTGACTTATCTTAGCATTTACATAGGACATTCATTGTACAGACACAGAAAGCGAGCCGACGGGCAAACATGCTTACACGGACTGCGGGAATCTTCAGGTTTGAAACTGTTTGGTTTGGTTTGGTTTTTAAGAAAATGATCTAAAAACAACCGACAGGGCCACGGCCCCGAACAAGAAACAGCAGGAAGACGGTGAGTATTGAAGAGCTGCAAGGGTTTCTCAGAACCCAAACAAACGAACAGAAAGGTGGTTTCCAACTTGTTCGAATTTCCTCTCTAAGTGCAGGTAAGAGGGGGGAAAAGCAAATATATTAAGTCAACCGATGTTTCAAAGTGCCATTTACCTTTAAAAACAACAAAAATGAACAACAAACCAAAACCCCAACCATTAATCTCAAAGGCAAAATGTGTGATCACTCAAAGCATCACTGTGTTCTGCGGCCCTGCTTTACACAGCAGACTGGATTCGTAAAGGGCCTGTGGACCTAACACTGCTCACACGGACCTGGAAACACATTTGGAAGGAAGTATAACAGAAGTCGGCAAATACAGAAAGAAGCCAGCTAATGAAAAGCTGTCACTATGACAGGAAGAGAGGAAGGGTGACCGACATGAGGTGACATGGTCTCTAAGTGGTGACAGGATCTCTAAGTGGGCCATGCATTCAATCTGTACAGTTTTCTTCCCATGAGATACTGTTTCCTAAGACAGGGTTTTTCCTCTTGTAAAACAGGCTTGAAGTCTAATTATTCCCCCCAAGATTTCCACCCTTAGAAGGGCTTCCCACATCATGTTAGACTTTTTGAAATAACTGGACAGAAAAAAGAAATGTTCCTCCTGCACAGACACACACACACACACACACACACACATGCACACACTGAGGAGACCTAGTGTTTGAGAATTCTCAGCTTTTCCTGGGAAAAACTGGGAAGGGATCCTCCACAGAGACACTGGCCCCAGCTTGGTTGGTTCCTCCACAGAGACACTGGCCCCAGCTTAATAGGGTCATATGAGTTTGAGAACTGGATTTACAGATTTGACCAGGACCTCCGTCACTTCTGCGGCCTAATTCTTCTTCATGTTTCCACACATGTGACCCTATTCTGGGCCCACACATGACAATATTGGTGTCATAATCCGGGTCACCCCTGTGTCTGGCAAGCCTCAAACTCAGACACCTCCTAGTGATGGGAACTGGATAGCACCAATCTTAACAGAAATCTGGACTGCACAAAACTATGGCCGTGGGTACAAAACTAGGTAGGGTCCTCCCAGGCTGTGCCTGCGGCCAAATCGCAATGCCCGGCTTTAAGGGCAGGCTGCAGGGTAAGGAGAACACTGTCGGGGAAACGCAAAGCAATCACAATCTCTCCGTGAGTGCAGGAGAAAAAGCCAGAACAGACAGAAGATGTGGGAAAAGAGTGAGGAGAACCCTCAAAAGGTCTAATCTGCCGCAAAATCTAGGTCAACGAAGAAAACCCGCCTCTTCACAACAGCTGACCCGGAAGAGTAAGGGATGGCGATGGAGATGCGTGGAGCTTCTCCAGAGGGGCAGCAGCAGCCTGCCAGCCTCGGATCTGCACTAAGGTTACATAATTGCATCATTACGATGTCCAGTTCAAGACCCGTGGATTAATATTGAATCAGGCTTTCAATTTAGTATTAAAAAAAAAAAAACTTCCCTTATCCCTCCCCATTCCATCCCTCCCCAGCCCCACAAAGAAAACCCCTTTTTAAAAAATATTTTAAAAGAAAAGAAGGCAGCTCAGGGCAATTCACTATATCTTCCCAGGACAGGAAGGTGCTAACCACACAGCCGAGGGTGTGGTGGGGCACCCTCACTGGGATCTGCTTGGTGGTGTGTGTCTGCGTGTGAGATGCAGCTCCGTGTGGGGTGGGTGGCTAGGCTTGGGTGTGGTGTTCACAACTGTGTAGGGACTTGGGTGAGCGAATTCAGAAACTCCAAGGGGAGACCGAGTGTGGGGGGCCCAAGAGGAAGCCCCAGGAACTGGCTGCCCACAGCAACTATCACAGGCTCTTTAAAATTAAAAAAAAAAAAATGGAAGGAAGGAAGGAAGTCTCAGAATGTCCTCAGGTGTCCCATCCCCCGTCCCCATGTGGCCTGCAGGCCTAGGGGCTTTAGCCCAGGCTGGTGATGTTGGCACGGCCACCAGGGGGCGCCACGATGCGCTGGGTGGTGCGGCGGGGAATGTTGTCGTCAATCTGAGCACCTAGGAAAAAGTTAAAACAAAGGTGAAATCAAATCAGACTCCTGAGGTCTGCTCAGGTACACTCCTGGGGGAAAAACTGAACCAAGCACACACAACCTTACCCCTTCTCCCAAACCTCACTAAAGGTTCAAACTACAGGAAGTAGAGTGGACCCCCATTCAGCAACAGGTCATACTTGGTGCAAGCGATATATTCTGGGGAAAGCAGTTAGATTCAAGGTCCTAGTGAGTATGGCTCTTCACTCAGGAGGAGTACGAACGGTCCGGGTCAAGAATACTGGATCTAGAGTTCCCAAACCCAAAATGCCCTAAACTCTAAAAGCACTGGAGAGTTGACATGATGTGACAGTGGAAAATTCCACACCTGACCTGCTAGGACAGACTGCAGTCAGACCTATACTAAAAATACTGTATGAAATCCCCTTCAAGACTTTGTCACATGTATATGAAACACAGATGCACTGTGTGTTTGTTTCATATATATATATGAAGGGGTGGGGTTCATGCACATAAGTGCAGTGCCTGAGGAGGCCAGCAGAGGGCGCTGGATCTCCTGGAGCTGGAGTTACAAGCGGTTGCGAGCCATCTGAGCAGGGTCGCTAGGAACAAACTTGGATCCCCCACAAGATCAGAGTTTACTCTTAACTGCTGAGCCATCTGCCCTGCCCACCACATGTTATGTTTGGATCTGGGTCTTAGTCACAAAATATTTCATTATCTACATGATACTTTTCTAATTTTAAAAATGCAAGCATTTCTTTCACAGAAAGGTCTGGCAACCTGCGCCATCTATGTAAATAACATGGCGATAGGCGTTGTGACGGATCTCATACTTTAGGGACAAAACTGTGGCTTAAGGCCTGTCTCCCAAACCAAAACACCTCGAAGAGTCCCGAAAGTGGGAAATTCCTCATCCGCCATGGGCACACAAGGTATGTTCTAAAACCCAGCAGATGTGGCAAGAAAAGGGAGTCTGTGTAATAAACTGTGCTGTTGACAGGCCACGGGACGTGGATGTCTGTCTAAGCTTTGGAAGCTGGGGGAACGGAAGGCCCCATCGTGGGCCAGAAGAAAGAGGGGAAGGAAGTTTCCAAGACAGAAAGTCTACTTTTCTGTCACTGAGAGGATTGTCACAGGTTTTACCCCTGCAGATGGTTCACACATGTCCAGTGGCTTTGCCGTGGGCAACTAAAGTGAGTTAACTCAGTGGATGTCACAGCAGGCCCACGGGGAGCCGGTGCTGAGACTCACCGCACAGGTGAGGGCTGAGGCACAGAAGGCCTGAGTGAGGCGGGCTGCAGAGATTCCAGGCTCCACACTCATCTGCCACAGTCCCTCTTTAACAATGGACGTGACAGACCAGAAACTGTCCCTTCGGTCTCAAAGGGGTCACGCACAGGGTGGGTATCTCAGCATCCCACAGCACAAAATCTGATCTGAAGATTCTGAAGCCCAGTTTGTCATTGACAGATTCACGTCTGGTGGCTGGAACACTCCCCATCAGGGAAAGAACGAGACGGTTGTTACCTTGCATTCTCTGCGAAGCCCCAGACTGGCTCTACAGAACCTACCCAGAACCACCCAGCCCTGGCCGTACCAGACAAACTGAATCCAGACTGGTGCAGGTTCCGAACAGGTGGGGCCTGCTGCTTGGCAGGGGACGTCTTAGCCGATGAGGCTGGAGTGACCGTCTTGGGTGTCACAGACACCTCGCACACAGGTCCGTCATACAGGCCACGAGGGACCCCTCTCAGCTCGGCCAGCTGAAACACACAATCACCCCACAATCCGTGTCTCACTCACAGAGGACATCTTCCCTGAACCCTCCCAGTGCGATGGAACAGCAGCTGAGACAGGCCAGGGATACCTGGAGATTAGGAGACAGACCAGGGATGCCTGGGGACTAGGCCCCCCTTACGGACAAGTACAATAGGCACAGATACTCAATCAGCCCCTGAAGTTCCAGGCCAAAGCCCTCCCTCCCAAAGTGGGTCCCCAACGGGTTACTCTGCTGGTTTCTTACAATTCTTTCCCACATGGTCACATCATCTTTGAACCCTCCAAGAAGTCCCTGATCATACTATGAAGAGGGTCTGAGGTCATTTTCAAGGTCAAACTGTCTGTCTCTCTAACCTCACTCTTCTTTTACTTCCCTTACAGCTCCACCCCTTCCCCACCTCAGTTCCCGAGCCCTAACCACGGGCTGATCACCACACCCTGAACACCCTGTGTTCACACACCCATCTTCCTAGTGTTCTTTGGCTCGGGGAAACTCTTATGTAAACTTCAAACCCCAAATGTATTCTTTCATAGCATCCTCATCCGTGATTCTGCAGCAGGGGTTCCCTCCTCTGGGTCCTTACCCCACTCTTATCATCAGAGCTGTGGTCATCCTTGTCTCCTCCACCAGCAGGTTCAGTTTCGGGATGAAAAGGTCAAGTTGTCTTTACCTTTCTGTCTCCCGTCTCAGTTTCTGACACACAGTACTTAGTGAATGCCTGCGGCATTAAACTCAATCCGAGATGTTTAAAAGTTAGCCAAGTCACTCACCCTGCTCCTTGCCTTGATGCGCTTGTACACGAAGTCAGGGAAGGGCTTCCGGGGGATGTAGCGTCCTGAGCCTTCGGTGACGTGGAGCGTGCCATCCTCCAAGACGATCTTGCCCTGGCTGATGACTACCAGGGGGGAGCCACGGCACTCCATGCCTTCAAAGATGTTGTACTCAAGAGCCTGGGGGTAGAGGAGGACGGCCACCATCAGAGCAAGCCCTGTCCCTGTCCCAGACTGAATCAGGCTGATGAAGCTTACTGGTACACCCCAGAGATGGAACCTGTCCCCATTAGCCACCCCGGGGACACTCACTTTCTGTCTATAATATGGACTCAGCTCACTTCCACCTCCAAATCTGAGAGAAAAACAAACATGTAATAACATGGACAGTGTGTGCATGTGTGTGTATGTGTGTGCTTGCATGCGTCTGTAAACGCTTTACAAATTAAATTATTCCAGCTGTGTCTTGTGGGCAGACCTGTGAACCAGATGGTCGGGATTCGGGGGCAGCAAGTTCACACACAAGTCGAGGCCCTGCCTGAGCGACAGTGTGTTCAATCAAGGTGGTTTTAACAGAGTGGAGATGTAGCTTAGTGGCAGAATGGACTTAGTGGTAGAACCCTTGGAATGCACAGGGCCCTGGGTTCAGTCCCCAGTACAATTTAAAAAGAAGGGAAAAGAGAAACAGAATGGGGAGGGAAGAAAAGGGCTCTTCATTAGCGGAGACCGTGTCCAACTCTCCTCAGCTCAGGCGGCCTTCCCAAGGCTCGCCTCTGAACAAGATCCAGCTGAGGCGGGTTTCCTACAGCCTTGACTGGATGACAAGCCTATAAGGAGCTTAAGATTCAATCACAGTCCTCAACAGTATAGACTGGTGGCATGTAAAAGACATGTAAAAGCCTGTGAGGATGGAGGTTTAGAGTCCTCAGTGACCCAAAGGTGTTTGGGGGCTCACGTCATTGAGAGTGAAAACCGGCAGTCTGGCGCCCCCTCCTGGGAAACGGGTGGGAGGCTTTCCTGGAGGGTTTAGAGTCCTCAATGACCCACACGTGTTTGGGGGCTCATGGCCTTGAGAGTGGAGACAGGCAGTCTGGCGCCCCCTCCTGGGAAACGGGTGGGAGGCTTTCCTGTGCGTTTGCCGGCGAAGCCCCGGAAAACAAGAGGCTTTGAGCTGAGAGCCATGTCCACAGTTCTCGGAGTTCTGGCTCAGCGCCGGCAGGAGGCCTACAGCTCTTTCCACACGGCTGTCCACGGGAACAAATGGCTGCAGCTGGAGGTTAGCATGTGTCACAGAGCAGATGTGCTTCTGGGAAAACTCAGGCCAAGAGAAAAAAACGCTAGCGGATCTGTGTTGAGGGCGGGGCCGCACCACCCATGTCAAAGGCCGCCTCTGCTTGTGCAGCGGCCGCAGAGTACAGAGAAAGGCCACAATGACATAGCAGCATGTGTCCCATGTGGCAAAGCCACACTGCTCTGTAGGGCCAGTGACGGCTCTCAGCACTGTGCAGAGGCTCCACAGAGAAACGTGGGGCGTTGCCGTAAACAAAAGTGGAGGGGCAGGGCTGCAGGCAAGAGGCTTTAAAGATGGATTCCATGATTCTGGGGGACACCATGGCTCACAGCGACCCCCTGGACAGGATGCTTGTCCCTGAAATCAGAGTTGGCTGTGCAGGCACAGTAGCCTAGGGGAAGCCAGATCCTCCGGGGGGTACGCTAGGTCCTGCGGTTTAGTACCACGGAAGTGCCACCCACGGCATTCTCAGCTCAAGACTGTCTGACCCACACAGGCAGTGAGATTTAAACCCCAAGCCAGCATGAGTGCCAGCTTCCAGTTCAGAACCTCAGGTGGGACCTTCTTCCCCACCCCCACCCTTAAGGGCGCAGCAGAAGCATGGTGGGCTTTTCCACACCACCTCCCCAAGGACTGACCTGCATCTTCTTGACCCCATACAAAGGTCATGCCGGTCCCAACTAGCGCCCTCATCTTGGGTGCTTTCCTGCATCGTGGCACAGAAACTAAAGATGTATTTCACCATGGGTATTTGTCTTGTGCATGGCGAAAGGTAGGCACTGGATAACAGTGGTCCGTGTCACTTAAACCCTGCTTTAGAACTTTTAGGCTTCCTCACACGCCACCCTCCCAAGGCTTAGATGACAACAAGGATGCAATAAAGGATCTTTGCGTGTAGAGCAAGGTGAGAGAATTCTGCCTCCTCTGACATGACTTTGGGGAGTGTGTGAGGGTTGTCTAAGATCAAGGTGACGTCTATCTCACTCCCATCACTTCCTAATTTGTGATTCATCTCCAGACAGACACAACCTTGGCCATGGACCCTTTTATCCAAGACCTGGCCATCCGCCAGGGAAGTGACCTTAGCTGCTTCTCTGCCACACCTAACCTATGAAAGGAGAAATTTCACAAAAGCCCCAGTCTCCTGTCCACGGCTGGCTGTCCTGCACTCAGTCTCCACACACACAGGTCCCTTGGTACCCGAACCATGAACAATGTACGCACTGGGGCTAGTGGCCTAGGAAGGAGCAGATGTGAAGGCTTCTGTAGCCATCCCCCCTTTAAAATACCGAGGGAAGCAGGACCACGACTCTACTAAGTCAATTGTTCTCATCCTTCCTGATGCTGCGACCCTTTAATACAGTTCTTCATGTTATGATGATCCCCAACCATAAAATTATTTTATTGCTACTTCATAACTGTAATTTTACTACTGTTATGAATCGTCATGTAAATATCTGTGTTTTCCAATGGTCTTAGCGAACCCTTGTGAAAGTGTCGTTTGATCCCCCCCAAAGGGGTTGAGACCCACAGGTTAAGAACCCACTGCTCTGAGTGATTTAAGCCTGGCATGGGACCCCAGACCTTCTGTCATCCTTTGAGATGGGAGGCTGTGCCACCACCAAGCGTGGGCATTTTTAACGTCAGAGGATTTTCCAAAAATTACAGAGCACATTGGAATCTTGGAAAATCTAATGGAGGCTTAGCAATAGCATTATGGATAAGTTAGATTTTCCACACTGAAGCCAGACCTGAAGTCTGTTGTTTGTGCTTCACCAGATGAGCAACGCCATCTGGCATGCTGAATGCCAGCCCCTGAAGCCGGAGCAGGCAATGAGGCATTCGGGAAGGGCCACATCTCTTCAAAAACATCAGGGCAAGGATACTGCCCTAAAGGTTCAGATAAAAGCGTCAGTCAGCAGCAACTGTCTTCCCGAACCTTCATGCCTCCCTGTTTTCTGCCTAAGCAGAGAGGTCCTGATGCCAACTATCTGCCCAGTCACATGTCTTTAATGGGCCTTGGCCATCCCTTTTATTCCCTCTGGAGAGGGCACTCCACTAAACAGGACAGCACTTTCTCCACCCCTCCCCGCCATGGCGCTGTGCACACAGTCTGGTGGGGGAAGGGTGCCAAAAAAATGAAGGCTTCTAACTCTGGCTCAACCGCAAGATCGCTATGTAACATTAGACCAGTCACTGAAGCTCTCTACACCTCTCGCTGATTTATCTCCCCACTTGGGATAATCACACCAGACCCTGTAGTGAGAGGGTCAAATGAAAAGAGCGGGCATGCGAAAATGATACACATGCGTACAAAAGGTTCACCCTCAGGACGTCACTGAGGATCTCAAGACGGGATGATACAAGTTAAAGCGGGCGTAGCACCAAGGCTAACGCGGAACCAGCAAGGCAAGACCAGCCATAAACATGCAGTCCAGCAGTCTGCCCATGAAGCACCCACTATCTCAGTACCCACAGGGGTCACAGAAGCTGGCACTGAGCCCAGCCAAACCCTTCAGCCCAAGAGAGAGGATTTAGACTGGCGGAAAGCCCAGACCTGTCTCAGAAATGCCTGGACCTGCCCTACGTCGTTACGGCACTTGGGGCCGACCATCCTTATGGTTTCAGACCCACGGAAAGGAGCAGCAGGGATTGTGCTCCCTGTGACACCTGCTGGTCACTTAGAACTCCACTCAGAGATCCGCTCCACTGATTAAAAACTCACTTCCTGCCAGGCGGTGGTGGCACACACCTTTAATCCCAGCACTCGGGAGGCAGAGGCAGGTGGATCTCTGTGAGTTCGAGGCCAGCCTGGTCTACAAAGCAAGTTCCGGGACAGGCTCCAAAGCTACAGAGAAACCAGTCTTAAAAGCAAAACAAAACAAAACAAAAAACAAACTCCCTTCCACACCTGACTCCAGATGGGACACAGTGACACAGCCCCTGCACCCAAGGCTAGGGGGATGCATGGAAGAGGGGACAGTGTAAGAGCCAGAGCACCAGAGGCACCGCTGTGAGACAGTATTTGCTGACAGAAAGATTGTAGCCATTACACAATAAGGTTGTCTGCCCTAGATCACACTGCTCTGCCGGATGGAGGAAAGGTTCCCAGAGAGCTACAGGCATTCAGGGACCGCTCAGACGGGGAGGGAGAGACATCCTTTCTTCAGGGATTAGCATCTGGGTAGTTACCCAAGTCTAAGCGGTTAGCTCGAAATGCACATGCACATGGACGACACTAACTAGACTCTGCATCACTGGGGTGTGTGTGTGTGTGCGCGTGTGTACACATAGTTAACTACAGAAGAGGGAGGCATGAGTTTGAGACAGCTCTGTGGCAAGACAACAGAACTAGTGTATCAAACTCTTAACAACAACAACAAAACTATACACACAAGCAGTTCCTGTAAGAAGGGGGAAAACAACTCATGTCAAGATCCAAGTGAGCTGGATTTTAGAGAATTATGGATTTGAGGTTTTCAGATTGGAGATGCCCAGCTACCAACATTCATGCAAACATCTGAGAACCTGAAAATTTCTGAAATCCAAATGCCTCTGATTCCAAGCATTGAGGGTAAGCGCTACTGAAACTCTATTATCTTTATCTGCCTTCTTGGGGAACAAGTTGAACAGAATCCCAACAAATGATGGCTCTAGGGTCTGGGGAGCTAGGTCAGAGGTTAAGAGCACTTGCTGTTATCGCAAGAGATCTAAAAGTTCAGTTCCCAGCACCCACACTGGGCGGTTCATTAGCACACTTAACTCCCAGTCCAGGGATCTATCTGGTGCCCTCTTCTGGCCTCTGCAGGCACTGCACATGGATAACTTGCAGACACTTTCAGAATACTGCAGCACCCCCCACCCCCAATGGTTCTCTACCCTTTGGCTATTTCTAAAGAGTTCATGTTAAAAATTTAAATAAGTAACTTCCATGCTCCTTTATAGCTCAGCATTGTAAGAACTGTCTCTTGCTCATATAGCTAAAGCTAAATAAAATATCAAGATGGGGGAGAAAATAAGATTTGAGTAATGAGCTGGCATAGAATACTTTATTTGCTTGGTGGGATTTATACACGTAGCCCCAGCAACAGGGAGGTTGAGATGGGAGGATAGTGAGTTTGAGGTCAGCGTAGTATATAGCATGAGACCCTGCCTCCAAAAACAGAAAGTAAAACACCCGTCCAAGGTCCTTCCCTTACACACTTGGTGTTCGGGATATTTAGCGCTATCCGAGGAACTGCTGGTATCCGATACCTCAAACTCTCAGAACACCCAGACTTCACTGAGCCCCTGGTTCTCAGGTGAAACATCAGGATGCTAAAGGCATATCCCTGAGCTCTGTGACCAAGAGTTTCCCCAATTTTTAGTTATTAAACTGTGACCCCGTGTCTGGATGATTTCTTCTATGAAAGGAGAGGTCAAAATTCCTTTAGGACAAGATGCATAGCTATCAATCAAACCTCAAGCCTGAGGAAAGGGGGACAGGAAAATGGAAGTGACCAGTGGCCACCTCAGGAGTGGACACTTAACTGCTCTCTAGCTAGGTCCCTTTCAGTAAGCCCACCACAAGAGGTACTACCCAAACCACAGCAATGGAATGGTGCCTGACTTTTAGAAGCTTTTGGGGTTCTAATGTCACTCTAGGAACCCTAAGCGTCGAAGGACAGAGGACATTGCTCTGAAACATGGCCAAGAGTTGCAGTCTCGTGGACCTCAATAAAGAAAGTGTTGGTCCAGCCCTGGGAAGACTAAAGTCACAGCACATCCTGGAGAAACTTCACTCCTAAGCAGCTGAGGTCCTGCTCAAATCCCTGGACTGGCCCTGTCTCTCGGTACCTGCAGCACACATGTCTACCCACGATGGGCAAGCCTTACACTGTTGTGCGTCTTGGCAGAGATGGTCTTCACACTGTCAGGGTCCCAGATGACCAAGTCCGCATCAGATCCCACTGCAATGCGACCTTTCCGGGGGTAAAGGTTGAAGACCTTGGCTGCATTGGTGCTGGTCACAGCCACAAACTGGTTCTCATCCATCTTCCCAGTAACCTGTGGGGCACAGGACACATGCATATGTGCACACATGCATGCAAATGCACACACACACACACACACACACACACACACACGGAGGGCAGAGGTCAGAAACATGTTCGGCAATAAAGAAACACATGTTGACAAGCAATGCACGCTGGGATTTCCCTTTCAACAAAGACAGATACAGGTCTGGGCTTCTAGTCAATGAGTCTCAGGCCAGCCTGGCTTTCTGCGATATATAGTAAGGGCTGATCATTTCCTGAAGTCCTTCCCTTCCAAACCTGCTCTAAACACTGGAGAACAAGGAAGAAAAAAATTTAAATGACCAAAAGGGCATATCAAAAAATTCATTCCACTCAGCAAAGAAATTAAATATCAAGCAAGAAAGATGCAATTTACTAAGTTAGTTGTGTATTGAGCTTCTGCTCTTGATACCCACTGAGGAGTGTCATATGCCATGCCAAGTGTCATAATCTTTGCAGGAGGAAGTTTAACAATATAATTTACAGTCTTTAACAGACTCCCTTTGGCCTGGTGATGTCACTTCTGGAAACTTCTCATAGTTAAAGATGTACCCAAGGCTATGTCTACATGGAGACTCATCTCAGTTTTAAAAAAAATAGAAACAACACCAATTTTGAGTCAAAGAATTATAGAAAATTGACTGTTTGGTGTCAGGAGAAAAAGAGACCCTTATCTACCATTAAAAATCAAGTTTTCCACTGGGTGTGGTGGCCACACCTTTCACCCCAGCACTAAAGAGGCAGAGGAAGGTGGATCTCTGAGGTGGAGGTCAGCCTGGTTCACATTGCTAGTTTCGGGCCAACTCAGGCCTCCCAGTGAGACCCTGTCTCAGGGAAACAAACAAGAAGATTAAAAGTATGCTTCCTGTATTTCATGTGGGTTTAAGAATGATGACAGTTTCATGACATATTAAGAATCCTTTTAATGGGCTATGAGGTAGTGTGTGTGACGCTAATGTTACCTAAAGGCCGATACATACTGTGCACACATATGCCGGCAAAAACTGAAGACATGCCCCAAAACGCTCACTGTCCACTAACTCTGACACAAGGTAATTCTTTTTTTTTTTTTTTTTTTTTTTTTTTTTTTTTTTTTTGGTTTTTCGAGACATGGTTTCTCTGTGGTTTTGGAGCCTGTCCTGGAACTAGCTCTTGTAGACCAGGCTGACCTTGAACTCATAGAGATCCGCCTGCCTCTGCCTAGTGCTAGGATTAAAGGCGTGCGCCACCACCACCCGGCTCACAAGGTAATTTTTATTCACATAATCTAAAGAATTCATTAAGAATCAGAAAACCTGTTACTATATTTTAAAACATAAAGTGAAAAAGCTTCCAAATTCCCTAGGTCAATATCTGCCCAAAACAGGTCAAACAGAAGCCTGGAAGTTCTCCAACACACTCCCAACAGAGTAAAGTCAAAGACTGTTGACTGGGTGGGTCAGCAGGGATCGAGGAAGCCATCTCCTCATTGACACAGGACTTAGATGTCATAGTTAGAAGAAAATGAGCTCCCAGGAACTGCCTTGGAGAAATACCATCTCACGAGTTCAAGTTTCTAGAATGTTCTCACCTGGCCAACATTAGCCCCGCGCCCACGGAGACAGGCGCATGCCTGGGCCACCCAAGAGGGGAATCATCAGTCCTTACCACAGCTTTGTCCCAGATGACGGACATCCGCTCCTCTGTGCCGTTGGTGCCCTCGGGAATCAAGGTGAAGTTGTCCTTCCCCACGGCCTTCTGAGCAGTGTTGAAGGTACAGTGGGCGCTGCCAGTGACCTGGAGATCTCCACTGGAAGGAAACATACGACATGAAGCTTCCTAACAGCTCAGGGTTCCTCAATCTGTCTGGTGAGATATTTCCTAAGTGATGACCCGCCAACCATGCTGGTGTCCTTCTGATGCCTCTTCAGACCCTTTAGGTGGCTGTCAGAATGACCCAGGTTCCCAACAGGAATTTCTACCCAGGACGGTGACACAATAATTCCTTGTTCTCACTTATTAACCCCAACTTTGGTCAATAAGGGTCTATTTTTAAACCTGTTCCCAACCACCATGCTGTCACCTACTGGGTCATTTTGGTCTGAGGACATCTAGAGTGTAGATAGGAACAAGTCACCAATACTCACCAGGACAGCAAAGAGTTGAGAAAGTCTGGAGTGGTTGGGTCGGGGCTCAAGGGTGGGGAGGTGACAAAGGCAGCAGCCTTGGCCCAGTTCTTACTCCAATAATGAGAGCCATCAGTCCCCAAGCTGGCAGTGATGGGCTCACCATACACCACAGTTCCTGAGAAACAGATGAGAAGGCTCAGTCCGACGCCCCAAGAGTAAGAGACCACCCTTAGCAGACATTACTAGGTGCTCGGCACTGTAGGATTCTGTGGGCCCATATTTCGATATGGCACAAAAGCCATTTCCCTGGTCCGAGCTGATCACATAGCTCTGGAGACAAGCTGTCTGTGCCCTTAACAAAAGCCAGGATGCCTGCTCCTAGCTTCTTTTGTTAAAATGTGGATTACCTGAGAAGAGATGTTTGACTGGAGTTGATGACTTAAGAGTTCAGATATTTGGTGCTTCCTTCCTTTTGTAATTTGGAAGGATGTCTTATAGAGATGCTAATTCAGGGCCTACCTTGACTGCTAGGTGCGGCTGTGACTTGAGCCCAGGCACCTGGTTGCCTAGGTAATGGCGTAATGTGTTTTCCCCCTTCCCCGCTCAATTTGGTGTGGGTATATAAAATGTTTGGACAATAAATGGTGAAGCTGGCCTTTTCCATGATGATGGTGTAAACTGTGTCGGTTCTTTTCCTCACGACTCCGTTCCAGCCGGGTTAGGGAATCAGAGAATTTATGTTGGACCCTCATGGGCCACAACAGGATGCTCTCAGCGTTCCCTCCCTGGGGATACAACCTCATCTCACAGTTGATGACACCCATGGCTAGAAGTCCAGTATCCTAGGCAGCCAAGGCTACCAAGTCAGCACACACTAAGATACCCTGCTCTGTGGACTCAACACTCTCTCCTGAGACAATCCTAAACACTATACATGCTACATACCACGGATCTCCAACTCAGATGGTTTCCAAACCCAGGCCTCAGAACCATCTAGAATCTCCTTTTTTCGGCTGATGGGTGGATTATCTTTACTATGCAGAAGGTGTCCTCCTTGCTCATACCTGACAGCCCTCTCTCCCACACCCTTTACCATGCTTAATTCTAGCCATAGACAGAAATCATAAATGAAATCACAAGGCTGAGGTATCAGGAGCAAATAGTGTCAGAATCTTCTAGAGACACCTGGATGCTTAAGTGGACACATAAGGGACGCCATCAATAGCAGCCATCAGAGCAGAGCCACACCTGACTTCATGAGAATCAACAGAGTCTCTAGAAACCTGGCCTAACTTCCTATGATGTCCAGGAAAGAATGTCAGCTCCTTGGATGTCCAAATGGTGTCTTCTCTGTCCCTCCAGAGGCCAGACAGCCAGGGCCACTTATACTGCCAAATGTCCATCCTGTATGTCTTAAATACACTCTTGACAGGCCTCATCCCTTTCCTAGCCCATTCCAGCAGATTTTAGGTTTGGGCTTGCTGCCTCAGTTTCCCATGCAGGCTCAGTGACACTATGACACTCCATCTTCACAGAACAGTCTCTGAATACTATTCTCTTCCACACAATCCCTCTAAGGACCTCTCAAGTCATGCCTTCCATGTTTAAACAAAAGCAAAACAAAACAAAAAACTGCCTTTTCCCCAAACTTTACTTATTATGTCCCTCATGATTCAATGCCAAGCTTTTTTTTTTTTTTTTGCCTAGCTGAGTCTGGCCTTGAACCCACTACGTCTGTGGCAGAAAATGAACTTGAACTTCTTCCTGTCTGGACTCTGGAGAGCTGAGATTACAGAAGGGTGCCACCACGCCTGGCTTTTCAGCCTCCCCTTTCATGGCTCAGGCCCCACCATTCCCCTAAGCTCTGAATCCTCCACCCACATTATCATCCACTTTCAAAGTGTTGGCCTCTTGAAGGTGACACCTGGATCACTTTTCTGCCTGCACACAGTAGGCATTCAACATACCTAAGGATCATCTTGCTGCCTGCATACAGTAGGTGCTTAACGAATGTGTGTCGCGCCAACCTGGTGCTCTACTGTTTCACTAATTCAAGGCCTGAAAGCTGGAACTCGCGCTCAGGTTACCCAAATCCATCTGCCTCCCCTGCCAGCACCCAGCCAAGCTTCTTTTCTCTAAACCCGCGACCCACCCTCAAGGCCAAATGCTTCTCAGTCAGGAATGTGTCTCCCTTCCTCTCCACAGTCCTTGCAGAGGCTTATCACTGGATAATAGCCCACAACACCCTCTTTGCCCAGACACTCAAAACTGGCTCCAGGGAGCTGCCCCCTCCTGCCTCAGGAATGTCACAAAGAAGTGGCTGTTTAGTTAGAGGGTGTTGGGAGGCCACAAGCTGCCTCCCATCCACACTCGGAGACAGCCTCCAGGCAGGAGGGAGGTTTCTAGAACCAAGTACAAGCATGTTGAAGGGGACCCCTGGAGGAAAGAGCCAGGAGAGGAACCCAGCAATCCTGACCTATGGGAAGCTCTCCCAATAGAAGCTTGGACAAGCACTGGGCACTTGCCCCCAGATGGAAAAAGACCTCCTAAAGCCAACGCCAACTGTTAGCTGTTCTTCAGGCCCCTCATAAGGTGCAGCAGCTGAGCAGAGGCAGCACTGGCTGTTACAGGAACTTCAACAGAGCTGACGAAATCTAACTCCTGATCCAGCAAGCCCTGCCATTGACTGACCCCCTCCACACAAAGGACCACAGCCAGGCCTGCGAGGCTCTGCCATCCACTGCCCCCACCTCTGTACAAAGGGTCTGTGAACCCTGCTGCCCACTATCCCCACAGCCCTCGGGGTATATAGGTTTTGTCACCATAAAAATTCAGAACAGCAAAGGTGCCCAGAGGAGAAAACAACAACTCATCTGTCTGGGAAATATACACCCCCAGGATGCCCTGGAATTCGTCATCCTCTGTCCTGTTACTGAGTCTGCACCTCCATCCTGGCCCTGGAAATCTGACTGGGGGAGCCCGCTACTAGAAACAGACAGGCTTCATCAGAGACTGGGGTGGGAGTGGTACTGTTTGACAAGGGGCTGGGTCCCCTGCCCTCTGTCCCCCTTAGCATAAGCTCTTATGTGACAATGAACTCAGTCTTTAGCCCCTGGAAAACACAGGATGGGTCAGAGCCTCCAAGGTCACTAGAGACGTCTAATTTCTTCCTTAGGCCATCAGAGAGTGGGGACTCCTGGCCAACCCAAGATGGAACCATGCAGAGACCTGGAAAGAGGAAGTCACAGATATTTTTTAAATTTTTTTTATTTAGGTGTGTGTGCGTGTGCCTGTGTATGAATATGCAGATGTGAGTTTGTGTGCCAGCAGAGACTAGAAGAAAGTCTTAGCTTCCTGGGGGAAGAGGAGTTACAAGTGGTTGTGAGGGGTCTAGTGTAGGTGCTGGGAACCGAACAGTCTGGTCTTCTGTGAAAGCAAGAATTCTTCACCGATGAGCCACGTCTCCAGCTTTGCTACAATCAAACCTCCTGAGGGAGTCCGAGGTCCTTGCCAGTCATAGGACCCATCATATCCAAGACCTCCACCTTCAGGGGAGCGTGGTTGACAAACTGCTTTCTACCTGCCCCCCACACAGCCCCACCTCAGTGACCCAGAGCCTTGCCATGGGCTCCTCCTCTTGCCCTATAAACTGTGTGCTGGGGGAAGCCATGGACTGGCTTCCAGAGCTCAGTCAGGCCACAGACACCAGCGAGCTGCAGTGTGCCAGCCATCATTACCACTAATAATAATAAACCACGAATGGCTTAATTGGCCTTTTTTATGCTCCTCTAAATACACTACTGATGCTTTCTTGGCGGCTGTTTGTAGTTTCTGATTCTCTTCTCCAGGGAAAGTCTAAACTGAAGGATATGACCCCAAGCCAGACTCTGGCAGACGCACTAGTCAGGCCAGGAATGCAGGGGCCGGGCGGGTGATGTTTATTCACAACCAGCCCCGGGCTGAGCACATTCATGAAGAATAACTGCAAGCTGGGGTTTGAAAATGTTTGACAGCTCTGGGCTCCAACAGTTTGTCATTTCCCATGAACGAGAAGCAGGACAGATCCAAAGCAAGAACAATGGGAAACCACGTGTAGGGAGCCTTAAAGCTCAGCCACGGAAGACCAGGGAAATGAGACTTGGTGGAAAGGCAGGCAGACCCACATTCCTCTGCCTTTCGCTAGGAGTGCTCGGGCCACAGCCTCAACTGCCTGTAGACTATGCGGTGATATGCTGACAGCAAGGAAGGTTCGGGTGTGCGTGTGTTTGTGTGTAGTGTGGGAAATGCACATGGGACAGGGAGTTGCACATATAGAAGACAGTGTATCTTATTAGCCTGGAGCTCTCTAAGTAAGCTAGCCCAGCTGGCCAACGAGCCTGAGATCTGCCTCCCCAACACATTACTGTCATGAACCACCACACCGTTTTCTTTACATGAATTCTGGGACACAAATCCAGGTTCCTGTGAGTGTTTGGTGACTCTATCTCACTAGTCCTATTTTTTTGGGGGGTGGGGTGGGGGTCAGTACCATGCTAAAATATAGCCCAGGCTAACCTTCAACTAACAAACATACTTATGCCTCTTTTAGGCTAGCCTTAAGGATTATCCCTCATAGTCTCATGATCACAGACTTCTCATGAGCTGAATCCCCATCCCTGTGCTGGGATCACAGGTATATACCATCCCTTGGGACAATAAACCAAATATTCAGGATAAGTTTTCTGAAGTTTCTAGAATTGATTGTCTAATCTGAGGTAATTCAGGAGCACTACTGATTATTCTTACAGTAAAGAAAATGCATGTAGTCCACACCACAATGGCTTGATGAAAACACCACTGCAGACCCTGACTCAAATACTTCTACAAGGCAAGGCTGTGGATGCTGTATTTGATGCCATAGAACATTTTTTAAAATTAAAAGACTGGTTGGTTGCCTCTGTTGGTGCTGGTCAAAATAGGTTGGAAAGAAAAAGAATGAATTTATGGATTCAAATTCCCAGGTCCAGAACTGGTATGGGAGCCCTTCTGTATATGTGCTGCTTTTATTGGTTAATGAATAAATAAACTGTCTTAGTACTACACAGGGCAGAGTAGAGGTAAGTGGGGAGTGGGGGGAGTACTAAACTGAATGCTGGGAGAAAGTGGACTCAAGGGACGCCATGTAGCCACTGCTGGGAACAGATGAGTCAAAACCTTGCCAGTAAGCCACAGCCACGTAGTGATACACAGATTAATAAATATGGTTTAGATTAAGATATAAGAGCTAACCAATAAGAAGCTAGAGCTAATAGGCCAGGCAGTGATTTAAGTAATACAGTTTCTGTGTGGTTATTTCAGTGCTGAGCAGCTGGGAACAAACAGTCTCCTACAACAGGAAACCACTCTTCTGTCTACCCTGAAAGTGCCCACATATACCTTTACCAACAGAGAGCACAGGTGGCTGAACGTCAAACACAGGATCTTATCCCACCTGGCTGAATTACAATGCAATCTGAATTTCCAGCCTCCGGGGCCACGTGCTGTTCATTGACTAGGAAATGCTTCTGTCTCCACACAGCCTTCAGATGTGAGCAGCACCCTGTCTATCACCTAGGTCTCCAGCCTGTGAGCCTTCTCTGAAGATTTCACAATCCAGCTCACCTACAGCATGAGCCAATGCCTTGAAATAAATCCTCCTCTGTCTTCCTGTCCCCTTCCGCATCCTCTAGTGGGCTGTTTCTCTGACTAATAGACTCTGCTAGGATTTCATGACACTCACAATCCAACCCACCTACCACCTCAATCTCAAGTCTGGTTCAAGATTACTACATGGAAAATTAGTTTAACTCCTCCCCAAAGTGAAGTAGACTTCATAGCTCATGTGAGCACAGGGTTTTCATGATGCCCAATAGCCTTCCCTGTTGTCCTGTTGGTCAAGAGAAGTCTTATCCTGGATTTGGGTTTAGTGTCCCTCAACAGCCAGGACTATTTGAATGTGGCTGTCCCTTGGTTCTAAGGATGGATAAGGAAGGACAATAAGGATGCACACGGGGTGACATCAGCAGGTACTGCCCAAAAGTTACCATTCCCTCAGGGAGGGATCTGCAGCCACCCAGGGCTCCTCACCCGAGAGAAAGGTAGCCTGAAGAAGAAGTCCCCACGCTGACACTCAGGACAAACAGAGGGCAGAGGCCTGGAATCGTGGCTTTAACTTCCTGCAGGCTGGATGTTTGGGAACAACATGTTCAGTTTCTGCATCCCAATTTCTCTTGTGTGACATGAGTTTATTAAACCAACCACTTTCCACATTCTCCTTAAGAATAAAGCCCAAGCCATGATTTGATGATATAAGCCTGTAATCCCAGCTACTCAGGAGGCTGAGGCAGGAGGATTACAAATTCATGGCAAGTCTGGGCAACATAGTAAGACTTTGCCCCCAAATACAAAGTAAGATGAGGTACCAGGATAGAGTTCAGTGAGGTTGGTAAAGGGGTGTCCTGATGCAAGGCGCAGAATGACTGTGGCCACGGGGTCACTCAGAAAAGGCAGGCCACCACTGCGCTTGGTCTAGTTTGCATGCAGCTATAGTCCCCGCTGTCATTTCATCCCATAGTCTCCTGTTTATCTCATTTCTCTATTTGCCCTAATGTCTCCAGCTTGGACATAGGACCAAGTGGGTCTGTGAGTCGTGAGGCTAGAGTGGATAACTATTGTTCTAGTCCTTCCCATAGCCTGAACCTCATAGGCTCCCTATCCTGTCCTCTAGTCCTGCCTAGTCATAATGGCACTGATCACTCCCCTCATGTCTTTCTGCTCCTGCCTCACCCTCCCTCCGAGGGCAGACGCTTGGGGTCAAGACCACTTTTAGCTCCTGGCACTGAGGCCTGAAGTGTCACACAGGGAAAATACACAAACATCTTCATCTGGGCTTGTTGAACCACATTCCAGGTTAAACCATCATTTCATGCCTCAGTGGCAAGAATGACTGGTTACTGGAGACACCTCTCCTCTCATTATCTCCTTTAAACGCAAGCATCCCTCTGTGAGGAGAGTCACAATCATGGCTGTCCCTTCGCAAGTGAGAAACAGACCTAGAGATGCTAAGTCACATGGCTGTAACACGTGTAGGGTCTGGTCCTAATCAGTGTTATTAATCCCAGGGAACAAACCCTCAAACAGCCTGCTACTGTGTCCTTGATGTTCAAGAATATTTGTTTCAAAAGCCAGCCTACAAATCACAACCCCAGAGAAACGAGATAACAATGAGGACCCTAAGAGAGACATACGTGGATCTAATCTACATGGGAAATAGAAAAAGACAAGATCTTCTGAGTAAATTGGCAGCATGGGGACCATGGGAGAGAGTTTCAAGGGAGGGGAAAGGATGGAAGGGGAGCAGAGTAAAATATATAGTTCAATAAAAACTATATATATATGTGTGTATGTGTGTGTGTGTGTGTGTGTGTGTGTGTGTGTATTTATTTCTTATTATCCAGGCCTATGCTGAGGGTCAGGCTCCAGTTTCCACCAGAACTAATTTCCAACCGATACAGACCACAAGAATTTTATCTACTAAAACAATCCCCAAGAGGAAAGGTGAGCTGGTCAAACATTAACATGGAGATTTGGAGCCTGAAGCTACACACTCAGTCGACAATCCAGTTCTGCTCTTCCCAAGCTCTGACCTTCAGAACAAAAGAAAAAATGAAGGTTGCTGCCCCAGGCTGCCTCTTGAGGAGGTTAGGAAGATCCAACAGGACACCAAGAGCCTTCCCAGCCCTCTACAGGGCCAGAGCCTTCTGCTATGGAATTCCCCAGTGACTTGGGTCTGTCGGAGAGCAACAGCTTGAATGCGAAGGCCACCCTGAGAAGAACGGTATGGGCACAGCTGGATACATGCATGGAAGGTTCTGGAACAGAACTGGCGGAATTTCTTCCTTTTGGGACCAGGCTCAAAAGTTAACAAAAACAACATTCTGTCTGGTCCCCAAAGCAAAATGCCGGAGCGATGAGTTAGTACCACAGGCTTCGGTGCTGCTGGGGAGCTGGCTGGTGACTCCACCCCAGCTGTGATCTGTCAAAAGGCTGACCCCCTCCCTCTGCCAAGGTGAGTCTGTGATGTTTCACACTTTGGACAAGAAGGCCACAATACAAAGTCATGTGAATGTTGGCCTTACCTGACTCCCTATTACTCCCCATCTTTATTATGCAGAATGATCAGTAAAACACACAAACTTAGCTGCCCACCACGCCCCCCTTTTCAGACACTGTACCCACTGTGCCCATGCTACATGGAAGGAGTGCCACCAGGAGGGTGTTTGGTATTGAAGCTGAACACTCAGTCACCTTACAAGTGGATCTGGGTGATAAAGGGCCACGGGTCCAGTCACCACCTACACGGTTTCCTCAAAAAATAACTTAAAGCCAATGCTGAACAAATTCTGGATGTTTTTTCCAACAGGGAAAAGAGCTGCACGCCTGTGATCCCAGGACTCAGGAGGTGGAGGCAGGAGGATCAGGAAGTCATGGTCATTCAATGCTATCCAGCGAGTTCCTGGCCAGCCTGGGCTATGTAAGACCAGGTTTGAAAATACCAAAATAATACTGTTTCTACTACTACTAAATAAGAGGCAATTCCTTCAAATAGCCAGGAGAGGGCAGGCTCTCAAAAATTAATAGCCTAGCAATTGGTCAAATGGAGCCCCAGAAAGCCCCAAAGAGTAGGAGCCATAAATCACAAGGTTGGTCTGGAAGCCATTTGGGGGACAGGCTAACTGAGTAGCCATTGAGCAATTTCTTCTGGAGCTTGTACCAAGTCACCCACCGGTGAAAATATCCTTACAGTCCTTATTGATCCATGTGGATCACACAGCCAAGTAGGAACAGCTGTACAGGCCAAACTAGACAGAGACCGAGTCAGAGAGAAAGGTGGGGGGGGGGAGCACCTGAGAGGAGGGAAAACCAGATAAACAGAGATAGACAAGCTGGAAAGATCCACCAGAGGGTGGCGGGAACAAGAAGGAAGATGGGCATCCCTTTGCAAGGCTCACTTCGGGTCAGGCTAAGGTTCCCATCAGCCAGTGCTCTTCTTTCCAGCTCTACAGGCTGGGCTAACTCCTAAGCAGAGAGCATGCCCTGTGACCAGCCAAACTTGCGGAGCTCCCCAGGTGACAGTGGAACCTATTCATAATGTATAAGGTGCTCCATGGAAGATCCCCGAGAGAAAGTACTGGAAGCTACACTTAGTGAATTAGTTTCTAGGATCTGTCTCGGGAGAACCGGCTTCAGGCAGAAGGCGCCCACAGTACACTCCCAGGGAGTCCCTTGAGGCCAGTAAACCTGTGTCCCGCACCAAGCTCTCACTGTCCCCCAGTAGAAATCCCCACCCAAGGTGGAGGGAAGACACATAGTAGCATTTCCCAGAGGGGCTCTGTAGCCAGAGAAGAGTGATGTAACCTATGTAGGGTGACCAGTTTGTTTACACAGAATCACGCTGATAAATCAACGTAAATAGAGAGGGGGCTACCTGCCCACAAGGCCTTGACTTTAAATAGATACAAACAAGGCCACGGACTGCAGAACAAAGGGAGGAAACCAGAGCTGCCTGCTCTGTTTGAGTGCAATTAGGTTAATGCTGGAACATGATAAAAGTGGCCCAGTTGGCACGAGGGTCGGAAAAAGAGCCTCTCCAGAGGGCAGGCTCCTTCCTTCCACCTGCCCACAGTGGGTCCAACAGCCCTGCGCGGCTCACCCTTCTTCCGTGCCTGGGCGATGACGTCAGCTGCGCTCTTGCTCATCACTTTGGTGACATACAGGGGGCAGTTGGTCTGATTGGCAATGGTGATGGAGCGGTTCACAGCTTCAGCCTCGACCTATGGGAGAGCAGAGAGCATGAAAACCCAGCCCACCCTCAAGCCCATCTTCGTCCTCATTCGCCAACAGAGACAGATGGGTCCCCCAAGAATCTTTCCCAAAGGGCACCCAGGAAATGGATCCCATCTAGACCCACACTAGCCACTCTGGAAGAGAACCTAGCCTAATGGGTTGCAAGCACTACGCATGATTACTGGCAGGAAACAAGATACTCTGAAGAGATACTTGGGTCACTCCCTTGAGTTATCACACTACTGAAACAATGGCCCCTAAGAAATTAGAACTTCCTGAGGCGAATTTCATGATGGGAGAAGGAAAAGGCTGAAGCTGGGTGCCTGCCAGAAGAGGAACTTGTCTCCAGGAAAGACAGCTCACGCAGTTCTGACTTGACAGAACCCCCTTCAGGACGGCCACAGCCAAGACAGCAATGGGTGGGAGGGACCACGCCATGTCCGTCTGTGTGTGGGTTTGTGCACTTGAGTGTTGGTCCCGTGGAGGCCGGAGGCTTTGGATCTACCCAAAGTACAGGCAGTAGTGAGCTGTGTGGTGTGGGTGCTGAGCGGTGTCCGCCCTTGTGTGGTTCTCAGTCGCTGAGCTGTATCTCCCCGCTGGCCTGGAACTCCTGGTCCTGCCTCCTTGCCTCTTCATCATAGCCCCCCAAGTGTGCTGCCATGACCAACAGCCTCCTGTTTAACCCTAAACTTCGTGTCAGGCCTCTGAAGATCGGCTTATGGATCGTAACTACCCTGAACCATCTTTCTCACTGTTTGCCAATGGCTTATTCTGTAATTCGCCTATTGAGGACGGCCAGTGAAGCCAAGCTCGTTAGGGCTGCCAGAGCCCAGGCTTTGTCCCTAACCCTGGTAACAATTTCACTTGCTCCCGTTCAAGAAGAACCATACATTCACAGACCCTGGCTGATCTCAGCGTGGCCATTCATTCCACTCTCGTGATCCTGAGTGAGGACATTTACTGTTTGTGACCCTGGAGCCGAGTCTGCCAGATACTTGTGAACCCGGCTGGCCTCACCCACAAAACAAAACAAGCTTCGCAGGGCTCGGGGATGAAGTAGGCAGTGGCATGTTCTCCAAGAGCGGGACTGGTCAGCCACAGCCTGGTACCGCCTTCAGCATAGATGAAGAACCACCCCCAATCAACCATCTGGCTCTTTGTATCTGATCCTCAGGGAATGGAATTTCAGATCCTGCGTCATGTCTGCTGAACACCCAACTAGGGAAGTCACCTTGTATGGAGGCCCATGTCATATGCAACAAGGCGTTGTTCACTATGTCAGATGATACCCACACAAAGCAGATCCCAAAAGGGTGCTGCCAAACGCTAAGGAGACGCTAGTGTAAACTCAGGCAGGTGGGGGGGGGGGGATCTTATTCTTTCTCTACCCACCAGGCCCTACTCCTAACGTCCTCAAAGCAGAGATGGTATCCAACAGATAATCAAAACTTGCACAAAAACAAATGGCTTCATCTTATTAATGTCACTTTAAAAGCCAGGCCGCCACTTTTCACAGGAGCTGCACGCTCCTAGTTGAGTTGACTTTGCTAGGTCTGTTTCCACCAGAGCATAGCAGGGCTGGGGTCTGTCGCTGCTGCTCTAAGTGCCCGTTCCAGCAAGGGAGCCCAAACCTCAGTCACACTCAGCTTCTGGGCATCAGTTATGTGAAGGCAGTCTACAAACCTACAGGAAAGCAAAGAGCTTCAAAAAACACTCACCAAACACTCAAATGTTTCCCATTCCAGGGATGGCTGAAGGGAGCCTCCCTCTTGCTCCCTGGCCTCCTTCCCCTCCCTGGAACCTCCGGCTGGGCTGCCAGCTCGGATGTCTCTAGTGGGAAGTGTGAATGAAAGGGACTTCAAGATGCTCAACACTTTGCAGGGACGCCAGAAACAGCCCTATTGATGTCCCCGCACAGACCCCTCACAAAGGGACAGACACACTCACTATAAATAATGGCTGGGGCTACAGGCCTGCTGCCCTCAGTTAAAGTGGGGTGTGTAATGGCTCTAATCAAGAGGCCAAATGGGACCGGCTCCCACTAAGACTAGTGAGGAAAAATCCTGGTCCCAGGGGGTCTGCCTGGATTTGCATACACACTGTGAATGGAATTCAGACTCCATCTGGCCCCACAGAGTGGCCTGAACTTGGACAGAGGCCAGACTCAAATGCTAGCTCTCTGGAAGAAGAGGGTATTTAAACCTCACCCGCAGTTGTCCAATCAGAACACTCCAGCCACTGATCCGCCGCAGATACTGTTATATGTGCACCGAGCCCTGACAGAAATCCCTTTAAATCTTGTGGAAAGAATATAACAGCTTAAAATAAAACCTCTTCTCATTATGGGGAATCTCGGACATCTGGGAGGTTATCGATGTGATTTCGTAGATGCAGCAGCACAAGTACCACAGGGAAATGGCCCATAGCAGAGTCTGGAGATGGCGGCCTCTGGACAGCCTGTCCCACCCCATCACCTGGCACAGCTCGGTCATATATCCTGAGGCCCACCTGGGACAGTCTATGTTGGCTTTGCTGGGCACGTCTCAAAGTCCACTTTCTTCACAGGCCCCAGGCTCTGACAGTTGTCCCTTGCTGGCAGCCAGTCACATTCTAGCCTACACATATACTTCCTGTCTGCCTCTTTGTCACCAGCTCGCTGACAGTCCCTCTCAGAGAGGACCCAGCCCCCCTCTCAGCTCACTGCCACACAGGGCCAGGCACTGCCGCGATCAGAACACATGCTGACCACACTGTACCGCCTCACACAGACGATTCCTAGAGTCCTACCTACGTCCTCACCAGTCTCCCCTTTCCCATCGCCTTATCTAAAAACAAGGTAAAATCCTACCAAGCTGCCCACGTGGCAGGCTGCAAAGAAGGGCGTACGGTGAAGTTCAAACGCAAGCTGGCCACCGGGGCACTACTGATGGGAGAGATCCTGACGCCACACAGAAGCTAAATCGTTAGTTAATGCTGTGTCCTATGTGTTGGTGGTTTCTTCCTAAGCGGGCTGTACAGCAAGTCCACTCAGAACGGCTCCATGTTTGATTCTCTGTGTTTAACACACACACAACAGACTCAGCTTGGCAAACTGAACAGTCATCATCTGAAGAAATGGCAAGAGTGAAGGCCTTGGAGTCCTAACTCTATTCTGCCAGCCCCTCCCTCTCTCCCTCCCTCCCATCCCCTGTCTCTGCTCCTCTGAAGACCCTATATCTAGCCTCACCTCACAGGAATGCCACAGGGTGAAATTAGTGAGGGCACCATCAAGTTCAGAGCCTGGCATAAGTTGGGCACCTTCAAATCAACTAAAAAGCCTACTCCCCCCATGCTATGGTCCTAGCTCTGCTGGCCCTCAGGGATGTCCATAACTGGCCCCTCTGCGCTGTGCAGTTCTGTATGACAATGGCCAAAGAGAAGCCCCCACTTCTTTATGTTGAACTTAAACATACAAATGGGTTTAAGTTTTCTGTTTAAAGGCTCAATCACAACGGTGGCTCGCTGATAGCGATCTCCTTCTGGGAGACACGTGGGCATCCTTCCTGCTTCCGTGCTTTGTTCTGGCAAGCTCTGGGATCTGGTGGCCCCAGCTCCTTCACAGACCACGTACCAAACACCCCCCTTCTTATCTGGTTCTGGGAACTCTTAAATGTTGAGTCTCCATCCATCCAGGTCCCTGAGAGACTTCTCTTTATCTCTAACACATCTTTGTAATCTAGAACATTCCTTGCAGAACTCCCCCATCATCCTCTTCCCTTAGACTTTTCAGACGGCTATTAGAATGACCTTTACCCTTACTGAAGGACTAGCCTCTATGTGGGGGTTTGAAAAAAAAGTCCCTCAAAAGGAGGGGCACTATTGGGGGTGCGGCCTTGTTGGGGGAAGCATGCCACTGCGGGGTGGGTTTTCAGGTCTTTTTTCGCTCAAGCTTCCCTCAGTGTGACTTTCAGCCATCTTTCTGTTGCCTGCAAGATGTAGCACTCTCAGCCCCAGCACCACATCTGCCTGCACGCCGCCACACTCTCCTTCATGATAACAGACTAAACCTCTGAAACTGTAAGCGAGCCACCCCAGTTAAATGTTTTACTTATGAGTTGCCATGGTCATGGTGTCTCTTCACAGCCAATAAAAACCCTAACTAAGACATTCTGTAAAGTACTGTCAGGTGAAAAATCTAGTGGCCAAAACGCCATCTCCTACAACATGAAGCCTGCAGCCTCTGACTTAACAGACTCCATGGTCTGGTGTGGTAACTCTATGCTTCGTAGCCAGGGCTAACCCTGGCCACAGTTCTCAATGGTTCTGTCCACCAGGCTCCACCGAGCGTGCTGCTCTGGGTGAAGGCTCCTCACGTGTGTTGCAGAGATGTAAAAGAGTTTTGTGACTCCAGCCTGTGTTTGGGGCCTGGCGGTATGCTGGTGGATATGCACATGCAGACACATATGCACACATTTCTTCGAAAGACCAGTGTGCATCCAAAAAGCCCCCGATTTCAAGAGGTACTTCGGGGGGGAAGGGTTAGTGCTCTGCAGAGTCCAAGAGACCCCAAGCCACACATCCCACTCCCAGATGTTCACCTCCTCCGGTCGGCTCAGCACGTGTCCCTCGGGGCCCGTGATGCCTAGATCCAGGATCCTCTGCTGTTCCTGTAATGCATAAAAAGCCAACTGATGAGATGAGCCGGGTGTCAGGTGGCTGATGCTGAGAGACCTGGGCTAAAAGTCTCCCAGCAAGGAGAGTGGGCCTTGTTCATGGTGTCATCCCAGACCTCAGAGAGAGAAGGGGCACGACACTAACCCCAGTCCCACTTGAGTAGTGGGACTCAGCCTGTGGGGGTCATCGGATATCCTGCATATCAGATAGCTATAGTATGGTTCACAACGGTAGCAAAATTACAGCTATAAAGGAGCAATGAAACAATTTTAAGGTTGTGCGGGTCACCACAAGATGAGGAACTGTATTAAAGGGAGGGTCTTAGCATCAGGAAGGTTGTGAACCTTCCCTGGGGATGCTGAACGTAGAGGCCCTCCTGGCCCACATCTGAGTATATGATGATGCCCCTGTGGGAGCTGGGTATTCAACTCCATCCAGAATATCTGTGCTGCAGGGCCGGGAGAAAGAGCCTAGAATGGGAGCCAGCCACATATCCTAAGAACACAGGATTAGGTAATCTCCTAATAGCAGGAGATTACCAATAGAGCCCCGGGACCAGAACACCAGGCCCTCAGGATCCCCACACTGTGTTCTGCTCCCAAAGCTGTCATATATATATATTGTTGAGGTTGCTTTCCTGGAGATATAGAATATGAGAGAAGGGTCCCATACCTCAGCAATGATGTCACCATTCTCTGCATGGACTTGAGCAATGGCACCGATATCCCGGATCACGCTCAGCACTTCATAGATCTGAGGAAGATGAGGGAGAACTCAGAGACCAGAACCCAAATGATGGAGGAAGGTCATTGGTTAAATAAAGAAACTGCCTTGGCCCTGATAGGTTAAAATCTAGATAGGCGGAGTAAACAGAACAGAATGCTGGGAGGTAGAGGAAGTGAGCTCAGATGACATGCAGCTCTCTCCAGGGCAGACACGATGCAGCCAGCCACCAGGTCAGACATGCTGAATCTTTCCTGGTAAGCGCACCTCGTGGTGCTACATAGATTATTAGAAATGGGTTAAGAGGCTGAAACTAATGGGCCAGGCAGTGTTTAAAAGAATACAATTTGTGTGTTGTTATTTCGGGTAAAGCTAGCCTGTGGCGGGAGCTGGGTGGCGGAACGCTAGCCCGCAGCTCCCACAACACCCAAATCTTCCAGGTCAAAGGAAACCCGCTTGGTGAGGGAGAAATAGCAGTCAGGCTGCTCTGGTAGGCCAGACTTAGCAATGCTCAAGGGGGCTTCTGACCACTCTGCCATTCACAGAGGTAGCCCAACCACAAGGACAGGAGTGAGGTATGAGAAGCAGGGGATGACGGCTCAGCCCAGGTATGATGAGGGGCTCTCAGTACCACCTCCAGGCCATACGGGTATCCTGAGGTCACAAGGTCGGATTTCCGAGTCTGACGGAGCATGACTCCATCAAAACTCACATCTGTCAGCCATGTCCCATCAACCTATAGGTGAGCTCTACACACACGGAAGAATGTTTCCCCAGATGCCAGTGGTGACCAGACCAAACAGAACAGCAGGAGCCTGCTCAGAAAGGCTGGCTTTCTTACCTGGGAATCCGTCAGCTGGAATCGATCTTTGAAAGCCATGTACACGAGGAAGGAGTTCACCCCTGGGTACAGAGGAAGAAGAGAGGTAGACATGTGAGCTGTAGTAGACGAACCCAAACCGAACAATCAAGACGTAAGACAGTGATAGCACTGTTCACCCGAGTGTGCGCCTGTGCATATCTGTGTGGGAGGAGGAGGGTGTAGGGGGGCAAAAGAAGAGAAAAAGAGATGGAGATGCCGGGAGAATGACAAAGCAACCGTGCAGCCTCGTGCCTCTCATCCCAGATGCTCAGGAAGCTAAAACAGGAGGAGCACACTTTCGAGGCTTGGCTGAGCTTCAGAGTGAGCTCAAAGCAGTGTGGGACGCTTAGAGAGACTGCCTCAAAAAATCAAAACTGCAAAGTGTTGGGTATACAGCAGCAGAGTACTCGACTGGCATAGATGAAGCCCTGGGTTTAATCTTCACCATCACAGAGTTAAAGAGGAGAAAGCATGACAGAGACAGACAGCAAATGGAAGCCAGGAACAGAATTTCTAGAAACTGTTTTCAGGGTTCTTGGGATTTTCCTACGTGGGAACTTTAAAAGTCCAACAAAATTAAAACCTGTGCTGTGAATGCATTCACACCGCAGCGTAACTCACAACAATCAGAAGGTGGGAGCACCCCACCCCACCACCCGGGGGCCATCAGAGCATGAACAGACACACAAGAGGAGGTCTCTGTGCGAGCTGGAACACCAGTCAGCCTGACAAAGGAACTGCGTGGGACAGTGGGCACAGCCACAGAAGGCCATCCTACCGAGTGAAATACACCAGTTATGAAAGACAGGTGCTGCAAAGCCCACGTGTAGGAGGGACAGAGCAGTCAGTGTCACACAGACAGGCAGGAAGGGGATACCTGGGCTGGAGGAAGAGGAGGCGGAATTACGAAGACAGAGTTTCATTTCAGTAAGATGACGCATTCTAGAAGTGGATAGTGGTGATGGCTTGGAGAGTGTTTCATTGCATTTATTTGCATGTGTGCATGTATGTGCGCGTGCATGTGTGTATGCTTGTGCCACGGCATGCACACGGAGGTCACAGGACAACTCATGGGGAGTCAGTTCTCTCCTTCCACCATGTGTGCACTGGGAATCAAAGTCAGGTCATCAAGCTTGGCGGCAAGTGCCTGTACCTGTTGACCCATCCCAGAGGCCCCATACTAACGGACTCAAACACAGGTGAAGGGGGAGCCCACGCAACTGTGCACTTAGAAGGGAATCAAACTGTGCATCTCAGGCTGGAGAGATATCTCGGAGGTTAAGAGCACTGGTTGCTCTTCTAGAGGATCCAGGTTTGGTTCCCAGCACCCACACTGTAGCTCATAACTGTCTGTAACTCCAGTCCCAGGGGATCTAATGGACTCTTCTGGCTTCTGCAGGCACCAGGCATCCACATGGTACACAGACACACATGTAAGCAAAGCACTCACACATATAAAATAAATAAATGAATAATTTTTTTTTCTTTTTTTTTCTTTTTTTTGGTTTTTTCGAGACAGGGTTTCTCTGTGGCTTTGGAGCCTGTCCTGGAACTAGCTCTGTAGACCAGGCTGGCCTCGAACTCACAGAGATCCGCCTGCCTCTGCCTCCCGAGTGCTGGGATTAAAGGCGTGCGCCACCACCGCCCGGCAATGAATAATTTTTTAAAAAGCCTATATATATATAATTTATCACTTTAAAAAAAACTTTTTTGAAAAGAAACATTTATTCTGACTTTGACAAGAAAATTAATTACAAACTTCTGACTATGGAAATTGTCTTTTCTTTGGCAAGCCATGCTGGTTTTTAGGAGACTTTTTTTTTTTAGAAAAAAAAATCCATTAGTTTGGCAAGCAGCTGTCTATCGTAGCACCTTGGAGTTCGTGCCTCCCAAGGCACCAGACCAAACATCCCTGTCCAAGGCCCATCGCAATTCTAAACAATCGTCTTGACAACCTCAGAGCCTCAGAGCTTAATCCGGGCCATCTGGGGATGCTGGAAGCTGCCTGCACTAAAGGCCTCTGGGCATCCCAGTTTTTCACTCCATGCCAGGCAACAGTTGCCAGGCAACCTGCCTAGCCTGATTTGGGATAGAGTGACCCTGGGAATTGAAAGTTAAAAATCCAGCAGCATCTGGGTATTCTCAAGAAGTGAAAATGGTCCTCGCTAGGAGCCAAAAATGCCAGAAGTGTGTTTGGAGGCTCTGGCCAGGGTCTGGTTCTGAAATGATTTTAGGGTTACCTCTTTAGAAGGGGGAAAAAGTTACAGTAGCATTGAATGACCATTAAGAGAAAGCTGATGCCTCCTAGCTGAAAGAGAGAGAGAGAGAGAGAGAGAGAGAGAGAGAGAGAGAGAGAGAGATAGATCTACTTCTGGATGAAGATGAAACACTGCCTCCTCTCTTAAAAGGGAAATACCTGGTCAAGGGACCTCCCCTATGGAAGGCAGGTTCACCAGAAGCCACGCTAAAAAGATAGGAGGAATAATTATTCCTTTAAATGAGGTAATGAGCTTTCCTTCCTAGAATTCCAGCTCTCTAGTGTAGTGGGTTTCAGGGCCGCAGCTGTGAGGCTTTATAGTCTGCCCGATTCTCTGAATCACTCAGAAAAACGTAACTTTTCCACTTCCTCTTTCTATCCCTCTTCAAAGTGTGCTTTCTCCACCACTTTGAGCTCTGCTGCTTCTCCAGCTCCCCTCCCTGCCTGGTGGCTGCTTGGCGGCCATGTAGCTGGCCTCATGCCAGCGTAACTCAAACAGCAATGATCTTTTCTCTCTTTTCTTTCTCCCTCTGCCCTCCAGGCAACTTATCTACCTTTGGGCTTTTTTTCCCCCTTTTAAATTGTATTAAAATGGTCCTTGAGTGTCAAAAAACACACTGGGCTAGGGCCCCTGCAGTCAGCATAAGCTGGAGCCGAAAGCCCCCACGACTTGCTCTTTCAAGGAAGGCTTTGGGTTAGAACCAAGTACCTGCAGTGGACTTGCGAGACCTACCGTGGTCCTTCACCAGAGCTTCCATCTCCTCCTGGATACCCTTGTGCCACTCGGTGATGTCCACGTGCAGAGAGTAATCACAGCAGGACTTGCTGTCTGCCCACTCCCTCCACTGATCGAAGGCCGCCAGCAGGCTGGTCCCGGGCTCCGGAACGACATGGTCAACTGAGGAAAGACAGACATTTGTCGTCATCACTGGAGAGTCGGGAGCAGGTGCTTACCCACTTGAACCCTGAACTGAGCCTCCTGGGTTCCCGCTGGAGACACTGATCTCTCCAACAAAGTCTCGGAATGCACTTAAGCCTGCTGAGTGCCCAACGGGGAGAAACTACCAACAAGTGAAACCGTGCATGAATGCCTCAGATCCGATTTATCAAATCTGAGTCCCCGAGGCCTGGGGCACATTCCGAGGACAAGGAGTCCTTGTGGACAATGGCAGTGTCAGAGGGCCAGCTAGAGGAGCCAAACCCTCCTTTGTGCTGCTGAGACGCCCCAATAGACAGCCAGGCCTCGTTGAGACTGGAATGAGGCCATGTACGACGGACCTTTCCAACACAGCCAGCAGCCCCGCTCACTCCTGGCTAGTCAGGTTTCCTCGGTGTAATTCCACTCCGTAATTTAAGGACAATCTTTCATCTTAAGAGTTTAAAACATTTTGAAGCTGAGCTTGCTGTAATATTATTACTAAGGTAGGCTGATATTTAGGACAAAGATGAACTCAGGCTGTTCAGTCTGTACCCTGGCTCCACTGGTGCCTCACAGGTACCCTGGGTAAACTACTCTGCTGCCCTAAGTCTCAGGGTTGCTTCTAAAGGGGATTGTATTACCTACAGACTTTGTTATGAAGATCACACACAGACAAAATGTCTATCAACCTTACAATGCTCCCTGATTTGAACCCTCCAGTGCCTTCTTCTTGAACTGCAAATGTAGTTTAAAGTCACCAACAAGCTCTTCCAGAGCCTGGCTGACCTCTGCAACAGGACCCTGTGATGGCTCTGTCTTGCCCTCTGTCTCCAGCTACATGGACCTTCTTTCAGTTGCTACATCGGGCGGCTTCCTTGCATCCCAGGGTCTTTCCCTGGAGGGCTCTTGACCAGGCTTCCTTGATAACATGAGGCCTTCTGGAACTGCTATGGCCCATCTTTTGTGTGTGTGTGTGTGTGTGTGTGTGTGTGTATATATATATACATACTTCAGTCTCAGCTTTGCAATGTCCCGACTCGGCACGGTGACTGAGTGACTGCCCGAGGCCAACCAGCCACAGAACACTCTGTATGTGTGGTGTGAATGAGATGCTCTGAGGCTTCAGAAGCCACGTGCCATTTCCAGTGTACTCTCTGCTTCCCATCTGCACCCTCAGTGTCAGTGAGCATCATTCTAGAACACCCGTAGGATGCCAAAAATCCACAGACACCTAAGTTCCTTACATTAGTGTGTGCACAGAGTCTGCTACGTCCATCTGTATACTTTCGCAGGGAGACTGAGAATTGATCCCTGGATCCCAGCATGCTACAGCTGGGCTCCACTCCAGACCCCCTCCATACACCTCACAGCCTCTCTCTATTGCTTGCTTGCAGAACCTGATGCAGGACCACACAGCACTCTGCCTGTGTGGACCTGGTATTAGTGCTTGCATTGTGGCAAATTTCAATTGCGCATTTTGTAACTTTTCAGAATTTTTTTCCAAACAGTTTTTTTTTTTTTTATTTGTGGTTTGGCTGAAGCCAGAATTAATTGAATCCACAGATGCAAAATCCTTGGATCTGATGGGTCAACTGTACTCTCCTGGTAACATGGTCAGCTTTTCCATTTAACCCATAGGGCTGAAACCTGGAGACCCTCCTGCCCCACCCTGCTTGACAAGGAATGTTCCTTCCACCAGACAGCATGGGACATAAGGAAAATTGCCTTCTTCAAAGCTGATTTTCTAAAATAAAGGTAATTTTAGGTAAAAATTAATATTAAATCCATTCAATCACCACCACCACCCTTTAAATCAACCAATTCGACTTGGTACATTTTCTTTTATCTTTTTTCTACATGTTGTATTTTATTCTATTTCCTTATCTCTAGCCTCTCTCTTCCCCAAAAGCTTGGAAGTGGCTTTAGAGAGAGATACCCAAGCCAGTCCTGGCTGACACACCTGTCATCCCAGCATGCAGGAGTTGGAGGCAGGAGGAGCTTGACAAGTTTGAGGTCAGCCTGGGCTACCTAGTGAATAAGTCAGTCATGGACACTTAGTGATATCCTGTCTAAGAAAAACAAGTAAACGACAATAAAACCTTAAAATGCAAGAAGATGCCATCAAACAAGAACAGGACAAACAGATGACAAGGGGGAAGGAAGAAAACAGGGAACACAAAATGAAATCAAGAACAAGGTTGTAAGTTGCATGTTTACATGTGTGTGTGAGAAGACATAAATAAATGCACGCATATTTGTGTGCATGTGTGTAGACCTGTATGAATGCTTTGTGATTGTCCATGCATATTCACACCTATGCATAGGCATACATGCATGCATACATGTTTACACCTGCGTGTGTATGCATCAATAGATAAACAAAGTTTGGATGACCTCATGCCTCTGCTAGATGTTGTCAGACTCCCAGGCCCTCATCCAGGAAGCCTGACACCCGTCCTTCCTGAGGGTCAACAAGGCAAGCCATTTCTCAAGAGAACACTGGGAACCACAAGCTCAGTCGGGGAATAATGCTAACCCATTAAGTATAATGATTCTTTTAAATACCTTAATATTGGACTGGATAAAATAGTTTACATCTACACACTGGATGCTTTGATCTGCCCATTACAGAGAATAAATGCTAAGTTCTCAACATTCTGTCCCTTGACGGGCTCTCTTTCATTCTATTTATCCTGTCAGGAGTAAACATGGCCTTTGGGATACTCTTCTTTAAGATTTATGTATTTCATCTTATGTGTAAGGGTATTTTGCCTGCCATGGAAGTCTGTGCACTGTGTGCATGCCCGGTGCCCACAAAGGCCAGAATGGGCATCGGATCCCCTGGAACTGGAGTTATGGGTTGTTGTGAGTCACCATGTGGGTGCTGGGAACCAAACCTGGGTGCTCTAGAAGAGCAGTCAGTGCTCTTTAACCTTGAGTCATCTCTCCAGCCTCCATGATACCCTTTAAGATCCTAAAACCATTAAATACATACATATTCACACTCCCCCAGTGCTGAGCATCAAACCTAGTGCCTTGCACACGGTAGGTAAGACCTCTGAATGATTGAGCTACACTGTCAGAACTCTCATTTTTATGAAAGAAAATGTTTCTTTCAAAGGCCCACTTCTTTCTACAAGACTGCCTGCTTCCTTTTCTACCTAAGGAACCCGAGAGAGCCCTGTGTAGAATGCTCCGTGCAGGATGCCTGCTCCGGAGACAGCTCAAGCAAGGAGCTTGCCGTAGCTCAGCCTCCACTCACCCTTCCACAAAGTGGAAGATCAGTAACAGGACCCACAAAGGAACTCAGACACTGTGACACCATGCTTCTCCACCCTCAAGGAACACGAGACGTACCTGGAGTGTGAACTCTGGTTTGTGCCCTCACTCCTTGCCCCTGTTCTGGGACAACAGGTCGAGATGGCGACCCAGGGAAGTGAGTTTCTGAGAAGCAGCCACTCTGATTCTAGCTGAGTGTAGTCCGTTTTTCCATTTGCCTCCCCTCCCATCTCCACCCACTCGGGTTTTTGAGGGCCCTGTTCACAACACAATGGCAATGCCACTTTCAAAAACAGAACCAGATTCCCTGACAAGGAGGCTAGGCCCTCCCTATCTGATTAGTGAGCCATGTGATACCCAGCACTTCAGAAAAACAGGCATGCTTCCCCTAAGCTAATGGCACTTGCAAACGTGTCCCTGAAATGCCTGCATGAACTTTCCCACTGTCCTCCTTCCACAGAAGGTCTCCTGGGAAGAGCCGCTTCTCGGGAACACGGCAAAGGGTCATGACCACTTCCGGAGGGATCAGGGGTCCTCGATGAGGAACCAAAGCAGAAATCTATTCACAGATCATCTCTCTGGTGGCCTTCCTGGGTTAGCTGCCCTGTGAGAAAGGCACAGCCACCCTCCAGCAGCCAGCAATGACAAGGGGGTAAACATTAGGGTCAAAGCACCCCAAGAGTTGGGCCTACTTCCTGTGGTGGCCTTCCTTGTTTACTGAGATTTCCCGGACTTATCCATAACCATGCAGAGTGGAGGAGGGTAAACGTGGGCACAGGGAAAAGTATCTGTGGAATGCCTTGCACACGTTGGCTGGCATTTCCTCCTTGGGGCATCTCCATAGAGTCCATAGATGCCCGTCCACTTGCTGTATGACAAGCCAAAAGCATGCCCTGGAGATGGCCCGAATCTGGACATGTTTTCCGTGAAAATCTCAGACTATCCAAAGAATGACTGAATTGTCAGTTCTTAGTTCTGAAAGTTCTACCTCCAAAATGCTCCAAAGTCTGAAATATCATGACATATGTGGGAAGCTCCACACTCATCTCATATGACAAGTGCCAGCCAAACTGCAGGCATGCTACCGAAGTGTACAGAATTGCTTTCAGGGGCTGGGGGAGGGGCTTGGCTGGTAGGAGGCTTTCCTAACATGCCCATGTCTCAGTCCCCAGTACTAACAAACTCAGGTCTGTAATTCCAGCGTTCAGGAGGCAGAGGAGGCTGATGGATCACAGCAAGATGGAGGCCAGCGTAGTAGACGTGAGATCGTGTCTCAAGAAAAGAAAAAGAAACCTCAGACATTATATAAGGTCAGTAATAAACCGTTTCGTTTTGATTTTGGTTTTGGCTTTTGGATTTTCAAGATAGGATTTCTCTGTGTAGTCCTAGCTGTCCTGGAACTCACTCTGTAGACTAGGCTGGCCTCGAACTCAGAGATCTGCCTGACTCTGCTTCCTGAGGACCAGGATTAAAGGCACGTACAACCATCACCCGGTTTGTAGTAAACCTTACATAGAAATTTCGCATTCAGATCTGAGACCCATCTTCGAGATAATTCATTATGTATATGTAAATATCTTACTCTGAAATTTAAAACTCTTCTTGTCCCAAGCCCTTCAGACAAGGGGCACCAGACCTTTGCCATTGCCTGCACTATTTCTACAAGAAGGGCTTGACTGAACACAAGACACAATTCACCCGGTTCAGGGCCCAACTCGGTATTTTCCCTATATTCACATGTTTGTACAAGCTATTATCCCGAATAACTTTAAAACACACCCATAAAAGAAGTCCAGTACCCATGAGCACCCCCCCCATACCTTCCTCCCCATTAGAGTGATTGAGGAACCCCGGCCCTGAGCAGTCACGAATCTGATCCCTGTCACTTCACAGAACACGGAAGCGTACACTGTGCGGTCTCCTGTGTCTCCTCTGGTGCTTCCACTTATCACAAAGCTCCCAAGGCCGGGCACTGCAGCATGATTGGTGCTCCATTCCCCTTTATGGGGTACAATGGCTTTGACAGCTCATATTTAAGCCTTTGGGACATGAGCAAAATATTAAGACATGAAGAAGTAAGCTGCAAACTTGAAAAACCTAAATACAAAATCCCTTTGGAATTTACAATATTTCAAAAGAATCAAACATTCTAATTTCTTTTTCGAGATCACTGTAGACTCAAATCCAGTTTTTATTTGTTTGCTGTGTGGTTTGTGTATGTGTTTTCATGTGTGTGTGCGTGAGTGTGCACCCTTGTGAACATATATGTAGAGGCCAGAGGTTGCCATCAGATGTGTTCCTCAGTCTCTACACTGAGGCAGGGTCTCTCACCTGAACCCAGCGCTTACCGGTTTGGCTAGTACAGCTAGCCAGTCCGCTTTGGAGTTTCCACCTCCTGAGTGCTGGGATTAAGGGTGAGCTGCCGGGTTTATCCAGCACTTACATGAGGGCTGGGAACGCAGCCGCTTACTGGCAAGCACTTCCCAAGCCCTCACGTGCAGTTTTAAAAAATGGTGCAGAAAGATGTCTCACCCTTTACCCTACTTCCCAGTTGGCACAGTCCTCCAGCTTCTGTTCCCATCCCTGACTTGTACTCAGGCAGGGTCTGAACAGCTGAACACCAGCCTCTGCCTGGCTGGGTGGTACAGGATCCCTTACCTCCTCTCCCTGGACCTTCATCTGCCTCAGTCTCCCTCAGAGCCAGTCTTGGTTCTAGCACTTGCCAGACACCAGAGTTGAGAGACGGCTCCGTCTTCGGTATCAGGCAAAATCCCCCCATAAGCTCCTTAAGTGGGGGACACTAGTGACAGCACCTGTCACACCAAGGGAGCTGCGAGCCTCTGAAGTCCACCCCCCCAGACTTCCTACTCACGGGTTGGGCCTGGTGGGAGGAAGTGACCCATTCCTTCCAGGCTTCAGGAAGGTGACTGGCAGAGAGAAGGCCGGTCGTCTTCTGATGCTAAAGCCCTTAGAACAGCACCTCTGGCCTTCGCTGCTTGCCCCAGATGAGCCTGCATGTTCGCAGCACCCAATTCAAGAAACACCCACTCTCCTCTCAGGCAGTCATCAGTGGTGAGGAGGGGACTCGGAAGCTGTTACGGTGTCATCCTCCAGCTTGTATTTATTTCACAGCAATCCCGTCAATTCACATGGGCATAGCGTCTGAGCCATCATAAAGTAACATCGTATACCTTCCTTTGAGTCTCAGTGTGGGTGGGCAGGGTGGGTGGATGTCCCTCTGGTCACAGCTGGGAGACATGCAGGCCCTGTGGGCTATCTGCTGTAGTCATTTAATGAGAAATGCCAACCCCCCAGGAGATCAGGTGGTTGTACACTTGGTCCTCGGTTGGTGGCACTGCCTGGGGAGGTTTGGAATGCTTAGGAGGTGTGGCCATGCTGAGGGAAGTGAGTCACTTTGATAGTTCTCAACCCCCCCCCCCCCCCCCCGTTTCTACATCACCCTCTCTGCTTCCTGAGTGGAGGTGGAGGTGTCATCTCTCTCCACTTCCTGTTCAGTCTGTGGCCACGCCTTCCCCACCATTACCGACTCTATCTCTGAACTGTAAGCCAAAATAAATCCTTTCTCCCCTAAGTTGCTTTGGCCATGGGGTTTTCTTACAGCAATGGAAAAGGAACCCATCCAAACTAGGAATGTGAACCTTGCCCCCAACCTCCAGTGCCAACATCTTCCAGGCATTTTGTTAGGGTGGTCCTCCATTGCCACACCCTTGCCTGAATTCCAAACACATGTAGGTTCCCTAAAGCAGAGGGCTCTAAAGGGAACCCCAGGACCAAAAAAGCAAACACCCCCTTTAGTGTGGGTGAATGTTCATTGGAAGCATCAGGTTGAGAGCTTGTCAACACATTGGCACCTCATAAAACCCTTTCCTCCGTGCAGCTCACACATGGGCTCCTGGCAACCCAGATCAAAGGCCAGGCTAATGAAATCTGGCGCTGAGGGTCATTTATAACTCGCAAATCCCTCCAAGAGATGAGCCAAATGACAAGCAGTAATTCCCTGACTCATCAAAAGCAGATGAGTGGAGGGGTGAGAGCCCTCAGGCCATCTGCAGACAGCAGGAGGTCAAGATTTCAAGAGCAGGTCCACCAGACTCAACTAGTGGGCATGGGCCAGGCTCTGGAAGGAAGAGAAGGCCCAGAATGACTCTCTCTACCACAGACAGCTTTGCTTGATTTCGAGGGCTTGATGGTTCTAACTCATTCATTCATAAAGGTGGCCCAGAGCCACGCGGTGGTTTGAATAAGAACGGGTTCCCATATAGGCTCATATATTTGAATACCTGATCTGCAGTTGGTAGAACTGTTTGGGAAGAATTAGGAAGTGTCCCCTGTTGAAGGGAGTGTGTCACTAGGTGGGGTAGGGGAACTTTGAGTTTCAAAAGCCCAAACCATCCCCAGTTAGTGCTTGAGATCCCTCCCTCCCACTCTCACGGTTGGGAACCAGATGTAAGCTCTCAGCTACTGCTCCAATGCTAAGCTTGCCTGCCTGAAGCCATGCTCCCCAATGATGATAAAAGACTAGCCCTCTGAAAAACTGTAAGCAAGCCCTCAGTTAAATGCTTTCTTTTATAAGCTGCCTTGGTCACGGTGTCTCTTCTCAGCAACAGAGCAGTGACTAAGACAAGCCACATGGTTGGGGAGATAGTGGTCAAAATGTTTGCTATACAAGTATGAGGACTAGGGTTCAGATGCCAGCATGACATAAAAGTCACGCACCTGCGACCCCAGCACTGGGGACAGCAACAAGCATGTCCCTGGGACTTGCTGACCAGCTAGTCTAGCCAAAACAGTGAGTTTCACTTCAGTGAGAGACATTAAGGCACTACTTCATAAAACAAGGCAGAGAACAAAAGGGAGAGACATTTGATATTAACCCCTGATCTCCATGCACAGACACACACACACACACACACACACACATCAAAAGCCTTGAAACCTTAGCCAGGCAGTGGTGGCGCATGCCTTTAATCCCAGCACTCGGGAGGCAGAGGTAGGCGGATCTCTGTGAGTTGGAGGCCAGCCTGGAACTACAAGAGCTAGTTCCAGGACAGCTAGGGTTATTACACGGAGGAATCCTGTCTTGAAAAACAAAAAAAACAAAAAAAAAAAAAAAAACAAAACAAAAAACTCTTGAGACCTGACAATTGATCTGGAGAAGCCCTCAGAGGGCTTTGCACACAAGGCTGTTACCATATGACCACAAAGTCAGCTGACATAAGATAGCTAGGCAGCCTCTATCTGGAGAGATTTTTGCAACCGAAATCGAAAAGATATCAGAAATTTTCCGGGACAACCTACCACTTTCCTGACAAAGAATTCAGGTTCTGGGAAAGTCTTGAATGTTACATAATCAGGGCTGTCAAGATGGCTCAGTGGGTGGGGGTGCCCGCCCCCAAGCCTGGTGACCACATGGCAGAAGAAGAGAACTGACCTCAGTAGGTTGTCTCCAGCCTCCACACCATGGCACTGCCTCACCATGTGTGTGCACACCCTGCATACTAGATAAATACATGTGTGCGATTATTAAAAATTTTAAAGATGCATAATTAGATGGAATTTAACTCAGGTCTGATTCCTAAATCTCTATTTTTTTTCTTTTCACTATAATAGAAAAAAAAAGTTACCCATAATCCCGCTGCCTTATTAATAACTATTCATCATCCATATTATTCCCCAGATCTGTCATACAGGTACATATATTTAATGTGGGTGTAATCACAAGCTATGCTCATTTTTAGTGGCATGGGGCTTTATTTTATCCTAAGAGCATGGTTGTGTTACCATCTTCTTGACCCATCTTCCAATGAGTTATCCTTGGGGGGGGGGGGTGTCCATTAATTTCACAATTTCCCTGAGGAACAACTTGTGGGTTTTCTACATTCCCCAATGATGCATTAATGTTCTTATGAATATACTCATGTTCCTAACTGGTCCCCAACTTCAGCTTCTTCCCTGAGGAGAGGATGCTGGGGTCAGCATAAAGGGATGGACTGTGGGTCTCAATCTAGTTGATCAGAGTGAAATGGCTTCACTCTGCCACCAGCAATTCGAGGGGACGTCACTCTTGATAGTACTGATGCTCCAGTTTATAGGATTGCTATTTAAAGGGGCAAACACAACACCCCTTTCACCCTTCTTGGTTGCCTTTGTTTTCGAAAACTGGCCACTTTCCAAGACCCATCTAGGAGGCCCAGGGAACACACGAAGGATTCAGCAGGCCAGCTGTGCAGAATGAGTCACGATCTCATGAGAGCCAGGGCCAGGGGCCACTTGTATCATTTTAGTCCTAACTCTTGTTCAGCCTTTCTTCAGCTATCAACCTGCTTCCAGGCCAATTCCCAGCTAACACCGACCCAGCAGGAAGGCACAGTGGAGACAGGGTTGGCAGGGCAGCTCAGGCCCCAGTTCCCAGCACTGAGGAAAGCCATGTCCCACCTCTGCTCCATGTTCATCTCCCGGCACAGACAGTTCATAGGAAATACCATCCCTGACACAGAATGACGCAACTGTTGCCTGGAGAAGACAGCAAGGAGAAGCAAGGTGAGCACCCTAGCCAAACCCTTCACTCACAATGCTGCAGGCAGGCTCCAGGCTGTGCAGCTTTTTCCAAGCAATGTTGAAGTCGCTGGCTGAGGGAGGGGTGAGGTTCCTGCTTCCTGCCATTAGATATGCACTCTGGGTCAGACTCTGAACAGACACCACATTGACAGCAGTTCGTGTCCCCGCACCAGAGAGAGAAACACACTCTGATTCTGACGGGGGTGTTGAGCCTGGAATTCCTCTAGCTCTGACATCCTGAGGGTGACTTTGCCCAGCCCTGCCGGCACCCTGCTCTCAGAAACACTGCAAGCCCCCACGCTCTCCAGCCTTCGTGTGCTCAGTGAAGACCATGGGGACTCACTCATCTGAAAAGACAGAATGACATGACGTTCAAAGAAATGTCAGCAGACCAGGAAAAGCGCCTGACCCTGAGATCAGGCCCCAGCGCTCGAACTGCCCACTCCTGCTTGCAGGAAATGGGGATCTGACAGCCAGTAGGTTTGGCCTTGAATCCAGGCGCCACCCTGGATGAGGTCTAGAAAGCGGAGCAAGTTAACTCCTTGGTGCCTCATTTTCTCCATCTGCTACAGAGGTATAGCATCAGTGTCTCCCCCATAGTATTGGGAAACTGAAACCACAGTTCCTAGCTTGTATCCGAGTACCATTTCTCACTGGTTGTACAGAACTTCAGGGTTCTTGGCCTCCCTGGGCCTCGGTTTTCTTATCTGTAAAATAGACATTATTCTAGTACCTGTTGTGATTCAGCATGTGTCAAGACCTTACACCAGGAGGTCCTCCTGCCAAGCCTGCGTTGAACGATTAGTTGACAGAGGAGGATAAAAGCTGTTTTGTGCCATTCCTGGCCAGTGCTGTAGCCCCTAAAGGGTGAAGCTCCCCTTGGGGAGACCAGCCACATACCCCAGAAGCAGGGGAGGGGGATGGGAATGAGGGTGGCCTCGAGCAGGGAGTTTCAGCGGCGAAGAACGGGTGTGGGGAGGAATTGGATAAAGGCTCTGCAGAGGGAAGGCCAAGGCCACCGCACCACAAGAAAGGCTCGGAACTCTGAGTCATCCCCTCAGAGGAACAGGCTTCTGCAGAAACAGACCAAAACCCAAGGAACAAGATGAAGCTGCCCTATTTAAAGGACAAGTGGGTAAATCGCAGCCATCCGCTGAGGAGATACCTCAGTTCCTGGGGAGATTCCCTGCACCATCCCCACCACCCCACCCCATGCCTGGACACCAGGATACAAAACAAAACAAAAGAAAACAAAACAAAAAACCTTCCTATCAGGAAAGTGTTAGGATCAGTGTAAATTCCCTTTCCAATGTCAAGAGGACTCAGACAAGGGGAACAAAGCTGCCAATCAGGGCAGATAACAAACTGGCCTCATTAGCAGGGCTCTCTGTTATTCCACTAAAGAGTAAAGCAACCTGATCCTAGAGGTTCCTAGAGATCTCCCCAAACATCAGTCCCATCCACAGCAGCCTTTCAGAGTGCTAGGGCATGCTTGCTTTCGAAACCCTTAGGGACGCTGGAAGCCCAGGCTGGCAGGATGCTTGGCTTCCTCCCTTCCCCATTTGTATATATGCACACAGATGTGTGTGTGTGTGTGTGTGTGTGTTCATGTGCACATGTGTGGTGTATATGCATGCATATGGAAGTTCATACGTGCATGCAGGCCTGTACACGAGGGACAAAAAAGGCGTGTGGTGGGTCCTTTGGGCCCTTTAAGGGAAATAGAAGAGACACTTCCCAATTTTCACCACAGTCTGCCAGAAATAAACTCCAGACGATGAGCAAATTCCAGAAAGAGTGAAGAGATGTGACAAGCCTGGGGACCATGGGGGACAGCCTAAAGCTTTTCCACAAGGGGTTAGGTCAACCCTCCCTGGCCAGGCTATGCTCTGGGAGCACCACCTCGAGACGGGGGTGGCCACTGGCTGGGCTTGCCAGATGAGGTGGCTGGAGAAATATGTCATTCATGACACTTCCTCTGTTTGTCTCGGCTTTCGGTTGCCCTGGGCTACAGGACCACAGATTTGGTGCTGGCTTCCCAAAAATAAGAGATGAAGGGACAGGGTGGAACAGCAGAAGAGAAAGAAGAAAGAAGGAAGGAAGGAGAGGTGGGGGAGAGAGTAAGTTTTAAAAGGGCATATACTACAAGGCTTCCATGTGCAAAGAATACAATCAATTCAGTTTTCATTCCAGAAAATTCCTTGCCCAGAAAACAACCCGAAGACTCAGTCTTCCCGCTAGCAGGGACTAACAGCAACACACACATTTATTTGTGCAAAGCTATGTTAGAATACTCCCAAAAGCCCAAAGGCCACAGACAATAACAGGAAAGAACACTGTGCCAATCCACGAGAAGGGTTGTGTTTACATTTCTCTTGCTGTCCACATAGAAATACTACAGCCTGATGACAATGACCCTTCTGTGAAAACACAGATTGAAACAAACAATACAGTGTTCACACCTATATTTGAGGGCACAGTTTATCGATAATACATGATTAGCATACCGAAAGGAGCACTTAGGTCAAACACTAACCACAGTGTATTTAGGGCCCCGTCAGTACATGGACAAACATCCCATCCTTGTAACAAAAGCTGCCAAGACAGTTCCCTGTGCAGTCGGGAATAGATCAGCTTTCTGGGCTTGGAGCTAAACTAAGAAACAAAAACAAAGGAGCTGGCCTCCAGTGTTTGTTCCAACATTGCACAATGCCTCTCACAACCCCTCCAAATGAAGTCCCACAGGGAAGGAAGACTTGGTGAGGTCATCTGTTGACTGGGCTCAATTTAAAGCAAAAAAAAAAAAAAAAAAAAAAAAGATGGGTGTTTTCCTCCTAGGAATCTGGACTGAATTCAAAAGCATAGCACAAACCATTTCATGGCCTCACTGGAGCCTGACACAGCCACGACACTGACCAGTGCCTCCCTTTTCCACTGGGAATGATGCCTCAATGGGCCTGTTTTGTCCCCCAGTTAATTAGAAAGACTGAATAGAAGCCAATCTGGATGGTGCTTGATAATGCTGTTGAAGCCTGATAAGGGACTTGTGCTTAGCATCCAGGTGTCGCAGGCACCAGGCACCGCACCGCCAGTGTGCTCACAATGACACAGGCTCACAATAGGCTCTCCCTGTTCCCAGGAACAACAGGGCTCAGGAAGGGCAACCTGGGTGCCAAGCACAGCTCCACATGCAAAAGCAGCTGGAAACCGAAAAATTCATGGGTAACCATAAATGCAAGTCATCCAATCAGCCAAAGAAAACGCTCAATGGTCATTTGTTTTTATCAATAGCTACACCACTCTTCTATTCACCTATACACACAAATGTACTTTAAATACAGCACTAAAATAGTATCATGTATAAACTATTCATCGCTAAAGCGCTCTCTTTAAAATGAAAAGGGGCGGAGTCCATTCAGCACAATGTTGTTTGCCTAATAGTCCCAGAATTTAGAAAGTGAGGCAGGAAGATCTCGCGAGCCTAGGAGTTTAAGACCATTCTAGGCAACAAAGAGACCATATATCAAAATAAATAATAAATAAAAATGAACTAATTACGGCACTTACTGCCAAGCCTAATGGCTGATCAGCCCCCAGATCCACACAGTAGGAGGAAGGTACTAACTCCTTCCTTCAGCTTTTCCTCTGCCCTCCACACGCACGTCATGAAGAACACGCATTCACGTGCACATGAATGCAGACAGACCAAGAGGGTGCTGGGTCCCTGGAGCTGAATTGCCAGGCAGTGGAGAAGAAAACAGAGGTGCTGGAAACTGAGCTCGGGTCCTCTGCAAGTGTAACACATGTTCTTAACTGCCGTCTCCCCAGCGCCACCTTTTGAGATTTTTGAGTTTACAAAAAGTAACCACTGAAGAATCTTTCTTTACAGCAAAACTAAAGAGGGGCTGGAGAGATGGCTCAGCGGTTAAGAGTACTGCCTGCTCTTCCAAAGGTCCTGAGTTCAATTCCCAGCAACCACATGGTGGCTCACAACCATCTGTAATGAGGTCTGGCGCCCTCTTCTGGCCTTCAGGCATACAGACAGACAGAATATTGTATACATAATAAAAATTAAAAAAAAAACTAAAGAATCTTTTTTTTTTTTAATTTAACTAAACTTTTCTCTTAGGTAGCCTATATGGTATCAGATTCTTAAAATCCTTAGTTTTGTGTTGCTCCTGTAGAAAGGATATGTAAATTATAATTTTCCTTTGGTTGTTTATGGCTTATTACAGTCTATAGAAGTGTTTAACCTTAGTACGTATTTTCTAGCTGATAATCTTAATAAACTTTTCTATAAAGAAATAGCAAATATTGTCTTCCATCAGTCTCCTTGAATAGTTAAGGAATGCACTGAAAAAAAATGTTGCAATAATTTCATTTGCTTTGTCCATGCAGGCAGTAGTTCTGAATCCCACTTTCCTGTGGTGGCCCTGACATCCAGAAATCCACCTGTTTTCAATGTACCACCCTGAACTTGTCACGTCAGGGTTAGCAAAGCAGGTTTAAAACCTAAGTTCTCAACAGAGTATGCACATGACCTTAATGCTAGCACTGGGGGGTGGGGCAGGGACTGATGCACTGCACAGCACAGCACAGGTGAGCCCTGAGGATAACTCACTGAAGGAAGAAGGCCAAGCACAAAAGCGCACGGGTTCCGATTCTACTTACATAAACTGTCCAAAACAACCACGTCCATACAGACAGAAAATGGATTCATGGTTTTCATGAGTGTGGAATGCGGAAGAAGACACTGGAGACCCCAAACCTGCCCCAAGGCCAAACCCCCTTTCTTCAGCACAGCACCCAAGAAATGACTAGAACAAAGGAGATCTCAGCTCGGTGTCCAGCTCCACTACGCCCTCAAGAGACAGAACGACGTGGGTGGTATAGCCAGGACTCAGAAGGACTTCCTCCCATGATCTAGGATGCGTGACTCTCTTCTGAGCTGGAGACTGTGCCCGGCAGGAGAGATGTCCCAAGTGGGGAAGGAGGTGGTACATGGGCTGCCCTTCCATGTGAAGCAGAAGCTCAACAAAGCAAATTCTCATCCTCAGGGGAAGACAAGAAAGATGTCTCTACGGATGGTGGGAGGTGCTATGCCCCCCTCCCCCACCAGCTCACTGCGTTAAGATGTTTAAAATTTCACCTCTAAATCCTTATGTCAGTGGTGTGTCAGAGGCAGGAACTTTAGGGGGTGTCTAGGGCTAGAGGACGTCATAAGGGTGGGAAGCCCATGATGGCATTGATGACTTTACACGAAGCAGAAGAAAGACCAAGCCCGGCCACATCTCACCAAGTAGCCCCTCCCTCCTGTTGCTCTGCCACAGCCCCACTGCCCTCTCCAAAAACCGCCGCCATGTTCTTGGACTTCTAGACTCTCATTAATGAACCCCAAACCCTCTGTTCTTCATAAACAACCCAACCTGTGGGATTTACTTAGAGCCACAGAACGCAGCCAAAGACAAGAAGTCTCCGGCAGCCACAGCTGAACACTCTTAACAAGAGACATCAGGAGACAATAAGAGTGTGCCTCTGGATCAGAGCAAAAGCCACATCAGAGCAAGGAGGAACCCTTTACGGAAAGGATGGAAGCCTGAGAGACAGATGAGAAAACAAGGGCCAATGCTGAAGTCACTTGGCAAAACAAATTTCATCCCCAACTCTCCCGGGAGTCAGACAGTCTTAAAAACCAGCTGGGCTGTCAGAAGGGAAGCCAGTGGGCCACTTCCCCCACCTCTGTAACTCACCCCAGTTCTATCCAATCTACAACACCCTGAACATCTCGTCGAAATGCTAGGAGGCAAAAGAGGCTTCAGGCAAGCAAGCATAGCGAGGCAGACAGGGAGCTGCTCGCCGGAGCTAATAAGCTGCAGTCCATCCCAGAACTAAGGTCTCCTGGTTGCCTCCTTGATGTGTCCTTGAGAAAGGGAGGCCTCAAATTCTTTCCACTACACCTCATGTTTCCTTAGTGAATCCCTGGGATAGTCACACAAAGGAAAAAACAATACGGAGAGTGGCAGTCTCAATCCCAGACTGTTAGTTCCCCTCCCCGTCCTCGGACTCTCTGTTTCTGAAAACACCTCCTTCCTGGACTGTCTCACAGACAGCTATAGGGAGGGCTGAGCTGATGCACCTCACAGAGACATGGGAAAGAGGGGTCCCAGACAAAGTCAAGGAGCCTTGGGGTGGGGGACTGCCTGCCTGAGGGCAATTGGCTCAAGCTGGCCCTACATTGACCCAGGGGCTGTGCCGCCCATAAGGGGAATTAAGTTAGACTAGTGAAATCATGGTATCAGTCTCTATGAGGACTGCAGTCCAAATAGTCCTCTGGGATGCAGGGGGAATCTAGGTCATGGAGGCAGGGCTTCTGTGCAGAGACCAGAGACACTGGGTAGACCACCATGGTGGCAAGCCTCTCCTCGTGGGTGTAGCCGCCCTCTTAGCGGGAGAGATACACAATAACGGATCATTTTCTCCCTCTCTACTACAGAAAAGGGAAAGGCACTTTGAAGTGAAGGCTGGTTGGAAATGCAGGACAAAGCCTGAATACCAGAATAGTCCTGCTGCTGGGGGATTGGACAAGAGTCTAACCTCCAGGCAAACTCAAGGCAAGGGCTGTGCCCAGGGTTTCTGTGGCATTCACAGACATTGTAATTAATAATAATAATTAAATAAACAAATAAATAAAGCCACAAATACTTTCGGCTGCGGAAACAGCTTAGTTGGTTAAGTGCTTGTCTTACAAACATGAACACCTAGGTTCAATCACCAGATTCTACATAAAAAACTTGGACATGAGGTCAGGTGGTGGTGGCGCACAGTCTTTAACTCCAGTACTCAGGAGGCAGAGGCAGGCAGATCTCTGGGAATTCAAGGCCAGCCTAGTTCCAGGGCAGGCTCCAAAGATGCGGGAGAAACCCTGGGGTGGGGGTGGGGGGGCGCAAACAAATAAACAAAAACTTGGACTTGGTGGTGGTTTTTTATAATCCCAGAAGTGGAGAAACCTAGCTTCCTTAGCAAGTTCCAGATCAGCAACAGACCTTGTTTCAAAAAAAAAGCTAGACGGTACTTGAATAACGCAAGTACGCGCCTATGCACGCACGCATGCACACGCATGCGCACATGCAACCAAGTTCTCCGGCACTGATCCGCCGACGGATCAGAACCGCAGTCCTTATCTACGCCCAGGGTAACAAAATCCCGTGGCCTCTCTGGGTCCCTTCCCATTCCTTCAGTTCTAACCTAATAATCAGCTCTTGACCGTCAAGGTCAAAGGGAGGACAGGGCTGGAAATGGAAGCCTAGGGTTTGCAGAATCCCAGTGCGATGAATTGATTAGCTGCACTCGCAAATGAACTTTCTTCTCAGGTCTTGTGACAAGGACAGAATCTGCCTGTGATTCCTGCCGGGTCTGCAGAGGAGTCCAGAGGGCATCTATAAGGCCATTTCTCATCAGAGTTCATCAGAGGACAAGTGGACAAAACAAAAGAGCGCCTTACTGGTCCAGCAACACGTGTCTGACTTGCCTGTGAGACAGTCACAGTGTCGCATTAATAGGATATAGGCGGAAGTGCACCCACTGGACAGGACCTTAAATGTCTGTCCTCAGAGAAGTTCCACGAAGTTGCAGAGAATGACCCAATACACAAGCAAAACTTCTTAAGCTATGACTTCCTGTCAGTTCCCACTTCAAACTCTGAAGCAAAAGTTTCTTTTCTTCCAAAATATTAAATGCCCACAACCCGTGCCCCCACACAATAGGTTTCAGAGTAACCCTGAATACTTGTCAGGGCTTTGGGGACTCCTGGGTTTTACAGTGGCTCTATTCGGCCTGGCTTCAACCTATTGGGATCTGTGCTGATAGGAACTAAAGCACAAGATAAACAATGACAGTAACGACCACCACTAAAGGGAAGCAGGAGAGGTACCTGCTATATGCCTCTTCCTGAACAGGCCACCCACGGCACGGAGATCAGTGCATCAGAGCTATGATGTGGTCTTTTGGTGTGATGCTATGAAACAAGAAGCCGAGGCTCCCAATGCCCACCCAGAGGGAAATGAGCTCTGCCTTCTGGCAGGTCTTGCCCAGGTCCACTTCCCTGAGTCACAGGCACTACGTGACTAAATGGTTCGTTAGCCAAAATACCCACTGGAAAGGATCTGTCACCAAGGCTGGCAGAGGAAACACCCAAGGTTGTGGCCTGGGATCCTCGTCAAGCTACAAGGCAAACTGGTGGAGCGGGGGATATGGGTACTGGCTCAGGGAGAGATGGACACCAGGATATAGACTGCGCAGCAGAGCCACTATGAAAATCACGGAGCTCAGTGTGCACAGTAGCTCAGAAGAGGCACAGCATTGGCCTCGTTTGAATTCCAAAGACAGTCGAGAACTGGCACCCACTAGGAACAATGTCCTAGGGGCACAACTTCAGAGCTACGGGGCCAAAGGGGCTGCCAAGGAAATACAGACCCCAGAGTGAAGAAAAGTAAAAGCTACAGTTTTTACTCTTATTTGTCCTTGTTTTTCTTGCTGTGTTCAAAAGAGGAACTGCTTTATGTAGGCTTGAACATAAAACAGACTTTGAGCTCTCTTCCTGATGAGCTGGGTCCAACAAGTACTATAAAATAACACACACGGCCAGGTGGTAGGTGACTGCATCCTTCTACATCCTCCCAGAAGAGACAGACAGATGACTGATGAATGACAGACAACATGTAAGTGAACAACTCAATAGATTATAGCCAGGAATAGATACATTTAATATCGTAATCGATTAGCTAGACAAATGCCAACATACACATTAGATTGATGTGTATGTAACAGGTTAAATAACAGAGATGAATGGATGACAGACAGACAGACAGATAGACAGATGTAGATGGGTGGGTCATACAGTGAGTGAATGGTAGCATCCCTGGAAAAATTGTAAATTGAGACCCCAACCCCCAGAAGGATAGCAGCAGCAGGTGAGGCTTTAGGAGGTGGTGACGTCATGAGTGGGCTTATCGCTCTCACTAAAGAGGTCCAGGAGAACCCCCCAATCATTTCCACATCGTGAAGACACAGTGAGAAGACAAGCAGCTGTGACTCAGAAGGCGGGCCCTCAGACGCCAAATCTGCTAGTGCCTTGATCTCAGACTTCCCAGCATCCACAGCTGTGAGAAATACATTTCTGTGCTCAGTAAACAGCCCACATATGGTATTCTGTCATAGTAGCTCAAGAGTAAGTAGGTAGGTGGGTAGATAGATGGATCTTATCCATAGATTAGAAAGATAGATAGATGATAGATAGATATAGATAGATAGATAGATAGATAGATAGATAGATGATAGATAGATGATAGATAGATAGATAGATAGATAGATAGATAGATTTAGATAGATGGCAGATATATGATAGACAACTTATAGATGATAGAGAAAAGATAGATGGTGAAAAAAGACAAATGACAGGCAGACAGATAGATACAACATGAATAATAAATGAGCAATACGGGCCAGACCAACAGATGAAGATGGACAAGCGACATGAGATTCACACACACACACCACACCAGAATTATCACAATAACCATTTTGTAAATGTCATGGTACAAAAAAGTCCACAAATCTCACTGATTCTGTACATAACCATAAGAAATAATAGCCTTGTCAATCTCGCAGATGTAAAATCGCTACCTAGAAATGCGTTAGGACGGTGGCTTCCATACAGCGAGCACCAGCAGAGAAACCACGCTCAGGTCTGATTCTTGGTGCTCTCCTGTCACGGAAAGCTCATCCTCTGAAGTGGACCAGTGAGTTGCACCTAGCCACCACAGCAGATTGGTTGTCCTGAGTACACTGATTCTATGTCATTACCAAGATCTTTTGATTTCTTACATGCAGGCTCCCCACAAGGACGGACTTTAGTCCTGATCTATCATTAGAGGGAGACGAGGTCGTAAACACTACTGAGGCAGCCCTAAGTTGGTAGGCTTCTGGCAAAAAAAAAAATCACAGCACAGCGGGTGGCCCATGGCCTGGGGATGGCAGTCACCCCGCCTAGTGTACCTCTGCCCTGCACTCCTCTCATCCTAGCCCCCCACCCCTTCTCCTGCTCACTGCCTCTCCCACTCACTCCAGGTCCTAGGCAGTATTGGGGAAGGAGCCAAGCGAAACCTTCCAGACACCAAGGACAGCAACAGAATCCCGAGGCTCAGCCCCCTTGGTTTCCAAAGATTTTTGAGGAAAAGCGGCTTTGCAAGCCACGCCCACAACCAGGTCCCAGCAGTGAGGCAGAGAGGAGAGAGTTGAGCAGGGAAGAGCCCAGCGGGCACCCAGCTTCTGGAGACCTCCTGAACATCCACTCGTTCCATTTTATCAGAAGCCCGACTGTTAAAACAAAATCTTAGACGCTGGAAGCTTCCAAACTAGCAAGGCTAAACCCACCTAGAAATAGAAGTTACTGTGCCTGGAGTTTGTTTAAAACTCCCCAGGGGGCCCGAGTGTGCCATTATACTTTTTAATGTTGGCCAGAGATCACTACAAAATTCCCTCTACTGGAGAGGGGCCCTGAGCCACCACAACCCAACTTCAGGCAGCATCTACTCTATCATTAGGGGAGCATTTCAGTCACATTCTAAAGGTGCGGCCTCCCAAATGGGTTAGCCAGAAAGGGCTTAATTCCTACTCACTGCAACCCCCTTCACCATTAACCACAGCAGCAAGGCTGACTAATGGCAAAGGCCTCACCCAACAATGGCAATGAGTCTGAGGCAGAGCCCTCAAAACCCGAAGAAATAAGGGATCATCACTTGGGAAGAAATGGGGGGAAAATGGCTACTCAAAGAGGAAAAGAAGGACATGAAAGGAGCCTTAAGGGAGAAACTTAGGGCCAGGGCTATCAATGATGAGGGGAAAAAGCAACACATCCCTTGGCCAACCAGTCCCTAAGGCACTCAGTTTTGTTTTTTTTAACCATTGCACACCATTTATTGTGTATACTGCATGAGCAGGTGTGTGTGTGTGTGTGTGTGTGTGTGTGTGTGTGTGTTCTGCATGAACAGGTATGTGTGCAACCTGCAGTGGTCTGGATGAGAAACGCCGCCCATTGTCACAGGGATTTGGATATTTGGTTCCCTGTTGGTGGTGCTGTTTGGATAGGTTTAGGTGGTAGAACCTTGCTGGAAGAAGGGGTCAGGCTTTCAGAGTTGAAATCCTTGAGCTACTTCTAGTTCACCCTCTTTGCTATGTGCTGATGGCTGAGGAGCTCCTGACGCAGCCACCATGCCTTCCTACTGCCATGATGGACTCTTATCGCTCTGGACCACTAAAACAAAATAAGTTCTTTCTCCACTAAGTTACCTTGGTCACAGTATTTTATTATAGCAATAGAAAGGTAGCCTATACCGAAGTCAAAGGAAAGAAACCTCTGATCCTCTGATGTTGGTCCTACAGTGCTCTCCACTGTATGGTGTGTGTGTGTGTGTGTGTGTGTGTGTGTGTGTAGGCACGTGCGTGTATGCGTGTGTGTTTGTGTTTGAGATGGAGTCTTTCACTGGCCTGGGAAAGACCAAGCAGGTTAGGTTGACTGGCCAGGAAACCCCAGGAATTGTCCAGTCTCCTCAGAGTGTTGAGATTACAAGTTCGAAAATCTCCCTACCACGCCCAGCTTTTGTTGCATGCGTTCTGGGAATGAACTCAGGTCCTCAAGCTTGCATGGGAAGCACTTTAGTGAATCCCCAGCTCCTGTGTTGAGCAGAAGGAGGGGTGCTCGCTGGCCGCTAAGCAGAGTGAAGTTCATTCCTGAAGTGACTAAGCACGCTGCCTCTGTTTACAAAACCCCTTCTACCCTGTGACTCAGTACGGAAGCTGGCCAGGGACAGCTGCAGCATCACCACACTGAGGAAGGTAAGCACTGCCCTTCCCCAGATTCATGGATGCTCCAGAATCTGAAGGGGTAGGGCGGCTACCAAGAGGAAGCAGACGAGAGAAAATGGGGGCAAGGGCCCAGGTCTTCCACAGCCCAACACCCACCCCTAGAGCTACACACATCAGTTCTCTGTCAGGTGTGGGACAAATGGCTGTACAGGACCACTATAAAGCAACCCGCCAAGGAGCCAGTGTAGCTAGCTCCCAGAGAGCCATGGGCATAAAGAAATGGCCCGAGCTCTCAGCCCTGCCCTCCAGAAGTCTTTGCCTAGTTTATTCAGCTGGGATATAGAACAGGGGATCTTTAGGTCATGGAATCTTATCTACCAACGGGAACCCTGAAACTGGGACACTGAGCCATGGAAGCCTGGCACTCATTCATATGAGGGTTGGAGAGACCTGACTGTAGCCCCAACATGTTCTCTGCAGCCTCCCCCCCACTCCTCCTGGCCTCAGCCATCACTCTCACTAACCAGACTGAGGGGAAAGTTCCTACGTGTCTGGACACCCTAGGAAAAAACGAAGAAGAGGCTCTGCAAGCATCCAGGAGGTCAGACTTGCCCGGATCCGTGTGCAACACCCACAGCCAGAGTGGAGACTGAGATCCGAGAGAAGGGCAATGTTTCAATGGATGAAGACCATCCCTTCCTAAATTGGTTTGATCTCTAAGGCTGGACTGCCAACTCTCAGAACCAGGATACAACAAAGAACCCCTGGTAGATCATGGTAACTCCCACAATGGCCCTGAAATGGATCTATGGGATAGAACTGCTCCTCAGAGAGAAAATTCACATGAGACATGAGCGTGAGACCTTCAGGAAGGGCTCTATGGCTATCCAGAATGCTCCTCTTTATTCTCCTCAGCAACAGGTATCAAGCAATTGGCACAGTCATGAACAAAAGCCTTCTAATCCAGACAGCCACCCAGTGACACCTGAGCAAGTCCAGAGAAGACCTTCATGGCCTTAGGCAAATCACGTAGGGTTTGGGAGAGATAAGACACTGAATGAGGTGGGGCGTCCACGCAGACAGTATGTGGGATAACATGGCTTTCTAATCATGACCACAGGCAGATTTTGTGGTGACAACTTTGGTCCTAGACTTGGAAACTTTAGTGTGATGTGGTTGGGTATTTGGTAAACACTTTCTAACCAGAGTCAAGCGAGCACTGCAAAGGGAATAATCAAAGTATCCGTTACAGACACATTCAGCTCTCCCTGTGTTCACACGCAGGCTTGCCACAGGCAAGGCGCAAACCCAATGCCACGCGGATGAGCAAATGACAAGCAACGGATGTACCACAGTGGTACTCTTGAGCCACGTCCCCTCAATCTTCCTTCACCCACAGAAAAAGCTGGGACAAGTACAAAGGGTCCTGGGAAAGGCTTCTGAGTCCACCAGGGTCCCTAGGGACGCATGGCTTCTGTCGTGCTACTGTCCACAGGCGGCAAGTTCTCTTAGCTATGCAAACCATCGTGCGTCTCCAGCTCCGGCATCTATGCAGGGACAATTCCGGGAGAGAGCCTGCCCCGTCCACAACCACAGGCTGACACACCTGAGCTCTGGGCTCTCCCCAACTGCTGGCAGAGCTGAGCACAGCACTGGTGTTGGTCGGGGTGGCTGGAGCACTAAAGGAACAGTCACTGCCATCATACCGAGGACAAGACACAGAGTTCACAAACCCTCATGACCCAGTCATGCAGCATCACTCAAATCAAGAGCCCTTGGAGTTTTCTTTTATCCATCCATCCAACCATCCATCCATGCATCATGCATCCATCCATCCATGCATCATGCATGCATCCATCCATCCATGCATCATGCATGCATGCATCCATCATCCATCCATGCATCCATGCATCATCCATCCAACCCTCCTAGCACTGACATTGCTTGGGGGGAAGCTTGACAACAAAACAGAGGGCTTCAATGGATACATTACATGAAACTAAGTGCCACAGAGTATGAGATAAAAGCCCATCTTTTGCCAAAGTACAGAGAAGTTACAGGTTCCAGGGAGAGGGGTACCTATGTTGAACCTCAAAGGCGGTGAGGAGTCTCACAGACAGAAGGAAAGACAGTCAAGGAGTCGATAGGCATCGAGACTAGTCAGCAGGTTTGCCTCACGTGGCAGACAGCTTGGGTTGCGTTCTCTGAAGAAGAGAGAAGCACCGATGGGGTCAGAGGAAGGGCACAGTGGCAGGCCAGGCTTGGAAAAAAGAGTTCAGCCACAGAAGGTTGGGGCCAAACTAGAGGAGCAGGAAGCAAAGGCAGGAATTGGATGGATATAGAGGCAAAATGTCCTAGCATGAGTGAAGACCCAGGGAGGCTCTGGAAAGCAAGCCTGTGGGACTGCAGAAGCAACGCTCTGGAACTGGGTGCTGGAGACACAGCAGAGGGGCCATTGGGGGGCACTGTGCCCAAGTCCCACACCTCTAGGAAAAACCTTGGGTTTAGATCAGCAGCATCAGCCATAGCTTCTGCCCCTGGAGATTTCGGCCTGTGGAACCAGCACAGGCTTCCGAGGGATGCCCCCCTCTGTGTTCACAGCACCTGATAATTCGACTCACTCCAGATTCATTTTTTTTTCTTTCTTTTATTGCATCTTACCAAACCTGTGTGGACTTCTATTATCATTAAGCCCTGCGCTGGTTAGTTTCTGCTGTAACCGTGACAACCTAGAATCACCTGGGAAGAACCTCAACTAGAGAACTGCCTCCCTCAGGTCGGCCTGTGGCCAGTGATTGACGTGAGAGGGCCCAGCCCACTGTGGACAGCGCCATCCCTAGGCCTGGCCCCTGTAAGAAAGCCAGCTAAGAAAATGAGCCAGAGTGAACAGTGAGCCGCGCTTCTCTACAGCTCCTGCTTGATTGCTGTCCTGACTTCTCTCAAGGATGGGCTGTGGCCTGGAAGTGTAGGCTGGCAAAAATGCTCTCCTTCACAAGCTGCTTTCGGTCGTGGTGGCTCTTAGAGCCACAGGAAGCAAACTAGAACACACCCTGAAATAAGACAGCACGGCAATAATTTTCCCAACATTTCCATCGCATTAGGTGTTATGAATAAGACAGCATGATAGTAACTTCCCCCAACATTTGCATCGCATTAGGTGTTATGAATAATCTAGAGGTTATTCAAAGTCTCCAGGAAGGTGTAGGTAGACAATATGCAAATACTACGCCAGTCTTACTGTGGCATACTCAAATTTTAGTACCCTTGTGTGGGGGGAGTGCTAGCACCAACTCCCATTTTCCCAATGCAAAATTCCAGCCACTCCCACAACCCACCTCCAGTCTCCGCCATGACTATGGGGCCAGTTTGGATGCCCTATGTCTGGTGTCACTGCCCACCCATCCCTGGATGGAAAGGGCAAAGGGCATCCTGCCACCCTACACTTGGTCCCCTCACAAAGATCCCATTGTGTAAGGCTCAGCAGCAGCTTGGCTTGATGCTAACTATATTCTGCTGGTGATGTGTCACCTTCTTCTACACTGGAACACGCGGCTGCATTTTCTTCAGCAGGCAGCAGGGCTTTGCCAGACAGAAACGGAGCCTCCAGGGCCAGAAGGAAAGAGGTAAAGATTCACCCACCAGTGCAGGTGAGAAGGATTAGAGGAGGTAGGAGGGACGAGGGGGAGAAAGGTGTGGGCAGTCTTTGTACCAATTTACCCAACTGCTTGTTTCTACAACAGCCAGAAGCCCTTCAAGTTTGCACTTGAAAACACCCAAAGCCTTTCTTTCTGGCTTCAACATGTACTCAGGAAGCCAGGGCCCCGTTAAAGAAGCAGGCTCTGAGTTACACGAAGCTATGCCCCTGCCTCACAAAGCAAGCTTCAGCCACATACTTGGGCAGAATATAAGTGAACCCAGCAAGCAGAAGACAGGAAAAAAAAAAAATCCCAAGTCCTCACCTGCACCCAGGAGGGGGAGAGCAGTGAGGCTGCTGGGAATCCTGCCCGCATCAGCAACCATGGTTTTGGCAAGAGTCGTTGCCAAAGCAACGGAAGTAGGGCGTGGCAACCCTGAGCACCGTTTTACCCACAGACTTTCTCTTTCCACCTTTTACAGTGCTGTGGTTCGAACTCAGGACCTCCCATACAGAGTTCTACTGCTGAGAGAGAGGCTCAGCCCTTCTGTTCTAGAAGATCTGGTCATCAAACCCACTTACCGCTGAGCTAAACTGCCTGCACCTTGAACCCGCACTAAAACGCCATCACATTTCATCCCAACAGACAGAGGCGGCCATCATGCCCACTGCCCTTTCCTGGAAATCTCCTTGGGGCCCTCGAGTGACCATCTTAGATCCCCTGGATTAGCACAAGACATACTGAAATGCCTTGCCTAGGGAAGGAAGCCCACAAGCGCTGCTCAGAAACAAAAGGGGATCAGGGAGGGTCCATTCATCCCAGTGAGCCCCAAGCAGCCAATAGAGCAGCAAGCTAAGGTGGGTTTGCATGAAAGGCCCTCCCAGGAATGACACCCAAAAGACTAGAGCAAGGCAGAGCAGCAAGGAACACCCGAAAGGATCTGCCTCACAGGTGTGACAAGGGAACAGACTGCTGTCCCTAGTGCTTCAGATTGAAGACTAGGATGATGGGAACACCAGGGAGTCAGGTGTGATTTAAAATGCAGGAGACATGGGACAGTGCACTTCTAGCTTCAGAAAGACAGATGGGAATCTTCTAGACAGACCCTCCCCCAAAGCCACAGTCATCGCCAAGAAAACCCCAGGAAGACAGATGAGAATCTTCTAGACAGACTCCCCAAAGTCACAGTCATCACTGAGAAACCCCCAGGAAAACAGGCTTCAAAAGGCATCAACTGTGGTCCTTTCCGTATTGATCTGAACCCTCTTCCCAACCCCACTGTTAACTCTTCCTTCATGACACAGCATACTGACTTTTGCTCTTGGATAAAATCCCTTTTCTAACACAGGACTCTGACAGGCCATTGTGCAGTACCCACCTCCCCAGACCCCTTGTCAAAAGGCATGCCGGAATCAAACCGTTCACATGCAAACCCGGAGCATGGCTGCTATGACCAGTGATCACACCTCAAATTTGCTTGACTCGAGAACACGAAACCCTGGGACTGACACATGAAAGGGCACCACCATGTGTGCCTACAGCGTTCCTGTTTAACAAACAGCTAATACCAGCAGGCCTTCTTCCAAGTATAGCAGCCTAGCTCATGTAGTGTCCAGCCCAGGCTACAAAGTATACCCTCTATTGAGCTTCACATTATTGGAATGGAGGTTTCAGGCTACCACTCCATTTGCTCCTGAGTGTGGTGGTATATGCCTATCATCCAAGCATTTGGGAGGCAGGGAAATAAAACCAGTCACTAACCTCTGCTACACATAGGGATTGAGGCTAGCCTGGGCTACGTAAGACCCTGTCTGGAAAACAAACAGAATATGCTCCATCTATCCTATCTTCACTCTGAGAAATATCCTTGGAATTTTTGTAATCTAATATTTGTGGCTTCAAATGCCATATTTTCATAACCCAGTCACATGCGGAAGTCAAGGAGGACAAAAGTACCAGATGAGATGGAGCTGCCAGCCCTCCTCTTATCTTTCAGAATTCCCCCAGAAAACCATCCTCAAGTTCAACTGCAGACACAGAGCTTAGCAGAATACGAGGCTAAGGGAATAAGACAGTTTACTTTCTCTATGGTCTCGCTCAGAGCTCTGCTCAGCTCGCCAACGTTACAATCTAGCAACAAGGACTCTCCCCCCCCCCGTCCCCCCTCCCCGCTGCGCTGAAGCCACACTAAGGTGACAGTGCCCGAGCCTTACTGATCATGGTGGTCCCCCCAGCCAGGGCCGCCTTGGTTCCCTGGAAGAAATCATCTGCTGACGTCATTCCCTGGTCAGGCATCTGGAAGCGAGTGTGCACGTCGATTCCTCCCGGGATCACCATCCTGGAATGGGCTTCAATGGTCTTCACGCCCCCTGGTACAATCAGGTTTTCTCCTATTTGCCTGAGAAAGCACAGTCGGTGAGAGAGGCACCAATGAGAGGCGGAATCAAATCGGATCTGACATCTGTCCTCATCGCGCTATCAACAGACCTTCACTACGTGGCGAGCACTTCTGTTTGGAGTCATCCCTATCATCCTTCATGGGAGCACTCCCACCCACTCCTCATCCCCAAACATGAGCAGATGGGGAACAATGAGGAAAAACCAGGCACGGGGGCTTGCATGACCCCAGCAACTTGGGAGACTGACACGGGGATTACTTCTAGTTCAAGTTCTGTAGTCTTGGCTACAGAGGGAGCTCCTGACCCACCAGCACTGGAGAATGAGGCCCCTGTCCTCAAAGCACAATTTACACAAGGCAGCAAACTCCTCATTCAATGGCTAGTTCTCAGAGACCCCAAAGCTGGAATACTGACAAGGCCCCCAACACTTATATGACGTTCACTCTGCCTTCTTCGGACACGCCGCCATTCGGCTAGTTTCCCAGGGCAGTTCGCGCTAGAACTATCTCCCAACATTTGTTTTCACGGTTTTCCTTTTCAATATAGGGAAAACAGAGGTGGAAAAGTGTAGAGAGGGCAAAACAAGGAGGGAAAAAGAAAACTAAAAAGCAAACACTGAAATTCCAATAATCGTAGAATATGGAAGCAGGTGCACATGGAGTCAGATAAAAGTAGAAAAACAAATATCAATGCTATTTGAGGGGGAGGGGTGTTGTGGCAACGTTTTTGATTTGTGTTTGAGGGTTTCATGTTTTGTTTGAGACAGTGCCTCTCTACCAAGCCCTAACTATCCTAAAACTCACTCTGTAGTCTAAGCTGGCTTCAAACTCACAGAGGTCCTCCTGTCTCTACCTCCCGAGTGCTGGGATTAAAGGTGGCTGCCATCCCAACCAGCTGTAGAATTTTATTTTTGAGACAAGATCTCATCGTTCAATTAATTTGTTTAATTTTACTACATCTTTTTACCAATTTTTTAAGGGAAAATTCATCAAGGAGGAGTTAAATTTCTAAGACAAATAAACATGACTAAAAATAGCATCAGGCCGCCCCATTCCAGGCCAGTGTCCTTCGGCCAGACCCATCATGCTCGCCTACGATTGGGGATGCAAAAGGAATAAGAAAGTCATAGCCTGTGACCGCCCAGAGCTGAGGCTGTTACAGACAAACACACATGGAGAAAGCATTAACTGTGGAAACATTAAGACCATTCTGGCTTCGCCGGTCAGGGTGAGCGTCCAAGCAATCGCAGCCAGCGCAGCTTGCCCCTCTCCAGACTCACTGGCTGCGAGAGTCTGATGAGCACTGCTTATTTAAAGGATGTCGTTCGCTGGGTTGCTTGCCTTCCAACAGATGTGCTCTCTCTCCAGAGCCCATGAGCTGTCCCCAGAGGAGATGCATGAAGATACTGCTGTACACTCTGCTCCGTTAACCCTCCAGAGTCCCAGAATCCCCAAACCCAAAACCCAATACACAAGCAACACGGGCCTCAATGATTCTTCAAGAATACAGCAGAGATGGAGAAATGGCTCAGGGGTTAAGAGCACTTGCTGCTCTTCCAGAGGTCCTGAGTTCAATTCCCAGCACCCACAGGTAGCTAATGACCATCCATAATTCTAATTTCAGAGATCCAATGCCCTCTTCCGACTTTCAAAGGCAGAGATGTGGTATCCATACATACATGGAAGCAAAACACTCACATACAGAAAATAAGTCTAAAAGGAAAAAAATTGAAAAAGAATGAGCCCTAAAACCCCTCCAGCATCAGGCAGTCATTTATCTGAGTTGCTGATAATTAACTCAATATCCTGTGGCCCTCCCTAATTAAGCAAGCGGGTACACATCTTAGCAGGACAGGCTGCTGTCCACCTTCATGTGCTGTGCCTGAGCACTCCATCCCAAACGACGACAGTCTAGGAAAACTGAAGCGCATGCAGCCTATCGTGAACCGAGTCTGTGAGCTGGCTCCAGGAGGCGGCTGTGTCACCTCTGCTCAAAATAGCAGATTACATAATACATGGGTGCTCATGTGTGCTGTGACTTCAAATTCCCTGAATCTGAATTCCCCAAATTCATTAATTACCACCAATAAAAACAAGCTTAAAATATGCTAAATTGGTCACTTCGGGTTTTTCAGCAGGGCCTGACTAATGCCAGATGCACATTGGACCAATGTTACGACATTCCCAGCCCAAGCATAGAGTCATTAAAACTTGAGACTATTTACATGAAAGAAGCTAAAGCTTAGGAACACAGTGTCTGGGTGTGTGTGTGTGCGTGTGTACGTATGTGTATGTGTGGGCGATGCATATGTACATGCATAGCACAGAATCATACTTACTTGATCAGCCCATCTTCCATGTATATGTCGGCATAAAAGGACTGGTCATCATTCACAATCTTGCCACCTTTGATCAGAAGGCGATCACTCTGTAACAAAGAGAGGAACAAGGTCACAACATATAACTGACCTAGAAGAAGCACCATTCTCAAGGGGGGGGGGGGGCTAAAGGTATGTTTTCACCATTCAAGAGTGATGCTCAAAGTCGGGTAATTTGGGGAGGTACCTTAACCAAAGTGAACCTATGCTAGGCAGGCTGTTCATCACCTGATGAGTAAGCTCAGCCTACATAAACAAATCATCTTTTCAAGAACATCTTAGACCTGAAAAGAAGGAAAAAAAAGAGGGGGGCATTATAGAACATTCCAGCTAAAAAAGACAAGGCGTTTGAAATGATTTTTGGCTAAACCTCATCTTTAAAAAAAAAAAAAATCCACCCACGTGTAGGAAAGTAATGTCTTGGCAAACTTTTTGTCAGGGAAAACTGACCAAAAGTCTGTTGTCATAGCATATGCTACACAAACACAGGGGCTTCAGCCATAACAGGCATTCAGCTTAGTGTGTCCACTCTGTGTTCGTTTATCTTTGTGGTAAATCACAGCGAGTGCATGGACAAAGGAGGAACTATAAAAACAGACACCCATCTAACAAGAAACAAGAGTTTTATGATAAATTAGACATGGGGAATTTTTTAAGTCTAATACCGCTACAGATGGTTGACCCACTTGAGTGTTAAAAAAAAAAAATACTAAAACTAAAGGCTAATCCAGCCAAGAACATGTAAAAGAGGTGCTATCTTCTGGCTCACAGCTATCCAAGACACTGTGGATGGGGTGTATGTGATGTCATCAACCTGGGAGGAAGCACAGGTTGGCTATTGCAGAGCCATTCCCCTTTTATTATGCTACGCCTTTCAAAGAACAGCATTCATCTTGAAAACAGTCAGCCCAGAACTCTAGTACAAAAGAAAACCTCAGCAAGTACTACCTGTGCTTTGCAACTACCTAGAAAAGGGAAATTTTCCTTAAAACAGACACATGATGCTTCCGAACAAAGAAAACAAGATACAGTTGTGCATAAGTGTAAACGCTATTGGGCTTAGGAGGTATTTATTGCTTCCGTTACATTGAAACACAAGGTCGGTTCAGTTTTACACTGCAGGGTCTTCTATCCAGATGTAGGCACTGGGAAAGCCTTGTCATCATGGAGAGGGTAAATTAAAAAAAAAAATCTTTACCTTTGTGAAGTGAATGGGGCAAGATTCGGCTACTGGGACACATGAGGAAACTGAGGCTCAGAGGGCTTAAGCCTGCAGGGACCCCTCCTTTTCTCCCCTGAGCTGAATGTCTGTAGTAAGTCCTGTCCTTCACTACCTCCCCTTCCTCACAGAAGTACCTGTCAGTGCCATCACTGAGAAAACCACACCCCTCCCCTCGACAACGGGCTGGAGGGGGGGGGGGGGGGGAATCAGTCTGTTCAATCTAGAGCCTTCTAGAAGGCTTCTTACATAAGAGGCGGGCCACAGGACAGAGGGAGAGAGAACCAATAGGTCCTAGGGTATAGGACTAGATATTTTTCCAGGATAGAGGGGGCGCTCTTTTAAAAAGTGGTCGTGGTGGTTGCCTAATTTCCCCCTCCCCATACTGTCAAAATGAAATTGTCTTATTCGTGCAGGAAGTCAGCTAATCACAAGAGGTTTGCAGGAACCCTCCCCACCCCCACTGCCCAGCTTCCCAGATGCGGTCCTTCAGGGCAGTGAACACTGTATGTTGCATCCTGTGTGTCAATCCTTTGGGATCTGGTACCGGGGATTGGAGGGAGAGGGGGCTTCAAGAAAGGCTAGTTAGTACCCACCTAGCCCAAGCTAGAAACCCCAGGCACACGCCCCCTCCTTTGGCCAACTGTTCTTACACCACAGATGTAAGATGTAAGAAGATGGGTGTGTCCTTGTGCACCAGGGAAAGGAGGCCGGGGTCCCGGGGCCCCAGAGTCAAGGAAAGAAAAGGCTCGCCCTCAAATCCGGCCTTAAAACCCATCTTCACTATTTGGAAGATGATTTCAAATCTGCGTGTCGCTGGGTCATAGCCGGCCACACGCTGGCCAGTGCAATCGCACAGTATTATATAACAATGAATTTCCTTGGCGATTCTCCCTGCCCGGGATTTCCTTCGAGGATGTAGAAAACATAACCGGTGAGATTTTTTCCCCCCAGTAAAAGACGCAAAGAGAGGACGAGGGTTGGAGCACCACCCGCTGCATCCCCGAAGCATCGCGAATTCCTCCCAGAGATGCTTGGCAGGGATGAACGAGGCCAGCACCTCGGCCACGGTGATCATTGTCTAGGGCAGGCCGGGCCATCTGCGCGAGTCACAGCCAGCAGCCAGCGCCATTACCTCCGCGAGCTTGCTCGCTGCTGTCCCCAGCGCCCACCCGCCCAGCCCGCTTTGTATGCGCCACCACAACCGCCTCCCTGGTGGCGGAAGGGGCAGGAAAGATGGAGAAAGAGAGACGGGAGCCCTGCCAAGACCCCAGCCCCAAACCACAGGGCTCCCCTGGTCCTCCGGGTCCACAAAAAGCTCCCGCCCTTCTCTGTTCATCATCGAGTCCCGATCCTTCCTTCCCTCCGCATCATCCCGGTACGCCCTGCCCTTTCCAGCATCCCTCTGCTGTCATGACGCCTCCGGGCTGGAACTCGCTCCTTCTCGCAGGAAGAAGGCTCCAGAAAGCTCTTTCTGGAGAGGGCGGGAGACACGGGAGGATCTGTTTTCCAGGCTCCCCACCACCAGGCTCCGGGAGCCTAGCCTCGTAGCACGCAGCCGGAGAACAATATCCGAGCGTCGACCATGCATATTCAATCTGGCATCCATTTGCTTGCACCCCGCGGGCAGCGCTGCAGCATCTCGTACTGACAATGAAGGATACAGCGAATCTGGCGCGCTACCTCCATGCACTCCCGCGCCTATTTCAACGCCTTGCAAACTGCTTGCCTTGTAACTGTTATTACATCTCCCACCCCCCACCCCCCACCTTCACCACCATCGCCACCGTTGGCAACAAGAAGGAAAAGTTGAGTCTCTCTCCTCCGCCTTTAAAATACATTCTTCAGCTATTCTATGTCACAAAAGGTTGTTCGCGTTTCCCGAGTACCAAACTTACCGTGATGCGTGGAATGTTTTTCTTCCCCTGATAAGACATCTCTCCTGGGGGAGGGGGATAATTTCAAGACGACAGCTTTAAAGCAAAGACAGCCGGAAAAGAAGATTTCGTTTAAAATATATATTTTTGTAGGAAAAAAGTCCAATTCCTTAGCTGGTCTTGCTGTTAGGGGATTTCAAAGCTATAAGAGACAAACGCAATCCTCGGTCTCTTCTCTCCTCCAACACAGATCCAGCTAGGGCGGAAAAAAAGAAAGAGGGAGAGAGAACAGGAGGGAAGGGGGTGGAAATAAACTACAGCAATAAAAGCCTTGGTTCCAGTCAGCCACCACCGCGCATGCGCTGCCAGCCACTCCCTTTCCTCCTAGGCAAAAGCCATCCGCTTCGCGAGAGACGCTCACTGATTGGACAGGATCGTGGGATATGCAAATGAGAAAGGCGGGGCAAGGCGCAGCGCCCGGGCTGCGACTGCTGCAGTGCGCGCAGGGCGCGGTGCGTGCGCCCGAGCGGGGTGCGCGCCTTTCGCGGGGCGCGCCTTTCGCGCCCTTTCTCTGAGCCTGGGCGGGCGAGTGGGGACTGCGGCTGGCAGCAGCCCCAGATGCTGCATCTGCAATGCAGGGCACAATGGAGGAGTGGTCGTCCCGGGAGGGTGAGGAGGGGGCGCAAGCCCGCGACGGAGGGGCTTCAGTTCGACCCGGGCGGCACGCACACGCCCGCCCGCGCGCCAATCCGCGGAGGCCGCCGCTGCAGCCCCGCGTGGGGTGACTGCGCAGAGCCAATGGCCTCGCTGGCGGCGAGCGCGCGACTGCACCGCGGCCTCCCCCGCCCCGCTCGCCAGGCGCGGCCTCCGCCCTGCAGCGGCTGCTGCGACAGGGGATTGACGGCTGGAGGAACGCGAACAGCATCCGGGAAGGTCGTGGGCTGCTGGGCAGCGGACGCCCCGCCCGAGAACGTTTTTTGTTTTGTTTTTGTGTGTGTGACTGCGGGCTACCAAGAACAAGAGATGGAGGCCAGCGCCTGTGGGGCCAAAAGGGCCAGTCTTGCCCCCTGGTCTTGGCACTCCAAGACTGACTCCTTTTGTGTAATTGTGGCGCCAGCAGATCTGGGGAGAAAGCTGCAGGGAGTCCTAAGGCTCCCACATCCAGAAGCAACGTGATGAATTATGAAGGAGCAAGAACAGGAGATAGGGGATGTTATATCCCATAGAAAGGGGAAACTGAGTCATGGAGTAACACTAGCTCTAGTCACTAAGTGCACTCCAGTAGTGCAATAGGCCTACGAGCCTTTGATTGTCAAACCAGGCTGTGATGTTCTTACAATACCAGGGGAAGGGAAAAACTGGTGCAGTGCACCCCGGGAGAAGGTTCTCCAGGCAGATGACAAAACTTATGCTGAGGCGTGACTTTGACCTTCTCACCTTGAGATCAAAGAATGCTCGTGGGTGCTGCTTAGTCTAGGTCGTGGGGCAGCCTTTCAGGGAGGGAGGTTTACGGTTTAACTGGCTCACACCTGCCAGATAAAGACAGAATTATCCTGGGGCTCTGTTTCCCTGCTTTGTTTTGTTTTCTGCACCTGGCCACTGGAGGGGTCTTCAGTCTTTCCAGTCTAGGAGGTGGGAAATCACCCTTTCAATTCCTGCCTTAAAATCTGCAGTCCACTAGGGAGGGGACTGTGAGGCTCCTGGTCAGTTCATTCAAGTTCAAGTTCGATTTAAGCTGTGCATCTTGAAAAAAAAAAAAAACAGAAGCCAGTCCTTGCTTCCTGTTCCAATCGTTTATGATGTGCACTAAAAGGGCCAACTGAGATCCTAAGGACTGATGTCAGCCAGCAATGGCTAAAGAATCCAGGCTCACAAAATTTAGCAGGTGGATTCTATAATCCCAGCACTCAGGATGCTGAGACAGGAGCATCAAGAACCACTCGGGCAATATCATGAACTGAAAAATAATTGAATAAGAAAATAAAGCAAAAAATATGCTTTCCTCTCCGGGAAAGCCACCAATAAGGTTCAGCTGGAAATCAACTATTAAATCACAGGAAAAATAAGTTCTTGTCAGGGAAGGATAATGAGATTCAAATTAATTTAAACAAAATTGCCTCCAGTTACATTGTTCGTTTTTGTTGCATTTCCCTGTTCTTGGTCTTAATGGGTTTAAATACAATTTGCTATGGAATATTTTGTTTTGTCTATCCATCCATCTTACTAGTGTCCAATCTCCTTCCCTCAACTTTACATACAAGGTTCTTAACCCATGATAATTGACATTTCTCCCCATAAATGTCCAGAGACATAAGGTTGAAATTGATTTATCTGTTCTGACTGGAGCTTAAGAGAATATTTGGCACATAGAAGGTCCTGAAGAAAAAAATCAACTTTAATTAATGAAGGAAAATAATTGTAGTTTGCTTATCTTAGCAAACTTTACTGCTCAGTTCAATGCAGGCAAATAAGAGGGGGTGGGAAAGAAGCGTCTACACTGACAGATGGGTTAACCCGAATTGTATTTGTTAACTCTCTTTAAGGACACTCAAAGGAAAATTCCTAGGGAATCATTATCAGGGAATAGGATATTCGAAGCCGGGCTCCAGCCTGGCTTCTGGGGGTTTAAAAATTAAATGCATTATGACGAGGATGAATCTTTCTCTTCTGCATTCACAGTCTCTTCCAGAGCCTACCTCCCTGCAGTTCCTCACCCAGCAGCAGAAGAGAGCAAGCAGCAATGCCTACTGAGACAGTCTTTATGGTAACACCCAGGCATCTGGGGCAATAAGCGGAGGGGTGAGGTGGAGGTGCCCTGTCAGAGACTGACGTCAGCCGCCACTGTAGTTGCCTGCCCCTCCCCCTGGACTCCCATCCTATCACCATGCTCAGCAGTCAGAGCTTCAAATCAAACCAGAGAGAGAGAGACAGAGACAGAGACAGGGAGGGAGGGAGAGGGAACGAGAGAACAGATACAATCCAGCAGTAGTAGAGCGCTTGCCTAGCGTGCCCAGAGCTCAGCTGTGTTTAGCTGGGCCTATTGGCATAGACTTGTAACTGTAACTACTCAGGAAGCTGAGGCAGAAGGAACACAAGTTCAATGCCAGCCTGGCCAACTTACCAAGACTGTATCTTAAAATAAAAGAGGTAAGAAAGTACATTTTGTGCTTTCTTTTCTTTCACTTCCGGTTTTTGTTTCTTTGTTTTTTCAAACGCAGTCCCAGCAGTCAGACCCATAGCAGGCATTAGTGATTGGTTCATAAATAAATAGGCTTGGCCACTTTAACTGTTAAGGTAAAACCAAAAGGCTCTTCCCCATTACCAATATCCCCCCCAAAGGAAAAAAAAAATAAACCTCAGTCTTTCTTGTGACACTGTCATTGCGCTGGGTCTGCTTCTGTCCACACAGTCCCTCATCCTCAAGTCCCTGGAACCACAATGGAATTTTGCTTGCAAAATTATTCCCGTGGGAGAGGAGAGGGAAAAAACTGCCTATGTTTATATGTTATGTTTCTCCTAACAAAACTACCATGTTCCACTAAGCCTGATAACAGGCAGCGTCCTTAATCCTAAAATCAACCTCAGAGTCACTCGAGGTGTCCCTAGGAAAATGTCCCCATTACTCATTTCTGAAGTTGTATGTTGGAAATGAGTAAGAGAAGAAGGGTGCTAACCCAGGGCCTTTACTCCATTCTGGAGCCACACCCTGGTCCTCTGAAGCTGTTCCTTCCTCTGCTCCATCCTTCCCTCTTGTGCATGTATGATACTGTTTGTCCCATCACGCCACCTATACTATATGGCGAGCCCCAGCCCCGAGCCTGAGGTGGGGTAATTCTGTTTGAACTCACAGAACTAAGAATTTATTACAGTCTTGGTGATTATCCAGCCTTATAAAGGGTACCGCAGGAGAACTCGAGGCTTTGAAAGATGGCTGTGCAGATGGGTAGAGTAGAGATAACACCCACTGGAGACTCATAAGATCTTTGTACCAGAAAATGGGGGTAGTGAGCTGAGGGCTGTCTTTCGGAGTCTCCGGAATGACTGGCTGCTTTCAGTTCCTCAGGATCTACCCAGTGTGAATTCTATCCGGGCACAACCCTCCCAGGCTCTTGGTTTCATCTTCCCTCACTGTGTGGGAAGCTGGAGTAATCATTTCTGCTTCTGTAGCACCCAAGGGGCACTTGGAAACAAAACGCTGACAGGAAGATCAAAACCTAGATGTGGTCAGAAAGAAAGAGCCACAGAGCCCTGCGCCACTGCAGCCAGTTGCCCAGGGCTGCAGCCTGCAATGTGATCTGCAGAGGATAGGTGGCACAGTGCTCAGCAGAAAGGGGCAGTGCCCAAACCAAAAGGCTTTGGCTGGAGTATGCTGTTGCAATGGGTGCACGCAATGGTGATCGCTTTCTTGACTGTGGAAACCCAACGGGCACAGATTGCCAAAGAACTGCCGTACACGCGGCCAGCCCACTACCACCTTCAGTGGGCGAGTCCTTTGAGTAGCGACCATGAGGGCCATCAGGGCAGTCACACACTGCTTTTACCAGAGCTGAGCATGTAGGAACTGCCCTTTTGGGGCTCTGAAAGGGTCCTGAAGATCCCGACTACATGAGGCCGAGAAGGGGACTGGGGCACGGATGAATAAGCACGCCACAGAAACAAACAGAATAAATTTTTTTCCTTCCGGTCTCCAGTTAGCACAGATACCACCTAAAGGACCCCACATTGCACACCTTGCACCCCAATGTGTGTGAATGCAGATTGTCCTTGGGGTCTCTGTCCCTGCTAGAGACACAAGGCACCTGACTCTGGCCTTCCTGTCTCAGGTCTTCCCCCTGGTGGCCAATGAGGAGTATGCAGATAGTTCGCTCCTTTGTCCTGGACTAGTGGACTTCATAGTGGGAAAGAACCTTTAGGTTACTTGGCCTAGTGTTCAGAGCCTATCTGCCCATCAGAATTATCTGAACCCTGGCTCCACCCTCAGGGATACAGTCTCCCATGGCCAGGTTGAGGAAGATTATTCTCATTCTCCTCTGATCACTAAGCCTCGCACCCAGACCTTCTAAAGGAGGAGGAAACAAAACAAAGAGCTAAAAGGAAGGTTTTACCCCTACTCAGAACTTTCTATACTTCCCAAAGTGCAATGTGGACGGACAGCTCCTTCATTCTACAAAAGAGTGGTAAATATTATTAGCTTTCAACTTGTCCGGTTTCCACTAACAATCCAATTTGCTACAATGTTGCTGCGTAGCTAAAAAGGCAGGAAACAGAGCTTTCAGAGGGCTAGAGTTTATACTCATATTCCCTGCCCAGGAGTGGCTCAGTGGTTGGGTTTACCTAGAATAAGCAAGTCCCTGACTTTCATCCCCAGCCCTGCCAAAGTTCAAATTCAATACATTTTTTAAAAAACAATACATATCTTTCACCTTCCCCTGAGCCCTACAAGGTTTGTCTTTGTATCCTATCACAGATAGAGATGTAAGGTACAAAGAGGTCTCTAGTCAAGGGTAGCTTCCCACTCCAGCAAGGAAAATATTCAAATCTAAGAGCCCCATGGTTCAACAGGTCTGTTCTCCCATAATAAAGAACTTGATTGTAGAACCCAGGCCCTGTCTTGCGCAAGAGAAAGGCACGGGTGACCCTACCATGTCTTCACTGATTTCTCTCCAGCCAAAGCACGTCTTACCCCATGTGGCTGGGGTGCCCTGTCATATAGCTAGGTTGACTGAAGGATTTTTTTAGGTTATTTCACCCATACAAAACTGATTTTCATGTAAATACACACCCAAGGCTCTTAACAATGGCTCCTGTGCTGCAGACATACAACCTGGGGTCTGTTTGTTACAGCAGCGGTATTCTTTCTAGACTGACTGCTATCGAATGTCTCTGCTCTTTACTTCCTTGAACTTGGGGAAATGCCCTGGTCCTTTCACCATGCCGGGCTCTGTGTCCTCACCAGCTATTGCCCTGCCACTGTCCTTCTTCCAGAACTCTCTTCCGGCAAAGTGTAGCCTCTTCTCATGATCTTCATTTTCTCAGCTTCCATTCCCATTGGCTTCTCAAGCTGTGACTACTGACTTCTTCCCCTGCTCTAACAGAAAGAGATCTCACACAGAGTTGGCAACTGGTCAACCTCAGGACTACTTTGTAGACTTTACCCTAAGGGACCTGTTACCTCTTCCTACTTTCTTTCAACAACTATTAGCTGTTTAATGTCCACCACATAATATTAAATGAATAAAAATAAGTTACACTATATTATTACATAATGTCATCTTATTCAAAATAATCAGTAAACTTGATTTTAGGGCATTTAAGTTCAAAGGGGAAAAAATGAGTAGAAAGTAACAAGAATTCCATATGTCCTATCCCCAAAACCACAGTTTCTCTTATTATTAACACATTAGTAATCTATGTCTTCAAATAAATTTGTTACCACCAGTGATCATATACTGTATAATAATAAATTTTTATATATGCACATATATGCTGATGTTAAAATGAGACTTTGCCTCAAATTTTATATATAATATATATATATATATTATACATAGAAATATTTCTAGCGCTGGCTGACCTGAAATTTATTCTGTAACTCAAGCTGGTGTCAATCTCTTGGTGATCTTCCTACCTCCATCCTCCAAGTGCTAGAGAATGGGATTATAGGCATGAGCCATCATATCCAATGTTGACACATTATTAATTAAAGAACATAACTCACATTAAAGTTCACACTTCATTCCTGTGCTTTGTGGTTTTTTTTTTCTTAGACAGGATGTCATATAGCACAGACTGACCTCCAACTCGTTATGAAACTAAGAATGTATTTGAACTCTGGATCCTTCTGCCTTCACCTCTCGAGCTCTGGGATGCATTAGAGGCATGCACTACCGTGCCTGGCGGGTTTACTCTGTAATGTACACTATTACAGTATCATAAAGAATTGTTCCACTGCCCTGAAAAATCCCCTGCGTTCTCCAGATTATCACACACACACACACACACACACACACACTAATCTTCTTGACTCTGTTGTTTTGTTTCTTCAAGAACATCATATTGTCAGAGTCATACACTGCTTAGCCTTTCAAAGTTGGCTTCTTACATTCATCAATACATGGGTAAGAGTCTCTGTCTTTTCACAGTTTGGTAGCTCATTTAGTTTATCACTTACTATTCTATCAGGTGGATAATCCATTTATTTGCTTCTCTATTGAAAAACATCCATCTTGGGGGCTGGAGAGCACTCAGCAGTTAGGAGCACTTACTACCCTTGCAGCGGACCCAGGATCAGTTCCCAGCATCCACATGGTGACTCACCACTATCAGTAACTCCTGTCCCAGGGGAGCTGATGGACTCTCCTGTACTCTGAGGGCACTGCATACACACGGTGCACATAAACTCACGTGAGCAAACACAAACACATTAAGATAATAAAGATAAATCTTTAAAAGGGAAAGACAACTTGGTGGCCTCCAAGGTTTTGCGGTTATGACCTTGCTGCTGTAACAATTTTCATACAGAGTTTTATCTGAACGTATGCTTCATCACATCAAGGTATAAAGTCACCTAGCAAAAGCATATTTAGCCTTTTAAGAAATCGCTCAACTGTCTTCTAACATAGTTGTTCTGCTTTTCATTCCTGCCGTAAAATACATGAGATTCTACTATTTTGCCTTGTGTTGGTATCTGGCCTCCCTTAAATGTGAGTTCTTAGCACCTTCAGGAATTAGTTGACCACATGGGGCATTGGAGATTTTTGTATCTTAACTTTGTTTTATTACTATTATTGTTTGTTTGTTTGTGAGACAAGGTTTCCCTGTGTAGCTCTGGCTGTCCTGGAGCTTACTCTGTAGACCAGACTGGTCTTGAACTCAGAGATCCAACTACCTCTGCCTCTCGAGTGCTAGGACTAAAGGTGTGCACCACCACCGCCCAGTTCTTTTTTTTTTTTTTAAGTAAATGCTTCTGGTATTGATGGGAGATTTTGTTTGTTTGTCTACAGTGCTAGAATTGAACATTCTGCTAGGCAAGTGCTCCTCCAGTGGTCTTCAGCTCCAGGAGATGTGATTGGCTCTGTATCTCATATCTAGCTGCACTGACCTATGCTTCTGTCCTTACGCCATTGCTGTCCTGTATTTATCACCATAGCTTTTCATATATTTTCAAATCAGGAACGTTGGTGCCTCTGGATTTGTTCTTCTTCCTCAAAAATGCTTAGATTAGTTATGCTCCTTGGTAGTCCTGCATTAGTTAAGACTGGTTTCTATCTCTGTAAAAAGTGCCAACAGGATCTGATGGAAACGTGTCAGTTCTGTCACTCATTAGTCGATGTGAACTATAGGATGCCTTTCATTTATCTTTCTCATCTTTAATTCCTTTATGAATAGTTTATACTTTTTAACACAATGTACAAGTCTTTCACTTCTTTGGTCACATTTATTCCCACACATTTTATTATTCTGTTGCTCATGTTAATGAAATTGTTTTCTAAATTTTATTTTTAAAAGATTTATTTATTTATTTATTTATTTATTATGTATTAAATGTTCTGTCTGCCTGCAGGCCAGATCTCATTACAGGTGGTTGCTGGGAATTGAACTCAGAACCTCTAGAAAAGCAACCAGAGCTCTTAACCACTGAGTCATCTCTCCAGCCCCCTAAATTCCATTTTTAGGATAGTTTATGGTGTACCAAAACAAGATTGAAGTCAGGTATGTGATCTATGCTTGTAATACCAGTTCTAAAGAGACTGAGGCAGGAGGATCACAAGTTTGAGACTAGCTTAGACTACTGTTGCCAGAGGTTTCTGTCACACCCAGTCCCACATCCGTTTAGTCCCAAAGAAAAACACACAGAGGTCTACATTAATTATAAACCGGTTCACCTATCAGCTCAGAATTCTTATTAACTCTTACATCCTACATTAACCCATAATTCTTGTCTGTGTTAGCCACATAGCTTGGTATCTTTTATTAGTGAGGCATTCTCATCTTGCTTCCTCTGTGATAACTGCAGACTGAGTCTTTCCTCTTCCCAGAATTCTCCTGTTCTCATTGCCCCACCTATACTTCCTGCCTGGCCAATCAGCATTTTATTAAAGCAATACAACTGACAAGTCTTTACAGGGTACAAGATCATTGTCCCACAGCAGACTACATAGGAAGACTTTGTCTCAAAACAATAACATTTTTTAAAAATCAAGATGTGAGGGTAAAGGGGCCATAAGATGACTCAGTGGGTAAGCTCATGTGGTTTTAGATGATATATATATATATATATATATATATATATATATATATATATTAAAAAGATAGTCAGGAGATAGATAGATAGATAGATAGATAGATAGATAGATAGATGAATAGGTAGATGGATAGGTAGGTAGATAGATGAGAGGTAGGTATGTAGGTAGATTGATAGGTAAATAATAGATAGGTAAGTAGAGGTAGATAGATAGATAGATAGATAGATAGATAGATAGGATAGATATGATAGATAACTGATAGATCATAGGTAGGTAGATAGAGATAGGCAGACGGATAGACAGGCAGATAGATGATAGGTAAGTATGTAGGTAGATTGATGAATAGGTAGGTAGATCGATAGATGATAGACAAATTAGATAAATAATAGATAGATAGATAGATAGATAGATAGATTATCCACTGGTTCTGTTTCTCTAGAGAACCCTGACTAATACAGGCAGCTTTTTTTCTTTTCCTTGTCTAACTGTTTCAAAAGACATGTGCATCCTTGCTTTGCTCCAAACTGAGAGAATTTTGGGGTTTTCCCATTGGTTATGGGACCAGCTTTGGGGAAGTCTTTGTGTTGCTTTTATTAGTTAATAAATAAAGAATATGTCTTGGCCTGAGATAGGACAAAGTAGAGCTAGGCTGGGGGGGAGGGCAGGGGGGGCGGGAGGGGGGACTAAACTGAATGCTGCTGGGAGAAAGAAGGCGGAAAGGCAGAGTTGCGAGACGCCATGTAGCTGCCAGAGGAGAAAGACGCAAACGGTCAGCTGGAACCTTGCCTGTAGACCACAAGCCTCATGATAAAATATAAAATAATGGAAATGGGTTAATTCTAGATGTAAGAGATAGCTAGCTATGCTTAAGTGATTGGCCAAGCAGTGATTTAATTAATACAGTTTCTGTGTGGTAACTTTAAGTATGGGAAGCCGGGAACAAACAAGTGGTCTCCACCGACAACTGTTAGTCTCTGTGAAAAGCTGTTTTACATTTCTTCAGGTGGCATTGCAGGGTTTTTATTTCATCTTGTCTGCATGTTGTAGGTTGGTTTGCCTGTGCTAAAACAACATTTTTATTTCCCAGGCAAATCCACCCTGCCATGCTGTGCAACCACTTGAGTTTGAATTTGGTTGGTGGTGTTTGTAAATATCTCTTCATTAGGAATGCTGCCCTGTGGCTTTTTATTTCTAATAGTGTCTTTGTCTGGTTTTGAAATCAAGGCAAACTGTTATGATTTATGACATGAATTGGAAAGTGTCCCTGTCTTTTGGTTTGGGGAAGAGCTTAAGAAGGCCTCAACTCTTTGAGTTGAGATGTTCACCATGGCCCTGAGACAGTAGAGTCCTTGTGATCTCCTTTCTGCTGGAGTGAATGAGTCGTGGTCAACAAGACCCCTCTAGGTTTAATTAACAGTCACACTTACTACTGTGGTAATGCCAACATCCAAGGCACCGGGACACTCTGAGCAGCCACAGAGCTCAAGTGTGTGTCAGGAGGGGATGGCACTGGCTCGCCACACTTTTCTCTGCAGTCGTCCTCAGCTTGTGAGGACGTGCCATTCAGTTTTCTGTTCCTGTGTTGTGCCCAGAACTCTCCCAGAGCGCCTGTACACCGCTGTCTGCTTGTTGTTTTTGTGTTGGCGTGCTGACGGCTGAGACATCCTAGTGTCGCTGATGACACACTATCCCAGTATGTTTTCTAGTTAATCTTACAGCTGTGCCTGGCCACCTCACCATGGCCGGTGATCAACGTTAACCTGACTAGTCACGGAACAGACTGACATCTTGTACCCCATGATGTGTCTCCTTCTTGGAGAAGACCTGGAATCGCTTTAAAGATCAGCTTGCAGAAAGCACACAGATTACAAAGAGGCAATGGATACATTGAAATGGAGTAGACAGGCTACAAATTCAGGGACCTGCAATCTCCATTAGGTGCTAGGGTGAAAAGGTCACACAAAGATTGATTATTCCAGACTGAAACTACCAGGGAAACCTGAGAACTAAATGCAGGTGTTGCCTTGGACAGTGGACCCACCGGAGGACACCAATAAGCAACAGTGTACTGTGAACAGAGTCTGGGGGAAATAGTGGTACCGTGTCCGTTGTGACTCTGGCTTTGATGGTTTGCTTTGGTCATGAGGAGGACGTGCTCGCATTGTCAGGAAATGCACCCCAGAGTGTGAGGCGCTGACAGAGCAACAGATGACAGCTTATTCTCTCGTGACACAGAAAAAAAGCATGCCGTTAGGGAAAGCAGGGGTGACAGAGAAAGGGGGTGTAGTGAAATGTCAGCAATTAGGGGATCTGAGTGAAAGTTTCAGCATGCCCAAATTCTCTTTCTCGCTGTTTTTTTTTTTTTCTTACTGTGTTTCCCCAGCCAACCTGGAACTCACTGAGTGGATTATGATGGCCTTGAACTTGCATTAATCCTCTGCTCTGTTCCCGAGCACTCTTCTGTATTACACCTGTGCACTGTCGTACAGGGCCTCCAAAATTCTCTAAACACACTAAACGACTGCAAAATGCAAGCTTCCTTAAAACACTGTTAAGGCCCAAAGTCACTTTACAAAATTTTGTATTAATAATATTATAAGTTATATACAAAAATGGCCAAACCACTCCCCTCCCCCCAAAAAAACCCTCACAAATGTTGGCACTTGGGGCCCCTAGCTGCCTCATCCTGAAGCTCTAAATTTGCCTTGACCTTGAAGCCTCTGGGGCAGATGGCCCAGGCCTGGCTCTACCACAGTGTAATGTAGAGCTCCAAGGCCGTGTCTTATAAAACGACAAAGGTCAAAATCTCACATTCCCTTTTGTATAAGCCGACAAAAAAAAAATAGTAGATGGGCCATCAGGATAGGTCAGCGAGCAGGTAAAGGTGCTTCTCCCAGATCTCGAGACCTTGCCCCAATTTTCTAAGTACTTATACAGCAATAAAGAGATCAACGGGAATTACCTGGGATTTCTATAGCCCTTAATTTAGCTATGAACATGTTTATTTAAGTCACTCGTTAGAAAATCAACTTAAAAAGCTTCCCACAGGCTCTGTGGGAATCCCCAAACCACCCAGGCTGTTGGCAAAATTATAGGTAGCTCTCTGCAAACTGACATCAAGGGCCCATTGCTGAAGACCACGCCTAGACAGCTCTCTGAACACGGAGATGTCGAGCTGGTGTCTACTCAGAAGCCTCACCACTATGTGCCAGCGTCTTTGGTTCAGGAGGATACTCTGCATGCTCTCCAGAGAAATGTAAACACCGAGCTAGCCACAGGCCCCCTATCTACAACAACGTTCTACCTGCAAGACATGCTAAGGCAACAGCGGCACAAAGCTGTGGGCGTCACCAACCAATAAACGATCTGACTTAAGGCCCATTCCAGGATATGGAACCCTTCTCTGACACTGTCAGGGTGACCAAGAGCCCAAGATTAGATAGCCCAGGGACCTAGAGCAAAACCAAATAATATTGATCTAAAGCGGGGGCAGGGGTGGAGAAAAAGAATGTAATCATAAAATGACTCCTAATGATATATTCTGCCATGCATATCAGCGCCTTAGTCAACCATCATCAGAGACGCTTCCTCCTGCAGCAGATGGGAACAGATCTAGAGACCACAGCCAGACCTTGGAACTCTCTGCCCTAAAAGGAATGTCGCCATCAAATCCCTCCCTCCCTTCAGAGCTCGGGAAGATGGGACAGAAAGAATGTGAGAACCAGGAGATGGAGGGCACCAAGAAAACAAGGCTCTCTAAATAAACGTGGGAAAGGCTCATGTGAATGCACAGAGACTGAAGCCACCGCAAGCACAGGGCCTGCACCAGGTCCTCTGCACGTGTAGTGTGGCTTCCGGTTTAGTGTTTGGATGGGATTCCTGAGTGAGCGAACAAGTGGGTCTCTGATTCTTTTGCCTTCTCTTGCCTCTTCTCCTTCTGTTTGTCTGTTTGCTCAAACTCTAATGTGTTAGCTTTTATCTTATTGTATTTTATTTGTGACACTTAAAATGATTGAATTTAAATACATTTAAAGTGAGTGAGTGAATGAATGAATGAATGAATGAATACTAAGTAACTAGGGCAAAGGCTAGCAACTAAAGTGTTAGCCTTTTCCCCATTTTTTCCAGTGGAGCCACACCGGGTCCATCAACTACTCCACGGCAGGCCTCGTGTTGAGGAAAAGCTGACCAACACATGACGGGCTCCACAGGGTGTGTGTGTGCTGTGTGTGTGCTTTCATTTGATTATAGTTATATGTGTGTATTCATGTGTGTTCATGTATGTGTGTGCACACATGTGTAGAGGCCAGAAGACAACTTCAGCTATTTTCAGGAGCTATCCATCTTGGTTTTTGAGATGGGCTCTCTCACTGGCCTGTTTTTCTTTTTTGGTGATGTTGTATTTTGTTTTCTAGGCTTTGGGCATTTTGTTGTTACACTGGGTTTTTGGTGTGAGTTTTGATAAAGAACTTAAGTTATAGAAGAGGAGAGAGGGCTGGAGAGATGGCTCAGAGGTTAAGAGCATTGCCTGCTCTTCCAAAGGTCCTGAGTTCAATTCCCAGCAACCACATGCTGGCTCACAACCATCTGGAATGAGGTCTGGTGCCCTCTTCTGGCCTGCAGGCACACATAGACAGAATATTGTATACATAAATAAATAAATAAATTTAAAAAAAAAAGAAGAAGAGAGGATCTGGATAAACTTGGGGAGGAGAAGAATATGATCAAATTATATTTAAATTTAAAAAATGTTTTTTGGGCTGGAGAGATGGCTCAGTGGTTAAGAGCATTGCCTGCTCTTCCAAAAAGGTCCTGAGTTCAATTCCCGGCAACCACATGGTGGCTCACAACCATCTGTAAAAAATGTGTTTTTTGGTTGTATATAACTTGAATTCAACTCTATATGCATTTTTATGTAACTTAGATTCAACTCTATGTGTATCTGTGTATGTAACTAGGAATCAACGCTATATGCGTTTGTATGTAACTTGAATTCAACTCTATGTGCATGTGTGTATGTAACTTGGACTCAACTCTCATTAAAAATAGATCTACTAAGAAAAAAAATGTTTTTTTGGGTTTTTTTTTTGTATTTTTTTTTTTGAGACAGGGTTTCTCTGTAGCTTTTGGTTCCTGTCCTGGAACTGTCTCTTGTAGACCAGGCTGGCCTCGAACTCACAGAGATCCGCCTGCCTCTGCCTCCCGAGTGCTGGGATTAAAGGCGTGCGCCACCACCACCCGGCTAAAAAATGTTTTAAATTATACATATGTATATATGTGTGTCTATACATATGTATACGGATGTGTGTCTATACATATATAAACACATATAAAGAAAATGTAACCATGCATGCAGCTTCCTGCTGCCAGCATGTCATGCCTTCTCCGTCACTTTAGAATCTTGCCTTCTGAAAATATAAGCCAAAATAAACCATTCATTAAAAAAAAAGCTTTCCACAAAATATATTTTTATTAATTTATTAATATGCATGTTTTCACGTGTGTGCAGGTGCATGTATGTGCAGGTGTATGTGTATGCACAAGTGTGTAAAGGCCAGAAGGCAACCTTGGCTGTCATTTTTCAGGAGCTGTCCATCTTGCATCTCCCACTGGCCTGGAGGTCACAAAATAGGGTACAATGCACGTCCAGGGAGCCCGGGAACCCTCTCTTGGGATTACAAGCATATTCCACCCTGCCTGGGTTTATAAAAAGAAACAAAAAACATGAACCCTGCAGATCAAATTCAGGTCCTCATGCCTGCACGGCAAGCATTCTACATGCTGAGGTATCACCCCAGTTCCGGTCCCACAAAATTTTTATAAGCATGCGTGTAAATATAAGATGCGTGTAATCTCAGACACGATGGTACATACATGCAATCTCAACACTGAGGCTGGTGATAGCTGTGACAGAAAGATCGTGAGTTCAACCCCTGCCTTGACTAAAAAAAGAGAACCGGCTGGGCATGGCAGTGCACACCTTCAATTCCAGCAGTCAAGATGCGAGAGAGGTGGGTCTCTGAGATCGAGGTCAACCTGATCTACAGAGAGCGTTCCAGGACAGCCAGGGCTGCACAGAGAAACCTTATCCCAAGGGGGGAAAAAAACAGAAAAACAAAAGAAAGAGAAAAGTGAATGAGAGCCAATCAAAACCATCTTCATTACAGATCCTAGCCTCCATATGTTCGGCTGTGAATCCTTAGGACCCTGCAGTGACCCAGGTCAGGAGGCAGCCACATCCCTCCAGCTCTCATCCTCCACCTTGCCCATCCACAAGGCTACATTCAGAGTCACCACCATCGCTTGTCCCTATTATGTGTATGCAGGGGTTTTCTTCTCTGCTACTTCTATTGGGCTTAATTTCAAATTCCTCTTTGTTCAGACATCATTCCCCCCCTACACACACAGACACTGTTCATGCCCAATCACCTAAAAATTTACTTTTAAAAATACACCACATGTATAATTCAGATGGGGAAATGACTAGGAACATTTACTAGTGCTACACATCCAAATTCATAAAAATGATCTGTGTGTCTCTGTATTGAAACGGAAATCCAAAATATCACATTCTGTTTTGCATAAACAGATGGAAAACGTAGCATGGGGGCCAACGAGATAGGTCAGCAGGTAAAGGCCCTTACCCGATAACCTGAGTTTGACCCCCAGTATCCACATAGTGAAAGGACAGGACTGATTCCCACAAGCTGACCTCTGACCTCCAGACAATGGAAGGCCTATACCCACACACAGATACACATTGCACAATAAACAAACAAACAAACAAACAAATAAATCCTTAAGGGGTAAAAGCTAACTTTTTCTTATTATTGCTTTTTCTTTTTTGACAAAAAGTCTCACAATATAAACCAGGCTGACCTCAAACAACTCATAATCCTCCTGCCTCAGGCCCCCCAGTGCTGGGGTAGGAGTTTTTTTTTTTTTAACTATACTTCAGCTCTTTACCCCAAAACTTCATATATTATACATTTAATACTCAAAACAACTTCAATATTACAAACTTAATGTTTGTCCCTCAGATTCTTATTTTGTTGAAATTCCACCCTGTGTGGTGATATTTAGAGAGAGAGAGTCTTTGGTAGGTCATCATTTCATGAGGATGGAGCCCTCATGAATGGAGTAAATGCCTTCATTTAAAAAAGAACATAAAGTTAGCATGTACTCTGTCATGTCAGGATGCTAGAAGCTGACTGCCTGTGGCCAGGAAGAGCACCCTGACAAGAATCCAGTCATGATGACATCTGGTCTCAGGCATCCAGGCTACACAACCATGAAAAATAAATATTCACTATTGAAGTTATGAATCTGTGGTAACTGGTTCTACCAGCCCAGATGAGGGCATCTCACACACTGTCCTTATCCTAAGTGATAGGGGGAAAGTTGCTCACAGAAACAGTGCTCTATAATATTTCAACAACGACAAGGTCACACGGTGTCTTGGTCACAGCTCTATTGCTGTGAAGAGACACTACAGCCAAGCCAATTCTTATAAAAGAAAGCATTTAACTGGGGGCTCGCTTACAGTCTCAGTAAGGAGGCTTAGTTCACTGTCCTCATGATGGGGAGCTCAGTGCATACATGGTGATGGAGCAGTAGCTGAGAGCCACATCCTGATCAGCAAGCAGCAGGCAGAGAGAGACACTGGGCTTGACAAGGGCTCTTGAAACCTCCAAGCCCATCCCCACAGTGACACACTTCCTCCAACAAAACCACACCTACTCCAACAAGGCTATACCTGCTACTCTTTCTAATCCCTTCAAACAGTGCCTCTCCCTGGTGACTAAGCATTCAGATAGATGAACCAATGGATGCCATTCTTATTCAAACCTCCACACGCTCAGCAACACGGTTCTCGGACTACTCTGTCATGCAGTGTTACAACTGTGCACATGAACACGATGTTACTGTGCAGCCCTGAAGGAAGGAACGGACTACTGACACACGCTGTACAGGTGGCCCTGTGCACAGGGAGAGAAGCTCATCTCCAAAGGCTGAATCATGGCTTTTTTCCCATATGAATAAAATCTCCATCGTGGCAGAGACGGAATTACTAACTGGCAGAGGCACTAATGGAGGAAAGAGGGACTTTCTGATGGGCCTTTTGGTCAGGGTGGGGGGTGATGAAAATGCTTGGTAAATATTTGATCGTGGTGCACAGCCTATGAAAACAGTAAAAGCGACTGAGCCGCACACATTAAAGAGGAGAGTTTTATATCCAAAGGACTCCATACCTGATACTTGCACATCTCTGTGTTCATTGCTGCTCTGTGACAGCAAGGAAATGGAAAATGCCTAGGTGCCCATCAGCTGGTGGATGGCTACTGAAAATATATTCACACACACACACACACACACACACACACACAATGAAACTGTCGTCCGCTGTAAAGAAGATAAAGTTATGAAATTTAGAGGAAAATGGATAGATTTGGAAAGCGTAATTTTAAGTGAGGTGACCTAACACCCCCAAAAAAGATAAAACCACATCATATACAATTCCTAGTCCCTAAGGCACAATAGTGTGTAAATGCAGGTAAAGCCTAAGAAAACTAGGAAGGAAACGAAGAGAAGAGGATAGCTGGAAATAAGAATGTGGGGTGGAAAAGAACATGGGAGACATGAAAGACATAGGGTGGGGAGGACATGAGGCGGGCGTGGGAGGACAGGGCTCAGAGTGTAGCGAGGATGACCACTAAGATGCACTTTGTTTGAAAATGTCATAATCATAACTAAGACCTTGTGTGCTAATTTACATTTTTAAAAGAAAGACCAGGCGTGGTGGTGCATGCCTTTAATTGAAGCACCCAAGAGGAAGAGACAGGTGATCTCTGTGAGTTTGAGGCCAGCATGGTCTACATAGAGAGAGTTCTAGGATAGCTACAACGGCTTAGAGAGATCCTATCTCAATAGACAGATAGATTAGATAGACAGACAGACAGATAGATGATAGACAGACATATTTTAAGAGGAAAAATTATATATTCAAGGAATAAGCATGTATTTTTTAAAACACTCTAGAATGTTTTTTATTTTTTTTAAAGATTTATTTATTTATTATGTACACAGTGTTCAGCCTCCATGTATGCCCTCAGGCCAGAAGAGAGCACCAGATCTCATTACAGATGGTTGTGAGCCATCATGTGGTTGCTGGGAATCGAACTCAGGACCTCCGGAAGAGCAGTCAGTGCTCTTAACCTCTGAGCCATCTCTCCAGCCCTAGAATGTTTTTTAATTATTAATTTATTATGTATACAATGTTCTGTCTGTGTGTGCCTGCAGGCCAGAAGAGGGCACCAGATCTCATTACAGATGGTTGTGAGCCACCATGTGGTTGCTGGGAATTGAACTCAGGACCTTTGGAAGCGCTGGCAATGCTCTTAACCGCTGAGCCATCTCTCCAGCCCCCTCTAGAATATTTTTAAGGTATGTGGATTGTATCTCAATTAAAACAGGCTTTTACCAAAACTCAGCTGTGTCCAGAAGTTATTCTGCCCCAACTTGCCCTTGGAGAAGACCCTACCCTCCTCCTCCTCTATATATAAATGGCACCAAAAAGATGCAATAACCTGAGAGTTCTGCCCGAAAACTCAAAACCCATGCCTTCTTCATCCTCAAAGCCACGCCTGCCTCAGCACCGAAAGCCAGAATCCTCCTTGTCAGGGAGCTATATCCCTATCTCCATTGTCCTGACCACCACTGGGACCTCTCCTTACTATACAATGTGACCAGGAGCGGTCCTCACTACAAAATGTGGCCAGAGATCCCATCTGTCCCACAACAGAGGGAATGCATGGGGCCTTCCCTAATGACCCACCTGCCTTCCTTGAGTGGCCCTGAAAACCCTGACCTGCCCCTACTCTCCCTCCTGACTCCTCCCACCTCACAGGCCATGACAGTTTCCTCCACCCATGCTGCTCTGTGGAGACAGTCACGCTAAGACCCACATGGAGTGGCCAGTGGGGGGTGTGGCTTTTGCGATCTCCTCGTCCTTTATCTTCTTCTGCCTTGGATGCTGTCAGCCATCCTGCACCTCTGTGCTCCTTCAACCATAGAGTCACTCTCTGTGTGTTGGCCATTCTCCTGCATGTCTTCAGGATGGTCTCCCACACTCCAACTAAGGATGGTGCATTCCCCCACAGTCCCACTAACTCTATTCAGCCAGCCCATGCTAACTCTGGGCAGTCTTTTCTGTCCAGGACTTCTAGTAACCCCTCCATACCAATAACACCCCATCTCCATTTTGATCTCCAGATGGCTTCTGAGATTATCTCCTGCAGGTTTTGGCAGATCAGAAGGCAGTTCCTGTGCTGCCTGGGGAAGTTGCATTTCTAAGCCCTTGAGCTCCTTCCCACCACACTGGACCAGCCCTATGTTCTCTCTCAGGCCCCATCACTTGCTTCCACAGCTCCCTCTGCCTTTTCCTTTTGGCTTCCTGTCCCTGTTGTGGCCTGAATGTGTCTCCCAAAGTTAATGAGAATTAACCCCACCGCAGCAGGACTGGGAGGTGGGGTGTGGTTGGGTCACGAGAGCCCCATGTTCATAAATGGGCTGATGTCACTGTGATGGTTAATTCTTTGGGTTGTCAGCCAGGGCTAACTATACAGAGGTCACTGCCAGCCACTTTGCCATTCTACGGGAACACAGCAGAAGTGCCCTGAGCAGATGCCAACACCTAACTCTTGGACTTCCAACTTCTCTGGCTAGGAGAAAGGAGGTGTCTCTTTATAAACTCCTCAAGTCAGATGTGGTAGCACATGCCTGTGGTCCTAGCGCTTGGGAGGTGGGGGGAAGAGCTCAGAAGCGCGGTGCAGACCTCTGGTACACAGTGAATCCAAGGACAGCCTCAGCTAACTAAACAACTAACTAACCAAACAAACAAGCCAGCAAACAGATAAATTAAAAACATGCCCAACAAGTTTTCCGAGTCGCCGCCAAGATGGCCGAAGTGGAGCAGAAGAAGCGGACCTTCCGCAAGTTCACCTACCGCGGCGTGGACCTGGACCAGCTGCTGGACATGTCCTATGAGCAACTGATGCAGCTCTACAGCGCCCAGCAGAGGCGACGCCTCAACTGCAGCCTGCGGCGGAAGCAGCACTCGCTGCTCAAGCGCCTGAGAAAGGCCAAGAAGCAGGCGCCGCCCATGGAGAAGCCCGAGGTGGTGAAGACCCTCCTATGGGACAGGACGTGATCATCCTGCCTGAGATGGTGGGGAGCATGGTGGGCGTGTACAACGACAAGACCTTTAACCGGGTGGAGATGAAGCCGGAGATGATTGGCTACTACCTGGGTGAGTTCTCCATTACTTACAAGCCTGTGAAGCAAGGCCGGCCTGGCACCGGTGCCACCCACTCCTTCCGCTTCATCCCCTCAAGAAGCTGTGGCCAATAAAGACTCATGTTCAGTCAAAAACAAAAAACAAACAAACAAACAAACAAACAAAAAACGCCCAACAGCCTCAGCTATTTAGTTATAACGACACGCAGCCTGACATGGGCCTGGAAGCTGGTTCTGACAGCCCCTTTACTTACGCTCAGCCTTGGCATTTTAATCTTGGTGCTCAGAAAACTTCTTTTTCTTCATTTCTTGACAGACACATTGAATTTGATATTTGACTGCTCTCAATCTGGAGCTATCTTTGGCTTTAAAGTCACCTTCCCTCACTCAAAGCCAGTATGTGACACCCACATAAATGTCCCCCAGGTACCTCACACTCAGAATGCTTATAGCAAAGTCATCTCTCTCTTCCAGCCACCCCTCTTCATCCTGCTCCCTGAGGCTGGGAATCTCACTTTATCCAAAGGAGGAGCAGAGAGGTGGCCACACCCACTCTCTCACGGCCTTCCCCACCAGGCTCTCCCACCAGCTCCCGCTTTGGGAGCCCACTCCCTTCCTCCCACAGGCTCTGGTCATTGCCATCTCGTGTATGACTTGTCACAGAACCTCCTGCGAGTCTTCGCTTCCACCATTGTCCACAGGGGTCCTTTGAGAATCTCGGGTCTACCACACCACTCTCCTGCACTGAGCCTCCACCTCCAGAAGTGTCAGTGCCAGCATTTCAGGATGGCAGACAAAACCCTGCTGAGACCATGCCATTCCTACAGCCATTCCCCTTGACTCGGTACAGCAGACATACAGCTCGTCTGAGCTCACGTGTTCTAAATAACCCTTCATTGATATTGTCTTCTGCCTAGAACTCCTCTCTGGAGCCTCCTAGCCAACTCCTCCAAGTCTTCATACAATGTCGACCTTCTGGACCCGGGAGCCTCCCAGACCACACCCATTCCCTCTGGTAGTTCTATTGTGGGTGTTTTGAGAACCCTCTGATCTCTTGTCTATGGTGGCTACATCTGTCTCTAGACGCCTGAAAGCTCTGCCTCAATGGTAGGAGCTTGTAGCCATTTTTGTTTCTTTTTCTTCTCTTTTTTATTTGTTTTATTTTTCTTTGTTTTTCAAGACAAGATTTCTCTGTGTAGCCCTGACAGTCCTGGAACTTGTTTTGTATGTAGACCAGGCTAGCCTCAAACTCTTAGAGATCCACCTGCCAAGTGCTGATATCGAAGTGTGCACCACCACTGCCCAGCTTACTTTTGTTTTTCAAATAGGGTTTTAATTATTATTTAAATAATTCAATTTATTATTGGGCTTATTATTTATTTTAATTGATTTACTCTTCTTGTTAGGGCTATGATTATTTTTAATAAATTAAAAAGAATGCTTTCTTAGTTCCCAGCCTTACTTTCTAACCTAAAATGTGGATACAAGTCCACATAGACAAGCCCTCAGCAATTTTTAAAGACATAAAAACCTCTGAGACCTGAAGGTATGAAAGGCTAGCAGGCAAGGCAACAGAAGAGATGGAGCTGGCAGGGGACCAAGTATATAGCTTGGTGGAAATCGGAACATGTCTCTCTCTTTCACGTGTTTTTAAAGATTTATTTATGATGTGCACAGTGTTCTGCCTCTGGTTGTGGGTCACCATGTTGTTGCTAGGAACTGAACTCAGTACCTCTGGAGGAGCAGCCAGAGTTCTTAACCTCTGAGCCATTTCTCCAGCCTGGAACATGTCTCTTAAAAGCATAAAATGGGTGACGATGAACCTGCACACTGGTCCCTGTGTTCTCCTCTTCTTCACACAGACTAGAACTGCTGGCTCCAAACTTGCAGGCACCAAACTCAAAACTCTACCCATCCAATCACCTTGCATCACCTCAATAAGCACCCTAAACTATCCCAGGCCTATGTCTCCCTCTGCGAAACCACACCCAGCATCTGCTGGTTGGAGCTAAGTGATGGATGAGCCAAGCCACCATAGAAGTCCCTGCTGCTGTCATCATCCAGAATGAGTCAAGCCACCATAGAAGACCCCAGCTGCGGTCACCATCCAAAGTTTGCTAACTCAGAAACTCTCTTAGACATGTGTCCTCATCCCACTCCAGATGACGCCCCCTAACCTCTATGGGGTGGTGGGCCACCCTTCTCTCTGTCCAGTCTCCAGCTATGAGAAACTTCCTATCTCAGGCATTTTCTCAAAATACCCCTTGATGACATAAGTCACAAAACAATCCCATACCAGTTTAGTATTATGGATAATAAAAGGGTTTTTATTTAAGGGGAAAACTTACAGATCACTGTCCTAGACAACAATCCTCTGAATGAACAGGACTAGAGTCTAGCAGCTAGAAGCAGGAGCTGCATTTTCTGCGGCTTTTACAGTATAAAAGACCATGCCCAAGTGGGCTGGTATCTTAAAGGCTATTGGCTGAAGGAGCAGAATGTGCTCCCACAGCAACGCCCCAAAGAAAACCCACCATTGCTACTGTTAAGTTGTAGTGATGTTTCTTTGTTTCCCAGCCCCATGGCAGAAGGGGTCTGTCTATGAGGGCATTTCCACAAAGGCTTAGCTGGGAAAAGGAAGGCCCATCCTGAATGTGAGTGCTGTTTTCCATGCACTGGGATCCCTGACTGAGTAAAAGGGAGATTCTTTTTGCTTACTGACTGTGGATACAATGTGACCAGTTACCACAAGCTCCTGCTGCCGACCCTGCCCCACCAGGACAGAATCTGCCCTTGAAACCATGAGCCAAAACAAGCCTTTCCTTCCTTAAATTGCTCTGTCAGGGATTTTTGTCACCGCAAAGAGAAAATGAACAGATACAGCATGGTCACACAATGCTGAGTGGGGTGGGGCTGCTGAATTCACCGTGTGGGAGTACTGTGACCTTGACAAGTTAGGGCAGAGACACAAGCCACATTGGAGTAGGCTGAAGAGTGAGCCGTGGTATCCAAAATACATACCTAACGCTTACAGAGCAACAGTAAAAGGATAAGCATCCTTCCCACAGAAAGATAGGAACAGATTATAAATACTCAGTTCACGAGAGAAAGGCCGTGAATAACCAGGCACCATATGAAAAGATGCTCAACTTCCAAGCAGCAGGGAAAAGGCAAACAAAAATTATGAAAATCCTGGAGCTATGGTTCAGCAGTTAAAAGTGCTTACTGCTCTATCAAAGGATCTGAATTCAGATCCCAGCACTCCCATCTCACAAACACTTATAATCCAGCTCTGAGGGATCTCTGTACACACACACACACACACACACACACACACACACACACATACACACACATACACGCATATACGCATGCACACACACACACCACTAAAATAAGTCATTTTTTTATATTTATGGTTGTGAGCCCAGCCTTTAACGGCTGAGCCATCTCTCCAGCCCAAGTCATTTTTTTTAAGGAAAAGAGCCAGGCATTGTAGGTCATTTATAGCTGATGTGAGGTAGATGGGACGCTCTGTGCAGGCTCTATGCAAGTACATCATTTATATAAGGGACTTGCACATTTGTGGTTTTTACCATTGATTTTACATTCTAACTCAAAACCATCCAGAAACCAGCAATAGGGAGAGAAAATATATATAAAAAAAGCAATGTATAATGGTCCATATGAAAGTCAATGTCATGATGGGACCCACTAGTTAAAGACTGAGTTTAAAAAGTTGGGGTGGGAGTGCCCAGAAACTTATTTGGCCTGTATGCTGGTTAGATTATGTCAACTTGACACAAACTATAGTCGTCTTAGAGGAGGAAATCTCAAATGAGAAAATGTCTCCATAATACTGGGCTCTGGGCCAGCCTGTAGAGCATTTTCTTAACTAGTGATTGATAGGGGAGGACCCAGACCATTATGGGTGGTGCTAGCCCTGGACAGGTGGTTCTGGGTCCTTTAAGAAAGCAGGCTGAGCAAACCATGTGGAGAAAGCCAGTAAGCAGATCCCCTCCGCGGCTCTGCACCAGCTCCTGCCTCCAGGTTCTTGCCCTGTCCTCCTTCAGTGACAGACCACAGTGTGGAAGTGTAAGCCCAATACCCTTTCCTCCACAGCTTGCTTTTTTGTTATGGTGTTTCATTACAGCACTAGAAACCCTAAGACAGCCTAGGAAGCTTTATTTCCATATTGCTCTGGAAGGTTCCAAACCTGAATAATTCCATTCAGTGATTGATGATTAAATGCTCCATGATCACACAGACTATACCCAATTGGGATGCAACTAAAAATATCACCTAGCAATTAGAGGTTATTGTAAGTTATTGCCATTATAAAGATACCCTTGCTGGTGTGCCGCAATTGATCCTCAGTGGTGGCGGCTGTGCATTGCTGGTGGAGGTCTCTGCTGGTGGACAAGCCCAAAGTCAGGAGGAAAAGCAGATCCTGCCTGAAAATCTCATTTGGGCCTTGAAGGAAGATGGGTCGGGAGATGAGGAAGGGTGGATAGGGATGGACTGTGACTTACAGCGAAAGACAAAGCACTGTTCTAAAACAGAAACCAGAGAATAGAATCCATCGCACCAATCCTGGTTCTAACACTGTGCTGAGATGAAAACTACAAGCCAGGAATGGTGATGCGCTTGGGAAGTGGAAGCAGTAAGACCAGGAGTTCAGGATCATCTTCAACTATCGTAGCTGGTTCGAGGACAGCTTGGGTTGTTTGAGACCTTAGAGGGAGAGTGTGGGAGTAAAAGAGAACCGGAACCCCTCTGCAAAGGGAATAGTGCCAACCAATGGACTGGATCTTCTAACATCAATGAACAGTCAAGACGCTCCCCCTCCAGACACACAGCCATGCTAACAAGCCAGCCTCATCTAAATGATTCCCCGTGAGGGCTCTCTTCCCCAGGGATTCTAGGTGGTGGTACATTCATGTTCTACTTAAACATCACCTCTATCAGTAATCTAAGGTCGTCATCTTGTCATGTGGCTTCCAAAATAAAAATAGACTTTAAAACTTCCCTGTACCAAAGAACATAATCAATACAGCGAAGAAGAAAGCTACAGAAGGGTGGAAATATTTGTAAGTCATGTGTCTGTGCTTACTAACAGTACATGGACACATACTATAACACAGTAATTGTTCCATACAACTCAAAAGAGCAGTCAAGGGTGTGAACAGATACTTCTCTAGAGAACACATACAAAGGGCCAGGAAGTAGGAACATAACGATCCCACCAGGCATGTCATTAGGGAAATGCAGATCAAACCCACAATGAGATACCACTTTACACCCACTAGGACAGCAACTGTCAAAACAAAAGCAAAAACAGCAAGGTATATGGGTACATATCTGTACTCCCTCCTGCTTGGGAGGCAGAGGTGGGAGATCCACTTGGGCCCAAGTGTTTGGGGACAGAGTTTACAACACAATGAGACTTCACTTCAAATGAGGAGGATGAAGAGGTGGAGCAGGAGGAGGAAGAGATGGGAGGAAAGAGAAGAGGGAGGGAGGGAGGGAGGGAGGGAGGGAGGGAGGGAGGGGGGGAGAGGCTGAAGATTTTAGAAGGTACAAGAAGTGGGACAATAGGAGCCTTTTGCTCTGCTGATAAAACAGCATACCTACTGTGGAAACCATTGTGTGGTCTCTCAAGAAACTGAAAACAGGCTAATTAGATGGTTTACTAGTTAAGAGCATGTACCACTCTGACAGAGAACCTAAATTCTATCCCCTAGCACCGACATTGAGTGACTCCACCTGAAACTCAAGCTCTCAGGGGATTCTTTGCCTCCGCTCTCTTCAGGCAAAGCACTCGTACGCGTGCACACACACACACACACGCACACACACACACACACACACACACACACACACAGATATACACATAAAAAGCAAAGGCCTGGAGATGGTTCAGCCATTCAGAGCATTGTCTGCTCTTCCAAAGGAAGTCTTGGGTTCCATCCCCAGCTGCATACATTGAATGCGGTGGCACATGTCTGTGATTTTAGAACTCAGGATGCAGAGGCAGGAAGATCCCAAAATTCAAGGTCATCTTTGGCTACATAGTGAGTTCAAAGCTTGCTATGGACTATACGAGACCCTGTCTTATAAGAAATAAAAAATTTAGGTAATGCAGTGTTATCAATGCAGCAACTCCACCTCCAGGTAGATACTCAGAAGAACTGAAATCAGGAGCTCAAGGAGGCATTTTCGATACCACATTCATAACAATTCAGCATGTCCACAGGTGAATGAGTGGACAAAGAGAATGTGGTTAGAGGCTGAGGTGTAGCTCTGTGGAAGGTGCTTACCTAGCTCGTGCAAGGGCCTGGCTTTGATCCCAGCAGCATGAGAAAAAGCACCGTATTTTAGCAATGAAATAGCATCAGCCAAAAGAAGGCAGTTCTGCCCATGCTGTAACACGGGTGCTCCCTGAAATTGTCGTGGTGAATGAAAGCAGCCGGTCATCACAGGAAAGTAACAGTGCAGATAGGACACGCCTACAGTGCTGAGATTTTAGAGACCAGAACTAGGGCTGCTAAGTCCTGGGGGGTCGGGGTTGTGCAGGAGAATGGTAGCGCGGTGAGGACAAAGCTTCAGATCTGCCGACTGCGAAGAAATCGGATGAACGAGCAAACCTATGTTACACTTATCTCTGAGCTGCACACCTGCATCATCAAGATGGTTAAGTTTGTGTTATTTGTGTTTTGCTCCAACAGGAGAAAAAAAAATCAATGAATGCAGTTCTCCAAATTTCATAGTTTTAAATTCCACTTGTTTGTCAGTGCCACGCCTGGCATTCCAAAGCTGTTTGCTTGGAAAGCAGGTTTTCCATATTCTTAAGAAGCAGTTTATATACACACATTAAAAATTTGATTCTATTAAATCTATTGTGTATATTAAATATTTCCATAATTATATAATTAGATATGCATATATGCAGGAAAAATGGATGAGTCCTTTTTATATGAGCAGGATCAGAAAATGGAAGGCTCATTATTCAGAGCAAAAAACTCTGGGGGCCACCCAGCTAGCTATTGTAAATGAATTTCAAGGCTCCCTGGGGACTTGGTAATATGACTATAATCGCAGGAGGGGTGCCCTAAGCTCCGGGATAGATTTCAGACCGTTCTGTAGTCCTAAGCATAGCGAGGAATGATGCAGCAATAACAGAAGCAGAAAAGGAGAGATAAGTTGAACTTAATTAAAATTAGAAACTTTGTTCCTCCAAGAATACTATTTTAAAAACATAAAAACAAACAAACAAAAAAATGGGGCTGGAGAGATGGCTCAGAGGTTAATATGGCTCAGCAAATGAACTTATTATATTCAACATCCTATTTGAACACCTGCTGCTCTTCCAGAGGACCGAGGTTTGGTTCCCAGCAACCATGAGGGCAACTTATAACTAGCAGTTGTAATGCCAGTTCCAGGAGATCTAGCATCCTCTCCTGAGCTCTGAGGTCACTGGCACACGTGATACACACACAGAGAGGCACAGACACACCACATGTGATGCACGCATACAGAGAGACATAGATACGCACATGCTCATAAATAAAAAGAAAAAGAAAAGAAATCTTTGAAAAAGTTAGAAATAACCCAAAAAGGGAGACAATATTATCAGAAAACATCTACCAGAGCTGAAGGGACAGTTGGGGGATAGAGAGATTGGCTGTCATGCAAAGTCCTAGGCTTGATACCCAGAACTAGCAATAAACAATCGTATCTATGCAATAAAGAGGCAGAATCAGTGATATATAAAGAATTCTTATTATTCAACAACAAGGCAAGGAAACAAACTTAAAAACAGACAGATTTTTAGACACTCATGAACACCCAGCAAGCACAGCGGTATGTTACTAGGAGTGGGAATAAAGCCACCAAGAGAGCCCACAAACTCACAGAAAGAGAGATAATCAGTCTTGGAAAGACTGTGCAGAAGTCTAGGAGCAGGGTGGCTTTCCTTTCTGATCCTTCAGAAGTGGGGACCCTCACATTCCACAGGACAGAAAATGTAAAGGAGTGTGGTTGGTCCTAAAATGGCGGAACCTAGAATTACCACAGAGCCCAGGAACTCCACTCCTAGGTGAAATCCAAGAAAATGGAGAAAATGGTTCTACCTTGACATGACCGTGAATCACCAAATTACTCCGAATTGCCAAAAGCTGGAAATGTCCCCAGTGCCCATTAAGGGACAAATGGAAAAGCATACAAAATGAGGCATATTATTCAGCCAGTAAAAGGAAGAAAGTGCCCCGCCATACACACACACACACACACACACACTACAGTGTGAATCTCAACAATACGCACTCGTTAAGATAAGGAAGAAACAAACGGCCACATATTGTTTGACTCTGTGGACAAGAAGTGTTCAGAAAAGGCAAATCCACGCAGTCATAAACACAGATGCATGGTTGGCAGAGGGTCTAACAGAAGTGTCTACTTACTAGGCACAAGGTTTAGTCTGAGGGTGACGAAAATGTTTGGAATTAGGCAGCTTTGGTGGCATGCACCAAATTGTAAAAAATGCAACTTTTATGCTATAAAAAAAAAACCCATCTAGGAGCAGGGTGGCTTTCCTTTCTGATCCTTCAGTAAACATGAAGAAGGAAGCCTTGAGGGATAGGCTCACTCAGTGGCAGCTCAAAATCATACAGCTGCCCAGGTCACACAGCCCTGAGGTGGCAGAGCCAGGTTAACCGTGGTCTTCCTGTCTCCTTCCACAGCCTTCTCGCTACCAGACTCGTTACCAGATTCGCTCCAGGAATCCCAGCCCACGTGTGCCATGTGTTTGTTCAAAAGCAAACCCAGAAGCACCTTCAAGACAAACTCCTCTACTCAAGGCCAGACTTTGGCTCTTCAGGGCCAGGTTCTCTCCCTCAACTGAGAGGCTCTGACCCATGTAAGGAGCAACCTGTGTGGGGTTTGGGGCCTAGGCCACCAAGCTTCTTCCTGCAAACAGTTTAAGTGTCTGGCAGCCACCTGTCACCTGACACTGCTTTTACAACACCTCCCTCCCTGCTTACGTGACTGTCGAGGATTCCATGCAGGTGTCCCCTCAACTATCCATAGGTTAAAAATCCTAATCCCCAAGACTGCATCACAAGGTGAGACTTCTGGAAGACCGGAGATCGTAAAGGGGGAACTGCATGGCGAGATGAGTGTCCTCATGACAGACAGAGAGCCTGCTCCCTCCACCTCATGAGGAGTATGAAACCGCTCTCCCTCCCCAGATAAGGGCTGTGAGAGCAAAAGCCTGGAGTTCCAGCAGCCTAGTCTACAGTCATCTGTCACAGTAGTCCCAGCTGCCTTAGACATTGACAGCGATCAGAAAAGGTACACTGTCTTCACAGAGCTCTCATCTTAGGAAGGGCGTCGTCCAGGCTGTTCAGACTTGGCCTGTGTCCCGGTGGTAGCTGGAGATGCTTCTTGTGTTTAAAAATCAATGGACAGAATTTCATTCGTTTTGGGCACATTCGTAAAGACTAATCAATGGTCCATTTGATGGATGACATTGAAGAATGCATAGTAACAAATACATGTCACTCAGAGCACGCTTGCAATCACTATTCTTTCAGAGATGGGTAAGAAACGGTGAATATGAAAAATAACTCAGAGCCATACATGATGGTATACAGTCTTATTCCTAGTACTTAGGAAGCAGAGGCAGGAGGATTGCCAGAAGTTCAAAAGTAGCCTAGTCTATGCGGTGACCCCCAGGCCAGCCAGAGCTACAGAATGAGACCCTGTCTCAAATAAGTGGGGACAGGGAGCCATTCAGTACATCTTAGTGATTAAGAAGTTCTCAGCTGCCTAGTTCTGGGTTCAAATCCCACCCTTGACTCTTCATTAGAACGTTGCCTTTAACTTCCTTAGCAAGGTAAGGGTCACAGTAGCATACATTTCATAAAGTCAACGTCGGATTAATAAAATAGAGCACACAAACATTGCTGCCAGGCCTGCCCCATAAAGCTATGGTGTTCAGTGGATAGAAGTTACTTGGCAGTAAAAGTGAATCACACCTTGAAGTTCACAACACAACATGGCCTGGAGCTGCAGAACAAGTTGGAAGAAACGCAGGGCACATTAGGACAGCTCCATTCAAAGCCACATCCATGCGCCTCCCAGACTAACAAGGCCTCTGCAGTCAGGTCAGTAAACAGATCTCCACAGCCTTGGTTTCAGGAAGGTGATGGCACATCTGTCAAAGGAAAGGTTTCCAAGCGAGGCAGCTGCATGCCCTGCGACGGAGACTCTAGCGTGGAAAGTCGCAGTTGAGTGTCAGGGTGGAGTTTTTGGTCTGTTTGGGTTTGCTTGTTAGCTTTTCTTTAGAAGGTTATACATTTCCCTATTCGGAGCACATTCCTAGTTGGACATATGACAATATCATGAGTCGCAGAGATAGGGTCTCTTTTTAAAACTTTTTAAATTACATTCATTTATTGTGCATATGAACAGATGTGTGAGCCTTGGCAAATATGGAAGGCAGAGGACAACTTGCAGGAGCTGCTTCTCTCTCCCACCATGTGGATTCTAGGGATTGAACGGAGGGCGGCCGGGTTTGACAGCAAGTACCATTCCCCACTGAGACATCTCGCTGGTCTGAAACAGGGTCTCCTGTTCCGGGTTAGATTTATATACTACATGGCCAAGGCTGACCGCGATCTCCTCATTCTCCTGCCTCCACTTGCCCAGCCCTGGGATTGCAGGCATGTGCCAACATACCTGCATAGTACCAAGGCCAGGGGTAGAGTGAAGCCAAGAGAAGAGGCCTCCACCTGAGTCACAGGACTGCCGCCTTAGGTCGAGGGGTGACCTCCTTTCTTCAGGGCTCAAATGACTAAGCCTCATTTGAGCTCCGGCAATCAAGGTAAAGACACAAGACAGGTAACATTCAAGCCATGGTCAATTTGGACTCTCCCTCCCTTCTCAAGGAAGTAGAAAGGGACTCTGGTCCCAAAGGCCACCTAAGAAGAGCTGCCTGTTGTCAGGGCTACAACAGTAGTTCAGCCCAGCATGGAACCAGTAGACTTTAACTTCCAAACAGTTGGGGGCGGGTCTTGCCTGTGGTAAAGCAATGGCCATTACCTTCCTCTTGAGCTACTGTGGAGATAGATACAGCCGTTTAACTGGAAGACTTTTGGAAGACTTTCGCTCAACTTAGGCCTGAGGCAAAAGGCTGGGGAATCTTGTCTCATCTGAGTTCGACCTTTTGTTTCTTTGCCCTGCCTCCCACAATTAATTTGTTCATTGCACATCTACTAGCTGAACAAGGATTTTTAAGTTACCAATGATTTGTTATAATTTAAAGAATTATAAAAAAAAAAGCTTTAGGACGAAGAAAGAAGACTGGGGAAATGGTTCAGTTGGTTAAGAGCTGGAGATCATATGTGCCTCTCTTATTTGCTGTTTTGTTGCTGTGAAGAGACGCCATGGTAAGGCAGCTTATAGAAGCTTGCAAGCTGACCCGCAGAATCCAGGTGAGAGCTGAAAGTAGAGGCACACTTGTGATCCCAGCACTGGGGAGGCTGAGGCAGGAGGACCACTAAGAGCATCAAGTTATTGGCCTGGTTCTAGGCTCCCAGCCAAACCTCCACTACACGTCTGCCATAGCACAAGCATCTCAAAGGACAGCTTGGTTATTCGCCACTTACACAGGTGTGGACAATGTAGCCATCAGGCTTTCTCTGTAGGTGAGATTTGAGAAGGTTGAATAGGAGAGGGAAGGACAAAGGGGAAGAGAGGGAATTTAGAACATGGTGCCCTTTGGAGGAAGAAGGGGGCACCCTAGGAGGATGGGGTAGGGATGGTGTTGTGGAACACTGGGAACCTAGGACTGGGAAATAGTCACTCTGGGGAGAGGGGATATGAATCCAGGATGGAAGGAAATATTAGAAACCATTGTATAGGCGTGGTGACTGTCTGGATCCATTTTATGAGCTACTGTAACAGAATACCTGAATTGGGTAACTTATAACAAAGACATTTTCCTTGCTCTTTATTTTATCCTATTATGTGTTTATTTATATGCATATGATCAGATATGCATGCATAATCATGTATTGTGACTGTATGTGTATACACATGTGTGCGGAAGTCAGAGGATGGCCTCAGGCATCCATATTCCTTATTGAGACAAGCCTCCTACTGAGCCCTAGGGCTTGCTGCTTTGACTGGGGCAGCTGGCTGTAAGCCGCGGGGATCTTCCCAACTGTTCCTCCCCAGCTCGGAGATTACCAAGGCACACCGCCACAAAACACTGCTTTGATTTGAGACAGCATCTTACCGTATAGCCACGGCTGCTCTGGAATATATTACATAGGACAGCCTGGCCTTGAACTCACAGAGGTTTGCCTGCCTCTGCCTCCCAAGGGCTGTGCACCATGCCCAGCCCAAATCCAGGTGTTTCTGCTGGCACTGGTGATTCACTCAGGCCTCAGGCTTTTATAGCAAGCCCTTTACTGATTGAGCCATCTCCCCAGTTCTAGACAAGAATTCCACTTGGTGCTTGAATCTAGAAGCTGGGAAGTCTAAGACTGAGGTTGCACACCATTGCCATGTGACATGGTAGAAAGCGTCACATTGGCAAAAGAGGAAAAGCGACGCAACTCAAGAGTCTCGGGCTTTTGTATCATCAGTGCTGACAAGCATAAGAGGAGGCTACTCCCACCGGCCTCGCTTCCCAGCATGGGACCACACAGAGAATTAAGTTTCCAACAAGTATCTTGGGGATATGTTTGAGCCAAGCTCAGCAGAGGTCTACATAACCCACTCACTGGCCTTTGCCCTGGACCTGAGGACACTTACTTCCCTACCTCTGTAGTCTACACATGTTGTTCATGACTAAATGGGCCTGGAAGTTCTTTGAAAGGGATTCAGCATCCAGAATCCCAGGATGAGAGAATGTTTCTGACCTAACCGTATCTCCAATGGAAGAGAAGAATCCCAGGAGAAAAGGTGGGGCTCGAAGACCACTGTTCACTGGCAAGCCGACAACCGCCATGGCTAAACACTGAGGGTCCTTCAAAGGTTTGTATGTGAAGCCTGGATTCTCAGGGAGACAGACCTTTATGATGTATGGTTTGATAGGGATTCCCAATGTCATTGTGTGTGTGCCCTCAAAGAGATTATATTCTCTCTCTCTCTCTCTCTCTCTCTCTCTCTCTCCCCCTCCCCAGGACTTTACTAAGCAGCCATGGCTGACCTTGAACTCACAGTGTAGTCCAGACTGCTCTTGAATGCACTGAGGTCCATTTACCTCTGCCTCCACAATGCTGGATTAAAGGTGTGTGCTGTCATACCTGGCAACTCTGACCATTCTTAAGACCCCTTACAAACAAAGATTCAAGGGAGGAGAAGGGGGCATAACCCAATCCACCCACCCTCCTCTGTGCCAGAGCTTCTAGAAGAATTCCTTGAAAGCCTGGAGACACTCTCCTCATGAGTGTAATGACCCTAAATAATGACCACTGATTCTGTCAAAACATTGAGCCAACTAATTGTGCTTTCTGTCACCATCGTTATACGTATATGCACATCCTCTTGTGAACCATGAAAAATTCATACATTGCAAGCACCAAGCTGGGTAACTGTCCCTAGTTATAAATGACAAAATCCCACAGGAATGTCCCTTTTGTGATAAATGAACCAGAGAGGGCTGCAGAAAGACTGAGCCAGAACCGACCTCTAGAGCTAATGACCAGGAAAGTGAGGCAGAGATGGGTTTGCAGGGATTTGGACTGGTGCTTTCACCTTCAAATTGCCTCCTCTATGTTCCCTAGATTTGCAATTTAGAGTTTTTGCTCAATTTAGGGTGTGTTCCCACAATCACTCCTGATCTTACAGCCAGTGAAGCTGCCCTTCAGATTCGAGTGTTAATATGCTGCCTTTGTTACACAGGGGTCATCTCATCTGCCATCTTTACGTGTTCTCTTGTGGACTCTCCAGATGTGGTTCTGTTCCCTCCAGGCTGTTGGAATGACCCGTATGTCTGACTTGGGAGTGTTCACTCAACCCCTGTACTATGTGGTCTTGACTTTCACCAACATACTCCCACAAGGACTCATTTTATACTTACCCTGTTTTCAGTATAAGGTACAATATGGAAACATTTGGGTTAGGGATGTAGCTCAGTAATAGAACAATTGTTTAGCACACACTAGTTCCTGGGTTCAGGCTCCAGCACCACAAAAGAAAGAAAGGATAGATGATAGATAGATAGATAGATAGATAGATAGATAGATAGATGGATGATAGTTAAATATATGATAGAGAGATGATAGATAGCTAATAAATAGATGATAGATTGATAAATAGATGATAGATGGATAGATAGATGATAGATTGATAGATGGATAGATAGATAATAGATAGATGATAGATTGATAAATGGATAGATAGACAGGTAGTAGATAGATAGATATATAGATAGATAATAGATAGATAGATAGATAGATAGATAGATAGATAGATAGATAGATGGAGCTGTTGGTCATGGTGGCTCACATCTGTAATCCCAGCACCCAGGAGGACTGGGATTGTCTGAGTACAAGTCCAGTCTCAACTACAGAGAGAGATGACTCTGTCTCAAAAAAAAAGGAAAGAAAGAAAGGAAAAGGAAAGAAGAGAGAGCAAAGAAAAAGCAAAAAAAGAAAAGAAAGAAGAAACTTTTTAGTTCAATTGATCACTTGGAACAAAACAAGCTTTTTGGATTTAGATTCTGGTTGCCTCTTAGTGTAATATAAAATTAAAAATCAGAGGATGGGTGGGTGATTGTAAATTAAGTAATTTTTTTTTGGATAGAAGTGGTTCTAGGAAAGTCAAAAACCCGAACACTCTGCTGTGTTGGGAAACGGACCCCAATCATTGCCCCCAGAGATGCTCTCTGAGGCTTTCTCTGTAGCATACAACATGAATGCTGGGCAAGCCCTGCAGTGAGCATGTACAAACTGCCCCCAATTTCTCCAGTGGCTGTCTGAATGGAAGCACCTTTAGGACTAACCTTCCTCCTGCCCTGGAAGGGAAGGCACGTGGGAATTCAGTATAAAGTCATTCATAGATTGGCTTCTTATCTTCACCACGGGCATGGGAGAGAAACAGCAATCGAGTATTAAGGCACTGTACACTGTAAATGATCAGCTGAGACATTAAAAAACTGTGAAAAAATACACGAGCATAAATGTTGCCCTGTAACGGAGGAAAATGTGCGTGAAAAGACGAGTGAATTTGAAATGGGCACTGCTGGGATTTACCGGACCATGTCAAACATTTTCTGTGACCGCGGATAACTAACCAAACTAGCCTTCTTTGTCTCAACATTAACACAATCAGGGAGTCTTGTCTTCAAATGCAAGTCTTCCCCTCCCATCCTCTTTTTCCTTTTCTTTTTGGCTCTTTGACTATAATCCACGTAGTCTCTCCCCATTCCCAAAGTGCCTCCCAAACAGCGCTGGGGAAGCACGCTGGGAAGCCCTTGCCGAGACACTTAGCAGAACTTTGTTCTGCACTTGGGCTATCTAGCTTTTCTTGGTGACATCACGGCCTCCCCGACTCTTCACTGGTTGTGAACCGAGTCCAGGCACTGGTGACAGGCTCGGGGCGCTGGCCGTGGTCCTGACTCAGAGCACAGGACCCTGGTGCGAAGCGCTCCCAAGGCGGAGACCTTGCCAGTTCGAGGAGTCCTGTGAGCCCCTTCCCCCTTCGACCCCAGGGAAGTCCTCTGGCCTTCACTGCAGCCCTCCCCTGCGCTCTTTGAGCTGCATCAAAAAAGGGTGGGGCACTGAGCCACAGCTGCAATCGGATGCCGCCCGGGAGGATTTAAGAACAGCACAGTGGTCCACCCCAATCGCCACTCGTCGCCCCTAGCTCAGGGATCAGCTGGTCCCTGACTCGGGTTCCCCACCTCCCAGGCACAAGGAGGCGAGGGCAGCCTTTGTGGGCGCTGAGACGCCCACCGGCGAACCCGTGCCTCGCCGCACCCTGCGCGGTGAAGGGGCGGGCAGGGCGCGGTGCGCGTGCAGATGCGGGAGGCAGAGCTCCAAGAGCCGCGTGCCGGCCGCCACGCGGGATGCTCGGTCCTCCGCGAGATGCCAGGGTTCAGCCCCACTTTCCGTCCCCACCCTCCCATACCAACCTGATCGTAGATGTTCTGCAGGGCTTCCTTGCCCGAGGCCCGCCGGATCTCCACCTTCCGGCCCGATTCAACAGATGGCTCCCCGCTGGCACGCCGGCTCTGCCGGTGCGGGTCCGGGCCCAAGTGGGCGACATCCCGCTGCTGAGCCACCACCTGCCCCGAGCCCCGGCCCACCGAAAGCGAATCGAAATCGATGGTCTTGTTCTCCGAGGACCCTTCCACCGGGCAGAACATGCCGCAGAATTTCTGCCGGGGCTTGGGACTGCCCGAGCCCAGGTTTTTAAAAAAAGCAGGGACCTCTTCATCCTCTGCCGCCTTCCCAGATTGCTTTCTCTCGGCCATGACTCGGGGGGCGCTGGGGAGGGTCCTCTCCGTCCGTCCGTGGTTCCCTAAGTCTCCCTGGCTGGGTGTGCACTAGCCCCTCGTTGCCGCCGCCGCTGCTGCCGCTCCCTGCCTACCGCAAGGTGCACAGAAAGGATGGAGGGCTGGCGAGCCGGCGACCCACCCCTCCCGGTCCCTCCTCCTGACCCTGCTTTCTCCCTCCCTGCCCACGCCCCCCGGCGCCGCCGCGCCACCTCCGAGCGAGCGGCAAAGTTGGATCTGGGCGGGCGGTCGCTGCGGCAGAGGAGGCCAGTTCCCGGCAACGCGGGGCGGGGCGGGGCGGGCTGAACGCGCGATCAGGAGGGAGGGGAGAGGGAAGGAGGGAACCCAGGGGGAGGGGACGAGAAAGGGAGGGTACAAGAGGGTGGGGGGCACCCGGAGCCCGCGCTCCGGAAGTGAAGCGGTCACTCCACCCGCTAATGGATGCGCGGCGGCCGCCCGGCAGACCGCTCTCGGCGCCAGGGTGAGTGTCGGACAAGCTACAGCTGGGCGAGGACTGGAGGGTGCAGAACCTAACCCTGAGTCTCTCTCTTCCACCTGCCTCGCTGCATTGCTTAGGTGGCTCTGGAGCTCCCCTGTCCCTGGGTGAGGGCTGAGGGTTGGGGAAGCCTAGGGTCAAGCCTGCAGGCTCTGGGGAGGGGTGATCCTGGAAACAGCAAGGGCTGGTTTCAGACACCCAAGTACCCGACACCAAAGCTTCAGTTTACCCCCGACCTGGATTCTGTGGGGGACTGTCGGGGGAAGACTTCAAGGAGCAGAAGAAAAAGGAGGATATTCTTGCTGCTTGCAGCTGCTCCTGTAGAAGGTGGGGCTCACAACATGGCGGGGACGAAGAAAGCAGAGGGGCGTAGCGAAAGGGAGGAATGACCCGGAGAAAGAAGCAGGTCTGTGGTGCTTGGGGGTCTAGAGCAGAATGCAGGTTGCGAATCGCAGCACTGCACCTCAACATAGAGACTGAGGACCCTCAACATTATCTGAAAGTCCCAAGCCCTGCAGGTTGGCCACTGCCCCAGGAAAGGCCCAAGAGGGTCTGGATTTGGTATCTTCCACCACACACACCCACTCACCGCCCCCTCCCCACACACACCTGGTTACCACCACCACCACCACCCAAAATGGTTGGGAACTAGGCAGACTGAGCCCACTCCAGACACATCTTGTTTTCAGGGCGTCCCGCCTAGCTCCCCCCGCCCTTGTTGCACACTGCGCCAGAGCCCCGCGGCTGCCAGATGCTGTTTCTCTAGGACCGCAGCGCTTTGCGCTGAGGGTAGAGCTCGATCATGGTTTAGGGGAGGATTACATACTGTGAATTATGCGCAGCCAAAGTGTGTAAAGATCTGAGGATGTGTGTACGTGTGTACGTGTGTGTGTGTGTGTGTGTGTGTGTGTGTGTGTGCACGCGCGCGCGTGTGTGCGCACGCGGCCCAGCCACGGTCCCCAGCTTGGAGGCTTTTCCAGCCCGCACTCTAATCTTGGGTCCTTCCTGGCTTCTTCCCAGCCTCTGGTCCTGTTTCTGGTGGATTTAAGCCGCCTCTGTTTTTCCAGAGTGGTTGAAACCAGCAGAAGTGTTGCCCACCCTTTAGGGACCCTGGAGGGAGATCTGAGCATGCTCACTAAGGAAAAAGGGTTTGGTCTATGACAGACAGTTTGCTGCAGTGTATTCTCACAGGGCGGTGTGACCAAGAAATCAGTTCCATTGTCAGCCTTTGCTTAGGGAAGGATTGTATGTGGATATCAACGCCCCCAGTTGCTGGAGATACCTTGATGGATGGAGAGTCACAGTTCATACACACACACACACACACACACACACACACACCCCACCCCGAACTTATGTAGGAGCTGAGAGCACCATATGTGGCCCTTTGGACATTAGCACCCGATGCATTTGGCATTTTAACAAAAGCTTCCACTAAAATTTCCAATGCTTCACCAAAGCCCTGTGAGATGAAGGATTTGGTCCTTCTGGCCTTCCAAGGTTGGACACTGGTTTAGGAGGGGCTATGCCTAAGGTCATATGTCAGGTTGGATTCAAGCCGGGTCTTTGACCCCTGGAGCCTGGTTCCTGTGAGACCCCTCTGTATGAGAAAAATACAAAATGCTTGTATTCTCTCACATCTAAACATTTCCTTCGTGACCCTTTGTACATCAAGGGTGTTTCATTTAGGGTCTTAAACTTGGAGTGGGGAGTAATTTTCATTGTGTGTGTGTGTGTGTTTTGCCTGAATATATGTACATGCACCACATGCATGCCTGAGCCCTTGTAGGCCAGAAGAAAGTGTCAGATCCCCTGGAACTAAAGTTGCAGAAGGTCGTGAGCCACTATATAGGTGCTAGGGACTAAACCTGTGGTTTTAACCACAGAGCAGTCTCTCCAGACACTCAGGGTTTTCAGTTTGTTTGTTTGTTTGTTTGTTTTGTTTTGTTTTGTTTTAAGGCCATCCCTTGTAGGTGAAAGGCCTCAAAAGCTAGCCAACTTTAGCATGACAATTTTTCTGTGGACCTGGGCATTCAGTGCCTTTGTTTGGCTGTTTTTGTTGTTTCTGAGACGAGGTCCTGTATGTAACCCCAGGTTGACCTCAAACTCCCTGTGTAGCCAAGGATACTCTTGAACTTCTGATCCTCCTGCCTTCAGCTCTTAAGGGTTGGGGTAATGGGCACATGCCACTCGACCTGGCTTGTCTAACTCAAGGTTTCATGCATGGTGGCAAGCGCTCTACCGACTTGAGTGTCACTCTTAGCCCCTCCAGTGCCCTTTACACTTCTGATTCCTCCAAATACACCAAGAGAAGGAAGTTCACTCCCTATCCTACAAGAAGATCTCAGGCCTGGATTGGTCTGGAGTTCCCGGTCCCCATGCTCCCAGGCACAGGGTAAGGCAGCATCTTGTCCTCCTGCTGCTGGCACTGGACCAACCTTTAGTACCTCCGAGAAAGACTGAAGCTGCTTCTGAGGCAGCTCCTGCCATAATTATGGCTAGCATCTATGGCATAGGGCCTCCCTCAGACTGATGGGAAACGTTCAGGCTAAAGGGAGAAATGGCTGTGGCATCCTAATGTATGCTCTACAAAGGCCTTGGGAGGCACTGGCAAGCACCACATTCGAACACCACAGTTGGCTTACCACAGTGACTCCATAAGAATGCACAGTCTGGAGCTGGAGAGATGGCTCAGTGGTTAAGAGCACTGATTGCTCTTCCAGAGGTCCCAGGTTCATTTCCCAGCACCCACATGGAGTCTCCCAACTGTCTGTAACTCCATTTCCACAGGATCCAACACCCTCACAGACATACATGCAAGCAAACCACCAATGCACATCAAATTAATTTTAAAAAAGAATTCATGTGGTCTGGTGACATTGTGGATATCTTAGCTTGCATAAGTGCACTCTGTGATGTTCAGCCTGTTAGGAAGGCATCCCCGTGAGTAAGTGACCATGCTGTCATAGGAACCCTTTTACATTCGTAGGTCTCCCTTTCCCTGCAGAGCAAGTTGCTTCGTGGATAATTCACTCGGCAGTGGGTATGCTTTTGGGTTTTTTTCGGGTTTTTTTGGTGTTTTTTTTTTCCCTTTTTGCCTTTCTCTGAATGACCCAGTCAAATTTAAATAAGGAAGTGTCTTAGTTACTTTTCAATCTCTGTGGCAAAGTATCATGACCAAGGCAACTTATAGAAGAAAGCATTTAATGGGAGCTTACAGCCTCAGAGAGCCAGATCATGACCGTTGTGGCTGGGAGCATAGAAGCAGGCATGCAGGCATGGTGCTGGAGCAGTAGCTGAGAGCTCGCATCTGATCTACAAACACAAGGTGCAGAGACTGACCGTGGGATTGGTGTGGGATTTTGAAATCTCAGCTCCCACCCTCAGTGACACACCTCCAAAATCCTTCCTAGAGAGTTCCACCAACTAAGGACCAAGCATTTGAAGACATGAGCTATGGGGCCCATTTTCATTGAAAGCACCACAGGAAGACTTGGGTTGGCAACTTACCAGAGTAACACTTAAAAGCCATGCTAGACACAGCAAAAGGATTCCTAACTCCAAAGTACACTTATTTTTCTGAGATTCGACTTTTCTCTTATACCCATTAAAAATCATTTTTAAATGTTTGACTAATTCCATTTAGTTCTGTTTATATCTTTTTCTTCTCCTTTTGAGCCAAGATTTCCCTATGAGGCCCAGAATGACTACAAACTTGCAATCCTCCTGCCTCATCTCCACAAATGCTGGAGGTGCCATCTCACATGGTGCAATTGAAGTTGTTTTTAAAGATGGTTCTCATGTAGCCCAGGCTGGCCTCAAACTCCATATGTGGTCAAGAATGTTCTTAAATTCCTGATCCTCCTGCCTCCACCTCCCACATGCTGAGATTTCAGGCATGTACCACCAAGCCCAGTTTACATGGTGTTGGGAATTGAACTCCAGGCTTCCTGCCTGTACGCTAGGCAAGTACTCTTTGGACCGACGAGCATCCCCAGAACTAGGTGGGCTTTTTCTTCATTAAAATATAGCAACTATCTTATTTAGGATGTTTCATTAAATTGTTCATGTCTGTCACTTTTTTCATGCTTTACTGAACTGTTAGATTTTTAATACGTGCATTAATCTTTATTACTAGATTTTAGGCCTAAAAACACATTATTCATGTTTGTGTATAACAGGACAGCTTGATTTGGGTGAAGTGAAGACGCATACAGACTATTATATAGAAGTGGGAGACATCTTCCTGAGCTGGAAACTGAATACATGGCTCCTTGATTCTTGAGGAACATTCTGGAACACATAAACAGGTATTTAACTATGTCTCCTAATCTCATCTTTCGACTGGTAAAGGTCTTGAATCCCACCCACTGATGGGGCTTCAGGATGGAGAGACAGGATTCAAGCTGGTCCCCACAGGGAAAGGGTACAGTGAGCAAAGACCATTCAACAGAGTGGTCAGACACAGGTACAATGGGAGTCATAGCCTTTGGTCCACCCCTAGTTCCATTCCAAACTAGAATGTGGGTGTGTCCTGGGAAGTAGAGGTCTGTGTAGTAAAATGAACCTCTGTTTCCCTAGGCATCCCCACCATCTTGCTGTGTGACTCCCCAGAGGTTTGAGCTACAGTAGAAGCCACCTCTCCACTGACCGGAGAGAGCCAAAGTGACAGTAAGCAGGAGATGGGAAAAGCAGTTGTTCCAAGTGCCTCGCAGTGACAAGAATCAGCGCCACACAGCTGTCCCCAGCTCTCAAAAGGAACGAGCAGCAAACCCACTTCAGAGCCACAGGTAACTGTAGTACCCATCAAACTTGCCGTGGGTCTGAAGACACACGGGAAGCGCCTGCTTCTTGAGACTAAGTCAAAGGACAAAGCGTTGATCCACAAGGCTTTGAGCTGCTCCAGGAGTGAGCCAGGCCGGGCCTAAGTGTAAAAGCATAGCCTGGGAGGATGGCAGTGGCCCTGCTGGAGGGTTGGTGCGAGATCATGAGTGTAGATGACCAGAAGGCGTTGATGGTGACGGGCATACCAGTGAACTGTGGTGAGCCTGAGATCCAGGCGGTCCTGCAGGAGGCGCTCAAGTGTGTGGGCAACTACCGCCTGCTAGGCAAGCTATTCCAGAAGCAAGACAACACCAACGCTGTCTTACTGGAGCTCACGGAGGACACGGATATGTCTGTGGTCCCCAGTGAGGTGCAGGGAAAGGGGGGCGTCTGGAAAGTGATCTTTAAGACCCCTAACCAGGACACTGAGTTTCTCCAGAGACTGAACCTGTTTCTAGAAAAAGAAGGGCAGACGGTTGCGGGGATGTTCCGAGCCCTTAAGCAGCAGGGAGTGTCTCCGGCTACCACAGCCTGCACATCCCCTGAGTTACTGGCCCACTTTGTGGGGCAGGCAATGGTTCACGCCCCAAGGCCCCTGCTGCCTGTGAAGTACTGTAAGCTTCGAGTGTTCTCTGGAAGCACAGACCCTGCCCCGGAGGAGGAGTCCTTCGAGGTCTGGTTGGAACAGGCCACTGAGATAGCCAAAGAGTGGCCCATCCCTGAGGCCGAAAAGAAAAGGTGGGTGATGGAGAGTCTTCGTGGCCCCGCCCTGGACCTCATGCACATTGTCCAGGCAGACAATGCTTCCATTAGCGTGGAAGAGTGTCTGGAGGCCTTTAAGCAGGTGTTTGGGAGCCTGGAGAGCCGTAGGTCCGCGCAGGTAAAATACCTAAAGACGTATCAGCAAGAAGGGGAGAAAATCTCAGCCTACGTGCTCCGGTTGGAAACTCTGCTCCGGAGAGCTGTGGAAAAACGGGCTATTCCCCGGAACATTGCTGACCAGGTACGCCTGGAGCAGGTCATGGCCGGAGCCAACCTTAACAATGTTCTCTGGTGCCGGCTCCGGGAGCTGAAGGATGAGGGCCCACTACCCTCCTTTTTGGAGCTGATGAAGGTGATCCGGGAGGAAGAAGAAGAAGAGGCCTACTTTGAGCATGAGAGCAGGGAGGAGCCAGGGGAAAGAGAGGGCTATCGCCGCTGGGACAATGCAAGGAATAACTGAGAGACTTCCCGGCCCCCTTTCACCTCCTGGTGGACACAGGGACAGTGCTTGACAAGGCTAATCTTATTACAGTGGGTTTTTTCTCTAATATACAGGGTTGAAGTCAAGCATTAGAAGCAAGTATAAATATATATATATATATATATATATATATATATATATATATATACAGGGTCTCACCTTATAGCCCAGGCTGGCCTTGAGTTTGCACTCTTCCTGCATCAAAGCCTCCCAAGCTGAGTCCTGGGATTAGAGGAGCGTACCACTATGAGTGCTCCATCTCAATCTTTCTTTCTGAGGAAAAAAAAATAGCCTGGACTCTGAGTAGATTGGTTTGGGGGACTCTTAAGTAGATTGTTAGTAAATACATGACTAAGTTCCTAAAATACCTAAAGCTTCTGTACTTCAGTGTCCTTTAAGCTCAGCAGGGTCAGCCAGGTAGCTCAGCTGATCAGGTCGCTTGGCAACCTCTTCAGATGATGTGGACAGGAAATAGAAACTGGCCAGGCAGGAGCAGGAGAAGTGACTCGGAGGTTAAGCACACTTGCTACTCTTCCAGAGGAATTCAGAACCCAGCACCCACATGGTGACTCACAACCATCGAAACTCCAGTTTCAGGGTCTCCAACGCCTTCTCCTGGTCTCTTTGGGCGCTGCACACGTGGTACATATGCATATGTGCAGCACACACCTGTAAAATAAATCTTTAGAAAAGAAAAGAAACTGGCCAGGCAGTTTAGGGGCATTCCAAGAGTGTCCCTGGCTCTCTGATCCATGAATGTCAAGAAGGAGCTTTGATTTCTCGTTGTCAGCTTCATGGAGGTTACTTTGGGGTGGGACTGGGACCTCAGCCAGACACTAATCACTTTGTAAATTGCTTTAGAAGTAGATCTCTAGATTTTCCTGATAAAAATGGCTTATATCTGTTCCCCAATTTTAGCCCATCCCCTAAATGATTTTAGGGTTATATCTTCAGAGGAGGGAATTTTATAGTGGCCTTGATCAGGTCTTTTCGGAGTCTCATTAAGAGAAAATCATTGCCTTCTGGTCAGAAGAGTGGAATCTATCTACCTTTTGCCTAGGTGGAGACCTAACATTCCAAACTAACCAAAATAGAAGAGTTAATCCAGTTGGGCAGGCCCATCAGCTGACTAATGGACTGCCCATTAAGAAGACAGATTCATCCAACCCCATGCTAAAGAGATGGGAGGAATAATTATCCCCTTAATGAGATCATGTGCTTTTCTTTCCCAGAATCCCTGGGATCTGCATAGTCACTCCAGAGCCACCACAAAATGTAACTTCCACTTGTTCTTTTGCCTGGGGCCCAAGCCCAAGTAAGCTTTCTCTAGTACTTTGGGCTTTATTTATTTATTTATTTGCTCTTTCCATGCTAAACCTCTACCTAAATAAAAAAAAATAAAAAAAAAAAGGCATGGCTTTCTCTTCTATGTCCCTCTTCGGGAAGGTTTGATCCCCAGGACCCTCATAGTGGAAGAAAAGAATCAACTCCTGCAAGCCATTATCATCACACATACACACATACACACACACACACACACACACACACACACACACACATGCGTGCACTCACGGACATACGCAAATACATGTACTGTCTTAAACCACACCAAGTAGAACAATGTTGACTCATACCATAGAAGAATGAATTGACCTTATTTAAAAAAAAAAAAAACAGGTTTGAAAGATGAGGTGGAGTGGCTTGTTGGGACATTTCCTGTCTCAAATCAGCAAATTCTATGAGACTCTGGAAGCTTCCCCAAGCTGTCCTCTATAGCTGAGCAGTCACAGACCTTACACTAGGGATCTGGGGAGCTGGGAGGCAGGCCTTCCTCCACCAGATGAATTAGGACCATCGTGCCCTTGGGTTTCTAATGTCACCGGCAGTGTGTCTCCCTCCACACACACCTCCTTCTACTTCATGTGGATGGCTGCAGAACCAGCTGCAGGGTCAGTCTCACGACCCATGGATGACTGACCCAGTCTGTTACCAAGGGGTACACAGCTACAGAGAGAAATCTTTGAGCAAAAGATGGACTTTCAAAGACACGCACACAACTGGACATGCACAGAGTGGCTGTGACCGTCACTCTGGTCTGCTGAACCATGAAGACTTTAAAACTGGTGGAAGTGACCTTGCAACCTACTGAGGGCCACAACATGCAATGTGTTCCACATAAATCCCACTTCATGTGTGCAGCAGTCTACTCTGTGTAGGGTGTTGTGTGCATTCGTGGGGTGTGTGTTGGGGGGGGTTGCTGCGTTACTCTTTAGAAAGAGAAAGAAGCGGAGGTCCAATGGGTTAAATGGTCTCAGCATCAAAATGCTCAGAAGAGATACCTAGACAGAAGCCCAGAACGGATCTTGGGAACCCACCCTCCACCTGCTATGTGTCACTCAAGTGTGTTTCCTTAGTTCTGTGGAAGACTGATATTAAGCAAATGTGTTTCAAACTCCTTAAATCTCAAACACAGGGCAAGGAGTTTCAAGTGTGCTGAGGATCAAGGCTCAGCACACCAGTGTTCACTAAGTTTGCTCTTCTTTCCAGACTGACCCATTTGCGGGCATCGGTGTATATACTTCAAGCTCTCTGTGTCTGTACATAGACTTGAAAGCTGTGACGTCTTGTGTGTGTGTGCCAGGTTGAGTGTGCTGGGACACCATAAACAAACACCACGTAGTCACGTGCCAGGCATAGCTCTGGCACAGTTCATGCACAACCTCGTGGTAGATTCTTGTGTAGTGTAAGCCAAGTTGCTTAGTCTCTCTGTACATCAGTTTCCTTATCTAAAAACGAGTGGCCGTTAGGATCAAATGGCACAATGCCTTTTAAGCACTTCAAGCAACGTTTGGAACTTAGAAACCCCTCGATACACTGAGGACCTTGGCGTTTTCGTGATAGTTGTTGTCAGCTCAATGCATGCTCTCCCGACCGTTCTAACAGTGTGGAAACAAGTAGAGATGTAACAGACTTCCCGCCGTGATGCTCCCACCATTGGGAAGCATTTCTAGCTCTTTTACACGGGCTGTCTTTCGCATCTGTGCTAATATTCCAGAATTGGTTGGTGACCGTGAGTTGACTTGATTTTGAAGGGATAACCTGCTCTTCTGAAGTAAGAAAAGCATTTTTTAAGACATCATCTGTGACGATTTCTCTTTCTGAAATATGCATCTCAACAGTTCCCAAGTATAGTGATGTGATTGTCACAGCTGACTATTATATCCTGACTTCATGTGGCTTTCTGTTCCTGTGAATGGCCTCACCATTATTATCAACAGACTGCAAAATTAAATGTTACCTCTGTGAAGTTATGAAATAAAGTTTCAGAGTTAGTGAAATCCTGAGTTGTTTTCTGTTTCCTATAAATCTGAGTGACTGCTTGAAGGAGTTTCATTACTAAAAACAAAACTAAACTAAAGGCACCAGAGAGATGGCTCAGTGGTTAAGAGCCCTTGCTGATCTTCCAGGGGATGTGAGTTCAATTTCCAGCACCCACATCTGGTGGCTCATAGGTGCCTGTAGCTCCACTCCAGGGGACCTAACTCCCTCTTCTGGCCTCTGAGGGTACCAACACACATACGGTATTCACACACATAAAAGTAATAAATAAATCAATAAATATTTAAGAAAAAGAAAGTCGAACTAGAGGCAAAGGCCTTGAACTTTCCTAAGCGAGAAAACCTGTCAGCAGAGAACTACAGTAACTACTTGGTGGTGTCTTCCAGGCCAAGACTGCACTTAATCCACCTATCATGAATTTTCCTGCTAGATGCAGATCACCAACTCACTCGCTCAGGAAAATAAAAGCCCAGATCGGTCCTCCAGCCTGGATTATGCCGAGGGTGAGAGGACCAGAGGTGGACTCTGCACTCAGGACTTACGTCAGCTCTCCTGCGTAAATCTAGATGGAGGAATCACCTCTTGCCTTCGGAAGCCTTGAACTTGTTTCACCTCTTTGGAGTGCACTGGGAGGGCATTTCATAGTGTGCTAGACACGTTGTGACCAGTCCACTAGGGGTGGGCACCCCAAATGATGCCCTGCTCCACATCCCCATCGTGTAAGCAAAAGCCCCCCCAGGAAGGGTTCTCACCTCATATCCCATCTCCATGGGGAAAAAAAATTCCCAAGATTCCTGAACTGATGGAGGAAGGTCATTGGTTAATTAATAAAGAAACTGCTTGACCCTGATAGGTTAGAACATAGGTGGATGGAGTAAACAGAACAGAATGCTGGGAGGAAGAGGAAGTAAGGTAAGACGCCATGCTTCTGCTCTCCAGGGCAGACGTGATGAAGCAAGCCGCCAGGTCAGACATGCTGAATCTTTCCCGGTAAGACTGGTGCTACACAGATTATTAGAAATGAGTTAAAGCAAGATATGAGAGCCAGTAAGAGGCTAGAGCTAATGGGCCAAGCAGTGTTTAAATGAATACAGTTTGTGTGTTGTTATTTTGGGGCATAAGCTAGCCAGGTGGCCAGGAGCTGGGTGGCAGGAACACAGCCTGCTGCTCCTTCAACACTGAACCATTGCTGAAGATCACTTTCCTTTTCAGTAGGTGACCCTGGTGCAAACTGCAGTCCAGGCCATCAGTATCCTGCATGTTTCAGGGCACTAACGTCATCTGATGTCCACAACTGCAACAGCTGCTCAGGCTTGTGCACCCTACTGACTGCTGGATCAAATGTCCATGACATTCAGCAGAGCTTCTGGACAACCCATGATTTGCTAGACAAATGGCCAAGACCAGCAGAGTCTTGTGGGATATTCTTTTACATTGTGTGATGGTGTGTTACCGTGATTGATTTAATAAAAAGCAAAATGGCCAATAGCTAGGAAAGAGGTAGAGGTGGGACTTCTGGACAGAGAGATCTCTCAGAAGAAGAGGGAAGTCACTAGAGGATGCAGAGAGGAAATAGGAGGAGCAGAAGGAGAGGTGAAAAGTCCTGAGGCAAAATGTAGATTAATATAAATGAATTAACTAAAGTTATAAGAGCTAGTGGGACAAGTCTAAGCTATAGGTTGAGCTTTCATAATTAATAATAAGTCTCTGTATTGTTTTCTGTGAGCTGGTGTCTCAAAAAAAAATGTGGCTTCAGTCTTGATTGAACGCCTGTCACCCATATCCTTAACTGAACCCTAGTCTTGCTCCCAGGGTTCTGCCCTTCAACCCCTCAGTAAAAAGCTGCTGTGTCCCCTCTACCCCAGAAAGACTGGGAGGTGGCTGTAGCATTCCTCAGGCTCTGCACCACCTAGGTTCCACTCAAGAAGGCATCCATTTCCTTCTGGTGTGTGTTCATCCCTCTGCCCCACCACCCACTGTCCACTTAAACCTAATCAGGATGGGTGTTATCCAAAGCAAAAAATAGCACAAAGAATAAGGACTGTAATCTGTGTCCAAGACAGGAGGGTCAGAAGTCACTGCCAAGAAGGGACAGAGCCTGAGACAGAGTGAAGAAAGAGGATCCAACACAAACAAATATTGTCAAGTGGGCAATACTGCTCTCCACCAGCAGAGTCTTTGGTGGTCTAAAGACCTAAAGCCAGGGCCTGGAGAGGTGGCTAAAGGCATTTTTCAATAAGCCTGATAACCCCCAGAATGTTCAATCCCCAGAATGCACATGGTGGAAGGAAAAAGAAAACCTACTCCTGCAAGTTGTCTTCTGAGCTCCATATATATGACATAGCAGGCACATACATGTGGGTACACACACATACAAACACACACACACACACACACACACAGAGAGAGAGAGAGAGAGAGAGAGAGAGAGAGAGAGAGAGAGAGAGAGAGAGAGCAGACATCTCACTTATCAAAGCAGGAAATTGTCCTGGTCCAGACCTCCATGACACTGCTTCTCTCTGTGCCCATGTGCTCCTTGACATCCCATAAGGACACCCTCATAAAGATCAGTGAAACTCTAGGAGCACAAACCCCAATCCATGTCCCTGTAAGGAAAAGTGTAGGGTGTCCATCTTGCTTTCTGGTTACCAGCTGGGACTGCCCATTAGTTGTCAGGGCTTTTGTCAGCAGCAGCTGAGGCTTTCCCAGATACTCTGCCTCTTGTACTATTTGTACTTTACAAATCTTGTAAAGATTGGTCACTCATACTGGCTTAATAAAATGCTGATTGGCCAGTAGCCAGACAGGAAGTATAGGTGGAGCAACCAGGCTAAGAGAATTCTGGGAAGAGGAAAGGCTCAGTATGCAGCCACCAGCCAGATGCAGAGGAAGCAAGATAAGAATGCCTCACTGAGTAAGGTACCAAGTGACATAACTAAATATAGATAAGAATTATGGGTTAATTTAAGTTGTAAGAGCTAGTTAATAATAAACCTGAGCTAATAGACCAACTAGTTTATAATTAATATAAGCCTCTGTGTGTTTTGTTGGGACGGAATGGCTGAGACCATTCAGTCTACACCTAAACTTCTGTCTACACCTCTCCTTAATAGGAAGCACTTACCAAGGGGGAGGGGTGGCAGTTGCTAAGAACTGTGCAGTGAGCTGTGCTGAGGGGCCACTGTAAAAGGCTCCATAGAAAGGGAAGATGTCCTGCCCACTCTGTCCTGCCCAGACCTGTCCCTCCGCCACACAGTCCGCCCTGTGCAGGTCTCTCCCAGTCTCCATAAGTCTTTCCCAATGCCCTTAATTACCAAAATAAAAGCTTTCTTGAACAAATAGTTGTCACAAGAGTCAATTTTATACTGTTATTGAGCAAAAGTCAATGGAAACCAGATTGAGGAGCCATAAAATTTCAGCCTGTCCACAAGTCCTTTATACTTCAAAGTTATTGACAGTATAATCTAAAATGTATGTCAGGGTTCAGCAGTCAAGAGGACTGGCTATACTTACAGAGGACTCAGCACATGTGTGGTGGCTCAAAACCACCTGTAACTCCAGATCCAGGGGATCTGATGCCATCTTCTGGCCTTGGAGGTCACTGCACACACCTGGTGCATATACACACATGCAGAAAAATATCCAGACATATAAAATAAAAACAAATAAATATTTCAAAAGAAATTAAAATGTATTTCTAAGTAATTGCAATATAATTAATGGATGCTTTTATTTTTTGAGACAGGATCTGGCAAGTGGAAATATTTTTAATGTTTCAGTGTTTTATTTTTTAGAAATATCTTAAGTGCTTTGGAAAATCATCTCTGTCCTCCATGCACTTTCTTCTTATCCTGTCTCAGCCTCCCAAGAGCTGGGATTACCAGCATGTGCTAACATCCCTGCACTGAGGTTACAGTCCCTTCCAGTCAGTAATCCAGAGTAATTGTGGAGGGCACTTGACTTAACTGCCCAGTCTTGTTGCCTATTAGTTAATATCTTCAAACTGTTACTTAAAATATTGTTCTTATACTCACCCTGTGGTGGTTTGAAAGAAAATGGCCTCCAGAGAGAGTGGCACTATTAGGAGGTATGGCTTTGTTGGAAGAAGTGTGTCACAATGGACGTGGGCTTTGAAGGTTCATATATGCTCAAGTCACAGCCATGGAGACAGACACTTCATGTTACCTTCTGATCAAGATGTAGCCAGGGCCATGTTGCTTGCATGCCGCCATGCTCCCCACCATGATGTTTATAAACTGAACTTCTGAAACTGTAAGCAAGCCACCCCAATTAAATATTTTCCTTTATGGGAGTTGCCATAGGTCATGGTGTCTCTTCAGAACAAGAATAACCCTAGCTAAGACACACCCACACGTGTGTCTCCATCTTATATCGTACTCCATCTTAGCGGGAAATGGGAGTCTTCTGGCTTCAACGTTTTTCAAAGACACCGAACAATGAGAGCAAATGTGCTTCATATTTATTCTTACTTTTTTTCCTATTCCCTCAGCCAGGAAACTCTTTCAATAACTTCTTACAGACTGTGGCAAGGAATTACCACAGCCTGTTTGTATGGAACATGCTTTGATTTTTCTCTCCATTGTTTAAGGATATTTTCCTTAAATATAGAGTTCCAGGTTGGAGAAATGCTTCCTGCAAGTCGTCTTCTGGCTGCCACACATATGCTAAGGCAAACACATGCTTCTTACAACAAAAATAAATAAATAATTTAATAAGATATACAATTAAAAGTTTAAAAAATTTTGAACATCAAAGATTGCTTCATCCTCTGGCTTGTGCTATTTCTGAGAAATATTTGTGGTTCTAATTTCTGTCCTTTGGTACACCATGTGTCTTTATCTAGTTGAATTTTTTTTTTTAGAATTTCTTTTTCTAACTTGTTTTCAACAAGTTAGATATGCTTTGATGTGATTTTTTAAAAATCCTCCTTGCTGTTCACTGGCTTCTTGAATATCAAGATTATAGTTCTCATCCAATTTGGACAGTGTTTTCCTCTTCAAATGACTGTCAAGCGCCACCCTTCTGGGAGACTCCATCGTGCATATTTCCTGCAGCTTGTTGTTCTTTTTCCTCGGGACAATGTTCTTTCCTTTCATTCCTTCTCTTCATGTACCACCCCGGGGAGTTGTACTGCTGGGCCCTCAACCTCGCTGACTTTGTCATTGGTATTGTTATGCTGTGGAACTAATCTGAAGTTAAGCTTTCCAGTAAATTTCTGGTCCAGCTTTCTGCTTCAGCTTCAACATCCCTTTCAGTTCCTTTTGTGCCTCCATTTACCATCTGATTATCTCCACACTTTCCTCGGAATTTTAGAACATATTCTGATACCCTTTTAAAGTCCTTCCCTGCTAACTCAGTTGTCTCTCTAAAGTCTGGGTCTATCTACTCTGTTCCATGTCTCACCATGTTCTTCTGTGAGATACAGGATGTACTGACTTGGCGATGTACTAACCGTGGACCTAGAGTTCCTTTTCTATTTTGTCCACACAATCTTAGGGTCAAACCCAGGGCCTCAGGCATGCCCAGGCAATTGCTGTACCACTGAGCTCCACCACAGCCCAGAATTCCATTTCTAGTTTGTTTCTGGTTTGAGTGAGGTACAAAAGATACTCTCTCTGAGAGTTAGATACAAGAGGGAGGAGGAAGCCATTCTGCATTCTTCCAAATACTGAACAAATGCAAGCTGATGTGTTGATTTAGAGAGCTTTTTTAGTGTAATTCAAGACCACATTTCATTGCTCTCAGTTAAGTTCATTCTAGTTTGACTGTTTTTGCAGTGCTGGGATCATTCCAGAACCTCATATATGTCAGTTTTCAAGTTACTGAAATGAAGTTTATTTAAAGTATGCCTGACTTAATCAACTGTCAGTCTCTCCAAAGATTTTAATTTCTTATTTTTAATGATGTGTATATGAGTGTTTGTGTATACCCACATGAGTGCAATGACCTCAGGGGCCAGAAGAGGGAACCAGATCTCTAGATCTGGAGTAACAGGCTGTTGTGAAGTGCCCCATATGGGTGCTAGGAACTGAACTGGGGTCTGTCAGAAGAGCGGTACACACCCTTAGCCATTTGGCTTACTATCTATCCAGCCCCAGCTGAAAGTATTTAAAAGAGGATTTGGCACTTGGGAAGCAGGACATCTGTGAGTTCAGGGCCAGCCAGGGATACATAGTGAGATACTGTTTCAAAAACAAACAAACAAACAAAAACAAAAAAGAAAAGAGAAAGAGAAAGAAAGGGAGGGAGGGAGGGAGGGAGGAAGGGAGGAAGGGAGGAAGGGAAAGGAAAGGAAAAGAAAGGAAAAGGAAAAAGAAAAAGAAAACTCAGACCTTTCCTGAGCTCAGACTACAAAGTGCAGGTGCATTTGAAATTCCTTCTCACGCCTCCTTCTGCAGCACGAACATGACCTATTCACCCTCCAGGCTTCAAGTTTAATGAACTTCTCAAGTTTACATAAGAGCCCTTTCTCGTTTTATATGAACTTCTATGTTTGAACCCTGACTGGCCTGGAAGTGACCCTGGTTGTTGTAAATGCCAGGTTACTAAGTGTCTGGATTTTGTTTTCTTCCTTTAAGGCATATTTAAGTTAGTTCCAGCAGGCAGTTAAATTACTGGTGAAACAGTTTCAACCTTTTGAGGTTTAGGATTTTTGTTTTTTGTTTTTCAAGACAGGGCTTCTTTGTGTAATACTGGCTGTCCTAGAACTTGTTCTGTAGACCAGGCTGGCCTTGAACTTGCAGAGATCTACCTGCCTCTGACTCAAGAACTGGGATTAAAGTTTTTTGTTTTTTTTTTTAAGGTGAATCAGAAAGAGCCGGATAGGATCAATTTAGTCTTACTACTAATACATGACCCTTGTATCATCTCGACTGAGCAATGAGTGTATTCAAAGAGGCCTCGCTCTTCTGTCCCTGTCATAGCTCAAACATCACCAGTCTGTGTGAGCTCCACTCTCATGCTCGTCTTTCAGAGGGGAATCCTCCTCAGCTGCCTTTGTCCAGTGAAGAGAGTTCTATTCCATGCATGAACAACAATTGCAGAGTGCACAGCCCCTGAGTGGATTCTCAGAGCTCTGTTTCCTATGTAATTTCCTGTTCCCCTACACTCTCTGGGAAACCCAGTGCCCTAGGTGCCCCCGCCCAGTCAGAAATACTACCGACATAGTTGGGAAGGGGACTCCAGGCAGCCATGACAACATAGATGAGACACATGGTCCTTCCTGTGAGGGTCCAGTACCGCCTGCTGTCTTGGGACAGAAAAAAATGTCTTCTCCTGCCTTTTGTCCCGTCTAAAGAAGTAAGATGATTCTGGTTCGAGATATTCCGTGATAGACAATGTGGAAGTCCATCTTTCTGATTTGAAAATACAAAATCGGGGCTGGAGAAATGGCTCAGCGGTTAAGAGCACTGACTGCTCTTCCAGAGGACCCGAGTTCAATTCCCAGCACCTACATGGCAGCTCACAACTGTCTGAAAATCCAGTTCCAAGGGATCTGACACCTTCACACCAATGCACATAAAATAAAGATAAATAAATCATAAAAAAAAGAAAAGAAAAAGAAAATACAAAATCAGCACAGGGCTGGAGATGGCATTCTGTTGGTTGAGAGCTTGCTTAGTAAGCAGGAACCCTGGGCTTGATCCCTAGCAGCACAGAAACTGATCGCAGTGCACAAGCCTGTGACCCCCAGACTTTGAAGACAGAAACAGGAAGCTCAGAAGCTCTCGGTCAGCCTAGCTATACCGTGAATTCAAGGTCAGCCTGGGATAAATGCGACCCGGCCTCTAAATCAATCAATCAGTACGTTAAACACTGATGGGTAAGACACATTGGAGAGGAAGAACAGAAGGTGCAAAGGGGGAACTGTGGTTCTGAGCACACATGGTCTTTGGCAGGACGATCCCCTTTTCCCTGCACCAGAAGGAACAAAGAGGGATTGAGCATTCTACACAGACTGCCAGCAGACCTTGAGCTGATGTATGTTCCGTTTTAGAGGTTCAAAAAGCAACTTACCATCCACTCTAACCCCCCAGCACAAAACTGAAGGGATTTGTCTGAAGTCTTGGCCACACTGCTTGACAAAGGCTGCACCTCTCTGTCTTGCCCCTCCAGGTTTTCCTCCTAACCCAAAGCCGATTCTGGGAGGCCCTGTCCACTCTCTTCAGTTCCCTACTGCTTCCAGCCTCAAAAGAGGGAGGGCTTGATTAGGCTCTAAGGTGATGGGCAGTATGGGGTTGTGAGGAGGGTGGGGAGGAATGGACTAGAGTGGGGCTCAGCGGCAGAGTGGGCACTCCGTATGCTCTGGCTTCATCAGTAGCACACACACAACAGAGGGCACAGCCCAATCTGAGCCCAAGCTGAGTTCCAAGCTGTGCGCATCTTTGCAAGCACATTCGAGATGAACAGTAAAGGGTTATATCTCAGAGTGTGGAGATGAGGGACCAGATTGTGGAAGACTTTGAGTGCCAGAAGCGGGAATTAAGACCGGCTTCTGCTTTCATTTATTCATTAATTCATTTCTAAAAATGTGCTGAAGGCTGAGAATATGTAGACTCTGAGCTCAAAACTGCAGACGCTGGGAGCCGCAAGAATCTCTCGTCAAGAGAATGAAAGGACGGAAGAGGCAAATATCTGTAAACGAGCTGTGGGGTGTGACATCCCCTGAGACACAAAAAATTCGCCTTTGGTTCCTGTCCACGAGAGAATGTGCCTGAACGACAGGTGGGTGCTAGCATTTTTCTCCCAGCGTGGGCTCACACACCCGGCTTGTATGTTTATCTGCTGAAAGGTGGAGTAGAAAACCCCATACAGCCGGGCGGTGGTGGCGCACACCTTTAATCCCAGCACCCAGGAGGCAGAGGCAGGAGGATCTCTATGAGTCTGAGGCCATTCTGGTCTACAGAGCAAGTTGCAGGTCAGGCTCCAAAGCTAGAGAAACCCTGTCTCAAAAAACCAAAAAAGGAAGAAAGGAAGGGAGGGAAGGAGAGAGAGAGAGAGAGAGAGGAAGGGAGGGAGGAAAAGAGAGAGAAAGAAAGAAAGAGAGAGAGAAAGGGAGGGAGAGAGGGAGGGAGGGAGGAAAAGAGAGAGAAAGAAAGAAAGAGAGAGAAAGGGAGGGAGAGAGGGAGGGAGGGAGGAAAAGAGAGAGAAAGAAAGAAAGAGAGAGAGAAAGGGAGGGAGGAAAAGAGAGAGAGAAAGAGAGAGAGAGAAAGAAAGAGAAAGAAAGAAAGAAAGAAAGAAAGAAAGAAAGAAAGCTAGCTCTCATGTAGCATCATGGAGCTTGGCTCCCATCTCTGGGCCTTGGGCAAGTCACTCAACCTCCATAAGCCTTTGTCTTCTCCTAAGGAACAAAGAACCAACTAGCTTCTCTTTGAGCTGAGAAGTCCCCCGAAACCTTAGTTGAAATATATGTTGGTTTAGCTAGAAATATTTATTCAGTATCTGGCCAGTGGCTGAGATACAAAGAAAACCAAGATGGCTCCCAGGCTCAGGGGACCCCATCATGGGATAATGGGACAAACATGGCTGAGGTAAGTGGGCAGAAGGAGTTCAAGCACATGGTCCCATGTCACTAAGAAGCATCATGCAGTTGTACCAGCAGCTGGCTGGGCATCTGCCAATGGCTTCACTGAATACTATGAGGATTCCATGAGTCACAAGACCTTTGGGCACAGAACATCATCCATCAGAAGGCGAAGTCTGTGCATTTTCCCAATGCCTGGTGGACCGCCCATTCCTGAGAAGGACGCAAAAGTAGAATGACCGCAAACATGGTCCCAAGTGCTGGTCTGACAAATGGAGACTAGCTCCGGGGAAAGTTACATTCATGAGTTTGGACGGATATAACAAAACGCTGCAGACAGAGGGGCCTCCACATCAGGCCTTTATTTCCCACAATTCTGGAAGTGGGCAGCCCAAGGTAAAGTGTCAACAGGGCTGGTTTCTGCTCTCCTCACCTTGCCTGTCCCCAGACTCCCATGTTGAAATTCTAAAGATCAGGATGGCAGCACACGCCTGTTATCTCAACTCTTGGTGATAGAGAAAGAAGAATCAAGAATTCAAGATGAGCCTAGAGTATGTAGCGAGTTAAAGGACAGCCTAGGCTACTTGAGACCAAGTCTCAAAAGAAGAAGAGAAGGAGGGAGAGGAGGGGGAAAGAAGGAAAATTGATTCATTCATTCCTCATTCATTCATTCGAACCTTCACTGTGAAGGCATTTATTTGCATTTGGGGCCCACAGGAGATGACAAAGCCATGAAGGTAGAACCATCACGAATTGGATTAGTTTCCTTTATAAAAGAAACCCCAGGGAGGAGCATTTTTAGCCCTTCTGCCATCTGGGAACACAGTGAGAAGATGCCGTCTGCGAACCAGAAAGTGCATCTGATCCTCCCTGAGCATCAGCAGTCAGCACCTTGATCTTGGACTTTTAAGCCTCCAAGTTTGAGAAATAAATGTCTGTAGTTTGTAACCATCTAGTTTACGACCATCTAACTTAAAAAAAAAAAATTTTAGACAGCGTCTCTTGCAGCCCACACTGGCCTCAAACTTGCTATATAACCTAGGATGACCTTGAACCCCTGATCCTCCTGCCTGTATCTTCCAAGGGCTGAGATTGCTGGCAAGCACTCCCACACCTGCTTGGGATAAGCACTCTAGCAACTGAGCTCCAACCCTGCCTGAAATACTGTTCCACCATCTCTCCTAAGACAGCTGTCTTCCTCTGTGCACACACTTGGTGTTCTCTGTGCATACATATCCCCAGTGTCTCTGGATGTTCTGATCTTTTCTTCTGAGGTCCCCAGTCACACTGGATTAGCGCTCACCCTAAAAGTCTGTATAGTTTAATCACCTCTTCAAACTCCCTATTTTCATCCACAGTCATATGCAGTTGTACTATGAGGCCAGGATCTGAACTCAGGAATTTGGGGTTAACTCCATCAGTCCATAGCAAAATTTAGGCTTGGTTTTCTGCTGCTTGGAACCATGGGGGACAAAGATGAGGGGCAAGGTCAGCTCCCTTCTGAAGAAAAGAACCTTGCCTATGTGCCCAGGCTCACAGGGAACAGGAAGAGGGAGCCGGCAGCTTCCAGGACTCTGTTGCTCAGATTGTGCGAAGATGGCTCGTTTCCAAAATTAGCGAGCCCCACACTTCCGTGTTGCTCTAAATAGTGCCTGTAAATGCCGTTGTCAGCTTTCTGGAGACTTCACTTTTGGTAGACTTAACCCATTGCTGAGCATCAGTGCAGCTCTGAGGACAATAACCTGTATGAGCTCTCTCTCTCTCTCTCTCTCTCTCTCTCTCTCCTCTCGGCAGTCAGGGCCCCTCCACGCCACCCCGGGCTTTGCGGGCGGAATACTCTTTCCTCCTTTCATTTTCAACGCTAGCCATTTACTCTCAAGAAGAGCAAGGTGGGGGGCTGGCAGGGCAAGCAAGAAATTATTTCAAAGGAAACCCGTTGCCATAGGAACCAGTTGTCAAATGCTTTTCTGTGCGGGAGGTGTCAAGAATGGGACTGCGGGATTTGCTAAACATGGCTTTGTCTTCAGTTGGTGACATGAACAGTGATTGGGAGTGGGGGAGGGGAGGAAGGCTCTCATCTGCTGGACATTCACACACTCCCCCACCCCCACCCCGAGAATGAGCTGGGGGCTTCTAACTGCAGTGCTCAGGGGATTGGGGGGGTGTGTGAACCACAGAGCACACAGAATCAAAGGACAGAGAGAAACCTCCTAGCTAAATCAGAAAATGTCCCCAAGGCCCACCTCTGTTCTTAGCCCCACGCAAGGCTCTGTTGCTAAGCTGAAATCAGACAAGGTCTATAGCTTTGGAGGGCCAGCAAGCTGAGTGGGGAAGCGGGGCCAGTCCTCAGGAAATGAAAGACCGAGGCAGCTTGCAGTGTTGGCTGGGCTCCACGAAAAGGAATCTCTTTGGCGTGTGCCTGTGCCCTACATGGACAGGCTCTGAGACCCCAGGCATTCATCATGACTTTACCTGGGGTCAGGTTAGGACGACAGATGTGGGGACCCATCCTTCACATATCCCTTTGAGAAAGGACTGGACTGGTCCAGGGTTGATAATCAAAATATATAAGGGACTCAAAGAATGAAAAAAAAAATCACAAGAAAAATTTAACCTGATTTGAAAGTGGGAAAAATGTGAGAACAGACATAAACCACAGAACCCTTGCCCATAACCACCTGTAACTCCAGCCCTCGGGAATCTGATGCCCTCTTCAAACTCCAGAAGCACCAGCACTCACTTGTATACATAGTTAAAAATAAAAATAAATCTAAAAGAAACCTCAGTGAACTATCGGCTTATAACTATTAGGGTGGCTATCATCCAAAAGATAGTCAGGGTAAGAACATGGAGAAAACCCATGATTTATTACAACGGGATACTGTGGGTGGGAATGTAGACTTCTATAGTCGTCCTGGTGAACAGACTGGAGGGTCCTCAAAACACTGACAACAGAACTACCATGCTGGGGACACGGCTTACTGGTGGAGAACTTGCCTAGCATGCACAAGGCCTGGGTTCCACCCCTAATATCAAGATAAATAAGCACAGAATCCATCCAGCAGCCCCACTGCTGAGCAATGCTGAGCAGTTGGACTGAACAGTAATCTGTCTGTCTGCTTCCTCTACCAAGACAATGTGACCAGCCACCTCAACCTCAGCTGCCATGATGGACTGTGTCCCCTAGAACTGTGAGCCAAAGCAGGCTCTTGTCAGAAACTTTGTCCCAGTAGAAGTAAGCAATGTCCTGGCCTCAAGTCCTTTGTGAACGGCTTCCATGGAGCAAGGGCCACCCTCCCTGGCCTGAGGCCCCTAAGGGTCGAATATCACCACGGTCTAAATAGTTTCCCTGCATCAGAAACTCGTCCATCCTGCACCCACAACCTCCCTTCTCCCTCTTCGACCTCCAGATCCAGGCTTTCAGCTGGCGGTCCTGGGCTGACCGCACAGAACAACAGGGCAGACATAACTTGCCCGTGTGTGTCCTCTGTGTTCCCAGGTGGTGGAGAAGGACCCCACGTAGACCAGGTGTGCCTCACTCAGGGATAGGGGACCGTGTGAGTGACCGTGACTGAGTGAGCGGATGAGTGACTGAGCGAGCAAGAGCTAGTGAGTGAGTGACTGTGAGTGAGAGAGAGCGAGTGAGCAGTGAGCAAGTAAGTAGTGAGTGAGTGTGTGAATGTGAGTGAGTAGTGAGTGAGTGAGCAAGCGAGCTGAGGACCAAACTGTTGAAGCTCTGGCATGAACAGTACTGCAGCAAGAGACCCCCAGATATCTAGAGAAACCCTAGCAGTCCCTCAGCAAATGCTCTCCTCAGATCCTTTGTACTTCTAAGGCAGCTTGATAGACATGGTTACACACACACACACACACATACACACACACACACACACACACATGGGAAAAGGGAGGTGAACTTATTAAATAAACATGAAGTTTTGTCCTACAGAGTAAAAGCTTAATGGACCCAATTTTTCATTTCAGCTGATTTTTGCATGGTTGAGGGGGTGCTTAGAGATAGCATCTGAGGGGGCAGAAGGAAGGTTCTGGACTTCTCAGCAACATCCAACACCATTGTTTATCCAAGGCCACCAAGAGCTGGAAATGCAGCATCCTTCTTTTGAGATGTTCCCATGGAAACCATGTGTGTGCTATGCATACAGAAGGGCAGCTTCTAGCACCATCCGCCAGCCGTGGCTCCTGAGACAATGTGGTACCCAAAGTAGAAGCCTGCAAATAAGGAAAGGGCAGGGGCACAAAACATCTGCTGCCTCACAGCCAGAAAATGCACCTTCCTTCTCCCTGCACTCCATTAGCCTGACACATCCCCTCCCTGGGAAATGCGCCAGTCCCCCCGTCACCCTGAGCATAGATTTCGCTGGCCTCGTGATGGGTGAGATAGACATCTACCTAGGAAGGTTACAATGTTAATTTCACCCTGTCATGTCACAGGAAGAAATGAGACAGGGCTGAGGGCGCAGAAGGGATTTTCCATGGGGGTGACATATTTAATGCATTTTGCAGTGTGGACACATGGTAAGCAGGCTTAGGTCAGGCAGAACACATGCTGCTGCTGCTGCTGCTTTTGTGGCCAGGGAGACAATGGATATCACTGTCGTTGCCCACCCATTGTCTGCAGGTAGGATCTGAAGGCAGGAGCAGTGTAGTTGCCACCTGTGCTCCCACAGGTAGCCCTACAGCCACCTCTGTAGCCCCTATCTGTCAGTAATGTGGGAGCTCTCTGAGCTGTTTCCTTATCTAGTGAATGAAGATCATAAAATCTGCTGCATAAGGGGCTTTCCTTCTGTATGCTGTGAAAATGTTTTTATTACCATTGGTTAATAAAGAAGCTACTTTGGCCTATGGCAGGGCAGAATATAGCAAGGTGGAAAATCCAAGCAGAGATAGAGGAGGAAAGAAGGTGGAGTCGGAGAGATGTCATGGAGCCATGCAAGAAATGAGATGTAACAAACCACAAGCCTCAGGTAAAATATAGAATAACAGAAATGGGTTAATTTAAGATGTAAGAGTTAGTATATAAGATGTCTGAGTTAACAGGCCAGACAGTGTTGTAATTAATGTAGTTTCTGTGTGATTATTCAGGTCTGGGTGGCAGGGAAACCAAAGCAGAGTCTCAGTTTACAAATGGTACCCAACGTGGGGTAAGAATATCCACATAAAGCTTAAGAAAGCTTGAAAAAAAAAACAGGCTTCTAGACCCACAAAAAACAGAGTCAACTGGAGCTTCTTGGTAGCCACATACTTTCAGGTTAGCTTGTTTACTGGTGGCAAATAGAGGTGTGGCTCCTTTAAGAGAAGGCTTCCTGACTCAGCATCAGCAGCAAAAACTGCACAGCTTCTTTAAGAGACAGCTTCCTGGTTCATGCTGGCAGCACAAATGGCTCTGGCTCTTTTGGGAGGTCCTCTTGTGGAGCACGTGAATAGGTTTGTGGGCAGTGTGCTGCAAGTTACTTGGTGGCAGCCTGGGTCTACTGCTTCAGAGAGCTGGGGTGGTAAACATGGCTCCCAGAGCAGTCAGTAAACGGACCTCTGCCATGTTGGAAAGTCAAGCAGGGTTGGATCAACAGCCAAAGCAGCTGATCTTAGCCATGCCTGCTTAACAGTTTAAAGCAGTAATCAAAAAAGAATTTCAGATATGCAATAAAGGCAGATTCAGACAGAAATAAACCTCAGAATGGGCTACAGTCTCTTTTAAAAAAGTGTATATAGGCTTAAGAAAAAATGGGTATAGGCAGTTATAGAAAGAAACAGTTTTTTTTTAAAATATTTATTTATTATGCATACAATATCCTGTCTGTGTGTATGTCTGCAGGCCAGAAGAGGGCACCAGACCCCATTACAGATGGTTGTGAGCCACCATGTGGTTGCTGGGAATTGAACTCAGGACCTTTGGAAGAGCAGGCAATGCTCTTAACCACTGAGCCATCTCTCCAGCCCAGAAAGAAACAGTTTTAAAAAATCAAACCAAGTCTTTAAAGAGAAAGTACAAGTAATATAAATGAGTGCAGACAGTCATAGGTTAAAGAGAAAAAGGGATGCGACATAGAAATGAATACTTTATATTGGTATGGATTTTGGTTTATTGATATAAATTTAAGTTCAATTTTCCTATATGTATATTTATACTCTTATTTGGGGTATTATGTTTATATAGCTCATTTAAAGATGTATAATTAAAAATTACAGATTCATAGATAGTCATTTATAAAAGTCAAACTTGTAGTCATGTTGGTTGGGTTTTCTAGATATACGGAGATATATTTGAATTAGATAGATAATCTTCAACACTTCAAAGACCTATAAAATATAGCATTTGAGGGGGCTGGAGAGATGGCTCAGTGGTTGAGAGCATTGCCTGCTCTTCCAAAGGTCCTGAGTTCAATTCCCAGCAACCACATGGTGGCTCACATGAATGGAATGAGGTCTGGTGCCCTCTTCTGGCCTGCAGACATACACACAGACAGAATATTGTATACATAATAAGTAAATAAATATAAAAAAAATATATAGCATTTGAAAAGGTTTTAAAAACTTAGACTTTTCTTAACAATGAGACATGTCTGCTTCTGGCATCATCAATTACTTCAGAGAGGTTGATGAGCATCATAGAAATTCATTATAGAATTTGCCTTCAATGTGACAAGGCTAGCCATTTGAGAAAGAACCTGCTCTTGTCTGGGCCGCTTGATGGTATGCTATAAACGGGACATGCAGAACCCACAGAAAAATGACTGCGAAACTTGCCTGAAGAAGGTGAAATAGTCCTTCAGGGTTCCTGCTTCATAAAAGAGTTTGCCAGACATTCTACAGGACACAGAAGAAAGTGACTGATAAACTGCCAGAATAGGTAAAACAGACTTTCAAATTTCTTGCTTTATCAAAAAGTCTGTCAGATATTATGGGCCTGTAGGCTGAAGATGAATACCCCGATGTTACAGAAGAACTTTGGTTGACAGTCCAGGCAGCAAGATGTCTCTGTCAATTCTAGAGTTTTGGGAGTTGCTTACAATGCACTTCCTATTCACTTGGGTAATATTATATCCTTCTGGTCTTTGATGGAGCTGAAGACTTGATAGGTGTAATTATAGCTTTCCTTAGTTATGACAAAAGATAAATTAGATATGAAACTTTAGACTCATAAAAATATTATAACTGTAATTCTTGCTTGATACCTGTTCTGTTATATATAATTTTACTATGTTAAAGTTAAAACCTTCCTTTTTATTTAGACAGAAAATTCCCCTCTGTATTTGTGAATATGTTTTATTACCATTGGTTAATCAAGAAGCTACTTGGGCCTATGGCAGGGCAGAATAGAGCAGGCAGGAAATTCAAGCAGAGACAGGGGAGGAAAGAAGGTGGAGTCAGAGAGACGCCATGTAGCCACCCAGAAGCAAGAGGTAACAAACTATGAGCCTCATAGTAAAATATAAAATAATAGAAATGGGTTAATTTAAAATGCAAGAGTTAGTTAAATAAGAAGCCTGAGCTAATAGGCTAAACAGTGTTGTAGTTAATATAGTTTCTGTATGATTATTCAAGTCTGAGAGGCCAGGAAACCAAAGTAGAGTCTCAATTTACACTTTCCTTTTTCTTTTTCTTTTTTTTTTTTTTGTTTTTCGAGACAGGGTTTCTCTGTGACTTTGGAGCCTGTCCTGGAACTAGCTCTGTAGACCAGGCTGGTCTCGAACTCACAGAGATCCGCCTGCCTCTGCCTCCCAAGTGCTGGGATTAAAGGCATGCGTCATCACCGCCCGGCTTCAATTTACACTTTCCATTCAAAGGAGAGATGATACATGGACAGTCTCTATCAAGGGGCTAGGATAAATTCCCAGCCAATTGCAGGCTTCCTTCCTTTCCATTCACATACTGACTTCCTGCCAGTAGGGAAACTCAATGTTTGTTTTCACTTTGGCCTATCTCTCATTGCACTCCTCTTCCCCCCCCCCCCCCCCCGGGGCCCCATCTCTGCCCCTGTAGAAGGAACATGCTTAGGGACAAATTAAAATCTACTGAAAGGAGACAGGGACTAAGATTAAGTATTCCACATTACCAGGGCCACACGGCCTCTGGTCTTCCATACCTTAGCATGTCTCCTGTGGCATGCCAGCGTGTTATGCCTGTGCCTCCAGAAGCCACAGTCAGGCCAGCTCTCGAACTCCACTTGGCCTCCAGACCAACATGTTCAATATAAACTGGAACAGTCTCTGCGGCAGCCCCCAGTTCTGAGAAAACCATCTCACTTAGTCACATCTAGTGCAGTGCCCCTGGTCCAGTGAGCTCTGATGGAGATGGTGTTAATGCTAGATCCTTCTTCAGCAAGACGGATTCTCAGAGAAGACCATGGACCATAAGCACCCAAGCTGCCTTCTCTCTTAGTTTCCTATTCCACCTTGATGGACTTGTTCCAAAATCTTTGGAGAGAATACTCAGCATCCAAAATTTCAAACCTTCCCTTGTCCTGGAGGAGACAGCTGCAAGTTCCTGGAAGAGTGAGAGTCCCACCTGAGCTGTGAAATGCCCACATCATCCGTATGTGAATGAAGGCTGGCTGAGCCTCGTTCAGGGCCTTCTGCCAGTCATGTGGTCTGATGCCAAAATTCAAACCAGAGTGTCTAGATTGTGGCATACGGGAGACCCAAGGTTTTCACTTTCCTCAAGCTACATACCTTTCAACATTCTAAGAGCCCATTTTGCTCTGAACTTAGCTCTTCATGATCCAACCACCTTTCAGTGGCACCATCACTGGGGGGCTCAGCATGAGCTGTTTGGGGGACACCTTATACAGAGCTGCGATAGATATGGCAACCCTGAGACAAGGTCCTACCGTCCAAATGTAACCTAGAAGGCATGAAGGACTCCTGCAAGACAGACTCAGAAGAGCCAATGGTGTAAGTCAGTCCCCAGAAGTCAGAGGATGAGAGGAAATGGGTATCTCAGCTTCAGCGGGGAGTAAATCCACCCTTCCCCCGCCTTTGTGTTCTATTCTGGTCCCTCAGCTTAGTGGACCTGCCACAGGTGACTTGAATCGCTAGGGTCTGCTGATTCAAATGCTCCACAGATGCTTCCAGAAATAGCGTCCGACCAGCTACCTGGATGCCTTATAACCCAGTCAGATCTGTACATAAAATGAACCATCATGGGGGCTGGAGAGATGGCTCAGTGGTTAAGAGCATTGCCTGCTCTTCCAAAGGTCCTGAGTTCAATTCCCGGCAACCACATGGTGGCTCACAACCATCTGTAATGAGGCCTGGTGCCCTCTTCCGGCCTGCAGACATACACACAGACAGAATATTGTATACATAATAAATAAATAAATATTAAAAAAAGAGTTTAAAAAAATGAACCATCACCACACATGTCATTTTTGTCACCTGTGATTCCTTTCATTCGTCCTGTTCCTTATCCCTTCCAGGAGCCCCTGCCTTCTCTTTCTGTGCAGCATCTGGCCACCTCCTATTCCCTTTCCTGAGACATGTGGATCTCTGCTGTTATCACCTTTCACATGTATTATTGCAGTATCCGTCCAGGCAGTCTCCTCCCTGCTTCTACCTCTGCTCAGTGTTTATTCCCATTCCCGTAGTCAAGAAAGCCTTTCACACCCCCATCCAGTTCCACACTCCTCTGGTCTGGGGCTCCCGCATCACCCAGACACCCAGGAATTGCTGTCAGAGTCTCTGGGATCGCTCTTCCTCCCCATCGCCACTCTCTTCCTGATGCTCCTTGGGGCCTGTGATGGTTGGTCTTGTTTGACAACTTGACTGGATTAAGAAATATCCACAACTGGGGGCTGGAGAGATGGCTCAGTGGTTAAGAGCATTGCCTGCTCTTCCAAAGGTCCTGAGTTCAATTCCCGGCAACCACATGATGGCTCACAACCATCTGTAATGAGGTCTGGTGCCCTCTTCTGGCCTGCAGACATACACAAGACAGAATATTGTATATAAAATAAATAAATAAATAAATATTTAAAAAAAAAAAAGAAATATCCACAACTATGGTCAGTTGCCTCTGTGTGTCTACCGGGGTGTTTCCAGAGAGAACCGACACGTGGCACAGTGATTGGAAGAAAAGCCCCCACCCAGTTGTGAGTGGCATCCTTCAGCACGCTGACATCCTGAAGGATGGGGGCAGGCAGTGTCCACATCGAGCCTTCCAGCCCTGTCTTCTGAGTGAGCACAGGAATGACTGCTGGAGAAACACTGGCCTCCTGCTCCTTCAGCATTTCATCACGGAGTCATAGCACCAGCTCCCTAGAGAGCTTCCAGGCCTTCAGCATAGGACTGGAACTGCTGCTGACATAAACCAACCCAGTAAGCCACCTTTTCTGTCATATGCAGATACTCTGTTGGTTCTGAAGGACCCTGACAAGTTCAGCACCTTTGTATTGGCTGTTCCTGCTCTGTCTCTTCCCCAAGGACCATATCTCATGCTCGAATGCAGCCTCTTAGACGGCTCTCGCCATCCTAACTCGCAAAGGTAAGTCCCAGCATTTCACCCCAGCAGGAACCAGGGATGTCCCTTGTGCCAGCAGGACGCTGTAACTGCCATGCTCCAGAGACAGGGTCACTCCTCCAAATCTGTGTCATGTGAGACTCCCCACCAGGGGACTATATATATTAGTTCCCTTTCTTGTTGCTGTGGCACAAACTCTAAAAGGGGGATATTTTGGTTTACTATGTCAAGATTTACTTTAGTGATTTTTATAGATTTATTTTTAATCGTGTATGTGTGCACATAAGTGGAGGTGTCCACCAAGGTCAGAGGTGTCAGATCGCTCTGGAGCTGGAGCTGCAGGCAGCTAGGAGCTGCCAAGAGTGGGTGCTGGGAACACTTGAGTCCTCTGCCAGAGCTGGACATGGTCACGGCCACCGAGTCATTTCTCCAGCACCTTGGCTCAAAAATTAGAGACACACTGTAGGAAAGGTATGATAGCAAGAGCTTGAGGCAACCGGTCACATCTTGTCACCATCAGAAAGCATGACAGGAAGTGAGCCCCAGCTATTACAACCTGCAGCTCCTCACCGGTGCCCCACTTCCTGCAGTGAGGTTCCGCAACCTTCCAAAGCCAGCCCAGGGCGAAGTATCCAAGCACACGAGCCTATGGAGAATACTGCACATATAGAACAAACAGAGACCATGCGGCAAGGGATATTTTTAAGTGGTTTGTTATAAAGTACTTCCAGGAAAACTAGTCAGAAAGCAAAGGTCAGGTCCTAGGAAGGCAAGCAGAGCAAGTGAAGGCCCGCAGGTCCCTCCAGCTCAGCCACGTGAACACCAAGGCATGAGGCCTGCCAAGATGGGCATGCTCGGCACTTGTTTGTGAGTGGCTGGGTGGGAGAATAGCAGCCTCAAGGGTGAGAGTCCTGCAAAGGGAATGGCGTATGTGGCTGGAGCACATGTGAAGGGCACTCTCCTGAGGGGGTTCTTTATTATCTGATGGCAGCTGGACAGCACACAGAGGGCACCAAGGACCCAAGCAAGTTGTCAAACCATCGAAAGTTAAAGTCTGCTTTATTCACTGGCTCAGCGACGGACAACCACACCCAGCCCGCAAGGGAGGCCAGGCCTTCCATAACTGCAAGGAAGCTTCCCCTTTCCAGAGTCCCACCAGGAAAGACTGGGGAGATCCCAGACTCCAGCTCCACCTGAGACCAAGCTCCTAGACACAGTGGAGCCCCGCTTCTATTTCCTGATTGTAGGGACTTAGACATGTTAATGGCCTTCATGATACAGCCAGGTATGGCGGCCCGAGCCTGTAATACCAGCATGCAGGAGGCTGCGGCAGGAGACTAGAGAGTTTAAGGAGAACCTGGGCCCTACAGCAAGATCTTGTCTCAAAAGAAAATAAAAATGAGGAAGGGAGGACAAAATGGTGAGCAGGTGAGGGCGGCTGCCACCAAGGCTCATCACCTGGGTTTGGGCCCCAGAACCCACATGGCAGAAGGAGGGAACTAGCTCCCAAAAGTTATCCTCTGGTCCCCATGAGCGCTCACAACCCCCACCCCTATACAAGATAAATAAACAAGTAAATAAATGTTTACTAAATTTTTAAAAGGTGGTGACAGTGCTTACCAGCTTCACCGGTGTTCAGTGAATAGGAAAATTCTGCCACCACAAGACCCTTAGGGCTGAGTTGTGAGTGGCCGGAGTCCCGTCTTACTCTGCCGCCTCAGGGTTTGTAAGTTGGAACAATTTATCTCTGCGCTTTTGTTCAAGTATAATAGTAAACAGTGCCTACCCCGCCCACTGGAAACTGGCCCTTGCCGAGATGACGTGAGGGAGGGCTGGGGAGACACTCACGTTCCACGTGGAAACAGAACGCGTGGAAGATGCTTCCACGTCTAGAAGCTTCTCCTATCTAACCTCGCCTCCGCTTATCTCGAGGAGGAGGGATTAGTGCGTTCATGGGCTTGGAATTGGGGGACTTAATGAATCTTATCTGACTTCTGAGGGACCAGAAGACCCAGCTGTCACCTGGGCTACACATCTTATGAAGAGTGGCAGATGGCAAACGTGTGCAGGAGCAGGTGTGAGACATCGTGTGTCACTAGGGAGCCACAGACGGAAGCCACCGCAGGGACCGTGGCACACCCCTCAGAATGGCTGACATCCAAGAATCTGACGGTCACAAATGAGGGGGGAGCAGCAGGAGCTCCAGGGATGAAGAATGGCCTGAAGAAGCACCGCAGTTCCCTGCAAAGCTAAACCCGGTCTGACCCAGGCCTTGGGGGTTGCCCTCGGATAGGTCTGCTGGAAACCATGTCCACGCAAAAAAGTTGTATACAGATGTTTACAGAGGTGTGTAATCAACGAAAGTGGGAAGCGGATGGATAAACCCCCACAATGTGCAAGTCCCATCATCATAGGACATTCCAGAAAGACAAAATAATGGAACAATAAAGAATGCGTGCTTGGCAGGGCCTTGAGGTGGGGAGGCTGACGTGCCAAGTGCACGGAAGGGGATTTTCAGGGCAGTGGAACAACTCTGTATGACGCTGCAATGGTAACACTGGTCAAGATCCAGAGAACTTGCACAACACTCATGTAAACCACACACTTCAAAGAACAGTGTGTTGATACTGGCCCAGAAATGGAAAACAGGGTACAAGATGTTATTAAAAGGCCAAGAGAGGAGAAGGACATTTGCGCAGATTCCCAATCTCTGAGGAGTCAGGATGATCAGTGGTGCTCAGGAGTTCAAATAGAGCCTTTAGCAACACAGTGAGAGAGAAAAAAAAAATGTCCAGCAAGATAGCTCAGCGGGTAAAGGTGCCGGCCACCACACCCGGGGAAAGGATTCATTCTCTCTCATTGTCACTGTGTATGCGCCTGTTCAGCGTGCACACCATGCCATGGCACACAATGGGAGGTCAGAGGCTGACTTTCCAATGTCAGGTCTCTCCTCCGGCAGGTACTTGGGACTGAGGATCACACTGGTCTGCCTTCCAGGCATTTACGGGGTGGGGGAGGAGCTGGAGTTCTCTGCTTTGCACTCTGGCATCTGGACTCTGGTATGTCACGGGGCAGCTCTCTAGTGAGATCTGGGTTCCAAACGCCTATTTGAGCATCCGCTCGTTGTCTAGCTTGGGAAGTCATCTCTGGGGTCACCTCTCTCCTCTTACAGCTGTTGGCTGGCCTAAGCCATTTAACAGCCCTGCACAGACTCTGTAGACCAGGCTGGCCTTGAACTCAGGGACCCGCCTTCCTCTGCCTCCAAAAGGTGTGAGCCACCACCACCACCTGAGCCCTGCTCAGACTCATCAGGACTTGGAGAGACTTCAGGAAGAGGTGTGACTGACACTGCTCATAGTGTGGCCAGCCACAGCCCCGGTGAGATCCAGAAGCCAGAAGAACAAGATCCAGCTTGTGTCCCATGGCTGCAGATCCAATCCTGGGCCATGGGTCTCACAGGAAGGGCTACTGTTACCTGATCACAGACCTGCTGAACCATTCACGCAAGCATCTTCCCTTGGAGGCCCAGACTCTGAGCTGTACCACGCTTTTCATCCTAGCAGGCCGGGTCCTAAAGGTGAAGCACATTTGAGCTGGCTTGGGTTTGACTGTTTTGAGAGGAGTGGAATGACGCCTTGATAATCAACAGAATGTGTATCAGTTAGGTACTGAGGGTACCGAGGCCCTTCCAGATTCCGTTCAGCTCGTGCATGTGGTCTCAGAAGTGAGAACTGTGCCAGAGGCAGAAACGGCAGCAAGGGAGCCAAATGAACTTCTTTAGTTGAAAGACCCCCAGTGTTGGGGAGACTCTCACTCAAGTCTAGAGATAACACGACCCCCCCCCCAGTAACTCACGAGAGACCATCCTTGCTGTAATCACACGAGGTTTAATGATGAGATGAGACGGGAACCAGTGCTCTGGGGCCGAGACTCATAACCCACGCAGGGGAAGAGTTCTACCCCGAGTGACCTGGAGAAGGGGTTTTTATAGGAAGAAACCACAGCCCAGAGATCCGAAAGGGGCAGGGAGGGTGTCACAGAAAATCACAAGGGGGCAACTCCCTGCCTCTCAAGATCACTCAAGGTCATAATCAGCTAGTTCCTGAAACACAGTATTCCAAAAATATCTAATGATAATCACAAGGGGGAAACTCCCTGTTTCTCAAGATTATTCTCAAGATTACAATCTAACTTTATCTTCAGCTAGTTCCTGAAACACAGTCACTGAACTGGCTAATTCTAGATTTCTGATTCTTCTCTTCCAGCTTAGATTTTCGGCTATTTTCTTCCTGCTGGGGGGAGGGGGGTCTGGATTTATCCAGGTCTTTCATAGTCAAGAAGTAACAGAGGGGGGATAGGAAAAAAGGAAAAAAAACCCTGCTCAATAACAAGAAAAAAATGCAAGAGGACTGGATAGATGGCTTGGTAGTTAAGACCACTTGCTGCTCTTCCAGAGGACCTGGGTTCGATTTCCAGCACCAACATGTCAACTCACAACTGTCTGTAACTCCAGTTGCAGAAAATCTGACATCCTCTCTGGCCTTCAGAGTCAACAGGCCTGGGTGTGGTCTACAGACATACATGCCAGCAAAACATCCATACACATGAAATAAAAAGGATCTTTTTAATTTAAAAAAAAAAAAGACCCTCCACCGAAGAATGGATAAGGAAAATGTGGTACATTTACACAATTGAGTACTACACAGCAGAAAAAAATAACAATTTGCCTGAATTTTGCAGGCAAATGGAGCTAGAAAACACCATTTTGAGTGAGGTAATCTAGACCCAGAAAGACAATTATCACATGTATTCACTCATAAATGGTTTTTAAACATAAAGCAAAGAAAACCAGCCCACAAATCACAATCCCAGAGAACCTAGACAACAATGAGGACCCTAAGAGAGGCATACATGGATCTAATCTACAGGGGAAATAGAAAAAGATAAGATCTCCTGAGTAAATTGGGAGTCTGGGGAACTTGGAGGGGAGAGGCAGGGAGGGGAGCAGAGAAAAATGTAGAGCTCAATAAAAGTCAAAAAAAAAAAAAAGAATAAGGAGAAGATGCAGTAACAAAATTAATCTAGAAAAGGGCATAAAGAATAAAAACATAAAAGCTTTTCAGTGTTCTTAACACAATAAAATGAGATGACTACTAAAATTAGTAAAACAAAAGGGGAGAAGAGGAGGGGAAGAGAAGAGTGAAGAGTGTGGCGCCTGCCGTTCCTGTAATCCACGCTCCTTTGGAGGCTCTACCCAGCAGGTGCCTGATGGTTCCTGGAGCAGTCTCTTTATGGCTTCCCTTCTTTGTGTACTAGGGGCCTCTGCTGGCCGCACTTAGCTTTGCAGGGTGCGAGCTGTGCAGGCTGCCTAGGCTCCCAGACTCCCTGGATTGCAGCCCCTGGGGTGGCTACTGTTCTAGCTGTGGGGTGTCTCCGGTGTGCACAACAGTGGGAGAGCAACCACTGTGCGGAGCTATGCTCAAGCAGACAGAGATCCTCGCAGTGTATAACTCCCCAAGTGCTGATCTCCCTGGGGCGAGAGCAGCTGTACTGTAGAATATTATATTGTACAAGGGTGGCTCCAGAGGTTTACCCACCTGCTAACCTCTGGCTCAGGGTTGTCAGATTCCAGAGTTTTCTCACCTGATGACCAGTTTGCTAAGATCTTTTCTGTGCCTCCTGGCCCCAGGATTTCGGCCTAGCTTCTTTTCAGGGGGTTAACCCACTCTCCTTTTCTTGACCATCTTCCATACTTCCCCCACCATGTCCCTGCTATTCCTTTACTACCCATGATAATTCCCAAAGCACTTTCTTGTTCTCCCTTTGGAATGGAGTCTCATTTTTTATCTCTGTGTATGCACACGTGTGTATGTGCGTGCATGCTCATGTGCGGGTGTGCACATATGTGCTACAGTGCATCGTGGAGGTCAGAGAACAGTTACAGGGGTTGGCTCACACCTTCCACATTGTATGAGACACAATGCCTGCTTGCTGCTGACTAGGCGACCCTCACACTTGCAGGGATTCTCTTGTGGCTGCCTCCCATCTTGCCTTGGGGTTCTGGAATTGCTATGGTGCCCTGCTTTATGTCTGTGCTGGGGATCGAAACTCAAGTCTTCGAGCTTACACACCTCCCCAGCTAGAGCAGCATCTGCTCTTTCTCTGCCTAACTCCTCCCCGTACCTAGGTCCCACAGGGATGGCTTCTGGCACTCTGTGATTCAGAACAAGGCACTTATGAAACTCTTGCTCTAGGGGAGCTGTCAGTGCAGCTCCTTGTGCATGGACAAAGGTCTAACCTGACAGGTGCTTTCTGTGATAAAGCAGTTTACTTCCCCCTCAATGTAAAGCAAAGGCCTTGACCCCAAACATCCCCACCAGCAGGAGGCGCTAACTCCCGTCTGGATGCGGAGCAAGCACATCACACTGCTTCATTCTTCCTGACTGGATCACTGGTGAGTCCGCAGGTTCTTCTGGATGCTCGCTGCAGCAGCAAACAAGTTTTGTCTCATTTCACTGCTGTTTGGACCTTGGCTCAGGATCGTCCTTTCTTTACATTTTAGCCAGTGTGGCTGCTTCCTACCCTGTGCATCCCAGGCTACACGCGTGCCTTGGCTGCTGCTTTGCCTTAAACCGAGGTCTTGATATGGAACAACTGTTGTGACTTTATTTCCAAGTAATCAGCTTTAAGGCTTTCTTCCTGACAACTGGAAAAAGCTTAATTTGATATTATTTGTTGTTTTATATAGTTGTTACTTTAAATAACTCAAAATTATATACTCAACAATAAAAAAATCAAGCAAACATCTCATTCATGTGACTCAATATAAAATTTTCATGTTTATTTACAACTCTTTTTCCAAGAAGTAATTACTGCAGATGCCAATAGGTTTATTCGTAAATTACTCTGACATTTGCATTATTATTATTATTTACTCTTACTGTCATTTTGTTGTGATCATCCTGCATTTTTGTTTTTTTCTTTTTATTTATTTATTTTTTAATATTTACTTATTTATTTAGTATACAATATTCTGTCTGTGTGTATACCTGCAGGCCAGAAGAGGGCACCAGACCCCATTACAGATGGTTGTGAGCCACCATGTGGTTGCTGGGAATTGAACTCAGGACCTTTGGAAGAGCAAGCAATGCTCTTAACCTCTGAGCCATCTCTCCAGCCCCATCCTGCATTTTTGGAATTAAAATTTTCTCTGTTATCTGTTGGCTATTATCTTTAAGAAAAGATTTAGTTTGATTTACGTATATGTGTGTGCACATGTGTGTGTGTGTGTGTGTGTGTGTGTGTGAGAGAGAGAGAGAGAGAGAGAGAGAGAGAGAGAGAGAGAGAGAGAAAAGAGAGAGAGATCCCAGTTCCAGAGAAGCAAAGACAACTAGATCCTCCTGGGCCAACCTGGGCTAATTAGTGAGCCTCCGCCCAGTGACAGACCCTGTTAAAACACAAAATGGATAAGTTCTGAGGTATGATCCCTGAGGCTAACCTCTGGCCTTCCTATCAGATCACATGCATATAGACAGGCATACACACAGATGCATCACACATACACACACATACACACACACACACACACACACACACACACACCAGCCCACAAAGGACCAAACTTGCCCTCTGCCATCTTTTGTCCAGAACCACATCCCAGCAGGGATGCTGCCCTGCCTCTCCACTTCCAAGTCGTGTGCCATAGTCATACAAGAACAAATGTCTGCAAAAGGTGTTTCTAACTAGTGAATGTACACGGAAAACCTCACACAGGTGGGCAACTTCCATCCCACAAAACAGTCACAGTTAGCAGCCCATCTCCATCTTAATGAAGGAAATAACAAGGAGCTGAGCTAGTTCTGAAAAGCCCAGCTGGCTGCTCCTCCATGCGCTCATACCCACTTCTTACTCTGCGCTGATGACCGGAGCCAGCTCCCCCTGCTGAGAGCTTCCAGAAGAAGCAGAGAAGAGGCTGCCAGGCCTGCAGAAGGGCCACATACAGGCCAGCAGAGAGCATGGCCCTTGCAGCCTCCTCCTCAGCCAAGTCCAGCTGAGATATTAAACAGAGTTCACGGTGACAGGAAGCCAAGGCGGTTTGAGAGCCAGCATCTGACCTCACTGAAAACAAGTGGTAACTTCTGAATGCCTGAGCTGCCACTGCCCCTCCCTCTCGGCAGCTGTACTTCCGTGTGAAGACGCTCTGAAGCCTAGGATGGCAGAGACTCATGGAGGGCAGGAGCAAGGAGGGCGCCATTCATGCCTTCTGGGCTTCCTGTCCTGTTGCCAGAGTTATGACGGTTGGAGCCTGGGCCTGGTAGCTCTAACAAGCAAGGCTCTGCCATCTGTCATCAACAGGTCAACTAAAGACACAGTTTACAGTAAAAAGCAGAGAAAGGAGAAGAAATCAACATGACCCAGTCAACAAGAGGCTGGAGAGATGGCTCAGTGATCAAGAGTACTTGCTCCTCTTCCAGAGGAGTCCAGTTTCCCAGCACCGACATCAGGCCGCTTACAACCACCTTAACTCCAGCTCCGGGGAATCCAAATTCCTCTCCCGGCTTCCTCAAGAGAGTATACACACACAAACACATGCACACACCATACACACACACACACACACACTGCATACGTTCACACAGACACACACACATACATGGATAAAAACACATTTTTAATTTTTTTTAAATCAACAAATTGAACAAAGACTCAGTGACACCCCAACAAAAGCCCACCTTTGGGACCCTGACATGAGGTTAAGGTTTAAATAGAAGGCAAGAGGTACGCGCATAATTAAGCAATCCTGGTCAAGGTTTGGTCCCACACATTGTCACAGCGTGCAGCCCCTATCTCCCGGGCGAACTCTCCTTCCCAGAGACAAGCTCCCTTCTGGCCAGCATTTCTCTTCCCCACAGAAGATTTCTTGTGAAATTCTAATTTCTTGGGGCCCATTGTTCAATCATCTGATAGCCAAAGGGGAGCGGCACAGCGGTCTTTTTAGAATATTTTCATCCCTGCCAAGATGGCTACACTCAGGAGAGGATGTGCGTTCTAAGCCATTTCGTAACCATCACTGCAGGTCACCCCCGTGCCCAGCATGGGTCAAGGAACCCTGTAACTTACAAACATTAAACCCTGGGCTTTGTCCTTTGAGAAGATCACTCACAAGACCCAACGAAGAGGAATGAGTCCCAGAGGGAAACAGCAGAGGCCCCACGCCCCATCCCAAAGCAGCCGTGGCTTGCTGGTTCTTGGACTGGGCTGCAGAGGGCTGCAGGATCAGAAATGGATACCCCGTCTCCACCCTCAGGTCGGTGGGGATCCCAGGAAGGAATGCAAACAAACACTCCCCCTTGAGCAGGCTGTGTCTTAAGGACAGAAATAACAGGTGGCACCCGAGGCGGGTCAGGAAGCACAGGATGTCTACAGATACGAGAATGAGGTGAGGGCTGGCGCTGGAGCTTGAGGCAGCAGTTAGCAAAGGCCCAGAGGAAAGAAAGGGTGGTGGGCACAAATACAGAGGTGAGAGGACACTATCAGGTCACAGAGACCAGGGGTGAGGCTACCTGGAAAGCCCAGTGAGGAGATGAGAAGTAGGGGGTTTACCACCTCAGGCTGACTTATTCTTCACCCGCCATGAGAACTGCCTTGGGCTACATGACCTTCTACTCAGTGGCAGGCAGTACCCACTAGAGATGGCCATTCCTACCGTCATGGAACCATAGTGGAGTCTGCTTCCTATAAACGGTGGGCAGAACAGGCGTCAGTGGTTCCAGAAGCTCAGGGACTTCCAGGAGAAGCACCACGGGTGGTTCTGTGCCTCACTGCTGTGTCCTCCAAGTGGTGGAAACTTTAGGACTTGGGTCACCGGGGTGGGGCGAGCCTTGAGGTCCTAAACCCTCCTCCATCTTCCGTCCTCTCTCTGCTTCTCTGCTGCAGAGGCAGTGTGACCAGCAGCCCCCCACTTCTGCCACCACCTTCTCTGCCATGAGGGACAGGGTCCCACCTTCATCTAGGAGCCAATCCTCTCAGGTATCGGGTTAGAGATAAGAAAGGCGGTACATTGAGGCATGGATCTGCTCAGCCATCTGACCTGCTCCAGCTAGAAACGCAGCTGTCTTAGCCTCCTCAGAACAGAGCAGAGGGAAGGGATGACTCAGCTGGTGGAGAGTACTCACGCCAACCTGGCACCCCGAGTCCTGTCCTTGGATCCCACAAGGTGGCAGGAGAGAACTCACTTTGGGCAGCTGTCTTCTGACCTCCACTGCAGGCTCGCAGAGATGTGCACATACATGACAATAAAGAAAGATCGTCAGCAAATATCTTCCCCCTCCACTGGACATTAGCAAATGGAGGCCGTTTCGAGCACACGGGTTCACAGCAACACCGCTCACAGTCGGCTGAAGGTGGAAGCAACTCCGCCAGTGAATGGCTCAGGAAAACATTGTTCCCCAGGTTATCTGGCCTTCACCAGGAAGGGGATCGCTTCCTGCTGCCATGTGAGTGAATCCTGAAGATTCTATGCTAAATGAAAGGAGGCAGACACAAATGCACAGACCCTGGGGAATTCTGCCTCCCTCAGGCTCCCTAGGCGTCAGATTCCTAAGCAGAACAGAGAATGGAGGGTGCTGGGCCTGAACAAAAGTTATTTAATGGTGTCAAGCATCAGTTCTGAATGGTGGGAAGGGATGGCAGGGAAGCTCACACAGCGATGTGAAGGTGATTGCAAAAATGGTTAAAATGGCTGAGTGTGGGCTCATCTGTGATCCTAGCCTGGGCTACACAATAACATCCTACCTTTAGATTAAAATGGTTAAATTGGCTGAGTGTGGTCTCATCTGTGATCCTAGCCTGGGCTACATAACAACATCCTACCTTTAGATTAAAATGGTTAAAATGGCTGAGTGTGGGCTCATCTGTGATCCTAGCCTGGGCTACATAACAACATCCTACCTTTAGATTTGCATGGCATTTATCTGTTTAGCGGATGTGCAAAGGTCGGAGAACAACTCTGGAGGCTTCTCCTTCTTCCACGTGGGTCCCAGGAATTGAACTCAGGTCAGCAGTTTTGGCAGCAAGTGCCTTTACTTGTTGAGCCATCTGGCCAGCCCACAAGATTCTACGTAAAAACAAAACTTGAAAAAAAAAAACTAAAGAAAATAAAACAATTAAAATGCAAACGTGAAACATTATGTTCTGTGTGCTCTACTACAACATTCCAAAAGGAAGGTTTGCAGGCGGTGTTAGCAAAGGCAGTGATCTTTGGCCTTTGGTTAGACTTGGGCCTTCAGGGTCTGCAGCCTGCTTCCATGGCAACTGCAACAGGCCGCTGCAGGCCTGGCAGGCAGGATGTCATCATCAAACAGTGACTACTGCAGCTGCGCTGGTCTCCCGCCCACCCATTCTCCTCTCTAAGTTGCCACCCTGAGGAAGCCCTGGTGTCAGCCTCTGGCCTCTGTGTCTCCTCAGGTCAGTGACTCTGAAGCTCAGGTGCTACGCTCACTGGCTTTCTGTGGTCTCATGCCCGGACCTGCACTCTTCCCTCTTCTATAGAAAAGGCTAGTGTGAGCTTTGGAGCCTGCTAGGTTAGAGGATGCAATACACCTCTGTGATTTCCCTCTGTTCGGTGACTCTTTTTTTTTTTTTTTTTTTTTTTTTTGGTTTTTCGAGACAGGGTTTCTCTGTGGTTTTGGAGCCTGTCCTGGAACTAGCTCTTGTAAACCAGGCTGGTCTCGAACTCACAGAGATCCGCCTGCCTCTGCCTCCCAAGTGCTGGGATTAAAGGCGTGTGCCACCACCACCCGGCGTTCGGTGACTCTTGTTTTGTTCTGCCTGTGGTGCTGCGGACCTAACCCAGGGCCTGGCATCTCTCCCCGGTTGATACTCATAAACGTGTACACCTTTCCTCCTCCGCAGCTGCTCCCCTTAATTCCTTCAGACCGTCAGAGGAAGATTTCCGTGTACCCCAACAGGGCTCTACCCACATTTCCTGATTTTCCAGAGTAGCAGCCTCCTCCCAAGGGAAGACAGTCATGGGACAAACATCAGTGAGGATGAGGCTTTCAGCCAAGGGTGGAATGTCCAGGTGACTTTGTTTGGACTAGAGGGAGCTTGTGGGCATGGACTTGGAACTCAGAACCCGTAGGGTAGGTCACCCAGGTGGCTTCAACAGCTGTGGAGGTGACGTAACAGAGCTGAGTGGCTCTCTCTTCCCTGTGGGCTGATGGCATATTTCCTAAACCATCAGGATGGTGGAACGAGGAGGGGAAGGGCCCTCATCTCAGGAGCCTACAGCCACACCCCACATCACATCCCTGCCCTGTTTTTCCAGACACCCATGCTCCAGTGGATTCCATTTCTCCCCCAATTCATTTCCCAGCTTGTAATCCAAGCATCTTTCTAGACAGAGCACACAAGGAGTAGACCCCATTGGCTGATAAAGTTTACGAAATGTCATATCACTTTTCTGATTGCTGGGACAAGGCACCTGATACACATCTATGTAAGAAATGGCTTGTTTTGGCTCACAGTTGGAGCATACACATCCTCACTGTGGAGAACTCATAGCAGCGGGGCTGTGAGGCAGCTGGTCACATGATACCCGCAGTCAGGAAGCAGAGATGAATGTTGGGGCTCAGCTCCCTTTCTCCTTTTCATTCAGTCCAGGGGGCCCCCAGCCTAGGGAGTGATGCCGCCCACACTTAGGGTGGGTCTTCCCACCTCCATTGACTAAAAACTCTTTCACAGACACAGTCAGCAGTCACCTAGGTATTTCTAAAACCCAACAAGTTGACGGCCAAGATTAACCATCAAAGGGATTGTTACTATTTGAGTCAAAAAAAAAAAATTTTTGTCTCCAAAGTCTAGTGTGTTAAGGAATTGTTGCTAACTGGTGTCTTTTGAGAGATGACTAGGCTGTGACGGCTGTAACTTCATCAATGGGTCAATCTGTTGAAGAATTTCGAGATGGATAAACAAGGGCCATCTGGCGCTACTGCTTTTAGGCCTGGGGCAAAGCCAGAAACACCTTTGGAGGAAAACTGCTCAGGGCAGACAGGAAGCAGAGGGCAGGAAGGCAAAGGGCAGGATACTTCTCCAAAGGCCCATCCACCCAGGGAACTATTTCCTGACTGCTTTGTTCCAGTCTTAGGAGGTCTCATCATCCACAGCCAGCCTCCCAGCTGCAAGGCCTACTTGTCACCTCTTGAAACACTGTCCGCCCATGCCAGTCCCATATAGCACTCCTTTATGACCCCAACTCAACAGACTGCATTTCCTTGTTAAGTGCAGTTTTGTGTGAGCACATATTCAAATTGTACTTTTAATTTGCCTTTATTAGTATATAACAGGCATATATTAACTACTTATGAAGTGTACACTTGCGGCTGGGGCTGCAGCTCGTTGGTGGAGTGCTAGCCTTACATTCAAGATACCCTAGGTGATATTTGGAACTGCAGCAAAAAGAAAAAAAAAAAGAAAAAAAGAAGTGTACACTTGAGTTACAGCTGGTCATGAGCCACCATTTGGGTGCTGGGAACCCAACCCAGGTCCCCTGAAAAAGTAGCCAGTGCTCTTAACCACTGAGCCATCTTGTCTACCCCCATTACTACTTTTTTAGTGTTTAAAAAAAAAGACAGTAAAACAACAAGTAATCTAATCAACAAACGGGCAATGGCCTGACCACTTTTCAGAAGACATACAAAACAAGGAAGGATGCTTACAATTTTTAGTCGGCTAAAAAAATGAAGATTTGCTGAACTGCTGTGAGATCAGGACAACGCACTTGCCAGATATCCCTTGAAAACAAGAGGATATGGAAAGTTATGGCAGAATAATGCTACCTTCACACTCCAACAGGTATTTCCTTAGTCGGGCATCTTCACACTTATCTTCCTGGGGAAAAAGTTCAATTAGTAACATATAAAAAAGCTGATTTTTACCGGGCAGAGATGGCACACACCTTTAGTCCCAGCACTCAGGAGGCAGGGGCAGGCAGATCTCTGTGAGTTGGAGGCCAGGCTGGTCTACAGGCGCTAGTTCTACAATGTGGAGCACAAGGTTGAAACTTTTCCCGCTGTGTATAAGAAGCTCACGGGCAAGGATGTTAATTTTGAATTCCCACAGTTTCAGTTGCAAAGAAAATTACTAAATAGAGTGTTATTCACAGTGGAAAAAAAAAAAGAGCTAGTTCTAATATAGGCTCCAAAGCTACAGAGAAACTCTGTCTCAAAAAACAAAAAAAGGGTGCCTTTTTTTTTCCAGTAAGAAAAGAGCAAACATTACAGACTGGTGTCTTACACGTATGTATTTTGTAATTAAAGCTGCAGCAGTGTAAGACAGCTGAGAATAAAGACTCCACACCCTGCTTCTAGAATAAGCTGAGTTCTCTGCTGTTCCTCGAGTTGGTCTCTGTGGTCTCCTTGACTCCAACTTTTCACAGGAAGAAGCAAACCAAAACTACACCAAGATTCCAGTTCACCCCGGTCAGAATAACTGTCATAAAACAAAAGAAGTCCCTGTACTGGAAGGTGACTGTGGACTGCCCGTGCCCTGGCCATTGATACTACAGGGGCAGTCAAAAGCTTTTCCCTGTGTTTGGAATGTCCACTCCTGTCCTCGCTGAAATGCGGTGACTTGTTTGTCTGTTTTTTGAGACAGGGTTTCTCTGTGCATGGTCCTGGCTGTCTTCAAACTCAGTGACCTCCGCCTGCTTCTGCGTCCCTAGAGCTGGGGTCAAAGGTTGACATGGTCACTCTGGTGCTTCTAACACATCTTCCTTCTCACAGCCTCGTTTGTATCCTGGCTGCTGGCACCAGGCTCGCTGAGTGCCTTCTACCAGCACTGGGCACTGTCCTCAGAGACTTATGGGAGACGTTTATGGACACCGCCGGGCCCAGGAATGGACAGCGAGACCAGCAAAAAAAGAGAAACTGGAGAAGCTGCCCAGCGCATCACGGAACAGCTTCTCACTGCACGGAGTAGTTGGCTCGGGGATGGGAGACTCAAGATACAAAGTCTTCTTCTGCTCCTGATTTGGACCTTAAGATTTCTGTCCGGTGCTCCCATGTGGGTCTCTGTCTCTGTCTCCTTTCATCGCCTGATGAAGGTTAATATTCATGAGGATGCCTATGTGTTTGTCTTTGGATTCACCTTCTTATTTAGCTTCTCTAGGAACATGAATTATAAGCTCAATGTCCTTTATTTATGGCTAGAAACCAAATCAGGAGCAGAAGGAGACGGAGCACGAGCAAGGAACTCAGGACCACGAGGGGTGCACCCACACACTAAGACAATGGGGATGTTCTATTGGGATCTCACCAAGGCCAGCTGGCCTAGGTCTGAAAAAGCATGGGATAAATCCGGACTAGCTGAACATAGCGGACAATGAGGAATACTGAGAATTCAAGAACAATTGCAGTGGGTTTTTGATCCTACTGCACGTACTGGCTTTGTGGGAGCCTAGGCAGTTTGGATGCTCACCTTAGGAGACCTGGATAGAGGTGGGCAGTCCTTGGGCTTCCCACAGGTCAGGGAACCCTGATTGCTCTTCGAGCAGATGAGGGAGGGGGACTTGATCAGGGGAGGGGGAGGGAAATGGGAAGCGGTTGCGGGGACGAGGCAGAAATCCTTAATAAATAAATAAATTTAAATAAAAACAAAAAGAGAAAAACAAAACAAAAAAAAAAGATACAAAGTCTTGACACCAGCACCTCAGCAGCTACATCCTGACCCCTCGTCCATCTGCTAGTGCCTGGAAAGACTGCAATGTCAAGAGCTTTCCCATTGGATTTGTTACTAACTTTTGTGCTACCTCGCAACAACTGTGCAGGAAACCTTATAGATAAAAACAACTCATAACAACAAAAATAAACAAATGATAAATTCTAGTAAGGGTAGGATAGATAGAAGGAACCCACATACAATGCTGATGGAAGGTAAGCTATTCTGGCTGTCATGGAAGTCTTTAACAAATTAGAAACATATGACCTAGCTATACCACTCCTGGGTATATACCCAAAAAACTCCAAGATTTTTCCTACAGTGACCATACACTTATTTTGATCTCTGGTGCATCCTAACAGCCAAAGCAAATGGACTCAGCTAATCAGCCTATCAGCCTAGTGATATCTCTCTCTCTCTCTCTCTCTCTCTCTCTCTCTCTCTCTCTCTCTCTGTGTGTGTGTGTGTGTGTGTATTGCATACACAAAAGGGAATATTGTTCATCCATAAAGAATGAAATTATGGCATCTTCAGGAAAAAAAATGAATGGATGGACCTGGAAATCATCATGCTAGACAAGATTAGCCAGATTCAGAAAGACAGGTGTAGCCAGGCATAGTGAGTGGTACACACCTTTATTCCCAGTACGCAGAAGGCAGAGGCTGGTGGATCGTCTCTGTGAATCTGAGGCCAGCCTGGTTTACACAGTGAGCTCCAGGCCAGCCAGGATTGTATAGGCAGGACCTGTGTCAAGATAAAAGAGAAAATAGAATGCCATGCTTCCTTTTTCACCTGTGGGATCTGGGAGGGAAGGAACAAAAGTAGAAGGGACATGAGGAGAAAGATGAGAAGGAAGGGGGCAGATAAGAACAAGGGGACGATACCAGCAAGGCCTGCTATGTGCGAGCAAGTATGATATGTCAGAAGGGAACTCACTGTTTTGTACATTTAATGTACACTAATTACAACGAAAGCTGGCAGTGAGACATCCCTGGCATTCAGTCTACTGCTTTAAGTGTACAATTCCGAGGCATTAAGAACTGTGGAGGAGGAAACAGCTTCTGTTCTACTTTTCACAGTTCTTAGATGGGCAGGGCTTTGTAACAACAGACAAACTAAAGCAAAGCAAACAGAAGCTTTAATAAGGTGTATACCTCACAGACACAGGAAGGGGCCCAGTGAAGGATTTAGCCACGAAGAAGTAGCTTAGAAAAATCATCCTCGTGGAACTGAGATACAGTGCCTGCAACTCCAGCTCTAAGGGATGCAACGCCCTCTCCTGGCCTCCACTGGCACTGTATTCAATGCACGTGCACACGCATATATCCGCACGTACACACACACACACACACAAATAAAAATAATCTTAAAAAAAGAAAATCCGGCTTGTAAGGAAGTCAGGAAAGCGCAGAGAATGTTCACCAGAATGGGGCTCCTTGGTTTGGGTCATGCAGACACCCCACTCTGCTCTAGCAACCTGCAAGCAACCCCACCCACCCTGAGCTGCATGCACAGCCATGCGGAACAGCAGAGGTGTCTCCTCCCCTCCCACCCATCAAACTCAGCTTCTGCCACATCATACTCTGCTTCTGTCTGGCAGGAAGGCAGGGATGGGCTGCCATACCGGGCTGCGTCAGGGTTTTTATTAATTGCCTCTGAGTGACTACATCTCATCACATACAGCAGCACCTCACACATTAGGCGTTTAATTTTTAAAAAGGGGCATGTGAAATTAGAGGTCTGAACTGTGTGAATGGAGGCGTGAGCCCACCCCTAGGCACAACCTCAACAGCTCTACACCCGTCCTCTGGAAGCCGGGCTCCTAGCCAGGCTGGTGAGTCCGGGACAAGCTGATCTGTCTGGACCTGAGGAAACCAGACACTCCCCTACTTGGGTTTGCCACCCTTGCCTCAGCCTGCTATATCATGGGAGGCCGGGCCCTGCCATTCCTGGGTGAGTAACCAAACAGTAACCCTGGGAGGTGTAGCTGAGGAAGTCCTTCCTCAGGGACACGTGAGGCCCACTCATTGTGTGCCAGACTGTCCTGCAGCAAGGCCACCATCAGCTGCCAGTCAGCTGACTCTGCCAGGTGACCCCTGAGCAGCATCAGATGTGTTTGCTTGTGAACGTCTGCTTTTAGGGGGGCCTTGATGTGGGATGTCCTGTATGTGTGCTGCCTTTATTGGTTGATGAATAAAGCTGTTTGGGCTTAGCAGAGTAAAGCCAGGCAGGAAATCAGAACAGAGATAGAGTAGGCAGAGTCAAAGAGATGCCACGTAGCTGCCAAAGGAAATGGTTGATGGGACCTTACCCAGTAAGCCACAGCCTTGTGACAATACACAGAACAATAGAAATGGGTTATTTTTTTTATTTTTATTTTTATTTTTTTGATTTTTGAGACAGGGTTTCTCTGTAGCTTTTGGTTCCTGTCCTGGAACTAGCTCTTCTAGACCAGGCTGGCCTCGAACTCACAGAGATCCACCTGCCTCTGCCTCCCAAGTGCTGGGATTAAAGGTGTGCGCCAGCACCACCTGGCAGAAATGGGTTCTTTAAGATATAAGAACTAGCCAAGAAGAAGCCCAAGCTATTGGCCAAGGAGTTTTGTAATTAATATAGTTTCTGTGATTATTCAGGTCTGAGCTGTCAGGAAACAGAAGTGGTCTCCGTCGACAGGGTCTCACTGTGCAACCCAGACTGACCCAAATTCTGGACTCTATTTCAGCCTCCTCGGGGCTGCCCTCGGGGCTGCAATGACAGTGGGTGACCTTGCCTACCTAGGATAAGCCCACACAATCCCAACAGAAGAGCCACGCTACCAGAACCGGAGCGTTTTCTTCAGTTGCTGCTCCATCCTTATTTATTTAACTTGGAATGGTGGCAGACAGCTGTTTCCTTTTTTGTTTGTTTGCTTGTTTTTAAGACAGGGTTTCTCTGTGTAGTCCTGGCCAACCTGGGACTCACTCTGTAGACCAGGCTGGCCTAGAACCAGTGATTCACCTGTTTTGAGTGCTGGGACTAAAGGTGTACACCACCACTACCAGGCCAGATGGAAGCTGAGGCAGGAGGATCATAGGTTCTAGACCAGCCTGAGCTATACAGTGAGACTCTGTCCCAAATCAAGAATAAAAACAAAGAGGAGGAGGAGGAAAAGGAGAGGGAAGAAGGGTGGTATGCACTGTTAGTACTCAGAAGGCAGAGGTAAGGGGACCATGAGTTCAGGCCTGCCAGGGCTACATGAGACCTTTCTTAAAAAAAAAAAAAAAAAAAAAAACAAAAAAAAAAAAACAGAAGAATGAGAGACTGACATTGCCTCTGATCTGCCTGCAGCCCTGGCCCACGTTCATGTCTTTCCTATACTCCTGATCCCGAGAATATGAATGCCACTCATGGTGGCAGTGGGGACACTGAGGAAGCGCTACATCACTTGTGCGGTTCTCACAGCCCTCACAGCCACTGCCCTCCAGGGAAGCCACCAGGGGATGTCAGTCTTCTCTGTCCTGACTTCAGTGTCTCCATCCAAGCCACTGGCCAAGTCCTAGCGAAGCAGGAATCCAGAGGGCTCTGGAGTGGATGCCAAAGCCCCTCCTCACCTCAAGAGGGTAAAAAGTATGTTCACACACACACACACACACACACACACACACACACACACACACACGGCACGGCTCCCTGTAAAGTGTCAGGCCCCAGGCCGAGTAGGGGGCAGTGTGAAGATCCCCAGCATCAGGACACAGGCAGAGAAGGACCGAGGGTGCAGCAGTGACAGGGCCCAGAGATGGGCATCACAATGACAGCTGCTTCCTGAGAACCCCGAGCAGCCACTCTGTGATACTGGGATTGATGGTGACACATCCACCACGCCATTCCCAGCACAGTGCTCATCCATGCTTGGAATTCTCTAAATTGTCCATAATAAGCCCTTTCCACCCCAGGGTATGCTAACAAGCTGGCTCCTGGGAACCAAAGTGTGACCAGAAGGCTGGAAGGTCCAGCCCCACCCACGATTGGGGAGGTGGAGGCAGGCCGTTTAAGTCAACTTCCAGGGGCCAAGAAGCTCACGACTCATACCCAGGGCCTAAGTCTCCCTAAAGGAGAGGTTCGGCTTCCACAGAGATGAACAGATGGAGTGCTGGCAGGATGGAACCCCAGAGGAGAGGCGGTGCTGTGCCCCTCAACTGCTAAGCCATCATCTTATGGCCGAAATGCTAATTCCCAGACCTTTCTGAAAAACAATTTTCCCATTGTGTACACACATATTCGTGGCAGTCAGAAGACAACTCGTGAGAGCTGGGTCTCTCCTTCAACCGTACGGGTCTCAGGACCAAACTCAGGCTGGTTAGCAGGCACCTTCCCTGATCAGCCGTCTCCCTAGCGTCCCCTCCCTGAGATAGGGTATGAGAAAGAGGTAGAGAGAGAGAGGCAGCGAGAGACACATACAGAGAGGGGGAGGCAGAGAAAGGGTGGGCTTCTCTGAGTTCTGTGGGCATTCTGGGAACCTCTGATTTGTAGCCAGTCAGCCAGGAGGTAAAACTGAGCTGTGAAGTTAGGGGCAGACTGCTGGGATCCCTGTCAACTGTCCGTAGTACAGAGCTGATTTCCATCACAAGTTGCCCTGCTGGCACTGAAGAATGGGTCACAGTGGGGAAGACCGCCCCACACAGCGGATGACATAGGGCAGAGAGACACAGGCTGTTTCCTCTGCAACTTTAAGCACGGCTCTTCTGCAAAGGCTCTGCAAACAGGACAAAACCCCAGCAGCCCACTGCAGTACCCTCGCCACCACCCTCGCCGCCACCACCATCCCAGTGCTGAGGATGGAGCCCATGGTCTCCTCCACGCTAGGCAAGACTTGCCTTGCCATTGTGATGCATCGTCAAACCCACAGAGACATTCCTAAGCAGTGTATTTCTTTTGAAGTAGCTCAGATTCACAATCAACCTCAGCAGCCTTTCCCACCCACACACCTTCTTTCAGAATGACTGGATATCATCAGGATAAAGTCTTGGTTGGTCCTGTGGCTTGCTTAACTTAGTACAGTGGTTCTCAGCCTTGCTGATGCTGTGACCCTCATGTTGTGGTGACCCCCATAAAATTACTTTCATTGCTACTCTGTAACTGTAATTTCGCTACTGTTATGAATTGTAAATATCTTTGTTTTCTGATAGTCTTGGGTGACCCCTGTAAAAGGGTTGTTCAACGCCCCAAAGGGGTTGTGACCCATGGGCTGAGACCACTAACTTAATGGACGCAGGAATCAGAACCTTGTGTAAATCCCTGGCAATAAGAGGCCTGGTGGTGTCTGGCTTTCTGCAGTCATGCTGAGGGAAGCTGATGGCATCTGAGGAGGATTAGGAGGCCCTGTGGATGAGTGCTGGGGCCTTCAGTTGAGGACCGGTATCTACTGTCTTCCCCTGCAGAGTTCCCATCAGACAGAGTAGCAGCAAAAGAACCCTGACACCAGCTATGTGACCAAAAGGGGTGGAGTCATCAGATTTGGGGGTGGGGGTTAGCAGATTGAAGGTAGTATTTGTTAAAACTGACCCTTCTGTCTAGCCAGCTCTAATGAGCTATCAGGATCCTCTACCTAGGGTCTCAAGCCTTTTCTACCCCATAAAACAACTTGTGATCCTTACAGGGCAGAGGTCAGGACACGAGGAAGGGGTGAAGACCCCCAGGCAGACTTGGAGAGGTGGTGGAAGAGAATGAACCTCACCCACCGTCATTATAGTTCTAAGTTCTGGGTGAGATCCAGACCTACCTAACATCACTTGGGGTACTTCAGGAGTAGGAAGAGGGCACTTGGTACCCCTGCCACCAGGAAACAAGAGTCTCCAGATAAGATTCGTAAATCTGGAACAATGATGGCCCACTCAAGACCGTGTGTAAGTCACGGGGTGACTGGAAGATCTGTAGCTCATGCAGACATGCTTGGGGTGTTAGGGAAGGAGCAGGACCCTGACAATGGAAAGAACTTATTAGGGTGGGGGTCCCTTAGTGTGGTCATGGAGAGGACAAAGTGTGGGACTGGGGTGGGAAGACTCCACCGTCACTTATCTCACCCAACGCTGCCTGATTCCTGGGGACAGGTCAATGACCTCGGAGCCTGCTTGGCACTGCATTGGGTAAAGCTCTAGAGGAAACACAGGACCTCTAGGGAAATGTGTCTGTCACCAGAGTAGGGCCCATGAGAAGCAGGGATCAGGTGGGGCCTGGTCTAGAAGGGCTTTGCTGACACTTGGCTTAGGAGACCGGTGGCTCCGTTCCATCAAGCAGGTGACTTACTGGCTTCCATGCATAGCTCCATGCTCAGCCCCATATGAGGCATCACTTGGCCAATGTTCTCACCAGGTCACGCTGCTCTTGGGAAAGATCCATGTCAGGAAAGCTCTCTGGGAAGCTACATTTCCCCAGCCCTTCTCCTCCACTCCCTTTGAGGGTGCCTGGTCCCCTGACAGTTTCCTGGTCCTTCCTGTCATTTCCGCAGTGCCTAGGGGTAGGGTGGAGATGTGCGCTCCTTACACGACACAGAAATGAAGAACACCCCCACCTATCAACTCTTCAACTGGGGAGCGGTTATTTTAGGCTGCACCTGCCCTAAGGATCAACACACAGCCAATGTCCTTATTTACATGTGGAGGGGCTGAGTCAAGGCGCTGACTTACCAAGGCATCCTCGATGCTCCAGTGACTCAGAGCAGTCAACATGCCACCAAAGCCAACAGACAACTTCGTGCCTTCGGGCCCTGCAGTGTGCATGGATACAGGGCCTAGCCAGAGCCAACGTTTCCGGCTGTGGTTCTACCTGAATGCGGCCCAGCATCATGAGGCCAATAACGCTGGAATCCTAGTTAAGTGTGGTAGTTCGGGGCTGTAATTATAGCATTCAAGTTTAGGCAAGAGGATCTGGAGTTCAGGCAAGCCAGGGCTACACATCAAGTTATAGGCCAGCCTTTTCCTAAAACAAACAAACAGAGACAGCAAGGGATATGATGTTGCCTGGGATATTGTTTAGAGTCCCTGCACAGGATGCGAGACCCACTGGACAGACAGACAGACTGACTGATGATAGATTGATAGATAGATAGATAGATAGATAGATAGATAGATAGATAGAAGACAGGTACTTCCTATAGGCAACAGACTTGCTAATACAAGTTTGTGGATTCTATGGTTTTATTTCCCTGAGAGACACAGCACCAAGTGAGTCTGTCCATTTTGTTACAACTGTTAAGTACAACCTCTTTTATGGTGAAGCATCCCTAACAGGACTGTAGAGTCACAAGTGGGTACTTGCCAAGCCTGTAGGAGGCCCTAGCTTCAATCCAGAATAACCTTCTTAAAACAAAACAAAACAAAACAAAACAAAAAAACAGTAATTCTGAGGTATCACCAGGTTGAAACTTCCAGTCTCGCTGCAGATCCAGCCTGAAAAGGACAGGTACCAGGGCCAGGCTCTATCAGACTTGGACATCTGTCTACTTGGCTTTCTCATCCCATCGCCCAGGACACCACCCCACCCATCCATCCATCCATTTTCACGCGGCAGCTGTGAAGAGCAGTTTGGGAGCAAAGGGCCCAGGAGCATGCAGTGCCCTGGTCCCAGTGCGCCCTGGGAGTCTAGCGCGAGTGTATACATGTTCAGTTTTTATAAGACTTGTAATGAGGGACCAGTGTTTACTCCCACAGCTCATTTTCTCTATGCTTCCTTCCCATCCCGATAAATACCTTTTCATCTTGTCTCCCTCTTTCTCTTCCTTCTTAACCAGTGGGATCAGGGATCGAATCTAGCCTCACACATGCTAAGCAGCCGCTGTCCTGAGCCAGATCTCCAGCCTACTGTACTCACCTATAACACATCAGGGTCACTCTGGAGAGGGGTAAGAAAGAAGCAGGACGAGGGAGATGAGTGAAAGAACACTGTGGAAACTGCAAACATATCTAACAATCACATTACAAAATTACATTTGCCATCACTATGGGGATCCCACTGCATAGTTATCAGAAACATCTACATTTCTACTTTCTTTATTAAACACACATCCTGGCTGGTGGGATGGCTTCGCAGGTACAGGTACTGCTGCTGGGCCTGCTGACCTAAGTTCAGTTCCCAGAAGCCACACGGTAGAAGGAGCAAACTGACTCTCTCAGGTTGTGTATACACACACACACACACACACACACACACACACACAGAGAGAGAGAGAGAGAGAGAGAGAGAGAGAGAGAGAGAGAGAGAGAGAGAGAGAGTGTCCAGTGAGGATAAACAGAAGTTGAACTCCATACACTGCATTGCTATGGAAAAAGTAAAACAGAGGACCCACTATGACAAACAATCAGGAGAAAGTGAGGCAGAATTGCTGTATGACCCAGGACCAGGAATACCATAGCTGAGTGGATACTCAGAGGAACTACACACATAATCTCTAAGCGGGATCTCAGCACAACCACAGTCTCTGCAACAGCCGAGTGGGCACTGAAGTCACTACCAGATAAAGAGCTCACTACCCTTCATCCACAAAACCTAGGACAAAGAATGTCTCAGATGCAGGGTGTTTGGGGTTTGGAAAGACTTTCAGGGATTTCAGTGATGAAACATCTTCAGTCTGGATCAGAAACCCCACACACGGGCCAGTAAGATGGCTGAGCAGGGGAGGCACTAGGCATCAAGCCCGACAACATGAGCTCTATCTGAGACCCACATGGTGGAAGGATCCTGACTTCCACATGCACACTGTGGAGCACACACACACACACGCACGCACACACACACACACAAACACATACACACCACAGAGAAAGGTAAAACAGTGGGCTGGAAGCTGCCTCCATAGGACCCAGGAGAAAGTCACAATGATTTAAAACAAAAGGTGGGACTTGGGGAAAATCCCACAGGCAGTGCCAGCACAGCCAAGAGGCGCAGAGAGAAAGGTGGGTGAACCAAAGGGACGGAAGCCAGCCAAACACAACTCCAGACACGGCTCCCCAGAAGGAAAGGAGCAGAAACCTCATTCAAAAGGAAAGCCAGGCAACCCTGATAGAGGCTGGCAGTCCACCCTCAGGACAGCCCAGCCCTACAAACCCAGGTCCTACTGTGAGCTTTGGAGAGACAGTAATTCCTCGAGCCAATGGATTCTCCACCTTGAGAGGGAGCCTATTATTTAAAACCGAGCTATCCTGGGGGCCTGGAACAAGGAACCACCACAGGCCAGGGAGATGTACTCTGACCTGTCACAGCTGGTTAGAGTGTTTGGGGCAAGCAGCCCTGGGAGGCAGCTGTGTGGACAATGCAGGGCTGGACACTGGCAAGTCAACAGTGCAGGTGGCAGGAGACTCAGCTCGGTCCAGAAGGAGGAAAAGGGGGCCTTGATCTTAGTGGCTGGGAACAGACTCCATCAGCTGAGGAGAACTCTGGGGTCTGAGCCCAAGGGCAGCAGGATCAACCTCTGGAGCCTGACAACTTGGAAACCCCAGGGGAACACTTGGCACCGGCAGCTGACCCCTCCAGCAGGAAGGCTGACACTTAGGAGGTTTGGATATAGGAAGTGAGGCCCTCCACTTGTACACATTACAACATTCTGGCTACTTCCTCCCTCTAAAAACCTTGAAAGAACCCTTCAGTTGTGACATCAGAACCCAGATGGTAGGATCTGGAGAGTTTCGGGACAGAATCTGATAGAGAAAAGAGGCTACCAAAGTGAGGACAGCTCTAGCATCTGATGAGATGCCAGGCCAGTGAAGGCTCAGCACCAACACAAAACTCGGGAAAAGGCAAGAGCCTATACAACCTCCTTCCCCTCCCTGCGTATCTAACTGGCAGTCTCCAGTGTCCGAGGGCCCAGAAACCTGCTCCAACAATATTAAAAGCTGTAAAAGGAAAACATCAAATCACTGACAAAAGAAAATATAATCTCTGATTTCTAATCAGCAATGCCATAAATCAGGAGAGCATGCAACAATGGTCCAAAAACAAAAGCTTTGAAAGTCAGCAGCTATCAGCCAAGGCTGAATGTCCAGCAAAGCTACTGCTTATAACGTCATGAGACTGGCACTCTGCCTACTGTGCCCAGAGGGCAATTATCTTTTGCCTGACAGAAAAATAAGGACATGTCAAGGCAAGCACAAACGATGGCAGTTCACGGCCACCAGGCCTGCACTTCAGAGGATACACAGAGGAGCCCTTCGTAAGGAATCCATCATGACTACCACAGCAAACCAGCAAACCCCTAATACTAACAGGGGAGAAAGACAGACGAACTAAGCAAGCCTAACCAACCAGAAAAACAAACAAGAAAATTCAGGCAACTAGTTAACATTGCTCAACAATAACCTTACATGTAAATAGCTCAACTTGCCAAGAGACTCAGACGCTGACTGGATTGAAAACCAAGGTCCACCTACTGGATAGGTCATCCAAAGTAAAAATCAACAGAGACCTCAGAGTTAAATTGTACCATAGGTTACATGGACTCAACGGAGCCACAAGATGTACTATCCAACAGATTTGGGATACATATTCACAAAACAGTCTACAGAAAATTCTAAAACAGTCCACAATATAAGTTTCAACAAACACACAACCACCCCTAACTGTAGCTGCTTAATCCTTAGCAAGGTGTCAAAGCAAACCAGGGGGGTGGGGGAGCCTCTTCAACCGATGGTGCTGGGAAAGCTAGATAGTCACACAAGCAGAAAGGAAACTAAACCCGTATCTCTCACAGAGCACAAATATTACTCCCAAACGGTGAGCAAGGCCTTACTGTGAGATGTGAAAACTGCTTGAGGAAGCATCCGTAAAACACACGCGCAGGCAAGAACGTGCCACAAAGGACTCTAACAACACAGGAAGGAATCTCACGAACTGAAAAGTGGGACTGCACAAAAATAAAGAGCTTCTACCCAGCAAAGGAAATGACTGGAAAGGTGAAGGTGGCCTACAAAATGGGAGAAAACATATGCCAACTATGCATAGTAAGAGGGGTTGAGTCTAGAATATATTAAGGACACCCAAAAAAATTAACCCCACCACCCAACCAACAAATGAGCTGAGCAGACAGTCTTTAAAAAGAAACACAGGTAGCCAGGAAACATCTGAGGACGTGGTCAAAATCCTTCACCACTGGAGGAAGGCAAAATTAAATTTACCTGGAGTCCATCTCCACCAAGTCAGATTGGCTAAACAGAGACCACAAATGCTGGTCAAGATGTGAATGGACAGGAAGACCCATTCACTCATGGGACTATAAACTGAACATGGGGGCTGTTAAAATCTGGTAAACATTGCTGGGCAGTGGTGGTGGCGGTGGTGGCGCACGCCTTTAACCCCAGCACTCGGGAGGCAGAGGCAGGCGGATCTCTGTGAGTTTGAGACCAGCCTGGTCTACAAGAGCTAGTTCCAGGACAGGCTTTAAAGCTACAGAGAAACCCTGTCCTGAAAAACAAAAATAAAACACAAACAAAAATATCTGGTAAACACTAACAGGTTTCTGAATTAACTTAATTCAAAATCAAACATACGATGAATCTAAGACGTCTCTGGCTGTGCCCCTGTGCTGCTTTGTCCAACTCCAGCTAAGCCTTGGTTCTGACTCCACAACACACGCACTGTGCACACCACGGTGTTTTGCCACAGGCGCGTGACAGCAAACGCTGCCAGAAGCACTTAGCTCAGACTCGAGACTACTGTATGATATAAACTGCAAGGGGTTAACTATACACACAAAGTGCTCTATGTGAAACAAAGACTTCCAACAGTCTCCTACCACCACTCCTTATCATTAGTATCAAATTAGTGTTACCTTTGTTGCAGCTTTCGGATGTGAGATTTTTTTAAAACTTCTGTTTGAGTTGCTGACTTGAGTTTCATTGAGAAACTGTTAAACGACTTTGGGATATCATAGTGGTTAAAGAATGGAAAGAGGCCGAAGAAATGGTTCAAGGGTGGCGAGCTTGCTGTGCAATCGTGAGGACCAGCGCTCAGTGTGCACCCACCATATAACTAGCCAGGCGTCTAGCGTACGCTTGTCAGCACGGCTCTAAAGGCAGAGGCAAGATTCCTGGGTACTTGCTGGCTTCCGACCTAGCCAATTAAATGCATTCTAGGTTCAGGGAGAGACCCTGCCCCGAAAGATTATGTGGAGTGACAGAGGCCACTTACGCTGTCTCCCTTCCAGGCTCACACCTCACACATATGCGCTCCTAAATTAGTAAATCATGAAGGAAAAGCTGTGTCTGGCTCATGGTGAACATTCCCTCTTGGTTTCTGGACTTACTCTGCCCCTCTCCTCACTCAAAATGGAGCCAGCTCAGTACCCTCAACACCTATGTCACGGCTCGGCTGGAAACAGTATCCTGGCAGTCGGGGGCCAAGGACTCCTTCAGAGTCACACCACACAGCAGACCTCACACCAGAGATTTATGGAGAAGAGGAAACCCAAGAGGGTGGCTGCCTCTGCTTAACTGAGAAGCAGCGGAGAACTGAGCAGAAGACAGGCTTTACATAGGGTTTCTTGGGGGATGGGGCGGACTTTCTAGGGTAGCCAGGTTTGGAAAGATTATGTGGCCTGATCTTAGGGCAAGCTCAGGGATTGGTGGAATTTTTTTTTCCTGTAGGGTAGGGTCTGGCCACACTCCCACTTGGAGAAGTCTAGGGGGTGATGCCTGGTTGTTGGAGCTCCTCAGGAGGTGTGTGTGTGGGGGGGGTGGTGGCTGCTCATGTACCTTGAAGGTCAGGTCTGGCCACTGGCAGGCAGGGCTATCCCAGCCATCCCGTGAACAACCAGCATCCCCATTTTCTGTTTACTATTGATAAACAGCCAGGGGTCAGAAAAGGGGGCAATCTTATCATTGGATTACCTCTTGTTGAATGGGGGCATTGAAGTCCGTCAGCAAGCTTGATCTTCACCATCAGGTTATAACAGGGTATTGTAGGCCTCTGGCTCCTATAATAGCAAGTGGTGAAAAGTCTGCCCAGCCTGGTCTACAAAGTTTCCAGGACAACCAGGGCTGTTACACAGAAAAACCTTCTCTCAAAAAACCAAAGACTAAAAACGAAAGGGGAGGGGAAGGGAAAGGAGAGAGGGAAAAAGAAAGAAAAGGAAAACTATTTTGGATGTGTTGTTAAAGAAACCTAGACAAGAAGTTTACGAGGCAGGGTGAGACTAGTAGGATTAGGGAAAGGAGAAGGGGGTAAGAAGAGTAGCATCCAATCCCGTACTGGACTGTTGACTGTCAATGGGTCCACTAGCCAGAGGTATCGAGCTGTTTCTTATGTTTTTGTATTTATGGTTGTGAGCCCAGCCTTTAACGGCTGAGCCATCTCTCCAGCCCTGTTTCTTATGTTTTTGGAGCTCCATCTGGAGTCGTCAGATCTTCCCCTTTACTACACCTCACTGATAAACACAGAAGCAACGCCCTCTTTCTGTTGTAAGCAAACTTAATCCTCATCGACTTTATAGCTCTACGGCCAGCAAGTCTATTTGGCCCTGGAGGGTAAAGATGGTCTGAGCTGTGTGTTAGAGAACCTGGATGACCTGAGAGGAAATTCAACAGAATAGCTAGAGAACTAGTCAGTTTCGCTGTTCAAGCAAGGACACCAGCAGTCATACCCAGAACTACAAGAAAAGGGTACGACTTGAACCCCTCGTGTGTCCACGCCATGCTGCTATAAACCGGGTACCTCTTCTAGTTTTGGAAAAAGGAACAGCAGGGCACACAGCAGGGCACAGGTCCCAGACCACCCTGCGGTCAGGTGGTGGTAAACTGAGTGCCACAGAGAGTCAAGGCATTGTGAACGTGTTTGGGCATAGGAGCTGGGTCCGAAGCGTTAAGGTATTACTGCAGTCTGTGGAATCCAGTGTGCCCTGGAAGCGTGTTCCTGAGGAGTTGGAGCAGTCAGTGATATCTGTGATACCGGAGAAAGAGATGTGGGAGAAGTAAGGGATGGTAGAGCTGGTTGGCTGAGAGCAACGACTGAGTGCCAAGGCAACAGAGTCTAATAAGACAAGTCTAGTAAGAAAGACTTTTGGCAAGGCCACAGATGGTTCCGTGTTTGACCCTGGAGGGACACACAACCAACTTTCTCCAAAATGACCATGCAGTGTGCTATTCAACAGGTGACACTCATGGGTTAAGATCTGAAGCAAGAGATGGTGCAGCAGGGAGGTGGGATCAATATTGTCTACGAGGGATACTGTTAGGGGTGTAAGGACCATCGAGGAGCTTTAGACTACTTCTTCTGCCGTGTCTATACTTCGGGGTTGAAAGTGGGGTGTGAGCCGGGCGGTGGTGGCGCATGCCTTTAATCCCAGCACTCGGGAGGCAGAGGCAGGCGGATCTCTGTGAGTTCGAGGCCAGCCTGGGCTACAAGAGCTAGTTCCAGGACAGGAACCAAAAGCTACGGAGAAACCCTGTCTCGAAAATCCAAAAAAAAAAAAAAAGAAGAAAGAAAGTGGGGTATGTATCCCCTGTATTTTGATCATGCCTGATGGGCGGCCGAGACAAATGCTGTAGTAAAGTTTAAGACCTCCATCTCCCATCTGCGGTGTTCATGGGCCCTTAATTACGATATAAAAGGCTCTCCATTCGTCATAAATGGTAGAAGGCCTTCCAGAATATGCATCACATCTCCTACAGAACTAATAAGGACAGCCTCCATAAGTCTCTATTGGCCAATGTCAACAGTAATCTCTAGTTGGATCATAGAGAAAGTAAGGATAGGGGACAGGTGTTTTAGAAATTAAGTAGGTGTTAAATATCTCCTTTTGGCAACTTGCTGGTGAGCAGAATCCAGATCCCACCATGCATGTGGACTGGTTGAACCATTAAATATAGGTTTCCTAAACGTTTGAAATTAATATAACAATAGCATAGAGGGGGAAAGAAATCTGAAACATTTTTCATCACCTTAGATGACTTCCTGTGACTTTTACAATGTGCATACCTTAAAACACTAGTTTTCCAGCCAGGCGGTTGGTGGCGCACACCTTTAATCCCACACTCAGGAGGCAGAGGCAGGCGGATCTCTGTGAGTTTGAGGCCAGCCTGGTCTACGAGAGCTAGTTCTAGGACAAGCTCCAAAGCTACAGAAAAAAAAACCCTGTCCCAGACCTTCATATCACTCTTAGACCCTCATAGTTGACTTAAGTTTTTACATTCTCCATCCAACCATTTACCTGAGAGATGAGTAGTTAGTACTGAGAACAATCACTGTAAATCAAGTTCCTGTTAAACTCCACCCCCCTTTTTTTCTTTTGTTTTGCTCTCTCTGCCAGAGTCAGGTGGCTCACCTGGCATGAGACAGAGATCTTGCAGGAAACCTTTAAACAAACTTGCTTGGGTCTAGAGGAAAGGGAGTCATACCCCAACTCCAGAATTAACTTTTCAACAAAGCAGAACAGTTTTAATATTGCCTATACTCAAAAAAGACATTTGAATCCCTGCTAAACTAAATCCAGTGACCAGAAAGCCCAGAGATAAATTCTGAGCCCTGAAGCTCAAAGCAGCCATAGCAAGTAGCATTAGCAGTGGAGGCTGGCAGCTAGCAGCATCAGAAAAAGCAAAAACAAAACCAACAAATACGGAATATAGAAAGCCCACACACTCAAAGGAGACCAGTCAGAAACAAAACATTCAGTGGCCACCATCACGCATACATTCAGCTGAGTGTGACCCATTTCCATCTCTGCTACCATGTTTGCTGCAAGACTTACAGATACACTAGAAAACACAGAACCATTTGCACACACAGCAAAACAAAACTTTCCAAACAACTAGGACCAGGTGGGTGGGTGGTGTCTGCTTTTGTACTGGATGGGAGTGAAAAGATTTTGTAGTTAGATGATGAGGACTTTGTGTCTATTGGTGTTGGGGGTGGGGAGGAGTTGGGTACCTCATACTCAGGGGTGCACCTGGAAGACCAGCAAAGGAAAAGGTATGTTGGGTTGTGTGACTTGGAGGAAAAGGAGGGGAAGGGTCAGCAAGCCTGAGGTCAAGTGGAACGGGGAGTGAAAGAAATAGAGGCTCCCACTTTGGCTAAGAGGTCCCTTCCCAGCAAAGGGTCAGGACAGGCTGGTACTACTAGGAAGGAAGGAGTAGGTAAGATATCCCTAAAGATACAAGTAAGTGGTAGGGTTTAGTGTGGTTGGTAAGGCTGTCCCCCTACCCAACAATAGGGGAACAAGAAGAGGTGCATCCCTAAAACTCTGTCAGGACGAGCAGGTGGTCCCAGTGTCCAGAAGGAAGGGGATAGATTCCCCTGAAGCTTCCTGTCAGACGGCTGTGATTGGGTCAAGAGAACCCAGGCACCTGTTGTCCGTGGCCAGACCAAGGAAGTCGGCTGAAGGACAATCAGGGCTTGATATCTTCATACCACAAGGGACGCAGAGGCAGTCAACACCCCAATACCTTCTTGGTGGCACGTTGGACATGGTTCAGGTGATTTACAGAGGTTTGGATAGGCCCAGGGCCAGGGACCCCCCTCTGACTCCATTCGAAACAGGGACCCAGAGGCTCTTGGGTTTTGGAAGACAAGGAAGCCTGGGCAGCTGCTATGGCAGTCTAAAGGCCCTCGCTAACATCAGACATTTTTGCTTTAGGGCTTTTTAATCTCTCCCCATTGTACACTTCAAAGACTACGGCTAAGACTTCTACCTGTGGAGTGAGGGGTCCTTTCTTTAGACATTTATGTTTGACCCTCTACCAGGGAAACTTTGGGAGAAGTAGCAGGTCATGAGAAGTTCTTCCATCTGGGGTCTTAGGATCCAGACTGGCATATTTTAAGAGGCCCTTCATAAGGCAATCTAGGAATTGAGTCGGTTGTTCACGTTTGTCCTAGATGATCTCTTGGACTTTTTCATAATTAGCACTTTAAGGGCAGCCTTGTGGAGACTGTCCAGGAGGCAAATTATAAGTTGGGTTCTAGCTAGAATGCCTTCAGCAATATTGTCATTCCATTCAGGACCTCCTTGGCCCGAACTGGGAGGACAGCATTGGTTTGGTGAATTTCATCTGCACGCGCCCTAGCCTGGTCCCAGACTCGCTGGCACTTCTCAGGGAGGTTACTGTTGAGAATCGTGGAAATGTCACGGAAGGTGAGAGTGTAAGATTGGGAGACAGTCTGAAACTCACTAATCAAAGTCATCTGAGAGAGATCATTTAGTAAGAAAGGGATATGTACCCTGACCAATTCATCCACCCCAATAATCTCCCACAGAGAAAGAACTTGGGCTGGATTAGGCCACGTAGGAGGAGGTAGGTAGAGAGGAGGTCCTACGGTGGAGCGGGAAGGAGCAGTGGGAGGACTAAGGGCTGCCAGTGGGCTGGAGTTTGGGAGATTTGACTAGGGTGGCCTATCACTGAATAGGGAGAACCGGAGACTGGAGGGGCTAGAGGAGAAAGAGCTGTGGGTTAAAGCCAATAGCGGGGAGGCTCTCTAGCTGGATTGGAAGTAGTAGTTTGGATGTCCTAACTAGAAAGTTAGGTGGGGGAACAGGAAGAACAGAGAGAGGGGGCTTGGAGCAGGGATAAGAGAAAGCTGGAATGGAAGCAATGGGGAATCTTTCCATTTCTCCAATCGTTCACAGTACTTATAAAGGTCCCAAATAATATTAGGATCTAGTATGCCATTAAGTGGCCATTTGGATTGATTACCTAAGGTGTACTGAGGCTAAATTTGATTGGAAAGGTAAATAAATTTAAGACCCTTCAGGTCGGGTGCTAGGTGGGGGGGAGGGGGGGAGCTGAAAGTTTTCTAAAGGCATCCCAAGGGGAAATGGGAAGGTGCAGACGACACCGTTCCCCTAGATGAGAGGGAAGAAAAATGTCACTGCAGCCTGTAGTCAAAGGTCTCCCCGGGACTCAGGAAGGACCCAACGAGAACCAAGTTGTTTGTGGGTCACCACCACACTCAACAGGGGTCAGGGGCTGAGCCTGGCTAAGCCAGAGGGGAGACTCAGCACCTGGCACCAGGGCTTGCTAGAGGGCAGAGGCCACAATAAAAACCGAGCTAGGGGGCAAAGGGCTGGGGAATGGAGTCCCAAAAGCCACAAGAACCTAGAGGAGCTGAGAGATTATGGCAGTTCTGAAGGGAAGGCAGAAGAGGGCAGGAAGGAGGGCAATAAATAGCTCAAGTAGGCCTAAGGAAACTGTAGGATTGCAGCTCCAAGGATGGGGTGGGGTCAGGTGAAGAGGTTCAGCGGAAGCCTTAAAAACCAGCTGGGGTGCTTCCACCTCCAAGAGTACCAGAGGTGGGCCGTACCAGAGGTGGTACAGGGTCACTTACCTGAACTAAAGAATCGTTCACACAGAGCAAAGGCAGAAACTTACCTAATTGCCCCTGGTGGATGAAATGCCGAATGACTGGTGGGGGAGCCAGTCTGTCGCAGTGATCTGGAGATGAGGGATAGGGTCCCAGAGCAGCTCAGACCCCGAGGGGGAGCACAAACACCAGGAGAGTCTATCCAAGTCATATCGGCAGTGTAAGCACTACAGCTCTAATGGGAAAGGTACCCCACAAAGTCACACCACACAACAAACCGCATTAAGAGATTTATCGGGAGGGAAAAACCCAGGTTTGGCTGGGTCTACTTGGGCAAGAAGTGGCAGAACAAAAGACAGGGTTTATACAGGGCTCTGGGGGGCACAAGGGAGTTCTTTCCAGGGTGGTCCGCAATTGGAGAAATTATGTGGCCTGATCTTGGGGAAAGTCCAGGGATTGGTGAGATTTTTTTTCTTTTCTGTAGGACAGGGCCTGATCACTCTTCCACTTTGGGGGCAAGGGGAGATAAGAACTACCATTAGAGAAGTCAGGGGTACAGGGCTTGGCCACTGGAGCTCTTCAGAGCAGGGCCTGGCTGCTCACCCACCTCAAGGGGTCAGGCCTGGCCACCATAGCCGTCTAGGGGTGGAGCCTGGTAGCCAGAGGTCTCCAGGGGCAGGATTTACAGCAGGAGTCTGAGCAGTAGCAGGGAAAGCTGCCCTGCTTCCCAGGGTTGGTGTTGGTAGCCAACACGGGCACTGCCATGTGATCCCAAAGCCACCAGGGCTCTGATGTGTACTTTATAGACCGTACTGGAGTCACGTTCTGTTGAGTGAGTCTCCTAAATACGAATGATACTTCAGAACTGCCTAGGACAACTGACACTACTTGCTCTTGAGAGGCTGGTACCTGCAAACTGCTTCTGCTTCCAGGCAGCATCTCAACTGATGTGACAGGAGCTCGACAGTCTGAATACAAAGTGGCCCCGCAGGGCTTATGGGGTGAGTGTGTGGTCCCCAGCTGGCAGCACTGCTCTTTGAGTGGAGCAGCTTGAGCTGATGGAGCGGATCCCTGGAGACTGCCTTCGGAGCATCGTTCCAGTCCCTTCCTGTCTGCCATGAAGTCAGAACCTCCCCTCCGTCCTGTCACTAGTGATGGTGACTTAATTAGCCTGCCCGGCCCTGCTTCCTTCAGCTGTGAAACCACCCACCCTCTAACTAATTAGCAGCTGCTGCCATGCTCAGGAGGGGCGTCCCCAGCAGGCAGTTTCTCTTGGAAGGCAGTGCAGGTAACTTGGAGGGACGCTGACCAACAAAATCCGATTCTTTACCCTGCACTGAACACTGAATTTTGTGCAACTCCACCACATTTCAGATTCAAATTCTAACCACAGTCCCATGCTTATGTGGGGGTGAGGGGGTGCTGTGGTTGAATCCAGGACTTAACAGAACAAGCAAACTCCCTTACAGTGAGCTAGATCTCTGGTTCCATAGTCCCATGTGTAATGTTGGGTCAGCCCTAATCATATTACAAAACCCAAATGATCACCCACTACCCTTTGGCTTGCTACCACTCGAATGCAAACTTCCCAACAGGAAGGCTTCAACAGCACCACTTCTTACCCAGTCAGAGACTCTGGTCCTAGTAAGTTCTCCATGGGAAGGGCTTCATGCAGAAATAGAAGGGAATTTCAGGCAACAAGAGTGACGTCAAAGTGATATTCCAACAGGCAGTTTTTGTGAGAGCTTTAATGGCACAAAATGTTTATAGCTACAAGTTACACGTGTTCTGTAAACTGTAAGGAATGACGCAAGTGCTGACGAGACAGACGAGGGATGTGTATCACTCTGGCTCAGTTAATGCCAGGAGCTCCACCAACTGGTTCACTGTGCGGTTCGTCTCATGGCCGAGTCCCCACTTCACTCTCTACTGTAATCGAGTGACTGCCGTACTGTTCTCTGTGCCGCTTTCCTCTTGACTTACAAACATCTGAGCCAGTTTTCAAACTTAAAACGAAGCTTGCTTCTCATTCCAAATTGTAAACAGGAATAAAGCTTTTTAAACATTATCTTAAATTTCAACTCGTGGTTGAATTCTGCTTTGCAATAGGACAATCTGTTTTCATTCAACAAGAATCTGTGTAGGAGCATAAACATCCCGTATGTCAGGGCTGCAAATCAACACCTTACAAGCTCCCTGATGGACAGTTGTGCTGTGACATGTTCCATGATCTTACTGATACTTTCAAAAATGGCGAAATTAAATTTACTTTTAATGTTGAAATAAAATCATACATCCCAGTTCAATGGCACTGCTGACAGGCTGCTCCTGAATTTATCAAGGAGGTGTCTGCCTGGGAGATCACTTAGTGAACGACTCTGCTGCTCGTTCACACAGGAGCACTCAACTGTGCTACAGTTTAGCCTCAGTAGTCTGGCCAATTTGATTCAGGCTTTTCAAAAACAAACAAACAAATAGGCCATCAGATTTACTTTCTTCCTAACGAAATTCAAATACAAACACTTGAAATAAATAAGCGATAAGGTAAATCAAGCGTCACCAGGTTTAAGAGCAAGATAGGAAAAGGGCAAAAGACGCCCATAATCATTTAGACATTAAATGCCAGAAAGAAAATAACTCACAAAAACTACTTTGGATATATTATCTTTCTTAAAGATAAACAGCTATGTTCTTGAAAAATGATAGAAATGTCTTCCTATCTGTGTTACTTTCCATTTCCATGTAACACCAATTTTATAACCCTTTATGTGAGAGAGGAGTTAGTTTCTGCAGACTAGCAAACCCGGTTGCCATATTTATTCAAGTCAACTTGGTACACCATGTAGGTTGCTAGCTTTGAAATTCACAATGGTTCTGCAACTATAGCACAGTCTATATCATAAACAGTAATTATATATAAAACATAGAATCCTTCAGAGTTATGCTATGTTCTGAAATCCAACAGAATCTACTTGAGATAATCTGCAATCCTGATGCCGTCTAACAGTTTGGTCCTAAAGCTTCACATTGTAGAAACAGACAAACAATGTCTGCCATTCAAAGGCTTTTCTGAGTATTGCGGATCATCAGGAGTTTGACAGAACTGAAAAGACAACTGCATGAGAAAGTCACCAGGGCCTGGGAGATCCTAGGGACACACTGGGAAGACCATAGCCAACAACAGGAAGTAAGGGACCACAGAGAATGAATGGCATCTTTCCAGAACTTTGTCAACTGTTTCCACACCCCAGATCTGCTGTGTGAAGTTACACAAGTGTTTGAAATAACTCTGAAGTTACTCTTCAGAGTGTAAAGGCTCCAGGGTGTAAGCAAAGCTTCCTAAAACAAGAAGCCTCTATTAACACCATGAATCAGACTCGTTCCAAGTCTCTTCTGAGAAAAAAAAAAAAAGAAAGAAACTAGAAAGACAAGTAAAGAAAGTCATGAGAAATTCACATGCAGGTAACACATGAAAATACCAAACGCACAAAAATCTCAAAAACAATTTTGTGTATGTCTAGATCTGAGGCATTCCTTAGAAATAAAGATTTTCTATCATAGAAAAGAGAGCATTGCAACATCCTAATGTTAAAATCTGCCAGCATGTTCTATTCTTCTATATCCTATCTGTCACTCATACAGGCTGCCTCCTACGAACTGAAGGCGGAACAGGAGGCTTAGGAAAAGAGCGGCTCCACAGCTGGTTTAAAGTAATTTTTATTGCCCAGGATATATTTTTCCTTATGTCTTGCTTTTTTTTTTTTTTTTGGTTTGGTTTTCTTTTGTTTTTAATAACTATAAATTCAAGCTTAGGGAAGCTTATTTTTGTTCTGGAAAACAAAAACTAAACAAAGCTTTTATAGTACTGTTTGCAAACCTGACCTCATTTAGAAAGAGATGTAGTTGCATGGCTAGAATTCAGCTTCTAGCATGAATGATGTAGGTGTGATTCTGGTGGTACTAAGAGGAAATGATGGTATTGTTGACAAGGTTATAATCTGCTGGTGGCATTGCTGAAAAAAGCCCTTGCAAATTTCTAAACGACAGGAAATTCTGTTAGGAATCTCTAAAGTGTCTTACAGGCCAAAAAGGGAAGAAGGTTAGTAAAATGCCTCAATAGAGTTTGAGTAAAATACTGGATTTGAGAGTTACTGGGATTGGGTATGTAAAAATAGGGTTGTAGGTTGGGGATCATGCTTACAATAGGTCTCAAATTCAAACTACAATACACCACTTCACAGGCCACGCGCATTTCCAGGTGCTTTTCGTTTCCCTCAGTAGGTGCTGGCAGAAGGTGTGCTCAGTCGTTTTCCAATATAGATGCTGAAAGGAAGCAGAGTGTATCATGTTCCATCTATCTCCACAATTACACCAGCCTGGTCCATAGGGTGATCTCTAGTTGGTAAGCATCTGAGAGCCTCAGCGCACTCTTCCCAGACTCCCTGAGCCACCACTCTTTTCTCCCTTCTATCTGTTAAACAAGCATTCTCCCACTGAGCTACAGCCCACTGACTAGCTCAGTCCAGATGATTTCATAGGATTCTGTCTACTCATTAAGTCAGGATTGGAATCACAAGGGCAGTGATGTCAAGACCAGGTAAAGCTAGGAAAAAGAAGCCCTTTCAAAGCCCAAAGCAGTCTTCTCCAGCCCCCACATGTTTCTATTTGGATAAAAGGTTCTATTGCTAGTTCAGATTGAGAGAGAAGGTCATAGACAGTGTTTTTAAGATGGGATCTAACATGACTTTCCAACACCAAGCAAGAAAATGACCCCTTTCACAGCAAAAGCAGAGTGCCAAGGGTAACAAGCAGCAAAATCCTCAATTAGTAGTAGCAATTTTTAAGCCCCTTAAAAACATTCACCTGTAGCAAGAGTTAAACTTAAAGCAACAAAAACAGTTTAAAGATACATGAAAGCAAGAAACACTGCGAGGCCCCCAAACCAAGCTTTCTAAGGTAGATGAAGTGAACAGGTGGCAGATAGTAAGAGTCCTCCCAAGCTCCACAGTGCCTTTCACTCCACTGTCCCGTCTTTACCAGCAGATCCTCTACCAAGGAGACAGGAAAAGATGCCCACACGCCCATGCTCCAGAGCAGGCACTTCCCTCTGCTATGCTGAGCCACTCACAGCAAGATCAGGAATGATCCACTTTCCATGCACCAGACACAGAAAACGACTCACTGGGCATGCTCAGAGTGCATGCAGCAGGTAAGCTAATGCTTATAAACTGAAATCTTTCAGAAGTATATTTTCTTAAATACTCAAATCAAGGGAGAAAAGCCATTAATTGAAAAGACATGCCACAAGTTAATGAATTAAGTAAACATGAGGCTGACTTTAGAATATAAATGCCACAAAGTTAAAAAAAAAAAAAAAAAGGACAGTACCTACAGTAGCCTACCAGCATATTCAAGAATCATCCTCCACAATAGTGTGTTTTACCATCTGGGGGGGAAACCATTTTGCATTTATTCCTACATTTGTATTTAATAACAAATTACAATTAGCTAAATTTTAAATAACTCAGAAAAGTAATCCTGGGCAGTAGTGCCCAAGGAAGGACGCAGGGCAGACGGCTCTTTTCTCCTCAACACCTTGCCACCCACCACCATTAAGTAATGCACTGTCAACAGGGTACTTACCCCAGCCCCAAAGCCAACACATGAGAAAGAAAGAGAGACGGGATGAAGACCTTCAGGAACTCTGCAGAGAAAATGCCCCCTTTCTTCATGGCTCCACTCTTCCTCATGCTTAGAGAGACAGCACGTTTAGGGTGTCTGAAATGGAACTCTCTGGGGAAGAAGACAGGCTGGTTTCAGGACACAAGTGCTGCACGTGTCCTGGGGACTACACAGTCCCACAGACAGGCACATAAAACCCACCGCCAAGACAAAGCAGGACTTACTTGGGTGGGATGTTTTCGGGTCTACTGGACCAGTCTGATACCCAGTCTGCACTTTTCTTCAAAGCCTCAACTTCTTTCTCTCCTTCTACAACTTCTTCTTCTGACTAAAAAGAATTCAAACAATGAGAAGGGAGGAACAAGAGAAAAGCAGGAAAGGATAAACAATTCTTTTAAATACAAAACAAACTAAAGTCATGCGTCTTTATTTAGGAAGCAGCCTATTTTCGGAATGGGCTCAAAACTGCCCTAAGAGCATCCCAGGATGAGAAGTGAGCACGATGGAGGCCGCACTGAAGGACAGGCTGTGCCCTGCAAAAGCCCCCTTCAGAGATGTGAGGAAGCCATGGAGTTGCTGCTGCTGAACCTGAGGATGCACAGTGGGGTTTCACTACGTCCCTCTCAACATTATATTTCCCACACTGTACATAGTTTCAATTGCATTTAATTTTTTAGAACTAGAAAAAAATAAAGAAAACACACCAAAAAAGACATGGAAATAAGTCGATAAAAAAGTTGGCAGAGATGTGGTAAATCATGATGCTGCCAAACACCTGCAAGAGCAGCATCTACTCAAGCTGCTCACATGCCCTGATCTTGACCTTGGTCAATCCCCAAACAGAAACTGCTGCACTCCATTCTACTGAAGAGGGCAGGGTTTATGTGACTTGCTGAGGGCCTCACAGCTGAAGGTAGAGGCCACTGGTTTCCAGCCCAGGTAAGCTGCCCCAAAGGTCCCACTCATAGAACCATGTTTCTCACTTTCTGAAAGGAGATTGCTTTTAAAGAGGAATTAATGAATGTTTCTCAAGATTCTAAAACTAATTTTTTATTGGGGGGAATAATCTATTTTGAAGTGAGTCAGAAGTTAACATCTAATAAATGAAAAATATTCTTTCTATTGCTAGTGAAAACCTGAGATGTCAGGCTAGAAAAAATTGTATTTCCACAAGCTTTTTCTTGTTTTTGGTTCTTTAAGACAGTGTCTTATTCTGTAGCCTAGGCTGACCTGTAATTCACTATGTAGCCCAGGCTGGCCTTTGACCTCCCAAGTGCTGGGGTTCTACACTCAAGCCCGGCAAACTCTCTTTTAAGAGAAACTAAAGGGGTGAGAAATTCCTAAAAATGACACATTAGCTGTATTTATTCAGTCTTGAGACTGTAAGGCTGTGACTCCACAGTGGAGTCACACTACTGAACACTCTGATTCTGACCAACAGGTCAAACACCTGGCCCACTCACGGATACTTTCCACAGCTCCACCTCCTAGTGACTCAGCTGTCTGGGAAGGGAGCTTAAGCCTGGCTCTACACATAACACCCGTTTACTACCAAATCCAGGTCAAAGCTCAGGGGATGTTTGTGTCCCTTTGTCAGCATGGCCCTTATCTAGTTCTGCTGAAGTTGGCAAATTCCACCGAATAGCACAATGCTGCATTTAGGACTGAGCTCTTTCCAGCAGGCACTGAGATTACTCAGAATCATGAGCTGGCTCTCTGGAGTAACCCTGAAGTCATCTCAGGCAGAAACGAATCAGCAGACACAGGGCAAGCGCTGAGCAGCAGCGTTTCTGAGTCTTCAGCCTGCTACAGTCATTCCTTGGATGTTAACTCTGTATCTGTATTTATTATGAGGGGTGGTGCCTGTGTAGAAGCTGTTTTTCTCCTTCCACCATGGGGTGCCAGGGCTCCAATGTGGGGTTGCAACTGAGGTGGTTAGGCCACCTTGATGGCCCTCTGATTCTTTTGGTTTGGTTTCAGCAATGTGGAGACTTAAGCCTAGGGCCTCTGACATGCTAGAAAGACTCTGCCTCAGTAACTGCACGCCAGTCTTATAACAGTATGTTCTGCTTAGTTCCTCCTTGGGCCTCCTAGGATTCTAAGTGCTTCTGGTTTAGTTCAGATTTTTTTGAACAAGTTCATACTTTATCCTTTTCAGAGAAAACAATGTGAGATTTGTGCTCTGAATTTTTCAAGATAATGGAATTTTCTCCAGAGGACTAAAGCAAAGTTACCTTTGGATTCATACAGTTGTTTTAATCCACAAATATATTTCTCAACTTACTTTAATGTTTACTATAGTTCATTTTCTTTATTAATCTTAAACTTGCCAATCCCAGGGTTTTGGGAGAGAGATGGTTAGCAGCCTCACCAAACACTCCATGTTGGCCTCAGGCTTCTTTATAGCCTTGGCTGGCCTTCAGATCTTACAATTCTCAGCCTCCTGAATTCAGAAACTACAATAAAGATCTGAACACATCATGTTTGGCCCATTTTGAGGTTTTGAATCATCTTCCTATAATTAAAAAAATATGGCAAAAGGGCGCCTCATCTAACCATGTACAACTCTGTTCTTCCCTCAACCACCTCAAACAGTCCTGGGAGGTGGGGTGGGTTGCAGCGAGCTGCATGGAATCACACCTGATGGAGATGTATAATCAACTCCTGAGATGGCTAAGGCCTGACCTATGCTATGATCACGCAATGATTATCAGCTGCCTGCATATGCGTGACCCTATGGGCACTGCCCACCTGGCAATCCGGGATTGGCAGCCCATGCCTACTTAAGGGCTGGGAGAGGGTTTGCCCAAGGAGAGAGGAAAAAGGAGAGGTCAAAGAGAGAGAGAGAGAGAGAGAGAGAGAGAGGGGAGAGAGAAAGTGAATAAAGTCCTGGAATAAACTGCAGCAAGAAGAGCTCCGGTGGTCGCGTCATTCCTTGCGGGTCGAGGGTGGCCGTGACAGTGGGTGGGTCTTTATTTTATTACCATTTAATTCTTCATTATCTGGCCCACCTCCAGTTCTCTTTAGGTCTCTAAATAGGGGTATTAAACTGCATGCCTGTATCCATGTACAGATAAACCAGCCTCACAAGACAGAAAGGAGGCTATTTCCAAACACAGCAACTCCATGCTGGGCCCATCCTAAAAAACAATGCCTTCATGGACTATAAGTCTGCATGAGAATGAGTCTATTTCTTGCTACACAGTGGAGTCGCATGGGTCCCATCACCTTTAAGGAAGAGGGACACTGCACTGGTGAGCCTGCTTAGGAATCGCCACACTGGGGCTCTGCAGACCCGTCAGCTCATTCACATGCCTAGTCTCCTGACTAGGGACTGACTCCCCTCAGAGGTCAGCTTCAGTGAAGGACTGGACCACAGGCTCAGGTTTGCTTTCAGTCATGGCTCTAACACTGACTTGCTTAGTCATCATAGGTGATAACCACATGAGGACAAAGTGTCTGTCTCCCCATCTCCCCAGCAGAGTAACATTACCCTGTCCCTCCGCTGGACTGAGAAACTTATTAGCATCAGAACATATTAGTAAGTTCTGGTGTCTTTCCTAACTTCTCTGGGTAAAGCTGGATCATGACATCTCATTTATCACCTCACAGACACACATAAAGAAAATGGACAGCCTCAGCCAGTTCTTCTTAACTTTCTAACAAAAAACTTTCTCATTCATGAAACTCATTTTCCTAAACCCTAGTGACTAGCTTTTCAATTACTTCTTCAGTCTTAAAAATATAAATGCTTTATATACAATATAAAGCATCTACTAATATATCTCCTTTATTTTAAAATTTTTACCCCACAGACCCAACTTTGTCTTTATAGGCATCCAACTACTTGCAAAAACCCATGCTTGTCCCCACTGGTCAGTCTAATAATAACATGGCTTATCCCCTGCTTAAAATCAACCTCAGACTATCAGAATCTCACAAGCTCGCTCTCTCTCGCAGATTTCTTTCCAGTTTTATAATGGCTGCATTCAGTCCTAAGACTGCAGTTAAATTCAGTGACCTCATGGGCCTGATCACACTCATTTTCTTGAGTCAGGGCTGCACACCTAGCTTTCACTGAGCTAGGAGGAGAAATACCCATGGGGGGTGGGGGAAAACGGAGCTCTGAAGGAAAATGAACTCAGGAAAGACTTGGCTCCAGCTGGTGTCTTTCTTTGGACTCCGCACAGCCTGAAACAGCAACTCATGGAGCAAGGATGCAAGGCGCCACTTATCTGACTTCAGAATAAGTTCATAGAGAGCCAGGCGGTGGTGGCGCACGCCTTTAATCCCAGCACTCGGGAGGCAGAGGCGGGCGGATCTCTGGGAGTTCGAGGCCAGCCTGGTCTACAAGAGCTAGTTCCAGGACAGGCTCCAAAGCCACAGAGAATCCCTGTCTCGAAAAACAAAAACAAACAAAAAAGAATAAGTTCATAGAGCTTCCCAACTGAGTAGTACTCTTGAAGACACTCTTTGGAAAATGTCTAAATAAAATCAATCAGACCAAAGACCCCCTACAACAGAGTATCAATTCCCTCCTCTCTTCTGTCCAGGGGATACCTACTTGCCATGAACTTCATGTGCCTTTTTCAAACCAGTTACAGCATCCTGCATATGGCCAAACTCACACACACAAGCCAGAATTTAAACATTTCAGCCATTTATCACCAAGCTTCTTTAGACAACAAAGTGCATCACACAGAGTAAACTAGTATTGCAAGTCTCAGCATGTGAGCAGCTAAAGTGAGCTTAAGTGAGCCAGTGTGGACTGCATGGATTTCCCAGCTTCAGAAAATAGCAAAAGGCAGAGTAGTGAGGTGTGGAGAAGCGGTGCTGTCTTCTGGCAGAAGAGTAGAAGCATGGCACCAGACACACAGCTCCAGCACGGCAGCCTATGCTTATGCCGTGAGGGAACACCACAAATAAGGCATCATCAGTAACTTTCTAAGAGTTGACACAATAGAAAATTCAAGAAACAAGGAATTCCCGTCTTCACTTATTGCCTGTATGCTTGCTGTAGCATCAAGAAGCAGCCTTATACAACTGGTACCAGGCCCAACAGTCAAAGGTCCATGAGCTCACAGACAGAGCTGCACTCTGGGCTACAGACACCGATCTTGTTAGAAAAACACTCCATTGTTAAAATGCAATCAGGCTTGGAGCCCAGCACCCTATTTTAGCCAACAAACTTTAGAGACTCTTGTGTGTTTTCCAAACCAAAACAAAACCCACACCCACCTGAGAGCTATGGTCCCTGCTGGTGTGCATCTCAACATCAAACATGATCTGTCCATCTTCTTGTGGTGAAGGGCTAGGAGAGAAAAAACTTAACATTATTTTTTGTTTTTTATACTTTATTCTTTTGGGCATATATGTTTGTGTGTGCAAGTATTTCCTGGTGCACATGTGAAGGTCAGTGGACAACAACTGGCAGTCTATTCTCCCCTCCCCCCACATAGGCTCCTGGGACTAGAACTCAGGTCATCAGGCTTGGCGCAATCACCTTTACCAACTGAGCCATCTAGCCAGCCTAGTTCAGTAGTTTTAATTCTTGTTTTGTCACATCTTAAGAATGTACTGAAAAACAGAAAATGAAAGTTACAGCAAGATAGCTTTGAAACAGGAGCAAATCTTAAAGTCTATCGAATACCAAAGAAGCAAATCCTATGTTGAAAGTAAGTAGCACAATGTAACGGAGTAATCTTACAGAGAGCTCAGACTCTGTCAGTGGTAATGGTGCCTTCATAGTGACAAGCCACAATATATAACCTGAAGATGTAGAAGCACCACATGTTCTTGTTGTAGTGCTGTCCAATGACGGTGACATGATCTTCAAAATCCAGACTGAGTTCTTTTGTAACAAGTTCCCAAACCTTAGTACAACTGACGACATGCTGGAGGCACCATTCTGACCTTAAAATCCAGCACACAGGCCCCAACACCCACCAAAACAGGAGCAAAGACCTAAGCCATCAAAAACCTAAAGCATATTAATTCCAGGAGCCAAGAAAGTCCCTAAATGTACTAATCTTGCTTTCTAGCTCCTACAGTTTCAATTCTTGTTAACTGAAATGTGCCAACCAGAATGTGGGTTTTGTGCATAAAAGACAAATGGTGAAGGTTGGGGCTGCATGATTTTTGCTAGCTCCCTGTGCGGCCGCTGTCTTTGTGCTGGTAACACGATGTCATCAAGGGCCAGTCTCATATACCGATGACCAGGCCTGACAGTCAAATTGATAGGTCGATAAGCCCACAGAAGTGCTGTTTTCCCTCTGTACTGTGCTGTTGATACCAATCTTGTTAGAGAAAAGCTCCCTTCTTCACTGGTAAGCAGTTCACACCTGAAGATTAGGAATGCCATCAAGCCTGGAGCCCAGCTCCTCTCAGGTTCAGCTGGGGAGCCTGTTAAACCACAGTGATGTATTTGTCCTGCACTGACAGGCAAAGGAGGAGCTCTAGGAATAGGTCCACACTGCGCTTTTAGAAACTGCTTGGGACGGCAGGATACAACACAAAGTAAGGCATGCTGGGATATCTTTTAACCACCACGGCAGTGTCTGTCCTAGAACTCAAAGTCCCAAGTGCCTCTCTGGAGTGCTGGGATTAAAGGTTTGTACCATCACACCTGACACGGGATAACTTTTAAACAAAACATCTTTAAAACAGGCTAGGCCTGGTGGTGTAGTCTGAAATCCTAGCTATTCTAGACCCTGGGGCAGAGAATTTTCAAGTTCATTGCCCAGGCTATAGGGCAAGTTTAAACCCAGCCTGTGCAACTCAACAGGACAGTTCCAAAACCAGAGTCACAAGAGGGCTGGAGATGCAGTCAGCAAAGCAGCTCTTGCCCAGCACGCTAGAGGCACTGTGTTCAGTACTCAGCACCAAGACCAGAAAGTAGGGGGGAAGAGAAGACAAAAAGGAAAGGGGAGAGAAGAGAACATGTCCATCAGCTGAGGTTATATCTAACAATCCTAGGAACTCCTCCACTGATAAGAAACACTTCCCATCACTTCAAACACAAGTCAAATCACACGAATCTTGAAGCCCCTTTTCTGTTGTACTGGAATGCTATGCATGTCTGGTGTATACATGTGTGTGCAGGTGTAAGTGCATGTCCTTGTGGAGTTAAAAGTGACTCTCATTTACTTTCCTCTATTGTTCTCCATCTTATTTTGTGAGGTAGTGTCTCTAGCTGGACCTGGAACCCACTGTCTCACTGAGATTAGATGGCCAGGAAGTCCCTCTGCTATTCCTCTTCACATTCAGGAACCAGAACTAAGCTGACCCCGGGAAGATGAAGTCATAGTTCATCACACACATCATTGTCATCACAAGCTAAACAGGATGCCCAACAAGCAAACGACTTCTTAGCACCCTGGGAACAACAGACTCATGTACACACAGTACCAATGATCAGGCTCATGCATGCACATGTACAAAAATAGGCTACAGAGGACAGAAACACCAGAAACTCAGAGAAAGCTCTAGAAATCCTTCAGCAAGTCCCTAGATATAAAACTTTATTCTGGCTGGGCATGGTGGCACACACCTTTAATTGCAGCACTCAGGAAGCAGAGGCAGGCAGATCTCTGTGAGTTCGAGGGCAGCCAGGACTATGTACAGACTAACAAGCAAACAAAACTACTGAAAAACAGCCTAATGCTGCAGCCTCCAGAACTGATGGCAACTGTCCAGAAAGAACCATGTGCTCACTTCTGCTTGTGACAGGAGACATGGCAACAAGGCAGAGATAACACGGAGGTGGGGCAGGATGCTCACTGTGCCCAAAAGCCATCGGACCTGTCTTCCAGCTGCCTTAGAGACAGAACTGGGTCATAAGGCATGCGGGAAGGTCAGATGTGGTTTAACTTCTTCCTCTATTTTCTCAGACGCTAACCATGTGCTATAGACAAAATTACTCCTGTAGATATAACCTACCCTGCTTCTCCCATTTTTAAATGCCCCTCAATCTTCCCATGCACGCGCAACTTCACCATGGTGAATCATCAGCCAGCTACAAATGAGCCAGACCATTGTGGCATCGAGCATCCTATGAGGCTATCACCCTGCAGGGAACTTCTCACTACTTTTGGAGATGGGTTATCATTATGTATTGTTATGTAGCCCAGGTAGACCTTCAACCTATGGCAATCCTCCTGCTCAGCCTCTTGAGTGACGAGACCATAGGCATGTCTTACCTATATTCAGCATTACAATTGTTTTTTTTTAAATATTTGTTTATTTATTATGTATACAACATTCTGTCTGTGTGTATGCCTGCAAGCCAGAAGAGGGCACCAGACCTCATTACAGATGGTTGTGAGCCAGCATGTGGTTGCTGGGAATTGAACTCAGGACCTCTGGAAGAGCAGTCAGTGCTCTTAACCTCTGAGCCATCTCTCCAGCCCCCAGCCTTATAATTGTTAATGTTATTTAATACCTAGTCTCTCAGGAAGTTACAGGGAAAAAAAGGCTCGGATGAAAGTTAATGAACCACTTGTTATCCTTTCCTTTCTACATCTTTCTGTATATTTACTCCTCAGTTTTCCAGAGGCAAAGAGCCATGCAGTGAGATGTAAGTAACATTTTCTCAGAGGGAATGCATGGACCTCACTCAGCACACTGCTTATTGAGAGCCACACAGACATGGCTGGAACCTCCATCAACTTGCAGGTCCTGTGAGCAGAGCATTTACTGAGTGCCCCATGTGTGCCAGCCTGTTACTGTGAAGGGTGCAAAAAGGCCACATGGCTCTACCTCTGGCTGCCTAGAGAGGGAGAGAGAATGTTACTGTGACTCACGACCTCAAAAACAAAGGAAAATGGGAAACTCAGATTAACTCTGTAAGTTTACATTAATGATGCTAAATTTCATTTTGATTTTGAAATTGCATTTAGTTTGTGTGTGTGGATGTGCATGTGGAGGCCAGGAGACAATTTGAGGAAGTCAGTTCTCTCCTTGCTCCAAGTGAGACCCAGGATGAAATGCAGGTCTACAGAACTTAGCAGCAAGTGCCTTTATCAGCTTAGCCATCTGTTGGCCTGCTACTCAATTTGAAACTGATCAACATCTGAAAACAATTCAGTCTGAGAATAAAAATGACAATGGGGGAAGGGTGACAGTGAGCACTCAGGTGCCTATCCATTAGCTATTGGGTTTTTAATTTTTCTTGAGACATGATCTCACCATAAGGTCCTGACTGGCCTGTAACTCGAGATGTAGACCATGTTGGTCTTGAACTCACAAGTCTCTGGCCTAGCTATAGTTTAAACATGCATGGTACAATAAATCTGGAGGCCTATTCTCTTAATGACTACTTAAGCAAATGAGCCTTCTCCTCATGAAAATTACCTTCCTACCCACTTAACTCCTGAGTTACACCATCAGCCTTCACATACCTGTCACAGTGAGAGCTGCCTCTTGAGCTGCTCTGTCCCGACTCATGCTGTGCGTCCAGAAGGATCTTCTCCATGTCTCCATTGTGGATTGAGGAAGAGGAAGGGACGTGCTCCAGCCCCCCATTCTTCCCGTTGCCATTATCATTGCCATTGCTGCTGTTCATAGGTAGCTCCACCCAGGAACCTGTTGGACAGGTCAGATAACAAGTCATAACCACAGTGGGGCTGAAATCCCTCCTGTGCACACAGATGTCCATATGCTGAGTTCAGATAAGAATTCTGACTCGACTCAAACTGAAGCCAAAGTATTCTGAAGAAAATAAACACACAGAAAGTCAGAATCCATGTTGTTCTGCTCCCAAAGGAACTCATGCATTAAACCTGCCCAGAAGGTAGAAATCTAAAATTATAGAAGACGGGCTTTCCTGCCAATTTTTTTTTTTCTGGTTAAAGCTTAATTTGTGTCCAATCAACACTTTGGTGAAAACTCGGGCTCTTCTTCAAAAACGATATGCCTCTTCCTTTACTAGACAGGCATCACCTTTAACACCTCAGTTACACACACACGACTTGCCATGGGTGCCACAGGATTTGCACCTAATTAAATCACCAGATGACTTAGCAATGTCGTACAGCCCATCTTAACAGGATGACAGCTGTCTCCTAACTAACACAAACTGAAAAGTTCCTAAAGTAAAACCAAAATTTAATCAAAAAGTTCTCAATTTGTTCCCAAACCCAGAGCATGCATTAATACAGCTGGTCCTTGAAGAAACCAAATAAAATTAAAAATTGGGGTGGAGGGAGACCACCAATGTGTCTCCCCTTCCCCCACTACACTTTTAAGTTTTCTCTTCCACGCTGAACATACCTTATCAGGTTGTTCCTTCCCTTTTCTCTCCCAGGACCTCTACTTCCTAGGGTTTTCATTAAGTCCTGAGTGTGTGGAGGAGGGAGAAGCCACTGCAGATGGGCTACAGAGAAGTTTGGGATAAATAGTTGAAGGGGGTGGGACCATAGGAAAAGGGGGCGGGCCTTTCTAAGACGCATGTTCTTGAAGATTCTTATTGGTCCAATAAGCTCAATAAGCATCAGTAACACTGGCCAATTAATCAACTTCTCAGAAAAGACATCCTCTACATCCCTTCTGCACAGCACTTCACTTTAGGAAGTGTGACCAACAGCCAGGCAGTGCTCAGACCTGCACTTGGGAGTGGAGGCAGGATGACTGATGATCAAGAGCCAGTCTGAGTCTGACTTGGGCTATGAAAAAACATACAAAATCCCTCCCAAACCAAAACCTTACACCTCCAAAATGTAACCAAGCAGGTGAGCATGGCCAAATCTCTAAATCCTTAGCAGATTCGTCAGAATGGCCAAACAACACCTCAAACCCTAATGCACTCTAAACGAGGCAGTGACACCAGATCCAGCAGGAGGGTGAGCTCACCTGAGGGACAAGTTCACATGCCTAGCTAGGAATGGGACTCCCGGCACTTTAACCCTTCTCGTCCTCCATCTCATCAGTCAACAGAGCTGGTAACAAGAGGGGATCTACTCCCCAGAGCTGTCAGAACTACCCAGCAACATCAACAACCAGCAAACAGCAGACACTCACTTATATGTTATGGAGTTAGTATCTGTTGCTAAAGAGTTGCCCTGTCCTCTCCATTAAAGGCAGCCCACCCCCCAGCAGTCCTGAAATCACCAATTAATTCCAAACAACAAAGGCACACAACAGCACCTGGCCTCATTCTACACCTACGTGAAGATGGGCATGGCTGAGAACACAGGAAGAAGAGCAAATAAAACCAGAATCACTAGAGAGATCTAGTTTAATTAAATATTCAGAGTGCTCCTGGAGTGGGTACAAATGTGCCAGAGCACATCTAAATTTAGAGATCTGTAAAATATTCTAGATGGAGGGACAGAGAGAATAAACAATCTTTCCCTATTCCCACTGCTTCTAGGGTTTTCAAATGTCTATTAAAACCAATGGGCTTGGTTCTTGTAGACAGACAGCCCAATGCACAAAATAAACAAAACCAAAGCCCAGGGCTGCTCTGGCAGGAGCACTAAGGACCAAGGGTTCCAGACAGGACAACCAACATGTGCTTAGAGAATCTAATCAAAGAATGGTGCCCACAGAACCTGGGTTTGTGCTCCTCACTTCACTGAAGGAATTCCAAGCCCACACCAACTCTATTTTCTGCATTAAACGTAAACAGTTGCTACCCTAACATTAGGAACTTGAGAAGACACACCTAGAAAGGCTTAAAAGTGACTCCTGCTGTGCCTGCAACAGTGGGGAATACAATGCCCCCATTCCCACCATAAAGTAGAATGTATTGGAGTGGCATATACCAGCGCCACAGTTAACAGCGCAGCTGAAGTTACACCCCATACTAATGCTTACAGCTTATACCCAGTCAGGTGCCTTAGCCTCTGTGTCTTAGTTGCCTTATCTGTAAACAGGGATAACAGCTATATCTATTTTAAAAAATTACAGCTGGGTGGTGGTGGTGCACACCTTTAATCCCAGCGTTCTGGAGGCAGAGGCAGGCGGATCTCTGTAAATTCGAGGCCAGCCTGGTCTACAAGAGCTAGTTCCAGGACAGGCTACAAAGCTACAGAGAAACCCTGTCTCGAAAAAAAAAAAATTAAAATAAGAAAATATAAAAAATAATTAAGATGGTACAAATAACGCACACAGAAAACTACAGAGAATTAATTGCCACATACAGATCAGTCACTATGGTAAGTATTCTTCAAAATCACTGGATTACGAAAGTATGTTCCTTGAACACAGAAATGTCAGCACATAAAACTAAGACTCAGGGCAGGAGGGGTGGCTCAGCAGTTCAAAGCACGGGCTGCTCTTGGAGAGGATCCAGGTTCAGTTACCAGCACCCACATGGAGGCTCACAGCCATCTGTAACTCCAGTTCCAGAGGATCCCATACCTTCTTTCTGGAACCCTTGGGCACCAGGCACATGCAAACAAAACACTCACACATAACTCTTTTTTTAATCTTAAAAGCAAAATCCTAATAATTATTCTCTCCTTCCTATTTCTAGTGCCTTGTTTTGTTGTTTTTCTGGTGCCGTGGACTTGAACACAGGTGCAGCAGGCCTATTAAACAGGTACTCTAACTCTGTGTATATAAGCAAAGCTTTGATTTTGATTTTCTGGGAATGTCTCATGTAGCCCAGGGATATTTCAGCATCCCACATTGTGTCTGCTGGGAGTATAGGACTGCACACCACTACACCTGGTTCCCATTCCTATGTCCAGAGGAAATCACTTTGAATAGTTGTACACGGAAATTTCTGCAAGTTTATTGTTTTTCTTATGAAATATTTTTTGGGGGCTGGAGAGATGGCTCAGCAGTCAAGAACATTGGCTGCTCTTCCAGAGGATCTGGGTTCCCAGCACCCACATGACAGCTTATAACTTTCTATAATACCAGTTCCCGGTATTACAGACATACATACATACAGACAGACATATATACAGGCAGAACACCAACGTACATAAAATAAAAATTAAAAAAATTAAAGAAAATTTATTTATTTATTTATTTATAGTTTTCTGAGACAGGATTTCTCTATGTATCCCGGGTTGTCCTACAACTCACTCTGTAGACAAGGCTGGTCTCAAAAGAAAAAATTGTTTTGTTTTTCGAAGACAAGGTTTCTCTGTGCAACTGTCCTGGCTGTCCTGGAATTCACTTTGTAGAGCAAGATGGCCTGAAACTCACAGAGATTCACTTGCCTCTGCCTCCTGAGTGCTGGGATAAAATAATTGTGCCATTACTGCCCAGCTGAAAAAAATTCAAATAAACAACTGGAATTGTACTGTATATATGGTCCTCTGTGTCATGGTTCTCAACCTGTGGGTCATGACCCCATTGGGGCCGTATATCAGGCAGCCTGCATACCAGATATTTACACTATGATTCATAACAGTAGCAACATTACAGTAATGAAGTAGCAAGAAAGGATTTTATGGTTGGGGTTCACCACAACACGAGAAACTGTGTTAAAAGGTCACCATTTTAGAAAAGTTGAGAACCACTGACCGACCAAATATCGATTTGCACTTAAAATTCTGATGTGCCTTTCAAATGTTAGTATGTGCGCATTCCTTTGAATATTCTGAATCTCATTTTAAAATTTTCTTTTACAATTTCATGTGTATGGGTGTTTGGTCTGCATGATGTCTGCACCACATGGATGCCTGGTGCCTGTGAAGGGTGTCAGAGCCCCTGTGAACTGGAGTTAACAGTCACGAACCCCATATGGGTGCTAGGAATCAAACCTGAGCCTCTTAAGAGCAGTCAATGCTCTTAACCATTGAGAATTCACTCTCCAGCTACTTAGAATCTCACTTTCCATAAAGACAGCACATTTTTAACCATTATCTAATGACAATGCTTAGTAGTTAGCCAGAAGACTATATTCCAAATATTTTATTATGCTGAGGGCTTGAGGAAACATTCTGAAAGGTTATCTGGCTATATGTAACAAAAGTCTTTAAAAGTTATTCTTAACTCAGCAGCAGTCTTTTAGAGACAATTTAAGTATGTGTGCATGTGTATCTGTATGATTGCGTGTATGTATGGAGGTCAAAGGTCACCCTCAGGCAGTTCCTCCTTGTTTTCTGGGACCGGATTTCTCACTGACTTAAAAGTTGATAATTAGATAATGCTGGCTAGCCAGCAGGCCTTCTTGCTGGGATCTACCCATCTCTGCCTCCCCAAAGCCAAGATCTCAAGTGTGGAGCATCATGCCTGGTATAGGCTCTCGGGAACTCAAATCCTCATGCTTGCAAGCATTTCAATGATGGAGCCATCTCCCTGACCCCAGAAATACTCTCTATGGAAGCATGCATAGTCACAGGGAAAGTTAGGTACACATTCCTTATAAGGAATCCTGTAATCTTGGCTGCAGGATCCAAGGCAGAAGGGTTGCTACAAACTCAAGGTCATCCTTGGCTGCACAAGAAGACCAAGTCTTAAAGCAAAACTAAATAATCTGGTGTTGATAACAGAAATAAAAACTTTGTTTGTTTGTTTGTTTGTTTTGGTTTTTCGAGACAGGGTTTCTCTGTAGCTTTGGAGCCTGTCCTGGAACTAGCTCTTGTAGACAAGGCTGGCCTCAAACTCACAGAGATCCTCCTGCCTCTTCCTCCTGAGTGCTAGGATTAAAGGAATACACCACCATGCCCAGCTAGAAATAGAAACTTTTAAAACATTAACTTTATCTTCTGAATATGAGACAAAAAAAGGAAACAGGTGGAGGGGCTCGTTTCTTTTATTACTGTCTTTCACTACAAGCCTAGGCTGCCCTGGAACCTCACTCTAGGTTACCTTAGGCCACGATCTTGCTTCAGCCTTCCCAGTGCTAGGATTATGTCTTAACAGACAAACAACACACATTCTCTCCACCTAAATTGCTCATTTACAATCAGGTCCTCTTAATGTGCTAACTCGGCCCAAATCCTCACAAAGTCCCCTCTTACTTGGAAAAGAAACACTGTAAAGATTTCATGTCATCCAAGAAACACACAAAGGAAACCACCTCCAGTCAGTACTCTTCTTGGCATGCAAGCTTTTAAGAAAGAGCCAAAGCTATCATTGTCAAAGAACTGTTTACATGTTGGAAGTGCACAAAGCCATGCTGACTTATTTTCTAGTTGAAATCTTCTAGAATGGCAGAAGTGGGCACACAAGTTCCTGACCAGTAACTGATCGGCTTGCAGACCCTAAGTGTCCACCAACAATTAAATCCTTACATATCACAGGAAACAGTTATTTTCTTCCAACTTTTCAAGGCTTCTGATGTCACTGGAACAGTTAGGGGTCCTCCAAGCCTTTCTTCTGCCTGCTTGTTTCAGGTACTTAATGCTAGGACCCCAGGTAACCCTGTAACAGTCCCCAGCATTCTTCTGCGCTGTAGGCACAACACACTACAGACTGGAAAGGCAGTACCACAGCCCAAACTTCTTACCAGGGGAACAGCAAGGGCACTGTCTGTGAAGAGTTGTCAAAAGGAAAGGCAGTAACTCCAATTACACAAGAATTACAATACTCTGATGTTCCTTATGACATTTCTGTAGTGTGTCTCACTCATCCCCTGAGAAACTTGACAGTTTTCTTAATCAGAAAAGTGACTGGAAACATTCTTTTAACTTTGGGAGAAGTTTGGGTTTTGTCTTCCAATTTGTAATAAAACTGAACAGTCCCGCCACAGCAGTAAACAACAGAATCGGAGAAAAGTTTCGCTGTTCCATATGCATCAACAATTTGGGCTGGAAAGATAGCTCAGCTGATAGGAGCATACACTGCTCTTACAGAGGACCAGAAGTTTTTTTTCGAGACAGGGTTTCTCTGTGTTAACAGCCCTAGCTGTCCTAGAACTAGCTCTGTAGACCAGGCTGGCCTCGAACTCACAGAGATCCTCCTGCCTCTGCCTCCAGAGTGCTAGGATTAAAGGCATGTGACACCACCACCCAGCCTAGAGAACCAGAGTTTGAGTCCCAAACCCTCAGTTTGTATTCTAGCTCCCAAGGATCCAACGCCCTCTTCTGGCCTCTATGGGTATCTGTACTTGATACATAGGTAATTTAAAATAATCTTTAAGAAATTTCAATATTTGCTATTAAAACTCTGCTGTGGGGCCAGGTGGTGGTTAGCGCACGCCTTTAATCCCAGCACTCGGGAGGCAGAGATAGATGGATCTCTGAATTCGAGGCCAACCTGGTCTACAAGAGCTAGTTCCAGGACAAGCTCCAAAAGCTAGAGAGAAACCCTGCCTCGAAAAACAAAACAAAAAAAACCCTCTGCTGTGGGGCTGGAGAGATGACTCAACAGTTAGTTAAGAGAAGAGTCTGCTCTTCCAGAGGACCTGGGTTTGATTTCCAGCATGACATAGAGCTGACTACAACCATCTGCAACTCCAGTACCAAGAATCTGATGCCCTCTCCTGGCCCCGGTGGGCACCAGGCAAGAACACGGAGTACATGCATACATGCAGGCACATCCATACAAAAATCCCTCTGCCATGACCCTTAAACTAAAGACAAAAATCTCAAGCCAGAAATAATCTGCATTCATTTCAGCTCCTGTTTTCGACAATTGTGGAACTGCAGCCAGCAAAATACTTGGACTTATCAGGAATTCAGATAGTATTAGATGCCTGAATAAGTTGTTTCACTTAGCGCCTTAAAAAAAAAAATCACTCAGCGAAATCAATAAAGCTTGTTTTGTTCAACTCAGGGCTATGTGATGAGCTTTAGAAGGCAGACAAAAGAAGAGGCAAGGCCAATAGTTAAACCTGGCATCGCTCAGCAGACCTCTGATGACTCTGAGAAGTGCAGCCTGGCCCCGGTATAATATTTTCTGTCTAGCAGACTTCTCAAAGAACATCTGGTATCACATGGAGGCTGGGGCTTCACCTGCTTCTGTAAGAACCACTAAAAAAGAAGCAGAAATGAGCATGCCCAACACAAGAGAAGGATCCTGAAAGCTTCATGGGGACTCAAAACAAGAGCCACCGCTTCTACAAGTAACACAGACCAGGGATCTCTTTAGCCTAACCATTTCTAAAAATGTACGCTAAAGATGGGTAAAAAAAAATCTAAATCCTGTATTATGTGATATGAGTAACATTTGATTACACATTGACTAACTCTTTTTTAAAGTCAGCATTTAGAGACGAGGCCTATCAAAAAGATGGGACAGGGCAGAACACCTTAAAATATCTTATTTCTTTTTATTTACTTTTTTTTTTTTTTTTGGTTTTGTTGCTTCCTGAGACAGTCTTACTCTGGGGCCCATGACAGTGCTGGAATGACAGATACGTGCCACTACAATGGGCGAAGATAAATGTTCTTCCCATCCTGGAGGCTGAGCAACAGCTCTTACCAAACTGTTCTGGCTACGCCTGAAGCACCCCTCTTATGAAAGACACTGCCTGACCTTTAAGTTTCCAAATGGCTTTTAAACTTCGTCTCGCCATATGCCAACCCCCCCACTACCTCTTTCATAAGACACGAAGCACATACAGAAAGGTTGGGCAAGAAGGACAGTCGATCTCCCAACAGGGGACACTCTGGGGACAAGATGTCTGTTAAAGGGCACTACACTTGACTGCAACTCCATCCTGACCGGCAGCCTTCAACTGCCAGTGCCTCTGCCCTGCGTCTGTTGTGTTGTTTACTGTATTTCCTGAAGTCCACTGCCGACACCTGATGGTGTGATCTGAGGGGATGTGCTGGGCACTCAATCCATTTAACACAAAAGCAGCACTCGAAAAGTCCCTGATATGGTGGCTGTCGTGCCAGAACTTGGGAGGTGGAAGGCAGGAGGATCAGGAGTTCAGAGCATCACCAGCCACACAGCGAGTTCGAGGCCAGCCTGGGCTACATGAGACTGTCTCAAAACAGAAAAGTAGTAAAATAAACTAAAAATTCATGGTTAACCACAACAATAAAAAAATTAACTTAAGAAACTTTGGAAATTTTCAGGAAAAAAAGGGGGGGGGCGGAACAAGCACCCTACACAAAACTTCAGTGACCCCTGGACTGGCGTGGGGAAGCAGGCGAGCCCCGCACACCTGCGCTGTCGCACGTCCACCCGCCACGCCCGGCCGGCCGCGTCCATCTCCTGGCGTCCCCGCCGCACGTCCCCAGACCCGCTCCGCCCGCCAGCTCCAGCCCGCCGCCCTCAGCTGCGCGCGCCGCCCGCCCGCTTCCGACGCCCGCCGCGACCCTAAGCCTCAGCGCCCAGAGCGCAGGCCGCGAGCCAGCGCCGAGCGCCTGCTCCTGAGCGGAGCACGCCGCTGTCAGTCACACGCGCAGCCTCGGCCTCGACCAATGGCGCTGCCGTCTGCTCCCGCCCCCTCCCGTCCCGCACGGCGGCGGCGGCGACCGAACGGCTCCTCCTCCCCCATCCCTCCGCCGAGCCCGGCGGCCCCGCGCTCACTGTTGAGGCCGGCGGGCGGCGGCAGGGGCTGCTCCCCTTCCTCGCAGTTGTTGTTGTTGTTGTGCAGGGGTGGCGGCGGCTCAACTAAGTGAGACATGGTCAGGAGACTGGGAGCGCCGCGGCCGCAGCACGACAGTATCCGGCTCTCGGGCAGCAGCAACACAACAAGTCGAGTCCCCCCGCCCCCTTTTCTGCGCCTGCGCAGTCCCTCCCCGCGTGACATCAGGACCCTCCCGGACCACGTGATGACAACACAGGGGGCGGAGTCTGGGCGGGAGGGGGCGTGTCCGGTTCGGGCTGGGGCGGGGCATTCGAGGGCTGGTCCGGACCTGCGGGTGTGGGAGTAGCGCTGACACCTGCGCCGGGAACGAATTCCTGACAGTCGCACTAAGTAAGCCAGGAGGGCTGAGCTAAGCAGTTGGCGTCTTGTCGAGCAGAGGGAGGGAAGTGCACCCCGGAAGCGCGGGGCATGAATGGAGCCCCTCCCACGCCTGCAGCGTATACGTAAGAACTCAAGCCTGGCTTTAAAGAAGCAGAAAACCCTAGTTCCTCCCCTTGGTGAAACATCTATCCCTGCCTCCCACAGGACACCACGTGAAGTACCTTGGAGCGAATCACCTTGCTGGAATTTCTGAAATTTTAATTGCAAAGATAACATACGATCCTAGTGACGAAGAATCAATAATAGCTGGGCGTGGTGCACACCTGTCATTCCAACCCTCCAGCAGGCTGAGGCAGGAGGATAGCGAGTTCCCGGCAGCCTAGGCTATACACCAAGCCCTTACCTTCTCAGTGGTGGCGCACGCCTTTAATCCCAGCACTCGGGAGGCAGAGGCAGGTGGATCTCTGTGAGTTCGAGACCAGCCTGGTCTACAAGAGCTAGTTCCAGGACAGGCTCCAAAACCACAGAGAAACCCTGTCTCGAAAAACAAAAACAAACAAACAAACAAACAAAACAAAGACAAATTAAAAAGCAAACAAAACAAACAAACAAAAAGATTTACCCAAACCCTGACGCTGGCCGGTCTGTGAAGGTGCTTGCCTCTAACCCCAGCACCCGGGAGGCAGAGGCAGGTAGATCTCTGTGAGTTCGAGGAGGCCAGCCTGGTTTACAAGAGCTAATTCCAAGACAGGCACCAAAACTACAGAGAAACCTTGTCTCTAAAAAAAACAAAAACAAAAAACCCTGACACCTATCTCTGGAAATGACCTACATCTTATATGCTCCCGACTCTGTTACTTAATGTTCCTAAATACTCCAACATTGTATCTTTGCCAAGTTTCCTTGATCCTATTTTTGTATAGGAAAATTTCTCTCAATAGGTACTTGTCTTTTGTTTCAGTCTGCAGGAGTTGAGATTTTTCAAGTACTTGTCTTTTTTTTTTTTTTAAATGGTCTGGGAATATCCACACACCATTTTTTTTCCCCCAAGACAGGGTTACTCTGCTGTGGAGCCTATCCTGGAACTAGCTCTTGTAGACCAGGCTGGCCTCCAACTCACAGAGATCCGCCCGCCTCTGCCTCACAAGTGCTGGGATTAAAGGCGTGCGCCACCACCGCCCCTCCACACACCAAGTTATTAAAGCTAAGACTAACCAGAGAGATGGCTCAGCTGATAAAGGTGCTTGCTGTACAAACTTGGTACTGAGTTCTTTCCCCCAGAACTCAGGGTAAACGGAAAGCTAACTCCACAAAGTTGTCCTGTGACCTCCACATATGCCCCATAGCATGTGCCCTCCCCCTATGATCACACACACACACACACACACACACACACACAATTTAAGATTTTTTTCAAATTATACAAGTGTGTGTGTGTTGGAGTGGAGGTACTTTTAGAGGTCAGAGGTATCAGATCGTGCTACCACTAGACTTCCTGGAAGCTATGAGCCACCCCACTGGGGTGCTGAAATCAAATTCAGCTCCTAAGAGTGGTACATGCTCTAAACTGCTTCATCATCTCCTGCCCCATTAGTAATAACTTTTTGTTTATTTGTTTGTTTTTCAAGACAGGGTTTCTCTATAATTTTGGAGTCTGTCCTGGAAGTCCCTCTGTAGACCAGGCTGGCCTCGAACTCAGAGAGATCCACCTACATCTGCCTCCCAAGTGCTGAGATTAAAGGTGTGCGCCACCACTGTCCCACTAATAATAACTTTTTAAAGATTATGAATTTATTGTAAAACCCTAATTCTCTCTTAGGCTTAGTTTTTCATTAGATGCTCTCTCAATTCTCCTGAAATTAAGTTGTAAACTGTCTTTGATTTTTCTCAACTTCATAGCCAACTGACCCAATAACATCTATCTATTGATCTATTTCATTTGCTGGCCTTTGTGAGACAAGGTCTCACTTTGTAACCCATTCTGGTTTGGAACTCACTATGAAGTCCAGGCTGATCTCCAGCCTTGACAGCTCTCCCTCGGCCCCCTACTCACCAGTATTACAAGTGTGAGCCACCATGCCTCTGTGTACCCTGGCTGTCCCAGAATTTGCTCTGTAGAGCAGGCTGCCTCAAATTCAAAGATCCACCTGCCTGTCTCCTAAATGCTGGTATTAAAGTGTGTCACAACTGGAGCTGAGACATGGCCTCTTGAACGAATGCACACGACTTCCCCTCATATTTCTCAGCATTTGTTAATTTTTTAAAGTGCTCTATCACTTTAGTTATATTGCCAGCCATATTTCTTTTAGATACTTCTCATTAATGATTTATTTTTAGCCAGGCATGGTGGAGCATGCCTATATTCCCACCAGAAGCTAGCCAGATCTACGGAGCCAGTCCCAGGACAACCAGGACTACACAGAGAAACCATCTCAAAACAACAAAAACGAACAACAACAACAACAACAACAAAAAAGACTTATCTTTTTAAATTATGTTTGCCTGTGTGGGGATGTACACTGGTGCAGGTACTGTGGAAGTCAGAGACATCAATGGCATCCACCTTGAACTGGAGTTAAAAGTGGCTTGTGATCATACCCCGTTATGTGTGCTGGGACCACAACGCATGTCCTCCGCACGGAGGGCTGCTGCAAGAGCACTGTGCACTCTGCCACTGAGCCATCTTTCCAGCCCCCTTTTAGATGCTTCCTTTAAAAAGTTTAAAGTATTTTTAAATGTTTTGTTTTTTACTACCCACTTAACTACCAAACCACGATTTTCAGTTGTTAAAAAAATTACGTTATTTTGATCAGAGGACATATTCACAGATCAATTCTAGTCTATTGGAGCTTGTCCTACCATTTTAGTAAGTGTTCTGTGTGAGGACTTGACTTTTTGTAGAAAGAAAAGTGGGAATAGAACGAGAGTGAGCTTTCTCTTTCTTACATACACAAGACTGAATACGACACTCCAGCTTACTAACCACTCAGTTCTTCATTATTTGAGATAATTCCATTACCAAGTAAAGTAGTGTACAACAATTCAATTTAGATAAGAAAGCAAAGTATCACCAGGTATGGTGGCACACGCCTTTAATTCCAGAACCTAAGAAGCACAGGCAGGTAGATCTCCGTGAGTTCGAGGCCATTCTGGTCAATATAGTGAGTTCCAGGAAAGCTAGAGTTACATAGTGAGACCCTGTCTCAAAACAAATAAAAAAATATTTGCATGAAGACAATCGTAGGTTTGTTCCTCAGCGTTGTGGGAAAAAAAAAACTCAAAATAATGCTAATATAAATTTTTTAAAGCTGTGTATAAAAATATGTAAAGAAACTTACACAGTTGGATACTTTTCTGAGTGCTTCTCTCTTTGGTGCCTATGTCTAAATCTACTGAAACCTCTGTTTTAAAAAATGACGACTATATATGCATATCTGAATATGGGTTTGCGCATGTAAAAGCAGTACCTGTGGGAACCAGAAGGCATCAGATGCCGTGGATCTGGAATTACAGGCAGCTTCAAGCCATCCCACCTGGGTGTTGAGAACTGAACATGGTCCCCTACAAAAGCAACCAGCGTGCTCAACTTCTAAACCCTTTCTCTAGCCTCCATGAAAAAAAAATTATGAACCACCTCCAACTCGGCAAAGAAAAAAAAAAGCCTAAAATAGCAAAACAATTTTTTAAAAAAATTATTCATATATATTTTATTTCCAGATTTATTTACTACAGTAATCAAGACAATATAGTGTTGGGGAAGACATAGACCTATCTATATATTAATGGAATATTTCAGGTGTTCTCACAGGTGAATAGTTAATTGAATTTCAAAACATTGTGAAGAAAAATGATCCTCCATCACTTTTCTCAACTTTCATGTTTTATACAACATGTCAAAAAAAAATCTCAAATGAGTCATAGACCTAAATGTAAAATCTAGTCTTTCAAATCTTGAATTGGGCAAAAATTTTAAAAGACATCAAAAAAAAATAGTCCATATGAAAAAAAAAACAACAAAAAAACGAATGAACCATGAGATTTAAGAACTCCTTTTCAGGACCTGGCGGGACGGTTCAGGAGTTAAGCAGGCTAGATGATCTTGTAGAGGACTCAGATAAACATCCACACAATGGCTCATAGGGGATTCAATGCTGTCTTCTGGGGATGAGACACCCACACGGTACACAGACATACATGCAGACAAACACTTATATTTATAAAGGAATACAAGCATAAGAACATTTCTCTAGTTTTTCTCATTGTGAGCTAATCTCACTGTTTAAATTGTTTATGCATTTGAGACTTACTTAGTATGTATTTCAGGACACCCGCATCTTGTATTCTTTACTCCACAGACATGCCTCTTTCCTCAAATAAATAAATAAATATAAAATTAGCATAAAGGCCCATTTTTTCCCTTCTTTATTTTTATTTATTTATTTATTTTTATTTATTTATTTTTTTTTTTGAGACAGGGTTTCTCTGTGTAGCTTTGGAGCCTATCCTGGCACTAGCATGGCCTCAAACTCACGGAGATATGCCTGCCTCTCCCTCCCAAGTGCTGAGATTAAAGGTGTGTACCACCACCACCACCCGGCTAACCGTTTTTTAAAATTTATTTATCTATTTATTTATTATGTATATACTATCCTGTCTGCTTGTATGCCTGCAGGCCAGAAGAGGGCACCAGACTTCATTACAGATGGTTGTGAGCCACCATGTGGTTGCTGGGAATTGAACTCAGGACCTCTGGAAGAGCAGGCAATGGTCTTAACCTCTGAGGCATCTCTCCAGCCCACTAAGGTCCATTTTTTCAAAAGACCTCATTAGGGATGAAAAGAAACAAACCTCATACAGAGAGAATGTACTTTATGAAGCACATCCTATAAAGGTCTATTCAACACACAAGAGTTACATTGTTTTCTTTCTGCCTTCTTATGATTTTTTTGTAAATGAGTGTTTTGCTTATATGTATGTATGTGTACCATGTGCATGCTCTGTCTCAAAGGCAAGAGGACACTGGCTCCTCTACAACTGGGATCACAGATGGCTACGATCCACCACGTAGGTGGCAGAAGCTGCACCAGGCCCTCTGCAAAAGCAACAAATACTCTACAGCTGAGCCATCATTCCAGCCTTCGCCCAACCTTTTTGATAGTGGCTCATGTAGTCCAGGCTGGTCTGAAACCTACATACCCGAGGAAGACTTTGAACTCCTGATTCTTCCTCTTTCCAAGGCTACTGTGATTATAGATGATACTGAGTTTGTCACTATTTTCTCAGATTGATAAAAATAAAAACACAGGTGTGTGCAGTTAATAGGTATGAAAACATGGGTGATATAATTATGGTCCAAATTTTGGTATCTTGAAAAGTATTTTTAACATGTTCCAGATCTTAAATGGCTGTTTCCTGTAAGGTACTAATTCCGTCTCTAGCACCGTACACTAATTTAACATTTAATTTCAACACTGAGACTGGCATACATATTATTCTAGTATTTTCTACCTGCAAAATAAAAACAAAATTCAATTAACAGGAACTGGCCATGGAGCATGCACACAAGTGAGGTTATGTCGACAAGAAAAGTGTTTACAGAAAGTACTTGAAAGTCAGGCATGATGGCACACACCTGTAATTCCAGCACTTGGAAGACAAAGAAACAAGATCATGAGTTCAAAACAAAATTCTCAGCATGGGAATCTGCTCAAGAGGTCAGGTGGAGAAATAAGAAGATAATATGATTATATTGGATGATTCCAGTTCCTATAGAAGGACAAGTCTAAGAACATGTGAGTGAATGGCCTCTCTGCTAAGGGATTTTAACTATCCAAGGAAATCATATTTACACATATTGCTTCTAACACAGTGCAAGGGACAAATACTAAGTTCTTTCCCCGTGAGGCTGGTACATTCCAGCAATCAGATGGCTTCAGGGTCTCCACTCACTACAGGGTAGCAGTGAAGAGGGCATTCATCTGGACACAAGCACCCTTTAGATTTGCCCTTCATTTCCTCTTACTTGTGATTTGTTTTAATGGGTCTTTCCTAGATCAGAAACCTAACTCTCCTCTCTATAGTTTCAAAACCATACCACAAATACCACTATTGCCCCCTAGTGGGAAATTACCCAAATAACCTGCTGCTGGTCTTATTTCTTAAGTCTTTTTATGCTTGGAGAATTCTTTGTAGAATTCGAAGTTTTGTGGTTTAATATTTGAGAAGTGAGGTGTTAGGGACATTTTATGTTAACTTCAAGTCTGTAAAGTGTCTAATTCAAACACAGACAGGGCTAGTGGGTCACACAGCCTCATACCACCATAAGAAACTGAAACCCAAATTACTCAGTATCTTGAGAACACCGCCAGGCTCTATGGATTCACTAGACACCGCACCTAACTGCTCAGTGCAATGTTTCTATTCACATGCACAGATATAAGATGAAGTAGGGCAGTTGCCAAGAGTTGACTCAGAGTGCTATATAAGAAACTCGGTTACATGGTTTCAACTCTCCATGCTGACAGATTAAGGCACCTGAGACAGATTCTCACATAGTGAGGAAAATTGTAAGATTCATTACTTAGAACACACTTCATTTAAAAGACAAAAGAGAGGGTCTCCATATGTAGCTCTGGAACCTGCTATGTAGACTAAGCTGACCTTGAATCGAGAGATTACCTAGTGTCTTTCTTGTAGTGGAACTGAAGGTGTGCACCACATCAGACCCAATATATATGTAAATGTGTATGAAGGAGTGTACATGCAGGTGTGGAGGTCATAGGACAAGCGAGTCACTTGTCTGTTCCTAGCTGGAATGAATGCAAATCATCACGTTTGATTCTGAATGTCTTTACCCACTGAGACAGCAGGCAATTTTCTTTATGGGGGCTAGGGTGACAGTGGATATTGTTTTCATTTGAAATCATGTTAGGTAGAAAAGATGGGTATTTCTAAATAACCGGATGGTTTAAATTGCTTTTGTCAGTAGTACTTAGCTCTACAGGCACACAATTTTCTAAAAAGAAAGTCATAAAAGTTACAAATGATCGTTTTGCATTTCTCTAGGTTTGGTGAGATGGTCTGTGAAAGCCTGATGACCTGCAGTTTGGTCCCAAAATGCACAGTGGAAGGAGAGCCAATTCCGGCAAGCTATCCTATGACCTCCACACGTATTCTGTGTGAAATGTGCACCCACTTCATACATAAAATTAAAACAAAAAACTCTAGCCATGATCAAGTCTCATGTGTAAGAAAGATTTGGGGATTAAAAACCCTCAAGAGAAATTTAATTTTAAGAAGGGCTATACCAATTAATACCTACAAGTTAGTTATCTAAGTATACTGTAGGTTAATAAACTACCTCTTCTTACTGCCCAGCCACCACGTGAATTGTCGTAACAGAATGAGCTCTCCCATTCTAGCATCAAAAACACTGAAAGGAGCCGGGCGGTGGTGGCGCACGCCTTTAATCCCAGCACTTGGGAGGCAGAGGCAGGCGGATCTCTGTGAGTTCGAGGCCAGCCTGGTCTACAAGAGCTAGTTCCAGGACAGGCTCAAAAACCAGAGAAACCCTGTCTCGAAAAAACAAAACAAAATAAAACAAAACCACTAAAAGGATAAAATGTGTCTTGGTTTTAAAAGAGCAGGAAAATACAAACAAGTTGACAAGACTAGGTTTATTCTGTAATTTTTATTAATAAAAGTTGACGATATAAAATGAGTGGCTGGGCTTATAGTTTGCTACACCAAAGAAATTAAAAAGCCACTTAAGATGTTACAATAGTTTATGATAGCAATCCTGATAGAGGCATCTTAAGTTTGGCAAGTAGGTTTCCTTTGACTATATAAAACTAACCCTTACAGTTATGAATGAGAATCACAAAACTACCATTTGAATAATAATAAAAAAAAAGTTCCTAAGAACTGCTTGGTGGTTTCAAGGCCAAACTGTAGGGAAACCGCCATCCCGAAAGATCCGGAAAGTTGCCCAACCAAAAATGAGTAAAGCTGATCCTTCTGGGTGGACAACTATCTACTTGAAAGCCAAAGGAATAAGTAACAAGACTAGGACTCCACCCAAGATCCCAAAATAAATTAGTAAAAGTGCCATTAAGAATCATCAGACATATCATCATTGTTTAAATACAAATTCAAATTTAAGTCCAAAAGATACAGTAACTTTATTACATAAAATTTCTCCTGTGTGCTAAAAATGTTAACGTACAAGACATATTTGTGTAAGTGTAGAGGGAACTGTGGTGAAGTTGTTTATAATCATTTTTCATTACTGAAGAACAATAGGCAGTGGAAATATATAAGCACGCAGAGTCCTCTAAATTCAACATTGTTATATTACTGTTCAACCAAAATATACTACCATTCTCATATAAACGCCTGCTCATTCATCTTTTAAAAATAAAGTCCATTCTCTCTCCATAAAGCTTCCTGCAGGACTGACCAAGGGCAGTTCCACACTAACTGGGGCACTCTCCATCTTTGGCTAGGGCCTCAGCACTGGGACAATGTGGGCAGACACCCATCTGGTACTATGCAGCTGAGGCAGTCCGTGCAGCACTGTACCTTTAAAAGCTTGTCCCGAGTATACCTTTGGAAAACCAAAGAAAAGGTGTATCTATGGCAAAGTACAAACAATTCCTTCTGATTCCATAGCAAGCAGTACAAAACAGCTCTTCAGTGCAGCATGGGGCTTCATCTACCAAGTTACTTCCAGATGGAATTCCACTCTGCTGTGCCACAACAGCGAGAAAAGTCAGCTTGTCTACTTGGTATTTCCTAAGGCAAAATGAAATTAAGCGCTGGAAGAAGACTTCAAAGTGAAGCTCTACAACCGTGGTTCTCATTTACAGCAACTTCATGAACAGAAGAATTAAGCAGACACAAAACACAGAACCCTCCAGCATCTCTAGACTGTGAACCCTTAACAATAATGTATGTTCAACATATGGGTGAACAGAACCACACCTCTCTCTGAGGCTCCACGGAAAAGAACACTTGTTAAAAATAGTTCATAAAAATACCAAGGAAACAATAGAAACCCATTTCATTTCACTGCACCCAAGGATATGACACAAAATATTGGTGGTTTAAAGAGGTAGAAGAAAAAGAAAAAGAAAACCAGATTCTCCATTCTTTGTCACTTTTATTCAGTAGTAGGTTTTTTTCCTTATTTTCAGTGCCAGACATGGCAAGGAGTGATTACAGCCAACTGTTATTAAAACATTTGTTCGCAACATATACCCCCATTACCACTGACCCCAGACTGACTCATTTTGTGTGCTTTCTTTAGTTCTTCCTTTTTTTTGATATGCCACCACCGAGACCAGGTGGAAAGGGCAAGGATAAGAGATGGAGGGGGAAGAGTCCAGGAGGCCAGAGAGGAGGAATGCTACAAGCCACAGTAAGAATGAGCTGTATTTAATTTAAAAAAGAGGGGTGTACCCCACAAATGATACAGTAATGAGGATACACAAATCCCATAGCATGACTGAAGGCGTTCACTGTGTTCGACGTCATCACAATGGAAGGCATAAAAAGTGGAGTACAACAATGCTGACACAGTCCAGTCCAGTCCACCAGGCAAGATGGTGCAAGAAGTCATTAAATTAAAAGTGCCCTTCCCTTCCCTAAATGGCTAGCAGACATGGAGAACAGCCTGGAACGCATCCACACGGCTTTCTCCATGAGGCTATCAAATGTGTTGTCGAATGGCACACTGTCAAACACTGGAAAGGGGCGCCACAATGGACCGCTCTCTTATAGGTATGAATGCTAGATTCAACTATCTCACTAAGCAGGAAGTGGCTCCCTCTGCTAGGAATGCCAGCCTAATTCACTTTGTCTTGAAATATGTACAGATTGTTTGTAGTCGCTACGGCAATGATGTTCTCCTTGGGGTGCCAAGCTGTATGAAGGATTTTCTTGTTGAAATCTAGGCTGTCAACACTTATTTCATCTTTCTTTCGTTTGCCACTCGCACAGACTTTGCGTGGCTTCAAAACTGTGCGAGGCTTATTGTTTTCTCGTGATGCTTCTAGAGTTATATCCCGCTTTGTGTTCCGGTCGAACATTCTGAAGAAATTATTGTAGGATCCAGTCATGACAACGCTGTAAGGTAGAATACCCAATCAAACTGTTAACAAGAGATTGTTTACTTTAACAAATCAGTGAACATAGTGGACTAGCACTCTGCAGGAAGCAACTTCTTTAAACTTATCTGAATTAAGACAATCAATCAAATTCAGGATGGTGCGTGTCACTGACAACCCTAAAACTGTCTTTTTTTAAATATGTATTATATATACAAGGGGCTGGAGAGATGGCTCAGTAGTTAAGAGCACTGACTGCTCTTCCAGAGGTCCTGAATTCAATTCCCAGCAACCACATGGTGGCTCACAGCCATCTATAATGAGACCTGGCGCCCCCTTCTGGCTTGTGGGCACACACGGAAGGAATGCTGTACACATAATAAATAAATATTAAAAAATAAAAAAATATTATATATACAATATTCTGTCTGCATGTATGCCTGTAGTCCAGAAGAGAGCACCAGACCTCATTACAGATGGCTGTGAGCCATGATGTGGTTGCTGGGAATTGAACTTAGGACCTTTGGAAGAGCAGGCAATGCTCTTAACCACTGAGCCATCTCTCCAGCACTAAGATGGTGGTGGCCCCTCGGTCCAGGTTTGTAAAGTTTGTATATAATCTTTATTTAATGAGCAAATGCAATGCTCACACTAAGAAACAACCTATAAAATAACTGTTATTTTATAACACAAAATGCCCAGATTATGAAAATCAAGAAACTGAAGAACTCTTTTTAGAATAAAGAGAGCAAGTTATGACGCCATGTCACTTTAAGACATGAGCAGGTTTTACTCTGCCACAAAAGGACTGAGACCACTTGGTGAGTCTCTGAGCTCTGGACAGCACTGACCAAAGCTGTTTTTGAAGCCATGATTGTGGCGGATGGGGGGTCTCTGTCCTTTAGGAAGTGGTGAGGGAGTTGGGAAGGGTTTAGTAGTTAAGGACACTTTCTGCTTTTATAGATGCCCAGGTATCTGTTCCCAGCAACCCTTGGTTGCTCACGACCATCTATTACTCCAGTTCCAGTAAAGTTCCTGCCCTGTTTTGGCCTCCATGGGCACCAAGCACAAACATGCTACACAGACATACAGGCAAACATTCATACACATAAAATTAAGATAAACATCAGAAGAAATAGTTTGAAAAATAATTTTTCAATACGTAATTTGATAGGAATTAATTCAAAAGCCTTTCATGTGAGCGTGTGTGACACATGGAGTCAGAAGACAAGCTGTACAAGTTGGTTCTTCCTTCTACTATGAGCACCAGGAATCCAACTCAGGTCGTTGTTTAGAAGCCTTTCTGCTACATCCATCACCCTGTCTGCCCTCAGAAAGTATTCTTAATGTTGAGAATCACCATACAGCTACCAGACATGGGGAAAACTGGCTGTATAAAATGCCATACCTACACATCACTACGTTTTCTTGACATCTGTCCTTACTGGCCTCACATTTAGCAATGACATCACAGGTGCTTACCCTGAAGCAGGCATCTGAGTAGTGTAGCGTGACCAGCCTATTATTGGGCTTCATGTAAAACTCGGGTACTTATAACTTAAAAACCAGATAAAAGACAAGCATCCCAAGTTCCAGGGCTCGCTGTAACATCTAACACCAAGAAATCTGAATCATATCAAGTGTTTTAAATTCAACTAATGCCAAATAAAGCACCTGTAATTGCTTTAGATATGGCCTACAGTAATTTCAAAACTATGCTATGCTTTAGTCGGAATAGAGTAAGGAGTAAGTGCTTACAAGATCACTTGCAATAACTTCTGTGAAGTGGGCGGAGGGGTAAGAGACACTGAAGTACAACACTGCATGAAGTACCTGCTGCCCAAACAGTTCTCCAAACACTAGAGTAGCAATCAAAAACAAAATCCACCACTTTAGTTAACTGCTGGCATATCAGGGTTGTGATTTTTGATTTAAATGTTTCTTGAAACATGGTCTGAGTTACTCAGGCTGGCCTTGGACTCCTGAGTGCAAACATTCCTCCTGCCTCAGCTAGGACTATACAGGCACACACTGTCCTAGCTAGCAATGTCATTTATCTGGCTCATAAAAAATGGGGAAAGATTTTAAAATGATAACCCCGGTATAGATTTCTTATGATTTGCATTTACTTTGAAAATCAATACTTTGTTTTTGTCATTATAGCTCTATCCATGATTACTAGGTTTATTTTACAAGTACCTGGGTGAAAATAACTTATAAGTTCTGTTTTTTTAAAAAAAAGTCATATTTTTACCTAGTGTGACAAGAGGGATGAACACATAACAAAGTTTCTTTCCTTACCTGTCAGACCCATTCCAACAACATTCAAATTTGTCAAATATGCAGTCATTTTCATACAGTGAGCAAAGTTTACTTCTGAGGTATTCATGTACCTGGGGAGAAAACATACTTAGTTTATTTCAATCTCTTTTCAAATCAGAAAAATAACTAAAGCTCCATTTAGAGAGTGTGTATACAGAATCACACACCCTCTATTCTTACTTCTAGTCCTTACATACTCTTAGGCAGGCATATTTTCCATGGCACAACTAAGGAAAACCACCTTTCCAGGCAGTGTAATATACCCTGACAATCTAAACTCAAGCATCTGTGATTATTCAAATAAGAACGTACACCCCACCACAGGTTCATATATTTGATGTTTGGTCCACAATTGGTGCCTATTTGGGAAGGATTAGGTGGTATTGCCTTTGTTTGTTTATTGTGGCTACTGTTCCAACACCATGCTTGACTGCTTGCTGCCCATATTCCCCACCAAGAAACTGTAAGCAAGACCCCAATTAAATGCCCTCCTCCATTTTTCCCCCAGAGACAGGGTTTGCTCTGTGTAGCTCTGGCTGTCCTGGGACTCCCTCTGTAAACCAGGTTGCCCTCAAACTCAAGACATCCACCTGCCACTGCCTCCCAAGTACTGGGATTAAAGGTGTGTGCAACCACGACCCATTTTAAATGCTCTCTTTTGTAAATTGCCTTGGTCATGGTGCCTCTTCACATGAATCAAACAGTAACTGAGACATCTAAGTCAGAAGGTATTTGAAAATGGCAGATAAGACACTAACAAAAGAATGTTGCAGAGAAATTTAATTTTCACTTCTTGACACTCATTACATTCCTGCTGACCTGCTTCCTCCCCTTTAAGTACTATTTTATTTTAAATTGAATAGACAGCACAGCAAGGCTTTGGCTTGACACACTGATTTCTCTTGGCTGTCTGTCCCCATCTCCTCACTCTCACTTACCAATATCATTTAAAAATTCAATAATGGGCTATGAGATATGCTTGTCATCAAGCCTGAGTTTGAATCCCAGGATATGCACATTAAAGAGAACTGAATCCTCAAAGTCATTCTCTGACGCCCACATGTGCGCCCTGCATGCACACACCACTCACTCCGACACACACACACACACGATAAAACATGAGAGTCACTTCCTATTTTTATTCAATAAAAATGTATCTCTTTTTTGAGTTATAGTATTTCACAAAAGGCCAATATTGGAAACTATGATGGCTAAACTACAAAGTAAATCTGCTAGTTAAAAGGTAATCAGAAAGCATAGCACATCTCCACAAGATGGTACCAACAACAAAGACATTTCCCACGCCGGGCGGTGGTGGAGCTCGCCTTTAATCCCAGCACTCAGGAGGCAGAGGGAGGCGGATCTCTGTGAGTTCGAGACCAGCCTGGTCTACAAGAGCTAGTTGCAGGACAGGCTCCAAAACCACAGAGAAACCCTGTCTCAAAAAACCACACACACACACACACACACACACACACACACACACACACACAAAGACATTTCTCAGTGTTTGCTGAGATCAGAGGAAAAACAAGTGTTCATCAGCCATTCCCTTTTTGCAGAATGAGAACCTTAAGAAGTGACAGTCACCAGGTTGGTATCAAACTTGGGGACTCTATAACAAACCTCTGCATCATGTTTCAGAGTTCTGGGATTTTATGTGTATATTAGCACACTCGGATCTAAGTTCATTGCAAATGTCCACCTTACTTCAAGTATTGATAGATTTGAGTCATGTCTATGACAGTAAGTATTTTAACTCTCGGAATTGAAACTGATGAAGGGCCAGGACAGGATTAGTAGACAGAAAGCAATCAGAAATAGCCTCCAGTCTCGGAGGCCAGCAAGATGACCATACAAATTCAAATGATCTGTTATTATGTGACTTCATCCTCAATGGTTAATCCAATTCTATAGGCAGAACAGCAAGTCAAGTAACATGTAAGGTAGGAACCAAATCGAGCATTCACAATGGTGCAGGGTCTCTCCCCCAAACAAAAAGAGACTGTGAAACTAGCATCTCAGTGTCAGGCATGGGGAAGACAACCAGTAGCTCTCCTGGATATCGCCAACACTTTGAAAATAAAACACTATTTCACTCACATTTATTTTGAGAGTTGAAAAATCAGACTCTTGAGATGTGTGTTTGCCCTACTTTTGTAAGCACCACACATTTCCTAAGGATGCTCCAGATCACTGCTTTCTACACCCTGGTCCACAGGCTCTGCTGGCCTGTGCTGAACTGTGTACCTCAGTCCCACCTATCTCTGACATTGGAGACATGGGTCAAGGAAAGTAGCTCTCTGACAAGGAGAGAATACTGAACTTACATTCTGCACTGAAGAAACAAATCCAAAAGCCATCAGTCAAGAATTCAGGCCTTTTTAAACTTGAAAATGAGGCAGGAGGTAGATGAGTCATGTTTGGTGGGTCAAATTTAAGCTCTGGCTCACTGTCATTCTACACTACACACTACCTGGTGTACATTCTCTGCTGAGAGTGTTAGCTAGCTCTGCTCCAGCCCACACTTCTTCTGTATACAAAGCAGCATACCAAGTGGCCAGTATTAAAATTAAGTAACGAAATTAAGTTCCCCTGCAATCCTAAACGGACATCATACACTTTACACAGGCAGGAAGAATAACACATCCATACACTTAACACAGGCAACAGCAACATCTTCATGGCTCTCTGAGAGAAATGTACCACTCCAAACAACCTGCAAGAAGGACCTCTATACACGGCCCACAGACACACACCCTTCAAAAGAAACAAACTGAATACCTGGTATGTCTCCACAGGCCTGTCTTCCATATTCAAGTCCCAAATTTTGACTGACAAATAGTCTCTAGTCATCATATAGCGACCACTATGGCTGAATTTTACATCAGAAATAGAGGAGATGATTTCAGAAAAAAATGACCTGTTGCTGGGATCTTCAGGTTCTTCAAACACTGAAAACAAAGGGGAAAAGGTTTAATATTTGGGATTGGATAAAATCATTTTCTAAAATAATCATTCAAGAGAGGGGGAAAATAAAAATCACAGGCTAATTAAAAAAAAATTCTGCCAGCTTTGGGGACACATTTCCTTTCAAAATTTCTTAAGAAAATGAATGATTACTACAAAGTGCAGAACTCTGATGATGTAGGGTCTGATTTTGCACAAGAAGACTCATGTGGGACATTTTACCTCAGTGCACAATCTGCCTCACTGTCTCTATTATTGTCACTCTTGAAAACCACCTCCCACCTCACCCATCCAAACTTCCAGTTGCCTTATAAAAGGATGTTATTGACTGGTATATATATCTGAGCTTTATTTTTTTTTTAATGTAACCAAAGACAAGAAAATAGTTCTGTAACTCCATCCCTTCTTATTTTATGTGTATGGTGTTTTTATATATCATGTGTGTGCAGTGTCAAAGAATGCCAGAAAAGGATGTTGGATTCCCTAGAACTGGGGCAAACATTTAGACAGTTGTGAGCTGCCATGCTCTTAACTGCTGAGCCATCTCTCCAGCTTCACCCATTTTAATGCCACTGTTTTCCCAACATTTTATAAAGAGAACCTTTCATGAGGAGAAGGGGGCTTCCTAGTAAGTTCCAAAGGTTGAGGAAAGAGGGATGAAAAAGGAGGGAAAAAAGAAAGAAAGCTCTGCTTGAATACACAGTTGGAGAACTTAGCCACACCTCCACCTCCAGACACTCCAACCCCATGTGCTTCCTGTAGAATAAGTCTCATGGGTCGGGAAGCTACCCACAGACACACAAGCCTGGCAGAGTCTGAGTAGACCATTTTAAAGAAAGGGCAGACACAGACTTACATTTAGAATGCCTGTCACAGAGTGCAGATGCCCTCATGTCACATAACCGAATAGTTCCTTTACTGCTGCTGTACACAAATGTATTACAGCTGTTGGGATGGAATTCTGCTGCTGTAATCACCTCTGTGAGCTCTTCCATATTGGCAGGCTTGATATCCACAATATCTATACAGCATTTCATTAAGGAATCTCCACTCAGAAAAGACCAAATAACTAAGACCAAGTATTTCTTCTTAATGACACTCTACTCTTATACAAGCAAACCCAGAAATGTTAAAAAGTGTTTTGTATTTTTTTTTCTTTTTATTGAGAGGCCTCATCAATTATATAGCCTATGTTGGCCTGGAACTCCTGGTCTGCCAGCCTCAGTCTGCTTAATGTTGAGACTGTTAAACAGTACTATCGCACACAAGCAGTAACAAATCTTTAGATCAGTTTCAGGTTTCAATGTTAATATTTTGGTAATTAAAGCCTTAAATATCTTACAGGTATAGCAAAACACTCAGATTCAATATTCAGGGCACAAAAGAAATTCCCTAGAATTCTATAAATCTATTTTGGGATCAGCTCATATGATACTTATTTCTATTTTCTCATGAAGGTAACTTTTTCTCAGTTTTAATTACTTAAATTAAGAGGGACTGGGGAGATGCCACAAAGATGGAGAGATATTACAAAGCAAAGAACTCAAATACATTAAGGAGAGAGAAGATAAATCTAACATGACACAGTGATTTCTTTACCAAACACCAAACTAAACAAGTCAAATGGATACTAAAACTCCTGTCTGTAATTTCCAGATGCCAGAGATTAATCCGCAAATCATCCGCTGATAAGTAGGTTTCATAATCACTATTGATAGAAATTGAGTTGATGTGGTAGGTATGGGCATTGGCAAATATTCTCCGTGGACTGGCCTCCACCATTAGATCCATGGGTCTAAACACTGGCACCTGTCAACAAAATATGAAAAACCAGATTCACAAGAAAACAAAATGTAGGGGAATAGATTAAGAATGAGTTTTTTTTAAGCCACTGTTGTTGGTTCTGTGTAAGCACCAATCTGAATTCCCCTATATCCAAAACCAAACAAACAGTACTAGGTTATAAGCAGTATTTCTGGTATATACCAGTACATTTATGGTTTGAATTAACAAGGCTAAGAAGGAAATGAAAACCCAGTTTCTTATTCTTAGGATCTTTAGCATAAAACTGTAAGATTCTGTCCATTTCTACTCTCTGAGCTCCAAAGAAAATTACTTTGCAATGACTAAGATTCCAATTCTGAAAGCCAAAACCAGTGATAGACTAGTGTTAAACAGTCTATGTGTGTCCTAGCTCTGCCTCTAGTAGTGGTAAGACCTCGGCAGAGCTGTTTCAATGAGAAACATGCAATGTCCCATAAGGAACTGTCCACCAGTGGGGCCAGGAACAGAGGCCTTAATGGTATCTGTTTGGAAGCCAGGTTATACAAATACTGACAAAAATCCCATCAAAGGCATTTTCCTTTCTTCAAATTCAGGGTTTCTTTATAGGCCTGGCTGCCTTCAAACACACACCATGTAGATCAGGTCGGACTCAAACTCACAGAGATCCACCTTCCTCTGCCTTGCTGTGCTAGGATTGAGAGTCATTTTTATTAAGTGCTTACCCGTAGTGTAGTGACTGTAGTAGGATCTCTATACCTTCCATCTTCCTCTTTCAAGTTATAGCCTTCTGGTCTTTTGTCTCTTTCACTGATTTTCCATAATTTTATTGTTTTATCTGGGGAAAGAATTAAGAAAGTCTTCAAAAATCCAGAAATTACTTTAATTCTGATAGAAAAGCTATTTTAAGTATGCTATTTAATAATCCACATAAAGGAATTTTTAACTTTCCTGCCTACCCCCTTTCTTTAGTGAGACAATGTTTCAGTAGGTACCCCTGACCATCCCAGAACTTGCTATACAGATTAAGCTGGCTTCAAACTCAAAATGTTTTTCCTATCTCTGTCTCCCAGCTGCTGGAATGAAAGGCATGGGTCATCGTGGCAGGCTCTTTTGTTTGTAAACAGGGTTTCACTCTGTAAACCAGATTTCCAAGAACTCTTATGAGGTTCGGGTGCTCAGATTAAAAGAGCACCCCCCACCCCCCAAACACACACCAACTACTCTTAACAACACCAAAAGAATCCATGTGCCTTTTCATCTTTATCAAGCTGAAGTCAGGTCTCTCGAAAATAGAACTGTTTCATGTGTAAAATAAAGCTTGTGTGCATACTTGCCCAGTATTCAATGTTAAATCTAGAAAATACACAATGGACTCAGCACTGTCTATTCCTGAGCTCCCTGGATCTCAACCCAATATATCTTATGGAAGACCAGAATCCCTGATGGTATGGAATGATTTCTTTAAATTTGCCTTTTCTCCTCTCGAATCAGTGATTACCAAAATACAAATGGAGGCCTGGAAAACAGTGTTTAAATGCAAATCCTCACCAGGTAATAGTGCGATAATCCCAGCTCTTGGGAGGCAGAAACAAGCATATCTCTGTGTGTTTGAGGCCAGCCTGGTCTACAAAGCTAATTCCAGGACAGCCAGAGCTTCACAGAAAAACCCTGCCTTGTTATATGCGTGCATGCAAATCCTCTACCCCTTCAAGATAAAAATTCCTATAATTCAAGGATGTATACAATAGCCCATTTAAAAAATTTTTCATCTTGGAATTAAGTTTAGACAGATAGAAAGTTTCAAAGATAGGTGTCTTCTCATATACACTTTACCCAGTCTCTCTAATGTCAACGTCTTAAGCAACAATGACATCCTTAGATTTAACTAAGTTTCCTACTAACTCCCTTTTTCTGTTCTAGGATTCAAACACCACACAGCATTTAGCCATCAAGCCTCCTCAGTATTTAAATATGCCCCTTAATTTTGATCGTTTGTCTTTAGATAGCTGTGAGCAGTGGTCCCTCAATGTTCCTCTTTGGATGTTTGGAAGAACACAATGGTAAGCTCTTATACAAAGGTCTTATAGACTCTGTCAGCATAACTTATGGTTGGTAGCTCATGTTACCAAGCTTCTTCTCCATGACACAGTGGCACACCTGCTCACTATATTCTTTGGAAATAAAATCTACCCATGTATTATTTGTAATTATTTACTATGATATGATTATACTTTATTATAATTCTAAAATCATATTTTTATTCAAAAGCAAGACATCTCTAATGTCTTACATAAGCAAAATTGAATATCCTAGCTTTAAAATAGCTCAGAAGCCATTTAAAAGCAGTGCAAGTCAATTGCTAAAAGGGAGATATCAGTGACAGTGTGGCCATTTCTACTGCCTGCTTATAAACTCGATACGAAATGAAATGTAAATAGAAACTGCTAGCTTCAGTAACCTACAATCCTACGCTCTAGTGTAGATCTTGTTTGCAATTCTCTTGTATCTGTTATGTGTTTCCAATGCACTATTATTTAGTTCATAAACCGACAGTTAAGAAATAGATGCTCAGATACAAGTCATATATATACATACTTTCTTTTCTTCAGAAGATGTAGACATCTGCTTAGAAATCCCCTTCTGAAGATGAGGATGACAAATCTGCCCCACCCCCTCAGCTGTCTTCCGCCTATTGAAATCCATCAACTGTATAAAAGGTCCAGAAAGGAAACTTGCCAAACTTTCAGATGAGATGAATTAGTTAGTGTTCTTTTTTTTTACATTTACAAGGGAAAACAAAACAATATGAAAAAGCCCTCTAAAGCAAACAAACCACCCTGAAAAAGTTGGATATTCTTTTTAGGCATATTTTTTCTTAACTGTGAAGCTTGTGACTCAGAATGTAACTATTTTTATTGTCTCAGGAAAAAGACACACAAAACTGAAGTCCTATGGTATGGGACAACCAAACAGGAAGTAGAGGTGGGTCAATGAGAACAGGAGAATTCTGGGAAGAGGGAAGCTTCCTCTGCAGTCCTGTCCAGACACAGAGGCAAGATATGACTTCACCGCTGAAAAAGGTACTGAGCCACGTGGCTAACACAGATAAGAATAATGGGCTAATGTAAGTTATAAGAGTTAATAAGAAGCCTGAGCTAATGGGCCAATCAGCTTATGATTAATGTAGACCTCTGTGTGATTTCTTCGGGAATCGGGCAGGACAGAAACCTCAGACAACAATCCTAGGATAACTACATGGTCTCAGTGTAGTGCTCTGGGGAGCAAGCAGACAGGAAATAAATCACCACAGAAAATCCACTTTTACCTAGCATTTCTGCCCCATAGCACGTGCTGTGAGAAGGACCAAGTCCACAGAAGTACACAATGGAGCATGATGTTATAGCTCTTAGCAAATGACCATTCATCTCTCAAGCTTTTTTCTTTCTAAAATGTCTCCTCTTGCTATTTTCCTAAACTGCCAACAAATAACTCAAGGTCTCTATAACTTTCCTGCTACAAGCAGAGGGTCAGAATAAGGAAAACCATGTGGCAAAGTTCCTTTTGTGGAAATGTAGCTTTACCTGCAGTTTAAAACTTCATTCTTGCCAAAGGCTGTGAGAACAACCTATTTACTAGGGGCTCTTGTTCATCATGGTAATCAGGTATCCTGGGTGTAGAAGAATTAGCAGGACTCAGTAGAGGCAAACAAAGTTTGCTTTTAAATTTATGCTTCATTTTATGTGTATGAGCTTTGTCTGCACTGTGTATACACCGGATGCCCATAGAATTCAGAAGAGGGTGTTGGATCCCATGGGACTGGAGTTAGAGATGGTGAGACACCATGTGGGTGCTAGGAATCAAACAGTGGTGCTCTTTAATCACCGAGCCATCTTTCAGAGTCAAGGATTTTTTTTTTTAAAGAACACTCAAAGAATATAAACAAAATGCAGTTATCCCAAGTAATGTCTTTTTATTGGTATAAAGACCCATGTTGGGCGAGGGTTAATGCTGTATGCCACATTAAACAAGGACCATACAATGTATGGATGCTGACATCTTCAAAGCATTGGATGTAACTCTTTCTATACCTCCCCTATCCCTTCATACTCAAACACAAATGTTTATAAAATGCTAACCTTTTTAATACTGTCATAGTATAAATATAAACACTTAACTCCCTGAGGTTATCTTAGTTCTCTTAGAAATCAGCAGTAATGCCCCCCAAAAAGCAAACACAAATAAACTGTTCTATCAGGCCTATAGTAGTCTGAACTGAATAATCATGGCCCCCATAGGCTCGTATATTTGAATGCTTAATCACTAGGAAATGTTAGTGTTGAAAGGATTAGAAAGTGTGGCCTTCTTGGGGGAAGTGTTTCGCTGGAGGTAAGCTCTGAAGTTTCAAAATCCCATGCTCAGTCTGTTTCTCTTCCATTCACCCACAAACCCCAGCTTGCTGATCAGGGTGTAGCTTTCAAATACTTCTCCAGCACCATACCTGCTGCCACGCTTCCCTCCATGGTAACAGACTAAATCTCTGAAACTATAAACAAATTAAATGCTTTCTTTTTAAGAATTACCTTGGTCTTGGCATCTCTTCACACAATAGAGCAGTGACTAAAAAGGCCGTTAAATAATATGTAAAAGTAGTATTTTCAAATGTAGGCATCCAGTATTTAGAGATATTCTCCACTGTCTACAGATACAGAATACAGACCCCTGGACAAGCCACGGGAGTTCCTATTAGCCTCAACCTCAAATGGTCCCCTAAATTAAGGGTCATCAGAGTTGAGCACCTATAACCCTCATCTCAAAGCCAAACAAAGAAAATGCTTATTCGGTGACACTTTTGCTAGAAGAGCAAAAAAGGCAGTCTATGGAAGCTGCGTGTGGACATAGTGAATGATAACTAATGATCTGCAATGAGGTAGGGAGGGAGTCCTGAGCACTCACTACGCCCCATTACACTACCCTCTCTGCTTGAACTCTTGAAGGCCTGTACTTGATCCCTAACTTTAGAAAAAGTAAAAAATCCAAACTGCCATGAGGTAGGCCTTGTGGCCCAAGCTTGCAACCTCAGCCTGGGAAAGCTAAGCCCAGCCTAGGCTAAAATGCAAGACTGTCTCATTATCTCCCTTGCCTTGTACGTGCAAAGAACCATTCACATGAAAAGACAGGAAAACTAGTGTGTGTGTGTGTGTATTGAATTGGGAGAAAAATAGGTTCCCAAGGACACAAATGGAATCATGAGTGGTAGTATTTTATGTGCTGCATTCCCCAAAATTAATATAGTAGACTACAGGGTATAATGTGGATAATCTAAATCATCACTAATGATCTAAATATTTCCCACTGTTATCCTAAGAAGTCATGAGTCTACACTCCACAAATAGAAAGGTATAAGTGCTAAAGGTTTGCTTCTATTAATAGTTAGATGAGAAAACATGAGATTTCTGCTAACGTGTGTCAGTCTCAAAAAAAGTTTTAATCTAAATTTTTATAGGCCATGCTACCCAGATCTCCAACCACCATCCTCATCTCTTTAATCCGAAGGTCCTAGTATAAACCAAGTCACATTTTAAGTGGTGGAGAGGGGGGAGAGAGAATCACTCAACTTTGTCATACAGGGCTTCAAATTTTTGCCTCCATTTCACCTAACTCTAAACCTCATTAACAACTTTCCTTGCAGTTAATACGAGAAGATACTTCTTCCAGGCATGTGGTTTTGTGAGAAGAAAGTGATATGCTAATGTAAGCCAAGGAAAGAAACTCTCCCAGAGATCATCCTGGCACAGAAACCATCCTTTGCCCAGTTTAGCAAGGAAGAGTAAGGAAATGAACATTTTCTGAACCCTGGTTCTGCGTGCCAAGGTACCACATTACTATGTATTCATAACAGTACTGCAACAGACACTGCTCTCTCTACTCTACAGGTAAGGAATAGTCAATTCAGTATTCTGGATCAGCCCAAGGCCACAAGGCTGAAAGGAGGCAGAAAACAAAACAACAAAAAACCTAACAGGCTAAATAAAAATTGGTACTCTAGAATCTAAAACTTGCTAGTAAACAATAAAAGAAGCTAACATAGACTTTACGTTCTGTACAGGGAAGGGTTCTGCTAGCGTTTCTTCACAAAGATCTCAAGCAGAAGTCTTCTTGGAAGGGCCTGTATCCTCTACAGGACACGGCCACTGAGTGCCTAAAAACAATAGGTGTACACTTACCATTGGTAGACAATAAAAACTGGGCAGCATTTTTCTGGGGTAACCACCTAATTTTGTTGATCTTCTCTTCTATTTCTAAGCTTTTCAAGTAGTCAAATTCTGGCTCATGGCTCTGGAAGGTGCTGTAAACATTGTATTCTCCTCTGCTATGAGACTGGATTTTGTTCTACAACAGAAAGAAAAATATTTGGACTATATTGAGAAATATATTTAACCATAATCAACTCCAACAGACTCTGAAATTGTCGATTAGCTTACTAGGCGGCTCTATCTTATACGTTATTACACCACTTTCTGCATTTAAAATCCTTTAAGAAATAAAAAGGCTTTACAAAGAATAGAAACACTTCATAAGTTCATTCAATAGGCAAAGAGTGGACCAAATAAATACAGACTGGTTTGATTAACTTGCCTACTAAATAGCACAGTTATACTATTAAGAAATATGAACACCCACAATAATGGATCCCATGTAAAATGTAAAAATTAGGAAGACAATGCTCAAAAACAGTTGGTGTTACCTAATGTGATAATTGGTCTTGTCTTTTTTTTGTTGTTGCTTTTGTTTTTGTTTTGTTTTTCGAGACAGGGTTTCTCTGTGGTTTTGGAGCCTGTCCTGGAACTAGCTCTTGTAGACCAGGCTGGTCTCAAACTCACAGAGATCCGCCTGCCTCTGCCTCCCGAGTGCTGGGATTAAAGGAGTGCGCCACCACCTCCCGGCTGGTCTTGTCTTTTCTGAAGCCTCCTTGCTGTATTTCAGTGCTGAAAGGGCCTTTAAAAAAGATGCTCTCATAAATCCACAATGTGACCCTTACATAATGCCTAACCTAAGAACACTGTTAGGGACAAATCTGCTACCAATCCTGTCTGTCTGTATCAGTACCCTGGCAATGCCTGCCCGAACCTCTGCTACACTCTCCTGATCTCATCACAGGAACCCTACACCCTGACACTTATAGTTCACTTAGTGTCAGTCTGCTGGCATATCAACTGAAGAGATTAATATGAACACTACTTGAGAAGGGTTTCAGTTAACACCAGCAGTCCAGCAAAAGTGAAAATTATAACCACACAATTAGAAACACTTTCATGAAAACCTTTGTTTTTTTAATCTTATTCAAAAAAGAACTATTGGAAACGTATAATTTTACAAAGAGACAATCGTTTTAATGAAAACCAGGACTACTTAGTCAGTCATTCTTGCACACATCAATTATTAGTGAGTGGGCTGACCAATGTTAAGAATGCAGAGCATACCACTAACATGCCCAGCTCTGGAAGTATGTTGATGTAAAAGTCAATTTTAGTGTGTGCCCCACTGTCATATTCATATGCCAAATTCCATACGGTGAATCATTTATTTTGTATACTCAAATATCACGTTAGAAAGAATGCTGTCAAACTTCCACCTAAATTTATCCAACCAGCATCATATGAAATAATAAATGAGACTATAATTACAGTAGTGAATATTTAGTTTTTATAGCATATTTAAAAAAGAAACAGTGGTATATAGTATTACGACTATCTAAAGCTTAAAGGGGATAGTTAGCAGAATCCGGAGTGTTAGAAGTATACACTTCAAGTACAAAATGTACAGATTAAGGAGAAATTACAAACTGCATTAAAAAATGCAAACCTATGAAATCAAAATTATCAGAAACAGAACCAAAATACTATTCTACAGATTGTTCAAGAATCACACAAGGTCCACAGAGAAGACCCTGTCCTAACAAGACTCAGAGTGGAGTAAGGAAGGAGGCGGCACACTGAACAAGGACAAGAACTTATGCCAGGAGGCAGGCTTGGACTCTGACCATAGCAGACTTGCTGTGTAGCACCAGGTCTACTGGTAACTCAGTCCCTATCACGAGTCATAAGACATATATTGCAGAGACAAAAATAAGCAAGTATACCATAATTCTAGAACAACTCTGTTTTCTACCTGCCACACATTAACCACTGGCCTCACACTGAGCATCTACAATACAGATACTAAAATCAAAGGGAAATTCATTCACTTACTTCTTCATTCACTCCAGTTTTGCTAATACAAACCAGGAGAGCCTCAAACCTGAAATTCTCCCACACCAGCCTTCCATGTGGTGGATTACAGGTTCGCACTTCAACTCTTGGATGGGATTAATGTCTTGCTAGTTCGTTCATTCATTCATTCATTCATTCATTCATTTTCTAGCTTTTTAAAATGGATTTATTGTTTGTTTGCATGAACAACTATACCACTGAAAAATCCAAGCCCATCCACTTCTACATCTTACATACTCGAGCATTTCTAAGACCACATCCCCATTGGAGCAGGAGAACACAGTGCTGAGAATCTCAGGAAGAGGCCTTGGGAATATTAGCAGCCTCATTACCACAGCCCTAGCTATCATATGTTATTTTCACTTTATTTCATCGCCATGACGACAGGGAATTTATCTATTCTTTAATAAACTTAACTGAAAATGGCCACATAACCAGTGGCTATATACTGAATACAGCCATACTTAAAGAGAAGAATCTTGTTCTAAAGGCACAGAAAATATTCTCAAAAGAGAAAAAAATTTCAGTTAGGAAGAGATGATACAGGAGACATTCACAACAGACAGACAACCAGAAAAGAAAATCCCTCATCAAACCATAATTCAAATAGCAAATAAAGAAAATAAAGAATCTCAGTAGCAAGAACAAAAACATAAAGTCACTTATGAAGGCAGGCCCATCAGAGTAACAGCAGAACAGCAACTGACACTTGCAAAGCCAGGTCTCAGTTCTGAAAGTAACAAATGCCAACCCAGACTACTATATCCAGCAAAACAATCTGTCATAACAGAAGGAAAAATAAATTTTTTTCCCACAATTAAAATAAACTAAGCTGAGCTGGAGAGATCGGGTTATGAGCACTTCTAGAGGTCCTGAGTTCTAGTTCCAGTAACCACATGGTGGCTTGAAACCATCTGTTGAGATCTGGGACCCTCTTCTGGTGTGCAGGCATACACACAGACAGAAGGAAAAAAGGGAAGGAGGAAAGGAAGGAGGAAGAAATAAGGGAGAGAGGGAGGAAGGCAAGCTAAAGCAATGTATGACCACAAGGTCAGCTTTACAGAAGATATCTAAAGGGAGAGAAAAAGCAAACCCATCTACAAGGCCATAGGAAGAATAAGCAACACTAGAGTAACGGTTAAAACAAGATGAAAAAAGCACTACACACACCAAAATATATGCATTTTCATAACGATTCTGAATATTAATGATCTCAATTCTCCCATCAAAAGCCACAGAATATGACTGAATCAAAAAAAAAAAATCAGGTGTCATCTATTTGTTGACCCCAAGACATGAAACTCACCACAAAAAAAAAAATCACCTTAAGGTGAAACAATGGTAAAAGGTATTCCAAGCAAGTACAAGCAGGTGTCACTAAAGCTGATAAAAACTGGCTTCAAGCTAGGTGGTGGTGGCATATGACTTTAATCCCAGCACTTGGGAGGCAGGGGAAGGCAGGTATCTGAGTTCGAGGCCAGCCTGGTCTACAAGAGCTAGTTCCAGGACAGGCTCCAAAGTTACAGAGAAACCCTGTCTCGAAAAACAAACAAAAAGGCCAGGCTTCAAACCACAGCTGAGAAAAGATAAAAGGCCACTTCACACTGACTGGGAGACAATCCATCAAGTGGACAGTGTGATTCTAAAATCATATGGCCAAACACAATTGCACACCCAACTTCCTACAACTACTGACGTGAAGTCACAGAATAACCCCAGCACAACAGTCATTACTTCAATGCCCCACTTTCCCCAACTGAAAACAGAAAAACAGCACAGATCAAATGAACTCAATAGACACCTATAGAACATTCAGTCCATACAAACACTGTAGGATATAGTTTCTTAGGAGCTGATCACCTCTCTGTTTCAGACAGGAAGCAAGTCTTAACAAACACAGGAAAACAAAAACAACTCATTGCTTTCTATTTGATCACAATGGAGTAAGGTACAAAGTTAACAGCAAAAGAAACTCATGAGGGGCTGGCGAAATGGCTCAGCAGTTAAGAGCACTGACTGCTCTTCCAGAGGACCAGGGTTCGATTCCCAGCACCCACACGGCAGCTCACAACTGTCTGAAAATCCAGTTCCAGGGGATCTGACACCTTCACACCAATGCACATAAAGATAAATCATAAAAAAAAAATTTAAAAAAAAAGAAACTCATGAGCATAGACAACCTCATGAAAATTAAGTAGCACACAAAAATCAAGAAGAAAAGCATTTCTGGGGTCAAATAAAAATTGTGGCATAATGTCCTGCAAGCCTTGCGCCAGAGAGATGGCAAACAACCTCCACTAGCCATGAAACCCCACTAGGCCATATCTGGAGTTAGCCTTATATAAGCCTTAATCCATCATTTGTGTTACAGATATCTTTCGTTGCCCTCTGTGAATCTTGTCTGGATACAAAGCCAATGCAAAACTTGGTTTAGAGGGAACCAGAAAGACCGTGTTACCTCATGAATCAGGTATTTGCACTTGGCATTGTATTTTTGTAAGCTTCATTCAGTATGTTTTGAGATATGGAAATCTACTAGTTAAAGTGTAAACACAAGGAAAAATAAAAATTCCAAAGGGCTAGGGAAAGTGCTTCCATTCACCGAGTATAAGCCCCCTATAGCTGCAGAAGCTAAGTTAATTCTCAAGAGCCTGAATCTTCATTTCATGGACCCGCATGAACCCACACCCCCGTGGCAAAAAAATGAAAACATTAATACATCCAAACTTATGTGATATGATGAAGACGGTCTCAGGAGGTTAAGTTTAGAGATCTAGGCACCTGCATTAACAAGTGGAGAAATGGCTCAATAATGCTGGAAAAAGAACAAGTCAGCAGGTGGAAAGAAATGGTGATGATCAGGGCATAAATCAGCAAAATGAAAACAACCAATCAACTAAAGAGCTAGTTCTTTAAAAGATAGACAGACATACCCCTAGCCAAACTAACCAAAAGAAGACCCAAATTAATAAAGTTAGAAATGAAAAAGGAATCCATTACAGTGATACCAATGAAATTCAGAACCTTTTAAGTCTTACCTTATAGTAAAACATATAGTCAATAACTTAGAAAAGTCTCAAAGAAATGGAAGAATTATTAGGTGACTGACTGTTCTACCAAATAGATGAGATAAACAAGTTTAAACACATCTACGAGGAGCAGTGAGACTGAAGCAAGTAATTGAAAATCCCAACGAGGGACAAGGAGAGAACTCCCAAGTTGTCCCTTGATCTCCACAAGTGCATACGGCATATGCACACACACCCAGAAACATATATAAATGAACGAAAAATATCTGTCAAGATTGTTGGCACATACCTTTCAGTAGGCAGAGATAGCCAGATTACACAGTGATACCCATTTTGTGTCAAGGTGCTAAAAAAAAAAGTCTCCCAACCAAAATATGCCCAGGGCCAGATGGATTCATTGGAGAATTTTGCTTCTCTATCTATTCCATAAAATAGAAAAGGAAGGCACAGTACCTAAATCTTTTTATTATATTAGTATCGCCTTGACACCAAAACTGTAACTCAGACCAACTACCCTGATGATATAAGTCAGTAAATGTTATTAACTGGATTAAAGGACAGATATCCTAAGGCCACCAAAAGAGATACAGAAAGGGCGTTTGACAACACCCCTTCATTCTAAAAATCCTGATGATAACTGGAACAGAAAGAATCTATCTCAACATAATACAGGCTATATAATACACACTTATAACCAACATTAAATGGGGGAAAACCTCAAAGTATTTACAATAAAATCAGGAATAAGACACTCCTATTCAATATAGAGATGGAATTCTTAGCTAGGGCAATATGACAGGAGAACCTGGGGCTCAGTGGTTAAAAGCACTGGCTGCTCTTCTAAAGGATCCACATCCAATGCCCAGCTCTGTAACTCCAGATCCAGAAGATCTAATGCCCTCTTCTAAGCTCCACAGGCATCACACATATATATGATGCATAGACAAACCACTCATAAACAGGGGCTGGTGAGATGGCTCAGTGGTTAAGAGCACTGGCTGTTCTTCCAGAAGTCCTGAGTTCAATTCCCAGCAACCACATGGTGGCTCACAACCACCTGTAATGGGATCTGGTGCCATGCAGGTATACCTGATAGAGCACTCATAAATAACCCCCCCTCAATTGCTAACACCAAAGATGTCTGAAAAAGTTCCAGGACTACCTTGCAAGCTAATTTAAAAATGTAATTTTAATCAAGAATGAGTTTGAAGGATAGTGCCATGCATAAATGGACAATGATGCTTCCAGAAAATATAAGTTATGAAATGAAAATCTCAATTAAAAAACTGGGTTATCTCCCTACACGTCATTAGTTGGGGAGTTCCCAGAAGCACCCAAAACAACACGGGCAATGGTTACTGCTCTTTATTATCCACCATAACTAGATGCCAAAACACCACTGACTAATTGCAGGACACAGAAATGAACAGGAACTGATAGAGAAACTTCCCTGCTTCCTTACAGGAGAGGTACTGCACAGGCTGCTGGGGAATAAAAGATATCAGTGTTTTGGGTTTTTTTGGTTGTTGTTGTTGCTGTTGTTGTTTTTGATTTTTCGAGACAGGGTTTCTCTGTAGTGTTGGTGACTGTCCTGGAACTAGTCTTGTAGACCAGGCCTGCCTCTGCCTCCTGAGTGCTGGGATTAAAGGCATGAGCCACCAGCGCCCGAGGACATCAATGTTCTTAACCAGCACTGGGCCTTGCATGCTATACCACCAACCTTAACAAACAAGATATGCCTACTTACCACAGTGTCATGGCTGTTACACAGGTAACCAACTACTTTGCAGTTGAATTTAAGGTCTGTGCCACAGGAGGTAATTCATGCCTGGTGCTGTAAACTTGGTCAGAGGCCCATAGTTTGGAAGGTTATAGGTTGAAGGTGGGAGGTCAGGGGGTGGTTCTACTATGCTGTTTGGCTAAATGCTCATGCTGTCAAACAGCCTTCTAAATGTTTGTGCTTACACCCATAGATCTGTTACACTCTCAACTTTGGTCAGAGAAGCTTTTTGCAATGGGCAGAATATAGACTAGCTGTTGTGAAATATTATTTTAAGATGTGTTACATTTGTTTATGCTGTGGAACATGTTTAATAATGCAAAGATGTGTTGCATTCTTTTATACTGCATTTGTTTAACTCTGAAGCAGTGTTATTTTGCCTGTTTAAAACACCAGATTAGTCCAATAAAGAGCTGAATGGCCAATACCTTGGCAGGAAAGGATAGGTGGGGCTGGCAGGCAGAGAGAAATCTGAAAGAGGAAGGGAGAGGAGGAGGATCGCTGGGTGATGGACTCTTACATGGAGTAAGAAGTAAAGAAAGGTATACAGAAACAAAGTAAGATAAAAGCCCATAGGCAAAAGGTACATGGGATAATTTATGTTAAGAAAAGTTGGCAAGACACAGCTAAGCTAAGGCCAGGCATTAATAAGTAAGAATAAGACTCTGTGTGTGATTTATTTGGGAGCTGTATAGCGGGTCCCAAGAGAAAAGAGTAAAAGAACAATTTATTACAATTAGTAACTGATTAAAGGGACTGTGAGTTTCAGCCATAAATATATTAACTCCCTACACCTACCCTCGCCTTAATAAACATCCCAGAAAAGATGGAAGAAAATGTAAGAGCCAGAAATTGGGGAAGAATGCCATGAAATGTTTTCTGGACATGATCAGACCACTGTACCAAGTAAATACACAGGAGAAGTGGTGGTTACCTGCACAAGATTTAAACAAAGCAATCAGCATTCCAGCACAGATGAGAGAGGACACCTCTCTCCACCTCTAGCTGAAGATCTACTGGCAGCTGGTGAATGCTGGAGGAGGGAGGAATCAGTTTTCTTTCTGGATATAGCCAGGTAGTTTGCACAGAATTCAGTGGATGGCCCCACGCACTAACTGGACTTTGGGCTTATAAAATAAGAAGAGAAAGAAGGTGACAGACAGGACAGGTCAGAGGGAGCTTGAGGGAAGGGTGCAAAGTAGAAATGTTCAAAAATATGTGCGCAAGAATGAAATTCAAGAAATAAACAAAAAACATTGGTTAAAAAGAAAGAAACCAATAAGGTGTGATGGTGCACACCTTTAATCCCAGCACTTGGGGCGCAGAGGCAGGAGAATTTCTGTGACTTCAAGGCCAGCCTGGTCTACAGCTAGGTCAGCTAGAGTGTCAGTTAAGACGAGACCCTGTCTCAAAAGAAAACAAGGAACCCAGTTACTCCAACTGCTCACCACCTCACCTGAGCATCCATAGAAACAACAAACCCATTACAAATCAAAAGGCAGCTAGCTGTCCAGTCTTCTAAACCTATACTGTTAGCATCAGGAAAGGAAACTTTCAGATTTCTTTGATGTCAAAACCTATTTAAACTTGTAAAAACAGATTAGGAAGATGTTTCATCTGTATCAGGATACACCCAAGAATTTGTTGAACACACCATGGCTGTGATTGCCTCAAGGAAAGCTCTTTGCTTTTGTGCCTCAATTTCCCTACTAAAATAAGCAATATGACCTTTTTACAGAACTTTTGAGGATTTAACTTAAAAATTAGGAAAAGATTATCTTACTTTATATGAATCCCTCAGATCTTGCGCACTCATAAACAGAGACCCAAATTTATCTCTTAAGACACAGCTTAAAGTATGCAAAATTAATTAGCAGGAGTATCTCGATTAATACCAACAAGATAAAGTTTCAGATGGAAAATCACCACTGTTACATAACCTATAACTTAAAAACATGTTTCATACTAAGTAATTCTGAAAATGCATATTAACCAACAAATTATTTTCTTATCATGGGGTAATTACCAAAAGTTAGCAATTCTGCTTATTTATTTGTACAACAGTACTTAATTTCAAAAAGCACTTTAGAATCTTGACAGAATTTTTAGAAAATTTCTTTTCTTAAAAGAACATCAGTCAGCTGGGCAGCGGCGGCACACGTCTTTAATCCCAGCACTCAGGAGGCAGAGGCAGGCAGATCTCCGTGATTTCAAGAACAGCCAGGTCTACAAGAGCTAACTAGGGCAGGCTCCAAAAACTCCAGAGAAACCCTGTCTCAAAAATCCAAAAAAATATTAAATAAATAAATAAACAAACAAAAAATTTTAAAAATTAGTCATTTCTTTCTATTGTGGGTGTGCCACATAAAAAACCTAGAGGAACCTGTCTGTGTCTCTTCTCCTCCTGCCATGTGAGTCCTGAGGATCAAGCTTGGCTGAAGGACCTCTACTCACTAAGATGTCTCACCAGGCTGAAACTACTCTCTAACATGGATTTCTGGGCCATTTCCTAACAGACTATTTAAACAATTTCCTGTAAGTATGTCGTGTTTTCAACACCCATCACTATCACTGGGGCTTTTAGAAAGATTTTAGAATACTTTGAAAACTAACAAACTCACATAAAAGCAATCATTTGCCCCACTTTGTCCTAAATTCTCACCTTTTTATATCTGATTTGACTTCTATAACAATTTAACACTTACAGAAGGTGGAAATGACTTCACGCAAAATATTTCCCAGTCAGCTTTTAGCTGACAACTTCCACTTTAAAATAGCAGCGACACAGTGACCTCAGTGAGGAACCTAAACCCCAGAAAAGCCTATATACATTACCCTTTGCCATCTAGATCAAATATAGTAATCATAATTGATTTTGAAGTTTCTCTTTAGACTAGCTGTAGTGGCACACATGCATAATCCCAGGACTTAGAAACTTAGAAAAGTCAGAAGACCCAAGGTCAAATTCTCTGCCAAATTCATCTTTGACCTCAGCTGTATGATATACCATCTCATTAATAATAACAAGAGTTTCTTAAGGGCAAAGAATGCCTACTATAAAGTCTTAAAGTAATAAAAGTAACATTCACATTTTGGGGGATCTACCACAAAAGGCAAAGGAGGAGGGAATGAAAAGATATGCCAGAAGTACTGGACACTGGATATTCTTATTTCTAACTTGACAATTTAATTTGTGAAAAATAAAAGAAGCAAGTTCCATTACACCTCAGTATTTAAAGATAAGTATGGTCAAATCTCTAGCTGTTTGCAACTACAACAATGGGCTGGGGGGTGTGGCTCAGTTGGCACACTGCTTGCCTAGCATAAAGTCCTGGGTTCAATCCCCGCCACAAATAGAACTGGGCACAGTGGCATAGACCTACAATCCCAGCACCCCAGAAGTGCAGGCAAGGTCATCAGAAGTTCTTAGTCATCCTTGGATAAATTTAAGGCCAGTCAGAGCTATCTGACACTCGGCCTCAAAACAAAACCAGAAACAGAAAATTGATAAGCCTCCCTTCCCACCAAAATCACTCTCTGTCAGGCAAAGGCTCTTGAGTCTCATTTTTCTTACTTTCTTCCAACCAAGAAAAAAAAAAAAGATTAAATTTAAAAATAAATAAAAGGAGACATTTAGTGTTTGTGCATCTTCTATTCAGACACTATTAATCATTTCTTTTAAAATTAAATTACCTACCTCACGGGGGTGGTTGTGAGGATTAATTCATTAGTGTTTCTAAAGCACTTTGAGATCCTCAGGTCAAAGGCGCTATAGAAGTGCAAAGTAGTAGTATTATTACTAGATTCTTTGCTTATTTAAGGAATTTCACAATCCTTTAAAACCTTACCCTGAGTTTTGATTTAGACATTTATTTGTAAAATCCTGTAATTTATCAACATTAAATTCTTTGAGTATGTTATAGACAGACAGGGACAGATGTTTCAAAGCCAATTTTCTTAAATGTTACACCTTGACCTAAAATGGCTGGAGCAAGCTTGGAAATACCCAGTATGACAAACTATGAGAAACCCTGTCAGGAAGATTTATAAGTGTGCATAAGTTGTGACAAAAACAAAACTGAAATGTACTTAACTACAGAGTCTGTTTTAAATTTTCATTCATAAAAGAGAAAAAGAAACAGTATCCAACTTTTAAAAGCTAGCACTGTGATGATACATTGATTACATTCACATATGTGGAAGTGCAATGCAGACATTTAAGACCCAGTAACAGTTTTTCTATGAACTGAGTAAAATAATTTGGCTCAATTTCTTCCAGTCAACCTCACTCTCAATCACACAAAACAGCTAATCCTTGAGAGAAGGTCAATTTATCACTGAGGGTAAAGCCTTTAAATCTAGTTCAATCTTGGAATAATGAACCACTTCCTACCTTTCTGTTCTCTAACCAAAGGCTTTTTACAATTAAAGTGGGTTTTCAAATAAAAGCAACAAAAGCATATATACACACACACACACACACAAAAAAAAAAAAAAAAGCTAAGAGACACCACGAGCTATGTGCACACAGAATATTTACTCAGGGCTTTAAAGTGTCACTTCCCTGAAGGATTTATTTCTACAACATAAACTCCAGTCTCAAGATCCAACTGAAAAGGGGACAGTGAACTTTCACCACTTACCTCCTGCTCTTGTTGAAAGATGACAACTCTCCCACCTTTATCTCCTGTCGCTAGCAATTCTCCAGAATGATTAAACTCTACTGTAGAAATTATATCTGCTGTATAATTGAAACAAAACAAAAAGACATCAGTTTTTGTCCCCCAACTCGCTGAGGGTGTTCCTAACAACACTCTAGATCTATGCATCAGCCTGGTATCACCAAAAATGAGATCCGAGGTTCTTTTGCAACCACTTTCATTTGGGGGGCAGAAATCCCCAAAATAAACCAACACAAAACCATTCCACCAATCAAGAACACATTAATAAATGCCAGACGTGTAGCCATTTCTCTTAATTTGTGAATACAAAGAAATCAACCACATATTTGTGGGACTGTGTTTTGTTGGTCGGGTTTATTATCACCATGTGTTTGGTGACTTGTAGAGGAATGAACATGCCAAATTGTGCATGTGGAAGTCAGAGGATAACTTTGTGGAACAGGTTCTCCCCTTCCATCTTCACACAGGTTCCAGGGACTGGATTTAGGTCTCCAGGCTTGCACTACAAGCGCTCTACCCACGGAGCCATCCAGTTGGAGAGGGTTTTTTTTTGGTGGTGGTGTTTTTTTTTTTCTTTTTCTTCTTCTTCTTTTTTTTTTTTTGGTTAACACCATTTGAACAATGATTATTTTGTGACAAAATGTTGTTTGTTGGTTTTGTCAAGACTAGACAAGCAGCTCAAGCTGGCCTCAAACTTGCTATCCTACTCCCTGAGCCTCTTGAATGCTGGAGTTACAGATATGTGCCATCACACATGGCTTATTTAAATGTTTTTGATGAGCATGAGAACTTTTTTTTTTTGGTTTTGAGACCGGTTTTCTCAGTATAGCCTTGACTGTTCTGGAACTTGCTCTGTAGACCAGACTGGCCTTGAACTCAGAGATCGACCTGGCTCTGCCTCCCAAAAGAGTGCTGGAATTAAAGGTGAGCGTCACCATCTTTTTCTTTTTCTTTATTATATATACAGTGTTCTGCCTGCAGGCCAGAAGAGGGCACCAGATCTCATTACAGAGGGTTGTAAACCACGATGTGGTTGCTGGGAATTGAACTCAGGATCTCTAGAAGAGCAGTCAATGCTCTTAAAAACTGAGCCATCTCTCCAGTACCCCATTTTTGCTGTTATGTTGGAGGGGTTACTATGGATCAAACTTTCAAGACTCAAGTATGCTAGGCAAGTGCCTATCTCTGCTGCTAGACTTGTTTACACAAATCCAAAGCCTCCAAAATTGAGGCAGAAAGAGGTCAATGTGGCCTACATGTCTCAAAAACAAAAAATCAACAAAAATCTAAGATACATATGGGGGAGGGAACATTTTCAATGCAAAATTAATTTCAGATGGAATTCTAAAAGACATAAATGCAAATAGTATTCTCAAATATCAGTAATACATTCTTGGATACAAAGAAAATAAACATGTTTATTAAAATACACAACATTATGACAAAGAATTAGATCATGAAAGCTACCAACATGAGGAATACCTTTAAGATTTTTAAACTATTCCATGTTTTATAAAAACAAAAACAACAGCATTGTCAGAATCATTACATTAAATGTGATATATGGTCCAGCACAGAACATTGAGTTATGTTCTCATAAATAAGAAATGGCAAAGACCATAATACTCTTTTTAAAGGGAAGGAATCTAAGGACAATAAAAATGTCACTTTACAACAAAGACTGTCTTGTTTTACTAATCTTACAACATTCTAATATGGTTAAAGGTGAGTCCCCAAAACATTCATTAACTTCACAGAAAATTTTAGACAGTGATTTTCAAATTATGCAACCAAAGTCTTTAAAAGACATCATTGGGTGGGAGGAGGTGAAAGGAATCGAAGGGGGGAAGAAGTGGGAACCGAGATTTGATATCTTAAAAAAAAAAAAGGAAGGAAGGAAGGAAGGAAGGAAGGAAGGAAAGAAAAAAGGCATCATCAGTTTGTACACCAACTCAAACTGAGGAGTTTATAATTCTATGAACAACCAACTCCTTTCTAAACTCATCATCCAGGTTTGCCCTTTGCACATGGAATAGTCACATTTTTGAGGGTGGTTTGCAGATGGTGAGACTGACAGTAGCAGTAGTTGCTATATTAGTGGCCTGTTTTGACCTTGCTTGTTCTTGCTTTGTCATCTACTTCTCTGAAGGTCTTATGTGGTATAATAAACAAAACACAATGATCAGATAGCCAAGAATTCAAAATTTTAACGCTTGGTTTAAAACCCAAGGGGAAACATCCCCTTGTAGCATATGTAAGCTATAATGATTAGTGACAACTGCTGCACAGTAATGGACCAAATTATCAGCCTTATCATTTTTTTAGTATTTCAGTTCTGAGTTGTGAGGCAATACAGGTTTTAAAATTTTAAATGAGGATGACTTTCCAAAGAAGTAATCTGAAAGAAACCAACAAGTACAGACATGTAAGATTTCTGAAATGGAAGAAAGCTGAACATATTTTAAATACCCAATACCTAAAAGATAAAAAAGGCACTTCTATAGTCACAGGTTGGAAAGTATGGCCTACCAATGTCTTTATAAGCATATATAAAAACTGTAGTCCAGCAGCAAATTAAAACCAAAAGCTATTTACCAGTTAGCCATTTTCAGAGAATGTCTGACAACTCTAGTTCTTATATAAAAATAACTGGATACGTATTAATAAAATAAACAGCTTGTTGATACAAAATATTATTAAACACATTAATAGACAGAGATGTGGAACTACCACGTGCCAAGTGAGCATGAAATATGTCAATTTCCTATTTATAGCACCACTGTATTTTTTATTTTCCATGTACAGATGAACAATGGGAAACTAGAGATAATTAAGTGAGGGAGTGGTGCTATATACAAGCATCAAATGCCAAAGCCAGGATTCAAATTTAACAGCCATATGGTTACAGTAGCAGCATAGGATTCTGTAAATCATGGAATGAAAGTAAAAGAATACTGGGTATTTATTCATTTGTTTCCTCCCCTCACACTAAAGTGCCTATATTCAAAGCACCTAGAACCAAACAAATCAACTTTGTACCTTTGTAATGACTAAGTAATAACTAAGCACCCAATGTAGCACCTGCTACAGAGTCAAGGTACTGAGGGCACAGAGTACTTAAACATCCTAAATTCTACCTCTGCAAGAAAGTAGAATACAAGAATGTATCCACAAGGAAGAAAACAAAGAGAGGCAGGCAGGTGCGCATGCACACACAAACACACCAACCAAGGAGTTAGATAGACAGTTCAGTGGGTCAAGTGCCAGTATAAATGAGTTCAAGGTTCAGTGAGAAGTCCCATCTCAAAAAAGATAGAGTGACAAGACTAACAGCATTGACCTCTGGCTTACACATGCATATGCTACATATATGCACACACACCACATACATGAGTACACACAAATAAATATAGCATACACAAAATAGGAGCCACGCATGGTAGAACAAATCTATGATTCCAGCCCTCAGAAGGTAAAGGCAGGAGGACTGTCCTGTTTGAGGTCAGCTTGGTCTACCACAGGGAGCTCTAGGCTAGCAAGTTAAATGGCTACCCTGCTAAAAATACATAAATGAAGCCAAAGGAGAAATATAAAAGGCAAAATGAATCCTACCACATGAAGACTAAGAGGGGCAGAGCACATTCATAACACACAGGAGCCTGTGACCCCCAAAAGCAACAGGTAAAAAGTACAAATGGCCAGGCAATAGTGGCACACACCTTTAATCCCAGCACTCAGGAGGCGGAAGCAGGTGGATCTCTTCCGAGTTCGAGTACAGCCTGGTCTACAGAGTTCCAGAACAGACAGGGCTGCATAAGAGAAACCCTGTCTTGAAAACCTAAATATTAAAAAGTACAAATAAAAGGAAGAAAACTCAACTTGGATAAATTGCTGAAGTGTCTAACCATCTGGGTTGTAGGGTCCCACAAACTGCATTTCAAAGTAGAAAAGAAGGCCAAGTTCATGTTGAGCTATGTTTCCAGCTATTTTTGCTTCTTTAATTGTACTTTTAAATCTCATAAACTTCAGGGAAGATAATTTTTAATCCTACTTCTGAGAACTATTATTATTTTAGTATCTCAGCAAAGGACACTGTGTGATTGTGTACGCTCAATACCAAAAGGCAGATATATACCCTAACCCTGCCTATAATACCAGTTGTTCTAAAAAGTAACAAAGCAGGTTTGATGCTTTTTGGACAAAATAAAGACAATCAAGAAACTGGAAACAAATGACCAGAGCTTAGACAAGGAGTTAGGTAATAGATATGAAAGCCATTACTATACCATTTCCATGGAAACACCAGAATACTGCTACATACTACTCAAATGACCAAAATGAGAAAGAAATCAAAAAGTTCTCTGCTGACAAAGCAATCAGCACTTATAGATACTGCACAGATGCACAACACTGCAAACCCACAGGGGGTACAGAATTTTTGGCACAGTGATTGTGAACCTTCAGTGATAACCTGACCAAATTTGGAAACATTACCTCCCAATATCTGTGTTTTAAGATTAGTTTAACTGAAGAGGTAAAACCCACAGGTGACAACCATCTCAGGGGCTGTGGTCCCAAGCAAAATAAAACCAAGGGAGAGGAAATGTGGACTTTGATTCCTGCCTGTGGACACAGGATTAACTGTCACCATTGCCTTCCCCAGCAGGAGACTATACACCATAAGCCAAAGCAAGCAAGTCAGTAACCAATAGGAATGACAAGACACTGAGGATATGGTCACTCTTCTGCTCTACCAATAGGCAATGTTTCAGTGTTCAGGACTGAATCTTTCTTTCACAGAGCATGTGCTTTGATAAACAAAGAGGTAATTTAATTCATCTAGGAGAAACAAGAATACAATGACTGGAGAAAAACATCATTTCATTAGGAAACTTCTAATACAGAAAATTAAAGTCTTAAAAGACCACACATCTGCAAAACTGCCCAATTTTTCCTGGGACCTTCAGCTAGAGAGGCTGGAGTTTAACTACACTGATCTAGGGTCTCACATGACCTTGGTTAGCCTCTTCCAAGAGTGTGACAATAATGACCCATACTCCAAGGTCCTCTTTTCCCACGGTCATACTTGGGTACCATGTAGCCAGAGCATGAACCCCTGGAAGACAAACTATATTCAAACTACCACAGGCTTTCCCCTACGTTGCTACAGAGCAGCCTGCTGTTGTTGCTCAACTGTAAGTAATAATATAAAGACTTCTAATAGCAGTGATTCACTCTTCAAACATTTAACAATAACTAACCACATAAAGCCTCTTCGGAAACTGCTTCTAGTTTTGAATGTACAGAAGGTCACAGATGCTATGTGGAGAGATCCTAGAGACACCTTACCAAGCTCCCACCACTGCACACTGCTAGGGTGGATTTGTCACCGATAAGGAAGCAGCTTTGCGCATTTCAAATGAACTTGATAGTGCTGTTATTCAGAATTTCCCTCTTGTGCCTTTTCAGTTCAATACATCCTTTGGGTTACCCTATTACAGTGTTGTGTCTCTCTAGCTTCCTCGACCTACGAGTTTCTCAAACTACCTTATCTTTGATGAACTTGACAATTCCTTGGCAGTATACAACAGGTACCCCTCAATCTAAAATTGAAATGTATTTTTTTTTCATGGTAAGGCTACAATTGTGGGCTTCTGGCATGAAGATCAGAGATGTTAGTATACCATTCATGCCACAGTGTTACTATGGTACATCCTCTTTGTGGTCAGAAAATGTCCCTAACAAGTATTTGAAAATATAGTCCCCAATTGGTAGCATTGTTTAGTAAGGGGGTATATTTTGTTGGACAAAGTATGCCACTGTGGGTGGGATTTGACAGCTTACAGTCTCATATCACTTCATTCTCTCTACTGGAGGTAGTATTGGAAGCTGAGGACATGCATTTGATACCATGCCTCCCACACCATTACAACTCTCCCTTTGGAAATGAGATCAAAAATAAATTTTTCTTCTTCTAAGTTACATTGTATGGTGTTTGTCACAACAACAGAAAAGGAACCAACCAATCCTATTAGCATGAATTACTGATGATAGTTCATGTGAACTATCATCAAGTGAACATGATAGACACCTGTAATTCCAGCACTGGGAGATAAAGAGTGGAAGGTTCTGGGGACTCACTGGCCAGCCAGTCTAGCCAAATTGGGAAACTCTACATCAAAAACTAAGGTGGGGAGCAACAGATGAGGATACTTGACCTCAATCACTGGCCTTCCTAAGCATAAGCATGCACATACAAACACAAGCATGTATACATGGCATACACACAGTTTTGTAAGAGACTGTTCTTTCCTGCTGCCCAGACTCAAAATAACCACACAGAAGCTATATTAATTAAATCACTGCTTGGCCTATTAGCTCTAACTTCTTATTGACTAGCTCTTACATCTTAATTTCACCCATTTCTATTAATCTGTGTATCACCACATGGCTGTGGCTTACCGGTGTCTGTCCCCGCGAGGGGCTACATGGCTTCTCCCTGACTCCACCTTCTTTCTCCCAGCATTCAGTTTAGTTTTCCCTGCCTACCTCTGTTCTGTCCTGCTATAGGCTCAAAGCAGTTTCTTAAGCAACACATATATAGAATTTCCCACACCAACAGGAAATTTTTTATTCAACCATCAGTACAAAATTAACTTCATTTTATTATAGCTGCATTTTTTTTAAAGAACTGAATCCATAAAAGTTCAGCAAAGAGGAATAGAAAAAGAATAAAAAGGTAGACTACAATAAAAACTATAAAGCTATGCACCTCAGAACATCTGACCATTGCTAACACTTCTGTACTGGAACAACAGCTCAGTAGTCAGCTAGGCTCTAAAGCTTAGGCAGGTAAGTGTCAGATCATTCACATGTTAGACATAAGCCTATACCTTGCTCATCATCTTGTTAATCTTCCAGTACTTGTTCTTTCCAGATGTTGGAAAGATGGAGTAAAAACATCGGGTGAACAAATGATCTGTTTCTCTGTTCATTTTTACTAGGTCCACTTAAAACACAAATCTGATTCTTGATCTGCTGTTACATACTCATATTCACCAGCTTTTCATTGGCCCCACATAACTATTTAGACACGATTAACCCAAAATTTTTCAGAACAACTCTTTTCTCCCTAATGTAAGCAAACACTCAGAATGGGGTGAAGTTAAGTTAGCATTTGTGATGCTTTTTGTCCTGTTTGCTTCCTAACACCAGAAGGGGAGGATAATATAATTATAAAACAGTAGCTTCTTACCTAAAGGGAAGGCTAATCAGGTTCTTTCCCTAAAGAACTTTAGGAGGCTCTATTTTGACTGTTGTCCTCTAGAGGGAGCTCAAAGTCCTCAATAATTTTTCCAAGGTAGGCAATGTCTCCTATGCCTTGGAGAGCAAATTAAATACTGTCCTTTGGAAAACTCTTCCCTTCAAAAATAAAAAGGGACCTACTCAGAGGTCCCGTCCCCCCCCCCCCCCCGAGAAACAGGCCACAGCATTTCATTCTTTCTCTTTCTTTTCCCTGCTTGGCACTGACTAAAACATTCCTCTTATACTTGAGAGGCTGAGGGAAGACTGTGGTAGTAATCAAATAGGAGATAACTGCCTCCCCCACAGATGACCCCCTGTTGTATCCAGGGAAGCATAAGCCACTGTGTTCCCATTGTCTTCATGTCAAGGCATGGACAGGATGAGATGGTTGGCATACTTTTCCAAGACAAAGTTGCTCCTGTCTTCCTAGGAAACCACTCAAGGGCTGGAGATATCCTCATCTGTAATATCTTCTCAGGTTCACTCATAGGGAGCATACGCCTTTGGGACATAGGAAATACCGCCAAAGTAAGACTAATTCCTACTTTGCCATTATCTGAATGACCTAGAGGCCCCGGTAGCTTAACCTCTTTCAGACTCTTTAACCTCAGCACTCACAAGATAAGGCAGGCAGGCAGGCAGACATGAGTTCCAGTCCAGCTTGCTCTACCTAGAGAATTCCAGCCCAGTCAAGGTTACACAGTGAGACCTTTTATAAAATAGTAAAATAAAGCAAAATATAACTGTTCCTAGGGTGTTAAGGTCTACTTTAGCTCACTAAAATAAAGTCTGAGAGAGTCTAAAGCCCAAGCAAGTAACAGTATTAAAACTGCCTTTAAAAACAAAAACAAGCCGGGCGATGGTGGCGCACGCCTTTAATCCCAGCACTCGGGAGGCAGAGGCTGGGAGTTCGAGGCCAGCCTTGTCTACAAGAGCTAGTTCCAGGACAGGAACCAAAAAGCTACAGAGAAACGCTGTCTCGAAAAATCCAAAAACAACAACAACAAAAAAAACACAACTATCTTGTCTGGTGCCTCTTGGTATACACGCACAAGCCTGAAACTATACCAAGACGGTCATGGTTGGGATTCAAACTATCTTTTGGCTAAAATATCACCCCAAATTCTCTGTGATTTCCAACTAGATTATACAGAACAAAGTGTCCAGAGCTTTCCTCAACTCAACTTAGTGAAAAGGACTGTTTTATTTTAAGTGCAACAAAAACCACTGGCTGTCTATGCTCAGAGAAAACCTACATTGTAATGTTCCCATGAGAATTAGGGTCCAGACTGTCTCTTCCAGAGATGTAAACTGGAACCAGTCTCCCTTTATAACTTGTTCCTGCATAATCTGGTATCATGTTTGGATAAACAGAATGCAACTACATATCCTCCTGCAACAGAGAGACATAAACAATACGTTAGTCTCTGGGTATGATTTTTAACAGGCATGCTTCAGTGTGAAATTGTTGTGTAAGTACAAGGAGAGCTATAAGCTGACCATTCTTAACCTAAAATAAGATACTAACTTCACTAGATGCCTAGTAACTTTTAACTGGTACATAATTAGTTCCACACATTAAATTAGTCCAGTTGTCTAACGCAAAACCGTAAGTGATGGTTTGTTCGTACCTTAATCTCAGCACCAAAAATGAGTGCTCCAAGTTGGCATCCAGCCTGGTCTACAAAACAAATGCCAGGTCAGCAAGTGAGACCCAGTCCCAAATCACCAGTAATATCGATGATGGTTGTGCAAACAGTTCTGGTATCTATGCAAACAAACCACACTCCACATTTATGGCTATCTTAGCCACCAGTCAAGAACTTTTCCACTTTCACCTTTGAGATAGGGTCTTGGTGTGCAGTCTTGGCTGGTCTGGAACTCACTGAACAGACCAGACTGGTATTGAGCACAAGGAATCTGCTTCTGCCAGGATTAAAGCCATGTGCCACCACATCTGGCAGGTTTTACATTTTTAAATGCTTTAAAACTCAAATAACATTTCATGACACTAAAACACAGCTATACAAGTTTAAAATTTGAAATTAAAAACAGGAAGCTCTTTTAAGGCTGGAGAGATAGCTCTGAGGACCCATAACCATGTATAATTCGTCGATTTCAAAGGATGCAACACTCAATTTAGACTTCCACTACACTCAAGCACACACATAAAATAGTTTTTTTCTTTTTTCTTTTTTTTTGGGGGGGGGGGTTCGAGACAGGATTTCTCTGTTGCTTTGGAGCCTCTCCTGGAACCAGGTCGGCCTCGAACTCACAAAGATACAACTGCCTCTGCCTCCTGAGTGCTGGGATTAAAGGCATGCGCCACCAGCACCCAGCCTAAAATATTTTTTCAATGGGCAATGGTGGTACATGCCTTTAATCCTAGCGGATCAGAGGAAGAGGCAAGCAGATCTCCAAGTTTGCAGCCAAACTGATATACAGGGTGAGTTCCAGAACAATGAAGGCTACACAGAAAACTGGGGGTGGGGGGGTGGGGGTGGTGGTGACATTATTTTCAAAGTCTTTTTTTATTCGGAATTGATTTTTACTGATGTCTATATAGAAGCTTTACAAACTACAGATCATCATATCCATGCCATATGAATCAGAACACAATACACTACCCAGTTGTCTTGATGGTTATTTGTAATTCAAATTTTATTTCTCGTAGGTTACAGACAAGATATTTAGATGAAAACACTAAAGAGATTTTTAGACATGTTATAAAAATTTTACAGGTTTTATTCTAATGCCCAAAGACAGCTCATTGAATTTTAACTAAAAAACAACCCAATCAGCTGTGAGCCCGGGATTACTCAAGCTGCAACAAAAAAGATTGGGAATAAGGAGAAAGGTGAGCAAATAGGAAAATTGGAGACCAAAGCAGAGATGCTTCAGAAATACTGGTAAGCAACCCTGGAGTTGGAACCAGGGCAGAGCAGTGCAGCACTGGTGCTGCTGTAAGCCACATGCAACGTACTAGCATTTAGTCCTCACCACAAACACGTAAACTTGTTTACATTAACACACAGGCTCAACATATGAGAAAACTAAAGCCAAGAGAGCAGAACAAATCTTCAATCAAACATAAAAATAAAGATAAATGTCAAGAAAAATGTCCAGGTCTTCCTGCAGGTTCGGTGGACCTCATCACTAATAGGCAGGTATGTTAATCTCCACTTAACAGGATCTAAAGGGAAAACTTGAAAGGGAATAAAAACCCATTGGATAACTAATCCAAAAGATTACACCACTCATTTCCTCAAAACCCCTTAACTAAAAGGAACACCACACATACTTTTATAGGAAGAACAATTTAAGAATAACAAAGTGGTAATCTACAATCCCAACACTTAGAGAGGTGGAGGCAGGGGATCAGATCAACATCAACTTTAAAGGAGTGTACGGGATGTTCTAGGCTAGCCTGAGACATTCAAGAGCCAAATGTTAAGGGGAAAATAGCAAATCACATTCATTCTGTGAATTCTTTCTGCTTATATCTTTTCTAAAATCCCCCTTCTTCCCAATTTTGATAGACAAAACATCAGGTAGTCATTTCCTGGCCTGTTCTGCAGCCATATTTAAAATTCAATTCCTCATCTCCGTTACACTTTTTTCAAGGGATGATAAACTGTAAATGTGTTCTGACTAAAAAAGTGATGAGAAGGGTCAGAGCTGGCTGGCAGTAAAGGCAGCACTGCCAGAAACAGAAGGATGGACCAAAATCAGCACGAAGACAGTAAAAACATACCCAGCAGGAGAAAAACAAAAAAGCAAAACAACTGTAATCCATTGTACATCTTTGATTGGACATTCAAGTAGAATGTCATGTAAGCAGTTAGACTGATTTGGCAGCAAGAGTTTTCAGAAGACTTTTAAAGTCATGTAACATTTCAAGGTGATGTCCTTGTGGGTAGGCACAAAGAAAATCAGGGTTGTGGGCTGAAAGCCTTGAGGATCTCCTATCCTTGGCAGCTAAGCAGAAACCATGTAAAAAAACAAGATGAAGGGCTGCTGATGAAGTGGGATGTTTTTCCAGGAGCCAGGCAGCATTTGAAAATGCAGTAGTGATGGATTGCATGTAAAAGAACGTAAAAAGATACGAGGAGTGAGGGGTGTAAATAACTGTAGGCTTAGTGGTATCTTCAAAATAAAAACTGTTGTTTCCTGCAGCTTTATTTATTTTTTTTAATTTTTGGTTATCAGGTGAGAGGATGCTCCAGAGGTAAAACTATGCATGTGTCAGCACAGATACCCACTCCCATGGCTACTATCAGACATCAGTTTTCCTGGAAGCTGGCCTGAGATACCAGTTTTTTGCCACATCGATTCCAGAAAAGTTCACAATAGTGGTAGCTGGTTTCCCTCAAAGAAAACGAAAGAGAGCAGCCTAAACCTTTTTGGTAGTCTCATCTCCAAGTGTTTATCGTCACTTCTGCCATGCCTGTAAGAGCCAGTTGCTAGGTCTGTCATATTCAAGGGGAGGAGCTTACACAAGGACAAGAACACCAGAGAACAGTATTCATTGGAGCCATTTTGGGGGCTGCCCAGTACAGTTCCTTTGTCAGTACAGAAAAATTGATAAAAACTGCTTGGCCAGGTCGTAATGCTGAGCCAAAGAGAGAAGCCTAGAACAGTTTCAGCTGAGCTTCAAGGTTAAGATTCTTTCCTAGCTGTCTCTGCAGCCCTCACCCCCACCCCCAGGCAGTGTGCGCGCGCGCGCACACACACACACACACACACACACGTATGTGCAAGTGTGCAGGAGGGGCAGACTTGCGTATGTATTGCTGCTGTTTGTAGTACTGAAGAGCTAACACAGGACCTGTGCAGCAGACATGCTACCCTTTAGTTATAACCTCAGATCTCAAGCTATTTAGTTTTTACTCCCTGCTTCAAAATATGAAATATCCCATTAACCTAACTACCTGCCACTAGTCATTTCTACTCAAGCCACTCAACACAGGTTCCTTCTCTTACTCTCCAGGAGGCTCTCAATCCTGTAAACAAACACTAAGGCAGTCAGCAATGTCATCTCTAGCAACTGCTGGTTTGTACCTGCTTGTTTCCTGCCAAGTGCTTCTCACAGCTTAGTTAGGGCACTCTTCCAGGGTTTCCAAGGATACTGAACTCCCCCCATTATGCTTGCTGGACATTTCAGAGTGCTTGTCTGTTTGTTTTAACACATGAGTTTAGATCACCATTCACCATGGCAAGTCAACACAGCTATTTGCTAAAATAAGGTACTTTGCACATTCTTTCAAAGCCTCTTTTGATAAAAAGTGATAGAAATGTGTATTGGCTTCCTACCTGGATCATCTAATCCTACTGTCAACAAAATACCAATAATTCCCAGGAAAGTTACTTCTATGGTACAACTGCTACTGAATTCTAAAAAAACCTTCAGCGTCAAACTCAATTTAAAACATTAGTTTAGACCAGATGTGGCAGCACAGAGGTATAACCTTAGTACCCAACAGTCTAAGGCAGAATTACAAAACACAGGTAGCCTAGGTAGCTACATAGTTACTTCTATCTAGCCTACAAAACCACCAGAAAAAAAACCTACAAAACAATTTAAACTTGGTTTGTTTTTTATTTTAGGGTTTTTTGTATATTTTTTTTCTGAGACAGAGTTTTACATTGTAGCCCTGGCTGGACGGTACTACCTCCCCAGATAACCTTGAACTTTGCAGCATAGTTCCAGGTTATATGAGCTAGTTCCAGGACAGGCTCCAAAGCTACAGAGAAACCTTGTCTTGGAAAAAAATAAAATTTTTTTTTTAAAAATTGTGAGCCAGGCCTATACTGTGAAACTTTGTCTCGGGAAAAATGATGATGGTAATGATAATAGTGTGTATCAGTATGTTGCCTGCATGTACGTACGTCTGTGCTCCTCATGTATGCAGTTCCTTCCCTCGGAAGCCAGAAAAGGGCATCAAATCCCTGGGACTGGAGTTTCAGATTGTTGCATGCTACACTGCTGATACTGAGTAGGGATCCAATGCTCCTAACCACTGAGCTATCACTGTAGCCCTCATAAACTGAACTGTAAAATTGCAAACTACAAAACTCAGTAAGCTCAGTCACACTCACAATATACCTTCAGTCATAGAGACAAAAGTGCTCAGCAAGGTGCATAAATCACCTATTGCTGTACACAAGTCCTAGCAATGATATGGTCAGTGATGAGCACACCTAGTGCTATACAGTGGACAAATACTTATCAGAGACAAATCTTTACCAACAGTATTTTAGTTCACAAAACATTTGGGGTTTAATAAATAAAAAGCTTCCCTATAGTATACATAATTCCTCTACCTCAGGCTTCAATATCCTAAAGATAATTTAGATACACATTCCACCTTCTGAGAAGAGAGATTAAGAAGAGAAGGTGAGGCAAGGTATGGTGGTGCACACCTTTGATCCTAGCGTTCTAGAGGCAGAGGCAGGTGGATCCCTGTGAGTTCAAGGCCAGCCTGGTCTAAGTAGTGAGTTCTAGGAAAGCCAGAGCCACTGAGATCCTGCTTCAAATAAAAGGAAGGTCCTGCGGTGGTGTGGGGGTGTTCCACTGAAAGTCAGAGTCAGTCAAGCAGAGATACAAATGTACCACCTACTGGGTAACAAGTTTTAGATTCTTTGTCTTCTGAAGGTGAATATTTAGGAAACAGAATTAAGAAGGATGTTAATACAGAGACACTAAGCTCGAACAGAACTATCTAACAACCTAACTCCACAAGCAGCTACCCTGTACTGCACAGTACAGTGCCGAAGAGATCAGTTCATCACTCAAGCCCTGGGTTCTTAAAGGAATTTTCAAATATCCTAACACAACACTTAAGCAGCAACAGTGCTGCTCCATGAAGTTACAGAATACAAAATAAGTACACACACAAAAAAAGGCATGTTCCTACAGAGTAACAATGAACAACCAGAAAAGGACATTAGAACAACTCCATTCACAACAGCACAAAAAGAAAATAAGAACTTAGGAAAGAGCTTGTGCAAGGAAGTAGACAATTTCAACACCGACAGCTATAAAGTGCATAAAGGGAAGACAGTCAGACATGGGAGCACATGTCTTTAATCCCAGCACTCAGCAGAAGCAGGGGGATATCTACAGCCTGGTCCACACAGTAAGTTCCAGGACAGTCAACGTTACACAGTAAAAAAAAACTATCTCAAAAACAAAACCAAACAAACCTCATATATATTTTTACCTCACATATATAAAAAAAAAAAAACCAAAGTAAATGCAGGCTACTTCACTAGCTTCACACTACCAAATATCCAGATTCTGTTTACATTCTAACAAAGACAGCACAGGGCTGATAGGCATTTCTAGAAGAGAAAGCTATAAACAGACTAGGAAGGGAAAGGTAGGACCATGTGAATCTAGATCTAACTAAATCAGCATAAACTTCCATTTTAAATTTTGTATTAAAGAGCACTTCAACTACTTGAAAAAGCAGGAAGAGGAGCAGAGAACAAGGAATCCCCATGTAGTTGTGCCGGTTGAGTTTTGTCAGCTTGACACAAATCTCTAGATCTACAAAGTCCACTCAACAACCACACACAACAAAAATCTCTGTGGTGGGGTCCCATTCACAGCCGAGGACATGACTGGCTAGCTTCCAGTTTAGTGTGGTACACAGCCAGGCTTGGCTTCTTGAAGACACTGCTTTTGACTGCATACTGCTGCAATGCATTTGAGGAGCTGGGGATCTTGGTGCTATTCTGCTGCCAGTTTCTTCCCTTCTGAGGGGTATGCCTTAGTTATTCTGTGTAATTTATTGAGATGGTGGTCCATGTTGAACCGTCTCAACTTGTAAGGTGAATCAATCGTCTGTTTTCTCCTTTCGCTCACACTTCTTTCTGGAGCCCCTCTGACATGGCTGTTATATCTGATCCCCCTCCCACTTCCCCTTTTCCTGTTCTACATTTTGGAAGAATTTTTAAAACTTAGAACTATTAATTCATTTGGTGTTTGCTTCCTGTTTCTGCAAATAGAGTGGATTAATAATATAAATAATACAATTAATGTATTTATTATTCATACTATGTTTAATATATGATTACTTATATTAATTCACACTATTCAAACAAAAATATTTTTATTATGTGAAACAATCAGGAATTTGACTTTCAACTTAAATATGTTCATGAGAGTCCTTTAGTAGTAGTCCCCATGAAGAATTTGTGGGTGAATAATCCAATGTCTGAGTGTGAATGAAGTATGACAGTCTATAAATGAAAGACTTTAAAATGTTAAAAGTTCCTATCTTTGCAATGGCACAGGAGACCACTTCCTAAATATAACTCCAGTAGCAGATACTAAGAGCAACAGTTAATAAATGGGACCTCCTGAAACGGAAAAGCTTCAGTAAAGCAAAGGACATGGTCAACAAGACAAAACGGCAGCCTATATAGAATGGAAAAAGAGCTTCACCAATCCCACGTCTGACAGAGGACTGATCTCCAAAATATACAAAGAACTCAAGAAACTAGACATCAAAAGAACAAATAATCCAATTAAAAAAAAATGGGGTACAGACCTAAACAGAGAATTCTTAAAAGAGAAATCTCAAAGTGGCTGAAAGACTCTTAAGGAAATGCTCCAACATTCTTAGCCATCAGAGAAATGCCAATCAAAACAACTCTGAGATTCCATCTTACACATGTAAAAATGGCCAAGATCAAAAATACCAATGATAACTTATGCTGGAGAGGATGTGGAGTAAGAGGAACACTACCCCATTGCTGGTGGGAGTGCAAACTTGTACAGCCACTTTGGAAATCAATATGGCAATTTTTCAGAAAATTAGGAATCAATCTACCTCAAGACCCAGCAATACCATTGTTGGGCATATACCCAAAGGATGCTCAATCATACCACAAGGACATTTGCTCAATGATGCTCAGAGCAGCATTATTCATAACAGCCAGAGAACCTGGAAACAACTTAGATGACTCTCAACCAAAGAATGGATAAGGAAAATGTGGTACATTTACACAAGGGAGTACTACTCAGTGGTAAAAAATAATGACATCTTGAAATTCACAAGCAAAGGGATGGAACTAGAAAAAAAACATAGTGAGTGAGGTAACCCAGATCCAGAAAGACAACTACAATATGTACTCACTCATAAATAGCTTTTAGACATAAAGCAAAGGATACCAGTCTATATAGTTCACAAAACCAGAGAACATAAGACAACAAAGAAAACCCTAAGAAACACATACATGAATCCGCATAGGAAGGAGAAAAAGACAAGATCTCCTAAGGAAATTAGAAGTATGGAGGACAGGGAGAGAGAATGAAAGGGGAGAGTGGAGGAAGGAAGGGAAGTGGGGGAAAATGTATAGCTGAATTAAAAAGTACGAAGTATAAAAAAGACCGAGAAAAGTTCCTTATTTTACTTTATTCAATAACATACCATCACTGATAGTGAAAAGGAGTTGTTATGGCACATACTTCACAAATATGAAAACAAAGAGGCAAACACTTTAGAAATATGAGGACAATCAAGATAAGGAGAAGTCAAAACCAGAAAATTTCATTTCAAACTATGTACAACAACAACAAAAACCAAAACTAAATCCAAAATTAAAAGCTCTGAGAGAGAAACTCTGATCAAAGAAAGAGTTCCTAATTAACAAAGCAACAGAAAATCATCAAGATGTAAATAAACCAGGTATTGTGGCTTATACCTGTAATTAATTCAAGGACTTAAGATGCCGAGGAAGGAAGATTGCCAAAAGAGCCAGGACAACCTGAGTAAGTTCCAGGCTACACTGGGCTACAAGGAAATTCCGTCTTTTCTTTTGTTTTGGTTTTCAAGACAGGGTTTGTGTATAATAGCCCTAGCTGTCCTGGAACTTGCTCTATAGACCAGACTGGTGTCGAACTCACAAGTATCCTCCTGCCTTTGCCCCCCAAGTGCTGGGATTAAAGGCGTATGTACCACCCAGCAAATAAAAATTCTTACTCTAAATGTCTAAATTACATATACTAGCTAGAAATACAACTATAGCTACTTTATCACTTCAGACATAACTAGAAAAAGCATAGTACAAAGCATACATTTTATTAAATAAGTGTCCATAGCAGAAAAACCCAGACCCATACATTAACAGTGTTAAAAACAGTGAGATTACATTTCTGGTTTTCCTCAACTATAAAATGAAGGTATCAAGTTATCCTCAGAGGTTGGCTGAGTGGATTATAGAAGCTCATACATAAAAGTGCTATTGGGAGGTGGGAGACAGGCTAAAGTTAGCAGTTTCCTCGACACAGCAGGCATTTTATGCTTATTAAATTTTATTTAGTGTACATATATGTGACACTTGTGTGCCACAGACTGAGTGGAGGCCAAAGGACAACCTTCCAGAGTCTGTTCTCTCTCCCTACCAGGTCCCAGGATTGAACTATGGTCTTCATGCATGGCGATAAGAGCCTTTACTAACCAACCCACTTCAGTAGTCCTATTTTATGCTTACAGGAGAGCACGACCCACAGACATTACCTAAGCAGGGCTCACATAGACTGAAGCAACAATCACAGACCCTAAATGGGTCTGAGTTAGGTCCTCTATATATGTTATGGTTGTGGTTGAATAACTTAGTGGGGATCCTAACAGTGGGAATGGAGTGTGTGGGTGGGTGTGGGTGTGTGTCTAATTCTTTTGCCTGCTCTTGGAACCCCTTTTCTCCTACTGGGTTGCCCTGCCCAGCCTTGATATGCAGGTATGTGCCTAGCATTATTTTAACTTGTTGTGCTGATTGGGGGTGAGGGATGAGGACTAAGAGGAATAAAGGAAGGGGAAATTCAATTGGGGTATAATATATGAGGGAAGAATAAATTAATAAATCAGAAAATTATTTTTTTTTTTTAGGTAAAGTGACATACGCCTTTATTTTCAGTACTCTCCAAGATAAGGAAAGAGGATCCTGAGTCCACGAACCTGTGCTCAAAATAATATAAGAAGGAAGAAAGGAGATTGTTTTCCTTCTGTTTCATGTTTTGGGGTCAGGGTCTCATTATGAAAGTTGATCTCAGGGCTGGAGAGATGGTCAGAGGTTAAGAGCATTGCCTGCTCTTCCAAAGGTACTGAGTTCAATTCCCAGCAACCAGATGGTGGCTCACAACCATCTGTAATGGGGTCTGATGCCTTCTTTCTGGTCTGAAAGCATACACACAGACAGAATATTGTATACATAATAAATAAATAGATATTTTAAAATAAAAAAAAGAAAGTTGACCTCAAACCTGAAGAGATTTTCCTGCCTCTGCCTCTACTTCAAGACACTGCCTCAAAAAATAAATCAAAAAGAAAAAAAGTGTTTTATTTTAAAAGATTTATTTTCTTTACATTTGAGTGTTTTGTACATGTGTACATGAGTGCTACTGCACAAGGAGGTCAAACAAAAGCGTTGGATCTCCTGAAATTTGAGTTACAGATGGTCGTGAGCCACCTTGTGGCTACGGAGAACTGAACCCTTGTTCAAGAACAATTGCTCTTAACTCCAGAGCCATCTATCTCTCTAGCCTCACTTAGGAGGAAAAAAATTATTAGCATTAACGAATTACTATGTGGCGTGAATTTAATGTAGATTTATGCTCAGCTACCCAAGAAGTATATACATTTCAGCATTTTTAACAATGCTTTAGAAACTGACCAAAGCCAGGCCGAGGCACACACCTTTAATCCCAGCACTCGGGAGGCAGAGGCAGGTGGATCTCTGTGAGTTCAAGGACAACCTGGTCTACAAGAGCTAGTTCCAGAACAAGCTCCAAAGCTACAGAGAAACCCTATTTCAAAAAATGAAAAATGCTGGAATGATGGTTCAACCATAAACAGAACGTAACTCTTCCTGCAGAGGTTGCAAGCACCTACAAGGCAGCTCACAACTGTCTGGACTCCGATTTCAGGGCATCTGACAACCTCTTCTGACCTTCACAGGCACCAATGCATACGCTTGCTGTGAAGGCAAAACATTTATAAATATTTAGGATAAGTTTAATGATACAGAAATGAAGACAATAGCAGGGCGGTGGTGGCACACGCCTTTAATCCCAGCACTGGGAGGCAGAGGCAGATCTCTGTGAGTTCGAGGCCAGCCTGGTCTACAGAGCTAGTTCCAAGACAGGCTCCAAAGCCACAGAGAAACCCTGTCTCGAAAAACCAAAAAAAAAAGAGAAAGAAATAAAGGCAATATCATGATGATTTGGACATGTTAGTCCGTGCTTATAATCCCAGAATTTAGAGGTACAAAAACAGGAGGATCATGAATTGAAGGCCAACCTGATCTAAGTTTAGTACTGGAGAGTGAAGCTGGGGTCTTAATGCTTGCTAGCACTTGTACTGAGTTTAAGCTTAGCACCATGACAGTTTTAAATGTGTAACGTCCAACTTCCATGAGAGACCCTAAGAGTAAAGTGGAGTGATTCTGAATACCTTTAAGCAGGAAGGTCTTTTGCTTTGCAGGCCAACCTGATCAGAATAAAGCATTGTGAGACCTGTATTTAAGTAACTAAATAAATGATAAAAATAAGGTGGAGGGTGACTGAGCCAAAAAAAAGGAAACAAACAAACATACACAACAACAACAAAAAACATCATCAAGCTATGAAGCTCAGGTCTCTATGAATACAGGCACAGGTTCCTGTGTACACTCATACACTATACACACTCCACCTTAAGAGACTAAGCAAAAGCTGGGCAAATTTTATGAGCAGCAGTTTCCTTTATAGTATCTGCAACCAAAAAAGCTTCACATTTTAAAGTATTTTTTTTCATGGTAATAAGCTCTACATAGTAACAAAAATGTTATGGAAACTCTACAGGGCTGAGGACGTAGCTCAGTTGGCAGAGTGCCTGCCTAGCAAACATGAAGCCCTGGGTTCAATACCCAGCATGTCATAAACAAGGTATGGTGGAACACACCCGTAATACCAATATTTGGTAGTTTGAAGCAAGAGGATCAAGAGTTCATGACCAGTCTCAAAAAGAAAAAAAGGAGGGAGGGAGACTAATTTTAGGGGTGATATATACTGCTGCAAAACTCTCCAATGCCTGCCCTAACAAGATTCTCTTAACAAGACATGACAAATCAGCATTGAGGCTAAAGAGGAGGAGAATATTTAATAGTTTTGAAGCAGTCAAACTTGACAGCCCGTAGTTTCTTAAAGCTCTGCAACCTGTACAGAGAGTAATGGTTTGAACCTTCAGTTCCAAAGTTCTTGCTTACACTTGTTCCAACAGTTTCTATAACATCTCATGCACTGGTCATCTATACAGTACCACTTCATTCAGGCACTGATTTCCCAAAATGTCGACACAGTTATTACAAAGCACAAAATCTACATTCATTAGTGCTACTGATTTCATCTAAAAGACCTTTGAAAACCCAGAACTGTTGAGTCCACTAATAGCATACAAGTCTAGAATTACCGACCTGCACCATTAATCAGCTCTTTACTTATTTACAAAACCAGATCTTACTATGTAGCCCTGACCGGTATAAAACTCACTATGTAGACCAGGCAAGATTCAAACTCAGAGATCCAAATGTCTGCCTCCTGAGTTTTGGAAATAAAGTATGTACTAACACACCTGGCCTCATCTGTCAGTTCTTGAAATGAAATGAAGACAATAGCTAGCTCAGTAAAGAGCCTTACAAAAGTTCTTCCTTAAAAAACAAAACAAGCCAGGCGGTGGTGGTACACACCTTTAATCCCAGCACTCAAGAGACAGAGGCAGGTGGATCTCTGTGAGTCTGAGGCCAACCTGTTCTACAAGAGCTAGTTCCAGGACAGGTTTTCCAAAGCTACCGAGAAACCCTGTCTCAAAAAACACACAATACAAATTTACAGACATTAAAACCTTTATAAAGCATTCTAACTCATCTATAGTTCATATCTCAGCTTCAAAATAGCATTTTCTGAAAATTCAGTAAAATCTCCAAACTGAAATAATATCTAAACAAAAATTAGGGCTAGTGGGTCAGCAGTAGAATGCTTGCCTAGTACATGCAAGGTCCTCGATTCTAGGTTCCATTACTGGCACCATCTCCTAAACTAAACCATATTGTAAACATAAAGCAAAAAGACCAGTTGTGGTCATGGTGGCCTATAAATCCCAGTATTTGATGGACTTCAAAGTCTACCTCTTCCTTGACCAAAAAAAAAAAAAAAAAAAAAAATCAATCAATCAAATAAATGCGAAACACTTTCTGAATTAAAACAAGATCAACTTATCTTTTTTGAAATAGGATCTTACTCTGTATCCCACACTGGCATCAAACTCATGGTCCTCTTGCCTCAGCCTCTAGGATGCTATGATTACAGGTAGAGCCAGAGCTCAGGTTGGAGATCAGTATTTGAAATAAAATTACATTAGGAAAATGAAGGCAAGATAAGCATCTTAGTAGTTCTACTTGCACAAGATTACAGCTAATACATTAACCTTCTCAACAAGGTCTGCTTACTTCACAGGGGTTTGAGAAGATTAATGAACAAACACACACAAAGTAATGATCCAGGAGTAGTGGCTCTTTGGGAGGCTGAGGCAGGAGGCAGGCTGTTCTGAGTTCTAGGCCAGCCTGGGAAGCACAGTAAGACAGTATCCCTACATACAAGAAAAATAAGACAGACTAGTGAGATGGCTTAGCGGTTAAGACTTCTGACTGATAATATGTGTTCAATCCCCAGGGACCCACAAAGGACACTGACTCAAAGTTCTCTGATCTCCACCATTTGGGTCATCACACAATATATACATAAATGTAATTTCTTAAAATTTATTTATTTTTACTTTATGTTTATTGGTGTTTTGACATGAATGTCAGTTCCCCTGGAACTGGAGTTACAGAGAGAGTTGTGGACTGCTATGTGGGTGCAGGGAATTGAACCCGGGTCCCCTGGAAGAACAGTCAATGTGCTCTTAACTGCTGAGCCATTTCTCCAGCCCACATAAATATAATTTTAAAAATAAAAAATAAAATGAAACAAAGTATACCACATGAAAGAGTATGTATTATATAAATGCTCAATAATGCTAGCAGCTGTTATTACTTAACAGCCAGGCCAACTCTTCTACACACTTGGCATAGAAAATTCTAATCTATGTCCAGGTTTATAATTTCTTTCCTTCTATTAAGGAAGCAACTTGGGACTCCTTAATGATTCAATTATAATCTCTGTCTTCACCTCAGGTAAGACACAGAAAACATCAAAACTGAGGATATTAGCCAAATTATCTTCAACATTTTAATTTCCCATTAAAGAGCTAACTTTCAACAGTTATCTTCTTGTAACTAAACCTGAAAATGAACCAGACAAGCACACACTGGAAAATAAGGAAATCTGTCTACTCATTCAAGCAATTTTTCATCTCTCACCATTCTAATTACTCCACTATTTTCAAGGACTTGACTGATTTTAAATTGATTATAAAATTACTATTAGAGTATTAAATAATGTTTAATTTCCAATTTATTTTCAAAGCTTGAGACAAATGCCAGTTAACTCACTTAATAGTGACTACTTCTTATAGGTTTTTATCACTAAATGTATAAAAGAAAACAACATATCATCTTAAAACACAACAGAGAAATTGTCTGATACCAGACACCACCGAGACTATTTACTGGGCAAATCTACACTGCGTGACAGTGACAGCACTTCCCATGAATGTGACTACATCCAGTCAGTAGCAAAGTTAGTGCCGAAAGGTATCTCATGTCAAAGGAAAAATGCCAAATAAGACCATTTTGTTATTGGTCTGCTGGTTTTAGAATATGGCCCATTTGTCAATCAATGCTTTGAAACCTGCAAAACAGGCTTCTACCATTTTTTATCTAACTTACCTTCAAGCCTAAACCTAAACACATACACTACACTCTAAGGAACAGAGACTATATTAAATTTGGTTTATATTCTACGATTAACCATATAGAATAGATTTTTAAAATACGTTTTGGTATACTCTAAAGATTTTGGTTATTTCTCAAAAGATTTTTTATGTGCTTATTTGCAATATATTTAGACTACCATTTAAGAAATATTTTCCAAGAACCAGTCCAAAAGTCTAAACCCTACCAAAACAGGAAGCAAAAACCTGAAAAGATGCAATGCTTTTGATTCAGGCTTCATAAAATTAGATGTTAGTAACAAAATCCTATCCTAAAATAATTTCCTATGAAACAAAACTTAAGACTGTCAAATATGCAAATCAGAAAAATACACTTAGGAAAGTGAAAACTTATACTTAAAAAATAAGTATGGTGTAGTAGTGCACTCCTGAGGTCCTACGACTTGTGAGGCTGAAATCAGCGGATCACAAGTTCCAAGGGAGTCTCTGATGCACAGGGAGTTTGGGATTTTGAGTTTAGGAATGCTACAAGGCATTTGAGGCCAGCCTGAGCTACATGAGATCTTGTCTCAAAGAATGAATGGAAGGAGGGGAATCCCTGTTGCCTCATTTTTTCTATTTTGTAGAATTCATACTTTAAAAGCAATAGATGGGAAAAGATATAGTGGTGGGAGTATAAAAATGGACAGCTTGTGGCCCTCTGTTGATGCCATGGGTGGTACAAGCTCATCATACTACTCCATACACTTTCTATAGAGTTCAGAAGCTCTGTAATCACATTTTAAGATGCAAAAAGATGCAGACAGATAAATAAAAAATGGGCAGTCAATAATTAGGAAAATTAAAGCAAGTGATAGCATAGAGCCCCCCCACACACACACACTGGTTCAACAGTAAACATGAACAAGCTGCTAACAATGGAAGCAGATGTCCCAACGAACCAGATGTGCTATAACATCATGGCACTATCATGGCACTAAGGGCAAAGAGATGAGGCTGATGATAATGTAAACAGCTTAGTCTTCATCTGCTAGAGAGAACTGAGTTGGAAGCATGCAAAATTAATATAGATCTATCATTTTACTATACATACCTATTATTTTACTCCTCCCCAAATGCAAATAAGAACAAGGAACATAGAAGCACTAGCAAGAAGAGTGCTTGACTTCAGGATAACATACCAGGGAGAGGCCGGTATTACCACATTTCATCCTAAAGCCATTAGCAGAGCACTGGTTTCAAAAATAAACAAAGAAACCTGTATGTACATGCCACCTTCCCCAAAACACTATGTTTTAAAATCAAAACAAAAATGTCCAAGTTAACAAAAAATGACAAACATCTATCTATCCATCTTAACCTACGCATGCAGGTCAAGATGCTTGAGGCACCCTGACCTCTTAAGAACTCCCTCCCACCTGCTTAGAGGGCTGCTTTTATGCCAATTAGTACCTTCCTTTTGCGATCTTACCAGCTTCATATTTTTCTCTACAGTTCAGTCGTCTGTTTGTTTAGACTTTGCTAGTGCACTCAAAGAATGTGTATAGTGAGAGGAGCAAATAAAAACAAAGTACAATGTTACATACATTGAAGATGTCATAAACTCATTACACTAAAGACTTTTTTAAAAGCCCAAGCATGGTGGCACTGGCCTATAATCCCAGCATTCAGGAGGTGGAAGCAAGAGGATTAGAAGTTTAAGACCATACACAGCTGTATAGAGTTTGAGGTTCCACACATAATATTCACCATGCCTTCACTTTGGCCAACAAAGCTTTAGTAGCTATTTTAAAGACTATACATACTCTATGAGCTATAGAGATGGCTCAGGAGATATGAACACTAGCTACTCTTCCAGAGAACCCCAGTCCAATTACCAGCACCCATATAGCAACTCACAATTGTCTACAACTACAAGTCTAGATTGTCTGGCCTTCACTGACTAAAAGCACACACATAGTACAAAGACGTATGTGCAGGCAAAACAGTCACACACATAATCAAATAGTAAGACAATCCCCCAGTTTCCTCACACTCTAAATATGCCTTACTTGTACAAACACTGAAGTAATAATAAATCTTTACAAGGCGCTCAAGAAGGGCACGTTCATGGACACCTGTAATACCAGCAATACCAGCACTGAGGCAGGAAGATCTTGAGTTCCACACCTGTATAGACTACACCACAGAAGAATTTAAAGTCACAAGAGACCCCAGTCTCAAAACAAACAAACAGGCCAGTAGGTGGAGGTGGATCTCTGTAAGTTCAAGGCCAGCAAGTTCCACGTCAGCCAGACCTGCGCGTGAGATCACATCTCAAAAACAAGTCTGCCTATTCTTATAGGCCAAGATAGTGTTCTGTTTTATAGGTATAAGCTCATTTACATATCAAAATAGCACTAAGGCAGGGTTTACAGTAAGTCTTTTATAATGGAGGAAGAAGCACAGGTGAATTGATGTGCCCAACACCACAGTGGTGTTACAGGTCAAGGAAAATCAAAGACTTAAATAAAGTGCAGTAGTGTTACAGTGACCTTAAAGACTACCAGAAATCCACAACATGAGAAAACCAGAACAGAGTTTAGTGCCTCAACTGCCTCTCAAATAAGGAGCTATTCCAAAGGTAAAACACATACGTATGCAAAAGTAGACAGAACAGTATTGTAGCATGGGTTGAAGACCTAAGTGGGTCAAAGATAGCAAGAGCCCGTGGGTGAGTGTCAAGCTCTGTTCTGTACTAAAATTCCTGGGCCTCGAGAAGTCAGTCCAGTTAGAACTTATTAATTAAGGTCCCTATCGAGTCAGCATCTTAGGACTTATCAGTAGTAATAATATGGGGTTACCTCTTTTCAGACATTGTTGGAAACTAACAAGAGCAGAAAGAAAACAGCAGAAATCACTTCATCCAGTCCTTGTCTTTTTAATGTCTAAGTACAGGAACTCAGAAGGGCCCTGATCCAGAGCAACAGACTCCTGACTTCTCTGTATTACAAAGCTGTAAACCAGAAACAGTAAATAAAATGTTCACCCCCAACTATCCTACATTCTACACCTTTTCCTCTCAAAAACCTAGCAAAAGTAGCCGAGCAGTGGTGGTGCATACCTTTAACCCCAGCACTTGAAGGCAGAGACAGGCAGGTCTGTGAGTTTGAGGCCAGCCTGGGCTACAGAGCAAGTTCCAGGACAGGCACCAAACCTGCACAAAGAAACCCTGTTTCGAAAAAAACAAACAGGGCTGGAGAGGTGGCTCAGAGGTTAAGAGAACTGTCTGTTCCAGAGGTCCTCAGTTCAATTCCCAGCAACCACATGATGGCTCACACCCATCTATAATGAGATCTGGTGCCCACAACACTATATACATAATAAATAAATTTAAAAAAAAAATAACTAGCAAAAGTGACACTGACTTTTACTCGATAGTCAATTCCTACTGTGTGCCAGGCATTGTTCTAAGCAGAGCAGTTTAAATAGGACATTTGCAGAGAAGCAAAGATCAGTCTAGATCTAGGCTTACAGTGTAACAGTAAAGGTTCAAGGCACTAAATATAGTATTTACTTAACAAAATGCTATAAAAGAGATTTTAAAAAATGATTTCCGCAAGAGGTAATTAAAAGGTTATAGGTGTGACTGAGGATGAGTAGGATTCTGATAAGAGAACAATTGTAGGAGGATGTCAGACACATCAGTATGGGATCAGCAAACTGGGGATGTACCTGAGTGGTACAGCAATTGCCTAACATGCACAGGGCTCTGGTTCAATCCCCAGGACAGCAAAAACAATCACAAGTACAGTGCATAGGGTTTGCTTATACAGTATCAGTTCGGTGGTGTCCTTAGCTTAAGAGAAACCATACTGAAGAAATGTCACATTTTACCAGCCGAAATTTAGTTTCTAATCCAATGGATTCAATGATCCACTAAAGATTTCTGAGAAAAGGATTGTGTTTCAAATTAACTTAGAAGTAAAACACATGAAAAAAAATGAGACTTATTTAAGAGTACGACTGTGGGCACGGTAGCCACACCTTTAATCCCAGCTCTGGGGAGGAAAAAACAAGTAGATCTGTGTACAAACAGCCCTGTCTATGGAGATAGTTCAAGGACAACCAGGACTATGGAGAAACCTCATCTCAAAAAAACAAAACTATAATCCACCCAGAGCGGATCAAAACTGGACAAAGGTGAAGGCAGGTATAGAAGATGAAAGCATTACAGGTAAATCAGCATGCCCTGGCAGATGCCTGGCTGCAAGGGGACAGTCACTCATCATAAGCCACTGACAGCTAAGACATTAGAAGGTATTGTTAGCAGAAAGAGGCTACCTAAAGGTGGAGCTAAAGGCAGTCATATAAAGATTATAATCTAGATCTATGGGCCCTGTATAACAATCATATTCTATGTTAGAAAAGCAAAACTTCCTTTTGATAAACATAGTAGACAAAGATATACAAACTACAGTTTCCAAGAATCTGCAAATCAAAGCAGAATAACTTGAAACAATGCTATTTATGTACTTAAGACATGGTACTAAAACAAGTCCTGTTCTTCCCGAAGCACACACTCCAAGTATTGACATTTTAAGATATTAAGAATGTGTTGGCCGGGCGATGGTGGCGCACGCCTTTAATCCCAGCACTCGGGAGGCAGAGGCAGGCGGATCTCTGTGAGTTTGAGACCAGCCTGGTCTACAAGAGCTAGTTCCAGGACAGGCTCCAAAACCACAGAGAAACCCTGTCTCGAAAAACCAAAAAAAAAAAAAAAAACCAAAAAAAAAAAAAAAAAAAAAAGAATGTGTTGTCATTACAGTATGTAACTTAGAAAGCTACTTAATGAATCAAGAGTAAAGTGAAGCTATTAAGTACTAACAAACAAGAATTAGAACTGATCTGTCATATATATTGTGTGTACGATCACAAACTATCACTTGTTTCAGTTAGGTGACTGATGTTCAGCTTAGAAAATCAATTTGTGCGGGGCAGTGGTGGCGCATGCCTTTAATCCCAGCACTTGGGAGGCAGAGACAGGCGGATCTCTGTGAGTTCGAGGCCAGCCTGATCTACAAGAGCTAGTTCCAGGACAGGCTCCAAAGCCACAGAGAATCCCTGTCTCAAAAAACCAAAAAAAAAAAAAAAAAAATCAATTTGTGCTGATTAAGTGAGGTCTTCTGCCCTATGATTAACAAGCAAACTGAGTTTCTTAAGGGTAGACAGCACACACCCCAGCTCTCAGTATTCAAGAGACCTTTGATAAGGGGAATAAACAATGCAACCAAGGACTGTTTTCCAAGTACGAAGCACTTTCATAATGTGGTGAGTATTACACAACACAGAATTGAAGATCCAATATCTGAGTGCCTACTCCTCAACAGGTAATGGAGTTACAAAATCAGTAATACTCGACTCCTCCCTTGAACATGGGATTTATTTCTTTAAATGAGTTCAAAAGAAAAACCAGTACACACTGATTGTTGTGATCATCACTGAGTCACTCTATCAAATTCTTTAATTTTTCCAAGTTTCTGGTTTCTCATGTGATAAAGGGATGAGGAACTACCAAAAAAACAAAGGAGGGAGACTCCGTAAAATATGCTAAGTACGTCAGTGACTTTCTATAGGACTCACAGCAGTGAACACACACCAATGACAAATGTCACCACACAAACATCTGGTTAGTCAACAGTCTTCGCCCTACCACCACTTAAAAAAAAAAAATCCTCACAAAAGCTCTCAGTGGATAGCAGGAAGGAACCACCTCACCAAAGAAAGATACAATCTAGAGAAACGGTCATATATTTTCACAGACAACCTTCTAAAACCAGAAGTCCAGCTTTAACTTTTCTGACTTCTGTTTAGAAAAAGTCCACAACTGGGCAGAGATCTTTGAGTTCAAGGCCACTCAGGGATACTGTCACACTGTCTGTCTCTCTGTCTCTCACACACACTCCAATCCTACAAACTTCATAAATATTTCTGAAGAAATAATGCAACCATTCTTTTGCAGATTATCTGTCTCTACCACAAAAGATCATCTCAAAACGAGAGCAAGACCTTCACACTCCAAAACTTCAGAGTTCTGAAATAAATTAGTAAGCTTCTATCTCAAAAAGTCCCCTAGAAAAGTGATTTTCTATTCTATCTTATCGATCTTAACCACACATACAATCCCTGCAAGATAATAAAGTGAATAATTTGAGCCAGCATTTTCTCAGCAAACATGTAACCAACACTACAATCCCAAAGTATTTAAGTTCAAAAGAACCTCAGTCTCCCCACAGAATAAAGGATGCTGTCGGAATATTTCTGAGTTAAGTGTTGTTGGCATCTATTTCTACTTAATTATCCAGAGACAAAACACAAACATGAAAGTCCAGTTATCTGCACGTACTATTTATGTAGCAGGGAAACCTTAATTACACGAACCTAAGAGCACTTACTGCACACCATTTACTTCATTAACTCAATGAAAAAAATAAACAAAACGACATAAAAATATATAAATACTTTTCCAAAAAGGTGATTTTTTTTTTTCAAAAAGGTGATTTTTTTAAAAGTGTTGTCCCACCTCTTAGACAACAAACAGAAAACATTCTTCCAGTGTAACAAGCTCAGTTTAGTTCGCATTCCTTCAATGCCCAGAATGCCCAAGTCAGTACTCAGCTGTCATTGTTAAACTTTCTTACCTTCTGCTACATCATCATCTACGGCTCCTTTCACCTGAGAAAAACACCACTGAATGTCATTCCCTCCTCCAGCTCCTGAAGAAGAAAACACAGCAATTAAAGCGGAGTTCTGTTCTGTTTACTCTCATAAGCACAGAGATGCCATCTGAAACTAGCGTGACACTCCCCACATACACAGCCACCAAGGAACCCACGGACTTGGAACCAAATTAGGCTCCAGTAGTCGGTAGAGCATTAAAAACAACACGGCAGGTATGAAATATTCAAAGACGATCTATCAAACATTATCATCGTACGGATATTCAAAACCTCACTTTCTCTGCCCCTTTAAGACAGTCAGAGCCTTTTAAGTAAGGCCCACCAGAAAAAATTAAACACCAAAAGTTAGATCTCCTTCTAAATGTACAAAAGGCCTACAGAAGAGTTATAAGGCTAAGCTACCATGAAAAATAGAACGAAGAGAAAACTTCGGGAACATTACTGCCTGAGAGGAAGAATGATTCATGTGAACCCTACCACCGCAGCATACACACAGCAAACACAACACCCATTTCTTTACATTCATTAGTAGCAAATCACTGGCTGCACACACAGGAAAAGGGGTGGCAATGAAGGCTTAGGAAGAGCTGGTCAGAGGATGCTGCTTCAGCCTCCCTTCACCTAGCAGACAACCCAAAGGGCCCGGAAAGACCAACTTTGGCCATTTGTCATCTCCTACAAAACAGTTCCAATTTTCATTTCATTGTTCTGCAAGGTCAAAGGGCAACTTGTTTGTATGGCAAACTGTAAATCAGCCCAACATAACTTCTTTAAAACTCCTAATACCTAAATAAGTATTGAAAAGACGGGGAAGATTGGTTTAATCTCAGAGACTGCCCATAACTGAAGAGGAAATAAAATGGGGGGGGGGGGATACTTCTGGATTTCTAGAAAAAAAACTGAATCTCAATCTAGAATTACTCTACTAGGTGAAGGACTTCAAGACAAAAACGCACAAAGATAACTGCCTCTCAAAGGCCATTTACCCTCACTTTTCCTTTACCTAGTCCTTCCAAAATTATTCCCAACCGGGTAGTCTCCATGCTTTTTCCCCCCTGCAAGCTTTTATGAAATCCCTCTCTCTTTGGCTATTTATATCACTGAACTCCACAACTATTTTAACTCCGTGCAACCCTTCTGGGAAAAGGACGTCTGCACAAACGATCCCGTGCAAAATGCAAAGTTTAAATTACCTGTTTGCCCCCACCCCACCCCAATCCTTAGAACTTCTATTAAAGGCCTAGCACCCGGGAGTGGCAGCGAGGAAGTCATGGAAGGGAGCACAATCGCCACGAAATTCAAGCTTACACCCTCAAAACCTCACCTACCCAGAATGGGGAGGGGGGTGAGTAGAGGGAGGGGGCCCGTATGCCTCCATTGTATTTTAACTTGCAAAGCGCTCTTACCAGCGCCGAATGTGTTTCTACGGAAAGGCACGCAGCAGACGGGGACGAAGGGAACGGCTGTGCGCGGAGGAGCGGAGGGAGCAGGGTGCAGAGGGGATCCATCTGCACGCCGGCACCCGCCCCACCCACGCAGGCTCCCACCCCCACCACACCCGTACCCGGCTTCGTGCGGTGCCAGGTCCCGGGCCCAGCCCCCAGGCCCCACCGTCCCAGCCCAGTGCCAGGCCCGCCCGCCCGCCCCGCACTCGGCCAGCGCCCCAGGCCAAGGCCCCAGCCGCCACGGTCGCTAGGGGGTGACGGAGAGCGCGCAGAGGAAGCGGCACCCTGTCAGCCGGCCGAGGGCCGTTTCTTCTTTACCTGCCATGTCGCGCTGCAAATGATGACCCTGCCGGGCTCCTCGGGGTCTCCGCGACCGGGGCTCAGCCCCCTCACCTGGGGATGGGGGGATCGAGGGCGCGGATGGAGGCGGATGGCACCTGAGGGGGGAGGGGACGGGGACCGGGGCGGAAGGGAAGCGGCCCGGGTGGAGAGGCCGGCAGGATGGTGGCTTTCACTCGGGGGCGTCCCCTCTCGTGCTCCTTCTCCCGCGGTGTTGGCGGCAGCAGTAGCGGCGGCGGCGGCGGCGGCGGCGGCTACGGCAGCGACGGCGGCCGCGGCGGCAGGGGCAGGCGACTCCACTTTCAAAATGGCGCCCGCTGGCAGGCCGGTGACGTCACTCCAGGGGGCGGAGCGCCTTTGGGACGGGCCGCGTTGTGTTGGCCACGCCTCCTTCCTGCCGCGCTCCGGGGAGAGCCCTGCGCTGAGTCTGGGCGGTGGTTAGTTGCTCTGGCGGTGGGCTGTGCCTACTTGGCCCACGGTGCCCACGTGGGCCACGGCCTGGCCTGTCTGCTCCTCACTCTGTCCCAAGCCCTTGCCCCAGGGCCGGGACTGGGGGATGGTCTTATCTCTCCGCTTATTCTGGGGGATGGTCTCATCTCTCCGCTTATTCTCACCCACGGGGTGAGCTCTCTCTGGAGAATACCCCTTTTGATGGCTCCAGTGACACTGTCGGTGAGCCCCAGGGACTCACCCACAAAATAAAGGGACAGTGATGCATATTCGCTGCCTGGCCAAGGTGAGAGTTCACAGAGCCCAGAAGGACACAACTGGGCTGGTTCCATCTGGGTGAATTAGGTTACCTTCCCGTGGATGAGAGTTCTTGGCTGCTGCAAGCAGTTAAGAATGGCTCCAGACAGGAAGCTGAATGTGTTGTGAATGGCGCAAAAAAGGCAGCCCGGGTTGGTTTAGATAAAAGTGGTAAAATCAATGATTAAGAAGCTATGTTCTGCTGACTGTGGTCATACATGCCTACAATCTCAGCTGCGCTTGAGAGGCGAATGTCGGAGGCTCCAAATGTCAAGGAGGGCTGACCTGTGTAATGAGTTTGAGGCTAGCCTAGGCTATCAATGAGACCCTACCTCACATACAATCATCAAACAACAACAACAACAACAACAAAATTAAACTAAATCTACTTAAATGTAGCCTCTTCCAATCAGACTTCTCTGACAGTTTCTCCCATTTCCTACTCACCGTTAACTAGGTTGGATGCCCTCGTTTGATACTGTCAGGGTGGTCAGGAGGCAGAAGCAAGGGGATCTCTGTGAGTTTGAGGCCAGCGTGGTCCACGGAGCGAGTTCCAGGACAGTCAAAAATACACAGAGACACCCTGTCTCATCTGGAGGTGGGGGGGCGGGGGGGGGGGCGAGGATGGGGGAGGAAGGACAGAGTGAGGAGAGAGACTGTCAGGTCCAAAGGAAACTCCAATTCCCCAAACTCCAAAAGGCAGCCCAAATATCCAGAAATGAGCTTAACCTGGACTATAGGAGGATTTCTGGCAATTCAATAAAAAAAATCAAACAGGCAGCATTCCTAAGGAACTTATAAATTATAGAGTCAGTTCACCTCTACCAAAAAGGTCATTTACCTCACCTCTGGCAGAAAAGACATATGGCTACCTGTGGTGCCTATCAGCATAGCAGGGCGCATGCTGGTATCACGGGTACATCTTACCCAATTTCAGAGTCCATGCTACCAACCTAGCCCTTCTCACCTCTCCCCTACCCTCAATCCCTCCAGCGCCCAGGGTCTCCTTGCCCAGCTATTCTCTTCATAACCCTGCTAGTCTTACCAGGCTCTCTCTAATCTCTATCCCCTATTGTTCTCCCCTCTCTGACCTTGTTCAGTCTACTTCTTTCTCCTTCCGCTCCGGGTTCTTCCAGATGCTTCTGGCTGTGCTCTCTCTCTCTCTCATCTACAATAAAACCCTCCCCTTAACCATACTGTGAAGTGGTCATGTTGTCAATTTATACAAATAGTCTCATAAAGTATACGGCGCTTTTCTGTTTTTGTAAACCACATTAAAATGATCTCAGTCTGTGTCTGTTATTGCACTGAATACTTTGAGGCTAGGAAGTATGTTCTTCGCCTCCCTATCACCAGCCACATAATTCGTGGGATTAATGGATGAATAAATAAAGTCTTTATGACTTGGGAAGAAAAACCACTTAAATGTCAGCTCCTTGAGGTTTACTATATTGTGAAAGTTTTCACTCACTCACCTATTTTTAATTTTTTTTAGATATTATTTTATGTGTCTGAGTGTTTTGTATTTTTTTTTTTTTTTTTTTTTTTTACTTTTTCGAGACAGGGTTTCTCTGTGGTTTTGGAGCCTGTCCTGGAACTAGCTCTGTAGACCAGGCTGGTCTCGAACTCACAGAGATCCGCCTGCCTCTGCCTCCCGAGTGCTGGGATTAAAGGCATGTACCACCACCGCCGGGCGTGTCTGAGTGTTTTGATGGAGGTGGGTCATTTGTCTATCTGTTGCTTTCATTGGTTAATTAATAAAGAAACTGCTTGGCCTTTGATTGGACAAAAAATTAGGTAGGCGGAGTAAACCGAGTCAGGCAGTCGCCATGATTCTTCCACCCAACACAGATGTAGGTTAAGATCTTCCCTGGTAAGCCACCTCGTGGGCTACACAGATTATTAGAAATGGGTTAGATCAATATGTAAGAGCTAGCCAATAAGAGGTTAAAACTAATGGGCCATGCAGTGTTTAAAAGAATACAGTTTCCGTGTAATTATTTCGGGTAAAGCTAGCCGTGCAGGTGGCCAGGTGCCAGGAACGTAGCCTGCTGCTCCAAGTACTACAGTGTTTTTCCCTCATGTATGCATGTGCACCTTGTACATGCCTGGTGCCCTCAAAAGTCAGAAGGGAGGGCCAGACTCCCTGGAACTGGAGTTACAGACAGTTGTGAACTGCCATGGGGATGCTGGGAACCGAGTCCTGTTCCTCTGCAAAAGCAGTAATTGCTATTATCTGCTGAGACAACTCTAACTCCTAACTCTGGAAAGAAGAGCTATATTATAAATTGTCTTGGTGATCTCACCTTCATTTATTTGTTTTGGGGGGGTTGTTGTTGGTGGTGGTTTGTTTTGTTGGTTTTTTGAGACAGGGTTTCTCTGTATAGCTTTGGAACCTGCCCTGGAACTAGCTCTGTAGATCAGGCTGGCCTTGTACTCACCTGACTCTGCCTCCGGAGTACTGAGAGTAAAGGTACTTGTGCCATCATGCAGACCTTTTAAGAGACTCCGGTCTCTTAATCATGGCTAATTTCTCAGCTATAGCTGACAAGCCCCTGTAGGGCCAGGGTCTACCCCTGCTCCTGGGGTTACTTGAGGACAGTTTCTGGTCAGCCAGCTAAAACATTCTGTTTGTTTTTGTGCTCCCTCTGCCCCGCCTGGTGATTAGCTGTAGGGCATAGTTTACTCCATCTTGGGTGTGGCAATTTCCCACCTGCCTGGGGGTAATTCCTTGTGCAGCAGCTTGGTACCTAAGGATTTCCCCAAGTTTGAATAAACGGCCTTTGGCTGCTCTCCTTTAGAATGACCCAGGTCTCTTGTGTGTTCTTTTAATCTCCTGGCACTTGTCCGACTCACGTATTGTACTGTGGCGCTTGAACTGTACCAAGAGGGTAACATAGAATTGGGTGTTTCAAGCCCCGAGGACCCCAACAAAACAAAGGTTTCACCTTAATGGTTCTTGCGAAGCACAGCCGATTCCTCAGCCCCAGAAGAATTCGGTTCCCAAAGAAACCAGAACCACAGATTCTTCACAAAATGGCAGTAGAGACTTCGCTTCCCTCTGAAATGTCACAAGCCAGCCTTCCATTGTCTACACTGCTCTCAACTCTTGTATCTTCCAGGCTCCTACACAACAGCTCCCTGAGCTCTCAACACACAATGGCTTTTTCCAAAACTCCAAAGTCTTTCTACAATCCTCCCCACACGGTCAGGTCTGTCCCAGGAATACCCCCACTATGATGCCACCAGTTTGTTTTAGTTGGGGTTTTAATTGCTGTAACAAAAAAACATGATAACTAAAAAGCAAGTTGGAGAGACAAAGGTTTATTTGGCTTACACTTCCCACATCACAGTTCATGACCAAGGGAAGCCAGGACAGGAACTCAAGCAGGGCAAGATAAATAAAAGAGGCAGGAACTAATAAACTGGCCACGGAGGGGTGCTGCTTACTGACTTGTTCCACATGGCTGGCTCAGCCTGCTTTCTTATAGAACCCAGAACTGTTCACCAGTTCAGGGGTGGCACTGCCCACAATGGGCTGGACCCTCCCTCATCAATCACTAATTAAGAAAATGCCCTACAAGCTTGCCTACAACCTAATTCTTTTTTAATATTTATTTATTATGTATACAATATTCTGTCTGTGTGTATACCTGCAGCCCAGAAGAGGGCACCAGTCCCCATTACAGATGGTTGTGAGCCACCATGTGGTTGCTGGGAATTGAACTCAGGACCTTTGGTAGAGCAGGCAGTGCTCTTAACCTCTGAGCCATCTCTCCAGCTCCTACAACTTAATTCTTATGAAGGTCTTTTCTCAATTGAGGGTCCTTCCTTGGTGATGACTCTAGCTTGTGTCAAGTTCACATAAAACTATCCAGCATATATGACCAGAGGAGAATCACTTCTGAGTTATTACTTTACCTGATGAAACAGATTTGGATTGGGACTAATGCAAACCATTCCTAAAAAAAAAAAAAAAAAAAAAAAAAAAAAAAAAAAAAAAAAAAAAAGCAAGCCAGGGTGGTACTGGCTGCTCTTCCTAAAGACCTGGGTTCAATTCCTAGCACCCACATGGCAACTCACAACTGTCTGTTACTCCCATTCCAGCGATTGGACACCATCACACTGACATACATGAAGGCAAAACACCAATACACATAAATAAAATATCAAAAAAGAGAGAGAGAGAAGTGTATTCTTTGGAGGCTTCTGTCCTCCAGGTGGTTAAAAAAAGAGTGTTCAAGTAAGACCGTGAATGTAAGGCTAACAGCTGACATCCCAGACAGCTACTAGGACAATCTTGAGCTCCAGACCAGCCTAAGCAACGTGTGAAAGCCTGTATCTCAAAAATAAAAATAAAAAAAAAACAATAGAAAATAAAGACATTAATCTGTTTTAAAGCCAAACACAGCAGGGCATACTTGTAATCCTAATACTTGGTAGGTGGAAGCAGGAGGATCAGGAGTTCAGAATCATCTTTGACTACACAGTGAGTTAGAAGCCAGCATGGACTCCATGAGATCCTGTCTATTAGAAAAATAAATTTAAAGAGAGGGTGAGGGGGAAAAGGAAAAAAAAGAAGAGGAAAGAGGGAGGGAGGGAGGGAGGCAGGGAGGAAAGGATAAGAAGAAAGACAAGGGGAAGGGTGGGGAGTGAAGAAATTACCAGAACCAGGGAGACAGCTCGGTGAATAAAGTGTTTGTCAAGCAGGCATGACAACCTGAGCCTACATCCCCATCATCTACCTTTACAAAAGCCAGGCCTGGCAGCAGCTTACATGTATCTATAACTGAGCACTGGAGGGGAGAAACAAACAGAAGCTTACTGGCCAGCCTGTCTAGCTGTATTGGTGAGTCTAGGTTCAGTGAGGAAAGCCGGTCCCAAAAAAAGAGAGGACAATTGAGAAAGATACCCAATGTCTACCGAGGGTCATTGTCCCTCCATTCCTCCCTTCCTCCTTTTTTCCCCTCTCTCCTCCACAGGCACACAAATTAACAAAGCTCAGAATACTGGCCAAGCCAAACCGAATGCTTTGAAGGCCTGAAACAGTTGCTAGGTCTTTACAGGAAACAGTATCAACTTTTCACATCTTTGTTACAAACTTGGCCTGGCAGCTGCTCTCCTAAAGCTAGGAGGAGTCTGCACTGTAACAGTAATCCATACAGAGGTATTCAAAACATAAGATTTGCTTTTTCAAAATCACTGGTATTCTACCCAGAAAAGTGTTTCACAAAAACAACAGTGAATCTACCAGGTTATAGTCAAATGCTTGTTTAAAAAAACAAATAAGGAAGTTGCTGAGACTCAGAAACAGGATACAGAACTCGTATACAATATGACTTCCCCTGTATGCACAACCAACTCAAAATCTGTAGATTCCTTACAGGAAGGAAATCCACGACCGTGCTCACAACAACATCTCTAGGCGCAGACACGATGGGTGGTCATTTCCTCCTTAGCCAGTCTGGTTTCTTGAAATAGCGCATATTTAATATGTATCAATGAGAAAGAAGGATCTTAATTTTAAAGTTCGTTCTAGGAAAGTCAGATGGCTCCTGCAGTTTATGTCCTTGCCACCTAGGCTGAGGACCCCACTTCTATCCCTCAGACACACATGGTGGAAAGAAGGCAGGTCCTGTGAGTTAACTGTTGACCTCCATACATGTATCATGCCATGAGCAAGAACACACACACGCACATACAGATTTTAATAAGCATTTAAAACATAAAAGTTCATTCTACCCAGACATGGTGGCATGTCTCTGAAATCTCAGCATTTGGGAGGTGGAGACAGGAAGATAAGCAGGGATGTATGTGCAAGAGTGTATTTGGGTTTTTGTATGTGTGTGTCTATGGCATGTAGGTGGTATGTGCACCCACACTCCGTTGCTCAAGTGTGTACGCACTTGAGTGTGATGGTCCGAGAACTCTTTTCAGGAGTTGGTTTTCTCCTACCATTGTGATCAAACTCAGGGCATCAGGCTTGGAATCAAGCTCCTTTGCCTGCTAAGCTATGTTGCTGCTCTTCCTTTATTGTTTATATTATTATTATTTCATGTGTATGAGGGTTTCGCCTGTGTGTATGTATGTGCACCGCATGCATGCCTGGCATATGCCAAGGTCAGAAGAAAGTTTTAGATTCCCCAGAACTGTAGTTAATGGATGGTTGTGAGCCTCCACATGGGTGCTGGAAATCAAACCTGGGTCCTCTGCAAGAGCAACAAGTGTTCTTAACCGCTAGACCCCTAAGATGTTTTTTGAAAAGAGGATTTTAGAAGCTGGAGAGACAGCTCTGTGGCTTAGAATGTACACAGCCTTATAAAGGACTTGAATTCTGTTGCCAGCACTTACATCAGGTAACTTACAACCACCTGTAATTCCTGTGCCAGGGGAGCCAAAGACCACTTCTGGCTTCCGAGGGCACCACACTCACATGGTACACACACACACACACACACACACACACACACACACTTTAAAATAAAAAATAAATTTGTTTTTTGTTTTTCAAGTCCGGGTTTCTCTGTAGCTTTGGAATGTGTCCTGGAACTAGCTCTTGTAGACCAGGCTGGCCCCGAACTCACAGAGATCCACTTGCCTCTACCTCCTGAGTGCTGGGATTAAAGCTATGCGCCCACCACCGCCTGGCTGAGGCAGCCTATTCTTGTAGTCATAATATTTCTATTGACCTGCCAATATGGTGTCCGCTTTCAGCATAATGAGTTCAAAAGTCCTATTTTAGACTACTTACTAAAATAGACCGAAAGACAGGCAGTGGTGGCACACGCCTTTAATCCCAGCACTTGGGAGGCAGAGGCAGGCGGATCTTTGTGAGTTCGAGACCAGCCTGATCTATAAGAGCTACTTCCAGGACAGCCTCCAAAACCACAGAGAAACCCTGTCTCGAAAAACCAAAAAATAAATAAATAAATAAATAAAAATAGACCGATACATTGGTTGGGAGCATTTTTCTTATTGGGATGACAAACTAGCCGTGCTGGGATGGATGTGGATAGGAGAGATCGATTAGCATGGAAACAAAGCTGTGCTCCCTAACAAAGGTTATCTCTGAGCTGTGGTCAAGAGTGATTAAAACATGCTGAAGGCCACTGCCTATTATTTCCCTCTAACTGCTAGACAGCCCTTGCTGCCACGTCTTCCCCAGAAGGCAGTCTACAGTTCAGCTCCAGTGGCTAACGCCTCACAGGACTGACTTTAACTATTGTTTGTGTTTGACCTCTTTTCAGACATTCGCCGCATTAGGCCTATTTTCACTCATATCTAGCTTGGGGTATTCTGTAGCTTCTATACATCCAAATAGCTTGTCCTAAGCCCCATGGCGGGAGAGTCTGCTTTATTCTTCACAGTCCTATTAGGTTGATTGAGAAGCACTGATAAAGCAAAAATATTTCTGTGAGTCCTAAGATATTATCTCTTCACATTCATAGCCATGGGGCACTTGGCCTAAATACTGGGTTTTTACAGTGGTAAATTTCTTTACAGTGGTTCTTGTGTCTTGTGGTCTCAAGAATTCAGGAATATGACTGAGGATGTGGCTCAGCTGGTAGAGTGCTTGCCTAGCATATACAAAGCCCTGAGTTCTAACCCCAGCACCTTATAAACCATGTACAATGGTGCCTACCAGAATCCCAGGCAGGACCTGGAGGTGGAGACAGGAGAATCAGGAGTTCAAAGTCATCCTTGGCTTCCTAGCAAGTTTGAGACCGACCAGGGCTATATGAGACTCATTCTAAAAAAAAAAAAAAAAAAAAAAAAAAAAAAGGCAAAACAAAACAAGGGGCTGAAGAACTGGTCCAGCGGTTAAGGGCACTTACTGCTTTTGCAGAGGACCCAAGTTTGGTTCCCAGCACCCACATGAGGCAGCTCGCCACAACCTGTAACTTCAGTTCCAAGGATGGAAGAACCTTTGACCTCTGAGTACGCCTTAATTCATGTGGTACACAGGCACTCATACACACATGCAGGCACACATGAATACACACACACATGCAGGCACACACGAATACACACAAATAAAAAAACAAAACCTTAGAAATATTAAAAATAACAAGCAAACAAGAGCCCTTGAACATTGATGACTATGTTCTGGTTACCTTATCCTTGAGACTTCAAGTCGCTTTTTTACACTCAAAAGTTTAGAGTAACAAGCTGTTTGCTTTTCATTTGTCCAAACAGAAAGGAGCCCCTAGTATTGGCTCACGTTTTTGTGGGAGACAGGAGGAGACTGGGGAGACTTTGAACTCTGTATTACAAAAACACAATTGCCCTTCATATTATTTAGTGGAATCTGCGTGTGGATCTTAATACTAGCTTACTACATGTGTGCTATTTATGGTTTGTTTGTTCTGAGTTAACCCCTTCCCAGCCAGTGTGGCCTGGAGTATTACAAGGTTGATAGTTAGGTGCAAAGGAAACTCCTTTTCCACAAATTCCAAACAGCAGAAGGGACAAATGGCTGTCTGTGGTGTCCATCAGTGTACCAAAAGCTGGCCTCCAGGCTCCCTCAAGGTCACACCTCCGTCCCTCCCCTAAAACTCCTTCCAGCTCACCCCCCTCCCCCCAATTCTCCTTACAACACTGCTACTTTGGATATGTTTGATCTCTCTCTCTCTCTCTCTCTCTCTCTCTCTCTATTTCTCCTCCCCCCCTCATGTCTCTCTGCTCTGCCCCTGCTTCTCTCAAGGTCGGGTCCAGTCTGCTGGCCATGGTCAATCTACCACTTTCTCTGCTTCAGACTCTTCCAGACTCCTCTGGCTGTTCTTTCTCTCCCATTTACAATAAAAACCTTCCCCTCATGCCGGGTGGTGGGGGCACCTTTAATCCCAGTACTCCGGAGGCAGAGGCAGGTGGATCTCTGTGGTTTACAGAGTAAAGTCTAGGACAGGCTCCAAAAAGCTACAGAGAAACCCCTTAACCAGCCGGGCGATAGTGGCACACGCCTTTAATCCCAGCACTCGGGAGGCAGAGACAGGCGGATCTCTGTGAGTTCGAGACAAGCTGGTCTACAGAGCTAGTTCCAGGACAGGCTCCAAAGCCACAGAGAAACCCTGTCTCAAAAAACCAAAAAAAAAAAGAAAGAAAAAAAAAAGAAAAAAGAAACCCCTTAACCATACCGTGGAGTGGTCATGTCGTCAGTTTATACAGATCCCAGCACCTGAGCTCAGATATCCGCAGAATAAGAATAGAGCTCAGGAGATGAGAACCATGGAAACACAAGACACCACAGAGTCTCAGAAAGTGGCTAACCACCACTTGACCAGAGAGGCAAGAATGGTTGACTCCCTTTGTCCCCACCCCACCCTCACTCCCTTCAAAGCCTGCTGGCTAGAGAAGAGATGAAAGGTGGGGTTTGGGGGTTTTTGTAGGATACATATTGGCTGCCTTCTGAGATCACTGGCTCTCAGAGATCACACAGCTTTAAAGATTCGGTTCATGTCTCTCAGCTCCTTGACCTTTGTGGTGACAGGCACCAGGAAGTCCTGAACTCTGGATGCAACTTCACAAAGTATCTCTCAGCAATAGAACCTCTGAAGGCAAACCCTGGTCTACTACTGAGCACTGAGCGCTAAGCACTGGTTCAGAGAGCACAGGATATGTGGGGGTGGAGGGATGGGGGTGGAGGGCACACGGGGGAGGGGCAGTCTTTCTCTACTTCTGAGATTTCAAAGAAGCCAAAGCCTGCTCTTTTTTTTTGGTTTTTTTAAGACAGGGTTTCTCTGTATATCTTTGGCTGTCCTAGAACTCACTCTGTAGCCCAGGCTGGCCTCAAACTCACGGAGATCCACCTGCCTCTGCCTTCCAGTGCTGGGATTAAAGGCTGGGATTAAAGGCGTGCGCCACCGCACCTGGCCTCGCTGATTTCCATTATCACAGTTTGCGATTCAAGGATCATCAGCTTATTTCAGACAACAAAGCCAGCTAGCATATTCTGCATTTGGATACAAATTTGTCAGGATGCTTGTTATCCTGGTTTACAAAGGGAGTTCCAGGACAGGCTCCAAAGTTACAGAGAAACCCTGTCTTGAAAAACCAAAAAAAAAAAAAAAAAAAAAATCTTCCCAAAGTAAAGGAGCAAACTAGGGTTTGAAGAGGTAAGTAAGGCATTTCTTGCTTAGTGGGGATAGATAGTTGAAGGGTACCCAGCTAGTTAGAAGCTTGAGAGCAAGGGCCTGTTTGGGACTCCCCATCCACTCAGCTAAGTGCTCCCTTTATTGTCCACCATTGCGCTTCTGTCGCCTTTGTCGTTGCATTCCCTAATGAGCCAGAGCACTTAAAGGAGATGCATGCTTAAAACACATTTTAAAATAATAATGAAGGCCAGCACAATGGCTCAGTGGTTTGAGGTGCTTACTACCGAGGTCAGCAACTTGAGTTCAATTCCCCCAGAAGCCCTGGGTTCTGAGCCCCCATATATGTGCACCTGCATTTGCGTGCACATACATACATACATATATATATATATATATATATATATATATATATACCAAATAAATAAACATTTTATTTATTAAAAAAAATTACTGAGCAACTTAGCAGGACCCTGCCTCACGACAGGAAACTAGGCTGGTGATGCAGAGTGTTTGCCCAGCCTTCCTGAGGCCCTGTGTCTCACTTTCAGCACCTGATCAACTGCGCGTGGTGACACTCGCCTGTATTCCAGTATTCCAGAGGTGGAGGCAGGAGGATAAGGAGTTCAAAGTCGTCCTCCGCTTTGACTACACTGGGTTCCCTGGAAACCCCACCTGAAAACAAACAATAAATAGATACAAGAGTAAATAAATTAAGGAGCCGTGGCTAGAGAGAGCTCTGTGGTACCACCCTTGGCTAGTAAAACACAGGGCTCTAAATTCAGTCCCCAGCACTACCAAGAAGAAAACAATCCATCAACAGTTGTCAGTATAAAAAAAAAAAATCTTTGAGACTAAAACAAGAAAACTCATTTATGAGCCACAGCTATGTAATGGTATGGCTTGACCGTATGCCTCGTCTTTGGAGCAGAATCCCCAGTCACAGAGGGGAAAAGTGATAGATGGATGTACAAGCATTTCAAAATGACTTTATGGAAAGTCGAAACTTTAATGAATCAAGTTCGGCTTACGTTTAAGAGCCCAGCAAAAAATAAAAACCTCTGCTGCGGTCGCTTATGCTGGTAGCGTTGCAAGAAGAAAAATGGAATTTAATAGCTTCTAATTCGGAGGCCAAGAAAGCCGTAACAAAAGTGAAACTTCAAATTGCTTTTGGTAAGGAGAATGAGCCGAGGCAAAACCTGCAGACTCTATTTGCAGCGCCGCCTCCACCATCTAACCTCCTCCACCGTGTCAAAGTTCGAAGCCCCTACTAAGTAACGTGTGACTTCTTTGGGAGGTCACATGAGGACACTAAGGAGTCTCTGGCTGAGCTCTTTCCAAACCTAAAGTTTCCCTCAGGCATAGGTGCCCACCCCCACGGTGCATCTTTTTTTGTCACTGCAGGCTTTGTGGCCTCAAGCGAGTTGCCGAGGGGAAGCTGTGCTTTGCCCCTGGGAGACTCATAAAAATCAGGATACCACAGTTGAGAGAGGAGTGTGTCCAAGGTCCTGACTCACAAAACACTAAAAGGATATAAGCAAGAACCTTAAAGTAACAGCCAACCAACCAAGACCAAGCTGGTGAGCCTGTGGGATGTCAGGTAACTGGATTAACCAATTGGCCTGTAAGGAAACCCAAAAGAAGGCAGAAGCACCAGAGAGGACAGTGGGGCACTAATAACACACACACTCACCCACCCCCACACACATATATGTATATATATATATACATATATACATATATATACACTCATATATATATACTCATATATATACTCATGTATATATATATACATGAGTATATATATATACTCATTTATTTATTTAGTGTTTCTTTTGATGCAGGGTCTCTCTGTGTAATGCTGGTTGTCTTTTTTAGGGTTCTCCACGTAGACCAGGTTAACCTTGAATTTCCAGAGATCCACCTGCCTCTGCCTCCTGAGTGCTGGAATTAAAGGTGTCTACCATCAGGCCCTGTATATGCATTTAGTAATGCTTGGGTAACTCTAACTGTATCCTGTTCTCTCGCTGTCTCTGTCTACATATGTCAATGTCTGTAACCTAAGTTGGTCTTCAATTTACAGTCCTCCTGCCTCCGCTTCCCAGTTCCCCAACATTGTATTGTGTTGAAATGGAGTTTGGGCTAGGAGTTTAGCTTAGTTGGTGATATTTGCATGAGGCCTTGGGTTCGATTCCCAGGACCATGTAAACTCGGGGCATGAAGGCACAGGATTCTAATCCTTGGACTTGGGAGTTGGGGTAGCCAGAAGTTTAAGGCCATTCTAGGCTACTTAGTGAGTCCAAGGTCAGCCTGGACTTCATGAGACCCTGTTTCAAACAAAAAAGAAAAAAGTGCCAAGAGCTTATAGTAAGAATTCAACGTGGAGAGACTGAGATGGGATTTCTCCTATCTCACAGCCTGGAAAGCAACATTCTGTTCATGGACATTGCTTGTTCAACCTGCTTTCTAAAAGAACCCAGGCCTACCAACCCAGCGTTGGTAGCCTTCCCCACAATGAACTAGGCCCAACTACATCAATCACTAATTAAGAAAATGCTACAGGCTTGCCTACAGTCCAATCTTATGGAGGCATTTTCTCAATTGGGGTTCCCTCCTCTCTGATTATCCTAATCTGGGTCAATTTGATATAAAATTAGCCAGCAATAGAGGCATCAGTTCCCCCCCCCCCCCCGCCCCCGGAGCTAGAGTTATAGGCAGTTGTGAACTGAGACGTGGGTGCTAAGAACAAAACTCAAGTCCTCTGCAAGAGTATATATGCTTTTAATTGCTGACCCATCTCTCTAGCCTGACTTCATTGTTATTGTATGATGGAGAGGGTTATTTAACTGTACAATGTCCCCCATGGGCTCCTGTGTTTAAACACTTGGTCCTTTGTTGATGGGGTTGTCTCTGAAAACTTTTGGAGATATGGATTTGGTTTGGTTAATCTTAGTTGGCAATTTAATCGAATTTAGAATCACCATGGAAACAAGTCTGGGGATGTTTATGAAGACGTATTAAGATTGAAGTAGGGAGACCAGCTCTAAATGTAGGTTTTACCCTTCTGTGAGCAAGTCCCCAGTTATGGATAGAAGGGAAAAGGTGAGCTGAGCACCAGCATTTGTCTCTCTCACCTTCTTGACTTGGGAGGCAGTGTGACCAGAGACATCAAGTCCCTGCACTCATGACTTCTTTGTTATGATGAACTATAGTAAGAAAAAAAAAATAAAACTTTTCTTCCTTTTAAAAATAGTATTTATTTTATGTGTGTGCATGTGTACCTGAGTGTATGTTCGCCATATACATGCAGGAATCTGTGGAGGCCAGACGAAGCATCAGGTTTCCTAGAACTTATGTTACAGGTAGCTGTAGGCCACAGTGGGGATGTTGGGTACCAAATCCAGGTCCTTTGCAAACGCACTCAGTGCTCTTAACCATCGAGCCATGTCTCCAGTTCCAGACCTCTCCTTTCTTAAATTGCTTTTCCCAAGTAATTTGTCCCAGAAACGAAACAAGTAACAAATACAGAGACTTGGCTGTTAGGTAACGGGTCATAGAGGTGGGGTTAGAGGTTATTAACCCAGCCTGGTTTCTGCCAGGGTTCTCTGTTTCCTGGTCATCCAAGATATGAGTAATCTCACGCTACAATCTCACATGAACTCTTACAATTTTTCCTCACTGACTCTACCCTTTCAAACCTTGAGCCAAAATAAACCGTCCTCCCTGAAGTTATTTCCGGTCAGTGCTTGGTCTCAGCAATGAGAAGATAATAACCACAGAGGGGGTCCCAGTCATTTGGGGAGCTCCAAATGCTAAGGATAGTTTGAAATGCTAAAGATGGCTTTCTCCCACCCTCTAGAAATTCTGATAGAGTCGACCAGGGTGTGGTTTGGGCCTGACGAGTTTTGAAAACCTTCATGTGATCCTAGTATATGAGCCAAGACAGGGAAATACTGCAAGAGGAGAAGTTAAAAATAATAATGAGAATAATTGGATCCCGAAGTTCATCAAACCAAGACGTGGCCCTGGAACTTGGCATTTGAAACCGTCACCATGGAGACAAGCCTCAAAGAATTTTGGAAAGAAGCTTCTGTTCCAGAACTTTCTTTTTTTAATTTTCTCATGTCTACAAGCAGGGGAAATCTTAAATTGAGGTCAGTGAAATATATTACATACAGTGTGTGTGTGTGTGTGTGTGTGTGTGTGTGTGTGTGTAAATGCGGTCTGTGGTCTGTTCCACCAGGTAGCTGGTATGCATCTGACTTTTGAAGGACTCCGTGTCCATAACCCAAAATTTTAGGACTCACTGACTGATTGGTAAGGAAGGTACAGCGTGAGATGATTTATCTGACATACAGTACTAACCTTGTAAGGTCCTTTGAAATCAGTTCTCACAGCTACAAGTACTCTTGTCGTTTGAACCGGAAGTATACCCTGTAGGCTCATGTTTTGAGTGCTTGCTCTCCAGTTCAGGGTGCTTTCTGAGTTTTGTTGTTTTGTTTCTGAGATAACGTTTTACTGTTGTAGCCCTGGCTGGCCTGGAACTCATGGAGATTTTCCTACAGGGATTAGAGGCATGTGACACCTCACCCGTCTGTGGTGCTATTTTGGAGTTTTTGGAACCTTTAGGAGTTTAGGCCTTGCTGGAGGAAGTAGCCACTTCTTCTCGTTTAACAGGAACATCTGTTGCTGTTGTGAGCATCACTGTATCGCCTCTATCCTACCGTGATGGACTGAAATCCCTTTGAAACTGCGAGCCAAAGCAGGCCTTTCCTGCCATAGAGTGTTCCTGCCAGGAGGTTGTGTCACAGATGTGGAAAACAGAATCCTAACGAGTGCCATCTGCCTCGGGCTGTCTCGGTTTTACGAGATGTGGAGCCAGTCTGCCCCTCAATGTGTCTCATCTGTCAGCATCACCGGTTTCTATTCCAAGGCCAAATGAGTCAGTGTTTTCAGAGGGAATGGTGATGACCACGGCACTAAGAGCACTTGCTAATGGTGCCAGACACCCAAGTGAACCCTGGACAGCGACAGTTAAGTGTGGTTTAATAAGGGGAAGCTTTCTGAGAAGGGCGGTGTTCGGTGCTTCTGTGTTCATATCAATATCAGTGAGTGCACTTATGCAAGCCTCGATGCTACTGATCAACCAACTGATTGGGTGCAATCAAGAGATTCATCCTCCAGGTACGGTGATGCAGGCCTGTAATCTCAGCCACTTGGGGTGTTGATATATGGAGGATCTTTTTCTTTCTTTCTTTCTTTCTTTCTTTCTTTCTTCCTTCCTTCCTTCCTTCCTTTCTTTCTTTCTTCTCTTTCTCTCTCTTTTTTTTCTTTCTTTCTTTTTGGTTTTTTGAGACAGGGTTTCTCTGCAGCTTTGGAGCCTGCCCTGGAACTAGCTCCTGTAGACCAGGTTAGCCTCAAACTCACAGAGATCCACCTGCCTCTGCCTCCCAAGTGCTGGGATTAAAGGCGTGAGCCACCACCGCCTGGCTGATGTGGAGGATCTTATGTTCAAAGGCTGCCTAGGCTATAAAGTAGGTTCCAAGTTGATTTTAGCATATTAATGAGGCCTGATCTTAAAGTGAAAAATATGATGATATAGCTCAGTGGTAGAGATTAGTACATGTGAAGACTGAGTTTCCATCCCCAGCAACACACACACACACACACACACACACACACACACACACACGTGATGTAGTAAACATGAAAGGTGGATAAGGCCACTGGGGGGTAGGTCATGTCATGCTGCTTTATTGTCATTTCAATTTTCTCTGTGTGTGTAATTTTGTTTGTTTTGTTTTGTTTTTGTTTTTCGAGACCAGGTTTCTCTGTAACTTTGGAGCCTGTCCTGGAACTAGCTCTTGTAGACCAAACTGACCCCAAACTCACAGAGATCTGCCTGCCTCTGCCTCCCAAGTACTGGGATTAAAGGTGTATGCCACCACCATCTGGCTGTCATTTAAATTTTTAAAAAATAATTTATTCTAAAAATGCTTATTTTACTTTATGGGCATGACTGTTTCGCCTGCATATATGTACGTGCACCATGTATGTGCCTGTTTGACCCCTGAAACTGTGGTTACAGCTGGTTGTGAGCTCCATGTAGATGTTGGGAATTGAACTCAGGTCCTCTTCCAGAGAAACAAGTGCTCTTAACCTCAGAGTCATCTCTCCAGCCCCGTTTTTATTTATTTATTCTTTTAACAAATAGGAGTACAGTCTAATACAGAGATAAAAATATAACAAATGCGTAGACCAGTTACGTAGTCCTTTATAAACATTATCAACTATTATATACTATGCATAACTGCGTGCACTATGCTTCATAAAGCTTAATTTTATTTGTGTGGTGTGTGTGTGAATATAGGCACATACATGTCACAACACATGTGTGGAGGTTCCAGGGATTAAGATATGTACAGCAAGTACTTATTTTTTTTACCTCTGAGCCACGTTGCTGGTCCGGAGTTATACAGCTAGGCACAAGGAAATAGTCTTGCACCAACATTGCTACAAATAAGAGAGGAATGTATTGTGTTCATTTGTTTGGGACAGAGTCTCACTCTATAGTGCAGGTTGACATAGAACCCACTATGTAGCCCAGTCTGGTCTCATTCTGAGATCCTCCTGCCTCAGCCTCCTGAGTGCTGGGATTTTAAGAGTCACAACTCCTGGCTGAGTAAGGAGTTGTGCCTGGAAGTTGCCAAGGCCCCACTGTCGTTAGGTGATAGAAACTTGTCAGCTGTTTTAACTATCATGTGGTCTATGTCTGAATTAACTCTTTCATGCCTCTCAATAGTCTTAAGGTAGATAGATACACTGTTGCCCTCTATACACGTCTGAATTCATTCATGCCTCTCAATATCCCAGGGTAGATAGATACTCTGTTACCCTCTATGTACGTCTGAATTCATTCATGCCTCTCAGTATCCCTAAGGTAGATAGATACTCTGTTACCCTCTATGCATGTCTGAATTCATTCATGCCTCTCAGTATCCCTAGGGTAGATAGATACACTGTTACCCTCTATGTCACAAGCAAGTTCTCTCTGTTAATGAGTAGCAAAGTTAGACTCAAACCCAGACATTGCAAGTCCAGGGTTCATCTTCAACTGAGCACTCTGAAAAGAGGAGGCAGGCTGGCCAAGGACTAGTGAGTGTCCCGAAGGCAATGTCTTTGAGTATCATTTTTTCATCCTCATTCTAGTCATCAGGGTGGGAACTTCAGGACAACAAAAATAACCGAATGTGTTAGAACAATAGAGGGAACGGGGATCAGGCGCAATGCCACATGCTTTTGCTCTTTCCCTCGCAGACGGTTTCAGCGCACTAAAAATTGCTGCTGAGAACACACATTCTCTCTTGAAACACCCCTGGAAGAAACTTTTAAATATAATATTTTATTTTTCTTTATCTTCTGAGAATGTCATACATGTATGCAATGTATTTTGGTTAAATCCACTCCCACTCCCCACCAAAAAAATCTCCTCCTGGATCCCCTCACTCCCACATCATAAGAAATGTTTTTTTAAATTATATTTATTTATTTACCTATGTAATGTGAGTGTGTGTGTGTGTCTGCACACATGTCCCTGTGATTCTGTGGACATCAAAGGACAACAACTTATTCTTGTTCCACTATGTGTGTCCTGGGGATTGAACTCTGGCGGGTCATGAGGCTTGGCAGCAAGCGCCTTTACCCATGGAGTCATCTTCTTGTCTCCCTAGACATGGTTTTGAAGAAAAGCAGTACTGAGACAGGAGTTTTCTCCTCAAAGGAAGTAAGAGCAGGGCCCATGGTGGATCAGGAACCAGTCACGAACACTTGGCATGTTACCATTCTTTGACTGGATGAGTAGAGACCAAACATCACCTCTCTTGGTGGTCATTACTCACCCAGCGTCCCAGCTCGCTGGTTACATTCACCAAGAGCAAAGAACAGCTCACTTACTATTGAATAATTCATCTCAGTATTGCTGCCTCAAACCCTGAAGATGACAGGCAGGCTTTTCTGGCTTACCTAGAAGATCCGTCCCCACCTTTGTGACTCCACTGAGTCTCTCTGTAGAAGTCGGAAAGAAGCTTGGGGCAGTTGTTTATCTCGGCCTCATCAGTACATCAGTAGACACCACTCTAAGCATGTGGCTTCCTCCTTTGGTTAGTCTTTGTTTCCAGGATTTTGAAACAAGGTCTCCATCACTGGATAGATTGGAACTCTCTTTGTGAACCAGTCAGGGTCTCACGCTTGCAGTACTCTTCCTGCCACTGCCTTGGGAGTATTGGGTCTGTGAGAGAGCTTGTGTTACCATGCCCACCTTGTTGTGAAGCTTTGCCTCTCTAAGGACTTTGTCCTTTGGGGTAAATATCAGAAATATATTCTGTGACCAAATTCACAAGAACCTCTACTGCTATCATGTTACTCAGGTTCCTAAAAACAGATAGCTGGGTCCACTGTAGCTTTGCGTTTCAACACTTGGTGGTTTAAATCCAGAACCTTCTTCAGCTGAAGGCTACCATTTGCTTTGCCAGTGACTTAGTAGAGTCCTCTCTCTAGGACCCTGTTTGGGTGGTGTGAAAGGATGCACTCTTCCCAGTTACCCAGCACAATCTCCTTTCAGTTCCATCATCATCATCATCATCATCATCATCATCATTTTTGTTTTTTGAGACAGGGTTTCTCTGTGTATCAACCCTAGATCTCCTGTTATTGATTTTGTATGGCTGCATTGGCAACAGAAGCCACATGGTAACATGGATAAAGCATAGTGATGTGGGAGAGTCTTCTGTTTTGTGTTCCGCCGCTCCCACTACAGCATAGGGGATGGAAAGACAGACATACAGCACCTCGCTGTCTCAGAGGGCTTAGGCGTGTGTCTGAAAGCAACAGACACATGCCGAAGCAGTCCGTTTATTTAACTTGCTGTGCTGTGAAACACCACAGTCTTATCCGTGTTCAGTGACAATGTCCAAGCTACAAAATTTTTCGTCAAAAATTGAGGGGACAAATGCAAACAAGCACTCTGGATACAGTAGCTCAGTTGGTAGACTGCTTGTGTAGCACACACGAGGCCTTGAGTTCGATCCCCAGCACAGCCCACACTGTGGTGGCTCAGGTCTATCATCCCAGTACCCCAGTACCGGGAGGTGGAGGCAAAGGAATCAGAAATTCAAGGGCATCCTTAGACTTGCAGCAAGTTTAAGGCCAGACTGGGCTACATGAGATCCTGTCAGAGAGAGAGAGAGAAAGACCGGCAAGATGGCTTCAAGGGTTGAGGCGCTTGCTGCCAGGCCCCAGGACCTGAATCCAATCCTTGGACACCACATCATGGAAACAGAGAACTGATTGTTTAAAGCTGTCACTACTGTCTGTCTGACTTTCATACACGTGCACATAGGAAAGGTAAGAACCAGAAGAGGAGAGAAAGGGAGAACAAAGGCTAACGGAATATACTGGCAGAAAGCCCCAACAGCTGTGCCACCGTCACCAAACCTCCACTTGGACGGTATTGGACTTGGCCCTCTGGTATCCATGTGTTTGGTGACAAATCTGCACACCGGCTTTGTATATGTTTTTTACCCTCCTTCTTGTCTCCTTTGCAAGGAATGGTAGAAAATCTACAGGTTCTCCACTGAGCACTTCCCAGTTTATTTGGGGGGTGGGGTGGGGGGGGAGAAGCACTTCTTACTGGAGGCTCTGGTTAGTGATTGAGTGGGTAGGGGGTCAGACTGATAACCATGCAGAATAGATCTGCTTCTCTCCTCTCCTCTACACTTTTGGATTACACAATAGGTGAAGTTCCAAACAGTGTCCTAGGAGAGATAGAAAAGAATATAATGATGGAGGGAAAGTGACTGCTTGTCATCTAACTAGCTTGTTCCAAGATCAGAGAGAACTGACGGTGTGTACTTGCACACACCTGTGATAGCATGAACACACACACATATGCAGGGGCTTTTGCAGAGGACCTGGGTTCAATTCCCAGTACCCACATCTTTAGTTCACAGCCATCTGTAGCCCCGGTTCCCAAGGGTCCGACACTGTGATCACAAAACAGGCTCATGGTGCACATACATATGTGCAAACAAACACTCATACACATAAAAGAAATAAGTCCTTTATAAACTTGAAAAGTTGGCATATGAGTGAAACAGGTGGCAAAGAGAAAGACCACAAACTCAGCCCTGAGTCTGATTAAATCTGGCCCCAGACATGGACACAGAAGCACGCCAGGGTCTGGAGGAGACTTGTGACTTGCTGTGATTCTAAAGGGATCACCTCTGGGTGGAGATTTAAGATGCTGATGAGGCATTATCTATATGAAATTGTATGTAGAACTAAACATAGTAAAGCGTGCCCAGAAAAGCCAGCACTATATAAGTAAGCCCAAAGGCGTGAACTACACAAATGGCCACCAGAGACCCTGTCCCAGGACATGAAAGCCCAGTGTGTGTTATAGCAGGAGTACTGGAGCGCTTTAACCTGCTTTCTGCTCCGGCCCACTTCCTGCCTTGGAAATGTCTCTTTTCTAAACAGCAGTCCCCTTCTGCCAGATTCTCAAGCCTTTGTTTCTCAACACAGGAGAATTGTCTGGGCAACATGCAGTGAGATTCTTTTTTTCTTACTTAGTTTTTATTCATAATCATAAACTTAACTCCGCAATCCAGCTAGACTTGAAGGGGAACCCAAATATGGAACCCAAAGAACTTCAGTGAGAGCAGAGATTACAGGGTACTGCGAGCAGATGGGGCTGGGGTGCTCTCCTGAGCTACAGAAGGAATGATCTGGTGGGTAAAAAGCCTGCAAGTCAAAAGAATTAGAGTTGTCCACAGTCGGAAATGGTGATCTTCTTGCTGGTCTTGCCATTCCTGGACCCAAAACGCTCCATGGCTTCCACAATGTTCATGCCTTCTTTCACCTTCCCAAAGACCACATGTTTGCCATCCAGCCTCTCAGTCTTGGTAGTGCAGATAAAAAACTGGGAACCGTTTGTGTTTGGTCCAGCATTTGCCATGGACAAGATGCCAGTACCCGTATGCTTCAGGATGAAGTTCTCATCCTCAAATTTTTCTCCGTAGATGGATCTGCTGCCAGTGCCATTATGGCATGTGAAGTCACCACCCTGGCACATAAATCCTGGAATAATCCTGTGAAAGGAAGAACCCTTATATCCAAATCCTTTCTCTCCGGTGCTCAGAGCACGAAAGTTTTCTGCTGTCTTTGGAACTTTGTCTGCAAACAGCTCAAAGGAGACGCGGTCCAAGGGCTCGCCATCGACCGCGATGTCGAAGAACATGGTGGGGTTGACCATGGCTGCAGCAAGCGGCGAGAGGGGACAGTGGCGTCTGCAAAGCGGGCTACAGGGAGATTTTTATGATTAAAAAAAAAACGCAAGTGTAGTTACTTACACCTCTAATCCTCACACTTGGGAGATGGAAACAGAGAGATCAAGAGTTCAAGACTAGTTTTGGATCTACAACAAATTTGAGGCTAGCTTAGACCCAGGACACCTTGTCTCAAACAAACAAACAAAATAGAAGAAGAAGAAGAAGAAGAAGAAGAAGAAGAAGAAGAAGAAGAAGAAAGAGCGAGCCAGGTGGTGATGGTGAAGGCCTTTAATCATTAATCCCAGCACTCGGGAGGCAGGGCAGGCAAATCTCTGTGAATTCGAGGCTAGCCTGGTCCTCAGAGCTAGTTCCAGAATAGCTGGGGCTCTTTTGTGAAATCCTGTCTCAAAAAACCAAAACAACCTCCCTCCCCCCCAAAAAAAACCCAAAAAGATAGTTCGAGGACAGGCTCCAAAGCTACAAAGAAACCCTGTCTCGAAAACCCCCCCCCAAAAAAAAGAAAAGAAAAGAAATAAATAAATAAATTTAAACCACCAGGTCCCCACTAACACTACTAAGTACACAACTGGGCTTGTTGTTTCTCATATTTTAATTCTTTAAAATTACATTTATTTGTGTGTGTGAGTGCATGCATGCATGCATGTGCATGTGTGTGCAATACAAACATGTGTATGTTGTGTCACACACGTGGAAGTCAGAAAACATCTTTCAGGAACTGGTTCTCTCTTTCCACCCTATGGGTTCTGGGAAGGGAACATTGGTTATCAGACTAGCAAGCACTTTTACAAGAGGAGCCGTTTCCATAACCCTATTGTTTCTTACTGTTTTGTTTCTTTTTTTTTTTTTTTAAGACAGGATATGGAGCTCTGTCTGGAATCTGATACATTTAGTGATACTCTCGTGTCACTGAACCTGGAGCTCACTGATTGGTTAGATTGGTTGGCCAATGAACCATGGGCATCCTGTGTCTTAGCTGCCCAGCACCAGCCTGGGACTCACAGAGATCTGCCTACCTTCTGCCTCCTGAATGTCAGGACTAAAAGAGCATGCTATTATATTTGGATCATATGAAGTTTTCACATGGGTACTGGGATCCAAACTCAGGTGTTCATGTTTGCAGAGTAAGCATTTCACCCACTGAGCTTTCTCCCTGCCCCCCCCCCCCCCCCATTTTGCCTGTGGGGACTAAGTACATCATTGGTCAAAAGAGAGCCACGTTTGCTAGTTCAGTGACTGGTCCAAGTAATTCAATAGGCATTATAAAGCTATATTCTGGAGATACACATACATTGGATCTAACTTCAAGAAGCATCTAGTTCTATGTGTGATGGTACAACTCTTTAATCCCAGCATTCAGGAGGCTGAGGAGGGAGAATCTCTGTGAGTTCAAGGCCAGCCTGACCTACATAGTGAGTTCCAGGACAACTACGGTTATGGAGTAAAAGCCTGTCTCAGAAGAAGAGGAAGATGAAACAGCAGCCAGCAGCATTTGTAGTAAAAACACATGGCTTGCAGCTGTAACGGCACTCTAGAGGCTAAGGTGGGAGAACTTCCCTAACTTCAGAGGCTAGCTTGGACCACACAGTGAGCTTCAGGCAAGTATGGGCTACAGAGTGAGACATTGTCTCAAAAATCAAACTAAAATAATCACAACAAACCTTAAAAAAAAAAAAGGCTTCTATGCTAGTAGACCATAGAAACATAATTACAATCCGAACCGGGCCTGGGCAGGTTAGAGAGATAGCAGTGGAACCCTGCTCTGGGCTGATCATGTGCTTTGAACCACCTTCTTTTTGTTTGATTTTGCTTTGTTTTTCATGACAGGGCTTCTCTTGGCTGTCCTGGAACTCACTCTGTAGACCAGGCTGGCCTCCAATTCACAGAGATCTGCCTGCCTCTGTCTCCTGAGTGCTGGGATTAAAGGCATGCACCACCACCACCCGGCATGAATCTTATTCTTTATTTTACTAAGTTTTATTATCTTGTTAGTATTGCATCTAGTGATTCTGAGAGCTACCAAAAAAGACTGAAACAATTTTAGCATTTGATGCCAATGAAAGGCATACAACAAACAGCATGAAGATTAGGAAATGGGGGCTGGGGAGAGAGAACTTGCTCTTCCCACACAGTACCCACATGGCAGCCCAAATCACCTATGACTCCAGTTCCAAGGGATCCAATGTCCTTTTCTGACCTCCACAGGCACCGGGTATGCATGTGCAATACAAACATACATGCAGATAAACCATACATGTAGAATAAAAATAATAAATCTGAAAAGTAAATAAAACAAGCTGGGCAATGTTGTCACACAACTTTAATCCCAACACTTGGGAGGCAGAGGCAGGAGGATCTCTATGAGTTCAAAGCCAGCCTGGTCTACAGAGTGAGTTCCAGGACTGCCAGGGCTGTAACACAGAGAAACCCGATCTCAAGAAACAAAAACAAAACATTAATTAATTAATTAAGGTGTTCCTGTTGTTTTCTAGCTGGCACTGGCATTTCCTGGTTCTTGTCATCTTTATTAAAAAACAAAAACAAAAACCAAAAAAAAAACCCCAAAGGGGCAGGAGCAGTGTCTCAGCAGTCATGAGTGTGTTGTGTGCTACTTTGCAGAGGACCAGGGTTCAGCTTCCAGAACCCATGGCAGGGGGTTTACAATTGAGATCTGACACCCTCTTTTGGTCTCTGAGACCCCTCCCCCCATTCCCAGATACACTTAAAAAAAAAAAAAAACCAAGAAGTGCACACACATGGAGCAAAGAAACCAGGCTAACGGGCTAACTCCAGCTCCATGGTATGTACTCTGAATGTGATGCCTGAGTAGAACGTGCACTTGAGGGCAACTTGAACCATGCAGCACCCCCTAAGCCTTACGCCCTGGCCAAGGCACACTGGACAGCAGAGTTCAGACGAGACTCTTCCACAAGGAGTCTAGCTCCTGCAGCAAGATTGCCGAGGAAGGACAAGTAGCTGCTGCAGAGGCTTGCTCCATTCAAGCAGGAACCATGTGTCACTTCCTCCCTGGCTCCTATATAATTTCTCTCCAGAGGAAGAGGGGGTGGAAGGGATGGGAGCCTTGAAAGAATTTAGAATGGGTCTGGGTGGGGGAGGGAAAGGGCAGGCCAATGTGAAAAGCCAGTCTGAGTGGAAGAGGAGGATTTACCCAGCTGCGGCTACACCCAGTTTAAAATCCCCAGCATATTTTTATTTCTTGGCTCCTTCTCAGCCTCCCTTTTAACTGCACCCTCATCCTTTTTTAATTCAGCGCCGAGAGCTTGGCTCACTCGCTCCTCCCCCACTGCCTTCTCCTCCGAAATCTCACCCTTCTCTTGATTGCATGGGTTTTTGGTGGTTTTTTTTTTTTTCCTGCAAAGCTGAGAAACATCAAGAGCAGGCTGAATACTTTCCTCTCTCTACCCACCGAAGACAGAGTCCTTGCCTCATCTCATAGCAAGGCACACTCATGCGTGAGCACACATACATACACCCCCCCCCACACACACACACACACTGCATAATTCCCAGGGGGTGGCTATTTTAGAGCACTGATTTATCCAGCAGCTTTCTCCCTTGTAGTCTCGGGAGAGCAACGGAGAGCAAGGGGAAAGTGGGGTCTACGGTTCATCTGCCGGTCTTAGAAGGGGGAAAGGCCCTTGCGTTCAGTGCTTCCTTGTTGTAGATGAGAAGACAGAGGGTCTGCAGAGATTAGGGTCCTGCTACTTAGGAGCAGCACCCAGGCTAGAGATGTCAGTGGGCTTGGCTGGCTGTCAAGGATCTGCCACGATTGGCTCTCTGGGCCCCCTACGTTCATCTCGGTACTGTCGGGGCTTATGTGACATTCAAAGGTCTTCCTTGAAAGCCACTTCAGGTGAGAGCTGTGTTCCAGCTTTTCCGGGAGCTGGTGTGTGACTCAAGTGCATTCCGAGGGTCACACTTAGACACCCCTTTGACCTTGTGCCTTTGACGCCGCCTAGGCATGGGCAGTTTCCTTATTTGTCCTGTTCCTTATCTGGAAGCAGCCGAGCTTTCCCCACAAGTCGTGACAACTCTAATTGGCAAGGTGTGTGTCAACAATTCTAACCTCACAGGCCAGGCAGTGTGAGCTGCATTGTTCACCTCTCACAGTGGTTCCAGAAAAGAGAGCAACTCCCTTCCCATGGCTCACTCGATACCACACACACCCAGCCCAGGGGAGCAGAAGAACTTGAGCAAGGACAATTTCCTTTTGTGCTGATTCATCTCCGGCCGCGAGATGGGAGGCAAGCTTGTATTTTCTTTTCCAGCTTTCGGGAGACTTTTAAATTCAGGTCTCTCTGAGGAGAGGCCAAGCGTGGGCAGCTGCCTGGCACTTAGTAGGGCCACATGAAATAATAGTAAAGGCACTGAGGATGCCCCAGCTAGCAGTGAACATGTGGGTGGAAGTCACGGGGCTGCCTGAAAGTGGAGTAGTGCTGGCCGGGAGGGTGGCATCCAAGGATGTACTTTTTGGGCCAGCTGTGACACAGCAATCCTGCCCTGATCTCACATCTGCTCTCCTGGCCAGCCCTGAGTCTAGGGAAACCTGATTCAGATGAGGAAAGACTACATCAGTTAGTAGTCTTGTATTTTGGGGGTCATGGAGCCAGACTTCTGTTACAAAGATGGAAATTTAGAAATTTAGAAAGATTAAAAAACAAAACTACAGCTAGGCGGTGGTGGGACACGCCTTTAATCCCAGCACTCAGGAAGCAGAGACAGGAGGATTTTTGTGAGTTCAAGGCCAGCCTGGTCTACACAGTGTTTGAGAACAGCCAGGCTACAAATCCTGCCTCAAAAAAAAAAAAAAAAAAAAAAAAAAAAAAAAAAAGCCAAACTGTATGTTAAACAAGATTTCAACCAATTTAGTTTTGTTGTTGTTGTTTGGTTTTTCAAGACAGGGTTTCTCTGTAGCTTTGGAGCCTGTCCTGGAACTAGCTCTTGTAGACCAGGCTGGCCTCGAACTCACAGAGATCTGCCTGCCTCTGCCTCCCAAGTGCTGGGATTAAAGGCATGCACCACCACCACCCAGCTGTTATTTTAATCTTTTGTGACATTTTATCTATTTGTGTATGTGTGTGCACGTGCATCTGTGAGAGTGCTGTGGAGGTCAGAAGACAGCTTGCAAGATTCGGTGCTCTCCTTCCACCGTGGGGGTCCCAGGCATTAGACTCAGGCTGTCAGATTTGACAACAGATGCCTTGACTCACCGAGCCACCTTTCTGAACGTCTTGTCTTATTTTTATTTTTTATTTACTTAGATGTTGGTATGTAACCCAGGTTTCCTTTGAACTCGCTATCACTATGTTGCCCAGGCTGGCCTCATTTCCCATCTTCTCCCTCATCTACTCGGTGCTGAGATTGCAAGTGTGGATGACCACCCTTGGGTTTGAGACAGCCAATTCTTCTCTGGGCTTCTTGTCTCGCCACCGCAAGACCGGAATGGAGGGCTACCAAAGGGTAAACGAGCCGGGAGGCTTTGATTTACAGGGACGCCAAGATCTGGACGTGACAGTGGGTACTCTGAAACCCTCAGTGGCAGCCAGTTTGCCAGCCGAGGGGCTGGGAAGATGGCTCATGCTTTGCCACCATGCTTCACCACCTGAGTTCAATCCCAAGAAACCACGGAGTGGGAGGAAAGAACAGGTTTTCTCCGGTTGACCTTTGACCCAAAGGTACCACTGGGAGGTCCTGTTTTTGCAGCAAGGTGCAGTCCTTTGTTTTTCTGCTTTATTGTTGCACTCTGAGACAAGCTGATTCCATGAGATCTTTGGAACTTTTCATTTCAGCCTTTGTAGGCAAAGTTCTACATACTGTATCCCTTCGTGGGGATCATAGAGGCTCATCTCTCTCTCTCTCTCTCTCTCTCTCTCTCACACACACACACACACACACACACACACACACCACACCACACCACACACACGCATATACACATTAACTGGAAAATTTGGAAAATAGTTGCTTTTTTTTTTCTTTTTAGTTCCCTTTTAAGACGGGGGTTTACATAGCTCAGGCTGGCCTTAGACTCACTATTTAGTAGAATCTGGACTTGAACTTTTGACCCTCCTGCCTCAACATCCTGAGTGCTCGGGTTCCAAGCCTGTGTAGTGCTCCCAGCTGGTATAGCTGCATGTTTTTGAGGTTTCTGTCTCCCCTGTCAGTGCTGGTATTCTGGTATTTCTCCTTCAGTCAGGTTTTTGTGACTCATGTCATTTTACTTCACACTGTTCCTGTGAAGTCATGAAGCTAAAATAAATACAGAAGCTGGGAATGGTGGTGCACGCTGAGAACCACAGCAGTCAGGGAGGCAGAAGCAGGAGGATCAGGAGGATCGGAGTTCAAGGTCGTTTTAGCTACGGAGTGAGTTTGAGGCCAGCCTGGGCTACGCGAGGCCATATTAAGAACAAACCCCAAACAGAGGCTAGAGAGGTTGCTCAGGAGGTAAAGGCATTTGGCACCAACCCTGACTGCGTGCATGCAATGCTTCTTTCCTTCAGCTTACTGCTGCAGCTACAGTAAGATCTTAGTAGGATCCTTGAGTGGGCTGGCCAAGACTTTCTAAGCTTTTGTGGTATTGTTCTGTGGCCACAGTGTCCAGGTCCCTGACGTCCTCTCGAGTCTCAGGTTGGTACATGACCATGGAGGAGACTGTCTGCATAGCTGAAGATCCACGTTCCACAGGCTCAGGGCAGTGGCATCATCTCCGTGAGTAAGGACACAGTCATGTCCTTGGCTTTCCCCCAAATGTCCTTTCACTCCCTCCAGAAGGAACCAAGAATAAACGAGGCTTTTTCCAGAGAATTCTCTCATTTGTCAGTCTGAATGTTGATTCTCTGAGGGGACTAGGCCAGAGGTCCTGGAGAGAGAGAGCGAGAGAGAGAGAGAGAGAAAGAGCACGAGAGCCCTTACACACACACTTGCATGGAGGCAGAGGAACAGTCCAGAGCTTGATCAAGCCTGGCTCACGTTCTGGCTGGAACCCTTTCTTGCTGACACCCTGGGGGAGGACGTGCCAGACACGTCGTAGACACTCACTAGCCAGTTGTGAAGAAAGCAGCGTGTTTTCCCGTGTGGCCTTGGACAGCCCAGTTGACCTCGCCAGGCTTTCTATTTCCTTTGCTGCGAGATGCCAGAGCGGGCCAGCATGGGCTCTGGTTTTCCTCTCAGCTTGAGTATTTTTTGGGTCGAGAAGGAACTTTCTAAATTTAACTGTTGCCGCTTCCATGTCAGCATGTTCTGGATAGGGATAAGTTCCAAGAGAACAGCCTTAAGAATTTTTTCTTTCCCAGAGAAATAGGACTTTGTTTTCTCAGGGTAGCATTTAAGAGCCAAGGGCTGGGGAGGGAAACCACAGAGTCATAGAGATTGCTCACCACCTCGAATTAGTCTACGGATGACTGCCTGTCACAGCGTCAGGTAACCGTGACATTAGGAATATCTTGGGGAGGAAGACAGAAATATGCACTGGAAAAAACAAAACAAAACAAAATAAAACCTGGTGCTGGCGAGGTGGATCCTCAGGTAAAGGCACTTTTGGCAGAGCCTGAGGACCAGAGGTCAATCCCCAAGACATCTGTGGTAAAGCGAGGACTGAAGGTGCCAAGCTGTCCCCTGACTTCTACATGCACGCTGTGGCAGGCACGCGCCCATACAGAATTTTGATCCCTTTGTGCCTAAAAGGCAAAACTTAAATCCCAAAGTGGCTCTGTGACAGGGAGTTTTTCTTCTCGGATAAGTGAGACTGTCCTGTGGAGTGCCTGGGTCCCTTAATAACTCCTTGCTTACCGCTGCCTTCCAGGAGACAACCTGTTGTGGTCAAGTTTGATGGGAGGGGGGTATTCCTGGGAGGGGTGGGTTTGGTGGAAAAATTAAAGCATCAGAGTAGCACTGTTGTTTTCATCCCCAGAAAGGGCCTGTGCTTCTTATGAACTCTAAGAAAGATCCAAGGAGCCAGGAGTAAAATTTAGACAGCCAGGAGTACTGATTTGAGCGGATTTTCTTTTCTGCTTGACAGAGGTGGGACAGATGTTAAGATAGTTGGTACTTAAAAGTACACAGATGTTGTACTGGGAACAAAGTCTGGTGAAGGGGAGATAATTATATATTTATTATATGTTTCTGTATATATATATGTAATATGGTTTTTTAGTGATTTATTTTTATTTTGTGTACACTGGTGTTTTGCCTGCATGCATGTCTGTATGATGGTGCCCAATCCCCTGCAACTGGAGTTACAGAATTGAACCCCCATCCTTTGGAGGTTCTGTCAGTGTTCTTAACCACTGAGCTATCTCTCCAGCTCCCTGAATATATATTTTTGTGGTGGTAGTGTATGATTTTAATTCCAGTTCTTGGGAGGGAGAAGCAGGTAGAAACTTTGTGAGTTCAAGGCTAGGCTGGTCTGCATAGAGACTTCCAGGCCAGCTTGTTTATGTGTTTGACTTCTAATCTTACTTTGGGATTAGCTATTTCTGTAAGCTTATAGGGTATTTTTTAAAGGCTATTTTTGTCCTTAGTATTTATATAATAGTAATGTTACTGATTAAAAATTATAGCTGAGCATGGTGAGCTAGCCTATAATTCCCAGGACTTGAGAGGCAGAGGCAGGAAAGTTGCCTGTGAGTTCAAGGGTCGTCTTGTTTACCTGGAGAATTCCAGGCCACCACTCTGCCTGTCTGGCACTCACTCTCTAGTTGGGTTTCACTATGTAGCTCTGGCTAGGCTTGGAACTCAGATATGTAGTCCAAGTTGGCCTCAAGCTCACAGAGATCCACCTGCCTCTCAGCCTCCTGAGTGCTGAGATCAAAGGTGTGCACCACTATTTCCCGCTAGTTTTATTTTCTCCTCCTCCTCCTCCTCCTCCTCTTCTTCTTCTTTTTCTTCTTCTTCTTCTTCTTTGAGATTGGGTCTCATGTAGTCCAGGCTGGCTTCAAATTTGGTACTTGGCTGAGGATGTTCTTAAACTCTTCATCCTCTCTTTCTGCCATAGTGCTAGGCTGACGGGTAGGTACCACCGCATCAGGTCTCTTGGGTGCGAGTGATGGAGCCCAGGGCTTTACACCCAGTTAGCAAGCACTGTACCAGTTGAGTTTCATCCCTGACTTCTATTTCTTCACTTTTTATTTATTTACCTATTTTGGTTTTCCGAGACAGGGTTTCTCTGTAGCTTTGAAGCCTGTCCTGGAACTCACTCTATAGACCAAGCTGGCCTCAAACTCACAGAGATCTGCCTGCCCTGCCTCCCAAGTGCTGGGATTAAAGGCGTGTGCCACCACCATCCAGCCACACACCAAGTTAAAAAGGAAGCAACAATAATAGGAACAAACCTGAACACTCAGCTTTGGGGGTGAGCAAAGGTCTTGTAAGAGACTGAACTAATCACATTGATTTGATGAGCAGTTAACTAATAATAGATCATTAGGAGGTAGAAGCAATAAAGAAAGTAGAGGTGGGGCTCCCTGCAATTTGGTATCAGAGTGGAGCATTCAAAAGGTGTGGAAAGAGAACTGGGGGTGGAAATACCTGCATAGAAGAAACCTTAGCCAGGACCTGCAAGTGAACCTACAAGAGAGGAGTTTCTCCTATCCATGTTTTTTTGTTTTGTTTTGTTTTGTTTTTCGAGATGGGGTTTCTCTGTGTAACAGCCCTAGCTGTCCTGGAACTAGCTCTTGTAGACCAGGCTGACGTCAAACTCACAGAGATCCGCCTGCCTCTGCCTCCCGAGTGCTGGGATTAAAGGTATGCACTACCACTGCCCGGCTCTCTCCTATCGATTTTTGTTTTTTTAAGAGCCCTCGCTAGAGTTGGTTCTGACTCACAGCAGGATTTAGAAGGGCTACTACCAAGTGATAGTCCACAGAGACTTCACGGCAGGTGCATCCAGGAAATGCAGCTATTCTCGGGGCGAAATGTGACATCTGCTGGCAGTGACATCAGCACCTTCCTGGGTGTGGTGATACATACTTGTAATCCCAGCACTTGGGAGTAGAAGTAGGATAACAGGGGTTAAAGGTCATCTTTGACTATCTAGGGAAGTCAAGGTCAGCCCAGGGTACTTGACAGCTTGATTTAAGAAAAAAGTATGGTCCTTAAGGTGGGACACCAGGTGTTAACTCTAAGATGGTTCAAGTGGGGCAAAAGGCCTTTCTAGACAGGCCAACTAAGGCAAGAGGGGCTGCATTATCATATATTGGGCAGAGGGAATTTATGAGAACTCAAACACTTTTCTTTGAAGATAGTCTAATCTCACACATCTCATGCTGACCTCAAGCTTCTATGAAGTTGAGAATGACTTTAAACTTCTGATCAGGATCCTCCTTCCATCTGCAAGTTCCCCATTGTGACCACAGGCTCTCTCTCTCTCTCTCTCTCTCTCTCTCTCTCTCTCTCTCTCTCTCTTTTTAATGTATACAGATGCTTTGTCTGTATGCCCACAGACCAGAAGAGGCCATCAGATTGTGAGCTGCCATGTGGGTACTGAGAATTGAACCCAGGACCTCTGGAAGAGCAGCCAGTGCTCCTAACCTCTGAGTCATCTCTCCAGCCCCGACCAGAGGCTCTTGAGTACTTCATTTGGCTGCCATTGCCTTGTGCTGATGTACAGGTTATTTGCCTTGAAGTCCTTCTTATGGGGCCTTGCACATAATAACAATAAAACCAACAGCCTTTGGCATTTGTATAGCAGTTTGTAGTTTCTTATGGGCCTTCATAGCCCTTAACTGTTTGACTTTCCCAGGGCAACCCTGTGATAAAATTCTGATTATTATATCATTTTGAGGCACGCCATCTCTGCTCAAGGCTCTTGTCCCTAAGAGACTCCCATACAGAAGGCCAGCACCCTGACTCTGCCCGAAAGCTCCACACTTTTTTGTTGAATTAGAGAGATGCTGTTAGCCTTGGCCAGTTCTATCAATGTTTATGGGCAGAAGGAGGGAGGAGCCAGCCTGGTCGGTTGATACATCTTGTAGCTTTTATTTTTTGCTCATTAAGTATTAATCAGTTCATTCTTAAAACAGACAACCACTAAGGGCTGGCTCTGTTCCAGGACTAGGCTCTAGGAATGCACGGGAAAGGGAAGAATGCCACCCCTCAGTTAGTTACAAAGTGGGAAATATAAAGGCTACATTTTCTTTTTTTCTGTTTAAATTGATTTATTCATTTCATGTATGAGGGTGGACTAGCATGTGTATACACACACTATATGTATGTGTACTGCCCTCGGAAGTCAGAAGAGGGCACTGGATCTCTTGGATCTAGAGTGATGGACGGTTGTGAACCACCCTGTGTGTGCTGGGCATTGAACCTGGGTCCTCTACAAGAGCAACAAGTGCTCTTTCCCACTGACCCATCTCTTTGACCCCAAAGACTACACTTTCAAGAGTCATTCTTAGAGTTTGCAGGAAAGAATTTGTTATGGAGAGCAAACGGGCTGTGACATATGTCTGGGATGTCACCTAAGCCTTCCTTTCTATTACATGTGTTATTCATTTGCTTATTGTGTGTGTGTGTGCGTGTGCGTGCGTGCGTGCGTGCGTGTGTGTGTGTGTGTGTGTGTGTGTGTGTGTAAGTCAGGACCATGTGGGTCCCCAGTTGTCAGACTTGGAAGCAAACACCTTTACCTGCTGAGCCTCCCGTCTGGCCACATCAGTAAAGTTTTCTGAACGCATACACATTCTGAACAGTCTTGAAATGCAGCGGGAGGTAGCTAGGGATTCTCCTTTTCTCTTCCTTATGTAGGCCATGCTGGAGAACTTGGCGCATAGCCAAGGATGACCTTGACGTCCTCTCCTCCTGTGTCTACCTTGAGTGCTGGAATTACAGGTATGGACCACTACACCTGTAATTATGGAGAGCCGGGGATGGAATCCGGGGCTTTGTGCATGCCAGGCAAGCACTTCATCAATTGAACTACATTCCTAGATTCCAGTCAGGGTTTCTTGAGGGAGGGCTGATAGTCTCACGAAGTCTTGAAGCTTGTGGGACAGTAGGACTGAGAATGGGATAGACAGTGAAGGGTCATATTTGCTCAACTATATTTTAGGAGAATGGGTGACAGTGTCCACTAGCTCAGGGCCCCTAAATCTGAATCGCTAGTCTGCCCTTAATGAGTGTGTGACTTTGAGCAAGTAACTTACATTCTTTTTTTTTTTTTTTTGTGGTTTGTGGTGCTGGAGAGGTAGCTTAGCATGGCCTGACATGCATGAGAGCCTGGTCCATTCCCAGCACCGTAGAATTGTGTGTGATGATGCATGACTGTAATCCCAGCACTCCCGAGGTGGAGGCAGGAGGGCCAGGTCATCCTTGCTACATAGTGAGTTCAAATCCTACCAGAGCCAGAGCAAGTCCAGTGACTCTCTGTTTGTGATTTCAATTTCTCTGGTACATTCATCCCACAAAGCCTGGCCCACGTGTCTTCTCCAAACCTTAAGCCAGTCTTGGCATGATGCCACCAGACGAGGAAGGCTGCTGCCCATGTCACAGGTGCAGAAGCAAATTCAGCCAAAACCCCAAACAGAGCTGTGTTTGTGACCAGTTGTCTGTGATCCCAGGATTCAGGAGGCTGACAAGCATGCTGGGTAGGATGAGGTCTGTCTGGTTAGATGTGAGTACCAGACCAACCAGAGCTACCCAAAGCAAGACCTTGTCTCCAAAAGCCAACCAAAGAGTAACTGTTGTAGCTCATTCCTTCAATCCCAGCACTCCAGAGGCAAAGGCAGGTGGATCTCTATAAGTGTGACGCCAGGTTCATCTGCACAGTGACCAACATAATGTGTCCCAGGTTTGCTAGAGCTACTCAGTGAGGCCCGTCTCAAAAACAAAACAAAACCAAAGAAAAACCCTAGAAGCAACAACAAAAAGACAACGAAAAACACCCCACAATAAATGGACTCAGGAAGGTAAAGAGGGGCACTGCCGGCTGTTTATACTCACAACAGTTGAGTCATTTCCATGCAGAGCTTCCCACTCTAATATCTGAGGTGGGTACACCAGACAGCATGTTGGCAGATCCTATCAGGGGAGGTTCCTCTCATCGGGAGGAGGAAAGCAAACGTGCTCCCCATCTGTCATCGCGGCGTTTCCAGCTCTCTAAACACATCTGCTGCTAAAGGCGGCAGCCGAGGAAACAGTGTGGGAACGAAAGGGGAGAGCCCCGAGCCAACGCTGACCACAAGTATGTGGGCTCGAAAAGCCTGTCTTGGTGGAAATGCTCCGGCGTGCATCCCTTCAGCTGGTCCGAAGGTGCTTCCAGACTATGATTAAAGACAGTTCCAAAGCATCATGTCCGCAGACCTCCACTGGGGTCAAAACCACTGACAGGGTCCTTTCAGGTGCACGTAGTGACTGCCTATTTCTGGGGCCCTCGTTTATGTTCAATGCTAGCCACAGTGCGGAAAATGTGTGTCTCACCAAGTCCTCATTGCAAATTTGGGTGTTCAAGAATTCTTCTTTTGAGACAAGATCTTTGTTTGTTCGGTTTGGTTTGGTTTTTTTGTTTGATTTTTCAAGACATGGTTTCTCTGTGTAACAGTCCTAGTTGTCCTGGAACTAGCTCTGTAGACCAGGATGCTCTCGAACTCACAGAGATCCACTTGCCTCTTCAACACAAGGTCTTATCATGTAGCCCTGGCTGGCCAGATCTCTCTAGCTCTGCCTCTGCATTCTGAGTCCAGGGATTAAAGATTTGTGCCACCATGCCTGGCATAGGCTTCTTTTCCCCTTTTTAATTACTGCTGTTTATTTCAAGATAGTTTCTCTGTGTAACAACCTTGGCTGTCTTGGAACTCACTTTGTAGGCCAGGCTGGCCTCAAACTCACAGAAATCCGCCTGCTTCTGCCTCCAAGTGCTGGGATTAAATGTGTGTGTCACCACTGCCCGACTTCGGTTTAGGTTTCTTAAAATTATTATTATCTCAATTTACAGGTGAGGAAACTGAGCCTTGGAGAGAAAGGTTGGCTTCTTTAAGGTCTGTGCATGGCTATCTCTAGTCTACTTATTCAGAGCTATTTTTTTTGAGACATTTTTATTTATGTGGACCAGTTTGGCCTCAAACACACAGAGATCCGCCTGCTTCTGCCTCCTGGGTGCTGGGACTAACAGTGTGCACCGTGACTCTCAGCCAGTAATTTGTTTAACCATTCGGTAGGTAAAGGTGGTTTTTTGTTTGTTTGTTTGTTCATTTGTTTTTAGACAGGGAGTCTCTAATTCAGGCTGGCTTCCAACTTCCTATGCAACCAAGGATGTACTTGAATCCTGCTGACTCTACCTCCTGAGTGCTAGACTTAAAGACTCCTGCCTCCAAGCCTGATGACCTGAGTCACCAGGGACTCACACGGCAGAAGAACTGACTCCTACAAGTTGCTGTCTGGCCTTCATATTCATGTGTGGCACACAGGCACCTGCGCTCCTTGAAGGGACACAAGTTTGTAGCTCTGGAAAGCCTTGCTCTTCCCCCATTCCCTCTGCCTTGCTAAAGGTCATAAGATTACAGTCCTAAACTAATCGACAAGATTTGCTCCCGATTTTGGCCACTTCTTCCTCCTGAGGTTGACTACCAAGGTCCAGTTATCAAAAGCCCCCTTTGGTTTACCTAATTCACAGGTCTAATTAAAATTAGGCACCTCATCCTAACATGGGGTTTCCCCTTTTACCTTTATAAATTGCCATTTGCCTATGAGTCAAGTCTGTCTCCCCTCTATCCAGAGGGAGTCCTTTGTCCCTGCCCCCGCCCCCCAGAAACAAATACCCATTCCTCCTTTCCATTGCCCCTGCCCCTTCCCCTTCTCCCTGGTCCCTTGTCTCTTTTACCATTACATCCTAGCCCATTCTCACACAGACCTCCCCATCTTCTCTTAAAAATGACCCCTGCAAGGTCATTTACTACTGTTTTCCTGTTAAAGCGGTTACTTTAACGTCTCTTCCCTGCTTAATAAAGGATCTCTTGGGAAAACAGGTGCTTGGGTGAGGTTTGTGCCTAATCTGGAGTCCAGGAGGAAGCCCCACTGTGTGTGTGGGTCTCCTTCGTTCTCACACACATAATAAAAAATGCACATTTTTAAAACCCTGCACCTTCTTTCAGCCCCTCCACCCAGCCTTCTCTGCTAACCTCAGAGCCACTTGGAACATGACTTTTGGGTCCTTTACGTGCCGCTCACAGATGACAGATCTGTTTGAAAGGAAGCTAGTTGCCTGGGAGAGAGACTCTATGGACTTTTGTGAATTGGAATGTGGGGCTCAGCGAATGAAATAATGGTGGTTGGAGCAGGCAGCAGAGATTACACACGGATGGCAAAGTACAGTCCCCTCCCCTGCTCTCCTGTCTGTGGAGCAGGCAGCAGAGGGCACGGTGGGCGGGCGCTGTCCCTTACCCTGGTTCACTCACGAGGCCTTTCTTGGAAAGGAACGGGCACAGTTCTAGTGTTTCTCTCCAGCTGGCTTGTCCCGTGACCTTCAGAAGGTTCTCTCTCTGCTCCTTTGTTTCTCTCGGAGCAGTGAGAAACAGGGCTCCGGACACCACCTACGTCGTTCCTCAAAGGGAGATATTATAAGACAAGCCCCAGACAAGCGCCACCGCAGGGGCAATGACTCAGTTCTTAAGAGCCCTTACAGAGGAGCGGACCTTAGTAGGATTGCCAGCACCAACGTCTATCTAGTCTTTGACAGCTGCCTGCAGCAGCAAAGGGGACCTGAACATGGTGCAGGGACACATGAGTAAAGCCTAGCAAACCCATAGCAGCCCTGAAGCAGTGTGGGAGGGCTGGGGACGGCTAAGGCACCCTCTAGACAGGGTCAGACAGAGGCAAGAAAATGGCAGCTGACCCTGCTGAAGGGAGTGCAACTTAGCAGAGAAGGGTTCCTCAGAGGAAACAGAGGCAGGCTGTGGCCAGAATGGAATGCACTATGCAAACCAGGCTGGCCTTGATCATCAGCCACTATCTTCCAATTCTGGGATTAAAGATGTGCCCTACCACTGCAGGGTTTACCTGTGTATTTTTATTTGTTTGTTTGCTTGTTTGTTTACTTACTTACTTATTTATCTATTTATATATTATTTTGGTTTTTTGAGACTGGGTTTCTCTGTGAATCCTGGCTGTCTTGGAACTCGCTCCGCAGACCAGACTGGCCTTGAACTCACAGAGAGGCACCTGCATCTGCTTCTCAAGCGCTGGGATTAAAAGTGTGTGCCGTCACCAGGCGTATTTTTTTTTTATATTTATCTTTGCCCTTTCTTTCTCTGCTCCCCCCTTTTGAAACAGTGTCTCATGAAGCTTGAGCCAACCTCTAACTTGTTAAGCAGCTGAGGATGGCCTTAAACTCCTATTTCTCCTTCTACAGACTCCTGAGTCCTGAGACAACAGACATGTGTCATCATATCTGGCTTTCCAGGTGCATATATAGCTTTTAATAACATATTCTTACTAATTCTTTAAGAATTTCATACAATATTTTGATGATATTCATTACTGACTCCCACAATCTACCCCACCTCCTCCCATGTTTTCTTTTCTTTCTTTCCTTCTCCCCCCCCCCCCACCTTTTAAATTTTCTCTTACAACCTGCCAATTATCAACCTACCAGGACCACATTCTTAAACTGACTCGGGACAAGGCCAGCCTAGTCTACAGAGTGAGTTCCAGGACAGCCAGGCCTACAGAGAAAAACCCTGTCTCAAAAAAACAAAAACAAAAACAAAACAAAAAACCCAAACTCTGAGTTACAGAGTTTAAAAACACAGGCATGGTGGCAGAGCCTTTAATTCTAGCAATCATGAGGCAAAGGTAGGTGGATCTCTGTGAATTGCAGGCCAGCCTGATGTACAACTCGAGCTCCTAGACAGCGGCTACACAGAGAAACCCTGTCTCAAAAAACAAACAAGCAAGAAGAAGAAGAGAAAGAAGACGGAGAATTAAAGAAAACTGGTTCTTCCTTGCCTTTCTCTCTCTGTCTCGTGTGTGTGTGTGTGTGTGTGTTCATGTGTTTATATATGTGGAGGTCTGAGGGAGTCACTTCGCTCTTTACTGTGTGGGTCCTGGGACTTGAACTTGGGTAATGAGTCTTGGCCCCAAGATTTTACTGAATTATCTTGCCAGTCCCTACATATATATTTTTTAAGTTAAGGGATGCAGTGTATCATACCATCTAACCAAATAGAAATTTAGTCCTTTGGGAACCACAGAAGCTTAGCACGCTCAGTTTATGATACACGCTTGGGGAACAATATAGAATAATTATTTGTTACAGAGTTTTAAAACAATAGTGATAGGTTTCTGTAGCCTGATAATAGGTTTCTCTGCCAAATTAGTAAGCCAGATCAAGCCAAATTAAAAAGTAAAAGACCAGGTTTATTTGGGCAAAACACTCCCCAGGTGACGCTCTAGCCCACAGAGAGTGAGGTGGGGGAAGGGGGCAAGAGAAAAATCACAGCCCGTCTAAAGAAAAGGACTTAAATACCCTGCAGCCAAGGGATGTTGAATAACGTGTTTGCCATAGACTGAGTTTGTACTCAAGTATGGTACACTTTTAGGCAGGATCTCGAGCAGTTAAAGCACATTTGCGAGAAACATCTTAAGCGTTACTATAGATACCAGCTACTAAAATGACCTTATGACTTGGCCTTTTCTGGTTTTTAGAATTGTGTAGGAGCTTGTTGAGATGACTCAGTCATTAATGTTTTCATCTTATAGTGTGGGGATTTGAATGCACTTTTCAGAACCTGAGTGAAAACTCTTGGCACGGTGGCGTGCATTTGCAATGCCGGGGCTGGAGAAGTGGAGACAGGAGGATCTTTGGGGCTCACTGGACACTTAGTCCAGCACAACTGGTGAGTTCCAGGCCACTGAGAGATGCTGTCGCAAAGGATGGTGCTCGCCAGGCGGTGACACCTGGCCTTGTCCTCTGGCCTCCACTTACAGCAGGCAAACATGCACACACAAATGGAAAGGGAAAAAACAACTTTGTCCGGCATTATACTCTATATAAAATATGCATGCTATAATTGTGTTACGGCTTTATTTTTAGAATTGTTTCAAATATGTCTTCCCATATTTAGACTCTCTTGTTTTGTTCTGTTCTTATGTCTTAATAATGTTTCTTTTAAGAAAAACCAAAAAAAAAAAAATGAAATACCTTCCCAGGGTTTATTTATTACGTGTAAGAGCGTTTCGCCTGTATGTTTGTATATGTACCAGATGTGTGCCTGGTGCCTACAGAAGTAAGAGAATGGTGTCAGATCCATTGGAACTAGAGTTATAAGTGGTTGTGAGATACCATGTGGGTGCTGGGAATCGAACCCAGTTCCTCTGCACTCGCAACAAGTGCTCTTCAGCACTGAGCCATCTCTCCAGCCCCCTTGTATTGCTTTTTGTTTTATTTTGTTTGAACCACAATTTCTCTGTGTAGCCCTGGCTGACCTGTTTCTGTAGACCAAGCTACCCTTGAATTAAGAGATCTGCCTGCCTCTGACTCCCAAGTACTGGGGATCAAGGGTGTGTGCCACCATTGCCCAACTCAGCCCCCGTTTTTAAAAGAAAGTATACAAATTATTCATTTTTAAAAAAATTAACGTTTTCTTCATGTTTATACACACGTGTCTGTGCATGTATATTACCCGTGTGCTAATACCTGCCGTGGGTAGAAAAGGGTACCAGATCCCTTAGAGAGGGAGTCACAGCTTGTTGCCAACTATGCAACACGGGTGCTGGGAACTCTGGTCCTCTGTAAAGCAAGCAAGCTTAATGACTAAGCCATCTCCCTAGCTCACTAGTTCCGTTGATTGTTTAAAGCAAGGTCTCATTTGGAGCAGGCCGACCTGGAAGTTACTACGTAGCAGAGAATGACTGGACCCTTGGTCCTCCCGCTTCCCCACTGGCTCGCACCGACATATTTGAATTTGATGAGTGTTTGGGAATTTAATGTTGATGTTACTTACTTGTCCCACCTGTACAGTTTATTCAGCTGGTTTCCAATGGTTGGGACGTTTCAGTAAAATTCAATTCTTCACTACTACACAGGGCCTATTTTTAATCGCATGCAGATTCCTACCCGCCACAGAACCCGCTCTTGGCTTGGCTCCCTCTGCTGTCAGTTGATATATACCCAAGGAATGCCAACCCATTTTATTATTAGCTTGTGCGAGACCAAATTAAGAAGGGACCACAAATGTTTTATTTTTAAAACTAGGATGTGCATTTATTTCAAAAGGCGTTTGGGAGTGATTTCTGTAGGGAGTGACTGGAGTTGGGACCCTTGCACCGTGGCTTTCATAGAGGAGGCAATGCCAATGCCAGGGCATTGCCCATCTGTCTTAATTTTCTATGCTGTGAAGAGACACCATGACCAAAGCAATCTATAATGATTCCTGTGCGGCTGGAATGGTAGAATCTTGATGTGATGTCCCTGATCAGGGCTGCCACTAACCAGCTCAGAGGTCAGCCTGGGGACTCTGCGTTTGTAAAGATCACCTCTGCTGCTCAGATACTCAAAAACACGCCCTCTACAGGACTGAAAGGCTACTACACTCTGAAGGACCCAGCAGTGTCTTAACCTAAGTGGGTGGCTTCCAGGGTACTTGGGCAATCCTTTCCCACTCTTTTTTTTTAAATTTTATTTTTATTTTTTGAGACAGGGTTTCTCCGTAGCTTTTGGTTCCTGTCCTGGAACTAGCTCTTGTAGACCAGGCTGGCCTCGAACTCACAGAGATCCGCCTGCCTCTGCCTCCCGAGTGCTGAGATTAAAGGCGTGCGCCACCGCCGCCCGGCTCATCCTTTCCCACTCTTAAAAGCAGTATCAAGATTTGGAAACAAGGCAGAATTGGAGAAGCACCTTCTCACCAAATGGAAGAACGTGTTTCTTTGATGCTACTTGAATATGTTCCGATAATAAATTTTCATAAGCTAAGAGGCACGTAGGAGCCACTCTGTCTTACGGGGAACCTTTGGAAGATGTACTTCGGTAACAGTCCCGGGACCTGTGGGGTGTAGCCTGGAGATTATGGTGGAGGAAGAGCCAGCCTGGAGAAGGATGCGCCGTATGTAAAAGCCAAAAAGAAATTCCTTGGAGAGAGGTTGGGCCAAACTCCAGTACCTAGTCTGAGCTGGAGTAAAATTTAAGACAAAGATGGGAGTGCTGGCTGCACTCACCATTCAGAGGGGCCTGGCGACACCGGCTTTCCAGCTGGTGTTGGTGTTGTTTTGAGCTTTAACGTTGCCACTAAAGTTGAGCTTTAAGGACTGTGGCCAGACCCTGTTCTCCGATACCTACTTAGTGACTCTGATTAGCCATGCCTTTTTTTTTTCTCTCTATTTACTTTTATTTTACCTGCATGAATATCTGTGCACCACGTGTATACCTGGTGCCTATGGAAGCTAGAAGAGGGTAGAGGATCCCCTGGAACAGGTAAGCTCCTATGTGAGTGTTGGGAATCAAACCCAGGTCTTCTGGAAAAACAGACAGTGTTCTCAACCACTGAGCCATCCCTTCTGTTTTGCTTTTCTGTCAGCACAAGCTGAAGTCATCAACCTTTTTAAAATATTTATTTACTTATTATGTATACAATATTCTGTCTGTGTGTATGCCTGCAGGTCAGAAGAGGGCACCAGACCCCATTACAGATGGTTGTGAGCCACCATGTGGTTGCTGGGAATTGAACTCAGGACCTTTGGAAGAGCAGGCAATGCTCTTAACCTCTGAGCCATCTCTCCAGCCCTGAAGTCATCAACCTAAGTGGAGAAAATGCCTCCGTCAGATTGTTTATGGGCAAGGCTGTGGGATATTCTCTTGATTAGTGATGGAGACGGGAGACCCTAGATCACGTAGTTTGTGCCAACCCCGGATAGGTGATCCTGGGTGCAATAAGAAAGTAGGCTGAGCACGCCATGGAGAGAAAGGCAGTAAGCAGTATTCCGCCACAGCCCCTGCATCAGTTCTTGGCTTGAGTTTCTTTTGTTTTTGTTTTGTTTGAAACAGGGTTTCTCTCTGTACCTCTGGCTGTCGTGGAACTCACTGTGTAGACCAGAATGGCTTCAAATTCACAGAGATTCAAATTCACAGCCTGCCTCTGCCTCCCAAGTGCTGAAATTAAAGATATGTGCCATCACCACCTGGCCTTACCTTGATTTCTTTTGGTGATGAACGGTGACATGGAAGTGTAAGCCAAACAAACCCTTTCCCCCCAAAGTTGCTTCTAGTCATGATGTTTTGTTATAACAGTGGGGACGGAAGACAGACCAGCTGCCTCACACTCAGGTTACCATGCTTTCTCACCAAAATACTGAAATCCCTTGAAACCATGAACCAAAATACACCCTTCCTTCCCTACACTGCTCCTGTCGGGCACTGTGCCAGCATACTTAGAAAGGTAATCTAGAAGTTGAGGGAATCTGGCTCAGCAAGTGAAACTCTTCCTGCACCATCTTGAAGATGTGCATTCAGATCTCCCGCCCCCATATAACACCACGAGAGTATGGCCTATCTGTAATCCCAGTGCCTGGGGGACAAGAACAGGAGGTCATCTCCAGTGCCATCTGGATAATATGGCTAGTCAAATTGATGAGCTCTGGATTCAAGTGGGAGACCGTGTATCAGTGCAAAAGGTGGAGAATGATCGAGGAAGCCATCTCAATATTCAATATTCAGCATTAACCCGTGGGCTCCACATGCATGCCCGTTCATGTGCATGTGCGTTTACACGTATTTTGAACGTATATACTCATGTGCACATCACACACACACACACACACACACACACACACACACACACACACACGGTGATGGAAAGTTTAGGACTCACAGCAGTTAGAAAAAGCTAATACAGAAGCTCGGAGGTAGTGGCGCAAGCCTTTAATCCCAGCACTCGGGAGGCAGAGGCAGGCGGATCTCTGTGAGTTCGAGGCCAGCCTGGTCTACAAGAGCTAGTTCCAGGACAGGCTCTAAAGCTACAGAGAAACCCTGTCTCAAAAAACAAAAACAAAAACAAAAAAAACAAAAAAAAAAGGATGTTCTTAAGCCACTGGGTGTGTGATCTTGAGAGAGATTGTTAAACAATTTTTGCTTCTTCCCTCTTTTCTTTGTGTTCTTCTCCTTTTTCCTAACCCTGAGGTAAGTGGTTTACTTGATCACACACTCTCCACCAGTACCCTCTCATGACACCTAAAGCAACGGGTGTATCTGATATGAGACTCAAACGCCCCCAAAGAACCTTTGCTCTTTCTAAGTTAGCTAGCTCCGGTTTTTGTTAAAATCATGAGAACGGAACACTATTTCTTGACTCAGGACAAGGTAAACTTCTGCAAAATATTTTACTATAGACAGTATTTGTGTAGCTCTAAAACAATCAAACTGCTTTAGAACTTAAATTAGGACTTGGGTTGAGGAGGTCGCTCAGTTGGTAGAATGCTTACCTAGCACAATAAAGTCCTGGGTTCAGTCCTTAGCACCCCATAAACTGGATGTGTTGGCATGTATCTGTAATCCCTGCCCTTGGGAGGCAGAGGCAGGAGGGTCAGAAATTAAAGATCATCTTGTTTATCTAGTGAGTTTGAGCTAGCCTGACCTACATGAGACCTTACCTCAAAAGAGAGAAGGGGGAGAAAGGTGGCTGGAGCGATGCCTCAGAGGTTAAGAGGGCTTGCTGCTCTTCCAGAGCACCTAAGTTCAGTTCCCAGCACCATATCAGGCAGCTCACAACTGTCTATACTCTAGCTTTGAGAGACTCCTCAGGCACCCCTGTATGACCTATTCTCCCTGCCTCCTCTCTCTCACCCAGGCTGGCTTCAAACTCACTAGGTACCAAGGATGACCTTGAACTCCTATCTTCCTGCCTCCACCTTCTCAGTACTGGGTCTACAGAGGTGCCCCAGCACAGCTGGCCATGTGTCTCTCCCGATAGTGTATACGCAAAGCCATCTTTGTGTCGATGTGGTCTGTACATCTAGTCTTGCAGCCAGTTAGACAGACAGATTGACAGCATTGCTGCTTACTTACACTGTGCTCTCCGGAAGTTACTGGCTCTCAGCTTGCCCACCTGGAAAATGACAGTAACTGTATTTACCAAGTGGTAAGATTACAGGTAAGAATTCTATAAAGTGCCTGACTGGGCGCAGGGGAGCACTCCATAAAGAATAGCTGTTATTCTGGGCATATTGTCTTAATTTTTACAGAGAGGTTTCTATAATGTCATAATGTCTCTCTAGAGCGTTTGGATCCTGTCTTTTGTATTGCCTTGTAGTTCTGAGAGCTAAACTAGCTGTGCAAGTCAACCCTGCCTCTTAGAGACTGTTATTTCTGACTAAGTATATTTCAAAGTCTGTTCCTTTAATGAATTGCATGAGTTTAAGAACTGACAGCTCTTTGATGTAATTTGCTGGCAGATTATGCAAGAAATAAACATTGTATTGAAATCCCAAAGCTAGTCAGTTCTTGCCTTTCTGCCTCCTCTCTCTTTCCCTCCTTCTCCTTGCCTTCTCACTGCACCTCAGCTCTGCCTGCTCAGAGGTGGAAGGCACCTACGAGGGAACCATGGTTTGTTTCGGATTCGGACCCAGAAGCCAGGATCTTCAAGACATCGGTGTACTTGTTGATCTTGGCCCTGGCTTCTCTACCTGTTTCTGTAGTGTCCTCTCTAGCAGCAAACTTCTTCTCTAGGGTGTCTGGCACTATGTGGAATTCCCAGTACACTCTGTGAGTCAGATGGCCCAGCAGGGCAAACTGGGGTCAAACTGGACACCACTCAGGGCAGAGGGAAGTGACTAGAGCTTCCTCCAGCTAGAAGCAGTGAGGCAGATGGGGGAGGGCTCTGGGATCCAATGGGCTTTGGCTAGCTTGGCAGGACTCTTTTTGTCCTCCCTCCAAAAGATGCTCCTGGGAGCCAACCGGCAAGCTCTCTGTGTTCACTTTGTATCCTGGGAGTGAGCACGGAGCCTTGGCAAGGGAACCCGGGACCTGTAATGCAGTTCTCGGACATTAAAGTGCAAAACTATTTTCCGTGACAGCTTAAAATTAATCAGCCCTGCTTGCTGCCATAGATACCTCTCCTTTATGCGGTGCCAGCAATAGGACAACTGTGGAGGCTGCCACATGGCTCTCAGGGAAAGACAGGAATTCCGCAGAGAGGTTCCACACAACTGATCTTCTCCACATCCGCTTTTGTTCTGGCGAGGGGTGCTTTATGCAAACACAGTGTGCTGAGACACTGGTAATTGATCACACGAACAAGCCGCCATTGACAGTCGCGGTGAGATTACAGATGCATCTGGAGTTCTTGGTGACATTGATGAACCACCAGAGACTCCTGCTGTGCCCCGGAATGCTCCGGAAGTTATTGCTCATGGTCTTTGAACTCACAGCGAGGGAGAAGAAAGGAGCCTCTGCATCCATCACCTTGTCTTGCTGACGGAAATGAATAATCAAACAAGCAAAGGCAACCAAGATAAGCTCAGTGCAATTATTCAGAGTAGAATTAGATTTAAACTTCTGTTAATATTGTTTTCAGTGCTGTGGATTGAAACAGGGCCTGCACACACCAGGCAAACCCTTCACCACTGAGTTACAGCCCCAGCCCCTGCTTATTTCCTTATTTCTCTTCCAAAATTAATTCATCTTTATGCTGATGAGTTCAAATTGTCTTGGAGGATAAGTGGTAGCTGTGGAAATCATCACTCACCCTTCTGATTTCTTAGTCCCTCTCTGGGGAAGGTAACCACTTTCCTGCATTCTGTAACTTTAGAGGAGTTATTCCTTTTTTTTTTTTTTTAATTTTTGAGGCAGGGTCTCTTTATGTGGCAATGGTTGTTCTGGAACTCACAATGCAGACCAGGCTTGCCTTGAACTCACAGTGACCCACCCTCCTGTCTCTGTTTCCCAAGTGTTGGGATTCAAGGCATATGCCACCACATCTGTCAGAAATTGTTCTTAAAATGGGCGTGATGCTCAGACCTGTGATCCCCAAACTTGAGAGGTGGAGGCAGAAGGACAAGTATTCAAGGTTATCCCTGGGTACATAGTAAGTTCGAGGCCAGCTGGGCTTCACGAGACCCTGTGTCACAAACAAAATAAGGGGCCTGCAGCAAGTAAAAGCACTTATCTCATGAGCCTGCCAACTTGAGGTCGGCGCCTGAAACCCAGGAAAGATGGAAGAGGAGGCTCAGCTCTACAAAGCCGTTGGCTGAACTCCACTTGAGTGTGGTGGAAATACACACAGAAACACATGCTCACACAAGAAAGAGTAAAAGTTAGAACCAAAGACATGACTTATGTGCATGCAGCTCATGTGTGTTTTGTGTTTCGCCATCCCTCTGTGTTACAGCTGGCTCTTCCAACTTCTCTACAGGATGTTACGGGCCATCTCCCCACAGCAGGACCCAGAGATCTGCGGTACAGTTTAGAATGGTACATGACATTTCCTGATGCTCACTCGTGTGTCTGTGCTGCTGACTCTGGCAATTTAGGGATTTCAGCTTGTTTGGTTTGCTATTCCAAGCCACACCAGCATCTGCGTGTTTGATACTTCCCTTTTTGTACACTTGTACAATCTTATCTGTAAGATAAGTTCCTAGAAGAGTACTATTCAGGTCAAAGGGTGTGTGACATTTAATTTTGGATGATCATTATGAAATTGCTTTCTCCATAATAAATGTACCAAATGCTTTGCTCTGTATAAACAATAAACATAACAAATCCATGTCTCATATGTGTAAGTATGAAGGCTAGAAGCTTCTGTGTAATCCTTGGGGCCTAGAGATACAGCTCAGTGGTTAAGAGTACTTGGCTTTTTGCCTGAAGACCTGGGTTCAATTCCCAGCACCCACGTATCAATGTAAAAACGTCAATAACTCCAGTTCCAGGGGATCTGGTGCCTTTTCTGACCTCTGAGGGCATCAGGAACATACATAGTACACATATATACATACATGCAGTTACCTAAACATATAAAATGAAAGTGTGTGTGGGGGGGGTGGCCCTGAAACAAGAAATATCATTGGTTGAGGAAAAACTTCTGTGTGTCTAAATTAGGAAGACACTGAGATCCTGGCTATGTGGGCTCAGTTCTACCATGGCTGCTCTACTTGGCACTGGAGTGAGGAGCAGCAAGTCGGTGACTCACGCTGCGTGGTAACAAGGCTGCACGGAGACTGAGTTCTAAGTGCTTTAATAGACAAAATCTTCGGAGCAAAAGTTAATGTGTGCAAGAGCACAAGAAATGCTTGATGACTTAGGGGGAAGGGGGCTCGGGAGACTGTAGCTCCTGCTGGGAATGGTAAGGCTTCGCACTGATGGAAGCTGGTCAGCAGGGGCTAGAACTGCTTGTTCCCAGTTCCTTTCTCTTCCCAGTTCCCTACCTAGCTCCTCTGATTAACTGGGGTCCCCTAGGATAGAAGGTTTATCTAGGCTATGGGTCAGAAGAACTAACAACACGTCTAGATGGGCCAAACTGTGCTGCGTGGCTGTAGAAGCTTGTGTGACCTGTGGCAACATCTTGCATGTGTACCTGTGACCTATCAATGCTCGGTTTTCAAAGTGTTGGTCGGGATCTGGTATGCCTGAGTTAGGTGGTACATGTTTTCCCTCTGGAGGTATCTTTGTTTGTCTCAGGGTACCAAACACCTGCTTAGTATAGTATGCCATTGAGCGCTGGTTACTGGGGGCAGGGAAAATGGTCGCTGAACTCATCCGCTGCCTCACTGCTGCTGGTGAAATCAGGCTCCCCCCCCCACCCCTGCAGATGCCTGTCATCTCTGCTGGTGGTGCTTGGACAGGGCTCTCTTAGGGGAGGGGTTGCCTCAGCTTTGGACTCTGCCTTTGCTGCTCTCCCCTGTCTTCTCTGAAATTTATTTAGTATTAAATGCAAATATTACATTTTACAAGCTTATGTATCCATCTATTTGTCTATGTATATGGGCATACATATGTCACATGTGTGTGTATGTCAGAGAAGGACTTGCAGGAGTCAGCTCTCTCCTTTCTCCATGTGAGCGCTAGAGATCAAACCCAGGTTGTGAGCCTTGGCAGCAAGCGCCTATACCTGCTGGGCCATCTCCTCTCCCTTTCCCTCCCTCCCCCTCCTGTGTGTGTGTGTGTGTGTGTGTGTGTGTGTATACATTTATGGAGGCCAGAGGAGGTATCGGGTGCCCTGATCTATCACTTGCCACCTTATTCCCTTGAGACCGTTTCTCACTGCACCTGGAGGTGAGCTGGCAGCCAGCTAGCCCCAGCAATTTTCCTCCCTCTATCCTGACACAGTGCTGGGGTTCCAGGCATGTGTACTGCCGTGCTCTGCTTTTTATATATGGGCTAGGGATTCGAACTCAGGTCTTCATCCTCTACCGAAAGCACTGTTATTCCCTGAGCAATAGCTCAGCTGCCAGAGCGCTCTTCACTGACACTTCAGTGCCATTCTGAAGCGTGACCGCCAAGCTGAGGAAGCTGGATCTGCAGGTGTTGCACAGTGTTAGCCACGTGCCTAGTGGGGCCCACGTGCAGCCTCACGGGCTTCGCTCCGCCTGGATCTGCCCCCACCTTTCTTCCCGGCATATTTAGTCACATCTGAGTCATTGATGGAGCGTAGCCTTGAAGGATGTTCTGTGGAGCCATGTATGGCTGGCTCCACAGTATGGGAAGTGCTAAAACTGAAAAGAACAAGGCAGCAGGGGAGAAAATAGCATTAGGTAACTACTCTAGATTTAGCAGTTAGGGTAAACCTCTCTAAGGAAGTGACATTTGAAAAATCTCAAACTTTATGGAAAGTTACAGGGATGCCACAGAACTCCAGGGTAGTCTTTTCCCTACTCAAGGGCCCTTCCTTTCTTCCTCCTCTGTTTTCCTTTTTTTGTTTTTGTTTGTTTGTGGTTTTTTGGTTTTTGTTTGTTTGTTTTAGGGGGATAAAGTATCTTATAGTCGAGACTGGTCTTGAACTCATTGTGTAGCTAGGCTGGCTTAGAACTCTTGATCCTCCTTTCTCTTCCTCCAAATACAGACCTAAGGCCTTTCTTTCTTTCTTTCTTTCTTTCTTTCTTTCTGTCTTCTCTCTCTCTCTCTTGCCTGCCTTCCCTCCCTCCCTTCCTCCCTCCCTCCATCTTTCTTTCTTCTTCCTTCCCTCCTTTATTCCTTTTCTTCCCTCCCCCCACTTCCTTTTCTGTGTGGGAATTGAATTCAGAGCCTTACACATGCTAGACTATTGTTCTAACAGTAAGCAACAGCCTCAGCTCCCCGATAGTGACTTTCAATGTTTTATATCATTTGCTTCCCTCTCCACCCCCTTCTTTCCTCCATAGCACACACAAATGATGCTTGGTTATTGTGTGTGTGTGTGTGTGTGTGTGTGTGTAGGGATAGAATGCACAAGCCATGAAGTGTGTTTGGAAGTCAGAGGGCAGCTTGCAGTAGTTGGTTCTCTCCTTCTGCTTTTACGAAGTCTAGCCTTGAACTAGTCAAGTAGCCAAGGCTGGCCAAGAACTCCTTATCCTCCTGCCTCTCCCTCCCCAGTGGATTACAGGAGTGCATCATCATGCCTGCCTTCTACAGTCACTTTAGAAATTAATGCAAATCAGGTGTGAAAGACAGAAGTCACTGGCACACTAGAGTCTTTGCAGGGGAATGGGGCCGAGAGAAGAGAGGGAAGAAGGAACAGTGATACACAGTCTGAAGGAACTTGAAGAGATGGTGGATTGAAGACTGTGGTTGGAAATAGCCCTAGGGGGTGAAGGGACTCTGTCTGCCTTACAGACATGGGTATTGCGGAAGATGGATAAAAGGGTTTGATAGTGGGAAAAGTGTGGTCTGGGGCTTCTGTGTTATGTATTAGGAGAAAGGAAGCTGACCAGGTGAGAATGGAGGGCGATGTGGAGAAGCTTACATAAAGCTCCCGTGGTGACAAAGAAGCTAAAAGTCACCTCAGAGTTGGGTGTGGGGGCTCACACCTGCCATCCCAGCACTTGGGAGGCAGAGGATGGATGGCCACAAGTTAAACGGCATCCTGGTCTACAAGTTAACTTCCAGGCCAGGGTTGTATGAAAAGACCCTCTCTTAGAACCAACTGATTAACCAAGCAACAAATAAACAAAAGCATACCCTTGTTGGTTTTTATTTCGACACATCTGTAAGACATGGTTTATTTTATTTGTGTGCATAAACAGGCTGTGCGTGTGCACATATAACAGTTCAAGTATGGACAGCAGAGGAGGACTTGTGGGGCTCGGTTCTCTCTTCCACTGCCATATGGGTCTGGGGTATTGAACTCAGGTAACCAGGCTTGGCAGAAAGTGCCATTACCAAATGAATATATATATAATTTATTTATTTATTTATTTATTTTGGTTTTTTGAGACAGGGTTTCTCTGTAGCTTTGGTGCCTGTCCTGGAACTAGCTCTTGTAGACCAGGCTGGCCTCGATCTCACAGAGATCCGCCTGCCTCTGCCTCCCGAGTACTGGGATTAAAGGCGTGCGCCACCACCGCCCGGCTATTATTATTATATTTTACGTGTATGGATATTTTCCTGCATATGCTGGTGCATCACGGGCATGCCTGGTGCCTGTGGAAGTCAGAAAAGGACACTGGATGCCCTGGATTGGAGTTATAAATAGCTCTGAGTTGCCATGTGGGTGCTGGAAATTGAACCCGAGTCCTTTGCAAGAGCATCCAGTGCTCTTAATCACTGAGCCATCCATTTGCCCAGCACCCCACATTTTTCTTAAAAGAGTTTAGAGTCTTCCCCAAGGGTGGTATTGTTCGTATTTGTCTATCAGTGAGTGAAGAAGGAGGATTAGTTACAATGGCAAAATTCACCCTTGCTCAGTGATCCAAGGAAAGCCATGGAAGAGACGAGGGAAAGGCCTGGACACTGGGTATTTCTGTTTCTATTTACCAGTTCATGTCTCCATGGAGAGAAGCTCAGAAAACTCCCATCAAACAGATGCCAAACCCATGCTCTATTCCTAAAGATTCACATGGCCCGCGTTCATTAAGGCTGGCAGTGCTTTCAGAGAGCCTGGCATGTTGTGGGTGGGGGCGTGAAAGACAAGATAATTTTAAAGTTGGAAAGCCTCTTATCCCACCTTGTGAGAGGCTGAATCCAGTGTAAGTTTGGAGCTTTCTTGAAGGGAATTTGTCTGCAAAATCTCTGGGCCTGGCTGGGTGCAATCCTTTTCTATCCCTCTGTTTTCTTTCTTGTGCTACAAACCAGACAAGATAACCTCAGCAGATCTTGGTGGTGCACGCCTCACCTGTAGTCTTGGCACTCAAGAGGTGGAAGTGGGAGTTCAAAGCCAGCCTGAACTACATAACAAGTTCAAAGCCAGTCTAGGCTACAGGAGATCCTGTCTCAAACAAAAACCAGACCTAGCTCTTTGCTGACTTGCCCTCACTCTCGATGGCAACATCACTTCTACTGTTGGTATGGCATTCATTCTTCGGTCAATAGTAGAACCAACTTCTTTGGGATTTCAATGTGCCCCAAAGACCATCAGCTCTCCAGGAATCCTCCTGGACTCTACACCTCTACTGCGGAGACACCCAGTCCTGATGTTCAACCTCTCTAGTGTGAGATAGACATTGTTGGACTATCCGGATTGCATCCTGTGAACCATCAATCCATGCACATGCGTGTGGTATGTGTGTACGCCCACATGCGTGTGGACATTTTATCAGTTCTGTTCCTTTAGAGAGCCCCAACTAATACAACGTGCATGGGTGTTTTTCCTTCAGTTACGTTTGTGTACCAAGGTGAGTGCCTGGTGCCCTCTGAGCCCTGGAGAAGGTGTTGATGCCTTGGAATTGGAGTTCCAGTTGGCTGGGAGCCATTGTGTGAGTGCTAGGAACCCAAATAGAGTTCTCTGCTGTCTCAGGGTTTTCATTGCTCTCAAGAGACAACATAACCATGGCAATTCATATAAAGGAAACCATTTAATTGGGTGGCTTACAATTCAGAGATGTAGTTCATTATCATCATGGTGGGACATGGCAGCACACAGGCAGACACGGTGCTGGAGAGGTGGCTGAGAGCTTGACATCTTGCTCACGTGACAGGAAGTGAACTGAGACAGACATGAGGCATGGCTTGAGCATATTCGATGTTCAAAGTCCACCCCTACAGGGACATACTTTCTCAACACGGCCATACCTACTCCAACAAAGCCCTACCCCCTAATAGTTCACTCCCTATGAATTTATGGGGTCTGTAAATGCATCAAGTGTTCTTAACAGTTAAGTCATATCTCCAGCTCTAATTCTGGAACATTTTTCTCAGTGTCCTGTTTAATGCTGTATCCCCAAATACATCAAGCAGTGATGTAAACATAATAGGTGTTCAATAAATATTTTGAATAAATGAATGAGTGTGTACGGTTTACTTACTCCACAGTGTGCACCCAGGGTAGTGCTGATAGCTCAGACTTACTAAATTATTTGTTATTATGTTTATATGTGAATATATACCATGTGCATGCAGGTGCCCATGGAGGCCAGAGGAGGACGTCAGATTCCCTGGAACTGGAGTTACAGGCAGATGTGAGCTGCCCACCATGGGTACTGGGAACAGGGCTCGGGTCCACTGCAAGAGCAGAGGGTGTTCTCTTGCCATTAAGCCGTCTCGTCAGTCCCTGACTAAGTCAGTTTTGACTAATGAACTTCTAAGAGGCTGAATAGGAAGTCATTGACAGCTAAAGTGGAAACAGACATTCTCCATTAGCCCCTGAAAATGCTCTTAGCAAGCAAGCAGCCGGGAAAACCAGAGCCCTCTCAGTATCTGAAAGCTCGACAAACATTTTCGCCCCCCTGTGTGATTAAAGTGTCATCTGGCCCCGCCCCCAGAATAGGAGAGCGAATTCATTAAGGTCTCATCAATTTGAATTTATTTTCAGCGTGCAAAACTCAATCCGTCATCCTTAGAGCTCGCCGGAGCTCACAGGCCCGAGCTGTTTGATTATGCAGCCTCTCCTGGCCCCTGATTCCTTCTAGTAATTGGTGTTGTTGAATCGGTCTCATACACAGCTCCAGCAGGAGAGTTCAGGAAGCCATGCCTAGCTTGAGGACGGGAGGGCTGTGTGGTCTCTATGTGAGGGGCCAGGAGAAGATGAAAGATGCCTGGAGAAAGAGCAAATGAAAAAAAAATCTCATTTTTAGGCTTAAATTTTTAAACATCACATTTATTTGTTTATTTTGTGTGTGTGTGGGGGGGGGACCACGCATGCGGAGTTCAGGGGACAACTCGCAGGAGTTGGTTATCCCTTCCCATGACATAGCTCCTGGGATTCGAACTCAAGTTGTCGGTCTTGGTGTTGAGCACTTCGACTTGCTGAGCTACCTCACTGGCCCCGTTTCTTTTAGGTTTTTATATTTATGTTGCCGCAATGCTAATGGGGGTTCAGCTGTTTTCTTCGTGGTTCCATTCGTCTGTGTAAGAAAACCTGCAATTTGGGCTTCAGTGTCAGATTATGCCCACTGCGTTCTTTCAGATAAGGAGGCCGTGAGCAGCCAGGTATTGCGGTGCAGGCCTGTGGTCTCTGCACTGGTTAGACGGTAGCAGGAACATTTTGAGTCTGGGCTGGGCTACCCAGTGAGGCTTTGTTTTAAAAACAAACAAAAAAGAAAGGGTTCGGGTGATAGGTAAGTCTATGTTTAAAAGGGGGGATTCCATCTCTGAGAGGTGTGCCGAGAAACACCTCTTCAAGAAACGGCTGAAAAATCCAAAACTTTACTATAGTGCTTGATCAGCTGAAGGATTTCTTCTTTAGATGTTTTAGACTGTGTGTGTGTCTGTCTCTGTGTGTGTGTGAGAGAGAGAGAGAGAGACACGGACAGACAGAGAGAGACAGAGAGAGAGAGAGAGAGACAGAGAGACAGAGAGACAGAGAGACAGAGAGAGAGCACAAGCGAGCACGCTCTTGGAAGCCAGAAGAAGGTATCATCAGATCCCCTGGAGCTGGAGCTACAGGCAATTGCACATACCTGCTGTGCGTTCTGGGAACTGAACTCAGTCCTCCAGACTGGGAAAGAGCTCTAACTGCTGAGCCGTCTCTCCTGTTTCATAGCAACTATCCTTCGCTGAGCATCTGATGTATTTATGATCCTTGGCATTCCAGGTAACCAGCTCGGGTACACCTGAGCTATGCAGCAATCCGGTCTCCGACCACATCTCAGTCTCGAGTCACACCAAACAACTTCCTTCTTCCTTCTCTCCTCGCATCGTCTCTGTCTTAGTTGGCATGCTGTTTGCAGTGATAAAATACTCTGACTGAAGTAAATTAAGGAAGAAAGGGCACATTTTGGCTCACAGTCCCAGGGTTCAGTCCTTCATGTTCAAAGGTCCTAGCAGCTGGAGCTTGAGGGATATGGTCACATGGTGTCCATAGACAAGAAGCAGAAAATGATGAAGGCTGCTTGTGGTGGTTTGAAAGAAAATGGCCGGTTACCAGATTGCTTCTTAGTTGCTCCACGGTTACTTCTAAAAATGGTAGATGGGGTTAGGAACGCTTGAGATCTCTGGGTTCAACTCCCAGAATCCACATGATAGCTTACAGCTGCCTGAAACTCCAATTCCAGGTGACTCAGTGCCCTGTTCTGACCTCCATGGGCACAATACATTCACACAATACACAGACATATATGCAGAAATTGGGGTTTAACCTGAAGACCAGAAAAGGAAAACAGCCAGCCATTGGCTCTTACCTCAACCTCAGTCCGAAATGGCAGTCTTGCCTCCAGGAATCTCAGAATGAGACTGAGAGCTGTCTCCTCCCATTTTACATTTCTCTCTAGGGCCAGAATTAAAGGCATGCATCACTACCGTTTGGTTTCTATGTCAAACTAGCATGGCTACTGGGATTAAAGGTGTGTGTTACCACTGGCTGGTCTGTAAGGTTGACCAGTGGGGCTGTTTTACTGATCTTCAGGCAAGTTCCAATTATTAAAACTCTGATGAAATGCCACTACAATTGAAAGCTATGTTGTGAGCAGTATCCATTGATTATTTTGTTGTTGTTGTTGGTAGTGGTTGTGCATGTGTGTGAGTGCGTGTGTGTGCATGCACATTTCCCCTTTTGGTTTGCTCGTCTGGGATTATTTATTTCCTGTGTTTTCCTGGGTGTAGCTAACCTCTTTAGGTTGCAATTTTCCTTCTAGTGCCTTCTGTAGGGCAGGTTTGTAGATTGATAGTGCTTAAATTTGTTTTTTTTTATCATGGAATGTCTTATTTTTTTCCATCTAGAAATTTTTTTCCATGATAGAAATTTTGCTAGGTATAGTAGTTTGGGCTGGCAACTGTGGTCTCTGTCCAGGCCCTTCTGGTTTTTTGAGTCTCCATTGAAAAGTCAGGGACTATTTTAATAGGTCTGCCTTTATATGTTACTTGGTCTTTTTCCCCTTGCAGCTTTTAATACTTTTCTTTGTTCTATACATTTAATGCTTCGATTATTATGCTCCAAGGGGGCTTTCTTTTATGGTCCAGTCTATTTGGTGTTCTGTATGCATCTTATACCTTGATAAACATTTTCTATAACTTAGGTATCCATTTCTTCTATCTTGTCTTCAATGCCTGAGATTCTCTCTTGTAATCTGTTGCTCAGGCTTGCCTCTGTGGTTCTTGTTTGAGTTCCTAAATTTTTCATTTCCAGATTTCCCTCAGTTTGGATTTTTTCTTTTTCTTTTTCTTTTTTTGTTTGCTTGCTTGTTTGTTTTTTGTTTGTTTTTTTTTCTTTTTGTTATTTTTTTTTTTTGATTTTTAGAGACAGGGTTTCTCTGTAGCTTTGGAGCCTGTTCTGGAACTAGCTCTTGTAGACCAGGTTGGCCCTGAACTCACAGAGATCCACCTGCCTCTGCCTCCTGAGTGCTGGGATTAAAGGTGTGCGCCACCACTGCCCAGCTCAGTTTAATTTTTTTTTATTGATTCTATTCCCATTTTCAGGTCTTGAATTCTTTAATTCATTTCCTTCCACAGCTTGTTTGTGTTTCCATAGATTTCTTTAAGGGCTTTATTAATTTCCTCTTTAAGGACATCTATCATATTCATAAAGGCTGTCTTAAGGTCTTTATTCTTGTGCTTCAGTTATGTTGAAACACTCAGGATGTGCTGTGGTAGAGTTGCTGGACTCTAGTGAAGGCACACTGTCCTGGCTATTATTGACTCTGTTTTCGTGCTGGTGTCTAGCTATCTGGGATTAGGAAGATTGTAGTCTAGGTGCTAATGTCTGGTCTTGTCTTTGCTGGGTAGGTGTTTTATTCCCGGGTTTTTGTTTTCTCTCTGATTCTGGAAGAGTGTGATAGCTCCATGTTGCCTGGTAGGAGATTCGTTTGGGCTCCTGATAGGTGTGGCCACTGGTGGTTCCAGGTAAACCTGTATCTGGGTATTGGGAGCAACACTTAGGAATGGGAATGGGCTGGGGGTCATGCTGGAGGGGTTTGCAGAAAGTGGGAAAGTAGGGTGTTCCATCGGGATCTGCTTAGTCCTCGAGAATGGGGACAGAGAGTGAAGGGAGGCCAGAGCAGAATGTCTGCATAGAACTGGGCATGAGACTGCGGGATTGGATTTGGAGGAACAGAGGGAGAGGTGAAGATCTGCAGTCAGCCTGCTTGCTTCCCTAGCAGGAGTCTGACTCACAATTCTAATGGCTGAGAAGCTCAGGCATCTTGAGAACTTGAGACCGGAAAGAGAATACACTAAGAGCTTAAGAAAGGAAAGGGTTGGAGTTGATACTATTAGTTGAATGGAGATTAGCCCAAGATGGCTGCTGTACAGGAAGATTTTTCCAGACAGAAAGAAGTGCATCCAGACTTGATGTCTGTGTGGACTGTAACCTTCTAGAGGAAACAGCTAAGTCCCAGCCATTTACAAATAGCCAACTATGCAAACCCTGTTTAAATAAAACAGACAACCAACATGGCTGCCTCTGCACACACTTCTGTTTCTTGGGTGTCACTTTCTTTTCTCTGGCTAGAAATGTAGCCCGCTCTTTTGGTATATTCTGAGCCACCTCGAGTCTACACTGCTATTTGGTTCTAGAATTGTAAATAAAGGCAATTGAAAAGTGGAACATTTGAGGAGGGAGAGTAGACTTAAAAGTGCTCTCCCTTAAAAGTGCTTACCGCTCTTGCAGAGGATCTGGATCTGGTTCCCAGCACCCACAGTAGGCATTTCACAGTTACCTGTAACTCCTGTTCCAGGGGGTTTGACCCCTCTTCTGACTTCCACATAAACACACACACACATACCACACACACACACACACACACACACACACACACACACACACACTCATAGATAGATAGGTAGATAGGTAGGTAGGTAGATAGATAGATAGATAGATAGATAGATAGATCTTTTAGTGAAGTGTAAAACTAGAGGTGGGAGTTTAGCTCTGTGGTAAACTTGGTTAGCAACTTTGGAGCCCTGGGTTCTGTCTGCAGCACTGGAAAAACAATTTTAAAAAGGCACAGAATTTGCTTTGTTGATACTTTGTCTTTTAACAGCGCAAGTAGTAATTATAGCATACAAATTACACTTTAATATGCATTAAAGGAATTAATTTAATTCACATATTTATCTTGTGTGTCCCAGTTTCCCATCTGTACTCCCAATGCATTGCACAGACGCTGTTAGGAGGAGCTTGGAGAGGGTCACATACACTGCTATGCAGAGTCACCGATGGCGTCACAGGCCACTCAGAATGACAGACCATTGTTCACTTGATGCTCAAATATGTATTTAACCACTATTTGGTCTTTACAAACAGGCAATTAGGAAGCATATGGCAGTTGTGACTCCGTCTTGTACAAGGTTCTAAGAGACTGAAATAGGGGCAGATACTAATACCATTTTGGGAGGCAGCCAGATGAACTCGAGGGAGGCTTTTCATCCTAGCAGAGAGCTAAAGAATGAGCAGGAGATGGTGGGCCAAGTGTAGAGGTTTAGAGGAATGTACCAGACACCGGAAGTCTCAGATTGAGCAGGGTCAAGAAACCAAAAGTAGTGGAAGGCTGGGAGTGGACTGGAGAGGAAAACAAAGTTTAGAGACTAAATAGCTTCACGACCCAATCAGGTCCTGGACTTTAGCCGGAGGGCAAGGCCAAGTCCTCAGGGGAAATCACAGGATTAGATTTGCCTTCCAACTCTGCACTCTTGCTGCAGTGTGAAGAACGGATTGGGCCGGGCAGGGCCAGAGCAGAGACAGCGGGTTGCAGGCCTGAAGTTAATCCTGGGAAGGCTTGACTTTTACGAGTTTGGAAGTGTTGACAGGAGCCACGGACGGGACTGTCTTATAAACAACAGAAATTTAGTTTGTACAGTTTGTGAGGCTGTAAGTTCAAAGTCAAGGCAACACTGGAGTGGATACCTAGTGAGGGGCGGCTTGGTGAAATTCCTACGTCTGAATGCACCTGATGGACTCGGGCGAGGAAAGAGAGTATCAGGCTAATTAATTTTCTAGTTCCACTTCTGTCAGTTTTTTTTTGTTTGTTTGTTTGCTTTTGATAGTGGGTAAGTGCATAAAAACATTCTATAGGCTGGGCGGTGGTGGCACACACCTTTAATCACAACACTCTGGAAGCAGAGGCAGGCAGATCTCTGTTAGTTTGAGGCCAGCCTGGTCTACAAGAGCTAGTTCCAGGACAGGCTCCACAGCTACAGAGAAACCCTATCTCGACCCCCCACACTCAAAACAGATAAAGAAACATTCCATAGTGAAAGTGTAGTGGAGCAACCCCCATCTACCAGGTGCTGCACCAGAAACGTGGAGGGAACTGACTATCTCCCCATACGTGATGACCTAGGCATTCTCCTTATCCCCTACATTACATATAGTTGAGGTGTCTGAAGCTCACAGAGATTGTCATCCAGCAAAGGCTCACAGCCAGTGAGTGGGACAGTTAGTATTGGACTCAAACATCAAAATCCCCACCATTGTCGTCACGGTTGTTATGAACATTATTATTTTTTTAAATTTATTTATTTATTAAAGATTTCTGTCTCTTCCCCGCCACCACCTCCCATTTCCCTCCCCCAATCAAGTCCCCCTCCCTCAACAGCCCAAAGAGCAATCAGGGTTCCCTGCCCTGTGGGAAGTCCAAGGAACCCACACCTCCATCCAGGTCTAGTAAGGTGAGTATCCAAACTGCCTAGGCTCCCCCAAAGCCACTACGTGTAGTAGGATCAAAAACCCATTGCCATTGTTCTTGAGTTCTCAGTAGTCCTCATTGTCCGCTATGTTCAGCGAGTCCGGTTTTATCCCCAGGCTTTTTCAGACCCAGGCCAGCTGGCCTTGGTGAGTTCCCAGTAGAACATCCCCATTGTCTCAGTGTGTGGGTGCACCCCTCGCGGTTCTGAGTTCCTTGCTCGTGCTCTCTCTCCTTCTGCTCCTGCTTTGGACCTTGAGATTTCTGTCTGGTGCTCCAATGTGGGTCTCTGTCTCTGTCTCCTTTCATCGCCTGATGAAGGTTAATATTCAGGAGGATGCCTATATGTTTTTCTTTGGGTTCTTATTTAGCTTCTCTAGGATCACTAATTATAGGCTCAATGTCCTTTGTTTATGGCTAGAAACCAAATATGAGTGAGTACATCCCATGTTCCTCTTTTTGGGTCTGGCTTACCTCACTCAGGATAGTGTTTTCTATTTCCATCCATTTGCATGCAAAATTCAAGAAGTCCTTGTTTTTTACTGCTGAGTAGTACTCTAATATGTATATATTCCATACTTTCTTCATCCATTCTTCCATTGAAGGGCATCTAGGTTGTTTCCAGGTTCTGGCTATTACAAACAATGCTGCTATGAACATAGTAGAGCATATACTTTTGTTGTATGATAAGGCCTCTCTTGGGTATATTCCCAAGAGTGGTATTGCTGGGTCCAGGGGTAGGTTGATCCCGAATTTCCTGAGAAACCACCACACTGCTTTCCAAAGTGGTTGCACAAGTTTGCATTCCCACCAGCAATGGATGAGTGTACCCCTTTCTCCACAACCTCTCCAGCAAAGGCTATCGTTGGTGTTTTTGATTTTAGCCATTCTGACAGGTGTAAGATGGTATCTTAAAGTTGTCTTGATTTGCATTTCCCTGATCGCTAAGGAAGTTGAACATGACCTTAAGTGTCTTTTGGCCATTTGAACTTCTTCTGTTGAGAATTCTCTGTTCAGCTCAGTGCCCCATTTTATAATTGGGTTGATTAGCCTTTTACGGTCTAGTTTCTTGAGTTCTATGAACATTATTTTTCAGACATGTCTCTATATCCCAGGCTTGCTTGAAACTCATAATATAGCCAAGGAAGACCTTAAACTTCTGATCGTCCTACCTGTACCCCCTAGTGCTGGGTTTCCAGGACTGTCTTGCTAAACAGGTACTCTATCAGCTGAGCCACATCTTCAGCCCTTGTTAATATTTTGCTTTTTGAGACTCAGTGGAACAGCTTCACAAAGCCCAGGATGACCTAGAACTCACTATGAAGCCGTAGAGATCAGAACCTGACCTTCCTGCATCTCCCGCCCAAGTGCTGGGATCACAGATACGTGCCATTGCTGGGAGGACCAAACTGTTTCATTCTGCTGCTTCGTGCCTAGCGTCCAGAGCCCGTGGGATTTCCAAGGCTGTAGCTCTCTGGGATGAGTGGGGGTTTTAAGACGGAAGCTTGGGAAATACATGTGGGCTGGGAATGTAGGCTTGTAATTGTTCAGCTTCCCTGCGCTATTTAAAGTTGCCCGAGTGAATGAGCTCTGCAGAGGAGGGAGAAAAGAGGGCCCTCGTGGAAACTATGAGAATCCCTAACGCTCACAGAGGAGCCCGAGACAGCGGGGGCCACAAAAGAGATCTAAGAAGGGGAGCCTTTTAGGGGGCATGCTGCTTGTGGGTCTGTGCTGCATAGGTCTCAAAGATGAGGAAGGCGGATGGATGGACGTTGGCTTCGGCAATATGCCGAGCAGCGTGCTGCTGAGAGGGTCCCAGAAATGAAAGGAAGTCAGGGATGGGAGGGTGAACGCAGGCCTCCCTGTCACTCTTCAAACCCTTTAAGACAAAAAGGCATGCTAACCGGAGGAGGGTTAGCGTGGGTAGAGCACCGGCTTTTCTTTAAGATGGATTAGCATCTGGAGACATTTTGGGAAGAAATCAGTATCTGAGGCTGAAGACACAGAAAAGAAATTGGAGCTAGAGGGCCTCTGAGGTGACAGCTAGGAGAGGGGAGAATTCAATTATTATGCTGGCCCGTCACCTGGCTGGATGAACCCAGGCAGTCTCCTGGCCAGCCCAGGGTCCTATGGCTGCTAAGTCACTAAGTAGTCTGTAGGTGCAAAGGTTCTTTTAAAAGACAAGCCCCACCTACTCCTGCTTTCTTCCTGCTGTTCTTCTGAATAGGCTAGAAGGTCATCGCTTCTCTCTCTCTCCCTCTCCACCTCCCTCTCTCTCCCCTCCCCTTTACCCTTCTCTTAATAAACTCCGCACTCAAGTCTGTCTGGTTCTTTCACCTGCTATGGGACCCGCTAAAGGTCCCATCTCGCACCATATATAACAAGAGAAGACAAGAGGATCCAGTCTTTAAGTTCTCTCTCTCTCTCTTCCTCCTTCCCCCCATCCCCTATTTCTTTTTTTCTCATTTTTTATATTTATTTATTTATTAAAGATTTCTGCCTCCTCCCCGCCACCGCCTCCCATTTCCCTCCCCCAATCAAGTCCCCCTCCCTCATCAGCCCAAAGAGCAATCAGGGTTCCCTGCCCTGTGGGAAGTCCAAGGACCACCCACCTCCATCCAGGTCTAGTAAGGTGAGCATCCAAACTGCCTAAGCTCCCACAAAGCCAGTACGTGTAGTAGGATCAAAAACCCATTGCCATTGTCCACTATGTTCAGTAAGTCCGGTTTTATCCCATGCTTTTTCAGACTCAGGGCAGCTGGCCTTGGTGAGTTCCCGATAGAACATCCCCATTGTCTCAGTGTGTGGGTGCACCCCTCGCGGTCCTGATTTCCTTGCTCGTGCTCTCTCTCCTTCTGCTCCTGATTTGGACCTTGAGCCCACCCCCTATTTCAAGACAGCATTTCTCCATATAATAATCTGGCTGTCCTGGAACTCTCTTTGTAGACCAGGCTGCCCTCAAATTCACATAGACCTATCTGCCTCTGCCTCCCAAGTGCTGGGATTAAAGGTGTGTGCCACCACTGCCCGACTTCTTTATTTTGAACATTCATTTTGTGAGGATGTGTGTTACATGTCTTAGTCACTGTTCTGTTGCTGGGGAGACACCATGACCACAGCAACTCTTATAGAGGAAACCATAACTGGGGCTGGTTTACAGTTCAGATATTTAGTCCGTCATCATCAAGGCAGGAAGCATGGTGGCATGCAGGCAGACATGGCGTTGGAGAAGGAGCCAAGAGTCCTACGTCTTGATACACTCAGGCAGTGTGAAAAGACAGTGAGACACCAGGCCTTGCTGGAGGTTCTGAGGCCTGAAAGCCGGCCCCCAGAGACACACTACCTCCAATAAAGCCACACCTACTCTGACAAGGCCACGCCTCCAAATAGTGCCACTCCCCTGTGACCAAGCAGTCAAACCCAAGTCCAGGGGGGCCATTCCTACTCAGACCACCACAGTCTACATGGCACAATTTGCATGTGTGGAAATCTGAGGACAGTTCTGGGAATAAGTTCTCTCTTTCTACCATGTGGGAATTGATTTGAGGTTGTCAGGCTTGGTAACCAACACCTTACCCACTGAACCCATCTTGCTGGCTGCTTCCGCAGGGTACCTGGACTCTGAGGACACAGATTAAGTTTCAAGCCTCTGCATGGTGGCTCACAACTGTGTGTAACTACAGTCCCAGGGGAGCCAAAGTCCTATGTTGGCTTCTGTGGGCACCAGGCACAGATATGGTACAAAGACATTCATGCAGACAAAACACCCTTTCATATAAAATAAAATAATAAATTAAAAAGGAAAAATATAGAGATGTATTCCTCATTTTGTAATTTTATAAAATTAGTTATTTGTGTGTGTGTGTATGTGTGTACATATGCACAAATGTGCACGCACAGGTGCCAGCATGCACAAAGCATATATGTTGGATTGGGGACAATTTTAAGGAGCTGGTTCTCTCCTTCCTTCGTGGATTCAGGTGGTGAGAATTCCATGGCCATCTTGCCTGTACTGCCTTGGGATTTTTGCTGCAAGGAGATAGCTCTTGCACCATCATAAAATTGAAAAACCACAGGTTTAACTGTTGGAAGTTGGCTCACTATGTACGTAGTAAGTACTTATGTGGTGGAAATATTTTTTCTGAGCTGGGGTTCAAAAGACAGTCGTGTACACACAACATGTAAAATGATATCATTTAAAGCCTACGGAAAATGTACACACAGAAATTTCCCTGGAGGGCCAACGATGGTTCTGAAATGAGCATGGGATCTGGGATGTGAGCAGGAGGAGCTGACTGCTTGTGTGTTCATTTAACAAACAGCAGCCAAGCGACGACTAAAGGGCCCATTGAGTGTTTTCTGCAAGCAGAACAATGTAGCAATTTAGTCTCTATGACATCACTTTTTAAAAATAGCCGCTTTCAGCGACCGATATGGTTCATAATGAAAACGTTTTTTCATCTCTTTTGGGAAGAGGGCGGGGGACATTTGGGGGCAGGAGTGACCAGTGCCTAAGTGAGATAAATGTTCTGATTGTACTCAGTCTCCAAGTAAATAGAAATGTAACTGGCACCAAGCTGCAAGGTCACGTGATCATTCTCTCATTAAAAATATTAAGCAAAAAAGTCCATTCCATTGTTTGGCCTTACGGTATTTTATCATTGGTGGTGTTTAGGAGATTAGAAACAATAGGCGGTAACCAGACAGTCTCTATGGCCGCTTCCAGAGGCCTTCCTTCTGTGGGGTTGCAGAAGGTGTGGCCAGAGTTGAGGCCTGGGCCAGGCTGCGCTGTGCAGCTGGCTCGGTGGTTGCCTCCCACCCTCTGCTGCCTCCTGCAGGACAGATGGTCCCTAGGCTTTCAGCCCTTGGCCCACAGCCTTTCATCCAGCCGCATGCAAATTCCCGAGTCGAATAACGACGCCGGAATCTTGTTGCCAGGGAAAGGTTTAATAGGTGGGGTCCTGAAAGTTTCTTGGTCTAAGTGTTCCCCCACAGGGCCATTCTCAACCCAGACCCAACACCAGGTTCTAAGGGTGCAGCTGGGAAGAGTCTTGGATGGGCTCCAAGGCTTAGAGCTAGCTCCCTAAGAGACCATTCACAGGCTACTGCTGGAGCGCTAGCTAAGATCACCCGGCTGCTTCTATTTCAAAATATAAGTCTCCCTGAAAGACAGGCCGGACAGTGAAGTTCTCTTCCCTTCCTCTTTTTTTTTTTTTTTTAAATTAATTTGGTTTTTCAAGATAGGGTTTCAGGGTTTCTCTGTAGCTTTGGAGCCTGTCCTGAAATTAGCTCTTATAGACCAGGCTGGCCTCAAACTTACAAGGATCCGCCTGCCTCTGCTTCTCAAGTGCTAGGATCAAAGGTGTGTGCCACCACTGCCTGGCTCCTCCTTCCTTTCCTGTCTCCTTCTCTCCCTGCCTCTCTCCCCCGTCCCTTTCTCACCTCCCCCCCCTTCCCCGCCCCCCCCACCCCAGCAAGCTAACTGTAGTCTTCTACCTCACCATCTTTCTGCATAAGCTTATGAAGCGCTGTGGTCACAGGGATGCACCGCCATTCCCAGAGTTTTCCCCCTCGCTTTCAAACGTTATGGGAAATTATTGGCTGGACATTGTGTCAGCTGCTGGGTATAGACTGACCAGAATTCTTCCATGACAGGCAGACCTACGATCTGGCTGGTGGGAACCAATGCACTATGCAATTCCTATTTATATATTGTACGACTGGAGACTGTAAAAAGTGCAGCAGGACTCTGGAGAGTGCTTCATTTCACCCAGCATGGGGTTGCACTGGGAATCAAGCTCAGGGGAGGTGCCCATTCTTATAGAACCATGGGAACCGCCGTGTATAAGCAGCAACAGTAAGCTTTTGTTGGGCATGTTCTATGCCCCAGGCGCTGTTTCAAAACCATCTAGTCTGTCCTTCATTGAGCATCCTGGTGCACACCTTTAATCCTAGCACTTGGGAGGCAGAAGCGTGCAGATCTCTATGAGTTCAAGGCCAGCTTGGTCTACACATCAAATTCCAGAACAGCCAGGGTTATATATAGTAAGATCCAGTCTCAAAAAGCTAACCCAACTAAACAAACAAACTTTCTTCTCCCCTTCTCTTTCACTCTTTCCTTTCCTCCTCCTCCTCTCTCTCCTCCACCCATCCTCCTCTTTTGATGGGAGTCTCACTATGTAGCCTAGGATGGTCTTGAACTCATGATCCTTCTGCCTCCATTTTGACACGTGTCTTGTCATTATTTTTACAGAGTAATGGAATCATCACTTGCACAGCATTTATATTATGTTAGATATGTTATAATCCAGAGATAAATAAGTATTTGGGAAGATACGTGTAGGCCATAAGCAAATATTATGACATTTTATTGAGAAACTTGGCGCCTCAGAATTTTGGTGTCTTCAAGGTGTGCCCAACTAATCCCTTTATTTTTTCTTTGTATGAATGTTTTGCCTGCGTGTATGTCTGTGCACCACCTGTGTGCAGGGCCCTTGAAAGCCCAAAGATATTGGATTCCCTAAAACTGGGGTCATAGACAGTTGTAAGCTACCACATGGGTGCTGGGGATTGAACCCAGGTCCCTTGGAAGAGCAGCTAGGGCTCTTAACCACTGAGCCATCTCTCCAGCCCCAGCTAATCTCATTTATAAGAGGTAACGAGAGCATGGAGTTTCCAGAATGTTACTGTCGGAAACATAAGAGATCAGCTAGTGGATGCCTACCCTCCTTTGTACTTCAGACTTCTCAATGACCTGCGAGTTCCGACGCAATGTAGATGCCTTGCAAGCATCATTACACGGTGCGGTTTAGGAAATGACAACATCCGCACACATTTGCTAAGAGACGGGTTTCTGCCAAGTATTTTCAGTCTGTGGTTGGTCCAATCTCTGGATGCAGAATCTGCAGATACAGAGGGCCCACAGTGTTTCCAGGGAAGTCAGCTGTTCTGTGTGGAGCCTGTCACCCCAGTGTACTGGCTTGGCAACAGCTGATTGCCTCCGAGCACAGAAGTAAATGTGCCGTGAAGAAATTTTCTGTAACCAATTCCAGTAATAATTGGATTAGATTCTTATTAGATACAGATTTCAATAAAGCAGCAATGTTAACTTTGTGTTTAAGTGAACATGACTGTTGGCCGAGATCAAATGACACCACATTAAATTAGCACTGGATATTGCCCCCTGGCCAGACCCAGGTTAAATGTGAGGTTAGATTATCTTGAACTAGCAAACAAAGCCTTGAAATTATGAATGACACCGTGCACATCATACTGTGTAAACAGAGGCTCTCTGACTTGCTTTTATAGACTTCAGAACACGCAGACGAATATAAATAAAAAGCTGGATTTGTGTCTCCAGAATCTTAATTTTAAATCTATGATGGATAACCAGAAATGGTGGTGCAGGCTTGTAACCCTACCTACTCAGGAAGTTGAGGCAGGAGGATTTCAAGTTCAAAGCCTGTTTGGGTAATTTAGAAAGATCTTGTCTAAAAATAGAAAGTATTATATATAAAAAAGAGAGTTGGAGGGCTGGAGAATTGGCTCAGGTTAAGAGCACTGGTTGCTTGTAGGAAAAGGAAGCTTTTTTGTTCCCAGCTGCTCAGCCCCAAAATCAAAGAGAAACCATATTATTTGCAATACTGTTTAGCCAATAGCTTAAGCATATTTCTGGCTAACTCTTATATCCTAAGCTAGACCATCTCCATTAATCTGTGTATCACCACAAGGCTGTGGTTTACAGGGTAAAGTTCTGGCATCTGTCTCAGGTGGAACTACATGAGTTCTTCTTACTCTACCTCCTTCTTCCCAGCATTCAGTTTAGTTTTCTCCTACTAGCTCTGCTCAACCCTATCACAGGCCCCAAACAGCTTCTTTATTAACCAATGGTAATCACAGCATGCAGAGGGAAATTTTACACCAGTTGCTTTTCCAGAGGACTCAGGTTCAACCCCCAGAACCAAAATCTCACAAAACTGTAACTCTAGTTTCAGGGGATCCATTGCCCTCTTCTGGTCTCCAAGGTGCACACATGTACATGCATGCAAAATACCCATACACATAAAAAAGAGAGTATGTAGCTCAGTGGTAGGTTAATGCCTAGTAACCTCCCACGTAGTGATTTAATTTATTCTAATAGAACTTATCATAATAAATTATTAACTGTATTAATTACTTTCCTAGTTGCTCTGACCAAATACCTTAAGAATCACAGGTGAGGTTTATTTTGGCATACCTGTGCCCATAGGGATAAGGAGGTTGGATCCTCTGGGCCTGGGGTTACAAACCATTGTCAGAAACCTTATGGGTGCTGGGGAATTGACTCCAGTCCTCTGGAAGAGCAGCCGGTGCTCTTACCTGACGAGCCATTGCTGCAGCTCCACCTGTCTTTTTAATTTTAGAGACAACATCTCTGTGTGGCACTGGCTGTCCTGAAACTTGCTTTGTAGACCAGGCTGGCCTTGAACTCAGAGATCTGCCTGCCTCTGCCTCTCTGCCTCTCAAGAGCTGGGATTAAAAGTGTAAGCCACCACTGCCTGGTTGGTTCCTCCTGTCCTTTTTGGAGTGGCTCCTCTCCCTGGTATTGGAACATTACAGTCAAAAGCTACACTTTCACCTCTGAAGTGTGCACATAAAGCAGGCAAAAGCGCATATGGGCTTCAAATGGCAGTGACACCAGCCAGCTGGGAGTGTGGGAAGGTAAGCAGGTTGGGGAGCAGGTAGTTCCATCTAGAGAAAATCAGAGTGTCGCTGGTAATGAGATGGAGATGAACGCTGGTGAGGAAACCAGCAGTGGGTTACCTGAGCACATAAGAACATGTCAGTTAACTCCCTCACCCCTGCTTCTTGCTGGGATGGGACCCACAGACTTGTGTACACAAGGCGAAAGCTCTCCCACGGAGCTGCGACTCTAGACTTGGACCAGCATCCATTCTCAAACTCTCTTTTTATCCATCCTTCCTGGCCCATCTTCTCTGTGCCTCAAAAGCAGCAGTGTGCTGACAACTGTTACAGTTGCAAATAACTCCGCTGTGGGGGATGCCAAGCTCCCTCGGGATCTCACAGGAGCAGAGCATTGGGGAGGTGCCTGGTAGCACTATCCACACGGATTCCCAGAAGGAACGTGCAATGGGAGCTTTAAGAGGGCTGCTCTGGGCGAACGGCTGAGTGGGTCTGCTAAGGACAGCTGTCTCCTGTGCAGCTTTAACAGGTATTTTTCTGAATTTGCTGAAATCCAAGCTCAAGATGTCAGTCAGCAGGACCCCGGCAGTGGTGGCACATGCCATTAATCTCAGCACTCGGGAGGCAGAGGCAGGTGGATCTCTGTGAGTTTGAGGCCAGCCTGGTCTACAAAAGCTACAGAGAAACCCTGTCTTGAAAAACAAAAACAAACAAACAAACAAACAAAGATGTGGGCAGGTTTGACATCTACCTAGACCCCTCTCCCCCGTGGCTCACCCTAGCTGAGGTATACAACTTAAAACCCTGGGGGCAAGTAGGCGCTGTTAGAGGAAGAGGGTGGCAGGAGACCCTTTCCTGCTAAGCCGAGGCATCTTTAAATCTAAAGATGACATATCTGGAGAGTCATGGCTAGGGGTGCCAGAGCTGGGTCGAATGGCTGCCTTCAGGTGAGTGTCACCTGGGGACAATCATGTCGCTCTCAGCTCTTCCGTTTTTTCTTTCCTCACCCATAAAATGCAGCTCAGTCTGGAGCCAGTTAATGGAACCATATGCCCTTTTGTGTAGCCTTTAACAGGGTGCCGGGCACAGAACTGAAAAGGACCCACCCCCACCCCTCACCGTGTTAGCCACCTCCCCTGCAAGCTTCTCCCTGGAGCCATGCCAACCTGGGTGAATTTGTTCTCATTCCCTGGGTGGGAAGAGAAGCCATCTGTCTCTAAAATCTGGAGTCTCCATCTTCTATCACCGAGGGCTTGGATTTTGTCCTGGTATCTTTTTCTATAGGCTATGGAAACCTCTTATTGGAAGAGGAAATAAAAAGAGAAGTAAAATTAGGTCCACAGAGAGGGAAAACTGACTGAACTGTGGGGCGACGCCAGGAGAACTTGGAGGATTGGGGGCAGGAAGGAGGACACCAGTTCTCAGAGGTGCCTGGCTCTCACCCCTCTGCTCTCCTGGCCAAGAATCTGCCAGAGGGCACTGCGGAATAACATCAGGTCACCTGGAGGGACATGGAGTTGCACTGTGATAGTCTTTTCCTGGGGAGGATCCAACATTCTAGTCTGCTCACCCTAGATAAGAAACCCGGAATAGACTAAAGTTAGGAGACCATCAACGTCCACCTTGGTGAACAAAGGGGTCTAACGGGGGTTACTTACAGGAGCAGTCAGGGCCCACCCTAGCTGGACACCTGAGTAGACTGCACAGCCCGCAGAGGGCTCAGCTGGCTGGAGAGCGTCCTCTCCAGGCAACTCAGATTTGTTTCTTCTAGGCAATTTTGCTGCTTTTTGCTTCTTTCAGGCAGCCTGGCTGGCCTCTGCTTGTCCCGGATGGCTGGGTCCATGCAACAGTCTTCTTTCTAGCCTAGCTCGGCTGAGTCTAACCTTATAAACTCCTGGGGAGGGAGGAGCCTAATGACTGGTCAATTTCGGGGACTTCCTGAAGCTAATTTGAGTTATTTCCTGTCTTAAGGAGCTTCCTCCTCAAGATAGAGTGTTTCACCTACTAAAACATCCTGTTATCTCATGCCTTGTAAGCAGCCTGTCCTAAAATATCCTGGTACTTCATATCTCTTTTACATCCTATGTCTTCAGAAGTGTCCCTCCAACATGGAAGGCTTTAAGCCAGGAAGAAACTACTGCACACTACACCCCGCCATATCACTTTTTTTTTTTGGTTTGAGACAGGGTTTCTTTGTATAGCTTTGGCGCCTACCCTGGCACTTACTCACTAGGATCCTCCTGCCTCTGCCTCCTGAGTGATGGGATTAAAGGTGTGCACCACCACCACCTGGCTACACCCCACCACATCCACAGAGTCAAAGGACTCTACAGACAGGAATCCAGCAAGGCGGCAGAGGTAGGGTGTCGGGAGGATGGATAATATATGCTGCACCTCTTCTGGACCCGGACTATTTGAGACAGGTGCTGTCTCCTCGGGGAATCTTACAAGTAAAACAACATCTAGCACCCCTCTCTGTTATGGGCAAGGACACTAATTCAGGAAAGGCTGATAAACAAAGTCTGTTGAAAAGTAACCTGCTTGACTAAAACCTGGGGTCTTCAGACAAAGGAGAAAGGGAGACTGGATAGATAATTGCAGGCAGATTGCAGGCTCTCACATGGCTTTCCTTCTGCAGAAAGAATATAGCTCTTTTCCCTTCTGTGTTGCTCCCACCCCCACGCAGAAACTGTCACCAGTGTCTTCCCATCTTAAACTGAGGCAAAGTGATGATGTGTTTTTCCATCCCAGACCAAGACGAAGAAACAGCATCTCCCCCGACCCACCCACACACTCATGCTCATTTTGTCCCCCATTCTTTTCTTCATCCTTCCCAGCTCCATCCCCTCTCCATCCATACACATGCACAGAGGGCTTCCCTCTGAATTTGAAAACAAGTAAGCCATTGTTGTCTCTGAAACTGACCACCAGGCCTGTGCAAGGCTTCCTTCATAGTCTCCGCCAGCAAAACCAGAGCGTTTCTTCTTTAGCAGTTTCAAGGAAAGGGAACCACTTCACATAAGGGGTCTGCCTAGTGGCTGACAGGGTTCTCAACGGGATTTGGATGGTATTAATTTAGCTGATGATAATAGAGTGGATAAATAAATACTCTTGTCTCAAGAGACACAGAATAATTGGAATTTGGAGCACCAAAGTCACTTTTCACACAGAACGTAAAACTTCTGACCTCTGAACCAAAAGGTGGAAATGAAGACAGCTTTTGGGTGTAGCGAGTTCAAGGTCATGGCATTTTGTGGGATTGTGATGTATTTCAACCTCCTTGTTACAGAACTGGGGAGGGGGAGCTGCAGACCATAGGCAGGGTGAGGGTCTGAGAAAGGTGATGGAGTGTTAAGGATCTAGTCAAACCCTGGTGGTGTGTTAGATTTGAGGGGGGAGGAGCTGTGTGTTCTCGGCTTTAGTAAGACCATGAGGATGCCATGCATAGCAGGATTTTAACACTATATATGACCATGTGCAGGGAAGCTCTTTATGTTAGATGTGGCATATAGCAAGGACTTGGTAATGGGTGCCTTCCCAGAGGGGAGGAATGGGGAGTAAAGGGGAAACATTGGAAAGATGAAAGGAGCCAGAGGAGCCAAAGTGGAGGTGAATTTCAACAGGTTCGTAGCTGAACTCCATTACCAGCCTTGACAGAAAGCAAACTTGTTATCCATTCTGCTTGATCCCACCCTGTTCCGAGACCAATTCTGTTCAGCAAACATAGCTCATTTGTAACATGTTGTTAGAGTAGGAGAAGCTCCTTCAGGTTGAGAGAAGAGAATCTCTGGCCTGAGTAGAGATATCTAGCATTCCAGTTGGACTAGGTCAATAGCTTGGCCAAGGGACCACCCGCAGGAAGGGAAACTCCCTGGAAGCATCGCTAAAAAGAGGCAGAAGAATTGGTCCATAGTATAAGGATCCTAAGTCAGCCTGCTCTTCTGAATTACTCAAAAAAGCATAGTCTTTTGTCTATCTCTTTTCTAAGCATGCTTCCCATATCACTTTGGGTTATCCCGATATTCTGGGTGTGGTAGTTTGAATGTAGTTGGCCCCCATAAGCTCATAGGAGTGGCATTATTAGGAGGTGTGGTTTTGTTGGAGCAGGTATGGCCTTGTTGGAGACAACTTTGAGGGCTCATCATATATGCTCAAGCCACTCCCAATGTTTCAGTTCACTTCCTGTTGACTACAGGCCAAGATGTAGGACTCTCAGCTCCCTCTCCAGCACCATGCCTGCCTGCATGCCGCATGCCTGCATGCCACACCATGATGATATTGGACTGAACCTCTGAAACTGTAAGCCACTCCAACTGAATGTTTTATAAGAGTTGCCATGGCAATGGTGTCTCTTCACAACAATAGAAGCCTTAACTAAGACACTGGGCTTCATTATTCTTCCTCTAAAGCCTGCTCCTTGCCTTGTGGCTTCTTGTCCACCATCTTACCAGCTTAAATGGTGTGGCTTTTCTCCTTTCTGTCTTCCTCGGTCAGCTACTGAGAGTCACAGCTTGCCTGCCCTGGGGAATTTTCTTTTAAACTCTAGTAAAATTGTCTGAGCTTCTGTTTATGAGTCCATTCTTAATTTTTTTTTTTGTTAACGAGATAAGATGAATTTTGGATTTGGTCCATATTTGACTGTTGTGAACAAGGGAAGCAAGGACCTCTAAAATGTACTGATCCATTTCCTTAGATGTACCCCAGTGGGATTGTTGGATCATATAATACTGTTGCATTTAATGTGTGTGCGTGTATGTTTTTATAGATATAGGTACACAAGTGACTATAGGTGTGTGCAGGCATGGAAGTGGTTGAGAGCCAGAGACAACCTTTTGTCTTTGGTGCAGAGTCTCTTGTTGGCCTGTAATCTTGCCACATAGGCCAGACTAAATGCTTTCCTCTATTCTCTGAGCTTCCAAGTGATGGAGGAAGGTCATTGGCCAATAAAGAAACTGCTTGGCCCTGTGGGTGGAGAAAACAGAACAAAATGCTGGGAGGAAGAGGAAGTGAGCTGAGAGACGCGACAGCTCTCCTCTCAGGAGCAGACGCCTGAGAGAGACACCATGCCCCGCTCCCAGCATGAAGCTCCGACCCAGGATGGACATAGGCTAGAATCTCCCCGGTAAGCGCACCTTGGGGTGCTACACACAGATGATTAGAAATGGGCTAAATTAATATGTGAGAATTAGCCTAGAAGAGAATGGGCCAAGCAGTGATTAAATGAATACAGTTTCCGTGTAATTATTTCAAGCATAAGCTAGCCGGGCAGGCGGCCAGGGGTGCTGAGAACGCAGCCCCACCGCTCTTATTACTACATCCAAGGATCCACCTGCTTTTACCTCTAGTCTCACTACTTTTTACACTACAGACACACACCACCACGCCTTCTTTTTATACAGGCTATGGGGACCAGAACTCTGTGTTCCATGGAGGCCCAAAAATGTGAGCCCATTTCCATCCTGACAGATGGTCAGGATATGCAAGCATACTCTTGCTCCTCCTTTTGTAATTGGAGGTTACCTGTGGAAGGGCTTCCTTCAGGATACTTGGTCTAGGGTAACTTCACTGCCTAAACAACAGAATGCTAATGACTTGATGCCTCGAAGTGTTAAAGCTATTGACTGTTTGAGTTGTCCTTTGTATCATGTTAAAGAATCTTTTGTTGGCTGGTGGTGGTGGTGGTGGTGCACGCCTTTAATCCCAGCACTCGGGAGGCAGAGGCAGGCGGATCTCTGTGAGTTCGAGGCCAGCCTGGTCTACAAGAGCTAGTGCCAGGACAGGCTCCAAAGCTACAGAGAAACCCTGTCTCAAAAAACAAAAACAGCAGGCCTGGCGGTGGTGGCGCACGCCTTTAATCCCAGCACTTGGGAGGCAGAGGCAGGCGGATCTCTGTGAGTTCGAGACCAGCCTGGTCTACAGTGCTAGTTCCAGGATAGGCTCCAAAACCACAGAGAAACCCTGTCTCGAAAAAGCACAAAAAAAAAAAACCAAAAAAAAAAAAACAGCAACAACAACAACAATAACAACAAAAAAGAAGTCTTTCGTTGCTTTCTTCCCCTTTTGTATTGGGGAATAAAAGTATATGGAAGATTAAAACAGATTTCAGTGTTCACTGGACTGCCCTCCTGGTACTATCCTATGCTTTCTGTTTTATTATTTTCACACATGTGTTTGTATTGTTTACTAATATTTCTAAATCCCCGCACCCCTACCCTGGCAAGCGGTGTTTATGTCAAGGCTGGTCCCCGACAGGTCTCCATGTGTATGACTAAACCATTTCCTTAATCCCTACACTTAGTTTTTGAGGAACCATCTTAAAACTGTATTTTAAGGCTCCATGGTATAATTAATTGTACAATGATTTGACGATAATTTGATTATCTTCCCACACTGTACAAGCAGGGATCCTGTTTATTTTTGCTGCCTTAACTCCTCTGTCTCAGTATGTGGAGTAATGCCTAGATAGGGTCGTCAGCAAACTACCTGATGAATTAATCAGTGAGTCAACCTAATGTGTACACAGCACCGTGTAGACAGTCTCTGCACTTAACGAGCACGGATTAGTTGGTGACACACACAGGCTGTAAGCAAATAAGGAAGGGATATAATTACGTGTTATAAATTGTGGTTCTGTTTATAAGCGTTAAAGGAGAACAAAAGGGAGAGACTTCTGTGGGTGGGAGCAGCCGAGGAGAGATGGGTAGCTTCGCAAGGAGGGGAGGAAGCCAATTTAGGCAGAGGAAACAGTTTCCTCCCTACCCAGCTTTACTGAGACATAAATGACAAATAAAACTTATACACAGTTGAAGGTCTAAAGCGTGAATCTTGCTATGCGTATGCATTTTGAAATACTTGTCAGTTAGCCGACAAGCCTGCAAAACACCACACTTATTGTTTGCTTTTGTGTGTGGTGAGGACACTTGAGAGCTAATTCATTAGTCAAGTCCAAGTTCACAGGACAGTGTTGCTATGGCCACCTGCACACTGGACATTCTTCTTCTGTAACTGAAAGTTTATTTCCCTGAGCCAGCATCTCCTCGTTTATCCCTCCCATCAGCCCTGGAATTGTCATTTTATTCTCTGCCTCTATGAGCTCAATGTATTCTCTAGACCCCACCTGGATATAAGAGCATGAGATAATTGTTTTTATGTTTCTAAATTATTTCACATAGCTCATTGTCTTCTAAATTCAATGCATAGGTGAAAACGTCAAGATTTCTCCTTTACAGTCCTCCTGAACAGGGAGGGGGACTGGAGAGATTGCTCGGTGGTACTGGCTATTCTTGCAGAAGACCTGGGTTCAATTCCCAGTACCTACAAATGTTAACAACCACATGCTTCTCCTGTTTCAGAGAACCGGATGTCTTTTTCTGGCTTCCAAGGACACCAAGCACAATTGTGGTACACAGCCATACATGCAAGCAAACACTCATACACATAAAATAAAATAAAGTAAAATAAAATAAAATAAAGTAAAATAAAATGTCTTCGAAGCAAAATAGGATTCTGTCTCGTATATTATGACATTTTCTTTACCCCTTGAGCCATTGATGAACATTTAAGCTGCCTCTGTGTCTTAACTGCTGTGAATGATGCTGCAATAAACACAGGAATTCAGATTCTTTTCCATTTAATTTTTCATTTATTTAATATGGGGTGGGGGTTGAAGAGGGTCCTGCATGCATGCCCGGGCACATGTGGAGAGAGGAGAGCTCGCAAGAGTCAACCTTTTTCTTCCTCCATGCAGATTCCTGGTACAGAACTCAAGTCATCAGGCTTGGCAGCAAGAACCTTTGCTCTCTAAGCCAGGCTCAGTAGTTTCAGCTTTAAATTTCTGAGGAACCTCTAGACCATTTCTCTACAGTGGTTCTGCTAATTTACATTTCTACCAACAACGCATCAGGGGAGGAAACAGTCTTAACGGGAGATTCTTCCTGTGGAAGGCACTTCGGAGTCTAGGCTTGGCGAAGGAGCCTGAAGACCCTGGATGGCAGCAGGTGATATATTTAGGCACAAGTTGACTAGAAGAAGCTGCCTGAGGAGCTTGAGTTCCAAAGGACACGGTTATCAGGGATACAGAAAACAGCCCCTTTGTCCTGGTTTCATGACTGTTTGTTCATTTTGGGCGGGGGGGGGGGGGGGGGGGGTTTCCAGACAGGGTTTCTCTGTGTGGCCCTGGTTGTCCTGGAACTTGCTTTTGTAAACCAGGCTGGCCTTGAATTCACAGAGCTCCACCTGGCTCTGCCTCCCAAGTGCCGGGATTAAAGATGTGCATCACCACCGCCTGACTTTTTTCTTCCACCTTTCAATTCCAGGTTACAGTCCATCTTCACAAGGCAGGAACTTAAAACAGTGAGTCCATCACACCCGTAGTCCAGAGCAGAGAGAATGAATACATGCATACTTACTGCTCCGCTCACCCTCCTCGCTCTTATATATCCACAGCCCAAATTCAGGACCTGGACCTACTCATCCTGGGCTGGGTCTGCCCACATCAATCAGTTTTACTGACGACGCTACCCCACAGACGTGCTCATAGGCTAACCGCATCTAGAAAATTCCTCACTGAGAATCTCTACCCAAGTGATTCTAGATTGTACCAAACTGATAAAAACTAACACCCCCCTCTTGATAATTGAGTAGGCAGCCAGAGAAGTGAAGTATAGCCCGAACTGCAAGAGTCCAATGTGGGTGGAGAGACAGACAAAAGCCATTCTGCCCCAGTCTGGCACTAATTGGCTGAAGGTTCTTTTCCTGCATTCAGTGTCTTAGTTCAGCATCCAGGAGCTGCCTTTTGTACTTTGTAGCTCGGGATGTGGAAGCCCTGGTGTTTGAGCTCTATGGCACCTGGAGCTGATAACTCTTGATGGCTTTCTGGAATTCTCCCAGAGACCTAGCATCTCTTGCAATCTTGGCTGTTTATAATCGTTCACCTCTAGAGCCTCAGCGCTCTCTCTCTCTCTCTCTCTCTCTCTCTCTCTCTCTCTCTCTCCTTCTCAGCACCTGCACAGTCCTTTGCAGTCTCAACCTTCTACAATCTCTGCTCCCATATACTCTCTGGAGCCGCCTGGCTGACTCCGGGCTGTTACTCCTGGCCGTGCCTGGGGCCTGGGCATTAACTGCTCTCTGTGTTAGGAGCTCAGCCCAGTCTACCTATGATAAGGACAACAAGGTGGCATTGAAATGTTTGGGTGAGTTCTTTCCAGAACCTTAACTCAGGAGTAAGGTGCAAAGCAGGGAGACCCTTTGTTCTGCTCCAGAGAGGAGCCTGCTAATAGAACTTGTCAAGGATGCGGTTCTAGTTAGCACTAACTCTGGAAGAAGTCTCAATGGAGGAACTGCATAGAGCAGATTGGCCTGTGGTCATGTCTGCAATTGTGACTGTCTTGATTGTTAACTAATACAGGAGGGCCCAGAAGAGTGCCACTATGGGTGGCACTAAACCCTAAGAATGTTTGCTGGGTGTAAGCCATCCATCATGATGTCTGCTGGGTTTCCTTGGTTATGAGTGCATTTTCTGCTTAGAGGTAGTGGTACATGGAAAAGCAGGTAGACTGGATCTCACTCAGGTTCCTACCTGGAGTCCCTGTCTTGACAATTGTCTTGACCTGGAAGCAGAACTCAAATCAATCTCTCCCCCTTCAAATTGCTTTCGTTCAGAGTGTTTTTTTTTTTAAATCATAGTTAACAAGACAAAACCACAAGACTGGGAGAGGTCCTCTCTGACTGGATTTTTAGACTCCTACAACGTGTCCAGACCCACTGTCAGAAGTCTTGTCTGGATCAGCTACAGGTGAGGTCATATAGAGGTCACCTGAAGGGACCATGGCCACATTGATGCCTCCCCCAGGCAAAGCCAGGTTTGAAACCCTGGTCATGACAGGTCCAGGGTTTCCCCTGACTGGACTGGGGTCTCTTTTAGGCATTGGCACCTGGATGGAAATCTCCTCCAGCTCTTGGCAGCTGGATCAGAATCTTCTCAAGCGGGCACAGGTTGTTTAGTCTAGCCATCATGATGACAGCTCCAGAAAACACTAGGAAAGAGGCTGCGTGACTGACAGCTACAGCAGTCTTCCTGGAAAAGGAAGGGCTGATCTCATCACTGTTGTGGCACCAGTGGACCCTCAGGAGAGGCAATGATATCATTGAAGCCCTGTTAGACTCAAGAACAGCAGTACCAATTTCAGTCTAGATTCTTCTGTCTCTGCCAGGCTTGGGGACCACACCATTACCCCTGGACTGCTGCTTCTGACCTGAGCAAAAAGAAGGGTCTGAGAGTCTTCAGCTGCACTTGGCAACCCTGATAGTTCCAGCCAATTAAAAGGAGAGAACAAGCAGGTGTGTGTCTTTTTTAATCCCAGTGCTCGGGAGGCAGAGGCAGGCGGATCTCTGTAAATTCAAGGCCAGCTTGCTCTACAGAGCGAGTTCCAGGACAGATTCCAAAACTACGCAGAGAAACCTTGTCTCAAAAATACCAAAACAGACAAACAAATAAATAAATGGAGAGAACAAAGGAGTGCTTGTGGTAAAGAATTGATCTAAAATTAACATTCTTTGTTTCTCTTCAACAGGATCCCTGCTGAGATCAGGCTGTACTCTAAGCCACTCCCAATCGTGTAAAACAGTAGTTTTCAGGCTGGGCATTTCTCTGGAGACCCCATTTTATTTCAGTCTTTTGAGACACAGTCTTACTATGTAGCCTTGACTGGCCTAGACCTTGCTCTGTAGACCAGGCTGGTTCCATCACAGAGATCTGCCTGCCTCAGCCTCCCGAGTGCTGGGATAAATGGTGTGGACCACAATACCCAGCTAGGAGACTGCATTTTCTCCAGCAGTGTTTCGGTCCATGTTGAAGGAGGATGGCAGCTGCTCTTAGGTGAACTCAAACATCACATCAGGCACCACCCACCTAACACAGACCCTAAGTGACTTATTTCCAGTAGTAGAAAGGGACTTCCTTTCAAGTTTATTGGGTGAATGAAAGCTACGGGGGCACATGGATGTGCTAAAACTATACAAAGTAAACCAAGAACTTGCCAGATGTACCAGGCCTAGAAAAAGGCAAAACTCTCTTCCTTACCTGGCCCCACACCACTCTTCCATCAGATACCTGGAGTGTGCCTGAAGGACCAACAAGCAGAGGACTCCCCAGCTATCCCCAGACTTTTGGCTTGGTTTGGTCCCCTGCTTTGATGTGGCCCACTTGACCGCGTGCCCCTTCACCTATTTGCCACCCTGAACCAGATCTGTTGTTCCTGTGTTTGCCCTGGTTCCTGTTTGGACCTGGCTTGGGCTTTCGCCTTACAACTGAACTCTGTAGCATCAATATTAAACCCTAACTCAGCACCTCTAGCAGCCTTCTCCCTGCACTGATCTGGGTCATTATATTAATATGGACTGTTTCTCAACTTCCTTATGCAACTTCTTAAAGTCTGCCACAGGCCTTTCAGTTTGTTTTTACTCCTGTAAGCCATTTATGTGTGTGTGTGTATATATGCACATAAATTTGCAGATAGACATATAGATATATTTACTGTGTGCTGCATAATATATGATGTGAGAGTTAATATTAGTAATTAAAATTGGAATAAAAGAACTTGCATTTATCTTAGCCAGGTGCCAAGATGGATGGGGTTATATGACAAGTTACCGTCACCAAGACCATTGGACTTTGTGAACTGATGGTATTCAATAAAGTCTGACATTGTAGAAATACACAAATGTGTCAGTGTTTCTGACATAGGGCATGGCAGTCCCATGGAGCTCAGGCGGACCTCTAACTCTCTACATAGTCAAGAATGAACTTGAACTTTTGAGTCCTCTGTTTCCGCCTCCAGAGTGTTGGGATTGCATGCGTATGCCACCATGCCCTGTTTAGGTACTGCTGGCTATCAAATTCAGGGTTCCTTGCATGCTAGACAAGCAAGCACTCTACCAAGTGACCCACATCTCCAGCCCAAACAGATCTCCTACAACCATGTTTAACCCTAGGCAAATATTCTAGGGAGGATTGGGTCCTTCTGCTCTGACTCAGGGCTGTGGACAACAACAGGGCAGGGGGAAGTAGTGGTGGTGGTGGTGGTGGTATTAGTGATGGGGGTTGTTCAGATTATAGTTTCATCTACATAAGTCAGGTGTAAAATGAGAATTAACCCCTCACAGTGTGAACTTGGTCCCTTAAGCTTGTGTCTTAGTTTCTATTGCTGTGAAGAGGCACCTTGACCACGGAAACTCCTATAAAGGAAAACATTTGATGGGACAGCTTACCGTTTCAGAGGTTCAGTCCATTACCATCATGGGGCAACATGGGTGGCATGCAGACAGATATGGTGCTGGAGAAGGAGCTAAAAAGTCCTACATCTTTGATTCACCGGCAACAGGAAGTTGTCTGTCTCACTGGGTGTAGCTTGAGCGTCAGAAACCTCAAAGCCCAACCACACACTGATGCACTTCCTCCAACAAGGCCACACCTACTCCGACAGAGCCACACCTCCTAGTAGTGCCACTCCCTTTGGGGACCATTTTCTCTTAAACCACCAAAGCTTGCAACACCACAAACACACTCAAATGGAAGCGCTCTGTATGGGGGTGCAGCCATGGGAGTAAAATTTGCCCATCAAGTGGAGCTGGATTTTGCAGCTGGAAAAGGGTTGCATCTGAAAAGAGGAAGAGCCATCAGCCTTACTGTGAGACACAAGAAAGAATGGCAGGGAGCAGAGAAGCAGGAGGCAAGATCAGTGTCCAAAGCCCAGGAAACAAGGGGTGTGAGATGAAGGCATAGAGAGGAGGCAGGTTGGAGAACAGGGTGAGGTGAGACCCGAGCCAAGACTAAAGGAACGAGGCCAGTGGGGGCGGGGTGTGGAGAGGATGAGCAGAGATGGCTGAGACAAGCAGAGACACAAGTCCTCCCAGGTCCCTTATCTCCTTAAGTGGGGGGAAGAAATCATTACTTCAACATTTCAGGTTAGAATTCCTAGGGGAGAGAGGGATCTATTTAACCAACACCTTGAGGGCCTCACACGAATGTGAAAAAATAGCAGCGCAGGCCTGTTTGGCCAGAGGCAAAGCGTGAGTCAGCCACACCTCTGCTAGAAATGAACAGATATTTTTGTCCACGGGAGGACTGTGGAAGAAGGCTAAGGGAAGAGGTATGTTTTCGTCCGTCTGGGCACAACAAAATGCATCTACTGAGAAGCTTGTAAACAGTGGAAATGTATGCCTCATTGTTCCAGGTGCCGGGAAGTCCACGGTTGGCATCTGGTGAGGGCCTGTGCCTTGCCAACTGATGGCACCTCTCTCTGTGTCTGAATGTGGTAGAAGGGACCAGCTAGATCCGTGAGGTCTTCGCAAGAACATTAATCCTAAACACAGGGAGAAACTCTGATCACGTGGTGTCATTACCTCCGAATACCATCATTTTGTGGGTTATGATTTGAGTGTGATTTTTAGGGGGACACAGACATTCAGATTGTCAATGCTGGCACAGGGACAGACACCAGCAGCTTGAGGCGGTTCCTCCCTACCTAGGGACCTCTAATGGGGTAAAGCAGGATCCTGGACTTCTTCGTAGATCATGAGCAGAGGGAAGCAAAGTCAGTGAGTTTGGTAAGGTTCTAGAGAGAGAGGCAGGCAGTAAAAGCACCCTATACCACCTCCCGGCTCAGGCACAGGGCAGACTTCTCAAGAAAGAGCCGTACTTAGATGCCTGTGGCTAAGTTACATTTCTCAGAGAATGTAATTTCTAATAAGGTTCATAGTTTAGGCAAAGTTTGAAAACTTGAGCTAATTCGTTTCTTTTCTTATCTTAAAGAATTTTCTTTTGCAGATAAAAATGTAAGGGTGTTGGGATCAGGCAGTGCCCTGCTCTAACCTTCAGCTCTCAGGCTGTGTCTTGTCCTAGGTGACTCCATTTTGCAAGTAGTCCTCAGTTGTGTTTTGAGTGTCAGTGCACAGGCAGGACACTCTGCATCCTGTTGTGTCTGTGGGTACCACCACCTGTCCTTCACCACTCGTGAGGCACAAGCTGAAAAATAACCCACTCCTAAAAGTGAAAAGGTCTCAGCTGTAAGCTTAGCAAGGTAGAGAGGGCTCATATAAGCACAGGTGTGCATTAAAACCATTTCAGCAAAACCAGGCCTTCACCTGGACTCAGTAAAGAGGAGGACGCCTGCTGAGGTGATGGTCACAGCTCCCAGTCACCTGCCCACTGACAACTCCATGTGTCTTCAAGAAACAATAGGAAGAGAACTCGGGAACCCTTCCAGGTTCTTCAGTTAAGCTTGGCTCCCACAGATGACACTGCCAACTGGAACTGCCATCTCTCTGTCTGTCATCCATTGGATCCTTCATGTGGACCTGGTTCTGTACTTTGTCTCAGTGGTCTGCAGTCTTCACCTCAATATTTCAGTTCCACTGAACCCGGGGGCCAAGCTCAATACTGTGACCCTGTAGCTTGGGACCTGGGTATCTCCAGTAGCCCTAAACTGACATCATTGTCATAGTGACTGTGCACTTGTATCAGCCACCACCATTGCCACCTCCACTTCCTCTTTCTTGCTCTAGAAAACCTCTTGGAATTCCATGAGCTCTGCTGTGGATGCTTTAATTAATCATTCTGTGGCCAATCTGTAACACACACACACACACACATATATATATACACACACACATATATATGTATATATATATCATTCATATACACACACATATATATGTAAGTATATATATAAAATTCATGACATTATGGAAAGACATACCTGTATCCATCCAAATTTCTGACATAGCCCACTTCAAAATAGGTGGTTTTATGTGGTGTAGTTTAGAATCATGGGTAAGAGAGGAGTGTCAATATAATGAAACTCAGAGTTGCACACATCTGGTCAAAGGCAAGCATGTTTTAGACATCCTTGTTTGAGATGTCTTTCGGAAGATACACATCAGCTCTGCAGGCAATTTTGGTTTGATCAGTTGTGTTAAAATTTCTTGACTCTGTCAGCAAGAAGAAGAGACGATATCCCAGGGGAGAGCCTTGTCTCTCTTTAACCACCCCGTCATGTGTCATTTTTCTGTCACACCTCAAGACTGCAACAAGGAGGAGATTTGGATCCTTCCGTCTCGGGGAATGCTATGAGCTTGTTCGGGGCTAAAATGAGGCCTAAACTTTCCTTAGCTGGGCTGGAATTATTGACGCTCCTCCTCCATCAATTGCTGTGTTACTAGAGCTTTAGAATAAAAACCTGGCCTCTGACTCTTTAGATATTTTGCTGCCATAGTGGCATGCAAGCTGCTCCAGCTTGAGCTTTCTTCATATCTGCGTTGCCAGCACAGAGAAGATGCCCAGTTTGTTGAGTCCCATGGCTGAGCGAATGCATGACATCTTGAGTGGAAGGGTCACTGTCACTGTGTACACTTTGCTCTACCGTGGACACATTAGCAGCCTGCAGGATGGACCGGATGGGATTGAAGATGCGTCTTACACAGGAAAATGGTGGGCTGGACTCAGATGAGGATTTTAATGTCCTCTATAATTTTACCTTTGATTTGCTCTGCCGAAGAGAGCCTCTTATACAGGGAAGAACATCGTTAAATCAGGTCCCCTCTCATTGGCCCTGTACGGATGACCCTGTTGAGAAGCTTCTCAACAGGGTCATTCCCACAGGTCCCAAATTTTAATGTAAGAGGTACTCACATCTGGACCTCCAATTTAGTGTTATTTGATTCTAATATGATAATAGCACCTTGTGGTTTTATGGCTTCCTTTCATCTTCAAACCTCAAAGCATCTTCTGTTTAGTAAACCTGCTTGGCTTCAAGGTTTTGCTGCCCCTGGACTACGTCTCTGCTGAGTAAAGACACGGTATTGGGTTGACTCTCTAATCATGTAGATGGATAGATTTAAAGACATCTTTCATTATGGAGTATTTTTAATATATAGAGTTAGGTCCCACAGCGTAATGAACATCAGTATGTCTCTACTTGTCCTCCATGGCCTATTTTCTTTGCCTGATCCCACTCTCCTGTTACTTGAATGAAAATGGTAGTAACAAAGAAGCTGCTTTGGCCTATAGCAAGGCAGAATAAAGCCAGCTGGCAGGAAAGCCAAACAGAGATACAGGGAGAAAGAAGGGCGGAGGCATGGAGAGAGAGGTGAGCTAGCCACCCCAAAAGCAAGATGACAGCACACTGGAAAAGCCATGGCCATGTGGTGATACATAGATTGTGATTTAAATGTGAGAACTAGTTAGTAATAAGCCTGAGCTATAGGCTAAACATTCTATAATTACTATCAAGCCTCTGGGGGATTATTTAAAAGCAGTTGAGGGATGGGACGGGACAGAGAAACCACCGTTTACACTGGACGTCCCTTTTTAGATGGATTCTGGGAACTCAAACCCAGGCCTTTATGTATGTACAAGTGCTTTTGCACATGGAACCATCTCTCCATCTAGTCTTGCTTTCAGAGAGTTTCTTTCTCTATTTCCTGGCTTGTCCTGAGACTAGGTAATGCAGATTGGCTTTGAACTCAAGGCAATGCTACCACCTTGAGTACTTTCTTAAGCGATGGAGGATAAGTGTGATCCATTAGTGATAGGCCTTTAGTGAGTTAGTTGGGTTTGTGCTTGTTTGCTTTCTTTGAATGTATTGGTGGGATTCTTTTCTTTAGTGGACCCTCAGGGTTACACAAGTCCCTGTCTCAAAAACCCAAACCCAAACCTCTTGTTTTCTAAATACCATACATTTAAATATTTTGTGTTTTTTAATCAAAGGCTAAAAAAAAAATGGCTATTTATTATGGGTCAGTTGATTTTTTTTTCTGTTTCTTTCATATTTGTGGTTTCCTTCTTGTTTGGTTTAATCTTAATAAAAGTCTCTCCACCGGCACAAAGAACTCTAATCAAACCAGATTAGACCAAATTAAAATGCCCACGTTTAATAAATGCGGCACTCTCAGGTGAAGTAAGACAGCATTGCGGGGAGAAAAACCCACTCAAACCCTTTTTCCAGTGCAAGCCTAAATAGCCTGTGGGAGTGGTCCTGACCCTCCCGAGGGGAGGGGTCACCACTTGGTAAGCTGGGAGTTGGAGTCTGGACCAGGGCAATTCCCAGGCCAGGGGCTTCCAATCATCCCAGACTTCTTGGATATAGGGGTGTTAGAGGGCTGGGGTGACACTCCCAACTTAATATTACACTTCTCACACTCTCTCGAAGTTTCTTTGGGTAAAGGAATTCAAGCTTTTTCCCAGAGGGTGCTCGTGATAGGTTTTTCTCGTGGTACTTCATGTGTTACCCAGCATATTCCCCTGTATTTCAAAGAAATCAGTAGTTAGTCCTGGAGACTGAGCCAGATGGGATTTGATTTGTTGCTTTCTTTATTGCTGGCAGGCGGCAACAGGAGGGACTGTGCTTTCTTCAGGAGGCAGATGAGGTCTGCTTGGTCTCTTCTCATGGTTGTTTTGTTGATCATCTGTGCCTACAGTCATTAATTTATTATGGATTCCCTCATTACATATTAATGGAGAGAGAGAGAGAGAAAGAGAGAGAGAGAGAGAGAGAGAGAGAAGAGGAGGAGGAAGAGAGAGAAGAGGAGGAGGAAGAGAGAGAAGAGGAGGAAGAGAGAAGAGGGGGAGGAGAAAAGGGAGGCGAGGGGGAGAGGGAGGGGGCAGGGAGGGGGAGCAGGCAAGGGGAAGGGAGGGGGAGCGGAAGAAAGAATTATGTGAAAGACTTGAAGAAGAAATGTTCACTCTCTAGGCTCTAGGCTCTTAAGTGCTGGCTCTCAGCCTGTGCTGCTCCAGGGGCTGAAGAGGCACCAGAAGGGAAGACTGGGTTTTTGTTTCTCAAAGCGTGGGAGTTTCCACTCTACCCAAGGGCATCCCATAGAACGTGCAGAGAAGAGTCCCAGTCCCAGGAACTTACAGGAGGAGAGGACCTTGGTTGGGGTTGGGGTGAGGCTGAGGGAGCAAGGTCAGGGATGGGGGAGGGGACAGGAGGTGGGGTGTGGTGGGGGCAGGGGTGGGGCTGGGAAGGCGGGGCTGGGGCTAGGGCAGGGCTGGGGTGGGGAGGTGGGGGCGGGGGTGAGGCAGTGGGGGGTGGGAAAACTTTCTAGAAGAGGGTGAGCAATGTGTAGCTATAACCACCAGCTTGCTTTAAGGCTGGGACATCCTCAGCTCTGCCTAAATTATCCCAGACTCCTGGAAGGCAGATGGGGAGAATTGACTCCTATAAGTTCTCCCGTGACCTCTATACACCCGTGTAAATGTGCAATAAATAAAGTAAAAAAGACAAAAAAGGGAAAGAATTTTAAGATTCTCAAGGTACATGTATGTATTTCAGTATTTATTTTGTTTGTTTATTTTTGAGACAGGGTCTCGCAGTAGCACCTTGGCAGACCTAGAGCTTGGTATGTAGACCAGACTGACCTCATATACACAAAGATTACCCCTGCCTCTGTCTTCCAAGTTCTGATTCCTAATGGCATGTGCCGCCACATTCAGGCTTAGAGCTACATATTTTAAATATGTGAAGTTCATGTCAGGGTCTCATTATGAATATGTTGCTTTGTTTGGTCTGGAACTCGCTATGTAGCCCAAGAACCCTAACTGGGTTCATGAATGCTGGGATTATAGGCATGCCTTCTGAGCTATATTAATCTATATATCTATATACACATTTATATATACATATATGTGTGTATATATACGTGTATACCCATATGCAGACATATGAACTGTACATAGCATAACACACACACACACATACACACACACACACACACACACATTGGAAAACAGGTATTTACACTATGATTCATAACAGTAGCAAATTACAGTTATGAAGTAGCAGTGAAAATAATTTTAGGGTTGGGGGTCACCACTGTTAAAAGGAGCGAGCTGCTTGTTTATCCCAGCTACATTTGTTTTGGGTCCAAACCAGTGCATGAAGCAGAGTGGAACTCAGGAAAGCAGGCTTGCTGCTCCAGAACCACTGAAGGGGCCCCAACACGAGGAACTGTATTAAAAGTTTGCAGCATTAGGAAGGTTGAGATCCATCATTCTAGAGGAAGGGCGGGAGCCTGCCTTAATAAACAAAATCAGGTTCTCTGGATGAGCATTGCCCTTAACAGCATGGGCTCAGTGCTGGATGGACAGATGTGTTCCAGAGTGATTACTGCTACAGAACTCAGTGTCAGGGACACATCCTCGCAGGTGTCCCCAGAGGTCCTGATGCTGTCATTTCAGAGCCCTTTCATTTCAGAAATGACGTCATTAGGTGAATGACCTGATTAGAAGGGGTAAACTGCCCAACTGGAGGAAGCATTCACATGTACGTCTTGGAGGCTGGAGGGATGGTTAAGAGCACTTACTTAAGCTCTTGAAGAGGACCTGAGTTCAGTTCCCAGCACATACACATATGCAGACATACACACTGCACATAATTAAGAGGAATAAAAACAATCTATCTTTAATAAAAGATCCTAGACAACTCAACTCGGGCATCCCCAAGCGGGGGGGGGGGGGGGGATCTCCAAAGGTATTGTGGGAAATATCAATGTGGATAGAACAACATGTGTCTTTTGAGCCACATAACAAGTGAGTGTGATAAGCTCAGACCTCCTTTGAAATGCACTTTCTTTTCAGGCCAGGTCCCCACTTAAGCTTCCAGGTTGGGTCCCTGTAGCCACTGATAAAATCAGGGGCAACTCCAGGGCCTTTTCCCTGCATTGTTCTGGATGTCATTGATGTGAGGCAACTGGGAAAGGAAATGTAAGCCAGAGCTCACAAAGCCTAGGAGAACCAGGCTTCAAGTTCATGACTTTTAATCCACCAGCACAAACCCACAGGCATTCTAACTGACTAGGTGTGTGAGAAAGGCCTTGTTGCCTTCCTGACCTGTTCTCATTTTAATAGCAAAGGCCCTTTCTAATTAATGTTTTTGAAACTCACTTTAGTGCAGGAAGAGGCTTGTTCCCATGCATGTTTGGTTCAATGCTTTCCAAAACTATAGTGGGAAAAGTATGTGTAAATAAAGCCTCGGGGGAGATCAGATCTCATTAACCCTAAGCCTGTTCAACTCAGAGAGCATTTATTAAGCACTTGTGTGTTGGAGGTAGCGCAGAGAGGGGTGGGTAGGAAAAAAGGAGCAAGATAGCATGACTGCCCTAGAGTAACCCGAACCTTGATAGCATAATAGCCAAGTACACGTGGCCTAATAAGGGGCTGACAGGCAAAAAAGACAGGGAGTAGGAGCCGCCGTGGGAGAAGACTTGCTGGAATAAATGGTGCTTTATTAAATCTTAAAAGACAGATCAAATTTTAATTGAGTTAGGGATCAGAAGTCAATGGGCCATCCAAATAGGAAAAAGAATGATTTATGTCCTAGAAAACGAAGAAGGTAGAGATCAAATGTGGACTAATCAGTCTCCCTGATTATTGCAATGCGTGTGCACGTGTGTATGTTGTATGTAAGTGCATATGTGTACATGTGCATACTTGTGTGTATGGGCATATGGTCACTGAGAGAATAGAATAAAGAGACAACATTCCAATTTGTCTTTCCTGTTAAGCAACACACACACATATGTACACACACACAAATTTATGTGTATGTGTATACGTGAGTTTATGTGCATCATGTGCCTAAGACCAGAAAGAGGGCTTCTGATCCCTGGAACTAGAGTAACAGGCAGTTGTGATCACTAGATGTGGGTGCTAGGAATTGAACCTGGGTCCTCTGTGTTTGGTTGAAAGTGTCACCCCAGCCCCCTGGCACCCCTTTATCCAAGGAGTCTGGGATGTTTGGTTGGAAGAGTCACCCCAACCCCTGGCATCCATTCTAAAATGCTTTAGGTGGAACTTTCCACCCAAAGTCCCCTCCCCTGGGAGTTGCTGCAGTCCAGACTCCACCTCTGAGAAAGCCCACCAAACGGTGACCCCTCCCCAGAGAGGGTCAAGACCACTCCTGCTGTGGAATAATGGTCTGTACCCTGTCATTTGTATTATTTTTAATACAACGCTGATTGGCCAGTAGCCAGGCAGGAAGTATAGGCAGGGTAACTAGGCAGGAAGTAGAGGCAGGGAGAGGAGAACAGGAGAATTCTGGGAAGAGAAAAGGTCAGTCTGTAGTTGTCACCCAGTCACAGAGGAAGTAAGATGAGAATCCCTCGCTGATGAAAGGTACCAAGCCACGTGGCTAACACAGACAAGAATAATGGGTTAATGTAAGATGTAAGAATTAATTAATAAGAGAGCCTGAGCTACTAGGCCAACCAGTTTATGATTAATGTAGGCCTCTGTGTGTTTATTTGGGACTGAATGGCTATGGGACCTGGTGGGACAGAAACCTCAGTCAACAGCCTCCCACAGGCTATTTAAACTGCCCCCCAGAGAACCGACATATGGTCTTTCCAGTTCTCTTCTCTCTCCGTGTTTTTCTGGAGGGCCACCTGGGAGCACTGGCATCATTAAACCTGGGCTTTTTCTAATTTGGTTTGATTTGGTCTGATTTGGATTATTGCATCAGTGGAGAGGTTTATTGGGCCAAAACAGCTTTACACTCTGCATGAGCAGTATATGGTCTTATCCACTGAGCCATCTTGTCAGCCCCCAGCCCTGGCTCTTACTAAGTGCTCTTTCCTACCCCACACTGTCCTTTCAATCCTGTTTTCAGCAACTGGTTCCTGCTAGGTGATCTGACACTCTGTCTTAGCTCTCAGGCTGGAGAGATGGCCCAGCTATTAGGAGCACTTGATGCAGAGGATGGGGATTTTCTTCCTAGGGCCCATATGACAGCTCACAACTGTAGCAGGCTTTCTTTTGGGTCACCAACCAGCTCCCAAGTAGAGACTTGGAGACTTAATATTAGCTATGAATGCTTGGCCCTAGCTTATGCTTGTCCCACTAGCTCTTATAACTTCATATAACCTGGTTTTTCCATCTATATTTTGCCTTGAGGCTTTTTACCCTTTTTTCCATTCTGTATTCCCTACTCTGTGTCTGTCTGTCTGTCTGTCTGCCTGGTTAGCTCCAGGCATCTCTCTCTCTTTCTCCCTCATTCTCTTCTCCCTTCTCTTCTCCCAAGCTTAGATTCTTCCTCCTACTTATTCTCTCTGCCTGCCAACCCCACTTATCCCTCTTCTGCCTATCTACTGGTCAGTCAGCTTTTTATTTGACCAATCAGGTACCTCAGGCAGGCAAAGTAAAACAGCAATGCATCTTTTCAGAATTAAACAAATGCAACACACTTTCTGATAGTTAAAGTAATATTCTGCAATATAAACAAATGTAACAAACCTTTACAGAGTTAAAGTAACATTCCACAACACACATCCCACTCTAGGAGATCTTACACCTCTGGCTTCTGTAAGCATCTGCACTTACATGCTAACACACACATAATTAAAACAAAATTTTTTTAAAAAGACATCTTAGTTCTCTCTAACACACACACATGTGCAAGAGAATATTTTCAAAAGGAAAAACTGAATGACAGAGATGGGGGCACAGATAAAACAATACACTGTGTGCCCAACCCCTTACAGTGGAATTCACAGATGAGACGCGTTTCCTACAAAGAACACATTTGGCCAGAGAATGTGGCTGGAACCTGTGACCTCACTGCAGGTTAAGTGTTCATCAACAAGTTTGCCTTTGCTGTGTGTTTGGTGAGGGGAAGGGATGCTGCGGAAGGTCTGAGGGGACTGATCAGTTTTCAGGGTCTTGTCTTCTAATGCTCTCATGCATCCCAGGCTGGCCTTGACCTTCTGCCCTTCCTGCTCCCAGGTGCTGGGATTACACCCAGTTAATGTGGTGCTGGGGCTCGGAGCCAGGGCACTGTGCATGTCAGGCAAGCGCTCCTCCTCTCCAGACTCTCTTCCCCTAGTCGTGATGCCCTCTAGATTCATTCTTCTGTGCCACTTTATTGATGTGGCCCCTCTGGTTTTTTCCACTCCCCACGTAGTAAACTCCACCTGCCTTTTTTTGAAGGGAACGCCGCTGCACATGCACAGATGGCTCTGTGTCATCATTAAGCAAAAACAAAACCCTCTTTATGCCTCCTTTCTCAGACCCTTTCTTCTGCTGCTAGTTAATTTGCTTTGTGGGACTGTGGGAGAGGCTCACATAGCTGGTAGGCTTTTCAAAGAACCCTGAAAACACCAAGTGCTGGATTAAAGGTGTGTGCCACCACTGCCTGGGTTGTTTTATTTTATGTGTATGAATGTTTTGCCTACATGTCTAAATATGCTCCATGTGGAAGTCAGCAACGGGCATCAGATCCACTGGCAGTGGAGTTACAGATGATTGTGAGTCACTGTGTGAGTTCTGGGAATTGAACCTGGGTCCTCTGCAAGAACAAAAAAAGTGCTCTAAATCACTGAACCATTGTTCCAGGCTTCTCTTTATATTTTTTTTATACTTATTATGGCTTGAATTGTCCCCACCCCTGTCCCCAAACTCATATGTTGGCTTCTAGTTCCTAGTATCTAAAGAGTTGCGGTAATTAAAGACTTGGTGTTTTTTTTAAAGAGGTGATGGGGCTGAAATGGGGCGGTGGGGGTTGGCCCTACTCCACCATGACTGGTGTGACTGTCTTAGCAGCCTTCCTGCTGCTGTGACAAAACGCCCGGCAAAAGCATCTTAAGGGAGGATTTATTTTAGAGCAAGTTTTCAGAACTTTTGGTCCAAGACAGCAGGGAAGACATAACAGAGCCTTATAGCTCCCACGGCAGGGTTCCAGGAAGCTGGCAGGGCAGGCCAGGCACCAGGGATGGCTATAATCTTCAAAAGCCCTGCCTCCCCAGAGTAACCTACTTCACCAGCCAAGCTCTGCCTGCTAATGGCTCCACAGCTTTCAAACCGAGGGCCAAAGGCTCAAACTGTAAGACTGTGTGGAAGACTCTAGGTTCTCATTGTAACAAGGGCAGAGAGACACCTAAAAGGTGGTGGGGAGAGACAGGGAGAGGTGGCTAGCTGCAAGCCAAGGAGGCTGTGTTTACGTGTGTAGTGGGGTACATGCGTGAATGTGTTGGAGGCTAGAGGACAATTTGTAGCAGCCGGTTCTGCCCTTCCAACATGCAGGTCCCTAGGACTGAGCTCAAGGTGTCGGGCTTGGCATCAAGTGACCTTACAGACTGAGTCATCGAGCTGGTTCTAAGCAGGCCTTCAATAGCTTGTTGGAAGGGGGTTAGACAGATAGGCGATTCTGTATCCCTTGGCCAAGTTTCTGGCTCATATCAAATCTATTTTGGTAGGTTGTGGACTGAACACATGATTCTGTTTCCCCACCCTATATGGTTTGAATGTGACATGAGCTACTCCGGTTCCTGTGTTTGAAACTTTGATCCTTAGCTGGTATGTTTTGGAGGGGGCTGTGGAACCTCTGGACCATGGTCCCTGGCTGGCAGTAGAGGGTTACTGAGTAGGGGCCTTTGGAAGTTAGAGTCTGGCCCTGCTTTCCATCTTCTCCTCTGCTTCCTGGTCCAGCTTCGGTGAGCATCATGCATCCCCCATCTCCACAGAGCTGCTCCTTCATGCTTTCCTCACCACAGCGGATTGTGCTACCTAAAGAAATGGACCCAAACACATTTTTATTCCCTTATATCGGGTATTTGTTCACAGCAACAACAAAAGTAATGAAAATATTTTCTTTTGTTGGGACAAGATGGTGAAAAGTTCAGCTTAGCAGGTGGGTTGTGGTTAAATGATTTTCCCTGAAGGCAGGCCTTGCTAGTAACAGTGTTCAAGGGGCTGGAGAGATGGCTCAGTGGTTAAGAGGACTGGCTACCCTACCAGAGGACCTGGGTTCAATTCCTAGCACCTACTTGGCAGCTCGCAACATCTCTAACTCTGATCCAGGGGTATCTGATGCTGCTGGCTAGCTTTATGCCAATTTGACACAAGCTAGAGCTGCCTGAGAGGGAGGGAACCCTAATTGATAAAATGCCCCCATAAGATCTGGCTGTAAGGTATTTTCTTAATTAGTGATTGATGGGAGAGTCCCCAATCTATTGTGGGTGGTGCCATCCCTGGGCTAGTAACTGGATTCTATAAGAAAACAAGATGAGCAAGCTATGGGAAGCAAGTCAGTAAGCAGCTCCCATCCAGGTTTTCTCTATCAGCTCCTGCCTTCAGGTTCCTGCCCTGGTTGAGTTCATGATGGACTATGGTGTGGAAATGGAAGCCAAATAGACCCTACCTCTCCACCTTGCTTTTTGGTCATGGTGTTTTGTCATAGCAATAGAAACCCTAAGACAGGCACCTTCTGACTTCTTCCAGTACCAGACATATATGTGGTACCAGACACATACATGCAGACAAAACACCCCCTCACCCCCCCACGCATGTCCAGCCACACATAATGATGTCCAGGTCATTCTTATCTGTGGGTCTCACATCTGGGGATCCTATTGAGTTGGTGTGTGTAGGGCCCTGGTCTCCCTTATTCCTGTGGTGCATTCGCGGGGACAGTTTATGATCAACTAACTAAGCTTCCTGTGTGTTTCTGTGCTATGCCTGCCCCGCCTGGTGGTTAGCTACAGGGCATTCGGCTGATCTCCTTTCGAATGACCCTGGTCTCTCTGTCTTCTTTTCAATCTCCAGGCTCTTACCCGACTCGCATTCGGTACAGTGGCGCGCAAACTGTACCGAGGGTGTAACACCAAATCGGGTGTTACAGGTGTGGGAAATGTCCAGAAAAATACTATAGTGCTCAAGTATAGACTTCCTTCTTGCCCCTACTCTCCAAACACCGTATTGATTTGAATAGCGTTTATATCATGCCAGGCTTTACAAGTGATGTGGAGCGATTTTTTATAGCAGGTGGGAGGATCTAGGCATCATGACTGCTTCCACAAGGGAGAGCATCCCTGAGCATCCAAATATTTGGTATTTACTCAGGGTTTTATTTAGTACTCATCTTCTACAGATATGGAGAGGAGACTGGTTTTAAAGATTTTATTTGTGTTTGTGTGTGTGTGTGTGCGTGTGTGTGCCTGAGAGTGTGCATGCACACTGGTATGCACCTGTCTCAGTGCACTTGTAAGGTCGGAGAACAACTTTGGGGGCTGGACCCCCTCTGCACCTTGGTGAGGCAGGGTTTCCTTGTTTCTGCTGCTGGGCCACACACCACAGGCTAGCTGGCTCATGTGCTTCCGAGAGCTGCTTCTGTCTTCATCACTCATCTGGCTGTATGAGATTACAGATGCAGGTCTCTCATCCTGCTCCTTACAGGAGTCCTGAAGACTGGATTCTGCCATTCGGGTTCTGTAAGCGTGTCTCCACTGTAGAGAGCGGAAGTTGGCAGGGCCAGGAGTCTCTTGTTTCTGCATGTTTCCTTTTGCCTTGCTATTCAGTTCCATCAGCATCTGTCTTATGGAATGCTCCTTTCTTCTCCATCCATCCTTCAGCACTCTCCTTGTCTCTCTGTAAGGAAATAATCTACAGGACAGAACTGCCTTTGTCACTTTCTTTCTTTCTTTTTTTTTGGGGGGGGGGGGGTTTCGAGACAGGGTTTCTCTGTGGCTTTGGAGCCTGTCCTAGAACTAGCTCTGTAGACCAGGCTGGTCTCGAACTCACAGAGATCCGCCTGCTTCTGCCTCCCGAGTGCTGGGATTAAAGGCGTGCGCCACCATCGCCCGGCCCATTGTCACTTTCTAAGGCAGGATGGGCTCAAGGTTGACAATTGAAGTCACGATAACTTGGTGATTTCTCTTTGCTGGGCATTTTATGTTCTGAATTGTGGTATTAATTTGAAACTTCTTGTATGTTCCATTGGTACAAAGTGAACGTGCACCTCATGGTCACATCAGGCTAGAGTGTGACATGCAGGATCCAGCTGGGTGGCTACAGATGTTCCAGAGCTGTCATCTTCTGAGGCTTGTTCAGTGAAGAGCTTAGACACCTCATTAAGAAGATTCTGGGACACACCCAGGTGAATACATTCATTTTGCTCCTAGCAACTTTACCTTGCCAGGCGAGTTAAAAGGTCAGTTATTTATAAGGTGTAGCAACCGTGGGGTAAGCCTGAACTGAGTCATGTGCAGGGAGTGGAGCACTTTGAAGTCAGAGATGGGTTTTAAGCAAATCGGTTTGTTTCTTGTTGCTGCTTTCTAAATTTTGAGGAAGAGGAAGGGATGCTCATGGAGAGAAGACAGGAGGAGAAAGAGAGGTGATGGAGAGAAGACGGGAGGAGGAGGAAGAAAGAGAGGTGATGGAGAGAAGACGGGAGGAGGAGAAAAGAGAGGTGATGGAGAGAAGACAGGAGGAGGAGGAAAGAGAGGTGATGGAGAGAAGACAGGAGGGGGAGGAAAGAGAAGTGATGGAGAGAAGACGGGAACGGGAGGAAAGAGAGGTGATGGAGAGAAGACGGGAAGGGGAGGAAAGAGAGGTGATGGAGAGAAGACGGGAAGGGGAGGAAAGAGAGGTGATGGAGAGAAGACGGGAAGGGGAGGAAAGAGAGGTGATGGAGAGAAGACAGGAGGGGGAGGAAAGAGAAGTGATGGAGAGAAGACGGGAAGGGGAGGAAAGAGAGGTGATGGAGAGAAGACGGGAGGAGGAGAAAAGAGAGGTGATGGAGAGAAGACAGGAGGAGGAGGAAAGAGAGGTGATGGAGAGAAGACAGGAGGGGGAGGAAAGAGAAGTGATGGAGAGAAGACGGGAAGGGGAGGAAAGAGAGGTGATGGAGAGAAGACGGGAAGGGGAGGAAAGAGAAGTGATGGAGAGAAGACGGGAAGGGGAGGAAAGAGAGGTGATGGAGAGAAGACGGGAAGGGGAGGAAAGAGAGGTGATGGAGAGAAGACAGGAGGAGGAGGAAAGAGAGGTGATGGAGAGAAGACGGGAAGGGGAGGAAAGAGAGGTGATGGAGAGAAGACGGGAGGAAGAGGAAAGAGAGGTGATGGAGAGAAGACAGGAGGGGGAGGAAAGAGAAGTGATGGAGAGAAGACAGGAGGGGGAGGTAAGAGAGGTGATGGAGAGAAGACGGGAGGAAGAGGTAAGAGAGGTGATGGAGAGAAGATGGGAAGGGGAGGAAAGAGAGGTGATGGAGAGAAGACGGGAAGGGGAGGAAAGAGAGGTGATGGAGAGAAGATGGGAAGGGGAGGAAAGAGAGGTGATGGAGAGAAGACGGGAGGAAGAGGTAAGAGAGGTGATGGAGAGAAGACGGGAGGAAGAGGAAAGAGAGGTGAGAGGGCAGCCAGACTTTGTCAAATATCAGCATGTCATGTGTTCTCTAGTTGACGCCTTAAGCCACCTTGTAAAGTAGCTATCCTCATGTTTATTCTATGGAGAGAGTAAATATGAATCAGAAAGCTTAAGAAAATTGCCCGCGGTCACTTAGCAAAGTCAGAAAGGAGCAGCGACTGGAGTCCAGGATATTGGAATCCAAACCTGAAGACTTTTTCCTGCATTATTCTCGTCTCATCTAGCTAAGCTGTGATGATTCTGCATCTGCCTGCGTCCTGTGCTGTGGGATGGGCTTGATGATGCAACGATGAAGACACTCTTCTCAATTCCCTTAGCGCAAGGTGTTCTGGGCTGGTAGCCGACTCTGACATTAAAACAGTTTCCACTCAGAGCTCCTTCTGCCTTGGTGTGTGTGTGTGTGTGTGTGTGTGTGTGTGTGTGTGTGTGTAGAGGGACTGTGAAGATTTTCAGGTAGGCTTTATCAGTGCCACCTGGGGATGAGGGTGACTGTGAGGACTTGTGGATGGAGGACGGACACATGCAGATTTCTGAGGGCAGGAGACATTAGTGTGCAAGCCATTCTGATTGGAACAGGAGAGGGCAGGATGGGTGTGGCTAGAGAAAGAGGAGGGGCACAGTCACAGTGGATGTTGGGTACCAGTGCAGCCGTTTCAACTTCATGATAGCAGAGCCAAGGAAAGTCCTTCCTAGGGAAGCAACCTGATGACATCTGTGTTCTAGGCTCCTTGGTAGCTTATGGCGATAGGGGAGGACCTGGGAGTGAACCTGAGAGTCTAAGGGAAGTAGGAATGGACGTTCACAGTGGTCCCCGTACTGAGACAAGGGGACACAGTGTTTGTAAGTCACATGGGCGCATGTTCAAAGAAGAAGGGCATTTCAGGTGGGATTGAGGCACTCTAAATCCCTGTCGTGTTCACATCCATCTTGGGGGGGGGGCTCTGTGGAGTCAGAGTGGACAAAGAAGATGACGTCAGAAAGCAGAAAGTGAGAAGACCGTGGTCATGGATGGAAATGTCAGAGTTGAACAGTTTGGCTGGCGGGACTGCTCCCCAAGAAAACAGAGGCCACTATGGCCCAGGAAATGGATTGCAGAGGCAGGGGAATTACAGCTTACTGGCTGTGAGGCGAAGGGACTGAGAAACCGGAATGTAGGCAGTGCTGTTTATGTGGATATGGAATTGGTTTCCATGGCAACAGCACCTGAGGGAGACAGGAAGACCCAGCTGGGTGGTAAGGGACTCAGTGCATGGAGAGGCGGGGGCTTACCCAAGTGGGATGGTAGTGAGAAGCGGCAGTAGGGAAGAGGAGCAGCATGACAGCCTTATCCTAGAAGAAGGTCAATACTACTGTTAAGTTTTCTCGGGCTGACAAACCTCTCCGCCGATGCAACAATAATCCAAATAAGACCAAATCAGATCAAATTAGAAGAAGCCTGGGTTTAATAGGTGCCAGTGCTCCCAGGTAGGGAAACATGGAAAGGGGAGAGAAGAACCGGGAAGACCATGTGTTCCTTCTCCGGGGGGGGGGGGGGGCAGTTTAAATGGCCTATGAGAGTGGTCTTAACCCTCCCTGTGGAGGGGTCACCATTTGGCTTGCTTTCTTGGAGGTGGTGTCTGGACTGAGGCAACTCCCAGGGGAGGGGGCATGAAATGGAGAGGGGCTGAGGTGCTGCTTCTGACCAAACATTCAAAACTCTTTGGATAAAGGGTGCCAGGGAGCTGAGGTGAAGCCCCTCAACCAAACAACTACCACTAGCATCCATGTGAAGGAATGAACCGTTTCCATTAAAAGAGGTCTAAAGCGTTGGTGTCCTTAGGACAGAACAGCATTTTAAAAGTCAGGGAAGTGCAGAGAGCATCAAGGAAAGATAAGATCCTGTGGGGGCTCGCAAGACAGCTCAGTGGGTAGAGACACTCACCTCTCAGCCGGATAAGATGAGGTCAGGGCCTGGATGCCACATTGAGGGAGGAGGAAACTGTTTTGTTTTGTTTTGTTTTTTTTTTTTGGTTTTTTTTTTGGTTTTTCGAGACAGGGTTTCTCTGTAGTTTTTGGAGCCTGTCCTGGAGCTAGCTCTTATAGACCAGGCTAGCCTCGAACTCACAGAGATCTGCCTGCCTCTGCCTCCCGAGTGCCAGGATTAAAGGCGTGTGCCACCACTGCCTGGCGGGGAGGAGGAAACTGACTCCCACATGTCAACATCCTGACCATGTGACACATATGTGACCACTGGTAAGCTACTCCACTCCCTTACACAATAAACAATGGTAATAATGAAAAAGGAGATGATCCTGGTGTGTCTTATAGCACAGACAGGTTTGCTTCTGTGACCTTTCCGACGATGGCGCCCTTAATACACAGTGCAAGTTACTATAGCTTCCTAATAAAATTTAGTTTCCTGTGATGTTGTTATAGCTTTCTAATAAAATTTAGTTTCCTGTGATGTTATTATAGCTTTCTAATAAGACTTAGTTTCCTGTGTTTCAAGCTTAGCTTTATTATTCTTCCTGTGTCCCCTTCCACTATTATTATTATGATTATAATTATTTTAACTATTTTCACTTAGTAAAATGATTCCTCTGTTAATCCGATGAGAACTTGCAGTAAGTGTATACTTTAATTGGGGAATAATTGACACCTTTACCCTCTGTTGTAGGCCAAGCTCCCCGGGAAAGCAGACTCAGAGGGAGATTTGCATAAATAGGTTTATTAGGGAGAGCCCCTGGGATTTCCAGCCGTGAGCACCAGGGAGGGAGACAGAGAAGAGTGTGCTGCTAAACACAGTGGAGTTCATAAGGGCACAGAGCTGCCAAGGATTCCCACAGCTGCTCCAAACTGAGGCCAAAGGATTGGGTATACCAGGTACTTTCTCATCATGTGACCAAATGCCCGACAGCAGCAATTTAAGGGAGGATAGGTTTATTTTGTTTCCTGGTCCTGAGGTACAGTTGACCACGGTGGGGAAGACATGATGGTAGAAATCCATGGCAACAGGAGCTTGCAGCCTGGTTTGGTCACAGGCTGACAGATCCAGATCAACGTAAAGAAGCAGAAACCAAAGCTAAATTATAACCCCCAAAGGCCTGCCCCTGGTGACCTGTATCTGCCAGCTAAGCCAGAATCCATAACAGGGTTACTACCCGGGGAACCAAAGACTCCAACACACAAGCCCAGGGAGGACATTGCCCATTGAAACCATGACACCCGCGCTTTGTAGGCCATTTTCCCTACCACTTATCAGTCACTAGGAACAAAGTTCTGGAGGGGGAGCTGTTAATCTTAGGGGGCTGGTTTTCTCCAATGGAGGGAGATTACTGGAGAAGAGGTTCCCTGAAATCCCCTGGCAATCAAAAGTCTTAGCAGCTACAGCTATGGTGGCCATTATCTCAGAATGGGAACTCACTTTGATTCACTGTGTGTGGGTGTACGACATTCATTCAGATATTTCTTATGGTCATATATTCTAATATTTATGTGTGTGTGTGTGTGTGTGTGTGTGTGTGTGTGTGTACACCACAGGTAAGAGTGGAGGTCGGAGAATGACTGGTGGGAATCTCAATTCTCTCCTTCCACTATGTGGGTCCTGAGGATTAAGCTCAGGTTGTCACCTTAACCCATTAAGACATCTTGCTGGCTCAATATATTTTGTCCTCTCGTTCATTTGGGTTTATTTCCCACAATATTGTCAAAGATTTGAACTGTTGCAAAGATACTGTTTCATACAATGCCTAACGTATTATTAATTTTATATAGATTATATTATATTTTTGTAGGTATGGCAAACAAGACATTTTCCCATTGTATTTTCTAGTGGGCTATTCCTAGTATAAAAATATATGTGATGGTTCGGTGTTAAGAGCGCTTGCTCCTCTCACAGAAGATCTAGGTTAGGTTCCCAGCACCCACATGGTAGATCACAACCATTGTGACTCTAGTCCCAGGGAATCTAGTGCCCTCTTCTGGCCTTCTTGGGCATTGTATACACATGGTGCACATACAAACCCACAGGCAGAACACTCATACTCATAAAAAATTTAAACAAATCTTTGAAAAAAATACGGTCACTAAAATTATTTGGATATTTTGTTATATTCTTCAGTTCTATATAATTGATTTAATAAGCTATATAGTTTTAAAGTATACAGTTAGATGAGTTTGTTATTTTGTTTTTGTTTCTTTTGTTTTGAGACAGGGTCTTACTATGTAGCCCTGTGCTATGGGATAGTCCTGTATGCTGTGAATATTTAATATTCTCATTGGTTAAAAATAAAACTGTTTGGCGTATAGCAAGGTAGGATAAAGCTAGGCAGTACAATCAAACTGAGGACTGGGATGAAAAAGGGCAGAACTGGGGAAGACGGCCAGCAAGTCACCCAAGAAGCAAGATGCCAGAGGACCTGTAAATCCATGGACCATGTGGCAATACAATGATTAATAGAAATGGGTTAATTTAAATGCAAGAGCTAGTTAGTAATAAGCCTGAGCTATCCACTGAACATTCTGTAATTAATATAAGCATTTGTGTGTTTATTTGGGACTGGGTCAGGACAGAAAAACTCTGCCTCCATTTCCTGGCTGCCCTAGAATTCACTCTTTAGACCACCTGGCCTCAAACAGAGGTCCACCTGTTGTAGCTCCCGCGTGCAGTGATTAAGGGCCTGTGCCACCACACCTGGCTTCAGTTAGATGAGTTTTGATGCACACATTTGTAAACACACTGCCACAATTAAGTTAATAAATATTTCCACTCTTTGATATCCTTCCTTTTTCCCTGCACCAGCCCCTGACCTGGGGCAGACATTCTTCTGCTTCTGAGAGCACTCTGAATTTCTGAGGATTTTAAAAACTAATAGAGCCCTACAGTAGCTACTGTGTTTTTGTTTTTCTGTCTGCTCTCTTTGTGTTATTATTTTGAGTCATCTGTTTTGGGAGAGGGAGGACTCATGTGCCATAGTCCCTATATGGAGGTCAGAGAATATCCTCAGGTGACAGTCTTCCTCTTCTGCCTTGTTTAAGATAGGGTCTCTGGTGTTTGCTGTTGTGTGTCCCAGGCCAGCTGGCTGATGAGCTTTTGGGGAGTCTCTTGTCTTCACTTCCCATCTCTCAGTGGGAGCCCTGGGATTACAGAGAAGTGCACAGCTTGGCTGACTTTTGGGGGTGGGTTCTGGTGTGTTGAACTCAGGTCCTCAAGCACTTTTGCCCACTGAGCTATCCGCCCCCACCCCCAACCTTCTGTGTCCTACACCAGTAGCTCACTCCTTTTATCACTGTGTGGTATCGTATGGATAGTATATTATGTCCATTTACCGCTTGTGTTTCCATGGACTGACCATTGCCAATAAAGTTTCTATGATATGAGAGCCTAAGTTACATTTTAAGTTTTAATCCCTATGCCTATGAAATCCCTGAAGCGAAAAGACATCTGATCTGCAAGCCCCTTGCCCAAGGACAGACAGCTCCTGAAATGCTGGAGGCTGTTGTTTATGGGAGATAACAAGTCACAGGTTTTCACTCCCGGAAACAAGTTTATTTAACCCACCTGTACCTGGTAGGCTTGATCACGCCTAAGCAGGAGGTGTGGAAATACGTCTGGATGGACCCTGGCCTTGTACCTGACTGGATTGTAGGAGGGAGTTACACAGGCAGGAATTACATCAGGATGGGCCCCTGATTGGACCTCATGGAAAATGGGGTGAGTTGTGGTTTGCGCCTTCTTAAGCCTCTGCAAAACTTGATTGGGGCCAGTTTTCTGAAAAACCAGAGATGGGCCTGGCTAAACGCCATCTACCTGGCCAGTATTTAATTTAAACTCGCTTCAAATTGTGGTAATGGTCTTATTCTCAGCTGGTAGGGTTAAGGATGAACTCTCTTCAGATCTTGTGTGGGCATATGATCCTCTTCCTCTTGGATAACTATCTGCCAGTGGGAATGTCTGGGTCATATGGGAGCTAAGGATTTAGCTTTTTAGCAAACTGCCCAACTGTTCAAAAATCCTTGTCTAATTTTACATTCCCACCAGCAGTAAGAATCCGAAGTCTTCTATATCCTTTGCCAATACTCAATGTGGTCAAGACTTTTTTAGACATGCTAACGAGTATACCCTAGTATTCCATTATAGTTTTAATTTGCATTTCCTTAATGAGAAATGATATCGAACAGTTTCTCGGGGCCTAATTGCATATATTCTATGACATGACTGTGATGATTAATCTTAATTGTCAATTTGACTGGATTTAGAGTCAGCTAGAGTCACTTTTCTTGGCACGCCTGTAAGGGTGGGTCCAGAGACTTAATGGCCGGGACAGACCCACCCTGACTGTGTGCGGCACCAGCCCGTGGGCTGGGTGCAGACTGAGTAAAGAGACAGACGAACGTGACTGTATTCCTCTCTGTTTGCTTAATGACAACGAGTGCTATGTTGGAAGAAATATCAAATATGAGTCTTTTTCATCAAATACTATAAAACTTATGTTTAGGAGGACAAGGGATTAAGATATTTTTTAATCTCTCCCACTTTATGAGATTTTCACTCAAATATTTGGGTCCTCTTCACCCAGTAAAACCTTTGCTTATACGAAGTTCCCTGCTCTATTCTAGGAATCTGATGACCTGGAGCAGTGACCCTTTGCTCTTTGGAGCTGTGATCCCCTTTCCTTTCCATCCTCACTTTCTGTTTGTCCAGTCCTTTTCAGACTAGCCAGGTGACTAAGATTGTGAGGTTGGACCCTAGCAAAAAGGAGGAAAGACAGCTAACCCTTGAGTTAGAATAAAGAATGAAAAGCCCTTCCTGCCTCCGTGGGTTCACTCTGTGGGAAGCATCCTTTTGATCAAGACTGAAGTCCGCTTTGTCCATACCCTTCAGTTGGTGTGGTGGTCTCCTTCATTGCGACTCCAAATGTCTGTCTAACAATGTGACCAGTCACCTCATGCTCCTGATGTCACAGCCTGAGTCACTATTGTTGTAAAGCCTTCTCCATCAGATAGACTGTACCCTCACACTGTGAGCCAAAAAGGAACCCAACAACTTTGGTTATTTCTGAATATTTTTAGTGTTGAACTGAGTTTGTTAGGTCTACAAATAAATCATATAGAAGCAGTACTTATCCTCTTGCAGAGTAAGGAAGGCTGTTTCTTTTTTTTTTCCGACTCCTTTTTCTGACTTCATTAATGAGAACGTCAAATAATGAAATATCCTGGTTTTAGCAGATGGTTTGATCCTCAAAGAGGATGTTGGCATTAGCATACTTAATCCTTTAAACATACTTGTATGCCACCCTAAGTTTCGGAGTTCTTTAGTTAAGATGTTTACCTTTAAAGTAATTACATGCCTTTTTTCACAAATTGCTTATGGATTATGAATTTTTTTTCTTACTAGCAATGAATTTTGGCTCCACCCCCCTTTTTTTTAAATACATGTGGAATGCTTCCAGGAAGTCAGACTACAGCTTTCAGGAGCTGGTTCTTTTCTTTAGCATGTAGGTTCTGGGGATGGAACTCATATCACTGGACTTTTATGGGAAGTGCTTTTACTCACAGAGACATCTAGTAGCTCTCTCTCTCTCACTCCCTCTCTCTCTCTCTCTCTCTCTGTGTGTGTGTGTGTGTGTGTGTGTGTGTGTGTGTGTGTGTTGGGATAATCCTCGTTATATACTGTGAAGATGTGTCTCTGCCAAGACACCTTTGGATTGGTTTAATAAAGAGCTGAATGCCCAATAGCTAGTCAGGAGAGGATAGGCAGGACTTCTGGGAAGAAGAAAGGCGGGATTCACCAGAGAGACATGGAGGAAGACAGATGTATAGTATGGAGAAATAATGAACCATGTGGCAGAACATAGATTAATATAAATTGGTTAATTTAGGTCTTCAGAGCTAGTTGGGAACGAGCCTAAGCTAAGGCCAAGCTTTCATACTTAATAAGAAGTCTCCATGTCATTATTTGGGAGCTGGTGGGCCAAAGAAAGACCTGCTGTGTGTGTGTGTGTGTGTGTGTGTGTGTGTGTGTGTGTATGTATATTAAAACTTGATGAGTGCACCTTAACTATTGTGCTTCCATAAAACTAATAGATAACACCTCCTTGGTCATGTGATTTTCTGAGAGAAGTTGAAGACAAGTTACCTTCTTCCTTTTAAAGTCCCCTACTCCGCCCCCCACCAATGCTTATGAGATTTTTTTCCCCCTGTAATCTTGATATCTTTAACTTTTATCACTGGTACTTACAGTTTATTTTTTGCCATTCATTTCACTTTTTGCCATGCATTTCACTCAGTTTTGGGGGGAGCCCCTCTGAAATGTTGGTACTTTATTATCACAGACAGCGTGAAGGGTCTGTGTATGGCAGTAACAACCCTATGAGGTCATCACCCTCCGTTAGCAGGTGAGGGATCTAGAGGAAGTAAATGATAAAGTGGGATTTGAACATGGTCCACTCCATTGTAGGGTTTGAGCTGTTGGCTACTATCCCATGCAGTTCCTTAGTGGAAAAAAGCCAACAGGCCTCACTAGCTATGTGACATTTAGGATTCTGCTTTTGTCTCCTTGTTTCCAGCTTGGCCTTCAGATCGGAGGCAAGGCAACTGCCTACACAGTGCCTTTCTCCTGTCCCGTCTTTTTATCTCCTTGCTTCCATCTTGCCACCTATTTTTTTTTAAAAAATTATTTATTATGTATACAGTGGTCTGTCTGCATGTATGTCTGCACACAAGAAGAAAGTACCAGATCTCATAGATGGTTGTGAGCCACCATGTGGGTGCTGGGAATTGAACTCAGGACCTCTGGAAAAACAGTCAGTGCTCTTAACCTCTGAGCCATCTCTCCAGACCCTGTGCTACCTATTTCTTTTGTGTTATTACAGAGCCTAGCAAAGCTATTCTTTATATTTGGTTTATGTTTTTGCAGTTTTCTATTGGCTTTTCAAAAATAGGAATTCCAAGTTGATTTTTATAATTGGATTTCAGTTTTTTCTTTTATTTTCTTTCAGATATTTATTTTATTATTTATTTTTCATGTGCAGTGCTTATGTATATGTGTAGTGTATGCGCAGGTGCCTGCAGAGGCCAGAAGAGGACACGGAGTCCCCCTGGGACTGGAATTATGAGCAGTTGTGAGCTGCCTGACCTGGGTGCTGGGAACTAAACTCCAGTCCTCTGAAAGAGCAACAAGCACTCTTAGCCATGGAGCTGTCTCTCCAGCCCCTTCTCTGTTTCCTTTACTAGTTCTCTGCCTTCTGGTCAGATCTATGGGCATTTTTATTCCTCATTTTTATCCAAGCCCTGTCTGTGGCTTTCCCTGCTTTGAAGCATTTCCTTCTGCTTGTGTTGTAACTGATGTTCAGGATGCTGCTCAGCCACATTTGCTTCCTAAGTATCCTGCTTCCTGACATCTGTATCTCAGGATGTGCTCAGAGATGTTTTCATCCTCTTAATGGCTCCCGATAGGAGATCTGCCCAGCCATTCTGTGTTTCCCATCAGAAGCAGCAGTGGGCATTATTAGAACATTTCTCAAACTTTAAGGAGGAGGATAGCAAAAGAAATTGTGGTTTTATTAAAGCACTTTTCCTAAGAGAAAGGTGAACAAGAGTGAGTAGGAGAGAGGCAAGTTTCTTTTTATGCCTTTTATTTGGCTGCAAGGTCCCCTCTCTGATCAGCCTCTGTCCTTGCTGTTGCACCTGTCTGGCATATTAAGCCCACATCCCTGACACCCTATGCCTGTGCATCTTGTCTTGATTGTTGCCTGGAGCTTGGGTGTGGGGACTGGCAAGGGGAGGGAATGTGGAATTTGGCACAGGGCTTCTCACTGAGACTGTCTATCCCCACCCTCCGTGGAGTTTCGGAACTAAGGAAGAGGAGGCTGTCAACAATAATAAAAACTTGCAGAGCTTGTTTCTCTCCCATCTTGGAAGGAAGGACAACATGAGACACTGGCATGGGGAACAAAGACAATAGCAGGCCCATTGCTAGAAGTCCAGGAAGCAGGGGGTTCTTCTGGGCTCCCATTTCACGCTGTTTGTTACCTAGGGAATCAGGGTTTAGCTTCTACAGTTAGGTGTAGAGTTGGCCCAAATCCCACAGCATCTCAAACTCTTCAGTGGTGGCTCAAACTCTTCACTATGGATCACACAGGTCACAAATGGGCCACCAGCTCCATGGTCTTTCCTCCACCAGCATATAGCTATTAGCAGGAGGACACCATGACTTCAAAGACCAGGACTCTGAACTCAGTAACAGGTGGTATGTTATATGGCGGCCCCACCCTGGAATACCTTTTATGATGTGTCACCCTTCCTGTCCCAGTGGGATCCAATTGGCGGTTGGAGGCTGTTGGGCTATTATGTAGAACTCAGAGAGGTTGTAAAAGCATGCTTCCTACACTTCCCAACCCCCAGCAACTTGTTTCCTTCTGGCCCTGGTCTTGACTGGAGACTTGGTAGGGGAGTATGCAGACTTTCCCACCCTTAGCCTAGAATAGAACCAATCACTCTCTCTCTCTCCTGCCCCCTCTCCTCTTTCTCTCCCATATGTCTCTCTATTCTACATAACTCTTCCATTCTTGCCTGACCAGGGGTAGTTCTGAGGGTGAAGATAGAGGCACCGGGGCTTCAGTCCAGGTGTCGGATTCTTCACCTGAAATATTGGCAGATGCAGTCTGGGTAGCAACACCAGCTGAGGACATTACTGCACTGTTCCTGGTCCTCTCTCCATCCTTCTCCACTCTACTGTGTGTCCCAACAGGCTGACTCTCATAGGGTCTGCCTTGTTGGCATGCTGGAGCCTGCACTTGTTCATTAGGTGACCCTCTCTCTCTTTAACCTTGTGTCTGGTGACCACCCTAAGAACATTTGCACAATAGAAATTCACAAATGCTAAATAAGTCCCCCCCCCCACCCTCCCCCATTGTCAGAGATTATGGTTAAATATTTATTAATTAGATTCCCTGACCGGTTCTGCTTGGGCTTGGCCATGGGGAGGTATATATGGGGATTAAAGAGTGCTTAGAGAATGTGATCAAAGTGTTCACTTTCCTTTGGCCTCCAGGTCACATTCCTGCAGATGGGCTTCATGGTCTCCAAAGGTTTCCACAGCAGCTAGGCACCCTTTCTGTCATCCTGTTCTCCCGGATCGTCATGTGTCCTCTCCCTTTCCTCCTTTGGGTCTACGTGGGGTAAGGACCTGATTATACTCCTCTTCTGTGGGTGTGTTAGACCCTACCTATGCTAGTACTCCTTGACTTACAATCCAGTAACCCTCTTCCTTCAGTGGGGACTGTGTACTTCCTTCTGTGGCCGATCATCTGGTTGGGATCTCCTGCCATCAGGCATCTCTTTATGGCCTTGTTTGTTTTCTTTTGTCTTTCTTGTTTAATGCAATCTTATCTAAAAGCTTTGCACACACATTAGATAACAGGGAAGGCTCCTGACTTAAACTGTAGGAGGTAAAGTGTTGACTGCCCACCAGCCTCCTCATTTTCCATAGCTGCCAGAGATGCACTTCCACACAACCCTTGAGGATGCAAGCAGTATGGTCTAAACACTGCGTTCTTACAATATAAAGACAACGGCTTGTGTTTTAAGCATCAAAGTAAAGGCATTTCTTTTCATGTATTTACTTAAGTGTCTGTTGCGTGTGGTGTGTGTGTGCATGTGTGTGTATGGTGTGCGTGTGTGGTGGTGTGTGTGTGTGTGCATGTGTGGTGTGGTGTGTGTGATGTGTGCATATGTGGTGTGGTGTGTGCATGTGTGGTGTGTGTGTGTGTGTATGTATGTGTGTGTGGTGTGTTGTTATAGTTTAAGTAAAAATGGCACTGTTCCCCACATGGCTGCAGTGGGCAGCAGGTCCTGAGACCGCATCAGGCCATGAAGGCAGCTGGTTCCAGATAGGCAACCCCTGACTATGGCGCTGATCCCGGAGTAGCCCAAGGGTCATGAGGGGCAGCGAATCCCACGAGAGACAGACAGCTAGGCACGCCATGCAGAGTAAGTGGGTATTTATTTAGTGGGTTATGGAGGGGAAAGGGAGAGGGGGAGAAGGGAGAAGAGCAGAGCAGAGAGAGAGAGAGAGAGAGAGAGAGAGAGAGAGAGAGAGAGAAGAGAAGAGAAGGGAGGGGAGAAGAGAAGAGAGGAGCCATGGCAGCAGCTACCTCTTTGGGAAAGAGACAGAAAGGGAGAAAGCTCAGGCCTGAAGCAGAAGGAAGATCTGCCTGCGTAGGTGGTGGACAGTGGAGGGAGTGTGCAGGACTTGTCTCTTAAAGAAACAGGACAGACCATTACATGTGTAATGTGTGTGTGTGTGTGTGTGTGTGTGTGTGGTATGTCTGCATGGTGTGTGTATATATGGAGACAGTCTAGCCGCTTCTGCCAGGCATCCCCTATCTTTCTTCCCTCACTCTTCTGGAAGAACAGATGGGACACTATGCTTGTCTGGCTTTTATGTGGTTTCTGGGGATCCAAATGCCAGTCCTCATGCTCCTGCAGAAAGTGTTTACCTGTGGATCTATCTCCCCTGTCCCCAAAGACATTTCTGTAGGATGCCACTTATGAAGGGCAATTGATCCTCTGGTTGTAAGAGTTATGCATCTTTACACTCAATAAATAGTGTACTGCAAAATGATTTTATCTTTAGTAGCAATGGAAAATGAGGAGGTTGGTGGGCAGTCAGCTTTTTACCTCTTACAACTTGTCAGGAGCCTTTTTCATAAAAAAAAAAACCTAATGTATATGTTAAGCTTCTAGATAAGAAGCTTATCTAAAAAACAACAAAATAAAATAAGCTGGTGTGGGAGGTCCTTCTGTCTATGTTTTGCTTTTATTGGTTAATGAATAAAGAAACTATTTGACCTATAGCATGGGAGGAAGAAGGCAGAGTTAGAGAGAAGCCATTGTACCATCAGATGGACACTACCGGAACTTTAGCCAGTAAGCCACAGCCATGTGGCGATACACAGATTAATAGAAATGGGTTAAATTAATATGTAAGAGTTAGTCAATAAGAAGGTAGAGCTAATGGGCTAAGCAGTGATTTAATTAATACAGCTTCTGTGTGATTATTTCGGGTCTAAGCTAGCAGGGCAGCTGGGAACCAACAAGTGGTCTTCTCCAACAATAAGCAAGCCATAAAGAGACACAGGACAGACATGTTCAGATATTTTCTTTGTTATAATTTCCTAAGTGATCGAGTATAACAGCTATTTCCATACAACATTTACATTGTATTAAATTTTTTAGTGATTTAGACATGATTTATTAACAAATGTGCAGGAGGGTGTGTAGGCGATAGCTTTTCTTCCTTCCTTCCTTCCTTCCTTCCTTCCTTTCTTTCTTTCTTTCCTTTTTAACAAAGGCTAGGGCATCTAGAACTGGAGAGATGGCTCATCACTTATGAGTACTTCCTGTAGAGGTCTAAGTTCGATTCCCAGACCCCTGTTAGTGGCTCACAACCAACGTGTAACTTGAGATCTAAGGGATCCAGTGTCCCCTTCGGAGCCCACAGCCACCTACACTACATATAGCACACATACAGAGATGTACAAACACAGAAATTAAAAAAATTTAAATTAAATTTAAAATAGGGGAGAAGAACTTGAATATCTATAGTTTGGTATCTTTGGGGATCATGGAACCAATGGAACCTGTGGACATCAAGGAGCAACTGTGCACCAGGCCCTGTTTTAACTGCTTCTTATGGGTTAATTCAAACGTCCTTGGGGGAGCAAACCCCTGTGTCACTTTAGCAAAATATTGACCTCTCTCCCAAATGAGGCTTTTAAATATACAAACAATAACAGGATTACAAAAGAAAGCCACAAACAAAAAGGTGGTTAAAGCACGAATCCATTAGTCATATGTTTACTTTGTTATCAGCATGCTAAATTACTGGACATCACAGCCAGTCTAATGCATGCTATATTTAAAGTAATGATGGTGTGTGTACAGTTTAGGACATCTGCAGCAACTGTAAGCGTTTCAGAATCGTCACCACAGGACGGCCGAAATGATGGGACTTCATCTACTTCTGTTTCTGCTGGATCTGAGAGAGTGGAAAGCAAGAGGCCATTTCTTTTTTTTTTTTAACATTTCACATTTTATTTTAATATATACATACATAATTTATATAAAATTAGAATTTATGTTTCTCAGTGTGATATTTTCCTATATATACAACATGTATTTGTTTATATTAGTGCTTCTGTGTTCTTTCTTTCAGTTTCCTGTTGGTAACCTTATTTTCACCCAATATTCCCTCTTATATTTATATCTTATGATATACAGTTTTCTAGATTATTTTATTTTATAGAATCTATCAATGAAAGAAAACAAATTCATCTCTCAGAGGATTTTAATTTATTCAATCTAATGATTCTAAAAATGATGAATTTATAAAAGAAATAAAATATACAGAAATATATATATGTATTTTTCTGTATGCATACATAATCAAGGAGAAAAATAGAATTATATATTTTACTGCAAGAGGCCATTTCTGTCATTTAAGTTCACATACTTCATTTTTGTTGGTCGTTGCTTGTCCCAAACTCATTTTTGCTTTCCTCATGGGCATGCCCCTCATATGCAGACATCAACCACAGAACAGACAAGAACGAGCCTGGCAGGCGGGAAAAAGAGAAGGGCTGTGCTGGCTGGTTTTATGTCAACTTGATACAAGCTAGAGTCATCTGAGAGGAGGGAACCTCAGTTAAGAAAATGCCTCCAGAGGGTGGTCCCTGGACTTCCCACTGGGCAGGGAATCCTGATAGCTCTAAGGGCTGACAAGGGAAGGGAACTTGATTGGGGGAGGGGGAGGGAAATGGGAGGCGGTGGCGGGAAAGAGACAGAAATCTTTAATAAATAAATAAACAGAAAAAAAAATGAGGGGGCTGGAGAGATGGCCCAGAGGTTAAAAGCACTGGTTGCTCGTAGTAGGGGGCCTGCTTGTTTGTTTCCCAGCCGCCCAGACTCCCGAAATAATCATACAGAAACTGTATTAATTAAATCACTGCTTGGCCTATTAAAAAAAAAAAGAAAAAATGATAACAAATGTTTGCAAGGTTGCAAGATTTAAGATTAATATACAAATGTTATTAGCTTTCCTATAAATCAATAATACAAATGGAATTTGGAATTAAAGATATATTAACATTTATACTATAACTCCAAAAGGAAATATTTATGTATGAGCATAACAAAATACGCATAAGACCTATATGAGGAAAACTATCAAACTCTCATGAAAAATAAAAACCCTAAGTAAAAAAAAAAAAAAAGAAAAGAAAAGAAAATGCCTCCATAATACTGGACTATGGGCAAGCCTGTAAGGCATTCTTAAAATTAATAGTTGATATGGGAGGATCCAGCCCATTGTGGGTGGTGCCATCCCTGGGCTGTCCTGAGCTCCATAAGGCTGAGCAAGCCATGAGGAGCAAGCCAGTAAGCAGCACCCCTCCATGGCCTCTGGATCAGCTCCTGCCTCCAGGTTCCTGCCCTGATTTCCTTCAGTGGTAAACAGTGATGTGGAAGCTTAGGTCAAATGAATCCTTTCCTCTCCAAGTGGGTTTTGGTTGCGCTCTTTCCTCACAGCAATAGGACCCCTAATTAGGACAAGAATGATTTGCTTTCCTTATAGGCGTCATGCACACAGCAATAGTCCATCCACCTGCCATTGAATGGTGGCTGTTCCCATATTCCCAGACCTAGCCTCACGCTATCTCCTCTGACCGCTGGGTGCTGTCCTCTTGGCTACCACAAAAGGCATCAAAAGTTTGGTGACTTAAAATAGCAGAAGTGCGGGACTAGGGTGATGGCTTAGTGGATAAAGTGACTGCCTCATGGTCTCACCACCTGTGGGAGGCAGAGGCAAGGACTCTCCAGGGGAAATTAGCCAGACTAGTTGAGGCAGTGTGCTCTGGGTTCTCATGCAGCTCTAGCATACGGACCTGGGTTCTGTTCCCGGCACACAAATGGCAAATTCATAACCTTTAATTCCAGTTCCTGGGACTCTGATGCCCTCTACTGGCCTATGCAGGCACTGCATGCCTGTGGTCTGCATTCATGCAGGCAAAACACTCAAACACATGAAATATAAATACACGTATTTTTATTTATTTATTTTGGTTTTTTGAGACAGGGTTTCCCAGTGTAACAGTTCTAGCTGTCCTGGAACTAGCTCTTGTAGGCCATGGATTCACCTGCCTTTGCCTCCAGAGTGCTGGGATTAAAGGTGTGCGCCACCACAGCCTGGCCTAAATACACGTATCTTAGAAAGAAATCTACTTATCTTCTTTTTTTAAGGGAACACAATTCAATTATAAACCCCCTCTTGCAAGGCCTAGTTTCCAGCCCTTTGGAAGCCTCCAAGCTTCTACTCTTCCCCCTCAGTCCCCAGTCCAAAGTTCTCTACTCTCCTGCCATGGGTTAGAAGCTGCCCTTGTAGATATGGTTTTGGCAGGTACTTCGTGTTTGCCTTTGGTCTCTTGGTTCTTCAAGCCTGCTAATCATTTCTCCGTCTGGAGATGTGATTGGTGCCTCAGAAACGGAGAAAGAGGCCACCGCCAGCAGTAGTGTTCATCGCTGACTGTGGACACGATGTGACCAGCTGCCTTACGCTCCTGCTGCCTGTGCCTTCCCCGCAATGCTTGATCTCCCCTTAAACTGTGCACCAAAGTAAGCCCTTCCTCCCTTAGCTTGCCTTGGTCAGGGTGGTTCTGTTGCATTCCAGGCACGTGACTTGGATCTCTTATTTCCTTATCTGTAGAATAGGAATGACAGGGCAACTGCTTGGGCACGTGTGGTCTAGATCCAGTGAGATGCTGTGAAAATGTGTGTGTGTGTGTGTATTAGTGGTGGTGGTGGGGGGAGCAGTTGCCCCGATAATTCGTGCCATTGCTCCTGAGAATTCTGCACCATTGCCTAAGTTACAGTACAGACTGGGCTCAGGTTCCAAGGGCTGGGAACACTCGGCCCTTGCCGACCAGAAATCTAATACTTAGCACGAAGATGATTGACAGCTGCTGGAATGTAGGGTCCTGGAAATGCTAATAGTGGAGGAGGTAGCAGGGAAACGGTTGAAAGTTTCATCAAAAAGACACTGACATCAGGTGGAATTTCGCCCTCACCTCCAAAGAGGTAGAAGCAGTGGCAATAGGAGAGGAACGTTCTTTCAGTACTGTTTTTGTTCCTGTGATATGAGCGCAGAGTCTCAGAATTAGATTAAAAAAAAAAAACAAAAAACAGCTCCACCAGCATGGCAGCCAATCACTCAATGCCAGCTTTAGATCCACAAACTCCGAACCTTCTTCCTGTGGAAGTCACTACCCAAGTCCTTAAAACCTTGAGATGGCGGGTTATAAAAGCGCCAGGCTTCTGTTTGGCGCTTGGATCAGGGAAGGAGGGAGAGGGCAGTGCAGTGATTGGCCAGAAAGTGGGCGGAGCCACTGCGTGATTGATTGTGATCGGCCGCCAGCAGAAGTCCCGGTTGACCGCAGGGAGAGAGGAGGGGCCTGTGGCAGCCCCACTGGGCTCTCTGCCCAGGGACACTTAGAAGATCGCAAGAGATTTTAATTTCTTGGTTAGGAGCTGGTGACACCGCCCTGCCTTATCATAGTGACTTCTGACTGAGCATGCAGCCGTCTGAACCTTCCAACGCCCTACCTGTAATAGGTCGTTAAAGTTAAAGGGGGGGGGGAGGTAAAGAATTAGCTAATTATTCAATAAATGCAGCTCCTGCTAGCAGGTCACAGTCGCAACCCTGCTGTGTCATTTGTGGAGGACTGAGTCAGCCCTGCCCCAAACCTAACCCAGGGGACAGACCGGACCTTGTACGAGGCTCTCTAGCTCCACCGTCTGGCAGGGGAGCGCAATGAGTTTTGCGGACGTGAAAGTGGGAGACTGTTAAGGATCAAAACTGGATGAAAACCTCCCCGTATAGTTCACGCGTCGCTTTCTCCCCACAACTCCCCATTGTCCAGCTGGATCCGTTTACCAGAGATCTGGATTTCTGCTGATTCTTTTTGCCGAACCCTCTGCCCCCGTGCTCCCCCAGGACTTCAGGCACGCCCTTGGCCAGAACCCAGGCGCCTCCTTGGCTCGCTTCACTTCCTGCCTCCTAGACTCTCAAGAGGGGCGGAGCTGCTTTCTGGAAGGCAATTGGAACCTGGGCGGTTTTGCCACAATAAAGGGGAGCCTGTTGGCATTTAGTGGCCCCGCCCGCCATGTTGTGCATCCCGTAGGATAGTCCTGGACCACTAGGGATTGTCTTAGGAGGCATTCAGATGTCCCGCCGGACATTTATGCTGCTGAATGCATTGCGTTAATCCTCAGAACCAGGACGAGCTCTAGTCTATCTTCCAACCAAACATAAACATAAGAGAGTTTTTGCAAGTCCCTCCTTTTCTTTTTTCTTCCCACCATTTTTTTCTCCCTCCCTCTTCCTTTTGTGACAGAATTGCTGTGTAGTCTAGAACTAGGACCAGCTCCATTCCATTTACAAACGAGCTTTATTTATTTATTTATTTATTTATTTATTTATTTATTTTGTAGTGTCCTTCCTTCCTTCCTTCCTTCCTTCCTTCCTTCCTTCCGGCTCTTGCTATAGAGCCCACGATGACCTTGAATTTGTAATCCCCCTGCCTCAGTCTTTCCCCCAAGAACTGGGATTGCATTCACCACCACGGCCAGATGTAGTTTTTACTGGGACAAAAAAAAAAAAAAATCTATGCCATATCCCAGGCACCATTTGAACCATTTCTAAGTGAACAACAGCGGCTTTCATTGCGTTCAGAACATTGTGCAACCGCCACCACGGCCAATTTCCAAACCTTTCCCATGACTCCACACAGAGCCAGTGTACTCAGTAAGTAGCAACTCCCCTCCCACCTGCTCTGGCCAGCCTTTGCTCCGGTCTTCTTTCCGTCTCTCTCTGTGAGCCTGTGTGCTCTAGGGATTTCAGGTGAGTGGAAGCAGACAGCATTTGGCCTTTGTTTCGCTGACAGCTTATGGGAAAGTTGCCATCGCCACATATAGCTCCACTCCTGCTGTATGAGTCATCGTGAGACGCAAACACATCAGCCTGCACTTCTCACTACCTCAAGCAACGTGACTGCCTGCATTTGACACGTCTCTTTTGTCATATGACTGTGTTTCAGCATTCCCGTGTTTCAATGTGCTTTATTTTGTATATTTCACATCCTTTCCTATTCTAAAACTATATGTAAGCCCGGCGGGGGTGGCGCACGCCTTTAATCCCAGCACTTGGGAGGCAAAGGCAGGCAGATCTCTGTGAGTCTGAGACCAGCCTGGTCTACAAGAGCTAGTTCCAGGACAGGCTCCAAAACCACAGAGAAACCCTGTCTCAAAAAACCAAAATAAATAAATAAATAAATAAATAAATAAATAAAACTATATGTAGAGAGCGTATTGATTTAACTTTCGTCAAGGCTCATTACAAAGTCTCTATCACAGAAAGAGACACTGGGTGTGGTGATTCTGAGATTTCTTTCCTATCATCAGTCATGACAGCCAGTACTGGGGATCAGGGGATAAATCCTGCCTTGTCTTTGGAAATCTACATGGCCTATCCACATTCCTCAAGGAGGAAAACTTCAAACCGCTGCCTCTGTTGACGTTTGGTCACTCCTTGTCTGTTGGGGACTGGGAGTCTTTATTTTTGTGTCTTCAGTGTTGGGTACTGATGCTACCAAACTCCTGACTTACAATGGGCAAAGGCATTAAAAACGATTTGAGAGGGAAACCTTTATTTTTTAATATTCATTTTTCTTTTAAAAGAGGTGTGTGTGTGTGTGTGTGTGTGAGAGAGAGAGAGAGAGAGAGAGAGAGAGAGAGAGAGAGAGAGAGAAGTAGGGAGGGGAGAGGGGCAGGGCAGGCCCTGGAACTGGAATCAAAGGCAGTTGTGGTCTTGGGTCTTCTGCAAGAGCAATATGTGTTCTTAACCACTGTGCCTCCTCTCCAGCCTGAGAAACAATCCTTTCTAGGCTCAAAATTAAAGCCACCCACCCAGACAGACAGACAGTGCACGTACACACACACTCATGAGTTGAGATAACTTTTTGCTGTTCATCCCCTGAGCACTCTCTCCTCCTGAGGCCCACAGTCCCATCCTCGCAGTGCTCCAGATGAACCCAGGGCTTTGAAAGTAGTTGGCGGCAAATGCTCTGTGTTGCATTAAATACCTTGAAACTGTGTTTTCAGCATCCACTGAAATAATGGATTCCAGCACAAGGTTCCCAGCATCTCATAAATGGGAACCTGAAACCAGATCCTGTTTATCTTCTTGCTTCGTGTTGAAATGCGTCTGGTTGGGAGTGCTCAGATATTGATTTTTTTTTCTGCAGAAAAAGGCAGGAAGTGTTACATATATTGTTTTCTAACCAGCCAGCTCTTTATTATTAGCACGTCCCTGGTCTCAGAGTCTTCCTTGAGAGTGTGTGATGTCTCATGCCTTTAAATGAGCTCCAATCTGACTGCTGAAATCAAACACACGTCTTGACTTTCCAGCACTGTGAAGGGCTTTCCCACACAACTCTCCAGTTTTTCGCTTCCTGCAGAGTGATAAGTTATGTGAGGTGTTCAACCCTTCACTAGAAACAGGGCTTGGTGTGGAAGGACTTGGCTCGTCTGAAGGGCAATATAAGCTTTTGGAGAATGGTTATGGAAGACAAACCGCATTTTGGATCTGGACTATTTCTGAAAGGCCCTGTGTCGACGGCTTTGTTCTGACCTGTGGCGTTACTGGTGAACCAATTCATAGGTGGGGCCTAATGGAAGGAGTTAGGTCATAAGAGTCATGCCCTCAAAGAGGAAATTGGGAGCTGAGTTCTTCCTGTGTCTTTGTTCCCTAGTTGCCAGGAGATAAACAGTTCCTTGACAAGTGTTCTGATCATGACATTGTGCGCTGCACAGGCCCAAAGCAACGAAACCAAATAACGAAGCGCCAAACCTCTTAGACCATGAAGGGAAGTAAACCTCTTTTTTACTGTGGGTTACCCAGTTTTCCTTCCTTCCTTCCTTCCTTCCTCCCTCCCTCCCTCCCTCCCTCCCTCCCTCCCTCCCTCCCTCCTCCCAGCTGACAGGTGGCTGCTATGAGCCCTTGCTATGGAGCTAAACTGTTAGGCCAAGCTAGGATGTTCAGTTGTGTGGTAATTTAAATAAGACTGCCCGCCCTGGACTAGGCTTATGTGTTTGGATGCTTGGTCTCCAGTTAGTGGGACTGTTTGGGAAGGGTTAGGAGTAGTGGGTCTTTCTCGTCAGACTTTCTTTGCACTGCCAGCCCCCAGACAATGACATGGAGACTTCTTACTAATTATGAAAGCTTGGCCTTAGTTTAGTTAGTCCTACTAGCTCTTATAACTTAAGTTAATCTTTTTCTATTAATCTTGTTCTGCCACGTGGCTCTTTACATCTCCTCCATTCTGTATGTCAGATTCCCTAGGTATCTGACTGGCAGAAATCCACATGCCTAGATTTATCTCTTGAGTTTTTCTCTCTCTGCCCAAAGTCCTGCCTAACCTCTCCTGCCTAGCTATTGGCTATTGGACTTTTTATTAAACCAATCACAGTGACACATCTTCACAGTGCAAACAAATATCCCATAACAATTAGGAGGTGTGGCCTTGTTTGGAAGAAGTCACTGGGGGGCAGGTTTGAGGCCTCATTATTTCCAGTTAGTGTGATCTCTCTCTCTCTCTCTCTCCCTCTCTCTCTCTCTGCCTTGTGGTTTTTGCCTTAGGATCTAAGCTCTCAGCTACTGCAAGCAGCACTCTGTTTGCTTGCCAGCTGTCTTAGTTTCCACCATGATGACCAGATCACAGACTCACCCTCTGAAACCGAAGGCCTCCAGTGAACTTTGTTCCATAAGTTTCCTTGGTCGTGATGCCTCTTTCACAGCGAAAGAAAAGTAACTAAGGCAGAAGATGGCATCAGGAAGTGCTGTGACACATCTGGCTACTTTGAGGAATGTGGAAGACATTAGGACTTTGGACTAGGAGAGTATCGAAGACTATACCATGTAGACCATGGAGGCCCAGATTGAGAGGTTTCAAAGGGGTATGCTGGCAACTGGGATAGAGACCATCGTTGTGATATTTTTGCAAAGAATGTGCTGTTTGTCCCTGTTCTAAGAATTTGCCCAACGCTAATTGAAAAGTAATGGACAAAGTTCTTTGGTGGAGGAGGTTTTGAGACAGCCTGATGTTGACTGTGTCACGTGGTTGGCAATCACTATTGTGCAGGTCTATAATAAAAAAGAGCGAGTAGGACAAAACATATAGGCATCCTCCTGAATATTAACCTTTCATCAGGCGATGAAAGGAGACAGAGACAGAGACCCACATTGGAGCACCAGACAGAAATCTCAAGGTCCAAAGCAGGAGCAGAAGGAGAGAGAGCACGAGCAAGGAACTCAGGACCGCGAGGGGTGCACCCACACACTGAGACAATGGGGATGTTCTATCGGGAACTCACCAAGGCCAGCTGGCCTGGATCTGAAAAAGCCTGGGATAATACCGGACTTGCTGAACATAGCGGACAATGAGGACTACTGGGAACTCAAGAACAATGGCAATGGGTTTTTGATCCTACTGCACGTACTGGCTTTGTGGGAGCCTAGGCAGTTTGGATGCTCACCTTACTAGACCTGGATGGAGGTGGGTGGTCCTTGGACTTCCCACAGGGCAGGGAACCCTGATTGCTCTTTGGGCTGACAAGGGAGGGGGACTTGATTGGGGGAGTGGGAGGGAAATGGGAGGTGGTGGCGCGGAAGAGACAGAAATCTTTAATAAATAAATAAATTAAAAAAAAAGAAAAACAAAAAAGGAAAGCAGGTGGAACAAGCCATGAGGAACAAGTCAGTAAGCAGCACCCCTCCATGGCCTCTGCATCAGTTTCTGCCTCCTCCAGGTTCCTGCCCTGTATGAGTTCCTGTCCTGACTTCCTGCACTGATGGACTATGATGTGGAAATGTAAGTCGGAATGTAAACCCTTTCCTCCCCAACCTGCTTTTTATTTCAAGGTGTTCCATCACAGCAATAGGAACCTTAACTAAGACGGGATTTATTTCAGCTTATTTCATCACTGACGGAAGTCCAGGAGGGAACTCAAGTGGGCGCCTGCTGTAGAAACTATGGGGAAAACATTGCTGGCTGGTTCACACACAAGCTGACATTGAGCTAGCTTTCTTTTCTCATTCAGGACCACCTGCCCCGGGAATGGTGCTGCCCACAGTGGGCTGGTCCATTTCTTAATTAAAAAAATAATAAAAAAATCAGACAATCCTCACAGACAAGCCCACAGGCCAGTTTAATCTGGGCAATCATTCAGCCGAGGCTCCATTTTCAGGAGACTCTAGGCCCCTGTCAACTTGACAGTTAAATTTATAAAAGTCAAAGGGAAGATTCTTTTTTGTTTGTTTGTTTGGTTTTTTTTGTTGTTGTTGTTTTGAGACAGGGTTTCTCTGTAGCTTTGGAGCCTGTCCTGGTCTTGTAGACCAGGCTGGCCTTGAACTCACAAAGATCCCCCCCCCCCCCCACCTCCCCAGTGCTGGGATTAAAGACTTGCACCACCACCGCCCAGCCAGGGAAGATTCTTTAGACATTTTTAGAGTCACGCCCTGAAACCACGCTCAACCTTCAGCAGCGAGTAATCAGTTTCAAATTCCCAGTCTTTCTGTTACTACCTGTTGCTGAGATCACAGGCAGGTGCCCCTGGGCATGGCTTATGTGGTGCTGGGAGCTGAACCTAAGGCTCTGTGCGTGCTACGCCAGCATTCTCCTGCGCTATGGCCTCAGCCCTTGTTTTCCCTGTGTGTGATTTTGTTGTTTTAGGATCATATGTAGAATGTACTGATTTTTATCTAGTGCTCTAATTACAGTAATTAAGCCAAAGTTCTGGCTTGGGGAGCAGCCCAGTTGTTGTGGCTGCTTCTGGTTTAGCAAGAAACATATGCCATGGGTGGGGTGGGGCTATTTGTCACTAGCAATGACTGACCTCACTGGCTTGCCTTGTTCCTTACGTATCTACTTAAAAATACCTAAGAGATTAAGGAAGAGTCACTTCACCCTTAAAGTTTTTCAACAGTTTTGCCTATCTGAGGACAGTCTTGCTTGCTCTGATGCTGGTGAGGATATGGCTGGGGGCAATCCCTGGGAGAGAGAACAAATGCCTTACTCACCTCTTTGCAAAAGAATGTCACTGAATGTGGCTGAAAGTTAGGCAGAGCTTGGTTATCACTAAGTCTGTGAACATTTCCCCCAAATGATCAGTAGTGACAGAGCTGTATTTAAATTTATTTATTTGTTTGTTTATTTATTTATTTATTTATTTATGTGAATGTTCCTGTATGTCTGTATTGCGTTATGTGCATATGGAGATCAGAAGAGGGAATTGGATCCCTGGAACTGGAGTTACAGACAGTTGTGAACTACCGTGTGGGTGCTGGGAACCCAACCTGGGTCCTCGGCAAGGAGTAGTCAGTGGCTTAACGACTTAGCCATCTCTTTACCCCCAGAGTTATATGTTAAACATCCTTAAAGCCTCAGATAAAGCTTTATACTATGAGAAACCTGTCCATTGGAAAAAGAGAGGTGATACAGGTTTCAGAAGACATTACCCCCTCAGAGAACACAGCGTTCTTTACCCCCTCAGAAGACACAGCCTCCTTTACCCCCTCAGAGAACACAGCATCCTTTACCCCCTCAGAGAGCACAGCCTCCTTTACCCCCTCAGAGAACACAGCATCCTTTACCCCCTCAGAGAACAAAGCATCCTTTACCCCCTCAGAGGACGCAGCGCTCTTTACCCCCTCAGGGAACACAGCATCCTTTACCCCCTCAGGGAACACAGCGCTCTTTACCCCCTCAGGGAACACAGCATCCTTTACCCCCTCAGAGAACACAGCATCCTTTACCCCCTCAGAGAACACAGCGTTCTTTACCCCCTCAGAGAACACAGCCTCCTTTACCCCCTCAGAAGACACAGCCTCCTTTACCCCCTCAGAGAACACAGCCTCCTTTACCCCCTCAGAAGACACAGCCTCCTTTACCCCCTCAGAGAACACAGTGTCCTTTACCCCCTCAGAGAACACAGCATCCTTTACCCCCTCAGAAGACACAGCATCCTTTAGCCCCTCAGAAGACACAGCGTCCTTTACCCCCTCAGAGAACACAGCGTTCTTTACCCCCTCAGAGAACACAGCCTCCTTTACCCCCTCAGAAGACACAGCGCTCTTTACCCCCTCAGAGAACACAGCGCTCTTTACCCCCTCAGAGGACACAGCGCTCTTTACCCCCTAATAATACATTAATCACCTCCGAGACGCATCTGCAATGCTGCTCGTTTGGAAAATGGGGTTGGCTCTATCATTAGCCTTTCCCAGGAGGTCTATTACTTGGGAGTTGCCGTGAGTAAACATTTTCGACAGGATTTGGGCCAAACAATTCTAGAGGGGATAGATGTGACTTGACCTCTTCTGTCCTAGGTGGACACATTGTTCCCAGATGCAGAAGGGGGTCTCTTCAGTTCCTCAGAGACTGGGGGTCTGATGGGGACCAGCTGCAGGTGGAGTCAGTGACGTTACTGCACTCATTGCTGTTCTCCTTGCGGTGACAAAATACCCAACAAGAAGCAATTAAGGAAAGAAAGCTTGCTCTGATTTATAGAAGAAGATGGCACTGCAATTATTGCTGTTGTAATTTTCAAAAAACCAGCACGTGAGAGAAAAGGCCTTGCAACAGAGCTCAAGTGGAGGGGTTTTTAACTGGGGTAAAGTGAATGGGAAAGGGGGGAGGGAGAAGGGGAGACCGGCCTCTGGGGACAGGAGGTGCTCTTAGTAGCTACAGGTGAGGATGTATACCCCAGAGTCAGGTCAGTACAGATGCTTGAATGCTAACAATTGTAGGAGAACCCACTGTGATAGGAAGTGGGGAGGGGAGGGGGAGGCTGGCTGGTCACATGACATCCAGTGTCAGGAGCAGAGAATAGGAAATAGGTCCAGTCTAGAAATCTTCAAGTCCCCCCAACCCCTGCACAGTGACCCACCATTTCCAGCAAGATAATACCCTAGAGGCTCCGCAATTCTGTCAAACAGCACCGGTTTAGAGCCATGAGGAGGATCTAGGACGAGGTACCACCCATTAGTCCTTCATAAGGACCCAACCACAATTGGATTTGTGGCTGAGCTCAGGTAAAGTTTTCCCTACACGGACTGAAGGACCGACAGGAGTGGGCAGGAGCCTTGAAAGATGATTTGCTGGGAGAGAGCCCAGTGTCAGTCAATTAAAGCTAAGTTGGAAGAGCCTGATAGATATTTAGCTGACAATAGTCTACTCTCTTTCCCTCTTACCTTTTGTACTCCAGGGAGAACACATTATTGACAGAAAACAAAGGGGAGTCCTTTTCAGGCGTCTCTGAAGACACTGGACACGGTTTTCACATCACTACTGCTCCTGTGTGCTTCCTCCTGACTTCCTTAGAAGGCTGCAACTCCTTCAATTCTGCCACATGTTTCTGAGCTTCTTTGTGAGCGAGAAAACAATCAAGACAGGGTAATTATTCCTCCCATTCTTGCTTGAAGATTGCTTACGCCCTGTGAAACCATGTTTGTTGGCTCACATAGATCTATTAATATGCAAGCAACATTTTGATTTTTGTTGTTGCTAATTTTAATAGGGTACCGTGGGAGCCAGCAAACGTTTCCTAGAAAGGAGCATAGAATCGTATTTTAGGCTTTGTGGGACACATGGTATCTGTTACAAATATTCCACTTTGATCATGCCACGCAGAAGATGCCACGGATGCTATAACAGGCGTGTACATGGCTATGCTCCAAATACAGCTTTATTTATAGACACCAGATTTGAATTTTATATAATTTGCACATGTCACAAAATTTTCTTTCAATGCACCCTTCTCCCCAGCCATTTAAAAAAATTTAAAAACTTGAAAGCCATCTTAAACTTGTAGGATGTCCAAGAACAGTAAGTTGGCTGGATCTGACCCATCTGGTAGAGTTTGTCACTGTCTGGGCTAATACTTAATGGGGAAACCTAACTTACTTTATTATACCTCTAACTTTTCAAAAATCAAATTGAAGATAGGATTTGGAGAGGAAAGAGGATTTTTAAAAAAAATCTATTGCAGCCCAGTAAACTGTGAATTCCTATAATCTCTTCACTTGGAAGGGGAAGGGAGGAGGGTCAGGGCTGAATGTAACTCACCTCCATAAGCTCATAGGAGTGGCAGAATTAGGAGGTGTGGCTTTGTTGGAGGAAGTGTGTCAGTGTGGGGGTGGCTTTGAGGTCTCCTATGTTCAAGCTACTCCTAGTTCAGTTCGCTTACTGTTGCATGAAGATCAAGATGTAGAACTCTCAGTTCCTTCCCCAGCACCATGTCTGCCTGAATGCCACCATGTCTTGGCATGATGACAATGAACTAAACCTCTGAACTGTAAGGCAGCCCAATTAAATCTTTTCCTTTGTAAGAGTTGCCATGGTCATGGTGTCTTCACAGCAATAGAAACCCTAACTAAGACACCTGGATTATGTAAGACTCTCTCTAAGGCAAACAGGGATTGGAGAGGCAGATCAGATCATGTTCTGCTTTTCCAGAGGTCCCCCACTGCCCTCGGGTCCCAGTGTCTACACAAGGCTGTAATTGCATCCTCAGCCTCCAAGGGCACTGCATTCATATGCATACACACACACACACACACACACACACACACACACACACACACACTGCTTAATTTAAAAAAAAAACCACAAGATAGATTACCAGTTTTGGTCAACCTGAATATTTGATTAAACAGACAAACAAACAAAACAGAAGTCAGGTGATGGTGGGGCCTGCCATTAATCTAGCACTAAGGGGGCAAAGAGAGGGGAAATCTCTGAGTTCAAGGCCTGCCTGGTGTACAGAGTGAGTTCCAGGACAGCCAGGGCTACACATGGAAATCTTGTCTCGAAAAAGCAAAAACCAAACCAAAACAACAAAAGCACCCAGATAGCACTGACTTTTTTTTTTTGAAAGGTTACATCTGCCAGCAGTGAGGTGAGAAAATTGTATTTTGATGAGAAAACAATGATCTCATTGCAGTTGTCATTCACATACGAGATCCATGTGAACTGGGACCTTCGCTTAGTGGCTGCTTTGGGGCTTGCACAACACGAGGAGGCTGATTGGATTTTGAGTGTTATTAAGCTGCTTATGCTGCTGTGTATGTGTGTGTATGTGTGTGAGAAAGAAAGAGACAGAGATAAAGAAAGAGAGAGACAGACAGACAGAGAGACAGAAAGCGATGGAGTCAGAGGCAGAGTGGAGAGAGCGTGGTGGTGATGGATGCAAGAACCACTTTCTCTTCCTGTATTTATTCATGAATGGCATCGCTACTCGCCTTCACTTTTCCCTACTCATCCAGTAGATCATTGCAGCACAATTGATAAAAACTCAGAGACAGAAATTGGGGTTCAACCTGAAGACCAGAAAAGCAAAGCAGCCAGCCACTGGCTCTTACCTCTACTTCAGTCTGAAATGGCCGTCCTGCCTCTAGGAATCTCAGAATGAGACTGAGCCTGAGAGCTGTCTCCTCCCACCTTATATTCCTCTCTAGTGCTGGGATTAAGGCGTGCACCACTACCACCTGTTTCTGTGGCAAACTAGTGTGGTTACTGGGATTAAAGGTGTGTGTCACCACTGCCTGGTCTGTAAGACTGTCCAATGGGGCTGTTTACTCTCTGATCTTCAGGCAAGCTTTATTTATTAAAATACAAATGAAATATCACTACAGATCACCATTATCTTTGACTCAAGCTCAGCCTGTAGCCTTGCTCACCTCCAGGAAGTCTGGCTGAAGGGACCAGACACTGCAGGTCAAAGTGGACTGTGTTATATCTCCAGACTCCCAGGAGTTACAGATGCAAATGTGGTCTATTTGTAGATGCAGTCTACAAATAGTGGTGGCGCAAGGAGCTAAGTGCATCCACTTCTGAAGGCGTGTGTGTGTGTGTGTGTGTGCGTGTGTGTGTGTGTGTATGTGTGTGTGTGTATGTGTGTGTGTGCGTGTGTGTGCGCGTGTGTGTGTGTGCGTGTGTGTGCGTGCGTGTGCGTGCGTGTGTGTATGTGTGTGTGTGTGTGCGCGTGTGCGTGTGTGTGTGTGTATGTGTGTGTGTGTGTATGTGTGTGTGTATGTGTGTGTGTATGTGTGTGTGTGTGTATGTGTGTGTGTGTATGTGTGTGTGTGTATGTGTGTGTGTGTATGTGTGTGTGTGTGCGTGTGTGTGTGTGTATGTGTGTGTGTATGTGTGTGTGTATGTGTGTGTGTGTGTATGTGTGTGTGTGTGTATGTGTGTGTGTGCGTGTGTGTGTGTGTGTGTAGTCAGAAGATAACTTTTGGGTGTCTCTTCTCTCCTTCCACCATGGGATTCCAGAGGATGGAACTCATGACTGCCTTTACCCACTGAATGATCTCAGTGTCCCAACTTATCCTTTGAAATGAAAAAAAAATAAAAAGATAACACTTTCCCAGCTTCTTAAAACCTCAGCTCTGCTTATTCTGAGGACCCCAGACACACTAAAACACCCCTAAATGCCTGTGTGAAAACCCACTAAGATTTCTGAATGAAATAAAGCCACGCTGCATGAGTCCTGACCAAGTCATCAGTGGTCTGTCTGCAGGAAGCAGATAACATTACTGAGTCATATCAGCCGCAAATTGGATCTTCTTTTGCTGCCGTGCAGTGAACATATTCATCAGTGGAAGTCGATAATGGAATAATATGCTAAAACATACTGAGAGTCTGTCTATCCTGAATCCAGGGTGTCAGTGCCCCTAGGGACCCAGGAGACTCTCACATGGAAACCTGGGCTGGGGCGATCCAGTGGGTTCATTCGTGGCCTATTTTCTGAAGGGCGAAAGTTCAGACAGTTCCGCCTCTATTGTAGACACAGAAGAAGGCAAACATGTGCAAACCAGGGGCTGCAGAGCTGGCTCAGAGGTTAAGAGCCCTGGTTGCTCTTACAGAAGACCCAATGCAGTTCCAAGCACCCACATCACGCAGCTTACAACCACTGGTAACTCCAGCCCCAGGGCCTGAGAAACCTTCTTCAGTCCTCCGTGGGCAACTGCGCCATATGGCACAGACACACAGTCATAAATAAAAACTTCAGAATCTTTTAAAAATATGCAAAGTAGTATAAACGAGTACGAATCAGCTGAATGCCGGAATGTGGAGCTTTTATTTAGATCGAGTGAGTGAATGAGACATTCTTCTGTCTGGGAATGAACGTGAATGATTTTCTCCACCCTGGACCAAAACCTCAAGGCCTGGCCCCGCCGAAGGCAGGTGAAGATCTGCCCAGGGCTGCTCCTTGGGGACAGTAAGAACAGGCTTACATTCACTTCTCAAATCTCATCTGATTATAATCAGAGTTCCCAGAGGCAGAGGCCTATGTGCACATGTGCATGTATTATGTACTTGTGTATGGATGTGTGTATGTATAACTGTGTGTGTATGTGCTCATGTGCACATGTATATATGTATGTGTATACATATTTGTGTGGAAATGAGGGGGTGTGTGCCCATGTTTTCAGTTGGAATCTGAAAACAGCCCTGGGTTGCAATTCAATGTACCAGATTTCCCTTAGCTGGTCAACTGTGTGTTTCAATAACTCTCAAGTGTTGAGACAGGAGGTCCCTGCACTCTTGACCATGTGGAATGCTAACTGTGACTTCAGGAGACAAAGATGAATTATTTCAAGGTCATTGATTTTTAACCAATATATCACTTTTATGATTATCCTTCTTAGGGTTTCTATTGCTGTGATGAAACAGTATGACCAGAGCAAGCTGGGGAGGAAAGGGTTTATTTGGCCTGCACTTTTATATCGCTGTTTATCATTGAAAGGAAGTCAGGACAGGAACTCAAACGTGGCAAGATCCTGGAGACAAAAACCATTGCAAAGGCCATGAGAGTACTACTTACTAGCGTGTTCTCCATGGCTTGCTCAGCCTGCTTTCTTACAGAACCCAAGACCACAGCTCAGGGATGGTACTGTCCACAAGGGGCTGGGCCTTCCCCCATCAATCACTAATTAAGAAAATGTCCTAGGGGGCCATGCTGATCTCGGTGGCCTGCACTGTCACCTGGAGTCATGGTGTTGTCTGGGCCAGGGCTGCTGCCTAGGGACATGTCTGGATCCATGGCCCTACTGAAGCCAGGGGCTGTGTTGATTTCTGTGGCTCCTGATCAGGAGCCAAAGGCCATGCTGATGTCAGGGACTTGGGCTACCACCTGAGGCCATGTTTGTGTCCAAGGGCCAAGCTACCACAGAGGCTATCATATCTGAGTGGCCTGTTCAGCTTCGGAGGACCATGGTGATTTCTGAGCCTGGGCTGCTACCAAGGGCCATGTCTGGGTTTGTGGTCCTACCACAGCTGGGGTCTATATTGGTTGATGCCCATGGCCCATGTTGATACCAAAGGCCATACAGATGTCTGGAGTCTGGTCAGCAACCTGTGGTCGTGTTGGTTGGTGTCTGAGGGCTATACAACCACTGAGAACCTGCATTGTCACCTGGGACATGGTGTTGCAAAGGTCAGGACTGCTACCTAGGGCCATGTCTGGATCTGTGACCCTATAGCAGCCAGAGTCTGAGTTGATGTCCATAGCTCCTGTGACCACCAAGGGCTGTGTGGATGCCTGAGGTCTGGTCAGTCACCTGCGGCCAAGTTAGCGCCCTAGGACCACGCAGCTGTTGGGGCCATACTGATCTGGGTGGCCTGGTCTGCCTCCAGGGCCATGATAACATCTGGCCCCGAGCTACTGCTGAGGGCCATGTCTGGGCCCATGGTCCTGCTGCAGCTGGGGTCTGTGTTGATGTTCATGACCCGGGTTACCACCAGGGGTCATAGGAACCATGTTTGTTGACATCTGAGGGCTGTTCTGAGCTGGCCCTGCCTGTCACTGACCCTGGGATAGCTGGCCCTGTCCCTCACCGGCCACTGCAGCAGAAGAGCTTTGCCACGGATGAGGGAGAACTGGGCCCGACAACACGGGCCTAGGAGAGCTGGCTTTGTGCCTTGCCTGAGTGGTGTGGTCCCAACAATCTAGACTGAGCAGCTCAGCTACCACTCAGATCCACATCCTGGGCCTTGCATTGGCCCACCCCAACATCTATGCCATCTGTGACCTGCTGGAGTGCGTGAAGGGACTGGTCCTGCGGAACGTCAGCTGCAGGATCTCCAACAGTAGGACATCTGAGAGGAGTTTCAGTGAGTTTCGATGATGATGGCATGCCAGTGGCCTTAAACCAATGACCATCGCCACAAACATTTGCAGGGGCCTGATTGGACAAAAGGGTATAATGTGTGATGTATCACTGATTCCAGGGCCTCTAGAATGAATGAAGAGGTGTTGCAGAGACAGAGGAGCAAGGGTCCTCTTTTTTAAATTAATTTTTGGAGAGTTTCTTTTGGGGAGGATGCTGTAGTGAAGAGGGCCAGATATGGAGGGACAGGGAGATGAGTGGAATTGGGGTACATGATGTGAAATTCCCAAAGAATCAATAAAGAATTATGTTATTAAAAAAGAAGGGAAGGAAGAAAGAAAAAAGGAAATGCCCTCCAGGCAGATCTTATGGAGGCATTTTCTCAATTAATTTTTTTTTTTTTTTGGATTTTCGAGACAGGGTTTCTCTGTAGCTTTTTAGTTCCTGTCCTGGCACTAGCTCTTGTAGACCAGGCTGGCCTCAAACTCACAGAGATCCGCCTGCCTCTGCCTCCCGAGTGCTGGGATTAAAGGCATGCACCACCACCGCCCGGCCTTTCTCAATTAATTTTTAAGATAACTAGCTTGTGTCAAGTTGACATAAAACTAGTCAGAACAGTGATGTTATTGCTATTTTTATAACTATTTAAAATAGCAAATGGGTCTGGCAGTGGAGAAGTCCTTGTTGTAGGAAGTCCTTCTGTATATGTGTTACTTCTATTGGTTAATGAATAAAGTTGCTTTTGGCCAAGGGCTTGGCAGGACAAAGCCAGGTGGGAAATCCGAACAGAGATGTAGAGAGAGAGTGGGCCGAGTCAGGAAGAAGTCATGTAGTCGCCACAGGAGACAGAGGCCTCTGCTGGAGCCGGCCGAAACTTTGTCGGTAGGCCATGACCTTGTGGTGATGCACAGATTAATGGAGATGGGTTAGTTTAGGATGTAAGAGCTAGCTAGAAATACGCTTAAGCTATTAGTCAAATAGCTTTGCAAATAATATAGTTTATGTGTGATTATTTGGGGTCCAAACAGTGGGGAATGAACAAGTAGCCTCCATCAACAGTGACACATATCTTTAATCCCAGCACTGTCAAAAAAAAAAAAAAAGGAACTGATGTAGCCACTCTATAGTAATGAGAGGATGTACTCTTCACATTCAGCTGGGCAGATCGGGGTAGTAGACACTTGCGCAGTCCTGTAACTTCTGCAGCTAGTGGACAGACAGGCCAGGGATGGCGACACCAGGGAGGCTGTTGTGAGAATGGGGAACCATGGGCGCTGTAGCTCAATCTTGCTGTGAAGCTAAAATTTCTTTAAAATCAAGGTTTATTAAAAACAACGCATAGGAGGCATGTATGTGCGCATGTGCATGCATCCATGTGCATAAGGATACAGGTCTTCGTGTGTGCATGTATGCATGAACATATGGAGCTCAGAAGACGGCCTCTCCTGTCATTCCTCAGGCGTCTTCTGCCTCCTTTGTTAGAGAGAGAATCTTTCATTGGCCTGGAATTTTTGCCATGTAGCAGGCCAGCTGGCACTGAGCTGCCAGGGCTCTGCTAGTCTCTAGCACCCATTTTACCTTCTCTGGGATTACATCAGCATGCCAGCACACCTAGAATTTTACTTGCTTTATGAGGATATAATCTCAGGCCCTCAAGACTGCCAGGTAAGTGCTTTGCCCATCTCCTCATCACGGAAGGTACTTATTTTTATTTTAATTCATTTAATATATTGCTATGTGTTTTAGGGTTCTCTCTCTCTCTCTCTCTCTCTCTCTCTCTCTCTCTCTCTTTCAGCCTCACATAGCTGAGGCTGTCCTCAAACCCAATACATAGCTGAGGATGACCTTGAAGCTCCAATCTCCCTCCCATCTCTACTTCTCCAGCAATGAGACACGTGGCTTGGCTTCTGCAGTGCTGGAGATAAAACCACCAAACTTCATGTATGCTAGACAAGCGATCTGTCTCCTGTGCTATATTTTAAGCCCCTTCTCCTGTTTTAGTTTGAGCAAATACATATGTCACCCAGTAGGTCTTCAGGTCCCTGTTTTCCTATCATTACTAACATATTTGGTGATCATGTTATTCTCATGTACAAACAGTTGGGGCTCAGGAATTTAAAAAAAATGTTTTTCTTACCAACCATGTGCAAATCCCTGCATAATCCAGTTCTTCCAAGCACTTCTCTCTGTTGTGCGGTGTGGTGGCCTTTCTGCTTCTCGCTGCCCCTCCTCCCTGTGTTCTGGCTCCACCCCAAGCTGAAGGCAGCCCTGTGTGTGGTGGAGCAACCTTGGAGCCTTCCAACTGGCTATTTCAGACCACCTCTCAAGCCTCAGATCCATGGACTCTCCAGGAGAACCTTCCAGAAAATGGAGAAATTGACAAGAGACAGACTTTGGGGGACAAGGAGACATGAGAAAAGAAAACCCTGCTTGGACATCTATCTCTGAAGTAATTTAATGAATTTTTCCTTTTATCCTGTTAATACTATTTACTTTATATTTGGAAGAAAGAACAAAGTAAAAAGTACCTTACAATTCCACACTGAGAGAGTTTCTGTTTCTGTTTTAGATTAGGGAATCATACATACACACTATTATCAAGGACTTGTGAATTTCCCTGCTGGCTCAACTCTGTGCAGGCTCAGCTCTGCCCTCTGCTTCCTGAGTTCTGGGACCACGTCGGCATCTAGTGTAAGGTTCTCTGTGAAGAGAGATCTTGTATCTTCAGGAGCCACAGATTTGCAATGAGCATGCCCTGCGTGCAGGGCACTCAGCTGGGACCTGCGCTCAAGGACCCCAGTATGTGATAATTCATATGAAGAGACATGCAGGCTGCAACCTTAACCACAGCATCCTTGTTGCGGCCACGGAGACCATTAGGGCCTCTGCTCACCCTTTAGCTGCTCATAGCATCACTAGGACAAGGAGGTGCCGGCTACTTTAAGGGTTCTAAGCAAAGGAAACTGAGGGCCTAGGCAGGGGAATGATTTGGAGGCGATGGGCCAGCAGCAGAATTGAAAAGCCAGGGATTGAGTGCACCCCGACCTCCATCAGTGATCTCTAGTTTGACATGTGTGCTCCCATGGATTGTAAGGGATGGGCATTGTCGGACTGAAAGAAGGTTCAAGGGAAACAGCGACCAGGAAGAAAGGGAGTTGAATCATTCACCGGTTCTCAGTTCATGATCATCCTTGCCACCTGGTCTTACAAAGGCCCACACAGCAAACCCCTCTGGTTGTTCACAGAGCACAATAGCCATTCAAATTCCTGCCCTTATCTCTCGCTGCCATGCTGCTTACTGGAAACAGCACCAGCCCCCCAGCATCAGCAGCCTGGCATACTTTCATGAGTTCTCATTACAGCGTCCGGGCACCTATCCGGTCCTCTAGGAAACTGGTGGTGTTGGCAGCACTGCTCAGGGGGGTGCCCATTGTGGGGCACTGTGGGGCAGGTTTCCTGGTGGGGAGTACCTGCAGGTCTCTAGCCCTCTTCAGGGGAGGAAGGCAAGGCCACAGTGGTGAACTGAAGGTCAGAACGTACTCTTGGAGCTGCTCTGGGGCAGGAGGAGTGTGTGTGTGTGTGTGTGTGTGTGTGTGTGTGTGTGTGTGTGTGGTGAAAGAAAGGATTGTAAGGCTCGTGCTCCCTGGAACTAGCTGACAGTCAATTACTTGTTAAGTATGGTGTGTGTCAGAGACAAGAAAACGAAGAATAGCATCCACGACTGTCAGTAGGTTGATCCCAAGCCGTCTGTGGCATTTGTGATTGCGTGTGAATTGATGTCTCTTTCCTGTCACGGAGTCCTGACTTGTTCACTGCCAGGTGCTCTTTGGAGTCCTTTGCATGTGTTTCTGTGCTCGTGTGTGTGTGTGTGTGTGTGTGTGTGTGAATGTGTGTGTGTCCTCATGTTTTTGTAGGTCAGAAGTGAATGTCTGATTTGTTCTTTAGGAGTTAGCCACCTTGGTTTTTTGGTTTTTGTTTTGTTTGCTTGTTTTTTGAGACAGGGTCTCTCTTTGGCCTGGAGCTTGTCAGGCAGGCTGAGCAGCCCACCCAGAGACCCCTGGACATCCACCTGCCCCACTTTCTCTGCTCTGGGGTTACAAGCACAGTTCATCGCTCCTGGTTTTTACAATGATTTATTTGTGTATTTTTCTATTTTCAGTGTCTGTGCAGACATCTGTGGAGCTGAGAAGAGGGCATTGGAGTCCCTGGAACTGGATTACAGGGCTGCAAACCGACTGCTGAGCTTGCTGGACGCTGAACCCGGGTCGTCTGCAAGAACTATGAGTGTCCTTAACCTCTGAACCATCTCTCCAGCTCCACATCTGGGAAAAAAAAAGAGCACTGAGGATTGAATTCAGGTCCTGATGCTTACAAGGCAGTTACACGTTTAATTATCTCCAAAGTCACTATGGAATTGATGCAGGCCAGGCCCGGTGCAGTGTATTGACAGGTCTGAGTTTTGGAGCTGTCTTGTTTTATTTTTTTAATTATTTTTGAGTTGATGCCTTCCAATATAGCCCAGACTGAACTGGAACTCACTATTTAGCCCAAGTTGGCCTTGAACTCATGATCCTCCCGCCTCAGCCTCCTGAGTGCTGGGGTTATAGGTGTGCACAGCCACGCTCAGCCCAGATCTTACTTCAGTGCTCTCTGAAATAGGAGGGAGACACCGCAGTCGCTGCCTTCATTTGTGCTCAGTGCAACCAAGGCCCAGGGAGACTCAGAAACGAGTCCGAGAGCACACAGTAGGGCTGCAGAACTCACGACACTCTGCGGTCCTCTTTGTCTTGGGGCACAAAGACGAGAGCGTGAAGCAAATGTTTTAAATAAAGTTCTTCCATTTATTTGGTGTGTGTGTGCGCGCGCGTGCATACGCACATGCCCACGTGTGTATGTATGTGCATGTATGTGGATGTGGTGTGGAGTATGAGGACAATCTGTTGAAGTCAGTTCCTTCCTTTCTATGTGGGTCCTGTTCATCGAACTCAAGTTGTCAGACGTGGGGGCAAGTGCCTTCACCCGCTGAGTCATCTTGCTGGCCTAGGGTCTGGCCAGTTGAATTCACTCAGGCCCATGAGTAAGAAGCAACTACTGGAGCCCATGTGGGCCAGGCTTAAAGGAGAGCCCAGTTTGTGTTAACCAACAGGAACTCTGTGTCCAGATTCAGATGTAGGCTTTGTGAAACAAGCTGGGGAAATACAACTAGCGTGTGGGGCAGGCGTTGCAATTGGCTGGCCTCATGGGACAAGGGCTAAGAAATGTGCACCAGGCTGGATGACCAGGTGTCCACCAACAGAGAGGTAGATATGAGTCAGTTAATTCTGGAACCCAGCCCCGATTCAAGCAGATAAACTTCTGCAGGATTCGGGACACCAGCGACTGGGGCTCCCTTCACTCACCTGAATCTGAATTCAGTGGAGAGCTAGAAACCAGGCAGTAGAGGCCACAAGGCCACCCTTCTCGGTAATACCACTATGGAAGGATGTGGCTGCAGACAAAGAATGTGGCTACAGATGAAGGTGAAAGCCACCAGGGCCAAGTGACAGAGGAGTGCTGGGCCCTTCACCTGTTACCCACTAAAACCATAATGTGTTTTTCTCTTCCTCCATCCTGTCTTAGCTGCGTTGCTGGGAAACACGGAGTATATTCGTGAGGCCGGAACATTTAGACTGGGACCCCTGCCTGACTAGCACAGCCGAGCAATACTTGATCGGCTTCTCACGAGTTTCCCAAGAGATGATACCTCTGATGTGTTGATTAGGTTGCCCAGGTTACATGATAGAAACTTGCAGGCTACTTCTGCTAAAAGTGTGGAGGACCCTTCACCCCTCCCCCACCTCCATCACCACATCCTTAGTGATGACTAAGCCAGGATGAAGGCATGGTATCTCTTTCCTCACATCGTGTCCGCCCAGTTTGCTGCCCTCACCTTTGATTCACCTCTGCACGGAGATAGGCTGATCATCAGAAGTGTTTTGCTCATGACGAGGTAAACTTGATGGTCGTCTGCCAGAGCAAACGCATTTCCCCAGCACACCCTTGGCTTCTTCAGCTGTTCAAGCACCTGGTGTCCCATAGCCTAACCCAAAGGTTCGGGCCAAACCACGAGGCCAGTATGTTTACGGAGCATGATGATGGCAGCAATAGAATGTTACTGGAGTTCTTGGGGTCATATCCTGGGCCCTGGCATCCCCAACAGCCCAGGCTCACCCACCCATCTGCAGCTGGCCGATTGAGGAGTTAATTGTACAAAGTAGAGGAAGGGGATTTAGTCAATGTGGCCACACCGGGAAGAGAAACAAACAAAGAGGACCGGAGGCTACCTCCCCAATTCCATCATGAGGATATCAACAGGGGATGTAGGTTTAGACTCATGTATTTTTATGTGTGAGAACATTTGCCTATGTGTATGTAATGTGCCATGTGCCAACAGGAGTCAGAAGAGAGCATCAGTTCTCCTGGCACCGTAGTTACAGATGGTTGGGAGCCACCATGGGGGTGGTAGGAACTGAACCCAGGCCCTATGCAAGAGCAACAAATGCTCTTAGCTGGGAACCATCCCTTCAGCCCCAGAAGTTTGGATATAAATAGAAGGGAAGAAGTTGCCCAGCTAAGCAGTCCTTATCAAGGTACACTCAGTGTCTTCCACTGACCAACCAGCCATTGTCTGGGCTCCAGTCTGTCTTGCAAGGTTGTCTGGCAAGCGGTCAGAACCGTGTGGAATCTCTTTACTAGAGACCAGTTGCCCCATCTGGCTGGCCCCAGGCTGCTGCCTTTACCTTCTCCCAGTGTGAGACTCAGGGGAAATTCTAATTCCTTAGGGTCCGTTATTTCAATAGCCTGACAGCACAAGAGCCTCTTTGGAATATCTTCATTCCTGGCAGGATGGTTACAAGGAGGGGCTCAGCAGTTTCTGAATGGATCTGACCATCATCCATTAGCCCACCAAGTGCAAAGCCAGGATGCTCACACACAGGAGGAAAAACATCTTTTGAAACTGTGCCCATGTATAATGGATAATTACCAAATCTTAGTGCATCTCCCTACGATCAATAAGAGCCAGCTGTTGTCTTTTTTTTTTTTTTCAAACAAGTCATCTGGTCGGCACTGGTTAGTTCTAGCTCTCCTTGAACGGAGGCAGCCAGCTTCTGTCGGTGTTTTGTTCCTAATGTCTCTTTTCTGTTGTTTCTATGCTACCACATCCCACCAGTCAATTATCAGGGGTTGGGTGGGAATTCTGACCCTGCAGAGCAAACTCATTCTGCGGTCACAGCAGTGCTTGGCCATGCTGGACTGTTTCTATAGAGGCAGACGTGCTTTATGACTTGGAAGAATATAGAACATGGCTTGTGCTGTGTCTGCGGGTCGGCCAGTCCTGAAGAAACCAGCGATAGGTGTGTTTAGTATCGTTCTTGTTGCTGTAACAAAGTACCCAATAGAAGCAAAGTAAGAGAAGAAGGTTATTTTGGTTCAGGGTATACATGACGGTGGTGGGGGCGTCGTGGCAGACTGTGGCAGAAGAAATGGAATGCTGGTGATCAGCTGACGTCATCTCTTTTGGCTTCATTTTTATAAAATGATTTAATTATTTATGTATATGAGAGCTCTGTCTGCATGCACATTTGCATGCCAGAAGAGAGAACTGGATCTCAGTATAAGTGGTTGTGAGCCACCATGTGGTTACTAGGAGTTGAACTCAGGACTTCTGGAAGAGGAGTCAGGACTCTTAACCACGGAGCCATCGCTCCAGCCACACCCCCATTTCTTTTACTTCTTATCCATGCCAGGGACCACAGCCCACGGATGGTGCCACCGACATTTAGGGTATGCCTTTTCTCCTGTGTTGGGGTTCTCTGACACCTCCTTAGTTCATTTTTTTTTTCAGAAACGCCCTCTGAGACACACTTAGAGGTGTGTATTCCAGGTGACTCTAAATTCCCTCAAGTTGACAATTAAAAGCATCACACCAAGCATATTAAATATATTGTTGTTTCTAAATAAATTACCATTGACCCCATGAGGTCATTGATGGGGCTTTTACACACCTGTCACCAACATAAGGAAGAGGGATTCCTCTCTGTTTTGCCCCATTACAGGGGACCTGGAGCCAGTGGGGCGGGGGAGACGGACAAGATGGAGGCATATAGCACCTTAGATGTTGCAATGTCTGACTTTGTTCTGCTAAGGATCAAAACTTGCCTGTCCAGTCCAGGGATGGCAAGGCATGGGGACACGTCACCATTCTGGAATGAATGTTCATTCATGACATTCTCTTACTAAGGACTGGTGAGACAGGCTTTGGCACTCAGGCGGATGAGTGAAGGCTGGTGATAAAGGTTTTGGGAGCACAGTCAAGCAGGGCACAGGCCTGGAGAACAAACTGGGAGAAAGTAATGGAAAACAGCAAGCATCTTGAGGGGGAAAATTTATATCTTAACATTATTGAGTCTTGTCTATATCTCTCTACTCAGTCAATCTTTTTTTTTTCTTTTTTTTTGAGACAGGGTTTCTCTGTAGCTGTGGTGGTGACTGTCCTGGAACTAGCTCTTGTAGACCAGGCTGGCCTCAAATTCACAGAGATCCGCCTGCCTCTGCCTTCCGAGTGCTGGGATTAAAGGCGTGTGCCAACACCGCCCGGCTCAGTCAATTCTTTCAGCAGAGTTTTATAGTGGATCTCACATAGATCTTGTATCTATTTGGTTATATTATTCTTGTTTGTTTGTTCATTTTGAGACAGGATCTTTCTACAAAGCCCTGGCTGTCCTGGAACTCACTCTGTAGTTCAGGCTGGCCTCAAACTCAGAGATCTGCCTGACTCTGTCTCCCTAGTGCTGGGGTTAAAGGTGTGCGCCACCACACCTGACTCTTTCAGGTTCTCTACAAAGACCATCTCATCATCTGAGAACAAAGACAGCTCTATTTCTCCCTTCCCAACTTGTATGGCTTTTATTTCCTTTTTCCTGTCTTATTGCATTAGATCTGATTTCTAGTAAGATGCATAAAGATGATGAGGATTGAGCCAGCCTTGCTTTCTTCTCCACTTGGATGGAAAAGCATCATTTCTCAGTAACAAGATGTCCGTAGGTATTTCAAGGATTTTTTTTTAAACCAAATGGGAGAAATATTCCCCTCTCCCTTCCTCCCCACTTCCCTGTGATTCACAGCCCTTTTTAATGCTCCCAACATTGATTCTGATTAACAAAACAAAGGACATCTCAGTGGCTTTTAGGGAATAATTAAAATCATGGAAAGGTTTAGCACTTTCTCAGAGGGCAGATCTTGGGTCTCCTAGTCTGCAACTCTTGGCAACTGGCAGCCCCAGGTCAAAGAAAAATGTTCAGGGACTCGTTTCAATATTTTTTAAAAAATTAAAAATATCATATTCATTAGAAAAAGCTAATCCATTGTAAAAAAAACTCACATCAGCAGCTGAGCTGTGCTAACTAGCAGCTATTTCTTGCTTTTAATTGGAACTTTAACAACTCAACTGGTATGGCTGAGCCAATGTTTGTTGAGCCCCTGCTTCATTTCCGACTCTGTGGAAAGCCCTGGCTACCACGGAAGGAAACGTGGCCGGTTCACAGAAAAATATAGGCCAACCAATAATTGAAATTTTATGGATTATTTCTTTCAAAAAATGAGGCCTACAGAGGGAAAGCAATAAAGTTAGGAAAAGTTATATGGTTTCTTGAAACCAAGGACTATATCTATTAATTTTTCTACGTTTAACACCTAGCCTGGTGCCCGGCACTTGGCAAGAATCCCAGCAATTTAGGAAATGAAATGTAATCAACACATTTCTGGATGTGAAATTGTGTGAGCTACACCATCACCCTTGGCTTTTCGTCAGCGACTGAGTTCATAATTCGTCTTAGGAAGAAGGCAGCAAACTGAAATGTATATTTGAGCATATTTTTCAAGAGAGAGGGTCCATAATATTTTTCAAATATGATTTACTTTTATTATGTTTAATGTGTGCTCATACAGGTGCACATGTGCAAATGTGCATGTGCATGCAATGCTCACGGAGGCCAGAAGAGGGCAGGCATGGGACCCCCTGGAAATGAAAGGTTTCAATTCAGGTGGTTGTGAGCCAGTAGGACCAGAACTTGGGTCCTCTCCAAGAACAATGCCAAGAACTGTGGAGCCATCTCTCCAGTTCAGGGACCATAATTTTTAAAATGAAATACTTGGAAGGTTCTAGAAATAGCTCTCTCATGCTGAAAAATCCTGGCTTTATGCAGATACACTTTTGTGAAAAACTGTTGGTTTAAAAAGAAAATTCCTTTTCTCAACTACTCCTTGAGTCATGGGTATCAGGGAAACAGGAACATGTTCCTTTAGATTGAGGAATGTCACTTGTTCTTTTGAGAAGCTAAAACATGCGCCGTCTCCCTTCTCAAAAGCTCTAGGGGTCCTTGGTACTAAAGGGACCTCAGCTGGGATGGGAGAGTTTGTAGTAAAGTTTCCCACACTGATTGACAATTGGTCGCATCACCTGTCCTCAGGGGTTCCTTCTGCTACTAACAGGAAGCCAGAGAACTCCCTCTGGGGTGAAAAGAATCCCTGAGAGTGGCCAGTCTCTGTAGGGGATGGCATGAACTCTGAGGAGGAGTATTCTAAGTTTCTCCATGTCATTCCTGGACTGAGCAAATGGATGAATCCTATTCTCCCAGCCTATCAGTCAGTGTGAAGGTTTGAATAAAAATGGCATACACATAGAAACAAACAAACATGTGTAAAAATATATACACACATAGATATGCATAGACACACACGGGAATGCATACATACACAGGGATGCATATGCATACATGTACACACATGTACACACTCAAGGAAACATGAGCTTAGCCACATCATAGGCTCATCTGCTTGAATATTTGGTCCCCAGCTGGTTGAACTATTTGGGAAGGACTGGACTTGCTGGAAGAGGTGTGTGACTAGAGAATGGACTTTAAGGTTTCAAAAGTCATTCTGTGCCTACTTGTGGCTCCAGATATGAGCTCTCACCATCCCTTTTCAATACAATCATGGTCTAACCCTCTGGATCTATAAGCCAAATTAAATGCTTCCTTTTATAAGTTGCCTTGGTCATGGTGTTTTAACACAGCAATATAAAAGTAACGAATACAGCATGTGGTAGTGGCTACCTAAGGGAGTTGATTTGATTGGCCATGTCATTCTGGTCATACTGTAATCCATACACATTGCACACATACATACACAGAGAGAGATAACCACATACACATAGAGAGACATGCCCATACACACTTACACAGAGTCATATACTTGTGGGCGGTGATGCATGCTGTAAATATGTTTTATTGCCATTGGTTAATCAAGAAGCTGCTTTCAGCCAATGACTTAACAGAGTAAAGCCAGGCTGAAAGAGATACATATGGAGAGTAGGCAGAGTCAGAGAGAAGTCATGTAGCCCCACTGGAGATAGATGCCAGATGCAGCCATGTGGCAATACACAGATTGATGGAGATGGGTTAGTTTAGGATATAAGAGCTAGCTAAAAATATGCATAAGCTATTGGTCAAACAGTATTGAAATTAATACAGATTTCTATGTGATTATTTCGGAAGTCTGGGCAGCCAGGAACAACTGAGCATGCCTCTGCCAACAGATTGGCCCCCAATGTGGGGCTTCTTACAGCGTTCTGGCCAAAACTCCAAATAAGAACTTCAGAAAAACCCTATCGATTACTCAGATACCATTTGCAAGTATACAAGACAGTAATCTTGAAACATAACTATCATTTTACTTTTACAGGATATCATAGAAAGATTATCACCCTCATGACAGCTGGAAGCAATTCTAGAAGACAACATCCTCTCTCCCAACAAAGTTTGTCCTTAGGGCTAGGGACATCATTTAGGCGTTGAATATTACTCGTATAGGGTTGGGGTTGGAATGAAAACTATGTAGGCCCAGAGATCTCCTTAAAAAAAAAAGAGGGGAAATTGAATGGGTAGATTAGGGTGAGTTTACTCACACTAATAATAATAGTAGTGAGTAATAGAGTGAATACTTGTGAGCTAATATTTATGGACAATTTACATTGGTATGGATTCTTGTATATTGATACAAGTTCAAATTATACTTGTTATATTGAATATGTTCCTATTTCTGTTTATAATATTTGTACACATATGCAAAGTTAATTTGTCAAGTTATATGCATGCATGTTTCTAGCTCTGTTTAAGACATTTTGTATATTGACACAATTTTTAGGATATATTTATCATATTGTATTATATATTTCTACCTCTGATCAAGATACTTATACGTTGTTTACATTTTGAGGTCATTGTCCTTATTCACTGCACAGTTGTTTAAAGATTGTTTAATATTCTGATATGACGTCTTAGTGTTTAAGTTATATAGGTATTAAGTATTATAGGTCAACAGTCATTCATGTTTGTCCTACTTATAGTCAGACTAATTAGGTTCTTTAGATATATAGAGATTGTATTCTTCATAGATAGGTAATCTTCAACCACTTCAAAGATCTGTAGAACATGGCATTTAAATAACTTAGGGTTCTGTGGACTTGAGACATGATTGCTCCTCGCAGCACTGATCTATTCCTGAGAGAATGTTGAGCGCTAAAGACACTCCACTTGGAGCTTGTTTTCTTCTTGGCACAACTGGCCTTTGGGCAAGGAACTGCCCATGCCTCACCAATGACAATGTGCACAATGTCTGGACTGGACAAACAGGATACAAGATAAAAGACTGCCAAACCTTGCCAAGATAGGATAAGACGGTTTTGAAAAATTTTCTGTCTCTGAATTTGGTCTGTCAGTTACTCTAGGTCTTAGCCAAAGTTGGTTGCTCCAACGTTGCAAATGAGACTTTGGATGATTGCCCAGGTAGCCAGTTGTCTCTGTCATCTACTACACATTTTGGAAGCTGCTTGATTGCACTTCCTGACTACTTAAGTAATATTATCTCCCTTCTCTGGCCTTTGATGGGGGTGAAGATTAGATAATTATAGTTACCTTCCTCTTTTTTTAAAACTTTTTAAAAAATATTTATTTATTTATTATGTATACAATATTCTGTCTGTGTGTATGCCTGCAGGCCAGAAGAGGGCACCAGACCCCATTACAGATGGTTGTGAGCCACCATGTGGTTGCTGGGAATTGAACTCAGGACCTTTGGAAGAGCAGGCAATGCTCTCAACCTTTGAGCCATCTCTCCAGCCACAGTTACCTTCCTCTTATGATTTAGCCAAGCCATCTCTAATACAAGACTTAGACTCCTTAGGATAGAATGATTACTAAAACATATGCTCCTTGCTTAATATTGTTTATGCTGGTTGTAATTCTAATTTTATACTTGATATCTGTTCTTAGTGTATATAGTTTTGTATTGGGTTTGGAACTCTCCTATTTAGACAAAGGGGGAGGTGATGGGGAACCTCCTTCAGCCAATGGCCTTTAAGAGGCTGGACCAGGTTGGAGCATGGCTTAGGGTACCAAAAAGGCATCGTCATGCCCAGCTCGCTTTCTCCTTCCCGCTCTCCACACCTTAATGTTGGACCCCTGTTCCTGTTCCATGAGGGTTCCCTTTTAATAAAGAAAAACCTGGGCTGGAAAGATGGCTCAGAGGTTGAGAGCAGTGGCTACTCTTCCAGAGGTCCTGAGTTCAATTCCCAGTAACCACATGGTGGCTCACAACCATCTGTAGTGAGATCTGGTGCCCTCTTCTGGCTTGCAGGGATACATGCAGGCAGAGCACTGTATACATAATAAATAAATCTTTAAAAAAAAAAAAAGAAAAATCTTATAATACTCTATTCAGACTTATCTTGGGATTATTTGACTTGTGTTCAGCATCACATACATACACTCACACACATAAATACACACAGAGGCACATATGGAAATGCATACATTCACAGGGATGCATATACACACATAAGGAGACATATACATAGATACAAACAAACATGTGTAAACACACACATAGATACACATAGACACACACAGACACACATGCGACATCATACACACAGACACACAGAGGCAATATGGGAATGCATACATACATAGGGATGCATATACACACATGTACACACACAAGCAAACATGCATAAACATACATAAATACAAAACCAATCACATACACAAAGAAAGGCATGCACATATACATACACAGAGTCACTTACACACAGAGAGACACACAGAGACATACACACACATATACATAGATTCACATAGACATACACAGAGACACACAGGGATGCATATGCCCACACAAGGAGACATGTACATAGACACCACACACACACACACACACACACACACACACACACACACACACACACACACACACACACACCCAGAGCTGCTGTTCTAGGGATACTGGGTGCTTCTCATGAGAAAATAAGCAAACCCAAAATCTGACTCGGAGCTCAAAACAGAAATTTTAAGTAGAGAAAATCCTAATGTCCACAGTTTCCACCTTCACTATCAAAATTACGCAAAGAAACAGACTAGGCGTTTTCAGCCCCAGTCAGCTGTTACCTGTGGGCACCTGCTGGGGAAACGAGGCGTCTGCTCAGGCCATCTTGTGGTCAGGTCGGGCTCTGCAGTCTTAGCACCGGGAGTTGCAGGAATGTCCACTAGATGGCGCCCTAGTCCAGGCAAATGGTCCCCAGTCTGGCAATCAAGAGAGCTCTGTCTCAGTGCCAATATCCTGGAGGCAAATTAACACAAGGCCTTTTGATTCCTCACCTAGATCCTCAGTTGCTAAGAGGATCATTCCCTTCTCTCAGCCACCGCGGAGTTAGTGGTCTCGCTGTAAAATTATGTGTCTCTGCATTTATTTAACAGATCTGTGTCCCTAAAAGTCGCGTCATCTCACTAATGACATCATTCATTCAGGGAAGTGGGTTTTGAGTCACTGGCAAGGATTCCTGCCACGTCAGTAGGGGTGAGATAAGTGCGTCAGGATAAGGACAGAGGCAGCCCAGCTGCTAGGAACAGCTTCTGGGCCTCAGCACCCTTTCTGGCCTTTCTCGGGCGCCATGTCTGGGCCCCTAACGGCTGATTCTCAGCACTTCCCAGGCCCTCCCTGCCCAGCCGCTCCTCCGTCCAGCCATAGGATCTTATGGTGTTCTGCCCATCCTGCGGCAGTTGCCCTCCTCTGATTCCTTTTGAGTAAACTTCTTTGCATTAATTTTAGAGGTTAGAACAGCGGTTCTCAACCTTTCCAATGCTGCGATCCTTAAATGCAGTTCCTCACATTGTGGTGACCCCTAACCATACCATTATTTTCATTGCTACTTCATGACTGTAATTTTGTCATGGTTATGAATCGTAATGTAAATATCTGTGTTTTCAGAGAGCCCTGCAAAAGGGGTCACGACCCACAGGTTGAGAACATCTGAGTTAGAGGGAAGCTACAGACTGTCTAGAGAGCTCTCTTCCACACAGGCCTCATCAGTCCAGCCTCCTTTAATGTCACCTCCTGTCATCTTTGGGCACTTGGGAAAACTATAAAAAAATGTATGTTGAGGTGGCTCAGTGGATAGAGAGGCCTGTGAGCAGATTGAAAACCAAGTTTCATCCCCGAGTCTCACAGGGGGCAAAAGAGAGTTATTCTCTGACCACCACGTAACTTCCTGGGGTATGCATGTGCCAACACACACATATACAATAAGACAAGTAAATTGACAGCAGCAAAGAGACAGAGACCCTGACACCAAAAGGGCAGGCCAGACATAGACATACCAAGTCCCAAGTTCAGGCAGGAGCTGCCGCTGAGATGTGGGTCTCACGTCTGAGGCTTTCTGAAGAACTTCGTAGATTTTAATGTTTTGCTGTATGCTTGGGTACTATGTTGTGCCTTTGGGCCTAAAACTGTGGGCATGCAACAGCGCCCGTCTTTCAGAGGAGGACCCATGAAGGCAGCACAACTCATGTGCATGTCTACAAACTTTTATCAATTACTGTGCTTGCCCAGCAAGGCAGCAGGCCTTCTGAGCCCCAGAAAGGCATATATCTTCCTCCTCCTCATCTTCTTCCTCTTCCTCCTTTTCTTCTTGTAATGTTGGAGATTAAGATCCTGCTCTAGGGTAGTCGTTCTCAACCTTCCTAATGCCGTGGCCCTTTAAGACAGGTCCATAAAATTATTTCAATGCTACTTCATAACTGTAATTTTGCTACTGTTATAAATCGTAATGTAAATATCTTACATTAGGGATATCTGGTATGTGACCCTAAAGCAATCACAGCCCACTGGCTCTTTGGCCTAGGCTGGCTTTGAATTCATGATCTTCTGGCCTCAGGTTTCTCAGTTCAACTCCTAATAAGTCCTTCTTGTTTCCATTACCCACAGTGCCCTGTGCATCCTTTCCCATACTTCTCTGTGTGAGTCCTTACCTCCTCTATTCTCCTGCTGTGCTGCTCCCTGAGTGCACACCCAGGCTCCCTTTCCTCTACTGCTTTCCCCGGCAAGACAGTGGCCCCCAGGAACCCTTTCCTGCCCTCCCTCCCACACCCCAGAGTGGCAGGCTACTTTAGGAGTCTCTCATTTGTTCGCCTCCCTAAAACTGAATCTCAGCGTGTTGTTTGCCGGGTCAAAGGCTTTACCTCTTCTTGTCAAAGGAGAAGATGGAGAGCCTCAGATTTTAAGTTGGAAGGACCCAAGAGTGCACGCATGGGTTGTGCTGGGATTTATCACTCCGGAAAGGGTTTTTGTGGATGTCTTAGTCAGGTTTCTGTTGCTGTAATGAAACACCCATTATTGGGTACATCCTAAGACAGGAGATAGGAGCCCAGAGAGTCTCTTGGCAGGGTCATCATAATGACAGGAGTGTGGGAGAAGTCACACAGACAGACAAGGAGCCGGGAGGAGAAGGAGCCAGGAGAGGAGGAGATGGGAGGAGGAGCCTGTTTTGTTCTTTTTTTAAATACTTACTTTGTATACAATATTCTGTCTGTCTGTATGCCTGCAGGCCTAAAGAGGGCACCAGACCCCATCACAGATGGTTGTGAGCCACCATGTGGTTGCTGGGAATTGAACTCAGGACCTTTGGAAGAGCAGGCAGTGCTCTTAACCTCTGAGCCATCTCTCCAGCCCCTGTTTTGTTCTTTTGATCACAACTCTGGGAAAACAACACTAATCTCTTCTGACGTCAGAACCCACATCACATAACCACCTCCCCTGTATTCTAACTATGAGAGGTCCCACTACCACCTCGGGGACCAAGTCTCGTGTGTGTGTGTGTGTGTGTGCGTGTGTGTGTGTGTGCGTGCGCGCTCATGGGTGTGTAGAAGCTACTATCTCCAAACTACAGCAGGATAACATTGATGAGAGGTCAAACTGAGGTGAACGGAAGGGCGATTAGAAGAGGGACAATGACAGTGGCTCACTTTGGAACTTGGGGAGGAAAGGGCAGAAGAGAGTGTAAGACTGAGTATTGTGTGGAGGGAATGGTGGGTTTTGTCTGCTTGCTTCGTTTTAGCAGAGTAAACAGAATCTGACGTAATCAGGGGAAGGAGGCAGCATCAAGGGCAGTCAGGGAGCTGAGAGTTTGTGGGTGCAGGAGGCAAGAACACTGGATGGAAGGCTGACCTTGGTAGAGGGGATACAGCCATAGCCAGGTGCAGGAAGATAGAAGGGGGGGGGGGCTGGAGGGCGCAGAGGTTGCGGGAGAGGAAAACAAGGCTCAGTTATCTCCATGCAATAGGAGACAAAGTTATTCCTAAGAGGTGGGACCAACCATCTCAGAGGAGCAGATGGGACAGGCAAGGGTTTAACAGTTGATAGGAAACGGATGGAGGCTTTGCCAAGCAACAGTGTCCGCTCAACTGCAGAGAGCTGAGCTGGGGACAGACACAGGCAGCCCAATGCTGTGGCTGCTCCACAGCCAGGAAAGGAGTAAAAAAAAAATTCAGCGTGGACTTTGGGGTGTGGGAGCCATCAACAAAGATGGTTGGAGAGAATGGGGGAGATGGGAATGGTTGAAATGAAAGCCAAGACCAAGACACAGCCGTTCCAGAGGCAAGCAGGCTGTGTGTCCTCAGTGGCTTCTGGGCCATGTTTGAGTTGTGACAGGAACACGGGCCAGCATTCCCTGCCCCTTGTGCCAACATGGTGTGAGAACTCTCTGACAGACCACAGCAGTGGACAGACACTAGGACTGTGGTGGTGGAGAGGAAGATGGAAGACACGAGGGATGAGGGAGGACCATGGCCTGTCTGAGGGCACAGGTGAGCTCCAGGCACCCCCCCCCCCCCCCGAGACAGGGTTTCTCTGTAGCTTTGGAGCCTGTCCTGGAACTAGCTATTGTAGACCAGGCTGGTCTCGAACTCACACAGATCCACCTGCCTCTGCCTCTGAGAGCTGGGATTAAAGGCAAGTGCCACCACTGCACCTGGCACCCACATCAGTCTGCTTAAATTGCCTATAACTCCAGCTTCAAGGGATCCAGCCCCTCTTCTATGTTCTGAAGGTGCTCCAGTTTTGAAGAATCTTCGAACTATTTGGGGGGAGGGGGATGTGTGCCGTATCTGGGTTGGTCTGGCATACCCAGTAATGAAGGTAAATAAGCTAGCCTTTTCTTCTTCTTCTTTGTTTTGAGATAGGCTGGCCTTATAATTACAGTGCTCTCTTGCCTCAGCCTCTCTCGAACAGAGACAATAGCCCCCTTTTCCTTTATAAAAAATTGTGTTTATTATTTACTTATGCGTATGGGTGTGGGCCTGATTGTGTGCACTGCATGCATGCAGGCACCTTCAGAACATAGAAGAGGGGCTGGATCCCTTGATGCTGGAGTTACAGGCAATTTAAGCAGACTGATGTGGGTGCTGGGAACCGAGCCCAGGTCCTGTGCAAAAGCAGCAAGTGCTCTTAACTTGTGAGCCATCTTCAGCATCAAATAGGGCCCTCTTTTTCATTCTCTCTCTCTCTCTCTCTCTCTCTCTCTCTCCTCCCCCTCTCTCTCCTCCCTCCCTCTCCCTCCCCCCTCTCTCTCTTTCTCTCTCTCTCTCCCTCCTTCCCTCTCTCTCTCTCCCTCCCCCTCCCTCCCTCCCTCTCCCTCTCCCTCTCCCTCTCTCTCTCTCTCTCTCTCTCTTTCTCTCTCTCTGTGTGGCTTATGTGTACACATGAGCTGATGTGTGCGTGCACGTGTGTAGAGGTAAAGATTAATATTGGATGTCTTCCTCAGTTTTCCATCTTATTCTTCGAGACAGGGTCTCACTCAACCCAGAGCTTACTAACTTGCCACTGACTGAGCAGGGAACTCCAGGAGAATCTCCTCAGCACTGGGATTATAAACTCGGGAGGCTACCATGCCTGGCCATTTCCCTGGATGCTCAGGATCTGAACTAAGGCTTCTTTTTAAAATTTTTTAAAAAATTTATTCTTCTCTTGCCGGGTTGTGGTGGCGCATGCCTTTAATCCCAGCACTCGGGAGACAGAGGCAGGCGGATCTCTGTGAGTTTGAGGCCAGCCTGGTCTACAAGAGCTAGTTCCAGGACAGGCTCCAAAAGTTACAGAAAAACCCTGTCTTGAAAAACCAATATATATGTATATATATATATTTTTTTTTCTTCTCTCATATACTACATCTTGACTGCAGTTTTCCCTCCCTCCTCTCCTCCCAGTCCCTCCCCCCCACCTCCCCCTCCTCCACAGATCCACCCCTCCCCCCTTTCCCTTTAGAAAAGGGCAGGCCTCCCAGGGATATCAACCAAATATAGCATATCACGTTGCAATAAGACTAGGCAGCTCCCCTCATATTAAGACTGGATGACTAAGATTTCTTTTACTTGCATGATAAATACTCTAGCAACCGAACTACGTCTTCAAGGCCTCTGTGTATTTTTTCATTTGATGCCAAGGATCAAACCTAGGACCTCAGGTGTGTTGGGCAAGAACTCTGTCGCTGAGCTGCACACCTACCCCATGAGTGTATTCCTTTAGGGTTCCTGTTAGGCCTAGGTACACCATCCTGCTGGGGTGACTGGAAGGCTACAGGCAACAGTGCCAAGGCACTGCTTTGCGTGTTCTGAGACAGGCCAGTAGGATCACGCCAGGAAGACGATTGCACAGGGCTGGCACATGGCAGATGCTCAGTGGACAGCGGCTCCCTTCTGCCATGTGCTCAACACCAGGCCACAGAGAGCCAGGAAGAGGCTGTGCCACATCTAATTCTACAGCTCTGTACAGCTGCCCCGGTGACATTTCCGGCTAGAGGTGAGGAAGACCTGAGAGACAACAAAACTTTCATGTTAGAGAGGTTGTCGCGGGCTCAGGAACACCATAGAACTGTTGAAGAGGTCAAATTTGGAGTTTGACTCAAAGAGAAGAGAAGAGGGGAGGCCTCTGCTAATGGATACAAGAGAAGCTACAGTTAGGAAGGAAGAGAAGGGTCAGTGGTTAAGAGTGCCTTCTGCTTTCTCAGAGGACTGTGGGTCACGGCTCCTAGTGCCCACATTGGGGCTCACAACTGCTGTAACTGCAGTTACAGGGAATCTTGCATCCTCTTAGGGTTTCTTCAGGAACCCCCACACGTACACACACACACACACACAAAAAAAAAAAAACAAAACAATGAGCAAGTAAATAAATATCAGGAGGCAAGAAGTGACTTTGATTAAGAACAACGTACCGTATATTTTAAAATACCTTAGGAGTGTTCTCACTGTGAAGAAGTGATAAAGGCTTGATATGCTGGATATGGTAATTAACCCACTTTGATCATTCTACAGTCATGTACATCTATGGAAACATCCAGTCCCCTATAACATACTCAGGAATTACTCGCTAACTAGAAATAAAACAAAACTAAGAGAAAGAAAGAGGAACACGAGATTTCGGAAGCCTGGGATGGTATGCTAGAATGGATGGGGATGTAGTTGGTTTTAGTGCCTCTTACATATTTAACAGGAATAATGGTAGTGGCAGTGATGATGGGGAGAGGTGGGTACCACATGTTTCTGGCCTATCAGATTAGTGCTAAGCACTCTAAGTGTAAGATCTCAGTTCCTAGATACCCTGTGAGCCACAAGAACCTGGCTCAAATCAGCCGAGCAATCAGGCCTTTCCTGGTTCCGACAAGTAGACAGCAGAAGTTGAGGAGTGCGTCGACATTCAGACTCCACTTCTCCCGTGTCAGGCATGTCCTGTCTTACCTCCTCATCCACAGGCAACTGCAGCACAGTCCTCTCACACTCCAGAGAAAGGGAGTCCACACACAGCCCGTGGTTTCTTTTGAGAGCCGAGAAACTTCGATACAGAAGTTATAACTTTCCTTGAGTGCTGTAAGACTTCTGTCTGATGGAGAAGGCCTGGTGGTCCTGAGACCTGGCACTTCTACTACGGTTCCCCAGTAGTAGCCCCAGAGCTGCGGCCACTGCTGGTATCCACATTGTACTCTTGTTTCTGTGAGCTCAGACGTGTGCCCTGGGATAGCACGGATGTTGATGGAAACATTAACATCCCATCTTCTCTATCACATGAGAGAGGGAACCAACACAGTTCCAATAGGCAGACCGTATCACCAGAAAGGGCAGGATTCAGACCCACTTACGCCAATGTAAAAACCTGAGACTCGGGCTGCAGAAATGGCTCCATGGTTAGAAGCACTGAGTGCTCCTCCAGAGGAAGCAGGTTTAATTTCTGGCACCCGCACGCAGCTCAGAACTGTCTGCATCTCCAGCTCCAGGGGATCCAGGGCACCAGACCTGCATAAGGCAACACATATATGCATGCAGGGAAAAGCCCATATGCATGAAATAAAATAAATCTTAAAAAAAAAAAGAAAGCCGGGCTGGAGAGATGGCTCAGTGGTTAAGAGTATCGCCTGCTCTTCCGAAGGTCCTGAGTTCAATTCCCGGCGGCCACATGGTGGCTCACAACCATCTGTAGGGAGGTCTGGCACCCTTTTCTGGCCTTCGGGCATGCAGGCAGAGCATTGTATACATAATAAATAGATAAATATTAAAAAAAAAGCCTGTGACTCAATTGGCAGTCATGTGACCACCACATGGCAGCACACGGCAGACCCCTTTCACTGTAGAAGGCCCAGAGGCAGGGCATGAGATGGCCTGTGTGAACCGAATCACATTCTCGTTGGTCTCAGGGACAGAACAAAGGAGCTGAAACTCCAGACAATGAGCGATAGAACCAGGATCTGATACCCTCCTCTGGCCTCTGGAGGCTTGTACACAAGTGTGCATGCATACACACACACACACACACACACACACACACACACACACACACACAGAGCAAAAACACATAAGTAAAATGAAATAAACCTTTGCGGCTGGAGAAGTGGCTCAGTAGTTAAGCGTGTGTACTGCTCTTGCAGTAGACCCTGGCTTGGCTCCTAACCAAGTGGCAGCTCAAAACCACCTTAAGTTTGCCCTCTTTGGCCCTCAGCTGGCACTTGCATGTATATGACACCTACAAACTCACACAACATAAAATGCACACATGACTAATTTTATTTTTATTTGAGAAAAGCCCTTGCTTTGCAACCTTGGTTGGCCTGGAACTTACTATGTAGACCAAGGATGGCCTTGAGTTCACAGAGATTCTCTTGTTTCTGCCTCCTGAATGCTGGAAACAAAGTGTGTATCACCACCGTCCGGCTAATAAACAAGTATTTAAGATATAGTTCAACTAATGTGTGCAAGGACTTTTTCTCCCCAAACCTCGAGTGATTTTATTTTCTCCTAGTTTCTTTCGTTGCCAGTTGGAGATCTGGCTGTCTGTGAAAAGCTCCCCTACTATGTGAATCAGGATCCTTAAGCTTCAAGCCACTGGGTCTGGCTAGGGATGTAGCTGCGTGGTTCAGCATTTACCTAGTACGTTTGAGGCCCTGGGTTCAAAGTCTAATGTCACAAACAACAACAAAAAGGGAAGGAAAGAAGGAGGGGGAGAAAGAAAGAGAGAAGGAGGACAAGAAAGAAGGAGAGAGAGAGAAATAAGAAAGGAAGAAGCAACGAAAGAAAGAAAAAAACCATCTCCTGTTGCTATGAGAGGGAAAGGAACTTACTACAAAGTTTTGGGTCTGTAATAGGAAGCTGACAGGCTTAAGGGATGGGGGAGGGGGAGCTAGAGGATTGATTTGTGGCTTAGCATTCAGGAATCAGACCCCAGACCTCACCCTCACTGTGGGAATCTCCATGTCTGCCCCTGGATGGCGGTCCTGTGTGCTCCCATGCTCTGCCCAAGGTCAGGGCCACAGCAGCCAGCCTTCACCCTCTTTGGTGCTGCCACCCACACTGTACAGAGAAAGCACCCCAGCTCCTGACTTGCCCCATGAGCAGCCCAGTGTGTGAGATTTGGCAGAACCCATATACTGAACCCAGCCCCCATTGCAATAGAGCCTGAGAAAGGGAGCCTTTCGGTTCCACTCTGGAGCATGCTGTAGACAAACAAGACTCTCAAGATCATGTTATTATGGACTGAATTGTGATGTGACCCCTTGTATGTAACCATGTTTAAAAAGGATTTATAGCAAGGCAATTAGATCCACGTTTTCAAGTGGACCCTAACTCAGTGTGACAGGTATCTGTGGTGGTTTGAAAGAAAATGGCCCAAAGCAGGTCCTATTAGGTGATGTGTCCTTGTTGGAGTTGATGTGGTCTTGTTGAAGGAAGTGTGTCACTGTGAAGGCTGGCTTTGAGGACTCATATATGCTCAAGTCATGCCCCGTGAGACAGTTCACTTTCTGTTGACTTTGAGTCAAGATGAAGGACCCTCAGCTTCTTCTCCAGCACTATGTCTGCCTGCACCCTACCATGTTCCTCCATGATGATAACAGACTAAACCTCTGAACTGTAAACAAGACTTGCCATGGCCATGGTGTCTCTTCACAGCAATAGAAAACTAAGTTAAGTTTTATCAGAATAATGACTTGCTCACAGGATAGGCACCCAGGAAGTGTGTGCATGAAGGGCAAGCTATATGAGGACTCAGCAAGAAGGTGGCACCTGTCAACTACACAGAGAGTCCTAAAGAGACACCCACCTGGTGACAACCTGGTCTTAGATGGCCCATTTCAAGACTGAGAAAACAAACACCTGTCTTGAAGTCCCCAGTGTGTAGATGTCATACCTGCAGCTCTCACAGACTCATGTAGAAGGCAAGAGGAGAGATGGGATGTTGGGGAGTCAGCAGTCTGTGGTCTCTTACCTGCTCTGGCCTGCCATTCTCTGACACCCCCACGGGGATGGGTGTGGATTGACTGAACGATCAAGGCAGCTCGGAAGGATGGTATTGAGGACAGGGGATATAGAGTCTCTCTGTGGATGATTCTTGTGTGTTCCCTTTCATCCACACTGAGAGGCCCATGGGTCTTGCATACCTACAAGCCCGGGAGCCTCTAAAACTGGCAAGGGTGAGTTGGATTTGGCAAATGTATGTGTCTTTGGTAGAGGGAATTTGTAAGCTCTGCGGGGTACCACGAGGATCTGGCCTTCTTCCCAGGATGCCCTATCACTAGCAAATGCATGCCACAGTTGTGGCCATCAACCTCCCTGGGAAAACCAGTCAGCAGTCTGTGACCGAGGTACACCATCTTGTGACCTTTGGTCTTGGTGATTTCTCAGTGCGTATGCCTTCTACTCCAGCAGGTGACAGCAGGCAGGAGATGTCCAGCCTCCTGCAGAGGCAGAGGGAGAGGAGTCTGTCACAGGTGGCAGCATCTCCCACCCCCTGCAAGGGGCACATGTGCATCCTGGCACATTGAGAAAAATTGAGAAAGACTACAACGCATGATAGTCATGACTCATGATGCCAGAGGGTCCCATGGAGGCAAAGTTTTGGTGAGTGAGAACCTAGCTACCTTTGAGCAGCCGCAACAAGTCCCTCCTTTCTGTAGCTGTCAATCTTTAGTTTTACGCTGCTGTGTGTGGAACAGAAGGGAGGTAGGGTTGATGGTGGGAGGTCACCGGTGGGAGGGGCGTGCAGCAGCAAAAATTCTGGATACAGCCCATGTCCATCTGTAGCTTCTAGAAGCCTCTGTTCGAAGACTTAGAGCATGCTCCCTAGGGTCCGACATCAGAAGCTACCCAAAAGACAGGCTGGGGCTAATTAGCACTTCCCACGCATGCTGGGTGACCTAGAGAGTGGCATTTGACCTCTCAAAGGCTTGTTTTCCCCTCTCCCTGTAAAATAGGGTTAATAGCATTGACCTGTCTCAGAGAGTTACAGAGGGGGATCAGTTGATATTTGAGGTTCAGTGTTTGAGGAGGAGTGGCAGCTCAACCTGTGGACAGCAGAAGAGACGTTCATTGCCCCCTATTACTGGGCAGGCTGTGACAAGGTTACTTCACTAAGGATTGTGCGGAAGGGGATAGGGCAGCCCGGCCAACACCTCCTGCTCTGGACGTCTGTAGATTCACTGGAATGTGACAATAAAATCTACCCCCGCTGCCAGTGTAATCAAGAGGCTGCTTGGCTACAGACTGGGAAGTTTTGCAAGCCTCACAAAGTTCTGTTTGGAGCAGAGTTTGCTTTAGCCTGGACATAGAGGTGCTGGGATCTGTGGTGTGCTAATGGTTCTGACATCAGTTCTCCTCAGAGGACTGAACTGTATGCACATGTATGTGTGCACACAGGTCTCATGTACATTCGAGAACTCACATGGGCGGTGTGTATGTATGTGGTGTTGTGTATATGTGTATATATGATCTCCACCCCGACTTCTTCCAAATTCATGCCCTAAATCCAACTAGTTCCACCCATATGTGCATGGGAGTGACACACACACGCACACACACACACACACACACACACAATTTTGTGATATATTTGTCAGAACAAAAGTTTTCTTTAAAAAATACATAAAAATGGAAGTGATCATCTTTTTTTTTTTTTTTTTTTGGTTTTTCGAGACAGGGTTTCTCTGTGGCTTTGGAGCCTGTCCTGGAACTAGCTCTGTAGACCAGGCTGGTCTCGAACTCACAGAGATCCGCCTGCCTCTGCCTCCCGAGTGCTGGGATTAAAGGCGTGCGCCACCATTGCCCGGCTCGGAAGTGATCATCTTTAAAAGTATTTGGTTGAGGCCAGATGGTGGTGGCACACGCCTTTAATCCCAGCACTCGGGAGGCAGAGGCAGTCAGATCTCTGTGAGTTCGAGGCCAGCCTGGTCTACAAAAGCTAGTTCCAGGACAACTAAGACTGTTACATGGGGAAGCCCTGTCCCTAACAACAAAAACAAACAAGCAAACAAATGTGGTTGAGAAACGAGTACAACCATTTCAAGCGTAAAGCAGCGTGGAAAAGTTGTGGCTTGTGCAATGGATAAAGCACTCATGGGCCATTTAGAAGTTTTAGACAAAATCAGCGTTTAATAATTACCCCGTTCCCGCACAATTTACTTTTACCTTAACTGTAAGATGTAAATGGAGTATAACGGTTGCTTTAGATTTGCCCTGCCTTGTCCCATGTGTCTTTTCTGTGGCCTCCTTTTCTGGAGCGCCAGAATGTGTAAACCTGTTGGGGTGCACCAAGCAACAGATGCAAAGGGCTTCCTTGTGCGTAGTTCATAATATTAATTATGCCATTAATGTGTTATTGTCACTGTTAATAGATGGATATGGTGGATAAAGCCCTGAGCTAGTTGTCAGAAATTAGAGGCATGGCGAATTTGTCAACTACCTAACGATTCTCTGGGAGTTGGTGTATCTCTTTCACGTCTATGTAAAAGACAGCCTATGCCCTGTTCATCCTGCCTGAGGCGCAATGATAGAAGACTCAGATGTGGAGCCGTTGTCAATGGGCTCTGGGAAATGTGAGCAGCTCTGGGCTTCTAATAGCCCCCCCCCCCCCCCCCCGGGCAGTCTTACTAAGTATTTAAGTGAGTATTTAAATTTAAGTTTAAAGGGATTAAACTGAGATGAGGTTGAAACTTCAGTTTCCCAGCTACTGCTAGTCATCTTTGAGTGGTCAGAGTCACACAATAGGTGCCCCGTGTCAGGCAGGACAACACAGCTTCACCGCTTGCGCCAAGGTCACCCTTGCTCTTGCCTTCCTGCCTCTTGATCAGCTGGTTAATGAAGGCTTCAGTTCTTTGTGTAGTTTTCTGCTGTGATAAGCTGTCTTTTGTTGCTGAGACAAAATAAGCACCACATTATCTTAAGGAAGGGTTTTTGTTGGCTCGCGCTTCTAGGGGATACGGTCCATCATGGTGGAGAGAGAAGAGCACCACAAGCGTGAAGTGGCTGGTTGTGCTGTGTCCACCGTCAGGGAGCAGAGAGAGATGAGTGCTGGTGCTGAGCTTCTCTCTCCTCTCCTTGTTATTTAGTCTGTGAGCCCAGCCTATAGAATTGTCCTGTCCATGTTTACTGTGGGTCTTCCTTTCTCTCACCTAATCCAGGTAATCTCTTACAGATTCGCTCAGAGTCTTGTGTCCGTGGTGATTCAAGAGCTCATCAAGTTGAGTCAAGATTCAGCATCTGTAATGACTACCCTTGGTTGTCAGCTTGACAATATCCAGAATGAACTACAATCCAGAAACGGAGGGCCCACCTGTGACACTTTTTGCTTGGTTTAAAGTGGATGAATCCACGTCTAGTATGGACCTTTGAAGCAGGGAGACACACACCTTTGATTTGCATCTTGAGGTGGGCAGACACCTGACTTTAACCTGGGTCACACCTTCTGCTAGCAGCCTATATAAAGACCTGGTGGAAGGAAGCTTGTGCTTTTTGCCTGCTTGCCCCGGCCTTGCTAGCACATCCATTCCCTCACTGGCATTAGCGCCTATGTTTCCAGGATTCCACTGTATACTGAAGACATCCAGCCTTGTAAACTTAGCAACTACTGGATTCTTAGACTTTCCATTTACAGACACCCATTGTTGAATTAGGGAGACCGTAAGTATTAGATGGAGGTTTCTGTCCTGCCTGGTCCCACAGCTGTTCAGTCCCAAAGAAACACACAGTGGCCTACATTAATTATAAAAGGGTTGGGCTATTAGCTCAGGCTCATTATTAACTAACTCTTATGACTTAAATTATCCACAATTCTCATCCATGTCTAGCCATGTAGCTTCTATCAGTGAGGTAGTCTCATCTTACTTCCTCTGCATCTGGCTGGTGACTGCATCTCTGCCTTTCCTCTTCCCAGAATTCTCTTGGTCAGGTTGCCCTGTCTATTCTACCTGCCTACCTACTGGCCAATCAGCGTTTTATTGAACCAATATGCGTTACAAATCTTTACAGTGCACAAAAGCATCATCCCACAGCAACAAGTCATTCCAATAAATTCTCATCTATCTATCTATCTATCTATCTATCTATCCGTCTGTCTATTATCTATCTGTCTGTCTGTCTGTCTGTCCGTCTGTCTATTATCTATCTATCTATCTATCTATCTATTATCTATCTATCTATCTATCTATCTATCTATCTATCTATTCCTTCTGTAAGTTCTGTTGCTCTAGAGAACCCTGACTAAAACACCATCCCAAGGTACAAATCACTAAAAATGCTTATTATCTACTTCTTCCAAGGAAGCAGCTCTTGTAGCAGAATGTGCAGTGGATGGGTCTGCCTTGTTGCTCCCGCAGTCCCTTTCCCAGACCCTTGATGTTTTCATTTGGCCAATACTGGAGGAAATGAAAGCTACTCGGCACAACAGATTAAATACAAAATCGCGGGTGGGCTTTGAAAATTTATAGCCTTGTCCCACTTTATGTTCACTATGCTTTTTGTGTTCTTTTGAAATGTGATCAGCCAGCTTCCTAAACGCTTGCGGTCATGGGTCTCATGCAGCCTGCAATTGCCTCAAAGTTACTATGTAGCTGAGAATGACCTTGAACTTCCCTAATCATGCGTCTTTCTCTCCAGGGCTGGGATTACAGGTATGAGTGACCAAACTCAGCCTATGTGTATTAGCTAGAGATTTAACCCAGGGCATCATGCATGCCAGGCAACCACTCTGCCAGCTGAACTGTACCCTCTAGCCCTCACCTGCTCTTATTTGTTGATCACCCCCCCTCCCCTGCACATGCAGTCTTTAAATGCATGTTGCTATTTCAGATTGAGTTTTCCAACCAACCCAGACACATCATTTTTCATCGTATGGCCCCTCCCTTTCTTTCTCCTTTCTCACTTCCTTTAGGTAGAGGGTAGTCTCACACATCCCAGTTTCCCAAGGACAATTCAATTTTGCTCCTATTAAATAGGGTGACCCATCTGGCCAATACCCCCTTTCTTTTCATTCTCCAAAGGATCTTGATTTAGTCTGTAAATTCTGTAATCATTTTACTAATCCATCTTCTCTCAATCATGTTCATATTTTTTTGCACTTGTAGCGTTTTTTACTAGGGGCCTGGAACACAAAATTGAATGAAATTCCAATCCTCTGACTCCATGCTCCAAATTCCTATTGAAATTGAAAAAGAATATTCTAATAATAAATATTATTTCTGGAAACTAGAGAAAGGTGCCACTCTCATACAATAAAGCTCAAGCAAGTTCTTTACGATCTATTGCAGGTGCAGCTGGGTTGAGGGAAGGGTCTTCCTAGATGGGCGTTTCTTTGGCATCTATTTTAAACCTTGTTTTCCAGATGAAAACTACTCTGGGACCAGTGGAAGTCACTCATGAGCACAGAGCAGCTCAGAGCAGGTGGGACTGGGGTAATGGGGGAAATGCTCAGCTCTCGGCTGGCTTGGGTGTGAGCCATGAGCTGGGTGCAGGCTGTTATCAGACTGGAATACTTGGGGTAAGTGTCTGTCTGGGGGACACCGACACAGAAGGGGCCCTAATTAGAGAACAGAGTTCTGAATAAAAAGCTGACAGTCTCCTTCACATTTACCCATCATAAACGTAAACTTGCAGGTGGGAAGTTCCATCTGACTTCGGCTCTGGATCTTTCTTTGTCTTTATAATCTGTTGGATCTTGAAGCTAGAAAAGCAGACAGTATTTTCTTTTAAAACACAATGTTTTTATTAATTCCTTTTAAGAAATTGTAAGGAATTCTTGCGATATACTTTGATCACATTTACCTCCCACTTTTCTCCCTAACTCCTTCCAGATCCACCCCTTTCCAACTTTGTGTCCTCTTTAAAAAACTTTGTTACTTTTATTGTTATTTTATGGCTGTGGTTTTGTTTTTCTGAGACAGAGTTTCTCTGTGTAGCCATCGCTCTTCTGGAACTCACTCTGTAGAGCAGCCTGGCCTCCAGCTCACAGAAATATACCTCCTGAGTGCTGGGACTAAAGGTGTGAAGGTATGGAACACTACTGTCTGACCTTATCATCATCATCATCATCATCATCATCATCATCATTATTTCTGAGACAGGGTTTGTAGTTTTGGAGCCTGTCCTGGAACTAGCTCTTGTAGACCAGGCTGGCCTCCAACTCAGATATCTGCCAGCCTCTGCCTCCCTGGTGCTGGGATTAAAGACATGTGCTACCACCGCCTGGCTTCTTATTATTTTTAGTAGTCCACAAAACCCAGTTTATGCTGCCCATATACTCACAGGTTTGGGGTCATCCGGTAGAGTCTATTTGACCCACAAGGGGCCACACCCTTAGAAACCCTGACTCTCCCTCCACTAGAGGCCCTGGACTATCAATACCCTATCGGTTGGGGGGTGGCGGGGCATCGTGATTCCCTCCCTTGCTCTGTGTTAGACTGTTGACTGGCTTGATCTTGTGCAGATCTTGTTCAGGCAACCACAGCTACTGTGAGCTCATGATCTATAATGAAAAGTCATTCAAAATACACACACACAAAAAGGGATAGAAATCTCCAGTTAATCATACAGTCAAATAAATATAAAATTTAGGAAACATTACAGGCCATATGTGAAAGTTTTGTTTACCTAAAGAAAATATAGAAAGGCTACAGAGTTGGTTCAGCAGTTAAGAGCATGGAGTGGTCTTGCAGAGGACCTTGATCCAGTTACTAATTGCACCAACATAGTGACTCACAACTGTCTGTAACTCTAGTTCCATGGGATCTTGTGCCCCTTTGTGGCCTCCTGGGACACCAGGCATGCAGGCTCAGGCATCTATATGTAGGCAGGCAAAACAAAAGGCACATAAAAGACATTTGAAAAATGCTTAGACTTCGATTTTGTAATTGACTTGTAGAACGTATGTGCGCATTTGTTTGTTTCTGTTCAGTTATTTAATTTCACGTGTACATGTGTTTGCCTGCATGACTTTATGCACACCATATGTGTGTAGGAGCAGGGGGAGGCCAGAAGAGGGCCTACCATTCCCTGGGAATGTAGTTATAGTTGATTGCCACTGAGTGGGTGCTGAGAACTGGAGGAGGGAGGGCCCTCTGCCTGGGTAGTCAGTGCTCTGTCCTACTAAGCCATCACTCCCCTCTGGCTTCAAGGACTTCATCTTTTTGTTTTGTTTTTCTAGACAGGTTTCTCTGTGTAGCCCTGGCTGTCCTGGAACTCACTCTGTAGACCAGGCTGGCCCAGAACCCAGAGATCCACCTGCTTCTGTCTCCCAAGGGCTGGGATTTAAGGCGTGTGCCACTACACCCAGCCCAAAGACTTTACCTTCTTGAATGAGCCACAGTTCTAGCTACTGAGATGTTCCTCACAGCATTGTGTATCATGGAGAATTAGAAACAAACTAAATGTTCACTAGCACACTTGTTAAACAGTTTATGGAACACAGAAGGAGATGACACGGCAGAGCTAAATGTTACTGCGGAAAATATTTGATAGCGTGAGAAACTAGGCTGTATTAAACAAGCCGAACGAAAGTTTACAATTTAGTGTATAACTTATGCTTCCATTTCTAATTAGTAGAACAATGCAAAAAGACAGATTCCCGGGATGGGAGGGATGGCTTAATGGTTAAGAGCAGTGGCTATTCTTCCAGAGGACTCAGGTTCAATCCCCAGCACCCACAACCAATGGTCACTCCAGTTCCAGGGGATCCAATATCTTCCGGCCTCCCCAGGCAACAGACACACACGTGGCACACAGAGAACGTGCAGGCAAAAACACTCATGCACATGCAGTTTTTCAAGGAAAGACTGGGAGAAATATACTCAAACGTTACCGGTTATTCATTTCTTTGGCTACTTCTGTTTATGTATTTCCGCAGCGAACACTCGTCTTTACATCAAAAGTGCACTTAAAAGGGGAGTTTTGAAAACTTTAATTTGTAAACCCTCTCCGTCAACTCCCACATTCCTTGCTGCCTCCAAGTTCACTCCGCTTGGGTTTTCAAGCCTTTCGCGTGTTCTTCTCCGCAGTCTCCTTTAAAGAGGATCGTAGAAAGCGCGGTGGCCTCCCGGAGCTCATTTCTCAGGAGACCCAACCTTGGGCAGCTTCAGGAGAGCGGCACCTAGTTCCCTTGACCTCTGCCAGAGCTGGCAATTGTCAACAACTTCCGGTCACAGAAGGACCATCCCGAGCCCCTCGTTGGTTCCTGCAATTCCCCAGGGACCTCTCACCCTTATCCCCAGCGGACCATCAGGGACCGAGGCGGTTCCCGCTCGGGTCTGCTAGTGACTTGCTATCGGTGATTGGACAGCGCAGCAGAAGCTGCCTGTTCCTTCCCTGGGAGATGCTACCACTTGGTTGCCTTCTGGGTCCTCCATCACCTGTGGGCACGAAACAGGTTCTAAAGCAATTTTCTCGTTAGATTTCCACGTTTAAGACAATTACAAAGTGCACCGCACTAATCCGCAGCCAGACCAGGTCAAAGAGCGTGTGGGGTTGGGGGTGGGGGTGGGGGGTGGGTGGGGGTGGGGCATAAGGCAGGCCCCACGATGTCGGGGTTGGAGTGGGAGGAGCACCGGGGCAGGGGACTCGGGGATTTTCGAAAACACGGTGTGTGCACTGAGCAAATACTGAACTCACACGCTGCATACATGTGCAGATGGGAGCGGGAGAGAAACATTTATTGAATGCCTACTACGTGCAGGATGCTTTCCAAGCTATCTTCTGCTATTAAGCAAACGAAGCTATAGGGGAACTCACACCCCTATTTTCCACTGAGGTTCAGATTCAGAGGCGTTAGATCATAAGCTAGTTCCTTAACTAGAGACGACGTCCCACGTCTAGGGACGACTGAAGCAACTGGCCTATCCCCTCCCCCGCCCTTGCGGGAGGGAGACTTAGTCCTGAGTGGAGTGTGGGAGGCGAGGTTCACAGACGGTAGTCCAGCGCCACCTATGAGGCGTGGCGCGCATTGTCCTAAACACAGATCCTGGAGTTTCTCTAGCTTGGGACCTTCCGAACTCCGTGATCGCCTCGCCTTGTCCACGCTCCTTTAGATCAGCGTAAATGAGTAGCCTGTGCTGAGAGACTGGGTCCAAGTTGCCCAGGTTAGGGAACGATTTATTTTCTCAACTGTTACTAACGTTTATGTGACTGCCATCTTGAATCTAACCTCTCCGAAGCGAAGGACCTGGGTCTTGGAAGGTACAGGGCCTTGGGCAGACTCTGGGAAGACTCCACCCTTAGGGGTTCGAGCCACAGCTCGAAGACACGGAAGACACGCGTTTAGCTCCAGAGCCTTTTCTTGATTTGCATTTCCTTTCACCGAGGTGTGTGGCGTGGGTGGAGGTGTCAGCGTGCGGGTGTGCGTTGAAAGGGGGGCTCACGAGTGCCAGCTGGATTGAAATTCGAACTGGTGTGATATGTGTAGCTGCCTCCCTAAACAACACACACACACACACACACACACACACACACCTACCTGGAGAAAGACTTGGGAAGGTAAGTGTATCACGGAGAAGAAGCCAAGAGTAAGGCTTTTTTTTTTTTGAGGGGAGGGCTAGCATGTGCTTTCTGTCACCCCCTATGGTTCAGAGGCAGAGCTCCCCTAGGGACAGTCCCCCCCATCCTGCACTGAGCGCTGAGTGCGCGCCGTGCCCCGCGAGCGCGCGTACCAAGTATGTGCGTGAGTATACGTGTGAAATGTGTCGGCGCCGGCCGCGGCGGAGTGTGCGTTCGGCAAAAATATGAATAATCAACACATCGCTCACACCTCCGCCGGGAGCGGGAAGGGAGCTGGGAGGTCCCGCGGGCTTTCCCCTGCCTGCTGGCGGCGGCGGGGAGGGGGACCGCCAGGAAATTGCGGGGTATTTCGGAGTGACTCTTTGCTTATCTCAAGTGAGCTGAGAAACTAGGAGGAAAAAAATAACACCTTAGGAGACTCACATTTAACTTTTCCCTCTCTAAAGGCCATCTACTGCCTATCCTGTCTGGAAATGGAAGACCAGTGAGGGGTTTGTTTTCCACTCATGAGCGAAGTTGTCACTTGCCACCCCTGTCCCCTAGCTCATTTTGTTCCTCTGCGAGGTGGGAGCACATACACCCCCAATGAAAGTGGTTGTTGCCCAGCTGAGTGGCGGAGTGCGCGGGGAGTGCCTGGCACCCCACAACATCTTGGTAAACGTCCCGCCTTTGTGTGTTTGCCCCCTCCTGATCCTGACGCCCCGAGTACAGTCGGGACAGCATGCCCGGCCTTCGTGCATAGGTTCCTGGAAGTGGCCAAAACCAGGCCAGTTTACTCGAGCGTGGGCCCAAGAAGGGTCTTGTCTAGCCCAGACACCCAGCACCGGAGACGTTGGGTCCCACCCAGCGTTAGAGTAGAAAGAAGCTGCCAGTCCACCTGTGTCCTATTGCAGACCTCAGCCATTCCCACGGGTCCAGCGCAGATGACATCAGGGTTCCTAACACCGCTGCTGTTGTAGCAGTGGAAGGCTGCTGGCTTTGTCCCTCTGTACCTTTCTGCACTTGGGCTCCACTCTGGTTCCCAAACTTTTTGCGATCGCTCGGCATGAGTGAGCGGGAAGGAAGTGTCTTTCTTAAGCGCGCTACCAACGAGGTATGAGGGAAGTAGAGGGTGGGAGAGGAATGTGAAGTTGAGGGGGACAAGGCTGTCTGGAGTTTCCACAGTGTTAGGCTCTTTCAGTTCATTTAGGGAAACACATCGCAGGGACCGCGTTGACATGGGCACCACATCGGTGCGAATATAAAACTTTCTACACCGCATCTTTAGTATTTTTGTATGCGGTCCCATTCGACTCTGTTTCACCGTGTTAAAAACAAAACAAAATCGAACCCTAGTCTGACCAAACTGTCCTTAACAGAAATTTCTTGGTGTGTTTGCGTGAGATAGCGTGAAGTTATAAAAAAAGTATTCTGTGCTCTCCCCTCTCTGGGGAATTTATACTTATGTACTGTACAAATATAGTTTCTGGAAGAGAAGAAGTGTCCAGTTTGCAGTTCGGTGTGGGAGTCGATAAAGTTAGTTTTGGTGTCCAGTCTTCAATTTGGTGTGGGAGCCAATGAAGTTTTTTTTTTTAAATTGTTTATGGATTGTGGATTAAATGTTCAGCAGGGCTCTGAGAGAGCAAAGTCATTTGTTGCTAGTTGGGCAAATAAATAAAAATTGCAGTTTAAATAAAAACAAAAACTGGCAAATGAAAAATGCCTTCCAAAGACAGGCTATGGAGACCAAAGCCTTTTAATTTGCACAACCCATACTAGCCAGCTTGGTCCATAGAATTCCTTAGGAATGGTCCATCTATGGTTTGCATAGACGTGTGTGTGTGTGTGTGTGTGTGTGTGTGTGTGTGTGAGAGAGAGAGAGAGAGAGAGAGAGAGAGAGAGAGAGAGAGAGAAGATAGTGGGGGTGAGGGTTGTGTGTAATGACATCTGATGGGCACCACCGCAAACCTCTGACATAGAGAAGGGCCTTGGCGCACAAGATGACAGGACTGGACAATACTAAACCAACCGGGCCTTAAAAGCAATTCAGAGACTGAACATACTGTCTTAAGCTGCAGGGGGAAACCCAAACCTGGAGCCGGTATATTAGAAGGGTGAATGAACAAAGGCCGTGACAGGGTATGAGCTGGAATGCCCAAACTACCTCCCCAGTTTGCGTAACTAAACTAGATGGTAGGGAATAATAGTAATACTTTGAGTTCTGGATTTTTTTTATTTTTATTTTTTGATGATAGAAAGAGACTCGCCAATCTTGGCCGGAGGAAAACTTTGGTACCTTGCGGGATCGGGCTACTGGGGGGCGGGCAGGAGGGGTCGCAGCTCCTCCTGATGGTCCGGGAGCCACTCCCGGAAGGGGTTTGTGTTGCAGGTTCCTAAAGGAGGGTTATTTTCACGTAGCCTGAGGCCAAAGAGATGGGAGTAACCCTCTAAACTCCACGATTGCTGGGCGCAGTAGTCACAAGCACCCTTACTTTGGCGCGGGTGCCCAATTCTGCTGTCTCCCCTCCCCAAGACCTCCAGAAACATAATCAAAGCCAAGGCGGTTGGCGGAAAGGCGCCCAGCTCTCACAAGCCTCGCAACTCAGAGCACAAGGCCAACTGCGCCTCCGCACTCGGCCTGGAGCTCCAATTCCACCTAGAAGGAACTTCTGGACTCGGGGCTAGCCACCTTAGGGGACCCCCGAGCTGCCGGTCCGCAGCAGCTCGTCTCCAGTGCCTGGAGGGGTCGCAGGGCTCCTCAGCTCCCTCAGCGCAGCCCAGTAAGAGCTAAGAGTCCCACTGGCTAATGGTCTAGAGGCAAGGTACCGGCAATCTCCCAGCAGGGCACTATCACCCTGAACTTGTCACCGGGTAGGGGAGGAGGGAGGTGGGACGCCACCGAAGAGGGTTTGATTTGGAGAAGGCGACAGGGAGCTGGGAGAAAGGAACAATTCTTTCGCTCCCTGAGGGGTATAATTTGGGCGGCAGCTGTTACTGGTGAAAAAAGAGGCGTCAGCGACCTTGGCTCTGCCCTTTAACCCTGAGCCTCCAGGGGCCCACGGGCCGGGCTAGGCCGGAGCCCAGTGCTGCCCCGCAGCCCCTCGGGCTCTGGACGTCTTTCTCGAGCATTTTCGAGGTGTAGCTGATCAAAGTCTCCTTGGGGAGGTTAAAACAAAACAAAAGCCAGCCGTTTTATCCACACGTCCGAGGGCTCACCGGCTGATCCACACTCCCCTCCGAGGAACCTGAGGCCTTGCCCAGCTGGGGACAGGGCCCTGAACAAGAAAGAGAAGACGAGGGGATTACTTGAATTCTGCAGATTTATAAAACCCAGCAGACCAGGTTCGAAGACTCTGGTGATTTTCCTGGGGGGTGGGGGTCACAATTATCCGTAAAGTCTTCGTGTAACAGAGAATTGTGGAGCGGAAGCACAGAAGTGGCTGTTAACGCTACCAGTTTCTCCCCAACCTCGCCCTTCTTTTGTTGGACCACCGACTTATTTTCTTATACCCAACGACACCGCAAGTCACCCTTCCTCCCTTTTAAGCCACCTAGGAAGGCCAAGCTCGAGGCTTGGAGTTGGGGTACACCCCAAACACGACTCCAGCCTCCTTTCCCCCAAACCACCACAGAAGTATGTGAAAAGAGGACTCGCGCTCCCATCAGCTTCCGAGCCAGTCTCTGCAGCAGACCCAGAGCAGATCTGGCGGAGCACCATCCCGCCTGCGCAGTCTGCAGTCGCAGTTAGCCCCTGAGGTGAAGTGACGTGCACAGGTCCCTTTCTGTGGAGAGTCGCTGTCTCGGAAAGAGCAAGCTTCCTTTCGCTCTCCTAGGCAATCGTGCACCCCGGGCGCTGTGTCCTCTAGCGGCTAACTCTCGCAGTTCATCTGTGAGCGCTCACCTACACCTAGGGGGTCCGGTAAGGACTCAACTGACGCGCAAACCTGAGCTCTGAGTGGGGAGGGAAGTCTCCCGAATGTAATGAGGCTGGGAGGCTCGGGTGCAGTCGCTCCAACCGCGGCGCAGCTGATTGTCTCCTCCACGGCAGATGGTCTTTGAGCACAGATTTGCATTCATTGTCTTCAAATCTGTTTTCGCGCTGGCGTTCTAGATTTCAACAGCAGATCCACGCGCAGATCAGAATACAAAAAGAGAAGCAAGAAAATAACACCCAGCCGGGAGGATTTTTTTTTTTTAAATAGGCACCTCAAGCCGTCTAGGGTTTCAGCTATTTTGTGGAACTGGCCGCAGCTTCCCGGCCACCAACCCTTGCAACCACAGCGCTCGGCAGACAAAGTTTCCCGGACTCCCTCGAAGCCGCTTTGCGTCTTCTCCGCAGGGTTTCCCGGGCTTCAGGGATTGGGGAGGGAGACACAAGGGTGGTTCTCTTCTCGAAACTGCACCCGGCAGTTCTCAGCCTGCCAAGCTGTCAGCAACCTCTCCCATCTGCAAAGGTGCGTGCTCCCGTCCTCCCGGGACCCTTTTCCTTAGCTCCTCCACCATTTCCTTCGGCGTTATATTTATTTAAACTGCACTTGAGCCTCACTCATCCACACTCCACTCTCGCCTCCCTTCATCTCTTCTCTCCTTTTAGCACTTGTAGCCCTCCCACGAAATGATAGTCACCCTGGAACTCTAGGAGAAGTGGGAGACCGGCTCAGGAAGGATGCCCTGGGGGGAGTGTTTGCATAAAGCACGAGTTCAGGTGGTCACACTTTCTGCTTGCTGCCAAGCATGCACACAAGTCCAAACCCCGGGAAAGAATCTTCTGGGTCCCCTGCAGGCGACAAAAACCTATACATCTAGAGGCAAATTCGCTCAGCTTCCTGCTCCCGCGATCAGACAGAGCCATCATGTTCCTAACTCCTAAGTCCGGCTACTCTGTTTCAGTGCGGGATATTGGGGTCCCCTTCCCACGCAGGTCAAACACTCGGGGTTCTGGCCCAGGCTCCGCGCCTGCAGCTTGCAGTAGCCTTTCACCTCAGGGACTTCGGGCCACGCCGAGCTTGGCGAACGCCGCGGGAGGACGTCCGCCCGGCTTACCCAGAGCCGGCCAATCCCGGGCGTCCATGCAAATGAGGCTCCTTATCGGGCCTCGGCTCCGCCTCCCACGGCCCGGGTTGTAGTAACCATTCATGGGGCCCGCGCGCGGCTGCAACCCGGCTCCACCGCGCTCTCAGCCACCGCCTCCTCCGGGCTCCGGATCTTCCCCTTCCTCTCACAACTGATCCTGTGGGGGATTTTTTTTTCTATATTGGAACGGTGGGGAGGAGCAGGGAGGGGGGAACCAGGAGGAAGGGGAGAGATCAGACAGCTATCTATCTCCTCCTGTTTTTCCCAGAACAGGTGATGCTTCGAAATTGCGATCACTTTCAGGAGAACGCTCTGCAACTGGAAGGATGCGGGCGACCTAGGGTGGTAGAAGCCCCGAGGCGGCAGATCTGAAGCCACCGAGGATAAAACCCCAAACTTTGAGTGCATTGTGCGCGGAGGGAAGGACTGGTTATTTCTTTCCAAGAGGGCCCCAAACTTCGTCACTTGCCCCCTTTCTCGGATTGCTTTGGAGAACAGCGTTGGCTGGCAGCGTTGGAAAGTCGGGGCGGTGTTGTCGTAAAGTCACTTTTAAGGCTACAGTAAAGGATCAGACTTTTTAAATGTTTGGGATTCAAGATACGCTAGGAAGAGGACCAGCTCTGAAAGAAAAGTCGCTGGGCGCCGAGATGGATTCGGTCAGGTCCTGGGTCCGGAATGTCGGCGTGGTGGACGCCAATGTCGCGGCTCAGAGGTAATGAGACTGGAGCCTTGTGCTCTGGAAGTATCTGCTTGTGTCTGTCTCTCCGTGTGCCCCTCTCCCTTCTCTTTCTGTTTCTCTCTGTCCCCGTCTGTCCTTCCAGGCCATGCGCATTGGGGTTCTCCCGAGGGGGCGGGAAGGTCGCTGTGGCCAGGGGAATCCTCCGGCAGCCAACACTGGAGTTTCTGAATTACCGAGGTCATAGGTGTTTCCCCTTCACTCCTTCCCACAGTCCGTTCTTTGGGGGAAAAATATTTTGAAGTAGCATTAAAGCTTCATGCCTCAGCATTTACTCATGGAATCAAGAGCGGAGCGTGAGGACCGGAGCTGGCAGCGGAACTGGCTTCCCGGTCACCCCGAGGTTTCTCCACGCGCCTGCGAGCGCCTTTCCTCCAGCATCTTTCAGGATAGTTCCGAGACTCGGGGAGCCCAGTGGCCAGATGGTGGCGGCGGCGAGAGGATCCGGAAAGGCCTGAGCGGCTGCAGGGGAAAGCAAGGCGGCAGGGAGCTCTGGCAAAGGGGATAGGCAAGCCCTTCCTGGGTCAGAGAGAGTGGGCCAGACAAACCGAGGCGGGCGAGAAATTAACGAGCAAGGACTGAAGCACAGGAGAAGTCGCGGGAGAGGCGAGAAAGGAGGTTGGTCGGTTGCCTGAGCCGAAGAGAAGATAAACTTACAATTTTGCGCGTTCCTCAAGTTGATTTTGACTCCAAATCTTCACGTGTGTGGATGGTAAAGTCTTGTCCAGGGTTCCATCCCACGAAGATACTCCAGTCCCCCTTCGCAGCATCGCTTCTGAACTGGAATTCGTGGCCTTCGTGGCCAGGTCTACGGGAGGCAGCTCCCTTACTCTCTCAAGAGCCTCCAAACTTCTTCCAGGACTGTCGTCTCTCCCTCTGCTCTCCGTGCCAACCTCCTTAAATCTGAACTTCTCACAGAGAAATGACCCCATTTCCAGACACGCCACATCTTCAGGTGTCCCGGGTAGAGCGAACTGGCTGCCACCCTTGAAGGACCCGAAGCAAAGGCCGCATGCCGGGTGACTGAAGCGGGCTGCGGTGCCCGACTGCCACCCCTCCGGAGCCGTGATGCTCAGCTGTCTCTGAAGCAGATGGTACTTAGCGGAGGCTGCGGCTCACAACAGCGCTCTGAGGACTCGCCCCGGCGCGAGGGGACTAAGGCAACTCTGCAGATCCGCACTGTGACTGTCTCCTAGCCAGACTTAAAGACATCATCCGTCCTCCTGTCCTCCTATTTTCCCGTCCGAAATAAAATGCTGCTGGCTAAAGTTTGAGCAGGCAGTCAGAGTCTAGCCAAAAATGTACACCTTTCAAAAAAGTGACCGCGACCGTGCCAAACACAAGAATCCGGAAGACCTTAGGGCCACCGGGCTGTCCTTGACATTTGTCAGTTCGCCGGCGCCACACGATTTTCAGTTAAATGGGGGTGGCACTTACGGAGACAGGTATACAGAGAGGTCCTGTGCACACATTCAAGGCTCTGGAGGACTCCGGGTCTAGCGCTACAGAGTCAGGGAACTGGGGAAAACGCTTGAGAGCTGACCACCGGGGTCTCTGGCCAGGATGCTTGATTGCCTCTTAATATTTTGGCTTCTCCACGTGGAGCAGCTCCGGAGGGCGAAAGTCCTCAAACAGCAAGTGTTCGTCCCTGGCCCGCTTTCCCCAGCGACGACTGTGGGGATTTTGCCCAGACGCTGTTCTGGATGCAAATTTCGGTAGAGTAAGCCAAATGGCGGGTGAGGCCCTGTGAGGACCAAGACTTAGGCTCCAGGCTTCCCGTCTTTTAGGCTGTGTCACAGGGCTGGTAACTCATTAGACAGGAATTAAAGGGGTCATTTGCTCAGATGCAAAAGAATCTCATCTCGCCGCCCCTCACCCCCAAAGCTGTGTCAGAGATTTGAGGTTTGGCAGGAGGCTGCAGGAAGATAGGGTAGGCGTCAGCGGTTTAGACTCGCTTCTCAGGACCTTAGCTCTGGTCTTTCGCTTCCACTAAAGGCCGGACAAGGAGACTTAGAGACCTGGCGACAGGATTCTGGGAGGTTGTTTAACGAACTGGGCGCTGGAAGCAAGGTGCCTATGGCAACTCCTCTAAGGGAATGCGTTTCCTAACAGAAATGGTAAAGGACCTGAAGGTTTCAGGTATTTGGGGCCTGGATTGTAGATCTCTTGGCCCCTCTGCAGTGTGGATGGGGGACGTTAGTAATTGCCTAACTCTCTTGTCTTTCTCTCTTTCCCCGCGTCCTGTCTTCCTACCATCTCTTCCGGTGCAGTGGAGTGGCCCTGTCCCGGGCCCACTTTGAAAAGCAACCACCCTCTAACTTGAGGAAATCCAACTTCTTTCATTTTGTCCTGGCGCTCTACGACAGGCAGGGACAGCCGGTGGAGATAGAGCGCACGGCCTTCGTGGACTTTGTGGAGAACGACAAAGTAAGCAGACCCCTGCTCCCCCTCCCGCCCCGGGGCCTAATAACTCCCTCCTTGCGAAGCACTAGGATTCCATCTGTCACTTGCGACACTTTCCTGCTCGCATCATCAGGGATGATAAATTGAGGCTTCCCATCCTCAGTCTCTAACTCAGTGGATGCCCCCCCCCCCCCCCGCCCCTCCGCTAGTCCCACTCAGAATCCGGCGATTCCGGCAGCGCGCGCACCTGGACTTGGGGTCAGTAGAAGCCACTGACTTCGGAGAAAAAGTTCTCTAGACTGTAGTTTTAAAAGTATAACCAACGCTGCCGCTGTCAGTCTGTCTCCAGGTTATTTATTTATTTTTTCATTTTCACCTGGCAGCGGGGGAAGAGAGCAAAGGGGTGCAGGTGTGTCAATTCAGTGTTATGTGGGAACTCTGGTCGGCCTTCCCATGCTCGCGGTCTCAAAAGTCTTTACCGCCCCCTCCCCCCATGTACTAAAGGACAGAGTGCCTCCTTTGAACTCAAACTCTGATTTGAGGGCTGGATTTGATCTGAAATGAAGGGTTGTTTACCTAAACCAATACATGCCCAACAGCTGTGTCTCAGCTCCAGCCTCCTTAGCTGTGCAAAGGGAACCTTAGGGTAGCTAGCTGCCAAGGTCCCCAGCCCTGGGCCTGCTCACTCCGGTTTTGCGGAACTAATGTTGCCCTTCTAAAGGACAGGCAGACTCACTTTTTTTCCCTGAGAGAAGCCCAGGGGCTTCATATGGACAGATGGATTGGGTGGGCACTGTTTAAAGCCAGCCCTTGGTGTGGATGTCTGGTCTTCACGGCAGCGGGAGGAGGCAGGGGTGCACTTAGGAGGACATTTTTTAAGAGGGAGAGGCAAGGGCTGATGAAGGTCAAGTGACTGCAAGTCTTGACAAATTTCCCTTCAAGGTGGCCAATGGCGGGAGCTGCTCCTTGCCCTTTGACCCCGGGAACTGGATAGGGGGTTGTTCAAAGCTTGTTTCTTTCATGGGGGGGGTGTTACCAAAAAGTACAAGAAGGGTTTCTGTATTTTTAGGAACAAGGCAATGAGAAGACCAATAATGGCACCCATTACAAGTTACAGCTCCTTTACAGCAACGGTAAGCGGCTTCGTGGGCAGGCGCTGCAGCCAGGTGTAGCGGCTAGCTACTGCCTACTGTATGCTGGCTAGGGCAGGTCCTGATTGGGGGTGGTGATTGAGGGTAGTCCCCCTCCAGGTCACTTCCATCACGGAGTCTGTGGCCTGATGGACAGACGGGATCAGGCTCCAGGGCAGGGAAGGGGTTTGGGAATGGGCGAGGGTTCCTGCTGTCCTTGCCCACCCATCGCCTGTCCCCCTACGCCCTGCAGGTGTCCGCACAGAACAAGACCTCTACGTCAGGCTCATCGACTCAGTCACCAAGCAGGTGAGCCCTGGAGCCGGTTGCCTTTGCTTCCCCACTCCCGGGGCTGTCTCTGACTTCTGCCTTTAGTGTGATTTACTGTAGAGGATTCACACTTCCCCTCACCCCAAGCCCACTTTGGGAAACAAAACAAAAACTCTCCCCCTCTCCTCTGTTTTCATCTGCTTTAGGGGAATGCTAGGTGTTGGGGAGGCGTGGTAAATGAAGGGCTGAAGGCAGCAAAGAATTACTGAAGTTTCGGTTCACAGGGTATCCTCTTTGCTAAGAAGAACTAAGGGGTGAACTTCTATATCAACGGGGCTGTAGCTCTGGTTCTGTGTGTGGGAGGAGGGTCTCTGAGGTGGCAGTGAGAGGGAACCGATTTTTGGACTTGCTCTAAAGCTCTGTCTTTGCCTCTGTCTCATTGTGTCTTCCTTTCTGACAGCCCATAGCCTATGAGGGGCAGAATAAAAACCCAGAAATGTGCCGAGTCCTGCTGACACATGAGGTGATGTGCAGGTAAGAGTCCCCTGCTTTTTTTTGCCTGGGCTGGTCTAGAAAATTGGGAGCTTCTGAGGCTGCTTTGCCAAGGCATCTGGTAGATTTGTCCCTGGGCCGATTTTGAAGACCTCTCCTTGTCTTTAAGGTTGTTGTTTTGGAGTATAGTCCTTTAGACTGGGAAAAGGATGCCAGAAGATGGATTCCATTCCCCTGGCTTCCCAGAGTTTCTTCCACAAAGTGGGAACTCTTAGCTGCTGTGCAGGCATCAGGGTGGGCTTGGGGTTGAATTTGGGATGAAGCCTTCCCCCAGACTCTTGGTCTGCTCAGGGCAGATTTCCATGAGTGCGGCTTGTGGAGTTAGCTCCTGAACACTCAGCTGAGGCCAGGCACCACCAGGGGGCTGGGAGGCCAGATCCTAAGTCCCAGCCCTCCTGGGAGATACCTGGGCTTCTTAGGTCAAGAAGTTCAAGGAATCAAGGCAGAAAAATCAGTGGGTGCAAGTATAGGGAGAAGCCCGTGCTGGGGACATCTGAGGTCCCAGGAAGGATGAATTCAGAGGACCACACTGTGAAAACTACAGTCTACCGGCGGCGTTCTCGGCCTTCCTGCCGGCCCTCAGGGCCCAATCCATTCTATTTTGAGCTCTGCATATTGCCCCCTTTCTCCTACTTAAGTTGAAGTGAGTTGCTGATGGCAGTGGTGGGGAATTCATCCCTGCATTCTATCTCTCAGCTAATGTTTTCGGAGGGCTCAGTGTGTGCTGTCTAGTGGGTAGGGTGTTAATGAGCAAACCATAAATGGGGAAGGACATACAAGGGACCCTGGGAAGAATGCCTTCAGTATAAGATGGAGAGGTCTGTTTTGTACACACATCTCCCTGTCTCCAAAGTCTGGAGGGCAAGCCTCTGCTCTTCCCTCTGCTCGGCTCTCAATTCCTTGACTGTTGTTCCCATTCCTGGCTGTGTGGGGATAATTGCAGGTCATCTGACTTAGTAGGAAGCCTTCCTTAGGAAGCTCTCTAAAGCCCTCCCTACCCCCTCAATCCAGCCAGTAAGAAATCATAACAAACAGACATGCTTGTTTAGGTTGTGGCCAAGTATTAGGAAAGCAAATTCACCAAGAGGTGAAGTTGAGGCCTGTCCATGGCCTCAGCCACAGGGCACTGAGGTGCCATGGCCTGAGGAGGGCCTGGGCAATGGGTAAGAGACTCCATTACTTCCCAGCCCCTGACAGGTCTGGCCAGAAGTCCTGGTCTTCCTGGTACTTGCCTGTCATACCTAGAAGACACAGTCACAGTGCTTTGATTTGGTTGGCTAGTCAAAAGGAGGTCTCTTCTCCCTCCACACTTCTAAGTATCCCTGTCTGGAGAGACAATCTTAAAAGAAAGAAAGACACCCCCCTGGCCCCCCGTAGCCATTGTCTAAGGAATCCCCCCATCACTTTAAATAATGCTCTCACACTCCATGAAGCTGTAGTTAAGGATGACGTTTTTATTTTTTAAACCTAATCAAATCCTCCTTGTTTTATGCGGTTTAAATAGCAGCATCAATTTTTAAAGCCTCTAGTTTAGTCTGCATTAGTAACACAATATGAAAATTTAATGTACTGTAACTTCTCTGCAGTGGAGAGTGGGGAAGATGCGCACTTACTTTCTTTGCAAACTAGATTTTCAAACAAATATTAATTGTGGGTGAATAAACAATCTGTCGGACAGGTTACTGTCTGCAGTGTGTGTGTGTGTGTGTGTGTGTGTGTGTGTCTGTGTGTCTGTGTGTGTTGGGAGATGAGAGATAGGTGAGTCCGTAGGCACAGGGGAACTTCTCATCAGTTAAAGGGACTGATTTTCCTGGAAGGGGAACCGGTCCTTCTCCTTCACTTGGACCAGTCAGCTCCAGCTGTCAGTGATGGAGCCCGAGTGAGCCGCCCAGTTCTCCAGTGACTAATTAGTACATATACTTTTATCACATGGTCTTGTCTGGCATACCTGGGTACTTCCGGGAATGGTTTGCTGTTCTGTATTCATTAGTAAAAGGTTCATTAACTGGTCTTTGGCTTTGGTGGTGGTGGTATGTATGCGAGTGTGCCAAAAACAAAGGGGCAAAATTCATCTCTTCAGGAATAACTTTTCCTCTCTTCCCCAGTGATCTCGGCTCTTCCCCGCCTTAGCTCATTTGGTCAATTATTAGCAAGGAGATATCTAGGTGTTATGTTGCTGCCAGCTACCCCTGCGCCCTCAATGCTCAGAGGGTTAAAAGATATTATAATTTGAACAGAAGTCGTCTCTAGGCCTACAGCTGGCTAATAACAGAGTTGTATTGAGCGCGAGCAAACCCCACAGCTGTGACTTTTCGCCACAAGGCGCGGGCTAGACAGGGCCCTAATCAGATGGGCCAGCCGGGCAGTGGGGCCAGTGTCTTTATCGGCCAGATGGTGTGAATTTAGACACTTTTGTTATGCAATCGCAGGGAGGAGTTGGGGAGAAGAAAACAAAACAAAAGCCACCATGCTGGGCGCTTATTTGAGTTTGAAATTAGAGACAGATTTTTGAAAGTTGAAGGGTTGAATTTTAAAAGCAGTTTGCAGAGGAAAAGGACACATTAGCTTATCTCGGGCTGGAGTTGGGCTGCTAGACTCCCTCTGACCGAGACCAGGGCTTTTTTTTTTTTTCTTCCCCAGTCATCTTTTCATCTTTCTTTTTCTCATTTTCCTCCTTTCCCGAAAAACAAAAAAATTCAGGTAAGATTCAGGACTGCGATAAAAATTCCTCAGCCCCAACCTCTCAGCCATAGCTTGCCTTACTTTTTCTCTCCCCCCCCCACACACCCCGCTTCAAAGTGTCCCTGGGAAGGAGAGGCCTGTGAGCAACTTGAGAGTGTTTCAAGCAGAAGGAGCCCAAATAAATTGTAGGATAATCTAAACCTGGGAGACAGAGAGACGGCTTTCAGTTTCACACACTGGGGAAAGAAAAGAAACCTTCCCAAACCCTTAGGGTAGTTTTAACCTATTGAAGTTTTAGTCTTCTTGTCTATCTATCTATCTATCTATCTATCTATCTATCTATCTAAATATCTTTTCATATTTTATACTCATTGTCAGTTCAAAACAAAACATAAAATCTCTTCTCAGGTACTTCAGACTGAGGCCTGCTCACTGGAGTATAACCTTAGAGCCTTTGAAACAAAATAGACAAACCTAAAGCCGGTCATTCAGGCCTCCTCTAGAGGGGAAAGAGAACCAGGCAATGTCACCTGAGTGATTCAGGGATCCGTTCCTGAGTGCCAGCTACCCACAGTGTTGGTGGGCTGTGGTTCTACGTGTCCTGGGTTCATCGCTTCCCTTGATTCTCAGGAACGCCAGGATTGACTAACGCTTAAGAATCCAACACAGCTAGAACATATTGACAAGAACTTTCTTTAAACACACTACACTACACACACACACACACACACACACGAAAAGGAATTTTTGTTTTAACTGAGAGACCCCGAGAAACCTTAAGGAGTATTCAAATGGGGCAATACAACCACTTCTTATTATGTTTATATTTTTACTATTGCTATTCAGTAGCCCAGTGAATGTCTATATCTTTTCTCTGCAATGTGCTAACATGAAGAGGCACTATTGCAGGGCCTTCCTTTCAGAAATAAAGGGTCAGCCCTGCGGCTCCTCTGCATTTTTTTCTCTATAGGCCATTTCCTTCCCTCCCTTGCTCCCCGACATGGACCACTTTGGCACAAGCTAACTTTTTTTTTTTTTAATAATTTTTTCCCTCTTTTACAACAGAGGAAATCCCTGTGGAAAGCAGCTGAATTCAGCTGAGCAATTTTGCAAACTTATGGGCCTCCTCAGAATCATTCCTCCCCAAACCAAACAGATCGGCACATTCTGAGGACATATGTGTTTGCAATTAAATTGCACCAGGACTGCGCACGTATTTGGGTAGGGGCAAGGCTGACAAGCTGGTGATGCCGAAGGAGAGTTTGGTTTTGGAGGTTTTTAGGTAGCTAGTGTATGGGGGGGGGGGAAGCTCTTGAAACTGTAGAGCTGTACAAAGTTGTTTTGATTGACCAGCTAACGGTAACACATTGACAGAAAGAATACTCCAGAGGTGGGAGGTACAGTGGGTAGGGAGTTGTGGGGAATACAAGGGCTTTGGGAGGCGGAAGTACAGCTGGCCAGGATTTTTTCTTTTTTATGGGTGTTAATCTTGGGATGAATTGAAATTTTAAAAGTTAAGATCTAATATAATTTCAAAGGTCAAATATTATTTCAGAGAGTCCCAGTGGCAAAGACTGGCATTCAGGAGAGTTGAGACAATTTTTAATATTTACTAATTTGATACATGTCTTAGAGCTGCATTTGTGCCCACTTGATGAGCAGGCGTTAATGTCTCCCAAGGGCCTTTTACACTCTGAGGGTGGTACAGTTGCCCACTGATTAATCTGTGTATCTCTGGTAAGAGAGACACATTGCAAAAGTTTGTAAATGTTCATTTAAAAAGAAAAGGGTGGTTAGAGAGATGGCTCAGCAGTTAAGAGCGCTTGCCGCTCTCAAAGAGACCCAAGTTCAGTTCCTAGCATAACACATGTCCAATACCTTCTTCCGCCCTCTGTAAGCACTAAGAATGCATGTGATGTACATACATGCAGGCAAAACACTCATACACATAAAGTAGAATAAACAAAATCTTAAAAAAATTTCTTGCCAGACATAGCGTCAAGAAATCCACTAATCCAGCATTAATTCCAGAACTTGGGAAGCAGAGGCAGTCAGATCTCTTAGTTCAAGGTCAACCTGGTCTACAGAGTGAGTTCCAGGACAGCCAAGGCTGCACAGAGAAATCCTGTCTGGAAAAACCAAACCAACTCAAAACTCTTTATTCTGCCTGTGTTTTGCGTGTGTTTATGTCTGCGTATGGTATGCATGCCTGGTGCCCTAGGTGGCTGTCTAGGGCATCGACTTCCCCTGGATCCAGAGTTCTAGATACTGCGAGTCACTGGGCGGTGCTGGGAATTGAACCTGGGCCTTCTAGAAGAGCAGCCAGTGCTTTTACCTGCTGAGCCATCTTTTCACCCCCTCCATTGTTTGTTTCTGCTTAATTCTGTGGAGGCTGCAGAGGGCGGCTGAGCAGATCCCGACTGCGCTGGTGCACGTCTTGGGGTCCCTTTTTGGCACACGGGCACCCTTCCTGTTTCTCTTTGTACTGTTATAATTTGCATGAACTCTCATTGCTGCATCCTCATCTGCTTAACCCTAGAAGCCCTTCTAAAGATAACCAACCCAAATGCTTTCAGGAGAAGGGAAGCAAAACTCAGATAAGGGACCCAGAGATTTCTCAGGGGCTAGGTTTATCCTAGGTTTGAGCTGCAGAGCGACCATAGCAGGGCAGCACACACACAAGGATGGTTATTAAAACATGTATTAGATATTTTCAACCGGTAGGATGGCCATGATTTTCTTATGAGCTGTGTCAAGGCTACAAGCTAGGTCAACCGTTCTTGATAGTGAGCATGCAAGTGTCCGCTGTCTGATGAACACTGGTTGGATTACGTGTACCCTGTTGGTCTTCCCACCCTTGTCTGTTGACTTTGAACAGATACTTTGGGACAATATGTTTGTTCTTTTAAGTCATTTTGGGCCTTTCCTTGCTGTTGTAATTGCTTTGGGGGCCTCACCCCTTCAGCATTTCTCTGTCTGTCATTTTGTCTGTCTGTCTGTCTACCAGGCTCCCTGTACTTAACAGAGCGAACACCTTGGGAGGCAGAGACTTTAGGACCGGGACTTGATGTATTCAAATCTTATTTCTGTTCTGAAAATTGTTAGTTACTTTTCTCCAGTTTGGTGTTTCATTTCCTCCTGATTTAAAAATGCATAGCTTTCTTTTTTTATGCATCCATTTTGACAAAATATATAAAATTTATACAACTTAAAATATGTAAATTATCATTTTCTTCCTTCATCTGGAAAATGACAGCAAAAAGTGGATAAATAAATGCTTAGAAAGGACACCCTGTTTTCCAGAGAAAGCTGGTAGGTCCATAGGTTTACAACAACCCAGGCAGCTACTTTTGGTCTATAGCCAGGATTTAGAAATCAAATCATCCTTTTCTTTTTCTTTATTCACTTTTATGTATTTTAATACATCCGTACACCCTTTCTTTCTTTAAATATTTATTGGGATATAAAGACTTAAAATACACTTTCATAAAATCTTCATGTGTCAGCCCGGAAGTGACCTCGGTAGATCTTAAGATCCAAACATCTGTAGTTAAGTTACAGATATGGCTCTCAGGAAAGCTGAGACCCGCCAGCTCCTAAGATAGAGAATTTGAATGAGTTTGGATTCAGGTATTTTTTTTTTTTAAATAAATAGAGCATTGTCCCGAAGTTTGCTCTTGTGTGGTTTATAGTCCGGAGGCTACTTTGGCCATTTGGGAATGTTCCTACGCAGTATGCTCATTGAACTTTTTCAGTTTGACATAGTTTCTTTCATCGTTTTGATTCCCTCCCCCCTACAGTCGATGCTGCGAGAAGAAGAGCTGCGGGAATCGGAATGAGACCCCGTCAGACCCTGTCATCATCGACAGGTAGGGGGAACGACTTGATTTCTGCTGTTTATACGGCTCCTTCCTTCAGGAGTCTTAACTCTGGGGAACGATCCTGGGGGACTTTGCTGTCATCTTGGCTTTTGTGTTTTCTGCAAGGCACGAAGCTCTTATAAGCAGGATTTAGAAATCAGAATCTTTTTTTCATTTTTTTATTCACTTTTTAAAAAATTAATCTTTGGTGTTTAGAGATGTGGTCTTGTTTTTGCAGCTCAGGTTGAGCTTAAACTTGTGTTTTTCCTGCTTCGCCTCCCAGGGACTGGGGTACAGGCTTGGGCTAGGACCTTCTTTCCAGGTAACGCAGACTCACTGGCAAGTTTATTAACACTGACTTCAGTCTCGTAAGGTGTGTGAGTTGACAAAAGAAGGTGAGGCCTTGGGCCTGCCACTGCCCCTCTCTGGCAGGGTATGGCCAAATCCTTTCTGTAGAGCTCAATGCCATTTTTTTTTTTTTTAAATATTACCTATGTTTGATGGTTGTTGCTGGACTTGAAGCCTTTCATCTCAGGTAGCCATGTAGGGGCTCCTGACAAATTTGCTCTTAACATTGAGAGTTTTTCCTGCCACACAGAACCAGCCTGGGTTCTATGCTGTGTTCAGAGGGAGATAGATTCTCTGGGACAAGATGCTAATTCACTGAAATGTGATTTAGGCCTCCTCAGCTGTCTGTTTTTGTGATTGGAAACAGAACTTACAAACCAACGAAGAAATGCCAGATTAACTTCCAGCCATCATGTAATTTTTAAAGAAACCCCAAATTCCCATCCCTAATTTTTTCTCTTTCGTTAAAAAACGGGAAGAATTCCCTGTTGCTCCTTTCTCTGGGTTTTCATGTTTCTAGCCAGGTCCTGAAATGGTTCGGAGAGACCTCCGTCTCCAAAGTTGTTATTCTAATATTCCAGTATATTCTCAGTGGGGAGGATGGAACCTCTGGCATTCTTCCCAGGAAAGTCAGCTTGCTTTCTCCATGAAAAGTGTAGCACAGCCACAGGGACGGAGGAGGCTGGATGTGTGATCCTGTCCTAGCTCTTGACCTTGGTCAATGCACTCAGCATCACTGTTCATCCGTGGTAAAGTGATGGCTGTCAGGGGGATGCTGCCTGCTGTTGTAGGCTGCAGGAGATGGTGGCGGTGCCTGGAAGGGTACTGAGCAGAGCAAGCCGAAAGTGTTTGTTGGATGTGTATGATAACTTTGTCATTTATGGACTTTTTTTTGAGTTCTGGTATTTATAAAAGTGCAAACTTAAATATATATCATTGGAAGGACTCTCTGGGGCCATTCGTCTTCCTCATTTCATAGATGAAAAAAAAAAATGGAACCCCAGAGTGGTGACATGGCATACGCCATTGTTGTGGCAGAATTGGTCCAGGATATAGCTGATCCTGTTAGGTTCCTGCTTCTCTCAAGGCAACAATTGCGTTCTCCCAGCGTGTTCTCTGTCTTAACCAATGCATAGCATCTGCTGACCACACAGAATGTCCTTTCCGTCCAACCTGCGATGCCTTTGGGGTCCTCTGGGAACCAGCAGCACGTGGAAGCAGCCCAGATGCGAGTCTCACCCTTTGGAGGGTGTTCAGAAGTTCGCTGATCTTCATCTAGTCTTTGTGGTGTGGGGTGCGCGTGTGCGAGGAGAGCATGTGTGCGCATGTCTGTGAGTATGCCATGGTTCTTGTGTGGAGTTCAGAGGACAACCTCGGATAATGACCTTTGATTTCCACCTTGTTCAGGACAGGGTCTCTTTTTGCTCACTGATGCTTTCACTAGGCTAGCCGGCCCATTCCAGGCATTCTCCTGTTTCCGCCTCCCATGTCCCTGTAGGGGGCGCTGGTATTACGGACACCTGTGTTACAGAGTCTGGCTTTTATGTGGGTCTAGGGATCCAAACTCAATTGGTCTGATTTGTACTGTAGACACTCTCTCCACCTTACCCCGCCCTCATCTCGTCTTTCCCATTAACTTTAGTCCCTCTTTCAGGAAGGTTACCCAGTTTCATAACTGTCTTATCTCTTCTTGGGAAGAATACCCTGTAAGTCTGTTTTAGAAGTGTTTGCAAACCTGTGAGCACTAACGGACCCCGTTGTCTTCCAAGCACACAGCCCAGTGACTCTGGGCTTTGCAGGAGCTCTTACTGTTAAAAACTCTTCATAAAAATGCACCCATGGATAAAACCGATCCTGCGATCAGAAATACACGTTAAAAGCACCAAAGAAAGCACTCTTTAAAAAAAAAAAAATCATGTGTACCCTCTGTGTGGGAATTTGTACACATGGGTGCAGTTCCAAAAGGGGCCAGGAGAGGGCGTTGGGGTGGCTAGATATGCACGCACGCTGGTAACTGAACTCTGGTCCTCTTTGAGGGCACTATGAGTTTTTTTTTTTTTTTTTTTTAAATTTATTTATTTATTAAGGATTTCTGCCTCGTCCCCACAACCGCTTCCCATTTCCCTCCCCCTCCCCCGATCAAGTCCCCCTCCCTCATCTGCTCGAAGAGCAATCAGGGTTCCCTGACCTGTGGGAAGCCCAAGGACTGCCCACCTCTATCCAGGTCTCCTAAGGTGAGCATCCAAACTGCCCAGGCTCCCACAAAGCCAGTACGTGCAGTAGGATCAAAAACCCACTGCAATTGTTCTTGAATTCTCAGTATTCCTCATTGTCCGCTATGTTCAGCTAGTCCGGATTTATCCCATGCTTTTTCAGACCTAGGCCAGCTGGCCTTGGTGAGATCCCAATAGAACATCCCCATTGTCTTAGTGTGTGGGTGCACCCCTCGTGGTCCTGAGTTCCTTGCTCGTGCTCTGTCTCCTTCTGCTCCTGATTTGGACCTTGAGATTTCTGTCCGGTGCTCCCGTGTGGGTCTCTGTCTCTGTCTCCTTTCATCGCCTGATGAAGGTTAATATTCCTGAGGATGCCTATGTGTTTGTCTTTGGATTCACCTTCTTATTTAGCTTCTCTAGGAACATGAATTATAAGCTCAATGTCCTTTATTTATGGCTAGAAACCAAATATGAGTGAGTACATCCCATGTTCCTCTTTTTGGGTCTGGCTTACCTCACTCAGGATAGTGTTTTCTATTTCCATCCATTTGTATGCAAAATTCAAGAAGTCCTTGTTTTTTACTGCTGAGTAATACTCTAATATGTATATATTCCATACTTTCTTCATCCATTCTTCCGTTGAAGGGCATCTAGGTTGTTTCCAGGTTCTGGCTATTACAAACAATGCTGCCATGAACATAGTTGAGCATATACTTTTGTTGTATGATAGGGCCTCTCTTGGGTATATTCCCAAGAGTGGTATTGCTGGATCCAGGGGTAGGTTGATCCCGAATTTCAAAAAAAAAAGCCCAGGACCAGATGGTTTCAATGCAGAATTCTACCAGAACTTCCAAGAAGAACTAATACCTATACTCCTTAATGTATTTCACAATATAGAATCAGAAGAGTCATTGCCAAAGTCCTTTTATGAAGCTACAGTTACCCTGATACCAAAACCACAAAAAGACCCAACCAAGAAAGAGAATTACAGACCGATCTCACTCATGAACATCGACGCAAAAATTTTCAATAAAATACTGGCAAACCGAATCCAAGAACACATAAGAAAAATTATCCATTATGATCAAGTAGGCACTATGAGTTTTTAACCACCGAGTTATCTCTGCAGCTCCCAGAAGGCAGTGTTCTTGCTTCTGTGGAGACAAAAGATTTTCATATTAGGTGTCTTCACAGGTTGTGTTAGAATGCTTCGCGTTCTTTTAAGATGGTGGAGATGTGCCCTTACGTATCGCGGAGTTTTATGTGACAGTGAAGCTTGTTTTAGGCATCTTGCACATGTCAAACAGTCTGGTGGAGTTTCTGAGTCACCTGAAATATGTGTTACTTTAAAAATGTTGCACCTGTACACATGGAAACGCACAAACCGAGCAGTGCTATAAACTGGCTAATGCCAGGTTTCAGAACTGATTGTCATATGAACGTATGTATTTGTGCATTTTGCTTATTGTAGCCCTTTTTTTTCTTCTTCCCTGAAGATATTGCTTCCTCACCACAGCCTTATCTTCTTACTGCTCTCAGATGACTTTTGGGAGTAACCTCATCGCCTTGCCTTCATTTTCAGAAGTGAGAAGACAGGCGGTCAGGCTTTCATTTGTTGGGTGGGAAAGCGGAGCTTGTATCATCCAGCGGTTCGATTGCCCTTGGGTTCGACGCCTGCCAACCTGAAGGTGGCGCATTTCCTTACCAGGCACCATATGGGTGCAAAGTAGTTTCTTTCAGATTTCCTCCAAGTAACAATGTAGAAACCTCTCCTTTGCCCTTGTTCCTCTCCTGCCAGCTGATCATACCAGCCCCTTCTCTCCTGGCCTACGCAGATGCCATTAATTCACACCATCTCTCTTGGAGTCCCCTCACAGTGCAGGCACACTCCCACACCGGCTCAGGGGAAGACCGCTTACTCCCATGGACTTGTGAATGTTCATGGAGGGGGAGGCTCGAGCTTGATTCTTCAACTTTTCACCCCCTTACAAACATCCCCTCTATGTTTTGCCTTATTGAACTCAAAACTGCAGTGAGGGAATACGGGTGTAGCCACGCTTTCCTCTTTATGAATCCGAGAGAGATAACGGAATGGGAGGGGGAAAAAAGTCATCTTCCATATGTCCTCGACATCACCAGTGGGCAGTTAGAGTCCTTCATCCAGAGGAGGTGAACAGCATCCCTGCACGACACAAGAGCCTTGGAGCTGTCACAAAACAACTGGATCTCCCAAGGAGCCCTGCAATCACACTGCAGCAGCTACCCAGTTTCCAAATAAGAAAAGTAGCATTGCCATCCTGTGGCTCCTTAACTGATAGTTAGTTTTCATAGTGGGAGGTCCCTTGCCAGGAATTTAGTTTCCCATTTCCAAAGACTTAGCCCGGGTCTTGGAGTTGTGCCCTGCTAAACGACTCCCGGTCTTGATTGCCCTAGAAATAGACACCTATTTTGTGTGCGTGTGTGATTTATTTTTATTTTGTGTGCATGAATGTTTTTGCCTGCGTGTGTGTCTGTGTCAATGTAGTGCTTTATCTGAAAGGTCAGAAAAGGGTGCTGGGTCCCCTGGAACTGGAGTTGCAGATATTTTGCCAGCCACCATGTGGGTGCTGGAATCGAACCTGGGTCCTCTGGAAGAGCAATTACTTTTAACCACCCAGCCATCTCTCCAGTCCCACACATCTTTGTTTGTTTGTTTTGCTTTGTGTTTTGAGACAGGGTTTCTCTGTGTAGCCTTGGCTGTCCTGGAACTCACTCTATAAACCAGGTTGGCCTTGAACTCACAGAGATCTGCCTACCTGTGCCTCCCAAGTTCTGGGATTAAAGATGCGCACCGTTACTGACTGACTCTATTTTCATATTCTTATTTATGTCCTTTGTGTGTTTTTGTGAAGTTTTGGGTAGCTAGTCATTCCTCCAAAGAGCTAGACCAGCATCCAGGCTGGGAGAACTTGCAAGTGCCTGTAGTTGCGAAAGATCTTGTGACAGGAGGCCATCAGGGTCAGGCATTTTTAGAAATTTCAGAAATTCTTCTTTGGGAAAATACAAAATGTGACAGATGTATCACTCATTGTATGTTGCCTACTTGACAGTGGTCTACTATGACGTGGGGGCTGGAGGGAGCCCAGTCCAATATGGTGGAGAAGGAGTGGCATTGAGCTGAGCCATGACAGCAGGAGCCAGAGGGAGCTGCTTATTAAATGATTTGGGCTGAGACAATGGGGATGTTCTATCGGGAACTCACCAAGGCCAGCTGGCCTGGGTCTGGAAAAGCCTGGGATAAAACCGGACTCGCTGAACATAACGGACAATGAGGACTACTGAGAACTCAAGAACAATGGCAATGGGTTTTTGATCCTACTGCACATACTGGCTTTGTGGGAGCCTAGGCAGTTTGGATGCTCACCTTACTAGACCTGGATGGAGGTGGGTGGTCCTTGGACTTCCCACAGGGCAGGGAACCCTGATTGCTCTTTGGGCTGACGAGGGAGGGGGACTTGATTGGGGGAGGGGGAGGGAAATGGGAGGCTGTGGCAGGGAAGAGACAGAAATCTTTAATAAATAAATAAAATTAAAAAAAGAAATCAATCAAACAAAAAAAAATAAGATTAAAAAAAATTAAATGGTTTGGGCCAGGAAGCAGAGAGACTTCAGCCCAAAGTGGGCAGAGCTTTAGCCCTTAAGCCTGCCTGTGTTAGCCAGTCAGGCCCATGACACAGGGAGGCTCAAAACAGCGCCACCATCTGGTGACCAAGTGTTCAAACGCAAGAGCCTGTGAGGGACATTTCACGTTCAAACCCTCACAAGGACACGGAATCCCCTCTGTGGCCTTCAGCTATCTTTTGGCTGTGAAGACTCTTCTAGTAAATAGAAATAGCTCCCACTTGCGGGTCCAGGGGAAGCTCTAACTCAGCCCTGTTGCCACCAGCACTGTGTTCTTTAAACTCGTCCATCTGGAATTCCTTCTGAGCACCCGTTAATACTCTGGGCTTGGACATAACCTCATAGTTCCCAGGAAGACAATTTTAGGGACAGGCTCATTAGTGAAGGATAATTGGACTGGAATGTTCTTTACCCTTTTACATTTTAACAGTATGTTGTCATCTACAAAGTTCATACTGGAAACCTTGCAACTGTGTCACACACACACACACACACACACACACACACCACAGACCCATAAAACATAAAAAAAACCTGCAAAAACCAAACCTCATAATGTACTGGGTAAGTTTATGACTTCACATTGGGTTGTCTTCAGAGCTATCCGTGGGACATGCGTGTAGGGGACATTTGTAATTTCACCCTTCCAAAGCCTCATAAAAAAACTGGATGGGGGGCTGGAGAGATGGCTCAGAGGTTAAGAGCATTGCCTGCTCTTCCAAAGGTACTGAGTTCAATTCCCAGCAACCACATGGTGGCTCACAACCATCTGTAATGAGGTCTGGTGCCCTCTTCTGACCTGCAGTCATACACACAGATAGAATATTGTATGCATAATAAATAAATAAATATTTAAAAAAAAAAAAAAAAACAAAAAACTGGATGGATGCAGAGGGCAAGACTTCCTTTTTCAATCTTTACACTCTTTATTTACTTAATGCATGAGTGCATGCATTCTGCAGTGCATGTGTGGTGGTCAGGGGGCTAGACGAGGAGTTGGTTCCCTCCTTCCGCTGTGCGGGTCCTGGAGGTGGAACTCAGTCCGTCAGGCTTGCCAGGAGATACCATTCCCTTCTGAGCCACAGTACTTGAATCTCTGGAAGAGGCGCCTCCTCATGTGTAACCGTGGAGGGTATGAAAACAACATGCCCAACCCCTTCCTCACGCACTAAATAGTGCAGTCTTGCCTGAGGGCATTCTTCTCAAGTGTTTCTGAGCTTCCCTGCTGCCCCGCCCCCAGGGGAATTGATGTGTTTTGGTATACTTTATTTTTCAAGAAGACAAATGAACAATAGGATGATTGTGATTCAAAGAGTTTTCTCAAGTAATATCTGGAATTTTACTGCCCACAAGGAGTTTTTGGGATATTTTCTTCCCTTTTTGTTTGTTTGTTTAAACCGTAGTAAAACAGATGTAACATGAAATTTACCGTCTTTGCCACGATGAAACTTGCGGTTTAGTCAAGCACATTTTTGTGCTTCTTGTCCCTCTGTTCTTTGTAGGGCACTGTGTAGTCTTCTGAAACTACAACCCTGTGCCCATTAAATGACTCTCTGTTCCTTCTTCCTACCCCAAGCCCCTGGTACCCACCTGTCTATCTCCTGAATCACATATAATGGATTTGTATATTCCTTGTTCTTCTGGGATTAGCTTGTTTCACTTAGCACAGTGTCTCCAAGGCATCTCCACATTGCAGTGTGTGTGTGTGTGTGTGTGTGTGTGTGCGCGTGCGTGCGTGCACGCACGTATGCATGTGTACATGTGTGTCTCTGTGTGTGCACAGGCACAAGTGCATGTGTGATGTGAGTGTACACGCATGTGGAGACCAGAAGTTGAAAGTATCTTCCTCCACCACTCTTGACCTTATTTTTTTGAGATAGGGCTTCTCACTGGTGTGGAACTCATTGATCAGCCCAACTGGTGGCCAGCGAGCCCTAGGGATCCTCCTGTCTCTGCCTCCTTAGTGTGGCCTGCTGTGTGTGGCTTTTCACATGAATTTTGGGGATCTGAACTCAGGTCCTCATTCCTGCACAGCAGGTACCCTAGTGACGGAGTCATTTCTACGGTCCTGCGTATTTAGTTTGAAATGAAGTTCTCTCCTTCTGTCGTCTTGGTAGGCACCCTCACAGCAGCGGTCAGCTCTGTTCCCAACCTCCCTTCCCCCCAGTTCCTAGAACAGCCATTTCCCACCACGCATTGCCTTACAGACTGCCTTCCTCTCTAGGATCTCCTGTTAGACTCACTCTCCTCTGGCTGTTGTCCAGCGTTTCCGACGGGGTAGAGGCTTTCAGAGGGTCGCTGTGGGCGTGAAGCCCTAAGTGTTCTGCCCTGTGTGCTTAGAGACTGCATCCATCCTGGATGCAGGGAGCTAGTTCCCTTATCAAACAAATCCATGTAATCCTATTAATCTTTTCCGGTTTGTGGTGTCGTCTGCTTGCCCCTTTATCATGGAGCAGGCAGGTGCCCCGGTCACCCTTGGACTTGAGATCCAGATGAGATGACTGCAAAGTCCCCCAAGGCCAGTGCTCAGCCTGTGGCCACTCCCTCCTTTTCCCTGGAAAAGGGCAAGTCCCTCAGCTTAGAATCATTTTCCTCCAACAACCAATGTTTAGCTAATATTTAATTGGCGCTCACGGTGTGCTGGTCATTATGCTAACCAACGTGTAGTGATTAAACAGCTTTCGTGGTTGCTTAAAAAAGAGATCTCCATTTTGTGCAAGGGTTGCGGCATCAATCTCAAGGAGTTGGGGGTCACTTGGTTAAGGGCCACGTCGTGAGTTTTGGTGGTAAAATCAGATTTTACTCTATCAGGTAGTTATGGAGATAAAACAGCTTGGTACTGGAGTGGGAAAAATTGCCAGAATTCAGAAGGCAGGAAGACTTGGGAGCATGACAAGTAAGGATCCCTGCTGGGAGCGGTGGAGCAAGAAGCAGGAGTGCTGGCAGGGGCTGCTGGCCTCTGTCGTGTGTTAGCTCAGACTGCGTGAGTCACATTCACCTGTGAGACTTATGCTTAGCTGTCGGGCTGTATCCGTCCTCATTGTGGCCACAGAGACCAGGAACGGGGCCCCTAATCACCTACTAACCCTTTATATAAGGGTCCAGAGGCCTCGAGTCACCTCTCAGACTCAGTTTCCCTCTCTGTAAAAGGAAGTGCATTGTATTAGGAAATGGCTGTCACATTCCTTTTGAAGCCTAACTTTTCTGGTTATAGCTTTAAGTACAGATGTTATGTTCCGGGTGTGACAATTCATCAATCGTGGTCATCAGTGATGTTTAGGAACTACTGACCTCAGTGAAGATGCCGCGTCTCTACTACTGTTAAAGAGGTCTCAAAGACCTGGTCTTGGATCACTTTAGGAATATGTATTCACATGAAAATTCCTCCCTTCAGGGAGGGTTTAGATTTTCTTAACAAAAACCTCAGTTTTCTCTTTGATGTGAAGTCATTCTTTTAAGTTTTCCTTTTTCTCAACCTGTTTGGAGAGCTCCAAGTAGGAAAGGGGACTCTGCTGCCTGCGATGTGGAAAGAAAGGCACCGTGGGTGGAGGAACTTCCTCGGGTAACAACTTGAACTAAGGAAGAGGAAGGGAAACAGTTCTGGGACTGGGATATGGCTCAGCTGGGGGAGGAGCTTGCCTAGCATGCACGAAGCCCTGGGCTCCTCAGCATGGCCTAACATAGAGTGTGGTGGCGCACACCTCAGCATTTGGAAGGTGGGGGCAGGAAGATTAGAAATTCAAGGCCATCCTTGACTACCTGATGAGTTCAAGGCTAGACCAGAGTCCGTAAGGCCCTGCCTCAAAAACAAAAAACCAAAAAGCAAAACAAAACAATGGAATCACTTCTCACCATTAATGCGGTGGTTTTGGTTCTGTGATCCCATAAACATATCAGTGCAGACGGAACAGTGCTCAGGGAAAAGTGGATGGTAGGTGACTTGTCATTCCTGCTCTGCGGACTCCTGTCTAATATACAGGTCTGAGTGCTCGCTCTCTCCTCCTTTTGATTTCTGTTTCCTCCTAGGCTATCTGCTCCAGGCTTTTGACCAAATGCAAGTCCTTTTGTCAGGATCTGCCTCCTCAGAAATATCGGTTTTCGTGACCAAAGTCTTTTCAGTTGTTCTATCTCACTTAAGAGATAGGGGTTATTCTTTATCTTTTAGCCTATTTGTGTTTGCCTTTTGTTCCTCACTGTGGTCTTATTCTTGGATATCGGATACCATATGTCATTTAAGACATAATTCCAGGATTGGCAAGATGTTTGTTAGAGTTAATAGTATGCATCTCCCTTGAGTTGTATTAAATACACAAAGGAATCCACATAGGACATGATACGGTGTATATGTGTGTGTGTGTCTGTGTGTCTGTGTGTGTGTGTGTGTAAGGCAGGGTTAGGAATTAAACCTAGAGCCCCCACATGTACTAGTAAAGTGCTTTGTTCCTGCAGTCCTAAATGGCTTTTTTTTTTTTTTTTTTTTTGCAAGGGCCGGGCGAGCTCTTGCAGTGGATGAGGGTTTGGTTCCCAGCATGCAATGGTGGTTCCTAACCATTTGTAACTCTAGTTCCAGGGAATCCAAAGCCTTCTTTTGACCTCTGTGGATGTATCACATGTGTATAGTACACATACACAGACGCAGGAGCTACTCATACACATAAAGCACAGCATAAAAACAAATTTAAAAAGTCATAACAATTGTTGTCTTCGTCCTCTTGATATGTCTATGCAGTGGTTTGGACGTCAGAGGCATTAAGTTGATAATAATAATTAATATTAATTAATTGGTTTTTCACTGCTAAGCCTTGAGGAGCTTAGGTGACTGAGGAATTTGCTAGTTCATACAGGGACTTTCCTAGAGCTGTAATCAGTTGACAGCGACCTAGAAATCTACCCCCAGTGGCAGATAGATAAGAAAAAAATTCCAAGAACATACGTCTAAGGTTCTAAAGTGGAATGAACCCTCATTTGTTCAGGAAGCCCCGATGAAGGGCAGAGTATGTCACAAACTTTGCTGTGTGCCCCAGGAAGAAGACTGAGCAGAGACAAGCTCTTCCTTCAAGGCTTTGCTGAGACAAAGGGTCCTCTGATGTGTCATGATGCAGAAAGTGCCTCCTGAGAGAGATGAAAACCTCCAGAAGATGTGGAGGATGGAGGCGGTGGCCACTTTGGCAGGTGTGGGTGTGGTGAAGGTTGTAACAGTAGTCCCAAGGCTGGAAGGACTGAATGTGGGAAAGGAATTGTGGGAAGGAAAGTATTCCTGGATCTGTCTATGGGTTTAGCAATGCATGGACAATGTGAAGGAAAGGGAAGTTTGGAGGATTAATTAGGATCAAATTTTGGGAAACTTTATATGTCCCCATGAAAGCATTGGAACATTATTTTATTGGAAATAGAAGACATAAAGAATACTAAATAGTACAGTTGAAGATTCAAATTAGTTTTTGTTTTTCAAGACGTAGTTTCCCTTTATATCCCTGGCCGTCCTGGAACTCAGTCTCACACTCACGGAGATCTGCCTGCCTCTGCCTCCCGAGTGCTGGGATCTAAGGTGTGTGCCACCATTGCCTGGCTCAAATTAGTATTTTAGAGAGAGACCTTGGAGAGTGGATTGGGAAAACGGAGGATGGAAGGGGAGCTTGTCATTAGAGAGCCAGCTCTACCCTGTCACCCCAGTGTCAGTAACTGCAGGGGCAAGTCCATCACTTTGCTCCTCCACATCCTGCTTCCCTCTCCTTCCTGATGTTGCCACTTGTCCCCATGAACACACAACCCCTTTGTTCACCCAGCAGCTTCCATCCTTGCAAAGCGCCGCTGCTATACCATCTGGCAATCTGTGAAATTTTTAGTAGCCTGGATGCTAGTGAAATAGCAGACTGTAAGTCTAGTATCCAAACCCTTTGTACGTAATTCTTTAGACAATAGGAGGAAAAGCCAACCGTCATGAGGTTTTTTTTTCTCTTTCCTTCAAAAGGCTTGCTTAATCCCCCCTCCCCCCATCAATTCCCAGTAAAATCTCTCCAGTTTGGCCCACTGAGTGCATGGATTCATTCAGAACAGACAGTTTTGGCTTCAGAATCTTTTCTTATAAAATTCTATGATGTGATCAAAGAGAAGTTTTGCCAGGAAACAGCTGAGTCAGGATGAGTAAGAGAACAGATCTCTGAAAATGAGCTGTGTGACCAAAAAGAAATTGATATTGGTTTCTAGAAAATAGGTCTCTTCCCAAACTTTTCTACCTGGTTGGCACAGGAGCAACAGAAGTTGTGGATCTGGGAAAGACAAGGATAAAGAAAGCTGGGAATTGGGCCCAGTAGTAGTGTTCTTGCTTGGCAAGGGAAAGGTCGCAAGTTCAACAGCATCCCCATCCCATCCCCATATATTATGGCAAGATCACAGTCTTACACTTCAGGGAAACTTTTAGAACTTCTAGACATTGTAGGTGTGTCTTTCTTCTTATTTATGAGCATCTGTGTTTGTCTATATGAGTCTATGCTTCATATGTGCAAGTACTTGTGGGGACCAGAAGAGAGTGTGGATTCCATAGAGTTACAGGCCTTTGTCAGCTGCCCAAGATGGGTACTAGGAATCAGACTCAGATCTCCTGGAAGTACAGAAAACACTCTTAGTGCTGAGCCATCTCTCTATCTTGTCTTTATCTTTATATTTGGGTAAAGGGGCCCGAGTTAGTTCTTCTGGGCCTATTTTTGGACTCTGCCAAGAAACTAGCAGGTCACATGGTTGGGAGATGAGCCAACCATGCCAAGGCGATGAGAAGAATGTTGTCTATGTGACTTTGAGGCTTGAGTACCTACCCGCTAGGACCTGAAAGCACATTGATCAAAATTTTGTAGGAATTAGTCTTTGAGGTTTTGTTTCCTCATTGATCGGGAGCTAAAACTGGAGGCTCATTTCTCAGGAAGGAAGTTGCGGGGTGAGAGTTTAATGTTGGTGAGGTGGTTAGTGGTTTGTCAGCTTGACACAAGCTAGAGTCATTTGAGGTGAGGGAACCTCAGCTAAAAAATGCCCCTATAGGACTGGCAAACCTACAGAGCATTCTCTTGATGGATGTAGGAGGGTTCAGCCTACGGTGGGTGGTGCCATCCCTATGTGATACTGGGGTCTATCAGGAAGCAAACAGAACAAGCTACAAGGAACGAGCCAATAAGCAACATTTCTCTATGGCCTCTGCTTCAGTTCCTGCCTTGGGTTCTCACCCCAAATTTCCTCAGCAATGTAGTGTGCCTGAGAATCCTAAGAAGAAATAAACCCTTCACTTCCTGAATTGCATTTGGTCATGGTCTTATTACAGCGATGGGAATTCTAAGATAAAGGTGTTTGCATTCATCAGTTGGACGACTGTCCTCCTGGAAGGCTTTGCTCTAGGCCTAAAATTTCTGTCCTAGGTACACTTTTATCTTTGCCCTCAAGATTACAGGAAGGCAGAGGTGGGGGCAGGGAGTGGTCCATCAGCTTCTCCCTTATAACAAGACCTAAGAAAGAGCTAAGAAAGGACTTCATCCACAGATGCAATGGTAGAGATGGAGACATTTGCAGAGAAGGGACCGCTGGGTGCAGGCTGATATTTCAAGGACAACAGCTGTATTTTATGAGGCCAGTATGATGTTCAGACTTTTTCAAAGGATAGCTCGCAAGACAGTGGTGAGCAGAGGCTAACACCACTGTTGCTCTAATTGCTCTCATACCCGGTCCCTCCAGGAAAGCCCAGAGGCGGGTCTCTATGGAAACAAGGTGAGCTTCAACTGCATGAATGCAAAGGGCGTTTTCCCAGTTAATTCACAGGTGTACATGACTAATTTTTAACTACATATTGGCATCGCCACCCCACATTTCAAGGGATAAAACCCATCTATAGATAAATGATTTTACAAGTCACATAGCAAGTCAAAGGCTCATCTGGGTCTCTAGCTCCTAGGGCAAGAACTGAGGTGACCTGTGCAAGGAGAAAGAATGGAGAAACAGTGAGCTTCTTGAGTATTAAATTATAATACTGGATTACAAATCTTTCAACTGGACTGGAGGACTAGGGAATGCCATACCTTCTAAGCCCATGCCACAGGGCAGAGTCAGCATAATAGAGAACGTTCTATGGAGCCAGTTTCTTTCATGGTCAAGAATACTCCTTCTATCCTACGGAAAAAAGTGTTTTCTTATTTCAGAATAACTAAGTCTACATTTGATACAGATTTAGAGCATGTGGGTTGAGGGCTTAAAGTGATAATTGCTCTTACAGTATAATAATGACCTGAGTAAACCAGAATTGGTTTGAAGCCTCCTCTGCCATATATATACATATATGTATATATACATATATATATCCTTACTTTCATAGAATATAGACTTGTAAGTAAAACTATGGGATACCCAGGCAGATTTGAATATTATACGAGCAGGACTTCTTTAAAGTATATCTCAGTTAAACTTAAATTTTAGAGAAACAATGAGGGCTCCTTCTTCTTCTTCTTCTTCTTCTTCTTCTTCTTCTTCTTCTTCTTAAGTACAAGCCTGTCTCACACAGCATTCTTGGGATAGACTTGCCTGAAACACGATCTATTTGCTGTGTATTTTAAATTCAACAATTAAGCAGGCATCGTGTATTTTATCCACTAACTCTAACAGAATCCATTTTATCTGAAGAACAAGAAAGCGATGTATGATTCCTCAGGCCTGTGGGGGGAGTCAGGATGACACATGAAAGTTCCTAGAGCCTTTAAAAACCTTTTCCTGAAGTTTCTTTCCCTCCCCGTGTCTGACTTACCACCTTCAGCTTGTGTTTACAGAGGCGTTGATTCATTTAAAAGGGGACAGAGGACAGGATTCAAGTTTAGAAGTCACCCCCTTGGCTGCCTTCCTCAGTTTCTTGTTCTAGACAGACATTCATTCCTCCCCCGCCCCCACTTCGGCCATTCCCTTCCTTTTTTCTTGTCACTCCTTGGTGCCTTGGTCTCATGCTGTCTAGACCCTGTTTTATGGACTTGTCACCTCTCCTGGATTGCTTTTGTTTAGTCCCCGTCTCCTTGGCCAGCCTGCCTTCTGACTTCTCTAAAAGCCTTTGTTCCACACTCCCTGGTCCCCTTCTTCAGTGCTTCCCACATGTGGGATTGTTTAGGCTCTGGTGATAAACGACAGGGACTGAGAGGTAAGGAAGAGCCACTCTCTCTGCTCCATCCTGGCTGACGTTTGAACAAGAGCCAGGCTTGACTTCTGTTTAATGCTTGATCCACTGGACGGCCATCTAAGTCAGCACACAGCGCTGGACGTATGGATGCAGCCAGATGTTAAGTCACAGGAGGAGGAGTAGCTCCCCTTTAGACCTAGCTGCAGATCATACAGTGAACTTGAAAACTCGGGCTGAGTGCTTGATGTCCTGTAGCTTCAACCCATGCAGAAGAAGGAGTAGACAGCGGATTTGATTTAAACAAACAAACCAAGCCAAAACCAAACCTGCTTCTCAGCAGCTCTACCTTCCTCTCCACCTGCCTTTTCTCCATCTTTCCCCTCTGTTCCCCTGTCCTCTTGCCTCCTTCCTTGCTGTTTCTCCAACTGTGCCGCCTTTCTGGTGGCACATGGAACCCTAAGTCCTACTCTGCAATATTAGAGTAGGGGTGGGGAACATGGCTCATTTGGTAGGGTGTTCGCTGAGTCTGCACAGAATCCCTGGGTTTCGTCCACACCTGATGCCATATACATCTGACATGATGCTAAGGCTTTCATTCCCAGCACTGGGGAGGTAGAGATAAAAAGATCAGGGGTTTAAGGTCATAATCAGTTACACAGTGAGTTTGAGACCAGCCTGAGCTACATGAGACCCTGTCTCAAAATAAAAGGATTGAAGACGCAGCTTAGCTGGTAGTGCAGTTGCCTAGAGACACTTCCATTAGCTACCTGCACCGCGACGCCTTTCCTCTACATCTTCCTTTTCTTCCTCCCATTCCCTCGCGAGGACTGAGACGCTGGCTTCACTGGAGGAGTTCTGATTATGACTCCAGGGTGCTGACTTTCTCTTCCAGTGGTGCCCATTGGGCTTGTAAATGGTATTGGATCAGTGAGCCCATAATGAGACCCCTAAACCTAAACAGTGGAGGTCCGTGGGGACTTCCTTGTTCATAAAGCTTTGTCCCTGGGGAGGGATAGAGTCATTAGGTGTGCACTGTGTTTAATATTTGGTCATGACAGGAAGCAATCATTTTCTATTTTTATGGTGGCTTTGGAGTTTTTTGTCTTAAAGCAATTGTCTAATTCCCATCAGTGAGACTGGAGGGAAATGAATTAGGCAATGAGAAAAGCCTCGTAGGGTTTCAGTTGGGGGTAAATCTTCCTTCATGTCTCTCCCTACCCCTGTGCCTCACCCACACTCACTCTGATGGCTGACACCAGGCTCCATCTTTCTCAAAATTGATGCTACCCTTGAAACAGTTGCTTCCATATTTCTTGACACTGCCTCCCACGAAAGCAGGCATTCTGAAGTGTGATGTCCATTCTAACAATATCAGACTTGATCCAGAGTGAAAAACAAAGCCCCAAGTTGAGATACCAGGCTTCCCCACCTCATAGAGATAGAGCTAACTGGGGCCTAGAAACTTCTAGAAGCTTGGGTGATGTAGAAAGCCAGGGTCCTTGAAGAGTACAGGAGAAAGGGTTGATGGGGGCTGCACAGAGCTAGGCATACCTGGCTGGAATCGGGAGGCACTGGCAAGGCTATCTAGAAGTAGACTTAGCTATTCCACCCACATCCGTATGTCGACTAGACCCAGAGGCCACAGGCCAACGAAACATCAAACTGAGGCTGCTGACCTGTTCTGTCTGACTATAGGGTGTGCAGTTTCAGTACATCTAGGTTCTCTGAAGTCATTCTGAGGCCAACAAGCAGCTGAACACTTGTTTTAACTGAGACCTGTTCTGCCTGCGAAATATCTCAGCCTCTTCGGGATTCTCTCCCCTTCTAGGGAGCTAAAAGTGGGGCTCCTGAGACACACTTCTCTGGGAAGTCACCACTTAACCATTTGTTTTGGATTTTGCGAGCTGAGCAAAATGATCACGCTGTTGTTGCGGCCTTAACTCTCAGCTGTCAATCAAATGGGATGACCTTGGGAAATAATACTGAATACTCCCTGGCATATGGTGCCTAAATTTGTTGCATATTAGAGAGTTCCAGGGACCCTTAGGAAACCTTGGCCTAGAGGCCGAAATCCCAGTGCAGGAAGTCTGGGGGAGGATCTCTCTGTGCTGACAGTCATGCATGCCCCTCCTAGAAGGGCTGCAAGTTGAAGGATGACCACTCTTTCCAGCATTTCCCTTCTTCACCACGAACTCTTAATACATAGCGATGTGGCGTCTCAAGGATGCTGAAAATGGAGCGACATACTGCATCTCTGTCAGGAGGACTTAAAAGAAAATGAGATACAGGGTTTACCCATCAGTCTCTAAAGACACAGGAAGTGCTTCAGACCCTGCTTCCTGCCTTCCCTCGCTGCTGCTACGCTTTCTTCTCTTTGCTGCCTCTACCTTCCTGCCTACTCTTTTCTACTAGTTTTCCATTCCCATTCATCCTATGCAGGGCTTTCCTGTCTCTATCTCCACAGTCTGCTTTTCCCTCACCGAGGTGCCTGAGAGCAGACGATGAACACGGTTAACTTCTCTTTCGTTTTTTTCTTTTCCCCTCGTTGGTTCGTGTGTTTGCTCCTGTGGAAGAATAAAGGAAGACGAAGGGGGAAAAAAAAAAAACTTTTCCAACCTACGAGTTCCATTGTCTCCCTAGGGAATCCTTGTTTGAATCTTTGCTGTAAGATTTCTCCCCCTCTCTATGAAGTACCAAAGAAATAATTGCCTTATCGTTAACAAACAGAACCTGGCTCTTACCACCCCGCACCCCAGAGCCTTGGTGCGAAAGTTGGGCTGTGCCAAGTGCATGCATTAACCTGATACGCAAAACCCCCTTTCAAAGCCCGTCCTTGGAGGACGCCCATTGAGGGCGTTTGTTTTGTCGAGAGGTGGCACAGGAAAAACCACTTCTTACGGTGCTGGGTGCCAAAAGAGATTGGCTGGCGTTTACACCCCTTACAACAAAAACGAGTGCGTTTCTCTTTGAGGAACATTTTTGGATTGTTCTAATTGTCCCTGGCAGTGAGCAGTCCTTGGAACTTGAGTCTTACTGTGGTCTCACTGGAGGTTTAACGCTTCCTTTGGCACAGGGGGATTTTGGGTTCTGTGGGTGAGCGGCGGCCTGTAAAAGGATCATAAATAGGACTGGGTCTGACTGCCCACTTGGCCCGGTGAAAAGAGGTGACAAGGCTCGGAACCCCAAGCCAGGCAGTCAGTGTGGACTCAGGAGTTTGTTTTTGGAGCCCCAGCGGCCTCCCCTGAGGGCTCATTTGAATCTGGTAATAGCCCCTTGGCTCTGGCCTGTTTGTGTTGTGTTTTATAAAGAGCCGCCATCTTCCTCTGGAACCTGAATAGGCTGCGAAGATTTTCCCCTGCTAGATTGATGGTGTCATTTGCGGGAAAACCCATTGTGGACGCTGGCCTCTTTCTGTTAGGATCTATTGGATCAGCACAACCTCTGGTGTCATTTGGATCTTTAAATAAGGTAGAGGGTTGGGACCGCAGGGAGACGTGTGCTTCAGGGTCAGCTTGAAAAAAATCCCCCCCTCATGGGGTTGTTGTTGTTGTTAACATAAAATAAATAAATAAATAAAGCCCACAGCAACCCCCCCCCCCAAAGACATATGATGTTACATCTGCACCAGATATGGCAGCAGCTCTCCAAAGATCATCAGAGCAGCTTTTGTTCGGGGTGGGAGAGGAAGAGTTTCCCAGCATTCCTTCCAAACATCTGGCTCTCTCATTTTCTCTCTGACTTCTATGCCTTAAAAAAAATAACTCCACCACTGTCATTATTTTTTATTATTTTTAACCATTTCGCTAAATGTGCTGAATGGTGATCTCACATGACATCTTGTCTAAAACTTGTTTGACCTTCAGAAGTGATGACCTTAACCAGTTTTTACTGGCAAGTGTCCTGACTTTATTACTCAAGAGACAGTTTATTTTTGTGAGAGAGAGAGAGAGAGAGAGAGAGAGAGAGAGAGATTTTTTTCTTGAGATCAAAGCAAGGAGAGAGGCGGCTCATCAACTCTTTTCGATGCTGGAGCAAACGTTTTCTCTTTCTCTTTATTCCCAACACCCTTATAAATAAACAAGGTGAACCAACTATACCTCCTAGAGCTGTGTCTCCTTCTGAAAGCAATTGATTCCTTTTCTGATTGCGGTTTAAAACTGTCTAGTGGAACTATTGAGTTATTCTCTCTTGCTCAGCGTAAATAAAGGCCAAAATGATGAAATGGGAAAGAAGGGTGGGTGAAGGAAACGAGGAAAATGGTTCTGGGGTCTAGCTCCCCCAGCATAGGCCTGAATTAGAAGGACCAACTCCGCTCTGGTTATCCTCTGGCCACATACCAGCCCTGGTCTCCATCACTAAGTAAATAAGCAGGCTGAGTGGTGTGCAGTTAGTGCACAGGGGCTCAACAGGCTCCCAGGTGGAGTGAGCAGAAGAAATACATTGCTGCTTTTGTCTGGGGTTGGGGGAGGATATTGAAGACTAGATACTAACTGGACTGCATCTCTTCCCCTGCACTGAAAGGGCAGTTTCGGTTCTATAACCAAATTGTAAACTGTAACTTGGCTATCATTTATAATGACAAATAATTATAAATTATAAGTTCCCTTCTAGGTGTGTGGGACAGACTATATGACTACTGCAGTGTGGAGCATCTTTTCTGGTATAGCCTAGTGGGGCTAGAGAGTGAGGTGCCCTTTGACGGCAGAGGTCTGGAAGACACTGTGCTACAGAGTGGGGGCACGTCGATCCCGAGCTAGGAACTGCTGTCTACCACTGGCAGACATCCACTGTTGTCACCAGCCCAGGGTCTCTCTTCCCAAGAGAGTGTAGGTCCCATGGGTGTAGGATTTGCCGCTGTCACATGGACCTGTGATGAGCTTGGCCTAGGGCTTGACCAAGTGAAGCCTCCGAGGCAGCCTTCTTCCCTGGTATGCTGGGCGAAGGAGGGAATCTCCTTTCTATTTATAGTGAAAGGTTTGGCTCAATAAAGTATCAACAAATGACTTTGCGGTAAGAATGATTGCTTTATCAGTGACAAGCTTAGATTTATTTTTCATGTTACCACGTCCCCCAGTCCTACCCTGTGCCTTTGCCGATGGCCAGCACATGACCCTAAGTTATTGAAGGCAGGTGGCTCTATTGATTCAGTTGCCTAATCGACTGTTTTATCAACCCAAAATGTGTAGCAAGTATCTGGGAAGGCTCAGTGCCTTCCTGTGAGGCAGGGAACACGAGAACTTCTGGCTAAGGGTGAGAGGGCAAAGCTCTGTAGCTGACTGAGGTAAGCAGCTAAAGGTTTGTGTGTGTGTGTGTGCGCGCCTGCGTGTGCGTGTATGTGTGCATCCGTGTGTGTGTGTGTGTGCGTGTGTGCATGTGTGCATCTATGTGTGCGTGCATGTGTGCATGTGTTCATCTGAGCGTGTGTAGTCCAGAGGCCAACAGAGTATCTTGCTAGGACCTGGGGCTTGTGTACTAGGCAAACTGAACAATGACCCTAAGGGAACCATCTATGTCCACTTGGCCAGTTCAGGGACGACAAGTGTGCATTGCCACGCGTGACTTGTTACATGGGTGCTGGGGATCAGACTCAGGTCCTCACAATTGCAGGGCAAGCCCCACTCTACCGACTGAGCCACCTCCCCAGCCCCACACACTCTGAACTCCATCCAGAGTTACATGGGGTTTTAAGAGCTCTTAAGACACCTCACATGCTTCTGAGGCTCCAGTTTAGTCATTAGTCCCGGGTGCGTTGTTGATATTGTTTCTGGATTATTTTTCTTCTGTGGTCAGTTTTATTTTCTTGACCTACCCGTCACAAAACAGAGGTCAGGGCGGCATGACCTTTCCCTGGTGGAATGGACGGCTCAAGGAGTCACATGGCCAAGTTTGTGTCGGGGGTCCACATTTGTTTCTTCCACTCTTTTAATCAGAATGCTCATTTAATTCTATTCCAGCACCTGTTCAGCAATTAACACCCTCCGATTTGCATCTTACCCTGACATTTGCTATCTTTCCAATTAGTTTTTATATCAGTATAATTAGGTAGGGTTATTACAGTGCGCCAAGCAGGGTCATGGTTATTCCCAAGCCTTTACGCGCTTTCCCAGATTTGTTTAGGGAAGCCACTAAGGGCAAACAGTGATTAGGATCACTGTTTTTCTTCTTCATTCAGATCAGGAGAAAACTGTTTCCCCATGTGGCTCATGAAAGATCAGGGAAATATGTCAACCTATAAGAATTAGTATTATGTAGTTCATGACTTTTGGGCAAATTTACAGAGGCTTATAAACAAGGTGCCTAAGGTGCCTGTACTGCAGGCATTTCCTACGCAGGGGCCAAGGCAAGGTCCTCCCTTCACCTGCCTTGGGCACCAGGGGCAAGGGCAGAAGGAAAATGTCAGGGCAAATTGACACTTCTAGAGCCAACTTTTCGGTGTGTGCGTGCACAGACTTGCATGGGGAATGTGGGGAGAGGGTGAGATGTTTTCTCCCTCATCGTGCAAGGGGATTAAGAAAGGGCAATTTCAAAACTCAGCCAGTATCTCTCCTTTGGCTTAAGCTCAGTTTTGTAATTTTTAAAATCCACTTTGAGGTTATGGAAGAAACCAAGCCCCAAATGTCTACCAATAAAAAGTCAAGTTAAGGGTGGAGGCCTTGGCGGAGCCATTGGTGTATCGACTAATCAGATTCTGGATCCTGACCAATGCTTGGTACTCTCTGTAGACAATCCATGATATGGGTTGGAGGCAACGTGCAGACTGGAAGCTAATCTTTGAGGGGCTCAGATCTAACTTATATTCTGTCTAGTAACGTATCGCCCTACAATATGTCATAGCGTATATGGTATTTTTTCATATATGTCAACACCAAATTCCTAGCCTAGTCTCGTGTGTATATGTGTATAGGTAGGTCTTACATAATTGTGTAGGTCAAATTCTGTTTCATACCACACTGAAGTATTGGAATTTTTTTAGAGTTGTTAATCACTGGAAACAATTGAGGACTTTGAAATCTTCTGGACAAGCATATGCTTGAGGGACCTGTCTCCTATTTCCAGGGCTCAAAGGCAAGAGGCTGCTGGATCTGGAGATGTCACAGTCATATCTGAGGCTGAGTCTGATACAGTTTGTTGGAGAAACAATGTCGTGATTGATGGGGGATGTAATAATGCCACGTTCCTTGGGGAGAGAATTTTACACTGTCTAATTTCGTATCGACAAGATTTTCTTTTACCTGTGATTCAGGATTGCATAGACTCATCTTGTAGTGGCTTGCCTTGGTGCTTCTTAATAGTGAGTAGAATGTGATTTTAGGTAGAGCTTATCAGAAAATCCAGGGACTCAAAATAGTCTTGAATGGAGCACATCTGTTTATTATTTGAGTGTGTGTGGGTGTCGGAAGTGAGACATCCAAGTTCTGACTGGGATTGCTCCTAAGCTCTTAGCACTGAGAGCGGCAGGAAAGCGAGTAGCTGGTTGGGAAGAGGGACTTTAGACCCACAGGACACAGCAGATGCTGCTTCCTCACCAACTTGATGTTTCTTCCTCGACGTGTTTAACATAGCATAGACATTCAGCAGATTAAAATTATTTTGTAGTCATGTGTATGTGTGTGTGTGCCAGAGTTACAGGAGGTTATAAGCCACCAGATGTGGGTGCTGGAAACTGAACTTGGATCCTCTGGAAGAGCAGTAAGTGCTCTTACCTAATAAGTCTTCTCTCTGGTCTCCCTATGTTTTTTTTTTTTTTTTTTTTTTTTTTTTTGAGGGAGGGTCTCACTGTGTAGACCTGGCTGTTCTAGAACTCACTATATAGTCTAGGATGGTTTTGAACTCACAGAGGTTCTGCTTCTGCATCCTGAGTGCCTGGCTCAGACTTAAAAGAAAAAAAATCCAAGCAACTAATATACATAGTATTTTACTAACTTACCCATTGTCTGTTTTTCCTCCCCTGACTCTTACTAAGTTATGAGAGGCCAGTGACTCTGACTTATGCTCAGCATCTAAGATAATGTCTTCCACAAAGCATAGGTATCAGTAGACATTTGCATAATGGGTAAATAACAAAAGACCAGTGCCAGGAAACACTACTTCTCAGCAGAGGTGGGAGGCACAGGACTACTCTGAGCTCACACAGCTTGCTATAGCGAGGAGGCAGGGGCATTTCCTCTCATCTGTACGCTTCATCGGCAACCCTTGTCAGGAATCTGGCAAGCACCCCAAGTGTGGAAAATGTCTCAAAGACATAGTGTACAGAGGGACATAGGTCAGGGACGGAGAGGGTAGCTACGCCCATTGGTGGAAATGTCACAACCTTGTCTTCTGACTTTCAGACCACACTACATCTTCATCTTAGCAGAGTTCAGCTGGGGAAGGAAACATGGTAGGAAGGGGCTTGTGTCTCATGAGAAGCACAGTGCTGGTGGGGGGAGAATGGGTGGAGAGGAGAGGAGGGAAGGAGAAGAGGAGAGAGAGAAAGAGAGAGAGTGTGAGCAAGAAAGAGTGAGTGAGTGAGAGAGAGAGAGAGAGAGAGAATATGAGCATGGTAAGTATCAAATATTTTTTCGAAGTTTTTAAGACAGGCTCATGTAGTCCAGGGTAGCCTCAAAACTTACTGTATAGCCAAGGATGACCTTGAACTTTTCTAATTCTCCTGTCTCCACTGAGTGCTGGGTTTACAAGCAAGCACCACCATACCTGGCTTATGCATTGCTGGGGATGGGACAGAGGGCATCATTGTACATACTAGATAAGCACTCTGCCCGCTGAGCTACACCCCCAACCCTCAGGCTTTTGATCTAAAGTTTAAGAAAATTTCCTGGATGTTTTCAGTTAGTTATCTCTGGTTACATTTTACTTAGTATTGCGTTAAATCTCCATTTTTCTATCCATCAAAATATACTTAGTGTAATGTTCCTAGGAAGACTGACGTCAACTTTAGCACGCATTATTTATATCCACCCAAACCAGGGCAGTCTTTCATGGAAAGGAAGTTTGGAAGTTCGTCTATGGCTTCTCTTCTCTCCACTCCAACCCCTACCCACCTTTAACTTCAAGTACAAAATCCAAGTCCCACTCCTCTAACCAGAATCAGTGACCCAAGACCTCTAGGAAAATGATATGCTTGCCAAGAGGTGGATGAAGCAGAAAAATAAACAGGCGCCAAGCTCCCGGCTCAGCCTGGGACTCCAGCTTAGAAAGGCGATGAAGTTGCTTTCTTCGCTTGTTCCTGAGGCTTTAGCTCCCTGGGGTTCCCTTTGCAAAGTTCCCACAGTAAGGTGAGATAGAGGAACCCCCTGAGGACGGGGCTCTGAGAGTGACCCTTGCCTAGGCATCTGCTTATCATTGATACCACAAAGCTTCTGGCCACACATATGTCCCAGGATAACAGATAACTTTAAGAAAACAAAACAAAACAAAACTCGCCACTCAAACTCCTAACACATATTATTCTCTTCCAAAGATGGCTACTGCACTTGGAGGATCTTAACCAGGGCTGGACACAAGCTGAACTCAGTTCTGGCAGGGGTCTTTTGATGGATGGTACTGCCCTGTGTGTTCTCATGTGTCCATTTATTAAAGTCTTGCTGGGAGGGTGAGCATCATGTTAGTTAGATGTCTGTCTTTGGCATTGCTGCATGTGACGTCAAGAAGAGGAATATCAGATTATTTGTTATTTATTTTTGCAAATGTCTATTTATTATTAATATTTATTATTGCCAATGTTCAAGAATTCAAAGAGTGAGAAGTGATCTGAAGAGGTGTGTTTATGGAAAATAGTCTACATAAGGACAACATTTAAGGATGGTCGGTCTGTCTGTCTATCCTTCCTCCTTCTTTTTGTGAGTACTTACACGATTATTCTCACACAGATACATATTGCAAGATACATAGAAAGCAAAGCCGACAGGCTAGTTTTATGCATGGATCCATATGTACGTGGAAGTTTCCGGAATGGGCAGGTAAAGAGTTGTCGTCCCCTGATGCCTACTTGAGTCCACAGCGGAGGCTTCTGATATCTCTTCAGGCATCAGGGAGTGTTCTCAGCAGGGCTGTGCCCTCCGTTTCGGCGGAGGCATTCCAAGATGTCATAAATAAATAAATAACATTTGCCGTTGTTTATAAATCAATTAATTTGTAAGTTGAAAGGTCACGCAAAATATTTAGAGCTCTTGGAGGCAGCTCTCAAGCCGCACCACGGCGGCCCGGCAGCAGCTGTCAGAATCCCGCTCCCTCTCCGGCACTCGGTCCCACGTCGCCCGGTATTTTCTGCTGGGAACAGGGTGACCGCTTGATTAGTCGCTACTGGGTTTTGTTCAAGGGAGGGCTCTGCATGGTTGCATTTTAACACCTTCTCCACTAAGCAGGAGGCCAGCACAGGGTGCTAAATTCCTGTCTGTGGCTGTCTGTGAAATAAATCTGTGTTGTGCCGTTCCAAGCTGTCAGCAGTGGTTCGCCCTGATGGGCCCCTGAAAGAAGTTTCCTTTTGGTCTGTGAAACGGTGAGCAGCCACTAGGGAGCTGTCTTTAGCTCAGATTTCAGAGTTAGCTCATTAGACCAATAACAGTGGGCAACTCTCTTAAACAGAGTCACAAAGTAATATTACAAGAAGGGGGAAGAATCGCCACAGCCAGGCAGTGCCAATATTTGGTTTCTCAACAGCCTCAGCTGGAGACTGGAGGGCTTCAGGACCTTGGGCTCCTTTTTCTTCGGGATCTCCCCATTTTCTTTCCCCCTAAGGTGCAGCCTATCTCCGAGGCGAGTTTATTTGTAAATATAAAGTCTCCTTCCTTGTCTTGGCTGGGTAGCATCTCTCATCTGTTCGTTCTCTTAACGGGAGTCTCAGCCAGCAGTCTCTGCAGCCGAGGGAGTCAAGTGAGATGATTATTCCGTGTTCTGGCTCCTTTTCTTGTTCTTCAAGTGCATGTTTTCCCTCTTGGCCTAGGAAGTCAGCAATCTCCACAGATATTCATATGAAATTCATGAAATGAAGCCAGTAACTAAATTTCTGAGTGGGGTGTTTCCCTGTAAACCAATTTGGTTCTCTCCTCCATACTTAACTGGTTTAGCCCATTGACTTTCAAACGTTTTTAATTTCTACTCCTCTCAGACCCAGCTGTTATGGGCATCATCGCCAGACTGTACAAGTTACCTCACGGATAGTATTTGTAAAGAATCTCAGAAACTTTTAATTTAGGGCGCAGTTAGTGCCACTCAGACAACCACAGCACCCAGGAACAGCACCCAGGAACACCAGTATCCAGGAAGTCAGTGTTTTACGTCGTTCAGTTCCTGATCTAGCAATGCCCACCATTGACACAATTATTTCTCTGTGTTAAATGCTTCAAAATAAAATTTAGAAATCTAATTTTCCCCCCCGCTGATGGATACTAAGTCTGTGTGCTTTCTTTACGCCTCCTGTGGTTATTCATCGCTGTGATGCGTGATCCGATTTGTGTCTGGCGAGGCTAGTTTTACAGTTCCGAATAGATCTCTGCCTGAAGAATTCCCTGGTGCTCTCTTCAACGGTACACTGAATACGTTCATACTTGGCGTCAGCTCAAAGGTGATTCTATTCTTTGTGGAAATAAAACAAAAAAAAAACCCCAAAATCAAAAAACAAAACCCCACAACTTTGGCAAACTATGTTGAGCCATTGTGAAGAACTCAAGAGACGAGGGGAAAAGAGCAAAGTGCCCTTTCTTTCTTCTTTTAGGACAAATTCAAACCCCCACTTCATGGGTTTTTTTTTCTTCCTTCTTTTGCTTTCACTCGCGGATAACTTAAAAATGGCTCAACTTGAGATTTTCCATGTGTCCAGGGAAAGCTCCTGGGACCACAGAGGATATGTAGGCAGGAAGCACTTCAGAGTATGTAAGCAATCCAAAAATTGTTTTCAGTTCTTAAGCATGCTATATGAAAGAAAAATCACAAACATTTTGGCGTAAAAGCTTTGGGCCTGAGGCTTCATCCGCATCCACTGTGTGCTATTGTTTTTAATTTTTCTCACTTTTCATTGATTTTGAGGGCTTGAAAAACCCGACCAAGACTAGCTTGGTTATTCTTGGGGGTGGTCAATAAGTTATACATTTCCACTCAGAGTAGCTCCCCACGCTCTTTCCAGTGTAGTTCCTAAGAAAACAAATGTCCCAGGATGTGAAGAGCACAGTTGATAAAATGCTGTGGACTTAATATTGGTGTTAAAATTTCATACACTTAGGAAAATAAATAGCAAGTCTCAATTCATACCCTATTTATCCTTACTTGATTTTTTAAACCAGCTACTTGTCTATGATGTGTCTATGAATTATCTCAGTGTGTTGCTGGCTAACATGTACGTTGATGGACTGGATGCCCTGTAAGGTCCCCAATTGCCCTGGTCTGCATCATGGTGGCTCCAGCAGGATGGATGCCCCTGAGGGTCCCCGTTGCCCTGGTCTGGATCAAGGTGGCTCCAGCAGGGTGGATGTCCCTGAGGGTCCCCGTTGCCCTGGTCTGCATCACGGTGGCTCCAGCAGGGTGGATGTCCCTGAGGGTCCCCGTTGCCCTGGTCTGCATCATGGTGGCTCCAGCAGGGTGGATGCCCCATGAGTTCCCAGTTGTCCTGGTCTGTCTCATGGTGGCTCCAACAGCCTGGCTTTTTGCTCTTCCTCAGATGCTGGGACTTAAATTTCATGGCCATGGAATATGACCTTTCTAGATCCTTCTCAGAGGACGCTTTCGCAGTGGTAAAGGCATAGCATGTTTTTGCCGTGTTGTTGCTCAAATTTAGAAAGGAAAGGGAGTGAAGTGGAATCCTGCAGCCAGAAGGAGGAAATGCATGCATGCATGCGTGGCCACGGTAGGGACTTCGTGATTTTCCACAGAGTTCTTGAGCTTATAAACGAGGAGAGGAGGGTGTGTTGTAAACACTACTTGGTAAAAATAGACCCGCACCCGGGTGTGACTTCAGTCCATCTTGTATGCTATTGGTGAAAGCTAATATTGACCTCGAAGATCTCCCAGGCCCTGCTGGTCATGATGATTATATTGGAATTGGGGACAGAGTGTCCCAAGTGCATTCAAATATTAGCCTCTGTGAACAGCTCAAATGTAGGACGTTTGAAACTGTTTCACGAGGAAGCTATGTGGCCATATCTTCCTTTGCAGGGGAAACTGCTGAGATATTTGGTAAGATTATTATTATTATTATTTTTTAAGGAGACCTGAAATGTCTATTTTTCAAATTATATAAGGTTGGCCTTGGGTATGTAGTCGGGAGCTGTTTTCTTCATGGTGTGTGTGTGTGTGCACTTGCAAAAGTTGCAAGTGTATGGGGAAGTGATTTTTTTAGGGGTCCAAGATCTAAGTGAGTTTCAGGGTTTGAGTACAGTCTAGTGTTCAGCCCAGCTCCTGCTGTGTGGCTCCATGGTGTGCTGTCTTGGGCTTTTCAAAGCCCCAGGCTGACCTTCCCAAAGCATTTCTGTTTGCTCATGTTTCAGGTGCCACCCATCTCTTGACAGCCCTTGCTCTGGGTTTCTAAACATCTTAAACTTTTTATAAGTGGGCTCTGGATTAGCTGCTTTTCAACAGACATCTCCAAGGAAGTGGAGAACAAGCCTTATCCCATGGTATAGGACCATGGAGAGAAGCAAATCATATCTCTGGTTTCTCAGAGGAACTGATAGGGAAGTGTGTTGCCCGTTTCTGCATAGAGGCTGCAAGGGACCGTGAGGGTGTGCCCTGGGCTTCGTGCAAGGTCGTGGAGTGAGTCAAAGCAGAAACCTGGATACTGCTCACCAGGGCTCCCACCTGTTTCTGTTCGCAGCAAAAACACAGCAGGGCTGAGGCTCAGTGGAGAAGATGCTTGCCGAGCATGCGCCGGGGCCCTGGCTTCCCTCCCTAACACAAAATAAAGCGGAGTGCGCTAGAGCACGCCTGGAATCTCAGCAGTCAGAACGTAGAGAAGAGAACAGAGGTTCAAGGTTACCCTCAGTTGCATAGTGAGTTCAAGGTCAGCCTGGGCTACGTGAGACCCTATCTTAAAAATAAAACACACAGTAAGATGAAATATTAAGACGTGTGGGGGAAGTATCTAGATCACCAGAGAAACCTTCACTGAAGAGGCAGGGCTTTAAAGAGCCAGGAGAGACTGTATTCTGATAGAGAGGTCTCCACTCCTGGTAGACTATTTCTTAAGACAGTCCGTGTGTTTGTCTTATGGTGCCTGTTAGAACCTGCTATTTCAGGGGAACAAGAACGACATATTCATTCCATCTTATGAGGAAGCACACATCTCCTCTTGTGTTCAGGTGAAGAGACTGTCACTCTCTGAAGAGTAGCAGCATCAGATTGGGAAAAGAAAAGGGTACACCTAGCAGATCTTGTGTTGTTCCCTCTGCAGAGTCCCGTGACTTCCAGAGGGAAAAGAAATGACTGGTTTTGAGAAGGACATGATGCGAAAGTTAGGGTTCTCCCAATCTCTTGGTGCCGGGGCAGTAGGGACTTGGCAGTATGCCCCGTTTGTTTCACAGATGCCAACGTCAGCCTTGCTAGCGGGCTGCTGAGTTTTGTGTTTAAGAACTCCTGCTGAGCGCTGGCACAGGGCTGGGATCACAGAATGAGATGAACTAACATGCAGTGTGTTTTTCCCATCAGGAAATCTTTGGGAGGTTGACCGGTTTAGCATAGCCCGTCAGGAGTAATGCAACAGAAAACCCCTGCTTGGGTGTAGGTGCTGTTTCCTTGCTCCTTCTGGAGGAGAGTCAGGCCCTGAGTCACCTAGACAGTGCACAGGATGACGGGGAAGCAAATGGCTGAGCAGGGATGGGATGCATTTTTATTTAGCTACTTAGAAGAGTAATGGAAACCATGCATGTTGGCCCATGTCTACAACCTCAAAATTCATGAGACCACACTAGGAGGACCATATTTTGAGGCCAACCTGGGCTAGATAGTGACACCCTGTCTCAATCAAGTGAAGCCAAACCAAACCAAACCAGAATTAGAGAGGCTGTTTATAAGCATGGGAAATATATTGGTGAAAAAAAAGAGAAAGTTATACAACGTGTTAATTGCTAGAGGTTTGGGTGTCTTTTATCCAAACTGCACAGGACCTAGGAATGTTTCAGATGTCAGAGTGTTTTGGATGGTGGGATCTTTGTGTAGATTTTACCCAGCTGAGTATTCCCAACTTGAAGATCAAACTTGAGAGACACGTTATGTCCAAGTCTTTCGATGGTGTCATACAGTCGCTAAAAATGTTTCAGGTGTTGGAGCGTGGTTGGTTTCAGGTTTGTGGATTTGGGATGCTCAGGCTGAACTGGAAACAGTGACTGCACATGGGTATGTAGGAGACAGAGGACATAAATTAGTCTATGTTCTAAGTGCTGGAGTCATGACTCTGATTCGGTTTCGCACTGCTAATGTATTTACCAGGAAGGTTTTGAAGACTCACCGGAGCAAGCATCCGATGACCTGTCTTCCCACATTAACCCTTAAAAAAGTCCCCCACCCCTTGTAGGGGTGTAGGTGTGGGGTTTGTATGTGTAGGTAGGTGAGTGTGTGCGTGCCAGGAGGTCAGAAGACAACCTGGGGCGTCTTTACCTTCTACCTCATTTAGTTTAAGACGGCATCTTCAGACCTTGCAGGGGTTTTCCTTGCTCCTCCTCACCTCTCATAGGAGCACTGGACTTACAGGCATGTGCTGTAGCTTTGCTTTTACATGGGTTCTGGGGGCTTGAACTCGGGTCCCAGTGCTTTAGCACTGCCTCCCACTCCAGTATGTTCTAACTTTTTATTCCTCCTCTGGATTTGTCCTGGACCAAGGACACTTAACTCTTTGGGAACCTGAGTCTTTCTTCTGCAGAAAGAAAATTTTTATTGCATTGAGAGGACACATGACAATGTCGGTAGAAACATGTCTGAGGGAGATCCTGATCATTTTAAACCATAACTAAACTGTAACTACTTTGTGACAGAACTGTGCCCTGAAGTACTGCTTCAAAGCACGAGTCCTTCCTGGTAGCCTTTCCCACCAACCAACCAAACAAACAAACAAAAAAAGAAAGCAAAACAAAAACCAAAGAACAACAACAAGAAAAAGCCGCACATTGAGAAAACACAGCACATTCTCTCTTGTAATAGAGCTGTTGCTGTGGACATCAGTATAGACAAGATGCTCATGAACATCCCAGCTGTTCCCTGCCATCCACAGAGCTCTATTGCTGTGCGGCACAGGACTCGTCAGAAGAGAAGAAAGGCACGCGCTTTGTCTGATTTCTGCTACCGAACTTGTGCTTTGGGGCAGGTGATTCTTCTCTGCATCTCAATTATAGTCCTCGTGTCTCTTGTCTACCTCAGAGGAATACTTCCAGCCTCATGGGACTATTGTGTACGGATCCCATCATTCCAGATAAACAAAGAGCTTTGCGATAATTCTGTTTACTCTCTACGAGGTCCCTGCATTTCGGGATGAGGTGAGACTCCTTTGAACGATGATATTCAACTCATAGCCTTCGTTATGAAGTGGCCGTTTGGGATGGCAGCAGTTTAGGAAATCGTGGTTTCCAAAAACGACGTTTAAGAAGAATAGTTTTGTAGACAATATTCTACTGCAGACCACTTTGATTCTAGCGTTGTCTCAAGTTCAAGCAAAAACTTTCCTGAGTACAAATTAGCAGCTGGGCATTCACACAGATCAGGCGACCCTTTTCCTAGCCTCTTTATTTTTCCTTCAGTAATGATATCAAATGTAACTAGTTTTGAGGCCAGTTATTCCAGGAAAAGCCGGTGTGTAAGGGATGTCTGCTTTAAGAAAGGGTCCTCATTCTGAACCTCAGAATGTAATTAAACTTGATATCCAGCCCAAGGCTAGCCCGGATTTGCCATCCTCCTGCCTCTGCCTTCTGAACTGGGATTATAGGTATGTGTACCCATGCCTGGATGGAATCATGATGGTAACACACTACCTGTGACTTTCATCTGAAGTGTTTTGAATCAATTTTTAGAAAACTTGTTGGTGTGTTATAGGACCGTTGGACATGGGGAAAATACTATTTCAGCTACTAGATGCTGCTTAGCTGTGAAAGACCTTGGCACAGTGGGAGGAAAATGTCTCTCCTAATGAGATGGAAAACACAGATGAGAGTGTCTCAGAGACAAAGACGTTTGGTACACATGACTCCCAGTCCCCTGAGAGCTCCCAGCACTTGCTGGCAAGAGAGCGCACTTGGGTTAATCCCTAATTGTTCTCTCGATGCTTCACCAGAGAGATGGGTTTCAAGGCAAAGATGTCATGGTTCAGATCAGGAAATTCAAGAACTAGTGATGGGGAGGCTCAATAGCCTTTGTCCTGCTTGGCTGGGGCTTGTATCATACCTGGCTGTACACAGGGTTGTTGTTTGACCGCCTGCCATGACGGCGCCGTGTTCTCAGACACTCTTTGTGTGGACTTGAAGGCTTCTTAACCAGGCTGTCCCAAATACTGGGAGGATGTTTCTTGAAGTACTCTCTGGAGCCAGGGAGAGGGTGTCCCTTCTGTTGGGGCTCCCCACAAAAACTGTGGCAGGCAGGCTCCACCCTCTTGACAGGGCATCTCCTTCCTGAAGCTCGAGAGCACATTGAGTTTTGTTTTTTGTTTGTTTTTGCTTGAAATGCATGTCAGTAGCCATAAAGAACATGTATCTTCTCCTTAGTGGAGGTGGTCAGGAGAACCAAATGAAGATAGAGACACCCGAGAAATTCTGAAAATCCCAGATCTCAGAAAATGACTCAACTATATTCATGACCCAGAGTGAGGGAACAAGTTGGTGAAACGCTGGAGTTGTTTTCCAAAGGGCTCCAAATCTGGTACCCCAGCGTCGAAATTAAACTGTGTCACTTAGATGTGATGGCCAGCTTTATTCAAATATTCCCAAATACAAAGGTTCCCATAGTCCCAAGAGACTTCCAGGCCAGGAGGACAGAAGCAACACAGAATAGTCTCTTGGGGTGCAGTTGGGATCACGCACCCCTCCATAATCCCCCCTCCCCGAGACAGGTAATTATTCTATCCTCAGGATTCCCTACTTGCAAAACCAGGCATGGCTGGGGCCCTCGGATGTGAGCAGTCTATGAACTGTATGGAGCCACTCGCTCATCTGCCCCTTGCTGGCTAAGACTCACAGGTTGGCTTCAAGATTTGAGTCGGTAACCACCAGCCTCTGCACCGATGGCAGAAGATGCTCCTTGCTGGCTAAGACTCACAGGTTGGCTTCAAGATTTGAGTCGGTAACCACCAGCCTCTGCACCGATGGCAGAAGATGCTCCGCACCCAAGGGGAGCCGCACAGCCAGGAAGAATAGAGCCCATTATTGCCCTCATTATTTATTTCTCACCCAGCACTGCAGAGCCTGCGAGGAAAAGGAGTTTAATCCCCTCCGCATTTCAATCCTGCAATATTTACTCAAAGCCGGAGCTTCTGAGTATTAATATTCTCTCTGAGGACCAGCGCTGACTTTGACGCCCGGGCCGTGGGGACACAGAACACAAAGGGCAAAGGAGAGAGAGAGAAGTGGTCAAGGCCCGAGCCTTCCTGGAGAGCTGGCCTGTGGTAATTTACACACCTCCCCTAACAGGCAGCACACGTGTACGCTACAAAAGGCTCTAGGTAGCCGGGTGCTGTCTGCCTCGCAGTGGGCCTGCTGGGCACGTGTCAGCACTGCTAACAATGACAAAATAGTAGTTCATCAATAATTCCCCCCAGCACACCTGTATCCAAGAGGGAAGAGTCAGAATCGAGCGCAGCTCCCCACTTAACTTGAAGCCCTGCACAAATCTGCCCAGCTCCAGCCTCAGACAGCAGGACCAGAGATCAGCCCAACAGTGGGGTCCTGACTGAAGCTGGGTCTCCCATTCAGTAGCCAGACAGAAGGCCAGGAGTCCTGTTTTTTTTTTTTTTCCTCTCTTTGAAAACAACTTCCTTCTCGTTACCTCTGTTTATACCAGGTGATACAGTGCTCCCTCTGATTATGATGCCCCCCCCCAAAGGGACGTGGTCTTATTTTTTAGTGTTTACACCATGTTTATCTGCTACCCTTTGCATTTCTGGTGGTCTCAAGTGCGTGACCACCATGCCAGCAGGATCTGGAGGTTGACTGGAGAGTGGGATTGGGGACTCAAAATAAGTATTGTTTTTTGTTTGTTTGTTTGTTTTTTGAGTCAGTGTCTTAAATATTTCAGGCGGGCCTTGAACAAATTGTGTAGACTTGGATCAACTCAATATTCTGATCCTCCTGCCTCCATTTCTCAAGAGCTGGGATTATAGGCACACTCCATCACGTCTGTTTTATACAGTGTTAGGGACTGAACCCAGGGCTTTTTTTTTTTTTTTCCAACTGAGCCACATCTTCAGTTCTGATCAGATGTTTAAATATTTTTGTTCCATTTATTTACTTATGGGAGGGGTACATATGCCACACTGAGCGTGTGGGAACCGGAGGATAACTTGTGGAAGTTGATTCTCTTCTTCCACCACGTGGGGTCCTTATTGAATTCAGGTCAGAAGCCTTGGCGGTAAGATCTTTACCCACTGAGCCGTCTCACTGGCCCGTGTGTGTGTGTGTGTGGGGGGGTGCATTCCGTGTTTAACACAGAATGTTGAGTGAAAGAAAGGTAAGCTCCTACCCCCAATAAAATTAACCACTAATCATATTTGGTAAATAAATAGAGCTCTACCCAGCTAGATTGTTGTTAGACATTTCCATTGGCCTTGTTTCTTCTTGCATATAGCCATACTCTTTCTTTTCTCCAAATATTTTTGAAAGGTTAGAACCAGCCCTACCCGCCATGGTCCATGTGTTTCTTCTCTCCTTTTGCAGGCCAGAATTGAGAGCTTGCTGGAAGTGTATGCTTACAAGGTCCGGCTTTCAGCCCGGCACAGCGCCGCACATACATTGGGTACTGTTCAGGCTGTGGCTCAGGGTTCCTTTTCAGCCACCCTGGAAGCCATGCGGTTGCTTCTCATTCTAGAAATTGCATCTAGAGACAGCATTCTATCTGCAGTCAGAGCCGTTGATTAGTGGTTAGGGTTGAGGTGCGTCTGAACGTCACTCCAGACTTCCCGTCTCATTTTGAATTTGCCCCTCATTTTTCACTGATGTGTAACCAATGGTGGCCTAACCACTGAATATTGATCTTTCTTTATTTATCGGACCACCCCCTCCCCCCCCCCCCGCAGCTGGCATTTTTACAGTTGTGCCTGTTGATTGTTTTTGGCTAAAGAACAAATGCCTGGCTAATGTCCACGGGGAAGAGCAATTTGCAAATATCTTTTATCCTTTCGTTGGTAGTTTTGTTCCAAAGGCTCAAGGTCAGTTTGCTTACCTAATGCTTCATCCCTCAGTCCCAGGTGCTTCCTTGCCACAGCATCAGCTGGGCCTGACTCCCTGGTGCAACACTCAAGATTACCAGAACAGAAACGTCCTTATGAAATACTAACAGTTCCGCTTATTAGGGGTTAAGAACCGAGGCAGTTGATTAAAGGAACAAATGAATAGTACGTTTATTTATGTGTCAATAGAGGCTTGTTATTGAGTTTGCCTTGTTTTTCTCATACGGATGCTTTCCAAGCTGGTGCTCACTGCTGCTGCTGGCGGCTTTCTGGCTCTAAGAGATGAGAGAAGAGGGACCATGTCTCTCCATCTCCCTCAGACTCAGCACCACACCCTGGCTATACTGGCGCTTCATCAGTGTGTTCCGGGCATGGTGGTGGTGGTGGTGGTGCTGCTGGCATTTTACTCCCTTGACAAAGGACAAGTCAGCATCAGGATACCCTTCTGTTTGTCCCCTTAAGGATAAACATCTGGACCATTCTCAAAGCTCCATCAAGGGAGTGATGTCTCAAAAAGTCAGGCTCTCATGTCCTATGGTTGGGGAGGTGCCAGGACTCTGGAAATACCTTGGGGCAGTGGTCTTGGGATCTGTGTAGTCTTCCTGGCTGGTATGGGAGAGTTTTCCACTATGGTGGCCAGACATATTGGTTTTAAGTTGCTGATTTGCTGCCGTTAGTTCTGAGATTGTGAGCTATGGAAATTTCAGGTTAGAGATGTTGTTCGGAGGACCCATCCAAAGGGAGCAGGGTCTTGAGGCATGCAGATAAGTCTGGATTGGTTTAGTGGAACTGGGTGGGCAGAGGAAGAAAACAGAAGTAATGGGATTGTTGAAACATGGGTGGTGGCAAACTGTCAAAGTCCTGGGTGAGTATGTAGAACACGGCAGGGAGAAGGGCGGTGGAGAAGGAGCTCTCCCAGAAGAGAGTGTGAGGACACAGGAGGCAGAGCAAGACAGGAAAAAGCTGAGATCTAGAGTAAAAACATTAAAAAGGCAGGTGTGTGTGTGTGTGTGTGTGTGTGTATGTGTGTGTGTGTGTGTGTGTGTGTATGTGTGTGTGAGAGAGAGACAGAGAGAGAGAGAGAGAGAGAGAGAGAGAGAGAGAGAGAGAGAGAGAGAGGGAGAGCGCACAGAGGGATAAAGAAAAGGGGCAGAAGTTGAGCCTAGTGGGAGCATGGGGTGGAGTATGTGGGAGACTTGGGCTGGGGTGGGGAGAGCTCTCCTTATGGGAGATAAACAGACCCTCAATCAGCTCAAGACTCTGAAAGACAAGCTGTGTTTATTATCTAACCACAGACATTGAGAACTGAAGCAACAAAATGTATTTTTATCCGATGAGTTTGAAAATACATTACTTAATTGTATTTTTGTTGGCACCTAGATCCAGGGGATCACATAGGACCAAACTATCACACAAAGGTGTCTTGGGGAGACAGCAAAAAGAAACAAAAATAATTTTGGGGACACATTGCTTTTCCTTTTCCCTTTCAGAGACAGTTTGACGGAGTTTGGTTTTGGGGCCCTTGCTTAAATTTGCTTCCTCTTGGGCTTGTTGGGTATTGTTGACTTGCCTTGTCTATTAGCATAGTCTGTTTATAGCCGAGCAGGAGTTTATTCTCTTACTTGAGTAACACTGACCCGATTTTCTCCGGATACCTTAGTATCTTCCCCTAGATGGGCAGGAGGTAACCTCCAGCATCCTTGAAAAGTTTTTTCTGTGTTTTTTTCCCCTCTGCCCCTGTGAGTCACCCAGTGGCTCTATTAAGTGGGGTTTCCTCTGTTTATTCAGAAAGAGACCCAGATGAGTGTCTTTTCTGCATTGTGAAATTTGAACTCATCTGCTTCCTGGTAGAGATATCAATCTTTTGTGTAATGCCAGGCACTGTGTGTAATTGCCCTCCTGTAATGTGTTATCCCTGAAATGATAATTTGAGTTATTTCTTTGTTAACCTTTACACAGCCAATAACAAATTAAACATCATTATCTGAGTTTAGAATAGGCTGTAAATCTCTAAGCCTTGGTAATACTCAGACTCTTACAACCAGGGAGTCATAAAATGACATTAAATGACACTCAGAAACGCACCCCAGAAGTGCTACAAACAAATGGCAGGAGAGCGAGCCGGCAGCAGGAGGTCCTGGGAATGCTCCTGCCCAATGTGACGCAGATACCACCTGAGAGGGGGACTGTGCTCTGACCCAGAACTACAGAAAGATCCTTCCAGAACCTTCCTGCTGCCCTATCTCCTTACGTTCCTTTCTCTCTCTCTCTCTCTCTCTCTCTCTCTCTCTCTCTCTCTCTCTCTCTGTACGGCTCCTGCCACTTGCCTGTTCTTTTCCCTCACTTATTGCTCAAAGCACCCGTTTCGATGTTTAGTTCTTTCCTACTGCCTGGCATTGCAGTTGCATCTCCCTGGTGATATGGAGGCATTCTGGAGAGTGGATTCGTGTCCCACACTTATTTCACAGAGCAGGTGTCCTACAATCTGGTAAGAGTGGTGAGGGGGAGTTGAATAAGAAGAAATACCCCCTCCCCCCCCCCCCCCACATACACAACTACCTTTGTGTTGTTTTGACCCAAATACCTGAGAGGAAAACTTGAAAGTGTAGGGATTGATTTTAGCTCATGGCTTCAGAGGTGTCAGCCTATCATGGTGTAGAAGGTATGGTGGGCCGGGACAGCTCACATCATGTCAGACCGGAAGCAGAGGGAGGGGACAAGATACAATCCTAGGTACATACCCCAGGTGCCTACTTCCTCCAATGAGGTCCTAGCTCCTGTTTTCATCACTTCTGTATCATACCATCTTATTAAGAAGCCATCAAGGGTCATGCTGCTCATTAGCTCATGATCTGGTAACTTCTGGAAACCACACCCCAGACACACAGCGGAATGTGTTTTACTACTCTCCCTGGCAAGTCTCAATCCAGGCAAACTGACCCTAAAATACACCACCCTAGCAGAAGACTGGGTTGTAGTTCCCAGCACCCATGTGATGGCTCACAACCCTCTGTAGCTCCGCTGCTAGGGAATCTGATGGCCTCATCTGACCTCTGCAGGCCCCAGGCACACATATGATGCACAAACATGAACATAGGCAAAGGACTACTAAACTGAATAAATATTTTTTTAAAAGTTGAAAATGATTTCTTAAAGGTTAGTGGCCACCACAGCAGAAGACACTGTTTTTGTCACTGCTGTCATAGTTTATTTGAAAATCATCTGTGGAAGGATATTTTAGATGAGGGTCAAAGAGAAGATGCTGTCTCCAAGACAGGAAGACTTACAGACTCCTGTCTGAAAGTTCTTGTTACTATGCAAACTCAGTGTCTGATGGAGAGGATAGAGCTGATCTGTTTGATTAGATTTTTTTTTTATTTTAAAGATTCCATAAACACGTGATAATCTGAGAGGATGAGGGCTGTCGGGACCCACCCACCTCCTCCTAAGCAAGAAAGCCACAGCACAGACCAACATATGTTTAAGCCTAGGATGGGCAGAGGGGGTGTGGGCTGCCCTCCATCACATCCGAGTTCCACTTCCACTGCCTGATTTTCAGGGTCTTGTGGGCGGCTCTCTGTGCCTGTGTCCTCGCTGAGCTTCTCATAGCACTTATCTTAGTTCATGGTCAAATAAGACGTTTTTAGTTTCTTCTAACTGAGCTATTTACAGTGTCTACATCTTGAGGTTTAGTCTATAGCGCAGTGTTTTCGTAGAAATGCTGGCATGAACTACCATTTTCATCCTGGTGTTATACACAGCTTCCTCCCACAATTGAAAACATCCCCCCTTTAGGGGCCAGAGAGATGGCTCGGTGGCTAAGAGCATTGGCTGCTCTTCTAGAGGACCCAGGTTCCACTCTCAACACCCACATGCCAGCTTACACACATCTGTATCTTCAGTGCCAGGGGACCTAGTGCCCACTTCTGGTCTCTGAGAGCATCAGGCACGCTGGTGCACAGATATACGTGCAGGCAAAATGCTCATACACATAGAATATCTTAAACAAAACAAAATAAAACAAAACCAAAACAAACTCCCTCACTTTTTCTGTGATTAAAGTCCTTGTCCCCAGTATGGTGGGCACATCTCTGTTCTTCTGTTCCTCTCCTCTCCTCTCCTCTCCTCTCCTCTCCTCTCCTCTCCCCTCCTTTTCCCTCCCCTTCCCTTCCCTTCCCTTCCCTTCCCTTCCCTTCCCTTCCCTTCCCTTCCCTCCCATGCCCTCTCTTTTCCTCTCCCCTCCCCTCCCCTCCCCTCCTCTCCCCTCCCCTTCCCTCACCTCCTTTCCCCTCCCATGCCCTCTCCTCTCCTCCTGTGTCCTCAGTGGGAGTGCTACTAGTTTATATGAAAGTGATTGACTTAGATCTGTTTGCTAGTTCCACTTAACTTGGTCTGAATGATGCTCAGCTTTCACCTCATTAACACTAACCTACTTTCTGTAGCTTTGCTTTATTGTCAAGTTTACTTCATTGAATAAACTTCTTGGTTTATTTTGCATTGTTTTCCTAATCAAAGAAATAATTTTGAGCTATACATTTTTCTGTCTGTGCAGCTTTGGTCATAAGCACTCAGGAATTTTAATTCTAGTTGTGAGTTGTTTATGAAAACTTAAATTGCAGTTTTGATTGCTCAGAGATTTACTTAACAATTAAATTGTTAACTTAATCTGCTAAAATTTATAGGTGTCTTAAATTATCACATTCTGGCTAAAATATGTGGTTTGGCTAATTTATTTCTTTGGGACTTGAATATATATATATATATATATATATATATATATATATATGAAACAAAGTTCTTTTTTTAAAAAAAAAAACCAATTCAGAGCATTTTGCTTTTAATGTTATTTTGTTTAGTATCAGTTCTGTGAGCTTCTGCTGATTTCTGTTCATGTTAGTGCCCATAATTCTTTGTATACATTTTTATTTCTAACATTTTTATCTGTTTGTTCATTAAAAATAGTTTTATAGAATATAGTTTACATGTAATAAAATCCACTCATTTCCAGGGTATGATTCAAAGGCTTTAAATCATTTAATAGGTGATAGATCAGCTGAGTGTTCCTATACTTAGAACACAGTTGAGGCTGGTGGTATAAATTAATTGTCTAGCATGCACACACTCTACGGTGGGTTTAGTCCCTAGCATCATAAACTGATTATGATGGATACTCAGGTGCCAGAGGCAGAAGAGCCAGAAGTTCTAAATTACCCACACCTACATATTAAGTTCAAGAGCAGCCTAAGTGACATAAGACTGTTTCAAAGAAACAAACAACAAAATAAATAGAGTTTTGTATGGTTTTTATCCAATGCAACTACTGTCTTTTAATAAGAGAAATTAAATTATTTACATTTATTGTTATAGCTGACACATTTGGTACCTTGTCTTTTGTCTTGTTCTATTTTTATTGTTTTAGTAAAATTCCCATGCCTTATTTTGAATTATTTTGAATTATTTACCTTTAATTTAAAATATTTTTAGTCTTTATATATGTCTTCTTTTAAACTATCAGTTAAGACTTAAAGAAAATATTTCTTAGCTTATATTGTCAGTCATCAGTGAAATGACATCTTTCCAATTATTGAACAAAGTTTTGATTTCATGTCATTTCTTTTCTATCTTCTGATATCACTTCAAAAACCTTTTTAAAATAATACACTTACCTTCTATATTTGAATGAGTGGAATTCCACTCTATACCTTGTCTTTGAGTGATTTTTAATATTAATGTTCAAGGCTTGTAGCTATATTTGCACTGTAGGTTCTGTTTTAATTGATTTCACTCTCCTGTGCTTGTTCCTCTGGGTTGCAATATTTACACCTTTGAGGTTTTCATTTTTCTAGAATTGGATTCCATCTTCAATTATCACATCAGAAAGGGGGCATAAGTGATATATTTTCTGAAATTGAGCATCCAGGAGTCTTTTCTGAGATCTCCACTTACCCAAGATTGGCCATAAAGCTCTTGGGTCATACCCTTTTCTACTTAGAACTGTTTAGAGGTGGTGTATTCTAGTATTTAATGTGAAGAGGGGAACTCTATTAGGTACTTCGGCTTTGACTCCATCGATGATTCCTGGAACACAAGGAATGCTTAGCACAGCCCAGGTCTCATTAACGCAGGAGGGTATTCCCCGGGGCGGTTCTTATCTTTCTTCCATTGCAGCTTTTTGTTCCTCCCTTCTGCGTTTGAGGAGAGCGGCTCAAGCTTGTGCTCCTTGTGGAGTTTACAGTTTACTCACCAGTTGCTGGGCAGAGAATGCACTGGAGGACAGCTAGGGACAGAGCATCATAGAAACGCAGCAGGGACAACAGAACGGGTGATTCGTACAGGGACACAGAAAACAAATTAGCATAGCTCCTAATGAACTGGCAAAGTGGAAAGAGGCAGAGATACATTTTAGAAGTAAGCCTTAGGAATATAGCAAGCTTGCTTCTTTTGGGAAGTCTCTAGGTCTCTAGGTGAGGAATTCTGAGGGAGGACACGGGAGATGCTAGCCAGAGGTCATTTTGAACCATAAGTCTAACATCTGGGCCCATCTATAGGAGGGAAGGAATCTGACTTGGTCTATTTTATTGTGAGTGTTACAGAATGCCTAAGAAAATTGATGGAAAAGAGGAGAGACTTTTTAGCTCACGGTTGTGGAGGCTTCAGCCCGTGGGCCTCTGTCTCTGCTGCTTTTAAGCATGAGGCAAGTCTGAGTGTCCCGAGGGAGTGCAGAGGTGGAAGAAGGCTGCTCACCTCACAGTGACCAGGAAGCAGGAGCCAGAGGAAGGGCCAGGGGACCAAATTTATACCAAGGATACCCTGGTGGTGTCTACTTACTCAACTAGGCCACACTTCCTGGTTTCCTTCTAAGAATGCTACCAGGTTATTTATGTCCACTCATGGATCAGATCAGAACCCTCACAACCCAATCAATCCCTAGAACCCTGCCTCTGAACATTGTCTTAGGGATCAAGCCTTCAGCATATAAGCCTTTGAAGAACATTTCATCCCCAAAGCACAATGATCTGACTTCTGAAAAGTGCTTAAAATGTACACAGTAAGGTCTCATTTGAATCTTGGACCCTGGGTGCTTGGCAATATAAGTAAAGATAAGAAGTTAAGAGGGCGGATGCTTCCAGGATTTGCTTGAAGGCCCCCACTTGTCAGAGGCACAAACACAATGGAGTCTAACGTGTTTTTGGTGAAGAGGTTCTGCTTGCCCCTGGTATTCAAAAGTCTTAGGCATCCTGGAGATCTTAAACTGTGAGCTCCAGCTAGGTCAGTCGAGCAGCTGGGTGGCAGCCCCTTGTCTCTATGACCTCCCCATTGACCAGCACTGCTCCCCTCTGCCAAAGAGATTTCTATAATTCATAAAAACACGAGGCTTCTACTGATAGGAATTTGTGACTCAATAAGGAAGGCTGACAGCCCTCTCAGGCCACTGGAGTGCCTCTGGCCTTCGGGTGGGATGGGTCAGTGACTTTAGTACAAACGTCGCTGGCATCTTCTGCCTTGATCGAGAGTCTGGCCAAGCACAGCGCCAAGGGGAAGCAGACTGACAGCTGGGAGACAGGCTGTACGGTTCGTAGTTCAGCTCCACTGAACTGGGAGCATGGACGTGATGCCAGTCCTGGGCTGGACCCGCCACCAGCCTGGATCTGCTTCTCTCTTGCCTCGCCATGCCCATCTCGGCTGCTCTTGTTGGTTTGTTTTGTTGTTGTTGCTTGCAGCGCCTTTCCCTCCTAACTGTTCTGTTCTTTTCATATGTCTTCCTGTCATGACTCCTGTTCATCTCTGCCAGCATCTCCTAATTGGACTTCCTAGATCTTCAAGACCTTCCTTTCTGTTCTTAGTCTTTGCTTCATTCTGTTTTCATATTGTTTGCCTTATCTTTCTCCTTATTCTGTTTTCTCGCCACCCCAGTCTTCTGACAATTTCCAACATTTGTCATGCAAACATTAAAATGTACAATGTTGAAGGAATTGCACAATGATATCTGCATGCCTCTCATCCAGATTCTCCTATGAACGTTTGGCTAAACTCTCATTTTTCTTTTTCCCCTCCTATCAGTGTGTGTGTGTGTGTGTGTGTGTGTGTGTGTGTTTGTCTGGAGCACAGATAGAAGTCATAGGACAGCTCTGGGTGTTGCTCCTCACCTTCCACCTTGTCTCAGATGGGTCTCTTTGCTGTTTTGCTGCTGTGTATACCAGGAAGGCCACCTTTCTAATTCAGGGGATTTTCCCGTGTGTCTCCCATCTCACCACAGACACACTGGGATCTCCAGCCTGGGTGTTCTATGAGTTTTTGGAATTTGAACTCAGGTCTGTATACTAATTTGCAAGTCCTTTTCCCACTGAGCCATCTCCTCAGCTCCCCAAACCAAGTTTCATGTGTCAGCCATTGATATAGTCTCCTAACATAAGCCATGCATACTATTAACTCAAACTCGGTGTTTGTTAATGATCTCTGGTTTCCTTTTGAGATAAAACAGAATAGAACGAATCTGAAGGGTGTGATGGCATAGGTTTTAGCAAACTAATAGGTAGCCTGAACCTCTACCTATATAGATAATAAGTATTCTAGGTACTTTGAAACCCTTCGCTCCCATCCCATCTCAAAGAATCCCACACTCACTCTCCAAGACACAAGTTGTGCTCTGCCATCTTACCATGCTAGGTGACTTTTGCCTGTTCTAGAACCTCACAGAAACGGAACCAAGAAGAACCATTTTCTTTTTGAGACGACTTCTTTCAGTCATTAAAGCCCTGTAAAGATTAATCCAAATTGATGTTTGTATCAATAGTTGTTGCTTTGACTTTGCTCAGTAGCAGTCCATGGGAGACTGCTCTAGTTAGCCACGCTCTCCCTGGTTGATGGTCAGTGAATGATGTTGCTAAGAGCTCTCCTTGCTTTTCCTGACCTCTCTCTGCTACCCGTCTCCCTTTATCCTATAACACATTCAGGTTATAAGTGGATAGGACCGCATGCTTGTCCGGGGAAGAAAGGGAAGGTGTTTGTGACAGGCAGACAGCTCAGCCCCTGGCACAAAAGAGACCCTCAGTTGAAGACAATGTTATTCAGACAAGGGCTTGTACTTGTAGGATTCCTTTGCTTACCAAATTTATGTGTTGTGCTCTATTTCTATGGCTTTCGCCAAGTTACGTCACACCTCTACGCCTTCACTTATTCCTCTAAGCTCTCTCCCATTCCTTGTGCGTTACATAGGGATAAACTTACAAGTTTCCCTTGCATTGTTGGAAGAGAATAATGAAGAAATATAATGGTAAAAGAATTCGCAAAGGAAATAGCATCTACTTTTTCTTTTCTTGCTTGCTTTTTCTTTCTTTCTTTTTTTTTTTTTCACCACGACTTGAGTTTTGCAAGAAATTGCTTCGAGATCCTTGGATGGGAGAAGCATATGCAAGAGCCAGGCCCTGCACTGGGAGAGCTGCTTGGTTCCCAGACCCATTAGCTGCCATTCAGCAAGGGTTTAGCAGTTTCCATTGGAGCGGAAAGAAGTTTATTTTGCCATTTTAATTTGGTGCTGTTTTATTTACCCTGTTTGTGCTAGCCCAAATTTGGCACCCACGCCGTACTCCAAGTGCTAATTTAAGTGGCATATTTCCGTTCTGCCTGGGAAGAATACACAGAAGAGCTGAAAGACGTGTGTTTATAATTATAAGGTACTGAGAGCTGGCTCTGGCGACATCTCGGAGCATATGGGAACTATGTGGGCTAGTTAGCAAAAGTTTATGCTGAAGCCTGATGCTGTTTGGCTGAGTTTTGTAAACTCAGGGTTGTTAAGCTGTGTCTAATAAAACACCGAGTAAATTTAATATTTCCAGGCTAGCGTGTTGCCGCAGTGAGGGCAGCCCGGGTCCCTTTTCTTGGCATGAAGTGGTAGAGGCTTTCGACTTCGTGCTGGAGGTGGTAATTTAGTAGAGAAGAGATGGACGGGCTACTCTTTCTATAACAGTATGGTCTTCGAGAAGGTGAACGCGAGGTTGGGCTCCAAACAGACTCAATACGATTTTCCTTTTTGGTTTTTCAAGACAGCATTTCTCGGCGTAGCCTTCACTATCCTGGAACTCTCTCTGTGCACCAGGCTGGCCTTGAACTCACGGAGCTCCTACTGTCTCTGCCTCCCAAGTGCTGAGATTAAAGGTGTGCACCGGCACCACCTGGCTGACATTTATTTTTGATTTCAGATTGACATAGAAGAAAGTTCTGGGTTTATACTCAACATTGTACATTTTATGCTTTCTGTTTATTTAATTTTTAAAATTCTACTTTATGTGTGGATGGGTTTTGTTTGCATGTGTGTCTGTGCCCCACATGCATGCCTGGTGCCCATGGAAGCAAGAAGAGGGCATTGGATTCCCCTGGAACTGGAGTTACCGTGTGGGCACTGGGAATCTAATCGGGTCCTCTGGAAGAACAGCCAGTTCTCCTAACTGCCAACCCATTTCTCCAGGCCCAACTTTCTGTTTCTTTTAAATTTAGTTGATTCTTTTTGAGACAGGGCCCAGGGTAACCTCAACTCATTATGAAGTCAAGGATGATCTTGAACTCCTGCTATTCCTGCTTCCCCAAGTGCTGGGACTTCAGGTGTCCAGTTTACTGGGAACAGAACCCTGAACTCTGGATTCTAGGTACATGGCCAGCTCAGGCACAAACTCACCCCAAGCTTTCTGTCTGTATGTAGTATTACAGCTGATGCGTAGATTCAGACAGTATATGTATAATTAGGGCATAATATATTTTGCTATGTTTGGGACTGAAACCAGGATCTCAGCCATGGTAAGTCAGTGTTCTACCACCAAACTGAATTTCAAGACCCTTAATTGTCTGTCTGTCTGTCTGTCTGTCTACCTTATCTATCTATCTATCTATCTATCTATCTATCTATCTATCTATCATCTATCTATCTATCTATCTATCTATCTATCTATCTATCTATCTATCTATCTGACAAGTCTCACTAATTGCATAACCTAGCCAAAAACTCATAGGCCTTGAATTTTGATTCTCCTTTTTTAGCCTCTCAAGCAGCTGTGGTTACAGTCCTGTACCTCTAGGCCTGATCATAGGTAAACTACCCCCGCCCCCCAATTCCATAGCCCTGTGTAGCCCCAGCTGCCCTGCAACTTGCTCTATAGATCAAGGTGGCCTGGAACTCAAAGAGCCATCTGCCTCTGCCTCCCATATGCTGGGATTTAAAGGTGTGTCCCACCACACTTGGCCCAAGTATTGTAAAGGCAGTGTGGAAAGACACACTCCTCCAGAAATAGGTCTGTAATCATGTGTATGAGTGGCTATGTCCGCCCAGAGCCCTGCCTTATACACGTGCCTGTGTATAAGGGCGCTTATTGTTACAATCTGATCACACCGAGCTGTGAGGTATCTCTGCTCACTGACTGTGCAGAAGCTGGCAGAGATCTTGCTTCCTGACCTGGGCTCCATTCCCTCTCTGAAACCCTTGACAGAGGGAAAGAGAGGTGAGAAGCGACAACCACCAGACTCTGAATGCCCACAGTAAGACCCCTGAAGTTCCGATCTCTAGACCCTGACCCTTGGGCCAGTCTAGCTGGCAGAGAGGACTGGCATGCACCTCCAAGGAAGGCTTACCGGGCAGTCTGCCCTGTGGTTTCAGGACGCATATCTGCTGATGATTGGAAAGCCACCTGCTGGCCCTTTATCCAGAAAACCAAGCCAAAGTGGCGTGTGGCAGGGGACCTCTCACAGCCCTCCTCTGGTTATTTACACAGAGTACACAATGCCTCTACCGCAGGAGTGCAAACAGAGGCGGGTCCTTTAAACTGAGCAGGGTTGTCTGTAAATCATTTACAGCGTCACGTGTCTGAATCGATTTGATTCCCAAGTGCCGCAGGCATATGTAATGTCCCAAACTTGCAACAATGTAATGTCTGAAGTCTCTGAAATTCTCCCTCCCGGTCACTGTTTCCTGAAAGGCTTGGAATTTTATGTGTGAAATAATGTACTTTGCACTCATGTCTGGTTCATGTTTGGAGAGGAATAGCTGGTGTTGCCTTCACAGGGTTTCTATAATGTGAGTCCTATGACCCAGAGTTGAATATGTTACATGCCACAGCCTCACCCGGAGTGCCATATGGGGACACCTGCTCTATTGCGGCATTGGCCAGCTATGATTCTTTTATCTGTAGGCCTTTCCTTCTTATTCCCTCTTGCCCTACCTGCTGAATGAATCTCGTGCGGCTCTCCCTCCTGATTGCTGAGCATATTCATCCGTATTACAAACCTCATGCCTTCCACCAGCCTGAAGCAGAGGCTACAAGCGTCTCCATTTTATGGGAAGCAGGTGTGTAGGGGCAAAGACATTTTGAGTAAAGTCTTCCATGTCATCTACAAGGGACAGAGTCCAGTTGGTACATTCTAAGCCTGGAGTGCATTCCTGAATCTCCTGCAGCTGGTCCTCAGCTGACTTAACGTGACCTGATGATGTGATCGATGTCCTTTAGCCTGCAGATCCAAGCATAATGTCATCTCTTAGACCAGATGTAAATGGGAGATTGGAGAGTTTCATGGAATTCCTTGCTCTTCCACTTTTTAGCCATATGACACAGGGCCGGGACATTTGTGCCTCAGTTTCCTCATTGGTAGAAATGGGGATATAGTAGGGAGCATAGGGATTGCAGGGGTGGTGTTTGGAGGCAGCCTCTTGGGAAACAGAAGTTAGTTCTAATCTCAGCACTTGAGAAGTACATAACCATATCAAACACATTTAAGGACACAGTTAAGGTCTTAATGCAGCTTTTGATTTGATTCCCTAGAAAACATTAGTATGTAGGCATCATGAAATACATGTTCTATGTTCCATAGATTACCCAATGCCTTCGGACCTTCAGAAAATCAGATTTGGACCTGGGCGGTGGTGGTGCACACCTTTAATCCCAATACTTGGGAGGCAGAGGCAGGCAGAGTTCTGTGAGTTCAAGGCCAGCCTGGTCTACAAAGTGAATTCTGGGACAGTCAGAGAAACACTATCTCGAACTTTCTTTCCCTCTCCCCGCCGTACCGCAATAAAAAGGAAAATCAGATTGGGACTTCATTCTTGTCTGCCCCTGCCTCAGAAGGCCATAGAACAGAGGAGAGGAAAGTCAGGGCAGACTTCAGTAACAGGCTAGCTTTGTGAGAGATCTGGGGGATCGAAAGATGGGGAGAGCTGGACCCCACGGCAAAGGTCTGTCATCCCAGCGATGAGGAAGGCTGTGGATGGAGGATTGCAGTTAAAATCCTACCTGGGCTATAAGTTGCGTTCAAGTCTAGCGTGGTGCAACTTAGTGACACATTTTCTCTAACTTGAAAGGTAAATACAGATGTATGGAGATAGCTCAGTGGTAGAGTATGTGCCTGGCACGTGGAAGATGAAGGTTCAATCCCTAGTAGAGCAGTAAAACAAATAGATAACTATAGAATTTACATAGACAAGAAGGCATTCCTGGTGGAGGCTCCAGCCCGGATGGAGAATCCAGCCTGGAGTGTATGAGCATCTAAGAGGGCACCTGATAGATTCACGGACAAACCCATGCTTCATAAGGGCAGGAGCCATAGTGTGAACCTAGTATTCTAGTTCTCAGCAAGCATATGTTACAGAGATAACTGTGTGTCTCGTGGCTGCACCGCACACAACTACCGAAGCTCACAACCTTTCCGGCACCTCATCTCTCTCTCTCTCTTTTTTTCTTTCTTTCTCATCAGCAAGGTTCTTGTTACTTCCTGTCCCCTCATGACTGAGCAAGAGCAGCTAATGGTGTGACATAGCCAGGGTCACTTGACTCCACAGCAGTGGCTACGTGGTGGCCACTCCTTCTGTTTCGAAGATGGCTTCTCATATCTGTGCCTGGCTTTCTCACTTGGGGCAAGGTGGCTCTTAGAAGCCCTGTGGCCTCTTGCACCTTCTCTGGAGGTGTCCCGCCTGGGTTGACTGATGGAGTATGATGAAAGGTTATGTGTATGTTAGGTGTGAAAAACTGGATCGCGGCACTGTGTATTTTATTTTATTCTTTCATGTTTTAGGCACCTTTCTTTCTTTCTTTCTTTCTCTCCCTTTCTTTCTTTGTTTCTCTCTTTCTTTCTTGTTTTTTTTTTCTTTTTGAGTCAGGATCTCACTATGTAACCCTGGCTAGCCTGGAACTCTTTATGTAGACCAGGCTGGCCTAGAATTTACGGAGATCTGACTATCACTGTATTCTGAGGTCTGTGATTAAAGGTGTGTGTGTGTGTGTGCATGTGTATGCTTGGTTTGGTCAGTTACTGATTTTTTCTATTTTTTTTTCTTTTTGTTTTTCAAGACAGAGTTTCCCTATGTAATAGTCCTAGCTGTCCTGGAACTAGCTCTTGTAGACCAGGCTGGCTTCGAACTCATAGGGGTTCGCCTGCCTCTGCCTCCCGAGTGCTGGGATTAAAGGCATGTGCTACCACCGCCTGGCAATTTTTTTCTCTTTTACATTTATTTATTTAATGGGTGGATGGGTGCATGTGGAGGACTGAGGACAACTCAGGGAGCCGATTCTCTTTTTCCATCCTGGGAGTCCTGGGGATCAAACTGAGCTTATAAGTCTTGGCAGCAATGCCCTTATGCACTGAATAATCTTGATATCCCCTTCCCTATGTATTTTATATGCAGCCATTGGGTATTTCAGAGAAAACACCAACTGATTCCAAAGGGCACTTCATACCCACTGTTGGCACGGAGGCTTCCTCCACAGAATCCTGGTGAGTTTCCAGAACTCTGGAGCCTTGAGGTGGACCAGGGAACTCCTGTCTTGGCAGCCTCTCTCCCAGCTGTAGTGCAGGCTTGGTTTCCTTCTGTTCAGGCTTTTCAAAGGTAAACAATTCCCCTGTCTCCTTTAAGAGCAGAATCACTATCTCTGAGAACCCCAGGAGACAGAAGAAAAAGTACTGTAGGCTTTGTCTGCTGTATTGCCATTGTTATTCTTATTCTAGAATTTTGTCTTTTTCCTTTTTGGCAGGGTTGAGTTTTTAGGTCTCCCTGTTTCAGGAGGTGGGTGGCTAAGCATCTTTGAGAACACCCAGGAAGGGAAACCACAGATCTGAGTTGATTCTGCAAACTTCATTTTGCAAAACTTATTAAAAGCTCAGCCTGTGAGTGAGTGGCTACCCTTTTGGGGGTCAAATGACCCTTTCCCAGGGGGTCACCTAAGATCATCAGAAAACACAGATATTTGCATTACGATTCGTAACAGTAGCAAAATTAAGTTATGAAGTAGCAACAAAAATAATTTTATGGTTGGGGGTCACCACAACGTGAGGAACTGTATTCAAGGGTCACAGCATTAGGAAGGTTGTGAACCTCTGCAGTATGGGAAGCAAGAAAGAATCCCAAGCAGTTCTCAAAGGCAGGCAAAAGGGGAGTCTAGGCACTGCCTAGAGGCTGGGGTTCCTGAGGCAGGATGGGCTCATGGGGATCATTGCTTTCCCCCAGCACCTTGCTTGCTGAATTTTGCTCCAAGATTTGGGCTTCTAGTTACTAATACGTTGAATCACGTGCTGAAGCCACTTGAGAGAAGCTCGTGTGGATGGGCCAGTTCCTTCTGTGAGCTGAGCATTGCCGTGGGCGCTGTGAGGCTCCTGTTCGCAGGCTCATCACATGTCTGGGGGACACTGCTCTTCCTTCCTTTACAGTCCAGAAAAAAATTTATCTGCATTCCAGTCTACACCCACATGCACACGCTGACATACACACAAAGACACCTACACATGCTAACACACAAAGACACACACCTTCTCATCTTCTGTGACCCTGGTACCCACCGCCATGAGGGATTGGAAGGGTGGGCCCTCACAGTAGGACAAATAAGTTTAAAAATGATACGTTCCATTTTTTTCTAGAGCTGTATTGAAAAGTGCAATTGAGATATCCTCTGCCTCCCTGAGACTAGGTCTCCTGTAGCCCAGGCTGGCCTCAATGTACTAGGTAGCTGAGGATCACCTTGCACTTTCTGATCCTCCTGCCTCTGCTTCCCAGGTACTTAGATTTCAGGCATGGATTAAATCCAGGGCATTGTCTACTCCAGGTATGCTCCTTACCAGCTGAACCACTGTCTCTGGCTTGGAGAACCTTCTAAACTTCCCACCAACAGAGGCTATAGTTCACCAAGGCAAGCTTGGTTTTATATTGACCTTAGCATCAAGGGCGAAGTTCTTTGTCATGGTTCCTGTTCCTGGGTCTCTGCCCATCCTCTGGTACCAGTGGGCACACCCTGCAGGTTTTGTATAATTCAGAAGCCCAGAGGCGGTGTTAGTTGGGACTGCCCAGAGCCGAAGCCAAGCATTGTGCTTGGGAAGTGAGAGCTGCCAGGGCTGCATTCTGGAGGTCAGTCCTGGGGACTCCTTGCTTCTCCTCTTGTGCCAGCTTCCTGGGGCTTGTGGAGTCCCCTGAGGACAGCCAGAGGAAGACAGGAAAGGGAAGTTCTCCTTGAGTCCAGGCGCTTGCATTTTAACCATAGCATGAGGTGATGAAACAAAAGTTTGGAAAAGAGAGAAAGGTGAAAAAAATCACTGTAATTTTCAACAGTTCGACATATTTCTTCTCTGAGTCACATCCTCCCTGTTTCTTTGTAGGCCTGTTTTACACGGGTCAGAGCATGCGTGGTTTTGTAGTCTGTTATTTTAATTTACACGTCGGATTATGCACACTTTCCAAACCTTTAAAGGTTTCCCAACCCCCACCCCCTTAAAAAGATTTATTTTTTTATTTTACGTGTGTGGGTGTTTGCGCCATGTGTGTTTAGCGTTCTTGGAGGCCAGAGAGACTATAGGGCTCTCTGAAAATGGTTGTGAGCTGCCAGGTGGGTGCTGGGACTCAACCCCAGGGTCCTCTGCAAGAGCAGCCGGTGCTGGTAACTGCCGAGCATCTCTCCAGCCCTCTTCCTCCTGTGTAGTGGGCGGACAGTGTTCTAGCCAGCGAGTGGGAAACAAGCTACTTAACCATTGCAGTGATATTTCTGGTATGGAGAGGTTCTCTCTGTTTTTTTTTTTCTTTTCCTTTTATAAAAGCAACATGAACATATTCACGTGGGAAACAGGGTGTGAGCCTTGGCTAGGGAACATATTAGCAGAATCATTGCCAGTGACTTATAGCATCATTTTTCTTTTCTTTCTTTTTATTTTTCTATCAGAGAATCCAGAACATTCAATTTATTTTATCAATGAACATAAGTCTTAGAAATATATAAATACAGCAATGAGACATAAAGATAGAGTATTATGTTGATTTAATTGTATGTTTATAGATAATATTTTAAGTATATGCATATATAGCATATCACATATATTATAGCATATAAAAATGGATGTTTTGGGTGTGTGCACATGTGTTTCTCTTCAAGATAATGAAAGGGCTCATATTCCGAAAGTCAAAATAATTTAAATCAAGCTTAGCTTTAAAAAAAAAAGACAATTTTCTATTTCTAGTGGTGATAGAGAGGAGGGAACGTATTAAAAAAATGTATACAGCTCCTGAAAGATTAGGGGCCATTGCAGGGCCTTAAAAGGCTTGGTGGATGGGTGGAAAGACAGAACAAGGAAATGGGACACACAGATCTCTTTTAGACAGTAACTTTAGTGCCCTCCCCCAGGGATCCTGGTGGTCAGATTTCCTCCACCAGAAATGGTCTGAGCTTCACTTTCCACAGTTTGGGAGGGTCAGCTGCATGGAGGAAGACATAGGGCCACTGCGAGCTGGACCGTTGCTCGCCTGGGATGTGCTGACTGCAAGCTGGGGTGCCCCACCCAGCGGGGGCCCTGGGAACCAGGAGAAGAAGAGCTGAGTGTGGGTGTTCCGGGCAGATTGCTCACCACTCGCTGTTTAGCACATGTCTGAAGGAATAGCTCATAGAATTGGCAGCAGAGTTTAGAAAGCTAGACTCTGGGAAATAAGAACGCTTAACTCTTTTTGAAGCACAAACGGGAATGCGAGCCCAGGTGCAGGAGAGCGGGGAGCTAAAAATGCCTCCAACGCCCAGCTCTAATTGGGTCAACTTTATATATAAGATGAGGGGCTGGCACTGTGGAGACAGCCCTCTGGGAGACAGGCAGCCAAGGGCTTCTTTAAAGGGCTTAGTCCACGAGCTGAGAGAGACTCTCCCTAAAGTGTCTAGTTCAGAGAAAGGCTTACACGATTTTATTAACCGACTGTGAGATTCTATCAATTTGCATTATCAGAGAGACCGTTTTGAGGCTTGAAACCCAGTCTTCTGTTTTAGAGGAGAGGACACCGGGCACCTTGTCAGCATCATGTTCGATGACTGAATAAATTGCGCACAGTTTTCAATGTGGGGGTCGGGAGAGAAAGCGGGTGCGCACTATGGGACTTCACACATTGCTCTCTGACCCAGCTCTCCTGGCCTTTCTTCTTGGAACCCATGAGCCTCAGCTGCTTTGCAGAGACCAACATGATCTCAGGGTTTCAACTTGGCACCCGGGTCTCATGGTGCTGGGTGAGGGAGGGTAGAGGCGGAGGGGAAGCCATTCCTGCGGCTTACCTGAGCTAGAAGCTTGTGTGTTTAAGGGTTGCGTTGTGTCGGAGTGCTTACCCCACAGGTGTGAGGCTCTGGGTTCGAGCTGAAGCAAGATACCCACATTTTCAAAAGTGTGAAGTGGAAAGATGATGGCAAGAGACAGATGCAGCTAACGGAGTGTGAGGGCCACCTCCTGAGGTGGTAGCAGCTGGAGGGTCATTGGGACGGCTGAGGAAGAAGGCTTGGAAAGCATCACATGGAAACAGGGAGGGTTTGGTGGGGTCAAGGCTTGGAGGTAGAACAGAAAGAGAGATTCTGAATTTAGGGCAGAAGTCCAGCCCTTCCAGGAGCTGGGACTCAAAACACACGGTAGTTTTTGAAGTTCCTCACATTCTGTGAGGATCTTTCCAAACTTTCCAAGGACAAAACCGAAGTTATGCAGAATAAAAGGTGTATGTTTGGGTGGGTCACCTCCACCCCACCGCTGCCGCTGCCTTGCTCCTGTGGCCCCCAGCATCCCTCCCCCACTCCTTCCCTCCAAGGCATGTGGCATCCTTCCTTCTGGTGGCCTCCCAGTGTCATTACGCAAGTCAAAGGTCATCAGTCTAGAAACTGACACACTTGACCCATTTCTCTTCTGTGTTGGACCTGGAGTCTGGAGCCAGACGCCCCCAGGGACCATGTGGAGGCCTCAAAGCCCAGGGTTCATTGCTCTCTTCCCATGAGGTATATAATTTGATATTTATTGCCTCTCTTCCCAACAAGGTCTATGGTGCCACTGGGATCCATTCGCTAAAGAATGCTGATCCCTTTATGAATTTTTGATGGTGGAGGAGGAGCGATTGAGACCACTGGGGGACCTTGTGAAATGGAAATGTTTTTTCTTTTTGATCTCTCTCTCTCTCTCTCTCTCTCTCTCTCTCTCTCCCTTTCTCTCTTGCTGTTTTATTTTGTTTGCTTTCTCCAACATTGTTGCTGTTCATGGTCTTCTCCGAGCTCAACTGTTTACACTCTTTGTAACAAGGCATAATCGCAACTCTTTGGGGCAGGAACGCCCCCTTTCCATGTCTCTGAGTTCACCGCAACAATTGGGAACTTGATTCAAGGAAAGAGATGTTCCGGCCAGAAAACAAAAATCCAAACTAAAACAAAGTAACAAACAGGATTCGCCCACGACAAGGAGAGGACTACTGAGCTTGCCACGCCCCCCACTCCCCCCAACCTCCCGCCATTCCCTTTTTGGTGGTCTGAGGGGCAGGACTCCAGGGACTCAAACAGTCAGGGTCCGTATTTCACTCCAGGGTCTGACAGCCACAGTGCAAAGCAACACAGTCCTGCTTTTTATTAGCCTATGTCAGTCCGGCACAGAAAGAAGTTCCTTTTCCCTTCTTTTCTTTTCATTTTTCAGAGGTAGAGCTTTTTGCCAAACCATGAGATGATTTAACTAGAATTTCCTTCCTGATTTTTTTCCCCGGGGGTGGGGGGGGGGGAGAGGGAGGAGAAGCCGGGTGGGTGTTATTGTTTAATAAGATTTAAACAGGGTACCTATTTTGCGGCTGGAACAGCTTTCCATGCCCTTTATCTGTGCTGGGATTTCAGCTGGGTTTTTATTTTAGTGACATATGGCCCATCCTATAATAAAAAGAGACGAACCATTCAGATTTAATTTGAACGACTAAGGACGTCAGAAGGGCTGCAAGGGGGAGCCTGTACCTGAGCCTCCGTTTGTTTAAAAAAAAAAATCGTGGAGAGAAGTTGAGAAGGTGACTTTTGGAATTAGTTTGGTTTGGAGGCATTAAGTCCCAGATCAAGAGGAAGGTCAATTCCAAACTTTGGGATCTCTGCCAGCTATGCTCGCTCTTTTATTGGAGTGTTGCCTGTGGGGCCTTTCAGGGGGTCTGCCCTTCAGGGGTGCTGCCTTCCACCTGCTACCCCCTTGAACAGGGAAATGGGCTTTTAAAAATATGCAGCCTGCCCCAGCCGGCTCCCTCTCCCATGCCTTGTGGCATGTCACAATGTGATTTGGGGGCAGGGCTTGGGTCTGCAGCTGGCACTCTACAGAGCCTGTGTCCATGGGGGAGATTGCCTCTCGGCCCCAACACGAGCTGCCTTCTGAGGACGCGGCCCACCTGGCTTCCACATTCCCCCTGGCAGCTTTCCCAAATCATTTACTCTTTTTCATTCCCCAAACATCGCCAATAAAGGAAAGGCCTTCTGCATCCAGGGGCCATACAACAACGTGTGGGGACAGCAGAGGTTTTGCAGGACCCGCGTTTTACAATGACAGAGCAAGCAGAGAGATTTGTGAACTACACGGGACTCTCTCCAGCAACTTCTATTCACATCCTTCCTCTGGGTGTATGTTCACGCACGTGAGACTGCATACTGGTATGTGGGGAAGCGCATTGCACCCTCCAGGTGGCTTCTTTGCAGCAGGAAGCTTCTGGATGTTGCAGACAGGAACATCCCTTGTGTTGGACCTCTTTGCTCCTAGGCACCTGACATGCACCTTCACCCTAATCTTTTACAAGCTTTTAATTACATGACTTGTGTCCATTGTGCTTTGAATCAGTCCTTCTAGGTTGTTCTAATGAACTTGGTGGTAGTCTTTGATATCATCCATGTTCTGGAGGAAGGGAACTTGGTTAGGTTTGCTTTGGCTAGACCTGTGTCATGGGGGCAAAGTCACATTTTAGAGCGATGATCTGGTTCTGAACTTGCAGCCAGAAGACATAAGTGCCTTTTCTCTCACACTTGTATGGGATACCAGGAAAACACCTCTCTGTCTTAATCTCTAGCAGCCCCATCTGTAGCTTGGTTTGGCATAGGCCATGGCACGATGCCCTTCACTCTCACTGTGGAATGACAAAGATGGCATCCAGGCCATGCTTCAAGACAGCTGCCAATAGCATCCTTGATTTACTTGCAGAGTCTTAGAGATTGGCCGCTAACAGCCATCTTGATGAGAAACACTGCTGTAATTGCTTGGGGAGAAAAGCAGGCATTTAGCAGTCGTAAAAGAAAATCTGCCCACCACCAAGCCAAATGCTGCCATTCCCTTCCCACGTGGTTGGCTGTCTGTTCCTTTATCCCAGCCCTCTCTCCTTCAGGCAAGGTGGGGTTGGGGCTTCCCTGCCTTCTTCACCTGGTCCATTTCTAAAGCAAGGTGTGAGCCATCCTTTCCTGTTTCCCTTCGGGGAGAACGTGGGGGAAGCAGCTTCAGTATTCAGTCCGTGTTTTTCTGGGGCTTCCAGTGTGACGATCTCGGTGACAGGAGCCTCTTGACGGGTTCTGGGGCTGCCCAGCAGCCTGTGGCAAGAGTTGAGCAGCTGGAGGTCCACAGTGCTTTCTACCTTTTCAGATGACAGTGGGCTGGAAAGAAAAAGAACATCAATAAGGCTCAAATTGAGCCCGAAGCTTAGCTCCAGGTGACTGTAGGAAAGTGTAAGGATCCTTGCTTTCTTCTAGTGGGCAGCATGAAGGTGGCAGCTTGCCATCGCTTCATTATCATAGCTTCGTGTCACAATCTCAGGCCTGTTTTATAGACCTGTTTCTAGAACAACGCTTCCTTGATATGTGACAGCCAGTAGCATGTGCACTTCTGTTGTACAGGTAAGGAAGTTAAGCCTGACTCAAACCCTATGCTGCTCATGCTGCTTGTTGGGAAGGACCAACATCTTGCCTTTACAAAGGAAACAAAGGCACAAGTGGCTTGGCCCTCACCTCGTTTCTGGCTCTTTTCTCCCTTGGCCCTGCTGCTGGCATTGTTTGTCATGGTCCAGCCATAGCAAAGGACAGGAAACAGAGTGAGAGGAGTCATGAGCTTGGCTAATCACTCACCACTCATCACGCATGTAGCAAGCACCCCTCTGCATGTGGGGTACCATGTAGATGAAGCACAAAAATCACAGCCCCCACCCTTTGTTTGTGTTCCATTGAGGAGTTAGGCTCTGGGAGGCTGCGCTGCCCTGAGTTCTGGGCAGGACTGAATGAAGATAGGCTCTGTGAAAGTACTTGGCAAGGCCCCTGACTCCTGGGGGGGTGTTCGATGTGGGTTAAAAACGATGTGGCTTCTGAGACACAGCCTGCATCTCCCAGAGTTCCAGGCTAGAGGAGGAGGCCAGGGTCTGGGTTAGCGATGCCTCCTTGCTGTATTCCCTAATCAGATCTCAGTCAGATAACAGCTCAGACCTGGGAACATGAGATTTTAATGTGAAATGAATAAGTACCCTGAGACTGAAGCTTGTCACTGCTGCGCATCTGGAATCACTTACAGCTGGGTAAATTCGCTGGGAGCTGCAACGCCAGTGAGCAGGGGTTTAAAGGAGGCGCACAGCGCGTTCCTTTTAATGTCTAAACAATCTGATGTTGACAAGCCTTTCACATTAACCCCCAAATGGCAAAGTTTAAACCCTTTATTATTCGATTCAGTTTGGCAAATCATTTAGAGGCTTAAGAGTCCATATTTACACGGGAAAAGCTGCTCACTCGCTCTCTTTCTCTCTCTCTCCCCACATCCCAACAACACAAGTGCCACTAATATATGCACATTTATGTTTACTTAGACAGTTTTAAAGACCCATTGAGGGAGACTCAGCCTAAAGAAAGTAAGTTGATTCTCTGCTTCCACCCCTTGCCCCAGGAAGCCCCTAATCTCTCCAGAATACAAAATGCATGAACCTTCCAAAGCCTGGAAACACTATCAGATTAACAAATAAGTAGAGGATAGAAACAGCAGGAAGTAGTTTCTAAATATTATTAGCCTTCATTTGAAATATATTGTCTTTTTGCCTCTAACCCCAGCTTGGGGTCATTTTCCTAAGGTTCTGCCCAGAACATTATGAGGGATTCCGAAGACAGAGAAAGGTAGTTTGGGTTCTATACAGATCTACAAAATATTGTGGAAGTCAGAGAGCTTAACTATAGAGCTATGCTTAATCTCTTGGACCTGTGGCCAAATGGGCAAATCCTGAAGCGTCTCCCTTAAAGTGCGTGTAAAAACATGGAAAAAGCAGCAAGTGGTTTTTGAGACCTAGATTCGATAATGATTTAAAAGTGTGAATCTCATCCTTTAAAAGTAATGAAAGCATTTTAATTCTTCATAAAAAAGGCATGATGCAAAAGGTGAATTTTCATTTTCATCAGAGGGGAGTTTTAATGCCATTGGAGTCACTCATAGTTATGTTGAAGGAGACTCCCTAACCGAGACCATGACCACTTCGACTCATCCCAAAGCAGGATCCTGTTGGATGCATGGGGTGTTACTTTGGATTCTCTTGGAGACATTTATGAAGACAAATACGGCAGTGTAATTTTGACCGCAGCTGTTCACCCTTTAGATAAAAATTTCAGCTTTCCTTTGGCAGCTGCACAGAGTCGGAGCTCAGATTATGAGCCTCCAGCCTTTGCTTAGACAGAATTTCAGATTCAGTCCTGATTTCTTTCCCGATTGGTTTTCCTCAGTAAGTACACACGCAATGCCAGTTTTCACAACCCTGGATACTACTGTCCACTTCTGGGAGAGATGAAGAATTCTGTTTGTTTTCTATGTTGCTTGGGAAGCTAAAAAGTCCTTAAAGCTAAGCTTGCAGTTTAGAGTTAGGTAGGAAAAAAGAGGATCTTAGATTCCCACGTGCGTGTATAAGGACACTTCCGGCTGGAGAGATGCGTCAGCGCTTCGCACATTAGAGCTTGTATGTATGTGATGTTCTCGCAAGAGGACCAAAGTTTGACTCCTAGCACTTGGTCAGGAGACTTGTAACTGCCTGTAACTCATGTGCATAGACCCACACACAGATATATATCATACAATAATCAAATATAAATCTAAGAAAATACTCCCTACGGCAAATATTTTTAAGCAAAATTAAAGTAAGGACAGTGCATATTTAAATATTTCATTTGATAGCCAGTGTGCAGGGTCTGCATATTAATTCATATCAATACATACAGAGTACAGGTGTAATTCAACTTACAAGTGTGTGGGTGTCTATTTAACCCTGCCATGTTATTTAATCAGAGGATATTTGCATCTGGTTTTTTGGAGAAAGAACTGGCCAGACACTGCTTCCTACAGGCATACATGCTTGTGGTGTGTTTTCCTGAGGCCACTAATCCCTCACCCACTGCACTTTGTGGAGAAGGAAGCCAATGCAAATTGCTATACAATCGGAACCATGTCTCATTTCTTTCATTTTCCCCTGTAGCCACAGCTCCAAGCCTGGAGCAGAGGGTGTGCTTTCCAGCTCTGCTCCCAGCTCCCATGCTCACAGAGCCTTCGGAGGGCTAGACACACATTTCCTTCCCTCTGAGGGTGTTTGCAGTGTGGAAGGAGGAGTGCATAACCCGGGACTGTTCGACTCTGCAGTCTCTCCAACTGGCGTTGTGTTTGCGCTTTGTAGCTGTCCTGGAAAATAACAAGGAGGGTGACGCTTAGTGATGAGAGGGGTGGAGCAGCTGGTAGTGTGATAGTTCTGGATAGACTATCTGGCATCTGCTGGGAATACTGGGGTCTTGACCTCCACGAAGCCCTCAAAGTGCCGAGTATGGAGAACCGTACGGCTCCCTGGGCCACAAAATGTTCAAATGTCACAGAAATGCAGTTACTGGTAAACTGCGTTTTTCCAGCTACGGAGGACCAATGTGTGTGTGTGTGATTGTGCATTGCATGCATGTATGTATGCGCGTGTGCATGTGCATGCTTGTATGTGCATGTGTGTAGTGCATACCTGTATATATGTATGTGCATGTATGCATGTGTGCAAGTGTACATATGTATATATGCACATGTGCATGTGTGTATGTGTGTATGTCCATGTGAACACGTGCATGTGTATATGTGTGGTATAGGTTGCTAAGGGCGAGGAGGTGTGCGGAGAGTGGAGGACTCATGTTATTTTGCAGTGTGAAATCTAGTTCTTGTGCCATGAATAGCCTCGTGGATTGTTAGAATCTGAAAAGAGAAAGATTGAATTGCGTGTGTTGCATCACTTAGTTGAGTAACCAAATTTTAATTTCCTGTTGTGTGTTTGATCCGCACCCCAGTGAAAGTTCAAACTAAGATTTTTTTTTTTTTTTTAAACTCGGTTTCTGGCTCACGGCACTATCTGATATCCAAATGGAATTTTCTCAAACAGGTGTGTGGGCTGTGGAAATGTTTCCTGTGAAAGAAAGTATATTGCTCTAGCCATAGTCCCAGTGAATCACAAGCACAGGGGAGGACCCTGGACCCCGGTCCTCTCTCTCAACGGGGACTCTTGCTGGGGACAACCAGGCTTTAGGAGGAGTCACTGAGGCTCAGACCATCACTGGCCAGGCAGGAAGTTGGTGGGAGGAGCTGGCCAGAGCACTGAGCCAGAGTTCCAGGGATCTACCTCCTGGCCTGGCTTTTGCCAATTCCATGTGTGGCTTGGGACACATCACATCAGTGACCACATCTATGGAAACCAGTTTGCTGGCTTGATCTCACTTGTTTCTTCTACTCAAGATCCTTATTGGGGGGTGGTGGTGGTGGTGAGATTTTTCAAATCTCGTATTTCCTTTTGGCTTTGCTGAGCAGCCTGGGGAGCTCGGCCTCCACCTTTGTAAAGGAGTCGAGAGCCTCCTGGACGGGCGTCTCTAACAGGATGAAACTGAAATATGCTAAGCCAACATGGTGACACACGCCTGTAATCCCAGCGCTGCAGAGGTGGAGGCAGGAGAATTAGGAGCTGGAGGTCATTCCTCAACCACACAGTGAGTTGGAGGTCAGCCTGACTAGGGGACACCCTGTCTCACAAAAAAAAAAAAAAAAGAAACGACAACAAAAATTAATACTAGTACTAAATGCCCCAAGCAGACAGACTTCAGGATGGGAATAAATTTAAAGTTGCTTACACTTTTAAAAAAATCTCCTTTCACTGAGATGTGGCTGATATTCAGACACGAAATCATCTTATAAACATTCGGAAGCACCACTATTGCTAAGTCACTGAGGCTAACTCACTTAGGTCGAAGGAAGAGCTCTTCCTGGCAAACATGCCAACAAGAGCAAGGCTGATAAGGAGCAGAAAGGGTGGCAGTAGCATGCTGTATGCAGCATGGCAGACAGGAAGGACAGATAACCGCAATTAGCTCTGAGGATTGACTCTCAAGTTAAAATCCCTAGATGCGTATCTTACTGTTTACCTTTTATTTATTTATTTTTTTAAGAGTCTGTGCACGTTCTTATTTACCTGAGATCAGTTGGCACGGAAAGCCAGCCTGGCTCCCCCATGTCAATAACAAGTGCCCTACGGACACCCCAGCGCTCCAGGCCTGGAAACAGCTGTCTCTGGGGTAAAGACTGAGCTCGGGGGACTAGGTGTAAAAAGATCATGAAGCAGGAAGCAAGCGTGTGGCGGCCAACACAGAGTGGAAGGGACGTGGCAAGGCCGAGTTGGAAATGCAAGGCCACTATAATCCCAGCACTTAGGGTACATAGGTTAAGTGGGTCTCTGTGAGTTCGAGTCCAGCCTCGTCTACGTAGGGAGTTCCGGGGCATCCAGAGCTATATGGCAAGACATAAACAAACACTAATGCTCACATTGTGCGCTGGGAGCAGTGTCCGTGGCACTGACTTGTTTTTGTGTCAAATATCATCTCCCTGGGGTGGGCTGTCTCAGTTCTTACTTTCAGGTGGCCAGTGGGCAGGGCACAACATCTCTGCAGTGGATGATCTGGCATGAGATTCACCTAGAGGCGATCATTTCACCCCCAAACCACTTCCCCATCATTCCCCAAATGCTGCTAGATCCTTACCCCCTCCCCTAACTTTTGGTTGATTGGGGTGAGTCAGATGTGAGTCAGGCTCACATCCTGGGGATGGTGTCTCCTGAACTCCCTGCTCCTAGGTTCACCAACAGGGCCAACTGGGTCTTTCACAGGCACCTGACAGGAGAGTTCCATGACCCATGATTGCTGTCAGTCCAGGAGAGAGAGGCTGTAGGATGAAGGGTCTGGAAGCCCCTTTCCGGGTTGGAACTTCAGGTTTCGCCACGAGGGCCTCCCGTGTGCATTCCTGGGAACCCGCACAGCGTCCAGCCAGCCTTGTCAGCTGGAGCCATCCCCGCCATCCCCGTGCAGAGCTCTAACCTTTTGATTTAACTTTATTTGCCACAGCAGGACTATCACCAGAAAGGGAACAATACACCCTCGCCATCTGGCCCCCGCAGCCCGAGGCGCCCGGTGGTGCTCTCAGCCCGGGGTCCTCCGAGAGGCTGCTGTGAGCCGGGTGAACAGAATCCCACCAGCATCCTAGACGGGTGCCTTGATTTTGTGTTTTTGTAAATCACCCTTTTAAGATCCAGATGCAGGCTGCAGCCGGTGACTCAGAACACTATAAATAATACAGCAGGCTTTGTTTGAGGAAAAATAGAAAGCACACAAAGGTGTATCTATCATTATATTTAGGGGTAACAGGCCAGAGATATAGCTCCCCTCCTTTTCTCTTTTTCCCATGACCCTTAAGTAAGTGTGACAGGCATTAACCCATCAATATTAGTGGGTGATTTAATATACCAACCAACATTTGCCTGCAATAATTTCTGTTGTAAATGACTCCTTTTGGGCCCTCCTACCAATAATTCTGTGCTCATAAATCAGAGCCCAGGGTGTGTTACTCCACTCATGCCCTGGGCTATTCTTGAGCTCTCTCTCTCTCTCTCTCTCTCTCTCTCTCTCTCTCTCTCTCTCTCTCTCTCTGTCTGTCCTGGGGAGGAAGAGGTCTGGAATCCATTCACATAGTTCCTTTTTGCTCCCGCGGCTACTTTCCCCTGACACGGTGCCTCTCTGAGGGACTTTATTCTGGTGAGAGGGAGCTCGGCTCTGTTTCACCCCATTTCCTGGACACATTGGCAAGGAGTAAACCTGGATTTGTATGGAGGGGATTCTGTGTGGATGCTGAGAGTGTGTCAGCTAGATGGCTATGAGGTCCCCTCTAGAAGGCTTCCTTTGAGGTGAGACTTACAGGGAGCAGTGGCTACCCGTCCATGATGAGTGGGCGGGACAAGGGAAACATGCCTAAGGAACCAATGACCCATAGAAAGTTCCAGATCAGTCAAAAAATGCACGCACCAACCCAGCCCAGAACTATCAGGCCTCATTTCTGTGTCCTACATCCCTCCGATCCATGTGTTTGCTCACACAGGCAGGGTGGGTATTCTTGTGCCATCAAATAATATACCCAGTTGAGGAAGGGTGATTTCTTCAGAGTGGAGGTTTATTAGGAGAGCCTGAAGAGTCGGGAGCGGGGGGGGGGGGGTGGCTCTGGGTGAGATGGAGACCCATCTGGTTTGTTGTGGGTCTTTTTTTATTAGAAGAGGAAAAAAAAACCCACTCTGTGGGTTCATATGTCCAAGGAGAGCTCAATTAAAGTTATTTGCTATAGCTTAAAATATGCCCACACCTGCTTCTGCGCCAGGCTTGAAGGCCGACAGGCACTCCCAGAAGGCGGAGCAGATGAAGGCTCCTGTCGCAGTGAATGGAGGAGCAGGGGACAGACATGTATGCCTTCTTGGGTACCACTCCAGGATGGGAGATTTGGCAGCCAACCCATAGGTAGCTTCCTGGTTTATCTGGAGACCACAGCCCATGAACAGCTCTGCTGAGCCAGCTTTACTGGTTACAACTGCCTCTGTGATGTGTATGTGTGAGTGTGTGAGTGTGTGTGTATGTGTGTGAGTGTGAGTGTGTGTGTGTGTGAGTGTGTGTGTGCGTGCGTGTGTGTGTGTGAGTGTGAGTGTGTGTGTGCGTGTGTGTGTGAGTGTGTGTGTGAGTGTGTGTATGTGAGTGTGTGTGCATGTGTGTGTGTGTGAGTATGTGTGTGTATGTGAGTGTGTGTGCATGTGTGTGAGTGTGTGTGTGTGTGTAAGTGTGTGTGCGCGTGCACATGTGCAGGGAGTGTCACTATAACATGATGCTGCGTCATCGTAGCACCTCTCAGTGTGACCACTTCCTTGTTGAATTTCAGGACTCATAAAGTCTGTTCCCAAGGCCTGTTGTGAGAATAATAAATAACAAAGGCCAACATTTTCTGTGTATCGGGCCCCAAACTAAGTCTGCTTAACACATCAGCCCATGGATGCTTGCCACAACTTCGAGAAATGCGTAATGTTGTCATCCCCAGTTTACAGATGAGGAAATTGGTGCCAGAAGATATAGATTCCTTACTGTGGTTGCTCAGCAACCCAGCTCTGTCTGGTCCCAAACCCGTTCTTTCAACTACCTCACCTCAAAGGAGTCTTGTGGGTAAGCAAAGTTCTTGAGTATAGGGGGAGCATGTATTTGCCATAGCCTGGGAGATGCGGGCTGAGCAAACACATCATGATTGGACCGTATTCTTTGCTCTGCTTCTGTCTCAGTTGAGAAGTTCTTCCCAGAGATGGGCATGTAGTCCAGTTAGTAAAGTATGTGCTTAACATGCCTGAGAGGACTCAGGTTCAGTTCCCGGGAATGTGCAAGCCCCAACTGTAATCCCAGCACCAGTGATTTGGGAGCTGGAGGACCCGGACTTCATCCTTAGCTGCCTAAGGAATTCAAGGCCAGGTGGGCTTCAGGAGACCCTGTCTTAACTCCCACTCAAAACCCCAAAGAACAAAGACAATCTTTTGAGAATAGATTCTCATGTATGTTGGCACTGAATTTCCTGCTAGAGTCCAGGCCTGGAGCAAAGGCCACAGCTCCGTTCCCTGTTCTTAGCAGCACAAGGAAGCCAGCAGAAGCAGGAGTCTCCATTGTCTCTGTGCTCAGAGCTGGTGACTGATTTCAGGGTTTCTCTTTCTACTCTGTGGGGCCTGGCGAACTGTTTTTATGTTCCTCCCAAACTTCACGCCATAATTAGAGCCAGTTTTGGACACCAAAGAGCAACCCACACACAGGCAGAAGGGAATTTACCAGCTTTCCACATAGGATGCTCTTAATTAGACCTGTGTTTTGTTTACACTAGATGTGTACTAGGCCACACCTCTTGAGATGGTCCCTTTCACTCCAAGGAGTGGCTCAGGGATATTGGAAGAGAAGAAATCTTTACTACAGGGAAATCTGGAGACCAGGGGCCGTCAATCTCCCCTTGACATGTATTGTTTTTGTATGATTCTTTGAGATTATTCCTATTTTATCTACTTATTTATTCTTAAAGTCTTATTTTTGTTTTATGTGTATGGGTGTTTTCCCTGCGTGTAGGCATGTGTATTATGTGTGTGCAGTGTCTGTGGAGACCAGAAGAGGGCATCAGATCCCCCCGGAGTTGGGATTACAGAGGATTGAGCTTCCTTATGGGTGCTAGGAAGTGGACCCAGGAAGTGCAAGAGCCATTAGCGCTCCTGACCATTGAGACGTCTCTCAAGTCTCTTTTGTTTGTATTGTCTCATTTGTCATTTTCATTTTACACTTAAAAAATTGTGGTAAAATACATACTACCGTTACTTGTATTTTTATGATGTGCAACCTTGGATAGTATCCATCTCTAGACTTTCTTCATCTTGTAAAATAGAACATGGCACTCATTTGGTAACTACTAACTACTATCTTCGGGCAGTCATCTTACAGCCTGTGTCTATGGATTTGACTTCTCTAGGTTCTTCATGTAATCAGAGCCTTCCATTGCTTGTCATTCAAGGCTGGCTTATTCCACTTAGCCTATCATTCTTAGGATTTATCCAGGTAGCAGCCATCAAGAAATGCCTTCCCTTTTACAGATTGGCTGATGTTCTACTGTATGGTTATATGACACTTTGTTCTTTTGTCTGTAACATTTCCATGTCTTGGCCATTGTGAATCCTGCTCTTGTGGACATGGATGTACAAAATATAATTTCTCTGGGGAGAGAGCTTCAGAAACGGAGGCCAAACCATGAACCACTGAGATTGCAGCATAGCCTGCAAGTGCCCTGGACTTCATTCAATAGCCCACTAGAGTATAGAATAATTACCAACTACAAGCTCTGTTTGGTCACTTTTGGAAAGTTTTTGCCCTGATTCTTCCAACCGTGTCGCATACTTTAAGCGCATACTGAGTGTGTGCACGTAGCGTGTGAACTTGCACTGTGTAGACGGTACCTGTTAAGTACTTTACTTGGCTGTGGGCCACTATAGTTATCCTTCTGGTTTTGTTGTTTTGTGGTCCTGGGGATGGAACACAGAACCTCACACATGCTAAAGCACACTTAACTGCTAAGCTGAGGTGTCGTTCCTTAATCAATCTTCACGTGCAGGTTCCAAGGCTGAGAGGTTAAAGAACTTGCCCCCGTTAAAAAGCAGTGAGGCAAGACCTCCACCTAGCAGGTCAGATTCCCAGAGCTACAGTCTCAACAGTCGATCTTTGTTGGGTCTCATGGAGACTGTATAAGACCGTAGAAAGGTCTCAGTCTCTGTCTCCAACATAATGAACATGACGCCTCCCCACCCAAGAAGGAGCTCTCTTTTCTCTCTGTATCTTTGCCTCTGAAGACTCCCAAGCTCTTGCCTGCCTTTCGTCTTTAGCACTGATATAATAAACGCATATCGGTGTTTCCGTTTCAGTGTCCGTCCGATGTCAGCTCCCTCTTAGCAGCAGGCTGTGTGCTCTGCCGCTAACTGGAAATCTGACTTCCCCAGTACACAGACCCATCTGCAGTTTTCCTCTTTTGGCTTTATCATGGAAGAGAAGTTCATCCATCAGCCCCCTTCTCATCTATTGTAGCTTTGCCCTGACCCCATGCCCTGACCAAGCAAGCCATTGTTGACAAGGGTTTTAGGAGTTCCATATATGCAGGGGTGGTGTTTGGGCAGGGAATCTAATGACACGCCCCAGAGAAAGTTTCCTGTCAACTGTGACAGCAAGGTCCCTGGGTTGGTGGCTGTGCAGGCACACTGGCTTACTTTGATGATTTCCTTCCTCCTAACCCTCCTGTCTTGTCTGCCCCAGCGTGCTGACTGTCTGGATCTGGAGAGGAAGGGGTTCTGCCACTGGTCTGACTTGCTGTAGGGATGCCCCAATCAGTCAGACGGCAAAGAAGCTTGAGGCAGTGAGAGGGAGTAGGAGAGACTTTGTCTTTATTCAGGGACCCAGGAACAAGAGAGCCAAGAACCCCCACCTCCTATTTACTGGAGTAGAACCCTCTTTGAGTCAACATGGCCCTCTCCAATGCCTTTTACCTTCTAGAAAGACCAGCTGTCTGGCCGTGTTGTTGCTGCTCCTCTCAGGGAAGCCTACCAGGGCAGTGTCATAGCAGAAGCCATTCCCTCAGGTCCCAGATGGGGTGGGACAGCAGGAAGAAAGACTGTCCCCCAAACCACATGGCCACACTTTCTTTCTTTCTGCATTTCCCTAGCATTGACTGGGAGCAGCAGTGACTCCATAGAATGTGTGTGTGTGTCCTTGTAGCCCCGTCCCTGGGCTTGGAAAAGCATTAGAGTCCCTGAGGTCTAGACCTTGAGCCAAAGCCATCCTTCCCTTTGAGAATCAGCCAACCCCACTAGGAATGGATTAGACTCTATAACTAAGATGGTATCTGCTCAACATTACCTTTTTGGCCTCATCAACTTCTCCCACCTAGCTGTGTTGCAACTCCTCTGTTGATCAGTTAAGGAGGAGACCCTCCTCTACATTCAGCTGTCCCTGAGAGAGCTGACATACACAGAGCACACAGACCATGGCAGTTGTCATAACCAAGGGCAGAAATAGCTGGCTTATGCCTTAGAGGTGATCACAGCCGGCTGCCCTGGGTCAGCGAATATCATTGTTCACAGGCCTTCTTGGGGGACAGGCACACCCTGCACAAAAGTGGACTCGAGGGTCCTTGGATGCATTTAGGTGGGGTAGAGGCCCCTACAGAAGGAGCTCTTTGTAGCTGCTGTCATCGTGTGTCTTTAGCTGGAATCTTACAGCTTGACTGAGGTGGAAGACATTTCTGGTGTCTGGTGTCCGGGCTGAAAGTTGATGAAGTCTGATTCCTCCCTGGGTGCACGCTTAGGTTCCTGGCATTCACTTTTTTCTTCCTATGTTATTTCTGGCAACCGAGGAAACAAACAGAGCTCCCGGCCTCCAAACTTGTCAGCATTTCCATGCACAGTGGAGCCGAACTCTGCGTTGCCCTTGTTAGTGGGCTAGCTGGGATCAAAATCACAGAGATGCTACCTAGAAGTAATGCGGTCGACAGCGAGATCTATCAGGGAGCGCTTTTAATGTTGCTTAGCAAAATCTGTTACACTAAATCTTTATAGACTGAGTAAGCATTCAGAGTCCCAACAAAGTGAACCAAGTAAACATCTCTCTGATGGGAAATAAAATTCCATGTGGTTAGAGGCAGGGCTGTGAGTAATTCCATGGCAATGGAAGGAACATGAAAACACAGTAAGGTTATTGACTCTAAGAAATGATTTATATCTGCCGTATATATGTATATGTATGAACGTAAATATCTATGCGTACCCTTTAATACCAAATGATTGGCGGTAGGAGGAGAACTGGTGTTTCTCATCCTTAATTATAAATTAATGTGCTGATACCCTAGGTATATAGTCCCATCAATTATTGATGCTGGCCTCGCTCTAGGAATTGGTAAGGAAAACAGTGATAAAAGGCAGCATTGCAGGAAGGAGGTGTGAATTTCTATGATACCCTGTGTGCGTGCATGCATGTGTGTGTGTGTGTGTGTGTGTGTGTGTGTGTGAACATACACATCTGTGCAGAAAACCCAGTTTGTCTTTACAGCCATTATCTTCTGGTCTGGGGATTTTTCCAGGGGCCCTTGGACTGCTGCCTTGTCCAGAGTGCATGCCTTCAAAATGCGCATGTTACCGTTAAATGATTTTTAATATTCTGCATATGGTTTCATGGTTCTGAGTCTCCTCTATGGGAATGAGCAGGGCTGTGATGTGATGAATTGTGGACTATGTCCAGGACACCCACTTACTTCCCTACATATCAAACATGTGGCGCTCCCATTAGAGGGGGCTGGTCTCCGGAGACTCCAGTTGTCCTATCTAATCCAGCCTTGTTTTGGTCCCTCGGCCCCGGATTGAGAAGGATACATTGTTCTCAGACATTCTTCTTTTAATTAAATGCAGTAGATATGTCACGTCCATGAAATAGTCCAGGTCTGTTTGCACATCTGTGGCCGTGTTCGCCTCCTCGGCTTCCATTTGGTTTCTTGGAAGGAAAACCAAACTTAAATGTATTCTTGGATTAATTGATTGGTTGTGTGCAATTGGCCTGGACAGCTTAGATATGATCTTAGTATTTTCCTTTCTATTTGCAGCAGAATGTTCTCTGTCGTAGCGCTGTGCAGGCACTCACTGGAACCCTCACGACCCATTGCCAACAATTTGTTTGAATCTAGCATCTCATTCAAGTCGGTTCACCTAAGTTCACACACTCCCCCATTCATTCATGGGGTGGGGAGGGCTTAGGAGAGTGTTCAGGTGTAGGGACACGGCCGTGTGTGTTTTAAGCTTTAATTTGCTAGGCTAATTTGCTCATTAATCCTATGACTACAAAGTACAGCGAGGCACCTTCTATGCTGGGCAGTGATTTCCTCAGCTGAAAAGGCAACCTGATAGCTGGGGAAACTCTCCATTCAATTATAATTTTAAAATACTGGAGTAAACTCGGCAATTCACAAGAGGCTAAACTGGAGCCCCATTAGAAGGGTACTACAAGTAAACATTATTAATTATAAAAAATTGCCTAAATTAGATTTTTTTCACACCTGCTTCTTGCTTAATTAGCTAGCAATCCGCATATTCCATTCAGTTGAACTCTTACTATTTATTCAAGCATACTTGACATTAACATACTGTTTGATGTTTGATATCCTCAGTTTTAATTTAACCACATGACAACAAATGGTGTTTATGAAATACCAGTGAGCTGGAAAAATATCGTGTGTTAGAGTAGCGCATGGGAGCGAATAGAGAGTTCCTTGAAAAAGAGCCTGCAGGCAGTAGGAAAATGCGCCCTTCATTTTCCTGCCATTGTCTTAGGTTTCCATCCCTGGTTTTTATCATCTCCCTGCAGAAGGGCTGAAGATCCTTCCAGAACAGCACTGAACTGCAATGCCAAATATCCTGATGACATTTGGGGTGGACAAAGTAGTGTCCTCACACTGGCAGTTGGGGAGGGATTTCACAGAAGTAGCTGCCATATCCTAGAGACCGCATGAGCTTTCTTTGTGCATGTGTGTTCGTGTGTATGTGTAAAATGAGTGTATGCATTTGCACAAGCATGGAAGTCAGAGGTTGAACTTGACTTCCTCTATTGCTTTCTAGCTTAGCTTTTGAGACAGGGTTTCTCATGGAACCGCGGGTTCCCCAGTTTGACTAGGCTCACTGGCTTGTGAGCTCCACGAATCCCTTTGCCCCCTTTCCCAGCACTGAGGTTAGAGGTGCACCCCCCATGCTTGGCTTTATCTGGGGTGCTGTGACTCTACAGTAAAGTGCATTGCCATCATGTAACTAAATGCCTCCCTAGGCCTGATGGTCATTGTTTGGGGACCAATAGAACAAGAGGTCATGAGGATCTTACAGGTGTGTTGCAGCCATCTGGTGTCAGAGAGGAGAAAAATGGCCATCTAGGGACCAACGGCTAGGCCTTGGTCTTTACCCCAGAGTGCATCTCCCTGGTTTTGCCCAGTCCTGGGGATCAGGTAGAACAGGGTGAGGCTTGCAGCAGAGCTGCAATTGCCACTTTGCCTCCTGCAAGTCCAAAGTCATGCCTGCAAACGGGCTACAAACAAGCAGGAGCAGTTTGAAAGAAACCTGCCAATGAGGACTTGGGTTTGCTACCCTGAGACCTCCGTGCCTAAATGAATTTATTCCTCAAACTTCTCCTTGGCCCCGCCAGTAGAGCCACTGGAGGGAGTCAAGGCTGTGACTCCCCTTGGCCACTTTCGTAACGCGAGTACCTTGAGATCGGATGATAAAAATCAATGCGGAAAATTCCCTGGGCTGAGAGACAAAGGAGAAAATTGTCTCCATAATGTATCGATTCTGATTAATGACAAATTTGTTGGAGAGGATTCAGATTGATAGCTGCTGGCCCATCTCCAGGGAGACACCGAGTTCCATCTGACTCTGATCAAAGTGTCTGTAAATCATTTTGAACTTGGGTCCTGCAGATTTTGTGTTCACACCATAGAACCATGGCTCGGAGTTGACATCATTATTCTCCTTTGGGCTGTCTTTGTTTAAGAACCACTTAAACCTTTTGGCTGCTGGTGAACAGAGAAGCTTGTTAGCCGAGGCAAACATGATGTCACACACTTGCAGACTTGTTATTATCGTTTTCAGTTTTGGTCGGGCTGTGCGGAGCTAAGAAAGTGCCTGGTGTCCCGTGTAACGGATGGCCTTGGAGGCTCAGAGGCTGTATCCAGAGCTGACCCAAAGGGGTTGAAATCTCTAGGGGTTCAGACTAGTTACAGAGGGGCCCATAGTCCTTGCTTCTGGAAGGCTAATTATTCTAGGGCTGACTTGGTATCCAACTGTGCCCTTTTACAACTGGGTCCACAGAAAACCAGGGACACCAAGGAGCCACCAGGGCCAGCAGCAGCATGCTGTGCTCGCTGTTTCTAGTCATTGAGTTAACAAATCTTAGACTTGTCCAGCAGGATTTGGGCTTTTCTCATTTCTTTGCTTACCCTTCATGCTCAGAGGCATAACTGAGTGGAGAGGTAGACAGGAATGGCTTATGTTTGGCATTTAGTATTAAACTCTGCTACTGTTTGTGTCTAATATAGCTTCTCCAGTGGACTGTCATGTCTTAAGCTGAGATCCATTGGGCAGTAGGTGGAGGAACATCCTTGAATTTCAGGATATACTTAATTTTTCTAAAGAAGTTTGGAAAGGCTTTGGTCTCCAGAAAGATAATTTAAAATATTTTTCACTTATGTGAATGTATGTGTATCTGTGTACATGTCTATGCTCATGGGTGCAGGCATCCATGGAAGCCAGAAGAGGGCTTTGAATTCTCTGGAACTGAGTTAAAGGAGGTTGCAAACTTCCTGATTGGGTGCTGGGAACTAAACTCTGGTTCTGTGCAAGGGGCAGTGTGTGATGTTAACTATGGGGTCATCGCTCTGGTGATTTTTTTAAAAAAGAGTTTGTAAGCTGGTAAGAACAATGACAGCTGCACCCCATCTGAGGAGCATGCACACCCCCATTCCAGTACTTCCGTCAGTTTCATCTTTGCTCCCCTAGTGCATGGGCCCTTTCCAACAAGACTTACGATAATTTTCTGTTAAAAACCCCCATTTTTCCCCATCAATGTAGGAAAATCAGCACAATAAAGTCTATTTTTGCATTATCAACTATTTGAAATACCCCATTAATGGCAAATTTTAAGATTTATATCCATTATGTCAGGTAAATTAAATTCTTGTCTTTGAAATTTTAAACATTCTGTTACAGAAAATTTAAAATGTATACAAAGCATCAGACTAGTGATACAGAAAAGCCTCATGCATCAGGTTTACATGAATTTGCCACAAAGACCATGCCTCTCTCTGAATCTTAATCCTGCACTATTTTTTTTTCATATGTATGGACTGATAAAGTATACATCTAAAGCCATATGTCACTTAATGAGAGGGCATGATTCTGGGTCTTTGTCATTGTGGAATCTTCATAGAATACACTTTTGTAAACTTAGTGTGTTAAGATGTCACTAGGTGATGTAATATCAAAGGACACTGTCATAAGTCAGGTATGGTGGCACACACCTTGATTTCCAATATTCAGAGGCAGAAGTAGGTGGATCTCTGTGAGTTTGAGGCCAGCCTGGTCTACATAGTGAGTTCCGGGACAGCCAGGACTACATAGAGAGTCCCTGTTAAAACAACAACAGCAATAATAGAAGCCAAACAAAGGACACCATCATGAATGCAGTCTGTTATTGACCATATGTGGTGGGTGCACACCTCTTTTCTGCCCTGTGCCATATATAAAATGAAGTCAGAGTTTAGTTAGGGAGGGATATTTTCCTACTATTTTTTATAGGTATTTATCAATATGTGCAATCTTAGTATTTGCATTTATATGCATATACACATATTTACATAGACACGTACATATGAATATTTATAGACTCATGAATATGTATATGTAATGTTAACATCCGCACCCATAGTTTTAAGTGTCTAAAACAGGGGAATAATACAATGAATTGAAAGAGATGGAAACAATAACTTTAAGTGGATGTATTAATTTCATATTCTGGCTTTCTGGAGAATCTACTGGTTTTTTTTTTTAGAAAGAATTATGATTACTCTAACAGCTCCATCTCTCTGGGGAACTTTCAGTTTACACTCTAGAGAAGGGAAAGAGCCAGTGAGCAGAGACTCTCGATCGGACCATCTCTTCTTTCCTTAATTTGTTTCCTGTGAGGAGTGTCTACAGGTACCCTTGAGCAAAGCAGAAAATTGACAGCAAACCGAGCCTTTCCAGTGGGGATACAACAAATGACACCCTAAGATTTTTAGGCCGTCGCTTGTTTATTATGCTGGAGAGCCTCGATAAATATTTATTCTGGACATCGGCTTGCTCATCTGCATGGGAAGTTTGTTTTCAAAGGCTGTGGTCTTGCTTTGCCTCCAGTCCTTGGAGCCAAAGCTGGATGGGCTGTGCTGGCCTTCTCAGCCTGCTGTGGGGGCCCGGTACCTTAGCCCTGTGCAGACAGAGGTGCTGATGGTCCTTCAGGAAGGAAGGATTCTTAGACTCAGAATCTCACTTGTTTAGAAATAGACTTCCTGGTGATGGTAGACTTCCACAAGCAGGACCTCAAGTGAGGCCAGGCGGAGCACTCTGCCATCTGTGGGCACTAGCTGAGTCTGTGTGTCATGGCTGCAGACTCCAGGGCTGGCGCCATGATGAGGGGGGACAGTCTCTGGGTGGCCAAGAAGTGTTTCCTATTCCTGCTATCCACAGACAGTTGAAGATCTCGCTTTTAGGGAGTAGATGGCTTTAAGGGGAATCTTGACCCCAAACCAGGGAAGGCATTTCACTAGTGTTTGGATTTTTTGGGGGGCTTCTTTTGGCTTTAGCTTGTCCTTGGATGTGTACCCAATCCTATGTGTAGAATGGCATGATATGATCTAGCCCTTGTTGATGTCCTTGAGATGATCTGACCAAGCACACACAGTAAATACACACACATGCACACATACGCACACACACACATGCACAAAGACATGCATGCATGCACACACACACACACACACACATACACACACACACTCTTTTAAAAAATCTGACTTGGAGCTAGGATGTGATGGTACACGCCTTTAATCCCGGCACTCAGGAGGCAGAGGCAGGCAAATCTCTGTGAGTTCGAGGCCAGTCTGGTCTACCAGAGCTAGTTCCAGGACAGAAGCCAAAGCTACAAAGAAAATCTGACTTGGAGCAATGCTTTCAGGTCTTTCAGTGACACAAGTTCAATTACACTTTTGCAGACACTATTGGCCTGATTTGGGTTAAGAAGATATAAGCGAACCCTGCTCTACTAGAAGAATAACTTTGCTCTTAAAACCGGAATAAAGTAACTAAATGAAAAGTCGTGGTTTTGAGGTACATTGCATAGCTGGCTCCTAACGCCATGCCAGAAGACTTTCTCTTGCTTACCTATGATGTCACGCACTGCTACTGTGCAAGCCAGCAGTAGAGACTATGTCATACCTGGTGTGGTGCAAGTATGTTTCTGCACACAAGATGACAGGAAGGTTTCTCCGGAAAAGGGACATAGCCTCAGGGAACCCAGGACCAGGCTCCAGAGGCCTGATACCATAAATCAGCTTCAGGGAGATGACTGTCCAGCGAGGCAGCCCTTCAGACAGTGTAGGGACTGCCTGAGGGACAGCTGTGAAGAAGGATGACCAAAGAGCATCAGTATTTTTTCAGCCCAAGAGACAGATGACAATGTCCTTTTCTTGCCCCTTCATCACGTTTGCTTAAGAGGCATCCATGCATCTGTATCCGGAACTCTCTGCCCCTGTTCATTTTGGATGTTATATTTTAAATGTGACGAGGGAGAGGTCAACTTAGGTGGCAAAAACTGGAGGAATGGGAGATTTGAAAGTGACCATGGAATTGACTACAGTGTAAAAGCCAGGGCTTGTCAGCTGAGCCATTGACTTGGGAAAAGCAAAGTAAAAGCTGAGACCTCTCCTAACAACAGAACCAATCCCACTTTGGGAAGGAAGATGGTGACGATCTCTATCTTTGACACTTCCATTATAAATGTTATGTTGTCACTGAGTAGGTCAAGCCCGGAAAACAGCCCCTAGTTGTTCCTGGCTGTGCAGAGTTATCTAATGCAGGAAAGGGCTCCTCATCCCCAAGAAGTAAGTACCAAGTGGCTGCCCTTCCGTGTTCCCCAAAGTTGGTCTTCGGCCCATCCTCCTGGCAGGATCTCACCTGTTGTCTTTCCACTGGGCTTTACATGACGAGGCTCTGACAGACCTGGCCCTGACACGCATTATCACGGGCTCAGGTGGGCTGTGTCATCGAGGGCAGGGTAAACAAGGCTTCTAGACTTGTTTTTATTATTCCCTCTGCAATCGAAATGGAAAGAGGCTTCTGCAGTGTGGAGTGAAGAAGCAATAACAAAACTAGACCTACTGGGTCATCATCTGTGGGAAAAAGTTCTCTTGGGCCTTTTTGTACACACCCAGGGAGGGCAACAAAGACTGTGGGGGTGGGGGTGGGGAGCAGGCCCTACTGGCAATATCATTAGGTAATATAAACAATGGCTAGCCACTGGCATGGAGCGGAGGCTCAGATTCCAATAGCACTCGATGGGGAGCCTTCCTTAAAAAATTACAAGAAGCTGGGCTGGAGCTGGTCCATGCTGGGAAAGGCAGAAGAAGCAAAAACAAGAGTCACCGAATGGAAATTAAGCAGCAGGAAATAGAGATTTGGCACAAGGTTGGAATTTGAAACTGCGGAGAGGTGTCAGTGATAAGGCTGTATAGAGTTTCTGGCCGAGAGAGAGAGAGAGAGAGAGAGAGAGAGAGAGAGAGAGAGAGACAGAGAGAGAGAGAGAGAGAGAGAAGGAATGCAGATGTGCTCATTGAATAAAGTGCAGATGGGGAAGGGGGCAGGAAGAGAGGATGCTGGGAAAGTCAGTCTGAGAGGAGGTGCATTTTTGTTCGAGCAAGGCTTTAAAAATTATTTTCTCTGCGGGTCTGGATGAAATTACAGGTTGGTTCAGATTGTTCCAATCTACAGGAGAGATTAAAGCAAGGTTTATTTGCTTTTACCTCTTCCTGCATTGGGCAGCCTGGCTTATTTCTGACCGAGGCCTGGGTGCAGCACTGGGCATCTGGGACCAGGTGTGCATCTTGGGCTGGGCTCTGCTCGGTTTGTTTTTGTTTGAAATGTCTGGGATGTCTCTGGAGAACTCAGGCCATTGTGCAAGTTCATTGACCATCAGGGAAGTGTAGGGAAGACCTGCATCAGGGGAGTCTGGCCAGTCCCCCTTCTTTAGCGGCTATGGGAGAAAGCCCGGCCGTGTGGTTTCTACCACCTGTGTCCCCGCTCGCATGTGTCAGAGCTAGGTCAGACTGCTCCTGGACACAAGGTTAACCCACTGGGATAAGCACGAATCCAAATCGTCTCATTGGGCTTATATGACAGCAAGGGTGAGCTTCCACCTATATAGCTGTGGGGGTTCCTACAGCCCTCCACAGACAGTAAGGCTAAGACTCAGTTGCGTTGATAGGAGGTAGCAGTGTTAATGGGTGAGACACATGATATAGTCACCTTGCCAGCCTTTCATGTGGATGTTTCACGTCGCTAGGGGAACTAACAATGAACATCCGATGTATTTTAGAGTTGTTTGGTGAGGCAGAAGTGCTTTTCAAGTAGCCTGGCTTACCTTTATGCCAAGTACTATCCTATTCTTATCTATATAGGCAGCAGAGAGGTTGTGACTTTAAAGAGGAAATGGCGAGTTTGTCTTGCAAAGAGTGATGGTGAGCGCTTCTGACCACTCTATCCCGTGTCTCCAAAGCAGAGGGCACGGCGTTAAGTGGGGGATCTCGCCAGGTATTTTCAAGGGATCAGTGTGGATACCAGCAAACCCAGGGCGTCAATGACTTGTCTGCTCCCCCACTTGGCGAGCAATGCTTGCTTGGGGATGAGCACAAATGTCATGTCTTCTCTGTCAGTGTTGTTGACGTATTAGTCTAGATTACACTCAAGTCTTACTGTGTGTCTTCTTGGGAGAGAGAATGCCATTTAAATGTTAGCATAAAAGAAGGAAAATTAGATGGGGCTTGAGGAGGGCATGAACATTAAAATATCCTCGTCACAGCATATCACCTCCTTGGTAGAACTCTCATCCTTCGTTATCTTTCTTTGTCTGATGATCATGGATGAGGAATACTTATTTCCTTTCCCTCACAGGGAATCTGATCTCTGTATCATGAGTGTTTGATACTATATTTATGGGGAGGGGACATATTAATACCTTAATGCTTTTTTGTGTGATTTAAATTCTTTTTCTTGTTAATTGGGTGCACATGAATGGGCGTGACAGTTGCGTGTGTGAATGAAATGCTCATGAAAGCCAGCAGAGGGCATCAAACCCGTTGGCGTTGGAATTACTGGTAGTTGTGAACTGCCTGATCTGGGTGCTAGGAACTGAACATCGGACCCTTGCAAGAGCAGTACGTGTTCTTAGCTGCTGAGCCATCTCTTCCGTACCCCCAGTACCTGTACACACATAACCAAAAAGAAAATAGCATTTAAATTTAGCCAGAGATGAGATCTTCCTTCCCACTGCCTTGTAGAGATAGCCTAGGTGGGTCTGAAATTTACTGTGTCTCTGAAATGATCTTGATCCCCTGCTTTGATCTCCCAAGGACTGGGATCATAGGTGTGTGCCACCACGCAGATGTCGTGTGAGGCTCGCATTCAAACCCAGGACATCATGTATGAGAGGCAAGCTCTCAATCACCTGATTTGCATGCACAGCCCCGGAAGGAAAGCCTTTAAGCAAAGCCTTCAGCTTAGACGTGTGCACACATGGAAACATCTTTCTCTTAGCTTGCCACTCGAGCTGTTGTCTCCAGTAAGCACCAGAACTTTCTTATTTTCCTTCCTGGTTATCTTCTGGTTCTTCCTCTTCCTTGACCAGCAGGCCATATAGAAGCATGGAAGCTGTCAGGATAACATTTGAAACTGTTTTCATGACGTTCCATTTTCACTTCTATGTTCCTAGACATGAGAATGTGTATTAAACACATCTGTCAACATTTACGAAGTCTTTTGGTCCTTCATTTTTTTCAACTTCTGGACCAAATGCCTAGCATGTCACAGAAGAAATGATGCTACCCCTCAGTATGTCCCCAGAACTTCTCTCTGTCTATCAAAGATCACCATCCTGATGTAGGCCCCCTTCTCTCAGTATGGTAAATACCATGGCCTCCCAGCTATTTTCTTACCTCCAGGTTCCTCCGGGTCCTCAGAATTCCTTTCCCAGAGCACACATTTGGCCTTTCTCTGAGGTTTCCATGGCAACTCTGTGCCCATCACTGGCAGGATAAGGGTGTCCTTGGCCATCCAGACTCAGGCACAGCTGCCAGAGCTGCTGCCCCGTGCCCTTGCCCTGAGTGTAGGGATCCTCTGCAACCAGCTGTGAGCACCGTGCCCTCTCCTGAAAACACTTTCTGATCCTTCCAGCTCCTTGGGCTCCTCATGAGTTGGCACCATGTGTGTCCTCACAATAGAGACCCTGGGTCCCCCCAGCCAGCCTCAGTCACTGTGGGGAGCAAATGAAGCATGTGTTACCTTCACAGAGGCAGGGAGTCATCAGGAAAGCAGTCACAGAGTAATTAAAGTTGCATTGAGTGCCAGAGTCCCCCAGAACAGTAGGGTGTCACAGCAGCAGTCCTGAGGGGTCCCCAAGCACATGAAGGGAGGGATGTGGACTGAAGACCACAGGGTCTCAGGCCAGGGACTGGGGTAGCCCTGGAAGCAGGAGAGAGTATATGAAACGGAGACAAGAGAGCCTTGAACTTGAGGGTTGTCTTCACAGTAAGGAGAAAATGTGGGGATGCAGGGTGGGGTAGGTGCCATAGTGACTTAAGGCTATAGACATACTTATCCTTCACGGTATCAGAGCATCTGTGAGGACCGAGGCCCATGGCCCTTGCTTGTGAGGATTTTTCTTTCATCTGGGGTCATTTCTGTCTAAATACCTGGCCAAGCAGGAGCCCTCTGATTAGCCACCTCCCAAGGCACTGCCTGCTGCAGACTGACCGAGGGTCTCCATCTCTGAGGAGGTCACTTTGATGGCAGGAAAGCCCCAACAGCATGGCTCTAGGATGCAGGGATGCTGTGTTCATCAGAACCCAGGGCTCTCAAAGCCTGGTTTGGGTTCCCACACAGGCCATTGTCACCCTTCCTCCACCAGAACTATTTTGAGCCTCTCTTGTCATCCTGCTCTCCCACACAGTCCCTTAATATGACTAGAAGATAGCTAGTTGGTGCTAACATATGTTCTTATAATTATGTTGCTAGCATGATAGATTATTTATTTGACTTTTTTTTTTTGAGTCTCTGCTCCATGTACCAAGACTAAGGAGCTTGTTTAAATGAAGAGCTACTAACACACCTTGACAGCAGCTTCTAAAAAAGAAGAGGAAGAAAGAGGAAAAGAGGAAAGGCCCCAGCTTTTAAGAGGTCTCTAATCTGCATCCTATCTGTTTGATATGCACCCTAACATACATCTTTTGGGAGACTGGGTCTCCAGGCAGCTGAAGGAACATCACACACAGCTCTCCGCTAATGCTAACCTGCTTGCTTCTGACCAAGCACGGGGCCTGAGGGCTGAGCCCTGTGGGGGAATCTACTGCCCTCAATTAGGGTCACCCGATAGTGAGTGGATCTGGGGCAGGAAGGTACCTCAACACCTTTTCTTATTCCAGATGAGACTCTAATGATCCTAGCAGTGTTTGCTAAGGGGGAAGTAGAATTGGTCAAAAGTCAGACCCCCAAATCGGTTGCCTGGCTTTGTATTCCCTGTCTTTCCCCATCTGTGGAGTGAGCCTCTGTATTAGTGACATTCTGCTGCCGTGATGAGAACCAGGACCAAAGCACCTTAAGGAAGGAAGGGTTTGTTGCCGCTTATGGTTCCAGAGGGGATGAGTCCACAATGGCAGGGATGTGTGGCAGCAAATGCCAGATGGCGTGGCTGAAGCAGGAAGCTGAGAGCCGGAAGCAAAAGCAGAGAGAGTGCACTGGGAATACAGCAAAGCTCTGAAATCCAAGCCCCGTTCTATTCCGTGACACACTTCCTCTAGCAGGACCACACCCAAACGGTGCCACCAACTGGGGACCAGCTATTCAAATGTCCAAGATAATGGAGACCATTTCATTCATTCTCGGCATTGTAGTCATGGTGGAAGGTTCCCCCAGTGGGAATGGGGCCCCTCAGCCCGTGAGGGAAGTAAGCTAAACCCAATAAGCTACTCTATTATTATTTCACGGAAAGTCTAGTTTTCATTGATCTCTTCAATAGTCACTCAACCAACACTTTCTGAGTGTCCATGGCACGGCAGCCGTTGAGATTAGGATGATCAGCCCAATGAAGTGTTCTCCTCGGGGGCTTTCCAGTGTGGAGGTTGGGCATCTAAGTCAAAAGAGTCACTATGATGCAGAGGCTATAGTGAGAGTCACTATGTGAGCTGCACACACTTCCACAGGGACATAGGACCAGGGCTCTACCTAGGCTTGATAGGAGTGGAGGGCTTAGGAAGACCCCTTTCTCTCAGCTCATGTTCTCAGTCTGTCACTGGGGTAGGTGGTCTTGGAGAAGTTGGTTTTCTTTTGTAGACAGTCTGAGAAAAGCATGCTAAGGTTTACCTAGTGCCCGTGTTAAAAGAAAGGCGAGGGCCAGCTCAGCTTTCCAAGAGGCGGGGCTGAAGTTAGAAGGATTCTGGGATATCCTGCAGAGTAGAGCTGTGCTGACTTGTGCAATGAAATCAAGGAACATCAGAGAGGCAGCCACATAAGATTCAATGGGCAGGAAGATCTGGGTGGGAAAAATGGGCACTTGCTTGCGTTTTAAATGAAGCATCACTTTTGCCAAGGGGAAGGGCAGATGGAGGAGTCCTTGTGGGGATCCCCCAAAACCTGCCTGAAGGAGTGACTATGGCAAGTTGTGGGATGAGTCAGAGGATTTACAGGATGCAGAAGAGTCCTTAACCTAAGAATTCCTAGCCTCTTTGCAAATATACCCCCACTCCCAGGGACAGGAGAGGTTGCAGTGGGGCAAGGGAGGGGGGACAGGGACGGGACACACTGGTCATACCTTGCCTGGAATAGGCCTTGTTTATATGTCACCTGTACTGATGTGCTTGTGAATGAGTGTGAATGAGTGTGCATGTGTGTGTGTGTCTGTCTATGGTTTTGTATGAATATATGCCACAAGTGTGTGGATGACCTTGAGGCCAGAAAAAGGTGTTGGATCCCTGGAGCTAGAGTTACAGGTGGTTGTGAACAGTCCAGTATTGGGGATGGACACTGAACTTGGGTCCTCTGGAAATACACTGGCAAGTGTTCATATTAAAAATGATTTTTTGTGGATTTTTTAAATTAATTAATTAATTTATTAAAGATTTCTGTCTCTTCCCGCCATCGCCTCCCCTTTCCTTCTCCCTCCCCCAACCAAGTCCCCCTCCCTCGTCAGCCCAAAGAGATATCAGGGTTCCCTGCCCTGTGGGAAGTCCAAGGACCACCCACCTCCATCCAGGTCTAGTAAGGTGAGCATCCAAACTGCCTAGGCTCCCCCAAAGCCAGTACGTGCAGTAGGATCAAAAACCCATTGCCATTGTTCTTGAGTTCTCAGTAGTCCTCATTGTCCGCTATGTTCACTGAGTCCGGTTTTATCCCAGGCTTTTTCAGACCCAAGTCAGCTGGCCTTGGTGAGTTCCCGATAGAACATCCCCATTGTCTCAGTAAGAGCAATACTTTCTGATCATATCTCTGAGTTAGTTTTGACCTTGACTTTTTCTACTTAGAGCACGTACTTGAAGCCCTGGCTTATCTTCTCTGTTTCTTTGCTTGTCCATCTAGAAAACAGGGGTGGGGGGGGCACTTCAGACTTTGGGTCCCTCTTAGGAATGTATGTAGCTGATTCTTTCATCTGGAGCTTTCTAGAACTTGGAAGCAGATAGGGACTGACACCCTGTGCACTGTGCACATGTGAATCCTCAGCCCTCTTCTCTCCTGCTAAGGGTGTCCACCCTTTCTACTCCCGAGTGACTTTCCAGGTTCCCAGAAATCTAGCGGACTAAAATGATTAGAGACTACAGTTGTGTGACTTGGGAAACATTTGCGAATTCTTTGGACAGAGGCAGCATAGAAATACCAGGTGGCTATTGGGAAGTGGGAGGGCGGACTCTATTCAGGGCTGTGCCATTTATCCTGGCCTCCTGGGTGGTCAGGGAGGGTTCTGGAGTAGAGAATAAAGGCCTGTGTGTGGGGCTGGCTCTTTCTCTCTCCTGCAGCTGGACAGGCCTGGACTCCAGCTCACGTGGTCACCTCTCCCAGCCAGCGGGGAAGATTCTAGTCTCTGGCACTGTCCACCCAGTACCTCCTGATCAGTACTAAATTTGTAAAAATCATAAATGAGAATGAGGTTGTGTGTTATTTCAGCATGTGTTCTAGTTAACGAAATAAGATGGTGATATCAAATTACTGGCTAATTTAATTGCCTGGAAAAATTAATTTCTAAAAATGCCAAATCGGAAGGAATAGGGAAGCAGCGTCTATTTTTGATTTTCATTTGGGATGAAAGCTATGCAGAGATTTTATTTTATTCTTTCTCTAAAAGCCCATGAAGATCTATCCTTCCTTGGTCTGGAGAATCAATTCAGTCAACAAAAAGAAAAAAAATCAAAATACATTTTTTGTTTCAGTTTGAATTATACATAATCCATTGCTGTTTTTTTTTTGATCGATTTGTGCTAAAATTGTGGCAGTTTAGCCCCATTTGTTAGCAGATTTGCCAGCTTGTGAATTATGTATTTCTGATACTATTTGGAGCACCAAGGCTTTAAGGCTGCCTGGAGGTTGCCTACATCCTAGGTCTGGAGGTCCGTACTTGGGGCAGATAATGAACCGTAATGGTGACATCTTTGACCCTTGGATTAGTGGTTGAACAAACTTTAACCCCTTCTTCCCTGGTGAGCTTCTGGCTTTTTATGGCTGCACTAAATCAGTCAGTACTTAGATGCCACTATGGACAGTTGAGACAATGAGCTGCCATAGCAGTCTGGAGCTTTCTAGAGCGTGGGAGCAGACAGGGACTGATTGGGCACATATCCTCCATGTAGCACTGAAACTTTCTGGCTTTTAAATTTTATTTATTTTCCTTTGAGACAGATTCTCACATAGCCCAGGCTGGTCCCAAACTCCCTTCGTGGCCAAGGATGACCTTATAATTATGATGCTTCTGTCTTATTTCTCAAGCTCTGGGGTTACAGGCACCCACTCCCGTGCCCGGCTTATATGGTGCTGGGAATCAAGCTGAGGTTCTTGTGCATGCTAGGCAGGCACCCCACCCACTGAACCAATCCCAGACATCTTTCCGCTTAATAAATGTGCTCACATACATACATAATATGGCAGGTACCATGGTTGAAGCTGTATTATTTTGGTGTAGTATGATATTTGGAAGCCCACTGGAGGGGTTTAGAGAAACCTTTGCCAAAGCCATGGAGCTGGTGAGCATTCTGCCATCAGTCAGTCAGTGTCAAAAGAAGAAAACAGTCCACTCTGTAGGTGCAGCTCACTTTACACGGCTTGGGGACTGCCCCTTCCCATCATTGTCCTGCAGGTGATACTTAGCGTTTCCTGACTAGCAAGCTATGGTGAATCGTCTTCCTTAAGGAAAACCCCGCATCCGCTTAGCCTGTCTTCATTATGTTGTACTGTTTCAAAAGGTGACAAAATTAATGTTTCTAGAAATAATGATTTAGCCCTTAACTGATTTAAGACATTTCACCACAAATGTCACCCTGTGTGGTACTGATGAATGCCCCCAGGCCAGCCCTAGGCAGAACTGTGAAGTAGGCCAAGATTTTTTTCCACGTCCCTGCCTGCTGCTTATAGCAGTCATTTTCTGCCGTCCCTTCCTCTCCCTTAGTTCCCTCCTCCTTTGCCAACAGTGCCCTTCTAATGCCCTTGGCTCCTTTCTCCTAACAGTGGAGGAATGACCCAATGATCTGGAAGTTTTCCTGCGCTGAGGTACTAGTGACTTCTCCATGACCTTTCTTAGGGGTACTTGCATTTTAAAGGGAACTCGTGAAGAGGGCCCCCTTGCTACCCAGGCTGTGTTTTCCATGCCCTTGGTTGTTACAATTAGTGGCTGATCTTTGGGTGATTTGATTTTTATCTAAATCAAAAATGGATCCCTATTAAAGTGTGTGTGTGTGTGTGTGTATCTGTGTCTGTGTGTCTGTCTGTGTGTGTGTAAGTCCCTATGACTCCTGACTTGGTTATTAAGGGTACTTTCAGTAGCTGTTAGTTAGTGATTGAATGGAGAGCTAGGCATAATATATTAGCTGCAAAGCCTGCTGCAGACACAGCACATGGGCAGATCTGCAGCTCCACTTCTTTTGAGCAACTTTTTTCGTCTCCCGCTTTCACTCTTATGAAATGGGGACAGTAGTGGTCCCCTGCCTCCCTGGGGAATGGTGAACACCAAGGGCGTTGATGTGCAGACGGTGATCCAATGGCATGAGAAGAACCTCAGCAAATGGCATTAGCGATGGTGCCCATGGAGATGGTACTTCCGGTGACAGTGCTTGTACGAGACCTGTCGTTATTTCCAGTTCTCGAGTTGGGTGTGTATGGGGCTCTCTTGGTGACTTGCAGGAGCCCTCGTATCCCTGGAGGTCTGCAGTGCTAGCTGGCATTTGAGCCGAGGCATCTTTGTTGGCCTCATTTTGCAGACAGAGAAAGGCTGAGCAGTCGGCACCACTGTCACATCAGACTGAGGCGCTCCCAGGGTTCCAAAACCCCGGGGTTCTGAGAGATGTATTCATCTTTCAGTTAAGGCTCCATTTATTTCCCCTGTGTTCAGGGGCTCAAGGAGGGAACCACTATTTCCTTTACTTTATGAGTCATGGCTCTTCTGTCATTTTGGGAAGGGCCTCGGGCCCCTCAACAGTGTTATCCCTGTCCAATTATCTCAGGGAAGGCACACAGCGAAGACTATTTCCTTTCTAATGTAGTTATAAATGTCGCGACAGTGGGAGATTCAGGAATGCGATCAGGAGTTCCATTTCCTAGTCAAACGGGGTGTAATTACAGTGGGACTGTGGGCTCATCCCTCTCAAGGCATTGTGACTGGGGAGGGAGAAGCAAGACACCTGTGTGCCTCCTCTGGATCTGAGAGAGGGTCTGGAAAAGGACCATTGTCTTGGAAACCTTTCTCTCGGATTTTGCTAGTTCAGCCCCAGAACTGGTTTTTATCCTCAGGGTGGTAACTCTTGTTCTCTAAAGACGTAGCCCTTGGGAGGGTTCATTCATCCACACAACACATACAATGGGGGCGCAGTGGATAGGGAAGACTCTACAGGCTGTCATTTTGACTTCTTTCTGTCAGGCCAAGGGGACACAAAGTCATGAAGAAAGCTGAGACTCCTGAGTCTAATAAGGAGAAGGACTCTATGGTTGAGGGCTGCTCAGATTGAGCCTCTGGAAGAACATTCTAGCTTCATCCAGAGCCATTTCCTCTATGTCTTCTATGTAACAGACTCTCTGTGGTGTGCCCCTCCACAGATGAGGAAGTCAAAAATGCCACATCACTGGGGTCTCTTACCCTTGAGGTCTGATTGGCATTCATAGGAATGGGAGACATCTTCCCCTCTCCCTGGGAGAAGATGGACACATCAATTGTTTCCTAGAGTGAGGAATGCCCCAGCGTGGGTGAGGAGTGAAGAGGGCTGCCTGGCATGACAGTGGCACATGCTCAGGAGGATGGCGTACCACACGGCTAACTTCTACAGGGATGACACAGGCCTGGGAGGGGAGGAGGGATCATCAAAGGACTCATAGATCAAGCAAGATCTCAAGGTCTGAGAGAGCTGTGGTTTTACACACATTGTTCAAAACTCTTCAGTAGGAATGGAACCTTATGAAACTTATCTATGACTAGGGCTGGAGTGTGGGGCCTTGGTGAGGTATGGGGGAGTCACCAGGGGACCCTTAGCAGTAACCAGGCCAAAGGATATGGAGGTTTGGATCAGGCAGCAGCTGTAACAAGAGGGTAGGGGGATGAACTTGAACTATACTTTGAGATAGAATCACAGGGGTTTGATTGGATTACGCGATGAGGTAGAGAAGAAATTCTGAGTTATAGGGTGGGGGTAGATGGCTGCAGAGGAGTGTGTTGTCTACGTTTTGTTACTATAACAACCACAGAAGTTTGTTTTAACTCATGATTTCAATTCAAGTTTTTGTTTGTTTGTTTTTTCAAGACAGGGTACTCTGTAGTTTTTGGGCCTGTCTAGACCTAGCACTTGTAGACCAGGCTAGCCTCGAACTCACAGACATCTGCCTGCCTCTGCCTCCCGAGTGCTGGGATTAAAGGCGTGTGCCACTGCTGCCCAGCTGATTCTGATTCAAGTTTAAGGACTGCACTGTGGGATTACTTTCTTGCTAGCAGAGTCACAAGGCTTTGTAGACTATCACAAGGTGGGAGACAGAGGTCTCTTTCCTCCCCTCTTCCTCCTCCTCTTCTTTATGCGTATGAATGTTTGCCTACATGTGTTCCTATGCATCATGTGTGCCTTGATATCCATGATGGTCAGAAGAAGGCATCAGATTTCCTGGAGTGTAGTTATAGATGATTGTGGATTGCCATGGGATGCTGGGAACCAAACCCAAGTCCTCTGCAAAAGCGTCTAGTGCTCTTAGCCACTGAGCCACCTCTCCAGCCCCTCTTTCTTTCCTTTCTACAGTCACTAGTATTCAATGGGGTGAAGGAGGGGGTCTACCCTGAGGGTCTTATCTCACCCTGATAATTTCCCAAACACTCAAAGTTTCTACCCTCAGTACCTCAATGCTGATTCCATTTCAACACATGAACTCTTTAGAGTCACACGCAAATTCTTTCCAAATCATCATGGGGGTCATGTCATGTAGCACGGTTGTTGAGGGTAGGATCTGGTCCAGGTAATGGAGATGGTGCAGTAGAGGATGGTGTAGAGTCCAGGGGAGGAAATCCTTCCTCATGGAAGTAGCTTTCCCTCAGCCACAGTCCAGATGACGGGCTTTGATGCCTTTCCATTTCTTTGCCCAGTGGTGTCTCTTTCAGCAAGTTTGCCTGGTTAAGGTGTGCTAAAGCAGGCCAGGCACAGGGCATGGCTAAGAGTGAGCTCCTGTTCCCACAAGCTTACACAGTAGGTTCTTTCATATACATGTCTCGGAGCCGGCCCCGGCTATGCCCAGACCTGTGTCCCACTGCTGAAGGGCTTTCTTCCTTAGTTACTCCAGCCTTTCAGATGGGACGATGGCAAAGCTTGGGGGTTAGGCTATGTTAAGAGGTGGGCTTTGCCTTTTGTAGTTCATTTTGGTGGGACAGTGTCTTGCTATATTTAGCCCAGCTGGGCCTCAAACTCAGGATGCCCCTGCTTAAGCCTCCTAAGTGACGGGGTTATAGGTTCCCATGTAGATGCACGTAAGTAGATGATCCTGGAGGTAGAATCCGCCCCCTCTGTGTGTGTGTGTGTGTGTGTGTGTGTGTGTGTGTGTGTGTGTAAGAGTGAGTGAGAGGTTGCATGCATGCATGTGTGTACTTGCAGATAGGGACCAAGAAACTTCCTCAGGCACCATCCACAGGGCAAGGCAAGTGTTTTACCAAATGAGTCATCACACCAACCCCTGGAGCCCTGAACTCTGAAAGTGACGTTTCCCCATCTTTCTAGACAGTGGGAGGGATGGGTTGGCCCATGAGGACTGGCTGATCCTTTGTCAGGCAGACTGCAGAAGCAGCAGCCACTCTACTAGCTCAGATGGTCCTTCGAGCTGCATTTTCTTGCGATTTTTGAGACTACATGGCAGCATCGTGTATTACTTATTGGGAAAGACCCTCCAGCCTTCAAATGAAACCAAGACACTTCAGTGGCTTAGAAACTCCCAAATCCTTATATAGCCCCAATATCTGAATATGAATCTTTCCAATTAGTTTCCCTCCAGCTGCATGCGCATGCGCGCGCGCGCGCGCGCACACACACACACACACACACACACACACTCGAGAGAGTTGTAACCTGATTTGTTCCCCCATAATTTTCTTTGTGGACCCAGTGTTCTATGGGCTGTATTCTCAGATAAAAACCCCACAGTCTCTCCCTGTACCCCTAAACAGGAACTCAGTTCAAGCTGAAAGGGACATGAAGAAGGGGAGGAAGCAATTGGTACTGTATGAAGGGCTCACTTTAATGTTAGTTGATATTTGGGTCAAGGGACTCAGAGTACTGGTGAAGGTGGGTGCTCTCTTTCTGCTTTCTAGCCATTGGTGTCTGGAGTTGCACTCAGAGGAGAAAATGCACAAAAATGTATGAGAGGTGGCACCATTACTGGGTTACTGAGTCTAGCTGTTCCTGAACTCAGAGATTCACAGAGTTTCGAAGGGGAAAAAAATGTCACAAACTTCCTGATCTGTGCTAAATATGGGATGGGGAATCTGTCATCTAAGAGGAACTTGTGTGAAATCAGAAAGAGGCAGGGCTCAGCTTTGGGGTCACAGCAAAAGAAGATCATAACACATATGGCCATTGTCTCGGCCATAAGACCCTGAGAAGTTTAGACAAGCGAGTCTGGGGTGGGGGGCACATAGCAATTTTGGTTTGTCAGCAGAGTAAAGAAATAGTAAATCCATTGCCTTTCTGATTCATTGCTTTCTTTTCTTTTTCTTAAGACAGAATTTCAACTAAGTAGACCTGGCTAGCCTATGAACCACCATGTAGACCAGGCTAGCTACAAAGTCTCAAAGATCCACTTGCCTCTGCTTCCTGAGTGCACTGGGAGTAAAAGGGGATGCTCTCATGCCTGGCATATTGTTTTCGCTTTGAGAAGCCTGAAATCCAAAGGGGCCAATTGATTTTCTGAGTGTAGGCCTGGGAGCCTGTGTCATCTTCTTCTGTCCGGTCAGAAACCATGGCTGCTCAGAGGGTCGGACTACTGCAATGAGCACCTGAATGACCATGTTGTTTGTGTAAAGCTGACTGCGTGGGAAATCCTGCAGCGCAGGACAGGGGATGCAAACTGTACACACCGACCTCTGCTTGTGAACGCTTTATAGTCTTATCAGGGCAAAGAGGTTGGAGGGGCCTGACAGTAAATCAGCTATATTACACTGGGGAGTCTACAGAGGTCTTAAGGTCTGGACAGGGTGGGGGTGCTCCTGAGTCTGGAGGTGTGAACGACCTCTTGCTGAGGGCTGGAACACAATGTTGCCTCTTAACTTCATGCTTTGAGTTTGCCTCTCACGCTGGGTTATCAGTCTCTTGTCTGCGCAGTAGCTTACAGCTCCATGAAGAGCTGGGACCCTGCTTCCGGCTCTTCTGTATCTCTCCAGAGTGCCCAGTATGAGCTGCGCCTGTAGCGCGCTTAGTATCCCTGAAGTGGGAAAGAATGAAACGACGCGTCTTTTAAGTGGAGGGTCCCTCCTTTTAGAGCCCTGAAGGGCGTAGAAAGGAGCCATGCTTTGTGACGTCATAGCAGAAGTGCGCGCTAGGTGGAGTCCACAGTCGCTTTGTACCACAGCCTCCCAGAAATGCCCATTAAATTACCAGGGCAGGAGACGTGTGTATGGTCTCCAGTTTAGGCTTCGGGAAGCACAAAAGCTTCCCCCATCTCTAGAGCTACTTTGCCATATATGTAACTTTGAAGTGGCCTGAGGAGGGGGCCGGGTGGGGACTCTGCCCCCTCCAGCGACCTTAGGTGGCAGTTAATTCCCATGGAGCCACTCTAAAAGGGGGACAGGCCCCATGGGGACCTTGCGTCCATTTGCTAATGACTGTAAAAGGCTGCCCCCAAACCCCCAAGCACCGGAGGAATGCTCTCACAGTGAAGGGAATGAGAAAGAACTTAGCCGGATGAGGACACGCGACCTCGAGGAGGGACCATTTGCAGTTTCTCTCTATACTGCACCAAGCACAGTGGGGCTGGGATTCAGGCCATTTAAGGACCTAGGGACTTCTGGGTAATAAAACTGAGCCCTAGAAGGGAAAGGATCATTCTGGATAAGGGCATAGGGTGCTTGAAGACATAAGAGAGAACGCATCAGGGGCTAAGCTGCCACGGTCACTAATGTGATGATGACTTGGTTAACCCCGGGAACACTTATGCCTTATATATGGTCTACATATCCTACATTATGGATTGCATATATACACATTGTAAATGTATTTTCCAAGTCAGACACTAGGACAGCAAGCGTCTGAGAGAATCCTTCACATCGTCTGGGCCTAAAGCATGTGCACGGGAACAAATAAGGGCTGTGTGTCATGCCCTAGCCCCTCAAATCTGTTGTACCCCAGTTAGGGCCCAGAGTGACCGCTAAGAAGTAAATGCACCCTCACCATCCCCATACCTGATGGCCACCATGGACCATGCAGAAAGCGTCTAATGCTCAGCATGACACACTGGACATACTTTTAGTCACCAGTGGCAAATGTGTCCAAAAGGTCGGCTGTAGAGATAAACGTGAAACATCTTTAAGAAGCATCCAGGGGCTGGGGAGAGGGCTCAGTGGCAAAGTGCTTGCCGTGCAAGCACAAGGGCCTGAGTTCAATCCCCACAACCCCTGTTGAAAATCAGGCACCACGGTAGTGAACACTTGTAACCCTAGAGCCAGGGAGACTGAGACAGGCAGATGTCCGGGGCTCACAGTTCAGCCAGCCTCACCTACTTTGTAAGTTCCAGGCCAGTGAGAGTCTCTGTCTCAAAAAACATGGTGGGCAGTTCTGAAGAATGACATCTGAGTTTGCCCTCCGGCTCCCACAGACACGTGTGTGTGTGCACGTGCGCACGCACACACACATCACACAGTCACACAAGGTAGTGTTTAACAACACAGCGGGGCTTCTGTCCAGTTCCTTTTGGACACGTTTCCCTTCTCGGTTTCATTTGCTCTGCAGATGGAGGGTTGAAAGCGGGCCAAGCATTGTACTCCAGGCAATTACACGGCACATTCAGAAAGTGTGTATTGTCTAACTGGTCTCATTCCTCTAACAAACACAAAACCCAACCAGAAGGAGCAGGCCATAGGCTGGCGTCTTCAGAGTGTAGGCTGCTGGGCGGCCTTATAAATGCCCATGTTCAAAGCGGAAGGCACGCTCTAGTCCCCTCGAATGACCCTGTGTGGGGTGTGTCGCTTCTCATGCATTTCCTGTGGGCAGGGAAAACACATAAGATCTCTCTTCAGTATTTATATCCTTTGCTGTCCCATGAGTCCTCCGAGGTTAGGATTTGCCCTCCTCTTTCTCCAGTCTTTAGCTCAATGGTAATGGGTAGCCCAGGAAATGTGCACTGAACAAGCAAGTGTTTCTGGCCATCTTTGGAATGATACACGATTGCTTTGGACACCTACACTACATTTTAACAAGCGTTGCAGGTGTTGCCACCGATGCTCTGCTGAGAGCAGAGGCTCTGGGAAAGCCAAAAGGGAGAGGAAAAGCCGGAAGTGGTGAGATGGGGATTATACACTCTGATGTGTCCCCAAGCAAGGGCTACTGCTGGATTATCCTGGTAGCTGTGGACATCTTCGGTGTTCTTCCACACATTAGAGCGTGGCGCAGGGGGTCCAGTGAAGGCTGCTGTGCAGTAGAGCAGAGGGCCGAGGGTCCAGTGATGGTGGAAGCGTGGCTTCCACTCCCCTCCCAGGAGACTTGGTTTCTCTGTTCTGTTCAGAGAAGAGAATGAGTCAAATGAGAAAGGGAAACAGGAAGTAGGGAACTATCTATGCTTTGCGGGGATTTCAGTGGTCATTCTGCTCAGGAGCAGTGGCCCTGCAGGGGAGTAGAAGCCCCTGGGACCACAGAAGGTTATCATCCGCCCCTGCCATTGTCTGCTGTCTGCTCCCCACGCCTGTGAGGTTTGGCATTACACCCTATCAACTTACTCGTGAAATAATACGGGAAAAATACGTCCTAGGCGTTCAGGGCCCTACATATCAATATAAAGTATCCTTATAACTGTTACTAAATCTTGCCAGAGTGAAATATTTCCTTTAGGATGAAATTGTTTGGCACACGGGGAAAATAATCCATGCTGTCAGCCCTGCGAATAGCTAACAAACATTTAGTGGTCCACCGTGGGTGGGGGGAGGGTGGAGACAGTGGTGGTTGGGGGTCTCTCTCGCTATATACATATTCCACATGCCTTCCCTCACGAGGCACATGGAAAATGCAATGAATGAAATCATTCTTGCGATCACCTGGTTTAAATCATGCCTTGCCCAGTGAAATGGGAGGGTTGCCTATTTTAAGGTCTTTGAGAAATCAGGCAGAAATCAAGCTGTTCGTTTTTGATGGGGTACTAAAAGGACTTCTCCCAGCCGTGGGTTCCTTTTTCACAATACTACAGATGGAAGGAGATGATGGCAGAGATTCTTTCTCACCTCTGGGTTCGGGTCGCTACAGTTAGCTGTACTGCCCATTGCTGGAATGATGGGGAAAGTGGTCTGACCTACTGGAAAGTGAGTGTTCTCAGACCCTTGGGAGAACAGGGCCTGCTGAACAGGGAGCAGCCCAGGGAGGAGCCTCCCCGAGGGTCCAGCCCTTACTCTGCTGCCTTTGGTTCTTATGTCAGCAAAATGCACAGTTTTGATGGCTGTTGTGAGCCTAAACAAGGGGTTTGAATCGCGTTCTTCTAAAATATTTAACTGTAAGTCACGGCTCGTTCTGGCTCGACTGTCAGCATCAGGGAGCATAGGGGTCCCCGGATAGACTTCCCCTGAGATCTTGGTCAGTTCTAATATTTCTCCCATTTAACATTTTGATTCTTTGCTATCATTGTGTGTATATGATGTGTCTGTGTGAGCGCAAGTCCTTGTGCTCCACAACCCGCGTGGAGAGAGGTCAGGGATTCTGGAATCAGTTTTCTCTTTCCCTCTGGGTTCCAAGGTCATCAGAGTGGCATGGCAAAAGCCTCTATCCATGGAACCATCTCTCTGGCCACTTTTTTCCCTCCATATTTTGAGGCAGGTTTTCATCTCGCTCAGACTCATCTTTAACTTGTTATGCAGCTGAGGCTGGTTTTGAATTCGCGATCTTCCTTCCTCTACCTCCCAAGAGCTCGAGGTATAAAAGCATGTCATTGCATCTGGTTTTTATCATTCTGTTCTCCCATGGTGTTATTTTTGAGTACTTTTGGGACATACTCTACTAGCAAGCTTCGAATCTTCTAGTTGTCATTTACATCACATGCATATTTTAACACGCGTGAGCAATAGTACAGGTAGATTTGCCTAGGTATAAACACATGCAATTATAAATAGATCAATATACCATTTGTTTATTACATATGTATCACATGTAGCAAGCATCTCATGTACTCATTACATACAATGTAATTATAAGTAGCTAATAGTTTTGTCATCATCCATTCTGATCTATTTAGCCCCACAGAAGTTCTTTCTGGTGGCCTTGGAGATGATTAGTTATTACCATGAGGATCTTGCCCATCGAAGCAGGTGGCTTTGACTTCAGCAGTGGGACACTGTTGCAAACCTTCTTCCTGTTGAGTCAGGTCTGTGTGGCGGTGAACACAGACCATCTAAAGTTAGAGGGTGAGCTCAGTCTCAGAGGCCCACTCACCTGGTTCCCTCTCCCTGCCTCACCGCTAAAGGGTTGCAGAGTCAAGTGGCCAGTCCGTGGGGCCATTGGAAGTGAGACATTTCACAGCGTAAGGAGACTACCTGCTCTGAGGTTTCTAGGCTGCTGTAGAACCTCCCTCCCCGAGCCACATGGAAGTAGGCTGCCTGCGTGTAGCTAGAGTCTTATGCACAACATAACCCATCATGCTGCCTTAGAGTCCTTGGCTTGCTAGGTGTTTTCATTAAATGATTAGCAAACAGTCTATCTAAATGATCTGGACCAGCTCATGAGAATGAGTCCAGGCTAGCCACCCAGGAGAGTGTGTCCTGAGGCAGGTTCACCCCACCACTTAGACACATATGACCAAAATGCCATGTCACAAAACTCCACGCTACAATGTCACTTGATAGTATCTTCACATTAAACTTGAACCACACCAAGAAGACAGGTGCTACACAGATATTTCTGAATTTTACAATAATGCTCTCAACCTGAACAAACCCCAGTGATGTCAAAGAAAGGCAATAGAGAAACCAAAAGGGGAGCAAAAAGGAGAGGGGATTTGAGCTTTGTTGGTTAGACTATGGAATATTATCTTTGCCTCTGATTTTTGTTAAGTTTTGCATTTTTGTCTTAAACTTAGTGAGGTCACCCTGCAGACAGATGAATGGTGCCTGTGCTTTTAAGGAATGGCAAGGGAAACAGGCTGAAAGGTGAGGGCTCCCTTTCCTGGGAGTCCTTGTAGGGGTGGAGTGCGGGGGGGGGGGCAGCAGGGGAGGGATGTTCCTGAGAGACTCCACAGTGAGAGGACAATTCTCAGCAGCTTCTAAACAGCTGATCATGTGGAGGTTTCCATGGCATGATAAAGGGAGGGAGAGGTGGCAATCCTTTGAGGACTCCCTGTCCTTCCAACACCAACCATATTTTACAAGCAAGGAAACAAAGGCTTGGAAATCTATAGTGATGTGTCTTCTACTGTGTGGATAACAAGGAATAGCCAAGACTAGACGCTTGGTCTTCAGGTGTTAGCTTGCCACCTATCCTCACTGATCCCTAACTGAAGAGAGTGTATGAGTTTGTTTTATGGTTGGGAAGATGGTCCCTCCCATCTTTCTGCAAGCACAGGGATTATGTTTTTCTATTAGTCACAAATCACATTTTATCATTGTCCCCATCAATGACCCGACAGCTCAAAGTCGCCAGTTGTTCAAGATGTATTATTTCTCATATTTAAATTTAGTACTTATGAGATTGGGTACTTATCATCTATTTTGCCGTCAATGAAAGATGAATTTTAACAACTGTATAAGGAGAGGAAAAAAACAAGGAAGAAAAAGAGGAAACTAGGCTTTTATTTTTTTCAAAGTAAAAGAGAGAGAGAAAAAAAAAACTAACCCAAGCACAAAGGAGCAGTCTTACCAAGAGTGGGAGGAGACAGGCAGTAGGAAATAATACCTCAAGATGCATTGAAACATTTTAGGGAATTAGGGAATTCTGATCTCTTGGAAAAAAAAAAGGAAAATTAATATTAAAGACAAGCTGTGAGTTTCCATCTGGCCTTGCCGCTTTCGACTAACGCTTCCATGACGGAATTCATCTGTCCATCAACTGTCAAAAATTCTCCTGTCAGTAAATCCCACGATACCCCAGCAAGCCCACCCCGCTCAAAAATATTCCTTGCCACAAACCATTCCGAATTCTGAATTCTTTCTCTCAGATCTCTGCACTGTAAGGCATAAAAGTTGTGACTTCCCCACCTCATCTCTGTTTCTTTTCCTCGTCTCTTTTCTCTTCCCCATCCTCTAGCACTGGGGTGTAAGAGACGTTTGAGCGGGAATTTGGGGGATCCCTCGGTTGTTTGGAGATTACATTCCCACCCAGATCTTTCTAAGCCCTTCGGCTGGCGTCTGACAACAGACAGCCCACATCTGTTTTGAAACATGGAGCACTTACGAAGTAGTGTGAACTCCCTACTGTTTAATGTAACTACGTGACTATTTAATGTACACAGTGGTAGAGGCACTCCGAATGCCAAATTGTTGTGACATGCCTGAAGGACATATATAAACACAATATACTGTGGTTTCTTGTGACAAAGAACATTGATGCCACCAATAGGAGGATCTGACTGCTCACCATTGGAGGCAAACGAGGAGGAAAAATGGCTCTAAGGCTTCCCCTCAACCCAACACCCGAGTCCATCATGATGTTCACGCAGGATGGATGCTGACGTGACCCCGCCTCCAAAATAGGATCTCTTGCCTGTCAACATTTCAGTTGCTTAGATCCCAGATTTTTGCCATGAGTTATTCTTTAAGTTATCCTGAATCTGTGGAGAAAGGGTTATGAGAGGAAGCACAGCTGAGGCGAGTCACTAAAGACTTGATGTTTTGTAGAGACTTGCTTCACTTTTGTGGCCGCGAATGGAGATTTTTCAGAGGGCAGAAGCCTAAGGTAACATTTTGGTGCCGCTTGCGGCTGACTTGGGGGACGTTAGCTTTTGATTCATCATTATCGACAGAAACATCTACAGCCCTTGCCTGTGTGAATACTCAAAGAAAAGGAAAGATTTTTAAAGCTTTGAAAAAGATTTCATCTTTTAATACATTTCTCCCAAAGGTGAACTCTTAGACCTTCTGACATCTCATTAATCAATTGACCAGAACCTGTTACTTTGCGTTCCATCACTGCAATTCTCATTAACCTTTGCTAGTTAAATACTTAGCCCCCCAAAAACCGTAGCCCCTTTTCTCTAATGCAAAAATTTCAGTGAAACCTTTTTCTTGCTATCCGCCTTTAATTAGGCAGTAAGCGGGCAGGGACAGGCACTCTGTGGTGCCTCCTGCTTGCGAAGGGCTTTTGAAACAGTAGAATGAAATCTTGAGGTACAAAACCCATAGAAGTGTGTACTGTACAAAAGTGTATGCTCCCTCGGAGATAGATCGGGCTATCCGCATACATACATTTAACATGCTCTTAAAATGCTAAGCTGCTATTTCTCAGAAAAAAAATCACTATTTCCACCATGAACACAATGCAACATTCCCCCAAAGGACAGCAAGGACTTCCCCCCCACCCCCAGAACCAGCAAAGCTGAGGAAGAGAAAGCCGTGGTTAAAGAGAAAGCCTAAACTGCTGTTGTTACAGATGTTGGTGAAGGCCAACTTTCAACTCCATTCATTGTTTCTAGACGTGGGAAGGGCCTGTCGTGAGGGTCACTTGCTCCAGGCCCTGGCTATGTGATTTGGGGTTCCTCTAGAGTTTTAGATTTCTGCGTCCCGTGGTTTGAAGAATTTTCTCTAATAATGTAGCAGTCACTAAGGGAATAAATCTGAGAGGACCTTTGGGGGGAGGAAGTGGCAAATGTTCCCTCTCTGCCTTATAAGTTCAGGCCGCGTCCTGTCCAAGTGCTAAGGACTTGCCTTATACAGCTTATTTTAAAATGACAGCTTGAAGCACCCAAGGCCAAAAAAAAAAAAAAAAAAAAAAGCCCTCAGCCTTAGGACCCTGAGAAGGCAGGGAGCCACTTTTGCTAATCTGGCGGAAGTGGAGAGCTTGGGTCTGAGGTTTTGTAGAAGTCGATTGCCTTTTGAAACATACAGTGAGTTAGCTGGCCCGGCTGGCTGGCTGGCTGGTGCATGGTTTCACAGCATAGTCCCCGGCTTCCATCAGTCCCTCAGCAGTGGCGGTCCCCTTGTGTGTGCCGCCTCACACTGCTCCTAGCGTGGAGAAGTTTCTGGTTACAGGGTCGCCGCGGCCGTCTAGCATTACCAGCCTCTGCAGCCTCCGCGCAGGACTAGAACAGGCTTTTCGTATTAATTTCCTTTCTCCCTGCTGTTTGCAAGTTTGGAAGGGAACGCGCAAAGGGTTCGCCACACAAACAGGGTTAGTTCCTCTTTAAGGAATATTTAAATTGCATTTCCTACTGTCAGTTAAGTCTCATCAATCATGTTTTTAATTAAAAAGAAGGACATCTACATCCCACTTTCCACTCAAAGTGCATAATGAAATTGTAGATTGGGGCTGGGCTGGGGAATCTCAGCCGGGCTCCGCGCGGGCGCATTCAGTGGGGAAGCAGGGAGGTCAGAAACACTGGCGCATATGCAAGTGGCAAACAAATAACACTCCTGATAGGGCCGGGTGACATGTGTCAACCCTTGTCATCGAGAAACAAGAAAGGCAATGTGCCCAGACAAAGGGTAGGGTGGAATCTCTACACACTGGCAGAACCTGACCCACGCGCGAGGGCTTTGTGTAGCAGACGCTGGCTTTCATTGTTCTGTGGCTGCCTCCCCAGTACCCCTGACAACAGCCATCGCCGCTGGCATTCCACCCTGACATCTGTTCAGCTTTATTGATGCGGCCCTGGAGGAATTCCCAGTGTAAACAGGGAATTCTCTAAGGGAACCCCGTGTTGTAAAAGGATGAGCTGCATAACGCACAGATTTAACCACTATTTAAAGGTGTGACACTTGATTGAAAGTGACTTGATTTTTTTCCCCCTTTCCAATCCCACCTCCCTCTCCACCCTTAACTGTATTTGGCACAAACTGGCTGCGGCAACACCCCACCTCCCTCTCCTCCTTGCTTTGTTTTCCTGATGTTTAACTGTTAGGAGGAATGAAGGATGGGGAGGGGGCTGCTGGATACCGCCGTCCAAAACAGCCATTAAAAAAAAAAATTCTGGGTTACAGTCAATTGCATCTAGTTGTTGCGCTGGGATCCTGCCGGCTGCCCACCCACACTCCTGGCAAGAAGCAGCTTGAAAGTCACTTGGTCCTGTGGTGGAGGCCAATGGGGTGGGCTTTGTCCTGCTAGGCAGAAGGGTGGCAGTTTACAGCCTCAGAGTGAAAGCTGGCTGGGCAAACTGGCGGTGCTAGTGCTTCAGGGACTTAACTATGGAGTTTTATGTTTTTGGCAATGGTGCCATAGGATATTAATAAGAATATATATATATATATATATATATATATATATATATATATATATGCACATATATGGCAGACCTGATGGGACATGCAAGGCATCTGCCATTGCTCCAACAAATGCACATGTGTTCTAAGACCGGTTTTGAAATGTCACAGCTTAGATCAACTTCTTGGCAGACATTCAAGTACAGTACAGGGGGTGTCGTGCAGGCTCTGGCCACGGCTGTTCTGTTGCTTCAGTGAAATGTGTAGAGCGCCATAAACAGGGCCCTGTGCAGCATGACTGTGTGGAGTCGGCAGGGAACTTGACTTGTTGAGCTCTGTGGACGGAGTGTGCTCTGCCAGGCTGTGGGCTGTGGTTCCAGCCTCTGCTGATAGATGGCAAAGTTGAAAAACCGCAGTGACTTTTTCTCGGGCTGAGTCAGAATAAACGAGGGTCTGCGTTATCATAGTCAAGGCAAAAGAAAATGGCAAAACTCTTGGAGTAGGAAGTCCAAAGCCACAAAAGGAAAGTCTCTCCAGGGGAAGGGAGTGCTTTTCAAAGAACAGATATCTAAAAAAAGGTTGGTGTGTGTGTGTGTGTGTGTGTGTGTGTGTGTGTGTGTGCGCGCGCGCGGGGGGGGGGGCAGGGATGGTAGGTGTTATAAGTAGGTGGTGTGTATGTGTCGGGGGGAGGGAGAGGATGGTTTTGTGTGTGTATGTGTGTAAGTGGGTGCTCTGTGTGAGCGTGTGTGTGTATGCAGGCTGGTTTTCACCTGTGTATTAAGATTGCGTTAAGCTACCAGGTTTTCTCCCGGACAGTCTCCTTGGCAGTGTGACTTTAAGTGGGGATCTCCGGCAGGCTGTTGTTCATCTCACCACAGATTAAATATCCCACTTACAGCAACAGAAACACTGGGTAGACTTTGTTTCTAAAAGTAGCTTACGTATACTTTCTGGTTGAAAACAATGCATACTCATGTCACACGGTTTAGAAAATGTGAATGGACAGTATAAAATGAGATACAAAGCAGCCAGTAAGTAAACCACCGCCTGGAAATCGCTGTAAGACCTCAGTGACTCTTGCTGTTCTTCTTTTATAAAGAGTGGTTATGGTGTGTTTACTCTTTTCTAATCTGTTTATTTCTTAGCAGACCTGCTTTTCAATGCTATTGGATATCCTCTTATGACATCACCGAGGGACTATCTAGTTTAGGATCCAGTACTTTAGGGTACCATTTTGTCCAGAGATCACTCATTGAGGCGAAAGCTTCAGGTCTCTTTCAAGAGAAATCCTGGAGACAGAATTCCTGCGTCGGTGGGCTCTCGGGGCTTCTTTCATCCATATTGTCCTAGAGTTAGAAAGATGGTCCCAACTCAGACTCCCTCTGTGGTAGATGGGAGGGCTCTGGGATGGAAGCCTGCTGGGTGCGTTCGGGGATTTCCTTCTAACGTGGCAGACTGCACGGGGGAAGTCAGAGCCCCTTCTCTATAGATACACGGCATGCTTCTAATTAATATGTCCCCTCCTGGTCCCTTCCCATCTGTATTTTTCTGCCGTGGTGATGGGAAGCAGTGAGTAAGAACAGCTCCGTGCTGATAAAAGACATGATTCTAACGACATCCTACGTTCCTCCCTGTCAATTTAAAATGAAAAATAAGTTAACATTGACATTTTTGCCAGTCACAGCTTTAGCCCAAACGGAAAATAAGATCCAGACCCAGTTCTAAAAAGGATGTGGTGGCCCTCCAACATGCAGAGCAGGAACTGTAGGAAGATGGAGAGTAACATAGCTGTCTGGGGTTTAAGTGGGGGACCTTTCCATCCGCGCATGACTGTTGATGACGGCCCCTTTAAGAAGTCGGCCTTCCCTGACTCAGAATCTATCTTTGGGGATTCAAAATAATTTTGCAACAGTGGATACAGGCCTTCTTTATGTGCTATTGGTCTGGGAACAGCAACAGATTAAAAAAAATATTACCGGGTCAAATAACAGCTGTTATTATTAAGTTCAGCTTTTATTATCAATTTGCCAGTAGATTCCGGCAGTAAAAAAAAAAAAGTCCGCATCTGAGCTTTCACTAATCAGTACCCTCATTCTGCTAATATTCTAACGACTGTCAATTTACCTCAGTGCTGCCATTTGCAGAATTTTCCAATTAGCAGCAAACCTGTTCCACCTTCTCCTGCAATTACGGGGGACTCGGTTCAGATCAGCTGTGGCCAGACAGCACAGGAGGCAGTTGCCAAAATCGTCGCGATGTTGTTTTTAACCTCTGCGTGTGCTGGCACAATTTTAACGTCTCTGTTTATAGGCAAGAGGCTCCGGCAGTCGCGGCATGTGTCAAAATAGTAAAATTATTTCTAATAAACATACAAGGAGAATGAAAACACAAATATGGGCAGATTTGGATTTTGGATTCGTTTAATGTCTGCTCCAGATTCCAGATTTTGTAGTGTTCTCCCTCCCGCTCTGCTCCCCCAACTCCACTCACCTCCCCCCACTGCCCCCCCCCCCCCCCCCCCCCCCCCGGTCTTCCAACCCCTTTTAAGAATGGAGTCTTGGAAAGGGACAATTAAGAGTGGCTGAACTGCATTTGGCTCTACCTGTTTCTTTTACTACTGAAGCAAAAGCTATCACAGAATCTTAAAATTGGAGATTGAAGAACATTTAGTGATCATGTAAGATAATTCTCCTTCCTTCTCTCCTTCCCTTTTTCCTTTCCTCCCTCCCTCCCTCCCTCCCTCCCTCCCCCCCCCCCCCTTTTTAGTAAATGGGGGAAGCCAGGCCTAGAATAAAGAAGAAATTTACCCAATGACACACAGCTAGCTCTAGGCAGAGCTGGGATTAGAACCTATCATTTGCCTCCAATCTGGGCTTGGTTCCACTAACAGCAAGCATCTCCCCCTTTCTCTTGGTGGCTTCGAAATATGGCAGAAGGCAGTCAGGGCAGCCGTCCTTCAGATCCTGCCTTTTTGCAGAATGCCTTCCTTCCCAGCCAGATGAAAGCCAATCAAACACTCTGAAAGCTGCCTCAACCACTGACACTGCCGTAATCACAACAGCGCAATAACTATTATTGCTACATGAAAAAAATATATTTAATAATAAGCTCATTGATTTTCAACAGCATCTCTGTGTTGCCTAATTGATGGGAAGTTGTATGTTTGTGTAGCCGATGGGGGTTATGAATTAAATATGGCCGTCTTTCCTTGAGGGATACACGCCATTCCAAGAAAGACAGGAGATCTACATTTCCCCCAAGCAAAATGGTCCCCTTGTAACAGAAGCAGGGAAGGCTGAAATGCAAACAAAAATAAAAGCCATCCATCACTGCTTATTAAGTGCTGATACTTGAAGGTAAAAGGGATATTGAACTGTTTTTAAATTGGAAAGAATGTAGCGGACAAAATATTGACGGTCATATTACGTGGGTGACAAATTTTGTCCTTTTGTTCACATTCATCAAAGGAGTCATTTGGAGTGAATGATCCTCTCTATATCTAGAAACCAATTTTTCTTCCTTTTTTTATTTTTTTAAGCATACATGTATATTAAGGAAGGGGGGGCAGAGGAGATGGGACGTTCTGTTTCAAGTTGTCCAGCTTTTGCTGTATGAGTCAAAGCTTCCAGAAGCTCTCTCCACTGGGCTGCACGATGACCTCTGAGGTGCTGATGTGAAGTTTACTATAGGCTTAGAAATTGAGGCCGACTGAGTCTGTTCCCACAATTTAAAGGAAAAGGGGTGGGTCAGGTTGGATTTCATTTTTAGCTGTGGTTTTCAAGTGGAAGTTCTGAAGCATTTGTTTACTTTTCCAAATTTATGGTATGCCCCTCCACTCCGCTGGCCGCGGCTCAATGAAAACATCCAAGTTTCTATGGCAAAATGGGCCAAGTCAAGGAAACGAAAATTGAAAATGTCGGCTCACAATGGGGGGAATTTCAATAAAAATTTAGTTTGAAGTTTCCTTTGCTTTCAACTCTATTCAGCTTCAAGTCCTTTCTTGTTTTTATGAGGTCGTGTTAACTCAGATGCGCTTCTTCAAAAGCTTACTGGGCAATCCACTGGATGGTTCCATTCCCGTCTTTCCCCTTGCCTATTTTTTGACCAAGTCTCATGTAACCCTGACGGACTTCAAACTTTATACGTCTCTGATGATGAACCTTGAACTTCTGATCCTCCTGGCTTTATTTGGGGTTAGTGACCTGTATCGCCACGCCCAGTTTACGTGGTGCTGGCCCTCAGATCCAGGCTTCACGCACGGTGGGTAAGGACATCTCTGAGGACCCCCAACCTAGCCCCGTGAGAGTATCTTCACCGCTCCATCTTCAGCCCTAGCTCCAGCCCTCCCTTGTCTTTGAGATGGCGTCTCAAGTGTCTCACACAGCTCTCCAGTTGCTCTGCCACTGAGGCTAGCCTTGAGTTCCTGACTCTCCTGTCTTTTCCTCTGGAGATGCACCGCCGTGCTAGGCAGTCTGCTGTCCTCAATCAAGGAGTGAGACTGAGGAGTACAAGCCCCACTGTTGCCAGACTCAGATATAGTCCCCAAGCAGGGATGGTGAGGTGGTGGCGGCGACCCTTGCCATGTCTTCACTTAGAGATTTGAGGTCTGGGGTCTTCTGTCTGTCTTCAGAGGTTCCGTTAACCAAAATGGCTTTTAGTTCTTTCTACTAATATTGTTACTCAACCAGAGTGAAGTTCATCGAGCAGCAGATGAAGTTTATTTGGGTTGGGGACATAGCTTGGGCAGAGAGTACTCAGCTGGTGTCACCCAGAACCGCACCAAACAACAACAGGAGGTTTCCTTGTAAGCAAATTATAATCTTAAAAAAAAAAAATCCGACATAGGAAGCAGGGTTTTTTTGTTTTGTTTTGTTTTGTTTTTCGAGACAGGTTTCGCTGTAGCTTTGGTGCCTGTCCCGGAACTAGCTCTTGTAGACCAGGCTGGCCTCAAACTCCCAGAGATCCACCTGCCTCTGTCTCGCGAGTACTGGGATTAAAGGCGTGCACCACCACCGCCCGGCAGGAAGCAGGGTTTTGTTTGTTTTTATTTTGTTTTTTAGCCGTCACTTGAGTCACACAGCTACTCCTTTCTCAACTAAATGATGCAACTTTGGAGGACCCCGACCACACGTAATAAAAGGGTTCTAATGAGTCCTTGCAAGTCCCTGAGACTTGGTCACATGTCCATACGTCTGGCTCGAGATGCACCTTTCCCATACACTGATGTACGTGATCCTCACAGGCAGGCATTAGTGAACACTCCTGGACTTTCAGCGACTTCCCAAGGACTACACAGCCACGAAATTTTGAGCCCCAACTTGTGTCTCCCAGAGCTATTGATCGTACATGGCTTGAGGTAAGACAAGTCACTGGCAGGCCAAGTTTCAAACACATAGTGCTGTCCGCAATCCCAGATGAGACGGGGAGACAGCATCTGAATGAATCCGAAAGGCCAGGCATCCGGGCCTCAGCAGATAAAAGAGAATTCGAGCAATTTCAGTTTCTCTGTGCATCTTTCAAAGAACATTAAAAATGTAAAGAGAGATTCTGTCTCTTTATTTCCATGTCAGTCAGCTTGCAACCACCTGTAACTCCAGCTTCAGGAGATCTAATGCCCTCTTCTGTCCTCCAAGGACATGCACACACACACACACACACACACACACACACACACTAAAAACGAAAAACAAAATCAGTACCCAATGGGAAGGGACAGAAGTCCAAAGTGAGTGTTAAAATAGAGACACTCCCTGCACTAAAACACTGTAAGTTCTCAACAGAAAGCCTCCCCAAGTGCCTGCTCGTCGTCATAAGCCTTGGACTCAGTGTGTTCTGGAACACAGGAACACTTCCTGGTCTGTGTGCATGTGGCTATGCCTCACAGTCTTCCAGGCAGAGGACACAACCTTCTTTTTTTCCACCCTCCATCTCCTCAAGAGACATGTCAGCTAGGAGTCGTTGAGATCACCTGTGTTCTTCTGTTATCCCTGACAGCTGACCCCACCAACGTCTTTAGTTACAAAGACCAGACCTCTGTAAGGATCTCCTCTTTCTGCAGCTGCAGATCCAGCGTGGCCATCTTGGAGGCCCAACAACCAAAGAAACAGAGAGAAAGTTCCAGAAACCCACCCTAGCTGGGTTTCACCCTGAAGGCAAACATTTAGTTCTATTGGATCCTAAATAATTTTGTTTCTCTGCTAATCAAGGGAAACTTATTTCTGGCATTTTCTCAAGGCTTGCTAAGTGGGCAAGAGGAGCCGAGCCATGGTCTTGAAGTGGAGGATACAGGCAATCATATGTCCATTTTCATCCAATGTGGAAATACGTTCTTGGATTTTCTCCATCAATGGAGGCCAGGTTTCATTCTGGATAAGGCTTTTTTATGTATCCTACCTAGAAAAGCAGGGGATTTCTCAGAGAAATAAGTAAAGAAACAAACCAACCAACAATGCGTCTTGATATACTGAGTGAGCCATCATGCAAACTCTGTCCAGGACTAGGGGTCCAAACAACTGTATTTCAACATAAAACCCAAGACTCAAGTGTCATAAAGCCAGTGGCAGGAATCACAGAAACATTCCTCTAGCTCCTCCCTGACCTTCCAGTTGGAAAGCCCAGGAAGTTGAATGGGCCCAGCATCTCATGTTGTTGCTCACCAGGGCAGAAAGATGCCCACTGTTTGTATAGTCAGGTTCTTTTGTGCCTTCATGTTTCCAAGGTGATAATGATTATCCCTACAGTAGAGATTTACAGATAGTCCCTTTATAGTCCTATGCCTCTGAAGAAACAGGACCAATGAGAAATTCCATGTATTGATGTGATAAAAATAATTGGCTTATTGTGGGGTAGGCTGGGTATGAGATGGGCAGGAGAAAACCTGTGGACCAAGCCAACAGGCTATCGACTCAGGCAGAAGTCAGTGCCACAGTCCTGAGGCAGAACTTCTCTAGACAAGCCACGTGTTAGCACTTAAGGCCTTCAACTGACAGATAAAACTCACCCACTTTAGTGATGGTGGTGATTTCTAACCCTAAACTCAGGTGGCTACTTATTAGTTAGCCCTAGCCACACTTACAACACAATGTTCAGAGCTCCGACACTTAACCTGTGCTGACCTGAGTAGTTGTATGTAATTGTATAGCTAAGTAGACACGCCAGACTGAATGTCACCTGATATGTCTTCTGGTTTCTGAACTCAAGACATAACGTTCTTAAACATAAACATGCATAATTTCATAACGTAAATACATGCATATATTCATAAACATATAGTTTTTTTGTGGCCCCCCAAAGCACGCATAGACTTCCTCTTTCTTCCCCAGGAAATGGCCAGGCCTGTTGGAGATCTTGTACTTAGGTCTACCAGGTGGTCTGGTGAGTTTGGGTTGCTCCAAAGGTGAGGGACAGATCTTGTATCCTTCTTACCCCAAATTCCATGACTTTTAAAACTGAACAGAAATAAAATTTCCAAGGAAATCGCTGAGGTATGTGAAGAGAGTTCAGGACTTTTGGACCTGGATGCCAGCTTTTGTGGGTGAATTTTGAAAAAGTGGGATACGTGGAAGGAACAGTGGAGTAGCAGAAATGGGACAGATGCAGACTTCCTGACCAAGGAAATCTCTTCACCAAGTGTGTGTGTGTGTGCCTGTACAGTGTGCATATGTACACATATAGACACACAGAAGCACACTCATATATATACACAGGTACATACACACAAATGCATGCACACACACAGACACATGCACATACGTGCATATACATACACATTCATATACAAACAGATGCAAATACACACGCATACACATGGACACTCATGCATGTGCACTCATGTATGGACTCATGTCAAAAGGCAACTGAAGAAATGTGTTCAGGAACTGAGGGGTGGCATAACGGGGTGGGGTGACTTGAGAATGACAACATGGCTAACAGATGGGGAGGCCCCCTTGGTGTTCCCCTCAAAGTTCCTAGTGCTGCACATCCAGGATTTTTCTTGGGGCGGGGTGTCTTTCTTAAACTAAGGGTCTAAGAGAAATTCTGCAATCTACAGGTCTGTTTAGGTGTAAAATTTGTCCCAAGAGTAACTTTTCCAAATGATGAGAGTTAAGAGACAGGGAGAGAGATGTCAGAATTTCCCACACAAGGACCTCTTCTCAGGGGTCTTGGTGGAAATACGACCCGCGCTTTGAGATATAGGACCCCATCCAATAATCAGAACACTAGGAACACAACCAGGGCTGCAATGCTGTGGCAGAGGCAGGAGAACAGAGCTGCCTGAAAACACTGTAGAGAGCGGCCCCCCAAGGCCCAAACAGGTGTTTCCAAACATTCTAAAAGGGGCCTGGGAAATCCAGAGCTCTCTATTGCAGAACAGGTCCCTTGTTTGGCATGTGTCTGGTGTGTTTGGGAGTCCCTACGGGCGCAATTGTACTTAATGCCGGTTGCTTAAGCGTCACCTCGCGGCTCTGATATTCAGCGTGTGTACGAGAGGCACGCCACAGCTAGACCTGTAACATCTTGGGCCAAGTCGTATGCTGCAAGCGTCAGAATCCAGGCTCAGACGTCTGGTTCTGGAACCAGAGGATTTGAGGATTAGTTATGCTCAGGAAAGCTGTTTGGCCCTGTTCTCTTTGTGAACAAAGCTATCTGCGTTGCTTCATTTAATCTAGCATATATCTGGCAATTATTGACGTTAAATTGATTTAGTGTGTTGAGCAATGTTTCAGACTCCAAACACGGAGCCCCCATTTATTTTACAGCTGAATACTGAACACGGATTCATGCCTGATGTAATCAGCTTTGTGTTAACCCCTAAAGTGTAAGCATTGATCCCTCCTCAACTTGCAACTTAATTACTCGCCACTGTGTTCCCCTCCTGTGTAATTTATCCCTGGGAAATAAACAGAGCCCTTTAGGCGGAGGGTCACCCGTCGAAGCTCTAGGGAGAGGACTGCTTCGAGTAGGAAGACAGTTCTCGAACTGTGTCGTGGTTATTTACTGCGGCGCTGAAATCGTGCTAGGAACATTAGCAGCACCTGCTATATCGCCAGAAAGTTCTGAAAGGTGTTTTAAGGCTCCCCCAAAGCTCTCAGGTAATTCTCCTAGCATCCCTCAGAGGCGTTATCCAATTTTACCAGGATGACAAGGGAGGGAACGTGCGTGAGGGGCGAGAGCGGGTTAGTGAGGAAGAGAAAAGTGAGAATATGGTTGGGAATACAGGCAGTAATTGGACACCATCCCCTTTCTCTTAATTTTATCCTGTAGCCTGCACCATAGCCTTCATTACATTGTTGCTATGAACAGAGGCATGGGAGGTTAATTTTGCAAGCCTTGCAGCTGACATGTGTAGGAACTTCTCTTTTCAGGGACTCGCCTCCATAGGAAAAATATAGATGCTGGGCTCAGGCTAAGACAGTGGCGTTAAGAGCAAAATCAATGCGTTACCTATCCCGGTGTCAAAGGGATATAGGGCTGAGGAGACGGCCCAGTCATGCAAGTACTTGTCACACAAACACGAGGACCTGAGTTTGGATTCCAGTATTCATTTAGAAAGTTGACCTGTAATCCCAGAACTGGGGAGGCGGAGACAGGAGGGTTATTGATGCTCACTAGTCAGCCAGTCTAGTCAGCTCCAGTTTCAGTGAGACCTTGTCTCAAAACATAAGATGAGAACACGCAAGATAGGCTTGCACGTATGTGAATGCGCGCGCGCGCGCGCGCGCACACACACACACACACACACGCGCACACACGCATTGCCCATAACAGATGCATATACACTCCAACGTGTACACACACAAATTATCAAAGCCTAACCTAGATTTGTTTTCTGAAATGGCTTAGTCTATTACAGACTTGGCCAGGCAAAAAAGTTAGTCTATACTCCTAATAGAATTATAAACATAATGACGAGAATACGTTGTGAAAGATAGCGACCCAGGTCTCACTAGGTTACTCTCGGGAATTATTATGATTATTGTCGAGACAGGGTCTTGCTATACATCCAAGCCTGGCTTTGAGTTTATCCTCCTCCCACCTTGGCCTCCTGAGAGCTAGGATTCCATCAAGTTGGTCTTTTCAGTTCAAACTTGATTTTAAAATGATCCCGGTCTCCTTACACCTGGCTGATACAAAAGGCTTTTGAAATCAGCTTAGCATCTCTATACACCGAAGTAGTGTGTAATGTTACCCGGGGCGGTGACATTTCTAAAGAACTGGAGACTTGGGATAGTTGTTCGTTTAGTGTGACTCCCTTCATATGTTGTGTGTGATGTATGCAATGGGCGAGTGACTGCAAGAGCCCGTGCACCCGTGGATCCACCCAGAGGAGGATGTAGGGTTTTTTCCCTCTCTTGATTTCTGCCTTGTTCCCTTGAGACAGGGTCTCTCACTGAAGCAGAAACTCACAGTTTCTGTCAGGATGGCTGCCAGCAAGCTCCCAGGATCTTTGCCTGTCTCAACTCCCCAGTGCTGGGATTGCAAGCACATGGGGCTGCCCCCCCCCCCCCCCCCCCCCGCTTTTCTCGTGGATGTCGGGGATTTGAATGCAGTTTCTCATCAGCATGAGCTTAGCCAATGTTCTTACCCACTGAGCCATCCTGCCACCCTAGTGTGGCTTTTCTTACGCTCACTCTGGCATGATGAGGACTAATTTTAAAAAGAAAAAGAGAACAAGAACCTGAGTTTTCAATTCTGCCAGATTGTAAGGCTGCTTCTATCAGAGGAATGGTGGATTTGGAGCAGACAACACATTATGACTCATGCATGGGACAAGATGACTTCCTTGTTCTGGTGCTGGGCTCCAGCCATTTCTAGGAGTGGCAGTTCTGATAGGGAGTGTAGGGAGAGCCTGGGGTCAGGTCCCTGGTGTCCTGAGTCAGCAGAGGACACTGATTGAGAGTGGCTTTTCTCTCAGCATGGCTGGGCTGGGTCTTGTATGTCTTCCCAAGGGAGTGGTGGCTTCTGTTTCCCATGCTTCCCGGCCTCACTAGCTGCTCCTCCAGAAAGTGGAGCCAGTCTTGTGGCCTCTGAGTGAAGAGCTGGGACATTTCACTTCCAGGTTGGCTGCTGATTCCCGGAGGGAAGGGTTTGTTTGTTTGTATTTGTTTTTCCGTTTACCACCTCTGGAGAAAGCACTGACCTGCTCCTGGGCTCAGAGGGTTCCTGTGGATAAAGCCAGCTCTCTGCTCCTGCAGGCTACTGCCTATGGGACAAGTGGGTCATCCAGCCCAGCTCACATGTATATTGTGTGTGCATGTGATCCTGGGGGTCGGCTTGAAGACACCAAGTGCTCTACCGCAGAGCTACACCCCCAGATCACCTCCTATATTGATTGCAAATGTAGTCACTTATTCAATTCTCTGCCTTACTTCAGAAAACTTTGCGAAGGTTTCTCTGGTTTATCAGTACTTCTTTTTAAAAAGACTTATGTGCAATCATGGGTGCATGTATACATGTATGTGTGTATGCGTTTGCTTAATAGTGATGTTCATTCTGGCAAAGTAAATGGCGTTTGAGCTAAAGTTTAGGGCATGAATAACTATCTAATTTCCCATACTCTTTTTCTCAACAAAGGTTTCCTCCGCTTCTGAGTCATCATGAATGCATGTACGAGCATGTGAGTGGGCACACTGTAAGGCAGCAGGCACGTTGTATGAAGGGCGGGAATAAGTATCTAGAATGAGCTCAAATCATTAGAAGTGGTCTGCATTTATAAACATTGTAAAACATAAAACCAGGTTTAGAAATCTGAAACGAAATATAAACAAACAAACAAAACTCCCTTCAGCCTGTAAGGCCGGAGTTTGGGCTAGGATCAGAAGGACTTTTGAAACACTGATGTGAACTTGGTTTTTTGTTTGTTTTGTTCAGTTCCTTTCTTTCTTTCTTTCTTTCTTTCTGGTAAGCAAATTGGGGCTGGTTTATGGGGCAGAGTCTCATGAATTTGTTGCATTTGTTTTGAGCTTGGGGTAAGCAACCTCTGTGACTCAAAGAACCTGAGAGGCTTTATGCCTGCTTCTAGATTTGGAGTAGGATTTTTGTCCGGATCCACTTTGATTTAGTAACAGCAGATCTGCGAAGAGCAGCGTGATTCGCTGTGGGCAGAAAGACTAGAAATCTACCTGGAAGGTAGTCCAGAGCCAGCCTCGGAGCCCCAGGGCCTCAGGGTCATGGTGGCTTTGATTTCCTCGTGGGACTTTTTGTTTGAGCTTCAGTTTTTAGAAGAGAAAGTCCATGAAGCAATTCTAGACACTGACTTCCTCCAGAAAAAAAAAAAAACAACCCTGAATTATTGGAGGTTTCTGCCAGATGCCCAGCATTGCTACCATGGGCTATATTATAAATCATAGACTAATATGAAATGCATATATGTTCAAACATATACAAACATACGTATTTACATACATACATAAACACATACGTAATCCGCACACACATAACTAGGATTAATCTTAGTGGTAAAGTGCTTACTTATGTAGCACGCAGGAAGCCGGTGCATGGTGGTGCATGCCTGGGATCTCAGCACTTGGGAGGTACAAACAGACAGGTCAGAAGTTCAAGGCCCTCCTCATCCTTGGCTACACAGTGATTTCAAAAACAGCTCGGGCTATGCTAGGCCTTGTTTTAAACACACACACACACGCACACATGCACACACACACACGCACATGCGCTCATACACACACACACACACACACACACACACACACACACACGAGACGTTGAAGGCAGAGTATGAGAGGGAGCAAGAGTTCTAAAGGAGGGAGAAGGGAACGGGAGGGTGATGGAGAGCAAGCGACCTGAAGCTGAAGGCTGTTTTAGGGGAGACTCCCAGCGTGAGGGGCCCCTAAGAACTACGCGGAACAACACAAGTGTGGCGATGTCACGGTGTCACCCGTTACTTTGCATGCTCACTAAAGAGCATTTGAAAAACAAAGCACCGGCCAGGGAAAACATTCTCATGGCATGTCAAAGAAGTTTCTGGCTTTGGTAATAAGATTTGGAAACCTGCCCAAAGCTGGTAATTCCTGTCGAGTGAGTAGAGGCTCTGAGAGCCGGCAAAGTTTGTCCAACAAATTGGAAAATAAATGCATGATTCCTCTAATCTCACGCAGGCGGTGGATTCTGGGGTCATATGAGACGAATATGCTCATTGTCTCCTATGCTCTCCACACTCTAGAATATTATTAGCTGTATCTGGATACTTTTTGTATCAAATTCTTGACTTGATTTCCATCACACTTTCACTTTTATGTCATCTAGGTTTAGTTCCTCTTAAAAAAGAAAGTTATTTTTTTTAAATGAAAGCCAGTTACTTTTAGGTAATAGAAAATACGTTTTGCTAAGGGAGTCATAGAATATTAAAATATTGAAATACCTGGTTTTGTGTTTTTCTGTGGGTTGGCGAATGAGGGCTGAAGAGGCTAATGTGATACCCAGCCCGGTGTTAATAGCCGATGATAATTCCGTATGTACCACCTGCTACCTGTCAGGGCACGCGTTCTCTCTGTCTCCCTTTCTGGCGTGAAGGTTACATTGACTGCGGATGTGGGTCTTTGCCACTGGAGTGGAGGCGGGCTGTCAGACTCGGAATTGAGATTGGCTGTCGTCAAAGTCTCTCTTCGGGGACACCCCCCCCCCCCCCCCTTTCCTCATCTCACCTCCTCCCCATCAACCTTAGGGAACACTTTAAAAACCCACTACCTTGTCCTGAGTTTGGGAGCTGGGGACAGCGGGGGAGGGAGAGGATTTGTAGGGATAAACCATGTTCAGGAAAGGAAACCCTCCTGCCAAAAATCAAAATCTGAGAAGTTTCTTAGGAACTTAGGTTAGGGGAAAACACTCTAGCAAAAGCAATGCCTTTCACTAGACACTTCACAGCTGGGCATTTAAATGCCTCCCGGTTTCGGTTTCTCTTTCTCTCTAAGGAGTCCCCAGGACTAACTCGCCAACTAGCTCCAGGTAACCAAAACTGCTCCCTCTCAATGCTCACCTCTAAATATATAGCTCAAAATTGACTGGGCATAGACGAAGAAAGCAATTCTCTAAACAAAATCTCTTGCCCGTTCCCAGGTGGGAGCTGAACCCCATGGCTCTTTCAACTCCCAGGTCAACGCCAACAAGTCCAGGGGCAGCCTGGAGGCTTCTCCCTTTCTCCTTGTGAGTTTAACCAACTATCGTTTCTCTGCCTCAGAAAAACTGACACACTCTGGGTCTAAACTGGAGAGAAACTAGAGTCCTGTGTTTCAAAATGGCCTACTAGACACCGCCCAGAAAAGCCCTGTGTGCTCAGATGACTTTCGCGAATCTAGTTCTTTTTTAAGGGATAATTTTGTCTCTTATTAGCCTTGCTACATCAGAGTCCCTTCGAGGGAGCCACTAAAGGCACAGTCGCTCTCCTCCCACGCATTTGCTTAGGTTTCAGGAACATTTTTCTGAATCATTTCATCTCTTCAGAGGATTGACCACAAGGGCCAAGCCCTGGCTTAGAGAAATTCTCCAAGTGGTGAGTGTTTCCCAGTTACCTAGCCATAAGGCCCTTAGCTCACAAAAAAATGTTACAGCCTCGGGAAACCAAGACTCCCCACCTTTTTTCTTTTGTACTTGTGAGCTGTTACGAGAGCCCCATGAGGTAACTGACTTGACAAGAGAAGACCTCTCCTTCCAGATAAGGGAGGAGGCCCCTGGAGTAAATGGCCTTCATGAAGATGGAGTTGGCCCACGAGAATGCGCCTGGCGTCCACTCCCTGTTTTGGACAAGCACAGGATCAGCTATTCATTTTCTCTTCTTTTTTCTCAACTCAACAAGCCAATTCATCTCTTACTTCTGTCCAAAGGGAAGAAAAAATATTGTTGGTTTCTTGGCAGTATGAAGGTGTACTTAGCATGGCAAGGACTCTGGGAAGATTTGTTGCCTGTCCTTCAGGAGATAATTCTGTTGAAGCTTTTGTAAATGAGTGTGTGTGTATGTGTAGTTATTATAGACTATATATTATTATATATAATACATATAATAGATAGAAAAGAACATATAATATATTATTATATTATCTAATATATATGTATAGTATTATATAATTATATATTATGTTATATTATTTATATGCATACGGTATTATGTAATGACTATATATATATATAATCACATGTATAATAATATATTAATCACAACGACAGACAACCAGGCACACTTCAGGCTGGATATGACCTCAGTTGGCAGAGTGTTCACTTAGCGTGGATCATCCCCAGCACTGAATAAGCCAGGGGTAGTGCCAGTCTGTAATCGCAGCACTCAGGGGGGAGAGCCAGGGAGATCAGCCGGCCAAGAGAGCCAGGTGTACTCACTAACCCGGCTCAGTGCTTTAGGCTAGGCAGGTCCTCTGGTTACCCACACGGAAAAGCTGAAGCTCTATTTTCTTTTTTTTTTTTTAAATATTTATTTATTTATTTATTATTTATTATGTATACAGTATTCTGGTGCCAGAAGAGGGCACCAGACCTCATTACAGATGGTTGTGAGCCACCATGTGGTTGCTGGGAATTGAACTCAGGACCTTTGGAAGAGCAGGCAATGCTCTTAACCTCTGAGCCATCTCTATTTTCTTTCACTGTGAAGTTTTCTTAATCTCTCCTTGACAGCCCACGCATGCCCTATGCTGCCTCTCTAGTCTGTTTTCAAGTTGCCTGACTACCGGTCCAGCCTGCCTTGGCCTTCCATGTTCCTGTCTTGCACCAAGTGTTTTAACATGTTTTCTCTCTAGGCCTTTGAGCTTTCCTGAACCTGGCTTCTAAGGGGGCGGAGGGGGTTGATGGGGGAGGGGGGCAGAGGAGGATGGAGGGGGGTGGAGGGGGCGGGATGACATGGTGAAAGATTAACTTTCCTGCTTTGTCATAAAACTAGAGTTTCACACGTTCAAGTGCCCAGATGCACAGTTTGGGGTTTCCCTTTCTAGACTCCACTCTCCCGCCTTGAAGAGGGACCCTTCATTGTAGTCATCACCAAATGGATACAGTACTAATGGAACTTAATTGTTTCCACTAGACGGATCTCGGGTGTTTTTGGCAGCCAAAATGAAAATGATTCCAAATACCATCAAAGAGGCTTCTAAGCCCCCAGCATGCACAGAGTGTTTTGATATACAGTACAGTGTTAATATCATTATCTCATCTAATACAACATACGGTTACTTTAATCCTTTCCCGCCTCTGTGATCTTGGAAGATCCGACAGATAGACGGCAAGGAATAAAACACTATATACAAGGAAACAAAGGGAGACTTAGTCCTCATCCTCTGGGCGTAATTTTTTTTTTTTGATTGTTTGAGTGCCGGCTTCAAATATGTACCGTTATCAATACTGACTTCTGTATCTTCCATGCTAGTTTGAGTTTGTATGCGACATCAAACATACCTTTTCACACATGTTCTTGCCAGATTTTTTTTAACACTTACTTAGCAGTTTATAGAAGGAAGTGAATGATCTCCTCAAGCTGCTTACAAATTAAAAAAAAATCTGTGCTTATTAATTATGCAGGATTAGTCTAATTATAATTCAGCAAATTAATTAGCGACAGAAGGTGTTCTGAAACATTGGAGTACATTTGCATGTTAAATGGAGAGGCTAGTCCGTAATATATGTAAATTTATGCATGGCTTCATAGTTTAATTTAAAAATTTGCAGCTGCATATGGTATGGGAGCAGGTGAAAAGTCAGTTTTAGTTTAATGATGCTAACAAACATTGGATGGTGTCCTGTCTTAGCAAGAGAATGCACTCATACCCGCTAATCTATGAGTCTGTCATAGAGTCTAATGTTACAGAGATGCCCAAGGTCACTCGCGAGAGAACATGTAGGTGCGCTAGGTATGAACTGGAGACAGCGGCGGCACAGCGATTCGAAGAGGCATGCACCCGCCCGGCTTTCTTCCTCACTTTCCTCAGTATTGCGTGTTTACTTGTCTGTCTTTGGTTTAGGGAGAGTTACATCCGGTCTGCTGAAATCGGGCTACCTTTTTTTTTGTCTCAGCGGTATCGAATCTGGCAGGTGTAAAATAGTTGTCCAACCTCGATTCCCTTTCCAAATATTCACATTTGCACTTCATTTCAATTTCCCAGAGTCGTGGGAAAGTTATTACTGAGTTATGAATTAATGGTAGGGTGGAGAGTTTTACACATTGGCCTCAGCCATCTGGCAAAACAGTAAAAACCAGCGGACCAGGCAGCAGCAAAGGGCTCTTGGTGTAATTGGTGTTCACTGCTCAGCCTAGCATAGATGAGTTTCGCTGGGAGGGCAGAGAACCAGAGGGGGTGGGGAGGGGAGGGGAGGCCAGGATTGACAGGGACTGGGGCTGAGGACCCATTAAGCCGATGACTGGCTAATAACTTCATTTCTCTCCTTCATCCAGAAATCATTGTACTAGAAAGGAAAATAGATTTGTACCCTCACCCTGAAGTCTCAGAGAAAGATTTTTCTTTTCTTCTTCTTCTTCTTCTTCTTCTTCTTCTTCTTCTTCTTCTTCTTTTTTTTTTTTTTGTGAAACAAATGTGTGTAGGTGATTTGGTCTATTAGATCTTTTTTCCTTTGGGGGATGAGAAGGGAAAAAAGGAACAGGGCAGAGGACGGAGACCTGGTTTGAAAATTAAAGGAAGATGAGGATGTGTCTCGGTGGTAGAACGCTTGGGCAGCAGTTACAAGGTCCAGAGTTTGATTCCTAGCACTGGGAAAAAAAATAAATAAAAGATAGATATAATTATGTTGCCCAAACCACCCCCCAGACATCTTTGGAGACAATTAAAGTGACAAACTCACGTTTAGTATTGGCTTCCTTTCCAAACCAAGTCCAAAGGGTTCTGAATTCATTTTCGTTAATAGCACTGGATTTTGATTTGAGCGCAAAACCAGAGACTTTTCCTTGGAGATATTTTCTCCCATGGTGCCAAAATAATGGAATTTGGGGGAATGAGACTGAATATGGGATAAATATGAATTCCATGTAGGAGGCTGGTCTTGAGCAACCAAAGCGTGTTACTGGCCGGGAGTAAGAGGAGAATGGATAGGGGCGATGCCCCTGCTTTAACAGCTTAGTGGCTTTTTGCAGTCAATTGCTTGCCACTGGGGCTGTGGGAGACCCTTCAGAAGGAAATGGCTTTGAGATAAAGTCTATTGATACACAGTCAGATTTACACAGTGGGGGAAGCCCTGCCTCCCGGTGCCTAAATGAATACAACAGAGCCTACCCAGAAGGCACCATGTTGAGGAGCAGAGATCTATTGCCAAACTGAAATGCCTCTTCCAGGAGCTTGTCACTGGAGCACACAAGGAATAGAAAATGAATCTGGGGGCCTGATGCCAGCTAGGAGCCAGCATGCTGTGTGTGTACGGTGAAATATTTTACTCACCAGTTCGGTGCAGTGTTGAGGACTTTGAGCAGCCATCTTTTGTTGTTTTTCTCCTGTAGTTTTGTTGGACTGGACTAATTAGTTGTCCCCCCCCCAATATATGCCCCAACAATTAAGGGAAATTCGAGTGGAGAGTACGTATTAGCATTGGAGGGTTACCCTGTCTCAAGAGAATCCAGTCTAGGTTTGTGACAACTCCTTGTGGAGTAGTTTTGTTTTAAAATCTAGTGGAAGAGGGGTAGGGAGATGACTCAGCTGGTGAAATGCTTGCTTGTGATGATGAGGACTTAAAACTGAGCTTCAGAATTCACGTAAAGAAGTAGGTGTGCTGCACACACATGTGATCCTAGTGTGCACCGACACATGAGTGTAGTCCTAATGTGTGCTGGCATATCATGTGATCCTAGTGTAGTCCTAATGTGTGCTGGTACACACATGTGATCCTAGTGTAGTCCTAATGTGTGCTGGTATACCATGTGATCCTAGTGTAGTCCTAATGTGTGCTGGCACATGCATGTGATCCTAGTGTAGTCCTAATATGTGCTGGCACATCATGTGATCCTAGTGTAGTCCTAATGTGTGCTGGCACATGCATGTGATCCTAGTGTAGTCCTAATGTGTGCTGGCACACCATGTGATCCTAGTGTAGTCCTAATGTGTGCTGGCACATCATGTGATCCTAGTGTTGGAGAGGTGGTGATAGGAGGACCCCTAGGACTTGCAGAAAAGTCAGCCACACCTAAGTGGAGATTACCATGCCAAGGAGAGACCATGTCTCAAAACACAAGGTAGGATGTGATTAAAGAAAACATTGTTATTGACCTCTGACCTACCATACACAAGATCCTCCCAAAATATAGTGGGACTGGAAAGTGCAATGCGGAGGCGGGGGAGGATTAGAAATTTGCCTAGCAAAGAACTCTAATTTACTACACACCTGGCATTTATTTTGCATGGATAAATAATACTGGCCTTGAGTGGTCCCTAATTTCCTGATAAATATTAAGCAACAATAATCACCATGCTGTTCACAGTGGCTTTGAAGTCACACGACAGTGGTTTGGTAGGGGTGTCCCTTTAGCTGGCACACGTGACACCGGAGTTATCAGCTGTCAAAGGAATTAGCTGTTTGGAGTATTTAAAAATCCCTGCCATAGGAAATCCTCCTGTCTCTTAATTACTTAAAACTCTTTCAAGTTTAGCCTGAGAGACTTAATTCTCAGAAAGTGTTTCTCTAAGATTGCATTCAGCTTCTCACGTGCCACTGATCTCTGCCTTCTTCCTCCCTCTATGGAGTTTGGTGAACAAATCGTCGGAATCGTTCTCATTCAGTCGAGGAACTTTTCTGATTTCTCTCTAGGGCCCTGCAGTTCCTGGGGGCCGTGCTGACTTCAGGTGTTTGAGTTCTTGAGATGTCTTCTAAATGTCGGATGGGGTTCATTTTGTCTTCTGCACCCTCCAATGTCACCACTGGGTTTTCAGGGTTCTCTACACCCCAGATAGAAAAAAAAATAAGCATCTGCTGTTGTTGTTATTGTTTATGTGCTTGTTTGGCTTTGCAAAGTGAACGCTGATTCCACACTCATTTCTAGAAGGAAGTGACGTGATGCTCCCAATGGAGACCAATGGGGCATGTGTCCCAAAAGTGAAGAGCTGCTCGGCAATGTGTTGGGAGCTTGGACGAGCTCCCTGTGGAGTGACAGTTTGCTAAGTGTCAGAGAAGCTGGAGCTTGGCCTCCTACCCACTCTTCTGCAGATTTTTTTTTTGTCTTGGATAATTAATCTGATACCTTTTGAGAACTTTTCAGCTTCTCCATTGAGCCGGGACATTAATGCGCCTACTCTAAGTTGTGAGGATTTAATGAAACCATGCATATCAAGTAATGGAACAGGAGCTAAAGAATATAGGCCATTATTATTACCGTCACAAAAGACTTTGAGTCAAGAGGGCTCAGGGAGGTTGAGTGTAGTTGGAATCAAGAAAAGTAGTTGCTTAAAAATATTTCTGACCCCTCCAAATGCCAGGTGTAGTGGCGCACACCTTTCAATCCAGCACTCGGGAGGCAGAGGCAGGTGGATCTCTGTGAGTTTGAGGCCAACCTGGGCTACAGAGTTCCAGGACAGCTAGGGCTGTTACACAGGGAAACCTTGTCTCAAAAAAAAAAACACAATTTTATATAATGCATATATTTATATATAAATGTAAACACATTATCTATCTATCTATCTATCTATCTATCTATCTATCTATCTATCTGTAGAACAGGTGTGATGGCACACACCTGTAATCAGCGCTTGGAAAGCAGAGGCAGGTGGATCTCCATGAGTTTGAGGCCAACCTGATTTACATAGCAAGCTCCAGGCCAGTCAGAGCTACACAGGGAAACCTTGTATCAAAAATTTTGTTTTTTGTAAACTTAAAATTTCAAATCCTATATTAACCTTCATCAGGCGATGAAAGGAGACAGAGACAGAGTCCCATGTTCGAGCACCAGACTACAACCCCAAGGTCCAAATCAGGAGCAGAAGGAGAGAGAGCACGAGCAAGGAACTCAGGGCCATGAGGGGTGCACCCACACACTGAGACAATGGGGATGTTCTTTCGGGAACTCACCAAGGCCAGCTGGACTGGGTCTGAAAAAGCATGGGATAAAACCGGACTCACTGAACATAGCGGACAATGAGGACTGCTGAGAAGTCAAGAACAATGGCACTGGGTTTTGATCCTACTGCACGTACTGGCTTTGTGGGAGCCTAGGCTGTTTGGATGCTCACCTTACTAAACCTGGATGGAGGTGGGCGGTCCTTGGACTTCCCACAGGTCAGGGAACCCTGACTGCTCTTCGGCTGATGAGAGAGGGGGAATTGATTGGGGGAGGGGGAGGATTATGGGAGGCGGTGGCAGGGAAGAGACAGTAATCTTTAATAAATAAATAAATAAATAAATAAATAAATAAATAAATACAGATTTCAAATCCTAGTAGACTTCCACTTACACAATCCAGGTAAATTAGTGCTAACAATAATATGTTTTGTCCTTCGGAATGTCTGAGAAGAGCAGAGATATTTCTCTCTGTTCGTGTATATGTTTACAGTGGAAATGTTTTAAGTAAATGGAGAAGATAGAACATCATCTTACGAAAAATGGGTGCAATTACTCCCTCACTATCCCTAACACCACCCCATCCCGCCTATGGCTACTGAAATTATCAGACGGCCACCCAAGACAGTCAGTCCGAACTTTTCAGTCATCCATCCTGTCCATGAATCTTGTTGGGCCTTCATGCTAGCCGCTTCAACTTCAAGTACAAACCTTTCCCATGCTCTGTAGTGGCATTTCAATTGGATTTTAATAAATAAAACTTGCTCGGGGATCAGGAGAGTAAAACAATCCCACTGGTCAGCCTTACAGCCAGGCAAGGGTAACACACACCTTTAATCCCAGTAGCCACACTAGTTGCCATAGAAACCGGGTGTGGATGCCTTTAATCCCAGCCCTAGACAGGATTATAAAATGGAAGGAAGCAGCTCTCAAGCACAGTCTCATTCGGAGATTTCTAGAGGCAGGATCGCCATTTTTGAACTGAGGTCGAGGTGAGAGCCAGTGGCTGGCTGCTTTGTTTTCGAGTCTTCAGGTTGAATTGCAGTTTCTCTCTCTGAGTTTTTATTAATTGTGCTTCAGTGCTCCAGCCACAAGACACCACTGGGAGCTTAACCTCTCAGTCTCTCCTGACATTTGTCAGGGTCGTCACTGGGTCCTGAAATCTTCAGTGCATTGTGTAGATTCCTTAGAGTTCCGGCTTTTCAAGTTTGCTTCATCTTCAGGTCAAGACTGAGCCATATGCAGCTTGAATTTGGAGGTGCTTGGAGGCTTTTTTTTTTTTTTTTGGAAGAAACTATTCTTTTTATTGTTGGAAGGCCAAGAAAAGACTACAAAGATCTAGATTAAAGAGAAAATCCTGGTGTTTATAGCCACACGTGGAAGCCAACCCCATGAAGGCTTTCTCACCACTAAAAGTAGGGTCAGCCATCTTGAGGGATGTTCTTGAGGTGAGACAGTGGACGAGTCCACATGTCCATCTAGCACAGCTTCTCCCCTTGGTACTAGAGAGTGGATTGCCGGATCTCCCGAAGGATGAGATGCTCTGAAAAGAGGCTAGGAGAAGAACGCATCTGCCCACTCCTTTTCCTTCCACTCTGTGACTCAGTGCTGGCATCCATACATTTAGTAGCTGAAACGCCTTAAGAGGGCTTTAAGGGAAAAGGCTATTGTCTTTTTTTGAATTACACATTAGCAATGAAAGCCAGTTGTATTTTAATTTACTGGGCTTTAAAAAATTTGATATCTAATCCAGATAAAAGTTATCTTCCTCAAAGATCAATGGACACCAATCTTTACGTACCTACGTGACCTGCGAGGTACAGCAACCAGGTGTTTGGCTCAGCTGAATCTGCCTGCTTAGGTGCTGTCATAGCAGACACCGCTGTTGTTCTTGGCCTTCGGAGAATGTATGGAATCATCTTGTCTGTGGCTTCTGAGACATAGTTATGTTAAGACAGAAGCTCTTTCTGAGCTAGAAATTAGATCTTCTTGTTTGAAGGGGTCAGCAGTGGAACTCCAAAGGGAGTCATTTTTACGCGGAGTATAGCTTCTTATAATGGCAGCTTCTATATTGTACACCTCTTCAATGTACATCTCTGAATACCATTTTTCTTGAATCTTCTATAGAGGTTGGTTGACAATGTTTTGTATTGAAAACTTAAAGAAAAGATTAGTTCTTAGATTTAAAATTGGAGATATACTGAAGAGTCTCTTCCAGAAAGTCGGAGAGGCAGGACACTGGCTGTGATCTTCAAACATGTGCTCAAAATTCTAGAGTCTGAAAAGAATGTTTAGTGGTTGTCCTTCCTGAAGTTTGTGTGGTGCCTCTGCCTCTGCCATTGGACACTAACTTTGACTTCTACTGTATGGTTAGTTTGAAATTCAGTTTCTATTCAAGATGGGTCAGGACAAGTCAGGGCCATGAGAGAGTTCCATTGTGTTCTTAAACAATGAAGAATACTCCAATATCCCAGATATTGGAAGGGAAAAGGCAGATTTCTTGGATAGCGTGTCATGTGCTTTGATCTTATTCAAACTCATATCTAGAAGTTTCTAGAGTCATTTGAAACTCTGGGGCAAGCACATTCTGGTGGTGTCCTTCACAAAGCGAAGTCCTTTACCCCTGTGTGTGACCTTTTACGACATCCAGAACAGACAAGCAGAGGTTTTCAATGTCAAGTACGTTTTCCTTGGTGACTATCTTTGACCTAATATCTTCTTGGGTGTATTTGCTCTTCAAGAAGCCGGATCCCTCCCTCCTCGTTACCACACTCATTTGTTTCTTCTCCTTTTCTGTTGTTCTTTCCTTGTTTAGACCGCCATGTAGAGAGACACAGTGAGCAGCTTTATTAATAGAGATGTAATTTGCATATCATGATGCCAGCCCATCCTTTTGTTTTTATAAGATGGTTTCTCAGTGCAGCCGTGACTGTCCTGGAGCTCACTCCGTAGACCAGGCTGGCCTTGAACTTACAGCGACCCTCCTGTCTTTGCCTCCTGAGTGCTGGGATTAAAGGCGTGCACCACTACCAGACGCCAACCCGGCAACCCTTCGAAATGAGTACTTGCATGTTTTTTTAGGTGTACTCAGGTACAGCCATCACCTCAGTGTGGGGAACAGAGATCACCAGATGGCGCTAGTTGCCATAAAGATCCAGGTTCTAGTTTTGGGTTCATTGTGTCTGGTCCCCGACACTTTTCTCAAATTCTTGAGGCCTTCTTTCTCCCCACTCATGAGATGGCTTTCCACTGGGAGGACTGTTTGAAGCCTTAAATGATGCTTTGTGTACCGAGTACATAATATAGTGCCTCCTTCTCTATGGCTTCACTTTTCCAGGTTTTAGTTACCTACTGTCAACTACGGCCCAAAATTATGAAATGGGAAACTCTGGGTATGAACAGCTCATGGATTTAAACAGCACATAGTTATAGTTGAATTTTATGAATTAGGAATTACTAGTTTTCTACTGTGCCAAATTTATGTATGTGAGGACCTAGAGAATGCATAGGGTTTGGTATCACTAGGGGTTTTGGGCGTCCCCTGAGAGGTTTAGAATGTATTCCACAGGATAAGGGGAGAACCAGCCTAGAGACACGGCAGTTAATCTCCTCTTCTGCCTCGGTGTACCCAAACCCTTTAGCCATTCACCATACTGAAGGAGGCAGGGTTTGAGAGGGTTCTGAGCTGTGGTCTTCTTCATTCATTTCCCCTTTCCCAGGAATGCAGAAAAAGATCTTATGGGTCAGAGGGGTGTACCCTGCCGGATAGATTTTTTTCACGTAGACTTTAATGATGACTTTTCCTTCTTTTCTTATTGTCTCTGGTCGTCAGTAGGCTCTTGCCCTAGAGTAGCTCTTTCTGGAAGGCTCTCACTTCTGCCTTTGTTTATTTTTACCAATCATAGGACACTGATGTTGCAACAAACTCCAGGATAATCCAGTTGAACATTTCCTTTACCTGTCGGAGAGACTACGGCCCAGAGAAGGGGGCTAGTTTGGGCACATGGTCAATCAAGGCTAGTTCACTCTCAGTGCATATTTGTGAAAGTGAAGCAAAGCCTTCTGGGACCTAACACTGTCTCAGTGACCCAGGAATCCCGCTGGAATGCCAGGGTCTGGAGTTCAGCTGTTGACCCGACATCTCCATACCTCTTTATCCCACAGCAAGGCTACCCCTGCTCTTGTTTGGGTCTTGCTTGTGAGGAATGCAAACTGCAGCATGCTGAGTGGTTATAATATTCACGTAGTCACTCTTGCTTGGAAAAAGTGGAAATCACTCCCGTGCTAAGGAGAATCGGCACATTTGGTCTGAATCTTGGAATTCTTTGGGGTTTTCTGTTTCTAAAGAGAGAGAGCTGACATTGTCCAGGCTCCTCTGGTTTCGGAGGAATCGAGACCCAAGGGATTCTGAGAGAATTTGTTCCTTGCAAGTTACTCTGTAGCTAATATATGATATAGATAGTTAAGAGTTTTGAGAAGTTGGGAAAGGTGTGTGTGTGTATGTGTTGTGTTGTGTGTGTGTGTGTGTGTGAGAGAGAGAGAGAGAGAAAAGATACCAGTAAAATATTAAGAGAGATTTGACAATGTCTGTAAGTTCTAGAATTTCTTTTAATTAATTTTTAAATTCACATGTAAAAGCGTCCACCACAGTACTTCTAATGTTATCTACCCATTTTAGCAGTTTTATATTTAATAATGTAACATCCCTACATCTCCCCCCTCTCTTCCTACTCCCCCTCTCCTCTGCTCCTTTCCCCTTTGTGAGCCAAATGCTAAATCCTTGGTATGCAGGGGTCTGTCATGTAGGCTGCACACTCAGCCCTAGGACAAGCGAGAGAATCAAAATTGGGTGTTCTCCATCCGAAGAACTGTTTAGGGTCCTAATTTAAAATGAAAAAAGCCTTTCACCAGGCCGCATGTTTCCCTAAATCAATTGGATTTTATGTAAACATTTATCTCTTTCGCACTTTTCCACCTACCACATGGTTCTCGAAGTAATGGCTCGGTGAACATTAATGCTTTCACCAGATCCCTCTTTTTTTTTTTTTTTTCTGGAACAGGAGTGGGGGAGGAGAGAGAGAAAGTGCATGCAAGGCACACAGAATGCATTATCTGGAGCCCAGTTGTTGAAAAGCAAAACTTCAGAAAAAATCGAGGCGCCAATGAGAAAGACGCACTCAACCTGGCTTTGGCTTGGGGGGGTGGGTTAGATAGAAGTGACTGGGGTAGATGTGGGGGGAGGCAAACACGGTGGGGGGTGGGGGCTCTCATTTGGAAAGAGGCTCCCGTGAGCAAGCCAAGTTTGTATTAGATCCTTAGAGTGGTGGAAGGGTTTGCAAGTGGTCGTAGCTGATGAGTGTACAAATATAGCCACGGCTCTCCATCCAGAAAGTGGTTGTAGTTGGTGAGTGTACAAATATAGACACATCTCTCCATCCAGAAAGAAAATGCTGGCTTCCGTTTGGTCCCGACTGCAACAAAAGCCGTCCTCCTTCTCGGCCCACCCAAGTTAGCACAGGCAGGCATTCCCTGCACGTTTGAAAGCTGGGGCAGGTTATGAGTGTGCCATACATACTGTGCACGGTGTTTGCACACAGATTGCTTTGCACTGGTCCTTTTGGAGAATTTTGATCAAGACCCCCCCCCCATACCTCCATGGCACCAAAAGCCTGACCCTCCCACATACCCCCCGTACAAGATGGCCCCAGAGACAAACCCAAACCAGATGCTAAATAATGGGAAAATATTTAGCTGCCGTTTCCAAATTTGCACCCAACCTTATTCATAGATAGGGCTGGAGAGGCCGCTGCCAAATGTTTTTCAGCAAACAAAGATTAAGAGTCTCAGAAACAAGACAGACCAATTCTTCCCCTCCGTCCATTACTGCTTACTGGCATCTTCTCAATGGTTTTTTTTTTTTTTTAGTGAAACATACAGTTAATTGGAGTGCTTTCAAATTCTTTTGTGTGGTTGTTGTTTAAAAACAAAACAAAACAAACCCAAAAACAAGCAGAAGGTCATGTCGAGATCATCTCACCAACCAGGCTTTTAAAATAGAATTTTTCCTAAGACTGGTTGATTTCTACTTATTTTTGTTGGTAAATCCTGGGGAAAATGTATATCTTCTCCTTTAAAGTTCTAATTCAAGGCGTAGATGCGAGAGTTCTGAAGGGACCTTGGGACTGCGGTAAAATTTCGTTGTCATAGTAACAGAAAGGGAAATAGGCCTAGCTCACCTGGGACTTCAACACTGCAAAAGCTGGATTTTTTTTTTTTTTTAAGGAAAAGGACTCTGCAAGTGAAATAAATGAAAAACTTACTGTATTTTGAGACAAAATTTTAAATAAGAAGAGGGGGAGAATTGATGCAAAGGCGCCTTCTGTCATTTTCCTTGGCTGGCGAGACTATCGGATTTGAGATGCCCAGTTTAGAAAGGACACAGATAATTTAAGGGGATATGGACTTCAAAAAAGAAAAATAATGTCTTACAAACAATAACCACAGATCATGATTTGTGTTTCTCTGGATTGTCTCGAGAGGGACCGAGAGGTCCCTCCTATTTGCTATTAATCATAAATGCCTGGGGTATCCTTGCCCAGCAGACTTGAGCACTAGATAATTATATACTGTTTTATGATTTTTGCACATGTTGTGGGAAGCTCTGAGACCACCTTCAGATGTGAGCATGAAGGTATTGTGTGGCCAGTGGAAGGCAGGGCCCCGGCGAGTCCTGGGTTCTGGGCTGTGCCCTGTCCTTTCTAACCCGGGAGCAATACTTTCTGGACAGTAGGGGTCACTGCTGCATTCGGAGCCCTCTTTGGCAGCCGGAAGGCTGTGCAGATTTCAGGCGGGTGGGTATGCAGACTGGAGCCCAGATTGTGAACCGCTTAACAATCCCCTACCGTGATGGAGAGGGGGCTCTGAGCTCGCCATTGAAAACATCCAAATTTGCAAATTGCAGAGGGTCAGCAGTGTTCCTCTCCCAGGCGCGGCTGCTTGAAATTCCCCAGACCTGAAACACAATCGCCTATTTTTTTTTCTCAAATCAAATCTAATAGAACACAGATAGTGTCTCTCGTTAAAATATGTTTACTGGGGGAAAAAAAAGTAACACATTGCTTTCTCTTCACAGATTCTTTTTAAAATTTTTCCTGAAGTGCAATCAGAATTGTTTGAAAACAGCAGGAAACCCAAGGGACATGAGACGGTTCCAGGTAAGGGGCCCCGAGGATCACACCTATTAAATAAGTCACCCTGGTTTTTCTCTCCTGCTCCCACTCTTTCTGCTCAGAACCATCCCACACTGTTAGCGCCTGCCATACAAAAGATAGCATCTATGATAACCTCCCTCTACCAGGACGGAGGCCTTTTTCATTTTGTAGTGTTTAGGTGTTCTCTCTCTCCTCTCTCTCTCTCTCTCTCTCTCTCTCTCTCTCTCTCTCTGTCTCTCTCTCTCTCTCTCTCTCTCTCTCTCTCTCTCTCTCTCTCTCTCTCTCTCTCTCGGCACTGCCTCCTGGGAGAGGCACCAGCCAGGGATGGAGATTTGCTTCTCAGCCCTCCGGCCACCCCCTGCACTCACAGCTGCCTGCAGCAGGGGCCGTGTTCTTGATACTCAGCCACCTTGGGAGTTTTAAAGTGGTTTTCTGTGTGTTTTCTGCAAGCCACAGCCCTGCTACGCCCCCCCCCCCCCCCCCCTGAAGCCGGCCTGGTCTTTCTTTTCCACCAGTTAAGTATTCTGTGGTCTCTTAGCCTTTTGGAAGGTAGTGATCCAAGCAGCCATGGTCACTTTAAGACCATAACATGACAACAAGACCCAGGGGACAGTGACCCAGCTGCCTGAGGGTGAAATCTGCCACTGATTTCATCACCCCTGCCATTGATGTGCTGTGGAGACAGCTAATAAACAGAGCTAGGGTGAAGGGTTGGGTTGGAGTTGGGAGTGAGAACAACTGCTAGGTTCCCTTCCTGAGGATCGGAAGGACTGCCCTTAGCTCAACAAATATTCTTCTGCCATCCATGCCTGACCCGAGTATCTGGAACTCTGTTCCCCATAGCGAATGAAAAATGTGTTAACCCATGGCATTGAAGCGCAAGACTCAATAAGGTAGAAAAATGACTAACTTCATTCCTCAAGTGAGGGAACGTTCTAGAAGATGAGGCAAGTTGACTTTGCTCCTAGAAAGATGTCAGAACTGGGAGGATTGGTCACAGACCTCCTAGGTCATGGGTGTCCAAGTGTCCAGGCTGCTGAGTTTGTGTTTTGCAGTGGCCTTGGGATGGGCATTCATTTTCTTCTGTACTGGACCCCAGGAGTCATGTGTCTGTTCCTGTCTGTCTGTTGGAGAATGTCTATGGTGAAGTCAAATGTCAAAAGGACGCTTAGGAGCAGAACCAATGAAGAACTAACAGGGGTCTGGGGTGTAGCTCACGGATAGAGTGCTTGCCTGCCTTGGGGAGCTCTGGGTTCAACCCCCAGTACTGAAAAGAGAAGAAAACAAACAAGAGGAAAAGGAAGGGAGGGAGGAGAGAAAGAAAAGGAAAGAAAACAGAAAATAGAAAGGTCTGGTAGGCATGATGGACATTCCCAAGGCCAGTGCAAACTGCTTTGAAAAACAGTCTTGCATTGACAGTCTTCCAAACCACAACAGGGTTATCCAGTGTTCTTGCTACGACCAACACCTTCTTGGTTGTAATTATAGCATTTAAGGCTGTTATCAAGCTCCCTTTAAATAGGTGCGGCTCTCCACTTCTTCACTCAGGATCGTCTGCTCGTTCATAAGAAGACAAATAGAAACACAGTCAGCCTTCTTGGGAATCTGCAGGAAGGTACCACACAATAGAAATTTACTTACCCAGAGATCCAAATATTAATACACACATATGTATGTGTGTGTATTAATATTTGGATATATACATATTGTTAAATAAGAGGGAATATTACCAAGGTCTCAAATTGCCAGTAGGAGCAAATGTTTGCTTCATTTCTGGAAGAAACACAGCCTAGGGGAAAGAAGCAGACATCTTGGCTTAGGGTATTTCACTCTATTGCACTTGGCACGTTTTTAATTTTCAGGGGCCTCTAAGAAATGTGATGAATGTCCACTGGAGCACCCCGACTTTTCACTTGCCCCAATTTTAGAAATATATTCATGAGGCAAATTCACGCCAGCATTGCATTTTGCTTCAGGTCTCTGAGAAGTGAGGGTTACTTTGTCCTTGTGCTTAGCTGGCTTCCAGTTGATATTGCTGACATCAGAGTCACCAAGAAGCCTCAGCCCATGTGAGCGTAGATCAGCTTCTCTGTAGACAAGCAGCCTACAAAAAAAGCTTATGATTTCTGAATCTTGTTATTTCCAGGGCCAACTTACCATTCCTTGTCAATTTCATTCCACGTTTTTAATTTAAGACGGGGTGAAGTTCGTGTACCTGGCACATCCCTATTTTAAGTCCTTTAACGTGTGCGAGCCAGTGGTTTTATTTAACACATGGCCGTGTTGTGATTGCCCTGTGATTATCCGTGACTATCATGACTGATTCCAGAACATTCTCGTCACTTTGCAAATTACCTCATGCTTCCTAATTCCCATTTCCTCTCAGTTACCTGCAACTTCTCGTCTATGTTTTACCTTTGGTATGGGTTTGTCCTGGAAATTTCATGTGAATCAAGTCTCTGAATATTTCAGTGGTCATTTACATAGCATAGTGTTTTCAAGGTCTGCAAGGTAGCAATGCCTCCTTCTTTTTGATAGCTCAATACTATTCCATTGTCCGTGTGGATAGCATTTTGATTACCCATTATTTAGTTAACTGACATTTGTGTTTTATGCCTTTAATGTTTCTGTGATATTGAGTTGTTTTCGGAACATATGTCTTCAGCTCTCTTGGGGACAGAGTTAGGAGCAGCATTTCTGGATCACAGGGTAACTCTATCTTTAACTTGTTGAGAAACTGCCAAATTCTTTTTCACAGTGGCTGCACCAGTTTGGATTCCTACCAGTCATGTGTGAAGACACCAGTTTCTCTAATTCCTCATGGCTTTACTTCTTTTTAAAAGATTTATTTTTACTTATAATTGTATGTGTACGAATGTTAAGTGGAGCGCTTGCCAAGGCCAGAAGAGGTTGTTGGATCCCCTGGAGCAGGAGTAACCGGCAGCTGGGAGCCACCCAGCCTGGGCGCTGGGAACTCAGCTTGGTCCCCTGCATCTGTCCAGACCCCTGGTTTATTTGTAAGATGACTCAGCACTGGGGTGATGTCTCCTTGCTGTTTCAATCTGTCAGTCCCTCATGACAGAAGAAGATGATGGCCAACACCTTTCCGTGTAACCACCTGCTTGGTGGAGAAGACAAAACTTAGAATTTCCAGGCATCCCCAAAGAAAGGAAGACCATCAAAGTCCAGTGTAAGCTAAGCCAGAATGAGCCCTATTTCTTATTTCTCTGCCGTGGATAGACAATAGGCAGTTATTAACCCCAGAAGAAAGTCAAGCTGGGAAAAGGAAGTCAGGCACATTGCTGTTTCCCACACTCGTATTCTATTTTTTTCTTTTTTTTCGAGACAGGGTTTCTCTGTGGCTTTTGGAGCCTGTCCTGGAACTAGCTCTGTAGACCAGGCTGGTCTCAAACTCACAGAGATCCGCCTGCCTCTGCCTCCCGAGTGCTGGGATTAAAGGCGTGCTCCACCACCACACTTGTATTCTAAAACAAGGTTCAAAGCTGATAACAATTTTGGGCTCCTTGCTGCTAAGTCTCCATCACTATAGAAGGGCTGTATCTGTTCCAGGTCATAGTGAAACCTATGTGCCGTCGTTAAATTAGTTATTCATCCACAAATATCACAGAGAATAGTCTGTGTGCTCCTAACAGTCCCAGGCAGGTGTGGAAGTCCTAGCACAGGCAATTCAAATACAGGCCATCTCAGCTTTCGCTGTGCTACAGGCAGTAGAGTGAATGAGTGGTTTCCAAAGCCTGGGTCTGCTTCCTTGTGGTCTTACAGGGAAGGGGCCCTGCATGGTGTAGTTGTCTTGGTGGTGTCTGTTGGAGCTCAGCTGTCTAAGACGGTCAGTGATTGTGACAATAGTAAGGGTGTTCGTCAGTTTGCAGAGCTTATCTCTACTAACTGCAGATCCGTCACTCAAGATTGGGTACCCATTACTATAGAGGGTTGGAGTGTGTTCCATCCTAGAGGCAACACCAGCTTCTCCGTTAAGCTCTTCTGGTGTTGGTCTCTTTGATATGTTTCCTACCTTCAAATCAAAGTGTTGGGTGAGCTCATAGTAGGGTGAATAATAGCATAAAGAGAGAGATTCCAGATGTATTAAAATTATCTCCCAGTTCAGTCCCTTTAAGTTCCACAGAATGGTTCGTTTTTAGTTCCAGTGGACTTTTAATGAGATAAATGAACTGTAATGACAAAAATCAATATTTTACCCAGTGTGTATGTTTCTGAACTTTGTAAGCTCAGCAAAGACTCTGGTCCATGTCCATTTTAATTTGTATCTTTTTTTTCTTATGTAGAACACAATGTTTTAGTTAAGTTTGTCTTGTCAATATAATCACCTATCCTGGGGCTGACAGGCATCCTGCAATCTTTTATATTATGCTTACATTTCAGACACTTCATACGTTATATTTTGATCTACATTTTAGCATTTCATTACACATTAATTTGCATCATTATGTTAGACAGAGAACCATCCAGAAGCCATATCCTCCCTGACCTTAAAAGATAAGATGTAGCCAAGTGGTAGTGGCACAAGCCTTTAATCCCAGTTTTCAGGAGGCAGAGGCAGGTGGATCTTTGTGAGTTCAAGGACAGCCTGGTCTACACAGCAGAAATCCTGTCTCGGAAAAAAGAAAAAGAAAACTTGGGGCAGGGGGCAGATGGATTGGAAGGTAAGATGTAACTTATGGTGTAACACATAAGTTTCTAGTATAAGAAAAGTTATTTACGGGCTTGGTGGGGAAAGATGTAGGAGCTGAGCTGGTTCTTGGATTGCATCTATTCATACAAAGTGAGGTAGAGATCTTGAGGGTGTTTACAGGGGCCTTGGGGGGGGAGGGGTCGATGCTTTGGGAGAGCTTGCCTAGAGCAGGCCTGTCAGACTTTGAAGTGAGAAATAGACGGTGCTGGGGAGAGCAGAACCTCAGACAGACAGATCCGTCCGTGTAAGGACTAACTGACAGCCATGGCATAGCTGGATAATGCGATGGTCCCCCTGTTCCTATTGCAGCATGCCTCCTCCACCACGTAAGAATGATGGAGAAATTAGCGTCTCTGACAAACACACCTTGTCCACACAGCTGGGTGTTCACCATTAGTCCGTTTGACTGAACGAAGCAGGAGCAAAGGCCATGGCTACTCATGTTTTGGAGCAGGGCCAACAGCTCTCCAACAAACCCTTATGATTTTTTTTTAACCCCTGGCTCTTATATAAAACTTTTTAATGGCACTACCATCTATTTTCCTTAAATAAAAAAATGTTGAATGTTTCTCTCACACCCGTTGAAGAAGGAAAGGAGAGTTTAAATTAACTCCAAATGGCACGAATTTAATACGGCCCCAGCTGCCCGCAGGTTTCTTCAGTGCAAGCCTCTTGGTCTGAGAGCCGCTCCAGCTGCTGCGAGATTTCACAACCCATCCCATTTGAAAGTCACTGTGCTACCAGGCTGCAGTTCTAAACACGTAATGAAAACCACTTGACTTGGGGGCCCCTCTGATCAGCAGCTGAGCCCATGATCTGGTCATAAAGCAAGTCAGATAGACCCAGGCACAGCAGTTCTCTCTCTGGCATTGGGGGGAAACCTCTGAGGGGTTGAGGGGCTTTCCCGCTATGTAATGCTTTTGTTGGGAAATGCTGTGGCTCCTTCAAGCTTTGCTCGGCTGGAGCAGCCTTCGTGTCCCCACCTCTTGACGTTCAGAATCTCAACGAGGCCAGGTATCGGAGTGATGACACGGTGGACTAACTCACACTTCTGAGAGTTTTGAGTTTTTTTTGGGGGGGAGGGGAGAAAGGGGACAAGTGTCCAAATGGATAGTCACATACATAACTTTTAGGAACGGGTATGCGAGACTTCAGACAGGTGAGAACAAATTCTAAATGCTCAAATTTCTTAGAGAATGCAAATTTGGGCACAAAACCCTACCCTAGTGCCCATTCTAGTACAGTGAGATACAGAAGTTCCTGGAGCACAGACCAGAGCTTTCTTGGTTCTGCAACAGAGTGCATGGCTTTTGAAAACGGCCTATGAGGAGACTATGGGCTTCTGATTTCTGATGGACAGCAGGTGACTCATGAAGCCCTTCGGGGGAAGAGTGTGGTGGGAGAGAACTGTGGAGTCAGACACAGAACTGCATCAAATGTTACTGTATGGCTCCCCCGGGTCTCCCAAAACTTTTGCTAGTAAAATACTGCCCTTGACTACGACATCCTTCTTGGCGTTCAGTTTCGATGGGAAAAGCAGTGGGGCTGATGGAAGGGCGTGAGGTAGGTGGCATAGCAAGTGTCTCTGGCCTGTGAAGAGAAGGGAGTCGAGAACCGATGAATGGAGTACAGGCTCTCTAGGGACCTCCTGAAATGCTGGCTAAAAAAAGTTCTGCCTCTTTAGTTCTCTACATATCCAACTGGATTTTTTTTTTTTAAAGAAAGCCTGACCTAAAACATTTCTAGTAAGCTTAAAAAAATAAGTAAAATATGCGATGAGGTAAAAATAAATACAAGTTCTATTCCGGAGCCATGTCTGTCAAACCACGCCAGCGGAAGCCTCTCGTGCAGAAGACTCTGTCGACGTTGACTCCGGGCTTTTGTTTTGTTTCGCTGTGAAGTCAGAGTAGTACCGGGGAGAGAGTTCAGCTAGTCAAGAGCTTGTCTTGCAAGTAATAAGGACCTGCATCCCACTCCAAGAGTTCCATCAAGAGCTGGGCACACTCCTAACGCCATCAGCGGTGACATGGGAGGCAGAGGCAAGTGGGTCGCTGGAAGCTCACTGCTAGTTAACTAGCCTACATGGTGTCCAGACCAACAAGAGACTCTGCCTCAAAAAGCAAAAGGGGCCCCGTGGTTGTCCCCTGACACCACACGAACTCATCGTCCCCCAAAAGCCTGGGTGCATGCACACATATATACAAGAGTGGATGTCTCAGTCACTACAACTTGAGTAACTCGCATTTTAGAATTCTTCCTGAAAATATTACTGCACAGAGACTGTCACTGGCAATGTCTTTTGTTGATGTTGCTCCATCCTTCATGTAGGCTCCTTGAAGCATTTAGAGCCTGGGAAACTTAATACAAACTTGATGGCTGCATAATACGGCATACATACATATATGTAGGCAAACACTTATATCCATAAAATAACACCCTCAATAGCTAGTTGAAACACAGCACTGTCTGGTCAGTCATGAAGTATCTTGTCATTAGTGCCGCAACTCTTGGTGTGAACAATCCCAGAATCCTTCTTGTCTGTCTCTATGGCAACCAGTTTTGTGTTCTCCTGTTTGGAGCTTAATACTTCACGGAACAGAAACTTTACCTGTAGAGAATGTAAAATAAAGCCTCTTTCTAAGAATCTTGGGAATACTTAAATTTTTTTTTAAATGAAAAAAAGGTCTATGCTTGCGGGATAGGCATTTAAAGGTAATTTGGGGGACCCTGGAGCCCAGCCAGCAAAAAAGAATCTGGGCTTGAAATCTGGTTTGAAAATACATGTTTTAAAAAATAATGTGGGATGGAGAAACAAGATTGTGGTAGCCAGATTGTTTGTTGTTAGGCCGGGCAGCATAAACGAGGGCTCAGGCAGAACGGTCTCATTGAATTCTCCTCGTCAGTTATGAGAATTAGGCCGGCATATTAAAGACACAACCGCGGACTCCCAGCTAGGCTGTCGACCATGGCCCAGAGTCCGCCCTGGTTCCTTTTCACTTTAACGGTCTCCATGTCTCTCTACTCCTTCCACAGGTGGAATATAAAATCCCCACATACAGTTGTGCTTTGGGAAAGCTGAAATAACACATCGAGCAACCGAACAGTAATAAGGGAAAAGCACATCACGAATCAAATTCCATTTCCAGATGTAAAATGTCATAAAGGCTCCCCCCCCCCCCGACTAACACTCCCCATACTTGGCAGAGCGACGGGAATTTTTGAGACCGTTTTATTTCGCAGCATGTACGCATGTCCCTAGGTATGGGTATCAGAGAGGCCTCGGCAGTGAGCGAGCTATAAATGCCTCCTGTGACTGCATTGCTGAGGCCCCACATTGAGCTGAGAGGTGTGTGACCCTCACAGAAATGGCAGGAGTCCGTGCCTGGCTAATGGTAGAATCTGGTGTGATTTTAGGGGAAGCATTCTAAAGATGGGGGTCGGGGCGCAGGCTTCTAACCAGAGTCGTTACTCTCCCCCGGCTACAAACAATGGGATTGTTGTCTGTTTCAGAGAGCAAATCACTTAGTCTTCCCACCCATTTTTCTTCCTGACTTCTCCTTCTTTATTATTCCCGCACACTGGAGGAGCACCTGGGTGCGAGGTGAACAAGGGTGACGGGAAAGGACTAGGCCATCTCTCCAACTTAATGTTAACCAACAAAATCATACATCGGCACTTTGAGAAGGGGAAATAGAGCCAGTGTGGTGTAAGGTGTGAAAATAACCCAAGGGTGGGGATAGGTCTGTTTAGGTATCTACTTGCTGCATGTGTGATTCTGATACTAAGGAAACCACTTCTCTAGTGGAAAATTAACTGTGTAAGCAGATTAACGGGTATGGCCATCTAAGGGTCACTCCCACGGTGGCCTTTTATGAGCTGGAAAGAGCGATTTTCAACTCAGCTTCTGCTTGGTATGAATTACTAGGGTGGGAAACAGGGGATATCTGAGGGTTATAAAAAGAAAAATAGAATTTGAAAAAGGCAATCAGTTTTTGTGTACTTTGTAAGAAACCATTCCTGTACTTATGGGATCTATTCTTACACTTGTCCTTGTACTCTCGAAGGGACCACACCTGTATCTTACTGGTGTCTCTCTTTCCGTGCTAACACTGCTTTATCGTTAAGTGACTTAAAATCGAGCCACGTGGAGGCAGAAGCAGCAAATAGCTGTTAATTCGTGATCAGTCTCTTCTACATAGTGAGTTCCAAGACGGACAGGGTGACTTAGTGAGACCTTGTCTTAGGAAAAAAAAAGTGGGGTGCAGAGACAGCTCAGTAGGTAAGAACACAGGCTGCTTTGCAGAGGACCAGCATTCTGTTCCCAGCACCCACCTGCCAGCTCACAAGCATCTGTCACTCCAGTCTGAAGGGACATGACATCCTCCGTGGGCACCCAGCACACACGTAGTGCATACACATACATGCAGGCTACACACAAACAGAAATAAATAAGTTTTTTTTTTTTGTTTGTTTAAGTGAGGAAGAATGAGATCCAACAATCACATGTCTGCTAGATCTGTTTCCTGAGCTGGCTCACCAGTGATTAGAGGTGGTAATCAAAATAAAACAAAGGATACCAGAAGTGTAAGGCCACTTTCTCTTACTTTTTGTGAGCGATTTCAATTAACCTCACCTTCGCGTTCCTGCAACTTTGGCTCGGGGGGGGGGGGTATCTTGAGATGACTAAATTGTATACTGTTGGCGTGTTGGATTTATGTGCCTGGGCTGAGGAGGGCCACCATCTACGAGGGCTTGTGCAGATTTGAGAGCTTTGGGCTGAAATACAGACACATCAACAGAGAGAAATAAATGGAACTTGTCACCAGTCTGTGCACCAAACACCGGGGTCCATCCCTCACAAATTATGGACATCTGTATTCCTAATTGGCGTCCTTTCGGGCTGTGCCAGCTGAACGCCAGTGCCAGGAGAGCAATAGCCTCCGAAGAGATGAGATGTCACGTGTAGGTGACAAGAGACACGGATGAGGTATAGGAACCCTATTGTAAGGAATCTTGGTCCATATGGTTGTTAGATTGCTGGTGACTTCGGGTTTGAGGACCTCCAAATGGCACGCTTTATCCAGACTGAAAGTGCCGTTTTCAGCGCAGATGGGTTGATGGTCTCAGAATACCGAGTGGTTTGGTGGTTACACGGCCAGAAGAGTCGGTGGTAGAGACGCACACAAATAGTTAACAAGGTAATGGTAAGAAATGTTGACCTTGATTTGTTTAGCTAAGATGTAAAGATTTTTGAAGGTCAAAGGTGTCCTCGTGTAGTGTTTTGGAGTCTGGCTGCGTCTGACCCTCTAACATTAAGCTGCGGCGGCCGGCAGGTTTGAGGAGTGAAGCAAACCAGGGGGAAAGCGAGGAGGGGGAGGGACAGGAAATGGAGAGAGGTGTTTCAGGAAGTTGTCAGGGCTTGACTGATTGATTCCAGATGGAAAGGGTCAGCCTCCATGACCCAGGAAATACTCACTAGGGGAAAGGAGTTGGCTTGTGGAAGGGGAAGGCCTGGGAGCGAGATGATGTGGGAATACGCACGTTCTACTTCCTTCAAGCCTTGAAACATGTCGAGCTCCATACTCCTTGGACTAGAATAATATCGGCCTTGTCATCATCCATCAGAGAGCAGAGAAGGAAGTTAAACCCGAAGCCTCGACTGAACCAAGTGGATCTTCCTGTCCATTATGTAGTTTATTCTTCTAGAAGTAGGGAGAATGGTGTAAAACCTAGTGTGTAAGCACAGGTCTCCACAGGTAGGAGCAACAACTCACGTCTGATTTCATGTGGTGGAATTTGTGAATCAAACCCACTTATTTTCACAAATTTAGCTTAATTGGCAAACTTCCCTAGGTACCTCACAGCCTAAGATATTTTAATATAAAAAATAAAACTTGCCACACACACACACACACACACACGCACACACACGCACATGCACACATATTTGTGCGTGTGCACGTGCATGCGCACACACAAGAGGCACATACATTTGGACATAATTTAAAATCTTGTAATAAATTTTGCAGACACTGAAATAATTCAGGTTAATTCCCTTGCTGTCACGAGAGGCCAGCACTAGCCAGCAAAAGATTAAAATTTATTTCCATTGTTAATAGAAAATAATGAAGCGCATGTGAGCCGCCAGGGTGTATCATTTGGGAAATGTTCACTTGGAACTGAGTCCCACTCCACCCAAAAATGACGATGATGAAATCTGCTGGCCAGGGAAAACTGCATTTTGTGGCAGGGATGCTCAAGGAGTGTAGATGGATGGGGCGACAGGCTTGTGGAACGAATCGGGCTCCTCGTGAGTGACCGGTCCTCACAGCGTGTCATCCTTTGGGGGGACTAGGGTTCCCCTTGCTGCTCTTAGGCTAGGTTAGTAAGGAGTAATGCCTGAAGCTCTCTCTTTCATTTTTGTTTCACATTTGAAGATATATTTTGCACACACGGCTGCCTGTTGCCTCTCCCCCCACTTCAACTCTTTTTAGAGCTAGCATGTACACAGGCAACATTCTTTAGCCCCCACAGTCCCTAACCTGTGACAATGAGGTCCGTTTCTTCCTTTGACTGAGGCATGGCCTTGTGCTCACCAAACTCTGAATAGCTCTCAAGCCCGGTACACTTGGCCAAGAGTGACGGATGCCTGTTTTGCGGTCGCCACCACTGGATATGAACTCTCGAGAAGGACTCTTCTCAGACACTCACATGTTAACACAGACACAATTGGAAACAGACCTAAGGCTAGACAGGCTACTTCCCTGAATTGTGAGCAATCATACGGGCGATAATTTTCTGAATGACAACTGAGCTTCCTTTAAGTTTGTTCTCTGAGTCCCCAGGGCCTGTCATGACTCCTGATGTGTAGCTGAAGTTCAGTGATTATCCGTTGAGTTGAATGATTGAAACTCATTGACATCCATGTGATGTGGGATTCTCTTCTGTATACTGTGAATATCATTGGTTAATAAAGGAACTGCTTTGGGCTCATATCAGAGCTATAGAGGAACAGAGCTAGGTGGGGAAAACTAAACAGAATGCTGGGAGAAAGGAGGAGGAGTTAGAGAGAAGCCATGGAGCCCAGCCGGAGACAGATGTTGGAATTTTAGCCAGTAAGCCACAGCCACATGGCGATACTCAGATTAATAGTAATGGGTTAAATTAATATGTAAGAGTTATCCAATGAGAAGCTAGAGCCAATGGGCCAAGCAGTGATTTAATTAATACAGTTTCTGTGTTATTATTTTGGTTCTGGGCGGCCAGGACGAACAAGTGGCCCCCTCCTTACAACATCCATGTAAAATTTTCATATAGGCTACATCAAACCCTCAGAGTAAGGTTCCTTGAAGTGATTTGTGGAGCCATGGGTCCTGGGTTTTTTTTAACCCTATTAAATTATAAGTCTTATAAAATGTTAAAAGATGCCATGCAGTTGCCTGATAGCTCAGCCAGTAAAATGCTTGCCATGTAGGCACAAGGACCTGAGTCTGAAGACCCATTTTAAAGAAGCTACATGGAGTAGCATGTGCTTATAATCCCAGAAGTGAGAAGGTGGTGACAAGGAAGATGCTTAGGGCGGCTGTTGAGCCAGCTTAGTCTAACTGCCGAGTGCCAGACCAGTGAAAGACCAAAGCCAAGGTAGCTATCACTTGAGAAATGCCACCCAAGGTTGACCTCTGGCTGGCATATGCATTCACATACAAAGGAACACACACACACCACACACACACGCACACCCCCTTCCCCCCGAAATTCTCTGCAGAGCAGAAGAAAACAAAATGAGAGAAGATGTTTGCTTGTGGTTATACCTGACTGGGAAGCGATATGAATTCATTTTCTGCAGGGATCAAATATTCTACCCATGAGAAGGGAATGGATTATGCAGTGAAGTTTTACCTTGGCACTCTCAAATCCGTGGGTGCCATAGTATCTCCTAAAGCAGAATGGGGAGGTGGCCATGGGCTAGATGAGAAGAGCAGCATTTGAACGGGCTTGGAAGTTGGATGATGGGCTCTCAAATTTCATTATGCTCTTCTGTTGTTTCATTGGCCTGAATAATAAAAAGTGTTTTTAAATAACAGTGGATTATTTCATATGAAGATGCAAGCAAGGTCAAGTTCTTTCACCCTCCTCTTTGGTTTAATAAGTCAGGAAGGTGTGGCAGAACAATTACAGGTAGGATAGCAAGAGATTGCGTTGGGGCCATAGGCAGAAAGAGTCGTGCTGAAGCGCAGCTCATTAGATTATTCAGCGCCCTTTCTGGAAAGATCTATACATATTCATGAGCATGTATGTAATAAGTGTCTTTCTCCAAAGAGCCGCCGAAAGCCTGCTGTGCATAACTACATGGGTTGAGAAGGAGCATTCCATCTGGGACACTCTTCTTGCTGGGTCAAGTTCAAGGGTGGTAGGTGTGGCCAGGCAAGCCCTTTCCTGCCTCTCTCTGCTCACTTCTGTCTCTGGACCCCGTTCACAATCTGACCAGCAGCATATATAGAATAGCATTCAGTTCCATGGCATTTGTGCCTGGCCTGTCATGTGTGTTAGCTACCATTCTGCAGTCTGCACATAAGACCTCTGAGAGCAGTTGCTATGGTGATTAGTGCTGATGTCTTCCTTTCTGGAAACTTCTCCAGGGTTTAGACCACGGTAGAACTACACTGGACAATGTCATCTCTCTTAGCAACTGGACAGGAGGAGGCAGGAGTAAGGCAAATGGGACACAAATCCCCATCACTTGGCCTGCACCTCATATTGTGCCGAATGCTCTATAGGCACAATCTCATCTTATCTCCCTCAGGCCCGCAAGGCCGATAGCAGTAGTTATGTTTCCTAGATAAGAAAAACTGAGATTTCCCTGAAGGTCCAGTGATTTGTCCACAGGGTTACACTAGGAGAAGTGGCCTGGGATTTCGATTCAGTTTCCACTCTATGTTCTTGCTCTTCCTCACTGGGCACCCACCCCTCCCCTTCCCTCCAGTGAGACACGAAATCTCCTATAGCTCCCATCCTGCGTCTGGGGAACCCGATCTTCCCGCAGGATCTTTATCACAGTTTGCTCACACACAGGGGCAGACAACTGATCAGCCAGTGGTCCAGAGACTGTATCTGAGGTACAGGATCCCCGTTTCCAAGCTTGGAGACGTGAGCTTCCTGATGGAGGTGCTGTCTTAGTTCTTGCATTGCCCTGTCTGTGCCTGTGACTGCGGCTGCAGGACAGGCCTGCTGGTGGTGAGGTTTCTGGGACCAGCAGACATGTCCCTTGTCATGACGTGGACAGAGTTTGTACTGAAAGACACAGAAAGGGAAACCCATGGGCCAGGGGCTGCCTCTGGTTGTACTCCCAAATGCTGTCCTGTCTCCCACTTGCCTTGCAGAAGAAGCCTTCCATAGGGTTCCGGGTACCTTGACAGCCGGAGTAAACCTGACCAAGCTCTCCCCTTGTTGCTCTAAATGCAGGTCGTGTTGTCAACAACAGTGAATGTGGACGGGCATGTGCTGGCTGTGTCCGACAACATGTTTGTACATAACAACTCTAAGCATGGAAGGAGAGCAAGAAGGCTTGACCCGTCAGAAGGTAGGACTGGGAGCCAAGGCAGATAAAGTACTTGTTCCTGTTGTTTGTTGGTTTATAGACAAAGCTTCTAGCCCAGGCTCGTCTCGAACTCACAATCTAGCTAAGAAATGGCCTTGAACTCCTGTTCTTCCTACCTCCGTTTCCCTGGTGCTGGGATTGCAGGTGTCCACCACCACACTCAGTATATGCAGTCCTGGGGATCGAACATGGGGCCTCTTGCGTGCTAAACAAGCCCTCTACCACGTGAGCCACATCGCCTCCAGTGCTGCCATAAATACTGGTAGTCGGCTCCCCTCGACTCTCAGCCAGGACTCAGGTTCCTGCGCCTCTCTGCCTCTTCTCCTCCGACCTGTGTTTTTCTTTCAGCGAGGCTGGTATTTCAGGCGATCGCGGGCCTATGACATCTTAGTTAAACAGGAACAGCCCCGTGCCAGACGCGTATGAATAAGTGTCAGATGTGCCCTTAAACAGATTGTGGGCAAAACAAAACAATGTGTAGAGCGAAACTGACACTAATTGATTTTTGTTTGCTTGGACAAGAAGAAATCATGGGCAGCTCTGGGTAGTTTTCCAAGTGCATTAAACTAATTAGAAATACTGGTAACTGTTAAATTTCAAGTTGTCCAAAAAATTAAAGTCTATCCATGAACAAACCGACAAGCCTGAGTTGAGTTTCCATCTCACTTGCTCCCCTCCTTTTCTGCCTCTCCACAAACTTACGGGTGTTAGAAGACCTCACGATGTGGGCGAGAGTCAAATCTTGCTATGATTTTAATCTTGATGCTCTCCTATATGTTACCCACCAGCCCTCTTCCCAGCTCAGCCCTTAGAATGTATCTTATATCATTTTAAACAGGAATTAATGAACTGAAAGAAAATGATTGAATCGGTAAAGAATTTGGAGTGGTGTTAATTCTCCCACAGTGGGCACTGAAAGGGAAGAAGAAAATCCTAGAGTTCAGAGCTCTGAGCCCCTCAAGTTGCTTTTGACTGATTGGATGTGATTGACTGGCCGTTCAAAGGGGGCTCATGTTTTTGGAGCCCTGCCAAAGTTCTCCTCCACCTCTGACCCTGTCATCTTGGGAAATGGAGTGATGGATTGACTTTAGTTATGGCCAGAACACCGTATTGGGTTCCTGTTGGGATGCAAAGTCCAGGGGCCTTGAACATGTGCGGGAAGGGAGGAAAGTCAGTTCCACCAAGTTGGGAAAGTGACTAGAGGTTGTCTCTAGGTGGGGTTGAGCAAACCCTTCAACCTCCATAGATCCTGTTTCCTCCTCCTCTCCCCAGCATGTTAACAAGCCTTGTAAATCTTAACATTGTAGGGTAGACGAGGTGGGGAGAGAAAAGGGATTTACACTTTTCTAGAGTGTTCAGTGTATAAAAATGTGGGCAAAAACAACAGTGTTTCAAAAACACCCTTTGCACAATTAGCTAAGTGTTTCGGTCTTTCATACATAATGGCCAACTCATTAAGCTTTAATGGCCTGGTTAAAAACCAACATCCAATTAGGGGAGGACGGCAAAGCAACACAGCTCAACTTGAACTTCTTGGAATGACCACCAGTTTTCCAGGACAGCACCTTTCCCAAACTCCAGACATTACCAGCAGAGGACACAGAACTGATTCTGTTCCTTCTCGTCTTGCTAGCTACACCCTGCATCAAAGCCATCAGCCCAAGTGAAGGCTGGACCACAGGAGGAGCCATGGTCATCATCATTGGTGACAACTTCTTTGATGGTCTCCAAGTTGTGTTTGGTACCATGCTTGTATGGAGTGAGGTAGGTCAAAGCCATTTGCTTGCATGATCTCCTTTGGCTCCCTGGTTCTTTGGGGCTGGAGGAACTAGAAATTCCCAGAGTAGCAGCCCCATGAAGACTCAGACCTCTGTACCTACTATGAGAAGACAACCCAGGGCATCAAGACATGGAAAGCATAACATTTGGGGAATGAATTCCATTAAGTGATAAATATCCATTGCAGTATTATATAAGATGGTGGAAAATTAGAGTCTAAATATTGGATCCTAGGAGGGTGATGGAGGAAAAAAAGTGAGGGTATTTTTTTCCACCATTGAAAATTATGTTTTGGAAAATTTCTAATGATACCAGAGACGAGTATGTTTATGCCATGAAGCTGAGTGGTAAGGAGTCAGAGTATCAGTGGATATGTATAATCTAATGAATTCTGTGACACACAGCCATTGAAATGTCTGGGCAACGCACCAGATCTTAATATTGGTTGTCTCTGCATTATATAATTTTAGATTTCTTTGCACAGTTCTGTAAATTCCAAATGTTCTAAATTGGATATGTTTGACTTACAATTTATAATCAGGGAAATCAACTAAGCGCATTACTGAAAGAGAAGTATGGGTGCTGGGTTGGGCTTAGCAATGGCCATCAGCAGTGGCCTCTGTGGTGGTTTGTCTAGTGACTGTCTTTCCTCGTCTCTTCACTTCTCAGCTCATAACCCCCCACGCCATCAGGGTGCAGACCCCTCCCCGGCACATCCCTGGAGTTGTGGAGGTGACATTGTCTTACAAATCCAAACAGTTCTGCAAGGGAGCCCCGGGCAGGTTCATTTATACAGGTAAGAGAGAAAAGGATTTCTAAGGCAGCTGGTTCCTAGGTCCTCTTTGCTCCAGTTACCAGGATCTCTGTAATCAGCCCAGTTAGTCTAGGTCTTTCTGGAACTGCGGGAAGTATGGACTGAGTGACAGACATCAAATAGGGACATGCAGGTTCAATTCTGAATTTGAACTTTACCCGTGAAGATTCTGTATGATCTGCTGGATGGCCATGGCAGCTCATATTGGGAACCCACCCTTAGAAACTGATCTCTTTACAGCCACGATGGGGCAGCCTTTTGTAGGAGCAATCACAGAAGCATAATCCAAGTTGTTGGCTGTGAGTTCTCTTGACGGTGATTCAGGTGGCCCAGCAGAGTGGTGCAAAGTGTTTCAAAACCCTACAAAAGCAGGATCTACCCATCCATCCAATTTTCACTGAGCATCCCCTCAGGTTGTCGACGCCAAATAAATCAGTTGAATGGCTGCTTTCTCTGGGTGAGGAGTACAGGGGACCCACAGGACCCTGGTCCTTCCATGGGGTTTAGGAACTTGTGGAGAACACGGTTGGTGGACTGTCCAGCACAGGCGGAGACTTTCTAAGTTCAAGATGGAAGACCTGTGAGTTGCGGGAAGAGAGCCTGGTGTGGGCTGGTATCGTGGCATTCAGAACATCCACCTGGGCTCAGTGTGGCCAGCAAGTAATGGGAAAGAGAAGTTATTGCTATAGCTCCCACTGGGGTACGGGTCACTCATTCGTCCGTGCCTTTTGTGGGATGACGTAACTCTAGCTATGGGATACTGAAGTGAGGGAAGTAAAGAGTCTTTAGTGAAGGGAACTTTCTAGGGCCCAAGGCAGATGGTAAAGGCCATGCATGGTGTGGTTTCAGTCAGGTGTAAATAAGGGCAGGAAAATGGAAGCCTCAGGCAGTTCAGCAGGAGATGGCTCTGAAGAAGGGACATTGAGCTCAGAATAGTACCACAGGAAGGGACAACCCGCGGAAATGCACGCCTGCCCTTACCTCTGCCCTCCTCTGTGATAAATTCATATTGCTTTCCCATTACGCCAAAGCCCTACAGAGCTGGCAGGTCCTTGGTGGTTCCTGGTACTGTCCCTGGAAGTCCATGACTCTGTGGGAGTGATGGCGTGTGCCTGGCAAAAAACACAGCAAGATGATGAGCCAGAAATGAAAAAGAGCCCAGTGCCGCTGAGCAGCAGCAAGAATGCCAGAGAATTAGAATGAAGTCCTTGGGGTGGGGAGCAATGGGGAATGAGGAAGGGCAGGCAGGCAGGCAGGATGTGGGGAGTGTGGAAGATGTCAAGCTAAGGGGTATCTAGACAAGAGTAGGCACTGCAGGGATGGGTATTGCTATGGAGGGGAGGAATCCATTGCTCCACGGTGGAAGCAAGCTCGAGAAGGCTCCTTGGATTCCAACAAGGAGATCAGAGAACAGTGAGGAGGAGCTGAGAAGGAGAAACTGGGAGAGGAGAAGCCTGGGAGTATGGAAAGTCCCTGAGGTCTAGTGAAGAAGGTTCCAGCTCCAGGACACTTAACTTATACTTGGCATCTCCCGTGTTTTGTCCAAGTTCCCCTGGGAGTAGATGAGGATGCAGGTGAATATTCTAACAGGTAGTTTGCAGCCAGCCTTCAGATCTCTACTGAAGTTGGGAATGATCTCAGCTCTCACGGGACTGAAGACACTTAGAGCCAGATGGGATGTGTGTGTGTGTGTGTGTGTGTGTGTGTGAGCGCACACGTGCGTGCACACACGCATGTGTGCACACACATTTGCAGACTTCCCCTGAAAGCTGGGGCTTTTGCTCCTACCTGCATTTATAATTGCCAAAACCTACCTTGACAAATGATGCCAAATCTCTCAACCTCTAACTCTGTATAGTCGTTGCATAAATATATGTTTGAAATTATGTTCAAGATACAAAACCAGTAACAGCAGAATACTTTAGCATCCTATGCCTTCTAGAAGAGAAGATGTATATCCTGGATCCCAATAATTAGCTTAAGCCTCAGCAGATATGTAAAAGCAAAAAGGGGTTGTTGGAATATCTAGCAGGGAGGGACTAACGTGGGGAAAATCTAGACCGACTTCCTAGAGGAGGGAAGGATACAGGGACATTTGAATGCAGTAGTTTTTCAACTGAAAATGTATAGTTTCTTGGAAACTATGTATTCCTTCTTGGAAACAAGCATAGCACCTAGCAGAAGAGAAACCCGCGAAGCCATGGCTGCTGTGTGGTATGACTAAGTGTCAGTGTTAGCAAGCTCTCTCTTCCTGCTTTACTAAGATGTGATTGTGCCATGTATTGTTATTGGTTTGCTGATATGTTCCTGACATTGCCATGCTTTTTTTGTATGCATTGAGAACGCATAATGCTTAGCTTCCTAGACATTGCGTGTGCACGCCATGCTCAACACTGATACTTGGAATACTCCAGACCTGCTGGCTCTCACCTTCAAAGACACTAAGGTGTGAAGGTGTCTGTACCTGTTGTAGAGTCAGCATGTTGGGACACATGGCTTGACTTGCTTGCTAAAGACTTTTATCCATCTAATAAGGTAGGATATGGTTGTCACGGACTGAGGAGAGGACACAGGAATAGTGTGCTAAAAGCAGGGGTACCATGGTAAAGGTTGGACAACTGGCTCTCCAAGTGATTCAGAATAGAGTTGGGCTTGCAGTAATTCCCAATTTTCATGGTGCAGACACTCTTACCACCATGATTCCAAGCTACAAAATAGGTTCCTGGAAATGCAATACCTGCTCTGGCAATCTGGAAAACCAGGACTTTGTAAATGCTTAGGGTGGAATATGGAGACAGTAAGCAGGATGTTAGATCCACGCTCAGAATGTGCCACTGATACGGCTTTTATTCTCACCTTGGTGCCGACGTGGCCTCTGGCTTGAACAAGGAATGGCAAGTGTGATGAGCACTAATTCTCATGTGAGACGCTGGGACTAGGTGTTAGAGTCACTGCACTTTGTTTTTGTTGGTTTATTTTTGAAGCAGGGTTTAACTATATAGCCCAAAGTGGCATTGAACTTGAGATCTTCAGGCCTTAGCCTCCCAAGTGTCGAGATGAATTGACTATTCTCAAACTTAGAATAAGCCAGACAGGGCTTAGGATAGGAAGGGCTCTGGGATGGGAAGGGCAAGTTTGATGTTTGACTCACACCATGAACAAGACAGAAGGCCCGAATGTAGGGAAGTTTGGGGACAAGCTGCGGGGGTAGAGGCTAGGTCGCCTAGGAATATTTCTCTCAACTCATCGAAAACTATTGAGAATACTGTCATGATCAGACAGTACTTTGCCCTGTCAAAAGCAATATTGGGGCTAGGCACTGGCTCAGTTAGCACAGGGCTTGCCATATAAGTATGAGGCCCTGATACTGAAGCATAGCATTCATGTTTAAAAGTGTCTAGGCATGGTAGTATGGGAAAACAGAAAAGAGGACAGCTGGGGCTCATTGGCCAGCCGGTCCACTCTAATTGGTAAGATCCATGGTTATCAAGAGATGTAGTCTCAAAAAGGAATCTATTGAAGAAGACACTCAATGTAGACCTCTAGCCTTCACACAGGCATACGAATGAACAGATATGCTCTCATACACGTGAGTACACACACAGCCACACACACACAGAGTTACACACAGTCACGTTTCTTTCTGGTTGGGGTGCAGAGAAGGACTTAGAAGGCCGTGTGAGTGCAGAGGGTCAAGTGGAGGCTATTGTGGTGGCCCAGACTGGCAACGACAGCAGTTTGGACTGCAGTGCTGGTGATGGGGACAGGCAGAAGTGAGCGGAATTTAGGAAGCAGCATTGACGGGACTTGATGATTGATTGGATGGGGTGACGGTTGGAGAGGGGAGGGATGGAGACAGTGCTCAGGTTTCAAGTTTGAAAAATTGGGTGGGTAGAGTTAGAAGGTGATGTTTTTTAAGGTATAAAGTGCTGTGGGAGTTCAGAGGGAGGACAAAGCACTTCCAGCTGGCGGGGAGGTGGGAAGATTTAATATTGTAAAGATGTCGATTAATGAATACATTTAGCGCAATGCCAATCAAAATACCAGCAAAATGTTTGGGGGAAACTACACAAAGTTCATCTGGAAAGGTGCTAAACTAGAAACCCCAATTTTGAAAAATGAAGGGGCCTTGCCCCATCCAGACATTAAAACCATGTTCAGCTTTAATAATTAAATATAAGGCTGTGCAGGAGTGCAGAGGAATGTCCAATAGCAGAAGACCAAAACCTAAAAACCAAGTCTTTCTGCTCACATCCAGTGTGTCGATACTTAACTGCCAGCGTGCTGGGGAGCTGTCTCATGTCAGTGTGGAAAAGACAGAAGTTTACACAATGAGATGGGCCAACGAATTCAAAAGAATCAGGAAGAAAGATTCGAATTTCTAGACGGACCTTGACAACTGGAAATATTTTCAAATTAACTATTGATCATTAAAATGTAGATATGTCAAAAGATTATACATCTAAAACATAATTGTTATCTTGAAACGTCCTCATCTGGATGCTTAATAAAGGCCATCGAGTCAAAATTAAAAGAAAATGGGACAAGGTATAAAGTAAAATTTGGCCCATCAAAATGTCGAGCATCAAAAATAACACAAGGAGCCTCTTTAGTTCTGAAAAACATGCTATTTTAGGTACAAGAAGATTCATCCATTTGTTGTACAAAAAGTTAATACCTCCTATTGCCAACTGCCCTTTTTATTGCACTGTGGATAAAGATGTGATCATTAGACATCCTATGAATTAAGAGATGAAGACAAAGACCATGGAGGAAGACAGCAAATATGATCTTAATTCATTTAATTCATTCATAAATGTGACCAGCATGGTTATGCACACATGTAATCCCCGTTCTTGGAAGAAGGTAGAGGCAGCAGGATTATGAGTTCAAAGTCATCCTTGTCTACATCGTGAGTTTGAGGCCAGCCTTAGCAACAGGAAGCTATAGGAAGCTTCATTATCAGGAAGGAAGCAAGCAAGCAAAGGAAAGAAGGGAGGAAACAAGGAATGAATGAATTTATTTAAATCTACTGATAATCATAGAAATGTAAACAGGAACAAGACAAGTTCTATAGATTGTTTCCATATCTTAGCTGGCAAAGATTTATTTTTTTAGCAAATGAAAATATACAGGTTGGGATAAATAGAAGAAGGTGGGGACTTTTCTCATACAGCACGGCAGAAAGATGGATGGTTAGAGAAGCATTCTGTGCTCGTTCTAGCCCCGAAGAATGTGTGTGCCTCTTGATCTAATGGCTCTACGCTCAGCAACGTCTGCATAGAAAACAACTGAATTTGCTCTGGGCTCTTCATTGGAGTTCTATTTATAGTAGTAAAAAAAAAATTAAAAATAGCATTGGTGTCCAGTGGGGGATTCATTAAATCAAAATGGGACATGTTTATACATTTTAAACATCAAAAATAACACTGCTGGTTGAAGCTCATTTACATGAAAGACACACATGATTTAAGTTTTTAAAAATCTCGTGCATAGCCTGCTAGGCATGGTGGAGCATGCCTATAATCCCACCATCGGAAGGTGGAGGCAGGAGGATCAGGAGCTCAAGGGCATCCTCAGGTACAGAGTAAACTTGAGGCTATCCTTGAATACATTAAAAAAAATCACCCTACCAATGAATAATTTTAAAAGTGTGTACTGAGCACGGCAGCACACACCTTTCATCCTAGCACTTAGGAAGTAGAGGCGGGAGCAACACTAAGTTCTGGGCCAGCCTAAGCACTGTAGTCTACCTGCTCTGTTTGCACAGCATGGTAAACTTCTGATGAATATAAGAATAGTTGTGCCAATATGCAAGTGAGCAATCATGGTTTTTAGGTATTGGTATTTTTAATATTTTTCATGTTGGTTAATGTGTCTATTTGTGATTTTGATAAAAAAAATTACAAGATAAAGTCCATGTCACATATGTTTAAATATGGAAAGCATAGGCTACTAAACTTGACTCTTCGGGTACAAAGTTAGTCTTTGTGGCCAGAGGTCAGGGGCTCTCCGTGCTTTTGAGGGAGCAGCCTCAAGAGGCGGGCAGAATTAGAAGGGCCGGGGCTCTGTAGCTGATATTTTTACACGAGAGAAGAAATTAGAAACACAAACACTGTTTAGGAGAGTTTGGGTCTGTGGCCATTCTCCCACCTTGAGGTCACTGGGCCAAATGCAACTCTCACTGGTGACCAAAAGAAAACAATATCATTCACAGAGGAGTCCAGGCCCCAGGAAATGGTTTTGTGTCTTGTTGCTTTTCTTGCTAAAGGAAAACACATCGTGCAAGCCAATTTAGTTTCAGTGAGGTGGCTGGAAAGGCTGTGGCTTCCATAGCAGACTGCAGAAGACGGTTCTCCACCCAGACCTGGGCCCTCGCTCCAGATAGATTTCTATCTGGCCTGGCTGGGGTGGGGACTCTAAGCTGTGTTCTCTGAGCACCTGCCATTTCCCGTTGCACGCCTGGGGCTTCCCTATGGGTTGGTACTCATGATTGCTGTAGGTCCAGGCGAAATACTTAGTTCCAATAATGAAACTTGATATCAGAGCAAAAGAGAAACTTGAGACCTGGAAAGCTGATTGGACGGGGTAGGAGTGGATCTAGAAGAAGATGGGCTTGGTCAGCCATGGAGGACAATCTTGGGGACTGCTCTGGCATGTTTTTTGGCTTGTTCTTTTGTTAAGCCCCAAGCCTCTCTGAGCCTCAGTTTCTTTATCTATAAAACTCGGTTACCAGTTATATGACTCTCCACAGGAGGCTCCCTAATTGATCAGGCCACAAGAACCACCAAATCATGCTTTTTGATGATTTCAGCACCTGTGTTTAAAGAAAGACATGAACTTAGGAGACCTGGGTTCTGCTCAGGCAGCTGCCTCAGAGACTTCGTGACTTGGAGAATGGGGAGGGTTCTTGGGAGACCGGGAGCAAGTCACCATGGACACCATAGTGTTGACTCTCAGGTGGACCATCCGAAGTGGAGATGTGAAAAGGAGACAGGAAGGGAGACTTCGGTAAATATCTCCTCCTTTGCCACACCCCTTTCCACCCACACAGCTCTGTGGTCCCCAGTCCAGCTGCAGATGGCTTAAGGAAACTCCACCATGATGGGACTTAACCTCTCAAATATACCTGCCTCCATTAAGTAGACTTCAACACTCAGTTCCCCACGGCTGCTGTTGCCAAGGACGGCACTAGCAACATCAGGGTTCAGATAAACAACAGTTTCTTCACACCGGCGACTTGCAGCTTTGTTTTCCGTCAGCCACGGTTTGCTACCCTGCAACTTGCTGCTTTGGAGTTGAGAGTCACCCGGGACTCAACTCATCAGAAGAGTCCAATTGCCTCTGTCTGGTTTGAAACCCAGAGGCGGTATGCCAGCTGGGGCTGAGCAGGGAGGAGGCCCCCTCCCCTGCTCTTCTGGAAGACTTTTCTGCAGACAACTGGCAATGGAAAAGGTCATCTTGGTACCAGTGGGACACAGTGGTTGGCTGGGCAGAGTTCTCAGCTGTCTTAACTTGATGTGGCAGCAAGCTTACAAGGGAAGGCTGGCCCGAGCATGGCATTTGGGTGTGTGGGAAACTGCTGTCCTCTGATTCTAATCTTGTGTTGTCTACAGATCTGTATGTATGAGCTGACAGTAGGTTGTTGAAGACAGGGGCTAGAGGAGCCCGGATTTTTACTGTTGTTCCTGTGGCTCTTTGCAGAATCCAGGCTACATGCTGTGTGTGTGTTTTGCATGTGTGCATAGATGTGCTTGCATTTGAGGTGTGTGTGTGTGTGTGTGTGTGTGTGTGTGTGATGCACATGTTCATGGATGTGCTTGCCCATGAGAGAGAGAGAGAGAGAGAGAGAGAGAGAGAGAGAGAGAGAGAGAGGCGTCTGTGCAGGGTATTCTTGTCCATGAGGTGTGTGTAGGCCATTGGTTGATGCTGGGATGTCCTCCTCAATCCCTTCTCTAACTTTTTTCTCTAGACAGGTTCTCTTACTGATCTACCTATTCCTACCTTACCCCCAGTGCTAGGGCTACTAGTTTACACCACTATGCCTGCCTTTCTGTGTGGGTGCTGGGACCCTCATTCTTGTGCAGCACTTGATGACCCCACTGAGTCATGCCCCTAGCCCCAGGATGTACAATTGATTGCAAGTTAAGTCTCTGACAAATTCTATCACAAGACAGAACTAGGAAGGCAAGAAAAGCAGTGATTATAATTTAGTAATTACATCTGTCATCTGTTAGCTCACAGGCCAGACTCTTCTTGTGGTCTCTAATAACCACCACCTTTCCCCGTGATGACAGTTTTATTAGTGCCTCAGCCTCACAGGTGAGAAACCCTTTGCACAGACAAATTAAGTCACCTGCCCATGGTTGCCAAGTAGAATCCTTCTAAGCTGTCCAGTTCCAGAACTCAGTCCTTAATCACTGTGTTCTATCTTCTGGCACGATGCAACCTGGATCTGGGGCAGAAGGAAGCCTGGAGGCTTGCAGTTGGGTAAGCAGAGTGACCAAGAGAAGAGGCAAGGATCTTTATCTATATTTAAGAACAGTATTCTTTATCATTGTGTGTGTGTATTGTGTGCATATGTATTGTAAAGTGTGTTGTGTGTATGACATGTATATATGTGCGTATGTGTGTGTGGTGTGTGTATTGTGTGCGTGTGTGTGCTGTGTGCATACGTATTGTGTTGTTGTGTATGTGTTGTGTGCATATGTATTGAGTGTGCTATGTATGTTTTGTGTGTGGTGTGTGTGGTGTGTGTATATGACATGTGCATGTGCGTGGTGTGTGTATTGTGTATGTATGGTGTGAATGCTGTGTGGTATGTGTATATGTGATGTGTGTAACGTGTGTATGTTTATGTATGTGTGTGTGGTATGCAGATGTTTGCATGTCATGGTGCACATACGGAGGTGAAAGGATAATGATGTGGAGTTAGCTCTCTCCTTTAAGTTTTACATAGGTTCCAGGGATTAAGCTCAGATTGCTAGGCTCTCCCCACAAGGCCTTTACCTGCTGACACCCTGCAACCCTTACCCCAACTTTGCAAAGTCTTGCAGCTGTTCTTTGCACCATTTTTCTAACCTAAGGAAAAATAAGGGGGCGAGGGGATGTCTCAGTCATTGCAGTGCTTGCCAGGAAAGCCTGAGAAGCTAAGGCTGGACCTCCAGCGCCGCGTGAGAAAGCCAACATGATGGTGGGTACCCGTCATCCCAGTGCTGAAGAGCTGAGGCAGGAGGATGCCTGGAATTTAGTGGGCATCCACTCTAGCTGAATCAGTTCCAATAAATGAATGAATGAATGAATAAAAGTCGAGGAAGACACTGAGGTCAACCGTCAACCTCTGGCCTCATGCGCATGTCCATACACGGGTACTTGCACGCACAGAACCACGTGCACACTCAAGTGAGATCTGTCTACCTTAAAGGGAGGATGAAGTTGTTTACATCCACAAGGGTAGTTATGCATGGAGCTATAGAAACACAGGCACTATGGCAAGCCTCTGGCGGGAGGATCCTCTGGACTGTGCCTGGGCCGGATGACTTCTTCCCTCCTTGCTCTTTGATCCGCAATGGCCTTTTGTGAGTCTTCTTGTTCGTAAGATGTGAATCGTTTCTGAAAAACTTGCCACCTTGTGCCTTTAATCTCTCCGGATTATGCAAGATCACTGCCGTTCGGGAGACCGGGAAAGGGACGGTCTGAGAGCCTGGCCTTGGCAGGGAGGGGTCAGTGGACGGAGAAGCAGAAGAGACCAAAGGTCCCAGCTGGTCAGGCTGTGTACAGATGCGTCACAAGGTATGCAATTAAAGCTCAAAGGGACAGTGAAACCGAGGACGCGGTGGAAAGTCAAGGAGTTCGTGTTCGTTAACCCTCTGTGCCCAGGACTTCTTATCTTTTGCTTCAGCAGAGGCCCCATGTGTTGATTAAATACAGCCATTCGTTATTTGTGAGCAAGTTCCCATCAGCAGGAAGAGGTGGCAGTTAGGAGGAGAGATGGGTAATCGTACCCCTTCAAATCATATCCCAGACAGCCTGCTCCAAAAGGCTCTGTGGAGGTGTGGGGTCCCCCCTCAATAAAAACGCACCAGGCAGATGCGAAAGCTTGATTTCGGATGTTAATAGCGCATCTGTTTTATCTTTCATTTTCCCCTTCATAACTTGTATCACGGGGGAAAAAAAAATCCCATCAAAGACATGAATCTGATTTTCAGTTTAAAACATCCAGTTCAGACATCAAAAACCGGCCTGAGTACAATTAATCCCCGCTCAAACTGGAAACCAGTTGGATCAACAGCCCTCTTGGTGGCCAGCGCATTTACAGAGTTGCCCGTATCCCGAGCCCTTGTGAAAGGCAGTTGCTTCTTCAGCGCAGTCTAAGGAGTAATGTGCCCCCTGCCAGACCCAGGCTAGGAAGCTGTTGCTTCACGAGAGACCACCCAGCTCCTTAATGGACTGGTGCTCTCCGCTATAATATTCCGAGTGCGCGCTGCGGAGCTCACGCGCTCGTAACTGCTGCCTGGTGGCATTTAGGTTTATGCTTGAAATTTATCTTTAATTTTTACAGTGGTCTCCTTAACCGTATATATTACTCCCTTCTTCAAACAATCTGTCTTGCGACTGCGCTTTCTCTCGGAACCAAAGCGTAATTAAATATTAAATTAATATTTCATTTGAAATTAAATATCAAAGGCTTCCGTCTAATCTTCCTCTCGTGCATGTTTGGTTCCCCCGTGTTCTTGCTCCTGTGTCCACAAAGGCAGGTGCCACCTCTGAGTAATTCACTCCGCTTTTGTCTTTATTCCTTTTATTCGGGCTTTTTTTTTTTTTTTTTTTTAATTCCTGTTGCTCCGTGTTTGCTACACTGACTCAAATGGCCATCAGAGGAGATTTCCCTGTGTCTTCAAGTTTAAGGGCGGCACAACTCAACAACTTATGACTGAGGGGGTCCTCAATTTTATTTCTCAGAGCATATCACTAACTCAGATAAATGAGATCCTCAGAGTCATAAGCTGCATGGGGCCTTTGAGAGCAGCAAGTCCACCCATGTGCAGAGAAATCTCCCACAGTCTCTCCTGGCCAAGCAGCAGAGTGAAGATGGTGCCACTGCTGATATCTAAAGCAGATTTCGTGATAGAGTTAGTCTTGGAAAAAACCTATCTCTTCCGTGGTAGAGTTAGACATGGAAAAGCTGTCTCAGGAGCATCAGCGTTCTGGATTAACGCAGTCTGAGTATCCGTAATGTAAAAATTTGAAATTGGAAGTGTTCCAAAAACCCTAAATGTTTTGTGCATGGACACGATGCGGTGAGTGGAAATTTCCACACCTGACATTCCATTATGGATCCCAGTCAAAATGCAGGTGTGATAAAAATGCTGGATAAAACCTTACTTTTGCACTCCATATCATAATATGTATGAAATGCAAAAAAGTTCATGACATATGTAGTCTCATCTCAAGCTATCAATTATAAATATGCAGAAATTTCAAAATAAAAATTCAAAATCTGAAATACTTTCAGCTCTAAGCACTTCAGATAAAGAATATTCAACCCGTATAACTTTGACTGTTGAACATATTAAGACATTTGCCAGGTTAACATTTGTTAAGAGGTCGGGAACAGGGAGCACTCACTTGATGGAAGGCAGACTTCACTGGGATCAACAGGTCAAGGGACATTGAAGGCATGGACACTGTGAAGGAAGGGAGGAAGGAGAAGTCCTAAGGTGGCATGAGGTCAGACACTTTCCTTAAGACTTCTGAAGTCCCCCCAAAGCTGGGCTGCCCACCTCTCTTCCTGCTCTTCTAAGAGAGTCACTCTCCGGGACCAAGGCAAAGGTCAGAGATGCTCAATGAGTCCTTCCTTTCTGTATGTTCAAAGTTGACCCATCTTCATATCCAGTGTTTGTCTCAGAGCCAGGTCACATATAGTCTAGTTTTCTTTGGCTTTGTGTTTTTGGAACAAAGAGCAAGATTCCTTTCAAGTGTTTTCTTTATTCTTGGAGGGAGTTGGGATTTGGAACTGGGGCCGTGAGGTCCTCTGATTCTGGGGGATGTCCCCCTCTGTGTTCCATGGGCTCTGTGAGCATCTTATCCAAGGCAAGAGCATTCTCTGCAGATGTAGATGCCGGTACACAGTACAGAACTCCTGCCTTCCATCTCCTCTCCACACTCATAGGCTGTGTATGATTCTCGGATCCATGGGCAGACTCCCTGCTGAGTGAAAGCTAGTCCAGGACTGTGATTCACCAGCGACTCTGAGTGGCAGGCAGACTGGCCACTCAGATCCCTCCCTCATCTACCACCCTTTTCTCTCCTTGATTCCTACAACTCCACAAATAACTTTCGTTGTGTCATCTTGGGTTTACACTCTTAGTGGTCAAGGCACAAGTGATTTCTCTTTTAAAAAGACTTACTTTTATTTTTAGTTGTGTGTATATTGGTGTGCCCATGAGAATATGTGGGTGCTCACTGATATCAGGGGAGGATGTGAGATTCCCTGGAGCTAGAATTACAGGTGGTTGTGAGCTGCCTGGTGCGGGTGCTGGGAACTAAACTCTGGTCCTCTGGAAGAACAGGAAGTGTTTTTAACCACTGAGCTGTCTCTCAAGCCCCAGGAATAACTTATTGTAATGTCAATGTTCTGTTGAGGAGTTCTTTCCAGAAAACCAAGAAACAATTCTTTGTCCATGTTCGTCAGTGCTGTTGGATTTGGGGGAAGCAGAAGTGGAACAAAAGCTGGGGAAAGTCTGATCTGATACTTATCCCTTTTCTGAAGATATGAAAATATAAAAATCATATGGAATATATGTATGTCATCAGTCCTTTGGGAGAATTAGTCTTGAGCACTAGCCAGCTTCCTGTTTGTTTATGAGTGGTTCCCACATAGATATTTTTAGTTAAATACTATTTACTTAAAAAGAAACCTTTGCGCATATTTCTTAAAGTTTGTATCTCTTTGTTGGGCCCAAGATGTGTAAGGAAACTCATATATTATACTCTCAGTCAAAATGAGAAATGACAGGGAAGATCCAGGCTCTCAGGAGATGTGTTATGAAATCTCAAGGTATTGATGAAAGTTTTTCATGGCTGATCCAAATGGGATTTAGACTCTGTGGCAGTTGAATTGTGTGTTATTAAACTCCTTAAGCAAACCCGAAGGATTCCCAGTGGAGGATTAAGACATTCTATGTATAGCAAAGGCGGAATTCTCATGTCGGAGTCTTCTCTATTGAATCCCCCCTTGATTAGCTTCTGTAATATTTAACTTCATGCCATGCTGTAATTATTTAATAAAAGGTAAATATAAATTATACTTCAGTGGGGGATATGACCTTTTACCTTAATGTTATATTCTAAGGAAAGGCATAGGTAAACAGAGCCTATAGGCTGCAGCGTATTTTTATTTGACTCTATTCTTGTCTTGCAGGCACATCTCTGTGTCCCTGTCAGCCAGAGCATTGGCAGAGCTTCACAGGGTCCCACACTCCATGTGTGTAGGGGAGGTCATAAATTTACAGGGATGATGGCAGCTAATGTCCTGCTAGGTCCTTCGAGACAGTCTTGGTGCTGGTCTTGGGCACCTCATTAGCTAATTGAGATTTGCTTGGCTCATCTCAGGACCCCAAAGCCAGGGAACACCCAGAGAGGTGGAGAGAAAGAGTATGAAGGGGAGGATAGGGTTCCAGGTAGAGCCGGAGGAGTCGGTTTGGAACCAAAGTAGATGCTGTCAAATTCAACCTTGCAGCATGGAAGTCTGAGGTGGTCCGATGCTTTTTCTAATGGTTTGGTGTCTGTAAAAAACCGAGTGGGTTTGATTTCATGCTTTCCATTTCAGTGTGCACTGGATTCAATGAGACTGCAGATCCTTGTGTCCGGTGGTTTTCAGCCTGTTAGGGAAAACAATGGGGACAAAAGTGTGCTAAACCCTATTCGAGAGAGTGTTGCATGTGTTAATCAGAGAACCCAGATTCTAGCGGGAAGACTGAGGAGAAAGGCTAGTGGCAGGGGGCTAGGGTGGCGGGATGCCACACTGCTCTCCTGTGAGGAAGTGTGAGCTTGCCCCAGCGCTTGAATATACCTGGTATAGAAAGGCGAGGCAGGTAGGAAGAAAGACCGGAAGTCAGCCTTCTTACTTTTCCCTTCCACGTGCCTTCTGAGCTTTATGAGTGCACGCGTGTCTATAACTTCAGTTGTCTCTGAGTAAGATGACCGGCGTGTTGTCTAAGGAGCAGTGCAGAGCTCACGTGAGATGAAGCCATGGCTAATTCTGAGGATATCGCCGGGAGTCTGTTTGCCCCGCAGCGTCAGACAGCTGTTGTGTCTGCTGGTTGATACCAAATGGTGCCGCTTTTTCACTCTTGGTGGCTGCAAAGTCAGGTGGCCCAGGCAGGCTCCTCCGCCGTCTGTGGTCCTTTCCTTGAAGCTGGGGATGAAGCACTGAATGCAGATGGAGGGACGCTGCGCTTGCCCGGCAGAAAAAGTTAAGAGTACGTGTTTGGGAGTTCGAGAAGCCAGCGTTCAGATCCCATCTTCGCCAACTCTCACCACACTTAGCACAGGGACAGAGCCCATAGGGTGGCAGCGAGGGTTAAGGGACTAAATGTGGGAAAAAGACTTTGCCAAATGTTCCCCTTGTAGTGACCCTTCAGTGTGTTCTGATAGTGGCAAGAGCAATTGCCACCATTGCATAATCCAGCCAATGGTCGACCATCTGTGAGCCAGGCTTCTACAACGGTGGCACTGTAAGGTTAAGTGGGAAAACTTTCACAGGATGATCTCAGCTCTGCATCTAGCTCTTCTTACCTGTGCTCTGGATAAGAGGGAGCTCTGAGTGCAAGTCTATCATATACCTCCCACCCCAAAATATGTGGGGGACACTTATAGAAAAAAAGAAAATCACAGACATAGTATATTCGTTATTTTCCTCATTGCCGGGACAAAGCACTTCGCAAAAACAACTTAAAGAAGAACGAATTTATGTAGGCTCAGAGTTTGCGGGGTACAGACCCTCAAGGCAGGGGCGGTGCAGTGGTGGGAATGGGAGGCAAAAGGATCCCTTGTCTCTACAGTCAGGATGCAGAAATGAACACCAGAACTCAGTTCTCTTTCTCCTTTTAATTCAGCCCGAGACTCCAGTCCCTGAGATGGTGATACCCACATGCTGAGTAGGTTTCCTCTCTTTCAGGAAATCCCCTCGTAGACATACCCAGGAGTGTGTCTCCTAGGTGACTCCCAGCTGGCAATCAAGATGAACTATTATTGCACATGCTGTTACTGCTTGGAGCTAGGCTAGTGCTGTTGGCATGATGAGGACTTTGTGCCATATGCTAATATGTGTAGGGTTGCTTTGGAGGATGTGTGGGAGCTGGGTTTGAGATTCTTTTGGAAAAGAATAGTATTAGAAATAGAACAAGGTTTGAAGAAATGGTTCAGTAGTTAAGAGCGTGTACTGCTCTTGCAGAGGACCTGAGTTCGATTCCTAGCAGTTACATCAGGCAGCTTACAACCATCTGTAAGTAAAGCTCTAGGAGGACCTGCCACTTCTGGCTTCTGTGAGCACCTGTGCTCAGTGCACACACTCACATACACAAATGTGCATTTGCCGCGCACACACACACACATACATACATACATGCACGCACGCACATGCGTGGTTCATTAAACAAGACAACAAAGCATTACCAGCTGGTCTTATTAATCAAAGAGCTGCAGGTTGAGTGAGAGATCTTTTCTTGAAAAATAAGGTGGAGTGTAATAGAAGATAATAAAAGTTCTGGCCTCCACCTGAACATAAACACACACACACACACACACACACACGTACATATACCACACACACATATAATATACAGCCACACACACAAACACATGTATATATACCACACACACATGCATATACTGTCATACACAAAAACACATGTATGAATACCATACACATGGACATATACCATCACACATACACATGTACACATACATTTAACACACAAGCGCACACATACGACACACACCCCCACACCTACCATAATATGTAATCATATTAAATACTTTGCCACTTGGACAAATTGCATAACAAAAGCGACTTAAAGGAGGAAGGATTTATTTTGACCATGGATTCAGAGACCACCACGGCAGGGAAGGATGGCTCATCCTCTATTGCCAGGAGTGGGAGGCATCAGGCAGGAAGCAAACATGGAAGTCCCCTTCAAGTCTCTCCCCAGTGACCAGCATCCTAGGCCACAGTCCCACAGGTCCACCAACCTGCTGAAACAGTGCACCAGCTAGGGTCTGGGTGTTCATACGTGAGAGTCTTCAGAGGACATGTCACACTCAAACAGTAATAAAGTGTTCTTGAGTAAAGGATAAAAAGAAATTAATTTCTATTAGGACAGAGAATGGGCCAGGCGGTGGTGGTGCATGCTTTTAATCCCAGCACTTAGGCGGTAGAAGCAGGCAGATCTCCAGGTTCAGGGTCAGCCTGGTAACAGAGTGAGTTCCAGGATGCAGAGAAACCCTCTTCAGTTTGGTCTCAAAAAACCAAACTGAAAAAAAAAAAAAAAAAGAAAGAAAAAGAAAAGTGGAAAGTATCAAGCACCTCACAAAAAAGTAGAAATTAAAATGGTAGCAATATAAGAAAAAAATTCATTAACCTCACTGATGAATAAAGAATTATCAGTTGAAATTAAAAAATAATTATAAGTTGAAATAATTACATGCATAGTGGGAGGGAGTATAAATTTGCATATTCTTCCAGGGAGTGATTTGATAGTATGTGTGAAAAGCCTTAAATATAAATCATAATTTTTGGTCCAGTAATTCTAATTTTTGGCATTTTCTGTTGGAAGCAATTAAAGTTATGCACAAATGATAATTATTGCTTTGGTTTTTATAATCGTGAGAAATTAGGTTCACATTAAATGCCCAAATTAGGAAGCCATTTAAATAAATTATAGACCATGCCGTGGAAAATATGCAGGAATTTAAAATATTGTCATTAAAGAATCCTTAGCCAGCAGAGGGGACGCTCATGGCACACTGTATTACTAGGTGGGTTGAAGTAGGTGTTGTCACAGGATAAATCAACTTTCTCAGAGGAATTTTAAGTACGTGTGTTTAAATCTGGAAGGATATAGGCCAAGGTGATAATCCTGAGCATCCCATTTTCTGTCACCAAAATGGAAATACTTGAATTATTTTCTTTATTAACACAGGAGTAGAATTTTATTGTACAAAATTCAGCTAGTACAAAGAAGTAGAAAGTGAAAATATTCCATCCTATTCCATTAATTCAACGTTTAAAAATATACTTTAGTTAATTCTTTGAGAATTTCTTACAATGTATTTGGATTATGTTCACCCCCACCCCATTGTTCCCCCAACGTCTCCCACATCCTCTCCCTACCTCCCCACCACCTCTCAGCTTCTTGTCCTTTTCTCTTTGAAATAACCCGCTGGATCCAATCTGTGCTGTCTGAATATGCACAGGTGTGGGGCTGTATGCTAGAGAGTGGTTGACCTGCCAGGAACCACACTCTTAAAGAAGCCACCAACTGTCTATAGCTCCTCAGCTAGGGGGTGGGGTGAGGGCTTGTGGAACGCTTCCCTCCTCCGTGTTGACCAGCGTGATGTTCAGGTCTTGGCCAGAAAACACAGCTGCTGAGAGTGTATGAGTACAATGATCCCGTCGTGTCTGGGAAACACTGGCTCTTACAATCCTTCTGCTACCTTTTCCTCTGTAGTTCCTGAGCCTTACAGGGAAGACGTGAGATAAAGACATCCAGTTTGCAGACGAACACTTACCATCTATGCTTTGACAAGGTGCTTCAGCCACCGTACCAAGAAGCTTCTCCGATAAGAACTGAGAGCTGTATTACTCTAGGGACAGAGGGATAAGGGTTTAGAGGACAATTCGATAGAATGTCAGTTTAGCCAAACCATGGTATAAAAAATGTAGTAGGTTTACTCCAAGGCCAAGAGCATCCCAACTATGGGTTTTTGGCCAGATTACAGAGCCAAGCATGTGTTTTCTATAGCAGAACAGACCAGAAATAGAAAGCGGTTGGTGACCCTCACAACATTCTTGCCACTATTGCACCCTGTGGCCTGTCTTCCACTCTGGTTATTCCTATAGTTCACAGGTTTCATAGATGGGCAAGACTGTTGATCACTTTTCCTCACCGCCCCCCAACCAGACTACATACACCTTCAATGCTATGAAGCTAGTCAACAGGGAGGAAGCATCCCAACTTGCCTTCTCCATGACCTATTACCAAAGTCTGTGGTGTCCTGAGCAATAGGGTCTTACCATCAAATTCTGGTGGGCCACTGAGAGCAAAAACAATACCCTGTATTGTTTGGGGGTATCTAAGCCTGGTCGTTTCTGAAGTGGTGGGTTTATGTGTGATTTTATTTTTTTCAAAGTAATTGATGGTTTATAATTTTTTTAAAAGAAAGGGTATCATTTGATAGCCTAATAACAACAGGTTATTTATAAAATATGTATGGAAAGAGGAAAATTTAAAAATATGCTCCCCTGTGTTTGCTGTTGCCTAACAAGAGTGTGAGAAATTATCATTTTATGCTTTATATTTTTTGCCTTTGCTTTGGTCATGTATTAATTTTAAAATCTTAAAGTTTCAACAGAAGGAAAGGAAGGAGGAAGGAAGATAAGGGACCGACTCTGAAGGACTCTTTAAACTAGGAGAAATGCCACGTTACAACATCCCATTGCTCACTGACTTGTGTTATAGTTACCAAGTTAAATGTCTATCCTGCATCAGGCTCTGTCATTAGTCATGTGACTCCATCGTGAGACAAAATAAATACAGCTCCCCTGAGCCCTCTGAGGCTGTGTGGAGGGCCTGACCCTCTGGGAAAGCAAGAGAAGTCTCACATAATTGCAAATTAAGAAAAGTGTAGTTTGCATTAGAATAGTGTCCTTGAGAGTAATATCAAACATAAATGCAAATATTTAAGAGAATGGTTAAGAAAAGGGAATATTAGAAGGGTAAATAGATGAGAATATTTACTTGGGAAAGAGAAGCAGGAAAGGAGAGAAAAGAAAATGATGCAGAAGAAGTTTATTGTCTTTCCAAGACTGAGGTCTAGTTGGGCTGGGGCGTGGGTAAAGTGCTTGCCTGGCGTGCACAAGGCCCTGGGTTCAACCCCCTAGGATTGAAGAAGAAAGATGAGAAGGAGATAAAGGAAGGAAAGGAGGGAGGGAGGGAAAGGAAGAAAGGGGATGAAGGGGAGAGGAAAATGAAGGAAAGAGAGGAAGGGGAGAGGGAAAGGAGAGAGGAAGGAAGGAGAGAAGAAGGAAGGAAGAAGGGAAGAACTAATGAAGGGTGGAAGACAGAAGTTAATTGGCACATGACTGGCTGTGTCTGGCACATGACTGGCTGTGTCTGGCACATGACTGGCTGTGTCTGGCACATGGCTAGCTCTGATGACGTCAGCACAAGTGGAGGATTTAAGGGAACTGTGTTTAAGGCAGAGATGTTGAAACTTGGACTTGTTATTTTAATGGTAAATGGAGACTTACTACAAATTCCAAACTTCTGTGTGAATTAACCAGTGTCAACAACACAATCCCCTAACTGGTTGTAGCACCATGTAGTAAGTCTTAGAAAGCATCAGAACTCTTCTAATACCCGTGAAGGATTTCATAGAAGAAGAACTTTATAGTCGAGGTGTGTACTCAAAGAAACGACGGCTTTGTCTTTCAGCCTTAAATGAACCCACCATAGACTATGGCTTCCAGAGACTGCAGAAAGTCATCCCAAGGCACCCAGGGGACCCCGAGAGGTTAGCCAAGGTAAGGTTGCTAGGAATTGACGCATGAACATCTTTTGGTAGACACTCAGCAAATTCAGACAAAACCATTTGAAATCAAAATCATTCGAGTCCCATTAAAATTAATTAAGCCTTGAAACTGGCTATGCTTTAGATAGTAATATGAACATAAGGTTTCTGCTAATTTTGAAATACATTGTGTTTAATATCTGACGGAATGTGAAACCTGAAAGTTTGGTCTCATAAACAGACATTCTACAAGAATAGCCAGCTTATAAAACACTGCCAACTGTGTAAAGACAAATATTTGCACCCTTGCTTGAAAGTGTGAGTTTCACTCCTGTGTATTTAAGCAGGATTTTTATTCAGCACTAACCTCTGCGAATCGTCAATCTACAGGCAACCATTCATGGAAGGCCTACTGTGTACATAAGAATTTAATGATGATAAAATGGCCCCTTCCAATGAACGGGATCATTTGTGAATGAACTTGTTCAGAAAACTTCACCTTAAACCTGGCTCGTGACATCATCATTCTTTACCTAGAAATCAGCCCGTTTAGTGATTCCATTTGACTAAAGAGAAACAGCCAATTTTTCACATTTATATTTGTGCTTCCAATGTGCAGTTTATGAAATGACATATTCTTTATTCTATATTTGGATAAAAAGCCAAATGTCAGTGACTTCAACAACATACCTTTCTTTTCCTCCCGGAAATACTCAGCCCCATAAAGTCAGATGATACCTGGACAGCTGTTGAGTAACAATTTAAAAGGTCATAAGTAAAACAGAATATAGAATGGCAACAAGAAAATCCCCACAAAAAACAGGAGGTGGGAAAGGGAGAAGGGGAGGGTGGCAATTAGTGATTGCTAATTCTTGCTGCCTAAGATGAACAAGAGGAAATAATACCAAAAGAATTCATCTTTATCAGAATAAAATTTTGAGTAGGTATTGGCAAGGGAATTTCAGTGCTTTGTCAACTCCTTGGCAAGCAACTAAAGTCAGGCCTGTCAATCACTTAAAGACTATCTGATTAATTAAGAGTACCAGGATTTTTAAGTACAGTGACCTCAAAGTTGCTTTCAATAGAATAGACAAGACTATCAATTTTAACTGACTTTGGCCTTGGTTGGTGGGTGTTTTGAGTAGCATGAATCGTAGAGCCATTCTATAGTGGTGCATTTCTCCAGCTACCCATCTGTAGAATCTGTAAATGTGATTATATCCTACTCATCAAACCCAATATCAAGCCCAAACTTCCTGGTCATTACATTTGTAGGCTATATGTGGTCTTTCTGTTTTCATCTATAAGTTTCCGGTTTGCCATCGAGGCTTTATCTTTGATTGCACCCACCCCGTCTTTTCTTCCTCAGGAAATGCTATTGAAAAGAGCCGCGGACCTAGTGGAAGCCCTCTACGGCACCCCCCACAATAACCAGGTTAGATATGTGCGTCTGACACTCTGTTGCATTTGACTTTTGATTCTGGATACAGTGCTCACTCCAACGTGCCTTTCTGTAGGACATCATTTTAAAGCGTGCAGCAGACATTGCAGAAGCCCTGTACAGTGTCCCCAGGAACCCCAGTCAGATTCCAGCTCTCTCCAGCTCCCCAGCTCACAGTGGCATGATGGGGATTAACTCCTATGGCAGCCAGCTCGGAGTCAGCATCTCAGAGTCCACACAAGGAAATAACCAAGGTACTAACTACCCTTCTGAACCTCAGAATCCAAATCGGGCTTCTCCATCAAAAGCCACTTCTGCGGGGATAGGAGGAGTTAGAGAACACATCGTAAGCTATCCAATGGGGTATGTGCCTAGGTAAACCCCACTATTAGAGAGGGATTATTTAGCCATTTCAGGTTATTAGAGTCTGAGCTCTCTGGAAACTAGATAGATTTCTTTGGCCAGAAGTTGTAAAGTTGATTATCCTAAGTTTCAAAGAGTTTAAGCATATGGAAAGGAGGCTTACAGCTATTCATTGAATTCATTTCATAATGATGCTATGTGATAATGAGATTGAATGACAGAGTGGGCTGATGGCACCATCCATGTTCAGTCCATGCAACTATTGGTAAACAAGAGCATTGGTTCAGTTTTAGTTGGTAATTTCTATTGTACATTTTCTCATATATTTTATACCTGAAGTCTACCATATGAAGGTTTGTTTCAGTGAGGTTCATGTCATTAAGAGACCCATCTAAGTGTGTCATAAACAGTTCTGTGAGAAAAATAATTTTTCCAATTAATGTTTTTAATCTTAGGTATTTGTTTCTAATTTTATTCATCCACTATGGTGCATATATTAAATTATGTTTCATTTGATAATTCGGACTGTTTTATAATTTGTTTTGTGTTTGTTTATTGGTCAGTTGGTTTAAATTTTTTGAGGCTCAGACAAGCTCATGTAGTCCAGGCTGGCCTTAAACTCACTATACAGTCCAGGTTAGCTTTAAATTTGTGGCAATCCTTCTGCCTCAGATTCTCTAGTGCTGTGATTATAAATGTGAGCTCTCATGCCCAGCATTCTTTATAAAAAATTTATATATGTGCATCTATGGAGAAAGATATGTGTACGTGTGTAATATATGTGATGTATGTATATATACACATGGCACACAAATATATATATAACTATCTATATAATCCATCTACAAATATTTCAGTGCTGAGAACTGAACCCAGGGCCTTGCCTATGCTGGGTAAGCACTCTACCATTGAGCTACATTACCAAATCTAATCACTTTTAGACATGGTCATCCCCAGAGTTTCTCTGAGGACAGACTGCAGCTGACTCTGCGCCAGGCTCTCAGAGTCCTGACAAACTCTTCATCTTTCATGTCGCACATGGCCTCGATGTCTGTCCTTGAGTACTGACAACTCAGAGCTCTAGATGGACATAACACAATTCACTGAGCTCTTCAGTGCTTTCTGACTGAAAACACTCCCCAGCCCATCCAGAGGATGGTGAGGCCTTTGAAGTACCATTTCCAAACTGCCCAGCAGAACACACATGGCCCCAGAAACATTGCTAGGACACCCTGCTCCACCCCTCAGGAAAGATCACATGGTGTGTTACATTTGCAAAATACTAGACTGGCAAGTTTTGAGCAGGATATTAATTTCTTGGGTCCTTTATTTGACCATCTTCAAAAAAAAAATGGCTTCGGTGCACAGCATCTGCCCACCTTTGTTTGGCCACTGAATGACGTCCTCAGTGGTGGCCATTAGTATCTTGTAGAACTCCAATGTCCATGTCCAGTGAGCTTATGAGCTCCATGGCGGGGGGGGGGGGCACTAGAGACACCAAGGGGAGAGAGCTGGCTATGGCGTGGTGGTGCACAGCTGTAGTCCCAGCACTCTGGAAGTGCAGCAGCAAGAAGGTCAATACTTCTGAGTCTGTCTGGGATGCTTGTGCTCCAAGCCAGCCGCAGAAGCATAGTGAGGTCCTGTCTCAAAAATCAAATTATAAAATACAGCAAAACAAAACAGCATGAAGCAACATGAATAGAAGGGAGAGGGAGTACCGGAGGTGTGACCTGCGTCGAGCAAAGAAGTTACTCAAAGCTGAGTGCTGGACGATCAACTCGAGAAGGGGATTAAGCTCTGGTGTTCTATAGCATGGCCAGGTGACAGGAGTTAACAATGGTTTATTGTGAATTCCAAATAGGCAATAGAAATTGTTGAATGCTTCCAGTACCAGGAACTAATAAATATTTGAGGGGCTCGCTGTGCCAGCCACTCCAGTGTGATCATTAACCATTGCATGCATATGTAAGAAAAGGGGGAGTGGACAGTGAGTACCTGTCAATTGAAAACAAAGTCCTGCAAGCAAGCTCCACTTCCCGCTGTTGCTTGGCAGCGGTGGCATCATGATCTGGATGGGGACGAGCACCAGCCATATTTGGCCCGACGGTGGGTACTGCTTTGTTTACCTGGCCTGTTTCTTCCGTTGTCAAGGATACATTCGCAACACAAGCAGCATCTCCCCGCGGGGATACTCCTCCAGCTCCACGCCTCAGCAATCGAATTACAGCACCTCCAGTAACAGCATGAACGGCTACAGCAATGTTCCTATGGCCAACCTGGGGGTGCCAGGATCGCCAGGATTTCTGAATGGCTCGCCCACAGGCTCCCCATACGGAAGTAAGTGACCTTTGCCATCCTTCTGGCACGGGCACTGTAAGCCTCCCTGCAAGGTCTCACCTGCCAGCCTTTTAGGGGAGAGCTGTGTCCCACATGGTAATGGGGGACATCTCATTTCTTGAATGAAATGCCCTTCCTCTCTTTTGTTCCAGTCTATGCAAGTCCTCCTGGGGAAGGAAGAGGGATCGAAACGATTCCCTTATACAAAGTACATGTGGAGGAGAGGAATGGAGATTTCATTTGGGCAAATAGTGAGCCTTTTCACTGAGCATTTTCTCTTCTTTTAAATGATTTATTTATTCTTATCTTATGTGCATTGGTGTTTTACCTGCATGTATGTCTGTATGTATGAGGGTGTCAGATCCCATGGAACTGGAGTCATAGACACATGAGCTTCCATGTGGGTGCTGGGAATCGAACCCAGATCCTCTCGGTAAGAGCAGCCAGTGCTCTCAACCACTGAGCCGCCTCTCCAGCCCCTTCACTGGGCATTTTTTCACATGCACTAGCTCATTTCAGCCACATGTTACGGGCAAAGCAGTTTGTTGCTGCAGCTACAACTTAGCTACAACACAGCTAGAACTTAGCAGGCCTTGAATTGATGGCACCCATTCCTGTCACATCCTTAATCGGTTATTTTCTTCCATAGTTTCTCACATCTACTCTACATTGGTCACACCCACATCCCATTATCCTCTCTTATCCTCAACCCCTCCCACTAAAGCCTTTCTGCCTTAGAAGTCAGATGTTATTCAGTTTGTTTGTGGACCACTGCGTTCACTTTGGATAGCTCACTTGAGGGAGGGAGAGTTTTTTGATCAAGGGTAACTTACCAGTGGCTATATTGCTGGGGAACCATTACCCGCCTATAGCTCCTCAGGGAGGAGTGGGACCCTGAACAGGACATCTGTATTGTGCTCTGTTTGACTTTGTGACATGACTCGGTCCTCCATTAAGCACCTCCAGAGAGATGGATGTTGACTGTGTGGAACAGCTTGCCGGATTGGAACAGAGCCTCTTAGCCTTAATCTATGGCCTACGCAGCAAAGCCAAGGCCTTGGGAAGTTGTGAAAACCCATTTGGGTTGCTTTGGGAGCTCAGCTGGGAACTTACACAATGGTCCCTGGAGCCTGAAAGAGTGTGTGTTTTTCAAACCTACTCAGGGAATACTTGAGGCCAGGGGACATGCCAATGCCGAGAAGCCAAGTGATGGAGCAGAGCGCTCTTGAAACATTGGCTGTTGTCACAAGGCCTGTGCCTGTCCTCTCTTCACCCAGAGTGACTCCCTCGTGCCAGAAACAAGGACGTGTCAAGGACAGCACACAGCTCTATCAGTTACAGCTCAAGCAGCATGTATTGGAAGCTATTTCTCACTGCCTTCTGACCCTTGGTTCCTGGGCCCACATCTTCCAGAGTGATTTCTGAGCTATGCTTTTAATACAATCAATATTACTCAGTGTGGTGGTGACACAGGACCAAGCCACCAAATGCAGCACAGACCCTTTCTTCTAGTATAACTAACACGTGTCCTGTGCGTGTTTCTTGTCACATGGCCCAGACTCACTGAAGCAGAGCAGCTTATGGAAATAGGTTGGCGTTGATTGGTTTGTTTTTATTCTACTTAAAAAAAACAACTTTTCTTTTTCCAAAAGCATGTGGTGGAATGACAATAATCCAATGGGCTGTATGAATGTATAATATGGGAACTAATGGGAAAGCAAGGCAAGGGAGAAAAAAGTGTATTTAGAATAACTGGATTAACATAAGGATGGGCACTGGTGCCATTCTATGGGAAGAGCTGTTGTTCCTCAGCTAACAAAATGCTACTGCAGCTAGAGTTTCCTGTGCCATGCCTATCTGTTTATGACCTGATTAGGGAACTCAAAAGGCATGGGGACAGTTTAGCCGCCGCGACCAGGGGAGGTTTGTCACACACATGGTCATGAAGGAGATACCTTGTGTGACGACAAGGCTCTCCCTTTAACAGACCCACAATTGTGTGATGGCACTGGAGAGGGACACCACATAAACAGAGCTAGGCAGTAATAATGACAGTGAATTCACCTGTTCCTCTCTTCAGGCTAAAGAACAATGTCGAGCCCAGGCTGAGCCCCTCGACCACTTTTTGGCATGAATAATAGCAATGGTTATTATCGCCACTTTCTCTTTTAAGAGTTGAGGAATTGATCAATGACCAGCTCCAAGAGTCGTAGTAGGTAAAAGGATCAGATGGGACCACAACACCTGGCACCAGACTCCCAATGCTGGGCTTTAAAATTATTCAATAATATGAAATATTGAGACCACTTACAATATCCTTAGGCTGAAGCAGACAGAATTATTTTCATCTGCATTCCTTAAATTATTTTATTAAATTTATTTTACTTATTTGTGAGTATGTATGCGAGCGCGCGCGCACGCACACACACACACACACACACACACACACACACACACATATGAATGCCATGACACATGTATGAGATCAGAGGACAGGTTTCAAGAGTTGGTTCTCCCCTTTCAGGGCATCAGTCCCCTTTACCTAAGAAGCCACCTTGCCAGCTACCATCTGGTCGTTTTTGATATTTAGAAATGGCAATTTCTCATGGTACGGTCAGGTGCTTGTGTATATACAAGGTTGAGCCTATGAAGCAGTTGTTTTGTAGATTTTAAATAGTTTCTAATACGTGCACTTCGTAGTGCGTCCTATGGAGTTAGCGGCATGTGCGTGGCAGGTGTTCAGTTGGGTATTATTTGCCTCATGTTTCTTATGGGATAATTTATCAAGGACTACCACATTCTGCCCACTCCGTCAAGTGACTTCAGAAAGGCGGTTATTACACCCCATATCTTTAAGTCAGCCATTCAAATAGGAAGGCAGGATGGTGTCCTGCCCAATGGGGAGGAGCCCTCAGGGGATACCCCCATCACCCCAGCAGTCCAGAAAGTGACCGCTTGCACCTTGAGCTTCGGAGGGAGAGTCTGAGGGAATTGCAGAGTGTGAATGGGATTCCAAATGGCGCCTTCGTTACAATCAGATTCGCCTGTTGTAAAATCCCACATCCCCAGTGGAGTTCATTACGATAACACCTGACCTATATTTCTAACCAGCAAGGTCTTCACTTCTCTGGGAAATATTCTTTACAGCCCAGGGGAAAAGATTTCGTCAGTTCAATTGCTTATGTCTGAAAACACAACCCTATGCGGGTTTTTTTTTTCACTTTTTTTTTCCATTTTTCTAATGAGCCTGATGTGACTGGACCATGCCATAGGGCACTTGCCAGAGACGTTAAAACAGCAACAGAGGCAACACTCGCTCTCTCTGTGTCAAGTTTGCCTTGCATCCCAGCCAACACAGAGCCCGGCATCTTCCCTGCGTTAGCTCTCACACGCCTTCAAAAAAAAACCAAAAAACAAAACAAAACAAAACAAAAAAAAAACCCAAAACGGCCAAACAGATGTTTTCCCAATCTTACACAGAAACTTCACTTCCTGGCGGTGGCCATGTGTGCCAAGTTCTAGCTCGGCGTGAGTTTTTTTTTATGCCTGGATGCTAAGCCCCTGACAATAGGGGGTTCTAATGAGATGCTGACAGACCCCTCCAGTGCCAGCAACTGCCTTGGCTGGATGAGGATGCAAGGGAGGGTCTGTGAGTCCCAGCAGGGGTTAAGCTGGCCAATCAATCCTTGTAAGAAGAAAAGTGATTTTTCCTTAACTCCCAGGGTCATGGAGATTTCTCAGCCAGGCATGCTTGCCTTTGCTTTGGCCTCTAGCCTCACACGGAAAGGTGTCCAGAGACATTCCCCGTTGGAAGTCTGTAATCAGCTTTCCCAAAACGGTGTACTTCACTGTCCCCAAACATGGGCTACTCAACAAGCCTGCAACCCCCATGGGGACCATGTCTTCCAAGCAGTATAACCATCGAGCCAACCCAAAGGATGGGACGGAATCCATCCAGGCAGGAATCCAGCCTGCTTCACTGCAGCCCTAGACCATGCCCCAGGCTTTGGTATTTTTGTATTTTCAGAAGTAAATAAGAAGACATTTTCTATTATAAAGCATCAAATGACTCTTATGGAAAATGCCAAACATAGGGAAATAGTTTTTGAAAGAGAGAAGACTCCTTCCTTGAGAAAAGTAAGCGCAACAGCTTGATGTGTCTTAATTGAATTTCTTTAGTAAAGAAAAAAAATTCTATAATAGAATTCTGCCTCTCGATGTTTTGAAAAAGCTTGTATAGGCCCCCCCCAAAAGAAAGGGATGACATGCCGTGCCTGTGCAGGTAAAACCACTGGATTTTGTTTGGTTTTGGCAGTACTGTGGGGTCAAACCCGGGGCCTAGTGCCTGCTAGGCAAATGCGCTTCGACTGAATGAGATCCTCAGCCCAGCAACCATTAACTTTGAAACTACAGCCGTGTGCTCATGACAGAAACACTTTGGATACTGTGACTGGGAACACGCAGGAAGGCACACAAAAGGAGGATGGAAGGAAGGCAGACAGATGACTAGCGCCATAGATGGAACACCAGGCTCCAGGAAGCCCTTTGGCGATCCAAACTAAAGTCCTGAGACTGGAGAAGAGGAATTAGGAGTAATATGTGCCTTAAAAAGTCATTACTGGGGCTGGGGATCTGGCGTAGCAGGTAAGAGTGCTTGCTTTGCTAGCATGGAGACCTGAGTTCAAATCCCCGGAATCTAGTAAAAAAAAAAAAACAAAAAACAAAAAATAAAACTGCCTATGGTAGTGTGTCTATAACCCTAATACTTTGAGGAAGGTCAGATAGAGACAGGAGGAAGATCTCTGGGGCTTTCTTACTACCCACTACCCACTTAGCTTCAGGTTCAGTGGAAGAATTGTCTCAAGGGATTGACGTAGAGAGAGATAGAGCAAGAGGAAAGATATCATTATCTGGTCCCATGTATGCATAGACATGCACTTCTCCATGTACATGAGTACATACATTACAGTTGTCTCTGTCTCTCTTTACCTCCCTCTCCCTCTCATTCTCCCTTTCTCTCTCTCCTTCATCTTTTCCTCTCCCTCTCCTCTTCTCTCACAAAATTATCAGCATCCTGCTTTTCACAGGAATTTGAGACTTTATCAGTATCTCAGTGTTTCTATTGCTGTGATGAAACACTGTGACCAAAGGCAGCTTGGGGGAGAAAGACTTCATTTTAAAGCTCTCAGGTCACACTTCCTCTCTGAGGGAGGTCAGGCCAGGAACCGTGGAGGCAGGAACCGAGGCAGAGGCCATGAAGGATACTGCTTATTGACTTGCTCCTCTTAACCTACTTCATCATAAAATCCAAGGCATCGGTACAGTGGCAGCATAGCTTCAATTGTCTGGGCCCTCCCACGTCCATCATTAATCAAGAAGATGACCCACAAACTGGCCCACAGGCCAATCTGATGGGAGTGTCTTCTCAACTGAGGGTCTGTCTTCCCAAATGACTCTACTGCTGTCAAGATGATAAAAACAAAACCAAAATTGACTAGGACAATTATTCTGCTTTTCTTTTATCAGATGAATTATCAGAGAATTTTGTTTCCAGGCTGTTAAGAGGACAGTGGACCTTTTGTTAGTGATCCTCTTATTTCTTACCTGCCTCCCCCAAAAGGATATTTTCCCATTTTTTAAATATTAGTAGCTTTAATTTCTCCTATATCACAAGTCATATATGTTCATCATAGAAAGTTCTTAAAGTATAACAAATGGAAGGGACACATTTGAAAATGCTCACAGTTTTGTCAGAGATACCACAGGTCAAATGTTGATCACATCTCTTCACGCTTTGCTTCCTATACTTTTTTCTTTAAGTAGAAGTTGGGTTGATTATATTGATGTATGTATTGTTGTATAATCTGCTCTGCTCATCCGGGGTATTCCAGCATTGCTAAATATTCTTCTCAAATATTAGTCTAAATGTTCAAGATTTTATTGTATGGGCTTAAAATGTTTTACCCTACTATGGGTCATGTATTTCCAACTTCTTATTGCTGTAAAAAGTCCTTGAATTTTCTTCTTTTTGGCACATTTGTGACCAGCCCTTTGAGATTGATTTCTAGAGATTAAATTAGTGGGTCAGATGATATGAATATTTGAACACACTCTATGTATTGCCAAAGTCCCTCTGGAGGGACTAACTCTCTCCTCGGGAAAGAGCCTGCATGAGCTCCCTTGCCTGTTGGTCCTTTCTTAGTTTTTATCCATTTAGTAAATGAAAAATAGCATTTTGTTACCATTGATGTTACTGTTTTCTAATTCTTCCATTGGAGTATACTCCTGTTCAGGTCTCTCCGCCCTATTCATTTGTGTTCTTTCCCTAGTTTCTATTTTTTTCTGTTCCTAATTAACTTACAGCAAGCAACACATTAGCTATCAAGGGCACAGCACCGCTAAATGCGCATTGCAAACTTTGTTCTTGATTTGACATTTGCTTCTCGCGCATATGAGAGCCACAGAAGCTTTTCCACTGTGCGTCAACTCTCTCTCGTCTGCTGTGAGTTGGTGGGTCAGAGCGCTGTGTAGGTCACATAACCTTTGAGGCCTCTGCTGCCTCTCTTACAGATTTAGTTTTGCAAACAGCTTCGTATCTAATTAGATTTGCTATCACACGAAACCCAAGGAAGAACTCTAAATTTTATAGATTTAATATCGCACTGGCTAGTGACTGAGTTTTTGCACCAGTTCCCAACAACATGGCAGGTGCTACCTTCTTTCTAAACCTTAGGTCTCATCTCTAACCATGTCCATTTCTGGACCTTGCTTCCTCCCAACTCTTTGTCTACCTGTTTGGGAGTATAATACAGGTTTGTATTTGCCACATCTTTTAATGTCTAACATCAGTGCTCTTCTTGCCAACAAAACTTTCTAATAGCATGGTTATTGAACTATATAAAGTTAGAAGTTATGTTGGCTGAGATGCACAGAATTTAAGACTTTCAATGTTTTGAGCTCTAATTTATGTTGGGTGTCATTTGTCATTTCCACAGAATTTTTGAGAAATGCCTTCACAAGGGTTTGCACTTGTCAACTGTACCACAGCTCTTTTGTGTCACTTGGTGGCTTCTCCTAAAAAGCTGCCGCGACTTGAGACATACTGTAGGCTGAGTCAGCATGTTAGGAAGAGTGTTTGTTAGAATGACATAAATGGAATGGCATGTGTGTGTGTGTGTGTGTGTACATGTGTGCATTTGTGTGTACGCGTTTTATATGTGTGTGCATATGTGCATTTGAGTGTGCATGTGTGTGTGCATGAACACATGTGGGTATGTATGTACATGTGTATATTTGTGTGTGCATGTGTGTGTACATATTATATGTATGAACATATATAGATTCTGCTTACACTTGGAGAACCTTCTCTAATCTCTTGCACAAGAGCAAGGCAGTCAGCATTCCACCAGGGAGTGGAATCATCATCCCCCACCTCTAGCTGAGGAGTTATTGACAGTTGAGGGCTTCTGGGGAAGGGACAGTCAGTTTTCACTGAGGTGTGACCCCTGATAAGTGGACTACTATTTAGTTGGTAGACCCCCATCCATGAGTATGTGAGCAGCACAAATTGGACTTGGTAGATTTTTTTTTTTTAAAAAAAAAACATGATGTTTAAAGGGATTGTTGAGGTCAAGGGGGATCTAGGGAGTTAGAGTATGGAGCAAGGAGTAAATAATCAAGATATGCTATATGCATCTATGAAATTCTCTGAGTTAATAACCATATCATATTTTTTTTAGAAGAGCCTTCTCTGTTACCATGCTTGAGTGAGGCTATTACAACAACAGAAGCTAAGGTGTCTTTTTGGAGTCTAAGTTGAGGATTTAATGTTGCAGGGGTTAGACTATGGTCAACCAGAGTCTCCTTACTCTCAGCCTTTCTTTGGCCTCTAAATCTGATATTAAGGGAAGGGGACATTCTTCTTCTTTTTTTTTTTTTTTTATTTTCGAGACAGGGTTTCTCCGTAGCTTTTTGGTTCCTGTCCTGGAACTAGCTCTTGTAGACCAGGCTGGCCTCGAACTCACAGAAATCCGCCTGCCTCTGCCTCCCGAGTGCTGGGATTAAAGGCGTGTGCCACCACCGCCTGGCGAAGGGGACATTCTTATATTGCTTTATCATTTATTGATGCTAAAGCCAAGGCTGGAAGAGGATATTAAGATTGGAAGCACAAACAAGATTTGTTCTCAGTGATGAGCCCTTCATCTTATCTAGTACAGTGAAGTGGTCCAATTTCTCACCGTGACATGGAATTCTGCTCTCCTTTCCAACATCCTTTTTACTTGTGTTTGCAAAGATGGCAGAGATGTATTTGGGTGTGTCTTTCTCCATAGCTTTTTAAATCATATTGCCTAAGCATAAGTATTCCTTAGAGAGAAGCTCTCCCTTCTTTTCTTTTTCTTATTATAACTTTGACTTATGATTTTGCTCTAAAGTTGACATACTGGGGGCTGGAGAGATGGCTCAGTGGTTAAGAGCACCCACTGCTCTTGCAGAGGACCCAGGTTTGGTTCCCAGCACCCATACGGAGCAGTTCACAGTTGCAACACCAGTTCCAGGGGATCCAGTGTCCTCTTCTGGACTCCTTGGATACCTGCACACATGTGCATATTCCCACACATGAGTAAAAGTAATAAAACAAATCTTTAAGAAGAAAGGTATCATGTTGTACATACTGCCTGTGATTGCTATAGGCACAATTGAGATGCAGGGGAGACGGGGTAGTGTCTACCTTAGGGTACCAAAGCTTCTGACCTTCAATTCACCTTGAATTTAGTTGTTGGTGCTGTTTCCCCGCATCTCACTTGCTCTTTCTGAGCAAGCTTAGTCACAATTCATAAGCTTTCCTCTCTGATGTAACTTGGTGGAGTACGTGCCATGAGGAGGTGGGGCCCTTTGCTCTTTAAACCGCCTTTATTTTTCTTGGAAATGACCACCCTTAGCCTTTGGCTCCTCTTAAGTCATTATTTAATGTTAATATTGTTAATATTGGTGGTTCTTCTCTGAGCATTATGTCAGGGGAGGCTGACTTTCAGCTTTATTTCCCAAGCGCACTGCAAGTCCAGAGAGGGAGGTGATCTTCTGAATGTTAATCAGCTCCTGTACAGAGTGAAGAAGTAGCTCACAGAGAGGGCAATCATGTGCTCTTGGCCGTGTGCATCAAACCTCTAGGGCATGGGAGTTGCCAGGCTGCGCACAGTTCCAGATAGGGCTTCTTTTCAGTGTAAAAGGAAGCTTCCCACTCTGCATAGGCTCCCTGCCTTGATGCCTGCCTTCCTGGACTCGCTGTGGGAAGAGCATTCTGTCTTCTCACATGGTCTTCCTTTCCTCCAATGGGATCATTGCCACAGTCGCTGTTTATGTGTCTATTCCACCTAGGTGGGGGAAGAATATTATTGCATTTGACATTTTTTTCTGATTTCTCTCTTTCATCTTATTGGCATATTATATATATATATATATATATATATATATATATATATATATATATTATGAAGTATTCACTTTCAGACTCCTGCTTCAGCGTCATATCTATGCTTATATACATATACATGCATGCATACAATGACTTTACGTAGCTCTAAAGAACTGTAGGTACTACATCTGAGAAAACACACGCTATCGTCTCTCTGCATCTGACTTATTTTGCCTAACACGATGGTCTCTGATAGGCCAATCAGAAAATGGACTGATGGGGCACAGGATCATTCTCTAAAGAGGTATGAATGGGCATGCCATACTTGTGAAAAAAAATTCCACTACCTTAGCTGTAAGCAAATTAGAACAATACTGAGAGTCTTTCTCATCCCAGTCAGAATGGTTATTGCAAAGAAAGTAGCAATAGCGGATGCTGGCAAGGATGTGGAGGGAAAGGACCGGCATGAAAAGTAAATTGACCCAGCCACTATGGAAATAGGTATGAAGGTCCCTCAAGTCTGTTGTTTTTAATCACTGGTACTTGGACCAATACCCGGGAGTTAATAATTTCTCAAGCAAATTGCGAAGAATGTGTATGTTGAGAAAAAAAAAAAAGGTTTCTCGGTGAGCCCCCTCCTAAAGACTGTCACGCCTTTGCTTCCAGTCATGTCCTCAAGCCCCACCGTCGGATCCTCCAGCACGTCCTCCATCCTCCCGTTTTCCTCTTCAGTTTTTCCTGCTGTCAAGCAGAAGAGTGCCTTTGCCCCTGTCATCAGGCCCCAAGGCTCGCCTTCGCCCGCCTGCTCCAGTGGCAATGGGAATGGATTCAGAGGTAAGAGAAGGGACCGGCCGCTTTAGGGGTGCATGTGACCCAGTGTCCTGGGGCAGGCAAAGGAAGGGCAAGCATCCCAGCTTTGCTCTCTAGCTCTGAGCACTTGCCTACAGAATTTCTGGAACTTTCATGGTGGGACATGGATGGCAGGCAGGGACGCTGGTCTGACGCTTCCCCTAGTCCTGGGCTAGTATGGGGGTGAATGATGCCAAGCCAAGCATCTGCAGGACATGGAGTTAGTGGTGGCAGAACCACATGTTCAACCCAGAAACACCTGGGCAGCCCAGGATTGTGCTTTCCATAGGGCCATTCACTGTTTCTGGAAGGTGCCTGTTGGCTCTTTCAGGTGCCTTGTGGTTATTTCTTATCTAGCTGGCTTTACCATCTGTCCTTCATGTTCGTTCCCATGGCACATGTGGAAGGATCCATCAGGAGCAAAAACTCTGGCTATGTGCCGGCCAAATTGATAGCAGGTGCCTGATCAAGGGGTGAAGTAGGGAAGGAAGAGGGGGAAAAAAGCCATACTGTTTCTAAGAACAAAAAATTAATATCGCCCGTCAAAGCCACTTTTGAGCAACGTCCTAAGATGTAATATGACATGACGTAACACAAATGTGATGAGTACATGAGAATCTAATCATCCCGCTGAGAATGGGAGGCAGCTGATGGCAAGAGAGCAAATTGGAACCTGCTGAGCACCGCGGCTCACTGGTGACCCGCATTATTTTTGGCTGATTCTCATGTCTTGACATGGAAACATTTACGACAGGCAGCGTTGGTCAGCAGAGCTTTGTGGGGACCTGGGATGGGCTGTGCCCTTCTGGGGACCCCAGCTCTCGGTGGCTTGCTGAAAGCGTATGTGTTCCAAATCTTCAGGGGTTACCCATGAGGGGTAGCTGAGGGAACTTGAAAGGCATGTTGGGTTTCCAGCCCTAGGGACTGTGACATTTTGACAGAGATGACAGAGAAACTGTCAAAGCCATTACTGGAAACCCAGCTCTCAGAACAGCTACGGAACATTCCTCCCAAGAAGCTGGGCTGTGGAAGTCCATGCCACCCAACATGTGGGTAGTTGGAAACATCTGTACATTGGATGGAACTTTTTTTTCATCCAGATGTCTAAGCCGTAGAGGAGCAGCACAGCTTGTAACTGAGTGTCTCCACCCACCCTGTCTCTCATCAAACACCCCCCAGGCTCCATCTTGTCACTCAGAGCAGGATTAGAACTTTCTCCACGAGGGCCGTGTTTGCATCCTGGGAAATAAAGACCATGGGGGCCCTGTCTGATGCGTCCCCCTCCTCATACCCTGCTGGTGAAAATGTCTCTGCCCCTCAAGTTCCCTGTCTTCATTCATTCATCAACGCTAAGCTGAAAGGGGAATAGAGTGAGGAAATTGAGGCTCCAGCTTCATGATCCGTAGTGTAGACCATACTCCCTGAAATGTGCCCTGTAGACAAGGCTCTACCCCGATGCTCAGCATACATATTCTCTTCAGATCAGCCCATTCTCCTGATTTAGCCGAACCGCTGATTTGAGGCCACACAGCAAGCGACTGATGGCTTGAATCCAGGCACTCGGGCCCTAGACCTTGTGCTCTGACAGCACACTGTCTCTCCGGGGACGGTTCTGGTGGACTTCTGCTCTTTGCCCACCCTTCACTCGTATCTACTTTACCACCGGGACAGAGGGAGGGCATTGCTTTTCTGTGAAACACCCAAGGTGAGAAGGACCTGGACAAAGTATGAATAAGCATCTATCCACCATGAAAGTCACCGATGAAAATGCCCCTCCTCCCTGATGGTTTCACTAAGTACAAAGTCAAGGTCACTATCTAGCAGAATTCCAACCCATCTAGTGTTGGGCGGATCAGGCAAAAGGGCATGAATGAAGTCTGCTGTTCTGAGCCTTTGGGCCTCTGCAATCCATATGAAAGGAAGAGCTGGAGAGCACGGGGGTGCAATAGGGAACAAGAGAGGAGGAGTGGGAGTCAGGCTTCTAGCCCCCAAACACTATGCTTAGAGCATTTTTCTGTCCCACCCTCTGCCTTACTCACGAGGCATTTACAGTTGATGAATATAGATTGTCAAGGTGATATTATATGCTGCGTGTCTGATTCATTTTCTAGCTCCCTCCAGAAACACACACACACACACACACACACACACACACACACACACACATGCTTCCTACACTCCTAGATAATTACAGCAGTTGTTATATATCCAAGTCATCAGGGAATGTCCAGAATTGAACTGCCTTTATTGAAAACTTACATCGATTCAATATATAGTAATACAGGCAAAAATAATTAAGGCTTTGCTAGCTGTGTAAGACCTTAATCCAGATCTCACAAACATTCAATAAAGGCTGTATGGGCAGGGAAACAGACAGCTGACAATTTTGCCCGAGAGAACTAGCTGGGGTAGGAAAGGAGGGGGAGGGGAGGGGAGGAGAAGACAGGAAGGGGAGAGAAAGAGATGGGGTTGGAGAGAGCATGAATGGCCAGAATTTTGGCTATTTCCTTGGAAAGATACTTGTATGAGTCGTTGTTTGCATCCATGCAATATAGACAAGAAAAATCCAGGAACCAAATGCCAGAGACGTTTGAAAGTTTGGATACAAGGGAACTTGTCACTTTCCACGCCTGTAAAAGTCCTCTGGGCTTGTTACAGCACAGCAAGGATAGAGGGGTGTGCTTTGCTCTATGATCCCCTACTTTATTCATTCCCTACACAGAGGGAAAAACATTGGACTTGATGTTCCCCAGACACATCCACATCCTCTTCAGTAGATGGAGGAGGCAGTGGATGATGTATTTAGATAGGGTGTGGGTAGTTGGGACTGGGTGAACTCCCAAACTAGTAACGAAATGAAGTCTTTTTCAAAGACCAGCATTTCTAGGTGACTATCTCCACACACCATCAGTGAGCGCTAAATAAGAATGGTTCTAATTTAGGGGAGAATGTTCACAAAGACACTTAGGGTGGAGAGAACCCCTGATTTGTTATAACCAATGCCTAAAAAGCCAATAGGCTCAGCATTTATTTCCCTTCTGGCTCCACCTGGTGATATGGGACAAGTCTTTGCTATTTAGTTTGTATGTTTACTTCTGTTGTCCCAAGATGACCCCTTAATAGACAAAAATGACAAAGGGCTTGCCAAATGAACATGGGGACCTGATGTAGGTCACCAGCACTGAAGCTTCTGTTAGCTCCGTCCTGGAGAAAACCCACTCACGGATGTACTGCTCACCAGTTCCCTGGGCTGTATTAGACTCTCTTGCTCCCACACCTGCCCTCCTCCCCCATCAGCTTTTCCACAAAAAGTCTTGATGTTTTAATCCTGTGCCGCTCTTTCCCTGCAGCCATGACGGGACTTGTTGTACCCCCAATGTAAAGAAGAGGAAGAACTGCTTTCTCATAGCACAAAACTACTTATTCCCATGGACCAATTATGAAGGAAGCACTCTGAGCTCCCTGGGGAGAGTTGCGCCCCTGAGTAGCCACGTTGGACAGATTTGGGAAGGCAAGGAGCCGCCATCTTGGTCTCATATTCCTCACGAAGCACTGACGGTAACTACACAAGCAAGGGCAGAAAGACATCATTGGCGTGGTCAGTGCTAAGAGCAGAAACGCAATTCTTTGTTATGAACATTACGAAAACCACCTTCCTATGTTTGTAAAATATTTAAGAAAAACATTGGCAAACATTCATGCTTAATATTTTGGATACTATTTGTTTTTCTTTGTAGGAAAAAAAGTTGAAAGTTTCTATTTTCTATGAATCCTTTCTGATACCAGTTTAGTTTATGCAGAAAAAAAAATTGAACAAAACAGGGTACCAGCATGGGAGACTTTCTTAAAAATGAAACCTGAATTGAATGAGGAAATGTTGTATGTGTGTTTGCTTATACCTTAAGCTCTTTAAAAAAAAAAAAAGGGAAAAAAATTTAAAATGTTTTACAGTTATTTAAATAAATAAACGTGTAACTTATTGTAAGTAGAAGTAGAAATTAAAACCTTTTTCTTTTTTTTTTAGAAGAGAGGAATCTCTCTTCCTGATGTAAAATGAAATCGACACAGACAGGTAGTGACGAGTTTTAACGGTGTGTGGTTATTACAGTTGCTTATTAGATTCTTATCCCACATCCCTCTTTTTCCATCATTTTATTGACCCATGCACAAGAACGCTGTATCTTGTGCTGATTCCCACAGAGCAATCTGCCGCAAAGCCAGACTCAGAGAAATGCTGGCCCGCAAATGCTCCAACCCGTCCCTTCGTTCCCAGACTCGCTTTCTAAAGAGTTCGCAGATCGGTTGTGGTGTCCACCCTTGGTGTGGCGTTTTCAAAACTACATTCTTTCCTGAGTGATGCAGGGCATGCCTGTGTTACCATCTTTCCCTAGATAAGAACTGCCTCTGAGAAGGGTCAAAGCCACGCGACTGTCCATGGGCTCTGTGGTAGAACTTCTCCTTGACAGAGCTGTATGGTCCTTTCTCTTCTGGTGCCCAGTTTAGGCATGTAGGCAGGAAGCTCCACAGAACTTTGCAGATAGAGGTTGGGGTAAGTCTTCGACTGTTTCCTTTCTATGCAGAGTCTTCCTTTTGTGTGATTAAAGTCCCTCGGAAAAACTTGTATCTGGGAGGAGTGGGGAAAGGGTGTAGAAGAGAGTACTCAAAAATCCTCAAGCTTCTGTCCTTCTACCCAAAGATATGGACACTGGGATTCTTTGGAGATTGGGAGATTAGTGGTAGCTGTGTTCTGAGCAGCCTGCCCTGGGAGCCCTGTGCTGCCTACCTAGTTCTTAGGAGGGGAAACCCTGCAGTAGTTGCTAACCACAGCAGAGCCTTCAAGATGTGTTTGGTCCCAGAGATGCATTCAGACTTGCGTGGCTTGACAATAGGATGTCATGATTTCCCGGGTCAGGTGTCTTCGCCTTGTTTCCACAGATTTAGCTCGAGGTTCTTGGTTAGGCTTCTGGCATTGGAAATTGATACAGTTTTCATGGAGAAAACATCTTTCTTGCTTCTGAGCCAATTTTAGATGACTCTCTCAATGCCCATTGGCACACGCTCTCACTTACCCAACCCTCGGCTGTCTGAGTTGCCTTTAGTTTGCTCTGGAATCGCCCAATAGAACTCTTTTCCCCCTAGCACATGAGAATCCACAATTTTTGAAACCCGGCATGCTCATAACTACTGCTGACAGTCCTTCATAGTCAGGGCTTCCAGCACCAAAGTATACGGAAATGCATGAGAACAACCGCCCTGGCTAACAACCCGGTACTTGGGAAAGAATGCGTGGACTACGAACCTTACCATCCCAAAATGGAGGCCGAGCAAAATTAAGCATGTTTAGACCTGGATTTGAGCCAATCCAACATAAGGACATTTCTTTTTTTCTTAAGTAGCAATAGCTTTTAGAACCTGTGAATCTTTCTCTTGCATGAAGATTAGTGCAGTACTGTCTTCAGAATGATCGTAGAGTCTGTCGGTAGTTTTACACCGAAGACTGTGTGTAGCTAAATACCGGACATCTTTGACCATTCACTAGGACCTCGGCAGCCACAGACCTATTTAATTGTACAAACGTGTGTAAGGATTATTTTTAGTGTACTAATAACTTAAAAAACGAAGCCACTCTGTCCTCTTTAGTCATTGCTATTAAATGATTCTGCTCCCAGGTTATTTTTGTGCCACTTGGCAGACAAGTATCTCTATAGGTAATGACAGAATTCTGTTCTATTTTTGGAGAGGAACCGTGTAAGATTTTTCATTTAAATGGACAATTGACTGCATTATTTATCTCATTTCTTTTGTTACGGCATCGAAATTCTTTCCAGTTTTTCTTTGCACATTTCAACATGCATGGTTAAAAACCATTATCTTTACCTTTTGTACAGTAAGGTCTCATTTCCAAACTGTATAGTTTTGTTGGTTTTTTTGCTTTGTCAGTTACATACAGTATAAAGTTGCTATGCAGAGCTTTTTGTAAAGACAGCTTTTTTTGTTTACTGTTTTTAATGGTCTTCCTTATGAAAGAATATCTTGTTTGTAAAATGAATATGTCTACTTCAGTTTTAAACTTTAAATTATCCTAACAAAAAAATAAAATTTTTGTACTGTAAAAATAACCTTTGCCTTTTTTTGAGGGAGAAATTCAGTTTGGGAGCTGTTCTTGATTTGGGGGGTTTTACTTTGGGTTCTGGTCACCCAACTTTTCATCTGGTTAAGGACAACTTACCAAAACTTTTGCATAAATGAAAGTATGATATCAAGGTGATTAATTAGAAATGATGTTAGGCCAATTCTCTGCATATATTTGTCTTATGTTCATAAACCAAATTCTTTCAGAACCCTCCCCTGACTCACGGGATTCCATTTGCTCTGTTGGATGCTCTGGGTACATGGAAGTCTTGAGGTTCGTAGTCTACTGTGGGGTAAAACCATCTACCGAATGATTGACACGTTAGACACTGGGTGAAGAACTGGAGGTACCAAACTCAATGCCTACCCTTAAATCACAGGAAAGGACCATGACCCATTTCCCTGGAAGGAAACAGTCAAAGGATAGTCACACAGAGAGACAGGAGGGCTGCTGGCCTTACAGAGGCTTGGTAACTCGGCAGTGACTTCTTAATGGATCTTGATGGTAAATCCCGGTTCTCCCGCCTGGCAATGGAAGCAAGGAGCAAAGAAACCCAGCATACTCAAATTCACCATCTTTGAAGATGAGGAATTTCAGTGTTTGGGTGTGCCTTTAGGTCATTTATCACCTGCATCTCAAGGACTTCAGCTCTGTCTCTCAAGCACTGAGGAAAGAGACAGGCAGGGCATAAAATTTACTCTGGCTGTAGGCAAAAGAATGGCTAGCAATGGGACCATCATGTAGCCTTGTGCCCCTCAGTCCAGTGAAAATTGGGGATTTGGGTAGGAAAATAGATTCCAGGCCTGAGAGGTAGTTTTCTGACATCCATGAGCTTGGTAGAAAGTAGCCCGTGCAGTGGAAGTCGCGGTCCCAGCTCTTAGGAGCTGACAAGTCCCAACAACAGTTCATGTTTTCTCCATTTAAGAAGTTAGTAAGTCCTTCCCCACCCCACAGACTGGAAGGAACATCTGCCGTGTTATGGGCTTGACTTTTGAGGACAAAGCTCACAGTTTTTTTTTTCAATTCCAGATTTTTGCAAGTTCAAGAGTTTGAGCCCATAAAAATTGCCTTTAAGACAGGAATGAGATCAAAATGACGTCTAGTAAAGTGTAAAGCTATCAATAGCTCTATAGCCACCAGGATAATAAATAGCTAGGCTGATGGAAATGCTAATCTTCTGTTTTCCGTCTGTGGAGAAGCAGAGAGAACGTGAATGTTAGACATGAACAGACCTGAGTTCTAATCCTACCCCTCACTGTAACTGATTACCAGGGAATTATACTCCTGAACTTCAGTTTCCCTGCCCATAAAGGTGGAGGGGAGACCCTTACACCAAGATCCTTTCCCTGCCAAGATGATGGAGAAGTTTAAACAAAAACAATGACTGTCAAAATTCAGACGCAAGTGTCTTTAGCTCTGTATGTTTTCGTTTCTTTCCCTTTACCCTGTCATTGAAAATTCCCATTGCTCTTTCCTTACCACTCATCCTCGAAGGCACAGAGCAGAGGGTTGTTAATTAATCAGTGTCCATACGACCTTTGGAGGCTACAAAGATCAGAATGTGGGAAGAGCACCATTTGCATCACAATTCAGGAGCTGGCAGCTCTTTCAGCCGATCCACTGCCAAGATAAGGTTTCTAATACTTGTGTTCCTGTCTTGGGAAAGTCAGTGTGAGGGTCTAGGAGGAGGTGTGACTGCTTGGTGTAGACAGCCAGTCTTGTGAGATAGGCAAGCCTCTCTGGAGAGGAAGTAACACAGAGAAATGGTTAATTTCCATGGTGTGTGTGTGCGTGCGCGCGCGTGTGACTGTGTGTGTATCACACACACACCACTGAAAGGAGATCCAAAGTTTACCTCTTTAAAACGTGCAAGTCACTCTAAATCCCCTCCACTTTTTTGTCTCATACTGTGAGTTTTGTGGTTTGCATATGAAAAGCCCCACACCAAGTTCACGCCATTTGAACACCAGTTGGTGGCAATGTTTGGGAAGGTTGTGGAACCTTTGGGAAGTAGAGCTTCAATGGAGGAAGTTGGTCACTAGGGGCAGTCTTGAGGTCTTATATCCCTGCCCCACTTCCTGCCTACTCTCTGTTTCATGACAGCAGAGATACCACGTGACCAGAAGCTACTGTTTGTCAAGCCCCTCTCTCTCCCCAGTAGGACGGACTATACCCTTCTAGATCTCTATGTCAAACACAATTCTCTATTCAGCTTGATTCCTGTCATGTATTTTGATCACAGTAATGAGGGAAGTCACTAATATTTCCCAGAATACAGAAAGGTGTGACAATCAACTTCACATGGATAAGGACAGCATCCCTGGTGCTGGAGATGTCATAAAACATAGCAAAGTGCCCGTGTCCTGTGGAAACACTAAAAGTGTGAACCTCCAACCCTGAACCCCAATGGTGGTTCTTCTCCTCTGGTCTCACTGGAAAGTACAGCTCTGCTATGTTGTTTATTTTGTAAAAACAAAACAAAACAACACCATCCAACACTGTAAATTATAACTTTTCATATCCACTGGGTGGTGGCAGTGCACGCCTTTAATCCCAGCACTCAGGGAGGCAGAGTCAGGCAGATCTCTGTGAGTTCAAGGCCAGTCTGATCTACAGAATGAGTTCCAGGACAGCCAGGACTACACAGAGAAACCCTGTCTCAACACCCCCCCCCAAAAAAAACCTTTTAATATCAAATGTATCAATTTTGACTCTTCTCCCTTTGAGAATGTAATCTTTTGTTTTAGCTTTGTGTAAAACCCAGTCCAACTAAAATTTAAGAAACACTCTGATGACCTTCCAAGAATTTTCCCATTTTTTTTATTAATACAAAATTCTTAATTTCCAAATCAACTCTTACAAATTTGGAAGCATCAGACTATGGGACTGAGAAAGGGCAAGGAACAGTTTGGTAATCGACCAATCGGTCATCATTTCTTGAGTAATCAGGACTTGGCTGGACGTGAGTAACTGTGTTCTTAGCTCTGTTTCAATAAGGGAACTCTCCACGTCTTATTCCAAGCATCTCATTCTTGCCTCTGAATTATGTTCATATCCACAAATCCCAGCCAAGGGCCCATTGAATAATTGTCCCCACATGTAACATTTTCCTAGTGATGTTTTCCTTCCTCCGTCCTGTGAAATATAGAAATGTGTTTCTAATTATTAGCAGACCCATCTGGTCACCGTACCGCTGTCAGCCCAATGACTCATTGCGTGGACTGTCGGGTAAAGCTCAGCCATGTTTGACACCGTCTAAGAAACGGGACTTTCAGAAGGACCTCACTTTGCACTGCCTCACCTGGAAGCAAGGTGACCATATTTTGTAGGCCAGCAAGCAGAACTTTTGACTTGACGAACACAAATAGGTCCGAAGTTGGACGTGTCATAGACATCCATGTCACAAGCCACAAGAGCCATAAGCTCCCTTCTGCCCCAGTGCCTTTGCTTCCTTGCTTTTGAAAACATAAAGCAACTGGTTTCTATCTTGCCTGTCTTTGTATCTACATGTGGCTGGGGCCCAAGAATCTGTCTCCTCCCTGAATCACTGAGTGATAAGAAATGGGCACAGAAACTAACCAGCTCTTCTGCGAAACTTACCGCTGGCTTTTCAGGAAAACCCAAACAATATCTCTTCGTGTATAATATGCCTTCTCCTCGGCCTAGGCAGTACCATTCTGAGAGTAGTGCCCAAAGGGTACATGCATGTATCAGGCTAAATTCTTCTTCCTTGTTGATTCATCTGTTACTGGCCCCCAAGTTTAGGAATCTATGCTAATTCTCATGGGTCATTCCCATATTCAGTGACACTCTCTTTTCTTCTCAGTTGTGCGACTGTTTTTGCTAAGAGAAAGAATAAGCGATAAAAACAAAAAGGGTGAATGGGAAATACATTTGATTTTTGAACTGAACACAAAAGGATTTCTTAGCCAGGACATCTGTGCTGGCTTGGAGCTGGGTACCACACTGAAGATAAATTCAGTTAAAGGAACTGTCAGAGGACTTGGGCACAGGATGAAGCTAAAGAGAAACAGGAAACCGTACCAGGATTCCATCTTGTAAGTGCGTTTTGATGTCGGGAGTGTGCAGGGGGCTATTCCTTGGTGGGAACACGGGACACATGATTGATGGCAGAGGCACCAGGGAAGTGACAGCAGATTGCGGAGTCTCACCTTGACATTCATCAGAATGGCAGAGGCAGCAGCTGGAGGAGGCAGAGAAGGGACAAGGAGACATGAAGCCTCAGGCAAATGCTTCAGGTCTCTCGTGGAAGCATCGGACTGCTGTCTGCCTATTGGAGGACTGTGCTGGCGAGAGGAGTACTGGAGGGAATAGGTCAGTGATGGATGCTTTCCCCAATGAGGTCTAACTTGACTCTTAAAATCAAGGGCTTCAGCATCAGTAGCAAAGAAAGTTGCGCACACCTTATCACCTTTCGGGGTGTGCATTCTCAAGTATGAGTAGAAATACCAGGTAAGCCCACTTCTAACTCACGCTTCCTAGCCAAGGTCCCATGTTCTCAGGTCTTCACATGTATGTTCTCCTTGGCCAGGCTTATCATATGCAGGGTACGATGGTTAGGTGATGTCTAAAGTTGGCAGCTGGGCTGCCGTGGGAAGACTTGGAATCCTACCTTGATCCATTTCTGATGCCATTACAAGGGTCTGGGTACATTAGAGATGACGGGGATTAGCTTGCAGTTTTGGAGGCAGTAAATCCAAGGTTGAATAGCTCCATCTGTCAAGTCCTCACAGCGGACATGGACTCACAGTGACAGAAACACATGCTGAAGAGACACATCGGTGAGACAGGAAGCCAGAGAGAATTGGGGCCCAGGTTTGTGCTTTTCATAATGACCAACTCTTGCAGAAATCCATTGGTATCTTGTGAGAAGGACATTAGCCCTTTCAGAGGACAGCTACCCGATGACCTAATCACCTCACACTAGACTCAACCATGTGCCCATCATCATCCAACAGCATCCTGCTCTCTAACGACAGAGCTCCCAGTACTCCAAGAGCTGGACTCAAACCATATCCAAACTTTACAAAATTGGGGGTACTTTCAAATCCCAGGTCACCAACTGATGGTTTGTGCTCTCTCTAGGCAACTCTGAGAGTATGGATGTATTTATTTTTGGTGCATAAAATGGACTCGTGTCTCCATGTCTCACAGGGAAGTTGTAAGAGTATGAGGAGATGATTCCCAAGAGCACACAGAATCCAGGCTAGGACTTGATGTGTTGCCATAGAGTTCTGTGATCTTGGATGTGAACCAAGGCTGGGGACCACACTGGACGGGTGGCTGTTCTCAGTTCTTGCTCACTGCTAAGAAGCAGGTGAATCATAGGAAACTGTGGAAAGGGCTTGCTGAAACAGGCTAGGTTAGAGTCGAAGTATCAGAGGCAGTTTGCCTTCGACTTTTGTCCTCTGGTGACAAGACAGCAAGTAAGAGCCTTGGCAAAATCAGCCCAAGTGAAGTTGTAATTACAGCCTTGAAGTCATAGAACCTCTCCCAAACTATCCTGGGTGATAATGGTACCAATCTAGCAAATAGATTAAATCTCGGAGGACCACCTGGCCGGGGGGTTGGGGCACAGCGTCAACATTGGCCTGGGTGTTTCCGTTAAGATACTTGTGACATCTGCAATCAGATGACCTTCAATGAAGGGACTCACCCCAGTGATGTGTGTGTGGAGGGTCCCCTCGATCATTTGGAAAGCCCTAAGGGCAAACCCTGAGGTTTGTAGGAAAAGAAGACATCTTTACTAGAGATCCTTACCAACTCCTGCCTCTGTTTTCCACCTCCTGCTTTGCCACACGAATTTCAGACTTGTAAGCCCCACAACCGTGTGAACCAGTTCCTTAAACTAGACCAGTCATTCCATGTCTGTCTGTCTGTCTCTGAGTCTCTGGTGTGTGTGTCTCTCTCCACACACAGACACTCTATTGGCTGGCTGTTTTGGGGTAACCTTGACAAATACATATATTTAAAACAAGCACAGAGGTATGTGGGTGTGAGGTGTCCATGTGGGAGAGGGTGTGTGCACCTGCTTGTGCGTATATGCTTGTGTGTGTGTGTTCACCTATATGTTCACACTGGGGGGTGTGAGTGGGTGTGTGGGTGTGTGTGGAAGCTAGATGACAACCTCAAGTGTCATTTTGTGATGCTGTCTGCCTTTTTATTCTGAAATAAGCCTCTTATTGACTTGAAACCCACTAAGCAGCCTCAGCTAACTAGCCAGTAAGCCCCAGAAATCATCTTTTCTCTGCTTCCTTGGTGCTGGGATTGGAAGCGCACAGCTAGTACTATTTGTTTGCTTGTTGCTTGTTTGCTAATGTGGCCTCTGGGACGCAAATGCTTCTAGAACAAGCACTTTATGGACCAAGCTGTCTCCCTCGCCCCCACCAAGTAGATTTGATTGTATGAAAATCGTAGCTGAATAAACTCCTTCTAAAAATGAAACTCCAGGCTGTTTAAAACTCCATCTGTATAAAATTCAAGAAACTGCGAACTCACCGGTGGTGACAGAAAGCAGATCAAGTGGTTGCCAGGGGCCTGGGCAAGGTGACAGAGAGACTTGTGGGGGACGCTCCAGGGTGATGAATGTGCTTGCTTCCTCAGGGGTGGTCCTAGTTTCATGGGCATTTACAGACATCAAAATTTACCACATGCGTATTAAAATATGTGCAGTTGATTGTATGTCAGTAATCCCCTAACGAAGTCTTTTATTTTCTATATATAAAAAAAAGAGGGAAAAGGGACATAAAAGTGCAAGTAGAAAAATATTTAAAGCACAGAATGGAAGAGATTTAGATGCCCTGCTTGGTTCCCCTCTATTCTGACCCATGTAATCCTGAAGTCTAACAGGGTGAGGTGAAAAGGGTACCATGCCTCATAGCTGGCTCAATCTCAACTTCAAGGCTCCTGGTCACCCATTCCCCTTCCAGACAGACGAGGTGATGATGAGTGTCTGTGCCTGGACACACAGTCAACCCAAGCTTTATTGGAGATGACCTAGGGATTCAGAGCAAGTCTTCACAGAGCCTGTTGACAGAGACGATCAGGGTGTCCTTGGGGGTCTGTGTGTACCACCAAGTCAGTTTTCATCCAGAACCGAAGTTTCCTGCTAAAGAATATAATGCAGAGTGCCTGTCTTCTCGCTATAATACAGGCACAGCTGGTCAGAGAGCACAAACCTCCAGAATTGTTTAAGATGTAAAACAAGGGGCTGGAGAGATGGCTTATGGGTTAAGAATGCTTGTTGCTCTTGCATAAGATCAGAGTCGGGTTCTCAGCACCCGCATCAGATGGCTCGTAACTGTATATGATTCCAGGGTTAGCGGGATTCAATGTCCTCTTCTGGCCTTCATGGACACCTGAGTACACACACACACACACACACACACACAGAGAGAGAGAGAGAGAGAGAGAGAGAGAGAGAGAGAGAGAGAGAGAGAGAGAGAGAGAGAGAGAGAGAGAGAGAGAAGAGAGAAGAGGGAGAGAGAGAGAGAGAGAGAGAGAGAGAGAGAGAGAGAGAGAGTTAGTTCTTTTTAAAGCTATGAAATGGCAGGCTTAAGAGACTAGAAATCAGGGCTGGAGAGATGTCTTCGTGGTTAAGAGCACTAGCTCCTCTTCCAGAGGACCCATGTCTGATTCCCAACACTCACAACTCTCTGTACCTTCAGTCTGTCCCAAGATATCCAACACCCTCTTCTGGCCTCAACAGACACCAGGCACACATGTGATGCATAGACATACATGCAGGAAAACCACCCACACACAACAGTTAAAAATAAACAGAGAACACAGGAAGCTTTTTCCTTCTTCGTGGGGTGAGGAGCAGAGAACATTTTTCAGTAGGCGTGGTTGACCCAGCTTCTACTCAGATGGAACCTTGAGCAAGAATGTCAGTGGTGATGTAGGAGACAAATGCAGGTGCAACTACAGGAAGGGAGCAGCAGAGCCCAGGAGGAGCACAGAGAGGAGCTTTCCATTTGCACTTGCTGAGAGCCGTGGGAGGATAGAGCACGGTGTGGCATTCCAAACCGCTACCAGGTACAGCCGGCCATTGCAGATGCTCCCCCTGTGAGTGGCTTTCGCCTTTACTAGCTTTCTTTGTCTACATGTTGGGTCTTGGAGTTAGAACCACTGCAGGGGTATTTCAGGTAAGATTCTGGTGCCCAGAGTCAGCAACAAAATGAGTCTGAGAACCTTCTAGAGATAGTTAATCAGTCCCTTGAGGATTGCGGCCATTCACATTCCTTCAACACAAAGCAATTTAAACGGAGTTTTGGACCACAGAAACTAGGGTTACTGGCGCTTCCAGTCTATCTAGGGGACAGGAAACCTGGGCATTCAAGACCAAGGTGTTGGCCAGATTGGCTTTCTCCAAGGCTTGCAAATGGCTACTCACTCACTCTGGGGAGATATCTTCCTTCTGATCTTGTCCATGACACCTGTGTATGACTGACATTTTGGATGCAGAAGCAGGTGTTGAAATTGTGCCTATACAAGGAAGAGCTCTGGAAACAGGACGATGAGAACCCTGCGGCACCAGGATGAGAGCTGGCAAAACCACCAAACTTACTCTCAAAGATCTCGGAGATTTGTGGGGCATCATGGCACAAACCTGTAACCTCAGCACTCGGGACTTTAGGTAGGTGGATTGAGAGTTAAATACCAGCCTGGACTACACAGTGAGACCCTGTCTCAGGGGATTGAAAAAATGTAGGGAAACATCCAAAGAGATTTTTTTGGTAGATAAATGATTGTGGGATTATTATCTGCTTTTTTGGAGTACTTTCTATGGATCATAAAATGGGGATGGGTTACCAACTCACGGGACAGTGATGGGGCTGAAAGAGGACCATATGAGGATCCCGCTAAGAAAGCTTTGAAAGCAGAGACCAGGTCATACGCCTGACCTGAACACGGATGCAGGGACGCTTGACATTGCCGAGCCCACGAAGAGCAGCTTTCCAAACACGCAGCAGTGAGATGGTTCCTGGAATGAAAAGGCGAGAGTCCTAGGGCCATGGAAAGGTGACTCCTGTCTGTCAGAGCTGTCACAGACAAGGGGTGGTGGTGCTCTGCCATTTGTGAAAACTACGGGCTTGTTTTAATTTTACAAAATTTTACAAAATTTACAATGGAATTTGGATAGTCTTGTCATTAATTGTTATTTTGCTTAAAAGGAAATCAGGGGCCGAGGTGATGGCTCAGGGGGGTAAAGCGCTTGCCATGCAAACACGAGGACCTGAATCAGGATCCATGGCACCCACGTGCACAGCCAGGTGTGATGGTGTGCACGTGTAACCCAATCACTGGGGACAGGGCGGGACAGAGACAAGTAGATGGGCAGAGTTCATTGGCCCTGGCCATCCGAGCCAATTGGTGAGCTCTGGGTTCAGTGGGAGACTCTGTCCCAAGATCTGTGGAGAAAGATTGGAGGAGACACTCAACATGGATCTCTAGCTTCTACATGTCTGTAGGCATATGCATAGTGTGAGCACACATACACACGCACACATGTGCACACACACACTCAGCATAAGGAGACTTTCTAGTTATTTATTTATCCTCATTATTATTGTGTGTGGTGTTTGTGTGTATGCGCATGAATGAGCCATGATACATAGATAGCTTCCATTCTTTCCTCCATCTTTATGTAGGTTCCGGGGATTGAACTCAGGCCACCAGCCTTTACCCACTGGGTGCTATCACTGCCCCACAATCTCCTAAATTCACTCGCTATGGCTCACACCAAGCCCATGACCGACTCTCACTATCAATGCTTTACAAATGGACTTAACTGAGGCTGAGGCGGCTTGGGGCCATCGCCAAAGCCAAGAGCCAGGTGGTGACAGGCCAGAACCTAACCCGCCCGCTAATTCCCCCTGATTTCCCACTTGCATTGAAAAATAATATAAGCAAGATGTTATATGTTTTTGAATCTTAAAAACATCTTTTAAAATAAGATTACTATTTTTCCTAGATTCAAGTTGGGCCTTGGAGTTGGGGAAAGAATTGAGAGGACTTGGAAAGACTGGGGAAGGACAGGGCCAAAATGAGCAATGGGTTGCGAGAGAAAGAGCAAATGCTCCCTTACCAGAGGGAAAGAATTTGTCCACTGCATGCAGGGTAAGCTCCGCAGAGGCTGGCGCTGGTGTCTTGTAACTTCTCTCTGTGGCTTCTCTTATCCCTCCCCACTTCCCAGCTGGGAATATAGTGTATTCTGAGTTGTCAGTTGTGTGCCTTGTTATCAGATCAAGAAGGAAAGTTCTAGAACGCATCTGAAAAATAACTTACTCTGTGTGTGTGTGTGTGTGTGTGTGTGTGTGCGCGCGCGCCTGGAGCAGACATGGGACACATGACTACACTACCATGGGTACCACACCTTACTCTGCACACTCAGGCACCAACACACAGAATGGATGATGAGATCACCCACACACAGTGTTGTGGGAGACCCCTTCCTGTAAGTCAGAGCCTGAAAAGCCAGCGATGCCCAGGCCATTGCTAGTATCAAAAGGCTCATTTTCACACATCTCTCCGCAGGCTAAAATGACTTCCTCACTTATGGCAACCCTTACAAGCACCCAGAGGACCCCGGACGACGTGGCTAAGCCACAGGCAAAGCTCAGAAAGAGCTTTTCCAATATCATCCAAGGCTTTGTGGGCCGGCGCACACAGCACCATAATAGACGCTTTCTGATCCTCCTCACACTGCACCTGGCTCTCCCAAGTATTGGTCCTATTACAATTTTAAAAATAGCTCTCAAGTAATTTGTGTGCTGAACTGGCTACAGGATGGAAGGGGGGGAAGAAAGCCCACCTGAGTATTCTTTGTGTTCCTATCAACCAGAGACTAAGAACAGCAGAGGCAGTTGGTTCTGAGCTAATTTTCAGCATTAGGGTTTATCAGAACCTAAATTCTGCCCTAATAAATGCCGAGATAGCAGCCACTCTTTTAGCCACTTATTCAGGTGACCAGGGAATTGGCAGATGAGTTAAATTTTCCTGTCGGTGACAACACACATCTGTTAAGGTGCAAAGATCCAAGACTCTAATCAGACCAGGTTATATAAGTAGCAGTGACTCATTATCTCTGCTTGCTGGGTAGGTTTTCATCCTGCAGCTGCGGCTGTGCGGGGCCACGGCACAGCTAATGGGATGTTGACACACAGGGACAGCGACTTAGAAGACAGGAAGTGTGGAGCCCTCTGCTCCCGTCCAACCTTGCCCACATCCTTTCCCTTTAAGTAATATAAAGTCCAAGTGACATGATTTTCCTGGATTTATTCTTGAAATGGTCCTAGTAGGTCGGTGAGATGGCTCAAGCGAGTAGAGGCACTTGCTTACCAAGCCTGATGATCTTAATTCAGTCTCTAGAATCATGATGGAAGGAGGGGTACCACTGTTGGGAGCTGTCCTCTGATTTCCGCATGCATTCACGTGCACACACACGCACACATGCACACACACACACTTGCACACACACGCACACATGCACACATACACACACACATACACATGCACACACAGAGGTGAAGTAAGGCTTATTGATGGCTCTATAAATAAATCGTATCCCTATTTTCCCCCACCTTCAGAACTCAGTGAAGCAAAGAAAAAGCGGAAGTCCACTGAAGTGATCCCTGTCAGGTTTATCATCTATCAGAGTTTTTGAGGAGTATGGTTGAGGTGGTTATGGGCCTGGTGACACTCCTTGTCCCAGGCTCTCCAGACACATACAGGACACAATCATGTGTCCGTGAAGACAAGTCTATCTATCCAAATTCGGTTGATGCCTTTCCCAAGATTCCAGAACTAGAGAGACGAGCGCACACACGGAGATGCCAGCCTTTTGGTGGACAAGCTCCACTCAGCTGAGAAGTACATATCCTGGGCTGTGGCTCCCGCACCTGGGGGGAGTATAACAGCTCCAGGAGAGCCAGAATTCCTCACAGAAACACAGCCACAAGACGAAATTGCTCATGGAAACAGAGACACAAGCAGGGCTTTCTTTGGGGCATCTCTGCCCTTTGTTCTCATTTGCCGGGTTGAACCTTTCAACCGGTGGGCATCCAACGTTGGGTGTGCTTTTGCCGTGGGAACCTTCTGGATGGTACACTCCCACCTTGATGAAGGAGTTCCTTTACAGATCTATTCTGGGATCCAAGAAGGGCAGTTGAGAATTTGCCTTCAGAAGACTCTAGCTGGGTCCCACGAGTAGATTAGTTTAACCAACAAATTCCCTCCCTTGTCTGTTCCTCGCCGCCTAACCTCAAATGTCCACGTTGTCGACCACATGCCCTTCCTAGATCCTACAGTGTGGTTAAATAGCAATATAAAGACATTCAATAGCATCATTATAACAACATAGACAAAATCTGAATGCAAGCTCACTCCTACTTAAAAATTCCAAGTCAGATAGAGAGATCCAAAAATCAAGTCCTCTTCGAAGGAAAGTCCAAAAAAATTGAAGTCCAAAAGAATTAGCATCCAAAGTTAAATTTCCTTAACACACAGAAATAAAAGTCCAAAGAAATTAAAGTTCAATTCAAGTTTTATTTTTCCTGTGACTTGATATGCAAAGAAATGAATGTCCAAAATTTCATTTCCCAATTTCCAGTTCTGCTCAGCCTCAATCAGAGAGCCCTGTTGCAACGCCTTGAGCAGCTGCGGCCCGGGCTGTCTTCCATGGGAAAGGGTGTAGCCACCTCCATGGCCTCTCATGAGTCTCATTTTTAAAAAGAGTTCAAAGAGTTAATAAAACACATAAGATTATTATAGTATCAGTCTCATATTCCACAAAACTTAGAACCACAAGCAATCCCCAGCCGCCAGGGAAGTTATCCGAGCAAAATTGCTTTTTCAGAGTCCCATACTTGGTGTTGCCAGAGGCCTAGCAATATTTGGAAGATGGAAGGAAAAAAAAAATCCATGGATGAAACCACAATTTAGGTCTTGGAATCTCAAATCTTACCCAGGGTTTATATTTTTTACCATCAGAGCCAAGCTGGGGTAAACTCTTGAATGTGAACAAGTCATGTGAATCCAAGCAAATGCTTGATCTCTCCATGTGGCTTCCCCTCGGCCCTCCCTCCCAGATGAGATCTGAAGTGACATGAAGAATGGATTCTGGGACATCTCATCCACCCTTCTGACCTGTGCCTGCCTCAGAGACACTGCTGTGCTCTGCAGATCACACGCTGACTGTGTTAGTGAAACCCTAGGCCTGAGCTGTTGAAGCTTCAAACACAGGCTTCACCAATGCCTAAGGACCAGCCAGGCCAGCGACTGGGCAGATGTAGGTGCTGCTACAGCAACTATGGTGAGAATGGGCTTAGCTCATCTCTCAGCAACCTTCTCACTCAAGTCTAGAGACTGTTTCTTCATTTTCAAACCACTGCAGGCAAACTGTCGTTGTCCCTCCAAGAAAGCATCCACGATCAGAAAGACCACATTCATGCTCAAAGTGGGAGTCTTCTGGGGGGTGCAAAGGGGAGAGATCAATAAATACAATTGACAAAAGTAGTAAATGTCCTGGGTGAATTGTAACACGTGGCCGGCTGTGCCATCAGCAGCCCTGTCTTGCAAAGTGAGAGCCCCTTTCCCCGGGAAGTCCTTCCAGGTGGGATGACAAGAAATTTCCTAAAGTAAATTGAGGCTCAGTGGTTGGTCTTTCATTAACCGATAAGAGATGTCATCAGAAATAGACTTGGGTGTCTGGATTCCAAAGCCAAGCTCCAGTCTTTCCAATGCTGGTGACCCATTCTCTTCCAATTCTCCTCCTTCCCACCCCCACCCCCAACTATACGCTAGCAGCTCTTGCTATAGTTATTTTTCTTTGGCAATACTTAGGACTGACCCCAAGACCTTAAGCCTACTGGCCAAGAACTCTACCACCAAGGTGTATCCTAGACTTTGGGTTTTTGAGACAAGGATTTACTGAGTAGCTCAGGTTAGCCCAGAACTCTAAATCCTACCTCACTCTCTTAGATAAGCATTCCCCACCATACCCAACTCTGCCATAAATGTGAACACCTTTTTAGCCCCTTTGTTTTGGGTTTTTGAAAAGGTCATGTGTATTCTTCTGCTCCACCAGTAATGAGTGTTCATTGTGAAATTCTTTGCCATGCCTTGGAAATTTTGAAAAAAAAAGTATAAAGAATTGACTGTGAATAATGACACACATCTGTAACCAAAATACTCAGGAGGTTGAGGGATGAGGTCAACTGTGAAGCTACATAATAAACCCTATCTTTAAAAAAGCCAATGCTTAATAAAAAGTAAATAAATAAAATTGATTGTATTTTTGCAATTCCAAGCAATATGCACTGTTAACTTTTTATCCTATATTTTGCAGATTTGTTTTTGAATGTGTATATAATACATATAAAATATAAATATGTATTATATAAATAGAAAAATAATATATAACTTAAAATTCATGAATATTTTGAGCAGTTACCCATCTTTTTCTTGCTTGCTAATACATCTCTTTTTCCCCTCTCTCCTTCCTTCCAGCAATTGTGAGGCAATGTATTCATCACCTCAGGGAACAAGAGACAGGGCAGAGAGCAGAAAACATGGAGATTTTGCTTTCTGAAACCCAAGCCTGTCAGGAATATTAGCTTTATCACCTCTGAGGCAAACATTTTTCCTCCCTTTCCCAATATTTTCATTTCATATTTCTTTTTTCTTGATACTCATATGACTAACAGTGCCAAGGAAATATTAAAATGTTGTGATGATGGCATGAGCTCATGGCAAGGATGGACTTCAATATCCAGATTTCCCCATCAAAAGTGACTGTGGCCAAATCGACATAAATATTCTTCATCTGGTTAAGGAAATTATCCTCATGGCTAAGGAGTTTCTGTTTTCAATTATTAAAAACAATCACTAATGCTATTGAAAATTCTCACATATATTTTGGCATACTTTTTTTAAAGAAAGTTTTTTTATGTATATGAATATTTGCCTGTATGTATGTATGTACGTATGTGCCCCAAGTGTGTGCAGTACTTTTAGAGGCCAAGAGAGGGTGCTGTATTCCCCCAGCAACTGGAGTTTAGTTGTTGGTAAGCTGGCTTGTGATAGTGCTGGGAACTGAATTTGAGTCTTCTGCTAGATCAACAAAGGCTCTTAACCATTGAGCCATCTCTCTCTCCAGCCCCATATCTACTACTTTGAGAGAGAGAGAGAGAGAGAGAGAGAGAGAGCGCTAAGAAGAAGATGAAATACTGAAATTAGAGAAAAGGAAAGATCACCTGGATCACTCTTCATGAAGCATAATTGGAAAGGAATGAGTTGCCCCAGAAAAACTCACCTCAGATATGTACCATGTAGGCAAAGACTGGAAGAATGTTGGAGCTTAGTCTTAACATTTCTTTCAGCTGCAATTCAGATGCAACCGTACACTGATTGAATGACATTATAGGGTAGACACCCAAGCATTTACGAGTTGAATTATGCTCCCTGCAGATCATTAGTATGCCAGTCCTCTATGCTGACTCTCTGAAATGAAATATTTAAATGCCTTTGTTTTTAAAATCAGCTTTAACGTTTTTGCTGTGGAAGTACCGTTTTAGATTTATTTTTAAATTACACCTATGCATGCATTTCTATGTTTGGGTAGGTGCACAGGTGTGCAGATGCCCGTGAAGGTCAGAGACGGCAGGTCCTCTTGGAGCTTAGTGAATTACACACAGTGAGCCACCCAAAGGACCTGGTCCTCTACAGGAACAATAAGTGCTCTTAACTGCTGAACCATATCTCCAGCCCCAATCTTGGCATCTTATAGACAACCACTGGACTAATTCTGTTTTGTTATATATATGATAAATTAGATCAACTGTTTTACTATTTAGATGATAAATTAGATCAACTGATTCTCTATCATCAGCCCACCCCAGCCCTGATTACACTGTTGCTTTTTATTTAAATAATCTGATGGAGTTAGTTGGCTAGTGGTGCCAAGAGTAAGATTGGTTTATATAATTTTTTTTCATTTTTTAGCAGTGCTAAGCTTTTTTTTTTTTTTTTGGAGAGGCATGAAGCATGTTGAGATAAATTGGAATAATTTTATTATTTTTTTTAGCTTGTGTAACAGGATAAGATTGTTTTCCTTGAAGAAACTTAAATCTGGCTGGTGAAGTCTTTCAGGCTTGGGGCATGGTATGAGATAATCCTCTGACAGTTCTCTGTTTTACTGATGGTTACTGGTGGTGGAGTTTTATTTCATCTTATGTCAACTTTATTACTTCAAACTTTTCTCTATAAACAGTCATTGTGTTGAGCATTTCAGGTTCATTACCACAGAACCCCACACCGGTTTTACTTTCTTCTTGTAAACTAATTTAGTATATATTTGGTTACAATTTAAGTGATTTGATTTTTTCCCCCTGAAGGAACAATTCTTGGGTTTATGAATAATTTTCCATTAATGTGTCAAATTTAACTTTTGTCTTTTTTTTTATTTCTCTCACAGCTATTCTTTTAAAGGACAGTACAATGGTGGTTTTCTATTTTAATTCAAGTGGAATTTGTTTATATGTTGTGTGCTAGTGGTGCAGTGATCTGATGTATTTAACTTCTCTGATTACAGATTTTTACCACAACCCACTCTTTACAATTTTTAAACACTTATTTAGTGTGTGTGTGTGTGTGTGTGTGTGTGTGTGTGCATAGCATACCATGCAGCAGTCAGAGGACAATTTGCAGATGTAGGATCTCTTCTTCTATCATTTGGGTTTGGAAACTCAAACTCAAGTCACCTGTTTGGTAACAAGCACCTTTCCCAACGAGCTAGCTTGCTGACCCAGCCAACTGGATTTTAGTGGTGATTCTATCTGGGGTGGACCCTTCCTGGTTCATGAACGGTGTCTTCTCTCTGTCTGCACAAGGTGGATGGGATAAGGGACATCAAATCTCTTTTACTAAGACACTTACTGTGTTCCCAAAGACCAGGTATCCTAGCACTATCACCATTGTGTGAGAGGAGCCCACACAGAAACTCATCATTCAGTGCATTGGAAAAGATGATGCGTTTTAAAGATTGACTATTAAGTCACACTGACTACTAAGTCAATATGATGACATCATCGAGACTCTCCAGCCTTACATCTTTTCTACTAACCAATCGTATCAAGGACTGAGATACGTTCCCAAATTCTGTTCAGCTGTTGATTCCTGTGCTGGAGAATAGCTCTTTTGTTTTACTGCAGCCTACTTTCCTGCCAGAAAGAGCTTTGAACTTTTCTGGCTATCTCTGGGATTCTTGGGACAACTGATCCTGAATTTCATGGGAAAGAAGTGACTAAAGAGCCTGGAGGAGACTAACCCAGAACCCTACAGTCTGCCCTTCTCTTCAGCGCCTATCCTGGCTAGTTTGTATTGCCACCTTGATAAAACTTGGAGTGCCCTGGGAAGAGGAAACTTCATCTGAGGAGTTGCCAAGATCAGACTGGCCTGTGCCCATGTCTGTAAGAGAATGTCTTGATTGATTATTGATATGGGAATGCTCAGCCTGCTGTGAGTGATACCATCCCTAGGCAGGTGGGCCAGGATTATGTAAGAAAGCCATCTGAGCATGAACCAGCATGTGAACCAGGAACTAGCGTTCCTCCATGGTTTCTGCTTCGGTTCTTGCTCCAGCTTCTCTCAGTGATGAACTGTGACCAGGAAATATAAAATAAATTCTTTCCTCCCTCAAGTTCCCTTCAGTCTGGATGCCCTATCATGGCAACTGAAGAAAAAAATAGATCATTACTCCTAAAAGCTGCAATATTCTTGGTGTCTAAGATCATTTGGTTTGCCTCTCTGGATTGAAAATTGAAAATATATCTTACAATAGGTTTTTTATTCGGGGCCATTCTACAGGCGTCCCGCACAAATTCTTCAATGCTTCCAGAATTTGAGTTGTTTCCCACTTTTCAGTAATGGGGCAGGTTTTCTTCTCATTCCATTTGCTCTGTGTTCCATTGGCCGAAACAGTTTCAGTTAAATGGAAGAAACAAATTTCAATGCAATGACCGTTGTTTAAGAAGTTCTCGGCACTTTTTCTTCCAACGAAGATGAACCCACAGTGTCTAATTCTGTAAAGATCATGCTCCGCCTCCTGTTAGACACTGTTTTCTGCATGGGGGGACTTGATATTTTCCTTGCTTCCTATTTGATACTGTGCCTGGTGGATTCTTTTTATCCAGCAAGGAGAACTTACTGTATCCTGTTGTTAATTTCACACTATATATAGCTCTGCCTGTCAACCATCTACTTATTTTATTTTTCTTCTATTATGTTTTAAATTATTGCTTCATTTCCACTTGCTCTCTTTGAAGACAGAATTGCCATGGCTTGAATTTCTGCAATCTTCTGTCAATCACGCCTGTATTTTTTTCTCTTACTGTTTTTCCTTCCTCATCTTTCTATTTAATAGCCATTCCTCTAGTTTATAGATGATATTTTACACAGTCCCCACACTCTTTATTTTTATTACATATAAAATAATCATGTTTAATTACGGTTTAGGCAATAACACAATCTAGGTGAAATATAGCTTGATAAATTTTATTGGCTCTATACCACCAAACCACGATATGTAGAACAGCTGGGCCATGATGGTGATGGTGCTCACCTTTAATCCCAACACTCTACTTGAAGGTAGAGGCAGACGGATCTCTTGAGTTGAGGCCAGCCTGGTCCACAGAGTGAGTTCCAGGACAGCCAGGAGTATACAGAGAAACCGTGTCTTGAAAAAACAAACAAGAAAAAAGTACACTATTTCCCTTGCTAGCAAACAGACCCTCATACCCCCTGTTGTTGACTTCCCCATCCTAAGTGAAAGCAAAGTAAATTATATCTCCATAATTAACGTGCCTCTTCAAAATTATATAATAACTACTCATGCTAATCTTTTTCTCCACTAAGCACAGTGATCTTTAGATTCAGCCACGTTATTCTATCAGCAATCTATTCCTTTTCCTTGAAGAGCAGCCATCCATTATATGCGTGTATAATTAACCCACCATCCACCTGCATTTGTACTTTTCCAAATTTTGGCTATTATGAATCAAATTTTATGAATATTTATATACATTTTTGGGATCAATTTTTCTTGGGATTCATCTAGGGATGGCATTTATGGATAATATAGGAAACATATGCTTAATTTTATAAAGTAACCATATAATTATTTCCAAAGTTGTTACATCGCCTTCACTCCTGCTAGTGATACACAGAATTTCTAGTTGCTCCCTTGCCTAACCAACACTTCAGATTATGATGATGTCTCATTTTATCTAGTGCAGTAGATGTATAGTCTTATCATACTGTGGTTTTAATTTATATTTTCTTGATGATGAAAAACACTAAGTCCCCTCACATGACTCTGTTATTCATTTATCTTCTTTTTTGTCTGTTCAAGTTCCATTTTTTTAATTGAGTGTTTTGTTTCTATAGTGTTGAGTTTTCCAAGTTCTTCTGCATCCCAAATACAAACACATATCAGACACATCATTAGAAATGCTTTCTTGTAGATAGCATGGGCTGCCTTTTCATTTTCTTGATGAATTATTTTTTATTTTAAACTTTTATTTTGAGATTAATTGTAAAATGCAATCAGAAGAGATCCTGTGTACTATTTACTCAGCTTCCTGCAATGTCAACACCTTGGTAAAACTGCAAGACACTCTACAACCAGAAAAATCAGAATCAATATAACCCACCGTTTATTTCTGTCCTCTCCCTTCAATTTTCTATTGCATGCACAAATGCATAGTTTATGCACTTTTAACCACATGAATATTTGTGTGTCCACCACCATGGGCAAGAGGCAGAACACAGGGTCCCCTTGTGTTGCCTCTGAAAGCCTCACCTCCTCAGCATCCTCTCTCCCCATCCCTGTCCCCAGACTCTGACAAGCCCTAAGGTAACCTTCACATCTCTAAGTGTGTCATGTCAACAGTGTCGTAGAAATACTTTGTACCTCATCCCTGGAGATTCTTTCCCCACCCAGTATAATTCCCCTGAGATCCATCTAAGTGACTGCATGCATCAACAGCTTGTTAATTTTTAATGCTGAATAGTATTCTATATTGGTTGTTTTATTATCCATTCATTGAAAGACATGTGACTTATTTCCAGTGTGTGCTCCTATGAATGGTACTACTGTGATAATTCATGTATGCATCTTATAAGAAGACACGGTTTTTCCTTTTCCTAGGATAAACGCCTGGAGTCATTCAATTGTCCAGTTATAAGCGGTCATGTGTAGTATTGTGAGGCTCTGCTGAGCTGTGCTCCAAAGTGGCCATACTCTCCATCTTACATGCCCCCTGGTAACATCCGGGAGATGTGGTTTCCCTGCAACCTTGCAAGAATTTGCCACTCTTCTTTATTTTAGACGTTGCAGTAGGTATGTGGTGATTTCTGCCATGGTTCTGATTTATAGCATCCTAACTGCTAATAAGGTTAAATACCCTCCTGATTCAGTCACCATCTGAACACCATCTTTCACATCTTCCACACAATATTTCCTTATGGTTTTTGCCTGTTACCTAATGAGTTTTTTCTTTGTTTGATTGATTTTCCTTAGCGTTCTGAGAGCTCTTCATAAACCCTAAATAGTAACCTAACCCGTCGTTGTGCAAATGGCTTCCAAATATCTTCTGTCAGTCTGCACTGCTCCTGTCTCTTCACAGAGTCTTTTTCCCCTTCAAGACAGGGTTTCTCTGTGTAACAGCCCTAGCTGTCCTAGAACTAGATCTTGTAGACCAAGCTGGCCTTGACTCTTCCGGGATTCTGAGGGCTACTTCAGAATTTTGTTTTCTTATGTACATTTTAGATGAGGTACACCTATTTCCACCCAAAGGTCTTCTGAGGTTGTTATTGCAATGAATCTACTAACACAGAAAGAATGAAAATTGCCACAGTACTGAGTTTTCTGATGAATATTCATATTCCTGAGTTTGCACAGGTATCTTCAAATCTTTCCCGGTTTTCACACTTATCTGACATTGTCAATATCTTATAAGCTACGTCACGATCCCATAAGCTACATAGCTCCCTCCATGTTCTAGATTCCTTCTTTCTATGATTTCATATGAGTAACCTTGACTGCCGATCCCTCACCAACTGGCATTTTTTTGTGTTGCACAGATAATACACCCTTGAACCCATCAAGTGGTTTACTTTGTTTTTAATTTCTGAGGTTTCATTTATGTATTCAACAAAATATGATCATATTTACCCCTCCATTTTCCCCTCCAGCTTCCCTCATGTCCCTCCAACAGACTCCTTCCCAACTCTACTTGAGACAATGCGTTTGAAGTTCTAAAATCCCAAATTGATTATATTTTATGCCCCCCCTTTCCACTCTATAATTATAACTTTCTTTAAATGATTGAACTTTTTATAATAGTTGTGCTGAAGTTCTTTCTAACTTTACTATCCCTAAAATTTCTGGTCCTTTTCCACAGATAGACTTTTTCCTGATGATGGGTCACACATCCCTGCTTCTGTGTGCCCCTGTAAGTTAGATTCTAAATATTATAAATATAGTACTGTTAAATGTTTGGTTTTGATACCTTCCTTAAAGGCCACTGATTTTTGTTTTGAAAGTCAGTTAAATTACTGGCTAATCCATTTGATCCTTTGTGAATTTGAACTTTGCAAGGGAAAACTTAGAATAGCCTTTACTCTCAAATTCTAAAATCCTGTTACTAAGACACAATTCTCTCTCTCTCTTTCTCTCACTCTCTCTCTCTCTCTCTCCCTCCCTCCCTCCCTCCCTCTCTCCCTCTTTCCCCCATCTGTCTGTCTCTCTGTGTCTGTTTGTCTCTCTGTATGTGCATGTGTGTGTGTGCGCAGGCGCGCATCCATGTATCATGAACCAGTCATCCTCAGCTGTGACTCTGCTTTGACTGATTAGAGCATAGACTGTTCTCAGCTGGAACACGAACAATTTCCAGGCCTTCCTGAGCTCTGCCAATTGTTCAACTTCTTAGCTCTTCTATGGCAGATTTTGTCTGGCCTCTGAAGAGACCATATGCTCATTCCAAGTGAGATTGTTTAGAGAATGAACAAAAGCCAATGTGGTAACAGTATTTCTTGGTTGGGTCCTTACATTTTTCTAGTGACTTTTCAAATACTCACAGTCTTCCCTAAATTTCCTGAATTGGTAGAGACATGGGGTTCACTGGGTAGGAAGATTTTCCTTTCTTTCTTTTTTGAGGCAGGGTTTACCACATACGTCAGTCTGACCTCAAATTACCAATCCTCCTGACTCAGCTTGCCAAATGCTAGGATTACAGGTATGAACCATACTCTGCTAAAAACGATGACTTTTGGGTGCGACTGTTGTGGTCTGCTGGGCAAGGGCAATGGGCTGGGAACCGTAACACCCAGGCAAAAGGCTTAATTTGCTCATTTCTCTCAAGTCAGGATGGCGTGTCTGAGGACTGGTGCTCCTATTCTCTGTCAGATGCCCATTTGTGTATATTATCTTACTTCATTTCTGGAAGATCATTTGAAAGGCAAGTTTCCATCATGAAAATTCTGAATGTGAAAGCACCAAACTCCTGGCAAGTACCTGCCCAAGAATGAGCAAACCTTTGATTTTTTTTTGGGGGGGGTGGGGGGAGGTTTTGAGACAGGGTTTCTCTGTAGCTTTGAATCTTATGAGGACATAAAAAGGAACTAGAACAACTAACCAAATGTGACCCAGGCTATCAGAGACTGACATAACAAATAGAGGATCAAAAATTGTGAAACTAAGAGAAGACCACCAAAGCAAAGGGAATCTGTGCTTTGATGTGTTATACAGAACGAGAAAGAAAAATAAGGCATAAGGAATCCACTGATGAGTCCTGACTCACAGTACCGGTCTGTAGTCCAGTCGGGACTAGATGTTACCTTTGGCTCAATGAAAATACTGCCATACAGTCTTCTAGAAAGAGATCTCATCGTTCATGGACATTCTCTTCACTCATAGACCAACAGCAGTCTTGCTACTGTCTGGCAATGATGACTAAGCCCCAGACTAGGATTTTGGGTGAGAGCTGTCTCAAAATGGGTATGTTTGAAGGGAGAAGGAAGGGAGTTGTACCAAAAACGATCTTGCCATTTGTGATGTGTGTCTCAGGACCCTTTGGGCAACTCCTTCAGAATGGATCAAGACATGATGTCCTCGCACAAGAAGCCACAGCTTCCTCCCCATCCCTGAAGAAGGATGGAGCCATAGAACTGCAACCAACACGAGGCTGGGTGAAGCCTGTGATTGACGGTTCTTTCCTCTCTCACATCCCTTTTACTCTCTTAATCTCAGCTCACAGCTTGTTTAATAAAACCATGGGGATGGAGAATGTCTTGAAAATGAGAGACAGAGAGCAGCTACATCTTCTCTAATCCCTCCTCCAGGAGGTTCTCCCTCTCCTCCCCTCCCTTCCCTTCCCCTCTTTCTATATGCCCAACGCCTCTGTCAGGGAATGAAGGATCCTCAGCGGCAGCAGGAAAAGATGCCTTCTGCCAGTCCCCTTTAGTCAGCCAGCCACAGAAGACCTCTCACTGTGCAGGGCTGGCTGACCAAGGAGAACAACAAACACGGGTGAACTGAAAAGGGCCAAGGTCCCCGAGACCTGTTCATTCTTCTCTATTTCCATCAAAATCCAACTCGACCCTGGAGACCATCCTCAGGACGCCACCACATTTTTCTGACTCCTCTGCTTTTGCTCCTGGATTAAAAAGGGGGACAACTGATCATTCTCTCATCTCCCTCTCTTATCAGATTCAGTACCTGAAGGGTGCTGTGTGTCCCCAGATCCTCTCCCATCCTGCCTGGACAAAAACAGAGCCTGCACCGCTCCAAAGATTAAAATGTTTTCATCTGACACAGGAGTTCATGGAAGTGTGTGTATGTGCACATGCATGTATGTCCAAGCACAAGCACACGTGCATGAGCGTGTAGATGTGTGCAGATGTGTGTAAAGAACTGAGGCTCAACCTTGGGGTGTCATGTCTCTCCATGTCCAACTATTTGTTTTGTTTTGCTTTTTAAACGTAAGTTGTGGGGGGATCAAATTCAACAGGTTTGTGCATGTGGATTCAGTCCAGAGATTAATATTTATTTACTTGTTTTTTAATTAGGCGGGGCTCTTGGTATGGAGACCAGGTTGGTCTTGAACTCACTACATAGCACAGGCTGATCTCAAACTCAAGGCAATTCTCCTACCTTAGTCTTGTGAGGGCCAGAGTCGCCAGCATGTATTACCGTATTCTTCTTTCTTGGAGTTCTGGCAATGGAACACAGGGCCTTGCCCATGCTAGGCAAGCACTCAGCGTGTGACTTTATCATTGAGAAACATTTTCACAAAAGCATCATAATTAAATTCTACTTAGAATTGAAAATCTACTTAGAATGCAACAAATCATCTTGGCTGTAATGCGCGGCATTATGTAAAAATTCATGACACCCTGGAAGAGAGAGGCCAAGGTCACTGTAGGTACAGGCAACCAGATTGGAAAGAAGGTACTTGGTACGCTTGTCAATTGCTCCCTAGTTTTAATTAGAATGTGGGTGACGTTAAAGAGGGAAGCCTTTCCCATGTAAGGCTAATGGCAGCAACAAGCAATACACTGGCTGGCCCTCTGATCATTTCAGAGAGCTTTTGCATAAATTACCTTATTTAATACAACCCATGTGTGGAACAACAGTCACACATACCAAGGCAGACATGTCAGGATTGATCAAGTTCAAATTCTCTCAGATGGTGCTCCTTGCCCCGATCTTCTCATATACATGTTCCCAGCACACAGAGGAAGGTGACCCAGGACTGCGGGAGGGGAAAGGTCAGTGGGACCCCTCACACCTCTCGGGGTGTCTCCAGTTTCAGGTCAGCAGGCTGGACTCCCAGGGACAGCATGTGCCGCTCCAGGTAGTGGTTAACTTGCTCCCTCTGCTCTACAGAGCTGTGGGTTAGGGCAGTCACCAGGGCATTGTGAAGGGGCGTGTGTGTGTGTGTGTGTGTGTGTGTGTGTGTGCAGACTGAAGAGAAAGTGAGGAGCTTTGACACACGCAAGCTCAGCTAAGAAAGCAGTAGTTACCAGTAGCCCAGACCTAGTAAGAGCCCAGGGCAATGAAGGGGGGCAGGGATTTCCCCTGAGGCACACAGCCAACCTCAGTTATGGAGGGGGAGTCTGGGGGTGAGTTCCTTTGGAAAACAAGACAAAGTGAGAACTGTTACAGGCAGGAGAGGTCTGGGAGCCAGACTTTTACCAAGTTCAGGGGTTGTGGAGGAGGTTCTAATTACACCGTGATTCAGCAAGGCAGAACTTGGAACAAGACTTATAGGATGCATGATACATTCCTGTAGGCACACAGTAGCCAGAAGAGCTTTGCTGTCTGTCCACTGAGCTATTCTTTAGATATAGGCATTACTAGAGCATCAAACACCATCTCTCTGTACACAGTGTCTCCATTGACATTCTGACCCAGACTTCTGTACTGAACAGCAAACTTCTCTAAGGTCCTTTCTCCTTACAAGATGCCACTTCCGATACTTTCTTACCCATCCCCAGCAAGAAAGGTTAGGGTAGAGCAATAAGGGAGAGAGGGAGAAAGGGAGCGAGGGAAGAAGGGAGAGCATAGCTTTTATTATAGTATAATCATTCAATGTCTGAAAAATCTATTTATTTGTATTTTATGTGTTATGACTATTTTGTCCACATGTATGTGTGTAGTGCCTGAAGAGGCCAGAAGAGGGCATCAGTCCTCTGGAAGTGTGAGGCACCATGTGGGTGCTGGGAATCAAACCCAGGTCCTCTGAAAGAGTAGCAAGTATTATCAGTTTCTGAGCCATCTCTCCTCCTCCAATCAGTGCTATATTTTAGTTATTTTTGGTCATCGTTTACTGCATCTCATTTATTAATTAAACCTTACCAAAAGTATGTGTAGGAAAAAAATGATACTGCCAGGGTCCAGTACTATCTGTGGCATCCTTTCGAGTCTTAAACATGTTCCCTGCAGATAAAGTGCTTCTATAAGAATATTTGACATCACTACCTGAAGTTGCCAAGGTGATTTCAAGTTTAGTGTACCCCAAAGGAGTGTGTGTGTGTGTGTGTGTGTGTGTGTGTGATGCAATTGTGTGTGAAGGTGGATTCAACCAGGCAGGCATGTGTGGAGGCCAGAAACTGATACTGTGATTGCTTTTGGGGGCCAGGATCTCTTAGTGTACCTGGAGTTTGCTGTTTGGGATAAGCTGGCTGGCTTATTCAGTGAGCCCCTAGCATTCACACACCCCACCACACAAATACTGGGATCATATGCACAGTCACATCCGGCTTTCGCATGGGTGCTAGAAATTGGAACTCAGGCCCTCACGCTTGCACAGCAAGCTCTTTACCCGCTGAGCCATTCCTTCTCCTTCACTTGCTCCTCCTGTACTGGGTTTGTTTGGTTTTATATCAAATGCAATATCCAAATAATGAAAAGTCATCCTTGATGTCTTCTCGTCCTTGACTCCACAAAAATCCCTCACCACCAAAGTGTGTCAGTTTCATGTCGCTACGTATCTGGAGTGTGTCTTTCTCTCTTCATTTTCTCGGCCGATCGTCAAGACACACCTCTGTCTCTATCTTGCCCACTCTCGAGGGCTTCCAAATTATCTCCCAGTTTCTTCTCCTCTCCCCATGCATCAGCCACAGATGAGTGTGGACGGCCTTCTAAAACTGTAGACCAGGTGGTATCTTGGTCCTTCCCCACAATCCTGGACCATTGCACTGCATTTAGGCTAAAAGCCGAAATTCTTCCCACCACTTATCCAGTGCTGGGTAGCACTGACTCCCCAGTCTGCCTGCCTCATCTTCTGCCTTTTACTTCTTCAATCTGGCAACTGGGCTAGGCAGTTCATAGCTTTGTGATTCCCAAATACAATGGGCTTCTCCTACCTTGGGGTCTTTGCACATGTGGTCTTAAACATAATTTCCTCCACTCTTGGGTCAGTTTCAACATATGTTTCATTTGTCAGCAAAAATGCTACTTCCTCAGAGAGGCCTTTCATAAATCTCATAATCTAAATCATACCTCCGTACCAATGGATGGCTTGTGGCTACAAGCATAGAATTGAGCTGGTTGACTCGAAGGGAAAGAGAGTCATGTAGAATATGCTATGACGTCATGCAGAGATGCCAAGGAAAGCCGAAAAGCAGGCTTATGAAGCTCAAGAGCTAGAATATGTGGATATGAGGAGCAATAACTAACGATGTTTATGTCCTGTGGGAACAAAAATGTGACTGAAATCCAGTGGGTAGATGTATGAATATATAAAATGAAATGGATGGACAGATAGACAGGTAATAGGTAGATGGCTAAATGGATGAACACAGAGATGAAAGACAGTCAATCAGTCAGACAGACAGACGGACAGACAGACAGATGAATCTTTTGTTTTGTTTTGATTTCACTCCAGGGTTACTGTTCAGGGAAAGAGTTTGATTGGACACTCTCAGACCATGAGATTGAAGGGGAGCAGAGAGACTCGAGGGAGAGCCGCTTATGTTGAAGGAGGTTGGCCCACAAGTTGGTGGGCACTCTGGCAGAAGAAAGAGAAAATGGGGTTCAATGCAGATCCAGCGACCATTTCAGGTGCACGCTGGTGCCGTGTTGTCTCTTTCCCTCGTGGCACAAGCCGCCGTTGGTAACACATGGTGTGACGGACAATGGGGAAGTGCCCATTTCCTCTTTCCCCTCACACATTCCAGTCTCTCTCATATTGAGAAGGGACTCACATGACCCATGTCAGCCAATGGGATGGGAGGAAATGACAAGCGCTCCCCCAGCTCTTGGTCACTAACATCTCCCACAGGACCAGAGCCTGATTCTTCTGGTCACACACTGGAAGACTAAATCCAGAGCCATGGAACAGCCTAGATGTTTGGCTCAGCACATAGAAACATCAGGAATAGAACTGAAATGTAGGTGAATAGACGGATGGATGGACGGTTAGACTAGCATAGATAAGAGACAGAAATATGGGTGATAGATAGACTCATGTGTATGCTAGATGGGAAGATCCCTAAATTAGAAATTGTACTGACTATGAGCAAGAGATGCATTTCACTACAGTAAATCTCTGAGACTTAAATTGCTGTATGTCACAGCAGCTAACAGGCACCAACTACCCTGACTACTACATTTATTTGAGTTGTTGTGGTTTAACTTCTGCTTCCACCAAAAGCCTGTGAACATCACGCCATCCTCAGCTAGAGTGAGACCTAGTGGTCAATAAACAGCTACTGAATAAATTCTCTCCTAAGAATAAAGCTCAGAGGGTAAAGAGGCTAAACCTCCCACTTTATCCCTCCTCTCATGAAAGACTTACCACTGGCCGTTGGGGTCATAGGCAAGACGTTCTAGGCCATTTCTTCAATTCTGTGTCGTCACCAGAGCCACATGGATTCGCGTAGCACATCACGGAAGCATTAAAGATGTGATTGAAACCTAACAGCAGGTTACCTGTGACGCTACAATTGCTCCAGTCATTTCTTTGTCTTTAAAATGCCATATAATTGCTAATGTAATTAGTAATGTATACAGAGGGGCTTGTGCAATTACTGAGTCCTAAGATCAAGTAATTAATGTTCTGTCAACAAAACAGCAACTGTTTCATTAACAACTGCTTGGATCTGGAAACAAGCAGAATCAGATACAGGCAGACCAACCTAAATGCTTCCCACCCAACCGATTTTGTTCGTCACAAAAATGTCAAGCCCACAGCAGCAACACAATGGGTCTTTTCATAACATCTTTTTTTTTGCAGTTCCAACACGCGTGATTTAATGGGTGAATAGAATAAATCAGAGAGAGATAAGTAAATAGATACAAAAATATATGGGAGATAGTACACAGATATATGATAGGTAGAAAGATTAGATAGATAGATAGATAGATAGATAGATAGGCAGGCAGGCAGGCAGGCAGATAGATGATAGATACCCAATATCTAATAGAAATGGTAGATATAGATAATGGTAGATATATGATATGTTGATGATGATAGATTTAAATAGATCAATAGATGATATAGTAATATACAAATATATATGTATATATGTACACACACACACACACACATATGTAGACACGCAGACAATAGACAAGTGATAGTTAGGGAACAGACAGGCAAACCCAAATTGCCCTGGTTTGTTTTCAGAACAAACAGATACGACAGGAAACTGAATTCTGAGAGTCAGAGAGGATAAATGGATTTTAACTTGGGCTGTGCCTCTGTGTTCCCAAGATAATTTTCTACGTAATCATTTAATCTAACTGGGACAGTCTTCTCACCTGGTAAACAGTCTGGCAATTGGAACTGGCACTTGTAAAAAGGGGGTCAGCGTGTGGCTGTCCAAGGAGAGGTGATGGGTACACCTTCACTTTTGTTTCTGTCATTCTGCCGCATAAGCGGATCCGCAAATCCCCATGGTGTCCAGTGCAACCCTAGCAACCCCAACCCTCCGTGCTAGCTCATGGGTCTGCAGGTCTGTACTCCAGCCCCCTTTGCCCCAGTTTGGGCTCTGGAAACACAGCTTCTGTTTTAGAAACCAGTTTGGAGTGACAGGAAGTGGGAGCGGCTTCTGCAGCAGGAGTGTAGGAGCAAATCCCAGCAGCCTGCCCTGAGCAAAATGCTTCCTTCCTGTCTGCTCACAGTTCATTGGCCAAATAGGTCACATGGCTCAGCCCACCCACGATTCAGAGAAGACAGCCCTTCAGTGTGCGGTTACTTGTCCAACCTCAGTATTTCCTGTGATGTGGCTTTCAACTTCTCAGTTGTGTAGTATGTCCCAAATCCTGTTTTCGGGAAAAAGCAACCAAACTGATCAAAATATTTTGTAAGCATTATCGCTGTTTTTATTATTATTATTACTCCTCAGTGACTGTCCGGGAAAGGTGCTGTAACTTCTGAAACAATGGGAAAGCACTAAATTGGAAGGCGGGAGATGTCTGACATTTCACTTACACTCTTGGCTAATTTTGTGACCTTAATTGAATCACTGCCACTCATGGCCTCGGTTTCTTCACTGTTAAAATAAGTCAAGTTGACCGGGTGAATACGTGTGCATATAAGGGTATGGGTGAACACTCGCTCGGCATCTGTGTGGACATCAGAAGACAAGCCCTGCTGTCTGTCATCAGGATCCTTTCTTCTTTTGTCAAGGGTCTCTCCCTGGCCCCCGAACTTCACCAAATAAGCCAGGTTAGCTGATTTACAAGCTTCTAGGGATCTGACCACCTCTTCCTCCCAGCTCTGCATCAGCAGGGTTACAGTGGTGCTGGGCTTATTACATGAGTTCTAGGGAGCTCGTGTGTGCAAAGCAAGCACTATAGCACCTGAGCCATCTCCCCAACGTTTGGGGTAGAGAGTGGCAGCAGACAAATACTTGATTGTCATGGAAGAACCCAATATCACGGTGACAGATATGGAAGAGATTCTTTCTGCTGGAGAAAGAATAAGTTGAATGAAATTTGCATGGTGTGCTTTTTTTTTCTTTCTAAAATCAGATTGCCTTACATGAAGTCCATTCTCAATGATATTTTATAAGCCTAATACAATGTGAACACTATGGAAATTGTTGCCGTGCAGTAGAGTGTATACGACAAAGGACGAGCAGTCTGTACATCTTAAGTAGAAGTGCAGAACATTTTTTTTTTGATATGCCCTTGCTAATGCTTGCCTGAGATCCATGGACATGCTGCTGCAGAGGGTCCACTGTGCTTCCAGACAGAGATCTTTAGAGCAAGTGATGGGGCATGTGACACAGGGTATATCTCAGGGTAGACAAATCCCATTGTTATCTGGAGGACAAAGAGCGCTCCTGTGTTTATTTACCTAATCAAACAATCTGCCTATTCTGTCTTTGGAGGGGAGAGAAAGGCATCCCAGTTCAGGTCTGACGCCTGCACACTCTTGGAGCTCCCTGGGTGCTGCTTTAGACGCAGCTCCGCTCAAGCAGACTGCAAGCCTCTGAGAACCTCGAATCCCTGTGTTGCAAAGATTTCCTCCAAAGAATCTGCTGGCTCTGGGTTGGGAGGGAGTTGGGAGTGTAGCCTCTGAGAGCCACCATGGTAATACTTCCTTCGCAGATGTTCACACGGGCTGAAATAGTCAGGAAATCAGCACCCATCTGGTTTAAAACAAATAAGCCAGGCAGCCTTTAATCCCAGCACTTGGGAGGCAGAGGGAGGTGGATCTTGATGAGTTCGAGGCTAGAGTGGTCTACAAGAGCTAGTTCCAGGACAAGCTTCAAAGCTACAGAGAAACACTGTCTCGAAAAACAAAACAAAACAAAAACAACAACAACGACAAAAGCACCAAATAAACTCTCCCCTACAAAAAGACAAAATAAAATCAAGGCAACGAAGGGCCCTGCTTATCATGTCTCATGTCCTTCTTGCATCCAACTGGGCACACAGTTTGGGACTCTGCCTTGATGACCTGTAATTGAACAAGTCAGGCTAGGCCTTTCTGAAGTGACTTCCTCATCTGCTTGCTAAGGACTGAAGAAGTTACCAGTGGAAAGATCAGTGTGTGCATGTGGGGGGGAGGGGGAGGCACACGTCCATCTTACTTCACACACCCAGCCCATAGCTGTCAGTCCCATAGGAATGTTGCTTTTCAGAGTTAGAGAGCAGTGGCTAAACCGTGACCCCCATGCTGGTCCTGGATCTTCTCCCAGGAAGCCCCAGCTCTGCTCAAAGCCAAGCAGAGATTCGAGTGGTGTCTGCTCCATGAACCAGCTCCTGGCCCACCTCACCACCCCTCCTCTCCCTGAAGGCCTACTCAGGAAACACCCACCAACCCACATTTCCTGTGGAGGGAAATCAAACTTTATCCCAGAGGAGGGGCTGTCTTTGCTCGTGGTGACTTTCTGCTCCCAGGGGAGGGGGTCAGAAGGTGGCTGGCGAGGGTGTCTTTGCAACAACAGGGCTCCTTAGGGTTCAAGAGCAAGGAGAAACTGGTAGTGCAGCTCGTTACATGCATGGAGTCATGGGTTCAGTCTCCAGTGCCACACAAAACCAGGCATAAAGCAGGCGTGGCGGTGCAGACCTGTGATCCCAGCACCAAGGAGATAAAGATGGGAGGACCGGAAGTTCAAGGCCATCTTCACTTGTTCAATGAGTTTAAAGACAATACAAAATAGAGAGCAAGGAAGAATGACTCTAACCCCAGACATCTCCAGAACAATTACAGCTGGACTATAAGCGAGCACTTGTCTATTTATTGAAATTAATTAGAACTCATTTTATGATTGCCACGTGTTAGCATGGTATAAGAAATGCTACCCAGCACTTATGTAAAAGCCAGGCCTTGGTGCTAGACACACGTTAACGCAGCTCAGGTTGGCGGACTTGAGGATCCCTGGCTATCCAGTCTGTGGGAATTGTGAGCTCCAGATTCAGTGACACAGAGACACAGCATCGCAAAAACAAATAAACAAGCACAAAGTGATTGAAGAGAGCGCCTGGCACCACCCTCTGGTACGCGCGCGTGCACACACACACGCAGGCACGCGCGCGCGCGCGCGAGAGAGAGAGAGAGAGAGAGAGAGAGAGAGAGAGAGAGAGAGAGAGAGACAGAGACAAGCAGAGGCAGAGAAGCCATCTCCTCATGCATGGCCCCAACATACATACACTACACACGCAAGATGGTGTGTTGGGGTTTTGTTTTGTGTTCGACTGCTCTGGTGATGGGGTCCCTTGGTCATCTCTAATTTCCCTTTGAATGGGAAGTTACATCTTAGTGGCACCTTTGTAACTCCCTTCTGTACATGCTCTTATATCTTTTCCTTACCAAGAACTTGAGTTGCTTTTTCTTTTTAAGTCATATTTTTAGTGTGCAGGATCCACAACTACAGTTACTCCCAAGACTACTCCTGAGTGATTTTTGTCTGGTTAAAAAAAAAAAAATCCCAGTGACCAAGCGACTTCAAAATCCTATGCACTGTCTACCCGAGTCAGCAGCATGTCCCTCAGTATATTCCGGCATTACTGTCACATAGAATGGGAACTGAAGCATCCAGAGGCACAAGACAAGTGAGGGAACACAGCGGGGTTGGGGACATCCGTGGGGTCCTAATAGATCTTCACTAGGTAAGAAACCCAAAGATCAGCAGTCAGCAATCTTTATCATCGGCTTTCCATTTTCATCTTCAGCACACTGGACAAGTTCAAAGATTTGTTAAGTAGATGACTGAGTGGCTAAACACTGCAAGTGAGGACACACAGGCTAAGGGAGGAACATGATTTATTTGGCCAACAAAGCAGAGGTAGGTTGGGAAACCTGACCCACATCCCCAAACCCATAATTTGGTACACAGCACAGGGGATCAATGGTTGAAGCTGTGGTCAAATTTTTCCAAGATTCTCAGCCTCGTTGCTTTGCAACCAGACTGGATAAACTTATAACAACATCCATCCTGTCCCTGGACATGGCTGACTGTATAATTAGCTTATTTCCTACCCATATGGAGCAGCCCGGCTCCCGCACCTCAGTGGGGAATTCCTCATATGTTGCTAGGGTCGCCTTCTGGGATTACATCTTCAGAGGTGTTCGGGAGGAGGAGCCAGCGGTGCTGATAAATGAATCAGGGAGACAGAAGGGAAGCTGCCAGGGTCCCTGCAGGCAGTGATGGGGGCTGGATCACAGGCTCAGAGCCTCTTTCCTGCTCCTTACTTGTGGGGACAGAGCCGGGTCTCTGGGACTTTATGCTTAGTGATAAATCTCCATTAGTAAGCTGTGTTTTGTGGGGGTGGGCAGTGTGAAGGAGGGAGAGAGAACGACCAGAAAGAACATGGCAGGAGGAAGAAAAAGAGACAAAGATATCTGCTAAAGGTTGAAAGGCCTGCCAAGCCTCTTTAACTCGGGTTCCATAAGTCGAGAAATATTTTATCATCCTTGCAAGAGAAACCTGAAAATCAATAGGGCTTGAGAGTTGCCCATATTGATCTGAGAGCCCTAGATGTATTGAAATATTCATGGCTGGATGTATGTGTTCAGAGGAGATGCTGGGGGTGGGGCCTGGTGCTGAGAGCAGGAGGTGGGTAGGTAGATTTCTAAGTAAAAGCTGTTCGCATTTTCATTAAAAATACATTAATTCTATTAGTTGGACTAAAACCTCACACTTAAAAGGAAATGAGCTTGTTTGTCAGGAAAACAAGCCACTGGCAAATCCAGAAGAAGGAGGAAAAAAAAAAAAACCTCCACATTTATTTATTGCTATTTAATAGCAGAAGAGCCGGGGAGAGTTGATAAAATTAGCACTGTGTCCCCAGGGGGTAGGCAGGGGGCGGCTTTGTTTGCAGAGCCAATTTGGTCACCGCAGCTTTGATCCTCACTTTGAACATTTGAACAGGCACGTTAGTATCCCTCATTTCACAGGAGAACTGGCATTCAAGTTTCCCCAACAATCTAAAAAGCGGGACGTTAGAAGGGGATTGTCGGCCTGTTGTCTCCAAGTCTGAATACCCTTGATACTAATTTGCTATGATGCTTTTCACCAGATGTGTCTACCTGAACGATATCCGATGCCCAGGAGACCACGATCCTGCTTGAGAGTATTAGTCTTGGATTTCCAGCCCCCTTGGAAAAATGGTTGGATGAAGGCATTCATAATTTAAAATCTGCATATAGATATGACATATGTTACAAATATTTGAGAAAATTCATGCAAGGAATTGGACAACAACAACATATGGGAACTTGGTTCCAAATAACAAGGCGGAATTAAAAATAATCTGTTACCTGTAACTACCCTCCCCTTATACCCCTGGGCCACCACGACGTGGTGACAAAACCAACCAGTGGAGGAAAGAAAGCAAAGCAACCAAGCCCAGCAAGGGATCTCTCCACGGAGAAAGCGGGGTTGGCTTGCATTCCAAAGGGGCTCATCATTTCTTTATGATCTAGGTGTAAGGCTGATTCCAAAGACAAAGCAACAGTTATGGAAATGGATGGGTGTGTGTTCCCGTTCTCTTGGGGGAGCGTCAGCTGTTCTAAGCAGCCTGTGCCACTTAGGAAAGGATGCCAGGTGCCCTTGGTTGTTTGGGCTTTAACAAAAGTCAGGTGAGCCGAGAGGAGAGCTACGTGATGGGAGACCACGGCTAGGCACTGGTCCCAGAACTGCAAAAGCAAATAAAATGTTTCCTTACACCAACAGGGCTAGTGTGCTAGTTCAGTCATGAGGACCTGAGTTTGATCCCCGGAACCCAGGTACAGAAAAGCCACACATAATTCCAGAACCTGGGAGGGGGTGGTAGGTGGATCCCAGGGGCTTGCCAGACAGTCAGATGAGCCTCTGCGAGTTCTAAGCCAATGAGAGACCCTGTCTCAAGCAACAAGGTTGATGGTGCCCTAAGAAACAAGCTGGGCGTGGGCGTGCGGACGCATGCACGTACGCACGCACGCACTGGCCAGCTCAGGCGTCCATTTACAAGTGGCCACAGGTCTAGCTTAACCATCTCATTTTTCTAGTGTTCTCCCTGATTTCCACAGCATGACTGTCATGTAACAATTAAGAAAGGGGGCCGAGCTCCCGTCTCTCAGAGATTCTTGGAGGGTGTTTTCTTATGGAAATCAAAAGTCTGCCAGAGAGCCAAGGATGGCTGTGATTCTGCTGCCCCTGTGACTCCGGCCATCCATCAAGGCTGCACCTCCTTCCTGCGGTATTTACAAAGTGCTTTAGAATCCTGCCCGGCCATCCTTCCACAGCAGGGGAGCGTTTTCATTGTTGCTCCCGCCTAAGAGCTGAAGGAAGAACAGCACAGAGACACTTTCCCAGGGTCTCACAGGAAGAGCCTGGATCATGCTCAGATCCCCGAATTCCTGACCCATTGCTAAACCAATGTGCTAGTCCTTTCCTGTCCCCACTCCCCTTCCCAAAAGCAGAGGACCTAGGAGGGTCCATCACCCTCAGCCTTCCTTTTCCCATGCAAGACTCCACAAGGTGCTCAGGGAACACACTCAAAGATGAACTCCTTCAGGTAAGTGTGTGCAGTCTGTGGCTGGGCTGGTGACTCCATCTGTACATTGTGTCTTCTCTCCTACATCCATTTTGCCTTCCCTTATGTTTAAGGCCACGGCACCTTCCCAAGAAGAGGCAAAGAAGCACACTGGAGCCACAAGAGGTTTTTGTTTGGTTGGTTAGTTTTGAGTTGCAGTTTTTAAAGACCCGATCTTGCTTCGCAGCCCAGGCTAGCCTTTAACTCAGTATCGGCCTTTCTTGCTTCTCCAGTGCTGGGATCTCAGGCCTGAGCCACCAGACCCAGCTAATATATAGGCTTTATATTATAAAAAGCGGAGACACGACTGTTCCAACGTAGGGTTGAGGGGAAGGTTTTTATTGTAGCTATCAAGGAAAGAGTACATCCAGAGGCTTATGGAAGAGTCCAGAGCATGGAGAGAAAGTGGTACACTGACCATGGTCAGCAGACTGAACTGGAACCATGAGAGAAGAGAGATGGGAGGCGGGGTGAGAGAGGGAGAGAGGAGTGTGGGCTAAGGAGACCAAGGGAGGAAGACCAAAGGACAATAGAGAGCGAATGACTGACATGGTCGAGTTCTGTAGGCATGAGAAGTTGGGGGAAGGAAAGCCCATGAGCTGGAGAAGTTTAGGGTAGGGGTGGGGTGAGAAGAGCCAGGATGCCAACATGCTCTCTGTGACAAATATTCGCTTTGCTGGAAAAGCCTGGAAGACAGCAAGCACTTCGGTATGCTAATAAGTACCACAGATAGCCATTTTCTCCTTCTGACAAGTAAAGAAAAGGATTTTTGGTAGAGGGAACCAGGCCCCAGAATTTGGGGAGGGTGGCGTTTTCTTTGCGCCTGACATATGTCTCGTCCATCACCTAACAAAGTAGTGCGGATGAAGGAGTTTGGAAAACCAAAACACGGCTGTGCCTAACTGGGTTCCACCTTCCACGTCTTCAGATCGCCTTCTCATCCGTCTTCCTGGCCACTGCAGTGGGGTTCTGGCATATGACGATTTAACAGATACAGCATCACTCAGCGTTCTTCCTGCTGGGTGGAGCATCTGTAACAGGTGTCAGGGCATCCACAGCTCTCCCTGAAGAGGAATGTAAAACATATTCCGCATGTGTGACACAGCGCATCCTTCTCCCGAGGAAACGAGCATCTGTTCCACTGTGATCTGCATACCAGAGAAGAGCTGCCCATGTACGACACTAGTGCAGGCTCCTCATCCTGGCCTCGGGGGCCCTTGTGATTAGGCCTTTCCTTGTCTCCTGCTTCATACATGTGCTTTTAATTTTCACATCTGGAGCAAACCCCTAGTCTCTGGGCCAGGCCACCTACTGCTCTTCTTCTCCTCTGTCTCTCTGCCTGTCTGTCTGTCCAAAGTCTCATGTAGCCCAGGCTGGCCTTGAACTGGCTATGTAGCCGAAGATGGCCTTGAACTCCCAACCCTCCTGCCTCGATTCCCTAAACGCAAGCGTCCCTGTTCTACACCGCCACCACACTCAAGGACAGTGGCAGGAGACAGGGATCTCTGGGTGAGAGCCAAGTACTCTGCCCACTGAGCTGCTCCCTGGCTGCTCTCCTCAGCTGGCATGCCTTCTGACATAGGGAGAGGGGACTCTCACGTGTCCCATCCTGTGTCTCTCTGTAGTCTCAAAGCATGTCTTACTTCCAAACATGGAAGCTTTTTTTGTTCATACCATATTGTGATTTGTGGATTATCTGATTGTCTCATTATAGAACTAGGCAGTCCTAGCAGGTAGGGACACTGTGCTTGTTGGTTTGTTTCTGAGTTCCTTAAATAACAGCCACTTGGTATATTTGACAATGCCCATGATAACACAGAGACGACCACTAGCTGTAGCCTCCCATCAGTCCAAGGCTAATGCACGGCAAGTGGGTTCCGCTTGCATTATTTGAATGATTTCTGGTGACACCTGCCTCGATGACCCAAATCTTCTTAGTCCAGGATATGGTTTGGAACAACTTAGGACACTTGTTTGCTCTAGCTTCCATATTGGATGAGATATTCTTGGTTTACAGACCCTCACAGAGAGGAGGGTACAAATATGCACACACACAACACACTAATAATATTTATTATGATGATAATGTATAAAGGATCAGTGGGTATAGTTTAATATCATATTATTATTTTTCTTTCCTTAGGCCATGTCTTGGTGAGAACATCTAAGGGCCCGAGAACAGACTCCTGAGTCCCTAGTCCTCAGCATCTCTATTTACCCTTCTGTGATCCAAATGACACTGGACCACACCTGTCTCATGTGTCATATCCCATTGTGATGACCCTAAAGGAAACATGATGTAGTTGTGGGATCATTCATTACTTTTTTTGTGTGTTCTATCCTGGGACCTTCTTGTACATTTGCCCGTATGATCCACACAAAACCTCTATGGGTTAATTATATGTATTAATACATCTTGTAGGTGGTTAAAAAGAGGCTCGGACACTTTAACACATCCTATGTCATGGGCGCACATGCAGGATTTACATACAGACTGATCTACTTACACACTTGACTAACTTGGAGCAATGGAATGTGTATATATAAGGTCTGTTCATTTGACTGTGGATATGTGTGTATGCAAGCATGTTTGCACACATCTATAAGCCAGAAGACAGCCTCAGGTGGTGTTGGTCTTTAAAAGAAACCACCGTGATTTTTTTTGCTTCTACTTATTTACTTATCCATTTAATTGTGTGTGTGTGTGTGTGTGTGTGTGTGTGTGTGCATACAAATGCATGCATGTATATATACAGACCGTGACACATATTTAGAGGTCAGGGAACAACTTGCAAGAGTCAGGTTTTTCCTTCTAGCATGGGTTTCAGGAATCAAACCCAGGTCGTCAAGTTTGGCAGCCAGTACTTTTTGCCTGCTGAGCCATCTCTCTGGCCCCACCCTACCTTGATATGTTGAGACAAGAGTCTCTCATTGCCGTGAAATTCGCCAGTTATCTAGGGTGGTCGGTCACTGGGCCCTGCAATCTGCCTGCCTCTGGAATTGCAGGCACATGCCACCATGCCTAGCTTTTTAATGCGGGTTTAGGCACCTAAATTTTGTTCTCATGCTTGTAAACCATACCACCCAACCATCTCTCCAGTCCCAAAAAACGGGAGTCTGTATCTACTCCCAGCAGCCTCCCTCAACGCTGGACAGCCAGGGCTCTGGAGTGAGGCTACCAAGAGTGGACACAGACTCCGCCCCCCACCGACTGTGTGGGCCTGAGCCCCTGGCGACTATTTTCCTGAGGAGGAAGGAGAAGGTGTGTCGGTGACTCCTTCACAGCAGCATAGGAGGACCAGCATGAGTCACGAGATGTGTCATGTGCCGAGCATCCCATCAGGGCTTCCTAACTGGAAGCCACTTGGTCGCTAGAATCGCTTGGTGACCATATGCTCCAAATTAAAGTTGACATTACTAATAGTGAATTTAGGCGCTGGGCTGAGTGACACCCCGGAAGAGTCAACTCTACCACGCCTCTGAAAAGGAGCATCTATAGGTCTGGTTTAGGAACCTCTGATTGACAGTCTCCTTCCACGTGTGACACTTTCCATAGATTCACTTTTGAAGCTACAGAGAAACATTGGGATAATAACTTGAACCAGTTTTCCCCCTACAAAGCCCTCTAAATCCCCTTCCTCATCAGTATGCTGGTAGGCATGGCTACTTAATATGGATTCTTTCTCCTTCTCCCTCCCGGTGCCTCTCCCCCAAGCTCAGATGGATTCTTCTGTGTTTTCATTAAGAAGGCTTTCCATTCGCCAGCCCCCCAAACCGACTTCTCCATAGGACGGAATCGTTGCTTGCAGAGAGAATGCTTCCCATTCGTGAGCGTTTGCAAGGTTCCGTTCAAAGAAGAATTAACTTCCAACCTCTTTGCCTCAAACATAAACGGAAAGGTGAAACCCTAACTGGGAGACAGCATCCCGCCCGTTTCTGTGTGTGAATTCTGAACACCCTGAGGTGGTCTTTCTGGGATTTTTTTTCCCCATTTGCTTTTATTCCTCTCATGCTCTACTTTGGTAAAGAGAATAAAATAATTCTAGCATCCTAATAAATGTCTCTTGGCTACCTTGGCAGGATAGCATTAGGGGCTGTGTCTGAGAGAGTATGGTCAGGTGATTAGTTTTATTAGGGTGTGTTATTCTGGTGTAGAAAGATAAAATTTATTTATCAAACTTTTATTAAGTTTGTGGGCTCGAGTAGAGGGTAAATAAAGTTAGACCCTCACCTTTGAGAAGCTCAGACGGAGATAAGTGTGGCGTAAACCAATATTTCCAGCATGTTATGGGAGCCACAAAAACTGCAAGGGACGGGAGAAGAAGAGCAATCTGATGTCTCAAAACAGTTAGGAAGGGGAGCTGGGGTGATATTTCAGTTGGTCAAGCATTTGTTGTGCAACTGCGAGGATCCGAGTTTGATCCCCAGTACCCACATACAAAGTCAAGCATGGGGCATGTGTTCATAACCTCAACTCTGGGGAGACAGAGACTAATTTCCAGGGCTCTCCAGTTCCTGTCAACCAACATGAGCCTAATTGGTGAGTTCCACCAGAGAGAGAAAGAACCTGTCTCAAAAGAGACAAGATGCACAGTTCCTGAGGAATAACACCTCCGGTTGACCTCTGAACCTTGTACAGATGTGTACACATGTGAAACCACATGAACATGCATGTATGTGTGCATCTGTATGTACAGACACATGCACACATCAAAAGGGGGATGGAAGGAAGGAGAAGCTTTGCATGGTGGTTCTTGCCTGGAATCCTAAGACTTAAGAGGCTGAGGCAGGAGGATCATGAGTTGGAAGCCAGCCTAGAAGACACAGCAATACAGCTCCTGTCTTAAAGGAAAAAAAAAAAAAAAAGAAAGAAAAAAAACAACACAAAATTCCACAGACAGGGAGGACCCTCTCACAAGCTGAAGCATGAAGGCTGGGCATAACTTTCGGTGTAATGACAAGGGACATTGATGGACAGGGAGAGAAAGGAGTCGGTGAAGAAGCCGGGACTGTCATTGCACAAGCGGCAGAAAGATCTCGCTGTAAGTGGATAAGATGGCTGAGTTTTCTTTGGACAGCCTACGGAGGTCCTGACACCAAGACAAGCCATAAAACACCAGAGAGCCATTCCGTCAAATGACAGCAATGGGCTGGATACCGTGCTGCTCCGGGGTAAGCTGTGGACAGGCTTCTTTTAATGGGAAAAAATATCTTGGCAGCCCCACTGTGTTGACTTAACACATTTTTATTATGTTTTGCACAAACAGAAAACTGGGTAGGACATTTCGTGAGTATCAAGCATCTGCAAAGTCAACTTCACTTAAGTGGATGGAAACAAAGCTCAAAAGGCAGTAAAATCCATCCATTTAAAACAATCAGCAGTGCTGTTTGGCAGAAACAGGTTGGCTGTCCCCAGCCTGAGCAGGGCGCTGAGGACTACCGCCCAGTCGCTTTGGAGTTGGGTATGTCTGCATTTGGATGGGATGTGATGACTAAATCTTCCTATCCCTTTCCTCTTTTCAAATGACTGGAAACTTAAATTCAGACAGCCTGCCTGACAGCCTTTAATGTCAACTTTATGAAATGCATAATTTTATCTATTAAGCCTGACTCTGCTCTTTGGGCCATCTGTTGGGGTACGTCATTTTCATGACGTGAAATTAAAGTCTTCATTTGTGTGAAACCATGAGAAATGAACACCGCGGCCGATGACTGTCTGTCAGTTGTAAATTATTCCTAGAAAATCCTATGGATCGATACAGACGCAGAGAAGACTGGGGTCATAGCCATCATTGTTACATAAGGACTTCTCACAACTTACAGAGGAGCCCCGGCAGAGGTTCCCTGCGTATCCACCCCCACCAGCATGACACAGGACCAGCATCATGGAACCCCATGTGCTCATTTTGATGCCGTGAATGTTCTGATAATATAATTATAATGGCGCCAAAATAAAACCGTAAAGGTAAAACTTCATAAAGAACTTGTAGACCCTAATCTGGTGTTTGTGGGGAGGAGTTTAGGAGTTGGCTTGGTGTACTTTGAAGAGGGCCGGGCTTATGGCCAGGATCCTCTCCACCTCAGAAGCTCTCCTAGAACGCACATGGGTGATGGGACTCAGGAGGTGGCTTGTTCAGGACAGCACTTGCCCTGCCAGTGTGAGGGTCAGTGGTCCATTCTCAGCACTGGTCATCCCAGCCTTTGTTGAGATGGGAGGGAGGCAGAGATGGGCAGATTCCTGGAAGTTTGCTGGCTGTCACCTAGTGCACAGGCAAAGCTCAGAGATAATGAGAGACCATGTGTCAAATCCACGGAGGCAGGTGTCTGAGGCAGAACACCCAAAATTGTGTACTGGTTTATACGCACACACTGTATGTGTGCGTACCTACACACACACACACACACACACACACACACACACACACACACTCTACTGGAGTGACCACCTCACAAGATTAAGAGACATTACTGGTCTGTGTGTGCTGTCCACCCCTCCTGTCCCTCATTCTCACACCTTCTTCATTCTCTGGAAACCCAGAACCAGATCTTCACAAAAACTGCTTTTGAAAAAGAGCAGGGTCTTGGCCCTTCGAGCCAGACCATGGGTTGGATCCGCATTGCTTCTTCCAAGGGCAGTTGGCAGTTTGCAGTTTGGCCGCACACTGCATTTTCAAGTGTTTCCTTTTCTTCCCTGTTTTCAATCCCTTGCACAGGTATTCCAGACCTTAATAAATAAGTCGGGGGGGGGGGGGGGCGGGAAATGTTTAGTGGGAAAAGAAAGAGAAGCTCAGGGGCACACCAGGGAGGGGCCGAGCCCTCGGGACGTTTCAACCCCGAACATCTGGAGCCTGACTCACATGAGTGATGACAGCGAGAGTCGCACAATTAGAAACTGGGCAGATTTGAAAATTGATCCGGAATCAAACAACCGCTAATTTTCCTGGTCCCCTCTGGCAATCATCCCTTCAAACTACTCAGGGCTTTAAAATATGAAAATAATGAACCTCTGGCAAGTTCCCTCCTTGCCCTCTTCTTCCCCTTCCAGCAGCTTCCCTCCCCTCCTCCTAGAGTCCCTTCTGGTTGGCTATCTATATTCAAATTACATGCTCCAAGCTGCTCCCTCAAGAAGTTCAGGAAGAGCCCCCCCCCACACACACACACACACTCCAGTTCCTGCTAACTGTAATTGCCTACTGTAGCTTCTGCTCCATTTGGAATAAGTGTTGTTGGCTCTGCCACTTGGACTAACCCTCAGGAATGTGACCTGTCATTAGAGAAACTTCTAAAAATATCATCTCGCACCTCACAGTTTCCGATTTGGTTTCACATAATTCCTCTTCAATATGTTTTCCTTGAACCTGCTAACCTGCGCGGCAGTCGATGGGGTGGGAGGATGGCTGGCATTGCCTGTCGTTTGTTGTGTTCTGCTTCCTATGAGAATGCAGGTCCCTGGGTAGTTGAATAAAAATGAGGAGGAAGATGTAAAGGGATGGCTTATTGACACCCCATCTCCCTCTGGCCTCCTGTGATTGTAGCTGAGAATTTGTTTCTCTGACTTTTATTTTTTTTTTCCAGCTAAGGCAATTGTGGAAAGACCAATGACTGAAAAATACCCAGTGTGCAATACTGTCTTTAACTGCTTCAGAGACTACAACAGAATCACAGGGAGTGAGTGATGTGTGAACGGCAGAGCTTTCTGTCTCAGTTCTGGAGACAGGACAGTGCTCCGACTGAGGGGCCCGCATGTGGCAGGGCCTTCCTCCTGGGTCACCACATGGTAGAAAGCTAGAGACAGAAAGGGGGGCGGGATACCCATTCCTTTCCAGCATCCTTTTCCCACTAAAGCACCTTTCATAACAGTATTAACCCATCCATGAAGCAAGGTTTCTCATGACCTAACGACCTCCTAGAGGTCCCATTCTCCCATAGTGTCACACTGGGGACCCAGTGCTGTGGGGTGTGAGTTTAAGCCACAGCAAATGCCTGCCTATCAAACACCACACAGACCAGACACTGCACTCTCCAGTTAATACGGATGCTTTAGAAAAGCCTTTGGTACCTCTAGTGGATGCACCAAGTGTGCCTCCCTGACCCGCTCCAAGCTGAAGCCTTCAACCATGTCGCACAAAGGTCACGGCCCAGTTTCTGAACTCTGCCTTAGAGCCCTGCCCTGGAGTGCTAGGCACTGACCTGAAGGCCTTGTTACTGCTGTCTTCTCATTCAGGTCCCTTCTAGGGGAACTATGATGGGGTGTTCACAGTGCAGATGGGTACCAGGGTTTCTCTCTTTTATGTTCAACCCTATAGACATGTCCTAAGTATCTCAACATAACACGACCTGGACGGACTGGGAAACGTCTTGTCTTTTTTGCACGTGATATTACCGTACTCATACAGACGGTGTCAGGCTCCCATCCCCCGCTACACTACTCAAGGCTGCTTAGCCATAACCATTCCACAAGCTGGTCTATGCTCTCTCAGTTTCTCTCTGTTGTTCTTTGCTGTGTCCCCAAAACCTGGGTCACACAGCTGTCAGAACTCTTTTCTACTCCCATTCAGCCAAAGCAGGCTTTCATGGTTACATTCTGGGGCGACCTGCACATTCTTCTAAGCTCTCAGCATGTGGAATAAGGGTCCTGGACACCTAGTACAGCTCAGAGGAGGGGTGAGCACTTGTCTGAATGAAACCATTCAGGATAGCAGTGGTGACAGTATCAACATTAACACCTCATCTTAATTGAAAGCTTAAATCCCGATGGTCCTGATGCTAAGTATTCTTAACATCACATCTCTTATTTCTCAGATTGTTTGGAGTCTTTTCTTGTGACACCTATCCTTGTTTCCAGTTTAATGGGGACGATTTTTTATTGACTTCTTTTTACTAATGGGGAACGGATTGAATAATATGGCATAGGATTATCCACATGAACTGGGTAACTTCGTCCTTGAGCAGAAGACATTGGCGTACTGTCATGGTTAATCTCCATTGTCCCCTTGGTGGCATTTGGAATCACCTAGGAGACACACCTCCAAATGTGTCTTTGAGGCCATTTCCAGTGAGGTTTAACCCAGCAGGGAGATCCACACTCAGTGCAGGTGGCACTGCCACATAGGCTGGAGTCCCAGACTGAGTAAAAAGGAAAAGGAGGACATCAGCAGAGCACCTGCCTCACGGAGATGTGAGGAGTCCCAGCAGCAGGCGCCTGCCTCCGCGAACTCTGCCACACCTTCCCCACCAGGATGCATCATCCTCTCTCAAACCATGCACCAAAAAAAATCTATCTTCCCGGAGCTGTTCCAGTGTGGGATGTCCTTCTGTGTATGTGTTGCTTTATTGGTTGATGAATAAAGCTGTTCTGGCCAATGACTTAGCAGAGCGAAGCCAAGTGGGAAATCTAAACAGATAAAAAGAGGGAGTGGACAGAGTCAGAGAGACAACACATAGCTGCCGAAGGAGAAGGGCATGCTGGAACCTTAGGAACCTTATGGGTAGGCCACAGCCTCATGGAGATACACAGATAGATAGAAATGGGTTAATTTAAGACAGAAGAGCTAGCTATGAATACGCTAGAGTCATTGGTCAAACAGTGTTGTAATTAATATAGTTTCTGTGTGATCATTTGGGTCTGGGAAGCCAGGAAACGAATGAGCAGTCTCTGTTTACATTGTTCTCGTTGAGTATTGATTGACAGCAAAGAATATCCAGGACACGCAGTATGCGTGGTACTTCAGACTGAAAAGAGGGAGCACTTTAGGACCAAATACTTAAATGCTACATTTAAATCCAGAGTTAACAGCATTAATTGGGGAAGACATCCCTACTTATTATTATTTTGCACAACTGAATTTCTGACATTTTCTAGAAGATTCTTTGGAAAAGGAATCTTCTGCTCCTATTCGAAATTCACATACCTTAGAATACATAGGCAACACTGGGCATTCAGGAAGGCCATGGGTTTAGGAGACTGGATTCATGGTACACGTGTGATGTCCACCTCCTCTACTTACAGGACAGTGTTTAAAGAACTAGTAGGGCCCAGTCTGAGGCAGGAGGACAATAACTTGGAGGCCAATGTGGGCAATTTATCCAGATCCTGTCTAAAAAAGCTAGAAATACAGTCCAATTGTAGACCACTTGCTCAGTATACCCTACTTCACACACACGGTACCGAAACAAACAAGCAAGCAGGATGATAGGTATCAAAATGTTCTTATATCCTCAGTGCGGTCTGATGGGGGGGGGAGGACTTAAGGATTTGAAAATTTTAATTTAATCATTGTGTCCTAAAATAGCATTTTGTTCAATAGAATACCCAACAGGAGAGAGAGGTACTGCTATAATTTAACTGGGCACAGGAAGTTTTTAAAAAATGTTAAATGTTGACACTTTGGAAATTTTCATAACTTACATTGAGGTCATTATACCAATTAAATGATAGTGAGATTCAGAATACCTGACCTGCTTATTTTAGAGAAACCATGGGAACAATTGTACTAATAATAGGATAATCATTGAGTTGTTTCTATGACATTTATATGTGTGTGTGTGTTAAATTGATCTAGCACCCCAAAGGAAAGTCTGCAAAGGTAGCTAGTGTGGTTATTCTTTTTATTCCCATCTCACAAACAGGATAACTGAATGTGATTGCTTTTCGTCACTGTAAGAAATACCCCAAGCTAACCCCATCCGCACAGGAAAGGGTTACTTGGTTCAAAGATTCAGTTCACTGCTGCTTGATCTTGGGACCTGAGACAGAGCAGCACTTGGGTGGAGGCACGAGGAGGAGGAAGATGCTCACATCGTGGCAGCCAAGCATCAAAATGAAGAGAAGAGAAGGAGCAGGACTCTCTCTATCCCCTTTGAGAGCATGCCCCCATGACCTAACTTCCTCTTAGTCCCCACATCCTAAAGACTGCACCAACCTTCCAGTAGCATCATGGTTGTTCTGGAGAACACATAAAATTCAAAATATAGCATGGAGGTTCCTAACCTGAGCTAAGCCAACTAAGAGACAGGACTCATAAGAGACAGGACTCAGATCCAGCTGTTGGGTCCCAAACCCCAGTGCTTAACTACTTTTACATAAAGTGGACACGGGCATGTGTGTCTCTGTGTGACTGTGTGTGTGACCAACTTTTCACATAGGACACCAAGAAACGTGTCTGTAGTAATAAGGGCAACGGGGCTGCGTCCCCAGCACCCCAGCCGCCCGCTCGGCTAGCTTATGCCCCGAAATAACAACACACAAACTGTATTCATTTAAACACTGCTTGGCCCTTTAGCCCTTACTGGCTAATTCTCATATATTAATTTAGCCCATTTCTAATCATCTGTGTATGGCGCCCCAAGGTGCGCTTACCGGGAAGATTCTAGCCTATGTCCATCCTGGGTCCGGAGATTCATAGCATGCATCTGCCCAGGAGCCAGGAGCATGGCATCTCTCTCAGGCATCTGCTCCCGAGAGGAGAGCTGTCCAGACTGAGCTCACTTCCTGTTCCTCCCAGCGTTCTGTTCTGTTTACTCCTCCCACCTATCCTCTAACCAATAAAATGGGCCAAGGCAGTTCCTTTATTAGCCAATGACCTTCCTCCATCACGTGTCCACTTTCTTTAATTGTACCTGAGGTGTTAAATTGTACCTCTGTGATCAAACATTTCCTCTCTGAAACTTGGCAATCACTAAATACAAGCTCTCCAAAACGTTAAAAATCACTGCACAAATGTTGGTCTTGCTAATTTTGCTGGCTTGAAATACAATTCTTTTAAAACAGACCTTGAATAGATGATATTGATACCCTGATTCCAGGCTGAGTTTTGCTTGTCCAAATAACATTCGGCATGAAGTACTGTCGCAACACCTTACGTAATTTCTCCTCGCCCTTCCAAAACCCAAAATCTTGCTCTATGATGTCAGCCAGAAGAAAGATAATATTGGAGAGTAAAAAGGTTGTATAACTATTTCTACTAAAAACAATAACTCTATCAAATCACCTACCAGTTGAGGGTGAAGTCGCTCTCTCAAATCAAATACATCATTCAAGAACAAAGTCTCACAGGGATAGTACACATAGTACGCAGAGGCAAACATGAAGTGTCCCAAGGATGCTTTTCAGCACAATTCCCAACACAGTGCTTCATGCAAAAATCAAGATGGTACCCGGATCAGCTTCCATCAGAGAGCTACAGTACTCACACAACAGTGCTATTTCCCCAAGCTTTTCTCTTTTAAAAGTTCACAATGCTTATTACTCTCGTCTCCGACATTTCCCCCGTAGCGGATCCATCTTATGTTAAAACTTGAGAGTGGTATCCATCCTTCCGTGTTAGAGGCTCTTGACAAACAGCTGGCAGAAGGCTGTGCTCAGAGTCAGAGCCATAAGCTGACCTGGTGAACTCTCACCCCACCCCCACGCCCCAACATTTAATATCCTGAGCTACAGGACAAGGGATGATGCTTGTGTTAGAAACTGCCAGGACAAAGGTCAGCTGGAGAGGAATGTCCCCAGGACCCTGCTCAGCCAGCTCAGTGGGTCTGAAGCCGAAGGGCGTGGATGAGAACCAGGACCGAAGGCTATAACGGTTGGAGCCCTGTTATCCGAGCCAATGTAAACACCGAACCACAAATACTTCCCCTTCCTCCTCCAGGATCCAAATGTCAATTGCTTCCAGCTTCAAAGTTCGGAATCTCCACCACACCTCCCTTTGATTCAAGCTTGCTTGGAAAGAGAACAACGGGCCTGACTCCATCTGTGTGGTAGAAGTCTGCTAGCTGAGTAATTAGAAGACGCAAGGCGTGCCCCAAACCTGGATCTCTAACTCACCCTAGAGGGAAAAAACTGGCCATCTACCAAGCGACCACACAAACAACAGGTCAACCTCTCAAAAGGCCATCCTCTAGGTGGGTGGGACCCAAGACAGGAGTTCCTGGGAGGGCTCAAGGGGTGCAGAGGGTGCCAGAGTCCTGAGCCTGATGGCCTCTGGGAGAAGGCCTCCACCTGAGAACTGGGGCTGCAGGACGAAGCAGTGTCTCTGTTTTTCCTTGCTCTTCGTCCCCCTGGCACATTCTTTGGGCCGACAACATGAGGCCACATCTTAGCACCCCTTTTTATCAGCAAGCGCATCTAGCCCTTTAGTGTAAAAGCAGCCGACCTTAACGATCCACTGCGGTCAGTCTGCCAAGTGCTCGGGCCTCTCTGAGTGCTTCTGGCATGGGTACGGGGGCTCTGAATAAATATTTTTGGTTGTCTATATTAGTCTGCATCACGTGACTTTCCCTGGGAAGACGTAAAGAAACATCTACTCGTACCAGATAAGGCACTGATGGACTGAAGAAAGAATCCTGACCAGGTCCAGCTTAGAGAACCAGCAAGTTTAGGGGGGGTTACTTATAGAAGCATGGGCGACTCTTGGGTAACTCCAGTGCCAAGAATTCCTACTCCCAGTCTGGATGACTCATGAGTGGCTGTGTCAGAGGAGTCCCAAGCCCCAGCCGCCTTACACTTTGTATACTTTAGCACCCCACCACGCACCCCACAAGACCTTGGGGAGCTGAGGCAGGATTATATTCAGGGGAGATTATGAAGGGGAAGAAAGGAAGGGTGACTGAACTCTCAGGTGAGGGTCTAGCGATCTTCCCCTCTCGTCCTCAACAAGAGAATGGTCCTGACAGCCTCAGGACCGTTACTATAGGCTTAACCATCAGCATTCTCTTGTAACTATGACGACCTAGCAAGGAAGGACCTTGCAGTCATGACGATGAAATAAACGGGACCATGAGAACTACATCCATCTCTCCTGAGGACAGTGCCTACTCCCTACCTTACCAGCTTCAAGCAGGCCACACCCATTAAGGGGCCCCAATATTATTTATGTGTGTGAATGTCTCATCTGCATGCGTGTCTTCTATACATGGCATTTGTGCAGTGCCTGTAGAGGCCGAAAGAGGGGTCAGATCTGGTGTCGAATCCCCTGAAACTGGAGTGACAGATAGTTGTGAGTCACCATGAGGGTGCTAGGAATGAAAGCCGGCTTCTCTGGGAGAGCAGCCCGTGCATGCTCTAACCATTGAGCTACCTCATCATCTTTTATGCCTTTTAAGAGTTAAGTCCAACACTTGCCTTTGGCTGTCTAAGATACCCTTCTATCCTGCCCCGGCAACCATGACTCCAGCTCTGCACTCTAAAGGACAGTCACAATGACTTTTTAGGTGCATTCCATCTAAATCTGTATAACTCCCTGTAATTTTTGTAGCATTTGTTGTTTTGTGCTGATGGGGAAGGGGAAAAGGAGCAGAATCCTTTAAATACCAAGCTGGGCAACCCCAGCCTCATCCTGGTGACACTGCCCATCTCCCCACAAGCCCAGCCCACCCTGTCTCCAAGCCTGCTTTGCTTTGCCTTGCTCTGATTCCGGCCTCATTTCCATAAAGGGATTTTTGTTGTTTTTCCCTCTCCCAGGCCATATTTTCGTGATACATAATTTCCCTCGGGTTCATAGGTTGGAATCTGACCTCTATTTTCACAGGGCTCTTTTCCTGGCAAGGAAGAGCGGGATACTTTTTTTTTTTTTTGTGAGAGCAACTTGGGACTCATCAGCACCGTACTGATCCTTCCAGGCACGGGTGCTTATCCGCACACCAGCGCCTTCATTTGTTCAAGCGAGAAAATGCCTGGTCACAGCCTCCTTGGGACTCCATGGTGAATGAGAAGTGTCTGGAGGGTGGGGGCGGAGGCTTTAGGGTCTGAGCGGCCTGGGTTCCAAATCTGTTTAATCACAGACGCGCTGAGTGTCAAGGGAAAGCGTGCTGGAGCGTCAGTTTCTTCATCTGTGGAGGGGAAAACAAGACCTCGAGGAGCTGCCGCGATAAAGGATGTGGATGGTCAAAGACACAAACCAGCCTACTGTTCCTGCCACGCGCGCATTTGTCTGTGTTTGGGTCTTCTCTCAGGTCCAAACATTTTCAGACTTTTTCCCAATTCAAAGCCTGGTTTAACTCTCGCTGTTGAGGCTTTAGTTTACAAACCATATCCATATCCCCACAGAATCTCACCACACTGTGTCAAAACCCCCTTTTTGTATGTCTAGGGTAGACTAGGTGTTTCTACATTTTATCCCCATTTCTTTACCTTTTGTTTTTTTTTTTTTTTTTTTGTCTTGCCTCAGGATGTCCTATCACAGGGGCCCTTCCTGATTCTTTTGGCTTTTCCATACAGTGATGGTTTGTGAGATTTTCCTTGTTTTCATGACCTTGACAGCACTGAGGGCATTGGTTCAAGTAGTTTATAAACCATTTTTAAATTTACGTTATGTCTGATGCATTTATTGAACTGAAGTTTTGGGTGTGGGAAAAGGTATTCACTACGCCTCCTCGTGGGTACAGCTGTCAATCTGGCCTGTCCATATTGAAGCTGACCCTGGCCATCTGTCCGGGGCGGCTCTCCCCACATCTCTCTGCTACAGCGGCATTTTCCCTTCCTTATGTTGCCCTCTGCAGAAACTAGCCTCTATGCACAGCCCCTGGTTAGGGAATCGGGAGGCAAACTCCTTGAACAAGACACTCCTGCAGAAAGAAGAGCTGGAAAACTTCTATGCGGGATATCTTTCTTCTGTTTATTAATTGATAAAGTTTTGGGCTATGGCAGTTTTGCCTTATATTTTAGATTTGGAATTTAAACTTCTTGGCTTATTTTGTTGCTCAGATTACTCCAGTTTCAGACACAGAAACCTTCCTTGGTTTGGCCCTTGTGTTCCTTTAGCATGCAATCAGCTGTGATTGTATATGTGAGGGGTATGTGTGTGTGTGTGTGTGTGTGCGTGTGTGCACGTGAGCGCATGCACATGTATATGTGTCTCCAAGCATATCTCATACATCCCTGCCTAAACCCTAAAACCACTCATTTCTTCTCAGAGCTCCAATTCCTTGTATTAAAGGAAGTATTGGAAATACTGCATACCAGTGTGCTCACCATCACTGGGGGATCTCTCAGCATGAACTAACTCAGAGACATATACGTATTGGTATATGTACAGATGCATTCTTTTATATTTAAAGATTTTTGAATTATTTTAATTCTGCGCAGATGTGTTTCTGTATGTGGGTATGCACACATGAACACAGGAGCTCACGATGGAGGCCACAGGAGATGGAGTCACAGGCAGTTCTGAACTATCTGACGTGGGTGCTAAAACCTCAGCCTGGATGCAGTGGAGGAGCAGCACAGGAAAACCAGTAAAGCTAATAAACTTTCTGGATTAATCTCTTTGTACACTATGAAGATGTCATTCTGATTGGTGTAGTAGTAATTAGGGGCGGCGGGGCTGCGTTCCCAGCACCCCCGCCACCTGCTGGGCTAGCTTATGCCCCAAAATAACAACACACAAACTGTATTCATTTAAACACTGCTTGGTCCATTCTCTTCTAGGCTAATTCTCACATATTAATTTAGCCCATTTCTAATCATCTGTGTATGGCACCCCAAGGTGCGCTTACCAGGGAGATTCTAGCCTATGTCCATCCTGGGTCGGAGCTTCATCCCGGGAGCGGGGCATGGCGTCTCTCTCAGGCGTCTGCTCCCGAGAGGAGAGCTGTCGAGACTCTGAGCTCACTTCCTCTTCCTTCCAGTATCCTGTTCTGTTTACTCCACCCACCTATCTTCTAACCAATAAAATGGGCCAAGGCAGTTCCTTTATTAGCCAATGACCTTCCTCCATCATTTCCCCTTTTTCGGTTTAAACAAAAAAAAAAAGGCTTTAACTTTAACATAGCAAAATTACATATAACAAAACAGTTATCAAGTAAAAGTTACAATAATCTTTATCATAACTAAGGAAAACTATAACTATAACTAACTAGTCTTAACTCCATCAAAGACTCCAGAAAGATATAATATTACCTAAGTAAACAAGAACTAAGAAACTTCAAACTCTAGAAATGACAAAGACATTGACAAAGACATCTCACTGCCTGGACAGTCACCCAAAGTTCTTTTGTACCGTTGGGGCATCCATCTTCAGCCTTCAGGCCCATGGTATTCAGCAGACATTTCCATAAAGCAGGAAAATTCAAAGTCAGTTTAGTCACTATCTGTTGTGTCCTGCAGAATGTCTCGCAGACTCTTTCAAAATGAATCAGGAACCCCGAAAGATCATCTCACCTTAGGCAAGTTCAGTAGTCCTCTCTCTGCGGGTTCTCTGTGTCCAGTTTATGCAATAGTCCAGGCAAGAGCAGTTTCTTGCCCAAATGGCTATGAAACTCCATAAGGTGCCTCTTCGATGCCCATCTTCCTCTTGAAGTAGATTGGTGCTGCCAGGAGCAGAGTGTCTCATTGTCATGAAAAGTCCTCAGTTATTAAAACATTAAATGTCCTATTCTGTAATCTTTGAAAGACATGAAGAATGTCTATCTAAAATATATCTCTATATATCTAGAAAATATTAACTAACATGACTACAAACTTGACTATTATGATTATCTATTAACTACCTATATACATTACATTTTTAAATGAACTACACAATCACAATACCTTAATGAAGATCAGAAATACATATACATGTAACAAAATTGACCTTAAATCTCTATCAATAAAGCAAAATCTATACTAATGCAAATTATTCATACCTATATCATATCCCCCTTTAAATGTAAAAGAACATTTATAAACCATATTTGGGAACATGGGCGCAGTTTTTTCTCTCCAAACTGCTTCCTGCTGAATGGGGGCGTCGTTAATTAGGTCTTTCACGGTATAACCTGTGTGTTAGTTTCATCTCAGTTGGCAGTTGAGCGAAGTAAATTTTCTGAAGATGTTCACTGAAACCCTTCAGGAGGGCGTGGTCCATTATACCATATCGGAATAGAAGAAATGAACAGCGTCTCATCCTCTGTGAAAACAAAATAAGAAACTCCTTTCCAAAGTATCATATCCTTAGATCCAAATTCAAAATATCTATGTTGGATTAGTTCAGCAGCATTTATAAATAAATATCTTTTATTTATTTAAATAATAATATCTGTTGCTCCTTCCTCAGCATTTAAATAATTTAAAGAGAGCATAATAGCATACAGTATCAAGATTCTCTGTGTATTTTCCATCTTTGTACAGCTTTGTTTTAACCTCTATTTTGTTTATTTTTACTTTTAACTCTTTGCTTTTTGAGACAGGTTCTCTGTATCTTTGACCTGAAGTAACTCTGTAGACCAGGCTGTCTTTGAACTCTCAGAGATCTGCCTGTCTCTGCCTCCCAGGCATTGGGATTAAAGGTGTAAGCTACTACACCTTGAACTCACAGAGATCTGTTTGCCTCTGCCTTCTAGGCACTGGGATTAAAGGCGTGTGCTACCACACACAACAACTCTCTTCCTTTTTTTTTTTTTTTTTACTTTAAGAATTTTGACTTTTAGTCTGCATATATTTTTAACACGCTGTAAATCATTTAGAAATTTTCTCTGTCTTTGAATCTCTCTTTACTATATATCTCTCTTTTTCTGACCACATGAGTCTTTAATTTACCAAGCAATATCAGTAGGATTAAAGGCGTGGCTTTGCCGGCTGGATCTAGCCCATTCCTTAGCTTTCCAGCCTCATGGCTGAGGTACTGGCTGTAGCCAGCAAGCGAGCTTCAGCAGCCTGTGCTTGCAAACCGCACAAACCGCCTGCGTAAAAGAGTCAGAGTTTGTCCTGGCAGGACAGCCCAGAAAGCCGGCATTTTTAAACGGCGCAGCTTTTTTCCTGTTACGGCTGAAAACCGAAAAGCATGCATTCGGCTTTTCGTCAACACCGTTTAATTGTTTCGTGGCAGGACCTCTTAATGAGCTGCAGGCTTTGCAGCTAAAGCTGAGTCAGGAAGCCTCTCTTAGATGAAAGCACATGCTTGCCTCTAACAAGCAGAGCAGACCCGAGAACACAGCGAGTCTAGTTGCCATCAAACAAATCGTAGCACTTTACTCCAAATGCTCTATTCAAAAGCTCTGTCTCCCGCAGGAGCCAGACAGAGATAGCAATGGCGGCACAGACCCAGGAAGTCATGCTTTAAAATGACACAGCGTTTTTTTCTGCTACTGTTGCCGAATCAGGAAATCTCTCTATAGCACGCCACCAACAAACAGCAAAAATCTGTGTTAAACTCTCTCTCCCTTATTTTTAAGCCTTCTCAGGTTTTTAAAATGGGTTTAGTCCATCACGTGGGGCGCCAACTGTAGTAGTAATTAGGGGCGGCGGGGCTGCGTTCCCAGCACCCCGGCTGCCTGCTGGGCTAGCTTATGCCCCAAAATAACAACACACAAACTGTATTCATTTAAACACTGCTTGGCCCATTCTCTTCTAGGCTAATTCTCACATATTAATTTAGCCCATTTCTAATCATCTGTGTATGGCACCCCAAGGTGCGCTTACCAGGGAGATTCTAGCCTATGTCCATCCTGGGTCGGAGCTTCATCCCGGGAGCGGGGCATGGCGTCTCTCTCAGGCGTCTGCTCCCGAGAGGAGAGCTGTCGAGACTCTGAGCTCACTTCCTCTTCCTTCCAGTATCCTGTTCTGTTTACTCCACCCACCTATCTTCTAACCAATAAAATGGGCCAAGGCAGTTCCTTTATTAGCCAATGACCTTCCTCCATCAGATTGGTTTAATAAAAAGCTGAATGGCCACCAGGTAGTGGTGGCACATACTTTTAATCCCAGCACTCAGGAGGCAGAGGCAGGGAGAATCTCTGTGAGTTCAAGGCCAGCCTGGTTTACAGAGTGAGTTCTAAGACCAGCTGCATAGCTACTGGGAAATCCTGTCTTGTAAAACAAACGAACAAACAACAAAAAAAGAAACAAAAGAAAGAAAGAAGACCCGAATGGCCAACAACCAGGCAGGGTTTTCAGGCACCGGGCAGTGGGAAAAAGTGGGAAAGAGACACCAGAGATGCAACGCAAACAGCCATCATGGGCAGTACAAAGAAAAGGTAACTGATTCACATAAAAGAATGTAGATTAAAAGATATGGGTTATAAGAGCTAGTTAGAAACAAGCCTACACTATCAGTCAAGCTTTCATAATTAACAGACCGTCTCCATGTCATTTTTTTGTGCATTGGCGGCCCACAGGAAAATCTGTCTACAAAGAAAGATTTGGCAAGAACATTGGGTAAAAGAGAGACTTATAAGATTCATGACAGACAAGATAATGATGCAAGAAGATGTTGCTTATGGAGGTTTACGCCGTAGAGATTAGGGAGACCCAGGAAAAACAGGGCAGTAAACAAATATATTCGCTGACTGTGAGGCAATAGCTCGTGACTGGGGCTGTGGTGAGCATGTGCAAGGAAAAGAGGGGCTGGCCAGAGGGCCTACTGGTTAAGAGGTTATCGTGCAAGCCGGACAATGGTGGTGCACACCTTTAATCCCAGCACTCGGGAGGCAGAGGCAGGCGGATCTTTGAGTTGAAGGCTAACCTGGTCTACAGAGTGAGTTCTAGGAAAGTCAATGCTCCCCAGTGAGAGATGATAAAACAAGGAAAAGAAAACCAAAACAGATCAAAAGCATGTGCTAGGAAGCCACTTCTTAAATTGTAACATTTTAAAGTCTAAGAACCGAAGTGATATTTATAGTATTGTCCAGAACTACAAATGAAACTGGGGGCCAGTGAGGTGGCTCTGGGGGCAAAGGTTCCTTCTGGCAGCTGAGCCTGACCACCCGCATGCAATCCCAAGAATACACGTGTTAAAGGGAGAGAACCAACTCCTGCAAGCTGCTCTCTGCCCTCCACCTATGCTCCGAGATGCTGCATTGCCTATGAAGAAACGAGAATCCATTTGACACCAGACTTAAATCACAGCACCAAAGGCAGATGGCAATGGAGAAATATTTTCAAAATGTTGAAAGAAATTATCTTGAAGCCTAGAATTTTATATCAACAGCAACATCCTTTTATATATAAGCATGTAATAAAGCTATTTTATGCACGCACACAGCGTTGATGCAAATATCTCGTTGGAAACACTCCTGAGAAAGTGTTACAGCCAGGAACACAGTCAATTCAGCAGTGCTGTATAATGTAAATGTAGAACCATAGATGTATCCAATTCCAAATGCCACCTGGAATTAAAATTCCACATTATATCAACAAAACAGGAAAGTGAAAAAGACAAATAATTTCATGTATGCATTTGACATGCACAAATTCCAATAATAAAGTTGGGAAATCAGAGTTAATGTATACTTCTGATTGATAGGGCTTATACTAAGAATGAAGAGTAATATAATATTAACAATCTCTCTGTGCTGTAGAGCGATCAAGGTCAGATTGGTTTACATAATGAGTTCTAAGGCAGCAAGGTCTATGGAAAGGGACACAATCAAAAAAAGGGGGGGAAGGAAGGAAGGAAGAAAATAAGTTAAAAAAAAGGTATCATTCTCAACAAATTTGGCAAAACATTATGTAAGACTCTGATGCCTGAGAAAATAAAACAAGAACTGATAATGAAACTACAAATTAAAAAGTTTTTATACAACAAAATAAACAGCCGAAAGTGAAGTGGCAACCTACAGAATGGGAGAAAAATCTTTTTTTTTAAATTTATTTATTTATTAAAGATTTCTGTCTCTTCCCAGCCACCGCCTCCCATTTCCCTCCCCCTCCCCTAATTAAGTCCCCCCCCTCTCAGCCCGAAAAGCAATCAGGGTTCCCTGTCCTGTGGGAAGTCCAAGGAACCCCCCACCTCCATCCAGGTCTAGTAAGTTGAGCATCCAAACTGCCTAGGCTCCCACAAAGCCAGTACGTGCAGTAGGATCAGAAACCCAGTGCCATTGTTCTTGAGTTCTCAGTAGTCCTCATTGTCCGTTATGTTCAGAGAGTCCGGTTTTATCCCAGGCTTTTCCAGACCCAGGCCAGCTGGTCTTGGTGAGTTCCCAGTAGAACATCCCCATTGTCTCAGTGTGTGGGTGCACCCCTCATGGTCCTGAGTTCCTTGCTCGTGCTCTCTCTCCTTCTGCTCCTGATTTGGACCTTGAGAATTCAGTCCTGTGCTCCAATGTGGGTCTCTGTCTCTGTCTCCTTTCATCGCTTGCTGAAGGTTAATATTCAGGAGGATGCCTATATGTTTTTCTTTGGGTTCTCCTTATTTAGCTTCTCTAGGATCACTAATTATAGGCTCAATGTCCTTGGTTTATGGCTAGAAACCAAATATGAGTGAGTACATCCCATGTTCCTCTTTTTGTGTCTGGCTTACCTCACTCAGGATAGTGTTTTCTATTTCCATCCATTTGTATGCAAAATTCAAGAAGTCCTTGTTTCTTACTGCTGAATAATACTCTAATATGTATATATTCCATACTTTTTTCATCCATTCTTCCATTGAAGGGCATCTAGGTTGTTTCCAGGTTCTGACTATGACAAACAATGCTGCTATGAACATAGTAGAGCATATACTTTTGTTGTATGATAAGGCCTCTCTTGGGTATATTCCCAAGAGTGGTATTGCGGGGTCCAGGGGTAAGTTGATCCCAAATTTCCTGAGAAACCGCCACACTGCTTTCCAAAGTGGTTGCACAAGTTTGCATTCCCACCAGCAATGGATGAGTGTACCCCTTTCTCCACAACCTCTCCAACAAAGGCTATCATTGGTGTTTTTGATTTTAGCCATTCTGACAGGTGTAAGATGATATCTTAAAGTTGTCTTGATTTGCATTTCCCTGATCGCTAAGGAAGTTGAGCATGACCTTAAGTGTCTTTTGGCCATTTGAAGTTCTTCTGTTGAGAATTCTCTGTTCAGCTCAATGCCCCATTTTATAATTGGGTTGGTTAGCCTTTTACAGTCTAGTTTCTTGAGTTCTTTATATATTTTGGAGATCAGACCTTTGTCAGTTGCGGGGTTGGTGAAGATCTTCTCCCAGTTAGTGGGTTGCCTTTGTGTCTTAGCGACAGTGTCCTTTGCTTTACAGAAGCTTCTCAGTCTCAGGAGGTCCCATTTATTCAATGAGGTCCTTAATGTCTGTGCTGCTGGGGTTGTATGTAAGAAGTGGTCTCCTGTGCCCATGTGTTGTAGAGTACTTCCCACTTTCTCTTCTATCAGGTTTAGTGTGTTCAGACTGATATTGAGGTCTTTAATCCATTTGGACTTGAGTTTTGTGCATGGTGATAGATATGGATCTATTTTCATTCTTCTACAGGTTGACATCCAGTTTTGCCAGCACAATTTGTTGAAGATGCTCTCTTTTTTCCATTGTATACTTTTAGCTCCTTTATCAAAAATCAGGTGTTCATAGGTTTGTGGGTTAATGTCAGGGTCTTCTATTCGATTCCATTGGTCGACTTCTCTGTTTTTATGCCAATACCAAGCTGTTTTCAATACTGTAGCTCTGTAGTAGAGTTTGAAGTCAGGGATGGTAATGCCTCCAGACGCTCCTTTGTTGTATAAGATTGTTTTGGCTATCCTGGGTTTTTTGTTTTTCCATATAAAGTTGATTATTGTCTTCTCCAGATCTGTGAAGAATTTTGATGGGATCTTGATGGGGATTGCATTGAATCTATAGATTGCTTTTGGTAGAATTGCCATTTTTACTATGTTGATCCTCCCAATCCAGGAGCAAGGAAGATCTTTCCATTTTCTGGTGTCCTCTTCAATTTCTTTCTTCAAAGACTTAAAGTTCTTGTCAAATAGATCTTTTACATCCTTGGTCAGAGTTACCCCAAGATATTTTATGCTATTTGTGGCTATCGTGAAAGGTGATGCTTCTCTAATTTCCCTCTCTGTTTCCTTATCCTTAGTGTATAGGAAGGCCACTGATTTTTTGGAGTTGATCTTGTATCCTGCCACATTACTAAAGGTGTTTATCAGCTGTAGGAGTTCTTTGGTAGAGTTTTTGGGGTCGCTTATGTATACTATCATATCATCTGCAAATAACGAGAGCTTAACTTCTTCTTTTCTGATACGAATCCCCTTGATCCCTTTATGTTGTCTTATTGCTATTGCTAGAACTTCAAGCACTATATTGAAGAGGTATGGAGAGAGTGGACATCCTTGTCGTGTTCCTGATTTTAGTGGGATGGCTTTGAGTTTTTCTCCATTTAATTTAATGTTAGCTGACGGCTTGCTGTAAATAGCTTTTATTATATTTAGGTATGACCCTTGTATCCCTAATCTCTCCAAGACTTTTATCATAAAGGGGTGTTGAATTTTGTCAAATGCTTTTTCAGCATCTAATGAAATGATCATATGGTTTTTTTCTTTCAGTTGATTTATATGCTGGATTACATTGATAGATTTGCATATGTTGAACCAGCCCTGCATCTCTGGGATGAAGCCTACTTGATCATAATGGATAATTTTTCTAATGTGTTCTTGGATTCGGTTTGCCAGTATTTTATTGAGAATTTTTGCGTCGATATTCATGAGTGAGATAGGCCTGTAATTTTCTTTCTTGGTTGGGTCTTTGTGTGGTTTTGGTATCAGGGTAACTGTAGCTTCATAAAAGGAATTTGGCAATGACTCTTCTGTTTCTATATTGTGAAATACATTAAGGAGTATAGGTATTAGCTCTTCTTGGAAGTTCTGGTAGAATTCTGCATTGAAACCATCTGGTCCTGGGCTTTTTTTGGAAGGTAGATTTTTGATAACGGTTTCTAGTTCTTCGCGACTAACAGGTCTATTTAGATCGTTCACCTGGTTTTTGGTTTAGCTTTGGTATGTGGCACTTATCTAAAAACATGTCCATTTCTTTTGCATTTTCTAGTTTTGCGGCATACAGGCTTTTGTAGTAAGATCTAATGAGTCTCTCAATTTCCTCTGTGTCTGTGGTTATGTCCCCCTTTTCATTTCTGATCTTATTTATTTGCGTGTTCTCTCTCTGTCGTTTAATTAGTTTGGATAGGGGTTTGTCGATCTTGTTGATTTTCTCCAAGAACCAACTTTTTGTTTCATTGATTCTTTGGACTGTTTTCTGCGTTTCTATTTTGTTGATTTCCGCCCTCAGTTTGATTATTTCCAGTCTTCTGCTCCTCCTGGGCGTGTCTGCTTCTTTTTTTTCTAAAGCTTTCAGGTGTGCTGTTAAGTCTCCGATGTATGCTTTCTCTGTTTTCTTTAAGTGGGCACTTAGTGCTATGAACTTTCCTCTTAGCACTGCTTTCATAGTGTCCCATAGGTTTGAGTATGTTGTTTCTCTATTTTCATTGAATTCCAAGAAGACTTTAATTTCCTTCTTGATTTCTTCCTTAACCCAGGTGTGGTTCAGTAGTTGACTGTTCAGTTTCCATGAGTTTGTCGGCTTTCTGGAGGTAGGATTGTTGTTGAATTCTAACTTTAATCCGTGGTGATCTGATAAGACGCAGGTGGACACTGATATTTTTTTGTATCTGTGGAGGTTTCCTTTGTTTCCGAGTATGTGGTCAATTTTCGAGAAGGTTCCATGGGCTGCAGAGAAGAAGGTATATTCTTTCCTATTTGGGTGGAATGTTCTATAGATGTCTGTTAAGTCCATTTGCTTCATTACCTCCAGTAGTTCTCTTACTTCTCTATTAGGTTTCTGTCTGATTGACCTGTCCATTGCTGAGAGAGGTGTATTGAAGTCTCCTACTACTAGTGTGTGTGGTTTGATATCTGCCTTGAGTTTTAGTAATATTTCTTTTACATACATGGGTGCTTTTATATTAGGGGCATAAATATTCAGGATTGAGACATCATCCTGACAAATTGTTCCTGTTATGAGTATAAAGTGTCCATCTCGATCTCTTCTGATTGATTTTAGTTTGAAGTCAGTTTTGTTAGAAATTAATATGGCCACACCTGCTTTTTTCTTAGGACCATTTGCTTGAAAGACCTTTTCCCAACCCTTTACTCTGAGTAGATGCCTGTCTTTGTGGTTGAGATGTGTTTCTTGCAAACAGCAGAATGTTGGATCCTGTTTTCGTATCCAATCTCTTAGCCTGTGCCTTTTTATAGGTGAGTTGAGACCATTAATATTAAGTGATATTAATGACCAGTGGTTGTTCATGCCGGATATTCTTGTTGTTTTTGGAAGTAGAATTTGTGTGTCTCCCTTCTTTGAGTTGTGCTAGTGAAGGGTCGCTAGATGCCTGAGTTATTGTAGGCAGTGTTTGCAATGTTGGATTCCTTGGGTTGCGGTTTTCCTTCTATTACTTTCTGTAGGGCTGGATTCGTGGCTACGTATTGCTTAAATTTGTTCTTATCCTGGAATGTCTTGGTTTCTCCATTTATAGTGAACGAAAGCTTGGCTGGGTATAGTAGTCTGGGCTTGCATCCATGGTCTCTTAGCTTCTGCAGTACTTCTATCCAGGACCTTCTGGCTTTCATTGTTTCCATAGAGAAATCAGGTGTAAGTCTGATCGGTTTACCTTTATAAGTTACTTGGCCTTTTTCCTTTGTAGCTCTTAGTATTCTTTCTTTAACCTGTATATTTTGTGTTTTGATTATTATATGGCGAGGGGATGTTTTCCTTTGATCCAGTCTGTTTGGTGTTCTGTATGCTTCTTGAATATTCAAAGGAATATCTTTCTTTAAGTTGGGAAAGTTTTCTTCCATAATTTTGTTCAAAATATTTTCTGGGCCTTTGAGCTGTGACTCTTCTCCTTCTTCTATTCCTATTATTCTTATATTTGGTCTTTTTATTGTGTCCCATAATTCCTGAATGTTTTGTGATGAGAATTTGTTGGCTTTGCAGTTTTCTTTGATCAGAGTGTTTATTTTCTCTATGGTGTCCTCAGAATCTGAGATTCTTTCTTCTATTTCTTGTATTCTATTGATTATGCTTGTTTCTGTAGGCTGTGCTCGTTGACCTAGATTTTCCATATCCAGCTGGTCCTCAGTTTGTGTTTTCTTCCTTGCTTCCATTTCAGTTTTCAATTCTTGAACTGTTTCCATTACCTGTTTGATCGTTCTTTCTTGGTTTCCCAGGGTATTATGTACATATTTACTCATTTCTTCAAATTTTTGGTTATACTTCTCATCCATTTCTATAAGGGCATTTTTCACATGTTGTTTAAGGGACTCTACTGCTTTCAAAAAGTCAATTTTTTCCACTTCTTCTGTGTTAGGGTGTTGGAGACCTTCTGTTGTAAGATCATTGGGTTCTGGTGTTTTCATGCTGATTTTCAGATTATTGGGTGAATTGTTTCCTTGACACCTGCCCATCTCCTCCTATCGATGCTATCTAAGGGGTCTGTTAAAACTGGTTCAGGTTTCCCTGCTGGCCAGGGACTCCTCTTACAAAATGCCCTTGCTCTGTTTCCTGGTTCCTGCGGGGGGGGGGGGGGGGGGGCAAGATCCCTCTCACCCCTCAGAAGGGTCTTCAAGAATAGGACCAGGCTCCTCCTCTGCCAGGGACCTCCCCAACCGAATGCCTACCTCTTTGGTTTAATTGTAGTGGGGCGATCTGTTCTCGGTGTTTCGCGCGGTCCCTGCAGCCTGCTTCTGCTGCTGGGATGGTTCCCGCCACCAGCAGCCTGTGTCCTCTGCTGCTGCTCTGGTCCCCGCCGGTTCCAGCCTGTCCCAGTTGGTCCCCGCCGGCTGTGCTGGGCGTCCTCCAGCCGCCTTCCGCCGCCCAGCCCGGTGTTCCGGCCGCCTTCCCTGGGAGAAAAATCTTGAACATATTCATGTAATAGTGGATTGATATCTAGACTATATAAAGAACTCAAAAAGTTAACCCCAAACAATCCAATCAATTATTGAGATAAACAGGGCATGGTGGCATACACCTGTAATAGCATCAGTGAGAAAGCTGAGGCAGGAGGACCCTCAATTTGAGGTTAGTCTGGATTACATAATGACCTTGAGGCCGGCCTGGGCAACAAACATAACAGGACCCTGTCATAATCAAACATTTAAAGGCGTCAACAAACATTTCTCAAAAAAAAAAATACAAATGGCCAATGAATATATTTCAAAATACTCAACTACGTTAGCCATCAGGAAAATTTAAATCCAGTATCCACTGAGATTCCAACTCACCCTAGTCAGCTCTCAGCTGAACAGTAAAGAGCTAAGGAGGATGTGGGGAGAGAGGAAACTTTATCTATAATGGATACCTTAGTTGCTGCTCTAGCACTCTGAAGAGACATCATGACAAAGGCAACTCATAGAAGAAAACATTCAGCTGGGGCCGTGCTTCCAATTTGAGAGAATTAGTCCATGATCATCACGGAGAGAAGCAGGTAGGCATGGAGCTGGAGCAATAGGTGAGAGCTTTACATCCTGATTACCAGGCTGGAGGCAGAGAGAGAGAGAGAGAGAGAGAGAGAGAGAGAGAGAGGAGAGACTGTGCCTGGTGTGGGCTTTTGAAAACTCACTTCCAGTGATACACCTCCTCCAGCAAGCCCACACTTCTTTTTTGTTTTGTTTGTTTTTTATTTATTTTTTTATTATTATTAAAAATTTCTGCCTCCTCCCCGCCTCCGCCTCCCATCTCCCTCCCCCTCCCCCGCTCCCCTCCTCCTCCCTTGCCAGCTCAGAAGAGCAGTCAGGGTTCCCTGCCCTGTGGGAAGTCGAAGGTCCTCCCCCCTCCATCCAGGTCTAGGAAGGTGAGCACCTAAACAGCCTAGGCTCCCACAAAGCCAGTACATGCAGTAGGATCAAAACCCAGTGCACTGTTCTTGGCTTCTCAGCAGCCCTCATTGTCTGCCATGTTCAGAGAGTCCGGTTTTATCCCATGCTTTTTTAGACCCAGTCCAGCTGGCCTTGGTGAGTTCCCAATAGATCAGCCCCATTGTCTCAGTGTGTGGGTGCACCCCTCGCGGTCCTGACTTCCTTGCTCATGTTCTCCCTCCTTCTGCTCCTCATTTGGACCATGGAAGCACATTCCGGTGCTCCAATGTGGGTTTCTGTCTCTATCTCCTTCGATCGCCAGATGAAGGTTCTATGATGATATGCAAGATATTCATCAGTATGACTATAAAGTAGGGCCATTTCAGGCTCCCTCTCCTCAACTGCCCCAGGAACTAGCTGGGGACATCTCCCTGGACACTTGGGAACCCCTCTAGGGTCAAGTCTCTTGCCAACTCTAAGATTGTCTCCCTTAATTAAGATATATACTTCCCTGCTCCCATATCTACCCTTCCTTTATCCCAACCATCCCATTCCCCCAAGTTATTCCCATCCTCCCCTTCTCACTTTTCTCTCCCCATCTCCCCTTTCCCCCATCCCACCCCACCCCCAGTTCTCAGTTTTTGCCTGGCGATCTTGTCTACTTACAATATCCAGGAGGATAACTATATGTTTTTCTTTGGGTTCACCTTCTTATTTAGCTTCTCTAGGATCACGAATTATAGGCTCAATGTCCTTTATTTATGGCTAGAAACCAATTATGAGTGAGTACATCCCTTGTTCATCTTTTTGGGTCTGGCTTACCTCACTCAGAATAGTGTTTTCTATTTCTATCCATTTGCATGCAAAATTCAAGATGTCATTTTTTTTTTTTTACCGGTGAGTAAAATGGAAGGATCTCCCTTGCTCTTGGATTGGGAGGATCAACATAGTAAAAATGGCAATTCTATCAAAAGCAATCTATAGATTCAATGCAATCCCCATCAAAATCCCATCAAAATTCTTCACAGACCTTGAGAGGACAATAATCAACTTTATATGGAAAAACAAAAAACCCAGGATAGCCAAAACAATCTTATACAAAAAAGGATCATCTGGAGGCATTACCATCCCTGACTTCAAACTCTATTACAGAGCTACAATATTGAAAACAGCTTGGTATTGGCATAAAAACAGAGAAGTCGACCAATGGAATCGAATAGAAGACCCAGATTTTAACCCACAAACCTATGAACACCTGATTTTTGATAAAGGAGCTAAAAGTATACAATGGAAGAAAGAGAGCATCTTCAACAAATGGTGCTGGCAGAACTGGAAGTCAATCTGTAGAAGAATGAAAATAGATCCATGTCTATTATCATGCACAAAACTCAAGTCCAAATGGATTAAAGACCTCAATATCAGTCCGAACACACTGAACCTGATAGAAGAGAAAGTGGGAAGTACTCTACAACACATGGGCATAGGAGACCACTTCCTACATATAACCCCAGCAGCACAGACATTAAGGGCAACATTGAATAAATGGGACCTCCTGAAACTGAGAAGTTTCTGTAAAGCAAAGGACACTGTCACTAAGACAAAAAGGCAACCCACTGACTGGGAGAAGGTCTTCACCAATCCCGCAACAGACAAAGGTTTGATCTCCAAAATATATAAAGAACTCATGAAACTAGACTTTAAAATGCTAATCAACCCAATTAAAAAATGGGGCACTGAACTGAACAGAGAATTCTCAACAGAAGAAGTTCAAATGGCCAAAAGTCACTTAAGGTCATGCTCAGCTTCCTTAGCGATCAGGGAAATGCAAATCAAAACAACTTTGAGATACCATCTTACACCTGTCAGAATGGCTAAAATCAAAAACACCAATGATAGCCTTTGCTGGAGAGGTTATGGAGTAAGGGTTACACTCATCCATTGCTGGTGGGAATGCAAACTTGTGCAACCACTTTGGAAAGCAGTGTGGCGGTTTCTCAGGAAATTCGGGATAAACCTACCCCAGGACCCAGCAATACCACTCTTGGGAATATACCCAAAAGATGCCCTATCATATGACAAAAGCATTTGTTCAACTATGTTCATAGCAGCATTGTTTGTAATAGCCAGAACCTGGAAACAGCCTAGATGCCCTTCAATGGAAGAATGGATGAAGAAAGTGTGGAATATATACACAGTAGAGTACTACCAAGCCCACACTTCTTAATTCTTCTCAGAGTGAGAAGGTAATCAAGCATTCAAATATATGATCTTTGGGGGCTATTCTTATTCAAACTACCATAGTGGATAAGATGGTAAATTATTCTAGCCACTATGGAAATCAATATGGAAGGGCCTTACAAAACTAAATACAGACCTAACATATGATCTAGCTGCACCTTCCTGGTCATATACTAAAGGAAATGGGTTTTTATACAGTTTAGAAACCAGCATGTGCATGCTGATTGTGGTGCTATTCACAATAGCTGAGATAGAGAATCAGCGTGGGGACCTAGTAACAAATAAATGGGTAAAAGAAATTATTATAAATATTATGGAGTATAAATTATAAATATAATGGAGTCATTTGAGACCATAAAGAAATCATGTTGTTGGTAGGACAGTGAATGCAAATGGAAGTCACCGTGTTAAGTGAACTAAGCTAGGCACATTTTATCTCATGTATAGAAACTTAGAATGATGGTCTGAATGTAGAGAAGAGACCAGCAGGAAAGGCATAGGGGAAACAAGGCTGTGGGAAAGGAGGGGAGAACTAAGAGAAGACATTAGGGAAGGTGGATTCGAACAACACGATATGAGCATGTGTGGAAATGCCACGAAGAAATGCATTAATATGTACAGGAAATATGAGCTAATAATCTAATGCTAATGCAAGCATACAACTACAAGTATAAGACTACAAAACAATACAAATTGCCAAGTAGTAACAGAAGAAGCATCAATGGCTTATAAAATAAGAAAACCTTTAGCAACAAGCCTTCAAATAACCCTAAGGTGAACAGCCACGAAGTTTATTTCAGCTATTAAACTAGAAAAGAGGATAAGGGGAATCCAAGCCCATCCTTGCAATCTTAGCACTCTGGAGGTTGAAGAAGAAGGATGACCAATGCTCAAAATCAGTGTAGGCTAAGTGATGAGTTCCGGGACATCCTGGGCTACATCACAAGCTGCTGTTTCAAAATAAATGACAGCAACAAAAAGATACGGAGAAATTTAATATTTCAGATGATGATGGTGGGGTTATGAATTGTTTAAAAACAAAACAATTACCTAGCAAAATAAAAGACCTTCTGTGAATCCATGGCAGTGTCTCAAGGAAATCCATAAGATTCTAAGTTGTAGCAATTCCATAACAAGAATTTACTCCAAGACCATGAGACAGAAGCTATAACTCTGGGCACAGGGATGCTGGTCACAGAGGTCTGAATAATTATGAAATGGTTAAAATAAGCCAGTAGTCAACCACCAGCAATTGATGACATGGCTTGTGGAAATGATGGTGGCTACAACAGCCACTTCTCTTTGTTTTTGCTTTTACCCTTAGCTCATGTTGGAGGTTACAACCCATCGTGGCAGGGAAGGCATGGCAGCAGGAGCAGGAGACTGTGTGTTTGCAGTCAGGAAGCAGAGATACAGTCAACTGGGACACGACTAGCTTTTGCTTTCTTTATACTCAACCTGGGACCCCAACCCAAATGATGGTTCCACCCATAGTCAGACCCCGTTAAACCTCTTTAAGAGATACTCTCATCACACACCCAGAGATGTGTCTCCCGGGAGATTCCAAATTGACACTTGGGGTGAACCATCATACCATGTGATTAGAACATAAAAATATTCTAAAGCGAGTCTGAGAAAGAAAGCATATTAGAAGCTTCTGTATTACCAAACTGAAAAAAAAAGTCTAAAAGACTCTCTGCCAAAACGTTAAAATATTTCTATTACAGAAGGGACCTTATAAATGGTTTTCATTTCAGCTTCATACTTTCCGTCACACTGCGGACTTGCTACATGAGCATCTACTCGCCTTATGATAAAAATATGTAATATGTTAATTCTATAAATTATATTGGAGAAATGGAATTATACATTTATTGTCTCCTTTCTCCAATATATTCATATTTAGATATATTCAAGAAAAATGCAGTATGAGGAAGCATTAATAATTTATATATAGTGAGCCAGGTGAAGCATGAGGATTTCACTGGGCTTCTATTTTCGTTCTTGTCTACTAATTGGCACAGGTGTTCTAGCTGAAGCCAACAGCCCTGGACTCCAGCAATGAATGCAGTGGTCCAAACTCTGAGAGCTGTTCAAGCAAGCTGAGTTGTTCATTGTTGCAATTATACTGAGAAGACGGTGCTGGGAACACTGGATTTCCATGTGTCAAGGACATAAATGCATACTTAATTCAGCCTGGCAAATTCAGTATCGTTATCAAGAACTTACTGGGGGGAGGGGGGGAGTGAGACTGTAAAAACAAGCCGAGAACCATCATTCTCAAGTAAGAACTTCATCCACTCATTCCTTCCTCTCCAATATGTTTTGTTAAAATATTATTTACTAAGCATATATAAGATGCCACACGAGAGGCTAGTTACTTGAAGGGGATGAAAACATAATCTCCATCCAATGGAAGCTTTAAGTCTTGAATGTGTGATGATATATATCATCAATATATATATATATATATTTGAACCTCTGCCCTTCATACCCAAGAGTGTCCCAACAGCAGATTCAACCAGTGTAGAAGTTACTAAAAAAAAAAATTAAGAAATAATTTTCAACAGTAGGGGCTGGGACCATATCTCAGTTGGAAGAGCACTTGACTAGCGTGCATGAGGTCCTGGGGGTGATTCCTAATGCTGAGAAAACTGGGCAGGGTGGTACACACCCACAATTCCATCACTTGGGAGGCAGAGGCAGGAGTATCAGAAATTCCAGATGATTTTCAGCTGCCTAGCAAGTCTGAGGCCAGTACAGGCTCCATGAGATTATCTAAATATAACTATATAAAGAATGCAGTATAACAAGTATTCACGTGGTATTAATGGGATGAATAATCTAAAGGTCATACTAAGTACATGGGAACATAAAGGGGAGGCCATATGCACATGTTAAAACCCCATCTCATACAAGAAGGGACTTGAACACCTGCAGGTCTTAGTATCCGTGTGAAGAGATCTGCAACCAAACCCGAGGACACAGGACAACAGCTGTAAAGGACGAGCTGCACACACGGGAGAAAGAATGCGGTGTGAGCTGTGCATACAAACACGGCTGAGCCTTCCTCGCAGGCAGAGTGTCCCCATCGGGAACGCCTGAAGGAAGTGGACCTCATTCCAGATTCTGCTTTGCTTTACACCGGCATTTCCATTTGGCTCTTCTTTCCCTGCCCTGTTTCTGAATTTCTCCACCAATGAGCCCCATCTCTTTGTCCATTTAGTCCTTATTCTTCCTGTACATTGTTTAACATATGTCTTTAATATGAAGGAAATTCTTCCTGTTATTATCCTTTGAAACACAATGTACTACTTACAGGAAAAGTCATTGGCTATATATTCTGGGATTTATGAAGTCTAGAGGAGTAAAATATACAATGACATATCAAAACAGTCTTGGCATATTTAAGACAGTTGACAATATCTATTTTAAGAGTTTTGGGAATGCTGACATCTTGTCTCCATTCACTCATTTTCTGTCTTTGAGCCGCACGCACCAGCATACTGTCTGTCTCCATGATGTTTTGCTGTACATTGAACACTGAGTCTAAAAGAGTGACAGAGAACAAAGGGAATGAGCTGGTATAAGTTGGGGAGACATTGGGTCAACATGGCCTAAATAGGAATAAAATTGTTTGGGGGCAAGCCGTGGCATTGGGATGTGAATGTGGGGGACCTAGGGAGGCTGAACTCTAACGGACCTGAAACCTCCACTTCCTGGTCCCTCCTCCCCTTTGTACATTCTAGTCTCCATGAACTTCACCATGCCTCTTCTCACTGTAATGGACTGAACTCTTTCAAACATGAGCCCAAAGAAAGCCTTCCTCCAGTAAGTTGCTTCTGCCAGGCATTTGCTCACAGAGGAAAGAAGTAGTCCTAAGGGAGGCTTCGCGATAACTCCTTCTATTGATGTAGTCAAATTGTGTGGAAAGACAGCAACCATGGAGATCATAAGACTCGACGGTTACTGCTGGGGCGATGGCTCAGTTGGTAAAGCACTTCCCATGCAAGCATGAGAATTTCCTTAAATCTGGATCTGCGGTACACACATAAAAGCTGGGCGTGGCAGCATGGATCTGTAAACCAGCATTGTTTAGGGCGTGGGAACTGGGGAGATGGGGGTGGACTGGAGAAGGTGGATACCTGGACCTCACTGACCAATCAGCCTACCTAGCCAAACAGATAGATGGTCCCAGGTGCAGCAAAAGACCCTATCTCAAGAAGTAAGCTGGAGAGTGATCAGGAAAGATGTTGGAACATGCATCTCTGGCCCTCCATAAGCATGACATACAGATCACACACTGGTACAGACATGTGCACATACCCAAATGAATATGTACATACCCCCCAACACATACGCTAGAGGAAATGAATTGAGAGGTTCTATGGTTTGCTTGTCAGATGTTCACATATGGACAAGTTGGTTCATATTTTGATATGCACAGGCAGCGGCAGGAGGAGGGTCTGGCTGGGGGCATCCAGCGACTGGAAGCATGGCCTTCAGACTGGCTTCTTTCCCTAGCCCTTTCTTGACTTTATTTCCTCATTGCCCTCAGGTGAATGGCTTCCTCCATGCCTCAGCCCACAGCAATGGAACCAACCTGCCATGAATCAAAACTTTTGGAGCTATAAGCCCAAATAAATCACTCCTCTTTTAAGCTGCTTTGGTTTCTATCTCTTTTCTCATTTATTTATATTTTATGTGTATGGGTTTTGGTCTGCATGTGTGTCTGTGCGCCACATGCATTCAGTGCCTGAGAGGATGAGGAGAGGGCTTCAGATTCCCCGGGACTGGAATCACTGGAGGCAATTGTTAACAGCCAGGTGGATGCTGGGAGTCAAACTCACCTCCTCCAGAAGAGCAGTCAGTGCTCTTATCCACCGAGCCATCTTTCCAGCTCCATTTAAGCTGTTTTAGGAGGTATTTGTCACACAGAGAGATAAAGCAACTGGCAAGACCATTGGCAGTACTTCCCTTATTCTAATGCAGAAGTAGAATGTGTCCTACCTGAAGCCCAAATATAAGCAGTTCTTCTTGATGCCACACTCCAGTGACCGCTGAAGGACAGAAGCAAGTCAGATAAGGGGTGAACGCATGTAGGTGGAGAGCAGAGACAAGTAGGCGGAGTCCTTACAGGCTAAGGCAAGAGATGACCCATTGCGTGGTCTAACTAGAACCATCAGCAGGACCCTGGTCTAAGATCTGGCCCAAGAGCTGAACAGGTAGCAAAGCAGAGAAGCAGAGCTTCCATGCTTGGCCACTATCAGTCTCTCCCTGTGTTTCCACTGTCTGGCCTCACAAGGAACACAGAAGCCCCGTGAGCTCAACTGTTAACTAATTTTAACGCACAGCGTACTGGGCTAGCACCAGAATAGGCAGTCAGAGACAGGCAATGATACTTATCAGGCAACAATCAAATACCTCACACACTGAAATGACCTCCCAAGAACTGCTGGGTTTATTTTCCCCCATGTAGTCCTATGGCTCAGCGACAATCAAGCAATGTGGAGATGTTTTTAATAGTGAAACAAAACAAAAAGAAAGCAGGTGGGATGGAGAGGGAAAGGGAGAAAGGAGGAGGTTTTTAGGACACTGCTAATTTATAGAGAATTGGAAATCTAAAATTTTGCTTTTTTTTTTTTTTTCAGGTTCAACAGGCAATCCATCAGGAACCAGAATAACCTGAGCTTCCACATTCCCGACGAGGGTCCTCCCGGAAGCCCTGGGTGGCCATTCTCACTGTATCGCTTATTGCCTGTCTCGTGGCATGTGACGTGGGAACATAAAACCTGGGGAAGCGGGCCAGTTTTTAATATCCAAACCACCAAATCCAAATCTGGGTTTGTGAGCCTCCAAGGCTTCATTAGAGGGGAGGATAATATCGACTCAGCCCTCGCCTCAACCCGCGAGACATCTGAATTCTGATTTATGACCTAGGCTGGACTGACACAAGCGATCAAGAAGTCTCACGTTCCGTTGCTTTTCCAGAGCATAAAGTAATAGGGAAAGGACCAAACTTTGCTCCGCCGCTGATGGAATCGCCCATGGGGTCATGGGGGTAGCTGGAGGTCAAAGGCGTAATTCAGAACAAGCGGCATCTTCTTCTCAGATTTGCCACGAAATGGCTAAGCGCTGGCATTTAAATTCCTCTGACTTTCCGAGAGTCTCAGGTGAGAGAGAACAATGTTCCCTGCATTTAGAGGACATGCTTATTGCTCCTCGATGGAGGAGTGCCCGAGACCAAGGGGAAATGCCTGCTGTAGAGCAGGGAACGGGCTACAGGGATGATAGACAGTGGAAATGGAATATGTCCGCAAGCTTTTAGGAGGTGGCTATCCCTTTAACTGTGAGCTCCTGATAAAAACTGCATTCATTTTCTAAAGGCTCATTTTTAAAGTTCTGTGTTGGGGGAATTCCTAGAAGAGTCAACATGTTTAGTGTAAGCAAGATCTTACAGTGTAAAAACTATTTTCACATACACAATCTAATTCGAACATCTGTCTACAAGGAGGCTTTCTCACTACAGAAGCACATTCGGGTTTAGGGATGACAAGGACATGAACACAGAACACAGCAAACTGAGCCCGAGAAGGCCTTGTAGATCCAAGGCTACCCTTCGACGACATCAACTCAGTATAGTTATATGGGATAGAGTTGGGCAAGTTGTTAAGAGCACACAACTCAACCTTTCCGCAACACCTGTAAGAACAGCACAGCTCAAGAGAGATTCTGCAGAGCTAGGAAGACAGTTCCGGTGGTAAGAATCTGGGTTCGACCCACAGCCCCCACATAAAGGGTTTGTGCTCCACAGCTGTGATCACAGTAGAGGGCACTGGAGACAGGTTGGTCCCTGGCCAGTCAGACTAACATGTCTGTGTCAGATGGGTAAGGCCCAGGTGACTCCATCTCAAGGAACAAGGTGGGGGCTGGAGAGACAGCCCAGCCATTAAGAACACTTGTGTAACTATAAGGATAAAAATTCAGATCCCAGCCCATACAGGATAAGCCAGACAACCCAGGAATGCTTGTAACTGCAACTCCCAGTGACTTAATGTCCTATGTTGGCCTCCACATGTAGCGTGTACAGGCACACACACATACATACACACACATTTAATTAAATTAATTAATTCTTTAAACATCCCAGTGTGGGCCACACCTGAGGAATAACACCTCAAGTTTTTCTTTGACTTCCTCACACACGTATGCACGCTACATTATTGTGCACACATCCACATGCACACACATAAATAAACACACATACACACGAGATTTTACTGGCACCAAGACACTGTATAGTCCATGATGAAGAATTGCAATCATTTGCAGGATGGCTGCCTATATTTCCTTGAGACACTTAAATTCAGAATTTTTTGTTTTGTTTTGTTTTTCGAGACAGGAGATTCTCTGTATAGCCCTAGCTATCTTGGACCAGGCTGGCTTTGAACTCAGAGATTCACCTGCCTCTGCTTCTTGAGTGTTGGAATTAAAGGAGAGTGCCACCATCGAACCGCTAGGCCAGAACTTTTATACGATTCTGACAAGTAGGACAGACTTTTATTTCACAGATATGGAACTGAGGCCCATGGAGACAATGTGTCCAACCTGGATCCCACACACCAATTACAAATATTCTTTTAGCAATCACTTCCAGTGAAGCCTTGGGGTGAAGATCCCATGGATTTTGTAACATCAAGGGAGGTGAGTTGTCTGCATAAGCCTTGTCCCTTAGGCATCACTTTGTCCTTCTTGAGGACAGAGTCTGTGGATCCTTCTGTAGTATTCCATCGGATTCAATTTCCGAATGAGCACGCGCAGCAAAAGGAAATCTTTACCACATTTGTTCCCTCTCGTTATTGAGATGGCCTTCCAGCCTTTGGCTCCCAAAGTGTTTAAAGCACCATGGCCCCACAGTTTTCTACCATTAAGAACCATCTTGGGACCCAGTCCAGCTGAACCCCCCATCGTGGAGAGAACCAGGAAAAGTTGGCTCTGCTGGGAGTGCACATGACCTCTCAAACAAGCAGGCTTCGTTTTCAGGTCAATTAAACCATGTTCAATAAAACCTCACCAGAGAGGAGAGGCCTGGGAAAGGGAGTTATTGATGACATGGTGGTGACACCTGGGGAGAGGCTCTCCTCGTTGAACTTGATTAAAAATCATTTCCGAACCTGAAGTTCCACAGAGCTGCATTGTCTCCCACCACCCCCATCTTCCTTCTCCCTTTTCCGTCTCCCACCCCTCCAATCTTGCTGAAGATGCTTTGCAAGTGGTAGCGTGTTTAATTCAAAGACTTCCCGTGCCTGGCGTGGGCCAGGGTACTACCCCTAAAGGGATGATGTTTTTTTCTTGTGAAGTGAAGGGGGAAAAAAATCAAGACAAAGAACAGCAGCACTTGACTGAACTAACATTGTGGAGGGATGAAGTCTTCAAGCTAAGTGTTATTTTTCAACACTCTAAACCACACTGGATTTCTTATCTCATAGACGTTAGCTAACCTCCCAGAGACTCTGCTTCTCAGCTCTAAAATGTTTGTTTCATTCGGCACTGGACTTACTTGTTAGTAAGACAGTAATCTCACAATCACAGGCAGCCTGCTCCAGCCACCCAGACCAGCTTCGTATAACTTAACTATTGGGCAAACATGAGCTTGCGGTGCCCCCAGATTCTTCACACTTGCCAAGAAACATGTAGAAATAAGAATTTCAAAATCTGTTGTAGATTTGGTTGGGTTGTGAGGAAACTAATAAGCGTGTGTCAGTAACAACAGCCTTGCTCTGTCGGCTTCTGGTAGTCACCTCAACTAGTGAGTGTGGTGGCACAGCCCCAGAAGTCCAGCACTTATGAAACAGAGGATGGGGAGTTTTAGGAAAGCCTAGGTAAGGGGCTCAAAGCTAGCCTGGGCTCTATAGTGAGACCCTCTCGCAAAACAATGAGGGAAACAGAAACACCACGGAAACCAAATCCAAAAGCAAACAAAATATTCACAGGCAAAAATAGAAGATCTGGGTTGGGATCTTGACTCTGCCCATCTTCATAACCCCGAGGAAGCATCTGCTCGATTCTGCACCAGTTTCCTCGACTGGCAAATGTACCTGATGCCGCCTTCCTTAAAGGGCAAGCCCCCGTTTCACGCCGAGTCAACACATGGCTGTTGGGACTAATGAGTCCTGGCTTTCAGCTGCTCTTCCCTCCTAGAACCTTCTAATTGAAGTTACTAGAAGCTGTGCCTAGCTTAGAGGATCAGAGGATGGGATTTTCACCTGTTGGCCATTGACTGCAGTGTATTTAAGCCTACATGGTGCTAATAAAGGTATCAGTGTTTAAAGGTCTGTGTGTCTGTCTGTCTCTGCGTGTGTTTCCTCAACCTCCAGCCCCTTGCCCGAAGCTCGCGAACTGGGGTCTAGCGCATAGAGCGCAGACCGGGGCCGCACTGCGATGCACATGGCTGCCATCATTTTCGTTCATAATCATCGGCACTGTGGGGAGACTCTGTTTACTCATGAAAAATCACAGTAAAAAGACAGCAGACATTCAAGTGGTCCAGGCTTCTTTAAAAACACAGGTGTTTGCTCAGACTGAACAATACTCATGGACACTGGGTTATTTCCATGGGTGCATTCTCCTAAAATGACCCATTATGTCCCTGCACGGATCGTCCCTGATTGTGGCATTCATGCTCCTGGATGTTCCTATGGGAAAGAAAGAGGCACCAGCATTTATCATCCGACCCGTGGGAGGCACTGTGTTTATTACTATTCAACTTTCCTTGAACGTGCTATCTGGATAATGCTGCTGTCTTTTCCCCTCCGTCCCTCCCTTCCCTCCCTCCCTCCTCTCTCCCTGTCTTCTTCCTTCTTTCCTCCCTCCCCTCTCTCTTCTTCACTCCTTCACTTCTTCTCTTCCCTCTTCACCCCTCACTCTCTCTTTCACACTTTCCTTCCTTCCCTATTTAAATAGCGCCTTAAACCTAACTTGGGTACATACCTTATACAAAGAGAAAACCAGAAATGTATTTTGACAGCACATTCCTAGTGACTGGAAGAGACCTTGCTTTTCTGAGCTATCAAAGCTGAGTGTTCTGCAGAGGGAGTGTGACGCCTTCCACCCAACATGGTGCCCGGCTCATTCTGTAAACATATGTACACACGCACACAGAACAGGTGAGGGTCAGATGCGTCCTCCAGGGTATGATTCTGTCCAGAAGGTACAAGGGAAAGAACATTTGCAAGGAGCACGTATTGCTCTCTCATTTAACTGTTTAAGCTTTCCAAGGAATCTTATGACAGACAGAGGGACCCTTAGTGTCGTTTACATTTTATACAAAATCCGAGAAACTCCCTTTTAAAAAGGATTCTCAGAAAGTAGGACTGATTTGGATTCTATCTTTGGATGATTTAAATGAACACACCTAGAATGTCAGATACCTTTCCTGTCAGTCACCCCGACAAAGCTCCTGACTGAAGCAGCTTGAGGGAGCAAACACTCGCTCGAGACTCACAGCTCTCGAAGGTTCAGTGCCTTGTGACCGAGAAGGCGAGGCAAAGAGGCTCGGTCCCTGGAGTGGAAAGGCGAGGCAGCTACTGCTCACAGAGCATGGCCAAGGAGGCACACAGCACCAAGCCGAGGCAGAGGCCAGGAGAGCCGTCGAAGGCCCACCAATTCCTCCTCCAGGTTTGACTGCCTCCCGTGACAGCCTTACCCACAGAGGACCATATGTTGTCCACATGGTCTGTGAGGACTTCTTACATTAAGCTATAGCACCTGTCACCTGCACACGATGGACACATGGCCTCTGCTCTCACAACTGAACCACAGGTCAGGCTGTCCCCTCCATCTTTAACCCTCAGAAGATTAGATTTAGGCAGGTCAAGCAAAAATTTTAAAGCTATGCACCTACTAAGAACTGGAGATACAGTTTTAACCTAGACCTCTAAGTCTCTAAAGCCAGGCCTTTCAGGGCTCCATGAGGTGCAAACAGAGACTCTGCTTTGGTTTCCTGGCTGCCAGAGACCTGAATAATCACACAGAATCTACATTAAGTACAACACTGTTTGGCCTATTAGCTCAGGCTTCTTATTAACTAGCTCTTACATCTTAAATCAACTCGTTTGTATTTGTTTGGTTGGAAGCTTCACCCTAGCAGCAGACATGTTTATATCCAAAGAGTCTGGAATGTTTGGGTCCAGTCTTCACCCCAGCCCCTGGAGTCCATTCTGGAATGTTGGGTGGAAAATTTCATCCCAGGCCCCTCCCCAGTCCAGACTCTACCTCCAAGAAAGCCCGCAAAATAGTGACCCCTCCCCAAAGAGGGTCAAGACCACTCCCATAGGCTATTTAAACTGCCCCCCAGAGACCGAACATATGGTCTTCCTTTCCCCTCTCCATGTTTTCTAGGTCTTTCTTCCCAGGAGAGGGGAGGGCTAGAACACCACCCTGGAGTGCTGGCATCCATTAAACCTGGGCTTTTTTCTAATTTGGTTTGATCTGGTCTGATTTGGATTATTTCATAGGCAGAGAGGTTTATTGGGCCATAAAACTTCACAAAAACTGTAATTACAACTATCTAGTCTTCAACTCCATCAAAGGCCCCAGAAGGATATAATATTACCTAAGTAAACAGAAAGTGCATCAATGAGGTCTCCTCACAGAGAGCAGTTATACCAAGCTTAGCACATACGGACCAGTCATGGTGTGAAACCAGAGCCAGCCTCAGGGCTTATCCTTTTGGAATTTGTGCCAATTGAGAAGAGACTAGAGACTGTGGTTAGTATGGGAGCCATGTGATTAGAAAAATAAGCTTTTAGAAATGAGGAAGAGGAGGAGAAGGTAGAGAAAGAAGAAAGAAGAAAGAAGAAGAAGAAGAGGAAGAGGAAGAAGAACCACCATTGGACAAGGAAGAAGAAGTGAAGGTTTCCATGGTGCAATTGTGATGGTTTAGTCACAGTCAAGCTGAAGAGAAAGACAGGCAGTCACAGCTGCAGGAATCTGCCCCCTGAAAGCTCTCTGAAGTAAAAGAACAGGAACAAAAGAAAGAATCTACAGAGGACCTAAGGTCAGCTTTGAGAAGCACTGAAGGGTGTCAGATGGGAAAGGTATCCCTGGAGGTAACTTAGGAGTGATATCTTCAAAACAAATGCAGAAAGAGAATGAAAAAGAACGAGATACAGTATAAAAATAGCCAGCAGACCACGGCCACATCTGCCTCAGTTGTGCCCATAGCTGTGTGTTGTCATTCCAGAGACAGGGGTTCTGGGCTTCGGATTGACTTGGATAATAGGACCCTGGCAGTCCTGCACAGCACTGTGGGAGACCAGGGAGAATTCCCAAAGCTGTTTCCAGCCTTGAGGTGTCTGGCTGATGCTAAACTATTTTTGCAAGAGAAAACAGATGAATAGAAGCAAAAGGGTGTAGAAGCACGAGGCAGGTGGCGGGAAAGATGTCCGAACGACGGGAAAGAGAGGAAATGTGTAAAGTACATCTGTACGTACATATGGCTGAAACTGGAGTTGGATTAGAAATTACTCCAAAGCTAATTAGTGCTCAGAGAGAATCCCTTTGTCACAGGCTTGATCTCAGCACTTTATCTCCCTGAACAATGGGGGCCAGGCTGCGCCGCCTTAGGCTAGTGAGTAATGGCTTGAGCCATCTGGGGCTCTTCTCCAGCACCTGAACCCAGGGGGAGCCTCTCTGCGTGGGACCAGCATCCCCGTGGAAACTCCTCTGCTGCCCCCAGGCCCCTGCCAGTCGGGAGCCTTGGTCTTAGCACAAGGAACAAGATGTCCCTAGAAAGAACCTGAAATCACTATCTTAGATTCTCTCCTCCTTGCCTTTGCCTTTCTTTATCTTCGTCTTCCTTTACTTTCAAAGCTGGGAAGCCTTAGCAGTTATTACACCGCTGGTCTTTGAAGGAGGAAAAGAAGAAAGTACTGCAGGGTGGAGCTGTTTACAACTGAGCTGAACAAAGATGGGCCAAGCTGCCACAGATGAGAAACACAGACAAGAAAGAGCAGGGAGGGAAATCTTGTTTTGGCTCACAATGTTGGAGGTTTCAGTCCACGGTGGGTTGGCCCTGTTGTTTTGGGGCAAAGAGTGAGGGAGAGTATGGTGGCAGAAGTTTGTGGCTGGAGAAACTGATCATCTCACGGCCATCAGGAAATAAAGAGAGAAAGGAAGGAGCTAATCCCACAGTCCCCTTCCAGTGTGTGGCCCCAATGGCTTAACTTCCTCTCATTGGGCCCCACCCTCAGTGGTTCCACCTTCTACCTGCCTTCATAGTACATGGACAGGTGATTAAGCCTCAACACAAGGGGTTGTGCAATCAAAGCAATCAAAGTGTTTGCTGGCTATGCGCTCCATTCTGTGAACTAGGTACTTTGTACACACTAACTCTCTTTCTCTCCACGGTCCTGGGATTAAGGTCCCGTTTTACTTTGACCTTGAAGGCCAGTTATATAACATGGCCACCTGCAGCCATCTAACTCGTAAAGCTAAAGCTGAGTTCACCTCAAGAATTCTGGGGCTGATTTCCCTAATCAATATATTTTCGAATCGCCTTCTAAACGTTTATTCTTAACCCGTAGAAAAATGTAACTCTCACCGCTTTTCAAGGATGCTTCCTTTTTCTGTATACAAAGACCCACCGAAATCTATAACTGGTCCCATACAGAGCATAAGCTGCCATAGTGTTCCTACTCCCAGTTAGTATGTTTATATTACACCCCTACATCTAAGGCCCAGAGAACATCAGCAAAGAAGGGGTGAAAAGAATGTAAGAACCAAAGGGCCAGAATACTTTGAGACTGTATCTTTTATATGCGGCAGGGTTGCTTCACCCATAAAAAGTCAACAATATGGTTGCCTAAACAAGACCTACATACTGACCATACCAAACAGCATGCCAGTGGGGATGGGAAAACTTCATAAGGACCCAGCCCTAGAAGAAGACCTGCGGTCAGTGGTGTCTGAAAGCTGGAGAGTTAAGTTTTGCCCAGGGACAAGACCACTGATGGGTTATCCAGTGCTGAGTGGTCAGCCCTAAACACAGGTACACAGAAATAACACTCCATGGTCTCAGTCCAGATGTCTATATCTATCCCTATAAATACATATAGTTATGCAAAAATAATAATTAGAGAAGAAGAGGTAATGGATCTGAGAGGGAGTAGAAGAGGTGAGGGGTCAGGGGATGGGAGGAAATGATAAATATGGTGTACTTGTTTATGAAATTGTCAACAAACTAAAGAATATCTTTTAAAAATTCTGTGGCTAGAGAGATGGCTTAGCAGGTAAGGGAGCAAGCTTGCTGAGCAAGCATGAGGGCCTGAGTTCAAATCCCCAGCACCCACACAGGAAAATAAATAAGCGTAGACACACATGCCTGTAAATTCAACACTACATGGGACAAAGATAGGAGGATCACTGGGACTTAATAGCCACTAGTCCAGTTCCAGGTTCTGTGAGGTATCCTGGGAGTTTCCTTCTGGCTGCTGCATGGGAGGCATAGGCACACACATGCACACTTGTGTGTGCATATACCACACATATACTCACACACATATACACAAGGGAGGCGGAGGCGCACACACACACACACACATACACACACACACTTGCCTGTGCATGCACCACACACACACTCATACACATACACACAAGGACTACTTCCTTGCATCTTTTAAGAGATATTTTAGAAGAAATGAATGTGAAAAAGGCTTTATTCTTTGATTTAGTCTTAATTTTGTACATAACATAGAATTTCAACTAGTACCTCAAGTCCCACAGACATCTATTCCCACTTATTTGGTTGTTGCTTTTACTCACAAACCTTGCATTGCAAAGTGAAAAATCTGCATAGCTTTTTGCAACTCTTCAGTTTCATGGGTTTCAAATTCTGGACTGTAAAAATGTATCTCTTTCTGCATGATGGTTTCCTAACCTCAACCTATAATGATTAAACACTATTCAGTCAAGCCAATAATCCCTGTTTTTTACTATAATCCCAATTCACAAAGTCGCGTATACTAGCCACAATCTACTTCCTGTAACAATGTTTCCCCTCTCCTTCTTGGAGCTCATTTCTGTCTCCATGAATCATTCACAAACCAAGTCTCTGTTCTCTACTAGACTTGTGACTGTCCACGTGATGTAATCAAACATATCCATTATACTCATGTGCTTATATACTCATATTTTCATGAAAATATGCTGTTTAATTCTCTAAGAATTTCATATGTGTGTGTAATATATTTTGATCATACACACACATTTCTTTGCTAGCCCCTCCCAGATCTATCTTCTCCCAACTTCATGTCTCCCATTTTTTATCTTGACACCCTGCTACTTCCTGATTCTCTCTAGAAAGATCTTTCTAGAAATTCTGCCCAGATAGACTTCTTCACCTGATACCAAGACCTCTTCAGTTCTACACTGAGTCCCTTCCTGGACTTTGCATTCTTTATTATTTGTTTTGGTAGTGGGACTCAAGGGGCTTCCCGAGAGGATGGCAGAGAGATATGACTCCCCTGAAAACGGACACAGTCTACCTTCACAGATACATGAGTATGAAACCCCAGGTTACAAATAACTTTACCCAGAAAAACTTGAGACTATTCTCTGCCCTTATAATGCTTTTTTCCAGAGAGATTGTCCTAATGTTGTATTTGTAGTAACTAACCAACATTAATAATTTCTATTATCTTATTTTAATTTCTAATTGTTGTGTTGTAATCTGTAGATACACGCATATTTAATATATTCCCACTTTCTGGTGAACTGTCTTACCTTTTCTTTTTCTTTTTTTTTTTTTATTTTCGAGACAGGGTTTCTCCGTAGCTTTTGGTTCCTGTCCTGGAACTAGCTCTTCTAGACCAGGCTGGCTTCGAACTCACAAAGATCTGCCTGCCTCTGCCTCCTGAGTGCTGGGATTAAAGGCGTGCACCACCACTGCCCGGCTTACCTTTTCTTTTGAAGAACAAAGCTTTAATTAAGTTTTCATATTTTCTTCTGTTTTTTTTTTCTCACCTGCCTAAGCGTCCTCTGAGCAACAATTTTCTGCTTATTTTCTTTCCTACACTGTTTTTAATGTGCTTACCATCACTTGAATTAGACTTTCAGAGATAGCTGGGTAAAATAAACTCAGTGTGCTCATTTGTCTGGTTCAATCAAGAGTTCAAATCAGCAAGGAAGCCTATATAATTCAGTAAGTGGCATGGAGGTGGTTATGAAACAAATTTGGATCGCTATGTTCCATTTATCAAAAATAAATATTTTAATTCAAAAAACTAAAATGTTCAAATATGTGTTAATCCACTACCATGCTTGGAAAGATTCCTTAAGAGTGCTCTTTAGTATAAAACACATAAAGGGAAGCTGTAGATCGGAGCTTTAAAAGTATGAATTTTCTGAATGACAAAATAACACAACTTACAAGCAATTAGACATTTGTTTCCAATACGTACCATCAATACAGGATTAGTAAACTTAAAACACAGGAAACTTCCGTGAATGACACAGAAAAAGAATCCAGTTTTAAGATAGGCAAAGGACATGAAAGAGTGGCTCACGAAAAGGAGATGTAAAATAATTGCAAATATTATAGCTGATACTTTCTGATTATCACAGAGAGGGCTTTCTTGTCCTGAGGGCTGGTGTTTCCTTTTTTAAGGGCAAGGCCAATAGCGGACACAACACAGGATAATGAGTGTGTTCCACTTCCTACAGCACAGAACGCCAGTTTGTCTAGTGCAAGTGGAAACTTAGCTCCACAATGTTTAATATACCCAATAACCAAAATAACCAATTTCTAGAAATGTTTGTAAGGAACTTATGTGTGTACTAAGATTTTCATTACAAAATTATTAACTGAAATATTGTTTATAATAGTAAAACATGAGTAACTGCAAGGTGTAAGACAGTCTTTTTCTTTCTTTCCTTCCTTATTTATTTTTTGGTGGTGTTGGTGACTAAACTCAGGGCCTTGGGCATACCAGACAGGCATCTCCAACCCTGAGATAGATTCCCAACCCCACTAATTTTTATTCCCCTTTTTTAATTATTACTTTTTATTGTCTGTGCATTGGTGTTTTGCCTCCATGTATGTCTGTATGAGAGTGTCAGATCTCAAAGTTACAAACAGTTGTGAGCTGCCATGTGGGTGCTGGACATTGAACCCGGGTCTTCTGGAAGAACAGTCAGTGCTCTTAACAGATGAGCCATCTCTCCAGCGCAGTCTCTAGACTCTTGAGAAAAATATTGTAATTGGACATTTCTTTAGCCATAGGAAAAAATTGGTTAGACAGTGCAAATGAAACCAATAGAACTACTTTTTCTTCTATAAAGCATAAAACCACTCTGTTGGGAATAAAAGTGTTCGTCCACGTGCCCAGGGGAAATGTGTTATCTATTCTTACCACAGTGACAAAACACCCTGAAAGGGAGCCATTGGCTGTGGGTCAAACACTTAAACACATGAGCTTCTGCCCTGCTGACGAGGCCATTTCTAGAATGTTCTAGAAAGAATCTCATGGAACTCCACAGATGGCCTCTCACTGGATTAAGGGGTCTTTATCTTTCTTTAATTTATTATTACTTTTGGAATTTCTCTAAGATGTTGCATATTTCTTTTTTAATTAGCAGAGAAACAAAACATTTTTATTAAAAATATAATTCATGTAGAATAGCACAACAGTATAAGACACTTAGGAATAGGCTGAAGAAGAAGTATAAAGAGCACATGTGAACAACTTTAAAGGAAGGAAACACGAAAGATCTAGGTCAGGATTCCGTTGAGAAATACATTACATGGGAAGTCACAGTTTTCAGATCGATTCTTTCCTGCATATTCTTTTGTCTGTTCATAGTGGAACAGTTTTATTTCTTGCTTTTCAATGAAGTCCCTGGGAATACTGAGACATGGGAAGGATTCACAAACTCAGAGTGGGAAATGTGTATTTATATTGTCTTTTTAGAGAACCACTTCAAAACCATAAAAACTCCAACCTTAGCCTGGCATCGTGCACATGCTTATAATCCTAACCGTTGGCCGTCTGAGGGAGAAGAGAGAGGAGTCAAGGTCATTCTTAACTACATAGCAAGCTCTAGGCCAGCCTGGGATACCTGAGAACCTGTGTATTAGTTGTTTTCTATTGCTGGGATAAACCACTATGTTCAAGACAACTTGTAGAAGGAAGGGTTTATTTGAGCCTACAAGGGCTAAGAGTCCGTCACCATCATGGTGGGTGAGCATGGCAGTGGGCAGGCCTAGAAACAGCAAGCCAAGAGTTCCCATCTTGAACCAAAAGCAGGAAAGCAAGAAAGTGAACTGGAAAGTGTATATGGCTTTTGAAATCACAAAGCTTGACCCCAAAGGTCGCACTTCCTCCATCAGCCTTTCCAAGCAGCGCCATCAACTGGGGACCAAGTATTCATATTCAGATGACCAGAAATATCAAGGATGTCTTATTCAAGCTGCCACTTCCCACTTAGCTCCCCATAGTTATCACCATATCATAACGCAAAAATGCCTTTAGTCCAACTTCAAAAGTCCCCATAGTCTTTCAGTCATAGCACTATCCAAAGTCTCTTCTGAGACTCAAGGCACTCTAGGAACTGTAATCCTCTGCAAAATCAAAATGTAAGTCACATATTTCTAGCATATACTGGCACAGAATATTCATTATTATCACAAAATGGATTAATGTGGCATATTAAGGAAATACTAGACAAACCCAGGCTGCAGTTCCATAGCTCCATGCCTCTAAGGGTTTTTTTCTCAGGGTTTTTTTTTTTCTTCCACACATTGCATGGTCTCAGTGACTCTCAAAAACCTTGGAAAAGGATTCCATGACCCTTTTACTCTTCCATCCTTCATGACCCTAAAGCCAGCACCACAAGGATGAGACCACCAAGTTTGACTTCCACCATAGGATGGAGCCTGGCTTTCTTGAACCACATAAGTGGTAGATTTTGCTTATTGCTTTTTAGGAGTAGAAAAGTCCTTCTTTTCTTCCCTTTATTCCAATACAGAGCAGGGAAGGCCTCCCTTAGCCTCCTTATCTCTTTTAGCACAGGCTTTGGCTGCAACAGTAGTTTTTGCTGGAGCACCTTTTCTCTTCTAACTATACATTTCTTAGCCGTTCTCAATCAGATATAGGTCAGGACGGCTGGCTGTGCCTGGACCCCAAGCCCCCATATTTCGTTGGGATTGGAACTCATCAAACAGTAAGCTCCACTTCCATCCCTAACAGCTGTAAATGGAACCAATCTAAGCTCACCCTGGGGGACCTCCAAGGGAAGAGTATTTGTCACCAAGATAGCCCTTGGATAGTTCTCTCTATGCAGATTCCTGTAGCCATACTTAGCAGATCAACCACAGAAATGGTGGCCAAATGTATTTCCCAGAACCCGGGACTACCTGGCAAGCTTGTACTAATGGCTTAACCAAGTGTGCTTCTTCTGCGTTTGCACTGGAGGAGACCCCACTCCTTCCAGACCTTATGTATGTCATACCCCAGGGGTTCATCGTTAACAGAGAAGGGGGCAGGGCTTCTCTGAGTGATGAGCCGCCCCTATTCTTATAGGGGTAGGTGTCTCAGGCTCCACTACAGTCAGAATCTCAGCACTAGCTATGAATCATAATAACCTTAAGGAACTCGGTGCTCAAGGAGACACAGAGCTGGGCCTTGTAGAAAATTCTGCTTCTTAGCCGAGGTTGTTCTTCAGAACCACAGAGGACTGGATTCCTCTTTATGAAGACAAGGAGGTCTCTTTATGGCACCGGGAGAAACTTGTTGCTTCTCTGTCCACCAGTCAGGGGTAAGCTGAGAAAGTTTAGCCATGGTCAAAAACAACCTACAGGAAAGAAAAAAAAAAAAAAAGATGTTAAGAATCTAGCAACTGATTCCAATTCTGGTCCCTCTAGTTAACTGTTCCACTTATGGCCATGGCTGGGCCATTAATCCTTTTGTTCTTAACTTGCTGTAGGATCCTGTTTGTTCACCTGTCTATTTATCTATGTAAGACAGAGACTAAAGTCTGGTGCTAAGAACACGATTCAATCCCTGCTCCAGGATGAGTCCCTGGTTTGCTTCAGAACTGCATAACCAGTGAGGAATGTAACAGGTCCCCAGACCCTGGCAGACCCCAAGATCTTACCACAATGGACACTGTATCAGAAATACCACTCTGCCCTTAGGATCCAATCAGGAACAAAGACCTAATCCATCAGAGACGAAGTCTGTAGCTCCAGGATCTGGGACAGTCCCTAAATGTATTAACACGTCCTTGTGGCTTCTGTAGCTTCGCTTCTCACTAACTGCTCTTGCTAACTGAAGAGTGTCAATAAGGATGTCGTTTTTGCACACAAAAGGCAAAGAACAGTGAGGCTCAGAGCCACATGGCTTAGGCTAGCTCCCTATGCAGCCTGTTGGCCGCCAAATAGAAACTTCCTATCGGCTGTAAGAATCCAAATGTTCTTTGAAGTAGTTACCTCACAATACAACATCAGGTTCATTTTCAAATATGCACACCAAAATCACAAACAACTTGTTTTATGTCTGAGGTAGACCATTGGGATTTTAAGGATTAAGTGGAAGATTGTTAACTATTGATATTTTTCATCAAAACTATCTCAGCAGTTAGGAGCAGAGGAACTGGATTTCGATGCCAGTTCCAAGATGATGGTTTATAACTATCTATAACTCCAATCTCAGGGGATTGGACATCTTCTTCTCCTGACCTCCATGGGCACCAGGCATGCATATGGTACACAGACATATATCCAAGATGGCGGTTTACAACCATCTATAACTCCAATCTCAGAGGATCAGACGTCTTCTTCTCCTGACCTCCATGGGCACCAGGCATGCATATGGTACACAGACATATATGCAGGCAAATACTCATACACACACAAAATCTAAAGTAAAATTAAATAAAACAAAACTTTTTAGAAGTGTTCACCTACTGAGGGGGAAATTCCAGCAGCATCTATGGATATCAGCAGCAGAATATTAATACCACAGCTTTAGAAAAGCAGGTGTCTTCTCAATGTGCGATGTGCTAAAGACTCTTGATTGATAATCCAAGTTGCTATAAACTCCTTCCAGTGGAAGAACAGAATGCAGGAGTGAGTGTGGGTGTCAAAAGGTATGTCTTGCCAGCTCTTTGCAAAGTTAATAATAGGGTTACTCTCCGCTAGTGAATGATCCATATTCAGTACTACTGGTCTAGGTTTCCATATTCTGTACCAAGACTAGGGTCAGGTGTTGGAAACTTGTGGAGTGGTATGTGGTGAGAAACAGACAGAATAGCATAACTTTTCTCTGTTTGGAACCAGGAAGCAGCCATATTTGCAGACACCCTACAAGTCCTGAGACAATTGCTTGCCCTGTTGTTCAGAACTGCCCCTACCAATGGCAGGTCATCCTAATCCTAATCCTGAGAGGATAATGCAGAGAAATGTTTCCTGTTTTCATTCTTCAAGAACAGCATAATTCTAGTTTCATACCTTTTGTTTGATTGTTTATGTTTTTGGTTTTTTTGGATTTTTGAGACAGGGTTTCTCTGTGTAGCCCTGGCTGTCCTGAAACTCATTCTGGCCTTGAACTCACAGAAATTTCCCTGTCTCTGCCTCACAAGTACTGGGATTAAAGGCATGCATCACCACCTTCTGGCTCTATACTCGGTTTAATGTGTTTGGAGAAAGAGCTATTATAGTTATGGATTAAAAACACAGACCTTGCAAGTGGTTGATTCGAAAACTCAACTCTACGGTACACGTAGACACTTAGAGTGGAACCAATCAGAACTTAACACAAAAATGCAAGCAGCTTCAATAACTTAAGAAACCAGGGCTAGCAATATGACTGAGCAGGTAAAGGTTCTGGCAGCCCAGCCTGACAACTGAGTTCAGTCCCTGAATCGCACACAGTGGAAAGAGAGAAAGGATTCTCACAGTCGTTCTCCGCTCTCTACACAAGTGCACACACACGTATAGGCACGCGCACAAGTAAATAAACAACCTTAAATAAATCACTACAGAAGGAAGTTTTAAAATTATATCGTCTGATGGTAGATATTAAAAATGTACCCAAAGAGATTCAATACTAACATATCCCAGACTCTCGGGGAGCTAAACAGAACCCCTTGTGAGCAGATAAGTGACTTACTATTTTTTAAAGCTCCAGAACAAACATCACCCTAAATTAGGAAGCACTAGAATTACTTTCTTTAAGATCAATATCTCACTCCTCTGTACTATTGACTAAGCTAGCTTAGCTGGTGTACTGAGGCTTAGAGAAGGAATCACAAGGGCTGAAAAAGGAGCAAAAACATCATTATTTACAGATCACATTTAAAAGTACTAAATAACCTTAGCACTTTTTAAATGACAGAACTGGCTAAAACTGGTTAGTATCTAGACCAGTGGTTCTCCACCTTTCTAATGCTATGATCTTTAATACAGTTCTTCATGTTATGGTGACCTCCAAGCATAAAATTATTTTCATAACTGTAACTCTGCTACTGTTATGAATCATAGTGTAAATATATGTATTTTCCGATCATCTTAGGTGATCCCTGTGAGAGGGTCATCTGATGTCCACACACACACACAAAGGGGTCATGACTCGCAGGCTGGGAACCACTGATACAGACAGTTGAGTCCATTTTTCCTGTGTTTGCATATATTCATCCATAGTCAAGGGTTACTTGTATTTCCTGACAGTGAGAGCAAACTAGAAAATATAGGTAAAGAGAACGTAATTTTTACGATAGCCTCGGAGAGTGTAGGTAATCAAGGACCAAGGCTAAATAACTGCAAAATGAGAGGTGCCACAAAGTAAACAAAGAAGGTTTTCCTACCCCGAGAGGGTCATACAGAAATTACTGTTCCAAGCTGAAGTGTGGATCCAAAGCAACCCCAATTAACATGGCAAGATTGGATTGTAAGAGTGTGGAAAATTTGATAAGATGATGAAATGTATGTTTTAAAAAAGTAGATGGAGACAACGCGGGTCTTTCTGCATGAGGACCCTCTGCAGTGAGCGCATGCGCGTGTCTTATTTAGCCACCGGGACTTTCTTCCAAAACTCTGGTCATGAATGCAGTGTCGTGTTATCACAGGAATAGAGGAATCGATTGCAGAATAGGCTAGAACAACTAGAAACGGATTAGGAAGAAATCTATGGAATGCTTGGTCAATAGAGAGAGCTAAGGTTTGTTTAATAGCAGTGAGGTCATCTGAGGAATCCTGTAAGCCAGCGAACAAAGCAGGTCTGACTTAAACGCGAGTAAAATGTTAGAGTAGGAATTCCAGAATAGAATGTCGCTGATTCTTGGTCAAGTTCATCATTAGTGATATAGGGGATGCCAATCAAGGCCACAAGGAGAGACCATTCAACACCCATTTAATTAGCTAAAAGGGCCAAAAGTTAGTTGACACTTGCATGGTGGGAAAACTGTCACTGAAGCTAGACATTCATGTGTCTTATGACTTTACTACCTAGCACACCCAAGAGACAGACGTGCACATCTACAACATAAAACATATATACTGTTTATAATATTTTAAAAAGCTAATTACAAACTCTCTCAACAGAAGGGTATTGAATAAATGGTGGTTCATGCCCACAATAAAGAAAATATTGTATGCCAGAGACATAAATTACTATAAACAATATTATAAGTTTCAAAAAGGCTTCCAAAATTACCTTTTGTGTGGTATCATTTTATAACTTGGAACCAACAAAAACTGTACACATATGAAGAGACGAACACCACACCTGGATTTTTATGAAGATGCCAGAAAAGGAAAGCCAGTACATAATCAAAATGGAAGATACCATATCAAGTGGTACTCAATCACTTGAGAAGGGACACAGGACTGACTGACTGCATGTGGGTCCTATTTAACATCCTGACTTTGAGTCTTAGCTGTAGTTTCAGAGATGTTTATTGCAGGATAGAAACTAATAAATAAATAAACATTGGGCCACGCAGGAATCAATGGTGAGACTGTGTCTCAAATGAAAGATGATTATGAGTCCATTTAAACATAATTAGTGAAGATTAGAAGGCTTTACAGCTTTGTGAAACAGCCGTAGCCACGAACTCTGAGCTGATGGAGTTGTTCTGTATCTGAACAAGTAGGCACTTGCCCATACTAACCACTGACAAAGTGACCAGCATGACAAAGAATGTACATTTTCAACCATGTTGAATGGGAATTCCTTAACTTAGATGTCTAAACAGGCACATAGTATAGACTTTCAGTAAAGGAAGAGCTAGTAACATTCAGGAACCAGTAAGAAAATTTGCCTGACTAAAGTAATGGGAAGTCTCCCCCTAATAAAGCTGACCAAAAACATTAGGTACTAATTCCATAGAAAATCCAGATCACCATTCCTCGGTGTAGCATATTCTTTTCTGTCTTCCTACTGTCCTATCCATTGGGGGTGAAAGTTTTTCAGTGCACACACCCAAAGTACCTGCTTACAATATCCTTCCTCTCATCTGTCTACTCACCATTCAGTCCCATCCATCCATCCATCCATCCATCCATCCATCCATCCATCCATCCATCTATCCATCCACCCATCCACCCACCCATCCATCCACGCACCCATCCATCCATCCATCCACCCATCCATCCACCCATCCATCCATCATCCATCCATTCATCCATCCACCCACCCACCCACCCATCCATCCATCCACCCATTTATCCATCCATCCATCCATCCATCCATCCATCATCCATCCATCTACCATCCATCAACCCATTTATCCATCCATCCATCCATCATCCATCCACCCATCCATCATCCATCATCCATCCATCCATCCACCCATTTATCCACCCAGTCATTCATTCATTCATCTGCCTATATACCCATCTATCTATCCACCCATCCATCCATCCATCCATCCATCCATCATCCATCCATCCACCCACCCATCCATCATCCATCATTCATCCATCCACCCATTTATCCACCCACTTATTCACTCATTCATCTGCCTATATACCCACCTATCTATTCATGTATCCACTCATCCACTCACCCATCCATCTATCCACTCATCCACTCACCCACCCATCCACCCCCTCATCCATCCATCCACCCATCCATCCCCCATCCACCCTTTCATCATTAAATTTTATCCCATTTCAGTAAACAAGCCAGAGTCTTGACAAACAAGCTAGTTTCTTTTATTATTATTTGAGCAGCAACTGTGCATTCGAATGTATTTACCTCCTTTTGTTAATGGCACCATTCAATCACCGTTTAGTAGCTTCCAAGTGAGATTAGAAGTACCAAGGGAATTGCTCGCTCACTCCAGCCAGGAAATGTGGGGTTTTTAGTTCAAACAGGATTTGAGGGAAGCAGGGAAGCAACAGCTGAGAAGATGAAAGATCAGATCAACGCCTCCCTTTGAAGTAAAGACTCCTCAGACTGTGAGAATAACAGTCTTCATTACTGCCAGAACTCCAAGTGGCTGCTCCTGCCACATGCTTTAGGATGTATCATAAAATCTATAAAAATATCAACAAGATGCTTTCAAGTGACACAAAACAGCCAGAGTGCCCTATTTGCAGGGACACTGCTGTTTAAAGGCAATTTGCTGGATTGCCTCCCATCTGGGACCAAGGCAAGTGCCTTCCAATCTCTTTCTCCCTTTCCCTTGCTTTCTCGCTAGTTCCCTCCCACCCAGCCTCAAGTAGATGCTCAGATTTTTTTTAATGTTTCATTTCTGCCTTCCTTTGAGGGCCAGGAAGAGAAAATGAAGCTTTTCTTGGCTTCTCAACTCTCCTCAGAGATTCAGAGACAAAAAGATTGCTTTGGGAAAATAATAATGCCAAATGAGCATTAAAATAATAAATGGGTTTTCTGGAAATTAGGTTCTCAGAGGTCATGCAATTAAAAGTTAGGAGGAAAACACACCTCGGGCTTGATTGGAGGAGACAACGGAGAGCCAGGGCAAATATTTCCACCACACTTAAAGTTCCATTCAAGGTTCTAAGTGTGGGAGAAAGTTGATTAATCTATTTGCATACTTCTAGGATTTGATAACAAGCCAGGATGCGGCATAATTTCATAGGCTCTGATTATTAACAATAATGTGGAGTGTGATTAGTGTGCTGAATATCCAGGGGTCACAGCAGGGCACCAGGCGGACATGAGTCAGCAAGGCAATGTTATTTGAGAAGAAACGAACAAAGGCTCTTCTCACCACAGATGTGTAGATGCCTGCCGTCCCCCTGACTGTGGGCGTGCCAGACTCTGTCATCCCAGCTAAAATTGGGGAGCTTATTTCTGACAGACCATCTTTATATGGGCTGCAAGGAAATTCAGGACCCCTGTCAGCTGAGTGAGCTCTCTGCAAGGCTGAGTTTATTCATGGCGCTGTCGGTGAGATTCTTTACAATATGAGTGATTTCTCTCATTGCTGGGGCAAACTATCTGGGAAAAGCCACTTACACAGAGAAGGGTTTATCTTGGCTCACAGTCTGAGGGCCCAGTCCATCACAGCAGGGGAGGTACAGCTGCGGGGAGCATGGATCAGTTGGCCACACGGTATCTGCAGGGGAAGCAGAAAGAGCATATGAACACAATCCATCTAGAGGTTCTCACAGAGGTTTCCCAGCCTAGGGAATGACGCTGCCCACAATGAACTGAGTCTTCCCTCATCCACCTACAATGGAGGCAATCCCCCAAGAAGGCCACAGGTCAATCTGATCCAGAGAATTCCTTGCTCACACTCTCTTCCCACGTGACCCCAGGTTATCAGTCGACCAGCATGGGTGCCTTGCCTTCAGGGGCCACTTTCTGTCGGTTCGTCAATATACGCCTTGCCTCTCATTTGTCCATTATGGTCCGTAGTCCTAGTTCCACATACATTGTATGTAGACTGTTGTCACTTCCCTAGAAATAGCCGTCTGGATCCTTCTCATCCATTAGACTTTTCTTCAGAAATGCATGATAAACCTCTCTCTGCCCTCTAAGTATTTGTTTCCTCCCAAATCCGAAAGTTGTTATTGTAATCCCCTAAAGACAGTATTAGAAGGCAGAAGCTTTTAGAGGTGATTGGGTCATGACGGTGGACCCTACACCATGGGATAAGACTAGTATCCTTATAAAAGGGGCCCATGAGAGGTTTCTCATCCCTTCTATCATGTGGGGACTAAGCAGAAGTCATTATCTACACAGCAGAAAACAAGCCCCCATAAGACACAGGATACCTAGGTCCTTGGGCTTAGACTTCCCCCATCTGTAATTGCGAGGACTTAACTTCTGCATATAAATTCCTGAAAGGAAACTCGAGGTCATATGGGCCCATTTGTGTCTAGACAACACAGTACAGATATGGACACGTGGTATGAACCAGTTCAAACATGGCTAACATTGACTATCTGGGGGAAGGAACAGCATAAACCAGCACAAAACAGCTGACACTGGATGGTCAAAGAACCCAAAAGCAAATGGTGATACAATCCGCAATAGATGCAGAAAGCCAGTTTTGAGGTCAGAGGCACAACCCTTTGCCAGCCTACCTATGTGTTTGCCTGTAGGCCCGTGTGCCAGCTCTATGTGGCCTCTGTGCCAGGCTATACACATGTTTATGCCCACCTGTGTGCAGCCTGGCTGTGTAGGTGCATACCTAGGTCCCTGTCGGCATCGGCCTGCTTAGTGTCCTGTGTGCTGGCAGATGAGGTGTGCCTTATCTGCCTGTGGCTCTGCCATCTTTAGCCTTCCAGCCTCGGGTCACCCTCCTACATTCCTGGCTTCAGAGCTTTGACCTCACAACTACTCATAAATACCTAGCTTGTAGTATTTTGCCATAGTAGGCCTGGTAGACGAAAATCTTCTATAAATACCTTAACTTTATCTCGTTAGTATTATCCCAACCTGTCAGTTGCTCATGACAGGATAATGTCTTGATTTTGTGAATCAAGTAGGATATTTTCAACTATGAGACATAATAGTTCAACTATCCCTGAACAAGAAAATCCCAGGTTCACATAAGAGGAAGCCTAGACCCAGGACGAGGTAAGTGTCTCAGAGATACTAGGGATCTAGTTCTTTCTATCTCTCCATCCCTGGCTAAATCCCTTCGTTATTAACAACGTTCATTAACAAACTAAAGTTTCTGGGAGATTTATTTTTAAGACCATGAGGTTAAAATATTCATCATTTCTATAACAAATGTATGCATTATAATGTAAATATGAGAAATAAATTTTGTGACCAATAGAATAATAAGTAGGAAATAAATTAATAATTTATCCATAATTAATAAATTATTAAACTATGAGAATTTGTATTTCTGAGGCAAGTTTACCTCTGGTTAATGGTCTTTCTATGCAACTGTTATTCCCTGCTGCTCTCTTTAGAAAATGTTGATGTGAGCTAAACCCTTCATTTCATAAATCATATTACTGAGACCCAGATAAGTCTAGACACTGGGCACACCAGGCACTAGTGGTTGGTCCAAGATCACACAGAAGCTGTCGTGAAGTGGAAAGAGATCCAGAATTCAGTTTGAGAACTATTTCATTTGAGTGCAGATAACCAAAACTCCTTTAGAACATCAATGTCCTCATGTATGAGGTGAGGACTATGCTGCCTCCATCTGTGTTCTTATGACTGAGGTCATAATTAGTCTGTAATTTCTACAGATGCATTTTTATTGCATGTGGGGAGTCAGGGCTACACGTATACCCTTTAGACTAGGAGCCAAGTGATCAGCGTCTTCCTCATGCTCACTTCCAAGCTCTCCCTTCTGCTGGTCCAATCAGTCCTGTGTGAGCTTACCAGCTGCATGCCATTTCATGTCTGTGTGGCCGTGGCATTTTCAAGGTAGAAAACGCACCTTACACTTCCTCCGCAGCTCCAAGCACAATGAGATGGACGCAGGAAATGCCTGGAAAACAATAAATTGAAATCTTTTTCTAAAGCCACCTGGAAAATGGTGTTCAGTGTACAGAAAATCAAAATTTTAGAAAGGCAGTAATTCATAAGATAGAACTCAAGACCATCTAGCAGACCCAAGCAAGGCTATTCAGGCAAAGGAATTTCTAAGAAAATAATTTAAAAGTGTAACCTTTGGAGGAAGGCATAGGAATGGAGGGGGATCATTTTTTTTTTTTGGTTCTCTATGAAAATTTCTAATTGTATTTCATGAGTAGTCTCAGCAACGTGACCCTTCTATATATAGCTCCAAAATACTTTAAGTAAATATGCATGAGCATGTATACATTCTATAAAAGACTCATGCTGAAAGCTATAAATCTCAGGACGACTGGGAAATATTGAGCTTTCTTACTTCCTTGGGAAGACATGAGAAAATGTCTATTTACCTCAATTAGGGGACTGAGGACAGATCAAAGAAACAATTTCACCCAAGTCCCTCTTTGAGAATCAGTGGACTTATTGGGGTTCTTTACAGGAATGCGGGTGACACAAACACAGCTGCATCACCAAAATATGATCCTAGTATGAAATCCCCTGAAAACTGCACCCCCAGAGTCTCTTTTACATTTTACAGGCAACTCAGCAGTCCCCCTTCCTTATGTAATCTTTGGAGGAGTCATGTAAACCTTGCAAGCTTAGCAGCTTTCTGATACTTGTAAATCTTGTTTACTTCCTGAGCCTTATAAGTTTCTTTCCCATTTCTGGAGAATAGCTCAAACAAAGGGGCCAGAGGAATGAACTGGTTTGGGGGAATATAAAATCAATGTTTGGGGACCCGGGGACATCGTTCTGTGGCAAAGTACTTATCGATATGTGCCAGACTGGGTCTAAAAAACGATTTAATCCATCTAAGTGATACTCTTACACATGTATGAGTCATATTGTTACAGAGAGAGGTGTTTGGTCAGGATCCATGGTCCCAAATGCCCAAAGTCTGTCTTGTATCTGTTGGTGCTTGGAAATGCTCTAAAGATATGTGAATAAAGAAGCTAGCCAGACAGATGAGCACTTTGCTGGGAGGGTTGGCTCTAAACCCCACATAGAACCCAAACCCAAGGAAGCAGAGTTAGGCCACCGGCTGCCTTCTGACTCCAGGACACGGTACTCAGTTCTGTCCTTTTACAGGCAGACAGGTGTTTCTGTAACCTACAGGTCTCAGGCAGAGAAAAGCTGAGTTTCCTGAGATGGCAACGTTTCTGCTGTCTACCCAGCAAGAAGTAATTAATAGAAAGTTAATTTCAAGATAGAGGTGAGAGTGGGTGACAGCATTTACTAACTGTCCCTCCTGCTAGCACGCCTCCAACCAATAAGCTTGCCCAAGCCCTACTCCAGTTACTCCTTTATCTGAATGGCAGCATTCTGCCTTTGTGTGGGTAGAGGTGGAGGGCACCTGCCTCCTTCAAGGTCAAGGGGCCTAGCAGGGGTTTTGTTTGTTTGTTTGTTTTGTCTTTCTCTTTTACTTCTAGATGACGTGCAGTTCAGCTTGGTCCCCAGTACCACCAGATTCCTAGAATTCCCAACAGTGGATAAAACATAAAATCAGGCAGCAATCCTTTTTCTAACATGTCTTAGGAGAACTCAAAGATCATATAGCAGTGATTCTCAACCCATGGGTTGTGACTCATTGGGGGTCTAATGATCATGTCACAGATGTTGGAAAACACAAATAATTACATTACGATTCATAACAGTAGCAAAATTCCAGTTATGAAGCAGCAATGAAAATAATTCTGCGGTGGTGGTGGGGGGGGTCACGTAACATGAGGAACTGTATGTGTTAAAGGGTCATGGCATTAGCAAGGTGGAGAACCACTGACCTATGCACTTGTGTTCCAAGCTGATCAGCCAGTGCATCCAAGAAGGCTTCAACCTATTCCCTGCCTCCTGTCAGGGAATTCTGCTTGTGTTGGAAGAGAGTCTGAAGGGTTCTTCCTCCTACATAAGATGACGTACGATGAGTGCACTGCTCAGCAATCCACTGCCATCTGGGCATTGACACTGAGCATCCTGGACTATCCTTAAATCTTCCCCCCAAAATGTATCGAGCTAGTACAATAATATCAAAAGACAAGTCGGGCCAGTTTCAGGCTGACTGGCTACATTCAACGGCAGTACCTTTGGTAAGAAAGTTTTAGCGAGAGATGGGTCTTAGAATGGGAGACCTGTACAGACGAAGACACAAAGCCTTATTGAGAGTACAACGGCACAGACACTGACAAAGGTCACACAGCCATTCAGAGGCCACACTCAACCTCCAGCCAGGTGTCCTGCTCCTCGGGGAAAGGTAATAAAGCCACAGGCAGGCTCTCCTGTTGAATCTGGGGATGTTTAGATGGTTCAGCTTCTGGGATACCTCAGCCTATAGTGCTCTCCTGTCAGCCTCCAGCCACGGGACGTGAAAATGGATTTGTTCAAGTGGTAACCCTGAGATCCCAAGCCTTAACACCTTTTAAAATGAGCCGGCGACACAGTGCCAGGTAAGACGCAAACTCTGTGAATGAATTAATTAGACTTTTCGAAAAGAGCAAGTAGACACGCTGTGGTGTTCTATGACAGTTTTCTACGTGGTAATGGGGAAAAAAAAATCACTTGATTTCAAATTCTTTTCCCCGAGGTGTATAAGAAATGAGGAAGACAGACAGATACACACACGCATGCACACACACACATACACCGTGTAAAATGAATTGTCACCCTTGTTTGAGAATTCGTGTACTGAGTTCCTCAAACTTGCTTTGGGAAGTTAAAAGGAAGAATAGCACTTATTGGGGATAGCTCTAGCCGTACCGTAGCTGGGAAAGGTGACATGGTATTGGACTGGGCTGTGCTTGCAAAGGCCTGTGATCGGAAGCTTGACTTGCACTTGCTGAAGGACTGGACTTGGCCCGAGGACTGCCTTCCGGGTAGCCTACCACCTCTCTTTCCATAACAAGTTAGGCTTTGAAAATGAGTGATGGCTGATTTTGGCTGTCAATTTGATTGAACTTAGTCACTTAGATTTGTTAGGCACACTTCTGGGTATGTCTGCCAGAACACTCTCTGAGATGACCGGCACATAGGACAGCAGCTAAAGCAGAGAGCCTGAATGTAGGTGGCAGCATTGGAAATCTGGGGGAAACCAGTGGAGAAAACCCATTAGCTCAGGCTCGCTCTGTGTCCTTCTGCTTCCCGGCTACCATGAGGCAAGGTGCTTTGCTGCACTACAGGTTCCCATCAATGGATCCAATTGATCAAGGATTAAAACTTCTGAAACCATGACCCAAGATGAACCTTTTTTTATTTCTTTGGGTGTTTTGTCCCAGTAGCCAAGAGGGAGGCTAAGAAAGTCAGACCCAAATCCAAACACAGAATTCATAGCATGTTTCATATATATACCTTATGTGTATAACCTGAAGGCAATTTCATTTTGTATTTTTAGTACATTGAGCCCTGTTGCTTGAGGTCAGGAAAGGAAGTCCCCATGTGTGGCACCATACAAGCTCAAAACATGTTTCATATTTTGGAGTATTTCAAGTTTGAGAATTTCAGATTAAGGACGCTGAATCTTAAATCAAGCCTGACAAATCCACAATGCAGAGTAAGACAGTCTACCTTTCAGGGGATGGCAGACTGTGTCATGGTGATCAGGGCAGTAGCCTCGGGTGTATAAGGAATGAGGAAGACAGGATCATAAAGGCATGAGGGTGTGTCCACATGGTACTAGGCCACAAGGCACTGGGAAACACAGTCAGAGAGAAAAGCACTGGGTGTCACCTCATCTGGTCTCTCTCTTTCTCAATATGCGTGCCTCTTCACTTGGGATCCCAAATGTAAGTCAATGTGGGTCCAGAAGTCAGAGTCACAATTTGAGTCTTGACTTCATTGTGTGACCTTGGAGAAGTTATTTACTTCTCTTCTGTGCTTCCCTGACTTCAGGGAGGTGATGATCATAGCCACCTCCTAGGTTTCTCCCAAGGACTCAATGTGTCTTGCCACCAAGAGCCCTCATAATGGACCTAGCGTGAGGAGAGTTCCTCTGTAGGCATAGGTGGTATTCCCCTTACAATAGGGCTGTGTCACCAATAGAAGCTGTCCTAATCTGGAAAGTCCTTAATACACGTAACCGATGGGGCAACAAAGCTAACACGGTGCACTCTCGACTATCTGGTCTATCTGTGAGCCAGGTGTCACCAGAAAATGTCACATACCAATACCTCAAAAGAAGCTTAAAGATGCCACGTTCAGTTTCTCCTGAAGGCAAACGCTTTTGCACTGTTGAGAAGTTGACAGTTTCTAAAGGTAGCCATCGAAAGTCAGGGGCCTTGTGCATCTGCTTTGGACTGGCTGAAGGATTTGTAGAACCTGAAAGATGAGAGGAGGCTGGTGCAAACCCTCGTAGGGATGTACTGCATAGGGAGATTTCACGGGTACCTCATAGGGTCCTGTGAGTGCACTGTGGTCACATGGACACACACACATAGACACACACACACAGACAAGAAGCCCATACATCAGCCCACCCCTCTTTTGTACAAGGGGAGGAGAAGGAAGAAGCAGCAGCTCATCAATTGAGCACACCAAAGACACTGGGAAGGAAAAAACAAAACAATACAAAACCTTCTGGAAGTGATTGCATTTATCTGAAAGTAATTAGGTAAATTTTTACTGTGGGCACAAGAGAGAGCTTAAGAGCTAAATTCAGTTCAATTGCTGAGGAGAAAAAAATGCTCCGTTCTGCACAACTGAGTCTGACTGCACGTCAGACCCGTGAGCAGAAGCAAGGAAAACGTTCTGTCTCCCTGAGCCTGAATCCTGTGGTCCCCTTCCTCTGACACTGTGCCTCACCTCTGCTGCACCCGCAACTGTGTCACGGCAGTGAGCAGCGCTCCTCCTTCTGAATCATAGGACGGACTTCCATAGTCTAGATCAGCAACCTCCCCTACATGGCATTCAGGAATGGTGACCTTGGGGACATCATCAAACCTCATGAATAAAGAGCGTCTGGTACCAAACTTCATGACAATGAGAGCTGGAAGTCAGCTTGCCTTTCCTAGGGATGAGAGCTGCTACCTTGTAGGGGGTTTGCGATGGAAAAATGAGGTACCAGAGACTGATGGCCAGAAGTCCATGGCAGCAATCTTTCTTGACCACTCTTTTGCCTTATTCTTTGAGACAGGCGCTCTCAATCAAGCCCAGAGCTCACAGACACAGCTGGTGTAGCTAGCCACTTGCCTTCTGGGATAGACAGGCTTACACCTCTCAGGGCTTGGATTATGGCTTAGTTGCCATGTCCGCCCAACACTGATGTTGTTCTAGGAATCTGAACTCTAGTTTCCCCACTTGGGTGGCAAACACTTTGACTGCTAAGCTAACTCCCACCCCCGTACTTTCATTTTAAATAATTCAATAAAAGGCTGGCATGGTGGTGAATACTTATAATCCCAGCATTCAGGGGGAGACTGAGACAGGAAGATCCAAGTTCAAGGTTAGCTTGGATTATATGTTGAGACCTTGTTTCAAAGTAATGGCAATAATAATAATAATAATAATTATTATTATTAATAAAATGGGCATTCAGGAAAACATCATCCCTTTATAATAGTTATTCCTTTGATTCTAAGATTTCTGATTCTGTAAGACACCTACCCATATGGAGATGTATAGAAACACCTTTTAGCAAATGAATGTATACTTATTCAACTTGGCAAGCAAGGCTCAGGTGGGATATACTAGAAGGTTTTTTTTCCCCAGAAAAACTGCTAAGCTTTGGAAGAAGGTCCTGGAAAGATAACAGAAATCCCATTGTCAAGGGCATGCCAAAATTACCTCAAATATTGGAAACTGTCCCTAACCATCAATTCTTTCTTAAAATCGCAAGCAATTCCATTGTTCTGGCGAAGTCGGGCCCCTGCACTGTGTTGAATTCCTTGCTTCTCAAAGGGTGGTCTTGGACACTCAGAGCCACCATCTCTCTGCATATGCCTGCTGGAGATGCAGCATCTCTGGCCTGGCCGACTTCTGGGAAATCAGAATCCACAGTGGAACCCGGTCTCTAACGCAGTGTCTATTTCTGAGACGTCAAGAGGAAAAGGGTCCTGGCTGGCAATCACGAGCTCCTCGATCTCCGGCTGCAAAACCTTTGGCAATCTCTAGACCTCAGTTTCCCCTCTGGCAAAACAGGATGTTAGGCTAGACAGTCCCAGCATCATTCTGAGTAGACACATGTGGCTTCCGTCCAATGCAACTTCAGCTTCCTATGAGCCTCGGTCCCTCCCCCGCCCCATCCCCGGCTGGGATCCCCAGGGTGTCCTGCTGAGGAGTCCAACCCAGGAGCGACTGAATCTGGCAAGGGCTAAAAATTAATTCCCTTCAAATCAATAATTTGCAATTAAGCATGGAAGACTCTAAAGCCAAGGGGGGCAGGCTTCTGGAAAGAGGACAGCTGAGCAATCCCTGCCTGTGGAAAGGGGGCGGGGCGAGCCCTAGCTCCAAGCAAACAAATGAACATTCAGTTCCATTGTTCAGGAGAAAGCAGGCATGGGGACTAAGTGGTACTTGAGGAGTGAGAAAAAAAGATCAAGAGCTCATATCAGCAGGAGTCACTGCCAGCAGCTAAATTGGTTTCCACTGGGCTCTTTACTGTGTCCTTGCTGTGGCCCAGCGTCCCACCCCAGTACTCCAGGGTGCACTGATCCTCTAGATCAGTGTTTTACAGCCTACTGGCTGCAGACAGCACCCAGCTCATGAAAGAATTGGAAACCTGCCTGGGTTCCCTCCCCATCCTCAGCAGCAAGTGTCAGACCAGCCTGGGGGAACGCCAGGCGGGCAGTGCCAACGTGGAGTGCGGAGGAGAGACGCAGGCAGCCCCACCGAGCCAGGATTGCACGACGGTTGACGATACACACAGTGATAGCTTCAATCCAGGGCTCAGAGCCATCCTGTAGGTCTCTAGAGAGAGCAGAGAAACGCTGAAATTCTTGAAACAAAATTGAAGTGTGCTTAATTTTAGAAGTGGATGAATGCTGTGCAGGCCTGGGGTGGGGGTGGGGGTGAGGGTCGGGTGGTGATGGGGTGGGGGTGGGGATGGGGTGCGGATAGAGAGAAAAACAGTGAAGAAAACAAGACCTGCAGCAGGAAAGTCATGGGGGTTGGAAAACAAAACACAGATCTTTTGCATTTCCCCAAACCACAGTAAAAAGAAGACGGGAGGCCATATTTTTTTTCTTCTGTAAAAGTTAACAAATGAGTCTCTTTTCCATCCTCCTCTTGGAGAGGCAGCTTCGCTTCTGCCTCTCTCCCAACTTCTCTGCTTACCCCTTCTCTGTCTCTTTCTCCTCCTCCTCCTCCTCCTCCTCCTCCTCCTCCTCCTCCTCCTCCTTCTTCTCTCTCTCTCTCTTTCTCTCTCTCTCTCTCTGTCCCCCCTTCACCCTTCCTCCTCCATAACCCCCTGAATAAACATTCAACCTCAAAAAAAAAAGTTAACAAATGATTCATGTGTGAGCTGTTATAAGTCAGTATGACTCCAGGACAGGCATGATAAGAGAAAGACATAGTATTTATTAAGACCTACTGGAGGGGGCTGGGAGATGGCTCAGTTGGTAAAGTACTCGCCTTGCGAGCATCAGGACTTGAGTTTCATCCCCAGACCCAAGTAAAAACCTGGGCACAGTGGCCTATGCTGGTCATCCCTGCACCGGAAGGGCAGAGACAGGCAGGCCAGCATTAAGGGGTGAGGGTCGGGTGGTGATGGGGTGGGGGTGGGGATGGGGTGAGGGACTGAACCCTGGCTCCTATACTCACAAATGCATGCATGCACCTACACACACAGACACACACACACACACACACACTCGTCGCCACTGTCACCAGGGTCTAAGATTTGACAGGCGCATTTCCTCTAGGCGTCCTTGCACTCGAAGACTAATTCGAGCATTACCCTTCTTCTCAAGGCAGGAATGGTTTCTAGGTTATTGCTTGCTCAACTCCAAAAGACAAATCAAGGCCTGCTCTTTCTATAAAATATTCGTTTAACCATGGAGATAAACAAACAAACAACCCACCCAGTGAAACTGAGCCTGTTATTTAAAATCTAGTTAGGAAAACAAAATTCACAAAGGGAAAAAAAAAGGCTTAATACAGCAAGTGTTAAGCATCATATGGGTGGAACAGCCAGGGCACGAAAGGAAGCTAGAGTTAGATGAAGTCACAGGAGCCAGGAACATGGACAGGAGCTCTGAAAGAAAGTATGGTTTGAAAGGCATGAAGAGTGGGAAGGATATTCCAACAGCAGAGGGCGGCTAAGCAGAAGAACAAAAACAGGGCGGGTAGAGTGGACCTGTTGGCTGTGTAAAGACCACATAGACCCACTTGTATAAAATGATATTACGATAATCCTAAACGAAAAAAAAAAATGGTTGACTCTGCAGACCTGTGATGCAAAACCCTTTCCATTCTGAAAGGTATTCTAACTCTAGACTATTCTTGGAATGGAAATAGAAACACCCCGTCATTCAAAAGTTACTTGCTCCTCTTTTGCTGTGGATGGAACATCGAAAGACAGCTACACCAGCTTGGCATGTTGCTGAGATATCTGTCTTCTCCAGAAGGCATGTGCCAGGCCCTCCTCTGTTACTGTGGGATAGGCTAGGCTGAGTCTTTGGCCAATGATGTTCTACTAGATCATGGCTGCTCAACTGCTCCCCAAAGGATTGGCTGAGAAAGCTCCTAAGAGTTTTCTTCTAGTTAAGTGGAGTTGTTTCTCCTGCTCACGGAACCCTGAGGAACCATAACTCTCCTTCACATCTGCCCAAATCCAAAACCAATGCCATAATAGGGAAGAAGTAGGAGACAGGGGCAGAAGCCACAGTACTCTGTGCTAAAGTCTCCCATCTCTTTTCTGAGTTGGGTGGAGAAGAAGGTAGGTAAGACCTCTCTAGTCTGCTTCCTCTTCCCTCTAGAAAAGGAGAGACATTCCATCTTCAAGGAGAAAGTCTGCTGTGAGTTGCTTATACTCCAGAACATCCTATTCTAGATGAAGGGTTGACTAGAACGGAAGGTCATGGCTCACATGAATGTTGTCTTATCATCCCTACTGCCATGCTAGGAGGTGTTCCAGGTCCAAAGTCGGTCTTCTTTCCTTCTCCTCTCACTTGTCTCCTCTGGGAAATTCTAGTTTTCTACTTCCTCTCCCTACCGGCCACAGACACGCTTTCCCTGGAGTCAGTGGTACCAAAGGGGCAGCATTGGTCAGCTCCACGCTCACCTCCAAAGCACTTTCTTTCCTGGCTTGTTTCTGCTAAGATTCCTTTTGCCCCATTGCAGATACGAAATCCCGGACTTGTATTTGAATGTTGAAATGAAAGCAGAGGAGTTCACGTGATTGGTTTATTTTTGAGACTGTGTGGCCCTGACTGAAATAGGCAAAAGAATCCGGAAAAGAGATATAAGCTGGTCAATGGAGTCCAACATCAGGGCTTGCTGGAGAACTGACTGATGGTATAGGACAAGGCAGAATCCCAGCCTTTCCGCACACACCAACCAAACATAATGCTGACGGCTTCCTAATAGTCCCTTAATGAGATCCAGCCTCCACGGTGCCCAATACTCACCTGAAATAATCAACTCCTAGGACATCAAGGAATATGAGGGTTCTATGCAAATCCTGTTCCCACTACTCCCTACCCCACTTCTGTGATGGAAATCACAGAAACACAGACACATAGACACAGACACAAACACACAGGGAGAGAGAGAGACATATACATGCACAAGCACACGCACACATACAGACACACACACACACACACACACACACACACACACCAGCTTCACACAAATTAGATTGAGACATTTCTGGAAAAACAATCCCTGGTTCTGTTTCCATGGAAGCAATCTCATGTCCCCAGTGACAACAAATGGCAGACAGCCGGCGGTAAGGGAGCTCCTGGGGCCGCTCTGGGCCTTCTCCTCTTTGCTAAGCCAGCACAGTGGGCTATAGGAGAGTGGGAGGCAGGGCTGAACCTCACCAACAACCCAAAGCTCCAGGGAGACAGTGAACCCCAGCTGTGCCCCCTCTTTTGGGGCAAATGTACATCTGGGCATTCTGGGCACCGCTCCAGCCAATCAGCCAGGCTGATCCCCCTTCAGCCTACCACAAAAGGCTGCTCGCTCAGAGCAGATGGCTCTGCTGAGTCTGAGCCTAAACCAAGATGGAGGCCACCCATGGGGCCTGAGCTGCAAAAACATTCCCTGCTCCAAGCAAATACCCCCTGGCTTAGAGGATGCACCTATCTTCCCTCAGCTTTCAGAGTACCCCCAAAGTGATCCCTGCTCTACTGGTGGTACACGGGAGGGGATGAGGTGACTCATAAAGGAACATTCTTTAAGAAGTTTTGGCTACATGATGACTATGCCTATATCAAAAAACCACGAAGTATGATTTCATGGGTAATTACAGCTTAGTTTAAAACTTAAAGTGATGTTAATGAAACTTCTTAATTTCTTAAAATTAAATGATAGAGTAGATATTAATAGATATGGACCAAAAAATGGAAATATGCTCAAATAAGGGCCAATGAGATGGCTTGGCCAAAGGAGCTTGCCACCAAGTCTGATTACCTGAGTTCAATCCCCAAGACCCACACGGTGAAGGAAAGTTGGAAGTTGTCCTATGAACTCCCCAAGTGCTCTGTGGTAAGTACAGACAGACAGACAGACAGACAGACACACACACACACACACACACACACACACACACACACTGTAATAAAATTCAAATATTTTTAGTAGGATAAAAACTGTGAAGAAATAAAATTTGATAAATCTGTTAAAATTTTGTAGCCCTTCAGGATGGTAAGTTCCTTTTGCCTGTCTCATACAGTCCCCACTATGGTTCCCAGGACTTTGCCCTTGGCAACTGTGTGGGCTTAGATGTACAGCTGAAGGAGTTCCAGTTCTAACCAGGGTCACCTCACCTAAATCAGTGGCTTGGCTACTTTTCTATTATTGTGATAAAGCAGCATGACAAGGCATCTTACAAAAGACAGGGCTGATTCAGCTTGCGGCTCTAGAGGGATAAGAGTCCATAGAGTCCGAGTAGAGAGTTCACATCTCAAACCATAAACAGAAAGCAGAGGTTATGCCCTGGAAACAAAACATGGCTTTTGATATCTCGAAATCTGCTCCCAGTGACTTATTTTCTCCAGTGAGACCATACCTCCTAAACCTAGGCAAATCGTGTCATCAACTAGAGGCCAAGTATTCCGATGCCCAACAATGTGGGACACACCTCATTCAAGCCACCACATTCCACTCCCTAACCCCCATAGGCTCATAGCTAGATCAGAATGTAAAATGCATTTAGTCCAACTTCAAAAGTCCCCATAGTCTTTCACAGTATCAACATTATTTTAAAGTCAAAAATTTCCTCTGAGACTCAAGGCAATCTCTTAACTGTAACCCCTTGTAAAATCAAAATGCAAATTACATACTTCCAATGTACAGTGGCACCGAATATACATTAATATTCCAAAAGGGAGGTATGGGACATAGGAAATACTGAACCAAGGCCAGGCCGAAACCCATGGGGAAAACCCCAAGTCCTGTAAACTGCGAGTCAAAGGGCTCAGATGCCTTCCACCCCTTTCATTTGCTACTTGCCTTTCTCTTGAGCAGGCTTCACGTCCTGTGTGCAGCTTTCCTGGGAAGATATCTCATGGCTCTGGTACAGCCAACGTCTTGGGATTGATCTCTGAGATACCTCAGGTTTCCGTGCCACAGCATCTCTCGGGATCTTCATGCAGGGACTGCCCTGCCACACGTCTGGCCTCAGTGGCTCTCTGAAACCATGCAAGAAGATGCTACAACCCCTTTTACTCCTGTATTCTTCATGGCTCTAACGTGGATGACACTGCCTAGCTCAGCTCCCAGGGTGGGAGAGAGCCTGGCCCTCTTGAGTCCCTTTTACAACAGCCTTTGTATATCCTTTCCAGGAGAAAATGCCTTAGGCCTTTTCCTTTCACACGCTGGATGTTTAGTGGCTGGGGGTCTTCTCTTTATTCCAGTGCAGATGTGGCCTCTCCTTAATAATTGCGGCCTTCCTTCCAGCACAGGCCTTGGCAGCACCATTAATCTTACCAGTGCCCTTTACTCTCCAGACCGTACATTCTATAGTTCTTTCTGCTCTGCTTGTTGTTGGTCATTGCTCTTTCTCATTGTAATCCATAAAGGGATGACTGATGACCACAGGGCAGAGTCCACATCAAGCTGTCTGCAAAGCTCCTCTACCAAAGGAATGGTCTGTTACTCTTAAATTGAGTCTCAGGCAAATTCTTAGGACAATGGCAGAATGCAGCCACATGCTTTGCCAAAAATAACACAAGAACAATCTCTGGCCCAGCTCCTGATAGCGTTCCCTCTGAAACCTCTTAAGCTGGGCCTCCAGGGTCCACATGGCTGTCAGTACTACTGTCTTCTGAGCTCCTAGTAAGATGGTGTGTTAAGCCCTTCTAACAGCAACAGCTACTTTCTCGTCTAACATCCCAAAGGCTCCCATACTCCTCCAAAAACATCATATGGCCAGGTTCCTTATAGCAATATCCCACTTCCGGGTACCAAGTTCTGTCTCAGTTACTTTTCTATTACTATACTAAAACAACATGGGCCAAAGCAACGTACAGAGAAAGGGTTTGTTTGGCTTAAGGTCCCAGAGAGGTAGTTGTTCACAGATGTGGAGTAGAAGGAGCAAGCGTGGAGGCTGGAGCAGCAGCTGAGAGTTCACATCTCAAACCACAACCAGGAAGCAGAGAGAGCACACTGAAAACATCAGCTTGGCTTTTGAAATATCAACACCACCGGCACCGTGACACACCTCCTTCAGCAAGGCCACACCTCCCAAGCCTACCCAAACAGTGTCACCAACTCGTGACCAATTATCCAGAGCCTCAAGAAGATGGGGGACACCCCACTCAAACCACCACGGTCAGTGATCCTGGCAAGACAGACTGCAGAAAACAGAAGGCCTCTGTTGGGCGCTCCCCTGCAGCCAGCTCTATGCATTGGTGGCCAGTTCCTCTCACCTCACACATCACTTCCCAAAGGAGGTCATCTCCTAGCCATGCCCACACTTCCCGAGGCCTCAGCACACCCAAACACTGTGACAGCAAAAGCGGGAAAGAGAGAGATGTTTGTATCCCTCTTTCTACCTCTACCTGTGCAGTGTAGTAGTTCAGGACAGTAGAATGGGGTGCCACCCACTGAGGGGAGGGACTTAATCACAGACTTCTTTTCTTTCACAGCTGAATTTCTGAACCCAGAGTAACATTAACAGCATGCCAGGGTTCTAGTGATGCCTTCCTTGTGATCTTGATACTGTCAATCTCTCTGCGTGTCCTTACACAGCACAGACTGCGAGCTCTCTGGGGCCTCCTCCTCCCCCTCCTTTTTTTTCTTTCTCCTCTTTTTCCTTCTCCTTCTCTGTTTTTCCCCCCTTTGAGATAGGGTTTCTCTGTGTAGTCCTGACTCTCCTAGAACTCACTTTGTAGACCAGGCTGGCCTAAAACTCATAGATCTTCCTGCCTCTGCCTCCCGAGTGCTGGAATTAAAGGTGTGTGCAACAAACCACCCAGCCAGTGCCTCATCTTACAAGAGCATAAATACCCTCATGCGGTCCCCACCTCCCAACCTCAGATAAGCCAACCTTTTCGGAAGGCTTCAACTCCAGCCACTATCAGAGTCCAGGGGGCTGGGCTGGGAGGGGCTAGAGCTTCAGTGTCTGTGCTTCAAAAGAACACAGCTCAGGCCACAGCAAGTGCCTTCCCTCAACATGTGCAGGAGAGGAAAGTAAAGAACTGGGCCATCAAGGCCTCCTTATATAGATAATAGTAAAACCAACACCACCGGTAACGTGACTCCTTGACTATGGAGATTCATTACAGATCCACAGAGTCAGGACTGCACCCAGGCTGAAATTCGGAGGCTACATGACCAGGACCTCGGGTAGCAACAGCTCTCAAAACCTAAGTGGATGAGAGTCCGAATCCTGTTCTATTAAATCGCCTTGGCTGCCTCCCTTCTGTGTTCTTCCTCAAGCTCTGCTGTGTCCTCTGCTGCCTGCTCAGACCCCTCCCTACTTCCTTTGTGCGTGGATTCAGAGGGATCCCCAGAGACTCCATCAACGTGAACCCCTGTAAAAGGCCACTTCCTCCTAACACACCCTGAACATCTGTGAAAACAATTTCTCCTCAAGCCCACAAATGAACCTCGTAATAAAAACTCACCGTCCAATATAGACTTAACAAATGTCTTGATGGCATTTTAACTACTGGAGGGACCTGGTGATGTTTCTCCCCTCATTTTTCTGGGAAGGTGCCTGCCTCCATTGGAGAGGCTGTCTATGGGACAGTGGAACGTTATTTTTCCAGGTCGGACGATTTCTTTGGTCCTCAGCTCTCTATATTAGCCTAGGTCGCTGCAGTAGATACTCTGAGGTTGAGCAGGTAAGTTTCGTTCTCACCTATCAGCAATCTATTCCAGGTTCAGGGGACTTTCGAAGCAGCTAGTCTTGTGGTGTTGACAAAATCTTCCAGCAGCTTCCATCTGGTGACTTCTAAGATTGCCCAAGTGATAGAACGGATCATGGAGAATCGTACAGCAGCTCACACCACACTGTCCAAAGCGAGTCATGGGTCCTCTGTGTTCTAGTGACAGGAGAACTGAAGGCCTAGGAGAAGCACAAACCCTCCAGGCTTTCTTTCTGTGCACTTAGTTAGGGTGACAGAGCATTCTCAGCAAAGAGGTTTAGGAGAAAGGACTCTGGGTTAGGGGGTGCGGTGTGAGAGTTTGAGGGTCTGGGACACTACAGGAGCCGCTCCACCTCTCTGAGTGACTGTGTCGGGAGAACACGGTTTGCACAGTCCTCACAGTGCTCGCGGAGGATAATCTAAATCAGTGAATGCACTGCTCCATTTTTTAAAAGCTATTCTTTTGAGTCTTATCTCCCCTGTGTAGGCAAAGCATAAAACAGAAACAGAACCTAAGAACCGAGCCAGCGTAGGCACCCTGAGTCCCTGAGTTCCTAATTCAATTCTCCATCCTCCATAAAGGCCCTTGATAAACCTGAGACCCAGACGGGCCAACTTTAGGGGTGACATTATTCTGTGCACTCTCATATAGGGCACTGGGCATAGAGCCCTAGTCACTGTAGTGTTTTTTCTTACAAGTGAAAGTGATTTCTATTTCACAGTATGTGTTTGCTTTGCCTTTGGAGATAGCATCTTGTTGTGCAGACCAAGTTGGCCTATAACTTGCAGTGACCCTCCTGCCTCTGCCTCCCAAGGGCTGGGATTGCAGGGATAAGCCACAACGCCTGGCTGAAAATAGTGCCTGGAGACTCTTCTCCTCTTCGCTTCTCCATTCTTCCAAGCTCTTAGCACACTCAAGCCTCCTTAGCCTTTAAAGGACCCTCTCCCACTGCCCACACACTTAATGTTCACCATCATTCTTTCTGCAAACAAGACCACACACACGCCCAGCCCCCATTCTGATCTTTCTTCCACTGTTCACCACACTTTCAATTTAGCCTGTGCACCTACCGTTATTGGAAAGGTCACATGACTTATTCATGACATTTCCACCCGTCGCACTTTTCTGAGACGCTTGGGAAGTATCACCCTACCTCGCAGGGCTGACTCCATGTGTATTGTGGCTGCTCAGGTCCCGTCAGTTGTCTGTATACAACACTTCTGCTCAATTGGCTGTGCTATGGATATTTTCCTCACACCCACCCTGGATCCAGTCCTTCCCCTCTCCCTAGGCAACTGGTCTACCTGTTACTGGCTCGAGGTGTAACCTTACCCATCCCCCATCATCTTGCCTCCACCCTCTGCTCCTGCTCCAGCCTGAGGCCCCAGTTCTCTCCAGTGTGTGTTATTCCCTTAGCAGTTTGGCAGCTCTTTCTTCATTCAGCTCAAATATCTTCTTCTGAGGCTTGTATGAAGAAAATTCATTTATTAATTTAACCAAAGTAGGGCTGTTAGGCACCTGGTTATATATTAAATATCGGTCCTTTCCCTGCTTAACACATTGTCTAGCTCACTTCCATGGACTCAATTGGCCATCCTTGAAATCTAAAACCTTTCAGAGTTTCTGCATGGTTTCGAACTCTGGACCATATGCCCCTGTCAGACTCTTCTACCACTTCTTCATCCCCTATTGGAGTGGATGGTTTGCTGTCCCCAGGTGTGCCACACACCTGGATTCAGGTGCTCTCTCCTCTGCCAGGAATCTGTTTCTTTTCATTGCCTGGAAAACAAACCAACAAGCAAATTCTCTTTTCTCTTCCTCCACATATCAAGTAAGCATGAAACCCTTTTGAGAAGAATTTCCCAAGCCAACACTCCTAGCCCAGACTCTCTAATCAGACTTCTCCACACTGAATCCACCTTTGTCTCTTCTGGTGCTGGTCAGTTAGTGTCATGACAGAGGTAACGTGGCCAGATCAATCAGATCAGCATTAGCAAGGCAGGTCACCTAGAACCATATCCCAGAACTAGCAAGGGGCTTCTACGGGGAGGTGAGCACCCTGGAACCTAATTCTTTCCAGATTCCCTTCCCTACTAACCCATGTCTGGTTTGCATTCCACTCTGCCCCAGCATTCCAGAAGAAATGACGTCATTTACGAAAGAATGACAGGTACCCATTAAGAGGAAAGGAAATGGTGTTCAACCATAATGTCGAACACCGTCACAAAATTTCATCTTTTACAAGATAGGGTTCTCACTACATAGCCCTGTCTGGCCTGGAACCCACTGTGTAGTTTTAGTTGATAGGCTAGTCTTGAACTCACAGAGCTCTGCCTGCTTCTGCCTTTACTTCTGAAAAGGTTGACGTCATATTGCATGATTAAAAGCATCCACAATAAAGTGATTTGAGATGAAAAACAAAACAACACCCAAGACAGAATCATCCTGAAGCAGCTCATAGGGCAGTAAGACTATACTTAGTGCAGAAACCGTGAACATGAGTCCTGCACGTTTGAAAATGCCACAAGAAAACGCTCTACTACTTTGTATGCGAACAGAAACCATTAGCGCGAGAGTCTGGAGAGATGGCTCAGCGGTTAATAGCATTGCCAGCACTACCAAAGGACCTGGATATGAGTCCCAGCACCCACATAGCAGCTGACGACCCTCCATCCAGTTCCAGAGGATCTGGCGCCCTCTTTCGGATTTTTCAAGCCCTAGACACACTTGTGGTACGTGAATATATGTGTATGTATGTGTATATACATGAAGACAAAACACCCATAAGCATCAAATAAAATAATTTGTAAAATCTCCCGAAACATAACTTTTAAAAGACAGTCATTGAAAAAAAAAAAAACATTTAAAAAGAAGACAGCATGCTGCAATGAACTGACCCCTTTACCCAAATGCATCTCCATCATCTCTGGAGTCTATGGTCCCATCTTTATTTCGTAGAGTTTTCTGACAAACATAGGGCCGTGCTAAACAAACGACGTTGCAAAGCAGAGTTCACACTCGCATCCGCGGGGCTGTGACTACTGGTATGGAAAGTCAGCCTGAAACAGGCAGTGCCTACCGAGAGACTGAGCATCTTCTCGAGTAAGCAAGAGCTGGGCTTCTCCGTCCCTTCCCTCTCTGGGCTGCACCCCCCACACCATCTTTCCTTAATAATTCAGAGGTTTCTTTGCGCTGCTGTCTCTGAGCTCAGGCCTAAAACTACCTTGTTTTTTACTACCATCTTTCCAAAGTCTACTTTTATCCCCATTTCAAAAGAGTGTTACTTGGGTAATTTTTAGTTGGTAGTTGATTCCACTATTATGTGACTTAGAGGTTATTCACATACCTTATTTCTAGTTGTCCTGTGAGGGGCGGGGGTTCATTTCGCCCGCATTCCATTCTCTGTTAGTTTGACTCCTTTCGCAAATGATAAAGGACACACAGGTGTCCTTTTTGACCAAGCCCCTGCTCTGTAGGAGTCGCCATTCTCACTGGTGGAACCACCCTGCAGAGGAGCAGAAGGTCAGCTGGTGTGAAGGCTTCTCATTGGATGAAATCCCTAGCGTTCCCCAAACAGCCCCAACCTAAAGATCCTGCCCACTCCTTTTGGTGCCGGAAAATTCCGAAATTAAAAAAGAAATGATCGAAGTCCTCTGAAGTATCCAGCATTGCGCTGACATTTCTCGAGAAGGGGGCGTGACCTGGGCAGAGAGCTGGGGGGGGGGTGATGACGCTAGGTGGTGGACTTAGCTCTAACTCTTCACCACGCCCTTTCCTCTACCACCCATGCTTCTCAAACCATTCTGAAAAAGAACCAATAAAACCTCCCTAAAGTGGTGCTGTCTGAAGCCAATAAACTTTTTTTGTTGTTTCAAAACTCCCAGTATTCTAAAGGTTAAGATTTTATCTCGGTCTATATCCACCTACAAAGGTATAGGTATTATGTATAAACACCGTCTCCATGTACAATTGCCACGTGTTTCTCTCCCCATTACAGAATCTCTATGGATTTTTTTCCTTGATATTCTGGAGAGATGAGCTACGAGGATGCAGTCGTAGCAGCTGTTGGGGAAATATTGCCTCCTCTTTGTTCTGAATGCTGTTTAAACATTGGCAGGGGGCCTCATTAAAGATGAATCGTTGAATTAGCAAGTAGCGTTGTAGCTTGAGGAGGCAGCATGTGCTCCTGTGGTGAAAACAGATTTGCACAAAGGAGGGAGGGTTAGGGGCTGTGGGGGTGGGAGGTGGACAGGGGATGAAAAGACAGACAGAGCAATGTCAAGTACTTTGCGATGCTCCCTAGCCTGCCCACTGTAGTACAGAAGCACAGGCCGTACAAAAAGTCCTCAGCAGAGCCCCCCCCCCGTTTGATGGGGGTGTGAAATTGAAAGGGGAGCCCTTTTATTAGAGGGCAAGTTGGGTTATTAATAATCCTTCTTCTTCCTCCCATTTGTGCTCAATGAGTGTCCTGTGGCCTTCGATGATGGAAGCCTTGGGTACCAACAGCCCTTGGGCTTTGGAATGCTGTCAGCATTATTTAGCCGCTAACTCGGCTCCTACTTCAGGCCTTCTGTCATGGAGACAGCAGACCAGGCGCAAACTTTGAATGTCTTTTTCTGTTCTCAAGTCCTTTCTCACACTCATTCATCTGATGTGGGTTTAAGAGATAAAGCAGACACATGACCAGGGGCCTCTGTGGAACTGAATGGTCCCATTGAGGAGGTGAGTGTCAGCATGTCTCCTGGGGCTGCATCTTGTCACTCAAGGAGGCTGTATTGAGGTTGTGGGGTTGCTTGTGACCCCATTCTTTCTCCTGAGTGCTGATGCTTTCAGACTGGGGAAAGAAAGAGAAGAGGGAGCCGAGATCAAAGGAGCCGTTGTTGATACGAAGTCTATGACACGCCAGACACTGTGCTAGGTGCAGTGACCCAAATCATGTTCATTATCCCCAGCAGCAAACCCGGAGGAGTTTTATTCCTATTTTACACGTAAAGAAACCAAGTCTCAGAGAAAATAGCGTGCTCCAAATGGCGTCGCTAATAAACAGCCCAGACGGAATTCCAACCGCATCTATCTGACTGCAGACCTGAGTCCTGGATCTGCTAATCTTAATGCACATTTGCATACACGGAAGGAAAAGGGATTTGCGTGCGAGCACCAACAGTCTAAAGTGGGTTCCTAAAAGGCTTTTTCTCCAATTAACTCTCCCCCAGGGATCTGAAGACATTCCTGGCGTGATTCCCCCACCAGGAAGTCATCTTCCCCTAATTCTTGCCATCCCAGCTCCTAAGGTCACCACCTTTTGGGGGCAGAAAGGACGGAAGAGTCAACAAGTCAACATCCTAACAACCAGGGCTTCAGAACCGCTGCCCCCTGAGTTGTTCTGCTGGTGAAGGTCATGCTTCCTGCCTGAGGGCTCAAAGCAGATCCTCCAGTTTGCTCCCTTACCGAGCAGCCTCCCTGCTCCGTCTTTCCCTCTAGAAACCTGTGCACTTTGTTTATACACAACAATTGATTTCCAAACAGCTCCGTGAGAGATTTACACCAACCATCGGAGTTGAGAATGGTGGACGGAGTCTCCCGCCCCCAGATACCAGGCACATTATCACAACCCCTTCTCTCAGCATGGCTTTGGGAACAGACACCTTGGGTACAGTCGGGGATCTCATTATGTCAATAAAAACTTGGCTAGGATGCAGCTCTCACTGTTGGTTTTCATCCAGCCTCTTGAGTCATCAGCATGGAGCTAGGGTTGCTGGACTGACAGATAGCAGAGACCCCTGGACCAAAAGACATTCTGATTTACTCCCAAGCACACACAGGATTGGCTTGTGCTCCAGAGTGTATGTGTGTGTGTGTGTGTGTGTCCCAAATCTTATTAATTATCCCCAATAGTAACCCCAGAAGGAGTTTAATTCCCATTTTACACACACACAAAAAACCAAAGTCTCAGAGAGAATGTGCCCCAAATGGCATTGCTGGTAAACAGCCCAGACGGAATTCAAACCGCATCTATCTGTCTACAGACCCGAGTCTTGGAACCGCTAACCTTCATGCACATTTGCATACACGGTAGAAAAACGAATTTGTGTGTGAGCGCCAACAGTCTAAAGTGGGATCCAAAAGGCTTTTTCCCCAATTAACTCTCCTCCAAGGATCTGAAGAATTCTCGGATCCTTTCAACACCATTTCTTATGTATTGTGGTGTCAGGTGTGTCCTCCGAGTGATACAAGGAAACCATGTACACTCGTGATCAAAGTCGCCAGGCTTCAGCCATCTCTGTCTTTATGAGCTGTGGGACTTTAGCCAGCCTCACAGGTCTCCGTCTCATCTTTGACACCTTCAAAACGGGAAGATCAATGGTTAATCTTGATCAGATCAAGACATGACTAGGGTGTTAGTGAAGCGTGTCTATGGGGGAGTTTCATGAGAAGGTGAACTGATAGGGTTCAGGGAAGGACCTGCCACGGATGCAGGTGACACCATCTAACAGGCTGAGGTACCGGACAACATAGAGGGGGAAAGGAGAAAGCCAGCATTTTCTCTTTCTCTTCATCTTGATCTGCTCAGTTGTGAGCAAGGACCATCTTGCCACCATGCCTTCCCTGCAATGACAGGCTGTCTACCCTGAAATACTAGCAAAGCAACATTTCCTACTTTAAATTGCTTCACACCAGGAATCGGGCCACAGCAAAAAAGACGGTAACTGATACACGAGGAGACCACACAGCTCAAGAGTGGGAACGGGTCTGGAATGACTGGTGTGCAAACACCAAGTCTCTTACTCTCCTCACTGAAGTAACAAGATGCCCGGGGAAGCCGATTAAGAGGGCGCCGGTTCTGGCTCACAGCGTGAGAGCCACAGTCTACAACAGAGAGAAGAGCATGGATGCTACTCCACAGTGGTGGAAGCTCAGACCGTCCATCTATTATCCCATGATGCCAATCGGCGAGCCGAAAATGTGGGCTAGCACCAGAGCAGGCGGGAACCTCTATGACCACCCCGCATACCTTGTCTGAATATTTGGTTCCTAGCTGGTGGTGCTGTTTCAGGAGGACCGCGGAACCTTTAGGAGGCGGGGCATGGTGGGCAGCTCTTGACAGAAATGTCAACACAGAGTGCAACAAGCAAGAGGCACTGTGTGTGTGCATGTGCACACATGTTCATGTATGTTCAGGTACAAGTGTGAACCAGTGCATGTGGAGGCCCAAGGACAACCCTGGATGTTGTTACTTCAATGTCATACATGTTTTTCTCCTTCATTTTTCTCCCCCTCTCCCCATAAGTTCTCTCATTGACCTGGAACTCTCTGAATAAAATAGCCTGACCAGCCAGAGAGGCCCTGAAAACCACCTAGCCCCACCCCCAACCCTGGAATGATGTGCCTGCGCAGATCCCCATGCTTGCTGGGAAAACCCTTCACTCACTGAGTTGTCTCCCCAAACCTCAAGACACATTTTTTTTCCTTTTTAAAATTGTTTTTATTGAGCTATAAATCTTTCTCTGTTCCCCTCCCTACCTCTCCCCCCCCCTTCTACCCTCTCCCATGATCCCCACACTCCCAATTTACTCAGGAGATCTTGTCTTTTTCTACTTCCCATGTATATTAGATCCATGTCTGTCTCTCTTAAGATCCTCATGGTTGTCTAGGTTCTCTGGGATTGTGATTTGTGGGCTGGTTTTTCTTTGTTTTATGTCTAAAAGCCACTTATAAGTGAGTACATATGATAATTATCTTTCTGGGTCTGGGTTATCTCACTCAATATGATGCTTTCTAGATCCATTCATTTGCCCGCAAATTTCAAGATGTTATTATTGTTTTCTACTGTGTAGTACTCCATTGTGTAAATGTGCCACATCTTCTCCCCCCCCCCCCCCTTCTTTTTGGTCAAGGGACATTTAGGTTGTTTCCAGGTTCTGGCTATTACAAATATTACTGCTATGAACATAGTTGAGCACATATCCTTTTGGTATCATTGAGCATCCTTTGGGTATATACCCAAAAGTGGTATTGCTAGATCCTGAGGCAGGTTATTTACTAATTTTCTAAGAAATTGCCATACTGATTTCCAAAGCGGCTGTACCAGCTGGCCCTCCCACCAGCAATGCAGAAGTGTTCCTTTTCCCCCACATCCTCTTCAGCATAAGCTGTCATCAGTGGTTTTGATCTTAACCATTTTTACAGGTGTAAGATGGAATCTCGGAGTTGTTTTGATTTGCATTTCTCTGATTACTAAGGATGTTGAACATTTCCTTAAGTGTCTTTCAGCCATTTTAGATTCTTCTGTTGAGAGTCCTCTGTTTAGATCTGTACTCCATTTTTTTATTGTATTATTTGTTCTTTTGATGACCAAGTTCTTGAGTTCTTTGTATATTTTGGAGATCAGACCTCTGTCTGATATGGGGTTAGTGAAGATCTTTTCCCATTCTGTAGGCTGTTGTTTTGTCTTGTTGACTGTGTCCTTTGCTTTACAGAAGCATCTCAGTTTCAAAAGGTCCCATTTATTAATTGTTTCTCTCAGTGTCAAGACACATTTTTAAGAATAAAATATGTACTTAGATTTGGCTGTGGTTACAGTGTAGAAAAAGGTGATCATTTCCTGCAGTGTATCTGGTTAGTGGAAAGATGACAAGCATCCAAATGGCCATCAATCGAGAGTTAGTAAACACTGAAGTTGTCCGCTGGTCTCTTCACCTGAAAGCCCTTCATCTTGCCATGCGCCCATTTCACTGATCAGTACTTTGAATTTGCTGTTTCAACTCACGCTTGCTCGTCTCTTACTTTGTATCAAATACAACCAATTCACGCCTTGTTCACGGGGAGAAAGGAGAAGAAAATGGCCAATAGCCTGGAAAGGAGGAACTATAGCGTCATCGCTTTTCTTTAAAGATTTAAGACCATGTAAATACCTAGCCCCAAATGCGTGGGTCTACTACACTAATCAGAGGACAGAGAAGGGTCAGCTGGAGCATCCTGGGGTCAGGACCTATTTCAGCCGCATGTGTGTGTTTGATGAAGGCTGTGGTCTCATAAACTAGCACTGCAGGGCATCTCTAAACAGACAGGCCCTCGGTTAAGATTCGCTTCCTATTGTATGTACCTCATCCCTGCCATTCCTGTACTTTCTCAGGTTGGGTCATAAAAAAAATGTACCAAAAAAAAAAGTACTAGAAACTATTGATTTCTGTTGTGCTAAAGCCCCTGACATCGCAGCGCGATGAAGATATTGCTGTGGACCCTGCGAGCCTCTACGTGCTTCTCTTCTCCTTATGATGGTCTCTGCGGACGGTATTAAGGATATTGTAGTTCCCACTCTCTGACTGTGGGATATCAGCAGGGTCTCTCCTGTGTAAAGAATAATTATCAGCACTGCTGTTACCTCTAGTAAGTGTGTAATTACATGCTCAGTTCTGTGGGCTCTAGGCTGTGCAATTTTAAATTATACAATAATGTCAAATTCTCTCCTGCTCTCTCGCGCTTTCTCTCTCTTTCCCCGTTCTCTTCCCCTTTCTCTCTCACTCTCTTTTTTAAATTGAAATGGGAGGTGGGTTTTGTTTGTTGATGTCTGTGTTTTTATTTTTAAACAGAAGGAAGGGAAGAGCCTTTCCAGCTAGACTTGGCAGTGTGGTGGGAAAGGGAGGTCACACGCAGCCTGTTCATGCCTGGGTTTCAATATAAAGAAGGCTTTCAAATCAAGGTATACTCGGCAGTTTGGAAAAGGGGAGAAACCAAGGCAGAAGGGGATCACAAAATAAAAACCGTGGATGGGGTGGGGGCCCTGAGAGTAAAGAAGGACGGGACATGAGGTGAGAGTTTTGATGGGGGCGTGGCCTGGGAGTGGTGGCGATACACTTCTCCAGATGAAAGAAAGAGTGTGGGCTGAGGTCGACCAATCATTCAGTCTTAACCGGAAGTTAAAGAAGCTAGGGTCTGCCTTAAAGCGAGCTATGGGGCCCATCGGTAACTGCTCTCAACCGAGGAAATTAGCCTAAGTGGGCTGAGCAACTAGAAAACAAAGAGCACTGTGCAGATGTGGAGCCCGGGAGCCGTCAACCCACTTGCCAGCCCTGCTAGTCCGGCCATCTGCAGTACTGCAACGTCCACGCCAGGGGTGGGTGTGTGCCCTTGCTCCGCCTAGTGTCTCCCTGACTTTGGCCCCACCCCATCCCTTCCCCCCTGCTGGGAGTGGGGTATTCGTGGGTTTCAAGGATCTTCCTCAAGCCCTAGAAGCATCCTGAGATGATTGGCCCCACCTCTAACTTACAGACCTTTATTTCACGTTCTACTCAGCCTTCCAGGTGTTGAGTCAAGAAACCTTTAAGCTACTGCCCTGCATCAGCATTCCCTGCCATATTCTGAATCCTCCATCCCTCCTGCACCCCAGAGGAAGCCATCCACAACTCCGTCCCTTACTTCACAGCAGCACCGCCCCATCACTGAAGCTTCATATGAGGGGGCCCCTGCGTGTTCCCGTCTCCTCCCTGCCCACATGGGTGTAGCTTCTCAAACCCTGACCATTCCAGAGTTTCATGGGTGACAACGGCTATTGAGTACATACAGGCCCTGCTCATTTCTCAAACCAGTGGAACAGGGTCAAAGGTCACAAAGCTGTTAGTGAGGTGAGCATCCAAACTGCCTAGGCTCCCACAAAGCCAGTACGTGCAGTAGTATCAGAAACCCATTGCCATTGTTCTTGACTTCTCAGCAGTCCTCATTGTCCGCTATGTTCAGAGAGTCTGGTTTTATCCCAGGCTTTTTCAGACCCAGGCCAATGGTGAGTTCCCGATAGAACATCCCCATTGTCTCAGTGTGTGGGTGCACCCCTCGCGGTCCTGAGTTCCTTGCTTGTGCTCCCTCTCCTTCTGCTCCTGATTTGGACCTTGAGATTACTAGACCTGGATGGAGGTGGGTGGTCCTTGGACTTCCCACAGGGCAGGGAACCCTGATCGCTCTTTGGGCTGACGAGGGAGGGGGACTTAATTGGGGGAGGGGGAGGGAAATGGGAGGCGGTGGCGGGGAAGAGACAGAAATCTTCAATAAATAAATAAATTATAAACAAACAAACAAACAAACAAACAAGGTGGAAAAAAAAAACCAAAGCTGTTTAGTGATGCGCTCACCAGAACACCAGTCTTTATGTCTGCAGTCCACCAGGCTGGAGGCACTGGAATTTGAAAATGACAATAATTTCAAGCAACTGAAAGAAGTTGACCTGTTTATCATAAAATGATAAAATGTTTATCATAAAAACCATAGCTTCTAACATTTGCTGGACACCGTCTACGCTTCATTTGATCCTCGCTACCACTGGAGGTAGGGACTAGATTATCCACCACCACCACCCGCCCCTTCTTTGCTAGTCCCCTCCACACACAGAGTTGAGGGAACAGGGGTACAGAAAGAAAAGGTAGATTACTCTGGCTCCTCGGTAGAGTCAGGATTTGAACTCAGAGCTGCATGGCTACAGTGCCTCCATGTTGAACTTCTCTGCTCAGGGTTTCCCACAGGATACATTCATAAGAGTGTTGCTGATGCTTTAGGACAAGTTCGTGGCCTTGGGCGATCATCCTCCGGTCTGTCGCGCTCTCTTTTCCACCACGGAATGGAGTTGAACGTTTCTCTCCTGCACGGTGTCAGATTGCTGTCCAGTTTAAGCCAGTGGCTGCTAAATCCTCCTCACTGACAAGGACTCATTCATCAGCACGGCGAAGGTAAGGCACAGCCTGCCACCAGCCCTCACAGACGTTCTCCTCACAGCTCATCTATAAACCTTCATCCGAGACAAGAAAAATGCCTCAGGAGACCACCAGCAAAAACAGCCCAGGTTGTACACTCAGTTGCTGGATTCACTCATCACGTTTTGTGGTTCTTCGGGTCCCCACGGTTTCTGTGGAATGCGCTCGAGGTGGGCAACCAGAGCGGGGCAAGTATCAGTTGAAGGCTGTAAATAACCTCTTGTGTTTGAATAGAGGGTTTCATTTCATGGTGTTTTTACTTGTATTATTGCAGCCCATTCCCCTCCAACCCCGAGGAGAGGAGTCTGCTGCTTCTATTCGTCCTTCTACTCCTGCCCCACCGCAATCTCGCGCAGAGAAGAGAAACCAAAATATTTAATGACTTGATTCAAATCCAAAATGGAATGAAAACCGGGCCCCAGAACCCCGGCAAGTGTAGAATATGAGAAATAATCACCAGGGAACTATGAGGAGAGTTCTGGAGCTTCTTGGGTCCTGCCATCTCCAATGTGTACCCTGAAGGAAGATGATTGATGTGTTGGGAGACTGGTCAAAGCCCCCACGGTGAAGATGGTGTAATCGACCCCAAACCCCAAGGCAAAGCCTTCTCCACCATCTCCTTTGCTCCAACACAGCCTTTAGTCAAGGTCATCCTTTGACTGTCATTGCCAGTCTAGGTGAACGTGCCTCCTCTTTCTGTCCCCTGCCACATCCCTGACTCCAACTTTATGATCTCATGCCTCCTATGCCTTCACAGCACATTTGAAATGGCAATAGCGAGTTAATCCACGCTTATTTTGAACTCTACTGGAGACAGGAAAGTAACACCAGAGAACTGGGACAACACGTCAGCCCTCAAGAAAGTAGAGGATCACGTGACTAGCAAAGAAGAGCACGCACAGCCGGAGGAGATCTAGATATATGATAACCTCATCTCCAGCCATGCCCTTCAGGAAGGTGATGCCCTTGCTGCACACCTGAGACTAGTCAGGAATCCAGGTCCCAAGAGAATTATAGGAACCAATAAAGAGACTAGGTAGGCCTGAAGGCAGCAACCTTTCCTCATGGAGTCATACGTGATAATAAATATAGCGGCATGCAAATAGACCCTCCCTGGGTGCTTGTGATAACTACAAATGCCTGGACCCTAACAGGGGCTTTCTCAAAGAGCTCCCTGGTTCTCAGCCTTACACTGAGAAGGCCTTTAGAGATTGCTGGGTGCTCTACTTTCTTTTTTTTTCTGCTATGAAGCCAGAGAAGTCCAGAGGTGGTCAGTCACTTGGCGAGGTCACACAACTAATTAGCCACTAAGAGCTGAGATGAAAACCCAAGTCTCTTGACTCCCAATCCACTTCTGTTCCACAATATACTTCCAGCTTCTCCTTCGAAAGAGGTTTAAATTAGAAAAGAAGTGATCTTCAACCAATCCCACGGTGACCAGTGGATTTTCTCCCCAACACTGACGGGAGCTCCTGTTCTGAGACTCGTTCACTCTTTAATCTATGATCCTTGTATTTCATTCTATAAAATTATTTCATTCTATAAGACTTGTCCCAGTTTCTAATAGGATTGCTTTTCAATACCATTCAGGCTGCATCTCGATCCATAGCATTTACAAAAGTTTTGTTTTCTCATGACCCTGGAAAGATGGAGCAGAGATACTATGTAGCCAAGCATGAGATACTGTGTAACCATACATGTTCACATTCCACATTAACCATGTAGCTGTTGTGACTTTCCTGGGAGGTCCTGAACACACAGCTCACTCACTCACACACAGGTCACTAACAGCAGATGGCAGGAAGTTCAATCTGAGATTAGCTTAGTGCACCACTGAGTTTACTTGGGGTGAATTACCGAGGTATGAGCAAACCAAAGGTGGCTGCATCCCCCTCAAAGGCCTCCCTCAGCATGGCTAACAACCCACAAGAGCTGCATTCTGGAAGTTCACTGTATAACTTGCAAGCAGCTCAGTTGTCAGAAAAAAATACCTCCTCTCCCCAGAAACTGCTGCTGCGTTTACAATTTAGGGAGGGGGCAGGGCCTTGTGCATCCGAGTTCAGGAACTTCCTGAGACTTTTGAGTGTCATTTCCTTCTTGAGCCTTAATACAGTGTTTCGATTCAGAGGAGTCAGCTACACACAACACGGAGCAAAGAAGGGCTCTACCAATCCCCTGCCAGAGGACCGGTCTCTGAATCCTGCTTTGCCACCTTGACCTGTGGAGATAATACCTGTGTAGCTCATTTCCTCACCTTGAATTTTGTTCCCCACACTATTAATGGTGATGTGCGTCTCTGCCCTGCTAGTTCATGTTTTTAGGCCTGAAGATTATTTTTCTCAGAGATAAGTATTTGGCCACGGCCATCTCTCCTTTTGGAAGTTCTCAGTATCTGTAGAAAAGCTCAGAGAGGCTATCTTAGGAGCAGTGGCGTGACAGTGGGCCATCTATTTACTCCCAAGGCATGTGAAGACATTCCGAGATGGGTCTGTGTCTGTCTTAGCTCTATATGCTGTCCTGTAGAGACAGGACATGGGTGACAGGAAGAAAAAAAGAGGAAATGGGAATAAAGGGGATAGAATTTAAGTTGGGAGAGGGATAAGAGGTCAGGGCAGAGGGGGATTGGGGAAAGGGAACTCATAGGCCCCTATACTATAGGTGCACCTATACTGTTAGTTTGCTAAATGATCATAGAATCAATCCGCCATCTAAATTCATAGCTCTCAACTCCCATCAGAGAAGGATCTTTGCCCTGTGCACGGCAGTTAATGCAAAAACTCACAACTGGTTCAAGTCAGAGAGCATCAGTGGAGTATTCCCTCACAAAGGGGACGTCTGCTTCTTACCTCTTCTTCCCAAGGCTCAGGAGCCATCAAAGAAGAGGGGAGCAGAAAGTTTGTAAGGGCCAGAGGTTGGGGAGAGCTGGACTTAGTGTTTTCTGGACATGGCAGGATGGTTACACTCACAGATTTCCCAGGAGCTTTCGTTACCTGGACAACAGCTGCAGAAGATCAAGCCAGTAAGCATTCCAGCATGGGGTGAGGAGGAGTCTCAAGTGCCTATCTCTAACAAATGAGATAGTGACACTTGGTAGCTTCTAAAGGAGAGTCAGTTTTCTTTCAGGGCGTTGCCCCTGGTAGATCAACCACACTCCAAAGGATAACCACATGCCATGAGTGTTCAGGTTTCATAAACTGAAATCAGTGAGCCATAAAAAAGGAGAGGCTCATCAAGCGGCATGAATATGATCAAATTAATATCATATGCATGTGCAAACCATTTAAAAATTAATAAAATATTGTCCTAAACAAGGAAAGCCTTTTTAGGTGTGAACTTCAGCAGGCACGTATCTGTGAGTTAGGTCACCGACGTGTTCATTTCTAGCAGGCTGTCTTCTGCTGTCTTACCAAAACCCATGAGAAACAGAAGAGCAGCATGCTAAAAGGTAATTCATATTCCTCTTTTTAAAGACTTATTTTATTTTTAAGTGTGTGTGTTCTGTGAGAGGGAATGTACAGGCTATGTACACATAAGTGCAGGTTCCCGTGAAGACCAGAAGAAATCAGATTCCCTAACTACAGTTAAAGGTAGTTATGAGCCACACAATGCAGGTGCTGGGAACTGAACTCAAGTCTTCTGAAAGAGCACCGTGTGCTCTTAATCTCTGAGCTATCTCTCCAGTCTCAGTTCTTGAGTAAGTTTGAGTTTAAAGGCTCTTGAAATCTGACTAGAGTCAGCCTTTAAGGATTTGCTTCTCGTCTCCATTCCATCAGGCCAGCACTTACTACTGGAGTGTGTTCTGGGGAGTGGAATTTTACTAGGAAACTTTGTAGTCCCAACTGATTTTCTTCACGTACTTTTAAACTTATTCCATAAATGACTATTCATCTACTACTGTGTTCCGGGGACTATTCTAAGTGCAGAGGAGACTTTGCTACAGCATCTATAAAGGTCTGAGAAAGCCATTCAAGTGCACATGACTTGAGGTATCCTTTATTTACCCAGCCTTCTCAGGACATCAGTGAAGAGCTATGCTAGATACCATTTTTGTAGTCAGTTGGCTTTCCGCAGCTAAATGCGTTTTGGCCAGAAGTGGCCTCCAGAGCTACAGCATAGGGGAAGAAAAGAGCCACAGGGACACGGGGGAAGAAAATCACTAGAGAAAAGAGAAGTTCCCTGACCAGCTTTCCTTCTATGGGGAATGTCGCTGCGGGGAAGGAAGTCGCTGAGAGTGAACCTTGGGGCTTTAGAGTAGTCACACTTCCTGTTTATGCTGGACTTCTGAGCGTGGCTGCAATGGGAAGAGCTGGCCTTCTGCTCCTGCTGGGCTGTCTTTCCTGCCTGCTGCCTGTCTTCTTTATGATAGACTGTATCCCTCTAGAACTGTGACCCACATAAGTCCCCTCTCTTTTGAGTGTGCTGTGTTGTACTGGGAACTGGTGATGTCTAAGTTCCCTCTCTTCAGTTGCTTTGGTCGTGGTGTTCTATCACGGCAAGGAGAAACTAAGTAAGTCTTTCCTTTTGTGGTTCGGAGCAATAATTCTTACCCACCTGCCTCCCACTTCTTAACCACTAGGGAGGCACTCATCCTTGCCTGGAGGGCTCTGCGTCTTTGTTTTGTTTCTGCCTTGATTAAGTCTGCTTCTAGCTGTCAGCATCTTCTTTGGGACTCAATGTTCTAGATTTCTCTGGGGTCTCGAACCATGATGGACCCTGTTTCTGTTTGTACTGCATGGTGGGCATCATCACTTCTATATAACCACTCAAAGAGTGACTGGGGTCCCAGTACTGTGGAAAGCCCAGCATGGTTCTAAACTCCTAGGGCACTCAGTGACATGGACCCACCAATCCTTGTCCAGCTGCTACGTCCTCACTTAACTTCACACTTTACCTACTGAGAAAAGCTCTCGGGCACAGGCCTGAGCTGTGTCTATGTGGCATCCTCCCAGGGACTCATTGTCCTATACTGGGATTCTCTACCCACAATAGACTCTCTGTACCACTCTGCAGCAGGCACAACAGCTGGCGATAGAGCCCCATCCTTTGTCCAGAGCTGTTTCTTTTGCGTTAGTGACACTTCCTCTCAGGTAACACAACCACAGCCAAGTGACTGTGCTCCAAGACCAGCTAACTTATTTATAAGGTAGAAGTTTGCCATTTTAATGATGGAATCTCACACTGCCCCCACACCATCCCTCTTGAGATGAGAATCATCCCTTTGTCAAGCGTGTACACCCTGGATATATTACCTGCCTGTTAGACATATAGTAGGTGCCTCGGTCATCAGATCAACTTCTACGGATCATAGGTAGCAGTAACATTCAAGTAATCTTTATCTGACTTAATAATGATCCCAAGCATGAGACTGGTGATGCTGCCAATCAAAAATGCAAAGGATAGCCATAAGAGACTTCTTAAAGTTGAAAGGTGATTTATTTTCAATTTAACAGTGAAAAAAAAATTATTATTTACTGAGCTTGCTGAGATCTACATACACACACACACACACACACACACACACACACACTGACAGCTGGGCATCCTGGCCCATGTCTGTGATTCCAGCATCAGGAAGCTGACACAGGAAGATTGAGAGCTCCATGTTATTCTTAACCATATGAGTAAGTTCAGAGAGCATGGCCTACATGAGGCCTTGTCTGCAAAAAATAAGAGGTGAGGGAAGGAAATCATATTCCTATTTATTGCAGTGTATTGCTGTAATTACTCTGTTATTAAGTTATTGTTGTTGATTTCTTACTATGCCTAATATCTCTCTCTCTCCCTCCCTCTCTCTCTCTCTCTCTCTCTCTCTCTGTGTGTGTGTGTGTGTGTGTGTGTGTGTGTGTGTGTGTGTGTGTGTATGGGTGTGTATATATGGGTAGGTGGGTGTATGTGGATGCACTTTTGCGCCTTCCTGTAAGGACAGAGGTCAAAGTCAAGTGTCTTCCCCAATTGCTCTTTATACTCTTTCTTTCTTTCTTTCCTTCCTTCCTTCCTTCCTTCCTTCCCTTTTTCTTTCTTCTTCCCTTCCCTTTTTCTTCCTTCTTCCTTTTCCCCCCCTTTCTTTTCTTTTCTTTTTTTTTTGGTTTTTCAAGACAGGATTTTTCTATGTATCTTTGACTGTCCTGGAACTCACCCTGTAGTCCAGAGTGGTCGCAAACTCACAGAGATCCAGCTGACTCTGCTTCCTGAGTGCTGGCATTAAGGGTGTGTGCCACCATGTCTAGTCCAAGCTACTGGAACCTCCACCCTACTTTCTGAGACTGGATCTCACGAGCTGATGGACCCATTGACCAACAGACTCCAGAGATCACCTGTCTCTGCCTCTTCAGCATCAGGGTTACAGATATATGCCACCATACCCAGTTTTTATATGGGTGCTGAGGATCTGAACTCTGGTTTTTAAACTCGCAGGGCAGGCACTTTCCCCACTGAGCCGTTGTGAATTAAACCTTGCCATCAGTATTTATGGGGAGACAAAACACATGTCAGGAGTTTCTACAGTCACTTGGTCTTGGAGCATATCCCCAGCTGACTGTTGGTAATCCCACTGTGTGCATAGGGAACCTGAACACAGGTGGCTAGGGGCAGAATTGTACTCCCATCCAGATGCCAGCTCTAAATGCCACCCGTACCCCCTGGCACTACACCATAGGCAGTGCGCCACTTGCCTGGGGTGGTGCCTTGCTGCAAGGTGCCAGCATGCTGAGCCCATTGGGGATACAGACGCCATCCCACGCTCCCTTTCTCTAAGCTAATTCTCAACAGAGTGAACTACTGTCTGTTGCTCATGAGAGACTGTCAAGCTGGGACAATGACTTCCCCAGAGAAATCCAAGGGAGTCCCATTGACTAGTGCAACGAAAAAGGGATAAGAGAATGTTTCCAGAAACATTCCCAGGGAACAAATCTGTAATTGGCAAAGAAAGAAACAACCAAAATGTTCTTTCTAAATCCACATGCCTGTCATTAAATATCTCCTGGGGGACAAGGGCAGAGAAACCAGGACAGATTTGAGGAAAGGTTGATCTCATTCTTTTTATTTCCTCATTATAGAAGTTGGTTCTTTACAAGCCAGTGGAGAGATACCACTGTTAATTGCCAGCACAGAAGTTTCTTCATCACGGTGCCCCTTCCACATGTCAGTTTCCAAGAACAAAGTCAAGGTGAAGAAGGCATTACCCACCAAGGGAAGGGAAAGGTTCCTTAGCCTGGACCACGCTCTTAGGATGGTCCTCTATGGGGCAAGAAAGAAGCCTTTTTGAGAATACCCATTAAGACTTGCAAATAATCGCTCCTACGGATTAAAGGAAATGTTTTGTTGACAGAGGTTTTCTGTCCCACCAGGTCCCACATCCGTTTAGTCCCAAATAAATCACACAAAGGCCTATATTAATTATAAACTGGTTGGCCTAGTATTTCAGGCTTCTTATTAACTCTTATAACTTATATTAACCCATACTTCTTGTCTGTATTAGCCACATGGCTTGGTACTTTTTTGATGGGGCAGTCACATCTTACTTGTTCTGTGTCTGGCTTCCTCTCTGTCTGGGTGACTACAGACTGAAACTTCCCTCTTCCCAGAATTCTTGTTGCCCTGCCTATACTTCCTGCCTGGCTACTGGCCAATCAGCATTTATTATACAAGTGGCAGGGTACAGACCATTGTCCCACGGCAATGTGTAATTTCTCTGTCTTTCTCACTTTACTATATTTTAAAAAGTAGCATGGAAGGAGCAAAGATCAATGAGAAGGAGGATGGGCACAACTTTGTCCATGGCCAGAGCTGTGGATGAGACCGCATCAGATCAACAAAGCGAAGGGCACATTGGGAAACTCTATTATCTTAGAACCATTTCTGGAAGCTGGAAGGGTTGCTTGGCAGATGACACTCTTGCTGCAGAAGCATAAGGGTTTGGGTTTGATCCCCCAGCACCCACAAAAAATGTTGTGCATTTTAGTAGATGTTTGTGATCCCAGCACTAGAGAGGTAGAGAGAGGAGGATCCCTGGGACGTGCTGGTCAGCCAGCCTAGTCAAACTGGTGAGACCCAAGGTAGACAGCTCCTCAGGAACTGTCTGGAGTTGACCTCTGGTCACTACACACACACATGTGCACATGCCTTCACACATGCTTATTCACACACACACAGTCTCCCTCCCTTCGCCCTTCAATCTCCTTACCTAGGCATAAGGACTCACCTTAGTAATCCTGGAGAAAGAATGTCACCTATTCAAAACCAGGCCATGTGAGACACTGTCTCACACTCTTCTTCTTCTTAAACAAACAAACAACAAACCCCACTTTTCCCCCTTATACCAACAGCAGCCTTCCCAAGCTTGGACAGAGTTTACATTGGGGTACTAACTTCCCTATTTCTTAATAAACAAATATCCCGAGTAGGCTTTTCCACCAACTGAAGAAGAAACATGAAGGCATGATGATACAGCTCTGATGTACTCTCTTCATGGGTTCAGTGGATCACTTTGAACAAGTCATTTAATGTCACTGACCATCGTTATTTCCCAAGCAAGATGCAGGCTGTTTATTGACCTGCCATGGAGTTGTGGGAGGACCCTTCTGCGGTGCAGAATGCAAATAGCAGCTGCTGGTGTTAGGCTCCTACTACATGCTAGCTGCAAAGCAGACTCCAGCTAATCCACACAAACAGGATGATTAGCAGACGGGTTGTCATTTAGTTTTACAGAGGGAAATGAGGCTTGAATAGGTAACCCACGCAAAAGTGTTTTGGACACAGGAAGTTGTAATAAAAATCCAAAATATTTAAAAACCCATCAGCATCATTATTAACATTGCCAATGATAGGGAAACCAGACAAATTAGAAATAAATACTTACCAAAGCAGCTTTTAAAACATAAATTAATGGTCTGTGGACTTAGTAAGACATGCCCTCTGAAGGGAAAAGGGAGCCCCCTGTTTGTTCTTGGTACTATCACAAGAGATGTACTTATGAACAATGTCCCCCAAATCCTCTGCTCCTCTGAAACTCACAGGCTAGTGTTGGACACACACCATATATGGGTGTATTAATTAAAATAAGGCAAAGTAGAGGTTGTCAGTGGTTGCAGGAGCGCAGAAGAAAAATAAGCTGGAAAAATGAGAGGGTAGCTGTGAGCGGACTCTGGAGTCAGGAAAGGCCCCAGGACGAAGGCATCCTTTGAGCAAAGACCTGGAGGGATGAGGGTTAAAACTGAGGAAAGAGCTCCTGAGAACTTGGCATATATAAGGATATGCACCCCCTTATCCCAGTTCAATTTGACTCATTTCAACTCACCCAATTACCATCTCAACTCACCCCGACCCATTTCAAGTCACTCCAATTCATCCCAACTCACCCCAACTTCTCCCAACTCATTTCAACTCACGCCAGCTCATCCAAGGTCTCATCCCAACTCACCCCGACTTTTCTCAACTCATCCTAACTCACACCAGCTCACCTCAACTTCTTCCAACTCATCTCAAGTCACCTCAGCTCATCCAAACTCTTATCTCAACTCACCCAGACTTATCCTAACTCACCCAGTTTACCCCAATTCATGTGCCGTTCCTGCAGGTGTTCCCACACTAAGAACACATCACAAGTATTCTAAGGATCCTGAGGGTGAGAGTGGGAGGAGACACGCATTATCCACTGATATCCTGAACATCCCTGCAGAGCCCAGCTCTGGTTCGCTTCTTCCTCCTCTTCCTTTAAATTAGCATCTATTAATTGTTTAATATTCCATTATAAAATTGTCATTCAAGTACATAAGGTAATATGGTATATTGAGGTATTTTAAATACAAATATCAACCCACTGTGGTGAACGGAGATGCTAAGACTCCTTGGCTGGTTCCTCCAGGTACCAGTGGCTCACACTGGAACCCCACTGGAGAGGCCTGTGCAAACACACAGGGGCAGCTCAGCTTTCCTGCAGCCCTCTGACTTGTCCAAACTTGACTGCAGATTGTACTGTTTGGGACCAACAGCGACTCCTTTAAGAACCGTTGGCAAAACAGGAAACCTCCTTTCTAACCCAAAGCACATTAGGGTTGCAGGGAAAGTCCCATCGCATGGCTACCCAGCCAGTCCACAGCTCGAGGGTCCCATTGGTGGCAGGGCCACTGTCCCAGGCTGCCTTCCTCCACACTCAGCTGGCTCCCCTGGGCTGCCCGGACCCCCTTTCAGTTGTTAGGGTATGCATTTCAGATTTTGAATGGATCTCCTTGTCTGGTGTTAATTGACAGTGAAAACCCGGTTTTCAAAGCCAAGGTCCAAGCGCTGAAGGTAAGTGATCAGAGGCCTGCCCTTGTAATAAATCACGGCGGCACAGGTCACACGTTGGAGAGCGAATACGGTGTTCAATAAAGAAACACACTCCACCTTTCAGCTTCGAGCCGACCTGGCTAATTGACCCCATTGTCGTCCCTCCATTAATCATCCTGGCACATGGGGCAAGAGGCAGTTTCACTGCTTAGGCGAGCAGGAAGGAGGGGAGCCTCCTCCACGAGGGGGTGGGGAAGGGCAGAGGGGGCAGTTATAATGGAAAAGGAAATCATAGACAATTCTGCCTTAATTAACTCATTGGATTTCCAGGTTGGCCCGCCACACTCTACTCTGCTAAAGGAATGTGGGGGATAATGCAGGGGCCTTCATTAACTGCACACCAGGAAGCAGGAGTTTGGGTCTCTAACAAAAGCAGATGTGAGCATCTGTACCCCATCCAGAGAGCCACTCTGCCAGAGGACCAGGGGGTTAGCCTAATGCTCCATCATCATTCAGTGTCATCGATCTCCCCAGACCCTGATTAATAAATTGCAGCACAAGTCTTTTACAGCGGTGACTACAATTTTATTTTGCCTATTAGGGGCATGTCACCAAGTGTCCTAGCCATGTGGGACTGGCTTCACCTTCCTCTTCAGCCCCCGTCCCACCCCTCAGGGCCTAGCCATGGCTCTGAGTTTACTTGTCTAGGGACTCCTCCATGGATCTGTGAAGGCTGCATGGTGGAGGTGGGGTGGGCTGAAGGTCGAACTTGTGCCAGGTCTTCCCTTTCTGCTAAGTTCATCCTACACTGAGCACGGGGACCAGGAAGGATGCATTGGGGATAGTACGGGTGCTTCGGCAGAGGCAGATTACAGAGGCATCTCGGGATTTGTTTCTTGAACACAACCCAGCGAATGTAACTTGGGCAACTGTGATATGCCAACCTTGCACTGTACTAGAAACACACGCATGTACATGTACACACACACACACACACAAATACATAAACACACATGTGCACACACAGTATCACTTGCTACTGGCCGCCAGAGAACTTAGCATCTGCATTGATCTGTTTCTATTTTCAAAATACAAGGTCTGCCCTTTTAGACCAAGCTGCTTCAAATTAGCTAGTTTTAAAAGGTCTGGTTTTCCCAATGGTAAGTCACTATTATTCAGAAACACGTGGTTCACAGGGGTACGCGAAGCCCAGAGGGTCAGCAATTTTCATTTTGAGAGAGGGGGAAAGAGAGAGAGGGAGAAGGAGAGAGAGAGAGAGGCATTGCTCATTTTCCACTTGGGCTTCTCCCCGCTGCTCGTCTTCCCCGTGTTTCATTACTGTTAATGAACTTAATTGTTTGGTTTCAAACGCCAGCCCGAGGCGCCCCTCTCTGGCCCCCTCAGTGCTGAGATCTGGGTCTTGCTGCTCTCCAAATTAACTTGTAAGCAAATATTTCAAGTGTGTGCCCTTCTGTGACAGGCACCTGAAAGGGGAAACTTGGGGCCAAAGATGCAGGACAAATTCAGGTGGAGCATTGAGGGAGGCAGGTCCTCACCCAGTGCTGGGTGTACCCCAACCCTAGTTAACTGTATTTCCGGCACGTCTACTCCGTGGCTGGCGTGACTGGATTTAGAGAGTTCATCAAACACAGTGGCTGACCTCAAGCTCCTGGTTTCTCACCAGCATGTGAAACAGATCAAATTGCCTTGGTTTCTCTGTTCAGCTCTACAACCACAGAAACGGCATCTAAGTGCTAAGGCTGCTCGTCTCAGAGAGGAAAATCTCAGTCTTTGGAGTCACACCGATGGCAACAGACTCTGATCTGTCCATTTCCAGTGTGGGCAGTCTTTCTTCTGTTAAGTAGTCTCGAGATAACACAGAGATAATGGTGTCAGCCCCCTTGCATCTCTGTATGTGAAACTCTGCTTCTGCCCCAGATGAAGACTATACTTCAGACAGGAATTTTTTATTATCATTATTATTACTATTAATCATTGTCATCATCATCATCATCAGTATTATTGGTGTGTGTGTGTGTGTGTGTGTGTGTGTGTGTGTGTGTGTGTGTGTGTTTGGGGCGGTATGTTTGTGGTATATGTTCTTGTTAGTGTGTGCACCGTGTGTGTGCGTGTGTACATTAGATGCCAGATGTCAGCACTGACTTCTATCACTCTTTACCTTATTTCCTGAGACAGTGTCTCTCACTAAACCTGGATTTCACAGATCTAGCTAGAATGTCTGACTAATGAGCTTCAGGCCTGTTCCCTGTTCCCAGCACTGGGTTACAAGCGTGCCCTGCCGTACCTGACTTTCTCTGTCAGACAGGGGGCTCCAGACTCAGCTTCTCATCATTGGGCAGCAGGCAATTTACCAACTGAGCCGCCTCTCCAGCCCATCACATAAGAAATTTTGAGCTGGGCGGTGGTGGTGCACTCCTTTAATCCCAGCGCACGGAAGCAGGCAGATCTCTGCATTTGAGACCAGCCTGATCTACAGCAAGGGCTACACAACAAAAACAAAAAAACAATCCCCCCCAAAAACAAACAAAAAAGAAAAAAAAAGAAGAAATTTTGAATAAATTACTATAACAACTGTTTACCTAAATAGTTTATAAGCCTAAAATGCTTTGTAAAATCTCAAATATGTCTTCTCTGTAACTTCTTCCGAATAACAATAGACGCATGTCAGTCTTAGCCTCTGAAACAAACACAGCACCCATTGGCGCTCAGAACCCCCCTGGAGACAGCCTTGCCTTCTCCACTCAAACCTGACCTCTCCACCCGCCATGTGCTATGCTCATCTTGGCCAGGCTCTGTGGTGATAGCATGTTTGTACAAATAAAGCTTGCCTGAAGATCAGAGGGCGGAGCCAGCTGCTAGCTAACCATAGAGGTCTGGAGGTCTGTACAGACAGACAAAAAGTGATATGGCTGGGCAGAGAGAGAAAGTGATAAATCAGGAGAAGACAGGAACTCAATCTCTTTTCAGCTGGGAAGTTGAGTAGGTAAGGTGGCTGTGGTTTTACTCCTTCATCTCTCTGATCTCTCAGCATTTTCTCCAATATCTGACTCTGGATTTTTATTATTAAGACCTATTAGAACTTGTGCTACAAGGCCTGACTTCATTCAGCGCCTTTATCCTTCATTTTTGTGCACAAGATTACACAAAGCTAAAACAGCACACAGCGACAAGAATTAGAGAAGACTCTTGACTTTCTCATAGAAGACAAAGCATGGGTCTCCCTAGAAACAGGAACAATATGACACACAGAAGCCACCCCAATTTACACTAAGGTAGTTCACCACTAAACTTATGGTAAATTGAAGACAGCCTACATTTAAAATGCATTTGGGCATGCTAATCTATGGAACAGTGTAGCCGGTTGACAGGACACATGGTGGGAAGAGTCTCATTTGCCCTTGGCATGTACCACAGAGAAAATGATCAAAAGGTGGTTTCGCCCAGCATTGCAAGAATATTGCAGAGCACAGGAGCAGTCTTGGAAAAGACCAAAACTCAAACTGGGAGTTCCAATTCTACTGAACGTGTGTTCTAGAGTCATAAAACACAAACATGTCAGGTCAACCGGAAGTGGGGACCATCGGGACACAGATATATACAGGGGGTTTACTGCGGGAACTGGCTCGTGTTGGGAAGCAAAGTCCCAACATCTCTGAGAAAGCGAGTGGTGGGATCCAGTCCAGGCCCCAGAGCTTCAGAACTAGAGGAGCTAAAGGCTTAACATTCAGTGTAAGGTCAAAGGGTCAAGAGTAGGAGGAGCCACAGTGTCAGACACTGGAGAGGACAGGTGTTCAGCATGAGGAGGGTGAGCAAACTCCTTCCGTCTTCTGCCCCTTGTTCTATCTGTACCTTGGGGGATTGGGTGACACCCACCTACCTGTGCAAGGGCAATGGGCAGGCGGGTTTGTTGTTGTTGTTGTTGTTGTTTTTCTGATTGGTTGGTTGGTTGGTTGGTTTTTTGAGACAGAGTTTCTCTGTAACAATCCTGGCTGTCCTGAAATTCACTCTGTAGACCAGGTTGGCCTCAAACTCATGAGATCAGCCTGCCTCTGCCTCCCAAGTGCTAGGATTAAACCTGTGGGCCACTACTGCCTGGCCCAGACTTTTTTTTTTAGATTTTTTTTAAATGTGTGTGAGTGTTTTGCCTGCATTTGTGTTTGTATGCACCACATTCATGAAGTGTCTACAGAGGCCAGGAGACGGTGTCAGGTCTCCTGGAACTGGAATTACAGAAGGTTCTGAGTTACCACGTGGGTGTTGGGAATTGAACCTGGGTCCTCTGGAAGAGCAGCCAGTGTACTTAATCACTGAGCCATCTCTCCAGCTCCACATGGAGAGATCTTTTCTGAGTTACTGTTTCAAATGCTGATCTCCTCTGAAACACCGTCCCAGAGACACCCACTCCATAACAATAACTTAGCAGCTATGTGGGGGCATTTTTAGCCCCGTCAAGTTGACATGTACGGTGAGCCATCGCAAGTGAACCAAGACTTGGAGAAGTTGAAAGAGTTGCCCGAGTTTGCACAGCTGGTTAGGATTAGTTAGCACTAAGGCTAAAGCTCAGGTCTCCTGATACCAAATCTCTCTGCTCCACAAGGTTGCTTATATCCAATTACATACAGCTTAGTACCTTAGTCTACGCCGCATTAAAACGCTCTCCCATACTTAAATGTGTTGTCATAGCTTTCTCACTAATCTCCAAGCTTCCGCTCTAAGATCCCCTAATCCAAGTCTGCACATCACCCTCCGTCCACCCCCACCCCCCGATTAACATGCACAATGATGGTAAAGTAAGGTCAGTCTTCTGAATTAGACTCCTGGTTCAGCTCGACAGCTGACCCCTCCACCCTCATGTGTCTCTGCCAGCTTCACACAAAAGCACGTGTACAGACACCAGAGGGGAGAAGGAAAGTTGATATCCAAATAAACAGAAGATCTTCCAGACAAAATTGTGCCAAAAATCCAGGAATAGGCCTAGGATCTACAGACGAATGGGATTGTGTTAGAGGTGGGTTGATGCCTCAGGATAAGAAAAAGATTGTTTGGCCAAGCATTGTGGGACAGGCCGATAGTCACGGTTTTTAGGGAGGCTGAGGCAGTAGGACTGCAATTTGAGTTCAAGGCCAGCCTGGGCAACTTAGTGAGATCCTGTTATCAAATAAATAAATAAATAAACTTTTGAAGGTCTGCAAATGTAACTCTGTAGTAGAAGGCTAGTCTAGCATGTACCATACCCTGGGCTCAATCCCCAGTAGTGCAAGTGTGTGTGTGTGTGTGTGTGTGTGTGTGTGTGTAGTAAGACAGAGAGAAGGAAGACTTTATAGAAAGCAGGAAGAGAGGGAGGGAGGGATAAAGAGAGAGAGAGAGAGAGAGAGAGAGAATCCCCCCACTATTATCTTCTGACTCAGAGACCTGGAGCCTTGGCTGACAATCAGATGGGCACTACTACCTTTTAGTCTTGGCAGCAGTCCGTTCCCCTCTGTCACAGGCTCTGAACCTACACCCAGGTAGACACAGCCACTCTCAGAAAATGTGGGGCAGTAACTCTGGACTCTCTGAATTTGTGAAGTCCACAGCTCCTAAAGAAACAGGGACCCTATTCATTCTTCCTCCACTCTCATCCCAGTCATTGGGCAGAGACTCAATCTGGTTGGTATCCAGAGTGTAAGGGACACAGACACAATCACTTTAAAGTAGCCCTAACCCTTGCTTTCAGTACTAGCAAACCCACTGATATCTCTCAAAGTATCTGTGGAGCCAAGAAGATAAGCTATTTGATTAATAGAACAGAGAAGAAAGGAAGAGAAAGTCAGTGTGCATTAATAATCCAGCATAAATTTATATGGCAAAAATGAGCACAAAATACATTTATATACAATCACTTTTATTTATTTATTTGATGTGCGTTGGTGTTTTGTCTGTATGTATGTGTGACGGTGTCAGATCTTGGAGTTATAGCCAGTTGTGAGCTGCCATGTGGGTGCTGGGTCCTCAGGAAGAGACCAACAAGAAAGGGAAGGAAGAAATGGGAGAAGTGGCGAGGAGGCTAATTAGAAGAGAATGTGCCTTACGAAGGTGTGAAAACGTCACAGTGAAACCCCTTTCTTTATAGGCGAACCAAAACACTAATAAAAATAAAAGAAACCTCTGCCCTGTCCAAAAATAATAATAAACTAAAATCGGGATCAGAGAAAACATACATGCAGGAAATGTTGGTCAGTCCGGTCAAGTGCACACCAAGGACCACACCCATGCACATATGGGCAGTGCTAATTGAACTCAGGGGCTGATTAATTGGGATCGGAGGGTCCCAAGAGGGACTTGAAGGGAAGTAGTGGGTGTGAGCAAATTAAAATACATTGTGTACATGAATGAAAATTTCAAAGAATGAATAAAAACACTATTTTCTTAAAAATCACATTAAAGGGAGTTATAAATCTATAGAGAGGATAGAAAAGTGTTCTCTACGGGGAGTATCACACACACACCCGGACATCTCCATGATCTGGTTTTACAGTGACTGCGCCTAGAAGACTCGGGGAGTGGTTTAGAACAGTCTTCGACTTTTGCATCACTTGAGAACCACCTGGGACACTCTTTTGGATCCCCAATATCTTGGGCAGACCTGAGAAACTGAGTAATTGTTTTCCAGTAAAGTCTGGCCCTGAGTATTTTGTAACACACCCCCCCCCCCCCCCGCCCCAGCCCTTCTAATTCAGGACCAAGCCTGAGAACTGCTGGGTACACAAGAAAGAAACTTTAATAGGCTGTCTTCCATGCCATCAGGAACCAGCTCAAAGTCTGGTGCAAAGGAAAGCAGGCTAGAGCTACAAAACACAATGCTCATTACAAAAGCATCACGTGCCCTTCTGCTTCTAGCTGTATCTCCGGAAGCAGTTAAAACAGTTCCAGAAGTATTTGCATGCAGTCTCACGGGAGTCACGAAACCAAGAGTGGTGAGCATGAGCGGTTAACAGTGGGCCGGAAAACGAAGGGTGCACCCCGCACTGTGGAACATTTGCCATTCCATCTCCCAGAGGAAGGAACTCCAACAGGACCATACCACGGCTGAACTCAGAGGACTTCGTGCTCCTTGGAGGACCGTTCTGATGGATCCCACGTGTTCACAGGCTCGGCAGTCAGACTCCTGGAGGCAGAGTGGAGCAGTGGTTGCCAAAGGCCAGCGGGTGACACGAGTCCTTCATGGGTGTGGAATTGCAGTTTCACAGGGTGGCTGCCTGCCTGGCAGAGCCACTGCGCTTAATCCTATTGCATTGTATACTTAAAATAGTGAGGAATTTTCATGTAAAATTTTAAAGCTGAGACTGGAGAGATGGTTCAGTGGCTAAGAGGGCTCGCTGCTCTGCAGAGGACTGGAGTTCAGATTCTGACAGCAATATAGGATGGGTCACGGTTATCTGTAATTCCAGTTCCAGGGGATCTGACACCCTCCCTCTGGCCTCTGCAGACAACAGGCACACACAAACAAATGGACACACACACATGTACATAAAATAAAAACAACTGAATTCAATTAAAAGAAAACCATAATAAATTTTACATGATGTGTTAGGTGAAAAAGAATGTAATTATTGAAGCACAGAAGATGAAAAACATTACTAAACAGAAAATTTTTTCAAGGTGGCACATTTTCCTAAAGATATAAGTTACTTTTAAGTTAATTGGTTCATCTAATTTATTCTAATCAAATTTCAAACATATTTTTGTGACTGAATCTTTATTGGGATAGATTGAAAAGATCCTATGTCATAGAATAGGCTAAAAGTACAGTATGGAAAGACATAGCATTAACACAAAGAAGAAAGCTGAGAAACTCACCCTGAAGATAAAAGGCTCACACCTTTAACCCCAGCACTAAGAAGCAGAGGCAAATCATGTGAGTTCAGTGCTACCCTGGCCGACACAGTGAATTCCAGGACAATCAGAGCTACATAGTGAGACTCTGTCTCAAAAAAGGAAACAAACAAACATACATATATATGGATGGATTGATGGTCATGGAAGAGATGGAATATGAAAGAATTATTGAACCGTTTAGACCATTAAATTCAGATAAAGTATATATTGTGTATAAAAATTAATTTCGGTTGTTCTGATAGTGGGGTTGGGGAGATACTCAGTGTTCCAAATCCTTGCCCTACAAATAAGATCCTGAGTTTGAATCCCCAGAATCCACATGAATGTCGGATTCACAGTCAGTCAGTGATGGAGCACGCCTTTAATCACAGCTCTCAAGAGGCAGAGATTGGGTCTCTGTGGGCTTGAGGCCAGCCTGGTCTACAGAGCAAGTTCCAGGACAGCCAGAGCTACAGAGAGAAACCTGTCTTGAAAAAACAAAACAAACATAAAATTGGATTCACATCTAACATGTGTCTGTAATCCTGGCGTTTCTCTAGTGAGATGGGAGGTGGAGGCAGGATAAAACTCAGAAACCCTTGGGCCAGCTAGCCTGGTACACTAAGCAGTGAGCAAGGTATGACTTTGCTGAACATGGTGCACATACCTTTAGTCCCAGACAAGGGAGACAGAGACAGATGGATTTCTGTGAGCTCTAAGTCAACCTGGTCTACATAGGGAATCCTGTCTCAGATCACACATACACACACATACACACACACATACACACACACACACACACACACACACACACTAAGGTTTTCCTTAAACAAGGTAGAAGGATGCATTCATACAGATGAACACAGGCACACATAAACACATCACATTCGTCATACATATGCAGACAAATATTTTTAAATACACAATGAGTCTAGAGAGGTGGCTTAGCAGTCAAAATCACTTGCTGCTCTTACAGAGAACCATAGTTAGGTCCCACCTACCTTAAGTGTCTCAAAACCATTTGTAACTCTAGTTCCAGGAGATCCAACACCTCTCTTCTGTCCTACACAGGGATCTCACTCAAGTCAAGACAGACAGAACAGTAGTCGGGGCATCTGGCCTTAGGGAAACGATGGCATAGCCTTGGGTAGACGGGCTTCCAAAGGACAGCATTCTAAGAGCTGAGGCCGGGCACTGACACCCACCATGTACCCTGCACATCTGAGCAACTCTGCAGTGGCTGCACCTTCAGTTTGCTGGGGACTGAGAAATTGCACTGACCTTGCGAAGGACAACCAGCGTTACTGCACAGTCGGTTTCTGCACAAAACACAGACTCTTGAAAGCACATGAAAAGCCAACCCAGGGCCGTGTGGGTGGGATGACATATGAGCACTGTCTTCTTGGTTTTTGGGTTTTTTTTTTAAAGTCATAAGCTAATCTCACAGCATCCTTTAAAAGAGTACTCACTGGAGTTGAGCTGCCCACATCCTCACACACCACAGAGGGAAGGATCTTTGATGAGCAATGGTCACAAGGGTAAGAAAGGTGGACGCTTGCCATTGCCCAGAACCTCAGAGAAAAGTTCTTCGGCTGAAGAATAACAACTAAATAGGTTTTAAATTGTCAGAATGATTAAACATGCTGCAAAAAAAAAACACGTTAAAAATTATTTTAAAAATGGGCAGATGTGAATAAAGAATTAATCAGAATCTGAAAAACATGTAAAATAGAGTCACTGGACTAAAACCTCAAAGACTAAGTTAAGCAGCAAATGAGTTTCTGATAAAATGAACGTGAAGACTTTGGAAGCAAGCTCTGAGGTAAGCAATCAGCCTGAAGGATGCAGAATTAAGGAAACAGATAATATGAAAAAGCAATAACTCAGTTAAGAGAGATGGAAAATGTGGTGTAATGAGAAAGTCCAATATATATTTAGTAGGGATTCCAAGAAAACTGGAGGAAAGATCCAAAAGAATAATGGCTAAGAGTTTCCCAGCATGTATTAATTCATGCAACATCCATTCACAGAGCTTTACCTGCTCCCTGACCTACTCGAGGGTTTGGGGGGAGAGGGAATTGGAGGAGAAAATGAAAGGGATAAAATTCTTATGTTCACAATCTATACTTTTGAAGAAAGAAGATAATTTATTATTGTTGTTGTTATTATTGTTATTTTAATTGTATGTGCCTGAGTATATAACCATGTGCATGCAGGAACCTGTGGAAGCCAGAAGAAGGCATTGGAACCCATGGAGCTGGAGTTGCACACAGTTGGTAAGCTACCATGTGCCTGCTGGAAGTTGTACCTGGGTCCTTTGCAAGAGCAGTAACAACTCCTAACTGGACATCTCTCCAGACCCAGGAAAAGTTGGAAACCCAAGATAATGTGTACTTGTAAGCGTCTGCGGTATAACAAGCAGTCTCCAGGTCTCAGTGGTTCATAATACTGTGCTTGTTTTTTATGTCACATGAGAGTTTCCGGTTCCCCGCAGCTCTGCTCTGGACTGTGGGTTAACTGCCCATCCCTTGTGTATTCCAGGGACACACTAAGGGAAGAGTCCCACCCAGGCCATACTCTTGTATAGCAAAGGGCAAACTGGAAAGAGAAGCTGAGTGTGGTGACATGTACTTGTGATTGCAGTGTTGGGGAGCCAGAGACAGGAGGATCCCTAGAGCCAGCTGGCTAGCAAGTTCCAGGTCAGTCAGAGACCCTGCCTCAAAAAAAAAATTTGGGGAGCCCTAGAGGAACCCCATCAAGGTTGTTCTTTGTGTACATGCATATTTGCACACACAGAAGAAAAAGACAGAAACATGCAAATGTTCATCAGTTGATGAATGGGTAAATAAACAGTGTCTGCCTGCGCAAAAGGTTAGTATGCAATCATAAAACGTAACGAAGACGGAGCCCTTAGCATCCCGTAGCACAGCATGACGGATCTTGCAATCCTCCGAGTGGAAGAAAGCAGTCGCTAGAGGACACTTACAATATGATGTCATTTATGTGAAGTATTCAGAATCAACAAGCGCACAGAGACAGGAAATAGATGAGTGGTTTGCAAGGGCCGAGGAGAACAAAGGGAGATTGATATGGACTGCGGAGGTTTTCCTGGATGATTTAAAGCAAAAACAAACGCAACCTGTTATTAACATAGAGGGTGGTAATAGCTATGCCGCGGAATGGCACACACTAAATGGGAGAACAGCAGAGCAGGTGAATTATATCCCAGTAAAGCCATTCAAACATTCCAAGGGCAGCCACTACAAGAGTAGAAATGAATTATCTGTTTAACTTTTAAGCCAACAGAGGTGAGAGGCCACGAACTCACTGTTCCTTCCAGGGATGCGGGAGGAGAATAGAGACAGACAGGAGAGAGCAAAGAAGCAAAGGCAACATGGAATACGAGGGCACTGGGAAACGCTGAGATAAATTGACAGTCCGTCCGCTCCCTGTGACATGGGCAGTCAGTGCTACTAGGAAAACCGGCTTCCCTCTCTGAGACTTCTTAGTGTTAGAAATCTGACGCAGTTCTGAGTTCCTTGCTCGTGCTCTCTCTCCTTCTGCTCCTGATTTGGACCTTGAGATTGCAGTCCGGTGCTCCAATGTGGGTCTCTGTCTCTGTCTCCTTTCATCGCCTGATGAAGGTTAATATTCACGAGGATGCCTATATGTTTTCTTTATTTAGCTTCTCTAGGATCACGAATTATAGGCTCAATGTCCTTTATTTATGGCTAGAAACCAAATATGAGTGAGTACATCCCATGTTCCTCTTTTTGTGTCTGGCTTACCTCACTCAGGATAGTGTTTTCTATTTCCGTCCATTTGTATGCAAAATTCAAGAAGTCCTTGTTTTTTACTGCTGAGTAGTACTCTAATATGTATATATTCCATATTTTCTTCATCTATTCTTCCATTGAAGGGCATCTAGGTTGTTTCCAGTTTCTGGCTATTACAAACAATGCTGCTATGAACATAGTAGAGCATATACTTTTGTTGTATGATAAGGCCTCTCTTGGGTATATTCCCAAGAGTGGTATTGCTGGGTTCAGGGGTAGGTTGATCCCGAATTTCCTGAGAAACCGCGAGGGGTGCACCCACACACTGAGACAATGGGGATGTTCTATCGGGATCTCACCAAGGCCAGCTGGCCTGGGTCTGAAAAAGCATGGGATAAAACCGGACTTGCTGAACATAGCTGACAGTGAGGACTACTAAGAACTCAAGAACAATGGCACTGGGTTTTTGATCCTACTGCACGCACTGGCTTTGTGGGAGCCTAGACAGTTTGGATGCTCGCCTTACTAGACCTGGATGGAGGTGGGTGGTCCTTGGACTTCCCACAGGGCAGGGAACCCTGATTGCTCTTTGGGCTGATGAGGGAGGGGGACTTGACCGGGGGAGGGGGAGGGAAATGGGAGGCGGTGGCGGGGAGGAGGCAGAAATCCTTAATAAATAATTAATAAAAAAAATGTAAAAAAAAAGAAGTCTGACACATCCACTTGAAGCATGCTGGGGAGGAAGGGGATAGCAGCGGTGGGGCACTGGGGTGCAGACTTCTTTGGGTCCATCACCTTATCAAAAATCGGAAACAGGTTAGCATGGTAGTAAATGTCTACGAACCCAACCCTCAGGAAGCCAAAGGAGCAGTACCATGCATTCAAGACCAACAGAGGCAAAAAGAAAACAAACAAACAGTAAGGATGTTGTTAGTATCTACTGAATCTGGAAACATTCATAGGTCTCTGCCTCTTCTTATCACTTGGTATTTAAGGTATCTCTTATCAGCAATAAAAACGGCAACAGCAAGATGGAGATAAACCTGCTCACACACAGGAGATTCTGATAGCACACAGCTGAAGCTCTTTAAATGTTCACTCTTTAAGACTTCAGGAAAATAACTCGCTTAATTATGTGCATGTCTGCTGTCATTCCAGACACACGTGTATAAAACTTCAGTGTATACAGCCATGCCATGTTATGAGATTTGTTTAAAGGGGGGGGGTCCATGCACAAGATGATCCCAGAATATCATATTGGCTAGCAATATCACTTTAGCTTTCTAAGTCAGGGATATGATGTTCCCGAAGCCACGAAGTCAGTCCTGAGGTGGATCCTTTCTCAGAACACATCGCTGTCCTGAAGTGACATGTGACCATATGTACAGACGAGACAAAAGGTCTATTGGTTAGACAAGAGTTGGGTAGTAAACCTGATGCAGGTGATTTATATAATTAACTGGAAATAGAGAAGACAGTGTTTGTCTTCTTAGCACTAGGTGAGAGTTGTGTGCCGTCTTCCCAGAAAGGTACATTTGTCTAATATACAGATTGTAGACATTTGAAGGGGCCCCAGAGTAGCGTTAGGCTGGGGAGAGGGTTCTGTTTGTATAAATGCTTGCTCCAGCAGAGCTCAGGTTCCTGGAATCCTAATGAAAGTAGGAACACACGTGTCTACAGCCCAGCTCACCCTGGGGAGAGATAGGAGGCAGAGACAGGACAAGCCCCAGAAGCTGGAAGGCCAGCTAGTCTGGCTTATGCAGTGGTGAAGAGGCCCTGCCCCAAACAAGATGGAAAGGCAGGGCTGACCGTGGAAGGCTGACCTCTGATGCCCACACATACACCTTGGCACACACATGCCTGCACCCATACACACGTAAGTGAACACACATGCAATTTCTTCCCCCCCTCTTTTAAATTGATTTTATTGAGCTATACATTTTTCTCTGTTCCTCTCCCTGCTTCTCCCATCCCTTCAACCCTCTCTTCCATGGTCCCCATGCTCCCAATTTACTCAGAAGATCTGATGGAGGAAGGTCATTGGTTAAAAAAAATAAAGAAACTGGTTGGCTGGCCCTCATAGGTTAAAACATAGGTGGGAGGAGTAAACAGAACAGAATGCTGGAAGGAAGAGGAAGTGAGCTCAGACTCGACAGCTCTCCTCTCAGGAGCAGATGCCTCAGAAGAGACGCCATGCTCCCTGCTCCTGGGCAGACACGCGATGAAGCTCTGACCCAGGATGGATGTAGGCTAGAATCTTCCCGGTAAGCGCACCTAGCTGTGCTACATAGAATATTAGACATGGGCTAGTCCAGGTGTGAGAGTTAGCCTAGAAGAGGCTAGATAGAAATGGGCCAAGCAGTGTTTAAAAGAATACAGTGTCCGTGTAATTATTTCAGGTAAAGCCAACTGTGCGGGCGGCCGGGGTGCTGGGGACGCAGCCCCACTGCTCTAATTACTACAGAGATCTTGTCTTTTTCTACTTCCCATGTAGATTAGATCCATGTATGTCTCTCTTAGGGTTCTCATTGTTGTCTTGGTCCTCTGGGATTGTGGACTGCAGGCTGGTTTTCTTTATGTTTAAAAACCACTTATGAGTCAGAACATATGATAATTGTCTTTCTGGGTCTTGGTCACATACGATTTCTTAAGCTAAAATTTCACACCTTTCATGTACATACATGCACATATGTGTACCAGCCCACACAAATATTGACACATACTCATGCACTCAAAATACGGGCACATACATACTTGTATGTATTTGTGCATACATGTGCATGCATGTGCACACATGCTCAGAGAAGACTGGATGCTGCAGCGTCCTCTAGGACTTGGCCTCGTTGGATCTGACAGCCCACAGTTCCTTACAGTCAAAATTAGCTGCTCTCATTCTGATCTTCCCTGAAGTGTATTCTCTTCTCCCTTCCTGCTAGTCCCTGTTTTCATCAAGCAGGAGGCCTTGAATGCCTCTCCCTGCCAGCTATTCAAGAGGCCATTCCCCCTGGAGCTGGTGACACACAACCTATTAATAAGCAAACAGAATGAACTGGCTCTGTCTCCTCATAGCTAAATTCCTCTGCCACCGATTTCTCAAACACTCCCCTTTAGGGTTTTCCTGTGGAGTCCCATCTATTTAGAGGGAATGTGGAAGATTGTTTAATGCCTCTTGTTGTAAGCAAATGCTGATTCCACGTGGAGAATCAAACGCCTCCCTTCTCCGTGGCTCTCCAGACCCATCTGGCGGCCCTGACAACGCTGGAGCATTGCCGTGCACACATGGGCCCCCCTTACCGGAGTGGGGTGACAGAGCTGCAGCAGGCAAACCTCTGATTTCGTTCAGGTGCCTTCTTTTTGCTGTGCACTTCAGATTTCGGCTAAGCTATGCTCTTGCGCTTTACCTCAGTTTCCCCAACTGTGTAATAGTGACCAGGTGTGATATAACTTTTCCTTAACACACACACACACACACACACACACACACACACCCCTACTTCCCACCAGATAGGAAACCCATTACAAGCCAAAGTATGGATACCACCAAAGTCCAACTTGGTGGCAATGAGTTTTGTTGGGATTACTTTATAGGAGTGTGGGTGAGGGCTTACTTACAGGAGCAGAGATGACTCAAAGACAGCTACATCACCAAAGCCCACCCCAGCATGGGTGACAGCTTACAAAACTGGGAACCTGGAGCACACTGCACAGCTGGCAGGCAGCTCAACAGGGTTGAGAATGTCCTTCCTGGGTGCCTCAGTTGGTCTAAAGCTCTTTCAGGCAGCTCGGCTGGTTTCTGCTTCTTCCTGGCAACCGTCTGGCCTCAGAGTCTTCTTTGTAGCTTGACTTGACTGAGAGGGCCCCTCAGCTTCTTTATTGCTTACTCTGCTGGCAGGGAGAGGCCTAGTGAATCTGGTCTGTTTCAGTGACTTCCTGAAGCTGTTTTGAATTGTACACACACCCTCGCCCTCCACCCCGGTCTTAGTTAGGATTCCTATCGCTGCAATAAAATACCATGACCAAACAGCAAGTTGGGAAGGAAAGGGCTTCTTTGGCTTATACTTCCACACGGCTGTTTATTCCTGAAGGATGTCAGACAAGAACTCAAACAGGGCAGGATCCTGGAGACAGGAGCTGATACAGAGGCCCTGGAGGGCTGCTGCTTACTGGCTTGCTCCACATGGTTTTCTCAGCCTGCTTTGTTATAGAACTCAGGACCACCAGCCCAGGGATGGCACCACCCACAGTGGGTTGGGCCCTCCCACTTTGATCACTAACAGAGAAAATACCCTACAGCTGGATCTCATGGAAGCATTTCTTCCACTGAAACTCCATCCTCTCTGATGACTCTAGTTTGTGTCAAGTTAACCCCAAAATCCAGTCAGTACGCCCACTCCAAACTCACAGAATCAACTGTTAAATGCAGTGGGCTACAAAGGACAGAGAAAAGTAGGAGGAAGGACTTGCTGGGGAGAATAAAGGGTTCAGAGGGAATATGAGAGGGTGATTGAGGAGATGTGACCAAAGCGTGTGTGTGTGTGTGTGTGTGTGTGTGTGTGTGTGTGCAAGCAGCAGGGTGAGGGGCAGAGACCAACAGGCAGAAGAAGAGAGATTGTTCAAGAATAAGCACAGTTTTTAAATGAACTTTTTAAACCCCAAAATGACACTGGGCCATCATGGCACACATCTTCAATCCCAGCACTCAGGAGGCAGAGGCAGGAGGATGGATGTCTGAGTTCAAGCCTAGCCTGGTCTACAGAATGAGTTCCAGGAGAGGACAGCCAGGGCTACACAGAGAAACCCTGTCTAGAACACACCCTCCCCCCACATATAAAAAATTTCAAAAAAGAAATGAAGGAAAGAACAGAGAAAAAGAGAAAGCCTTTAATTTCTCAACTGTGAACTGTGGCCGTTGCCCTGGCTTTTCTCAGTTTGACTGGAGGGGGAAGGCTCTTCACTTCACTTCCGCTAGAGTGAAGGGAAATAGGTCTAACTGGAATGAAGCAAAGAAGGCCAATAGTAATGGGTGCTTTTTGTCTTCTTATCTTGATTTTTGTTTCAAGGATGAAGTCGACGATCCCACGAATACTCAACAGCCTTGTTTAAGGGTGGCAACCCCCACAGAGAGTTTCAGCGGGTCTGCCCCACTTCATGTCATAGCAGCCTGTTTACAGAAAGTCATCGTGGATTCTACAAGCCATGAAGTCCAGTATCAGGCACAAGATCTTTGAAACGTTGTGCACAACGGTGGTCTGTGGTGTAAAGTACAAAGGCAACACTTGTATCGCTTCCAGGTTGGGAAGGAAAAGCTCCGTTTTCATGATACACACCGGCCTTTGGAGAGACCTCCCACCAGCAAATGCAGAACCCTCGGCATCTGCTCTCTCATTTCCTATGCCTCTGCTTTGGTTTCAGTTGGGTCAGAGGTACCTTTCTTTCTGGGATCATCATCAATAACCACACATCTGAGCAGGGCTACATTGGGGTGATTTAGTCAGCAGCACAGCGGGTGACTGGGAGAATGATGGGCAGATACGCCTGTGTCGTTTCCAGCCTGCCCAGGATTTGAGGTCCAGCGACTCTCCGCAGACAGCATCTTAGCAAAGCTCCTAGAGCCTCCTCGTCAGGCTTCGTTTGGGGAAACATACCTATCATATTTATTACTCGAAGAAAGCACGGCTTAATTGATTCCTTGATATGAGAGGTGAATCTGACTTTATGGTCTAATAAAAACTATAAAGTAGATTAAGCTCTATCAGGCTTCATCACAAGGTGGCTTTTTTTCCTGATGCGATCATGGCGCTCCTGTGAGACCGCTCCTTCAACTACATTCCTTCTGCTTTCGCCTTCCCCCCAGCTCCACCAGGAAGAGAGAAAGCTGTTGCTTTTCGTGCTCCGCTCTTCTGAAAAAGGAAGCATACACAGTCAGACCTCCCTTTGCACAACAGCCTATGGTCAGGAAAGATGGCTTGCTTTCTGAAATAATGCCGTGTGTTTGCTGATTTATCATGTGTGTATGGGCGCTTTGTCTGCACTCACGGCTGTGCACCGTGTGCATGCCTGGTGCCCACAGAGGCCACGTGGGTCCTGGGAGCTCAAACTCTGATCATCATTCTTAGCAGCAAGCATCTTTGCCCAGCGAGCCATCACACCATTCTGGTGTTCCTAAATAAGTGGTTTATTCTCCTTATTAGTTATGAGTCTGTTTAAATTGCCTGTTTGTGGTGTTGGAGAGATGACTCAGAGGCTAAGAGCAGTGGCTGCTCTTCCAGAGGACCTGAGTTCAATTCCCAGCAACCACATGGTGGCTCACAACCATCAGTAATGGATCTGATGCCCTCTTCTGGCATAAAGGTATACATGCAGATAGAGCACTCATGCACTAAATAAATAAATGAATAAATATTTTTATAAATAAATAAATAATTTTATGGATAACTAAATAAATGCATAAATTTTCTGTGTGTGAATCAGTCCTTGTAGGTTGTGTGTTGCTACTAAAAATCCCATTTCTTCTGGCTCATCCCACTTGACCAATCTTTTAATCATTTCTATTGCTGCGGCATTGGTTGTAACGCCTCTTTTGTTTCAGATTTTAGTTATTCAACTCGTCTCTCTTTTCTTCTAGTTAATTTTGGCAATTGTATATCAACTTTGTTGATCTTTTCAAAACAAAAAGTTTTGCTGAGTTTTCCTTTTGTTTGCTATTTATTAATTTCCACTTCAATCTTTATCCCCCCTTCCTTCCAAGAGCTGTAAGTTTAGTTTGTTCTTTTAATGCTTCCATGAGATGTGAAGTTTTCAGCTAGCTTTCTACTTCCCTATGAATTCTTCTTTGATACATTGGTTGTTCAAAGGTGCATTGTCACAGTTTCCATAGACGTAGGAATTTTCAAGTTTGTCTTCTAAGTTCTCATTTTGTTCCACTGTGACTAGAAGGGATATTTTGTCTAACTGCAGCTTTGTGGGTTTTTTGTTTTGTTTTGGTTTTGGTTTTTATTTGCAGAGACTTTGTATCTTGGAGACTGAGAAACATCACACACTGTTGGGTGGGATATTTTGTTCATGTTAGTTAGGTCTAATAGTTTTATGCTGTTGCTATCCTTTGTTTTGCTTTCAAAATAGTGTCTCAAGTATACCATGCTGGCCTCAGACTTCCTATGTGGCCAAGGATGATCTTTAGCTTTTGATCCTCCTGCCTCCCCTTTCCAAGTCCTGTTATGGGGGGGCATGTGCCATATTCGATTTTATGCCATGCTGGAGACTGAACTCAGGATTTCGTGCACACTAAGCAAGCACTTTAAAACGTGAGATACAGCCACGGCCCTAGACCTCTCCTTTTAATCTTCTCATCAGTTTATTTTTATTTTATTTTATTTGTTTGTTTGCTTGTTTTGGTTTTTCAAGACAGATTCTCTGTGTACTTCTGACTGTCCTGGAAGTTGCTCTGCAGACCAGGCTGGCCTTGAACTCAGAGACCCACCTGCCTCTACGACCTGAATGCTGGGATAAAAGATGTGCGCCACCATGGGACTCTCATTGGTTCTTGTATCTACCATTAAAAGCAGGTTATGAAAGTGTCTTCTTCGTCCTGTGTTATTCAGTCTCATTTGAATTGAGACTCTCCAGTGTTCCTTCACAGACGTTCAACATAGCAATAGTACCATGTATTCATGACTGTTTGACTTTAGATATTATCTTCCTTTGTCTATAATGATAACATTGTTACTGAAAATCTACAGACTAGTTTTTCCAGCTCTGTTTTGGTAAGGATTTGCTTCTGCCATGGCTAATCTTAACTGTCAACTCAGACTGAAAGCCTCCTGGTGGTTAGTAAAACCCACTTCTGCTGTGATGTCACTGTGAGGTTGTTTCTACAGCACGTAGATACTGAGCGCTTTGCTCACAGTAGGTGATCCAAGCCAGTACTTGTAACATGATGGGCCTGCTTGTTGGGGTTTCTGTCTTGCCTGGTTTTTGTCCTCCCACCAGGTCCCACAGCCATTCAACCCTAAAGAAAAACACACAGAGGTCTCCATAAGTTATAAACTGATTGGCCCATTAGCTCAGGCTTCGTATTAGCTCTTATAACTTATATTAGCCCATTATTCTTATCTATGTTAGCCACATGGCTCGGTATCTTTCTCGGTGGGGCAGGTCACATCTTCCTTCTTCCATGATTGGACAGAACTGGGGCAGAATGGGCTTCCTTCTTCCCAGAATATTCCTGTTCTCCTTGCCCTACCTCTACTTCCTAGCAGGTTGTCCCGCATATACTTCCTGCTTGACTACTGGCCAATCAGCGTTTATTTAAAACATAATTGACAGAATACAGAATTGTCCCGCACCAACTGCTGGGTCAAAAATGAGAACTGGCTATTGGAAGGTGATAGATGTGTAAGATGCCATCACTGGAGGGCATGCCTTTGGAAGGTGATCATGACCCTGGCTCCCTTCTCCCTCCCTTTCCCCTTTGTGGCCTCCAAAGGCAAGAGGTGCACTCCTAACACTGAGCTCTTCTGCTTTGCCTCCCTCCCACTAGTATGGAGCTGGTAGACCACAGACCCAAACCTTGGAAACTGTGAGCCCAAATAAATGGTTCTTCCTTCTAAAAGGTTTTTCTCTGGCATCTGTCATAGCAATGAGACCCTCACATAGTATCCTTCCACTGTCTACACAGTGAGCATTTGGGGAGGAAGATGAAATAGATATCATATTTTTTATTTATTGTGTTGAAAATGGATTTTTTTCCATACAACATATTCTGGTTAGAGTTTCTCCTCTTTTTATGCCTCTTAGCTTCTCCTCATAGCCCCTCCAGTTAAGATCTATACCCTGTCTCTTCTTAGGCAGCAAACAAGTTTCTAATAAATAGTTAATTCATTTTTAATATATACATTTACTTATTTACTTACATCCCAGCTACATTCTTTACTTCCTTATATCCTCCCAACCCCTCCCTCCCACCACCCCTCTGCTATCACCCCCTCCCCCCACAATGGAATGATGAATTCTTATAGAAAGTGCAGACTCAGAGGCTAGGTGGCTTGAGGGCCGTTTCGCCTTGTGGACCATTTACGTTTTGACGGTTACTGATCTGCAGAGGCTAACTCTCTATCTCTAGAGCATCCCCTCCACCCTCTTCTTGCTCAGCTACTTCTCTTTGTGTTTGGCTGATGTTTGTCATTGGGAGCTTTGATTTCACTCTCAATTTCCTTTTATGAATAGGCATACCTCAGAGATATTGATGGTTGAGTTCCAGACCACTGCAATAAAGTGCACATTGCCATAAAGCAAGTCACATGGATTTTTATTTCCCGATGCAAATAAAAACTATGTTTATACTAGGCTGGTAGTTTATTAAGTGTAAAATGGGATTGTGTGTTTAAAAACCATACGTGTGGCTTAATTAAAAAACACCTCATTGCTAAAAATGCCAGTGATCATCTAAGTCTTTAGCAAATGGTACTCGCTTTTGCTGTTGTAAGAACCTGCTGTGCAGTTCCTGGCTGATGACTAAGCACGGTGCAGGTGGTGGCTGAAGGGTGGCATATCTATAGCAATTTCTTAAAATAAGATAACGCACAACCCACCCCTTGGTTTCCAGACAGAGAGAAATCTGTCTTGAACTGACCAGAGTGGCCCTCCGTGTTGGCCAGCCTTTGTATTCCTCTAAGGTTCTCTTCTGGCAGCTGGGGGAGAAAACACATCTACAGTCCTACCCAGTTCTGGACCCTGAATGCTGCAATACCCACCTGCTGGGCAAGATGTGCCCACTGCTGCAGTAGTGGCAAGACTTTTATGGGGGTAACCAACCACTCTCTCGATTGCATTTGAGGCTTGCTCCACACGAGAGATTCATGTCTAGGGCCATAAACATGGTTAAAACCCATGGCTAGGGAAGCCATGGGCCTTAGGGGAGAGCCTATCGATATGATTTTCTAAATGGTCAGTTGGTCAAACTGCCTTCTAAATATTTATGTTCATAGCCAGAGATTTGTGCTACTCTCAAGCTTGGTCAGAGAATTGTCTTATTGCAGGGTCCTGATTAATACAGAGACAGATAACAGTTCAATGTACTGAGAATGTTCAGCCCTAGATGGGACATCTATACCACCACCACCACCACCATCACCACCACCACCACCACCACCACCCCACCTCCAAAAGGCTCAGGGAACATTGCAAGAAGAGGAGGAAGAAAGAACGTGGGAGCCAGAGGATGGGGAGGAATCTTGTGAAATACTGTCATTTGGTGAGGCCATAACAATTGCCGATATGAACTCACAGCAGCTGTGATTACGGTGTATAAGACGTGCATAAAATCAAGCCAATTAAAATTCCCACATGGAGACCAAAGAGGCCCCTTATGCTCTACCCCTAGTGGAGAAGCTACCAGCCATTGTGGGCTTCTGGGGGAGAGAGTCATGTTTCTTTAAGAATGTGCCCACCGGTAGGTTCTGCATGTCCCAGTGAATGAGCTCATGTTCATGTGCATATACACAGCCTATAAACTGGACCCAGTAGGCTAGAATGAAAGAGAGGGGGGGAGGGAGGGAAGAGAGATGAAGGGAGGAAGGAAGGAAGGAAGGAAGAAAGGAAAAAAGGAAAGAGAAAATGAGGCTGGGAGGGAGATGTGATAGAAGGACCTGGGAGTGGTTGGGGGTGGAAAATGGGGGGTGGGTACAATCAAGATAAATTGTGTATATATTAATGGTTTATCTGAAGAAGTCTTAAATTCTTTATTTTGGAAGGACACCTCAGGGTTGGTTTCCAACACTTGCGTAGAACACCCCACCCTCCCCTCACCGGCTTTCTAGGTTTCTGCTGAAATACCTAATGCTTTATCAAAGTCTATTTGCAAGCAATGAGCTGTTGCTCTCTTGCCTTTTTCTTTTTAAACCCACCTTTGCCTTTGAACTTTAACTCCCTGGTTATGAGTCATCTGGATGCAGGTCTCCTACTTTCTTCTCAGTGAAGTTCTTAGACCTCTTGAATTTGCATGTCCATTTCCCCCCCTTCAATTAGAGGAACTTCTGGCCTTCATTTTATCAAATATATCTCTCTGCACCTTTCTCATCGCTTGGGAACTTTGCTAACGGACTCACTGAATTGCTCAGCAGCATCTGACAAACGCCTTGGCTCTGTTCACTCTTTCTTCCCTTTTCCTTGTTTGCTCCCGAGACACAGTATTTCAGTCCATCTCTGTGAAGTTACTGATCTTTCCTCCTCCTGACCCACTCAGCTCCTGGGACCTTTTCCGGAGACCTCCCCAGTTCAATGATGCTTCTCAAGTGCTGATTGAGTTCGGTTCTTTTCTGTATGGCTCCTATCCCTTTGCTGCGTTTCTCGCATTGTTTGTACATCCTCACTCAATTAGATTTAGTCATCTGTGGTCTCTGTTAATACTGGACATCTTTTTGATTGTTATTTCAAAACTTCTGTTAGGAGGCTCACAATCTGCATCTCTTCTGGGTCAGGTGCAGGAGTTTCATTTCTGTCTTTTCATTATGCCAGGATCCTCTGTTTCTCTGTGTACCTGATCGTGCTGTTGATGGTAACAAAGAGTTTAGACTTGGCCATTTGGGGAAAACAATCAGCCACCCCTCTAGGACTTTATCTCAGCTTCATGCAGAAGAGGTGGAAATCACTCATCCATCAACCAAGGTACAGATTCTATTGCTGCTCAAATCTTTTTTAACAGCAGTGTCTGTTCTGGGGATGGCATGTGCCTTGGGTCCTCTCAAATTCCCTGAGCATACATCTTGAAAGCCTTTAATCTCTTGCTACGACTGGCATCTGCCTATGAAATGACATTCCAGTGTGCCACTGGGACCGCACTGTTTGCAGTGGCTACCAGTCCTGTTAGTGCTGGGGCAGGTAAAAGACTCAGTGCTGGAATAGATGGAATATAGAACACGCCGCCACATTTTTGTTTCTGCTCAAAGAAAGAATCCCTGGTAGATGTTTTCTCTCAGTGGCATGGCCCTGGGTTGGACAGTATGGGAAGCAGAGGGGCACAGATGAGTGTGCAAAAAGCTGCCAGCTTTCCTGCCCCCGTATCTGGAATCCTTTCCTGATTGTTTATCTTAGGGTGCTGAGACCTCAATTGCCCTCCAGAATTCTAAAAACGTTTTCCTCTCAGCTTGGTGTCTCTGTGGGAGAAAGCGTCCCTCTGTTTTACTGTTTAATTGTGAGAATAAAAATTATACTTTCTTGTGGGAGTGTCATATATCAATCTGCTGATTTCATTGGCTAAGTAATAAAGAAACTGCTTGGGCTCATAGCTTAGAACATAGGTGGGTGGAGTAAACAGAACAGAATGCTGGGAGAAAGAGGAAGTGAGGTAAGACGCCTCAGAGAAAGACACCATGCTCCCCGCTCCTGGGAAGATGTACGCAATGAAGCTCCGACCCAGGATGGACGTAGGCTAGAATCTTCCCGGTAAGACCAGTGCTACATAGATGATTAGAAATGGGCTAGTCCAGGTACGAGAGTTAGCGGAGAAGAGGCTAGATAGAAATGGGCCAAGCAGTGTTTTAATGAATACAGTTTGTGTGTAATTATTTTGGGTAAAGCTAGCCGGGTGGCGGGACACAGCCCGCCGCTCCTATTTCAACACTTTCTATCGGAAGTGCTTCTCCATCTTATGGACATCTCGTGACCTTTCACACCCCAAAGCCCTAGGCTTTGATCTTTCTCACATTTATCACGTCTGCCACCATAGTTCCCGTTGACACGCTTCATCTCTCTCTTCTAGATTAGGGGACACCAGAGAGAGGGAAGAGGAGCGCGAGAGAGTTGTAAGTTTTAACTGAGAAATGAACGAATGAATGAATGGTGAATGAATGAATGGTAAATGAATGGATACATCAATGAAGTGAAAGGACTTCACATACCAGGACAAGAAATGTAATGAACTGAAGACAAGGAGTCAAGAACAGGTAAGTCAGGGACCTAAAGGAAGACCTAGAGAAATCCGACAGACTTAAAGGAACAGGGAAAATCACAATTCTATTTACATCTGACAAGGCCTGGGAGTGTTGTAATTCACACGTTTTTATTTTAATTGACATGGAAATATGAGCACTGCCGCTCTAGAGTGCTTTAAAATCAAATCTATAGCAAGCAAGTGGTTTGCTGGAAGATTACTCGCCTGGGAAATGCTAAAACACACTGACATAAAACAATAAACTTATTGGATTCTCACAGATTTACGTGAACAATTGCATGCTGACCACCCATCCTCGGAACTGGGGTCCTGTTTTATTTCCCATTTCCTGGTGCCGAGAGCTAAGACTCATTTAAGAAATACTGCCAGTGGAAACTGGAGGAGGGAGAAAACACCCGTGGTGTTCTTTGCTTTGGTGTCAGGCATCAGTAACAAAACTGTATCCCAGGATTCAAGGCCACCAAAAGCACATGGGAACCACCTGACCATGAACAGTGACCCGGCTCTTTGAGCATGAGCCGCGACTACCCTAATGTAGCTTGCTAAGCCTTGGGTGGCAGATCTCCTAATAGCTGGAAAGGACTCGATTTGGAGGCGTGGAGAGGGTGTTGATTTAGTTTAACAATAGCACATTTTACCCTCCGTAGCCAGTGCTATGATACAGCTCTGGAGGAGACCTGCGTTATTAGCCTGATGCATGGAAAAAGTGACATAAAACACGGGGAGCAGAAGCAATCACTCCACATCTGACGAACACCAGGGACAAAAGAGCAGATCTGTACATAAGCACCTTAAGGCTCAGGAACTAATAACACCTCTAAGGGTCTTCATTGCCGTTATTGTTTCCAATCTGATCTGGCTAACATTTGGCCTCTCTTATTAGAACGGAAATGTTATCTGCGGTTGCTATTCTCGTCCATATTTCAAAATGTTGTGTTAAGAGCAAGATATGAATACATTAGAGACTCCTTCGGTTCTCGCAGAGGGAAAGTTCAAATGCAAGAGGCTCTATAATAAAGCCTACCCGATATAACAAATGGGGCTGTCAGATTGATTCTCACTTGAGACACCAACTGTAGCTAATATTGCTGGATATGCAGATGTTTTTCTGTCTCTTTCTCTCAGACCAAAAAAGTGCGGGGGGGGGGGGGGGAGGTTGCACGTTTAACTGAAATAATGATAAATTGGTATTAATATGAAAAGCCTCTGCTGCAGTGTGACAAAGAGTCCACAGGTCAAGGCTGGAAGCACATGTGAGCTGCAGAATCCTCACCTCTGCGCAGACTGGTCTCAGGAATTTATGAGCTGAACTCTTCACTCCACCCGAAGACCACACAGCGTCCTTGTCGCAAAGAGAAAATGAGACCCCGGACTGGACTAAAACTTCTGCTGGGAGGGAGAAGATCCCCTGCGGCGTCTGAAACCCACTCCATGGTGCTGACGCACACAGAGATGAGGGGCTTCGTGAAGAATCAAAGAGCTCACACAGCTCTGCCGAGGGCTAGACAATACGAAAGCGGATCCAGACTATTCTTTAGCCCCATGCACGCCGCGAGTCCGCGCTTGCGCTCAGTGAGTCTCGCCGTCCCTGGATGCACCTCTGGTCTCCCTCCTGGGACTCCAGGCCCAGTCACCTCCACATCTGGTTTCACTTCGGCTTCCCCAGCCTCTCACCTCCTTATGCACGTGTGTGCATGCACTCTGTCAGTGGAGGCATGTAAAGAGACCTCCACGGAGTTTCTTCTCCATCAGAAAGAAAAGAAAAGGAGGAATGGTGATCGGAGGTAAGGCAAGGTGTCTGATGAGGCTTCTCCTTGATAGGCACTAGCTACTTCCAGGAGAACACTGGGGAAGCCCTGACCAGAGTCACTTGGCAACCATCAAATGCTCTCAGCAGTTCTTAGGACCTGAAGTCTGTAAATGTGGAGATAGCCTTTTATTGTGCTTTGGAGAGTTCGCTTTGGACAAACAGTTTAGTTCTGGGGAGTGGATGGGGTAGGGGGCGGGGAGAGTTAATTCATCTGCAATTGCATGCTATGCTATCCAGGCTGTGCGTGAATACACAGAGCCGAGGCTAGGCCTCACTGACTCTGTGCCTAGTAAAAACGGAAGTCAGAGACTCACAGAAAGTGATCAGAATGTTTACCCATCAGGCTCAGCATGGCCACACACTTTTCCGTAGCAGTGATCTGGGCAGTTGTAGCAGCCAGCCTCCAAATTATGCTGATTGTGTTCTCGAGCTCAATAAGAGACAACCTCTCCTCTTTGTCCAAGTGGATTTCTTTCCTCAATTCCGGATGACATAGCATAACTGTTTGGTATGACCGAAGATCACCACACCTCTGCAATAGCAAGCCAGATTTCCTGTGGCAGGGAAGCCAGCTGGCCTGGTGGGCTGTTAGGGAGGGTTCGGTAGCCAAGAGTGCAAAGGATGCAGAACTTGTCAGACAGGCTTTAACCCTCAGAAACCAGCCCTCTTCACTGCCTCGGGCAAACTCGGACGGACCATCGCTAGGGTGTGTTTCCAGACTACAAGATTCCAGAGTCAAATTTGTTACTAAGTGTTCTGCACGGAGGTCTTTCCCTCAAGCTCAAGGCCCCCATTCCGACACATCCTCTCTGCTGTCCAGCCCTGGGAAGCCTTGCTTTGTCCTCGCTGGCTTGGGGCTCTGATATCCTAAGTGCTAAGATAGAACTCCGGCTTTCCAGGATCTCCCTGCCTTTCTTTTCTTCCAGGGAACCTTGAGTTGATTGCCTTTACCTGGGGCAGCTTTACATAAACAATGGCTCACATCATCCTATGAACTGGTTAATGGGAAGCTGGGGCCCCTCTGAGTTTCCTAAAGTCTGGACCATTAGCTTTCACCCGCTAAGACCCAGGTAGTAGAGTTCCTCTTCTACCAAGTGAAGACAGCGCTATCGTCCTTCCCCTCGGCTGTAGTTGATTCCAGCAATGTTGTGACTGCCACCCATGTCTGGCTGCAACATCTAATAACCATGACTTTGAGGATGCTGCTGTGGGGACGAACTGGTGTGATTCAAGTAAAACTCTGAAATGGAGTTTGCCATGTAATAAGCTCAAAATAAATGTTGACCGCTGTTAGATTTTCTTGACTTTTTGTAGAGGATAAGAAGATCATTAGTGAAACTGCTGTGTGGGTCTTGTAAGAATGTAGGTCCTAATGCTCTGCTCCTTGAAGGTTTATGCAAGTTAAGCTCATGGGTTCTTGACAGTGCAGGAGACTTATGGTAGTTTGAATATAATTGGCCCTTAAATGCTCATAAGGAGTGGCACTAATGGGAGGTGTGGCCTTGTTTAAGGACATGTGACATGGTGGGGGCGGGCTTTGAGGTCTCTTTCATTTACACTTCAATAGGTGTCACAGTCCACTTCCTGTTGCCTTCTGATCAAGATGTAGCCAGCACCATGTCTGCCTGCATGCCGCCATGCTCCCCGCCATGATGATAATGGACCGAACCTCTGAAACTGTAAGTGAGTCACCACCTCAATGAAATGTTTTCTTTGTAAGAGTTGCTGTGGTCACAGTGTCTCTTCTCAGCACTAGAAACCTAAGACAAGACTCTTCGTCACCGACTCGCTTATGACGTCATCACAGATGGTTCCCAAGACGCCTTTGAAGAGAGGGTTTCCCAGGACCATGGAACAGAAAATGCAGTTCTTGCTTCCATAAGGCTTTGACCAAAAGTGTCACAATCCTCACCTTTGTGGGCCTGAACAAGTGTCATTCCTGTTCACACTGGGGACAAGAGTCAAGGCCTCATGAATACAGATCTAAAGCAACCTAGTGGCAAGGAGAACAATGGTACCGGGTGAGCATGTCTTAATCACTTCCTTGCCAGTGTTCTCTGGTGCTGAAAACGTTTTTCCATGTTCCCATTCTCTCCCATATCTTAGTACAACTCTCTGGCTAGATACTAACTGATTTAAAAAAAAAATAGATTCCTCATAAAAAGTGGGTGACTAACGGCACTGCCTTCTAAACAGAATATTTGGACCATAATTGAGCAAGCGCTTGATTTTGTGTGTGACTCTTATCTCCAAATGCAGGCTTCTAACAGCCATCTACTCAATTATTTACACGGTTCAGTAATAGCCATGTATGGAAGCCCTCGATCGCCGTGCCTGGAAAAATGAGAGCAAAATGTTCACAGATGGCTGTTGTTGGGTGACTTGGATAAACGTTTCCCTCCTTCTGGTCTTTCCAGTCTTCCTGTAATGCGCATGGCATTCTATGGAAGAAGAAAGGGACGATGACAGAACTGTAGAATCCGTGCTGCTCTTTGCTGGGACACAAGGGCAGCAGGCACGGGGGACACTGATTAGAGTCTCACGGTCCCCTCAGAAACCCCCCGAACCTTGACACGCCAGCACATTTTATCAATGGGACAATGACCCAGAGAAAAGTAAAATACATCCCGGGGGGGGGGGCAACAACTGTGCCGCTTCACAGTTATGTAGAGATGGGTCTCATCTAGAATTTGCACCAAGTAAACCACGGCTGTGTGTGTGTGAGAACAGCCACAGGACAGAAGCATTCTTCAAGGCAAGGTCAACAACTCCTGCGGCTCATTTGTCAAAAGACACATGTTCGCTGACTTCAGGAAACGCTGGTTCTGGGTGAAAAACAGAAAAGGCTATTCATTTCCCCATCTCACTAGGAAAGGTCACGTTAAAACCCACAAGCCAGAAGGAACAGACACGTGTAAACAAGAGACCCAACTGTCTTCCTCTCCCATTAATTTCTGCTGTTTATCCTATGAGTAACTCTCGGATTCCCCCAAAGCCCTCAATATTCATTCCTGAATCTCCCAGCAAGTGAAATGAATCTCTTGGTTAGCCACCAGGTTAAGAAACTAAAGGTTGGAGTTGGAGCAATGGTTCAGTGGTCAAGGGTGCTTACTCCTCTCCCAGAGGACCCCCACTGGATTCCTGGAACCCACATGGAGAGACGTGTAATTACCTGCAACTCCAATCCCAGAGATTCCATTGCCTCTTCTGAATTCCAAGAAGATGCCTGCTTATGGCTTCTGTGTGCCACCGCACATACATGGTGGGCACACCAATACCACACTGACACACATATATGCACATGAATAAAAAATTAAACTAAATCTTTTTGTTGTTGTTTTGTTTTCGAGACAGGATTTTTCTTTGTAGCTTTGGAGGGAGCATGTCCTATCATTCTGTAGACCAGGCTGCCTTGAACTCACAGAGATCTGCCTGCCTCTGCATCCTGAGTGCTGGGATTAACAATGTGTGCCATCACCACCTGGTTAAACTACATCTTAAAAAAAGAAATAGATTGTTTCATTTTCCTTTTTCTTTTTTTAAAATAAAGAAAAAGGTGTGAGACCCCCTCCCTCCAAAAAAGAAGCTTTAAAATTCAGAGGCTGTTGAGACATCAGAGTTTAGTGTAGCTATCTAGTGAGCATTTAGTGGGCACCTGCTGTATGATGGTTGCTGTAAAAATATCATAAGGTGGTCAAGACACAATCCTCGTCCTCCGTGAACATTTCCTTCCAACAGGGCAACAGTCTGGTGGGACACCTGGAGAGCTGCAGGGAGACCATGCCCAGGTGAGCTTGGGGACATCTGGGTTCCGAGCCTTTCCTGGCTCAGAAGCTTGGGGCCGCTTCCCACTCAGGACCTGGCTAGTGTCTGTTGTGAACAGAGTTAAGACTCTGCTCTTCGTGGGTCTACCACAAGGAGCAAAGGAGATGCTAGGTGAGGAAAAACTCAGAAAGCAGTTTATCAAGAGCTGGGGAGATGAAGGGCTTTGTCATAGAGTGATAGCCTTGCAAGCACGAAAGCTGAGTTGGATCCCCAAAACTGACATAAACAGGCGAGGTATGGCACACACCTCTAATCCCAGAAAACGGAGAGCAAAGGCAGCCAGATCTCTGTATAGCAAGTTCCAGGCTATCCAAGTCTATGTTGTGAGCACCTGTCTAAAAAACAACAAAAAAAAACCAACAAACAAACAAAAAAACACAACAACAACAAGAAGAAGACTGGATGTGGAGGTCCCAAAGCTGAGGAGAGAAAGGTAAATCTCTGGGGCTCACTGGCCAGACAGTCTATGAAAACCAGTGAGAGAGAACATCTCAAAACACAAGGTGGGTAGGACCTGAGGAACAATATTTGAAGTCACCTGCTAGCCTCTTCATACACACGCATGCACCCACCCACACGTGTGTCTACAGACACGCCAACATACACAAGAAAGAGACAGACAGACAGAGACAGTACCAAACAATACAAACAAAAGATGCTGCCATCGCCAATGTCAATGTCTTCATTTTTTAGACCCTTTAGAAACATTGCCGAAGGGTCTTAATTTTTCTTCTGACTGCCGTCTTCCATTCCATGCGCATCTGAAGGTAAGACTGCTGCGCGCCATGAAGAAGGGGATAAATGACATTTTACCTGAGACCATTTTCCCTCCTGAGCAGTGTATGTGAAGCAGCTTGTCGTTGGCCCTCGGCGTCTCTTTTTTGAACATGCCTTTCATTTCAAGAGCGAAGGAATTTGCACATCATCTGCCTGGGTCCCTGGAGAAACTTCAACAGGGTGGTTTGAGGAAGAAATTTTTGTGTCATTTTCCTCTTAATGTCTCTTTCTGAAAACTAAAAGGATTTGGTTCAAGGACATCTCACTGAAGTATTGACTGTTTACACAACTCAAAAAAGATTTTTGGGAAGGTGAGTAGACTTTTATTTATTCAGTGGTTTATTGAAATTCCACACTCTATGTCACTTTGCTCAAGTCTACAAGTTTAGTTGTTTTCTCCTGATGCTTTAGATTTGCTTTTTCTTCAATAAAATTAAGGACTAGGCTATATTAAGGCAATTTTATTCCAACTTTCAACTTTTGGTTTCTAATTTTTTTTTTTGAGGCAGTGTCTCTCTACATAGCCCTGACTGACCTGGAACACACTCTGTAGACCATTCTGACCTCAAACTCAGAAATCCCCCTGCCTCTGCCTCCTAAGTGCTAAGATTATAGGGATGTGCCTCTATGCCCAACTTCAACTTTTGTTTCAACTATTATAGGTCTTTGTTCCTTGAATGGTTCATTCTTTTTTCTTTTTTTTTTTTTTTTTTTTTTTTTTTTTTTGATTTTTCGAGACAGGGTTTCTCCGTAGCTTTTGGTTCCTGTCCTGGAACTAGCTCTTCTAGACCAGGCTGGCCTCGAACTCACAGAGATCCGCCTGCCTCTGCCTCCCGAGTGCTGGGATTAAAGGCGTGCGCCACCACCGCCCGGCCGAATGGTTCATTCTTTATTTGAACCAATCAAGTAATGTGGTATCATAAAGGAATATATGGATCTCCATGGCTTTCACTGAATGGTGGTCCCGTCTTCTCCATCTTCAGTTAGCACAGTCAACCATGGTCTGAAAATACTAAGCAGGAGAACCCAGAAATAAATAATGCATTATGTTTTAAAGAGCTGTGAGAGCTTAAGAAACCTCACGCCACTCTTTTCCCTCCCACCTGGGATGTGAGTGATCTCTTTGTTCAACATGTGCATGCTGTATATACTACTTGACTGTCAATCACCTACCAGCTGGCTGGGACCATACTGACTGTTCACGAGGCAGTGTCTACAGTCAAGCAACCCTGATTTTATCAGACCCGAAACACAAGAGCAGGGGTACAAAGGAGGGGCCAGAGAGTGAAACCTATAAGGATGATAAGCCACTGTGGAGCAAAGTGGACATCCAAAGAAGACCAAAACCAGAGAGTGATGCTGTGTGCTATCTCAGGCATCCGCTGGAGAGCTCAGAAGAGATCGCCCAAAGGTATGGAAGATGACTGCATTCTTAACAGGGCATTCCAGATCCAGCCTTTGATGCTCATCTCTCCTCTTCATGGTCCTGACATTATAGAGCAGAAAAGTCCCCGTGACCATTATCACTGCTACATTCCCCATTATGGCACACAGTTTCCCACACCTCTGTATCAACTTTATGTTCTCTGCCTTAGTACCCTACCCCACCACATTCAACCTTCAAAATCCGTTAGCAGGGCGAGGAGTGGGCACAAATGCCTTCCCCAGTGGGTCCCTGTTCTTCACTGGTGCCATCATCACTCTCCCTTGGTAATCCTCCTTGCCTTCTGCCTAATTTAATCTATTTCTTTGTGGACACAGTGGAGTGTCCTCCTGAAGATGTAGCCCGTGTCTTCATCATGCTAAGCAGATAGCATCCTGGAGGCCATTCCTGTCCCGCTTTTCTTTGCCTCAGAGGTGACTCACTCCTTATACAGAGAAACTTTTCCATCAACGGTGAAGGAAAGTCATTACTTTGAGTGAGTGGGGTCAAAGGCATTATACATTCGAGAAATGTGTTAAAGGGTAGCAGGGAGTAGATGGAGAGAATGATAAGAAGCCCTGGTGTTTCTGGGGTTCAAGGAAAGTCTCTATGAGCCTGTCGGGGGGGGGGGGGGGCACTGATGATCCTGAACCTGCCCGGTGCAGGTCGGAGTGGAGAGTCACAGGGACACAACCAACTGGCCAGTCCCTTGAGGCTGCCAGACAAACCAATGAGAATGAGCTAGAAGAGCTAACTTTGGCGAAGGGAGTGAGCTGGATCTACCCTCCCCAAAGGAGCTAGTCTGGCCCGTGCCCATGTTCAACAGTGGCACCATGTGGCAGCAAGGAGTAACCGCAGGGCAAGGACAGTGGCAGCCTAGGGACACCCTGTAGGCAGTAGACAGCAGGAGGATCTTTACTGGGGGAGCTGTGGATGGTTCTGCAGCGAGAAAAAGAATTCTTTAGAAAGTTGATGCTGGCCTTCTGATGAAACCAATGGGAGGTGGAGAGAAAATTCAAGGGACAGAATTAAATTGGAGAAACTAACTGAATACGGAAAAGTATTAAATCTATGGTGTTGACGGCTCCTGAAGGACAGAGTCCATTTTTGTCTTGGTGCTTGGGGTGCATCAAGACTCTGACTGAAACGCATTAAGTGGAAAAAAAAAGTGTTTACTCTGCATTTATTTGAAGACAATGGACCCTAAAGGGGAAAGGGAAAGACTGAATCACTTTCAGCAAGAGCTGTCCCCAAATATCATCCACTTGACTTGAAACATGGATGGCTGTTTTTCTTTCTTGGATGTGCACACACATCAAAACGTTAGCTAGTTGGCTTACGTGGTCATTTCCCATGAAGGGCTAGGATCTAAGCTTGTTGTATCCTTTGGTGTTTGCTCAGGATGGAATTGCTATTTTCCGAAAACCTTCTTGTAGGTCATCCCTGGCCTGCTACGAGCTCCAAAGCACTTACTCAGTCAGACCACCTTCAGTCTGGTCCTCAGCACCTTTTGGCCTTCACCTTGGCACCCAACTCAGTAGTAGCATTCCTCTCTTCATATACTACAGAGATACAACAGCGTGCAAATCCACATCCTTCCTAAAAGGTACCTTTCACTCCGGATGGCATAGTTTTAGATCATAATCCCTCCTTTCCTGCATTTTGTACACATGAGCATCGACCAATGGCCTCGGTCTCAGGCAAAACCATTTTCTAGAAGATGTGAGGAGTGGGGCTTGAATATAGAATGTATCACCATCCCCTCTTGCATGATAAATAGCTGTTATGGTCATTTATCGTTCCCACATTCCAAGGTCTAAAACTGCTTTACAGATGTTCTGTAGCCCGGCTTCCTAACATCTGTGCAAGCAAGCCTGGGCGCACAGTTACCAGCTCCATTTTGCAGATGAGAATAGTTATGGGAGGCCCAAGGGGCAGTGACTTGACATTTTTAGGGCGTTGTGATTATACTTTATTGCCCTTTACTCCTGGCACGCGGGAGCAGAGGTAAGCACGGTGTCAGCGTCCGGCACAAGTCATTCTATAAAGTCAGAAAGCACTGGAAACAGTACCCAGGAGTTAAGGATTTCCTAGATCAGGTTGCGTTCATTATTTTCCTGAGTGAAGGGGTGTGCACATAATCACAGATATGTAGATAGACCCAGAAAATTCAGAGCACAAAAGCGTCTGTGGCTGTACAAGCCCAGACAATGCAGCTGTATGGTCATTGTTTTTTTTTCTTTTTCTTTTCTGTGCTGGAGCAGAGCAGCCCGCTCTACCTCTCTGGGTTCTTGGCATGCTGACCTCAATCCAGGGTGCTGCCAGAAAGGCATGGTCCCTTCGGAAGGCCCATTTGTCTTCTGGGCCTCTAGCATCTCTAAGGACTATGAAGTAGGACTTACTCTTGCTACATATTATTGGAGTCTCTCCAACTAGGAATTGGGGGGAGGTGATATAACATTATGCTGAGATTCAATATCAACTTCAAAGATAGTTGGACTTTCTCTTTTTTTTTTTTTCTCTAAATGAAGTCTATTACCTTGAGGCATCTCCTGAGATGTGGTTGTCGGTGGTCTATATGAGCACTGAGAACTTAAAAGGCCAGATTTGGGTTGCACTGTGCAGATGGTTGGAAAACCACATTAACCCTTGTCCCAAGGTGAAATAGCAAAGTTCCCTGAAAGCATTGGGGAAAACGCCCCACTTCTAATTATTTCCCTCCTCCTCCCTCCTCGCGGTCCTTAGTACTCACACTGCACGCCGACTGGAGGTGCCTTCTCAAAGAGGTTGCGCGCCTCTACTTCCCTACGTCATAAACCTGTCTCATCCAGGCCCACTCTGCAAGGCAGACCCTCTTCTATCCACAAGGGGAAGGCAGAGGGCCCCACCCCCACAGGCTGGGGAAAGTCCCCAGGCACTTGGTCACTCTTCAAATAGGCTGATTCTGGGTGTCACATCAGACCTCCGCAGGGCAATAAGCCTGGGATCTGGGTCTGTGCCACTACTTCCTAGGAATCAGTGCTCGTCTGGAATTGAAGAAGCCATTTACTTTTTTAAATTTGGGAATTGAAGAAACCATTCCCAAATTTATCACCTACTTGTAGTTTGAATGCTGAATGCCACCTGCACACACATCCCCACCCCAGGCCTATGGATTAAAAGTTGGTGCCACTGGGAGGTGGTGGGACCGTTAGGAGACAGACTGTATGTAGGAAGAGGTTCTCTGCTCATGCGGAGTGCACTCTTGAAGGAGATTGTCAAGCCGTGGCCCCCTCCTCTTCTTTCCTAGAAATAAGGTGTGTGGTTTGCGTCACCGCACAGTCGCCACTACTGCCATCTCAAGGAGCCCACTCAGCCATGGACCCAGACCTCTAAAACCATGAGGCCAAGTCAACCTTTTCCCTGAGAAGCCCGTTATCTGGCCTTTTCTAGCGGTGACAGAAAGCTAAGACACCTGCCTTCAGGCTGTGTGCCGCTGTGACAGTGAGAGCTCTTGTTGCTAACCCACAGTCTGAACGAGAGTCTTACGGAAACTTAGACCCCTTTCTAGGACGTGCGACACTGCGCTCTTTCCCTCGGGAGTCTGGCTGGGCATCATCACAGGGCTGTTCTTTGAATCCATGCTCCACAACGTACTGTATTTATTAAGTTGTAAACACAAATTTGTAAAGATGAAATACTTAGAATAGCCTCATCTCCATGGTGTGTGGGTTTTTTGTTTTTTTTTTTTTGCCATCTCTGGTGATTTTATTGATCCTCTATCTCCTTTAGTTTTCACTCAACTATTTCTTCCTAACTCATCTTAAAATCTTCTCTTCCTTTTTTTTTTTTTTGGAGAACATCATTCGTGAGTGCTATATTTTTATCTTCACCACTCCCACTTCCAGCCAGCTCCTGCTCTGACCCCCAAGAATGCTCTCTTCTGACCAATTTTTTTCTGGGTGAGGAAGGCATTAGGCTTCTTTGAAGTAACACTGGGGAGGGGGCTACTTATTTTCAGTCTTTGTTTCTACCTCCCCTGCATCTTCCGAGTGCTGGAGGAAGTCTGCTTTAACCCAAAGAACAGGCTGAGTATTCCTCCAAGGAGAATGCTGGATCCTCCAAGGAGAACAAGGACACAGAAACTATTACCTGGTCCATGTTTGGCATTACCAAAGCCCCCCGTTATTTTTTTGGTAATCAAAAGGAAATATTTTTCTGCTCTCGGATGGAGCAGGATTTTTGAAAGGAAACCAACAATGGTTTCATCACTGCACCCTGAAGCACACATTTCAGAGAAATTGCCTCTTGTTCTTTGTGAGTTACAAAACAAACACAGAGGTCAAGGGCTTCACTTTCTGGCAGTCTTAGCACCCCGATCCTCTTGTCCAGGACTTACTCACAAGGCTTTGGGTGAGGGGAAACTTTCTAACTTAGAACCTGTGAATAAAGCGGCTTTGACTTCTTATGACAAGCTGTTAAGAATGTTTCTATGTTAGAAAGAAAGAAAGAAAGAAAGAAAGAAAGAAAGAAAGAAAGAGGGAAGGAAGGAGGGAGGGAGGGAGGGAAGAAAGCAGCTTAATGAACATGCTTATATGCCTGATGAGAAAAACTTTTCTAGTCCACAGCTCCCAACAGGAACCCTCTTGCGTTGTGTTCACACTGAGGACCCATTTGTGTCATCTAGAATCACTAAATGACTGCCTACCATCCCTAACTGCCCTTCTTGTCATGCCATTATCCCTTACTATTGCCTCTGGCTGTCCAGTGAGGCATAAAAGCCAGGTCTTCAGTCATATGAAGACTCTAGTTTCCCTAAAACACACATAATAAGTGCTTGGAAATATTTTTCTGGAACTTCCTCTTAACAGTATTTGGCACTTTGGTAACACTGAACTAGCGAAGGTCTCCATGTCGCCTTGCTATGTTGTCTGGCATGTTAGAGCAAAGCAAAGAGGTATGTGGAATCCTTCTGTGCAAGAGATTGTCCTGGGGAAACACTGGCTTCCTAGGGTCTGGTGATAGAGATGTAGTTGATTCTGTCCACAAAGCTGGTCCACTAAGCTGGAAGCATCCCCCACTGGTTAGCAGATTGACCGAATGACAGAAGAGAGGAGAAAACGCCCTGAGAAAGGGAGAGAAAGAAGCAGAATGGGCATGTCTGAAGGGACCCAAGACTCTAAGATTCCCAGGAGTCAGCACACTGGGTATCCATCACCTCCCACAATGTACATCTTCAAGAGCAGAAGTACACCAGAAAGACAGTCTGCTTTCGACCCCTCCTTTCAGCAGCATCCCCCTACATCCTCTCCACCCAACCTTTTTCTTTTAGCTCTTAGTTTGCTCCACTACCCCGGTGTCTATTATTTAATTTTCCAAAAGTTAGAGAGAACCCTACAAAGATGAAGAAGGAAACCCTTTCCCAACTTTGATCTATACCATGGGACCTGAAGAAGTTTTGAGACACAAAGTCATTAACTGCTCACCACCCCTGAGTGTTAAGGGATATATGCTACTGGCATCACCCATTTTATAGCCAGAACGACAGAGGCGACCCCAAATTTAGAGACCCTTCCACAGAACCCAAGTCAATAAACAAGTGAGAAGCACACTCCCTCTGGCTCTCCCTGTTCACTTCCAATAGACTCATTTACTGGCAAATGCTTGCTTTGTTTTCCCTCTAATCCCCTCGCCATTAACATGGGAGCCTGGAGAATGTTGGCTTCTTAACAGCTCACAGGACAACCATCCTTGGGAACCCTAGAAAGCAGCATGGCCCCTCACGAGGGACGATGAGGGGTCAAGAGCATGAGAGGCCGAGGCTGATGACAACAGCCCAGCAGGCACTTGCATGCTCCACATCTCCTTGACCCGAGCTCCTAGCACACTGGATCTCTGGTCTTAGGTGATTTGGTCCATCTTCCTTTCGGGTCTGTTGTTTATGATGAGTTTCTAGTCTGAGTGAGAGAAGAATTAGCTTCCACGGTTGCATATATCCCTCGGTTTTGCACTGGGCAAAGCCTCCTATGCTTCTTTTAGTCCTGTCTCCTATAATCCAAGTGCCTAAGCAAAGCTGAAGTCTAATCCAGAACAAAAAAATAAATAAAAAGATAGTGTTTGGTATAGACAAGCCTGTCTCCAAATTCTGACTCTGTCATTCCCTGTAGCTTTAGAACTTGAAGGAATGTCATGGCGCTTCTCTCAGGTCCCTGTTCTACCTGATGTAGGCAGGACAATGCCTAGTACAGAAGATTGCTCCGGGGGATGAGCCTGGAAAGTTCTGAGCAGCCCTGACACATGCAGACACAGAATAGGCACGCACTGCTCTCCTGGTTTCCCCAATTAGCTCAAGCGTCAGTAGTGCAAACTTGACCCAAAATCTGTCTTGCCCTTTCTCCAGCTGTCACTGATTGCCAACTAACAGGATTCTGCAAGATAAAATAATGTTACTTTAAAAAAGGGAGGAAGGCTGGGTGGTGGTGGCGCATGCCTTTAATCCCAGCACTCGGGAGGCAGAGGCAGGCGGATCTCTGGGAGTTCTAGGCCAGCCTGGTCTACAAGAGCTAGTTTCGGAACAGGCACCAAAGCTACAAAGAAACCATGTCTCGAAAACCAAAAAAAAAAAAAAAAAAAAAAAAAAAAAAAAGGAAGGAAGGAGAGAAACTGGGGAGAGGGAGCCTAGAGAAGGACAAGGGGGAAAGAAAGAGAGGGAGTTGGGGAAGGACAGCATATGGAAGGGTTAAAGGAAAGAGGGCATTCACATTAGCCGAGTTATAGAACCAACCCAGGTGCCCATCAAGAAATAAACTCAGAAAGAAACTATACATGGGCCTGGAGAGATAGCACAATGGTCAAGAGCACTGACTGCTCTTCCAAAGGACCTGGGTTCAATTCCCAGCATGCACCCGGTAGCTCACATTCATCTGTAACTCCAATCCCAAGGGATCAAATGCCCTCTCCTGGCCTCTGAGGGCACCAGGTACATACATGGTATACAGAGATATGTGTAGGCAAGACATCCGCATACACAAAATAATAAAAAGTAAATAAACTTAAAAAAAAGAAAACATACATATGCACAATGAAGTTTCATTCAGCCACAAAGAAGTTGGAGAGAAGCAGAGATCACTGTATTAAACAGAACAAGTTAAAAAAATATTGTATTTTTTTCTTAAATGCAGCATCTGTATTTAAACAACAAATGGGCCTGAAAATAGAAGGGAGGCCACTCAGAGAGATGAAGAAGCCAGTAGGAAGGGAGAGTGGCAGATGGTAATGGAGGGGTGAATATGGTCATAATATACGTACATGAGATACTACAAGGAGACCCACTATTTCATACAACTGATATGGCATAATAACGTGAATGGAGAGGGAGGAGTGAGGGTGAGAAGGGAGGAGGGAGGGAGCAGGGAAGATGGCTGCAGTAAGGCATGAAAAGAGTGGATACGAAGCTAAAAACAATCCATTTTGAAATCTTGTTCCCTAATATATGCTACCTCCTGGCCTCTCTTCAGCTCCTGTGTCTTTTAAGTCCATTTATAATAAGAACACCTGCCTCGTGGGGTTATTTCAAAGATCCAATGTAATTACGGTCATGAAGGTATCTAACACACAGGGTCCAGCCCTTGACAAATGCAAATAAATAAATAAATAAATATCACAATAAAACCAGAAAAAAAGCTTATTGAATTTAAATGTCAATTCTAAGATTATTCGCCTAAGCCCTCCTAGGGAGGCTAACTCAGTTTCAGCCTCTGAAGGAATCAGGAAGGCTGTTCCAACCCAAGGTGTGCCACGGAGAAGGTCCTACAGGGGATGAGAAAGCTTCGCTGTACAGTTGCAATATTAAGTTGTCCTTATTAGAATAAGCTCCCGAACTGCATGGGGACAGAATCAAATCCAATCTGTCTTCAGCGGGGCAAGAAGCAATTGGGCCGTTCCCCAGCAAGAGAGCTCCATAATTCAGCAATGTGGAAATGCCAGTGTCCTTCTGATCTTTCTCTCCCAGCAGCAACTCCTGGCCATGAGGACTATACTCTCAGAAAGCGAGACAGAAACACTCTATCCAGGAAGGTAGGGGCCTTGTAACAATGTTTCACCCTAACAAAAGTCCTTAGCGATCTCTGCCTTGACTTGAATCCCTTTAGTGTCTGGTCTACAATGTGTAAACCTTGTTACTGGAAGGACTCTTAAAGCTCCTAGAATCCTCTTCATCTTGGAAGCAGTTCTCTCACTCTTTGTCAGGCATTGTTGTTTGGTTCATTAAATTGTCACAGCTGCCTTCTAAGTCAGTGCTAGTATCCTCCCGTCATAGGTAAGGACTGGGAACGACCAGGTAGTTTATCCCACGTCATGTTGCTAATAGGTGGCATTCCTAAAATTGAACTCTGATAGGCGACTCCTCATTCCACAGTGCATGCTGCTGGAGTGTGAACCGCTAGTCAGCAGGGGCCCATTTTACTCTGAATATTTCCCCATACGTCCTACAGTAACACTGGAATCATATATGCTGAATAGATGATTGGTAAAGCGAAGTGTGGGGTAGGAGGCAGGGTCAGAGGTCAACCTCGAGGGTCATTCCTTAGGAAACTGTCCATTGTGTTTCTGAGACAGGCCCTCTCTCACTGTTCTAGCACTCACTAGGCCAATGGAGGCAGGGATCCCCCTGTCTCTGCCTCCCCAGTGCTGGGATTACAGGCTCCTGCTGCCATTCCTGACTTTGTGCATGCTGGGGTCACAAGATCAGGTCCTCACGCTTATGAAGCAAGCACTTTGCCCACTGGCCCATCTCCCCAGGCTACCGCTCCGCTGCGTCTGTTAACAGAAGAGATAGAGGCCAGGCTGGTTCCAGTCAGAACTTAAGCGCCCTTTGTCGTCAATCCTCTGGTTACCTTCTCTGCAGAACAGAACGACACAGGTTTCCCAGTTATGGAAATGCTATAAAAGCTTAAAATACACACATTTAAGTTTGAAAAAGACAATGAGTTGACCTGTGTGTGAAATGCGTGAAGTGTAGTCTGTGTTTTACTGGGTTTTGCTGAAGACTGTGAAAGCTGGGCTAGCACAATGGGCCAGCTGGTAAAGGCGGGCGCCTCACAGGCCACACTACTTGACTCTGAGCTCTAGATCACACGGGGAGAGGAAAGAACCCACACTCACAAGTGGTCCTCTGCCCTCCACACATGGACCCTGGCATGCACGCATGCTCACACACATCTACGTCTGCACACACATGCACACACAGACTAATAATTTCTTAACTGCATACAAGTCATCTAAACAAGTAAACAGGCAGGCTAGGGCTCTCAAGGTTGGTTGATTCTCTCTCCAAAATAATAATAAGAATAATAATAATTGTTAAAGTTGCAAATGAAGGCTGAGAATCACAACCAATGGTCTGTGAGGACAGACAAAAAGTTCACGGAAGTGGCCCAAGGAACTAAAAAGAGAAGCCCCAGAGGAAGCTGGGAAGATTAAGCACTGCTAGCTGGGCTCCAAAGAGTTGAGTTCCTGGTCATGTGACTTCAGGAGAGGCAAAACCAAAGGGAGCTCCAGTTACCAGCAAACCCCCAGGGACAGGAGCAGCCCTCGGGTGCCCATGGAGAGCCAGGGAAGCAGGGAAGATGAAAGGCCTGGATAAATAGAAAGGCCTGGAGGCTGGGTTTCCGACAAGCCCTGTGTGAAGGCAATAAGCACATAAGCACGCAGAGAGAATGCCCCAGGCACCACGGGGAGAGCACTGAATCAGGAGTCAACAGACTCCCGTGTGGCCCAGGACAAGACTCTTCCTGGGGTTCAACCTTCTCACCTTAAAATGTCCCTTCCAGGTACCCATACTCTGTTCTTTAATACAGATATTTAGCAAAGATTTCCTATTTAGTTTAACAGAAATACAGTTTCAAAGGGACAATATGCTTTCCTTCAACATACTCTCTTCTTTCATAAGCCTCCCCCTGATGAGATCACACACACACATGCACGCACACACGCACATACACGCACACATGCACACAGTCATATCTAGAGCAGTAGTCATTAGACTGTTAATATAATCACAGGCAAAAGTTGGCTATAAATATCAAGCGGTAACGGGGTCAGAGTCTCTGGTGGACACTGAGGAATGTGCCTTGTGGGTGGTACAGGGAGCCACTTTTCCAGAGACTTGCAGGGAAACTGAGCACCAGTCCACCTCCAGGACTCACAAACACCACAAGCTCTTCCCACCCAGGTCTACAAGTCCTGCTTCCCTTCTGTGGAATTTCACTCAGCCTTTCGGCTGAGTTCGCTGACTTTCAGAGTTAGAGACCATGTATGTCCCATAAAAATCTCAGGGTTTCTCTCTGGAGAAGGTCAGAGGCTTTGGAAAAGGCCAGGCCCGGATTATTGTCTTGGTAAGGTGAGATTTTAGGAAATTCACCTCAAAAAGCCTGATTCTGTGTACAAGCCACTGCAGGGTGGTGATGGGTCTTGAAGTGACTTGCCGGAAAGGAAAGGTGTAAGCCTGAAACACTTAGCCAGGCATCAACTGTTACCTGTGCATAGAAGAGTCTAGGGTCTATGGTCTCAAGTACCTGTGGTCCAGTTAACGAGCACTCGCTGCTGTGAAGGGCACACAGAAACAGAAAACACGAGACAGAAGGCCTCTGTGTGCACTGACTCCAGACTGCACGGAACGTGTCCTCCCTTGCCGTTCTCCACCTGACTTCCTCAATGAGCCATTGCAATATTAACACGGCAATTACAAAGAATTGCAGCATGCTGGAGGGGCTGCTGCAGACATAGCTCATGGTGAGGGTGATACTCTGCAAGTCTGAGGGCCTAAGTTCAAATCCCCAGCACCCATGTAAAAAGTTGGGATGGCTATATGTGCTTAAGGGAGGGAGAAACTGGTGAAACCCGAAAGCTCGGCAGTCAGCCAGCCTAGTCTAAATGGTGAATTTCTAGTTGTGCGAGAGGCAATGACCTGCTCTGGCCTCCACAGGCATGCTCGCAGGTTCAGACACCCATGCATTCACATGCATACAACACACGCCCACACAATAAACAAACTAATGAAAGCTAAAGTAGATTGGAGGGTATGAGCAAGCTGCATGTGGCTACTATACAGTTTGAAAGATTTTGATATCTAAGGCATCCCGTAATTGATCTACCTTGTATACAGAGGGACAGCTGTGTAACTGAGCTCAGAAAAAAAAAGTACGATCGCCATTTAAGACAACCTGTCCTTCCTTGCACTGCCTTACCGCAATCCATCCTCCAGGCCTTGGACAACGCTCTCTTTCTTTCTAGAACACAAATTTAAGCATGCCTTTCCATGCTGTTCACACCAACTCTACCCACAGAACAAGTCTGCGTTCTTTGTTGCAGTGTTACAGGTTGTTCATTCTCCTTCCTCCCTGGGCTTTTGTGTGTGCCCTGAAGAGCACAAAGTGTCATCAAAGTGCTAGAGGCCATACAAGCATTCCTTTCCCAGCGTGCCTCTGCCTCTCTCTCTCTTGGGCATCTGTCTCCGGGAGTCTCTGGGCCTGGACCATTGACCCAGGCAGTCCAGAAGATGAGGACTGCTCATCCTTCAGGTTTTAGCTTTAAAGCTCAGCGCTGGAGCCTCTCTCCTGCTCCTGACGATCACATATCACACGCAGTAGCTACGAGGTGTCTATTCAACTGGCTGTGGCCATGGTTGTCATTCAGGACCCATGGAGGTCGGGAGCCACGATTGTCTTAATTAACACCACAATCCCTTTTCCAGCACAATGCACCTCATAAGTGGCCCTTTAGTCTAGCCAAATGAATGAAGCTGTGCCGTGGATAGCTGGAGGAAATGCAGATTAATAAGGACCACAAAGCGAAAAAACGAAAGGAGATTGTGAGGAGGAGGTACCACTTGACTCCGGGTGAGAGGGACTTTGAAAGGGGGCAGACCAGATTAAATTATGGCCAGTGGGAAAGGTATAAAGGAGCTGTAATAAACCCATGGATGTTTAACAAATGGGGTGTATACTAATGAGTAAATTAATTAATAAGCTAGAAATGAATAAACGAATGGCTTTCTTGATGAAATGTGTAACAAATGACAGGAACTAAAGACATTTTTCTACAACTATAAATAGTTTATAGCAACACGCCCGAGCATATGGTAATTGAGTACGTGTGTGAGTGTGGGCTGATGATTGACAGGTCACAAATAGCCCTTCTTTTTCTATGTCCCGCCTCATTTCAAACTTCCTCCTACCCTACCTTCACCTGGGTGGTTTGCTATTATTTCTCGGAAGTCCAGGGAAGGTCTGGGAGATGATCGGCAGAAAAGATGCTTGCCACACAATCCTAAGAACCGGAATTTGGATTCCCATACCCACCTGAGCAACAGGCAGCCATGGTGGCTGTCTGTAAACCCAGATCTCAGGAGGATCCTTGAGGTGACCCCGCTAGCTTAAAGTAGCTGATGAGGGAGTTCTGGGTCCATAGTGATCATGAGAGTGATCAAGGAAGACGCAGCAGCTTTGAGCCTCTGTACACATAGACTCACGCCCCTGCACAGACACATGTACCCACATACCTATGGGCATGCATACACACATCCTGTCTTGCCACACACTCACACACATACATTCCAATAAAATAAAAATGTCCGGGGATCTAAAGCAGATGAAGTGACACAGCCCATGTAATTCCAGTATGTGAGAGATGAAGTAACGAGTATCAGGAACTCAGGGCCAGCATGGGCTACATGAGAGCCTGACCAAAATGAAAAGGTGCAGGGATCTAGAAAACTGGCTCCTAGTAACTTCCAGATTTTATATTTGTTCTTCACCTGCCCCCCCCCCCATGCTTTTTACCTAAACACGGGAAGAGTCTTGCCACAATGAATATATCCATTACCAAACAGACTGACGATTACAAAGCCAGGCTCAAGACCAGCTTTCAGATGGGGTCCTGCTAAGGGTTGCCCTCTTCTCAAATGTTGTGGATTATCCTGGAATTTTTTTTTTTCACTTGTAATTCTCCTGACTTGAAGCGCTGATTAATAGGGGACACCGAGCCCTGTTAAGAAAAATTCAATACATTATACTGCAGTCTAATCTCTTCTAGGCAGCTCGGCTGCAAAGCCACATTGCAGCGTTCACATAGCCTCTCTCCTCTGGGGGTTGAGGGGCCAGGGAAGGCAGAAGTAGGGGGAAAGAAACTCTGCTTCCTAGCAGCTCCTCAGTGGTAGCTGCAGCTCCTTCCCTCTGTGTGTCTGTGTGAGCACACACACACACACAATGTCCACACTCATGCACACATCCCTGCACACACACACACACACACACACACACACACCAAGAAAGCACATATACGTCCCTAAAAATATTGGATAATATGCAGATTTAAGAAAAATGAAATTTCCCTTATTTTAATTTCATCCCAAGTCCCTTGGGCTTGAGTGTAACTTTTCCAAAAAAGCAATAGCAGTCTATTTTGCTTTCTTTCCTCCTTTGCTTCTTTGGATTTCATTTTGTTCTGACAAGTCCTCACTCCATAGCTGTGGCTGCCCTGGAACTCCCCACGTAGGTTAAGTTGGCCTTCAACCCACAGCCATCCTCCTGCCTCGGGCTCCCAAAGTGCTGGGATGAACCATCACGTCCAATAATAGTCTTCATTGTTTCGGATGAAGAGAGGGGAAGCTCTGTCTAGAGCCTGTTGTAGATAATTTTTCTTGAAACGAAAAGCAGGGTGAGTGATCACATCGAGATGACGCCCGAGCCTGCTTGAAGCTGACCAAGGGGCTGGCCCTGGATTCAAGTCCCACCGTGGTCAGCCCTGGCACCAGCTACCTCAGCTTCCATGAGATCAGATGCTAATGGACGGTTCCAGAAACCTTCCAACATGCAAACTGGAAAATCAGAAGGAACCTGAATTCCAGCTCACAGTTGCCAAGAAACTCTATATGATGCAGGTGCAGGGCAGTTTTTTTTCCTTCCTCTTTTAAATTCAGACTCATTAAAATATGTATTTTGCAAGGGGATTAAATTCAAACATCTGGGAAAGAAAAAGTCTACAACTCCGAAATATTTCTTGACTTGGCTTCGGACTTTGTTTCATGTCTTTTAAGTTGGGGGACAAGAGGCTGCTGGCTGGTAAGATGACAGAAGGGGCACGGAGAGGGCTAGAAAATGACTTGGAAGGGTCCCTGACTTCATCAGCAGCTATAATTGTGGGAAAAGAACCTGAAGATGCCAAACAACAGGAAATTACCAGAAGAATCTGTCAGCACAATCAGCTGCTATTTTCATTGTTCTTTGGCAAATTTATACGCAGTCGGGAGCACCTGGGCTGGCCCGGAGCCCAGGTTTGACTAATTGCCAGGGGAGAGGAGTCGTCATTTGTCTTCCGAGGGGTTTCCTCCATTCGCTCCTCAAAACATGTGGTTTCGCTTTTCCTCTCTCTCCGCAGGAAATGGCAGGACAGTGAGACGCAAAATAAATGAGTTCACTTCCAAGAGGTTGCCTCCTAAGAGGCCACTCCAAAAATAACTGTCTTGTGAGAGGCTGTTAATAACCAAGGTTCTATACGCTGTCCTCAGAAAACAGCCTTCCAGAGGCACGGTGATTTCCACCCCCACCCGCTTCCCCGGCAAAGCACGGTGCACATTAGAAATAAAAGCATGAAAGATGAGAGAAGAAATCAAGTCCGGTGTCTTGGAGGTGGGGAATGTCACCCTTCACAGGCTTGCAAAACTCCTGTCCGTAGAGCAAAACTGTCCCCCAAAGCCCACTCTCCGGTCCAGCTGGGACAGCGAATCCCAGCCTCCTCAGCTCTTGCCCCATGCCCATCACCGACTTCCCTATCTTAAACCCAACTTATTAACTTTCCAGAGGGGAGCCAGGATGAGGCCCACGCCCACTTGTCGCGCTGTTGCCTGTTGCATGGCCTAGTTGGTGAACTGGTATTAGATCAGAGAGGGCTGCATCAAGAGTGGAGAGGAATCTGCACTAATCGCCTGGCGAGCAGCTTGCTGTCCAGAGCTGGGTGTAGATAATTTGAAATGTCTTAAACTTCCAGAGATCACTTTTTTTTTTTTTACAATAACCACCTGTCAGAAAGGTCAGCCTTCTCCTCTAACTTTGCTCCATTTTTTATAGGTTAACACACCAATGAACACACACGCACGCGCGCGCGTGCGCGCACACACACACACACACACACACACACACACACACACACACACATTGACCTCACACTCCCTCCCCATGATTTAAGCAATAGCTCTAGCCAAGACACTCTACTTGAGTAGCAAAGTAGCAAAGTCATGTTTTATACCCTTTCCTGAAAGCAATAGAGCTTTCTGACTTAATTGCCTAGTATTTGCAACGTGCTGATTGGGACATGTCACGGTGATGGTATGTTTCATATTGAAACCTACATCCGCCTTTGGTATATTTTCACCTGCGCTGCGCTGCTCCTCTCTGGTGATTTAGGGGTTCTGGCAACATGTCAACAAGGCGTCGACTGCTTTTTCTTTCTTCCCTTCTCTCTTTCTCAAGCATCCAGAGCGCCCGGCACATCATAACTACCTTCGACAAAGCCAGCAACATTTGGGTTTGATTTGGTTTCTGTCGCAGACCCCTTCCTCAAAGTTGAGCCGAGCTGTAATTCTAAACTGACCCACCTTCCCCCTCGCAAAGGTGAAAAATGTTATGGAGCGTTTTACAACCCGCAGCCCATCATTTATGCCGAAACTCTGGGAGAATTCAGTCTTGGCTTATTTTCCCTAAATCAGAGATGTTTTGACATGTTTATTTGTTTAATTTGTTTATTTTGACTAGCTCTGATTATAATTGGCAGCAGCGGGCAGAATTAACATTAGGCAGTGTCTTAGACTTGTCTGTTACAATAACACGGAAAGAATGTGAAGCGAAATCCACCCAGCCCAGTGCCTAACAATAGCAGGCAGGCAGGGAAGTAAGTACATGGGGTTTCTCTCATGGCAAGAACTGCAACCCCAGCCTCCAATTTCACTTTTAGAAATGCGTACTGAGAATTGCACAGATTAGCTCAATTTTTTTCCTTTTATTCAACAAAAATGCCCCTCTAGTAACATATTTGGAAGAAAGTTACTAAAAAATAACGTTTTGTTTTTCAAATCAATTTAACCTTGGGATTTGTTTTCTGGGGTTTTTGTTGTTGTATGGCTCTTTAGGAATAAACTCACAGCAACTGTTCAGGAATATTGCGGGGATGTCAGAATGAGCGCACCATATCCAATGTCATTGCGCGGCTGAAAACCACACTTTCTGAATTCTTCCTCTAAAACACTCAAACAGTGAGATTTACATAGAAAACACAGGAGCTTGTTTAACTGTGGCAATTTATCCTGCTCTAATTTGCCATGACAATGGCCCCATCCTGTCAACTTTCGTCTTCCTGCTTCCAAAGGTCCACATGAAGTCTGTGTCGTAGGAATGATCTATACCTCACATACAGGAGGCATAGGACCCACTGTGGGGAGTGGGGGATCTGTATATATATTGCCCAGCCAGATCCCATGACAGTAGGGGGTTGTATTCCTTCCAGAGTCCTCCTTCCAAATCAGTGGGGAGACTCGCTTGCCGGATTCCCTTATCCTCGGGTTGAGGATTGCTTATGCCCTGGAGAGGGACCGACTGCAGCTCCTATAAGGAATCCATTCATCCACACCTCTGCTGCCAATTATGCCGAGAGCACAGATATGCCTCACTCACATTTATTATCCTGTAAATATTTGCCCTTCGCTCGCCGCCTGGTTAATTGCTGTGTGCAATCCTGACCTTGAATACCATATGCACCGCACTCTGACGAGGGCCAAGTTCAAGTTGCCGTACCTATGCCAAGCGGCCCAGAGGTCCCCTGCTATGGAATATTTGCTTGGAGAATCCTGGTGTCTCTAGACAACTTGCCCTTCAGCTTCTGTTAGGTTTCAGCTGAAGTGAGTCTCGTGTGGGGCAAGAAAACTGATACAGGATGAGGAGAGTTGGTGGCCTCTGTCCTGACCAGCTCTGTGCCTGGTGGTACTGGAGAACAGGGAAGACAGTATTTAACAGGTTAAGGGTTTTCCTTACAGAACTCTGAAAATGTATTGGTTTTTCCCCAACTTTAGAAGCATAAACACTGCTGAACTCCGGGACATTGGACATGAAATCAGTCATTGATGGCAGCCTGAAAAAAAATCACAATAAGGAAAAAGAACAGGGCAAAGTTCTGCTTTTCCCAAACTGCATCTTGATTCCCTAGGAGGAAAGAGAAGACAGGATACCCGAAAGCTCAAACTGGTGGAATGTGGTGGCTATGGCACTCCTAGGCACAGGCCCCCTACCCAATGTGCTCCTCCCTGTAGTAGAACTCTTCTGACTGGGAAATTGCCAGGCTGAGACTCAGGGAGAGATGAGAAGAAAAGTTGTGCTGATGGACGGGGACACACACACATGCACGCACGTGTGCACATGAGTGGGCGACTGTTGTAGACCTCCAAAACCTGCCAGATAGACAATTCAGGCTGAGACCCAGAAAGCAGAACAATAATCTCCCACCTCTTGTCTTTGCCGTCTTGGTACACCTGAGAATGAAAAGCCAGTCCCATCAAGCAGAGTCAGCCGGGTCTCCAGACGCGGAATAAGCTCCAAGACAGGGAAGTTTACTCGGCAACATTCATTTACTGCTTAATTCAAAGCACGGCCACGTCTGTCCCCTGAGCCCTGGGCTAATTGGGACTTTACCATAGACAGGGCCCTGTGTTGTTTCTGTCAACATCTTGGGAGAACTAGCAGAACATAAAGATAAAGAATACAGCCTTCCATCCAACATCCGGGGCAGGGGTGGGAGACTCTTCTTTTCTTCCAGCTGAGGTGGGGGGGGGGGGGGTCTGTACCAAGAATGGCAAAAGGAAGTCACTCTCTCCTTTCTGCCCTCAGACTTGTAACCAGCACTGCGGAATGGAACGCTGAGGTCTGTCTCTGACTCTCACGTGCCCCTGTTTTGCTGGGTCACTGTCAATTAAACACTTGCTTGATGTATTCTTTATATCCTCCAGTAGTTGCAGCACCCCGATGTCGCTGGGCTCCTCCGAAGACAGAGGTGTCCTACTGTCGCCCAATATTATTTTTATGCCGTCCTGCTAAAGGGAGATCTTAAGTTGTTCCTATGACATAGGCTAGCTTTCTTTTCCTTTCGGTTAAACTCAGTAATGACGCATGGGCCGTAATTGTTTCCAAACTCCTTGGATATAGAGGTTATATAAATACAAGGCAATATTATTGAAATGAAACTTCTTCAGGGCGTTTGCCAAGGGACCTGGTGTTAGGAATATTTTACATGAGAAGATTAAATGAGGAAGTGTCTAATGAAGTCTTGCCGCTGGAAGCTCCATCAGGACCGGTTCTCAGTCCCACTGGAGAGTGCGGTGATTTAGAAGAACAACCACATAGTGGCTAACTTGAAGAAGAGTCTGGGAACCATTTTACTGCCTGCCAACACTGTTCTGTGGCTTCCGACATTTCCCAAACGCACTGCACTAGAAATGATCAAAAAAGGAGCCTAAGAATCCTTCAGGATGAGGATACCTTAAATGTATTCAAGTTAGAAAAATGACTCCTTTGGATTGACCAGCAGGTAAAACCCTCTGGTTTTGAGAAACCAGATCCCACAGTTTAAGAAGAAATTCTTGGGCTGGGGTTTTAGTTCAGCCCATAGCATCCTTGCCTCGCACGCACAGTGGCCTGGGTTTGACCTTCAGTCCTACATTAAAAACCAGGCCTGGTGGTGCCTGTCTGTAATCCCAGCACTCTGGAGGTGGAAGCAAAAAAAATCAGAAGTTCAAGGTTACCCTCAACTACGTGGTGAGTAGCAGCCAGCCCAGATACCTGAGACCCTATCTCAGAAGAGAGGGGGAGAGAAGGAAACACAGAAAGAAGGGGAAAAGAAGGAGAAGAAATTCTAGTAGCATGTTACCTAGTCTCTTGTATGCACGAAATAACTCCAGGATAAAGATAGCAGTGAGCGATGGCCAGGATCAAAGTCAAGGACTTGCTGCAGTCCTGGGAAGGTGGAATTGGGATACAATTCTCCCACTCCATCCTCCTACGCTGGGGTCTCCACACCCACTGCCGACAATAATGGTAAGAAGGGACATCCCGACATGTCTCTGATGTTGCATTGTGGGGTTGCTTTATAAAGAAAGGTGAAGAATAATGATGATGCTAAAAAGGAGAAAAAAAATTTACGAAAGCATCTTATCGGTAGGGTAGTCTGTAAAATATGTAAGAAATAATAGTCAAGCTGACGCCTAAAACAAACACTAGGTTCAGAGACACAGAGCCTTTCTTACAGGTGTCTCTGGTTATGTCTTCTTGGGCCTTCTGAAATAGCATCACTTGGAGAATAGGGAATGTGAGTAGAGCCTTCCTGACAGGGTGCTTGCCACATGGGTCAGGTGTGGTGATGCTTGGGCGCGCACCGTGTCCTGTGCCGATATACAGTGTTATCTTTGCTGGGTGCTGAAGCAAAAGCTGAGGATGGGCTCAGGAGCAGCTCATGTCCCTGATGCTGCCATCTGGGAGCTGTTTTCAGTTGCAATAAATGAGTACAGAACGGCTTTAAATATACAAACAGTTTCTTATTTAATCCGAAGACAGAGCCCTGAATTCTGTCGTCTCTCCTTAGAAGTCCCCTCCCTTGTCTTTTCAATACGCGCTTGGCCCAGAAGTCTCCTCTTTTGTTTGGCTTGCTATGTAAGGTTATATAAATACGAGCTGATACTACTTGATTCAAGGTGAACTTGCATGCAGTTCACTAGACATCCCTCCAGAGAAGCCCTGATCAGAGCTGGCTTCTTCGAATCTCCCATCCATGTCTTCTGAAGGCTCCAACTGCAGCATCCAAGAGCCCCATCTTTCTTCCTCCTGATTCTGCATGTGCCCCTGCACGGGCCATGCAGGTTTTGCACTGGCCTGGACCCCTCTGTGGAGCCTCAGGCTCCAGGCACTGGCAGTCAGCAGCTGACACTGGGGTTCGGAATCCCAAGAGAGCTGGTACAGCCCTGCTCCAGCTCTCAGCTGAGGAGGGATTATAGGAAAGATTTTGGGACTTTGTGAATCCCAAAACAGGGGTGTCTCAGGCTACATACCCATCGACCATGAGGATCCCCGCTCCCGAACCAGTCCAAGGACCTCTGAACTTATCAATGTTCAGAGTCTGGCTCTGCCTATGCTCTGCACTCAACCAGGGAGTTGAGTGCGCTCAGGCAGGAAGACACAAAGATGGCTCCAGGCGTGAGGCTCTGGGTTTCCAACCAGGCTGGGAGACCTTCATCATGGCTTCCTGCTGTTCTTCCACCCATCTCTTTCCTCTCCTTTCTGGTCTTCTTGTGCCTCCTAAGTCCTCTTTCTCCTTCTCTCCCTCATGACAGGCAAGCATGCAACAGCTGCTCTTTGTAACACAAACACAAAGCAAGGCATTGCTGGGTCCTTAGGATGGGCAGCATGGCTACCAGAGAAGTCCCGCCTCCTGGTCTCTCTGCTTTGCCCCACAGCGCCTCACCAATTATTTTAGCTTTTCAACAGTTGAGTCCTGGGAGAGCATCAGCTTCCCTAGGTCGTGGTGATGCACAGTGGGTCTGGCAGGTTTCTTCTCCCGTGTGCAGAAACCCTGGTGAGTGCCTTTGTTTCTTGATTTCCATGCCTCGTCTCACCAATGTTCTCTTATCTTCTTGATGGCCAGTCAGTGGCTTGTTCAGTGCTGGAGGCTCATTGTGAAACCTGACCAAAGCCAAGTCTCACTGTTGAGTTCAGTTTCATACCCAACTAATGTGGCTCCTTGGTTCTCAAAAACAAAACAAAACCAATTTTATTTTCAGAGAGCAGCACATCTGATCTAAAAGGAAAAGAAAGGAATTTGGCCTTGCAGTTTCCTTGGGAAACACGTGGCAGTACAGTCATCCTTCGGTATCCATGGGAACTGGTCCCAGGAACCCTAGACACCCAAATCTGCTGATGCGGAAATCCCTTCTATAAAATGGTGTCGTGTCTGTACAACCTCCATGTAGTTTGAACTATCTCCAGATATGTTTAACACCTAACACAATGTAAGTGTTATGCAAGTAGTTGTGAGTCCATGTTCTTTAGGTAAAGATGACAAGGAAGAAGAACTGTGTGGCTGAGTATATATTCTGTTTTTAAAAATATATTTCTGTATTCTGCTGGTTGAACCAAAGGATGTGAAACCCATGAATACAGTGCACTGGCCATAAATACCAAGCTTACTTTCCTAATAAATGAGAATACAGACCCGGCTGAAGTTGAATATGAACACACTCCAGGGTGGAAGAAGAGAACTGAGGCAAGAATCAAGTTCTTCTTGAATCAGATTCTTAGTATTGTTCCACGAGAAGGAGAGGGGACATTCGCCTTCTGCAGTTAAATACAGTCTGACTACAGGGACCATGGCATAGATGGCTCTCTGTTGCCATCCAGTGGGCAATGCTGTACGATGGCGAAGATTCTTGGCTGAGACGACCCAGTGCATTGAATCCGATTTGCATGAAATCATGCCATCTCCTCTACAGAACCCCTAAAGCCTCCAGAGTGCATCCCCCTCCAGCCCTCCCACCTCCTTCATTAGCCGCCTTTGTTTGTCTTTGAGAGAAAGGGATCTTGGCTGGCCTCGTCTTGTTGACTGAAACATTCAGTACTCAGAAAGAACAGCTTTTGTGGTACTTGGGCCAAACCTACAGTTCCCTAATTGGTTTAAAAGATGGGGAAGTAGGGTGTGGAGAGAATAAATGTGAACCAGAGAGAGAGAGAGAGTACACAGGGCTGGCGTCGGGTAAGTGCCAAATGGTAAATAAACCCTTTTTATAGACTCATTTGGCCTCGGTACTGCAAAGGCTTTCCTAATTGAGGGAGGAAGCAGACTAAAGGGCAGTCTTAAGTGACACTTGGTTCTTCCTGAGCAATGCTAAGGTCTGTGGTTGATCTGTTAGGAGATAACAGGGCTTCTCCAATGCCCTTGAAGTCTGTGGGTTAGATAGCCAGGAGGAAGCGTTTAGATCTAATTATCCTGGAATTCTCCTCAAGCACATACTAGGTTTTCCTTCAGTGGGCCTGTGTCTGGGGTTCTGGCCCCGACCAACCAAAACAAGACCAGTGGTCAGGTCGGTCACAAGTGGTCAGATGTCAATGACACCGACCAAATGGGGAGTCCAGGACAGACTGTAAACCTCTGGGCCAGACTGTATGGGAGTCCACACGTATCTGGTTCTAGGATCTTTAGAGCTGGGGATTGCCTTCCAAGGAAAGCTAGATGTGCTTGCTATCAAATGTCTCATGTGTCAAAACTGAACATATCAGAACACCAATAAGTTAACCAATAAGAAGGCACCTTTTGCAAACTCTGCCCTCTGCACAGCTCCCAGTGTAACACGGCACATGTGTGTTCTCTCTGCATGAGCTGATTGCTCACTGTGATTCACAGAAGAAAAACCATGTGAAAACCAGAGAAGAGAAGCCTCCACCCACAAGCAGAGAGATGCCCTCTCTCTCAGCACAAGCCCAGGTCCATTCGCAACAATCAGGAAAGCAATGACAAGACTGGATAGAATTACATCTCAGATCACGCTCGCATCTATGAAACATTTTCAATGCTTTCTCATTTCACTTATCACTTAGTGATAAAGAATGTTAACAGATATTAAATATTAGTAATTCATCTTTTATTTTTTTTTTAACTCAGCTCTTCCCCTTTTGGGCTCTGAACCAATGTATTTGAGAAGTCTCCAAAGATTGCAAGATGAGCTCTTTATTTTAAGTCACTGCCATGTACAAACGCTTATCTGTAGGAATGAGAATGTGCTCATTTCTGTTCTGCTAGAACATAGTGAGGCGGTGCCCGCCTCCAAATCCCAGTGCTTGGGAGGGGCAGGCAGGATGAGGCTGGAGATCATTCTCAGCTACCAAGCAAATTCAAAGCCAGCCTCGGTTATATAAACTCCTGTCTTTAAAAACTGAAAGAAAGAAGGTCCATACATGTGTGCATATGTATATATGTGTGCCTGTATATAATGATAACCATATATATGCTTAACATCAGATTTTATTTTATAAAACATAATAGTGAGTTACAGTTTCTTTTTTTACTCTATTTATTTATCTATCTATCTACATATCTATCTATTTTTGCGTTTTCAAGGCAGGGCTTTTCTGTGTAACAGCCTTGGCTGTGCTGGAACTTGCTCTGTAGACCAGCCTGGCCTTGAACTCACAGAGATATTCCTGTCTCTGCCTCCTGAGTGCTGGGATTAAAGGCATGCGCCACCACCAGCCAGCTTCTATTTTCTTCTATTGGCTAAAACCAATACACATCTTTGTAGTTTATTGTGGACTGAATTATGTCTCTATAAAGTAGCCACAGTAACTCAGACCATAATTACACTGAGAGAGAAAAGGGGGTCTAAGGTTTAAAAGAGGCTGGTCAGGGGTCCTGGTCCCACGTGAGTGGTATCCCTCAAGAAGCGATAAGGACATAGATATGTAGAAAGATGGCCACATGAAGGCCAGGAAGGGAAGGTGGCCACCTACAGTCCGAATCCTAAGGCCTCCAGAGAAAACGGCCTCGCCTGGTATCCGACTCCCAGCCTCCAGAACACAGGAACACAAACATCATCAGTGGACGCCACCCAGCGTGTGCTGCTTTGTAATCACAGTTGAAGCGACTGAACAAGATGCCAAGATTGGTTAGAGTCAAAATTTCCCACTGTGCCACATCCTTCCTGCCTGGCCTTATTGTTTTGTTGTTGTGTTTGGTGGCGACTTTGTTTTAGTAGACTATTAAGATATCCATTCACGTAGCATAGAACTTGCCTGCAACAGGTATATAATTTTATGCTTCGGTACATTTCCAGAGCCTCGTACAAACATGATCACGACACCACACAATCTGGAGAAATACACCTAACCTCTCCGGGCCTCGGCTTCTTTGTCTGTGAAATGGAGCTAATGTTTTCCACGGCATTTGTCTCGATGATTGCAGGATGTGGCAGAAGTCATATGGCATGTGTTCGTGTCCTGCTTTCTGTATCACCCTTAGGCCTCAGACTTCCTCGAGACTAACGCTAAATCCCAAATCTTTAATGACCAGATCTCTGACTTTCCAGTCAAGGCTCCAGTTTTTGTAAAACTAAGCCCCACCCCCATCCCTAGCCCCCAGTTTCCTGCTCTCTGCATCCCTAAGGTTTCAGAATTAGCTTTAGGCCCTACTTTATATTTTTCCTCCACGACAGATGACTTCTATGATCCAGCTTCCTACCGTGCTTGTCCTGCATAATCCCCACCCCTTGGGTGCGTTGGCCACACCTTGTGGCTCGCAGTTAATAAACAGAACACCGAAGTGACAGGATGCCCTTGCTGAGATTAGGTGACCAAACTCCAGTTTCCTGTTAGGCCTTCTCCCTGGCTCACTCACGTAGTCACTCTGAGGGAAGCCAGCTGTCGCACCAGGCACTGCCCTCAAGAGAACCACGCGGTGAGGCTGCTCATCGGCAGTCACTCGTGTGAGCTTGGCCGTAGATGCCTCCCCAGGCGACCATAGACATCACTTCCACTGCAGCCAGCCCGAGACTGAAACTGAGCGGGGCCACGGTCATGCTGTCTGAGGACTGTGGAGACCCGGAACTGTGAGTCCCAGGCTGCTGAGTTTGGGGAGATTTGTTACACAGCAGTAGATAGCTGATGTTCTCACCTCACACTCCAGGAAAAAAAAAAAAAAGGATTGAAACCAGACTGTCCACTACTTGCACAACTCAGAGGCCAGAACCTGGTCATGGTCAAGAGACTCACCAAAGTCAGTCTGTTAGGATCTCCCGCCGTGTTAGTCTCCTTGGGAGGAGACTACTGGCCTGGCCCTGGTAATTCAGGCTGCATAGTGACCACAGCTCTTTAACAGGCCAAATGAGTTATGATTCTGTGGATGACCCTGATATTGCACATCATTAGGATCAAAGCAATGTTCTCTTGTGGGTCTCTGAATTTTAAATGGAAGCTTAGACTAGGTTTGCACTCTGTGTGTGTGTGTGTGTGTGTGTGTGTGTGTGTGTATGTGTGTATGGGGTGTGCATCCCTGCACTTGAGTGTGTGGAAGTCAGATTTTGACCTTGGGTGTCTTCTTCCATCACTCTCTACCTTAGTTTTGAGGTACTAAGGTCTCTTAATCTGGAGCTCACCAATTTGTTTAGACTGACCGATCAGTAAGCCCCAGAGATCCTCCTGTCTGCACACCTGAAGCATTGGGATTACAAGATTCCTATTTCTACATCAGCTTTTTTTTCTTTGCTAGGGCTGAAGATGGAACTCAGGTCCTCACCACCAGGCTGAGGCTCCCAGGCTAAGCCATTCTCCAGACCTTGAATTTGTATTTGATCCCCCTGATTCATTCTACTCATTTACCCAAGAAGTTTCTAGATGACGCTTGTTAAGACAGTAGTTGGATTTCCCAAGAAAATGTCTTTTCTCCTCTAACTTCATGTGTGTTATTCCGAGCTCCTCTAGAAAACTCCATGGTCATGCCAGGCTCCGGGTAGAGGAGGAACTGGCCAGCTGAGTATTAGAGAGGCTAAGGGGAACTGCAGTCACGGTTATCATTTGTGGTTGTCATGATTCTTCCATGTCAAACACATACAAGGAAGCTACAATAATAGACACACAGGCCTGTCAATCATTGCACCCTAAACCAATGAATGATGTTTGTTCTAAGAAGTAAACTTACCAGGAGGCTTCTTTCCAGTACATCTGGGGGTTCTAGAGAAGGTGGCTTTCCCACTGAGCCTGCCAAGTCTGGAGAATGGCACACAGAGAAGCTGCAAGCATGTGAAGAGAGGTTCTCCGAGGAAGACAGTCACACAAGGAGAGGGGAGAACAAAGAGAGGGACACACCTGGTGAGTTTATACCGCAGTTCTGATTCCTGAGATTCTACCTCAGAAGCCTTAGGCCCTTTGCTGTGTCTGTGTGTCTATGTGCCAGACTGGTTAGAGGTGGGGGTCCAGGCCTCACAGCTAATAGAACCAGAGAGAGAGGAATGATGAGGAATAGTTCAAACAAGTTCAGGAGGATGCAGTCAGGCAGGATGCTTCCAGAAGGAGGCTTCAGTGGACACGGGCAAAGCACTCCTGTCAATAGGCACTTGGCTTTAGGTCACCAGCTTCTTTTTTAAAAAAAAAAAAATTATTAATTATGTATACAGTGTTCTGCCTGCAGGCCAGAAGAGGGCACCAGATCTTATTACAGATGGTTGTGAGCCACCATGTGGTTGCTGGGAATTGAACTCAGGGGTCTCTGGAAGAGCGGCCAGTGCTCTTAACCTCTGAGCCATCTCTCCAGCCCCAGGTCACCAAATTCTTAGGAGCTGGAGAGAGAACTGTTTTGTGGAAGATGCTATTCACAATGTCAGACAATAGGGTAATCAAAGCCCAACTTTGTTTTTGTTGGTTTGTTTTTTGTTTATTTTTGCTTTTTGTATATGAATGCTTACATGAATGTTTGTCTGTACAGTACATGCTTACAGTGCCCATGGAGAGAAAATGGTTTCAGATCTCCTGGAATTACAAGCAGTTGTGAGCGACCACGTTAGTGCTGGGAATTGAACCAGGGTCCTCTATAAGAGCAACCAGTACTCCTAACCACTGAGCCATCTCTCCAGCCCCTGGCTTTTCTTCAAGAAAGCCTGTGAAAACCAATTGGTAGAAAAATCTCCTTTCCAGTGAAGCAACTAGAACCTGTGCAGGTGGCTGCCGACTCTGAAGGACAGTGCAGACCCTGAGATGATGTCAGAGATTGGATTGCCAGATTGTAGAAGTCCGCTCCTAGAACACTTGGTGCAGGGGCACTGTGCAAGAGGGGAACGCAGGGGCATGGGAAAGGCGCTACAGCTGGAGCAGGCCACCATACTCTCTCACCCAATCTCTACTCGGTGCAAGGGGAAAGTGTCACCTCGCATTTGGAGCCATGAGACGCTAACAGCTCCCAAGGGGACGGAGCCAGTTGCCTCGGCCATGGCCTCATTAGTGCCAAACTGTAGCCAGCTGCATCAATCATAGAAAGTAACACTTGTCTGTATCACACGTTTTCCCAGGACACTTAACCCTGCTTTGAAAAGAAAGTTACATTGGTAGCAATCATCCAGATTTCTCCTGAATTGGTCTACCCTCCTTGCTACACTCAAACTCCCAACCCCTCACTCCCCAAAACTGAGAGGATTCTGTGATGCACAGAATAAAAGAGGTAGTCACTGTAAGACACTGCTCCCCGGTTCCCCCTGACCCCGGCCATCCCGCCACCTTTCTCTTGCTATAAACGGGGGTGTTGTTCTGTCCTTCAGCTGCCAGCGTTGCACAGGAAGGGGGAGAACAAAAAAAAAAAACAAAAACAAAAACCTTAACTCCAAACACACCTCCCTGACGTTGTGAGCACACACATCAGCCTGCCTGCACGCACACATCTGTGTGCACACTACACAATACCCTACACACACATTCTGCCATTCTGCTAACAAAGCAGCACATCGGGCTTGTGAAATGGTTCCGTGAGTAGAGGTGCTGGTTACCAAGCCTGAAAACCTGAGTTGGATCCCCAGAGTTCGTGTGAAGATAGAAAAAAAAAAAAAAAAAAAGAACCAACTCCACATGGATGTCCTTTGACCTCCACATGTGTCCAGACACTAATAGTAAGTAAGATTTTAAAGGAGCGGTGTGTTATACCCCAGCTCTTTAGAAGACATTTCGTCCCAAGTGCTTCTTCTGTTTCTATACACTATTCCTTTCTTATGACTGCCCAAGGTGCTGATGGGAAATGAGCCTTTCTGACAACTCCAGCATCATCCTCTAGGCCTGCCCTTGCCTTCCCCTACCTCCCTACTGCCTCAGTGTTCACCTTTCACCTGCCAAACAAGCATTCTGTCCCTCCTGGGCAGCAGAACCCTCCTTGGGGTTCCACAGTCAATTGCAGGCAAAGCTTACGCTTCCTTTCGCAGTTACAGCTTTGCAAACAGTTCTTAACCTTTGCGTAGCCTAAACGGCTAGCACCACTAGTGCCACTGAAGCCAGTAACGTATGGAAAGGTAGAACCATCGCTGCAGGTTACCCTACCGGGATGTGTGCGAAAATCTCCCTGGAGCTCAGAGTACAGTGCGGTGGACGTGGATATGGTCGGGATGTTCTTAGAGAGGCTGGAGATGGCTCGGTTACATGTTTCTCAGGCCAACATGAAGACCTGAGCTTACTATCCAATATCCAGTTGAAAAGCCAGACATCTGTAATTCTAGTGCGGGACCTAGCAGGGACAGGAGGATATCTGGGGCTTGCTGGCCAGCCAGTCCAGCTGATTACTCAAGTAACAGGTTCAGTAAGCAACACAGTCTCAAAACATAAGGTGAAGATCCAGCAAGATGACTCGGGGGTAAAGGCACTTGTCATGCAAGCCTAGCAACCTGGGTTTGGTCCCTAGAACCCACTTGAAGGAGGAAGAAGAGAAGTGATGTCACAAGGTGGTCCTCTGATGTCCACATGTACCCCCAACACAGACATCATGTATACATACACAATAATAATACATAGTAAAATAAAAAATGAGGTGGAGAGTAATTGAGAAAGACACTCAACATCAACCTACAGCCACACACACACGAAGAATTGTCTTTGAAGGAAAAATTGAATGCCCCCACCCTGTCCTATTGTAGAGATCTGCAGGTACTTTTTAAATGTAAAGAAACGGGAGGAACAGTGAGAGAGATCTTGGGTGGGGCTCATACGATCCACTAGCTTGGGAAGCGATGTTTACTAGGGGTCAGAAAGATCCTGACAATTTGGTGACTTTTTAGATCCAAGTTCAAAGTGAGGTCCTGGAGCTGCCTTTTCCGCTAGCCCTGTGTTGAGGGACTTCCTCAGACCTTATTCCATTTAACCTTCACGATTAACCTGTGCTAGCTGTGGTCCAGGAGACAAAACACAGAGCGTTCCTTATTGTTCTCCCAGTGTTCAGTGTGAAGAAACACAACAAAGAGCCCTTTAGAATATAATGACTATTTTGAGGCATAGCATATGTTTTTTTCTGCCATCTTCTTCTATGCACATATAATTTACAACAGTTTAAGTCTGAAGGGGCTTTACTCCTTAGCAAGAAGGGCAAAATTTTCCACAACATGAAATATATTCCTTGCTGTAGTAAGCCACGCTTGCATGGAGTTTAATCGTGCACCACGCTGGGTTTGACCAACTCTCTGTCTCTTGTAGGAGACATAAAATGTTCCCAACGTTTCATTACCAGAAAAATGCTCTGATGGGCACTCTGACAGCAAAGTCTTTGTACCTCTCATGATCGGCCTTCTTGGATTGATAACTGCAAGTCAAATTTCTGTTCACAGCACATGTAAAATTTTAATGCTTTTCTTTTCATTGCCAAGTAGCACTCTAGAAAAGTTATAGCAACTTGCAAAACCACAAATGATATAAAAAGATTACTCATTTCCCTGTGACACTGCCAGCATTTTTATCTTTGACAGTTTTTTTGAATGAAAAATTAGCTTTTTATTTTTTTTAATGTGCAATTATTTGTACATTTATCAAGAAAGTAAAATACAGTTCATGGATTGACTGGCTATTTTTTTTTTGCTTATGTAAAATGTTCCTTTCTTTTGTTTTCTATTAAGCTGTCCATCTTTGTCTTGATTCTTTTTTAATGTGTGCATATGTTTGCATGTGTGTGTACATACATGTGTATGTGTGAGCACGTGTGAGGGCCATATGTTGACATCAGAAGTCTTCCTCAATCATTATCATACTTGTTGGGCTAGAGTCTCTCACTGAATCAGGAGCACACTGACTTCTCTACAGGGTCTGGCAGTGAGCCCCAGGAATTCTCCTGACTCCTCCTCCCCAGAGCTGCAATTACAAACATGTACCTGGCTTGCATGTTAGTGCCAGGGATTGAAATCAAATCCTTAAGCTCTCCTAACCAGCACCTCGCCCACGGAGCCTTCCAACTCCCCAATCGCCATTTTCTTCCTTCCCAAATAATTCCCTATTTTCATTTTGTGGTGGTCTAAATAAGAATGGCCCTCATGGGCTCATATTTGGTCACCAGAGAGTGGAACTGTTTGAGAAGATTACAAGGATTAGGAGCTGTGACCTTGTGGGAGGAAGTTTGTCACTAGGGCTGGACTTTGAGGTTTCAAAAGTCCATGCCAGCCCAGTCTCAGTCTCTCTCTGTCTCAGTCTCTCTCTGTCTCAGTCTCTCTCTCTCTCTCTCTCTCTCTCTGTCTCTCTCTCTTTCTCTCTCCTTGCTGATCAGGACATAGCTCTCAGCTACTTCTTCAACACCACACCTGTCTGCTGCCTTTCCCCCACAATGATGATAATGGACTAAGCCTCTCTATGGACTCTACAATGGATTATAAGCAAGGCCCAATTAAATGCTTTCTTTTATAAGTGTTGCCTTGGCCACAGTGAATCATCACAGAAACAGACCAGCGACTAAGATACCTTTTAATATTGTTTACTATTTAATAAATATTGTAGACATTTGTTTTCATAAGTTTGATGGAGTCAAATTATTCCACCTTTTATGATTTTTGTACCTTTTTATACACCTATAAAGTCCTTCAACAATGGCTTGAGAATGACTTAATTATCCCCTAGAATTGTAGTAGTTCCTCCTCACATTTCCACCTTAACTTTAGGTGTATCTGAAGTAGAAATCTACTTCTATTCCACAGTTGGTGACTCTACAGCCCATTATTCCCCCAGACTGGAAATGCTGGAGCCTTTAGTCCACAGCTCCTAGGCAGGGCGTGAGGGGCCATGCACCATCTGAGGTCTTCCTCTGCTACCCGGAAGCCCATTCCTTCCTTCCTAAAAGGGGAATTCATCACCAGAGCTTAGATTTCCTTGCAAGGCAAAGGGTCAAAATAATAATTAACTATGGCTATCACTGTAGACTTGAATCCTTTTTAAATCAAAGAATATCACTTTCACGGGAATCTCTTGTAAAGGAATGGACTTTGACCCAATGTTTTTGTTGCTGTAAGCCATTAGCAACTGGAGGTGGGGGGGTGTTCCTGTTCAAACCCTTGTTTCTGCTCTTATTAACGCTGTGCTGCAGGGAGAAACATGTCAGGCAGCCGGATGGGACAGCAGTGCTGGGTGACCATGTGCAGAGCGGAGGGGAGGATACTGTCCATCGAGACATCCCGTTTGCTGCTGCTGCTGCGGCTTTTACCATGGGAGAATAAGAATCCACTTACACCACTGGGTAGTGTAAATAGGCCTTTGACCTGGCACCAAAGGCCTCTCTATCACTCACTGCTCCGAATCTGTTTCTGGTCAGCTCCATTGGCTTGAATGTAGGCTCTAATGAGGCTGGGGTCACGGGTTCAGTACCGGTGTGGTCTAATTACCAATAAGTCAACTGTTTCAGGGTCTTCGCTTGTACTTCCAAACCAAGCCAGCCACTCTGCATATGCTTAGTTTTGGTCACACAGGGGACAAACAAGGCACCCAGAGATAAAGCAGTACAAGTCTCTTATCATTGAGGGATGAGCACTCCGAGTCCAGCTGTCGACAGGTTAGTGGCCAGGCCTGGACCTGAACAGCAAGAGCCCATTCTTGTGCTACCATGAGGGCCATGGGTAATTGACACATGCTCCCTGAGTCCTGTGCTGAGGCTGCCAAGCTCCCTTCTCAAAGGGCTTATTATTCTAATTTAGAGGTGAGAGGAAGAGGAGGAGGGGGCCAAAGACTTCACAGGGATGTTTTCAGTTACGAGGGATGCTTAGAGAAACTGGAAGAAAAAAAAAATGAAAAGGACAGGTAATACTCCTTCTAATTTTATCATGAGGTAAAGGAAACATGTTGAAAATAATTTGGAGACTCAGTCATAGAAGAAAATAGCCAGTGTCAACACAATTTGGGGTCCTGCGCTTTAAACTGGTGACATTTTTTTGTGCCTCTTTGAATTCGTTACACAAATAATGTTTTATATGAGAAATAAACACCTGCGGATGGAATGAAAAGCATCCAGCATCTCTCACAAACCGGTTATTTTAAATCTTCCCGCAGAAACTTCTGGTCCTGACCCACAGAAGCGTCACATTTTGAGTGACTCTCCCTAAGCTAAGAGGCCCCCAACCTGACAAGAGCCCCATGAAGAAGTAAGAGCTCCACGAGGAAGTAAGAGACCCGCCCCCCCCAAAAAAAACAATCTCAGTCTCACTCCCCACACACAAGAATTTCCAAACAGCATGCACTGACCGCGCTATCATTTGGAAAACATCAAGAGAGCAACCTTTCCGCCTGCCTAACGAGAATGCCGAAGAATGGGGTGCTTCCCTCAGGAACATACTGTAATTTCTCATGGAAACACTTTGTGAAAAGCCAGCCATATATCGTAGCCCCTGAGTATGAAACCACGGGTCCCTCTAACCACACGAAACAGCTGTGCCCTCCGAGAAAGGTCACCTGCTGCAGCCGTGTTTCTTTTTACTTTTAAAGAAACGTCAGGCCGTGTTTTATGCGCGCCTTATGACAGGGTGCTGTTTATTGTACCACCAACCTGCCAGAACTTCAGAACAAGGAAACTGCCATTACGGGGAGAGTATATATCTTTCTGACTTGCAGGAAAGATGAAAATTAAGAACGGCCCTTTTTCGGAGTGGCCTAAGTATTCTTTGACAGTCTGCTACAATATTTCAAGCATCTCAGATTCATAAAACCCGATGCTTGACTCCCTGAGCCCATCGGGGTGACACTGGTGGAGAGGGCAGTGCCAGCACTGCTCCCGGCAGCTGATTTGATCAAGGACTTTAAACCAGCTTGTTTGGTGCCCCCGAGGATGCTGAGGCACATGTAAAGAAATCACAGGACATTAGGTAATAATGGTTAATGTTTAGCAGGTGCCGGTCCTGTCCTAGGCATGGGACATGCATTATCTCAATTTGTCCTCACATCTATGGGAAAAGTCACTCAACAGCCCCGTGGTACAGATAAGGAAAATAAGAGAACCAAGGGACCTGTTCTGAGGGGAGGGCCACATGGCTGGAAAGCGAGGGCATTTTTAAGACTCACAATCTGGGGAACTACTTCAGTCCTTGCGAGCACAAAGACCTGGATTCCATCTCCAGAAGTCATGCAAAATGAAACCAAAGAAAACTGAAAAGTTAGATGTCGTGGTGGTGTGCTTTAACTCAACACCAAGGACTGGGGTGTGGGTTGAATTCCACGGACTCACTGGTGGCTTGGCCTACTTGTCAAGTTCCAAGCCAGGGAGAGATTCTGTCTCTAAAAAGCAAGTTGGGGGATCTCTGAAGAATGACAGTTATACATATGGGCACACATGTGTGCACACACACATACACACAGGACGTGGGGGTGGGGGTTCAGATCCAATGTCTTTACTCAGAGCCACATAAGTAATCCACACTCATGGATCACATGTTGCTCCTCAGCCACTGTGGCCCCAGGCAACGACAGGTATCTTTACCATCCTTACATTCAACGAGTACTGTCTAAATAGTCGGGAGACAGCAAGTAGCCTCGTTACAGGAACACAACTCCATGACAACCTGTTTGAAACCAGGTCTATATGACCTCAAACTCCACGCCCTTATGCCAAAGTTCTTGACCTGGAGAATTTTCTAGAAGCCAGAAGAATGTGAACCATTTTCAAACCCCTGCTTTAACTCTTGACTGTCTAGGATACAGTGGGGAGGGGGGTGGGGATGAAACCGCTTGAGAGTTCTGTTTAAACTCCTTGTCAAAGTCTGTTTCACTGTTTTCATAGTCTAGGCCAGGTGAAATCTTCGGAATGTCAGGATGTTTCAGCAAACAGTCTAGATTTGGGCCAGACTGACAAGGAACATGTGGCCGCTACAGGACACGAAAATCATTTCTTGAGTTAGTGCAGAGGTTCCTAGAGGTTGGGGCAGTCTGGCTCCAGCCTCCTGTCAGTTAGAATTCGATATGCAAGTAGAAGAGGAAATACTAGGGCTCAAGCCACGTGACAGAGAAAGGGTCCAGGAGATAGGAGTGAGGAAGCTTTAAAAAAAAAAGTACACATGGAAATACCATAAAGAATTTCAGAGTGGGCAGCCAAATGGCTGCCTATTTTCCTTTGCTTAGATGGCATTAGTATTCAAAACCTGGGGAAATATTTCAGTTCTGGTAAGCAAAGGGACCTGAATTCCACCCTCAGAAGCCATGCAAAACAAAACAAAAAAGCTGAAGATGGTGGTGGTCATCGTGGTATATTTTAATCCAGACAAATGGACTTTTTCTGTTCTTGTGTCTTTCCCCTCCTGCCTGTCTCTGCTTCTCTTAGTCCTGCTTGGTGCACTCAGGTAACTGTGTGGATGGCAGAGCATAGTGGGGAGCCTCAAAGGGTAGGTTGTCTTTTCATCTCCCCTCTGACTCTCCTGAGTTCTGTGACCTTATTCAAGTCACTTAGCTGTTGTGGGACAATCTTTTTGGACACTGTGAAGAGGCATCTCTGCCAAAGTACCTTCTGATTGGTCTAATAAAGAACTGATTGGCCAATAGCTAGGCAGGAGAAGATAGGTGGAACTTCCAGGAAGAAGCAGAAACTCTGGGAAGAAGAAAGATGGGATTTGTCATCAAGATGCAGAGCAAGTCAGACAGTACAGTATGGAGGAGAGGTAGCAAGCCACGTGGCAGAACATAGGTTAATATAAATGGGTTAATTTAAGTTCGAAGAGCTAGTTGGGAACAAGCATAAGCTAAAGTCAACTTTTCTTAATTATTAAGAAGTCTCTGTGTTATTATTTGGGAGCTAGTAGTCCAAAAAAGTCCTACTACATTTATCTATGCCTTTCCACTTTAATATCTCTCTCTATTTCTCTCTCTCTCTCTCTCTCTCTCTCTCTCTCTCTCTCACACACACACACACACACACACACCAGCATATTTGTATTGAAAGCCAAATGGAGTAGTTATATCCAGTCCAGGGCTGTGAGGAGTTAGACTGAATGGTTCTATAGTCCTTTGGGGTCTAAAATGTCACAGCATTCCCTCTGACACAATGACCTGCCTTTTTTTTTTCCTTTCTCATCTTTTGACATGGAAACAGGGCACAACATAGAGACGGCAGACATTTGTAGGTGTAAGGAATCTCTCTGTATCTCCCTTTCCCCCCATCTCTCCCTATCTCCTTGCCCCTACCCCAGATTCCTTTTGTGTTTTAAAGCAGAGTCTCACTAGGTCACTCAGGCAGCCCTTGAACTGACTTGGGCTCTGGAGTCTGGGATTAGAGGTTCAAGCCATCATAGCCAGCTTCTTCCCGGTCCCCCAATTTAGCCCTGCAACACTTTTCTTTGACCTGTGGAGGGAGCTGTTTCAAAAGCTAAGGAACCAGCTCTCACCTCTCTCTCACCCATTTCTTCACTCAAGCAAGCACACTGAGCATCTCTGCATGCCAACATGCCAGCATTCTGCCAGGCATGGTGATTACAGGGCCACAAGGAATCTCAGATACCAGTTTTTGCTGGTTTGCAAACTGTGGATCTCAAGAGGAACAAAGGAGCCTTTCCAAGGAGAGCCTGCACCAATCACTTGCACATTTTAAAAGTGACAGTCTCAGGAGCCACAGCAGTGAGCCAGAGAGGCAGTGTCAGAGGTACAAAGACACAAAAGGATTACAATAAACCTGGTGGCAGGGGCAGCGGTGGGGGGCTCACGTCCTAATCCCAGTACCAGGAAGGCAGAGGCAGGAGGATCTCTGTGAGTTCAAGGACAGCCTGCTATACAGAGAGAGGACAGACAGAACTACACAGAGAAACCCTGTCTCAAAACACCAATAAGTAAGTAAGTAAACAAACAATCACTCAAAAGAGGAAGACAGTAGCCCACAAAGACAATGGTCCATACCAACTCTGTGTGTCAACCTCGTCATCTTCCTCCTGGAAAGGACCACCTAAGCCAGCACTGTCTGCTAGAGCTAGCTGGGTTCACAGAAATAATCAGCGTCTGTGATCTCAGGATGGAACCAACAGCGATGGGGCAACCAAGTGCTTGAAGCGCAGTGTGTCTGACACACCGGCTTTCATAGTTCTCTATGACATTTAGCTGTCAATTGGACATCCATGGAACAGTGTAGGCAGAGAAGCTCATGAGACAACATAGGCTCTAGAAAGCATAGAATACATTATGTAGAAAAAAAAGTTGGAAGTTAAAGGCAGTGAAATCTGAATCATGGAAATCTTTTTTTTAATCTTCTTTTTGTTGTTATTGCATGATGCATGTGTGTGTCTGTGTGTATGTGTGTGTGTGTCTGTATGTATATGTTTATGTGGGAATGCATACATGTGTGAGCATGTACACTGTGTGTGTGCATCTGTACATGCCTGCATATTCGAGTGTGTGAATGCCAGAAGACAACCTCAGTGTCTGTCTTCACTCTCCACCTTTCCACCTTTCCTGTTCACTGATGGATACACCAGGTTAGTGGGCCCATGGACATCCAGGGATTCTATGGAAGTACTTCTCTAGGCTTCAGCTCCAAAGTAAAAGAGTCCTTATTTAAAAAAAAAAAAAGAAAGAAAGAAAGAAAAGAAAAGGAAAGAAAAACATTATTTTTTTTAAAAAAAATTTAGGCATTTTGACTGCATGTATCTATGTGTGTGAGCTTGGTGCCTGTTAAAGTCAGAAGAAGGCATCAGATCCCCTGGAACTGGAGTTACAGGCATCTGTGAACTGCCATGTGGGTTCTGGAATTTGAACCTGGGTTCTCTAGAAGAGAAGCCATTGCTCTTAGACACTGAGCTATCTTCCCAGCCCTGGAGAGTCCTTTTAAAGATAGATCACAAGTTTTAAAAAAAAAAAAAAAAAAGAAAAGGAAGCCTTGTGCTTGGTGTTGAATGCTAATTGATCATGGTTAAAAATAGCTTTCATGTGATTTTTTTTTTCCTTTTGTCTTACCTCAAAGTGACTAATTTCCCTACGAGGAAAGAGAATTCTAAGAGAAGAAGCAAAGTTAGCTATCTGCTCTCTCAGTGAGTTCAAGTTTCCACCAGGGTCATGTAGCAATGATCAAATTGAAATTTTATATCTACTTCCTGTTCAACTGTGAGAGCGAGAGGAGTCTCAGTGGAGAGGAGAGGGTTATATATGTCTCAGTTTTCAAAAAGAGTAGGAAGAAAAGATTCTATAGAGAGGAGTGGGGTTAATGATAATCTCCAGAACACTAGCCAAGAGGGCTTTTGAAGAGGGCCAAGGAGATAGCTCAGCCCCCAAAATGCTTGGTGCTCAAGCAAGAGGAACCGACTTGGATTCCAAGAACCTCTAATCCCATCACTGTAATCACTGGGGGAGGGTGCAGAGAAAGAGGGATCCCTGGGGCTTCCAGGTCAACCAGCCTAGCTTAACCAGAGAGCTTGAAGCCAGTGAGAAACCTTACCTCAAAATGAAACAAGGGACATGGCATTGGAGGAATAACGCTAAGGTCAAGGGACCCCCACACGCACGCGTACTCCCACACGCATGCGTACACGTGCGCTTCAGCAAAGCGCTGGATGGAGCCTTTCATTACAGCATCCTGGACAACACTTAGAAATCTGAGCTGAATGCTGATGTTATGAGATGGACTGGACTTGGACGGCTGTCCTTGGAGCAGTGATTAATCGGTGACTGTCAACCTGAGGGGAGGTTTTCACACCGTGCCACAGAACTGCCTGTCCTTGGCCGTCTCTACTGCACATTCGCCTGATTCAGCTGAGGACAGCCATGACGTGTTCACTAAATCAGAACACGACAGGCAACTAGGAGGGACAGATAACAGATGTGCGGCCCTGGATCTGCTCATGTGGGCGGAGACAATGGGCCAACTTCTCTGAATTTGCAGTGAGAAGAACTTCTCTACGCCATGTGGAGAAATCACTTCAGCTCCTTGAAAGAATCAAGCGACGGTACAGGAAGCCTGTCACGGAACTCTGCTCTCAGGATAGATCCGGGCCACCACCTCCTTAATCAGAGCAGCTGTGGCTCCCCACACTCACAAGACTGGGCGTCTGATGTTCCCTCATACACGGAAGGAGTGGGGAGGGCCGGTAGACCTAAGATTCCCCCTCTCACTCGCTTCTGAGCTGGATATAACCCTGTCACGCTGGCTGTATCTAGTTTTGAGAGATGCAAAAGTATGGAGGTAGGTGGGAAGCTCACTGAAGGGAGGACTATATCCTCCCTGGGAGGTTGTCACCCTTGTGGCATGAGATATTTCAGTGACACAGCTATTCGGTATCATTATGCTTCGGAAGAAAGCCCTATAAACTCAGACTTACCAAACTGCATTTGAATGGCATTGTTCCTTTGATCTGTCATGGGTGCTTTCCTGGGGCGAGTAGATGTTTATCCATATCTCCACAGGAAATGGTAACACAAAGATCAAAAGTCCACAGCCCATCTTCCACAGGAGGCCTACACGCCATCGACTGTGCCGCCGATTGTGCCGCCGCCACGTCTCTAGGGATCCGTGAGAAGTTCCAGCACGTTTTGCGAGTACTCAAGACCAACACTGATGGGCGGCAGAGAATAGCCTTTGCCATCACTGCCATTAAGGGTGTGGGGTGGAGATATGGTCATGTGGTGTTGAGGAAAGCGGATATTGACCTCACCAAGAGGGCTGGAGAGCTCACGGAGGATGAGGTGGAGCGTGTGAGCGCCATCGTGCAGAATCCATGGCAGTATAAGATCCCAGGCTGCTTCTTAAACAGACAGAGGATGGGAAGTATGGACAGTACAGCCAGGGTCTGGCCAGTGGTCTAGACAACAAACTACATGAGGACCTGGAGCCACTGAAGAACATTAGAGCCACTTTGGGGACCTTCATGTCTGAGGTCAGCACACCAAGACCGCTGGCTGCTGGGTGCCTTACTTCTTGGGTATGGCCAAGAAGAAATGAGTCCATGGGCCTTTGAGGTTAATAGATAGTTTATATACCTATGGAAAAAAATTCTACTGCTCAGAGTGGTCACACGAGCCTGTGATCCCAACACCACAAGGCAGATGCATTAGGAGCTCAGAAAGTCCAAGACCAACGTACCTACACTGGGAGTTCTAGGCCAGCTAGGGCTACACAGTGATATCCTGTCCCCAAACCACCACCACCAAAATCCAGCTACCACCATTTCTCATGATCCATGCATCAGAAACAGTTTGGCTTCTGGTCTTGACCTATCCTGCTCTGTGATCAATATAACACGCACATCTTATCTTTCTCACTTTGTTTTGTCCCTCAGCTCTTGTTAGGATCAATCAGAATGACTCCCCAGTCCCTTGTCTTGATCATCCATATTCCCAGAAGAAGTCTCTAAATCTTACTCATAGTTACACCCACGGTACTTAGCCTCCTTACTGGTAAAGGTAGTTCTTTCATTTGCCTTGGTATCTGGAAACCCTTCTGTTCCTGTCTGTAAAGTCTTGGATTTGTTGTGACAACGTCCAACACGTTCTGCATGATCTCCCATGGCATCAGAATGTTCCAGACCATTCACACTGTGACACAAAGACCCCTGTGAGAAAGGTCAGCATTTGAAGGGTTCAGACCCCTGTCATACAGACACTCAAAGAGCCGTACCCCATGTTCAGCTTAGTATGAACAAGAAATTCATGAGATCTTGGGCTCCGACCTTTGAAACAGTGAATCTATCGCCATATTAGCTACTTTCCTGTTGTTGGGATAAAACATCATGACCAAGGCAACTGTTAGAAGGAAGGATTTATATGGCTCGTAGTCCCTGAGGGCAAGGAGTCAACCATGGCGGGGGAGCATGGCAATGAGCAGCAGTTACGTGGCTGGAGCAGGAATCTGAGGCTCCCATCTTTAATTACAAGCACAAACTGGAAGTGGGTGAGGCTATTTTACTCTCAAAGCCCACCCCCAGTGATGTAGTTCCTCCAGCAAGGCCACAACTCCTAAACCTCCCTAAATGGCACCATCAACTGGGAACCCAGTGGTCAAATCTGTTGGGGTTCCCCACAAGCCTCAAGGCTGGTGGGGAGACGATCCCCAAGAGATGAGGAATAAAAGCTGTACAGTGCCATCTTTGTTGGCATTGGGTCATGCCCCCAAGGACTGACCCCCCCCCGGTTTACTTTTCTTATGCATTTAAACATAGTAGAATATGTGACCTATGACGTTTACAACAAGGGTGAATTCTATTGGTTGATAAACAGAGCTTAGGGGTAAGGCCTAGAGGAAGGATCTGTGACAAGCCTAAGAACAGATTCTATTAGTGGAGAACACAAGGTACATGGGCCCTCCTTCACCCGGATGTGTTCTGTTCACTGAGAGACAACGCTCAGGATGGTGGAGAGGTTCAGGTGGACGCTGGCTTCTAATAGAACAGCAAAGGATCTCCAGGTTATTTGACCACATCACTCCAGCATTCCAGGTGACCAGGCATCCTTCATTTCCTCCCGTTGAAGAAAACGGGCCCATGTGATTGACAGTCCCGGTTTCTCCAATGCGGCTTCTAAGCTGTGCTTCCTACACAAATCCACAAGCTTGTGTGGGATAGTCTCAGTCACACCCCACAGTCATTAAGGGAGCAATTGTCCTGTTTCCTCTGCTTATTAGCTTCTGCTGGGTTCCATGTAGGGAAGCAGAAATACAATTACACTCCTCGGAGATGAAGGGCTGGTTGAATAGAGAGGTTTAAAAACAAGCTAAGAGGGCGGGGGATGTAGATGCCTTAGTATAGTGCTTGCCTACAAAGCTTCGGGTTCCATCCTGAGCACCGTATATAAACTACGTATGGCATTTGGCAGGTGATGGCAGAAGGAACAGAAGTTCGAAGTCAATCTTGGCTACATAGCAAGATTGAGGCCAGGCTGGAACACATGACCCATTAAGATCCTGACTCAAAAACAAAAACCAATTAAATCAACCAAAGTCTGACAAGTCTGGATTCTTTGTTTTGAAACGTCAGTCATTATCTGCAGGTTTCCAGGCTTGCATGTGAAGAAGCTGGGGTTAGTTACTCTATTAGACAAAGGCAGAACCACATGTCATACAATTGCTAACAATTACAATCATCTGAGACTGGCTAGAGCAACCTTAGGACATTCTGGAGTCTCTATTATTAAAGAAGCTATAAAGGGAACTGTTCCCTGTAATGTTATTGTACATGCATGAGCCAAAATGGCACCAAGTAGGAAATCTTTAAGGTCCTTTAAAGTGCACACTTTGTATAATGTTATAGCTACACATCTGAGTTAACTGTCGCTATTTCCCCTTCCTCTCATCTACCCTTAAAATATACATTATGAAGAAGATCCAGTCTCTCTTTTTAAGCTCCCAAGGCCAGATAGAGGAAATTGAGGAAGATCAGGAGTAATTCTTCTTTGAAGATACAGCTGGTAAGTATCTTCTGGGATGTCCAAAATTCTCCTTTTCCTATCTAGCAACCTTAGCCTCCACCCTAGCTCCCTTGGGTTCAGGGAAGCATGATTTCAAGCCCGCACTGTTATCAGACCCGGGATGACAAATCATTTTCTCTTCCAAGCCTTTCCCTACACAAATGGGAAGCGGTCCAGGACACTTCGGCCAATCTGGTGGAGGAGGCCTTGCTTCCTCGTCACTGAAACCCACATAATGACCCGATGGGCTCTGGTTAATCCCCGGATGAGAAGGGGAACCGAGGAAGGAGGGGAGTGGTGGCGTGAAGTCCGTGAGATGTGTACATGCCTTATTCCTTGTCAACGCACGGCTGTAATGCTGCTGGGCTCGCCCCCATCCCTGGGTCTTGGACTGTGAGGAGCATTTGCCACTCTCCTCTCCTATCTGCAGTTTGCAACCACCTCTTAAGGACCCCCAGTTCTACCCCTGCATCTGGTCAGAGATCTCAGTTCACATCTTTTCAAAGAGGAGGACTCAGCAGAATCAGACAGTTGGAACAGTTTATTCAACAAAATGAGGCATGTGGGTGCATTCCCGAGACACAGGAGTGTGTCACAAGGTGTGTGCATGGTAGCCCATTGAGTTCCAAGTTGAAGATTTTTAAATGTTTCTTTAGAAAGAAAAAGAAAAAGAGGAATGGGGGAAAGAAGGAAGAAAAAGTTTCTTATGCCCCTCCCCCCGTGATGTCATTATAAAGTTCCTTTTTTTTTTTAGTCCCACTCTACTGAGGGTGAAGACATCTCTAGGATCATTCATTCCCTACTCACCAGGATGTTTATTTGTGTACATGATGGCCAGAGAGAAAGTAACCCAGCACCTTACTTTCTGATACAATGGAAACCTAATTCTACCTTCAAGGATGGCTAGCCACATTCAAGGGAATTTGAACCATCAGGATGTGGCGGACCTCTCGACTGGTGAGAAAGAACAACCACCACACCAGGATTCCACTCAGATCACGCTTTACTGGAGTACCCTTGATTGATGGGGAGCAGGAAACGAGGGGGGCAGGAGAACAAGGGGCAAGAAGGGAAGGGCAGGGAGAGCATGAAGCGAAGGGAAGGAGGGCTCTTAGGCAGCTGCTTAAATAGGGAAATGGCACACGGGTCGCCCTGTGATTGGCTGCCACCAACAGCTGACACCAAACCGCATTGGGATAGGCTCAAGGGTCCTCATCCACCGTGCATGCGGGAAGCGGGTGACATGCAGCTCTCAAAGGCATAGCCAAATATGGAGTTGTTTATTTCCAACAAGACAGGATGTCGGCGCCATCTTGTAATGGCGATCCTGTCCGGCTCACTACATCAGGAGACATAGCTACCAATATAAATTTAACACTTAACTCCCTGCCTACATGTTCACAATGTGTCTACTCACAAAAGGGCTGGATCTATATAACATCTCCTCCTTCATCTCACGTCTTCCTCAGTACCTACTCTGACACTCTGATGCCGTCCATGCTCCACTAAACAGCAAACACGATTTGTTTTATAAGTCTAAATCCAATTACATCACTTTCTGCCTTACAACTTTGGTATGGCTGCCTTATATGATGAGGGAGGCTCACTCCTATTCCTTCCTCTGCTCTGCAGGTCTGCACGGCTCTGCTGGCCTCTGGCATCATCTTTCCAATCACAACTACCTGGCTGGCTTGGAACATACACGTCTCAGCTCTAGCACTGTGCAGAAGTATAAACAAAAGGAAAACTATGTTCTCTGGTAAACATTTTTATATAGGGGCTGGAGAGATGGTTCAGTGTTGTAAGAGGTCATTTGTTCGTTTCCCGGCTGCCCAGACTCCCGAAATAAATGCCAGAAACTGTATTAATTAAATCACTGCTTGGCTAATTACTTAAGTATATTGCTAGCTAGCTCTTACATCTAGAATTAACCTGTCTCCATTATTTTATATTTTACCACAAGGGTTGTGGCCTACTGCAAAGGTTTCAGCATGTCTGTCTCTGGAGGCAGTTCCATGGCTTCTCTTTGACTCTGCCTCCTTTCTCCCAGCATTCAGTTTACTTTTCTCTGCCTACCTCCATTCCTTGTGCAGGCCCAAGACAATTTCTTTATTAACCAATGGTATTCACAGCATACAGAGGGGAATCCCACATCAGTTCAGCAGTGAAGAGCACTGGCTGCTCTTCCAGAGGTCCTGAGTTCAATTCCCAGCACCAACATGGTGGCTCACAAACATCTGTAATGAGATCTGGCGCCCTCTCCTGGCCTGTAGGCATGCAGGCAGGCAGAACACTATAAACATAATAAAAAAATCTTTTTAAAAAAATTATATATCTTTTACATGGTTAAGATTTTCCAGAACTTTAAAGTAGTTAAAAAATTGAGAAGCATTTTAGAATTTATGCCATTACCTTAAAGTTTAATTTTTTTAAACCTATAATCAGAACTGAGTCCATTTTGCTCTCTCAGCTTCAATAGAAGCAAACACAGTAGTCTCTCCACAGTCTATCTCTTTACTTAATTCATTTTTATTTACATGAACCGTCAAACTTGTCATTTCTTAACCAAGTGTTGATCATAAGTCATTTTTAATTAACTTAAACTCACTGATTCTTTTCATTTAAAATGTTAATTTTATAGGCATTGATTTTTCTTTATAAAATTATTGCATTAAAGTAGCAACTGACATTCTTGCTGGGCAGTGGTGGTGCACACCTTTAATCCCAGCACTTGAGAGGCAGGCAGAGCTCTGAATTCAAAGCCAGCCTGGTCTGCAGAGTGAGTTCCAAGACAGCCAGACAACACAGAGAATTTTTGTCTTGAAAAACCAAAACCAATCAACCAAACAAAAAAGTAGCAGCTGACTACTGGGATTTGGGATTTGGGTGTCCCTTAAGGTCCACGCCCACCAGCTTCCTCTAGATCTTCTTCTGCTCTGTTTAAAGCCCATCTCCTCACAGAGACCTCCGGTGATCTTTTTGTCTGAAGTAGGCTCTGTGTTGGGGTGTAACTCAGCAGTAGAACACTAGCTTAGCATATGTGAGACCCTGGGTTCGATCTCCAACACCCCTTGACCTTCCAGCCCTGCACACCTTCAATCCCTTGCACCCCACTCTTCAGAGTTAGCTTTAATAGCACATCTACTCTTCTCAGCAATCTTGGCTTTTAAATCAGTTCTTAAGTTTTGCCTTAGATCCCAAGTGGAAGCATGTGCCACTCTGTCCACAGCTCCTACATTATAGGGCCTGGCTCACAGCTAATGTTGCCATTGGAGCAGGAGTATTTGATTTATAGATGGGTGTTGTCAATGTTAGCACAAAAACAAAAGTTAGAGTAATGGTGGCAGAGGAAAAGAGGTTGCTATCAAATGACACAATCGTTATTACAGACGTTTGAGCCTTTCCTTCACGTTCTACTTCTTTACATGTAAGAGCTTGATTCTGGGCACATGGAACTCACAGTCCATGAAGAGGACAACTAGGAATGTAGACTTTGAATTATTTGTTTTGTTGACATGACAAATACCTGACACAGTCATGTAGGGAGAGAAGGTTTAGTTTGGTTTACAGTTTGGGAGGACACCACGGCAGCAGGTCACTGGTCACATGGCATCCACACTCAGGAAGCAGAGAGAAAGGAATGCTGGTGCCCACTTTCTCCTTTTCATTCACTCTGAGATCCTAGCCCCTTAGGAAGATGCTGCCCACATTCAGGGTGAGTCTTTTCACTTCAGTTAACTGAATCTAGAAACTTCTTTCATGAATATGCCCAGAGATTTGTTCCCATGGTGATTCTAAGTCTCATCAAATTGACAAAAGTAAACATCACACAGCTCAAGACAAAATTACGTAACCGTAACCGTTGAAGATGACACCATCAAGCAGTAAAAGGCTGGATGGCACCTGCAGGCTCTTACAAACAGGTGTTCCTATTTTCTACATTCTGCCAAGGAGCAGACAACACCAACCAATGAAGGTGCTGGGATTCAAACCCTAAACCCACATTCCTCATTCTAATCTAATATATTGCCAGGGGAAAAAAAGAACACAAAGACACACATTATGTCTAGTGAGGAACAAGAGCTAAGAGCAGCCTGCTGACGGAAGGAGGAGGTGTACGTGATTGGTATATGCAAGTAACGAACCCTGGGTACAGATATCCTAATTTGTTGCAGGATAAATCTCTAACTACCTTGTCTTTTTCCTTTTTTTCCCTTTCAAAGTAGAATATGTGGTGGGGGGGGGAGTTCAAATTTATTTGGGTTTAAGTTAGTGGAACTTTTGTAGTACCTAGTGGAAAGACAAATAAAAGAAAAACAAGACCAACTTTAGCACTGGGAAATTTTTCCCTGGTCATTTAGCCAACATTCTCACAAGAAATTTTTCTTTAAAAAATAATAATTGCTATAATAGTATTTTTTTTTAACTTTTCTACTATGGACTCCTTGGAGCCCACTGACTAGAACAGTCGTAGAGAGAAAGATCAGGGGTTAACTTCACTTCTCCTGGGTTCTGAACACTGACGTGGGACTTCAGAGAAACCTTCATCCAATTTTTACCCCAAATTAAATCAAGAGCATTGATAATTAGTTTCTATCAAAGTCATCTAGGGGGAAATGAAAGAAACTGAAAAAGCCATAAGCTGTCTTTACTTCTTCATTAATATTTGCTCCCAGGTGCGGGTCAAATAAACCACACTCACACTTTTAAATGAGTTGGTTTAAAGTTGATGAATTGTTTTTCTCTTTGGGTTTCTGCCACCCGTGGAGCTGGTTGCTCCCACTCCAGCTCCCTCTTCTACTAGAGGTTTTAGTCAAACAAAGAAAGCCAAGCTCTGCTCCCTAGAAAGTGAACCCCATTTGCTTTCAAAGTTGCCCCTCATCACACATCCAGTCCCACAAGGTTTCTCGGAGAAATGTTTTTCACAGGCAAAAATTCCTGCCTCTAACAGATACCACACGAGGCTGATGGAAACTGAGGCCTTCAGAACCCTTGAACAGAAGCCGGAAGTCACAGGCTGGAGCCCAGAAGAACTGCATGTGCCCATATCTGACCGCAACCGAAACCGTATTCATTACCCGGTTTGAGGCTTCCTTCAATACCGTTACACCCAGGAGAATACACAAGGCAGAGAGTCGGACAGGGATGGGAGTGCCCTGTAGATGCTCCAAATCTGGGGTCCAGAGGTCCACGGGGAATTCCACGGCTTCTTGAATCAAATGCTATGTGAGGAAACAAACAATAGGGAAAGGAACCGCTGTGAGCAAAGGGGGAGACAATGCCCAGAACACCCACAGGGTGAGCGCGGTCCCGGTCCAAAACACAACAGACATTTCCCAGTATATAAGGCTGCAGAGCACTAAAAAGGACTTGTCTTGCTACTGGAGAAGGAATCTCTTAGGAAATACTGCAGCAGTCCCAGCCAATAGGTTTAAGAACAAGAACCTAAAGACCAAACCTCTTTTAAGTAGCGGCAAATTCCTAGGAAAAAACTCAAGGCTGTCTGCTGGAACATAAAAACACACAGCACTGTGGTACATTGTACAATGTCTTTGGTCAACTAAAAATTACCAGACAGGTAATGATGAAGAATTATACCAACAAAATGATGAAGATAAAAAAAAAATCAATGGAAATTGACTCATAAGTAATAAAGATGAAAATATAAGTTGAGAAATAAATGAAAAGATTAAAGACATATACCACTATGTATTGTGAGATAATGTTCTTGTAAATGCACTGTAAAGATTTGTCACTAATATTGGCTTAATAAAATGCTGATTAGCTGGGCAGTGATGGTGCATGCCTTTAATCCCAGCACTTGGGAGGCAGAGGCAGGCAGATCTCTGTGAGTTTGAGGTCAGCCTGGTCTACAAGAGCTAGTTCCAGGACAGGCTCCAAAGCTACAGAGAAACCCTGTCTCAAAATAAATAAATAATAAAATAAAATAAAATGCTGATTGGTCAGTAGCCAGGCAGGAAGTATAGGTGGGGTGACCAGACTAGGAGAATTCTGGGAAGAGGAAAAGCAGAGACACAGTCACAAGTCAGATCCAGAGGTAGCAAGATGAGAATGCCTTACTGAGAAAAGGTACTAAGCCAAGTGGTCAAACATAGATGAGAATTATGGGCCAATTTAAGTTGTGCGAGCTAGTTAGTAATAAGCCTGAGCAATAGGCCAAACAGTTTATAATTAACATAAGCCTCTGTGTGTTTCTTTGAGACTGAACAGCTGCAGGACCGGGCAGGACTATATGTGCATATGGTGATATATAATGATATATGAACTTATGTGTGTGTATTTATTAGGCATAGTGGTATATGCCTTTAATGTCAGAACTTGAGAGACAAGATTTCTTTGAATCCCTGGACAGCCTGAGCTACATAGCTAGTTTCAGCCAACCAGGAGTACATTATAAGAGCCAGTTTCAAACCTAAAAATCAAAGCCAAAAACAAGACAGTGTAAAGGTTCCTACGTCTCATCTTCTTGCTGAGGCCATTTCAGGTTTAACTACGATTTGATATCTTTGATGGAGAATCCCATAGAGAACTACCCAGCTCTGTTCTAGCAACCCAAGGACAGGATGTCCTAGCTAATTTATCTTAGCCTTTGTTAAAACTGCTCCTTTATGTCGACCCTCCTCCACTAACCGCTTGTCTTAGCTTCTGTTGAAACTGCTCTCTTCAAACTGCTTGCTCACTCTAAGAAGCACTCCCCACAGTTGCTGGGTGAGATGCCTGGATAAGGAGGACTCTGCTCTTTAAAAAACGACATCTTCAGGACACTGGGGCCACACCTAGATCTACAAACACTTGAGTTTGGTCCCAGCCTGCTGGAATAAAGACTTTTAGATCACCTCCGGTTAGCTCCAATAACAATGGCTCTAGAATTCAAACCCAAACTCATACTCTTTTTTTTTAATTTTTAAAGATTTGTTTAATTTTATGCATATGAATATTTTGCTCACATACATGTACTACATGTATAAAGCCCCCAAAGCAATCAGAATAGAGCATCGAATTCCATGGAATTGGAGATCTAGATGGTTGTGAGCCACCATGTGGGTGCTGGAAATCAAACCTGGGTCCTCTGGGAAAAACAAGTGCTCTTAATCGCTGAGCTATCTCTGCAACCCCAGCAACCCCACATACTTAATCCTAATCTTTTTTTAATTAATTAATTTTTCAAAACAATCTTTTCTCATTTTACATACCAATCCTAGTTCCCATTCCCTCTCCTCCTTCTGTGCCCCCCCCCACCTCATCCATGTCTCAGGAAGGGTAAGGCTTCCCAAGGGGAGTCAATAAAGTCTAGTGCATCATTTTGAGGCAGTACCAAGGCCCTCCCTGCTGTATCTAGGCTGAGCAAGGTATCCCTCTAAAGAGAATGGGCTCCAAAAAGCCAGTTCAAGCACTAGGGAAAAGTTCTGGTCCCACTGCCAGTGGCTCCGCAGACTGCCCCAGTTATATAACGGTCACCCAGATTCAGAGGACCCAGTTTGGTCCTATGTTGATTCCACCACTGCCTCCTGCCCTCCCCAACTCAGCTGTCAGTCTGGAGTCAGTGAGCTCCTACTGAATCCTAATCTTATACTACTGGGTAACAGTCCCAGTCCCATCTCCTTGTTCTCATTGTTTCTCTGCTCGATTCTCTGGGTTCTTTTTTTGTTTTGTTTTGTTTTGTTTTTGTTTTTGTTTTGTCCAAGACAGGGTCTCTCTGTGTAGCCCTGGAACTTGCTCTGTAGACTACGCTGACCTCAAACTCAGAGATCCACCTGCCTCTGCCTCCCAGGGGCTGGGATTAAAAGAGTGTGCCTTCTCCACCTCCTCAAGGAACAGGTGCCTGAGGTCTCCAGGATGGCAGCTGACTGAATGCTTCTCCACCCATACCTCCCACTGAGCATGACACCCACTGACCCCCAAATCCCCTTCCCCAAGTCATTCCTTGCAAACAAGAAGTAGCCAGACTTAAACTGGCATTCAAATATACGCAAAAAGGTTGGGATGTTGGGGATCTCCCCTCTCCAGACCCTGCCCAAAGAAAGCCTGCAGGGGGACAGTTTCTTCTCCTGGGATGCTCAGGCTATTTGAGGCATGGTCTCCCGACCTGCCACGTGGTTCTCCCTCGTGGTTTCTCCTCTTTCCCTGGGACCCACACCCAGGAATGCTTTGCTCAGATGGAACCCTGAACTTTTAATTCGGCCGGATGTGATTTATTGCACCAGCAGAAAGACTTAATGTTGGGGTACGAAAATCTTTCCGTGTGCATCACTACACCCTCAGCTAACTCTCTGTATCCTTAAAAGCTTTATTCCTTCACCTCATCCCTCCAGGCCCCTTCAGCGCTTACTGTTGGCACCCCACATTTTACAGACTCTCCATGAGATCCTGCTTGATCATCATGGTGTAGAGAGGGACTACCGCCCTCTGAGCCTATCTTCAGTGTCTTCTAATACCTGGTAGGCTGAGTCTAAAAGAGAGGTCTGTCAAACGAATGATTCTTTAACTTTGAACTGGAAAATCTCTTGGTGGGTAATAGTGTGAAAGGAACAACTTGGGTTCCAAGTGGTTTTTGCTGTGGTCTTACTAGGGAACCCTCTCGTGTGACGAAGCAAAGCCGCTGTGCTTTAATGTAACACGTTATGCGCTTGTGTTAGTGAAGAACATGGCTAACAACTGTGGAGAAAAGGGGCAGCCCTGCAAAGGAGAACTGTATCTGGCAGATGCATGGTGGGTAGTGTAGATGTGATGGATTCTATTTGAGTGGTCCAGGAAGCAGATGTCAAGATGGAATCCAAAGCACCCGTGAGGTGTTCTGGTGTTACTCCTTCCCAGGCAATTTAAGTCCTCAGCACCCCAACATTGCCGCCCTCTCTCTCTCTCTCTCTCTCTCTCTCTCTCTCTCTCTTTCTCTCTCTCTTTCTCTCTCCCTCTCTGGTACCTCTGACTCTGTGTCATTGCTCAGTGAATGACATTCCCGACACTGGACATGGCGGGGGAGAGGAGGGTAACTTTACATCTCTTTCTGTTTTTAGGAAGCAGGTAATCCAGCTCCTTTTGATCTTGGTGGGCCATGTTCTTCAGCATGGACTAATATCCAGAGGGGCTGCATATGTTGAGGTTGGAGAGGCCAGGATAGGGGCGACCCTGGACCCCCTCCATTAGCATTAGCTAAGGTTGGCTCCTCACCGCCTCCTAAGAAAAGGCTTTACAGAAACCTTCTATTTGTTTTGGTGAGGTAACAATCGTATTCATGGGAAGAGAGATTTCCTACAAGGAAGAGTGTTTGCCACTAACTTTGCCTACAGAAGAAGACATTTTATGTGACTGCAGAACAGCTTCTCTTGCAAGTCTCTAACCTATTTGAAATCTTTCTTTTCTAAGAGGGAAAAAGTATTCACATTGTAAAACTGAGAGTCTACTGAACTGGTCTTCTCACAGCGGATGAATTTTTATTCTAAAATTCCTTCAAACCCCACCTTATAAATGAAACTTCTCGCAGTGTTTCCAGCATCCCAAGATGAATTCTTTGGCAGGGCTCATGTTCACCATATCTGTATTTCTTCTCTCCCAACTGATGTGGCAGCAGTTCATGCAAGAAGGAACCATTTGTCACCAGCAGACTCAGAGGGGGCTGCCCAATCACAGCAAGCCCCAGAAGCCTCAGCCATACTATAATGTAATATGAGCGTATACATTATGGATAATATGTGATAGCATGCTCCATGTTGTACTCCTGGACTTAAAATGCACACACATACACACACACACACACACACACACACACACTCACACTCACATGCACCACACATTTATTGTGGTGGGTTTTTTGTTGTTGTTTGCTTTTCAAGACAGAGTTTCTCTGTGCGGCCCCGATGATTCCGAAATTTAGAGTGTAGATCAGGCTGATTTCAAACTCAGAGATCTGTCTACCTCTGCCTCCCAAGTGCTGGGGTTAAAGGTGTGTACCACCATGCCCAACTCAAAGTGACTTAATATTAGCCACCCTCAGAAGGGATTAATGTGGTTGTCATAGGTTGTAGTAAGGTAATGCATCTGGTCCCTGTCCCCTGCTTCCTCTAAGTAATAGTTCATGCCTATGAATAGTTCCCTTGCCTGTCTCCTTCATTCCCTAAAATGTCCCCCAGTCTCCTAACAAGGAGACAAGTGTCCCTCTGGCCAATATCCATTATAAGCGATAAAACAGGACTTTGGCAAATAGAGGAACGAATGAGCCAATACCAGCTGAATTAAAGCACCTATTAGCATATTAATTAGTAGTAATACCTCTAGTGAGGTATGCAATTATCTGCAGCCTACATCATAAAATAGTGTCCAGAAAAGATTCATTCTGTTCTCTGAATAAGTAACTTTGAACATAATCCTGTTTCCTTTATATAACCTCCAATAGTTATTCCAAAGAATGGTTTCTGCCTGTATTTTCCCCCGACATAAATACCAAGCCAAGTAGTAGCTCCACTTCACAGGCGAACGGTGTTGGGGAGAGAACACAAATGAAGCAAACCAAACTGTCCAGGGGCCAGAGCAACCTTTCCTTCCGCTAAGCAGCACGGCCTTGCCAGTGCAAACTCATCTCCCACATAAATAAGCAAAGAAGACAGGAGGAGGAGCAGGAGGATGATGAAGAGGAGAAGAGGGAGGAGGAAGAGAAGGAGGGAGGGAGAAAGAGGAAGAAGAGCAGGAAAAGAGACAGGAAGAGAAGAAGGAGGGGGAGCAGGAGGAGGTGAGCAAGCCCTCCTCAAAGCCCATGCTCTGTCTTACCTTGAGGCCCAGGAGGCTGGACTACAGAACACCTCTACTCTGCCCTGTTGGTAACATCAATGCTTTATCCACAACAAGAAACAGCCAAAGGCAAAGGGATGTTCCAACTGCGCTGTGTCTTCCAACCAGTGACTCTCTCACTGGAGACGAGGTGTCCAAAGGGCTCTCTGTCTTTCCTCCTGGGTCCCCACTCTGCCAAGGGCTGGGGAAAGACTCCTTGTTCTGTTCTCTGATGCTCGCCTCTGTCCCCCTCAGGGCCCTGTGTAGGTGGAACTCACGAAGGAAGGACGGGATCTTCTCACTAGTATTTCACCCCTTTCTTGCTTAATAATATATCCCAGGCGTGGTGTTTCAGGCTGGTATTCAGATGGCTATGTGGGTTATTTCCAGGCCCGGCTATTACCAGTAAATATGGTGACATTAATATGAGTAAATGCAGGAAGAGGGATGAAATAAAACATATCCTATTGAAGGAAATGAGGGTTCCTTAAGAAAGGAAAACACACATAGGAAGGACACGGGTATATCAGGATACAAATAGGCCCCCGGGGAGCTGTGGATTCCACAGGCATGATGTTATTGAAGTACTTGATACTGGAGTAAGCACCTGCAGAGATGAATTACATCCTTGTTCAGACCACTAACGCTGGGTACTGACATTGCAGGAAGCGCTTATGGTATATTTCAAATCCCTTGCCCACTACATAAATATCCAATAAATCAGTCAGTGATAAAGGACACTAGCTAAAACGCTTGAAATGCTGAACAAGCCACCTCCCCTCCTCAGAGAAGCTGCCACCTTTAATTTATGAGGGGTTTCCTAGTCACTCACACCTCCTGCCCTAGAAAGGCAAGATGAGCTATTAACACCTTCGGTGCTGTGCTCTGGAGAGCAGGAGGGTTGGCATCAGGATGGCTTCTCAAACAGCTGTCTTTTTCTTTTTCTTTTCTTTTTTTTTTACAGGCATTATCTGGACATATTTCTAGGGTACATTATGATAATTTAATGTGTGTGCACAGTGCATAGTAATCAGAGTAGCAAGCACTTCTGGAAATCTCTGGAAATGACTGATACCCAGCCCCTCCCCCTTAGCCTAGTTGTAGAGTTACAAAGGAGAAAAATCACTTCTCTCCCTCCGAGGAAACAGAGCTGGGGTCCGGGTTCCCATTATTCAGTTATAGTGATACTGCCTCATGGACTCAGGGTGGACTTTCTCATGGTTGTTCTGTAAGTGGAGAGTGGGAGGCATTATGGGAGTCCTTGTGCCTCTGATAACAGAGCCAACGCGATGTCTCTTGCCAAAGACAATGAACAATTTAAAAATTGATCTGTGATATGATTAAAAGGAAAACGACTGTTAGGAAATGTGCCCCAGCTGTCATAACGATAATTTTTTGGTGGCAAAACCTGACTTTTGTCTTCTTTCCTGCATTTCCCAAGTATTTTGTCCACAGATGTTGGGCTGAGCGGTTGGGCCACTGGAGCTGCTAATCTCACAAATAACCCAAGCGTGATAAGGAATTGAATGTGTCAACTTCCCTGGGTCTTAAATGCCCAGATATTCTGTTGAACATTATCCTGGGCATTCTGAGAGGGTGTTTGGGGGTAAGATTAACCCTTGCATAGGAAGATGGGGAAATCCGATGGTCCTTTCCTAGTGTAGGTAGGCTTCATCTCATCAGTTGAAGAACCGATAGCAAACAAACCCTGGTTGAGCAGGATGACCACACTTGCCCACCTCCAGATGGGACACTGATCTTCTGCTCTGGATACAGACTGGAGGAGATATCACTGGCCCTTCTGTGTGCCACCTTTCTGCCCACAAACGCGGGGACTCAGAAGCGCCAAGAACCACTTTCTCCTAAGGAATCTGTTTCACAGCCCTGCTTCCTGTTATTTTTCTGGAGAGCCTTGACTGATACAAAGAGTCAGGTGTTGACACATTTTTCTCTCCCATTGTTCCTCTACGTAAAAAGCAAATTTTTTTTAAAAGTCATGCAAATTTAAGAACTATGTAAAGAAAACCTAACAGAATTGATCCCACCAAGAACATTAGTATTTCATTTCCAGCTTAATTTTGGTATTTCTACTTCCACATAAATCTCAAGGCACTCCAAAGAGTATAGAGTCAATATCATTTCTAGAAAACCACACAAAGTTCTAATTCTAAAAGCCTGTATTTCAGGTGTTTAATGTTATGGCATTGAAGATGAAATTAGCTTCAATTTGACTCTTCAGTACCTTTTTAAATCAAGAAAAGCGAAACTCTTTATTTGTGCATCAGAAAAAAAAAATGTGTCTTGTCAAAGCCGTCGCCACCTCCGCCGCCACCCCCGTCCCGGCCACCCCCCCACACCCTGGATTTCCTTAGCCCAACTCGGTCCAGCCCGGTTCTCGGGAGAATGAAGTTCGTGTACAAAGAGGAGCATCCGTTCGAGAAGCACCGCTCTGAGGGCGAGAAAATCTGAAAGAAATACTCAGACCGGGTCCCGGTGATAGTGGAAAAAGCTCCCAAAGCTCAGATAGGAGATTTGGACAAAAAGAAATACCTGGTGCCTTCAGATCTTACAGTGGGTCAATTCTACTTCTTGATCCAGAAGCAAATTCATCTCCGTGCTGAGGATGCCTTGTTTTTCTTTGTCAACAATGTTATTCCATCCACCAGTGCCACGGATGGGGCAGCTATACCAGGAGCACCACGAGGAAGACTTCTTCCTATACTTCGCCTACAGTGATGAAAGCGTCTAAGGTCTGTGAAGCTGCTGTCCCTGAGGTGGGGGGGTTCCATTCTACAAAGAGAGGTGGCGCTCCTTCCTTGACATCTACTTCCTCTTTCAGGAGAAAACACCATCTCCTTCTTCAGGACCTGCACTTAATGTTTGAGGCTGTTTCTCCTGTCCCTCTCAGCAGGAGGGGTAGTGGTGGACACAGTCTCCGTACATCTCCTTTCTTTCCCCTCGTTCGCCCTCATTCCCACTCTGCTTTAGACCTCTTGATTGTCAATCTCTGTCACATCCGTCGATTGTTTTGGTTTCTATTCCCTTTCTAACTGCCCAAGCAGGCTCCCTTCCTTTCAGTACCTTCTTTGGGGGGGGGCGGGGGTAGATGGAAGGGATTAACATTGTCGGGGGCGGGGGTAGGAGGCACATCAATAAAGAAGAAACCACCAAGCTGAAAAAAAAAAAGTGCCAGGGCAAAAACTTGCTGAGCACTGCGCGGTGGGAGGCTCCAGACAGTGAAAACAGCAAGCATCTAGCAAGCGTCATGTCAGTTCCACCGTAGACAGTCCTTATTACCGCCCTGCGCTGGGTGCTGCAGCCAGTGCCTCCTGGAGACCATCACGGGTGGCTGGGGAAGGTCACAAAGGCAGGCCCCCGACTCTGGCTTAAGCTCATCTCTAGGAAGTGAGACGCTGTCTCCACGCTTGAGGGGTCACTGTCAAGCCAAGATGGATATCAGGAAACCAACACAAGAGTACATATGATTAAGCATTAAATCGGAGTGGTATTTTCATTGACTTTCATCAATTCCAGCAAGTCTCGTCTGACTTGTTCCATTCTCAGAGCTGAAGTTCAAAGTTGGGAAATAATTCACCCACACGGTTAGTGGCAGTCCCAGAAAGAAAGTCTTGGAATGATGGCTTGTGTTCCTAATGAGCCATAAACACAGACACCGCTCCATCCCAAGGAGTTGTTTTGAAGAGGCCCAAGCGAAAGCTGTACCACCCCACCCCTACCCGCCCAGATGTTCAGGAACACAGAATAAAATGAATCTAAGGGGAAAAGTTTGTGTTTGATTGCTGACTTTTATGAAGCATTAAGAAATCAGAGATTCTCTACGTGGGACTCAGCACCAGGGATGCTGTCTCCATAGAACAGTAAGAACTAAATGTTCTTTAGTCATTATGGGTCAGCACAGGACTTAAGGTAGCAGGGGGAGGGAAAACGGGGTGTTGAAGGAGACAGGGAAGAACAGGCAGAAAGAAAGAAGCCAACAAGAGAAAGGAAACAAGGAAAAAATCCGTTTTGCCCCGTTTGACTTGATTTTAAATTATGTCTGGTGTCTTAGTTAGCTCGCTATTAGTGTGAGAAAACACCCCGATTGAAAGCAACTTGGGGAAGAAAGGGTGTAATTCAGCTTACAGCTGTCAGGCCATAATCATCATGAGGGAAGTCAGGGCAGGAACTCAAGGCAGGGACTCGGAGGCAGGAACTGAAGCAGAAGCCATTGAGGACTGCCGCTCAATTGCTCAATCCACTTTCTCATACAGCCCCGGACCACCTGCCCAGGGTGATGCTGCCCACCATGGGCTGAGCCTCTCTACAGCAATGATTAAGAAAATGCCCTATAGACTTGCCTAGACATGTTCTCAACTGGAGGGTTCACTTCCCAGACGACTCTAGCTTGGGTCACACAAAGAAGCAGGATACACAGTATGAGAATTTTCGTTTCTTTTAGATTTATTTTTAGTTATGTGTATGTGTGTGAGTATGTGTGCTTGAGTGTGGTACCCATGGAGGCCAGAGACGATGGAGCTTTAAGTGGCTGAGGAGCTCCTGATGTGGATGCTGGGAGCATTCAAACTCAGGTCCTCTGAAAGACCAATATGCACTCTTAACCACTCTCCAAACACAAAGTATGAGGAGCTTCTAAGGACCAGAGTTTATCCTAAGCTCTTTACTTCCATGCCTTAACCAGATACACTACTATCATTCCAAATGGTGAAGTTGAGATTTATTTGCTCAAGGCCACTGGGATCTGAATACAGTTCCGAGGCTTGGGGTGTTGTTTAGTTGATAGGGTGCCTGCCTAGTGCAAGCAGAGCCTTGAGTTTGGTGCTCAACACAGCATAAGCCAGAGGTGGTGGTAATCCTATCACGTGGCGAGTGGAGGCAGGAGGATCAGGATTTCAGAGTCATCCCCAGCTGTAGAGTAAGTTCAAAAGCAGCCGGGGATACATGAGACCTTGTCTCAAAACAAGCAAAACACATACAAATTCATTTCAGTCTGAACCTACGACTAGACATATGGACCTCCATATAGAAGCATTTCCACATTCAAGCTTCATAGACCCAAACCTCCTGATATTCTCAGGGGCTGTTTTCAGCTTGGCCAATCAATGGTTCCCAAGCTACTTGGAGTTCAGCAAGTTCCTGGGCTGGGAATTAAAATTCCTCTCCCATTGAATTTTCATAGCTAGGGCTGCTGATCCAAGCACAGGACTGTATTGAGGTAGAATTAGTGTTGATTCCAGAAGCTTCCTGCCAGAATACTGCAGGACTCCCCAAAGGATTATCATCCCAATAAACTGGGTTCCTTCTGCTGTTCTCTGTCTTCAGGCACAAGAGGATTGGGCAGGACCTATCAGCCCCGTTCAGATGGAAATGGGGAGAATCCGTTGGCAGCTCTTATTGCCCCCACTGTCTGAGCAGAGCCTACGGCAGGCCAGCATCTCCGGGTCCTAATGGGCAGGAAGTTCCACTGTCCCAGTGTTAACAATATCATCAGCACTCCCTGGGGAAATAAACCTTTATTTCAAATATGGACTTGACTCAAGGTATCTGAAGACAAGAAATTGTTCTGCAGCCAGTAGTGGAACTCTGGGGAAGGAGTGTGGTGAGACAGAAAGAGCTCCAGCCAGATCTTCAGAGTTCCGCAGAACCAGGAAAACCAACAGAGCAGATCAAGGCTGTGGCAGCCTGGCAGGGGGGTCAGTGCGCACTGATTGGGAGCCAAGGTCCTTCTTGTTTTCCTTCTAGTTTTTCTTTTGTAACATTCTCCTTTATTTTGTAGGACTGGAGATCTGAATCTAGGGCCTTATGTATGTTAGGCAAGCTCTTCACCCTGAGTTGTATACCAGCCCATTTTTAGCATACAGTGTGATTGTCACGTAACTGGCAGCAAAAAGCATCTTCTGTTGTTTTGGAAAGAAGACCAGGATTGGAGCCCAAGGACCTGAGTTCAAATCCCATTTCTACCACTTCACTAAGGTCCTTGGGGCAACATGCAAAAGTCTTCTAGTCTTAATTGCTCTGATCTTTGAAATGGAGGGATTAATAGGCCTGCCTCAGGATGTGGCAGAGAAAGATCAACAAGACTGTTTTCCCCAAAGCACCTAGTTCTGAGTGTGACGTGTACTATGTGCTCAGTTAAAGTTGACTGTGTTGTGTCTGACTCTGAGTCACGCTAGGGAATGCTGGAAATTCTTTCACTGTGCTAATCAAATAATAAATCACCTCTGGAGTGGCCTGACACATTAGGTGACATGTATCTTACAGGGTTAGATGAATCACGCTTACTGTTTTATTTTAAAAGGTTCACATCAGCAGAGGAAGGCAGAGACTTCTACCAAACAGAGGTCTACCTTTCCGTGTCTATCATATACCTATCAGCTATCGTTCCTTCATCTAGAAAGCCATCAGTAAAATGTTAATGTTTGGGGAATCTTAGTGAATGTCATTTGTGCTCTTAACTTTTCTTACACTCTAACATTCCATCAAACTCAAAAGGAGTCAAGTCTCAACCACAAGCCAAGCGCTGGAATAGGAACCTCACGTGTGTTATCACGTCGGTTACCCTCACACTATTGGAGAAAATGCCTAGGCCTGCACTAAGTGAGGAATGCTGTAGAAATATTGCAATGGTGGAGCCTGGTTATCAAGTGCACCCCACTCCCATGACTGTCCCAAGGGGGCTGAACACCTGTAGATTTTGCAGTAGGACAGGAGTAACAGCTCCTAACAGAAAGGCATGCATTCAGAGCTCCCTTTCCATGTACCCAGCAGTAAACTGGTTGTTGGGCAGGCTTTTCCTCCCCAACACTGAGCAGAGATAAACTCCCAGAGAGAAATCACACAAATGTAGCAAAGAGGGGAAACCAGTGTTCTCCAACCAGGACTGGTAGCACCGGACCGTTAGGAGCTGTGCCGCTTAGCTGTCGGCTCGTCCTTCAACGAGACAACTGGAAAATTAGTACCCCAGTCTTTTCTCACCTCAACCATTCCGATTATATACAGTTGCTGGGTTGTTTTCCATCTTCCAAATTATAAGAACAAAATAATAGATCCTGGAACATTATTAGCTGGCATTTTCCTGTAGTGCACAGGAGCTTGTGGTATCCACTTCTTTGTGGAGGAGGGTGGTGTGTGTGCCCCCTGGAGGGTGGTGTGTGTGTCCCCTGGAGACCCGAAGTCAGCAGAAGAAGCCTCTATTGCTCTCTCCCTTGTTTATTTGTTTTAGATAGAATCTCTTACTGAGCCTGGAGCTCATCAATTTGGCTAGTTTGGCTACGGAGACTGGGATAGGACATGTACCAATGCCTGTTTACCTAAAGCAAGTTTTTAAAAATATGGATCTTTAAATGCTCTTTAGAGACGCTGTCAGAGAAAGGTGGGTGGCTTTCCTCCTAAATTGGGAGGCTTTTTTTTTTTTTTTAGAAGTTTCCTTCTCTCTTGGAACTTCCTGGTATCTTCCTAGGGCCCAGAGCGAGGAGCGGAGGAGACCCCTTTGCGTTAATTTGCCTCTCAACTCAAGGCAGACATGCCAACTCAAATCCTGTTCCACTCAAGGCTTGGCAGTTATTACTTAGCAAACATTTCTTTTGGCACTTGCTGTCCTAAGCCCTCAGGACCGAACCGTGCCACTGCCAGCTACACCTGGACCTCCCATCAGAAGTCGCCACAGCGGCCCACTGCTCACAGATCTCTCCCTGGACTTGGGGGACCTTGCCCCACAGGATGCAGGGGTGACTGCTCAGCTTAATTACTCTGAGGTCAGGAAGGACCCCCCGATGGCAGCTCTGTTCTCCTGCCAGTCTCTGGCAAGCACCTCCTAGCTTCTCCATCCTTGGCTAGCACGCATACCCGACACTGCCCACCAAACTGCAGGTGGACACACTTAATATAGCCAAGCGATTCAGGTGCCGTGGTTTCTGTAGCTGGGGAGAATAGCAAGGGTACGAGTTCTCAATTAGATGGATAAAAGGAGCTGAGCACAGTGGCACATTCCTGGAGCTCAGCACTCTGGAGGCTGAAGATGGATTATGAGTTCAAGGCCAGCCTAGGCTACTTAGTAAGACCGTCTTTCAAGGGGAGGAGGTGGAAGAGGAGGACATGAAAGCCTAGGCAAAGCTGGTACTCAATACTAGAATGCACCCACAGGCTCACTGCAATTTGATGATGAAACTCTTAAGTTAGCAGCACTGTGCAGTGATTGGGAGCCTTGGGAAATGGTAGAATGGGGCTGAGACACAGACAAGACAATCCCACTCCGCCCTCAATGAAGCAGAAGCAGATCAGGCCTTGGGAGTCCAGAAGATAGAAGCTCTTCACTGGACGGTCTTATTGACACCAGCGACTCAGGCACAGCATCAAACCCCCATCTCCCCGTAGCATTTCTCTCTTCCACCATCCTCACACCATAACCTCTGCCAATGACAGCTTTGGCATCAAAGGCAAGCAGGCAGATGGACTCCTAATCCAGCCCCGCTACGGACGAACTCTGTGATCTTGGACGGGTCCCTTGGCCCCTAAGTCTCAGCTGCCTGACCTGTGACATGGGTGCAACAATGCAGTCACATACAGTGAAGGCACGTGGGGAAACACCTGGTACGGTGACAGTCACTGCAGACAAATAGCATCAGAACACTCTTCTGGTAACCCTCTATCCAAAGGATGTGAACACCTGGAACACGGTGTTGGCTGACAAAAATCAGGAGGTGCATCTGTATTGCTTTTATCTTTATATGCGATTCTGGAGTGCTAGGGTTCAAACCCAGGACCTCCTGGACGCTAGGGGAGCACTCTGGCAGGGAGCTGTATCCCCAGCCCAGCAGCCAGGAAGCATCACGCTCTCATGTTGCTGATGAGGTCACTGCGACTCACAAACTTGTGACAGTTGGTTTAAGCACTTGACTATTTTGAAATCATTTTTATTTTGAAGTGATTATATAACCATAGGAAGTTGAGAAATTAGTAGGGGTCCCCCTCCACGGGTCTTCACCCATCTTTCAGGTGCGCAGCTCAGAAACGGAACTGGACCCTCTAGGCTGAGTCAGGGACCAGCCCGCTGGAACCACGGAGGGACAGTATGGGGATAAAGGAGCAGCACCCTGGGGAGACCGTGCTAATCTGACTAGAGATTTATGAGACAGACAATTGAGATCTGCTGACGTGTTCAGGAAAGCAACGCCCCACCCAGTCTTCATCAACCCTTCCAACAGAGCTGGCCAACTCCTTCACGACCCAACAAGCTGTTAACTGGGTTCTGGACAGTGTTGAGCTTCCACTCGCCAGCTGGGTACGCGGTGACGAAAGGATTTCTGGTACTACAGCTTCTCGGGACTTCCTTCCAAGCTGCCATCTTTGTGGCCAAGTCTTCCAGCCCCTTCTCTACTTGGGAATTTAAGAGAGAAAAGCTCCCACACTTTTCAGCATGCTATTTCCTGGATGGACGTTATTTCATCAATAACTTCTCTGAGAAGCCAGTTCCCAAGAACGAGGAAACACAGTCCTTTTCTCAATCAAGGAGACTCTTAGAAGACACTAGCCACAGAGGCCATGGGACTCAATACCTTCAGATGCCCCTGTTCCTTCTTTTCTCTTGGGAGCCTGATAGTTCAGGCCTCCTTACTAATAAGAAAATTAAGCCAGCGGGAGGTGGTGCACGCCTTTAATCCCAGTACTCCAGAGGCAGAGGCAGGCGAATCTCTGTGAGTTCAAGGCCAACCTGGTCTATAGTTCCAGGACAGCTAGGACTATAACACAGAGATACCCTGTCTTGAAAAACAAAACAATAATTAAATTAAATATATCAAGCACCTACCCCAACCTTGGTTGTTCCCTTTGTTCCTTCTTCAGTGTTCACTGAGAGACCAAGTCTATACATGGGAAGCACATACTCCCATAGCTGCTGCAGGCTAACCTGTTCTGGGCTCTGGCGACACACTCTGGGTGCCAGGCAAGAGTAACACCAAATACAAAAAAAAAAAAAAATACTTGTATTCTTTAAAAAGAGAAATGTCCCCTCCCCGCTAAAACAAAAACCTTTATGGAATAAATAAATAAATAAATAAATATGCCCTGCTCAGCTCCATGAAGGGGAAAGGTTAAACAGCACAGTAATATATAAGCAGTTTCTTAGTTTTCTCGTGGAAATACTTAACCACCTCAGAATGTTCCCCCCAGAGGTAATCTATTATATTTTGTTCAGCTTCTTCCTCCAAGAACTGAATCAATTCATGATGTAATGCCTCGGGGAGAATAATCTTTTGGACACAGAGTATCTTTCTGGGGACAAGGTTGAAGAAAACATCTCAAAATTGCTACAGTTTTTGGACCCTGTGTCCCCTGATCTTTACTGGGGTGTGGCAGATTGGAAAGGGGCAGCCAGGGGTATGTGACAGGGATGCCACCTCCCGTCCAAGTGCCTGTAGATGCCTTGGAGAGTTTCCATCTCCAGGAAGAATCAGGGGATAAATCCACTTGGACGTTGCCAGCAGTCATGGCGCTGGGTGCACGTGTGAGTGACAGGCTGAGATTGCTCCGAACTCCGACTTAGCTCTGATGGAAACGGCTCCTTCTGGATCCTTTTCTGTGCTCCCACCCCGCAAAACATTCTGTGAGAGAACAGCAAATCATTCAGCATTGGGTTAATGGCAATGGATAGGATTTTGGATAATTTTTGAGATTCAGGGGACTGGGCTGTAGCTGTGGACTCAAAGGCTCCTCCAGCTAAACCTCCCCTGAACAGCATGCCAGGGTCCCGAACATCTGACTTCCTTAAGCTCCTACATGCTAGGTAGAGGCAGGAGCTGAAAAAGTGCAATCCAAAGGCTCCAGCGCTTCTCGAGCCTTCTGGCCTGTTACTCAATTGCCCCATCTCTTTGTGTACTTCAGACGATACAGGATAGTTTCATCAAGGATGTCCTGCGTGTTTTACTATAGTGTGGGCTGCAATACAGCAGAAAGATTTTAAAGGGCCGGACAAAGCCTCGATTAAGACCACGAGGTTATTTATTTAAAGAGAAGATGGGTCATCTCTGCAAGGAAAGGCAAGAGTGGGATTGTTTAAAAGGCTCTCATTTGACAGAAGTCAATTGTTTTAAAATCCCAAATAAAGTTTACTTAGATTAAATGGGACCCTACAGCTCTCAGAGGGTTAAAGACAAGTAGGAGTTTGGATTAACAAACCAGTTAGCTCTAGTGTCACTCAAGGATACTAAGAACTTACGTGGACATTTTAAAGTTGGAATTTGCATTTTATTTTATTATTTTAGGCTATATATATATACATATATATGTATGTATGTATATAAATATATATACCTTCACCCCCTTTTGGATCTAACAATCAAATTTGTCTGGCAACTAAAGCACAGAAAAACCTACACCCCAATGTTAGAGGATTTGTCTGTCCAAAAGATGCCAGTTGGGGTGGTCTGCAGGAATGTTACTGGCCTGGCAGTATCCAGGAAGCAGCAGCATGGAGAGGCAGTTAAAATGCAAGGCGCAGGTAAAGAGTTACCGCAGAGTTACCGCAGTTAGCAGCTGGTGAGCGATGGTTGACTTCCTTCCCATTCACACCACTGTTTGGTAGCATTATGCAAAATTCATGGTGAAAGTATCTTTCAGTTTCTTTTTTTTAAAAATATCTATTTATTCATTCATTTATTTATTTATTTATTTATTTATTTATTTATTATGTATACAATATTCTGTCTGTGTATATGCCTGCAGGCCAGAAGAGGCCAGCAGACCCCATTACAGATGGTTGTGAGCCACCATGTGGTTGCTGGGAATTGAACTCAGGACCTTTGGAAGAGCAGGCAATGCTCTTAACCACTGAGCCATCTCTCCAGCCTGAATATCTTTCAGTTTCAAGGGAGCATCTGAAAGGTGGGCTGAAGTCCTTCCGGCCTGACAGACTGCCTGGGCTTACAAATTTGTTGCCACTGTGTCTTTGTTAAGACACAATCTGAGAACCTGTGGATGCTAAATAACCATAAATCGCAAGTTATTACTGTGATTAATAATAAACGTACTTTGTCGGGGTCATGAAGCACAATGGGCATATTACAAAATGAATTATCGACTGTGCACAATACCATTTCCCTGTGGAGGCGAAGGGGTCCTTAAAGGCAAGTGGGGGTGACTGGAGTCAGTACACAGTCCTGGAGATTGCCTCATAAAGGAACCATTGATGCTTCTTAGAGGGGAGTCTTTGGGGGGGGGGCACAGAAGGCTACTGTCAAGGGGCCTCTAGTGCTCATTTTCTGGGCTTGATGGCCTTAGAATTCTCAGATTCTTAGTGGTCTCTAAATGTTTAAATACTTAAATTCAAGCATTTATCGCTCTTTGGGGACCTCTGTGGAATTATTTACATTGGGAGTTAGCATTATCAGACAGTTCATTCTTAAGATATTAGCAAAACTTGTCTGGATAAAAGTATTACCACAAATGCAATTCTTTAAGACAAATTTCTAACTTTTTAAGGAAAAAAAAAGTCACCTGCAGGCTGTAAATATGTGCGTTAAGTTTTTCCCGTGGTATTTGCTTTGGCTGTGACCTCTCCTAATATTCAGTCGAACAAGGGCTAAAAATTGTCAAACCAAATTCTTGTCCTGAGAGTTGAACCCTGCTGCCAGTTTGAGAGAAACGCACGTCCAGGTTTAGGGAATCTGTCGTGTTTGTTTTGGCTATGACACAGGGCAGAACGGTTTCCATCCCATTCGAATGCATTCAAGAGAGCTTGAAATATTGCACAATAGAAGCCATTCATTATATCTGTCTCCTTTCCCTTCCAAAAACAAAAATGGCTGCCCGGTTCCAAATCGACACAGGGGGCAGGAAGAAGGAGGCAGAGGGTCATTGGAAACCACCCAAGACTAACACCAGGTTTTTCAGGTTTGAGCTGGAGAATATTCTCAAAATCGTCATTCTTGATTTTTAACTTTAAGACAAGAGAAGACAATCCTGGCATGAACATCGGAAAATGGATATGCTGTTATCTGCTCAAATGAAACGTCAGTAAAAAAAGAAAATCATACAGCCTTACTTTCTGAAAATCGTTTGCTCGGTTTCTGCGAGGAAATTTCAATGCCTGATGTCAATTTTATACTGAAAAATTATTTTACTATTTGAAGTAACATTTGGAAGGACAGATTTGCAAGAACCAAGGCACCTTCAGAGAAGGAGATATTTAGTTGTTCACCGCCAAACACCCAGGATATTGAACACTGGATGTACAGTGTGGCTTTGACAAAGGCAGTGACTCTATCAAACCACTGTTAAGATCAGAAATTACTGCAGAGCCATAGAAAATTTTAAAGTAAAGTTAAGTAGGGCGACTAAGGTCACAAAAATCAACTATTAGGCTTAATAAACAAGTCTAATAGCTTCCTTGAAATACCAGAGGTCTACATGTAAGGTTTTGGAAATCTGAATATTCCTTTATCTGACCCTAAAATACCAGCTGCTTGTGGCTCTGCAGACCACTCTGACCTCATAATTAGTGAACTGAAACATTTGGACCTGTGAGGAAAGACTTAAAGGAGGGAACTTCTGACTGAACACTGGGAATCTTTATGATGATGTTCCAGCCAACCCTTTACGAACACAAATGTATTTTTCTTTTGTACCCATGCCCATTTATTTTTTTTCTTTTCATATATAGCATAATGCTTAAATACCAAAATGCAGAAACTTCTAGAAAACAGTTAAGTCCTAATCTCTTATTTTTCTAATTAAAGATGTAGGGGGAAAATGTTCATTCAATAACTAATTACGCATCTCTTCACTTCAGCAATTAGGTTATGGCTGAATCATTAAGAAAATAAAAAGAATTAAAGAAAGGCCAAAAGTGAACACAGCAGCACACTGGACACACTTGAGGTTGTTATATTAGAACATGCTATGATCAGCCTATGCACAGCCAAATCAAGGCCATACAACTTCCCAGTGACTTTATGACAAACTTCTGCTGTGAGGGTGCACACACTTATTTGAGTTTAACACCAACTTCACTTGATCTAAATTTACAAATCCAGAGTAAGATTCACTGCGGCGGAGACATAGCAGGACTTTCAAGGGTGTAAGAAGTTGAGATGTCACTTTATATTTTTGTTATTGTTCAATTCTCCACTAGTCTTTCACATTCATGCCTCACCAATATGCACTTCCCTGGTTAAAAATATAAGAGAAATACCCAACAGAAGTGTACAGGAGATGGAGCCAGTCTGCATTCCTAGCTTCTACTTTAGACAGATGAAAAGATGTTTGCAAAGATCGTGCCCTTTACAGACCTGCTCCAGAAGCACAACAGCCCCGCCCTATGGAAGCTGGTCCACCTGCAGGGCTGCCAGAGCTGGCCACGCCTTTACCGGCCTGCCCTCTGTGGTTCCTCTGCTTCTTGGAGAAAACAGAGCATCCAAAGACTTAGAAACAAATATCTGTGTACAGCGGCTGGATAAATGCTGGTGAATGCTTAGTTAATAGTCTTCCTACCTGGGATAACTTGCTGCAGGGAAATTTGCCTCTGTTAAGGAACAATTCTCAAATCTTTCCTTTTTTTTCTTTTTTCTTTTGGTTTATCGAGACGGGGTTTCTCTGTGTAGCTCTGGCCGTCCTGGAACTCACTCTGCAGACCGGGCTGACCTTGAACTCACAGAAATCCACCTGCCTCTGCAGAGGAGTGCTGAGATTAAATTAAAGGTGTGCACCACCGCTGCCCTGCAATTCTCAAATTTTAACATTACTGCCTGAGCATGTTATGACAGCTTTTACAATAAACCAGACTACCATACTTTATGAAAATCAATTAACCAAATTTACCTTTTGTAACAAATAAACAACAACAACAACAAAGGTAAATCTAATTTTGAACTTTAGAAGATAATGTTCAAATAGAGCAAATTACTTCTGACCAACTGCCAGGGACTCAAGGTCACAAAGCAAGTGAACTGCACTAAACTCACTGGGCTCAAGAAGAGGCTTCCAGTGAAGCCGGCCTCCCACCCTTTCTCTGGATGCTTTCACTGCTGACTCATGGTCTCCAAAAGGGAGTGTGCTCTGAGAATGATGAAGGCCCGAGAGTTAGTTAACCCTTTGCTTCTTCTGGCCTCTGGTCCATCCCGCTCCTTACAAGTAAACTGTGATAAAATTCACAGCAAAAGAGAAAGAGGCTTCAAGATGCTGTGACAGTAAAGACACAGGCCAACAGAATGAGCAACAGATACAGACTCATGATTTCCAGAAAGGTATCAACACAATTCAATCAATGACTTTCAACTCATTCAAATTCAAATGATGCTGGCTGATTTCCACTCAAAACAAACAAAAAGTCACCCATGCCTCCGAGGGCACACAGAAATTAATTCAAACAGACAGAAAACTCAATGGAGAAAAGTAACCATGAAACTTCTAGAAAATCTTTGTGCTCTTGCGTTTAGGAAATGTATTTTTGTCTTTTGACCTGAGACAAGCTAGGAACGTTTGGAACTCGCTAAATGCCAGAGGTTGCCTTTGAATTCACAATAACCCTCCTGCCCCTGCTGGATTATAGATATCAAATACCATGCCTGGTTCTTCTTGGGACACAAAAGATGTGAATCATTAAAGAAAAGAAAAAAGAAAAAAAATACCAAGAAAACAAACAAGCCACGGGCTGGGGGACATCCGTAAGAAAAACCTCAGTAAAGGTTTGTATCAAACAAGCAAACAGTCTCTTTCAACTCGGTAAAACCATGACAGCGCCACCAACAAAACCCTGGGTAAGACATGCCACAGATAAGGGTACAAGGAAGGCTGAATAAACCGAGAAAATGCTCATCACTACCAGCCTGGGAAACACAAATTGAGATCCTACCGCTTGAGCATGTAACCAAGACGATGGAAGCATGAATCTGTAAATAAGAACCATGTGAGAACAGGATGCAGCTTTATCCACAATAAAACCTCAAATCCTATAACCCAAATATCCAGAGTGAAATTAATCACCCGCAACAAACAACAACAACCACTTACAACATGCAGCATAGGTGAATCTCAAAAGGGCTGTGTTGTTAAAAAAATAGGCACAAAGTTTCTATCATCTATCTATCTATCTATCTATCTATCTATCTATCTATCTATCTATCTTAATCTATCTACCTAACTACCTATCTGAGATTCCATGTCTGGGACATTCTAGAAAAGGCAACATATATAACAGAATTCAAACAATCAGCTGTGAAGAGTTGGGGAGGGAGATTGGATTGAGGGACAGACTGACCCTGCTGTCAAAGTGGTGTATGACCATACACATTTTCCAAAATTCAAACACCATGTTCTCTTTAAAGTCAACTCTTGCAAGTTGTTTTGCCTCAAAAACAAACAAACAAAGCCCTCCGGACCCTTAAAACATGGCTTTCCGGTGTGAGTCAGCCAGGTATTATCAACCATCCTCTGCTTGCTCTGCTAGTCCAGAGCTGCACCCTCCTCGTGAAGCTCTAGTCAGAGCAGATGAGGAAGAAAGAATATGCACAAGATATCAGTGTGGGATGGGAGAAAATGAAAGGCGGCCAAGACGCTAGCTGTAGTCAGAGGAATTTTCCAGAACCTGCAGGAGAACCCAGCCACCACTTCAGCAATGCCATTGTCTCAGGAAACCTGTGATACCACTTTCAGTCACAAAAGCAGGTGACAACGCTTACCGACAGCTAGAGATAACTAGCCACACTACAGACACAGCCATGGTATGCTGTGGAATAGAGGTGGCAGGATGGCATCTATATCCATCACGCTGGCAAGCAACCAAACTTGCATGGGCATGGGAAGTCTGTAAGATGCATGCCAGTTGAGCTTCTGTATACAGAAAGCTGTTTATACTTCGTTTAAACTATGTGTTCTCCACTTTCTTCCCAAACTCTCTTCATTTCCTACAAAACAAAACAAAACAAAACAAAACAAAAACCAAGTACAACTATGGGGGAAATCCAAGCAACAGCAGTTACAAGCAGCCTGGGCCTTCCTGGTTACACATGGAAGGAAAACTGCAGGGGCCACATTGCCATCTTCTGGAAGAAATGAAAATCTGCAAGGACAGAAGCAGGAAAGACAGGAGCCTATGCTAAGGAAAATATCCAGGGTTAGGGACTTCTAGAAGAAAAATTAAGGCAGGGAAAAATAATTTTCAGCGTATCCATTAATGAAAAGAAACGGGGGGAGAGAGTGGAGGCAGAAAGCATGATCAAATACAGAAAGAAATTAACGTTTCACAAAGTGCCCGATTCAGGTGAGACACAGTAGGTAACTCATGCCCCTTAATGTGCTAAGAAACTAAGGCAGTGTTTCTCAACCTGTGGGTCGCAGTCCCAGACATCACAGTACATCTCATAACAGTAGTAAGAATACAGTTATGAAATAGCAACAAAAATAACTTATGGTTCAGGTCACAGCATTAGGAAGGTTGAGAGCCGCTGGTCTAAGAGAAGTTGTCTTATAAACACCAACCAAGCATTTATAATGAAACATTTCAGAATGAACACAATTTGCAGAGTGGATTTACAGATTTAATCTCGGCACTGGAAAACGAGAACACGCTCACATCAGACAAACGGGGTCACCGTCAGCGGGCATTTTATGAGTGCTCTGCCAGTGTATGAACCACTGTCAGTGAGATACAGCTGAGCTGACACCGCCATAAAATAGGGAGGCAAATAACAGTCAACAGCTTTTGAGCTTCATCCCAAATAAGGACAGAATACTAAAATTCCTTTTAAAACCCAAGACCTTCTAACAGTTTGTGTGTTTGGGACACCTCCTCCCCTGACCATTAAAAAAAAAAAAAACCAATCCAAAATGTTTTCAAGTGAGTTAATTCTTTTTGGTATGTCTGTGTGTGTGTGTTTAGTGGTACTGACTTGGTGACCACATACATGGGAGAGAAAAGTCCATAAATGATTTACGTGTAGAGATAAAACAAAGTTTTGGACAATTCACCCTTGAGCAGAAGAAATTGGGGATCACTTTGCCTGTTAATGTAAAATACATCAGGTCCTTCTCAGCGGGGGCTCCAGACCTGGCGGTGCCAAGGCGGTAACAACTTAGCTCCACCTCCAAGGGGGAAATGGGCCGCCCAGCGGGAGCTTTCTTCCCTGCTGTGTTATTTATAGGGAGCTCTATTTGTTAACATGTTTCTGCTATCAGGCTGAAGGGGAGCTAGTGATTTAAAGGATTTCTGGGACCATTGTTTAATGATAAGATGATTTATGTACATTCACAGATTCCGGATATATGGCAGTTTAGATTTTTAAATTTTTGTCACCAAAGCTAGGGAGTTGGGAAAGCTAAACTCAGAGGGACAGACTTATGGATATTAGGAAATGTTTCAACTGCTGTTTAAACAAATCAGTGACCCACAGCATCCTTTACTTTGGTAAACAAGTTCTCTAGAACACATTTAAGTTTCTACTTTTCAAAATAAAGTTAATAGGAAACAGTTAAATTCTGACTTACTTGTGACTGATTTGAACAATCTGGAAGAATGAGGGCATAGTCATTTCTAAATATATTTCATTTATAACAATGGATCTATAGAGTTACAGTCATTAAAGAAACGTTTCAATGTAGGGCCTCAATTTCACTTAACTACCAAAGGAAAACTTTGGTTTGAGATGGAAAACCAAGTCAAAATTGGTCTTAAATTGAACCCAAAGAAAAGAATAAGTCATCTAAAAGATGTTTTTCTGAACAGCTTAAGCCTTCAATGGTCAATGTATATTTACAACAAATAAAAGTGCAAAAACACGAGAGCTGGAACCCGGAAGTGCAATGACATCTGCTGAGGGGCCCCTTGGAGAGATGGCCACCTGGCAGGGTGCCTGAGGAGGGGACCAGGAGTGTAGTTACAGGCCTGACCCAAGAAGGTGGCCATTTAAGTATGTTTTCCCCAACAAGGAATGGGATTCTACCTTCAGACACAACCAATGAAACCATGGACCCCTGCCATGCTCGCAGTGTTCTTAACAACTCAAAACAATGTACAGACTGAATGAGCCACCTAGGACAGGGAAGGTCTGAAGAAAAAAGCTCCACCGGGAGCAGAAGCCAGGAGCAAATCCAGTCCTGGGAGCCAACCCAGTTCCGGAACACTGGCAGATCAGGACTGAGCCAGCGACAAGATCCAGAGTGAGCGATCTCCACCAGAACAGGTCCAACTCCAAGCCAAGGACTTCTGCTGGAGGGGATCCAGACCAGGATTTACAGAAACACTTCAAAGCCAGCAGCCTAGGCCAAAGTAGGTCTTAGACAGCAAATTCCAAGGGAACAGAGCAAAGCACAGGAGGGCTGAGCTATCTCCAGGAACAGGAGTAACCAATGGGGTAACTAGAACACTGACTATACCACGAGGAACAACTATCTGAGCTTTGGATTCACTGGCACCTAGAAGATTATTCAACAGAATCTCAGACAGCCACAACCACACCTATTAGAGGGAACGATGAGTAGAAAAGGTAAGATCACACACTACACCACAAAGAGCGACACAACACCAGTAAAACCTAAAGACCCTACAACAGCAAGACCTGAACAACCAAATATGGAGGAACCAGAAGAAAAGGACCTAAAAAATAACTTCAAGGGAATGTTTGAAATTCTTAAGAGATGAAATGAGAAATTCCCTTAAAGAAATGGAGGAAAAAACAAACAAAAAATTGGAAGATATCAGCAAATCACTTACAGAAAACCAAGAAAAAGAAATCAAACATATAAAAGAAACTATCCAGGACTTGAAAACTGAAATAGAAACAATAAAGAAAACACAAGCCAAAGGAATTATAGAAACAGAAATCATGAGGAAAAGATCAGGAACCACAAAAGTAAGCATGAACAACAGAACACAAGAAATGGAAGAGAGAATCTCAAGCACTGAAGATACAATAGAGAAAATAGACTCATCAGTTAAAAAAACATTAAATCTAACAAAAGCTTAACCCAAAATATCCATGAAATATGGGATACCATGAAAAGACCAAATCTTAGAATAATAGGTATAGAAGAAGTTTAACTCAAAGGCACAGAAAATTTATTTAACAAAATCATAGAAGAAAACTTACCTAAAGAAAGATATGCCTATGAAGATAAAAGAGGCCTACAGAACACCAAATAGACTGGATCCAAAAAAAAGTCCTCTTACCACATAATAATCAAAACACTAAACATACAGAGTAAAGAAAGAATATTAAGAGCTACAAAGGAAAAAGGCCAAGTAACATATAAAGATAGACCTATCAGAATTACACCTGACTTCTCATTGGAGACAATGAAAGCCAGAAGGTCATGGTCAAGCATTATGCAGACATTAAGAGACCATGGATGCCAGCCCAGACTACTATACCCAGCAAAACTGTCAATCACCATAGAAGGACAAAACAAGATATTCCATGACAAATCTAGATTTCACCAATACCTAGCCACAAACCCAGCCCTATACAAAATGTTAGAAGGAAAACTCCAACCCAAGGAAGATGGCTACACCAACAAAAACACAACTGATGATCTCATAACAGCAAATCCTGAAGAAAAAAAATGCACAAATTATCATCACCGACAATGGAAACTAAATTAACAGGAGATAGCAATCACTGTCATTAATATCCCTTAATGTAAATGGACTCAAGTCACCTATAAAAAGGCACAGGCTAACAGATTGGATACGAAAACAGAATCTATCCTTCTTCTGCATACAAGAAACTCATCTCAACCTCAAAGACAGTGTCTCAGAGTAAAGGGTTGGGTAGTGCAAGGAGAGAGGGCCCACTTGTTTTTCCCAGCCACCCGGCTAGCTTACACCCAAAATAATCACATAGAAACTGTATTAATTTAAACACTGCCTGGCCTATTAGCTCTAACTTCTTATTGGCTAATTCTTACATCTTAATTTAACCCATTTCTATTAATCTATGTATTGCCACATGGCTGTGGCTTACCAGCAAGATTCTAACCAGCGTCTGTCTCAGGCAGGAGATCCATGGTGTCTGCCACTCTGCCCTTCTTCCCAGTATTCAGTTCTGTCTACTCCGGTTACCTAAGTTCTGCCCTATCAGGCCCAAAGCAATTTTTTTATTCATTAGCCAATGAAAGCAACACATGAACAAAAGAACTTCCTACACCAGTTGGTAAAAAATATACCAATCAAATGGACCTAAGAAACAAGCGGGAGTAGCTATTCTAATATCTAACAAAATAGACTTCAAACTAAAATCAGTCAAAAGCAACAAAGAAGATCATTTCATATTAGTCACAGGAAAAATCCACCAAGAGGAAATTTCAATACTGAACATCTATGCTCCAAATACAAGGGCACCCTCTTATGTCAAAGAAACACTTCTATAGCTTAAATCATACATTAAACCACACACACTAATAGTGGGAGACTTCAACACTTCCCTCTCACCACTGGACAGGTCAATCAGACAAAAAAATGAATAGAGAAATAAGAGAACTAACAGATGTTATGGCTCAAATGGACTTAACAGACATCTATAGAATATTCCATCCAAACAGAAAATATACCTTCTTCTCAGCACCTCATGGAACCTTCTCAAAAACTGGCCACATACTCGGTAACAAAACAAACCTCAACAAACACAAAATAATTGGAATAAGCCAATGTACCTTATCAGATCACCATGCTTTAAAACTAAAAGTCAGGAGCAATACTAATTCCAGAAAACCTACAAACACATGAAAATTAAACAGTGCTCACCCGAATCATCAATGGGTCAAAAAGAAATAAAGGGGGAAATTAAAGACTTCCTAAAATTCAGTGAAAATGACCACACAACATACTCAAATTTATGGGACACAATGAAAGCAGTGTTAAGAGGAAAGTTCATAGCACTAAATGCCTACATAAAGAAGCTGGGAAAATCCTACACTAGTGAATTATCAGAACATTTGAAAACTTTAGAACAAAAAGAAGCAAACTCACCTAAGAGAACTAGATGGCAGAAAATAATCAAATTGAGAGCTGAAATCAACAAAGTAGAAACAAAGAAAACAATACAAAGAACCATTTTATTTAGAGACAAAGAGTTGGTTCTTCGAGAAAAATCAACAAAATAGACAAACCTTTATCCAAACTAACCAAAAGGCAGATAGAGAATATCCAAATTAATAAAATCAGAAATAAAAAGGGTGGGCATAACAACAGACAAGGAGGAAATATAGAGGATCATCAGGTCATATTTTGAAAACCTGTACTCCACAAAATTGGAAAACTTGAAGGAAATGGACAACTTTCTGGATAAATATCACTTACCAAAATTAAATCAAGACCAGATAAGCAAATTAAACAAACCTATAACGGTTGAAGATATAGAAACAGTCATCAAAAGTCTCCCAACCAAAAAAAGCCCAGGACCAGATGGTTTCAGCTCAGAATTCTGCAAGACTTTCAAAGAAGAACTAATAATACCAATACTCCTCAAATTATTCCACACAATAGAAACAGAAGGAACATTGCCAAACTCTTTATGAGGCTACAATTACCATGATACACAAAACACAGAAAGACATTACTAAAGAAGGGAATTACAAACCAATCTCACTCATGAACATGATGCAAATATACTAAATAAAATACTGGCAAATTGAATCCAAGAACACATCAGAACCATCATCCACCATGGTAAAATTGGCTTCATCCCACAGATGCAGGGATGGTTCAACATATGAAAATCTGTCAACATAATCCACTATATAAATAAGCTGAAAAATAAAAACCACATGATCATCTCATTAGATGCCGAAAAAGCTTTAGACAAAATACAACATCCCTTCATGATAAAGGTCTTGGAGAGAGCAGGGATACAAGACTAATTAAAAAAAAAAATAATCAGTAGCCCTCCTGTACACAGATGATAAAAGGACTGGGGAAGAAATCAAAGAACCAACACTCTTCACAATAGCCACAAATAGCATAAAATATCTCAGATTATCTCTAACCAAACAATTGGAAGACTTTTATGACAAGAACTTTGAATCCTTGAAGAAGACACCAGGAATTGGAAAGATCTCCCATGCTCTTAGATAGGCAGAATTAACAAAGTAAAAATGGCAATCTTACTAAAAGCAATCAACAGATTCAATGCAGTGCCCATCAAAATCCCAGCAAAATTCTTTAAAGACCTCGAAAGAACGGTACTCAACTTCATATGGAAAAGCAATAAATAAATAAATAAATAAAAACAGGATAGCCAAAAAAATTCTGTATAATAAAAGAAAGAACTTTTGGAGGTATCACAATCCCTGACTTCAAACTCTACTATAGAGCTACAGTACTGAAAACAGCCAGGTATTGGCATTAGAACAGACAGGAGGACCAATGGAACCAAATAGAAGACCCGGATTTCAATCCACACATCTTCGAACACCTGATCTTTGACAAGGAAGCAAAAAAAAAAAAAAATGGAAAAGTGAAAGCATATTTAATAAGTGGTGCTGGCATAACTGGATATCAACATGTAGAAGAATGAAAATAGACCCATATCTATCACCATGCACAAAACTCAAGTCCAAATGGATCAAAGACCTCAACATAAAGCCAGCCGCACTGAACCTTATAAGAGAAAGTAGGAAGTACACTTGAACACAATGGCACAGGGAACTACTTCCTAAATATAACTCCAGCAGCACAGACACTGAGAGAAACAATGGGACCTCCTGAAACTGAAAAGCTTCTGTAAAGCAAAGGAAAACGACAGCCTACAGAATGGGAAAAGATCTTCAGTAACCCCACATCGGACAGAGGTCTGATCTCCAAAATATAAAAAGAACTAAAAAAATTGAACACCAAAAGAACACATAATCCAATAAAAAAATGGAATAAAGACCTAAACAGAAAACTCTCAACAGAGGAATCTAAAATGGCTGAAAGACACTTAAGGAAATGTTCAACATCCTTAGTCATCAGAGAAATGCAAATCAAAACAACTCTGAGATTCCATCTTACACCTGTATGAATGGCTAAGATCAAAAACACTGATGACAACTTATGCTGGAGAAGTTGTGAGGAAAAGAGAACACTTCTGCATTGCTGGTAGGAATGCAAGCTGGTACAACCCCTTTGGATGTCAGTGTGGCAATTTCTCAGAAAATTAGGAAACAACCTTCCTCAAGACCCAGTAATACCACTTTTGGGTATATATCCATAGGATGTTCAATCATGCCACAAGGACATGTGCTCAACCATGTTCATAGCAGCTTTGTTTGTCATAGCCAGAACCTAGAAACAACCTACATGCCCCTCGACCAAAGAATGGATAAGGAAAATGTGGTACATTTACACATGGAGTACTACACAGCAGAAAAAAATGACATCTAAAATTTTGCAGGAAAATGGATAGAGCTGGAAAACACTATTTTGAGTGAGGTAACCAGACACAGAAAGACAATTATCACATGTACTCAATTATACGTGGTTTTTAAACATAAAACAAAGAAAGCCAGCCTACAAACCACAATCCCAGAGAACTTAGACAACAATGAGGTCACTAAGAGAGACATACATAGATCTAATCTACATGGGAAGTAGAAAGTAAGAAAAAGACAAGATCTCCTGAGTAAATGGGGAGCATGGGGACCTTGGGGGAAGATTGAAGGGGGGGTAAAGGCAGGGAGGGGAGCAGAGAAAAATGTAAAGCTCAACAAATATCCATTTAAAAAAACCAATTAAACTCATGTTTCAGCTGCCAAACATTGTAGTGGAGGTGGATCATGGGAAACTCTCCTGTCAGAGACGTCCTTGCTGCACCCTGCTTCAGTTAGCATGTGAGAACACAGTTCTGCTCCCTCCCTTCCCCAGGTCTTACGTGGTCCCCCAGACCCATGTTCACTAGCGGCCCTCCCAAAAGGACTCAGAGAGTTTGAATCATCAGTGCTAAAGCAAAAGCAATGGATTTAGTATTGAATTGTGCCTATACCTCTAGAGTTGTTCTGACAGAGGCCAATGTTCAAGCCTTGTTCTCTATAGCTAGCATCTCCCAAATTCCTTCCATATAAGACCAATGTGCTAAGAATATGATTAGTCATTTGGACCCACAAAATTCTACCGGAGTCTTTATCTTTGCTGATCATTATGGTCATGAGGTCATCAAAACAACACATGCGTAAAAAGTTTCTGTGTGTCACCAAAGGAAAGAGTTTCTGCAGCTGACAAAAGACCAACTCCTAAGCATACTAGATAGCAATAATGTAAAGGCAGATCGACCGGGAAGAACACGTTTATGAGAGCATTAGAAGATGGTGTGAACATAAGCAGAATGAAAGAGAAGTACACTTTCCAGAAATTTTTGCCAAATGTATGTTTTCCTCTGATGGAAAATATATTTATCAAGAAAATTTCACCTCAGTTTGCACAGGCCATAGTATGCAGAGGCTTGGAATGAGTGCTTCTGAAATGTTTTGATGCTGCACACACACACACACACGAAAGAAACAAACAGTGCCTTGTCTAGATATTGTCACAGAAGAGTTTAAACTATGCAAATCGCCAAATGACTTAAGAGAAGTTGGGATCCTTCTATCACCAGATAATGACATTTACATCTCAGGAGGGTACAGGTCAAGCAGCAGTGAGGTCTCCATTGATCATAGACAGAAAGTGATTTTTTTAGATGTATGACCATTTCATCAATAGATCGCTATCCAAGCCATCCTTGCTTCAGGCCAGAATAGGCTGCAAACTCATGCACTTCAGTGGTAAAATGTAGGCAATTGGAGGGCATGTGTATGAAGGCGATGGAAGAAACTCCCTGCAGTCTGTGGTGTACTATGGCAGCAGAGAGAACTGTCGGATACTGCCTGTGCCATGCCGATTGCAGGGAGTTTCACAATGCTGTGGAACACAAAGGAAAGGTCTATGTTTTACAGGGGGAATTTTCCTCTTCTATGAGCCACAAAAAGACTACTGGGGATTTTTAACCCCCATGACTGTTTCTAGAGTTCAGGGCTTGGCATTTGTGTACAAAGACTCCATCTACTACATAGCTGGAACCTGTGGAAATCATCAGTGTGTGTCTACTGTAGAAGCCTATGATACAGAGCTAAATAAATGGGCTTGTAAGGTCTTTCCATGTGATCAACCTAGGAATCCATACCTTAAGCTAGTACTTTTCCAGAATAAGCTCCCTTTAATTGTCCAAGCTACTCAAGGGACCGTAAAAGAACACATCTTCAGAACCAGTAGGAAAAATTCTCTTTACAGGTCTGATGACATTGCTGGTCAGTGGATGAAAGTGTATGAGACCGGATTGACTGTGGGGCCTTGGCAGCCATTCTGAGTGTGCCACAACTAAACTCTATCCTCAGTGTCTTCAGAAAGGACTGTAACAAGTGGCAGGCCTCAGCACTGTCACTGTCATCTCATACTTAGGGGCCTTGTTGGGAAACGCTGTCAACATTGAAGAAAGCTGAGAGACTTTTGTATACAGAAATGGGTGTTCGTAAAGATTGTGCCGTTGGGAGGGATTGGCTTTTACCTCCATGGCCTTTTCATTTCACTAAGGAAAGGGTTCAAAGTGTAATTATCAGCATTTTTCCACCCCTGGCATTAAAGTATCATTCCAGAATTTTGTGATAAGTAGTCCCTGAGAAACCAGGTGAATCAAGACAACTATGCACTCTTAAAAAGCAGTTTGATCATTCCTGAGTAGACATCCAAAGTAGTTAACCTGACTTTATTTTAAGTATGGTAACATTATGAGACAGTATCATTTACTTAGCTGTCATCCCTCTAACACAGAGAAGCACTAACTTAGATCCTCAGTTTTACTATTTACATGGATTTATTTTTGTGTACTGTTTTCAAATGTAGAAGATTAAATGTGCTCTGTGAAACTGAAAAAAAATGCAGAAACACTGCTGAGTTTAAAAATGAACATTTCAGTAAGACTAATAAACCTACTTAGCATTTGGAGGGAGAAGATATACAATAGGTTTTTTTTCTTTTGGATGATGAAGAAATTCATTTACTTCTACTCAAAGTCATCACAACTCAAATGCTTTTTATTAGAAACAAGCAATGCACTGAAGCTGAACAGGGATGAAAGTAGCAGGGAGGAAGCTGAGATCCCTCCTTTTAAGAGCCAATGCCAGGTGAAACTGTCAGTTCCAGGACCAGTTCTCCTGTGCCCAGCCCCCTCATGGCAGTTGAGAGCTCTCTCCCTTCTTGAGAAAGGATCTTCTCTTGAAGCCTGGTGGCTCAGTGGTACTCTCAGCATTTGGGAGTGTAGATACACAGATGCTCTTCCTCCTCCTCCCAGGTAGCTTAGAAGAACCAACACCTTGGCCCTCACTGCCTGGGATGGACGGCAGGGCACCTGGGTTTTGTCCCGAGGATATAGTCTCTTCTCTAGAAGAGGACATACTTTCAAATCCTCTGCTGTCAAAGGCACAAATTGTCCTCCTCCTTTTCGTTTCCTGGGATGTGGGAGGAGTGAGAGGCAACATCCATACAAGCCCTGTATCTTGCAGGCTTCCCTGGAGCCTTGAGCTGCGTCTCACTTTGGGTTTAGTGCTTGCTCTCTGAAAGCTTTGCTCTAGGACGGCAGATAAATCTTCACAAAGCTGGGGATTCCCCACAATAACCTCTGAAGAGCTTTCCCCACTGCGGGAAGATGCAGAGTTACCGTTCTGTTCCAGGTATGAACTCTGTCTCTCACAAAAGTTCCTAGAGTATCTTCGTTTCCTTCCTCTACCACTCGTGATGCGGCCGTTCTCTGCATGTTTCCTTCCTGCATTCTTACTGGGGCTTGTAGATTCATTTAGATTTTTAACTAGAATATCTTCTGAACAATTAGGCTCCCTTTCTGAGTCAGATGGGAAAGGATCACACTGCAGATTCCCCTTTAGAGCTGAGCATGCACTCTCTTTCTCACACTTCATATTCTCTGAAACCGTAAGGCTATCACAAAGATTTTCTGTATTTTGATCATCTTTGGAAAATTCCTGGCACCAAGGACTACACAGAGGCTTTGGACTATCTGACACAATGTGCTCTTGGGTCACATAAGCACAAGGCACAGAATTGCTTTCAGTCTTGGTCTCAGTTTTTGGCTCCTCTGCACATTGACACTTACTTTCTGCTCTGGAATTACTGTTTCTGCCTGTGTCCCTGTTGTTGGGGTTTGTGCCTTCCTCAGAAGCAGCAGTGCCCAGCAGCAAGCAGCAGCACAATTCAGATACACGAGACTGGTCAAAGGCTGGATCCAGCTCAGGCAAACCTTCCTCCAGAGGTAAGAGTGTCTCTCTTTTGACGGGAATTTCAAGAGAGACCACTTCTTCCAGCTCACCACTTACGCTGAAATCATCTATGGCATAGAAACACACTTAAATTCAGTTACAAAGGAACAGTGTAATGCCTATGAAATGAGCAGTCTGTGACTTACACATACACAAATGTGCTCTATGCAACACAGTCTTTTAAGCTTTCAGAAAGTACACAACCTACAATCATCACACTGTTCTTGCACACATCTGTTGTTCTCCGTCCCTTACCGTCCCAGTCCATAGGTTAAGAAAACAAGTTTTCAACTATGGAATAATAAAGCACGCAAGTTCAGACTATGAAAATGAGACTGCTGTGTTAGTTTCCTTTTCTTTAATTTGCTTCTCATACTAAAAGGTGCAATAGTGTGAAACAGTTCTTACTTACTGAAAAACAGATATCACTCTTTTTAAATTCTTCTATCAAAGCCTTCTTAAAACAAGGTGATAAAATCAGAATTCTAAGGTACATGAAGAATAGCAGCTGAAATGTGCAGGTGTCATGGCTTCTAAGAATTCCCATAAAATATATTCAAGTAGATACAAAAAAATATAAAAAGTAAACAGAGCCATGGAACCCAATCTCAAAGTCCCCTCCTTTCCGACTAAGCTTCATTCTTCAGACAAGAACATCACATGTAGCTCTCTATGTTTGCAGTACTTCATAGGTGAGAAAGCCATTAGTAAGGTCTGAGATTGAGAAGGGACATGTCGTCCTAAAGCAGAGGTTCTTAACCTTCCTAATACTGTGACCCTTTAAAATAGTTCCTCATGCTATGGTGACCCCAACACGAAATTCTTTTCGTTGCTACTTCATAACTATAGTTTTGCTACTGCTGTGATTGTAAATATCTGTGCTTCCTAATGGTGCTAGGTGACCTCTGTGAAAGGGTCATTTGGTCCCCAAGGGGGTTGCGGCCCACAGGTTGAGAATCACTGTTCTTATGATTCTAAATCAATGCTATTAGATCCTATCTCTATTATCTAAAATAATGTTTTTAGTTGGTCATTCAAATGAATATAAAAGATGTTTTAAATTAAATCAAAGCTGGAAGATTTATATAAAATATAGCTGAGCCTAAAGTTAAAAAAACAAAAACATTTCAATCTGAAAAAATACATTCATGATGAGAGTATGTTAAATAGTATGTAAAGTTAGAGATTCACACAAGTCATGATTTACAATGACCATATTAGCTAGGATCTTTTATTACTTTAAAATTAGTATTGGTATATTTTTATAGCATCCTGAGAAAAAAGAGATGTTAGACAGTAAACATTATAGAGAGAGATGAAAATAAATTGTCTTAAACCTTCTTTTCAGGTGACAACAGCAATTACAGATTAAAACCATTGAAAGTCAAAGTATTTTCCTGTAATGAAGGTAGTAACATCTATTTTAATAGATATGAAGAATCAAGGCCAGATTAAAAGAAGGTAGAAATGGCAGACCTCCCATTTCACAGCACTCCATATGACAGGACAAGAGCAAAAGAAAGAAGCCAGGAATGAGTAATTCTCAGTATGTGTTAAACTCCTGCTCTGCCCTCAAGTTAAGATGCCTGCAGAAGCCAGTCTACAGTGACACACATATCATTCATCTCGAATTCTTTAAAAAATGCATGCTAAGGTGATATGAAATTAGACAAAGGTAACTACTTTAAAATGGCTACATATAAAAAAAAAATCAACATGCTAAAGGGGGGGTACTTTTTATAACAGTTTAAGCACAAAAACTCAGCTTAAACTTACACATTAAAGGGGCTAGAGAGATGGCTAAAGGGTTAAGAACATTGGGTACTCTTGCAGAAGATGTGGGTTTGGTTTCCAACATCCCACGGCAACCCACAACCATCTGCAACTCCAGTTATGGGGATCTGATGCCCTCCTTCTGGCTACAGCAGGCACTAGGCATGTATATAATGAATATACATACATGCAGGCAAAACACTCACACACACAGAATGAATAAATCTTAGGATATAAATCACCTTGGTCTTCACTTGTTTGTAACAGTAACTCTCAAGGTAATCAAGACCAACTTACAAATAAACATCTCTAGATTATAATTGCAAGGAAATGCTATAAGGCTAGTTTTTCTACTTTCCTATTTCTGATATTAACTCTTTTCTTTTTTTTCTTCAGTTTTTTGAGACAGGGCTCTCTGTGAGCCCTGGTTGTCCTGGAAATCTCTGTAGACCAGGCTGGCCTTGAACTCAGAGATCCGACTCTCTTCGAGTGCTGGGATTAAAGATGTGTGCTGCTACCATCTGGCACTGTCATTAACTCTTAAGATGTATATATTAAAAAGCGATCATTTGCCTACTTTGTGATGAGCCACACAATCAAAATACAGTAAAAAGTAAATGAACAGAAATAATCTCCCACAAAATTACATGCAAATTTTGTGTTTGAATTTTTCTGATAAAAATGATGAAGATTTCACCAGACTCTGATAAAGCCTAGACTCCTCACAGATTACAGGCTACAACTTCCTTTACTGATAATGAATTCAATCTTTTTTTTTTTTTTAAATAAAAGTGAATGGGAAAAGGTAAGAGAGAGCACATGGAGGGGGTGAGAGAAAATAAGCTCAGACTGAGAGACGCACCTGAACATGTCCTCTGTGTGCAGTCAGCCAGAGCTGTCATTTCAGAGACTTCAGGCAGCTCAGGGATAGGGCTCAGGAGTGGCTTCTTGGATGCAATGTCTCTTTTCCCATATAAGCATTTCTCAACACTCTTCTTCCCCCCTCTTTTCTTTTTTCTGTAACTTTTTAGAACCTGAAAAGATACGTATTCAGACACTGTGACTGAGAATGATGTAGGCCCCCCTGCACAGTTCTGGCCCTTCCATACATATTTCTAATTAGCATTTACACAGTAAATTCTTTTAAAGTTGTGCATTTTTTGTTTTTTTTTTTTAGAAAAACTTAAAATCAGTTATTCCATTTAAAAAATGGAGTTCAAATGACAGCAAGAGAAAGGTAGCTTACATAAAGTCAGATAAAATATGAATCCAAACTCAAATGATAATGCACAAACTTTCTCGATTTCCAGAGTATTTGTCAAAGTAAAATGTCAGATTAGATGGTATAGTGTTGCATAGAATTAATTAATGAGATTATTTGTAACTAGGCATAATAATCCAAGATTACTTAATTAAGAGCCCCGGTTGCTCTTCTGAGATCAATCAATTCCCAGCACCCAAGAAGACAGCTCACAACTGTCTGTAATTCCAGTTCTATGGGACCCAATGGCACCTGGCACACACAGGCAAAACACATACGTAATAAAATATCTAATCTAGCATGAATTATCTACTGAAGTGCTATGGGAGGCTGCTTTCTGTTCATAAACCTGGTTGAAGAGACAGCAGGTGCTTAGATGACATTGAAAGGTAACATAAATCTGGATGAATTTATGCAAACAATAAATGAATTAATCATGATTAAAACAAAGAGGTCACACAGGCTCGGGACAGAGCTCAGAGTGCTTGCCTACCATGCAAAAGGCTCTGAGCTCTAGTACAGTAAGAGACCACAATAAGACATCTGACTTATAAAAAATGTGACTATCCAGACTTTTAAAAAAATACTTTAATAACTTATGGAATGTAGGATTATATTTGATTCATAATGCCCTACCAATACTGAGAAATAGTTTTATTTAAAAAAGTTCCAAATGGAAAAAAACTTTAAGGACATTATAGCATTATATTGAAATACAAGACTTTTACTAACAAAAGGGATGAAATATATTCTCAAACTTTCAATACAAAACATTATTTTTTTGACAGTTAATACTTCAAGAAAGCGAATCCATCCAGACACTTATGGAAGCAAAGCCAGTTGATAACATGTGCTGTGTGAACTAAAGTAAACAGGATGTGGCCTTAAGGCTTCCTGGTCGAAGAGTAAAGTCACCACCCGTAGATACCATGTCAGACTACAGGAACATAGAGGAGGACCCAGCTGCTGACAGGCTTTCAAAACGCACAGAAAGCACAATGTTCACTGTGATCTTGGGGCAACTGTCCTGGTGGTGCAGCACAGGAAACATACTTGCAAGTACTCAACACAGAGCACAGGTGGCAGCTGGCATATGCAGCCCTGGCATCCATGCAGGAACAGCAGCGAAGCAGACATAATTAACCTTGTATAATACAGTGACTTCAGGAAAAGCATTGCTTTCTCTACGCTAAGGCGGGCAAACACACCTGCGAATTTATACTCAAGAAAGAGCCTACAAGATTTAGGGTAAACTAACAGTGTAAGGGAATGGATGAGATTCAAGAACACAGAAATGGCACAGAACTGTGTGTTCCTCAAGATATCTATAGATAACTTGTAAAAATAAAACCAAATACAATATTCCACACAAAAATAGTTTTAGAATGCTACAAGATAAATGTTCCCCTTGGTGATATGCAATATACATTTAACATATAATTCTGTGAGAAGTTCTCAGCATAAATAATCTCTATGCACATAAGAAAAGCGCTGGGTAAATATTTTTCCATTAAACTTTCTTTTTTATGGAACATCTGTTGACATTTCATGGACTAGATGAAGAAATTTGGCTTGGTCAGTGGATGGGGAAGCCAAGAGAAAAGAAATATTTTAAGGTGGGGTTCACAGATGTGCTACAGAAGAGAAACATTTGGATTCTGGGTTCAGAGTCTATTACTTAGCTGCCAAGCAATGTCAAATGAATACCCCATTGTCCCTTCATGCAGAATGGGAGTCACAGCAGGATACTCCACATAGGCCATGGCTAAGTCATCAAGACAGAATGTCCAAAACCTGCACAAACTCAAGCCAGCAAAAATCCCAGCATGAAGGAGGGGAAGTGGGTAAATCCCACCCCTAGCCAAAAAGCTATTTACAAATGATAGGTGGTAGGGGAAGGAAAAAATCAGTTTTCTTCAAGGGACAGAGGATACTGGGTATGTCAGCCACATGGCAGACCTCATGCTCAGGAGTAGATGGACAACACAAATCTGACTCCATGTTTTTTTAGTGGCCTTTTTCTTCCTTTTTTTTTAAGAGAGAGAAAAAACGTAGTTGTGTGGATAGGGAGAGGGGAGGTTCTGGAAGGAGCTGGGGGAGGGAGTGCAGGAAAGAATATGATAAAAGTATACTGTATGAAATTCTCTAAGAACAAGTAATAAAAGAAGCTTGAATGCGAACTGATTAACACAGGCCTTGACCAATACCCATATTAGAATAGCCAGCACCTAGCTATTAGGAATCTTCCAAATTCCTTTCTGTTACTTTGAGAGAGGAAAAATACCATAAGGAAACAAAATTGTTATCTAAAAGTGCCTATGGCTTACAATGTTTTGATAATGTATATACTCTGGAATGGCTCCATCAAGCTAATTAGCATACTTATGACCTTACATACTTTGAAAACATGAATGTCAAACAAAATGAACTGTGCTGAGCTTAACCAAAATCTGCTAAATGTTAACGTGCTGGATAGTTTTATAGCAACTTGACACAAGCTAAAGACATCAGAGAGGAGGGAACCTCAGTTAAGAAAATGCCTCTATAAGAGGCAAGCCTGTAGGGTGTTTTCTTAATTAGTGATTGAGGGGAAAGAGCCAATAGTGGTCCTGGGTTCTGTAAGAAAACATGCTGAGCCATGATAAGCAAGTCAGAAGCAGCACCCCTCCATGGCCTCTGCATTAATTCTGGTTTCCAGGTTCCTGTCCTGACTTCCTTCGATGATGAACAGTGATATGGAAGTATAAGCAAAATAAACCCTTTCCTCTTCAATTTGTCCTTTAGTCATGGTGTTTCATCACAGTAATAGAAACCCTATCTAAGACATGTGAATAAGGATGAATATTTTGTTTTAAGAGGTTTGTCATAACAGGGCATTTAAGCACTGATCTTACCCATAAGATCTGACAAAGCCTAAAAACTGACCAAAAATTGGAATTTACTTGAATATTAAAAACAAACCAAACGACAACAAAAGACTTCCTTATAGCACAGTAGCCAAAGACATAAGGAATCCAGAGGGAGCCATGTGATCTGAAAATGGTAAGGTCGGTTCAGGCTCTGGAGTGTATGGAAGACAACGGAAGGAACTTGCTTCTATTTCTATTCCACTCCCTTCCAGATCAGGTATTCTTCACACAGGGCCGAAGGCAAAAATCAACGATTATCATTTGTTTTAGTCACATAATTAAGATATACTTAAACAACAAATGGTTTTGAAATTGCCTAAAAATAGTCAGGGGAGGGGACTGGAAAGATGGCTCAGTGATTAAGGGTTGCTCTGGCAGAGGACCAAGGTTTGATTCCCAGATTCACTTGACAGTTCACAACCTATTGTAACTCCAGTTTCTTGAACTGGGATAGCATTCCCTCTTCTGGCCACTGTGGGCATGAGGCACAAGATGGTACACATATATACATGAACCCAAACACATTAAAAACAAACAAAACAAAAAAATGCTAGGTGTGTAGTCAGTGCATGTAGTTCCACCACAAAAAAGCTGAGATGGGAGGACTGTTGGAGCCCAGGAGTCCAATGCCAGCCAAGGTAACATGATAAACTTTGGTCTCAAAAGAAACCTGAAGAATAAAAACAATCCTGGCAGCTGGATGGTAGTGGCGCACGCCTTTAATCCCAGCACTTGGGAGGTGAATCTCTGTGAGTTCAAGGCCAACCTGGTCTACAAGAGCTAGTTCCAGGCTCAAAAATATATGCTGTTTCAAATGACGACAGTAGTTCATGTTTGCGACAAGGTGTGGCCCAGTGTCTAAACACACCTTTTTTCCTACCTGTCCTTCCATGTACACTTAGGTTAAATACATGTAGGAATAACACACATGGAAGTACAGCTTCCCTTTGACAAGCTGACTTCAATTCTCCACAGCTAGAAGTGGGATTGCGGGTCATACGGTGTCTTCCACGACTACCTTCCTTTAGATTCTCAACAGAACCCAATATCTTTCTACAACACCCAGCTCAAGAGGTGTGAGGTGGCCTCACATCCATTTCAAGTCCCTTCTCCCTGACTAGTATCACTGGGCACCATTTCATGTATTTGTTAGCTATTTGTATATAATCTTGTGAGAAGTACTATCCAGGTCATCTTCCATTTTTAAAGTTTGACTAATTTCTTGTTTTTGGGTTCCTTAAATATTTTTGATATCCTTTGTCATATGTAGTCTGAACATATTTTTTCCTACTCCACAATGCCTCGTACTCACTGAATGTTTATTTTGATGTCCCACCAATTTATTTACTAATTTTAGCACCTCAGACGATCCATTTCTCACTCATGAGCTAAACCAATTCATCACCTATTTACCTGAAACGGAGCTCAGATTTCATTCTCCATGTTCAGAGAGGTGAACTGGTATGACAATGCATTTTTAGACAAAGCATTACTACAAACTTACATGGTATTTCCTATGCCATGCTTGTGTTTCAGTGTTCTGTAATGACTCTATCAACTGTTCTTCTTTAATAAGACCCTGGTTGTTTGAGCTTCCTTTGTGCACTAGAGTACAGAGACCCAGGCTCACTTTCTACACACAGCGCTCTAAATTTGAGAATCCTTTTCTCCATAAAACCCTTAGTCTCTTACAGGTAGGTATAGCAGTGGGACCAGAGTCACTTGTTCTTCCTTACTTTCAATGGAAAAAGCTAGAAAATTCTTTTAAGTTGAAAATATCAGTGAATTCATACCAATACTACTCCTTCAAATTAACTTTGATCTATAATCTTCTATCTCATAGTGAAGCCTTGATATTTTGTTTTTAAATTCTTTTATGCATAGGAGCATTTTGGTATGCATGTGTTTGTGTACTACGAATGTGTCTGGTGCCTTCAGAGGCTGGAACACAGGAGGTTGATGCCCTGGAATTTGAGTTACAGATGGCTGTGTGCTGCCATAAGGGTGTTGGGAATTGAACCTGGGTCCTATGGAAGAGCAATCAGTGCTCTTAATCACTCAGCCAGTTTGCCAGGTGAAGTCTTAATTCTTAATGACAATAAAAATTATTAATATTTTAAACCAAATTCTATCAATGAGTGTCTCACACTGCTTCTTTACAGTTATTTTTGGTCCTTAAGCATATCATAACATATACAAATTTGCAGGTTTAAAATTTAAAATTTGCTGGTTCTTCTTTTAAAGAAGGTTAAGCTGCAAACTCAATATAGCAAAATTGGTTTATTTAATCTCAATTTTTAAAGAATCCTCTTGATTTGTAGTCATGTAAAACATGTGCATGATTTTAAAGTCAAAACTAAAAAAATGACATGTATTTTTCTATTCTAGCTACCAGTCTTGAGAAGACAGTAAGTTCAATTCTTTAAAAAAAATATTTATTTATTATGTATGCAATATTCTGCCATCATGTGCCTGCATGCCAGAAGAGGGCACCAAATCTTTTTATAGATGGTTGTGAACCACCATGTGGTTGCTGAGAATTGAATTCAGGACCTCTGGAGGAGTAGCCAGTGCTCTTAACCACTGAGCCACCTCTCCTGCCCCCCCTTTTTTTCTTTTAAATTACTTGTGTGTGTGTCTGTGTGTGTACACACATGTGCCATGACATGTATGTGGAAGTTAGCAGACATCTCTGAAGGGACTGGTTTTAGCCTTCCACCAGGAGAATTAAATGGATCAAACTCAAGTCCTTGGGCTTGGTGATAAATACATTTATCCATTAAGCTGTGCTGCCATACCTGGATAACATGTTTTGAGCTTTTTTTTCCTTTAAAAAAAAAGGGAATTAAAACACTTAGCATATGCATGTTTGCATAAATATGTACATGTTCTTGTTATCTTAGATAATGATAGTTTAATTGTTAGACCCACCTGCCAAAGTCATCGCAGGTTTGGTAAGCTAACTTTATTTTCACAATTCTGAACGCTTGAAGTTCGAGATCAACGTGCTGGCTGGTTAGTCCTAACTACTCCTTGCTTTGTAGATGGTCTCTTCCCGTGTCATTACAAGTCCATTCCTTTGGTTCTAGTATCCAAATTTCGATTTCTCATAGGGACAACAGAGTTGATCAGAGTCCAACCCAAATGACCTCATTTTAATGCTACTTGAAAATGTGACATAGTGAGAGACAAGCAATAACTGTTTCTTATACACATTGTTTATAACTGCCGTTTTCTGCTAAGTATATAAGTAAGTGTATTCTGGCATCACTCCATAGCAGCATATGGAAGTTTTCTTCACTATTTTTACAGCTTTGTAAATTTATTTGGTGGACAGTTATCAATCAAGTGTCATAATCTGATGCCATTGGCTTGTGTTTAATCCTCTGCTTTACAGTGATATGATAAATGACTTTGGACACATATCCTTTTGTATTTTTCAGTGGATCGTTGAGGCATTCTCAGAACCAGGAATGCCAAGTAGAAGCGGAAATGAATATTAGATTCAGCCAGATCCTCCCAAATTCACTTCTGCACAGATCTGCATCACTCAAAGAAATCTGAGTGCATCTTTTTGGCCCACTAGCAATGTATATATATTTCCACCTTCTAAATCTCTGTTAACTCCTGTCACAGGGGGACTTATGATGACCAAATGGTCCCTGAAAGTTCAGTTTGAGCATCTTTGTACACTCAGGGATCATTTTAATTTCTGAGTAATTTGGTGCCACTTGGATTGTTTCTTTATAAGCAAAGTTTACACTTCTTCTTATATATGTTCTTTAATTTCACACTGCCCTGCCTTTCTAATGTACCAGCGTGGTGGTGTGAATAAGATGTCTCCTATAAGTCTCAGGCATTTGAATTCTTGGTCCCTTGCTAGCGGCTATTTGAGAGAATTAGGTTTTGCCTTACTGGGGAACATGTCACTGGGGTGGGTTTAGAAGTTAAAGATATGCACCATTTTAGATCTCTCTGCTTCCTGTTTGCAGATGGAGATGTGTGTGTGTGAGCTCGTGACTACTGCTCCAACTGTCTGTCACTTGCTGTCATTCCATAATGTATGTTAAACCCTAATCCTCTTAAATACTAAAACCAATTAAACTTTTTCATAAGTTACCCTGGTGTTTCATCATAGCAATTGAAAAGTAACTAAGACACCAAGCATTCCTAGGTCCCTTTAGCTTGAAAATTCGTTTCAATTTTGAGAAATAATATATTTTCAATTTCTTCTACTAAAATTCCCCCCTCCCCTGCTCTTTCTGAGCTCCAGTAAAGTCTCTTGGATAACTCTCCTATAAGTCCTTCTTGTACTCTACTTTTTAGAAATTCCTTTATTCTCCAGTCTGACTACTGCTATATATATTAGATATGTGCATATGTATGTATATATATATATATATATATATATATATATATATATATGTGTGTGTGTGTGTGTGTATGGGGGGAGAGGTGTGGTGAAAATGGATTTAAACCTTTTCTTTAAATATGAGCAAACAGTGAGTTAATACAACATTAAAGAACTCCAGATTTGGGCTGGAGAGATGGCTCAGTGGTTAAGAGCACTGACTGTGCTTCCAGAGGTCCTGATTTCAGTTCCCAGCAACCACATGGTGGCTCACAACCATCTGTAATGAGATCTGGTGCCCTCTTCTGGCCTGTAGGCATACATGCAGACAGAACACTGTATACATAATAAATAAATAAATCTTAAAAAAAAAAGACAGAACTCCAGATTTATTCTTCTTCAACCAATGATGAAGCGTGAATCAAACAAGCGCAAAAAAGCATACTTGAGTATTTCTTACAACAAGTCACCTGCCACACACAGATGGAAGGCCAGGCCTCAATAGCTACAGGGCCATTCTTCCCATCACTTTTCTACTGTTGCTCTTTCAAAAGAACCAGATCAGATGTGCAGTGGATCTCTGAGTTCAAGGCCAGCTTGCTCTACAGTGTGAGTTCCAAGACAGTCAGTGCTAAACACAGAGAAACCCTGTCCTGAAAAACCAATCCAAACCAAACCAGAGAGAGCGAGAGAGAGAGAGAGAGAGAGAGAGAGAGAGAGAGATACATAGATAGATAGAGAGCCAGATCAGCATTCAGACAGCCATCAAACCATCTGAGACATGAGTTTCTGGTCATATTGTGGAGAAACAGCACATGAACATCTCTACCAGAAGACCACTGTGTCCAACTCTGGTGTCAGGGTTATCAAAGCGGAAGCCATGAATTCTCTTTTTTAATGCCTCCATTAGTGATTCTTTGCTGCCTTCCTTCAGATATGGTCTTTTACTTAGGATTTTTTTCTTTTTTCCTTTATTTATTTATAATCCCCCAAATAAGGCTCAAATGTGAACAAGATAAAAAGGGAACATGACTTGAGTGAGTAAAGAGAGCAAGAAGTGCAGGACTCTATGCAGAAGTTTGGAACTCTACAGGTATCACTGAAAAAGTGGTCAGAAACTTAAGGAGCCCGTATATCTCCAGGCCCAAAACTTCCTGGACAGTTGCTCTCAGTGTTGGCCCATTTTCATCTCACTTAGCCTGGTAACTTATGCTGGGCCCCTTAATGGAATCCTAGTAAGGCTTTTTGTGGAAGGTTGCCCCTGAGTTTACCACAGTGGTCTGTAGGTCAGTTACATGGAGTGAGCTTCTTCTGCTTCAGTCACCTGCAATGCTCAGGAACCAGCCAGGTGCAGTAGCACAGACCCAAGTCCTTAAGAGGCCTAAGAGCCATAAAATCAGAAATTGTCTCTGCTGATGTCACTGGCTGTAGTGGTTTGTATGAAAATGGCCCCCATAGGTACATAGAAAGAGGCACTATTTGATTTTTTTTTTTTTTTTGGTTTTGTGTGTGGTTTTTGAGACTGCGTGTCTCTGTAGCTTTGGAGCCTGTCCTGGAACTAGCTCTCATAGACCAGGCTGACCTCAAACTCAAGAGATCCGCCTGCCTCTGCTTCCCATGCTGGGATTAAAGGTGTGCCCATCACTGCCTGGCTTGGTTTAACAGCACTATTTGAAAGGAGTAGGCCATGAGGCCTTGTTGGAGGAAGTGTGTCACTGGGGTGGGCTTTTGAAGTTTCAAAAGCTCAAGCCAGGTCCAGGGTCTTACTCTTCCCGCTGCCTGCTGATCCAGATGTAGAACTCTCAAATACTCTGCTGTACCATGTCTGCCTGCATGTTGCCAAGTTCCCTGCTGTGATGATAATGGACTGAACCTCAGAACTTTAAAAAGCCCCAATGAAATGCTTTCTTTTGTAATACTTGCCTTGGTCATGGTTGTCTCTTCACAGCAATACAACACTGAGTAAGACACTGCCCTTCCTCTTGACCACGAGGAAACAGTGCCTTGCCCTGTATTTGGGAAAGAAACTGCCTGCTGGGAGCACCCAGGTGCTTAATGACCAAGACACAGCATTTCCTCAAATTGAAATCATCCCATGTAACAACAGTGGAGAGTCTGGTCTAAATCTAGGGGATGCCGGCAGATCCTCGTATAGGTGACATATAGTGAGCACTGTGACCATTTCTACTTCTAACAGGTTCAAAGGCATGGATTACTTGTGGAGATCAATGGCTCAGCAGGGCCAGTACTAAGTTGGCAGAGCCAAGAGAAGACAGATGAAGACTTAGAACAACTTGCAACTTCCTAAATTTCCAATTATTTTTCTGTTTCCCTTGTATAGAATCCCCTTCTTAATTTCTTAAATCTAACAAAATACATGTATTTCTTCCAGTCCATAGTTGACTTCTCTGAGGTCAGGTTTTTGTTTTGTTTGTAACATACTGGTATTTTAACTTGTCTCTTTAACAATATTGATTCCACTCAATGATCTGATTCTTAATTAAGAACAGACTAGAACACGAGTTTCCTGTGTTCTAGTTCAGTCTCCTTGCTGTATGGAAACTTTCCTTGAAAACTTCCTGTAGGGACAGGGCAAGGCAGTGCAGCACAAAAGTATCTCAGCTGTTAGGCTTTGTGTCAGGGCAAGAGTTGGCTGTTAAGACTGTGAGAATTTACAGATGCCAGAATGGGGCTTTAACCTAGATGACAACATCTGTTCCGAACATCAGGGCGGGAGAGAGGGATAGCATGCCAACTGGTGCAGACTGTTTCACATATAAGACTTCAATTAATCTTTTTCTGCAGTACTACTTCTCACGCTTCCCATCCATTGTACCTGTCAATTCTGGGCCAGAGTCTCTTGGGATTCCCACAAGCAGGCTGGTTCCCAGACCCCTCTAGTTTCTTCCCTAGCACATTCTGAACTGTAAATCTTTCCACCTCTTCTATTCGCCAACATGCTCCCATCTGCCTTGTCTTCTAGAAATTCATTGAAGGCTGTCATCTGTTGCTTAACACCCCTTCTCATTGCTATTCTACCTTTATTGCTTAAATTACACCAATTACATTAATCCAGCAGGGTCCTGGAAGGGATTAGAGCAATCTAATGTTTAGTCTTCCTGAATTGTCTGGCTACTGATTTGCTAGGAAAAAATATATATGCATTATTTTTAACTGTATTTCTTAAAGCTATAGATTAAAAAAATAAATTTCATTGCAACAAATGGTATGCATACCATTGACTGAACATACACACACTTTTGAAGCAAGGTAATTTTTCACCATTACCCTAAGTCTAAAAAAGAAAACAAAGCAGGAAATTTTTTTTTTTTTATGAATTTGATGACTCGGGTGTATCTGAGCCAATCAACAAGGAAAAATAGTCTTTTTTTGTTTCATGGAATAAGAGGAAGATCATGGAATCTTTTATGTGGGTTTCCTGAGGGGTAACACGGATAATTATGAAAATGTTGACTTTTAAAGGCTCGTAAGAGATGACTTTAGATAGTGTGTCCAAATAGGCAGCTGGAGAGAGACTTAACAGATCAAGAAGGCTTGGTTTTAATACTTTGCCATTAGTAAACGTGTGCATATGAAATCACCATAAGTAAATGATTTACAAGGGCAGAGAGTAGAATTCTAAAGAATGCATAGACAAGAATGTATGGAAAACATATCAATGTTTTTGTTTTATTTTTGTTTTTTTGAGACATGATTTCTTGGTGTAGCCCTCCTGGCAGTCCTGGAACCTGCACTATAGACCAGGCTGGCTTCAAACTCAGAGAATCGCCTGCCTCTGCCTCCTGAGTGCTGAAATTAAAGGCATGTACCACCACCTGGCAAAATACCAACTTTTAATAGGTTAGTAACTAACACTGACCATATTTATTGGAAAAATCATTCAGGAAAAGCAGAAAATGAGAGGGGATTTCAGGTAACACCTGAAGCCACGACTCTAGATGGAACAAGCCCACATCTGTGTCTCAGTAGTAGCATTACATGGCAGGAGTAAAAAACCTGGGGTTGAAACTGCCAAGTAGACAAGTCAGCTAAAAAGGACACAAAAATGAGACTATTATAAGAATTGATGCAATAGTTCAAAGAGTTCATTTCAGGACAAATTAGGAAACACAGAATTGTGGATATCAGAAAGCTTAGTTAGGAGTAGCCTGAGGGCCAGGATATCATTAGTGGTAGAATGGATACGTAATTAAGGGACTGAATAAAGTGGAAGGACACAGACTGAGGTCAGAGCTAAGCAAGTATTTCTAGACAGGAGATGGTGTTAATGAAGCACTAACAAACAGCAGGCAGCAGAGGGCAGACACTCAAGACCAACAGAACAGCAAAGGTAAAGGAATGGTGGAAAGATGCAGGGTCGGCTAAACACACAGAGAGTGAGGCACCTTTAAGTTGGCTTCCAATCTTTTCTTTAGATACAGAAGTAACTCTGTGGCTGGAAGTCCAAGGAGCAGTTGGTTCACTCATCTCTTGATGAGATAACCAGGCATGTACAGCAAAGTATGGCACTCATGGTCAGTTACAAGGAGAGTTCAAAGATGTAGGGGTTGAGGAACCCTAAGTGTCAGGGTTGCTAAGATCAGACTGGCACAGTGCAGCTTCACACTTTGGGGCAGCAGAGTGTGAAGAAGGCATGTGGGCCCCATCCTAAAGGATTGGGCCTGCAGCCATTTATTTGTGATAGACATTTTGTCACTATCACAAAAAACAGGCAGTTTGATTAGTGTGCGCTTAACAAATTGGTGACCTGGGAGATCTGTTAAAAGCACCCAGAGTGCAAACAAATAAATTGTTAGCATTGAATACTTTTCAGTTAACCAAGCCCAGCAGCCAATCCTGAAAGAGGGGAGCTGAAGCTGAAGACTAAACAAGAAAGGAACTGGTGCAAGATCCCCATACAACTGTCTTCTCAGGATCATAAGCATTGACGGTTTTAGGAACTGGGCGTGATACTTGTATTCCCAGCATGGGAAGGTTGAAGGAGGAAAATAATGAGTCCAAGACCAACTTGAGCTACATAGTGAATCACGAAGGAAAAAGTGTACTACTTCAGAAGAGGAGCAATAATGTGTTGTCTATTGCTTCCTGGGCTGGATGCACACACAGATGAAGCGGATACAGAACTGGTCTCAGGTAATAAGCTACTTCCATGCTTCCCTTACTAGCCAATGAAGAAATGTATTACACCATGTAAATTAAATTGTGCAAAGCATCCTTACCTGTTTCTTCCTAGGAAGTGCTTTGCTTGTACATTTTCCTTCTTGAGATTTCCTTCTGTTCATTTTCTTTTCTTCAGAGGGCTCAGCTTCTGTAGCATATGAGTTGCAAACATCCTCTTCTGCAGAACTCATCAACCGCTATAAAGAACATTATTGTAAGGACACAAAGCACGGGCAGTCACCTTTCACTGCATGGTAGGTTTCATGTTAGCCTTTCTTCCTATGACAGGCTCATCCTGCCTGTTCCCACCTTCAGTGCTCAGTGTTAAAACTCTGCCTGGTGCACACACTATCACTGAGCCACACCTCCTACCTACTTTTACCATTTTATATGCCATCATTTCCTAATGTAACAAGTTCCATTACTGGTACTGTAACCAAAATTAAAAGAGGGAATTCCTAATTAACATTCTCTAACATATTAAGCATAAAATCAGAAGGATTATTATATTAGGAAAAAATGATTTTAGAACTAGTGGCTCATTCATTGGATACTTATGAAGAAAATATCAACTTAGTATTTAACTGTTACTAGCTTATAACAAGTCATGAAATGTAAATATGCTAAAAGATTTTCATCTAATCAGACAGGTGAATATTCAGTAATAGTATAGGCACACTTATATTTACAAAGCTATAGACAAAAATCCAATTACATGTAACTTAATGACCAAAACAAAATACATGGAAGCAATGTTTATCCCTGTTAGTGGAATGCCACCATAAAAACAAACTAAATGCATAGTTTAAGGAAGCATGTACTTATACTACTTTCTGGCTCTTAATTACATGTGGATCTTCTCCACATTTACAATAAAATTTATCATCATATAGATCTAAAACTAAGCTGATAAATAGGCTGCTTCCTATAGAAACAAAATGTTGAAGGAAACCCCTTGTTCTAATGGATTTTCTTCTAGTAGAATTAAAATCAGACCAGTAAGACATTATTTTGGTTTACACACCGAGTAAGACAAAGTATTAATTCTTTTTTGTTTATTTTTTTTCAAGACAGGGTTTCTCTATATATCCCTTGGCTGTCCTGGAACTTGCTTTGTAAACCAGGCTGGCGTTGAATTCAGAGATCTACCAAGGATTTTTTTTCAATACCATGAAATTTATATAAGCACTTACCTTTCTTTTGTGAGAAGTCCGTGTTGGTCTACCGACACAACTTATTTCCTCATGGTTATTTAAAGAACCGCAAGTGTCAGTGCCTGATACCAAGAAATGAGGAAAATTAGGTTCTTAGCACAAAATTAACACAACCCAGAGAATTAAAGAATTACATAGTGTTTTGAGTCACTGTTGCTTTTAATATCATATTTAGACACAAATAATTAACAAGAGCAATGGATGGAGATCTAGAGCAACCTTTAGAAGGCTTCACATTACCGAATGTAATAGAGTGAGTGCAATAACAAACACATTAAGGAAACACTTAACTGCACAACCTTAGACATGTCTGGTGTTTTTTTAATGGCATAAATGATAATATGTTCAGAGCTTAGAACATGATAGACTATAGCCATTTTACTTGTAACTCGGTAATTTATGGCTTTGGAGTCTATGCTCACAAGCCTAAGCTGCAGCAATGGGAAGGCATCAAAGGATCCGCGAAAGGAGAAAACACAAATAAAGGTTTATACCCCAAGAACTCGACAAGTGTGGTGTCAGAAAAAAATCTTTGTCTCATCATGATCATAAAAGATACATACTTGGAAAGTACATACACTGAAAATACCATGTTAGTCATTTAGGAATGTTCTTTACAATCCCGTTGTGCAAATATAGATGGAAGTCTACTAGTGATCCTGTTAAGAGATCAACAGCCCTTGTACATCAATTTAAAGCAGAGAAAGTGCATTTAAGTTAAATGTGGGTGATTATGAAGTATGAGACTTGAAAAAGAAAGAAGTGGTAATTTCTCATACAAAGTATTTGGTTTCCTTAAAATCAAGAACATATTGTCATACCACAAATAAAAATTTAAGAATAGGAACTGGAGTGATGGCTCAGTCATGAAGAGTGCTGGCTGCTCTTCCAGAGGTCCTGAGTTAATTCCCAGCACCCACATGGTTACTCACAATCATCTGTAATGAGATCTGGTGCCCTCTTCTGTCATGCAGGTACACATACATACAGACAGAACACTGCATACATATAAATATTTTCTAAAAACTTTAAGAATAAAGAGATTAATTTTTATGTACTGAGAACAAGAATTAAGGGGCCGGGGAGGCAGCTCAGCTGGTAAAGCACAAGGAACTGAGTTTGATCCCCAGAACCCATATGAAAAATTCAGGTAGTAAGGGTGAAGAGATGAGGCTCAGCAGTTAAGAGAATTTGCTTATCTTCCAGAGGACACAAGTTCAGCTCTCAGCACCCACATTGGGAGGCTCAAAACTCCCAGTCCAGAGGGATCTGTCATCTTCTGACCTCTGCAGGTTCAGCATGCATGTGGTATACACACATAAATATAGGCACATACATATAAAATAAGTAAATCTAAAATTAAAGAGGCAGGTTATGGTATAAGATATTACAATCCAACAATAGAAGGCAAAGATTCCTAGAGTTTGCCAGACAATCACATAAACCTAATGAAAAAGTTCCATTCTAATGACAAATCCTGTCTCAAAAAGCAAAGTGGAAGCCAAGCAAAGCTGTGTACACAGCTATAATCTCATGCTACAAGGGCATAGAGACAGGATTACTGGGTCTCGCTGGCCACTAGTCTAGCTTCAGATTCAGTAAGAGCCTGTCTCAAGAGGTTAAGGCAGACAGTAAGCATAGATTATGTCCTCTTCTCACCCCCACCACCTGGTCCATGAGCAATTGCACACCTTGACACAAACCCCCCAACAAGAGATAAACACACAATACCTGGAAGAGTCTCAGAGAGTGAAGATTTACTAGGACTCAGGATTGCAAATGATACATGAGCTGGTTCTATGTTTTCCTAAACAAATGAAAAAAAGTATAAATTAAGATACCCTTAAGTTCAGTAAATATGTAAATGATATATCCCAAAGGAAAAAACAAGGCTTTATTTTGGGAGGAGAAATTGCAAGCACAAATAAAAAGAAAAATCAGTAGAAAATGAAAAGGTCTAAGCAAAACAAAGATAACCTTAGAACACTGGTTATCTTCATAATGCTAACAAATTTTCCAACTGCAACCACCCAAAATAAGGTCATATTAATCAATGACAAACTACATTTTGATTTATTTAAAATCTCACTGTTTAACGTCTACAAAGCAAATTAAAGAATATCAGTAAGAAACATCATCTTGAATTACAATATTTTTTCAACAAAATTCACGATAAGATGGCAGAATAAAGATTTCAAATCTTTTCACATAATTCCCAGTAAGACAGCAATTATTGTTCATTCATAGATAAAAATGGCAATCTGAATTCCCTTCTCACCAGTTTGCCCACACTTTTGATATTTAATCAGAAATGCTAAATTTCACAAAATGCCTTTTCTGCATGGACTTAGATGGCCACACAGCATTCTGTCCTATTTGGAAGAGTGTGTATGTAACCAATATTGTTGTTTGCTTAAATATGTTGTAGACTTCCTTAGCAAAACTATTATTCTGTGGAGAAGTTTCAGTGACAATTTAAATTTTTTTTAACATGGGTCTACTGAAACAATGTATTCCTTGACTGAAGGGTGATGCATTTCAAAGATTGCATCTGATTTATCTGAGCTACTAAAATGACAGCATGAAGTTGTTAATCCCTGCTGTCCTTGAAAACTTGTTAGGATACAGTAATGTCATTCTCTAGTTTTTGACACTAGCAATCCCCCCCCCCCCCGCAATAATCTAAAAGTTTACTAAAATGTGTTTATCACTGTTTTAAAATACATTATTTTAATTCTAAGGTGGCTATTTCTTTGGTATTTTAATGCCTCTCAAACATCTGAGTATCTTTTCTTGATACAAAAAAGGTATCTTACAATCAATAGTACTTAGGTCCCATCAAAGTAGTGTCTGTAATTGGGAAAAGTCTTTTTTAAAAATGTACATAAGAGATTGAGCCAGGCAGTGATGGTGCACGCCTTTAATCCCAGCATTTGGGAGGCAGAGGCAGGCGGATCTCTGTGAGTTTCAGATTAGTCTAGTCTACAGAGCCTGTTCCAGGACAGCCAGGGCTACACAGACAAACCCTAGTCTTGAAAAAAACAAAAACCAAGAGAGAGTGAAATGTGGCATGTCATTTGGTCTACCAAATTTCAAATCACAATTTTCACATAAAAAAAATGTGAGGCCTCATGGAAATAAAAACAAGCTTTTTTCTAGGCTTTCCCCACTTACAAGATTCTCCTCATTGTCATCAAAATTTGGCTGAAGTAACGGCTCATGAACTGGAGACTGTAGGGGACTGGCAGCATTTATGTTCCTTTGACAGACAGGTGTTCCTCCTTTACACAATGGAGTATTGGCTGGTAAAGATTCATCAAACACTTCAGGGCTTAAGTCCTCTCCAAAAGTAACTCTTTTCCTCTTCTTCAGATTCAGAAAGTCTGGTGTTTTACAGTTTTCCCTACCTATAGACAATAAATGAGAATACATTAAAATTAAGCTGTTTTCTTATCTAAAACACATACACTAAAATGTTTGAATATGGTATATTTAGCTGCTATTTGTGTAAAAAAAACCAATTTATAGAGAAAATGCAAACAGAAGAAAACCATACTTTCACCTAAAATAGTACTGATTTTAAAGTAAGTTACATATAATTACTTAAAGTGTTGATAAAATTGGAATCTCTGAAGTTCTTTACTAGTTATACCATTAAGTAAAAATTGGTAGGCAAAAGCGATGCTGAGGCCTGATCGCAGGACTTTAATCATGTCAGGGAGATGATCTTCCACTGAGCCACACCCTCAGCCCAAGACCAACGATGAAGTCCAGAAAAGACACTTTTCCCTCCCCACTGATCTCCATTCCCAGGTAATTTCAGAAGCAGGAAAGCATGAGTAGATTGTCAAAATATCTAATAAACTGCATCAAGTTCTAGAAGGAAAATGATATCCTTAGGCTTAAAAATAAATATGGATAACATACCCGCTATTTGTTCTTTGCAACAGTTTGAAGGGTCTGGGATTAGATGAGCCCCGTCATCACAAAGGTTGTATTCCTAATCGAAATAAATACCAATCAAAAGGTTTCATTCCTTTCATAACATACAAAGTCATTAGAAAGAGACTGGAAAATTGTTTTGTTGAGTACCTTTATTTTCTTAATTGCTTTGGCTTAAAACACCATACTGAAAATGCCCAAGAAAAATCTAGGTTTTCTTATCTTTTAATATTTATTTTTATTTTAAGTGTATGAGTGTTTTCCACGCATGTACATATGTGTACCACATGTCAGGTGTCTGTGGAGGCCAGAAGAGGCCACTGGATCCCCTGGAGCTGGCATTAGACAGTTGTCAGTTGCCAAATGGGTGCCAAGAACTGGACCTGGGTCCTCTGTAAGAGGAGGAAGTGCTCTTAACTGTTGAGTCATATCTCAGTCCTTAGCTTCTGTGTTTTAATAAACACTATTATAGGCCCAAATTAGAGAACAGAAATCCCTAAGTATGTGTTAAAAATCATCCCCTTTTGATCTAGCAAGCTAAGAAAGGTGTGAGTGGGGGAAATTTCAGTGTATTATACCAGCTGTCAGCTCAGGCTGATTTGAGCATAAGACCTGCGCTAAAATAATGACAGGTGAGGTAAATGATATTAAAAGGGAGCTTTGTTGTAAGCATGGGAACAGCACTTTTAATAATGTAATTTCTTGAATATCCATATTTTTGAGGATGAAATAAGAAAGAAGTTTCTGTCTGTGTTTATCCAAAAGATTATAGAGGGCACACTATAAAGGAAGGGATGTCATAAATCCACAGACAGAACAAGCCTTGCAGAAGAGAGCCAGGCCTGCAGGCAGGATCAAAGTCCTGGTTAATCATCACTTACATTTCTTTTTTTTTTAATTTTAAATTTATTTATTTATTAAAGATTTCTGTCTCTTCCCAGCCACCGCCTCCCATTTCCCTCCCCCTCCCCTAATTAAGTCCCCACCCCCTCAGCCCGAAAAGCAATCAGGGTTCCCTGTCCTGTGGGAAGTCCAGGGAATCCCCCACCTCCATCCAGGTCTAGTAAGTTGAGCATCCAAACTGCCTAGGCTCCCACAAAGCCAGTACTATCCTGAGTGAGGTAAGCCAGACACAAAAAGAGGAACATGGGATGTACTCACTCATATTTGGTTTCTAGCCATAAACCAAGGGCATTGAGCCTATAATTAGTGATCCTAGAGAAGCTAAATAAGGAGAACCCAAAGAAAAACATATAGGCATCCTCCTGAATATTAACCTTCAGCAAGCGATGAAAGGAGACTGAGACAGAGACCCACATTGGAGCACAGGACTGAATTCTCAAGGTCCAAATCAGGAGCAGAAGGAGAGAGAGCACGAGCAAGGAACTCAGGACCATGAGGGGTGCACCCACACACTGAGACAATGGGGATGTTCTACTGGGAACTCACCAAGACCAGCTGGCCTGGGTCTGGAAAAGCCTGGGACAAAACCGGACTCTCTGAACATAACGGACAATGAGGACTACTGAGAACTCAAGAACAATGGCAATGGGTTTCTGATCCTACTGCATCACTTACATTTCAACCTCACCTAGAACCCTTCCTAGTTTGAGGTTTTGAGTACTATCACCACCAAGATCAGTACCTGCTTTAAGAATAGTTTTCTGCCCCAAACAAGACTCCTAATCAGCACCGTCCCGAGTTAGTACTTTCTCCTGGCCAGGGAAGGGGCTGTTGTGTACAACATGTATACATGCCCCCGCCCCAAGGCCGCTGACAGAACTGCTCAGTACATGCTACTGCTCTTAGGTTACTGTGCTCACAGAAACACAGCCGTCTGAAGAGGTGGTAAGCCCACATGTTTGGCATGCCTAGGTTACAGACTGAGACATTCGCCATGAACTAATTTGGCAATGCAATTAGTTATAATTTGGATAAATTTTTATACTTATACAGTTTATCAACATTACATTCTGATTACCAACGTAATATTAATTTAAAATAGACCAATCTCAGACTAGTATTGTGAGCTAAAAAGAAAAGGAAAACCAAGTGGGAACAATGCACTTCACTCAACACCAGTGAACTTCAGTTATTGGTCTGACACAAAAGGACTTGACACTCCTTTGCCTTAGGAAGAGCAACTTTTACCTTTATGTTCTCTGCAAACAGCCTGCCAGGCTTTTTCAACACAGACCGAAGCACAAAGGTCTTAGTGGGAGGGTTGCTGCCCCTACACACAAGAGCTCCTGGTGACCTGATGGCTGGGGCTGTGTCTGAGTTGACATGTGGGGCAGGTGTGTCAACTGGAACAGCAACAACCGACTGTGTGCCCTCTACACAGTCAGCAACTCCAAGTCCTTCAATGAGAAAGAGAGTGGGATCATCCAAATCTGCTTCGTCAAGGCATGAGATACTCACCACACTTGCACAGACTGTAACACGATATTTAGAAACTCGGCAGCAAAGTGTTCAGGAGATGGAGGCAGGAGGATGGACAATTTAAGGCAGTCAAGGCTACACAGTGAGATCCTGTTTCACAAAACCAAGTGCTAGTGGTATAGTTCAGTGGTAGAGTGTTTACTTAGCATACACTAAATTAAATCCCGACACTCCCTGCTCAGAGAGGAAATGCCAGCGACTTCATTTGGACATGATCATAAGACAGAAGTAGCACTGGCCGCACATCTATGCAAATAAAGATAAGAGGTTTTGCTCTCCACATAAATCTGAGTCAGAGGATGTTCTCTTTTCAAATTATTTCTGCCTTTTAAGCTCAGCTGTCTGAATCAGCAACTGTAACTCTCATGCTATCAATAGGCGGCAATAGGGCAGCAAGAGCTGCAGTCTGAGGGAATCCTGCTCCCCCAGCCATCGACTCTTCTAAAATTACCAAGGGAATTTATCTAAATTTCTGTCCCTCTAAAGACTCAGGATTCAAAGGCTGAGGTGGGATTCTGCTCCTCGGAGAGGCTAAATAGTAAGCAGATCACCCCCTCTCCTTCTCCCATCTCTCCAAAAAAGCCTTGTGTGGCTCCTGGCCTGCTCCTTAAAAACCCATCTCCTCCTGGCTCCTCCTTACCACTTCCTGTCAGTTAGTTGCTAACCCAGCCTCCTGATAGCAGGTGAATTTTATTTAACCAAACACATCTTTGTATCATTAAACAAATGTTCCCCAGAGCACAAACAAAAGTAACACACCTTAAAATAATATTCTATGACAAGAGGGTGGGGAAAAAGGTCAGGAATGAGCCTTGGAGTGCTAATGTACATTTTCTTATCATACCTATTACTTGCAACATAAAACGAACCTAACTGGAGTCAAATCCCCAAAATAAACCATTTTACTACTTGAGATGGAGGCATTTCAATATGTAAACAAAGTGGAAGAGGATATGACAAGATGAGTGATTATCAGCCCAAATAGAAGCTGCCCCAACTGATGTGCAAGCTCCACACTGGCAAATGCAAGGAGTCCAGTTAAGCTGGATTTCCACTCAGTGATGTAGATGCAATCTGACCGAAAAGAAAAAACCCTGTATGACACACATACTAAGACATCATCTGTGTTACATGAAACATGTTATAACCATCTAAATCAGTGATTCCCAACCTTTCTAATGGGTGACCCTTTAATACAGTTCCTCAGGTTGTGGTGACCCCCAACTATAAAATTATTTTCACTGCTACTTCATAACTAATTTTGCTACTGTTATGAATCGTAGTGTAAATATTTTGGAGACAGAGGTTTGCCAAAGGGGTTGAGAACCACTGATCTAAATGAAGAACAACAGCAAGGGAAGGTAGACGTTAAAATATGATTGCTAAGGGGAGATATCATATAAATGACTAAGTATTACTGAGTCACTTGGCATGGAGGCCATTGAGGCCATCAGAATGCCAGACTCTTAGTAGCGCCACAGCAGAGGCAAAGACCTACTTGACAAGACTTTCAACCAGGAGCAAGATGCAAGCAGTGGGGAAGGCAAGGGAGACAGCAGGTACAATATACAGTCTTCTCTAAAATAAATAAAAAAAAATTAAATTTATGTTTGCTTCTGTATGTGTGTAAGAGCACTAATGTGCAGAAGATACCTGTGGAGCCCAGAAGTGCAGATCTCCCAAAGTTCAAGTTACAGGCAGTTGTGAACCACCTAATATGGGTGTGAGGAACCACTGTGAGCCTCTCAAGATGAGCAGGTGCTCATTATGGTGGAACCATCTCCCCAGCTTAACAAAAGTTTTTCAGCCCACCTGACTGGGTAGGTTCATCAAATAATCAGCACGAAACACTAGACTATATTAACAAAGCTCCATTGCTCACAGTATCCCCTTTCCCTGCTCATCACAGCACTTCCAGGTATGATTTAGTAGGGTGCTAAGATGTTCCCACTTCAGATGGACTGCAGAGTGTGGTAACACCATCTGTCCTTGTACCTTATCTATGCAGGCAGAAATCCACCCATCTACCTTAGAATGAAAATTAAAAGGCGGGGCAGATATTCACTACAAAGGGTGAAAAGTTCATTTGGAAGCTGAAGGAAAGCTCCAAGGGAAACCGAGATGGTTAAGATTATAAACAAACCAAACAAAAGATAAGATACAAATGGACCAAAAAAGGGGGCATATGCTCAGTAAATAGAAAAACTACTTTCTCTTAAATTACAAGAAGCATTTGATGCTTAAAAGCAAAAATGGTAACATGCATGGAGTCACAGGCAAGCAAATGTGTATGTTATTGACTGTGCAAAGGGTAAAAATGACACGGAAAGGGAGGACATCAAGCCACAGGGGAAGTAAACTGTTGTGTTTTATGATGCATGCTAGAACCCAGAGCAAGAGAACAAGACAGAACGAGGTACAGCTTAAAAGATAGTAAACACTAATAAATTAAAACAGAATCCTACTTCCTCTGCCCAACACAGGGCTTTTCTATGTAGCCCTGGCTGTTCCGGAACTCACTTTGTAGACTAGGCTGGCTCCGAACTCATAGAGATCCACCTGCTTCTGCCTCCCGAGTGCTGAGATTAAAGTAAAGGCAAGTGCCACCACTGCTTGGCTTAAAACAGAATTCTTCAAAAAAAAAAAAAAATCAAATAAAACAAAAGGTGGCATATGGCAAAATAGATGTAAATCAAGCCATATCAATAGTTACTTGAAACCTTAATGGGCTAAAGTAGGGTGATCCCTACACCAGTTGTCACAATACTTGGAGGTAAAGGCAGGAACATTAGGAGTTCAAGGTTATCACAGCCTATACAGTGAGTGAGCTGGAAGCCAATCTGGGCCATACAAAGCTATGCCTCAAAAACAGAACAAACAACAGCCAGATTGTTTATAGCGTATTTCTAACAAAATATATCTGCTAGTAGTCATAGGCCCTTGATTTTAATGTGCTATTCATTTTTCTTTGACCCTTTCCCTTTCTCCCCTCTCCCCTTCTATTGTCTCCTGTGGCACCCACACTCCCAATTTACTCAGGAGATCTTATCTTTTTATCTTTCCTATGTAGATCCATATATGTCTCTCCTAGGGTACTCTTTGTTGTCTAGGTTCTCTGGGGTTGTGGACTGCAGAATGTTTTTTCTTTGTTTTATGTCTAACAGTCACTTGTGCGTGAGTACGTATTTGTTTTTCTGGATCTGGGTTACCTCACTCAATATGGTGTTTTCTAGATCCTGGAAACAACCTACATGTCCCTCAACTGAAGAATGGCTAAAGAAAATGTGGTACATTTACACAATGGAGTATGACTCAGCGGTAAAAAATAATGACATCTTGAAAATTGCAGGCAAATGGATGGACGTAGGCCTTTATTATATCCCTCCTGTTCCCCCCTCCACTAAAACAGGATCTTGCTGTTTCAGAAGCTGGCCTAGAACTCCTAATTCTGCTTCAGCATCCTGAGAGCAGGGATGACAGGCATGCACCACCATGCTGGCCCTATCCTTATACTTTTATTATAGTAATATATATTATTATTATCATACTACTAGCTCACCAGTTTGGAAGTGCATTACTAACCTTAAAAGTTCAAAAATAATTTACTGGTTTACAGTGCATGTGTATGATGTAAGTGTATGGAGGTGGGCGTGTGGCATGGAGTGTATGTGGAGGTCAGAAGAGTTTGTGTGAGTTCTCTCCTACCATGTAGGCTCTAGGGATTGAACTCAGGTTGCTAGGCTGTCAGTAGGCACCTCTTCCTTCCTCCCTCCCTCCCTCCCTCCCTTCCTTCCTTTGGTTTTTCGAAATAGGGTTTCTCTGTAGCTCTGGAGCCTGTCCTGGAACTAGCTCTTGTAGACCAGGCTGGCCTCAAACTCACAGAGATCCGCCTGCCTCTGCCTCCCGAGTGCTGGGATTAAAGGCATGCGCCACCACCGCCCGGCTAGGCACCTTTTTCTAAGCCATCTAGTCTAGTCCACCTCAATTCTTTGTGATAACAGGAAAAAAAACAAAAAACAAACAAACAAAAAAAAAAACAGTCATAGCACAATGATCCCAAGCATTCTGCCAACAACCCGTATAAAACAATAATTGCTTTCACTCATTTCAGCTTATGGACACACATCACAAATGTCTATGAATGGGACAATGCATGTTTGCACTAAGGAAATTATATACTTACCAGGTGAAGTCTCCAGCAGCTCTGGAAGGGGAGCAACTACACATCCAGGCAGGGCTGGACCAATGTCAGAAGACTTCTGGGAGAAAAGATGAAAGGATAAACAAAAATCACAACATGTTATTACTAACTGTACTGCTGCTAACCTTTATGGAGATTTCAATAACCACTGGGGTGACTGAAAATCTCTTGTTCAGTTGGTCTCAAGCCAGCAAGGGCAAAGAACAGTGGGCACTAACCCCAGAATATTCCACAAAATGATTTTCAACCCTGAAGAAAAGTTTATGAGGTTCATTTTTGTTGCCTACTGAGGCCTAGATAGCTGTGCTACCTGCTAGCCTCTAGAGAGGAAATTCTCAAAGGCATACCACATTAATTCAGAAATCATTTCTCCTTCATGATTTATGTGAATGAGTCAAAGTCTGGAAAGAAACAACTACTATTGCTTCTACCAAATGATCATTTTCTATTACCTTAAATGAAGCAGAGGAAACTAGGAATATAAGCCAGTCTGCAATGCAAGTGGTTCTTGTATTACAGGGACTGTAGAAGTGGTTTGGGATCATTGTGCTATGACTTCCCCCCACCCACCTTTTCCTGTTATCACAAAGAATTAGGGTGAGCTAGATAGATGGCTTTGAGAAGGTGCCTACTTCCAACCTAACAACCTGGGTTCAATTCCTAGAAGCTACATTACGGTAGAAGGGAAGAACACACACACAAACTCTCCCCTGACCTCCACATACACTACATAAAACTAAGGAGTCTCTAGTGACTTGCAATCACGTTACTAGGTCAGACATAAACTGGATCTAAGTTGCAGAGGTGGTACAGACTGTTTCATCTGTTGGGTTCAGCAGGCAAATACTTGTTCTGCAAGCAGAATGACCAAGTTCAGTCTCCAGAACTCAAGGTGGAAAGAACCAATTCCTGAGAGTTGACCTCTGATCTCTATTACATGCACCCGTACCCTTTCTTCATACCCTCAAACAATAAAATTTAAAACTAGCTGCAGCTGTAAGGGTGTCAGGCACCTCCACTCAGGAATGAGAGAAAACCCTGTCACAGAATGAAGACACAGAGAAGAAAGGGTCATGTGACTGGTTTTGTATCCTCAGTGCACAAGCTACCAAACCCATTAGTATTCTTGATCCCACTTTTGTAAAATTCAGGTAGGATTTTGTTTTTCCAGAACCTTGACAACATTAGGCTGTCACAATCCATAAGAATTCCTAAAGCTACTTGAAACAAGCAGAGAAGCAAAGATGAATTTTAAGAACAGTCTGCTTCCCAGGCAGTCTTAGGACAGACTAGGTGAACAGACCTGGACAGGCGCTCCCCATCTCAGTAACGGCTATTCCAGTTGATATCTGAACAACCTGCTCAGGGACCTGTGCTCCTGGCTGAACACAAAGAGCCATCTTGAGCCCAGCTGAGATCTACAGTCAAACCATCACTGTGGAGAACAGCCCATGCAGAAGACCCTTGGGCTTTATCTTCTCATAAAAGCAGTCAAAAACAACCAATCTTCCCAAACAACTTCTAAACCAAGAGACAACAAAAGTCACACAATTTTACACACACACACACACACACACACACACACACACACACACACACACTTTTAAGAACCAGCAACTCTTATCTCGGGCCCTGACAGTCTTCAAACTGCTTGTGCAGAAAACCACTGGTCTGTCTCTGGGTGGAAAGCATAATCACCTCAGCCAGATCTGCAGAGGTGTCCACCGCACAGGTTTGGTTGTTGATCACCTGCACGGGCGCCACTTTCTCTTTGGCGCTGCTGAAGTGGTCATCAGGGCTGTTCTGGGAGGATATTCTCCGCCGTTTTGAAGATGAGTTTACAGGGAATCCAGAGTGCTGGTATTCAACAAGACCTTCTTTTTTGGCTATATGCACAAAACAAAAATAGAAACAAAATAACATGGGGATAAATATTTTCTTTTACATTTATCATTTTAAAATACCATTCATTATAACATCATAATGCCAATTTAGTGTTTCTATGTAAATCCTCAAAACAAAAATCTGCTAACCCCTTTCACTTAAAAAGGGAAACTGAAGGCAGGTGTGTGCACACACACGTAGTGCCAGCTAGCACAAGGGAGGGGAAGAGTAGAGACCAGAAAGTTCAAGGCCAGCCTGGTCTAAAGCAAACGCGAGACCAGTCAGGGCTGCGAGGAAAGCAGTGCAGTTCTCACCTGTCCATCTTTATCTCATTACTCAGTGCAGCCCTTGGGTGACTGAGCTTTCACAGGTGCCATCAGAACCAGTGTCTTCAGCTTTCCAACTTGGACTGATAACCAGTATCTATTGCGGGAGGTCCTCCCACTCCTCCAGCCTATCACCGCTGAGGTACCAGCCCATTGGGGCGTGGTTTCTCTCCCTTTAAAAAAGCAGCCACTTCCCTCTCCTCTCTCTCTTCACTTCCTGCTCCTCCGGCGACACTTCCTGCTCCGCAGGCGATTTACTGGTTGCGTAGAGGGCTGTTGCCTGGGACAGTGATCTGTAAGTTTTTTCCCCTTTAAATAAATACCACCCTAATAATCATAACCCCGAATTGGTGTGGCATTGTTTGTGACTTATGCCTTCATTTTGGCACCCAACGTTTGGTTTCAGAACCTCTCCTTTCCCCGCTCGCAGCTGCGAGTTCGGCTTGGCGGCCACAAGTTCGGCTTGGCGGCCGCGAGTTTGGCTTGGCGGCCACAAGTTCGGCTTGGCGGCCAAGAGTTTGGCTTGGTGGCCGCGAGTCCGGCTTGGCAGCCGCGAGTTTGGCTAGGCGGGAGCCCTCCCTTCCTCCGCTGCTGCCAGCAGCGGCCTTGGACTCCCCACGTGGATTTAAACTCCACAGGCCCGCATAGTCTCTGCCCGCGTGGTTTGCTCTTTTCTGAGTCATTTTAAAATCTCCCTTGCAAGTACAGCTCTTAAGTGGCACGAACCAGAGCACGCAGTTGCTGAAAGCTGCAACCCCTCAGGGTGACTCTGTCACGTGGAGGCATAAGCGGCTTCCAGATTGCTCTTCTCTACCCCTGGATTCTGGGTTTCTGGTTCCGTCTCAGGAATTGATTTAATTACATTTACTTTGTTGAGAAACTTGCATTTTCCAGTTTTTAACATCTACTAAGGCACTGAAACAGGACCATGTTTTCACCGCGACTCTGCAACAGCGCCACCTGCTGGATAATAGGTAATATGGCAGTTTTCGTTTCTAACGCAAATTTTACTGCTTTGTTTTCACTAATACAATGGATTAGTAAACTTATATTTACTAATACAATGAATTACATCATACAAGGTTTATATGATTATGGGGATACCTTAATTTGCTTGTTACTAGGCCTCAGTTTTCTTTTCCATATTCTATCATTAAGGAAGAATATGGCACTCCTAAGAACGATTGAATCTTTAAGTACTAATAATGAACAGAAGAATATGGCACTCCTAAAAACGATTGAATCTTTACGTACTAATAATGAACAGAAGAATATGGCACTCCTAAAAACGATAGAATCTTTACAAACTAATAATGAACAGAAGAATATGGCACTCCTAAGAATGATAGAATCTTTACGAACTAATAATGAACAACTAATTGACAGGATTAAAATTATTGAAAATCAGAGGTTATCTGAACAAGTGGATACTGTGACAGACAAAATTGATTCCATATCCAAGGGTATTAGAAAGTTATCTGAAAGGGTTCAGGCTGTTGAATTTGACCTTCAGACTTTATCACAAAGTTTTGATAAGGTAACAGACAGAATGTACCTCCAAGATGGGAATCTACATGATATACAAGAAAAGTTTAAGGAGGACATGTTATCTTTGAAGGAAAAAATTAAAGCTTTGGAATCACAGGTGCAGAATGGGGACCAAAAAATTGATACCTCAGTGAAATCACTGGAAATATATACAGGTCAGGAGATTCAGGATTTAAGAGAGACAATGATAAAAAGATTTGAAAAGATTGGGGAAATTATTGCAGCTGGTGAACAGAGTAAGGAGGCACAAGGACAGGATACAATGCCTCCACCAGCTATTAGAACTGGCTTACCCAGGGTTCTAGCGACATACCCTATACTTAATTCTGAAAAAGCATCAATTTCTAAAGGCTCAAAGGGAGTCAGAGAAGCTAGATGGACGCCAATAGCAATGAATGATCTGAAAGAAATTAAGCAAGCTGTTGTTAATTTTGGCTTGCACAATGCATATGTAAAGGAAATGATAAGGACTTGGGCTTCTAATGCTAGAGCTACTCCCCATGATTTCCATCAGTTAGTGTCTGCAGTTTTAGATAATGGACCTTCCTTGATGTTTGGAATTTATTTCAGAGAAGAATCCAAACATATGGAACAGCAAGGAAGAGCAAAAGGTATTGAGGTTTCCCAAGATCAAATTCTTGGTGCAGGAGAATATGCTGATCCACAGGTCCAAGCTCTTTATGACGATGAAGTACTGTGTCTATGTCACCAAACAGCTTTAAATGCTTGGAATAGGATACAAGATCCAGCAAAAAGGGTTGAATCATATACCAGAATTAGGCAGGGAAAGAGAGAACCCTTTATTGACTTTTTGCAAAGATTAATTAAGGCTCTGGACATAGGGGTAACAGACCCAGAAGCCTAGACGAATACTTCTTGAATCTCTAGCTTTTGAGAATGCAAACATAGAATGCAAAAAGATAATTGGGCCTTTAAAGTCTAGATCAGCACCTATGGATGAATGGATTCAGCATATGATGAATGTTGAGACGTTTAGCTATAATGATGAATCTTGGGTAGGAGAAGCGATTTCCAAAGCAATGAGGAGACGTCAAACTGCCAGGTGTTTTAATTGTGGTAAATTAGGACATTTGCAAAGGGATTGCAGGCAAAGAATTTCTAGGAATAATATCTCTTCTGGGAATGACAAAAATAGGAGACCTCGGCCTTCAGGTATATGTAGGAGATGCGGTAAAGGCAGGCATTGGTCCAACGAATGCAGGTCAACAACAGACAGACGGGGCAATCCGATATCATCGGGAAACTCCTTGGGGGGCCTCTCGCAGGCCCCCAAGCCAACAGTGGCCCAGTCATTCCCAGTCACGGTGGAGAACGTGCCTCACCAAGAAAATTAAAAGCTCCAATTTCTGCTGTAAAAAGTAATACTGGTCTAAATGAAGAATTACGTGTGGAGGATGAGTCAAAAAACCCAATAGGACAGAGTAAATGTATATTTTGGCAGACTTCTATTAATGATCAAAGACCAAAGCTAAGAGTCTGTATAAATGGCACTTTTATTGAAGGCTTATTAGACACAGGTGCGGATGTAAGTATCATTACCCCAGAATCTTGGCATCCGAATTGGCCTCTTCAAGAGGTAGATGTTCAGTTCCTGGGAATTGGAACCCTATCTCGTGTAAAACAAAGCACAAGATGGGTTGAATGCATAGGGCCCGAAGGGCAAATAGGAAGACTAAGGCCATATATAGCCAATATTGCCATAAATTTATGGGGCCGTGACCTGCTACAGCAATGGGATACCCAGATTAACATTCCTGTATTTCCAGGAACTCATAATTCTGGGAAGGATATGATGAGGTATTATGGAAAAAGGTCACCAGCCATTCAGGCTGTACAAGAACATACAGCAAATACCAAACCTTTAGAGGTACCAACAGCCCTACCTTTAAAATGGCTAACTGAGAAGCCAATATGGACCAAACAATGGCCTCTAGCTGAAGATAAACTACAGGCATTGGAACAGCTGGTGCAAGAGCAACTAGATGCTTACCATATTGAAGAATCAACCAGCCCTTGGAATTCTCCTGTGTTTATTGTAAAAAAGAAATCTGGTAAATGGAGAATGGTGACAGATCTAAGAGCTGTCAACAAAGTAATTCAACCTATGGGCCCACTACAATCTGGAATTCCTTTGCCTTCTCTGTCAGCAAAAGGATGGCCTCTTATAGTTATTGATTTGAAAGATTGTTTTTTCACTATACCGTTACAAGAAAAGGATAGAGAAAAATTTGCCTTCACAGTGCCTACTTATAATAATTCTCAGCCTAATAGGTGATATCAATGGACTGTCCTCCCACAGGGTATGCTCAATAGTCCTACACTGTGCCAATATTTTGTAAGTAAGCCATTGGAAATAATTCGTAAACAATTCCCCAAGTCCATCATTTATCATTACATGGATGACATCTTGTTATCTGATTCAAATAAAGATACTTTAGAAAGGATATTTGAAGAAGTAAAGAAAGTCTTGCCTAGGTGGGGATTACAAATTGCCCCTGAAAAGATTCAAAGAGGAAATTCTATTAATTACCTAGGTTACAGAATAGGGTTAGAGAAAATTAAAACGCAAAAGGCACAAATTAGGAGAGACCAGTTAAAGACTCTTAATGACTTCCAAAGATTGTTAGGAGACATTTCCAGTCTACGACCAGCTGTTGGGATAACACCTGATCTAAAAGTTCATTTAAACAAAACCTTAGATGGTGATAAAGATTTGAATAGTCCAAGAGAACTGACAGCTGAAGCAGAAAAGGAACTGACAATGATTGAGGAAAAATTACAGGAGGCACATGTGGATAGGGTGAACCCAAATCTTAGCTGCATCCTAGTCATATTGCCTTCCAGAATTTCTCCTACAGGGATTCTAATGCAGAGGGAAGATATTATTTTAGAGTGGATATTTATACCTAATAAACCAAGTAAAAAATTAAAAACTTATGTGGAAAAAGTCTCTGAATTAATTATAAAAGGTAAGCTGAGACTTCGTCAACTAGCAGGTATAGACCCAGCAGAAATTATAGTGCCTTTTACTACTGAAGAAATAAAAAAGTTATGGGAAGACAATGAACCGTGGCAAAGAGCTTGTGCTAACTTTTTGGGAGAAATTAATAGCAACTATCCCAAAAGTGATAGACTTAATCTCATAAAAAGAACTTCTTGGATTCTTCCTAGAATTGTACGTGATGCTCCAATAACTGGAGCCCGTACGTTCTATACTGATGCAAATAAATCAGGGAAAGCAGATTACAAGTCAGATGAATTGAGTAAGGTGGAACAAAGCCCTTATAATTCTGTCCAGAAGGCAGAATTATATGCCATTCTTATGGTGCTAAGGGATTTTAAAGAACCTCTTAATATAGTTACAGATTCACAATATGCAGAAAGAGTTATCTTGCATATTGAAACCGCTGAATTTATACCAGATGACACAGAGTTGACTTCATTGTTTATCCAGGTACAAGACATAATCAGGAACAGGCTTTGTCCGATGTACATAACACACATCCGGTCCCATACAGGTCTGCCTGGTCCTCTAGCCCAAGGCAATGCTGAGATTGATCAATTATTGATTGGAAGTGTGTTGCAGGCCTCGGAATTTCATAAGAAGCATCATGTCAATAGTAAAGGCCTAAAGAAAGAATTTTCCATTACTTGGCAACAAGCTAAGGACATTATAAAGAGATGTCCTACTTGTTCTTTCTATAATCAAACACCGTTGCCTGCAGGGAGTAACCCAAAGGGTACTAAGAGAAATGAAATCTGGCAGATGGATGTGTTCCACTTTATGGAATTTGGTAAATTAAAATATGTACACCACACCATAGACATGTATTCAGGTTTTCAATGGGCTACTGCCCTGAGCTCAGAAAAGGCTGATTCAGTAATCACACATTTATTGGAAGTTATGGCCATCATGGGTATACCTGCGCAAATAAAGACAGATAATGGTCCAGCATATGTATCTAAGAAAATGAAACGCTTTTTTGATTATTATAATATAAAACACATTACAGGTATACCAAATAATCCTACAGGTCAGGCAGTTATAGAAAGATCAAATCGTACTATAAAGGATATGCTGAACAAATAGAAAGGGACTGAAAATACCCCCAGAAATAGATTACATAATGCTTTACTAACCTTGAATTTTCTTAACGCTAATGAGAAAGGAACGACAGCAGCAGAAAGACATTGGATAATGGAAAAGTCTGCTGAACTAAATCAACCGATTTATTTCAAAGATGTGCTGACCTCTCAGTGGAAGCCAGGAGATGTGCTACGTTGGGGAAGGGGTTTTGCTCTTGTTTCCACAGGAGAAGAAAAATTGTGGATACCATCAAAATTAATAAAGTTTCGATTTGAAGAGGAGAAACCTCTTGGAAAGGAGAAATGACAACTCATCCACAACGATGATATTCATACAGGTGGTAAGAAAAACATATAGAATGGGGGCAGGGTTCTGTTCTTATCTCCACAGGAAAACACTCATCTTTGAGAAATTCAAGGGACCCTGGATGTTTGGATCCTGACAGATGGAAAAATACCTGCCCAATAGGAAATATCAAGACAACTGAATGGGTTGTGTAAGTAATATTAAACCATATTTCTAAATTTATAAAGCTGGTTTTGAAGTTGGACTCTGGCTCAGTCCCTCTCCAATTCCAAGCCTGTTAGTAAGAGAAAAACCCAGAGTTTCTGGAGTTTCTGTCTCATGTCAAGAGCCATGATATGGGACAGAAAGAAATATGAGTTTAGAAAACATCTTTGCTTTTCTTCATATCTATCATACTTTTCATTGAATATATCTATCATATCTTTCATTGAATATATATATATATGTCTATATATGTCTATATGATTAATGTTTAAGTTTTTCATAATGAACAATGAGTTTTTCCTGAAGTGACATTTGAAGTTTCCAGGAAGAAGATGGGGCCCCATAACAACAACTCCACCTGGTTGATATGACGTCATGATACTGATAGCGCTACTACAAGGCCTGCTTTTGGTACCAGCTGCACAAGACAGTTCCAACTTGGTTAGCTGAAATGGTGCACATCTTATACAACATTTTGGCCAGACCTGCACAAAATACTCAGAGACTATTGGCAATTTTAAAAGACATTGATCTTGAAATTTAACCATCATTTTACTTTCACAGGATCCCCCAGAAAGAACGTCGCTCCCATGACAGCTGGAAGTAATTCTAGAGGAAGACGTCCCCTCTCCCAGTAAAGTTTGCCCTTGGGTTTAGGGAAATCATTTAGGGGTTGATTATAATTAGTATACGATTGAGGGTTGGGGGAGGAATTTTATACGCTCAGGGATCATTTTGAAAAAAAAAAGAGGTATGATGGGATAATAGACTTGTAATTGTGAGTTACTGTTTTTAGACAAATATATTGGTATAGATTCTTGTATATTGACACAAAGTTAAATTATATTGACTATTGTACGCATGCATGTTTCTACCTCTGCTTAAAACATTTTTTATGTATTGACATATATTGTATTGATATATATATATAGTATATATTTACCATATTGCAGTGTACATTTCTACCTCTGATTAAGATACTTATATAATGTTTGTGTATTGATATATATTTACCTACTGCAATGTATATTTGTACATTGTTTATATTTGGAGGCCATTGTCCTCATTTGTTTCACAGTCGTTTATTGTCTTAGTCTTTAAGTTAGATAGATATTGAGAATTATATAGACTAATAGTCATCTAAGTTTGTCATTTATAATTAGACTAATCAGGTCCTTTAGGTATATAGAGATTATACTCAGGATAGATAGATAGATAATCTTCAACTTCTTCAAAGAGCTGTAGAAAATGGCCTTTAATCTAACTCAGAGTTTTGCGGTAGTGAGACACAATTGCTCTTGGCAACACCACTCTATTCCCGAGAGAATGTTGAGCACCAAAGACACTCCACCTGGAGCCTTCTTTTTGGCAGAACTGGCCTTGGGGCAAAGAAATGCCCATACCCCAACCACTGACAAAGATACAGAGCATGCATCAATGGATAAAACAGGGCTGTCATATCCTGCCAAGACAGGGTAAGATAGTTTTGAAAAGTTGCTTGCCTTTGAAAAATGGTATGTCAATTATGTTAGGCCTTAGCCAATGTTGGTTGCTTCAACGCTGCTAATGTGACTTTGGGTGATTGCCTATGTAGCTAGTTGTCTCTGTGATTTGTTGCATGTTTTGGAAGTTGTTTTACTGAACTTCCTAATTACCCAGGTAACATTTTTTCCCTTCTCAGATCTTCGATGGGGTTGAAGACTATATAAATGTAGTTACTTTTTCTCATGACTTGGCCAAGTTATTTATTATACAAGACCTAAGCTAGTTAGAATAGGATATTTGTACTTATTGTATATAATTTCATAGTAGGTTTAGAACTCTCTTATTTAAACAAAAGGGGGAGGTGTTGCGGGAGGTCCTCCCACTCCTCCAGCCTATCACCGCTGAGGTACCAGCCCATTGGGGCGTGGTTTCTCTCCCTTTAAAAAAGCGGCCACTTCCCTCTCCTCTCTCTCTTCACTTCCTGCTCCGCCGGCGACACTTCCTGCTCCGCTGGCGACTAGACTCCTTTCCTGGTTGCGTAGAGGGCTGTTGCCTGGGACAGTGATCTGTAAGTTTTTTCCCCTTTAAATAAATACCACCCTAATAATCATAACCCCGAATTGGTGTGGCATTGTTTGTGACTTACGCCTTCAAGTATCTCTCCTCCAAGAACCCTCTAGCGCTTCAGCTGCACATTGGGACTATAAACACCCAGCCTTAAGGACAGAACAGCTACCAGGTTCTCAACTGCTCCAGGGTGCAGCCAGCACTGCTATATTATCCAGCCCGTAGTATGCAAGCCAATGAAACAAATCTCTGTGGTAATAGACACTCATTCTGTTAGTTCTATTTCTCTAGAAAACCCTAAGATACTACATTTGCTGCATATGGCCTGCAAACCACATGCTGGCAAAACCAGAAAGATAGTTATGTTCTAATTTGATTGTACTTGATTTTTGTGTATAGGGAAAACAAAACAAAAAAGAAAGCAGACAACTGCAATGTGTTCAGTTATTTCTATGTACAAATTATTATGACATTATAATAATGAAGTAAAAAAATTGAAACTTAGACAAGAAATAATAGGTAAATTACAAACTACAAATTCGGACATCTGAACGGATACTGAACCATGGAATAAACAGAATCTGTGAGGCAATTAGAGTGTCAAGTCCTAGAAGAACAGGACTGCAGGAAAGCCAGTATTTTGTCAAGCTCTGGTGTTTAAAGCTTGGTGACTGAAGAAGCCAGAACTGACTAAAAAATACCAAATGAACTATATGGACACAGCGAAGAATACAGATTAGTAACACAATGATTAGACTGGACAAATCTGTGGTAACATCAGGGCTGGGTATTTGCCATTCATACATGTTTTTGCAAAGTTTAACACGACGTCTATAAAAATCAATACAAATCTAAATTTGCTGCAGGCCCTATTTGAAGCCTGACACGGCTAGTTGACACTGGCCTTTTGCAATCCAGAACAAGTGTAACTATGGAAATAAAGGTCTAGGTTTTCACTAGAAACCATGGGGCCTAGGTGGGACTTGGCTGTAAAGCACTTGTCTAATACATTCGAGGCCCTGAGCATGATCCTTAGCATCACCAAAATAGAGCAGATAAAACTAAAACAAAACTCTGAAACCAAAAATCTAGGTTTGTGTAAATACTGCAGATTTTAGCTATGAGTCTCCATTTACAGAAACGACTATGCTCTGAAAAAAATTACTTTCACCTTGTGGAAAGAAATCTTTACTTATTATAGAAGATTATCTTTATACACAAATGTCCACCTTGGTGAACCCATTTTACTCACTCAAATATGATGTCTGAGACTCTCCATCTGCCTTTGAGACTGCAGGACCACTGGCCATCCTCTCAGTTTCTTGTACGGAGTGAAAAGCCAACTGGAAAGCAGCCATTCGCTCTTTTAAAGCACTGGCATGTCGAGAGAGTCCTGGGGTACCCTGTGAAATGTATAAAGTACAGGAGCATTATAAATCTAACAGCTTCTTAGCTAGGAGTACTACCAATGACTCCAAAACAAAGCTCATGAAGGCTTATAAAGACAAGTTAGTAAGACAAAGTTTCTTTTCCTCAGAATTATACATTTTCTGTCTGAATATTTAGTGTGCCACGGCCACCTTAGTGCTCATCTATTCCTGTTTTCTAAAATCTGAGCAAAGAAGAATAGCTAAGTGGCTACCCACAGATGTATACCCAATATGCTGGCAGCTACAAAGCCAGGCTAACAGAAACTTTAAATGGATAGATGTTGTTATAGAGGCTACAGACCAAATGCATCCCTACATTTGGAGGGTGGGAGGAATAAATCACTCTGAAAAGGATTCTAATGGGCTTAAGAACAACCTTGACAGCCACCATTGAGACAATGTCAACAAAGCAGTAAGAAAGGGAACGAGAAAGCAGCTCTGGAGAGCAAGGGAGAGAAAGGGAGCCCACCTGGAATACTGACAAAAGCGGCACAGAGAGCATCCACCGAAGTTAATATCTTAGCACTGTGCCCAGCACACAGATGACCTCCATCTCGGGAGACCGCCACAAGGCAAGGATGACCCCTTCTAGTTCTAGCATGTACCACTCCTGCCTCCTCCTGGCTAACTCCTTAACGTCATCCTTCCTTAGGGCTGTCCTTCAGACACAAACACAGATGCACAAGGCCAGGAGCACATAGAAACCCCGCCCATGAGGTTCTACACAAAGACAAAACTGAATGTATACTACTAAAATCCAACCTACTGATCAACACTTTATCCAGGCTGCTTTTTCTTTTATCCCAAGCCACTAACATTTCTTTTAATGAGTAATCTGTGGTAATTTTAACACTCTAACCAATGGGCAAAAGGAAAAGGGGGAAAGAAAAGCTACCTGCTTTTATGTTATTATAAGGAGAAAAAGATGTTAAAATCCTGAAGCCATGTTTGATGATCTGCTCTTAAATTTACATAGTTAAGCACAGTCCTATGACAAACTGCCTACTACATAATAGTGGAACATTTTAAACTGAAATGTACCTGATGATGTAAACCTTTATGACATAAATGGCACGTAGTATTGCCAACAGGCCTGTGGGCAACTCATCTAATAATTTAAGATTATCTTAAAGGCACACGAATGATCTGGAACGCACATTTCTGTGAGCTCATTTGAATGTGTCAGGGCTGGTTTGGTGTCTCAGGAGCTCAGAGCACTTGGGAATGCTTAAACTACATTTCCCTAATTAAACCTGTTTCCTGATAGAACAATGTTTATGAACAAAGTATGAAAACTTTTGTCATGCTGTTGTCTCATGAGTTGTATTGGTGTCAGTAAGTCAAGTACAGAAATTATTCCAGGTGCTCAAGTTCTTGGGGTAGGGTGTGTAGGTGGAGATGGGTCCAGGTGGAAGTGGAGTGATATCCCAGAGCAAGGTTTAAGAACATACTAAGATGCTACAGAGAAAGCACCAATGTGGCTGAGCCAAGAAATATGCTGCTTTGGCTACTGAGGAAAGAAAGATCTGAAGTGGCACTTGGATTGAAACCACAATGAGAAGGGAACAAGGCGTACAGAAAAAACAAGAGTAGAAGCCCTCGGGAGCAATCAGAAGAAAGCAAGCCTGTGTGCCCAGTAACTGGAGGAAAGGAGGGATGAGGCCACAAGTGGACAGAGCTCAGGCCAGTGGAACAAAGAGACTTCAAAAAAGTACATTGGTCTCAAATAGGAAACATGGGAAGCTTAAAGCAGCGGTGATAAGTGATTCATTCTAAAATACCTCTTTGATCTGTGCAATAGTGGGTGGACTGGGGAAAAGGAAAGGAGGAGACCAGTCGAAGACCTGGGCAGGAAGGATATGAGGAAATCTCAGATAGGCCTCTGAAATGCAGCCTAAAGGACTTTGATGGGCACATAAGGCGGAAAAGATCAAGGATGACTAAGAGGTATTTGGCCCAAGTGGCCTGGATAAGGTGCTGAGAAATACAAATCTACTGTTCAGCTTTAGCTAGTATGATGGCTACTCCTGATAGTCAACTTGCCAGGATTAGAATCACAGAGGAGACAAACCTCTGCGGGTAGGTGAGGGCATTTCCAGAGTGGAGGAAGGCCTGATTTGAATGTGGTTTATACCATCTCATGTGCAGGGGCCCCAGACTAAAGGAAGAGAGGGGGAGTGGGAGAAGAAATAAAAGTCCCGCTGCATTGAACATGGAGGCAGTGTGTTTGTCACTATTTCCTGATTGTGGATACAATGTGATCTCAAACTCCCTCCACCATGCCATTCCCACCATGTAGAATTGTACTCTACAACTGTGAACCAGAATAAACTTATTTCTTAAGCAGCTTCTCTCATTTGTTTTGTGACAGCAATGGGACAAGTAACTAATTAGGCTGGGGCATGCTTGGAACACTTCACTCAACACTCAGTGACGTCACAGGCAGCTGGTATCTAGGTCTGGAGCTTTAAGGTTCTCAGCTGAGGACATTTCAGAGTCACCAGCACATAGATGATGCTCAGAGCAAACAAACACAGAGATCTAGGCACACCAGCATTTGTGAGGGAAAAACTGCAAATCTAACAGAAATAACCCCAGTGTCATAGGAAGAAAACTGGGCAGGTGTGCAGTCCTCTAACCCAAATGAGGAAGTGTCTCAATGTATTAAACACAGCCAAAGCCACTGAAAGTCTGTGAAGTTAAAAGTGGCTGGGAACAGCAAGAGGATGGCAGGGAGCAGGGGCACAGTAGCATGTGCCTGTAATCACAGCAACTGGGAATCTGAGGCAGTAAGATTGAGCTCCAAACAAGCCTGAAGCATGTTGAGATGTCTTGGTGTCCCACCAAAGGAAAGGATGGCAAGGAGGGAAATAGCGTGAGTCAAATAGAACAGGTAGAAGTAGTTTGCCAGAGGTGGGACAGAAAAGGAATGTGGTGCTTTAAGTAAGAAATGTTCCCCCCCATAGGCAGGGCGTTTGAACTTGGTCCCCAGTCAGGGGTCACTGTTTGGGAAGTAACCTTTCAGATACATAGTCTGGCAGGAAGAAGTACATGAGAGGAAGCAGCTTTCTTGAGAGCTTACAGCCTTGCCTGGGTTCAAGTTTACTTCTTTTCACTGAGCAGTGGTGGTGCATGCCTTTAATCCCAGCACTCAGGAAGCAGAGGCAGGTGGATCTCTGTGAGTATGAGTCCAGTCTGGTCTACAGAGCGAGTTTCAGGGACAGTCAGGGAAACAGATAGACCCTGTCTTGAAAAATAAACCAAGAAAAAAGTTATGATTTCTCAGCTGCCACGCTTCCCCTACTAAGCAGCTTTGTTCATGGTATTTTATCACTGCAATGAAAAGTAGCTAATACATAGAACAAGAACACAGTGACCTGGTGACCCTGAGGAAAGGAGGGTAAGCTAACTGCAAAAGAGAACCCAGCTCACACTAACACACAGGACCATAATAATGCAATCATGTGAAGGCTGACATAACCAAGAGCTACAGGGAAGCTGGAGAGAATGGGCAGCATATAAAGAAAGAGGGCTAATTCTTCACTGTCCACACTGGCAAGTGAACACAACAGACTATTTATTAAGAAATTTGGGGATGGGGCTGGAGATGGCTAAGCACTGGCTGCCCTTATAGAGGACTTCGGTTCAGATCCTAGCACTCACATGGCTGAGTTCACAACCCTGGAAGTCCAGTCCAGGTGACCTGATGCCCTTTTCTGACCTTTGCCGGTACTGAACACATATGATGCTCATATATTCATTTTATTTTTCAAATAAAATCTTTAAATAGATCCAGGAGCTGGGAAGCAGGTTCAGTGAGCAAAGAGCTTGCCATACAAGCATGAGGACCTGAGTTCAGATCATCCAAACCCATGTAAAGCTAGGTATGATGGCGCAGGTCTGTAACCCCAATGTCAGGGGGGGGGGGCGAGAGGGCGGTGTTACACTGATAGGCATATTCCAGAGACCTGCTCACTAGCCTGCGTAGCCAAATTGGAAAGCTTCAGGCTCAGTAAAGGGACTAACTCAAAAAATAAGGTGGAGGGCAGAAGAGGACAAAATCTGATGTCCTCTGGGCCATACAAATACACTGAGACCCACATACACACACCGAGTATTATTAGCCTGTCTTGCAGTGTGGGGCACCCCTTACCTACAAGAGGTTTTAACATTATGCAGTGATCATTCGGAAAATACTCGTTTTGTTATTCACTTTCCAAAAAGTGATCTATTTTAAAAAGGCAACATCAAAGTATTTTCTGTTATACCCACTTATCAGTCAGGAAGTTGTCAAGTGCAGTCATGGGTACATGCTTTCTAAAGCCTTCATTTCCTTTTAAGAATGCAACCCTTCTTACAGGTAAAATGGATTTCAGTTTCCGTGGTAGAGTCACTGTCTATTATGACATTTACAAGCCTGACAAACCACAATTTTTCTATCAGTTCATCCATCAAGTAAAAATAATGTTATATGAAAACACACACGCACACACACACACACACACAGAGCCAGGTGAGCCCACACAACTCAATCATAGACATTTCTAGAAACTTTTGAAGTGCTTGATGCAGACTTCCACTTCATTGCATATAATATTTGAGGAATGGTACGTAGTGAAGCTTATCATGATTAATGCTTCAAAGATATTTAATGAAACTAGTATGATTTCTGTGAATACTCAGCAAGTACTAATACGATGATAATGTGATGTCATCACCATGGCCCATGCTAATAGGCCCATAGTCCCACTCATCGCTAGTTTTGCTTCATAAGTATAAATATCAACATATTAGGGGGAAGGCAAATAACATTTAGTAAAATAAGAAAAACTGAGTTTATGGATCTTCCAAAAGGAACTGAGGAAAACCCCAAGGTTCTGTTTTATTACATGAGCAAGAAATTGTCTTGTGCATAGACCATGCTGCAAAGCAGAAGAACAAAGTAGAAATAACAGAAGTGAATTACTCCAGAGTAAGAAGGCTAGCATCACACTGGTCGCCCCTCGCAGAGGGCCAAGTGGGGGCCTATGTCTTTCATAACAAGCCTTCAACTATTTGACTGTTTAGGGCATGCATTAATTTGATAAAATCTGAAGAACACATTATGCTAAAAACACCAGAAGATAAGCCATTTATTCCTTTTTCTCCATCTCTGCCCAACCAACAGTTATGAACACTAGAAATCCAGAGACGTTAAAGAAAGAAAAACACTGGAGGAGGAGAGCTTTCCTCAGTCTATGAAAATTTTACAAAACAAAAAGCCCCCACCCCCGAATCAAAGATCCCTAAATCTTACCCGAGCCATGCTGGGTATCAGCAATGTATGTTACCTCACAGTGCCTGCAAGACACAGGAGGCAGCCCCCTCCCCAACTACCCCCCAGACCCAAATAGAGAAGAGCAAAGCAGAGCCTGGGAATAGAGTGAAACATGCCCTTCACAAAATTCCTGAGCGCGGGGGAGATGTACCTGAAAGGGGGAATTGTGTGCCAATGGGGATCTTGTCGCATTCTTTAGGCTCCGCTGCTGAGCAATGAAACGAATCAGGCAATTTGTTTCTGGAGAGCCCCGGACACCGACTGCAGAGCGTCGCCTGGCTTTCTGAAGGGAAGATGACTTTCCTGCAATGAAACGCCCCGAACGAAACACGATGATCAGTAACTGTGTCCTATGCTGGTGATCGACCACTAGGAGTGGAAAATAGCAAATACATGCTCCGGGAAACTACAGAATTACTGGCAAAGTAGCTCATGTCGGGAGCCCTAAGATCCCTTTGGTCCCTGCTGTATAGGGGTGAGCTGTGATGGGCACAGAAGTCTCCCCAAACAAGCCAGTCTGCAGGGTCAGTATAAATAGAGACAGCAGGAAAGTCAGTCAGTACAGACATGGGCAAAGGGGCCTACTCTAGCTATTTTTTTTTTTTTTAAAAAAAAGCAATACCAGAACTTGTCTTACCTGAAGGGGTCTTGACAAAGCTTTCAGGGGTGATTCCCAACTGCTCTACGGTGACGGTGGAGAAGTCCAAAGGTGACTTAACGGTAGCGGGGGTGCAAAGATTAGGAGCCGCGTCTTCTACACGCTTCTGAGGGGTCACAAGCTTCCCGGTTCCCAGGATAAAAGAGGCATTTTCTGAAAACGGACAACACGTTGCAGGGCTAAGCAAACCAAGGCCAACACCCAGACCTTCCATCGAAGGAGGGCAGCAGGTCACCGACATACCGGAATTATTCACGACACACTCTTTGAGTTCAGAGAGCTGCTTGTCGTGTGAACTCGTATCCATCTGGAGATGAGGGAGCGAAAGACAAACAAGAACAAAAAATGAAAAATAATCCCACAAGTCAAGAAGAATGCGACGGAATTCTAACGGAATCTGCCCTAGGGGAACATGTGGGGAAAGAATTCGGGGCGTTCTGGATAAAGAGAATGATACTCAGTAAAACGAGGCAGACCATTACTGACCAGCCCGACCGGACAACAGACCTACCTCTCCCGCCCGAGGTCCGCGCGTCCCCTCAGACGACAACAACGAGCGTCGCACAGGCTCCGCTACAGAAGGACAGGGAAGGGAGCCGGGTTGGCCTCCTGCAGGCGGCCACACACCCGGACTCACGACGTCCAGGCGAAGCTTCACTACCCGCCCGCAAATTCAAACTGCGGCCACGCCCCCCGCGGAGGGATCTCTCCGGCCCCGGACCCGCGTGCGAGCGCGTCCCGCTCCCTCCGGCTCTCACCGCCGCGCTCCTGGACGCCGCAGGGCGACCTTCGTGTCTCTCGGGAGAACCACGGCCAGCCCTGACCGGTCCCTTACCAAGACACACCTGCGGCCATACGGTGTCCCGGGGATTCTACCTAGGAGTTCCGCGGAGCGACACGTCAGTTATTCGAAACCTGTCCCTAACCTTTGGATTGGCTGCTGCAAACTTCGAAAATGAATCATTCGACCAATCGTGCCATAGCCGCAGGATGGCTAGTTTACCTCATTAGCCAATCCCGACCCCAGCCGTTACCTTGGTGGGTGGGTTAGTAGGCGGGGTTAAAGCAGAGCAAGGCGCTGACTGGTGTATAGGACTTCAGCGTCCCGCCTCTTCCTTAGACTCCGTCTCTTTATGCAAATGAGCGCTCCTTACACTCCAGTGTGCGCCTGCTCAGTAACGCTTAGAGCCACCCTTTGGCCAGCAGGTTCTGCTCTGATTCGCTGATCCTCCTTTCCGTCAACCAGGCTTCAGCCTCTCTTTCCTCCCTCCGCCGCCTGGCGTTAGTCTGAGCCCACCCCTCCTCGGAACGCTGATTGGCTGATTGCTGGCCGGCTCCGCGCGTTGATTGGCCTTGCTCAGCGTCCGTCTTGGCGCGGTTGGGGGAAGGGCCGCTAGCAGGCTAAGGAGCCTAGGGGCGGGGTGGGAAGAAGGATCGGCCAACCCCAGGGTGTGGGACTGAGAGTGCGTGCGTGAGGAGTGTGGGGCCGACCAGGAAGGTGGCGAAGGGCGGAGAGTCCGGGTGGGAGGCGGGAGGGGTCTCGCGGGCGCGGAGCGCTGCGGGTGGCGGGCCGGGGGCGAGGGTGGCGGCTCCCTCGGGACCCGGCGCGGGCGGCGCGATGCGGCGGGTCACGCTGTTCTTAAATGGCACCCCAAGGAACGGCAAGGTAAGCGGTGACGGGGGGCGCGACCCGGGGACCCCTTCAGTTCCCGGCAGCCCGGCCACCGGAGCTCCGAGGCGCCGCTGTCACCTGAGCGGCGGGCCGAGGTCCCAGTCCACCTTCCTGCGGCACCGTCCTGCCCTTACCGGTGCTGAGTAATGCTCAATCCCGGGAGGAGGCAGAGATCACCGTGGCGGGTGACCTGGCCAGGTCGGGGGATGCAAACTCCGGGGGACAGTTGATTGACACCCTCAGGATGGGGACTGGTCTGGAATGCTTCCCTCCTCTTTTATGGTGCCCAGGCCCCCGTGCCCTGCCACCGGGCAAAACTTTTGGGCACGTTTTATTGTGTCGCCTTGTTTTGGTCACTTCAAGGACGGTGACAGCAGACCAGAATGACTTGATTTGACAGTAGCCTTAGCTGCGTTTAGGCCTCCGTGGAGGGCGTGGTGCTAAATATTTTTCCGATGTTGCAGCAGCCTCTTGCCCCACCCTTGAAAGTTATTCTTTGGAAAATGTTGGCTGTTTCTGGCGGGCTAGTCATGTGTGGTTAAATGACTGCCCGATTCATAAGTCAGCCTGTTTAAAGTCTCAGAAGTAAAGAAGCCTTTTAAAGTTTCAGTTGAAGGTACATTGGTCCCCCCCCCCCCACTCTATTAATGACCAGAGTACTCTTAATTCCTGCACGTATACATAGCAAAACTATTCAGAAGCATTAAGCGAGAGGAGGGTGCTTTTGAACTCCTCTGCAGTTTTGAATAAACAGACTCTGGAAATCTGAACCACAGTGAGGTTTGTGCTCTGCAACTTTGTTTCCTCCAGATTGGCTATGCATACAAAAATAGTAATGGCATGGGCTCTGCCGGGGCTTCCGAAGTATGTGCTGCAAAGGCGCTGTCAGTTCTGATCCTTAACTTTTCCTTAACCAGCTCTGTAGCTGGCTGGCTTTCATAAACTGAAGTCTGCGTGGTTACTGAGAGAGTTAGTATTACCCAGTGTTCAGAGCTGTAGTGTGTGCACTTTGGCCAGTGCTGGTCTGTGCTCGACTCCAAGCAGTGGAAGCGTTTGGAGGGCCTTCTAAATCCTCGACTCTACCCTACCTCTCTTCCGAGTCCACTGACTTTCATTGTCCACAAATTGAGGGAGTGGCTCTTGGTGTTTTATTTAATTTTTTTTAAACTTCGAAAAAGTTTTAAGCTTTGGGTTTCCAATTTAAGTCGTATTTACTTTAAAAAAATCTTTTCATCTCAGAAGATTGGGGAAAGCATGTATGAAATAATTGTGCATGCATAGGCTTTACAAAGATGATAAAGTCTGAACTGGAGAATACTAGCTTTTCATATATAAGAGAAACTATGCCCTAGTCCTTTCTACTAAATTAAAGAATATATGTTCTAAAGCTGCTTCCTTTCCTTTCGGCTGATGGAAAAATATTAAAATGACTCTTATTTAACAAGATCACAATACTGCCTGCATATGTATATGGGCGGATATGTAGCATACATATAGCAACTATATTTAGTCAGGGTCGTCGTAAACATGACATGGATGCTCATGAAATAGTTTGCTGTCCTGTCTATAAAGTGGAATATATCATTTAGATTGTCTCCTGACTTACCTGGTGGCTATTTTTAATCCCTTAGGAAAGAGAATAATCTTTTTTTTTTTTTTTTTTTTTTTTTCCCAAATGGGTTTTCCTCTTGCTGCTTGCTTTGTGGCTATGGTCCGTGAGGTAGACAGGCACACACTCATCAGCACACATCAGGATATCAACATGCATTCTCATTTGTGTAGCTGAAAGTGCTTGTAATGTTGATGAAAGCTGGGAGCTGGTTTATCCCACGTGAAATGTAATGCCGTGGAGGGTGGTGGAAGATGACCCACTGGGATTTAGGGGAGAATATATATTATTTATTTATGTTTTATATTTATATATTATTTATGTTTTCATTTAAAAACAAAATAATTTTAAAACTTGGCCTTTTCTAATCTGGAGAAGCCTGGGGGCCTCCAATCACTGAACTTGTCAAATTGGTCTTGTTTTCTTCCAGAACAGAGGCCTACACATGTAAATAGGTTGATAGCCAGCACCAGTTGGTTCTCTTTGACACAGGATGTATAGAAGCCTACAAGTACAGTGGAGATTTACATCATTCAGTCTGAACTGAATTAGCCATCAGCTATGCCAAGTGACTTTAAAACATTACCGCAAAGAAACTGCAGATTGAAGCCAGTATTCATAATAATATAAAAGGCTCTCAAAAGCCAAAGAGTGCCATGTTTTAAGAAAATTATTTGAAGTTTTACTTAATAACTGGCATTAATAATCAACTTCTTCCTTAGGGTATATTGTTCTTTGACCGATTAGCCAGTGGTATGAGGAGGTCATCCTAATTACTAAGACCTAAGAGTCTTTTCCTGTACACGCTGGCTAATGGCCTTGGGTTTTTTTCCCCTTTGCCTTAAGGGTTTTTAAGGGTTGGGGAGGTGGCTCAGTGGTTAAAGCGTTGCACAAGCAACTTGTGTGAGTCCACCAGTAATTCCAGCCCCTGAAGGCAAAGATGAGGGATCCCAGGAGGAAGCTGGCCAGCTAGGCTGACCTTGGTGGCAAACTCCAGGATCAGTTGAGAGAGCTTGCCTCAATGGATAGGTGACAAGCAGGGGAAGAAGACTCCTCAGATCAACCATGGGCCTCAACACGTGTGCGCGCGCGCACACACACACACACACAAGAAAAAGAATAAAAACCTTTATTGTTTAAAGACAGTCTTATATTTAGCAGAATCTCACTAAATTTAGTGATACATACTTAAAAGATTCCTGTTGGCCAATTTGTCTTCTGAGTAAATAAAAATCCTCATCTCGTTTAGAAAAACATTTCTGACAGCAGCATACAGTTTACGATTAAATGAATACACAGCTGACTGAGCACGAGCCCAAACTGTTCCGCTGATGGGCTTTGAAGATTGTCCTCCCAGAACGCTACCTTGTTTGAATCGTGGGGACGAGGGGGCTGTTGTTGGCTCCAGGAAGGTCAGTTAGGCCTACACCTTCCATCTTTGCTCCGTGTGCTTCCCGTTCCCTTTGATCTCATACTATTCCCTGAAATGAATTGAGGTTTCAGACATCTCAATAAAACATGTGGTTCTGAGTAACCCCGTGTTAGTGCCATCAATAACACATTGAGCGAATCCTAGGCTTTCTGTATACAGCGTGCGTTCATTCAGCTACACACTTACTGTTTGAGTGTGACCGTCCGTGCCAAATGCTGCAGCTACAGCAGGCAAGGAAATGCCTGGATTCTGTACTGATGCTTGCGTTCTTAGTCAGGAAAGAGCTTCCCTTCCATCTGATATTAGGTCAGAAATGTGTTGTTGGTATCATGTATCCAGACTGGAACTCTTTCCATTGTTAGAGGTAAAATCAGACTCTTAACCTCAGCAAGAACTTGTCGTTCTCTCAGCCTGTTTGTTTCTTAATATATTTGATGTATGCAGAAGATTATAATATAAAATATTGGTGTGCATCAGAATGAAAGGAAAATACTGCAAGCCACTAATTTTGTTTCTCTTTGCTGCTTTCTTAGCCTTTCCGAACCTTTTCCTTTAACACTTTTATCAATTAGTGACAATGTCTGCATTTTCAATGCTTTCGTGAAGCTCATATATAAAAATACTCCCACAGTTTACCCACTGTCCTGTCAACAGAACCACTGGGAAAACTTAAAAACGGTGCTGTCCTCCAACCCCAACAGGCCTCAGAGGCTGGGATATATAGTTTGTCACAGTTCTCAGTGATTCTTACATTACAGCTTTGGGGCTATTACTTGAGAACCACTCTCCCTCTCTCCCTTCACCCTTCCCCTCCCCCTCTACCTCTCTTGAGAGATGGCTGAGGAGCTAAGGGTACTTAAGACCTGTGGAGGACTGAAGTTTGAATCCCAGCACCCACATCAGGTAGCACACAGCTGCCTGCAGCTTTAGCTCGAGGGCATCGAATGCTCCTAGTTTCCACAGATGCCTGCACTCTGTAGTGGTATATTATTTATATTTTAATAAATAAGTCTTGCCTGAAAACCAGTCTCCTCTGGTCTAAATCTAAAGCCACTAAAGGTCAGGTGATGGTGACACAAATGTTTAGTCCCAGAATTTGAGAGACAGAGGCTGTGAGTTCAAGGCTACCCTGGGCTACACAAGATCAGTGCAGAAACAAATCCAGGTGGTGGTGGCCCACATCTTTAATCCCAGCACTACAGGGAATATAAAATGTGAGATGAGAGAGGCTTAGGTTGCTTAGTTGGCGGTCGCCCAGCCTTGGTAGAGGTAAGACTTCTCTAGTTGCTTTGCCTTTCTGGTTTTTGGGTCGAACCCCAGTTTCTGTCTCTGGGTTTTTATTTTTTTGTGCTACAGCACTCACAACCCCCTTCCAGGTATATATTTTAAAAGACAGCTCCCTGAGTCCGATTGTGCTGCTCATATGCATGTGGGCATGGGAGCATCTGCTTGAGTATGGACAACCTACCACCAGCCACGTCTTTAAAGGAAAGTGACTCCACCCCCCTCAGCAGCCTCAGCTGCTCATAGCTGCTCTACCAAGGCCTCACCTCGATGGCCTTCTCTCCTGTTCATATGTGCATTTTGACTGGATTGATATGATGGTACCGGTCTCTTGTAGGTACTTGTAGCTGCTGTGAGTTTCTGTGTGCAGCAGTCATGTCCAGAAGTCGGCATTTCTCAGCGCTCCTCCTCATTTGCTAGTGCTTACATTCTCTCTGCCCACTCTTCCTAGATGCCTCCTGAGACGTTGGTGGGTGGGGTTATTTAAATGATTCACCCACAACGGAGTGCAAGTTCTCTCTTATACTTGGCACTCTGATCAGTATTGAGTCTCTCTATCAACTCTTAGCAACTGCAAAAAGAAGCTTCCCTGACCAAAGTTGAGCAACATTAATCTATGAATATAAACATAAATATGTATGTCAGTTTGTCAGCATGGCTTTTTTTTGTTGTTGTTGTTTTGTTTTTTTGTTTTTGTTTTTCGAGACAGGGTTTCTCTGTAGCTCTGGAGCCTGTCTTGGAACTAGCTCTTGTAGACCAGGCTGGCCTCGAACTCACAGAGATCCACCTGTCTCTGCCTCCCGAGTGCTGGGATTAAAGGCGTGCGCTACCACTGCCCGGCTCAGCATGGCATTTTAACATAACAGCAGTAGATTCCTCTCTAAGGCCTGTGAGCTTTTGACCAGGTTTATAGTACCAGGCATGAAATCCCTCCTCTGGAGCAGGCCTCACATCCGATCAGAATGTTTAGGTACTACTAGTGGGAATATAAGTACCCATAATGGGCTATCCCAGCTGTAACTGTCACACCACTATTACAGCAGGGCACAGCCTACCAGGGACGTCTATATTAAGGGTCTAGCACTGAATTAAGACTGTTGATGTCTTTTTTCCTCCAGCATCCAGCATAGCACCTTTCGGTACTTGGTAAGCTAGTCAGGAGGGAGAGTGTTTCTCTGTCAGTCAAGGTTGATTTCTCGTATGTTCTTGTTTCTAAAGTGAGTGGTATCTTCAGCAGTAGAGTCTTACTGTCTAATTATGGTGGATAACCAGGAGTGATGGCAATAGCCTATGGTTGTTTTGGTTACTTCTGGGGCTTCCCTGAGGTCCAGATAATTAGTAGGTAGGTATACCATATCTGACACTGAGATTTTTATTTAGTGACCCATGTGTTCTAGAGCCGCATTGTCCACCCATATATAGTTTATATACACACATGTGATTTTTTTTATTTAGTTAACAAACTAGTAGATTTTTATAAAGCCTCTTCATAGTCTTAAGTTTTAGTTAGCACACTCCTACTCTCTTCTCTACTCTACCTTCCCTTCTCACTAAACCTTTCACCAGAGTCCCCACTCCCCAGTCTGTCATGTTGCCTGTGCACTATCTGCTCTGATAATACTCTTCTGTTGCAAGATCATAACTTTCCATACAGCTGTTTCATAAACTCTTGATTTCAGTTAAGTCTTCCTCCATTCCCTTATTTCCCCACCTTCCCCCAAGTGTTCAGTTCTATAAAGTAATTGCAGATTGTTTTTGAAGTCATTATGGGTACTTATATTCCCACTAGTAGTATCTAAATATTTCTGTTGGTTGTGTCCTTTCCACCATTTAATACAGTCATAATTTTTTTTTTTCATTTTGAAACAGGGTTTCTCTGTGTAGCCCTGACTATTCTGGAACTTGCTCTGTAGACTAGGCTGGCCTCAAACTCAGAGCACAGCTTGCCTCTGCCTCCCAAGGGCTGGGATTCAAGGCATGTACCACCACCACCCAGCTAGAATTTTCAGTTTTTAATAGTGACCTCAGGAGTAGTAGCTATAGGAATAAAATCATCTTCACTTTTGAACTCTACCAGAATTGAAGGTAGCGTGACTTGAGTTCTCCATTTTAGGTCAAAAATTATTATTGGTGTTTTAGTTAGGTAAATCAGTATGCATAATTTAACCATTTCATGTTAATAGTGTGTTATGATAGGATACAATTTGAAAACGGTGTTTAAAGGCAAATTAAAACGAGCTGTGTTCATACTGTTATAGCAGTCAGTTCCTCAACTACCAGATAGCTTTTCCTCATCATGGCTTCTCCAACCAAAAAGAAGTGTGTCTCAATAGTATAATATAGTCATGGTGAACTTTAACAGACATGCTTCTCTATTTGCTCCACAAAATGCTAACATTCTTGGTGCTGACTTTGTTTTATTTTTGTTTGTTTGTTTGTTTTTGAGACAGGGTTTCTCTGTGTAGCCCCGACCGTCCTGGAACTCACTCTGTAGACCAGGCTGGCCTTGAACTCACCGAGACCCACCTGCCTCTGCCTCTGAGTGCTGCACTGCCACCACCCCACAGATGCTGAACTTCTTAAAGCAGGTGCAGTGACAGGGAAACTTCAGGTCTATGCAGGGAAGGATCACACACTTAAAGCAGATAACATAGTCTTTCATTTTATAAGGGCCTGGCTGCTTAGGCACAGTATCAATACTAAAATAAGCTTAGCACCCATTAGCATGTCTTTCTTTTTAAGATTTATTTATTTATTATGTATATAATGTTCTGCTTCCATGCATGCCTGCATGCCAGAAGATGGCACCAGATCTCATTATAGATGGTTATGAACCACTGTGTAGGGGACTTGAACTCAGGACCTCTGGAAGACCAGCCAGTAATCTAAACCTCTGAGCCATTTCTCCAGCCCCACATTTCTAATGGTAACTATCTAAAATCCTGATTTGAGGACATTTCAGAGTAGGAGCATTCAACTAGTAAATTTTATGCAAATGTTTTTAAAAAATCATGTTGAATATGGTGGCACACACTTTTGATTTCAGCACGTGGGAGATAGAGGCAGACAGATCTCTGTGAGTTCCAGGACAGCCAGAGCTACGTAGACCCTGTATCAAAAACCAAACAGATAAAAACAAAACACCGAAACCACAAGCAATTTGAGTCCAATATTTTGAATAAAAGAGTTCCGTTGCCTTTTTACAGCAGAGTCAGAAAGAAAAATATGTACCCAGTGTTTAAACTTTCTCAGCAATTTCACACCTTTTCTTTGTGTATCACACACATACATTGACACAGGCACACACGCCAACTGGACTCGAACCCACAAAGATATTTCTGCCTTTACCGCTCAAGTACTGGGATTAAAGGTTTGCGCCACCATGTCTGGCTTGCACCTCTCACCATGTCTGACTTACATTGCTATACTTTAAAAACTTTGTTTCCAGTTTGTTTATGTAAAATATAGATGTTTAAAATACAACTATTAGGGCTGGAGAGATGGCTCAGAGGTTAAGAGCATTGCCTGCTCTTCCAAAGGTCCTGAGTTCAATTCCCAGCAACCACATGGTGGCTCACAACCATCTGTAATGAGGTCTGGTGCCCGCACCAGAATACTGTATACATAATAAATAATAAATAAATAAATAAATATAAAAATAATACAACTGTTACAGTATAATTCCAGTTTCATTTGGTGGTACTAGTTTGCACAAATGATTTTAAGTTGATAAACAAATGCTAAGAGTAAATCTCCAAGTAAAAAGTATATTGGCCAACTTAAGGGACAATTTCAAGTTTATAGAACTCTTCAATTTTTCAGATTAATTCTATTTTCTCTAATCAATGATCTTTTGGTTGTCAATTATTAGATTATCAACTACACATTTTATTTCCAAAACTAGTATTAAGAACATGGAAGCTATAAAATAAATTTTAAAATTTCCCTGTCCCTGTGTAAATAATATAGGTTCTTCATAATAATTTGGAAGACAATGTTTAAAAATTCTCAGTAATCAGTCGTAGTTCCACTATTGAGAGATAGTCACTTTCAACTCTCTTACAAATAGTACTTTTAAATTGCAGTTATATCATATACTTCATCTTCCAACGGAATACTTAGATATAATTGATGTACAGAGAAAAGGTGTGACCTAGATCAAAACCCTGAAAACAATGACATTTCACTTAATATTCAAGAAATATTTGGGGCTTACTGAAGCAAGTAATGTAACATTTAGCCAAGTAGAGGCTTCCATTTCAACTGTAGAATTCATTCTCTTCATTTCAAAGATTATGGTGACACGTCTTTTATTTTTTTAATCTAGGGTTTTACTATGCCATCTACCCTGACCGCCAGCTCAGTCCGCCAGCCTCTCTGGTAGCTGAGGTCATTGCCCTGTTTCCTGTATTTTGTTTGTTTATTTTAGCTCTGCTCATCGGCTGTACCAAGAGCAGTTGTTGGTATTCACAGAATGAATAGCAACTTTTGTCACATTCACTTTGCCATTTGCCAACACAGTCAAGTGCAGGAAGAAAGGTTAGAAAGTAGTTGCTGTGGCATCTGGGAAGATTAATCTGGGTTTGGCGGCAGCCTGGGCTACCGAGTAAATTTCAAGCCACTCTGGGTTACAGAATGAGAACCTATTTCGAATCAACAGAAAGAAAGAGAAGAAAAGAATAAAATAATTGATGAAATGATAAATTATGTTGCTGCTGTGTTCAAACTGATTTATTGATACTAAAAAGTTAAACTCAATTTATACCTTGATTTCTTAGTTTTCCAGCCAACATAAGAGTCCCTATCAAGTCCCCCATCCGTGACTAGGCTTTACCAGTCAGTTGGGGGGGGGGGGTTATGTGTCATGTGTTCCAAGTTGACTTCATGGGAAGTTGAGAACGGGGAACGTGATACCTTGATTACTTTTCTGTTGCTGTGATTAGACACCATGACCAAGGTAACCTATACAAGAAGGTATTTATTTGGGGCTTACTGTTTCAGAGGGTTAGAGATTATGACCTGCATGGCAGAGAGCATGATAGCAGTCAAGCAGGCATGGCACTAGAGTGGTAGCTGAGAGCTTGCATTTTGAGATACATCCAAGAGACAGAAGCACACTGGGAATGGGCTTTCTCTAACAAGGTCACACCTCCCAGTCCTTCCCAAACAGTTCCACTGGCTGGGAACAAAGCATGCGAGCCTATGAGCTGAGCCTATAGGGATCATTCTCATTCAGACCACCATAGATGACAGAAGCCAAGCCATCACTTAGTACAGTTGCTGTTTTCTGGGTGAAATAGGTGCTTCAGCATTGTTTACTTTACCCTGCTGCTTAGAACAGCACTGTCCAGTAGAACTGTGGCTGTGGAAAGTTCACATGTGTGCTGTTGAATATGGGAGCATGAGCCTGTGGGCAGGCAGCTCAGTGTTGGACAGACAAGTAGTGCAGCTAATGAACTGCCTTTCTAAAACTTCTATTTAAGTGAGGCTGGAGAGATGGCTTAGTGGTTAAGAGCATTGGCTGCTCCTTCAGAGGCCCTGAGTTCAATTCCCAGTACCTGTGGTGGCTCACAACCATAGAATCATGGGATCGAATGACCTCATCTAATGCACAGATAGATGTACATGCAGAAAAACCATCTGTATAAATATAATAAATCTTTTTTACTTTTAATTAAGCTTATTGAATTAAAATTTAAATCTCATGTAATCAGTGTAGCACTGGAGTATGGTTAGTGGCCTTTCTGTTCATTAGAAAACAACCAAGGTGTAGAAGAAACTAATTCAATCATATGGAAGTGGACAGCAGTATAATTTGATTGGTTTTGAAAACTAAGTCACATAAATCTCAATGTCTCACATTTAAGTTAGGAGCTTACTTAAGTCAATGTGTTTGTCTTGTATCCATTTTATAGTATGCCAACAGAAATGAAAGAACTGCAGAGAGAAAGTTGATGTCAGGGCAAGGAGGAAGTTTCAGGCAAAAGAAACCATGCAGAATGCACAAGAGGCAGAAGAGGAGAAAAGGAAGGATTTAGAAAATTCCTTGTGCTCTAGGGTCAAGGATGAGGGTGTAGCTCTGGGGAGGAGGTGCTTTTCCTCTTCCAGCCATTTTGTGTGCTGTGGTGGTATTTGCCCTTACAGTTGTCTTCTTTATTTCTGACTTTCAGAGACCCTGGCTGACAGTGCTGCCATCAGGGGTTATCTCAGCCTTTAGGAAGCCAGTTAGAGCTGACCAGAGCACAGAATCCATGTGTGGACCAATTCTCAGCCCTCTGCTGATGTAGCTGCCTGCATTATTATTTATTAGACCCTGCCTGATTCGCTGCAGGACACACCTGCCTATTATACACCCAGCAGTGTTGTGTTCAGAATGCTAGATGCTAAAAACTGGATTTCATGAAACCATAGGTTTTGAAAAATTAATGAGATGGGAAGTTGTTACCTTTTCTATGGTAGTTGATATAGTGAGTAACATACTAAACCATTCCTGTTTCAAAAATGAGCCATTCCTAATAATAGGAATTGGAAAAATGATAATAATAGAACAACATAATAAGGACTTAGGTGCTTAGGTACTTTAATAAACTATAGGCATTAACTCATTTCCTCATAAAACTAAGGTAGATACCACTGTTCTTTTTTCATTACCAGTTAAATCAACAAGTATAGAGTTTGTAACAAGTTGACAGGCAATGCTAATCTAGGCTCAGAGGTTAAAAGCATTGGCTACTCTTCTAGAGCTCCCGAGTTCAGTTCCTAGCAACCACATGGTGGCTCACAACCGGTTTTTGTTTTTGTTTTTCGAGACAGGGTTTCTCCATGCCTTTGGAGTCTGTCCTGTAGACCAGGCTGGCCTCAAACTCACAGAAATCCACCTGCCTCTGCCTCCCAAGTGCTGGGATTAAAGGCGTGCACCACCACCGCCAGGCTCACAACCATTTTTAATGAGATCTGGTGCCCTCTTTTGACCTGTAGATGTATACACAAGCAGGATACTGTATAAATAATAAATAAATTATATAAAAAAGAAAATGCTAATCTAAATTTAAGCCCCAGACAATCATCAGAATTTGTATTGAATGTCAAGATTCTAGATTAGTTTTGTTTGGCCACAATTTCGTTTTTATTATTGTTGTTGAAAACATTCTTCTCTCATACAATGTATTCCCACCACAGTTTCCCCTCCTTCCAGCTGTCTCCCACCTTCCCTGTCCCCCAGACTTACTTCCCCTCCACTTCCTTTCAGAAAAGAGCAGGCTTCCAAGAGACAACAACGAAACAGGACAAAACAAGATACAATAAGACAAGGCAAAAGCCTATGTATTGAGGCTGGACAAGGCAACCCAATAGGAGGAAGAGAGTCCCAAGACCAGGCAAAAGAGTCAGAGACGTCTGCTTCCACTATTAGGAGTCTCACAAAAACACTAGGCTAACAGCTATGACATACATGCAGAGGACCTAGTGTAGACCCATGCAGGCCCTAGGCTCACCACTTTAGTCTCTGTGAGTCCATATGAGCCCTGCTGAGTTGGTTTGGTGGGCCATGTGTCCTCCATTCCATCTGACTCCTACAGTCTTTCCTTCATCTCTTCCTTGGGGTTTATTCTCTAGTTTTGTGTTTCTACAGTAGGAGGCACAAAGTAACTATGTATCAGGCAGTGCTGAAAATCTCCTACATGATCTTTTGATGTTTTAATCTGTATGGAGTGTGATGGTCTATAATGTCAGTGATGACATTCATTGTATATGTTGTTCAAATTAATCTGGTGTGTTCACAGGTGGTTGCTGTCTATGGAACTTTGTCTGATTTGCTTTCAGTGGCCAGCAGTAAACTCGGCATAAAAGCCACCAGTGTATATAATGGGAAAGGTGGACTGATTGATGATATTGCTTTGATCAGGTAAACTTCACCTTTTTAAAGCTGTCAACAGTGTGCCCTTGGCTTCTTGCTCTTATGCTGTTTTGCTTATGCAAATGTTTCATTGCTCTTAAGAAAGCTGGGTCTTGCCAAGTGGTTGTTTGGAGTTATCTGTTTGAAATTTAAGTCTGTTGGACTCAAAGGCTGTTGATTAGATAGTATTTCAGCATATTGACAGTCCGCATTGGTCATATATGACATTGACTATTTCTTCTTTATAACAATTCAAAAATTTAAAAACCTCTTACGAGCACTTGTTTATTGTTAAACAATAAACAAATTACAAACATCAGAAGGAACTGATGCTAAATACTACAAAATTCTGACTAGAGATAACAACGAGGTCTTCGATAGTGTTGCTTTTTTAAAACTGCTTTTGTGTTTTCCTAGTGTCTCAGGTAAATTATTGCTTAAAATAGGTGTCAAGTTCACCTCATTCCTCAAAGTATGAGATGATTTTCAGGCAGGGAAGTCATTTAGCATGGAGATGATGAAGAACACTCTAGGTAGAGACGACACCAGCAGTGGGATGGCTCTGCTTGAGTTGGATAACTCAAAGCATGGGTTGGCAAAGCATGTGAAGACCATGATGCTTTAAATGATATTGTATGTGAAGATGAATCTGCACTCGATTCCAGGGCAGATTGACCCTTCAATATAGTAGATTTCTTGAAAGCAGTTGGTTCTAGTTTCTTCATTTTAAACAAGGAGACCGAGCATCTGAGATGTGAAGGGGCTTGTCCAGGTCTTAGTTTAGCAGTTGCTCTTTGTCTGTGAGGACAAACTTCCATACTAATCTGGGAACATTAACTGGCTAAGCAAGTAGAAAATACAAATTGAAATGCAAATCTAAATAAATTAGAGTTTCTTAGTTTTTTTCTTTATCTCATCTTCCATGGATAATTGACCAACATCATTGCATGGTGTACATCATCCTAATTTTCCATCATAAGGTCTATTCCAAGAAAGACCCAATTTTTTTCTATGTTGAGCCACAAAGTGATCCTTGTAAGACGGATATGACTGTGTCAGAAGTATCCAAGGCTTGCACAGTGTTTTCTGGCTCATTGAGTTACACTGATGGTGCAAAGTGGGCCTGGGAGGAGACTACACTGGTCACCCAAGAGGGTCAGTGACCTAAAACATTTTATTGTAGAGATGGAAGACGTGCAGTGAGTGGGTGTTAGAGTCGCTTAGGGTTTCATCTTCCCAGGATTTAATATGACAGTTTATTTTAATTTCTAAGCTGCTAATTTTTTTGAGAAAGCACTTCAATGACTTATTTAGGGGTAAAGAACTAAAATAAAACAAAAATTGCCTTGTCTCTAGCATGTCTTTTGAACATAAAATAGTACATTTTTCAATTTATACAAGACCACATTCACAAAATATGATAGTGAATTCTGTTTTTTTCAATTTCAAAAATACTTTTTTTTTTTTTTTTTGATGGTGTTTGAATTTCAGTCTGGTCAGGATTAAACAGAGCATTACAAACAGCTTTCTTGTAGGGAGATTGGTGACAAAGCCTGCTTCCTGTGTGATCTTAAGGAGTAGTTCCGTTAGTCCTCAGCTGTTTAATATGCTTTCTAGCTTTTGATTATGGCTTTTTAAATTTTGATTTCCCCAGGGATGATGATGTGTTGTTTGTATGTGAAGGAGAACCATTTATTGGTAAGTGACTCTGTTAAATTTCTACTTTATTTGCCATAATAAAAAACACGAGATGGTAAGTTCTTTACAAGGAGCTGTATGACTTAACATGAAAAATTATGATGACCAACCTCAGACCTTCACCTTCTTTTTATTCTTCACTGTGCTTATGTCAAATTAGACTTAACAGTTTGAATTATATTTTAGTGTATATATTTCCTCCTTTACATGTCTTTAAGATTTGCTAGATTTGTATATTTGTGACATAATAAATAATTTTGATTTTACAAAGAACTGTTTAAAAATCGTTGATAGTCATTACTAGAACGTCTCTTAGTATATCACTTAACTTGTAACCATGTATTCCTTGCATAGTTCTTGACAGTCCTTTACTGCTGATCAAATCCTAACAGTGAAAACATGACTTGGCTTCAGCCACTATCCTTTCATATGGAAGAAAGCATATATAGTTGAATATCTCAAAAGAAAAGACCTAATATATGAGTAAGCAAATGTTCTTTAAACAGTGCTTTATTTATTTTGTCCTTATAGTCACTCACGGGTGTGTGTTTAAGTGTTTTTAAAATATCACAGCCAGGACTGGAGAGACGGCTCAGTGCTTAAGAACACTGGCTAATCTTCCAGAGGTCTGGAGTTCAACCACATGGTTGCTCATAACCATCTGTAATGAGACGTGGTGCCTTCCTCTGCCCTGAAGGCATATATACATACAGAACACCGTATGCATAATAAATAAATAAGTCGTTAAAAAAAATCACAGTCAGGGGAGGGAGGGGGAACTGGGGCTGGTATATAAAATGAAAAAAATGAATAAAAAAATCAAATAAAAATATCATAGTCATTGTATTTGATGAGGCTTTGTTTCAGATAGTAGCCACATTAAAAGTAAGTGTGCTAGGCATGGTGGTGCATGCCTTTGATCTTAGCACTTAGGAGGCAGAAGCAGGTGGATTTCTGTGAGTTCCGGTCTGTTCTTTGTAGTAAGCTCAAGACCAACCAAGGCTACATGGTGATGAGACTCTTGTCTCAAAACAAACAAACAACAACAACAAAAAAAAACCCACAAAATAAACGTGTATCTCCTTCTGTCTCCACCTTAAACTCTGAGCAAATCTTTTCTCCATTGGCCTGACAGGAAGTGGTTACTTGCATACTAGCAATAAAACATTATTCATCAAGTAATAAATAATTAGACTGGGGTTTAGTTCAGTAATAGAACTAGTGTCTGCCATGTATAGAGGCCTGAGTTCAATCCCCTAAAGCCAAAAGAAAGAAAAAGGTAACAAAAAAAATCCTACTAGGATTTTTGTTTATTCCTGTGGCTTCTTTTTTTAAGCTTTCTTTTTATTTCTTTGTGTTTTTCACATTACGCATCTCCCATTCATTTCCCCATCCCTTTGTATCTGCTCTCTGCCCTTGCAATTCCCCCATCAAAAATAAAAATTTAAGAGGAAAAAAGAAAAGAAAGGAAAAAAATCTCATCATGGAAGCTACAGTGAGTCATGCTGTAAACCTTTTTGTCCATAATCTTTACTTGCCAGTGTTAATTGCAAGAGTCATTGGTCTGGTTCTAGGCCTTTGGTTTCTGCAATACCATCGATCCTGGGCCCTCACTGGGCCTCCTCTTGGATATCCTGTTGTTGCCCTGCCTTGAAAATCCTGCAGCTTTGGGTCTGCAGGACTGGCCCCTCCTGTTACTTCTTAAGCCTAAGAATAGTTGATGGGTTTTTTATTCTCTGCATGCATTGCTGGCCTGCCAATGACAACCTGTTTGTCTTTAAACTTAACCTGTTTAGTCTATGGTTTCTTTACGCTCTAGCGTGTAAGGTGTTCATCTTTCTCTTTTCTGTCATAGACTTGAAACATTATAGTTATGACTTGATGTCATGTTCAAGGTGCAGTCTGGTTTATAGTTATTAAAAGGCTTTTTGATGGCTAAACATAAAATTTACATGCTTATGCTTTGAATTTATCATATTTTATAAAATGATATGTTTATGCCATGAAATATGATATAAAATCTCATGGGTTCAGACTAAATTTTTCAGGGTATATCCAGGATTAGAGGGTTTCACTTCCCCCTTCTGTTTCGACTTTATGTCCTTCCATATCAGTAACCCTGATTTCCAGGAATGCAGAAACCGATGGGATCACATTACTGTTCATGCTTTATCCCACTCAACCACATAAGATTTTCAGAGAATAATAATAATTTTCAGTACCAATAGGGTCTGCCAACAGTTTAACATTTTTTGTACAGCTGCTTGCATTCTTTTTGTTAAAAATGGTTGTATTTCCATATTGTCAGAAGGTAGGTAAATCCGTTGTATACTGTCTCTTCTTCCTGAGTTCCATTGACATGTCCTTCAATGGTACTTAATGCTTGCCTTCAGTACCTATATCATTCTCTCTAGTGTTTGACTGTCTGACATTTAAGACTCTATTAGAATCTTCCCAGAGTCTTTGACACCAGTTTTCTCCAGCATCTTGCAAGCTGTGACAGTTTATGGCTCTGTACCTGAAAGTCAGATGTTGAACCACATCAAATCTTATCAAATTATAAACTTTAAATATGTCCATTTATGTTAGTTTTACAATAAAGCCTTTGTAAAAATTGTTGATACACACTTTTCTTATTTTGGGTATTTGTTCTGACATTAAGTGTAGCATCAAAAAAGTGTGGTCTTAGCTGGGCATGGCAGTGCCTGCCTTTAATCTCAGCACTCAGGAGGCAGAGACAGGTGGATCTCTGTAAGTTCCAGACCAGCCTGGTCTACAGACTAAGTTCCAGGATGGCCAGGGTTATAGAGATCCCGTCTCAATAAAACAAACCAAAACACAAAATTTGGTCTTAAGCGACTATTCTTAATCACCAAAGAACTTTTCTTACCTTAGCCAAGCAGTGTAGTAGACTCTGTGTCTTAACTTATAGGGCTTTGCTTTGAGAAATTACTTCATTGTCTTCCCAGAGTCTTCAATCTTAATAATTCTGTTATTTTTTTTACATGTCATCTCTAGATCCTCAGACAGATTCTAAACCACCTGGAGGATTATTAGGATCCCACACAGACTGGCTGACATTAAATGTTGGAGGGCGATACTTTACAACAACAAGGTAGGGTGTGTATGTGAGCGCATGCTGTGTGTCTTAAAGAGCACAACCGAGTAAAAGTGACTATGTACTGTTTCCTTATAAGATTTTCAAATGCTTTTTAAGAATATTATGTGCTATGAAACTATTTTTAGAATGTTTTTTATGAAAAAAACTTTAAATGAAGTTAACCTTTTATTCCAGAGAAAGCATAAAGCATCAATTCAGCTTTAAAATTTGCTTTTTAGATAATGTAATAAACATTGATTGCATTAAAAATTAGCAGTATTTCTAGAAACAACAACTTAAGTCCATCAGATAATATAAGGTCAAGAATATTGTAATAAAATGTCTTGCTAGTATTTAAATGAAAAGATATAATGCAGCTTTAAATCAAAGGAATTGCCAGATTAGAAGAGATTTTGGCAACTTACTGCACATTTTTGTTTCCCAGCATTACTCCTACCAGGTTATAGCATGCATCTTTTTGAGAGAACAGCTGAACTCAAGTATACTCTTGACTTAAATATGTTTGTTTATAAAGACACATGGAGAAATCAATTTTTTTCCCTGAATTCTTAGGAGCACTTTAGTGAATAAAGAGCCTGACAGTATGCTGGCGCACATGTTCAAGGACAGAGGTGAGTAGACACATTCTCACTTCCTTTCTAGCCCTTTTTATCTCAGCTGACGCCATAACTATAGAGTGGAGTAAAAGAATTTTTATAAAAGTAAAGACTTGATGACATATTATGTGAGTTTTTTTTTTCTTTTCCTTCCACAAATTCTGACTTTTTTATGGGGGGATTTTTTTTTTCCATTAAAATGGTATCGCAGGTGTCTGGGGAAATAAGCAAGATCATAGAGGAGCTTTCTTAATTGACCGAAGTCCCGAGTACTTTGAACCCATTTTGAACTACTTGCGTCATGGACAGCTCATTGTAAACGATGGCATTAACTTATTGGGTAAGTTTCTTACACGTGTGTGAGTGCTGTGAGTATGGGTATGTAGGTACTGGTACAGACAGGCTGTCTTTCTGTCTGGTTATCATATGTCTAGCCATACCTTTTTCATTTGGATTCTAAATAGATTTAAATTCTACCACAAGGAACTTTTATAGGTTTGTATTACTTCTGTATACTGAGTAGTGTGGTCAAAAGGAAAGACAAAGCTTTTAGATCTTGATGATAGTAATGTTTCAGTTTGCAATTTATTAGAAAATTAACTTGAGGAAAGTTTCTCTAAGACTCTTTTGACAAATGAGTATTAAGATTCTCTCATCCTGTCTGCACCACAGGGTTTTTTGTGAAGGTTCATCATCATCTAGATGAAACCCAATAATTTTTATGTAATGCATATAGAAATTAGCAGTATTGAAATTTCTAGAGATAGAGTAGTGACTGTGTATCTGAGAACTTGCAGGTTTTTGCATTAGTTGGCTTTGTTATACAAAAACAAAATACAGGAGGCATCTAAGTTATAAAGAGACGATTTATTAACTCGTGGTTCTGGAGGTCAAAGCTGAGGTCAGGTAGACTTGACTGACCCAGCATGTGGTGAGGGCAGCAAATGGTAGCTTAGCGTAGTAGAACACACAACGTTCATATCTTGATTCTGAATAGAGATACTTGGGTCACAATCCCTTTTGAGGGTATGGCTCCAGTGACTTAAGGACCTGCTATTAGGCCCCACCTTTTATGGGCCTACACCCCTGTCTGATACTAGTACCCTAGGGGCCAGGCCTTTACCTATGACTCTGTGGGGAGCATTCTTCTTCCAAACCATAGCACTCCCCAGGTGAATAAATTTGGCCAGTATTGTGGGGGAGCATGGCAGTTTGTGGGCCATATGATTTCTGCATACCTATGACTAAACATGGGAGACAGCTTGTTGTGTGTTAAATGTAAGGTTCCCCCACAGATTTGTGTTTGAACCCCTGGCTCCTGTGTGGTGATGCTGATTCAGGAGGCTGTGGAATCCTAGTGGTAAGCTTAGGCCATTGGGAATTGTATTTGAAAGTACTACTTAGCTCTTTCCTTTCTGCTCCTGAAATATAAACAAGTCACACTGCAGATGGACCCAGCTGCTCCATCCTGTAAGCTGCCTTGTGCTCTTTACATAATGGATTGTATCCTTGAAAACATGAGCCCAAATGAATATCTCCTCCCCTTAGGTTGCTTCTGTCTAGTATTTGGACACAACAGTGACAGAGCCTCACAGTTTCATTGGGTTAAGTCTGTAGTTGCTTAGTTCTGTGTGGATTGGCAGGGCATCATGACAGTAGGAGCATCTGCTAGAAGAGGTTTTTAAGTCTCATGGCAGACAGGAAACAGAGGGTAAGGAGAAGCTGGGGAAGTAGATCTCTTTTAAAGCTATACCTTACTGACAAGCTATACCTTACTGACTATATTCCAACAAGGCCACACTTCCTAAGTTTTCAGAACCTCCAAAAATACTAACACCAACAGCAGACCAACATTCACTCCTTATGTCTGTGTGATCCTTTCATTTTGAAGCTGTAACATTCTGTCCTGGGTCCCCAAAGGCTTATTGCTATCTCCTAATGAGAAATTCATTGTCCAACTTGACAACTTCCCATGGTCTTATCATTTGCAGCACTGTGCAGAAGCTTAAATCTGGAGTCCATACTGAGACTCAGAGCAATCTCTTAGTGGTAAGGTCCTGAAAAAAAAAATCGAAACTAAAACTGCATACTTTAAATCTGGAGTTCGTACTGAGACTCAGAGCAATCTCTTAGTGGTAAGGTCCTGAAAAAAAAAAACAAAACTAAAACTGCATACTTTTAAGATGTAATGGCACAGAATAAACACCCCTATTCTCAGAGAAGCATTGGAAAGAGGATTGGGGCTCTGTTGGTGACTCTTCTGTTGCTGTGACAATGACTGAGGCAGCTTAGAGAAGGGAGAAAAGGTTGATTTGGGCTTAGAGTTCCAGAGGGAGAATCCATCGTGGCTCATGCCAGGAAAGCATGGCAGCAGGCAGCTGGAACAGGAGGCTGAGAGATCACATCTTCAACCACAAACATGACAGAGCATGCACTGGAAATGGGGCCAAACTATAAACTCTCAAAGCCTTCCTTCAGCAAGGCTCCATCTTCTAAAGGCTCCACAATCTCTCCAAATGACACCACCAGCTGGGGACCAAGTGTTCAGGTACTTGAGCCTATAGGAGATTTCTCATAAACATTTCTCATTCAAACATGGGACCAAACCAAGCAAGGCAGATATTAAATCCTTTAGCTCTATGTCTGGCAGCATCTAGGGCATATAATGTGACCTCTCAAAGGTTTAAGTGTTCCCTGCTGTACCTTACCATTTGTTTTGCCCATGGCCTCTCTTCCTGGGCTGACTTTGCTCACCCCGGTAGCTTTCCTTGCCAGACAATTCCATGTTCCTGGTACCTCTAACTCTGCCTCCTTTTGGAATCTGGACAGAAACCTCTGACCCTAGAATCCTTGCACTTTATATTCATACAAGAACAGTGTTATGTGGATGTCTGCTGCCAGTTCAAATGTTAGCTGGGTCCCCTTAGACAAGTGCTTTTCAACCTGTGGGTCTCAACCCCATAGGGGCCGAGCGACCCTTTCACAGGGGTTACCCAGGACCATCTGTATATCAAGTATTTACATTATGATTCATACAGTAGCAAAATTATAGTTATGAAGTAACAACGGAAATAATTTTATGGTTGGGAGTCACCACAACATGAGGAACTGTATTAAATGATTGCAACATTAGGAAGGTTGAGAACACTGCCATAGACTATGGCATGGAGTGGGTGCTGAGTACTTGTGTGGCTGGATCTGAAAAAACACTTTGCTAACTGTACTTCTCAAAGCAAAGTTTTTCACATGAAGTCAGACATTCATATCCTTGATCTGTGGTGGGTGAGTCAGTTCCTGAGATGTCCACTATCAAAGTACTTGATCTCTTTGAGATGGTGCTAATCTCTTTATCAAGCTGCCCTCCTCATCTACAAAGTTATATACTAGTTTTTCAAATCTTCCTTTTCTGTTTTGTACTTCCAGCTTTCTCAAGTGGAGGCCAGGCTGAGTAGCCAGCTGCCTGGGATGCAGTCTGGATGTTATACTGTCTTGAAATGCTCTCCACCAGACCAATCAGTTCATTGTTTTTAAACTCAGCCTCACTCAGATTCTTGGATCATGGATAGAACATAGAAATTCTTTGCCAGAATATAATATGAGTGACTTTTATTCTAATTCCAGTGGAGTGCTAAGTCTCATGAATCAGGCCTTCACTATCTACATTCCTACTGGTCTGGTCTTCAGAGCTTCAAGCTGTCTTGTTTACTAAACTCCACTTACAGAAGTTTTAGCGTTTTTATACCCTGCTTTCCCACAAGCTAGTTTGAAAGCTTAGATCCTCGTGGTCAGTAGTTGTCACACGATCACACCACTTCCTCTGATAACACTGTTTTGTATTAGCCATCCTCAATGTCTGTGAGTGAGGAACGCTCCTGGGTGCATTCTGTACATCATCTTTTTTTTTATTTTTTATTTTTTTAAAAGATTTATTTATTATGTATACAACATTCTGCCTCCATGTATGCCCGCACGCCAGAGGAGGGCGCCAGATCTCAGTACAGATGGTTGTGAGCCACCATATGGTTGCTGGGAATTGAACTCAGGACCTCTGGAAGAACAGCCAGTGCTCTTAACCATTGAGCCATCTCTCCAGCCCTCTGTACATCATCTTAAGTACGTGTAGTTCCCACCCAAACAGTTTTATATTGCTTCCAGGTTCCCTCAAGTCATCTAATACTTTAAAAAATAATCCACAGTAATTTTTCTGAGACTGAAATGGAGTGATGGAGCTAGAGTTCAAGCCTAGGTGTTACTGGTGCTAGCGGAAAATAGACTGGATATTCTTTCAGCTGTCTGAATGTGGCGTTTTGTGTATACAAAGCTTTTAATTCTAAACCTATAATTAGAAAGGAAGCGATACCACATTCCCCATGAGGGTCTGATTTACACAAAAGGTCTTGGTGAACTGAGAGTGAGGCCCTAGAAAGCCTCTTTATTTAGGGTTTTTATAAGGATTGATACCTCGCTGCCCCTTGGGGATAGGATGCAGAGGATCCCTGAAGCTGGGCAGGGAGCATGTGACTCGGCAAGTGTGTCCTAAGACTGGCAGGAAACAGATGACCCCATGAGTGTGCACCTAAGGCTGGGCAGGAAACAGATGACCCCGTGAGTGTGCACTTGAGACTGGCAGGAAACAGATGACCCCGTGAGTGTGCACTTAAGACTGGCAGGGAACATGTGACCCCGTGAGTGTGCACCTAAGACTGGCAGGAAACATGTGACCCCGTGAGTGTGCACCTAAGACTGGCAGGAAACACGTGACCCCGTGAGTGTGCACCTGAGACTGGCAGGAAGCAGATGACCCCGTGAGTGTGCACCCAAGGCTGGGCAGGGAACATGTGACCCCGTGAGTGTGCACCTAAGACTGGCAGGGAACATGTGACCCCGTGAGTGTGCACCCAAGGCTGGGCAGGGAACATAAGCCAGGTTGCTTGTGAGTGTGTGCCACTCTGAGCTCTGCTCCTCGGTTGTATGGCTGGAAGTGGAGATTGACTTTCCCAGAAGAGATTATTCTCTTCCTCCCAGCTAGCTGCTTGGCCTTTCTTATTGCAGTCTGAAGGGCGGGCGGGGACATGTCTGTTTGGTTTGTAATTCCTGAGTGAGTTTAGCCAGCCAAGTTACAGTCCTCATTTGGAGCATAAAGCTACCCTGTACTCTAATGAGTGGAAATGTGTGTCTATTTAACCATGCTGAGCAAAGTGTGTGATGCATAAAATCCCTTTACTATTAGAAATAAAGAAGTATTAGTGTCAGTTACAATTTTGAGTTATTTCATGAATTTGACTTAAACTCTAACAGTTTGTATTATTTTCTGATTCATTAAGATATTTATAACAAACCCAGTTTATTTACTCCATTAATAAAATAGATAAATTATCAAAAACAAATAAAATATTTTTAATTGAATTTCACACTAAAAGCACCACTCAGTTGATTATTTTAGGAGTATATAGAGTTAAGATTTTTTGCTAGTGGCCTACTTAACTACCAACATAATCTAGAAATATGCCAAGCTTTTGTTGTAATGTATTTCTCTTTTGTGGAAAGACCTGTTGATTTATTTCCTCAGAGTCTCTGTAACCCAGACTGGACTGTGTGTCCTAGACTACCCCCGACCTTGGATCCTCCTACCTCTCCATCCTCAGTAATGAGATTATATCCAAATTTGGCTCAGAAAAACCTGTTTTTAAAGTATTTTTCAACATTCTGTGGGAGCATTCTAAACCACAATTACTTGTTGCTATTGCCCAAGCTTCTACTTCTTTAACTAGGGAGATGGACAGTCAGTAAAGTGCTTGCCCTGGACGTGTCAGGACTCGAGTTCAGTTAACTGGAGTGTGTTAAGAAGTTGGGCATGGCAGCCTGAGCTGTAATCCCACAAGAACTGAGACAGGAGGGGCGTCCTCAGAAGCTCACTGCAGAGCTGTCCCAGCCTGCTGGGTGAAGTTCCAGGCAAGTGAGAGTCATTCTCAAACCAAGGGTGATCAGCACCTGACGAGTGACACTGGGCTTGTCCTTTGGTTTTCACCCACCTGTGCGCACACACACACACACACACAGAGACACACACACGTGTGTGTGTGTGCGTGCGTGCAAATGGGCCTACTTGTGGACTCTCAACACTATTGTGAGATTTTAACAGAAAATGTTATATAAATATCAAAATGAATTGTCCTGTGTGAAAGTCACATACTTTGTATTTTGATAGGTGTGCTAGAAGAAGCCAGGTTTTTTGGTATAGACTCACTGATTGAACACCTAGAAGTCGCCATAAAGGTGAGACATTTTTTTTTAAATCTTGATCAGTATTACACTTATCGTAAGTATAACTCCAAAGACCCCATTGATTTTTTTTTTTTAAATCTCTTTCTCAAGAATTCCCAACCACCAGAGGATCACTCACCAATATCCCGAAAGGAATTTGTTCGGTTTCTACTGGCCACTCCAACCAAGTCAGAGCTACGCTGCCAGGTAACTCACGCAGACCGTTCCCTGCATGGCCTGTGCATATTCGCAAATCTAAGAGCTGTTCCACAGTCCTTTGGAGTGTCCTTTTTTCCTTTAAATGCAAGATGCGGTTCAATTGTGAGCTGTGGCTTTGATTTAGTTTTGAAGTGGCTAGTGCAGAGGAGATGGAATAGCCTCTTTTACTATCTAATTGTGCTTTGCGTAGGAGTCCTTGAGTAAGGTGGAAATTGCAGCAGTTTAAGTTATGTGCACAGTTACCATGTGTGTGGCTGGTCAGTGGCAGAAACTTTTGTGTCTTAAAGCATTACAGATTTTGAAGACACCACAGCATGCATCTTTTCCCCCCTTAAATAAGAGGATTGGATTTTAGAATTAGTAAAGTGATTGCTATCTAGTTTATTGCAGTAACGCTCTCAGCAGGTATGTGACAGTCTATGGCCCCTCTTTAGGATATTCACCTTTCAATGTAGTGTAGCTATCTCTATCCTAATATGTGGGGATAAAGTTTCTTCTGTGAGAACCCATGAAAGCCATGGGTGCCATGTAGTCTCAGTTCCATTTGCTTATGCTGATAATAAGCTCCATGTGCCAAAGGCTTCTGTAAATCTTGGTGCTTAGTTCCACTAATTAAACACAGCTCAGACAGACAATTCCAGCATCATGACAGTCTGCTTTTTAATTCCAGGGCTTAAACTTCAGTGGTGCTGATCTTTCCCGTTTGGACCTTCGATACATTAACTTCAAAATGGCCAATTTAAGCCGCTGCAACCTCGCACACGCAAATCTCTGCTGTGCTAATCTTGAACGAGCTGATCTATCTGGATCAGTGCTCGACGTAAGAATCTTTCTTTAGTAATAAGGAAAATTGAAATTTAGGCTGTTGAGTATTCTCAAAAGCAGAAATTGTGTGTTTACTTCAACACAGGTAATTGACCGTGTGGTTGAAACTGGAGGGTCTAAAAGTGGAATGGGTTGGTTTTATTCATATCCTTTATGATATGAATAAAAGGTTAAATCCTGAGATGAGGTCCTGAGCAACCCAAAGTTGTCTACTAAATTTTTCAGAACTTGTATTATTTGCCAACTTATATGTAAGTCCAGAAAGAACGTGAAATCCATTGACCCTCATTTGTGAATGGGAAAGGTAATGACTAAAAGTATCTGGAGGAGGGGTCCGAAGTGGGTGTGGTGGACATTCTGGAAGTCAGCATCTCGATGGTACTCTTTTCTGTACACATATGTGAGAATTTGTTATATATATATATATATATATATATATATATATATATAATTTATGCATGTCTATATGTGTATGTAGTTAGTTACCTGGGTTAGCTGGGATTAGAGAATACATACAGAACCAATAATAAATTAAGTTCTTCATCTCAGGACTCTAGTCTGTTTATTAATTAATTGAACCAAGTATAGCATTTTGTTTTTGATAGTCATTTTTTTGAGTTATTATAATCTTGATTTTATTCATTAGTTCAGCCTGTTTACTACAATTTCTGTATCAAATCTAATAAAAAAAATTAGCAAATACACATTTTAGGTGCTGCTTCTTTCTCTATTCTACCTCAGGTTGAATGGTCCTTCAAAATAGTCAAAAGCATAGACTAATAGCATAAAGACAAGTTTGAAGGAGTTAGCATTTATTGAAATGTTGGAAGACTGCTTGGTTTGGGTAGGGACAGAAAAAGATAAAGACAGAGTTAATCATTTCAAAACAACTGTTTTTTAGATCTATTTCACAAAGGTGTTCTTGTGAGTGAGCCATAATGTTCTCTATACACTAGGACTCATGTGAGTGTGCCTTCATGCATCAGTCTTAGGGCTTTAGACAAGAATAGTTAGCATGTAGATCCTACACTGTAAATTTGAACACACTGAGCATCTGTTTTGATCGCCACAGTTGTGAAGAAATATATTAATGTTAGTTTTACAGAGATTATAATCAATACCTCATAGAGTTCAGGCCTTGAAGGCAATGACTTAACACTTAAAACTCACACATGATTTTTCTAACTTTCTGCTCTCATTATGCATTGTGCTGAGGTTTGGCAGTGCCATATAGTAGTGGTTGATACAGAAGAACTCAACAAACAGGTGACTAGTGTTATATAGATAGATAAATGATGAGGCCAATGGTGGCAGTAGTGTCCTTGCTCCTGAAGTAGTGGGACACCAAGAATTTCAATTTTTTATTCCTTTCATGATTAGGAAGAGAACTCCATCCCCTGAGTTTATGTCCTCATTTCACTTACATTTTGAACATGATTTTGTGATGTCCAGGGCTGTTTATAAAGTCAGAAACAGGCTGTCATAGTTCAGATTACATCGCTGCTTCTTCTGGACTCCTGTTCTGTGTACAGTGAACATGCCGTTGTTCATTTGCTGTAATTCTTTGAAAAGTTTTCAGTTCTTACTGGGTTTCATTAAAGCAGTCTTCAGGAAAAACAGAATAACTAATTGCAGATGCGTTGACTTGGGTCTTTTCCTATTAATTTCTTTCTTATTGCTTGCACAGATGTTATCAAGTTTAACCCTTATAGCCGGGACTCTTGTGTTCACAGTGTGCAAATCTCCAGGGAGTCAAGATGCTTTGCTCAAACGCGGAAGGCGCATCCCTGAGGCTCTGTAATTTTGAGGATCCTTCCGGTCTTAAAGCCAATTTAGAGGGTAAGGACCTGTCTGCCTACTCTTGCCTGGAAGGAAGCCCTTAAGTAAAAGTTGTACTTAAAGGTGAAGCAGGAAGGCTGTGGGCGGAGCCTCCTCTGAGAGCCGACCTGGAGAATCACTTTACTGTCAGCACCCAGGACACAGGAAATAATGCCACAGATGTTTAGTTGAAAAGTTAAATATCAATCTCTGAGCTTTGGAAGGGAATAAAATATTCTTATGTTGACAAAAATGTAGAATTTCAGTTTCTCCTGCAGTGTAGTGTCAGGTTTTAATAGTGTTTTGTTGTTTGTGAGTTGGGCACTTTATTTACTTGAATTTAGGTGCGTGTAGTCTCCCTGACCATTAATTCACAGAGGCATATTACAAATGTGCCATTTCTTAAAAGACAAGGTTGATTTCTCTCCTCAAAAGTATTGTTCAGACGCTTTATTTTATGCCATAAGAGAATAAAACACCACCATTGAAATCTATATTGCAGATTGGTTAAAAGACAGATTTCAAGTTTATTTCCAAAAGTTGTGGGGTCTTGTCTCATTCCCCTCCCTTAAATAATCCTGTACTTTTGCTTTCAGTGGTTAACATATTTGTAGGTTAAATTCCTCCAAAAACTTGCTTCTTGCAGGTGCTAATCTGAAAGGCGTGGATATGGAAGGAAGTCAGATGACAGGAATTAACCTGCGAGTTGCCACCTTAAAAAATGCAAAACTGAAGAACTGTAATCTCAGAGGGGCAACTTTGGCAGGAACCGACTTGGAGGTGAGGCTCCGGTCTCTGGGGAGTTTTAATGATGAGCATTACTAGTGGGATCATGCCAGCTTACTGTAAGCACAATACTTGGCTGTGAAGCTCCACTTAGTGTACAGGGTGGCGGGAGGAAGCTATTGCTCTTTTGATTGTTTTTTATGAAGGTGGGCATAGAGACTCATGCCTGTAATCCTAGCTGAATGGGAGGACTGGGATTGTAAACCTAGACTGGAATAAACAGTAAAACCCCACACTTCTCCCCTCCAAGAAATGGAGCAATGGGAGCCATTTGCTTGTTGAATGATTTTGAGTTCTGGTGTTAGGTCTGACCTGTTACCTAAGTGGCAGGTGCCAGTTCCAGGTGCGGAAGGAGCTGATGCGGTGCTGTCAGCCTTGATTTCATTTACCTCTTTTCTTGGATCTTGCTCAAGCCTATACTAAGTTTTTCATAAATTTAATGTCAAACAGAATTTAATGGATTTTCTTGAGCTACTTAAGAAATGTAAATCATTTCTGGGTTTAAGATTAGGTTCAGGAAAAGCCCATTTTAATTTAGCATCATGTTCAGTTGGATCTCAGTTTGAGATTTTTAATTTTGCCTGTTCTTTTTCATAAGACCTGTATTCCATGTGTCTTCTTGATTTGTAGATTTAGATAGCTTGCTTGTTTGCATATTTGTTTGTTATCACTCATCATATAGCTTGGTCTCTATTTGATTTTCTTTGCTCAGCCCCCACAAGTGCTGGAGTCATAGGGGTGTGTCACCATACCTGGCTCAGTGGCTGTTGTCTACATAGTGCTGCCAAATGCTACTTCCCGCACTGAAGGGGTATATGTATCTGTGTTGTTAAGTCCAGGGGCTAACTAACCACTTCGTTGTTGGACGTTTTACTTGGTGCAACCGAGACACTATAAAGAAAATTACTTCTTTTTAATTCATTTAAATTTAAATAGCTACATGTATCTGGTAGCTGTGTTATATTGAACACATGACAGATAGAATTGTATATGAAAATTTAGATTACTGTGGACTTTTCGTTTTTTTTTTTTGTTTTTGTTTTTTTTTTTTCCAGCCTTGATCTCTTGATAGTTCTTAGGATCACAGCAACAAATTTCTTTAAAGGCAAAAGGAACTGACTTTGCACTATTAGTATAGTCCTTTCCATTCTTTCTATTTATGTTTATGAGTATTTTGCCTGCTACATATGCCATATGCATGCCTGTTGCCCATAGAGGTCAGAAGAGGGCATTCAGTGGATCCCTTAGAACTTGAGTTAGAGGTCATTGTGAGCTGCCATGAATACTGGGAAAAGCATTGAACCAGGGTGTGCTAAACTTTGAGAGGCTGAATTCATTATCATGGCAGGGAGCATGGTGGCAGGCAGGCATGGTGCTGAAGAAGTCACCTGGAGCTACATCCTGATCCATAAGCAGGGGTGAGGGGGTAGGGGTGAGAGAGTAGGGGGAGTGAACATGCACTTGGCATGGGCTTTTCAAATCTCAAAATCCACCCCCAGTGACACACTTTCTCCAAAAAGGCCACACCTCCCAATCCCCCTAATCCTTGCAAATAGCTCTACTCCCCGTTGACTAAATATTCAAATATATGAGTCTTTGGGGGCCGTTCTTACTCGGATCACCATAGGGCATTAGTAGAAGTGTTTCAAAAATGGGAACACTTGGAAATATCATCCTGCCATGCTCTGTAATCATTTTATATGGACCTAAATTTGATCCTAAATCACTTGAGCTCCATGAGTCTTTCTTTGTCTTACAGAACTGTGATTTGTCGGGGTGTGACCTCCAAGAAGCCAACCTGAGAGGTTCCAACGTGAAGGGTGCCATATTTGAAGAGATGCTGACACCATTACATATGTCCCAGAGTGTCAGATGAGAGTGACAAGAGCTGGAGGAAGATGTCCCTGACGGAAATGTGTCCTTATTTTATTTCTCCATCCACCGAATTGTCTAGAGGAGATAACATTGTAAGGGAATTGAGGCAAATGCTTGTTCCCAGAGGTGCATAAGGGGAAACAGTTGAATTTCCCCACATTGTGACTATAATAGAAGAACATTCTGTTTCTAGAAATAGGGAAAGTAGACCATGCTGCAGCATTTTGAGTGGAGCTGGGGCATTTATCTGGTGTCTGACCAGGAGTAGTATCTATTATATTTGCTTTTATATAGGCATTGTGTGGAAGTACCATCTTGGTTTAAGATGCATTTGAGAATTTTAATTTATGAAAAGCACAATATATGCAAATATATTTATTGAACACCTAGATGCAGTAAGGGTGTTTAAATTGTTAAACGTCTTGGAAACTGAAGAGTTCTTCAGGTTTATAAATAGCTTTAGTGTGCCCTCCCTCTTGAGACGCTGCTCATCGTGCGCGTGTGGTGAGGGCGAGACTCCCTATGGCTCTCTTCAGATTCATTTCTAGAATGTTTACTGTGTAAGAGGAAGCCAGAGCTAAATGTGAGCCGTACTCTGTTCTCACACTTTGAGACAGGACGGAAGGAAAGACCTTGTGTATCATTCTAGAGCAGAGTGAAGGATCCACCAGTTGCTGCAGCTGTCCAGTGAGCATGCCTCAGCTTCATTACGGGCAAGTCCCATGCTGTACCACGTTAGGCTGCTCTGTCCATTCACTAGTTCCAGTTCTCGTGCTCAGTTATCACAAGCAGAGGAAGATATTTCAGAGCCAAAACACCAAGCTGCATCCTCAGCACAGGTCATGTAATGCCAAGTAGTTTATACAGGTCCGGCTTAAAACAGATATCCAATCTAAACTCCATGCAGTTGGAGCTATAAAGTCTGAATAAATTCTGCAGAGTTGCCTATGAGAATGCAACATCATATAATTACAGCTAAAACCCTTCAGTAGCAGCTAAGAAATTCTAAACTGATAATTTGATTATAGCCACCAAAAAATTGATGAATAAAAATTAAACATTTGGCTGGTATAAGCTGCATTATTAGTCAGTAACTGTGGCCCTTTTAAAAAATACTTTCTGTTGTCTTGTTTTTAAATGAAATTTTAGTCCCGTTTTCTTGAGTCATTATCTGTGCAACAGCAGCAGTAGGGCCTTCTTAGTGGGTGTCCCAGTGTCCTTATGTGTTTTCTAAGAGCAGGGATAGAAGCTGTGTCCAAATGGGTTCGAGATCCTCCAGACTGGTCAGCTTGAGCAAGTGAATCGTCACAGGTGACCTTGTCTCCTCCAGGAGAGTGGCATGTCTTCATTATTCTGTAGCTTATTCTTCTATCTACATATGCAATGCTTTCCTTCCAGTAAAGAGCTCACATGCACAGCGGGAGGGAGTGCTCCTTTACAGGGAAAGGAAAGCAACTTTGAAAATGAATTATTTTCTTTGCGTTATTATTTTTACCAAGACAGAGAAGTATTGTATTGAGAGATACCTATTTTCATAATCAATATGTGCCTAAATTATATTTAACTCATTTCACTGCACTCTATTTTCGGTAATTATGGACTGTGTTCACTCACTGAATGGTCCTCTGCAGACAGACCTGAGACTGCAGAAGGAGCCAAAAAGATGTAAACACAGTGTGCTTGGGAACTGCAGGGTTCAGATCATATGTAAACCGCGTTAATAAACGGTGTGGAACGCTGGCAGGCTGTGTCTACTCTTGCTTTGGAAAGTCAACGCTTTCTGCATTTCCATGGTTATTCGTGATGGTGCCATGCAGGAGCCAACTGCATAGTGCTCTTAATGGATGTGCGTTTTGTTGGAAAAGCCATTAAAGCAAATTCACTTCTTGGATTTGGCCTCACGATCCTCTTTCCAGAGACTACCATGCTGTAGTACTTTGGTTTTACACTAAGGAAGACATCCGGTGATTTGTATTACTCTATAGCTGATGAATATCACTGTTCATTTGCTGTATTGAGCAAGAAATATGGTTCTGCCTGATGTCTAGGAGAGAGATTTCTAAGAAAGGGAAGAGTTCCAAATAGTAAAACTTGTGTTATTCCTAGCAATGATCAAGTGTCTATATAAGTTAAAATAGACCCTTGTGGGAGGCCTGCAGAAAGGTCTCGGCCTACATCGGTTAAATGATTTCCGTTGATAAAATTCAGTTCTCTATTTAAGGCAATATGTGTCAGACTCTGATATGATCAAGTTCCTCAGCAACCATCTGAAGGGATTTTGCTTAAGAAATGTTGTAAAGTCATTATCATGATGGCTTTCTTTATTAATCAAGACTTATTTTCTCCAGTTCATTTTATGAATGTTATTATGTCGTAAAGTCTGCCCCAAATCAACTTTACATCATCTTTTATACATGAAAATTCTAGAATTATATTAAATTCCCCAAGAGAGTAGTATCTTTAAAATGAAAAGTGTTAAAGTACAAAGAAAAGTGGTTATATTATTTCAGGATGAAGTATGTTCCCCAAGGCTTCACTCACAGACCTTTTACTGCCTGGCCTAGTGGTGTGAGCTCGTTAGCCCCACAGTCTTCCTGCTGAGATTTTACATTAGGGCAAGAAAGAGGTCGTTCATCTGTCATTTAGGAAGGTAAAAAATCGTTGTGATTATTTTTGAGCTATTTTAATGCTCAAAATGAAGTAGTTTTCCCCTATAAAAAATGTCCTTTTGAGTTTAGAAAAGAAAATTGTGGCAATTATGAAGTCCAATTATTTAAATTCAGTTGATCAATTTCAGATCTTTGGTAAATTGACTTAAGCAGGCAATCATGAGAGATCTAAAAGTCTGTCTCTAAGCCTCAAAATCTCCCTGATTGCATAATGGCCTACTAGCTTATTTGATGCTGTAGAAAGTAGGACAGATTTGGTTTCTGTCCTTGGGCTCTGTGTGACCTGAGACAAGACTAAGCGTACTTAGGCCAAGGCTTATCTAATATATTCAGTCTGTGTTGCCATGGTCAGAAACAGTTTGAAATGTTTTACATTTTTAAAAATCAATATAGAAACATCGAGGTTCACTGACCACAGGCCTCCCACGTCTGTTTCATTCTGCTAATTCTAGCTAAATGACATAGTTCTGTTCTTGTTTTTCTTGGGTGACAGTGAGAAGCACATCTCTAACAAAAAAAAAAAAAAAACCAAACAACACAGTGGACAGTTTGAAGCAAAGTTGTTTAAACTTCAGAAATTCTTATTGGAAAATCGCCTCACTTACATATCTTAATGAGATGAGGTCCCCCTCATGGTGTCAAAGAAGCATGTTAGTGAAGGTGTCTAAATGAAAGGATAGTCACTGAAGTCCCCCTTCCCTGCCCTGCCATAAGGATAGGGCAGACATCACCAGGGAAGCCACTGGTTCTTATTTGGGCCCAATACTCACTACTAGAAAGCCTTGCAAATGAAATGATTTCAGAAAACACTGGGCAGTGAGTGATGGGATTAGCATCCTACTAGCAATGTTGACAATCTTAGCTGTATAAAAATCAAATACTGTGTTTTTTTTTTTTTTCAAAGCATTTTTTGGCTTGGGTAGCACAACAGATTTTACAATGTATTGCACATAGAGGTTTCATCCTATATCAGATAAAATATCGTGGAAGCTGAAACCGAGGCTGGTCTGCCAAACCTGTTATAAGGCGCTTTCTTCATTCAGTGACTTCAGCGAAACCTGTATGTGGTGAATGCTGCTCAGATGCAGAGTTATTAACAGGCAGGAAGCAAGAGAACTGAGCTCCACGACTATAGTCAGGGTAAAGACAGGAAAACTTATTATAGTCGTGTGTTTGTATGTGTGTATGAATGTGCCACACCACATGTGCACGGGGTTAGAGGACCACTTGAGAGAATCAGTTTTCTTATTCCATCCACCCGTGGGACCCTGGGGTTGAACTCACTTCATCAGATTGACAGCAACCTCTACCCACTGAGCCATCTCACTGGTCGAAAATTAGATTTTTATTTTTATTATTTTTTTTTAGCTTGGGAACAACACTATGATTATCTGATTTAAATTTTTCCCTTTACAGAGACTCAAATGCCAAGACTAGCTCCCAGGCACTCTGTCTCAACTTTCTGTATTTATTGCTTAACTTCCCCTTTTGCGCGCGCGCGTGTATGTGTTTGTGTGTGTGTGCGCGCGCGTGTATGTGTTTGTGTGTGTGCGCGCGCTTAACTTCACCTTACCCAAGACATTGATTTTCCTTGAGTTCTCCATAGGGCTGCCAGTTTCCTCAGGGGCACACAAAGTAGCTGGATTCTAATCCTGTAGAATGGCAACCGCAGCTGTCAAAGTTTAGCTAAGATTTTAATGACCAGGTTTAAGTAAATGTAACAGATAGACCAGCAGGTGTCCCAATTACATTCGCCATTAAAAGGCTTTTTGTGAGGATTTTAAACGTTATTATTAAAGCCATCGTCTGTGCGGCGCTCCATCTTGTCATTCACCAGCTGGGGGGAAGATTTCAGTGTCCCAGAAAAAGTTCATATAAAAAGGAAGCCAGGAGAACAGGAACATCGCAGCATTCAACCCAACCAAAGGAAGCTTGGCATCTCTTTGGCTTTCACTTCCCAACAGGTAAACATTCTTTGTATTCCTAGCACTATTTTTAATGTTGCTTGTTGTTTATGTCTAAAGGGTCTTTTGCACTCGACGATCAAAGATCAAAGTCTAGATGTGATAGTATCCAAGGAAGCCTTGCCCTTCACTGATTGACCTTATCAACCACCAGCCTTGGGGGAGACCCAACCTTGGAGGACCCCATCAGCTAGTGGCCCAGTGTTGGACATTGCTTCTAGTGTTATCCCCATCTGATGAATTTAATTTTAAGGCACATTTATCAACCAAACCTAGGCTTAGTTGGCAAGAGGGGCATCTGAGCTAGGTGTCTCCATCTAGATCAGTATCGAGTTCTCTCTTGGTCTTGAAGCTGGTCCAGCCAGCTGTAATGCCTTAGAGATTAGATGACAGTCAGAAACACGTCAGCAATGCCACAGGGCAGCCACTTAAAGTCCAGCAACCTTTTATTTCCCAGAGACATCGAGGAGGAACTCCTGTTTCAGAGCAGACGGCCCAGTTCTAACCTGGATGACAAAGTTGAGAACTGCTTTGTAATGAGGGTACAGGCAAAGTGAATTTGGTAAGGGATGAATTATGGGTTCCAGGTAGCCAAACAAAAATAAAAACGAGCTACGTTGCCACAAAAAAAGCAGAAGATGCCAGAAGAAGTACAGGTGTTTGTCCCCAATGTCTAAGAAGCTCAGGAGAGGCATATGCCCCTGTGTTTCACTGCCTGCATGGAATACATGTCAGCCGCACAACTCCCCCTGCAGCTTCTGTAGGGTCAGTGGGCCAGATGCTGGTCTCTCTGCTAAGCACTCTGTTTTCACTGACTTCAGCTGGGGCTGTCATGATTGTGTCTTGATATGCCTTAGAGTGGAGATGACCCCCAAACTTATAGCTGCTGTTGTTCTGCTGAGTCTGGGTTTGGAAGGCTGTTCCAGCCAGCACTGGTCCTATGGGTTGCGCCCTGGAGGAAAGAGAAGCGCGGAACACTTGGTCGATTCTTTCCAAGAGGTAAGTTGGTCCGCACTGGCTCCTAACTGTGTGAGCTGTGCACTGCCAGCCCCCGTGGCACTACTTTGAGCTTACCCTGGATACTGACTCCAATGAGACAAGACTTCCTGGAGTGTAAGCCAGATTCTTCCTTGCACTTTTGATAGAGACTAAAAAAAACAAACGGCAGGACAGATGTGAAGACAGTAGAACACCAAGTTCATGACAAGGCACCGTGTTCTCAAATGTCCATGATATTAAATCAATTCTCTTGTATCAGTATCCGTATCAAGGGCATAAGTGCTATTATTTCTTGTTATTGAAGGAGATATTTAAGTAAAGAACCTGGAGAATGTTTAACTCCATGAATTATCAAATTTAAGGCTGTGAGGTGAAAAATGTACTAGATTTAATTTCCTCTAGGTTAGGTTGCAGCGCTAGCACCAGCATTAATGTAGGACGCTTCATTTATCTTAAAACTTCACTTAAGGATAGGGGAATTACATGAGAGAAGCCATTTCATTAGCTGGTTATCCAAAGAAGAAACATAGCTGAGAAACTTAAAACCAAGTTTTGAAGATAAAATGAAACCCCAGAATCTGAAGCCTCCGCTCTCTAGGTTACTTGTGAAGCAGATGTCACAGAACTAGGATGTGGTGCAAACTGAAAATCAGCCTTGCTGGCTGTGGGGCTCACACCGTAGTCACCGTCCTCCCCGGGTGTGGTGCTCACACCGTAGTCACCGTCCTCCCCGGGTGTGGTGCTCACACCGTAGTCACCGTCCTCCCCGGGTGTGGGGCTCACACCGTAGTCACCGTCCTCCCCGGGTGTGGGGCTCACACCGTAGTCACCGTCCTCCCCGGGTGTGGGGCTCACACCGTAGTCACCGTCCTCCCCGGGTGTGGTGCTCACACCGTAGTCACTGTCCTCCCCGGGTGTGGTGTTCACACTGTAGTCACCATCCTCCCTAGGTGTGGGGCTCACACCGTAGTCACCGTCGTCCCCGGGTGTGGTGCTCACACCATAGTCACCATCCTCCCTAGGTGTGGGGCTCACACCGTAGTCACCGTCGTCCCCGGGTGTGGTGCTCACACCATAGTCACCATCCTCCCTAGGTGTGGGGCTCACACCGTAGTCACCGTCGTCCCCGGGTGTGGTGCTCACACCATAGTCACCGTCCTCCCCGGGTGTGGGGCTCACATGGTAGTCACCACCCTCCCTGGCTGTGATGCTCACACCGTAGTCACCGTCCTCCCTGGTATGATACTCTCACCATAATCACTGTCCTTTGGAGGCTAAAAAGGAAGAGTTCTGTCCCAGTTTTATTTTTGTTGTAATAAAACATGCTGACCAAACGTCATTTAGGGAAAAATGGTTTATGTGACTTACAGTTCCAGAGAGTCCATCACTGTGGGGAGGTGAGGGCAGGAACTCAAAACAGCTAGTTATGCCGGTAGTCAAGAACAGAGACAGTAAATCTATGCAGGCCTAGTACTCAGCTTCCTTCCCAGGCCCCAAACCCAGGGAATGGTGCTGCCCACAGTGGGCTTCATCTTCCCGCTTCTTGTCATTCGATACGCAAGCACACCACCAGTTCAAGGCTAGACCAGGATACACTGAGTCTCAGAGCAATCTGTTTGAGATAAAATGAAAGGAGAGCAGCAACAAAAACAACAGAAACCCAGCCCAGTCAGGACTATAAAGCTTGTGCAGCTTTTGTATCCTGTCTGTGAGACTCAGAACACTTCACTCTCGTCTGAGAGAGCACGATCTTTTCTTACTGTCCCCATCACCTCCTGAACTCCAGCTCATTCTTTAAAAGTGCATCCTTAAACTCCCCAGACCCACAATTCCCCAGGCCTCCCGCTCAGCCTCAGGACCCCCAGTGCTCACTCTTGGTGGAAATGGAAAACTCTGCTTTGTTTCTGTATCTTCATCTTTATGAATCTCACTCTTTGTCTGCAGATGGGCAAAGAGGTGGATCAACCGGCAGAACCCCAGCACTTCGAATGCACTGTCCACTGGCCCCGCTCGCCCCTCAGGGACCTGAGAGGAGCTCTGGTGAGTCACCGTGGTCACCGCACAGAGCTAGAGTCAGGAAGCCAACACTTCAGAGCCACCCAAGTCACTCCTGCGGCAGGGCCCTCCGTATCTTACAGCGTGTCCCCCTCTGTGCAGATAGCACTCATGTTTGTAAACTGCTTTGCTCTTAGTTGATTTAAACGTGTCTATATACCCCTTATATAATAATCCCAGATTCAGCCTTTGGAATGGCCAGCAAGTTTCTTTCCACTGTAATCCTCCAGTTTCCAAAGAATATTCCACCTCCCAGCTCCTCATTCCCGAGCAGACTCCTACCCTCCACTTGATGCAGCCATTGCTTGCAGGACCCCGGGAACTGTAGAAACCAAGAACAAGGCTCTCCGTTACTCCGCCACTTGGGATTACAATATTCAAAACTTACAAAATTTATAACTCAGAGCCACAGATCTGACTTGCAGTTTTGTTAGGCCTAAATGCCCACCGTTCTCATTCTCTCCTCTCTCTCGGTACTGGGTACCCATCCCAGGTAAGATCATACGCTGGCAAGCACTGTACCACTGGGTTATATCCTTAGTCGTCCTCCTACTTAAAAACACATCTCTTTGTGTGAGACAGAATCTCACTAACTTTCTCAGGCTGACTTCAAACTTGAAGTTGGACTTGAATTTGAGGTTCTTTTCAGCCTCCAAAGAAGCTACAATTACAGGGGTGTGTTATCACTCAGGCTGTAAGATTGCTTGATCGTGAGAATAGAAGTATGAAGGAGACCGAATGGGGAAGTAACCTGGAAGTGAGTGTCAGTGTTCCCTGAGCTGCTTTCCTGCTCATTAGCGGTCCTCGGAAAGCATGCGGCCAACTGCCAGTTCCTCAGAGGAGCACGGAGAGCCTCAGTGAATCACACCTGAAGATCAGGTTGAGTTTAAAAAATTGTCTCCATTGGCTTCAGATTCCATACCCAGGGGACAAAGATGAAGGTAGGCAGGTATCTCTATTTCCTTTCGTGTTCTAATCTTGCCTGTAGCCCAATGAAAACAAATTGAGATTCCCTGGTGTGACATCATGAAGGACTCCAAGGAAAGGCCGATCTGATCCAAATCCTTCCTCACAGTGACATCCTTCAGCTGTTAATGCGGATTTTAGAATGTCTCACCGTGCCAGGCTTTTAGCGGTTAATGCCGATTTTGGGGTGGCATCAGCTCCACAAGACTCTGCCATGTTTCTAGTTCTTTTGAGTGACTAACAAATGCACCTGTTCTTAGATCTGAGTTTTAGAAAATAAATGTAGGAAACAATGAAATTTATCTAGCCAATCCGACATTGGTGACCATGTTATGTATAAATGTTAGAAAAGACGTTCAGCTAGCTAGTCAATGCAATGTTGAAGCCTATGTTATGTATTTTCCAGGAAAGTCTGATCGAAGAGGAAAACAGGCAGAAGAAGATGTAAGTGCACTGGCCCCGAAGGATCCGCAACACCCAAGTATGACGTGGACATTTTAAAATGTGACCTGTTATAGATCTGTACTTGTGTGTTTCAGCATTTCTATGCCCAGCGGCATGGATTTCATAATAAAGCAATGTGTTGTGGATCAAGTACTGTAAAGTGACATGCCTTTGACTCCAAGCTCAGAATGCAACTTTAAAATTTTTTTTATTCTTTTGTGTCTTTCACATCATGCATTTCCATCCCATTCATTTCCTGTTCCTTCCATATCTGCCCTCTACCCTTCCCCCCTCCCAATAAAACAAAATTTAAGAGAAAAAAGGAAAAAAAAATCTCATCATGGATGCTAGTGTGACATAGTGAGTCACGCAGTAAACCCCTTTGTCCATGCATCTTTATTGCAAATTATTCATTGCAAAGAGTCATTGTCTGTTTCGAGACTCTGGTTTCCGTCACCCTATCGATGCTGGGCCCTCACTGGGAGGCTTCTTGGATATCCTGTTGTTGCCTGGGTTGGAGATCCCGCAGCTTTACATACTCCTGCAAATCACAGATGGGATGGATATTGGGGCCAACTCATAACCCTGGTTCTGGGACTGGGTAGTTAAAGGGCTGGTTCTCTGGCCGGCTCCCTCCACCACCAGGGTGAACTCTCCAGCCCTGTCCTGCCTAGTTCACCCTTTGCCAGATGAACAAGGGGCGGGACCCGTTCTGCTTTCATGCTCTCAGTTCTCCCACAGCCGCACCATCAACGCCAGCTCTGCTGTGTTACCCAGGCAAGGGGCAGTGGCCACTATCCCGAGTTCTGCAGCTGGAGGAAGGGTGGGGTCGGGACATCTCTCCAGCTCTGATGACCTCAGGGCCAGCTCTCCCATGCTCATGTTCTCAGGGGCAGCTCACCTGCTCCTGCCAATGGGGTCAGCTCTCCAGTGCTGCCCAGGAGAGATGCAGGGCCCACTTGCCTGAGTGCTACAGCTGGTAAGGGGTCTTCAGCTCCCAGCTCCCCGCCCACCACAGGTGGCAGGGGCAGTGATGGGGTGGGTAAAGGTCTTTAGGTGAGGACATGCGGTAGATAGGAGAGAAGCCACAATGACATAAAGTGTCCTGTTGACCAAGAGACATAATCCATGGCTCACATCCACCCTGCATTCACAAAGGGAAGAGAGTGGTCATCGATGGTTGAGGCTAGCTAGTTCCCATGGTTTCTATAGGATTATAACTACATCTTTGACCTTCTCTAAAAGTCAGATGCCCCTACGGCCATGGCTTCCCGCTGCTGGGAAGAACTGCTTCCCTTTACCTCTTGAAGTCAGGTAGAATCCCATTAAAGGAGAGGAGCGAGCCTTTTGGGCTCCCAGTCCAGTGCTCCTTCTGGCTCCATATTGTCTTGCCAGGTGGTATGGGGTTCAAAACTATTTCAGTTTTCAATTGTTATAACAAAATCCCCGAGGCTAAGTTCTTGATAAAGAAAGGTAGTTTCTTTTGGCTCATAGTTTTGGAGGCAAGTTGTCCAAACTTGGGAGGCCATGTTCATTACGTTGTATCATAAACTGGCAGACAGTATCATGCCATGGAATCACACATCATGGTGGAATGGGATGTTCACAGAGAATGCCAAACACTGAGTGGTCTCACTTTATAACTGCCTCTTCTTACGGTAATTGATTTAATCTCCCAGGACCTGACCCACTTTCATGAGACAGCCATTAGTTCATTTTGAGGGTGCTCTCACCATGACCCTAAGACCCACCTCTTAAGGTGTGACAGCTTTGGGAACAGGCTTCCAGAATGTGACTCTTTAGGACACGCTGCATGCTAACCGTAGCAGGGACCATGGCCTACACAGCTTTCCTTCCTGAGAACTTTTGAATTTAACTTAAGAAACAGAAGTGTGCATAGTCCGCTGGAGACAGAACCTGGTGTCCCCTTGTTTCCTGGACCACCTTTCGGCCCCCACAAGGACAAAGTCAGGCTTTATGCTAGATGTACATGCACGATTATCTTCAAGCAAGCTGGGAAACCATGACTGTCCTCAATTTAAGGTGATGAAGCTGAGGCTCAGGGTTTAGGAGACCCACTCAGTTCTGATGGATCTGCGCTCACCACTCCCTAAACTGCAGAGGAAAGAACATCCAACGAAGCTGAGCTATGGGAGAGTTTGGCTGTTGGAACGGAAACAGAAAACTGGGGCTCATCATCAACTTGGTTCTACTGTGGCAACTTCATGATGTGAACACGAGTCTCACAAACTTCCAGGTAGCTATGGAAACAATGGAAAAACTCAAATTTCAGCAAATGCCCATGGAATATTGTGAACTCGATTATATTTAAAAAATACCGTGATTGGCAAGTGAAAGTCTACCATCCTTCATGAATGTTTAAGTTTGTTTGAGACAGTCTCATGTTGCTCAAACTGGCCTCAAACTTGCTATTAACAAACATATCTTTTTTAAAAAGCAACAGACGTTCTTAATTTATACATGTGTTTGGAGCATTGAGTTTCTGCTGTCAAACACCATCTCTAGGGAACTTTTTTTTTTGAGCAGGCAACGAATTCTCTGCATGGGATAAAAATGTGATCATTCAGCTGCTGTTGCTGGTATAGACTTGGGATGGCACATGGCAGTTTGCAAGTCTATTGGGTCCACTTAATCCACGGATGGCCCCAAAGATCAAGTGGAGTAGAGAAGAGTAAAATCATTACCCTTACTAAATATCAGATTGTTCCCTCTGAAGACTTTACACCTCAGTGTACCTCAAAATATATGTATATTAATTGTATATTAATTATACAAGTGTAATAACACTCAAAAGATTCTGACAGCAGACAAAAGTAGAATTTCTTAATCTGAATGCACCAAGCCTAACATTCACTCATGCCTCGGGATGAAAGCCACCTATATTTTTCATAAGCACATAGGGTAAGATCCTCTGACACTCAGATAATAGGGCATTATTAGTTGTTAAAAGTAAGATCAATTGGGCCAGCTTAGCTACTCTTACTTTCTTTCCCCACTTCCCCGTGCCTATTTATCCATGAAGAACACACATAAAACCTGTACACATGAAAGACATTCTCTTCAGAAAACTCAGCTCAGACAACAAAATGCATGGGTGGGCGGGGCAAAAAGAAATGAAAAGCTTGCAGATTTTATTAGTTCTGTGAAAGACGGACACCGGGATCCCACAGTATGCATTCCAACAGGCTCTGTCGTGAGATAAGCCAGAGGGGGCCCTGAGGGTGAAGTGTCTTGAAGAAGCTGTCAACAGGGAAGAACCATTAAGTCCATGATCTTATTTTAATCATCTAAAACCAAGAACAAGCTAAACACATAGTAAACTTTAAAATACATTTCCATTTTTAATTTACAAAATAAATAACAGCAAATATGAACAAAAGTCTTCAACACAGATCTCCTTAACTGTCCGTGTATGAAATTCAATTATTTATAAAATCGTGGTGAGGAATTTTGACAGGACTCTGGGTGACCAACCCATAAGAGGCGGCTAAGAGATGAGCTTGGGCATGTACGTGGGAGACCAACAGCGGCTGGGTCTGAAGAGTCAACTAGAAGTTAATATCCCAGAAGGAAAACGATTCCTCTCGCAGTTAACAACTAACGGTTGGACTCTGAACCCAACCAAAGAGAAGCTGCACTTTTTCCATTTTTTGCTTCTTCTGCTGTGCCAAGACTAGAACCCAGGACCTTGCATGAGCTAAGCCAGCAAGCTACATCTGCAGCACTTCCAATTAAATTCTAAGTAACATACGTAGAGAGAAATGAAAATGTCCAGGAAAGCAGTAGGCGCCAGCTTTCCAAAGTGCACACCAAGGAAGTGTGATCCTTAACAGGGGACTGGAGGTCTAGGCACAGCAGGCCAGGTTGGTGACCCTGAAGACTATGATCCATCCGCGGCTGCAGAGGATCAGGACAGTTTGTACCAATACCTAAAATAGATGGTAGACTCATTAATATTCACAAAAATCTTCTGCCCATAATAGTCAGGCCTGGGAGGCTCTAAGCACCAGTGGAGGATGAAAAATGTGGATTCCAGTTCAGACAGCAAAAACCTGTGGGCAGAAGTCTCGCTTCATTTGTTCCCTTAGACTCTGTCATGAAGGCCATGACAGAAAGAACCTGGCCAAGTCCACACAGTATCAAATATGTAAGAGACAAGGAAATGGACTTGTGATGTGGTACATTATATCTGCCATCTTGTGTTGATGGGGTGGGTCTTATCCCCTTCCCATTATTACCTGAGAAGGGTAAGGGTGAAGGCACAAACTGGGAAGGACCTCCCAACTACACTTCACAGACTCGTGCCACTGACACTCAGCCCCTTCTGGGATAGGGACGCCATGTCTGTCTGGGAAAAGGTCACATGCGTGTCTAGCTATCTAAGGATGTCTGTCTGCACTCCTGTGACTTGTGTGCTCACTGTATATAAGCTGCATTTGAATTGCAAGAAGAAAACGTGCCCCTTAATCTGGGGGCAACTGGAAGGGAAAGAGTCAGCTTGGGAATCAGTGACAAGGGTGGTTAACACTCCATCTGAGCTCTTGGAAGACGCCTTGTTTGATCCAAGGGATCTGCAGTGTGGCTAAGGGTATAATGGGCATCCCTGGCTGGAGTCAAGCAAGGGGTGGAGATGGAGGGAGGAGGCCACTCATTGCCAAGCAGCCTTATTTAGGGCTTTCCTCTTCATCTAGCGCTGACTTTCAGATTCAATAGCATACCAGAGTGAACTGCATAGCAGGTTGTTTATACCGAGTGCGCCCAGGGGCAAGTACTGTGTCTGTGTCTGGCCTTCAGCAACTGCGTATTGAATGAAATCTTTCTTTAAAAAAACAAAAACAGTCTCAAAGCAAGGCAGTTACCATGGAAGAGAGGGAAAGAAAACAAAAAGTGATATAACAATACCACGAACTCACAAGCCACCAATCAGCATTCATTCATAAAGACTGTGACAATCTCAGGGCTGATTTCAGGGCCTTTGAACACTCCAGAAAGGTTAGCAAGGGCAGTAAGAACTGGTTTTTCCTGCCCTCTGCTTCCTGTCCCTTCTATATTTAATACCAATGCAGTCTTCAACTTTAGGACAGATAAAGATTTTTCTTTTAATCAAATATAAGTCCGGCTTCTGCGCTGGCTAGTTTTATGTCAACTTGATACAAGCTAATCATAGCAATGGAAACCCTAAGACAGCTTCCCAAAGAAGTGAATCTCCCAGTGCCCTGTAAATCGGTACCTACAACATCACCCAGAATCCTGTGTGTCAAGGCAGCAGAAAGCTATTGTTTTCATTAATGTGCACAGGGAATCATAGGAAAAATGCCTTACTAAAAAAAAGGTAGGGGAGAAGGGAGGGTGCACCTCTGGGCATTGACAGGTCCAACTCTGCTCAGAGACCAAACTCAAGACTCACTTCTACTAATCTTCAAGAACAGGCCGGGCATTTGCTCTTCTTTTCCTACCCAGCTTCTGTGTTTCCACAGCAGCCTGCAAAGCACAGTGACATCTTCAAATCCTTCCTAGTTAGTCTGCTAGGGCTCTTCTCAGATGCCCCAAGCTCCATGGGTCCTTCCTGCATCTATCATCTTTCTGGGACCTTCCTGCTTCTCTGGATCTTTTCCCTTCAAATGATCTTCAACTCTTATGAGCCCTTCCATGCAAATAGAGCCCAAGGCCACCACCTTTCAAGGAGGAGATACACACCTGAATTCATGCTCAAAGACCTTGAAGAAAAATCAAATCTTCCCCAGGTCCAGGAGAGGAAAGAGAGTCACTGACTGCACGACCCGTTCCACATTAATGATTCCCCATAAGCGCCCATATGGAGGTAATGTCTCCACTTTGGAAAACGAGAAGGCGAACGCCCAGAGGATTTCAAATGTGACGTTAATGGCGACACCTTTGCATTTCTGATTGAAGAAGTTTAAAATGTCAGAGCCTGTGTGTTTTCCACGATTGCACGTGGGTGCTCCTTGACGGAAGTAAGAATAGCAATTTGTCCGCATGGCATTTCTAGGGCAGGCACACTAGCTTCTCTAGTACTGTGCCAGGCATGTCCCTGGCTTTTGCTTCCTTGGTTCCCGGTGAGGAACCAGGTGCATCTCTCTTAAGGAAGGCGGTGTTGAAAGGAGCTCTGCAAAGAGAGCAGCAGGCGGGCAGGGGCAGAGTCTCCCAGCTGAAATCCCTCTGTGCCCTTGAACCTGGAAGAACAGACTCAGGACAAGGCCACCGACTGATTCTAGAATGCCCAGGGTAGACCCAAGCCACACAGGAGATTTTAGTTTTGCCATCAACACCTATGTCTGATAGAACTATCTGGAATTTCTCAGAAACCATTCTATGTGTTATCTTGGGTACATCCTATGTGAGCAAGCTGGGCTGTTAGAAAAGCCTGTAGTCTACTTTCTATGTGTAGCTCCAAGTTTTTTACCTACAAAATGAGGTGAGTGTGTGTGTGTGTGTGTGTGTGTGTGTGTGTGTGTGAATTTTAAAACCCATCTAACTCAAAACATCGTACACCTTGTGGTCATTTATATAGACATAATACTTGGGCATCCAAGTCACCCTAATTTTTCCTTCTGAAAGGAATATGGACTTTAGTACCATTAGTAAGCAATCAGATTAATTCTATGATCAAGAGGAATAAATAATCAAAGGGACTATTGCACTGTGTTCTCCATGGTAAAATCAAGTAGCAGGCAGGGACCACCTCATCAGGCCAATAGGGTCTGGAAATGTAGCTGGCAGGACCATGGCTCCTAGGTCCCTCAGAGCCCAGTGTTTGAGCTTAGAGAAAAGAGGAGGATGAGAGCCTGCAAAAGACTTTCAAAGGAACCCAAGGCACCACGTGATTGCTGCCTGGTGGGGGGGGGGGCGGCCTTTCGTCAGGAGAGTGCCAGGATGTGAGTCCACTGTACCTCAGAGAAGCCCTCCTCACCTGACAGAGGCCCCACCTCCGCTACACACAGGTGCTCTTTCCTTCAAAGGAGACAGTAGACATTAGGGAAAGAGAACCATGGCGGCTCCCAGAGTGTTCTTGGTATCTGGCTCTTTCAGGAGGTTAGGGATGCAGACAGGAGAGAAGGAAGGAAGGAAGGAAGTCTTAAACACAGCAGTTCAGAAGCAAACTGAGAAATCCACCCAGGAGTCAGTTGCTGGGGCTGTTCTCCTCTCTACCATTGCTGTGTCATGACAGGATAGCTGGCGGAGGTATCCGCAGACCCAGCAAGTCAGTGTTTGAGGCCAACATGCCATCGTGGAAAAAGGAGAGCACTTGCTCGAGCGTCTTGCATACAGATGGCCATTTCTAGAAGTTCCATGGGCTAAAGGAGAGGTGTGACATGGCCTGCAGATGGACAAAACAGTTCTGGCCTGGAGAATCCTCTCATTGCAGACAGCAGTGCTGGCAGGGAGCCCTGCATGATAGCTCACCCTTTCTGGGTGCCATTCTCGGGCTACATTGGTCCAAGGCACTCAGAGGTGCGGAGCCAGCCTGAGTAACATCTTCACTGAGGGCCTGGCTCAGAGGAGAGGATGCTTGACTTTCGAGCCTTTGGAGGCGGTGGGGGTGGGGCTTTGGCATCTCTGCGGACAGGCAGGGGAGGTGCAATCTGGGGAGAAGACACGTGGGATTACAAACAGTCCTTTAAGTATTTCTAACCTATCCTGCTCCCATTCCATAAGCTCAATTTATGGTCAAGCCGATGAGCATTTACACTGTCTATACAAGACAGAAAGGGAATGACACTCATTGGTCCCTGTTCTCTCGAGCTGAACACACACACACACACACACACACACACACACACACACACACACACACAGAGCTGCATCACCAACACTCAGGTACTGGCATCTACTTAAGGTGCACTCAGTAGATAGTTACGAGAAGAAGGAATGAAGCCCGTCTGAGGCTACTACAGAACAAACACCTGTCATTCAGAAGTGACACTTTGGTGTGAACTTGAACTCACTCATCTCACCACCCGTGTGCAAAGCAGAGAACATGCCTCCTTCAGTCCCATGACCAAATGAAGCAGGCTTCTGGCATATTTCTCTTCTCATCCCCTGAGGCTTCGGGAGTGAGCCAAGCACTGGCTACCGAGTGTGGCCCTGTGTGTGTGTGTGGAAAGCCTCTCCTCTACATAGACTGGACGTCCAGTGGTGTCTCCCCAGGGACGGTGCTTGGTGGCCGCACTGACGGCAACCTGCAGGTTCTTACCTCAGCTGAGTTTCTCTGGCTGCTCTCATATGGCTTGCTTTTGGGGGGAGGTGGAGGAGGGACAGAAGCCGTCAGCCCATCTGTCTGCAAAGATGGGGAGCCTGGAAATGATACGAAGGAGACAGAGTGAAGGATTTACTTAGGATTTTCATAAAAATAATGCTTGCCAACCAGCACCCCTATACCGGCCTCATACGCATTGCTGTAGCCATTCTGGAGGTTCCTCAGAAAGAATGGAGAAGACCTTGCACCCTGCCCAACCATGGTTGCCTTTAATTCACCAGACAGCTTCAAACGGAATTCTGAAGCTAAATTCCAGTGTTTACTCTTAAGCCGGGGAGAAGAACATTTTCTAACTTTAGGAAACTGTTCTCTGATGGACTCTTAAGTATTTAGGGCAATAAGTAGGCTCTGACTGTAGTAACTCTGGACTCAATTGGCACCTCAGAAGGATGCATCCTCCCTACAATGGGAACCTTTGAGTTTGCAGTGCTACATATGCCTGGCTCTAGATTAATAGCAGCATACAGGATGTGTCTGTCTTTTTATCCCTGAAAGGGTCTAGCAACTTTGTAAATGACTTGTGGTTGGGAAGGGATGGGCAGACCCTCAGGATTGCTTGAAATAAGCACAGCCTCAAACCCCAGTCCTCTGACGATTCCAACGCCCACTGAATCAACTCTGCAAGAGCCTCATCCCATCTGTGGCTGGTTTGATTAAGACTTGCCCAGATTAACAGGTGTATTCCACTCCCCAGGAGAATGAATCTAGGAGACACAGAAAGACTCACTGAGGGTCCTCGTGGCTTTGGGAGTGAGTGGAGGTGGGCTCAAGACTGCGGGCTGCAGGGATGAGGCACTGTGGAAGGGTGTCAGTCGACTGTCCACCAGCTGCAGACTCTTCGGCCTTTGTGTTTTCTTGCCCGGGCTCTGAAAACAAAGAGGGAAACCGAAAACCTTAAAATTTCATGGTGGATGTGGCAAACCTCAGTAACACCCTGAACAGCCTTAAATGCTGGACAGAAACTAGCAGAAGGGCTTAGTTAATTACAAGGGCCTTTTCCTTTCTAATCTCAAGTGTGTGTGTGTGTGTGTGTGCACAGGCATGGAAGGGCCATGGGTTATCTTATTCTACTCCTCTCCACTATATAGCAGAACATAAAGCTCCATGTTTGGGCTAAGCTAGCCGTGCACTGAAATCGCATGCAGGCTATCAGACCCACCCAATCCTCACACTTGGTATGACAAGTCCTTTACCTACTGACCCCTCTCCCTACCATCTCCAACGTCATTGTATCGTCACACAGCAGACACTCAGCGTACATACTTGTAGAGAAGGACATCGAAACACGGATAGCTTTGGGTCTGGCCCCTGGCTTGATTCTGACCACACACTGTGCCATCTAAGCTGAAGGCAAGCAGCAGCCTTGACCCTTAATAAAAGTGGGTCTCAGAAACACTTAACTTGGCGTGGCTTATGTGAGGCAAAAGGTGTCTTTTTTAAACGTTAAAAAGCGCAGTGAAAAGGTTTGCACCGACTCGCGGAACACGGTGGCAAGAGCCGCAATTCCAAGTGCCACCCACGTGTTTACGCTGTGGGTATGAGATCTCGTGCCAATATTGACTTGGAGACTTGAAACTTTTCTTCCTGCCATCTGTGATCTGACATCACCACAGGCTGCTGTGACTCACTGCTATGCAGTGAATGAAGATGTGCAGGCTGAGGGGCAGGCGGTGCTGCCCCGCCAATGACTACCTACCTGCCAGTGGTCCCCGGCCCAGTGGTCCCCCGCCCAGTGGTCCCCCGGCCAGGAGTGCCCCGCCCAGTGGTGCCCGCCAGTGATTGCTTTCACTTGTTCTTTCTTCTTTTGTTGTTTTTGTTTTTCTTTTTTTTCCTTTTACCATTGTATCAGGTTCTGGCGCTTTCTCTGCAATGACTTGCGACTTGCTCAGACCCCAGTCTTTTCTCTTGAACTTGCTAATCCGGTTTTCGCCATCTTCTTTGGGTGGCAGATCCTCAACTCGCGCACCTGAAGAAGCTCTGCGCTCAAACAGTGGCTCCAGGATAGACCTGTCAGTCCGGAAGGTCAAAAGTCACGGATTTTCTATCCCAGAATGATACACTTTACTTCAAAGCACCAGCAAGACCCTCAACACCACCGTCACCTAACTTTCCAAGTTCTCAGAGTCCAATTACCAGACAAACAACTCAGGGTAAAACGTACAGAAAGGAGGTTATCATTCGAAAGAGGGAAAATATGCGTGAATATTTATCACTGCCCTCCCATGTGTTAATCATTTGTTCTCTTGTGAATATGTGCATGTGTACAGGTTACATGTAGGCATGTCAGCATGCGTGTGAAGGTCAGAGGTCAACACTGGTTGCCTTCCCCTATCACTTTCCGCCTTCTCAAGACAGGGCCTCTAGCTGAACCCAGAGCTCACTGATTGGACTGTACTGCTGGCCAATGAGCTGTCAGAATCCTCCTGTCTCTATTCGACCCTGGCTCTGGGGTTATATATGTGCGCTGCCACATCTCCTTTTGATGTGGGGGCTATGGATTCAAACCCAGGTCCTCAAGCACATGCAGTAGGCACCTTGCAGTAGGTACTTTGCTGGTGGAACCATCTCCTCAGGCCCCACCACTATTTACTCTACAGAGTAAATACTGATAAAAGACAGAGCCCATAAGTAAAAGAACAGCACATATCTCTAGCTTCTGTAGGGGCCACAGCTCGTGGTCTGGGGCTGGAGGGCCTGTAGTAATTATTTATTTGCTGGGTAACCTGGGCACAGCATCTTAGGTTCCTTATCCGCAAAAACGGGACAACATTTGGCACCAGCAAGTGTTTGAGAAATGTCCTCTAGGCGTAATAATAGATTTCCAAGTACCATAATGAAAACGGCATCATGATCAAACACTACACACAGAGGGAGAGATGGAGGCACGACACACATGTTCTATATGGAAGGCAGGTATCTTTACTATCCAAAAGTAGAAAAGAGGAGCCTAATTTTTAGAAATTACAACGTAAGTGGGATTTCACGAAAAAAAAAGTGCAAAAATTTTCAAGTTTGGTTTCATTTATTACTATATAAGTTAAAATAAGATATTTGAATCTGAGAGTGATGGCAGATGCCCATAGTCCCAGCTACTCAGCTAGCTGAGGCAGGAGGATCACTCAAGTTCAAGGGTTTAGAAATAGATTGGGTAGTTTTTGTTGTTTGTTGTTTTTGTTTGTTTTTATACTCTATTATTGAGTTTCAACACACACACACACACACACACACACACACCCAACCCTGGATAATAAGCTCATGTACACGTCCCCTGTCATCAACAATGATCAACTCAGAGCCCGTCTTGTTTAGTCTACATACCCAATTACAGCCCTCGCTCTTTACTAAATTACTTGAGAGTTGTCCTATCTACCACATTTCCAGAGGGCATTTCTATAAGACAGGGTCTCATTTGCATACCCACAACCCCATCATCATGCTTACGACTGAGTCACTCCCCAATCTCATCAGACAGACAATCTTCAAGTTCATCACACACACACAATCTTCAAATTTCCAAATTCTCTCACAATTTCTTAAACGGATGGTTTGACTGACTCAGGATCCAGTCGGGAGGCAATATCTGCATTAGTAGATGTGCTTAGTAGGTCACTTAAGCTCTTAAGACTCTAAGTCTCCCAGGATTAAGTATTGTTACTAGTTATGAGAACACAGGAAGGAGAAACCCCAGGGAGGTCAGCCTGAGGCAGCACTGACATTTCTGCAGATGTGTCTTCACACTCCAGGCTCCTCTGTCTAGGTTTTTTGTTGTTTCTCTTATATTTGGCCACGGTATCATTCTCTAGCTGTGATGGTTTGAGTAAAAATGGTCCCACGGGCTCATGTATTTGAATGCTGACCTAGCAAGGAGTAGCACTATTTGCAAAGGATTAGGGGGTATGGCCTTGTTGGAGGAAGTATGCCACTGAGGGTGGGCTTGGAGGTTTCAAAAGCCCACACTAGCCCTGTCTGTATTATCTATTTCTGTCTTTCTCTGACTCTGTCTGTCTGTCGCTCTCTTTCTGCCTGTGGATCAGGATAAAACTCGCAACTATTGTTCCAGAACCATGAGTGCTACCTTGTTTCCACTGTATCCCCCCCCTCCAATGATAATAGAATAACCCCCCTCTGAAACTGTAAGCAAGCCTCCAATTAAATGCTTTCTAAGATTTGCCTTGGTCATGGTGCCTCTCCACAGCAATAGAACAATAGCTCTGAAATTTCAGAAATTCTCCTATCTCAGCCTTTTGAGTATTGGGATTATAGGCATGAGCCATAACACATGGCTGAAAGTTCTTTATCTCATTTCAAGTTAGTTTCTCCTTTGAAAAGATCTGTTTATCTATCTCTCATCTATCTATCTATCTTTCTGTCTGTTAATCTATTTTTCTGCCATCCATCCATCCATCCATCCATCCACCTACCTACCTACCTACCTATTTTTATATCTGTCTGTCAAACTATCCTAACTATCCTATCTATCTATCTATCATCTATCTATCTATCTATCTATCTATCTATCTATCTATCTATCTATCATCTATCTATCCATCCATTAGCCTATCATCTATCTATCATCTATCTATCTATCTATCTATCTATCTATCTATCTGTCATTTTACCGTATTTCAGCAATAACAATCTATCATTTCAGGGGTGTTTCGAGACAGGGTTTCTCTGTAGCTTTGGAGCCCGTCTATCATTTTCTCATATATCAGCAGCATCTATGCATCTGTCTGTCTACCTACCCACTTACCTACCTATCTAATCCTTGAAGTGACCAAATCTTTCCTCAGGGCATTTGCCAGTTGTTACAGTTTTCATCTGAACTATTAACTTACCTTGCGTTTCCTATTCATTCATTAATTCACTTGCTGAACAAATTTCTGTACTTCAATTTTGTAATTTAACAAGATAATTTAATCTTTCCATCCTTGCATAGCAAACTCTTAATTATGTTTATTTGTTGACAAAAAAACGGTATCAATTGATATACATAAAGGAGTGACTCTCAACATTTCTCTTAACTGCACTCTCAGGTGAAAAAGTACTGAATTCAGCCAGCTCTCCCTTGGCTGGCCATTGGTGAAGGGTGCCATGGGAGAGACCTTGTCTCAAAGGATCAGGTGGAGAATAACTGAGAAAGGTACCCTGATGCCAATCTGGTCTCTGTACATGCTTGCAAGAGAACATCTACATGTGCATGCGGTACACACACACACATATCTACGCACGCGCACACACACACACACACACACTGTCTACTGATGCTTCTAATAACCTGAACGTTAAAAACATGCATGAAGAGTTTGTGTGTGTGTGTGTTGTGTGTGTTCTATCATCTTCTACTTTTAGCATTTTGCACCACATTATTCTGTGATTAACTGACAAAGCGAATTAAGTTTGAAAGTATTTTTTAAAATGATGCATAAGAGGAGAAATTAAACTGTGTCTAGAAGGCACCTGTGTTTAGTAGGTGGTAAAATATTAATTTATTCTCTATTTTTTGTAACCGCTTTGTCAGTGACGTTCCTCATAAAGAATATGAGAAGTGAATGAAGTCGACAACTATAAACTAGTCTCCTCAAAGGAGTGGTGTGCAGATACACAGGTGTCACCGTGGCACCCAAAGCTAAGGTCACGAGGTACTGTCTTACCCTCCCCAAGTGTAACAATCGGCCTTACCCATCAGATTCTGGCCGGGAGGGTGCATTGTCAGAAGAGTTGGAGGAAGTGGAGACCACTGAGGAGGCCACCGAGGTGACAGACAGCCTACGCAGCGTGGAGGACAGGATGTAAGGCAGTACCATTGAGCCTGCGCGGCTCGGCTTCCTCTCCGTCAAGCTGGGTGGCTGAAACACAGGCAACCCTCAAAGTCAGCAGCCTGCAATAAAGCTTGCAAGCTTGGGGCAGCCACCCTGTTGCTCTTTTGAACATGTGGAATGTTGACCTAAGAACAAAGTCTAAGGAGGCCAAAGAACCTAAACCAAGCAGCATGAGTCTCGGGGAAGCCCCGGATGCTGCACTTTCCTGCCAAATGCTACTAGGGAACCACCGACTCCACGTGGTTTTCTATTAAGTTTGCTTGCTAACATTGGCTGCATTCTAGCAATGATAGAGGATAGTGGGTTGAAGGACGGCTCAGTCTTGTGGTCCAGGAACGTGGGCACAAAAGATACATGTACCTAGACAGCACTGGGAGGAGGGAAAGTGTCAGGAAGAAAAATGAACCGGACACTTTGGGTGGGAGGCAGAATCTATGTAACTTAGCCTGTCCTCGGACTCACAGCCATCCTTCTGCCTCAGCTCCCTGAGTGCAGAGATAACAGGCATGCATCACCAGGACTGGCAGGACTGGGTATGTGGATGAGTGAAAGAGGCGACGAAGTAGTGGGAAAGATCTTCTGAGAGAAACTCTAGTAGAGGGATGGGCAGAGCTCTGACTGGAGGAAAGAATTTGAAAGACGGGGGTTCACCACAAGAAGACTGCTAAAGAGGAAAAGGGGAAATCAAGGACGAAAGACTTACAGCAATGAACCAGAGCCAATCACACCATCAACTGTGAGAGGGGACAGGATAGCGTCAGGCTTCCCCTCAGTTCCTGGGAGAGGTGGGGAGGAAACTCACTATGATGCATCCTTAGGATATGTGCCAACGATGCCAGAGAATTCAGTTAGGTGTGCACACACTGTAAAATACAGTTTACAACTCTTCCTTCCCTTAAAAGGTCTGGCAACCAAGCTTTTATCAACGTAGGAAAAGATTTGGAAAAGCTATAAAAATTAGGCAGGGCAGAAGGAACGGGCAGTGTGTGGACCAAGGAAACGGACATGCCTTAGAGTCTCCTCAGAGTGCCTGCCAGTCAGCCACCTAGATGAACAGTGTAGCTGGCCATTTGTTAAACCTGAAGCTTGGGCCCTGCCCCATCCCTGGAATCTGAAGTCAGTTGTCTGTGTTTAATGAGATCTCTCTGTTGAGAAAATTGGTCAGGTTTGAGGCCCTATGGCTGCAGGATGGCTTGGCGACTAAAGGGGGGACACGCTCTCTCCCACCTGCCCACTTACCTGTCATCACAGGTACCGCCACCCCTGTGCCAGTATGACTCATTTGGCATCTGGAACCCGGAGCCAGAGAGAGACCAAGGGAAAGCGTGAGCGCCATTTAGACAAAGCTTACCAGGGTTATGACCCCATAGAGCTTCTCTACTTTCTCCTTCAGCTCACGGAAGCACGAAGACAGCCGGTCATGCAGCGGCTTGAGTTGCTCCGTCAGTTTCTCCCCGTGGATGCGGATCCCTTCTGTGAGCAGAGGTATCTGGAAGAAAGGGCATGAAAAGGATGAGACGTGGTTTGGGAAGAGGGGGCACCTAGATTTGGAGGTTGGGGCAAGGTGGGATGGAGTTGGCAAGGCCAAGTGACAGACACAGAACTATCTAATGACAATGCCTCCTTTCCATCGGGGCCTGGGAACTGTGACACAGGAACAGAGAAGAGCCGAAGACTAGAGAGTCTGACTGGCCAGGCAAATACAACTGACCACTGGGGTAGGCACTGGTCTTAGACTCAATCTGATGGCTGCTTTTCTAGAAGTTTTTATTGAAATGATAAGACAAAAGAATGAGACCCATCTGTGCCAGCCAGAAACACTGGCTAGTAAACCAGATTACAGAATTCCTGTGTGTGCCAGTGTGTGTGTGTGTGTGTGTGTGTGTGTGTGTGTGTGTAAATGTGTGCTTGCACATATGGAGGCCATGGGACAACCTCTGCTGTCATTCCCAGATGCCATCCACTTTTTTTTTTAAGAAAAAAAAAATCTCTCACTGGCCTGAACTTACCAGCGAGACTAGGATGATTGGTCAGTAAGTTTATGAAATTTGCCTGCTTTAGCTCCTCAACACCACACACACACACATGCATGCACACACACACACACACACACACACACACACACACACACACATGCACAGAAGGAAAGAGAAAGAGAGAGGAGAGACAGAGATAGAGGGACAGAGACTGAGAGAGAAAGGGAGGCCAGGAAGCGGCCTGAAGCTACATGTGAGCTCTGGAACACGTCTTAGTGCCAAGTGCAGTGGACCCCCTGGAGAGTACTGTGCACAGCTGGCCAGCTGCACACCTCCCTGGGTACATACTTGTAAGGCGATCAGTCGCTTGAGCAGCTCCACCTTCTCCTGGTCCTCAGGGTGTTCTTGTAAGTACTTCTCCGTAAAGAAAGCCTAAAAGCGGAGCAAATGCAAACATTACTGAGGACACACTCCCAATCCCCGCAGAGAGGCGGCCAGCTTCAGAAGGGAGTAAGCCTCTTACGCAGTGATAACCAGGAAGGTCTACCTGCAAACTTGTCCCCTTCACAGGACAGCCTCTACTGCACAGTGAATAATTCAGAAATGTATATTAAATTCCTGCCTACATATGGGATGGCTTCCTTAATCCCCAAAGCCATCCCCTAAGTTGGGAAGCTTTCTCACTATGCAGTTACCTACAGCTCAGAGAGGGGACCTGTGTCTAAGAGCATACAGCAGCCAGTAGAAAGGCACAAGAGTGACAGGTCACAGAGCCTTCACTCGTCTGGGCTACTGTTATAAATGGAAAAGAAGTGCCATCCAATCTCCCGCCTCCTCGAAGAGGCTTCCTGGCCACACAGATATTTATATCCAAGAAGACTCCCCAAATATTCAGCCACTGAACATGCACCATAACAGCTGTGATTCCTGTCCCTAACAATTGTCCTTCACCTGGACTGACATCATGACCTCCCCTATAAATGACACTCTAGCAAACCCTATCCGCTGGATTACACATGGTCAGGATGTTCTTATGCCATTTCAGAGTAGCAGATGTAGCATGCAGTTAGCAAATGCATGGTGAAGCTGCATGGCAGTTTGAATGAGCTATGTCAGCCATGGGCGCAGGTATCTGAACACTTAGTCCCCAGCTGGTTACGGACCCTGTAGGAAGTGGAGCCTTGCTGGAGGAAGCCTATCACTGGGATGAGACTCGAGAATTTAGTCTCACCCCATTTCCTGTCCCCTTTCTCTGTTTTCTGTGCATGGATAAAAATGCAATCTGCTAGCTTCCAGCTCCTGCAGTGATGACCAGCCATCCCTTCCCGCCGTGATAAATTCGATGCCTTTGGAACCATAAGCCAAATAAACTCTTTTGGTCATAGCATTTTAGCCCGGCACCAGTAAGTTATACACGCTGAAACTGTCTTTTGTCTGTACAACTTGGCTCAAGTCAGGCTGGAGAGTCCTGGACATTCAGTTTACATAAAGCATCTCGGCTCTTCCTAAGAGCGGTTTCAGTGGAAGCGTGTCCTGGGCTCTGGGACCACCCTGAGCCATCTTCCAGAAGACAGAATGAGATACCAGGGCCTGGCACTCTTTCATCAAGGTTTCACAGGACAGTGTGAGGCCAGGGACAACCTTTGTATATTTCCATGTGCCCATCCAAAGAGGAAAGGAGAGGCACATACATCCTGTGAGAGCCAGGAGCTGAACTTACCTTCTCATAGTTGGAGAACCCCCCCATGACAGCCGGGTCCACGATGCCGCTGAGCAGCATGGAGAGAGGGTGCACAGAGAGGGACTGGTCCCAGGCGTGTTGCTGTACACAGTTGCTGACCCTCTCATTGGTCAGCTCCATGGTTTCTATGGCATTCTCCAAAGGGCTGATTTCTTCCTGGGGAACGCAGCACATGGGAGAAGGACCTGTCATGAGCTCCGCTGCAAAGACTGAACAAACTTGATCATTCTTCTCAAGGGAAAGAAATTACCCACAAGCTGCAGGAGCATAATACTGAAGAATCTGTAACTCACCATGTAGACCAGGCTGGCCTTGAACTCCCAGACATATACTTGTCTTTGGCTCTCAGGTGCTGGTATTAAAGGTTTGCATCACAACACCTGGTTTTTCATATATTTTAACTCATCTCAGGATGACTGGTAGAAACTAGAGCTATAGAGGTGGCTATTATACAGGGAATAGGCCAGGGGAAGAGTCTGTATATACACAGAATAGAAGCAGCTGTGCTAGACCTAAATACACAGCACACAGTCCACAGCTGAGAAACCCATGGTTGGCTGAGTCACTGAGAATACAGAACCACATATTCTGGGGGTCCACTGCAATTCAAAGCTGGTAGGAGCGTGTCGCTTTAGAAGGAACTCAAGATGTTCAAATAAGGCGGGCCAGAAACATGTCCGGATAATGATAAGAGCACACACACCACACAGGATAGCCACCTGTGGCTGGGTGTTCCAGAGTTGGCTACGTGGAGAAGGTGGATCCTACACTTGATGGGAAACAACATTGAGCAGTGGGCAGAGGACACTGAATCCCAGCTCCCCTAAATGACCCAATGCCATTAACTCCTTAAATAGCACCAAACTCTATTTTTTTCTCAGCGTTAGAAGGAGACAGATGGAGGTGGAGGGACATGGATAACGACATGAGAGAAGGAGAAGATGGGCAGAGGTGAGAGAAGGGGAGGAAGGCTATGGAGAGAGCTAGGCACGAAAGAAGATGGGTGCACATGGGTGGGAACGGAGGGACGCCAATGGAGGTAGATGGGCATGGACCGAGGTAACCCCGGGGGCACAGAAATGAGAATGGGCTCCGTAGTTCAGCAGCTAGGAAGCCACAGGAGGGCCTGAACTCAAGAACGCATCAAAGACTCTGGTTTGCTCAGTGGAAGCCACACTCTGAGTTATGAGGCGCATTGCCATAGGAGACCTTTTTAGTTGTACTCCTCAGAGACCAGACGGGAAGAACAACAAGGGAATACCACAGAGAGATGGAGTAAGTATTATAAAGGCTAAATGGCAGCTTTGGCGGGGGGGGGGGGGGGGGGAAGAGTATGGGGGCAGGAGCTGCAGCAGCGGCCCAAAGAGCTGAGGATGAAAGGGGCCTTGAGGAAAATGATGTGTCAGACAGGCCGCTCCCCAGAGGCATCCCAGCGATGTTACTGGGCACTGGTAGCCTTATGGGGGGATACGGGGACAAGGCCCCTTAGGCCATGAAAGAGTCATTCTCTGAGTGTGACCTTTTGGGTTGGTGTTGTAACATCAGTTTTACAAAGCGACCCTATTATACAAGTAAGCGTCTTATTTCCCCTCTGAAAAACAGAGTTGGCCAGAGGAGGCGAGTCAAGCTGGTGCGGAGTGCAGTGGAGCGGAACAAAAGCGGCCATTGTTTCTGCCGGAGCTACAGATTCAAATGACTCACGGTTGAAATCTGTTTGACTTCGAACCACTTGAGGATCCCAGGGAAGGTGTAGGCTGTTGTGTATGTGGTCCTTTCAATCCACATCGTCTGGGGCAAGAAAGAAAACACAAAATGAAACGGCGGTCAGCTGCTAGGTCATCTCTGACCCCAAAACCTCTAGCTCAAGTTGGGTAGGAATCCATCCTCATATGTTTCTAGGGAATGGAACCCAATTCTTCATAACAACCCAAGGATCGCGGGCTTTGAGTCTGCCTGGGGTTAATCTCCTTGGGCCCGTTCATTCTAAAGATGGAAACTTGAGGTCTGGGAGGGATGGGTGTGTCTTGCCTAGGCTCATAGCAGCAGCAAGACCAGCAGTAGAGCCCCGATCTGAGACCTTCAGTCCCGAGATGACAGCCTGCTTTGTCAGTAATGAACAGTTAAACACTCTCCTACAGGGGAAGCTCCAACCTGCTGTGCTCGCTGATGAGGGGGAACACACTCTGCCTCACTAGAAGGCAAAAGGGCTGGAGAGATCGCTCAGGCTGAGCAAGCCAAAAGACCCGAGACTGAGCCCCAGCACTTATGCACAAACTCAGGGGTGGTGGCACAAGCTTATAGTCCCAGCATTGGGGAGGAGAGATGGAGGGAGATTCCCAGGGGCTCCCCGGCAGCCAGCCAAGCTAGGTTGGTAAGCTGCAGCCCCGAGGAAAGACCTTTGTCTAAATAACAAGTAGAGAAGCTCTTGAGGAATGACCCCCAAGGCTGACTTCTGGCCTCCGAACGCTCATGTGCAATCCCAACCCCCATCCCACTCGCAGAGAAGACAAACCAAGTGAACTCACGGCAAACTCATTTTCCGGGTCCTTTTCTCCTTTCCGGAATGGACGGGAATATCTGAACTGCTGTACTTCGTTGGCTCTGTAGTAGCTGGGAAAGAACAGAGCGACTGCATTGGACCTCACGGAACCAGCCCGCGATGTCGCGCGTGACACACCTGACACTGAGGTTTACCTCTGCGGCCGCCAGGGCCACACTGAGCTCCTGGGACAGTACACACCCGGGTTTCGTACCACCCCTTCTTTTTCATACTTGAGAGTTTATTTTACGGCTCCTAGTTTTAAAGGGTACATTACACCCAGCACGTACGGCAGCGCTGCTATAGGGCTGCCAGTCAATCTCACTGGCATGTTAGCTTCTCTAGGGGCAGAAAGCAACCTTGAACACTGGGACCAGCAGGTCCTCAGAAATACCCAAGTATTTTGTGGGCTAAGGGAGCCTGTGCTCACACCAAGTGAAGTTTAGCTTTCCCTCTGTCTCAAAGATAAAGCCCATGTTGCTTTAATTTGATAAGCTCTCTCATCTTGTACGCACAACAATAAGGAGCAAGCCTTCCAAACCAGAATGGATGACTAAGGCTTTGCTTTTGATGCACTCCATGGCAAGTCTTGCTGGGTAGCCCAGACGGGCCTTGAATTTGCCGCTCTCTTTCCCCCCACTGCTATGGTGGCAGGCACGCGTCCTGGCCCACCTGACTGTTTTCTATGAGAGAACCACTCACTTCAAGATCTGCTCTGGAACTGGTTTGTCCTTGTAGCCGGGCGGCAAGCACATCACGGGCTTCACGGTGAAGCACTGCAGGTCTGGGGACTTGTTAAGGAAAAGGCTGGCCCTGCAGGGGCCCCAGGCAGTGAAGTCCCTGCTGTCACCTCTCATCTCCTCTCGGCAGGGGCCAGCATCACACTGAGATGCGCTCCCATATACACTGTCCCAGGACACTCTGTGTGGCGAGACACCTCGCAAACATCCTTGCCGCGTGAAGCAAGTACCAGGAAACAGGAAAGTATCAGGAGACTGACAGCCAGAGATGCTTCTACGTGATTCCTCCTGGGTATGCATTCTCCCGAAAGAGCCGGACTCCAGGGCCCAGGGAACCAGAGCTGCTACCTTTAGATGCTACTGTTGATGGAGTGAGTCCCTTCACGGGGACTAAGTGTTCACATGGCAAACTTGCAAGACGGATCATTCTTATTTTCAGCGGAGGAGAACTCAGAAACAGCGAGAAGTAGAAACTCAAGATTCCACAACAGGGAAGAGAAGTCAGACCCCCAAACCAGCGTGGGGTAAGGGCTCCCTCCTGCTTGGATGGGATGATTAGCATTGGAAAGGCTTTCCCCTGGCACAGACACAGCCTGCCCTCTGGACCTACAGGCACTGCACCCGAAGGCAGATAACCAAGTGAAGATTTCCTTCTGTACCAACCCCGTACAGACCTTCCCCTCCATGTCCTTATCTTCTAAATGACAGAGCGTGACAATTTTTACAGGGTAGTTACTATATCAGGGAGTCTAAGTCAACTAGGAGGGGCTGGGGAGATGGCACAGTTACCAAAGTGCTTACTGTACAGGCAGGGGTTCCAATCCTCAGCACATAGCTAAACACACCTCCACAGAGAGAGAGAGAGAGAGAGAGAGAGAGAGAGAGAGAGAGAGAGAATATGTACATAGACTATATGCAAAATCGATGCCATACATATTTGAACAGCTGCAGACTTGGATGTCCACGGGGTGGTGGGAAGAGTGGACTGGGATGGTGTGGTGGTTTGCAAGGAAATGACTCTGAAAGGGAGTAGCACTATTAGGAGGTGTGGTTTTGTTGGAGGAAGTGTATCTCTGTGGGAGTGGGCTTAGAGGTCTCCTTTGCTCAAGCTATACTCATTGTGGTACTCAGTTCACTTCCTGCTGCCTGCAAATGAAGATGTAATACTCTCAGCTCCTTCTCCAGCACCATGCCTGTCTGCATGCTGCCCTGATTCCTGCCATGATGATAAAAGACTAAGCCTCTGAACTGTAAGCTAGTTGCTTTAAATTAAATGTTTCCTTTATAAGAGACACCGTAAATGGAAGGCTCTAGAAAACATCATATTGAGTGAGATGACCCAGACCCAGAAAGACAAATATCACAAGTACTCACTCATAAGTGGCTTTTAGACTTAAAACAAAGAAAAACCAGTCTACAATTCACAATCCCAGAGAACCTAGACAACAAAGGCGACCCTAAGAGAGACCTACATGGATCTAATCAAGGACAGGCTCCAAAACCACAGAGAAACCCTGTCTCGAAAAACAAAAACAAAAACAAACAAACAAAAAAAAAAACCTGGGAGAGAGGGTTGATGGTGAGGGGAGAGGAAGAGAGTGGAGAAAAATATATAGCTCAATAAAAACAATTTAAAAAGGAAAAAAGAAAACAGAAAAAAAATAAGCATTGTTGTGATCAGGGTGTTTCTTCACAACACTAGAAACCTTAAGACAGAGGCTGTCCTGGAGCCATTGGCTGGGAGGGTACCAAGAATGCTGCTGGATAACTGGGCATGGTTTCAAGGTCTGCAACAGAATCCTGAACTTCCTTTAAGCACCCCACCTGACTAGGAAGTATATTCATTTGTACTCAACATTTACTGACCATGTCTTCCCCAAAGGCCCCACAGACTTTTACACTGGATGGTTGAAGGATGAGTCTGCGGGGCTCATGGCACATCTGCCTGCAGAGGAGGTGCCGCTCTTAGTTTATGGGCCTCGGCCTGGCCCGTCCCAGGGTAAAGAGTCACTGGCCTGCTTTCCTCATGGCAAGGATACACTGCTTTGGGGACGACTTGATGTCCTCTCCTGGAGGTGTGGTACTGGTCATCTTCTCAGCATTGGGGAACTGGGTCAGTAACCTCAAGCTGAAGTCTTCTCGCCTCTCATACTCCTTACCCCGGTAGATGAAGATTTTGTTCTGCAGGGCAGGAAAGCCAAGAGAAGTCAATGGCTATGAAGGTGAAGGGGAACCTGGAGATGAAGATAGATAGATAGAGAAGGCCATTGTGCTCTTCCATCGAAGCTAAATCCACCACCAAGTGAGCACTCAGTGACCATTCTCTACATACCCAACAGGCAAGAGCAGCGTCTATTGGGTGGATATTAGTTTATCCCTTCTTTCCGCAGGTGATAGACATGGGCGTTGGATGTAGACCTTGGTGGTTAGGATTAAGAGTGCTATGAACATCCCTACAGTATTTTGGAATGACAAGATTTCTACTGATTTGAGTAAACCCTCTCTGTCATGAGCTCTTTCAGCACGGGACATCTTCCTTAGTTACACAGTTTAAAATTTACATTACTATGTTGACATTTAACTCCCCACCTGACCCCCATTCACTTGTGGAATCCCTGAGGGCAGAGAGAAGTCTGAGTAATTTCAGGACATTTCTGCTTCTTTCCAGATGCCTGGCACAGAGTGGGCAATCAGTAGACCCTGAATGAGAATTCAGTGCTTTCTCATTAAGCCCTGCTAGAAATATGAATGGCCTTTGTTTATCGATGATCCTGTGGCCTCCATCCCAAGTGTTATGATTTAAGACACATATCAGCATACCCAGTCTATGTGGTTCTGGGACTTGAACCCAGTGCTTCAAGCATGCTAGGCAAGTACTCAACCAACTGAATCACACCCCCATCTCATTCTATGTTTTTAATTAAGACTATGTGAGATAATATATATTTAAACAAAGCTCAGGTCTGAGAGTGTTCTTTTTAAAGTCTTTTGTTTCTCCAACTCTAAAGTCGCTGTGACAGTATTTATGCTTTTGAGAGGAAGAAAAGGGCCTCTCCTGCTTGCCACTACAAAATTGTGTTTGCTTTGGGGAAATGTTGGTCGTCTTGTTCTTGGGAGATCTGATTTCAAAGTAGCCCTGACTGGAAATAAAATAAGCAACCAAACAAAACACATCCATCCGCAATCGTCCAAGTCTGGCCAGTGGATTCTGCTGATGGTGTTTTTCCTTCTTTCCTTGCACCTGGGAAAGTCATCGCCCAGAGACTCTGCCAGAATACCAGTGGTGTCAGGGGTGTGGGGTGAAGAGGCCAGCACTCAGGAAGAGGTCTCCCTCCCTGACCCGACCTCCCACGGTGGAAACGTAGGCCAGCAGCTGCTGCTGCCCATCTGGGAGAGAGATAAGTCTTCTCTCTCCCCTGAACCCCACTCCTAATGGCTCTGGGGACCACCCCCAGGCTTCTCACCCGCAGGAAGGACGGGAAGCCCTGTCCATAGTACCCCACTGCAAAGTATTCAGGCTGCGGCCTCATGGCCTTAATGATGTTCTCATAAAACGAGGCTCTTTTTTTCTGAAAGACAAAACAACACATTCCACCAGAAGGTTACCAGGAAACTGTCAGGGGAAGAAATAAAAGAGAAAAACAGTCAGCTCATTTGCTGTGCTTTCCCATGTAGCAGATAAATGGAAGGTCTTTGGAGACCACCTTGTAGGCCACAGAGTGATTCTGTTCTGGGATCTGATGGTGGGGACTTAGGCCTAGGAAGGGACTGGGAGGCCTACACGCACTTCCTGAGATCCACAGGCAGTATCTGAGCTTAACCAGGTGTGTGACAGGAGATGCTGAGGGCTTTTCTGCTTTGAGCAGGTGACTTGGATAGCCACCTTGGGCTTGGACGATGACCAAAAGGTGAACTATCCATTCTTCAGTCTCTAGACTCACTGTGTCTTTTGATGCTTTACTATGAATTCTTTGAGACAGGGTTGTACGTAGCTCAGGCTAGCCTCGAGCTCTCCATATAGCTGAGGCTCCTCCTGTCTCTGCTACCCAGGTGCTGGGATTACAGAAATGCATCACCATGCCTGGTTCTATGGGGAGCCAGGGATCGAACCCAGAGCCTTATGCATGCAAGGTAGATGCTCTACACTGAGTTCCATCCTTGGCTCTTGTTTTCCTTTGTATTTTGAGCAATATTATATTATAAGGAAGACCTTGTGCAGCCTCCCAGGCTGCTTGAACTTGCTCTGCAGGGCATGCAGAACTTGAACTCCCTATGCCCCAAGCAGCTGGAATAATCATCCTTGTACCACACCCATCCCGACCACAGTGGATATGCTCTGTGACCATTCTGGGTGACAGTCTGTCAGAACTACATTGTCTTAGTTGGCTGATGGGTTGTCAGAATCTTAACTCAAGCGAGCTTAGAAATTATTGAGTGAATTTCTGGACTCTCAATGCCAGAAGCTGGTAATGTACATGAGTTACATCTTCACTAATGGCTCCTGACAAATAGATCTTTAAGGGAAAGGTGATTCTGTGGCAGTGACGATCGGATCCGTCAAGGCCCCTGCTGTGAACGTTCTCTCCGCTGCCATGCAGTGGGCATGCGGATGGCTGCACATGGGTGCCGCTTGTTTGTAAGGGCTGAACTGTGCCCGCAGCTGGGCTTAATACGCAGGCTCGGGAAACTGTCAATGTTGAGCCTTTCTGTGACACCAGAAAGAAGAAAGGTGGCCATAGCCACTTCGATTCGGGCAGAGACACTTACAAGTAAGTCCTGGTATGCACAATGGTACTCTTGTGGGGGAAACAAAGCCTGAAGGATGGGCACCTTCTCGTTGGAAAATTATACTTTATTTAGTGTGAGTGTGTGTGCACAAACATATGTTTCATGGTCCAGGGTCTGACTTATATTCTGTTCTCTCCTTCCAACATGTGGAACATGGGGGGTTGAATTTAGGTTGTTGGGCTCGGCAGCAAGTGCCTTTTCCAACTGAATCACCTCCCTGGCCCAAGACAAGTAAACTTTGATGAACATATGATGTTGATGTCCCACGTTAGTCAGAATAGGGCGTCATCGCCCAGGCTCAGCGTTTCCCCTCCTCTCCAGGGTAGTCTTCTTTTCGAGTCCCAAGGGACTTCAGGGGGAAACCACAAGGAGAACAATGGTAAAAGCTTTTCTTCGTTTTAAAGTCAAGTAAGGTTTGCAGTCCATATACCAAACTGTTCTTAGAAGCATCCACGTTCGCAGCCCCACTGGCCCAGACTTACCAGGAGACTGCCCAGGCCCTCGTAGTCAAATACTTTGCTTTCGTAGGTCTCAGCCAACTCTTTGCTCAGTTTAATGGCTTTCTCCCACATCTTCAGAAGAAGGAAAGCAGGGTGAGATGTGAGCGACGCACAGTCACAGCCCTCAGAGCTATCACCTCCCTCGGGAATCACTGGTACTAAGTAGTCAGGCAGGCTAAACATCTGTTAAGGGGCCCTGACTTGCTACACCCCCTGATTAACTAACCCTTCCTTTCCGAATGGAAGGATACGGCAGAGTGAGTAGCTCTTCTCTGAAATGCTTGGGGCTACTAGTGTTTCCAATTTGGATTTTTTTTTTCTTTTTAAATTTGGAATAATTTCCATAGACATTACTGGTTACGTGACCCTTAATCCAGAATGCTCCCGACTTTGAAGCTTTCTTCAGGCCATGCTGATATTCCACAGCCTTAGAGTTCAGAACACTTTCCATGTTGGATTAGAGGTGCCCAACCTTGGGCATCGTGAGTATGTTGCCAAAACGTGCCTCCTCCGGACAATCGGCCAGGACACAAGAGTCTCCACTGACGCAGTTTGGAATTTAAAGAGCAAAGCACCAACGGCAACGCCAAGGAAGGAGAAGTCATGGACCCAAGAGCGTGGGAGTGTGGCTGGGCGGGACAGGTGGCTGGTGTGAGACATAGCAGCAATTAGATACAGCAATCTCCTGAGTTCCGTTATTAACCATGTGGGGGCTAGAATTTCGAGCCAGTTTCAGCAGTTGAGTGATCTAGAGCCCCTGACACTAATGCTGCCATCATAAGTGAATGTGGTTTCTAAAAATAAAAAATTATTATATTTTTCTTCTGTGAATACATGAGTATGTATATGCGTATAAGTGTGTGTGTATGCACGTGCATACATGTGGTAGGGCTGTGTGGGTGTGCTGGCCTGTAGAGGTGTGTGTGGAGGTCAAAGGCAAATGTTAGAATGTCTCTTCAGAACCACTTTATTATTATTGTTGTTGTTATTTTGTTCATTTGTTTTGTTTTCAAGACAGTTTCTCTGTGTAGCCCTGATTATTCTGGAACTAGCTCTGTAGACCAGGCTGGCCTGCCTTTGCCTCTTGATACAAGGATAGAAGGCGTGCATCACCACATCCGGCTCCCAAATCACTTTTGTACCTTACCTTTTTTGATATCGGGTCTCTCACGAAACCCAAAGCATACCAGTTTGGCTAGTCTGGCTGGCCTGCAAGCCTGGGGGAAACTTACTGTCTCCTCCTCTCAATCCTGGGGTTACAGGTACCCATCCCCGTGCCCTGCTTTTATATATACATCCTGGGGATCAGAAACTCATGTCCCTCTTCTTGCATGACAAGCACTTTAGACACTGAAGCATCTCCCCAGCTTACGGGTTTCTGTTGGGGACAGGGCCTTTCCTGTGTGCTCCGTGATGACTCAGCACTTAGCATTAGAAATGTACTCAATATAATCTTTTTTAAAAATCTTCTTTCTAGTAGTACAAGAACTACTAGAACCCAGCACTCACTTTGCCTTTGTCAAAATAGGATATGATCTCTTGATACAGTTTCTCTTTAAGTTCCTGCTGGGTATAAACATAGTAACTGTCCCGCTGGAGCAAATGGGGCACACAGGGCTTGTCCGACCACTGCAAAGAGAAAAAGGGACGTGGAGATTAATGAAGCAAAACTCCAGACCAGAAAAGTCAAGAAGCGAGTTGTTTGCACGCAGTCAACTCAGCCATATTGTGTTTTAAGTTATTTACTAAACACAAAATGACATAAACGCAGATGCCCATATGTCAGTTTCTCTCGGAAACAAGTGTCACGCCAAATGGCCAGGCACCTGCAGCGTTGCCCGGGAAGAGGGGAATGGAACGAGCTAGCTAAAGCAGCCTCACTGTGCGGAAGGCATCTTGAACACTATCAGATAAGAGAAGTCTGTGCACTAGGTCTATGATCATGGAGGAGCAGATAAAACAATCACTACACGCGGACACTCCCTTCTCCTTAGTACACGGTGTCCAGTGCAAAACCAAAGACACAACGCTGAAAGCTAAGAAGCAAAGGAACAGGAACACTTGAGGATAGACTTTGGCTACAGAGATAACAGCCACACAGAAGGCAGCAGACGCAAACGATCCATCAAAATGAAGCCCATCAGATAACTGAGACATCACCAGGGTTACACAAGACTTGACATGCAAGGAACTTGGCTGTGCCAATCAAAAAAACAGCAGCAGCCCCGAAGAAAGGGAGACTAAGGGAGACTCTATGCCTTGAGAGAGAAATGCTGTTTCATAAACATGTAAGTAAATTCTTACTAAAGCCCTCCTCCAGCCCCACCGCCCTTCTTTGGTGACTGTGTGAACTGAATCCAGGGCTTTCTGAAGGCTAGGTATGAGCTACACCCCCAGCACTGCATTTACACTTCTAAAATTTTGAGGTAAAGGAGTTGCTCAGGCAGGTCTTCAAAGCGGGATCCTCCAGCTTCGCCCTCTTATAGGCTAGGCCTGTAAATCAGCCGGATTTACAGGCCTAGCCTATCAGGCCCTGCAAAGTTAGCTTCTTCCCTCCCTCCCTCCTCCCTCCCTTCCTCCCTCCCTCCTTCACTCTCCTTTCCCTTTTTCTCCATTTCTGTTTTCCTCTCATCTCCTCCTTGTCTTCCCCTTCTTTCTTCCTTCTTTCTCCAGGGCCTGAAAGTAGGGGCATGAGCCAAGCGAGCACTCTACCACTGAGCTGTATACCCTGAGCGTCAAGACATTTGAAATTTCAGGATTGTAACGCCCAGATGGAAAAACACAAAGGAGCAGGAGGCAACCCTAGGGGCGGAGGAATGGGGAGTAACTACGCCAGACGATAACACTGTAAGGAATTAATCATACCAACAATGTAGCACCAGCACGTGAGCAGAGGGAGGCCCGCACGCAAGGAGAGCCTACAATGAGACCTCCTCCGCCACCGAGATAAAGCTGCGATCTTATGCCAGTGAATAAAATTCAGAATATTCGACAAATAACATCTCTGCTGGAAATAAAAGCTGATCCACACTTCATACCTTACACCAGGATAGGACAATTTAATTTCCTTTTCTTTCGCTTTTTTATTTTCTGAGATAGACTCATCCTATGAAATAAAGGCTGGTCCTGAATTCGTTATCCCTGCCTGCCTCTGCTTCCTGTGTGCTGGAATTATAGGCATGTACCATCATGCCTAACTTGAGGGTTTAACTTTCTGGGCAACATGAATAAAAAGACCTACAGAGCTTGCCACTGGGGACCATTCTCTGGTGATATCCAGGGACAGCTAACCTCACACAGGCAGAAGAAAACCCTTTAATGTCTGTCCCAACCTTAAACATGGGCTGTTGATTTCCTTGGGAAACGGAGGCAGGAAACTCCTGTGTTTCGCTGGTGAGAATGACGCATGAGTATCATTTTAGAGTCAAATCAAACGAAACTCTAGGAGAAAATTAACTGTTGGGTATAAGAACGGAAGCAGAAGGTCTACGGAGAGACACTACTGTATCTTGGGTAGAGAGGCCAGAGGCCTGAACCTGGATGGTGCCAAGGGAGTTTTCCTCTTCTTCTTTTTTAAATAGAAGATAAAGGCCATGTTCTAGACAGCAGGGCTACACACTCTGTTCATGGAGAGTGTAGGAGTCAGTGACCTAAAGAGAAGACTGGAATGTGACTCCACGGTTGTCGCCTAAGATACCAGGCAGATGGGGTGGCCAGAAAGAGAAGGGGAGGAACAAGAATGGGAACAAAGGTTTGTGGTTTTGTCGTGTTAAATTTGAGTTATGACCCATTCAAAGATTGATACTTATGTAGAAATCCAAAGCTTAAAGGAGGAGAGGCCTTGAAATGACTGCTTGGGATTTGGGACAATCGGGGGCATTTATATAGAGCCTCAGTATACTTTGATTTGGAGAGAGGATAAGCGGGAAAGTACTTCTCCCAGGGGCTGTCCTCATTTGTAAGTCGTCTCTATAGCTTAACTAATCTCTTTATACATCATCAACGTGTATTTAATTAGAATGGCAATCCCCGGAGGCCTCTCGGTTGTGCCCTGCTTCCTAAGGCGCATCAAACAACAAATGATTATTTTCCCAGTCCTGATCTGAAAGCGACCCTGTTTATCCAGAAGGCACGCACACATTCTTAGATAAACTGCAGCCCTCAAATAAGGTTGTTTCCTACCCAAATCACAAAGTTCACAGAATTTAGTCCCGAGGGACTGAACGCATGACATACAACATGGATCTTCCGCATAGGACCCATTTACCTGCAGAAGCTCAGCGTGCAAGAGGAGCGTGTAGGCAGCTTCTGTGTAGTTCTCACAGTCTCTGTGCAAATCTCGAAGCTTGTACAAGTACCTGGTAAGAGGGGAGAGAAGAGGCCTTTTGTCACCAGGGAGGTGAGCTGGCATTCCCCAGGTCCCAGCCTGCACACTGACCTCTGCGTCTAAGAACAACAGTCCCCTTCCCTTAGGCAATAGACTCTGTCACCTCCTATTTCTCTAGCCCATGGTACCACTTCCTGCCCTGTGGTTCTCCTCGTCTCTCTATTTGGTCTTCTTAATTTTATTATTATTATAATTTTGTTGGTATTTATTTATTATTAGGTCTTGGTCCTCTTTGGGAGGTGATGGAAAGCTCTGGAAATTCTTCCGAGAACAAGTTGGTTTCAGGATCAGAGACTCACGGCTCTGAAACCAAAGGCGACTGTGGATTACTTCTTCCTGTCCCCTGGAGTCCCTCCTATCCCTGCTCGGATGCTGATGGGACTTTACTGCACACTCCCTGAAACTGTTCTTGCTGGGGCTCTGTCTTGAGAGCTCACTCTCTGAGGCGGACTGCGCACATCCTGTATTTGTAGGAGTCTATTAACAGCAACAGTGCTGCTGGGGCAGTATTTCCTGGTTTAAAACATACCACAAACCATGATAGAACTAGCAAAACCAAGGCGTTTCCCTCACTCACCTTATGTATATGTCCTCTCGCTTCTTTTCTTTATAAAAATTCTGAAATTAAAAAAAAGTCACAAAATACCAGCATGAATTAAAGGCTGCCGATGAACTTGACACAAAAACAGCCGAAGCATAACAGCTGCTTTTATTTGTAACTTCAAGAGAGTGTGCCTGCAAGTAAGTGTAGTTGCCTTCAGAGGCCAGAAGGGGGCATCAGACCATCTGGAGCTGGAGCCATCTGACGTGAGTGAGGGGGACCAAACTTGTGTCTCTGGAAAAGCAGAGCACACTCTAAACCATGACACAATCTCTACCTGGACTGCTGCTTCTCAATGCTGTCTCTTTCCAAAGAGACATCATTAGTTCCTTTAAGAAGCTCTTCTACAAGCATAGCAAGTGATGAGATACAAAGAAGTGGAGAAATTAAGACCGTGCTTCATGTACCTCCCTGGGAAGGGGGAACAGAGTGGAATCTGTGGGTGGACTGGGGACAGGTGGGGATGGGAACAGGAGGGGTAAAGTGAGTGGGGAGAGATGGAGGAAGAGAGTATAGGGAGGAGGAGACGACTGGAATCGGAGGGTACCTTGGGGGTGATGTGAAAACCAAGTGCAGTGGCAACTCCCTGGATTCTATGAGGGTGACCCCAGTGAGGACTCCTAGTAACGGAGGACATAGAGGCTGAACCAGCCATCTTCTGGAACCAGGCAAGGCTGCCAGGATACCAACCCAGCTACAAAACCTTTGCTTTACAATCTGTCCTGCCTGCAAGATGTACTGGGGCAACGGTGGCCCAAAACTTGGGGACGTGGCCAACCAATGATTGGTTTGAAGCCCATACCAGGAGAGGGAGCCCATGCTTGCTTGGCACTGCATGGATGACTAAGAACCAGAGACTGGATACCCAGAGACCCAGGGTAGAACCTAACATGACTGGAAAAAAAAAATCAGTGAAATGATTCCTAATGATGCTGTGCTATACTCCAATATGAGTGCCTAGTTCAGTTGTCATCAGAGAGGCTGCCTCTGGCAGCTGATGGGAGCAGATGCAAAGACAGCCAAACTTTAGGCAGAGAGACAGAGAGAGCCCAGGTTGGAGGTCTCCCCCTAAAAGCCGGGGGAACCCCATGGAGGAGAGGGAGAAGGAATTGTGGGAGCCAGAGGGGTCCAGAACCCCGAGAGAGCACAGCCAGCAGAATCAACTAAGCAGGGCTCACAGGGGCCCACAGAGACTCAGCAGCTATCATGGAGTCTAATATGGGTCTGCATTAGAATGCCCTCTGCATATATGTCATGGTTGTTGGCTTGTTGTTTGGTGGGGGGGGGGGGGGACTCGTGACAGTGGAAGTGGGGTACTTCTGACTCTTTTGCCTGCTTTTAGGACCCTTTTCCTTCTACTGGATTGCCTCACCTAGCCTTGATGTGAGAGTGTATGCCTGGGATTATCGTATATTGTGCCACGTTCAGCTGATGTCCCTGGGAGGCCTGCTCGTTTCTGGGGGAGATGGGTGGGGGGAGAGTAAGTGGATCTGGGGAAGAAGAGAGGAGGAGGAGTGGAGGGAGGGGAAGCTTCTGTCAGGATGTACAATATGAGAGAAGAATAAATAATTAAGAAAAAAGACCACGCTTCTGAGAAATACAAGAAATGGGAACAGCAGAGCTTGGATTATCCTGAAGTCACCTGGAATGCTTATTTCTCAGGGAGTGGGGGGGGGGGTGTATTGTGCTTGGTTTATTTTAAGCACGGAAATGCATAACAACCTAAACCTTGGAGGTCTGTAGTCCTAGGCAAGGGGAAGACTGGAGTCTGACTGTCAGCAGAACGGCACAGACTCACATTTCACGGCAGAGGTCTCTGTGTGCTACATCGCAGTAGGAAAGCAAGCGTGTGTGAATTAAAATAAAGAGCCAGGCTGAGATGGTGTGTGGGAAAGGCTGGAGGGTCAAGGTTGCACTTTCCACGCCCTTTCCAAATTCCGGAAGGGTCTGTGCCTACTGCGAGTCTGACTCACGAGGGCATGGGCCCTATTAAGATGCCCCAGGATGCCTGGGCATCTGTGCTATCAACTTGGAGCTGAGCGGCTGGAGCAGGGGTGGCTTAGCTGTGCCCACTGGCCAGCCCAGGGAGCAGGCCCTTACCAGAACATTTACGGTACAGCTCATGCGGTTCTCCTTACTCTCGTCATGCATGATGATGGTTCTGTAGTCCAGCAAGTTCTCCAAGAGGCTGCTGACCAGGAGAGCAAAGACCTCCCCGGAGCTCGAGAGGTATTTATGTTTCCGGCAATGCTCCAAGAGTCTGGAGTGGGGAGAGATCATTTCCACAGTTCGCCCTGTTACTTTTGGTACCATCTGTGGGTCTCAATCAAGTCCTAGCAGCAGGAAACTCTAGACCAGTGGCTCTCAACCTTCCTGATGCTGCAACACGTTATAATACAGTTCTTCATGCTGTGGGGACCCCCAGTCATAAAATTATTTCATTGATACCTCATAACTGTAATTTCACAATACTGTCATGAATTACAATGTAAATATTTGTGTTTTATGACGGTCTTAGGTGACCCCTGAGAAAGAGCCCGTGACCCCCAGATCGAGAAACACTGCTATAGACTTATAAGTATTTTCTGTAGAACCCAGAGTGCCCGAGGACTTTTAACAGGGCCCAGATCGAATCTACTATTTTCCCAAGTTTTACTCTTTTCTTGGGGATACAATCAATTCCCACCATTATTTAGAATCCCAGCCCACAGTGTCCTCTGAGAATCAGTTAACAACAGTTCCTCTAGTGGACGCTGTGGAAATGAGGACCCTTGCCTGCAATGTTCACATGCTCTCGCGGTTCTAACTCAGCTGTAGAAGAACACTGTCCTACGTCTTTGTTCTCTCTAGGGCCTGGCATTGGACAGGCAGCCTGAAAAGCTCAGGTTAAAGCTCAGCCCAGAAGAACTCGGTAGTTGTTTGGATGGGTGACACCAGATAAAACCATCTTCAGACAGAAAAGCTCTACAGTGAGCAGGCAGACTGGGGCTACACTTGGGTGTCATAGAGAACCAAGTTTTAGGGCTTCTTGGGTAACTAAGAGAAAATTCAGAAAAGGAAACAGGTCTAAAGAATCAGTCCAGACAAGGGACTGGAGAGCTGGCTCAGTGGTTAAGAGTACACTAGGAGGACCTGGGTTTGGTTCCCAGCACCCACGCTGGGCAGTTCACAACCACCTGCAACTCTAGCTCTGGAGGACCTGATGCCCTCTTTTGAGGGCACCTGTACTCATAAACATATACCTACCCCCCCCCCCACACACACATCTTAAAAAAAATCTTAAAAATAATTATGCCAGATTCTAGGAGTATTTCAGGAAGCTGGAATTGGTACAACCATGCTTTTCCGAGCTGATGATTCAGAATGAACAAAAGAAACAATGTGAATTTGCTCATGAAGATTAGCGGTAGATTTTTTTAAATGGATATTTTATCATCTGTACATTGTGAGTATGTGTGTGGTGGGGAGCTAATGTTCTACTGCTGAGATATAGCTCAGATTATGTTTTATTTTTATAAAGCCAGATTCTCACTATGCTGTCTTGGATGTCCTGGAACTCACCATGTAGACCAGGCTGACTTTGAACTCACAGAAACTCTCCCGCCTCTGCCTCCAGGGTGCTGGGATTAAAGGCAGGTGCTACCATGCTCAATTATCCCCAAAATCTGTCTGTTTCTATCTGTGCATAACTTCTAAACAAATCCAGAATTTTAAAGGCTATATATGCTAGGAAGGATAGAGGTGAAGAGATCTCATGGAACAAGGATAGAAAGATTATTTTATTCTGTCTACAAACAGAATAGAGACATCCAGTTCTTTAAAATGAAGGCAATTCCCCTATCTTGTTCCACTACCATGTGTTGGGTGCTGGGTCCTTCTCAGGGAGTCTTTAAGAGAAAAGATAAAAGTTGGTGGTCCTTATGTTCATACTCAGACTGATGCCAAACTGCCAAGAATAGGAGAATAACCAAATGACACAGAGGAGATGCAGAGGGCAACAGAGATGGCTGGGTATTAAAGTTTGTAGAACATGAGAAGCCCATGTGTATAGCTACCTGCAGAATGGGATGGTTAGACAATAATAATTGCAGCTCACCTTTAAAAGACAGACAAAGAAACATTTCTGTGTATGTGTATAGGTAGGTACATGTCATGGGATGTGTGGAGGTCAGAGGACAATCTCAGGATTTGATTCTCTTCTCCCACATGGGTCTTAGGGTTCAAGTTTAGGCTGTCGAGTTCCTTCCCTGGCTGAGCCACGCTGCCCACCTGCATTCAAATGTTTAAAAGTGTGAGCTCTGCAAGGAACCCCATGTTGATGCACTGCCTCACTTACTTCTAAGGATAAGACTAAAAAGTAGATACTACTCTTACAGACAGGGATGGCGGGGGGAGGTTGGTTGTATCTGTCAGGATGGACTCATTGGCTCAGACAAGATCGGAGAATGTGGTGAAAAGAGAATTTGTACTTAATCTTATGAGTCCCATGATTCAAAGACTTTAGCCACAGTACACACCCCTGTGTACAGCATTAAAAGGTTGATTGGGTAGAGACTGGGTAGAGGAGGCAGCAGATAAAGGGACAGAGTGGGCTCAGGGAGGAATGGCATCTTCATGGAGTGCAGACCAAGCTGGCTGAGAGACAACCTTGACATCCTTGAAATGGCTGCTTTGAAGCCACAGTTAGAGGTGCCCCACTTTTGCTAAAGTTCATAATTAAGACACTGGGCAGGAGGCTACTGCTGCATGTGTCTCCTCCTCTCGCCCACCTTCTGTGTTCTCCCGGGTCAGGCTGGTTGGAAAACACAAGCATGAACTCACAGTGGAGAAACACCATCAGCCATGTGGATTCCATCCACACCCCCGAGGACCACTTGCTGATGGGGCAGTGCTGAGCCTGCCCACTGGCCGCTAGGCGGGCAGCAGAAGCTCACTCTGACGGCTTAAGGTGCTGCCCTGAGATACTCACAGCTTCTCCAGAAGAACCTTGTATTGTTCGTCTCCTCGGCCACCTTCCACCTCCTGGTCCAGCTTTGTGATCAGCTCGTTCTCAAACTGAAAGACAGGATTTCACATGAGAATGTCAGATCCTCAAGAATGCATGGTAGGCAGTGGTCAGTCCTTCTAGATCTGGCTCAACCCCTTTCCAATTTCCAATTGTTTCCAAAGTAGATGGAGGTTCTCCTACATCCCACCCACTCAGATAGTGCACCATGCCTTATCAAAACATCCCAAAGCAGGTTAGCGTATCAGTCCTCGGCTTTATATGTAAACACACCTGAAAAGTTATTTTATGTTACTGCTATGCATATAAGAGAAATTCATAACCACTGTCCCCTTTGTATTCAACACAGGGTTTTGTTATGCAGCTCTATTTGGCTGGAAACTCGTGGCAATCCTCCTGCTCAGACTCCTAAGAGCTAAAACGACAGGTATACATCACTACTCTGGGTATCAATCTGATTTTTGTTTCATGACTGAGGCTTGGTGATAGGATTATTTTTGCTCAGTTTCATAGCTACAGAAATCTTCCTTTCAGTGATAATCGGTTTGTAGATGTTGCAGATGGGAAGCTTGGCTTAACTTGTTGTTAACTTGGCTCTACCTAGGATCAGCGAGGGAAAAGCCTTTGTGTAGGTCTGCAAAGGTAGAAGAGAGGAAGACTCTCCGCAAGAGTGGGCAGGTGAATGTAAAAAGATGCACCCTCTGCCTGCTGCTGTTCCTCCTGGTGAATGCATCTACCCTATCGCTGCCACCACTGACAACAACCATCTCTACTGTAAATGGGGCATAGTGTCCTAGGCTTTCCAACTTGGACTGAAGACCCAAGAGGTTCACCAGAAATCCTCTAGGCATTAAGCTCTAGATCAGGACTGCCGAAACATCCAGGCTCATGGGCTGATCAGCTATGGGCTCTCAGATTCTCCACTGAGCAGACAGTCGTTGTTTGACTACCCAGACCTGTACTGCGTAAGCTAATGTCATAAATGTGCCTTGTAATCTGCATTCAGCATATCCGTTCTGTTCCTCTTGAGAACCCTGACTAATACAGTCTATGGCAAATAAAGGGAGGTCTAGAGAAAGCTCCCGCAAACTAAAGTTCTCAAAGGCAAGCAGGGATGGATGGGAGCTGGACCACAGCACCCTTCCCTCTGCTTCCACAGGTTACACCTTCAGTCCTGGACTGTAGCATGGCAGACAAGAATAAGATGTACTAGGTCCACTTTTCTTCCTCTTGAGACAGTTCTGACTTAAAAAAGACATGGATTGCAGAGACTTTTTCCAGCCTCTGGTCCAGAGGACCCTACCATACATCTAAGTCTTTTACACAATGAAATATTAAAAAGTTAAGTTTTACAATGCATTTTTCATTCAAACTGCTGCCTCTCCATTTAGAGACGGTAAGTCAAAAGTGAATTAACTTTTCCACAGTACTAAGGCCAGGGACTGACACTTCTTACCATATGGAAGTTGCCGTTGCCGCTCAAATTGAACTCACACTGCATCATATCGAAGAAAATGGGGATGGTGGCTTTCCGGAGCTCCACTTCAGGGGTCAGAGTGACTTCCAGAATGGGACCCACCATGGATGGGATGAATTTGATTTTGTGAGGCCCTGAGTTGAAAGTAAATGAGGATATTAGAAAACCGCATCATTGGAAGTCCCGCCTTTACAATCTTCCTCCACGGGTCCCAGAAGAGAACGTTCATGTGGACACACCATGTCAATCAAGGGACGATGGATAGATACACCATGTCAATCAAGGGACGATGGATAGACACACCATGTCAATCAAAGGACGATGGATAGACACACCATGTCAATCAAGGGACGATGGATAGACACACCATGTCAATCAAGGGACGATGGCAGACCGCTGTTTTGTATGTGTGTGTGGATGACATGGTGACAGAGGGCTCATAGTCAATGTCCCAGGCAAGAGTCTGGAATCCACAAGCCTACTTTTGTACATACACACATATAAATCCCAGGGTTATATAAATTAAAATAAGAATTAGTTATGGGGGTGTGTTTTTAATGCAACCTATACTGAAAAAAAACTTTATAACAAAAAGTGAAAAATAAAGACTTCATGGAAGGGCCTGTTCAAGGTCAGACACTCACCCAGATTATACCACATGTCCCGGATCCTAAAGCCAATTTCCTTCCTCATGTCCCCATATCTAGGAAAAAGATTATAAGAAAAGGATTTGCAGTGGATCTGACCAGCATGCAATACAGTCACCCCTTGGCATTGCAGGGGCTGGCTCTAAGCTCCCCAGACCCCCAAATATATTCAAGTTCCTTATATAGAATGGCTCAGGGCAGTGGTTCTCAACTTTCCTAATGCTGCACCCCTTTAATAAATACAGTTTCCTCATTGTGGTGACCCCCTAACCAAAAAATTATTTTCATTGCTACCTCATAACTGTCACTTTTTTACTGTTATGAACTGTAATGTAAATATCTCATAAGTAGGTTATCTGGTATGTAACCCCTGTGAAAGGGTCGGTTGACCCCCCAAAGGGGTCATGATCCATAAGTTGAGAACCATTGGCTTAGGGATTTTGCACGTAAGTAACACACAGCTTCCCCCCACTTCAAATGATCTCTTAGATGACTCAGAATAGCTAATATGAAAGACTGGGGAAGATGCTCAATGGTAGAACACTTGCTGATCGTGCGCAAGGCCTTGTGTTAGATTCCCAGCACCACAAAGAAAAGTCAGGGGGGGCTGGAGAGATGGCTCAGAGGTTAAGAGCATTGCCTGCTCTTTCAAAGGTCCTGAGTTCAATTCCCAGCAACCACATGGTGGCTCACAACCATCTGTAATGGAATCTGGTGCCCTCTTCTGGCCTGCAGCATACACACAGACAGAATATTGTATACATAATAAATAAATAAATATTTAAAAAAAAAAAAAGAAAGAAAAGAAAAGTCAGGGGACAGCTACCGTGGAAGAACGTTCGGCAGGCGTGACAAGGCCGTTGACACATGAACTCACAGCTACTGTGACTGTGTCCATGGGATGTGCACAAAGTTAAGCCAGCCCAAATGCCAGCACAGACAGCAGGAGGGGATCACCACCAAGTCCCCACCCTAGCTGAAGGGCTCGTGGAAGCTGATGGCTGCTTGGGGAGAGAGTGTGTCAGTTTTATTCAGGAACTTCATCCTCAGTAGGATGACGACCATTGTCCAGTAGACAGCCCTACACTCACCCACATACAAAGAGTACTAAGTGGGCTCTGAAGGTTTTAAAAAAAAAGCCCATAAAGTTGTGTGAGAAAAGTGTATTGTGGGGGTACATAGGAGGAATTGGAAGGGAGAGGAATGGGGGTGGATTTGATTACAACGCATTGTGTGTGTGTGTGTGTGTGTGTGTGTGTGTGTGAGAGAGAGAGAGAGAGAGAGAGAGAGAGAGAGAGAGAGAGAGAAATTCTCTGACTATAAGTTAAAAAATAGAAGGAAAATACTTAAGGCAACAAAAATGTTATATAAATATATTTTATAGCAATTAATTGAAAATTAAGACAAGAGAAATGTCTGTAGACATTATGTAAGGTGCCGTTTTCCACCAGGTATTTTGGCCTGTTTGAGTGGTGGGTGCTGAGTTTACTGGTGTGAAAGGTAAGTACCCAATGAAAGAAGTAAAAAAAAACAGGCTAGTCCCCATCCCTCTGGGTCACAGGTAAGGTTGGGGCTCTGTAAGAGGTAAGGTCAGCACCCAGACAAGCTCCAACAGAGAACTGAGTGACATGGAGGACAAGGGGTCTTCTGGAACAGGAGGGACCAAACACAAATGCCGAAAGAGAACTGAGAAGACATTGTCAACTGACTGCCCAGTGACGAAGAGCAAAAGGGGCCCTGGTCTCCACATAGCAGAGACAAAGTAAGCGTTTAAACGAGGTCTGAGATAGAGGTGGCGCCATGACTGACAGCCAACTAGCAGGCTGCGTTGTGTACTATGTCTTGGCTAAGGTATGACATCACAGAATGCTCGTCATCAATCTCCTGTGGCCAGGTCTAGACTTTACATTCTCAGCAGGGACAAGGTAACACAGAGAAAGTTTTGTGGTTGTGGCAGTGTGCACCTATAGGCTCACTACTAGAAAGACTGAGGCAGGAGGATGGCGGATTTTAGGCCAGCCTGGGCTATCTAACAAGATCCTCTGTAATGGCCAGCTCTTAAAAGGTAGATATTGCAAACGCTTCTGGGAAATTAGCACAGGCCACACCTAGTCCTACAATCCCTGCCCTATGTAATTCCCCTCATGCCAGGGATCTCCTAGATATTATTTTCTTCAAGTTCTTAACTGGAAATATCTTCAGAAGCCAGGATTTTTATTTTCAATCCTATTTTAAATTCTCTTTCAATTCTATTTGAATAGAAATGTTTAGCCTAATTTCATTATTAATATCAGGTAAGCTTACGTAAACAAAATCTGATACCTAAAGTCAACAAAGAATATCTACGTCTTGTCTATTTATAAGGACATGGTAGGTTGATTTCTACAAAAAACATGCATGAAGAAAGACCCCAAATCACACCTGTCTAACTATGATATGATTGGTTTTAATTCTCAAATTTTATTTCTGCTGATATGCACACATATTTTTACATGGGTTACATTCACAGCCTATTTTTCTTTGATAAAAACCGGACTCAATCCTAACTAGATCGTTTTTCAAAAACAGTCTTGGGTTACTCAAGTTTGCTATGTTACCAAGGCTAGCCCTGAGCCCCTGATCCCCTTATCTACCCTCTCTGAGTATTGGGATTACAGACTGGTACCACCATGCCCAGCTCCCCACCATCCCTTGGCTCTCTCTGTCTGTTTTTCTCTCCCCTCTTCCTCCCTTTCCCTGCTTATCCCTCTAAGTGTGTTTCTGATTTGTAATCAATTATCTTCATTTGTAGCTGCTTAATCCAATACAAATCCTTCTTTAAAGAGGTCCTATTGCTATCAAAGATGTTTTAGATGCATGAGAAAGATCAAAGGAGCCTCCTTAAAAGTAAGCATCTCCTATTACTTACCCATTAGGGAAACCTCAAAACAGGCCATATCTTTAAAATGAGTCTCCAAATCTTAATCCTTAGTTACCCATCTTGGTAGAGAGAAACCACAGGCTGAGGAATGTTAAGTAATTTGCCTAGCTTCCCACCTATCACAGCTAGTGGAAACAGAGCTAAAATTCAAAGTCTGTAAGTAATAAATTCAGACTGCTTATGGATGACAGCCTTTGAGCTTCCAGGCTCTCGACGAATGCTGAAACAGACCTGAGGGAACGCCATGAAATGTGTAACTTCTTGTCATTCCTGAATATAACTCCATTTTGAATTCCAAGCCATCAAGCTAGAGGATAGTTTTAGATCGTATTTCTTCTCTGCAAAGTCAAGAGGCACTGTGCCTGCAATTTCGGTAAACTGACAGTAGGTGGCAGGAGATCCCAGGCAAGGGCACCTCCCCAGGCACAGGCTCCATCAATTAGCATGGGATGGCTGAGGAGGCCATGGAGATGCATTAATAAAAACAGAACGAATCCGGAGGAATGTCAGGTCAGGTCAGTGATAACACATAAAACCCACATCATCAACAACCCCTGTAATTTCTATGACAACATAATATTGTTGAACATAAACAGACGAACCACCTTCCCCACGGTCATCCAACCTTTAAAGGACACTTACTTTTTAACAATTTTGTTGCGTTTGGCTTCTGAGAAGGTTTCAAGCTGGAGGGACTCATGGGTGAGAAAAGCTACAGCCAAATGGAAGTAATTGTTCCAGAGCTTTCCAGGAGGCATCAAGTGCGCAGGGCAAAGGAGAAAATCACACCAGTGAGGATCCAGATAAAACACCCACGTGTGGGAGAGTCACATTGTGAAACACCCAAGTAAAACCCACAGGACTTCGCGTTCCTTCTGGGGTTTCAATTACTCACTGCTAAAAGTTATTAATCTTAAAATAAACAATCCAAACTTTACATTTTTCTTTGCCCTGGGGGCACAGGAGAAGTACTGCCAAGAAACGTACCTATTTATAGCAGGTGGCCTGGCACTATGTATCAAAAGCCCTCCAGTTCTGCCAGACTTTTGAACTAGTAAATACTTTCCTGATTTTTTTTTCCTGACTAAGTAACTGTGGCCAGTCGAAAACATTTCAGCCAAAGAAGGTCCTCACAGCTATTCAATGTAACAACAACAACAAAAAGGAACAATCTGAATGTTCCTAAGAAGAATCTAGTTACCATATCACAGGACAGCAGTGTAATGAAACATATTCAGCAGTTAAAAATATTATGAAAATGTTTAATATCATTGGAAAAAAGTCTTAGATTGTGGAAAAAGTAAAGAAAGTAGATGAACAGATCATTAAAGAGTTAATGGTCTCATTTCTACTTTGATTTATATATGTACATGGGGGGGTGTGTGTGCGCGAGCCCATGTGCGCGCACGCGCTTATATATCTCCCTCTGGTTATAAAGCTCTAGCTTAAAGGTCAAGATAAAAACAAAAAGCACATGACAAGACAGGTACATCACCAAGAAAATGTTCTCTGAAATTAAATCCCCTCAAAAGCTGGGGCCTGAAGTACCTTCACCAGGAACTGATATTTTGCTGGGTGCATACACAAATATCCTTCTATTTGTCATATGAAGGAATAATGAAGATGAAGCTACCAGAAACCTGGGTTTGTTTGTATTTGCAATAGGGTCTCCTTACAGCCCTCACTGTCCTGGAACTCACTATTAGACCATGCTGGCCTCTGCCTCCTGAGTGCTGGAGTTAAAAGTGTGCACCACCCACTCAGACTGTTTTGCAGGTATTCATATAATCGTGACCGTGTGCTTATGAAATTGCTGGTTTGCACATTCATGCCTACGTGGACAGAATCAGCACGAAAGCTTAACCACGAAGGCCGGGGATGAGAACAGCCCCCAGGACGAGACTTATCCGAAGTTTCAGGACCTCTGGTCTACTATGGTCTGAAACCGTCAGCATTTCACCCAGCTCTCGCTCACATTAACTCCCGGTGTCATGCTGCAATTATTCTATTTCGCTGTTCATTGTTGGTGTTAACCTCATACAATTGCCAAATTAAACATGCTATAGGTCTGCATGCATAGGAACACAGTCACGACAAGCTTAGCACTGAAGAGTCAGGCTTCCACTGGTGTTCTTGGACTGAGCCTCTGAGATCAGAGAGGGCACTGTATTTGTATTTTCATTTAGATATACTTTCTATGACAGTACTGCTCACATTGTTTTTTCTTTGTGCTACTTTTGTGCAATGAAAACCAAACCATTTTACTGTGCCTGGGGAACTCTATATTGGAATGTGTGCTTTAGGAGATTGGCAGGCCCCTGAAAACCCTTTCGGACAGTGATAAAACCTGAAATGCCACCTTTTCTGCTGGCACGGCCTTTTGCTGTAATCAAAGGCCTTCCAGATGGGTGGATGCTTACCTGAAGCTCGAAGCTTGCCTGGTCCATGAAGCTCTTGGTGAGAACTTCAGCAAACTGATTGATGGCACGGAGGAAAACCCTGGGGAGGAAAGGCCAGATGAGGAGGGCAGTGCTGTGCCTCTGGAGATGCTTCCCTACCTAATCTGGACGCAGGACCGAAACTTCTGGGCTCGGCTGGGAAAGTCAATAGAACCTCACAGTGTCTTTAGAGGCCAGAAGGAAGGATACAAACTTGGTCTCTCCAGAGGCCTGTAAGAGCTTGGGGGGTCACAGGGCCAGTTAACCGGGGATGTGCACCAGAGCAGGTGGTCTGCATTCTGCTGTGACACTTACCTGTACATGTCAACATTCTCATGAAAATTTTCTTGAATCTTCTATCTAATTAGGAAGGGACTTTCTATCAGGTTTATGGAGAAATGACAATGCTTACAGTGATTTGGCTTGTGGGCTCATTAGCAACATTCTAAAGCTATCATATATTATAATGAAATATTATATATGTATATATAATATATGTGTATATATATGTATGTATTCAGTTCATTTCATGTCTATTTGACAAGCATCTGTTGCTAGGTAGCAATTCTAAGGTACAGACAAAGGTGCCGTGCTCAAAACCTAAGTCCTGGTCTAAGAAGATTGCAGCACAGTAGTGGTACCCTTCGTAAGACAGCTAGTTGCGTTCCAAGAGAGAACATGATAAACAATTACATGATAGAGTTTCAAAGAGATACAGGAAACCAGAAGAAAGGTCGACAGACATTGGTGAAAGGCTGGGTATTGGAATGCGGTCCTGGAACGGAGTTGTGCGAGAATTCTGAGTGACTGAGAGAACACTCCAAGAAAACAAGACAAGGGTTTTGTGATCTCAGTTCCTTCAAAACATGGAATTATCCCTGGGATGTGGTTTTGAGCTCCTCCCAGGTGTAGTGGGTAAGAGTGAGTCCACTTCAGAGCACTCAGGGTTGCTTGCTGCTGCTATTCAACCACATGTTTAAACCCTCCTTTATTCGCCTCTACGGAAAAAACATGTGGTTTGTCTTTGTGATGACACACAGTTTGAATTATTGAGAATATCACCCATGTGACCTTTCTCAACCTTCAGAGCATAAACTGTCTGAACAGGCTCCACTCTCCCAGGTCCCACAGCCTCTAGAGCAGGGACAGCTGGGGACAGAGGTCTCCAGCAGAGGTGATGTTTCAGAGGGGCCCTGTGAACGGAAGAGTGGTTGCCGTCCAGAGACAGTGGAGAAGGCATGGCGGGCGGAAGCACAGGTGTGGGACAGGGAACACATTAAGGAACCAGGAGAAGTTCGGTTGGCGCACAAGTCACACACTTACATAGCATGTGGCTGGAAAGGCTCGACCATCAGGATGAGGTGCTTACATGGAGCCAATGAGAGGGCATACAGAGCCGATGGCCAATGGAGATTTAATAGGAGGACACTGACCCAGGCAAGCAGAGACAGCAAACAGAAATTGGTACTCTAGAGAAAGGTAGTTTCCAAGCACACACATCGGGGTTAGAGAAGGGGGAAGGCGCTCTTCAGAGGTGCCAGGTTTGAAGCAGGGCTGCACTTGACGCATGTACAGCAGACCAGCATATTCAAGGTCACATGCCTCAGAATGACCACGGCTCTCTCACCTGCTCTGCGTCATGTTCATGACCATCCAATCTTTGGCATACACATTCTTCCCAATCAGATCCTTAAACATGATGAAGGTCTCCATGAGGAAGTCCTGTGGAGAACAGTGGAGGAAGGGTTTGGAAAACAGGCTCATTCATGGTCTGTCTTTCAGCACGTGGACAGAAGGACCCCTATTTTGGGACGATTCACTGATGGTCTCATAGTTGTGGCCTTCTCCAGAAAGTTATTATGGGCAATACATTCTTATACATAACTGTTGGGCAATTGGATTTCGCTTTTGCCTCTGTATCATGAGACAAGATACAAGATCTAAACTGGCCCCGTGCCTCAGTCTCCTGAGTGGTGTGATGGTTGGTGATTGACAGCACCCCAGCCTAAGTTTTGATTTTTTTGTTTCACAGCAAGATTCTGTAAGGAAAACAGGGACACAATATTATCCTTATTTTACGAATGGTTTCACAAGGCTGGGGAAAACTAAATGGCCACAGAAAATAGGAAGCAACGGGGGGGGCACTGACCTCATGTTCACAACCCTTATCTGTTTAGTGCCCCGCTGTGTGCTGTCTGAATATATTCGTTAAACTTAAAAAGGAGTTAATAATCATTTTAATAAAAGCCTTTTATTTCATGTGTATGGATGTTTGGCCTACATGTATATCTGTATGCTACATGTACACCTGGCGTGCATGAAGGAGAAAAAAGCTGGGGCCAGATCCCCTAGAACTAGAGTTACAGAAATTGGGTGCTGCCATGTGGGTGCTGGAAACCAAACCTGGGTCCTCTGTAAGATCAGTCCATGTCAGCTCTCCAGCCCCAAGTCATGCATTTTCAACAGATCCTAGTTCAATTCTCCCTGACCAGTTAGGACAGAAGATTCGTGCTGTGCACACAGGACCGCTATAATCCTGCAGAAGAGGCTGCATCACAGTGGCCCGCGAGAACCGCAGTAAGGGATAACACAAGTGGGCAGAGCACGGGGCAGTGGCGAGGGCCAGTCTCGTCCAAAGGAGGATGTGAGCAACAAGCAACTCAGAAATAGAATAGGCAGGCTAAAGAAAACAAAACCTAGAAGGTTTTGAAACCATTTTTTGCTACTTAGCTAAATTTAGACTTTTTCCACTGGGATTGATGAAAAAAAAATCGAGTTGTTTGCTTCTCAGACTCTGTGCATACAATCCCATGAAGAAAAGGACATCGCCTAGTGCTAGGAACATGGTGTAGAAAGGACAGGAGGCCCTTCCCCTAGCTATCTATTCATGTATCTACCTACTTACCTACCTACCTATCACCTACCTTTCTATCATCTACCTGTTTACATATATACACATACATACACATATATACACACATAGATGAGATTATATATACGTATATATGTGAAATATGTATATATATATGTGAGAGATGATGTATAAGTATATCATCCATTTGAGACAGAGACTCATGTAACCCAGGCTAATGTAGCACAGAATAACCTTGAACTGTGGATTCTAATTGTCTGTCTGTGAACTCAGAACATCCCTACTTTACCTGCTCTCCAATGGAAATTAAAAAGAAAAGAAAGTCACTAGGGTATGTCCATACATCCCACAAGAATGGAACTATGGTTACAAATAGCTACTCTGCACAGGCTTTGATTACCAGCACAGCACAAGGCCAGGCATTTCCATACATGGATTTAGTCAATGCTCCCACTAATCCTCCATGTAGACAGGCTCTTACAGAAGAGGGAACCAGTTCAGCAAGATCAAGTAGCTTGTATCATTTAAAAATTCAGAATGGTCACAGTTCAGACATGTGCTACCCGCTACACCGTCTGCTCTGAAGGAGAGCACCTGGCTGCTTCAGCGGCCTACGCCCCTCCATTCCTCTGACCACATCCCCTGGCACGGTCACTCGAGACATCCACACATGGCTGACTCCTGAACCATGCTGCATCTACTTGAGATCTCCGTTTGAGACACGTGGACCACCACTATGAAGGTCGGTGTCAGACTAACAATAATAAATTCTACCCATTTTCTTATTTGTCTATACCATGTGGGCACTATAGGGAGAAGGATGGGGGCGGGGTGTGTGTGTGAAGGACTGTATACTTCACCTTGGCACACCAGCCAGGCATGCTCAGTATAATGAGGGTGGGAAGTAAAGAACCCAGACCAGTGGTCCTCAACCCTCCTAATGCTATGACCCTTTAATTTAGTTCTTCATGACGCGGTGACCCCCAACCACAAAATGATTTTATTGCTACTTCATAACTGTAATTTTGTTACTGCTATGAATCAATCATAATATAAATATCTGATATTTATATTATGGATATCTGATCTGTGATCCACAAAGGGGCTCACAATCCACAGGATGAGAACCACTGGTCTAGATCGTAGAGAAGAGTGAGCCACCCGTGGATGGCTGGACCCAGCCGAGCATCAGTTTGCTCGGCACACCAGAGAACATCTTTACCAACAGCTCAATCCCGCCAACAGGTCCCCGGAGACCTTGGATGCATGCTTATAGAAACTGTGAAAATAACTTTTCTTTTTAAAGCAACAGGAAATCATTCCCAAACGCTGTGAGGGACAGAGGGGGTAACCTCTGCTTGCTTCCTCCCGAAAGAGAGGGTGGCCGACCACATTCTGAGGAACCAGCAGCACACTAGGGCACGGAGATTCCGTGCTTGGAACAAGGAACTTCCTCTTAGATGAGATTCAGACTTTTTCAGAGCAAAAAGATGTCCTAAGTGTTTCAGAAGAAGGGCCCACACTAAATTCACATGTGATGATCATTTAGTGTGGGTGGGGAACTCTTATTTAAATTCTAACAGGTTGAATAAGCATCAATTCCTTTTTGTGCCCTCTGCGGGCAGCCATTCACACTGCAGGAGCTGGGCAGGAAGCCTTGAACTCATGATGCTCAGCTTCAGTTACCAGTCATTAAATGTACGCAATCCTCAGAGGGGTCTAGCAGAGCTCAGGAAATGAGGCAGGGGGATCACGAGTTTGAGGTTGGACTGGGCTATGAGAAAAGAATCGTTCCAAACCAAACCAACACATTAGCGTTGCCAAGACGCACAGCAGACAACTTACAATGATGTCCTGTCTGGTTTTGAAGGTGCTGATGTAGTGGCTGTAGTGGCTGTCCTCCATCTGTCGTAAGATGGCAATCATGCAAGCCACAAAGCTGCCCTGCAGGGAGAGAAGCAGAGTCAAGGTTTCTTAGAGTACCTGATGAAAAAAGAGTTCGGGCATCATGGACTTTGATGATTGAGCTCCACAAAGACTCCTGAAACTGGAAACACCACTTCTAAAGGCACGGGCTTCGCCACTTGGCTTCAACCAAGCACATCCTAGTGTGAATTAGGAAACCTGGAGCCCCAGGCATCCCACCGACAGCCGTGACCTGGATTCCTCTAGGTGTGGGGGCATTAAGATCTCAACTAAGTTACCAGCTACGATAAAACTGAGTCCCTGGTTGGGGTAGCGCTGAGGAGAAGCTCCTGGAACAATGTCTGGCGTACACAGACGAGTCATATCTGAAGGTGGGATGGCGGAGGAAGAATAGACAGGAAACGGAATGTGTCAGCTGAGTGACTGTCAGGGGATATCTGCAATGCTGGGGCGGCTTTAGATTTCTGGAGGTTTTCAGGTTTGGAGGTTTAGGGGTCGAAGATGCACAATCAGTAATCTATGCAAATAGCCCAAAATACCCTAGACTCTACATTTTAAAATCTCTTAGTCCCAATTATTTCTGACAAGGGATATTTAATCTGCAGCAATTCTGAGGGGGAAAGGGTGAGGAAGACAGGAACCCGTGCATGCCATTTCTCTGCTTCTAGATCCCGCTGGACAGTTACATCTAATCTGTCAATCACATGGGATTCTGCACCGACTCTAAGAAAGGGGATGAGGAACTCCATGGTGACTATAGTGTCTACTTGCAAGGTCCGAGCTGTACACTTAGGGTACTCCTCTTTCAAATTAGGGTCACGGCTCTCACTTTCTAGCCAGAGGAAAAATGTACTGCCCCTCTGTGCTCATTCAAATACAAAAGTCTCACAAATTTAAATGAATTTAGCACAGACGTGTTGAAATACAGCCATGATGTCCATCTTAGACTCTTAAAATGCTTAGTTTACCTACCTATAAGGCAATGTAAACTGACTGTACCAAGCTTTGGACATATTTTACAAATTATCATATACTCTGCATTTATACAACAGTCAAACACTATTTGTGTCTCTGGGCTCTTGCCCACTCTGGATTTTAGATTTACTCCCACTTTTGTTTAGTTTGTGTTTCTTTTGTTCTGAATTAAACATTCCATCCATGTGGTTTTGGTCATTTTATTTTCATTTTGCTCTTTATTCGTAGTCTTGTTTATTTCTGTTTTTTTAAGAAAGGGTTGCTGGTAGCCCAGGTTCACCTCCAGTTTAAGTAGAGGATGATCTGGAACTTCAGATCTTCCTGTCCCACCTCCCCACTACTGGGTTTCACACACATACAGCCATGCTTGGTTCATCAGTACTGGGGATCAAACCAGGGACCTTGTGCATAGAAGGCAGGCATTCTCTCAGCTGAGCTGTGCCCCAGTCCACTTGTTCACATTCTTTACTTACTTAACTAAAACATCATCTTCTTCTTATTGGCTTAAAGTAGTCCTTGTATAGGAAGTCTATTAATGACTTTCTACATGTGGTGGATGACCTTGACCTCACAGACCTATTTTCAAATATAGGGGCTATATTTTTAGCAGGAAAAATCCAGTTTTTCTTCCTTTTTAATATTAGAAAACTCAAGGACCTTTTCCTTAGAAAACCAGGCACATACCCATTTATTCAGGCTGATCTAGTATTTAGTTTTTTCACATAGAATGTTTCATTTCATTTGACATTTATCTTTAAGGTATAGCACCAAATGAAAGACAAATATTTTTTTCTAAACTATTCATTTGCTTTTCAAGTTATATTAATTAAAAAAAACTCTACAGTTTCTTTATCTTATAGTCAAAATTATACCTGTAAACTCCCTTGGTTCTGTCTTACTTAGGAAGAGATACACATACAGACACAAACATATAAACATGCACATGCATAGACAAACACAGATATGTACATATTCAATCACAGGAACCTAATATGGCTTTAAATATCCTTTACAATGTGATACGTTATTACTTACACTTGACTGCTCACTTATATGTATCTTGCTGATTTCTGCGCTCATGCTGAGGTGACCATGACTCAGTGAATGAGAACTTCCCTTTGAATATTTATAGCGCAGCTACCACTTGGCAGAAAGGCCACTGAACGTACTTATTTCTAACCCACCTCGTTAGTAAAGGGCTCCTTAGTTCATTCGCTTCTCAGTCAACTTTTCCAGGTTTCAAAGAAACACTGGTCATTTCAGTTAAAAGCGTCAATTCTATAAGATGAGTCAAACACCATTCTGGACACTGAAATATCTCCATGAACACACAACACTGCCTAGACTCTGGCCTGCTGGTTGCAAATGTTCTCCCCAAACCCTTTTACCTGGGGTGGGCTGCCCATGCTCCCAATTCTGTGCCAGGAGAAAAATAAAGAACAAACAGCTAAGGTTGCTGAGAACCTTTTATCCTTGAGCTAATGAGACGGCTCAGCCAGAAAGGCGCTCGCTGCCGAGCCTGATGGCCTCAGTTTGATCCCTGGGACTCAGAGTGGAAGAAGAGACTCTGAAGGTTGTTCTCTGACCTCCACGAGTGCATCATGGCAAACGTATGCCCTCTTACACACGCGCACACACACAAACAACTGTAACTTATAAAAGAACGTTGTGCCCTTGAGAACAGGTGGTAGAAGTGCCTACAGGGGAAACGGGAAGCCGGAAGATCAGGCCCTGGAGAGAAAGCTCAGTCTCTTGCAGAACTCCAGCTGTCTGCCTCAACTCCAGCAGCTAATAGCCGCTGGGTGTACAGGAGCTTCCTATTTGATGTTACCTTGGTTTGCTCTCTCAATTGGATCTCTCCAGTTGCCTCTGTTGGAGGCTGGAACTTCCTGGTTAACAATATCTTGCTCTCTGTCTGCTGCTTCTCACTATCTGCCACTTGCTATTTATTCTTAATAAGTCAACCATTCAAAATCAAAACCATTCTTTGGACCACAAATCAAGATCATTCTTTGGACCACACAGAACAGTCCCCTAATTAAAATATAACCTCAGCTTTCAGTGTAATCGATAGAAGTTTTTTTTTACTTTAATCATGACACCATTTAGCTTTTTGTCATTATTCTGGCCTCAATTTCACCCTTTATTGCAACTTTTTAAGCATAATGGATAGGATATCGGCTTTCCTAAAAACACACCGATCACAAATTCTTGATGACGTCTGCCTTTTTCCTTGGAAGTAAAAGGTCGGTGGTTGGTTTTTCTGAAGGAAATCCAATCCATCCTAAGGTAGAAGGCTCATGCAGAAGCTAAGAAATGCTTAGAACTTAGAATCGTGATATGGGGGGGGGGGCAACGTGGGTTCAGTGCTGAGCCACCGGTGGAACGGATGAGACCGTGTGCCTGCGGTGTGGGCAGCCAGGACACTCACAATGTGGGGAGACTGCCGGCTCATCCCAATCACAGTCCGGTTGATCCTTCTCAGCAGCCTCTCCATGATCAGCTGCACGTGTGCGGACGTGGGGCCCTGCAGGAGAAACACAGCTGTGACGCCATCCCCAGCTAAGGATGCAGAGCAGATGAGGGGTGCCCCGGGCCGTCAGGCACAGGCACGGGAAGTGAAAGAAAAAGCACACCCAAAGCCAAACGAAAAGAGCCCCCCAATAACACAAAACCCAAGGTTAGGGATTTGTTGTGCAATCAATGTTTGTGACTCCTTCTTAATACAAATATTAAAGCCCTAACACCCTATGATATCAGAGGTTCTCTGAAAGGTAATTAAAGTCACGAGGGTGGGGTCCTGATCTGACTCGATCAGAGTCCTTATTAGAAGAGACACCAAGGGGGAGGGTGTGCATGTGCTCGTACATTCTCTGCCTATTGCTTCATGTATTCATGGAGTAGAGAACACAGCAGCACACAGGAGCAGTCAGCTACAGTCTTCAAGAGTGTCCTCATTGGAGCTCAGTCGTACTGACACCCTGACCTGAGACTTTCAGCTTCTAGAACTTCCAGGAACGAACGGTCTGTTAAGGCTCCCTCCTCTGTAGTGTTACAGAAGACGGGGCATCATTACGCTAGGGCTTAATGTCCCAACAGTCACATGTGACTCTAAGCCTTTATTCTTAGTTTTCAGTACTGAGAACAAAGGGAGGTAACAGTGCTCCTAGTGGGCTCAACTGTATTAACGCAAAACAGCACCGAATACATGTGCACGTTCTAATCCCTTCCCTTCCTGGGGTTGATTACACTCATTCAGCTCCAGGGCGTCCATTTGCCTTTTGCCAATGGTATCAAATACAGTTTCTTTGGTTAGGAGTGAAAGCCCACTTGCCCTCTCAGTGCTGGGACCCTGTCTGGCTTGAACCTGTGCAGTGTTTTATGAGCTGCATGGTAAGAGTTATATATATATACACACACATACATACATACACACATATATATGTATATATGTGTATATATATATATTTGGTTCCTAACCAAGAACCTGGTAGTGGATAAAAATTGTGACCAATCAGTCCACTATCAAGCTCTTGGTTAGGAACCAAATCCCCAAACACAGTACTATGGGAAAATGTTTTCAACTTTATAATGTGATATCTACATGTGTGTGTAAAGATAAAAGGGGGAAGGTTATCTATCATGAATAAATATCAAATGAACTGTACAAACAGTATGTCAACTACTGGGGCTCAAAGATAGGGAAAAGATACATTTAGGACTTAATCAGAGAAAATAATGGCATTCTCACACGCTTCTAGGGCCAAGACTGGCGTAGCAGAAATCTAAAAGCACCCACAGAAATGACAAGCTGGAATGGGGTGGGCCATTGAGCCATGGTTGACCTCGTCAAGTGAAGCCAGAGTTGGCTTTGAGACAAATGAGTTATCTTTTGTGTTCCCTGGCAGAACGGAATCTAAAGACACTGCTGAGAGGCACAGGCCAAAAAGCACAAGTGGGGCTCTACCCTGTGGGAACCCCAGGCCCCAGCAACGATCATAGGGAACACAGCCTGACATTTGGGGTGAGAGTCTCTTTCTCCTGTACCACTGATGCTCAAGAGAACATACTCTGTGAAGTGTCCCAGAATCTCCACTGGGGCCTGAACATAGCACATGGGAAATCCAGGCAGGGTCAGCTCCTGTATCTAAGAGGTGGGGCTAGGGGCTAGTTCACAGAGAACACCAAAAATATAAACATTACTAATGGGCTCTAGAGATGGCAACGCTGTCCAGGAGAAGATACGCCAAGTCAGAGGCACAAGAGGTTTCTGCAGGACAATCATCTTAGTGGGTGTGTATGCACGTGTGTGTGTGCATGTAGCGGTCGGTGCCTTTCTCTTTCCCACTGCCTTACTTGCTGAGTCAGGGTCTCCCATCAGATCTACAGATCACTATTTTGCCTAGACTAGCTGGCTAGTGGGCCCCGATGGTATGCATGTCTCTACATGACAGTGCTGTGGTTACATGTATGTATGTGCAATCACACTCAGATTTACACATGTGCTGGGAATCTAAATTCAAGTACTCATGTTTGCATAGCCAGCTCTTTACTCACCAAGTCTTCTCCCCAGCCTTTGAACATAGAGATTTGTTTGTTTGGGTTCTGAGATGGAGTCTCACCAAGTAGCCCTGTCTAGCCTGGAACTCACTAGGCAGGATCAATTTGGCCTCAACCTCAGAGATCTGCCTACTTTTGCCTGTGGAGTGCTGGGATTAAATTGAGCACTACTACGCCTGACCAACTTAAGAGTCCACTGCCAATGACCTCAGTGGTAAGCCAACTAGGAAAATCAGCCCAGTGAGGTCCCTCACATCAAGTTATTTGCTTGTATCTCAACCTGATGTGAGGTACGGCATGTTTAGCCCGTTCTAAAAGGGACACAGCTTGCTCTACTACTTCAGTGTCCCTACACTGCCTGGGATGGGGAAGGCCACAGAGTTTCCTGTTGGGTGCAAAGGGACCAGCAGAGGCTCAGGCCATAGAGGATCACTGCACTCACCACATCCTTCCTGTCCAGGACCTCTAGGATGTTGCTTAGAAGCTGGGCGCTCGCCTCGTGGTCGGGTTTGCTCGAGTGGTCGTCCAGCTGGCCGCTGAGCTGGTCTGTCAGCAGGGGCAGCAGCACCTCCCTGCACTCTGAAGAACAACAGAAACAGCTCACACAGCGGCTCGCATATGGCTGCCCCAGCCCTGATAGCCCTCTCTACAATTATACTTGACTCTGAACCCCCCCGAGGTCAGCGCAGCTAACAGAGCACGTAGACTGAGGCATGACGCTTCAACCTTGTCCCTGGAGTTCATAGTTTAAGAAACTCCCACAGGCAGACGCGAGCACTGGCCACATGTCTTCTTTTCCCAGTGCTGGGGATCGATGGAGGGCCTCTCCCTCTACAGCTGAGACATACGCTTAAGCACTAACAGTCTGTAAATGATATAACAATCTCTCCAGCTTTTAATATTCAAAAAATTTAATATGCATGTTCTCTATCTATCTATCTATCTATCTATCTATCTATCGTGTGTGTGCATGCATACAATCCTAGCACTCCTCAGTAGACAGGAAGATTTAGGGTTTGAGGTCAGTCCACACTGCAGAGAGAAAACTGTTTCGGTAAAAAAGCAAAGAAACAATAGTGGCTATCTAACCCAGGCTGGGGAACTGACTAGGCAGTTAAAGAGCTCTCGCTGGCTTCCAGAGGACCTGGGCCTGATTCCCAGCATCCACACCAGGTAGCTCACAGCCACCTCACACTTCAATTTGAGGGGATCAGATACCTCTTCTGACCTCTTGGGCACTTACACACACACACACACACACACACACACACACACACACTAGGAAAAAGAAAGATTAAACCAACTTCAGTCTCTTAAACTGCTTTCCCAAGAGGTCCTTAAGACCCAGCAAATGGGCTAGTTGTGGTGGTGCACACACCTTTAACCGCCCACTAAGGAGGCAGAGGCAGGTGAATCTCTGAGTTCAAGGACAACCTGGTCTACAGAGTGAGTTGCAGGACAGTCAGGGCTATACAGAGAAACCCTATCTGAAAAAAAAAAAAACAGCACAACTAACTAAATAAATATTTTAAAAAAGAAAGAACCAGCAACCTGCCAAGGGCATGGCTGGTACCAAACTCAAATTAAACAAGGAAAGAAATCATAGGCAAGTGCTGGGTGTTATAGATGTCAGCCTGGTCTTGGGGAAACCATGAGATCTCCTGCTCTTCTCAAGTGTTCATTTGTAAAATTTCACTGATCAGCCTATTTGTTAATGCTTTTTATTTATTTATTTATTTATTTATTTATTTATTTATTTTGTATACAATATTCTGTCTGTGTGCATGTCTGCAGGCCAGAAGAGGGCACCAGACCTCTTTACAGATGGTTGTGAGCCACCATGTGGTTGCCGGGAATTGAACTCAGGACCTTTGGAAGAGCAGGCAATGCTCTTAACCTCTGAGCCATCTCTCCAGCCCTTGTTAATGCTTTTGTATTCAGTTTTCGGTCTTTTGTGAAAACGATAATCACAGAGATGTGCTTCAAACATGCTGCCATAGTCAATCTAAACAGAGGCGTCACTTGTCAAAATAAACTAATCTAATTTGAGCTAGACGGACCAGAGGATAGAGAAACGAAGTACCGGACACAGAAACGCTTTTGGTGACAACCACTCCGGTGCACGTGTGGCCAAGGGCAATGAGTCTGACACCTGCCCCAAGTGCTTCAGGTTCTGAGGGAGGCTTACCTGGCTGCTGGAAAAGGCTGCTCTCCACTATCTTGGTCATGCAGTTCAGCTTCTGCCGGACCAGCTGGTTGTCTGGAATGCTCTGAATGAACTTGCAGAAAAGCACACTGGAAGAAAAGCCGCAGGGTCAGTGTGCTCACTGGGCCAAGCTGAAGACACCCTTACACACACCTCCACTCAGAGCTGAGCAGAAGTGGGCCTGTAAAGCCCACGGGTGACCTAAGACTTAATCTGAGAGTGTCTCTGGAAACAATCCTGTTCCCCAGAGGGTTCTGCCTTAGAACTGACTTTGCCCTTGAGAGTCAGGCACACCCACACATACCAGCACTTTCCAGGCCCACCTCAAGCCTCGGCTTCTGCAAAAGGCCTTTTCTAGCGGTCTCCTCTCTAAGGACCTCCGTACTTTGCATCCCTAGGCTCCTTTCTTTTGCACCACTTCTTTTCCCACAGAGTGCAAGTCTCTCCGAAGGGCCAGCCGTGGGTGTTCTTTTATCTCCTCCGCAGAACGGAACACAAACAGGTGTCCCCTTAACCCTTGCTAGAGCAAAGCATGTGTGACAGCCAGGTTGTGCCCAGCATCGGGCTTGCTCCTGCCAGTTTTTGAGACACAGACCGCGTTCTGCTACTCACCTGAGATCCATGGGGTCGAACACCAGTTTGACGTCATTAATTATGCTAGGGAGATATTTCAAAGCTGCCCCCTGTAAGGAGCACAGAGGCGATCAGTGCCAAGAAAAAACAAACAAACAAAACCAGAATACACCATTGCAGCTCTGGAGAAAAGGGCAGGACCTGGGGTTTAAATGGGAAACTGGTAAGGTGAGCATCCAAACTGCCTAGGTTCCCACAAAGCCAGTACGTGCAGTAGGATCAAAAACCCACTGCGATTGTTCTTGAATTCTCAGTATTCCTCATTGTCCGCTATGTTAAGCTAGTCCGGATTTATCCCATGCTTTTTCAGACCTAGGGATAGAGGTGGGCAGTCCTTGGGCTTCCACAGGTCAGGGAACCCTGATTGCTCTTCGAGCAGATGAGGGAGGGGGACTTGATCGGGGGAGGGGGAGGGAAATGGGAAGCGGTTGCGGGGACGAGGCAGAAATCCTTAATAAATAAATAAATTTAAAAATAAATAAATAAAAAAAATAAAATCTGTACTTCAAAAAAAAAAGATAAAGACGGGTGTGAGTAAAATAAATAAATAAATAAATAAATGGGAAACTGGAAGCAGGTGCCCTTGCTATGAGAGGTGGCGCTCCACCAAGCTTCCTTCTAAAAATGCAGGAGGCCTAGGCCTGGTTTTCACTACCAAAAGGCTATATGCATTTACAGTACATTCTTTGGGAAGTAATTCAAGTTTCTCTCACAAAGTCACCATGGAGAGGGAAGAAGGGGTAGGCTTCAAACTGGAGCCCTCAAGGTTTACATGGCTCACAAGTTTTGTAAAACTGCTGCTGCTGCTGGTGACTCTGCACGTCTGGAAGGAGGTGTGCAAGCAAGTGTGTGTGTGTGTGTGTGTGTGTGTGTGTGTGTGTGTATGTGTGTTGGGGGGATTGACAGAAAAGAGAAACTGCCACCTGGGCTACCAGGGGGATCAGTTTGCTAAAAATCAAGGGATCAAGCAGGATTTCTAACAGCCACTCAAGTGGAGCCTAAAGCGGCAGCCTGTCTTTGGTGAGTTGACATTTGAAGCTACAAATGCATATGAAAGTTAAAATGTGGATGTAGTTACTTTTACCGTGTGTTTGTTTTCAGCGGGGCTGTGGCTGAACCCAGAACCTCATGCATGTCAGGCAAGCAGCTACCCAGCAGCCACAGCTGCACCCACTTTTCCTCTGCCTCTGCCCGTTCTACTATGCTTCTCCGTTCTCCAAGAGTGTACTGCACTGTTCCCTCCTGCCCAGCTACATCTCCACGAGGGTCCCTCAAAGGGTCACCCACAAGGTCACCAGGCTGACCTTGATCTTGACAGCTTCCTCTAGTGGTCTGTCCATCAGCGTGTTGAAAGCCAGAAACAACTGGCGGATCGAGTTGTTAAATTCATCTCCATCTTCGCTCTGACCATAAAATCTAGTAAGAAAGAAAATATGCAATAGACTTGTGGTCTCAAAAAGCAACACTAGAGGTCAGTGCCTTGCTGGCCACTTTCTCTGATTGTGTGGAGACAGCTCTGGGGGCACCCCAGGACTGTTTCTATGGGATGAAAAGTCAGCCCAGTAAACTACAAAGACATCAAGACTCTGAAAATGGCCAAGTGGTCACGTGTAGGTAAAGACTCCAGACCCAGTCTATAGCTGGCTAACCAGGCCTGACCACTGGAGCTGTCTGAAGGGCCCAAGCCAGGAGAGTAACTTGGCCTTGGACAAATTTGTGGGCACTGCTAGCGGGAGGGACACTGCAGAAAGCCGTTGTGCAGAGGTAGCAGGTGAGCGGGTATGGCTGCCTTCCTCAGCTCATATCAAGAACAGGAGGCATAGGCTTCCAGAGCAGACTGTGGGGATCTAAATTAGCCTTGCACACATCCTCTTCCAGCATCCTTCCTCTTTCCCTCCTCTCCCCTGTCTCATGCCATCGAGCCTTGATCTGAGCTGAGGTCGCAGGCACCGTGGAGAAGCTCTCTAACCTAGTCTACAAACCCCAGTTGACATCCACTTTCTTTTTCTTGTTTCAGCAAACACTATCACTGCCCACCCCAACCTCAAGGTTGTCTAGGGTCCTTCCCATTCTATCGCTGCCCCATTAAGTCCTATAGCATCCAGTCAGCTCTTCCTCCTGAATCAACCCAGCGCTCCCTTTGCATGGGCAGTGGAGCATGGTGTCTCACCTGTGAGCAGCCTACCAGGGGCTACTCACGTCCATTCTCAGCCTTGTACAATCGATTTCGAAACAGGAAGTGAGATGATCATTAAAAAGCTAGAGATTATTATCTCATTAATCAAACTCCCCCGGTGCTGCCACCACACTTGGGTTAGACCCGAGTTCTTGGCTTATCAAAGACATGCCTCTAAAAGTCATTGGGGTGGTTTGAAAAAAAATGCCCCCCAAAAGGAATGGCACTATTCGGAGGGGTGGCCTTGTTGGAAGAAGTGTGTCCTTGTGAGGGCCGGCTTGAAGATTTCATGTGCTCAGGATACTGCCCAATGTGTAGGTCGACTTCCTGTGGCCTCTGAGTTGTGATGTAGCACTCTCGGCTCCAGCACCACATCTGCCTGCATGCTGCCATGCTCCTCATCCTGATCATAATGGACTAAACCTCTGAACTATAAGTGAGCCACTTCAGTTAAATGTTTTTATTTATAAGCGTTGTTGTGGTCATGGTGTCTCTTCACAGCAAATAAAACAAAACAAAAACCTAAGACAGCCATCATCACCAGTCAAGACTTTTAGAGCAAGCAGCATATTGAGCCATTTACACCATGAGTCCTGGATGCAGAAGGACCTCACATGGACCTTCTCCAGTGGTCTCCTATAAAGACATGAACTTTGCCTATCCTATAACCAATCAACTGCTCACAAAGCTGAATACCAATGAGCATGAGGAACAAGGGGATGTAGGTGAGTGCCAGCAGCATCCTGTTACTGGGACCATTACCTCAAGTAGAGCACTCGCGACTGGATGATGAATCGAAACAGGTACTTCAAGGCTTTCAAAGCAGCAAAGAGCAATTCCGTCTTGCTAGGGTCATCTGCGTTAGCCACGTAAAAGTTCAGTACCTTGGAGAGTTTCCTAAAAAAAGGCAAGAAAGTAATACTGCCACGGGCAGTACTGCTCAAGAAAGCGATGGCTGTAAACTGAGAAGCACAAGGCCCAGCTTTCGAGTCCACCCTCTCACATATGCCTAGGCAGGCAAACTAACTGCTGTCTTGTTTCCACATCTGTCTAGCTTTGACGCTTCCCTTCTTGGAAATACTGGGAAAACTTGGGAGTAATTAACTCCTCAAGGCACAAGTCTCCAGTGGTGGAACTGAAAAGAAGGATCAGGAGATGACAGAGCTGGAGCTAGGGGCTGGCTCAGTGGTTAAAGCTCTCGTTATTCAAGCAGCAGGCGTGAGAACTAGAGTTTGGAGCCCCACAACTCAAGTGGATGCCAGGTAGTCTTGGGGCTCACCTGTAACCCAGTAATCAGAAGGCAGAGACGGGGTTCCCAGAAGCAAGTCATCTAACTAAACTAGCTACACCCACATGTTTTGGGGTAGTGGTCCAAGAAGATCAGCCTTGGACCTTCAAATGCCAATGAACTTACAAGTACACACATATACACACACACACCATACATGTGCAACCATATACATGCACACACAGGCACACCACATACACAAATACATGAAAAGATAGGTGGGGAAGGAATCAAAAGGTTGTATGTGGTCTACATCAGGTGTGTTCTGTAATCACTCTCCATTTTAATTTTTGAGACAGTTTCTCTCTGGAGCTCACGAACACAACGGAACTAGCTAACCAACGAGCCCTAAGGATTCTTTTGTATCCTCAGCTCCAGTGCTGGGATTGCAAGCACACATCACCATACTGGGCTTTTTACGTGGGTCCTGAGGAATCAAACCCAGGCCCTTGCACAGCAAACACTTTGCTGACTGCACCATCTCCCCAGCCCACAATCTGGGGTTTTAAGAAGGAAAATCCTGAAGGAAAGAATGGAGTCCAACACCTTGGTCTGCCAACATATTTTCACATTATTCAAACAGCCTCTTTCCACGAAGATGCTGCGAACACGGTCCCACCCTCCAGTCACACTGACTGCATGAAGGTTCCTCTTGTTTCTCAACTCTCCAGCCCCAGGAAGAGAACCCCAACAACACTCCAGTGCCCCAAGTCATACTTACACGTGTGCTAGGGTGGCGCTGAAGTGCTTGTATATGTAGGTCTCGAGTACAGGGTTAAAATGCTGAAACTTGATGTCCCCTATCAGCGAGATGATGAAGACCTGCCAACGGTGGCCAACATTAGCAGCAGCTCTACACGGCCCGGACACCCTGCCCACGCACAGGAGTCTAACCTCTAGGTGCCTTTCCTTTCTTGATTGTTGTTCCAGCATTTCCATTCTACTATTCAAGCTGAGGTTAAGCATCAGGGTTTACATTTAACATAGTCAGATTATATGTGTATGGCATATTGCTATGGGTCATACATAGCCACTGGTTGTGGGAAAGCTAACGTCACTAAGGGGTGCTCAGGTGACTTAAAGCACAGAAGAACACAGGAGAGGGTGGAGGAAGATGGAGAAGGTGGTTTGTGGGAATCAGAAACGAACATGATTTCCCATGAGTCGTCCCCCCCCCATGCTGAGTATGACTACCCCATGAATGTCAGAGTTCAGTCTCCCCGTTTCCTCTCTATGTGTCACCTTAAGTCTATGGAAGGCACACAGGATGAATGTGTATAAAAGTGGCACTTGGGACTGCCATCGATGCCCAGGGCCAGCTGCCCTGTCCCACTGGCTTACCTCCATGGTCTCTGGTCGGCCTCTTTCCCCCCACAGACAATGACTGAAAACAGTTCAAGGTGACGCCATTGCCTGCTCCATCTTCCAACATTAGCCCTGATCCGCTGCTAACAAGACCAGGTCCCTCATGCCGGTACACATCACACATCTACAATCTACCTGCCTCCTCAGCCCCAGTCCTCAGGGAAAATCCTGCCCTAGACTCCTCAACAGTGAGGAAAGGAGGCCTGGCTTAGGTGTGTCTGGTTCCTCCTATTCAGAGGACATCCCCTGCTTTTCCCAGTTTCCCTTTGTTAAGTATCATTGTTCTGATTCCTGTTGTTAAAATAGGCTTAAAACACTGTGTGAAAAACTCGTCTGCTAGGCTGCCTAGGGTTCATCGGGACACAAAGCTTCATCTCCGATGGTGAAGGCAGCCTCCCTGACATGGCCGGACAAGGACATACATCGGTCCTTATCAAAGGCTTTGCCTGGAGAGTGGTCTAAGAAGCTCATGTGCCTGCCAGTCTCTTAATGTAATTAGACCCATTGTCTTCCCTAAGGAGAAACTGAAAGTGTGTCAAAGAGGTGAGATCAAAGAGAAAACAAGAGCTCAGAAGAGAAGATGTCTGTTCCTAAGTGGACTTTTCAGAGTTTAGGCTAAAGAAATACTCAGAGAGCTGTATACAAATAATTTTGCTTGATGGTATTCATGGTTATTTAGAAACGAGCTGTCAAAGAACTAACACTGGTTAATATGCTAAACGGCTTACCAGTGCATCAAACACAAGGAAGTCGTAGGTTTCGTTGTCTGACATTTCCATCATGATGTTAAAAAGTGCGTCGAGGGTATCCTGTAAAAACTGCAGGTGAGAGAGACAGAGAGGTCACTCAGGGTTCATTCTGCTACATGCTGTGGAGAAACAAGCGAAGAGTCACTGGGTTCTAAGAGAATAGCTGTGAATCAAGTATTTTCGTAAGGTTGGCACACTGGTTTGGCCATGCAGATACTAAGTTTTAGATTTCATGTTGGGTTAACTGGAACGGTTGAACTAGCGAGACATTAAGGCATACTTGCGGCTGCGCACACACAGGCATACCTTAACAATCTCTCCTCCCTCCACTTCCATCAGCTTCTTCAGGTTGTGTTTAATGTTCTGAGAGTTGGAGCGCCAGTTTAACAAGCCAAGCAGGTCCACTGGGAAGAACACAAACCGCAGACATTAGAAGACATCACTATGGAATTTTCTAGAAAAGATGACTGCTGCCAGACTAGGGAAATGGCTCAAGGGGTGAAAACGCTCTTATGTAAGTAGGAAGACCTTAATTCAGACCTCGAGAACCCGCATAAGTCTGGCTGCAGGAGAGCATATCTAAAGAGCCCAGTGCTCCTATGATGAGACAGTAGCAAACATGAGACCCTGTCTCTAACGAAATGGGTGAGGACTGACATCCAGGGTGTTCTCTGACCTATACATATACAATGTGCCACATGTTTGCCTGTACACACATGAACACACGCATACCATATACACACAAAGATTTTTAAAAGTTAACTGCCCTTCATGGTAGCTATTTAAGAAGTACCTCGGGTGTTACTGCAATTTATTATTTCTCAGATAAATCAAAGAAAACTTTGCGATCCTCTTTAGTCCCTCAAGGGAGGAAAAAAAATCAGCTACTGATGTACAAGAACACAAAATGACCACTGACTGGAACTCATGTTTCTCAAACGATGACGTCATCATTAGAAAAGAAAAACTTAGACTTCCAGTTTCTAATTTCCTGCCTGATAGATGTCCATGTCTGGGCAGATTCCCAGGGAGGGAGCAACACACAACACATCAGTTCACTCTGACGTCACAACTGTACAGAGGAGAGAACAGGCTTTGTGACACTAAATCACTTGCTTTAGGTGGGGCAGCGGGGGTGGGGTTGAATTACAGTTTGATCTGATCCTAAACATGACAGCTATCAAATGCAGAAATCTAATGAATTTCGTGATTAGACTTCTCCTAGATTAACACTCTCCATGTATGCCAAGTATTCAAATAAGGGATATTCAGCATGTACTATTTGTTACTCTTGTTTTCTTCTTCTTCTTTTTTTTTTAAGATTTATTTATTTATTCTGTATACAGTATTCTCAGTACTCTGCCTGCAGGCCAGAAGAGGGCACAGATCTCATTACAGATGGTTGTGAGCCACCATGTGGTTGCTGGGAATTGAACTCAGGACCTTTGGAAGAGCAGGCGATGCTCTTAACCACTGAGCCATCTCTCCAGCCCATTCTTCTTCTTTTTTTTTTAAAGATTTATTTATTTATTGTATATACAGTATTCTGCCTACATGCATGCCTGCAGGCCAGAAGAGGGCACCAGATCTCATTACAGATGGTTGTGAGCTACCATGTGGTTGCTGGGAATTGAACTCAGAATCTTCAGATGAGCAGCCGGTGCACTTAGCCACTGAACCATATCTCCAGTCCTGTTACACTTGTTAAAAAGATGGAGCAACCAAACCGCAGGAGGTCACTGCAGAGCTGGGACTGACAGAGGTCATCTAGCTCTAACTAGCAGAGAATAACAAGCTTACCATGCCATTAACTACGTTTTAAAACTCAGTATTCAGGCTGGGCGGTGGTGGCGCACGCCTTTAATCCCAGCACTTGGGAGGCAGAGGCAGGCAGATCTCTGGGAGTTCGAGGCCAGCCTGGTCTACAAGAGCTAGTTCCAGGACAGGAACCAAAAGCTATGGAGAAACCCTGTCTTGAAAAATCAAAAACAAACAAACAAACAAACAAAACAAAACAAAAAACTCAGTATTCAGTAGCCACATACATTTTATTATTTAATCAAACTCTAAAATTTAAATGGACTCCAGCTACCAGCCATTTGGGCTGTTTCCAGTGTGTCCGCATTGTAAATCTGAGAAAACATTCTCACACGTAAGTGCTGATGCACTCCTCATGAGTGCCAAGTTCAACATCTAGCAGTTCCAGGCAGCGTCCGTGATGACTACACCTTTACCCTCTATCGGCAATGTATTACACCAGCACCCCTGCCACCCCCAGTTAGGCCTATGAGACTGGCACAAGTCTGTTGTGTCTTCTATGAAGCTAAGGAGGCTTTCGGCCTTAAGTGAGTTTGCTTTCCCACTAGGTTAGTTCTGAACCTCACTCTGTTGAGCTCAGAGGCCCAAGCTGAAGCAACACCCTTATTCTCTAGCCAGCCATGATTAGTCAAAATCAACCCGATACCCAGATATCGAGTTCTTCTTAAGAGCACAGGATCTGAGTCCCTAGGGTGCTTTCCCACTGCAGGACACTCTCCTAAGACAGTGCTCCTGCTCTCCTGTGCCAACCCAAATCAGCCTCATGCTTTCAGGCCTGGTCCTGTGCACACTAGCTGGGTTATGGACCTGCTAAGGGAAGACCCCTGGGCAGTAAATTCTGAGCTTGCTGGTCAGCAGGGCTCCTTGTACGTGGCACAGGTTCAATGAGTAAATCAAATGCCACGTTAACTACAAGAGGTTAAAACGGATACCAAAGATTTTATGAGAAACAAATAGAACCTCATTTAAACTATGCTACTAATTTTGTGGAAAATTCCTGGTTTCCTGAAACCATGGAAGGGGTAAGACTAGGAGAAAGAGGAACTCCATGAGGCACGGGGCTCATATTTATAAGCACAGCACTTGGGAAGCTGAGACAGGAGGATTACTACTGGTTCTAGGCCAGTCTAGGCTATACAGTGAGACCCTGGTCCAAAAAAAAAAAAGTGACAGAAGTAAGTTGCTCTCTACCATCCCCGTTTAGGCAAGGGACTGATTACTGCCGGATCTGCCTCTCATCACTGACTTTTCCTGGGCCATCCAGTACAAAAAACAAACAACATTCCCAGCATTACTTTGGATGCCTGGAAGGCAGGTACCATGAGATGTCTGAATTCCACCTATTCACAAATATGCTCAGGTTTTCTGATATGAAAAAGAATTTGTGATGACAACTTATTTTGTCAGCTTGACAGGATCTAGAGTTACCCGGGAGACAAACCTCTGAGTATATATCTGTGAGAGAGTTTCTAGATTGTGCTAATTGAGGCAGGGAACCCCACTGAAAATGTGGGCATTATCCCCGGCTCAACAGAAGGCAGAAAGAAAGTCAAAAGCCGAGCAATAGCACTCATCAGGGTCTATCTACTTCCTGACTGTGGCCAGCAGCCTCAGGGCTCCCTTGTTGTCCTCCTCTGCTCCCCTCCATTCAAACTGTGATTAGCCAAAATGCACTTTCCTTATTCACATTGCTTCTGTCAAGCATTCTGTCCCAGCACCCAGGGAAGTAACTAACACAGCACCCAGAACATCACCACAGAAGCAGAGGGCAGAATCCAACTGCTAAGCATCTTCTTTTAGAGGACCTGGAGCCACATGTTCTAGCACCACGAGTCTCAGCAAGAAGCCTAGGAGGACCAGATCAGGACCATCTGTGCCCATGGGGTCCCCACACCTACCGTTCTGAGTGAGCTTTGTAGAGCAAATGAGGGTGGCGATCTGGAAGCTGTCCTTCGTGCTGTCCTTGCTGGGTGTGAAGACGGATGGGTTCTTGGATGCCTGGAGTTCTTTCTCTTCCATCTCTGCTTTGGTCCCAGGCAGGGTCAGATAGTATTTAGCATCTTCCATTTTCTTGTTATCACCCTGTAGAGGAAGCAAGTTAGAAAAAGCAGAAACTGGGCAATATGACTCATACACCAATAAGAAAAACGCTCCCCAAGAAGAACATGACCATTCTTAGTAGGAGATGTGTGACTTTATCAAATCACATTTATAATCCCCTAGAATTTAGACACTCTCTTCCGACAGAATTTGCAGAAGAAATAACTTTATCATGGAATAATAATGCAGTAAGTTATGAGCTACAAATGAGAACCCATTCTCTGCCAGAAGTGAATACATGCATTACAGAATAGGTTGAGTTTGATCCTCTTGAACTGATACAAGGACATGTGTATACGTCATTGGGCCAATGGAGAAAGGAGTAGCTAGCTCCCTGTGGATTCTGAAACTATTCAGGGACTAAAGACATGCTAAGGAAAGAGAATGTGCATGGGTGAGGCACAACTCAGACGAGCTGCCTGCTATGCATCAGCTGCGATCTGCCAAATACTGCTGGGGAACTGAGATCTCCCGGTATGTACTTTAAACTCTAAAGTCTCAGTAGGCGTAGGACTCAGAATAGTGAGCAAGGAAAAGCAGCAGGGCCCAGACAGTAAAGAAATGGGGCCTTGGTTACAGTGGTATGAAAGCCACATACATGACACCTTGCCAGGTTCTAGCCAGCCCTCCACTGTCTATGTCATGGATGATGGACAACGGGATCAGGGCCCCACCCATTACTAATAAGGACCAAGGCACACCCTCTACCCTATAGGGAGATGCTCCTGGAAGACTCAACAGTCATGCAACTCACTCTTCCACCAGAGGTGCTAAAACCACAAAGTTATGACCAGGGGCCCTCTAGACTTTAGAGGGCGGACACATTAACTTTCCATAGATTTCTGAAATTAATCATATAAATTCCAAACAAGCCTGAAAAACCACATTCAAAGGGAACAGGTGTGAACTGAGCCATTCTGATGTCAGGGTCTATGAGCATCACCTTATATACCACCAGATCATGCCTCCCGTCCCGCAGGGTGGTGCCATCCGTGTTCATCAGTTTCACAAAGGCCACCCCAAAAGCTCGCTCTGATTTATCTCTGGCTGAAAAGACAGAAGGACATGCCTAAGCCATCGGGATGGACACCAAGAGGAGACGGCTGTGCAGTTAATTTCACATTTGCTCTGGGGTGTGAAGTTCAACTACAGGATAATAAACATAGGCCAGCAGCAAGCTTGTCTATGTCACAGCTGGTCCCAAACTGAGAATGCCTGATATTTCACATATGGACTATTTTCTATATTGCCTGATATATAAGACCACCATCTACTGAATCAGAATTGTGGTACTGACCAATCTCAGTCCTATCAATCAAAGCCATGCCCAACATATCTATGTAGTTTGGTCCCTTTCTCTTTCCATGCCCTGTTCCTACCCAAGGCCAAGGCATGCTCACCTACCAGTTTACCTCCGTAAATCCTTCCTCCTATCTCCACACCTTTGCTATCCAACACTTTCTCCACACAGTAGGAGGGAGAACTCTCAAATAAGGCTCATTTATGGTCATTCCCCTGCCTTAACTCCTTTAATGAAGCTGGAATTTGGTGACTTGTACTCCTAACTCCAGCTGCTTGGGAAACTGGGGCAAGAAGAATGCAAGCTGGGAGCCACCCTGGGCTACATATTGAGACCCTGTCTCAAAAATAAGCAGCTACAAAAGTATAGGGCTAGGGATGCAGCTTCAAGGTGCAAGGCTGTCACTCACAGGGCTGTGGATTCAATCCCAAACACTCGGAAAAAAACAATACACTATTCTATTTTCCTGATACCTTATGAATTCTGATCTCAAATGGGCAATTTTTTCACTTTTTCAAATTCTTTTCAAACTCACAAAGCATGTCAGGAAACAGTCTATGGTGAAATGGGAACGCGCGCCACAGCCCTCCTAACTTACATTCTTGAGATGATCTGTGTCGGAAGGTGAACCTGATGTGGCAGCGTGTGACCTCCTCGATGGCAATGAAGACCTGCAGGAAGGGGAGGAATCAGAAGTCACAGCTGACTTGGGGTCAGGTCCTCCCAACTGTAAGGCATGTTTCTGACGCAGGACCATACACACGGATGGGGTACAGCATGATGTCTTGACTCTGCATACATTCTGCCCTGTTCCAATCGGGATAATTAGCCTGTCTACTGCTTGAAGTCTTTACCATTTGCTCCAGGTGACCATATACAAATCCTTCCTCTTAAGTATTCTGGCCGGGCGGTGGTGGCACACGCCTTTAATCCCAGCACTCGGGAGGCAGAGGCAGGCGGATCTCTGTGAGTTCGAGGTCAGCCTGGTCTACAAGAGCTAGTGCCAGGACAGGCTCCAAAGCTACAGAGAAACCCTGTCTCGAAAAACTAAAAAAAAAAAAAAAAAAAAAAAAAAAAAGTATTCTGAGAAAAAGGGACTTAGGTTTGGCTTTTGAATCTTATCTCAGCACAAGTTCCTTCAGAGAACCCAGACTTCATTCTTAGAGCTATTCTGAGGCAGAAAGAATCTCAGAGGGAGACCATTCTGCTGTTTATCATAGTTTTGAAGTTTAGACACATTATGTGCCTGGCATTCAGAGGAACAAGACCTGGATTTTGAGGTCTACATAGGACCTTTCCAACTGGAGGTCCCATTCAGATATAATGGTGACCACTATCTATAAGAGAAGGGAAGATAAAATACTAGGTTGGAGAAGTTTTCTGTAATAGAGAGTAGTACAGTAAGTTACAGAAGACAGTGTAACATTATTCATGGCTAAAACCCAGAGGAGTTTACAAAGCCTGAGATGAGTAGCTTTAAAAAACACAATATGCCCAGGAGTGGTGACATGTGCCTTTAGTCTCATGTGCAGGTGGATCTAAGTTCAAGGCAAGCCTGGACTTTTTGGCAGTTTCTAGGATAGCCAGATGCTGTCGGACAATGGTCTTGTACCCTGTAAAGATTTGTCACTTCTACTGGTTTAATAAAATGCTGATTGGTCAATAGCCAGACAGAAAGTATAGGCAGGGCGATCAGGACAGGAGAATTCTGAGAAGAAAAAAGGTTTAGTCTGCAGTAATCATCCAGATGCAGAGGAAGCAAGATAAGACTACCTTATTGATAAAAGGTACCAAGCCACATGGCTAACACAGACAAGAATTATGGGTTAATGTAAGATGTAAGAGTTGGTTAATAAAAAAGCCTGAGCTACTAGGCCAACCAGTTTATAATTAATGTAGGCCTCTATGTGTTTCTTTAGGACTGAATGGCTGCAGGACTGGGCAGGACAGAAACCTCTGTCAACAGTCAGAATTACAGAGTGAGAACTAAAAAAAAATCACAATATAAATTCATATGAACAGCATCATAAAAAAATACAGACTATAGAAGAATGTGAAAAACAACTGCTTCCTGAGATATGAAGACAATGTTTCTGTCTGTGGACTTTCTGCTTAGACCCTCATAGAACCTTGTCAACCTCACAATAGGTGCTGCTGCAGCCCCACATTCAGAGTGACCTGTTTTAGGTTGACCCCAAGGTGTTGAGGGACCTCAGGAGTCACTTCCCTGGGGCTACTACCTTCTGGGGAAGAGGTCACGGCAATATCCTACTCTCCTGTCTAGTTTTAAGGCTACTGGGAGCCTACAAGGAGATGCAGGATCTGAAAGCACCTTGCAATTCACGAAACCCTTCCTAACAGTGAAGAGGCCCTGAACATGTGGGCAGGGGCCAACAAGAACAACACAGGAAGCTGATGGAAGAGGGCGAACATCTTTGCTTGTCTGCAGCATCTTGACAGTCCGCCACCTTCCTACAACCATTCTCTATATATTTATGAATGAGAATATGCTTTCAGAATGGTGGGTTTCTTAAAAATAGATTCTCGAAAAACCAAAAAAAAAAATAGATACTCGAAAGAATTCTTAACTGCCAAGTTAGATTTTTAAAAGGGGAGTTCCGCTGGGCAGTAGTAGAGCACACCCTAAATCCCAGCACTTGGGAGGCAGAGGCAGGCGGATCTCTGTGAGTTAGAGGTCAGCCTGGTCTACAAGAGCTAGTTCCAGGACAGGCACCAAAGCTCCAGAGAAACCCTGTCTTGAAAAACCAAAAATAAAAAATAAAAATAAAAAAATAAAAGGTGAGTTCCTTGAGAATTTCATATAATGTATTTTGATCATATCCCCGCCACCACCATCCCAGCCCATCACATTCATCTCTTACTACAGCTTATTTGAAACATCCAGATACGGTAAAAAGGATTTGGGATTTAAGACAGGAATCTAGACAAGAGTCAACAGTGGAAGGTGCTAGAAACAGAGTTCTCACCTTGACAGTCTCGTACCAACAAGGCTGCTTGACTTGGTAATACACCACCGATTTGTACTCCGAGACGCCTTCGTAGCCAGCACCGGGATGAATGGCTTTCTTTGGTTGGAAAGACACAATTAGAAGATGATACTAGGTGAAGAAAAATACGGCTAGAGAAACATGTTTCTGAATATCTAACAGCCAAACCACAACTCAAAAGCGGAGGTGTAGTGGACCTGAGGAGAGCCTGACGGCGCTCATCCTCCTTGCACTGGAAGCCTTGATTCTGAACACGCAGCAGGTGCACTTTGTACCCGGCGTGCATTACATCACACCATACCACCAAACGCGCCTCGACCACCTCAGCCCCAAGTACTGCATGCTATGAACTGCAGTGTTTTTTACTGGACATCAAGTTTCCTGCTTCTAAAGAAACATAACGGCTGAATAATGCACAAGGACTGAATACTTGGGGAGCATCATTCTAGGACATCTAGGCTTCAGGAGCCTAGACTTTGACTTGTAGATCCCAAAGCAATTAGATAGGGGGGCGACAGAGGCCTCCTGTGGCCACTGTGACTTCAGAGTTAAGATGTCCTTGCTTATATGGCCGGAAAGCAGCCAGAGTCCGAGGAACTTTTGACTGAGTCAGCATACCCGGCTCCCATTCTGACTCTGCCTCTAATGTCTGCATTTCCCTACAAAAGAACTTCACTCAGGTGTAGGTTTCTAATGCCTAACACTGGAAATCACCAATAGCTGACCTACACCCAAGGGTGCCTGCCTTTAGCTTCACAATGCTCCTTCATGTAGGTGACTGTTGGCGCGACTGGCCCAGGTAATGGCAGTGTGCCTTTCAAGACATTTGGGACACTTTTGCCACTCCGCTCAAGCTTGAAAATGTCAAAGAACCGGACAACCTAAAGTTAAGTGGCCTGTAATATCTCTGCACAGGGGAAGTATCAAAATAAACTTAAATGGCTCCAGGTGTAAAACTGTCCATGAAAAATCACAACTCTGTCAGGTTTTATGTATTTTCCTTATGAAAAAACATTGAGCGTGCTGGCGCGTGCCTATAATCCCAGCACACAGGAGGCAGAGGCAAAAGGACCACAAGTTTGAGGCAGCCTCAGCTATCTAGCAAGTCCCTTCCTTAAAAAACAAACAAAGCCAGGCAGTAGTGGCGCAGGCCTTTAATCCCAGAACTCGGGAGGCAGAGGCAGGCGGATCTTTGTGAGTTTGAGGCCAGCGTGGTCTACAAGAGTTAGTTCCAGGACAGGCTCCAGAGCTACAGAGAAACCCTGTCTCGGAAAAAACAAAAACAAAAACAAAAACAAAACAAAACAAAACAACAACAACAACAACAAAACCCAAAGAACAAAACCTCAGAAAAGAAGAGCTAAACCCCAAGATGAGGAGCACTGACAGAAGTCTGAACGGGAGCCTGTTGCCACTACAGAGCAAGTGTGACGGCGGTGACATTTGTGGGGGACTCTGCGTACCTCCAAAAGGCTGCCGTCTTCATCAAACACAGACATGGTGACCTCCACGTTCTTAGGTGTCTTCTTCTTCCCCTTGTCAAACTCCCCGTGGATCAGGGTGACGTAAATATCATTTCGAACATCCCCTGCAACATGACAAGCCTCTGGTGAATGCTGCTGACAACTCTCTCCAAAGTTACACGATACAACTCGCAGAAGATAAACTAAACAGGAAATGGTCTGGTGGTGACGACCTATTCATTCCACGGAAGTCTTTTTCTGCTCTCTCGTTCCACCTTTACTAAGTATCCAGATGTCTTTGACATACATGTTTTAAAAAGATTAAGTTTTTTTATTAGTGTACACACACATAAATATACATGTGCCTGCCACAGCGTGAGTGTGGGGGTCAGCGGACAACTTCTCTGGAGTCAGTTTCCCCATTCCATGTTCTTTTTTTTTTTTTTTTGGTTTTTCGAGACAGGGTTTCCCTGTGGTTTTGGAGCCTGTCCTGGAACTAGCTCTTGTAGACCAGGCTGGTCTCGAACTCACTCCATGTTCTTTTTGAGGCAGTGTCTCTATTGTTACTTCAACAGCTGCCCTGCCCTCGCAAGCTTCCAGGCAATTCTCCCGTCTCCCGTCTTACTGAAGGAATGCTGGAATAACAGATATGAGCCCCCACACCTGGCTTTTTACATGGATTCTTCAAATCATCAGGGTTGTGTAGCAAGAGTTTTATCCATTGAGCCACCTCAGAGACCCAATTCTTTTCAATAGTAATTCCTTGTCACACTTAGGAAGACATGTCTAATAATATGCACATATTATACATTGCTAGGCTGTCCAGCAGATTTTTAATAGTGTCTTTCAGGCCCCTTGTTTCTGCAGGTAGCTGAATGTGGGCATGGTTTCTGAAAAATACAACCCAGGAACACTAGCAGTACACTCACGGGGACAGGCAGTCCCACTGTGAAAGCAGTAATCTGTTAAAAGGAAAGAAGAGCGTGAGAAAATTGGGGGTGGAAAGAGTAAGCCAGGGTCGTGATGGAGGAAACAGATGGCCAGATGGTCTGAAGTCCAAAGGACTTGGTGCTAAAGATGGGGACAAAAGACAATCGACAGATATATGTCAAAAGAGTGTCCCCTCACCCAGGGACAGAATAGGGTTGACAGAGAAAGCTAACCTATTAAGGGCTGAACTGGAGTTTCCTCCATTCATTTGTTGAAGTCCAAGGCCTTCAGAATGCCTGTATTTGGAGACAGGACATTTACTCAAAAGGTAACTAAAGCGAAATTGGGTCATTTTCTAATCTGACTGATGCCCTTATAAAAGGAAATGAGAGCACAGTCATTGAGAGAGATAGCTGTCTGCAAGCCTAGGGAATCCAGGCAAATGCCTTGGCCTTGGACACGCAGCCTCCAGAAAGGTGAAAGAGTAAATCCCCACTGTCATGGGCCCTTTTCTGTGGTGTTTGTTCAGACGGCCCTTGGTAACTAAAGTAGGGTTTAAGGACCAGACACTGAAGAATGACTAAGGAAAACAGAAGGTGCCTGGAAAAGGTCCCAGTGGAATGGATAAAGGGAACTCTGGTGTCCCTGGTGGGAAGAGAAGGCAATGTTCAGAGGAGGGAATGACCAATCATCAGGGGCAGCTCAGGCTGACCTCTAACTCATGATCCTCCTGACTCACCCTCCACAGTGTCCACAGTGGTCAGATTACAGGCAGGCAGGCACCACTCAATCAAGCTAGCCACTTCCTGCCCTTCTCTCTCTCTCTCTCTCTCTCTCTCTCTCTCTCTCTCTCTCTCACACACACACACACACACACACACAATCTCTCCCTCCCTCCCTCTTTCCTTCCTTCTTTCCTTCCTTCCTTCCTTCCTTCCTTTTTTTCTTCTTAACTGTTAGGAAGAAAACCCAAGATAAAGTCAACGTGTCAAAAAAATACATTTCTCTAGCTTCAGATTCCTGTCTTGCCTAACAGTAAAGCCGTCTTTACAAGAGAATACTGTCGACAGCTCATTGTTTGAGCAGTGAGACAGCTGGCTGTAGCAATGCACGACTATAGTTCTAACAACCAGAGACGGAGGCAGGAAGATGGATTCAAGTCCAAGTCATCCTGGGCTCACTCTGAGAACATGTCTCAAGAACCAAACTGTTCTAAACAGTAAAAAAAGCAAAACATCTCCCACAAATGCTGGTGAGTTTATAGTTGGGTGAAAACAGGTTTGCAATGGATGAATAATGGATGTCATTTTATGAAGAAAGACACAACCGCCTCCCTTTTGCAGAAATTCTTACTCTTCATGCTATGAGTGTTCATTAAAACACCCTTCACACTCAGGCAATGTGTGTTTAACAAGCTACCGCTCCCTTTAACTTTCTAAAGGTGAAAAAGGACCCCAGTTACTCTCAAAAGATCTGTTCTCATGTAGTATGCGGCAAGTTGGCTTTCTAGAATTTTTCAAATGTGATATGACTGGCTGTCCACAAGTCTCATTACTACATCAGTTCATAGGATTATTAATCCAGTTCCTCAGAGTACAAGTCCCTTCGACTACTGTCGATACTAAAGAACTAATGTGTGAAGTTGGCGGACTCAGGAGACTACAACTGCAGGTCATTTGGCGAAAAGCTGGGATCAGAGCACGAATGGGGAAATCGTTGGGCGAATGGGCAAGCAGAGCATCTCACAGAGACGGAGCTGAGCACTGGGGCCCAGCATAGCTGATGACATGAGGGGGAAAAGCGCTTGTCAGTGAAGTAGCAGCTTAATCTCCTGGACTGCAGACCCTGGATCGCCAGCTTGCTTTCGGAGTGAAAAGTCAAGTTGGGGAAGCATGTGTGCAGAACAATGGGAAAGAGTGAGCTGAGAATGCTGGGTGATACTTAACGGTGTTTTCGTGATCCTGCCCCTTGAAAAGTCTTTTAGGATGCTGCAACTCCCTGTCACCAGCTTCTTGACGCCATTGACCCTAAATGATGTCCTCTTAGGGACCCAGATCACCTCAACTGTCTGAACAGAGGTAGTCCTTCCTTCTGACATGAAAAAGAAATATAAAACAGGACTCAAGAGAAACGTGTACCTGGCAGGATTATTTCTGGAAAGCCCATTTTCCGAGCAATGGCTGTGCATCTGTCCACCAGGTGTGAAAAGTTCTTCTGAACCTGTGTGAGATCACCTGGCAGTAACTTTAAGGATACCCAAAGACCTGTAAGGAAAAAAAAAAAGATGCTCTTCCGGTTCTCTGTATGATCTTTGCAACACACACATAGAAGCTTGTGTGAGACCAACCAGACACCTCATGATAAACATAAACCCTCCCAGGGTGACGTCATTTCAATGACACGTCCTTCAAACTCACTAGCGGACTTGAGAAGTCAGCAGAGACAACTGACTTCAGAGGAGAACAAGGAGTAAGGATTATCCTAGCTGATACCAAAGTACGTTTGTTCCAAGCCGAAAAGCATGCATCCGTCATGGTAAAAAGGATACAGACATCAGCAGAAACTGTGGGATTACACACACAACATGTGGCATCTTAAGAAGTGACGGCAGAGGCGGGAAAAACCACGAGTAAAGAAATGAGTTTCGGGGCCTAGAGAGATGCTGCGATGATGAAGGAAACTGGCTGCTCTTCCGGGGACCCGAATTTGAATCCCAGCACCAATGTTGGGCAGCTCACAACTGTTCGTCACTCCCAGGGAATCTGGTATCTTCTTCTGGTCTCTGTGGGCACCCGTACATGTGGCAGATACTCAAACACCCATACAGACATAAACGGGAATAAATAACTGTAAAATATTTGAGAACTAACCTTTTAAAAAAGGATTTATTTGTTTTTATTTTATGTGTATGAGTGTTTTTGCCCGTATGTGTGTCTTGTACCACATGCATGCCTGGTGCCCAAAGAGAGACCTGGAGTTACAGATGGTATGAGCTACCATGGGGGTATGGGGAACGGAACCCAGGTCTTCTGCAAGAACAGGAAGTGCTCTGAACTCCTGAGCCATGGCTCCAGCCCTGGAATTAATCCCTTATTAAAGCCAAAGAAACAAATTCTAAAAGCAAAATAATTAACCACATATAAACTGGAAGTTTTGATATACAAAAAAATGTTAAAAGCTATAAAATGATATCAGTGACAAAGATCCTCACAAAGAAATGTGACATGCCAGGCAGTGGTGGCGCATGTCTTTAATCCCAGCACTCAGGAGGCAGAAGCAGGTGGATCTTTGTGAGTTAGAAGCCAGCCTGGTCTACAAGAGCCAGTTCCAAGACTACAGAGAAACCCTGTCTTGAAAACAAAAACAAAAAACAAAATAAAAAAAACCCAAAACAAACAAACAAAAACAAAAAAAGAGAGAAAAAAGGAACTATGACATGAATACACAGATCACAGAGAAGCAGAAGTCTGTGGATGTTTTATCATACCAAAAAACTAGAAAATGTGTCTCAAAGAAAACAGAAAAATAATTATCTTCCTTATAAAATCTGAGATGGGGGTCCAGGACACTCATGGAGCTGTTAAACAATACAGACTCAAGGTGCTTGTCTAAATACTTGGGGACCAGAGTCTACTTGCCACAGGGCAGGGCACGCAGGATAAACACTCTGAGGACCAGCACAGGCAATGCCTGGTCCTCATCTGGGCTGAAGCTGGTACCCACCACTAACCCAGAAGTCCTACTTCTGGGAGTTCCCGAATAGTGTTTCCCAAACATTAAGGAAGCATCAATACAGAACGTCAATTCACCATGGCAGGTGGCTTCAATTTACAGTGCTGATGAGACAGAAGATACTTGTTAGGTGCCCAACCCTAACCCATGGGGCTAGATGTTAAAATGGAGTCACTGGTGGTCAAGTTCTACAGCTTTAAAAGAAAAGTAAATTGTTATCTGGCCTTCTGAAAAATCAGGAGAGAAAGATAAGAAGCAGATGTCCTAAACAGCCCCTGCCAAGCCCCTTTTGTTTCACTCCTTAGATTAAAAATAATCTGATTGCCCCCAAACAACTGCCTTTTCCTTTTTTTCTCCTTCCCTCCCCCGACTCCCTCCCTCCCTCTCTCTTTGTCTCCTTCCTTCTCTCTCTATAAAACCCACACTCTCCTGCTTAGCCTGTCAGAAAACTAATCCTGCTTTGTGGAATGAAGTGTTGCCTGGTTGTCAAAGAGAAACAAAACTCAATCAAAATATTTAAATTAAATCTGTTATAAATTTGGTTTGGAGCATTTTAAACATTAGAATGGTATACAACCACACACATGCACACACACACACACACACACACACACACACACACACACTTGTGATAAATAAAGAGACATCTGAAAAGGGCTTGTTCTATTCAGAAGCAAGAAAGGAATGGCATTGTTTTCTGTTTTGTTTCAAAAAGGAAATCCTATGTAAACAGTATTAGTATAAAAATGTTCTTCTCTAAAATTATATTCTTAAATGAAAAACTCTAAAGAGAGTAGAGTTCTTCCTTTGCGAGCCTGAAGAGTTGAGTTTAGACTCCCAACACCCATATGAATCACTGGTAGGTTCGACAGCTAACCTATAATTCCAGTGTGTCCAAATGGCAGAGACAGGGGATTTCCAGATTACATTAGCTAACTAGACAAACTGAAACAGTAAGACTCAGACCTCCACGTTCAAACACATACATGCATGTACACTCCTACCTGTGTGCCCACACATATGTAAACAAGCAGACACAAAGAAACATCCTAAAAAGGGAAAACTCTAATTATTTTCAGATTCATTTATTGCTCTTATTTCTTTCTACCTGAACAACTGTAACAGTGTGTTTTCTTGATTGTCCTCCTGTTAAAGAGCAGTTACAGGGCAGTGAGGAGCGGACACGGTCTTGAAAGTTTTTCACACCTGGTCGCCATTTTGGCATTTGAATTCTGATGTTTTAACTATTTTTCCTTACTATTTGGATTTGAAACGTTTCCACAAGAACTTCTCTTAGCCAAAGCCATCAAAAGACAGGTACATGGAGACTCCAGAGAAAATCTAAACGCTCTGCAAGGTAGCCTCTAAGTTCTTATTAATGGATGTTCATTTGGGTTGCTTCCATCTCCTTCTTTCAGAAAACGTATAAAGGAATACGCTTATTGAGGGCACATTGCATATTCATTCCTGAGTCACAGTTTGTTGGCACATTTACTTCGAGTTAAGACTAGGAACAGAGGGCAGAGAGCGGGAGGGAAGTCTGTTCCACAGAACCTTCCACATTCAAGTTTGATTCCATTAGGGAGGGGGAATGACTGAGGATCTTCAGCAGGAGATGCCTGAGGAGGGTGGTGTCCAGGGAAGGCTCTTCGGTGTCAGGTGTCAGAGAGCTGGTAAAAGGGCAGTGCAGGGACCTTGCTCTGGATGTTTCCTTCCACCCTAGCCAAAGTCCCCTTTCTCTGGGCAGGCCACGTACCTTGTCCTTTGTGATTCACTTCCTTTGCCGCTATCACTTTATTTAAAACCGAAGTGAGTGGCTCGTTCTCTCCAATCACGTGTGAGGTTATCAAGGGTGACATGATAAGCTGTCTCTGGCGGATGTAGGTTTCCATGGCAATTCTGGGAAAGACAGGAGAGGTAAGGAGAAAGCCGGAAGCAGAGATAGTCTCTAAAACATGACCTGAGACCACGGAGGTCTTCCGAAAACGATACAGAAATACAAACACAAAACCTCACCAGAGGGTTCTGATGCCAATGACAAATGACAGCAAGTGGTTGCTTTGGATTAAATTCCTGCAGGGGCCCCCAGAAGACCAGGCTACCGTCAACATGGAGTCACTCGTCACGGCGCAAATGTAGCGAAGGCTGAGGTCAAGTGGATTATCTACCTTCCAAGACCTGAGCGTGGAGAGACAATCGCCCAGCTCCCCCAAACAGACTGTTTCCAGCAAGTGCGCTAAGTTCCTCAGAGAAGGTACCTACAAAAGGGCCCCAATGCTGACCCACCAATTAGCTACCCTTCTGTCCTCTGCCCCTGCCTTAAAAGCAAAGTAACTCTGCCATGACTAATGCCATGTTTGCTTTCTGCTCCGTCTGTAAGTCAATCTCCTCTGCTTGGCTCACTCGCACACGTATTCTGTTGTATGGCAAGCAGTGTTGCCCAATCCTACATTATAAGGACTGAGAAATAAAACAGAAAATAAGGTCAACCGCATAAACTATTACAATTTTGTCCCTGGCACACTTCCTTCCCTTCCTTCTTCTGTTTTCTATGTGTGTGTGCGTATGCACACAAGCATGCATGCATATGTGTATCATATGCATATTGAGATTATAATATAATTAAGTATAGTTATAACATTTCTCTCTTTCATTTTCTTCCTCCAAATCCTCCAATATACCTATCTCTGCTCTAATTTATGGCCTCTTTTTTCACTAATTGTTATTGCATTCACATATGTATATACAGGTATATTCCAAATTAAACCTGTTCAGTTCATATAATGCTATCTGCGTATGTTTTCAAGGCTGACATTTTGCACTAAAAAACCAATCGATATGTTCCTCCCTGGGAAAGACCACCTCTCCAGCCCCAGTTTTTCTCAGCTGCCTGTAGTTCTTTGTGTAGGAAAGACCATGGGGCTTTTCCTCATTCACTTTGGCATGTGTCCATTGGTGTCTTCCTTGTTCAGGGCACATTAGGGCAGTCATATTGGTAAGGTTTTAGGGGTGCAACTTCTTATATTCCTAGGAGACACAGTCTCACAGCAAACTGCCTGCTCCTCTAGCTCTATCTCCCCACCTTCTCTTCCCGAAGCCTTGGAAATGACTGGAAGCAAAGAAGAAGGTGCGGGTGGGTGGCGAAGGCCAAGTGTTGAAACAGCCGAAGTTCATTTGAGTCAGTGCTCAAGAAGGACAAGTTAAACAGTTAAAGTCAGAGGCAATGCTCAGACTCTTAGATTTGGCTGCTGGCATGGGACTGAAGGGAGAGCCACGGGACAGGAAACCTGGCTCCTGGGTCTAGCTCTACCTGACGGTAGACTGCAGGATGCTATTTCCCTCTGAGGCCTGCATCACAATGGCCATCTGATACATGACCACAGCAGGGGTGCAGGACACTGGAAAGGGATTTCCCTGCTCAAAATATTAACTCTAGGATTGTGATGGTCACCCAGCAAATGAGATCCTGTGGAATGAGCACATCAGGTGAGGTCCACAGATGGGGAGGTCAAAGGACCAAATACATCACCCCCCCCCACTCCGGTTCTCTTGAAGTTGTCCCTGGCAACTGCATTATCATCCTGTTGCCGTGCAATTGTGTCTAGCTTTCTCTGCCTACCAGACAGCCTTCTTGGTGTAAATAATAAAATACAATGCAACATGAGCTGGAAATGGGGGGCTGTCTTCTTTGAATGGCTACCCCAGGTGTATTAGCAGAATTCGCATATGAACCCCATTCACCATAAGCCACTGCAGCTCAGGAAAGTAGGAGACAGGCCTGGGTTGCAACAGGGAACATGAGCACCATTATACAGTGGCTGCTTGCTGCACAGGGTGGTAATCAAATTAGGGCTGGGGTCTTTAATAAAAGCATGTGGTATTTCGCAGTGGGACCACCTCAGCGTTCACAGCTACCACGTGGACGGTGATTCAGAAGTTGGGCAGGGACGCATAATACTGAATAAAGAAGTCCATAAAGGTGAATATAAATAAGGGAATATTTCACACAGATTTTTTTGTCTGTGAATGAGAATCTGAATATGTTGATATGTTTCTATATGAAAGAGTAGTAATATTCATGGATCTGAAAGTTGTATATATGTACACGTCACATTTATGATATCTGTCTATCTCTATATAAAATGTTTACTTTTTTTAGATAAGGTCTCATTATGCTTCACAGGCTAGCTTCAGATTCATAATCCTCCTGCCTCAACCTTCTAAATTATTGGGATTATAGGTATGCCCTGTGTCCCCCAACACCGTTTTATATATTTATATTTCTTTAATGCATTTTATCTGCTTACTATATTAGATTTAATTTATAATTTATTTATAAATTTAATGCCATTTATTGGTGATAAATTAAATCTATTTATCTAATATGCCTGTCTAAGCATATTTACATATGTCAGATAACACACATGTACACTGCCAAATATCACATTTCAGTCACCTTTGAAAAGCTACATACTTGATGGTGGTTCCATAAGACTCTGTTACTGTGTGACGTTGTAGCTACCCTACCTTACTTTATACTCCTTCATGTTGACACAAATTGTCTAAAGATGAACTTCTCATTAAGTCCCCTCATTAAGCAACACATGCCTGTTTGTACGGATGCACGCATGTGGGTAAGAGGCAATAGTTCATGATACCAAAGTTATTGGATAATCAAGATCCACAGCGAACTATGGGAAATACTAAGTCCTCCATGCTCTTGAAGCTGGTAAGTAAGGTGAATACTATTAATTGTATATTTTAAAAGTAATTAGTAGCAGCCTCTGGAAACAAGAAAATCTACTCACACACGCTTCAGCACTATTAACTTAGAATCCTACAAAGAGACTTAAGATGGAGCTTTGAGTCAAGTTCTGAGCTGACCCTGCCCTGCACTACCGGACTGCCTCCCCCAGTTCCTTGCAGGAACCCTAACCGCCTTTCACACTCTTCCTGCCTAACCCCTCCCTACTGTACATGTGGTCCCTGGACCAGTGCCATTCATTAGCAATACTCAGAGGCTTGTCGGATGCAGTCATACCTACTAAAGCAAATGGTGACTCTAACAAGATTGTCCTGACAACTCCTATACATCATCCAGTCTGAGAAGTCATGTGATTCTTAGTCAAACCTGTGCAACACAACAAAAGACAGCTACTCAGACACAAAGCATCTTTGACAATCAAATGACGTCATTCTCTGGGTTCCAGGGCAGATATACGTGCCCTTTATTTTCTATTCTTCCAGTTCTTTCACTGAGCTAGGGAATGTTCAACCACCCTCTTCTGAATCCAACATGAAGCCCCCTAAACAAAGCATTCTGCAGAGGCCCGAGCTGAGAAGCCTTTACTTAAGTCTCTAGTAACAAAAAGGCTCCTCCCACCTGGTTCTGCATAAGTCTCTAGTAACAAAAAGGCTCCTCCCACCTGGTTCTGCATTCACGCCCCCATTCAGATGGCTAACCTGGACCTGGAATCACTTGGGATCAAAGCCAGATACTCACTGCTGAAAGGGAATAAAGTGCTGCTTCTCTTCATCGTCCACCTTCCCATGTATGATATCAGTAATGTCCATCACTAGGAGAGAGATAAAGGTCATTAGAGACACTGTTTCCATGCCTCACTGAGCTGTACAGAAAAGGATGGTATCGCAAACACAGAGCACCAGAAGAAGAAAGGAATCGGGCACCAAGCCATAACAATTACCTAAGGTGCCACACCCAGCAGGTGTGAAATGTCATGAAAGGCTCAGACTTTGTACATCCAACCCTCTAGGACACACCTACAAAACTCTGCAAGACTGAACTGAAAGTTCCTGAGACTAAGTTCCTGAAAGCCTTAAGCCTGATTTTTCTTATTAAGTCTTCAGTGAAAGCCGTAGAGAACACATGTTTCTAGCAGACCTGTTAGAAGAATTCAAAGTCTAGAGATAAATTCAAAATGAACTGGCTACCTGCGTCATTGATGTGATACACTCTTGGTTTCTACACAAGCCTTAAGTGTCTCACAAAACAAACCTTCAGTCATTGGTTCCCCTCAGCCCTGACCCAGGACAGAACTTCACTAAAGCCTCCAGGTAAGCCTGCTGCATTCCTTATCTCACTTATACAGAAGTGAGGAGCCCCACCTAGGCATGGGAAGGGTTAACTTGCCCTTGGTCACACGTTTTGATTTTGTTGTTGGTTATGTTCATTTGTTCTGGTTTTTTTTTTTTTTTTTGGTGTGTGTCTGTTTGTTTTTGTTTTGTTTTAGAGTGGTGGGATTGAATTTAGGGACTTGCAGGTGCCAGGGAAGCAAGGCACCACTGGTCCACACCCCCACAGTTAGTTTAAGTCCTCAGCAAAGCCAGGGTACGCATTAACAGTGACCACAAAGCCAAATCACATAACCACTATGCCCAGCTATTGGGAGGATTAATGAGGAAGGTGCAAAGCTGCTGGCTGACAGGAGGCAGCTCCCTGGTAAGAGGTGAAACTTTGGTTAATAAATTACAGCCCGGCCATAGAACATATATTATCAGACGGCCTGTCTGTTGACGAGAGAAGTACGTACTGAGAAATACAATAATGCGTGCAATACCCAGAAACACACCCTCTCCCTGACTCCCATACACACACACACACACATAGATTACCACAGAAAAGCAGACTAAAGCCTCCGGCATAATGTTTCAGTTTCCTTGGCCTATTATGAATAGCATGACCTCAAATACATCTTTGGTAGACAGAGAGATACATTTACACCGCCATGTGGATGGCTAAAGAGAGTTGGATTCCTTGTATCTTTTGAGACTCCACTTTAATTCCTGATAAAGTAGCAATGCCAAGCAAGGCAGGGTGGCGCAAACCTATAATCTCTGCACTGGGAAAGCCGAGACAGGAGCATCTTTGTAAGGTTCAGGCCAGCCTGGGCTACAAAATGAGACTGTGTCTCAAAAAGCAACGCTGCTTCCCTGAGCAGCAGGTATGATGGGAACAGTTCAGAAGACATGGTACATAGACAGTGCGCCACTCAGGGGACAGAAAGGCCACCTCCTTAGCCACAGAAGCCATAAGGTTTAGTGAAGAACATGGACTATCTGGCCCTGGTTCAGGAGCAAATTTCTGACATTTTACTGGTGACTTTCCAGAAGCACTACTGATCCAAATGTCAATAAAAGACAGAATATCTTTCTTGAAACTTAGGAGAGACTCCAAAGGTATAGGGCTGCTTGGGAGGTCTGAGGATTGGTTTAGGCCAATATGGACCCTCTCTGAAGGCATTCAGGGACACAAAGTCACCTTTGGGAAGGAGTCTCCTAAGCAGGAGAGAGGTTTTGCCTTGGATCACAGCTCAGCAGCAGTGCGCCTGCTAGCATGTAGTCCTGCTGTGGGTGAGACATGGTGCTGGGCACAAAGGAGAAACAGCAGCAACATCAGTAGCTAAAAGACTCAGGGACACAAGACTCAAGGAAAGAGAACCGGTCATGCTAGGGCATAAATATTGTGTGCCCGAGACTAACCATGACAATGTGATCTACGGCTTCCAGTGTTTAGAGGGCCCTCCTGGCATCTGTCTGCTCTCCAGCGGCCATTTACCTTCTTTTCTCTATCTCTTTTCGTTGCTATAATTGCAGTAAAATATATATAGCATAGAAATTACCACCTTAGCCACCTGTAAGTGTACAGTTCAGTGGAAGCAAGCACACTCCCCTGTGTAACAATTACCATCATCCACAGCCAGAGCTCTATGTTCCCAAAGTGAACCCTATCCTCAGTAAGCAATTCCCCCTCATCTTCCAGCCCTGACAATCCCATTCAGCCGTCAGCTGACTCTCTGACTCCTCATATCAATGAATCACATAGCAGTTGGCTTTTTGTGTGCATGGCTTATTTTACTTAGCTTAATGTTCTCAAGGTTCAGTCATACAGTGGCCTGAGGCAGAATTTCCATCCCTTTTAAGGCTGAATAAAAATTCCTTTATCTACTCATCTAGTGATGCACACTTGAGTGAACTGGTCTCCTTCAGCCCTTGTGAATAATCCCACTGTGCAGATGAGTGCACATATGTATCTCTGAGACCTTGCTCTTTAGTTCTTTGGGGAATATGCCCCAAATGGGATCAGGGGATAGTTTCCCATTAGGTCTTTTAGAGATTTCAAAGAACGGGGTCCACAGACACTGTACCGCTTTCCTTGGGCTCTGTCTTTCATCATACCTGCTACTCCGAAAGGTCTCCGGAGCCCACAGGTGTGCTTTTTGCCCTCCTTTAGCTCCATGCGGCCCACCCGGACAATCTGGCACACGAGGCTGATGCGTGGCCGGATGAGGTCTGTGCTGCTGAGGTCCTGTGGGGAGAGGACAGATGAGAGGTTGGCTGTCATGTCCTGCTCAGAGAACACTACCCCACGCTGAAATGCCAGAGCAGTGCCTCTCTTCCCACCCACCCGAGAACTACTGTGGCAACAGAGAAAATGACCATCTACTTACCTATAAAAGGGCGCTCTTTTCTTCCCTGGTCCCTACTTCTTTCTCATTTCTAGACTAGATCAGACTCAGCCCCCACCTCTGCAGTAGAGAGGTGGGCAAGGGCTTAGGAACCGGAGCATTCCCTGACACTTTGGGTCCTTCTGCTGTATGCCTTAGTACACGACACATCTCAGTGTCAAATGACATAAAAACTTGCATGATGTTGGCATTTTCTGGGCCCAGGCTGGCCTTGAACAGGCTAGGTAGCTGAGGTTGACCTTGAACTCCAGCTCTTCCTGCCTTCACCTCCTAAGTGCTCGGATCACAGGCATGCGCCACCCCTCATTCCTCACTCCTGGCTCATCTCTTAAAGAATCCTGGAGGCAAGTGTAACCCAAGTATGGTTTTGTGAGGTTCCGCACCTGCTTCCTGAGAAGCCTTCTCCATAAACACTGGATAGCAAGAGGTGTGGGGGCTGAGACTCCTGTGTGTGAATGTGTGTTCTGAAGGAGGAGTGAGTGATCCGGAAATGAGCTCATATATCTCATTCACTTAACATCAGAAATAACTTCATTATATCTCAGAACCCTTTTATGAAACAGCAGCCCCAGCCCTCTTACTGAATCAAGAATTACTTTTCAAATAATCACTCCAAATCTACACCCTGTAATTTGGTAAAGACATGTCATTGAGACAGCAATACACACCAGTAATCACCCACCCGGAATCTCTGCTTGAGGTTCTGCAGGGCTTCCGCTAATACAAAATAAAGAGGCCGCGTGGCAGGTTCTATAAACCATAGCATATTGGCTATCATTACATAATACATAGTCATTTATAAATGAGTTATGAAGACTGTTTAATGAACAAGGGAATGGCTACCACATTTTCTTTCATTGGAAAGGCTAGACATAAAATTTACATTCTGGATGATCCTCTGGCTGGCTGGGAGAGTGTGGGAGCGTGGGAGCAGGAAAGGAAAAAGCAATCAAAGCTGTACTAAGTCATGACTGATTAAATGATGAACAAAAGATTTAACAGTGCCAAAAACATATACACATGGCCCGATAAACGCCGTTTGAAAGCGGGGAAAACCCAACTCGGTTTCCAAACTGAACAAATACTAAAGTAGTCTGGTGTAAAATCCCAGAAGGTTCTGGGTCTGCTTTTGCAGGGGTAGAGACAGGAAGGACTCTGTGCAGGGGCAGAGAATCCTGTGCATGTCCTAGAGTTAGGCAGCTGACAGAGGGACAGGCAAGCAGTTTGTTACTGGCTGCTGCTTCATCTGCCACTGGAATTTAGGCTTACTTTTCCTTTCTTAGACTCGGAAAGAGTAGGAGACAGAGCAATTGTGTGGATTGATGGGAGAAAGAGAGATAGCCGGAGCTGGGGACCCACCAATCAAGGTTTCCCAGTCCCCCTTGCAGCCCCAAGGTGTGCCCTAAAATATAAATATATGCACATATATACATATGTTTGTATATATACATATATGCATATACATATACATACACACACATATGTGAAAGAAGCTCAGAAAGTTCTAAGCTAAGAAGAAGACAGTTGCCAGGTACACACTACAGGCTCCTGAGCTGCACGCAGCATCACCCTGCAGAGACTGGGAATCCTCTACACAGAGGAAGGTTCCCAGGAAAGGTCTGGATCACATTTGCCCTCACCGTGACCTTGGTCTAGGAGCTCTCCTTCTACCTAGTAATCTGCTTCGCTGGCTCTCTCCAACTTCATTGTCTTCCTCCAATGTCTTCTATTTATGTGTTTTAGCATGCCAGCATTGAACCCACAGACGAGTGCATGCTAAGGGTGTGGTCCTACACCTCACATGTCTACTCCCAGCGCTTCATCAATCAATTATTTAAAACACAAGCTTCATGGTTGGGGAGGTGGGTCAATGTGTAAAGCGCTTGCCATGTAAGCTGAGAACTTGAATCTAAATCCTCGGATCTCGTGTAAAGCTAGGTAATGTGGCATACGTGTATAAGCCTCATGTTCCTAAGAAAGATTGGAGGTGGAGAGGGGCGAATCTTTGGGATCGCCTTGTACATGCAAAGGCAAGCAACGAAGAGACTCTAGCTCAAAACAGTGTGGCAGGGAGGAGAAACACCTGAGGCTGTCTTCTGACCTCTGCACATGAACTACGACACCCGTGTGACCTCAGGAACACACATACATAATACAGCATATAGGTACTAAAAGTTAAATATGCATACATGCATGTAGCAATGATTAATGAAAAAGAAGCCAGGAATTTGAAGGAGAGCAAGGAGAGGCCTGTGGGAGGGCCTGCAGGGAGGAAAGAAAGTGGGGGAAAGGATGTGATTACATTATAATCTCAAAAATAAAAGAAAAAAAAAGGGTAAGAGTGGGAAACCATTTTCATTATAATAAAATCAATGAACAACTGTGAGTTGAAAACAAAAATTAAATTGATAAATATACAATGAAAACTTAAGCGTCCCCGACTCATACTTTGGCAAAGCCCCGGGAAGCACCCGGGGTGCTGATGTTGTTCAGAATTCACTCACGGGTGTCACTGTTGTATATGCTTGTCTATTCCATCAGCTCAATAGCTGCCCAAGAACACAGCGACTTTCCCTGTTCTGTTCACACATGGCCTCAAGGGTACAGACTGGTATGTGGTACCTAGTATGTGTTCACTAAGTGAATCAATGACTGGGTGACACCTACTCAGGGGATGACGATGGCTTTCCTTTTCGTCCTTTATGTTTTCCATATATTTAATAAGAAACAGAAAATGGAACCGGGCTAGCTAGATGGCTCCATGGATAAAAGCTCTTGCCTAAACTCTATCCCCGGTTCCTACCCAGTGGAAGGAGAACTTACTTCTGCCAATTGGCCTCTGACCCCCACACTTACACCATAGCAACACACCTATACACGTGCATTTACATAGACACAGAAAACAAACGAATCCAAAAATGTTTTATGAAGGAAGGACTCACGGTGAACACGGCTTGGAGGTTATTCAGCTTCTCTATCTCCTTGGGCATCCCGTTACTGCCCCAGCGAATTAGGTAGTTCTCACTAGCAGGAAAACAAAGGAAATTACTCTTAGTGAGTGGGCGGCTGGAACAGAGGCTGCTCACAGCGCAGACGTGCAAGGGTCAAAAGAAGGGATAGAGGTGCCCCGTGAGAAGGTGCTGGGGAAGCACACACACCATGTATGTGGGGACTCTGTAACTGAAAGAGTCCCTACTGCAACGAACACGCTACACAGTGGCAGACCCTGCTTAGGGTGGCTCAGATATGGGATTTGGCAAGCTTCTTCCATTGGTGTCTTCACTCCACCTCAGACTGTTTATATAGAAGCGTCAGCTTTGCTAGAGGGAAAGTTTAGTTTAGAGCTGGGCATGGTGGCTCGGGTCTGTGATCTCAGCACTCTGGAGGCTGATCATCGTTATCTGAAGCCAGCCTGCGCTACATAGTAAACTGACCAGCCTGAGGTAGTCAGGGAAACATGTCTCAAGGGGCCACATTTATAAAAGCTTCATTTTCTATGTTATTCTCAATCCATCCTTCATGGTCCGTATCACGCAAGTGACTTAGCAACTGTTTTTACTTTTTGAGAGAGGAACTTATGATGCTCAGGATGGCCTCAAACTCACTATGTAGCTGATCCTTCTGCTGCCACCTTTCTGGTGCTGGGATTACAATCCTGTGGCACTTACCTGGTTTATGTTATTCTGAGAATTGAACCTAGGACTTTGAGAATGTGAAGTAGGCACTCTACCAGGTAAGAATGCCTAGGCCCCAGGAATTACTTTTCACCACCTTCCTCAAGCTAAATGTCCATTTCCTGAGTTGCTCAGGGAAGGGTCATACTGGGGCTCAATCACAGCCTTTAAACTTTCTTTATGTGGACTTTTCCCCCCAGTAGTTTTGGGTTCATGGGAGAGTTGAGCTGAAAGCAGAGTCCCCAAACACAGTACCCCCATCTAACTGGCTATAACTTCTGAAACCTGCACGGACACATCTTCATCCCCGTAGCCCACAGCTGGCATGAGCGTTCATAGCTGGTGCAGTGAATTGCATGGGTGTGGACAAACATATAATGGCGGGCATTCACCATTGCCCTATCCTCCGGCTTATTCTCAAAGCCATGAGTCCCCACTGTGCTCCACGGCATCTCTCTCATTCCACCCCTAGGCTCTTCTGAATGCTTTATCTTTGTGTCTGTGTCCTGAGCGGTTTCCTTCACTCTTTAAACCCCCACAAAGGACACAACCTGAAGCTTCACCATGTTAGCACCCGTGTGCAAAGGTTCCAGAGCCCAAACACTAGTTTCTACAGAAGTGACTACACCCAGCCTTTAGACCTCAAACCCAGTGAAGGGCTCCTGGATAAGGGCAGGTAAAGACCGTATTTTGCAAGGCCAAGCATAAGTGACATAGGTCTCCATTACCTGATGAAGGTGGACTGGTCTGGGTCATACAGGGCCATGAACAACTCTGCATCCTCGCCAATGTTACAGACAAAGTTCTTGAAGTTCACATAGAGACCATAGGTGTGGACAGTATTGAAGATTGCCTGGCCTCTCATGTCCAGGTTCTGCAGAATGCTCTAGGCCAGAGGACAGGAGAGAAGACTTAAGCAAACAGGAAAAAAATATTGGCAAAGAAGCCAACCTGTACATAAGGGACAGCTACTATACTCAAGAAGCACCTGCTAAGAACTGAGCAGATGTGGACCAATCATGGCTCAGCCAAACACATCAGCATTATGAGATAACCAGAGCAGTCCTGTTTAGGCTCTTGAGCCCAAATAATTCAACAAATGCTGACTGAGAGGCTGGAGAGATGGTTTGCCATAGAAAGTGCTTGCTGTGGAAGAATGAGACCCAGAGTTCAGATCCCCAAGATTTATGTAAATTCCCGGTGGGTACAGCACCCCACCTGCAATCCCGGTGTATAGGAGATAGAGACAGGAACCTGGAACAAACTGGGTAGCTAGGAAGCTCTGGGTTCAAGTGAGAGACCGTGCCTCAATAAATGAGACGAAGAGTGATAGGAGAGGGACCCGACACCAACCTCCGGCTTCCACATCCACTTGCATATCCATGTAAATATTCATGTGGGTCCACACACATGCTATCAAACATACTTACATGTATGTGTACCATATACATATACATAAAAAATAACCATGATGTCTACTGGTGATAACTCAGTTTTTAGCAGATGCATGAATCTTTCATGTGGAGCTTCCATGTGGATGCAGGAGGATCAATTTTAGATCACCTGATCCACACTGCTCAACTTCACAGCAAACAAAGGTCCCATGAGAAAGCTTTGCCCTTGGGCGTGGTTGTCCCTCAATGCAGAATCACAGTCACACGTTGTCATGACCATACTCCAGAAAGCAAAAGCAATAAACAGCATGCAGATAAACCTTTCCTCCTCCAAACAGAAAATAATAAACCAAAAATGTCACATTGGTGGGTGGGTGGGGGGGTTGGATAGATGGCTGAGTGGTTAATAGCACTGACTGTTCTTCCATAGGACACAGGTTCAATTCTCAGTACCCACACGGTAGCTCTGTAGGTCTAGTTCTAGGTGACCTGATACCCTCATACAGATGGACATGGCAATACACCAATGCACATAAAATAAAATTAAAAGAAAGAAAAAAAATGTCAACATGGAAGGTCATGTTGTCAGAATGTGGCTGACATATTTTTCTCCATCTTTCTAAGTTTTCATTGTTTTCAAAAATTTTTAAACACATCATTTAAAATTGTTTTATCTTGGACAGTACAGTATTTATAACAAACAGAGAAGATTATACTATAGAAAGTCTTCCTTTCACGCAGTTCTCCTTCCCAGAGGCATCTTTATTTCTTTACATTTATTTTATGTGTACAGACATTTTGGCCATATATACATGCCTTGTGTCTTCAAAGGTCAGAAGAAGAAACATATCCCTTGGAACTGGAGTTATGGGTGGTTGAGAAGCATTAAGTGGGTGCTGGGAACTGAACCCAGGCCCAGAGGCAGCTTTTAGTGGCTTGTTTCTAATCTACCATTCCAGTGACTCTTGTATATGCAAGCACTGACATGTGTATACGCTTTTGTATTTTTAAAATACAAGTACTTTTTTATAAAATAGTTCTGCATCTTTCTACACACACACCACACACACACACACACCCCTACCTACCTTTGTTCTCTTTCCAAATCAGAACACTAACACTGGCCTCATTCTTTCTGCCCACTTTTAAAATAAGGACACATGTGATTTTCCAGGCATTTCTAGTTCTATTGTCTACTACTCCCTTTTTTTGGCATTAAAAACCAAGGCAAAGAATAAAATCCTAGTAGCTTGACTTGCACCCAGGAGAAAATGCACCTTCTCCTCTTGGATCTTTTCTTCTATCCTTTTAGAAGCAACTTCATGGGCCTTGAAGAGGGCAATAGTGCTGGTGTCATCCGGATCCAAGATGTTTCCATTGTCATCACGCACAACCAGATCGAGTCCAAGCATTCTGAAGAGAAAGGAGGTGGTAAGTAGCTCTCCCCTCCACTGCCAGACTCTGTAGAAGAGCTTGTGTCAGAAAGCCCAGGGGACGCAGGAGAAATGGGCAGGGGCTGGACACAGCCCAGGGGTCCCCTCCTTCCAGTCTCCACCCCTTTCCACACTGCAATAACGCGACATGGCTCAGGAGGCCATTCTAGCCAAACCTGTGAGCATGTGTCAAGGAATTGGCCCAAAGCAATAACAGTAGAATTGACACTGACTCTGACCAAAGCCCTCTTTTCAGTGATTCCCTGGCCCAGTTCCCTGTGATATGGCACAGCAACAATGACAAACCTGTACATCATCCTTCAAAGACCTTCCCTCTCTTCTTTACTCAATCTTGTCTTAAGGGAGGACAATAAGGAGGACTTAAGACTTAAGTTCTAGGGCTACCCTCTCCTAAACCACCTCTATGCTGGCTCTGCTATCATTCACACTACAGTCTGAAGCTTGGCTTTGACATCTGCTTGCTCTAGGACCCCTTCATCCTGCAAAGCCTGGACTCCTTCATGGGTAGATGCTTCCTACCCTTTACGGTTGCCATAAGAACCTGACTGAGATAACAGCAGTGAGGCATCTAATAGGACCACACATATAGTGAGCACCAATAAACGTTAGCTCCAACTGCAGAGACCGGCACAAGAAAACTGGCAACGGAAGCTCTGAGGGCTGCATGGCAAGAGTGGAGATAACCACACCCCTCTCCCAAGGCTTTAGTGCCCAATGGGCACAGAAGTAGAAAGAACTCAGAGGTTGGTGGAACGGAATTCTGCTCTCAGCCCTCAGTCTGCCTTCCAGGCACCTGCATGAGCGAACGGAGGTGTCCAAACAGCAGCACTCAAGGGATAACAGGCAGAGGCGGCAAGTCCTTGGGAAGAAAGCAACCACACCTTAGTTCCCTCCTCTCTGTTTTACAGCAACTCCAGGCAAGTGAGCTGCACTGGCAGCTTCTTTCTCATGGCAGCCAGACCACAGTCCACCAGACCCGAGAGGGATGGCATGCTGGCAGAGCTGGGCCATGGATGTCCTGGCAGAAAGGCCCTGTTTCCTGAGCCACTTTCAAGGGCAGGTGTGGGAAAGAAAGCAGGCGAGCTCTGCCATGTGGGAGACGTTAACATGCTATGCCAGGCCTCGGGGGAACCTCCGGGCCAATGCTATTGTGGCAAGATCAGAAAAGGACAGAGCCTTAGCCTACATCGACTGGCTTTAAGACAGGTCCGGAGACTGCAGGAAAGGCTACGCAGCTGCAGTGGCTGCAGTCACACTTCTCTTGTTGTGACCAAAATATCTGACAAAAACAACCTAAGGGGGAAAGGGCTTAGTTTGGCTCACAGTTCAAGAGATGGCATAGCAGGGACCCGAGGCAGCTGGTCACATTATATTGTCACTTAGGATCAGATGTATGTTGGTGCCCCGCTAGCTTGTCTTATTCAATTCCAGGACTCCACAGAGTGGTGCTGCCCCTCATTTAAGCACGGGTTCCCTCCTCAGTTAACCTAATCTAGAATACACATGACCAGCGGTTTGTCTCCTATGTGAGTCCAGATCCTGTCTAGGAGACATCAACACTGACCACGACAGAGGCCAAGTATCAGGGAGGGAAGTCCCATCTCAACTGCAAGGAGAGTCAGACCTAGAGACAGGGCCTGTGACCAAGTTAATTCCTTCCCATTGCCTTTGTGACCCAGAAGGAAATCAGTCAAGTTCACATCCTCCTATATAAAATTAGAAAGAAGTAATTAACTTTACCATAGCTACTTCCTAGTTATGAGTATGTGGCGTGTACAACGGAGACAGTTTGTGAAACCAGCTGAAGGCTGTATCCCACGTAGACGCCAATTGTTTCTAATTACAGTTCGTTAAACTAGTGCATTTACAGAACAGGCTGATGAACTGTATTTTAACAGGGATATGATAGAGTCCTACAGCTGGAGCCATGGGGCAAAGGGCGAGACAGGAATGACATCAGCACAAACTAGACCACTTAAATACCAAACAAACAACAGCAAAGCTAACAAAGGACTTCTGAGGTCTTCTGGAAGGGGCTGGCTGAAAGCGTGAATCCCAGGCCACACCCACGGTCATGTGGAGGAATGGACTGAATTTCTCCTATAGTGAAAGGCAATGGTACCCGGAAGCAACGTGACTACCTGTGCTACTTAGGAGCTTGCTGCAGAAATGGACACATAACAAGTGTGTAGATAGAATTAGTGGGCTAGAAGGATGGCTTACATACCAGGGAATCTGAATTGTACCATTACCAATCATGGTCCTAGTCCCAATGGGGGGTGGAGGGTAGGGGGAGGCTGGAAATAACAGCAATCAATTTAATATCCATCCCTGGAATAAGGGCATACTCTCAGGCATCTGGAAAAGCTCTCTCTATGTGCCTGATCACTGGGTGGGGGGAATGCTGAAAATGACAGCAATCAATTTAATATCTATCCCTGGAATAAAATATAGTCTCAGGCATCTGGAAAAGCTCTCTCTGTGTGCCTGATCACTCTTGGTTTCTCTGCCAGTGGAGAAGCTAGGGCAGAAAATCTATTTTCTCTGTTCTTGTATCAGCCGGAACCCAAGGGCCAACATAGCATCTGACCCAAGGAAGGGACTAGGACATTTTTCACCAAAATTGAGTATTTTCTAAGACAATAAGACAGTAAGTCATAACCATTAATAACTGACAACCCTAAGATCAGAAGTTTGTTGTGGGACTAGGGTGCTGCAGGGACACTCCTAGGGGTAACTATGGCTTTGATGGGAAACATCCCCAACATGCTCATAGGTTTGAACACTTGTCAGATGGTGACACTGGCTGGACAACTTGCAAAACCTTTCGAGATATAGTGCTTAGCTGATACACTTGGACTATTAGGGGTGGGCCTCTGATTCTCGGCTGGAGTACTCTAATTTCTGCTGTGCTAGGCGAAGGACAGATTCCTGCCACCATCTCCATGCTGCTCGGCCGTGCCTTCCCCATTATGACGAACTCTATTCTCCGCAGCCACTAGCCAAAGTCTATCTTTATTCCCATTAGTTTCTTCTATTCAGTATTTTGTCACATACAAGAACCCCGGCCCCCAAAGTCACTAATAAAGGGAAGGAGGTGGTTCATTGGTACAGTTGTGTAGCTGGGTAGGAAGAATAACTTCTAATTTCCTACTGCATAGTAACATAACTACGGTTGGTAAAAATTAACTTTATCCATCAGAATCCCCAGAAAAGAAGATTTTAAATGCTCCCAACACAAAGAAACAATGGCTGCCAAAGTGATGAGGTCGCTACTTAACCTTATTAATCATCATTATACATAAGTACAATATACATGTGCCTTGTAAATATGGATAATTATATAATATGCAGTTTGTTTATTTATTTTCTGTTTTATTTTTCAGGCAGGGTCTCATAAAGCCAACCAGGCTGGCTTTGAACCTGATATACAGTCACGCGTTCTTGACCAGAACTTCCGATCCTCCTGCCTCCGTCTTCAGAGGACTATGATTACAGCACCAGCACACCCAGTTTGTGCTGTGTTGGGCTTTATGCAAACTCAGCAAACGCTTGACCAACTGGCCTACCTCCTCAACCCTCAATTTGAAATTGTTTAAAGGATTTTTTGTTGGTTTTTTTGAGAGGGTTTTTCTGTGCAGTCCTAGCTGCCCTGGAACTCACTTTGTAGATCACGCTGGCCTTGAACTCACAGAGATCTGTCTGCTACTACCTCCCAGCTGCTGGTATTAAAGGTGTGAATGATATTTACAGTGAAGGTGCCGGCCATTTCCCACATCTTTGGGATAAGATTGTCTTGGGTTACCTGTTCCCATGATCAATTTTGGCTGTGACCTTCTTCTTCAGCTCTGCTAGTTCATCTTTGGGGAGTGTCCCAGACAGGATCTGGGAGCGCCACTCAATCAGACTGTATGTCATTTGCTGCAGCTGGCGGAAGAGTGTGACCTTGTTGTTCTAAAATGGGGGAGAGGACAGAAAGGGAAAGAAAATGTGATGGAGAAAGAACATCTTCGCATAGAATTTCCGCAGGGTACAACTTATTTAGTAGGTCACATAGTAAGCTGCACACGTTGAGGCATAATTTTTTTGTTCATAAAAATAAGTTTGTCCAAGCTACTCTGAATATGTCCCAAAATGCAATTCTAAAATGAGTAAATAGTTTCAAATTGGCCCTAAATCATAAACCCATCATATCATGAACACACCCTAAAATTCTCACCAAATCACTTCCTCCATTGAAAATCCTTTAGGCATTCCCACCAGGGATAAAAGGGTACACTCTAAGTCCTTTTGTGGCCGGCCTGGACAACATTCCCACCTATATTTTGTATCATTTACACCTCAGTATCTCTGCTTCCTTCATGCATGGTGGTCATTTCTTCCAAATGTTCCGGAATCTGTCATAATTTCCTCCACCTGTAACCACACTGCCTTTCTTTCCAAACCTCTTTTGAGTGTACATGTTCATATGCGGGGTAGTCCGTGCACACATGTGTGTGTGTGTGTGTGTGTGTGTGTGTGTGTGTGTGTGTGCAGGCAGGATCAACAGCAGGGCACTTCCTCATTCACACTTCACCTTATTATTTTTCTGAGACAGACTCTCTCATTAAACCGGGAACTCAGTGATTTAGGTAGAATAAGTCCCAGGGATCTGCTGGTCTCTACCTCCCCAACTCTGGGATTAATCCTGTTTGCCATCAAGGCCCAGTTTTGATGTGAACGTTGTGGAGCCAAAATCAGATCCCCTGCTTGTATGGCAGGTGCTTCATCCACTGAGCCAGCAGGGCTCCCCAGCCCCATCAGCTGCCTAATTCTGACAGCAGTCTCAACTGAGAAGTCTTAGCCGATGAGTTAGCCACGCCTTCCTCTGAATGGAATTTATAACCCATGCCAGTACTCAGAGTCCTGGAAGACTGTGCCCTGGCTGGCTCTCTCCCTGGACAGGAATCGCCCCTTTTGTGTCTGGATCTGCAAAGTACACAGAAGGAAGAATTACAAGGGGAGAAATAACTAATTTCGGAGATATGGAATATTGGAAAAGATAACTTCAAATTTTATTTATGTATTCATTATTACTACTACGACTACTACTACTACTACTACTATTATTATTATTATTATTATTTGCTTTTTCAAGACAGGGTTCTTCTGTAGCTTTGGAGCCTGTCCTGGAACTTTTATAATTCCAGACTGGCCTTGAACTCACAGAGATCCACCTGCCTCTGCCTCCCAAGTGCTGGGATTAAAGGCGTGCGCCATCACCACCCGGCTTCAATTTTTTATTTTTTATTTATTTTTTTTTTGGTTTTTCATTTTTTATTTTTAAAAATAAAAATTGCCCCAGAAAATGGACATTGAACTCACTAAAGTGAGCTAAGGCAAACTTGCAACCAAATAACGTTTGTATCTCAATAATTTCAAGAGTCAAATACTTGGTGTCTGAACCATCACCATCTGAGTTCTATCTAAATGGTTGACTGGATCATTATGTACTCTAAGAAACCATCAGTCAGTGAGAATGAACTGGAAACAAAGGTTCTGCCCTGGAAAATCCAGCATTATTGAGGGGAAGAAAAATAATAAACAGGCAAGCATATGCATGTATGTATCATATACTAAGTTATTTTTTTTCCCGTGGCAACACTGGAATTGAATTTGGAGGCTCACAGATGCTAAACAAGTACTCTTACCAATGAGTTATAACCTCAGTACTTATTGTTGTAACCTGCTGGCCTGGCCTATCACCTGGGTATCCTGTCCCTTTAAGAGACAAGTCCCGCCTACTCCCAACCTCCCTCCCCCTTCCACTGTCTCACCTCTCCTCTTCCCCTCCCCTCTTCTTCTGGAGAGGCAGCTTCTACCTTTCTTTTCTCTCCACCTTCCCTTCTCCCTCCATAACCCACTAAATAAACTCTATACCCAAGCTCTTTCTGCATGGCATATCTATCTGTCTGTCTCCTGCTGAGGCCTCAGACCGCTCACCAGGGGACCCACTAGGCCTCCTGTGACTGGCTGCTGCCTCTCCTGGGAGTCCCCCACCACCTCTTTATAAATAATGCTTATATTATTATATCTATATATACAAAATAATCTCAGATTATGAAGAGTACAAGGAAAATATTTTTTAAAAATTTTAAAATGAACAAATTGGGTGTATACACCTTTAATTTTAGAACTTGGGAGGTGTGTCTGTGAGTTCAGAGCCAGCCTCTACTACATAGTGAGCGCCAGGCCAATTAGGGTATACAGAGAGACCCTGTCTCAAACATAAAATACAAATGCTGGAAGGGCCCCCTCAGACAGTCAGGAAAAGCACACCATATTGAACACATATCAATTACAAACCACTTGCTACTTATGGACTATGATGCTGGTGGTTTCTTGTTTGTCGCTAAAAGCCGTGATGCTGTTATATGACCATGCAGTTCTAAAGCTAATTTATAACTCACCCGTCATGTGTCAACCACAAAAAGAGCTCAGTACTCCATGCCTAAGCCATTACAACCTAGGTTCTACCTGAATGGTTGGCTGGACCATGACACAGAGAAGGTAAGCCATGTAAACAATGCACGGGGGGAGGGGGGAGTGGGTGGGTGGGGATGGAGAGTGGGTGAGTGGGCATTCTAATGGCTGCCACTATTTCTCTCCTATTGGTGTTCTCTAACAACCCCAGGAACAGATTCTCAGACATAAACATCAACCAGAACAGAGCTAGAAACACCCAAGGTATTTCTGACCAAAGCATAAATCTGTAGGGAAGAGGCCTGGCCTTCAGGTGTGGCAGTGAGAAGCAAAGATGAGATCAGTAACTTTTGATAAAAACTCTGCAAATCCAAAGTTCATGGGGACACAAAGGAGGAAGAGGAGATGGAGGAGGAGGTGCCCAGTTATCTGTGATCTCCACGAGCTTTATTTACACTGTGGATCTTCACAATTCAAAAGGCAGTTCCTGTTTGCAACCAGGAAGGTGTTTACATCTTCCTACATCCTCCTGAGCTGCCCTTAGAAAGCACAGGGAGATATGTAAAGGTCTTGTCTTCAGTCAGCAGAGGTAAAAACCTCTGCCTTTTCAGTTCAGTTCTGCACAAAATGTTCCCATTCCATTGTCTCACAAACTGGGGTGGGGTGGGCTAGGGGGGATTTAGCCTACAGACTATGCCTTTCACAACTGTTAGATGGAAAGGGAATTTTTTTTTCCTTTCCTGTGACTCCTCCACTCCTTTAGTGTCTTCTAGTTGTAATTAAGACATTAATTTCCATACTCTGAGAAAGAACGGGTTCCAGGGGCCTGGGAATCCTCGGCATGATGGGGTGTTTTGTCTGGAGCACATACTCACAAGTCCTCAGTCTCAATTATATCAGACATATCCGTGGCAATTTAATTATTGCCTGTCCATATCAGGCTTGTGTGCCAAGTCCTTCCCCCCAAAGAAGGATGAAGATGGCCATTCTTCTCCCAGTCACTGTGCCAAATTCATTTTCAATAGACAAGCTGAAACAGGCCAGAGGGAGTGAGTTCCCCCACTTTCTTCAAGAAGGGCTTTGCCCCAACTACTCAGAGCTAAGTAGTTTGCATCCTAGAAGCCGCTCATGCATTTTTTTTGGGGGGGGGGGATATGTAAGGGCAGAAGAGGAAGATCCCATGCTCCCAAGTAGGATGAGTATGTCATATTCGTCTGTCTCTCCCGTTGTCCTCTGCTGGGATTTGGCTATGGCTTGTCATCCCCAAGGGCTCCTATGCAGAGCCATGATGGGGTAGTTGACTTTCTGAGTGGACAGGTAGAAGGTCATTTAACCACAAGGGGTGCTGCTGAGTGGGAGGGGTTAAAGCTAGCCTCCTAAACTAAGTTATTCTTTTTTTTTTAAGTCAATTTATTCTTTGGTAATTTCATACATAGATACAGTACATCTTAAGCCTATCTTCTCCCCAGCCCCTTCCCCATCTTCATGCATTTTTCTGTGTTGTAAGCCACTGAGTCCAGTTAACTTAGCTTGCTGGAATACGGAGCAATAAATGTGGTTGGCTCGATCTTGTGCAGGCCTTAGGTGGATAACCACAGCTGCTGGGAGTTCCTGAAGGTAACATGGGCAGCACGGATGTGACCATGTTGCACCCAGAAGATGGCATTTCAGAGCCCTCCTCTCCTTCCTTCTTAGATTCTTTTTTTTTTCAAGACAAGGTTTCTCTGTAGCTTTGGTGCCTGTCCCGGAACTAGCTCTTGTAGACCAGGCTGGCCTCAAACTCCCAGAGATCCGCCTGCCTCTGCCTCCCGAGTGCAGGTATTAAAGGCGTGAGACACCACCGCCCGGCTGTTAGATTCTTTCTGCCCCCTTTCACAGGATGCTGTTCTCTGAGTCTTGGTGACAACCGTGTGTGTGTGTGTGTGTGTGTGACAGATAGAGAGAGAGGGAGAGGGAGAGAGGGAGGGAGGGGTAGGGGAGGTGATGTAGTACAGATGTCTCCTTTAGGCTGGACTCTCAATGGCCTACTTCTACAGTTCCTAGACTGGTAACTGGTCACAGAGTTGTTTCCTCGCAGTTCTTGGACCAGTGAGGAGTCTACTAACTGCTGACCTCAGCAGAAGGTAGCTCTCTGGCTCAGGTGAGATCAGTATGCTCACTCTTGAAAAAGCTGTTAGGAAATACTGCAGACCTGGGCTAGGAATGGCTCCTGTGAGTTCTTGCCCTGTACACAGTCCTATCATGAAACAACCTTCTGTGAGATGAAGGGCAACAGGGATGATGGATACAGGTACCTGATCCTGAATGTTCGTTCAGCTCCCAATACTGGGAGCCAAGTAAACCTGTTCTCTTTATGCAGTACCTGGACTCTGGGGTTTTGCGCTATCAGCAGCAGAAGGACTAACAGGCCCTCCTTCCTGGCCTCTGGTTCCTACATCCTACAGCCTGCCCTCTACAGAGCCTCTCCTCCATCTTTGGTCCTCTCCAGGTTTGCCTTTACACATGACGTAATCTCTTTGATCCTTCCTGCAAAGGTCAGCACGACCCTGGGATCTGGTAGGAACTCAGGAACAAATCTGATGGCTTAAACTCTTAAGAGTCTGGTTTCGATTTGAGTGAGGAACCGTCACCGCACATAACACACCCCAGATACTGTTTTCTACCAGACAATGCAGACACCCCTCTATCTCACTTGGTGTATTTTTCTAAGCCAGATGTTTATCCTCTTTCCTTCTTTGTTGGAATTTTTGGAGGGAAAGACCAAGGCACAAGAACAGATAGCTCTGCCTCCCATGGTGACAGGAACGCAGAAGTCACTCCAGTTTTACAGAAATCTGGAGGCTGTTCAGGCCACGACGTTGACTTATTAGGTGTCAGGACCCCGATTCTGCTCGCCTCCTCTCCTTCCTCTTCCATGGGGTTTTATGATTTAGAAGGAAAAGTGCCCGAGGGAACATATGGAGACTTGGCTTCTATTTCTAATTCTATCATTAACTTGTTATGTGACTTTGGGCAAAGTTCCCTGCCCAGAGACATCTTCCAGGCTAAGACAGAGCTGCTCACCTCCATGTATCCTCCTACCTAACAGCTTCCTGATTGGCTGCTTCTCTTCTTTGCCCTGCTCTGCACACACTGGGTAGGAATTAACAAATGCTTTCCAAGGACAGAGCTTTACGATAATCTCAAGAAGCCCTTCCCATGTAGCTGTTAACTCCGGGCTGCAGACTGAGTGCCAGCTGAAGTATCCAGCTATGCAGCCTACCCATCCTTACTTCTTCTCCCCGCCCCAGAAAAACTTGGCCTGCCAGGCAAAGGTTTGATTTTTTTTTTTTTAAAGAAAATGTTCCAGCATTTCCACGTCACGTTTTGTTTCCTGCCAAAGCTACGTGGAGGCAGAGCTTGTAATTAATTCTCAGATCACGTGTTCTGCCTGAGGATGAAACCAGTTTCAACAGGAGACCAAAGGGAGACCAGTTAAATTGTACTTCAGTCTGTGTTGCCAATCACCAATGACTGACAGCTCAGAGGCAGGCCTTCATCTACCTGGAAATAAAACCATGGGTGTGACAGGAAGAAAGGGTGACTCAGTATGCCCTGCATGTTCCTGACCCCCACCTCTCTTTTCCAAAGTCCCCCAGAACTATAGCAGGCACAAGATTTTATTTTGGAAGTGAAGTGAAGAGGGATGGGTCCTTCTTAGGAATACAGGTTAACAACTAAACTCCCCGATTCCACAGCGTGTATTAACTACTCTTAATGCCAGGCTCTTTCCCTGGCATTAAGAACAGACCCCAGCTCCAAAACTTACAGAAAGAACAGGCTGCCTCAAAAAAAAAACCTCACTGGGCTCCTTCTCCAGTGAGAAGAGGGGAGAGCCCCTGGGCTGCACCCAGTGATAAGCAGGTGTCGCAGGCTTCCCAAACAGTCCTGTATTTGAAAACACCTGTCTCACTGTTACCCCACTACAGTCTGGTTTGAGAATTTCCAATAGAGGAAACAGCATCCTGTGACTTGGGATGTATGGCTGTTTATATTCAACAGTCTGGGGCTGGGCAGATGGCTCAGCACGCTTAGCTCTTGTAGAGGGTCCTGATTTGGTTCCCAGCATCCACATCAAGAGTTCAACAACCACCCATGACTCCAGCTCTGGGTGGATCCAAAGCCATTGGCCTCTGCAGGCACCCAAATTTACACACATACACAGACACGTTAGCACACACACACACACAGAAACAACTTTAAGAAAAAAACCGGTCCCGTATTGTGATTACATACATACTTATAACCCCAGCACTCCTGGGGTTGAGGCAGGAGGATGGAGAGTTTGAGACTTCCCTGGGGTACAAAACTAACTGGTAAGTTATAGCTATCTGGCAAGTGAGGTCTCATACAGCTGCAATCATATCTAAGTCAGGGCAGCGTGCCTGTCCGCATGGCAGGGGGACTTGCACGGAAGCTGGGAAGCTGGGAGGAGGAAAGCAAAAGGCCAGAGATACCCGGCTGTATCTCACAGCTGGGGAACACCAATCTCCTGAGGCAGGAGAGGAGAATACATGGAAAGTGCAAATTCAAGTAACACCACAGCTGAAAGGGAGCCAGCCCTTCGACCCCATCGTGGAAGATGAAGCAATGGCCACAGCTGGGTAGGCAGACAAATTCTAGTGTTCTCTGGGCAAGTGCTGTAGTATGATGGAGATGTTCAAGATTCTTGGCACTCTGGAGAAGCGGCGTGCTTGGTGCTATCATGGAAGGCCCATGGAAAACTCACTGAAGTTTCACAGTGCATGATCAAGGCGCACAGACTACCTAATTCCAATTACAGGAGAAGAGAACCCAGGGGGTTAAGGACTGTGCTTAGGCTGCAGGATAGGCTACCAGCCTCCCGAATCTATGTTCTTTCTGTTAAAGGGTTGTTCGTTTTCTGTGACTATTATCAGCTTTGTGGATTTTTCTGAATATAAAAATACATACTCTAGGTGGTGGTGGTGGTGCATCCCTTTAGTCTTAGCACTTGGGAGGGAGAGGCAGGCAGATCTCTGTGAGTTCCAGGATAGCCAGGACTGTTAAACAGAGAAAGAAACCCTGTCTCAAAAAACCAAAACCAAACAAACAACAAACAAATATAACAAAAAAACCCAAAAATAAAAACAAAGCCATACCCAGAAGGGGAGGAAGCCCTCTGAGAACTGCTTTCTCTGTCCGGTCCCAGTGTCTTCTGTCTTGGCTCATCACCAGGTGACCTCACCGATCAAGACATTTCCTCCTTTCCGGATCATGCCCTGGAAACACCCAGTGACTGGTCCAACCAAGGGGCAGTTCTGCAGGCAGAGCTTACCAAGAACGGCTGTGAGCATGCGCTCTGCATTCTGGACATAGCTGTGCCTCCTGGACTTGAACCCCAACCAAGAAGCCTTACTATCTACATCAGACTGAAATCCAGTCTGCTCCCACTGCTCAAGGCCACTCTGCCCAAGATGATTCCAAGAGAGAAAGGCAGCGGCCTTGGATAAGTGTAACACACAGAGAACGGCTCCTGCATTCCTGGCAGCCACAGCTGGGTGAGAGGGAAAGTTCTGAGTCAGGGCTGTCTGGTGGGAGGGCCATCGACTGTGGCCGCTGCTTCCAACAGTACTAACCAGCACAGGTTTGCACTGGTGGAGTCCAAGACCAACACAGGTGGGAAGATACTGCCACAGTCCCCTTTTGTGCTTTCCCAGGTTTGGGAAGCTAGGATATGAAGATACAGACTCAGAAAGGGAACGAGGTTCTGCATCGCTTTTACAAGGTGTCAAGATCCTGCAGAACTTTGGGGGACTCTGAATGACTTGCTTCAGATCACAGAACTAGCTAGGACAGGGCATGCAGGGGAAAACCCGTTTCACAGGGAGGTTTGGCTTCTATAATTTGTTTCCTCCCCATAGCATAAGGTCGACACCTGCCAGGAAGGACAGTTGAAAAGAAATCAGTAACATACTCTCAGGAGAAAAGAGGGACCATATGAGGGAGGGTCTTGGGGACAAACAGCCTTCCTCTTGCCACTCTGGGTAAAGGGTCCCATATCTTCAATATGGACGTTTCTCCTCCCCATTGTGAGGTATTTCTGGTGATTACACTCTTTATAATTGCTAAAACCAGGAGACAAACATCCTTCCTCTCTGGACTAATCCAGCGTCCTCATGGCTGAGATTTACCTGGTTAGCAGGTTGTATTTCTCCCTCTAGAAAACACTGAATCAACACTGTCCATTTCCAGTGAGATAGACAGAAATGAGCAAAACCAGGAAGCAGCACATTTAGGGAGAGAGTTTGTGGAGGGCAGCCTAGAAGTGGTTAACAATGGCACTCAGAAGGCCGGATTCAAAGTTCATGGAAGGAATTCGTGCAGATGTAGCCCTGGTGGTAGTGCCCTTGCCTAACATGCACAGAGCCCTGGGTTCAATCCCCAGAACCACAGACGAAAAATCTAATCTATGGGAGGAAATCCATGGGAGTATTAATGTCACACAGTGTATGAACGTATGCTGGCGAGGGCTATGTTTAGCTCACATAGAAGAAAGGAGCACGTGAGCACAATCCAAAAACAAAATGCTAAAATTAATGCAGGGAGGAGAGACTTGGAAACTAGATAATAGAGGACCCAACCACCCCCTTTTAATACTTCCCAGAGAAACAGGGTATTTGAGGTTTGCTACTCTAACATGAGAAAGAAAATCAGAAATTCTGCCTGAGGTGAACTGTCAATGCCCCGGGGAAGGGGGTGGAGGGGGCGGGTGATTAATACCAAACTCACTACATGGGACTACTCCTTAGTGAATAAGCAGTTAGCGGGAACACAACCAGACCGGGTCCCAGACAATAACTAAGCACCGCCCACCGTCCACGCCTTTCCCAGCCAATCAGTAACAGCTACAAGTCATTTAAAGGTTATCTTGTCAGATTTCTAAGATCTAAGGGGAAACGGTGTGCTGGCCTCTGAGAGGGAATTAAAAATAAAATCAATTAATTCACTAGGCTTTGTTCTTAAAACTCAATTCTGCTAAAAAAAAAAAAGAAAGAAGGAAAAGAAAAAAACCCACAACTCAATTGTGCTACTAAATGGGTAGGGGGCTCACGAAGGAAATGTCAAAAGCACTTATCAGCTCACCCCCTGGAACTGCTGGGGGCATCGACAGGACAGGCACATAGGTCCTATTTCCTCAGTCTTACTTATTTCTCTCCCTCCATCCCCTCCCCCGACTCTTTGTGTGCATCTATCTGTCTGTGAATGGAAACCAGTGTCTCATGCACGGCAGGCAAGCACTCTACCACTGAGCTACACTCCCAGACCTATTTCTCAGTTCTTTCCCCTCAGAAACCTGCCTGGATAACTTGTGGATATACAGAGGCCATGGTGAAGAAAATGAGCAACAAAGTCATCTACTAGAGAGGGAAAAGGTCTTTTTATTCATGGCACAAGGAACAATAACAAAAACTCCTTCCACAGTACAGGCGGAGTACCCCTTATTTGAAATGACTTGAAATGCTTGGGATGAGAAGTTTTGTTTTTCTGGCTTTTAAAGAAACATTTACGTAGACCTGATGAGGTCTCTTAGGGATGGCATTTAAGTCTAAATATGAAATTTGTTTATGCTTCATCTCTGCCTTCTACAACAGCCTCGACATAATTTAACGTGGCCTCAAGGTAATTTCTGTACAGATAGAAAGCGTCACACATGAGGTCAGGAGCAGGACAGACTTTTCCACATGTGTTATCACGCATGTGCTCAAATGATTTGGAATCTTGAGCATTTTGGATGCTTGAGTTTTAGATTCGGAATGCCTCTGGTTTGCCTGTGATACAGTTGGAGTCGTGTGCTGAGTGACCGGCCTCCAGTGTAGCGATGTTAAGAAGGGGGGGGGGGGCTCCTGATGGGTGGAGATTAACGAAAGGGCACTGAGAGCTCCAACCTCATTAGGTATCTCAAGAGAGTTCTCCAACAATGAAGCGACCCTCCGTGTTCTGCTCTCTTGTCATACCATGTGAGTGTTCCTTCATACAAGCTACCGCTACTGTGACACCATCGACATCGAGGTACCCGCCAGAGTTGAACTGGCTCCTCTTCTCAGTCTCTTGAGCCTCCAGGACTATGGTGTAAAGCTGTCTCTTTTCTTCATAAGTTGTCCTCCCCTCAGGTATTAAATTAACAGCATCGGAACACAGACAGTGCAGAATACTCAGCCTGTACTTACCCAATACATTCCGCCACTCGACCATTTCCAGAGAGAACATTAAGAAACAAGCCCATGTCTGTGCAATTTCCTACCCATCAACCCTCTCTATCCACCACTACCTAATCAATTAACCAGAAGCAGAGTGCTTTCAATGTAAGTAGAAGCTGATCAGTGGAGGCCACAGGGATGACAGCCGTATCCTTTTCCCTCCCAGAGTGAATGATTTAGGGGCTCAGAGTTAGAGCTCCCATCAACTACATCTGAAGAGATCAAAAGATCACCTTCAATACGGGCATAACGCCCCAAGGGCCAGAGCATGCATTCAGCAGTAAGTGTTCGGGTGGTCCAGAAGGGAGCATTACGGACGAGTTTGTTTAGAAGATGTATTATGACAAAGAGAGGACACAAACGAGGCTTTGAAGCTTGGGGAGGGAGAGAAATAGCATGTGTTTTTCCCACAAAGGGCTGGTGATTTCTAAGGCTATGCTTTATCCTGGAATTCACAGCCCTGAACGGAGTGAAATCCTGTGTGAACTCTTAGGATGGGCACTGGAATGAGGTTTGGTTGCTGCTTTCATATGCAAGAACAAGATTGGGGCTATTGCTGTAACTTAGCCAGACTGTCCACACAAAGAAAAGAATGACTCCCGGGTCCAGCTATATAGCCTATAGTCACATGTCTAGTCAGAAAATATATTACTCACCATGTGACTTCCTAGTCACCCCACAGAAGCCTGAAGTCTCCTACACAGGCGAGACCCACTGGTGCTCACCAACAAGGTCTCCAGAGAAGAAACATTAGAAAATGGTCTGTGGGTTCCAGTGTCAAGGAAAGAGTGTTTAGACTGGAGACGCGTCCACCATGCTGCAAGGAACTTCGAGTGTCTTGTGAGCTTGCGAAATAGGCATTTTTATTCTGATGATGTTAAATACTGGCAGTCCCAGGCCCTAGAAATGCTGGGAGTCCCATTACAGGACAGGCATGTTTAAAGAAGCGATGCTCAGTTTAGAGCAGAGCTAAGGAGTTGGTGTGACAATGGCTTTCTTGGCAGAGAACAGCACATGCTGAGACATACAGTCTGTACATGGGTCTTCCGGCCTCTCTCCCTCTTCACATGACGTCACAGGAATCCCATCACGAACCTCCACATTCATGTTCTTATTATAGCCTCCTAACCACCTTCCAAGTCTTCTCTTCTAAGCACTACAATTGGATTGAATTTCCACCCTTGGAAGATTCTCCTTCCTAATTCTATATATGGAGCAACTCAGAGAAGTTGGCTCTCTCCTTCCATCATGTGGGTCCAGAGGATCCAACCAAGGTTGTCAGGCTGGGATGCCAGTGCCTTTACTTGATGAGCCATGTCTCGGTCCTAGCCTTCATCCTCTCAATGCCTCACAGTGGAGTAAACTCTAACGTGAACTTCAGAAACGGCAGGTTACATTTAAACCACAAAGTCCCAGTTGTAAACACACATGAAACTCACGATTATTGCCACACAGAGGATGTTGCTGTGCCTATGTGATTTCCCATTGAATTAGCATCTTGTATTAGCATTCGGAGGTCAAACAGTGTGGGGGGAGAGAATACTGACTGAAGCGAGCCTGATTTCAGCTTACCCTATATGTGGTTTGGAGTCTGCAAGAGCTATTGGTCAGGGTTTTAATGCCTCCCTCAGCAGGCTGAGCACTGTGCTGTTGATAAAATATCTATTTATTGGCATATATGGAGATGCTAACATCAAGTGCCTTGGGTTCCTGCTAGACTATTAGCAGATATAACTGCATCTTTTTTTTATAGCAGTGTGGTGAGAGATCGTGGTTTAAGGCACCCAAGTAGACCTTGGCAAGTGTTTACAGTTATAGCTTCCTATTACTTTCACAACCAGCAAGAGTGAATTAAGGATCACACCCACTTCCCTCTATAATCCCATTAGCGTTGGCCCAGCTCTGGGGAAATGAGAGTCAGCTGCCTTCCAGCATCGTGGGCTCCAGGGAAGGCTCACCCTTGCTCAAATGGAGAAGATGGCTCTGCAGTCCAACAGTCAGATTGAGGGTCCAGAAATGGTACCTAAGATCATCACCCAAGGGGAGCCCCAGGGGAAGCTTACCACATAGAGCTTGCGCCAGATGACAGCCCATTCGCGTAGAGTATTCGTGAGTTCCTGAACCAGTGGCAACTCCCCAGGAATCACCGTCTCATGCTGCCTACAAGGAACCAAAGAGATATACACTTGATTGCACATGATAGGAGCCGCCTCTCCCGACCAACACACTCTTGACAATCAAAGCCAGGAATGTGGCTGCTGTGGTTTGAAATAAACCGATCTGCCTCTGAAGGGGTGTATAGTTCGGAGAACTTGAACCTGGGTAAATAAGGGAAAAAAAAAAAAACCAAAGAACCGAGACCAGCATAGTCTATATGCATGGCACAGGCGAAGCCTAGACTCTACTTCCCCAAGTTTATGCTCTGAAAGTGCCGATGACTAAGAAATGTAATTAGCTGCTTCCATCGGGCAGCTGTTCCATTTTGTAGAGAGGTACATGGCATGTGATCTCACCCAAAGACCTGCTTGCAAGGACTGATCCATGCCCTCCTTCCAGAAAGGACTGGGTTTTCTTGTCCTCTGCTGCTTCCCAACATGGGAAATGGAGACAAATCAACATCCTCACTCACAGTAAGCTTAACTGCATTTATTCAATAAATGGTCCCTGGTGCTCCTACAATTATCAACAGGAGAAAGACAGCAAGGGCATGCAAGCACACAGAGAAGAGCAGCAGGACCAACATGAGAACATGCAAACATGGGAGACAGCTGAGCATGAATTCCAGATGGAGAAAGGCAAAGTATTAGGGCACACGTGGCTCATGACACACCTCTTACATGCTAACCCTGGAAAGTTGCAGGTGGTCCCCGACTTAGGAGAGTCTGATTTTGCAACTCTAAGATGGCTGGGAAGTGTACACGCGCAGGCACTGGCTCTCTGTTTCTGGCCCAGTGCCGAACATGTTACATGAGGGACGTGCTACTCTATACTACAACAGGCTTTGGGTTAGGTGATTTTGCCCAACTGTCAGCTCCTGTAAGTGTTCTGAGTACACTGGAGGTGGCTGGGCTAAGCTATGTTTCCTAGGTTAGGTGAAATAAATGCATATCTTGTTGTCCTTTTTATTAGCATATATTAATGGTATAAAATGGTGGACTTTCCTATGATGCCCGCTGATGATGTTTGCTTGTTTGTTTGCTTGCTTGCTTTTAGAGATAGGATCTCTCTGTGTAGCTCTGGCTGTCCTGGAACTAGCTCTGTAGACCAGGCTGGCTTTGAACTCACAGAGATCTGCCTGCCTCTGCCTCCCGAGTGCTGGGATTAAAGGTGTGTGCCACCACTGCCCAGCTCTGCTTGTGATTTTTTTTAACCCTAGTGGGTTTTAAGGATGCAACCACATCTCAAGTCAAGGAGCATCTGTATCTGCTGAATGAGTAACACAATTAATTAGGCATCGCGCCTATGACCTGGCAGATCCAGGTAGAACAGGGCTCCTACTTTGCCTTCACAAGTGACACTGGGAGGCTGTCCAAGAACGGTCCACTGGGAAGAGGAGTCCTCTAGGAGGCAGAGAAGAAGAGTTCCCGGTGCTGGTTCTACTGTAGAGAACCTATGGGAACTTGAGCATGTCTCTTTCTCTTGTCTTATAATGTGGGTGCTGGGCTTTGGACTTCTCAATAATGTTCATCTAGCTTAGAGGTTCCAGGACTCGGACAGCCTCCCTGGCACCAGCCACGGACTCAAGTTTTATCTTTCTTAATTCTCTCTTCCTACTTTGGATGTCCTGCTTTCCTTGGCTGCCACAGGGTCAGTCCTTTGTAAGACAAATGACCTGACCAAGAAACAAATACTCCAAGCTGAGTGGATCTTAACCACAGCACGCTCCCATACACTGCTTCCCTAGGATCTCACTGAAAGACCACCACAGCACTTTCCTCCAGGAAGCTGTGAAAAATTCTTTGTATTGACATCTAAGTGAAGTATTCAAGGTTCAGAGTTGAGGCAGACAGACAGATGTCTCTCCTTCCCAGATGTTCACACGGACTTACATGCACATACCCAGCGAGCGGTCAGTGAGAACTCCAAGGGGAAGTGGGAGGCCCTCAGAGTTCATCACTGCTGTCTTGACTGTTCTGGGGACGGGTACCCGGAGGGGGACAAGTACAGAAAGAGAAGCCAAAATGAGGAACTCTATGAGAAAGTAAAACCAACAAGCAAAGGAGAACATCAATGGGACTAGGACATTCTTTCACGACCATCTTACATCTTCATCCCTTTGCAGTGGTCCTTCCTGGACCAGAACTTACCCTCCATCTTCCACGGTTGCTTCTTTCAAATGGATGTATGTTTCGGGGAAAATACCCTACAGAAAGAGAACTCCAGTTATACAGCCATTAAAAACAATCTCAAAGTCAAGAGCATAAACACTGCGGAGAGAGCTATGACCACCTTGACAAAAGGAAATTCCCAAGCGAGTTTGCAGGGCATCGCTTATGACAACCGCCTATATCTCAACCACATTTCAAGGAAGGATAGAAATGCTGAAATAATAGAAATGAAGATTTGGGATCAGGATGCATCCTGAAAATAAAGAGCAAAAATGCCCCACCAGCTCAGAGATCCAGCAAGGGCAAGGAACGTAATACTGAGAACCTAGAATCTATACAAAGCTAACATGCCACGGTGCATCCATTAAAGGGCCTCTCATCATGAGCGAAGTGGAGCCGGCAACATTTTAGTAGCTTCCTACAAAGATTCCTGTCAGCACTTTCATTGAAGACCAACTGCAAATCATCAGTCACCTGATCGCAGCCTCCAACTGTTCTCCTTTTGTAACCCCAAGAGGCATTTCTTTATCAGTATTATGACATTGCCCACTGGCAAAAATTTAAAAAGTCCCAAGGGAAGGGCATAAAACCACTGGGTGGGAACCCCTGGGTGGGAACCAGAGAGCCACACCAAAGATCTCTCAGTAGGAAAGAACTTTCCATGGTGTTCTCTTGAATACCGAAGCTTACGTCTCGCTGTGCAATGCTCTTAAGATGCCACATGGAGAAGGAGCCACTGAGCCTTGCTTAAGAATGGTTCACACGGCAGAGAAGACGAGCGAGCTGGCATCATGGCTCAGCTCCTCCCAGTCTTGCTCAAGAGAGGGCTGGCATGATCTCTGGGGACAGTAAATGTCAGAGATTGCCGACCACACAGGTGGTGGCGGAGATAACCCACAGGTCCTATGAACTGTGTTAAAAGGTGCATGCACCCCATAATCTTAAACAGGACAAGAAACCAGGGAACTTTGACAGCGGTTGCTTTTGCAGCCAGTTTCATGTACTGTCTTTGTCTATACAATGCTCTCTCTCTTTTCATCCTTCTCCAATAAAACAGGAAATGGCCAGAACACGAGGGGCTAAGCTGGTCTCTGCCATGACACAGGTCCTCAGAACTATAAACAAATGATGAATCTGAGACACCGATGGCGACCGTGGCAGATGATCTACACAGGTGTGCAGGACAAAAGCGTGGCTCCCCAGAGTCCATTCCTCTTGTGATTCCGCCGCTCTGCTGTCTTGCGGCAGCTCTGCGTCATGGTGGCACTTGGCCATCCAGTTTACAGTCATCCGGTTTCTCTGCTAAGGCCAGAGCCAACCTGGGTCTTGAATTTCTGGCGTCTCTCAGTTCTGCCTTTCTTTTCTCAATGTAACCTACTCACTTGAATACATTCCAGCTACTGATTTTCTCTATGTTATCCCGACCACACACCCACCATCCTGCCAAGATTAATGACCAGTCTCTTCAAGGCTCGAGCTTTGAGTCTTCCTCATTCTGCAAAGCCAAGCTTCCTTTTGCCATCGTTCCAAATGGCTAGTTTGGCTTATGGACGACACCAATAATTGCCATGACGAGACTTGTCCTTTCAAATAGCAATTCCCCTGAGACAGGAAAAGGGACCAGCATAGGAGGGGATTTCTATCAGGCTGCATCTCCTGATGAAGGGGTGTCACACTCGGCAAAATTCAAGACTGAGGCCTTTAATTCCATCTTTGTTTCTTGGATCTCCACAAAGAAGGAAATTTCAGTTTAGTTAAAAAAAAATGAATGCCCAGTCATTGTGCCAAATTCTGTTCATGTTTTTCTTTATCAAAGGACAGAGGAGCTCTAACTGAAATAGTTTTCTCCCGAAGGTGAAGCTCTTAAGCGTCCAGGTTTTAAAGAACCCTTTAATTAAGAACAAGAACAACAAAAACCCAGCACAACCCTCAGCTGTTACCTGGACCATCTAGTATTTGAGTCAGACCAGAGGGCACCACTAGCCAGATAGATGCAGACATATCAGGAAAGCACAGAATGCCTTAGAAACCAAGGTCTTCTATGCTGTAACAAATCCCTGTATAGGGTAAAGGTCTGAAACCTTGTTTTAACACTATGTACTAGGTTTGATTGCATTGTGATTGTAGTGGTTGGGCTGAGATCAAACCAGGGCCTCGTGCACGCTAGGCAGGTGTCGGCCAGTCACGTAATTTGGACACAGGACACCAGTAAGTCATTCAGGCTTGCCTCAGTCTCCTAAGTAGCTGGGACAACAGGAGCGCATGGCCAGGCCCGGCTGTTCTTGATAGTTCGTGCAATTTGTCTGAGAAGTTTCTGTACACCTTTTTGCATATTAAAATAACAAAAAGGAAAAGGAAAGGACCGAGCATTAACTAACCCGGGTATTCTTTGTCTTTCACAAAATTGAGGCAAAAAGTTGTTAACTTGTGCAGGTCTGGGGGTGGCCACAGGACTCGGGTGCAGGTCAGAGGGCAACCAACTTTCAGGAGTTGGCTCTCTCTCCTCCTACTGTGAGACTCCGGGAGGGAACTCAGGTTACTGGGTCTGCTGGGCCATCTTGCCAGCCAAGTGTGAACTCGTAACTGCTTTCTGAAAACTCACCTTCCGTAGCTGTGAGTAAAAGTAGCAGCTAACAGGGCCAAAGTCACACACAGCAGGAGGGTGTGTGCCAGGCATCAGCTTCCCAATGGCCTTCAATCTAGTTCGATCATAACCCTCATCATGCCAGCACGTCTGGCTACTACACTGGTCTCTGCTGGGACACTGGGGATGCTGAAGTCAGCCAGAGAAGAGGAAACAGCTCAGCTGGAAACAGTTTGTGATACAGGACGCTGACTGTGGGCATGGCAGGGACAAGTGGACTCACATCAGGGGGACTTGGCACCCGCGGGGACGGCAAATGTTCCTTTTTCTGTTCGATTATGAAAACATCAAAGTGAATAAAGTGTGTGTGTGTGTGTGCACACGCACGTGTGTGTGTGTACACAAGAGTGCAAACACTAAGACTGAAGAGTCATCAACTCAGCCACGCTCGCCTTTGGGTTTCTGTGACTTCTAATAGCAGGCAGGCGGCTTCTGAGACTTGAGGGTTTCACAAGCCAGCCTGCATGGGACCACATCTGGCCTGTAGTGTGGTCAAAGAATAAGAATTTTTCTACCCTTTCTGCCCTGATGAATTCACTTTTTTTCACCCTCTGCTATTGGCCCATGAGCTAACTGTGAAATAATAAAGCCCTATCAACTCTGTCCTTGCAAAAGAAAGTGCTGGCGCGTTACCCTGCCCCAGCAAGCAACATCAAAGGAAAAGTGCTGATGGGGTCTAAAGCGAATCCAGAAACGTGTTAACATAGCTACTGGCCTTTCTTCAATTTGATGATGAGCTGCCCTGACAACCGGGAAAGCAAGCCATCTAGGCCAGAGTTTCTCAGACTCCGCCTGAATCGTGAGAAACACATGTGCAGTCCTGCACTAAACAAAAATACAATAAAAAGCACGAACCACAGAAACATTAATACCTGAGCTGAATGTGTCATAAGTGTCTCTTTCGCTCAGCCTCGTTTTGGCTCCCATGCAGCACAATTAATAAAAACTCAGAGACAGCATTGGAGTTCAACCTGAAGGTCAGAAAAGCAAACCGGCCAAGGTACTAGAGAAGTCTTACCTCTACTACCAAGACTGGGCGACTGTAAACTAAGCCGACTTAACCTCTCTCTCCTCCCATTTTATATTCCCTCTAGTGCTGGGATTAAAGTCGTGTGACTCCTTAGGACTGGGATTAAAGGTGCGAGTCACCATCACCTTGATTTCTTTTCTGCAATGATCTTATGCAGCCCAGGGTGGCCTTGGACTCAAAGAGCTACACCTGCCTCTGCCTCTCAAATCCTGGGATTAAAGGTGTGTGTCACCATTACCTGACCTCTAGTGGCTTTAGCTTTGCCTCTGGTCTTCAGGCAAGATTTATTTATCAAAATACTAATAATATCCCACTACACTGCCATGTTGGTTACACTTTACTAAAATGACTCCATGGTACTCCATGGGCCTCACAGACTGAAACCCCTACTCTTGTTTGACGGAATGATTCAGGTGACAGGCAGTGTCAGTTCTGGCAGGGCACGTAAAGGATGCGCGGAGAAGTGGGTCCTGCCCATTCCTCCCTGGCAGAGGTTCCCAGGGCATTATCACTGTCCTGTTGCTTTATTGGACTTCAAGGGTAGACAGCAGGAAGTCTGGGGCCTTGAATCCGCTCCCGGGAAACACACCCGTGGAACTTACGCTATTCCTACTGAGCACCAGGGACAAAGTCTTTGTCTCCAGACCAATGGAAAAGAGCTCTAGAGATAGCAGACAAAGGGATCGCACAGCACGATAGAGAACTGGTGGACAAAGGAACTAAGAAACAGAACCCAGTGCCATACCTTTTTGGATTTGTTCTGGAGAGCGTATCCTCTGAACCAGCCTGGGGAGGGGAGGGGAGAAAACAAAGCAGGTTATGTTTTCCGGGAGAACGAAAGGACATCAGCAATAAATGTTCACATGCTTTAACAGCAATCCTGAAGTGGAACCCCAAAAGTCAGTTCCTATGAAGCCACAGACCAGCAGCTCTCAACCTGTGGGTTGTGACCCCTTTGGGGGTCAAAGGACCCTTTCACAGGGGTTGCCTAAGAAAACACAGATACTAACATTATGATTCATAACAGAGGCACAAGTACAGTTGTGAAGTAGCAACGGAAATAACCTTATGGTTGGGAGTCCCTGCAGCATGAGGAACTGTATTAAAATGTCTCAGTGTTAGGAAAGTTGAGACCCACTGCCTTGGACTGTGAACCACTCCGCTGCTTACACAGTAAAGATCTATCTTATAGCCATATTCTCTAACCACAAGACTTAAAATTTGTACACAGGGGGCTAAAGAGATGACTCAGTAGTTAAGAGCACCTGCTCTGAGCTTCCCAAGTGTCGAGATGACAAGAATATGCCATATCCCATGCCAGGCTTTAATTCCTTTGCAAAATTCCATTAAGGTATTTACAGAGAGACATTTTCCAATGTATCAATGAATACACAACTTTAGGTGCCCATAAACAAGTATTTTATATCAAAAAATGACTGAACACATGGTTTTTCTTATAGCTACACCCATCAAAGGTATCCAGCTGCTCACCCCTCATCGTGCCCCACTGTGAATGGTATTATGTGTAAGTAGATGCAATCTGTAGTTAGAACTGCAGGAACCTGCCAGTAGGCCTCTACAATTGTCTCAGAAGAACCCTGCGGAAGACTGTGGAAGAAGGGGAGGAAGGATTGTAGGAGCCAGAGAGGCTGAGGACACCAGGAGAACACGGCTCACAGAATCAACTAAGCAGGGCTCACAGGCCCAGAGACCGAAGTAACTATCATGGAGCCTATATGGGTCTGAGCTATGTCCTCTGCATACATGCTATGATACTCAGCTCGGGGTTTTTATAGGACTCCTAACAGGGGGAACGGGGGTCTCTCTGGCTCTTTTGCCTGCTCTCAGCATCCTTTTCTCCTGCTAGGTTGCTTTGCCCAGCCCTGATGTGAGGGTTTCTGCCTAGTTTCACTGCATCTTGTCAGGCTGTGTTCAGATGACATCCCTGGAAGGCCTCTTCTTTTCTGAAGGGAAATGGAGGAGCAGTGGGTGGGAGGGGTTGAAGGAAAGAGAGGGTGCGGTCAGGATGTACTGCATGAAAAAAGAATAAAAACAGACAAACAAAAGATACCAACCAGAAAATAGTCTCATAATCTGTGTTTTTATGAGTTACAAGTAGAAAACTGACTTTATCTCTTTGGTTACAGATTGTATAACATCTTCGCAAATTTGAAATTTTCAGTGAAACTAAAAATTTTAAAGGATTTACTATGTGTTGCAGAGGGCGTGGGAGTAGGACTTTGCTATGGAATTATAGTCCGCTACATGGTTGAGAAAAAGATCTCCCCAAAGAAACACCAGCCTCAACTCAGGAAGCCCATGTGCGAGCAATCAGGTGAGGCCAGAATACATGGAACATTCCTCCAGCGACTCAACAGTCTATGCCCCTCCACGCTTCTGCTGAGACATGAGAACAGTTTTGCATGAGTGGCTGGCTTCAGCATCACCCGGGAGGGATCAAGGGTAGAGTTGGACGTCATATTAAGAGTAATTGAGGCAGTTGTCACTTTTCAAGTCATACAAAACTGACATCACAATATAGACGTGGACCCTCTTATCCAGAAGAAGGCATCTGCATGCCTGTAAATGGTGCTTGACACAGCCATTCGTCACAAAGTTATGTTTCCCAAACATGGCCTCTTGGAAGTGCCGGGGGGGGCAGTATTTCCACACAACCCTTCTAGTTTACCTCTAGGATCATGGTGTGTACATAACTGCTAGGAAAAAGCATGCGATTATCATTCTGGACTTGTCAAAGTGAACAGTCGTTTTCCTTGGCAGCGAGTACTGTGAACACCTGATGGACATCTGGGAGCTGGGTTGCATTCTTACCGTCAGAACTATTAAGAAGGCAACCACTAATGATTGCGAATAATTCCCACGGCTCTGCTCACAGGCGTTTGCTATTCCTAGACCATACAGCTGGGTTGCAATACAAACAAGAACACAGTTTTCCCATTAATCTCAATATTTGGTGTGCAACGCTCATAGTTCAACAGTTTTCCGTCAGGCTTCGGGACACATGGTGATGCAAAGAGGCAGTGGGCAGCGTGTCAGGAAGAGGCCGGCAGTCAGCAGAAAACAGGGAGTATGGAACGGAAGGGATGCTCCGAAGTTATCACAGAATTACAACAGGAAAGGTGGGGGACCAGGCAGGCCAGAGGGTGAGGCTTAGCTCCATTTTAGTGAAAGGAGTCTCCAAAAATAAGTCCCAGCTACCATGGCAAGATGGGCTGCACTTCTGGGGTAAGAAGTCATCTTCAACTTCTTGGGAACTGTCCCCAATCCAGGATAAAAGTAACTCTTTTCATTTGAAACTATCAAAGTTTTCTAATGCAATAGGCAAATTCACTCTCTTTATCTACCTTGATATAATCATCACCAGTCAAGAATCTACCATCTGGGAGGAGGGTTGAAGGGGAGGGGAGAGGCAGGAAGGGGAGCAGAGAAAAATGTAAAGCTCAATAAAAATCAATAAAAAAAAATTAAAAAAAAAATTCTACCATCTGCCTGCTTCATTCACCTGTCCAGGGGCCGCTCTTGTGAGTGACTGCATTTTCTGTCTTCCACCTACCAGCTCTCCACCCCACCCTACCTCATTCTCCTCCCCCTGCGGTAGTTTAACAGATACTAAGCTGAGCTGTGGAGAGCATGTGTTGGTTCTCACATAGGTTACATGAATGAGCTAAGAACAGAGAACTAAGACGCTGAGCTCAGAGAGGGCAACGTGCAGTGCCTGGGGATGTAGGGGTTAGATTAGATAAGGTGATCAAAGGCAGATCAGTCTGAGAAAATAAAAGGAACTAGACAGGAAAACAACTAGGAAAGAAACTTCCAGATCAGGGAGAAGGGTACAGGCAAGAAATCTGTCCAAAGCCAGGAAGAGTTCAAGGCAAGAGAAGGAAATGGGAAGGAGGCCCCATGAGGGTGAAAGAGGAGTGTGTCTCCTTTCTGGACACCCCTTAGACCCGTCAGAGAAATTTATAAAATACGGAAGCCTGGGCTGCCTCCCCAAAGGATCTTTTCTAATCAAGCCCAGACTGAGAGCTTCTCACAGGATCCTTGGTGACATTACCGCGTGTCACCCCAGGCCAAACTATCACGTACTGTGTGGAATCTGAGATGCAGCCTAAGTCGAACAGTAAGCATTGCAGAGGAAGAGGGTGTTTAAACACAGCACATCTAGTGTAGTTGCTGGGTGGTTTTCTCTTTTGGCTCTTTGCTCTTTGAGGGCCCACTGCCCTGCTCCCAAATCAATCACATGGAGGCTTATTCATTACAACTGCCCGGCCTTCGCTAGGCTTGTTTCTTGCCAGCTTTTCTTAACTTTTCCTTTGTCTCTGGAATTTTATCTTTCTCTATTTCTGTATACCTTTCATTACTTCTTACTCCTTGGCTGGCTGTGTAGCTGGGTGGCTGACCCTTTGCTTCCTCCTCCTCCTTTCTCTCCCCGATCTTTTTTTGTAGATTTCTCCTTCTACTTATTCTCTCTTCCTGCCAGCCCCGCCTATCTTTTCTCCTGCCTAGCTAGTGGCCGGTCAGCTCTTTATTATGCCAATCGAGTGTTTTAGACAGGCAACTTGTGGACAAGATGTAAGCTCTCAGTTACTGCTCAAGTGACATGCCTGCCTGACTGCCTGTTGCCATGCTCCCTGCCATGATGCTCAGGGACTCACCAACTGAAACTATAAGCAAATCCCCAATTCAGTGTGTTTTGTTTGTTTTTTTTAAATAAGTTGCCTTGGCCATGGTAGCTCATTACAGCAAGAGAACAGTAACTATGACAAATATATGAATTCTGGCTGTATTTCATGATGATATACACTGGCCAGAACTCACTGAATTACATATTCAGTACAGTGGCTTTTATGTAATCATGTTGTTCATTTAAAAAGACACAATTGGATACCACCACACACCCACAAGACTGGCTATGGTCAAAGAGACTGTGCACGCGATTAGCAGGGACTAGGAGTAACTGGACCTTTGTGCTCGTTGGTTTTTTTGTCAACCTTACACTAACTTCGACATATCTGAAGAGAGGAAAATGTCCCCATAAGATTGGCCTGTGGGCAAGGCCATGTGATATTTTCATGAGGGAGGGCTCAGTTCACTGTGGTTGGTGCCACCCCTGGTCAAGAAGTCCTGAGTTGTGTAAGAAAACAGGTTGAGTAAGCCACGAGGAGCAAGCCAGTAAGGAGTGTTCCTCTGTGACCTCTTTATCAGTTCCTGCTTTCCAGGTTCCTGCCTTGAGTTCCTGTTCTGGCTTTCTTCTAGGATAGACTGGGATGCGGAAACAGAAGATGAAATAAACCCTTTCCTCCCCAAGTTGATGTGGGATTCCCCTCTGTATGCTGTGAATATCATTGGTTAACAATGAAACTGGCTTGGCCTGATAGGGTAGAAACAGAGCTAGGCGGGGAAAACTAAACAGAACGCTGGGAGAAAGAAGGCAAGAGTCAGGAGAGAAGCCACGGAGCTGCCACCAGAGATGGACATGCTGAAACCTTGAATACTGAAAACAGGTTAATACTAGATGTAAGAGCTACCTAGCAATACACTTAAGTGATTGGCCAAGCAGTGATTTAAATAATATAGTTTCTGTGTGGTTATTCAGGAGTCTGGGTGGCCAGGAAAACAAACAAGTGGCTTCCTACTACACCAAGTTGCTTTAGGTCATGGAGTTTTTTCACAGCAATACAAACCCCAAATATGACAATTCTCTCTTACCAGGCTGGTAGTGTCTTCTAAGGTCACGCGAACCCTATGACTTAGCAATATTACCAAGCCTAGGTAGTCATTCAAGATAAATGGAAACATGCACATGCAAAAATGCCTTACAGGAATGCTTACTGATGTTTCAATTCTTCAAGTAAAAGGTGGAACTCAATGACAGGCACGGTGATGTTGGAGTTATGGCGTGTTTATATAATGAGTACTACTCAACAATACAGAAAAATTACTTACGTACAATTTTATGAACGACTCTAAAAACCATTATAATGAGTGACAGACCCCAGACAATAGACATGTATGATGCCACTGACACAGGGATGACTAGCAGGTAAAACTAACAGTTGGTCATGGAAGGAAGAACAGTGCCCAATGATTGAGGTGGATCTCGTATGTAAGAAGGAAGCTCAGAGTAACTCTGGGGTGACATATGGAGGCTGTGAGATCTGATAAAACTTATTCTATTGTTTATCTAAGTGCCTGTTACAGCATATCAGTTCTTCCTTAAGGCCTTTAAAAGTGGAAAGGGAAAGGAATAAAAAAAACTTACCATGTGAAAATTACCATATAAATTAATCACCTGTAACAGAATGCTATCACTTAAACATGGCTGAGAACTTTTGTCTGGCATTGCCTCTGCGTTTGAATCAGGTGTGAAAAATAACAGGCATCTTTCTCCATGACTGTACTTTGTCTGTGTCTCATCAATGACATCATCCATCCTGGTTCCTCCTAGCTTGCTCCCAAACTGACTTTGAATGAGTTTTTCCTGTTTCTGAAAGCTCCAGCACGGACCTGCAATTCCTTTACTCAACAGATATACAAGCTGGGAAACCAAGACACAGAGTATTTTTACTGTATAATGCCAAGGTCGGGGGAAAGGAATTCACAGACACAACAGAGGCATAGAAACAAAATTTCACAGGGACTCAAGTCAAGAAGGAATGGAAGGGGTCTATGAGGAAGGCTGACTTCAGCAGATGATCTACTCAGGAAAGTGTGGTCAGAAATCTCTAAGGAGATCCATCAGGGCTGAGGTTTACATGACTCATGTGGCCGTTCATTCATTATACATAAAAACGTTTCTTGAAGTGGAGTGTATCAGACATCATCTTTAAGAAGGAAGGAAGCAGATCCATAAACAAGTAACCAAATACAAAGGGGCCTTTAATGGCACTGCGTGGAGACTCCGGTTCACAAAAGAGTGTGTTATAAATGTGCTCCAGACTCAGGCAATTACTGGGGAATGCTGAAGACTTCCCAGGCCATGAAAGTGCCTGCCGTTCGATGGGTGACTTACAGAACAACGTTCCACACAAACACCTTTTATTTTTGCCATCCCAAGATAAATACGCTCTCCTGCTCACACACACACACACACACACACACACACACACACACACATAAAAGATCAATAAATTATGTTTATCCTCTCAGAAATTAAAAGCCAAGGGCAGGGAGGGAGTTGCTGTTTATAGCACCCACATGACATGTGGGGCAGAGAGGAGGCAGCGTCCACAGAGGCGGAGCAGGTGCTAAATCCTGTTGTTTTTCCTTTAACTATCTCAGGCCTGCTGGCTTAATGAGGCCAAGGTCAAAGGTTGCACCCCAGTGGACCAGGTAAACCTGTCAGGTTTCCAGGGCCAGAGCCCAGTAAGCCGCGCCTCCAGCAGCAGCCTGCGGAACCTCAGGGAATCCTGAGGCACCTGGGCGCCAGCCCTCACAGGAAGGAGAAAGTTTCAGTATGAAATTCCCCATTACAAAGGACAGTGGTCAGCCTTTGTCCACGGGGAGCATCCCCGCTGCGTCCAAGACCTCAGAGCCTCAGCTGCTCACATCTAAAGGCACCGGGGCTTTTGCAAATAAGCTGCGAGGTCAAAAGTCGAAGGAAAGAAAGATAATCGGCTCCATTCTATTGTTTCTTTGCTGGGAATAAACGGGCTGGCTTTTTGGCAAGCAAGGCCTATGATGGAAGCTTGAGTGTGAAGGGCTCAGAGCCCCTGAAACCTACCTGCTTCACTATTTAACAATAAAGAAGCAATCTGCATGGAGAAGGATAGGGGTTCCACTCCCCTGCATCAAGCTGCTGCCAAAGGCTTGCTGTGAGGAGAGCAAGCTGGATGATCAGAATCCAGTCTTTCAGATGCAGAGACCTTAGTCCTGGGCCTGATCAGCATGAGAAATACGCACAGCATCTGAGCAAGAAACAGTGTGACTTTCTACTTGAATTGTATTTTAGAGACTAAGGCATCATATAGCTTAGGCTGGCTTCAAAACTGCCATGTAGCCTAGAATATCCTTGAACCCCCTGAGCTTCCTGCGTCAGCGTTCTGGAATTACACACAGGCACACAGCATCGCGCCCAGCTTCAACTTTCATTGTTTATTTACTTAAGTTTGTTTTGACAATTTCATACATGTATATAATGGATTCTGATTACTCTCACTCAATTTTTATTTTTTTAGCATTTTAAAGTGTGTGTGTGTGTATGAGAGAGAGAGAGAGGGAGGGAGGGAGGGAGGGAGGGAGAGAGAGAGAGAGAGAGAGAGAGAACAAGTGCCTCCAGAGGCTAGAGGCATTCGAACCCCTGTAGTTATTTTTTGAGCCACCTGACATGGACGCGGGGAAACTGAACTTGGGTCCTCTGGAAGTGCAGTAACTGTTTTAAGCCTCTCAACCATGTCTTCAGCTCTTTCAACGTTTATTTTAAGGCAGAAAAGGATCCCTGTTTGCAGAGCCTGGCAGATATCAGGCACGCAAGAAACATGTGATGAGTACGTTAAGGAGACACAAAGTCTCTTTGACCTAGGGCAGACTATTGGAAGGAGTATAGAACAAAATCTGTCCCTGCACATCAGACAAAAGGGAAAGTGAGGGTGGGGGGAGCTAGCAGGACTGCCAGAGACAAGGCCTTGTCCCTCAGAAGGAGAACACACTGGGCTCTGGAGGTCACTACCAATTTAATTATCATGAAGTCTTCAATCTCTTAAAAGCCGTTCTTCAATAAGACCACATCCACACACACGCAGTTTTTAAGGCCACTCCCCTACAAACTCTACCTGGCTAAAAACGTTCAGAGGAGTTTTCTTCTGCTTACCTGGGATAGATGGTAAAAGAGATCACGGATCTCTACTTTCAACTAGATAACAGCTCCCTTGACAAGAGATCTGCCCCAGGTGTTTGGGTGCAGAAGGAGGACCAAGTCACAGTGAGCAGACGAGAGTTAGCACATCCAAAAGTGTGCAAGACAAGGGACACGCCTTGCCTAGGGGGCCTTCACAGACACGGTCACACTGGTTTCCAATTCCTAATCTTTCACTGACTCTTGGCCCCAGGGTAGTTTGGGGACACGCCATTCATAAAGCAGTTTTTACAAAAAGTACATACAAAAGGTGAATGGCCCAGTCATGAAAGGCACAGGTTCAAGGAGCTTGCACGACTATGTCATGCCTTCTTCCCACCCCTTGATCTAACCAACATCCCCAGAGACCAAAATCAGCTGGACAGAACTGCTGGGAACATTCCATTGGGTCATTCCAGAGACTTCTTTGTTTTCAGGTTCACTTGCCCCTGTAGATGCACAGGCAGCTGCCCAAATGGACCAGTGCCAAGTATGAGTGCATGATGGATAATGGAATGAAGGTACCACTCAGGAAAGAGCTGTAATTTCCACGTCAGGAGATTGGATGGATGCCTAAGTCTAAAGAACATATGTTAGGATGTATTTCAAGAGCACATCCAAACGTTAGCTTGAAAGAAAAGACAGGCGAAGGCATTCTGTTTTCTTCAGAGGCTTAATCTAAAGGCTAGGGGACAGCTCAGTTAGTAAAAGTCCTTCCATACAAGCATGAGGACCTAAATTTGCTCCTGAGCACCCACGTGAAAGGCTGGGTGTGGCAGTATATGCCAAGAGGAGACAGAAGGATGTCCAGCCAGCCAAGCTGAAGCGGCCAGTCTCAGATCCCAGGAGACCCTGCCCCAGCAAAGTGAGCTCCTGCGGAATGACAGAGGACGGCCACTTGTTTTCACATGCACGCATGCACGTGCACCTCGACACACGCACACCACACGCACCCACCTCCACATGTACACACAACACACGGATTTAATCTGAGAAGAGACACTTCAGTGGCTGCCGCATTTCACTAACGTCTCTCCCGGACACCCTCCTCCTATCGCACGTCCTTATAAAAACACAGTTCAGGAAAGAATGTTCCCAGAGGTGTAGCTGATGACAAGCTGCACTTAAGGTAGAGGTCAAGCAGATGTGGGAAGTGACCGTGCAACCCTCAACAAAACACTATGAAGCACAGCCTGTTTCCCCGGTTACAGCCAAATGTCTGAACGCAGAGCTTGTCATCGGAGTCAAGCTGCTGGGCTCACTGCCATTTATGCTCAGAAAGGCGGCTGTTTCTACAACTAGGTCACAATGACAGTATGGATTTGGAGCTATAACACCCCCTAGGATCTTGACTAGGAGGGCAACAGAGGTATAAAACATATAAAGGATCCTAATACACCTTTCATCTAGTAAATCGGACATGCCATGGAGGTGTGGGGTATGTGAGTGTGTCTCACACACACGTGGAAGTCAGAAGACAACATTCTGACTTTCTCGTCCACTATGGCCGCTAGGGGGTTAACTGAAGCCATCAGGCTTCTAGAGCAAGTGCTTTCACCAGTGCAGCCATCTTGCCAGCCTAAAACTTTGTCTTGGTGGCTTCTGGGATTGAACCTTGGACCTGAAGCACCCTGGGTGAGGCGTATCCTCAGCTCCTGATTCTGTTGAATTCACTGGCTTTTTGTTGTTGTTCTTTTGGTCTCTCAGCCACTGAGACAAGACTCATCAAATAAAGAAATGAGCATAAAGGAGGAAGTAATGGCTTCAAGGACGCCTGCTTAGTCGTCGCGGTCCTACAGGACCGCAGCATCTGATGACCCTGCTTTACATCAGACGCTCTCAGAAAGTCAGCCAACTTCCTATGTCATATTATACATGAGGAGCTCCGGGGAGAGCCCCTCAGAAAGATGAGTACTAAGCCTCTGCTGGAAAAAAAATATCTTCAAATGCACCCCTTCTTTGTCAAGTCTCTGTTAGGAGGGTTCACTAACTGCAGTGACAAAATGTACCAAGTAGCTTACCTGCTTATGACCCCTTTCTCTGCACCTACTTGCAAAAGTTTGCTTAAGAAGGTGAGATTCAAAGCACACACCACCCAAGTGGGAATCCATTTGCCTTTCTTTTCATTGTTCAAGTCGAACATCTTCTTAAAAGTTCAAAATGCAAGGCTCCAAGATTCAAAACCTTTGGACTCTCTAATGAAGTCACAAGCGGGAAATTCCACTCCTGACCATGTGACAGGTTGTAGTCAAAAGGCAGGCACACTAAAACTATCTTCAGATTATACGTAACAGGTGAGTATGAAATATAAATGCATCTTGCGTTTTTACTTGGGATCTCCAACTCCAAAAGAAAATTAAACCAAAATCCTCTGCTTCTAAGCATTTTAGATAAGGGTTGCTCAGCCTGCATGTGGGAATGGACTTTCTGATTCAGCTTGAGTTTGCCTGGCCTTGTTCTCTATAAAAGTAGCGTATAGAACGGGAAGCCAAATGTCCACGGCTCTCACGCCTTTCAACGTTCCAGGGCTGCTCATTTCATCTAATACCTGCCCAAATCTTTGCGTTATCCTCTGAGACTTTAAAAGTTATTCTGAATCCTAAGCTTTATTTGGTGCCTGCCTCTGCAGAGCTCAGAACACCTCCGAGACACTATCTCACCTGGTTACTTCCCCCAGGGCCTGACTGCATGTGACGACCTCAGAGTCCCCACTAACATCAGCCGCTCATGCTCTTGAGCTCACGGGTGGTTTATGGAACTGACAGAGTCCGTCGGTGGCAATGAGTTCAGCACAGGAAACCTGCATGTAGAAGGACAGCGAGCCCTGGGCTTGAAGCCATCTGTAGTAGATTTAGACACAGGCGAGGAAAGCTCTGTGGTAAATGGACACTGACACACATTTTCATATTTTTACATATTTTTCAATGTGCCACCCGGCGATTCGTCACTTCCAAGTCAGCCGGTGACCCAAATTGAAATGGAATGCTCACACCACACAGATAGCTGAAGCACCTCGTTTGGGGACAGACAGGGGTGAGTCACCTAATCTCACACAGTCCTCTCTCTGTCTCTTCCCTCTATGGTCTCAGCAGCAGCATCCTGTTCTCTCCACGGTGTCTGGATATTGGTTTGTCTGTTTATTTATTTTCTCGTCTTGTCTGTCTTTCCAGGTAAACCCTAAGACGCAGCACCTGGCTGTTTGATCGCTCCGTGGACCAGCGATGTTCGAACGTCTGCTATACTTAATGCACTGGGCACGTGGTCGGTGCGGAGCGCGTGTGGTTGATAAACAAGGTGACGGTAGCTGAAGTGCCCAGTGTCTCTCTGTTCCCGCGCTCGTGGATCTGGAGCGGGAAAGAACATTCACTTATGGCGGGAGAATGCGTGTCTCACTGCCAAATCCCTTCTAGGGTTACAGGAGCAGCAACCACAGGCAGCAGTGCCGAAGAGGAACGGCACTGTTTCAGGACTAAAGGATTTCCCTTCTCCTATAGTCTCTAAAGGCAAACAACTCTCAGAGAACTTCAGAGAAGCTGCACACAGCCTCTCTATCAGCTCACTTCCTTCTTCCATCTTCAGCAAATTAAGCTGGGGCAGCGGGAGGGGGGGAGGGAGGGAGGAGCTAGGAGATACAAGGGATAAGGGAGAACACCTCTCTCTTTGAAGACTGAAGTCTTCTGGTTTTAAGTCAGAGGTTGAGCAGTCTAGAAGTTTCTCAAACATTTAAACACGGGGTTACCGTATGACAACAGAGTAGTCATGGTTCCCGGGGTCTACCTAAGAGAAATAAAAACACACCCATGCAAATCTGGTCTGTGACTATTTAGAGCAGCTTTGTGGTTGAAGGCTCTATGGAGCTCCAATATCTATCTGATGATGCATGGATGAACTGGTATGCTCATTCAATGAATGCTCATGGAAGACAAGGAAATGAAGTATTACTACATGCTAGTGAATGCACGAAACCTGAAAACACCACACTGATAATAAGCAGCTAGCCACAAAGCGCCACACGCTCTTTGGCCTGCACTACTAAAAAAGTACAGAACAAACTCAGAGAAGCAGAAGACCGGTATGCGTTTGCCTAGCGTCAGGGGAATGGCTGAGAAGTGGTGGGGTTGGGGGTACAAGAGGAGACGGTGACTGACAGGTGCCCAGCTCCCTGTAAACTACGCTTAGCATATAACAACAGAATCATAGACTGTGTGAGTAAACTGGGTGGCATTAGAGTTATATCTCAATAACCCTGCTGTTTCAGATTAAAAGCAAAAGCACGTGCAGTAACCAGATCTTTGTGTGGGGTGCAGAGGGCAGGGGATTTGGGGTGCTTCCCAGCTCTTCAAAGTGTCTTTTATTTCGCCTACACTCATTCCAGACTTTTGTTGAGAGCCTTTTGCATGTGAAAAGCTATGGTGGGCACCTGGAGATTAAGCAGGAGCCAGCTGTGCCGCCAAGCAGGGGGAATCACTCACTGAACCACAGGGCAGGAAGCAGCCAAACAGAATCCTTAGTGGTATTCTGCTGTGGGTTGTGGGCTGTGGGCTGAAAACATAAAAAGAAAAACGTCTAGGACTCAAGTCCATGCCAGAACAACACATATAGATCAAGCATGTTTGCCTCAAAGGTGGGGTGAGGCAGAATGTGTAGAGGGAGAGTCTCTGAATCACCAACAGGAAGCTGAAAGACAGACACTGATGTGGCATGTCCTTCTGTATATGTGTTGCTTTTATTGGTTGATGACTAAAGCTGTTTTGGCCAAAGGCTTAGCAGAGCAAAACCAGGTGGGAAATTCAAACAGAGATATATAGAGAAAGTAGGTAGAGTCAGGGAGATGCCATACAGCTGCAGAAAGAGAAAGACGCCCAGAACCTTACCTGGCAAGCCACAGGCTCGTGGTGATCCATAAATTAATAGAAATGGTTAATTTAAGATGTAAGAGCTAGCTAGGAATACACCTAAGCTATTGGCCAAGCAGTGTTGTAATTAATATAGTTTCTGTGTGATTATTTGGGTCTGGGCAGCTGGGAAACGAACATGCACTCTCCTTTTACAGACACCCTGGAGGCCAAGAAGCAGAGCCAGCTTTACTCTGGTGTCCTCTCTGGCAGTACTGTGGGTGTTTCCATTCTGTTTATTTGTTTTAAAGGAAGACAGTAGCAGGGAGTGGGGCAGTGAACACAAGCCATTACTCAGCATTTCCTGCAGGTCTTATGTTTGCCAAGCACTCCTGCCCCCAGTCCTCAACTGCCTGAAATAATAAAGGAATTCAAGACTCGCGCCAAGAACTCAGAGTACTAAGTAGATACAGGAGTCTCCCCCTGAGTGTTGGGCAAGGCGGGCCCTATTTAAAAGGGAATCCCATAAAAGAAACATTATTGGAAAAATATAATCCAATATAATAACGTGTGTGCAACTAACATGCCACTCGGAGATAATGAACTCTGTCTGTATGTTTCCCTACTCACACCGGGATATGTGCCCACTATGAAAACACTAAGGGTGACATCCTTCTCAGAGAGCCTTGAATTCTAAGAGTGGCACACAAAATCTATAGAAACAATTGCAAGAAAACTGGCTGGGTGGACAGCTCCTGATCATTCCCAAAGTGTAGTATTGGTGAGGTTTTCTGAATGATGGTCAGTGGGCCGGTATTCCCTGCAATCAATCACACTGTGTATGAGCAACAACATCCTAAAGGCACCATGCATTGGGATTTGGGTACCCACCTACATGGGATTAGAAGCAGATGGGATTTGTGTGTCTGTGTCTACATTAAGTATAATATGGACATTGCTAATACTTACTCCAAAATCCAAAATGCTCCAAGACTCAAAATTTTATAAGCACTGACATGATATCACAGGTAGATTACACGCCATGATGCAATTATTTAAAATACTATACAAAATTATCTTCAGATTATATGCATAAGCCTGCATATATATAAAAAAAGAAAGGAATTTACAGCTAGGTTCTAGTCCCTAAATATTTCACAATCCCTAAATATTCCAAAATCCCAAACAGTCTGAAATCATAAACACTTGCAGTCCCAAGAATTCTGAGTACGAGATGTTCAAGCTGCATACTGAACCAAGATCAGTTCTCAGTGAGACCATTACAAAGTGTAAGAGTGCACATACTCAACACCATTACTAATATGTGTTCTATGAGGACCTCAGGCTTCCAATAGCTACCACAAAAATGGATTAGAGCCACATAAAAAATTTTAAAACCCAACCATTTTTGAGGAAACAGTCTTAAGAATGCATTTCAGGGATGTTGTTAACTTTATGTCAGATCAGCATCAATACTTCATTCTCTGACGCACTCCATGAGGCAGTTAAGAAGCACCCCCTCCCCTGCTAAAAAACACATACACACAGTCACACACACATACAGAGACAGACAGGCAGGCAGACAGAAAGACAGACAGAGAAAGACAGAGACAGGGAACCTACTAGTGACAAGGTAAGAACATCCATGCCAAAATTCACAGAGAGACAAATCCCAAAGAGACCAGCCCAGTACTTGTGGCAGCATCTTGCCTGGGGCATTTGCTGATATAAGAAAGGATGCCTGAGTGTCTCAGAGTAGCATTTTGGAGAGCCTTAGGGGGCCAACAGGACACAAATTAGAGAGCTGGGCCTCACAATGAGTAGGCTGTAATTTCAGTAAAGCAAAAAGCACTACCATGGATAAAGAAGGTTAAAAGACTTAAGAAGCAGGAGTTAAAAAGAGTTGTTTAGCACAGTTCTAAAATGGTAGGCATATATATTCTAAAAACATGTTTGAGACTGTATAAAGCAAAAACACTCCCATATCTGTAGAGACAGAAACTACAACAAAGTCAAAAACTCAACACAGTAACCAAAAAAGAAGGGAAAAATTAGCATATAGCAAACTGAAAAACTGGGTATCCAGCAATACCACTTTTGGGTACATACCCAAAGGATGCTCAACCATGTCACAAGGACATGTGCTAAACCATGTTCATAGCAGCATTGTTTGTCATAGCCAGAACCTGGAAACAACCTAAATGCCCCTCAATCGAAGAATGGATAAGAAAAATGTGGCACATTTACACAATGGAGTGCTACACAGAAGAAAAAAATAACATCTTGAATTGTGCAGGCAAATGGATGGAGCTAGAAGACATCATTTTGAGTGAGGAACTCAGACACAGAAAGACAATTATCACATGTACTCACTTATAAGTGGTTTTTAAACATAAATCAAAGAAAACCAGCCTACAAATCATAATCCCAGAGAATCTAGACAACAATGAGGACCCTAAAAGAGACATATAAAGATCTAATCTACATGGGAAGCAGAAAAAAACAAGATCTCTTGAGTATATTGCGAGCATGGGGAGAGGGTTTGGGGGGGGAGAGGCAGGGAGGGGAGCAGAGAAAAATGTAGAACTCAATAAAAATCAATGAAAAGGAACAAAAAGAAAAACTTGATATCAAGCAAGAATTATAGTTATAATATTCAGTCTACTTGTTTTGACAAATTAAGGAAAATACTCTATCATCTATCTTATCTTTGTGAGTCTAAAGTTTCATATCTAAGGAAAGCTACAATTATAACTATCTAGTCTTCAACTCCATCAAAGATCCCAGTATGATATAATATTGCCTAAGTAAACAGGAAGTGCATTGTAAGCAACTTCCAAAACTCTAAAAATTATAGAGATATCATCTGGACAGTCACCCAAAGTTCTTCTGTAACATTAGGGCATCCATATTCAGCCTTATAGGCCTAAAGTGTCCATAATTTTTGCTTGATATCTGTTTTGTTATATAATTTTACTATGTTAAAGTTAAACTTAAATTAGATATAAAACTAGGTTCACAAAAATTAGATGATAGAGTATTTTCTTTAATTCTGCCAAATACAAATAGAATAAATATTATAATTGTAATTTTTATTTGATACCTGTTTTGTTATATGTAATTTTACTATGTTAAAGTTAAAACCTTCCTTTTCAATTAGACAGAAAAGGGGAAATGATATGGGATGCCCCTCTGTATGCTGTGAATATGTTTAATTACCATTGATTAATAAAGAAGCTGCTTTGGCCTATGGCAGGGCATAATATAGCCACGCGGGAAATCCAAGCAGAGAGAGAGAGAGGGAAGGAGAAAAAAGGTGGGATTGAGGGAGAGACCAGCAGCCAATGAAGAAGCAAGATGTGAGGTAATAAGCCACAAGCCTCGTGGTAAAAGACAGAATAATAGGAGTCAGTTAATTTAGGTTATAAGAGCTAGTAAATAATAAGCCTGAGCTAAAGGGCCAAACAGTTGTAACTATGGAAGGAAGGAAGGAAGGAAGGAAGGAAGGAAGGAAGGAAGGAAGGAAAAACTGGATATAAAAATCTGGATCCAAATGCCATGTATAGAACTTCATACTCAATGATCCTTAAACATGCATTGCTTCAAGCCCATACGGAAGTTACAAAAGTTGAACACATGCTTTTTATCTGCATGGCGGGAAAGTATGATGACAGGGTCCACAGTATATTTATCTGCCCCCTCTGACAAAGGACTGACCTTGCAGGGTCTGTGGGGGCTGTGGTTTTCAGAAGCCAGAGCCTAAAAACTTGCATGTCGGGTGTTATGAATATAGTGGTGAGTTCGAACCGATGCCTGCTGAGGTCTGAGGTTGGCAAGGGTGATAGATGGAGAGTCCACCTGGTCCTCTCTGACTATGAGCTGCCACAGGGCACCAAACAGCTAAACGGAGTGGTATGGACGGGCATGTGAAGGGCAAGGACCCAGATCTAAGGGAGGAAGCCATCACACCAGTCTCCCATGTGACCAGACACATGACCCAGCTTAATTATGGCCAAATCCTGCTTCCCTTCCCCCAGGTTTCCCATCTTCTCCCCTTCTTGTATCATCCTGTCTGAACCTAGAGATCTGCATTGGTTCCCAGGCGACACTTTTGCCATTCCCCTGTCCAGCATTTACCAACGCAGAGTGTAGTGATTATTCTGTTTGTGTTTTGACAAGTAAAGCTTGCCTCAAGACCAGATTGCAGAGCTAAACCATTAGAGGCCCTGGAGTGGTGGCACACACCTTTAATCCCAGGACTCGGGAGACAGAGGTAGAGGGAATCTCTGTTAGTTCCAAGCCACCCTACGTACACATGATTGAACCTGTCTCAAAGAGCAAGAGAGCTCACACAAAGGTGATTCCAGCACGTGGGGTCCCATGCCTCTAATCCCAGCACTAGGGAGGAGGAGACAGGAGTGATATGACTAGTCAGAGACGAGAATACAAGGCAAGAGGACACAGGAGCTCAGTGTAGTCTGAGGAGCAGTGTGGTCTAGGCAGTCAGTCTGAGAAGCAGTCTGAGGGCAGGATCGCCTTTTCAGTTTGAGCATTGGTAGAGGCGAGAACTCTCTAGCATTGGCCACTCTCCTTCCCTGAGTCTTCAGCTTTTACTCCCTAATATCCCTAATATCTTAATGTTATTAAGAGCAACTAGAACTCAAGCTACAGCCGAGTGTCTGTACCAACAAGCTTTGCTCTAAGAAAAATCTACCCAGTTTCCTGACATTTCCTCACCACAGCTTCCACAGGGTTATAATAAACCTGGCCCAAGGGTTTGTTCTGCTTTGTTCCTCAGCCTTGGTGGCTCAGGGATGCTTTTGCTGCCCTAGGGTTTGGGACTAGAGATGTAAATTCCTGGAGGTCTCCTAGGATCGAATGGGCAGATGCAGGTCTGAGCTAGGCTTTGCACACAGTTCTAAGGATTGCCCAGGTTAACCAGAACCACTGCCCAGGCCTGAGCTAGCTGGAGAAAACAGACAAGCACAAGGAGGACCTGCTATTACAGTGCTGACCCAGTTCTCTCAGAATCTCGCTTTCATTCTCCCCAAACCTGGTAACGCTGGGCACTGAGTAGAAAGAGATCCTCCCCAGATGGCAATGCTTCCTTCCAGCTACCACAAGCCTAATGTCTTGAGTGTGTCTGCCCTAGCCAGTTCTGCAGCTGAGCCCTCTTGTATCCGGGGGCAACAACCTTGACTCTGGTATCTGAACATTTCCACATTCCCATGAGCAGGTTGTGTTGAAAAATACCCTCGGCATGGGGCTGTATATCCTTGGGTACTTCTTAGGTTTTCATTACTGTATCAGGAGGAGAGGAACACTTGGGCCTTAACTCTAAGTGCTTTATTAATAAGTAATTCCTATGAACTTTTTCTGGGCCCCGCCCAGCAGGAGGCCATTGCACTCACCCTCATACATCTCCAGGATGTGGACGGTGTCCCCGATCTGCAAGGAGAGTTCCACATCTTGAGACGCGTTGTAGTTATAGATGGCTGTGAAGGAGAAGAGAGGAGATTAGAAACCATGCCACGAAACGGCACATTCATAACTTAGTGACCCATAGGTTTGTTCTAGTTCATTTCCCTGTTGCCATAATAAAATACTGACCAGGTTTACAACTGATCCTCTAGAGAACCCAAGGCAGGAGCTCAGGGCAGGAACCTGGAAGCAGGAACTGAAGCAGAAACCAGGAAGGAACACTGCTTCCTGACTTCCTTTCTCTGGCTTACGCAGCTACTTTTCTTATCATCCTACCTGCCTAGAGATAGTACTGGCCACATTGCGCTGGGCTACCTTCCGTCAACCAGCAGTTAAGAAAATGTCCCCAAAGACGAGCTTACAGACCAGCCGAATGGAGGGAATTCATCAGCCGAGCTTCCCTAGATCCAGCTCTGTCCAGCTGACAATCAGCACTAGCCATCACTGGACTCTACAAGTCATCCTCTGTCCAATGATTTCGTGTGGTCCACTCTTTGCAAAGCAGAAAGCATGGGCTGCATCTCCTCCAACACACTGACTGGTTGCCTAGCACGTACCATATGCTCTGTCAGCTAAAACACATAGATGTAGCCTCTATTCCCAGGAAATGTAACAGTCTAGTGGGAAGACGAAATATATCAAATATATAATCCCAGAAATAACTGCTTAGTTAAAGTTGGGATAGTACTACAGAAGAATTCAGGCTAGAGAATACAATGAGAACTTCTGTAGGTCGGTCCCTTATCCACGAGACAATAGCCAACCTGAAACTCATTTAAGCTCACGATTGTTAGGGCACAGGAGAGTGGCCTCTTGGCTTCTTTGACAAGGTGCTCACTGGTCGAAAAGGCTGCATACGAGGACCATTTATCTCAAATAACAGAGTAATATAGGTCATAATGCAAGAGTGGCACCATGGCCCAGCCCTCAACACTCTGGGGACAGAGTAACCCTAGCACGCCGTAATTCTTGGGACAGGTAATGTTAGGGCCCCAGAGAAGACAACAGACTAACTCACCACTGACATGGGGGAGGACGGGCCAGAGCTCTGCAGAGGTATCTTATCGGAACTCCACACAAGTGACTAAGAACCACATGAAACATGTTATTAGTCATGGGGGGAGTGCAAATCTAAACCGCCATCAGATGCCTCTCCACACCTACTAGAATGGCTGCATTTTAAAAAGATGGTTACCAAGAATACGGGGTTGCTAGAGCTCAAACCCCTGGTAGGTAGGACTTCAGAACAAGAGACCTTTCAGAAACTAGACAGCAAGGTTCTTAAAAGTGAAATAAAGTCACTGCATGACTCAGCAAATCCACTTCAAGGAGGAGCAGCCAAAAGAAGAAAAACTACATCAGATCTACACAATACCAATATCTCAATGTTCATAGCTGCTGCACGCCAATCCCCCACAACCTGTGGGTGCCACCTTATCCGGCAAAGGAGGGAACGAAGAGAACACGTAGTTATCTTAGGGTGTTTCCTACAAGTTGAGGGAAGGGAAGGAGAATGAATGGAAGCCAAGATTCACTGTAACCTAGCAACTGGAACAGCCAGCCACCACTGGTGGCTGGCAGTGAATGAGACCAACTCTCCTGAGAGTCTCCAGGGGCATGCAGACCAGTCCACACCTTCATTTCAGAATTCTGGGCTCCAAAACTTGAGATAATACATTCCTGTTGTCTCAAGCCATTGAATTTGCCACCATTGTGATGGCAACCACAAGAAACCAACGTGGCTGTGTTATTCACAACAGCCAACAAGCACAGACAACCCAGGGGGTACACAAACAACAGCACAGTTGTCTTGACAGCCAACCTCACAACCCCGCCCTGTGAGGACAGGAAAGCATACAATATGTTATTACACATGGTGTGGTGGTGACATACAGCCTGAGCACGCCCTCTCCTACTCTATTACTCCAGATGGCTGGCAGTACCAGAAATAATGCAGATGCTCGTTGGCAGCTACTGTACTGCATCACTTGAGAATTACAGTCGGTAGAGTCTTGGCCCCATAAACATGAGGACCTGATATTACAACCCCAGCTCCCATTTAAAAGGCCAGGTGTGGGCACAGGTGCACCTGTAATCTTGCACAGGGGATATAAAGGTAGGAGGACCTCTAGGGCTCACGGGTCAGTCTAAGTCACTAGTGAGCTCAGATTCAGTGAGACAGGCTGTCTCCAGAAAAATAAATAAGTAAGTACGACAAATGAGGAGAGCAATAGAGACGGTGGGGAATAGTGGAGATGGTGGGGAGCGGTGGAGGCGGTGGAGAACAGTGGAAGAAGACACTTAATGTTTATCTCCACCCTAAACACACATATACCCTGCATGCATACACATGTATACATACATTATACACACATGCATACACACACCCAAAAAGGAAAAAAAGAAGAGAAAAATATCTATACATATTCAATAAATGCAATATCTTTTCCAAATACTTTTTATCTGAAGTGAATCACACCGTGTCCAGAAGCATCGAGACCTCTTTCCACCATCCAACATAGTAACTGGCTGCCGATTTTGCATCACAAGCTGTGTCATGAGAGAGCGACATCCAAGAGACAAACACAGAGATGTGGCTCCTGTGCCCTACGTAAAACAGATAAGAGCACTGACCATAAATCCGAGCAGCAGAATACCATCCAGCAATGAAAAATGATATATGGACATATGCCACGACCCGGATTACCACAAAGTACGCCGAGCAAAGGAAGACATAAGCAGAAACGTGCTTGACCCTATTCATTGTTGAAATGTTCAGAATATGCTAATCTGTCAAACGACAGATCGAATGATTGGCTGCTTGGACTGGATGCGAGGGCAGTGACTGAACAACCTATCCACTGGGGAACTTTCGAGGGAGCTTGGTAACAAGCAGCCGCATCATTATTCACTAACATGATTAAACTGGGTACCGGGAAAAAGGTTCAGTGGGGAAAGAGCTCTCTCACTGCTGCTGTAAAGGACCTGGGTTCAGTTCCCAGCTCCCACATCAGGCATCGCGCAGCTTCCCGTAATTAAAGCTCCAGAGGACCAAACACCCTCTTCAAGCATCTACAGGGTACCCGCTCACATGTGGTACACGGAAACTCACATAGGAAACACACATAAATAAAAACAAATATTTCAAAAACTCCACCCCTGAATTGGACACTGGAGACACATGGCTGTCACAGTCTGTAAACTATGCTTCAGAGGAAGTTCTTCTTAAATAGATTTATTTCTTGTCTGTATTAGTGGGTAATCTGTATCCACCCAAGGATAAAGAACCCACGTGGAGATGCAGCCATGAAAGACTACAAGAAATCCACCTCTACAGGTGTGACCATCACATGAGGGTGATCACAACCCATCATCATATCCTACAGGGGTCATGAAAGACATCCTACCCAGTTAGGAAAAAAAGGTGTCTCTGTCACTGCCTGTGGCAGACATATCCTCTCCTCTCCCTGGGCTGCAGGTTGATGTCACAGTAAACTTGTCAGGGAGAGCTGAGAATAAGAGCCCCCTACCATCTCTCAGAAACGGCCTCTCCTTTATGACGGGAGGGCACAGTTTCAAACAGTGTCCCCCTGCAGTCTTGTCGAGAAGCCTGAAGAAGTCTCCCCTGGCAGTTCTTTTCTATTGTGCTTTCAGAGTAGCCTGTGGTTTCTGAATAAGGACTGGCTGGGGAAGTGGGTTAGGAGAAATGACACATAATACAAGAGGAGGGAGTTCCAGCCGCCCTGGCCCGTTCCTGTGTCCCCAGACCGCCGCCACTGCAGTCTCCCTACATGGCAGTTCGACTCCATCCGACTGCTCTAGTTTGCCCCAATGGTTTACCCACGAAAGATACGGTGGCTTTTCTACAGAAGACACAGCCCTACAGTTCTCGACACCGCCCAGATTCCATTCACTGCCATCCCCTAAAATGCTTCTTCCTACCACCCCTCCCCCACAGAAACAGGAAGTAGTGAGGCCACTTTGTCACAAGCTGTGTAATGACTATCTTCACTCTTCCTGGTTCTTAGTCATGGGAAAGTAAGCAGAGGCTCTCAAAGGCAGCCCCGAGCTGCCAGCTCCAGGTATAAGCATCTGCTTAGGACTGCTGGGAAGACAGACATGCATGCATGCATGCGTGCACGCATGCACACATGCAGAAATGAACTTAACCATACATGTAGGCACAAAAACAGAGAGATATACATGTACAGGTGAGTATACACACACACACACACACACACACACACACACGCACGCACGCGCGCGCGCACACACACACACGCACACACACACACACACACACACCCCAAAGACCAGTAATTCCAAAATGCTACAGCCTTAACTATCCACTTTTTCCTCTACCACTTGTCCATTTCACCCTCTTCTCTAGTCAAGACCCTTCCATGATCAGAGGCTGGAGAGATGGCTCAGCCCTTAAGAGCACTAACTGCTCTTCCAGAGGACCTGGATTCAATTCCCAGCACCCACCAAAGGGCTCACAACCACCTGTAACTCCAGTCTAAGGGATCCAATGACCTACTCTGGCATCCTTAGGCACTGCACACATACGGTACACAGACATACATGCAGACAAAACAGCTGTGCACATTAAATATTTTTTTTTCTAAAAGACTCCTATATTCTCCTTGAAATTCAATGCTCAACTCCTGTCTTAACTACAGCCTCTCTCTTTAGAACAATCCAAATCTCACAGTCACAATTCGACTCCACAAACAGCTCCTGATGACCCCTCTCCACCCTGCATGAAGTCTTTCTTCTCTGAAGTCCCACAATTTTCCTTCACAGGATTCTTGTCCAGGAGGTTTGAGCTAGCAACCACAGATAATCCTATGCAATGGCCTGCCACCAATTGGAAGGTAAAGCCCTCCCACATGTGGACCTGGCTTCATACTGCCTTTGTCATGCGACACAGACTAAACCCAAAGAAGAATTCAAGAGACAAATAGCAAGTCTTTGCTTACGTATTTTGTTTCTTTTGAGCATCACAGATGCCATGCCAGCCTCCTAACTCTATATAGCTATGACCCTGAACTTCTGGTTTTCCAGCCTCCTTTCTCCCAGGGCTTGTAGCCCCCACACTCAGAATATGCAATACTAGGAATTAAACCTACGGCCTTTGTGCATGCGAGGCAAGCATTCTACCAACTGGCCCACATTTCCCACTCCTTAGTTTACTTTCTAAACACATGATTTGTCCTTTTTTTCTACTCCATTACCCTGACTCCCTCCCCCCCCCCATCCTCTGTCTCTAGTCCCTTTGCCCTTCAAATACTGTCCTTTCTACTTTCCTTTTGGTTTTGTTTTTTGGAGAAAGGGTTTCTCTGTAGCTTTGGAGCCTGTCCTGGAACTAGCTCTTGGAGACCAGGCTGGCCTCGAACTCACAGAGATCTGCCTGCCTCTGCCTCCCGAGTGCAGGGATTAAAGGCATGCTCCACCACCACCCAGCTAGCCCTTTCTACTTTCACATCATGCATACATATACATGCATGTACGTATACACATAAAAGTCTAGACTACAACATGTGTTGTTCTCAGCGTGACCGACCACTTGATCTGAGATTCTTCGTTTCATTCTCTTTTTTTATGGCTGAATAAAACTCCACTGAGTATGCACACATTTTCCAAAGGAAATTCTTTAAATATAAAACACAAAGATCAGTTCAGTTATTCGCCACTTCTTCCCCCAGTGCAACCATGCTTCTGCTTCCCTCCATAGTGGCATCTGTGGTTTCCCATCACAAAGGAACAGGATGTCAAAAAACCCACCTCTTCGGACACACTATCATACAGGGGGAAGAGCATGTATATTTCTTTCCAACAGAGGCTGTCAAAGAGGCAGCCCTTTCGGCAATGTTCTTCAGAAAGGGGCTAAGCAGAAGTCTGTGTGTTCTATGTCATATCTCTGGGTAAAGGTATGAACAGGGCCATAGTCACAGCCGTCTATTCTACCTAACTCATCTCTTTAGAGCACATCCTCCATATCCCTCCCCTGAGGACATGTCAGGTTTCCCCTGGAGCTCCTCACACAGCTCCCCATGCCTGTAGCCAATGCAGAGCAGAGACAAAGGGCTAGAGTTTGCCCGCAGCAAGACTCTTAGTGAGACTGCACCATTCACCTCTGACCAGGACGGCCAGCAATGGTAAAGGTGCGCCCTGAAATGGTCTAGACATAGAGAAGAACCAATATCTTACTCACTAAATGAAAATATTAGCTCCAAAGCCAAGCTCCCTCATGCAAACCCATGGCTTGTGCTAGCCTGATGCTATTTTGAGCACAGGATAAAAATCACTGCACTTAAGGGAGAAACTAGTGTTTTCATCTAGAACATGAACAACTGTTATAAAAAATATTAGGGGGCTGGAGAGATGGTTCAGTGGTTAAGAGCACTGGCTGTTCTTCCAGAGGACCTGGGTTCAATTCCCATTACCCACATGGCCACTCACATGTCTGTAATTCCAATTCCGAAGGATCCGACCCCCTTACACAGTCTTCCATGCAGACAAAAATACCAATCAATGTACATAAAATAAAAATTAAAAAAATCATCGGTGGCAGAGAGCACTTGCATATGAGGTCCTGAGTTCAGTCCCCAACCCCACGTACCACACATGGTGGTACAAACCTGTAATCCCACCTAGGAAGGTGGAGGCGAGGCAGAGGAATCAGGAACTCACCTTCATCCACACTGCTTCTCAAAGCAACAACAATAAAACCCCAAGAAGCAAAAGGAGAAAGCTAAGCAGAACTCACAAGGCAAAGGCAGGCCAGCCTGGGCTACAGAGCAGGTTCCAGGACAGCTAGGACTACAGAGAGATCCTGCCTTAAAAAACAAAAACAAACGAAGTAGGAGGGAGGGGGAGTGCTATGGTTGGGGGGGGGGATTGAGGGGGAGAGGAAATTCTAAAGTTAAACAAAGCAGAATTCAAGATTCTTTTTTTTCCCCCCATTTGCAAATGGTATGCCTTTCAAGGACTTACTTAATCTAGACCTTGGTCTCTCCTCTAGGTAACAAGAACCAGACTGGATGATGACTCAAGGCCCTTAGCTCCAGCTTCCTGATTCATGAAGTGACAATCCAGAGAGACACGCTGCATTGAACGGGCAGGCACCACCACAATCTCTTGTTTTGTCTGAGGAAATTAAACAAGCACAGGGAGTTGCTGTGTGGAAACTGCTTCCCCAACTGCTTCGTGCAACGTTGGGAGAGACAAATTGCTGGAATTCTTCCCTAAGCAGCTTACTGTTTACATCAGGAAAGTGTAATTCTGCAGAGCAGAACAGACAAGACAGCATGTCTACAGATGTAAAACAGTTTGCATTTCACCAAATCCTGACTTAGCCTTCTCTTTGAAACTAGGTTTATACAAGAGAAGGGGGAGGTTGAGGATGAAAGAAAATTGAAAATTGCATAATGAGCAAGAAAGAACACTTTTAGGAGCTCCAAAGAGGATCAGCGCTGAGGAAGGAAAGTCTGCTGGCCATCAGCTATAGATCTTCCTAATGAATTGAGATCTTTGAGTCCCCAAATTACAGTCCCCTGTGGGACAACTGGAACCTTTCATTTCTAGAGATAAAATCAACACAAGGAGCATTCAGCAAGCAAAGGATAAGATCCCAATTTCAGTGCTTTGCTAGTCAGAATATTGAGATAATCAGATTTATTTATCTCCATTTTTGTACATGATGTGGGTTTTTTCCTCCTCCCTCATTCCCCCCCTTCTTTTTCTTTCTTTTAGACAAAGTCTCATTAAGTTACCTAGGCTGACCTGTAACTCACAATCCTGCTTCATCCCCAAGGTACAGGAATTACAGGCCTGCACCACCTCGCTATTTTTTTTTTAATTCATTATTTATCTGTCTAGATTTGCTACTGGTTCTAAGACTAAAGATCCACAATTTATCTTGACCTTCATTCTGGCTTTAATGTATTAATATTCTAGAAGGCCATATATTGTTTTATGGGTTTTTTTGTTTGTTTGTTTGGTTGGTTTTTTTTTTTTTTTTTTTTTTTTGAGACAGGGTTTCTCTGTGTAGCTCTCGTTGCCCTGGAACTCACTCTGTAGATCAGGTTGTAGACATCTGTTTGCCTCCTGAGTGCTGGGATTGAAGGTGTGTAATACCACCGCCTGGTAATTTGTTTAAATCTTAAACATACCATTATGATAAAGATTAGAAAATGATACTTGACAGGAATTATTAATACCAAGAAGTACCAAAAGTCTATCATTTCAAGTCAACAATTAGGTGTCAAACTGGTTTATTGCATTGAGATGGTCATGTCCCCTCCTGCTCTGATCTGCCTGGGCCATGCCTGGGCCAGGATCAGGACACCCCGTGCAGTTCTTAACAACACTGCCCGCCTCCCTCAAGAGCAAGAGCTTCCAGGCTTTTCATGTATCCAACCACTTAGGAGAATACTGGATGTCATGACCAATCAACTGGTTATTATTCTAGAAGTTTCTTTCTTTAATTTTATGTGCATTAGTGTTTTGCCTGCATGTATGTCTGTCGGATCCCCCAGAACCGGAGCTACAGACAGTTGTGAGCTGCCATATGGGTGCTGAGAACTGAACCCAGGTGCCAGTGCTCATAACCACTGAGCCACCTCTCCAGCCTATATTCCAGAAGTTTCTAATCTGAAGAGCTTATGTAAGTTCATAGGTTGACTGCCTTGATCTAGACAGAAACTGACCCAACGACAGTTTTACTGACTGGCTTGCGGGCACCAGAGTTTACTTACAAGCCATCTTGCCTAAGTTAACATGAGATTAAATTTGATCTTTTGGGAGAGGAGAGCTGAAAAAAAAAAAAAGCAATGCAAAATTACAGAACAAAAGGTCTGTGGTCTACAAACACAGGGACTTTCCCCTCCCCCCCCCCACTCCCCGCAGCTTCCTCATCTGAAGAACAGAGGTCACAGCCCAATGTTCCTACGGTTTGAGAAGCCCAGAAAGGGGAATCTGTGCAGCGCCCCTTGGACTATGACTAACACCTGGTGGGCACCGACTACAGGGCAGTCACCTGCCCCTCCCTTTCTTCCCTTTCCACCCCTGCTCAGCTTCCTATTTTGAGCACACTAGCATCTGCCTGCCCAACAATGGAGACTGCCACCCTCCTCCATGGCAGAAACCACTAGATAAAAGCTGCCAATCAAGAAGGACCAAAGAGATCAGGGGATGAATTAATCTTTGGTGTCCTTCTGGGGTTGCTGGACAGTGAACTGCACACGACTGTGGGGCATTTTAGAGGCAGTTAAGCATTCCCCTGGAGAAGCAGCACTTAGGTCTGGGCTGTCTCCTTTCTATCCCTTCCAAGCATTGTTGTAATTGACTCAAATGCCAGGATGTGATCCAGACGGAGAGCAACACTCTCAATCATATACCCCTCCCCCCCATACCTCTCCTCTCTGTTTCACTGACCTCTGTTCCTTTCCACTGACTTCTTTCTTGGTAATGAAAATAGGAGAAGTAAAAGGGGCTTGGGGTGGGGGGAATCTGATTCTAACTATGGCAGTTTTAGCCACAAGCAAGAAAAATAACCAGTCCAGAACATCAACATCCAATCAACAAGGTTCTCATAAGCTTGCAGCTGAGGAACCAGGCTCATTAGCATATGCCTGGAGTCTCAGCACTTGGAAGACAGGGGCAGGGTGACTGTCACAAGTTCAAGGCCAGCCTAGTCCACGCAGCAAGTTTCAGATCACCCACCACTACGCATAGTGAAGACATCTCAAAAACAAATGCAAATAAAATGATGGCTCCTAAGATATGCTCTCATTAAATGAAGATTAAAGATAGCCAAGAATCAAGCAGTCACATCTCCGATGCTGTTGAGTTTACTGCATCTGAGTTATGAACAGAAATCATACGTGAGGAAGAGAATGAGAAACTAGAAGCCAGACTTAAAGAATGGAGAAAAAGCTCTGTTGTAGAATATTATTTTATCTAGGCAAAGGTGTGTTCCATTTGTTTATGCTGCAGGATATTTAGCTATGTGAAGGTGTGTTTCATGTGTTTCTGCTGCCTTTGTTAATGGTGTAAAGATGGCTACATTTGTTTCACCTTGTCTGCCTGAGGCATCCGATTGGTTCAATAATGGGTGAACCGCCAATAGCTCGGCAGAAGAGGGCTAAGCAGTACTGGCAGGCAGAAGAGAATAAATAGGAGGAGGAACCTAGGCTGAAGAGAGGACAGAAAGAAGTTTGAGAACAAGGAAGAAGGAGAGGAACACACCTGGGCTCAGAAGGCAGGCAGCGGCCAGCCAGCCATGGAGACAGCAGGAAAGTATGATATTCAGAAAGGAGGGTAAAGAGCTCTGAGATGAAATGTAGATAAAGAGAAACAGGTTAAGATTAGAGCAAAGATAAGGCTGAGCATTCATAACAAATAACAAGTCTCCGTGTAGTGATTTGGGAGCTGGTTGGCGGCCCAACAGAAAGTCTGCTACAACGCTCTTTTGAATGCCAGTCGATGAGGTCACTGGCTATTTTTCTTCATATGTACAATGCCTCTAGGACAAACTTCATTTCATGGAGGGAAAGACTGGCCCTCAGTCAGGCTACCAAAATCTGTTCATTTCACATGCACCTGAGAGGGAGAAGGTTCCAGCAGCAGCTTCTGACTTGGGCACACAGCTCAGTAGAGCCTGCGGCCCCACAGCCCATCCAAGGACAAGCGGTGCTCGGCAGTCCCAGGATGGTGCCTGAGAAGATCATAGAACTAACCGAAACTCAGCTTCTGTGGTATTACAGACACCAGTGACCCAGCCAGCTGACTGCCCCTCAGTGAGAAAACAGATGTGTGTGTGTGTGTGTGTGTGTGTGTGTGTGTGTGTGTGTGTGTGGTGTGTGGGGGGCAGACACAAGAAGAGTCAGATCAAAAAGAAAGCCACAAAGTAAGGGGATCTGGCAAGTCACTTGGCCAAACCTTGCTTCAAAAGTGAAGAAAGTGGGACCCAGTGTGTGTTTTCAAGTCTTAGGCTCCTCATTACTTAAAGTGATATTTCTTGGACTAGAATTTGACTAAGCAGTCTGTGGGTTCTAAGAATAAATAGAACATATAAAGAAGCAATATAGCACCCATGCATATGTCCCATCATGACCCAGAAAACACCCTGTGTCCATACCTATCTGACTGCTGGTTAACAGACACCCTCCTATCTATGACACTAGTGGTTTGCTGATTGTCGCATGCATCAGAAACCCCTGGGAGGCTTTAGAGAAGACAGATTTCTAGGTCTCACCTCTGACTCAGTAGGTTAATGGGGCCCAAGGATCTGCACTTACAGCAAGCATGTCTGCAAGCTCTGCCAGTTTAGAGTGCACTCTAAAAACCCAGTGTCCTTCCTATAGTGAGGGCCCACTGACACCAGCAAAGGCGCTAACACAGTGCTCAGTTTACAGACCCTGACACAGCATCTCAGAGAAAGTTCGCGGTCTACAAGATATAAAATCGGTCATCACACTAGCAGGAACTAAGATTGGCTATGCCCACACCCTGGTTCTCCTCTTCTCAATTCTCAACAGAGGTAATTTCATCGCTTGACGCCTCAGTTTCCTGGTTGTAAAATGGATGTAATTACAGTACCCCATACGCATGGGGTTTTGTGAGGAGTAAGGGTTGAGAAACGTGAGGCACCCAAGTCTGTGTCTAGCGTACAGCATCTTCAGTATATACGAACTATCTTCATAAGTCGGTGACAGAGCTGGGACTCAATAGCAGGTAGGCCTTCAGGCTCACTCTTCATTGGTATCAGCACATGTCTTCTGGTGAGTTCTAAAGAATCTTTCTCTTCCCTTAATTTCAGAGGTGTTAAGAAATGCAAGACTAGTGGAAATTCCAGGTCCTATAAAACCCTTAATGGAAAGACTTAGAATCACACAGCTAGTTAGAAGTAGGATCAGATGAGTAAGGTAAGACAATTTTTCTAAGGGCTACATAAGTGATATTCATATTTTACTCTATAGTTGTGTGTGTGCATGTGCACGTTTAAAAATATGGCAACCAGGGTTGGAGCCCAGAGGGACCCAGGCATTCTTCATCCTCCCGCAGAGACACCTGCTGACCATGTCCAGTGCTGCTCTATTCCTGACAGGTGGAAAGGAAAATATGGTACAATTACACCATGGAATAATACTCAGCTGTTAAAAATATGATATCATCAAACTTGAAGGTAAATGGATGGAAGTAGAAAAAAATCATCCTGAGTGAGGTAACCCAGACCTAGAAAGACAAGTATGATATGTATTCCCTTATATGTGGATATTAGTTGTGAAGCACGCGCTAACCAAGCTACAATCAACTGAACTATAGAGGTTAAATATAGAATAAGGGATCAGGGGGACAGACAGATCTCTCTAGAAAAAGGAAACTAAATAGTTATGGATGGATGGGTGTGGGGACTGGAACAGGAAGATCAAGTAGGAGGTGGATAAGGGAGTGTATACAGGGAGAGGCAGCTAAAATTAAGGGGCATTTGAGGGGTATAGACTAGTGGCCCCACGAATCAGGTGCAAGGTGTTGCAAATTAGGTCAGCATGGTAAATAACCAGGCTAGCTCAAGGATAACAATTATATTTTTAATAGTTATAAGGGGAAACTCACACTACAAGACTGGGAGGTCCGACTTCCTATCTGTCCAGCAGGAGCCGCGCAGAGAGAGCGCACACCTGGGTCCTCCCAGTTTTTCTTCCTGGGCTCCAGGTAGCCACGCCTTAACTAGATGTGATTGGTGGACAGTTTCCCCATCATGGGTAAATAAATAAATAGTTTCAAAAGTACAGAAATATGTGCCCAAGTCTCTATAATTGATAATTGGCATGTATTCAAGATATTAGAGAAAAGCTTGTTTTATTTATTTTTACAAACATACCTCAGATTACACAGACTTGAAATGAAATAAGCAGGTTCCAACTGGATCTTTTAAAAAGAACGGGGAAAAGCGGTTGAAAAAAATTCATAGGAAAACAAAGTATTTGAGGACTGACAGAACCATTGGAAAGGGAATTGTCAGGGGTTTCCCCAGATGCAAATTAATCTAACAGACACAAAATTAGAATAAGGAATCGACCTAAAAAAATACATATAGTTCTGCCAATTTTTGTTTTGTGAGAAAAGGTGTTTTCATAATTAATGCTGGTATTTTGGGCTACATAGGAGAAAAGAAAACAATGGGTTCTTCACCCTACATAAAATAATAACAATGATGATGACGCTGATCAGTGCCAGGGTATTGAGCTCCACAAAGTTTGAGAGCCACAGGAAGCAGCTTCCAAGAGCAGTTGGCAGTGCCAGCCCCAGCAGAGAGGTCAGCACACAGGCCTCACACAGAGCCAGCATGAGTGCCAACGGCTCTCAGCTTTGTGGGGAACAATCTGACCAGCGATTTTCCTTTGCCCTCTGCAGGAATCGGAGCATCTGTGTGAGGAAACATGCAAGAGCTGTTTACTGCTAGGTTGGGAGTCATAGCAGCAGAGGCGGAAACAAACCCTCAAGGCAAGAAAAAGGAAATGAAATGTATCCTGGTACCTGTGGAGACCAGTAGTCTTTTATGGGGCGGTGAGTCAGGGCTGTGTTCACTGACCTGGAAAAGGTGTCCATGGGATGCTGTTAAGTGGATTAGGAGGGGGAGGGGGAGAGAAGTTACTGGAGACTCTGTGATATGAATCTTTCCCAAATATCTAAAAAAGCCAGCTGCGACCTACAGACACACCTGTCCTCACAAACAAAGAAAGGTGACTGGCATCTGCTAGGCTTTTCAATTTTATTTGACATCTTTTCAATTTGTAACTGGTTGGGACATTATGATACACGCCTTTAATCCCAGCACTCGTGAAGCAGAGGCAGAAGGTTCTCTGTGAGTTTGAGGCTAGCCTGGTCTACAGAGTAAGCTTTGGATCAGCCATGTGGGACAACACAGAGAGATGCTATCTCAAAAAGGAAATTGATTAAGTAATTCATAAGTAGGGACTGAAGAGATGGCTTAGTGGTTCAAAGAACTTCTTCCTCTTTCAGAAGAACCAGGTTTGATTTCCAGCACCCACATAGTGTATCACGGCCATCTGTAACTTCAATTCCAGGAGATCCGAAGCCTCTTTCTGACTTCCACGGGCACCAGACACACACATGGCGCATGTACATACATGCAGAGAAAGTATCTATACACATCAAAACTTAATCTAACAAAAATTTAAAAAAATGTGCTAAAACATACACAATGTAAACATCGCCACCTAAACAAGTGTACATTCCAGTAGGTTATAGGTTATACAGCTATTCACACTGTTGTGCAAATTAGGGATCTTTTTTTTTTTTTTTTGATTTTTCGAGACAGGGTTTCTCCGTAGCTTTTGGTTCCTGTCCTGGAACTAGCTCTTGTAGACCAGGCTGGCCTCGAACTCACAGAGAGCCGCCTGCCTCTGCCTCCCGAGTGCTGGGATTAAAGGTGTGCGCCACCACCGCCCGGCTAAAATTCAGGATCTTTAGTGATGTACAACTATGTATCTATTAAACAGGACCTCTCTGTGGCCTGCTACCCTCCACCGCCTGCTACGTTCTGGCTCTGTGAGTCAGACTATTAAAGGCATCTCAATGAAATAGAATCATGGTGAGTTTTTCATTTTGCTTTTTGCAGATATCATCTTTGCAGAGACCATGTCACCTAAGGTCTCCCATGCTGCAGCATGCTCAGAAGTTCCTTTTTTCCAAGACTAACAACTTTCCATCACACAGACAGGCACACGTGCGTGCGGGTGCACGCACACACACGCACACTCTTTTTACCCACTTATTTATTGATGGACACTGAGGTTGTACAAATAACGCCTTGAATGATTGACATGCATATGTAACCAACTCTATCAGACTTTGTTTTTATTATACCCAGAAGTGTATATGCTAATACACATGTTAATTTATAATTATCAATTGTTATTTTAATTTATTTAATTAATTTTCAGGAATTACCACAACTACTTTCCACAAGCATCGTACCATTGCATATTGCACAAACACCAATTTCTACATATCCTTGTTAACATTTTTTTACTTTTTCTTTTTATCTATCTATTTAGTTGTTTTTTTTTTGTTGTTGTTGTTTTTTTTTGAGTCAGGGTCTCCCTATCCAGCATTGGCTGCCCTGAAAAATCACTGTGTAGACCAGGCTGACCTCACACTCATAGAAATCCACTTGCCTCTGCTTCCCGAGTGCTGGGACTAAAGGCACATGCCACCATGCCAGGCTTCTTTTCAGCTTTTTAAGAGTAGCCATGCTAATGGATGGAAAGTAATATCTCATTGCTGTCTCTGGTTCTTTGCTGTTGTTTGTTTTGTTTTGTTTTTTAAGACTTCTTTCATTTTATGTAGATTGGTGTTTTAGCTACATGTATTTCTGTGCACCTTGTGCATGCCTGGTACCCACTGAGGTCAGAAGAGGGAGTCGGGTCCCCAGGAACAGGGCTGCAGGGAGCCTCTGCCGAAAGCCAGGGAAACAATAGAATGTTAGAGAGGAATGACTTCTACTACAGTGTTACTGTGGCAACAATAGGATTCCTGACCTTCATCCTACCTGACAAGAGGATCAAGGATGAATCTAGAGGTCATATTACTTATTCTCATGGAACTTCTGTGAAAGAGGGAGAGTCAGGCATATCATGCTTTTATTTATATTTGAGAAAATATAAATTCGAGTGAAGCAGATATGTCCATCTGTCTCTGTAGAAAGCGACCATGTATCCCATTCCTGCAGTAAATAAGACATGACCCACTGAAATATATTTCTGTTTACCTCTAAGACAGGCTTTGGAACTATTCATAAGTGATGAGAGATACCCTTGGGGTTGTGTTCTCAGATATTTTTTGAAATAAGACTGAAGTGATTCAAAGAAGGAAAAATCTGTATTCACCGTAGAATTCAAACCAAAGAGCTGATAGCGCTCTGTGGAGCAATTATCCCTGTTCATCGATGGTGCTGGGCAGAGCAGCATGGGAAAAGAGGGATAGCCAATGCATGATTTCCTTCTGAGGGAAGAGTGTCCTGCACACACAAAGACATCTAGAAGGAAGCCAGTGCTACCTGCTAGAGTGGAGAAGTGAGGAGGGGAGGGGACAGGAATTTTCAAGTGACCAGACATAAAGAGCAACCATGCCAGATTGGAAAAAACAGAGCACACATCCAGGTCTCTGTGGAAAAAAACATGCAATTCACAGATTAACTGGCAGGCGGCTTGCGTGTTGTGGAAATGAAGCCATCAGAAGCATAAACACGGAGTTGAGGAAATGGCCATGAAATTTGCAAAAGCAGAGAGTATGAGATTTCAGAGCATTTCAGATTGCAAATCAACCATGTTTACCTGATCTACCTAAACTTCCAAAACCTGAAAAACAATTGAAATCTGAAGTACTTTTAGTCTCTGGCATTTCAGAAAATGGGTACTCCCCTGCCTGTAGTTAGAATCATTGGTAGGCATTGAGGTTTATCAGTAATACTTCACTGAGACTTTGTAGTCGGCAAAACCAGAAATGCAGAACAGGAATTTCTTCCTTGTTGTATGACTCAAAGTAGTCTTAGCACCATGTCTAGCACCTTCTAATATTACTTTTGGCTATGAGCTGATAGACATGGTTCCCTTACTGAGAAGGCTACCCTAAGCAAGAGTGTTCCTTCTCAGCCTTCAGCCATACTTCTCCAGGACAGTACCCTACCCATGAAGTCCCAGCTCCACAGCCGTGTTCCAGGTCATGGAGCTAACGATGCTAGGACAATAAGCTCTACGGGCTCATGTTCCTTGCTGAATGCCATTACCCTTGCCATACAAAAACGAACTTCAAACTCTTCAACACACTAACGTCACTATTCGTGATAAGTCACAGGAGTTGTCTTGGTTGCTATGTTAACCAGGGTGGACTCAAACTCTGAGATCCACCTGCCTCTGCCTCTCTAGTTCTGCTATTAAAAGTGTGTATCATTATGCCCAACCACAAAATATTTTTAAGCACTGTCTCTCAGTTACATTAAGTTATGTTTCTAATTCCAGTGTTTGAAATGGTTAAGAAAATTAATCTGACATGGTTTAGGGAGGTATTTCATATATATAAATTACGGGGGTATTTCTACACACACACACACACACACACACACACACTATTTATATAATTTCCTCTGCCCCTCCCAAATCTTCCCATATCCCATCCATTCCTTCTCAAACGGCCTCTTATCTTTTGATGTTTTAGTTTTAATTTACTCCCTAGTTGAGAGATTTTGCTTCCCTCTTGCTTTCTCTTTCAGAGCTTCACCAAATGAATGACCTCAGCCTCCGCCAGAGTGCTGATTGTAGGTGTGAGCCAACACACTTGGCACTAACTGGGCGATTTCAATAACCTTTTCTTTATCCAAACTGAGAAAGTTGAATCGACACTAATAGACGTCACTTCTACTAATTATACCTTTTGAACACAGAACGACACTGCTACAATGAATGATCTTTTATGTTTTAAAGCCAAAAATCTAATGTTTGCTTCAATGACGCCCCCAAACTAAAAACTACCAAGTCCAAGGGTTTGAGTTGGCTGTGCACTACTCTGTGTGTCCAGCAGGGGAAGGACTCTTTCTCCCTGCTGTCCCCCCACAAGAAATGGCACTGTGACTCAGCATACAAATCGCCATGGAGACCATCCTCTGCCCGCAATGATGAGCAGGCTGAATCTGATAGACAAACTCGAGGCTCAGGCTGCAGGAGAAGACACCTTCCTGCTGTGACCACACAATGATGGACACTGTCTTGCTCAAAGGTACTCTGTTCCCACAGAGCATGTGGACCACACAGTCATTCTGGTTTATCTGCGTTTTGAAAGCCAAAATCAAAGTGGTCACCCAATTCCCCATGCTTTTCAAATGGACACAAAGAGTGGAGCCAGGCCGCTGTGAGGCCATTCCCTGAAGTGGAGAACTCCATCTCAGCCATAGACAAGGTGACTAAAGAGTTCAGGGCTCCCCCACGCTACGACTGGCATGCTTCCTCACATCCCTAGTCCCGCCGTGTCCCTTGAAGGGCTCCTATGCTGCCACACGGAAAATAGAAAGCTGCTCCCCAGGACCAGGAAGGTACTGAAACACGAGGGGGCTCTAACCGCAAGGGAGGAGGGCAGGGTGCGCATAAGCCACACACATTATCCCACATGTTTTAAATTATCTCCAGATTACACATACATCCCAACACAGCATGGGTATTATGTGAGTCACTGTTATACTGCATCGTTTAAGGACAAAGGACAGTGTCCAAATCAAAAGCGGATACATGTTCAGTGAGGATGTAAACACGCTGGCCTTCTGGGATCTGCGGACTCTACATACAATGGGCAAACACAGAGGCAGACAGCCCGCAGCATTTCCAGCTAGGTTTATTGCTTCACGTTAGTCCCTAGCTGGCTGCTGACAGGCGAGAACTGGGGAGACAAACACAGCTAGACAGGGACCAGTTCTAGGCATCCCTGGTTCTCTGTTGTGCCTCCAGCAGAGAGGACTGTGCCGAGCAAGACCTCTCACACACATCACAACCCAACGGCCTGCTCCTCTGTACCTTCTCACATTTAGAAAGTCGGGGGCAGGGTATGGGGTTGGATAGTGGCAGAACCCCACAGCTGAGGGTTCTTTCTATAAGCACTCCTAACCACTGTGCCTAACTGGAGACACTGATAATGTATGTCATACATATGGGACTTCAGCTGTTCCCTTTGATCCCCAGGGATACACCTGGGGCCCCAGTAGACATCTGAAATAGACAGTACTAAACCATGGCAAATGTCAAAATAAATAAATAAAAATTCAACTTCACTAACTGGAAGGAAACACTTCATGGGTTTTGCTTGGTGTATCTGAATTGCTGACATCAATATCTTGCACACCGAGGCCACTATTAACAAGAACTACTTAACCACAGCCATTCTGATGCTCAGACAGTCAATCTAACGAGCAAGGTGGCTGCTAAGTCACTAACGGGTGGGTACTGTATGGACCTGCCGGACTGAAGGACGATTTACATCCTTGGGAAGATGGAGCAGGATGTGGAAGAATCGAATGTGCGACTTAAAAATTACACATAGTTTACTTCGGAAATTTTCCATTTAATACGGTCTATTGTTGACTGTGAATAGCTGAAACCACAGAAAGTAAAACCGGGGATGAAAGAGAAATGCTTACTCGACTGGATAAAACGTATGTTCAGGAATGAAAATGCCGTGTCCTCTTCAGCAGAAGTGCTCAGAAGTGGAAACCCCATGCTACTTCCTTCCTATTCCCACAGCAGACACAACATCCTAGCCTATCTTTCTCCGTGCCGAGTTTACTGAACACACAGAGAGAACTCGGGTTAACCTCAGAAGAGCAACATGCATGTGAAAATTAACCCTCTTAGAGAGGTTGGGAGGGAGAATCAAGCCCCTGGCAACAGGCTTGCTAGTCAAAGACTCAACCCCTCCATCCTCTCCTACTGTGTAGGGGTCTGGGTGTGGAGCTGGGTGAAGAAACCTAAAATATCTAAGGCCTTGGGCTTCATCTTCATCACCCAAAGAAAACAAAAAGGCGCAGGCTGCTTTGCCAGGGCCGTGAGAAGCAACATAGAACATTCCAGGTTCAAGCATGTTTACGTCTACAGGCTTATAGTCTGCCGTTCTGAACACCGAATACATGCACCTCCTTCACAACACTGCTTCCCCCAGTAGTATGGGCAAGTTCTCACGGAGGACGCTTATTCCTCTTTGAAGTACAGCTGAAGGAAACCCCGTGGAAAATGCAAACCTTAAACTAGGGCAAACCTCTGGTCTCCGGCGTCTCACGTGTTGGAAACCTTCAAGGGAAGGCCAGACACAGGGCACAAAGGAAAGGATGCTAATGACTTCAGCAGGCAGCCAGGGTCTGCACCCAGAGATTCTCAGCTTTGTTTCTCTTTCTTTCAGACCCCTTTTCAGAGCGCTCCTGACTTTTGTGTAAAACAAAGCCGTCTAGATGAGGAGCGCCTCGGACACCAGAGAGACCCCAGGGAAGTCACCCTATCCCAGCCTGCCCTTCCATCCTGCCAGTTCATTTCAGGCCAGGAACAACACAAAGCCTTCCCCCGCTTCTGGGCCTGGGCCCGATGCACAGGAAACTTCTTGATTAGGTTCCCACTGAACCCAGGGTTTAACTGTCCATCTTTCTTTTCCACCCACACACCCACCGCTCCACGGGCTCAGGCAAGGGCAGCCTTTTACACAAACTCGCCCACCCACAACCACCGGGGGACTAGTTCCAAAACTCACTTACACAACCCTCCTGTACCTATTCCTGGGGGGAATTGGCCTTCAATCCACGGGGGAGTTGTATCTAAATAGCAGACTCATCTTTGTTTAGGGTTTGACCAGTTAAAATGCAGGGGTCAATAGAACAAAGCCAAGCTTCAGTGCCTGAACCCGAGTCTGTCTCCCAGGCATCTGAATGCCAAGTCTGAGAGATGGAAGATGTTGTTGGCCCCAGTTGACTGGGCTGGTCCCACATGGCTGTCCTTTTCCCAGGCCTCCCTGTAGGACAGTACCAAGAGGGTTTCAAATGAACCTCACTCACAAGCATTAACATAAACCAAATTATTCAGACGCTCTTAACTACACCCCCCCTCCAAATGGCTGAGTCAGTCACGTGACATATCTGGGTATTTCCTTTCAAAATGCTTTCCAACTCAAACGGAATCCAGATGTTGCCAGCAAGTACAGATCCAGTCTCTTTTCAGGGTGCCACACACACAATGAAGCCTCAGCTCCAGCTGAGCCTTACCTGGAGTATCACCCCTGTGAGGAACAGCACAAAACCTGCCAATTGCTGTGGTGGGTCCTTTAAGGCTGGTTCGGTCAACGAGAAAGAAAATTCATACATTGAAGAAGGCTTGAATGTGCCAACCTGTTTCCAGGTCAAGGTTACACAGATGGGTTTCGGTCTAGAAAAATCTTGACCCTTTTGCTAATGAATGAAGAATATTCATAAAGCTAGCAGCCTGGGGTTTTCAATACCTCGGCGTTTATATTTGAATAGTTCTTTATAGGGAAACTTTAAAAAAGTCTTTCCTGGATGGTGGATCATAGCTGTCATTTTTAAACGTGTATATGTGTGCGCGAGGAAGGCCAGAAGTCAACCTCCTGTGTCACCCTCAGGTATGACCACCTTCCTTTTGAGTCACAGTCTAGCTTTTACTGGAGCTCAGCAATTCGGTGTGGCTGGCTCCCTGCCGCACCCCAGAGATCTCCCTGTCTCTGCCTCCCCAAGGCTAGGATTGCACTCAGCCTTCTCACATGGCTTCAGGGCATCCCACACCAGGTCCTTCTGCTTTCCCCTGCAAGCACTTTACTAACGGAACCATTCCGGCAGTCCTTATAAGTCATTTTGTATCTCATAAATTCTGGCTGTTCTTTACAATGTAACTCAAACGACCACACACATTTTTACTGAGCACTTAACACGAGCACAGTCCCAGCTCAGAAAGTGATTTGGTCCCTTCGCCTCTGGTGGGTCCTAACAGCACCCAACTTTCCAGATGATGAAACCAGCCGTGGGGCCCTCCCTGATCTCACCAATGTAAAGTATTCACACTTCCTTCCCTTTGTGCTCGCTTCTCTTGGGAAACATGGCCTCATCACCATGTGCACAGAGTAGTTCAGGCTTCCTTAGTCTCCCAGAAGACAGAGTGCCTTACTCAATGGTTCTGTACGTTCCCCCAAAACAAGTTGTCCTGTTGCTGTACTAAAACACCTGGACAGAAAGCAACTTAGGGAAGAAAGGGATTCGTTTAGCTTATGGTTACAATCCATCAATGAGGGGAAGCCACAGTGGGAGAAGTCTGAGATGATCGGTCATGTCACATCCACAGCCAAGGGCAGAGAGAAATGAGTCTATCTATGCTCCATGCTCAGCTAGCTCTCTACACTGTTAAGACAGTTCAGGACCCAGAGCCGGGGAGGGAATAACGCTCTCACCTTCTTCTTGGGTCTTCCCGTGTTAACGAAGTCAATCAAGACATTTAGACAGTCCCTCATTGAAACCTTTGATACTAGATTGTGCCAAGGTGGCAGTGAAAACTAATGACCATCACGCAGAGCCTGCCCTCACAGCAGCATCCCCTGGAACCAAACACAACTGAAGTGTGGGGTTTGCATCCAGGAGACTCGGACCTGGCAGGAGTTAAGAGCCTTTCTCTTTAGAAGGCTTCCCAGTTGCTGCCTGCATACAATCAAATTTGCTTACCACATTGTTAGCTACTCAGAACCTTGCTATTATGGATATAAAAAAATATCAAGCTTATACAGTGAATGAATGCCCAGCTTAATGAATAACTATTATTAGATGTTACGCAAGCAGAGACAATTGTGTTTCAGTGAACACTGCACCCCAACCCCCATCTCTGCCAGTCTCTCCAGCAGGTCATTCAGCCCCAGACACGCTGGCTTTCCTACTGCTTCGTAACCAGCCAAACCTTTCCTATACCCTATCACCCTCCTTAGCATTATTATGGTCATGGCTCATATTCCCGCTACCACCACCGTGTGAAGACTGAGTTTCACTATGTAACCCAAGCTGGCCTTGAACTCGTGGAGATTTGCCTGCCTCTGAATGCTGGGATTACAGTGTGCTCAACCACGCTGGGCTGTGGCTGTCTGTGGATTCCGTGGGGAGATAGACAAGTTCTGACCTTTTTTCTGCCCATCTACAGTGCTGAAAGAGCATGCTTGTCTCTTGTGGAGAAAGAAACGGGGGCCTCCCTGACTTCCTGGATCCTGTCTCAGAAGGTTACAATGGTAGAGGCACAAAAAGAGGCACAAAAAGAACTTAGACATCAACAAATTCACTCGCAAATTCTTCAGGCTGTCTGTGAAATATTAACTCTACGTAGACACACCATTCTCTGTGGGAGGAATCCATACCTTTCATGGGTGTATCGAGGGGTGCGCTAGTTCTCAAAAAGTTAAAACCCAGTGGCACAAGTCTTCACTGGAGAGTCAGAAATCAGGTTCCCAAAAGAAGTAAGGGGAAGGTCATGGGTCAAACAGAAACAAACTTGAAAGTGAATCCACACTTCCTCTTCCCTCTGCCCCTCACAACAGGGTATGTGTGTGTATTTGTATGTATATCAGACATCTTACAAGGGTGTGTGTGTGTGTGTGTGTGTGTGTGTACACCAGAGGTTGTTATCAGACATCTTCAGTTACTCCCCACATTATTTTTTGAGTGGGGGTCTCTCACTGAACCTGTAGCTCACTGATTCACCTATACTGGCTGAGCAGCAAACCCAGTGATCCCTTGTCCCCACTTCCTCCAGTACTGGGGTGATAGGTGTGTCACTGCACCAAGGTTTTGTTTTTAATGTATGTGTTAGACATCTGAACTCAGGCCCTTCCACTATGCAATACGCCCTTTTACCAAGTGTGCCATCTCTCTGGTCCACAATGAACCCTTATGAAAAGTGAAATGCCTTCACTCCCCGGGCCACTCTCCATTCTAGCCTATGGCACTAGGTTATGCCATGATGTGTATGACTAAGTTCTGAGCCCAAACAGCCAAGGGCAACTTTCCCCTTCCCAACAATTTGATTATTCACAAACATGCGTGTGATGAGGATGGCAGGCAGAGAAAAAAGGCCCTCATTTGCCTGAAGCCTCTTTCAGATGCCTCTTCATGCCGAGGCAGTCTGGGCAGGGCATCTTTAGACCCGCCTCTCCAGATGCCCTCAGCAGAAAAAGAACTCTCTCTCCTTCCTGCAGCAATGGCTCCAATTGTCTCATCTTCCTCCAGCAGTCAGCGTCAGCCCTACCACACTCTCCGGGCTATTCTTGCCACTGTGGATTCCAAACCAGCTATGCTGGGATGAAAAGCAAGGAAATATTCATAGCCACTTGGGAGGAGAACAAAGAAAGAGAAGAGAGCGGGCATCAAAATACAGATGAGAGCTTTTCTGAATCACAATCAGAGTCACATGATTTCTTCACTGGCCTTAGAAAGTTTTGGCACAGTGTGGCGGTGTCTTCTCCCCGGCCCCTTTTTAAGACAGGGTCTCACTATGTAGTTCTAGATGTCTCAGAACTCGCTATGTAGACCAGGCTAGCCTCAGACTCAGAGATCCACCTGCCTTGCTGCATGAGCGCCCTGCCACATCGGGCCCCACGGGGTCCTTAACCAGCTGAACTCTTCTTGATTTCCTCCCTCCTGTCAACTGTGGTCTACAAACATTCAAAGGAAAACTCCAGAAGTAAGCCATTCATAGCTTTGCTTCTTCCAGGTAATGGTAATCAAACTTTGAGTCCCTGGCACACTAATCAAGTGCTCTACCACGAAGCTACATCCCCAGTAGGCAACTTCTGAATAACTCTGATCACAGTGTCCTGGGACAACTGCTCTGTATTACCAGTTGTTGCTAATCTCCCGATGTGTCTAATTTGTAGACTGCACTTTATTATCATGACAGGGTAGTCCGGGCAGGGTTGGGTATGATCTAAGAGGTACTCACTCCCTAGGAATCTTGGAACAAATCCCTTAAGGCTACAGGCAGGACTACCTCCGTGGAAGTTCTCCAAGGTACTCCAAGGAACCAGGTAAACTTGTCTAGTTGGACCATTAGATTGCAAATTACCCTCGGGGGCAGCACTAGGCCCAGAGCCCAATTTGTAGGCTGTACTGTCTCTTCCACATCAGCTCCTCTCTGTCTGTCACTCAGCTTCTGCTTCTTCGCAGCTTTTCTTTCTTAGCTCTGGGCATCAAGGGATTTCAACCTATTGCCTGGACTCAGCACTTTTAAACTTTTGCCTCTGTAACGAAGCTGTCCTTGAGATGTCCTCACCAAATTCCCAGACGGAATCTGAGGAGTTACTCATTTCTTTGTGTCAAATCATATATGTACTTGTTATGGCACCCCTAGGGGACACGCCCTCACAGACGAGTCAACAACGGCAAGATGCTGTCTCACACAGGGCCCATAGGTCTCCTCGGAGCTTTGGGCTGGCAGGGACAGTCACCGTTCACCAAACAGAACTCACCAGCCTCTAGGATCTCACGCCGGAGGAGGCCTGCTCCGCTCTCACAGCCAACTGTTAAATGTGGAGGAATGTTGTGAGCGCCCAGCTAATCCGCTGCTTCTCTGAAGTTGGCCACAGTGGGGATATTTGCACTACAGATGTTGGCACATGCTACGGATTTAGACTGCTTTGTGTAACCACCCCTCCTGGAGACCAGCTTTCTAGCACTCCAAGCTGCTGGGGTTTTGGGGGGCACAGAACAAAACCTCAAAGTGCAGAACAGCGGATTAGGAGTCTTCCCTAATCTCACACAATCTATACTACCTCTCTCCACCCTTTGCTCCCACCAAAGGGGACGACTTCCTTCCTACCCACACGGTACAGAGACCAATGCTTGCTGTGCCAGAGCAGGGCTCCAGTACAGTCTTCAAAAACCAACATGTTCATCTCAAGTTCAAGCTCCCTGAAGTCTCCACCACTAAAATGAGCTGTTTCCCTAAACGCCACAATATGCAACTGCCCGGTTCGTGTTCAGCCTTCCTTCCCATCAGGGTTAATATTGGCTTTAGAGTTTATAAGGCTCCCACAAACAGCTTTTATGTTTGCTTCTCCAAGCCTTCCAGATGCTAGAAAGAAACCTGGCCACTCTTGGGGCAAAGCAGGGAGCTGAGGATAAACAAACTCGGAAGTTACACTTCTCTAGGTCCCCATCGGAACATCTCCCTCCCCTTCCTGCACCTGTGATTCCGGACTCAGGAGCTCCCCGACCCATCTGAGCCTTGACAACCAAATCAGTCACAAGATTTCAGGCCAGAAGGCTGCAAGAGACCTGGGACTGGCACATGTGTGAATTATGCCTGTAAGTGGGGGAAAATCAGGAATTAGACAGCAGAGATTAAACTTTGATCCAAGAACACTGGATTCATAATTCAGTGCAACCCCCCCCCCCCCCCAAGTCTCAGGCAGTTCAGCCTGCCAGAAGAAAATGCCATGGACTGGTGGCTTAGCCAGCAGATGTTTATTTTCCTGCAGCCCTGGGACTGAAGTATGAGATCAGAGGCCAGCATAGATGGTTTCTGGAGGTGCAGTCATCTGGGTTAGAGGTGGCCCTGATCTGTCTGTGTCCTGTTGTGACACACAGCAAGCTCTCTGGTCTTTTCTGATAAAAACACCAATCTACCATGGGGTCCCTCCTCTAGACTTCACGAAGTGCACATCTCCCAAAGGCCCCACCTCAGATACCATGATGCTTGAGTGTTAGAATTTCACCATGTGCATGGGACTAGACGGACATAATCCAGACTCCAGCACCCAGTAAAAATGATCTCTTAAATATTTTAGGGAAGCTCACATGGACTTTGGGAATCAGCTTTGGAAACTGTCGTAGAGATTCTATTGCTACACCAAAACACCAAAAGCCAGTTGGGGAGGAAAGGGTTTAATCAGCGTACATTTCAGCATTGCTGTTCATCAGTGAAGGAGGTTAGCACAGGAACTCAAGCAGGGCAGGAACCTGGAGGCAGGCGCAGAAGCCATGGAGGGGTGCTGCTTACAGGCTCACTCCTCATGGCTTACTCAGCCTGCTTTCTTACAGAACCTAGGACCACCAGACCAGAGATGACACCACCCACATAGGCTGGGCCCTCCTCCCCCGTTGACCACTCATTGAGAAAATGCCTTACAGATGGGTCTCATGGAGGTATTTCCCCAACCAATTAGATCCAAGATGACTCTACCTTGGGTCAAATTGACACACAAAACCAGCCAGTACAGAAATTATATGAACAAAATCATAACTTTGTGTCAAGTGGAAAAAATAGTTCTTTATGTCAGGGGTCACTTATATAAATCATATTTCATATAAATTTATATTTCTTTTGAATATTTTTTTTAAAAAAATCATATTACAGTTGGCATGTTAATAAACTCTGGCCATGATGTCATGGGGTGGTTTATTTGCACCAAAACTTCTTCAGACAAAGTCTTCGGAGGAAGCCTTCAGAAGCTCGGTGTCAGCTTCAGACACGACACTGTGGGGCCAATGGCCTCTCTGGCACTGTTAATATTTCAGAGACTTTAAAGCATCTGGGTGTCACTTGAGAAACTGAGGCAGGATGATTCTACTGGGCTTGAGGCCAAAATGAGCTGCAGAATAAGACATTGAAGATAAAAGAAAGAAACCTTCAAAAACTGAAAGTTCTCCACACTCTGAGACTCTAGAAGTCGTAGAAAATAATCTCTCGAATTTATTTTATTTGATTGAGACAGGGTTGGCTATCTCCAGCTGTCTTAGAATCACCTAGGGAGACCAAACTGGCCCAGAACTGACAGAGATTAGCCTGCCTCTTGGGTACTGGAATTAAAAGTATGTGCCATACCTGGCTGCTTTCTAGTTTCCAGAATTGGGGCAGGATGGGGCCGGACCAAAAAAAAAAAAAAAAAACCAAACAAGCAAACAAACAAACAAACAAAAACCCTCAAGGGAGTCAGACGAGGGGCTGGAGAAATGGCTCAGTGAGGGAAGCGCACGTAGACTTCAGATCCCTAGCACACACATGAAAGCTGATGTGGCAGTGTCCATCTGTAATTCAGTGCTGGGGGTCAGACAGGCCCACTGCAGGGGCTCCCTGGGAACCCTACCTGAAACAGCAAGGTGCAGTAGACGACACCCTGTCTCAATACACAGAGAGACGTGCAAACATCAACCTTGAGCTCCTACATACACTCATACAGGAAACATGGGGGAGTATATTCAGACTCGCGCACGCATGCGCTCACCACACACACACATACACACACACACACACACACGCATACACGCACACACGCATGCACGCACACATGCATGCACAGAACAAGCGAGTGAGAGGGGGCAACAGAGAGAGAGAGAGAGAGAGGGAGGGAGGGAGGGAGAGAGAGAGAGAGAGAGAGGGAGGGAGGGAGGGAGGGAGAGAGAGAGAGAGAGGGAGGGAGGGAGGGAGGGAGGGAGAGAGAGAGAGAGAGAAGGAGGGAGGGAGAGAGAGAGAGAGAGAGAGAGAATGTGAACGCCAGAGCACAAAGGAATCATCTCTGCAACACAGACCGAGATCCAAGTCCCACTTCCTTATTCTCGCGTCAGTATTTGTTAGTGTCACTGTCCCTAGTTTCAGCCCCCAAACCTAAATGCCCCTGAACAGAAAAATCAAGTGGCCTTTATAAAATGGAGAATTCCTAAAGCTAACCAATTCTAAATGTTGCTGGAAGTGTGTAGGGGGCGGGTACCAAGAAATTCTAAGAATCTTATGATTATTTCAACAAGAAAAAAGAAAACACTGATTATCTACCAAAAGAATAAAACTTGTCATTCAAGGCTGCTGACGCAGTCAGGAAGATAAAGACACACGTGAAGAGCAGAACACACAGGACACACACTTACAATCCCTCCATCTCTGTCTTCCTTTTGTTTTCTAACAGCTGTATGTGTGCACGCGTGTGACGTCACATGTGTAGGTCACAGGACAGACACGGTGTTATTCTTCAATAGCCACCCACCTCTCTGAGACAGAGTCTCTTCTGGGGCCCTAGAGATCACTGATTCTTCTAGGATGTATGACTGGTGATTCTGTCTCCACCTTCCCAGGGCTGGGGTGAAGCTGCATGCCACCACATCTAGTCTGTTTACATGGGTGCTGGGATCTAACTAGGATCCTCATACTTGCCAAGCTCTTCACAGACTGAGCTGTCTCCCCAGTTTAAGAAGGAACCACGGGGATGCAGTTCCTTATGCTCCTGTGCCCCCGCAACCACGATCTTTACGTTTTTTAGTGTTTCCAACAGTAAGACTGTTTTTTCGCTTTCCCTGATCTCAAACTGTCTTCCTAAGTCACACTCCCAATGCCACCAAAGGGGAAAGTGATGGAGAAGTAAGGCATTTGCTTTAGAAATAAGTCATATTGGTCAAAATCTGAACTGAGCAAGCCAACCTGTATCTAATTCAAGAAAGAAAATATAACAGACTGACTCAGTATTTCCAAAGCACTTGGCTTAGGCCAGGGCTCAAACATGAGAAGAATTCTTCTGAAGGCTCTGGGTCCTTTCTGAAATTGTGAGCTTACATGAAAGACCTCCCCTGAGCCATCCAGCAATTGGGAAATGATCATGGGACAGCAACTTCTGCCACTGCCAAAGACAAACTGTATCTCACCGTCTCCCAGACATGTCCCAATCTTTTAAGAAGTGATTCCAGGCAATTCTACATTCAGACAACTCTTTGGCTTAAGTAGACTTGAGACAGGCTTATAGGCACATAGTTCTGCCCCTGGGTCTTAGGATAATTTAGGTAGTTTGTACATAATTAACAGGCCCTAGACCCGTGGTCACAGTGTATACAAATTCATGAGTTTGGGGAGCTATTTTGTGGCCCTTCATTAGATGAAAGAGAAAGCAGCCATGTGCCCTGCCTACTCTATGCTTTTACACATTCTGTGTGTGTGTGTGTGTGTGTGTGCACGTGCGCACATGGATAGCATGTGTGTTTGCACGTACACACAAGTCTGCATAAACATGTGGACACCAGACATCAGTCAGATGTCTTTCCCAACTGCTCTCCACATGATTTGTTTGGTTGCTTAAAGCCATGGTCTCTAGAAGATGGTTACAATCAACCGGCCAGGTAGCTGCAAAGACCCACCTGTCTCTACTTTTACTCCCACGTGCTGGGATCAGAACTCCCCTCCCCAGACTTTATACATTCTTTATTTAATGTTCATGCCCATCTAGCAAGCTGATGCACACACGGGACTCTGCTAAATGTGGCCTGTTTCTGAGCCCTAAGGGAGGTTAGCGACCAGTACATGGGATTCCGACTCAAATGAGTGTGACTCAGACCGTCCACATGAGTTCTCCGGGAGTGAATCAACTCACTCATTCATTCATTCCTCTCAGAACGCCGGCCTCTTCTAGACCAGAGAGTAACAACTTCCTTTCTGACCAGACAAAACCTCATGTCACCTCTGGGAGAAGCGAAAACATTTTCCGGGAAGATTTTTGTAAGATCAGGCTCCTTCAAGATACAGGAGATTGGCAATCCATTAGAATTTGGTCTGTGCCGGTGAAGGGTGAAGAGGGGTCAGAGCTAAGCACTATTAACTATGTCCTGTCAACGCGGGAACCCAAACACCACAGCACTCGACTGACAGACAGGTCAGCAGACAGGTCAGCATACGGCCTAGCAGCTGTCCCTCTCATATCAGACAGTGGACCACATAGTACTGCACATAGAATCTTGCCTTAAAGCCTTTTACGACATCAGAAAGGCAAAGGGCAATAAAACTTAGCAGACTTGGACTTCAAACCCCAGCCTCAAGCAGCTACTCTCCAGCCTCACTCTGCAGCAAAGTTGACCTTGACAACTCCAATTTCAAGCCTGGCTTGGCTGCAGGGCACACAGCAGGCAGAACTAACAGTGGTGGCCATGGTTCTCAGGCTGGCTTAGCATGCGACCCTAAGCAAACCAACGCATGTCTCCATCTTCCTCAATAACTCAGATGTATCTTTTCTAAAAGGCATGCATTGACAATGCCTGGGTGGCAGGAACAACTGTACATAGATGCTGCTTCATTGTTGAACTGCTTTATTTTATGTAATGTGAAATAAAGTAATTATGTCAGATTTAATTGCCTTTAAACTGAGAGGAATGTAATCTGGAGACTAATGCGCTATCCAACATAAACAGCTACTCAGCTTTAAAAGAGCCAACAAATTAAGACTCAAATTAATGAGATGTGACTGTAAGTTTTACATTTTAGGATTATCAACAGATGAGAGTAACATTGCAAATTCCATTCTTCTTTATCTGAGTCAAAATCTTGGCTCTTTCTTTTCTGATTATAATGAAGCAACAGAGTGTACATAAGCAATCAAATGAGTGGAAGAGAGCGAAGCCTACTGAGTTCCTGGAATCCTTGATGGTTATATATAATTTATCAAGTTCCATTTCTGCTAGAACGTCCAAGTCAGCACTGGGAGACAGCATAGAAAACCTTCACACCAAACCCACCTAAAACATCCTGTGTGGTTTGGGGCAAACCTCCAAACACTATGTTTTGGTTGTTGGATCTCCAAGGCAGAGGTGACTGCAATGGTTTCCGTGGGTCACAAATGGCATTAATAACAGAAGGCCTGTTCAATTTATTTGCATTAGTCTATAACCCATTCGCAACACACAGACTTTAAGAGATAAGATGAGATTCCATGGGCTGGAGAGATGGCTCAGTGGTTAAGAGCACCGCCTGCTCTTCCAAAGGTCCTGAGTTCAATTCCCAGCAACCACATGGTGGCTCACAACCATCTGTAATGAGATCTGGCGCCCTCCTCTGGCGTGCGGGCATATATCGAGGCAGAATGTTGTATACATAATAAATAAATAAATCTTTAGGAAAAAAAAAAGATGAGATTCTATGAATGTTCTTGGGCTGGGGAGATAGCTCAGTAGGTAAGTGTGCTTGCCACCAACGTCTGATTATGTGAGTTTTGTCCCTGGGGCTCATGTGGTGGGAAGAAGAGAACCGATCCCTATAAATTGTCTGCTGACCCCCGTATGCACCATGGCAAGTGTGTGCACACTAACAACATATACATGCGCATGCACATCAAATAAAAAGACAGCCAGGCGGTGGTGGCGCACGCCTTTAATCCCAGCACTCGGGAGGCAGAGGCAGGTGGATCTCTGGGAGTTCGAGGCCAGCCTGGTCTACAAGAGCTAGTTCCGGGACGGGCACCAAAGCTACAGAGAAACCCTGTCTTGAAAACCAATATATATACATATATATATGTGTGTGTATATATATATATATATACATATATATATACATACATACATATATATATATACAAAAAAAAACAACTCCATAGCCTTCCTTTCTATTGCTGAAACCTGATCTCCTCTCCCCTTCAGGAACCAACGGTGGACAGTTACTTTCTAGTCTTTCAGCAATGGAGGACAGGTACCAGTAAAAGGATACATGTTTTCTTTTCCTCTTATATCCTGTGCCTGAAAATGTGTCTGACACATAGCAGGTAATGTGAAAGTCCTTGTTTAATGGACGCGGTCACTGCTCTGTCCACTTCATACATCGTGCTGAAACACGTACATCCCAGGAAAGCCCACAGCTCTGCATTCATGAGGTCAAAGTGCCTTGCTCATTGATGTATGTGCAGAAAAGGACATTTACCATAAATGAATATTTCGCTTAATTTTCACGAAGTTAGAACTCACCTTAGCCAGCATCCACTTTAAGAAACAGAGAGAGCACATGAGCGACATGCCCTTGGCTTGACAGCATCTGCCTGCTAGGCCACCTTTCTCAGACACTACCCATTGCTACATACATGGGTCTACCTTTAAATGGCTACATAATTCTCCACCATGTGCACATGTTATAAATTATGGAACCCAGCCAAGTGATATTTTCTTTTCTACATTTTCACTATAAGCAATAGTTGGACAAATAACCTCTGACCTTCTCCTCATTCCCCACCTATCAGCTAGATAAACTCTTTTAAATGAAGTTGAAGAGTCAACAATTATGTGCACATTCAATTTTAATCATTCCTTGCTGGAACGATTCGATTTTAACCATCCCATGTCAGCAACTAAAACCACTATGACTCCAAAGTACAGTTAGCAGATCAACTACACTCTCATCTCAAGTACACCGAGCTCCCCAGTCCATTGGATCCTTGGTAAAGTATGCAGCCATGAAGTGCACAGACCCGACCTCTGAATGCAGCAAGCCGAAAAAGAGAAACCTATCACATCCGACGCAGTCAGGATCTGACAAGCCATCCTTCACCAGCCATGGCATAGAGCAAGTGCAATGCACTCTTCACTCCTGCTCTGAAGGAAGCGAAGGCACTGCAGCAGAGCCTCTGAAACCCGGCGAACACACGCTCCTGTTTCAGGAGAAGCTTCATCTAGAGGAAGAGCATCAGCAGCTGCACGAAATGAGGCTGCCTTTCTTCCCCGCCGTGTTAAGCAGTCCATTCCCCACCAGAAAGAACAGGCCAGGAGAGACGGTCTGTGAGAGAACGAGATGCTAGGCTCGCACTTAAAGGGTGCACGATGTGGCATTCTCAGTCTGCACAGACCCATCTCTAACTACCCTTTTCCGGCTTCCACGCCATTCTCCTGGTCCTCCATTAATAGTTAAGCCCTCCATTCATGCCTCGGTGCTTTGTCAGACGTGGTGACGGCAGTTCTCAAGTCTGCCAGTGACTTGGTGAGAAGTGGCCCAACTTATTAATTTTGTGATGTATACCATGTCAGCATCATTGTGCTGTGAACCAAAGACCCAGGACCCCATGGCAATCGCCTGACACCAAGTGAGAAGTCAGCAAGCAGCCAAACCATGGAAGCCACAGTCATCCACTTCGTAGACTCAAACACTTCCTTTTAGAAACTCTGAAACAGGAAGCTATTTCTGTAGTACCTTCCTATTTTAGTAGGAAGGAATTCTTTAGTAATTGGAATGTAGTAGGACTTTTATTTGTCGATGGGTGTCTTTAATTTTTGTAGTGTTTATACAGGACACAGGGTTTCACGCACGTAAGACAAATGTTCTACCACTGAGCAACAACCCCAACTCCTGGATCTTCCTATTGTCTTGTTTGTTTGTTCCTTAAATTGGGGTCTCATGAAGCCCACGCTAGCCTCAAACTCTGCATGTAGCTGTGGCCGGCTTTGAACTTCTGACCCTCTTGCCTCTGACATCTTGTGTGCTAGGATGACAGGTGTTATTTAAAACAAAACTACCTGGAAAATCAGCAAAGTCAAATGGGTATTTTTGTCTTGGGATGCAGAGCTGATAGAGAAGTTTGCTCTTTTCTTGGGGGGAGAAGAGTAGTTAAGAAACAAGTTGAAGCCACCCCTCACCCCGATGCCCAATGATCTTTGAGGCAGAGGGGGGAGAGAGGATGGAAAAGCCAAAGGAGAGGAAAGACTGTAAGACTGATAGGTGATTTCAAAGAAATCGTGTTTTGCAGACACAACAGAGCATGCACACATATGAACTCACAGAGCCAATGACAGAATGAACAAGACCTGTGCAATAGAGAGGGGATGGTAGATATGTACCGTCACTACCAGCTGAGGAGCTATTAGCATCTGGTAGCTACTGGGAGAGGAAGAGTCAGTTTGTTCGATGTAGGTCCCGGTAGACTGACCACATATCAGTGCTGGCCCCATTCGCAAGGCTAGCAAGGCAATGCAAAGGCGTCTCCATGGAGAAAGAAGAAAAAGGGTAGCATCAGAGTACGTGGGAAGGGATGGGATGGTTGAGAAGGAGCAAGGAGCGTTGAAGGGAGCAAATATGTTCAAAATGCATTGCATGGAATTCTCAAGGAATTAATTTCTAGCTTTAATATTTAATATACAAGACAGTCAACTACTGTCAGCTATTAGCGGTGAGACTCTGGAAGAGTCTCTTTAAGCCTTAGACTTTTCTTCTTCTCTAACATGGCAGTGTTGCCCAGGAAGTGGGACTGCCAGGATCTAGTTCTTAGGACTTTATGTCCCATACACAAGGGGGCAGAACTGTGAGGTCTTATAACATCCTTAGGACTTGGCTTCACAGCTGGTCTCTGGCAGTAACACCTGGTGTCTTGGTTACTTGGCTGCTGCTGCTGTGAGAAGACACCATGACCAAGGCAACTTACAGAGACAGGGTTTACTTGTGCTTACGGTTCCATGACGGCAGAGTGGAGGCATGGTGGCAAGAACGGCAGCCAAGAGCACAGGCTGAGTGCTCGGAGCTAGAACCCCACACACAGGAAGCAGAGCAACCTGGGAATGCGAGAAAGCCTTGAAAGCTCAAAGCACATCCCTAGTGATGTACTTCTTCCAGCAAGGCCATATCTTCCAAACCTACCCAAAAGCATCACCAACAGGGGAACAAGTATTCAAATGTCCAAGACTATGGGGAGCACTCTCCTCCTCCCTCCCCCTCTTTCACACACACATTTGTTTCTTGAGACAGTGTTTCTCTGTGTGTAGCCCTGGCTGTACCGGAACTCACTCTCTAGACCAGGCTTGCCTTGAAGTCAGAGATGACATTTTTCATTCAACCCACTACACCTGGGATTTGAGGGCCACATGGTCCCATGTTCATAGAACACGGAGTACAGGTGACTAAGCCACCACAGGATATGGTCTTGCTCATCTTGACTGAGTCAGCATCAACCTGATTGCATCTCTGATGCAATCTCGTTCCCTCATATTGCCTGCAAGGGCAGAGAGCCTAAGATCCTTAGAGGAGGTGACTCGGGGGTCTAAGTGCACCCTGATGAGGACAGTCAGAGTTGGGAAGAAGACGGTTCCACCAGTAAAAGGTGGAAAACAATTCTGACACCATTTGAACAACAGGGAGGGGCTGTATGAAGCCCAAGTGCAGAGACACAAAGCCCACTTGTCTCTGGCTGGGATCCTGGTTGCCAGCAATTCAGTCACTGGACGGGGCCTGTCAGCCTGGGCTCAGGGAAGGGCACTGGACATCACTTGGAAAAACACAATGAATTCATGCACTTATCAGCTGCTTCCCTGTTCCCATTTCTGCCTCCACCCTCACCAAAGCACTTATTTGGGCTTCCCAGCAAAACCCAGTAATCCCAAAGCAAATTGGGTTTAATTATAAACCACGGCCGAAGCATCACTAAAGCACATCCTTAAATGCCCACAAGGAGGATGCATCCTATAGGTGCCTTTTACCTCTGTAGTAAGGGAGGATGTACATTTCCCTCCATTGGGGGCAAAACGATGCTTTTTTTTTCCCTCTGAAACAAAGTCTCTTGCTGAGTTGGTCAGGCTGGCTTCCAACTAGTGGCAGTCCCTCTGCCTCAGCCTCTTGAGGGATGAGATGACAGGTGTGTCTGTATTAGCACGTCCAACCTTCTCCATTGAAATACTAAGTACTTCTTGACCTCAGAAATACAGGCCAGGCCAAGGGTCAAGTTCATTCAAAGTAATTTCAAAGTCCTGGACCACACCTGTATCTGCATCTGCTTACCTATCTTTTTTTTTTTTTAAGCCAGGATCTCTCTATGTTGTCCAGACAGATCCTTCCGGCCTCTGCTTCCCCAGTGCTAGGAATATAGGCATTTGCTACCCACTTCTTGCTTTTATTCATTCCCTGAATGTACTAAATATCCTTCATAAGTAAAGGGCTATGGTTGTTGTGCTGTTACACTGAGTATTTCTGGAAATAAGCTAATAGTTGGAAAATATTTCCTTTATAAGAAAATTTGATAGTGAGAGAATGAATTCTTATCTTCAGTTCCTCTGGTCTGTCTCTCCAAATCCATCATGGGAAACAAGTTCATTCAAACTCTCAGCACTATGGTGGCGATATCGCACCGAGGACCATCACAAAAATTTGGGTAAGTTGTTGAGGGAGCAGTCCTCACCCTACCCCCCAAACTGGCCTTGACTTCATCATCCTCCTGCCTCAGTCTTCCCACTGCCAACAAGCTAAAAAGTGCCCCTTGTCAGTCGGTGCCCACTTTCCCTACCTCATTCCCCACAGTCGCTTCCCTTTTCCCTGAGGGTACCCACTGCACAGTATCTCCATTCCGACAGGAAAGCAACACAGCTCCTTCTGCGGTACCAGAGGCAAAGGGTTTTCTACATCTCCTTTATCCCCCAAGACCACACCTTCTTTCTTTGCCAACTCCTGCTCAACACAGCATCCATCCAATGACTCAGCCCGACCCCACGCCCCTCCAAGTCTATTTAGTGTCACCAGCTTCTCAATCCAGCCAGGTCCTTCCATTAAACAATGAGAAAAGCCTCCATTTTATTCCTTCTTAATAAATGCTATATTGATGATTTCAGTTCCTCGCCTATACCGGTAACATAGCCTTGTGATTTTAAAGTTCATTAGGCCTACTTTCTCTATGGATCAGATGTCTTCTTCCCTGCTGCCATGTAGCTGGTGGGAAGCATGTTTATGTATATTCTCTGAGGAGTGGGTAGACCAGTTGGTAACTGGTGGGCAGAGAATCACCTGTGCCTTTGCATATTCCCTGGGTGCGAACTGCAAGCCAGGAAGCGTTCCTGGGGCTGGTGTATGCTGCTAAAATTGGAGAGTTGCTCCACATTTTAGCGTTATGAGCAGTCAGTCAACCTCAACAAGTAAAGGGCTCGGCACACAGAGAGGTGAGCAAGGATAGTGGCGCTTCCACAGGAGGGACCTCAGAAGGGACTGAGGAAGAGTTATCTGAAGACCTGGATAACCAAAGAGAATTAGATTTGTTTTATCATCCAGGAAGCACATTCCACAAGAGGGAGGCGCAAGTGCCAAGGCCCTGAGTCAAACTGAACTTGCAGAGTACAAAAAACAGAGATGACGCCAGCAGGGCTGGAGGGAAAAGGGATGCGAAGGGGTAGAAAAAACATGGAGCTTAAGCTATGACCAAAAGGTCCTATGCCACTAACCACACCTGGGAAGCATGGAAGAGGGGACATGGCTTTGTAAGGATCAGAAAAGGGGAAAGAGCAAGGAGCTGGAAGGCCACCAAACAGGCTTGTAGGGAAAAGGCAACATCAAACATACCAGGAAGTGGTGTTGTGAGGACAAACTATGGAGGAAGGACAAAACTTGGTGACAGGACAAACTTGGGATGACTCTTGGCCTTGGGTCTGAGCCTAGAAGGGAAATGACAGGAACTGGGGAAGGTGCTGGTGTGGGGGTTGTTGTGTGAAGTAGGGACCGTCCTGTGCCTCGGAGAGCTGCCTGCTGTAAGTGGGATGGGATGTAGACATACCAGGAAGTGGCCTGCAGGGGTCCAAATCTGGAGATACAGAGACACGTATTAAAAGAGATAGGATGAGATCATTGGTACCAGGCAGGCAAAGACACGGCACTGACAAAGCAAGAGGGCAGGGAGGTCAGAGGTGGGGTCCTGGGAGACTGGATGAGAAGGTTGGACACGAAAGCCCTCCAGGAGTCACCTGGGGGCTCAGGGCTTTCCTGGTCAAGGGTCAAGTCCTGACACAGCATGGTGAGGATGCTGTCATCTCAGCACTCAGGCAGCAGAAGCAGGAGGACCCGCATTTTAAGGCCACCATCCTCCGTGTTTCGTTCAGGCCAGCCTGCCATTACATTGAGACCCTGCCTCAAAACGGGGGTGGAGGGGCACAATGGTATTAAATCTGACAAAGCAAAATGGAACAAAAGCCACATGGGGCGAAAGAGATTCCTATTCCCAACTCTCTCTACCTAACGAAAGCTGATCTTCAGCGTGCAGTCTCTATTCATTAACATTCATTGGTGACTCCCTTATCACTCCTGCTGACTCTGCCACAAACCCATGCAGAGCAGTGACAACTGTGCCCAAGTCTCAAGGGAGACCTCAAAAAGTGACACTCTGCCCTCTGCACTCCAGAACCCTCAGTGCAACCCTGAAGCTTCAGACAGTAAAGAAGTCCCCATATACTATGCTTTTCCTACACATACGGAGTTACGATAAAGTTTCACTCGTAAGTTAGGCGCCGTAAGCGAAAAACAACTGTAATATAATAGAACAGCCGGAACCATATACTTGAGTAAAACTGCCAGGATTACTAATCTTGGGCTTTGGGGCCGTTAATAAGCAAAATAAAAGTCACACAAACACAGCACTGCCAAAGCCCGGTCAAGCTGCTGTCTGTGATGGCTCCTTAGTGACTAACGGGTGGGCAGTGTATACAGCATAGACACTGAAGACAAAAGAATGCTCAATGTCCTGGGGGACAGACTAGGACTGGGGGGGGGGGGGTCACCATGCTACTCAGAACAGCATACTACGTTAAAAAAAATGTATGAATTACTTGTTCTGGAAGTTTTCCGTACCATGTTCATGATCACAGATAACCCTGACTGGGGAGAACAACGTGGCGGAAGAACCACTGTACAAATACGCTTAAGCTATTGGCCAAACAGTATTGCAAATAATATAGGTCCTGTGTTACTATTTTGGGTCTGAGTGGCCGGAAACAAACAAACAGCCTCAGACAACACTCATGCATATACAGCCCCGCCCTCCAGAAACATGATTACAAATAATAAAAATAAATACTCTTAATAAACAAACCAGACCAGTCACTATGGAATCCCTTCCCTGATATACCCCAGCCTCAGGAATACTGTGCCCAGGGTGGAGTAGGGCACAGGCTGAATGCACCAAGAAAGACCCAGAGTCTGGCTTAGGTCTTAAATTGGCACCTAAGGATCTGCGCTGCAAAGCCCGATGCTTGAGGCTATCCAGGGCAGAGCACAACGAAAGTGTTGGAGGGCTAACTGTGAAAGCCAGTGTTTCCCTCCAAAGGCTTCTTATCACGCTATAGCTATAGATACCGGAAATCCCAACATGCCTCAGTGAGCTGCCTTGCCAACAAAGAATGTAATCTTTGTTCTTGACATAAATGGCTTGTGTAGAAGCTGACTTAAAAATATACTTAAGCTGAGTGTCACGGTGCATGCTAGTTAATTCTAGCACTCCCGGGGCTAAGGCAGGAGGATAGAGAGGACCAGGCCTGCCTGGGTTACAACAGGGAGATCCTGACTCAGACAGAGACAGGCTGACAGTGACTGAGGGACAAGCATAGTTATCACTGATACGTGCTTAAAAACCAAATATTAGTATTTTACAGCTCCATACACTTGAACAGCTAAAAGGAAGAGTAACATAAAGTAATACAGACCTGTCTATATAGGTCTGTAGACTCAACTACTCAGGAGGCTGAGGCAAGCAGATTCCAACTTCAAGGCCTGCCTGGGCTGCTAAGGAACTCCAAGACCAGCCTGGACAACCTAGCAAAATGCAATAATGAAGATGAAAATGGTCTGGGAGTACAGATCAGCAGTAGAACATCTGCCTGGGTCTCCCAAGGCCCTCCATTCAGTCACCAGTCCCGCAAATAAGTAACATCGAAAAAGAAAAGTGAAGGAAACATAAAGTTGCCTGGCTTTGGAGAGTAATCTATTCCTAAAGACTTAGCACTCGTTCTAAGGAGCTCGTTCTGGAATACTGATGTTGAGTATTAAAGTACTTATTCTAAAGAATGAATTCTATCAATCCCCTTTCTGGACAACACAGATGTGCACAGTGGTCACCCAAATACTTGAGGCTGAACTAGTTCATGTTGTATTCAAGAACTCAGGACTCCCAGACGTTTTCAGTCCCTACTGAAAAATAATCAAGAGGGAACCAAAGCAGAGGCAAGGCGGGACTGTTACCTTTCCCAAGCACAATCCAAATGCAGGCGACAGTCCACCCTGGCAGCAAACCTCCCCTGAGTGACAGCCTCCTCTGCAGCATACAGCCACAGGTGGGGTGGCTGAAAGTCACCAAAAGCCTCGAGATGGCTACCGGGCAGCTTTCCTCACCATCTGCCAGAGTGACAACATCCTAGGGCAGTACAGTCACAGCAGTACACCCAGTGATGCCATCCAAACAACACCCAAACAACCTAAGAAATGCTTCCTTACTTCCGCAGAAAATAGTGGGGATTCTGGCTTCTTCCAATAACACCCACATTTTGGGTTGGGACAAGTGAAATGTCAAAGCTGAACTGGGGAAAACTCTTTAAATTCCTAGAAAAGTTATGTCAGCTCACTTTCAGGGCCCCTCAACATCAAGGGTGATTACTACTGAAAACATTTACAGAGGTGGCTGGCCCCCTGCCCACAGCAGACATGTTCCAAAACCTCAGTTGATCATGAAACCCTGGAATATTCTGCCTACATAGGCCTATGATGGCTTAATTTATAGATTAGGCCCTGTAAGACATGAACAATAACTAACAATAAAAGATTATAATACTATACCAAAACGCAAGTTATATAAATGTGTTCTCATTCTCTCTCTCATGCGCCATTTCATAACGGGGCCTCGTCTGACTACTGATAACTGTAACTGCAGGAGAATGGACCTGTAAGGAGAACTGTTGTCGACCTGGCAAAACCTTCTGATTCAGGCAGAAATAAAAACCCATAACCTTAGTTTGCCAGAATTCTTCCACTGGGGAGACATAAACATCTAGCCCCTCTTTGTAGGGCACTAATGACAAACTAAGGTATAATTCTACCAAAGTCCAACTTGGGGAACCATTGGACTTACTTACAGAGCACATGAAGAGTAGGGGACCCCAAAGTAATCTTGGCACCAGAAAGTCTCACTCCGGCTTGGATGAGGAACTGTCTTTCGGTTACCCTGTCACCCTATATGTGTGGCAATTCGGGCAGAATTAACACACTTAGCCCTGCTGAGCATCGTGGTGCATGCCTTGAATCCCAGCTCTTAGAAGGCAGGTTCAAACACATCAGTTCAAGGCCAGCCTGGTCTACAGCATGAAGTTCCAGGGCAGCCAGGGCTACATCAAGAAACGAACACCTAGCCAGAGAGTGTCGGAGAGCGCAGCTGGGATCATGGAAGAGAAACCAATAATCCTCCCTAACTCCTTCAACATGGTCAGTACATCTGCTGGCATGGCAAGTAGCCACTGCGGTTTTGCTGACCAGGCTAGCATTCTATAACACCTGGTGGTGGGGAGAGCTAAGGGATGGTGCAAGGTGGTGACTCCGTGAAGAGCCGCAGGAGTAAAACTGAAGGAAGCAGTAGGCAGATTTGAACCCCAAGGGCAAGGCTAGAGAGGGATGCAGTGTTGGGAGGGTGCTGTAGAGGGGGGCGGTGTAAGCACAAGGGAGCAAAGCCCCATGGGACTGGTTCTCAGTAGAATACAGGAGCACAGTGATGAGTGGATTGTCCACCGTGGAGAGGTCACAGAAGGGAGTGGAGCAAGCCACTGCACTATGGGAGCTCTGAAAACAGCTCTCTCTAGGGCTCTCCTGCAGCCAGGGCAAGCTTCCAAACACAAGAGTCCAGATGCCCCCGGGAGACTCATCCCCGCTTCAGCATCCACATCTACTTGAATCTGCCTGCAGTGTCTAGTGAAGTAAGTATCCCTGATGACACCCAGGAACAACTTTGCTGAGATCTGCCCCCCCCCCCCTAGAAGCAATAGCCAAAGGCTTTCCACAGCCTCTGATAAATAACCAGAATCCTGACTCCAGGGCCCAGGGACATCCTGGAAACAACAGTCCTACTCCATGCCTTTGACAACATAAAGCACCCTGTCAGAAACGTACCTGCTGGGAACAACTTTTTTTTTTCCCTTCGGTTTTTCGAGACAGGGTTTCTCTGTGTAGCTTTGGAGTCTGGAGTCTGTCCTGGAACTCACTTTGTAAACAAGGCTGGTCTCGAACTCACAGAGATCTGCCTGCTTCTGCCTCTCAAGTGCTGGGGTTAAAGGCGTGCACCACCGCCACCCGATTTAGAAATGACCTTTTTATAATTAGCGACTAGTTAATGCTAAACATGCTTTTATCCATTAATTAGTACTTTATACTGCTCAAATAAATTCCCTCCTTTTGGTGCAGGAGAGGGAACCCAAGGCTTTGGACATGCTATATGATTGACACACCCAACCCTTCATCAATTTTACAGTATTTCACTTAGACAGCAATCAGTTACTTACTAGCTGGCACCTGGCCAACAATCCTATCAGAAGTTTGGGGGTTAAGTCAAGACTTGGTGATCTGGGGCTGAAGAAAATCTCACCTATCTGTGTGACCTGCAGCCATGTAGAGAAGCAAAAATTCTAAAAGTAAAGCCAAATTTAAAAAAAGTTTTGGGAGTATATATATATAGACAGATAGATACACATTTACAAATGTCTTTGTACAGGCTTTCAACCTGCATCAAATTAATAACATACTAAAGACGACAGGGGATACTTGAGTCACGGTTACGGAGACACATAGGACTATGTCCAAAGGAGTCTAGATGTCACAACAGACTAATTACATCAGGCAGTGTTTCTGCAGGCCCGGGAGGTGAAGAAAAAGAGGCGTGCTGAAGGGAGTGAAGCGAAGGATTACATTTCAAACGTGCCAAGTGAACGAATCGGAGAGAAAGTGATAAAATTCTCACACAACATACTTGTTTATCCCAGAGGCTCCTTTTAAAGTCTAATTGTCATGGCAGTAGCCCAGCTAAAGGTGAGTGCTTCTCACCTGACCTCCTTCAATCAAAAGTGAAAGTGGAAAGTTTGTCCGCTTGGGTCCAAAACCGTGGCTACGCGGGTTTGGACCCAAACCAAGAGGACAAAAAGCTCAACTACCACGGGGCTGGAGGATACGGTGATCACGAATTGCCAAGCGCCAGTGCGGAACCTATCCCCTTCTTGTCCCGCGGGGAAGCTGTGTCACACCTCCTCATCCACGCCAGTAGGTCGGATGGGTGTCCTCACACACAGCCCCAGGACCCCTTGCCCTCCTTCCCACGCCACACACTTCCTGCCTCTTCCATCACCTCCACTTGCAACTTAGGCTTCTAATTCTGTTTGTGACTGCGGTCGGGACTGCAGTCCCAGGGAGGGAAGCAGCCGGACTTTGGGGCTTCGGAGTGGAATCTGGAAAAGGGCAGGCGCAAAGCGCACCATCCCACGTGCGACCCTCGCTGAACACCTACGGCTGAGGGGACCCGGCGCGCGCTCCTACAGGGCGCAGCGCTGGAGTTCGGGGTTCGGATAGGGGATGAGAGTTCCCAAACCTAGCAGCACTTTGAGCAACCAGGGAGGGCTGGACTCCCGGGGCTGCAGCACAAGGGGGGCCGGGCGGCCGAGGGTGCGCCAGCTCGGCGGGGCCAAAGCCCGAGGCGGACTCGGTGGCGCTAGGGTCAGGGTGGGGCGTGGCAAATACTCACCAACCCCGTACTTCTGCCTCTTGGTCGGGATCCAGCGGGCCATGGCGACGACCTCGCTCCGCGGCGCTAGCGGCTGTAGCTACTCGCGCTCGGAGCGCTGCTGCTCCTGTCGGACTCTTCCGCCATGTTCCGGCAAAACTTGGGCGACTTTGGCGCGCCCGGCCGCGTCTCCGCCGCGCCGTCCCGCCTCGCTCGCGCCCGGGGTCCCGCACGCCCGCGCAGCAGCCCGCTCGCCCGCCCGCCCGCGGTCACCTGCTGGGGCCAGCGGCCGCGCAGCCCCGCGCGCCCTCCCCGGCGCCGCCCCAGCTCCTCCCGCTGGCCGCGCCCTCTGCGCCCCGGCCGCCCGCCCGCCTCCGCCGCCGACTCCGCCTCGCCCAGCCGAGCCACAGCCGAGAGCTGGCCGCCGGGTCCTCCGGGTCCTCCTGGGGTCGCCTCTGCGGTCCCCAGCGCTCGCGGGCTGCGCCGCCGCGCGCGGAGGAGGAGGGGGGTGGAGAAGCTGGTGAGAGTCTCCGGTCGCCTCCGGACGCTCAGTAAATATTTGTTGAATGAATGAGCGGTGAGCTACCGCCTTCGCCTCAGGGAGCGTCTGCTGAAGCCCCGAGAGCCGGAAGCCGGGTTTCAAATCCCGCAGGGAACTAGTGCAAGGGATACGGGCACTCAAAAGTGTCCGATCTAGGGGACCTTCCGTTAGGAAACTGTTGACAAAGCTCTAATCTGGAAATCCCGAACTCAGGGACTTATTCCCCCCCCCCCCCCCCAGTAGCTGTTTCACACTGAGGGAAGGTGTTCGTTCCAAGGGGGGCCCTTTCCAACTGCCCTTCTGCCCAGAAGGACCCTGTGGGGAAGACTCAGGAACATTCATCCCGGGTCTTTTTCCACACTCAGACTGAGAACTCCAAAAGGCGGCTGTGCCTTGAACTGCACAGGGATGCGCGTGGCGCCCTCTGCGGGGAAATGCGCTTCCCCCAGAAGCGACTCTTGAGTGAGGTAGACTCTACTTAGAAGTAAAATTTCAGATTAAGTGGCCAGTTAGCTTCGCCATCTGAAAAAGAAAAATACCTCTTGCGAGAAATTGTGTTGTTCTTGGGGTCTGTGGAGGCTTTCTTGCCAGTTTGGAGCCTGACAGGAATAGAACACGAAATTAAATCACACAGTCAAAGGCAGTAATGCTTGGTCAGAAATGAGTGACCTGTGGTGACTCTTTGCAAACCATGCCTGAATAGCTTTTTAATCCTGGTTTTCCGCTTTATAAAATAAGTCCCGAACTTCGATTCCCGGATGAGAGAAGCATAATTGGTACCTACTAATGACCATGCTTCGGCCATCTTTCTTAAAGTATTTCAGTTACATCTGGTTTTAAATGTTAATTTTTATTCTGTATTTGGGGAAAACTCAAAGTTAAATACGATTACATAATGTATCGTTTATTACCTTTGTAATTTAAAAATAAATTTTTGTTGTATACTTAATACTGAATTTTAAAAAATAATCACCAAAGAATCTAAACAACAAGAAAACAATAAACCAAGTTACAAACTGTACTGTACTAAACAGAGTTCTGAAAAGAAAAAAATAAAAACGGGTAAGAAACACTCTTAAAAAGAAAAGAAAGTTCCAGTTGGAATCTACTTAATACACAGCAAAACCTATTTTCTATCAGTGAAGACCTGACATCCACAAAGATCCCCACCATCTCCCCAAAATAACTTCTTGGTCAATGACATCATGATCAACTTAACCACCCAGGCTAGGTAATTTCTTCTTCCTTTCTCTCTAAGTGAGCTACTCTGTGTTGGGCACTGTTCTTGGATTGGAGGTTCAGTAGTGAGGTGAGACCCCTACCTTCATGCATGCCACAGGAGGCTAGGCCTGCAGAGAGAAACCCTAGCAAGGAGCCTGAGGAGTGTGGGTGCCATGGATTAACAAAGAGGTATCTGGAAAGGCCTCTGAGGTGAGAGGAGACTGAAGGGCAGAACTGCAGGAAGTGAGGATGATAAAGGGGGAAGTGTTCCAGATGGCCTGCGTGGCAAAGCAAAGGCCACGGAGCAGGTCCGACAGGCTCCAAACTGGCAAAGAATCTTGGGCACCGAATGATCTAAGTAAAGCAGAGGAAACCTGGCCCAAGGGGCAGAGGTGCTGCCACGCAGGAGGCCACAACTAGGATGAGAACTTCCTGTTTATTACTGGAGGGTCTGAGCTTCGGTCAATGGGGAGAACAGGCACTGTCTACCTGTGTCTGCAAGGGCTGAGGATATCCATCAATGAAGACTGCAGGGGATGGTAGGTGCCTGAGGAAAGCACTTGAGTTCTGAATGCAAACTGAAGGGAGGGGCAAGAGGAGGACAGAGGGAGCAGAGAGGGGCTCTCAACGAGGCTTATTGGCCTCTCTGCTTTACTAGCGTGTTTCTGGAAAAAGCTGGCAAGAAGACAAGCTTATGTTTCATTGTTTTGGGTTTTTGTTACTGTGAACTCTTCACTCGTGCTGTCCACACATAGGCTCTGCAAACCCTGGCTTTGGGGTGTGAGAGACAGAATCATTGAAGAATGAAAGACTCCCAGACTCGGGGCTTGAACGACTGGTGAATACAGCTGCCACTTCTGTTTGTTGGTTTGTACCCTCTGTTGTGGATCAAAGTTTACTCCCCACCTCTGAATACTCCCTAGGATTTATTTCCTTGTCCACTGCTCAGCCATCGCTCGCCCTGGACCTTAGAAGCTGTCAATCTTGGCCATAGGTCTGGGCTGCTGAGGCAGTGGGGGCTTCCCAGAGTTGCCTCAGTCACCTGTGTGCAGGGAAATAGATGGTCTTTGTTCTCTAACCGAGTATATATTTTTACATTTAATGTACACTAAATGTCAATCCTTCCAGCGAAAGCCATTTCAGTGGGCTCCCTCTACGTAGTTGTAGGCTATTTTCAAAGCTCTGGCTTTGAATTTGGACTCTGGAGATTTCAAGCCTGGCAATGATTGCTTTTAAGAGAGTCGTAGGAGCCAGGGAGTGGTGGCGCACGCCTTTAATCCTAGCACTCGGGAGGCAGGGGCAGGTGGATCTCTGTGAGTTTGAGGCCAGCCTGGTCTACAAGAGCTAGTCCAAAAGCTACAGAGAATCCTTATCTTGGAGAGAGAGAGAGAGAGAGAGAGAGAGAGAGAGAGAAAGAGAGAAATGGAAAACCTTCATCACAACTTCCATGGCGTTTATTCTTTTCCCTCTGCAGACTGAAGTCCACCCACTTTGTTCTATCAGATGATTGTATCCCAGTTTGAAAATCCGTTTCAATCATAAAAGCACAGCTATTCAAATTCTTGTTATTAAAATGAGGTTTATAATTAGAGAGTTGACCAGATGGGTAGGTGGAGTAACAGCCTGTTTTCCAGAATTAGCCTTTCCCTTTTCCTCTGGTGCCTTTTCAGGAAAGACAAAAAAAAAAAAAAAAAAAAAAGCCATGAACCACACTCCACAATTACAGATATTTAGACTCCAAAGCCAATAAGAATACCAACATCTCATGTACCCAAGAAGACTCTCGCATCTGACGCATCTGTGCTTGCGGGAGCTCCACAGAAAGAAAAGAGGAGAAATGGATTTCTAGGCTAGCTTGATTGGCCTGAATTCTGGAGCTGTCCCCTAATATAGAACACCAAGAACACCAAGACAGGTCCACTTTCCCCATTGATCGGGTTTATTTTACCAAGCCTGCCTGACCCAACTTCCTTATAAGAATATAAGGATTCTGTTATGGACAGTTTTGTAGGAATTATTTGTTTGTTTTTTTCTCTAAATAAGGAAGTCATTTTCTGCTAGAATGACAAGAAAATAACAAGGAATGCAAATGGTTTACCGGGTAGAGGTGGCACTTAGGGAGGCAGAGGCAAGCAGGTCTTCATGAGCTCTAGGCCTGCCTTGTCTACAGAGCAAATTCCAGGACACAGAGAAACCCGTCTCCAAAAATAAAAGTAAGTGATTATTGGTTCTAAGCCAAGATTTGAGGGTGTTTTCAGGCCAATGCTATGGAGCGAGTCATGCATTGGAATTTGAAACCCCTGAGCTGAACAGGGCCATGAAGATCATCTTTTGAGCCCCAGAAACACTTTCCCATACACCCTGAAGATTCTCACATCATTCTCTACTTTGTACCCCCAAATGGTGCAGACTCTGAACATCGCTGGATCCATCCTCTGCTTGGACAGCTGGCTTGGGGTGAGAAATGAACCCTGATAGTTAGGGGGAGAATAATCTCGCTTTTATACCATTCCTCTCTTGATTCCCCCATGGGAAGATCTGTGCTTGGTTGCCACTTTAACCTCTTCCACCACCAAGCAAGACACTTTTGATTTTATTTCTAGGATTCTCTTTGTTCAAGTCACCTTGGGAAGGAGGCTGATGCTATGAACATTAAGAAATCATTGGATTTTTGGTGGTCTGGGGAAATACTCAGTGGGTAAAGTGTTGAAAGTGTTTGCTACGTAAGAGTGAAGGCCTGAGTTTGAATTCCAGAACTTACGTGAGGCTGGATGGAGAATGGTGGTGTGCTCTAATTCAGGGTCTCTGTAGGGGGACGTGGCATGGTGGCGTGTTATAATCCAGGCTCTGTAGGGGGACGTGGCACGGTGGTGTGCTATAATCCATGGTCTCTGTAGGGGGACATGGCACAGTGGTGTGCTATAATCCAGGGTCTCTGTAGGGGGACATGACACGGTGGTGTGCTATAATCCAGGGTCTCTCTCTGTAAGGGGACATGGCACAGTGGTGTGCTATAATCCAGGGTTCTATAATGAGAAGGGAGGTAGGGACAGGAGGCTCCCTGGAAGCTTGCAGGCCAGCTAGCAGAAAACTACAAGAGATCCAATGTACACAAGTGTTAAGGTGAAGACTGGCAATCAGGTTTCTCTTTTGGCATCAGTGTGTATATGTGATACACACCGACACTCATACATATGAGTGTGTACACACACATAAACACACATACCGATTTTTTTAATTAATCATTAGTTTGCTGAAAACAATATAAGATTCATAGTCGTGTGAGATGGATGAAAGCTCCTTGATTAAAAAATAGCTGCATTTGTATAGTTTTAAAATATTATGTATAGGTTTTGAAAGGTCCATGTATGTACCTAAAAATACCTCCCAAAAGCTTGGCATGGTCACACATATCTAAAATCCTAACATTCAGGAGAAGGCAGTAGGGGCATCAGGAGTTCAAGGCCACCCTAGGATAGATGAGACCCAGTCAAGAATCAAAAAATGGAGCTGAGCTGGAGAGATGGTTCTGTGGTCAAGAGCACTTGCTGCCTTTGCAGAGGATCCAGGTTCTCTTCCCAGCTACGCATAGCAGCTCACAGGCACATTTAGCCTCAGTTCCAGGGCATCTGACATCCTTTTCCCACCTCTGTGGGTTCCTGCACGCTTGTGGTACACATATACTTACTCCGGCACACACATAACATAAAAATAATTATAAATATTTTAAAACAAGCCTAGCAAAACTGCTCAAAATGAGATAATGACAACAATCCAGGCATAAAGTGGAAAGTTCATGGGCTATGCGCACAAGCTGGGAATTGTCTGCTTACACTTGACCTTTATCTGCGGTAGGAGTGGCGGCTCACCAGCAGTTCTTGGTCCCAGTGACACTTGGGTTTTATTGTCTCCATGGCTGTCACATTCGGCAGATTTTTCTTCCTGTCACTCTGTCAAGAAGACAAAAGCGTGGTCTAGGGTTTTTAATTTAGCGTCAGGACAATTTCAGTTCCTGTCCTCACCAGTTATGGAGTCACGAGGGGCGTGTGTGGCCAAGCATACACCTGGCTTCGTTCCTCCCAGTGCTGTCCCGTGAGGTGTATGTCACTCTTGCCTTCACCTCACAGATGTGGGAATGGTGGTTTAGAAGATGGAAGAAATTGCTTGCGCAGTTAACTAGGGTCAGGCAGAAATAAATCCAGACTAAGCAGTATGATTCAGGGCTCTGATGGAAACCCGAGGTCATGGGTCTTTTTCTGGAAAGGTGTGTGTGTGTGTGTGTGTGTGTGTGTGTATACGTGTGCGCTCATGCACGCAACTGCACATGTACACCTTTGCTGACCATAGGAACGTGGTTTTGTTATTTTTTTTTTCCAAGACAGGGTTTCTCTGTGTAGCCCTGTCTGTCCTGGAGATGGCTTTGTAGACGAGGCTGGCCTCCAACTCGCATCCATCCTCCTACTTCTGACTCCTGAGTGCTGGGATAGAGACGTTTGCCACTTCCACCTGGCAACCGTAGGGACCTTACTGCAGTGGCTTGATGGCTCAGGTACAACAGGAATCCAGCCACAGTCACCATGTAAATGAACGAGTACAGCTGCGTTTCGAGAAAACCTTATTTGGATCGGAATTTCACATAATTTCATGAAATGTCCTTCTCTGGATTTCTATTCCCAGGCATTTAGGAAAGTAACTCCAGGCTGTATAGAAGCAGCAGATAAACTGACTTGGCCCTCAGCCTGCCCTAAAACAAACCAGGACTGGCACCCTTTAGGTGGGCAGGAGGGCCGGAGCATCCAGGAGGAATAAAATGAAGCCGGAGACCTTGCTGGAGCCTTCTCACCGTGAGAATTTGCATGAGGATCTGGGAGAGGGCACTGGGAGGAAAGGATCCTAAATTGGAAATGCTGTCTTAGAGATCACCTGGCAGGGTCTCTGGAGAGGGTGATGCCTATGTAATCCCAGCCCTTGGGAGGTGGAGGCAGGAAAATGGCAAGTCCCAGGGTAGCCTGACCTCTGTAACAAGACCCTTTCTCAATGAGAGAGACAGGGAAGGTAGGGATTGTGGTGTTGGGGCGGGGCAGACAATGTGACATTTCTAGGAACAGTGAGATCCATTTTTTTTGCTCTTATTGTCTGCCCCCACCCCTTTGAAGACTATACTGAATGATAAGAACTCTATATCAAAATCCAAACCTCCTCCGTGAGACAGTGGCACACACGAGGGCTTTAGTAGCCACAGCAGACACCTCCAGAGTGGATGCGAGCATCTCAGTGGATGCCCCTGCCCCCGCGAACACTGACACCCAAAATAAGGGATTAGCACTAGAAGGAAGTGTTATGGTACCCTGAGGAGATTGGAAGGGCCAGATGAATGGTGGCAGTATCACCTGGTTAAGGTTAGGGCAGAAGAAAATCAAATACCCAGAATGCTTTGTGAACCCTGAGAAGAATGACTTGGTGACTTTTTGAAATAGCTGAAGGGGCCTGGAAGGCAGAATAGGAGGTCTTATTAACTGGCCTGAAAAGGCCACTTGGTGTTGCCCCACCATGCACCTCTGCTCGTTATCCCTAAAATTCATGTTTTTGAATGTCCTTCTTTGTATCCTTTTGGGAGAAAGGGCAGATAAAGTAGAATTGTTACAAACACAATAAAAATGACTCAGACCTTTAGGGGCAAGAGTTTGAATTCCCTTATCTTGGAAGGTGCTCTTTGAAACTGTGTGCTAGCCAAAACCCCTTGAATCGTGTAAACTAGACCAAGGCTAGGGTGCTGGCTGTTATTAGGACTGTAATGAACCTCCGCCCACTCCATTCTCAAGGTGCAGCTTCCTCCAAGTGCCTTGCTCACATTTGGCCAGGACTCCTGAACCCGGTTTTTCCCAGATAACAAGCTGTCTGTCCGTCTGGACTTTGCAGCAGGCACCTTACTTGGCGGAGCAATTTCTGGCAGGCAGAGTCCTGAAGTTCATTACTTCCGTGGTTTCTTAGTCATCTTACTGCGGTACAATGCGCTTATTTAAACAGGCCCTTCCCTCCCAGTATATGACAGCTCAGGGTTTGCTCCCTTACACTTTGCCTTCTACATTTGGGAAGAAGAATTAGCTCACTTCAGCTCGTCCTGGATGCAAACTCCACTTAGAAGTGATGCATTTGTTAATGCCTGCCCTTGTTAAATGTGGTCTTGGCACACTCCAGCGCCAGGCAGACCCTGGCACTGGGAGGTGATTTTTATTTTTCCTGTGATTTTCCTGTGAGTCCTGGGTTGCTTCTTTGCAGATTGCTCTTGTTGTTCATTGCCTCAGTGCAAACGCTGGGAATTCTTCAACATGGTATGCAAACTTGAAGGAGAAGGAGCTCCTACTTTGTGCCCAGAATGCAAACAACAGGAAAACTCAGATGGCTGCTTAGTTAGTTCAGCCTTCTCTAACCTGTTGGAAGCAGAAGCATACGAACAAGAAAATGTTAGGAGATTTATTCAAGAATAAAAGAGAATAAGCTGGGTGTGGTGGTGCACACCTTTAATCCCTGCACTTGGTAGGCAAAGGCAGGAGGATCTCTGTGTGTTCCAGGATAGGCAGAGCTACATAAAGGGATCCTGTGGGAGAAGAAGGAGAAGAAGACGAGGAGGAGGAGAAAGAGGAAGAGGAAGAAGGGGAAGGAGGAAGAGGAACAAGAACAAAAGAAAAATACAAGCACACATAGTTAGAACTAAGAAGGATCTAGAATCACAGGTGGAGAGAAGTCGGAGTGTAGAAGACTGTTGTGTGCAGGTTTTATGAAACAAGCTGTAAGATCACAATGCAAAACAATCCACTGGGAAATGAAAACAAAGAAAACAGAACCAAAAAATAGTAAACCCAAGCCCAAACTAACTAAACAGCATAGAAAGAATTGGAGGAAAAATATTACTTCTAAAGAATATACATAGGGGCTGGAGAGATGGCTCAGCAGTTAAGAGCAATGACTGTTCTTCCCGAGGACCCGGGTTCAATTCCCAGCCCTCACATGGCAGCTCACAACTCTCTATAAGTCCAGTTCCAGGGAACCCGACACCAATGGCAAAACACCAAAGCACATAAAGGTCAATAATAATAATAATAATAATAATAATAATAATAATAATAATAATAAAATTAAAAAGAATTTGCCTAACTAGAGAGCAAATACTTTGGTATACTTGAAAAGTAAGTCAGTTAAACACAATATTTGCTATCCATATCACTTATTTTTCTGCTGATATGATTAAGCTCCATGACTCAAAGCAACATATGGAAGAAAGGGTTTATTTTAGTTTGTGGTTCCAGCAGGATAGCCGTTCATCATGGCAGGCAGGCGTGGTGGCAGGAGGAGGAAGCTGAGAAATCACAACTCAAACAAAAGCTGGAAGCAGAGATGAGAGAGAGAGAGAGAGAGCACGAGAGAGAGCGCGCTACACCACCAACTGGGAAGCGCGTGTTCAAATACCCTAGCCTATGGGGGGGGGGCAGTTCTCATTCAAACCACCGCACTATCCCATAGAAAAAGACAAGAAGTCTCCTAATTTATCTTTTGAAACTAGCATAACCCTATGTGAGGTCCATGCTCTGATGCCAGGAAAGTAGGGCCATGGAAGGTTGGAAGGTTAAACATTTGAGGAACTTGGCACACACCTTTAATCCCTGTGGGAGGCAGAGGCAGGCAGATCCCTGTGAGTTCGAGGCCAGCCTGGTCTAGACGAGCTAGTTTCCAGGACAGGCTCCAAAGCTACAGAGAAACCCTGTCTCGAAAAACAAAACAAAAACAAACAAAAGAAAGAGAGAGAGGGGGGGGGGGAGGAAGGAAGGAAGGAAGGAAAAAAGGAAGGAAGGAAGAAGGAAAGAAAGAGAGAGAGAGAGAGAGAGAGAGAGAGAAAGAAAGAAAGAAAGAACTGTAGACCAATAGCACATAGGACATGCTTTATCACTCTGGGCAAAGGCCGCTAATACAGACAGACACTGGCAGGGATCCAGGCCAACACTAGTAAACATGTATGCAGCACACAGGCTGCCATAGGTAGGCACACAGGCCTACAGACAGACAGACAGACAGACAGACAGACAGAGGCTGGTGAAGGCAAAGCCTCAAGTCCTGGCCTCTGACTTTGAGGCTATATTTATACAGACCCCACACAAAAGTGACATTCTGCCAAGAAGGGTTATATAACAGATTACATCACTGTTTATATTTGGGGTTCCCTAGACATACAGTGTTGACTCACAGCCCCCAGCCCCCGATGTCCAGTGTCAGCCACACTTAACTAACTCATACCAGGGATGCATCTCAGCACCATGCTGTCTAAACACCAACAGTCCCTGATGGCCTTCTCTTCCCAACACCCTAGCAGCAGAACTTGTTAAAATACATGGCATGGAAATAGACATGCACCAGATACCCCACTGTAGCGTGCAGAGATGCAGAATAAAATGCCAGCAAACCTCATCAAGCAGTGTGTGGAACGAGCCACGGAGAATGAATTAGCAAGCTTTACTCTACTAGTAGAACGGCAAGAACTTTGCAAACAGCATATCTTATCAGAAAGCCAATAGAGCAAGTCCAAGGATCAGCTAAGAGGTGGAAGAGCCCTTTACATATGCTTTCCAGGATGTTCCCCAAAGGGCCGTGTGCTAAAGGCTTCATCCTCAGCTCAGCTCTATTGGGAGATAGTAGGATCTTTAAAACGGAGGGCCAGTTGGGGTTTGGGATGGCAAGGTCCTGAGGGCCTACTTTCCAGGAGGATTGTGGGAAATTAGTTTCTTTTCTCTTGTTCCAGTGAAGTCTGTTCACCTCATGGGATTGGTGGCCTCAGAGAGTCCTCCTCTCATAGTAGTAATGGTAAAAGTAGGAGGTGGGGCCACTGGGAGGGGGAAAAGGCTACAATCACCCTTTGACGTAGCCATCTTGCTCTCGGCCCCTTCCCGGTCTGCCTCTATTTGCTCTCGGTGATGAGTGAGCTGGTGTGCACTACACGGTGACAATCCACCTCCCCACAAGCCAGGTACAAGTGACCAGCTGACCAGGGCAGATGTGAGCTAGGCTGAATCTGCCCCCCACTGAAATGACTTCCCTCAGGTGTGCCACTGTGACCAAAGCAGCCAACAACAACAAGACCAACTACCATAGCCAGATGGCGATGAAAAGATGGTGAAACACACCTGTGATCCCAGCAACTGTAAATCCCACACATCTGTAAATCCCAGTTGTTGAGGGAGGAGGACCATAATGTAGCTTTGGCTACACTGGAAAAGATGGAAAAAGCCGGGTGGTGGTGGCTCAGGCCGTTAATCCCAACACTAGGGAGGCTGAGACAGGTGGATCTCGGAGTTCAAGGCCTGCCTGGTCTATAGAGCGAGTTCCAGGGCAGCCAGAGCTGCACAGAGCAAGCCTGTCTCGGAAAAACACAATAAACAACAAATAAATAAATAAAATCCTTTGCAACATGGTAAATTTGAGGCCAGGCCCATCTCAACCACCCCCACCCCCAATAAAAACTGAGAGAGAAAGAGATTGGGGTACGGGATCATCTGTAGCTAGAGCAGGAGCCAGGATGCTGTATCCAACAAGAAAGTAAGAGACAAGAACTGCACAAATCGGAGTAGACCAAATTGTCCTTGCTGATGACAGAGGTAAACTGAATCAACATTATTTTTTGAATGAATCAAAAGCATATGAAAGTCACGGTTTGAGAGTCCTTTCCAAAATTCAAGTGAAAATTTAATGGCCACGGTAACAGCACTGAGGTGGTTAGCTCACGGAAGCTCTGCATTTAAGACTGCGTTGATATCATGACAGAGAACAGTTTCATGAAAGGATGAGGGTTTCCCCGATTGGTTCTTCACTGGGTTTCCTCCCCTCGCATCACGACATAGCATGGGTTTCCTTACCAGGGACTGGCCTTGTACGCTTGGACTTTTTCCTCAGAGTCGAGAGAAATAAACTTCTTTTCTACATAAAATACCATATCTGTTATATGAACAAAGAGAAACAAAAACATTTTAACACACTCCCTCTCACGTGGACCAGCATGCACGCAGACATGTACACATGCACACACACACACACGCACACATAACACACACACCACACATGCACATGTACTCAAAGCCCTTTCATGAAATCTATGCTGCAAATTCTGCTCCTCTCCCCCAAATGTTCACCAACAAGTGCAGAAAACAATTGACTGCCAAAGGCTATTACTTGATCCATCACAGAAGGGGTCTAAGTGGACCGAGCCGGACAGTTGTCCTTTGCTGGTCAATGGGAACACTCCTGGGTGGACGGGAGCCTTGCAGCGATGTGAGCTATCATTTCAAATTCTTCAGTAAAGTCGACGACATGCCCTCCATATAAGGCATTCGTGGGGCCTCAGCCCTCACCTCCCCACCCAGTGTGAGCCGACGGCCTTGCTCCTGTGGTTGGGGTGCCACTGTGATCTATGTCAGCATCGTCTCTTCTGCACCAACCACAGAAGTCTGGTCACAAGCGAAACCATTGCGGTTGCATAATAGATTTTGCACAGTTTCCTTAGCATTGTCTGTCGGTGAGCATCTTACTCCTGCTGACGGGATGCCCAAACCCAGTCTGAGAGGGACCCTTATGTGAGAGGTCACCTGTGACTTCCCAGGTGGAGAGGGAGCTGACATGAGTTGCAGAGTCAGCAGCAGAGGAAACTAAAAACAGGAAGATACCTGTGAGAGCATGAACCGTCTCACAGGAAAATAGAATCACCATCGTCGCTAAATGACCTAGGAGCCTGTCCACCAAGCAACAGAAGGATGGCGTCATTCAGCACTGTATGAACTTTCTAATATATATGTCTAATAAGTACGTGTTCTGTGACATCCTAGAAGGTGTGGTAGGACCTTTCTTAGGATTAGAGAAGACCACGGATATGGAATGTTCTTGTCTCCTTGGCATACAGAAAGGACTGTCAAATTTGGAGAACAAAGGACAGAGAGAGGAATAAGTCTCCAAACAGGTTTGTAAATTTCAGGAAATCAATCCCCAGCAATTTGTGCCTGTGGTTTTTGAAGATCAGTTATTCAATGTATTACTGAAAATAGCTTACAAAAGTATGAAGGAATAGCATGCTATTATGGAGGAATAACAAAAATTAAGAGATCAAGGAGGAAATGTTATTCTTGGAAAAGAAATGCTGTCCTTGGGATTCATTATTTAAAAAAAAAAAAACGGGGTGGGGTTGGGGGGGGGCGGGAATCAGGCTAAATGTAGTACTAGATAGATATGGTGCTAGTGCCACCTGCTGTTGTAAATATGAACTGCAGTTATCTAATACGTGCTCCATTTATTCAGGAGTTTTTAAATCAAAGAGAAAACAAAACAAAAACCCAAACAAAACATAAAACATTGCCCTTACATAGAATAGTGGTAGGGAGAGGTTGTAGGGGAGGGAATGGGTAGGTGGACTCAGGGAGGATGTACGGATCAATTCTTCCCCATCGTCCACTTTCGGTCCAGGTGAGACAAGAAAGGTTTATTGGACCTGCCTCTCTGTACAGGACTTACTGTCAAGCTTCTGTTATGGAATATGTACGCTAACGGCCCCTAGTGCTGTGTTCTAAGAGTTCGCAGGGCGTGTTACTAAATAGGATGTCATTTCCTATCGAGCTCTGGGAAGACAGAGAGGGCATCGAAGCAGAGCAGTGGAGGAAGGCAGCAGGGCAGAGAGAAGAAGCTGGAAAGAGGCGAGCAGGCCAGCCGGGCCATACAGCCAGGGGCAACAACAACTCGGAAGTGTAGTCAGTAGCCAGTCCCTGCAGCCTCGGGATGTCCCTATGAGCAGTCCAGGCAGCTGGTCACCTGGAGTCTGGACAATTCGAGGCAAAGGGTCAGAACTCCACGGCAGAACGTGTCGGTCTTAGAACATCTCTGAGGACAAACAAGTCACCCAAGGTGATGGCTCCTATCTATCCAGCGTCTTTGGTACAAAGGATGCCGCCTGTGACAGGTCACACTTCAGCCTATCTGTCCCCCTCTTCCTCTCAGCAAATGTGGCCTGGGTAGTGCAGTAATCTAACCCCGTTGTGAGCAGTTGACACACTTGGCTTCCGAGTTCCATTCTGTGTAAGCAGATCGATTGTGAGTGTCCATGCTCACCTACTCAGTGACGGGAAGCTTCCAGGGGCATCAAAGCCATACACCTGGCTTAACATACTGTCCTGGGGAAGGCCGTCTGTGTTTTGCTGAGATGGTGTGCTTTTCCTTATAAAGTTTACATAATATGCCCCTGGACGGAAAGACCACATTCTGTGTATCTGTTCGTCTGTTGATGGACATGGGAGTTACTCCCACCTCTTGGCTGTGTGACTAATACAGAGGTCAGCACCAGTAGACAGCTCTTTACTTGATTAAACAAACATAAAACAATAAAGCCTTTTTATTACAGTACTTGTTTATGGGCGTGGGGCATGCATAGCATGGGCCAGCATGGGCAGTCAGGAGACAGCCTGCTGGAGCTGGTTCTCTCCTTCTGCCATTGGGTCCTGAGGCTTTGGTAACAGGCACTTTTACCCGTTGAGCCATCTCGGCCCCTCTAGTTATTATCATTATTTTTTTTTCAAAATGGCTAGACCACTTTATATTCTCTTCATTGTTATTATTATCATCAGTTCTTTTAAAATTTGAAGCAATGTGTTTGGATTGTATTCACTCTCTCCTTATTCCTTCCTAATTTTGTTCCTCCTAATTTTGTGTCATCTTGCTTCCCTCCTCCTGCCCCGTCAATCCAGTTAGTGCTACCCATGTGGTCTTGGATGTGTGGCCTTCCACTGGAGCTGGTCAACCTACTTTAGGGAACCTGCATCAAGAAAACTAACCGTCCCCTATCAGCTGTTAATTGCCAATAGCTTCTCAGCTGGGGTGGGACTTCCTATGTGCCTCTGCTCGCTACACTGGGCTCTAGGCTGGCTTGAGCTTGCCTGCGGTTTGTGTATAGTCACAACTGTGTGTGCTCATATGTGCAGCTGCCCTGCTGTGTTTCTTCTGGTCTTTCAAAAAACCAAACTTAGATCTGGGAAGATGGCGCAGAGGTTAAAGTGCTTGCTGAGGAAGTGAAAGAACCCCAGTTTGAGGATCTACAGCCCATGTGAAAGCTGGGCATAGCAGTATGCACCTGTAACTCCTGCACCCCAACAGCTGCCACATCTGTACTTTCTACACCTGTAACTCCTGCACCCCAATAGCTACCACACCTGCACTTTCTACACCTGTAACTCCTGCACCCCAACAGCTGTATTAGGAAGGTTGAGAAGCACTGTTACAGACAAAACACACAGACAACTTCATTGTAATTACTAAAAATCGGTCCTTAACATATTAAATTAACAATATCTCTAACAAAAGTCAAGCATACAGGCAGAGAGGGGGCTTCAAATAGGAGTGAATGACAAAATAATGCTGCTATGATCATAGTTGAGCACATGTCCTTCTGGTATGATTGAGCATCCTTTGGGTATATACCCAAAAGTGGTATTGCTGGGTCTTGAGGTAGGTTGTTTCCTAATTTTCTGAGAAAACACCATATTGATTTCTAAAGTGGCTGTACCAGTTTGCACTCCCACCAACAATGGAGGAGTGTTCCCTTTACCCCACATCCTCTACAGCATAAGTTGTCATCAGTGTTTTTGATCTTGGCCATTCTGATAGGTGTAAGATGGAATCTCAGAGTTGTTTTGACTTGCTTTTTTTCTGATGGCTAAGGATGTTGAACATTTCCTTAAGTGTCTTTTAGCTATTTTAAATTCATCTGTTGAGAGTTCTCTGTTTAAGTCTGTACCTCATTTTTTTTTATTGGATTATTTGTTTTTCGTTTTTTGTTGTTTTTTTGTTTTTTGTTTTTCGAGGCAGGGTTTCTCTGTAACTTTGGAGACTGTCCTGGTACTGGCTCCTGTAGTCCAGGCTGGCCTTGAACTCACATATATCTGCCTGCCTCTGCCTCCAAGTGCTGGGATTAAAAGTGTGTGCCACCCCAGCTTGGCGATTATTTGTTGACCAATTTGAGTTTTGTATATTTTGGAGATCAGCCCTCTGTCAGATATGGGGTTGGTGAAGATCTTTTACCATTCAGTAGGCTGCCGTTTTGTCTTGTTGACCATGTCCTTTGCTTTATAGAAGTTTCTCAGTTTCAGGAGGTACCATTTATTAATTGTTTCTCTCAGTGTCTGTGCTACTGGGGTTATATTTAGGAAGTGGTCTCCTGCGCCAACACATTCAAGTGTACTTCCCACTTTCTCTTTTGTGAAATTCACTGCGATGGTCTTGGATCCATTTGGACTTGAGTTTTGTGCATGGCGATAGATATGGATGTTTTCATTCTTCTACATATTGATATCCAGTTATGCCAGCATCATTTGTTGAATATGCTTTCTTTTTTCCATTTTATATTTTTTGTTTCTTTGTAAAAGTCAAGTGTTCGTAGGTGTGTGGATTGATATCTGGGTCTTTGATTTGGTCCCACAGGTCCTCCTGCCAATACCAGGCTGTTTTCAGTACTGTAGCTCTATAGCAGAGTTTGAAGGCAGGGATGGATGGTGATGCCTCCAGAAGTTCTTTTTATTGTACAAAATTGCTTTGGCTATCCTGAGTTTTTTTTTTAAATATTTATTTATTTATTATGTATACAATATTCTGTCTGTGTGTATGTCTACAGGCCAGAAGAGGGCACCAGACCTCATTCCAGATGGTTGTGAGCCACCATGTGGTTGCTGGGAATTGAACTCAGGACCTTTGGAAGAGCAGGCAATGCTCTTAACCACTGAGCCATCTCTCCAGCCCTATCCTGAGTTTTTTTGTGTTTCCATATGAAGTTGAGTATTTTTCTTTCAAGGTCAGTGAAGAATTTTGCTGGGATTTTAATGGGCATTGTGTTGAATTTGTAGATTATTTTTGGTAAGATTGCCAGAAAAGTATTTTCTTGTATACATTTATTATTATTGAGATGTATTTATGTTATAATCTGAAAAATATGACATATGAGTTAAAGACCAAATTGGACAACATGGTGCAAACTAAATTAAACCGAGCCCTCCACCCTTGCATAATTGCTAGCACACTAAGTGATTGCCTTGTGCAACACAATTCACTGTGTATTATATGTGAACTATATATAATAACTATATATAATATCAGTATAACGGGAGGCACCGTATTGTGATTTCTGTTTTGTAGACAATGAAATGAAAGCACAGAGTACTTGCATTACTTATACAAGTTCACACAGCTAGCAACAGTATTTGGAACAGAATTAGAGCAGCATCCCATGATGCACTTCCTCCAGCAAGGCTGCGCCTCTTGTACCTTCCCAGATGGGACCACCAAAACTGGTGGCCCAGTGGTCAAGTGTGTGAGCCTATAGTGATACTTCTTATTTAAGCCATGACAGCTGGTGTCTTTGGCGTTTCTTTTAAGAAGTATAGTCCATTTATTGATTAAACATTTTAATTTTATATAATCTCACTTGTAAACTCTTTTCCTAAGAAATTCTTAGGTGGACTGTGTACATATGTATAGAAAATAGGTATACAAATATAACAAAATTGACCTTAAATTTATATCACTAAAGCAAAATCCATATCAAAGCAAATTATTCATACCTATATCATATCCCCCTTTAAATGTAAAAGAACATTTATAAACCATATTTGGGAACATGGGCACAGTTTTTTCTCTCCAAACTGCTTCCTGCTGAATGGGGGCATCATTAATTGGGTCTTTCATGGTATAACCTGTGTGCCAGGGTCTTCTCAGTTGGCAGTTGAGTGAAGTAATTTTTTGAAGGTGTTCACAGCAACCCTTCAGGAGGGCGTGGTCCATCATACCATATTGGAATAGAAGCAATCCACAGACTCTCACCCTCTGTGAAAACAAAATAAGAAACTCCTTTCCAAAGCATCATGTCCTTAGATCCAAATTTCAAAGTCAAGGCATTTTCAAAATGTCTATGTTGGATTAGTTCAGCATCATTTATAAACAAATATCTTTTGGCATCTGTTGCTCCTTCCTCAGCATTCAAACAATTCAAAGAGAACATAATAACATACAGTATCAAAATTCTCTGTTTATTTTCCATCTTTGTACGGCCTTATTTTAACTCTATTTTTGTTTATTTTTACTTTTTACTTTTTGCTTTTTGAGACAGGTTCTCTGTATCTTTGACCTGGAATAACTCTGTAGACTGGGATGAGACATTGCAAGTGGGTCAAGAGAATGTTGCAGGAAGGATGCCTGGGGTGAAGTGAATGCAAGATGCAGCACAATTGCAAGATGCTATTCAGACATGGTGCCGGAAACACGTCAGATTTTTTACATAGAGATTTCACAGTGCACTCGGAACTTTTATTTTCATATTTTTCTTTGCTTTGTGTTTAATGATTTCATTGTGGCGGTGACCAGAGCAACTCGAGGCTGGCAGGGTTTCTTTTGGTTCTCAGTCCATCTTATGGAGAAACAGAGAAGGCACGGTGGCGGGTGTGCGAGATGACCAGTCACATGACATCCAGTGTCAGGAAACAAGAGTTTGATGTCGGTGCTCAGTCTCAGCTCTCTCTCTCTCTCTCTCTCTCTCTCTCTCTCTCTCTCGTAATTTAGTTCATGGCCCCAGCACATGAGGTACCAGCCACGTTTAGGGTAGACCTTTCCCTCTCAGTTAAACCTCTCTGGGAACACTGTCAAAGACAGGCCATGAAGTGTGTCTCCTAGGTGATTTCTAAGCTAAGAGTGAAGACGAACTATCACACACTGTGACTTGAGCTACTTCCTGTGTACTTCTCTGCTATAAAACCATTTAACTGTCATGTAAGCCCTGTGGGATGGTTACTTAAGTGGTTCCCATGTATGGATAAGTGGACTCAGGCCCCGGAAGGTTTAGTAACGTGTCCAAGTTTTGTATAGCTGGTACTGTGGAAGGCTGAGATTTGAACCTGCTTGGTTTGGGTCTAGGTAGATGCTTGTAAAAGATTATTAAATATTAACATGGGGCTAAAAATTTAGCTCAGTCAACTGAGAGCATTTGCCTCAGATGTTTGAAACCTTGACTTCAACCCTAGCTTGCATTGAAAGTTAGCAAGATTGTCTTAGCAGACAAGCATGCACACACACACACAGTGTGTGAGTGTGTGTGTGTATGCATGTGTGCATGTGAGGGTATGTGTATGTGTGTGTGAGAATGTGCATGTGTTTGTGAGTGTGAGGGTGTGTGTGTAAGAGAGAGTGTGTGTGAGGGTGTGTGTGTGTGAGAGAGAGAAAGAGAATGTATGAGGATGTGCATGTGAGTGTGAGGGTGTGTGTGTGTGTGTGTGTGTGTGTGCGTGCGTGCGTGTGTGTCTTTGCAGACATTAGCAATACCAAGGCAGTAAAAACAGTAAGTGTTCCGCTTCTGCTGGGTCATTATGTGTGTTATGTTGGTAGAGGGTTCCTGTTTCTAGATTCTGTGGAATCTAGCTGGGTGAGTCCATTCACACAGGGTTGGAGGATGGCGGGGAGCCCAGGGCTTGAATTACTGCAACCTGAAGAAGTGAGACCTTGCCCTGGAAAGCAAACACGGGGATGCTTATTCAGAAAGCAAAGCCTGGATTTGCTGGCCTCTCCCGAGAGACACCATCATTATGAAAGCCCCATCCCAGCTGGCTTCCTGCACAGCGGAGTTAACGATGCTGACAGGTCACGTGAGTGTGCACTAATGGTCTCATGTTTTATTTATTCAGGTGCTGATTCCTGACATCGACCGGCTCCAGTGGATGTATGGACTTGGGAATAACTAGATTCTCTCTATATATACTGTGATGTTATCTCCAAAAATGAAGGAAATGAGAAGCAGGAAAGGCCTGGATTCCCCGAAGAGAGCTTTCATGGCTTACAATGAGGATTCAAATCCTACACAAAGCATTAGGCAACATTTAAAACACAAATCATCACTGTCTAACGTGATACACTGCAAGGGAGTTTCTGGCACCGAGCGTCGCTCTTTAAGCAACAGTTCCACACAGCGCCAACTAAATAATGTAACGGCATCTGGACTCTTTCTAAGTCGAAGATGGAATTCTGTATTTCTCCCATGACACAGACAATACCAAAATGCAGTATTTCCTAAAATTAAAAAAAAATTAAAAAGGAGAGTAAGTTAGAGCGGTGGCTAAGAGGACTCTCCTGTGCTTGCTTCCTGCTTTTTAAAAATAGTTTTCTATTTTACTATTATTGAAGTAAGACATACACAGAAGGGCAAATGTAAGAGATGTGTGTTGTAGCCCCATTTCACCCATGTTCACATAATTATTGCTTAGATTAAAAAAACAAAACAAAACAAAAACAAGATGCAATTATAGCCTCAACAATTCCAGGCACCTTTAAATCTCTCTTCTCGAAACTGATCATGATCCTGACTTTAAAAAATTTAGCAGTATAGCATAGACTGACAAATGACATGCGGAAGAACATACACACACACACACACACACACACACGGTCTATGGATGCAATTACAGTCTCCATATAATGTCTAATATGATTTGTGAATGTCTTATGTGCATGTGCACACATACAAAGAGAGAGACTATTTGTGAACTCTTGAGAAACTTGACCAACTAGTTAGTCACTATTAAATACAAAATTATGCTGCCCCCGGATTCTTGTGTCCAAACTCCAATCCCTAATGTGACTGTATTTGGAGACAGGACATTTAAGGAGGTGACCGAGGCTAAATGAGTTTGAAAAGATAGTGTCCTAGTGTCCCTACAAGAAGCAGAGACACTGGGACAGCTCGTGTATGGAGGAGTGGCCATGTGAAGAGGCTCAAAGAGTGACTGTCACTGATCAGGGTGGCTCATGTCTGTAATCCAAGCACCCAGGAAAACCACTGTGCACTGAGTATAGCCTGATCTACATAAAGAGTTTTAGACCAGCCAGGGCTCTACAGTAAGACCCCCCAACCAGAAAATAGTGATTGTAGCCAAAGTGAAATCCATCAAGAGAAATCAAACTAACCAATACCTGGACCCAGAACTTCCAGCCTCCAGAACCTCAACAAGACCAATGTCTGCTGGGAGACACCTGTTTGGGGCGGTTGGGCCACGGCAGCTCTAGGGGGCTAAATCAGTCTCTCAGAACCTCGCCTCCCTCACAGCCCAGCCCAACAGCCCAACCTTCCTGCCAAAGGCAGCTTGTATCCAGCTCATTCCCCAACCTCCCTTTATAGTTTCTCTGCTCTGTTGTATATGAACAAGAGAGTTTAACCTCTTTTATTTTTAAATAAATGCCATTTTAGTCTCTTTTAGTTTCGACTCCCCCTCTCCCCGCCACCAGGATCACCTTTCACTTCTGCATTGTGTTGGTTGAAGAAACTTGACCTTGTCCTGTTTTTTTTTTTCCCCTCACAGCAGGAAGTGATTGGTTGGAGGTTTCAAATCTAAACCTGACCAAGCCAGTGTATCTAAATGGCAGCGTATAGGTCACGATAGGTCATGAGGAGGAACGGCCTCTTTGTTCAAATACTCATTTTTGCAGTTGACAAGCTAGTCCTGAAATCCACATAGGAATGTAAGACACTCAGAACAGCCAAAACAATCTCGAAAAAGAGCAGACTTGGAAGACTCATACTTCCTGACTTGAAGTATGATTTGAACCCAGCACAGCCAGGTGTGGTACGGCTTGTGTGACGTCCTAGCAGGGAAAGACTGAGGTGCTGCCTACAGATCTGAAAGGAGAACTTATCACGGCTGCTGTCATGTGATACTACTGATGCCAGCACGGACATAAAAATCAGCGGGAGCGAGTCAAGGGTCTGGAAACAAAGGGACAGGGCTGGGACAACGAAATACCCTCAGGCTTTAAAAAATACCAATTTGAATCTCTACCTTATTTTTAATATACGAAGATAACTCAAAATGGATCATATACTTGAAGATGAGAGCTAAAATAAGAAGCTTCTAGAAGAAAACATAGGAGTGAACATAAATATTTGTGACTTTGAGCTAGGTGTTTGGATTTAACACCAATCATTCAAGGGACAATAAGAAAAATAAATAGGACTTCTTCCAAATGAAGCAGGTGTGTGCATCATCAACAGAGTGACATCATCAGCACAGGTAAGATGGAAACCAATAGAATGGAGAAATGATTAAAAGTGAGCTATCTGATAATATACTAGTACCCAGAACATAAAACAAACAAAACAAAACCCAAACGAAGAAGCAAATCTGTAGCAGCTCAGGCTTGGAGAGATGACTCAGCAGTTATGAGCACTGACTGCTCTTCCAAAAGACCTGAGTCTGATTCCAAGCACCCACAGGGCAGCTCAAAATTATCCGTAACTTAACTGGGTGTGTGTGTGTGTGTGTGCTCATCTTTAGTCCCAGCATTAGGGAGGCAGAGGCAGGCGGATCCACATGAAACACATAAAAGTTGACCATGATTGCTCATAACAGACCCAGAGTAGAAACAGTGGAAATATTCTCCTACTGATGAGTGAGCAAACGATGTGGGGCGGATTTATATCAGAGACTATGTCCATCTACAAAAATCTATAGCAACGTAGTCACGCATGCCACAGCATGTGTAAACCCTGGGAAACAACATGTGAAAAAAGACTAGTTACAAAGAGGGCACAGTGCATATTTGTGTGCATATGAGACCCTAAGGAAGCGAGTCCATTAAAAAAAAACACAGGTGGTCGCTCCAGGTTGGTAGGCATGTGTAAATTCATATTGTGTGTATATAATGTGTGTGCAAGTCATGGGCAATCTAATTTTCTTCAGCTAGCTTTGATAATTTATGTCTTTTAATACATTCATCAACTTTGTTTAAATTTTCAGACTTCTTGTTTATTATATGCTTCCTCACGGGTTTGGTTTATTGCATCTTTTGGATATATTGACTCTACAATGACGTCATCTTCCCAAGTGATGTTGGTCATTTCTGCCTTCCCTCATGCCGCTTTTTTTATTGTCCTGCTCTGCCTGTTCAGAGTCTCTCAGCCTGTGTCTTGTAAGCATATCTGAATTCTTCTTGTGGGGCTTTCCTGTATGTGATCAGTCCTGTTGGCAGCCTTCCCGGGCTTGACCCACTTGCCCGCTAGGGGCCAGCACCATTCTGGGTTCTGACAGAAACACTTCAGACTGTGCTGATAGAAGTCACAGTTGCCTCTGGGGGGAAAACACTAGGCTAGAGGTTTATCACTTTGATTGACTTTTTTTTTTTTTTGAGAAATATTGGCTTTGATCCTATCATTTGGATCTTTGTTGTTATTTTCGTTTTTGACTGATAAAATTTTTACTTGGTGTGTTTCTTTGTTCTGATTTCTCATACAGACAGCACACAGTGACAGTCACTCCCCTCACACCTTGTCTGCTAACTCGAACATCTCCCCAGCTCTGGGTTGCTTTTCTTCTCCTCATGGGCCATTTTTTTGGTTCATATGCTTCCCTCGTAAGATGCCATTAATGCTGTGAATTTTGCCTAATCACTTCTGGGATATTATTTCCCTGCTGTAAACCCCCTGAAGTTTGTTATAGCATACAACTAAGTTCCATGGAAACGGTTTGATACTTTTGTTTTTCGCTTTTAAGATTTATTAGGTAGGACCAGAGCCATGTAGAGCCAGCCATTTTCCCCTTTCTCTGCTTAATTCGCTGTGAATTACGAGGCTTTCCTGTGTGCCTTTCCCAGTCCCACGTGAGCTCCGCACACGGCTTCCTTTATTCATCTAAGGCCGCCTTTCCCCCTGGGTTTGGGGCAGTCACATATTTATGCTGATGTATACTCTGCTATCTGATCCCCTGCAGATCTCTGGAAACTTCTTTCTCTGTATACTTGCTACCTTTTCTCTGGTGCCCTGCCCATAACCATCAACTCTGGCTGCCTTTGTCTCTCTGGATTCAGCTCTGCTTTCTTCCTTCTTTTCTCTTCCTTCCTTCTTTTCTCCCTCCTTCTCTTTCTTTCTTTCTTTCTTTCTTTCTTTCCCTTCCTTCCTTTCTCTCTCTCCTCTCTCTCTCTGCTTTTTATTCCTTCCTGCCTTCCTTCTTCCTTTTTTTTTTTTTGAAACAGGGTTTAATCCCAGCACTCAGGAGGCGGATGCAGGTGGATCTCTGTGAGTTCGAGACCAGCCTGGTCTACAGAGTGAGTTTCAGCACAGCTAGGGTGGTTACACAGAGAAACCCTGTCTCAAGCAAACAAAAAACACCCCCTCCCCCCAAAAAAGAAGAAAAAGAAAAACAAGAGAGAGAGAAAGAAAATGAGAGAGATCAACCAGACTTATAAGCAATATTTATATAAAAGAAGATTAAGACTTCCAAATCTTTAATCAGAATGGTCTTGAAAACAGTTCTGTTGTTGAAAAATTCTCACACTTAGGAGACTTAAGTATGGGATCAGAAATAATGTTGTTCCTGACATTTTAATATAGTAACCAACATATTCTCCCCAAATATATTCAGTGCTGCAAAATGACAAGTTTCATTTCAGAGCCTGAAATAATTTTATATTAGCATCATCAACAGGATATTTAAGCAATTCTAATTTTCTACCTAGCACTCTGGAGAAAAACGACTCAAGGCCTAAACAAAACCAGCAGTTTTCCACCGGTGCTGGTTTGAGTTGAGATCTTTCTTTCTTTCTTTTTTTTTGGTTTTTCGAGACAGGGTTTCTCTGTGGTTTTGGAGCCTGTCCTGGAACTAGCTCTTGTAGACCAGGCTGGTCTCGAACTCACAAAGATTCGCCTGCCTCTGCCTCCCAAGTGCTGGGATTAAAGTCTTTCTTTCTTTCTTTCTTTCTTTCTTTCTTTCTTTCTTTCTTTCAACTTTGGGACAGTATGAAAAACGATAGTCACTCAAGAAAAACTACCTTTGGAAATTTCCATTTTGATCTTCCCCAGTCCTGGTTATATGATCCTCATTCTGCCTGGTGTTGCTGGGTATGGACAACAACGTCCAATTAGCCAAGCAACCTGCAGGGTCCGCAGACACTGTGGTGCTCTGTGCAGCTGAGCGTGGTGGAGGTGAACGTGGCCTGCCGTATCCTCAGAATACCTGGACCGTTCGCGTACAGCCGTGACTTCTGCTCGCTGTTGAGAATATTTTCTGCTTCCTTCTGCGCTGAGATCCGAGTCTCTAGGGAGCAGCCATGGTTCAGAATCTTTTATTTTCTGGCACAACCGCTGTGGAGACCCAGTCCTATGGGACTGAGTGCCCAGTGTTGGGCCTTCCCTATGGTGTTAGCGGGGCTGCGGGAGAGAACGGAGGCTAATTTTGTGTTGTTCTACAAGCAGAGAAATGGGGGTTCTTCATGCTCTCTTCTAGACTCACTCTTAAGCCATAATCTTATTTTATTTCCCATTCACTTGTAGACAGTTCTTTCTTTTGTAGTGCTTTGAGATAGGGTCCCTATGTTGATAGAGCTATCCTGGAACTCACTGCTGGGATTAAAGGCGTGCGCCACCATGCATTAGCTACTATACACCGTTCTTTCAATGTCCTGGATTTAGGCTGACTGTTTTATAATTTCTGTTTCCATTTCCAAAGCTTCACAGTTGCCCCTTCCCCTGCTCCGTCCTACTTCCGGTCTCTGGCTAGTCAGCTCTGCTTTTGGCTCTGCTTGCCTGTAGGCCTGGGCTTGCTGGTTTGAAGTACTGCCGCTGCTCTCACCCGGCCGTTGTGACGAAAAGTGCTCACACTGTGTGCCATGTACCCTGCCCACTAGTGGGGGTGAATTCCGCCGAGCGCCAAGGACATGCTGATTCTGAGGCACACAGGCTTGTCCAGAATCTTTGCTGCTTCTTGCTGTGATAAATGCCCACCCAGAAGGCAGAGCCCAGAGCAAAGTTAAACTGAAGAGCAGTGTCTAAGAACTACTGTTTCTCTTAGATTTTTGAGGTGTGAGAAGAAAAGGGAACAAAGAAAATAAAAGAGAAATATCAAAGAAAAGTGGGCTAATGTTGCCTTCCAAATAGCAAATATCTGATCTCCTATTGGCTTCCAGATAGTCCCATGGGAAGCTTACTCATTTTTAATTGCTGTTACATAAAATAAATGAAAAGCAAAACCACATAAAAAGGAAAACCACGAAAGCCCGAGTACTGGGAAGAAGTCAGAATTAATCATTTCTGTTTATAATCAAAGTAGTTAGCATAATTTACCCACCGTGATTAGATCTCTGTCTGCAAAGCAATTGCTTTTCAAGTCGTTTTATTGTTATTTTTTAATTTTATTTTTTAAATTTTATGTGCATGGGTATTTTGCTTGCATCTATGTCTGGTGCCCAAGGAGGTTAGAAGAGGGCATGGGATGTCCTGGAACTGGAGTTGCAGACATGTGTGAGCTGCCATGTGGGTACTGGGAATCAAGCCTGGTTGCTCTAAAGCGTAGCCAGTGTTTTTTACCCACTCTTAATCACTGAGCCATCTCTTTAGACCCCATAATTCTTTTTCAATTTACCTTTGGGTCTGACCCTTTTATTGAGAAATACATGGATATGTTCCAACAGAGCACATCAATAGCTTGTAGGAAAGAAGAAGAGGCCCCTTTCCTACGCTGGCAATTGCGGTAGCCTTGCATCCTGTATTATTTTAATCGTGTCGACTGTAGGAGTCTTTGCATATGTTCAGCTCGGATGAAATCAGTCTAATGAGGTAAGACCCAAGAAATTTTAATTAGTTGGTGTGAAAATGTTGATATCTCATGCTGCTTTGTGTGGGTTGATTTCTGGGAAAAGGAGCAATGCATCTCTTTTTCCTCCTAAATTCTCCAATTACCCAGTTCTCAGTACGGCAGGTCTCCCATCTGCTTATTACCTCAGTCGGAGGAAGCTGGATGGCACCACCAGCAGGTGACGGAAAACTCTTACCGTTCGGATTGCTGAAACTCAACGCAGTTACAAACTAGTCCCTGTGACGCTAGAAAGCTCCAAACATTCCCCGAAAAGTTGTTCCCGAAACACCTTCCCTCTTCAGCATCCACCAAAGCCCATTTGTGCCAGACATGCAGGTTAAGAAAGAGACCCTTGGGTTTCTATTGCTGGAACGCACCAGGCTGAGAATAAATTGCTTCCCAGAACTTGGCAAAGCTCTGCATTTTAGATGCAGTCTCTAGCAGTTTAAAAGTTGTCTGACCTTTGTGCAGAGAGCTGACTCCAGGGGCTAGCTCAGCACATAAAAGAGACACTCGGTTCGTAGTTACGGAAACTCAGATTCAGGGAGCCTCTTAAATCTGTTTCGAGAAAAGATTGGAAAGACCCTGTGAGCTACAGGGGCAAAACCAAAGAAAAGTCGCTTGTAGATCATTGCGCATTGAATTGGCCCAAGTCAGTGACGTTACTCCTGCCAATCTTCAAATTGCCCCTTGTTTAGAGGCCTACTTCCGCTCTGATTCTCACAGAGGTTTCTTCTAGTTTCATTACTGTTGCTCTGATAAAATGCCCTGACCAAAAAGCAAATTAGGAGGATAAAGGTGTATTTTAGCTTGTAATTCCAGGCTACAGCCCATCATTGCAGAGAAGCCCAGGCTGCAGGAATTTGAAATAGCAAGTCACATCACAGTCATAGCCAAGGGTGGAGAGAATGGACGCATGTGTGCTTACTTGTCTGCTTGCTTTCTCATGCTCTTAATATAGTTCAGGACTTTCTGCCTAAGGAATGGTGCCGCCCACACCGGGCGGGGCCCTTCCACATCAGTTAACTTCTGAAGATAGTCCCCCTACAGACATATCCGTAGGCCAATCCAATTTGTGGCAGGTTGTCAATTAAAGCTGCAGACAGAGATTCCTTTGCTTTGTTAGGCGGATGTAGAAATTATAAGAAAGGGATCTGGTGGTTCACAGAAAGCACAAGAAACTAAAAGAAACATAATTCAAGTATTAGGCAAAGGGAACCAGCGAGTCAAAACCTAGAACTCACCTCAAGAGACTCCTGCTAGTTTTAAGCCCTGTTCTCACAGTCCTGCCTTCCCCACCACAGCAGATGGTATCTTTTCAGATCTTAAACTAAACAAATCCTTCTTTCCTCGAGCTGCTTCTTGTTAGGTATTGGGTCACATGAAGGTGGAAAGTAATGAATACACTTGGTGACACACACTTACAAGACCACTGCATACACAATGCATCTGACAAAAAGTCCTTACACAGCCATAGACTGTGCGTGGGCCGGCAAGGAGGGGGGTGTAGATTAAATGGAACCCCAAGGGTGGGGTCCTGACCTCTAAAGGATGAGGCATCAGGATCAGTGTTCTCTCCCCTTTCTCAAGGCCGAGAGAGAAAGCCCCAGGAATAGCCAAACTCTGCCTGGACTTTGATTTTAAATTTTGCAGCCCCCAGAATTGTTAGAAAAATTAATTTCTGTTATTTCCAGCCTGTCTTCTATGGTATTCTGTTACGTCTAGCTCCTTCAAATGGTTGGAATATTGTGCTTTCAATATATACTTTAGGATGCATTTTCCTCAGCTGCTTCGCTGGTTTCTCTGCAGACATTAGACTTACTGAGAAATTACTCCATTGATCTCTTTGATTGTATTGCTGTGTACATGATCTCTTTGATTGTATTGTTGTGTACAATTACCAATAACAGATGTTTTTAATAGACTGTAGGTCTTCATTCATCGAGAATCTTGTGTAGTACACCTGGGTATAGTAAAATCATTGATGATACATCCTAATGGGAAAGTTAAATAGAAAATTGCCCGTAAGTACTGAAAGCAAAACACTAAAGAGATTGTTAGAATGTTTGCCTCCTAAAGACATATCCAAAACATGTAACATGTAAAATTTAAAATACTTTATATAATAACCATACATACATTATAAAGTTTGGATTTAACCTAGTCTCCACTCTCTGACCTCCAATTTATCCCCTACCCTCATCACACATAGTCCTGTGACATTTTTCTGTTTTGTGGTACAGGGGATTGAAGCCAGGGTCTCACACATGCTGGACAAGCACTCTGAGGCTGAGCTCTGTCCCACCCATTTTATACTTTTGCTTTGACATAGGGTTTTGCGAAATGGCCCAGGCAAGGCTTGAACTTGCAATCCTCTTTCCTAAGACTCCTGAATAGTTAGTATTTCAGAGCACTCCCAACAGGCCTAGCTTATGTGACCAAGTTTCTGTTTCTAAGAAATTACCAGAGGACATTCAATGTCTTTTTTCGTTTAAACATTGAAACATTAGGACTCAACAAATGAATTGCATCCAAGATGTACAAGATCTTGGAATTTTGTTTTAGAATAAATTATAGGCAAATAAACATTTTTTTTTTTTTTTTGGTTTTTCGAGACAAGGTTTCTCTGTAGCTTTAAGAACCTGTTCTGGAACTAGCTCTTGTAGACCAGGCTGGCTGCGAACTCACAGAGATCCTCCTGCCTCTGCCTCTGCCTCTGCCTCCAGAGTTCTGGGATTAAAGGCATGCGCCACCACCGCCTGGCTCAAATAAACTTATTTTAAGGAGCATTCTTTAAAGAAAAAGTGTATGCGTTTGTGTGTGTGTGTGAAAATCAGAAGACCACTTGCAGCATTTGGTTCTCTCCTTTTACCAAAAAAGTTCTAGGGATTGAACTCATGTTGTCAGGCTTGGTAGCAACTGCGGGTCCTCACTGACCCATCTTGCTGGCCCTTTAAGGGAGATTCTTGATGCATATAGCTTTCTTTCAAGACAGTTGCTAAAAACTGGAAGTGCCCAAAAATCACTTGATACCAAATAACATAAGACACTACACTGTGTGCCTGGTATTTGGTCACAGAAACATGATTGAGGTGGTTAAGCTGTGTGTGTGTGTGTGTGTGTGTGTGTGTGCATCTAATGTAAGAGTACATATGTGTGCACTTGCAGGTGGAGTCCAGAGGGCAATCTTGGGTGTGTCCTAAGGTGTCATCATCATTTTATTTGAGGCAGTGTCTCTCACTGGCCTGGAATCTACCAAGTAGTCTGCCTTCCCAGAGTGCAGGGATTTCAAGATTTTTAAAATCTGTGTTCTAAGCCGGGCGGTGGTGGCGCACGCCTTTAATCCCAGCACTCGGGAGGCAGAGGCAGGCGGATCTCTGGGAGTTCGAGGCCAGCCTGGTCTACAAGAGCTAGTTCCGGGACAGGCACCAAAGCTACAGAGAAACCCTGTGTCAAAACAACAACAACAACAACAACAAAAAATCTTTGTTCTGGGGAACGAACTCAGGTTCTCAAGACTGAGCCACGCCCCAGCCCATGACCTGCCAGAGTGAGTAATTTTCCAAGAGATCAAGACATTGGATTTGGACTGGTTCTGAGAAGTGTATCCAACGAACCAAAGCAAAAGCAGGCAGACTCAGGACTCCGAGGGCCTGCTTCTCTCTTCCTCCAGTTTGGGTAAACATCTTGCCATCTGTTTTTCATTGTTTTTAGTCAGAAAAAGAAGCTCTCTTGAAAGAACAAATGTGGGTTTATTGTGGATTTTCACATGCTTCCAAATCTTTAATCAGAATGGTCTTGGAAAAACTCAGTTCTGTGGTTGAAAAATTCTCACACTTAGGAGACTGAGCATGGGATCAGAAATAACGTTCCTGACATTTTCATACAGTAACTAACATAGTCTCCCCAAATGTAGTCAGTACTGCAAAAACAACATGTTTCATTTCAGAGCCTGAAATAATTTTATATTAACATCATTAACAAGGATATTTAAAAATGTGGGTCCCAGGACTTGAGATGTAGTTGTTAGTAAAGTCCATGCACAGAGCCCCGGGCTCCACCCACAGGCTTGGGGGTGCACACTTCTCATCCCAGCACTTGGGAGGTGGGGTCCAGAGGATCAGAAGTTCAATGCTATCTTAGGCTACATAGTAAGCTTGCGATCAGCCTGGGATAGAGTCGACCCAGTTTAAAAACAAAGCGAAGAAAGCCAAGAATAAAACAAAGTTCAAGGACAGACTTATACTCAAATAGGCGTCTACTTTTGGTAGAAAAAAAAATTAATATGAAAACTGATAACCAGAGTGGGGAGAACATATTCTGAATGCAAAGAGGCGTGCTGAGGGCCTGCCCCACCCATCCTGTGTGTAGAGTCTGGCCAGTCAATCTCATCACCCTGAGCTGAGCCCCCATGTGTGAGGTGGATAGTACGCTGCTTGAGGTTACATTGTCTGAACTGATGTCATGGCCTCTCTTCTGCTCTGATGCCCTATTACATAATAATATGCCACCAAGTGGTGCTCCAGTGCACCCTCTTTGCTTCTTGCTTCCAGCTGGCATCCTTGCAGATACCCATGCCGCTTCTGTCAGTCCTTCTGGAACCTGTAGCTTGCTGTTCATCCTTTAAGTGTTCATCATGGCAGCTGTGCCCGTGGTCCTCCTTAGAAATCTGGGCTCTGACCAGTCTAAGCAAAAATCTAACGAAGCACCCTCCTTGCTTCTGCAATCTGCTCTTTTTCAGTTTCGTCTCCTCACTCCTAGGAATGTAGCTGCTTCTTGCTGTTTCTCATCTGTGTCGTCCCAACCTTCTCATATCTGCTAACCAGGGTCCTGGTTAATGTTGCTCAGTGTAGTTTGTGATTTTATTCACTAAGTCCTGAAGACTACTGTACTACTGTATCTAGACTCAGGATTTGTTCATCACACACACACACACACACACACACACACACACACACGATGTGAAAACATTGATGAATAATAAAGAAGGAAAATTATTCTGCACTAATTGATGTTAGAAAGAGAAAACAGGATAAATATTTATTTAGTCTTTGTCTCCAATTCCTGACACAGAACTCTCAAGTTCCTTTGGCTAGCTTTTGTGATAGGAGTGTCTTTTATTCTAACAGAGCCCTGACCAAAGCATAATTAGAAGGTTTATCCCAGACCTCCTGGGCCAGGAGAAGGCTGGAGACCGAGCTAACCGCCCTTGACTAATGATCCAAGAAGTTATGGCTGTGTACTGGGACCTCCATAAAACATAAATTATGGAGTCTGGAAGGCTTCCATGTTAGGGCATGTATCCACATGCTTAGGGATGTGGTGTGTTCCATGTTAGTGTGTGTATCCACATGCTTAGGGATGTGGTGTGTTCCATGTTAGTGCATGTATCCACATACTTAGGGATGTGGTGTGTTCCATGTTAGTGTGTATAGCCATATGCTTAAGGATGTGATATGTTCCATATTAGTTTGTGTATCCATATGCTTATGGATATTGTGTGTTCCACGTTAGTGCGTATATCTATATGCTTAGGGATGTGGTGTTTTCCATGTTAGTTTGTGTATCCATATGCTTGTGGATGTGGTGTGTTCCATGTTAGTGTATTTATCCATTGGCTTAAGGATGTGCTGTGCCTCCTAGCTCCATGAAGATTGCAGCTTTATCATGTGGGACACATGGAACTGGATGCGATTGGAGATGGGGTCCAGATAGGGGCATAGAAAACCTGTCACTCGCAGGATCCTGAGTGGGAAGGGTACATGAGAAGATCTAGTCTGGGTCTGAAGAGAAGAATTTGGCCTTAATGGGAACTACTGTGCACTGATGTAGTAACTATGATCTGACCTTTATTAATGAACTCAAAATGAACATTCTAAAACCAGAAATAAGACAACGTCTGGGATATGGGGCTGGCAAATATGGAGCAGCTGGGAGAGCTTCATGACACTGTGGAAAATGTTTAGAATTCCATTATAGATGCCAGTGTGTACACTCATGTTTGTATACATAGGTATGCACGCCTGACCACAAGTACACACTTGTTTATGTGTTGAAGTATGTACCAGTTCATGCATTGTATTCCCATGTGCATGTGTGTGTGCACATGTATATATGTGCACCTGCTTGTGAGTGTATGCAGGCTTATATATGTTTATATATTTAGTGTAGTGGCGACGAGGATAGGGAAGTCCCAGATAATTCCCTGAAGTAACAGAATAAGGGAAAATTTGCCCTTCCAGTGCTAACTGAAGGATCATATTTCTGGCAGCTGAGGAGGGTTAGCTAATGATGCTCCAACCACCTGGGATATCAAGCTGATATCCTAGAGCCTGGGATATCCACATGGATATGCCTCTATTCATATCGACGCTGTGGTAGCAAATTTCAGCTAGAGACAGTGATAATTAGAGTTGAGCTATAAGGTCAGGTCTCCTCTAGTTCGTCGGAAACACTTCTTGTATGTTAATAACTGTAATAACTAATTATGAGTGGCCTCCCTGCTGTTTCAATAACATGTTATTCATTTACAAATATCACTTAATCCTTGCTCCTGCTCTCGTTCTCTCCATATCAAATTAGATAAATTAGCGGCTGTCAGCATTGCCTTTACAGAGAGCTCTGATGACATTCCTTGTCTACTAAAGAAATAAAGTATCTGTAGTGAACATTCTCTTCCCTCTCTGTGAATACATTCAAACTTCATGTCACGATCTTTGAGGCTGACTATGAACTCAGGCCAGGCTACCTCTCCAAGTCCTGGTGTGAGTCCCTCTTATGATCAGAGGGGATGTACCAAGCACGTAACAACAGGATAAATGTGGGTCCAAGTCAGAGGTGACCTCCTGGTTATTGGACAGAGGGAAACACAGACGACTTGAGTAGCAACTGGATAGTGATGTGGGCACCTCAGAGGCAAGGATCAGGGACTTTCGACAGCTAGCTTCTATGTGTTCTGTCCTTTGAGAGTTTCATAAAACCTTCCTGTAGGTAGCACACAATAGTGGCCCCGCTTGTCCTTGCTCTCTCCACCCCGGATTCATTGCTACTGCCTGACTATAGTTTGACTTTATGAACTGCAGTGAAGCCTAATAATTCAAGCTGAATGAAAACCAAATCCGCTGCTTCCATTGGTCAACAGAACCATATGTGTTTCTTACCCATCACAGCCTATCCTACAGGGGAGGGCAACTGGTCTTTTAAATACCCAAATATCAAATTTTCTCCAGAGACAAAATTTATTTATTTTTATTGTATACTAATGTAATTCTGGTTAAATTTATCTGAATGCAATCTTTGTAAACTTTTGTGTTCTATTTCCTCCATAATTCTTTTATATTTCTATTATTGCATTAATATGCTATCCCAAAAGATGCTTCATAATATATAAAATATAAAGCTTGTATGTTAATAAATGGTATGCTATGTTATTTTTCTGTTAACATTCTACTTCCAAACTCTGTCTATATTTTTTCTCTATTTTGATGTTTTTACTTCTTTTAGACAAACCAAAACAATCAACAATAACAGAGCCCTCATAAATGTTGTATTACAAACCTGTGACTAAAAGCTTTACTGTTGGGGCTTGAGAGGTGGCTCAGCAGGGAGCTTGCTGCTTTTGCAGAGGCTCCAAGTTCGGTTCCCAGCAACCATATCTGGCAGTTAACAGTGCCTGCTATTCCAGCTCTGGGGAGTCTGGCGCCCTCTTCTGGTTTCCTTGGGTACATACACACTTATGTGCATGCATGCTTGCATGGACACAAACACACATAATTTCTTTTTTCTCAAAACTTCACTGTTGCTTCCATCTTTGGCATCTCCAGAAAGCTTCTCCTATCTGAGCTTCATTAGAATCACTATGGGGGAGCCTAGGAACCCCACTTCCCAGAGAACATCTCACATAGAATGAACAAACCCGGGTCTCTAGAAAAGGGACCCAGGCTTCAGTATTTTTCCCAGGTGGCAGTAGCATGCATGCTTGATAAAGAATGACTTAGCACATCTGGTTTTCATTTATCCTGTACAATTTTCCCAGAAAATCCAAGGGCTATAGAATGAAGTTGCCTCCTTTCTTCCAGATAATGGCTGCTTTGATACATTTCAAATGAGCCAGAACACTCCTGTTGTGAGAAGTCCTTCTCCATGGCAACACATTTTATCATTTGTGTGGAAATGGAATTTCATAATCCTTAGCCCACACTCCAGCACATTGCTTGTTAACCTTCTCCCTGGATGAGGTTGCAAACAAAATTCCATTATTATTATTATTGCCATCAGAAACCACATATTGTAACATTTTCTCTGTAGCTGCTGTTAAGAAATTAGTCTTTCAAAACCTAGTAACAGAACTACTTGTTATTCATTTATTAGAGAAAGTTCTCTTTAATTATTAATTTTTAGAGATTTTTTGCATATTTCACTAGATGACACTTTAGTGAAAGCAAAAAAGCAAAACCATCCAAAACTCAGAGATAGAAGTGACTAAAATCCAGGAATGTTTAGACTCCTCTTTGTTACCTATAAGTTCTTTTAAACAAAAGTGCAGTGGGAGTAAAGGTTTGCCAAAGGAGCCTGATTTGGGGTGTTCTAAGACTGAAAAAGATGGTCAAAAGGCAGAGTGGTACCCTCCTCTAAAGACAATGCTATTCTAAGATTGAACAAGATGATCAGAAGGCAGAGTGGTACCCTCCTCTAAAGTTGGTGCTACAGGGAAGAAGCTACTGCTCTTCTGGTCTTTCTCCAGGTGTCAGGTAGGCTTTGGAGAGCATAGACGTAGTTTCATTGGTCTATGCGGTGATGATCCCATTGCATCTCATTCACCTTGAGATCACAGAATGCCTGCTGGGTACGTCATCCAGCAAGTGACCTTGCACTGTGGCCCCTGGACTGTCCTCCTGGAGAAAACCCCAGTCCTGTGAAGCAGGATCAGTTTACTCCACACATCTGACTCACCTAACCTCCTTTCTGAATGTCTCCAACATCATCACCATGGAAATTCAGTGTGAATCACTAAATTCTGATGCTTGGAGAGATATTAATGAGAGTTACGTAATGGGTAAATTAGCAATAAAACTTTCTAAAAACTTTCTCATTTTGCAGGGGTCTATTTGTCCTAAACATTTAACCTAGCACCATGAATCTTATTCCAGATGACTGAAACAGTAAGCTATGCTGAACCTCGCCCAGTCCATGTCCACCCTGCGACACTCTCCTTCGACTCTCTGCCCTTGCTCTCACACCCGTGGCTCCAAATGCTTGAACTAGGTCTATCTTATCTCCTTTTCTACAGGAGAAAAACTGTGTGCAATGAAAGATCAAACCATGCTAAGTCCTCTGCACCTCCTAATTTACAATTTCAATCATCAGTTAGCAAACGGATACAAATTCTCTACATTATATCTGACGCGTCCCTCTGAAATCTCAGTCATTTTACAGATAGAGAAACAAAGCCATGCACTACTCAATGTCTTTGTAACAGACAGAAGTTACAAGAATCTTTTTGGCGAGTCTTTTAATGAATGGTTATCGCTGTGTGTGTCCGTTTCCTTTCTGGAGTGGAAGTTACAAAAGGGCAGCCTTGAGTGTGTGAGTGGGTCCTGGGGCTCTAGGCAGCATTTAGCTGAAATCGAGAGATTGATGGGCATTTTTGATCTCTCTTTCCTCCGTTTATATAAAATGATAGATAAGGAACAAAGCATAAATAATTACTAAGTGAAAAGGAAAAATGAGAGGACCCAGCAGGAAGCGGGAAATTGCAGCAGGTTTTGGAAGAAGAAAAACAGATGAATGCATGGCAATCAACTTAGCTGTCTCTACAGAGCGAGCCCAGAGCGGATACAGAACCAGCTGCTTGGACCAGCCAACTGCTGAGAGAGTCACAGTAGGCAGGATGAGGAGAGAGAGGAGGCATGGTTTTGTGTAGTTGTTTCCTCCAGGTTGGACGTGTGAAGGCGTAAGTCACAAACAATGCCACACCAATTCGGGGTTATGATTATTAGGGTGGTATTTATTTAAAGGGGAAAAAACTTACAGATCACTGTCCCAGGCAACAGCCCTCTTCGCAACCAGGAAAGGAGTCTAGTCGCAGGCGGAGCAGGAAGTGAAGAGAGAGAGAAGAGGGAAGTGGCCGCTTTTTTAAAGGGAGAGAAACCACGCCCCAGTGGGCTGGTACCTCAGCGGTGATAGGCTGGAGGAGTGGGAGGACCTCCCGCAACACCTCCCCCTTTTGTTTAAATAAGAGAGTTCTAAACCTACTATGAAATTATATACAATAAGTACAAATATCCTATTCTAACTAGCTTAGGTCTTGTATAATAAATAACTTGGCCAAGTCATGAGAGAAAGTAACTACATTTATATAGTCTTCAACCCCATCGAAGATCTGAGAAGGGAAATAATGTTACCTGGGTAATTAGGAAGTTCAGTAAAACAACTTCCAAAACATGCAACAAATTACAGAGACAACTAGCTACCTGGGCAATCACCCAAAGTCACATTAGCAGCGTTGAAGCAACCAACTTTGGCTAAGGCCTAACATAACTGACATACCATTTTCTAAGGCAAGCAACTTTTCAAAACTATCTTACCCTGTCTTGGCAGGATATGACAGTCCTGTTTTATCCATTGATGCATGCTCTGTATCTTTGTCAGTTGTTGAGGTATGGGCATTTCTTTGCCCAAACGCCAGTTCTGCCAAAAAGAAAGGCTCCAGGTGGAGTGTCTTTGGTGCTCAACATTCTCTCGGGAATAGAGTGGTGTTGCCAGGAGCAATTGTGTCTCACTACCACAAAACTCTGAGTTAGATTAAAGGCCATTTTCTACAGCTCTTTGAAGAAGTTGAAGATTATCTATCTATACTGAGTATAATCTCTATATATCTAAAGAACCTGATTAGTCTATTATAAATGACAAACTTAGATGACTATTAGTCTATATAATTCTCAATATCTATCTAACTTAAAGACTAAGACAATAAACGACTGTGAAACAAATGAGGACAATGACCTCCAAATATAAACAATGTACAAATAAACATTGCAGTGGGTAAATATATATCAATACACAATCATTATATAAGTATCTTAATCAGAGGTAGAAATGTACACTGCAATATGGTAAATATATACAATATATATATATATATCAATACAATATATGTCAATACATAAAAAAATGTTTTAAACAGAGGTAGAAACATGCATGTGTACAATAGTCAATATAATTTAACTTTGTATCAATATACAAGAATCTATAGCAATGTATTTGTCTAAAAACAGTAACTCACAATTACAAATCTATTATCCCATCATCCCTCTTTTTTTTTTTTTTTCCAAAATGATCCCTGAGCATATAAAATTCCTCCCCCAACCCTCAATCGTATACTAATTATAATCAACCCCTAAATGATGTCCCTAAACCCAAGGGCAAGTTTTACTGGGAAAGGGGACGTCGTCCTCTAGAATTACTTCCAGCTGTCATGGGGGCGACGTTCTTTCTGGGGGATCCTGTGAAAGTGAAATGATGGTTAAATTTCAAGATCAATGTCTTTTAAAATTGCCAATAGTCTCTGAGTATTTTGTGCAGGTCTGGCCAAAATGTTGTATAAGATGTGCACCATTTCAGCTAACCAAGTTGGAACTGTCTTGTGCAGCTGGTACCAAAAGCAGGTCTTGTAGTAGCGCTATCAGTATCATGACGTCATATCAACCAGGTGGAGTTGTTGTTATGGGGCCCCATCTTCTTCCTGGAAACTTCAAATGTCACTTCAGGAAAAACTCATTGTTCATTATGAAAAACTTAAACATTAATCATATAGACATATATAAACATATATATATATATTCAATGAAAGACATGATAGATATATTCAATGAAAAGTATGATAGATATGAAGAAAAGCAAAGATGTTTTCTAAACTCATATTTCTTTCTGTCCCATATCATGGCTCTTGACATGAGACAGAAACTCCAGAAACTCTGGGTTTTTCTCTTACTAACAGGCTTGGAATTGGAGAGGGACTGAGCCAGAGTCCAACTTCAAAACCAGCTTTATAAATTTAGAAATATGGTTTAATATTACTTACACAACCCATTCAGTTGTCTTGATATTTTCTATTGGGCAGGTATTTTTCCATCTGTCAGTATCCAAACATCCAGGGTCCCTTGAATTTCTCAAAGATGAGTGTTTTCCTGTGGAGATAAGAACAGAACCCTGCCCCCATTCTATGTTTTTCTTACCACCTGTATGAATATCATCGTTGTGGATGAGTTGTCATTTCTCCTTTCCAAGAGGTTTCTCCTCTTCAAATCGAAACTTTATTAATTTTGATGGTGTCCACAATTTTTCTTCTCCTGTGGAAACAAGAGCAAAACCCCTTCCCCAACGTAGCACATCTCCTGGCTTCCACTGAGAGGTCAGCACATCTTTGAAATAAATCGGTTGATTTAGTTCAGCAGACTTTTTCATTATCCAATGTCTTTCTGCTGCTGTCGTTCCTTTCTCATTAGCGTTAAGAAAATTCAAGGTTAATAAAGCATTATGTAATCAATTTTGGGGGTATTTTCAGTCCCTTTCTGTTTGTTCAGCATATCCTTTATAGTACGATTTGATCTTTCTATAACTGCCTGACCTGTAGGATTATTTGGTATACCTGTAATGTGTTTTATATTATAATAATCAAAAAAGCGTTTCATTTTCTTAGATACATATGCTGGACCATTATCTGTCTTTATTTGCGCAGGTATACCCATGATGGCCATAACTTCCAATAAATGTGTGATTACTGAATCAGCCTTTTCTGAGCTCAGGGCAGTAGCCCATTGAAAACCTGAATACGTGTCTATGGTGTGGTGTACATATTTTAATTTACCAAATTCCATAAAGTGGAACACATCCATCTGCCAGATTTCATTTCTCTTAGTACCCTTTGGGTTACTCCCTGTAGGCAACGGTGTTTGATTATAGAAAGAACAAGTAGGGCATCTCTTTATAATGTCCTTAGCTTGTTGCCAAGTAATGGAAAATTCTTTCTTTAGGCCTTTACTATTGACATGATGCTTCTTATGAAATTCCGAGGCCTGCAACACACTTCCAATCAATAATTGATCAATCTCAGCATTGCCTTGGGCTAGAGGACCAGGCAGACCTGTATGGGACCGGATGTGTGTTATGTACATTGGACAAAGCCTGTTCCTGATTATGTCTTGTACCTGGATAAACAATGAAGTCAACTCTGTGTCATCTGGTATAAATTCAGCGGTTTCAATATGCAAGATAACTCTTTTTGCATATTGTGAATCTGTAACTATATTAAGAGGTTCTTTAAAATCCCTTAGCACCATAAGAATGGCATATAATTCTGCCTTCTGGACAGAATTATAAGGGCTTTGTTCCACCTTACTCAATTCATCTGACTTGTAACCTGCTTTCCCTGATTTATTTGCATCAGTATAGAACGTACGGGCTCCAGTTATTGGAGCATCACGTACAATTCTAGGAAGAATCCAAGAAGTTCTTTTTATGAGATTAAGTCTATCACTTTTGGGATAGTTGCTATTAATTTCTCCCAAAAAGTTAGCACAAGCTCTTTGCCACGGTTCATTGTCTTCCCATAACTTTTTTATTTCTTCAGTAGTAAAAGGCACTATAATTTCTGCTGGGTCTATACCTGCTAGTTGACGAAGTCTCAGCTTACCTTTTATAATTAATTTAGAGACCTTTTCCACATAAGTTTTTAATTTTTTTACTTGGTTTATTAGGTATAAATATCCACTCTAAAATAATATCTTCCCTCTGCATTAGAATCCCTGTAGGAGAAATTCTGGAAGGCAATATGACTAGGATGCAGCTAAGATTTGGGTTCACCCTATCCACATGTGCCTCCTGTAATTTTTCCTCAATCATTGTCAGTTCCTTTTCTGCTTCAGCTGTCAGTTCTCTTGGACTATTCAAATCTTTATCACCATCTAAGGTTTTGTTTAAATGAACTATTAGATCAGGTGTTATCCCAACAGCTGGTCGTAGACTGGAAATGTCTCCTAACAATCTTTGGAAGTCATTAAGAGTCTTTAACTGGTCTCTCCTAATTTGTGCCTTTTGCGTTTTAATTTTCTCTAACCCTCTGTTAGGACCTCCCGCAACAGACGTGAGCAACTGTGATGAACCACAGGAGACCCGTATGAGATCAGAGCTAGCCACATTTCCTCCTAGAGGGAGCAGAAGATTGTGAGACTCACGAAACAAGACTCAGAAGACTCCCAAGGTCCCTTGTCAAGGTAATATAAAGGCTAAACAATTGCTGGAGAAGGGAAGACCCTTCAGTGGTGTATTTAGATTCTATAGGGTAAGTTTTGTTTCATTGCTACAAAAATGATGTCTTTGTTCTTATTACAGCTTGTAATTAGCTGTTGACTGCACATATGAAGGTTACCAGAAACCAGAGACTGTGTTTTGAGAGCCTATTACCTTTGCAAGTCCTCTTAGGGACTGTTCGTAGGCTCAAGTGCTTCATTTACATATTCAGGGGGAGGGACTTACAATTCTTAATAGGATCTAACCAGTAGATAGAAAATATTTTTTTCCTCAAGATTTTTTTCCCTTGTTATTGTAAATTTTTGTATCTACTCCCTTTGTGGACAAAACAAACGGAAAAGTAACAACCAAGTACATGTACACACGGACATGTACACACACACATGTACATGCACACCTATATACACACGTGTACCTGCACATCCACACACACGTACACACACACGTACATACACACCCATACATCCACACACCCATACACACACGTACATGCACACCCATACATCCACACACACTCATACACACATATGTACATGCATATCCATATATCCACACACCTATACACACATACATGCACACCATAATCCATATACCCATACATCCACACCCATACACACACACTCATACGTACACCACATGTACATGCACATCCATACACATCCATGCACACCCATTCATACACACACACACGTAGTGCACACCCATTCATCCACACACCCATACACACACGTACATGAACACCTACCTACACACATACATATGTACATACACACCCGTACATCCACACTCCTACATGCACACACACATACACATGTGCATGCACACCCATATATCCACACATCCATACATACCTAGGACCCAGAAGCATCATATTTTTCTTTGTCTGAGGATTTACTTTCTTTTGCAAGCTAAGAACACAGAGCTGCGGTTTTCTTATTAGAACCAACACTCATAATTCCTGTTAATGAAGTTTTCCTGGTTTGGCAGATAAAATTTCATCTATGTTTTAATATGTATTTTGTAGCACAATCAGTTTTCGAGATTTAATGTTTAGAATTATTTATTTTTAGGAGTTCTTTTTAAAAATATATCTTTCCGAGCCAAATAGTCTTTCATTAAAACATTTTATGCAAGTATATTATGTATTTTGATTATGTTTGCCTCCCATTACTTTCTTTTCACTTTTGCTGGCCTCTTTCTTCCTCCAAAACTGGTCTTTTTTCGCTTTCATGCATTTTTTTTTTTGGTGTGCATGTGTAATTGTGTGTGTGGGCACACCGGTGGATACAAGTGTTCACGTGCATGGAATGCACGCGGTGGTCAGATGACAATCTTGGGTGTGGGTCCTCAGACACGCTCCAACTTTGACTTGGGATGGGGCCTCTCAATGGCCAGGAGCATCACCACATGGACCAGGCCTGCTGACCACAGGTTCTGGGAATTTTCCAGTCTCCAGCTCCATCTTAGAGTTCTGTGTTTACAGGCACGTGTGGCCTTATGCTTGTTAGGTGGTTGTCGAAGATCTGAACTCAGGTCCTCACGCTTGTGAGGCAAGCGTTTTATTGCCTGTTCTGTCTCCAGTGCTTCCTACCACATTAGTTAAAAACCTAGAGTCTGTGTGAGAAAGACATTGTCCTATGTTTATCTTTCTGTCCAATATTTTTTCCCAGTGTCATGGTCCATGCTTTTTCCAGCAACTGATGTGATTTCATGCTTCTTAATGGCTGGAAGAAACCTTCATAGCTTACATACAGTGCAGTTTCTTAATCCGTCTGTTGATAGGGACCTAAGGTAATTCTATATTATGGCTATAGTGAACATTGAAACTATAACGTGGGTTGTAGCATCTAATTCTGTGGGATTTGGGGCTTAAGCAAAAGAACCCCAGTCATGTGAATTTGGATCACACTTGATTTAATAGTGTTAAGCTGCTTTCTCCTAGTCTACAGAAGGAGAATACTTTCCTGTCTCCATTAATCTATGGCGTCAACCATTTCCCAAACAGAATGGCACCAACACCCTAGTTCCTGTCCTCTCTGCTTGTGGCACAAATGGTTTATGCAGATAATTAAGTGGTGAGATTGGACATCTCATGAGTTCATGGTCATTAGGTTGTTCACCTCCTAAACAAGTTTGGGAATTTTCAATGCTACATAGGACTAACCGGCTGATATATTATGGTAAGTGTGGTAAATGTTGATTGTCCCTTGGAACATATCTTCCATTGATGACAGAACTCAGAAATTTTAACTGTCTGCATAGCTTCCCTGGAATAAAACCTTCCAGGCATCTTTTGTCCCCAATGAGAACATTGGTTGTATTCTGAAGGACTAAACAATTCAGAGAAATCCTTTCAGGGCATCTTCAAAGAAAGGGGCATATTTTCAACTCCTCCCTCCCTTTTCTGCTGGCTGGAATGCAGTTATGATAGCAGGAGTCAAAACAGCAGTATTAGAAAAGGAGACGAGTTCCTTGCTCGTGCTCTTTCTTCTTCTGCTCCTGATTTGGACCTTGAGATTTCTGTCCGGTGCTCCAATGCAGGTCTCTGTCTCTGTCTCCTTTCTTCGCCTGATGAAGGTTATTATTCAGGAGGATGCCTATATGTTTTTCTTTGGGTTTTCCTTCTTATTTAGCTTCTCTAGGATCACTAATTATAGGCTCAATGTCCTTTATTTATGGCTAGAAACCAAATATGAGTGAGTACATCCCATGTTCCTCTTTTTGGGTCTGGCTTACCTCACTCAGGGTAGTGTTTTCTATTTCCATCCATTTGCATGCAAAATTCAAGAAGTCCTTGCTTTTTACTGCTGAGTAGTACTCTAATATGTATATATTCCATAGGCATTGGGGATGTTCTATCGGGAACTCACCAAGGCCAGCTGGCCTGGGTTTGAAAAAGCATGGGATACAACCGGACTCGCTGAGCAAGGCGGACAATGAGGACTACTGAGAACTCAAGAACAATGGCAATGGGTTTTTGATCCTACTGCACGTACTGGCTTTGTGGGAGCCCAGGCAGTTTGGATGCTCACCTTACTAAACCTGGATGGAAGTGGGTGGTCCTTGGACTTCCCACAGGGCAGGGAACCCTGATTGCTCTTTGGGCTGAAGAGGGAGGGGGACTTGATTGGGGGAGGGGGAGGGAAATGGGAGGCGGTGGCAGGGAAGAGACAGAAATCTTTAATAAGTAAATAAATTAAAAAAAAAAAGAAAAGAAAAGGAGACGAAAGCCTGAGGTTGAAGATGGTGGTGACATAGTGGGCGGAATAGCCCAGTGATCACAGAACACAGTGTCTGCAACCCAGTGCTGTACGTGAGACAGAAACAACCTTCCTTACTGAAGATCCATCCGTTTTCCTGAAAACAATACCATTTCATTCTTCTTTATGCATGAGCATTGTCTTGTGGAGTCTGACATCCAGACCAGTCACTGAGTCTGGCTGGGGAGGAAGGGAAGAACTTGTTGAGTGACATTGTTGGGTACTGTGCTTGCCTGGGCAGCTGTGGTTAGCGAGCTCAGTAGCTGAATGAGGCATTTTCTCTCCTGATTATTTCACTTTTATTTTCTTTCATACTTCTGGAGAATATATAACACGTAGCAGCTGAGACTTACCTTCTCTGGAGGCTGACGCTGAGCCCATCAAAAGAATTTGCTCGCAGTTTGGTCTTGCAGCAAATTATTTTTCTATTTTCTTGGCCAGTTTTCAGCAGTCATGAAAGAAGATTGGAAAGTGTGTTGAACTTCAATTGTTATTTCTGTCTCCATATTACAGAAGGAAGATCCATTTCCTACTCTTATTGAAACTCTGATAGGGCCCCGGGTCTTTGGCCATGAGTCCCTGTTGTTACCGGGACTGCAGAGTGGAGCTCTGGTTTTCCTTCCTAAGAACTCGGCTGTGCACAGAAGTGCCATCTGACTCCCTTGTCTGCGTTCAGTGACTTCATCATAGCCTCTAACCATCCAACCGGGGTTGAGTACCACCTGTTCCTCAGGCTTGCTACAGGTTCTGTGGATTTTATGGATTTGAAAGACATCATCATTTAAGAGTGATCAAAACCTAGCAGCTGGAGAGGAGGCTCTCTGGTTAAGGGCACTTGTTGCTCTTGCAGAGGACTAGGGCCCAATTTAAGGCACCTGCATGGTAGCTCACAACCATCCATAACTCCAGTTTCAGGAGAACTAATGCTTTCTTCTGACCTCTTCAGGCAACAGGCATGCACATGGCACACATACAAATGTGCAGGCAAAACATGCAATCAATAAATTAAATAATTTAAAAAAAATCCAAGGTGTTCACTACCTGAGGAATGACAGTGGAGATCTACTTTTGGTCTCTACATACATATGTGTAGGCACCTATACACACACACACACACACACACACACACACACACACACACCATAAAAGCAAAGCCATGCAGAAGAACTAGAAGAGTATATCTCTCTAGCCTAGCGATATTGATTTAGTCACTCCAGGCACAGGCACTTGCGGGTGGTAGCTCAATGCATGTCAGATTTCTAATTGTCTCATTTATCCACTGTTGAAACAGCATCTTTATGGAGGAAAGTATCAGGTGTTTGGAAGATGAGGTCCTTGCGGTGCTGAAACTGAAAGGCTCCACCACATCCCCATGCCTTTTCTTTCCATACACCCCGTCTTCATTGTTTCCCACGTGATGTCGGAGAACGAGCTGTGTTTGTAATGTCAGAGGAGGAAGGACAGACACCAGCTTTGATAAGCAAGTCCTTTCCTGAACAATGTGCAGGGCCTGCCAGTGGCACCCTGGTGACTGACTGAACCGTCTGGCCCAGTGGAAGACCTACATTCTCTACATGCTGGGGCACAGTGAAATACTGACTGCAGCATCGGAGGCAATGAGCACAGATTTGTTTCCTTGGCTATTAATTCCGTCTCTGGGCCTCAGCTGTCCCTGCTTCTATGTGTTCACGTATGCACGTGCGCTTGTGTGCACCATCTACATGGAGGCTAGAAGTCAATACTGGTGCTGGGGAAGAGCAGAGAGTTCTACATCTTGATCCACAGGCAGCAGGAGACTGGGTCACAGATGTCGTCCTCGTCGCTAGCTGGTCCCTCCCCGTTGACTCTAGATGTCACTGTGAGATCATGCATCAGCAGCATCAGCAGCTTCAGCGGCATCAACAGCATTTGCAGCACTCCCCTCCCCCTGCACTACTTTCAGCTGACTCACCATGGGCAAGTCTCTGCCTCCATCTGATGCGTAAAGAAGTCTTTTCGCAACTAGATGGAAAATTGAGTTTCGAGGGAGATATGCATGGCGGAACTGAAGCCTTGACCCGTGCTTGTACGGCCAGCTCCTCATGTAGCAAGAAGGATTTCATGGCAGAGGCTTTTGTCCAAGGAAAAAGAATTCCTGTAACCACGGCGGGGGTGGTGTGTTTACTCACCCTCGGGGAAGGCACATTTGGTGTCTCTCTGGGAGAGGATGCAGAGGCCTAATAATGATGCTATGACAATTCCCCAAACTTCTAGCTCCAGAGAAAGAGCCTTTGGCTTCTCCTGTTCTGTTTTCAGGAACTGTCTGGGAGCAAGCTACTCCCCGAGAGAGTAACCAATCATGGACAGTGGGGACAGAGCTAAAGAAGCAGGGGTGAAGGGCAGAGGCCCGGCCAGCTCTCCCCTACTCTGGTTTTCAGGGCCATTGACATTCTTATTTCTAGTATGAGAAGCAAAGAGGTTCTCTTGCCCTTGGTGTTCATGCAAAACCTTATTTTTTTATTTTTTTTGGTTTTTCGAGACAGGGTTTCTCTGTGGTTTTGGAGCCTGTCCTGGAACTAGCTCTTGTAGACCAGGCTGGTCTCGAACTCACAGAGATCTGCCTGCCTCTGCCTCCCGAGTGCTGGGATTAAAGGCGTGCGCCACCACCGCCCGGCTCAAAACCTTATTTTTTTTTTCTCCTTTGTGCAGTGAATGTTGGGCCCGAGAAGAACTGCGGCAGGCCGCAGACAGTTTTTTTCTCTTGGAATCTCTGATGGGATGTTTTAAAAGTCAGCATTGCAAATATTTTCAAATAGGATGAAATAATGACCTCAATGAGTGCCTAGCTGAAGAGGGTCTGCAAGCCCTAATCAGCCTGAGCCATAGACTGGATGGTGGTCATGTAAAAACACAGCTCTTGCTTCCAAGGGTTAGTCTGTTCTGAGTGACCATGGTCCTGGAACATGGATTCCGATTGGACTGATGTAAGTCACCGTGAAAGTGGTTATATGAACTTGAATTTTAAAAATTTAAGATTTATTTATTTTGTGTCTACGAGTGTTTTGCCTGCTTGTATGTATGTGCTCCATGGGCCAGCCTGGTGCCTGCAAAAGCCAGAAGAAGACATCACATCCCCTGAAATTAGGATTGTGAATGTTTGTGAGCTGCTATGTGGGTGCTGGGAACTAAACCTGGGTCTTCTGCAAGAGCAACAAGTGCTCTTAATCACTAAGATATCTCTCCAGTCCCTCGATGAGTCTTATAGCCATAGAACAGGTGAAAGCTAGAAGTCAACACATTTCCCAGCACGCTGGTGGGTGGGCCGATGATCTGGTGGGCCAATGGCAGCAAAGCGAAAAAAATCTTGGTGTAGGTTTCAGAGGCTATCTGGATATTCTTAGCTCCGTGGCTGGTGGAGACTGGTGAACTTCTACTAGTCAGTTTGGTCTGCAGGGACTTCATCACAGATGTAACTTTCTCAGGTACCTTCAGTCCGCAGGGTGGAGCACTTTGGCAGCTGCCAGACTAGGCTGGGTTTCATCCAGGCAGGGGTGAGGGTATCCTCTGGGAAGGGTGGAGACAAGGCTTTGGGGGTGGATTCTTGAGCAGTTTAGGCTTTCACTGTTTGCAAGGGCAACGACTTCTTGCCATTAACACGAGCCAAGAAATAACAGATGAGGATAGAATAAAAGCAGTTTGGGTGGAGAGTAGATCCTATGTAGGACCACAGGCTAGGTTGCAGGATGAACATTCCCAGTGTGGGAAGGTGCGCTGAACTTCTATAGCCAGGGCGGGTAAGAGCAGCTTAGCAAGCAGCTGAGTGTTCTTAAAGGGGACAAACAAGGTTGCGATAACTCCAGAGGGGGTTGTGAGCTTTCTTAAGACTTTTGACATGTGTAAGGCAGAGGGTAAAACTGGCTCCTCCAGTGTTTCCCAAACAGTGAAACCTGCAGTAAGAGTCTGAGAATATGTTCCTTATGGTACGGACAGGGTGTCTATGTGGTAATTTATGTGAATTTCTAAGACTCAGAAAATAATTTTTGGGAGCCCTTTGGGTACTCAGAAGTCATTTTTTTATTTTTCTGTTGTTAGTAACTAGGTTCATTGTCAATCCACGCTTTTTGAGACTCAAAACTATGAACCTCACACATCTTACTGTTTCCCTGAATATGACCACAATATCCAGGTGTCTTCACTTACAGGGCTTTCGTCTTCTACAGAGCTCACAGACAGCTTTCTCGTTCCAGTGAAGGGGATCAGAACACGCATCCCAGAACAGACCACTTTGCCATAAAGATTATTTTGAGACAACGTTAACCAAAAGTCAACAAATATGAAAACAATTTTCTGTTTTCCTCATGCCTGCTTAAAATCAGGGCATGAATTTCTTCCTTTCTTTTCTTTTTTTTTTTTAAAGTGAAAAGTAGTAAAAGGAGATTTATCCCAAGTAGCCACATTAGAAAAAGGACAAAGAGAATCCCCCCCCCCCAACAAGTCTAAGGGTCTCATTCTTTCCTCTCTTATAACAGGAATATAAAAAGCAATTATTATTACCAGAGACAGAAAATTGACACCAAGATGAGATTGTAAAAAACCAACATTGCTAAAGTAATTTTTATCTTCCATCAGTTTTTCACCCCAAGTATTTAGTATCATCAGAAGTCCTAACCCTTTCTCTGTCACTTTTTAACTTGTCCTTTGTTAAAAAGGTGTACATCCTCTGTATCTGACTTCTTTGTCTCTGCTCATATTTTCTTCTGCATAAGTAAAGCTGAAAGCATCAGCATTAAATAGGTTTTGTTTATAATTTGTTTCCCATTAGCTAGTATCCTGTCAGTTAACTAGCTGACTCACAAACTGAGTCTATGGGACCAGAGGAAAAAAAGATTTTTTTTTCTTCCCCTAAACTAGAAGAAACTCAACTAACAAAAAAAGGTTGCAAATAGCCTGTTTTCCAATTCATTTCAGAAACTTCTTATACAACTCTCCTAACTGAACATCAGACCTCCATATTTTTTTCTGGAGTGCTTGACTGCTTTTTTCTTCTTTTTAATTCAATGTCATTTGAAAAATCCACTCCTCTCCAATTTCTGCCCTTACTACACTGCCCCACCGCTGGTGGAGTCTGCTCCAAGAAGGGGTTTCCAAGCAGAGGAGGAGAAAGAGAGGCTTCCCTTCCTCCGTTAGTCAGTCAGAGGAGCTGCTGGTAACCCAGGCTGTCTTGCATTCTCCACTGGCCTGGAAGATGCAGGGAGGCAGGGGGAAGTGGGGGAAATGTGTACCCTACAGTAGCTGGAAGGGTCTTCTGAGTTAGCAGGTCGGTCTTAAGCTTCTGCCTCTTTCCTTTCTCTGAGCCTGGGGTGGGGGTAGGGCAATGCTCTGCTGTCTCTGTTGCAGAATTGGCAGGCACTCTCTCCCATCAGCAGGAGACTGCCCGTCCTTATCTGCAGCATCCTTCAGATAACCTGACTCATGCCCTGCACAGTATCATCCTGTCCCCGGGCAAATCGATTTTAATTGTCATTGACTTGAGCTGCATTTGAAGATGACATTCAAGTGACAGTGGAAGCCAATCTCCCTTCTCATCTGCCCAAAGACAGCCACCAGAAGGCTTGGGCACTTATGGGATTATACTCCAAGTTTAACGTTCCCTAGTTCAGATTTTCTGTCCTGCTCCAGGGCTGGGGGCCCATTTATTATTATTTTTTTCCAAGGTAGAGTACGCTGTCTGTGAACATGGTATCCAAGAGTGGGCAAAGTTGGGTGGCTCAGGCTGCCCACCTGGCCACACTGCCTATCAGGATTTAGTATATTTGAAACATTGTGCTCCCACTTGCTGTGGTCATCTGGGTTGTCTGAGTGTCTCAAAGGAGTAGTGAAACCGAAGTCCTCTTCTAACTTAGAGTTAATGAGTTCATTATCCCCAAACGAGCTTTAGATCAACTTCTAACCAAGGACTAAACAAGTCATTACCTAACATGTAGGAATGGTCTTCCTCTCTCAGCAGAGTCAAGGGCAAGCAATTGGTGAAGGGACTCAGGTTTGGGGGTCAAGTAGACACTGAGTGCATTGTCTTTACAGGTAAGAGGCTTATTAAAAGAGCTATCGGCACCACAGATGGACAGATAGCACTGTCAGAGTCTTTAAGGAGATTCAGGTACACACGGCAGAGTTGGAGTTCCTCCTTCCACGTTCCAGAGGAAGTGGGAGAGGTTCTATGCCCTGTGTGATTGACAGGTAGTCCATAGTATGTGATTTCAGGGGTGTTGTCTTTGATTCCTGGCTGGCTGGGGATGGAGTAGTGGTGGTGGGGCAGAACCTTTTAGTCTGATGCCAGTCTGTAAAATCAGCTACGAGGGCAGAGAGAGCAAGAATCTGCAAAGACGAAGCTAGTGGAGGAACTTAAACCGGAGTGGCCCGGGCTAACAATTGGCATGTGAAATTGTTAACTGCACCTGTGGGAGATGAGTTGCCCAGTTTTTGCTAATTTTAATTTTGGTGTTTATTCTCTGTGTGTGGGTATTTTGCTTGAGGGTATGTCGGCTCACCATTTCTGTGCCAGAAGAGGATGTTGACTGCATGGAACTGTAGTTCTAGGTAGTTGGGAGCTGCCATGTGTGTGCTGGGACTGGAACCATGGTCCTCTAGAAGAGTAGTTGGTGCTCTTAATGGCTGAGCCATTTTCCAGCCCCATGAGGTATCTCATCTTGCACAAGCACTATCAACGGGGGCTGAGGACCACCGTACAGGTGTTCCGCCCCATTCACACAGCTGACCCCACCTGCACTAACCACCTCCCTGACTCTGTTACTTGCTGAAGTCTTCTTAGTTCTTCGGAACCCACTTTTGCTTTGTAAAGACAGCACACTCTCTTACCAGAGTCCTGAAATACAGAAAAAGAACATGTCTCTGAAATGATCTTCCCAGAATCAAGGACACCCAAGACTCAGATGTCAGTCCCTCCCCTCCCTCTCAGGCATCGCCCACAGCAGAAATCCATGGTAACTTGGGTGGAGGGGATAGAGTCTCTCAGGTCATCTTGCTGATTTGTGATACACAAGACAGAACAAAAATCTCATCCTCTAAGGCAGTGGTTCTCAACCTTCCTAATTCTGCACCTTTTAAATGCAATTCCTCTTATTGTGGTGACCCCCACCCGTAATTATTTCATTGCTACTTCATAACTGTAATTTTGCTACTGTTATGAATCATACTGCAAACACCTGATATTCAGTATATCTGATATGCCAGCCCCGAATAAAGGGGCCGTGACTCCCAGATTGAGAACAGCTGTCCTAAAGGCACCGGTTAACCAGCTGGAGGAATACCATTTGAACTGTTTGTTACCTGTACAACAGTTAATTGACTTACTATGAATGTGGGGTTTGTCACGTGTGTCCCAGAAGTCACTGTTGGCCCTGGAAAATCATATCTCATGTAATTTATAATAAGTTGCTCCTGAGTTAAAAGAGACAGCCATTTCAGCCAGCTGTACAGCTTGTATGTCTATGATGTCATTTGCCTGGTAAGTGTCTTTGCCTCTTCATTTTGAATATTCATCTCAAGGTGCAATATCAGGGAAAGTCTTCTTGAAATCACCAATAGTTTTTTCTCAGTCTACTTTAGAAGGACCTAGGACGTTTTCTGTCTCTACATTATGGGTTCAAGCCTGGAAGAGGTAGACTTCTCAACAAAAGCCCAATAAAAATTTCCTGATGACAGAGTAAAAAATGTTTCCACATCAAACTTGGGAAGGCACCCTAAGAATGCCTTATTCCACCCATCAGGCGCCTCTGTGGAGGAAGATACTAAATCCGTCTTTGAAAAGGGAGATTGAATATGTAGAGACTTAGGGAGGCCTCCGCACCCTGCAGTGGTGCTGTTTGACCACAAGGTGGCAGAAGCCTCCAAACAATAAATGAACCTGAAAAATAATTCAGGCTATTTGCCCCAATCCCATACATGATATGCAGACGAGTCAAGCTATCTCATGTTTCGGCTCCCATTCTGTGGGCACTGTCATTGGCTATGGTAAGAATTAATCTCCTGCAGTCAAACGCTCAAATAAAGGCAAACTCTGTGGGATTCTCATCTCTTTCCTCTACTCTGACGCTTCACTTCCGTTTGAACAGAATAAGTGGGAAGGAGGCCCGAGCCAGAGCATCCCAGAAGCGGCTGGAACATTCATCTCTGCTGTGATGACTTGACTTGACAAGCTAAATGATGATCCAACCGGGATGGGGGCATATTAATATCTTTATTTCCATTTTGAGCCTTTTCTTGCAGGTTGTAAGATGGATACAGTAATCTCGAGCAGCCTACACGGGGCTATCACACAGCCCTGCTATTTTAAACGGCCTAATTGGGTTTCTCATCTCTGTTAGGAGAACTGGAAGGTGTGGGAAGATGAAAGAGGCGTGGAAAGACACTTAATTGGCTCTGTGTTCCGTGTATCTTTATGTAATCGCGAGGAGAGCTTATATAAAGAAGCCCAGGAAGAATAAGAGGGAGAGAATTCTGTCGATGGGTGGACCCTCTCTGGGGTGCTCAGCTTGGTACGAGGATTGCAGTCCGCAGTGACGGGGCAGAAAAACCTGCCTCTGCAGGCGCTGGCTCCTGATCTCAGGCGAGTCACGTTGCCTCGACATGTAAAGATTTTGCTACACCAAGGTTAAGTAAATCTTAGAAAAACTTCAATCAGAGCAGAAAATACTCCCAATGTGTGAAAATAAAAAGCAAGGCTATATGAATTCAGGGTGTGTGTGTTTGTGTGTGTGTTGGCCAGAGGGTAACATTGGATGTCTTCCTTTGTCCCCTCCTATCTAGTTTTTAAAGATAGGGTCTCTTACAGACCTGGAACTCACAGATTGGGCTAGACTGGCTGGCCAGCATGCCCAGGGGCCCCCATGTCTCTCTCCCTAATGCTGGATCACTGGTATATGGCACCATTCCTAGCTTTTTAATGTGGGTTTTAGGGATCCAAATTCACACCCTTAAGTTTTAGGGACAAGCACTTCCCCAACAGAGACATCTCCCCAGCCTTTCTTGAATTTTCTTTTGATATGTAATTCTGGGTTTTGTCTGAAAGCATTTTTGACCCAAGCTTTAGGACTTGCTTGTTCCCCATTAAACGCTTTGCCTCTGATGAATTATTGAAACAGAGACTTGTCTAAAGAATGCAGAATTCTTGTCTTTTCTTCCCCCGTGTATTAATCTGAGACCACCAGGAGCTCTTGGTTGGTTGCAGGCCTGGATGGTGGTGCTTCTGAGCACTGGCTTCAAGGGAGGTCCTACGGGGGGGGGGGTGGCCTTGGCTCAGCCAGAGCATCCCCCCACCTCAGCTCTGCACTGCGGAGCTTACTGCAGTAGAAACTGCAGCAGCAGGCCACTTCAGCGCTGTTAAAGTCACAGTACGAATTACCGCCCTTCCTGGCCGCACCCAGGAAAAATCTGACGGTTGCAGAGTTGGCTTCTTCAGGGGGATCCATCCCCACCATCAGTCTAAGCTGTAGTCTGGGGCGGGGGGAGGCGAGAATTTTAGGTTATAGTTTTCAGCAGCTTTCTTACACTGGCCTGACTGCTGAAAACTCAGCCTATTTCTGAGGTAAAATTCTTCCCGTTATTTCCATTTATGTAATCAAGTATCTCCATCTATGTAGTCAAGCTCAGTCAGCTTGTGTGGGGAACCCCCGGAAAGAGTTGCACTTGCTGTATTAGTGACCTCAGCACCTAGGCAAGCTGTCTGCAACAAGGGAACAAGATCTGGCCATTCTTTGCTGAGATGCCTGGCAGAAGTGACCTCCAACTCAGGGCCTTTCCCCGCTGGCTCTTGGCACATCCATTCCACCTGTACACAAGATGGAACACCGGGCAGGCCACAAAGAAGTAGGATTAGTAGGGCTGTTTTTCTCCCAGCGATAATTCTGTCTTAGAAGATGCAGAAGCCCAGCAACCACTTTTTTTCTTCGTTACTGGGGGTTAGATAAGTGGTAGCATATTTACACAATAGAAAGAAAACCTCAAAAAGGCTCTAGATTTTATTTTTGTTGAGAATTTCACATGTGTGTACAATGAAATACGACCATGCAAACCCTCTATTTCTTCCCTTTATCTCTCTCCTTGTCTCTCAGCCACAACACTCCCCCCTCCTTTCTTCTTCTTCTTCTTCTTCTTCTTCTTCTTCTTCTTCTTCTTCTTCTTCTTCTTCTTCTTCTTCTCCTTCTCCTCCTCCTCCTTCTCCTTCTCCTCCTTTTTCTCCTCCTCCTCCTTCTCCTTTTTCTCTTCCTCCTCTACCTCCTCTTCCTCCTCCTCTTCTTTCCCTCCTCTCTGATAACTCTCTAATTCCAATTGACATTGTCCCTATGTGCTAGGTATGGGGCCATTGACTGGGGCATGGGAAACCTACCAGAGGCCATACCCTCAGAGAGGAATGATTCTCCATCCCTCCGCATCTCTCAGCTGTCAATAGCTCCTTAGTAACAGGGCGGGGCCTGGAGAGCCCTTTCCCACCTGTGATGGAATTGTGGCTTGGTCTTGGGTGGGCCACCACAGCTGCGGCGAGTCCACGAGAGTAGCGGTAAGGCCGTGTCTAGAGGACAGCGTTCTCAGCACTGCTTCCCAGCCTGCAGGAAGAGAACAGATTTTCCGAGGTGAGGTTAGAGCAGCACCAAAGTTGGTATTAGTAACTTTGCATAAGTACACCTGGACGTCAGCAGTGCAAGCATGGCTTTTAACAGCACCTTGGTTTTTCTCTGTAAGCAAACATTTATCTGAGCTAACTGAAGATCAAGGGCTAGGCTGTGAGGATGGACAAGTTGGGAGAGGGCCGTGAAAAGACGGCCAGGTCAGAGGCAAGATCAGTGCTGCAAGGTCACAGCGGACCCCGAAGAGTGGATGAGCGTCTGCATGTGTTTTCTTATGGATGGCCTTCAGCTCAGAGGGGAACACAATAAAAATGATGCTTTTAAGTTGATTAAGCTGGCACTGCAGTGCAGCATCGATTAAGGAGGAAAAGATCCAACCAGTTGGGACATTAATGCGGTTGTCTAGACAAGAGACGTGCCTGTCCTAAAATACAAATGTGCCTGTGCTCGGCCCCAGCCCACTGTCCGACCTCCACTGCGCGGTCCCCTCCACCTCACAGGCTTTGCCCAGTCATCTTTGGAAGTGACGGCGCTTGCAAGGAAGACACTTTATCCTTCATTGTAAATGAAAAAGATCAAAAAGGTTGAGTGTGCTGCTCAGTGGTAGAACACTTGCATGTGTGTTTAACTCCCAGGGCTTTGCAATCAGTCAATCAAGCTTAGAGAGGTTATATAATTTGTGTGCGTTCTTACAACTGAAATGCTAGGTTTTGGATTAGTTTCTGGCCTAGAGCTTTCTGTCTTCTTTGTACACTATGCTGCTGCAGGTGTGTATGTGCATATTTTTGTATATGTGAGTGTATGTGCATGTGTGTGTATGTTCACATAAAGCAAAGATTAGGAGACAGTGTCAGGAACTCAGTATTCATACTGAGCTGGAAGAGGAGAACATCTCTACTGCTGACAGAAAGAAAGTAGATTTAACCAAACATAAGAGACTTGACAGGTTGGATGGAAAATGAGACATTTATGAGATGGGGTCATTGCTCAATTGTAGAATATTTATCTAGCATGCACAACCCTCAGTACTGAGGAAAACGTCAAATATTTACACCAAAAGATCTTTCGTTTTGGAACATCCATGAGAGAATGATCTGAAGATAAATAATTTAGAAAGAGCTAGAAACGGCTGGCATTACCCTCCAGAATCTGTGTTTTAAAGAAGTGTGTGGCAGGGGATAATGAGTGGCTCTAAATCATATTTGAATCATAATAGCATAAGAATGGAAGCTTAAATATTTAGGGGAAATTTGAAAGGTTCTGGGATGCCATATAGGGAGTATTTCTAACATAAAGATTTCTCAGAAGACCATGAGATGCTCTGTAAGCTGTGTTGGGGAGGATAAAAAGCAGGACCAAACTGCATGAAAGTACCACAGCCTAATGACAAGTTTTCTATCCCCCAGTAAAGAATAAATACTTATTTACTTTTTCAGAACTCCACTCGTGAACCTATAATATGCTCTGAAGTTTTTACTCCATACCACAAAACAGTATAACCTCAATTCCTGTTTCCTTGGAATTTAAATATGTCAAGACATAAATTCTTTGGAATTTAAATAAATTTTTATTTTAGGCTTAGAACTCTCAACGCAGAAAGATGGATGCTGGCGGAGGACTTGGAATGTTGCCTTGTCTCTTCAGAGTATTGGGTTTTGCGTCAAAGGAGAATGACGTATGGGCTTAGTGGAATCTGAAGGACTGATTTATATTGTGCCCTTAAGTCAGTCAAAACCAGTGCTGCCTGAGATCTTTGAATTCATAGAAAAATCCCCTGCTTTATTCCCAAAATTTAAGTGTTTTGAGACGCGCACGTGCGTGCGTGAGTGCGTGTGTGTGTGTGGTGTGTACGTATAAGCCAGGTAACAACTTTGAGTGTTATCTTCAGGAACATAGTCTACCTCCTTAAGACAAGCTCTTTCATTGGCCTGGAGCTTACCAATTAGGCTAACGGGCTGGCCAGTAAACCCAGAGACCCTCTTGTCTTTGCCTCCCCAGAGGCAGTATTATCATTGTGTACTACCATGCCCCCACTTTTTAAATGTGAGCTCTGGGGATCGAACTCAGGTCTCTGTGCTTGTAGAGCAAGCACTTTATTGACTGAGCCATCTTCTTATGCACCCTTGACAAGTATACTTGAGTCTTCAAAGGTTTTTTGCATTTAGGTAAAGTGTATATTGTTTGAGTTATTCTTCCAAGTCTAGTAGTTGGTGATAAGACACTAAGTATCATGTGGCGTGGAGCCTGGAAGTCTTGGCCCCATCTCTATGCACTCTACTGGAAGCTCTTAAAATCTTGTAAGGTCAGTGTTGTGCAATATTACTTACACTTGTTTATTGTTGCCAGAGGTTTCTGTCCCCCCAGGTCCCGCAGCCTGTAGCGCGACTAGCCGCCTGCCATATCATTGAGACTTGGCTACGAGCCCATTGCCGCCATTTGGTGTTAGTCTCTTTGTTGTAAACAACTTGTGCGCATGCTCCTAGGCTGGCCAGGCTTGGTCCAGTCCTACCAATCAAGGAGCGCCAACACTCACCCTAGCGTGGCGTGAGCCATACAGGCGGCGACACATCAGAGGCGAGCCTAGGAACTGTATATATTCCCCGGGTTGAGAGGGCTCGGGGTCTTCTGCCTTCATTTCTACATCAATCTTGTGTGCTCCAATAAAACACGTGTCAAGAAGAATCTTGTTGTTGGCATCTTCTCTGCTGGCGGAGTTGCTGGCCCGCAGCCATTTAGTCCCAAGTAAACACACATAGGCCTGCATTAATTATAAACTGGTTGTCCTATTATCTCAGCCTTTCTTATTAACTAACTCTTACATTGTACTTTAACCCATTATTCTTGTCTGTGTTAGCCACATTTGATACCTTTTATCAGTGAGGCATTCTCATCTTGCTTCCTCTGTGTCTGGCTTCCTCTGTGATGACTGCAGATTCAGCCTTTCCTCTTCTCAGAATTCTCCTGTTCTGGTTGCCTCACCTATACTTTCTGCTTGGTCTCCCTGCCTGTACTTCCTACCTGACTACTGGCCAATCCACATTTTGTTAAAGCAATACAAATGCCAAATCTTTACAGGGTAGAAAACCATTGTCCAACAGCAGTTTATACTGTCTAATATTTGCTTAGTGATATAAAAATATGTTGCATTCTTTCATGTTGCATTTGTTTAACTCTGTAAAGCTGTGTTACTTTGCCTGTCTAAAACATCCCATTGGCTAATAAAAAGCTGAATGGCCAATAGCTAGGCAAGAGAGAGATAGGCGGGGCTGACAGGCAGAGAGAATAAATAGGAGAAGAACAAGGAGAGCTAGAAGAAGAGGGAGGAGCAAAAAAAGGAGGAAGAGAGAGGATGCTGGGGGCCAGACTCCCAGATACCTAACCAGCGATGGTGTATGAAGTAAAGAAAGACATATAGAAAAGAGAAAGGTAAGAGTACAGAGGATGTGATAATTCGAGTTAAGAAAAGCTGGCTAGAAACAAGCCAAGCTAAGGTCGGGCATTCATAATAATAATGTCTCTATGTATTTATTTGGTAGTTGGGTGGAAGGCCTCTAAAGAACAAAGAGTTAAAAAAAAAACAACTCCAGGTCAGGATTTAATTATTGTGAAGAAAGTTGGAGGTTTTCTACTGTTCCATTGGACATAATCATATGTTATGACCTCTTGCCAAAGTCACTGCACTCAGTTACCATCCTTCCTGTCACTTAGCAAACAAGTCAGTTGTTCAGTCATCTTGGGACCCATCTCATGGGTTCTTCTCTGCCTGGGCAGTCCACTGGTCCAACCTGGAGAGAAAGATCTAGAATCCCAAGTATGCAGCTTTTGTTTTCCCATAGCCAGAATGGCTGAGGCTGAAACTGACAGAACTGAACTGTTTTGGTGTCCTTGGTTCCCAGAATGGAGTCCCGAGTGTGTGTCTTGTGACATGTCTTTTATACTCACTTTTTTTTGCTGTTTAAAAATATGATTTAACTTTTAAGTTTTCCTACAGATCAGTATTATATGTGAGCATATTCACCCTATACCTGATAACCCCCTTCCTTTCCCCTCCTTTCCCATGTTAGTTCTCTGTGTTTCCTTAGACAGGTTGGCTTCTGCTTTTATGTCATATGTATATACATTATTTTATGTATGTATATGAAATATAGGAATCACAGATGGGATAAAAATATTAGATAAGTGGTGGTGGTGCATGCTTTTAATTTCTAGCACTCAGGAGGCAGAGGCAGGAAGATCTCTGTGAGTTCGAGACTAACCCAGTCTACAATGTAAGTTCCAAGACAATCAGAGCTGTTACACATAGAAACCCTGTCTCAAACTTTTTTTTTTGTCTATTTGAGGCAGCCTTAATTTGCTTAATAGGATAATTTCCAGTTACATCCATTCCTGAAAACAACGTATCTTCATATTTTTTTGTGGCCAAAACACTCCATTATGTATATGGACATTTTTTATACACTCTTTTGTTAGCAGACACCTAGGTGTGCTGTATTTAGCCACTGTGAATAATGGAGCACTGCTGTGCAGTTCCCTATGACGTGTTGACGTGGCGTCCTTTGGGTCAGTACCTAGGAGTGGTATATCTGGGTCATGTAGAAAATCTGTTTTCTCATTGTGTCATTTATGAAGTGACTGGTATGGGTTGAGACCCGCTAACCAGAATAGACAGAAAGTTAGGGAGCCCTCATTCTGTGAGTTCTAGCTCTTTGTTGGCACTAAAGTCCAGGTTTTAAAATCAAGGGATGGGAGTGAGGCTCGATTTACCCAGGAGAGCCCCTCCATTTTGCAATTGGCACTCAAAAGGTATTTATTTCTCAGACATAATACATACCAGGTACTGACCATGCTGGGTCTCATTTGATTTTGTATTAGTTATTTTTCTATTGTTGTGATAAAACCTCACCACCAAGGCAACTTATAGAAGAAAGAATTTGTTTGGGCTTATGGTTCCAGAGGGCTCCAGTTCTTGATGGCAGAGTGGAGGGAGCGGGCAACAGGCAAAGGGGTTGGAGCAGAAACCCAGGACTCAAGTCTTGAACAGCCAACACGGGGCAAAGAGAATAAACTGGAAATGGTGTGCAGCTGTCTAACTTCAAAGCCTGCCCCTAGTGATACACTACTAGCAAGGCCATGCCTCCTAAACCTGCCCAAGCAGGGCTACCAACTGAAGACAAAGCATCAAACATCTGAGCCCACAAGGGCATTGTTAGGGAAACAGCTATAGATTTGCTCCTTAGCACCTTCCTAGGTGGCAAGTAGCCCATCAAATGAGTCAACAGGTATTGATTGAAAAATGGAGATGAATACTTGGTATGCACGAAAAAAAATCAAACTAGGTTTCACAGAGGTTTAAATTCACTTGCTGATAGCAGCTTGCTGTCAGTGGCCAATCTGAAGTTCAATCCAGTGGGTTGCACCTGCCCACTGAGCTCTGATGCATTTTCATGCCACGAGGAAGGTACCAAGGCACAATTTCCCACAGAGTGAGCATCTGAGAATTGCAACAACTCTTCAGAGCACCAAAGCAGCATTAGTTTGGGAGAGGGGTGAGTGTAGTTATGAATTGGATTCATAACGAAGAGATTATGGAGCAGAACTCCACATGCCTAGATGAACTTAGAGGAAGACCAGTGACCATCATTTGCTTGGAACCTGCTGTGTTTCAGATTCTTTGAGAATAGTTTTCACAAACATCTTAATTGAATGTATGTCTTTGAGTGTGTGTCTGTGAGTGTGTGCACATGTATGTGTGTTCATGGGAGTGCATAGGCCAGAGGACAATCTTTGGTGTTGTTCTTCAGATACTGTCTTATTTTTATAATGGGTCTTTCAATGGCTAAGAACTCACCAAACAGGCAAAGCTGGCTAGCAGTGAGCCCCAAGAATCTGCCTGTCTCTGCAGTGCTGGGATTACAATGTGCACCACCATGCCCAACTTTTTTTTAATGGGTTATGGGGGACTGAACTCAGATCTTCATACATATAAGGACAGCCGCACTTTACTGGGTGAACGATTGCCCTAGCCTTCTAGGGCTATGTCTAAAGAAATGATGTTGATCGCACTAAAACACCATGTCTAACCTCTAGCTTGGACTGAGGTATTCTATGCAAGTCAACCAGACAGACATTTACTAAACAGTCAGTGACAGTGAGTTAGACAGTAGACAAACAAAAGTGAACCTGCTTTCAGGGAGGGTACGATGTGGAGACATTACAGGGTCTGACATACAGCAGACACTTAATAAATATTCATTTCCTGGAGGAACAATGGATGAAGGGACTCTACGACTGTCATGCAGGGAAAATTCTATTAGGAAACCTAACATCGAAATTTATGAGAGGAAATGCATGGAGACTGCGAGATCACATATCAAGCAGGGATATTAAAGATTAGGCAAGCTTCCTCGTGAGATGAGAAAAGAGAGGCCACAATAATTTTCTCAAGGCAGCAAAGCCTGCTTGTGGCAGTGCATACGGGAACGGGGTCTCTAATCCGGTGCGATAGGATTTGTGCTTTTCCCTTTCCCGTTGGTGCCACATCAAAACCTCACTTCAGTTTCCCTTCTCATGCAGTTATGCAAGCACAATTGTTATGCTCTTCCTTGGACAGCATCTCTTTATGTTCCCCTAGCACGGGGGAATGTAGGCATTAGCGAACGGGAATTGATTGGGTATCAGTCGTAACACGAAGGTTCTTTTGGAAGAAATGAGTCATCCTGCGGATTGAACTTTTAGTGTAGAAAGCTTGTTGATGGTTTTTTGGTTCTCCTGATACCTCTGAACACGTGGCTCAGATTCACACACACACACACACACACACACACACACACACACACACACACTACCCAGCAGTGCATCCTCCCTGAGTCCAGAGGGACTCAGATTCTACGGCAGCAGCATTCGTGAGGATGCTCACAGAACTGCTGATGTATCTAAGGACAGCACAGCTCTCCACCACCCTTTAATTTTCTTCCTTCCTATCCCTCCCATTCTCATCCATCATGTCGCAGTCACTCTGGTAAAGATTGCGATGGGATGTGCCAGGAGTTACATTTGATAACATTGTATTCTCCACTGTTTTTTTTTTTTAATTTCTACAATGTGACAGTACAAATACTTAGCAAAGTTATTTTTTGCTTATTTTTCGCTAAGTATCCATACTAAATAGTTTCTCTGAGGAAGCTCCGGGGGCCTCAATTGATTATCTCCCTTATTGCCATGTGATCTATGCATCTGCTCCCTAGGACAGGAACCCTCAGGAATAAATACAGTCAAGATGTTTATTGAAACAGTTTAGTCATTCCAAATGAGATAGATAAAATAGCCCATACAAAAGAAGTCAAAGCTGGCAGACCCAGGGCTAGGATCACATTTTCATTCCAGTTCCCTAATAGCACACACACACACACACACACACACACACACACACACACACACTAGTGGCTGTTCCTCAGTTTCATACATATGTTATTTAGCAAATATTTACAGATAGCCTCTTGCTACATCTTAAGTTTAAATTGTCAATGCGATGGTGTAGCTTTAGAAGGTAATGACATCATGTGGGCTATACCTCATGGGGAGATTAATGTCATTCCTCGAGATCTGTGTTAGCTACCTCAAATATGGTTTGTCCAAGAGCTGCCTGGCTCATTTGCCCCCTCCTTGTCCACACACATCTCCTCTTTTTCCCTTTGTGCAACACATGGGTCCTTGTCAGAAGCAAGAAGATGCTGACACCTTCCCAGCTTCTAGAACTGAGAGTCAGAACAAAACTTTTTTTTTTTTAATAAACTTCTCTGTCTTGAGTATCTTTCTATAGCAACAGAAAATGAACTATTATGCACAATCTTTGGTTTTGAATCATATTTTAATTGAAAGGAGATATAAACACAAAGACAAGTTTGACATCACATGGTAGGTTCTTACGTATCATCTATACAACATGTATCACCGTATGTCCAGGCAGACTGGAAAAGGCAGGGATCGGAACAGCTATGGATCCACCCGGGGACCTCCCATCTCTAGGGAACATGTAGAGGGTATACTGTTTCCAGAGAAGCACTAGGAGACATGATCTCTCTCCTGTTCAGGCAGGAATAGGTACTTGTTTTTTTTTTTTTATTGATTTTTATTGAGCTCTACATTTTTCTCTGCTCTCCTCTCTGCCTCTCCCCTCCCCTTCAACCCTCTCCCAAGGGCCCCATGCTCCGAATTTACTCAGGAGATCTTGTCTTTTTCTACTCAAAAATAGGTATTTCATAGCTCAGACTGCTCATGTCCTGAGTCACCTTCACATTCCACAGCTGTGAGAGGGGGCAGACTCTCCATTCTATCTCCTGCCAAACGAATAACACCAGATACAACAGCAGACTGGGAAAAATATAACCACAAACATTTCCATAGTCCAGTGACGTTCTCTACACCTGTCCCATGCCCCCAACTTCCTGCATTACACTTGACCATTCCATACTGTAGTTCATTCAAGACCTCCAAGAGAAAAGACTCTGAAACCCAAATGGCTAAGATTCAGTAATACCTGAGGCGGATGAGTGACGGCACTGACATCTGAGACTGGACCACAGGCTCCATCCCCTGGGCAAACTAACCTCTTTGAACTAGCTTTCACTAGCGTCAAATAAACCCTCCAGCATGGAAGGTTGAAATTTTTCTTTCACTTTTGGCTCTATGGATTTGAAAATGCCATTGACCCAGGAGAGTAAGAAACTGTAAGTCACAGGGTTCCACAGGGAGTAGATGGAGGCAGAGGCAGGCGGATCTCTGTGAGTTCGAGACCAGCATGGTCTACAAGAGCTAGTTCCAGGACAGGCTCCAAAACCACATAGAAACCCTGCCTTGAAAAACCAAAAAAAAAAAAAAAAAAAAAAAGAAGGGAAGATCCAATTCACTGTGAAAAGAGGACTCAGCTGGAAGACAAACTATATCAGTTTTCAGAAGAGTCCAGCCTACGGCTCACATATGGAGGCTTATGGAAGCCCTTGTCAGCCCAGACTAGGAACTAGCCGAGACAGCTCAGGTAAGAGAATGAGCACACTGTGACATACCCAGACCACAGTGCCTTGCCCGGGCCATGGAGATGACCCAATGAGTAAAGCACTTGCCAGGCAAGTGTGGACTCCCGAGTTCAGCTCTGCAGAACCCACACAGAGCAGGACACAGAAGCTTGTACTGTGATCACAATGCTCCTGTGGTAAGAGACAAGATGGAAGGAAGCTTACAGGGCAACTAGCTAGCATATAGTTATGGCAACAGCAAGAGAACAGAGAACCTGTCTCAAACAAGGAACAACACTCGGGGTTGTCCTCTGACTTTGACGCATATCTGTTGCAGGTACATGCCTCTACATACACACATACACGCACGCACGCACGCACACACGCACACACATGGGGGACTATAAAAATGTCATAGAGTGACCTAAGATGAAGGAAGCCAATTGGAAAAAGCTGCAAAGTGTGATTTCCCCTAAGTGACATTTGGGGAAAAGTAAAACAATGGAGATAGGAGGAAGATCAGTGGTTTCTCGGGATTGTGTGTGTGTGGGGGGAATAAGGATAAAGAGGCATCTCAGAGATGATTTTTAGGGCAGTCTGATGGTTGCCATTAATTGTCAACTGGATATTTAAGCCTCTGGGTATCTATGAGGTACTGTCTAGATTCCATTGGCCTATTGGTATGTCTGTATGGAGGTATCTTGCCATGATAATTGGGATAGGACACTCTGTACACTGTGGGTGACACTATTCCCTAGGCAGAAGATTCTGAACTGTGTAAGAATGAAGAAAGTGAGCCGAGCACTAGCACGTGTATATTAACAACTGCTTTCTGCTCTTGACTGTGGATGTAAGGAGATCGGTTCTCTCAAGTTTTGGCTGTCAGGAGATCCCTGCTATAACAGGTTGTACCCTGGAGCCCTGAGTACAAAATCAACACCCTGTCCCTCAAATTGCCTCTGTTGGAGTATGTTAACAACTGGGGGGTGGGGGAAGTAGGGCTGGTGTTGAAACTGTTCAGTGTGATGATTAACTCAGGGCATTTTGTGTGTTGAAACCTGCAGAAGGTGCAACACTAGACTAACCCACTGTGTAGCCATTTTTGTCAGGTTAAACGTTACCTTCTAGAGGGGCCAGGGAGGCTCTAAGATGTGGGAACTAACTGGATTTAGTTCAGAAACTTCCCAAGGCCCCACTTGAAGATTATCAAAGCAGTGAAGTGTTTCTGGGGAGAGGAGACTCTCCAGTGCAGCTCTGTGAGTCATCAGCTATGCTGGGGTGGACTTTTTGGTGATGCATCTACCTTTGAGTCAGCCATGCCCCCACAAGTAACCCCAGTAAAACCCTTGACTCACCAAGCTAGACTTCAGGGGGATAATTTCTTCAGTCTGTTGCTAGAGCTGTAACTAGGGTAAATAGGCATTTGTTCACACCTCTGCAGAAGTCATGCAACAGAAGCCTAATACGCACTATGGATTTGGGTTGGCAACATCACCAATTTAAATTCATGCATCGAAACAAACACACCACACTCTGCGTGTGCTAAGCCAGGGGATGGAGAGGAAATCTCCGTGTCCTCTACTCGATTTTTTTCTGTGATCTCAAATACACTCTAAAATATAAAGTTCACTAAAAAAAATTTAATGCTCCTTCTAACCTTTGCTTCTGCCACAGGTCATTGATTTCCTGTTTGACCTAAAAGCTCAATCAACTGGGAATCTATTGCGGTGTCTCACTTAGGACCCAACCCCCTATCCCACTTTCCTGGCCGAGTCTCTCCTTAAGCGAGGACTCCTTCTCTAGTAGGTCCACCAAACTGAATGTTCAGAGATAGTAAGCAGTGCCATCACCATGCTAAATGCTAGGGATTTTTGCCCCACTCTCTTGTGTATGGTTGACCATGGACATACTTCTCTTGGGGTTAACTTTTACTGTCTTCCTTCTGGAAGCCAGAAGGGAGTTGTTGCTGGAAGCCATTAGGCCTCAGGGAGGTCCCCAGATACCTTCCTTTAGTGATGTCCTTAGAGTCATCCCTGAAGCCACCTCTTTTACCCTGAAAGGATGCTCAGTTTGAGGAGTACAGTGTTTCTGAACAACCGAGGGAATGCATTTGAGGCCCATTAGCGTTATTCTGCCTGGAGATATTGATCGCCTGAGAAGGACACCCTATCCCTTGAGATGCTGCATTACTTTTGCTTCAGATGGTCAGAGAGATGAAAAAATGGGGTTCCACAGTGAAGAGATAGCTCTGCATCAGAGGCTTGGATGCAGGAGGAATCCTGGGTTTAAGGCCGAACTGTGGTAAGACATGCATTACTTCTCCCTGCCTGAGGCTGTAGCTTGCTATGTTCAGAACAAAGCCATCTTGATCCGCTTCACAGAAGGCTCCCTCAGGCTTTCTCTGGGGAGTTCCTCAAATCCATCAGGCTCTGTCTTCTCTCCTTATTCTTTGATAAAGAACTCATCTAATAACCCATCTCCTGTCATGCTCCCTTATCATTAATTAAATGGGAGTAGTGATCAATTGGTCTGGATTAACATAATTAATCTTTAAATCATACATATTCAAAAGGCTCTTAGAAGCATCTGGGTACTTCCTTAGAAATTGCCAGAGAAGACCAACTTTAGTACCAGCATCTGAATGAGCTGATCACTTTGAAAGCAGTATCTCCTTCGCAGTGAAGTCTTTGAAGACAGGGAATCCCATTGGAACTGGGGGAGGATGGATACTCTCTGGGAGAATTAATTCTCAAAAGTAGCATATTTGCGAGAGAATAAAATCCCCCACTGGGGGTTTCCAGAATCAGCAAAGCACAGAAACACTGCCCACATTTGTCACTTTGGTTGTGACCCGGCCTTTAACAGCTGAGCCATCTCGCCAGCCCTCCTGTGCCTGTAACTGCTAGCTGTAACCCGCCAGCGGGTCAGTTAGTCTAGGGTTGTAACCCACCTGGCAGGTCAGTTATTCCAGGGTCCCGAAGAGGCGCTATCTGAAAAGACATGGCTGGGAAAGAGGAACGAACGAGGCCAAACAAGATCTGTTGTCAAAGCCTCTGTTTATTAGCGTAATGGTTGTGGCTTATATAGCCCCTGGATGAGGAATTTGGGTTGGGATGGGGGGCAGGGGCATGGCAAGGGCAGGAAGGGATCTTGCAGCAATGGTCACGAGTTGACACACCTAGTGTTCTCTATGCAAGTGGAATCATTCCTTTTGTGATTCCAACCACAAACAGTTCTCTAGATAGTTGGAATGTGGGGCCCGGTCCGCTAACAGATAGCTTTCAAGATAGTTGGGTGTGGGGTGGTATAGTGGGAGCTGCGGGCCTCTTCCCACAGCCTGGCTCCTGGCCGCTTGGCTAGCTTATGCCCCAAAATAACAACACACAAACTGTATTCTTTTAAAAATTGCTTGGCCCATTAGCTCTAGCCCTTACTGGCTAATTCTCATATCCCGATCAACCCATCTCTAATAATCTGTGTAGCACCAGTCTTACGAGGAAAGATTCAGCATGTCTGACCCGGAGGCTTGCTTCATCGCGTCTGGCTCTGAGAGGAGCTGCATGATTTTTGAGCTCACTTCCTCTTCCTCCCAGCATTCTGTTCTGTTTACTCTGCCTATCTAAATTCTGCCCTATCAGATGGGCCAAGGCAGTTTCTTTATTTAATTAACCAATGACCTTCCTCCATCAGGGTGGGCTCTGCTAACAAACAGTTCTCAATACAGTTGGGGTGTGGGGCTCTCTGCAAACATCCCCAGGACAATGGTCCCCACTATACTTCTTGGGAAAAATGGCTCCGGACAGCTAGCCTTCCAGGGAGCTTTAACTACAGCCCTGCTTCGCAGATGGCTGATCACAAGCAGCTGTATTTGAACCTTTCATTTCCCAAGAAACCCAAGGACTAACGACATTGCCTACACATACCTGACTTTGTGCTGTTTGGACTCAGGCTTAGCACATCAAAGACTCCTTCATCAATTCTGCTTCACTGAAGGGTTCCTAATTGATTGTTGAAGCAAAGCAAAAGGCCAGACGCAGACACACGACTGCAATCCAGTGTGCTAGGATCTGACAGCCATCTATTCATCCTCATTGCCATCAGGTTGGGAGGAGAAGACCAAGAAGAATATGTCCATGTGCTTCCACCTTTGCGGCTTCTACTTCTTTTCTACTGAAAAAAAAAAAAAGACGTGGGATGGTGCACGCTTTAATTACTAGCCAAGACCTCCTGCAATCCTTCACCTTCTTCAGGCCAAAGTCAATTCCTCTGGCCCTGTGGGATTTTCAGTGTGGCCAATGCTGCCATCATCCCCAGTCTGCAGATTTGATACTGAATGCTAATGACATGCAGTGCAGCAGGATGCATGTGTGTGTATGTGTGTGTGTGTGTGTGTGTGTGTGTGTGTTGCAAGAAGCCGGCTTATAACAATAGTTTTTGTTCAGCAAGCAATCTGAAGGAACTGGGGCTCACGCCCTAGCCTCCTAGATATCAAAGCAGCTCACCTCTATGCCAGTCTGCTGGCTCCTTAGGTTCTCCAAGCTGATGTCTATGGAGGATTTTAGTCCTGGAGAAATGGTAAAAAGCAAAACAACACAACACAAACAACAACAACAACAAACCCCATACAGTTTCAATCATTTTTTTTATACATGATGCCGGCACTCTTTAAGTATACTGCATGCAGATATACCCCACTTTACCTGAATGATGTGTTTTTGAAGTGCACCAAACTTAATCTTTTAGAACAATCAAAAGATCTACTTAGGTAAGGATCCTAGGCTCAGAAAGCCAGCAAGGAATCTAGAGATGTTGGGTGGTAGTGGTAGTAAAAGTAACAGAGTAATAATAAGAGTAGCAGTAATAATAATAATAATAATAATAATAATAATAATAAATAGTAGGAGTATCAGTAGTAGAGATGAGGTAAAACTGAAGGCCTGAAGCTACAGACCAGACTGTCTCAATGTCTCCTGTCTTCTACTCTAGTCTCAGGTTCAGCTGCTGCATGGAGAACACAGGGATTTCTCTCCTGGTCTCTCCGGTTGAGACCGAGTCCCAGTGTCTGTTGGGAGCAGTGAGACCCCAGATCCTGAATTTCTTGTAAACAACTTGTTTTCCCCGGATCTGAGTGCCTACAGCTGCTCTGAGCACGAGACCTTCAGGAGTTCCTGATGGCAGGAGAGTGGTTTCTGGTGGGTTTGGTTGGGGCGTGGCTATCTCTATATAATCTGCCCCTGAACACAATAAAGGGGGTATTCTTGGGGAATTCAAGGATGACCCGTGTCTCTCTGTCTGTGTGTGTCTGTGTATTTTAACCTCCAGCCCCCTTGCCCGAAGCTCGTGAACTGGGTGCCAGCGCACAGAGCGCAGACACTGGGGTGCGGTGCGCGGCAAGTGTCAGGTTAGGTACCAGGCATGGAGGAAGGAACGCGGTTCCACTCAGTGAGGTGATTGATGTTGGCAGATGGCAGTGACTGTCGGCCATGTTAGTGCTGTTCGCTGTTTTCCAGGTTTTGTTAATGAGCATGTCAACTCATCATCATGTTCAAATCAAGTTACTTCTCAGGCATCCTCCATCCATGGTGACCCCATAGCTCCCTGAGCATTAGCTAGCCAGTGTTTTAGAATCCCCGTCCTAGGTATCTGTCCTCATTCGGCCCTGGACACACACAGGGCAGGTAATTCCTCCTTGAGCTTCCTTCACAGAAGGTGCCTGTCACGCTGGAGGCCGGGGCAGGGCGTGTGCTGAATGAGTCAGGAAAAGAATTCATGAATAATGGTCTCAGGTGGCCAGTGGGTATCCTCACTACAGTTTGCCCATATCTGCTGCCTCGGCAGTGGGTAAAGACGGCTCTAAATAGCAAGAGGAGGAGTGCATTCTCTTTGGAAGCCATTGTCAGCTGTCTCCTCTCTTCCTGAAGGGCCCCCTGGCTCCTCCATACACCTATAGGCAAAGGCAGACTTCATACTTTGTCCTGCTCATGGCTAGGCAGTATTCGGAAGAGCACCCTGTCCCAGCCCTGAGAGCACTCCAAATGAACACACGATATCAGAAAACTTGGTTTTCAAAAGTTAGAGTCCCAGAACAATGTTCCCATAGACAACAACTAGACCTGAGCATGTTTAAAAGAGACTCGATTCTCCTGAAAGCTCCTTGACATTTGTGATCTCAGTGAGTTCCCTAGAGCCTAGAAGGAAAGGCATGCAGAGAAGGCAAGGCCACATGGGGCTTCAGGTGGCACTCAGAGGGATGGGTCATACTGTCCTTGGAGGACTGTGAACTGTTGCACTCGGGGACATTGTTTGGTTTCTTAGAGCAACAGAAGAGCTGAGCTGCCTCCCAGGTGCCATTAACTAATCAAGACAACTCTTTCTGGCCCGATGTCTAGTCATGTTAAGAGGAAATACCAGGAAAGCAGGGTTTGAAAGCAATTGCCGTAGTAAAGCAGCCTCACCCCTTTTCTCTTATCCCTGCTCTGTGGATGCTTTTTGTTCTCAGCTCGGCTCTGCAGAGAAACTGCTGATTCATGCACTTCCCCTCGCCGTCGCCAGGATGAAAGTATAAATAATTTACATTAAGATATCAAGACAAGCAGTGGTTTTAAATTTGTTGCATTCTTGGCCAGAATCGCTTTCGTGACAGTGAATTAAACTAAAAAGGCCACCGATGGCTGCTCTAAGCATTTCAATATGATCAGAACCAACCCCCTTTCCGCAAAAGTCCTAGTTTGAAGGTCAGGAAGTTTCATACTGCTTTTAGTTACATGAGGGGAAGAAACATATGCTCTGAGTGTGTGTGTGTGTGTGTGTGTGTGTGTGTGTGTGTGTGTGAGAGAGAGAGAGAGAGAGAGAGAGAGAGAGAGACAGACACAGAGCCACAGAGACAGATATAGACAGAGACAGACACAGAGAAATAGAGATGAGAGAGACAGAGAAGGCAAAAGAGAGAGAGAGAGACAGACAGACACACACACAGAGAAAGGGAGAGAGAGAGAGAGAGAGAGAGAGAGAGAGAGAGAAGCCTCAAATGCCTATTTTTAGCTGCCACCCATCACTATGCTTTTTGAGATAGGGTTTCTCCTTTGACTGGAACTCTTCACATAGGCTAGACTGACAGGCCAGTGAGCCCCAGAGATCCCCTTTTCCACCTCTACATCCCTGGGAATCTGTACCCAGCTTTTTCTCTCCAGTTCTGGGGCTCCAAACTCCTGTCCTTAAGTGCTTTTATGAACTGAACTTTCTTCCCCACCTAACGTCAGGGTCTTAATGCATCTTCTGTTAGAGAATGAACTATTTCATGGGAAGATAGAAGTGGGGCAGCACCAATGCCCCTACATTCTCCTCATGCCTGGGGCAAAGGAGCTCATCAGGCAACATCTTTCCTGAAGAGCCCCTGAGTCATTCTTAAACTCCGAAGCTCAGCAGAGCCACTGCGTTAACCTTCGTTAGATAATTCTGGTGTTGCTTTCAAATGATGCAGGGTACCACTTCAGGCGGCAGCAGTGGAGGAGAAGGGATTGGCTGCTCCAGGTTAAGCATGGCCTCCTGTTGGGAGAATTGTCCCGAGTGCCCACCCTTCTACAGAACTCACTTGGTGGCACCTCATAGTACCTTGCAAGCAACTAGGCAGCCCTTGTTCAGTGTTGATAATTCTGCTTCTTGGCTCTTGTTGTCTTCAGGAGTCTACATCCTGCCATGTTTAGACCCTCTGCCCTTAGATTTGACTATAGCTCATATAGTTATATATATACACACATATATACACATACATAAATATTTGCATATTATATATATAAAAGATTTTATGAATTCTTTAAGAATTTTATGCACACAATGTTTTGAATATATATTCTCTCCCCACTATTTTTGCTAATTCCACCCAGATACCCCCCTTCTTAGCTTCACATTTCCCTCCCCCTTTTTTTTTTTAACTCACTAATTCCAATTTGTTTTGCCCATGTACTCATGGGTATGGTGCTATCTCCTGGAGCATGACGTTAACGTTGGTCCTCTGTGAAGCACCTCCTTTGAGGATGCCACTGGGGCTTGCAAACCCCATAGTCTATTCTTAGCTCGTAGTTATCTTAGACTCTTTGGAAACTGACACTACGGATATGTGTTCCATTCACACATCCCTCCCACACCTTTTACCGTTGTGGTCTGTGAAACCCTATGCTGTCTGCATTACACTTCAGCGTCTGGTCCTCCTAGGACTATACACTGTGCCCTCACTCTCCAGACCTGGTGTTCTGTTTGCTCGTTGTACGCTATGCCTGCAATTGTCATCACTGCTCCAGAGATGTTGAAATACAGTGATGTTCTGTGCGCATGTCCCGACTCCGTGAGAAGCAACGCGCTGAGAACCTTCTCAGAGGCCATATGTGAACTGTTCCATATCAGTTACTCAGCCAGATCCCAGTTGTTTCTCTTTAGGAACCTAGGGTTTCTTCCTCTGAGAGTACAGAGCTGCACCCCATGTCATAATTGCATCACTGCCTCCTTCCCTGTGCCTCCAAGTCCCTTTAGTAACACCAGCATTTTTCAAACCGTTCATGTCTAATAATCTGAAGCTCACGTGCACCAGGCACCCTTACCCCGTGTCTTAGTAAGGTTTCTGTTGCTATGGTGAAACACCGTGACCTTAAACAACTTGGAGAAGGAAGGCTTTATTTCAGCTTACCAGCCCCGATCACATGACTTTCACAAAGGGATGCAGAGTGGGAACCTGGAGGCAAAATCTGAAGCAGAGGCCGCATAGGGGTGCTGCTCACTGGCTTGCTCCTCAGGGCTTGCTCAACCAGCTTTCTTATAGCACTCAGGACCACCAGCCCAGGGGTGTCCCTACCCACAGTGAACTAGGACCTCTCCCATCCATCATCAATCAAGAAAATGCTCTACAGGCTTGCCCACAGGCCAATCTGGTGGGGGCATTTTCTCAATTGAGGTTCCCTCTTCCAAAAGGACTCTAGCTTGTGTCTAGTTGACATAAAACTTAGCAGCACACCCTCATTTTTTCTTACATTACTTAAACTCAGGTTTCATCATGTTGCTTCCATAGTGAGGAGTATTCAAGAGATCTGTGTATGTTATTGCTCCATTATGTCATAGCAATGCTTCTCATTTGTGGCATTACCTCCAATCCTTCAAGTTGCGTCTTCTGACTTGGCCAAGTGTCTCATCTTCTCCACCAGGTCCCCAGTTCCCCAGTTTTACTTTCCGTGTTGAGTGATCACATTCTTCTCAACTAGAACATCCTTCCCTCTTGTCATCCACCTGGTCAGATTGCAACAATTGTGCAAGATTCTGCTCGCATGCATTATCACCTAGAAAACATTTGATGACTCCCACGCCATTAATCACTGCTGCTTTGGAATTCACCATTTATTGTCTACCAGCTTATACATGGTAATCCTAGCCCTCATTTTAGTTGTGAACTTACTATGCAAAGATCCTTTTATCCAGTCCTTGAAAATAACAGCTGATCAATAAACCCTTCATTGATTTACTATTCCTCAATTTAACCACATTTATTGACTGAATAAGTTATTGGGTGAATAAATCAAATTTGGTTGATTGACTCATTGATTAATTCTATTGATTCAATGCAATATTGTGCACAGTTCCTGTATTTTAATTTGAGGGGTCCATGCCACCAGTATTTTATTTCTTTCCACCTCCCAACGATTGCCGGAATAGAGTCCCATAAATAAATTCCTGGGATCGATATGTCTGTGATCACTTCCTGGTGCAGTAATGGTGAACAGAACGTTAGTATCTGAATACTAATGACAGAGCGAACCGCTGCCCAATGACTTTTGAAATATCAAAGGCATGATATAAATCTCAATGAAAAGGTAAATTAAGCCCTGGCTTTCTTCCTAGAAGTGACACTTTAAAAGCCAGATCATTTTTCTCTTTAAAATGAGAGAAGAGAAATATTCTAGAAGCCAGGGCAGAGCAGGCAATGTTTTCAGTCTACAGCCCTACTTAGTGAAAAATCACTTGTGAAGGACATTTTTGTTCATATTGGTCTTGGAGAGCCTAGTGTCTTTCAAACTATATTGGCTTATCTGGGTGTGCCAGGCACCGTTGTATGTGCCTGCCATCCAAGCATTCAGGTGGTATAAGCAGGAGAAGCAGGGGTTCAAGGTCAGCCTCTACTTAAAAGCTGCTTAGAAAGTTTGAGGCCAGCCTAGGTTACATTGAGATGCTGCATAAAATTGCTGGCCATGAGGATAATGCAGCAATCAGGCTGCAACCAAGAAGTAGAGAAGTACAGGCTAATTATGGAAGTTGGTATAGGCTTGGAAGGAGACGGAGACACTCAGAGAAGTGCAGTGGAAAAGAGCAGAAAGTAAGAAATCGGTTCCGAAATGTAGCGAGATGTTTTGCTAGAAGCCCAGTGAGATGCCAAGAATCCAGAGGGTGAGCAGAGCCAGAACAGCAGGGCTCATCGTGAGCTTCCCTGAGGAGCAATCTCCTGATGCCTAGGCTCATGGTCCACAGTTGCTTGCTACTCTGATGAGGTGAAAATGACTAACTCCTGCTTCATCTCGACTCTCCCCACTAAAATGCAGGCAGGCTTGCTCTCACAGTGGACAGGCAATGACATCCTTTCTGAGAGGAAATTCTTTATTTGTGTCCACTGAGCAGCATTTCTCTAACCGTGGCTCACTGGCCCTGCTTACCTCTACTTCTGAGGACTGTGCACTACAATCAAACTGAACATACTGGAAAGTTCCTCCCTGACCACAGCATACTGCCTTGTACGTATTTCTGGCCTATTTTCATTCTGTACAAACTATAACATTTCAAGGTTCTGCTGTTTTTTTTTCTTCTTTTTCTTCCTCAAACTTGCTAGTAAACTCTCCATGATTCTGCTATTTTTCTTCCAAGTCTTCTTCTGCAAAGCATCCTAACAGAGACAAACATGTCAATGTCATCCTACAAGGAAAGCAGTCCTTATAGAATCGAAATAAGTGAAAGCAAACACTGCTCTCAGCCCATCCAGCCCAGGACTAGGAGCTACAAGGCATATTTTGATTGTTTGGACTGCCTCTCATGCATGCTAGATGCTTTCCAAATATTTAAAGCTCAGGGATGGTGCCCTTCATGAATATGCATTTGGTGGTGCCTGGGTGAGGTAGGACAATGATTTCAAGATCCCAAAGTTTCAGAAAGTGCCCATGACAGGGACACAAAAGATGGAGACATAAATACCATGAATGCATCCAAAGAAAATAGAGGAAGAAAAATTAAAATAAAGGTGATATCAAATTGACATTAAAAAACAACAATGAAAAATATTTGGAAATTTTAATAAATTTCATAAGTCGTACAGGACTGGCAAAAACCAGAAAACACATAATATTAAACAGCAGCACCAACAGATATGAATAAAAGAACATAACTCAAATTCTACAAATTCTATAGCTATTAAATAATGAAAGGAAGATATTATGAGCTAATATGAATATATTTGACAACTAAAATAAGATACAATTTTTTGAATGAATAATTTTCTGGAATTCACTCAAGAAGAAATAGAAACTTCGAAATTCTACATCTGTTAAATAGGATCAATAATTGAAAACTTCAGAGAGAAGTTTTAAGTCAAAATTTCTTTGCTATAAACACTATTAAAAAACATAACAAAAGAAAAACCAAGCCAAACAAATACTGAATGATGAAACACCACAAATTTTACACCAATTACTTCAGAGACTGGAGATGATTTCTCAAAGGATTTAGTGAAGGCAGCATAACCCTGATGCTTAAACCTGACAAAGACCTCACAATAAATTTATCCACCAATATACCTTGGGAGTGTTGTTGAAAAGTCCTCAGTTATTAACAAATCAGACCCAGAAATAATACAATAGCATGTAAGTGTCACGTGGGCCTCATCTCAGGAATGGTAGATGCCTTAGGAGTTGTCAGTCAATGTACTTCATTGCGCGGACAGAATAAAGAGGGGAAAAAAAACCACACAATTTCAATGAATAAAAGAAAATCATTGATAAACCGAGAACTATCCATGGTTAAGGGTCTTACTGAAGAAAGGAAGGAGTCTGTCCTTAGGATAAAGAAGAGCCAGGCTTCATGTTGAGTTAGTGGATGGTCCCATGTTAAGGCCTGGAGAAAACACAAAGGGACCATGCTCATTGCCACTCTTCCTAAGTGACTACATACAAGCAGATCTATCTCTAGAGGAAAGTACCCAATACCCCCCATTCTGAAATAACAACGTCAAAAGTTGGAAAGGAGGAAGGAAAAGTCTTGATTCAGAGCCGCCGGGAGGATATGACAACAAATCCCAAGTGACTTGTAAACTAGCTGAACCCGTGAGTACATTTAGCAAGACAGAAACATATATGCTATTAGTATTTTAAAATATCTTGTTTCTATATACTAGCAACAAACCACTAACAAATGGAGCTTTAAATACAATGCCATTTAAAACAGTATCACCCCTCCCTATTCCCAGTATCTGGAGATAGAGCTATCAACGATGTTTAAGACCTCTATACCAAAAAGCACAAAATACTGTTGAAAGATATTATGTATTCAGGAAAAATGCAATAAATGGAGAGATATGAGCTACAACTGCAAAAGTTAAATGCTAAGATGTCAATTATTTCTTAAATTGTATTTTATGTAACATGGATGGTTTGCCTATATGTTTGTCTGTGACCGTGTACATACTTGGTGTCCTCAGAGGTTCAAAGAGGGCATTGGTTCTCCTGGAATAGAAGTTATAGACAGTTCTGAGTCACCATATGGGTGCTGGAATTGAACCTGGGTGCTCCGGAAGAGGCATCAATTCTGGCCAACTTGATTTATATGTACAGCGCTGTCCTATCCCAGTTAAGATTCTGGTAGACTTTCCATCTGTGTAGAGATTGATAAGTGGAATCCAAGTGCACACTGAAATGAAAACCACTTAGAACAACCTCGCAGGAGAGTCCCTGTGTTGGAGAACTTATTCAGGATTCCAAAACTGGCTGCTGTCCATCAAACTTTTGCTGAAGACATAGAAACTAAATGGGTAAGTAAATGTTTTTCAGCAAATGCTACTAGAATTGGAGAGTTGTATGAATAACTCTGACTTGTTCTCCATCTGACACGTAAAAATTTATTTAAAATGATCTTGCATGTATAGTTAAAATCAAAATGATAATGTTTTTAGGGAAGAACTTAAAAGAATATCTTGGGGAGAAAAGATTATTCAAGACACAAACCCCACTAACTGTAAATGAAAAAAAATGTGAATTTCATCTAATTAAAAAAAAAAACTTGTGCTTACCAAAATGATGTGGGATTCCCCTCTGTATGCTATGAATATGTTTATTACTATTGGTTATAAAGAAAACAGTTTTGGCCAATGGCTTACCAGAGTAAAGTCAGACAGGAAATATGAACAGAGATGTAGAGAGAAAGTAGGTGGAGTCAGAAAAAAAAAACGCCATGTAGCTGCCAAAGGAGAAAGATGACTGCTGCCCGTCAGAACCTTACCAGTAAGCCACAGCCTCATGGCGATACACAGATTAATAGAAATGGGTTAATTTAAGGTGTAAGAGTTAGCAAAAAATATGCCTAAGCTATTGGCCAAACAGAGTAGTAATTAATATAGTTTCTGTGCTATTATTTGGGTCTGAGCAGTTGGGAAATGAACAAGCAGTCTCTTCCTACACCAAAACACACCATCAAAATAGGCAGGTCACAAACTAGGAGAGAATTTGGAATGTAGACAGTAGAGAAAGTGTTTGTGTTAAAAAGCCCTACAAATCAAAGACAACCAATCTAACATAGAAATGGCTAAAAGACTTGAAAAAAATGCTCAACAAATGAAAATAGCTTAAGTCACCTATATTCCTGGTGCTTTGGGGACAGAGACAGGAGGATGACTCTGGTTGACTGCTAACGTGGCTGGAGATTGAGCGAGAGATCCTTTCTCAAGGGAAAATGGCCATAAGTGATAGAGCATGTCACAGTTAGCTCCAGCTGTTCACTTGAGACAAACCGAGAGTTACCTGGGAAGCAGATTGGTCTGCTGCCATGTTTGCTTTGTGAAGCATTTCTTAATTGCTAGTTAATGGAGGAGGGCCCAGTCCACTATGGGTGGTACTATCCCTAGGAAAAGCTAGTGGAGCTGGTCAGTGGAAGCAAGCCACTAAGCACATTCCTGAGTGCTCAAGCTCCTGCCCTGACTTCTCTCCATCCTGGACTCTAACCTGCATTTCAAATAAACCCCTTCTTCCCCAGGCTGGTTTGGGTCTGTGTTTTGTCACGGCAACAGAAAATAAACTAGAGCATACTAAGATACCCAATATCTGGGGCCTTGCATGTGTGAGCATGTACATGTTTTCACACACACGGGTGCACATATACCACACTTGTACACCACACACAAGTCCTTTTTAAATGAATACGTAACGTATCAAGTTATATACTTAAGCTCTATGAGTTTTACTTCATGGACATTGCTCTTAAATAAAACAAACAAACGAAAAAACCCTTTTGGTAGGTGCAGCGCAGTCTGTACTGCAGAGAATCAGAGAATGACTCAACAGGAAGGAGGGGTGAGTAAGCCGTGGGAGGTGAGCAGAGCCAAGTAGGATGAGTGGTATCCACAGGGAAGGGGTGGGTGCTTGTGGGTGGCTTCCCCTAGACCAATCAAATGCCTGGTGATTCCTGCAGCTCACAGTAGCCTCATGACTCATCAGGAGTCTATGAACCACCGGAACTCACTTCAGTAGAATATTTCTTTGTTGCAGCTAACATAAATGGATGAAAGTGTTTAAAATGTTTTGGATCAACTCAGAAAAACATGTACTTATAACAGCCATATTTAATATTTCTTAAGTGCTGAGCTTATTCTGAAAGGTTTTTCTTTTCTATTTCCTTCCTTCCTTCCTCTCTCTCTCTCTCTCTCTCTCTCTTTCTTCTTTCTTTCGTAAGTTTTTAATTCCAGCTATTCAGGAGATTGAGGCAGGATATTGCAAGTTCAAGGCCTGTCTTTGGATACAGAATAAGTTCAAGGCCAGTTTGGGCAACCTAGGGAACACTGTCTCAAAATGAAAAGTAGAAAAGGAGGACTGGACTGTAGCTCAGTAGTAGAGTAGGAAGTGCCCAGCATGCAGGAGGCCCAAGCTTCAATCTCCGGAACGGAAAATAATGAAGTATCTTTGCGCTTGATTGCATAATACCAATACCAAAGGTTGGAAAAAACTGAGAATTACTTCAGCCGCTTAGTTGAGGTTGTAATGGTTTGAACTGCTCATGTCCACTGCATGCAGACCTTTTGAATACTTGATCCCAGTTTATAGAGCTATGAACCTTCATGAGGGGGGAACTGCTTGGCAAAAATGGGTCACTAAGTAGATGGGCCTTTTGAGATTCTTCCTATTCTCAGTTTGGGCCCATTTCCTCACAAGCCAGGGGAAAACACCTGACGCAGGTTACTGTTCCACATACACAGCGGCATCACCACCATCCCTCCATCCCTTCTCCATGAAGGTGTGGCATTTCTCTGAAACTAAGCCACAGCAAACCCTTTGTCTTTTATGTTGTTTCCGTAAGGTCATAATGATTAATTATAAAAATAATGAATTCAGAGGCAGATGCAAGTTCTCAGTGGGTTAAAAATGTATTGAATACACACCTTGAGTCCTAGCTTTTGCGTTTTAGGGATTGGACTTTGATCTTTAAGTCATCTCCTGCTGCTAACAACACTGTATTCAAAGCCCTGGCTTCCCATACTCAATTCATGTCTTGATATAGAAGGCCCTCTAGTATCTGGTCCCAGGCTCCCTTACCATTTAAATCCTTCTTGTTCATGAAGTCGCCACACCTCCATCCTTCTTTGTATACCATCCCTCTCATTGGAAAATAGTCTCCATATAAAATGCTTTAGCTACTTTCTCTGTTCATCAGATCTCCCTTGCTTCAGTGGGCCCATCAACGAAGGTACGTTGGCATAATGGCTACTCCCTCCTCTGCTTTCACTGTATTTGGGGTTACTATCACTTACTTGGAAATCCTCCCTACTGCCTGGGATCAGTTACCCTTTAACATATCTGTGTTGTTTTCTGTTTTGTTTTGCCCCCAGCAAGAATGTAGCAGGATCAGTTAATATATACTCTTCCCTCTACTTTACCACAGCATCTAATTGCCTTCTTTATACTTAAATATTTTATTTTATTTTTTAAAATTCATTTTATCATTTTGTGTGTACGAGTGTTTTGCCTGCATGTATGTCTGTGTCCTACATCCATGCCTGGTGCCCACGAAGGTGGGGAGACTCCATGTGGATGCTGGGGATGGAACCAAGGTCCTTTGCAAGAACAAGTGCTCTTAACCACTGAGACAACTCTCCTTTCCATTTATTTCATTATTAATTGTGCATGTGTGTGTTTGCACATGAGTGTAGGCCTGTCTGGAAGTCAGAAGAGGGTACTGGATCCCAGGAAGCTGGATATCCAGGCAGTTGTGAAACACCTGACTTGGGTGCTGGGAACCACACTCAGATCTCACAGAAGAGCAAGCATACTTAGCTGTTGAACCATCTATCAAGGCCCAGTTGTATAATTTTTTAATAGCTTGCTGAATAAATTCTTATGATTTTCGGAGTGTTTTTACCCATGCTCAGAAGAACTATAAAAGGCTTACACTTTGGAGGTAGACTCTTACTCTGTATCTCAAGCTGGAGTTGGACTCATATATCTCTCCTGTGTTGACCTCCCAGGTGTTGGGATTACAGGCATTAGCCACATTTTATAATCATATCCGTGTAGGGGGCAAAAGGAGAAAAAGAGGTTTAAATATTTATAACTGCAATTGCCCAGAGAAAGACACATTTACTGGAAAAATACGGTCTCAGACCCTGCCACATTGAATGTGCTTTGATGTTGATGGATGCGAGCATGCTATTAGCGAAGGCAGCCGACTAAATCACAGACCGAGAAGCATAAGGTGCTTTGGCGTCTTGTATTCGTTACTCACTTAAAGTTTAAAAGGGAATGGCATGAATAAATGAAGCAGCTATGTGAAGGTCAGTCTCTTGAACAGAAAGGACTCCATGAGAGTTCCAGGACACATTTGAGGCCCGTTGGATACCAGTAGCTTCTGAGTACTTGCCTTGCTTGTGAATTTGCTAAGGACAGACGGGACACATACGAGAAGAATCAATTCTGGCTGCACGGAGAATCTGACCATTTGCAAGAATTCTAGTGCCCTATGCATAAACATGATTGCCAAGCAAACCCGATGACCTGGACTCAATCTCTGGAACCTATGTGAAGGTAGAAGGAGAGAACTGACTCCAACAAAGTTGCCCTCTGACTTCCATATGCGGACTGTGGCATCTGCATACCCTTTCCTCCCTCCCCTCCTCCCTCCCTCCCTCCTTCCCTCCCTCCCTCCCTTCCTCCCTCCCTCTCTCCCTCGCCCCTCTTTCTCTTGCATTTGCACACACACACACAAGCACACACACACACACACACTAATCAATAAAATAAAAATTTTAAAAATCTAGTCTGGTATGAGCATCAGTCAGGGTTGTGTAGATGGCGGTTAATTGGGAGGACTTTGATAATGCCAATTTTCTACTTATAGCATTGAAGTGAGTTTCGTGGCCACTACTAAACAATTCAAAAATCTTTGCATTTCACAAGGTCCTGCATGTGATTTTGCAGGTATATCCACTGACTCTTGTATGTGAAATTACCTGGATGCAACCACGCATGTGTGTAAGGGCTTAGCTGAGTCATACGTGGATAATGTAATCCACCCGTATGTGAGTCACTCATGGGGGTCCTTTAACATCCCTGAGGGCCATTAGGCACTTCTGCCTGAGGGCTTGTCTGCACACGCATGGCCCCTAGAACCCAGAAATATCAGTCCTATGTGGCTAAAATCATTACAATAAGGAGGTTTATTTTAGGGTTAAACCCTGTTAAGCCTCTCAGGGTTCAGAAAGTTTCGCTATAGCAGGTGAAAACTGGCTAATTGGATCTGAGGGTAAACGAAAAAAATTAACTCACATAAATCCTTTCATCCTGTCTTGTTTATTCTTTCTGTGCTCTCTCTAGTGCCCACGCTGTTCCTCATTCTTTGCTGTTCCTGCCCTTGCTGTGCTTGCTGTTGTCCTTGCTGCCCCCCCAATGAGGTCTATATAGCCCACACAGACATTAACAATGGTATCAACCCGTAGTTCAGAGTCATAAAACAGGTGGACTTGACAAAGCAGCGCTCCAGGAAAAGGTGAGATCACCCAGGAAGGGCCAGCATCCAAGGGGAAATACCTGACATTACAAACCATTAGATAAGATCAGTAGATGTCCCTTAACCCTGGACTCACCCACTCCCCTCCCCCCAATCGTTATTGTGACAACCAGCTTTGGGGATGCCCAGACCTGTTTGTCAGCAAGGGTGTGCACGCTGTCTTCCTATCATTTTGAAATTCCTACGTGGTCTATTAGCAAAGGTAATTGTGGGGGGTTGACTTGATGAAGATTTGACTGTTAGAACAAAGAGTGAATTATGGATCTAAGGCCCCATGGATCTTCATTCCCTCGCCAGTACAGGAGGAAGTTACACTGCTGAGGTATTTGGGGGAATGAATCCCATTTTGAAGGGGAGAGGAGTTCAGGCTTCATAGTTTCTACAGAATTGGCAGTGACCATACAAAGGCAAGTGTTCCCAAGGCTCTGCATAACAGTCCCCCACAAGCTGTACGCTTGCGGGTCTGTCTAGGAATCTGTCAGCTGTACTTTTACTGTATCATACTTGTGGCTCCAACACCCTTGTAACGGTTTCCCTATTTCCTTGTGCTACCATCAACTTGTTCTTCAGTTGACTACTATACGTGTCTCCCTGCCTCAAAGCCTTAACCAGTAATTTCTTCCTTTTATCTACAGTACTCTACTGCTGTTGACTACCTCTGCGTATGTGTTCTTGTCGCTTCCTAGGGAAGCTACAGGAATCCTTTTATCGTAGAGTCTTGAACCATTCCGCCTCATCCAGCAAAGAGAAAACAGAGTAAATTAAGTGCGCATGCGACTTTTCCTTGAATGTCTGTCTTCTTCACTAGATTTTGCTCAGGTCCTTTCTCTAAGTTCCCATTTCCAGTGTGCATGTGTCTCTCTCCATCCTATCTACCTGCTGAGCTGTGAGCGCAGAGCTTGAGAAAAAGAATAAGACTGTTGGGGCCCACTCTCTGCCAATGCTGCTTTGCTGGTATAAACAGAACCTGGAAAAGAGGAGGAAAGAAAGAAAAGGTGTCAGCTGTCCATCAAGTCACCTGGGTAGGTGAGTGTTATCAACACCATTGGGGACACTTCAGTTTTTATTCCAGAATTTGTTGTCTTAATCCCATTTGGCACAAAACTCCAAGGGGAAAGAACGAGATGCAGGCATTCCTGCTAAATGATTAGCTTGCTTTATTATAACACCAAGAATCAGCGCCCGCTCAGTTCTTTAAATATTTATTGGGTGTGTGAATTATTTAACCTCTTTAGCTGCTTGCTTTAAATATAAAGTGGTGTTTCTGCCTACAAATCTAGGTGTGTTTTGTGGGTTTCCAAGGCACGGTTTTAAAGTGCTCAGCACAGTGCTTGGCAGGGGGCTAAGTGCTAAGTCGGTGGTGGTTATTATCTGCCTGAACCAACTGAGAAGAATTCTCACTTAGAAGTGTTTGATTCAACTCAGTGTTGGAATAATAACTCCTATCTAATCTCATCCTCTTGATTAACTCCAGAATCTTTCTTAAAAATAATGCAAATATTTTCAGCCTGATGCTATTTAACATGACAGAGATGAACTACAATATAAATAAAATGTAATAATACAGCCAGTGAACACAAGTAGACATATGAAATTACCCAAAACATATTAAAAATCTGATTTCAAAAATTTTTAAATTTACTTTTGTTAAAAATGAAATAAAATTGCTTTTGTGTATTATTATTATTATTATTGGTTTTAATGATTTATTTATTTTAATTCCATTGCATTGGTGTTTTGCGTTCATATATGTCCGTGAGGGTGTCTGATTCCCTGGGAGTGGAGTTGCAGACAGCTGTGAGCTGCCATGTGGGTGCTGGGAATTGAACCCGGATCCTCTGGAAGAACAACCAGTGCTCTTAACCACTGAGCCATCTGTCCATCCCATATTTTTATTATTTTTACTTATGTGTATGAGGGCATGTGCAGGTGTCCATGGAGAAGTGTCTGATCACATGGAGCTGGAGTTGTAGGCACTTGTGAGTTCCGTGGTGTGGGAGCTGAACTTGGGTCCCTTGCAAGAGCTGTATGTGCTCTTAACCACAGAGCCATCTCTCCAGCCCCTGTTTCTTTTGCTTCTTACTAATTCTTCCAAACTGAATTATTGAGAAAACATTTTCAAAGCCTTAGAGTATCCATTTCTGGATTTGATTGAAACTTATTTCCTGTGACCTGCACAGTCCATGGCACCTAGTACTGATCCCTCTCATGCTGGGCATTCTGAAGACCACGTCTGATGTATGTTTTATTCTGCTATTGATCTCTCAGCTTTCATGAATACCAACTCTGCCTTAAGGCTTCCAGCTTTAGTTATGCATGTCAATAATAAATGGCATCAGACAAAGCTAGCGCCTTTGGGTGTAGACCATAAAAGAGATGTCTTACTATGGAGGGTCAGTAGTGTGAGATGAAAAGTCTGTTTAGATCTCTGTAAGTTTGAGGCCAGCCTAGTCTACAAGAGCTAGTTCCAGGACAGGCTCCAAAGCTACAGAGAAACCCAGAAGAAGAAGAAGAAGAAGAAGAAGAAGAAGAAGAAGAAGAAGAAGAAGAAGAAGAAGAAGAAGAGAAAAAAAGAAAAAAGTCTTTTTATAACTAAATATTTGTGAGAAATTTCAGTGGAACACATATAAAGCATCTTCCAGTGTGTGTGTGTGTGTGTGTGTGTGTGTGTGTGTGTGTGTGTGTGCACACACGCTCACACACACATATATATATATATATATGTGGAGGCCAAATTTCACCATTAGGTACCCTACTCTATCATATCTTTATGTTATTTTACTGGATAGAGCTTCTCAGTGAACTTGGAGCTTGACATTTCAAGCAGGGTGGTGGGTCAGCCAGCTCTTTGGATCCATGTGTCTCCACTGCCACCGCAATGCTGGTGTTAGAGATGCATGCTGCTGTACCCAGCTTTTATGTGGGTGCTGAAGATTTGAACGCTTGTTCTCACACTTACATAGTGAGCCCTTTGCCCACTGAACCATGTCCCCAGCCTCAAGTGCCCCATTTCTTCAAGCAGGCCTTAGTGGGAGGCAGTCCATATCCATGAGTGAAAAAATTCTTGCTTTAATTCATTGCTTGCTTTAATTGATTTGGCCATTGATGTGGGAGTCCCCTCTGTGTGCTGTGATTATCATTAATGAAAAAAGAAACTGCCTTGGCCTGTTGATAGGACAGAACTTAGGTAGGCTGGGAGGACTGGACTGAATGCTGGGAGAAAGAAGGGCGGGGTTAGAGAGACCCCATAAAGCTGTCAGAGCCAGACATGCCGAATCTTTGCCGGTAAGCCAATGCCACGTGGCAATATACAGATTAATAGAAATGGGTTAAATTAATATAAGAGTTAGCCAATAAGAAGCTAGAGCTAATGGGCCAAGCAGTGATTTAATTAATACAGCTTTTATGTGGTTATTTCGGGGCTGAGCAGCCAGGAACAACAAGTGTTCATCCTCTAACAGGCCATAATGGTTTGGGTTGGTGGTCCTTCTCCTCCCATCTTTTGGACTAATAGTCTACCACATGGCTGACCTCTGGGCCTATCTCAAATGGCATGACTCGCTCTCTCTCTCCCTCTTACACTCCCAACTTATCCATCTATAATAAATTAAGTGCCAAGGAATTTGGGGACCACTTTGGGGCTTTAATGTCATTAATAAAACAATTTAAGAATGAGCTCAAATGGAAGCTCCAGGAGAATTTTATTAGAGTTTGAAAGATTCCCCCACCCCTCCACTCAGAACAGTCAAGCTGGAAAAGGAAAAACAGTCAGGCCATTTAAGCTAGTACTCAGGCCAGCCATTTGGGAGGTGAGCAGCCACATAGTGGGGAGGGACTTAAGAGAAAAAAGAGAGATGAGATCATGGACCTCTGATATAGATAAGAATAATTTGCATTAGTATGGATCTTGGTTTGTTGATAAAAACTTAAGGTCAATTTTGTTATACTGTGTATATATATTTCTGCTCTTGATTGGGGTATTGTGATTGTGTAGTTCATTTGAAAATGTAATATATAAGAAAGATAATTTAATAGATAATCATCTATAATAGTCAAGCTTGTAATCATGTTAGTTAGATTTTCTAGATGTATAGAGATATATTTCAGTTAGATAGGTATTCTTCAAATCTTTCAGAGACCTTCAGAATATGGCATTTAAAATGTTTAATAACTTAGGACTTTTCATGGCAATGAGACATGTCTGCTCCTGGCAACAGCAATTATTTCGAGAAGAAGATGGATATTGAAGAGGCTCTTTAGCCATTTGGGCAAGAAACTACTCTTGCTTGAACTGCTTAACTGAACATGCAGGACTCACAGAGAAATGACTGCTGAACTTGCCTAGAGGTGAGATGATTTTTTAGGGTTCCTGCTTCATTAAAAAGTCTGCGAGACATTCTTCAGGACACAGAAGAAAGTGACTGAACTGTCTTTGAAATTTCCTGCTTCATGAAAAAGTCTGCCAGATATTATTGGCCTGTAGGCTGAAGATGGATGCCCCAACAATACAGAAGAACTCTGGGTGACTTTCTAGGCAGTGAGATGTCTCTGTCAATTCTAGAATTTTGGAAGTTGCTTACAATGCACTTCCTGTTTTCTTAGGTAATATTATATCCTTCTGAGGTCTTTGACAGAGTTGAAAAATTTATAGTTATACTTTTCCTTAGTTATGATAAATGATAAAGTAGATATTAATATTGTAACTGTGATTATTGCTAGAATCTTACTATGTTAAAGCCTTCCTTTTTTGTTTAAACAGAAAAGGGGAAATGGTATAGGAGGTCCTTCTGTCTATGTGTTGCTTTCATTGGTTAATGAGTAAAGAAACTGCCTTGGCCTGTTGATGGGGCAGAACTTAGGTAGGCTGGGAGGAAAAAGGGGAGAGTCAGAGGAATGCCATGGAGCCGCCAGAGACAGATGCTGGGAATTTTACCCAGTAAGCCACTGCCACTTGGTGATACATAGATTAATGGAAATGGGTTAAATTAAAATGTAAGAGCTAGCTGATAAGAAGTTAGAACTAATGGGCCAAGCAGTGTTTTTTTTTTCAAGACAGGGTTTCTCTGTAGTTTTGGTGCCTGTACCGGAACTAGCTCTTGTAGACCAGGCTGGCCTCGAACTCCCAGAGATTCGCCTGCCTCTGCCTCCCGAGTGCTGGGATTAAAGGCGTGCGCCACCACTGCCCTGCCCAAGCAGTGTTTTTAAATAATATAGTTTCTGTGTGATTATTTTGGTTCTGGGCAGCTGAGACAAACAAGCAGCCCTCCTCTTATAGTCCTCCATACACATTCTGTGGCAAACAAGCACTATATATATGTGTGTGTGTGTGTGTGTGTGTGTGTGTGTTTGTATACACTATATATGTATATATGTACACATATGTATCTGTATATGAGAAAGAACTAAAAGTTCTGTTAATTACATTTGTGATACCATGATCAAAATCCCTGCCAGAAACAACACAGCAAGGGGGATTTCAGCCCACTTCAGAGTGGGGGAGGCAGGCAGAGACGCTCCTCTGCCGCATCAGGGGGAGTGGCTTGTTCACATGGTAGGGGATGGAAGCAGAGAGAACAGACTGAAAGGAGGGCTGGGTATCTCAGCAGGCAAACAAACACCCCAACCCAAACCCAACCTGATCAAAACAAAGTCAAAAAAGCCCAAACACAAAACATGAGCCTGTTGCTAGACATTTCTAATTAAAGCCTTAACCAAAAAAACCAATATTTATCAGACATAGCTGTCAAAATTTCCCACAGAAATTATTTTTACATCTTTTCAATAATTCTGTGTTTGAGAAAATTATAAAATATGTGGACACTGCAACTTGCAAGTTGATTGGCCAGTCACAAAGCAGGTTAATGACACTCAGACTGGCTTTGATGCATTCGTGCAGAATCCAAACTCTTCTCCAGAAGTTTGCCTTGTATCCTGACAGCTCTAGCAAGCTGTGCTCCTGGGCCAGAGGGTGAATTTCCTTAGTGGGCTTCAAAACACAAGGGACAAAGGCATTGTGGAGCCCAGGGTCCAAAGAGGGTTGCGAATGCTGTCATCACAGAGAATTGAGTTATGCATGGGATGAAAGACACTGAGCAGTGTACAATGGATATCAAATTGTTCCTCTTAGATGTATACAGAAGAAGGAGCTGGGCGATGGTGGCGCACGCCTTTAATCCCAGCACTCGGGAGGCAGAGACAGGCGGATCTCTGTGAGTTCGAGACCAGCCTGGTCTACAGAGCTAGTTCCAGGACAGGCTGCAAAGCCACAGAGAAACCCTGTCTCGAAAAACAAAACAAAAAAACAAAACAAAAAAAAAGAAGGAGGGAGATGAGGATTTAAGGGGGGGAGGGAGAGAGAGAGAGAGAGAGAGAGAGAGAAGGGAAAAGGAAGAAGGGACAAAAGAGGAAAGAAAGGGAGTGGGTAGGAGAGGAGAGGGAAGAAGAAAAAGAACCAGGCCATGTAGCTGTCTATCCAGGCTCCACTGGGAGCCTGGCCAGGAGCAGGAACTGGAACAACTTGTCCCTCTCTCCAAGCCTGTTTTCTCTCCAGCAAACTGAGTTGAGGCTTGGATTCCAAAATTTCTGCCCTTAAGATATGCCTGTGCCCAGAGAAGGCACAAAAGCCCTGGGCTTTACCCCCTGCCAGCCCAGCACATCCCTTCATCTGTAGCTATTGTAATATCCTCAAACCCTTGAGAGTAAAGAGGGGGGCAGATGGCTGGCTGGTTAATTTAGTTCCTTATAAATTACCCTCACAATGGCGGTTTATCTACATAATCAGGGAGGTGATCTGCACGGACAAACTTGGGCTTGCTTGATGACCCACACCTGACAACCTGCTATAGGCAGCGGTTTATTGCTTCTGGAGACAGCAGCAGCTGCTCCTGGGATAGCCTCCGAGCTGGGAGGAGAAATTAGTGCCCACAGAAACCTGAGTCATTCCAGGCTGGAGCCAGGAATCCTGACTCAGTGGTTGCTCCCCGCGACCCCCGAACTCCGGCCTTCTCATCGGTCCACAGATTCCAACTCCCTTGTGTCTCTGCTGTTAAAGTAACTTAGATCCTCGTTTTTCTTCTTTGGAGAAAATCAAGCAGGCAAGAGCTCTGGGGCTGTGGAGGGGTTGGGAGAAGAAACTACTAGTGGGATACACAGGAGAGCATGCGATACAAAGTCAGATGTAGAAAATCTCAACCACCTTCACACAAAAATGTCGCGGGCGTGCCTGAAGACCAGAGAGAGGGGCAATCACATCAGGTGGCAGAGACTGGAACACAGTGTGACGTCTCTGAGGCACACACGGTGTTTGGAGACGAGTCTCTCCGCCAACGCAAATAATTCCAATCAGACCAAATAAAAGATGCCCATGTTTAATGCAATGTTCCTGGTTTGCACCGGGAAAGCATGGGGAAGGGAAGAGAGTAGGGGAGACCATGTGTTCATGGGGGGGGGGCAATTTAAGTAGCCTGTGGGAGTGGTCTTGCCCCTCCTTGGGGTGGGGTCACCGTTTGGTGGGCTTTCTCGGAGGTGGAGTTTGGACTAAAGGAAGTCCCAGGGGAGGGGGCTTGAAATGGAGTTCCTGCCCCCGACTATAATAGTGTTGTCCTGCTTTGGCTCTCCCTCCATCCACCACCGTCTCTATATCTGTCATGGCTGCCCACTCCAGCCCTCCCCACTGAGGAAGGGGAAGAGAGAAACTAGGAAAAACCAAGGCTCTGGGGTATTTATTTATTAATCTAGTTTGTTTAGAGGAGCAAGTTTTGATAATTCTTTACTATCCAATCTCTAAGTTTAATGAAATGAAAAATAAACTATGAGGCCCAAAGAAAAGGCTTCGTGGGTAACTGTCATGTAAGCCTGGTGACCTGAGTTTCCTCCTTGGATCTCACAGGGGAGGGAGAGAACTGACTTCTGAATGTTGTCCTCTGACCTCCATACACACGCCTTCACACACACACACACACACACACACACACACACACACCATGCATATACATATGCACACACGCACAAAACAGTTCAAAACAAACCTGTGACTTGTTGTCTCGCTCCTCTCATAGCATCCCAGAACTAAAAATAAGATACAACAACTACAAAACCCCCTTTAGCCTGTTCTTCAAATCCTCCTTCAATCAACAAGCAAAGCTGATGGCAACCAGGCATTCCCGCCCCGTGCGGCACTGCCTTCCTCCTCTATGAGCAAGGGGCTTGTCATCGCCATAGGAGGCTCTGCCTTTAATTCATCTCTTTCTCCGAGTAGGGGCAGCTTACTGTACAATCATGGTCTTCCCAGAAACGCGAGTGGGCTTTCAATCATGAAGTTTCACTGAAATTCTGGGAAATGGAGATTACACTTTAAGGTTCATTTAAAAAGGGTGCGGGGATGATTGAGGACCTCCTTTGCCATCATAAAACACAGATAAAAAATGCACAGTCATTGCCCAGAGGCACAGTGGAAGAATTTTATCGTCTGCTTTCCTGTTCCCTGTGTGGCTTTGAATAAAAAGCCCTGCAGCTCAGGAATAACCCATTGGTGTCTGCTGCAGACTTGCTCGGGTAAGGGGCAGCACACGAGGCTCAAGCGTGGGTCAGCAATGTCACCTGCCAAGGGTCCAACCTGCTTATAACTGTTTCCAGGTGATATTAGTGAAACTGAAATCTCCCCTTAGGATTCTTAGTCTTATTAATGAAAGAATTTGAGTGGTCTCATGTGGAAGCTGAAGGACAGTTTTAGTAGCGTTTAAAGGAAAACCTCCGGGTGGGCGAGCTGTCAATTTCAGTGGCTGCCTGGAGGAGGAGAACGAAGACAAGAAGGAAGGCCACACCTTTTAAGTTCTGCTGGCATGCAGGTCAGCTACATGGCAGGGCAGCAGGCAGCGACATGGCAGGGCAGGGCAAGGGTGTTTAGATCAAGAGCAAGGAAGCCCAAAGTGTTAGGGAAAGCACACTCATAGCAGAGCTAACAGAAAACGAGAAGTTAAGCTGAGTAATTCAGATAAGTGGGCAGATTTATGACATCAGATGATGGTGGCCTATTAGCTACTGTGCCGGGGGAATAGGAATTCTGGGAAGAAATAATATTGCATTGCATCAAGGGGCAATTTTCCACCCATATCTTCAGCGTAGCTTCAGGTGAATCCATTGTTAGCTGTACTTACCTCTGCTGTCCACCCCAGCCCTCCCAACTGAAGGGAGAGGCTGAGAGAGAGAAAGTATGAACAGCCAAGGCTGCAGACTGCTGCACAAATTCTAATTGGTGCTAATAGTAAAAAACAGAAGTCTGATATTACAGGGGAGAGCTGAAAGATCAGAGAAGCAAAGCAGTCAACCACTAAAGAGTTCTTACTTCCACCAAGGCTCAGACCAAAGGGGTGATCCTGTCCTCAGACTGCCTTCTCAGACTGACTACGGACTACTGCTTAGACTGTTAAGTCAGATTGACTGCACCCAACTCCTGTCTCCGCTTCCCTAGTGCTGGGATTAAAGACGCATGATCCCAAGTGCTGGGATCAAAGGTGTGAGCTCTGTTTCTTTTTTAGACTAGATCAATTGTAGCCCAGGGTGGCGTTGAACTCACAGAGATCTGTCTGCCTCTGCCTCCCAAGACCTGGGATTAAAGGTGTGTGCCACCACCACCCGGCGTCTATGACTGACTAGTGTGGCTAGCTTTGCACTCTGATCTTCAGGAAAGTTTTATTTGTTAGATCATAAATAAAACATTACCCCAGGAGGCTATTCATATATTTACTTGTATTTCTCAGGAGCTGAAGTTTTTAAAACAATTTTTTCAATATCCAGTCTCTAGTTTGATAAAAATAAAATTAAAATATGAGGGCTGGCCAAATGGCTCAGTGGGTAAAAGCACTTGCCACACTAGCCTGGCGATACGAGTTTGATCCTTGGATTCCCCAGCAGACAGAGAAAACCAACTTCTGAACGATGTCCTCCACCCTTCATACTCATGCCTTGGCACGCGCATGCTCCCCACCCTGAATAAAGACACAGATACAAACAAATAAACAAACAAAAACCATGAATAGCTATGTTGTACCTCATAGAATTTAAGGGAAAAGTACAACACAACACAGCAAAACAACAACAAAACATCCATCGGTCAGTGCATTAAATTCTCCTTCAATTTGCAAAGCCAGTGAGTGATGGGACCCATTCTCTGATGAGGCACTACTGCATCTCTTCCTGTTTAAACAAGGGGTTATGCACTGCAGGAAAAGGGTCCCAAGCATGCTCAGCTAGTCACCAGGATGCACTGTGCATCTACACTGTATGTAGGGTTTTTACCATCATCAGGACAGTGTTCATCCATACTGTATGTAGGGTTTTACAGTCATCAGGACATGGTGTCAATCTATACTGTGTGTAGGATTTTACCATACATCTTTGCTACAGGAACACCTGATGCACGGCTTTTCCTCATGAGGCACCTACACTTTTTTTGTGGGATAAGACCTCTGCTGAACCTTGACCTGTGGAGCTGCCAGAGATCAATGTGGGTCTTAACTACTGAGAAGAACAGAACCATGGGAGAAGCCCAGAGATGCCCTCCTTCATCTCAAGGGCTCTTCTAAAGTGAGGAACTGTGGAGAACTGCTTTGTCATTGTCAGTACTAGAGTGCTGGCTTTATCCACAGATTGGGTTCACCAGTCGGCTCATATGACTCCAGGGAACTCTAAAAGGGTCTTTATCTAGTAGGTTAAGTCAGTTCCGCCATTGGCTCAGCTGCAAAATCTTCAACAACCATGCAACTAACTTAACCCCCTCGTGATTTTTCTCTTGAGGATTGGAAGGCTTGAAAAGGAAGTCAGCTTGACATTTGAAGATATGAAGAATGTTCTTTTTACCTTTTTAAGACTCAGGTATCATTCTGGAGGAAAGGAGATTTGATGATCCCTTATTTCTGACCCTAGGTGTAGGGTCTGGGATAAGCTAAGAGTGGAGTCCATGAGCTTTCACAGCAGAAAGCTGTGAAAAAATCAGAAAGAAGGAAGAAAAAATCCAAAGCTTTGGGGCTTTGATAGGGCTCAGGTTTAGCCAATATATAGTCCCATTCAGGTGGGTTGTCCATCTTTTGCCTCATTGATACCATTTCCCCTAAGTGACAAACTTTAATAAAACAGACCCACATGTCAGCAACTGAGAATAACAAATATCCACTTCCTAACTGAGAATTAATCAAACATGCCAGACTGGTTCCTTTATCATCCAGCTAACCCCATAAGCAGTGGGCATCCTGGTGGCTTTAAGTGGTACAACACCCCCCCCCCCCACCGTTCTGCAGCCCCCGTGCACCCAATTCTTTTTGCATCCTCAGTGCTCATTTAAAAACAAAAGAATAACAGGAAGAAACTTAAAAGTGGTAGGAACAGGCTGTGCTGCCCTTCCTTATAGTCAGGTTATTCTTGTTGTCCTGGCGATAAACAGCAGCTGGCGACAAAGCCAGCCACAGGAGAGCAGTATCCGTGGGCTTGCATCCAGTGAAGATTAAACTCCTAAAGCATTTGGGTTGTCTCTGTGCACCCCTGAGCTTCCACCAACAGGCTCAAGTCTCTATTTCTGCTTTGTCACAGTTCTGCAGATTTGGGGAGGGTTTATGGGCGGCTGTCAGTTTTTTGTCTGAAAATCCTTTCTCCCAAAGAGAGGCAAAGAAGGGAAATGAAAAAGAGAAAGAGAGAGAGAGAGAGAGAGAGAGAGAAAGAGAGAAAGAGAGAGAGAAAAGAAACAAAAACAGAAAACAAAATAGCTCTTCTCTCACAAATAAAAGCAGACCTGTTGACTGCTTGTGTTTGGTTTTTTCAAGAAATTTTTGTACCTGTGCAAGCCCACACACATTGGCCATGTTGGGCTGCTGTAAACCAGAGACCCCTTCTAATAAATTCTCAGTGAGGCAGAGTGTTCCTAGAATCACACTGTTCGCGCCTTCTTCCTGAACTGATGAGTCATTCTGAAATGATGACTCACTCCCAAGTGTCCCTGGAAGATTGGAGCCTTGTTAATTATGCCTGCCTCATTTTCTCCCTCAAAGCCACTTTCCACCTATGAGTTCTGAGCTCAAAAGGACACATCAAGTTTGCTCAAGAAATGCATATCTCAGTTTCTCTCTGTTTTGATCTAAATATAAAGAGGAAGGCTTTTAAGATTTCGGATGACAGACAGTCTTGAAAGCTGGGTATAGGTGCAGGATTCCAGACTGCACTCAGTAATAGAAGAGGCATTTTGACATTCCTGACATTCAGCGCGTGCACGCGCGCGCGCGCGCGCACACACACACACACACACACACCCCTCACTGATATATATTTCTGATGAATGCCACATTTTCTCCTAAAATTAAGAAGCCACACTATAGGGAGTGGTAGTTTATGGGCTTTGGGAGACCAGAGGATCACAAGTTTGAAGCCATCCTAAAGGTACATAGTGAGACCCTCATCTCAAAGAGCAAAAGAAGTCAGCTCTCTGTATGTGCGTTTCCTCTCTCTGCAAAGAGAGACCCCAGAGTAAACACGTGTGATGTGCTCTGGAGGTTGACCAGCAGAATGGAGCCTAACTCTTTCCAAGGAAGCCTTCAGTAGAGGACATCTCAGAGAACAGCGTGGGCTGCGGGCAGCTGTGCCATCCCTAGGGCTCATCCTGTCTCAAACAGCTGGTGTTAAAATGACCTTGATCTAAGGGACTGGCAGTTGAAGCCCTGCCCTGGTAGACATTGTCACCACAGAGCTGGGTGATTTGGAGGTTATCTCAGAAGGTTGTCTCTCTCAGAGGGTTGTCTGAAGTCAACCGCCTGAAGACAGGTCATGCACATGTGTTCATCTGCTTTTGTAGTTTTCAAAGCTGGAGGAGTAGCCTGGTAGTAGCTACGCTACCACGACTAGAAGTGTGAGCTCTTGGCTGTTTTTAAGCCTCATCACGCTGTTGGCAGATGATATCCTTCAGATCCCCACGGCTCAAGGTCTCATTCTCCTCTAGTTCCCTCTCCTTGGGTCTTCTTTTCTCCAAAGAGGCCAGGGTGCCTTAGGAATATGCTGGTGATTTTCTGTCTTCTCTCGCAGGAATGTCTGCAATCCACAGCCCGTTAACAAAAGGGACCAATAAGAAGCACTGCGGGGAGTGATTGACAGCCCTTTCAGACACAGCTCCACTCACTCTGCCTTTCTTTCCCTAGGATGACTCAGGACCAAGTCTACAGTCCCGAGCTTCTAGGTTACAGCTCACAGCAACCGAAACCATGTCGGCAACTAATAAAAGTTTGCATTTCCTGCGAAGGAAGAATGGCTGCTCGCAGACTGATGTGCACACTGTCGGATAATCCAGTCAGTTCTTCTCACAGACAGAAAGATGACCTCACGGAAGAGGGTGGCTCCTCCCGGTGCCAGCAAGCACATTTTTGTGACTGCTTCCCGCGAACAGGATGGAAATGTTGAGGATGAGGAACTCGTGTGCAGCGTGAGTTTTAGTCTGCAATCAGCCTGTCTGCACACGGGTGCGGAAGCCAGGAATGCAAACACCAAGGCTGTCAGTCTAAGAAGGCAAATTTTCAATCACCTAATCTTAGCACTAATAGAAACTAACAGCTGCTAAACCCAGTTCGTGCCTCTGCCCTGTGCGTGTGCGCACGCGCGTGTGGCGTGTGTGTGTGTGTGTGTGTGTGTGTGGTGTCGTGTGTGTGTGTGTAAGGAACACCCTACTACATAAAGGCTAAAGGATGTTCTTTGGTGTCCTATTCTATTACTCTCCACCTTCTTTATTTAATTGACAGGGTCTGCCCCTGAACCTGAAGCTATGCTGACTATCAGCGAGACCCCAGATCCTCCTGTCTGAGCTGGCAATGCAGGCTCACAGAACCTCATGTAGCTTTCTATATGAGTGCTGAGATACAAACTAGTATTCTTAACCCTCCCCCCCCCCCCCGCCCCGAGCTGTCACTCCAGACCTCTGTCTCTGTCTTAAACACTGAGAACCTATAAGGAGTGTACTTTGGCTATGCCTCATTTTCTTATGTTAAAACAATAAAGATTGGGGACATTAACTCCCAGCCAATGGTGGGTTTTGATCCAGTTGGTTAGATTTCAGTTTGGGCTTTAAACCTTTATGTTACACAAATACCCAACTGCACTTACCCCAAACAAGATGATTCCATAATTCCGGGGTTCTAAACCATTTCAGGTCATTTGGACCTTGTTAGCCTCTGGACCAGTATGTATTTTTTCTCAGACACAGGACAAGGGCTTTCAAATACCAGAATTTAACATTTTCTGTGAAGATGAAGACATCCATTTTTCTTTCCCTGGGACTGTAAGGGTTAAAACATTTGTGGTCCCAGGGGAGGTGGTCAGATGTTCATTGCTTCTGTGAGAACAGCAATAAACGGACACCCTGAAGATACTGCAGGGCGTTTGATTTAATTTTACCTGACCGTGGTTGTCAGGAGCAGGCCACAGTACCGTCACATAAAACCTTCATGTATTATGGAACAAGGTCGCCTAAACGCTCACAAACAAAGATAAGGCAACCCCACCACAGCTAGTTGTCCCCTCTACCAATCCTGGTGCGGGGCAGGGGGTGGGGCGGAAGCTGAAGTCAGTTGTCCAAGTTTCATAGGAAAAGGAGAAAAAAACCCTGCTAAAATGGGGTTAAGGGGGGTGCTTAAACCGCTAGGAGGTGGCTCTTACCCAGTCATCTCAAAAGAGACATCATTAAAATCCCCAGCCTTGTTCAATGGGCCAGGGAAAACTGATCGAAGTCTCAGCAGCCGTGGAACTAATTAGTTCCTAGGTGCGTGGCGTGGGTGGGGTGGAACGGCCAGCGGACTGGAAACCCCTCAGGCTGGCTTTCTCTTCAGTCCTCAAATGCCTGCCAGGGCTCCAGAGTGGCTCTCAGTCCTGAGAGAATAGTTGCTCTTTGCTTTAAAAAAATGGTCTTTCACTGGAGGGGGGGGGGTGCAAATGGGGCACGGTGCGAACGACACGCCTGTCCTGCAGATCCTGCAGTCTTTTTTGCACATAACCATACTCAGAATGGGCAGTTTTATGGTCCTTAGACCTGGCTCTGGGGCGTCCTTTGTCTTTACAGGATCCTTGTGGATCACCCCATCACCCACCCTCAGCTCTCTGGCATGGGTGATTAATCACCAACGGATTCATCCAGGAGAAAAATCCCAAAGGTCCTTTAAAGCCAAACCACTAATGGGAAAATAGGAAAGAGGTTCAAGAAGGCACAGGCAGTGTGTGGTGTGTGTGTGTTGAACTGGGTAAAGACCAGCAAAAATTCCAGGCTGGGGACTGCAGCATTTTCAATACAAAGCATTGCAGGCTTCTGCAGCAGTAACTAGGACGCCAAGGGCATGGTGCTCAAGAGAAAAATTGCAGAATCTATCTATCTATTTATCTATCTATCTATCTATCTATCTATCATCTATATCTATCATCTATTTATCTATCTATTCTATCTATTATCTATATCTATCTATCCATCCATCCAATCTATCTTCTATCTATCTATCTATTTATCTATCTATCCATCCACCCATCTTTCTACTATCTATCTATCTATCTATCTATCTATCCATCTATCTATCTATCTATCATCTATCTAAACGGACAAGGTAGATGCTTCCAGCAGCGCTACAATACTCTAGCCTGGAAAGCTAGTGCGAAACCCGCAGCAGTCTTTCCCCCCAGCAACATCCTTTCCTCTGGGCAGCAGTCTTTCCCAGGGGTAAAGTAATGAACTGATTGCTGCAAGGGGGTTGAACACCCCTTTAGTCAAAGTTGAGCTCCCCTTTAGTCAAGTCCACCTTAAAGAAAGTTAAAAATTCATTCTTCAGAAACACGTGCCTGTCCACACTGGGGTCTTCCTGTAGCCCCCCAGCACACCACACCTCAGGCTCTAACTCCAGCCCCCTGGGTGTTGGACGCCTAGAAGAAAATGCTCCAGGGTGAGGGCGACAATCACCACACAGAATGCGAGGCGGATGCGGCTGGGGAAGGAATGACTCAGCGCGGAGTAGGGAGAGCAGGAGGGGCACAGATGCCACGGGAAGCCCCAGCTCCTGGTAGTGTGAGGACCTCTATGCCTGATGTCTCTTGCTCTCTGAGACAGGTCGCACCACCGCCCTGGTGCAGCTTCTTGAGTTACCCACGCTGTGCCCCGAAGTCTCATTTTTGCAGGTTGCAAGACATCCTAACATGAGCGCTCCACCCTTCTCTAACCTGTGCCGCCCGGTCACCTTTAAGTACCATTGCCTCCCTTGTCTAAAGATCTTCCCTCATGATTCTGCAATGCTTCTGGCTCCCTGACTCTCCCACCAGCCTGCTTTCAGCATGAAAAAAAATAAATCTAGAAAATCTAGAAAAGTTACAATATTGAGCTTGGGCCTTAGGAATACTGCAGTGCCAGCCCCACCCACAACACATACCCAGGAGAATGCTTGGGTATCAGAGAAAGTGAAATAAAGACGTCTTGTACACACACACTCTGAGCGAAGACGAAGACCCTCAACTCTGGGAGCAATAACTGCAGGCACCGCCCTAGGAGGCTCTAGCCGTCCCTGCACTGCTCCAGGCCACCAGCAGAGGCGCTGTCGGAGCAGCAAACTCCGGAACAAAGGAGGGACTTCAGTGGGAAGAGGAATTCCTCGCACACCTTCATGGGTCCAGGGAAGAGGGCACCCTCTAAAAGTTCGTTCAAGAGATGCCTTGGAGGCATATTTCCTTGTCTCCCTTTAGTCGTCTGTCAATCCTTTTAATAAAATATTGTAGGTTAAAAACAAAACAAAACATAACCCCGAACACTCTGAATTATGCTCTTTTTTCTACCAACCTCCTTAAATTGATCTCCAGGGTCCTCTAAAAGTTTATAGAAAAATTATATGAATGTCTACAATATCCACACCCATATTCTTTGGACTTGTTCTTTATATCTCTCAGAGAAGGACAGCCCGCTAAGGTTTGTTTCCATCACTTTCAGCCTAAACTCAGTGGAGAAAGGGTCATTCACTTATCCATCCTTATGTATACACACCAAACCTCACTTCCACAACTCACACCCCTGGGTTCTCTTTTGGAACAGAAGTTTGGCTCTTTCCCTTTCTTTCTCTGCTTGGCAATTTGTGGTTACGTCATTCTTGCTTGCCTTCCGCCTTGAATTGGTTAACGGCAGCCTCTTTTTTTGCCGTGTCCCTGCAGAAAGGTTGCCTAATGACAGGGCAGAACTATAAACTAAACGGGTGTCAGTGACAAAGCAGAATCTCAGTGCTTTGGAGACTTTTAATGAGACATCATTCCCGCCTCTGGCTAGACCTGCCGATGAGATAATGTCTCTGACTGGGGAGAACTTGGGCTGTAACCTGTTAATGGCCAGAGAAGCCATAGATCAGATCGCTGTGTGCCCTCTCGGGAACAATGATGGTACGGGTGTTGGGTGTTTGCCTTCCTGTCCTGCTGCAGCTTGGATCAGGAGATCTTTTTGAGGATAACACAGTCAAGCACAAACCGGACCCCACAGCTCTATGTAGCTCAGGTGGGAGCAGGCCCTGGTGTCACAGGCACAGAGAAAAGCCAGTCATCCATGATAAGAACAGAGGCTGTTCCTGGAAGCTTCCTTGCTCCTCATGCTCCTCCATTAGTCTGAAAGAGCTCAGAGACTTCACCATTGGAGAACAGTCTCCTTTCTTCAATGGGAAACTGAGGCACAGAAAAGTTGGGGTGCATGCAATTTGAAGATCCAAGTATCCAGATACTCTTGATAGTGCCTTGACCATGATCCAGACGTACTAACCAAAATAACTGCTTGATTATGTCTAAAATAGCTACTATTATCTGCCAGGAATGAATGTTTCAAGGTTACTCTGCCTTTCATCTAAGTTGATGTATCTTTGTGCTTTTTCCCTTTTAAAAACTCTGTATCCCTGAGCTTGGATACCAAGATATTTTTTAGAGGTTCAAGTCTACTCTTGGGTGTGGCCATTAATGAAAAGGACTTAGAACTTTTAATCGGTTTAATTTACTTAATCGGGGTGCTTTTCTTTTTTTTTTTCTGTTTTGGTTTGTTTGACTTTGTTTCTGGAGACAGCATCACTCTATGTAACCATAGCTATCCTGGAACTCGATTTGTTTTGATGGGAGGACCAGCTGGCCTCAAGCTCAGGGATCTGTCTCTGCCTCCCGAGTGCCATCAGTGTGGTTTTCACGTAACTCTCTGATACGGCTCATTACATCCTGGAGAGGAAGAGAAATGGCACTTCTCTCACTGTGGGTCAGCATGTGGCTCAGTCCCTCGCTTTGCACACCCTGAGATGTATTGTTTCATGGCCCTTTGGCCACTTTGTCTCCCTTCTCACGGATACCTGGGGAAGTGCGAGGGATTACACAGTGGGGAGTTTCGCACACAGGAAAACACCTCTAGTTTTCAATTTTAGCTGTCCAAGTGCCTGACATTTTAATCCATCTGAAAGCTCTTTTCATAACGAGCCAGCTACAGACAGTCCCTGTCTGCTGCAGGCTGTGAGCTACAGGAGAGACACAGCCAGAGTCAATGCCCTTGGGTCTTGGAGATTTGGAAGCAGGAGCTGGGCAGGGCTGCTAGCGGCAGGGAGCTGACAAGAAGATGGCATTGGGATGGATTTAGGGTTCTGAATGGTGAGGCTGACTTTTTTTTTTCTCAGCAGTTTGCCTGGTCCCTGATGTGCACTTACACTGTTTGCGTGGGTTTGGGTTTTAGGGGAAATAACAGAGTCTCTCAGCTCCATAGCTTTGTGGAGATAGAAGGAACTGGGGGAAGCTGATCCATAATATGAGGAATTCGGGAGAAGGGGGTCCTGACTACAGCAGTGTTTCCTTCTTTAAAAACAACAAACATAAAGACGTCATTGCCAATAATTCATGGGGGCTAATTCCACATCATCACTTGCCTGGTCCTCCAGGGTCTTGTAATGTCACCCCTCTGGCTAGACTAAGGCGTTTGTGACCTAAAGAGTCTTAAACTGCACCATAATTCTCTCCTTTAAAACACACAGGTTATGGGCAGAGGAACTACATAGTGTGCAGCCACTAAGGTTGCTCAGATTTGCTTTGGTCTGGAAATATGGTTAAATTTAAAGGGCATTAGATGAGAGTGTGTTTTCAAACATAGAATAAGAAGGATCTCACTGCCACTTAGCGTGGAAGTTTCCAGAGAGTATATTAAGGAATGCAAATGCTGGGTCGTTAGCAACATTTTCAAAGAATAAAAACACTTCTGTATACTCCCATTTTTAGTAAAATACCACTTTTAAGAAATAAACTTTAGCCGGGCGGTGGTGGCGCATGCCTTTATTCCTAGCACTCAGGAGGCAGAGGCAGGTGGGTCTCTGTAAGTTCGAGGCCAGCCTGATCTACAAGAGGTAGTTCTAGGACAGGAACCAAAAGCTACGGAGAAACCCTGTCTCGAAAATTCAAAAAAAAATAGAGAAATAAACTTTAAAAATATTTATTTTTTAATTACATGCATGCATATGTCTAGATGTAGGTTTGTGTACGTGAACGTCCAGGACCAGAAGGGAAGCTGGGTTCTTGGCAGCCAGACTTAAGGGCAGTTGTGAGACAAGCCTTCCAGGTGCTGGAAACTGAACTCAGGTCCTCTGGAAGAATAGGAAGTGCTCTTAACTCCAGAGCCATCTCTCCAGCTCTGTCAATGCATTCTTTAAAAGTGCTGTATTTGGGATGGATTGGAGAACATACTATACATTATACACACACACTCACATCATACACAAACACGTAAAAAGTCTACAGAAAAAACAATGACTAAGTGAATTAACGACAAAATAGTGGGACTGGAGAGGTGATCTAGCAATTAAGAGCACTTGTCACGCTTTCTTTCCGAGTCCTTGATTTGGGTTCCCAGCACCCGTATGTTGGCTCACTCTAACTACAGATCCAGGAGGTCTGATGCCCTCTTCTGGCTTCTAAGGGTACCAGGCCTGCACATGGTATATACAGATGCATACAGCTAAGCACTCATAGACATAAAATACAAAACCAATGTAAGAAAGAAGAAATAAACACTGTAGCTCACTATATCAGCCAATGAGCAGCTAAAGCGGTGCCAGACATGCAATGGAGCTGTCCAGAATGACTGCACTCAACAATGAGGAGATTTGGGGGGTTTTCACACTCTGCTGGAGACCATATGACCTCAAACACTGCCCATGTGCTTTGGATAAATAAATTCTGTGGCTACAGCCTAGGAAACGCTACAACATGGGACAAAATTTATGGACGTTTCTTGCCTTGTGTGTGTTCCTAAAAAGTCTGGAAGCTATTTTCTCATCCGACTGGAAGACACGCATGTGACTCAATACTTAGGAAGAATACGAAACAGCCTTTCTCATTAACTGGGGAGGAGGTTTTATGACTTGAAAACACGTTTTTCATATATACAACGTTAAATTAAAAGTCAGGATAAATGATTACATAGAGCATAACCCCACTTGGGATAAAATCTTGTATAAATATATAATATGAAATGAAAACTATTTTTTAACAGATTTTTAAATTTTCCTTATAGATTTTTTTCCCCTATACTAGACACGTGATGTTTTCAAAGATTCTATTAAGACGAGGAGGAACTTGAGTTTCTGATGCTCGTGCCTCCCTTCCCTAGTCCTGGGATGACAAGTGTGTGCCCCTACATCTGGGTTTACAAAATGCCAAACAAAATTACCAAACCCAGGGCTCATATGAGCTGGGTGAGCCCGCTACCAGCTGAGCTACAGCCCAGCCCCACGGCTCCACAGAGGCAGGCCAGCAGCCATTTGCAGGCAGGTGACATCAAAACCAGCTTAGTGGATATTTGTGCGTTCTGGGTTTTTACAGGGGTGTTTGCTACACAGGAAGACTTGTAGCATCCTCACAGAGAGAGCTCTGGGACTGAGTTCCACCCTGCTCACGGGACAGGCTGTTTGCTGTCACTGTACCAAGCAGGCTTTTAGGATTAGGTTCTCTGCGGTTTCCTCACCCTCTCTCCTGTTTGTTCCCACAAGCACTTTGTCCCACAGGCTATGAATGCAAAGAAAAACTTGTGACGTCATGGAGCGTCAGAAAATGTGGGAAAGAGCATGTGACGAAACACGGTCTATGTGAAACACATTTCTGCAAGCGATACAAGGATCCTGTGTGGTACCATTTCCTGAGAACCACCCTTGCAGCTGCTGGCTAGAAAAATACCATCCACGATGGGAAAAGGAAATACAATATCCATCTCTCCTCTTTCTCCCCCAAACCCTCAGTCTTAATATCACATGGCTTGAAGGAAACAGCAGGGGCTCAGCTGTAATTACCTTATAAATAATGAATAAGGCCCTATTATTATTACTTAAAAAATCCCATTTTGGAATGAGTCTCTTGATAGTAGCTGAAGCTTAATTTAGCCAAATAACTATTCTGCATTAGCGAATGTGGCCCATTATTTTTAGGCTGAATAGATATTTCCAGATGTACTGTGACAGGGGTGATTTATCACCGCACTGGGGGCCACAGTCATGGCATGCCAGGGCTGTGTCTGGGTTTATTATCAGCTTCCATTGAGACACTGACTAAATGAGGTTAGTAGTGTTCAATCCATAGACTGTGGGAGAAGCTGGCCCGCCCAGTGTTGCTTGGATCTGCAGAGTTCAAGCCCCACATAAACCCCCTTTAAAATACTTCTGATATGAAGTTATAAAGCTATTGGAAGTAACTAGGTAGACAGATAACAGAATCTTCGCTTTGCATATCTTCCTTGTTGATTTTAATGCGCTTGTATTCAAAGACAGCCTGACAAAATAATGTGATCACTTCTGAGTGAAGAATTATTAAACTCATGCTATTTTTTTCCTTCTGGCTATATTTCTATGTTTTCTGCTGTAGGAATATGTTAACTATTATACCCAGGAAAAAAAATGGTTTCAATAAAGTGTGTCATTTTGAGGTCTTTGCCCTGGTCTCCCAGAATGCATTAAGTCATTTCCCTGGTATGCAGAGGGATCTCAAGACGGTGACCTGATCCTGCATATCATCAAAAATAATTGACTGAAAATGTAATTCTCAGAGCTTTATTACATCCCCCCTGACAGCTGTGGCTCCCAGTGGGGAAAACACCTAATAGCCCACCCCAAGCAGTCTGTAAGCCTGGTTCTGATTGGTCCAGGAACCTACACAGCCTGCATGCTGCCAACAGCTTGCAGAACCACCTTCTCTCTAAATTACTTGCTCACTAAAAGGTGAAATTTTACCGCTTCCCAAACTAGCACTGATGTTCAGCCCTATGCCAGGATGTGAAGGTGTGTGCGTGCGTGTGTGTGTGTGTGTGTGTGTGTGTGTATGTGTGTGTGTGTGTGTGAAACTGAAGGGCAGTGGGGTTCTGAGCTCCTGTCCTGTCTTGCTCTGTACTTGTGTCAAGCAGCCAAGCACCTTTGCAGTGAAATAGGTTTATCCTGCAGAAACAGATGGTGAATATTACATAAGACAGAGCCTAAATCTTTTTGACTTGATGCAGTGTTTAAACTCATCTGGAAGAACAGTGCATAAAAAAAGACTAAAATCACTTTGGAAAAGAAAACAATGATAGGCACTTACCGTAGCGAATACCCAAGTCAGTCAGGAGGAAGGAAGTGATGTACAGACATGGACTTAGTTGGACAGGATGTTGGATTGTATGATAAAGGCATGAAGACGTATAGCCAAGAATGAATTCTTCAATGGTTGGCACTGGAATAACCCACTAGACATGGGCCATTTCCACATTATATTTTCAAAACTAGAGAAAACAAAAGTTCTAGAAGAAAATCTAGGTAAACATTGACAGGCCAAAAGGATACAAGGGCACCTTCCCAATTTTAAGGGCAATGTCACAAAGCAAGAAATGTGTCCAAGTACAGGACAGATTTTAAGCTGCTCTCTGAAAAACATCACCTGGTGTGAAGCTGAGAGGCGAATTGACCTGACACTTGTCACAAGTGAACATGAACTTGCAAAATATATTTTTGAGAACTGGATGGGAGGGGCTGGTGAAATGGCTCAGGGAGAGGTGAAGAACATTTGCAGCTCTTGCAGAGGACCTAGGGTTAGGTTTCCAGCACCCACACTGGGTGACCCACAACTGCCTGTAACTTCAGTCTCAGGGGATCCGAAACCCTTATCTTCCTCCATGGGCACCTTCATGGGTGCTGGGCTTATGCATATACTCAAGAACATGCATACACATAAAATAATAACTTAATTTGAAAATAAACACTAAATGTATTTGAAAGTTTCTAAACGCACCAGTGAGGAGAAAGAGAAAGAGAGAGAGAGAGAGAGAGAGAGAGAAGGAAATGACAAAGAACCAACATTTCTTAACTAGACAGAAGCAGAAATTCCTTAATAAAATAATAGCAAATTAAATCTAGTAACACAGAAAGGACCATAGGCTGCAATGAAGAGGGATTTATATAAGAAATACAAAGTCATTTTATCATACTAAAAATTTGATCAGTACAAAGCCCTGTAGTAATAGGACAGAGAATGGATTAGAGAAGTCAGCTCAATAAACAAATTAACCAGCCTCAACCCCCAACCAAAACCAAATACCAAAAGCAAAACAATTAAAACCACTTGAGAACTAAGATTTAACTCATAAAAAAGAAAGTTTGGGGAAATACAAGGACAGATGCAATATGATCTTGTGCTTAGTAGAAAGGAAGTGTGGGCCCAGGACACTCCCTCTGTGTTCATGAATGGGGTCTGAATCTTGGGGTACAGGTGAGAATCCATTGTGACTGGGGGACAGGAAGGGACATCCCAATTGGGGCGCGGAGAGCCAGGAGCTGCTCAGAGAGACAGCTGAAGGGAGAGTTCCCTCAGTGGATAAGGAGAGGGGAGGAGAGGACATTGGAACCCTGTCTTGAAAGAAAGGAGAAGGAATTCGAGAGAACAGTAAAAGGGAAGGAAAGTCACAGAACTGAGAGATTAGGGTAGGTGGTGGGGGCAGAAGCTGGACCAGTGTTGAGTGTGGTGAAAGCCACAGCAGATCAAAGTATCCCATTAAAGATGGTACCCATCACTGAGAGCAACTAATGAAAAAGCATCTAAACTGTGGTTCATACCCCCCTCCCTGCATTTCGCTTTCTGCTCAGGTAACATCTCCCAGGAGAGTCCATACCTCCTCCTGAGCCCTTCATCCCGGAACATGCTACCCTGCTTTAATTTTTTTTTCAGTTGTCCACAAGACATTTCAGACTCCTACATTTTTGGATACTTTGTACATAGGTAGTATTTTGTGAGATTTATGTCTGTCCCTTCAAATTCTAGAAAGGCCGCTTGAGAAGGGCAGGGACTGTCTTGTGTTTACTGTAGTGTTTCCGGTGACTGAGCAGGACCAAGCTGTTGGCTGGTGCTTAATAAATACAAGGCCACTGGGCGTCTACTCCAAAGTAATGCCGCCTGCACACTGCCCAGTCCAGACTTTCCACAGTGTTCCCCCCCCCCCCACTCCAGGGATGCCTGTATTCCTGTTACCAAGGCTCAACATGAATGTCAGAGTCTTCCTGACTCCTTTTAAGGTCCTCTGACCTGAAGTTCTCCATCCCACGAATTCATTTAACTTACAGGTTACATTTCTCTACGTTGTCTTCAGACTCAATACAATCCCATGCCACAAATCCCCTCCGAATGAAGTTCCTGGAGTGTGATGGGGATACTTCATTAATTTGCATGTTTACTGGGTACCCAGGTAGATTCTCAGGGATGCTCAGTGAAGGCTGATCGTCACAGTGGCGGTTGTCACCCGTGGGCCCCTTACCCTGTGCTGTATATTGTACCATTGACGCAGGAATTATGGTCCACCCCACTTACAGCCCTGGAGATAGAAGCTTGCTGCAGTCTTGACCTAGCACAAGGCATGCAAGGGGAAGTGGGAGAGGCAGACATTGAGTCTGGCCAGCTGCCTGCAAATCTCTTCAGACCCCTCCTCCGCATGTTACTCTAGACATGGGTGGGTGGGCGGGGGTTGGGAGATATCTGCACTTTGGCTTCTCAGCTTGGCAGAGGAGGAGGAAAGTGCATTAAATAGAGAAATCTGTCAAAATGCTGTTTCTAATCTAATGCTTCAGTGGTTTGATATTTTATGCCTACATCTGCGGTTTTGGAAACTCCAGCTTATCTTTCACACGGTCATTAGCTCAAATGACAGCTTCCATGTTTTATGGCACTAAATGGGGAAGTACACCTGGATTCTTGCTAACTATCTTTCCGCAGGGATCATGGAATCTAGTGAAATATATTGGATCACCTGCCTACCTCATAACCTATTTTTATGTTTTTCAGAAATGGAAATTCTCCAAAAAGCCCATAGGAAAGAAAAGTCAGGGTTCACAGCACTGAAGATTACAATCAACAAGTTACAACATATTTCAAAATCTCTGAAGACAGGATTTTTAATCCAAAAGAAATGACAATTGTCTAAAGAAATAGCTCTTTTATACATCCCGGTTTAATGCTTATTGCATACCGAAATGCCACAATGCAAGCCATAAACATATGTCAATTAAGACACATTTCAAAAAGCTACAGTTGACATAGATTTAATATTTCATTAGTCAGAAGATTGCTGGGGGATGATGCTCTTGTACACTGTAAAGATTTGTCACTTGTAATGCTTTAATAAACACTGATTGGCCAGTAGCTAGACAGGAAGTATAGGTGTGTAAACCAGACTAGGAGAATTCTGGGAAGAGGAAAGGCAGAGTCAGTCAACAGACAGATGCAGAGGGAGCATGATGAAAATGCCTTACTTGAGTAAAGGTACCAAGCCATGTGGCTAAACATAGGTAAGAATTATGGGCTAATTTAAGTTGTAAGAGCTAGTTAGTAATAAGCCAGAGCAATAGGCCAAATAGTTTTTAATTAATATAAGCCTCTGTGTGTTTATTTGGGACTGAACACCTGAGGGACCAGGTGGGACAGAAACTTCTGTCTACAGAAGATATTGAATGTTCCCAACAGAAAGGATGGTAAGTATACATATATATTAAAATTTCACATCAACTTCATAAATACATATCATTATTATGTGTGTCAACCAACAACAGCACCAAAGGAAGAGAATGGGAGGGGTCTATCGAATCTACATTCCCAGATATGGGCATTTTCCAATATTCTAAAATCCCTCTTTCCTCCAGACCCATTGACACCCATATCCAGGCCTTTATGTGTGTAACTTTGTTGACTTTAGATACCTTTCCACATTGATGGACCAAGGTCTACTTCTGGCTTCTGGAGACAGGCAGAGAGCCCCTGCAGTGTGCTGGAGAAGTCCTGTTGACTTTGGAGTCATAGACCTCACTGGGAGTTCTGCCCCTGTGACCTGGAGTGCACACCTTAACTTCAGTGAGGCCATGAGAAGGGACTTTGTGTGTAAGTGGCTGTTGGGACTAAATGATTCTCGGGCAACTTTACCACAGCAGGAAAATGAGCACTTGGTGGATGCAGGCTACCATGACTCTTGCTGCCTTCCCCACCGGTCCTTTGCCCGACCTTGCTGATTTACAACCTTGCTGTTCATGCTACCTCAGCACCTGTCGCGTGAAAGGACAGTATCCATCTACAGTTCTCTTCGTTTGCATTGTAAATCCCTGAAGGACAAGGGTTGTGAATTCAAATACTTCACTTCAAATGCCCAGTGCAGTACCCCATACACAGTAAGCATCTTATAACGAAACAAAATAACAGAACAAGTCATAAAGTGCCTCTGTTCCTTTGCTCCCTGCCTGTGACCATATCACCATCTCAGCTGAAATCACATGAGAAAGGCCTGGCAGAAGCGTATAGCTGAGGACAGAATCAGACACGTGTTCTTCAGTACACACTGACAATCTGGGCTGCATCGCAGATGCCTTAGTCTGCAAGACACATTTCATCAGAAGACCAAGGAGAAGGCAGCTCAAAAGCATGGGTTCAAAGGACCCTGCTGTGCCTTGGACCAGAGGACTTAATGTTTCAAGCGTCTCTTTCCCAGTTGTTATGATGGGATAGGTAGAGAACTTAGGATGGCCTAGTGCCAGGTTCTCTGGGACAGATCACCTTATGGCAGCCCTTATTATGGAGCTGAAGCTGTAATCTTCAGTACATCACAGATGGCAAAAAGCGCCAGAGAGCATCACCATATCTCTCGTGGAATGTTGTCCCCTGGGCACAGCATGGCCATTGCTTTCTCTAACTCCCTGCGCCTGTGACAACCTCCATGGGAACTGCACAAGATCAGGCCCCTTATTGCTCCATAGTGGAGGAATCTCATGAAGTCTCATCTCTCTGAGGATTTATGGGCATGTCTGAGAGGAAGGAAGACGTTTTCTTCAGTGGTATCGCCACCCAATAGCTGTTTATTCTACAGTAAGTAACCCTAACTAAACTAATTGATTCACCAAGCTAGACTTGGATGAAATAATTTTTGTTTCTTTGGTTTGTTGTTGTTGCCCTATCTGGAGTGAATAGATGTTTGTTGAGGTTTGAAAGAAAATGGCCCTATAGCCCATAAAGACTGGCACTATTAGGAAGCGTGGCCTTTTGGAGTAGGTGTTGCAGAAGGCGTGTCACTAAAGGATGGGTTTTGAGGTCCCTGAAGCTCAAGGGTTCACTTCCTGCCACCTGCAGAGCCAGTGGTAGAACTCGCAACTCCTTCTCCAGCACCATGTCTGCCTGCGGACCGCCATGTTTCCTGCCATGATGGTAATGGACTAAAAACCTCTGAAGTGTAAGCAGCCCCTTTATAAGATTTGCTGTAGTCATGGTGACCCTAACTAAGACAGCTGTCCTTCCCAAGAAGTGCAGTCTCCCAGCAGCCAGTCTAACAGAGTAAGGTAAACCTGTGTGTCTTATCCCCCAAATCTGTGTCACTGACACTTTGCTGTGAAGAGAGGAGTGGGTGGGGACAGGCTTTCTCATCTTCCTTCCCATCTCTCATCTGGGGTCGGTCTAAGCAGAGGTGCGGCCACCTGCAGTGTAACTTCATCTTCCTACCCCAACAGCTGAAGTCAGGGCGGCCACAGGCGGCTTCCTCTATGCACCTCCAGCTCAGCTCTCTGTCCTCCAACAGGTCCGCAGATTTATTAAGGAATCGAACCACTGGGGCAGATCGAAGAAAAAGAGAATCCATGGGGGTTGTGACACCAGTAAGACGCCTCTTACATTCTAGGTGACTGGAACTTTTGCTGGACTTCACAGCCAGGCTTCGTGACATGTCTTGGAGGTCACTTCCGGCTTAAAACTGATCTACTAAATACTTCTCTGTCCATGTATTTAATCGGTGTTTAAGAGAGCAATGGAACAATCAGCCTTACTTGTCTTGGATTTCCCATGTAGTCAACTTTTACAACAGGAGCTAATGCATAGTTGCAATCTTAAATTATGTACGCTTCCAAGCCGCTGTCCCTGAGTGATGCGCGTGTGTTTTGAGAGATTTTTAGGAGCAGTAAGCCAGCTGAATGCAGTCTCTTATAAATGAATATCCATCATAAACATTGAATAAAACACTTGGATATTGCTCCATAGACAACGATGTTTGTATTACTGTGCTCTTGGTGTCTAAATCCTTCCACATGATGTGAGAAAGAAGGTTTGGAGGTGGCTAAGAAGGAGAAACAACCCCAAATTCCAGAGTGGAGGAGAGAGGCAAGGCGAGCAGGGATCACTGGTGTCAGGCTCCACTGCCTCCTCCTTGAACAATTTTTTGCATCAGAATAAAACTGAGCCTGAGATGTAAATAATAAAGAATACATTCCACAAGGACTCCAGGTGAATGTTGCAAATTCCAGAGAAAAATACATTTATTTGCAGTGTGATCCATTAACATAAAAGTTAACTCCCCATTTAGAAGCTTATTTTTACATTAAAATTAACTTGAAGCATCAGGAATCCTGCTCTACATTAGCGGAGCCAGAAAAGACAAAAATTCGAGCTGTATCTTTTACGTTGATACGAAACTCCTCTAGAATACAGAAACTGCCACCCTGGCGAGCCTTCAGAGGGAAGCTGGGTGACGATTTCATTTATTACGTAAGCGGAAAACCTAGGCTTTTGCAAATGACAGCTTTGTTTTTTTTGGGGGGGGGGGTGCTTTTTCCAGGAACTCTGTTTTTGAGAGATTGTGGGAGTCTCCGGAAGTCGCCCACGCGATCCTTAAATTCTAGCGGCTAAATTCATCATGCACTGTGCAGCTTTCACCACTAGAGGGTAGTCTTGTGGCTTTCTAACTCCGAAACAAATAGGCTTCAATGGGCTTCAGCTGGACAAGCCAACTCAGAAGCCCATCTTCCAGCAGTTTGGATGCTGCGCCCAGGGCTCCCTGACTCTCTGAGATATGGACACAACTTTGGTGTGCCCAGGTCGGACAGTGTGCTCTCTCTAGTCCTGCCTAGCCCTTTCGCCTGTCAACTGTATGGCCTATCTCCCAGGGACAATGATCTCACACGCTGCCAAGATAGCATTTGTTGTCTGTTAATAAATGAGGTTGGTGAATTACAAAAAACAAACAAAACAAAACTGTGCTGTTAAAATAAACGTAAAAAAATGCCTTAAAAAATCCAGCTATTTGGCTGCTATTAATTATTTGGCTGTTCTTTAAAAAATATTAATTTGTTCGTTTGTTTGTTTACGGAGGGCGTGCATGCCACAGTGAGAGTGTGAACAGAGGAACATTTGTGAGAATAGAGTCAGTTCTTCCATCACCAGGGTCCTGAGGAATCAAACTCAGGTCTACAGGCTTGGCAGCAGGGGCTTCTCCAGGCTGCACCATCTCATAGCTCTTGACTAGTTTTTTAAAAGTATCGTGTGATATAAACAGGACCACACAAATGAGTCGTGAAACCTGGATGCGTTTCTGCCTCCTTTCCTCAACAAAGTAAAAAAAGAAATCTCAACTATAAAATGAATCTGTCCCTTTGATTTGCGGGTGGCCCGATTCTTTGGTCCAGCAGGACATTCCCTTATCATTTATATCCACCTAGCTCCAGGAAGATTTATCAAACTGATGGGGAGGCCGGGCAGAGGTGAGCAGTCTGTTTGGGAAGAACAGAACGGCACTCGCTCGTACATTCAGGTTCCATTTCTGAAGCAGATAGGTTGTAAAGTAGTATTGATTCCGTGCCACTAAAACAAACCCGGAATGATGCATAATGCAGAAAGAAAAAAACCCTCATAAAAGAATCAAAACATACAGCTCTTTCCATTTAATAACCTAGGACTCAAGATTAAGACCTTGAAAATAAAAACACCGCCTAGCACTGCTCTCCAGGCAATGCGATGGACAGCATGCATTGCCTTCCTTCCGCTTCTTCGCAGCGTGTGAGCAGCTAACGTTTGATTCTGCTTACAGATAAGAAAAGGAAAATTGCATGTTCAGATCTTCTAGTTAATTATGGACTATAGAGGTGTTGAAACTCCTGGTCCCCTTTTGCCTCCCCCTACTTGCGCTGAGGAAATAATGTACAGCAATCCCCACCTGAGTGACGGGGATGGAGGGCACTGGAGGGTAAAATAAAAAACAGGAAAAGCAAGATACACGGAAGGATTTTTTTTTTTAAATGGTAGGAATAAGCCATCTGCGGTTGTACACACCCTTGATCCAGCACAAGGGGGCTGGGGCAGGCAAGACCTCTGTGAGTTTACGGTTAGCCTGATGTGTTTAGCAAGTTTCCTGGAGAGACAGAGGTGTACTGTGAGACCGTGCCAGAGACCTTGAATCAAATTCTAAAATGTTCCACTAATTTTTGATATGTAGCTAATTCCTTAAAACTAATGACTTTCTCCTGGAGGGAGATTCTTTAAGACCCAGGGAATGAATGGACCTTAAAAAGCTCAAGAAGTAAATAAAACTCCCAAGTGTTAGACTGCTGAACAGGACACAATCTTCAAGCCTCCTCCTCAGGGTTATGCAAACAGTGACAAAGGCTGGGTAGAGGACTCCCATTCTTACTCAGGTTAAGTGACCTGCAGGTCATGTCGGAAACTCTCCAGGGATGCAGCTCTCGTGAGTTGTCACCATGCTGGGTGACACTGTGCAGTGCTACAGCTGTCTTTGAGTCACCTATGCTCCAGTTTTGTGAGAGGAAGCCTCGACAAGTTTTATTGAAGAGTTATGTGAACATACCTAACACTGAACCGTATACTTAAAAATGGTTGAAAAAGGGAACTGGAGAGATGGCTCAGTAGTTAGAGCACTGGATGCTTTTCCAGAGGACCAGGGTTCAGTTTCTAGCATCACATGGCAGATTACAACCTGTAACTTCAGCTCCATGACGCCCTCTCTGGCCCCTGTGGGTACTGCATGCGTATGGTGCAGAGATATACATGTAAGTGAAATATCGATACCCAGAAAGGAACCTAAAAATACAGTTGGAGATAGTAAATTACCATATGGTTTCTACCATAATTTAAAAATTTACAGAGAAGATACAGATAAGCAAATAGTGAAAAGGAAGGTATATTAACCAAAAAACAAAACAAAACAAAAAATAAAAACTACATGGAAGAAGGAAAGAGTCCACCAACACCAATGACTTTAAGTTGATAAAACTGAAAATTTACAAAGCACAATTGCTTGTAAAAATACAGGTACTGATGTTTGTACACAATGGGAGAGAGAACCTAATGATATCACAATCATGAGTTCACAATCAGTAGTTCAAATTTGTACAATTTAAAAACTCATACCTGGATGGTTTTAAAAGCAAATTTAATGGAACATAAGGAACCAATAGCCCAGTGGTCTCTGAATCCTACCAGAAATTAAGACATGACAGGTTCTGCTGGAATCAGTTAACGAGGGTAGTACAACTTGACCCCATGGTCAGACAAGGACTTTAGGAGAAAGCAGAGGTTAACCTCACTGTGTAAGTGTAAGTGCAAAACTTCAGATATAGTTTATGGAGGAAAAATTAAAAATGTAGGTAGAAATCTATGCTTGCATCCATCTATCTACCTTTCTGCTACCTATCTATTATCTATCTGCCTCTATCATCTCTCTTCCTATCATCTATTGATCATCTATCTATCTATCTATCTATCTATCTATCTATCTATCTATCTATTCTATCATCTTCTGCTTACCAAAGTACAGGATGTTAACTGTGGTTTAACATTAGGAAATACATAAATATAAGCCATGATATTTAAAGAATAAAAAAACAGATTTGTGACATTAAATAAAAGTTATCACACTAAATTGATACTCATTTATAATAGATTTCATGGCCAACTAAAAATGGAAGGAAACTTCTTTCATCCTTGCTTTTGTTCTTTGTTGATGTAGGGGCCTCCTGCAAGCTCAGAGTGTATCAGAAGACAATGTTCTTAGCCTGAAAAAGCTGATTCTCCAAAACCTACGGAAAACCCTATCTTACAAAAAAACCCAAAACATTTAAAACATTTCTTTCAAGTTGGGAAAGAAATAGGAAGGCATAATGTCAGAATTTAGAATTGTGAATAAAATAAGATAAAGAATTACAAGCTTGAAGTATTTGAAAAGATGCAATATAATCGTGTTATTTATTATCCACAAACCCATATTGTATATTCATATTTTCTGCAGGTATGAGTTTCAATAACACACAAGAGAAGGAGTAATATGGCATCAGTCTGACTTGTCTCTGGGACAGAGAAGTAGGAAGGGGATGAAGGAAGTTACGTAGAGGCCTTTCACCATGCCTACAAAACTTTAAGATCCTAACTAAATCTTTCAAACATTAAGACTTAACAAGCAAGTGTTTTTTAAAATATTTTATTCTTTTATACAAACTTCAATGAGAAATAATCTTTGCGGTGAACTTCGCCCACATCTGCCTAGAAGCTTCTCAATAAGGATCGTTATTCATCTTTATTTCTACTTGTGGTTTTTGAGACAGGATCTTGCTTTGTAGTCCTGGCTGATTTTAACTTGTGTGATTCTTCTGCCTCAGATTTCTGATTGCTAGAGTTGTAGGCATGAGTCATCAATCATGACTGTTATTCACACAAACCTCTAGGGGAAAATGTGCATGAGAATATATAAGTATATATATGTGTATATATATATATACATACACAATGCCTATATAAACTTATATGTACTATATGTATGTGCATAGATACACACACATACACACACACACATATATATACATTTTGTATGTGACTATATAAAAAATATCAATTTCTAATTTTTTGTATATGAATGTATAAAATATCAATTTCTAAGTGTTTCATGTTTATGACCTCTGTTTATCATCTCATCCCGGCCCAGCTCTTGGACTTATGAAAAATGTGGGTAGAAGATTGCAACACTTTATACTCAACCTGGTTTTTAATATTGATGAATAATAAGAATATAATACGGCTATCTGATTTAACATGGAATATTTATCTTGTGCATTGAGACACTGTTGAAATGGAAATTAAGAGTGAAAAATGCACGCGTTCACAAGCGCTCACGGGGCAGGCGTGAGAACAGACAGGTTTGACAGGATCATGAAACCTGGGAAGAGGAAGGCCATCAAAAGCATTAGGAGACAAGCAGGTCATCAAAAATGCTTGTGAAGTAATCTGGGTAACACTTTCACACCTAACATCGAGAATGAAGTTATATTTGACAAACTTAACTAATTTAATATAACAAACTAAACGGTTTTGAATATATTCATAGAGTTGTGCAAAACACCCAATAATTCAAGTTTGGAAAATTTCAACACTCTTGAATAACCTCATGTGGGCGTTACCCGCCATGCTCCCTCTTCTCTTCAGTTAAATACACAATACCAAGTTATGTTTTTAGGAACAATTGATACACCCAAACATTATTCTTTTGTGAAAGTCCACCTTGAAAGAGGATTGTTTCCCAAGGTAGCAACATCATTTCGATTGTGGGTGCTGTTTCTAAAGAAACATTGTGTGACTTTATTAAACAAGTTGGCTTCCACCAATGTAGAAGGAAAAAACCACTGGGTTTAGATGTCCAAGTATCTGGTAACTGTTTCAAGAACAGCATACGGCATTTCTGCTCTGTTACAGAAAATGGATTAATAAAAGAATATAGCGGATTGGATATGGACATGCCTGTAAACCCTGTCCTGATGTAGCAGGATGCTGAGCTCAAGGCCAGCCTAGATTACATAGGGTGATTCCATCTCAAACATAATTAATTAACTATAAAAATGGGGTTATAACTGGATACTTGGAGCTCCCCTAGCACTCTTCGTGCCTGTGAACCACGGGAAATTGCCCTAGGCTCCCTAGGAATGGTCCAGTTTGGGGACAGTTGCACTTGGTTGTTGGCAGAGCCAGATCTAGGGTCAGTGCCTGAGCCCCCATCTGTTATCATTTCAACCATATACAATTGCTTTTCCAAACTTTGGAATAGATCTGGGGGAGGGGGATGGTGGTCAAAATGTTATACATACACTCGAGGCAGTTACAATAAGACTCATGATTTTGAGTAGCGAACACATACTAAAATAAATCTATCTGGACTTTAAAAACTATCTGCAGAGAAACAGCGAATCTATGAAATATAGCTGTTTGGAGAACATGACAATGCATTTAGCTGACTTAGGTGACTTTCCTTTTTCAATTTTGCAGATTCCAATTGCTGTGCAGGATGTGTTACCATGGTAACAATTACAGATTGTTCTCCTGTCCTCTCTATAAACCTCAGACTTCAGGGTCTATGGGTCCCTAGCCATTGACTTCAGACTCTTCGCTTTTATTTTTCAAAGGGAAATCAATCCGTAAATCTCAGGAAGATATAATGAAAAAGAGAGATGCAGGACGAGGGATTCTTCAGTTTCTCACACTGGGTTTTGGTCCTAAATAAGATGTGTAAATAGACAGACACAAATGTACTTTGGTATGCAATCCTAAAGACACAGTGAAAAAACACTATGCTCTTCTCCCCTTCTTTATAATCAATTCACAAAAAGAAAAATAAAGTGGAATCATGAATTCATCGTATTATGGGAGGGGGACCAATCTGATTGATTAATTACGGGCAGTCATCCAGCTGTTTATGACTCAGCCCCCACTGGCAGGAAGGACAAATTTATGCAAATAAACAATGTGTATGTCCCACAACGACTCCAATTAGTAATTCCTTCCTCAAAAATCTTCATTCTGCAGATTCCTGCTCAGAGGCTGTCGGGCAGCTGCATCTAAATCAGGCACAAGCAAGCCTTGCTCTGCCGAATAAAGCTGGACTTCCAAACCTTCATCACTGCTCTGTCTGTTTAGTATTTTCTACCTTTTTGTTACTTTTGAATCACAGAATATCAGGTTGCCTAGGTACTGGAGAGACCAAGCTCGGTGAAGGCCAGCTCAGGGGTAGAATTCTTCTTTCTGAAACACCATTGCCTCATCCCTGGAGCAGCCCTTCTGCCTTTGAAATGGAGCCAAGCCATCGCTCTCTGTAGCTGCCACCCTTCTGTGTGATTCACGGCAGACAGGCATGCCCCTTACTTCAGTAATCATTCTGAATTTCACTTTGGGAACTGATTTGGAAGTCAATTTTAATTTGGATGACTTCTAAAGCAAATCTTAATCATGGTAATGGGCAAATCTTTTTTTTTTTTGTTTTTTTTGTTTTTGGCAGGAAGTAAAAGGGGCCGCTTTGCAAATTGAAATATCTAAAGTCCGTTCAAAAGCGCATCTGTTATGCTAACATGATTTGGTCAGCCTGCTTATTAAATTTGTAGGATAAAGTGAAACTGAAAGATGCAGGGGATTCTTTTTTAGTGTGCTTTTTTCTGTCCCTGGATAATATAATAAAAAGAGAATTGTTAGCTAGCAAAATAGTATCCAGGCTTTTTAATCTCCAATACAATATTGTTCTTATAATTATTTCAGCAATAGTTATCTATGTTAGGAAACTTCTAATAGAGTGATATATTTATTTGTATAAGGTTTGAACATTGTTGACTGAATATTTCAGCTTTAAAAAAACCACATGAATATACCTTTAAGTGTTGTAGGAAGAAAAGAGATCTTATTGGTATCACAATTCCCCAGAACATCTTTGCAGGAGGTATGAGAATTCACGCAGATTGTGACCTAGCTGCGTGACCTTGATCAAAATTCCTCAAACCTCTGAACTTCATTTCCTTACTTGTAGAATGAGAATAGTTCTCACAAATGTGAAGATTTAACGACTCGGGGTCTCCGAGCTGCTCAGACACGGGGTTTAGACTCTTGTCTGCCTGCCTGCTGCCTCTCTAAGATGAGGATGACTCGGGTCTTCAAGCCATTGCGACTTGGGGATGATGAAATGAAACTATCCAAGAGAATCCCTTTGCATAGTTCTTAACCCAAAGTCATTATTAACAAACATGACTAACTAGACCAAAGTGTCCTAAAGCAAATTCTCCTTTCTCTTATCCTCGTAGGTTATAGGATTATGATTTCATTTCCCATAAATTCTTTTAGATGAATACTGGGTGTGTGGCTTATCTGCCAATTTGTTTTTCTTTCTCTACTTTCTCTCCCTTTCCTTTTTGTTGGGTATTGAGTGTCTTCCAGGGTTGCCTAAGAGAGCTTAAACCAGTACCTGTCAATACCCAGATTTTTGGGGGGTGGGGTGGGAAAAGGTACCTCAAAATAAAGCTCTAGGGTGCTCTCCTGAAGATCTGAACTCATCCTGAGCACCCTGAGATGAATTGGTAATAAGTGAATATACATGTCACCTCAGGCAGATGATATTGCAGACTCTGAAGCCTGGAACATAGTGAACTCCGGTCTGAAAGGAACATTTTGTTCCCAACATGGCTACAATTTGGTTATTCTGTGGCCATACACTTCATCCCACAGGGACGAATGCTCACTGTCAAATGCTTTTAGCATTCTCTCCCCGCTCCTTTCTCTCCCCCATCTCTGGGACTATTATGCTTAATTGTAGATGCAGAGCAGAGGTGTGACAGTTAACCATACATCTCTCCTTGACATTGGTCTTTTAGCAGTGAGTCAAGCAAAGGGCAAGGCGTTTTTATATTTGAGTAGTAACATATCAGATAGCATCACTAAGTAAGGGGCCACTAGGGCTTCCTGATCTTTGTCTTTGTCCATTTTTTTTAAGACAGACTGGTGTTTATAAGAAACAGACTGGGGTATCCTGAAATTCTCCATGTAGCACAGGCTAGCCTCAAACTCCAGATCCTCTTGCCTCACCATCTCAGTAGCTCAGGTATAGGTATGCACCATTAAGCCTGGATACCCTTTTTGCCTTTCCAGAATTGCGCTGTGATGAGGCCTGACACACATACATTTATGAAACCTTGAGATTTGGAGGGAACACTCCAGTGACCATGATGACGGGAACTCTGGATGCTAGGTCTAGTTTTGTGGAGTATAACGGTCTGAAGTGCGTCCTGTCACTTCCTCGGTCCTCTCAGCATCCTCTGAGGACTGAAGACTTGCAGAGTCAGCTCATGCTCAGAGAATCGCTGCAGGGAGCCGGTACCCTAGCTCAGGCACCCTCGCCTTCTCACTGAAATGTCTCTGCAGTTACCGATCAGAAGCAGAATGCCGGAGACTCACATGGAGAAGAAATTAAAATTTAGGAGGACGTAAAAAGCATAAAGCCAGATTGTCTTTTGAGCATCAGTTTTCTGGTGTGCCTTGAAGAATGTGTGTGTCTACTCCTCTTAGAAGCCACGTCTGGCGGCTGCAGGATGGGGGAACCAGTGAGAAGGGTTAACCCACAACTTGGAAAAGATGAGCAAAGCAGATAAAGGTTAAGTCCTGAGGAAGACAAAGAAGCAGGTAGAAGAGCTGCCTGAAATCATACAAATTATAGACCCTTGTGGCCTATAAAATAGTATAAAATGAATGACTTTAGCAATATTAAGCCGGAGACAGTGTTACCATGACACAGACATTTATTATTCAATTTAACCTGATGTTGGAAGGTTTATGAATTATTTTATTGTGTTTGGATGGACCAAAAATATTTATATTAGAGATTAGATGGAAAGAAAATGAATCATAGTGACACTTTAAAATTTTTTTAAAAAGAAGCCTCAGTATAAATAGATTTCAATGCCTTTTAAAGTCAATATTAACTCAATATGAGGCAGCAATGTAAGGTTAAGCTGAAATTTTTTTTTAATGCAACATGAAGCCGGGATAACTGAAATACAATACTATACCTCTCTAGAACAGGAAAACATCCTCTGCTTAGAGCAGTGTGAGGTTTAAATATGATGCCCGCAAAGCATGAAGAATGGGAGTCAGCCACACAAACACCGGCTCCGGGCACTCCCCCGCTTTCGTTCCCAAGTCGCTTCAGTTACTGCCCATACCCCGTCTCTTCCTCGTGACACCTCTTAGAATCTTGCTTTTTTTTTTTTTAAACTTTGACATCATTCTTGAAATTTCCCATGAATAAGATTTTTCTCTGTTTATCTGTTCTTAAAACCATTTCCTACATGTATATGTTTTATATTATATTTATTTCTATACTCATTAACATAAACATGCACACAGCCACAACTTTATTTATTTTCTTCTGACACAAGCAAATTTAATTAAACGCATGGCTCCTAGTAGGTTGTTCCATCTTGACAAATACAAACCCCAAGTGCACAGCCCCAACTGCATGAAAGAAAGTCCCTTTGTCATCCTCCCCTTTGGCGAAGCAGCCACTGCTCTGATGTCTCCTAGCACAGGTTAATTCGTCTGTTGTAGAATTTCATAGAAATGGAAACATACAGCATGTAATCCTTTGTCAAAGATTTATTTTCCTAAGCCCCAGCTTGATGTTCATTTGTGTCCTGTGTTTTCAGTAGCATCTTTGTTTGATCATGTTCAGATATTTCTCAAACCCTTTGAAGACTGTGGTTGGGTTGCTACTCTCCATTACCCCCCCCCACACACACACACAGGCACTTGTATAGATTTTGGCACATTCTAAGTGCTTTGTTGACGTTTGGTGACTCAATGGGTGGATGAACATATGAGTTATTTAATCGATAGATAAGCATTTAGACACAACTTTTCTAAATCAGACGGTGTCTTAACGTTCAACTTACCAAATAACCTGACAGACACATGGTTTCAGGAGCCGGCCTGCAGTGTCTTCAGAGCCCAGGGATCCGCCCCTTTGCGACTCCGCAGCATCTGCTGCCTTCTTGCAGCAAGGCGAGCTGGTGAGGGAGTGAACTGCTGCCCTGGCTGGGATCCAGCCTGACTGTGAGGGCGCCAGCCTGAGGCTCTGTCTCTGGCAGGTGGAAATGCTTATCCCCAGTCTTTGACAACCTTATGTCTCTCATTCCTCTGATTGATTTATTAAGCCACGGTAGAGGTCAGCAAAGAGACCCGGGTGCAGCGGGGATGGTTTTGCAGCCGGCTACCACCTAGATTGCAGAAGCAGCATGTATTTCTCTGCAGTCTGGAAATGCTACTGAACAAACAGGGTTAGTCCTGTCAGGTCTGACCCGCATCCGTGACCTGCCTGAAATGCTGTCCCCAGCAGAGCCTCTGACTGGTGACTGCGATGGAGGGAGCAGGCCTCTGGGGAGAAAAGACATTACCTTGGTTACTTCCGTGGAACAAGCCTTTAGGGGTCTGTCCTCATCACCATCATTTCTGCTCAGACAGCACTAAGTCCCTGTCACTTCCAGGGGCGAACGTGCTCTGAATAGAAATGAGCTTCTCATCTTTAATGTATCCATACAGCATCCATGCGACATCCCCCCCCCTTCTGCTGCAGCCTAAAGTCTATACAGCTGTGCAGACCGTTCAGTGAGGAAGCACTTTCAGAATGTGTGGCTCTCAATTAGATACCCGTTCATTCAACTGCATGTGTCCTTTTAAACATTTCCCCAGGTAGGAGGGAGACTCAGCTGTGAGTCTAATTGTGAATACGGCCCCAGTTATACAAAGTCATTAGCTGGCTTCCAGATACAGAGAGGACAGATACCTGTGGCTTCAACCGAGTGTACCTTCCAGTTGACTTTATGCTCATATTTCTTTTGAAAAGGTTAAACATAAGCGGCAAGCATGATACACTTCAGCTGTGGGCTGCTGTGGGCCAGCACCTTTTCTTTTATTTATTGCAGCTGCTTTAAAGGTAATCTCCAAGAAACCTGTTTATGAAGGCAGAGAATGAAGATGAATGTCATCCGAGGAGGGTGGAAGTCAGGGTGTGGTGACTGCAGATTTGGAGGGGCTAAGCTGCAGTTTGGCTTAACAACTTCTGAAAAGGTTGCATGACAAATGAGTGATGGGGCTCTGTCTGAAAAGTTACAACATGGAAAAGGATAAAGTCGCATTATTATGTCATTGGTTATGGGTTGTCTTTTACTAGGAGTGGCCATTTTATGCTATATTGGGATGTTTAGGGAAACTCGTAACAACCACAGAGTTCATTGCCTCTCTGCTGCTAGTTGTTCAGAGAGAACATTCTCAGCTGCTGCCTCACTGTATAGAGCAGTTCGTGTTGGTGCATGTGTGTTGTACTCTGCGGCCTGCAGCATGCAATCGTCGAATTTTATGAAGGCAGGGAAGATGTGAACTCGGATGAGGAAAGCAGCATTCAGTTTGGAGGCAGACAGAACTTGGGATGGAGGTGGCTGTGTGACTTCAAATGACCCGATGTCTTCGGCTTTGGCTGTTTGCTCTGAATAACCTTCCCATGGATATTTTGTCCTTATTGAATAATAGATAGCAAGTCCCTGCTGCTTGGTGAATGCCCCTTCTGTGTTTATTTCCTTCATCCCTCCTTGGATTGATATATGGGCTCCAGGACTGATGCTACTGATGTATCTACCGGACCATGAGGTGGGATGGAGACCCACTTGTTCTTCTAATGTGGGATTATTTGACTGCGTTGCTGTTGGGAGAACTTGGCTTTCAGGACCATGGACAGAACCTTTCATGCCTTTTTTTTTTTTAGCCTGTAAGCATTTCAGCTTCTGGCTAAAAAATAAATGACAAATAGAGAAACTCCTATGTCAAAGGATTTCAGAATAAGCAACAGAAAATCTGGAGCCACCAGGTGCCCACTTGAAGCTTATAGACCCTATTGCCACTGAAAAAGAAGTGCTGGATTTTTAGTGCTTCTAAAACAGCTATACACTAACTGTGTAACTGTAATGCAAATGTATTTATTTTGCTTTCAACTAATGGACCTGGAAAAGTTCTTTGAAGGAATACAGAGGTGTTTGGAGATAACTAAAATATTTTGTTAATGATTTCCACCAACTCACTTATTTCTATTTTTCATTTCATGTCTCTACTAGATGGGGTCGTGCTGGAAACTCCCAGTCAATTTCATGTTTGTTTTATGCTTATAGAAAAATCAAAAGATAAAGATGATAAGACTCCATAGGCCTTATCGAGATAGATAGATAGAGAGACAGAGACACATGGAGAGCCACAGAGAGGGAGGAGAGCAAACTACCCACTGCAGATTTCATCAAGGCAGAATCACTATGGACAGGGGAAACGAAAGCCAAGCTGTTTCTTTTTAAAGTGTCTTACTTGGCTCGGACACACCAAGCAAATGTCGCTTGGGTTCTTGGAGCAAATGCTGACAGGAGGACTGAAAAGGGAGGATGACTGGGCAGAATATTTAAAAAAAAGAGCTCAGCATCTAGCAGAGCAGAGCACACAGCAAGGTAACAAAGACCGGGGGGGGGGAGCAAGGTGGATTCAGGACCCCTCCCTCTACTCCAAAGCCAGGCTGAAGTGAAGCAGCTATAACCAGTGGCTGTTGCCAGATGCTATGAAGAAAGAGTAGAACCCCCCCCCTTTCATGAGCCCTAGCGCCGTCCCTCTCCTCCATTTGTTCTTGGTCAGGATTAACAAGGGAAGGGCTCCTGAATGCTCAGCCAGACTTGAAGATGCCAGCCTGGCCACCAAGCCCGAGTACCTGCCTCCTCGCTCCACTCCTCACTGAACCACAGAAGGCGCTCCATAATTTATTTTGTCTGCAGCAGCTCAAGGTCCATGCAGCAACAGCCGCACTGCTCCCTTCTGAGCAGTCAGCTCTGCAGTCAAAGGCGTTACCAAGCAGCCCTGACACACACACACACACACACACACACACACACACACACACACACGATCTTAAAATCTCTGAGAACGACCTGTAACTCCCGAGGAAAGGTGCTAGAAGATTGGAAGTCACCAATGGCCAGAGTGGTGTGTGCAGAACCTCTACAAAAGATTGTAAAATAATACAAGTTACGTGGAGCTAGCTTGGGGGAAAAAATCTGCAGCTCGTCATCTATATGCAAATAATAGGAAGCAAGAAAAGTTATGGCTTATCCAAGACCTCTCTTTCTTTCTGTTCCTGTTCCTTCTCCTTAAGTCCTCTTGATCTCTGATTTAAAAAAAGGGGGGGGGGAATGAAGGCTTCAGAGAACCATCTGAATAGTACTTAACCCTATATGTTACCATACAAGTCTCAGGCAGCCTGGTGACTTTAGGTTTAAAAACTTAGAATGTGCAGGCATGGGCGGCTTCTAATTTGGCTTTGACTTAATAGATTTAAACCACCAGCAACCCCGCAGAAGCCCTCTGTTTCAGTGCATTCCTCGTCCACGAATCAGAATCACAGTAAGTGTAAATGAGAAAGGAATCTGCAGAATAAACGTCACCTCACCCTCCCTTCGGTCTCCAGGGGCGACCGGGCACAACTCCCAAAACTTCACTTTTCTGTTTGAAAACCGTTACCCATACCCTTCACTGGGCCAGTTAAAGGAGCCAGTACGCCAGTGGTATGCTGAACAAATTGAACAAAACGCCAATTGCTGGCTTCAAAACGGTTTTAGTTACTTCCTACAAATCTCTGCGGTATCTTTTCAAAACTGCAGAAACCCACAACGCGAGTCTGAAAATGCCGCACCCACGTGCGTTTGGCGTGCCCACTCTGGTCTCTGGGTGCTTCCCGAAGGAAGCCATAGATTCCCTGGTGAATTTCAGCCAGCTATTTATTTTTATTCCATCTCCACGCTGAGTTCTTTTCCGGGGAGACCACACCCAGAGCTGGCAGCTCTTTGCAGTAGTTTCTCCATCCCCTGGCCCTTCTCTCTTTCTCATAAAAAAAGAAAAGGAAAAAAAAATCAGCCACCTGCCTGGCTTGTCGAAACCATCAGGTTGGGGTACCACACAGGTGTAAAATAGGGGGGAGGGGTTTTTGATACGATAAAAGTTGAAATAGCTCATTGAGCATACAGGCACCCCGAGGTTCTGGCGCTGCAGAGCGCGTCTTTGCCTTGCTAGTCTTTCTTTGCCTGGTTTGTTTCAAACCCCTCCGAAGCATTCCAGACTTCGTTTCCCACAAAGAAAGAAGAAATTCTATGAAAGGTACCAGACAAATTAACCGCCTCCTGTAAAGGGTTTAAAATGTTAAAATGAACACCTGCTGTCCTGAGGTTTCAAGGGTGTGGTGAGGGGCATGTCCCCGAAGGACTGAGAAGCAGAATGGTAAGACAAAATGAATAAATAAAAGGAGGCAGGAGAAAGGGAGGGGAATTTCAGAAAATGTCAGAAAATAGCCACAAAGACATGCAAAACTTTCCTGCAGGGATAGCCCATGGATGGCTACAGTAAGCTATTGTTAGTAACTTAACCGCCCTGGATTCACAACTCGGCTACGTAAACATAAAGCAGGATGCTTAAAAGGGTCTCTGATGGAGAAAGGGCGAGCTGGGGGTGGGGCGGAGTAGGGTCAGGGTATCTTTGAGACTTTGGAGGTTAAAAACTGATGTGTCAGTAGGGAGCAAGAACATTTTCTTTGGAACTTTTAAAGATTCGAGTGATGAGGACTTTAGATATTAATAGGCAGGATGGGCCGGGGGAGTGGGAAAGGAAAAGGAATGAGTCGGGAGGTTCTGGGGGTCTCAGAGAAAGTAGAGGGCCTTGAAGCAAAGCTGCCAGGCGGGAGCCGCACCTCGCCAGCCGCCTGTCGCTCGCCCCCGCCTTCGCTTTTGCGCAGAATCCTCCCCTTGGCTGCGGCAGCGCGCTGCCCCCACTGGCCTGCGCACCGCGATCAATCGCAGTCTGCGTCAGAGTCCTGGAGTATAAATAGAGGTGTCAGGACCGGACCGAGCCGCACACAGCCATCCATCCTCCCATTTCCCTCTTCTTCCCCGTTTTTCTCTCTAGGTCCTCCACCTCCGCCCCGGGCCTGAGGGGCACACCGGCTGCCACCATGAGTTCGTTCGGCTACGACCCGTACTTTTCAACCTCCTACAAGAGGCGCTACGTGGAGACGCCCCGGGTGCACATCTCCAGCGTGCGCAGCGGCTACAGCACTGCGCGTTCCGCGTACTCCAGCTACTCCGCGCCGGTCTCTTCCTCTCTGTCCGTGCGCCGCAGCTACTCGTCCAGCTCCGGCTCTTTGATGCCCAGCTTGGAGAATCTCGACCTGAGTCAGGTAGCCGCCATCAGCAACGACCTCAAGTCGATTCGCACGCAGGAGAAGGCCCAGCTCCAGGACCTCAACGATCGCTTCGCCAGCTTCATTGAGCGCGTGCACGAGCTGGAGCAGCAGAACAAGGTCCTGGAAGCCGAGCTGTTGGTGCTGCGCCAGAAACACTCGGAGCCGTCCCGCTTCCGCGTCCTGTACGAGCAGGAGATCCGTGATCTGCGGCTGGCGGCGGAAGACGCCACCAACGAGAAGCAGGCGCTGCAGGGCGAGCGCGAGGGGCTGGAGGAAACTCTGCGCAACCTGCAGGCGCGCTACGAAGAGGAGGTGCTGAACCGCGAGGACGCCGAGGGCCGGCTGATGGAGGCCCGCAAAGGCGCCGATGAGGCTGCGCTCGCCCGTGCCGAGCTGGAGAAGCGCATCGACAGCCTGATGGACGAGATCGCCTTCCTGAAGAAGGTGCACGAGGAGGAGATCGCCGAGCTGCAGGCTCAGATCCAGTATGCTCAGATCTCCGTGGAGATGGACGTGTCCTCCAAGCCCGACCTCTCCGCCGCCCTCAAGGACATCCGCGCTCAGTATGAGAAGCTGGCCGCCAAGAACATGCAGAATGCCGAAGAGTGGTTCAAGAGCCGCTTCACGGTGCTGACCGAGAGCGCTGCCAAGAACACAGATGCTGTGCGCGCTGCCAAGGACGAGGTGTCCGAAAGCCGCCGCCTGCTCAAGGCTAAGACCCTGGAGATCGAAGCGTGCCGGGGTATGAACGAAGCTCTGGAGAAGCAGCTGCAGGAGTTGGAGGACAAGCAGAACGCAGACATCAGTGCCATGCAGGTATGGCACCTGTCCAAGCCCAGTGGGGGCGGGGAGGCTGCAGAGTCAGGGTGGAGGGTGCACCCAGAGAGTGAACGCTAGGGGGTCCTCGAGCACGGAGCTACTATCAAAGGGCTCGGCTTCTGGGAGGTTGTGGGAAGGGTGGGGCACCTGGAGGGGGCGGGGCGCCACTGCTGCCTGTTGTGCTGAATTGGTGTTCTTTGGGAGTGGGTTGGGAGGAAGGGGCGGAGGGAGTTGGAATTGGGCATGGCCACTAGTCTGATGCTTTCTCTGTACTATCTCTACTCCAAGTAACCCTTTGCACTTCCTGGATCTCCTAGTTAACAAATATGGCTACTAACTCTCACTAGTTCTGAACCATCCAGCCTTGAAATAGTTACATTTTTAACAGGGAGAAAAGAATACAGCCAGAATATTTTAGGTCAATAATCACTGCAACTATTTATTTATGCATTCATTCATTCATTTTTAAGTTCTCATCTTTGGGGGAGTAGAATTAAGAGTTGTGGAAAGCATCTTAGCAAATCACTATTTCCTTCCTCAAAGGCTAAAAGAAAGAACAATAGTACCACAAAGGCTTTGTCTTTTCTCTTTTTCTTTTCTTTCTTCTTCTTTTAAATCAATTTGGTAATTTTAAAGACATTTTTCCAGAACTAATAGACCAAAGAAAATTTTAGAAGTTGCTTGCGTCAGTCCACTCCGCCCCCCCCCTCTCATGCTTCACTAAATTGGACATTTTAGGCCAAAAAAGGGGGAGATTTTATTGAAGGTGCACACTTTGGAGTTAACTGAAGCTAGTCCTTAGCACCGATATTACAGTAAAACAGAGAAGCAGTAGAGATTTGTGCTTTGAGATTTTAAAGCAATCTTCCCACAGGACACAATCAACAAGTTAGAGAACGAGCTGAGAAGCACGAAGAGCGAGATGGCTAGGTACCTGAAGGAGTACCAGGACCTCCTCAACGTGAAGATGGCCTTGGACATTGAGATTGCGGCTTACAGGTAAAACCGGATGTGCAGGCAGTGTGGGCATGGCACCTCGGGAGAACTCAGACAGCCAGAGTCTGGGCAGAGTTATGTTGAATCACAAGTGTTCTAGAAGAGTCCTACTTTGGGGTTCCTCTAAGAAAGTACACATGTGTAAAGAATTAACCCTTAGCACTTACACTTTAAATCTAATAGGGGTACACAGAAGGTTTTTCTGGGGGCAGGGTCTCTCGTGCAATCCTTATTAAATCTTAATTATGCCTAACCGTGCTTATCATTGTGTTTACTCTTGAGGTCAGAAGCAGGAGAAAGTGATGAATGGTAGGCTTAGAACACGTCATGAACACTTGTCCAGCAGGGGTCTAACAGTACCTTTCACCTGCCTCTCCCTCTTCCCCCCTCCCCTAGGAAACTCTTGGAAGGCGAAGAGACCAGGCTCAGTTTCACCAGCGTGGGCAGCCTAACCAGTGGCTACTCTCAGAGCTCGCAGATCTTTGGCCGCTCCGCCTACAGTGGCTTACAGAGCAGCTCCTACTTGATGTCGGCTCGCTCGTTCCCAGCCTACTACACCAGCCACGTCCAGGAAGAGCAGACAGAGGTGGAGGAGACCATCGAGGCTACCAAAGCTGAGGAGGCCAAAGATGAACCCCCTTCTGAGGGAGAAGCAGAAGAGGAGGAGAAGGAGAAGGAGGAAGGAGAGGAAGAGGAAGGTGCTGAGGAGGAGGAAGGTATGCAAAGACAAAAACCATCAGAGTCCCTAGTGCAAACTGACTGTGGGTATCCCTTGGGAGATGGATGAGCTCTGGAGCCTTGCTTACTCCCTAGGGAATTCTGTGTAGGATTTGCACCATATACAATACACATGTGATGAGGACACACATGTTTAAAAAACATCTATGATAAATCACAGAAGGTTCATATTTTATTACATTTATTTAACACAGTGGTTTGGTACCTAAAAGAACATTTCATGCTGGCCAGAACTGATTGTGCCCTAAAGAACATGAGTGCCAGACACATGGAAGTAATCTCCTTTTGTTTAAATACGTGTCTCCTGCCAAATTGTTCACTGCAAGCACTGCCTGTGACGTGTCCTTTGGGAGAGTGGGGCCGAAAGGTTTATAGGTTTATAGACGCGCTCTGATAACAGTGTTTAGTAACTCAGTGAGTTTCTGGGGAAATGTTCTGCCTGAAGTTAACCCAGATTTGGATGTTGTGTTTTCTTCTTATGTTCAAGCTGCCAAGGATGAGTCTGAAGACACGAAAGAAGAAGAAGAAGGTGGTGAGGGTGAAGAGGAAGACACCAAAGAATCTGAAGAAGAGGAGAAGAAAGACGGAGGTGCTGGGGAGGAGCAAGCAGCTAAGAAGAAAGATTGAGCCCTGTTCCCAGCTATTCCAGGAAAAAAAAATTCTCCCCAATCAGGTCAACCTCATCACCAACCAACCAGTTGAGTTCCAGATCCTATACAAATTAAGAAGCCCATATATGTATAACTCTGAGATGACTTAGGTTGGACATTCAATGTTGTGCTATGAATTTTCTCCGTATGCAGAGTATCTGTTTGCTTGCAGAGTGGCTTTTCTGGCTTGCTGCCAGCCTGTGCATGGTCCATGCTTATGAGTTCAGGATCTATGGCAATGTGAATCACACAGATGTTTACAATAATAAAAAAACCACACACACACAACATGAATAAATGAATTCACTAATGTTCATGTGCAACTTCATGGAAAAAAATAGTCACTTAAAACTTCGGTGGTTAGAAATCAAAGACCTCGAGTTATGTGCAATAAATAGTAAATAAAGTTACACTGAATGATATATATAAATATTGCTGTGTTTTTTTTACTTAATTAAAATACCTTAAAGAAGGCACCAATGCAAAATACATACAAATAGACTACTGAACTCCAATTTTTTTTATAAATTGCAAATTTTAACAAGTGCAGTACATAGTTGGACATTCTGAGGGATAGAGAAATAGGTCAAGACTAGAAAATATTTTCCCCCAAACTTTGCTGCTAATAAATGTGAATGAGAGTATTCATAAATAACAATATAACTCACCCCGTAAAATATACAATGTTGGCTGGAGAGATGGCTTTATAGAAAGCAATTTTGAAATTATGGTGGGCTAGTATACAGTAGTGCAATCTGGGTAGATATGAATCCCGCACAGTTGTCACTATGGTTAAATTTTTAATATAGTCTTGAATATCATGGGCATAAATGGAAATCTAAACCCATGATATAATTAAAAGGAGTGACTTTTTAAAAAAAATCTATATTTTATTTCGAGTGGGGAAAGTAACCTTGTCAGAGGCTCTCTGCCACTGCAAGCATGTTGCCTGGAATCCTGAGCTCATGAATGGTGTGTTGTTTGCTGAATTCTACTGCCTCACATGAACTGCCTGTAAAACTATCAATTTAAAAAACCCTTTAAAAACCATGCAAGCAGGTGATGGAACCATATTAATGTTACTTCTCGGGGGAGATAATAAATTTGTATGTTGCATTGGCATTGCCCTGCATGTCTTAATTGGTAAATATTTGGATTTCAATGCCTGGTTGGCCCCTGCATCATATCTGTGCCCCATCTGCCCCCATCCATGGCAAAGTCGTGATAACTTTTGCACGTGTGTTCAGTGTGGACTATAGATGAAGCCTTTGCCTCTCTACTGCTCTGATGTTTTTAAACAACTGTTTGGACTGTGTTTTAGATGACCTTTGAGACTTAGGAATTGTACCAAAACCCAAAGTGGTCTTCATTTGAAGTTACACGGTCTCTTTGCATTCCTTACTTCGGGTTGACTCTGTGTTACTACACAAATAGGCAAAGCATTGCTCCATCTACCGTGGTGTGAAGTTGAACTCTGGAGGCTCTCGGCATGACCCTAGACAGCAAGCTTTTCACGCCTGTGCTCCTTAGTTATGAGTTGATGCAAACAGCTGGTTGGTTTAAGAAACACTTGGTTGAAGAACACAATTCCATACTCAATTCTGTGTGCCATAATAAAATGTTGAAAAAAATCCAAATTCAATGAGTTTGAAGTTTTTTTTTTCTTTTAACTCCTCTACACTGAGTCACTGGCCAGTCTTTCTGTTTCCATGGCCCCACAAGAGCACAGACTCTCTGGCTGTCACTCCCCAATCCCTTTTTCAGTGGCCCTACTCCCCAGTCATCCAGCCCATAATCCAATTAAGAGGAATACCTTTAAGTCCTTTGGGATTTTGAGTGGAGGAAATTAAGACTATCTGAGGTTATTTTGAAGAAGTACAATCCAGACACTTTTCATGACATTATATCCTTGTTTTTTCTCCTTCACCCATCTCGTCTAGTCTTTTCCCATCTCATTGATTTTACTGTCAACACTTTTCAATCCATGCACACCACCCTCATGTACTCTGCCATGGCCTTAAGTACTTCCTCAGTGTATATGGGGTCCAACTCCCTAGGGACTTCCTCAGTGTATATGGGGTCCACCACCCTAAGGACTCCCTAAGTGTATATGGGGTCCGCCACCCTAAGGACTTCCTCAGTGTATATGGGGTCCACCACCCTAAGGATTTACTCAGTGTATATGGGGGTCCGCCACCCTAAGGACTCCCTCAGTGTATATGGGGTCCATTGCAATTAGCATCCTGCGGGAGTCCCCAGCCCCCTTGGCCTGGGTCTTGAACTCTGACTAGAGCAGTGAGGGAATGAGAAAGGACAGTGACTTGGAAGCCACCACAGACACGTGGTCATAGGAAAGCTGGGGTCAGGTGGGACTGTGTTCTCTGACGGAGCCACACCTACCACTCCCACAAACCAGGACCTCAGCGAGTTTATTGGGCACGGCACAGGGAAGGAATTAAGTAGTCGGGATAGGAGGTATCTGTAGGCGAGAGTAGTCTCAAGCAGTAAACTTTTGGGGTAAGGAAGGAAGCTACAATTGCTAGATTTTGTATACACTGGTCAACCATCTGTGAACACTAGAACTCGGGGAAGAAGGCTTTGCTAATTCTGAGCCTGACCCAAACAGGAAAAGGCCTTAACTTCTCAGGACTTTAGTCCTCGTCAACAATACACAGCCACATGGAGCTGCCTCTGTTTCCTACATAGCATGCTTACTGTTGAGAAAGTTAAGTTAAATCAGAGCACTTCCCCTAACTAAGCCTTCCTGTAGCTTTCTATTTATTTGCATATGAAATTTTAAATCTCTAATGCAGTCTACACTGCCTGCTGTTGTGTAGACAGTTTCCTCCTGACAGAAACATTCTATCCTCCAGGGAAGCTCCTTGAATGGGAAGATAGCTCCAAATAGCTTCATAAGTTCCTGAAACTGACCAGATTCACTAGGCCCCTCCCTGCCAGAGTAGGCAGTAAAAAGCTGAGATGAAAGTGAGTTTATCTGCAAAGAAGACTCTGAGACCACACCAGCTGCCTGGCAGAAACAGAAACGAGCTGCCTGGAAGAGGTTTGGACCAACTGAAGAACCCGGAAAGGACACTCTTTGACCTGCTCAGCTGCCTGCAGTGCTCCAGGTTCCCAGCTTTGTGAGCTGTCACCCATGCTGGAGTGGGTTTGGCCATGCAGCTGTCTTTGAGTCATTTCTGCTCCTATTAAGTGATCCTTCACGCATATTTCCGTAAGTAACTTCAATAAAACTTATTGGTTTACCAAGATGAACTTTGGTCCATGGTGGAATCTCTATCTGAGGTGAGTAGGCATGTGTGTTGTGTCTCACCAGGAAATATTTTGTCATGCAACGCACATAGAAATCTCATCCCTACCTATTTTTCTGTCCTCATCCTGTATGTATTTCTCTGCCGCTTACTTCAGGTGTTCCAGTCACCTTGATCTTTTGATCCCATCCTCATGGACTGCCTGACCAGCTCAGGCTCACAGTTCAGTTATAGGTTCATGTCATTCTCTATAGGAAGCCTTCCTGACTTCCCATAGAGGCCAAATGCCTGTGTTAAATAAGCTCATAAAACTTTGTGGACATCACACACTTGGCTTTGTTATCTGTTCTGTGATCATTGGCTCTTTTCCTGCACACCCCCATCATAAGGCAGATGAAAATCTGATCTTTGAGGCTATATTTTTTTAAAGCTTCATCTATTTTATTTTACATGTATGAGTGTTTTGCCTGCTTGTATGTATATGTATATGTCCCCTGCATACCTGGTCCCCATGGAGGTCAGAAGAGAGCATCAGCTCACTTAGAATTGGAGTTACAGATGGTGGTGGATGTCTATGTGGGTGCTGAGAACTGAACCCAGGTTCTCTACAAGAGCAACAAATGCTCTTAACCTTTGGGTCATTTCTCCAACCCTGTTCACTGGTTTTCATCACATAAAGTTTCATTAAGATATTTCTATACATGCTTATCATTTACTTTGCCCATACCCTTCTATTATTTTCCCTTCTCCTGCCTCCTCACCACTCTCTAGTCCTCTTCTTCCTCACCAATCATTCTACTGCATGTGTGCATGTGCACATGTATATTCCATATATAAGAGAAAATATGTGCTGTCTTTCTGGGTTTGGCTTATTTTGCTTAACACAACTGGATTAGTCAGAGTTCTGTAGAGTAACAACTGGTAGAATGAGTCTCTACATAGCATTTTTAAGAATGACTTGCAGACCGCGGTCTAGCAAATTCTACAATGGTTGCCTATGATCGATCTTCAGTGTATGCTGGAATTCTCCCAAAGTAGGCTCAAATGCCAGTAAAGGAATGGGCTTTCCAGTGAGGATGAAAGTAACCAGGTAAAGAGAGAAGCTCCCTTCTTCCATGTCCTTTATATAGGCTGCTTGCAGAAGGTGTGGCCCAGATTAGCGATGGATCTTCTCACCTCAAAGATCTGAGTTAGAAGTGGGTCTTCCCACTTCTCTAGCTTCATTTTCCTGAAAATAATTTACTTTAGCATTTCATGACTGCAGGAAACTACATTGTATATATACCACCTTTTCTTTATCCATCTATCTATCTATTGATGGGCATCTAGGGTGATTGTGAGCAGTAGTCTTGGCTCTTCTGAACAGTGGCGTAATATAAACAATGCAGATGGGATGCTCATGTGGATTCTGTTGGATGTATACCCAAGAGTGGTATAAGTGGTTCATAAGATGTTTATAATTTTGTTTTGTTGAGGAACCTTTGTTTTGATTTCTACAGTGAATGTTTCTACAGCTGCATCAGGCATCCCCCACGTTTTACTAGCATTTGCTACCTTTTGTTTCCTTGATGACCATCAGTCTGCTGGTGTGAGATGGGATGCCAATGTAATTTTGCTTTACTTTTCTCTGATGGCTAAGGATATTGACCGCTTTTCAAATATTTATTGTCCATTTGTTCTTTTGAAAACTGTGTATTCATTTGGCAGTGAATTGATCACATGATTGTTTCCTTGGTGTTTAATTCTTTTTTTTTCTTTGTATATTCTGATATTAATTTTAATGACAGGTTTGTTTTGTGTGTCAACCTGTGAACCTGACGCAAGCTAGAGTCATCAGAGAGGAAGGAGTCTCAGCTGAGGAAATGCCTCCATGAGATCCAGCTGTAAGGCATTTTCTCAGTTGGTGGACAATGGTGGAGGACCCAGTCAGAGACTGTGTTGTCATTAACATTTCTCTTTCTGCTAGGAACTGCTTTGGATCTTCAAGATCTTTTTCCCCCTTCTAGTTCTGTGAAAAATGTCATTGGAATTTGATGGACACGGAAGGTCACTTCTGGTAATGTAGCCATTTCGCATGTTGGTTCTGCAGATCTGGGAGCATAGGAGGGCTTTCAGTCTTCAAATGTCTTCACTACTTTCTTCAGTATTTCCAAGTGTTTACTGTAGAGATCTTTCTACTCCTCTAAGTTTATTCCTGGATGCTTCTTTTGAGCTTCTTGTGTACTGCTCACTAGTTTTTAAAACTAGAGATTTGTTTGATTGTGTGTGTCTGTGTGTGAGTGTGTGCGTGTGAGCGCAGATGCTCATAGAGTCCTGAAGCACATGGCAGAGCCCTGGAAATGGAGTGTCAAACTGTTATGAGCCGTCTGCAATGAGTGCTGGAAACCAGTTCAGGTCCTCTGCAAGAGCAGGGAGCACTCTTAACTGCTGAGCCATCTTTCCAGTCCCACAGCTTGCCATCTCATTCTAGAATTTAGTATAGTTCTTACCATAGTAGCAACACAGTACACATTTATTTTATTGCTCTGAGGAACAAGGTATACTAGCTACTTTTGTATTGCTGTGATACAATGCCATGGTGCAAAGTAACCTATATAAGGAAGGGTTGATTTGGACTTAGGATTCTGGGGGACAAAAGCCTATCATGGCATCAAGACAGGACAGCAGGTGGCAGACATAGAATCAAGGGTAAGACACTGAGTGCTCACATCTTGAATTGCAACTGGGAGTAGGGTAAGCCTGTAAACTGTCAAAACCCAGACTCAGTGACACACTTCCTCCAGCAAGGTTATACTTCCTAAACTCCTCCAGACAGTACTACAAGCTGAAAAATAAGTATTCAAAAGCCTGAGACGATGGGGAGCCATTCTCATTCCAACTGCCACAAAAGGACTGTGGGTAGAGGAGATAGCGAAACAACATGCATATAAATGCACAGTACTCAGATCTCTTCACCTAGAGTGGTCAGACTGTTGACTCCACCCTGGCCAACATGGCAGAGCTATGTTCACTGCCTCTGTGAGCCATGCTCACTGCTCCATCTCCAGGGATGCAGCAGGTCTATGCCACCGCCGTCAAGCAACTAATAGCATGCTGCTCATAAACCCCATTTAAGTGCTCCATCGCAGGACCTCCTGAAAGAGCCGTTTTTGCTACCAGCACGAGCCAGGAAGAAGCCACGCCTCTGCTCAATGCTAGCAAGCAGAGCCTATCTGAAAATATGTGGTTACCAAAAAACTGCATTTGACTTCTGTTTTTGTGGGTCTGGAGGTGCTTTTTTTTTTTTAAATGCTTTCTTAGGCTTTACGTGGATGTACATTGGCAAATATTGGGCACGATTGTGTAAATGGAGACCATTTTGTTTCCAGGCCTTCCAGACCTGGAATAATTTCATAGAAAATATATTAAATTTCTACGAATAATTGCGTAGAAAATATATTAAATATGACACTGTTTGGCCAATGGCTCAGGCATATTCCTAGTTAGCTCTTATATCTTAAATTAACCCATTTTTAAATAATCTATGTATTGCCATGAGGCTGTGACTTACCAGTAATATTCTGGCATCTTTCTCTTTCTGCAGCTACATGGTGTCTCCTCAACTCTGCCTACTCTCTCTCTCTCTGTCTGAATTTTCCACCTGGCTTTACTCTGCTAAGCCATTGGCTGAAGTAGCCAACACATATACAGAAGGACATCCCACATCATCCTCTCACAAGCTTTGTGGCACCCATTGCGTTATCATATGCAGGGAGGACATCATTGTAGAGCGAAGATTTTGTAGTTGGGTTGGTATAAAAAAACTCTAGCACATAAGGGATGAAGGCTCTTTGCAGACATGAGTTTTACTTCTCTATGTTCAATGAGTTATATAGGTGGTATCGGTGTTATCTTCAGCAATAGGACCTTGCTGTCAGTTTGGGGAGAGCAACTTGTAGCTTGGCAATAGTCTAGGTTGTTTGGTGGGGGGTTCCCATGGAATCCCTTTGACCAATGACTCAATTTGATGTAACCCATTCCCAGTACTGGAAGCTTCGTTTGGTGACAAAATATTTCTAGTTGGGGCTTTGTCTCTCCCAGCATTTGGTAATTTTATTTAGATTGCTTTCATATATGTATATATTTTAGGAAGCTTCTACTGTATTAGATTTTAGCTGTCTCTTCTGGTATTCCCTCCCTCATTACTCTTTACACCCCCTCTTCATTTTATCTTCCTGTTCCAATTTCCTACTCCATAACTACATATTCTATTTCCCTTTCCTAATGACATCTATCTGTACCCACTAGTATCTTACTCTATACCCAACTTCTGTGGTTCTATAGATTGTAGCTTGGTTATCATTTACTTAAGAGATAATACCCACATATAAGCAAATGCATACCATATTTGTCTTTCTGGGTCTGGAGATGCTGTGATAACTATTCTTGATTGTCAAGTTGACTACATCTGGAAGAAACTAAAATTCTCAAATGGGGGTCACATCTGAGAGGCATTTTTGTTTAATTTGAAGTAGGAAGGTCCACTTCTAATCTGGACCTTGAGGCATGAAAAATACGTCTTTATTCTAGATGATTTGAGCTGGGGAAAGATATTTCTTTAATAGGGATCATTTGAACTGGGAAAGTGCACCTCTAATCTGAGTTGGAAATCTATAGAAGGTCATGGAAAAAGGAAGTTTTTGCTTTTGCCTGCTTGCTCTTACCTTGCTAGCAAGTCCATTCCTTCACTGGCATTAAAGCCTACTTCTTCAGGATTGCAGTGTCTATTGAAGAGCAGCTGAGACATCCAGTCTTATGAACTGAGAAATTACTGGATTCTTGGACTTTCTATTAATGGCCAGCCATTGTTGGGCTAGCTGAACTACAGCCAAAATGTCATTTTAATAAATGCCCTTTCTGTATATAGAGATTCATTCTCTAAGTTCTGTTAGTCTAGAGAACCCTGACTAATACAGACACCTCACTCAGGATGGTTTTTCTTGTTCCATCCATTTACCTGAGAATTTCATGATTTTAGTTTTTAAATAAATGTCTGTGTAATATTACACTGTGTAAATATACCACATTTTCTTTATCTGTTCCTATGTTGAGGAACATCTAGATTGTTTCCAGTTTCTGTCTGTTATGATTAAAGAGGCGATGAAGATGGTTGACTAAGTGTCTTTCTGGTAGGATGAAGTGTCCTTTGAGAATTATGCCCAAGAGTGGTACATCTGGTTCTGGAGGTAGATTGATTCCCATTTTCCTGAAGAACCACCACACTGATTTCTAAAGTGGCTGTACAAATTTCCAGTCCCACCAGCTATGGAGACGTGTCTCCCTTATGCCAAATCCTTACCAGCATGAGCAGTTGTTTGTTTTATTGATCTTAGCCATTCTGACAGGTGTAAGATGAAAACCTCAAAGCAGTTTTGATTCACATTTCTTTGATGACTAAGGATATTGAACATTCCTTTAAGTGTTTCTCAGCCATTTGAACTTTCTGTTTTGAGAGTTCTCTGTTTAGATCTGTAACCCATTTTGAATTTAGGTTACTTTTTTCTTGATATCTAGTTTTTTGAGTTCTTAATCTATTTTAAATATTTTCCCTCTATTAGATGTGTAGTTGGTAAAATTTTTTTCCCATTTGTAGGATGCCAGAAACTTCTCGGCTTCATGAGGTCCCATTTATTAATTAGTATTTGTGCTAATCGTGTTCTCTTCAGAAAGTCTTTTCCTGTGCTCATAAGTTCAAGGTTATTTCTCATTTTCTCTTCTATCAGATCAGTGTATCTGGTTTTATGTTGAGGGCTTTGATCAGTCCAGACTTGAGTTCTGCACAAGGTGGTAAATATGGATCTATTTGATCAGTCCAGACTTGAGTTCTGCACAAGGTGGTAAATATGGATCTATTTGATCAGTTCAGACTTGAGTTCTGCACAAGGTGGTAAATATGGATCTATTTGATCAGTTCAGACTCGAGTTCTGCACAAGGTGGTAAATATGGATCTATTTGATCAGTTCAGACTTGAGTTCTGCACAAGGTGGTAAATATGGATCTATTTGATCAGTTCAGACTTGAGTTCTGCACAAGGTGGTAAATATGGATCTATTTGGGTTCTTCTACATGCGGTGTCACCAGCACCATGATTGAAGATGCTGGATTTTTTTTTTCAGTGTGTGTTTCTAGATTCTTTATAAAAAAAATAAGGTGTTCATAGGTGTGTAGATTTATGTTATGGGTCTTGAATTCACTTCCCTTGATCAGTATGTCTGGGTTTGTGCCAATACCATGCAGTTTTTATTATTTATAACACTGCAGTACGTTTGAAGTAGGGAATGGTGATACCTTCAGCAATTCTTTTGCTATTCGGAATTGTTTCATTTATCTTGTTTTTTTTTTCCATTTGAAGTTGAAAATTGTTCTTTTGAGATCTGTGAAGAATTGTGTTGGAGTTTTGGTAGGGATTGCATTGAGAGTGTAGATTGCTTTTGGTAGGATGGCCATTTTTAAAAATGATATTAATCCCACTGATCTAATAGCATGGGAGAACTTTCTGTCTTCTGATACAAATACTGTATTGAATAGGTATGGAGAGAGTGAACAACCTTGTCTTGTCCCTGATTTTAGTGGGATTGCTTTGAGTTTCTTTCTATTTAAGTTGATATTGGTTATGGGCTTGTAAACTGCCTTTACTGTATTAAAGTATATCCCTTGTATCCCTGATCTTGTCAGGACTTTTGTAATGAAGGGGTGTTGGATGGCATCTTTGTGTCTAATAGGGGAAGAGCATATCAGACTGATGAGTAAAACCTCAATTACTCAGCTCCACAAATAAGATCCCTAATTACAAGTGCAATTTGGGATGATACTGGGGACAATAAAAAGCTATTATTGGGGGAGGAGAGACATCTGTAATGTATTTGAGAAATCCAAACTAATCTACAATATCTCCCTCCATTTACAAAATAAAAGGCCTTTGTATTCTAAGGCATTGCTTATCTCCTGTGTAATCAACATAGATTAATTTTGTGTGTTTGTTTAGTAGAAGTTGCTCAAGTAAACTCATGTTTAAAACCTAAGGCATTTTTTTTTTTAAATCTAAGCTGTCAACTGGGATGAATCTAAGCACAGGAGAAGATAATTAGCACTATCACTTTCAGTCACAATTTATCATAAGTTCTATATTAGCTGCATATTTATCTCCAGTAATTATAGTAATATTAATTTCATTTCAAATAAATTACAGTAACAAAGGTCTTAAAATATCATAGTTGGAACTTTTCATCAGGACTGCTGGCTCCCCAGTAATGACACGGAGACTTATTATTAATTATAAAAGCTGGACCATAGCTTAGCTTAGGCTTGTTACTAACTTTCTTTCTTTGTGTGTGTGTGTGTGTGTGTGTGTTTTGTTTTTTGAGACAGGGTTTTGTTGTAGTTTTGGAGCCTGTCCTGGAACTAGCTCTTGTAGATCAGGCTGGCCTCAAACTCATAGAGATTTGTCTGCCTCTGCCGCCTGAGTGCTATCTCTTACAACTTAAAGTAACTTATTTCTATTAATATATGTGCTGCCACATGGCTCATGGCTTTACCTGTCCTTCAACAAATTTGCTCCCTCTGTGTTGCAAGGGAGGTTGATTGTTGGTTCCTGGCTGCCCAGTTAGCTTAGACCCGAAACAATCACACAGAAACTGTATTCATAAAATCATTGCTTGACCCATTAGCTCTAGCTTCTTATTGGATAACTCTTACATATTAATTTAACCCATTTCTATTAATCTGTGTATCACCACGAGGCTGTGGCTTACCAGGTAAAATTCCCAGAGTCTGTCTCTGGTGGCTCCATGGCTTCTCTCTGACCCCACCTTCCTCCTCCCATGCTATAGGCCAAGCCAGTTCTTTATTCATTAACCAATAAAAGGAACACATAGACAGAAGGACCTCACACACCACCTCTGCAGTCCTGGTGACTCTCCCTTCTTTTTCCCAGCATCCCATGTGCCTGAAAATCCTGCACTGGCCATTCAGCTTTTTATTAAACCAATCAGAGTGACACATCTTCACAGTGTACACAAAAAGATTATTCCACAGCAGAGTATAATGTCAACCTTTGTAGAAGAGAAACATGAATATACAGGGAGAAGAATGATGCCCAGATGGATAAAACTCTGGCTGTGCAAGTGTGAGGACCAGTTTGTTCTCAGAGCCCAAGTAAATCTCTGAAAGCACTGACCCACTGATTCCAGCCTTCTGGGAAGACAGAGACAGAATCCTCCAAAGTTCATAGCAGACCAGCCTCATATCAACCAGCCTGGAGGTCTGTTGAGAGATCCTGCCTCAATAAATATGGCAGAGAGTGGTATAGGAAGACTCCACATGTCAATCTCAGCCTTCCAAACACACATAGGTGAACATGCACCTTCCTAGGAACCAGAGAGGGCAACAGAAACCAAGGGAAAAACACCTACCACAAGATATCAACGCCTAGAATTATAACTCTCCCAAACTCAATTTTCTAGAAACCAGCATAAAAGCACAATGAGTAACAGCCAGGACATTATGTCGCCATTAGAGCCCAGCAACTAAACTACAGCAGGTTCTGAGAACTGCAACAAAGCTGAAGTACAAGAAAAAGGTCCCAAAAGAGGAATCCCTTAAAGAAACCTATGAAAACACCCTCCCATCCAGACTCCTATTCTGTCTTTCATTAGAAAAGAATGGATTTCTAAAATATATTAATAAAATATAAAAATAAAATATAAGACAAAACAAAAACTATCACATTGGAATTGGACAAGGCAAACAGAATGAAAAGAGCCCAAGAGAGAGCACAAGAATCATAGACCTACTATTCACACACTCAGGAATCCCATAAGAACACTAACCTGGAAGCCATAATATATATTTAGAGAATCTGTTGTAGACCTGGGCAGGCCTTGTGCATGCTGCCTCAGTCTCTGTGAGTCGTGGTGGTTTAGAGGTCCTTGTTTTCTAGGTGTCCTCCATACCCTCTGGCTATTCTGCTCTTTCTGCCTCCTCTTCCACGGCTCTGAAAGTGGGGATTTGATGGAGACATTCAGTTTAGGATTGAGTGTTCCAAGGTTCCCCCACTCTCTTCAGAATGTCTGACTGTGGGTCTCTGTATTCATTCCTACCTCCTGCGGGATGGTGTGGAACGATATGAGGAATACTGACATTACTTCTTTGGAAGTCTGTATTGATATCATATCCTTTATGAATATATTAAATATCAATGCAACAACAATAGCTATAATAATTTTGACTTATTGTTGAGTGCATATGACTTATGTATATACTGGTAATTTCTGGATAGGATGTGGAAGTGCCTGTTGGTGGGAATACCACAGGTTCTGCTAATCCAACCATGGCTTAGGGCCTAACACCCATTGAAGTCAATGCAGAGTGTCAAAATCCAGAGGCAGCTTTCTCTTCCATTCAAGTCTACCAGTCTTCTGGATTTGAATTCAAAGGGAGTCCTCTGCTGAGGCTCACACAGTTGACTAGTTGTAGAACTATCTGAAAGACACAATAGTAATTGACACTTGTCAATCACGTCACTGCCTGTGGTGGTTTAAATATTAATTACACAGTTGCATTCACTTAAGAAAGCACTCATTTTGAAATGTGTCTATGTTTTAACAATGAGGCTAAGAGAAGAGGGGTCAGAGAATGAATATGCCTCAGAACTGTGGGGTGCTTTCACACTTTTTCCAAGTAGTGCTATTCCTAGCACCATGTCAGGATGGTCCAGAACATGATGGTCTGGAGAGAGGTTTTCAGAGGCTTGTGAAATGCAAAAGCTTTTCATAGTGATACTGAAAAATCCATGTCCTTTTTCCACACTCAGGTTCTCGTGGGTGTCCGTGGGAGCTTGCCCGGACACGGCAGTGGATCAGCAGGACCCCAGGTCCATATGAGACTCCAGCTGCCATCTGTGAAGCCAGACATTAAGGGGACAGAAAACGTTCAAGAGAGATGGCTCAGTGGCTAAGACTACTTACCGCTCCAGAAGAGGACCTGAAATGTTATTTTAAGGTATGTTATATTTACTTACACTGTGAAATATTTGTTTAATGATGCAAATATGTGTTACATTCTTTTATGTTGCATTTTCTTAACTCTGTGAGGCTGTGTTGCTTTATCTGTCTAGAACACCTGATTGGTCTAATAAAGTGCTGAATAGCCCGTAGCAAGGCAGGAGAAAGGTTAGGCGGGACTGGAAGACAGAGAGAATAAACAGAAGGAGAAAAAGAGAAAAAGAAAGATCAAGGAGCAAAAGAAGAAACAAGAGAAGGAGGAGGACTCCAGGGGCCAGTCACCCAGCCGCCCAGCCACCCAGTCACCCAGCCACCCAGCCACCTAGTCACCCAGTCACCCAGCCACCCAGCCACCTAGTCACCCAGTCACCCAGCCACCCAGCCACCCAGCCACCCAGTCACCCAGCCACCCAGCCACCCAGCCAGCCACCCAGCCGCCCAGCCAGCTATGGAGTCAGAGTGAAAGTAAGATAGACAGAAGTAAGAAAAGGAAAAAGCCCAGAGGCAAAAGGTAGATGGAATAATTTAAGTTAAAAAAACACCGGCTAACAACAAGCCAAACTATGACCAGGCACTTGCAAGTAATAAGAAGACCCTGTCTGGACTTTGGGAGCTTGGTGGCAGACCCCCCCAAAAGAGACAAAGGGTAAAAAAAATAAACAACTACATTTGGACATACTAGTGTGACGCTTGAATTTCACGGCTTCTTTAAAAGTTTCTGCTTTAAGACAAGCCCTTGAGCAGATAGTACATTAAGTCATAACAACAACAACAATAAAAAAAAAACAAAGTTAAAAAAACTCCTGCCACCTTGCAAGCATCAGCATTCTAGAGCTCTAGGAAAGGTGACCTACCCCCTACAGGGCCATGAGCAGGTGGAGCCTGCCACCAACGCTGCAGGGGGAGGTCCACACCGCTTAGGAAGTGAAAGGCTCAGCCAGTCAAAAAAGGCTAATTGATAGACAGTAAAAGAGGTCAAATGGAAAAAAAAACAACCTCGAAATAGGTTCCAGTGTGTTTTACAATGTATGGAGGCTTAAGAAAGAAAGACCGTGGGAATAGACAGTCATAGAAAGAAAGAAATATTTCAAAAATAATAAAGTATTTAAAGAGAGAAGTAAAATAATAAAAAAGAATAAGCCATGTAAAGATGGGAAATACACAGGGAGGCTGAATCCTGTATGTTATTGTGTTGATTTTGAATTTTTAAATTGCTGATGGGCAAGAGACAGTTGCTGGGAGACATGGTCTTGTGAGCAGGACTGCAGAATTGAGCCTACCTGGATATTTTAGGGCTATCTTAATTTTATAAAGGAAGTCAAATGGAAATCAAAAATGCTTGAGAGAAGCAGTTTTGCTTTGTTTCCACAAGAAACAAGAGGCTGAGGATTCATCCTAGGTTATAGGGACCAGGTTTGATCAAGGGAGGCCTCCTGAAACTTGCCAGGTGATACTTATCAACAAAGGTTATAGCTGGTCTTCCCAGGACTTGGCCATTGTCTCAAATTTTTCTCAGGGACCCCTAAAGTGCCTTTGCCCACAGACAACAAGAAACAGTCTAGAGAAAATGACACCCACATTCCCAAGAGTTGGGTTATATGGGTGATCTTTGATTATTTGGTGGGTTATGGATGTTTGTTATCATTTAGGGGAATATAGGAATATAGGATAAAAAGACAGCTATTAATCCCAGATATTGGTTGAACATTGGCATGGATTTTAATATTATTGATACAAATTTAAATTTAAACTGTATGTATTTTTTCTACTCTTATTTGGGGTATTGTGCTTATGCGGCTCATTTAAAAATACAATGTATAATTTAGAAATAATAGTTGATGTATAATAATCAAATTTGTAGTCACATTAAGGATGTTTTCAAGGTTAGACAGGTATATTTTAGACAGATGATTCTCAAACACTTCAAAAACCTAAAGAATATGGTATTCAAGATGTTTAATAACCTAAGGTTTTTCATGACAATGAGGCACATCTGCTCTTGGCAGTACCAATTTACTTCTGAGAAAATGATGGGCATTGAAGAAACTACAGGTGCTTGCTTTCACTGTGGCAAGATTAGCCATTTGGGCAAGAATCTGCTTTTGGCTTAACTATTTGACTGTGTACTGTACAGACTGTACATGCAGGAACCACAGAAAAGTGGCTGATGAACTTTGCCCAGTCCTTTGAGATTCCTGCTTTACAGAAGAGTCTGCCAGACATTCTGCAAGACACAGAGGAAAGTGACTAATGAACTTTGCCAATACATGGTGGGACAGTCATTCAAATTTCCTGCTTCACAGAAAAGTTTGCAAGATAATCTGAGTCTATCAGCTAAAAATGGAAGACCCAATGCTGCACAGGAACTTTGGGTGACTGTCAAGGCAGCAAGATGTCTTTGTTGTTAGGTAATATTACATCCTTTTGGGGGTCTTTGATGGAGTAAGAGTAGATAGTTATAGTTGCAGCTTTTCTTAGTTATGATAGAAAGTAAATTAGGTATAAAACTTTGGATTCACTAAGATAGGATAGATAATGGAATATTTTCTTTAAATTTGCTAGACACAAATGAACTGGACATTGTGAATGTAATCCTTAATAATTTTTCTTATTGTATACAGTCTTACTATGTTCAAGTTAAAAACTTTTCTTTCAATTTAGACAAAAGGGAGAAATGTTATAGAATATCATTTTAAGATATGTTACAATTGTTTATGCTGTAGAATATTTGTTTAATGGTGCCAAGATGTATTCCATTCTTTTATATTGCATTTGTTTAACTCTGTGAAGCTGTGCTACTTTGCCCGTCTAAAACACCTGGTTGGTCTAATAAAGAACTGAATGGCTAATAACAAGGCAGGAGGAAAAATAAGTGGAGCTGGCAGGCAGGAGGAGGACTTCAGGGGTCAGCCACACAGTCACACAGCCAGCCACAGCCACGGACTAAGAGTGAAAGTAAGATATTCAGAAGTAAGAAAAGGAAAAACACCCAGAGGCAAAAGGTAGGCAGGATAATTTAAGAAAAGCTGGCTAGCAACAAGCCAAGCTAAGGCTGGGCTTTTGTATGTAATAATAAGACTCTATGTGGATTTATTTGAGAGCTGGGCAACGGGCCCGCAAAGAGGGAAAGAATTAAAAACAATAGCATCCTAACCACGTGGAGTCTCCCATCACCTGAAACTCAGATCTAGCAAATCTGAGGCCACTTTTGACCACCATGGACATACACTGCACATGCACACATGCAGGCAAGCACTCCTGCACATAAAATAAATGTAAAAAATTGAAGTTCCATAAATATGCCAAATGCATGCTTCTAAATATTTTTGTTTGAAAAAAATTGTCCCTAAAAGAATAAGTATTGATGTCCCACGTGTGGATGCTTGACACTGCGACCATGACCATGTCTTTCCGTTTTCCCATCATCTCTTTTTCTTTCTAAGGAGACTAGGCTCTATAATGATGTGATTGAAGTCTCTCCAGAGGGTTCCTCTGGGTCCCTTTAACACTGACTGTGTACCCCTCAGAGCATGTCAATATTTTCTGGAATGTTCATGGTCTGATTTCTGATAATGGTCTGCATTCTCAAATTAGGTAGGTCAAAGAGCAAAAAAACCAAAACCAAACCAAACCAAAACAAAACAAAATCATCTGTATTTTGTTGGCCGGATTCTTTGTTCTCAGATAAACGTCATCTTTTGAATTTATAAAAGCCCATCACTATACTTTCATATGTCATAGACCTATTCCTGATATCACCACCAAAAAATCAAACATCCCTGAGCTGGATCCCACCGGCAGAGACAACCCCATGATGAAGACTTTGTTTCAAGGAGGAAGAAGTGGCGTGCTCATGTTATGTGATTTGGTACTTGTTTCTAACCGTTTATTCTCTGGAGAAATGTTTTATTACAGCAACACACACACACACCATGCACAGCTAGACAGAACCCCTACACTGCTCCTCAACCACATGCAGCTCTAAGTGTTGAGAGAATCTCACCTGTACGCTACAAATTGCTCACAGTTTGAGGCAAAATAATTGGTGTGAGACAGGGGAGACCTGGGGCAGTTTCCAGGGGCTAGTAATTGTAGTCCTGGATTGTCTGGCCCTCACACTTGAGGGGGTGGTGTTTCAGGATCCACCTAAAAGTGTAAACCGAGTCTCTAAGGGCCAAATTAAAAATACCTGGGAAAGTCAAGACTCTCCAGCAGGTTTTGCACTTTCCCTCTATACACTTGGCACACACCTCTTTTATCATTTGCACTTCAGCTGTGAAACCAGAATAGTAGGGGTGTGAGGTGCTTTAGTGGCCTCAGGACTGGAGCCCCTGGGTCACCAGGCAGGAGGAGTAGACTCAGTGAGCAGTTTTTCTAGGGGAAGGGAGGGAGACAGGAATACAACCTTTAACCAGGTTTTTTTTCCTCCAACAGGTCTTTAGGGGAGCAGTGTGTGTGTGTGTGTGTGTGTGTGTGTGTGTGTGTGTGTATGTGTTACTGTGTTAAGTATCATTTTCTCTCTTTGTCCCCAGGGAGACAGACAGCAGACAACTTGTCCAGGGATCAGAAATGGGAGGGTTTTTGCAGCCCTGAGCTTGTCTCCTGCATTTTTAGGAAGCAACACTTTACTCCTGTTCGGCAACAATTCAGCATCATGACCAGAAAAGTGCATCCCCCTAAGACCTGTGTCCCCCATCGCCCCTCCATGCTTTGACACAGCTACCCTGTGCCACATACTGGCCTTGGGTGTGAGTACCAGGGGTGTCTTCCGGACACAAGTCCAAGACTATGTATTGGTGTATCAGGATTGCATTTGCCATAAACATCACCTGAAGAAAATATTTCAACACATTCCCTCCACCTGTGAGGATCAGTAGAGCTACCCAAGACAAAAGGCCTCAGAAAATTCAAATGGTCAGATGCTATAATTCAGCTTTGACTTTCCAACTCCCTGGTCACAGTTCCTTCTGGGTGGGCTAACCAGATGCAAGGTGTAAGACAGGCTTCTTAGGTACTTTCTGGGTACTGCCCCAGCTCTTCCCAGGAGACCCTACTAGATAATGCCAGACAGCTAGACTTTTGTGCTCTTTAGCTTAGAGTCCCCTACTCGTGTGTGTGTGTGTGTGTGTGTGTGTGTGTGTGTGTGTGTGTGTGTGTATGTAAATGAAAAAACAAATACTAGGTCAAGGGGTATGAACTATAACAAAAAATGAAGTACGTAGATAGAATGGGGGCTGGGTAAAAATCTGTGAGGCTTGGGTTCTCTGCAAAGGTAGGCTAGGAGCAGAGACCTACAAGTGACCAAGATGCATGGTGGAAAGCCATGTGTCTAACGGATAAAGTCCAGTCCAGGTTCTGAGGTGGGAGTGTGCACTGGGTGCTGAAATAAGGACAAAGAGGGTGATGTGGCCTTAGCAAAATTGACAAGGAGGAATTTGCTGGAAGATTCAGTGTGGGAAGATGAGCGGAGTCAGGATGAATCCAAAGTTTGGATCTGAGACTCTGTATTAGCCTTCCTTGATGGTAGCAAATATCAAAGATCAGAACCTTAAGACAAGGAAAGGTTTATTTGGCCTCCTTTTGACTTCAGAAGTTTTAGTCCCTAGTGAATTGTCCCTGCTGATTTTGAGCATAGATGGGACTATGTGTGGCAGGAAGTGTGTGATGGAACAAAGCTGCTCACCTCTTAATGATCAGGAAGTAGAACAGATAGGAAGGGATGGGAGTCCCAATATCCTGTTCAAAATCATGCCCTAGTAACCTCACCTCCTCCCATGAGGCTGTACCTCTTACTGGCTATAAACCCCAGCAACATCATGGCTTAGGTGACTGAGCCTTTAACACGTTGATCTTTGGTTGACACATGCAGACCGTGTATAACACAATGGGATGGATTTGGTGAAGAGGACACCAAATATGCATCATGTTGTGGAACTGAGGTAATGAGGGTCAGGTTTTGTATACCAGCCACTTGAGGACACACTCAGATCTATCTACGGGAGTGTGCCCCATCACACCTGGATCTAGATTTTCTTTAGGTTTCTTTCTTTCCCACAAGTTGAAACTTCGCTGGCTGGGATCTTGTCCAGAGGTCATCACTTCCTTTACTGCACTTCTTAGTCCATTTATCTCCTTGAACACAGGACTTAGCTCCATTCTACTGCTTGATGCTCTTTTTCGCCTCAAAATTTGCATTTTGCAATTTACCCTGCTCAGCTTTCTCTTTTTCTTTATAAGCATGAACACCTTAAACGTGAAACACTTTATAAACAAAATCATGACAAAGACAATCCTAAGCTGTTTTGAGATTTCCTTTGTCAATGGAATTAACCCAAAACTCCTTACTTTAGCCTCAGGCAGACTGTTTGGACAAAGGGCAAAAGGCAGCCACTTTTTTTCCCCACCAAAATATCACAAGGCAGTCTCTAGGTCACATACTAAAATTCTTTCTTGAATCCTCTTGAGCCAGACCTCCACAGTTCAAGTAAACTCATAGTACCTCTGTCTTCCATGTTCCTACTAGGATGACATTAGGCAGTGCTTAAAGCATCCACAGCTTCATTACCCAGAGCACCAAATTCCAAATTCCTCTAAACAAACACATAGTCAGGCCTATCACAACAATACCGCAGTCCCTGGTACCCACTTCTGTCTTAGTTAGGATTTCGATTGCTGTGAAGAGACACCATGACCAGTGGCTCAAGGGCTGAGTGCCCTGGATTTGGTTCCTTGCAACCTCCAGGAACCCTGCTTTATGTTTGAGGAAAGTGAGAGCTGGAATGGAATAGGGACAGTGTTATTGTCTACAGTGGGACTTGAACTAGAGTCTGACAGTCCAGTGCACTTGCCTATAGGATACAGTTCGGACAACTGAGAAATGCTACTTTCATTCTTCCTAATCCTTTGGGAGGCCAGAATTAGGGTGAACTATGTATATTAATTAAAATGTTCTATTCCAGCAGCCCTGGGGCAACAGAGAGCAGGTCTGTGTTGTGTAGTGTGGGATGTTCTTGTCATTTCTCACTGACTTTGGTGGCTAATGCTACTTGATTCTATCTTGGAAGTCAGTATATAATCCCTCAGGGAGACTGAGGGCTGCACAGCTCATTTCTCGATGCATTGGTTTCAAAAATGTGAAACAAAGCAGGCCATTTCATTTCAGAGAAGCAATTGATCATAATTCCTGAGAAGCAAAGACAGATCTTTCAGGCCAGGAACAGCCTGATGGTAAAGCACCACAAAAGAAAATGACTTTGAGGCTGGGCGATGGTGGCGCATGCCTTTAATCCCAGCACTCGGGAGGCAGAGGCAGGCGGATCTCTGTGAGTTCGAAACCAGCCTGGTCTACAGAGCTAGTTCCAGGACAGGCTCCAAAACCACAGAGAAACCCTGTCTCTAAAAACCAAAAAAAAAAAAAAATGACTTTGGAAGACTTAATCTCAGTGAGAGCGAGTGCAGGCAGCCCGAGGCTTTGTCATCTGTAAAGCTATGTTTCACCACTAAAGTAAGCAAATGTGTTTTACGTCTCTGTGATTACACCTGTTTTCTCCTGTGTTTCTTACCCCTGTCCATATGGCACCAGCTCTCCACCTGTCCATTCCTTTCATTCTTCATAAGTGAGATTTTAATTTGAATAGTAATAAAATGGTCACTGTGGTGATTTGAATAAGAATGGTCCCCATAGACTCATATATTTGAAGGCTTCATCATTAGGAATTGGCACTATTTGAAACGATTAGGAGGTGTGGCCTTGTTGGAGGAAGTGTGTTATTGGGGGTGGGCTTTGAAGTTTCAAAGGCCCAAGCCTGGCCCAGTGTCTCTCTTCCTCCTCCTCCTCTTCCTTCAGATCAGAATGTAGAACTCTCAGCTCCTTCTCTAGCACCATATCTGCCTGTGTTCCACTGTGCTCCCCATCATGCTGATAATGGACTAAACCTCTGAAGGTATAAGCCAGCCCCAATCAAATGCTGTCTATGATAAGAGTTGCTGTGGTCATGGCATCTCTTTACAGCAAGAGAACACTGTTGAAGACAGTCATCACCATCAAAACTTGGATGAATGGTAGGGCATTTTACCTCCGAAAGCACTGTCATCCTTCCTCATCATGCTACTAAGGGGCTGGGGAGCACACTCTACATTAAGCAAGAAGCATTGTGTCTGTGGTAAATAGTTTCCCTTGAGTTACCATTTCTATTTTAATACCTCATGGCAATTTTCATGGCTGTGCCAGAATTCCCTCCCTCTTCCCTAAGCCTTCTGGAGTCTTCTCTGCTTGTTTCTATATCTAATAACAGACAGGAATTCCGTTTATCTAGTTTCAGAGGCCAGGTTCTAGTGTCACCTTTAATTTTATTCTTCAGATCTTGACATGGTTTTTAAAATGTAGTCCAAGATTTCTCCCTATCTCTTATGCCATTTATTTTGTTTGTTGTTACCACAACCTTTTATCCAGCTAGTGCAATAGTCTCGTAAGTGGCCTTTCCTTCTTCATTGTTCTTGTCCCACACTTCACACTCAACAAAGTAGGCAGAGAGATTCTTTCAAAGCTGATTAATTGCACTCCTTTACTCCAAACCCTCCAAAGCCTTATACTTACTGAGACCTACAAAGTTTTCTTTGATCAGGCCCTATTTACTTCTGATATCCAACTTCCCCCTGGTTTATTCCTGACAATGAGGCTTCCTTCTTATTTTGCAAAGATGCTACACATATTTTTTTTTGCATGGAGCCTTTGTATTTGTTCTGCCTAGAATGGATTGTCTCATCTATGTGTCTTTGATAGGCAGCGAGTGACATACATGTTCTATATATACTAACTCTCTGCAGCTGAAGATTTTGTATTCATGGATTCCCACACATGCCAATGGTGTGTTAAGATTGTTTTAAAAATTGTGTTTGTGCATAACATATGTGGAGGTTTTTTTCCTTGTCATTATTGTCTAAATAATTTAATAGAGCAACTATACACATTGCATTTATATTGTGCTAGGCAATATATAATTTAGTAATGATTGGCATGCGTGGGATGATGTATTTAAGATTTTTGTAGATGGTTTAAGGGCCTAAGTGATCCTCCCCCTTTCAAGTAGCTGGGACTATAGGCACATGCAACTGTGCATAGCATCCATCTAACTTCTTCCCCCAAAGCAATATTTCCTTTTGGCTCTGTCATGTCCTCCCTTTGGTTTCTCCTTACAGGCCAATAAACTCTACTAAAGCAGGGCTTACATTTGTTTGCTATTATATTCTCAGAACCTGAACTGTGCACCTCAAATATTATCTACTGATTTTCATTGACTGATGAGCTAATGAATTCAAAACTGTCCAAAAATGGGATATGCTGCCTTGCTTGACATTACTAAGATGTTACAATATTTTCAGAATGTTATAAAATGAACCTAAAGATTCTAAGTGTTGTATAGAACTAGAAGGCAATGAAATAGAACCAGGGACACATGTTAGAGACAATAGGTTTGAATCTGTTCTCTAATGGCTATTTATTTTATCATATTGTTTACTTTACCTAGGTCCCTTAATCTTTGCTTCCTTGGATGTTAAAATGGAGTTAAAAGAAAGTATCAGTTGGCTAAGGTGACACACACCTTTGAGCCCACCCTTTGGGAGGCAGAGACAGGTGAATCTCTATGAGTTCAAGGCCAGCCCAGTTTGTATAGTCAGTTCCATGACAATCAGGGCTATGAAGTGAGACCCTGTCTCAAAAAAACCAACCAACCAACCACCAACCAACCAACCAACCAACCAAACAAACAAACAAACAAGCAAAAACTCTGTTCACATGAGTGTATACATACATGCTGTATACAGAGCCCAGAGGATATTGAATGTTGGTTCTTGCCATCTTTCTTGTTTTTAGACAAGGTCTTATTGTTATTTTTTTCTGCTATAAAGCTAGCCAGACCAGGAGGAGCCTTGGTGTCATCCCTGTGTCTCTGCTTCTCATCATATTACAAGTATATTTTTTGATCTGGCTTCTTACATGAGTTCAGGGTCTGCAAACTCAGGTCTTCGTGTTTGTGTGGCAAGCACTTTGCCCACTGAGCCATCTCCCCACTTTTTAGAACAGACATTTTACTTGTGATTATAATGTTAAGTTGAACAGTGCTTACAAAGTTCTTACCCTGCTGTTATGGCTATTCTTGGTTGTCAGCGTGGCTACATCTGGAATCACCTAAAATGCAAAAATGGAAGGATACACTTATAAGGAATTTTTGCTCAATTTGAAGTGGGAAGACACACTTCTAATCTAGGTCTTTGGGGGGTGGAATGACACACGTTAAATCCATACACACACACACACACACACACACACACACACATATAAACTTTTATTGATTCTTTGTGGATTTCGCATCATGCACTACACAGATCTTCTCAGGTGGGAAGGTCCACCTCTAATTTGGACCACGGCTTCTGTTGGAACCCTATATAAGGGCATGGAAGAAGGAAGCTTTTCTTTTTTACCTGCTAGCTCTTACCTTGCTAGCAAGTCCATTCCTTCAACGGCATCAGAGCCTACTTTTTTAGGTTTTTAGCATATACTGAAGACCAGCCTTGTGCACTAAACATGGATTCTTGGACCTTCTGTTCACAGGTAGCAATTGTTAAATTACCTGGACCACAGCCTGTAAGTCACTCTAATAAATTCCCTTTCTCTCTCTAGAGTGAGATTCATTTTATAAGTTCTGTTACTCTAGAGCAGTGGCGCTCAACTTGTACATTGCAACACCTCTGAGGGATCAAAATTATTTCACAGGGACCCCTTAAGACCATCAGAAATACTAGCCATCTATAGTACTATTCACAACAGTAGCAAAATTCAGTTATGAAGCAGCAACGAAAGTAATTTTATGGCTGGGGATCACCACAACATGAGGAACTGGATTAAAGGGTAGTAGCATTAGGAAGGTTGAAAACCACTGGGCTAGAGGATCCTGACTAATATGCCTGGTTTTTAACATTTAGGAGACATGAAGCAAATGATAGATATGATGATAACAATGCCCCTTCCAGCTTTGAATTCAGAGAATCCGAGAAGGGATACAGCCAACCGATGAGTGTCCTTCTGACTGCACACTCCACGGTTCTTCCTTTGTTTTCAAGCTTCCTGCTGGAATCTCACAGTCCCTGTGGGAGTCCTCATTCTCCCAACCTTTCCTCCATCCCTCAGATTGCTTTCTATTTTGGTGTTTTCTACAACCCTGTGCTTCCCACATCTTGAGCTTTGCCACTGCTATTTATTTTACCCGGTGCCAAGTTTTGAACCCGAAACAATCCTAGCACAGATTGCTTGTGCTGACTCAGATTTAAGTGGGATGAATCAAATATCAGCTCACTCACTGCTAGTGTTGGCCTGACTTCTGCAGCAGCTCAGTGCTGGTTGTGCAGACACAGCAAGGTCTTTAATAATGGCAAGTGTCAGTGTCAGCGTAGTGACAGCATAGGTTATTACCGTCGATCAGCTATGCTTATTTTCATAATCTATAGTTTGAGGCTATAGTATAATAAACTTGAGGCAAATGAATCGTGAGGCATTAGCTGGCTACTCTGACCATGGGGGAAGCTATCTGAATGGTGGGATAGGAAGAATGCTGAATGTCAAGTGACACGTAGTCACCATGGATTTGGAACAAAACAGGCGAACGATGATAATACGTTGTCACTGAGTAGGTGGAATTCCAAATTATGTATTCAAAATGGCCAAATTTCCAAATGGTCTGTGAAAGAAACAACAAAAAAAGATAGAAATACTCTGAATTTCACAGTAGAGATTGGGAGAGAAAGAAATAAGTGTGGGTGTTGTATAATACCAGCAAACTACATCAAATATCTAATGCACTTAGAATTTTAAAGTGTAAGGCATCCTTTAAAAACCAGTCCCAGAGCAGGGCACCTGCTGGGGACTGTTCTCTGATCTAGGCAAACCTCTTCTCAGGTTCCATTTCTGTGGATTACAAAGAAAGATCTCAACATCTGACTTATGATTTTGAGGATCAAACAGGGTAGCCTGTCTAATCTGGAGAGAAACATACTATTTAGGCTTTTGATGGGTGGGCACAACTACAGAGATGGAGGGTACTATACTGCAGAACTGTCTCCGCTTTGGCTCTTCCTTGACATCAGACACTATCTGGTTTTGTTTGTCTAGTGGGTGACTACCCTTGACCTGATGCTCACATCTAACTCTCAAGGATAAAAACCTAGAATAAGGGAGTTACTATTGGTCTCAATAGGATACTGGCTTTCTTGGCAAAGGTTAGTTCTTTTTTTTTTTTTTTATTGAGAAAAGGAAAAAAAAAGTTTCCGCCTCCTCCCAGCCTCCCATTTCCGTCCCCCTCCTTCCACCCTTCTCCCCCTCCCCCCACTCATCTCCCCCTCCCTCTCCAGTCCAAAGAGCAGTCAGGGTTCCCTGCCCTGTGGAAAGACCAAGGTCCTTCCCCCTCCGTCCATGTCTAGGAAGGTGAACATCCAAACTGGATAGGCTCCCACAAAGCCAGAACATGAAGTAGGAACAAAACCCCATGCCATTGTCCTTGGCTTCTCATCATCCCTCATTGCTCGCCATGTTCAGAGAGTCCGGTTTTATCCCATGCTTTTTCAGTCATAGTCCAGCTGGCCTTGGTGAGCACCCAATAGATCAGCCCCACAGTCTCAGTGGGTGGGTGCACCCCTCATGGTCCTGACTTCCTTGCTCATCTTCTCCCTCCTTCTGCTCCTCATTGGGACCTTGGGAGCTCAGTAGAAAACACTATCCTGAGTGAGGTAACCCAGACCCAAAAAGATGAACATGGGATGTATTCACTCATAATTGGTTTCTAGCCATAAATAAGGGTCACGGAGTCTACAATTGGTGAACCTAAAGAATCTAAATAAGAAGAACCTTCATCTGGTGATGGATGGAGATAGAGACAGAGACCCACACTGGAGCAAAGGTTAGTTCTTAATGGCTGATCTGGAGCATCACTTTGTAGTGGGTAGCAACTGGATTTTGAGCTACTTACTCAGAACTTCTTCTCACTCTCTCTTCTGCATTCTGATGACTTAATGCATGTGCATCCATTTCCTGTCATTTCTGTCACTGCAATCTGAGCAGCAACCTTCACTTCAACTCAGGTAGGGAACAGCCGCATCCACATCCAGCAACCTCTGCTTCATTGGTGGAACTCTATTTTGAAAATCTTTGAGTCTGGAATATGTACTTTTTTTTAATAGACAACCAGGCAGAGTAATTGAGATTCATTCTTCTATAAACAAGATCTTATTGGATACCAACATTTGTGTTCTTAAAAGCTATGCTGTACTCTCTTGATTATTATAATTGCCTACCAACACTTGATAGAAGAGCCAAGTGAATAATACAAGAGACTGGTGGGCACCAAGGAGGTTGATGTGAACATGTATTTCAGATTTTCAAGGTTTTTAATGCAACATTCCAGACACAGTCTTTCTAATGACAAATTGGAGGTTAGGGGTCAAGGGTAGAGGCACAGATTCAAGGATTGTCAAAAGTGTTGTGGAGGCATGCCAAGCCATCAACCATAGGGAATGCCATCTTCATGGTGATATGTCTATAACCTCCTCTTCTCTGATATCATGGATTTATAGGGTGCTGATGTGAACAAGATAAGGTCTTTCATGCTAGTGACTTCTCATCCTTCAACAAGTCTTTGTTATTAAAGATTCTCTCTCTGTGTCTTTGTCATATTTGGGTCACTTTGGGGTGGCCCTGTTTACCTTTTTCGGTATCTCTTGTTAGAGACATTTGTTTCCCAAGCAAAGCCTCTAAACAAATTCCTTACAAAATATCGGCAAGTGTATTTATTCATCACCAAGGACAAGGTGGCAGGTTTTGAGGCGTTCGGTGGCATGCTTCATGGGTGGCTGGTGAAGAGTAGATGAGCCTCGGCTCTCCAAATGTCAGGACAATGTGATTTCTTCTAATTATAAGCTCATCCCGGCCCTCCAAGAGAATGAACTCAGTGGGTGGACGTTGCTAACTGCGTTCACAGGGACACCGTGATTATTAAGCTTTGTAACAATGCAGCGGAAATCTCATCCCAAGCTGTGACTGTAACAGATGACAGTGGGCGGGATGTTGAAGTGACTTATCCAGATTTGGCCAGAATTTTAATATGTGGCATTCAAGCCACACGCTATGAGAACTGCCTGGGCTGGTTGGGTTGCTGATACATAACAATAAGTTTTATCAGACACTTGGTCGTTTTAACTGATCTTACATATTGTTTTTGTGTCAGTCACTCAAGAACAAAGTGTTGATCATAGCTAATATAGAGGAAGACACTGCTTCATTCTATGGGGCCATCACTATAGGTGACTAATAAGTGGAAGGCTCCTTGTATTATTTCTTTTAAATCTCTGTGTTCCTCATTATTTTATGTATATTGATGCCTTGTTTGCATATATATCTGTGTACCATAGTCATGCTTGGTGCCCGCAGTGGCCAGATAGGCACATCTGGTCCCCTGGAACTGGAGTTACAGACTGTTGTGAGCTGTCATGTGACTTCTAGAAATTTGAACCTGGGTCCTCTGGAAGAACAGTCAGTGCTTCAACCACTGAGCCATCTCTGTTTTAAATCTCATTTTCAACTTACAGTTCTAAGAAATATGGAAACATAGACACTGAGTTTCTCCAGCACCAATTAGACTTGATATTGGCACTAGCTTTTCACAAAGTAATGTCACCCACAAAGGATAATGGAACCTTGTTCCCAGGGGACATGATTTTTGAGTGAAATAATTCTACCACTTCGATAGCAATATGATTTCCAGTAACACTTTACAAACACTACTTTCTCTGTAGATTGAAAAGTAAAGGAGAATGGGGTCTATTATTGGATAAGCTTGGCTCATCCAATAGATGGTTCAGGTGACTCAGACACTTACATAAACTATAGACTCACAAGGCCTCGTCTAATCTGCAAAAGCATTCAGGAGAAAAAAACTGAATTTGTTATAAAACTGATCCAGATACTTTTTGCTCAAAGTTCTTTAGAAAACAGTGATAAAAATAATATGTTTACAAAATATTTTGTTATGGGGATTCAGGGATTTATTACAGAAGAAACACTAAGAAATGTTTGGGCTGAAGTGGTGGCTCAGCACTGGCTGCTCTTTCAGAGGACCTGGGGTTCAGTTCCCAGAACCCACATGGCGGCTCATAATTTTCTGGACCTCCAGTTTCAGGGAATTTGGCATCTTCTTCTGGCTCCTTAGGTACCAGGCATACACACGGTACACAGACATGCATGCAGACAAACACTCCTGCACACAAATAAAAATAAATAACTTTTTAAAAAAAGTGTGCCTAGTAAGTAGGAGATGCAGTAATTTTCATGAACTCTTTCGGACTCTTTAAATTTGGAGGCAGGCCTTCACTTCTTTGAAGGTCCACTCTGGGGACTATTGGACTCCAGTCAAATTTGTGCCAGAGGACAGAAGTTATTGGAATTCAGAGATTAGATATCTTTGCAAAGGCTATTAAAGCTACCGTGGGAGTAATTTTCTCCAAAGAGCTCTTTGGTCACAGTAGGGCTGAGAAACGTGGGTTAAGGAGTAAAAGCTGACCCATCCTTTAGGATTCTGAATGTGAGTAGCACAAAACACGTGAACATCAGAGCAAAGATTGATACCTAGCAGGCTGAAGAAAGGGCTCGGCAGTTAATAGCATGTGTTACTTATAAAGAAGACCCAGGTTCCCTTCTCAGCACTCGCATGGCAGCTCACAAGTGTCTCATGTCCAGGTTCAGAGCATCCCAGCCACACTTCTGACCTCTGTTGGTGCAGCATATACATTGTGCACAGGCATGGAGAAGCAAAACACCCATAAACTTTAAATACACCTTTAAAAATATATGTATACCTACTCTTCTGCTTCTTGAATCTTTATCATAACAGAATTTTTATGTATCACCTACGAACACCTGATTTTTGACAAATAAGCAAAAAATATAAAATGGAAAAAAAGCACATTCAACAAATGGTGCTGGCATAACTGGATAGCAACATGTAAAAGAATAAAAATAGGTCCATATTTATCACTATGCACAAAACTATGGCAGAGACTCCCTGCTGGACTAGAGAACACATGTGCTTCCAGAACCACTGATGGGCATCCCACCACCCTGCTGGACTAGAGAACACATGTGCTTCCAGAACCACTGATGGGCATCCCACCAGTACCTCTACACCACTCACCCAGTGTCCCCAATCCCCACTCCCTCTCCTCATCACCTCATTCCATCCCCTCAATTCAGACATAGATCTCCTGCTACATCAAAGGCCCAACTAGCCACCAGAAGTCCAGCCCCCAACGTGAACAGAGACTCACTACTGGATCAGAGATCAGGGCTGTTGTCAGAAATCCAGGCCACAAAGACCAGAAGACCAAAGAGGAAACAGAAACCAAGCAACCAAAGCACTCACCCAACAGAGACAAACTTAAAAATTAGCACCTGGACCTAGAATCACCCCCAACCCATAAGCCTAAACACCACTTAAGAACACAGTCACCAAAAGCCAGGGCAATACGGCAACAATAGAGCCCAGCTATCCTACAACAGTAGAGCCCAGCTATCCTACAACAACAAGACAGAATATTCCAACATAGCTGAAGCACAAAAATGACCATTAAAGCAACTTTGTGAAGATGATAGAGACTCTTAAGGAGGAAATGAATAAATACCTTAAAGAAATAGAGGAAAAGACAAACAAAAATGGAAAAAAAATCAATAAATCCCTTAGAGAATGCCAAGAAAGCCAAGAGAGGGGAAAACAGGTATAGAAAATGAATACAGATGTTCAAGACTTGCAAATGGAAATAGAAGCAATAAAGAAAACAGACTGAGAGAATTTTGGAAATAAAAAATCTAGGTAAGTGAACAAAAACTGTAGACACAACATTACCAACAGAAAACAAGAGATGGAGGAGAGAATCTCAGGTACTGTATATATGATAGAAGAAATAGATTCATTGGTTTAAGAAAATGTTAAACCTAAAAAAAAATCTTAACACAAAACATCCAGGAAATCTGGGATAGTATAAAGAGACCAAATCAAAGAATAATAGGAATAGAAGAAGGAGAAAAAAATTTTAGCTCAAAAGCCCAGAAAATATATTTAACAAAATCATAGAAAAGTTTCCTAACACAAGGAAGACTATGCCTATAAAGGTACAGGAAGCTTACAGAACAACAAATAAATTGGATCAGAAAAGAAAGTTCCTGTACCACATAGTAATCAAAACACTAAACATACAGAACAAAGAAAGATTATTAAAAACTACAAAGGAAAAAGGCCAAGTAACATATGAAGGCAGACCTATTGGAATTACATCTGACTTCTTGATGGAGACTCTAAAAGCTAGAAGGACCTGAACATATGTTTTTCAGACTCGAAGAGACCATGATGCCAGCCCAGACAACAATACCCAGACAACAAAATTTTCAATCACCATAGATGGAGAAAACAAGATATTTCATGGCAAAGTCTAATTTAAACAGTATCTGTCCACAAATCCAGCCCTACAGAAGGTACTAGCAGGAAAACTTCAACCCAAGCTACACCCATGGAAACACAGACAATAAATAATAAATATCACACCAGCAAAACACAAAGAAGTTAAACGCACACACATACACATGCACACACCCCCACCGCCACTGCTGCCACCACCGAAATAACGGGAGTGGGCAATCCTTGGTCATTAATATCTCTCAATATCAAAGGACTTAATTCCCCCAATAAAAGGATACAGGCTAATAGAATGGATATGAAAACAGGGTCCATTCTTCTGCTGCTTACAAGAAATGCACCTCAACATCAAAGATAGATATTACCTCCAAGTCAAGGGTTAGAGAAAGATTTTCCTAGAAAGTGGTCCTAAAAAGCAAGCTGGTGTAGCTATTAGAGTATCAAACAAAATGAGCTTCCAACCAAAATAAATCAAAAGAGATGGAGAAGGACATTTCATACTCACCAGAGGAAAAATACACTAAGATGACATTTCAATTCTTAATACCTGTGACCCAAATACAAGGGCATCCACATTTGTAAAAGAAACATTACTAAAGCTTAAATCGCACATCCAATCTCATACATTAATAGTGGGAGACTTGAATAATCAATTCTCAACAATGAGCAGGTCATCCAGACAAAAACTAAAAAGAAATAAGGGAGCTAACAGAAGCTATGAATCAAATGGAACATTTCTTTCCCACACAAAAGAATATAGCTTTTTCTCAGCATCTCAGAGAACATTCTCCAAAACTGACCACGTACTCAGTCACAAAGCTAGTCTTATCAGATACAAGAAAACTGGAATAACCTTCTGCATCCTATCAGATAACCATGGATTAAAGCTGGATTTCCTCATGGAAACTAAACAACTCCTTACTGAATTACTACTGGGTCAAGGCAGAAATAAGAAAGAAACAAAAACCTTCCTAGAATTTAATGAAAATGAATGTACAACATACCCAAACTTATGGGACACAATGAAAGCAGTGTTAAGAGAAAAGTTCACAGCATTAAGTATCTTTAGAAAGGAATTAGAGAGGTTTCACACTAGCAACTTAACAGCACACCTGAAAGCTCTAGAATAAAAAGAAGCAGTCACACCCAAGAGAAGTAGATGTCAGGAAATAATCAATCTGAGGGCTGAAATCAATGAAATAGAAACAAAGAATCAATGAAACAAAGAATCATTAGGTCATACTTAAAAACCTCATATCTCACAAAAATGCAAAATTTACAAGAAACACACATTTTTCTGGATACATACCACTTACCAAAGTTAAACAACATCAGATAAACACTTTAGAAAGACCGACAGCCCATAAGGAAATAGAAGCAGTCATTAAAAGTTTCTAATCTCGGGGCTGGAGAGATGTCTCAGAGGTTAAAGACACTGACTGCTCTTTCAGAGGTCCTGAGTTCAATTCCCAGCACGACACAGTGCCTCACAACTATCTACAATGAGATATGGTACCCTCTTCTGACATGGAGGCTGTATTGTATATGTAATAAATAAAATCTTTTTTAAAAAAAGTGTCTAATCTCGCTCCCCCATCCCACAAACACCCAGAGGAGAGAGTTTTAGCAGAGAATTCTTCCAGATTTTCAATGAGAGCTAATACAAATACCCCTTAAATGATTTCACAAAATAGAACAGAAGGAACATTGTCAAATTCTTTTTATGAGGCCACAGTCACCTTGAGAGTCAAACCACACCAAAGATGAAAGAAAGGGAATTACAGGCCACTTTCCCTCATGAACACTGATGCAAAAATACTCAATAAAATACTTACAAACTGAATCCAAGAATACATAAAAAATCACCCACCACAATTGAGTAAGCTTTATCCTAGAGATGCAGGGATAATTCAAATCTGTTAATGTAATCGACCATATAAACAAACTGAAAAAAAATAAAAGGACATAATAATCTATTAGGTATTTTAAAAACCTTTGACAAAATCCAATACCCTTTTATGATAAAAGTCTTGGAGAAATCGGGGATACAAGGAGCATACACAAACATAAGAAAGGTAGTTTCCGGCAAGCCTATAGTCAACATCAGGAACAAGACAAAGTTGCTCACTCTCTCAATGTCTATTCAATATGGTACTTGAAGTTCTAGCTAGAGCAATAAGATAATTAAAGGAGACCAAGGAGATACAGACTGGAAAGGAAGATGTCAAAGTATCACTATTTGCAGATGATATGATAGTATACATAAGAAACCCCAAAAATTTTGCCAGGCACCTCCTACAGCTAATAAAGACCTTCAGTGAAGTGGCTAGATATAATATTAACTAAAAAATTGGTAACCCTTCTTTACACAAATGAAAAACGGGCTGAGAAAGAAATCAGGGAAACAACACCCTTCACAACAGCCACAAGTAAAATAAGTATCTTTGGGTAACTCTAACCAAGCAAGTGAATGACTTGCATTATAAAATATTTAAGGCAATGAAGAAAGAAATTGAGGAAGATATCAGAAGGTGGAATGATCTCCCATGCTCATGGATAGATAGGATTAACAGTAAAAGTGACCATCCTACCAAAAGCAATTTACAGAAACTTCTTAAAAAGGAGGTCATACATCTGAAGGAGACATGGTGACATCTGTGCCAGAACTGAACCCGAGGGCTATGTCTGGATCCATGACCTTACTACAGCTAGGGTCTGTATTGATGTTTCATATTACTGTTACTATTGAATGCCAATCTGAGTGGCCAGCATTGCTACCTGGGGCAATGGTGACACTGGATCTGGATGGCTACCAAGGACCATGTCTGGACTTATGGTCTTACTTCAGTTGGTGTCCATGTTGAAGTCTGAGGGCCATGTTGCCACCAAAGGTTACATGGAAGACTGGGGTCAGGGCAGCAACCTGTGGCCTTGTTGGTATCTGGTGGCATGCTGCCACCAAAACTATCAGATCTGAATGACCTTTGCTTATACCCGGAGCCAGGATGTTGTCTGGGCAGAAGCTGCTGCCAAGGACCATGTCTGGGTCCATCGTTTGGCTACAGCTAGGGTCTATGTGGATGTCTGTGGCCTGTGTCACCTCTGGAGGCCCTAGGCATCATATGTGATGAAATCAGAGGGCCATGCTGAGTTTCCCCACCCTTCGCTGGTCCTAGGACCCTTGGCCCTGACCCTCGCTGGATACAGCAGCAAGAGAGATGACCCTAACCTACATGGGAGACATGGCCCCCAACAGTTGGGAGAGATGGCCCCACCCCTCACCACGAGCAAGGGAGAACTGACCCTAATGGTATGGGCATAGAGGAACTGGCTCTGACCCTCAGCTGAGTTGAGCAGTACCAGTGGTCTGGACTGACCAACTCAACTACCACCCAGGCCCATAGCTGGGCCTTGGGTTGACCTGCTGTGGTCTGAGGCTCCTAAGCAACCCAAGCAGACACAAGCAGTTACAGCAAGACAAGATTTAATGCAGGGCAGCATGAAGGAAGGGGATGAGGGGAGGACGCTGATGGATCAGGGCCACAGAATAGACTCTGGAGCTGAACTGACCCCAAGTACCAGTTGAAGCAAATATTTAAAGCACAAAACCCACAAACACTGGTTGCCAAGTTACGGTTACAATTTTCACCCATCAGGATTTAGAGATTAGGGGCTTCCTTGAACATTTTTTCATTGTCAATTAACATACAATGCAAGCTTTTTGGGCCAATCAATCAGATTCATTTGTTCTTTCTACTGTTTAAAACAGCCATAATGTTTCTAGAGAACTAAAGACACATAATGACTCTTTCTATGGTTTTAGGGAGGAGGTGGGTCAGCTATCAAAAGGTTTCCAACTCTCCTACAGGTAAAATGGAGTCTGAAGTCAAAATGGCAGCACTTAGGACAAGGAGATTTTGCCTGTTTCCAATAGGCCCACCGTAGTGTCTACCCCATCTAGGGCCTACATTCTATAGGACTGGTCCTATAGAATGATGCCTGCAGGGATGGTCTCGTGATATTGGAGAAGAGTTTCAGTGAGCACGGTAATGATGGAGTACCAGAAACCAAAGACCTTGGACTGGACCAATGACTCACTGCAATGAACATTTGCAAATAAAGCTGACTGGACAAAAGGGTTTACTGCGTGACACAACTCAGCTTCCAACGCCACCAGGACAAATGAAGAGGTGTTAGAGGAGGGAAAGTTGGAGGCATGAAGAGGTTTTTGTTTGTTTTTTTGCTTGTCTTGATTAGATTTTTGAAAATTTTTCGTTGAGGGGGGGCCCTGCAGGGGTGAGGAGAAACTATGGAGGGACTAGGAGGTGAGTGGGATTAGGATGCATGATGTGTAACTCCCAAAGATTAAGTAAAGAAATTAAGTTAAATAAAAAAATGATATGATTTGCAGGAAAATGGATGGAACTAGAAAAAAAAATCCTATATGAGGTATTTATATCTATATGCCATAAATACAAACATGGCATGTACCCATTCATAAGGGGGCATTAGCTGTAAAGCAAAAGATAGTCATGCTGTGGTCCACAGACCCAGAGAGGCTAAGTAACAAGGAAGGCTTATGTGGGGACGAAAGACTCCCCTGGGGAAGGGGAAACAGAATAGGTTTTCAGGGTAGACTGGGGGAAGGTGGAGTTGGGAATAGGGAGGATCAACTGTGGAGGAGATACTGGGAGAAACAACTGATATTGGGGGTATTTATGTTACAAGGTGGAAACAGTGTAATGGAGGTTCCATGGAATCTTCGAGAGTATCCCAGCAAAGACTCCTAGTAATGGGAGACACGGAGCTTGAATTGGCCATCTTCTGTAACCAGACAAGGCCTCAAGTGAAGGAATTGGGACACCAACTTGGCCACAAAACCTTCAACCTACAGTTTGCCCTGCCTACAGAGTGTTCTGGGACTGGAGCCCAGGAGAATCCCCTTCAAAGAGATCTAAGACACTTCATCCAGCAACCGATGTGAGCAGATGCTGAGACCCACAGCCAACACTAGGCAGAGTTTGAGCAGTTCTGAAAAGGCAGGGGAGAAAGGATCCGAGGAACCAGAGGGGTCAGGGTCACCATGAACAGAACCCACAGAATCAACTGCCCTGGACTCATGGGGGCTCCCAGAGATCAGGGAGCCTGTAGGTGTCTGACCTTGGTCCTCTGCCCATATGTTACAGCAGGATAGCTTGGTGTTCTTGAGGGACTCCTAACAGTAGGGGCTGTCTCTGACTCTTTGGCCTGCTTGTGGGACCCTTTTCCTCCTACTGGGTTGCCTCATTCAGCCTTGATGTGACAGTTGTCATTTGCAATTCTGTGTTTAGTTGATATCCCTGGGAGGCCTGCTCATTTCTAAGGGGGAGAAAGGGGGTGGGTGTAGGTGAATCTGGGGGAAAAGGCAGCTGGCAGCAGAGACTTGTGGGGAAATAGAGGAGGAACTTCAGTGGGCTTGTGATGCATGAGAGAAGGATGAAAGCAACAACAAGACAACCAAGCAGAACTTTTCCCCTTTTGGCAAGTTATATAAACCACTAGGAAGAGGAACTCGTTCCAAACTGGAACTAGTAAGCTATTTGTTGTGGAAACGACGATCCTAATGTTTTAATACTGTTTCTGCACTGACTGGCGGTAGGCTGCAACACACCAGAAATAACTCCTTCAAAAAAATTCGACTTGCGAGTTTACCACGAGAAAAGCACTTGGCGAATTTATGTACACTGCTGCAAACTGTGTGGTAGAAGGGATCGCCACTTGTTTTCTGAGCATCATCTCATGGTGTAAGTGATGCCCTACAGATAAGCATGTCAACAGGACTCATGGTACAGCTCTGCCTTTTCTCCTCTGAAAGGAAAGGAATCAGATGGATATCCTTATAAACTGAGGTGTCTGCCTGGGTGGGTGTGAGGGGGGGTATGAGGGGGGTGTGAGAGGGTGTGAGGGGTGGGTGTGAGGGGTGGGTGTGAGGGGGGTGTGAGAGGGTGTGAGGGGTGGGTGTGAGGGGGATGTGAGGGGGGTGTGAGGGGGGTGTGAGGGGGGTGTGAGAGGGTGTGAGGGGGGTGTGAGGGGTGGGTGTGAAGGGGATGTGAGGGGGGTGTGAGAGGGTGTGAGGGGTGGGTGTGAGAGGGGTGGGTGTGAGGGGGGTGTGAGGGGATGTGAGGGGGGTGTGAGTGGGGTGGGTGTGAGGGGGGTGTGAGAGGGTGTGAGAGGTGGGTGTGAGGGGGATGTGAGGGGGGTGTGAGGGGTGGGTGTTAGGAATGGGTGTAAGGAGTGGGTGTGATGGATTGGTGTGTGGGGTGGGTGTGATGGATGGGTGTGAGGGGCTGTGAGGAGTGTGTAAGGAGTGTGGGGGTGTGTGAGGGGTTGTTGTGAGGGGTGAGTGTGGGGGAGGGCGTGAGGGGTGGGTGTGAGTGGTGGTTCTGAGGGGTGGGTTTGTGGGGTGCACCCGAGGGCAGATCTGAAGGCTGGGTCTGAGGGGTGCTGTTGTATAGGGGTTGACAGTGTGTACCCTGGAACTGAACTCTAGGTTAAATCTCAGTTCTACAATCCAGCTGCTGACCAGAGAAAGATTTTTAAGAAAATTCTTTCATTTTTTAAATTAGTAAAAAGCCTGAGAACTAACTAACATTGACAACTTCTCACAACAGATAAAATGAGCAGTACTTTAAAGGCAATCTGCTGGCCACGTAGCAACTCTCATTTAGCTTAGTGTCGCTGTAGCCAGGGACAGACTAAGGTCAGAGATACCAGACTCTAGCTTCCTGGACAGTTGGAGCTCTTGATAACTTTCTCAGTGTCACTGATTATATTTGGGAACATGAAATTCAGATTGTTTTCCTTTAAATTAGAGTGCAATATTTGCCATTCACGATCGAATCAATAATCTCAGGAGAGAATAGCAGTATGTCTCCAGGGGATCCTTAACAAACATCTAGCTCGCTTGATGAATCAGCAAGGTCGTTTATTAGTTCAGAAATGTTTGCATGGATTACCAAAGAAACATTGTTTTAGTATTTGTGAGGAGGTCAAAATAGTGACTGTCTTTAAGAATATATGAAGGTATTCCTAGGAAAGAAGATGAGGTGTTTGAAAGTCGCCAGAGTTGGTGGGGTAAGCACACAGTTCTGCCTCAGGGAGAATTCAGCTGACTGATCTCACTTTTAAATAGTACATGTTACGGAAAAACAACAAAGTATAACACAACAGTACACAAACTCAAAAATATTCTCTGTACCCCCGGGAACAGAGTGGGTACTCTTTCTCCCACCCCATTGGTATTACTTTCATTTGATGAGATGGTTTCAGGAACAAATAATTATTTTTATAATAATGTTTACTTATTAATAGTTACTTAAAGTTTATGTGGATTAGATCATACCGAGCCATTGTTCTCACTCTGATAGGCTCCCAGGCCTTGGGGGAGTGGAACTGCCTCACCCCCACCATTGGGGTCATTTTCGATTACACTCTTAATCAAGATGCTTCTCCTTTTACTGGCTGAGATGGGAGGCAAATGTGATTCTGTTTTACGGACATAGTTCTGGACTGAGCCAGTCTCAGGGGCTGTCTGTGACTTCTGTCCCAACACCTGCATCATCAGCTGATAGCTGTGCTCCAGGTGTTAGCCTGGATGCCTCTCTTATGCGCATTTAATTTTTAACTCCCACACAGAGGTGGGGTTTGGGGCTTGTTATATTTAAATAACCCTCTTTCACCTTGGGTGTCATGGATATTATAGTATCTGGAAAAAACGAGTCCTTTAACACAAGCCACGAGTGTAGATGTTATGCCAATTTTGTAAACACTGAGTCCTGGCAAATGGCTGGGGAAACACCACTGCCAAAACTGCCGTTTTCTCTGAGCTTCCCTGGGTATGTTGAGAGTTTCAAATTGGAGTATCTTGAAAAACCATTTAAACAGAATATCAAAGGAGGATATCCTTGGGCTGTTCTCACTGGTAAAAAAAAAAAACCCAAAACTTAGAAAAGGTAATATGCTAATTAATTTACCCGTGAATGCAAAGGTCTAAGGCAAATGTCTTTGGAATTATTAGTATTATTTTCCTTTGGTCCAGACCAGGGCTTTTCACCTAAACCTGTTTACTCCCTAAATCAAAGACTCATTTTTCTCAAAACCCAATGCGAATATTTTATTTATTTTTGGCATCATTTCCCCAGCTAATAAAAACTAACAGTATAAATTGTTTTTAAAGCAAATCAAGGATCAGTGATGTTTCTTGACTATTTAAACCCCACATCTTCTAGACACACACCATGCCCCTGGCCTGTGACCCAACTCCAGGAGGCCTGTTATGGCCTCATCATGGCCCCTCTTACCTTGAAACACTGTACTGGACCCATCTGGAGACTGAAGTCTTCTCTCTCTCCAAATCCCCTTTTATTTCCTCGTGGTGTTTCTACTCTCATTTCAGGGCTACAGTTTTCAAGGTTTGGGATGAAGCATGGGCCAAGTAAAAGTGTCAACACATGAAAACATCTTAAGCAATTTATTTTCCTGTTAGATTCTCTCAGAGAACTGAGAGGCGTGGGCCACTAGCAATTCTCAGAGGCAATGCATTCTGGGGGGAAGGCAGCTCCTGGCCGCAGATAGTTCCCTGTGAAATAAGATACCACCACACATTGAATTTATGTTTCCAGTATGACCTTTATTGAGCAAGGACTGATGTGACATTGAACATCGATCAACGTAAGGTTGCAAACTGTGCGGTCAGCAAGGTTCTCCCATGAGCAGAATTCCATTTTAAATGCACCAGTGAGGTAAACATAAGTATTCATATATAGCTTTCTTAAGGCTAAGAGAGTTCTGTTTCACTTATTATTATTGGCTCAGTTGGTACTTTGCATAATACATCTCAAGACATCCCCCCGAGTGCCCCTCTTCCAACAGTTTAGAAAACTGGCAAATCCCCCAGGTACATACACTATCATGCATTTGGATTCCCCCAAAGACTGAGGAGGAGGCACCCTGAGCTTGCATGCAGTTCCCTCTTATTGCACAAAGGAAAATACAATGTCTGGAGCCCCCATGGGAGAACCCATTCTGTTTTGAAGCTGTCAATCACATGCATTTTGAAATTGTCGTATGGCTTAACCTTTTGCAGTGGACTCAGATCTTAGTCACCCTGGGTGACTTCCTTGACTATGGCGTGTGAAGTGACTTTTTCTACCTTTTTAGTTGACACTAGTTTCTCCTCAAAGGTCTCCTCATGCTCTTCGACCTTTTGAGTGACGGTTACAGATTTGGTGATGTATTTGGTAGCACCATCGCCCCCCTCGCTGGTGATTTTTTCCACCTTCTTGGTCACCACCACCTTGTCCTCGTCTCCTTTCTTTTCATCTGCTGGGCTCACATCTAACCCATTAGTGACCACCCCTTTCTCCTCTTCCCTCCCACTGCCCTTTTCCTGAGTTTCCTGCTCCTCCTCTTTTCCTTCCACCTCCCCATTGATAGCTATGTCTTCCTTCCTGGATTCCTGTGGGCTGCGATCGCTCCCCTCCTCCTCACTCCCTCCCTCCTCCTCTGCCTTCTCCTTCTCCTTGACTTTCTCCTGCTGCTGAGGCTTCTCCTCTTTGGTGTCTTTCTCCAGGCTCACCTTTACCGACTTGGTGATGGTGATCACCTCCTCCACAGCTTTCTCTTTCACCGGAGACTCAGCCTTCTTCTCTGGAACATCTTTTGGCTTCTCCTCCTTTTTCTCTACCTTCTCTTCCTTGGGTGCTTCCTTGACGACGTCCTTCTTTTCTTCCTTAACTTTCTCTTCCTCCTTCTGCTCGTCTTTCCCGGCTTTGGTTTCTGGTTTTGGCTTTACCTCTTCAACTGGTGATTTTGGCACAGGAGACTTGGCTTTCTCTGGCTTCTCAATCTTGATTTCCTCCTTGCCAGCCACTTCTTCAACTTTTTCTTCAGTTTTCTTTTCCTCTTTAGCTTCTACTTCCTCTCCTTCACCTTCTGCCTCAGTCTCTCCCTCTTCTTCCTGCTCACCTTCATCCTTTTCACTGGAGCCTTCCTTCTCAGATCCTCCCTCTTCTGCCTGGTCTGACTTGGCACCTTCATCTTCCTCTTCTTCCTCCTGGCCTTCTTCTTCCTCCTTTTCCCCTTCCTCTTCTTCCTTAGCCTCAGGAGACTTCACAGGGGACTTTTCGGCTTCCTGTTCCTCTTCCTTCTCCTCCGCCTCTTCTCCCTTTTCCTCTTTGGCAGAGGCTGCCAGCTCCTCGGCAATAGCTGTGAGGGCGTCTTCCATTTCTGACTTCTCGTCTTCCACTTTTGTTTCCTCAATGATCTCCTCCACAAATTTGTGTTGGACCTTGAGCTTGGGAGCCTCGACTTTGGTCTTCTGAATCTTACTGGATATTGTGACAGAGGGCTGTCGGTGTGTGTACAGAGGCCCCGTGATGCTTCCTGAAAATGTGCTAAATCTGGTCTCTTCACCCTCCAGGAGTTTCCTAAGGAAGGAATCAAAGATGATGAGATAGGCTTGAAGACTTATGTGGCTTTGTAAGTTTCATTACTGCAAGGGTAACGCACAGGTCACTTTAGAATAAATAGAGCCACGTAAGGAAAACATTCTGCCCACCACTGCAGTGCCTACTATCACTTCATTGACGTGTTATAACATATGCAGTGGCAGAGTCTCTGAGAGTGCCAGCCAGTCCTCTGCTGCAGTATCTTGCCACGCCCAGTAGGAAATTAGCCACACCCAGACCGTGAGTCCAGCTCTGCAGCATGACTTCATGCCATTGGTGCAGTACGAATGTTCTCAGAGGGTCCCTAGTAGTCAGCTCCCTTTATCCCCCAGATGGTGGCCTCCCTCATCATTTGAACTGTCAAGATTCATGTGGATTGTTAAAGCGAATAAAATGTTCAATTTAAAAATTAAAACCATTGGACATAAATCAGAATGCTGATGACTTTAAATTATAGCTGGATGTTGATATAGGTGAACTCAGTTAAAATTTGTTCTGCTAGTTCAGTGACAGAATGTCTATTTGTACAATCATCTGATTTCCTTAAAAAGAAAGTGCAGTTTATTCTTTCTGTAAAGTCTTTACAGGAAATGATTGCTTTGTCAAGAACTGTGTGTTTTAAATCTGGTCGGCAGAAAGACAGCATGAATCAGGAGACCTATAGCCAGTCTATTGATAAAGAGATCAAACCAGTAACTGCTTATGCATTTAGTTCTATATGTTTCTACACATACATACTTGTATAGATCTCGATATATGAAAGTATTATATATGCTGTGGTCACATAGAGTGCACATATATCATCCATAGACTTAAAATAAGTGTATCTATATTCTAATGCATCTATATCTAGTCTCAGCCAGATGATGGCAACAGTATGCTATAAGAGAAAACCAGAGGTAGAATGACCTGGTGTTTGCCCTTGGCATTATAAAAGAGTTAGAATCATCAGATGAAATATTAAAAATAAAGTTAAAAATTACCCTTTCCCCACTTTTGTGATGCATTTTGGGCTTTAAAAAAATAATTATATTTTATCATATTCTTTTCCTTCCCCCAACTCCTCCCGGACCCTCCCCATTTTCACTCTTTAAAGAAGAACAAAAGTGATAAATACTTAGGATTCAATTTGTTTGTAACTGAGCAGGGGGAACAGGCCTCTGAGCCTCACACTGTCAGCTTTGGCTTAAGTGGGGGAAGGCTGTGAACCAGCAGCCTCTGCAGTGCGGATAGCGCCTGGACCAAGTCTGTGTAGAGCCTCTACCTGTATGCGGCGATCTCGATGTCCAGGGCCATCTTGACGTTGAGGAGATCCTGGTATTCTCGCAAATGACGAGCCATCTCCCACTTTGTTCCCCGAAGCTCATTTTCCAACTGCTGGATGGTGTCCTGAAAGACACAGAGAGTCTCCAGAAACTTCCTTCACAAGACACTTGCTATCCCACTCCCGGAGCTTTTTCCACATACACCCCCTCCCCCGCCACCAGCTCCATAAGTCTAAGAGATATCACTCTTAGCCCCCGCCTCTTTTCTTTTATGGTAACGGAATTCAAAACAAACCAAAAAAAAAAAAAAACCAAAACAAAAAAAAAAAACCAACCAGAGGTTTCCCAAGCACTACGGACAGGGAGATCAGTAAACCTAGAACGCCCCAAAGGGAACACTCGGACTGGGAACCCAAGGAAGGTCCTGATTGGACCTGGCCCTCCATCCCCACCCAAACTCTGGACTGAAGCCAGTTTTGAAACTCGGTCCCAGCGCGGCTGCGGCGGCGGGAGGGGGAGGATACGAGAGACTATGGTATTTCTGCTTATTAAATGACGTATTTCTTGATTACTGGAATGTGCCCCTGACTTAAAAGTAGAATCTGTCGTAGGAAAGCAAGTTTTTGAAGGAGAGGGGGATTTCTAAGCAGTTGAGATAGGTGGGTGGGGCAACGAGGAAGGGCGGGGCAAGGACCCCGGACCACAGCTAACTCGGGTCTGCCGCGCTGCGCTCGTGCGCATTGGCGAGCTGCCACCAGGGAGCGCGACCAAGAGGGCGCTCTCGAGAGTGGCGTGTCGGGGGCGCGCGGCGCTGGCGCCGGCCGGCCGCGCAGCCGCGGTTCCTACCTGGTAGCTGCTGAGGTCGTGGTTGTGGCGCTCCTCGATGTCGCTGAGCTGCCGCTCCAGGGACTCCTTAGTGCCACGCACGGATTCGAGCTCGATGCTCTTGGACTGTAGCTGGCGCCGGTATTCGGCGATCTCTTCCTTGGCGGAGCGGATGGCCTCCTTGTTCTGCTCGGCCGCCTCGGTGAGCTTGGCGTAGCGGCATTTGAACCACTCTTCGGCCTGGTGCATGTTCTGGTCTGAGTGACACTCGAGCTGGGAGCGGATCTCCTTCAGGGCCGTGGAGATGTCTGTCTTCAGGTAGTCTTTGCGCTCTACCGTGATGTGCGACGCCTGGATCTGAGCCAGCAGGTCGGCCACCTCCTCTTCGTGATTGCTTCTCAGGAAGGCCACCTCATCCTGCAGCGACTGAACCTTCTTGTCCAGCTCCACCTTTACCATCGAGGACTCCTCGATGTCTTTGCGCAGCGCTCGGATGGCAGCCTCGGTGTCGTCGCGCAGCCGCGCCTCCTCCTCGAAGCGCTCCTTGAGCCGGTGAATGTCTTCCTCCAGATGATCGGAGTCCAGCTGCACCTGCGCCTTCTCGTGGTTCACCATCTCGAGCGTGGCTCGCAGCTCTCGGATCTCCTGGTCGTAAGCATCACCCAGCTGGGCATGGGAGGCCTGTTTCTGCCGCAGAGCCTGGATCTCCGCCTCGATCTCCTTGTTCTGCTGTTCCAAGTAGTGCACTTTCTCGATGTAGCCGGCGAAGCGGTCGTTCAGTCCCTGCAGCTGCTCTTTCTCGTTGGAACGGGACAGTTTGTAGTCGCCTCCGGAGCCGCCGTTGAGCAGCGAGGAGGACTGGCTGAAGTCAAGGCTGCTCTCCGCAGAGCTGAGCATGGCCGAGCTATAGGCAAGGCGCGGAGCTAGTGCGCTGCGCTTGTAGGAGGAGGACACGGTGCTGGGCGAGCCGCGGGACCAGGACTGCGAGCGGAAGCCGCTGGACGGGGACCCGCTCACGCGGCTGAAACTGGAGCGGGTCTCGGTGACCCGCCGGTAGGCGGACGGGTTGCCCAGGGAGTCCAGAGTGTAGCTCATCTTGGAGGCCTTGGAGTGTGTGGCTGTCACAGCGTTCTGCCGGCCTCGCCGCAGCCCCTTTATAGCCGAGCAGCTGGTCCCGGGCCAGGGCCCCGCCCCGTGGAGGCGGCGGTCGAGGAGGCGGGGACTGCGGGCACCGGGCCGGGGTTGGGGGAAGGGGGAGACAAGCCCTGCGGTAATTCAGCGGCCGCTCTGCGCTCCACGTGGGCCCGCGCCACAGTGGACCCCGCACTTGGGTGCAGCCCGGCCGGTCCTTCTCCAGCGTCCCCTTGGGTCCCAGACCACTTGTCACCCTGTAGATCTCCCTTTTCTGCGTTTCACCTGCAGTTTGCAGCTCATCGCCTTGGTGCAAGTGCCGACCCTTTCTTTGTCTAGTCACTCTCCGGCCCTTTGGGCAGTTCTTCTCGGGCCTCCTGGCTCTTCTTTGGTCCCCTGCCTCTTAGTTTCTTTCTTCCGCACTTTTGGCCTTAGGCTCTGCTGTTCTTTGTCACCCCCACTCCCCTTGTGGCCCTTCCTCTCACCACCAACCCCCTCTCTTTTAGTTATCACCCGGCATTTCCCTTGGAGCCCTTGCCCTTGGAACTTTTTTTTTCTTTGCCGCTTCGTCTTTCACCCCTCTCTCCCTCTCCTACAGTCTCTTTTTTTCCACCCCCACTCTTTCTTATCGTCCTTGTCAGTCCACCCTTTTCTCCCCCTTCCCCTTGTCTTAAAGCAGGCGGAGATGAGCTGAGAGTTATGCAGAAGAAAAAAAAAAGAGAGTTTTTGATGAATGGCCGATCTGAAAACTCCGGCAAGGGGACAAAGAGGACAGGCCGGGATAATCATTTGTGTTAAAAGTGAGATGTGGCGCTCCAGTTTGCTTAACGGTTGGGGAATCTTGGCAGCTTCCAGCAGGTAAGGCGCAGGGGCGCCCAAGGATCCGGCAGCACCAGGGACAGCGCCCAGGCGGGGCCGTGGGATGCTGCTGGGTTTCCTGCCTACCAGAGCTCAGAAGAGGGTCACTTATGGCTCCTCTCCCCCAGTGAATACTAAACCTGTTTGTAGTGACTGCTTGTTTGTAGGAACCAAGCTGGAAATCCCACGCAAAGACTTCTCTGCAGTGCAGAGTTGGCGCAATGAGCAGACTGCAGATTTTGAAAACAACTAAAAATTTTTAAACTCAGTTAAGGGAAGTAGAGACTTGAAACCCAGTTTGGCTTTACCAAGAAATGATGGATGTTGGGAAAGGAGGAGACACAAGGCCTGAAATCTGAAGGTCAACTATTCCCTGGGAAGGGGGATTTGAAATCCGAGATGAAAAATCCAGGGAGATAGACCGTACGATAAGTTTGAAAAAAAAAAATGCCCTGTCATGGTTCTGTCTAGGCACTACTTTTGTGTGCTATAACTATTGACAAGGACACTCAATTAGCTTAAAACTAAATGAAAGGTTACAGAACAGATTCATCCCAATCTTGAATAAACCAGGCATTTCCCCTCCCTTAAAAAAAAAAGGAATATGTTTGCCCAGGTAGATTTTGATGGCCGATTTGGCATAGGCCAACCATCTTTTAAGCATGTTTCTTTAAGCAGACATTCTACAGGGTTGTATAGTTTTACACTGTTTGTTGTGTGTTTTTAAGTGAGAAAGCCCTTCTGTGACAGAGTTCAGAGTCCTGCCAGACAAAGTGAGGGTGGAAAGCGGGGCTCGAGCTGAGGACCGCACCAGGAGAGGCTGGCTGTGGGTCAGAGGCAGAGACAGCAAGCTGAAACGCCTTCTTTTTGGGCATATATTTTCTAATTGCCTCTTCATGATGTGATGGGGTTGAATTAATCAGTAAGGAATCACAGATGCCTTTCTCTCTGGAGACTTTAATTTTGCAGTTTTATAAGCTCTTGGCCCCATGCATTTTAAGGTAGAAGTGAGATTTTTAGAAGGAAAAAAAAGGGTTCATTTGAGGAGTTACCATTTGGTTCTAGAACATGCAACTGCAGCATTGCGGGCTGCAGACTGCGGGGGTGGAGGGTGAGGGGGTTGGGTATGAGGCCCATCTGATTTGCTGACTGTTGGTTACTGCTTAAAGTAGCGAGAGCCTAGACTCAAATCACTGAGAGGGGCACTCCACAAAGTGGAGGACTAACTTGTAAATACTGTAAAAGCCAGATTTGTTGATTGCCTATGGAAAGATAAGTGAAAATGGAAACTCCGTGGGTCTGTCAAACGTGGGCTAGCAGGGTGGGACCTCAGCTGGATGCCATCTAGATACCGCTGCATCCTAGCAATGCAGCATTTATGCATGAGCTATGCGTTACTGCCTGCTTTTACTGAGATGTAGAAAGCCGTCAGCAGCATCTTGCTGCACGCTCACGGGGAGAGCTCTCTGCAGGGACAGCACATGGGTGGCCAACAGGCTTTAGCTGCGAGTTTTCTGCGGGGCTTTGGTAATGAGATGACGCTGCAGAGACATTTACAAGGAAACACATGTTTAATTTCACAATCATCCTGTTTTGCCTCATATCTAAACTAGCTAAAAAAAATTGTTAAGTGTGCAACCGGTTATAGAGAGGAAAATGCTGCTTCCAAACAAAGTCATGGCCAATTACTTAGGCTAAAGCCGGTGCTTATAGTTTAACATTGTAGCTTCAATGTCACCGGAACTGTTGATCAGTCTGGGCCGTTAAGGGACAGTGCAGGGTCTTATAAGTCCCTCTGTTAAGGGGAAATTGTGCCAATGGTTTAAACATTGTTGTTTCAGCCCCATCACAGCCTTCCACTTTAGACGTTGCTCTTTCATTTCTGACTTGCTCCTGAAGGTGATTTGAAGGTTAAACCCTTCATTCAATCTCTTTATTATTATTGCTTTTTAAAAAAAGGGCTATAGTAACTAATCTTCTTTACTTTTCTGTCCTGGGTTTTTGAAGAAAATTTACCTCCTTGATGTTTTTCATAGAAAGAAATGTTTGTGCCTGTTTCCCCTTGGTGACATTGTAGCGACGAGCTGGGACATACCAGCACCAGTCGGGTGCCAGTGAAAGGCTGTCTGAGTTACCACACTGTGGGGCTGGCACTGAGTTTACTACAGCACTTTTGCGGTTTATTCTAAAGAAGGAACCTCCACATATGATCCAGATATAAGAGTTTTAATGACCTTATCTCTGAATTGTTGCGTAAGATACTGTCTGTTTTGAGTCACTTTTTTTTTTTGAGAATGCAAGAACATTTTTCTATTTCTGCATTCCTCACTAGGACACATTCGAATGTTAACTTAGTTAAGAGAATCACTGTGAGGTATTTGAGGGGCTGTGTAATGAAAATGGAAATGCAGTCTTTGCATACAAAGTTAATTTATTGGGTCATAAGTAAAGATGTATATTTTCAAATGAATCAAGTGTTTTTCTCTCCCTTTTCTACTTTCTTAGTTTTTTCTTTTAGAATTTTAATACACACACACACACACGCACATGCACATGCATGGAGGATGTCAGCAAGAAAGGGCTCTGGAAATAACGAAGAGGAAAGAGGAAGAAAGGAAGGGAAGGAGAGAGGGAGAGGAGAGGAAGAAGGAAGCCACACTGCCTAGTTGGTAGGTTGCACCTGCCTCCGGTGAGATCTGCAGCCTGCTGAGACCTGAGTCTGATCCTGTTGCCTGGGATCTGCTTCTAGGACCTGTAATGAAAACTTGTTTATGGCTCGCCCTTTGCTGATTATTAAAGGGGTGGTTGATGTGGGAGGTCCAGAACACTGTCTGCCGGGAAGGAGACTCTGAGGGAGTAGAAAACCAGACCACTTATTTCTACTTGAGCCTCCGATGTCAAACTTTATTAGCCGGCCATGCTTGCTCACTTGTTTCAGCTGCTGAAAGAAACATAATAATGTCCTTGGGAGAGAAAGACTGTCCCCCCTCCCTTCCCCCGACAATTGGGTCATATGTATATGTTGCACTGTTTTAAATCAGAACAAACCCATCTGGCCCAGCATCCCTTTTCTGATATTGAGTCACTGACTGTACGCTTACTTCTGTTACTGAATATTTTTACATTGAATACTATATTGTATTTCTGACAATTCCTACCATTATAACGTTCATCCGAAGTCTTCAGAAATCTTAAACTATTCCATCTTTAGGTTTCTTGGACATGAAAGAAATCAGCTAAGGGGTTTTCTCTGTGGAAATTTCATGTTTTCTGGGGAAAGCTGTGACTTTCGGCTTAAACCTGGCTGGCTGGTTTTCCTTTTTGCTGTGTAATGCTGCCTTTCTTCTGAGAGTCGTTTCCGTGAAAGGCAGAGCAAGGAGACTTAGGCTTTATAAAAAACAAAACACAACAAAACAAAAAACCACCAGAGCTTTGCCGAGAGGAATCCTGGAGGTAAAGCTCAGAGGAGTTGAAAAAATATTATTATATTAATTTGCGTCGTGTTTTTAATAGCCAAGCTGGCTTTCCCTCAGTCAGGACAGCTCTTGATGAGGTGTAATTGAACTCTTAAAGCTGTAGTGCCTGCAATTTTGCCCCAGGGCAGCCCTGTCACAGTGAATCTTAGTTCAAACTTACTGCGACTTAGTGAGACAGGGTTCTCTTATTGGAGACGTTTCATTAGGACGGTCTTTGTAACCATCACAGATCTGCCATCCATGGTTTTGGGATCAGATTTCTGAGAAGAACTCAAATTCAGTAATATAAATTTTAAAAAAATCTCATCTAGTAAATAGTCATTATTTCAATGATGAGTTCTTTTACTCCGTCTTGACTGTCCTGCAAAGCAGTATTCCCTCACAGACCTCTGCAGACAGCTCACGGGCAGAACCCGGATGCCCTTTTGATTGTCAAGAACATCACAGACTTAAAACTATTTTATTCATTGGCTGTGTGTAAAATAGAAATTTACAAAATGCAGAGAGACAATGATACATCTTCTATTCTAGTTCATAAATGAATCTAAATACATTTGTTTATGTAATAGTATGCATATTTTCCAAACAAATGGAAAATACAGAGCCATGTGCCATGGAAATTGGGTTTGAGCCTTGTATTTAAACCTGAACTTTCCAGTCTAAATAAAGATATTATTATGGATTCTTTAGAGCAAAACTGAGCAAGAAGAACAGACGTGGGGGTCCCGACTGTAATCCTAGCATTACAGTGGTGGAGGCGGAAGTATCCCGGAGTTGAGTTCAGACCAGCCTGAGCTACTTTAGTGTTTGCCTCAAAAACAAACAGAAATAAATACAAACAAACATCAAAGCATGGAAACAGCAGCAATTGTCACTGCTGGTCAGGAAAGTATGACTGGGTTTCATATTTTCCTATCTGCCTCTCATTTGCTGAGGCGAACACCACTGTGAAGCTAAAGGCTGTGCGTGGTGAGGCCTGTGGTGTGGCCGCTACAGGTAACTTGTAGCCTTACTTAATAAAACGGGAGTTCTCTGTTTCTTTACACTTAATGGAATCAAACCCCAGCAATACCACTGGCAGGCTTTCACAGGCGTTATAAAACTTTATATTAAAGATGAAGCAAATCAGATCTGGTAGTGTAGGCCTGTAATCCCAGATACTCAGTACCGTGCCTGAGGCAGGAGGATTGCAAGTTCCAGGACAGCCTGTTTCAAAAGGAAAAGTAAGAAGGGTGGAGCTGTACCAGTGGTAGGCTGATTACTATTCACCTAAACTACCATCCCTGAGGATGCTAGGTTCAGTCTTCAGGATGGGCAGCACAAAGCTGAGCTTCCCCCCCCCCCCCCATCAATGTGCTCCCCAGGTGGCCTGAGCGCTGGGGCAGAATGCAAATGATTCTTCACATTGACAGCTGATCAAATTGACCAAAAGATTTTTTTAAAATTTATTTATTTATTAAGGATTTCTGCCTCCTCCCCACCACCGCCTCCCATTTCCCTCCCCCTCCCCTGATCAAGTCCCCCTCCTTCATCAGCTTGAAGAGCAATCAGGGTTCCCTGCCCTGTGGGAAGTCCAAGGACCGCCCACCTCTATCCAGGTCTAGTAAGGTGAGCATCCAAACTGCCTAGGCTTCCCCAAAGCCAGTACGTGCAGTAAGATCAAAAACCCATTGCCATTGTTCTTGAGTTCTCAGTAGTCCTCATTGTCCGCTATGTTCAGCAAGTCCGGTTTTATCCCATGCTTTTTCAGACCCAGGCCAGCTGGCCTTGGTGAGTTCCCTATAGAACATCCCCATTGTCTCAGTGTGTGGGTGCACCCCTCGCGGTCCTGAGTTCCTTGCTCGTGCTCCCTCTCCTTCTGCTCCTGATTTGGACCTTGAGATTTCAGTCCGGTGCTCGTCCATGGCCACACGTCTGGGAAATGGTGACACTGGGACCAGAGCTAGGGTCTTCCGATTCAGTATCAACTTTGCAGAACCCTGTCAGTAGAGTGCCAAATTAAGCCTCAGACAGGAACTGTCAACATAAAGGGGACATCGCAAAGAGACAGGTCATGGTAATATCAGGGACCATAATTAATAACCATTAGAGAGCTTCCAGTGTGCTACACATCTTGCTCAAACTTCCCTGAATTACCTTATTTAATCAACACAGTTTTCTTACATGACATTATTCCTTTTATTCGCATTTTGTAGAAAAAGCAGTCGAGTACAGAGGCACAAAGAAGGTCAAGTACACACACGTCTGGAAGGTAGTGAAGGTAGAAATCAAGAAGTCTGACTTTGAAAGCAGATCCTCGCCAAGGTCATCAGGAGGTCATTGGATCCAATTCTAAAAACAATCTCACATTTTAAAGATCTCTCATTTTCACCTAACTAACTGCCATGACATGTTAAAAATACCCAAGACATAGCATACATATATTGCTTCCCCGTTTCTGCAATTTACATAAAAGACTTTGTTTTCTCGGATGAGTATTTCTGCTTTATATGCGACTTTATTAAAGACATTAAAACAAACTTTGGACCACTTGTCTTTTTTATCCTAAATTAATTTTTTACGTCATCTGAAGGCCATTTAATTCACTCACTCTAGTCCATGATCTATGGGTAAAACCCCAGTCTTACATTTGCATATGCTTTTGGTTTTTTTTTTAAAGTTTATATGTGCCTTTCTAAAACATTTATTTTATGTACATTAGGGTATGTGAAGGTGTTAGGTCCACTGGGACTAGAGTTACAGACAGTTGTGAGCTGTCATGTGGGTGCTGGAACTGACCCTGGATTCTCTACAAGATCAGCTAGTACTCTTAACTACTGAGCCATCTTTCTAGCCCATGCTTTCGGTTTTTAAGAGATTTTAATTTATGCTGCACAACAATTGACCATCCATTAACTTATTAATATCATATATATTTATTTATATACATTTAAATTATAAAGGAAATCTTTTAATCTAACCTTTCCTTCCCTTCCTTCATCCGTCCCTCCCTCTGTCCCTCCCTCCCTCCCTCCCTCCCTCCCTCCCTCTCTTTTCCCTCCTTCCCTTCCTTCCTTCTTTCCTTCCAGTCCTTCCTTCTTTCTTCCTTCTCTCCCTTCTCTCATCTTTCTTCCTTTATTTTATGGATGTTATGCTCTTTAAAGTACATCTACTTTGAGAGACCCAGTAACAAGCATTTGAATTTTGGCCATGGAGATAACTTGGCCCAGGATCCTCATTAGTCAAGGTTTGCAATGGGATGCCTGGCAAGGAAGAAGCTTTTAAAATCTATTGAAATAGTGAAAAGACAGCCATGAATAAATTTAAGTGAATCTCTTGATCATCTATTTTATATACTAAAATCAGGGTTATGTGCTTGCATTTATATAGGTTGCTTGGAGACAAGTCAGTCTTAATCCACTTTTTTTTTGTTATTTATGGGATAAAGGGCTCTGACTCACTCTTTTTTTCCATCCACATAAATCTGCTTCCATTTATCCATTATTAGGGTCAAGGAAGAGACTCATTTCTCATTTTTCTTGTGTAAAGCGTTGACCTTGAAAAGGAACATGTATCCTGTATTAGTCATGGCAACAATCAGCTCCTGTATTTGCATTACATAAAACTATTAGGGACTCAGTGCCTAATGATGAAAATGTTTCCTTAGCCATCCATTGTGACTCACAGATAATAACTGGCTGGTTTCCCCCTGTCTCCTAACAGTACACACAGCCCTCTTCTCCTGCCGTGCTCAGTATATGGCGTCAACTCAACTCATACCTACGAGTGTGGTACTTACCTTACCAAGCTGTGCTTATGGTTCAATGAGACCACTAGGTGTTTACAGAGTTACCACATTGCCGCAGTGGATTTGCCTCTCTCCTTTGCCTTCCGTGATGTTCCTAGAAAACTTCCACTCATCCAGAACCCCCTCATTCCCCCGCCTGCCCTCACCACGTATGAAGTCATCTTTTGGTCTCTGGAGCTTATCGTTGGCAGTTTACTTAGGCAATACTACTGCTGGTCATTTCCCTAACATCTTAACACCTGCCTGCTTAACCATGAAACTCCAGGTGCTAGACATCAGGCCAGATGTGCGTGTGTGTGTTTGGATGCATGTGTATGTCATATTGTTTTGTTAAACGGGTATCTGTGTGGACGAGTAAATGAACTTATGTGTGGGCATTGGGGAGTCGCTTGAGAGGCAGAATCCTGACTTGGAAGAAGAAAAGATAGAAGATTTAGTTATAGATGGCACAATGATCACAGGAGAACTGCCTCCAGGAGAAACAGAGTGTGTCCTAGAAACACTGGGGTCAGGGGCAACTGAAACAACCGGTAACAAGAATGAGCTTCAAGAATCCAAAAGGCTTAGAATGTGGAGGGAGCATACAGCTGCAGATGGCGAGGAGGGACAAGCAGCCTTGAAGACAGCAAAGGCAGCGTCAGGACAGGGCGTTTACCAGAGGCTGTAGGGGGCTGCAGAGAGCGTGGAGGGCTCCTATGTCATGATGAAACCATTGTGCATATACATTACAGCAGGCTAGGGCCAGACAAAGAATTTAATTAATTAGAAGAGTGACCTGGTCATGATGGTATTTTAGAAAAATCACTTTGACAGAAGTGAGCGGAATGGTTTGGAGGAGAAAAGGAATTGAAAGCAATGAATCGGGAAGGCATTTCTATATCCCAGAGGAGATTAGAAGATGTATATTTGGGAAGTGGATGAGGCGAACCTGGGGATGGAGTAGAATGTGCAAACCTTGGGAACAGTGAAATGGCAATGCAATTCTTATATTTCTTCCTGGGGTTACTGTAGCAAATTGCCACAGACTCAGAGGCTTAAAGAAACACAAAGGTTCTGTTCTCTGGTCTTGGAGGTAGAGCCTAAAATCATTCACTGCCCTTTGAGTTAAAGCCAGCTTGTTGATAGGGCTATGTCCCTTATGGAGAGTCTATGCAGAATCCATTTTTTTCTTCTTTTCTGTGTTCCGGAATCCATCTGTTCAGAGGCTCAGGACATGGACTCTTCAGCCGTTGGCAGCAGTAGCATGAGGCTTCTCTCCTCACTGACCTCTGCCCTACCACCTGGACCTTACTCTTACATGACCTTTGCGACTACATTGAACCTTCTTCATTGTTGCAGAGAAGCTTCTTATCTCAGGCTCTGAGCTGGTTTTCTAGATATGTTCTCAAACAGCACATGGCCAGTGCAAACAACAGAAATGTAACTAATCTTATTTACCCTTTTCCTCTTCTTTTTACATTGCTTTAGGCTAGACGCCCAAAGACAGGTGTCAGCATGGCTGATGTGTTCAGAGCTCTCCTTGGCAGGTAGACATCATCTCCCTGCTTCTCTGTAGTTATCACTCTCTTTGGGTCAATGTCATCATTTTCTGATCTAATGAAGAGATTGATCATTGGATGATCTACTGACCTCATTTTAAATGTAATACCCACTTTATAGGTCTCATCTCCAAATATTGTCATATTCTGAGGTCCTGTGTGGCTCAGGCTTCAACATAAGAATTTCGAGAGTACTCAGTTCACTCCCCAATAAACTGGTTTCTTAGTCGTATCTGCAAAACAGCCTTTGACATGGAAAAGGGCGTATTTACAAAGGTTAGGTAGAAGACACGGTATCTTTATCAGGAGAGTGTGATTTAGATGAACACAATTTCCCAGAATGCAAAGCACAGGAGGAGACTAAAACAACGTAAGGATATGAAGGTAGAGGATAGAGAGATGGCTCAGCTCTTAAGGGCATGTACTGATTTTGCAGAGGACCTGAGTTCCCACACCCAAATTGTACAGATCCCTGCTTCAGGTGGTTTGACGCCCTCTTGTGGCTTCTGTAGGCAACTGCGCTCATGTGCACACTTTCCAACACAGACTTACCTGCAATACCCATCATAACAAAAGGAAAAATTAACCTTAAAAAACAAATTCAAAGTTAGACAACTGTCATGTGTCCATGCTGATCTGGAAGATGCACGAGGAAGTCAGGTGAGTCTCGCAGGAGGCTGAACTGGAGTGGTTTCTGGAGAAAGGCTCCACTGGCCATTCTGTGACGGAGAGTGCCTATTCTACATAGGAGGGAACTTCCTTAACTCAATTAAGATTGATTTTTATATTCCTAGGTGGGTAAAAAACTTCTTGCTGCTGTTTTCCTGTAACTCTTGGAACTCAATCACCCTAAACTTTTTGTTTTCCTTTGTCAATCAACAGTGGTAAGGGGTCTGATGTCATGCCAGGGGTCTGTAAAGTACATGGAGGGTTGGACCATATTCAGTAAAGGCCAGAGACTCCTCCCAGCCAGCTCCCAACCACGGTGGCCAGCACAACACTGGGCGTGTGCTGTGCAAACCAAATGAGCACACCTGGCTCTTTCATGGAAAGGTGTGAAGAGAGGCAAGAATTTTGCCAACATAGAAGAGGGATGGGTGCGTGTGTGTTCAGCTCACAGGGTGAGCACTCAGACTCACGGAGGATACAGATCTGGTCAGGCAGGGCTGCAGAATGCTTGGTTTCAGCAACTCCTCCAGCGACAAGATTTTCCTATACGACTGAGCCTGTGAATGTATTAATTAGACTCCTTCCCAATATGAAGCATGGAAGAGAAAGTTGTCACGTTGTAGGCAACGCTTGCAGTCGTTCATGTGGAGCAGATTTCTGTGGAACACAGTCTTCTTTATGATTTCCATTTCTGCTCCCCCCCATTCTAGGATCCTTCTCATTGTCCTTGGAATTGGAATTGACGTACAGCGAACACAGCATCCAACCTTGAGTATCTCCATTCATCTTTGACCTCAGGCATAAAATGATAAGACTACCAGTACAGTGTCTGTTAAAATGCTACCAGCACAGATACAGGGGATGAAGTCTCTGTGTGGGATTAGGGAGCTACAAAACCTAGAAAAATCTGGCTGTTTGATTTCAAATCTCAACATCGCTGATTTCTAGTTCTTCACTCTGTGAACCTGGACATAGTCACTCACCCCTGCCCTTCAGCAGGTTGGCTTGTCTGGTCCACGGCCAGAGTCCTGATCTCAGTGCCCTCCGAGCTGCCTTGGAACAGTGATACGTATTGGTGGCTACAAGTAAAATCACCATTTTTCCGTATTTAGGCTCAATAATGCCACAAGTATTTACTGAGCTCCTGAGGCATGCTGAGCACATATTCTAAACAATCTACTTCATATTCCTCCCAGCCAAGTGAAATGCTGTACTATTCGCCTTTAAGATAGGGCTAAGAAATGATGCTGGAATGTTTATTTTCAGGTAGTGGGAATGGCTCCCTCTCAATTACGGAGACTTTTCACCACATACAAGTGCTTCTCATAATTTGTAAACCCTTTCCTCATAACTCAAACTCCTAATTTCTTTATTAGTTTAGCATTTGGTTTAGTATCCATTTAAGTGGTTAGACCTACAGCCTTTCAAATCTGTCACTTACAGGCCGCCCTATCAATAGGCGAGAAGCAGAGGGGAATTATAAATACATTTCTTCAAAATAACGCGGGGGTGTAAACAGCTACACACCGCAGCGTGTTTCTTATTAGAATATTTGACAGACAGCTTGCTATTTTCTTGCCTGACTGCTGAGCCTCCAGAAAAGAATTGGAAAGGCCTCCTTCTCAACACCATACGTCAGAGACAATAATTGTCTTAATGTGCAGAAACTTCCTGTGCTTGCGAGAACATCTTAAAAAATTATAATCAGAAAAAAAATACTGCAACGTGCAAATCGGAATGCAAATTACCTCCTTTTTAATTACATTAGGGGTGTAAATTAATCCCAAGTGCCAAACATTTCTGCCCTGGATTCCAGAACTCTGTTTTGCAATTACAGCTTCTGGTGCGTCTTTCAATCTGACAGCGATAGCAAACGTGTAATAGCAATAATTATGAAGCTGGGTTAGGATACGCAGCTTAATTTAACATCTAGGATCAGGAGTCTATATTTGAAACATAGAAATCCAACTCTGTCAAACTTGCATCGACACCTGAATGGGAAATTGTGTGTGTGTGTGTGTGTGTGTGTGTGTGTGTATGTGCGTGCGTGCAGGGACAGGAAGAGATGCAAGTATTGAAAGTAAAGAGTAAGTTAGGCCTTGGGGATCAGTGAACCAGGAAACATTAGCGGGTTAGTGACCTTGGGCTGCCCTTAACTTTAGTTTGCTCATCTTCCTCATGGGAATAAGAGCTGGTCTATCTAAATGGGATGACATCTGCAAAGTGGACTTGAGAGTTTTGTATGCGCTGGGAAGGCGAAGCCCGCTTGACATGATACTCATTGGTAGAATGACTAGCTAAGAGAACAAAGATGTGTTTTCTTCCCTGTGCTGATCCCAGGCTTACAGTGGGCGGTCATACTTTATGTTGTCATTTTGGAGTTCTAGATTTTTTCAGCTTGTTTCTTTGCTGCATCCTGGCACAGTGATCTTGCCTTCAGTCTTAGAGCTGAGTTTCAGACAAATCCATTTCACAGCTCCGGAAAGAGGGAAAAGCTCATAGTGTCTTCTCAAGGTCAGCATCAGAGAAGACACACTTGGTTTGTGCTTATCTAACAATGGCAGGAACGCAGTCACACAGTTCAAACCAGGGAAGCTAGTAGGGATAGTCCCTGGCCATTCAAGATGGGGTCAACCAAAACTTTATTACTATAGAAGGAGATGAGAATAGATTTGGGTTGACAAATCAAAGTCTCCACTTTTGGAAAACATGACTTTCAATAGCCTCTCAAAGTGAAACATAACACCACTCAAAGAGCTGGCAGGGTACACAGCCTGCCTTACTATTTTAATAGTGCAAAGGAAAGGCAGTAAAGATGTTTCAAACCTGGCAGAATTGAAGGGTTCATAATGACAAAGCTGAGGTTGGACATACATCATCTTGGCTGGGGTCTGTAGCTCAGTGGCAGAGAGAGAGAGAGAGAGAGAGAGAGAGAGAGAGAGGTAGAGAGAGAAAGAGAGAATATGAGAGAAAGAGAGACTTCTTGTATCAGGGAACACATCAGAATCAGGATTTAAAGCATCAGCTGTGAAGGAATTGATGAGCTAAGGGGCAGGGCACACTGAATTTTAAGACTATGACATCTTGCCCTCCCCCCCCCCAATTGCTTTATCCATTGTCCACTTTCTAGTTAAAATCTGTTTACTGGGCCTCAGCTCCGCTCCCCACCCCCAGATGTCATGCTCCTCTTCTTTAGGCTCCCCCAGCACTGCCCTTGGTGGCACACTGTTCAGTGAGTGTCCTGGTCTCTTCTGTTTCACAGAACGCACTGGATATATCTGTCCCTGAAGCAGGACTCCGGGCTCCTTCAAGACCGAGACCACTTCTCATTGCTGTTTCCCCTTCTCACTTCATTCTCTGCATCAGAGTGTGGGATAAAGTGAAGCAAATGGAACCAGAGTACGTGTCAGAGACACAGACCTGAGATGCGGGGGACAAAGCGGGTATGGCCCTTGTCATGGATGGTAGCTTTTGGCCTCTTGGTTTCCTCTCAGGACACATGCTTGAGAGCTTCTCATTCCCAGACCCAAGAGTGTAGGTCAAACAAAAGCCAGGAGCAAGGTTGGGTGAGTCAGGATTGTGGTTCTTTAGGAGATTGTCTTTTGTTAATGGGAAGAGGTGGCGATGGGGAAAGCGTTTGGCTTCTCTCCACACCCCTGCTTCTTCATCTCCATCAGTTCCATTTTACCTGGAAAGAAAGCCAGGAGACTACACATCTCAGGATTTTATACACACAGACAACAGATACTTGAGATTAGATGGTACACGCTAAAGGGGAGAGGAGGGATAAGTGAGATTGGTCTTTTCTAATCAGTATGAAGAAAAAAGTCGATGTTTCGCTTTATGCTCCCCAAAGGAAAATCCTTCTGTTGAGGTGCTGTGTAGGCAGCATGCTGGACACCACAGGTCTTTATCAATTCCATTGATTGACCTGAAGTTCAGTTAAAATCATACATTGAATCTACTATGTGCTGGCAGACTGGCATAGAAGAAAGTTCTTTGGAATTGCTGATTGTTATTGGGGATACTCATGGGGAGCTTGACCCTCTGGATGGCAGATTGGGAGGGGACATCCACCTTGCAAGCAAGAGCTTTCTACTCCAGGTGGCAAGGACAGTTCAAATGGGTCAAATTGCATATGGTCGAGGAAACCAGAGGGCAGCATACCTATCTTGGGTTACTTCTTCTTGGAAGCTCGGTTATTTCAGAAAAATATGCGTGGGCTCTTGTTAGACAGCTGGCAAAAATAGCATGTGTCACATGGCATTTTTTATTAAGCATTTACATCACATTTTATACTTCTAAAGTACTCAGACTCGCTTGTCAGGGATGGTGCTTTGTGAGCTGTATCCGTGACAGTACTTTAACTCTGCCTTGGGAGAGGCGGGTGCTGAGTAATTAACTCTCCGATGTTAGGGATCGAGGCCTGGGAGCCAATCCTAGGCCCTGGCTCTTTTTGTTAGCATTTATTGGGTGCTGTGTCCATGACTGGAAGGGAATGATCGCATCCGAAGAAGGATACGGTTTTTGAGAAATTAACAGAACCCGGGCACAACTGCCTGAAAAATGGCTCATTTGCTCTAAAAGCAAACAAACGAGCAAACAAAATCTTATCAAGGGGGCAGAGAGATGACAAGCACTTTCTGCATAAATAAATTGAGCTCCTGAGTTCAGTATCTGGACACCACAACGAACCAGATGTGATGACTCACAGTTGTGACCCCAGCGCTCCGGTGGCGAGATGGGTGGTGAGGATGAGAGAATTGCCTGGGAGCTTCCCCATCCACGAGGCTGGATGTGCAGAGAGACGCTGCTTGGCAAGGGGGAAAGGGAGAACTGACTCATGAACACTGCGCTCTGGTATCTACATTCCTGCAAGGCATGGGAGCACACACACACACACACACAGACACACACACAGACACACACCAACCACACCAAGTAAATTTAATCAAAAATTTAAAAATCTTTTAAAGATGAGCGTCTATGTTTGACTTAAAATAAAACCTATTAAGTGGAGATAGGAGGCTTCTGATATGCAGATGTCCTGGGGTGATTCTAAATAGACCCTGAAGATTGCAGTGTAGAAAACCCACGCTCAGGGGCACAGGCTCCTTCCTCCCTGGATCCTAGGGGCATCCTCAGAAACACTCATACCTGTCATTTATATCATCCTTTTTATCCGGTTTATAATAATAATCCACTGTCCAGACAACTTCTTTCTTTAGGGCTCTAGATGTAGAGATTATTTACCATATTTCAAAATAAGCTGTCATGCTCACAATTTAAAAGACTCCCCACGTTTTCCAGTATCTCCGCCTATTTACATCATTGAGATAATAAAGGAAAAACATAGCCCCAGACTTTGGCTCCTGGTGATTTGTATCACGCCCTCGAGCAAGGCACTTTCCAAATTACTATTGTCCATTCCATCTGTGCAGTTTTTTATTTTTATTTTTTTAAAAAATATTTTGACTGGTGCTGGAGAGACAGCTCAGTGGTTAAAAGCCCTGGCTGCTTTTCCAGAGGACCAGCGTTGGGTTCCTAGCATCCATATGGTGACTCACAATCATCTGTAACTCCAGTCCTGAGGGATCCAATGCCTTCTTCCTGCCTCTGTAGGAATTGCACACACATGTGGCACAGACAGACACACATGCAGGTAAAACTGATGAAATAATATAAATGGATATAAATGATGAAATAAATAAAGATAAAATAAAAATTAAAAATGGTTTTCATTATTAGCACATATTTTAGTTAGCCATCACAAAGGGCTTCATATTTCCACACATCTATATAGTGTATTGATGGCAGCATGTGGTCAGTATCGTGCTTCTCATGTTACGGTTTAGAAAGCCAAGAAGGGTGTCATCATGCCAACATAGCCCACGCTCTTTATAGCAGACACTCATCCCACCTGCTTGAGAGGTCGCCACCAATTTTGTCAGAATTCTGGAGTTCTGTGAAAGAAATAGAAGACAGATTGTGCCTTTCTGGTATCTTCCCTTATCCTTCTAGGTCCTTTTTATCTGGATCAAATCAAGTTACTGAATGAGCACAGATACTTGAGTGTGTGTGGATCTGAGGGATGACTGGGAAGGCTATGCAGCAGTTTTACTAAGGTACCTTATTGATCATTTGGGGTAGAGTATTCAGTTTTTTTTCCTCAGTGAGGCCATTTTTTTTTTCTGTTGCTCTATTGCCAGTTCTCCAACCACCTCTGCTTCAAATCTGAGCATTATTCTCTATTGTTGTTTTAATTATGCCTGGGCTTCTCATGGGATGCTGCCAGACAAAAGTGTTGGTCCACAGAGAAGTTATGGCCACCCTGGTCTGAACTGTTAGTAACTTTGTAGATTCTGGGCACTGGTGTGTGTGTGTGTGTGTGTGTGTGTGTGTGTGTGTGTGTGTGTGCGCGCACGCACTTGCGTGCAGGCGAGAGTGAGGGGAGGGGGAAAGACAATATGCTCCTATAATTCCTATACAAACTCACTTACCAATTTTGTTCTGAATATCTGGTGTGCAGCCTTTTAGGGGTGGCTGTCCTCGAGGATTATAACATTGCTCTAAAGATCTCTGAGAGGGGAGAGCTTTGGGGAACCCCCAGAGCACAGAAACCTTAATAACAACCTGATCTGAGTGGAACCCAAACGTGGAGAAATTATATGTCTGACTCTCCTTTCCAAGGTGACCTAGGGTTTAGAGAGCTGACTGAGAAATGAACATGCTAATAATGGCACAATGTATGCCAACAACCAGCAAAAGCTCAAAGTACAGGCTATATGAAGAACAAGTGTTTGAGGGGGTGGGTAAGCCACCTCTTAGCCTCTCTTTAATTGGCTGGGGGAGGGATGCCTCTCTGGGCTGAATGTTTCCATGATGGCTTTTATCACTATTCTTAAACACAAATAGAATATCTGACTGTTCATCTCCCAGCGTCTTCTGCATTTGTGATTTTTTTCTATTTAACTGCCGATTATGAGTTGGGATTAAGTTAGTTCTTATTTATATGTCTGTATTATATCTCAATTTTAATACCAGGCTTAATTAGATTTTAAGAATAAAAGCTTGCTCTGTTTTCCAAATAGATTTACTCTTTGATTTAATTAGGCCATCAGAAAGTTTGTTGGCTATGCCTAAATACATTCATCTAACTAGAAAATAAAATAAAATAAAAGCGAACCCGTGTCTCCAAACCATGAGAAGAACAAAGGCTAAACCCAACAGCTAACAAGCATCAGCTTCCTTCCCCGTTGGCCCACCACAACTGCAAACAGTTAATTCAGACGGCTACAACACAGGGCTACAAGCTGCGGAAGCTGCAAACGACAGACAGATACTTGCTTCTCTAAAGTGTGGAGGTCAGGAAGTTCGAGATCAAGTCACAGCCACATTCAGGGTCTGGTAAGGGTTCCTCACATGATGGAAATGCAAAAGGAGCTCTCTGGGGTCTCTTTTAGAAGGAGCTCTCTTTTAAATGTCATTCGTGAGAATCCCACTCTCATAGTCATTGGAAGCTCTGCCTTCCCACACCGCCCTATTAGGGGTTAGAATTTTTACATGAGTTTGTGGGGTAGAGAGAGATTCCAACATTCCTTGTACAGACTTATCGAGAGAGAGAGAGAGAGAGAGAGAGAGAGAGAGAGAGAGAGACAGAGAGAGAGAGAGAGACAGAGAGAGAGAGAGAGAGAGAGAGAGAGAGAGAGTATGTGTGTGTGTGTAGGCAAGAAGGCAACCTTGAGTGCTGTTCCTCAGGCACTACATGCCTTGTTTTTTGAGACAAGTGTTCTCACTGGCCTGGCATTTGCTCAGCAGGCAAAATTGCCTGGCAATTGAGCTCAGGAGATCTGCTTGGCTCTCCTTTCCCATCCCTGGGATCACAATGTCCGCAGACTGTGGTGTCTGGCTTTTTTTTTTTTTTTTTTTTTTTTTTTTAAAGGAGAGTTACAGGGATGAACTGTGGTTCTCATGTTTGCAAGTTAAGCACTTCGCCAGCTCTTTGATGAGTCTCCTGTCTGGTAGGCAGAGAATGAGTTGAGCCTTCCAGGGTAAGGTGATGACCAACGGCTTCCTCTTGGCACTGTCTCAAGTATGTAAGGAACGAGCTGCTTTGAGCAACAATAGCGCCCGGAGCTCTTGCTATTCACACCCAGCTATCCCTTGATTGACCATATTTCAGACTGTAACCTGCCGCCTCATTAATTTCCAGAGTTTGCATGATTTTTACTAATCTGTCGTGCAGGAAAGCCAGGGCCAAGGCAGTTATCCGCAAGCAGTCGCAATGTAGAAATAAACACCCGGATGACAAATGGAAGCATCCGCAGAGCTGGCTTCATTAGTTTCTAGGTTAATTGCATGTCTCACAATTAAGTCTAATTGACTTGTTTCAGGCAAAGCCAGCCTGGGAGCTCGGCTGTAAATCTGTCCTATTCCAAATTCCATGAGCCAGGGAGCTTGCATGTGGTTCGCCATCCACGTTGACATTTGGGATGTTGAGGATGGAGCCAGCGATTCTTTGGTGCTGTCTGAAACTGCACCAGGGAAGGTTTTCAAGTGTGTTATGAGAATCCAGTTCTTCAGTGAGCCCTAGGAGCGTCCTAACAGTATAGAGGCTATCTAAGGAAAGCAAGGGGAGTCTGTGATGAGGCAAAATGACTGAAGAAAACCAGGATGCAAACACAGATAATCTGTCCATTCTGATTTAATTGATGACTGCCGGGAATAAAATAGTTGGGGAAGGAAGAGCTCTCAGAGCCCTTTAGGGTTCTAGCCATAAACCAGAAACCCTATAAAATGGCAATCTTCTAACAAATGTCAGAATACATATTAGTCAACTCAGAATTTGATTTACTTTGATTTAGTTGTTTTTTTTTTTTCTTTCTGAGACAGGGTCTTGCTCAGGCTGGACTCAGGCTTGTGGTGATCTTCCTGTCCCAGCGTCTGCAGTGATATCTCATTTGTATTTTAATAAACAAAGCTTGCCTGAAGATCAGAGAGTAAAACAGCCCCATTGGTCAACTGTATAGACCAGGCAGTGGTGACACCAGATCTTTAATCCCACCAGCCAACTAGTTTGCCACAGAAACTGGGCAGTGGTGGTGCAGGCCTTTAATCCAGCACTCGAGCAGAATATAAGACAAGAGGAGACATGTTTTAACTCAGCCTCATTCAGGGGATTCATGGAGGCAGGATTTTCATTTCAGTCTGAGGTAGAGGTAAGAACTAGTGGCTGGCTGATTTGCTTTTCTGATCTTCGGGTTGAACCCCAATATCTGTGTCTGTGTTTTTATTCGTGCTACAAGCTTCCTAAGCGATGGGATGGCAGCGAATGCTACCACGTCCTACTTAGATAACTAAAAAAAAAAAGCTTAAACAATATTAAATATTTTGAAAATAATTGAATAATACTTATCTGGTGGTTCCACACAGGAGTCCTTCTCGATGGCACATTAATAATTTACAAAGACCCCTTTCTTCATTATTTCATTGGCTCTTTCAGTATCTCTATGATGTAATTTGCCCTGTTTTGTAGAGAAGACAGAGGTCTCAGCAATGTATCAAGGTGTGAAGGTCAGGAAGGTGAGAAATAGACCAATCGTCCCTTCCCTGGGGCCAGGGCTTCTCTTATTGTTCCTTGATATGGACCACTTCAGACAGCGGGCACTCCGACTCTGTATTGCGCTTCACGTTGGGTGGGAAGCACTTGCACACACACTTTTGGTTCTTATTTTTTGAGATAGGGCTTCACATAGTCTAGACCAACCTCAAATGTACTATGTAGTCCAGCATAGCCTTGAACTTCTGATCCTCTTGTCCTCTATGCCCAAGTGCTGCAATTACAGACACGTACTATTATGCCCAGCTTTACTCAGTCCTGGGGATCCAACCCAGGGCGTTGTGTGTGCTACACAAATACTTTATTAACTGAACCACATCCCTAGCCCCTTGTACTGACCCTTCATGTCCTGTTTCACAGACAAGAAGACTGAGATACAAGGGATGTACCAGCATGTGAAGGTCAGGAGGGTTAGAAAGAGACCAATCGTTTCTTCCCTGGGGCCAGGACTTCTCTTACTGTTCTTTGATCTGGACCACTTCAGACAGCAGACACTCCGCCTCTACTATGTTTCTACAAATGTTTGTAGTATCACAGCTCAGCCTTGGCTGCACAGCAAAGTCCCTGAGGCCCTAGCCTCACTCTCAGAGAGTCTGATTTGATTTGCCTAAGATTCTGATTTAATTTAGCCCTAGGATCAGTGTAATATTTTAAATTACCCCTGAAAGATTTTGATATCCATCCAAGGATATAAAACTACTGATCTATAGGAGTGGATTTGGATGTGTTAGGAATAAGGATAAGGTGAGCAGCACCGATATGTGTATGTATGCGTGCACACACGTGTGTGTGCTCACACATGCTCCTTTATGTGTTTGAGAAAGGAGGCCAGATCCTGCCATTGAGTGTCTTCTTCTATTTATTTCTACCTTATTTTGCGAAAGAGGATTTTTCCCAGAGTGTTGAGTTGGCCCTGGCTGGCCAGGCCCTGGAGACCTGCCTGTCTCCCACTTTCCTCAGGGCTTGGGCTGTAGATGCTCATGGGTGCACCTGGGTCTTGGGGATATGAACCCAGGTCCTCATACTGATACAGTGAGCTCTTTACAGACTGAGCTGTCTCCCCAGCCCACTATCTATAAGAAGATGTTGAAGAGACACTCTACATAAGATTTCTCTCCCTCGGTATATCAGTGTTATCTCCTGTGTCTGTTATGGATGGGTGGACTTTCGTCAGCTTAACATAAGCCTAGACATACCCGGAAAGAGGAAACCTTAACCGAGAGTATGCCTTTGTAAGACTGGCCTGCAGGCCAGTGGAAGGGGGGCTGTCTTAATTAGTGATTTATGTGGGAGGGGCTCAGTCCACTGTAGGTGTGGCCACTCCTGGGAGGGGGACCTGGGATGTCTAAGAAAGCGGACTAAGCAAGTCATGGGGGGTCACGTCATTAAGCAGCATTCCCCCACGGCCCATTTCAGTTTCCGCTTCCAGGTTCCTCCCTTGGACGGAAGCAGATCCTTTCTTTAACTTCGGCCGTGGTGTTTTATCACAGCAGTAGAAACCTAGCTAAGACATGGAGGTGGGGTACGGAAGAAGGTGGGCAGGGATCTTTAGTTCAAAAACAAATATTCTAGATGATTTTGTTAACTGTGTTCCTTCTGCAGTCTAGCAGTGCTCGGGATGTGAGAACAGGTTAGACCCTCATTGGCCAGTCAGCAAAACGACTTGCGGATCCTGTTCTGTTGCTGGAAGAAGGTCAGGCTGTTCATCCCAAGAGCTCATGAGGGTAAGGCCACTGAGAAAGAAGCTAATATTGTCTGGGGGCAGGATGAACCAGAGCCAGTCTGCAGGCAGAGTCTGCTGCAGAAAGTGAAGAGAGACTGGAGAGATGGCTTGGTAGGGCAAAGTGTTTGCCACACAAGCGTGAGGATATGAGTTCGAATCCCCAGCACTCAGGGCTCCTACAGGGAAAATGGGAGGTAGAGGCAGGAGAAGCCCTGGAAGTGAAGGCTGTGGGCTTGGTATAGCCAGTGGGGAAATAATAGAGACAGTCCCTATGAGGCAAAGGTGAGGTTGTCCTCTAACCTCCGCAATTACACTGAGGCATGGCTCCACCCATCTCTCTCTCTCCTACACACACACACACACACACACACACACACACACACACACACACACACTTAAAAAGTGAAGTCAGATTACTGTTTCTTTTGTCATTTGGTCACAAAGACTTCAGAGGCTTGTGAGTCCGCTGTCCACACAGCATTGCTTGCATGTGCCACAAGTGTGCCAAGCTCCCGATATAAACGCTGAAGAGCAAGGATGAACAAAACAAATGCTAGCTAACTTGCAGTTTCCCCCGGAGCTTGATTTCTCACAGAGGGGTTGCCTTAGAGAACCCTACCGGGTTTGCAGCTGGTTCCAGAATGCAGATCGCGTTGAGATTTGCTGGCGGCAGGTAAAGGAACTGGGATGAAGTTTATGCCGACACCACCAGCCCAGGGGATCCAGCAGCCAGGAATGTGAGCCTCTGAGACTCAACTGTACCACCTAGTTAAGAAAGCCTCATTTCATTCATAGTTAGCAAGACTAGATTCTTTATTTTGCTCAGTACCGAGGAAATTGAGACGTAAGTATGTAGAGAGCTCCCTCTACTGGGCAGATGCCATTGTTGCGCAAGAAAGCCAGGTGGAGAGAGGCGGAGCCTCTGACGGGCACCTCAATGAAATTAGTGGCTGCCCCATTAGTATTTGTATTTATTGTGCTAGAGATGTTCACACGGGGCCTTGCGGATAGTAGGCAAATCCCCGAGCATTAACCTTTCTTGGTCCCCTTTAAAAGTATATTTATTAGTCCCCACCCTTCTCTCTCTCTCACACACACAAATTATGATCTACTTTATGTAGATGTCGCTCCTGGATTTTAAACCATTCGTTGCTAACGTTAAACATATGCTGGTGTGCTGCCTATTTGTCTGGCAACTTGACATAAGGTAGAGTAATTAGGAGGGAACCTCAGTTGAGAAAATGCCTCCGTAAGATCAGGCTGTGCACAAGCTTGTAGGGTATTTTTGAATCCGTGGTTAATGGAAGAGGGCCTACCCCAGTCGGGACTGGTGGCCCTGGGTTCTATAAGACAGTAGGCTGAGCAAGCCATGTGAAGCACCCCTCCATGGCCTCTGCATCAGCTCCTGCCTCTAGGTTCCTGCCCTGCTTGAGTTCCTGTCTCGGCTTCCTTCAATAACGAACAATGATATGAAAATGATAAGTAATCCAAATTAACTCATCCTTTTCAATTTGCTTTTGGTCATGGTGTTTCATCACAGCAGCAGGGACCCTAGCTAAGACAGCTGGCATGGGCCAGGATCACAGCATGGTTCTCACCTGGCAGGTGCCATGTCTAGCTGTCTAACTGGGGTGTCCAGTCACTCATATACAGGAGCCTCTGGGCAAGGATATTCCATCTTCCATGTGCTGTTCTCTCTCTCTCTCTCTCTCTCTCTCTCTCTCTCTCTCTCTCGCCCCCCCTCCCCCCCATATCCCTGAGCTGGTTCTCTGATCCCGGCTTTTCATGGAGTTCAGGAGTGTTTTGTTGTGCCTTTTTCTTTCTGTCAGTTACTAGCTGCAGAGCCCAAACTAACCACAGCTCTCTCTCTGTGTCTCTGTCTCTGTCTCTCTCTCCTCTCTCTTTCTCTCTAACCACCCTTTATGGATATGTACCCTGGTCCTCAACTAAACCTATTAAGAGCAGGTCCTGACTCTAATGGAGAGACAGACGTGTAGGCAGGAACTTTCTAGACCACTTTGCATTAGAAATACTGCTATTTTGGCCTTTTAACTTTCATTAGAGGACAGGGACGTTATTTCATCTACTTCTGGGTCTTCAACAGTTAATACAGTGCCTAAGGCATGTGGTGATAGAGATTCACAGACTAAGATATTTATGAGGCTGAGGCTGGGTCGATAGGCAAAGTGTTTGCCACATTAAGGATGAGAAGAGAACCTGCATTCAATTCCCAGCACCAATGTAAAAGTCCAGATCTGAGAACTGACATGGGAGCTTGACTTCAGTCTTGGTGCCCATGTGCACATATGTGCTTGTATACAGGCACATACACACACTTGCACCTACTCACACCTATGCGCCTGCACACACACACATGTGCACATGAACGAATACAAAGTTCTGCACCCTCTATGTAGACACACACAAAGATATTAATTCTTTCACTATTCGTATTCCTTTAAGATAAAAATTCAGGGGCTGGAAAAAGATGGAAAGCGGTTAAGATTCCTGGCTGCTCTTCCAGAGGTCCTGAGTTCAATTCCCACCACCCACACGATGGCTCACAACCATCTCTAATTGTAGTTCCATGGGGCTCTGATACCTCTTTGGGTGTGCAGAAATACATGCAGACAAAACACCTACATATGTAAATAAGCAAATCTTAAAAATAAAAATGTCAAACATGGTCACACAGAGAGCAATGAAATATATCATGTTTTCTCTATTCTAAGGTCAGTTACTGATCAATTAAATTATTTTTTGAGGAGTGAAAAATTTTTATGCAAAATATTTTTACATTATGGCAAATGTCAAAGGGGAAGCTGTTGAAAATGTGATTTGATCTGTGAAATATTTTACAGTACAGTAGCAGCACTGAAAGGAAATGCTAAGATGTTACCAGAGGACCTGTAATTTTCTGTACAACCATTTCCCCTTCTAATGAGGACACATTATGTCTGCAGTCAGAAAATATCTATAATTAAGCCCCATGATATAAGAACTTCATTTCCATTTTTGAAGCCTTTAGGGTTCCCAGTGGTACATAGGATGTAAGACAAGTCACATTGTTGGTAGTTATGCCAGACTCTGAAAACCATTATTAGCTTCCTTTGTCTTTAGACTGCTTTCCCCCAACTCCCTATTCCAGCCACAATTAATTTATTCTTCTTTCTAAACACATTTTTTGATTAAAACATAGTTATTTTCAGAAATTTTGGAAAATTCTAGAAAGCATAGGGAAGTTGAGCCTGGAGGAAAATTCAGCAGAATGCAGCAGGTCTGTAATGGTTAGGTAATGCTGCTTCTAGAAGCAGTGGGTTATGGAATAAAATTCTCAGTGCCAGGCCCATAATTGTTCCAAAGCAGTTGGTGGTCATAGCAGCTCCAGAGGCCTCTAAACAATGCAGGCTCTTGTCTGTTGTCTTGGTTGCCTACCAGAACTCGACACCACACATCTCAGCTGCAAGACATGGAGAAAGGAAGCTGGAATAGAGCTAGGAGTCTCCTCCCCGCTGGCTAACTTTCAGAGTGATGGAAAAGGTAATATAAGCAGTTAGGGGATCAAACACATCAATGGTCTTAGCCAGGTGTGAACCTCACAAACTGCAAGACCTACTGGCCAGACATGTGTGCCCACCTTTGCAACGGTGTCACAACAGTTATGGGGGAAACCACTTACCTTCTGCTTGGGTTTAAGACCTGTACTACATAGAAATCCATACTTGGTGCATAAGTTTGATTAGCAACCTTCGCCTGGAGAGTTCACCTTCTCAAAAGAGGAATGTATCACTTTCGTTTAACTATATTTGACACGGCATCAAAATGCCTTTAAATATCTGTGTTTATACCCGTAACAAAAACCACTCTCAGGCTTAATCAGAAGAGCCCTCTTTACAGTGAACAGCCATGAATGCAGGGACTCATGGATCCCCAAAGATGCTGAGAAGAAGTGATGACTGAGGTCCTAGTCCTAGACAAGACCATCTCCTCCAGGGCTCATGGACCATTGGAGAAGAGGAGATAGGAAGAATGTAAGAGCCAGAAGACAGAGACAATGTGTCTGTGGAATGACATTCTCCAGGCACACAACCTCCCAGCAGCTGCAGTTACTCTCCCAGGGCCCTCCAGATGGAGTCCATCAACAATCAAACATGGGTCGCTCATGAAGTCCTACCCCCTACTTCTCAACCATTGGCTATGAAAAGATTCTAGAAGGAAAGTCATTATCTTAAGTTGTCCAACTACCAAGGAGCTTCTCATGCTCCAGTGGATAGCTCCAAACATATGGTCACACAGCTAGTCCTGGTTAAACTCAGCGGGTCATATAACAAATCAGTAGGCGGGGACAGCGAGAAAGAGACTTTAGGGAAGTGTGCATGTGGGGGAGGGGGCTAAGAGTAGAGATGAGAGGGAGTTGAGAGAGGATGGAGGATGACAATATTCAGCATATGTTATATATTGCCCAAAAACAAATTTAAATACTCTTTTAAAAGTCCTTACAAATCTCTTCTAAGGCTCAAGGCAATCTCTTAACTTTGAGCCCCTGAAAAAAAAATAATTAATGCACTTTCAATATACAGTGTCATAGAATAAACGTTTATTCCAAAAAGGGAAGAATGAGAGCATGGCAAGGAAAGACCTAAGCAAAGCAGGGGCAGCACCACATCTATGTCTAGCATCTGGGGCTCCTTCTGGCATCATCTGGGTTCCAGTTGGCCGGGGTAAACCCAGCCCTCCTTTTCCACTGCCAGGAGCACATGTGGCCTCTCTCTTGGCCTGACATTAAGTATACCCCTGCTTCCAAGTAGCAGAATGAAGTGGTCTACCACCAACATGCATCTCTAGCCTGGACCCCCCCCCTTTTCTATGAGACCCTCTACCCAATATGGTGCTTTTTCTTCTATGTTTTGTTTGTACAACTTCAACCGTCTCCTTAATGACCTTTGACTCTGGTATTGGCCGCTTCTTTTAACAGCCCCACATGAGCTAAATGTTGTGCTGAGGTCTTCCTATTTTGCACAGAAGAAGAATGAGACCCCTATAAGACTTGAGTGGTCCTTCTCCATCTTGTTGCCCGCCATCCTTTCTGCTTGCTCAGTTTGCATATTAGAGATAGAGACCGTCTTTTATTTTATCAAATACCAAATTTCCTCCCCTCTACAGCCTTTCACAAAGCCATTCCTTCCTCCCACCTTCCTAGAACAACTTCTATGCCCTACTCACCCTCTGGTTCCCAGAATGGGAGTTCCAGCCCCTTTGTGTATATTTTACAGTTGTCTCTCATCTCTTTGTCCTCGCCACATATATTTTGGGGGGGTTTTGTCTTTTGTGTCCCTTGGTTTATTGTCTATCACTTCACTGCCTCACTTTCCTTTGATTAGCACAGTTCCTAGCTCAGACTAGATGTTCGTGTGACTAAATATTGAGTTACTTACATTCTCTTGGATTTCCTTCAGGCTTCCTGAGAGTACTCACTGTAGACAATGTTGAAATTCATCAGCAAGTGTTGAGATTCAGGGAGGACGGTGCATTTGATGGTGCTCAAAAGCTAAACAGGCCAAGCAGTACCTCTTAGAGGATGCCATTGGCGTGGAACAAGGACTTTGGAGGGTACCACATTTGGATTTGAGGCCAGTTCTGCTGTATGAACAAGGAAAAATTAAGCTTATCATCTGTGACTTGGGGGTAATCCTGCCTTCCTTCTGGAACTGAGAGGATTAAGTAAGAGAGGCGCTGGATATGGTCAGTGCTAGCTCCATCTTTACTAGGTCTGCGTTTTGGTATTTGACGGTTCTCAAAGGTCTTAAGGGGATTCCTTATAAGGAGCTGGACATGCAGGGTCTGCCAAAGCCACAATGGACTATGTCACTGATTCGGATCCTGCACTTTGTACTCCCAGGGCATGCAGGGCCTACCTATACCACAATGGACTATGTTATTCCTTTGGATTCCACGTGTTGTATTCCCAGTTGTCTTGAGAGAAGGCAGACTCTGCAGTTCAGGCTTCCCGTGACTTCTTGTCTCACCTGCTGCCTCACCCTGATGATTGTCATGATGTAGGGGTTCCCTGGCATGTACCTTGCTTCTCCCTATGCACTGAAGATTAGGGAATTTGGGAGAGGTTGGTAGCTGGTGAGAGACAGGCTTGTGGGGAAGAGGGAGGAAAGGAGGGATGGAGTGTGGGTGGAATGAAAGGGAAGAGGAAGAATTAAGTCTGGCTTTGATTTGTACAGATTCTCAGCAGAGAGGAAGAGGCAGGGAGGAGGAAGGACGGGGAAAGAGGGGGAGGAGGGGGAGGAGGGGGAGGAGGGGGAGGAGGAGAATGGTTCCCGGAAGGACATCGGAGCTAATGCTGAGACTGGTACTAGACCAGAGGACCACGATGACTCAGAGACAGCCTCCAGCCAGAGTGCCAGGACGCCCTTCCTATTCCACATTTCATGTTCATATTTAAAGCTCCCATTCTAAAGACCCATAAAATAACAGTCCCCAGCAGTAACGATTTCCTGCAGGTCGCCTGGAAGCATTAGAAGAAGTGTTTCCTTTTAATAGGCTATTCAGGGAAGATAAAATCAATAACTTCTAGGCAGACATTTTGCAGATGCAAATTTATACCCTTCTCATGCTCCCGGTTACCATCTAATCTTATATAAAAACAAAAAATAAACAAAAAAAAATGGCCACATGGGGCTGATGCCTTCGGTGGAACAGATACTGGCTGGCGCATCTCAATATGCATACAAATGAGAGAAATGGTCATGATAACAGAAATCATCTGGAAGCTTTTATGCTATTGTAGCTGTATCTGGCTGCCTCTGGCTATTGTAACTGAATTCTATCATATGATTTACAAGTACCGTCGCTAATAGACTTGTTCTCTTTAAGACCTTGACAGATTAAGCCAGGACCTAATGTGGGTAGCTTTAGGTCTCATAGATGCTTGAATAATGGGTCTGTGATAAAGAACCACAGCAGTTAAAGGCGCCGGGGGTAGAGAGAGCATCATAGAACACGTTTTCTGAGACTGCTGTTCTTCAGTGAAGGTATAAGTAGTTTTAAATAATTAAATTTGTGGGGCAAGGGTGGCCAGCCTGGTCTACAGAGCATGTTTCAGGACAGCCAGGGTTGTTACACAGAGAAACCCTGTTTTGAAAAACCCAAACCAACCAACCAACCAAACTAAATTCATCAGTGGACAGTCATTGTCCACAGCCTGCATGTATGGTTTCCCCTTTTCTCTACTTTGAATGCATTTCTCTCATGATTCTTTGTCAGTGTTTCTCCTGAGAAACGGGCAAGACTTCAGAAAGCACAAATCAGAGAATTGTGTGTACAAAACAAAGGCTCCCAGGTTTTCTGATGCCAACTCTTCCTGTCGTTTCTCCTTTGGATCACACAGCAGAGTCCACTGCCAAATGTGAGCCCTTAGCCTGCTTCTCCTCTGCTTGGACAGGGCCATAGGCATAGTGCTAGTTTAACTTTTACTGTCAACTTGACACATGTAAGAGTCACATGGGATGAGGGAACTTCATCTGAAGAACTGGATCAATCAGATTGGCCTGTAGCCATCTGTGGGGATTTTTTTTTTTTTTTTGCAAGGGCCCCATCACACTGTGGGCAGAGCTATTCTTCCGGCAAATGGTCTTGGTCTTGGGCTGTATAAAAGAGTGAGCCAGATCACACCACTCCCTTTATGGTTTTTGTTTCAGCTCCTGTATGAGCTCCGGCCCAGGCATCTATCAGTGACGGAATGTGACCTGGAAGTATAAGCCAAACAAACATTTTCCTCCCCCAGTTGCTTTTGATTAGAAAGCGTTATCATGGCAACAGATCCACCTGGAGGTGTTTGCTACAGAGAAACTCACAGCTTTAACGGAATTCTGTATGGGAGAGTTGATGGAAGCCAGGAAACATAATCGCTCAGGGCTAGGGAGATGGAGAAATAAGAAGCAGAGACTGCATTTTGTGGAATATTGTGTAGCATGGAGAGTCTGGGGGAACAGATACACAACCAGCTAGATGCAGAGAGGGTATGAACACAGGACCTGATTAAAAAGAAATCAGAAGTACAGCAAGTGGTAAAATATGGCATTCATGTAAATTGAACACATGTGGGCACATAAAACTGTACTTTACAAGGACATATACTTGCATAAGAAGCTATCCAATTAATCTGAATGAATATTTATAGGAGGGAGGTTTGGTCATGAGGGTGGAGGAAGGGGTGAAAGATGAAAACAGAACACTTCCTAGGGGCTGGGGGCTAAGAACAAACACTGGAAAAAAAGCTTACATGACATTTATTCTGTTTTACTTTTATTATAAGTAAATCATAACAAACAACAGAAGTGGCTATACAAGCAGAGTAACATAGTCTCTTTACATAATTCATGAATATGCATAAGCAGACCGAATCCAGGGTCTCACTGACTTGTGCTTTTCTCCTCTTGGTCAATTTTCTGTCGATTTCGCTGAGACCTATTGCCATTGCGTTAGCTCTCCTCTGAGCTCAGGTGGTTGCAGAGAATACCCAATGCCTTGTTAGATATTTTCATGTCGTATCAGCACCCTTTCTCTCTCTCTCCCCCTCTCTCTTGATGAGGAATAAAACCTGGGGTACATTTCAAGGTAGGAAGTGCTCTACCACTGAGCTAAGCCCCAGCCTTATGAGAGAGGCTCACTTCTTCAGTATGCTCTGCGGGAGATTCTGCCACTGCATAGACACCACGTGGGATGGGTCTCCTTGCTTTTCTGGAGAACTGGGGTTTCCCAGTCAGCAGTGCACCCTTGGTGCTGTGCTTCTGGGAGAAAACACCTTCCAGACGGAGCCGGATGCACGGTGTGCTACTTGCGTAGAGATTTCCTTAGGCTCTATATTTTATTTCCCACGATCACATAGAATGCTATTCTTGGCTATAGCACTTCGTGATTTTAGTGTTTAACATGTTTTACTATTTATCTCTTAAATCTTTCTGACTCATTCTACCTTTTGCAAAATGTATGCCGCTGCTGTTTTCTGGGCCACAGCTGGTGCAGCGAATGGTCTTAGTGAGAGCTTTGGGCTTAAGGGTCGCGTTTTAGATTCCTCAGATACTGCCCTAGTTTTATCTCTTTTGCTGTGACAATAAACCCTGATAAAATTTAACTTATGGGAGAAAGGGTTTATTTGGCTCAGGATTCCAGGAGAAATCAAGTCACATCACATCGGAGAGTAGAGGGAAAATAAATGTTTGTCAGCTAGCTTTCCCTACTCTTATAGTTTGTGGCCCCAAATTAGGAAATAGTGCTGCCCACTTTCAGGTGAGGTCTTCCCATATCAATTAGGGCAATCAAGACAAACCTCCAGTCATGTCCACAGCCAACCTGATCTAGACAGTCCTTTGTAGAGACTCCCTTCACCAAGTGATTCTAGCTTGTGTCAAGTAGACAATGAGAACTGTCATGATGATCAAATCCCTGAGCATAGGTCTCAGGAAAAGTAGGTTGATTGATATTTAGGTTGTTTCCAGGTTCTGGCTCTGACAATGCTGCTATGAACATAGGTGAGCACATGTCCTTGTGGTATGATTGAACATCATTTGGGCATATATCCAAAAGTGGTATTGCTCTTGACCGAAGAATGGATAAGGAAAATATGGTACATTTACACAATGGAGTACTACACAGCAGAAAAAAAAGACATCTTAAAATTTGCAGGCAAATGGATGGAGCTAGCAAACATCATATTGAGGAAGGTAACCCCAGACCCAGAAAGACAATTATCACTTGGACTCACTCATAAGTGGTGTTTAAACATAAAGCAAAGAAAACCAGCCTGCAAATCACAATCCCAGAGAACCTAGACAACAATGAGGAACCTAAGAGGGACATACTTGGATCTAATCTACATGAGAAGTAGAAAAAGACAAGATCTCCTGAGTAAATTGGGAGCATGGGGACCATGGGAGAGAGCTGAAGTGGAGAGAGGGAGGGAGGGGAGCAGAAAAAAAAAAACGTTTAGCTCAATAAGGTCAATTTTAAAAAAGTAGGTTGATTGATCAGCAGGAAGAACATTAACCGTGTCTCAAATTGTTAGTTGGTCTGTTAAAGCTTAGTGCATACATTGAGAACTCTGGAAAATATGTAGCCTACAACGGGCTGGAGTGAGGAGTGGAGGCAAGGTAGTCTTCATTCTCGTACTGAGGTCCTGGCCTGGACCAACCCACTCTTGGCTTTTCCGAACCTAACTGCTCCAGCTCCATCTGCAGCGTGACGCCTTACATCACACAATACAGAAAACACAATGCCTGAGTCATTTTCCTCGCCCACGCTCCTGCCACGCTTCTATGATTGTCTTTCTCCATTCCCAGGGAAAGGCCAGTCACTCCTGTGGGAGGTGGTGATTTGTTCCTGCTTCAGGAAACAGCACCACAGTTCTGTCCCCCGAATTGTCAAATGAAACAAACGTTATTAAGTCTCCCTCCAGGGAAGACACCTCAGAGATGCTACAGGAGTCCTCTGACACTGACTTTATTTGTTTCTCTAGCTCATAGCCTGAATTTCATCCCCTGAATGACACGTGGGTGCACCCACCCACACACGCCGGAGACTGTAAGGCTCTACTAGGGAGGTAACCTCTTGTGTTCTGGACGGACTGCAGCCAAGAGTTCAGTGCCGTAATGTAATGATGGCTGCTCTTGTCTTAGCGGCGTCATATTTTCATTTCAGGGTCTGTGATAAAATATCCGTATATAAAGCAACTTGGAGGAGAAAAGACATAATACAGGTTATAGTCCATCATCAAAGGGGAGCTCAAAAAAGTAATTCCAAAAGGCTAGTCATATCATAGTCACAAGAGCACAGAGCAGTGGATGACGGCATCTTCTTTTGCTCATTCCTGCTCAGCTTGAGCTCTTTGATCCCCTTTCTTGCCTAGGAAATGGTGCTGCCCACAGTGCACTGGGTCTTTGCACATTAATTAAGATAATCTTTCCTAGACCTGCCCATCAAGACTCTTTCCCCAGGGGATTCTAGCTTGTATCAAGTTCACAATTAAACTGGGCATCACATTTGGTAAGAGAATAGCAGCATGTATATCTCTGATAGTCCTTCAAAGATTACCCCAAAGCCCTTGCTCCCCTACACTAACAGTCTCCCCACTATCAATACCCCCTGTCTGAGTGGATCACCCATAACATCCAATGAACTCATTCTGCATATCATCACCTCAAATCCAAAGTGGACATGAGGGTTCATGCTTGGTGGTGGATATTCTACATCACGCAAGTTAAGACAGAGACATTATGCACCCACCATGATAATATCATAGAGATAACCCTCAAGTTCTTCCACGCCTCACCTTCTCATCCCGCACAACATCGCCCAGCGGCCACTGAGTTTTCATCTGTTGCCATTGCTTTTATTTCTCTAGACTCTCACTTAGTTGGAGTCAGATGGTTGATAGCCTCAGATTGGCCCCTTCTACTTGGGATTCCTCTATGTTGCTTCATTTCCATTGAGTGCCGAGTAATGTTCCACTTTAGGGATGTACCACAGTTGTTTATCACCCCCTGAAAGATGCATGGGTGGCTGTCAAGTTTGGGCAGTGAGGAAGAGACTTTTCAGTGTCATGTGCCGGTATTTTTTGGAACATATTTTCAACTTTTTAGGGCAAATGCGGAAGAGCACAGCTGCTGATCCTGTAAGAAACTCTCTTCCAAAGTGTCGGTACCATTTTGGATCCCCATAAGCCAGAGAGAGGATTCCTTTTAATTACTATATGTCACCAGTATTCGGTTCTGGTGCTGTTTTGTGGCTTTGCCATGATGATAGGTGTGTGGTGGTATCTCACTGATGCCATACAATGGGAAGCATGTTTTTATGTGTGCTAGGGTCTGAAGGTTTGTGTTTTCCTAAAATGCAAGCATTACCACATAATCACTGATGTGACAGGTTTAGGAGGAGGCTGGGTCTTTAGAAGGCGATAAGACCACAAGAACAGAGTCCTCTTGAATGTTACTAGTGACCCTGTAAAACAGCTCCACGGGAGTTCACCTGGCCCCTTGTACCATGTGACAAACAAGATCACCAGGAAGCAGGCTCTCACCAATCAGTCAGTTAATGGACCTGGGGCCTCTCAGCCTCTGGGACTGAGATATATGAAAAAATGTAGTTCAGCTCACAAAGGGGATAAGAGATGTTTTATTGTAGAGCCAACTATATGTGACCATAGCTTGAGAACACAGATTGAGGTAGTTGTTCCCCCCACCCCCTGCCCAAACCATATTCCAACATGGTAACAGTTTCATGACGGCGTAATAGTGATGAAGAAAAGTATAAACAAAGACACTTGCCAAATGTTTGTAGAAAGATCAGGAAGGCAGGTTATAGAAACACTAAGAGGACTTTGCCACAGGCCCCAGATGCTATCTGGTGACATCCTCAGCCTTTGGATTGGTGGAATCTGGAAGCCTGTTTATGAATTCCAATATGATTTACTTAATACTCACAAGGATGCTAAGTCACACAGCGTTGGGGAATAAATCTAACTATGACACCGTACTCATTTGCGACTTGTAAATCCTCTGAGTTACTGTGACATATTTTATTTTTCTATATTGCCCTTCCCCCTTTTCCTCACTAAATTTGTAGTTGCTCTGTTGTACGCAGAACGGCAGATGGGTGCCCGTGAGTCACTTTGACATTGCTCCAGTGGTCTCTTTGGGAACAGTTCCCACTTTCTCCCGTGCTGCCTCCCGGTACAAAGGGAATCTCACAGTTACCCGGAGTGTCCTTCATCCTTTATACAGGTCTCATGGTGGTGACATGTGACACTTCTGAAACAGGAAGCAAGGGCTCACAGTCACAGGCCTGTTATTTCCTCTCGGACACTTGATAGGATGTTAATGGATTGCTATTTTGTTCGGACTACAGTGAGCTTCCCTCTGTGTTCCTTGAGGTCATAGGAGAGGGAGTTGTACGGGGAAAGGGAAGGGGGACAGCTAGGAAGTATGGTTAACCCCACGTGCAGATAAAGGAGGCTTATAGGGAACCCAGAGTGGAGAAAACATGCAGGAAAGTCATGTGCACAGCATTCTTATAGGAAACTCATGGTCGGCATTGGGTTGGATTCCAAGGTCCGTAACTCCTTCACAGAGCCATTCCCCTGCTTCTGAGGAGCGGCTTTGAGTTTAATCCAGCTCCTAAAACTTGCTGACTACAGAGAGATGATAATGTATGCTTGTTGGTTGCCTTGCCTTTTTAATGTGCCAATCATAGTCATTAAGTGTTGTGGGAAGAAGATGAACGTGCAATTTAGGGAGAAGCTCACATCTAACTACCAGCTTAATTAATACGGGGGGGGGCACGGGGATGCGGCTGTCAAGTGATTTATTCCTTCCTTCCTTTCTAAAGCACACTGCAGCTTTCTCTTCTCCAAGCTCAGGGGCTTCAAGGGTAAGTGGGTGATCCTGAGCCATCAGAGATAGGGTGGACCCAGGATGGACCCTCTGTCCTGGGCTTCTGCCTCGTTTCTACCTTCTTACAGCTCACAGAGCTAATGCTTCCCACTTTGTTTCTCATGAGTGTCTCTGAGGCTGCTGGTTTTCTTCCCTCCCTCCTTCCGTCTGTCAGTCCCTCCTTTCCTTTCTCCCTCCCTGCCTCTCTTCCTCCCTCCCTCCCTTCCTCCCTCCTTCCCTCCCTCCCTCTTCCCTTCCCTCCCTTCCTTCCATCTCTTCCTACCTTCCTAGACAAGGTCGCATGTGTCCCAGTCTGTATGTGGGGTTATCCCTGAACTCCTTATCCTGCTGACCTCATTTTCCTAGTGCTAAGATTGCAGTGTGTGCTGTCATGTCTTGCTTTATGAGTTACTGGAGATGGAGCACAGAGCTTTCTGTGTGCTAGATGAGGATTCTACCAACGGAACCACTATATCCCTAGTTACCTTTCCTCATCCTCATCCCCCATCACTCCGTGTGTGTGTGTGTGTGTGTGTGTGTGTGTGTGTGTATGTGATATGTACAAACCTGGGCACACACAGCAGAGGCCAGAGGAGGATGTCTGGTGCCTTTATCACCTTCTACTTGTTTGTTCAAGGCAAAGGCTCTCACTGAACTTGCAACTCACAGTTTTGGCTAGGCTGGTTGGCCGATGAACTCCTGGGACCCACCTGTCTCTGCTGGCTTCCTCTTACCGCCCCCCTCGGTGCTGGGGTTATAGGCACACAGGGCTATGCCCAGATATACTGCACATGGGTAGTGGGGATTTGAACATAGATCGGCTTGCTCTCATAGCAAATGCTCTTACCCAATGAGCCATCTTCCCTCTTTCTGGATGACTGTCTCTCTCTTCTGTAACAGCCCCCTTGGCACTGTGATCACTGAAAGGCTTGGTATCTGCACAGGATCTGCAAGACCAAGTTCTTGGCACAAAGGAGGTTTGTTTGCCCCAGAGGTAAAAAGGCAGGGAATAAGAGACAAAGACAGAAACCAGAGGATGAAGAAGAAGAGAAAGGGAGCAAGGGAGCAGGGGAAGGTGTATTTGTCCCAGAGAGGGACAAAGGACTGCCTCTGGACAGAGAAGAGACATATCTACACCATAAGAAAATGGTGGTTTATAAAGTCAAAGCGGAAACCCCGTGTTAGGATGAGGGGTTTAATTTTAACTGAAATGTTAATTAGATAAACCTAAGAGGGCTGGAATTTAATACTTGGACAGCTGGACCTTGGTGATCAGCCTTAAGAGGAGAAAGTGGTCAAACAGGGGAATAGATCTTGGCGGCTAGCTTTAATATTGTAAGCTAGTAGCTTTTAGCAAGACAGAGGAAACTGGGAAGCAGGGCAAGACCTGCCAGAGCCGTGTTTGCCATGCTCAGGCTGGCTAGAGTCCCTGCAATCACCACTTCTAGGTCACAGCTTGATGAGATGCTGAAAGCACGCAGGTTTCTTCTGGATGAGGAAGTGCTGTCACAATTGCCACCTAAAGCTTGCAACAAGAACAACATTTAAAAGAAGAGGCTCTGATGCAATTATCAGCCAGTGATGGCCACCGCCATGCTGGATCCTGCTCCCTTGTGGTCTTTACCTACTTCTTGTTCCTCAATGGGCTTCCTTCTGGGTGTCTGTGCATGAGCTGACTCCCATTTCTTTACCTGTCCTCACAAGCTCATGCCTTTCCCCTTTAAGTTCATGGTTTGAACGCTTGAGTCTCAGCCCCTATTATTTTGAGTCTCTGGAGCTTTAAGGGTGATGGATCTTGGCTGGGGATTGGGGAGCTTTGAAGGTTAGGCCACTTCCAGCTGCTGGCTGTTCTCTCTGATTTTTAGCCCACTGCGATGAGAGGAGGAGTCTCTGCAAGCTCCCACCTACATGAGCAGAGCTACTCCACTCTGTTTTTCTGCCATGATGGACTGAATTCCTTGAAAATGACTCTTAAATGGTTTCTGACAGATGTTTAGGTTCCTGAGATGTGAAGGTGGATGGCCTATCATCCTTTTTTTTTTTTTATTAATCCTTTTCCAAACTTTATTCCCAGGCTTCTTCAGCTTAATTTGCTGCAAAGAATGAATTGTGTTTAAGCAAAAACTGAAAAGAGCTGCAGTGTCCAAGGGGCTTGGGCTTAAAAATATTAGCGATCTAGATTTGATCAGATCCATAAACAAAAGACCTTTAAAAAGCAGCCATGATATAAAATAGCAGCTCCTGTAACTTCTGCAAGAGTCACTTCTTCAGATGTCCCCTCCGTTCAGTTTGCCTCGTTCTTAGAAGCCTCATCAAAATTCTCCACCAGGTCTGGGACTTCATCATCATCATCCTCTCCAGTAGCAAGGGGTGCTTTTCCATCCACAGATTGTTTGGGCAGAGCTTCAGCCAGTCTCCTTAAACTAGTCAGACTGTCTGCCCCAAGCTGGTTTAGAATGCTGGGAAGCATTTCTGTCAGTTGCTTTGTCTCGGCGTGGCCTGTAATGGTGAAGGTGTTTGCTGCCAGAGACGCCTGAACTTTAGGGTTGTTAAAATGGATCACTGTTCCTTGGTTTGTAAACATGTTCACCTCTTCAATACCAGAGATATTGTTCACCCCTAACTTCTTTAAGGAGAACTGCAGTTTTTTATCATCTGCTGTGGCTGTTCTGTGAACCACCTTCTTCTTTCTGCGAGCAGTTCCTTTCCCACCAATGCGCACTTGTGCCTGCAGCTTGGCCAGTTTTTCCTGGTTCATGATCGTTTCTGTCATCTTGTCGGAGTGGAAATGGAGCCGCGCGGGGGACTAGGGTTCGCGCTCAGGGGGTCTCGGGCGGACCAGCTGAGATAAGGTGCACACACGCGGGGACGCAAGATCCCTATCATCCTTTTTTATTTTTAGTTTTTATCCTATGTTCAAATTTCACACCCTAGTGTTCAGAGCTAAGCTTAGGTTTCAACACTTCAAAAAACCTTTCTGACCTCCACAGAGTTGAATGGTTTCATCTTTCCCCAATTGTAAGTTCCTTATATTATCTCATTTGCAACGGTGTCTCACCCCACATATGTATAGGTCAAAGCTGGGCTCTGTGCCAGGCACCAGTAGAGGCGCTGAGAATGTGCAAGTGGAGAGAAAAATGCATAACTTGGTTGTTGTTCAACATGATTTTTCCCTGGGGAGAGGCAACACACATGTCTGCTCATCCCAGATAGGGAACCCACAAGAGCCAAAGTACGATACCATTAAAGTTCACTTTGCTGAACCAATACATTTTACTGGGGTCACTTACAAGAATATGGATGAGGGATTATTTACAGAAGCACACATGAATCAAAGACAGTGTATCCCCCAAGCCCACCCCAGTATGGGTGACAGCTCACAAAGCTGGGGACCTGGGGGCACACTGCACAGCCTGCAGGTAGCTCACAAGTTGAAAGTGGCCTTTCCAGGTGCCTCAGTTGGTCTAAACCTCTTCCAGGCAGGTGGTCTGGTCTCAGAGTCTTCCTTGCAGCTCTGCTCCTGCCTGAGAGGGACCCTCAGCTTTTGATGCTCACTGTAGCAGAGAGGAGCCAATGAATCTGGTCAGTTCAACAACAGGCATCAACTCCTGTGTCATTGTGGCTGGCGCTTAGCCAGACAAGGCTTAGCAGTGTGAGGAGGACAGGGACTGAATGATGGGCCATCGTTTCACCAGAATCAGACACAAGAGAGTGGAGGACAGGGAATCCACGGACACAGTTGTTCTCTGTGAAGACGGGGCTGAGGAGGGAATAGAGGGGGAAGTAGAGGCTCTGTCTTAGAGGCTACTGTAGTTTGAGATGCTAGTGACATGGATACAGAAAGGGGTGGTTTCCTATGAGTATTTCGGAAACGTGGTGACATTTGAGAACAACATGAGGGAATATCAGAGATGACCCCAAGGCAGAGAGCTGGACTGAAGTTAGGGACGGCTGAGTGCTCCATTTGGCTCCTCCAGAGCACATTTGCTGCTCTTTTAGATGTGTGACACCGCTGAACAATCGTAGAAGCTAACTTGATTCGGGAAATAACCAGGCTAGCTAGCTTCAAGATAAACAATTATATCTTTATTTATTATAAGGGGAAAAACTCACAAAACTGGGATGAGAAGTCCAAGCTCAGCTGTGCAGAGAGGAAGAGAGAGAGAGAGAGAGAGAGAGAGAGAAAGAGAGAGAGAGAGAGAGAACTCCTGGGTCTAGCGCCAGTTTTTTTTTTCTCCTGGTCCCAAAAGGCCACACCCTAACTTGGTCCCACCTCTTAAAGATAATTGGTTAACAAGGCTTCCCCAACAAACAATCTTATGATTGAGCCTACTTCGGAATCCCTGTTTTTCAAGAATAGAATTTGGAATCGTGTTTCTTCAGTTGCCTTTGTGGTTGGGGTTCATCTTGGACCATGACTCAGAAAGTACTTGTGAAATGGCAAAGCGCCTGCTATTCTTGCCTTAAAGTCGGCAGCCTCTTCTAGCGGATGCTAGAAGTTTACGTGGTGAGCTTAGACGCTTAGCTGAGGATCTTTCCAAGCCATAGATATAAACACCCTGTTGATACGCTCGGTAGAGAAACCCAACCGAAGAAATATTAAATGGGACTACAGGTGACAACGCATGTGGAAACGCAGCCTTGGTCCCACTCTGGCTAAGAACGCCAGTCAACATATGGCACAGTTTGAGCACACGGACTGAAATGCCTGGGCATCCCAAGGACAAATGGAACTCTAGCCTGGACTGTTATAAATAAAACATTAAATCAAGCAAAGGGAAAATGCAGACCAAATCACCCACGTTCTTCTATAGGTCAATGGGGGAATGGGTTGGGTAGCTCTCAGCTACTGGACATAATTGCCTTATTTTTTTTTTCTGAGAAAATTCAAGGTTTTATTATAAAAGATCATTTCCGTGGATTAGGCTCCTTTTCCCACGTAAATAATTTTGCTATCTTATATAACATAGGACCAAGTTATTCTTTTGTAAATATTTTATGCCTTATTATGTAGCCTGCGATTCTCATATTCAGTATTCCCAGCAGCTCTGGCCAGGTCGGTCACCCGAGGGACAGAAGTGAGAACTACAAGCGTGTTAGAGGGAGACTTAAGAGCATGGCTTGCGAATGATGCTGTTTTCTTCCCAGACCTAATTCCAGTCAAACCCCAAAGGACGTTTAGAGTTTAAGAGACTAATATGCCATTCTTTAGATAGCCTCATAGACTGAACCTGAGAAAATGGAAGGGCACGTTCTCAAATATTAAAACCTTATAAGCCACAGTACACGAACATACCGAGATAGTAGTGCAATGGTCAGCAGACATAGCATTGAGAAAACAGGGTCAACAAAGATCCTCATGCATAGTCTGGAAGCTGAAAGTGGATGTGTATACTCAGCGAGGAATAGAAAGTTCCACTCATTTTCATCAACATTTCTGAGCGGCTTGCATGTATCCGACACTGTGTTTTGTTTAGAGGATTTACCTGCATATATAATAAACCTCACACTATCAAAAAGCTTAGCCTTGGATATGGTGTATGTGTGACTTCTTGTCTGTATGAACACTTGGGTGGAGGCCAGAGGAGGCCAGGAGTGTCCTGATCCCTCACGCCTTACCCTCTGTAGCATGAGGTTTACAGGGGCTTTTAACTTGGCGCTAGGGATTAGGAGTCAGGTTGCTACAAGGGCTCTTATTCACCGAGCCATCTTCTCAGCTCCCCTCCAAGGAAGGACTTATCATCCAGCTGCGGGAAAGGCAGAGGGCAGATGACTGCCAGGAGGCAGCAACTTCAGACCCTGCCTGAGGGATAACGAGCAGCCTTCTGAGGGCATTCCCGTCCTGGGTAGCCCACCTCGGGTATGAGAGCCAGGTGGGACCGTGGTGGGCAATGGTTGCTCCAGAGGTCCCTGCTGAGGTGACTATAGGCCTCCTGCATGGGCTTCAACTCCTTCCTCAGACCTGATTTTCCTCTTTCTCTTCCGCACAAGACTGATTTCTATAAAACACTGTAAACCCCAAGGTCCACTTTCGTGTGCTGTGGATTCCAGGAAGCGGCAGAGATCTCCTGTCAGGTGTACAGGTGTTACTGGAGAGCCACCCGTATGAGCTGAAGGGGGAAGTAAGGCTGGGGGCCTTGGAAATTATACTGAGTGTCTTTGAAGGCCCATGGGAGAACCAGGCAGAAGAGACAAGCTTGAAGACTAGAAGAGAGAGTAGCTAACAGTTAGGATTCATGTTGAACCAGTCTACAGGACACAGAGAAACCAGGAAGAAGGAAGATGCTGTGGGAGAGGTTAAGAAGGCCATGGTTGCAACAAGACTGTAGCTTTGATAGCTACAGTGGTGGGCGGTGCGCAGTTTGGAGCCCATCTTGGTAGCTCCAAATCCTTCTGTGAGAGTAGAGGTGAGGCCGTCTGTTAACGGTGAGGGAGGTTTACAGGGCTGGTTGGTTTGGCGGCAAAGACGATGTTTTACTGAGTAGAGCTAGAGAAAGAATTGGTCAGACATGTTTAGAGGTGGGAACTCAAACTGTGCTGTGTGTCCTAGGTGAGCTTGAAATCAAGACGTGTTAGCTCAGCCACATGGTATAGAGTATCAGAGTTCTCTTCCTGGTCACTTCAGAGGAACACATGAAAGTGATCCAAGTGCTTTGCCTAAAAGCTAGTGCCACTCTCAACACACAACACACTCGTGAGCTCAGCCTTTGTTCTCCAGTCCAGTGACTCTCAGTCCAATCACTTTTGAAAAATTATTTTAAAGTATTGTCTTTATTTTATTTATCTGTGTGTGTGTATGAGGGAGAGAGAGAGAGAGAGAGAGAGAGAGAGAGAGAGAGAGAGAGAAAGAGTGAGAAAGACAATGTGTATACCCACACACAGAGACACACACACACACACACACACACACACACACACACACACACAGAGAGAGAGAGAGAGAGAGAGAGAATGAGAGAGACAGAGAAAGAGTGAGAAAGACAATGTGTATACCCACACACAGAGACACAGAGAGAGGAAGAGAGAGAGAGAGAGAGAGAGAGAGAGAGAGAGAGAGAGAGAATCAGTCAGTCTATGCATGGGACTGTGTAAGCCAGAAGTCAGAGGTCACTGTAAGTTTTTTCCTAAGTTGTTCTTCACTTTAGTATTTTGAGATAAGCTCTCCCACTGAACCTGGAGCTGATTGGAAGACTGGCTGCACAGCTAACATCTGGGATTTTTTTTTCTGCCTTCCAGTGCTGGAATTACAGGTGTGCAATGTCACTCCTGGTATTACATGGATTCTAGGAAGCCACACTCAGGCCCTCGTGTGTAGCAAGCAGCTTACCCACTGAGCCATTTTCCCAGCCCTGCTTTTTGATGAATTCTTTGTACTAAGCTGTCTTATTTGCAGAGTAAGCTGCAGTGCATAAAAATGTTTGCATGCATTTTCTTTTCCCGTTTGATCTTTCTGAGGAAGATAACGTTATTTTCCACTTATGGAAACCGAATGGTCACAGTGTGAAGGGAACGGACAAAGTCATGGTGATGGTAAGGGTCTCAGCAGGGGCAGGGGCTCAAGGCTTCTCTATTTATTCAGAATGTATGGTCTTTCATTGATGCACGTTTCCGATTCTCAGACAGGAGCTGGATTTGGTCTTTTGTAGATGAATTTAACGAGGGACAAATCATTTAATGTCTTTTGTTTTGCTTTATTGTGCTTTGTTTCATTTACTTACATGTTCCCTTGAACTTGAGTTTGTAATGAATTGCAGTGAAGCCTTCTTTCTTACAACCTGGGCAGTGGCAAACTTCAAATAACAAAGGAAGGAGCTGACTTCTGAAAGTGAATGCCGAGACTCTTCCATGAAGTCATTCCTGTCTGTGATTTGTCTGAGTCATGTCTACGGTAAATGTGGTAACTGGCACAATTTCAATAGCTATAATATCTCTTCAATTACAGCTGCCTAAATATTACTTAAAGCCCCCATGGTTCAATGCGTCAAGGGAGGCTGTAAGGAAGAGAGATAAGTCATGAGAAGGCTTGTCTTTGCAAGGGCAGACACTTCTGGTGCACAGACACTTTTAAGAGACGTTGAGGCTATTCTGAAAGCAGCAAAGATAAGTAAAAAGGCAGTAAGCACGTGAGGTGCCAGAGTTTCTTCAATCACTAAAGATGACAGTTTCAAGACACCATAGTCAATAGAATACTCAATTTACACAACACGTATTAATGGTTCATTCAAAGCATTTCTTGTACACAGTGTTTGGCTTTGAGGGTGAGAAGGGAAACAACTCAGCATCCCCACTGAACCTCCTAGTGGGCAAGATAGACCCACATCCAGCTAACCGAGACACACAAGCCCATGCACTTGGTCTCCCCAGAGTGGCAATGATTTTGGAGGTTGTGGGTTTGGGTTATAGAGGTGGGCTCACTGAGGGCCAGCCTTTAAAGTTTATTTCCAGTTCAGCCTCATGCTTCCTGATCTGTGAAAGTTTGCATGGCTGCAGCGGCTCTGCCATGCCTCCCTCTGCTGTGAGACTCTTTCTCCTTGAGGCCCAAATGCATCTTTCCCCCCTTAAGCTGCTTCTGTAGAGTCATTTTTCACAACTGTGAGAAAAGTAGCTGATAGATACGGGCTCTATCACATCCCCTTACAGTAGCCCAGAAGGTGTGTACTAAGTGAAAAGTTAAAACTGGTTTATGCTATAGTGCCATCAAGGAAGACCTTCCTCCATTCTATTATATTTCACAGAAACGTTCATTTTGAAAAAAATATTTGTTTTATTTTAAAGCCTCCCCTCCGGTGTGTGTGTGTGTGTGTGTGTGTGTGTGTGTGTGTGTGTATGAATTTGTACATGTAAATGCGGGTTCTGGTTTTCCTCACAGGGTTTTAGGTCTTGGACCTTATGGAGCTGGAGACACAGGTGTTTGTGAGCTGCCTGAAATGGATTCTGAGAGCCAAACTTGGGTCCTTTGGGAGGGCAGTGTGTGTTCTTAACCACTGAGCCGTCTTTCTAGTCCAGGCATTTTCACTTTTAGAACAATAGTTTATTCAATCATACGATGGAGCAGAAAGGATGGAAGCTATGCTTTCATTTATGAGGTCCCTGAGCAGTGTCGTATGCAGACTAGGTCAGCAGAGCGTCTACTGTCAGGGCGTGGGAGAGAGAAGTGATGAATGGCTGGTCTTAAATCGTACTGACTTTGGTTTTAGCAAGGTAGAGTCCTGCAGGTGGGTAACACTGACACCGCAACAATATGAATGTATCTACTGTTGCTGAATTGGACACAAAAATGGCAGAAAACAATACATTCTTTGTCATGTGCGTTTTTGTCAGAATGAAATTAGCAAAAAGACTGAGAAAGTTATACAAAGTCAGTGTATATCTACCAAGAAATAATAATATGTTTTGTTGCATCTTCTTTAGTTTTTCCTCATTTGAGGTAATATGATTTTGAGACAGAGCAGATAAATATCTCCTTTATTTTGGTTTCATAGCTCAGGATAATGGTGCTGTGGTTTGGATCTAAAATGTCTCCTAAATGCTCGTGTACAGTATTCAGAGGTGGGGCTTAGAGGGTGCTTGGGTCAATACATTGACGATTCATCATTTGATAGCAGTATTGGAAAGTGAAGGAAATTGTAGGAAGGCCCAGCTAGAGGTAACGAGTTCTAGTCATGCTCTTCAGAGGATCTGTCTTTCCTCATCCTGACTGTCTCTGCTTCTTGGCACCATGGTCTCTATCGTGATGCCTTGCTTAATTGCAAGCCATGAAACATGGGCTGATGCCTCTGAAACCATGGACAAAAAAAAAAATCATTTCTTAGTTTTTCTTACAGGCTTTTTTATTTTTTTTTTAATCAACAGTAATGGAAACTGATCAACACAGCAGATGAAAGAGGACTAAGTGTGGCATCGATTTGTGTTAGGTGATGCTTAGGCAGGACTCTAGGTAGGATGCTTTCGGACATGGGGATGTGTCTATGGTTAAGGCTCTCCCCAAGCAGGAGGGACGCTGAGAGTGACATTCAGGTTTTAGTTGTTCAGGAAATAAGATGAAGGAAGGACACTCAGTTAGTTTTGTGGGTCATATTTTTGCGTATGTTCAAATGCAGTCATTGCGTGGTGTGTTTTTGTTGTGGCACACTATGGTCATGGAAAGACCTTAACAGATGCTGATACTCTGGGAAGCGAAATAGAAGAGCTGGGCTGGGCGTGTGAGCCCAGATGTCAGAGGCTGTTTGCTCTTTGCCACTATGTATGTGTGTTTCATGTGCTTTTATAATAAATGATAGCATTTTAAACATACAATTCTGAACCAGCTGTTTTATTCAACTTCATAGTATGTAGTCAACTTGGACTTCAGATGATGTGACTCCTGGTTCTTTTACTCTGTATTCCACAGAAGAAGGGCTAGAATGTATCTTTATCACTAAAAATATGGTGCTGATACAGATGGTTCAGAGTTCCAGAACAGTTTTTCAAAGAAAGAAAAAGGTGCCAGAAAACAAGGCAGTACTAGTACTCGATAATATCGAAGGACATAAGAGCCAGGATGAAGGCTCACTTTCTGGCAAAATCTGGGACAGTATGGGCAATAAAATGATGATAGTAATTGTGGGGATTATAGCACATAAAATAATAAAAATATCTTAGGTTCATGATGCTCTAAATAAATAATTGAACACTGCTGAATACTCACTCAGGTTACAAATATTTTCACTTTGCTCGGCATGCAGCCAAGCCACAGTTTAGTTCTTATGTGATGAATTTTATTGAATTTTTCTTTCATGGTTGCATTTCATGATAGAACTAAGAAACAAGTTGCTTCTCATAAGATATGAAGATATTTTCCTTTAGGTATTTTAAGCTTTTGCTCTTCACATCTGGATCTGCAATAAGTCTGTAATTTGTTTTAGTTTTTTGTATTATAACAGTATATTTTGTATCATAAGAAAGAGTTTAGTATCCTTCATCCCCACCACAAAGGTAACCACTTGTTACAGCAGAAAGAAATGCATACACTTTATTAGAAAGAATTTGACTTCCAGATTTGACTATGTTAAACACAAACAGTATGTAAGAGTCTTGAATCAGATCTGTTAACATTAACCAGGATATTTGCTAGTAAATTTTATTCTGTTATTGATACATTTGTCTGTTAATTGCTTACTGTAAATTTTCATTAACATTTTATATTTTTTTGGTCATTAGATCATTATAATTGCTCAATTTTTTTGGCTCATTTGGCCTTGTGACTTCTTCATGTGAATTTAAGTTTTCTGTTGTGTTCTATGAAAACGCCCAGTAGGACTAGTTGGCATTGTACTATGGCTAATGTGTAATTGGCTGTGTCTATGGCAATCATCATATGACATGTATTTTCATTTATAGTACTGAAATATCTCTCCACTTGTTTAAATGACATTATGTTTGCATTACAGTTTCCTCCATGACTATTTCATAAACAATCTGTGAGATGCATACTTTGATATTATGTTAGATGGGAATCACCTGACTTCCTAAGGGACACTATCTCTCCAGTGCCTTCAAAGTTTCTCTTTCTCTCTCTCCACACTTGTGGGCCACAGTACATACATGGGAATCAGAGGATAACCCACAGGAACTGGCTTTCTCCTTCTATTATATAGGTTCCAGGGGCCAAACTCAGGTTGTCAGCCTGATGGGGAAGCAAAATTGCCTACCAAGCTGTCTCTTCAACCTATGCTCCAGTGTCTGTTTGAGTGCATTGAACATGAGAATTCGCTCTCTTACACAGAGTAAATCCAGAAGTTGATTGTTGCCAAACTAAAATCTTGAGGATTAGATGTGTATACATCTTGGTTCCTTTTGTTCATCATTCCTAAATGGTGCCTACAGCTTCTGAGTACGTTCGATTCCAAGTGTCTAGAATTTAGAGACATAGAACGGTCAAAAGACATTTGTGGGTTCTCTTGTCCAATGATTTTGTTTATCTAACTGACAAGCTCCTGATTGAAGAGATGCTCGGCAGTAGAGCTGGCCAAATAGATCTCTTTCACTGAGTGAAAACAGAATTTCCTTCTTAGGTAAAACAGTAATGTAAAAATGAGATACATACAGTATTTGCTGTACTAACATGTTATATTTTGTTGTTATTGCTAATATCTTTGATAAACCAAAAATTCTAGCCTGTGTTGGTCTTCATAGTGACATTTTCCTTTAAGGAATCAACACATCTTACATCTAGGTAAACCTGTCCTGAAAACCATAGAGGGGGTTGTAGATGCTACAGTTGAGCTATAAATATGGATCTGGACTTCCTGAAGACTTTAACAAACATGTGCAGCTGTTATTTGGTTTGAAGAACATATCAAAGAGGGTAAATGAAAAACATTGAGAGTGCTGGGGGCATGGTCAGAGAACCAGGCAGGACCTTCAACTTCAAGGACATCTTGGGTGATGGGGAAGAGTCTGCTTATTTGCCTGTGTACGCAGGAACCTGCAGGATAGCATCACACAGGACTGTGATACGTAGCTGTGGTCTATACTGGAATTATTACTGTGAATATCCTCTAGAGAACAGATTCCTCCCCCAACAGGGCTAAAGCAGTTGGTCCTGGGGGATCTCTCTCTGCCTAGCAAGTGTTCATGGTCACAGAGGCAGCCTGATGGCCATGGGAAGGGGTTCCATAGTCTGTGTATATGAAACCCACCGAATTTGCTCTTAGGTTTTCATCTCCATCCGTTTTTATTGCTGGGATGTGATTCCCTGTGGTGTCAGGCGCTTAGAGTAATCACTGTAATTTGTGAATTTCCTCACATGCATACACTCTGCTAATTTGGCAAAACTGTTATTTTTTTCTCCTCTCTCATCCATGGGCACAAGCACAGCTCAGAAGCTGCATTCTATAATTATTCTTCTGGATTAGGGAAAAGAATGAAAGAAATATTTGATTTAATATAAGGATTCCAAAGGCATTTAAAAGCAGGTCAGGAAATGAGTATATGGAAGTCTTTAGTTCAAGAGTTTTGAAAAGATCTTGCCCCTGTATCTCTTCCACAGATGGCCTTATGTACATTAATGTTGCTCTTTCATGCATTTTTTTTCTCGTTGACTTCCTATTGAGAAGTGGTGTATTAAACCATCAGCCCTACATTATGTATTCATTTATTAACTTACTTTCCCTTTAGAATATTTCCTGATCACATAAAGAGGAAATGAATACGTTAGACACTAGTTTTGCTAACTTCAGCAAAGTCCTTAGTGGGCGACATGGGACTGAAATAATTCCATTAGTTCTGGAATAAAGAGATAAATGAACAAAAGACTGAATTAGTGCAGGAGAAAAGACTTAAAGGGGCCCTAGTCCTGGGGACCCTACCTCCTGGTCTGCAGCAGGTTGTGGATCTACAGTAAGAATACATGCCGTGGAGCCAAGACATGCAAAAGTCAGCAAGACACTGAAAGTCTTGATCACATTTAAAGACAGGATCATTGCCCTATTCACAGAGAATGGTATAGATGCTACGTTCAAGCATATGGAAACATAATTGGAAATATAGATTTTCCTGGAACCAGTTTATAAAGAGTTGTAACTAATTGCCCAATTCTAGTGATCAGCACACAAGTCCTCCCTCCCAGTTTGGGCTCAGAGTGTACGATACTCTTTCACTGGGTTTGGCCATGAAGAGATGACTGAAAAGGATTGCTACACAGCTGCTTATCCAATCTGTGTGAGACTTGGGCATGTTTCTTTCTCTAGTTTGATGTGAAGGTGCTAACTGCTGGAGCAAGTGGTTTAATTGTATTTGATGAAGGATAAATTATGTCCAAAGGACAGGTGAGACCTGGAGGACAGGTGTGGGAAGCGAGCATTAGACCAAACAGGGTAACATACTGTGGCAAAGGAGGAAGAAGGGTAGTGATGGATGTAGTAGCCAGCCAGGGAGCAGGCGAGGGAGTTCCTGCCCAAGGGCCATTGTTTTCTCAATAAAATGGATGAGAACTGAAGGGCTCAGATGCTGATTTCAGTCATTTAAAGAGGGGTTGAAATACCCGTTGTGGAGACTAGAAAGGGGGAATTGACCAGGACAATGGAGGGAGTTGTTGGTGGAAATATCACCAGGCCTGTTGGCAGTTCATTCCCAATGTGAAAACGGGGAGAGAAATCTGCCTCCCGGTATCAGTGCCCCCGAAACCCACATGCATTTCCTGTAGTGCTCTCTCCGTTTCTCTTTATGTGTTTTCAGGACATGGTAGTATCCTGTAATCGCCCAACAACCACTGAAGTGTCAGTGGCTTCTTTTTTTTTTCATCTATTTCTCCTCTGAAGTTTTCCCTTTGATTCCCCCGTCAATGGCTACACAAAGGAAGGATAGTGGAACGCCCAGCATCAACCCGTTTGCAAACGAAGGCCCAGATGTTAGCTTCGACACATGATTTTAGCTAAGTTATTGTGTAGAGGGAAAAGCCTGCCTTTCTACTTTGGGAATCATCCCCACAAAGCTTCACAACCAAAGCCCGCGTGCTCCCCAAAGGCTTCCCCTGAAACTACAAATGGTCCGTTCAGGGTATTTCATGTGGGATATTTTTAGCAGGCATTGATTTCTTGCAGAAACCAGGCATCATGCTGCTCTGATTCTTTCATTCGTGTGCTCTTAAAAGTATTTCTTTCCTTTTTTTTCCTGAACATTAAAAGAATAAAAAGTATGAGGAAAGCTGAAAGAACATAAATATAGAAAGTTGTCAGCGTCTTGTGGGAATCCCAGTGCTATAACAGAAAAGGTCTAAAGTCAGCACCTAGTTCTAGAGGATGGGTGCCACCGTCTGGTCTGCCATCTTGGGGTAAAATAGTCTTCCCCTGGGGCATAAGAAAGTAGGAGAGCTGTAACATACAGACTACAAGGTTTATAGAACATCACAGGGCCTCAAATTAATGGACCAGTAGGACACAATCTACTCAGAGAGGTCAAAGGAGATACAAAGAAAAAATGATGCCAATTGACCAAAGTCTAAATGAATAAGAAGATTAGAACCAGGGATACCAGAAGCTCTGTTCTTCCTTCATGAATGTTTTCATTCATGTGTAGAGCAGGTGTCTGGAGAACTAGTGAAGACTGGCAGTGAGATTTAGAAACAGAGGGAAGGGGTTGTATGCAGAAGACAGGAGAAGATCAATGACGCAGAAGTAGAAAAGTCGAGCGGGTCAATGTCACAGGCTTGAATAATAGATAATGGAAGGGAGAAGGGCCGGGAATAAGGAGACTGCCTGGGCAAATTTTGGAAAATTCATTTGATAGAGATTGTAGATGTGTTAGTGACCCTGGGACCAAGGAGTAACAACTGAAAGATACCAATGCGCTGTAAATATGTCAATGGCATGTGTACTGACTGAGTTTGTGTGTTGACGTGACGCAAGCTAGAGTCATCAGACAGGAAGGAGTCTCAGTCAAGGAAAGGCCCCCATGAAGTCTAGCTCTAAGGCATTTTTCGCAACATGTGAACAATGGGGGAGGGCCTAGCCCATGGTGGGTGGTGCCATCCCTGGGTTGGTGGTGCTGGATTCTGTAAGAAAGCAGGCTGAGAAAGTCATGTGGAAGTGAGTCAGTGTGCAATGCGCCTCTAAGGTCTCTGCATCAGCTTCTGCCTCTAGGGTCTTGCTCTGTTTGATTTCCTATGCTAACTTCCTTTAGTGATGGACAGTGGAAGTATTAGTATTTAGTGGAAGTATTAACTGAGTAAACCCTTTTCTCCCCAACTTGCTTTTTGGTCATGGTATTTTGTTGCAGCAACAGAAAGTCTGAGAAAAATTGGCAGCAGAGTAGGGTACTGCTGTGATAGACCTGACCACAGTTGTGGGAGGATGGTGAAAGGATTTTGGAATTTTGGGTTAGAAAGGTCATTGAGTGTTAAGAGCTCTCTGGGATGTTCTGTGGGAGCTTGGAAGATAAGAATGTTAAGAGCAGTGAAGAGGATGGAGACCTGGCTTGGGAAGTTTCAGAGGGAAGTTTAAAGATTATTGGGTCAATTTCTTATTTTGAACTAAGAATCTGTAGTTCTGGCTAGCTGGGACCAAAGAATCAGCTGTGATCAACAAGATTTCAGCGCTACTAAAGCTAAACTTTTGCTTTGCTGGGATACTTGATGTTGATCAGCTGGAGCTGAGAAATTAGTGCCGATTAAGAAGAGACCAGCATCGCTGAGGTGACATCTTCTCTGAAGTGTTTCCTGAGAGCACACAGAAGCTGTGTTCTAGAGGTGGCCATGGTTGTACCTCATGTTGGCAACAGGACTTGGTAATGTGTAAACATCACCCAGGTGGTACTGGTTTTGAAGGCATAAAGGGGTCATGGAGAGCAGCTGAGGCCTGGCACTGTGAGAGACCAGGAGAGGCCATTGGTGAAGGTGCGGTCTCAGAGTTGAAGGCCCAGGACTGAAGGGGTCATGCAAAGAAGCTGAGGCTTGGCCCCATGAAGAGAGCCTATGAGAAGCTATTGGTGAAAGGGCAGCCCAGTTGCAGCAAGGAACCCTAGAATTTTGGAGATGTCAGTATCATTGGAAGACCACTAAGAAGAGCAGCAACAGTGGAGTGGAGCCAGCTGGAGCCTAGGAGACAAGATGTGTGCGTTGCAGAGGGCAGAGCCAGAGAAGTGACCCAAGTCCTTTGGAGGAACCCAGATGATTGTAAGTGAATTCCAGATAAATGGACATTGGTTTATTTATATTGGAGTTTGGTTTTTCTTGGTTCAGATTGTGACTGTGCCTTGGTTCTTCCCTTTGGAAGAAGGTATTATTTTAATTTTGACTTTTAAAGGAACCCACAGATGAAAGACTTCAACTTTTAAAAATTTCAAAAGATTGGATATTTTAAAGTGTTTGAATTTGTAAAGGCAGTGGGACTTCTAAAATGATTTGATTTTATGTGTAATCTTGGGGATGAATAAGAAAGGAAGGGTTGTAGTTTAATAGTTGATGTGCTTGTCTGTCAAGGTGACAAGGGTCAGCTGTACTGGTTGGTTTTGTGTGTCAACTTGATACAAGCTAGAGTCATCAGAGGAAGGAGCCTCACTGAGGCTCCATGAGATCCATCTGTAAGGCATTTTCTCAATTAGTGACCAATGGCAGAGGGCCCAGCCCATAGTAGGTGGTGCCAGCCCTGGGCTTGTTGGTACCACCCCTGGGCTTGGTGGTCCTGAGTTCTAGAAGAAATCAGGCCGAGTAAGCCAGTAAGCAGCACCCTTCGATGGCCTCTGCATCAGCTTCTTCCAGGTTCCAGGTTTCTGCCTTGTTTGAGTTCCTGTTCTGACTTCCTCCAATGATGAACTATAATCTGGAGGCCAAATAAACCCTCTCCTCTCCAGTTTGTTTTTCCATCGTGGGTTTTTGTCACAGCGGGAGAAGTCCTAACTAGGAAAGCGTGAGACAGGACGATGGGCAGAATGTGAGTGAGGAGGGGTGGTGGGTGCCCGAGTTGATCAACCCCAGTGATTGAGATGACACCCTGGCCACCTAGACTCTAACAGTCCCCAGTCACTTGCCAGTAGCTCATCCTTGGTGTAGCAGTTGGCACTACTTTTTCTTGATTTATGTGTTTCATTTTATTTTGTTTTTCTTTTCTAATGGAAAGTATTATCACATCGCTGGAGAGATGCTATGTTTTCATTAATGTAGATCTACCTTTTAAATCTTCGTCTTTCAAATAGTAGACTTATCTTTCGAATAGGCTCTGAAAGGTTCCCTTTTGTAGGAAACAGAATAAAAGTGTCAGGGTTAATGAATAGCCTAAGAGGTAAAATACTTCCAGAAGTCCTAAACTCTTCCATCTTATCTCTGCCATTATCCAACCCTGTGGATTTAGAGACATCACACCACACCCTGTTGTCTTGTCGTTCTAATCTGCGGTGTCACATTCCCATTCTTTTTCATAGTTTTAAACACATAATAAACAGAGGAAAGCACTTCAGAAAATTAAATGTGATGATTCATATGTCAGATTTTATTAGGGGAGGAGAGAGTGCTATTGTTAAAATTGTCTTTTCCAAAAGTTGTTTAAAATGGAATGAATTGTCTATGGAGATTATTAAAAGCATTTTCTTGTTTTCCTTCTTGGGCACATAGTGACTAAAAAGCATTTTCTGGATAAAAGGCTGTGACCTTCGAGTGATTTTCCTCTGGCAGACTCTGGGCAATGTCTAAAGGAGCACTGCCCTAGAAGGAGGTCCTCATTTCAGGAAAATGAATTTTACTTTTATTAAAAAGACACTTGAGCAGTGATGTGTCTTAGGATTTTCACGAATGTTGACAGGGTGTCCCACAGGTTAAACTAAAAATATGATCATAATTCAGAAGTCAAGAGGTGACTTGGTTTCCTGAGATGCGATTAATCAATGTCCAAGGAGTAAGCAAAAATGAAAACCCTACTTTTTCTCTGAAAATTCCCTGTGGAAATGTTGTCATCTTTCTGTGAGGCCTGTATTGATCATTGAACTTGATAGGACCTATGACAGCAGAAGAAAGACATCTCCAAGTACATCTTTAAGGGGAGCTTCTTGATTGGGTTAATGGAGGTAAGATGTCCCATTCAAAATGTAGGTGGCACCATTTCATGGGATGGGTTCCCAGGCTGCATAAAGAAAAAGCAAGAGGTGCAACAGTGTTGGCCTGTCTGCTTCCCTTCAGAGGATGTAGTATGACCAGTGTTTCGAGTTCCTATGACACGCATGCTTTACCTGTCTCCACAAACTGTATTCTTACACTGTGAGACAAAAACAAACATTTTCTTCCTTAAGTTGTTCTTCACTTTTTTTTTTTGCATAAAGCAACAAAGTCAAGCAACTAATAATCCTGCTGTGTGCATGCTTTGGAAATCTGCCCCTCTTGACTTAGCTATAGCTATAGGCTTTTGAGACAGAGTTAGGTCATGTGGGGAAGGTCATAGGAAAAGATTTGAAGCAAGAATGCTAAGTCTTCTGGGTGTGGGGGAGAGATGGTGTTGTAGGTGCTGGAAGATGAGGGTGTTCTCAGAGGGAGGAGCAGAGCTGAGCTGCTCAGTGACTCCAGTGACCAAGATCAGGGGGTGACAACAACAGTTGAAATGTAGAAGGGAAAGTGTGCAAAGCACAAAGTACAAAGATTATACAATGTGCCTGTCTAGCTCACATCTGCTAGGATATTGTCCTTTGTGCTCATCCTTGAGGCTGCTGGCTGTCCTGGGACCCTTCAAGGATGGCTGCATCTCCTCTTTTCATGACTCTTTGTGGTGGAAATGTCCTGTGCTTTGTAACCAGGAATACTTGACTTCACATCCTCACTCTGTCGTCTCAAAGTAACACAGGTGACCATGGACATGTTGTCTAACCCCACATCAGTTTTTCATTGGATAAGCTGATTTTTAAATTTTATTAATTATTTTCATCCAGATCACAGTTTCCCCTCCTTTCCTTTTCTTCTCTCAGTCCCTCTCTCCAACTTACCCTCTTCCCCACTCCCATCCACTCTTCCTCCTTCCTCTTCAGAAAAGGGCAGGCCTCCCATGTGTATTAGAAAAACTGATATTTAAACTATAGCTTGGAGCTTATACCTTGTCTTTAGTGTATCTGATGTAGCATCTTTACTATTCCCATCTTCCCCATCCCTGTTGCTTCTATGACAATTTGGACTATTCCATTGATTATGTCAGTGTTAGATGCTTTATGAAGTTGGAAGGGAAGAGAGGAGTCAGGGAATTTTATATTAGGATATATCTCGAGTCCACTGTCTTTTCTCTCTTTAAAGTGGTTTCAGTTCTTGAAAACATCAATAAGTAACCAACAATAGCTAATATGCTTGTGAGTAATAGGAAAAATCATTGTCATTAATAGGACATTGTATTAATCCATGTAGGCTGTTCTAACAAAATACACACAGTAGCTCCTCAAATAGTCCCTTAGGAATTTATTTTTCATAGTTGTGGAAGTCGTGAAGTCCAAGATTAAGAAGTTGGCTGATTTGGTATTTGCTGATGTTATGTTTCCTAGTTCATAGATATTCCCTTATCAAACCCTTCACATGTTTGAAGGGGCCATCTGGCTTTCAATAATCCCTTTTACAAGAGCACTGGTTCCATTTACAAAAGATATCCCTGAAAAAATTACTTTTCAAAAAGCTCCACATAGTATTACCACTTTGGGGGTTAGAATTTCAACATAAGATTTTAGGAAAATAAAATCATTCAGTTAGAGGTTATTTTTTAAATGTTGCTCTTTTAGAAATTATTTCTTTAGTTTTATGAGATTAACGTAATCAAGTAATTTCCCCCTGCAAATGCTCCTATGTATTCTCCTTTGTTGATCTTTTTAAAAGTGTTTATAAAATGTGTGTATATGCATATATGCATGTGTGCTTGTGTGTGCATGTGTGTGTGCATGTGTGCATGCATGCATGTGCACAGAGATAAGTGAGTGAAGGTGCCTTTTAGAGGCCAGGGGCATTGGAGTCCCCGGTGGCTGTGAGTTGCTCAACATGGGTACTGGGAATCAAACTTAGGCTTTCTGGAAGAACAACAGTGCATGTTTTTGACTATTGAGCCATCCCTCCAACCCAAGGCATGGGTTTTTCAACCACAACATGTAGCAGATGATTTTCATTTGTTTGTTTTTTAAACATTCCAACTGTTCCAGCTGTTAGAGGATGATTTTTCAATTGCAAGATATTTCAGTCAAGGAATTTATGTCAACCTCAACTTCATAGATCTTTGTAACCAAAAAGAGGACATTACAAATGTCAGTCCCAGAGAGGATTAGCTCTTCTACCATCTCTCCTGTTACCACATTTCCCACCTGAGACACAAGCAAAATAGAGCATCCTTAGGGTCAGCTTCTTTGTGCTCTCAAATAACATGCCTTGACTATGACCGTCCTACTACAAATAAAGGGTACCTTAAACAGCTCTTGACCACCCTAGGGGTGGCATCCAGTGTACAGGCTCTTTATAAATTAACCCATTTAATCCTTACAACAAAGAAAAATGAAAATGTATTATTTTCTTTGAAGTAAGGAGATGGAACTTCAGAATAACCAAATGTTTTCTTGCTATGAATACATTAATATCAATTGTATTTCTAAGTCCATGTTTTATTTAACAAAGCAATTGAATAAATCTAATCTCAACAGGTTTTGTGGAGATACTTTGCTTTTTTGTCTATCTCAGTTAGAGCTGAACTATAGATGCTTTACATAGAGGCACTTCTTCCTTAGTAGTGCTGGTATCAGTGTTCTATCTTTAGCCTGTCCCCCTTTCACTGGGATGGGATTATCTTCTCCTTTTTATTTTGGGTACTACTGAACCGGCACACAGACCTAGTGCATGGTGTTTCAGTTTTAGAGACCAGAACAAAGGAAGCAGCCTTGTTAAAAAATCTGCTGTGTCTGGGATCATGAATTTCTAATGAGTTTGACATGCTCTTGGAAGACAACAACATGGAATTGCAGATACAGGTTCACACAAAGGCACTTGCCAAGTACAGTAAGAGCTTGAGCAGTGAGTTTTTGCAGACCAGTGCTCAGAGCTTAGCTCACTTTCCCCATTGAACATCCAAGGCTCTGTCCACAGTTAGAATGGGTCCCACATCAGTTAATGTAATCAAGACCCTTCCCCACAAGCATGCTCAGACGTACTTCTCCTAGGTGGTTCTGGATTTTGTCAAATAAACAATTACTAACCATCACGAAGACATAAAACACTTTAATTTCTCTTTATCAGTTCCCTTAGGTCCCAAGATGAATTCAGCCAGACTCTAATCGTCTACAGTTCTGACCTCCACTGACAAAGACTTTGCTAATTTCCATCTCCACTATTTTCAGCACCACGACATACTTAAAGGGAACATTTGTTCAGATAAGTACAGAGACCTTCCCATTTCCATTAGAGAGCGTTCCTCTGATGAAAAAAAAAAAAACCAAACAAACCCAGAACCCAGTGGTATAAGTAGAATTTTATGTCAGAAGAAAAGACAGAAATTATGCAGAAAATAGAGAATTTTGACTTAAAACCTTTCAGATATAAAGAAAAACATGTAATGTTTCCTAGACAGGAGGAAGTTGTCAAATTCCCTTCCAAATCATGTTTATATCCACAGATTAGTGTTGTTCTTTACCTTAATCAAAGAAGTTCCTTTCCTCATCAATTTCTTTAGTTCTTTGAGAATTTCATACATTGTGTTTTGATCATATTTGTTCTCACTCCCCACTCCTTCCAGATCCATTCCAACTTTCCAGTTCAGCCAACTGTGCCCCATTTTTGTTTTTAAACCCTTTAATTTGTGCCGCCCATATACTCTTAGATGTGCAGCTTCACCAGATGGTGACCGACCCACCAGGGGCTGTACTCTAAAGAAAGTTGACTCCCCTTCTCCCAGAAGCTACCAATTGCAAGATCTTAGCTAGGGTTTGTGAGCAGTGGTCAATATAGAGAAGCATAATTGGTCAAAATACTGAGACCGTGTAGGTGACTGTTGAGTGCTCAGTCCTAAATGAGACATCCGTAACAACCTCTACAAGGCTCAGGGAGCATCGTGGAGTGGGGACAGGAAACAAGATGAAAGCCAGAAGATGGGGAGGAGTGACGTGGAATGTTTTCTGGACAAGACATGGCTGTCTCCCTCATGGACTCACAGCTCCATGGTTACTTTCGTGAGATCAAGCCAGGCAACAGTCCAGCATTGAGGGGCCCTGGAAGGACTCCTGAGGCTTCACTCCAGCTGAAGAGCTATTGGCAATTGTGGTTCCTGGGTGTAGGGGAGGAGCTGTTTCACTTTCTTCCAGGATGTGGATGCTGGTAGCTTGCTTGTGCTCACGCAGGCATCAATAATTAGACTCAATGGGTCATAGTTTTTTAAAGGTGGAAGGGGCACATGTTGAAGGGTGTTTGGGATAGTCATGGATGGATATGATCAAGACACATTTTATATATGTATGAGATTGTCAAGGAATAAATAGAAGATTAAATAAAAGGAAAGTTAATGCCTTGTACGTGAGGCAGTGTAATCAAGGAACTAAATACCTATATAACACATTACATTTTAAAAGCAAGGGGATAAAATGTAAATCTAAAATATGAGAGAGAAATAGGGAGAGAGGGGGGGGAGAGAGTGAGAGAAGGAGAGGGAGAGAGAGAGAGAGGAAGAGAGATTCATTTGATTCTTGTTCACATTGGTACCATAGGACTATACAACTCTTGATATTACTCTTGTGTAATAATATAATAAAATAGACAGGACATTTTAATTAATTGCTATTCTTTGCTTCTTACTGTCTGCCTGCCGGTGTTTGAGAAAGTCACTTTAGCTCTCTGAGGTTCACTTCCTCCTGATAAGGAGCAAATGATTAGATAGAGAGCCCAGCAGGTCTCCTTTTCTCTAGTTCTTAGCATTTTGTTAATTCAGATGATATCTGAGGAGCATTTCAGAGTGTCCTTTTGTCAGTGAGCATCTCAGAGTCTGGTGTTACCCATGTTGTCTGCATGTAATTAGATTTATATGGTCCTAGCAGATGGAGATGCTGGCGGTCTCGCTGGCAACCCCGTATTGATGAGAATCTAATTCCATTTGACTTAATGGTGTCCCTAATTGAGCCACGGGGTACAAAAAGGGCCGTTTCACTTTCCTGAGAGCGTCATGAGATCCGAGTGGCATTTGTGGCTTCCTGAATAATGAAGCTAGTACCAGGATAAAATTTCTTCCTGTAGCCCCTAGGCTCTCTGTGTTACCACTCTGTGGCCGCAAAATAGATTACACTTCCTTCTTATAGTCTTCATTCTCTCCAATATAACCCTCCCATCAGCCTGCAGGAACTCAGTCCCTCTGCATACCTGGTGATTCCTGCAGCACAATATGTATCTTGCAGCAGTTTTAGCAAATATCGGGTCCCCGAACTCATCAATATGATGCTTCAGAGGCTTGTAACATGGAATTTCCGAGGTTTCCTTTCTCCCTCTCCTCTCTCTGTCCATTTTCTCCCTCTCTCTCTCTTATCTTTCTCACTTTCTGTTCCATTTTGAGGGCACGGTGCTCTTCACTTCTCTCCTCAGCATAACTTGGGACTGTGACTCTACAAAAGCTACAGATTTAAGTTAAAAAGAACATAATTCGGTGAGCTGTAAACGGATCAAAAAACCAGTTACAAATTTGGCATCAAATTTCCCCAGCAGGTCAGTTCCTCGCTTTGATTGCTTCCACCTGAAAGAGCCATTTTTCCCTCCACTGCTAGGAATGCAGCTTATGTTTCCACCGCATGCATGCAGCCCTCCTACTCCCCCAGAGCCTGTTCACTTATCTCTGCAGGAAAATATCGGGTCTCGGGATTATTATTTTTGGTTCGGAATGTTGTTAATGTTTCATCATGCTTTAATGATGAGTCTTAACCATGGGTTTTGCTCATGTATCTGCTACATTTTTGAAAGCCCACACAAACTCCATCTTTTCATGACTTTTAAAATTTATGTTTTTACTTTTTTCTGGAGTATATCCTAAATATTTCCTGTTCAAGGATGGTCTGTGACGGGTGACCTTTCTGAGTCTCATGAGAACTGCGCTCTCTGGTTTTTCCTTCTTCTTCCATGGTGATTTGACTACGGGTAGGATTCTTTTGCATGTAATTTCCCCTAAGAAATGACACAATTTCTCCTTACCGCTTGCCCCTCAATGTTACTAAATAGGTAGTGAATGAAGTTTCTTTTTTCCCTAGTGGTTAACTTACCTATTTGATTCCTGTAGTACTGAGGGAAGGTTTTCATATGGTTTTTCCTTTGTTCTGGAGGTTTTGAAAAGTCCACATATTTGATTATAGAATGTAGGGTTTTTTTTTTTGTTTTTATTGTCTGGCAATCATTAAAATAAATTTTCCCTTCAGCATATCATATAGGCAGGTGCTACTACAAATGTTAGTGATCCTAGTTTGTCAAACTCATTCATTGTACAACTATGCCCATTATTTAACTAAATGATGCAATTTTATTTCTTAAAAATGTATACAATTTTGAAATTTGAAAATTATTTAAAATGTCCAAAATCTCTTATTTTTTCTTTTTTTGGATAGTATGAAATTGTTAATGGCATTTATTAAAAACCTTATCTTGCCTGAGGATGTGAAATATTAGCATCTTCAAACCTAGAACTTCAAGTATTGAGTTCCTCCCTTTTCCTAGTGAATTGCACTGCTCAGAGTTCCCCAGAGAAACATACCTATTTCCCAGAATGCTCTGGATGGAGAACTAACTAAAGTGGGGGCATTGTGGCTTGACCTGGACTCTTCCCTCTGAATCCTTTGACTTAACTCACTATTAGTTCTTTTGATTTTATGGATCAAGTATCAGGTAGGGTCTTGAGAGAGTGCTCATCCATTTTTGTTACAAGGTTACTTAGATCCATTAGCCATTTCTAAAAATGTCTTTTTTGTTTGTTTTTAAACCAGCTTAGTACTTTTGTTGTTTGGGTAGCCATGATGGCTTCACTCACGTCCATGATCATTTTCACTTAGCTGTGGCTTCTCCGTGCTCCAATCAGCTTCACAGACGTGCAGAATGTCCAGGATTTATTGATGGCTCAGGAACTGACAATCATCAGCATAGTTTCAGTGTCTCCTTGAAGGATGTCACTGGCTCTTCTTGGGGAACAATGCTAGTGGAGGTTGTACTTATTGCTCATTATAAATTCATCAAAACTTGCCAATATTCCTAACTACTCCAAACACACCTAGTATTTTACCTTTAAAAAGAAAGATTGATTTTATGTGTACAGGTGTTTTGCCTCCAGTTATGTATGTGTACCACACGCATGCAATGTCCCTGGGGAACAGAAGAGGGCACTGCATGAGGATCCCTTGGAACTGGAGTTACAGATGGTTGTAAGCCACCATGAGGGTGTTGGGAACCAAACCCAGGTCCTCTGCAAGAGCAGCAAGTGCTCATAACACCTGTTCCATCTCTGTAGTGCCTTAGTTTTATCTGTGTGAGCCACTATTGACCATAAGTTAATTCAATCAACTGAATGTGATCAGTGACCAGAGCTATCCACAGCTACCAAAACTGAAATGTTGGATTCAGAATCTGTCAGTGCATCTATGGTAATCCATTCCTGAAGAGAAGATGTCTGTCTCCAAGCTAGAATACTCTGAATCCATCTACACAGGGTTCCTTGTGTTATATTTCAATGCATTTGTAGATGTGAGAAGATATTTCAGGATATCAGCCTTCTTCTTTCTGGTTTGACTTTGTAATGAGGATTCTACTGAAAGCCAAGATCAATCCTTCTGAGAGGTGAAATCCATGAAGGGCAGTAGGGTAACCATCAGCACCACAGTTCTCATAAGAGGTGAATCTTCCCAGTGATGACATGGTGCGGTCTCACAGCAAGTCATGGCCACTTTCACTAGAGGGTAGAGTGATGGTTTACCTCTCCTGACAAGGGCATGGGGCTTCAGGTTTGCGACATGGTCTCTCAAAGTCACCCTTCCAGTTCTTAACAGTCTTCTCTCTTTTCCTTGCAAATTAAAAATTTACAAACAAAAGGCTGTAAGCTTCAGCTGTTTTTCTGCTCAGCAACTGTCTGCTCCTGCTTCAGTTATAGCAGATGCTTGAGTTGAGTCATTTAAAGAAACTGTGGTGAGTAGGGAGATGGACTCATTTGGCACAATGCTTGTAGCACAAGCATAGTGACCTGAGTTTAGAGCCCCCAGTACTTATGTACTAAGCTGGGTATGGTGGCGCACAGCTTTAATCCTGGTGCAAGGGAGGCAGAAGAAGGAGGATCCTGGGTCAGCCAGTCCAGTCAACTCAGTGAGCTCTAGGTTCAGTGAGAGATCTTTTCTCAGAAGTGACATGGAGAGTGATAAAGACACCTCGTATTGACCTATCACCTATAAAGGTTCACACATGTACACACAAAATGTTCATCATCATTCTCTCTCTCTCTCTCTCTCTCTCTCTCTCTCTCTCTCTCTCTCTCTCACACACACACACACACACACACACACACACCAAGTCATTGAAAAATGTGCTTGGTTTCCATGCACAAAATTCAATTCTAAATGGATCAATGACCTCAACATAAAGCCAGTCATACTGAACCTTATAGAAGAGAAAGTGGGAAGTACACTTGATCACATTGGCACTGGAGACCACTTCATAAATATAACCCCAGCAGCACAGACACTTAGAGAAATAATTAATAAATGGTACCTCCTGAAACTGAAAAGCTTCTGTAAAGCAAAGGACATGGTCAACAAGACAAAATGGCAGACCATAGAATAGGAAAAGATCTTCACCAACCCCACATCAGACAGAGGTCTGATCTCCAAAATCTACAAAGAAATCAAGAAAATGGTCATCAAAAGAACAAATAATCCAATAAAAAAAAAGAGGAATCTAAAATGACTGAAAGACGTTTAAGGAAATGCTCAGCATTCTTAGTCATCAGAGAAATGCAAACCAAAACAACTCTGATATTCCATCTTACATCTGTAAGAATGGCCAAAATAAAAAACACTGATGACAATTTATGCTGGAGAGGTTGTGGGGTAAAGGGAACACGTCTGCATTTCTTGTGGGAGTGCAAGCTGGTACAACCCCTTTAAGGGATGTCAGTGTAGCGATTTCTCAGAAAATCAGAAAACAACCTTCCTCAAGACCTAACAATACCACACTTTTCTACCTCCTCTTTCCTCCCTCCCAACCCCCTTCTCTCTCATTCAAATTCATGTCCGCTTTTTCTTTAATTGTTGTTACATATACACATACATACATACATGCATGCATGCATATATATATATATATATATATATATATATATATATATACATAAATAAAACCTTCTCCGTCTTCCGTCTGTGATGTGGGAGTGATTTCTTATTAATAAAGAAACTGCCTAGACCCATTTGTTAGGCCAACCCTTAGGTAGGCGGAGTAAACAGAACGGAATGCTGGGAGAAAGAAGCTGAGTCAGGGAGTCGCCATGATTCTCCCACTCCAGACAGACGCAGGTTAAGATCTTTCCTGGTAAGCCAGCTCGTGGGCTACACAGATTAATAGAAATGGGTTAGATCAATATGTAAAAGCTAGCCAATAAGAAACTGAAACTAATGGGTCAGGCAGTGTTTAAAAGAATACAGTTTCCGTGTAATTATTTTGGGTAAAGCTAGCCGGGTGGCGGGACACAGCCCCCCGCTCCGTATTTCAACAGAGTGGCACCCAACATGCTAATGAACTCCACGTAAAACCTGAGAGGGCTTAAAAAGGAGAGAAACTAAATTTAAGACAGCTTTTTGCTGTTTGTGGGTTGCGTGCCGCAAAGAAATTGTCCTGACTCAGCAGCAGGAAAAAACTGGCTGTTTTAAAATGCCGGCTTTCTGGGCTGTGCCGCCATTGCGATCTCTGTCTGGCTCCTGTGGGAGACAGAGCTTTTGAATGGAGCATTTGGAGTAAAGCTCTACGACTTGCTTGATGGCAATGTGGACTGCTGTGTGCTGGAACTGTGTGTGGCTCAGGGGCACCAAATGGCTCTGAGGCAGGAGCGGCTTGGCTCAGCTCTGCCATGCTGAACTGTGCTGGTCTCAGGCAGGAACTACCGTAATTACCATAAAAACAGCGCAGTTAAGGTTTCAACTGGGCAGGACACAGGCGGTACCGTATTACCTGTACATGGCACAACTTAAGTTTCTAAGAACTGCTTAACATTTTAAGAAATGCTCCTGGATAGTAAAAAAAAATGTTACAGATTCACAATAAAACAGATTCAGACATAAAAGACCACACTGTTGGATGAATGTACATAGGCTTGAGAGAGAGAAGAAAAAGAATATAGAAAATAAAGTTAATGGTTTAAAAAAAAAGGTAAAGTCTTTAAAGAGACAGAGTACAGATAGTTAAGAGATTAAAAGAAATAAAGAAAAATAAGCCACGTAAAAATAAAAAATTCACAGAGAATCTGGATTATGTACATTGTATTTTCTTTAAAATTTTTGACTGTAAAGGAGCTAAGTACAGAGAGACATTTCATTCTATGGGCTGCCAAGTGGAACCAAAACGGATATCATGAGGGTATGACTTCAGAATTTGGGTCTAAGGATATGATGCTTTGGAAAGGGTCTTCTTTTGTTTTCACAGAGGACCAGACCCTGTGGATTGCATCTATCCCGATATGGTATGATAGACCACGACCTCCCGAAAAGTTCCTGTGAACACCCTCAAAAAATTACTTCACTCAACTGGCAACTGAGATAAACCTGGCACACAGGTTACACCCTAAATGATCTGATTAACAGCGCCCCCATTCAGCAGGAAGCAGTTTGGAGAGAAAAAACTGCGCCCATGTTCCCAAAATATTGTTTGTAAATGTTCTTTTACATTTAAAGGGGGAAATGATATAGGTATGAGTAATTTGCATTGGTGTGGATTTTACAGTCAATTTTGTTATATGTATATGTATTTCTGATCTTGATTAAGGTATTGTGATTGTGTAGTTCATTTAAAAATGTAATGTATAATTAAGAAATATAGGTTAATGGTTAATCATCAATAATAGTCAAGCTTGTAGTCATGTTAGTTAGATTTTCTAGATATATAGAGATACATTTCAGTTAGATAGACATTCTTCATATCTTTCAAAGACTGCAGAATATGGCATTTAATGTTTTAATAACTTAGAACTTTTCATGACAATGAGACATATCTGCTCCTGGTGGCACCAATCTACTTCGAGAGGAAGATGGGCATCGAAGAGGATCCTTATGGAGTTGGATAGCCATTTGGGCAAGAAACTGCTCTTGCCTGGACTGTTGCATAAAATGGACACAGAGAACCCGCAGAGAGAGGACTGCTGAACTTGCCTAAAGGTGAGACGGTCTTTTGGGGTTCATGACTCATGAAAGAGTCTGCGAGGACACAGCAGATAGTGACTGAACTGTCTTTGAAATTTCCTGCTTCATGGAAATGTCTACTGGATACTATGGGCCTGAAGGCTAAAGATGGATGCCCCAACCATACAAAAGAACTTTGGGTGACTGTCCAGGCAGCAAGATGTCTCTGTCATTTCTAGAGATTTCTTATTTCTTGTTTACTTAGGTAGTATTATACCCTTCTGGAGTCTTTGATGGAGTTGAAGAATGAATAGATAGTTATAGTTTTCCTTAGTTATGATAAAAGATAAAATAGATATAAATATTGTAACTGTAATTCTTGCTTGATAACTGTTTTGCTATATGTAATTTTACTATGTTAAAGTTAAAGCCTTTCTTTTTTGTTTAAACAGAAAAAGGGGAAATGATGTGGGAGTGATTTCTTATTAATAAAGAAACTGCCTAGACCCATTTGTTAGGCCAACCCTTAGGTAGGCGGAGTAAACAGAACGGAATGCTGGGAGAAAGAAGCTGAGTCAGGGAGTCGCCATGATTCTCCCACTCCAGACAGACGCAGGTTAAGATCTTTCCTGGTAAGCCAGCTCGTGGGCTACACAGATTAATAGAAATGGGTTAGATCAATATGTAAGAGCTAGCCAATAAGAAACTGAAACTAATGGGTCAGGCAGTGTTTAAAAGAATACAGTTTCTGTATAATTATTTCGGGTAAAGCTAGCCATGCGGGCGGCCGCATGCCAGGGACGCAGCCCTGCCGCTCGTAACACAACACGTCTGTTTGATGTGACTTGTATGTTTAATATCCAGGAATGACCATTTACTATTAGACAACAAATTGGAGGGCCTTTCCCTGAGGAAGACTGTTTCCCCCCCTCTCAGTATCTCTGAGTTGCCTGAGGTTCTTTGTCGCCAGTTGGCCTCCTGAGCTCTCTCCATTTCATGTTAGTGTGTCCACCAGTGTTGTCCTTGTTCAGGTCATGCTTAGGTCACAATGTTGAGGAGACTTCACAGGTGATGCTTCTCTGATGTTTCTAGGAGACACAATTTCATAGCAAACTTAACTGACTCTCTGGCTCTTAAATCTTTCTATCACGCTCCTGAAATGCTCTCTGAGCCTTTGATGCAGAAAAATAGTTTCAGTTCTGCTTAGTTAATAATTAGTAGTTAAATTTTACTTAGTAACTTGAAATGCCACTTAATAACACACGTGCTCATTTCTAGACTCTTTATTCTATTTCAATGATTTATTTATTTAGACCAATGTGATAAGTACAGAAAAACATTGTAATCAATCTTCATATTTGTTAGGTAGAAAAACCTCTCCTTATTGGCCCTTGTTCATAAGTATCTTAGAAATTCTAATAGCTTACTTTTTATATTCCTTTCAAATTAGCCTGTAAAGTTCTATTAAAAATTCTTGAGCCTTTTAGTATGATTAAATTAACTTTATAGATTAAATTGGAAAGTTTGATATCTTTATGGTAGCGAGTCTTCCTGTCCGATACCATTAGACATCTCCCAACTTATTCTGCTCTCCTGTTATATCCCTCCATAAACTTTTATAGTTCTGCCCAAAAGGTCTTATATATATAACATCTATTCCCAGAAGCCTTCTAGGGCTTGCTTCTTTTGTGGGAAATAGGATCTTTTTTATAAAGAAATATACTGATTGGAGCATGTTGCTCTTGGACTTGGTTTCCAACTGAAATATATCTTTTCAGCTCAATGGGGAAAGCTTACTTCATTTGCTTAGGTGGTAAAAGCATTCAGCAAGGATGGTAAATCAGGACTCACATGTGAACAGTTAGCTAATTACATCTGCAGAAAAAGAGATAACTAAAAACTGTTAAACACCAGAAGGCAACTGCAAAGAAAGCAACCTGAGACAAAATTTGAAACATAAAAGACAGGAAAATACCAATATTGCATGCATATAGGTAGAAATGTTCTTCTAATATATGAATGGTGGTTGTTATCATAATGGGATAAATAGGCACAGGTCTCGAACAAGCAGTTTGTACCAGCACAAAGACATACATATCTTCAATACACGTGTGGTGAGAATCAGCTCATTAATAAACAGCTACCGTGAATCTGAGCCCTAGACCTCACTACTTATAAAACCGACTGACCCTAGCTGCTGCTGCGAACCCGGTGTTTGCTTATGCTTAGATACAGCAATTACGCTCTAATAATTTCTAAGATGTGCGTTTCTGAGGTATTCTAGCGGCTGCACACAGCTCTGAACGATTCTCAACAATTTACACAAAGCTGGCGGAAGAGGGATGACTCACAGCATCAGCCTCCTAAAAGTGCAAATGTACTCTTTGAAAATTTCTTCAAGCTTGCTTGAGTATAGAGTTATTTTTTTTGAGGGGGGAGATACACTGCAAATAATTAGTTTGGTATACGATATGTTTGAGAAATAGAAGCTTCGTGTCAGTCTTATGGAAATTCATAGCTGACTGAACTGTAACGGCGTGTGTAGCAACGCTGAAAAATGCTGCCATGCCAAGCTAATATTCTTAATGTTTAAGAATGGCTTGTATTTAAGTAGTACACAGCACTTTAAATGTACTGACAAGTGTCATGGCTCTTAGAGAAATAATTAAGAGAAATAAAGCATTTTAGAGAAATAATTAAGGCAAAGAAAAATGTCTATGATGTTTTGTAATGTGAGAAACAAAGCTACCAAGTGCTAATTATGGCACATAATACATTTTGGGTGAAACACACATTTACAAATACATATGTATATTTATATACATGCATGGAAATATGTGCAGAGGGAGAGAATGATCAAATGTTAATAGACGTAACTGCTGACTTGTGATTATTTGTGACTCTAATTTCCTACCTTGATTTATTTGCTTATGCTTTAATGACCACTAATTACCTCAATTTTAAGGCAAATGTCATGTTTTTAAAGTTACTGCCAATGATCTGTCTTTTATGTTCCTGTAAGTTGTTACTGAATGTGCCTCCTCCCACCCCTCGGTGCCTTTTCATTTTTTTTTTTTTTTGTCTGTGGTCTCTTTAGAGTTCTGTTCATGTTGCCAATTATTTTTAAATGTGACTGCCGTTAAGTCTATCCAGCTGTTCTCACTCTTTGAAGGTGACATTGATTTTCTTTTTAAAGCTGGACTTCTTTGGTGCAGAAAATAATACCCTTTTGCCTTATGTGTTGCATTTAAAAAGGTGTATTGAGATGATATGAATCCCATTAATTATTTACAGAATAATGGATGCAATACATGAAATCTGAACACTTCCCAGTTCTGAAGACATCGCCTCAATGAATGGCAGGCCAACAAGAGCTTTGACTCTTAGGGAAAAATAAAGACTTTGTACTATCTCAAACGTGTGTGTGTGTGTGTGTGTGTGTGTGTGTGTGTGTGTGTGGCCTCATACAGCTCTCAGAAGCAGTCACTATCCGTCCAGTTTTTTTTTTTTTTTGAACTAGCTGAGCTTTGTAGAAGCTTGCCTTCCCTCTTCCTACGCTCTCAGCCACAGTTTCCTTCCTTCTATTGTGACCCTTGTTCCCTAGTAGCCTCCACCTCATCCTCATCTCTAGCCACTTGTGTGCCAGACCCTTTCCAAGATTCCTGTTTTGTTTCATTTTTTTTTCTTTCCCGGTTTCTTTCACCGTTCTGTAGAATCCCTGATATTCTCTTGTAGTTCGCAGCCAATCTCACTAACTTTTCTGTTCTCTAGTTTTAGTAACTTATAATGTTCTGCCTGAGAAAACAGAGGCTGAAGAGATGGCTCAGTGGACAAAGAGAGCCTGCAGATCAAGCATGAGGATCTGAGTTCAGATCCCCGGCACTCATGCAAAAAGCTAGTGACTGCACTTCTGCATTGCCTGCTTGCGTGGAGGCAAAGACAGGAGGCTCATGGATGTGGGGTCGCACAGCATCACTGGGAAAAATGATTAGCTCTGGGCTCAGTGGGGTCACCTGTCTCCAGGGAATAAGGGAAGTAATGGGAGTGCTGCCTGGTGCATACATGAGCACGCATGCGCGCGCGAGCGCGCACGCACACACACACACACACACACACACACACACACACACACACACACTAATGATAGTGAATGTAAAGAGGACCTTGGCACATACTGTATCTACCATTGGCAGCCTGGTGCTGGCCCTATCTTAGGCCCCAGCAGGGATGCTTCTCTCTCTTCTTTAGTGTCCCACTTTTTTTCTAACTCGGTTCCTTCAGGCTTAAGATTTCCCGTCAGTAGATAGAGATGGTACTCCAAAAATATCATCCAAAGATCAGGAGAGAGAAACATCTTAGCATCAAGATTAAGGGGTGTGGCTTCAGCAGTGTGGTGCATTTGGTCTGCTGTGAGATTATCAAGACAAAGTCCCTGTGGAGGTTGGGAGTATAGCTTAGTGGTTGAGCACTTGCCCAGTAAGCCCAAGTACCCTGCAACCCCCCAGTAAAATTCCCAGGGACAACATCATCATCATCAACAACAACAACACATGCACACACATATACACACGGAGTAAATAATTAACATGATAAAATATCACATTTTTTTTTTTTAGGCTTCAGATGTTCATGTGTCAGTTTGTGATTCTAAAATTATGTAAAGGTGCAAACATTTCGGAGTTTGATTACTCAAGGAATTCTATCACCCCTAAGCTCTGGCCGGCAATCCTTATGAGTACCGCTGCTTTGATTTAAGGGCAGGCAGGTGTCAAAGTTCCTTATCGCTTTGCTGCTGTTCAAATCCAACTTTATACATTTTGACATTGTTATTCAACTCAAAATAGTTCTGGAGTGTTTTTCTTTGTCTTCTTCAAATGAAAACAAAACCCATAGAAAGCAAAACAAAGGAAAGGAAAGCAAATCAACAACAACCCCAAAAACCCGTGTCTTCTATTGCCTTCCCCAGTGACGGGATTCTTGTGGCCTCCTCCTTTAACTATTCCTTGCTGTTTTAGGTAGAAAAGCATAAGCCAGTCTTTATAATCAGCCAGCACCTCTTGCAGGCTCTCACTCCTAGCTCTGCCTTCATTTTGCTCCTGTCTGAGCTTTCTTCTCACCTCTCCCCTTTGTCATTTCAACAGTAGGGGTTACTCAGTCATTGTTGTGCAAGGGAAAAATCCTCCCACCTTCCCATCCCTGTCTTTCTACTTTCCTTTTTCTTTTTCCTTGCAGGATATGCTGGGGATCCAAGATCCATTTTATCTTCTCCATTCCTTATCAGTGTGGGTTTGTTGTCTGTAGAGGAATAACAGCCCCAGGAAAGCAGTCCGCATCTCCTCTTCTAGCATCCTGGAACCAACAGGAATAAGGGGTGCAGCACCGCTCCTGGATAAAGAGGGAGGTCGGCAAGTGAAATACAACTCCAATAGCCTAAAACTGAGTCCTTACATTTCAATTTTCCTGCTCTCCTTAGGCACGCTCCTGTCATTAGACATTTGCACCAATCTTATTCCTTGAAATACCTTTACTCTAATATCACCTTTCCAAATGTTTGCTTAAATAAGGCTTTCTCAGCAAGACCTATCTGAATAGCACTATTTAAAATCTCACGGCCGTTCCACCTGTGGGGGTCTCGGATACTCAGTTAATATGCTGCGTTGCTTGATATGAAAATCATCATGATTTGATATGAAAATCATCATGGAAAAGGCCAGGTGTGGTAGTGGGCACCAGAGCTTGGAAGGTGTAGATAGGCAGATTCTCGAGGCCCCATAGCCTGCCTGACTAGTCTGCTTAGCCAGTTACAGGCCAGTGAGAGATGGGCTCAGATAAACAAACAAACAAAAGTGGCTGGTACCTGAAGAATGATACCAAATACTGTCCTCTGGCTTCCACATTCATACATATGAACACACAAGCGTGCACACACACATGCATATATGCATGCACGCACACACATTTTGGATTCTTCCCAGCACAAAGCATCAGGTCAACTCTGATCTATCTTACATGTTGACTTTCAACTTGGAGCACATGCTGCCCTTGAAGGACTTAGCCCCGTGTTATTCATTGTGTTGTGCTGGCTCCTTGTCTTTGTCCTCTAGATCCCTTTCCACACCAGCTTTCTCTGTACTCTAAGGGCCCTGGGGTGAGCACCGTGCTCTCAGCAGGATAACCATACCCTGACTGTCCATGACCCAGGCTCATTGTTTCTGAAAGGTGACCCTGAGCTGCCTCCGGCCTGTTCTTCACCTCTAACCCGATGTGGGTCAAGTTTCTCTGTATCGTCACCGAGGGCAAGCAGCTTTCCTGCCTGAGGAGAGATCACTAGTGGATCTTGCAATCAGGACCGAGTCTGACACGTAAGCAATGCTGAAGGCTGCAGAGACAGCTCAGTGGATAGAGTGCATAAACAGGAGGGCCTGATTCCTGATTTCCCGCATCCGTGTAAAATCTCAAGTGTGATGGTACATGTCCTGGGGGGAGGGAGGAATAGAAGGATCCAGGGGCTTGCCATAGCCAATTTGTAAATCCAAGGCCTATTAGAGTTCTTGTCTCAAAATAAATTTGAGGAGTACTCAACACTATTTACAGCACACACACACACACACACACACACATTTTCTGGATGCATGTTGATTCTTGACTCTAGCTTCAAAAAACTGCAGCCCTTCATCTCTCCTTTTCTCCTAATTTCCACGTTTGGGGATTATTATTAATTAATTGTTCTCTTGCTTGTTTTTGTAGCTTTACTATGCTTTGGTTACTGTCTCACAGAATTCAGAGAGTGTTCATTGGTTTCCTGCTGTCGAAAATGAGAAGGTTAGAAGTGTGAGCATTCTCTCCACCTCCTCTTCCATCTGTGTTAGTGTTTATATCAAGTCAAGTTTGAGATATCTTCTCTGTTTTGAGCCATGTATTAGCTTCCTAACATGGTCAGAACAATGTGTCACAGATGGGCTGCTTTAAACCATGGCCCTTAGTTTTCCTACAGGTCTGGAGGCTGGAGGTCTATGGTGGAGATGTTTGCTCTCTCTGTTTCTATAGGAGGTTAAACGGGTATCTCTGTGTATCACTGTCCCTGGTCTCTTTATTGTGTGCCCAAATATTGTATTGTTGTTGTTGTTTTTGTGTTTATTTGAGACAGGGTTTCTGTGAGTCCAGGCTCACCTGAACTTCCTGTGTAGGTATGGGTGGCCTCAAACTTTTAGCAATGCTCCTGCTTCAACTTTTTGAATATTGGGTTTATCACCACACATGGCACAGATATGAGACTGGATTAGGGCCCAGCCTGAGCATCTAATTGTAACTTAACTATCTTTTGAATGGTCCTAACTGCAGTCATATTCTGAAGTACTGAGAGTTGTGCTTCCTCATTGACTAGAGGGAAGAAGGCACCAATTCAGGTCATAATAAGCCCCATTAATTCTGTATTTTATCTGTACTTCAGTTCTGAAAGTTTGAGGCCCATACACCATGGTTCATCTGTTGATTTTATTGTGTCATATGTTAGAATCATGTCCCCTCACACAGCATCTGTGGTAATGGAGGTAGTTAGGTAGTCCCAGGGCTGTGGTAATACAGTGTTTCTTCTCATTTTATAACCATGCCACATTTGAGTTACTTCATATTCAAAATGAAATTTTTTTAATTCAGATTCTTGATTTGTGGGAACCTAGAATACTTTAAATTCAACATGATTTTCCTTTAATGTTGTGTGAGCACTGCTCTGTGGCTTCCTGTCCTCCAGCATTTGAAGTCAGGTGAGTTTGCTATTCTTTATAAGTTATCTTTTCCCTTAAAGACTTTAGAACACTTTGTTCATCTTTGTAGTTCTCAAATTTCCCAAGATCCTTTCCTGTCTCCTTTGGTATTATGCTTCTCTTCAATATGGGAAAATTCTCGTGTGTGTGTGTGTGTGTGTGTGTGTGTGTGTTGTATACACATATGATCATGGTTGTGTATGGGTGTGTGATGTGAGATGTCCTTCTATATATGTGTTTTTTTTATTGGTTAATGAATAAAGCTGTTTTGGCCAATGGCTTAGCAGTATAAAGTCAAGCAGGAAATCAGAACAGAGATATAAAGAGAGAGTAGGCAGAGTCAGGGAGATGCCATGTAGCTGCCGAAGGAGAAAGATGCCACCACTGAAAACTTACTGGTAGACCACAGCCTTGTGGCAATACACAGATTAGTAGAAATGGGTTAATTTAAGATGTAAGAGTTAGTTAATAAGAAGCCTGAGCTAACAGGCAAAACAGTGTTGCAATTAATATACTTGTATGTGATTATTCTGGTCTGAGCAGTTGGGAAACGGATGAGCAGTCTCTGCCTATAGGCTTGCTCATTCCTGTTTGTGTGGGGAAACCAGATGTTGACATTGGGACATCTTCCTTCATTGCCCTTTATTGTAGTTTCTGAGACAGTCTCTCACTGACTCTAGAGCTTGCTGTTTTAGTGAGACTGACTGACCAAAGTTTTCAGGATTCACCTGTCTCTGTTCTCCACCAACATGGACTTGTATTCTTCATGCCACCATCCTGGCTTTTATGTGGGTGATGAGATCCAAATTCAAGCCTCATGGTTGCGCAACAGGTACTATGAGTCACTCCACAGCCAACACACTGAGATTCTGCTCCATTCTCCCTGTCTTTTTAGGTATAGGTTGTCTTGATGGGTTCATGGTCTGTTCATGTTTCTTTATCTCTCTCACATTTTGTACATCTTTGTGCTTTCACTTATATTCTGGTAGATTCTCTTGATGCTGTGCTTGGTTTGAATATTTTCCCCAAACTGGTCCCCAGGTAAGAGCATCAAAAGGTGGGAGCTGGGAGAGATGAACTGGGCTATGAGGACTCTGTCCCCTGCAATGGATGAAGGTGTGTGTTGTGGAACTGAAGGGCCCAGAGTAAGTCTGAACTTTAGCCCACCTACCCAGCTTCCTTTTTCTTGACCCTTGCCCTATATTCTCAGTCACAGGGAGAAGAGTTGGTTAAAAATTAAGACAAGGCCCCAGCTGTGTCAAGGTAACTACGGAGTTGTGAAAACAAGCTTCTGCAAACCATGTTAAGCTTGTACAAACATCTTGTTATCACGAATTGTATTACTAGTTGTAAAATGTTTCACAAGTTGTAAAGTCTCGGAATGTGCTGTCATCCAGCACTTAACCTCAAGCTGTAAAAATTCTTTTTCTTATATCATCTCTGAACCCTGCGCCCATGCACATGCACACACACACACACACACACACACACACACACACACTTGGCTTTTGGCTTTTTAAAAAGGACCTACTCCGTCTGTTTGGGATCATGGTATCAGAAGCCAAACCTGCCTGTGACCTTAACTAGCTAGATGTTCTGGTACCCCACGGTGATGAAATAAAGTTGCTTCTGTTCATCTAATTTTGGTGGCCTTCTCCTCAATATGTGTGTGACTCTCAGATCCGACATAATATTTGTTTAACCAGGCAAAGATGTGTTACATCTGTTTATGCTGTATTTGTTTAACTTTGCAAAGGTGTGTTGCATTTGCCTTAACTAAGTAAAAATTAACCTGAGTTCAGAGAGGTAGGGTTAGCAGCTAGTTTACAGGAAGTAGCAGGGAGGAGCTTTTTAGTTGGGGTGTAGGAATTTTGACTGATTTATTGCGGTTACTTTTTTTAAAAAAATATTTATTTATTTATTATGTGTACAGCATTCCTTCCATGTGTGCCCGCAAGCCTGAAGGGGGCGCCAGGTCTCATTATAGATGGCTGTGAGCCACCATGTGGTTGCTGGGAATTGAACTCAGGACCTTTAGAAGAGCAGTCAGTGCTCTTAACCACTGAGCCATCTCTCCAGCCCTTTGCTATTACTTTTGCAACATTAAAATGTTTTTACATGGGCTCTTTTGCTTTTACATATAAGTGACAAAGTGGCTGACTTCGAGACTCCCCGGTTCTGGTCGCCCTGCTCAGTCGCAGCTATAATGACGTCTTTTTTGCTCTTTGTTGGCTAACGTCACTGAGAAGATTTGGGAGGCTAGCTCTGTCGTTTCTTATTTTACAGGCTGGCCACTTGTGCCATCCTTGCTTCATATTTGACGTAATGAGAAAGTCAATGAGACCAGTCTAGCAGTTACCGTGTTTCCCAGGTTCTGTCTTCAGTGTTTCCCAGAGGACATTACCCAGGTGCAGGTCTTTGGCACAGGAAGCCTCTTTCATTGGTTGGTCTTTGCCGTTGTAACACTGATCTCCTGCTGCACCGGCTGGTCACACTCTAGGTGATGTGCCTGCTTTGGTAACCATTTTCTGTTTTGTGCTTCTATGCCGCATGCTTCTCTGTGTTCTGTAGAATTTCTTGCAACCTGCAGTGGGACAGAGACCTGCCCTTCCCTACAGTTCATGTCCTTCCTTGCGCTGATGCCTCAAATTTCCTTTCAGCCCTGCAGTTTTCCACAGAGTCTTTTCTCTCATTTTGCCCTTGGCTGACCTTTATTTTCCTGGCATGTGTAGAGAAGGGTTTTCTAGAAGACGTGCCTTCCAGCCATGCGCTCCCTCTTGTGCTGTTCTAGGGTGTTTCTTCCTTTCATTGGCTTCTCTCATTTTAAAGCTATATTGCTGTTTCTGTTGTTCATCTTTAGATAACCGACATGCTTAATCTTGTGGTAGACTATCTAATGCTGGAAAACTATAGTGTGTGTGTGTGTGTGTGTGTGTGTGTGTGTGTGTAGGAGAGAGTTTCTTGGAAACCTAAGCCATGGGCAGTCCCAATAGAAACAAAAATCTCTACAAAAAACATTTTTAAATTCACTTAGTCCTGAAGGTCTTTGATCCTATGAATTCATGAGACAAATCAAAAATCTTCTTCCTCGTTTTCCTTCAATCTTGGAGGTGCAGATGGGGGTCCTGCCTCTTCCCGTGGCACACAAGCCTTTCCCAGGGAAGGAACTCACGACCTATGCCTGGTGTTTTAGTTAGCTTTAATGCGGCTGTCATAGCCCACCTGGCCAAAAGCTAGTTATGGGAGGAAAGGGTTTATTTCGGCTTTCATTTCCAGGTCATAATCCCTTTTTAAGGGAGTCAGGCAGGAGTATGAGGGCAAGAACTGAAGCAGAAGTTACAAAGGAAAGCTGCCGACTTGTTCCTTTGCTGGTTCACATTCATCTAGCTTTCTCACCTAAGCCAGGCCCATCTGCCTAGGGATACTGCTGCCCACAGTGGGCTGAGCCCTCCTATGTCTGTTAGCTATCAAGAAAAGCCCTCATAGTTACACCCATAGGCTGAGTTGATGGAGGAGCTTCTTCAGCTGAGGCTCCCTCTTCCCTGGTGTGTCAAGGTGAGAGCCAAGATTAGCCATTACATCTGGGCAACATCTGTAAGTGGCCAATGACTGGCAGCTTCCTCCACACCCTCTCTCTGGGTTCCTGAGATCGATGCCCATCTTTCTTACTGCCACGGTCATTTTTCCTGAATTCCTATGAGTTTCAATATAAGCCAGATTCAAGAGTAAAACTTCATCCTTCTAAAGTGTGAAAGTTGCAGTAGCAGGAGACACTCACAATTGATTTCTAAGTTGGGAAAACTGTAGTGTGTGCCCCCAAGGTTCCTAGGAATCAAACAAGACTGGCCCAGTGCTGCCCATGGAAAACTCTCAGCAAGATGTAGCTCTTAACCATGCTGGTAGTGTTAAGTTTTAGGCACTTTAGTTGGCTCTGCTCTGTTTGCAGGTCCCCGTCCCTGGAATCGTGTACTGAAGTCTGACATGCTAGGGCATTGCCGGGATAGTTGATGGACCAGAGCTCAATTCAAATGCCCTCTAAAGACAGCTTCAGAAGGATTGGAAGGTCATTCTGGACAATGAAGGGAGCTAATGTATTCTTCCATCCACAACTACCTTGTCCTGCCTTCCTCATATCCATAACAAATCATAGAAGACAGCAGATGATGATGGACTTATTAAATTATATACAACCACCCTCAAGGGTGCCAGAAGGATTTCTGCAGGATCTAAAATAAGCTTTCATGCAGAGTGGTAATGCCCTGCTTCAATGTTTTTGATCTTCATTCATTACCTGAGAATACTTGTGTGAATGTATCTTTTCCCCACCCACTATGCAGTGACCCGGTGTCCATCCAACAAAGCCAGATTATTTCCCTTTACCATGCCTTGGGATCATAAGATGCTTTCCTTTTTTATTTTTTGAAGGTTAAAAAGTATTTTTATAACATTATGAACTGCTTATTATGAAGGTAATTTGGGGGGCTTTGGTCCATTATAATTTTTTGTTACTGCTGATGCTCACAGTGTGAGGGTGTCAGGTATCTCAAGGTATAGATCTAGAATGTTCACACCCACACATGTTCTAGGAGATCATGACACTAACTAGGACCTAGAGGCCTTTGGGCATTTAGCAAGCTAACATTACATTTTGAGTGATAAAACAGTTTATTATGAAGCTTCTTGGCAACTTTTCTCATAGAAGAAACAGTTTGCTATGTCTGAGGCATTTACGACAATGTGAACAAAGGGTTTTAAATCCCAGAAAGCAGAATCAGAACTAGGAAGTTCAAGCTGTGATTGGCATGAAGCAAATTAAGAATTATTGTTTTCATGAACATTACTCAGAGGATCTCCTAGAGCATAATTCAGAAGAAAACAAGGGGGCTTTAACTTTAGTGATAAGTAATGAGCATAAACCATATAGCTCTAAGAGTAAACAGAGGATGGGGAGGAGGAGGAGACAGGGCGGAGAGAGATAGGTATAAGAGAAGACACTGCACTCTGACAAAGTTAGCAAAGTTCTGTGTTTTCCATTTCCATGCACATTCAGATGTACGCATGTTTGCATGTGTGTGAGCACTTGTGGATGCCAGTACATGTGCCCGTCACGTCCAAAGATCGACGTCAGGAATTATCCTCCATTGTTCTCCCATCTTTCTCTATAAGGCAAAGCCTGTCAGTCAAACCCTGACCTTGCATATGCAGCTTGTTTCTCTGGGGGTTTCTGGGGTCCTCAAGCTTGCTCATGACATACCTAACCATTGAGCCCCCTGCCAAGTCCCACACTCAGAGGCAAAACATGGGGAAGAGGGTGTGGGAAGAGCCGCATGCAAAACTCAAGCTGTTTATCAACTCAAGTCATCCGTGTTGGCTGAATTACTGAGATCTTTCTCACACTGTACAGGTGCGGTAGAAGATACAAGGATGGAAAAATTTTCAGCATGTCACTTTGGTGACCTGGCAGACCAACATTGTTTAACATTTTTATTTATTCTTTGACAACATCCTACATGTGTGCAATGTCCTACAATGTGTAACTCTCCCTCCTTCCCCAGACAGCCCCTTATTCTCCTCGCTTTGTTCAGTTATAACCCTGCATTAACCTTTGATCACTAAGAAGGAAACTTCTGTGACTGAGGTTGAGGCCAGCACTGATCTGTGGCCATAAACGCTACCCATTTAGAAGGCAGCTGAACAACATGTCTATGCACCCAGACATCAGTAACAGAAAAGCAGCATTCCTGTGAAGCGTTGGGGGTTCGGGGGGGGGGGCACGGAGAATCCCTGTGGAATAAGATGGTACCAAAGTATCAGGGATGGGGGTGCATGAAGAATCCCTGTGGAATAAGATGGTACCGGAGCGTCAGGGGTGGGACGGGGCATGGAGAATCCCTGTGGAATAAGATGGTACCAAAGTGTCGGGGGTAGGGTGCAGCATGGAGAATCCCTGTGGAGTAAGATGGTACTTAAGTGTCGGGGGTGGAGAAGGGGCACGGAGAATCCCTGCGGTATAAGATGGTACTGAAATGTCAGGAGTGGGCGGGGCATGGAGAATCCCTGTGGAATAAGATGGTACTCAAGTGTCAGGGGTGGGCGGGGCATGGAGAATCCCTGTGGTACTCATTTGAGAAAGGAGTCTCGGTATGGACTCATAGGACATCTTCAGAAACATCTCTCTGTTTTTGTCTTGCTCCTTCTGTTGCCATGTGTCTATGTGAGAGGTCACTGTAAAAGGTCATAAACGTTGATGTGCCCTGGCAATCTGGATATACCTGGGTGACAAGAATGGTATTTTGAAACAGTGTGTCACTAAATGGACTGTTTCAGGTCTTGAAAATACTTAAGATGATCTTGTAACACCTTCCTGTTACAAGCAGCTTTTAAGACATGGGAGACTACTAGGTTAGTGTCAAAAAACCAGAGGAACACAAATGAGTAATTTTTCACCGGCCATAGTCAGGCCAGTAAGCTGAAACCATCCTTGCAACATTTCATGAGAAAAAGTGTCCCACTGAGAGAAAAGTGGATTACTGCCCACCCCCATGTCTCTAGAACGCCCATTAATATTTTACTGCGCTGGCTATATCACACATCCATCCAGCTCTCCAACCCCGAGTTTATCTTGTTTTGTTTGATGCATTTCACAGTAAATAACAGCCATTGGTACCCTTCCTTCTAAGCACTCCAGCATGAATGGACGCCCTTTTAAAACACGGACGCAGAAATGACGCCAAAGGTGACCCCGTGACAGGCTGAGAGCACAGAGGAGCTGGGGAAGCAAATGAAAAGGGAATCTAATAAAGACAGGGATTAATGGCAGCTGCAGATAGAGCTCATAACCGTGACAGTTGCCCAGGGCCATTGATGGATCCGTGGTTCCTGCCACCCCCAATCTGAGTCACAGTCTTCCTGTTCATGTTTTCCCTGTTGTCTACGACACGATGGCTACTGGATTCTTGGTGTAATTGAGCAGGAAATTCTCCACATTGCCTTTTGAATTCCGTGGGGGCTTTCTGGAGTTAATAACAATGGAAAAATTATCAGCAGGTTCTTCACTGAAACTTAACTTGTTAGTATAAGTGAAGGGAAAACAAATCAAAAGACATCAGCGTTGTCTTCCATACTCCAGATCACAACTGGGACCCCCTCCATGCGACTGCTTTCCAGCTAAGGAATGGGTGTGGTCTCGGTCCCTGCCGGGGCTGGTTGGGGCCCGTCTAAGTGAAATACAGATGTTTAGATGGAATACTGCACATGTCAGAACTAAAGCTCTCCTCCCCCCCTCTTTCACACACACACACACACACACACACACACACACACACACACACAGTGTGTATACTTTGTGTGTGTGAATGCCTGGTGCGTGTGGAGGCCAGAAGAGGGTCTCAGAATACCTGGAACTGGAGTAATGGATTGTTGTGAGACACTATATGGGTGCTGGGAACTGCACCCAGGTCCTAGGACCTCTGTAAGAACAGTAAATGCTATAAATCACTGAGCCATCACTCCAGCCCCAGAACTATCAATTAACTCATAAATCAAACATGATTTAGGAAAATAATCATGCTACCTTTTGTAAGAGTTTAAGGATTAAAAATCTAAACATACAAACTATTCAACACATGAAAGTAGTGTTCATATAGAAAAGTTTCTGCACCCCATAAGCCTCTCTGCTGATGCAGCAATGCAAATTAGACCAAATCAAACTGAGTTAGAAAAAGTCCAGGTTTAATGGATAAAACACTCCCGGATGATTTTCCAGCCCCATCCCCCAGAAGGGAAGATCGTAAAAACCATGCATCTGTTTTCTGGGGGGGGGGGCAGTTTAAGTACCTATGGGAATGATCCTGAGCATCTCTGGGGGGAGGGATCATCATTTGGTGGACTTTCTGAGCTGCAGCAGGGTTTAGAGAAAGATGGGGTAGGGAGCTTGGGGTGGAGCTTCCACCAGAACATTCTAGACTCTTTGGGTGTATGGATGCCAGGGCCTGGGGTGAAGCTTCCAGCAGAGTACATATTTTGTACCTCTCTCCATGTTGAGAAAGGCTAGACTGAGCCAATTAGTAATATAGTGCCTTTCATTATTATTATTATTATTATTTGTGTGTGAGGACACACAATTACCCTTCCATCAGTTTCTAAAGAATGTAACATATTGCTATGAACCGCAGCTGCCACACGGGATGAGGGATCTGTTAAATTTGCTGCTCCAGGCTAACTGAAATTTTATGCCCACTGATCAATGTCCATGTTTTGAAGGCTGAGTAAAATTCATAAGGTGACTTTATGTGCTGCAAATGACGGCCCTTCGCTAGGCCTCAGTCATGGTTCAACCCTGTCATTTGGAACAGAGGTGTCAGGGCCCGGAGCACAACAATTTTGTTAGAATAGGATGTTCTATCAGCCTTCATTCTTGGAGGTAGGAATGGTCCCCCCCCCCCCCCCCAGCAGAAGCCGAGGACAGGTTTTAGGCTTTGTCCTTGCTGGTTTTAGCTCATGCAGTGCAAGCTAGCTTGGCATTTCAATGCAAACAGCTCTCACTAGTCACCACTAGGCTACCCATGAATTGTTAAGCCATAAGTTTTCGGAGCAAATTAAATTAAATTAATTAAATTCTTTGATGGCTTTAAAAAAAGTCTTTAACCGACCATTTCCAATTTTTCCAGTTTTGTTTTTACTTTATAAACTATTTAGTTGGGGTCAATTCTTTTCAGTTTAAATTTTAAGACTAATACTTGGTCTGTCAATCAAACATTGTCACACTGGCTTCCTGCCACCTGCAGCTTTCTTGGCTGTTGTTTCCTCGAAGACCAGTCATCTCTGGGTAATGGCTAGGACAAAGAATTCATCCAGGGTACGCTATGATGTTTTAACCAATTTTTCTCAGTTTTGAAAACCCAAACATTAGCAGTTAATGTAAATACACTTTATATTTATTTATTTATTTAGTAACATTCACTGAATTAGGTAGGAAATTGACTTCTAGGTAGATATGTATTAAGCTTGGGGGCACTTTTATGATAAAGCAGTCTAGGAAAACGGACACAGAGAGGGGCTAGAGAGGACAGTGTGGAAAGAGGGATGAGAAGGTGGGCGGGGAGAAAGAGGAGAGGAAAAGATGACCAGAGGAAGCTTATTTCAGTGCACGATGCCAGGCATTGCTGTGTGGCATGTACGCAGAGTGTGGGATTCCGAGTGTTCTTGTAGGTCAGTGTTTTGCACGTGTGACCTATCAAGATAGGTGGCTTTGTGAGGATCGTCTTGGGACAATGGTCTTTTTTATTCAGTCTTTTTTTTTTATTTATTTTTTATTGAAAAAAAAGTTTCCTCCTCCTCCAGCCTCCCATTTCCCTCCCCCTCTTCCCACTCCTCTCCCCCTCCCCCCACTCCTCTCCCTCTCCCTCTCCAGTCTGAAGAGCAGTCAGGGTTCCCTGCCCTGTGGAAAGTCCAAGGTCCTCACCCCTCCATCCAGGTCTAGGAAGGTGAGCGTCCAACCTGGCTAGGTTCCCACAAAGCCAGAACATGAAGTAGGATCAAAACCCAGTGCCATTGCCTTTGGCTTCTCATCAGCCCTCATTGTCCGCCATGTTCAGAGAGTCCGGTTTTGTCCCATGGTTTTTCAGTCATAGTCCAGCTGGCCTTGGTGAGCTCCCAATAGATCAGCCCCACTGTCTCAGTGGGTGGGTGCGCCCCTCACGGTCCTGACTTCCTTGCTCATGTTCTCCCTCCTTCTGCTCCTCATTGGGACCTTGGGAGCTCGTTCTGGTGCTCCAGTGTGGGACTCTGTCTCTATCTCCATCCATCGCCAGATGAAGGTTCTATGGTGATATGCAAGATATTCATCAGTATGACTATAGGATAGGGTCATTTCAGGTTCCCTATCCTCAGCTGCCCAAGGAACTAACTGGGGACATCGCCCTGGGCACCTGGGAGCCCCTCTAGGTTCAAGTCTCTTGCCAACCCCAAAGGCAACCTACTGACTGGGAGAAGATCTTCACCAACCCCGCAACAGACAAAGGTCTGATCTCTAAAATATATAAAGAACTCAAGAAACTAGACTTTAAAATGCTAATTAACCCAATTAAAAAATGGAACACTGAACTGAACAGAGAATTCTCAACAGAAGAAGTTCAAATGGCCAAAAGACACTTAAGGTCATGCTCAACTTCCTTAGCAATCAGGGAAATGCAAATCAAAATAACTTTGAGATATCATCTTACACCTGTCAGAATGGGACAACGGTCTTTTATCCACAGCAGCCTGAGACCAGCACAAAGCTACTGAGCTCATCCATGCTGAGTTAAAGGAGACCCGAAAAGGAGCTGTGTCTCATAGAGCACCAGACAGAGACAAAGTCAACCTCCAATTTCTAGAACACAATTACAGATGATTTTTCATTGATTGAATTAGTTTGGCGCCATGCCAATCTAGCTAAGCCGCACAAACCCCTGGGGCTCCTGACTTCCCCTGCCATGGGTTTTTGACTAGGTGCCTGCCTTATTTCACTTTTAACATAAAATGTTCTCTTCATTCATTCCTGTTGTCATGAATGACTGGATTTCATTTTTCTGGTTGAGTCGTGTTTTTATAAATACACACACATGCATGCATGTGCACACACACACACACACACACACACACACACACACACACCCATCCACTGATGGACACTTAGATTGATGCTATCTTGACTGTTGTGAGTAAGGCTGCAGTGGTCATGAGTTCGCACGTATCTCTTCAAAACATTTCATTTCTTTTGGACAAATACACAATAGTGGGATGGTTGGGTCATAGAGCAATTCTGTTTTTAATATTTTGAGCAGCCTCCATACTGTTTTTCATAATTGTTGTTCAGATTTACACTTGGGGCATCTTTAGATGGCCTCCTCCCTGCTGGTATCAGCTATAGTTTTGCTAGAAGGTTCTCTGAAATAGACATAATGAACAGAAAGACCATGCCATAGTTGGACCTTCCCCAAGCTCACTGGGGCAAGTGGGCTCTCTTCCTGAGGCCCTGGCTTCCTTTTGTGCACACGGGGATTTGAACCTTTAGAATCTACCAGCCCTGGCTCTGTAGTTTTGCAATACTTGGGATGCTGACATTCATCACTCTGGGCATCCCATAATCAATGCAATTCAGCTTCCACACAGCTCTGTCTTCTATGGATGGTCTGATGATGATGACGCTTTCATTATTGAGCAGCTTGCATCGCTTCTGCCATTATCGACCCAGCCTGTGGTAGGACAGGGGCAGGGGCTTGGCCCCTGGCGACCCCTCTTTAATGGGAACTGAGTGTAATCACATTAGCTCAGTTGGGAGTTTTGAAGATTACATTAGCTCATCCAACAAAAGGGAATCTGCCAATAATTTATGTGATGGATTTGCAATTAGAAGGTAGAGGTCCCTCCCCTCCATCTTCTTTGTGTCTTTCTGGTAAAGAAACAGAAGAAAAATGATCTTAAAGAAATTAAATTGTCAAGCAGACCTTATAGGTCGCGTTTTAATAGAATCTTATCCCCTGACTTTCAGTTTTATTCCCTAAGGGAAGAGTATTTTGGGAACTGTTTTTTTGGCTAGTCATTTTACATAATCTAACTAAGGGGTTCTTGGTTATGAATACAGGAAAGTAATTTCAATGGCTATTAAGATACTTATGAGAACGAGAAGTTACAGGAATACAATTATTTTATCTAAATAAAATATAATTACATCATTCCTCTCTTCAACTCCTCCCATATCACCTCCCCATTCCCTTTCGGACTCATGGCAGATGCTCATTAATCGCTTGTAGTTCTTCTTCTAGGTGTGGGGCTCTGTGTAATTTCCCCATACATCTTGGTATGTCGACTGGTATTATTATTGTTTAGGTTTTTTTTAATCAGCCACATTGAGATTTTATAGGTGTAAATTTCCTGTCATACATAGAGAACTCAATCCTGCTGCGTCTTTCTTGAGCCTCTTGCTCTTAATCTTTCTGGCCTCTCTTCTGTGATGTTCCTTGAGCCTCATGTGTAAAGGTTGTGTTGCAGATGTTTTGTTCTCAGTGTTCTGACAATTTGTGGTTTTCTGTAATTATTCCCATCTGTTATGAGGAGATGCTCTTTGATGAAAGGTGAGAACTTCTTGTAGGTGGAATCTTTCTGCCCCTGACCACCTGCTCACAAATAACTGGCTGCCACTTCCCAAATAACTGACTCAGATACTTACTATAAATTGTAAATGCTCAGCCAATAGCTCAGGCTTGTCATTAACTAACCTTTACAACTTAACCCATTTCTATTATTCTAAGTGTTGCCCTGAGGCTTGTGACTCTTACCTCTATCCCATTTTGTGTGTCCCTCTTGTTCTCTGTCTTTCTGTTGACTCCTATGACTCCACCCTGCCCTTCCTTATCCCAGCATTCTGTCTGTCTCAGGCTGTCTCTCACCCAATCTCTTCCTGCCCAGCTATCAGCCAATCAGCTTTTTATTAACAACAAGAGCAATGCATATTTCCAGTGTATAAAAGGATTATTTCACAGCAACTTCTCTTATTTGTGGAGGACTTAAAATCCTTGTAGGGATATTTATTTTTAGCCTTTTATAATCTTTTTGTATGAAAATTAGTATAATTGGAAAAGTATGAAATATTATTAGCACCTTGATATTAGAGTCCTTCATGTGTTTGAGTGGGGGCAATGTTTATATAGACCAGACAGGATAAGAAGGCATGGTAGTGTATGCTAAGTAGTTACCAATTAGATATATTTTTTGTTAAATATTGTACTGTTTTTATGACATATATCAATGTTATAGATAGATGCTATTTTATAATAGAGAAATTATTGAAGCTCATAATCCTTAACCAACTTTCCCATAACACACAACTAAGAGAGAGGCAGGTGAGTCGCTTGTCATCCACACTATTCTTAGTTCTGGTTATAGATTAATTCACAAGCAGCCTTTAGAACAAACTCCAGCAATAGCTCCATCAGTCACACAAAGGCCCATTGAGTCACTCTTGGGAGATAGTCCAATTTTAGCAAAAAAAGTTGTACAGATAAAGCTGATGGGTAGCCAGAATTACAGGCGTGCATGAGGGGGTCAGTATGGGCACTCTAGATGGGTTCCAGTTTTGGGAAACCTTGGCAGTATAACTACTAAGCATAAAATAATGAAGCATATAGTGGCCTTTGGGGATCAGGGATGCTGGTTTTCTGGTGACAGAAAGTTATTGGCTATGTGAGGTCTCAAGGCTTGGGGGCTATTTCTAAATTGGTTTAATGGAGGGACTGGAGTTAGCATCTTCCTTCCCCAGGGAAGAAAAATAAAGAAAGCTGGAGCACTGACCTTCCACAGATTGGAAGAGCGGTTCTTCCCAGGAGGGTGAATTGCAGGCACAGACTCTGAAGGAGGATGGGGATGCAGAGGATGAGGGAGGGCAGGAGGAAGCACTGTGCCCTCATTACTAGGACAAGGGATGGAGGAGCTGCACCTGCATCCCATTTCTTTCTCAGTCGCAGATCGTACTGAGAGGGCTGTGTCTACTTTGCACATAGTTCCTAAAGTGACCGTGGAAACACTGTGAATGTCTGGGACATTCAAGGATTTAAAAAGTCCATTTCTAAATTCCTGAAGGCATTGGACAACCTCTTGTCTCAGAACAGGGAAGAGCAGGTAGAGAGAGGGTCTTTTAAAATCATGAGAAATATTTGAAAACCTCATGTGGAAAACGAAGCAGTTATACTGTGCTTCAACCCAAGGGGCACAGATAAAACCAATGGATGAATATTAGAAGTTGTGATATAATTAAATACAGTCTGACGAGTTTCAGTGTGTAGATGGGAAGGCAGGACTGTGCTAATTTATCAAGTATATGGAGTAGACTTGAATGCTCCTTGTGTTTTCGCTTAAGCAGTCATTAGCATCTCTTCCAATCATTTTTATTGTTATTTTGAGAAAGGGTCTTCAGTATCCTTGTCTGGCATCTCACTCATCTGTAGCTGAGGATAACCTTGAACTCCTGAATCTTCTGCCTCTATTCCCTAAGTGCTGGGATGACAGGCAAGCACTGTCTTTCATTCTAAACATTTGACAGCCAGGAAAAGAGATGTTAAGTCCCAGGTAGCAGAAGTATCAAGGAATGTGTGCCTTTTATCTGTTTGGCTTATGGGTAAACAGGGAATATTACAAAATTAAATTTTCCAAAATAGGTGGAGGAATGACAAGCAGATATTCGACCGCAAAGCAGACAGACTGGAAAAGCAATCTACTTGGCTTAAATGGTGAGAGATTTGACTGGCCCACAAAGAACAAGAGTCAGGGGTGACTAGGAAAGGGGGGTGGCAAATGAGTTTCTGAGAATGGATGCTTCCTGCTCTAATAGCTTCCCCCTGGTTGCAGCGCTTGCACGCATGAGCTGTGCTCTTTGAAATTCAGTGTGTTTCACTTTAGTTAATTTTCATGTGTCATTTAGCACTTTTAAGTTGACTATTTTGTGTCATCCTGTGACGTTATGTTGCTTAATTCTCGAAACTGTCATCTATATGGGTCTGGATGAATAAATCTTATCACTGTAGTGAAGTGGAGAAGCTTCAGTATGAGGTGTCACAAACCCTAGCTCTGCTTGAAAATATGACTATTTGCCCTTCAGATGACCGTGAAAAATTCTAACTCCATTTCACCACCAGGAAGATGTCTGGATGAAATACAGTTGCCGAGCTCAGTGTCTCCAGTTTAAAACTCCATCCTAATATAGTTGTATCCCTTCAGTCTTGTTACTATGCCTACAATTCTAGTTATTGCTTCTGGTGTTATCTCCTGAGAAGTCTACGGTTAGTCTTTATTTTATAAAGTGACTTTGTCCTAGGGCTATTAGTCTTGGGTAGAGACAAGCTGTCTGAGCCAATCATGTTTCCAACAGTTTAAAGAATAGAGCTATAACCCAAAGGACCCCATAATTTCTTTGAACCCCTGCCTCGATACTACTGTTATTTTTAAACAAATGGTACCCGGTAGAATTTATTATACCTCTTCAACCCCTGCATCTAGTATTATTTCTGTACCGCTCGTCATTCTTTAAAGTCAGTTTTTAAAATGTGGTCAAATGTGGCTAACGGAATATTTATCATTTTATTCATTTGTAAGTGCACAACTCAGTATCCCTGGATACAGACACAATGTTTGAAGCCATCGGCACTGTCCACACATTGAACATTTTCACAAGCCCAAACAACAGCTCTGAACATGCTAAAAAATGCATCCTCTTCCCCTAGCCACGGCTAACCATCACCGATCTTGTGTCTCTTTAATTTGTTAACTCTTAAAACTTTGAGTTAGCAGACTCGAGTCCCACCTCCTTTACTTAGCACAAAACTTTCAATGCCTACCTATGTTATGGATTGTGGCACATGTCAAATTTCTTTCCTTTTTTATGTGTATGCAAAATGTGTGTGTGAGTGTGGGTGTATGATGTAGGTATGTGTGTTTATGTATGTCTGTGAGTGTGTGTAAGTTTATGATGTGAGTATGTGTCTGTACATTTTTGAGTGTAAATGTATGATGTATGTGTATGTATGTGTGTCTGTGAATGAAGATTTATGATGTGTGTGTATGTCTGTGAGTGTGGGTATATAATGTGTGTGTGTGTGTGTGTGTGTGTCTATCAGTGTGGGTATATGGTGTGTGTGTTTATAAGTGAGGGTGTATGGTGTGTGTGTCTGTGAGTGTGAGTGTATGGTGTGTGTGTATGTCTGTGATTGTGGATGTATGATGTATGTGTGTATCTGTGAGTGTGAATGGGTAAATTGGGCGTGTTTGTATGTCTATGAGTGTAGGTTTATGATGTTTTGAGTGTGTGTGTATGTTTATGAATGCGGGCGTATGATGTGGGTGTATGGTGTGTGTGTGTCTATGAATAGGGCGCATGTGTGGATAATCAGATGCTGGTCCTTGCCTCTCTCCTATTTTGTCTGAGATGAAGTGTCTCTTTTCTGGTGTTCAGTATTGGGGATGCCAAGCTAGTTTGCCCACATACTTCCAGGCATTATCCAGTCTCTAACACACATCTCTGTGTGGGTCTGGGATTCTAACTCAGGTCGTCAAACTGGATCAGCAAGTGCTTTGCCCACCGATCCATCCCTACAGCCCTTTTTACATCTAGATAATGTTTTATTACCTTTGTACATTGTATATTTATTCATCCATTGAATGACATCTGGATTGTTCCTGTTGTTTAGCTGCTTTTAATTCCTCTGACAGGAACATTGATTGATGTAGGAATATCTGCGCATGGTCCTGGTCTCCGTTCTTTTGGATTTGTACTTGAGAGCAAAATTGTTCAGTCATATGGTGGTGCTATGTTTAGATAGTTTGAAAAACGACCAAGCCTATTTCCACAGTGGCTGAATCATTGTACATTTCCCTAGAAAAGCATGAGGGTTCCAAGTTCTCTATATTCCTGACAACGCTCACTTTTATTTTTATAAAATGATGGTTATAGCAGCCATCTTGGGTGTGAAGCGGTCCCTTAACTGTAGTAGATTTGCGTTTCCCTGACAGAGTGTTGCTGAGCATCCTGCCATGTGCTCTGTGTCCATTTGTATTTCTCTGTAGAAATCTAGATGAAATATAACCAAGCTGCCTTTTGTCACAGGCCTCGGGCTCCATGGAAGTTTTACAATGCTTAGTTTTGAATTGGATAGAAGGTTTTAATTTTTGAGTTTGTGAGTTGGCTATAAGCCTGGACCTTCATGGCTTATCAAAGATATGATATATAACCATTTTCACCCCCATTTCACTCCTGATACTCCTTACAGATGTGCACTGAGTCCAATTTATTTTCCTTTTGTTGCCTGTGTCCTTGGTGTATTATCCACCAAAATCAAAGATCATGAAGATTTTTCTCCATGTTTTCTTCTAAGGGTTTATTTGTTTAGCTTTTCTGTGAAGGAGATCAATAGTTTTGTATAATGTTTTACAAGCTGTGAGGCCAGGGCCTAACTTTATACTTTTGTGTGTTAAAAAGACTCTCCTTTCCATTACAGTGTAGGATTCCTTGCTGGGGATGGGATATTCCTGAGACCGCCTTTCTGTGCCTTTAGCCAATATGACCTTTAGTATGACCTTTAGTGTCTTTACCAATGCCTCATTGTTTTGATCACTATACCCTTGTAGTTAGTTTCCACACAGCGATCTGAGAGTTCTTCACCTTTATTCTTTAGCTTCATGGTTGCTCTTTCCATTCAGAACCAAGTTCCTGCAGTGGACTGCAATTTGCAAGCCAAATAAACCCTCTCCTCCCTTAAGTGGCTCTGCCTCCTGGTGTTTATCACAGCAAAAACAAAGCAAAACGAAGCAATACCTCCATCTTTAGATCTGCTGTCTAATAACTCTCTTTGGTATTTTCCAGCTGCAGAGCTTCTGTTGGCTTCTTTCTTATGTTTCCTACTTGTTTACTAATGACATAAGTGTCTCCATTCACTGCTTGCCCAGGTATAGTCATTTGACTAAATGTCTCTGTTTGCTTCCTTGGTTTTTCGCTTTTGTTGGGATCACGTTTGAAAAGGCATTGAGGTAATTTGTAGGTTCTTTGGAGCATGGTTAGTTTCCTTTGGTCCGGCACGCTTGTTTAATCCTTCATTAACAATTTCTTCGTGCTACCGGTGGCTGTGCTTGTGGAGAGGCCAATGCCCCCAGATCTTATAAATTAGTTTGGGCAAGTGTCTTAGGGTTTCTGTTGCTGTGAAGAAACACCATGACCAGGGCAACTCTTACAAAGGAAAAACATTGAATTAGGCCGGTTTACATTTTCAGAGGTTTAGTCTAGGATCCTCATGGTGCGACATAGTGGCCTGCAGGTAGACACTGTGTTGGAGAAGGAGCTGAGAGTCTTACATCTTGACCCACAGGTGACAGGAAGAGCTCCGGGTACCACACTGAGTGAGCACCCACACAATAACACACTTCCTCCAACAAGGCCACACCTACTCCAACAGAGCCACACCTCCTAATAAGGCCACTCCCTATGAGCTTACTGGGGCCAGTTACTTTCAAACTGCCCCAATGGGTAAAAGCCTTTTGCATTGTTGGGTCTTCATGCTTGTGGGAGTGCCTCAGAGACTGGGTCAATGAGTCTGAACTGGGTCATGTGACTGCTGGGTCCATGGCTTATTAACTTTGTTACCAGAGGCTTCAGTGTGTGGCTGCTATGTGGTATCAGAGAGGGCTGGATCACTCAGGACCATTGACCTACAGTGCCATGGTTTATGGGCCTCCTATTTATGGAGGATAGTCTATTTCAACATCCACAGAAAATGGGCTTGCACCTAGGCTCAAAGGTACATGTGGTTTCTCTTGGTTTCCAGAAACAGATCCTCCTGGATCTGTGTGGGTCCCTGTAAAGAGGCTCTGGTCTGTTGGGTGTATGACTTGCTTAGCTTTCTTTTCTTCTGCCCCACCTGAAGTTTCTAAAGATGATTTTCTGCATTGTCAAATTTTCAAGTTATTATTTTTATATTTTAAGTTTAATTTTATATAAAATGTATAGTAAATAATATAACTCTGTTATTTAATGGCTATAATAGCCAGCTATGCAGTAGCCTTTTGCATTCTATTAAAATGTTCTATTGTCATACTTTAATTTATATTCATATGTGTATATACATACGTAATCCCATATACATTTTTTCTGTATGACTGATTTGCCTATCCATATTTATATGGTACTCTGCTATATGCAGGCTTACATTATGTTTTGATATTTTCCAGGGAGTGTCCTTAAAACTTCCATTGATTATTCTTACAAAGTCAATCCTCAGGTGAATTTTATATCTGCTTATTATGCCCATTGTAACTCGCTTTCAGGGATTTTACATATTAATTTAGAAGAAGCATCCAGATTTTGATTTCAGCAGGTAGTAAGAGCCAAGATTCAGGAAGCTTAAGTAGGCTTTGGCAAGATGCTTCTTCAGTCTTAACGACAAGGTCATAGCACCTCTGGGTACAGGAATGTCAAAGGCACTCACTCCAAAGGAGCAGACTTCCAGCAGATCCTGAAGCTAGCGAGCATCCTCCCCTATGCACACATTTGCCAGTTTCCAGGACTGATGCTGCTAAAGGAAGCAACACTGACAAAACTTCCTGCAGAAATGGTGTTTAGTTGTTTCCAGGTTCTGGCTATTACAAACAATGTTGCTATGAACATAGTTGCGCATATACTTTTGTTGTATGATAGGGCATCTTTTGGGTATATTCCCAAGAGTGGTATTGCTGGGTCCAGGGGTAGGTTGATCCCTAATTTCCTGAGAAATGCCACACTGCTTTCCACAGTGGTTGCACAAGTTTGCATTCCCACCAGCAATGGGTAAGTGTACCCCTTACTCCACAACCTCTCCAGCTAAGGCTATCATTGGTGTTTTTTATTTTAGCCATTCTGACAGGTGTAACTCACTGAACATAGCGGACAATGAGGACTACTGAGAACTCAAGAACAATGGCAATGGGTTTTTGATCCTACTGCACGTACTGGCTTTGTGGGAGCCTAGGCAGTTTGGATGCTCACCTTACTAGACCTGGATGGAGGTGGGTGGTCCTTGGACTTCCCACAGGGCAAGGAACCCTGATTGCTCTTTGGGCTGACAAGGGAGGAGGACTTGATCGGGGGAGGGGGAGGGAAATGGGAGGCGGTGGCGGGGAGGAGGCAGAAATCTTTAATAAATAAATAAATAAGAAAAAAAAAAAAGAAATGGTGTTTAGTGAGCTCTCTTCATAGCCATTCCCCCAAAGCTGATACTACCTCTATTTAAACAAATATTCCCAAGTAGTTCTGTGGGAACCCCTCAAAACAGAACAGAAGAGATTTGGAGGACCAGAAGCAAAAATGGTGATGTATCGAGAAGGAGTGTTGAAATAGACATACCAACAGATAAAATATTTTTCTATTACATGTGAAGGTCTTAGGTGAAGAGAGCTATGGAAGGGGATCAGGGTTCATTCACTAGAAGGAAAGGCACTGGATTAGTGGACTTAGCCTTTCTCTGTGGACCCAGGACAGCAGCCATCGGGTGCCGACCCTGAAGTGTGGCTTGGTACCCCGCTCAGCATCATAAGCAATATCTCCAGAGATGCAGGAGTGTGGAGAGGACTCAAGCATTGCACTCCCAGGCTCCCAAGCTGTGCTTTTATTTAGCTCTTTTTCTATCTCGTTCTTTCCTGTCTTGTTTGCTTTTTCCTTTCCTACTGTCCATAAAAGTTAAATGGAAAGAAAGAAATGTTCAGGGCTGAATTTCCCACAGCAGCAGCATGCAGGGCCACAGCGCTCTTGCGGAGCCTCGTTTCTGCTGGGGCTATTTATAGATCGGCTCTGAGATTTTCCCTAGTAACAGGGTTGAGAAGAACTCCATCTCTGCTGCAGTGGATGTTCCAGCCTGGGGTCCTGCCCCCGATGCCTCCAACTTTGAAATTCTCAAGTGATCATAGGTTAGAAGTTATTTTCTCTACCTTCAACACATTTCATGGTTGGGAAAGTTTCATGAATATTTACTACTCTAATCATGTGCTATATATTGTTTTGATGGTAATGTGCTCTATTGAAGAGGGAGTATTTCATTTTGATAGCCAGGTTTGTACTGCAATGACTGAGGGCCTATGGTGAATTCTCAGGCTCCGAGAATTCTACGTCCATTGTAGTTTACATTTCTGGGCAGGTCAGAATCCTAACCGTTTCCTTTAAGTATTTTCCCCTCTCTTTAAATTTGTTCTTTTTTTCCCCTTGCCTCCAGCTTGACCATCTGTCTCCTTCCTTTTGCTTCTGTAGAACAGACTAAGTACCTGGTAGGGGAAGGCTGCGCGTGTCATCAAAACATTTAGTTATCAGAAAGTGCAGAATGGCTTCTGCAAAGAGCTCTGTATCTTCTTACCATCTGGACCCGTAACCTCACCCAGTTAGAGCTCAGCTAACAAGGCCAAGGTCACGGCTTCAGACCCAGCACGATCCAGGTTACTTTGTCCAGGGAAGAACTTTACATCGCCGTCCCCTGCAATTGCTCCTATTGGTGGGTCCATCTTGAAAGGCTGCTGATCCAGGAGGTCCTGGAGAGAGCTGAGTTTGAGCCAGCCCTCAATGTAACTAGAGGAAGTACCGAAGCATATGTTAGAGGCTGGTGAGTCAGCAGGGCTCTCACTCCAATGCATTTTTTTCATATTAAGCTTTAGACTAGGTAAGTCATCAGAAGCCATCATTTTCACACTGGCTGCAACAGAAGAAACTATGAACCCACAGTTTGGTTCAATGTTTTCTACCTTTACTCTGCCTCTTTATTCATTTTCCATACTCATCATCTAGAAAGTAATCCTCAGTTGAGCTACACAGTTTAGGGATGAAGGGGCCAATGTACGTAAACATGGTGTGATGAGCTGTTCTGTGTAACTGGGACGAGAGTTACCCTGGCTAAATGTGACATGTGTGAGCATCTTTTTCCCTTTGGCCTTGCAGCAACTAATAAAGTATCCCTAGGATGATGAAATGATTTCTGTTTCTTTCATCTCACTTCTGTGGACCCCACAAGTGATTGGTTTGGCAGGGAATTATCTCTTCTCTCCTGCTAGACCAGTTACGTATAGAGGTTGAGTAGCTTGTGTGTGGTTTCACAGTCTCGGAAGTTTCTGGACTCTGAGCCAGGGGCCTTTCCATATTATCACACTGTACTTTGAATGTTGTCTCATAGCCACAGGATATTTCACCAGACATGTATGTTGTTGTTGTCAATACTATGTTTTCCTGTTTTCTGTTCTGTTTCTGTTCTGTTGTGGATGTGAGGTTTCACACAATTTCTCTGGCTGCATTTGTGTATGAAGTCAGATTTATAAAACTTGGATGTGACTTTGAAAGAGCTAGGAGAGTTGGTTTCCAAAAAAAATCAGCCAGGGCCTCTTTAGGAAGCATATCTGACATGGTAGCAGAGACAAAGCTTCTGACGTTAGAGATCTGTTTTCAAATCCTGACTTGGCTGTGTTCATTCCTCAAGTGACTGTACACGGGACAGCGAGGAAATAGGCTTGGCAAGAATCTCCCTGAAACTCATTTGCCAAAATGATGCTCTCGCCTGCTCCGAGCTGGGACTCAAAGATGAGGAAATGATTAAAGGGCTAGCAAAGAGCTCAGGATCGTGGGTGTCAAGAAAGCAGGGTCCTTCGTCTCTTCCCCGCAAGGCCATCATAACTTCGATTATGTGACATTCCCACTCCAATTAAAGGCACGGCTCACATCCAGAGGGTCTCATTTACATTTTTGTTGCTTTGCAAGCCCTGCCGTCTTATCTGATTTTTTACAATATTACATAATGCACTGTCTCTTGATGCAATTTCATGCCTCCTGCTGACTGTTCAAAATTACAAAGCAGAAGGTCAGACTACATCCGTGGACAGCGAGCAAGATGCACAGGCAGGAACACAAACAGTGGATAATTAGTATTTAAAGTGAGCCCACACCATGAGAAATGTAAAAGAAAAAAAAGACATCGAGGTGTTCCCTGAATTCTGTGGCCAGATCTGCCTTTCTTATTAAAGGCAGCGGCCTATTTAGACTGATCATTAGAAATACTGTATACACATAGAACAGTATGAAGCATATATACAGTAATAAAAGCAGCAACAAAGCAAATAGGTGAATCGTTCAGAGTGAGTAGAAACTTTGGTCTTTCTTTGTAGTCAGAGCAGAGCATCCCCAGATGTGATGGTCACTTAAGAAAGGTGACCATCCATTCCTGGCTGTCTCTACTGATTTATCTGCCTCAGAACTTGCCTCCTTATTGGTTTCTTTCAATTGTGTTCCTTTTTGAAACGCACACAGTGCATGGCTGCTGTGGATGATCCTTCTGTACACTGTGAAGCTGTGTTGCTCTCATTATTAATAAACAGCTGATTGGTCGATGACTAGGCAGGATTTTCGGCATAGAGAAAATGCTGGGGAGAAGAAGGGTGGAATCTGAGGAGACGCCATGAGATACAGAGCAAGCAGAATGGGAAGTACTTAGATGAGTAAACAAGCCTCAGAGCAGCACAGAGATGAATACAAATGGGTTCATTTAAGTCCGAAGAGCTGGATAAAAGCAAGCCTGAGCTATTGGGTGAGCATTTGTGATCAATATTAGTTCTCTGTGTGGTTATTTGGGGGAGCAACTGGCAGGACAGAGCTGATCAACAACCTAGACGGAAAATTCAGCCTACACAGGGCAGATTATTCCTTTTGTGACTCTCAGTTATGGTTGCAATACTCTTCCATGATGTAGCTGCATTTTTGCTTTTCATATTTTTACAGTCATGGAGCTTAATCTTCTATCCATACTTAACAGTCTGAGTTGATTGTAGCTTATGTGTTTTAGATTATTTCCAGTCTGGGTGTTTTAAATTATGTGACTCTGGATGAAGCTAGGTACACCTCTGGACTGTGAGCTGGAGGTGCTTCTGAGTGTATGCTAAGGGGTAGAAAGCTCCATCACAAAGCATATGCCTTCAGCACTACTGGATGGTGCAGAGCTGTTTCCAGATCACATGTACTGATTTCTCTCCCCCGCTGACACTCCAGCCTCTCCATTTTCTCAATAGAACTTCAACTGTCAGATACTTTCATCCTTACCAGCCTAGCCAGAATTGGCTTTTCATGGAGGCCTTCCTTTTGACTCCATTGCTCACCTAGAATGCTGGTTGTATCTCTATTTTGGTAGCCAGCAGAAATTCCTATTTGGGAAAAGCTCATCAACAGTTGCCATTTCTTCCCACGGAGGCTAGCTGTCTTTTTGTGGATCCGGTGAGGTAGCTGGAGTGGTGGCTTGAAGACGAAGGATATTGTCATGGGAAAACTGAGGGGCTGAGGTGATCAGGGAACCAAAGAGTTCAGGGCAAAGGCGCCAGTCCGGGAGCCTTGTACAATTGTACACTACAGGCTTAGGGGATTCTACCCTATATGCAACACAGTAAGAGGGAACTTAGTAGCAGATGAGTCTTAGGATAATGGGGAGGAAGCCTTGTTCACCACAGGGAAATACTTGGCTGAGACCTAAACTAATGTAGAGAGTAAAGTTTTAAATGAAGGAGCAACGGAAAAGTTCTCTTTTCCGTACTTTCAGTAAAACTGGAATACTGAATGAATGGAATCTAATGACTTGTTTGGAGAGTGGGTGCTTCCCTTGCCTATTTCTGTGAGCTCCACAAAGGTGGAGGAGGCAGGTCCTGGAGGTTCCAAGGTCTATTTAGGATGCATGCGCTATAAGGGAGGGGAGCAGAGAAAAAACATATAGCTCAATAAAATCAACAAAAAAGAAAAAGAAAAAAAGAGAGGCATATTCTATATGATGGGAAGGCATTTTGGAGTCCTTTGCATGCAGACCAACAGAGGAGAGGGGAGGTGACTCGTATTGATAGAAGTGATGGACCTTGACCCTGGGCAGTGGCTGCTTCATATAGGTAGGTGGAGAGGAACACAGGTAATACACAGGTGATGAACTCTGAAGGACGTTAGTGCTCTTTATCCAAATGTAGCAGCGAGTGACTGTACTTAGCAGTTCATGATAACAGTGTTATCGATGTGGATCCAGGGTATTTCAAACTGAAGTTTCAGCTTCTTGACACTTAAAAGAAATCCCACACTAGCTCAAAATTAAGTATAATAGAGGGTTATTTATTTATTTAGGGGTAGACTCACAGATCTCGTCCTCTGCTGGAACGGGGAACAGCAACCAAATCTCACAGCTGGAAAAGAGGCCTGACACACACTTTACATAGGCATAAATAGTATAAGAGGCCACGCCCAAGTGGGCAGGAAACTTAAAGGCTACTGGAGGTAGGAATTCCTACAGCAGTTTCTCTGCACCAATAAAGATTCTAAGAGCTGGTTCGGCAGCAGAGGGGAGGGAATGTTAGAGAGAATGATGGGGGAAGGAGGAGACAAGGATGAGCTGTGGTTCTGAGACCAGCTGTGACAACAGGGCTGACATCATCCGAATAAGTGTGCCCTAAGGGGAAGAGGTCAGTGGCACTGTGGACACATCTGTCAGTGTGGTGGTCCAACCTGCCTATGCCACATTCTGAATCTGTGCTTTTCTACCCAGTTCTCCTCCTCTTCTGCTCTTCCCCAGATGTCAGATGTCTGCTATCGTTGAAAGGCTCCCACAGCCTGTGTCCCCTTGTCACTTCTAATATCCAACTTCATCCTGGTTTCTCTTTTTTTGGGAAAAGCTGAGCTCTAGTAAGTCATGTTGGATGTACAAATTTTCCACATGGTTTAACTTAAATCTACCATCTTGTGGTTTTCATTTACTCTTGTTCCTTCCTTCCTCTCTTTATGATTGAATTTAATGATTCATTTGACAGCTGTGTCTTGTTCAATTTTTTTATTATGTGTGTATATGTTTAACTCTAGTACCATTGTAAAACTAGAGGTTTTTTTTTTTTAAATTGTCTCATATGATCATGTGATCCTGAACACAGTTTTCCCTTCTTCCTCTTCTCCCAGTCACCCCCTCCCCACATCCCCTCTCCTCTGGATCCACTCCTCCCTCACTTCCCTTCAGAAAGGAGCAGGCCTCCTAGGGATATCATCCGAACACAGGATAGCAGGTTACAATAAGTCTAGACACAAACCCTCATGTCAAGGTTGGGTGAGGTAACCAGGAGAAGGAAAAGGGTCCTAAGAATGGGCAAAAGAGTCAGAGACACCCCCTCCACCATTGCCACTGTTAGGAGTCTCGTAAGAACACCCAGCTGCATAACCATAACATATATGCAGAGGACCTAGCTCAGACCCATGCAATCTGTGATTGTCAGCTCAATCCCTGAGAGTTTCTATGAGCCCTGCTTAGTTGATTCTGTTGGCCACGCTATCCCAGTGTCCCCCCCCCCCAACCCCTCTGACTCCTACAATCCTTCCTCCCTCACTTCCACAGGTCTCCCCAAGCTCTGCCTAATGTTTGGCTCTGGGTCTCTGCATCTACTCCCATCAGTTGCTGGATGAAGACTCTATGGTGATGATTGGGCTAGGCACCAATCTACGAATATAGCAGAATATCATTAGGAATTATTTCATTGATTTTTTATTCCTAGTCGAGTTTGGTTCTATCCTAAGTCTCTGGACTGTCTAGCCTCTCATTCTTGGCCATTCAGTCAACACTAGGCCTAGGCTCCCTCTTGTGACAGAAGCTTCAATTTGGACCAGTCATTGGTGGTCCACTCCCACGAGCTCTGCACCACTGTTACTCCAGGACTTCTTGCAGGCAGGACAAATTGTAGGTTGAAGGTTTTTTTTTTTTTTTTTTTTTTTTTTTCAGGGCTAGGTTGATATCCCACTCCCACCACTGGAAGCCTGGCCTGGTTATGGAACATGGCCCATTCAGGCTTCATATCCACCACTACTAGGAATCTTTGCTAGGGTCACCTTCATAGATTCCATGGGGTATCTATCGCACTAGGTTTCCACATTGCCTCCCAAATGCCCCCCCCATCCCGTCATCTCTCCCAGTAAAGCTCGAGTTTAACTTTTAAATTTCACTTTGCATATGGTATGAGAAATGCTGAGCAGAGCACACCCCATTCTTCTGCCTGTCCTTAGGTAACACTGGTCACATTTCCCCACTTGAGGCTCTTAACTCATCTGTAACATTTCCTATAGTGCGTATACACTGACGGATGTTTTCCAGATTTTGTTTGGCTGAAGTGGTTAGTTTCTGTCTGCCTGTCTCCTTCTCTTGATCTTTCCTAGCAAAAGACCTTAACACAAAATTTAGCATCTTATTCATTTAAATTTATTTACTTAGCCACTAACATATAGAAAGGCATTTTTTGTGGTTTCCAGTTTTGAAAATTGAGTGCAGATTTTTTGCATAAATGCAAATTTTCCTGGAGCACAAGGTAGGTATATATTTAGCTGTTTTACATAAACCACCATGCTTTCTCCCCTGAAGTGGCTAGGCTGCTTTATGTTCTCAGAGGAACGTGTGGGGATTTGTGTGTGGATTCTTGCATTAGCACCATGTGGCCTTGATTTGCATCTCCCTAATGACAAATGGATTGAACAGCAGTTCCGGCTCTCATTTCCATATGCATCCCTCATCGGTGCAGCGTCTGCACTGGGTTCTCATTCCCTAATTAAAAATACATCCCAGGTACAGACCTCTTGTCAGAAATGTGCCTTGGAATGTTTTCTAGAAGTCTGTAGCTTGCATCCCGCCATCTTTACAAGTTGGTGTTTTAGCAAAAGCTAATTTGGATGACGTTCATTTTAATTGGTTTTTCTTTAAGGGGTCGTTCTTCCAGTGTCCTGTGTAAGCATCGGCTGTACGTACCAAATGACTTTCTGTTATGCTTTCTTCTAAAGTCTTCTAGTTCTGTGTTTTATAGCTTAAATTTAGGATTCATTTTGGGTTAATTTTTATATGAGATTCGTGGTTTCGACTGATGTTAATTATCTTTGTTTATGAATATTCAATGATGCTAGCACCATTTGTTGACAATACAGCCTTACCCTGTTGAGTTGCTATTTTCTACTTGTCAAAACTATATTAGTTATAACTGTGTGGCCTATGTTGGGTTCTCTATTTTCTTTCACTTTTCTTTTGTCTCTTCTTCTGTAAGCACCACAAAGCCTTGATTGCTGAGCTGTACAGTAAGTCTAAAAATTGAGTAGAAAGAATTATCTTCACTTCATTCTTTTCCATTTTTTTTTTGGCTGTTCTATTTCTTGTGCCTTTCTATATGACCCTGTCTATGGCCATCGACACATATTTCTGAGATTTTGGCAGTATAATACTTATTCCACTGTACTTGCCTTTTGCTAGGTTTGTGTCATCTTTAGGAATTTTAATGGATTTATTTTTCTCTAGCAGTGAATTATAATTTTACCTTCTCCTGATCATTAAAAATGTTTCATTTATTTAGTGTGTGTTTTGCATGTGTGCATGCATGTGTGTGTGCAAATGTGTGCACCAGTGGAGGCCACGAGAAGGCCTTGGATCTCTGAAGCTGGAGTTGCAGGCAGTCGTGAGCTGCCTAAAGTAGTTGGTAGGAACAACATCCCATGCCCCTGCAAGGGCAACAGGCACTCTACTCTTTAGCTACTGAGTCACCCATAATCTCCAGAGCATTCCACGGTCCTGTGCCAGACACGAGAAGAAGGAAAGAAAAAATATATAAAAAATTAAATCACAGAAAAGCAGGCAAATAATTCAATAACAAAATCAGTGTCAAAATGCGTAATAGTTAATGAATTTCCCAGGCAGTAATTCTGATCTGAGGGGCCGAGAGAGAGAGACAGCTCAGTGGTTAAGAACCTGTCCTGTTCATCCAGAGGACAGTTCAGTTCTCAGCACACACACACTGGGCACCTCATAAACAATCACCTGCAATTTAAACTTTAAGGGATCTGATGTCTTTTTCTGGCTTCCGTGAGCATGTATACAGATGGTGCTAATGCATGCATGTGTGTGAGCAAGTGCGAACATAAAGATGAATAAAAATAAACAGTTTAAAAATGGTGTTGGTTAAGTTCAGACACATAAAGTCTTACACTTCAAGTAAGAACAGGGGATGTCTATGGAGCAGGTGGGCTCTGATAATGAGTGTGCCATCTTGGAGAGGGACGGTAGTTAAGAAGTGACAGAACCAGTTTGAGGGACTCGTGGCTTTAAAGAAGGCTTAAAGATGTAGAAACAGAAAGAAAAGCTGGTAGCTAAGTAGATCAGGACCTTCATTACCAACACACCAATAGAGATGTCTTGGTAGGCAGTGGAAAGAACAGACTATAAGTCATTAATGATTTTATCCTGTCATATAAGCAACAGAAACCCCAGTGCAATACACGAACATTGCCAGAATGGCCCTTTAAGAGCACATAACTAGTCTTTGAGATTAAAGATGCTTTTACTGAACTTCCAAAGTACAAAAATCCCAGGGGTAGAGAGATGACAACACACAGCTCATAAGTTAATGGCAACACACAGTTTATAACATTAATGCTGGTGCTAAGTCAGTGAAGCCTACCTTTCCTCTAGATATCACTGCTGGGATGGAAGAAGCTTGTATACTCTATCTAAAGGCAGAAAGCAATACTTAGACTGCATGGATTGTCAGTATGAGTTTCAATGTTGAAAATAAAGAGGAGGGGAGAACTCACTGAGGAGGTGGCATCGGAGGGAAGGCAAGGCAAGGCAATGAGGTTCGGCTGAGGCTCTGGCTGTCGGAAGAGCAAGGGTCACGATCTCTGCAGGATCATAGGTGTCCTGTTGAGGACCAGAGAGGAGGCCAAGATGACTGGAATCCAAAAAGAGACAAGGTAGAAGATGAGACAGGACAAGTGGAGGCTACTGAACAGGGCCCAGTAAGCTCCAATACAGCTTTACTTTAAATGTAGTAGCAAGTGTCTGTGAGCTTTTAATCAGATAAAGGCCACGATTATCAATCATATTTCATTTAATCTAAGGTACTTGAAAATTTATGACCTATCGTTATTTTATGCAGCATGAAATGGACCCAATCCATCCAACCAACCAGAAATAATACACAATTAGAAAATGCTTAGAAAGTTACCACTCAGCCTATGAACTGTTTCTTCTTCTACTATTTATAATTGTTCTAATTTCAGAAATGTTAAAGTATGAAAAAAACAATAACCGTGCTTTAGAACCATGCAATGCAATCCATTTTTTAAAGATCATCTGTCTTCTTAATCAAGCATAGACCAGATGGATAGCTACGGCATGAGTATCAGAAAGGGATGGTCTTGCTTGAACCAGATATGTGTGTGAAAAGTTAGCAAACTTGGGATATATTCCGGGTGAGAGAAAAAGAACTCGAAAGTCTTTTGACATTGAGAACAACAGGTGCCATTTACCAAGATTGAGAAAGGGGTAAGAATAGATTCAGTGGAATGCAGCCAGAGGTCTGACTTGGAATTATGAAGTTGAGAATCTCTCGAGGGAAATATTGGATGGCAGACACACGTGCACACATATGCACACACATGTGTGTGAACACCTCCTACATACACAATCAGTTTTCATTATTTGTGGATTCCATAGTTGTCAGTTGGACTTTTCATTAAGTTGTCTTTCCACCCCCAATGTTCGTGATTTCAGTACAGACATAGTCATTTGCAGATATTAGTAAAATGGCAAAAATTCCAAGATGCCTCCTTCCCAGAGTCTCAACCTTGATGCAACAGAATAGTCTCTCGATTGTTCTGGCTTTCGAACCATAAACAGCTGTCCTTCCAGGGCTTGCCAGTGCTTTGTCTTAGTGTGTGTATGCTCCCTGTCAGTAAGTTTGCTATTTAAAATTGTCTCCAAGTGTCCTCCCAAAGCAGTCTCTAGTGTTCTTGAGTGTGATTAAGGCTGTCATGATCCTGATTAGAACAGTATGTGTGTTCGGTAGGCTTCATTCAGGCAACGAATCTTGTATTTAGTGTTAATGAGCTCACAATATGTGTTAAATAAGGTGTCTTTAAAAATAAACACACATAAAACAAGGTTATGGGTTGATCACTAAATCAAAGTGTTATTGCCAGAGGCTCCCGGGAACCTTATTCTGCATGTCCTCCAGGAACAGGAACTCAGTGTTTGCTAATCCTGAAGTTGTAACAACCTTATATACAGTAATTGCAAGAACTGGGGAATCTCAGCAGGACCTCAGTGTTTATATAATCTGGAGTTTAGGATGACATTTATAATAGATTGATGGTCATCAGCATAGACACACATATAAAAACCCCATTATCTCATAATATTTTCCTGAATTTGAAAGTCCTAAGGAGACACTCATAGAACTTCAGAGTAAACATTTAGAAATGCAGTAGGATTTGACACGCCAGTTTTATGTCTGTTAAATGTAATGGTTTAAATATTGGCATTGTATGGACTGGGGAGAAGGGCCCAGTGGGTAAGAGTGCTTGCTGAAACTGAATTCCAATCTTCAGCACTAACATGGAAAGCTGGGTGTGGCTGTATGCTTCTGTGACCTCAACCCTGTGAGGGGAAGAGACTGGAAGATTGTTGTGACTTGCTGGCCACCAGCCTAGCTCCGGGTTCAGTGAGAGACCCTGTCTCAAGGGCATAAGGTGGAGAGCGCTAAATCAGGACTCTGGACATCCTCCTCCAGCCTAGGTGAAGCAACCATCCCCCCAACACACACCGTAAGTAATACTGAATACCTATCACTGCTTTTTAAATATTTCCAGTAACTCAACCCATTATATTTTATAAAATACACATGCATGATTAATTAGGGGAAAATTATTCTCCAGCACACACAGTTTGAGAGGTACAGTCCCAGAGGAAGGGTTCCATGTCACTCCCTCTCTTTAAATGTCAAGTATTTCTGAGCCAGATGTTCGCGTGAGAAGTTTCAAAAGAGTTCAGATTTCCAGCCTCTTATCTGACTCTTATGTGATATGCGAAGAGCTTGGAAATTGCCACTCATCCTTACAAAGGCATGGCACTGAGCAAAAGGAAGATGCCACAACTTTTGGACTTTTCAGAAAAGTCAAGTGACAGGGAAAACCATTCACAGTCAAGTTGGGGAGGCTGGAGAATATGGACAGTCACTTTAATGCAACAGGACCTGCAGGAACCAAGAGTATATATGGAAATCTTGATAAATTGGTGAGTTGCTGGAGGTTCAGCACAGTCAAAGTTAAGAAAAGCCCATGGAGGAAGCCAGCAGCACTAAAATTCCCATATGCTTTGGGGAGTTTTACCGGTAGACATCCACAAGCCCTCTTACTGGAGAAGTTACACCACGCCTTTCTGGCAGGAGAGGGGTGAAGAGGGGTGGGTGATACATGTCATGCCAGACCGCACCACTTAACAAGGCATGCCTAAAGGAGAAACCACCTTAATAGAATCTAACCTGCTGGGTTTTGACTTGAGGCTCACATATGTGAAGGAGACATATACCCAACTCCTTGAGCCACCCTGCCCCAGGGAAGAGCCAGCTGAGACACAGTTGTGTGGTTTACAGGACCAACTCACCAAAAACCCAAGACCGGGTCACAGAACTGTGGGCTACCACGCCTCTCTCCAAATATTGACACTTTACCTTAACAGCCTATTCTAGTCCCCATAATTCTGATTACTCGGGACATTATATTTACCTTTCAACATAAAAATTAAGAGACACACTAAGGAAGAACACCAAAGAAAATAAACAACAATGACAGCAAAGCTGGATAGGCTAGAACTGCTGTGGACGCCACAGTGTCTTCCCTGGTAGGGGTCTTTTAAAATTGTAGACTGACCTGTTAATCACAGTGAAACAAGAGCACACAGTTATTCACCTCCAATGATTTATTTGTATTGCACAGAAGAAGATGAGGCTGGAATCTTGTTCATATTCTTTGTCTTGGAGAAGGGTGTGTAGGATTTCTTGCAGATGGAATCTAATATTTTTCTGATGCTATGCTAGGGTTTGAACAAAGTTTCCAAAGTGAATCATCAATTTGTATTCCCTAGGCTGTGGGAAAACAAAGTCAAGAGAAAGTATGTTCTATTCTAGTCTAATCTTCATCATCTTTGAACAAATGTGTCTCAGTGGATCTTGGTCAGTTGTTTTAAGGAGTTGGGAACAGTTAAATCACATTAAAATTGACTTATTAAATAAAAAGACAAGTCAGTGCCGTTATGTTGACAATAGAGCCAACTTTACAAGAGTTTGGAGCCAGTGCCTCTGTCAGCAGAATTGTCAAATCAGATTTACTCAATAGTGCATGGACTCTCTAAATTGCAAGAAATGTACATCGCCGCATTCTGGGAAGGTGGGCTACTGGAGAATACGTACTCAGCAAGCCCTGTTGCTCTTCCCACTAGGGTTGCTTTGAAGGAAAAAAGATGGCAGGGAAAGACAGATGCAGAAGAAAATTAGCCTATGAGATGACGTAAGATGGGTTGCCAACCTTTGCCTCAAGAGGAAACAGAGTCCACGAGCCTGTGGAGTTTCAAGCGGATGGTATCGGATTGGAAGCATCCACAGGGGAGAGCAATTTTGGTACAGAAAATGCTAGAAAGTCATAGGAAGATAGACTCCAAGTATGGGTTTGTTGGCAAAATGGAGTGAGGGAGAAGCAAACTAACCTCTAATTTTGATGTATGTGTGGTTATGTGGATGTAACGGTGGATGTCAGTCTTTGAACTGGAAAGGGGACCATGAGAGGAAGAAAAAAAGGTTAAGGGAGGGGGAGGGCAATGGAACATATATGAAAGGAAATGACAAGAAGGAAAAGGGGAAAGGAGAGAGAGATTGATAGAGAGACCCCATAAGACAGCTTCTGAAGAAGTGAGCCCTTGAGCGGTTCTATGTGCAGCTGCGTCAGTCAGGAGAGCGACACGTCCAAGGCCTCTCTTGACTGTTTCTTCTGGAACATCTTGCTCTGAGGGATTTTTTTTCCTGGACACTGAAGTATTCTTTTCTGAAGCAACAGGCAGTAAAACTAGCTGAGTCAAAGAGTATCCAGGGTGGAGGCTTGACTGACACTAGAGAGAGGAAACCCCATTACAACACTGCCCTTTCACAGAGGAGAAACTGGGGAGATTCTTATCCATCCACCAGTGCTGACAACAGCATCAGTTCCCTGTATGGTCCCCTCCCGCTGCTAGGTCATGGACCAGAGCAAAAGCTAAAGATGTGGACACCATATCACTCCCAGATACACACATAGGAGAATGCCAACATGAGCTCAAAGAAAAGCATAGAGAGGAAATTGTTCTCGTTCCTTCAATGGCAGGTTCTAGGGCAGGCTAGACCTAACCTCATTCATAGACAGCAATGGATGCCTATATGTAAAAGAATAGTGTTATGAGAATCTCCCTGGGGAGACATACGCTAATGTCTCTCCACTCCAGGTAGGGCATGAGTGGCAGCCCTAGAAATGATTCTATCCTAGTCTAGTTCAGAGAATCAGTGGCTTTACTGGTGCTATCTACAAATTTATTCTGGAGTTTCTTGGTGAATTGATGACTACAGCGACTGACAGCTAAGCAGTTAACAGTGCAGACAGAATGAAGTGGAAGTTCCTAGGGGAGAGAGTAAGGAGTGGGGAGTGAGTGTGGGCAGAGCAGGAGGACAGCTTCCTTACTCTTTAGCTTGTGCTAAGGCACTGGCCTCTGCCAGTCATCCAGGCAGCCTTCCTGTGATGCTTGCCTGTGGAGCATCTCTAAGACTCACAAAGGGCTACAGGATTAGGGACTGGCAGCTAGAGGAAGCTAAGGAAAAGCCCCCTTGCAGGAAATTGCAGGCTGGGTGACAAGACAGAGTCTAGAACTACCTAGAAACCAAAGCAGAAGTCAATCAACAAAAATGTTGCATTTGGAAAAAAACAAAAACAGTGATAAACTTATTTTTTAAAAAAAATCTAAAAAATGGTGAAATGAAACCAAGGCAAGTGTAACTCTCAGAGCATCAGACTTCTTAAGAAGCAGCAGGATTACGGAACGGCTTAACTTTGTGCTGTGACACTGTCTCTTTCCTCAGATTACCCATGATGCAAAAGAAACAAGAAAGACGTACTGGCAAGCTCTAGCAAGAAAAGTAAAACCAGACAGGTGTGGACACTCACACTAAAGACTTCCGAAAAGCAGTCAGTCAAATAAACCAACACACAGACTAGAAGCAAATGTTTGGGAAGCTCATACCTAGTGCAAATATCTGAGCAATAATATCCAAGATGAGACCACAGTGAACTGGGTAGTAGCAAAAGTTTAAAAATGGGCAAAGGAGCTGAGTAGGAGTTTTCTTTCTCCCTTTAGAGAGTGGAGAAGTGGACAGTGAGGGAGGACAAAGACATTCAACACCAAGCAAATGACAATCACAACCACAGCGAGATTAGTCTTTTACTTGTCAGGCTGGGTGTTTAAAAAATAGCAATGGCTCAGATGTAGAGCAAAGGGAACTCTCGTGTGGTACTGTTAGACACGCAATGTGGAGCGGGGTATGGGGGCGCATGTCTTCAGTTGCCTGAGCACTCTGGAGGCAGAGGCCAGCTGGTCTACAGAGTGAGTTCCGAGACAGCCAGGGATACACAGAGAAACTCTATCTCAGTCAAAACAATTTTAAACGATAAAACAGTAGATGAATTTTGTGTTTGAGAATAAACGTGATCTCACTGTGGTGAATGGATCAAATGCATATAAAATTAAAATTGACTTCGGAGTCAAATTTCCTTTGCATTGCCTCGTTTTGGATAATGAAGATTTGGAATCTGACTTTTTTTTTTTTTTTTATCTTTTGACACCACGTGACGTGTGTAGCATGAGGACCTGATGATTAGGGGGATATCTGAAAGGCAGTTAGACACATTCCCACTGTACTGGCATGCTGCCTTCGTTACTCTTACCCCACTTTCTCCAGGGAAAGTCTTTGCCCAGTGCAGTCCATCGGCACATTTCTGGAAGCATGGGCGACGTTTTCATGTCTGTGGCCTGATCTTGATGGAGAGCAGATGACCCAAATCACTCCTCTGCCTGCAAAATGATCAATAGCAAAGAAGAGAATGAAAAGCACTTACGTCAAGACCCCTGGATGGATTCTCCCAAGAAACACAGGCATGATTTTTTTTTTTCCCTCAGAAATGTTATCTTGGGGATTTGTAGCTTTTCTATAGCAACAACTCAGAGAGGGATTAGATAGAGTCATTCGGAGGGGTGAAGATTTAAGGTCATTGTTAAGGTGGACAAAGTCATTTTCTTAGAGAGCAGAGGTGAATAGAAACTCGGCTATTTGTGGAACACTCAGGCCCACAGGACTGAAGCAATCTGTGTGGTGTACCAGAGGTGGTCTCTGATTGACTGCATGGTGGCTGAATGCTTGATGGTACCTCCTTACCACCTCTGAGATAAGATGCTAGCAGGCGTCTGAAACCCACAGTAGGCTATTTCTTTCACTCAATCACAGCTGCCTGGGATCCACCCTCACCATCGACATTCTGTTTTAGCTTTAGGCCTAACTTTTCCAGAAAGCTTTTTCTTGTACTTTTGGGACTCAGCCCTATTCTGGATTTTCTCTCATTTCTCCAATGGCAATGTTTCTTAGTTAGCCCTTGGTTACTCTACTTTTCCGGGTTTCAATGTAGCCCACTTTCATTTCCCTCCTCCACATGCTCCCCATGTGCCTTTTGCCAGATGCTTATGCTTCCCCTTCCTTTACTGTTATCTTTAAAGATATTTTTTTATTTTTGAAAATTTCAATATATTTTTATTATATTTTATCTATTTTTGTTATATTTACCCCAGCTCCTTCTCTTAACCCCCCAGTCCTACTTCTACCTCTCCCCAAATTTATGTTCTCTTCTTAAATTTATTAACCCATTGACTTCAATTTGTGCTTTCCATGTATTTCTGGTATGAGACTATCCACTGGAGAATGATTGTTCTATCAGGAGCTGCAACTTCAAAGCAAACTGACTCTCTAGTCCCCAGAAAACATCAAATGTCCCCAGTTCTTTCATTGGGGGCTGGGAGTTCATGAGCAGTTCCCACTCCATGCTAGAACGTTGACTGGCTTGACACCGTGCAGCCTTATACAGCCAACGAGAGCTGCTGTGGGTTCAGGGGTACAGTGGTCCTATCAAGTCCAGGGGACACTGCTTTGTTCCGGTCCTCCCTGACTTCTGGTTCTTAAACTCTTGCCGTCCCATCTTCCACAGTGGTCTCTGAGCCCACACTAACATTTATTCTCTGCCCTTTGGCCAGCTGTAAATTTCTGTGTTAACTGCATCCACTACACAAAGAAACTGCTCTAGTGAGGTCTGAGAGCTGCATCTTCCTCTATGCAGAGAGATATAAAACTAGAGGAGGGCATAGTGATTTGATTAAGAACAACCTCCACAGGCGTGTGTATTTGAATGCTTAGTCATTAGGAGTAGCACTACTTGAGAAGTATTAAGTGTTTCCTTCTTTGTGTAGGAGGGGCCTCGTTAGAGGAAGTGTGTTACTGGTGGTTGGCTTTGGGGTTTCAAAAGCTCAAGCTAGGCCCAGTGTCTCTTTTTTTCTTGCTTCCTGTGGATCCAGATGTAGAACTCTCAGCTACTTCTCGAGCATCCTGTCTGCCTTCATGTCTCTGTATTCCCTACCATGATGAAAAAAGACTAAACCTCTGAAACCGTAAGCCAGTTCTAATGAAATGCTTGCTTTATAAGAGTTGTGGTGGTCGTGGTGCCTCTCCACAGCAATAGAACATCAACTACGACAGTGGGCATTTTGATGCAATTTCCATTTAGCGAAATAATAGTAGTACCTTCACTCCTGGGACCTGTGAGCTCTCCAACAATGGATTTCTTGGTTAGATTTACAGAACCAGGCATACGTTTCCTTCTTGGGAGCATGTCTTAAATCTTATTAGAAAGTGATTGGTTATTAATTGGGCACCAATGGGCATCTGAATATGATAGTCATTATTGCAGTTCGTAGCAGGAGAAGACTATTAATGACCCCCCCTCCCCCAAGTAGAACGCATAGCACCTTCCTGCACTGTGGGAGCTAGCCATCCAAGAAGTGTCCTGGTCAGCACCAACTTCGTTTCTCCATGCCCTGTAACCAGTTTGTGTGGTTCTTCAGGGCCTTGCTGTTAAGTTCTGGAGGGCAAGCAAGAGCAGTGGTAATGCTATAATTGTTTCTGTTTCAAGATCTTTCCCCAAAGCCGTGAACTCCTTGAAGACAGATATTATGACTATTTAGTACTGCCGAGGGCATTCCAAGGCCTTAGTAGGTGTCACAAATTCTTTTTAAACGAACAATAGAGAAGAGAAAAATTCTGGGTTTGTGACATTAAAAGGTTAATGCTCCAAGGAATGGAATTTTCAGAGAGGATCACTTTAAGTACATTGTATGAGTTTCCAACTGGGCTTAATTTACGGTATGCTATGCTCAGCACCGAATTAAACACATTAATTATGGGAATAAAATTGGTTGAAAATATGTGCATGACTTTGTATCTGTTTTACAGTCTAAATGTAACAGAGCTTTATAACTGATATTAACCTAAACCAAACTCAGAAGCCCCCTCCATCTTTTTTTTTAATCAGTGTCCTCTGCGCCAGAGAAGCACAACCTCTGCTTTAAAGAGTTAAGCTGCGCACTGTGCTGCTTTATATTGAAGCTATTAATAATTCCCTGTTGTTCTCACTTTCAAATACCCATTTTTAATTGTACTTAATATCGACATGTCCTTTGATTTCATCCCCTAAATGTCAGCTTCTCTAGGATATTTTGTTGCTCCTCCAAGTTAAGTCACAGTCCATTACTCTCTTACCCTAAACTTTTTCTTCAGGAAAATCTGTAAATGCATGGACAGGCACTCACCTGCACACAGGACTATTTGCATATTTACTATCTTAATATCTTTCTTTCACTAGGCTATACGTTCTATAAACGTAGAAATTACATCTACTTTTCTTCACGAGTATATAACTAATGCACAGGATGTTGTCTACCACGTAGAAGATGTTCCATATGTGTTTCCTAAGTTGTGGGCAATAGTTAAGACCTTTGAGATTAATAATAGCAGGGGCACGAAAGTGCATAGACATTAGTAAAAAATATCCACACTCACCTGTAGTTAAACCTTGATCTTAAAACGCAATTTTCCCATCATATTTCCTCGTATTTTCAATCTCATTTATTTCACATTTGTCTTTTATCTTTTTGTCTCCTTATTTTTATTAGTTCTTTGAGGGTTTTGTACAATATATTTTGTTCATATTTATCCTCCCTCCCCAGAACTCCTCCAGATTCAACCCTTCCTTACCCACCCTACTTACGTCCTCTTATTTTTAACCCATTGAGTTCAATTTGCGCTGCCTGTGTACTCTTCTATGGCTCCTCTTCTCTCTTTCTCTCTCTCTGGTTGTTTGAGACAGGATTTCTCTATGTAGCTCTGACTGTCCTGGAACTCACTCTGTTAAACCAGGCTGGCTTCTAACTCACAGAGATCCACCTGCTTCTGCCTCCCTGAGTACTGGGATTAAAGACAGGCACTACCATCACCTGGCAAAATGTCTCTCTTTTTCCTAGCAGTTATTAATTGCCAATAGATCCTCAGCTAGGGGTAGAACTTGGTGCATATGTCCCTTCTTCCTGGTGGGATTTGGCCTGGCATGACCTTGCTCAGGTCTTGTGTATGCTGTCACAATGTCTATGAGTTTACATGTGTAGCTCTCTTGTGTTCAGAAGACACCGTTTCTTTATAACCAGTCATTATCTCTGGCCCTTACAATCTTTCTACTCTTTCTTCTTCAATGATCTCTAAACTCTGCAAGAAGAGATATGATATAGACATCCCATGTAAAATTAAGCATTCTACAATCTCTTATTCTTTGCATCTTGACCAGATGTCTCTGTTAATCACAATGTATTCCAAATAGAAGCATCTTTGATGAGGGTTGAGAAATATACTACTCTATGAGTATTATGATAAGTCATAAGGAGTCAGTTTAATATTATATCCATGTATGAAAATTACAATAATAGGTTCTTGTGTTACAGTAATAATTTGAGGACATCAGAAATCACTTTTCTTGATGTAAAACTCCTTTGGACTATTTGGGACAAGTCTTCAGCTAAACTTTGTATTAAAGTCATGTTATATCTAGAGAAATGAATTCTAAATCTAAAAGAAATGTTTGTTATATTTGTACTACAAGCCAATTATATCAGTTATAAATGAATCTGTAGAAGATAATGAGATCAAAGAGCAATTGAATTCAGGATAAACACAAATAGATTTGACTTATGTGTTAGTTCTTGTGGGACTTGAAGGAATGAGGTCAGGTTGCTCTGGAGATCATCTTGTTTGAGTTCTTCTGTGCAACTGCTGTGTTGCACATTGTCTTCAGGCTCTTGCTGAGGAGCACTGGGACTATATTTCTTATAAGACTTTCCTGATTTTTAACTCAGATTGTCATGAAATGTCATGGCCTGTTAAATTTGTGAATGTGCAGATTTCATCTGGAAATCAAAGTACTGTGGAGTCACAGCTGAGCTGTAGATTTTTGGGTTTAGAAAACTTCGTGACTCTTAACTAGAGACACACTATGCTGTGAATCTTTCTGGAGGCACAATTCATGCCAGTAACCTCTGCACCATCACCAATGGTGGGCTCATGCAATGGCTGCCTGTCCAAGAGAGGAAGAGGGCAAACCTGGTTCTGTTGCTATGGCTCCGAGGGTCTCCTTCTTGTGTCTCAGGTAACTATGGACAAAGAACCTTTAAAAGTTTGGAGAAATAAAAAATCATGATGCAAGTTATAAGATTTCTTATTTTTCCCCGGAGATCAAATGAAAGCAAACATGAGGTCTCAGTAATGGATAAACGTCCAACAGTGTTTGAGATCTTTAACTTCTGTCTAGCTTTGGGAGACTTACTGGCTAATTGCAATCCAAGCTTGTTCTAAAGGAACTATTTAATTCTATATACCATAATGATATTGCTCATGTAATTCTGAATTATGTCACTGTCCTGGAATAGTCTATAGAAAGAATAAGTAGGATTTCATATTCTGGGATGGCTGTCAACAGTACAAGCAGGTTAAATGCTCTAATTGCTTTAGACTGTTGACCTAACAGGAAAGACACTAAGGCATACCTCTTATATAAAGGGAAAACTTCAAACTCAGGCTGTAGGGCATAGATAATTGACTTTATACTGAGTGCCAGGAGGTGAACATTTCAGGCAGGTAAAATCAGTCCTCACAGTAATCCCTATGAAGACTCCTCCCCATTATGATCACCAGTTACAGATAAAAGAGGTCAAGATAAGACACACTGTTGTACAAGGTCATTTAATATCCCACAGTATAGTGACATCAGAATTAGGCTGGAGTTTCTGTCTACAGTTGAAGTTAAATATTCCTATCTACTGTGCTCTGGGTTCCCTGCTGGAATCAGTTGAATTATTTGGCTATCTTTGTCAGGTGTTTTTTCAAAGCAATGAGATGAGGAACTAATGCAGCTAATGCAACAGTCTTGAATGTCAGCAATGCCATGGGGCTGTTGGCTTATTCTCTGGGAACCTCTAGAATCATTACAGCTGAACCAGGAAGGTGTCACTGTATGGGGAGTCAGGGTTTCTATTTTTTTCCTCTGTTACTTCAAAGCCATCCGCAGCTAGCAAAGTGACCTCTTCCAACTTTTCTTGCATCAGTCCATCATTTTCACACGATCTACTTGAGGGCCCAGACACTCCATGAATCACTTAACATTTACTCTGGTTTACTTTGTGTATTCACTTATTGTGTTTTCAAAGATCAAATACAGTTTGAGCTCTCAAACTCATATAAACGGAAAGTCTACTTTACCAGTCTCCATTCCCATGCAGAAGAAAAATGTCTTACTATAGCTTCTCATGTAAAAGTCCTTTGAATAATAGTCTCATTCAAGTTTTGCTGTCTTCATACTGCTCATGGCTGTTTTTATGAGGGAGTTTATTCTTATAGGCTTTTCTAGTCTACATTTAATTTAATGGTAGTATAAAGTTCCTTTCCTTTTCATACGTCATATTATTGTGCTATGCCCTTTAATTATATATTCTAAAAATGCTTACATTTTCACTGCCTCAGAGAAGTAAATATGACACCAATGGATCACATTCTAATGCCAGCTTCATAATAGGTCTTCTGATTTACTACCCATGATATTAGCAAAGATTTACCTCATGCCCGGGATATAATCTACAACCTATGAGTAATTACCTCTGCCCAAGCTCCCTTCTCCATCCTCCTCTCTCCTTGGTCTTGTTCTTCCAAGTGAATGTTTTCCACATCTTAGCTTAAAATTGAAAACCTGGTGGAATTTTCCTATACATAATCTATAAATCTCAGCGACAATTGTTTTTTTATCATAGTCATGTTGGTTTTTGTGTCTTTTAGCCCGCAACTCTTCAGCGGTCTGTTTCTCGTGGGGTGAAAGCACAGGGTTTTCTGAGTTTCAGACAGGAAATTGAAGCCCTGAATCAGAGCTCATCAAAATTCTACCACTGTCTCTACCACCATAGAGGCCTTGTCCAGTTGGGTCTGCAACTGCTTGGAGACATTAGGTCGTTAATGAGGAAACCAAAAGTAAAGACACAAAAGGACATTTCAGGGATGTAAAATAATGCAGGTTTGTGTCTTGTTAGTGGAACATACTCCCTCTGGGCTGCAGGACTCTGTTCCTTGCTTTGTTTCAGCGATCAAGGATGATGGAACAGTAACCTTCTTCAGTAGTAGTGCTCCCTGTATCTCAGAGGGAGGACTCCGGCAGCTCATGTGTGTTCCCTAAAGCTGCTACTGTGACTACTACAGTCACCATTTGGTGACATGACCTCTGCCAGCCTTACAGTGTGAGGTAATGCTGTTCTGGTGTGAGGCTGGGGAACAGGGCCACCACATTCATGGTAGGATATGCCATTTGTCTTCTGACTTGTCTTCTGGGTGCAAGTTACCCACGGATGATAGGCGGGGAAAGGGTCACCGATAGATCTTGGATCCAGTGTCTCTTAAGGTTGAGGAAGCAAGCACTCGTGAGCTACATGACCTTGTTTTGTTCCTTTGGCCTAAGGCTTTACTAAAGAGAAGCTCAAGAGACCCTTGGCCATTTCTCAAAGATTCACAGTCTGGTTTTGCCTCTTTTATGGAGACTACATGGAGGAAATCCAAGCCCAAGTACAAGGTTATAAAAATAATTTCCCCCTACAACATAGACCACGATCAATAGACCACCCTACCATTGGGCAGAAATCCCACCTGCAAACTACAAGGCTCTAGCTTATCAAAATGGATGATCCTGATAAGTTAAGCCATCGAGAGAGAGAGAGGCAAACCCAAGTTATTTAGAGCCCAAAGCAATTATGGAACAAATCAAAATGTTAAATATCATTACTGCTGCTCCAAGAATGTCTGAATGCATGAGAAAGGCCCAAAGTGAGAGAAAAAGTGGGTGTGCATTTGATTGTTCCTGAGGGACAGCAGGGGCCTTAGAGAAGGACACTTAAGAATGACTAGGAAAGGTGTATCCCGCCATGTGGAATGGCTGTCCCCCATGAGGCAAAGTTCTCAGTGCACACTGGCCTGTCCCTTAATGACTGATTTTCAGGAAGCCGCAGTTGTTCAGCATTCTCTGGGTTCTCTCAATCACTTTCCTCTCCAGTACTGTCTCATGATGTGGGGGTTTTGTAGGGCTCTATTCTCAAGCTGCTTCTCTCCACCCAACATTTAGTATAGATATCGCTATCTACCACACTTAATGTCTTCATTGGTCTTCAAGTTCTCATGTCTATCAAAGTCTAATATCAAAGACAGATTTTTTTTTGGGTGGGATAGATGAGGTAATATGCAGGTAAGGTGCATATTAAGCTTAATAATTTGATAAGTAACTGTTAAAGCCCCACTGCTGATTTTCATATTCTTTATTTGTATTTTTTATTTTATTGAATTAACTTTTTTCATTTATTTTACACACCAACTGTAGTTTCTCCTCCCCCCTCTCATCCTGTCCTCCCCCCATCTACCCCTCTCCCCATCTGTTCCTCCTCTGTTTCCATTCAGAAAGGACAGGCCTCCCATAGGTTTGAATTAAGCATGGCACATCAAGTTGAGGCAGAATCGAGCTCCTCCCCCTGAATCATGCAGGCAAATGGATGGAACTAGAAAAAAAAAATCATTCTGAGAGAGGTAACCCAGACCCAGAAAGACCGACATGGTATGTAATCACTCAATATTAGGAATAAAGCATAGGGTAACCAGCCTACAATCCACAGTCCCAGAGAGGCTAGATAACAAGAAGGGCTCAAAAAGGGTTGCATGGTTTTCCTTGGGAAGGGAAATAGAAGAGATCTCCTGGGCAAACTGGGGGTAAGGGTGGGGGGAATGGGAGGATGGGACTTTGAGGGAATGGGTTGAATGGGCTGAACACAGGGGATTTCATATTCTTAAGCAAAACAGTGTAGCAGTCTCTCAATATTTGCCGTGAAGCGTTTTCAGTGGGAGGGGCCCCTGGACCTCAAACCTGGACTCTGGTGCCGTGGTTTCTTCCCCATGGTTGTTAACAAACCTCATGTTAGTCCCTATTCTGATCTTCAAGGATAGATGTTGCCCTTTAACACCTAGTTTAAGCCCCTTTTGAGAAAGTTTAAACAACAACACCTTGGATTATTCACCCTCCCTCTTCTCTTCCTCCTCCTCCTTCTGATTTATAGGATTTTGCTTCCCGCTTTGTTCCTGATCTGCTCAATCTAAGGATTATGACAGCTCCCTAGGATGGAGGTTTCAGGGGAGTCGTGTGTTCCCCAGAGGACGTTAACCACAGTCATGTAGTTTTGTGTGTTCTATGGGGTTGAGGTCCCTGAAATAGACAAGCCTAATGATGATTCTCAGGATTCCTGCTTCCTGCTGAAGCAGGTGTCATCTCTCTGTATAAAAGCGGCACCAGTGACTTGCTTCTAACCACCTGAACACAGCGGAGGGGCTGGACATCCCTCCCTGGTTATTCTGCCGTGTGTTTGTCTCTTGCTCCTTAGCTGCCGTAAGATATTTCCCTTCTCTCTTTGCTGCTCTTAGAAAAGCAAGAGGTCACAAATTCTGTAGCTGCAGGGTACCGAACCCTGCAAACAGCCATGTGAATAGGGGAGCAGGTGCTTTCGTAGCTGAACCCTGCGTGAGGAGCTACATGGCTGGCATACTTGTTAATGTTTAAGATCCTGAGCAGAGGACCCAGCAGTCCTCTCCAGTTTCTTTGCTCCTGAGCTACAGGCACTGCAGTGCTGGCTTCCTGGTCATCGTTGTGCATGGACTGGAAAAGTAGAACATCCTTTGAGCATGAGGCAGTGTTTGAGGGGCTGCAGGGGTGTTTGGGACATTGACTCCCGGGAAGGTGACAGGAGTTATTAGCATGGGGAGTGAAAGCTTGTGAGGTGCTTCAGAGCCCCGAAAGTCAGACAGAACAGAGGGTTCTACATAGGACTTCTAAATTTCTTTCTGTCTTTCTTTAAAAAAAAATTTTATACCATTTTTTTTTTTATTCCACTATAGGTGAAGAATGTAAAAATGGCAGGTCAGGTATTTCTCCTATCTTGCCGAAAAAGCCCCAGACTAGCCCTTTGCACTGGTTATGGTCAGTAACAGTGCTTAGGAGGAGACAGAGAAACCGCTTACTGTTTATTTCTGGACTCCCTTCTGACCACCTCACACTCACCAGATTCCTTAATCTCATGTGTGTTTCCACCAGATCAATGACACTGATGGCTCCCCGTGGCACTCAGGGACAATTCAGATTCTCTCTTCCCAAAACATCCCTGACTTCCAGGTCCGTTGTATCTGATAACAGTTTATTCTCAGTAACATTCAAATTTTCTTTAAGGAGTTTTTGGTTTATTATAAATAACTTTTTCACCTAGACAATACCCTTTTTTCTCTAAGAGTTTTTGACATCGTATTTCTTTAGCTTCTTTTCAAAAGTTTCCTGCACCTTTTGTTTTTCCTGGCAGCTCAACTCTGTACGAGAACAAAGAATATGGATGCATAGACACAGCCCCTCCTTCCTCTGTGCCACTAAAGCTCACAACTGCTCAGGACAGGAACCAGCTAGAAAAGGACATGAGGAAATGGGAGGGGGGAGGTGGTAATGGTGGATTCAGGCTGCTGTTCTAGCTGCCAATCACAGAACACCCTACTGAAAGTAACTTAATCATGGAGGGTTAGTTGTCTCGCCTCCCAAAGGTCAACTGAGCAGTTGAATCATTCGGACAGCTGTGCACATTAGAAAACACACACGGTAAATATGTTATCCATCTTATTTTAGAGGGACAGGTAGGAAAGAGGGTTACCACCAGCTCTTCTTCTGTAGCTTCGGTGATGTCTCAGAATGGCCTGAATTTATGACACTCTTCTTGCTGTAGCCTCTCAAGAAGAGACAGAGGTGGATGTTCCCAGGCAGCTAGGGAACAAAAGCCTTGATGGAAACGGTAAATCGCCCATAGTGGGAGTGGATGGTCAGATAAAGGGGGAGTATAGGGATCAAAGCAGTGAAGCCAGGAGCACCAAGGATGAGAGACAAAGATGCTTGCCCTTGGATATGAGCAAGTCAAGCATAACTGGTAAGAACCAAACAGGCCAGTGAAGGAGAGCCAGCCTGCTTACCTTAGAAGCCTTTCTCATCTGGGAAACACATACTGGGCACTACTGCTTTTAACACACCGCTTCTAACACAGCAAATTAGAATGAACTGATTTGTAAGGAAGGGTAGTTTCTAATGAACTCATTCCAGCTTCAGAAAAGAGACCCCAGACCGTCTTACAGATGAAGAGAGAACCAAGATCACTGTGGCAGCAGCTTGGTAGCTGTGAGAACAAAGAACACTGGTACAATGAACAGCACTTGGGACACCTGCAAGGTCAGAGGTGGCCACACCAGCCAGCAGCTAATGGCAGCAGACAATGAAGGCTGGCCACCAGCAACGCCAGAGAGCTCAGTATAATTATCAGTTAGCAAGATACCTGCAAGGTTGGAGGGTAAGTATGCTAGCCAAGTGACTAATAGCTAAAGACAGTCCAGGTCAGCCTGTAACAAAGCTAAGTGTCAGAGCTAGACAAGGGCTTCAACCAATCCTAACTAAGTGGACAGCATATGTTTCTATCTTCTGTTTGGCCAAGGAGGACACGCATTGAGTGTGTGGATCCTCTATTGACTCAGTCCATAATAACCCAGAGAATTAACCAATCTCCATAGAGATTACCTCAGTCCTTGTCCAGCATGTTCCAGCATGGCCCTATAAAATCCTGGACAAAGGAACATCAGTGTCTTTCTCCTCTCTTAGAGACCTTCCAACTTTAGGATGTTTCTTGTACTTTTTCTCTGTTTTCTATAAAAAAAATTCTCAATAAAGCCTGCCTCTGTTTTGCACACTCCCCTCAAAGTCCAAGCCTTTAATTTCATCCGCTGGAGGCAGGGAGCAGAGAGATGCTGTTACAGGTGGATCTTTGATGGCCTTGAGCATCAGGGATTTTAGGTCCTCGGGTCATCCACAGCTGAACTGTGTAAGATCCTGGGCTCTCAAAACCTTGCATCGGAATTACAAGTGTGAGCCACCATGCTTTGTCTTCATCTTTGCTGGATGGAAGATGCTTCTCCTCCCGGCCACAGCATGAGTGGTAGAGGGACAAGTATCCATCCTTGTGTCATGGGGGAGGAATATCTTCAGAAGTCCAATGTGCTCTTAGACCTCGTTTTCCGGGATAATCAGCAAACCCATGCTTATGTTAACCAAGGAGTCGAGAGGAAGCGCTCTAAACAGCGCTCACTCCTTCAGACTGGGAAGCGGACATCTTCTTTGACTTCAGCCCGACGTGGAGTCCTGCCATTAAGAAGATGGTGGAGGAAGAGATACAGACAGTTCTTGGCAAGCAATAGTGTTGACTTAAAAATGAAGCCCCAGCAAGGGCTTGCGGATGCTCTGGGTTCTGGGGAGAATGAGTGGCACCGCTGTGAACTGTATCCTTAGTCCCCTCAGCACCATGATTTCCTCCAGGGTCTCTGGCTTCTCGTCTCTATAAAGGACAAAGGGATAAAGTGCTTGCCTGACTTCTGTGGTGATAAATATTATATCGCTAATTAAAAAGGGCAGCTTGCTTCAGGGATTGCTTCCATCTGGGAGAATGCAACTACAACTTAAACAGATCCAGCTCATTCCCCGGGAACAGTGCTGCCTGGACACAGGGAACCTGCTGACTCATGACCCAGCTTTGCTGGGCTGGCTCCTTGCCCCACCCCTGACCAGCTGGAACACCTTGTCTCCGCTCCTGCTCACTGCCTCTGATGCATGGTCCTGCAGAAAGGTGGGAAAACATTTTCTCCTGCAGGTGTGTGCTGCAGTCCAGCCACTCAGCCACCTTTGTCCAAAATTCTGCATAGATGGTTAGTACAGCTATTTCCTTTGCTTGGGAATGCTGGACCAGGTTCTGGCCCTTTGTATCTAACCCAGAAAGGGCTCAGCAGTCACTCGGAAGAGCAGGTTTGGCCTTCTATAAGCTTCTGCGTGTATTTGTGAGCACTTTGGAACCACAAAAGAGACAAGGCGTGGCATTGGGGAGCCCGAGTCCTTGAGTGAGCGAATGTGGGACTGTCAGGAAAAAGCTGCATGGTTCAGGGCACCACTGCAGGCTCTGAGTCAGCATCATCTCTTCCTGTCATCTCTCAGGTGACCTCCCTGTCCCCTGGCTGAGGACACAACAGGACGGACAAAACGATGTGGTTTAGAACAGAAAATAGGTGCCTTGGAACCAAAACTGAAAATTTCTTTTTAATTATCTCCTCTGGGTTTCTGCAGAATTTTTTCCCCCTTAGGAAATTACCGGGGGTGGGATGGAGTGGGGAATACTTCTCTCACATCTAAAGAGCCAGCTGCATCTGTCCATTAACCTTTGACCTGATTAAGATGAATGCCAGTTATGTCCCTTGAGCTTTTAGATTGCTTTCGAATCCAGAAGCCCCAGCTCCTAAGAGCTCGCAATTCAATTCCTTGAGTTATGCCACCTCAGAGTCCTCTGATGATCAAAGGGGAATTGAATAGCTCCAGCCTCTTGACTAGACTCTGACCAAGACAAGGGAGAGAGCTCTGGGGCCCCAGTGCTTAATCTTGGCTCCTTGGGTCTACTCGGACACCCCCAGAGAGGTCTCCTGCATTTGAAAGCAGCTGTACTGCAAGCTGTGTGGTATGCCGTGGAGTGTGTGGACAGTCACAAATGCCACAGGATCTCAGAGAGATTTCCTTCAGCCGAGGTGATCAGAAAGAGCTTCCTGGAGGAAATTGATTGTCTGAGGAAGCAATAATGTTTAAAATATAATCATAGCCAAGATCTGAGAAATGAATAATTCATGTGGCTTATTTAATTTGCAAAAAAAAAAAAGAAAAGAAAATTGTACAGCGAGTTCTTTTTAGCTCATGAGAACAGCAGCAGCAACCAAGTCACCTTCAGGCATATCCGGAATGATCGTGGTGCCACTTCCTGTATTGTATGCATTTGCAAGGTAGCAAGCCCTCTGCTGCAAGGGGGAGCCACTCTGTCAGGATATGCTAAAGAGAGACACATATGCTCCTCCCTGTGACGGTCATATAGTTTGTAAGGGATGCTGCCCTCCCTTAGGGTCACCCAGGTACCAGGTACACCCACATACCAAATTCAGCACAAAGGAGGTTTATTACCCTGGAGGAGCAAGTGGGAGTGGGGTGGGGAGAGCTCGCAAAGGCAGGCTGTAAGCAGCTGCAGCAAGCAAGCAACAAGCAGCAAGCAAGGAGTTGTAGTTTGCAGGAGTGGGTTTTTAAGGAGAAAAAGGGGGAGTCTCTGATAGGGTGGGTTGGTAAATCCTGATTGGATATGTTAACCAAATAATGAATTTTGAGATGTCTCAAGAATGAGTGCCAAATAAAGGAGTGACCTTGGGGGCGACCTTTAACTATGTAAACTAACAATTTTTAGCAAGGGACAGGAGAAGGGTGGAAAAGGCAAGACCTGTTGGCACTGTGTTTGCCATGCTCAGGCCTGGTAGAGAATCCCTCATAGATGAAACATGGACACGAAAGAATTAAACCTTTCCCCAACAATCCAATGGCAGAGAAAAAGAAAAGCAGACACCTTGCTGCCAGCCAGGGCAGGAACACATCTACTGCAAGATTTCATACAGTTTTAATAATTTAAATGAACAAATACATTTTCCCTATTTCATCTTCTTATAAAACTGAAATGGTGCGGAGAAACTAGGAGTGTTTCTCTTAGATTGACAAAGGTATCAATTTTGTTATTATTATTATTATTATTACTGCCTGTTTCTTTTCTTCATGAAGCAGTTGAGCAACCTCTGTCAGCCTGGTCCACAGAGATGCAGGATTTGATAAACTCTCTTAGCCTTACCATCTCTGCAAGAATGTTCTGTTGTTGGAGAGCAAGTGTCCGGGTACCTCCGCAGAGGCTGCCCAGCAAACTGCCCTTCATTGGCACAGGTGAGCAGTTGGCCTCCTGGAAAAGTATCCAAGGACCATGCAGGAAGACTGTGAAGCCATTTACAATTCACAGAAGAAGCTCTTTGCAGCTGTTAGCAGCTCCATCCTTCCTCCATAAGGGAGTAGGAAGGTGACAAGAGATCCGCTTGGTTCTATGCCTTTATCCTTTTAAAAATTCTAATGGCTTTGAGGGATGTCGCATATCCATTATTGATGGCTTAGGCCACTCCAGTGGCAACATCTACTTCTGCATAAAAGCAACCAGGTTAAAAGGGAGTGGCAGCAAACAAGGGGTTGAGGCAAAGGTCAGGGAAGCAGCCTTTCCTAAGCTGATGCCTGCTTCATTCCCTGCAGCCTTCCAGGGCCATTTGTCCTCTGCATCCTTTGTTTCTTGGCTTTCTGCTTCTCTGCTGCCTCCCTGGGGATGGTTAAGGTTGCAAGCCGTTTGAGCAAAGGGCGAAGGAGTGTAGCAATCTGCTCAGGGGGAGGAAATGAGCTAGACACATTATCTCAGGAACCTAGTGATGCAAGGGACGTGGAAAAGTGTGGGTCCCAGTCCCAGTTCTCATGACTGATGTCGCATTCATAGAGGACTTTTTCTATAACTCACTGCGTGTCTCTGAGGACATTTGCAGGGAGAGTATTCCACATCCTGAAGGCAGAGATTATTGCAGATGGATTTGGCTGTTAATTTTGCATCCTGATGCTGTGGGAACAAGGTGTCCACAGAGCCTTGCACCAGCTAATCAGCATTCTCCCTGAGGGCTTCAAGGTCATTAAAGGGCAGTGGAAGAGAGACTCACAAGAGGAGCCTTGGCGAGGGACCGGGATGCTCCTGAGACCATGTATGAGGGCACACACCCTTCCCATTATTCTGCCCGCTTCCACAATTTCTTTCATATCCCTCACCCTCCCTCCTTCATGGCTGGTGGAAATTTCCTTCATTCTCCCCTGGGACCAACTCCATTTTTCTCTTCTAGGAAAAGCACCTTATTTTCTCCTGGAAGTATAATACAACTGCTAAACGATTTTGACTCAGAGAAAGCCTTTTCTGGCCCTTCATAAGATGAACCTCAGAAAATTCTGCTTAACACCAAAAAATTCCCAGGAAACATTTTCCAGTTCAAACAGCAGTGCCTCAAATACCTTCAAAGGTAACTTACTGTACCATACGAAATATATAATCAATGATGCACTATATTATACAAAGTTATATAATGCATAATATATAGATGTGATATTAATAAAGTATATGGAGAGGGATAGGCAGTGCTTTTAAGCACATTACAGCCATTTTTCTCTAACCATGGATGCAGTATATAGTCCCCATGTGAGTGACAGAGAGACAAACAGCCGGAGACACACTAATGCCCAAGCTGATTCTTCTTTCATTTAGCATCACCAAGCCATTGTCACTGCTCCCTTTATAAATGTTTGTGAAACTAGATTGGCATAAATAATTCAAAGCAGAATTATCCTTGATAGAGGATACAGGATACAAGGATGGATCCTTGATACAGTTTCCCTCCTCCCTCCTCACAGGCACCATGGGTGATAGTCATTACTGTGCAAGTTTATGAATGTCACGACAGGTCTAAGTCTCAGGGTATGCTCTTAGATTCTATTAAAGCCCTGTGGTTACAAAACTAATTTGAAAATTCTAAACTTTAAAGAGCATAGTAGTCTAGATGGTACAATGTGTCTATATCATGAAAAGGAAAACTGTGTACTGGAGTCACATACCCGGTAGGAGCATCCTTTGCAGCCATGTCCCTTCAGCTATCTTCTTCATCCTTTTAGGCTACCTTTGACCTTTGGGCACAGAAAGTGCCTGGAGGTTTGGGCGGTTGGCTCTCCTATGGCTGTGATCCTCTAAGCTTCACTGCACCAGATACCACGAGCCTGAAAGATAGAAAGGAAGAGGGTGAGAGGGAACAGGAGAGGAGGGGGACGCAAGGGAGTGGGGGGAGAGAACCGCAAATGTGTCCTAATTAGTGCCTCCAGCTTTGCCACTTGGCTGAGGCCATCGCCTGCTATTCAGAGTCTTGGGTACCCTTCCAAGCACAAGTTCTATTTGGGAGAAACGGATGGTAGCCCTGAAAGAAATGCAATAATTGAGACTTCTGCCACTTCTGCCGAAGTTGTGCCTTGAACCATGTAGTGGTAAAAGAGTGGGAGGGGTCAGACGGAGATGGCTCAGTGGTTAAAGTGCTTGCTGAGAAAGTGTGAGGACCAGAATTCAGAATACTGAGTGGACATGGTGGCCTGCCCAGGGCAATCTGATGAGGAAGGCTAGCCGATTAGGAGCTCTGGGTTTGATTTGAAGACCCTGTCTCTGTGAATCAAACAGAGGAATGGCTAAATATTGCTCCACATGCGTGTTTGCACACGTGCATATGTGAGCCCTGTGCCTTGCAAATGTGCACGAGCACACACATGCATATATCACACATGCACACATGAAAAGCTCAAGAGTGTGTGAAAGCAGCATTGGCTGCAGACAATTCACATTTCATTGCTTTGAAATCCCTGTCCTAAGAATGCCACTTTAATGCCCTACTCTGTGTTTCTGGACTCTTCTAAGAGGTTTTTTTTCTTATCCTGTTTTCTGCATCTTTCTGGAGAGGAAGAAGAAAAGAGGGAGCCTTCAAGGTTACAGTGAAGATGAAGTGTCCACAGATCAGCTATGTTTTGGGTGATGTTGTTTTTATGATAGTCATAAGATGGAAGCGTTGAGAACCATAGATATGAAGAATATCACAAGAAAAATGGGGAGTTTTGTGTAAGCAGTCACCTGCATCATATGTGATGTTTTCTATATATGCTTATATAGAAAGATTGTCTATGGTAATGAGGGGCTTGTCTGAAAGCGAGGCTAGAAGTAAGGCAGCTTGTCTTTTTCATGAATTTGAAAATAGTGACTGAAGTGTGTGTGCATGCACATATGTGCACATGTGCGATGTACATGCCTGTGTGTGCGCATGCACATATGTACACATGTGTGATGTACATGCCTGTGTGTGCATTTGGAGGTCAGAGGGTGGCCTTGGGTATCATTCCTCAGGCACCAGCCACCATTTTGTTTTGGGACAGGGTCTCTCACTGACATGGTTCTCAGTAAGCAGGCTTGGCTCTCTGGTCAGGTGACTCACACCTCTATCTGTCTGTTCTGTCCCCTTGGTGCTGGGATTATAAACCCGTGACACCATGTGTGACTATTTTTACGTGGGTTCTGGGGATAGATCTTAGGTTTTCATGCTGACAAGACAAGCACTTTACTGACTGAATTACCTCCCTCTTTTCTAAGTGGTATATTTTTGAAACTTCAAAAATTAATGTCTATTTTTAGCCAGATGAAATAACATGGTTCTTTCTATGAACACTTAGAAAATGAAGCATCTTAGAAAATGAACCAATATGATCATAAACCTGAAAGACACAACCAGAAGCCTGAGATCCCAAGAGATTAAAACCTCTATTCTAAACGCTGAATATAATCACGGAGCAAAGCCGTCTGATGCTGCACTCCTGAAACCACACTGGGGACACAGCAGAAGGCTGCAAAGAAAGCCAGAAGCTGAGCTCCAGGGCAGGGAGTGACAGCGTTTTTAGCTTCATGTGTGATCTTTGCAATTACATTGTGCAGTCTGAATTCTTGAGGAACCCGTTAAACCATTGTTTCAGGTGAATCTCTGATGGTGTCTCCAGACATCAGCTCAGGAATATGCACACACAAGGTAGAAAAGATCAGTGCAGGTCGCCATCCAAACCTCCAGAGATCCAGGAAGAGCAAGGAAGGGAAGTGGGTCCCTTTGTTCCTTAGTGCTGCGAGTTTCTTCTGAGGCATTGGCAAACAGAACTTCATGCTCACTGGTCACAGGAACTCCAGGACTTCCTGTGGTATCTGTGTGGGTCTTCAGCCTTTCTGCTTCAGACCAGCGGTTAACACATTTTACGGTGCTGACTCGGTGGACGCATTTTGTATGAATACAAAACTAATGAACACAGGAAGCACTGTCAACTTTAGACACACACATATGGGAAAGTTATGCATCTTGAGACACTATGCATGGTTGCTTGCAGATGTGATGATGAGGCACAGGGTTTGATACCACTTGTCAAAAGTCTTAGGTTGGTGATCATGGTATTTCAAATGACCACAGGATATGATCATCCACAGTGACATGAATTTATCTGTTTCGTGTCCTGACCCATTTATTTTCAAATGTGGCTGATCTGCTCATGTTTGCCACAGCTGTGTAGCTATTTAGTCTAGCTCAGGGCTTTGCTTGCCAAGGTACATATATTATTATTCCACAGTTGATCATATAAAGTACCCCAAGGAAGTGATTGCCTCAGTTTTGAAAGAGTCTCAAATGAAATACATAAATATAAATTAGTATATTTAAAATCATTTAGAATTACTTTTACAGAACTATATTTCAGGATTTTAATCTTTTGTGGTTTTAGACTTTAGAGATTTTGACCAGTAAAAATTTCCACATTCAGGAATACATTGACTGTGATCATGTATTTCTGGAGTGTACCCCAAGCCTGACGAACATGTAAAACACCCCAATTTTTCTGCTGGAAAGCAGAGTTTTTCCAGTGTGGTTCAGGGAATGGGAATTTAATGAGAGGAAGGTAACAGTTTAGAGTTGAGACGACAGATGGGTTTGGGATGGGTTTGGGGACTGTGACTTCGGGGCCATCTATAGGAGGAAGATGGGAAAGGTGAATGTGTAAAAGAACAACAGCAACAAACCCACCCGAAACAAAACCCAACAAAATCACAGTAAAACAAGCCAAGAAAATTGTCTTAGGATATCTTGATCATCATCATCCTGAGAGTGACTGAGGACTAAGTTGCATGTGTCCAGCGTGAGCTCACAGTGAAATGAAGCATGCTCAAGATGCCCAAGCCCTGATGAGCCACAGTGAAGCAATGAAGACATGTCATAAAATATGCCTTTATGCAAAAAGAAAATTGACTAGAATAATGACTAGAATGAATTATGCCCTCATAAGAAAGTCAAGCTCACTAAACTCCAGGGCCATGCTGACAGACTTTCAAAAGGAGTCTCAAAAGGACTGAGCAGGCCCCCACACAAAACAAAGAGCACCATATATTAACTGTGGACAACAAGACCCAAAGGCTTGATCAAGCAATATTTACAAATGCCATCATCCAATAAAGGATGCTCTATATGCAAGAAGCAAGAATTGTGTTCAATATCCAGGTAATTTAAGCAATGAAAACAGACTAAGAGTGATACCAGTGACAGCAATGGTAAGCCCTTAAGAGACTTTGAAATAAGAAAACAGGAACATAATGCAGACAGAACAGAAAAACATACAATAAATTGTCACATTGAAAAACATAGCATCAGACACTGAAGTACCACTGTTTTGGTTTATCGGCAGAGTAGGAATTCAAAAGAGAAATAGCGAAGAATATGAAAGATGTGTAATAAAATTTTCTAAGTAGAAACAGATAATAAAAGATGATTAAAAATGAAAGAAGTTGAAGTCATCTCATTTACCTACTGTAAAACATCAAACTTCATTATCTGCAGTTATAGAACTCAAAGTAGAAAAATGGGGCCAAGAGGAGGGGAGAGAAAATACTTTGAAACAATTGCTGCCATTGTTCTAAGTGATATGGGAAGTATGAATTACAGATTGCTGGATCTTACTGCATCCTATGCAGGATAAGCAGAAAACCACACCCAAGCACAGGGCAATCAAACTCTCAAAAATTAGCCACAAAGCAAAAATCGAAAGAACCATGAAAAAATGCTTTCAGATTTCACTAAGTGGCGAGTGATGGAGACAGAAATGAATATGGATCTCTTCTCAGAAGCAGAAAAAGGCAGGAAGACAGGTGAACTTTAGAGTCTCACAGAAGAACTGGCAACTTAGATCTGTATGCAAAGTGAAAACAAAATTTATAATGAAGGTAAAATAAACAGCATTTGAGATAAAAAAAAAACCATCAGGAGGAATCTCATTTAAAGAGACGGGCACCAAAAGTTGGTACCTAAAATTCTGTAAGAGGGTGGACAGTAAAACATGGCTGACACTCAGATCGACACATAAAGGGAGTAAAACCACTGCAAGTGAACACCGAGTGCACTAGCAACGGCAAATGCATTCTCATTGCCTTTTCATTGTAAAATATGCTTGATATTTTAAAGTATGAATCATAGCAGTTGCAGTACCGTTTACAGAAGTTGCAATCTATACAGAAGCAAGCTGAGCGGCAATGAATGATACAAAGACAGGAATAGGGAGATAACAGTATTTTGTTGCTGAGTGTTTGTATTTATGTGGGGGAGTGCACAACTGGTGCGAGACAGGAGACCATTACTCCAACCTACACATTGTAGATGCTAGACCAAGCTGAAAAAGTACAAACTAATATAGCTAATAAAGGAACTAAAAGGGAACACAATAAAAAGGGATATTATAAATCCCCATTTAATTCAGAGTCAGGAGAAGGAAGAAACAAAAAATGATCTGAAGGAAAAAAAGAGATAATTTTTGAATTTGTACCAACTGTATTAACAACTACATTAAATATAAATGGTTTAAACATCTAAAATTGCTGTGGGACAGTGGTCTGTATCCTGTCAATTATATTTTAAATTAACACTAATTGGCCAGAAGCCAGGCAGGAAGTATAGGTGGGACAATGAGGCAGGAAGTAGATGTGAGGCAATGAGAACAAAGGAATTCTGGGAATAGAATGCAGTCTGCAGTCGTGACCTAGGCTCAGAGAAAGCAAGATATGACTGCCTCTCCAAAAAAGGTACCAAACCACGTGGATAGCTCAGACAAGAATTATGGGCTAATGTAAATTGTAAGAATTAGTTAATAAGAAGCCTGAGCTAATGGGCCATTCAGTTTATAACTAATGTAGACCTCTGTGTAATTTCTTTGGGGCTAAACAGCTGTGGGACCTGGTGGGACAGAAAACCTCAGTTAACACAAAATATAGACTGGATCAAATAGAAAAAGACCTCAAATTAGATTATTTATAAGAAAACCATTTGTAAATATATTGACATATATTATGCAATATTTTACTATATAGGCATTATATAATAATACAAATGTTAATAAGACCATAGGGAAAATTAGTATACTGTCACAAGTTCAAGCTATATAATAAACCAACCAAGGTTACATAATGAGACCTGTCACAAAAATAAAACAAAGTGAAAGAAAATATGGAAAGTTGAATATAGTAAACACATTGTTAGTAAGTTGTATCCCAGAAATCTAAGTTTCAAACAAATTCTGGTATCATTTGGCATGTTATCACATAAAGACAAGGATAATATGCAGATAAAGCAGTTCACAAAATTCAATATACTTTTTTGAGTAAAATACACACAAAAGAAGAAATAGAAATTTTTCTTTAATTTAATGGATGTCATCAGTGCAAAAACACAACTGCCATTACACATAATAAATGAAGACTAGATAATTGCTTTTAAGATCAGAACCAGTCAAGATATCTACTAATTAGCCTTTAGCATTTTTACTCAAACTTGTGGTGAAGATTTTAGCCATTGCAATAGGGCAAGAAAAAGAAATAAAGGGCACATTGCTTTAACACAGTTTCTAATGAGTTAATCTTTGCAACCCTGTAAATATGATGATGACAGAAACAGATGATCTCAGGCAAGCAGAGGAACTCTTGAAGGTGACAGTTCTGCTTAGCTACTGCAATTTGCATTATAATATTCTCCAGTGAGCAAATACCAGCTATTCCAAAATTTTACACTGACCTGTAGGGGTTCATTTTCATTTAATGGGAAAAGAGACTTTCACTTAATAACTTAGACAGCAATATTTGAAAGAACAAAGTTGGCCAAGTACTAGTTAATGGGGGCTGTGCACTATGATATTTATATTAATCTGTAAGCAATATATGTACTATACTTAATAGTAGGTTGCTATTTTATAATAATGGTTATTTGATATTTAATTATAGCAATGAGATATTTTAGTAATGGCAATATGATAAAATTTTATTAAAATTCTGTTGGTAGAAAAATCTAACTTGTGTTATTGGAAAGGACACAGGATGACACTTCACCATGCAAATTTATTTGGCTTTTTATTTTTCCAAAATGATATCACTTTGTGAGTCTGAGCCAGTATTTTGCCTTAATCATCTGCATGACACAGTTTTTCCTTTCCTGACATTACATCATTATTTATAAGCTAAGTTAACCTCAGTTATAGAACAGTGCAGAAAGGGCAGAAAGTACATGACTCCTTTGTGAAATTCATGCTTTATTTCTTAATAGATTCAGAACAAAATTTGGCATGGACTCCTACCTAAAACTCCAATGAATTCATTACATCTTGCTTAACAATGCTCAGCGGCATAAAAATAAATAGTAGTGTCCCCATCTTAGCAGCAGGCATGGGCTTTGTGTTTTACATGTAGTTTGTGCTTGGCAGGAGATCATAGAAGCAAGAGATGGATGCACTCAACAGTGGGATCCAGTTTTCCAGCAAAGAGCTTTGAGGTGGACTTCCTTCTTATCCTCCCACCCTCCCTCCCTTCCTTCTTTTCTTTCTTCTGTCCTTCCTTCTTTCCTTTCTTTCCCTTTCCTCTTTACTTTCTTCTTATCTTTATTATCATCTCAACATAATCATGGAAATCATTGTCTGATGTCACCTGTGAGTCACAAATTAATCTTAATAATGGTATTTGAAGTTGTCTCAATTTATTTACTAGTGAAAAAGGAAGAAATAAAACACTTGGCACTTTTTTGGTAATAAACACATTTTAAATTATTATTATAATTATTATTATTTGTGTTGTGTGTTTGTGTTTGAGTTTGGAGATGAATATGTGCAGGTGAGAAGTGCACGCACTTGCCAAGGCTAGAAGAAGATCTGAGAGTCTCTGGAGTTGGAGTTACAGGCGGTTGTAAGCCTCCTGATTTGGGTGCTGGGAACTGAACTCAGGTCCTCTGCAAAAGCGTGTGTGTTCTTAAGTCACTGAACCATTTTTCCTGCCCCATTTGGTGCTATATTTGATGGCCTGTAAGAAGCTCATTTTCCTATTTTTCATAAACTTCTTTTCACTTACAAGTGAAGTAAGTTTTTCAGTAAGTAAGTGCTGGTAAGTCAGGTATTACAGATAGTTGTAGCGATATTTCATTTGTACTTTAATAAATAAATAAAGCTCGCCTAAAGATCAGAGAGTAAAACAGCCACACTGGTCAGCCATACAGACCAGGCAGTGGTGACACACACCTTTAATCCCAGTAGCCACATGGTGCATACCTTTAATCTCAGTACAAGAGAGGAATATAAGACAGGAGGAGATAGCTCTTAGACACAGTCTCATTCTGAGATTCCTGAAGGCAGGATGGCCATTTTGGTCTGAGATAGAGATAAGAGCCAGTGGTTGGCTGCTTTGCTTTTCTGATCTTCATGTTGAATCCCAATATCTGTTTCTGGGATTTTACTAATTGTGCTACAGATAGTTCTGCCTGTTCCATCCAGCAGGTCCCCAGGATCTCAAGAATTGAGATAAACCAGAAAGTACTACCCCACAATGTGTTAGTAGAGGGAAAAGGTTTTCTAAGTAGGTTAAAGAAAGAAACTAAGTGCTAGCTGCGAAGATGGAAGATATTTCGGGGATGCAGGAAAGGGTTCTGAGCACCATGTGCTTGGGAACATGAGGAGAAGAGTGGGAGGGGTCTAACTCTGATGCTCATTGAGGTGACTGTCCAATAATGTGGGCTAGGATACTCTGGCCAAGATGGAGTTCTACTATAGCAAAGGTCACCTTTATCAAGACACCTTTATGACTTTAGGATTGGGTTTTAGTTCTACAACACAACAATTAGCAAAACTGGTGAAAAGTAATTTACTTTACGTTATGGAAGAAAAAAATTAAAATTCATAAATCTACTCAGACGATTTGTAGCAGCTTTTGTAGTACTTCTGCATAAGTTACTTCTTCTACTGTATATAATTTTTATTCTTAAGGCTTGATATTGCATGTGAATAGCTTTCTTCTTCCTTGCTTCTTGCCTGTAGAAAGTGGAGGGAGAAAAACACAAACACACACACACACACGCTGAGAGATAGATAGATAGATAGATAGATAGATAGATAGATAGAGACTAAGATATTCTTTGAACTGAATAAACATTTTCCGCCAATAAGGAGTTCTTTGTTATTTTTATCCTGCCCAGCAATAAGGAACCGACTTTTTGGCCCTTTAAATATCCCTCAGATGGTAACATCATCCTATGACAATTTATTATTTATTCAAGTGAATACCTAGTAGAAGCCTTCAAAAGGAGGCCCCCACTTGGTGGAAGCACTGCTTTGCTAGAGACTGACATGTACCGTTTTGTCCCCCCTCCTCAGAGAGCCAGAATCCACTCACCAACAATAGAGGTCTATCAGCAGCAGGAGAAAAGCTTCGGGGAATGAAATACTTTCCCCCAGATTATTTATCAGGGAACAGTTAATTCAGCCCAGGTCTACAGAAAGCCAGCCTCCACTGATGAGTATTGAGAGCACAGAGCAGGCCCACCAAGGCACACACACCAGTCTTTCAGGCCTGCTTGCCTGACGGCTTGCTTCTGTAGCATTGAGGGTTTGTTCTAGGCCATGCATTGCCTTGCATGTGTGACTAGTTACAAAGGTCTCTGAATTCTTTCTTTCTCAAAGATGACCTTTCTTTAATCTGTTTATGTTAATAGTACTTTTTTTTCTCATGACATTTTTAAAATAAAATTATTAGTTACTTACTTATCTTACACCCTCCCTCCTCTCCTCTGATCTCCTCCTCCCACCTACCCCCGCCCCCACCCCCACCCCCAATACACTCTTGCTGTGTTCTTCTTCAGACAGGGGCAGGCCTCCCATGGGTTGCTGTTCACAACATGTTTAATTTGCTTTGCATAGAGCCTTGGAATAAATGCCAGCCTGACTCCTTTCAAAGCACTCCCAAGAGATCCCGGCCCAAACTGATGACTTTTATGAGATTTTTGCAAGTCCTTCGGGTGCAGATTCAAGGCATGAGTAATTTTGGTTTCGTTGTGTAGAAGAGAGGAAACTTATAAAGTGAGGGCTGAGAATTGAATCTCCTGCAAGTTAAATCCTTGAGGCTCTACCTGCTCTCCTGGGATACATGATAAACACTTGATATATGTGCATTAAGTCAACCCAGAAACGTAATATGTTAAAGATACCTGATCAAATACCATAGTTCCAGAAGAACTGGGATTCTCTCAAATTCCTTTCCTTCTAGCTCTCGTAAGGGTGATCTTAACGTTGGGGCCGACTGGAGAATGACAGCTCCCTCTCTGAGAGACCATTGTAGCAGTGGAATGAAGCCAGTGGTTCAGTTCCCCAAATGGAAGTCTACCTGATTAGTGCCACTTGGCCTTCAGAGAACTCAATCCAGCTTGATGGCTTATGATAGACTGCAGTCAGAAGCTCAGGATTTCCAAAGGTTAAAAGCATTGACGATGTTTAATTAAAACAATGCTTAAAAAGTTGAACAGTGCCAAGCACAAGCTTCTTACAGCAGTGCAAGGGCACTAACTTATGAATTGAGCTGAGGAGGCTCTTTGCATCTCCAATAACCTTTTGCCAAATGCCCACTGGGGAGCAATCAGAAACTCACAAGTTTGATTAGCCAGTTAATACAAGGAGAAATGAAAAGATTTCCAATGGTTACCAATTCACCCTTGTTCCTAAGAAAAGTTCATTATTTTATGGCAATCAAACTATACCTTAGATTTTGGGAAACCTTCCCTACTGACTATCTTATTTGATTCATTTTAATTGGCTTAAATCATACTTATTAAAGTAAAGCTGAAAAAAATCATGTTTCTGAGGTTTAAAGATAAATTTTAAGCAGCGTATCAGCTAAAGTGGTCTAATGCTTTTCTGCAGTTAAATTCTATGTGGATTTATAGTTTCCATAAAACAGAACAAAGAATGTCCCAACTTAAAGTTAATTTATTGTAAGCATATTTATAGGCTTTAAAAGGACTTTTATAGCTTAATTTTCTAAAAAAATAAAAACTTGGTACTAGAGAGATAGCTCGCCAGTTAAGAGCACTGGCTGCTCTTCTAAAAGACCTGTGTTTGAGCTCCAGCACCCACATGATGGCCCCTGGAGCCCAGTTCCAGGGAAACTGATGCTCTCCTCTGGCTTTGGTGGGCACCAGGCATGCATGTGCAGACACTGACACAAGGCAACACAGGTATGCATATAAAAATTAAAGTAAAACGAAAAGCCACTTCTGGTGATATGAAAGCTGAGACTTCAACAGCTTAGGCAGCAAGTTCTCATGAACTTGATCTTGACAACTGCCATTTTGCTGTCAGTCATTCAAGGACCTATTTTCCTTCTATCTTGTGGCTCTTCTCTCCAGGTTCTGTCGGCAGATGGGAACAAGAACAGTGGATGTCCATCTCCTCGACACATTTGGAGTGATGGTGACTCCAGGATTTGCACTCATCGCTCATCCTCCTCAGCATTAGGAATCATTCACATGTAGAAGAGAAGCTGAAGATGAACTAGGCAAACAGCCCATCTAAGCCTCATTTTATTCTTGCATTAACTAAGAATATGTTCAACTCTTGAAATGCTTCATTTTGTATATAGTAAGCTATCTGAATATTTATCTGTGAGTATGCATGGATGAATCTGTTGTACATGTGTGTATTGTGTGTGTGGTGTATATATACATCCATGTTTGTGTGCAGGTATAGGCATGCAAGCACACAAATGCCAGAAGAGAATTTTGGGTGCTCACCACCTTGCTTCCTTCAGACAAGGTCTTTTAGTGAAACAAGTCTGACAGCTGGCATACTCCAATAATCTTACCTGCACTCCTAATAGCTGGGGTTATAGGTACATTTGTGGTTATGCCTAGATTTTTACATAGGAAAGGAGAATCAATCTCAGGACCTCAAGCCCCTGTAGCAAGCATTTCAACCCCAATATCTGAATTCCTTCATACACAGAATCAAGTAACTTGATTTTATGATTGCCAGTAGGTGATATTAGCGTGCACAACAGTGAGGCTTAAAGACAATTACATTTGTGTGGACCGTGAGAGGTAGGGATAGCGAGAACACTTAGCACAAAAAGAAAATTATTGCACAAAAGGCAGAGAGAAGTTCTGTCAAGCTTCCGACCCCTCTTTGAGGTGGTTGTGTGTCATTTTGCTCCCCTCAAGGGGCAGGGACAGAATCTCTAGCATTCTAAGTCAATGATCAACGTCTAGCTTCAGCATGATGCACTATGCAACTGTAGCTCCACCTGCTTGGAGGCTGAAGCAGGAGAATCCTTTAAGTCAAGGAATTTAGGCCAGCCTGGGAACATTGTAAAAAATGTCCCTAAACCCTAGGTTAAATAAACAAGACTATATACTCTGTATTTTTATGTCATTTGCTATAGGGGTCAGGTAGTACAAGAAGGCCACTGCTCTAGTCGTTCAGAATCCTTCTGCCCTGAGTCAGTTTAAATAGGGAACAAATCATATTTACTGAATATCAACACCCTTTTAATTATTAACAAATCTTAAGATATAAAATGATAATCACTTTATAGCTTGCAAATAAAATTGTTGACAATATTAAACCAGCGATTTGGTTTCAAATCCAAGTTTTCTTAACACCGAAGTCTGCGTAACTTCTGCTCCCTCCCTCTCCTTCCTACAAAGCTCCTTCATGACCAACAGCTGCCAAACAAACAGGGCTCCAAGGCTGGTGTTTGGGAGTTGAGTTCTTTCATATGAAGGCTCTTAGACGTTAGCTTTAAGACTGCCGTGTTCATGTTTTAGGAGATGTTCAAGTATAAATGGGATGAAATTGAACTCTTAACCTCATCCAGTACTCATTTATGTTTTTGCAATGCCACGTGGCCATATTCTAAGAAAATTACCTTAGATCATCTACAGAAGCTGGGGTGGGGTGGAAAGGCAAGCTCAAAATCATGCCCTGAAAGCCTCACCTTGGATCCAGTTTTGTAGGTTTAGCCTTGTGTCTCTATTTCAATGCATGCTGACCTTCAGGGGTCTGTTTACATGCTGTGACTGGCAAGGAAATGAATCAAAAAGGGCGAGGAGGAAATCTGGTTCAGCATAGCTTAGTTAGGCAGGTTCGTTCAAACTTCTGGAGTTGATTTTTTTTTTTACATATGTAAACACAGTACAATTTGGAAAATGATTTTCTTGTGACAATTATCACAATGAAGCTTAGGGCATGGCTACACTGGAACTCCTTTGCAAAGTACTTGTGACCTCTTAACACAAGAATGGGTTCTACCTATTGAGAAGAAATGCCCAGGATAGGGGGCATTTGGGTGAGGCATAGATCCACAGAATAGCAAAGATTATTGGGTTATTAATAAATCCATTTCAAGCCTTCTCTGTGGAAAATAGGTATGTACATTCCTTCTATTGAAGAACAAAGCCCACAGTTTAGCAATTCTGGCTTCTCTATTGCAGTCTGTAAGCATGTGGACCTTGTTCAATTACTGACAGGCGCCTAAGTGTTTGCAGCTATGCTATTGGAATATGGGTCCTTACATAGTCCAATAAAGAGCAGAGGTTTAATCAGAACTACTCACCCAGGGACCAATGCTGAGTTCCTTTAGCTTTTCATTGCCTAGGCTGTGATAAAACTTTTCATTATTTGTATATGGCTATGAGAACTGAATAGGAGCCCTAGCATCCACAGGGGAGGCTTATAATTTAACTTTGTTGTAGATGCTTTGTGATCTTTGGTTTTGGTAAGTGGTGGCTAAGGTGAATATATCTTGCATACCAGATTTTTTATTTGCTTTTGTTTTAGTAGGTCTTTACTGCCAGTTACTTGTGTGACATCTACTCTCAACTCAGTGGTGATGAACAAACACAGTGGTATTTGTTGTACAATGTTATTCCTAATGCTTATATTATAGGACTTAGGATCTTTAGTGTTTGGAAATAAACTGTGGTGATAAGCATTTAGGATTTACTTCCTTCTTTTTTTTTTTTTATTCAAAATGCTGTTGGACTTCTTGTTCATTAGCCTTGTATATTCAGGGAAAGAATTCTTTGCAGAAATGTGAGAGACCTTTATATTATCCATTATCTTTTAGTGACCAGAAACACAGAAATTTAACATTTTATTAAATGTCAAAATCGAAGGCATATGGAGATCCAGATCTTACAAACTCTAGCTCAGTGTTGGTGACCTGAGCTGACTGTGACTTTGGTCTTTTCCAAACCACCCAAGACTCCTCAACACCCAAGAGCAGGCTTCCACATTCTTTGGAAGATGGACTTCGATTTCATAACCTAAGGAGGAGGAATAAGCTAGATTTGAGTAAATACGGACACATTTGTCCTTTACTGGGTCTATTTTTAAGGCTTTTTACTAGAATGAGATGCTCGCAGAATTGGAAAATGTTTAGTAAGTGGAGTAGCAATGCTTAAAACTGTGTCCTCTTTGTTATTCAGTGAAGACTCATGATATCAGTTTTTCTTCTGCCTTACAGATGTGATGTAAATACATCTAGTTGTCACTGGATGCGCTGAGGTGCAGAACCAGAGAAAGCCACAAAGTCATCCAAATGAGTTTGTTATCTCCAGGAGGAGCTGCACATGAAACCAACCAGGCAGTTGCTGCAAGAGATATTTAGATTGATATGTTTGTGAAGATGTCAAGTGGCTTCCTCATATCCACTGTCCGTTTATTCTTCAAGTAGCTGCCAGTGTATCTAGAATTTTAAATAATTTTTTTGGGGATGCTAGAGATGTGATTCTTATGATTACAAGCACCAAATGCTCTTCCAGGGGATCTGAGTTCAATTTTAGCATCTACATGGAGGCCCACAACTATCTTTAACCCTTGTCTAATCTCTGTGGGCACCAGGCATGCATATGGTCTTCTGACATACATGCAGGCAAAATATTGATATACATACAGCAAGTAAACAAAAACCCATGTTTTTACTATTTTAATTTTGTGTAGGCAAGTATGTCTTTGTGTGGGTATGTGCATGTGAGTATAGGTGCCTGCAAGGGACAGATATTTTGGATCCCCCTGGTATGGAGTTACAGGCAGTAACGAGCCTCCTGATATGGATGGATACTTGGAACTGAGCTCAGGTCCTCTGAAATATCCGGAAGAGGTCTTAATTATTGAGCTGTTTCTCTAGCCCTGTAGCAAGCACTTTTGCTTGGGGGTTTACAGCTAGGAAAATTGATGGATAGTCATTGCTCTTGCTTGTGGCAGCAGTTCTGTTTCAACAGGACTCTGTCCAGCTGGCTTCCTTGCTCTTCCGTGCATGCCCCATGGACTATTTCTGCTATGATGCTGTGGGTGCTAACAAGGATATGGAGAGGCTGGTTTGTGGATGTTGTTCTACATTTTGGGTCCTTTCCAGCTTTGTATGTTTTCTCCTTGTACTTCCAGAAATTGGGAAGACATTCTCATAGGTTTCTAGAATTCAAGTAATAAACCCCAAACCCCCAATTTATCAGTGAGATTTCTTATATATTAACTTTACCTCTACTGACTATAACTTGACCAGTAGATGTATAGATTCTGTTCTGTAAGAAAATGCTATATATGAATCTTAGAGGCTAATGACTAAGCTGGGGGTGGGTGGCAGTGGTGATCTTATTCTAAAAGTATTTTGTTGTTGTTGTTTTAAGACTCAGATTTGCAAAGAATCACAGACTTGTTTTCAAAAATGAAGTTGTGGTAGTCCATAAGTAAGTGTTTGAAAAGAGAGAAGACGAAGGTTATTGGAAAATATAAAATTAACTTAAAATCTATAGCTGGTCCTTCTAGATATATCTGTTGACAGCTATAGGTTAATGTTACTCCTATCCTTGGTCATAGAAGCTTTTATTTTTCTTTTTGTAGTGGTCAGCAGTTAATTCACAGACTCATAATAGGTCAGAGCTGAGATGGGAGTTCTAGAGCCACTACCACAAAGCTCAGAAAACCTTGTAGAGAATGGAGCAGGGAAACTATAACGTCAGATGAGGAGGGATGTATGAAATGCCATCTTCTGCATAGCCCATGGCTATTGTACTCATAAACGCAGATATAGCACAGGTGTCCTGCCGGCAGAAGGTCTATACAAAAATCAAGCCAGCCAAAATTCTGTCTTGGAGAGTGGAGATGCTCACACCCAAATGAAGAGCTCTTGGCAGTTGATGGCTGCTGGGGAAGAAGGAGTCATAGGTTGCCCATGTTCTGGTGGATGGACTTACATTCATGCAGTCAGCAGTAATGACATTCCATGAATTATTAGAGATAAAAAATAAATAAAAATGAAGTTGGGTGTGTGTGGAGGATTCTGGGGGAAATTAGTAGTGAGAAGTGGGGGGTGGGCATGAACTTAATTTAATTTATATATATATGTATTCTTAAAGAGTAAATGAAAACTATCAAATGAAATTTATATGCAAATGCAATGCTCAGTTAAGAAAAAAATCACCCCTTATGAGATAGTTTTTTTTTTTAAATGGTAATAAGGTAAATTTCTAAAATGCCACTTTTCTTGGTAAATACATTTCAGGACACCTTTCAACTAATAAATCAATTACATATATTCAGAAAACGTCTATCATAACTGTGGCCAGTGCTGTTCTAGATACCAGGGAGAACACAAAATAAATAGTTCATTGTGCCTGTGAGAACCTTCCATTTCAATGGAGGAAGCACAACACTGAGCTGTTAGCCATAAGAAAGCAAACACGGGGGAGTACTTTAGTCTGGGGCTCAAGAGCACTCTGAGGCCCTCAATCACTTTCGTTAGTATAGTATTCCACACCTAGAAGTAGAGTACTTGCTAGGTATCCACAGAACCCTGGGTTTGATCCACAACACCACATAAACTGGGCAGTTGCATTCTTTCTGCAATTCTGGCCCTCAGGAGTTGAAGTCAGGAGGATCAGGAGTTCAAGGTCATCTTTGGCTCCACAGGGAGTTCAAGGCCAACCAATACAGGCTGTGTGAGACCTGTCTCAAGACAGGAAAGACAGAAGAAAGAAAAGAAGAAATCCCACATGGGCTCCTCTCACCATAACTTGTCCATGACATCTGAATGAGCGAAGAGCATTCTCAGCACAGTGGGCCTGAGCAGTGTGCTCCCTCACCCCTGCTTTGATATGTAAGATCACAAAAGCCAAGATGAATGAAGAACTAAGGATCTCTATCACAGTTGTGCAAATATTTGAGGCGGGATGTTTTTATAAAATCTTCCACTTCCAAAGTATATTTACTTAGTGTTGGTTTAATACTAGAGGGGAAAGAGCAGGAGGGAGACTTACGAAAATAGAGAGAAGACCTTCAAAGGCTTCCCTAGGGAAGGCTTCTGTTCTCTTTCAGATTTTGATCAGATGGAATTTACTTTAACATAAGTTAAAGGATAATTTCTGATTTGTCATTTCCATAAATCAGATTGTGTAATTAAACTAAATTCCCTCTGCATATTAAAGTGAAGTTCAGCTAAGAAAGAGGCACCAGCTGGCACATGTATCTGCTGAAGGCAATTTTATGAATATCATTCCAAGCTTCCATCTGAAAGCCCCTCTCACTTCCCACCTGACCCATAAAGAGAAAAAATAGAGGAAACTAAGCAACTTGGTTTATTTTTGATCTATCCCAAACTCAAGTAAGGTATATGTATTTCTGCTTTTTTTTCTTCTACATCTATCTATCTATCTATCTATCTATCTATCTATCTATCTATCTATCTTCTATCTATCATCTATGAATCTATGTATATATCACTTATCTATCTTTCTGGCCGCTTGCCTATGTCTGTCTATCTATCTTATCTATCTATCTATCTATCTATCTATCTATCTATCTATCTTCTATCATCTATCTATCCTTCTACATGTAGGGGTCAGGGGACAACCTAGGGAGAGCTGATCGTCTCCTTCCATCATGTGGGGCCTGAGGACTGAACTCAATTTGGTTTTAGGCTTAGCAGCAAGTGTCCCTACCCACTAAATTACCCACTAAATTGGTCCAACTAGGTATTTCTGAATGCTTTTAACACCACGAGGCCTTCACGTGGGATGCTCAGGGGTTGAGTCTTCCTTCTTCATCTTTCTTCCACGTGCACCTTGCTCTACTCCCTTAGTCTCACAAATCTTTTGCATTTGTTTATTTCACAAAGAGACTCTTGAGAACTCATTAGTCTTTCACTACTGTAAGTGAATGCAGGGCATTGTTTTCTGTTCCCAAGAACACTAGGGACTTTGGCAGCTCATGTACTACCCTTGTATAGCTTTTGGTGTGCACATGGAGGTCATTGGCTAACTCTGTAGTGTTGGTTCTCCCCTTCCACCTTTACACGAGTTATGGGGCTTGAACTCACGTCATCAGGCTTGTGCTGCAAGCTCATTCACCCACTGAGCCATCTCACTGGCCCAGAAAAGTCCTTTTACACATGATCTGAAACTCTGAATTTCCTGTATGTGCTAAGGATTATGTTAAGATTCTTTTTCTATACATACCCAATGGCCTTTGTAACCATGATTTTCCTTTAGGTAAAATGTGGAACAGGGTGCACCTGATTTGGCCCTTGAGATTTCTGTCCGGTGCTCCCGTGTGGGTCTCTGTCTCTGTCTCCTTTCATCGCCTGATGAAGGTTAATATTCCTGAGGATGCCTATGTGTTTGTCTTTGGATTCACCTTATTTAGCTTCTCTAGGAACATGAATTATAGGCTCAATGTCCTTTATTTATGGCTAGAAACCAAATATGAGTGAGTACATCCCATGTTCCTCTTTTTGGGTCTGGCTTACCTCACTCAGGATAGTGTTTTCTATTTCCATCCATTTGTATGCAAAATTCAAGAAGTCCTTGTTTTTTACTGCTGAGTAATACTCTAATATGTATATATTCCATACTTTCTTCATCCATTCTTCCGTTGAAGGGCATCTAGGTTGTTTCCAGGTTCTGGCTGCCCACACACTAAGACAATGGGGATGTTCTATTGGGATCTCACCAAGGCCAGCTGGCCTAGGTCTGAAAAAGCATGGGATAAATCCGGACTAGCTGAACATAGCGGACAATGAGGAATACTGAGAATTCAAGAACAATTGCAGTGGGTTTTTGATCCTACTGCACGTACTGGCTTTGTGGGAGCCTAGGCAGTTTGAATGCTCACCTTACGAGACCTGGATAGAGGTGGGCAGTCCTTGGGCTTCCCACAGGTCAGGGAACCCTGATTGCTCTTCGAGCAGATGAGGGGGGGGGGACTTGATCGGGGGAGGGGGAGGGAAATGGGAAGCGGTTGCAGGGACGAGGCAGAAATCCTTAATAAATAAATAAATAAAATGTGGAACAGGCTGGTGTTTTGCTCTAAGATATGAAGATGCAGAACATATCCCAACAGTGGAGACAGCTGTCATCCAATTTTTTCAGATCCACAGTTAACTCATTGAGAGCAACAACTTGCCCGTGTGTGAAACCGCCTCTCAAACCATCTGCTGTGGGTTGCAAAGCTAAAGCAATAATCTTCCAAGTTTACTCCACCCTCCCATTCCTGGAAAGGCCACGCCATTTAATTTCATAAGTGGGGAGGTCTTGACTTATTGCCAGGTGCCAACTTTCAGTGCACATTTTTATAGTTCTATTTGCATGTCCTTCTGAGGATCCGGGCTGGATGGAAGGGTTTATGGTCTCTTTGATGGTAAAACAAATAAAGTGGCCATAAAAAGTACATCTGCCAGTACTGGTGGTGACAGGACTATATCTTCCAATTAACAAAATGCGGAGAGATACAGCGGATCTGAAATGCCTCAGACAGCATCCTGGCATCTAGATCAATCCTGGCATCTTTCCTTTCAGTGTATGCTGACTTTCCTATCTGAATTCTGTTTTGTTTTTTTTTTTTGAGTTGTGAACAAGGTATTATTACTATTTTTTGATAAAATTGGTAAATTAACTTAATTTGTTCTCAGAGGAAATCCTGTCCTGTGTTTTGGAATTATACACAGAATGGTCTTTGGAATATTGCAGAATCCATTCTTGTTTTAAAAAACCCTGGTGTTATTGAGTGATTATTTTCATAATCCTAACTACTTTAGGGAAAAAATTTAGAATTGGTTATGCTAAAATCTTAATAGATAGGAGAAATAAAATGCTTATTTATTTGTTTGTTTTTGACACTGTTTTGTGCGTAATGAACTATTCCTGGGACACGAGTTCCCTGAATTACAATACTAGTGATGTTTCCCACAATTCCTTGCTATTCTCTGTGCCCTACCGAACCACTTCCTTTCCCTATACGGCTTCAGCTTCTTGTTTTATACTCACCTCACACTTCCTGCTCCTGTTAGCTCTAATTGGCTCCACTAAAAGTGTATGTTATTATTCTAATGGACAGACAATTTCTTCTCACCCATTCCAGACCCTGAGTACCATTTTCTACGGGTAGCCAGTGAAATCTTTCCTGTGACCTCCCAAAGCTTGATGCTTATCATGTCAATGTTCTTTCCAATGTGTTTGTGTGTGTGTATGTGTGTATGCATGCATCACTGCATGCCTGTGTTATCCATCTATCTATCTATCTATCTATCTATCTATCTATCTATCTATCTATCATCTCTATATCTAGTCAATCGATTATCATCATGAGTCTATTTCCATTATCTTATCTCCTCTGCTAGTTTAAAACTTCTTTCTGCCTGATTAATCCTTGCTTTCCTTTACTGTATACAAGCAATGTTTCTTTTAATAGCTGTTCATTAAATATTTATTGAGAAATCAATGACTAAAATCCCCTAGGAGAGTACTGCATAAAAGATGCCTTTAATATTTCTGCAAGCTTATGGATCATTACCTGGATCTTCGTAACCACTTCAGGTTTTACCTTCAGACCTTTTCTAAAACCACCCTCATTGTGTAAAAGAGGTTTGTCCTGGGTGAGTCTAAAGACAGAAATCAAAAGCCAGGGTACCCTGCCCACAGCCTCTCCATCCCCCCCCCCATATTTTCTTACTCTATCCAGTGGAGGAATAGCCAAAAGTAGGGCACCTGGCTGTGTGTTTTTCAAGTCTCACCTTTATATTTTCTTTCCAATCAGAATAAGGTCACTTTCCTCTGGAATTGAATTATGTTATTTTTTTTAAAAAAACTGTGGCATCACAGAAATGTCTTGAAACTTAGTGACAAGACCAGTATTGTTTATGACAGCTGCTTTTTCTCTTTCACCGGAAGTTGTTGCTCCTCACATGTTCTGCTCTATGTGCCTCCCCACTTAGAATTTCTTAGATTAGAAAAATAGAGGCTAAGAGTGACAGTCAGTTCCAAAAGTGACATTGGTTTCAGAGCGTAGGAAAAAGCCATGCCATGCCATGCCAGGAGTTTACTTTCCTTATATTTTCATCTTTGGAAATCTCTAGAGTTATCTCAAAGGAAGTGTTGGTTTTAGTCTGTACACCATCAAAAGAAATTAGCATTATAATTTTTAAGGTTCCCTGTATTTATTTTAAAGCTGGTTCATCTAGGCATCTCGTTCTTGTTAAAGATCTAGAGGCATGTCTAGGGATTGCCGGAGTAATCCAGCATACATATCCTATGCTGGTCTTTGAGAGGAGGATGCCAGTAGAGGAATAAGATTCAGTCTAGGACGACATGGCCCCGAGTGTTGTAGGCAAGGTGGAAGGGGTCAGCTAGGGAAGAGACAGCACTGGACCACTGGGGAAACATGAGCCAGGAGCTCAGACCCACCTACCTTCCCAAACTGACAAGTCCCTGCTATTACAGCAAAACATCACTCTGTCCCAACTGAACAACTAGGCTAGTGAAACACGAGATTAGTTTTGTGAGATCACTGTAAAATTTCCGATTAGGCCTAGAACTAACTGCTAACACAGAAGACATTTTTAGACAGTTGGTAGGGTAAAAGTTTAGAAAGGTTGCAGTTGGATAATCTGGGCTCCTGGGAAAAATGTTCCTAGAGCATTCTGAGTGGGGAGATCTTGCTGAGAGTGTATGACCTGTTTTGTTTTAGCTTTCTCTAGATAATGAAACCCACACTTCCAAAGAAACAAACTCTAGGGAACATGAGCTTTTTCCTTTCTACCAAGCAGGCTGATGACAAGTGCCCTGAAATATCACAATCATGTGTCCTTTCACTCAAGCCTTTATTGATCCATTGCTCTGAGTCTTTTCTCCCTATATGCTATCTGGCCCCAGATTAGTGACTGGTGTTGCCTGCATTTAGGGCCATTCTTCTTCCTGCAGAGTTTCTAGAAATGTTCTCATGCACATACCTGCAAGTATGTTTTCTAAATTTCCCAGTCTTGCCAAATTGACAATAATCACCATCACTCTCAGTTCTCTGACTGTACTATAGGGGTTACTATTTCTTTATTTGTTGTATGAAAAGATCTCATGGAGAATAGGGATTCAAAAAATAAAAAAACCTTTGGTTCTTTCTGCTATTTTTTTCATCACTCAGCCCTCTCAGAAAACATGCAACCATGCTAGTACGACACATTTTGTCAACTATTAACTGTTAGAAAATGTGATTGCTTTTAATCACCTTCCTTTTGTTGTCTATAAAATTATTTTTTTCTTAAGTTTATTGATGAAATGTGACAACATAACAATGTTTTTATTGATTTTATTGAGCTATACATTTTTTTTCTCTGCCTCCCTCCCTTTCTCTCCCCTCCCCTTCAAATTTCTCTCATGGTCCCCATGATCCCAATTTACTTAGAAGATCTTAACTTTTTCTACTTCCCATGTAGTTTATTTACATCCATGTATGTCTCTTTTAGGGTCCTCTTTGGACAACATAAAAATTTTAAAAAATATTGTGAAACATTCACAGAAAGCATGGGCATTGCTCTAGTTCTTTGCTACTAGTAATATCTATGTATATGCATACATGTATCTACATGTGTAAATATATATAACTACACACACGTGTGCATGCACATACACATACACACACTCATATTCATGTTTGCAGTCTCTGGGGTTGAACCCAGGGATTTATATTTACTTAGAAAATGCTCTACTATGATGGGAGGTCCACATCACTTATTATTTATTTGAGAAAATAAACTATACAAAGTTTATTTTAATTTTAACTCAAGATTAAATGTAAGAGTCTGATAGTTAGGGAGGGTAACAATGATCAGAATATACTATAAAAAAGATACTTTCTATAAAAATAAAATAAATAATATTAAGATGCCATTATAATTAATCAAAGCAATTGCTTTTTTTTACGTTTAATTGTAAGTATTTTTTTCAGGAAACCAGGCTAATAATATTTACTTAGGATTTAAAAAGATTAACAGGTTAGATTTCTGAATTGCTGCAATTTCTTTTTAAAGTATGACTGGTGTGTGAAAAACTGGACATATTTAAGGAGTTCCATTTGATATATTTGAGGCTAAATGGAGAGTCCCATTAACCAGCATTATAATCTGTGGCGTACACCAGTATCCCTTCCTGAAGCTCTGCTCCTGTTTCTGACTGTTGTTATGTGACGTAGGAGCATTTCTGGGAGGTCTTAACACTTCGGGGTATTTTCAAGCACACAAGGCAGAGTGGTGTGACATCCAGCCACTGTGTTGGCCACTGGATTGCTAGGGTTTACTCATCTCAGATTTTCCTTGAATTGATAGCCCTCTTCCACTTCTGTTCGAGGAATCGCAGTCTGCTGCTAAATGCTGAACCATTTCATATTAGTCCATATTCTACTGTGCTTTGGCTTATTCCCTTAGTATACTGTCTTTTTGGGTCCTTGCTGTTACCCTTCATGCCAGACATCCTCCTCTTTTAAATGCTGCACGAATATATCACGTTTCTTTATTCCTTTATATTTGGGTGGCCATGTAAGTTGCTCCTATATGTGATGTTTCAGTATATCACATCCAACTAAAACACTTCTTCTGTACAGCAAAGAAAATAATTGAGCAAAGGAAAAAGCAACTATAGCATGTGATATGATATGTTGAGATTCTTTACCTGATAAAGGTTTACTATCTAAATGGTATATAGAACTTCTACAATTAAATAGCAAAACAAGCAGATAAACAAATCATCAAACAGAAGTGCTCAACTAAATAAAACCAAATAAACCCCAAACTCAAACCAAAGAATTTATCTTTAAAATGAGCAAAGGACCTGAATCGACAATTTTTTTTCAATAGAGTCAATGAAATGGCCAGCAGGGATGCGGGAGGGAAGTCCATCCACATCGTTAATCATCGAGAAAAACACAGATCCAAGTCACAATGGCATCTAACCTGACACCTGCTATCACAGACAGAAGCCAAACAAGAGGAGTACTGGTGGGCATGGAGAGAAAAGGGAAGCTCTTCTGTTTGGGGGAGAGGGTTACAAATTGGAGAACCATTGTGGGATGGAGTTGCCTCAGTGTATATTTGGTGAACAATTTCATGAATTAGCAGTTTTCCATCTGGGAGAGCGGCCAAATGAATTGAAAGGACAGTCTCCAAACAATTGATTAGTTTCATCTTTGTTTTAAATAATGAATGAAAATTAGACTCATTGGTTGTTCTCAAATTAATAAATTGATTGAAGGATTTAGCGGAGGACCTTTTTGTGTCAGGGAAATGTTCTACCCCTGAGCTCTCTGCCCTGCATATGTTTAAGGTTTCAACTCAAAATTTAGTGAGGTTGTAATAGAAAGATGGTCTTGAGTGAGTTCCATGTGGCTGTGTAGAAAGAAATGTGTACTTTCAAGAGAGAAACAAAAGGTGTTTCATTGACACCCGTGAAACCAAACACAGAACCAGGTCCTACTGAGAGCAAGTGTGGATTAGAATTTCATTCTAGTCAATGACCGCAACCCACTCTCATCGAATGCATCCACAGGCCACCCGGATCTACACAGACCCTCATTGAGAGGCCCTTCCCAAATGGTTCTAGACTGTGTCAAGTTGACAAAACTGTCATGGGCGTCATGCCACTTTGTCCATAATGAACTGAGTCATTTGATGATAACATCAGCAATATCTGTCTGCTTTCTAATGCTGAGTTTTGTACATTCCTCTGGGAAATTCAATTGTCAGCTATGAGGGAGAAAGACAGGTATGTTTCTTTATAATTATAACCTCTATTTCTTATAACTGCTGTGTAGTACCATTGGATGCCATAGCTACCTTTGTGGGTGGTCATGTTTAACCTTCATGGCAACCTTGAGAGGAACACACTCTGTGGTCATTATATAAATGATCCTTCAAGTGGTCATGCTAAATGACTGGAAGTTTCTACAAGATTTATTGCAGCATTCCATCTCATAATACAGTGGAAGATGGTGGAAATCTGATGGCGGAATGGAATCAATGGAAGATAAACTACTCCTGATGACCCAGGCTCAGGCGGGAGCAGGCTCAAGGAGAGCCAGGCTTACTGGTGTCACTGGGAACTACTCTCCAAAAATATTTTTTAGAATTAGTCTGATTATCCTATTTCCTTTTATTCTTCTGGCAGTGACTCCCATCATTTCCGGTGGTTCTGTACCTAATGCTATAGATTTGGAATGTGGTTTCAATGGAAACACTAAAGCTTCCCTGAATCCCCTCACTGCTTGTGGTAGGCTTGCTTAAAGGGTCTTTAGTACTTGGTGACTGATTTCAGTGTTTGGGAGTTGATTAAACATCATCATCTATTATCTTACATCCAACAGCCCTTTCCAGGGGGAGTAGATCTTGCGTGTCTCCTCTTCAATAGCTCATTTTATCCACTGAAAATGGCCCCCGAGTCACAACTCGATGGCACACCATTCTGCTCTCTTGAGCTGGATGGCATCTTATCCCGTGAGTGGTTCATTTATTTCTCACCAAACAGTAAAGACTGTTTATCTCTGGCTATGGAGACAGGATGAAATGGACTGTCAGAAAATGCAGAGGATTCCCTGGGCTTGGGTGCATCACAAGGAGAAAAGAATGCCCTTGAGTTGACCAAAAGTGCAGGCTTCTACACCGTTGCACCTCCATCTCCCGACTGCTGAAGGTTTTTAGCACATCGGCAAGCCCGCTCTATTATGCACTGTGTGTTCTCTCCAGGAGCTTCTTCCCCAGGTGTTCAAAAAAGAGTCAGTCTTTTGAACTTTCACAACATTCTCCACTGCAGAGAGAGCCCTGGGCTCAGGCATTGATTGGGTGCTTTGAACCAGAAGGTCAAGATGCTGAGGACTGGGCTCCGCAGCAGGGATAGGGAGGAAGAAGGGTGCTTGGAGAATTGGGTTTGAGTCACCTGCTGATTTTATTCTCATGATGTACAAAGACCAGCACAGGAAAGAGCGCTCAGCTGATAGCTTGGGATTTTGGCCCGTCTCAAATGCACTTCTGTTTTCAGGTGTTTGCTGAGCCCTGGCAAAAAGCAATCCTTTTCCCGGCATCAGGCCACACGTGATCTAGCAAAGCAGTGCCTTTTATCTCATGGATTCCAACAGAAAACCAATGTTGGCCTCCGGGTCTGGAGGTGTAGGCCTTGGGGAAGAAGTGACAGGAAGAAATCAGGCAGAAGGACTTTTCAATTACTGAAGGCCATCTGGGTGTCATCTTCCCTCTTTCTGGTTTTTAACCCTGGTGGCTAAAAGGAAAACTCTTCCCTGTTCTTTTCAATATCTCCAGACCAACTCAGTGATTCCTGTGCTAAGAACATTATTGTGTCCTTTTGTTTTTGAGTAAGATAAATGTTTTCCTGTGTTAAGAATGTTCATGTGCTTTTTTGTTTTTGAGCAAGATAAAACACTTGCCGGCCAGTGAGTTTCTTAATCAGGTTGTGTTGTAACCAGGAAGGGCAGTGTTTTGCAGTATTGAATAGGACGGGAAGAACAAATTGCAGGAACAGACCTTCCAGGGAGAAACAGACCTCACTGTGCTTCATTTTCTTTGCAAAGAAATAAGTCCATTTAGCCACTGGCTCCAGAGAGAATGTTCTCCCACTCCCACGTCTCCCTTCTGACCTCTACACAGATTTGTTCCTAGCCCGTGAAATGGCTATTTCTTTCATAAATCAAAATGAAATAATATTAGTTCAGCGATGGAAAAAAGGATGTTAAGTAAAAAAAAAAAAGCACGAAAAGATAGAAATATGTGATATTTGTTTGGTGCTAGGCCTGGTGATCAGCTGTTTGTAGTGGGGCTTTACTTCATGCAATCTATTTCACGAAATATCACCACCCTCACCGATGCTCATAGGCATTGAAGCACTCATTCTGCCCCATACAACAAAACAGCGTAGAGCCTAGTGTTTAACTTGCACTGTCTGCGTTTCACTCCCCACCTCAGATCCATCATGTGATACTACTTCTTCGTAGACACTAGGAAACAGTGGGGTGACGTCTATGCCATTATTAGGGCTTAAGATAACCAGCCAGGCAGAGTATGTATTCAGTAACTACATCCTTTGTGGTGATGAGTTGTCAGATCTCTGTTGTTTATGTTCAGACTTACATGGAGGTTTTGGGAAAATGGCTCTGTTAGTACGTGCTCGCCTCACAGAGTCTAAGGACCTAAGTATGATGAACTCATACCAAAATGAAACAAAACGAAAATGAAAGAACAAAAAAAAATAACTGTCATGATGGTATGTGCTGGTAATCCCAGCACAAGGAGGCACAGGGAGGTGGACCGTGGAGTTATTAGGTCATTCAACTTAGTCCAATTGGCAAGTTCTGGGTCAATGAACATCCTTGTCTTTCAAATCAAGGTAGATGGCCCCTGGAGAATGACATTCAAGGTTGATGTCTGGCTTCAACATGCGCATGCACCAACATTCATGTCTATATAAGAGCAATACATGGCACACACGGATTTAAAAACAACTATGTAGGCTATACAGTCTAAATCATGGAGTTTCTAGGTTTTAAGGTAACCGAGAACAATGTGAGGAGCTGGGGAGGATGCTTCTCTGGATACTCATGGTCTATGCCGAGGCCCGGGATCTGAGACTAGGGCTCACCAGGTAGACCACACTCAGAAGGGACCGGTGCTTTCAGCAAAGCAGTCCTGTGTGCTGTGGTTGACAAACCTTCTCTCTAGAACGTTTTCTCATTTGATTTTCTTTGGAACCAGGTGAAAAAAGGGACTAATTAGCCTAATTTTACAGGTGGGAAAACATGTTCCAAGAGGCTAAGTGGCTTGCCTAAAGCCAAAGACATCCTAGATACCAGAGAGAGAGTCAGTGCTAATGGAAACCAGGTGTCCCCATCACTCACAGGGTGGAGGGGGCCATAGAAGCGGCAGCCTGTGGAAATGGTTTGCGGTCTGTAAAATCCAGATTAGCTAATATAATGGTCAGATTTTAGCAATTTATTTGGGATTTATGATTGGAGGCTGAATTCTTAGTGAATCCTTCCATGCTTAGAATTTTTTTTTTTTTTTTTTTTTTTTTTTTGGTTTTTCGAGACAGGGTTTCTCTGTGGTTTTGGAGCCTGTCCTGGAACTAGCTCTTGTAGACCAGGCTGGTCTCGAACTCACAGAGATCCGCCTGCCTCTGCCTCCCAAGTACTGGGATTAAAGGCGTGCGCCACCACCACCCGGCTATGCTTAGAAATTTTATAGAAGAGGAGAGGAACAGAGAGACAGACAGAGAGAGACAGAGAGAGAGAGAGAGAGAGAGAGAGAGAGAGAGAGAGAGAGAGGCAGACAGAGACAGACACAGGCATACACACACACACACACACACACACACTGACTTCTAAGGACTACTTGGGTGTGAAACAGAGATCCTCAGCACACAGACATTGAGTGGTGGCATTCTTGGATATGGATCAGATACTTGTGCATTAAAGAAAACTGGTTTTCGTTAGCGTGAAATATGGAAGATTATACTGTCACAGAAGATTACATAATTTTCATGAAGCCTTTGGTCTTTTCATGACTGCCTAGTTTACTGAATAGGATGTTTGGGTTTAGAGAATCTTGGAGATGGATTCTGAGCCATCAGAGCAGGTCCTGGTCCAAGTGGTCCCTCTGTATGGCATTGGTTGTAGACTCAGACTTGTGATTGAGTTTAGACTCAGGTATTATGTGGCTGGCTAACATTGCTAATGTTTGAAACATCTCTGAGTCTAAGTCCTGAATCATACAATGCCAGCAATAATGACACTTGCCTCTGTATATGTGTGCCAATAAATTCCAAACTGCCAACTTACAGGAATAAAAAATAAAAACCTCCATTTGTAGCATTTACTGATGTCCCTTTACAATCCCACCTTTGATTTTCAGCTATTATTATGATGTCACCAGATAGGGATCTGCAAAGAGACGCAAATACAAAGAAATGGCGTCAGGGGCAGATTCATACTGGCCCTTGCTTTTTGCTGCCTATCACGGGGGTCCTGGGAGGACTGGGCAGAATTTTGCTGGTAAAGTGCTCAGTAGAGGGTATGTATGTCAAACAGCAGGGGCAGTGATGTTTGCAGCTATCTCCTGATGTGCCCAACTGTCTCCTGAAGTGCGTACCTGCTAGCATTACGTTGCTTTCCTACAGCATGCTTCCTCTCCTGCGACTCATGTCTGCTGTGAGACTTTGCCTGCATTGATTAATGCAACTGCAGCGTGGCTTGTCCCTTGGTGCTGCCAGCACCCACATAATGCATGGTTTCGGCTTTAGAATCACAGTTAAAATCATTTGTCAAAGTCCAGTTGGCTGAGGATTTGTTCCCTAGGAATGGCGTGAGTCTATTCTTCATGTGCTGCACTCTAGGGTCGGCCTCCAGGCCTAACTTCATCTGCAGGCTTTCAATAGTTTGTGGCTTGCCGCATTCATTCCGTGGTCACAGTCCTCCAGATTTCCACAGCCACTGCCTCCTGTAGCCTACCGGACAGCCAGGCTTGTAGGAGGGTGTCGAGCACGCCTGTGTTCACACCGACAAGGCAACTCCCTCATAGCTAAGGCTCCATCTTGTTCAACTGAAACTCAGGTCATGATAGTCTTTCCCACCCAGTAGCTTATGAGGAGGCAACACATGATACTCTCTGGTTCTGTTTGCTTTGCTTTTGTCGTCATAATAATTAAAAAGAATTTGAGGCCTAGTGAATATTATAAGGCAAAATGGAATTTGTCTTTTCTCTTTCTTCTTCCAATCTTCGTCTGCTTTGAAAAGCCTGTCATATTTGCATAAGACGCCAAAAGGAGCAAAATAAATTTCCCCTTCTTCCTCCTTAAGGTACTTTCTTCTCATTCCTAAGCTCCCATCGGCAAAGGGATAAAAGATAGTTCACAATGAATGAAATAATTTCTTTAGAATATGAAACCTATATTAGAGGAAATATTCACACATACATACATACATACACACACACATATATGTACAAAAACTTCTGAACATGGTGACCCAGCTAGAAATGATGACTGGCATATGCAGGTGGAGAAGAAAAATTGGGGAGTACAGGACTGAAATATCCCACTGTAGCACATGCTAAAAACTTCTAAAACTAGTGCAAGTAGTGCCAGGCAATGTCTTGAAAAAATCAGATCTCTCTTTATCCTTAACAAGGAGGTTTGATTGATGAACTATGCATGGGCCATTAGAATTGTATATGCAATTCTAATTATATATACCGGGAAGATGGCTCTGCAGTTAAGAGTGATGCACTACTTGTCCAGAGAACCCAAGGTTGGTTTTCAGCACCCAGAAATATCTCACAACTCCTGTGACTCCAGTTTTAGGGAGATCCAATATCTCTGGCTTTCATAGGCACTGCATCCAGATATAGGCTTTCATAGGCACTGCATCCAGATATATATGGCACCTACCACTCACTCACATACTCAAAATCTAATAAGAGTATAATAAATATTAAAAAGAACTGTGCATCCAGAGGAATGTTTAGTTGGAGTTATTTCTCAGACTATGAGTCCAGTGAGATTCTGGACCATATTATCCTAAACACAACAGAACTGTTAGCAGTAACTATCACATGCCCCATGGACAGTAATTCCTGCTAGTGTATGGGAGGTAACAGACAAAGAACTCCATATAGGTTTCTTACAGAGGCCTATGTCTCTCCAGGAAATCAAAATAGATGCTTTATAAATATCTATTAGTGGTTCCTTTGGGATTTTAAACAAAATTTATTTTCATAATGTACATGCATGCATGTTTTGCCTGCATGTATGTGAGTGACTCGCGTGTGTTCCCAGTACCAGAGGAGACCAGAAGAGAGACTGAATACCTCTGGCCTCCATGGGCACCACACTCAGATGCACATACCCAGCCCACCCCATACACATACACATAATTGAAAGTGATCGAAGCAGATATTAAAAGGGACTTGTGCATACAGAGAGATGGCCTTCTGGATAAGTTTCAAGCTGTTCTATATGGATGCTGGGAGCCAAGCTTACGTCCTCTGCAAGGGCAGCCAGTGCTGTTCATCCCTGGGCCATCTCTCCAGCCTCTTCTTAAGGAGTTTTGTATTATTGAACTCAAATATTCTTCTGAGATTCCTTGGCTCATGGGCAAGCTCTACACCAATGGTTTTTAATCTTCCTACTGCCGCAACTCTTTAATACAGTTCCCTGTGTTGTGGTGACCTTCATAACCACAATTTTGCTACTGTTCTGAACCATGATGTAAATATCTACGTTTTCCAACGGTCTTAGGTGACCTCTGAGAAAGGGACACTAAACCTTCAAAGGGGTCGTGACTCATAGGTTGAGATCTGCTATCTTCCACTCTTTATATATCTGCTTTGTTCCTGTAGGATTTCCCCCTAACTCAGAGGAGGGCACTGTGACTTCACGCTCAATGGAATCTCCATTTATGAACTTAATGGGGGCCATTTCCCAGGATAGCCTCCCCTCATGGGCAGCTCTGCTTCGTGAATCAATCTATGAGGCAGCAGTATTGATTGAGTGCCTCTTTCCCCAAGGTAGCAGTCTAGGGTTGGTTCCAAGAACAATAATCCATTATACATTTATCAGAGGTCTTTCTGGCAGAGAGAAGCTCTGAGCGTACAGTCTTATTTTATTCTCCCGGAGAGAAATTAATAGAAATAGATTCCATTCTGTCTTGATTTCTATTCATATAAGTCCAATGGTGGATCGTGACTTGTTCAAGGTCACAGAGAGAGTGAGAATGAGACGCTGACATCTTGGGTCATCATCAAATGGGCAAATCCAATGGTCACAGAGGACTTTCAAGTTTGCCCGCTAATGCAGTACTGAGGATGTTCCCCCTGCGTATTCTCGAGGGCTTGCTTCAGCAAAAAGACACTTTGTACAGGAGGTAGTCTGTGCAATCGTTGACGCTATCAATCTTCAGAACACAGGGTCAGCACTGACTTTCCAGTTGGCCATTTTCTCCTGCTGGGCAGGGTAAGCATAATCCCAGGCAAATTTCCACCCCTCCTCCTGTTCAGTTTGTGCTTACATACGGAGGTTCTTCAAGTACAGTAAGCCACTGTCTCACAACTACTCAGGCCTACTGTGATATCCACTTATCAGAACTCAGCTCTTCCTGGTGAGAACTTGACAAACACAAGACTTTGACCTTCGATCCACTGCCAGGGGAAGGGAGTAAGTGGTTATTTTTAAAATGCTGAAACACAGTTTGATTGACAGCTACAGCTAACCTTGAGTAAGTCTGGGAGTATTTTCAGAAAAAAAATTAAGTTCTGTTCCAGTTTTATATCTTTTTTGTTCGATAAAATATCTTGATAAAAGTAATGTATGGGAGAAGGCATTTTGTGGACCCCAGTCCATACTCTGATGAAGGTAAGGTAGAAACATAGGCAGCTAATCACACTACAGTACCCACAGTCAAGAGCAGAGAGAAATGAATGGATTTTCCTCACTTGCTCTCACCCACTTTCTCTTGTAGTATACAGCTCAAGACCACCACCATCCCCCCCAATCTGCCTAGGTGATGATATCTCTCATAAGGAGCTAGACTTTCCTTTATCAACCAAGAGCCGAGACGATCCCCCTCACAGAAAGCCCCCAGGGCTACCTGAGCTACAGGATTCTTCATTAAGAATCTTCTCAGATGAGCCTAGCTTGTCCCAAGTTGATGGTTAAAACGATCAGTTCAAACCCTCAAGATCATTTATGTAGTGCATGGCTTCAGCGTGGTTTCCTAAAGAGGAGGTCTTGAACATAAACAATGTAAAACAAGTACATTGTATTTCTAAGTGTAAATGTCAGTTGTCCTGGCCATGGGGGTGCATACCTGGGGAGATGGGGAGGGATAGAGTTCTTAGCTATCTCATTGTGTGCCACAGTTCCCTCACCCTGCCCCTGCATGACTGGCAAACTTTGATGGATGCTGACATTGCAGTGTTTTTTTACTGGGCAGTGGATATTTCTGTATTATTATGAACATTCTGAACAGTATATTAAAATACTGTAAGAGTTTAATTATATATTCTGTAGTTATATATAAACATGCAAATGCATATAAGCACTATAATATTAAATTACTGTAAGATGGCCGTGCTGGTAGGTCTCTTGGCAATAGCTAGTCCTCAGGAGTCTTGCTTTCAGGATTTGTTAGGGGGGGTTCAGAGCAACATCTCCCACTGTGAATGGAAAGTTGGTCTTAGAATTCCACCCACCATGAAGCATAAGGTTTCCTGTCAATCTGGTGATAATGTAAACTATTCCAGAGAATCACCAATTTCTGATTTCTCTGATCTTCAGATGGTTCTTCTGGACTTGAACAGAAGTCCCCTCCACAGATCTCTGTCTCACCCTGCATGGCATCTCCTTTTTGGAACTAGGACTCGAGACTTCTGGCTTTTACTCTTCTCAGATTTACATCTGCCTCCTGCACCCAGGGTGTCTGTGGATCTCTGCATGGATCCCCTCTCTCTGCACAGTGGGAGGGGCTTGAACTTCCGGCCCCATGGCATAGCAAGGATGTGATTTACTTCCCCACAGAAAAACAGTGTGCATACAACAAAACAAAATTAACAGTCATCGGCAGGAAATGAAAAAATAAGCTGAGTGGATGGTTGCAGGATTGTACCAGCCCACTGCGGTGCAGTGGGGAAATCCTTTTTGTACGGATTTATAATCATTTCTCAAAGCAATTTTGTGATATACATTTTATTTTACAGATGATTTTATTTTCAATTGATTAGCACATATACTTTAGGATACAGTGTGGCATTTCAGTACATCTAGACAATGTGCCGTGATCAGATCAAGGTTCTGATCTCATCTCAAATCTTTGTCATTACTTTTAAAGAAACAGTTAAAGTGATTTCTGCTAGGCATTTTTAAATATACAAATTATTGTCAACCATAGTGATGCTGTTGTTCTATAGAGCGTTGGGTGTTACTGTTTCTCTCCAACTTTTCCCAATATTCTACTTTCTACTTCTACTCAAATAATATTCTTCTTTCCTCCCTCCCTCCCTCCCTCCCTCCCTCCCTTCCTTTTTTCCTTCTTTCTTTTGCATGTGTGTTTTCATATGGGTATGTGTGCTTGCATTTATGGAGGACCAGAAGTTGGCATCAGCTATCTTCCTAAGTTACTTTCTGCCTTACTTACCTCACAGGGTACTCCAGTGAATCTGGAGCTCATCAGTTCAGTTAGACAGTCTATCCAACAAGCTCCAGGAATCCTTGTCTCTACCTCCCCAGCGCTGGGATTGCAGGCATGAGTCTGTAGCACGAATAATAAAACCCAGAGACAGATACTGGGATTCAAGCTGAAGATTAGAAAAAAAAAAAAAAAACAGGTCAGGGAACCCTGATTGCTCTTCGAGCTGATGAGGGAGGGGGACTTGACCAGGGGAGGGGGAGGGAAATGGGAGGCAGTGGCCTGGAGGAGGCAGAAATCCTTAATAAATAAATAATTTTTTTTTTAAAAAAAGAAAAACAACCAAGCCACTAGAACCAAGGCTGGGAGACTGCAGACTGAGCCCTGAGCCTCTGTCTCCTTTCATCTCTTATAAGTGACTATGTGTCACTATGCCTGGATTGTTATTGGGTGCTGAGGATTCAAACTCAGGTTCTCATACTTTCAAATCAAGCATTTTTACTGACAAAGCCATCTTCCCAGCATCCCCTGCTTCCAATAGCTATTGTAGTTTCCACGTATGATGGAGAACATGTGTTGCTTATCTTTCTGTGCCGGGCATTTTATTTAGCAAGTTCTCCAGTTCCATACATATTACTACAAATGACAGAATTTCATTTATTTGTGGTGAAGCAATCCTCCATTGTACACACACACACACACACTAAAATTTTTATACATTCGTCAATCAACACATAGTTCGGTCCTTTATTTTGGCTCCAGTGCTGTAGTAAGCGTGCAAGTGCAGATGTACTCAACACATTGATTTCATTTCCTTGGTCATAAGCCCATGAGTGGGATTGCTGGATCATATGCTGATGCTTTTTCTGGTCTTTGAAGAGACATCCACACTGTTCTCTAGAACGGCTGTGCTAACTCGCATGCTCACCAGCAGCTCCCCTTCTCTGTTCTCATAAGCACTTAGTTTTTGCCTTTCTGCTGGGTTGGGGAGTTTTCTCATTGTGGGTTTATTCGCATTTCCTGCTGACTAGTGGTGCTGTGTATTTCCTCACGTTCTTCCGGCCACTAAAACATCTTTTTGGAGAAATGTCTCTTCAGGTCGTTCATGATTGGGGCTATAAAATTCTTGTCTGTCATCCTGGTGCTGACATCTGTCAGTTCTCTTTTATCACTCAAGTGAACATTTTCCTGGTTCTTGACATTTTCTGTTTTTCCAGAAAAATGATCCTGTTTGGGCTTCAGCACATTGTATGGGTGGATTTTTTTTTTTTTTGGATTGAAATGCCAATGACATTTGTATTTTTCACGGGTCTTGCAGTTGTAGCTAGTTCATCATTTTTGTGCTTTTGAATCTGCCATGAAGATCTGAGTTCAATTCTGAGACTCAATTCTTAGACTTGTAGGCTATAGATTCTGGTTCATTGCATTTATGACTTGATCAGTCAGGTGTCTCATTGTGCTGTTGGGAGTTCCTTCTACACTGACTTTTCTCTGAGACCATCTGCTGACTCTTTTGTTGGGAGAGCAGTATATGGTGATAGATACGAACATCCACAATTAAAAATTGGTGCCTAATAAGAGATTGATGGGCTGGGGTAGCACTAATTTGCCCCTGCTACTGCTGCTACTGCCCCTGCCCCTGGTGCTGCCCCTGGAGAGTGAGGCATGAGGTTCCCTGTCTGGTTTCTACTGGTTCTAACGGGAAAAGAAGATGCTTGTAGTCACTACATTTTGAGTAGAGGATGGAATGGAATGCACTTCTCAGTTTGTGCTGGTGCTGCAACCTGCGCCGCGGTGGTTATCAGTTTTGGCCACATGGAGCTAGCCCCATCACAGAGGTCTTTGCTTTGTGGTTATTACTTTTCTCATTGTTTGGGTAGAGTTGCTTAGGAGGCCACCATGCAGCTTTCCTTTTATTCATCTCCTTTTTGTTTTCTTCCCCCTCCAACTTCTCGAGCTCCTTTCTTTTGCACCCGTTCAAAGTCTGAGTTCTTATTGTGGAATAAGATCTTAGCAGTTCAGGCAGGGGAAAATGGAACATAAGAGACACTGCAGTGTGGAAGTAATCGAGAGAGGCCTGATTTTCCAAAAGTAAATGTTACATAGACTTAGATCAGGCTTGCAGAGTGTGGAACAGTAACAGTATCCTCAGGTTATCTCCTGCCATGTTACAAGTTTAGGAGTTACTTAGCAGGAAATGCAGTCCCTGCAAGGCTCCTAAGTGGAAACTTAGAATCACAGGGTCATTTTAGAAAGATGCTGACACAGGGCGTAAATGTGAACAATGGGTTATGAGACAGGAAGAGTGAAGAGAGGAGGTTAATTAGAGGTAATGTCAAATAGATGTTATTCAGACAGATGACAGAAATTCAAACAGTGCAGAAAATATACCGTTATCCTTCTTTACCTCTTGGTTAACCACATCTTGACTTTCTCTTTGGAAAAACACCATAATTTTGTATGGGTTATCTATCTAGTGAGTATAGAAACACATATACACAGCTGTGGGATCTCACACAGTTGCTTTTTAATCATATTTCTTTTCATTTTTGTTTTCTACTTCTAGGCACTTATGAAACTTTAGTTCATGATGACAGCTCACCTTGGTCTATATAAAGAATCTGTATAATTTTGTCATCTCTCCACTACTAAATCTGCACTCCCATTCTCTCCCATGGCCAATGTCCTGCCCAGGTCATGGAGTCCCCTAAATCCAAGTAGGAGACCGGGTCCTATATATAAAAGCAAAGAGACTTTATTCTTACACAAATTTGCAAACCCAGACTCCCCGTGTGTCCAACATATTGGAGTGATTGGAGAGCCCCGAACTCAGTTAGGGTTGGGTTTTTATAGTAGCAAAGGTAAGGGTGAGGGATTTCTAAGGTTCAGGAACCCTAATTGACTGACATTTGTCTAGAGGTGTCCTGGTTAGAAGTGATGGGTGTGTGCAGGCAGGTCACCCTATCTACAGTGGCTGGAACGTTAAACGTTTCCTTTAGATGGTCAGTTCCTGGGTGATGCCTGGGTAGTCTCAGTTTGTGCTCTTTCTTGAACCAGATATTGCCTTAGTGTAAACTACTGAGACTCGGGCCTCTATTGAGCTTGTCACGGCTGGGTCCTACAACCATATGGTCTTGGGTTTTTATGCACACTATATATTGCTTAGTATTGTTTTACATGTGTCTTTAATTTGTATATACAACATTTATTCCCTCCCTTTCTTACTATAAACTACATGTCAAAGTAATTTTAGTTTATTTTTGTTAGTGGTAGCATAAGAATTCTATAAAATAAACCACTAGAATTTGTTTAATGATGATAGCTTTCCTTTGTCAACCACACTCTATTGTCATAATTCTTATTTCAATGTCCTTATAGACTTGATTAACAATTTCACAAGGCTATCTCCCCAGCATTGGAATGTCTGCTTGTTCATAGATATGAAGATAATTCAGTTCCATTAAGATCTACAGAGTGTTTTTCTAAGTAGCTGATCGAGTTTGTTCTTTCTCTTCTGGAGTACAAGATTCTTATCTCATCATCCCTTGTCAGTCCTTGAAATAACAGACCTAGAGCTTTTTTATATTTTGCCTGTCTTTGGTTACTGGAGAATTGGATGGCTCTTCTTGTTTTTATTTGCCCAGCCACTGAAAAGTTAAAGGAAAGTTAATAAACATTTATTGAGTACTTCATATGTGTTTTATAAATATTTCTATTCCTTCAGCAAAATCCAGCAAAGAAAGGCTGGAGAGACAGCCCAGTGGTTAAGAGTACTAACTGTTCTTCCAGAGGACTTGATTTTGATCCCCAGTGCCCACAGGAAGGTGCACAACCACCTGCAATGCCAATTCCAAAGGATCTGATACCCTCTATGCCCTCTTCTGGGCAGCAGGCATGTAAGAGATAGACACACATACATTTGAGCACACACATAAAATGTGTTCATAATCTGGAAAAGTAGGTATTTTATGCTCATTTTAGATAAAAAAAGAGTAAGGCTTAGTATTAGCCAAGATCACAAAAAAGGGGAGGGGACAAAGAGATGGCTCAATGTTAAAAGCATTAGCTGGTCTTTCAGAGGACTGCAGTTCAGTTATGGCTATCAGCAATCACTGTAGGTAACTCACAGCTGCCTCTGCTTCCAGCTCCAGGGTGATAGGACATTCTTTTCTGGCCACTGCTGGCTCACACAGACACATAGCTTGCCTACCCACAGATAAAAATGAAGCATTAAAAAATAACTTAAAAAGTTAGCAGGGCATCTGGTCTGTGTAGTTAGGTTGACTGAACCTAAACCAAAGTTCCTAAACTCATCATTTTCCTAGTGTAAAGAGGAAAACAGTCAATTTCATTTCCAAGTTACATTTGAGACACTCAAATCAGGAGAAATATGAATTCCAGCATGGAAAAAAATTGGGGAAAAATATAATCCTGAAACCACACACAAAAAAAACCCCAATAAGAATGGGCTATTTTCAGATTCTAGCTATATTTGTGCACATATACATATATAACAATAAAAATCAAATGAAAAGAGAATATCAACTTGAGAGTGGGGGCATGGGAAGGATTGGAGGCAGGGCTTCGAAGGAGGAAAGAGGGGAGAAGTGATGTAATTCTATTTCAACTGAAAATATATATTTTTAAAAAATGGGTGTAAAACTGGATATGACAATCTGAAACAAGAGAGAATGTCTGCACCCAATTACTCACAGGCTTTTAATAAATTATTCTGTAGGTATAAATGGTGTCTCAGAGAGACCAGCACAGGGGACTGGCTTAAAAAAGAAAGACTATTAGATTAATGGATGAAATCCCCTACAGTACTAAATAGCTTTTATCATTTCATTATATAAGATACACGGAGGCTATACTCTACCATCCCCCCAATACCATTCTGTCACTGTTGCTGGGATATTGATTCTCTTGGGTCAGCCTTGTAATGGATCTGGGTGCCTCTAAACTACTTCATCCCTGATGCTAGTTGACATTTACAGGAAAGCCCTGCAAACCTTTGGCCCCAATGAAACAACTCTCTAAGTAGAAACATCACATCAACATAAAGCTGTGTAGAAAAATGAACCAAGAGAAGAAGATGTATACATTGCATCTTGGGTATTACAGATGCAGGACAGCACAGCTCGATGCATTTCAGACAAAAAGGGGCTCAAATAATTTTAGGCAATTAAGATGTTTAGGAGCAGAGGTCATTGGAATCTTTGCTTAGAGAACAAATGATGCCTGAGAGTCCCGCAAACATGGAAACTTAGGGCTATCCTGCGTGATTTTTTGTGGACGGAAGTCAGGCCAAGTTGCAGACAGACTATAAAGAGAAAAAGACAGCTGAAGGGCAGAGGGGTCATAGCTGTCGTCAGCGAAAGCAAGAGCTAATTGCAACTGAAGCCTGTCTCCAAGACATGAGGTATCTGAGCAAGTGAAAGGTTTGCATATTTCAACTTCTAGATAAAATGAAAGATAATAAATCATGATTCAGTCTTTTGGAAGTGAACCAGCTCTTGTTTTAATCAGCTAAATACCTCATTTGGATAAGTGCACCAGAGAGAGCGAGCTGGCTTGCTTTCTTGTGTCTGTGCAATTTAAAAGTATCCTCAGATTTCCCTTTTCCTTCTTTTCTTTATTCCTTTTTGTTCCGTTTCCTTACCCCCCCCCCCCTACTTTAAAGAAATTCTTCCCTGGGGCAGAGAGATGGCCCAGTGAACAAATCCACTAATAGGCCTATGTTCAGACCCCAGCACCCACATAAAACCTGGGTGGGCATGGTGGACTGCCTGTGATCCCAATAGTCAAGTTAGACGAAGGTGGAGTATTTCTGGGTAAGCTGGCCAGACAGACTGATAGAGTCAGTGAGCTCTGTGTCCCATGGGACTGACTTGCTGAATATACCCAGTTCAACTTTTAGTCCTCACATGCATGTGCACCCACGTCTACATGCACCTGACCCCACTTGCATTTCTGCACTCGTGCAGACTTACATATGCATACCACAAATGTAATCTGCATCAAGAAATGATCTTATGTTTTGACATCTAGAGCACTGATTGGGTCTTTGTATGTACTCTTTGTATGTACATCATCTACATAGGAAACATTCCTGCATCCTGTGTATATTCAAAGGCAGCAAGATTTAAAATGGTCAAAAGCAGAATCAAACCCTCCCATCTTCTCCCTGATTTGGTTCCCCTGTGCTAGATAAGGGGACCTGGAGATGTCACAGATTCTACAATAGTGACCCTTCTGTTCGGTAGAGAAAGAGGTGAGCATGCTCCGTGGGAGCGCAGAGGAACAGTTACTGCTATGTTGGAATAAAGCAGCGTGTAAGCTTTGAGAGGGTTCCCCCTTTACTGTTTGTTTATTATTTGATGCATGTTTTAAGCTTTAAATTGGTTGGAAACAAGTAGGATTTTCTTGAAAATAGATTTTTTTCTCGCATAATATATCCTTATTATGATTTCCCTCCCCTGTGTTCCTCCCAGTTGCTCACCACCTCCCCTTCTGTTCAGATCCACTCCCTCACTGACTCTTATTATAAACAAAACAAGCAGGATCTAAGCAATAATAATAAAATATAATATAATAAGATTAATAATAAGAAAAATTGACCCATCAGAGTTAGATAAAAGCAAACAGAAGTAAAAGATCCCAAGATAAGTCAGAAAAGCCAGAGACTCATTCATTTGCATACTAAGAAATCTCTTAAAAACATAAACTGGAAGCCATAAAATATATGCAGAGCACCTGGTGCAGACCTGCACATGCCCCGTGCATGCTTCTTCAGTTTCTGTGAGTTCGTATGAACTTCGATTGTGTTGATTTAGGGGTCCTTGTTTTCTTGGCACACTGTCACTGCTGGCTCTTACAATTGCAGTCTTTCTGCCTCATCTTCTGTGGGGTCTCCTGAGTCCTGAGTGGAGGATATAAAAATGGCCATACCAGCTTTCTTTGGGGGTTCATTTGCTTAAATATCCTTTGCCCATTCATTTGCCCTAAGGTGATATTTATCCTTGATTTTGCAGTGTTTCTTGTATACAATATGAGGATAGATCTATTTTTGCATTCCTTATATTATTAGTCCCTGTTACTTTTTATTGGAGAATTGAGATCACTGATATTGAGAGATATTAATGAGAAGTGTTTGTTGATTCCTGCTATTTAGTGTGGTGGTGGTGGTGATGGGGGTGATGATATATGTGTGTTTTCCCTGTTTTCATTTGCTGGTCTGAGATTATTTATTCCCAGTGTTTCCTTGGGTGTGACTAACCTCGTTAGTTTGGAATTTTCCTTTTAATACCTTCGGCAGGCCTGGATTTGTAGATAGATATTGCTTAAACTTGGTTTTATCGATGAAAGCCTTATTTTCTCTATCTATTGTGTTTAGTAGTCAGGTCTGTCATCTGTGGCCTCTTAGGGTATGCAGTACATCTAGTCAGGTCTTCATGGCTTTTGGAGGTTTTATTGAGAAGTCAGGCATTACTCTAACAGTACTGCTTTTATATGTGACTTGGTCTTTTTTCTCCTTGTAGTTGTTTCTTCCTTTGCTCTGAACATTAGTGTTTTAATTATGTTCCAAATGGATTTTCTTTTCTGAGTCAGTCTCGTTGGGGCTCTGTATGGTTCTTGTACCTTGATGGACTCTCCTTCTTTAGGCTAGGGAAGTTTTCTTCTATGATTTTGTTGAAAATATTTTCCATGGCTTTGAACCGGGTTTCCTTTCCTTCCTCTATTCCTATTATTCTTAGATTTGGTCTTTTCATAGTGTCCCAGATTTCCTGGATGTTTTGTGTCAAAAGATTCTTAGGCTTAGCATTTTCTTTCACCTGGGTATCCATTTTTGTTTTTCTATCTTGTTACCAATGCCTTAGATTCTCTATTCCATCTCTTGTATTTTTTTGGTCAAGCTTGACCCCCGAGGTTCCTGTTCAAGTTCCTAAACTTTTCATTTGCAGATTTTCCTCAATTTGGGTGTTCCTTATTGATTTGATTTCCACTTCTAGGTCTTAACTGTTTTATTCCTTTCCATCAACCATTTGTTTGTATTTTCATAGATTTCTTTAAGGAATTTATTAATTTCCTCTTTAAGGACATCTATCATATTCCTAAAAGCTTTTTGAACCTCTTTGTTTTATGCTTCAGGTATGTTGTAACACCTAGAGCCTGCTGTGGTATGGCTTCTGGGCTTTCATAAAAACATTGTCCTGGCTGTTATTGATTGTGCTTTTATGCTGAGGTATACACATCTGGATTTGGGAAGACTATACTTCCAGTTGCTGATAATGTTTTGTTCTTGGGAGGGTGTTTTCTACTTTGGTTTCTGTTTCCTTCTCTGGTTCTTAGTAGAATGTGACAGCTCTGTGTTGCTTTGAAGAAACTCTTCTGGAGTACTTTTAAGTGTGGTCATTGGGGATTTCAGGTAAAATGTATTTCTAGGTATTGGAAGCTAATACTTAGGAATGAGGATGGACTAGGAATGGGGGCTGAAAGGCTCCACAGGAGAAGGAAAGCAGTGTGTTTCACCAGAATCGGCTTTGCCTCATGGGAATGGGCCAGGGAGTGAGGAGAGGCCACAGGAGAGGGTCTTCTAAAGAGCTGTAAATGAGACTGGGGAATTGGACTCAGGAGGTGAAGATCTGTAGTTAGCCTCCCTGCTTTCCTAGCTGAGTTGTCAGAGGGTCCCAGGGATTGACTGCTAGTGTTGGGGGCTGGGATAAAGCAATTTATGGCGGGAAAAGGAAGGTTAGGAGGGGAAAATTCTGTGTGACCCACAGGAGATGGGGAGCTGTGATCAACTGCAGAGCTGGGGATGAGACTGTGAGGTTGGATTTGCAGGAGAGGAGCAATAAGAGATGATCTGCACTTAGCTTTGTTGTTTCCGTGCTCAGAGTGGCCTTTGGGTTGCAAGTTTAGGGAGCCTTAAAACATAAGCAGTTAGTCCTATGGAGAAACAAAGAAGAAAGGACGGAGCATACAGGAAACTGTGGAAGAAGCTTGGTGCAACTTGGAACTCTAATTTTTTTTGTGTGCTTTGTTTCCATCTTGCATTTCAAACACATATGTTAGGCAATAGAGGCTAATCAAGACCATTTCCCTTGACTCAAATCTCAGTTCCACTGTTTACAAGAACGTGACTTGCAAAGGTTTTTTTTTAATCTTTAAAAGGTGCTAATGTTAACTATTTCATAGGAGTAGGAATATCAACATTAATAGTGAATATGCATGAAAGATTTAGAAGTGGTGCTTGACTTATTGTAAGAGGCTATTGTCATGAGTTTAGTCAGTAGAACCATTTTGCTGCAGATGAAAATGCAGGGCAATTTGGATTCAACTTGTTTATTAATTTTATTAAAGGTGTTCACTTGATGAAATGGGGGTTGCTTGTCACATAAATCATTGAGCTCTTGGTATCTCCTATAAACACTGGAATATCTAAGTATGAGCTCTATGCCAGATGTAGAGTTCATGTCTATGGTCAGTGGTGCCTTGGCCTCAGCTTCAAACGAATGAAAAGTGGATTTTCTACAGTCATGTCTATGAGCATTGCAGGGCTCCCAGAGTCTTTCCCAGACTTCTTCTTCCTGTCTGGCCATACTCTTCCAGTTCATGATCACTTCAATAATACTTGTCTACCATTATGTTACTTCTGATACAACGATCTACATTCTAAAATGAGCAAGGATAACAGAGCAAACACAGTATCCCTTCCAGTCGGGCACCCTGTCTGCAGACATAGTTCCAACATTGAGTTGGTCCCTGGTTGGATGCTGCTTTAAGCCTGAGAAAGAGCAAAGGGAGAAGAGGCTTGCTTAGGATTGTAAAATCTTTCTCTTTTTCTACTTACAAACAGTATTAGCTTTAAAATTTGGAGGATGTTTTATTGACTCTATTCAATCCTCAAATTTAATAATTACTAAGATGACAGTTCAATGCTCCTGGGCTACCTAATATTTGTAAATCTACAACACAGTAGGTCTCTTTCCTTTCTCCATTTCCCATTCTTGGGTATTCTGGCAGAACAACAGAGAAGGGACCAAGAGAAAAACAGAGTTCAGAAAATTGCTGTCCAGCTTTGCCATGAGCGCATTGGAAGTTTTGGAGAAATAAAAACAAGAATGTTAATAATATAGCTCTTCATACACACACACATCAAATGTTCAGGGGAAATAAAGCTTCCACTACTTCTCTGGAGACTGAAGAGAGACAGTTTTTTTTTTTTTTTTGACTATTGTGAAAAATTCCTGGATGAGTCTTACTGCTAACTTGGACCATAAAGTTATGCCTTCCAATTAGAGCTACAGAGCTTGGCTTGCCCTGGACCCACTTGGCTCAGCACGGGGATAATCAGCAGCAGGTGGAACTTTAGAGCACCCGGTGCTGTTGATAGAATTACTCTGTTAACCATCCGGAGCTGGGTCTTGCAGCTTCTCCAACTCTCTTGCTTTGTTGGGTCATTGTAAAGACAGCAGATTGTGAGGCGCTGAGGAGGGGGGAAGTTCCTGCTTGGTATCTATTGAGCACTTACCCAGTATGAATGCTTTAGCTGATGTAACCCATTCAATGCCCACAAGAGTCATTTACCCTAGCTCCTCTTAGGAGCTTCACTTCATGCTCTACCCGCTATACCTATTAAAAATTCACACTTGCCATATTGTTGATATGTGAGCTAATAGACCCTGCCATTAATTTGTTCTGTAAAAAACCCAGAACAGAACAAAGCAAGACAAAATCTCAAGGACTTCATTGGGTAGAGAAAGAAAATTCAGTTCTTCTATTTAAAAACCGTGCGGTGGTGGTGCACGCCTTTAATCCCAGCACTTGGGAGGCACAGGCTCCAAAACCACAGAGAAACCCTGTCTCGAAAAACAAAACAAACAAACAAACAAAAAAAAAACCGTGCAGCGAGTTAGTGATGGAAATGGGGGTTTATGCTTGTAATTGTTGTGCATATAACATGTGCATGTGATTGTTGTCTCCTCCCTTTGTGGTGGTAGCTTCCTGTCTAACCTTCCCTGTGCCTGTGCCTCAAGGAAAACCCATACTGCGTGATCCCTCTGAGATGGATTCTTATTGTATAGATACAGAATGTAAGTGCCAAATGAGGGCATTCAATCATTCAAGTTACCAAGGTCAGAAGTGACAAACTATGACAAACTCTGATGATGTGTGGCTGGAGGCTACAGAGAAGCCCTCTTTGTGTGTGTAGGGCAGACACTATGTTAACCACAATAATGAGATACTGGAGGTATTTGCCTTATGAAGAGAAATGGTTTATTTGGACGATAACTTTGGGGATTTTACTCATGATTAATGGGCTCTGTTGTTTTGGCTCTGAGACATGGCAGCTGTTGGTTGTTAGATCAACACATCCTACTAGTTAGGGAGCATGGGATAGGAATAAGAGGGGTCATCCTTACTCAAGGTCATCCTAATGACCTAATGATTTCCTGCCAGGCTGGGGTTTCCACTACTTTTTAACTAGACCACACTGTACTGCATGGGCTTTTCAGGGGTATCTATCACCCACACTACAGCTTACTAGAATTGCGTGCGTGTCCCGCATGCCCTTCTTACCCCACATGCAGCTGTAATGTAGGTCACAAGACATTCCCCTGGCCTGTAGCACTTCAGTCAAACAGACTGGATCAAGTCAGGTGTCAGACAAGAGAGTGTCCCCCAGCTCCTTCTGAGAACAGTGAGCCATTCAGCTTATGTAGACCTACTTCCTTTGTCTGTAGAAGTTCCTTCTAGGCCCTGACCCTTTGGATGTGTGCATGATTAGCCTAATATAGATAGCCTCAACTGCGATTGTCCTCGCAAATAAAGTTCTTCTGTTGTGCAAGGTGGCTTATCTGCCTGGATTCTTCAATTTGTCAGTATCATAAGCATCCTCAGGGCCTTCGATATAGTAATTCTCATTCCTGCTTCTATGCCTGTGTTCTTAACATTTTCCAGGCTCAGAATGCCCCCTCTGTCTTTGCTAGTAACCAGACTCAAAATCCGTGCCTCTTCTGCTTTCTCTGTGCACACAGTTCTCAGTGATTTCCACCAATCATGAGCAGCTTTTGTAATTACAATCTGTCTCATTTAGACGGAAGCATCAAATGCAGAAGGAGGCTGCATCAAGTGCAGAAGGAGGCTGCATTAAATGCAGAAGGAAGCTGCATCAAATGCAAAAGGAGGCTGCATCAAATGCAGAAGGAGGCTGCATTAAGTACAGAAGGAGGCTGCATTAAACTCCAAATGCAGTTGACAAGTGTTGCTTCATATTCAGCTCATGGGCTGGTGAGATGGCCCGGTGTTGAGAGTGCTATCTGTTCTTGCAGAAGATCTACGTTTGGTTCCTAGCACCCACAAAATGGCTCAAGCCATTCTTAATTCAAGTTCTAGGGAATTCAGTACCAACTTCTGGCTTCTGTGAGCATCAGATGTTCAGACAGCATACTTACATACATGGAGTCAAGTCACTCATGTGTATAAAATTAAAATAATATCTTTTGTAATAAAAAGATAAGGTTTGATTCAAGGATTAGTGACTCACAGTAGAAGGAGAGATCTGGCTCCAGAAAGTTCTCTGACCTCTGTACTCACACACATTACTTCTCTCTCTCTCTCTCTCTCTCTCTCTCTCTCTCTCTCTCTCTCTCTCACACACACACACACACACACACACACACACACACACACACCCCAGCTCAAACACTACTTTTTCTTCACGAGAGCCCAGAATTTCTAATACTCCCAGTTAAATTTCCACTTTTAAGAGATTTTTTTTTTTTATTGAGACAAGGAGAAAAAAAAAACAAGTTTCCATCTCCTCCCAGCCTCCCATTTCCTTCCCCCTCCTCCCACCCTTCTCCCCCTCCCCCCACTCATCTCCCCCTCCCTCTCCAGTCCAAAGAGCAGTCCGGGTTCCCTGCCCTGTGGTAAGTCCTAGGTCCTCCCCCCTCCGTCCATATCTAGGAAGGTGAGCATCCAAACTGGCTAGGCTCCACAAAGCCAGCACATTAAGTAGGATCAAAACCCCGTGCCATTGTCCTTGACGTCTCATCAGCCCTCATTGTTCGCCATGTTCAGAGAGTCCAGTTTTATCCCATGCTTTTTCGGTCACAGCCCAGCTGGCCTTGGTGAGCTCCCAGTAGATCAGCTCCACTGTCTCGGTGGGTGGGTGCACCCCTCGTGGTCCCGACTTCTTTGCTCATGTTCTCCCTCCTTCTGCTCCTCATTGGGACCTTGGGAGCTCAGTCCAGTGCTCCGGTGTGGGTCTCTGTCTCTATCTCCATCCATCACCAGATGAAGGTTCTATGATGATATGCAAGATATTCGTCAGTATTGCTCTGGATAGGGTCATTTCAGGTTCCCTATCCTCAGCTGTCCGAGGAACTAACTGGGAACCTCAGCTTGGGCACCTGGGAGCCCCTCTAGGGCCAAGTCTCTTGCCCACCCTAAAGTGGCTCCCTTAACTAAGAATTGTGGTTCCGTGCTCCCCTATCCACCCTTCCTTTATCCCAATCCTCCTGTTTCCCCAAGTCCCCCCCTCCTTCCCTTCTACCTTTTCTCTCCCCATCTCCACTTACCCCCATCCCACCCCACCCCCAAGATCCCAATTTTCTCCCCGGCAATTTTGTCTACTTCCCTTAGCCAAGAGGATAACTATATGTTTTTCCTTGGGTTCACCTTCTTATTTAGCTTCTTTAGGTTCACCTATTGTAGAGTATACACACTAGAGTACTACGCTGTGGTAAAAAACAATGACTTCTCGAATTTTGCATGCAAATGAATGGAAATAGAAAACACTATCCTGAGTGAGGTGTGCCAGACCCAAAAAGATGAACATGGGATGTACTCACTCATAATTGGTTTCTAGCCATAAATAAGGGTCACAGAGTCTACAATAGGTGAACCTAAAGAAGTTAAGAGATTTTTTAAAAAATGTATTTGAGTGTTTTGTCTGCATGTGCCTGAGTACCATGGGCATGCAGTGCCTACAGAAGCCAGAAGAGGGAGTCAGACCCCTGGGAACTGGAGCTACAGGCAGTTGTGAGCACTGAGTACCCCTGGAACCAAACCCTGGTCCTCTGTAAGAGCAGGATGTGCTCTTACCCATGGAGCCATCCCAACTTCTCACCTTAGAAAATAGTGGTAAAAAACATTCACCACAAGCTTGAGCAAGTGAAAAATTAATATAAGAAGTGTAATAATGGTTTCCAAATAGAAGTATACTGTCAGTGGTAATCTCCTATGTCTTGGATACTTCATTGTTCTAATATCTCTGGATGGCAGGAATTGTAATGGAAAACATGATAGTATTTTTTTTTTTTTGGTAATATCAACCATAGTGTCTTTAGTCCAGCAAACATTCCACTAACATCTGCTAATTTGTTTTGCAAATGTGGCCCATCTACTTTTCCCCAAATGTATTTAGCTCTTTATGGGTACTGTAGGCATGTTTTCTTAATTTAAATGTCTCTCTTTCTACTTGTGATACTTAATTTTGATTGTCAACTTGCTGAGACTTAGAACTACCATATGTGGTGGTTTGAAAGAAAATGGCCCCCAGAGGGTGTGACACTATTAGGAGATGTGGCCTTGTTGGAATAGACGTGGTCTTGTTGGGGAAATTGTCACTGTGGGGGTGGACTTTGCGGTCCCTCTTCTCAAGCTTCCTTCATTGTGACAGTCACTTGATTTCCTGCTACCTACCTATGAAGATGTAAGGACTCTCAGCTCCAGCATCATGCCTGCCTGCATGCCACCATGCTTACTGTCATGATGACCATGGACTGAACATCTGAAACCATAAGCTGCCACCACAATTAAATGTCCTTTTTAAGAATTGCTGGGGTCATGGTGTCTTTTCACAGAAAATAAAAACCCTAACTAAGACACCATAGAAATAAATCTTTAGGAATATCTGTGAGAGATTGTCTAGATCAGGTTTCTTGAGTTGGGAGGACCAACCATAAGCATGGGTTGTTCCATTCCATGGGCTGGAGGTTGGGACTGAATAGAAAGAAGGCTTCTGAGTGCCATCATTACTTACTTTCTGCTTCCTGACTACAGTGCATTGAGACTAAGTACCTCAAGCCCCTGATGTCGCACCTTCCAGCAATGTTGGATCATATTCTGGAACCATGAGCAAAATAAACACTTTCTTAAACTGCTTTTATCAAGTAGTTTGTAATAGCAGTAAGAAAAGTAGTTAGTGCACTATTCACTGTATCAGAATGTGTGTGTATTTATATACAGCAATTATATATTTGTAATTCCATTTGCAAAGATGAGAATATGATCAGAGAGGAAAGTGAATGAATGAAGCATAAAGCATTAAAAAGATCCAGGTATGGGTTAGAAGAAGTAGCTGGTAAAAGAGAAGAAAAGCTGGGGTTTGGAGCCAAAAGATGGTTGGAGGGTTAAAGAGGGCAAGATGCTTCAGACTTATCTAAAACCTCCTGTCTCCAGGCAGTTTCTAGAGAGCATAGAGTTGGAGGAAATGAAATGTTACTAATCAATGGGCATGCAGTTTCAATTGAATAAGATGAAAGAACCCTAGAGATACTTTGCATGCCATTATGCCCTGAGTCCTTAGTAGCTTGTTGTACACTCACACATTTTAAAAGGGCACATCTCGATCATGGTGGATGATTTTTTGATGTGTTCTTAGATTTGGTTAGCCAGTATTTTATTGAGAATTTTTGCATCTATGCTCATGAGTGAGATTGGTCTGTAATTCTCTTTCTTGGTTGAGTCTTTGTGTGGTTTTGGTACCTGGGTAACTGTAGCCTCATAAAAAGAGTTTGGCAATGTCCCTTCTGTTTCTATTATGTGGGACACTTTGAGGAGCTCTTCTTGGAAGTTCTGATAGAATTCTGATAGAATTCTGCATTAAAACTATTCGGCCCTGGGCTTTTTTTGGTTGGGAGGTTTTTGATGACAGCTTCTATTTACTTGCAGCTTATAGGTTTATTTAAATTGCTCACTAGGCTTCATCTCAGAGATGCAGGGCTGGTTCAACATCTGAAAATCTATCAATTTAATCCATCATACAAATAAACTGAAAGAAAAAAATGATCATTTTATTAGATGCTAAAAAGCATTTGATAAAATCCAGCACCCCTTCATGATAAAGGTCTTGGAGAGATTAGGGATACAAGGATCATATTTAAATACAATAAAAACAATATACAGTAAGCCGACAACTAATATTAAAATAAATTGAGAAAAACTCAAAGCGATTTCACTAAAATCAGGAGCAAGACAAGGCTGTCCACTCTCTCTCTATTTCTTTAACATAGTTCTTGAAGTTTTAGCAATAGCAATAAGACAACAAAAGGAGATCAGGGGATTCAAATTAGAAAGGAAGAAGTCAAACTTTCGTTATTTGCAGATGTTATGATAGTGTATATAAGTGACCCGGAAAACTCTACCAGAGAACTCCTACAGCTGATAAATACCTTCAGTGATGTGGCAGGATACAAGATCAACTCAAAAAAAAATTATAGCCGTCCTATACACAAATGATAAAGAAGCTGAGAGGAAAATCGGAGAAAAACCACCTTTCACAATAGTCACAAATCACATAAAATATCTTGGGGTAACACTAACAAAGGAAGTGAAAGATATATTTGACAATAACTTTAAGTCTTTAAAGAAAGAAATTGAAGAAGATACCAGAAAATGGAAAAACCTCCCATGCTCTTGGATAGGAAAGATCAACATAGTAAAAATGGCAATCCTACAAAAAGCAATCTATAGATTCAATGAAATCCCCATCAAAATCCCAACACAATTCTTCACTGACCTTGAAAGAACAATAGCACAGACACTAAGAGCAACAATAAATAATTGTGACCTCCTGAAACTGAGAATCTTCTGTAAAGCAAAGGACACAGTTAATAAGACAAAAAGGCAGCATACTGAATGAGAAAAGATCTTCACCAACCCCACATCAGAGAGGACTGATCTCCAAAATATATAAAGAACTCAAGAAATTAAACATTAAAATTCTAAATAACCTAAATAAAAATTGGGGTACTGAACTAAACAGAGAATTCTCAACAGAAGAATTTCAAATGGTCAAAAGATACTTAAGGAAATGTTCAACTTCCTTAGCTATCAGGGAAATGCAAATCAAAACAACTCTGAGATACCTACCATCTTATGGCTGTCAGAATGGTTAAGATCAAAAACACCAATGATAACCTATGTTGGAGAGGATGTGGAGTAAGGAGAACACTCATCCATTGCTGTTGGGAATGCAAAGTTGTACAAGCACTTTGGAAATCAGTATGGTGGGTTTCTCAGAAAAATGGGAATCAACCTACCTCAGGATCCAGCAATACCACTCTTGGGAATATATCCAAAAGATGCTCAATCATACTACAAAAACATTTGGTCAACTATGTTCATAGCAGCATTGGTTTTAATAGCCAGAACCTGGAAACAGTCTAGATGCCCGTTAACTGAAGAGTGGATAAAGAAAGTTTGGCACATTTGCACATTAGAGTACTACTAATGGTCATGGTAAAAAACAATGACATCTTGAATTTTGCATGCAAAAGGATGGAATTGGAAAACACTGAGTGAGATAACCCAGACCCAAAAAATGAATATGGTATATACTCACTCATAAGTGGATACTAGCTATAAACAAAGAACATTGAGTCTATAGTTCATGATCCTAGAGAAGCTAAATAATAAGGTGTACCCAAAGAAAAACATATATAGATCCACCTGGAAACTGGACACAGACAAGATTGCCTGACAATATTGGGAGCATGGGGGTGGGAGGTAGAAGGAAGGGAAGAAAGGGAAGAAGAGGGGAGAAGGGGAGGGCTGAGGAGAACTTGAGGGAATGGAATAGTCGAGATGGAGGAAAACAGATATGAGAGCAAGGAAAGAGATATATTGATTGAGGAGCCGTTATGGGGTTAGCAAGAAACCTGGCTCTAGAAAAATTCCCAGGAATCCACAAGGATGACCCCAGCTAAGACACTAAGCAATAGAGGAGAGTATGCCTAAATTGGCCTTGCCCTGTAGTCAGACTGATGATTATCTTAAATATCACCATAGAACCTTCGTCCACCAACAGATGGAAACAGAGGCAGAGACCCACATCAGAGCGTTGGACTGAGCTCCCAAGATCCAGTGGCACTGGGATTTATCACTACTGCATATGCTGGCTTTTTGGGATCCTATTCTCTCTGAATGTATACCTTGCTCAGTAATAGGGAGGGCCTTGGACCTTCCACAATGCAAAGTGCCCTACCCTCTCTGAGGATTGCTGGGGGTAGGGAGGGAGGATGTGTGGAGGGAATGGGAGGAGGGGAGGGAGTGGGAATTTGGATTGCTTTTTTTTTAAATCTAATAAATAAAAAAGAGGGTACATCTCATGTAGTGTGCTTACCCAAATAAAAAGAGATATAAATACATCCAGCATAATTTTAAAAGCTTCTCTTATATGGTTGAGATGGGGATTTCACGGGTTGTTGTGAGATTATTTAATCATACCTATAGGATAAAGCCAACTCACAGCCAGTTGCTCCACAATCCACTATAGAGGAATCTCTGAATCTTTTTCTTTCCCAATAGCTTAAGGGCTTATATTCCTAAGGGCTGGCTATACTATGTGTCTGATTTAGATGGTTCCGCTAAGGTGTTTTCAATCCTTTAGAATTCCTGCTGCTGCTGGGGTTCCTGCTGGGACATCTCAGCACAGCAGAAGGATGGGTTGATGGGCGGGAAGCTGAACTGAAGCTCAGCCTCCCACCTGGCTGCAAAGCCAGCTCCATCTGTCAGTTGTTCCTGGTGGCTGACAAGAACAGCAGTTCAAAGTCCTACTCTAAGCCTGTTCACAGCATTTCTTTACTCTCCTGGGACCTGGTATTTCTGGCCACGGGAGAGCAGGCTGGAGCCAAGCACTCTTCAGCTCAGTGCCCAGAGTACATGGGCTTGGCAGCTATAGGAGTCCATACTGTGCTGCTCCTTGGGATGTTGAGTAAGAGTACTGCGCTTATTTCAGCTCATTTTACCATCTTATTTTTCACGACCCATCTGTGTGAAGTTTGGAAAGATGTTTATACATTTAAAACCCAGCCAGGCATGAAATTAATGTTGGGTGGAATTTCAATAACTGCACAGATAATAAGGCTGAGTGTGTATTGACTAAGTCTGGTAAGAACGGCACAGCATCAGAGTGGAGGGGTAATTAGCATACTAGATTCAGGAAGAGCCCTTTCAGAAGGATGGGGAAGCCTAGTTGATGTATGTGCCTCCCTTTAAACATTCATCCTTAATAGTTACATTTTAATATTGGGATTAGAGAGTTACAAAGATGGCTTAGTGATTAAGAACTCTGGCTGCTCTTCTAGAGGACCTGGGCTCAATTCCTAGCACCTCCATGGTCGCTCAAAGCTCTCGTAATCTGGTACCTTATTCTGGCCTCTGTGAGTACTACACAAAAGTGGTACAAACCTATACATGTAGATGCAATATTCATACACATTAAAAATTTAAAAACAAAAATTTAATTACATTTAAGGATTTAGGGTAATTAGTCTATGTTCATAGTTGCGAGAACTTATTAGATAAGCAAAAATTTCACTTTATTTTCTACCACTGTGCAAATATATACATATATATTTAGACACACACACACACACACATATATATATATATATATATATATATATATATAATATTATTATATTAATTCTTCTGGTCTAGGAACCTAAGTTCGGTTTAGTTGTACTTTTAGATCAGAGGTTCACCAGGCTGCAGAGACGGGATAAGATGGGCCATGTTTTTAGCTGAAGTGTTGACTGGATGAGTCTGCACCCAGGACTACCCACGTTGTTGACAGAATTCCTTTCCTTAATATTATGCTTAGGGCATCAGAGTCTTGATATCCTTTGTCATCTCCAGTAGCCATCAGCAGTTCCTTTATGAAGACTTCCATGTGGAATCCCTTAGAGCATGGCTCTTTGACTGTTAAAAGCTAGAAAGATAAAAGATAAACCCTTCACGGATCAAAGTTGTTTATATTCGATATTCACTGATGTGGCGTCCCATCACTTTTACCACAAAGAGTCAAAAGCAAGTAAAAGTCTTGTCAACAGTCAGTGAAGAGAGTCAGATTGAAGAACAGACACCAGGATACGGAGCTGGAGACTCACTTCAGAGTCAGTGTCTGTGGTCCTTAGCCAAACATCCATGTCCAGTCACCACTTGGTTTAAACCTTGGATAACAAACAGTGGGACATCCTTCTCTATGATGCTCAATTTCTATAGCTACAAAATGATGAGCAATTCTCTGTACCCATGGCTGATTTATATGTTCCTAATATGTAGTCTCATATCCTTCTGTTCATTTCCCCAGCAGCAGGAGTGACCTAGAGCTCTTTGGTCCAGATTTCCTTTCTCTCTCTGCTTCATACTGCTCACTCTGAAGCTTATTTCTTATTTTCTGCAGTACCATCTACCTTCATTTCTTAACTGATCATGATTAACATTTTGAAGTATTTGGCTCATACTCATCCCATTATTCTCTTTTTTACATCTTATGGGAAGGCAGCATGCTCTTAAATATGGCACCGATTTGCTTGCCCATCCATCCATTAAGGGTTATTTGTAGATGAGAGATGAGATGCTCTACTTCATAGGGTCCTCACAAGGAAGAAATACCCCATTTACGTGTTGTGTACTCTCCAGTTGCTAGGTTCCTTTCTTCCCTCTACTATTGCCTTGTACCAGAGGGATCTTGCCTGGGATTGTGGTTGGCTTATTTGACTGTTTTTCAAATGCTAAGTCTCAAATAAACTCTAGCAGAGTTGACCTGTGGGAGCCTTTGAGAAGCACTCACTTTGGTCAATAAAGGAATATGCTGATGGCAGTGGCTAGTAGTATAGGTAGGATAAGTGCTATTACTAATAGAGCTCTGGTACTCATTGCTATCTGGGCTTTCACTCTATTGGGTAATTACTTAGACTTTGGTGTCTTAATTTCCATTGCAGTTAGATGTGGCTGTGACACCAGATTCTGGCTCACGGAAGTGAGTAGAATTGATGTGTGCCTCTTGTTATCCTGAACTTAACCTTCATTATAAATTTCCTATTTTTGCCATTCTCTTGTTGAATGAAGAAAAAACTAAAAGGAAGTGAAGGCATAAGATGGAAAACGCCAGATCTCTCAACGACTACATAGAACAAGTTACACCCACCCACTGACATTGGACATTCTCTTCACCAGAAAGAGATGGTCACTATGTTACTTATTTTAATAGAAGGGCCTTTGAATAGACCTTCACCTCAAAATAGTCTTAGTAGAAATGCCTAAAATTCCACAATTACATATTTATTTCTCCAAAGTGTTTATCACTTTCCCTATAGCATAATTTAAGATTAAAATACCTTTGATGGAGGAATGGAGAACTCCTTAAGACACCAGTGAGAAGCTAAAATGTTATGCTTAGTGAGGGAAGTGGGCTAATTACACCTGAGGAGTGACTAGGAAGAGAGAAAATTGAGAAGAAAAGCAACAGACTTAGATTTTTTTTCACAAATAGTTGAAGAACATACATTGAGTGAAATGAACTAAGCAAGGCTTAGGAAAAAAGAATTCTGTGCCTCTTTGGGAGTGAAACCAAATACACTTAAGTGATGTATATGTATATCATTCATATGCATATGATGTACATGACTTATATGTATATGATGTATATGTATACTATGCATATGTATATGGTGTGTATGTATATGATGTATATGGTGTTTATGTTCCTCTTTTACTTTTCTTTGGTAAGGCTTGGGTGCTGGAAATCCAGCTAAGTTTCTTGTATGCTAGGAAAGCACTCCACCACTGATGTGCACTCTAAGTCTCTGTTTGTGCCTATCCTCCAAGAGTGACTGTTAACTTACTGTGTCTTTTCATTCATGAGATCTTAGCAGCAAAGCAATTGCTATGGCCTGAGGCTGCTCATCCGGTGCTTCAGTATAAATCCCCTCGACAATGCTGTGACCAGACATTATTAACCCCATTTAACACAAACTTATCCTTTGGCTCTCAGTTCAATTACCTGGAAAATTGATCTGATTCTGCACTTTAGATCATCTTTTTTTTATTAGTTACTCACAGGGACATGCTTCTCTTCTCTCTAGGACTTGGTTATACTCACAGATGTGGTTAATTTATTTTTCTCTTCTTTACTGTGCTATAAGACCCACGAGGACAAGGATCAAGAATGCTTTTGGCCTTTGAAAATCCACCCCATGCAGGACACCAGTGACTGACAGATAGAATGTATATTGAGTGGATTGAAAAATAGCATCTAGTAGTTCATTTTCTAATAGTGCTGGAAAGGGAAGGTTACCTCTCAACCATGTGTGAGTTGATTTCATGGGGAAATTTACTAAAAGGCTACATCCCATCTTTAGAAAATGTCCATCCTCTCAAATCATGGTAGAGCTTCTATTATGTCGTGAGGCTCCATAGAGAAACCCAAACATGCTGTGGGATAATGCTCTTGTGCGCTGTAAAGATTTGTCACTCATATTGGTCTAGTAAAATGTTGATTGGTCAGTAGCTAGGGGGGACAACCAGACAAAGGCAGAGATGCAGTCACCAGCCAGATGCAGAGGAAGCAATATAAGAATGCCTCAATCAGAAAAGGTACCAAGTCATGTGGCTAAACATACACAAGAATTATGGGTTAATTTAAGTTGTAAAAACTAGTTAATAATAAGCCTGAGCTAATAGGCCAAACAGTTTAAATTAATAAAAGCCTCTGTGTTTTTCTTTGGGACTGAACAGCTGCAGGACTGGACGGCAGAGCAACTTCCATCTGTACAAAGATGACAGGCTACTTTCCTAATGCCCATTTCTATAGTAACAGAGTCGTCCCAAGATTTGCAAACAACTGGGTTCTCTTGTGACATCCATTGTCTGATAAGATAGTTTCCCTTTTCTTTATTACAATTGGAACAACCAAATAGCCATTTTAAGTATAATTAATGATTGTTTGTTAAAGATGGTAATTTCCATACAATAGGTATTCTGTTTTTACTTACTTACTTACTTACACACACACACACACACACACACACACACACTTTTCTTTCTTCAGTACCAAATATTTTGAGGAAAAACAGTTTGAATACCTCTTGGCACTGAGAATGTAAACCATTTAATTTCAGAATTCTTCATAGAGTATTTTTCTGGCTACAATCAGTAGCCTGGTAGGGGATGCTAATGGACTCAGAATGTCTAAAAAACCCATCACTAAACTAAATTGCTGTGTGGGGTAGGGTGTAGGTGAAGCATGATCATGGTGATGACAGGAAAAGCAGACATGCAAAGCTTGTTAGAGAAGGTGGGCATTAAACCCAGCATGCGGATGTGGAAAGAGAAGTAAATCACTTGTAAGATCTTCAAATCTAATAATTTTCAGTAAAGTAAACATTAAAGCTGTTTAGTGTGACCTTTTAACTTGTGATTCTCAGTTAATATGAGTCATCCAGGAAGGCACTTCTCTTTATTTCTGTCATGCTTATAATTTTAATATCTTTAATCATTCTGAAATACTTTGAGGGACAGAGAACTATTATTTTATTTCAATACATTAAAGATGGGCACAATCAATCCTAATAATAAAAGGTAGATTGATATGAAGAAAGCCAGTTAAAATGACTTTATGCTCCTACCATAAGAAAACAAATTGGAATGGATTGATCCTCTGCCTTAAGGATCTAAAAATTGAGGAATTCCATATTTAATGATATTTAGATATAGAGAAAGACAGCAGAGGAAACAGGGATGCAAATGAGGGAGTCATCTATCCCATGCCTCTGCTTCTGGGGGTTAAGTTACGGCCTGTGGCTCAGGGGATGAACCTCTACAGTCTAACCAACCTCAGGGAGCAATGGAGATGAGGTTTAAAGTGCAGAGAAAATAAAACATCTCGGATACCTGGGGAAAGCAGCCAAGGGCGGAGAGACATATAGAAAGAACTTTAGAATTGAGGAAGAGGGTCTTCACCAATCTTTGGTTTAAAGACTGTACTAGTGGGGCTAGAGAGACAGCTCAGCGGTTAGGAGTACTGCCTGCTGTTCCAGAGGTTTTGAGTTCAATTCCAGCAACCACATGATGGCTCTCAACCATCTGTAGTAAGATCTGGTGCCCTCTTCTGGCTTTTAGAACACTGTATATATAATGAATAAATAAATCTTTTTTTAAAAAAAGATTGCACTTGTGTAAGGTGACCCTAAAAGGTTGGTAAGGGCGACGTCTAAGGAAAGAAAGAAACACGAGGTTTTGTAGCTGGTAACTGTATCATTCCACATTCTGTGTGAAAATCAATTCACCTAGAAAGTTGAAGCATGGGCAGCATGTCTCCATCCATCTGTGCGTTCCCAATTTTCCAGGTCCTTTTTTGTTCACAAACATATTTATTCATAATTTTCAAAGTTTACTCAGTTACAATAACATAGAAGCACACTTTTCCTGCTCATCTGTACCCACAAAACCCACCTAACCTAGAATTATCCCACTAATGATTTTAGACAACGTGTCCATTTGGCTGATGAAACTTGCTCACTGGCTGTGTCTGGTTTTAGAAAACATAATGAAATCTTTTCAGGAAAGACAAAGCATCAGAGAAACAATCAGAGAGAACATGAATAGTGTTTCCAAATAAAAGCACATAAAATGAGTAGTGAGTCATCCAGACACAGATCCTGAGGGATTTTAAAGCTTTACGTTTCCTTGTAGTAGCGAAAAAGAATAATGCTTGCCAGCGACAGAACACTATTGATTCTAGCAGCTGCAGATAAAGTCTAGCTTGTAGGAGTTGGTGTTGAACACCGAAGATAATTAATTAGAAGAACATGTTTTCTAGTGGGTTGTTTATTAGGCTGTAGCACGTTGTTATGAGTTTATTCTTGTTTCTTGGATGTAGTTAAAATTGATTCCTTTTAGTTTCCAAAATGCTCCAGGAACTTTCTCCTTCACTGATTTTTTTGGGGATCGGAGTATTATTCTGTTATTGTTGCTCATACATGTGTCATGTGCTGTTAACACTATCAAAGACCTAAGAGAAGTATAATAAATACCACAAGTCCTACTTTGTTTTTGGGACAGGGTTTATCTGTGTAGCTTTGTTTCCTGTCCTGGAACTAGCTCTTGGAGACCAGGTTTACCTTGAACTCACAGAGATCCACCTGCCTTTGCCTTCTGAGTGATGGAATTAAAAATGTGCAACAACACCACCTGGCCAAATCATGCTTTTAGTGTCATAAAAACTGCAACATTTTAAGGCAGCAGAATTTGAATATTTCTAAACACAGCCTCTCCCTCCAAAACAAAGAACGCAATGAGGATGCAATAGCAAATAAATAAATACAAATTGGAATTTCTCATCAGAGTGATAGTATTTGAAGAGAATTTCAGAGATCCCTGAGAGAAATGAACTCTATGTCCCCTAGAAATCATGGACTCTTTAAACTTGTAAGTATGGGAACAAGGAATGAGACCTGCAGAGTGTCTACTAAGAAGTGGAGTAGAACAGAGATATAGCAACAAAACCAGTATGGTATTGACACAAAAACAGACATGTTGATCAATGGAATTGGACTGGAGACCCAGACATAGACCCACACACCTAGGGACACATGATTTTTGACAAAGAAATGGGGAACGCACACCAGAAAAGGGTAGTATTTTCAAAAATGATGCTGGTCAAAGTGGATGACTGCATTTAGAAGACTGCAAATAGATCTACTCTAATTACCCTCCATAAAACTGAAGTTCAAGTGAACCGAGGATCTCAACATGAAACCAGATACACTGAGCCTGATAGAAGAGAAAGTGGGGAATAATCTTGAACACGTTCACACAGGAAAAGACTTTACAGGAAACTGTTAGCACAGCCATTGATAAATAAGTGGAACCCCCACAGAACTGTGACAGTACTGCACTGCAAAGGACACTGTCGTTTGGACAAAGCAGCAGCCCAAAGAGTGGGAAAAGGTGGCTTGTTTTTCCTCTTTCTCTCTCTCTCTCTCTCTCTCTCTCTCTCTCTCTCTCTCTCACTCTCTCTCTCTTTTCTTCCCCAACTATACATCTGATAGAGGACTCATATCCAAAATACATAAAGCATGCCTTAGGGATTCTATTTCTGTGAAGAGACACCATGACCACAGCAACTCTTATAATGGAAAAGATTTAATTGTGGTGGCTTACAGTTGAGAGGTTTAGTCCATTGTTACCATGGTGTGACATGGTAGCATTCAGGTACACATGGTGCTGGAGAAGGAGTTGAAAGTTCTATATCTTGATCTGAAGGCAGCATGAAGTATACTGAGACATTTGGTGTAGTTTGAGCTTCTGAGACCTAAAAGTCTACCCCCACACTGACATACTTCTTCTGACAAGGCCACACCTCCTAATAATGCCACTCCCTGTGAGATTTATCAGGGCAAAAACATTCAAACTATCATAATCTAAAAAACTAGATATCAAGAAACACACAACCCGATTTAGAAATGGAAGTTTAGACCAGTATTTATTCAAATATACTTTGCTTTGTTTCTTTTCAGTTTTTTCTTTCTTTTGACTCTGCTATTATGTGCAGGTGGTTGGGCTAATGGAATTCCACAATCTCTTAATACTTTCTTCAATATCTTTTCTTCTCTTTTTGATGGAATTTAATCTAATTTATGTTGTTAAACTGAACAATTTCTCCTTCACTTTACAATTTATATATCTTTATTAATATTTATTTGATGTTAATACTATTCTGCCTTGGGAAGTCCTTCTGTCTATGTTTTGCCTTTATTGGTTAATGAATAAAGCTGTTTCAGCTAGTGGCTTAGCAGAATAGAGCTGGGCAGGAAAACTAAACTGAATGCTGGGAGAAAGATGGCAGTCAGTGAGAAGTCATGGAGCCACCAGAGGAGAAGTTTCCATCAGTTGGAACCTTGCTGGTAGGTCATGAACCTCATGGTAAAATATAAAATAATTGAAATGTGTTAAATTAAGATATAAGAATTAGTCAGAAATATGCTTAAGCTATTGGCCAAACAGTATGGCAAAATTGTGATTATTTCAAGACAGGGCGGTCTGGAAATGAACTAGCAGCCTCTGTCAACACTATTCTTTTTTTTTTTTTTTGATGTTTTTGTTTCTTTATTCTTTTGTATGCCCCAACAAAATCTTTGTGGCATTATAAAAATTGCAATTGATTACATTCTGCTTTTCAAGTGAATGATTACAATGAATACAAGTAAAAACAGCATGTTTTCTATATCTCTTACATGATTAGACATTTTACGTATTACAGAGGAAAAACAAATTATCCCAGGAACACACGTACATTCATATCCAAGCAACTAGCTATTGATTAACCATGTAGGCAAGCAACATATTCTCTCAGTCAGGTCTTTAGTGGCAGGCTCTGTTTGCAGTTACAAAGGGAGGACCAATTACTTGTCTTGAAAGGCAATCTTATAAGGAATCTTAGAGGACTTGCAAATCTACCGAGTCAACACTATTCTTTCCTGCATTTTCTTCCAACATGGTTTCCCTTGGTTGTTTGAATACATTTAAAATAAATGAGTTAGGCTGGGTGATGGTGGCGCACACATTTAATCCTAGCACACAGGAGGCAGAGGCAGGTGGGTCTCTGTGAGTTCGAGCCCAGCCTGGTCTACAAGAGCTAGTTCCAGGACAGGCTCCAAAGCTACAGAGAAACCGTGTTTCGAAAAAGCCCAAATAAGTAAATAAATAAATAAATACATACATACATACATACATAAATAAGGGGTGTTTGTGTTAATGTCAATGTATGGGGTTTATGGAATATTCTATCGGTGCTAACATTCCTCTGTGTTAGCCAGTCTTTTTGAATAATATGTATTACATATTACATACTCACCCCCACACCTCCCCACATACTTCAAACCTTTTGACTTAGTTACTGAGAAAAAGTTGACTATGTTCTAACGTTCTTCTTTTATTTTTTTGTTCTTTTTTTTTTTTAAAGATAGTATTACCCTTGTGTAATAGAATCTAGCATTTTCCAGCCAAACCTTTATTTGGGGACTGTTTGAATGAGTTACAGCTGAGTTTCATTAAGTTTCAATGCCTCGGGGACACTGCCAAGGACTAGAAGTCAGTGTTTAAGGGATGTAAGGTACTGCCGTGGAAAATAGAATAGAACACCGAGACAGTAGGAATTATCTCTGTGTGACGTGTGTCTCTTGGGGTTTTCCCTCAGGAAAGCCTCAGCTTGCCTCCAGTGCAGCAAGCGAGCTAAAAGGACTGTTACATCATCCCATGCCATGAGGTTTCTCCCATGTTCTGGCTATATCGTTCCTTGATAAGCACTAGACACAGAAGGGCTATTCTACATCAGGTTAAAACATCAGTATCCCAGGAGCTAGCGAGATGGCCCAGGGGGTAACGTGCTTGCTTTTCTAGCACAAGGTCCAAGTTCAGATTCTCAGTAGCTATGTGAAAGTGGGGTATGGTAGAAACCACCTGCATTCCCAGGCAATGAAGGAGGGAACAAGTAGAGCCTGGGGCTTGTTGGCCAGCAAATTTGGGCCAGTGAGTGAAACAACGAGCTTCAGGTTTGCGGAGAGATCCTGTCTCAAAAAACATAGTGTGTAGAGCAACGGAGGAAGACACTGTGTATCAACCTCTTGTCTGGACCTGCTCATGTACACACACACACACACACACACACACACACACACACACTAGCACATACACACACAAGGGAATTGAAAACCCTTGACTTCAATAAATAGTTAAGAGGATAAACCCATAGAATACATTCTGTGGCTTCAAGACTGTGAGTCTGGGTGGGAAGTGGTGGATAGGGTTAAGGGGAAAAGCTGAGAGCTAAAATCCTGTAACTCGAGCCTGACTGTACTATGACCCAGAACTTTGACCTCTAATAGAGTTCTAGGTTACTGTTGACCGGCACCCCTTGCGAGTAGACAGCTGCAAGTATATACTACTTAGATTTTAGCAGAGTCCCAACTCAGCCGAATACTTCTCAAGCAAAATAACTCACACCACCCATTTACTCAAGATCAAAACTGTATTGCTGGCTTCTGTTGGATCAAGACTGTACTGTGGACAATTTATCAAATTGTCTTAATGTAATTACATTTAGCATCTCGTCTTCAGAATGTAAAACAATAAATATGGGCTTAAGTCCCAGCTCTGTCCTTGTTGGCTGTGTGTTATCAGAAAGGCTGCTAAACCACATTTAACTTCCATTGTTTTCCATTTGAAAGCATGGGATGATAACCACTTCCCAGTTTTATACAGCTTCCATGATCCAGTCCCTGGAGAGAAATCAGGCATCTATAGTTCTTAAAAATACCCTGTAGCTTAACTTTGTGGGTGAGAAACAAGGCACCATATGTAGTTCATGTTGCTGTATTTGCAGTAAAATCTGTCATAAAATCTGTTGTCAAGGTCATTGCCATTTTTCAAGGTCTCTTATAAAAAAAAATCCCATTTCAGTTTTACAACCAAGTTCAAAAGGACTCTGCCTCTCCTGGAATGTGGCTTTTCCTCTTCAGTAATAAGAGTGCACTAATTTCTCATGGTTCTCCTTCTGCCCTGACTGCACAGAAAAAAAAAGTAGGGAATATTTGTACTTTATAACAAGTTTATCAGCTTTCCTGACTTGTCTATCTATTTTCTCCCATTTCTCTCATTTTTAAACATTTATCTGACCAACAGTATGTAACTGTCTGATTTTTAAGTCACCACAAATTCTTTTCGGACAGATGAAATATCTAAGTTGAGTCAGAATGTCATGCAGACTCTCAAAGTTTTTGTTTCCTCAGTCAAAGGTTGAAGAGAGCCACACAATGTCACTGAATGCCATGTGGGAACGCTGACAAAGTCAAGTTTAGAGTTGGGGTCCAGGGTGTGAATGAGAAAGTAGAACCCCCTGGAGTACAGCCTAGGCATAGATGTTTGGGGCTAACCAGAACCCACTTGATGAATCAAACATGAGGGGTGGATGTGTCTTCCATCACCATTTTTGTTTAAGAACGAATGCTGGTGTTTTTTGAAACTTAAGGGAGAAGGAAAACCCTTCAAATGAAGTAGTTAACAATAAAAGGAGTTGTTTTTATTATGCATTGTGTTTACTCTGCTAAAAGTATTACAGTTAGTAACTATCTAGAGGTCTCTTCCATAGAGTATTACTGTTCTTGTGAAGATTCTAGATGAGATTCCTTGTTGAGAGCATCTCAATGCACAGTTTGCCACTCCTCCTATAAATCTGGTTTCCCCGGCCTTCATGCATTGCCAGTGGAGACCAGAGCATCACTCATAGATGTCATCCCGAAAAAGCAATATCACAAAGGGGTGCCCTGGAGGAGTTGCATCCGGATGAGAGTTGACTGAAAACTCATCCTGTGTCTACGGGAGAAGCAGCGTCGGCCCAAATCTTCTCAGTTAAGGATAGAAGAGTATAGGACCAGCTACTTGAAGAGCTTCCGTGTTGTGGTCACAGAGACTGCATCTCCAAGCACAGAGGGAGAATCTTTCTCAAACATCCATCCTTTCAACTCCTCTTTGGTTTATTCACACTTCATCCGCTGCTCCTGAGTCTTGGTGATTGTCAGCTTCCATCTGATTCTAAGGTGAACTAAAACCGTGCTCTGCCGCGTGGGGAGTTCACAGTTCACCAAGTGACTTAATGATCTGAGTACCCATAGCCAAGATAAAGGAAACCTATTGACAGAGTCTCTGGGTACTGGGGTGGGGGATGGCTGCCAGCAGTGATTTGAGACAGCTCTTCTCAGCGCTGCAGAGAACTGCTGCTCTCCTGGTTTCCCTAACTAGGAACAGGGTTCTCCAGCACAGATCTTTTCTGGAAGAAGACCTCACAGTCCTAAACCAGACTTGGTCATCAGCTGGTTCAAAACCCGGCCCATTGCTATGAAGTACAAGTGCAGAAGTGACCCCAGGCTCAGCCTGAGGGAGAGCCAGCCTTCCTGCCCTTGTTTATTCCTCTAACTCCCTGAGCCATTAAGAGCGGGTGATGATCCTGGGTTGTTTTCCAAAGGCAGTAAATGTAATTGCAGATAGGACACCAGGGCACTGGGATAGAAAGAAGCACCCCCTCCCGGGCGTCTTTGCTCCTGGCCTCTAAATGACCCGCAGGTGGTGCTTGAATCAGATCCAGGCATCCCAGAGGACCCAGATGAGAGCCGCCTCAGCGGTTTGTCAATGGAATAAACTGAGCAGGAGGCATTTGGGGCCGGGAGGTACAAGCGGTGACCTCACCCCAGAGGGTGATGACTCATGAGAAAGCTCTCACCTGACTCCAGAGCTAACCAACGTCACAAAGGAGGGCGTTCAGGGCCGCGTGCCAGGACTGTTCTCTGAAAGACTGTTAGGAGGCACAGCTGGCTGGGACTCACTGTCCGACAGGAGGTCAGGGTTGAGGCTCTTAGAACAGATAGGGAGGGGGAAACTGCTTACAGAACACCACAGCTTAGGTGGATCTGGATTTGGAGGTCCACAGCTGTCCGTGAGGCAGACAGAAGAGCTTTGAAGAGGACTGATAGCCACTTTGCATGGAGGACAGAATTGAATTGGAATGAGAAGGAAAAGTTGAGCATTGATGATTTCTGTCCTTCCCCACTGAAAGACTCCAATGAGCGGCAAAGATAGAAACCCTGAACTTATTCTGTGCTTGTGGCTGGCACTCTGGAAATGGCTCTGGTTGTCCCTGTTCACGCACAGAGCACAACACCTCAGATGGGGATGGCACTTTACAGTTTGCCAGCCATCTCACACAAGTCATTTAATTGATCCTTGCAGTGTCAAGGAAGAAAACAAAGGGAGAGTCGGTCCTGTCTTCTGTACAAGGAACAACTTGGCTTGCCGGTATCAGTACACCATTTCCTACAGTTCCAAGTAACTGAAGAGATCTGATGTAGGTTCCGGCTACTCCTTTGTCACCAAACAGCCTAAGAACCCAAGTTGCCTGAGGTTTTGTAACTCTGACTTCTGCTCCCACTATCTCCTTTCCTACTCTTTAAAACAACAGAATATTCCTGGGAAAGATGATCTCCTGTGTCTGTTGTGATCTAGCCAAGTCTGGATTATCTTCTGAGGTAACCCAGCATTTGAAGCAATGCATTCTGCTTGTTTTCTGCTGAAAGGTATTGGCTAGCCACTCTTGACCTTGCCTGCCTGGTAGAACTACCTTGAGAGCTTTTTAAAAGCTATGTTGAAGTTTCTGGACCAATTAAGTCAAAATCCCCAAGGATGGCCCAGGCGTTGGTATTTTTAAGCTTCCCCACAATTTTAATGCGCAGCCCATGTAAGGAAGTCTTGTGAGACTTTGGGCCTCCAGGAGGGGCATGAACTGTTAAAGTCGAGAAAGTGCTTGGCTCTGCAGTGTTCTTCAGATGCTGTCGTGGAAAGCCCCAGGTGAGCATGCCTGCTTCTACAGGTGGCCGCTTCATTTCCATGCCATTTGAGTTCCTCATAAACTGACTCTGTGTTCTCTGTCTACCTTCCTGAGCTGGGGCTTCATCTGTTTTACCTCTTACACCATGCAGTTCATGTCTGCCAGGATGATTCCACTTGTGATTAACTTATAACCCAATTCACAAATGCCACGGGCATGTGTTATACTACATAACCGAGAGTGTTGAGTCGGGCAGCTTCCTGGGTGCTCAGTTCAGCAGCTCCATGACATCATCAAGGGCCCGGATTTCTCTCACTTCTCTGCTTTGTTATCTTTTATGAGTCTGTCTTTTTCTCAGGCTTGCTTGATTCCTTATGATCAGGCACTATAGACATACATTTAAAAAGCAATATTTATTGTTGTCCAGGATTAAGAGTGAGAACTCTGTTTTCCCTGAAATACTTCATTGGTCAGAGCTGGAGCCCAACAAACTCCCCTCAAGTTCAACACACTGGCATTTGCTCCATTGCCACAGACTTCTCCAAATTAATTCAGGAACTGGGGTACAATCATTTTCCCAAGGAGTTTCTTTTTCAACAAACATAGTGTCCTAAGATGGTCTGCGTGATGAAGTGGGAAGCCAGTTGTGCTTGGTAATATAGGAGCCTGGGTTGGATTTAGAAGTGAAATCACTGCGCTTTTCTTCACTATTCTGTCTTTGAATAAGTCAAAGCCTCTATGAATATTAGTGTTCTCCAGGGTGAGATGGTGACCACTGATCTCAATGACAGTAGCTGTTGCTACCAGATTCATGAGCAGCCCCGGAAACCCCTGGCTCAGGACAGTAACATGTGGGCCATGCCATACACATCAATACCTCCTTCTCGAGTATTCTCTACCTTGCCTGGCATGTGCAGAGTGAAATTAATCAGAACTGCCAATCCTACTCAGGTCTCTATGAACTTGGTGGCTCGTTGGATTTACCTTTCCCTCCACTGCATATGAACCCAGACCCTGGGCAGTCACAGAAGGGAGCATGCCTGGAACTTCCATTAGTGGTCCCCTCTGTAGTATCATTATGCCCACGAGCATCCCCCAAGCTCTTTCCAGGAAGGTGGGACTAATTGGGCTGACTACATTCACTAGGACACATCCTACAGACACAGGATGTCCCACTTTTGGTACTCTCAGTCAACCATCACATTCCCTTATTTATTTAAACTGAGCCTCTCGATTGTAAGAAACCCTTATGAGCTAGGATGGGTCTGGAAAATAGAGATAGAGGCAAATTGCAGACCATTTCTCTACTCGCTTTAGATTCCTTATGAGGATCCCTTCCTTTCTTCTGTTTTTTTTTTCTTGCTCCCCTAGTCTTTTCCTCTTGCTCACTTCTTCAGAACCCGATCAGGTTTAAAGATCTCACATTTATACACGCCTGAGCAGAAATGCAAATTCATGCTGCATTAGTGCTCATGGAAATCCTCCCTCAGTGTTTGGAAGAACTCCATGTAACTTCCTCTGAGACAGGATTGAAATCTTCAACGTACCAAGGCACCATTTCAAAACCCAAGCTGCACTCAGCCCTCTAAGCCTTCCCTCAGGAGAAGGGGGCTTAGGAGGAGTCTGGAAGGGAGGAGATGTGAGATCTGTGGATGGTGTAGAAAGTTCACACACTGGAGGAAAACCTGCAATCTAGGAAGAGGAGAAATAGAACACAATAATAACTCTCAAAAGACAAACTAAAGCCAGCTAACAATAAATTCTAGGTGGTGGACACAATAGAGTTAGAACACAGCCAGGGAATAAATGAGGTGGTGATGGAGGAAGGTCATTGGCTAATAAAGGAACTGCCCTGGCCCATTTTATTGGTTAGAAGATAGGTGGGAGGAGAAAACAGAACAGGATACTGGGAGGAAGAGGAAGTGAGCTCAGAGACTCGACAGCTCTCCACTCGGGAGGAGACGCCTGAGAGAGACGCCATGCCCCGCTCCTGGGATGAAGCTCCGACCCAGGATGGACATAGGCTAGAATCCTCCTGGTAAGCGCACCTTGGGGTGCCATACACAGGAGTTAGGGCTGGTTGTAAGCCATCGTGTGTGTGTTGGAAACCAAAGCCAGGTTCTCTGCAAGAGCAGCAAATGCTCTTAAAAACTGAACCAACTCCCCAGCCCCTAGGAGGCAATTTAGCTTTCATGGTTTATAAATGAAGCAGCTGAGCATCTGAAGTATTCAGATCCTTGCCTCAGGTGCCTGGTAAGTAGGCTTGCAGCACAGCAAAGATCATAACTCTGTATTACCCCCTTCCCTCAACCTATCAGGTCTCTAGAGTCACTTGGAGGATGGAGGCCTTTTCAGTCCACCACACCAGACTCTCCAAGAGACAGTACTGGGCATGTGGACTTTGGATAGGTCCTTGGTAGTTCCTAAGACTAGCCATGTGTGGAATGCTGCTTTCTGAGTTGTGTTTTGGCCAGGATTTATCTTAAAGTCCTGGCCAGTACGGTAGCTTTGTATTTTGCTAGTTGTATAAGAAAAAACAAACTTCTCCTGTCTTAGGAATTTCTGGACAGAACATTCAATCAGGGAGAGCTGGGACAATGACAGGAGACACACTGTGCCCCTTGTTCCTGTGCCCAGCCTGCCCTGCATTCTCTCCCAGTCATGAAACATTCTTGCTGGTGTTTGGGAACTGGGCATACTCTGCTCAGGCCTGGATTTCCACTGTTGTCCTGTCTGGATCTGGGCCCCTTTGTGGCTCTGTACCACTAAGAGGGGCCTGCAGTTAACCATTCCCTGCTCCTTTCTTCCACAAGGAAATCGTTTCTCCTTTTCCTGTCCTGATGGTGGAGGAAGAATGACTAAGATGCTTGAATTCTTCCAGCTCTTTCTTGTACTTTCACTTTCAGAAAAATAACTGTGGAAATTCTGGGGGAATGAGGGAAAACTGAGTCTGATGCCTAAGATTTATTTTACATTTTTATTATGTGTATGGAGGATTGAAAGGGTCATGAGTACGGGAGTGCAGTGCCCTTGATATCAAGATGAGGATGAAGGATCACTTAGAGCTGAAATTACAGGTGTTTGTAAGCTCCCTGAATGGGTATTGGGAACAAAACTTGAGTCCTCTGCTAGAGCAGTGTGCACTCTTAACCCCAAAGTCATCACTCCAACCTCCTATATGATGTTTAGTGTCAACTGTCAACTAGACAAAATCTGGAATCGCCTGGGAGACAGACCTCTGTGTCTGCCTGTAGATTATACTGAGATGAGAATATTACCTACTGTGGACTATGACGTTCCTCCCTGGGCTCCTGGACTGTACAGAAGGAATCAGGGAGCTGAGTGGTAACATTCAGTAATAGCTTTCTGCATCCTGAAGATGGAGGTGATGTGACCAGCTGCTTCAGGCTCTGACTGCCAGGACTAACCCACTATCACAGACTGTATTCTTGAACTGAGAACCAGAAGGGGCCATTCTCCATGGAGCTTCTTTTGTCAGAGTGTTTTAGGACAGCAACAGGAAAGCCTGAGATATAAGCCCAGCATTTGGGAGACAGAGGCAGGCAGATCTCTGAGTTCAAGGTCAGCCTGGGTTACAGAGAGAATTCCAGGACATCCAAAGGTACACAGGGAAACCCTGTCTCTAAAAACAGGAAGAAGAAGAAGAAGAAGAAGAAGAAGAAGAAGAAGAAGAAGAAGAAGAAGAAGAGGAAGAGGAAGAGGAAGAAGATACTGACACATTAAAACAATTAACACTATCTTGTCTCCCCAATACAATATTCTGCAAGTCAATGAAGGCTGTTGAGTGATAATAGATATTACTTTTCATGAGAAGGGGAAATAGTTTCTCTCCTGAGCCTTATAGAAATGATGAGCTTGTCTATTTCCCCTTCCTAGGCAAATCCCACTATGTCTCTCTTAAAGCTATTCTGAATGAATGATCTGGTTTTTTGGAGCCCATTTCCTGTGAAAAGATACCTTGCTCAGCCTAGACACAGGAGTGAGGGCCTTGGTCCTGCATCATCTTGGTGATGTCACAGAATTCATTGCCTCCCCATGGGAGACCTTACTCTCTCTGAGGAGCAGATGGGGGGGGGGGAGGAATGAGGAGACGATGGGGAGAGAGAAGAGAGGAGGGAGGGGAAACTGGTATTAGTATGTAAAAACTAAAAATAAATGATGAACTTTTTTAAAAAACACATCAATGTAATGAAATTACCTTCCCCCAAAAATTCCATTGGCATTATTTGTTTGCACATTATCATCTAGGATTGCCTAGGACCCTGGTGAGTCCATGACATCACACACTGCAGAATTAGGAAGGAGATAACCGTGCAAGAACTGTGAAGTCCTTGTTCTTCTTGCTCCACACTGAGATGCCCATGGGAGGACACCGAAGCCTTTTTCCATCACCTCTTCCCAATCTTCTTTTACAGGCCTTCATGTTTAAAATGCCATCTTCAAAATTTGAGGAAATCCCCAAGCGCTGTGCTTCCTTAGAGAGACAGCAGCAGAATGTTCTCCAAGAGTGTGTAGTTATTACTGGGACTTTATAATTCACAGTGTGTTTCCAGCCAAATACTAAGAGAGCAGGAATAGCTGCTTGTAGAACTGGTAGACTATTACCTTAATATATTAGGACTGTAGATAAGGGGTATCCCATGATACCCAAACCCTAATTCTGAGCAAAATTTTCCACATTTCTTCTCTCAGAGGAAAATTGCCTTGGAATTAGAGCAATCATATCTAATATCTGAACACTTAGCGAAGGTCATATGAGCAATTTCAGCTCCCATACATTTGCTTCTTAGAATATTCTCTGCATGTAGTTGACATTGCTCAGCCTAATAACACTCTGCTCACCTTGCCTTCCATTAGCAGATTAATAGAAAAGCAATCTTTAAAGGACATTGCAGATCTTCAATTACTACATCAATGCTAGAATTTATATTAATGCAGCTAGAATATATTAAATGTTAATGGAGATCCCAAGGAACGTTTTGGCAGGGTATTGAGACATTAGCATAAATTAATTTCTTCTTAACAACTGGCTTCGTTTTGGAGCTGCAGAACTGGGTAAGAGACTCCCTCTCGAGCGGCTTTGCTGCTAGTATGCAGCTTCTGCCAAGGATAAGCTTTGGGGTGGTTAAGAAAGAGAAAAGGAAAGAAAAAGCAAAGGAAACAGGTGCCCGAGTTTTAATCCACAGTCTCCTTGCGCCAGTTAATCATCTATAGAGGGATTGTATTACAAAGAGGAATAGTTTCCCCCACTTTCTGTCTTTGAATGGGACCCTCCCTCAGGCTAACCTGCACTGCTGATTCTAAAAGAACAGGCTAGGTGAGTGCACAACTATCCCTTTTAACCACTCGTCTGCAGAGTGGAGTAACAAGGACTTACTTCTGGAGGCGATAGTTCAGTTCTTGCTTAGTTTTAGTTACTGCACTGAATTGAGGCATCCTGACATTTTGTTGATGATTTTTTTTTTCTGGAGATACTGTAATTAAGAAAGCATAGGACTGGAACCAGACTTCTTGGTTTGAATCTGAGACAAATTTCCCTCCTTAGGTTTGTGATGCTGGACACAGCCTTTGAGCCCCATCATGGATGATTTTCCTCACGTGTAAAGTCAAAATTATCATTGCAGTATTTCAGCTGGACTTACTGCCTCTGAGCCCTATCCAGGAAGCAACCCTGGACAGTTTTCTGCACCTGGGCACTCCCATGTCCTGAACACACAACAGATTCATAAATGGTCCTGTCTCTCTCTGAAACTTGAGATCAAGAGTCAGTGTTGGCATGGTGCATGCAGACTGTATCCTCCCCTTCACTCTCATGGTGAGCACTGCTCAGGCCCAGGACTTGCTTCTGCAGATGAGCTATGCGCTGTTTCCTGCGGCTGTTAAGATCCACAGCTCACACTGCTGCCTACACTGGCACTGATGTCCTTTCAGAGAGCAGGGAGGAGATGGGAAGTGGAAGAGTTAGGGGGTAGAGAACAGCAACCAATCAACTCGCTGGACTTGCCACACCACACGCATGGGGCATAATGTGAAGAAGAAAATCTCATCTCTCAGAAGCACTGATCAGGGTCTACTAAGTCCACTTTGGGTCGAGTTCACTACCGCAGAGGCATAAGTTAGTATAGTGCATAAAAGTTGCAAGAGAAAAGTGAACAATATTTTGCAGAATGAAGTAATTAATATTCATTTACAATTCGCACACATGTCAGAGCAGATTTATATTTGAAGCAGAATCCTGATTTCTTAAAATGGCAGCTGTGAAATGCAGATGATGGAAGAAAAGAGCAACCTTACAGAGGATTCAATTTTCATGTGTTTATAAGATTTAACTAAAGTTTCAGGCTAAATTATGGGACTATTTTATTTAAATGACATTTATTTCTGATGTTTATATTCATTATCATTTGCATTTTGCAACTTAAATTCTGAATCACTTTAAAAACTAAACTCAGGAAATTTGGAAATATTAAACTTTTTATTTCTATATGTATTCCATTTTATCTTCTTTGATCAAAATACTCATATTTTATGTAAATTGAATTGAAAACTTTGGTACAGAATTCTTAGGTTATTTTTAATGATTGCACATGGAATTATTGGGTTGCACTAAGGCTTCTGGACATTTTATTATCTTGATGCTCAGACAGAGCAAAGGCAAAAGTGGAGTACAGAGAACCCAAAATCTAATTTAAAGCAAGAATATAAATAGGCTTTAAAGGTATACAAAAAGCTCTTATACAGATACCAGAGGTATGGCACTGAAAGCTTACCACGTCTGAGATTATTCAACATACACAGCTATAACAATGCTTGTGTTTTCTTACATGAATTATATCATGTACTAAAATTTGTTCATAATGATGCAGTATACAAAAGCACAAGATACGAAAGGTAATTGCTGGATTTTAGAGCTTAAAATGATCACACTGCATATATTTTTGAAGAGGAATGATACGCTCAAAGATTTATGGCATTGTGATGAACTAATCATAAGATGGATAATGATATTCTCAGGTTTTTGATGACTCGTTTCCAGAATTATGGTGGAAAAAGCCAGTTAACACTGAATGGAGAAGTGAGTAGACCAAAATGAAGCGGAATTAGATCACTAAAACCATGGCAAGGAGCAGAGGACGGAGATAACTAAACATGGATAGCAATGGAGCAAAAGACGAGGAAAATCTGAAGACTTAATGGTGGGGGGGGGGCAAAATGGGGAGTGGGGAATGATCAAGAGATAGAGCAAAGAGATGCGGGTGTCCAGGAACATGCTGGAAGAAGCAGCTTTGAAAGGATAAACAGAAAGTCATTTGTCTTATTTAGTGAGAGAATGAAAGAATTTGGAAATGAACACAGACACTTCCCTCATGGGAGACTTGTGAAGTGTGGATGGGTGGGCGGGGGCCCTATCGTCAAGATCACAGTTGGGTGGGTGGGGGCCCTATCGTCAAGATCACAGTTGGTGTGTGCTCATCAACCCACACAAGGTGAAGAAATTCTTAAAGTAAGTTGGGATAGCCAAGAGTTTGGGGGAAGGGCTAAGTGTTCAAGAAATCAAACCCAAAGTGCAGTTCCTACTTAATATCAGATATTTTCATTGAATTCACACACCCAGGATAAAATCTGAGAAAACTGAGGTCACATATCGAGACCCAGGCTCACTTGGAAGGCGAATGCTGAAATCGCGTGATGCCAATGACTCTGGGTAGACTTCTTGGGATGTCAGTTTTCCATCAATAATACCTGCTGTGCATATGCATATATGTATGAACATAAGAGCAACTGCCAAGCACTTCATTATTGGATGTTTAGCTAATGTATGCATCAAGGAAGGTTCTACAGCACAGATCTCATAGGGGCCTGTCAAGGTCGGATTAAAGGCATCTGTATGGAACTTAAGCTTTTAAGATTTGCTGCAAAATCCTTGAAATGTGTGGGCAGGAAATAACAGAATGCATGAAGATGAAAACAAAATTATTCTGCAATAATGTTATATTTACATTACAGGTATCCACCCATGGAAGAGTTAGGCAGTGAGCCGCAAAACTGAAGACATACATCTCAAATATTTTCAATTTAAGAAAAATCAGAGCACGAGAGAAGGACCCCATCAGTTCCTCGTTAGATCAGCAATGACTGCTGCCAGAGGTAGGCACCGACTGCCAATTTTAAAAATGTCTTCTCTTCTTGTGTCCGCAAGGGTGCCGGTTCCCATATCCCGAATTTTGCTTTTCAACCTAAAAGCAGTTTTAATACGTGCCATGAATAAATATTGGGACTGCTAATCTCAGATTACACAAGGTGATAGCTCATATGTGAGTATTAGAGTGCGTTTCTAGCCTGTGTTTTCTCTTTCCAACTTCTGAAGACAGGGCTGGTGATGTTGGCTCCTCTCCACACCTCAGGCTGCACACGTGCTTACACACACGCCAAGCAAGGTGTATAAATCAGCCTGCAGCATGCACAGTCGAACTACTTTACCTCCCTCTAATAGATTAAATTTAAAAAGACCAGTTGCAGTGTTACAAGCAAGACATTCATATTTATTCCGTGAATAAAAAATCAATAGAACATACTATGGAAATGACAGAATTTAGTGCTACTTCTATAATTCTCATGTAAATATGTACCATCTCTAAGAGGTTCCATGAGTTCTTAAGTGTGAATCCCCAGCTCTGGTGGAGCAGGAGCTAGAATCCTGTACTGAGAATTCTTTGAGCTGGGTTTAACTAAAGCAAGAGGGTCTGGAGAGATGGTTCAGTGGTTAAGAGCACTCATTGCTCTTGTAGAGGACCCAGGCACAGTTACCCGCACCTACATGGTAGCTCACAACTAAATGCAACTCATCTTGGGGATCTGATGTTCCATTCTTTCCCCTTCAGTTTGCCATGAGACAAAACACTCATCCATAAAGAGTAAATAAATCTTTAAAACATGATTAAAAAAAAAGCCTGGAGCAAGACAAATAACATAGGAAGGGTACAGGGAGTGAAACAGAATACAAAATTTTAAGTAGTTTTGGAGAAATTTTCTTAGGTAGCAATAGAGACTAGTCAGTGTTTATGTGCAAAGTCCTTGGGGCAAGAATGTCCATTTTCCTTTTGTCCCAGAATCTACAAAGAAGGAGGGGCACAGAAGCAGCGTCTTCTATAAAAATGAAGGCTTTTCAGTGCTGATTTTCATTTTAGCAGGAAGATTTTGTGTGATGTGCTCAGTAAGGGATGGGGCGGGGGCTTGTACAGTATAGGACAGTCAGTACAGGACGTCAAATTCTCAGCACAAAGGGGATTTATAACCCCAGAGGGGCAAGCAGGGGCTGTGGCTGCCTCTAGATTGGGCAGAGGCTGATAGCAAGCAGCAGCAGGTGCTTTTTGCACCAGTGCATTTTTAAGGAGAAAGAAAGATGAGTCTGTGCTGGGGTGAGTTGGCAAGTCTTGATTGGACAGGTTAGCGAGTGTAGCCAAATAATGAGTTTTGATGGCTCTACCTCTGTGTTTCGTTTCAGGTATGAGTCAGTGGTCAAATAAGGGAATGAACCATACAGAGTTAGCTCTAGGAATGTAATCTAATGGGTTAACAAGGGAAGGAAAAGGACAAAGGGCAAAACCTGCTGGTGCCATGTTTGCCATTCTCGGGCCTGTGTTTGTTTGCCTTGCTCGGGCCTGTGTTTGCCATGCTTGGGCCTGTGCTTGCCAAGGTAAGGCCCGCTAGAGCTCTTCATGGTGTATCTCAGGGAATGAATTTGCGGTGGAATTTGAATGAGTGCTAGTATTTGACCGAGGACCGAGGCTTCATTCTGCAGAGAACTGTGAGAGACACGCTGTAGGAAAATGGTGATCTTCCTCTAAGAATTTGCTTCATCATTTTTTGTACCCTTTTGTTCAAGTTCCCATTACTTGTATTTATGATCATTTGAAGAGAAAAATATTTTGGTTACAACTTATTCAGTCAAGAAAATTAAGCAAAAAAAAAAAACCTATTAATTTAGTTGTTGAGTGTGTGTGTGTGGGAGGCTTATTTGAAAACAAATTCTTGGATTCAAAGACTAGTATTTACAAACCTGTCTAATAGCTTGCAATTGGACTAGATTTAATCATACCATTATTATTCTTCAAGTGCCATTTAAAATAACCCCTTTAGGGCCAGTGAGATGTTCCAGCAGGCAAGACACTTGTTACTAAACCTGACAGCTTGAGTCTGACCACAGGGAGCCATCCAGAGGAAGGAGAAAACCAGTTCCCCCAAGGTCAGCCCTCTGACCACCACACATGTGGAGCGGCATACCTGTGCATGGATGCAAGCATACATGTATGGATGCATTCACCCACACATACACAAACACACTAAACAAGTAAATATAATAAAAAATTAAAATGACCTTTATATTTAATACATTTAATTTAGAAAAATAGAAAACCTAGATACAGTTTAGCCTGAGAAAATTCTCTATTAATATACGGAGATCCAACCCTCCAGGTGCATATGCAGCAAAACACAATAAACGATTGCCTGGATTTTATCTAAAAAGTCATGCCCACGAGGTTGTCAGTGCTTGAGTAGATGAATAATGTGTAGCTAAGGGGTTTAGAGCATAATATATATGTGAGTCTTTAAACATGCTGGTTTTTCAAGAGGTACATTATATTAAGTATTCGGCCACTAATCACATATTTCTGTTTTTGCAATGCTGAGGGCTTTCATTGGTTAATAAAGAAACTGCCTTGGCCCACTTGATAGGCCAGCCCTTAGGTGGGTGGAGTAGACAGAACAGAATGCTTGGAGGAAGTGAGGCAATCACCATGCCTTTCCTCTCTGGGTCAGACACGATGAAGCTCCAGCCCAAGATGGACGTACATTAGAATCTTCCTGGTAAGACACCACCTCGTGGTGCTACACAGATTATTAGATATGGGTTAAAGCAAGATCTGAGAATTAGCCAGTAAGATACTAAAGCTAATGGGTCAAGCAGTGTTTAAATGAATACAATATGTGTGTTGTTATTTTGGGGCATAAACTAGCCAGGTGGTCAGGAGCCGGGCAGCAGGAACGCAGCCCACAGCTCCATCTACAGTACACTTCTAATCCCAGCAATCGGGAAGCAGAGGCAAGTGGATCTCTGTGAGTTTGAGACCAGCCTGGTCTACAGAGAAATTTACAGGACAGTCAGGGCTTTGCAGAAAAATCCTGTCCTGAAAAACAAAAACTAAACAAACAGCAACAAAAACCAGAACAAAACACAAAGTTCATTCCCATATATGTATTCCATGCATATACACAATGTATTTTGATTTTATCAGTGTCTTAGTTCAGCTACTCCTGGACCCTAAGACATCCTCACCAAGTCCCCATTCCAAGTTCTTGGCATATGTGCTCAGAGTAGGGCCATCCCCTAGAGTATAGACAACCTACCATGCCCTGTCTCTCTAAAGAACACCAACTCTCCCTACCCCAGCATCCTTCAACTATCTAAATTCCACCCTACCCCATCTATGATAAGATTATGAGTGGTTTGATCTTATTCAGGTCTTGTACAGGCAACAACCCCGCCCCCTGGGAGTTTCTGAGTGCAGTACCCTCTTGTGTCCAGAAGATGGTTATATGGCAATAACCCTCAGCTTCAGGGTCTTATGATCTTTCTGCCTCCTCTTCTGAGATGTCTCCTGAATCATTTGTTCCAATGTGTCTTTTTTTTTTTTTTGGAAACAAGGGTCTCTCATTGAACCTGGAGCATGTTGTTTTTTCTAGACTGACCGGGCAGTAAACCTCTGTGGTCCATGTTTCTCTGCCATCCTATGCTAGGGTTGCAGATATGAGCTTCAACTTGGCTTTTATGTGGGTTCATCCAGAGATCCAAACTCAGGTCCTCATGATTATGCAGTAAGCATTTTATCCCTTGAGACATCTCCTCAGGCCCAGTCACATACCTTTAATAACTGCATGTAGCCATTTGACTTTTATAGGATTTTTTTTGATGTAAGCATTTAAATTTCCAACTCTTTTGCAATTCTAAACAGTACAGCAATTGATAACCTTTGGGTCATCTTTGGCTATATTTACAACTATGTTAAAATCATTTCTGGAAAAGGGGTAGTATAAAAACAGAATGACTATTTAAAACAGTGGTGTGCATTTTCAAATGGAGCTAAAAATCATTTATTCCCATTGATGCTCTCCTGGGAAGTACATGAGAGTAATCATTGTTTGACTTTTGTTAGTGGCAAATTATAATTCTGTAATTCTTTTTTTTTTTTTTTTTTTTTTTTTTTTTTTTTTTTTTTTTTGGTTTTTCGAGACAGGGTTTCTCTGTGGTTTTGGAGCCTGTCCTGGAACTAGCTCTTGTAGACCAGGCTGGTCTCGAACTCACAGAGATCCGCCTGCCTCTGCCTCCCGAGTGCTGGGATTAAAGGCGTGCGCCACCACCGCCCGGCTAATTCTGTAATTCTTTTAGGACTGATATTGCTATAATTCACTTATAGAGCGTTTACATACTTTAAAGCTTTAGTTGATGGTCATCAGGAAACTTTTGTGATTTTATGTTTCTCACAGTAATGAATTATTAGTCTTTGTATTTCAGCACTTTGTTATATAGACTCCAGTGTAGCTTAAATACTTTCAGCTGTATATTAACTTTAACATTTTATCTACTTATAAATTTTTATTTTTTAACATTTCATCCCTCTGTTCTCTAGGTGATAGTAGGGTTTGCTTGGGTTCCTGCACCTCACACCGGCTGGTCTCCCCTTTCCTCCATGTGAAAGAATGTAGAGAGTAACATGCGTGTTTGGTGACCCCCCCCCACCCGATTTAGACTTGTCCAACCCTACTTCTTGGAGAATTTTCTTGTAATTGTTCACCTGTAGATGGCATGTCTTTGGTTTTAGACATAGGCATAGGTTTTATCTCTTTTACATTCCTTTTATCGTGTTCATGAAACTGAAGGGAAGTAAGTTTAAACATGTAACCTCTGATTTTGCTTTGAACTGGAAACCTTTAGTCAGTTCTTCATGTTGGTTGTCATGCACCTTGCAATGAGTGGAAATTGAACTGCTCGCTGTAAATAGTTACCACTAACAGCCACATCTGCCTTTGCTTCTGCTGCTTCCTCCTGCTACTCTAGCAGGTACCGTAGTGGAGTCAATGGGCAGTATTCTTGCTTAGAGCCGAAATCAATGCCTGTCATCTTTCATCTTGGCTTCTCCATCGCAGGAGACTCTCATTTGGGATGGGCAGGTTTGCATTCTTTTCTGCCGTGAGTGTAAGTCCTTGGTCATTTATCTTGGTTGCATGTATAATACCGACCCTCATTTCTAACAGTAAAATAAAACTTTAGAATGTAAAGTTGGGAAGTCGTGATGTTGAAGTACAGAAGGCTTCTGTGACTACAGAATCAAAATGAACGAGACATAATTAGCTATGTGATTGATTGCCAACATTTTGACTACTCACATCAGACCTTCAGGAAGGCACTTGGTTTTGAGAAAGTTCTATTCTCTCAAGAATTACTGCTACACCCCTTGAGGAATGGACTTAAAGTGAGCAGAAGACTCTATCCACCAGTGAGATTTTCTTTTGTGTAAAAGCTTATGCTCTAAATTGCTTGATCATGGACGAGGAGGCTATTAGATAACTGGTTTCTCTGAGCTGCAGATACAAGAGTTGGGGAGGGATAACTTGTTTTCTTGCCTCTCAGAAAAGTCATCTGACATAAGGGTAGGATATAAGATAAACGAGATATGCTTTTGTTATACTCTTGTCCCATTAACCAGGAGGAACAGCATCCAGCCAGTTCCTAGATTCAGGTCACTTGAACCCCAGGATAGAATTTCTTCTCCCCCTTTCCCATAAATAAAAATAAAAGGCCCGTGTGATGCACTACAAAGCACCCTTCCGCCGCTGGCTGTGTGCGGGGCTCTGCAGAGCTGCGGATCTGCTGGGATATTTTCTGCTATGTGAGCAAGTCGACCTCCATCCTGAATATTTCATGCATTCAGGGCATGCTTGGCAGAGTTGAGAGCTCTCGCCAGTGGTGAATTCACAGCACACACACTGGCAGCTTTCCTGAACTGTTTACTTCAATAGCATCATCAGCAATTAGCCCACAGAGTGGAAATTTAAATGGGCTCCACAAACAAACATGCCTTTGAATTAGCTAATAACAAGATGGGTCCAAAGAGGCCTGGTGTAATTAGGCAGGACAACAGTTGAGAGGGAATTAATCAAGGGCGGGGAACATAAAAAGCAATGAGTTCTTTCACCGTAGCTTTGAAGAATGATGTAATTCCAAAGGGAGCGTCGGAAGGTGGGATAGGATATGGGCAGAATCCATCAATACCTACTTATCCTGGTGGCTGACATTTTTAATATTTATCCAAAAGCTATGCTGAGCACTGGAGATGAGAAAGAATGGCAAGTGCGGGGTTATTTATCCAGCACCTTTAGCATGGAAGATGCTGTATGCTTTGAAAACACATCATAATCCTTAGTTTTGACAGTATTCTGCAAGGTAGGGATTTTACCAGTGAAGAACGTGTGGGGAAAGAGTCACTCAGGAGGTGGTCAGCACTGCACAAAAGAAAGTGGCTGTGGCTGTCATTGAGAAGGACATGCCACCATTCATAGACAGGCACAATGCCAACATAACTGCTCCCAGCATTCAAAGAAGAGAGACGTTGATATGTGGTGTGGGAAGTTCTTCTGTATATATGTTGCTTTTATTGGTAGTAAATAAAGAAGCTGCTTTCAGCCAATGGCTTAATAGAATATAGCCAGGCTGGAAAAGATATATACAGAAATGAGGTGAAGTCAGAGAGACACCACGGAGCCGCCAGACAAAAAAGATGTGAGCTGCCAGCCAGAACCTTGCCAGTAGGCCATGAACCTCATGGTAAAATATAAAACAATAGAAATGGGCTAACCAAAGATATAAGACCTAACTAGGAATACGCTTAAGTGATTGACCAAGCAGTGATTTAAATAATATAGTTTCTGCTTGATTATTTCCTTTCTGGGCAGTTGGGAACGAACAAGCAGCCTTTCCCCAATAGATACGGGCTGACACATTCTGCAAACGGTTTGTGTGTGTGTAAGTGGCTCCTAGCATTCAGGGAGGAGGATTGTAAGCACAGGAAGGGCCAGATGGGGTGGGTTTGGAGGCCACTGTTTTCTTTCACATTTTTTGTTGCTGTGTCAACAGCTTTCTTCTAAGCGGGGGAATTCTACAATGAGGTAGAAAAGATGAGAGAGGGAGACAGAGAGCAGGAGGGAGAAAACTGGTGGATGGCTGCTTAGATGAACCTTTGAGTGGCCTGGAGTTCGCTTACAAAGCATTGGAGAGAAAGAGTTCCTTCCTAGACTCAAGCTCAGCTTCTGGCCCTGAAGATGCATGCTAAAGTGGCTGGAGTTACTTGCTAGTCATTTCCCTGACTCCCCAGCATACCCGGGACCCTGAGGGAGCTGGTTCAGCTATAGCCCAAAGGGATGAAATTGTCTGCCCTGAGGACCGTGAGAGTGCAGCATTTGTTTCAGATGTGAGGTGAAAAGTTACTTCTCTTAAACCCAGTTCTGGAGGGATGGTTTATAATTTACAAGGCCTTTTTACTAAATCAGCATTTCTCTTTAAAGATACTGTCTTTGCAATTACTTTGTTGATAAAAAGCCAATGTCTGTTTTCTTTTTTGGTTGATTTTATTTTTTATTTTATTTTATTTAGTTTTTCAAGACAGGGTTTCTCTGTGTAGCTTTATTTGTCCACTGTAAAATGTATTATTCTACTTTTGCTATCACCTGGACTCCACAGTCCCATACTCAATCTTTTGCCCAGATAGGCATATAGGAGACAGTTCCAACTCGCCGTGAATCTGAACTTAATTCCTTGCATCTTATTAAACATGTTATTGTGCCAGCATTGTAGAATGCCTGAAGGAATGGTGCAGTCCTTCAGGCTGCAGACTTCAGGGTCTTTCCTCCCATTTCTCTTACACTTGCTGCCTTCAGCATCACAGCTAGGCAGGACTCCTGAGGCACCCACCTTCCTTCTCTCACTTCATCTATTAATCTATACTCCTACAGCTCACTTTCTCATAATAACAAAGCAATCCTTATAAAAAGGACACAAGATGATGCCTTCCTGACAAACTTTATAGTCACTTCCATAGCCAACGAGCACCTGCAAGGTGTCCCATTGACATCACCTACTAGGTTCTCCCTGTTCTGTCTACTCTTACAGTTCCCAACTCTGCTGTTTTATTGAAGGATGCATTTGTCTCTGTCTCTCTCTACTTCTATCTCTATCTACCCGCATCTGTGTCTGTATCTATACACACTGCATCTCCACACCATCCCAGGCTATTTGGATTCTTTCTCCTCTAACAGGAAAACTCCTTTCTCAGATAACTCTCTACCTTGCTCCCTCCTTATGTGGTACCCTTTTCAATGTCATTTTCTATCAGAGCTTTCCTGGACACCTTAATTAAGGCAGCGACCCAGTAACCTCTCCCCCTATCCTTCTTTACATTGATCATTAATGATGACTGGAAAGGGGTCCTTATGAATAGGATATTTTTTTGTCCCTCTCGCTGCTATAATGTTAACATCAAGAAGAGAGTTTCTGGTCCATGTTAGGCACTGACAAATATCTCAACAAAGAATGAGTGGATTAATTCCCCCTAGAGAAGGAGAAATGAAAATAACAAAATGAATGAATGAGTGTGTGTGTGTGTGTGTGTGTGTGTGTGTGTGTGTGTGTGTAAATAATAGGATTTGGAGCGATGCAGGATTCAATTGCAGTAGCACTCCTGCCCCCTGTCACTCATGTAAAGAACTGAGCATCTCTGAACTTCGATTGCTCTCTGGAAAACGAACACAACAATACTCAACTTTCGAACTTGTGAGCAGGCTTGGGAGTTAGGCATGTAAGCCTCTTGGCACATTATTCAGGAAGTAATCACGCTAAGGATGACGTTTCTTGCCATCAAACAGGTTAGGACACATGAGGCTGCCCTTTCTTAAAAGACATCGGTATGTTGCAGCCCTGTATTCATAGCTGCAGTACTGATGCTGCTGGGAGGCTGCTAATGTAGAAGACTTGGTTTCCTTTATGCTGTTCACCTATTTTCCAGTGGTTACGCCATCTCAGGTATTGTCTTCCTCCATTGGAGTCACTACACATTGTCTCTTGAGTCTATAGAGAATTTAAAAATACATACATGATCCATTGGCAAAAGGAAGTATCATGCAAACATGAGCATTATTTTTAAGTTTCAATTTGGAAAATGAATTTCCTTGTCATCACATAGCTGCCTACTTTTTTGAATCCCAGTCCGCATAATTCTTTCTCAGCAAAAATAAGGACCCCGTAAAATTCTTCAAGCAACGTAGGAGTGAACTGTAGGTGATTTAATCATAGTGCAGTCGGAAGGAGCTAGAACAGACTGCGGAAGCCACACTATCACTTCAAGCTCAGACCCATTACATCGAAGCCACTGCAGCCAAAGACGGCTTGTCTTCCCAGGATGACAGTATATTGCATTGTGTCTCATTCCAGGCCTGGGAAGTGAAAGTGCAATCATGATTACAGGACTGGGTTGGCATATGGCCAAGGAGAAATGGTTACAGTTCATGGTTTGATTCTGCTGACATGGTCTTTTTTCTCAGATTCTGAACCACCAGCCTCCTTTTACAATTCCTCACCCTGCTTGTACTGCCCACTCTCCCCAGCCTTCCTGTGTTATTAAAGACTACTCAGGAGCCAGTCTTTTAGAGATGAGCTAAAGGTTCTGACGTAACTGCCCAAGGGAGTGGCTTCAAGGAACTACATTTGCACCAGAGAAAAAGAGAAGGGGAAATATTGTCAAGCAAACCCAGTTTCAGGAACTGCAGCGCCAGAGGGAACAGGAGTTGCTAGAGGATGGATGCTCTTAATCTTTGAAAAAATGAGAATAATGTCTTGTCAGTTGTGTGCAGCTGAGCTTCCCATGGCCTGGCAGTTGGTATATGCCTGCTAAACTTATCCTCTGCAAGACGCATTGCATGCAGTTTGTACTCAAGAAATGTTTTCCCTGAACCACGACCTTCCCGCACTCTTCTTCCCCCTCTGGCTGTGAGTTAGCAGCCATGATTTCTGCTGAGTCTTTGTCTTGTTAGGGACATGCATTATCTTGGGGAGCAGCTGGGAAATGCAGGGTGAGGTGGAGGGACAAAAGCTTTTCTCTAATTACTTCCCAGCCTCCTGCACCTGCCACCCACTCTTCTGACAACAACCTCCTATTCCAACTGGTGCAATCAATGCGACCAAGCACCTCCTTCTTAATGTCCTGGCAGTGAGGCAAGCTGTCAAGACAAACTCTGTAGACTAGGACTCAGGAACATATTTTATTTTTCTGTCAAAGTAAAACAACATACTGATGATCAAACCTGCAACACAAAGAAAATGTAGATTTAATATGAGGCCATAAAATCCCCCACATCCTTCCTCCTTAAAGAACATTCTAATTATAAACTGATGTAGCATTCAGCTGTAAGCCCCACTTTCAAGGGATATGGGACATATTTAAATACTAATTACTTTTAAAATCTTTATTTCAATGTTCCACCGTGTTTTAACAAAAGGACAAAGATATTTTAAAGGAAGTTTCTGAGTGTAAGTTTGAACTAAGCTTTTATTATACAGTAAATGTTCTCCCTTGCTTTAAACAAATAATGAGAAGTAAATTAATGACAAACTTTGGTGTCATCATTTGACCAGATAGATACCCACAAATGCCATGGGCATCTCAAACTATTATTTAAAAGAGACAAGCTGTGATGAGTCATGGTCAGCTATGATAGGCATAGGAGTGGCATCGCTGGGTCATACAGTAGGTCTGCTACATCCAGACTATAATGTCCAGATTTTATGCAGATATGTAAATTTAGGAAGCTAGAGATGTCAGAGAGGCAGAAATAAACCTGCCTAGTTTAGCAAAAGAGAATATTAAGAGAGGGGGAGGAGAAGGGGGCGGTGAGGAATTACCAGAGATATGCTCAAAATACATTATAGACTTGCGAGAAAGCAGCCTTAAGTAACCCAGTGTAATACAATAAAAACCTTAAAAATAGAATTATAAGAGAAGGAAGCCAGACCAAAAATACACAGCATTTAATTTCATTTATGTAAAGGTCGAAAAATAAGCAATGCTAACGACATTATTTAAAGATTCATACATAGGTATCAAAACTCTCATGAAATGCAAGTGGATGATCACCATCCAAGTAAGGTCAGGGTTAGTCGAGGATATGGGCAGGAATTCTGATTAAGAACAGAGTTCCAAGTGCCTTTGGAACTCAGCAATGCTCTCATTTTGCCCTTGGAAAGGACTTGAAGGGTGTTTGCTTTACAATAATTTATTAAACCGTGAATTTATATTTTATGCACTTTCCTATATGCATAAATGTAACATAGCAGATGTTACATTTCACTAGAAAAGTAAAAGGCTTAAAGGAAGAATGGGAAAGTATCGCACTGGGGCAGTTCTGATGCGGGGGAGGTAGCTGGCAGCAGGGGTGGGCGGAACCTTGCCCCCCTCCCCAGTTTCTGCCGTTCTTTTTTCTATCCTGGATGAAGTTGGGCACAACTGGGCAGCAGCAGTGACCTCTCTGCTTTCTGTGCGCTATGAAACAAGCCATGACAAGTTGTGAGGCCCACACCTCTAGGGAAATACCTAGATTCCCCGCTGCAGAAGGTGGGAGAAGAGCTGGAAATGATGGGAATTGTGTTTGACAAGACATTCTGAAGAGGTTAAAGGACAGTGAAACATTTTAGCTTGTTCGTCTCTCAGTACTCTGTAATTTCTCGCTCACACTCATGAAGATAGGCAAGCTATACTCAAATCAGAAAGCCATCTTTATTCTCAGCCAGCATAAGACATCAAGCCTTCCTCCTTTACCTGGATTAATATATGTATGTGCTCAGTTGACTTATGGCCCATCTGGCTGTGACATAAAGAGGGTCTATCCCTAGTTTTCTGAGCATCAGGGTTTCAGGGTGAACGTGAGTAAGTCATCTTGAGGATAAAGGAGAGCAGAGACTTCAGAATGGGGACTAGCCTACAGAAGTCTAAAAACAGCAATATGGGCAGAGGTTTCCAAATGGGGCAAAATGCAGGGTACACCAGATATGTGGGCATCTGAGAAGTCAGAGAGATGGCATGCTGGCTCAGGGAGAAAGTGACATTTCTGGTGAGATTCATAACAGGGATGGAGTGTGCACACTTCCACAGATGCTTCCAGAAACCTGATTGAGAATCCACACAGCATCCTCCATTTCTCAGGTCAATCAATGCCAGGCTGAATCCCAGCCACATTGTATTATTTAAAGACAGGGCTGTCTCTGAATAAAACACAAAGGAAGGAAGGCCACAAGGGTAAACTGAGTCAAGAAGGGCCCTGTCTTCACAATTCCAGTAGAAATTTTCACTTGCATCTTTAGGAAAATGGAGTAAAAAAACTTAGATTTTTCTCTCATTTACTTTATGATTGTCCCTGAATTTTTTTTAAAGGAAAAAGGTGTTTTTATTGTTTAGTGAACTGTATTTGCCATCCCCATATATGATTCTTCAGTTTGTTAAAGACAATAGCAAATTGCACAACCATTTGCTGATTTTAGTCAACCAAGCTTCTTACAACAACAGAAGTCCTCGGGTATCTATAGATACCACACAAACTAGAGGATCTTAAATGAAAACAATTGCAATTGGACAGAGTTGAATGGGGCTTGGGAAGGTAGGTTCAGCAGCTATGTGAGGTCAAAGATCTTCAAGAACATTTTCATGCCAGGATTTCCTCTAGAAAATTCGACTAGAAAGCCATAACCCCGACTACTATGAGAATGAAATCAAGGGGATAGTCTAGTTATGCGTGTACATTGCAGCAAGGTCTATCCATCTTCTGTCAGTTGATTGATTTATCTATCAAATACCAATCATCTACATAAATTCATATATCTGATTTGTATTGATTGATCATCCATCTATATTTATCAATAATCTATTTAACTATCATCTATCACATAGACCATCTGTGTTTCTATGTATCTATTATCTATCTATCTATCTATCTATCTATCTATCTATTTCTAGGTATCTATTTCTATATGTCTTTATTTAATTGATCATATAATCATATCATATTTGTATTGTGTCATTCTATCCCACATCTGTTTATTCCATAAGTAAAGCAATAGTCTTATGCTTTTCTTCCTAGACTTTCTCTAATGTTGGCATTCAATTAAAATTCTTATCTATAAAGATATCAATGTAGTACCCTTTTATCATTTATTTCCTTGTTTGTAACAGTCTTACTTTGAAGACATGGTTGGCTAGAAATTCAGTATGTAGACGAGGCTGTTTTTGAACTCACTGCAGTCTTCCTGCTTTTGCCTCCCAAGTGAAAGGAAGACATGTGTGTTGCTGTGCCCAAAATATGATATCATTCTCTTCCTTCCCTCATTCCTCCATTCCTTCATTCATTACTTCCTTCCTCCTGCTATCGCCAAGTGGTATGTCTGATTCACTAATACTAATCTTTAATTGAAGTAAGGGATCCAAAATCATTAGTGCACGTTGTGTGAGTGATTTCAAAGCAAGGCACATGCAAATAATTCAAGTATCCTTAATAACTTTAAACATGTCCAATTATGGGTCCTATGCCCCATTTTTATGGTTTAGAAAGGCAAGATGTACTTACTGTCTGTGGGTCTGAAAACAATGGGTCAGATAGATCAAGCAAGACAGATCTCATTCTGTAATGTAGTTTATGATTTACCAGTTGAAATACAAACTCATTTCAGGGACAGTTTTCTCATGATATGTATAGATAGAACTCCCTGTTCTCTAATGCATGAGCTCACAGAGGTAAATACAACTGATTTATTAAGGCTTGCAATGAAAAAGAAACAAAATCCAGAGAAAAGCTGAAGCCGCTGCCATCCCACACCGTCTCTCCAAGGTTCTGGGTCTGCGCTCATGTCAAGGAAGAGCCAGAGCAAGAGAGCAAGCACACATCTTCTTCCAGCTTATCAGTCACCATGTAGCACCTCAGAACATGCCCTACAAGCCAGCACTCCAAAAGCTATTTGCTGAATGAATTCCCACGGCAGTTCTCTCACCCATTCCTAATTCTAAGGCATGCTACCATGAATTCTCTTAAATACTTTATTAAAATCTCCTCTGCAGTTCTGAAGACCATGTTTCCATTGTAGTTCCTAATTTTATCAAGTATTAATCTCATTCAAACATTAGAATGCTTCCCTTATGTCCATATGTGGGACTCTGTATCACTAGCAAGAAGCATCTGTCACCTTCTCTACTCTAGGCATTTAGTTAGATCAGTTACTCTCAGACCTAATGGGTGCTAAAGTCAGCTTGTCTGCTCATTTCACTATGGATTCTGCCCCCACTCTCACCCCATCTGGGTGATCTGGAATGAACCTGGGAAACGTGTATTTCAAACAGGATTCCAGGGACCAGTGATTCAGCTGCACGACTTTCTAAGGGACCACACTTGAGGGACCACTAAGTGACAAACCTATTTTCTCTTCCCCTTATAATTAACCTTGATAGCTGAGCCCTGATGCACACTATAGCTTAGATCATCTATTTTGTTTCGTTTTCCCTATAAAGAACAACTACTTGTTTTTGCATTTGATTAGTTTCTATATTCTAATACTTATGTTGCCAATTTATAACTGAACTATCATGGTATGAATCACCCCTCAATACGTCCAACTTATTGCGTGTCTTTTGATGGATGTCACTTTTCACTAAACAAATAAAAATTCTCCCCATTTTTGGCCTTCCCTTCTCTGGCCTTCACTTCTACCCTCCATGTTGGTATGTTCATTCACCCAGTTCTGGAGCTTCAGTCTTCTGTTTTGGGTTGCATACCTTATTTTCTGAGTTCTGTGTCCTTATATTGAGAACATCTTTTAATTCTCTCCCTATTGCCGATCAAATATTTGACTGAACCAAACTCTGTATTAGAAGCAATTTGCTTCCTGAGAACATTGCCTCTCGGTCCTCTGACTTCTCTCTTGGGCCATGTGACAATATTTGGATTCTGATTTTTTTTTTTTTTGCATGAAACCAGTATTCTTTCTTGTTGACAAAAGTTTCCGTCCCACCTGGTCCCATAGTGCAAATAAACACACAGAGGTTTATATTAATTATAAACTGGTTTGCCTTTAGCACTTATAACTTAAATTAACCCATAATTCTTGTGTTTGGCCACATGGCTTGGTACCTTTTCTCAGTGAGGCATTCTCATCTTGCTTCCTCTGCGTCTGACTGGTGACTGACTCTCTGCCTTTCCTCTTCCCAGAATTCTTCTAGTATGGTCACCCTGACTATACTTCCTGCCTGACTGTTGGCCAATCATTGTTTTATTAAACTAATATGAGTGGCAAATCTTTGCAGTGTACAAGTAAATTATCCGACATTAATTTCTTGAAACTTTAAGATTACTATGGTTTGAATGAGAATGGCTTCTATAGGCTCATATATTTGAATGCTTGTTTCTACATAAGTAGAAGTGTTTGGGAAGGGTTAGGAGGCATGGTCTTGTTGGTGTACATGTAGGCTTGTTGGAGGGGGTGCATCCCTGGGGGTGGGCTTTAAGGTTTCAAAAGCCAACACCAGGCGCGTGCGCGCATGCACACACACACACACACACACACACACACACACACACACCCTGTCCCTTTCTCCTCCCATCTCTCTCTGTCTCTGTCTCTCTCATCTCTGCCTGCTGTCAGTGGATCAGGAAACAAAGCTTTTGGCTACTGTTCCAGAACCAGGTCAGTCTCCTTCCTGCCATGATGATCTGAAACTGTAAGAAAACTCCTAATTAAATGCTTTCTTTTTATAAGAATTGCCCTGGTCATGGTGTCTCTTCCCAGCAACACGACAGTAGCTAAGATAAAGCTATTTTCTTAATGCTTAGTGCTCTAGGATATTACAGAGATGCCACCACTTTGATGTGCTGACCACGAAGTGAGCTTTCCTGAAAAACCCACACCTTAGTATTCTGAAAAGTTTCTTCATTAATTATCCCATGGCTGATTTCTAATCCACCATTTTATTTGTCCTTTCTCAGATTCCTGTATTTGTATGTTGGACATTCTGAGAAGATTTGTCTCAAGCCTATAGTCCCAGCTGCTTGCGGGCTGTGGCAGGAGGATGTGAGTAGGAAAGGACACAATACATCTCTCCTCTCTCTATGAAGACAAACAGGAACTATTCAAAGTTCCTTTTGCTTGTTAGGTCCTATGTCAAGTTATTTTGTTTGTATTTTAACAAATAAAGCTTGTCTGAAGATCAAAGTGCAGTGCTAAACACTAGAGGCCAAGCGGCCGTGGCTCACACCTTTAATTCCAGTATTTGGGAGTCCCAAGCGTTTAATCGCAGCACTAGGGATGTGGAGACAGGAAGGGATATAGCTGGGCAGAGAGAGGCATATAAAAGGCGGGAGGAGACAAGAGTTCACTGCAGTCTGCAATGCAGTCTGAGGACAGGATCACCTCTTTGCTCTGAGCATTGGTAGAGGTCAAAGAACTCTCTAGTGGCTGGCTATACTGTTCCTTTGATCTTCAGCATTAACCCTTGTATCTGATTCTGGGTTTTTATTAATACCAATTGGAATTCATGCTACAGTTTCAATCAGATTTCAGAGATCATTGTAAGGAAAACAGTACAGGAGCAATGTTGAAGGGCTCCATCTACTGATCAGTCTCACAACATGGTATGTCCTTTATAAGAAACATGCAACCTAAGTTCCTTGCTCGTGCTCTCTCTCCTTCTGCTCCTGAATTGGACCTTGAGATTTCTGTCCGGTGCTCCAATGTGGGTCTCTGTCTCTGTCTCCTTTCATTGCCTGATGAAGGTTAATATTCAGGTTACTATGCCTATATGTTTTTCTTTGGGTTCTCCTTCTTATTTAGCTTCTCTAGGATCACTAATTATACACACTGAGACAATGGGGATGTTCTATTGGGAACTCACCAAGGCCAGCTGCCTGGGTCTGAGAAAGCCTGGGATAAAACTGGACTCGCTGAATATAGAGGACAATGAGGACTACTGAGAACTCAAGAACAATGGCAGTGGGTTTTTGATCCTACTGCATGTACTGGCTTTGTGGGAGCCTAGGCAGTTTGGATACTCACCTTACTAGACCTGGATGGAGGTGGGTGGTTCTTGGACTTCCCACAGGGCAGGGAACCCTAATTGCTCTTTGGGCTGACGAGGGAGGGGGACTTGATTGTGGGAGGGGGGGGAAATGGGAGGCGGTGTCCGGGAAGAAACAGAAATCTTTAATAAATAAATAAATTAATTAATTAAAAAAAGAAACATGCAACCATGCATGCCAGGCTTCTGTGAAATCAGAGCACATTAAAACCTCTCATGTAGAAGAGCAGGTGGATTCAGTGGAGCAGATGTAAGGTGGAGAACTAGAGGATGGGGAAGGGGAGGATAGAGGGAACTGATGCACATTTAAGCTTCCTATCAGGAAGGGGTTTCTGGTAACTAGAGCTGTCAAAGGGTTGAGCTGCATTGACAGTAAGTGGGCTTCTCATCTCCAGATGGGTGAACACAGAATTTTGCAGAAATTCTCTAAAGCAAACTTCCTACTGCAGGCAGATTATGCAATTGGATATTCCACAATTTCTCTCATCTTTAGGATCATAACTCTCACAGATTTTCCACAATGTAAAAGATATACCTACGATCTAATTCCACAGAATAAAAAATAGTCATAAATGTTCCCAGTCAGATTTTCTCAGGCTATGTCATAAACAAGGTTTGAAATAAACCAGTGAAGGGTGAACATCCTGATTCATTTAACCTGCAAAGCTGATTGTGCCTTCAGAAAGTGGGATTTGATCCCTGCTTCGTTAAGCCACAAAACTGCTTTAGGACCTTGTCCCTCCATGGAGACTGGTCCCTCTTCCGGTCTTTCTTAGAGAAATGCCTGGAGACTGGGGAATGTGGACAATGTTCTTCCAGTAAAAAGCAAGGTTTCCTCCCTGAATTGCCTGGCTGCCCAGGAGACGGGTGAATTTGCATTTATCTGCAGTGCATTTATGTGCAACACGGCAGTGCTGCCAGCATCTGCCTGGATACAGCCTGGTCCCTAGAGGAGGACTGCGTTCATTTGTAGCCATCTTAAGCTCTGCAGTTGACACGCCAGTACTTTCCTCCCATCTTTTATTAGGAAAGAGAAAAAAGTTTCTTGTGAGATGGCTTTTTTAACTTTTCAAGGTCACTTAAGAAGAGAGCTAAAATAAGAACACATCACTGTGGTTTTATTTGATCAAGGGTTCGCAGGATAAAGATGTGCCAGGGATACAAAGCATAACCATTGAAGATTGAGTTATATTTTGCAGATGGTGTGAGCCAGGTGAGATAATAGCACCTTTCCCCGTTCATCTAAGTTGGGAAAACCCAGGTGGAATTGCTGGGTTTTATAAAAAGACGTTGTGTAGCCTTGAAAGATTTGCAGTGTCATGTTTGACTAATCCACTCCAGCACCTGACCTGGCAGAATAAGCATTGCAGTAAAGGGTGAGCTAATGCTTTAAGATGAAGCATCTCCACATAGCTTTGGCTCAGGTCAAAGACAAGGAGAGAGAGAGAGAGAGAGAGAGAGAGAGAGAGAGAGAGAGAGAGAGAGCCATAGTTGCAGGGAACCGTGGTCTGTGCTGAGGACTATGTGAGCAGGCATGACTGTATACCTCTCCTTGCAGGCTTCTCATGGCTCTTTGTCTTCAGTCCTTGGGAGGAGGTCACTCAATCCCATGTTTAAAATGACTGCCTGATGGTTTCAAGCCTCCACATCATACCCAGATATTTTGTTTGAATTTCAAAAACACCCTTATAATGAACATTTATCTCGAAACATATTAAACTCAAAATTAACTTTTTGTGGGTAATAAGGTAAGGGATTACATATTTTACTTCTCACTTCTCTCTGGGGGTTTTCCATATACAAGGAGTAAAATATCTCTGCATCTATTATAAAAACTAGGTGGGAACCACAGTGGCAATTTATTATGGGTTAAACTTACCTAGCAAAGCCTTTGAAGCTCTCAGCAACCTTCTCCTTTAAAAACTGACTTTGTAATTGAAGTTTTGACTTCCCCTGTGAGATTTCCTTCCCACCCCTGTCCTGATCCTAAGACAGCCGACTTGACATTAGACTCCAAACCAATTACCAAGCTGGTTTCCCTACAGATTGGGTTCCTACCCCATAATAATTAGGCTCAATCTATCATCGTGTTCTACATGCCTCCCAAAGTATCTAAATAAAGGTTAGGGAGACTGCATGAAGTTCTGAACTTGAGTTTAAACATGGTTTTCTCCTCTGACTGAAGGCCTTTCTTTTACTGCCTGATAAAGCTCACCCATCTTAATCGGGCAAGTTCAAGCTACAGCCTAGGGGCTGCACATGACTAAAGCTGCTACAAATGCAGCCCAGTAAATTTGTGGATGACAGTGTCATATCCTGATATCAAAAGGCTGAATGCCCTTGATCTAGAGGAAGCTTCAGTGTTTCCGGATTTGGAAAAAAAAAATCCTTGTGCACCCAGCTCTATAGACCTTGGATTCTCACACTGTATGCCAACGAGAGCCTGTGGTTCTTGGCAGTTCTGCTCCACGTTCTTGGAACTGGCCTCTTCAGCATGCATTCCTTATGTTCCTAGCTCAGCCCCCCCCCCCCCATGACATCAGCCAACAGGAGGTTCACTGACTAGGAGGTGGTAGACAAGGTCAGAAGCCAAGGACTTCTGTTCTCTGTCTGCACTGAATAACTTGTCAACTATGACCGTGACTCCCTGGAGTTCCAGCCTCCCTTTTGCAGAGACATCTCTAACATCTCTTATGTTTACTCTTGTTCTAGCACCAATTACCTGCCCTTGATTTTGTGAGATACCTACCCTGCCGGGAGAATTCTACCCTCATGACCTAATGACCCCAACATGAAAATTTAGGAGCCTTCCAAACATTCACTCAGACTCTCTTTTGTGCAACTGGACCATTGACAATCCATCAAGATCTCGGCATATTTTTGAAGTCTGTAATCTGAGGAAATTGAACACAATATCTGCCTTTCCAAACCTTTTGTGCTTTTAAAGTAGCTATGTTTGAAATTAGATTCCAAAGGAATCTGGGTTCCGATTATCTATTGGTTATCACAAACTCACCAAGTTCGCTATTGTCTTTGGACTTTGGTTTGTCCCATGTAAAACATGAAAATATTTATAATTATAAAATGGCTTGTTTTGATGTTGGTAGTAGATAGAGACATGATTGTCATGTAAATATTTAAAGATGTTATTACTTCATTATGTCCCAGGGAAATTTGCAAATTTTGCTGGATTCTCTCTCTTTTTTAGTTCTGGATTCTTATTTTAAGCTTTTATAATGCATTTCCTTTTTAGCTCTCTTTCTGTGTTCATGTTATTTAATATTATTTTTAGAATATCTTAACTCTAACATTCTATTATACTATACTAAGCCCTTCTTAATATAGCGGGTGTGTTTAGAAGAACGTCCTTAAAGCAGTGAGCCTGCTGATACTCTGCAAAGAGTTGTTAATGAATTAAATGCCTGGCCACTGAACTGATACATCGTAGTATGCTCTGATTCCTGTTCTGTAGGGCTCGTAATAATCTTTGAATATTAGATAATGTAAACCCTGAAGCAGTGGTGCCTCAACTCTGTTCTCTTAACCTGGTAGCTCAGAAGATGGGAAGTCGATAATACTTAGCTATTCTCTATCTGGGGCAAGTTCACTTGTCCCTAAGCAGCTGACAAGATGCTGGTTTAAGGAGGTGGAGAGGGCATTAGGAATTTCTTAGATGCTGAGGTGGATCTTTTTTTTAATTTTATAGTTTTAGGCACATTTATTCCCTGTGTCAACACATCTGAGTGTTCGGTTTTCTACAAACACCAATTAATTTAATAAGTCTCTAATGAGTTTTGAAGCAAATAATTGCCTAGGCCACTTTTAATGAAAATTCAAATCAAGGACTGGAAGAAGACTCAGTCAGTAAAGTTCTTGGCTCGCGAGCTACAAGTACCTGTGTTTGGTTCTCAGCAACACTGGGTGTGGTGGCGTGGTGGGGCTTACAGTCTTAGCTCCTTTGGGACTTGGCAACTATCCAGTCTATACTATGCAACCCAGGCAAGGAAGAGACCCTGGGATTTTTGTTCGTTCATTTGTTTATTTTGTTTTGCTTGTTTGTTTGATTAAAAGGGTGATTGACATTTGAAGAACAGCTCCAAGATGTCCTCTAGGCCTCACATGCATGGGCAAGCAAGTGAACAGGCATACACACACCAAGAAAAAGAAAGAAAAATAAAAAGAAGAAAGTTAACTTATAATAATTTGAGTTTTGAGGATTTAATAAGAATACATGATCATTTTTTAGAAATAAATTTATTTGTTTGTTTTACATTCTGACCACAGTTTTCATCCTTCCTCTCCTCCCAGTCCCTCCCTCTACCCCCCTGTGCTTTCCTCATCCACTTCGCCTTGTCTCCATTTATATTCAAAAAAGGGTAGGTCTCCCATGGGTATCAATAAACCATGGCATATCAAGTTGCAGTAAGACTAAGAACTTCTCCTTGTGTTAAAGTTGGACAGGTCAACCCATTATGAGTAGTAGAGTCCCAAAAGCCAGTAAAAGAGTCAGAGACAGCCCCTGCTTCCACTGTTAGGAGTCCCACATGAAGACCAACCTACCCAACTGTCACATAATATGCAGAGTGCCTAGGCCAGTCCTATGCAGGCTCCCTGGTTGCCAGTTCAGTTTCTGTGAGTCTCTTGATTCTGTGAATTTTCTTGTGGTGTCTTTCATTCTTCTGACTCCTCCAATCCTTTCTCCCCATCTTCAAATTACCTGAACTCTGCCTAATGTTTGTCTGTGGGTCTGCCTCTGTTTCCAGCAATTGGTGGTTGAAGCCTCTCTGGTACCAATTTGGTTAGGCATCAATCTGGACGTAGGAGATGGTCAGTTCAGACTATGTATCTGCTACTGCTAAGATCTTTGCTGTTATCCTTGTAGAGTCTTGGGAGACACCCTTGTGCCAGTTTTTAAACTGACCCCGAAATGCACCCCCTTTCTGTCCCTCAACTGAAGAATCAGTAAAGAAATTGTGGTACATTTGTACCATGGAGTATTACTTGGCTATTAAAAACAAGGACACCAGGAAATTGGTAGGCAAATAGAACTAGAAAAAAAAACATAATGAGAAAGGTAACCCAGACCAAGAAAGACAAGAATGATATGTACGCACTCATATGTGAATATTAGCTGCAAAATAAAGGATAACTGTACAACTCACAGATGCAGAGAGACTAGGTAATAAGGAGGGTTCATGAAGGAACAGACAGATCTCCCTGGGATGAGAAAATAGAAGAGATTTCTTGATGGACCTAGAGTTGGTGGGAATGGGAACATGAGCAATCATTATGGGGAATATTGAAAGAGACTACAAGAATACATCATCATGTCTATCTGTTCATACATAGCAATACTCAGCTGATTATAAGTAAGCCAGACAATCCCTACTCAGTATTTTTACTTCACATTTTCACTTGTAGGTATGTTTAGATGCACAGATGTTTGTCGTTGGGTTACAAGTGTTCAATACAATGACATGCTATGTAACTTTGTAGCCTGTGCACAATAGACCATCCCATGCAGTCTTGGGTGTATCTTCTAGGTTTACATAAGTGCATCGTATAGATGAGGCCACCTAAAGGATACACCTTTATCAGCAAGTGATGCATGACTTTATAGATTGGAGCATCTAGTTTGCAGTTATTTTTTGTGACTACATTTTTCCCATTGTACAATGTTTTCAAGATCTAACCATGTTGTAGTCTACGTCAGTAGATTATTTTATTAATCATCAAATGACAATTCATTGTAAACATACTGATATCATTTATATATTCATCCATTAGAGCACATTTGAGCTGTCTGTGCTTTTGAGCTATGGTGAATAATGCTGCCCTGAACATTAATGTTCAAATGTTTGGTCATTTATTTTCATTTCTCTCTGGGCAGATGCCTAGGAGAGGAATTGCTGGCTGATGTAACTCCTGCATGCTTAGCATTATGAGATACAGCTAAAGTATTTTCCAAATAGCACATCAGTGACCTTTCATTTTACAAAATGTTTATTGGTCATTTATCAAACTTTATTGCTGACTCCTCTGTTCCATCTTACATTGGTGATCATCTATTTTGTTTAAAATCGCCCTCACCATAGCTTTGTGACACTGATAGGCGTTCTGTCACCCCATCCCTGCACCTTTATCTCTTCCATTGTTTTGTCTTCTCAGCGTCTGGTTTCAAAGAAAGAAGGCTTCACCAACTATTATGCCAAGCTGGTAATCTCTCTCTGTGTGTCTCTGTCTCTCTTTGTGTGTGTGTGTGTGCGGTGTGTGTGTGTGTGTGTCTATCTCTCTGTCTTTCTCTTTCCTCCTCTCTCTCTCCATGCCTTGTGCCATGTCCCTATTGTTATTTCAACTCGATTTGAAATTTTGACGCTTTCATTGTTTCTATCCCTTTGCTCCTCATGCTGAAAGTTCCAACTCCGGTCCACTATATGTGTCAATGACTCCAGAGACAACCCCTTTTCTGCATTACTCTTATCACACTGCCTTGTTCATTTAACTTCCTTGTTCCTTCTCAGTTGTTCTCTTTATTGTCCTTTATTTTATCACTGCTGTAGCACACACATTCCTCTGCCTGCTCTTTTGACAATGTTCAGAGGTTCTCAGTTATCATTTAAATAAAGGTCGCTCGCTGTGTGTCAGTGCCCCCATTGTGTTTCCCAGTCCTCTCTCCTACTGTGCTTCTATAGGGAGCACATGCTTGAAACGTCCTCATTTCTTTGTGCTGTGTTGCGATTTCCTGCTTCCAGCTTTGCTCGTGTCTCTCCTTGGGCTGCTCTGCCATTTCTCCATGTAAGTCTGTTTCCTAATAAAATGTGTCACAGATGTCTATGTGCTCACTGACTTGAATTTATCACTCTCTTCACTCTCTTCTTTGAAGGTTTCCAGTGCCATTTTTAATTATTTGTGACAGTTCCTTTGTACCTATTTGGCCATCCCTTCTGAAATCAATTGTTTTGAGGGCAGAAGTCATGGTACATTTATCACAATTAGAGAAACTACTATATACTGTGTTAGTCATGATCTAGACACCTAGCCAAGTATTTTATAAACAAATCTTCTTTAATTACAAAAAAATTTAAAACTAGACTGTTTTAAATCCGCACTTTATAAATGAGGAAGTTAACTTATTTAAAGAGGACCTGTAACTTGCCTGAGGCTAAACACATCCCTAAATGGCAATGCTGGAGTTTCAGTCCAGACTGACTCCATTACATTTCTGTCTCTTAATTCCCAGCACTTAGTTTAATAAGTGCCAATGAAATAAGTAAAGGATGGCCAGACTGCACTGCTCAAAAGCTTATGGCTTCAGAGTTAAGTATTAGCTCAAAGTAAACGGCGACATTTTCTCAGCATGAGCTATTCATCACACGTGCGGTGTTCGCTGGTTCATAAAGCAGAGAAGAAGAAGATTCTGTGGGGAAAAATGGAAGTATGCTCTCAGTGACATCTGCCAGGCGGCTATCAGCAAGTGTTAGGTGATGACAAGAGCAACAAAGTTCCATGTTTGCTATGCACCCTTGGAATAGGAAGACAAACGGACACTCATACCACCAGAAGAGAGAGCAATATTGTCTAAAATCAACTCCACCAGGCAATGAGCGATTTTGTTCACTGGGTGCCATGTGTAGTCTCTGTCCTAAGAGGAAAATACCAAAATCTGTGATGCTTTTCAAGAGGGCTATTTTAACTGATTTACCTCTCAGTGTCTATTTATGGCCTGCCCATCTATGTATCATCTATATATCATCTGTATAGCTATCATATGGTGTCATCATTAAACTGACAAGGTAATTCTGTCCCTGTGTTCCCAGAGGTCACATATGCATAGCTCGGTCTTAAATAGGATGCTGACCTCCATGCTCAGACTTCAACTCTTGTCTTCCTCTTTCTGTCCTGTGATCTCAAGCCTGGAAAAGGGACGTGATACTCTTTCTTCCAAACACCGATGTTTCCTAGAATAGTGTCATCTCTAGAAAGGCCTTTCATCAAAGGAAAACTTCAAGTTATGGGACACATTAAATTATTCCATTCTTTACTATTATTGTCATAAAAACAATGCCTTTGACTTTCAAATGATGTCGTGACTAATCAGTGGTTGAAATAATGCTGCATCTTCTAGTAACATTCACTGTAAGGTGGAGCCTACTTTCAATATCACATTTTCCATAAATTATAAAACCTCATTTAAGAGACAGAAGAAAAGACAGATGGCTGTTAAGCGGCAAGTAAGGTTGGGAAGCACAGTGAATTTGATGAGGAAATACAAGAGTTAATTTTCTGGTTGGTCTACTGCATCCAAATATGGGTAAGGTCCATTAAGATGTCACAATAAAGATGGGCTTTATCAGTTTCCAGGGCCTTAGTTTCAAAATTATGGCTGGATAATTGTTGATGCAACTCCTACTCTGCTGACATTCAACAGGGGAAAGTGCCTTATCTACCAGTTTAAATCATGGTGCTGTTTGCAATTCTTATCTGCTATCTTGATTTATTTGTTTGCGTTTTCCATATTTTAATGGGAGCCCTAAAATTTCGTGCTCATACCCTGGAGGGATTTCATAAGTGCAGGGTGCAATCTAGAAAAGGGTATCATTTTTAAAAGCACTGCGGTCTGAAGGACTTAGAAGAGTACTTGCAGTCAATATTCTAATCATTGTGTTACTTCAGTATTAGTGGCTAAAAATTAAATCTTATTCACCCTTATCTCAAGGAGGCTTTGATGCCCCAGGGGACACCTTACAAGTTTAGCACTGCCTGTAAGAACAGGGTTTCATTTCATCAGAGACAAGCACCTCCCTGCAAAGAGCAACAATGCAGAGTTGCTTGCTCTGCCCTCACTTCTTGGTGAGGTACCTGATAAAAAGACATTTATGCGGAGGGTGGGAAAGGATGGGGCCAAAGAACACTGCAGTGTTCTGATCTTCAAGGACATTTCCCATCTGTGATCCTGTGAACTTGACACTCTCAATGTCCTCAGTATAAAACAGTGAGATCCAGTCACACTTAGCAGAATAGAACAGACACACACCTAGGAACATACTGTTAATTATTTTTACCTTGGTCTACCATTATAAAGTTACTGGTTTCATCATGGAGAATGATTTCTCTCCCTATCAATAATTTAAACAGAGGCCTGTGAGAAGATAATGGCTCAGTTAGCTTCAGCTGTCAACTTGATGGAACCCAGAGTCTCTTGGGAAGAGGGGAACCTCCACTGAGGAATTGCTAGGTCAGATTGGCCTGTGGGCGTGTCTGAGAGGCCTTGTCTCAGTTGCTAATTGGTATAGGAGGATCTGTCTCTGTAGGTCCTACTAGCTGTTGGAAGGTGGGCCTGAGTTGTATAAAAAAGTTGGAAAGACAGTGGCCATTCTTGGTAAAATACTGGAGGTCCTGCAAAAATGAAAGTTTTGAAGAAAAGATTTATGAATAATTTTTGCTGTAATTATGGCAATTGTAAGGTATATCAAAATCTAATTATAAAAGCTAAATCAAAATGGGCAGCATATTTTATTTAGGGCATCATTTGTTCCCATATCTAGAACACTGTCAAGGCTGTGTTCATCGCAGATTGTATACAGGAATGGGAATTTAAACCAATCTCATTCCAGAAGCATTTGTTTGCTTTGTATCTAGTTTTATACTAGAGATAGCGAGGGTAATGCCATGACCACTTCCCTCCTGACGGCCAGTCTGAAAGATGAGAGCTGTGAGTGGCTTAGGAGTTCTGGTTTGTTTAGATCAGGGCTTCTTGGTCTGTTCCCTCTCATAACCTTTTTATCTGAGAGAATGTTAAGTGATTCCAAGTATACAGATATATGCAATAAGTATACAAAGCAAATGTTTCCTTGCAATAAATTGCAAAGGAACTTATTTTAAAAGACTTCTTTGGTTTAGGCATCATGTTACTATTCACTGAAGACACATGTGATACAAGTGTTAGTTCATCTTCACATAAAAGAATTAAAGATTGGTTGGATACTAGATACTGGAGGATGTGGAGCATATTTGACACTTTCCCAAGTTAACCATTGTTTTTATTTTGTAATCATCAATGCTGAGAATTCTACTTCCCATATGTATATATAATGCAAAGTGGCATAATTATGTTTAAAACTATTTCAGAAATAATTAGAAATTTTCCCAAACCAAAATTCATTTGACTACTTTTATGAAATTCAAGTCAACAGCTCAAATATCACTTTATAAAGCATCCTAACCCAATACAATTCAAATATACACTAATTTGATACTCATATATCAATGTAGACAAGAAGAAAATATTGAGTCATTTCTTTTCTATTATTAAACCCATTATGTTCCTATAAAACCAGAAAACTGCATTGCAGCAAAACTCCTGCAATTTGTGACAGACAAAATTCTCAAATAGATTGCTCAAAACTCATACACAGGAAACTGACAAGGTTTAGGAAGTACAATTTACAAGTCTCTGGAAGTGTCTGAAACTTACAAAGTCCTTCACAGGTTTATATAGGTACAATTAAGAGCAGAAAAGAGAGGTCTCTCTGGCTACCGCGGAGAAGTTTGGGCAGTATCTGTCTGTGCTGTGTTGTGTAGCCTCGTGACGCTTGTTCAGAAGCAAGGCTACAATGAAGTTCTGCAATGAGCATGCTTGAAACATCTTCAATTTGTTATGTTTCTGCTTTTGGATGTTTGAATCAAGCTTTGGAGGTAGTGTATTCAGAAAGTTTCTACCTTTGTGAACATTTTCGTGACATCCACATCCAGTTATGTGCTCTCACAAGAGGTCATGACCCATGGTTCAGGAATTTTAGGGATTTAGATAGTGTGGTACAGCAACAATGGCGGCATGGGGGAAGGAGATTGTATCTGGAAATCTCAAGAAGGGCTTCTTGGGTAACTAACTTTTTTGTTGTTTTTGTTTGTTTGTTTTTGTTTTCTTTTTGTTTTGTGGTTTTGTATTTTGAGACAGCATTTCTCTGTGTAAAAGCTCTGTCCTGGAACTAGCTCTTAGAGACCAGGTTGGCATCAAACTCACAGAGATCTGCCTGTTTGTGCCTCCTTAGTACTGGGATTAAAAGCGTGTGCTATCACCACCTGGCTTGTTTTTGTTTGCTGAGACAGCGATTCATCCTGGCTGTCCTGGAACTCACCCCGTAGACCAGGCTGGCCGCAAACTCACAGAGATCTGCTTGTCAATCCACCACGCACCTCCATTATCCTTTTCTTATCTTTGTTAAGGTTAACAGGCATGTAAAAGTAGGGTGTAAAAGTCTTGAGGATGTGGATGCGCGCATCTTTAAAGATCATGTGTCCTGATCATTGCTCGGCCTTCAGCATCTCAGTGCTGCTTTGGGGTTTCTGATTTTTGATACTGAGAAACAAGGAGAGAAGCTCTAGTCTGATGTTGTATCCTTCAATAAACCATTCCCTGGGACCTTTAGGATCATTGCTTAGATCTTAAGTACACTGTTTCTTCTTTTTCTAAACCTAACAAGTAAGGGTGGTCATTTTCATGATTTATGCTTAAGGAAACAAAATGCAGAGAAGGAGTAATTAGTCTAAAGTCTAATGGACTTTATCAGACTTGAAATGTAGGCTTCCTCTCACTCTCTCTCATAGCAAACCTTTCCTGGAGGGCTAGCACGGTTGATTAGGAGCACTTGCTAATATTCAGACCTTTATTTGGCCTTGTAATCAGAGACTCATGAGCAACACTCTGTTGGTTTGTCTTGTGATAGTGCATTGGAGATTATCGTGTTCTCCCATGGAGAGCAGGCGTGAGTCGGCCCCTGGTGTGTCTGTGCAACCTGCTCCCATTTGTACTGCATTTAGCAGAACGTGGCTTCCTGGTTCCAAGCGTGTGAACAGGAGTGTCTTTACATGTCCGGGGTTAATGCATGCTGTCTCCTGCTGGTGCTTGTCCCTCGGGTCACTTGGGGATATTTTAGAAGTGAAAGTAGAAGAGATAATTATTTTAGGAAGCTCCTTAATCCTCTTTTAGAGCATCTTAGTGAACTCCCAATTTCCACCATTCATTTCAAGATTCCAGATCCAAGACAGTCTGCTGTAGACTCTTCTCTTGATCTCCCCCTCCTATGTCATGATTCATTCCAGCATCCACTCATGAGATAGGTTCTTTTCTTTATTTCCATCGACAGGGACCTGGCTTGCAGCCTTTAGTTTTGTTAATATATTCATGAGGAAGTTTTACAAAAAATGTTTTAAAGGCAATTTTAGCTTCACAACAGAATTCAGAGTAAGACAAAGATTTCCCATGTATCACAGTCTGATATGGGATTCTTCTCTGTATGCTGTGAATATGTTTAATTACCATTAGTTAATAAAGAAGCTGATTTGGTCTGTGGTAGGGCGCAATACAAGTAGGCAGGAAAACTAATGAATGCGGGGAGAAAGAAGGCAGAGTCAGGAGATGCCATGTAGTTGCTGAAGAAGAGAGATGCCAGAACTGGTAACCCATAGCCTCGTGGCAATACACAAATTAATAAAAGTGGATTAATTTAAGATGTAAGACCTAATAGAAATACACCTAAGCCATTGGCCAAGGGTGTTGTAATTAATATAGTTTTGTGTGATTATTTGGGTCTGGGTGGCTGGGAAGCGAACCTGCAGTCTCTGTTTACAATAGCCCTTGCCTCTGTGTTTACAACTATAGCCACGCCCCTTGTCAATCTTCCAGGGTAATGAGTGCTTGCACCTTACTCTCCTACCCCTTCTCCACCTGAGGACCATAGTTTACACTATCACGATTCCCTGTGGGTATTGTGCATTTTCTGGGTTTTTGACAAATCCACGATGACATATGTTCACCTTGGCAGTATCACCTAGAATAGTCACACCGTCCTAAAATCCTTGGTGCTCTGCCTGCTCATCTTCTTCTCTCGTTTCTGGCAACTCTTGAGCTTCCAGTTTCTCCACAGTTCTAAGTTTCCTAGAGCGTCATTTAGTTGGGGGTCATTGATTTTTGAACAAATAAGCAAAATCTTCCTTTGTTGAATAATCAACAGCAATCTTTCCAGTCTGATGTTTTTAAGGCGTGAAAACAACTTGCATAGGCAAATAGACTTTTACCTTTCTTTCACCATCTATGGGTGATGAAAGCATCAATCTTCTATTGTTGTGGAAGATGATTAAGGGGCAAACATTATTGTTCAGTTGTGTGACTTGCTTCTTCCTATAAAATGAGGTGTTTGAATCTGACCATCTCTTCCTCCTTTCAAACTGACTTAATTTCAGTTGCAAGAGATTAAATATGCTAATTTCACCTCAAGCAAATGGAAAGCAACTGAATAGAGTCCCTGCTTGGAAAACTAGAAAGCAAAAGGATAACGGTGTAGCGACAAATCCTCTCTGTGCAAAGAGGCACTTCATAACCCAACATCACACTTACATGTCATAGACTTGGGGCCATCTGGGAAACTTCCATTCTAAAAGCCCATGACCTTTCAAGGATATGGAAGAGAGAAGGAGGCACAGTTCGTTAGCACCTCTCTTGCTCTTATTAATACAGGTTTTCATTCTCCCTAAGGGCCCCTAAACTCCCTGGAGCAGAAGATATTTGATTAGTCATAAAGCACTTTCACAACACACGGAGCTGATGAGAGGGGACACAGAGTCTAGGTGGAATTAAACTCAGGCTCGGAAGCTGAGATTCATCATCAGCCGCTCTTGGAGCTTAGCACATTATAAATTCATACACTGCATATGGCGAGTGGGGGTGAATCGGAGATGCTAGCAAGCCGCATTTCCTGCACGGGAGCATATTCTTTTCTCGTAGAGACGTGAACTATGCAAATAGGTAGCATAAAAATCAAAAGGAATTGCATTTATTTTAGAATTAACTTCTTTGATCGAAAGGCTATCAAGATGTCTGATATCTTTCCTCATGATTCCAGCTTTCTTTGTGCTTGGCCTAGGAGGGATGCGCCAGGCCAGTCCGGAGATTGTATGAGAAGAGTCACATGATAGAAGGGTTTGCTTGGCAATCTCTTTCCAGATTAAAGGGTATGGGAAGCCCAAGTGTGGGAATAATAGCAACCATGTGTTTGTGTAGACAATATTTTGGGAATGACGAAAATCCCCGGACCTAAGCTAATTCAAGAGTCAAGAAATAGTGATTTGTCATCTGTGCTTCAAGCTAACAAAACCGGGTAGGCAAGAGCTCCAGGGTGCATTGGATCCTGCGAGGTCCTGCTGAGAGGGCAGCTCCTGGCTCTCTCTACAGACCTAATTCTAGTGCTGAGGGAATAAAAGCATACATACCACAATAATGAGATTACTGGGACAGCTCCCAAGTTGAGACAGCTGAGCCAAATCGATAGATGCATTTTTCCTTCCCTGAAATTGCTGAGCCCATTAGAAAGGCTAATATGCTTCATGGTTAGACCCTGGAAACTCAGAGAGCCTCTGTCAAGCTCCCTCTAGCATTTTGCAAATTAAAAATTTAAATGCAGGATGACTTCAAACTGCAACCGCACCAGCACCAGCGAAACGACAGTTTCCCTGGGATAAGCATTCCCAGTTCTCATTTGAAAAGTGCCTTTCCTCACTCGGAATGTGCAAACCGCACACGGGTGCTCCACTGCTCTGCTTAGAAGGGTGGGGCATCACATGGTTTGGCAGAAAGGGCAGGGACCTATGAGTCACATAGGTTGTGGGTTAGAATGAAGACCACATGGGCATTGCTATGTTGACTCTGCATGTTCAATTGCAGAGTAAAACAAATGAATTCTCCTTCCCTCCTGTGAATCACTGCAAAGTAGGTGAAGACAAAACCTGGAAATTATCTTAGAGAAACAATGACACAGGGATGTATTTAGTTCCAAATATGTTTTCTTCATCATTGTGTTAACAAGGGAACATAATTGCAAAATTTATTAAGGAGAGGACCGAATAATTAACTGTGATATGACAGCAAAACATAAATATATTTAGCTAAATCATCATTTACAAAATATTTCATGTAATGGAAAGAGACTCACAATATAGCACTGATTAAAAAACAAGCTGGGGAGATGACTCAGCAGCTAACAACACTGACTGCTCTTGCAGAGGACCTAGATTTGATCCCAAGTACCTATATCAGGCAGCTCATAATCACCTGTAACTCTAGTTCTATGGCATTGAGGCTCTCTTCTGACTTCTGTAGGCCCCCACACAAACATGGGACACATAAACTAACACACACACATAAATAAATAAATAAATAAATCTCTACCAGGCATCCTGGCACATACCAATAGATAGAGTCCCAGTACTCCGGAGGCTGAGAAAGGCATATCTCAGCCCGTTATAGACCAGACTGAGCAACAAAGTAAAGTGTTGTCTTCTCTAAAAATTATGCAATGTGTATGGTTTCCAAGTTTTCAAACTCTGTATGGTTTTATACATGTATCATTTATATATGTGGCATGTATGTTTTTATTTCTTCAGTTCCAGAATGAAGCCCCTATATGGGCCATACACAACACAGAGATGCACATATGGACATACAAACACACATATAGAAAAGGACATTCAGTAGGTTGTGGACAGTAACTAAAGTCTGTGAGGAGAAGAGCATTAATTAAACCATGGCTACACAAGGGCAGGAGCATGGCTGTGGATCAGCTTTTTTCCCCTTGTTTCATCCAGGCTCTACCAAGTTCTCATGGAAACCTGGGGGCTCTTTCACAGAGAATAAAACTAAATGCGATGTCATAGAATAGCTGAGGAGGCTGAGTCATTCTTCAACAGAACAAAAGAATATTCTAGCACATGGAAGGGCATCACCTCTCCTGATAGAGAAATCGCAGTCTGTTTCAGGGATAGCTTGAAGCACATATTATGAAAAAGGTGTAAAAAAGAGGGAGAAACGAGAAGACAGCCCTCTGGAACTGGGTCAGGTAACAGAGATGCATGTGGAGTAAAGTCGCCAGAGGATTTCAGAGGTGTCTGAAGGCGGTGCTGACAGCCAGTAGTAGACCATGCTGGTACTATTGTCACAGAAGAACATTCCCTTTGTTTTTGCTGTTTCCACAGAGAGACAGGATTGTGGACAAGCACATACAGGGTCTGACATCAGAGAGACCAGACTTAAGTCATGACTTCCCTATTTACTAGATACCTGACCTTTGTTGGTTTTAATGTCTGAGATTTCATTCTTGATTGTTTGACAGTGCATAGCCATCATTAGAAAGCTCATAATACATGTAGACTACTTCCTGTATTCCAGACTTAGCTAGAATGGTCACCCTGGAGACTATGTGAGACATGTCGCTGATGTTATTAAGCAGAATGATAAAGAACAGTGCACACACATTGGGGACTGATGATCGATATTTCACAGACGTAGAAATAGTAAATGCACATTTATTAACCTTTGTCATTTGTGTCTACAAAGTTCTACGTTGTAAAACAAAGAGAATGAATGAGACATTTTCTCTTTGTTCAAAAATCTCTGATTTGTGGAGTAGCAGATGCAAAAGGAGATGCTGTATATATTCTTGCCATGAAAAATGACCAGAGGTTGGAGAGATGGCTCAGTCGTTACTTCCATAAAGGACTGATGTTTGACTTCCTGCACCTACAGTGGCTGCTGGATGGGTCACACTATTTTATAATTCTAGCTCCAGGGATCAGACACACCCACTGCTCCAGTTTCATAGGCCCTATCCCTGCACACGTGTGTGGGAGCACACTCAAATACACATGCATATGCATATGTGAATGTGCATATGCATACACACACATACACACACACACTAAATAAAATAACAAATCTCCTAAGACAAAATGAACTTGGTGTGTTTGTTTTGCCCTCTTTCTGGATCTGTGTCAGGATGGCTACCAGCTCGAAGTTAAAGTTAGTCTCCAGCCTTGTTTCCATGTAGGAAAAAAAGCAGCAAGCATTTATTTAGCTCCCGTTCAAAAGTTCACTATAGGATTTAAATTCCCCATTTGGTACAGCTGGTTCTGGCAGTGAAGGCCATAGTCATAATTGTCCATTGACAAGCTGAACACGTTTTTCTCTTGTTTTGTTTCCTTTTAGAGACTCCTTGAATTAAAAAAAAAAAAACACTGTTAAATAAAACCTGTTTTTTTTCCAAATGTAGAAAAAATAGTATATTAAGAAGTGATGTTTGAAGCTCCAAAAATGTATCTTGTAGTAGCATTGCTCTCTTATACCACTCCAGGAATATTTCTACTTATTTTAGTTTTTCATCAGTCTTGTGAGTCAGCAAAAGGCAGCAGCCTTAACTTAATTCTATTGCTAATAAAAAATGAAATATCTGAAGTCTAGTGTCCATCTTCAGAGTCACATAGGGTGGGATAACTGGTTTAGGTTCCAGGTCTCTTAACTCTCATTCTCAAACTGCACTTCTTCCACTCTACCCCCAATATATAGGATGATGCATATGACTTTTACATTTGAAAATAGAATCACGGGAGAAGACCTCCAGTTTCTTGCTGCTTGGGGAGGTTGTGTGGCAAATCATTTGGTTTTGTTAGGTCTGCATTGCAGACTCCCCTTCACACGTGGCTTCCCGCATTCCTCCCATTGCTGGCTCATTCCTCTCCAGAGGCAGCAGGCAATGCAGAGAATTGACACTCTCACATCTTGCTCACTACAGATTTGGTACCTGAAGCTCACAGGAGCCCTCATTACTTTAAGGCACCAATGCTCTCTGACTGCACATGGCCCCCTGATGCGGTGGCTCCCTGGCTCATTAAAATATTCCCTTTGCTTTTAGTGCACCCGAGTATGGCTGGTGACCAAGGCTGATGCCAGTTCTCCAAAGCGCAAGTGTGAAGCCCACACTGCAAAGCTGTTGGCAGCTAATGATGAATAACGCCAAGGAAAGCTTGGTACCGCTGATAGAATGCAGAGAATCTAGAATACGATTTCTTGCATCTTTTCCGCATGAGGGAAGATGTGGTTTCTGTAACAGCAGCTAATGAACCCACACAAGTAGAAGAGAGGATTATAAAATTGTCCCCTGAACCATTACAAAATTAGTTAAGTAATCTCTTCCAAAGAAGGCCATTAATAATCCTAAGAACTTGATTATAATTTAAATGTGAATTTTTTATTTTTTGATGTTGTAAGGTATTGCTATATTAAAGTATGAGATCACTGTCTACAGAAATTCATTGTATTCCACCCACATGAATATTCTTTATTAAAAATAGTATACATTAAAATTTTAATTTGGAACCATCATGTACACATTTGTACACACTTAGTAACAACTTAATAATAATTAGTATATAAGTCTAAAAACGTTAAGAGAAGAAAATAAGTATTTCTACCATATAACAAAAGGGAAACTCTTGGTAACTTTTGGATACATTGTCAGAGGACCTTTGTTTCTGCCAAGTCTCTTCATGTATTTCTACCTTGCTAAATACCACATCCACATGTGCATTTTATCAAACCAGGGGTTATATGTATCTACTGTATGTGCTATTCTCCTTTTGACATAGGGTTATTTTTCTTCTTGAGTTGTGGTTGCTAACGGGACAGGAAAGAGGGAGCTTTCCTTGATGTTCTTCATGCAGAGTACTAACCAGGACTGAGAAGAAAGAATAGCTTTTTGACCCATTGTCCTCTTTACTGCAATGTAAATTTGGGTAGTAATCCATATACAAGTGAAATATATATATATATATATATATATATATATATATATATATATTTATGAGTTCATGCACTGTTTCACAAACTACCACATAGAGTTGGACAGGCACACGTGGAAATGTGTGTGTGTGTGTGTGTGTTCAGGTATGGGTATATATTTATTTTCTAATGCCTGGATTTTCTTGTTCCTGTTCTCTCTCTCTCTCTCTCTCTCTCTCTCTCTCTCCCTCCCTCTCCCTCTCCCTCTCTTTCTTTCTGCCTTTCTTCTCTCTCTGTATAGCTTTTTTTTAATGTATGAGTTTTTTCCCTATAATATCTTCCTTTAAATCATGATACTGCTAATTACACATTTTTTTCTCTTCTCTAAGGGAACTTGAATTAACACTCCCCGTTCAGCCACTACCACTCTCTAATTGGGCCACACAAATCAAGAGTGGAGTTTTTGCCATGATGAATTAAGTAGTTTTCTTTGGACATAGTCATTGCAAATATAAATGGAATCAGGAAATCTCAAGGGGGAAATCTGGGCCCTGCTACTTAAAACTGGGTATATAGTTTGGATGTAGTTTCCCTCCTATTACCCAATGCTATAGATTCATGTGCAGGTAACTTGATCCTGAGCGGTGGAACTGTTAAGGGGTAGTACTTTTGTATGATTTAGTTAGTCACAGGGGCAGTGTCTTTGGAAGAGGTTAATGCTATTCTAATGGAATGGATTTGATCTCTCGGGTTAAAAAGACAGAGTCTGGGTTTTCTGCTGCTTTAGCATATGATCTATACATGATTTCCACCACAGAACTCTCACCAGAGCCAAGCCGTTGCTGGCAGTCCACTTTCTTGAATCTTCCCAACTGTGAACCTATACAGCTCTTCCTTTACCATAAATCCACTCTGGTCGGTGATAGCCACACGAATGGATAAGATAACATATGATCAGACATTTCCCCTCTCTGTGCATCATTGAAATGGAAACACTGGCCTTATAGGGTTTATATAAAGATTTTTGGAGTTCAGTAGCTTGAATCCTTATCATAAACCAAATAATATATTAGCACACATACCTCTTACTTTCTGGTGGTAAGAATATTTAAAACCCACTCTCTCTACATTCACAACTCATTGGTCTTAACCACAGTCACCAAGTGTGATGGCTAATCTTAATTGTCAAGTCTATGGGACTTAGAATCTCTGTGGAAACTCCCCATAACTGAAAATTACTATCTTTTGGTCAACATTTCCCCAACAAATACCACTAACATACCCCTGGAAAACACCATTTTACTCTATGCTTCTAGGAGTTGACTTTATTTTGATTTGACATTATAATATAAATGAGCTCACATGACTTTGTCTTTTGAACCTGATTTATTTATTTATGCATTTATTCACATGTGTATGTATTTATTTCCCAGAATACCTCCTCGGCTCATGTTAGTCTTTCCTGTAATAACGTATATTTTATACCGATAGTTATCAGGCCGGAATGTAACAGTGTTTCATATATTTAATGGGTGACTCAAGCCAGGTCATTCTGGCTTATAGATGAGAATGGCCAAAACCAAGAATTTTATGAGCTAGTTGTTAAAGATTACTTAAAGTTGTTAAAGATACTGTTCAAAATTAAATTAAATTATTCATGCTTAATTTTTTAAAAAGTCTTTAGAAACCCTAATAACTTATAACCATATATTTCTGAAGTTATAAATTGTGTACTAACAAGGCTACAATGAATATGATGCTGTGTGTCTCTTGCCTACTGTCCACCCAAAAGACACCATGAAGAAATCTTTAAAATGATGTAGGAGTGTTTATGTCTTGGAGAGAAGAAACTATGACCACGAATTGTTTTACTGGCTGTTTAGTCTCAAGAAATCATGGATAGAGTATTAGCAACTCGGAAAATATTAAGCTTAGACATTACATCTCATTGCCTAAAATCCGAGGAAGAATTCCTTTAGTGTGCTGAAGTCATTAGTTTAGCATGACGTTTGCTCATGCCATTGGCCAGTGGATGGAAGTCTGACAAATTTCTTCAGTTTCACTGTCCCCTCGTTCCTATAAAGAGACACATCAGCAATAGATGTGCTGCAAGTACCCTTGTTTGTCGAATGCAAATGCAAATGTAGGGGTCAGGAAAAGTGAAGAAAGCATCCTGACGTCAATAATGGCAACAAGAAATATTGTTTCAAAAATTATGCTACTCACAGCTATGACAGATGCATTTGTCTTTAAAACATTTGCATGTATACAGCCATAGTTTGTCAGAAACTTATAAATCTTCATGAATATAGCATGGCTTATGGTAGAAACTCAGCAAATACAGGTTGATGATAAGATGTTTTTCATTTTTTAAAGATTTAAGTTTGTGTGTGTGTATGTGTGTGTGTGTGTGTGTGTGTGTGTGTGTGAGAGAGAGAGAGAGAGAGAGAGAGAGAGAGAGAGAGAGAGAGAGACTGAGGCAAAGGGAGAGTGTGTCTTACACATGTGAGCACAGGTGCCTGTAGAGTCCAGAAGAAGGAGTTGGATCTCCTGTCCCTGGAGCTATAGGTAGTTCTGAATCTCCTTATGTGGGTGCAGGGAACTGAACTCAGATGCACCACAAGAACCCTGTGTGATCTTAACTGCTGAGCTGCCTCTCAAGCCCCAATGAAACAATGTTGACTCGCGCTTCTTCACATTCCTGCCTCACACAGAACCTTCCTCTAACAAGAGTGTTGAGATGTGGTAGCGATCACGAGGAGAATTCAAAGGGTAGGAGAGCACTGAACAGCAGACCTCTGCCGCAGGAGCCTGAGATGTTGAGGAGCTGAATTTGGAGGGGCAGAGAGAGATAGGAGATGCTCTTGTATTTTCATTTTTCACATAGATCTTTGCTTTATGAAGAGGGACTTGGTTAAAGTAGCCTCTAGTAGTGTCTAGTCTAACTGTAGCTTGATCTGTCCTCTTAACCAACAGAATTTCACCTTGACTCTGGCATTGGCTGTATGTTCCCTTAGTTTTTCTGCCTGATTTTTTCCTTACACCCACATCTGAATCATCATTGTTCTCTTGTGTATGGGAAGTGTGCTCCTTGTAAGCACTCTCCTTGAGTTTGTTGGAAAGCGTTGTTTCAAAGGAAAATATCTGCTCTCAGCTTTCCCCCACCTATGGGCTTTCCCCCATGTGGCACGTGAAATATTCATCTGCTACCATTGTGGGCCATTGTGTGAGGTTCTCGGGGTATTCATCATCTCAAACCAAATCAATAATATGTGTTCCACAGAGAATACAAAGGCGTGTTTTCATCACCTTCCAGCTCCATTATATTCGGTTTCTTTACATGAACTGTGTCTAAATAGATGATTTTAATTTCTTTTTCTCTGATGAAGAAAAAAGCAATGACTGAGTCCAACCCCAGCTTTCTCTTCCCCTCTGTTCATTGTAGAAATCACTTCATTTATTTATAGAATTTGAGTATATAAACCGAAAGAGAGAGAATTATTCATTGACGGCTTGCCTTAATGCCAGGTATTGTGAGTAGACCGTTCGAATAAATTCTTAAAATAGCTCTGTGAGCATATAACTACGTCTCTTGACAAAAGAGGAAAATGAAAGCCGGAAAGATTACAGATTGTAGGCAACGCTGAAGGTGGACACAGCTTCTTCTTTTTTTTTTTTTTTTCTTATAGGGAAACTTTTGTTCTTTTTTTTATTTTTTTTTTTATTGAGAAAAGAAAAAAAAACAAATTTCCTCCTCCTCCCAGCCTCCCATTTCCCTCCCCCTCCTCCCACCCTTCTCCCCCTCCTCCCACCTTTCTCCCCCTCCCCCCATTCCTCTCCCCCTCCCTCTCCAGCCCAAAGAGCAGTCAGATTTCCCTGCCCTGTGGCAAGTCCTAGGTCCTCACCCCTCCGTCCATTTCTAGGAAGGTAAACATCCAAACTGGTTAGGCTCCCACAAAGCCAGCACATTACGTAGGTTCAAAACCCCGTGCCATTGTCCTTGGGTTCTCATCAGCCCTCATTGTTCGCCATGCTCAGAGAGTCCAGTTTTATCCCATGCTTTTTCAGTCACAGTTCAGCTGGCCTTGGTGAGCTCCCAATAGATCAGCTCCACTGTCTCAGTGGGTGGGTGCTCCCCTCGTGGTCCCGACTTCTTAGCTCATGTTCTCCCTCCTTCTGCTCCTCATCGGGACCTTGGGAGCTCAGTCCAGTGCTCCATTGTGGGTCTCTGTCTCTGTCTCCATCCATCACCAGATGAAGGTTCTATGATGATATGCAAGATATTCGTCAGTATTGCTATAGGATAGGGTCATTTCAGGTTCCCCAACCTCAGCTGCCCAAGGAACTAACTGGGGACCTCGGCTTGGGCATCTGGGAGCCACTCTAGGTTCAAGTCTCTTTCCAACCCTAAGGTGGCTCCCTTAACTAAGAACCGTGCTTCCGTGCTCCCCTATCCAACCTTCGTTCATCCCAATCCTCCCCCTTCCCCAAGCTCCCCCCATTCTCCCCCTATCCCCCATCTCTCCCCATCTCCCCTTACCCCCATCCCACCCCACCCCCAAGATCTCAATTTTCTCCCCGGCAATTTGGTCTACTTCCCATAGCCAAGAGGACAACTATATGCTTTTCCTTGGGTTCACCTTCTTACTTAGCTTCTTTGGGATCACCAATTGTAGACTCCATGACCCTTGTTTATGGCTAGAAACCAATTATGAGTGAGTACATCCCATGTTCATCTTTTTGGGTCTGGGTTACCTCACTCAGGATAGTGTTTTCTATTTCCATCCATTTGCATGCAAAATTTGAGAAGTCATTGTTTTTTACCGCAGCATAGTACTCTAATGTGTAGATATTCCACACTTTCTTCATCCATTCTTCCATTGAAGGGCATCTAGGTTGTTTCCAGGTTCTGGCTATTACAAATAATACTGCTATGAACATAGTTGAACAAATGCTCTTGTCATATGATAGGGCATCTCTTGGGTATATTCCCAGGAGTGGTATTGCTGGGTCCAGGGGTAAGTTGATCCCGAATTTCCTGAGAAACCGAAACACCGATTTCCACAGTGGTTGCACAAGATTGCATTCCCACCAGCAATGGATGAGGGTTCCCCTTCCTCCACAGCCTCTCCAGCAAAGGCTATCATTGGAGTTTTTTATTTTAGCCATTCTGACAGGTGTAAGATGATATCTCAAAGTTGTTTTGATTTGCATTTCCCTGATTGCTAAGGAGGTTGAGCATGACCTTAAGTGGGAAGTACCCTACAGGAGATGGGCACAGGAGATCGCTTCCTATGTGTAACCCCAACAGCACAGACTTTAAGGGCAACATTGAATAAATGGGACCTACTAAAACTGAGAAGCTTCTGTAAAGCAAAGGACACTGTCACCAAGACAAAAAGGCAACCTACTGACTGGGAGAAGATCTTCACCAACCCCGCAACAGACAAAGGTCTGATCTCCAAAATATATAGAGAACTCAGGAAACTAGACTTTAAAATGCTAATTAACCCAATTAAAAAATGGGGCACTGAACTGAACAGAGAATTCTCAGCAGAGGAAGTTCAAATGGACACAGCCTTCTTACTCCAAGGATTGTCTTTCTACTACAATGTAGTTAGTTTTTGTTGATCTTTAAAACTTCATAAACCAAGTTGTAAATATGGTAGTATAATCATCCTTTTCACTATTTTCAACTCTGAGAAAACCGCAAATGAAGAAGGAAAAAACAAAAAAGCTCTGCAGAGAATCAAAAGGCAGATTTAAATGATCCCGCTGGCTCTTTAAAGACTCATGATAATGGCTAAGTCGTGTAAAACTACATGATGGTGCTTCTTTTGAAAGCCAGGCAATATGAGCTACAAGATCTTTACATTTAATTGACATCACTCAAGTTTCCTCAAATGAGTTTCCTTAGAGTCCTGCATTTCTCTTAAGGAAATATGCATATGCTTCCTTTATGCAGAAAAACAAATGTAAGTAGTAAGCAGGCACCCCCAGTCCCAGACTAATATAGGGATTGATGAATGCTTGTCCTCTTGAGCTAAAAGACTGATTAGATTTTGCCAAAATTATATTAGAAGGGCATTTTTATCATTTGTGGTGTGCACTGATTGATGACAAGAATCTGTTATCACCAGCAAATGGTACTCTTTCCTCTACTGAAATAGAAACACAGGAAGGAATTGTGGTTTTCAGTACGGGCGGTCAAACGGTCAGTTAGCCTGGGAATGAGGCTATGTCTCCTGATGTTTATCGCCATGGTTACCACATATCTTAAGATGGATGGAATGGAGAGCCAAGAAACCTTTAGCAGAGGAGCAGCTGGGATGCTCTGACAAGGGCATGACCCCAGGCTAGAGAGAGAGCTTAGAATGAGGCATCAGTCTAATCAGGGATCGCTTCCTAGGCTGCAGAGTCAAATGTCTCCTAGAATTCTGCAGGAATCGATTCATCAGAGAAAGAGAGACAGGCTGCTGTGTGTGAGATCAGTAACCAGAGATTCTATGTCAATGAGAAATACTCTGTAAATTATTTCCTTGTCTGCCATAGGGTTTATATGAATAGTAATTGAATCATGAAGTTCAGCCATGACTCTTGTATTAATTTCCTCTAGAATATCTCTGGAAGGATGCTCACTCAGAAATACCAGTATAAACCTTAAGTTATTACCCATTCAATTTGTAGCTAATTGTATGCCCTTTTAATTCTGTGCCTGGCATTTGTAAGGTGCTTTGTCACTATCTTATTTTGTTTTCATAAGAACCTCGTGTGTATGTGTGTCTGTGTGTGTGTGTAATTATTTTTCATATGAGAAAATCAAACCAAAGTCCAAGCTCCCAGAGGAAGTAAATGAGCAAACAAACCAATGATGATCGTAACCCAATTCCATCAGACACCATAAGTTTACAAGTGAACACAGACTTGAACTTGCTTTTTCACAAACCACTGAAAAAAGTCTTACTTGTCCCGTGGTTGTCCTTCTGCTCCATCCTCTTCCTGCTGTTTTCACAGTCACTCTTTGACCACACACTTTTACCAACCCTCACTTGAGTTATTTGTAAACATTTCTCATCTAGTAATCTCTGCAAATTCATGCAATAGGAATCGGGTCAATTACTCCTTTACTTTAAGATTTTTCGATCTAAGGTGACTTTGTAGAAATTAACACAACCAAGTCCAGCTCAGCCTGGCATGCTGACTCTTTCCAATCTAGCTGCATTATTTCTATGTTCCCTTGTTCAATAGTTACAGCCATCTTTCCCGAGAAATGGCAAAAAGAACCCATGACCATAATTTCAATCATGTGAGCTTCTTGCCTTTTCTTGAGCTGTGTGCGCCTCTTTTATTCATTTTGGCATCCGTGCTTCACAAATTGAGTTGGAAACAATGCCAGAATACTGTAGCTCTTTGGGAGAAAGCTGGAGAGGGTATATTCTGTTGTGCAATATGGGGGGAGGCGGGGAGAGCATTGAGTTTTTTCTTTATTGTTCTTATTTGTCCAGTTGTTTAAAATTTAAGGAGATCTTTTTGAGTGTCTGCAGCATATACTTCACAACTCCTGCTGATGACCAGTGCAAGCTCTGGAGCATGTTCACTGTAGAGTGAGCAACCAAAGCTGTAAACATAGATGCGTGGCTGAAGCAAGCATGCCTGCGAGCCCAGGTTGGAAGATTCACAAAGTGAGTTTTCTTTAAGTGCATCAGTATTGGGACTGAGCAGACCCATTCAGGAACAAACAGCTAAATGTACTGAAAAGGAGTGGGTCTCATCTATACTTTATATCCTGAAAACTGGGTATTTGGAGACATTAGACTATTCTACTGTCATCGCATAAAGGAGGATCAATGGGAAACAGTGTGAACTTTCAGTATAGAGTTTCAAAAATAAATTTATTATGATATCCTTTTGTCTCTGAGAATCAGGTATGATTTTTACAAAGAGAAGTGTAGATAAGACCACTGGGCCAGAGACATTAAGACTGATTTTCCAAGACGTACTGACGATAGCCTAGCACAGTCAATACAGATGTATGTAGGATTGGGCTCTGCTATGTATATGCATTTAATAGAGGTATGCAGCAATAAATGTCTCAGTTATGTTACAATTTGAACCCTGTAATTATCATGCGATTTTTCCATTATATTTATTATAAGTTAAAGTATTCCGTGTGGATATTTGAGTATTACTAGGTAATGATAAGAATATGATCCTAACTTGGACCTCCTGAAAAATCTAAGCACTGACGGTAACGGACAAGCGAGTAGAAGCCTCTTCTCACTCCATCACGTGTCTTGCTTTATTTTTAATGAATATGTATTAGTTTGCAAGGTCTACCATAGCAAAGTGAACTAAGGGAGTAGCTTCAACAGCAGAAAGTTACTGTCATCAAGTCTAGAGCCTGGAAGTCTGATGCCAAGGTCTCAGTCTCTAGACGCCTTCTGAAGTCTTCAGAAAGAGAGAGATGAGCTCCTCTAGGGATGAACTCCAATCTATCACCTTGGTTAAAGATGCCTATTGCTTTTCCAAAACACCATGAAAAATGTGATTTAGGAAGAAAAAGATTTACTGCAGCTACAGTTATAGTTCAGCATGAAGGGAAGTCAAGGCAGACTCTCTAGGCAGGAACCTGAAAGTAAGAACTGAAGCAGAAGCTGTGGAGCTATGCTGCTTGATGGTTTTCTCCTTTTGACTGGTCCAGTCTGCTTTCTTACATTATCCAGGACCACCTGCACAGAGGTGATACCACCCACAGTGAGCAGGGCCCTCCCGCAGCACCATAAACTTAAAAATTGCCCCACTGGCCTGTCCACAGAAACATTTGGCAGGGGCATTTTCTCAGTTGAGGATTTTTTTTCCCCATAAATCGCTCTAGCTTATGTCAAGTTGATATACAACTCTCCAGCACTCCTATACATTCCCTGCGTGACTTCATGCTGTCGCCCCACTACACGTTTGCGATGTGCTTCATGAAAACAAACCACTGTATCACACTGAATTAATAAAAAGCAAAGCAAATTATAGGTTAATCCTAATATATATAGAAAAAAAACCTTAAATTCAAAATGAGTTGTGGATATGAGCTAAGATGGAACCAAAATAAGTTTCCTTCAACTAATACCTAAAATCAAAGCTACTAATCAGACAAATTCATATAATGAGCATAATGTACACAATTGACCAGAAAATCCCTCTTGGATTTGCCTTTAAATTGTGATAGTCATTCTTCCTTCTATTTAAACCTGTAGAGTAGCCTTTCTCATTGATATGAAGCAGAAATTAGAACCAGAATCTATGTTTTGTTAAATTTAGAAGATACTAAATTCTATTTACAGGTGGTATTTGTTCTATAAAGAATCTGTAGATATAACTGAATTCATAAGTGATCATTAATTTTTATTGTAGGGTAAAATAAACTCATTTAAATCTTTTTACACATAAAAGCAAAGGCATTTATTCTTAATAGGCATGATTCATGATGGTTTCAAAAGTATGAACTTTTTACAAGCATTTCAAAAAAAAAAAAACCAGTAAGCGACCTCTATGCTGGAAACTAAAATATTATTAAATTCTATCTGAAAGTCCGAAAGTTGATATGCAACCCCATTTGCATAGATTGGAATATTGTAAATATATCTGTGACCTCAAACTGGTGCATGAAACAGATGCCATTTGAGTTAAAAAATCTCAGTAGTGTGAGTGACAAGTTCAATATAAAATTTATATGAATATTCAGTGTCTAGGGGTAGCCAAGGCAATTTTGAAAAACAGCATCCTGGGCAGGATTATATATAAAGATAAGCCAAGTGAGGCAGTGTGACACTGGCACAAATAGGGACATGACCGGTGGAACAGAACAGGGGGCCTGGATCACGCACATGGCATGCGTGGCTTGTATATAAAGTAGCAGCTTTATATACAGGATCCACCACCTTGTTGTTTTCAGAAAAATACAAAAAGGTTTTTAACACACCTCCTGATCATATTTAGACAAAATTTGCTTTTTTCTCCAGGCAGTCTAGGCTTCGTGAATTATGTCTGTCTGTCCATGACTCACAGCCTTTGAGCAGTATTAAAATGTTGCATCTCTTTGTCTGTATGTTAGCCTTGATTCATTATAATCAGTCCATTTTCTCTAGCTGATAATAATGATGGTGATACAGTCCACAGTGACAAGTATTTTAATAGCAAACTGGAGATTAATAAATACTCAGACAACATCTAAAGATATGTTAATATGTTTAATCTGGATAATTAATATATTCCCCATATTCATTATGCAGATAATTTTCCTCCACTAATGGCTTATAAAGAATAATATAATCTACAAGATCATATTCAACAAAAATCAGTAATTGTCATGCTAATGTTTGTCCAAATGAAGTAAAGTCAGTATCTCATAAAAGATCATACCAGTATATTATTTTTTTCATTCCTTTTGGTATCCCATGTACATTTTAAAAGAACTTCTATCTCAGTGATTTTAGTTCTAAGAAAATCCATTCTTCTATTTGTTTTTTGAATAAAAAGGGCACAACTAAATAAGTTTCATTTACATATTTATTTTGCTAAATATATCAGATAAAATCTTTGAAAACCCCCTAAAGCCTATACATTTGTATGTGACATAAAGCTTTGGCAGAGGAATTGTGTTTATTATGTGTGAATAGACCTATTGGGGTTTTTGTTAATATTTCGAGATAAGATTCTAACCTTGGTACATTTTAAACCAGTAGAATTCTTCCCATTAGAATTCTTCAGTAGGATCTTCCACACACTGTGAATTAAAATTTATAAGAAAATAATTATTTTAAACTTACAATAGGTATTTGCTGAATTTTTCAGACTTAAATATTTATAAATCCTTAGAACTCATGCACCCATCCCAAAACCTTGTATACATGACTTTCAATCTATAAAAATAATTTTATCTGTTTGTTCACCAGATAAAATTGAAGTTCTTGATTCCGATGAAAATGGGTGAGTTCTAAAGAATACACACATACACAGTACGAAATGTGAATTCTTTTAAGATTTTTGTGAGGTTGTTCCAAGACAACTCTACCCTTTTAAATTTTTTTTTTTATTGTTTCTTTGTTTCTTCCCCTCCTTACCATATCCAGTTGCCTGCTTGGTTGCTGGCATGACAGAACACATCTCTGAGGCCAGAATAGCAGGCCTAGCCCACTATAATTCATTACACTTGATTTTCCCAACACTAAGCTATTTCTTTCAAGAGTTTTTTTTCAAGACTTTCTTCCAGGACCAGCCCCATGCATATGTAGAGGATATAGGTGTTTCTAATACAAGAGACAACTTATTATTCATAATGATGATGTCGCTAGTAGAGTGGACAACACTACACACAGTACAGGCTCTCCTTTGCATGAATCAACTCATTTAATCTCTATAGCCACAGGAGGGTGCAGGCATGCCATCATAGTTCTGTTCACCCAGAAGAAAGCTGAAGCACAGTTATAGAATTATACCCATGTTCACGTAGCAACTATGAACAAACACAATGAGGTTTGGACTTGGGCTTCTTGACTTCAAGTCAAAACTTTCAATTAATAGCTATTATATGCTATTGCCTCTAGTCACTTGAGACATAGATACTAAGACTAACTCTTCACTAAGTCTTAGAGCCAACAAAATAATCACAACAGTCAATGCTATGTGGGCCAAAGGGTATGGATGCAACAGACTAAAGACCAGAGAGTCTTCATGGATGTGAAGTATCTGAACAGAGAGTCAATAGCCACTAGGAAAATGTAAGAGATTTTGGAACATAGTTTGGGGGTAGGGAAGAGTCAGCTGTGATGCAGGAACTGTGTGGGCATTCATCAAGAACCAATATGAGCTGGAGAGATGGCTCAGAGGTTCAGAGTGCTAGCTCCTCCTTCAGAGGATTGGGTTCAATTGCCAGCACCAATATGGTAGCTCACAACTGTCTGTGACTCCAATTCTAGGGGATCCAGCACTCTCCTTTGGCCTCCATAGGTACCAGTCATGCACATGCCCAGGCTGAAGGCTACATGTCAGTAGGGGAAGATAATTCACCATCTATTACTTGTAGGGACCATAAAAAAGAATCTGCCCCTCATCTGGTTTACAGGAGTGGTTAAGGAAGACTGGCATCAAATTACCATCCTGAGGTCAAAAGACTCTCTATTATTAAACAAGAAAAATCTACTAGTGTCATATTCCTGTGGTTTTTTAAGTTCATATATATTAATTCATAATTTATTAATTCACATAGAACCTTTGTTCTCTACTCCTAGGCCAAAAATTCACTTGTTTGGAACCAATCAGTTTCTAGGGACCTCAGAATAAAACAGAAAATATTCAAAATACAGAAAATAAAATGGAATATTCAGTAGGAATCTTGAACATCTGACCAGTCAAAACTTGTATGAAGTAATAAGAGCGGCGGAGGGGCAGCGTCCCCAACACCCCAGCCGCCTGCCCGGCTAGCTTATGCCCTGAAATAATTACATGGACACTGTATTCTTTTAAACACTGCTTGGCCCATTCTCTTCTAGGCTAATTCTCACATATTAATTTAGCCCATTTCTAATCATCTGTGTGTAGCACACCAAGGTGCGCTTACCGGGGAGATTCTAGCCTAGTCCATCCTGGGTCAGAGCTTCATGGCGTGTGTCTGCCCAGGAGCCAGGAGCATGGCGTCTCTCTCAGGCGTCTGCTCCCGAGAGGAGAGCTGTCGAGACTGAGCTCACTTCCTGTTCCTCCCAGCGTCCTGTTCTGCCTACTCCTCCCACCTATCTTTCAACCAATAAAATGGGCCAGGGCAGTTCCTTTATTAGCCAATGACCTTCCTCCATCAAAAACTAAAGGGAATCTTCTTCACATAGTTCCTGTTGTTTATATGAGGGACCAATGAACTCATAAAGGAGCAATGAGGAAAAAGTTGAACCAGAAAGCAGGGAAAAACAGAAGTTTCTGCAGGTGTCAGTGGGCCTTCAGATCAAACAGTTCCGAATTTTCCATTATATAAGCCAATAATCATTTCAAAGATGTCATATCCACTTTGCTTTGGATTTCTTTATCTGCATGCAAAAGTTTCAATTTCAGAATATTGATACTGAAATACTATCTTCTAAAACATAATAACTTTAGATCAGTATTTTGGTTACTATGTACTAATCACCCTGCGTCATATTGGCTTTAAACATTGTGTTTTCCATTCTCATTCTGGGCTAGGATGACTCTGCACTCCCGCCCTCATTCTGAGAGCTAGGAAGAAGGCAAAAGCCTATCTGGCAAATGTCTTATTCTGGTGTAGCAAGTAAGGGGATGATGGGGAGGCAGAAACAATAGGTACCATTTAGAGCTCCTATTGGAACATGAATATTATACTGATTTTGCTATGTTATTGGCAAATAATTCCCCCATAAGACCACTACTTTTGCCAAAATGGAGGGAGGGATAATTCCACAGAGAAGTATTTGAAAGAGTGGGACCAACTTTACCTTGCCAGTCAAATTATATGCATAATATTCACATCATCTACCAGAATTCGTGTAATATTTAGACCTTGAGTTAGGAGAGACATCACACTGCAGCACTGAGCATCCATCTTTCTGATGTGCCTAAGTACAGAAATTTAGCTAGACACAAAGCCAACTCCATATAAAGAACACTGTGTGCAAACAAATGATGGGTCCTGGATCTCAGGAACATGGTTGTTCCATCACAGGGATTCTCACCCACTGTTGGGACTGCACATAATATAATAATACCTTGCTTATCCAGCATGCTGTGTGTCTCTCTGTGAGCTCTGCTGAGGACAACTTTGCCCACAGAAAGCATGCTGACAGTCACTCTACCCCTGACCACCCGAGTCTTCTGTACTCTGAACTTTCGCTTGCAGGCCTCACCAGTCTCTCTGCTATATCTGAAGCATATTTGCAATACGTCTGGTCAAATCCCCTCACAGTTGCTCTACTTCATTAAACTAGATCTCCAGTTCAGATAATTCCCACCAATGTGAGAGTTATCCTTAGGGATTCTTGAGCCCTGCAATGCTGGTAAATCTCACTTGGTACCCTTTCAGTCCCTCAGAGACTCCAGAAAATGAGGGAGTTGAGTTCTTAGTCACCTTCCATATACAAAATTCTCTCAGCCACATGTTTTGTGATCTTGTGCCTGAAGGCAAGGTGCGCTCAGTGGAGCTGAAAGGAATCGTCTTCATTGAGTACGGCACTGAAGAACTGCACATCACATAATTAGAATGCATTTCATAAGAGATTGGAGGAATGATGACTCAGCAGTTAAGAACACTGGCTGCTCTTCCAGGGTCAGAGTTCAATTCCCAGTACCCACATGGTGGCTCACAACCATCTTATAAAAAGCCCTCTTCTGGCCTGCAGGTCAGGCAGACAGAGCATTCAGACATTAAAAACAAAGCAAAACAACCTACACATAAATAGAATTAAAAAAGAAAGCACCTCAGAGGTTGCTTTTTAAAAGAAATCTTGTCCAAGGTAACTTTCTTCCAACTATAAAGGGAAGTGACTGGCAGTTAACTACAGTTCTGTTCAGTAGCTTTTGTCTATCTGACTCCACTGTCCAAGTGGAAATCTGCGAAGGAAAAGACTGGAACAAGTAAGATGATTCTTTAACCAAATATTATCAACTTCACTATGGGTTGAATTCTATTCTCCACATTCACGAGTCTAAATCCTGATTCCCAGCATATAGGCTCACTTGGAAATGGAGCCATTATAAGTGTATGATTTAAGATGATGTCATATTGGAGTAGAAGAGACCCTAGCACAAAATGATGAATATCCTTGTAAGTGGGTAACTAGGACACAGGCGAGCACACAGCAAGGACACCATGAATCCAGCCATCTTCAAACCAAGAAGAGATATTTGAAATGAACCTTTTTCTCAGATCCCTGCTATCCTAAACTGTGAGAAAATGCATTTGTGAAATATGACCTAGCAAGTGTGTGCTATTTTGTTTTCAGAGAAAACAGGTTCAGATACCTGATACACAGTGCTTACGGGACTTTTGGAGTTCCTAGTGGGTATAGAGCCCAGATTTCAATAGTTCTGAAACTTCATTACATCCTCACAAATACCTGAAGGCAACAATATGGGATTATATAATGTCCACATCTTCAATTGCCTCACCTAATTCAAAGTGCCCCCAATCCTTCATTATAACATGAAGTCATTTATTTTGAGAACAACAAGAAAAAAAGTAATGTTCACATATAAAAGAAACAAATAGAAAAAGCACCTAAGATGCCTGTCTGGCTCTAGAGTTGAAGAAGTTTGGGGGTTTTGTGATCAATACCAAGATACAGGCTTCAAGAGAAGAGCTGTGGTCTCAAAGACAAGCCTCTGACCTTTGAATGCCCCTGCTCACAATATAGTTCAATGCAAATCCTTCCTTGACTCTTCAGAACCAACTCAGTTCTAGGCATCCTTGCTGGGGTTTCTATTTTAATGTTCATTTTGCTCACATGAACAGACAGTTTGCTGAATTCCTTTGGATTTGCCCTAATTTTAAAAGTAAAGTGGGTGGAAGGGATTGTCTTCCAAAAGAAGCACTGTCAAGGTTCATGATTGTTAAGTTTGTCTTAATAACCAGAACTCCATTTGCCTGAAAGTGTGAGCATTGAAAGCACGAGACGGCATGCTTTCTCTAATTGAACTTGTGTTCTCGTTTACTAGAGAAAATGAAACAGCACTCCATAGGGATTGTTTCCTATTGGAGAAATACCTGATTTTTGCTGTTTAGAATTCATCGGGTTATTGCCAAGTCACTCCTGAACTTTAAATAAATCTAGAACTAGATATAACAGATACTTTCTTTATAAACTATTTTCATAGCCAGGCACTGAAGTCGCTGTCCTAGATATCCTCTGTACACACTATTCTGCTTTCTGCATTTAAAAAAGATGTTAGGAGAAAACAAATTTGGTTTAAAATACTATTTAATTGGAAACCTACTATACAATTCCATGTACATAGCATTTGTGAAATAGTGTAAATTTGGGGAATGTAATATTGGTTTTTAGAGTGAGGGGCCTAGGGAAGAAAGAAATGGACTCTAAGAGTCTAGCCCCCCAGAGTCTTCTAGGAGGATGTAGTCAAGGGTCTTATGTGCGATACTACAAAGACACACATTGTCCTTGGCTCCCTTCTGACTCCTAAAGTAACTTCCAAGATCATGTTGGGGAAACCCCACAGAGACAGCTGATCCTAGCTCTTGGGTTCTCACGGACTTTGGACCAGCAGCTGGGGAGCCTTCATGAGACTGAACTAGATCCTCTTGAATGTGTGTGACAGCTGTGTGGCTTGGTTTCACCTTTCTGAAGGTGATCATTAGCCAGGTGTCTGACCAGCCCAGCTTGGATGTTTGCTCTCTCCACCTTAGCCCGAGATTTCATCTCCTTGGCCGGAGAGTAAGTTTTCCCTTAAGGGGCAGGCGTTTACAGCGGCTGCGTCAGCATTTGGTCACGTGCTTCCGTGCTCTCCACTGTGTCTTCAGTAATCAGTCTTCACCCCCTACTCTTGTTAGTAGACTGCATTAGAGTCACATTTGATCTCTTCTGCTCCCACAATAAATCGTGTTCAATCTGAATTTCTCCTTTGAGCCTCCTCCATACTGTCACTTGCTTCCTGGACATTTTTAATTGCTGAAAATTAGCACAGATGCTAGGCTTCTACCCTCCTGCCTGTGAGTCCATTCCACGAGCATCTTCGTGACAGTTTTAATTTTCAACTTGACACAAGCCAGAATCCACCTGGTAAGAGGGTCTCAGTACAGGAATTGTCTGTATCAGGGTGGCCTGCAGGTTTGTTTTGTGGGGAATTGTTTTGATAGCCTTAATTGATATGGGAAGACCCATCCCAATGTGGGTGGAACCATACCCTGATCTTGGGGGTCCTGGACTGTCTTAGAGAGCAGCTGAGTACTAGCATGCTCGTAAGCTAGCAAGTGAATTGATGCATCATTCCTCATCTTGACTACCAAGGTGGCCTGCCTCTGACTTCCCCACAGTGAGGGGCTGGAACTTGGAACTGGGAACTAAAATCAATCCTTTTCCCCAGAAGTTGCTTGTTGCTGAGGTATTTTATTACAGTAATAGACATTAAACTAGAGTATCCTTTAAGTTTTTATATTAATACATTATTTGTTAATTTTATACCTACCATCCCTTTATTGTACCCTTGACTTGAATTCCTACATGGGTTCAACTTAAAATTTTATATTCAAGCCTTTAGCTTCAATATTGCATAATATCTAGTTGAGGTGCCCTACATGCACTCGAAATCTTATTTTCTGTAGTATTTTTGTTCCTAAACCATCCATCATCTTCCTATTAATATCTTCACATTTTCATCTCATACTTATTTACTTGAGAACTTGAGATATTTAAAACTCACCAACTGATTTTTCTTATTCTCTCCCACTCATTTAATAAAACCCAGAATGAGTATGAAAAATCAGTAGATGGGAATGTTTAATATCTCTCTCCATATTCAGCAGCATCTTATTCTTTTGCTTGTACCATTCTTGAACTTGTCTCCTTCTCCTTCAGCTTTCCCAAGCCATGAACTCATCCCTACTTCTTCTGACCTTGTGTATTTTCAATCTCTGTCTCTCTGTCTCTGTCTCTCTCTCTAGGAACTTCTGTATAATCTGTATAATTACATTTATCCACTAGGAAAAGAGATAAGGAATAAAGGAAAGGAATGGACACATTGCCTTTCACCCATCTTTTCTTGTAAACATTGTTTCTTCTCTTCTTTGTAAATTCAAGACTTTTAAACTTTTATTTTAAAATTGTACTTGGTATTTCAAGTTGTACTAGGTAAACAGCTTTCTCAGGAATAGCACTTCTCAGAGAATCTCTGAATGGTGTGGTTGGAGCGGTTGACTTCTGGATTTCCAAGTGTGTTCTGCCAATTTCTGTAGACACCATGATGCTAATTATTGTCTAAGGACAATAGAACCCACAGACACTTTTTGCACATGCACCCTCCTTGTAGCCTGGGCCCTCGAAATTAGTTATAGCCTCAGCAATAAGTCAAGTAGGACCTTATTATGCCCTACCCTTGGTCTATTACACTTCTTCAGAAGTAAGTCTGCACCAAGAAGATCTCACCAAGAATTGGTAGCAGTCTTCATTGAAAGATTCAATTTCTTCATCACATTTTATATGTTAGAAGCCTTAGCTGTAACACAATGGTTCTCAACCTTCCTCATGCTGCAACCATTTAATACATCCCTCGTGTTGTGGTGACCCCAACCATAAAATTTTCTTATAGTTTTTGTTATTTCATAACTGTAATTTTGCTACTGTTATGACTTGTAATGCAAATATCTGATATGCAAGATATTTGATATGTGATCCCCGCAAGGGATCACAACCCACGGACTGAGATCTGCTGCTGAAACATTTTGTCGATACATGCCCTTCCTATTAGTGAAAAACATATTTTTTAAAGAGAGAGGTAACAAGTCAGTATTTAAAGATAGTAATATGAAAAGGGTGATAAGGGTGATCTTTTCTTCAAATCTATGAAATAGTAGCTTCCTAAATAACATCAAGTTGGTAAAAATGAATGAACAGGAAGTGACTCTTTTTTTGTTTGTTGTTATGTTGTGTTTAGATGTGGGATATTCTTCTGTATATGTGTTGATTTTATTGATTGATGAATAAAGTTATTTTGGCCAATGGCTTAGCAGAGTAAAGCCAGGCAAGAAATCCAAGCAGGGAGAGAAAGAGAGAGAAAGCAGAGCTAAGGAGATGCCATGTAGCTGCCAAAGGAGAAAGATGTCAGAATATTATTGGTAAGCCACAGCTTCATGGCGATGCAATAGATTAATAGAAATGGGTTAATTTAAGATGTAAGAGCTAGCTTGGAATATTCCTGAGCCATTGACCAAGCAATGTTGTAATTAATATAGTTTCTGTGTGATTATTTGGGGCCAGGCAGCCGGGAAATGAAAGTGCAATCCGTGCTTACAGTGTTTTAACTTCAGTATGCCTTCATAATTTTGAGATTTTTGAGACAACAATTTCATAAGGAGATATCTATTTCTCAAAACAATACTCCCAACTAAATCAAACCAAACATTCAGCATAACTACTAGTCAAAGCTTTCTTACAGGCAATTGCTCAGTTTATTTTAAGGAACCACAAGGTCAGACTCACCTAGTTAGCTTGATTAAACATGCTTCCCCTCCATGATGTCTTACAACACTGCATACTTTCAGCTTTTCATTGTGCAAGGACTGCCTGTATGTTCTTAATATCTTGCAAAAACACTCATTGCCCAGTTAGACCCATCTCTGTCATGTGCTATTCTGTACTTAATCCAAACACTATATGGTAGTAAGTTTAAATTATTGTTGTTTAAAATTATTTTTAAAATGTGTTGCCTTCTATTAAGCATGCTATTTTTCAAATATTATGAATTACTTATCTTGGCTCACAGCTTTGGGGGCAGGGGAGTGTGGTCTGGGTGTGGCCATTTATTTCCAGGAGCTTGGGCAGAATGTTATGGAAGTAGAAGCATATAGAGAAGAGTTTTTCCACTTCACGGCAGTCAGGAAGCAGAGTAGAGCAGCTAATACCACCAACAAGGAGCAAAGTAAACAGAATATAGGAAGGGGCTAAAACAATGACAGGTTTCTAAGTACAGAACGCCTAGTGACTTCCTTCTTCCAGTCAAGAAGGAAGTTGTACCACCTTGCAGTAACCTATTAAAACTTTGTATCCACTAATGGTCACAGACTTCATGCACCATCACTCTCTGGAAACAATCTGATAGCTCCTCAGAGATGTGTTTTAATAACCTCCTAGGTATTGCTTAATTAATACAATTAGGATTAACCATCACAATAAGATAGTGTTCCTCAAAGAAGATGCACACAATGCAGGTGAGGTGTTCTGGCTTCAATGTCTGCACTTAACTGAATGCCTGGTGATCCTAACATATAGCAAAATCAATAAACTGCCAACATATGAGTGCAATCAAATCTGCATTTAAAAGACCAGGTTCAGGAGCCACATTTTCTAATATACTTCAGCTGTGATTTTGAGAAAGTTGTTAATTTCTTTTAGTTTTAATTTCTTCATCACGAAAGTGGGCAGTGTGACAATGATCACAAAGGCTGGTGGAGATCAAAATGATACACAGAGTGGGAAATGCTCCATAGACCGTGGACTTCAGGGACATTTGGTAGCTGCCATGACCCTTGATTCCTCTCCTGGAATTCTCTGGAAATGCTATTCAGCTTGAGCAATTTGCGTGCTGGCTGTTTAGGTGCCATATTAAGATGGCACCACTTTCAAAGTAAAGAGGACCCATAAATCCAAATTATCGTCATGGGTTGTTCATCTAACGTGGTGATTCATGTTGCTGCCTTTGTTCAAAACAGTTGCATGGAAAATCATAGAATCCCTGGTTTTCAAAATACCTGTTATATACAACCGAATGCAACACACATAGAGCAAGAGTCCTCTCCAGTTCCCTGATGCTGACTGGGACCACACCGTGAGCAGTTGCACAGCTGCTTTTGGATTCTAGCAGCTCTAGCAGATGCAGAATGCACACTGGAACCAGTCCTTTCATTGCTTCTGGTTCCTTCTAATTCGAAATGTCCTCCATGTGCTCTGGGGGTATTTTTAACAAAGCATTTTCGTGAGATCTCCAGGACTCCATAACAGTACCATCAAATCCTTCTTAGACTTTTTCCTAACTAACTCAATTCAATCCTATAATTGCCTTAACTCTTCTGTACTAGAGTTAATTTTGTTGTCATGGATTTCATGATCAATTTTATACTGTTTTCTACTTTTCTATTTATTGCTGTAAATTATAGATAACACCTAGCTTTAACTATATGAGATAATATTTATGAAATACTCAGTGGATCCCAGGCAATGTTGAAAGGCAAGTGATGGGATCCTTCATTGTTATCTAGGAGATTAAAGCCTTCACGAAAAGATAATATTCATATATCTTACTAAATATTTAGCCAGACAGTATCACTGTATGAGCCTCAGAGCTCAGAAAAATCACTTTTTGTTTCAAGCCTACCACTAACATCTTAGGCAGCACCATGCAAGGTTGGATGGAAGACTGGTGAAGAATAGGCTTGATACTGATGTTTCATGGATAACTGTAAATACTGGTAACAGAGCGTAAGGATGATTTGAGTAAGACTTACAATTACAGTGAAGTTTGGGTTCAAGTCCCTTAGACATTGAAAACAGATAACTGAACTATCCTAAAGAGAAGAAAGCAAACATGTCACAGGAGATACAGTAGTGAGCAAAGGGTGGTACAGTATTGCCACTGGGTCAGTAACAACCTCTGAGCCTAGATGTGTGGCAGGTTATATTGATGTCCTTGCTAATGGATTACATAACATAAAGGAGACCCTGTCTTTGAAACCAAGTTTTGAAAAGATTGCATTATGCTTTCATACCTTATTAGTTGACCCATTTGGAAAATTTCTTTACAAGCCAATTTCTAAATTACCTATTTGGCCCACATTTTTTGGCTCTAAAATGAAGATAATGTCTATTCAGAGGATGAAGAGGACATTAGGTAACAGCACGAAGATGTAGAAAGTATGCGATAAGTGATTGGAATTTTATTTTGTTAAGGTGATGGAGTGTTATTTTAATGTTAGCTATATTGGATTAACATGGTGTATGTTTGCAGTATCATAAGGCTATCAAAATAAAGCTTAATCTTTATGAATAAATTAAGAATAAGTCCTAAATTTTTGTGTGGCAAGATGAAGCAATTATAGAAACCATTGTAGCCTCTATCTCAGGAAGAGACTTAGGAATGGGAGAGACAATCAGGTCATTATTTTTCATAGGCACACAGTAAACTCAGGCTCGAAGTTTCTGGAACTCTAGAAAAGGAACCAGAACTCCTAAAAGTCAAGGCAATGTAAGCTTGTTTGGAACCATCTTTGAAGGTATTTTGGGCTTAAACAATAAACAAATAATCAAGCTAAGTTCATCAAGAGAGGAAGGATAAAGTGAAGACAAAGAAATCGGCTACAAAACAAAGTGAATAAATCAATCCATCTTGTGTTCTGGAGTTTCTATTATGTTCTATGTCTAATTTTCACATTGTGAATTGTATAAAGAGTTCGTCCTTCAATCTTGGGTTTAAGTCAACCGTCTATGTAGACAGTGTGTAGGAGAGCACAGAGCATTTGAATGAGACAGGCCCGCTTCAGTGTCCAGCTTCTTCTTAATCGTGTGACTTTCCTAGCTCTACCTGGCAATTTACTACGAGTCTATCAATGGCTCCAATTTCTGCTCAGGCAGACCACAACAGATGCTTTTCATTCTTATTTGGCAGAATCATTTGGTTTGTTTCTGGTCCCTGATAAAATCGTGGATAAAATCTTCTGGAATTTAGGCTCTAGTAGAATCAACTTTTATCTTCGTATTTGCTTTGCTGATGTTTGATATGAGATCATGATCTTTTGAAATATAATAAACATGAGGAATATTTTTCTTCTACTAGAATATTACCATAAACATGGAAACCATAATATTATATTTTATTTCTCTTTTTAAAAATCTGTGTGTGTGACTTTGTGTATGTATTGCATGTGTATATACATGTTTATGTGTATGTATATGTGTGTATAGTTACATTTGTTGTACAGACGAGGGAATGGAGTTCTAATGAGGTAAGCAATTTAGCCAAAGTTTGAAAGTATGTCATTTGAAGTGCTGTAATAGAAAAGCATCTTCTTTCCTAGGCCCTAATCAAGCACCATTTTACATTCGTCAAGATGCCTAAGATAATTACTTAAGCTTGAGTACCTAAAATCAAGGATGAGCTCTCATTTGTGTATGATTAAATCTTTAGTTCACGTTGACATCAAACGCCCTAGTAGTTGATGATGATTTTGAACTTCTAATCCTCTCGTCTCTTCTGTGCTAGAATGGGGATGTAGGCATGCACTACCATGCTAGTTCTGGGGAGAAAACGCACAACTTAGTGCACGTAGGGGAAACACTCAACCAATTGAAGTATGTCCCCAGCACTGGTCTCTATGTTGATCTCTTCAGAGAAACTGAGAAATGACCCTTGTGTGGGATGATCCAAGGAGCTCAGAAGACTAGCTAGCTGTTTAGGTTATGGAACAAATGTCTTTTATACAGTTCAGGTCCTTCTCATACTTGAAAGATTAATAACACTGTTTACATAATGCCATTTTTTTTTTTTTTTTGCTCAAAGACTAAGACAGTTTTCCTACCCCCTAAAATACATTATGGAATCCATTAAGTAGTGAATGTTTCAAATGTACATTTTTAAATGTTCACTGGCTAGTTTTGCAATTCATATAAGTACTCTACTATGACCAGATCCAGAAAAATAAACTTTCCTTTTCTAAACAGCATTCCGGACCCAGGCCAGCTGGTCTTGGTGAGTTCCCAGTAGAACATCCCCATTGTCTAAGTGTGTTCCTTCGACTTCCCACAGGACAGGGAACCCTGATTGCTTTTCGGGCTGAGGGGGGGGGGACTTAATTGAGGGAGGGAGAGGGAAATGGGAGGCGGTGGCGGGGAAGAGACAGAAATCTTTAATAAATAAATAAATTAAAAAATTAAAAAAAAATAAATAAAGAGCATTCCGAATCCTCCTTGCTGGTTTGTTAGTCTTTTCTCACTGCTTCTGTCTTTAATGCCTGTTAGTAGTGCCTGGCATGGCACTGGGTCTCTGTAAACTATTTCATGAGGATCTGTGGGGAAAATGATCAGCTGGGGCTATGAATGTGGTACCCCAACTTCACGGATGCCATGAATCTGCACCACGGCACGCCACTTTAGGAAATGCTCTAAATTCATCTTTAGATTTCAACACATTTGATTTATGAAGGTACAAAGCCAAATTGCTTACATCCGGTTGTCTCTCTGCACTCCCAAGTCAAAATTCCAATTACAAAATTACCCAGGAGAACTTGAAATGCCATTGATATGGAGTTTTTCGTCATGTGGGCATATTAGGCTGAAGATTTTTGATTTTACATTCCTGAACATGAGTGAGTTTGTTGTGTGTTTTAATAATGTAAGAACTGTGAAGATTTGACTTAATTGTGAAAGAAATGCGGAGGTGATTTGAGGAGAAGCCGCACACCAGGAAAACGTTGTGAAAAAGGGAAAGCAAAATTCTTGCGTTGTCTTGCTCTTTTGGCCACACCGAGCCTCTGTTTCCTCTCTCTTGTTCTGATCATATTCCTCAGAGTCAATGGCCACATTGAATTAAGTGACTGTTTGGCCCTTTTCTGTGTAAAGTGGTGCCTCATCCTTAAAGAGTTAACATATTCCTAAAGTTTTAAGGTATGTCTCAAAGAGAAGCACACCCCAAATTTATCAGGAAGAGAGGAAGGAGGCTTTTACTACGTAGGTACCTTTATGTACCCCTCCTCATTTTAGCCATACAATAAATTCTCTGTTGTTGTGTGTGTGTGTGTGTGTGTGAGGGGGGATGTTAACTGTTGATGGTGGAACAAAGAAAACCAAAATATGGCTCTGCACTCACAGCTTCTGTCATATCATATTTCAACCCTGACCTTTGTGGCAGGATAAAGGTAAGGGCCATGGTGGCACATAAATACCACTGTAGTGTTTTTGCCAGTTGCTACCGCTAGCCAAAGTCATCATGGATTCAAGAAGATCACACACGCACGCACGCACGCACGCACGCACGCACGCGCACACACACAGTGTAATCCAGGTTTCACTGGTAAATTGATGTGAAAAATGCCACATGCAAAGGAACAGAAGACAGACAGAAGAGGTTGTAATAGCGATGAAAGCTGAAGAACAAGATCAAGACTGGAACTTGTGAACAGTAGACTGTAGAGTCCACTCTAGTGAAAAGACAAGGAAGGAAATGTAGGCAGAAAAATTGCCTTATATGCTTAGCATCTAGTGATTTCCTGCAATTTCATATCACTGAGTCTTTTGGGCAAAGTCAAAAAGAGTCAAGAGTGATGGGAAAGCCCAGATCACAAAAGGTCTTTGAGATTTTAAAAAGAAAAAGAAATCTGTTTGCTTTTGTCCTTGCAAACAATCCCTGGAACTGATAAACACATGCAATAAAAATGTTCAGGCAAGTATGTAAACATGCATACATGAGTGTGTTCAGACCATAGCTTGATGTCTGGGGCCCTCTCTTGTCATTCTCCAACTTAGTGTTTGAGGCAGGGTCTCTTGCTGGACCCAGCACTCAATCATTGGCTAGACCGAGTGTTCAAAAAGCTAGAGGCTCTAGTGGTAGGTTATAAAAACACATTCTCATGTCCAGCTTTAAAAAAAAAATGTAAATGATGGGCTTCCAAACTCATGCTTGCACGGCAGACACTCTGCCAGCTGAGCAATCGCTCCAACCACCGATTTTTTTTGAAAATGAAAAAAGTTGTGCGTTAGCAATTTTAATCAATTATTTATATTCATGTCTCTGCAGTATAAGCAGAAGCAGAGAGAGGGCTTTTATAAAAGACTCATCTTTGAAGGCATAAGCTTTAGTTTCCTTTACTCAACGACTCTGCTTGACAAGTCATCTCCGCACTCTGACTTGAAGTAATGCTTATGGGGCTGAGGGGATGCTCAGGGGTAAGGCGTCAACTGCAAAATCATGAGGACTTGCTCTAGTCTCCGCACCCACATAAGAAACCAGGAGCTGGGGAGTTCTTTGAGGTCTCAGAACTGGGGAGGTTGAGATTGGTAGATCTCTGGCATCTATGTGAACACACACACACTCTCCCTCTTCCTCTTCCCCCTCTCTCTTCTTATATTTCCTGTTTTTGTTTTTTGAAGGTTTATGGCAGACTATTTATTTAACGGCGAGGAAAACCTTATACACCCTCCCAGCACACAGGTGTCCCCATCTGTTAATAGTTGACATTTCATGCTCGTCTCTCATTGGCAAGGCACAATTAGGACCTCTGATATCTCCTGTTGTTAGGTACACAGGAAACACCACTTGGTAGCTTCTTTTTGATTTTCTCTCGATCTCTTTTTTATTGAGCTCTACATTTTTTTCTCTGCTCCCCTCCCTGCCTTTCCCCTCCCTTTCAATTCTCTCCCATGGTCCCCATGCTCCCAATTTACTCAGGAGATCTTGTCTTTTTCTACTTCCCATGTAGATTAGATCTATGTAAGTCTCTCTTAGAGTCCTCATTGTTATCTAGGTTCTCTGGGATTATGATTTGTAGGCTGCTTTTCTTTGCTTTGTGTTTTAAAACCACTTATGAGTGAGTACATATGATAATTGTCTTTCTGGGTCTGGGTTACCTCACTCAATATGATGTTATCTAGCTCCATGCAGAGTATTACACAGCAGAAAAAAATAACAACATCTTGAAATCTCCTTGTATTTTTAATAACTTCACAGAATAGCTTTACAGTTTATCTAGGCTTAATAGGGTTCCTTCTTCTACCCATGGTTAACTGTAAATCAGCTGGGCAGATTTGCTTGTACTAGTTGGACTTTCTCACAGGGTCAAGGCATTGGCTAAAACAACTGGACCTATTCCCATCTGCCTTGTGTGCTGTGTTGCCTTCCACCAGATGACCTTGAGAACGATCTCCTGGTATATATCCAACAGGAAACGCAATAGTGTGCAACATGCCTGGACCTGTAGGTTAGGTTTGGTGTTCTATCCATCACATTCTATTGGCCAGAGGAAGTTACAAGGCTGACCTATGTATGAGGGGTGAAACAATGAGATTCCAATGGATGGGGAGATATTGCAAAGGTATATGGTAAAGGATGTGGATGTAGGGGCCTCTTGTGAATCATTGCCTTTCACAGTTGAGAGTACCTGTATCGGACTGGCTTAAGATCCTTCAAGACCAAGTTCTCAGCATATGGGGATCTATTTTCCCCAGAGGAATAAAGGTCAGGGAATAAGAGACAAAGACAGGAAATAGAGGACAAGGGAGAGGAGGACAAGAACAGGGGAGGGAGGAGATATTTGTCCCAGAGGGACAACGGACTGCCTTGGGATAGAGAGGAGACAGATACGGCCCGTATGAAAATGGAGGTTTATAAAGGTAAAAGAGGGAAACACATGTTATGATGAGTTGTTTAATTTTAATTGAGCATGTTAATTAGGTGAGTCAAATTTGATTCTGGACATTAGAATCTTTGGTAGATGGACCTTGATAATTAGCCTCAGGAGGAGGAAGTGGCCAAATATGAGAATCGACCTTGGTGGATAACTAAGAATTCAATCTAATGGTTTTTAGGAAAGCAGAGGGAACTGGGGAGAAGGGCAAGGCCTGCCACAGCCATATTTCCCATACCTGGGCTGGCTAGAGTCCCTGCAATAGTCTCACATCAGAAGGGGAGGATTAGTTAGGTGTTTTCTAGGAGCTCTGTCTTCAAATCATTGAATAGAAATAATAAAACATGGAAAGTGTTAGTAGCTGCTTAATCTCAGAGACTGTTACATCCAGAGAGGTGGTTATCTTCCATTGCTTCAGATATACACAAGCGAGGATTTTAGTTCTTGAGTTGAAGTGTGTGTGTGTGTGTGTGTGTGTGTGTGTGTGTGTGTGTGTGTGAGATGCAGGCTCCAAGATGGTTTAGATATGCCAGAAACTCCCAAATCAGCCCTCTGAAGGCAGAGAGAGCACCCGGTATTTGATGCTGATCAGACACCCGTGCAAAGAAACTGGAAAAGGGACAGTTGGGTGGGGACATCTCAGATCTCCATGCACATTGTAGAAGAAATTTTGGCCATAGCATCTGTGAGATTGACCAAGTGTCAGCATCAATTCTGTGCTCAGATTCTGGTTGTCTTGGGACACAGAGGAAGTGCATCTAGTTATAATTCCAAGTGTGCCAGCTGGGTGTTGACTTTCAACTGCTCTCCCCATAGAACATGTTCTTGAAATGAGATCTGGGTAGGGAAATCCCAGAGCTGTTGTACAGAGAATATAAAATACAATTTATTCAAAAAGTGCTAATGTCAAATTTGTATCCATCGTATTATTATAATAAGAGCCAAGGCTGACTCTGACTATAGGCAATCAGATTGACTACAGTGGGTTTCTACAAATGGGCACCCAACTTGTCAATGCATTACAAATCAAACCAGCACAACGTCTTCCATTTGTCATAGGTGGTAATGCTAAACATTTTCTTATATTCCTTACTTGTCAGACATAGATGCTGAACTTCCACTATTATTATTCTGGGATATCTGCAGATTCTCCCACTTAGTTATTCACTTTTTAAATGCTCATACTTCATTGTCTGACCTGGATACCAACATCCATGGCCATTCAATGCCAAAACCCATCCTACAGATACCTATGGACAACCATTGCTGTAGCTTGAATGCATATGCTCCTTACAAATTTGATTCCTTGAGAGCAGAGAGTGTGTGTATTTGTGTGTGTGTGTGTGTGTACATATATATGCATATATATAATCTTTTGTGTTTTTTTCTTTAGCTGTTTTGTTTGGTGACATGGAAAAGAGAAGGAAGCAGAGGGGAAGTCACATGCTCTGGCAGTCTTCATATACTCAGCTAAACGAGTATGTGTATAGTATGTAGGAATGTAAAGCCAGTTTCCTTGGTACCTTGAGAGGAATTCCAAGTCTTCGCGTTATGCTCACATGCAGGCTTGTGTCTATTTACAGCCCCAAAGAGACTGTGTGAGGATATCTTAACGATTCTGGAAATCATTCAGTCTACTGATACTGCCGATTTTCATAATGTAGCTGATTCTCAGTTCTGAAGAAAATTCTTCGCTTCCTCTGTTATCTTCATACTGGATGCATACATAATAGCTTCCCACTAGCTTTCTTTGCTTTATTCCAATCCTTGTGCATCATACAGCATTCAGGATGTTATGAAACCATGAATTAGATATGTCATTCTTCTTTGTAAATACATTTTTATTTTAGAAGTTTGTAAACATTCAAATTTCAGATATCTGGCATGTGTTTTTATTTTATTGGAATGTGAGACAATTATTTTCTTGGGTGGTATAGCAACTTGGTAATTTTAACACAGAAACAGTTTTGGAGAAAACCTGGGAGTTTTCCTATATTATCACCTTTTCTGATTTCTTACAATTTCCTTTGTTCTTCTGCTCGATTTCCATTTTCTTCTATTTCAATTCTAATTTGCATTAGACAATGTCTTCACTAGGAAGACCAAGATGAATCACTAGGATGTTACTCTCAAACTGCCTTATGAGAAGAATGGTTTTAATGAGCTTCACTCTGGGGTGACTTTAACACCCTTACCCATCTAATTAAGAGACAAGCTATGATAAATTTTAATTTTTTTCCTTTAACTATTGCATGAGTTGTTTCATTTGTCTCATTTCAAACTATAGACTTGCTAACTGTTCAACTTTTGAAAAATCACCCAGCTGTTCATTCACATCGTCTCCCTCCTTCCAAAGCAGTGAAATAAATTGGGTTGTTAGAAGTGAGGGCAAAGTGCACTACAGTGTAAATTTAGAAAGTAGGTCAGGTCCTACTTCTGTGTTGAGGATGCAGAAGATGAATCTCAGATTAAGAGAGGGAATATTCAGTAACTGACAAAGGGAGGGCTCCCTAAAGGCAGAGATGTTTCATTTGGTTAAGGGATTCTGGAACTCTAATCAGTAGCATCAACTCCAGGGAAAGGAGCTTCCATATGTTTATTGTAGAACTTAGCACAATAAGAGTTTCAGGGGTAATCTATGGGAATAAAAGAAAAGGAGAGATAGAGAGAGAGAGAGAGAGAGAGAGAGAGAGACCACAGATCACAGTGTTAAGACAGTATAGCATTATGAGAAGATCTCCAGCTCAGAAAGAAGGCTGGATTCTGACTCTACTCTGATAACTAGGACAAGACAGATACTGTCTCTGCCTCTGGGTCTGCTAAAATAGGAGATGACAAAAAAATTATATGATTTAAATCTGAGAAATATATGTTTTCATAAACATTTATTATTTATGACTAATTTTTTGACTAATTCATAATTCCAACATACAACAGTACCTATAATATAAAATGAACAATTGCCTTGTTTTATTTACTTAAATTTTAGATTAGAAAATTTTCCAAGTAAAAGTGAAGTGCCTGGAAGGAGTTAAAAGAAAGGCTTTCAAACACTGACCCGTGAAACGTAACAGCTGAGGTGAGAGTTTCTGAAGACTACCTGGAGAGAAGAGACTTTCTGCAAAGGTGGCTGTGAATTTTTTTTAGAATAGAAGGTAAAATACGGAGTGAGTTTAACGTGCAGAAGCCTTTTTACATTCTTCTTTGTGTCCCCCTCTGTTCGTGATGAGTTAGGAGAAACTGTCCCTAAGACAGAGGCAAGTGATTTAGAAGTAGACTATTTCTCAGATTTATTAAGAAATGTGCCAGGTGGTGGTGGCACACACCTTTAATCCCAGCACTCAGGAGGCAGAGACAGATGGATCTCCATGAGTTCGAGGCCAGCCTGGTCTGCAAGAGTAAGTTCCAGGACAGGCTCTAAAACTACAGAGACACCCTGTCTCAAAAAACAAAACAAACAAAGAAGAAGAAGAAGGAGGAAGAGAAAAAAAGGAGGAGGAGAAGTAGAAGGAGAAGGAGGAGAGGAGGAGGAGGAGGAGGGGGAGGAGGAGGAGGAGGAGAAGAAAAAGAAGAAGAGGAAGAGGAAGAGGAAGAGGAAGAAGAAGAAGAAGAAGAAGAAGAAGAAGAAGAAGAAGAAGAAGAAGAAGAAGAGAAATGAAAGATACATTGTTAGCTAATGGGGAATAATACTGAAGAGAATGAGAATTTTAATTTATTGAATTAATGACTCCCTTGGTTGATAGTGAGATGCTATGTAGTAGCTAATAGATATATTGACTTAAGAGACCTTGGGGGACCCTTCTAAGAATTCTAGTAGAATGTAGGTTAGTGACACTTCCTGAATTATTTCCCAAGTAGATTGCATTTTCAATATTTGAGTATTTGTGATCTACATCTCTGAGTATTTCCACCTACTTTTGCTTCAACAAACCCTCTTCCTCTACCCTTCCCACCACCTGGGCACCTTTAAAATTTAGTGCAGTGTCATCCCTGAGACAGACATCAAGTGATTGTCCCTTTGGATTTGAACACAAATCTCTTTATGTAAATTATCATTTGCGTGGCAATACTTTTCACACTTTTTGGGTCTATAGATAACTAATCGGCTTGTGTTCTTTCATTGACTTGCGCAGTCAAAATAGCAAGTTTTTCAGATGATGTTTTCCCATTCCTGGCATTATCTGGTATGCTAGCAATTTGAGCAATCATTGAAATCAGTGAAAAAAGAAAGAAAGAAAGAAAAAAAGAAAGAAAGAAAGAAAGAAGAAAGAAAGAAGAAAAAACAGGGACATTGTCATTGGAAGACCTGCAATAAAGTCCTCATTCAGTTCACTTCCAGTTTTCGCACTTTGGATATTCCTCCCACAGAAGGTCCCAAGTTCTCCAAGCATGTGTGGGCTTCTCAGCTTTGTTTATTTCCCTGGCTTTCTGCGTCTTCTAAGTCACCCCTTTCTCTCCAGGAAGGTGGGTCTCAGTTTGGAGCAAATCACAGCACAACAACAAGCAGGTGTCATGAGGGTTTAAGTGACATATTTTAAATTGGAAAGTCCAAAAACAGGCAGCTTCTTTTCCCTTTAATACAAATGTGGAGCTCAAAATATGCACTGAACAGATGGATAGATGGATGGATAGACAGACAGACAGACAGACAGACAGACAGACAGACAGGGGGCAGATGGTCATATGGAATCAAAGTAAAATCTCAGACAAGACAAAGTAGAATTTTCCATATTATCTGGCAACAAAGCATTGGAAGAGGATGCCTGAAAAACAGCTAAGGCTGGAACCCTTGGAAGATAGTGAATTGACAGATGCTCAACTCTGACCCCTTTTCTCAGAGAGGTGCCTGCAGATATGGAGACAGCTGTAAGCTGAGAACCTCTGTTTCACCCCAGATAGATCGGTCTCCCTTCCTCCGTCTGCGTTTTCCTTTCACATCTCCCAATATAGGAGCATAGAGAGGGGTTGTGTACAGAAGTATGTGTGTGTGCGTGGTGGTGGCGTGTCTTTATGTGCCTATGCAAATCAGGGTTCAAAATTGAGAAAAATGAGTAATATCTGTTCTTTTGAGTCCGGTTGATTTTTTTGTATCAAAATTCCAGAAAGTGATATAATTTTGTTTCTTTATAACTGAATACAACTCATTGTGTATTTTTTTTTACCTGTTCATCCATTTACAAACATTTAGACTGATTCCTTAAATTGTCTTTGTGGATGGTGTTGCAATAAATACATTGTGCTATGGGATTCCCCTCTGTATGCTATGAATATGTTTTATGGCCATTGGTTAATAAAGAATTTGCTTTTGGTCACTGTCTTAACAGAATATAGCTAGGCTGGAAAAGATATATACATAGAGAGAAAAAGTAGGCAGAGTCAGAGAGATGCCTCATAACCGCCAGAGGAGAAAGATGCAAGCTGTTAATTGGAACCTTGCTCATAGGCCACGAGCTTCGTGATAAAATATATTAGGAATGGGTTAATTTAAGATGTAAGAGTTTGCTAGGAATATGCTAGAGTCATTATCCAAACAGTGCTGTAATTAATACAGTTTCTGTGTGACTATTTCTGGCCCGGGCAGCTGGGAACGAATGCATAGACTCTGCCAACAATACTGGGGTTTTTCTATTGACTCTCTCTTATCTGAGGACAGCCCAAGAGTAGTATGTCTAGGTCATATGGCAGTCCTATTTTTAGTTTCTTTTAAAGATTTGCATAATTGCTGGGCCAGTTTACATTCTTCCCAGCAGGGCATAAGCTCCTCATGACCCATCCAGCCTTACTATCATTTATTATTTCTTTCCCTTTTTATGTGTATGCATGTTTGCTTACATTGATGTCTGTGTACCACATGTGTGGCTGGTGCCTGAAGAGGCCATAAGAGGGTATTGGATCTCATAGGACTAGAATCACAGACAGTCATAAGTTTCCATGTGAGTGCTGGGAGTTGGAATGGGTCCAGAAAGTGCTCTTCTGCTGAGCCATATGTGTGTGTGTGTGTGTGTGTGTGTGTGTGTGTGTGTATGTATGTATGTATTTATGTATACATACATACACATAACCTGTTTTCTTGTATTTTTAAATACTTATCTTAATGTTTTATTTGTGTATACAATGCACTGTGAACACATGTACTCCCTTACCATTTCTTATCCCACTTCCTACCCCTTCTAACTCCTATAGACATTCTTCTTTCCAACCAGTCTCCCTGTTATTGCCATGTCTTTTTGTTTTTTCTGTGTAGTGTGAGTGCAGGTAGGCATAGCTCATGCATGCTCATTATTAGAGTGGCCACATCACATCACATCACATCACATTACATCTGGAAGATGCTATTTCACAGAAGCCCTCCCATCCTCAAGCTCTACAATCTTTTTCTCTCTTTGATGTCCCCTGGGTCCCAAGGGAGGTGATAATAGTTGTCCTGTTTATGGCTGAGACCTCACAATCTTTGAGTCTCTGTGTTCGCCACCACCTACTACCAACAGCAGCGGTGCTAGTCTAAAGGGATGAACAGAAACATTTGAAGGAGAGTGTACTGTCACACCTATTTAGTGTAATATTAGTTCTAAGGCTGACGTAGAGCCAATGACATCTCCAGGCACAAGGGTTTGCTCAAATTTGCAGTACCAAGTATTTCTTCCCTTGGAGTAGGCCCGGAATTCAATCAGAAAGTAGTTAGCTCCTTCTAAAACAGTCATGCCATCTTGGCACCAATAGGATCGTCTTGCTTGGCAGGTTGATGTTGTAATACTTCAGATCCATAGCAGGGTCAGATTGTCGAAGTCCTTTCTGCCTCGGAAGCATGCAGAGCACCTTACTGCACTATGAGTGCTGCCCAGTGGGCGGAGACTTCCATTGTAATTCTAGCTTGATTTATCTGTGTGCAGCATTCCACGCTTCTGATGTCTTCCAAAATTCTTACCAACGACTTTGAATGAGTGAACAGGATCAATGACAATGGCCTCTATTGTTTTGTGAGCTTCTGGGGTGAGATGCGATCTCTAAGCAGTTTTAATTTGCATTAGCCCGATAGTTAGAAATACTATTTTCTTCATGTGTTTATTGAATATTTGTGCTTCTTGTTTTGAGAACCTCTGCTCATTTCATTAGCCTGCTTATTGACTTTGTTGTTTGATTTTTTTCTGTTTATATTTAGCAGTGTTTCAGTTCTTTATATATCCTAGATATTGATTTTCTGTCAGATGTATAGCTTATAAATCCTTTGCAGTGCCAAAGCTTTTAAATTCCATCCCATCCCATTGGTCAGTTCTTGCTGTCATTTTCTGAGTGATGAGTCTGTTACAGAAAGTTTTGCCTGTGTCTGCATTTTGCCCTGTCTTCTCCATGTTTTCCCTTAACAATTGAGACTGAATGTCTAAATCAAGGTCTTCGATCAGTTCTGAATTTATACTTGTCTGATTGAGGAGAGTCTAGTTCCATTATTCTACATATGGGTGTTTTTTTTTTTATTGCCATTGGTTGAAAAGACTATCTTCTTTCCAAAGTACTTTTTTGGCTTTATTGTCAAAACCATCTAAATATAATTCTGGGATTTAAGTATGAATCCATTCCAGTAATCTGTGTGTCTGTTTTTGTGCCAATTCTTGCTGCTTTTATACAATGACTATATAATATAATTTGAAATGAGGTATTGTGATGCCTCTAGCATTGCTCTTTTTCTCAAGTTTGCATTGTTAGCTGGGGTATTTGGGGAGTCCATATGAATGTTAGGCTTGTTTTGCTATTCTTGTGAAGAATGTCTTTGTAATTTTTATACAGATTGGATTGAATTTGTAAATCACTTTTTCTAATATATCCATTTTCAATATGTTAATCTCACCTATTATTGAGTGTGGGAGGTCTTTCCATCATCTAATGTCTTCTTCAATTTGTTTCTTTCTTGTTTTAAAAATTTCATTGTTCACCTTACTAGACCTGGAAGGAGGTGGGAGGTCCTTGGACTTCCCACAAGGCAGGGAACCCGGACTGCTCTTTGGGCTGATGAGGGAGGGGGACTTGATTGGGGGAGGGGGAGGAATATGGAAGGTGTTGGAAGGGAAGAGGCAGAAATCTTTAATAAATAAATAAATAAATAAAAATTCTCATTGTAGAGGCCTTTCACCTCATTGGTTAAGTTTATTCCTAGGCATTTTATTCCAATATTGAACTTGTCTTCTTAATTTCTTTTTCAGTATGTTTAGCATTAGTACACAGAAATCTACCAATTTTTATGTGTTGTGTGACCTGAACATGTTTATCAGTTCTGAGAGTTTTCTAAAGAAGTTCTTAGATCTTTTTGGTATGGAATCATATCATCTACAAATAGTGATATTTCAACTTCTTCCTTTTCTGGGTGCATCATCTTTATTTCTTATCTTGACTACATTGAATAAGACTGGAGAAAGTGGATACCTCTGTCTTGTTCCTGGAGACCCTGACCCATTTGGCAAAGGCTTGCGGGCAGTTCAATGCCTAATTCCTGGTCTGACATCAGCAGCCTATGTGTTGCCTGATGCCCTTGCTTTTGCCATGCTAGTCATAATGCTGGTTTGAATAAGTCACAGTAGGTCATAAAATTAATATTGCATATTTCCATAACTGTTCTGGAAAGAATGATTTTAACCACAAGCGTCTTTGAGAAATGTTAATAAATAGATGATATCAGGAGTTGATGGGAGCGGTTTAGAGACAGGGGATGAAGTAGAACCAGAGAAACCCACAGTTCCCTCGTGTCTAACAACTGGGTCAATGTCCCCAAGAACTTAAGGGAGAAGGACATGAGAACAAAAGATGAACAGTACCAACTCTTAAGAGTAAGTTTTCAAGTTATGTTGCCTGTAGGATAAAGGGGGAAACCTGGTATATCCTCAGAGGAGATAGAGTAGTACAGAATGTGGAACAAATTTAATCCAGTTTTGACTCGTGAGTTGACCATGAATACCCAGATCCTATTAGATGCAAATATTAACCACAAGAGGCAAAAATGTCTCTCACCCTGTGTGAAACTGTGACTACATATGTTGCCACTTGGGCACAGTGTTCTACCTGTAGGTGTGCCTAGTTAGAAAACTTCCTTTGTAGCTTGCAAGACTGCTTATGCTTCTAATAGCAGAGGTATAGATAAAAAAAGCTAATGGCTAATGGTGGGAAAGTTGGGGGACAGGAGGGGAAAGAGGCAAAGGAACAAACTGGTAATTATTGTAACCAGTTTTAGAAACTTAGGAAGTAAAATCAGATTGTGAAACTGTTCACACAAACCATTGAAAGTACATGTATAGAAACAGCCCAGGCTACCCTGTTTAAACAGCAACAGGTGGTCACAATTTCCTCATGGCACAAACTTTACACATCCATCTGAGGCCATTGAACCCATCTGGAGCAAGGTTTTCAGCAGAAGAGAGCATAGTGAGGAAATACTGGACCAAAGCAAGACCGAAAATAGCTGGACAAACTCCAAACTCTGCATCTTCATGTTTCATGTCAAAACACTCTTCAGATCTCCAACTCCCTTCAGCTTTGTAGCTGCAACACACTTCTTTCTCTCGGGCAGGTTCTGCTCCCTGCCAGCAGCTTTCCTTGACAGGTGTTCCCCGACTCTGGCATCTCCAGCATCTTGGGTTCTCCAAGGCAATCCAGGCTTCATCTCCACAGCTTCACACATGGCCTCTTTACCAGGCCTCTATTCATGGACCACCCCAGGTCACATACCTGACCTCTGTGCCTTTCTCCAGTCATGGAGACAAACTCCATAATCTGTTTCCTCTGTCCTTAACTCTAAAGCCAGAACCACATAGCCAGAGCTGCTAAGTTCTGCTGCAAACTGAGGCTGGAACATGAACCCCTCATTCAACAACAGCTTCACCAGTTTTCTGTCCTTCACTGCCTAAGCTTGGCTGTCCTGAAACTGGACCTTTAGAACAGGATAGCCTCAAACTCAGAGATCCACCAGTCTCTCTTTTAAAGGGGCTGGAATTGAAGGTGTGCTCCACCATACCCGTGGGATCGTGCCCTGAGGCCATAACTCCCTTTATTCTATTTTTCAGTCCATTTATCTCCTTGAACACAGCTTAGCTAATTAGCATAATAGTTCAGCTAATATGTAATATTAACTTTATGAACTACTGTGACTTAGCTCCATTCTACTTCCTGGTGCTCTTTTTCTCTTCAATTTTTTCACTCTGCCCAGCTTGCTCCTTTTCATTATAAATCTTCATTGAATTACCACTAATAACCACACAACGGAGTCTATGCTAGGCTATTTTAAGATTTTTCTCTGCCAAGGGAATTAATCCAATACTATTCACTTTAGCCTTAGGCAAACTTTTCAGACAAGGACAATAAATAGCCACTTTCTTCACCAAAATAAAACAAAAGCAATCTCTATAGGCAACATACTAAATTCTTCTCCATAACCTCTTCAGTAAGTCCTTCAGAATTTATCAAATCGCATCCAACATCACTGACTTCCATGTTCCTACAGTATGGTCCACTAAGCAGTACTTAAAGCATGCAGCTGCATTTTTTAATCCACAGTCCCAAGGTCCATATTCCTTCAAGCACAAACATGGTCACGCCCATAGCAGCAATACCTCAGTCTCTGGTACCAGTTTCTGTCTTAGTTAGGGTTTTTATTACTGTGAAGAGACACCATGACTATGGCAACTCTTATAAGGACAAAATTTAATTGAGAGGGCTTGCTTGCGGTTTCAGAGGTTCAGTACATTATCATAATAATGGGAAGCATGGTGGCATGCAGGCAGAAAAGTTGCTGGAGGCATAACTGAGAGTCCTACATCCTGCAGAAAACAAGAAGCTGACTGAGCACTGGGCAGTATTCTGAGCATAGGATACCTTAAAGCCCACCCCTACAGTGACACACTTCCTCTAACAAGGTCATACCCACTCCAACAAAGCCACACCTCCTAATAGTGCCCCTTCCTATGAGATTATGGGGGCCAATTACATTCAAACCATCACAGTATGTTAGACTTTGTCAAATGCCTTTTCAACATTGATTGATGTGATCATCTGGTTTCTGGGCTTGAGTCTGTTAATTTTCTGTGTTATATGTATGGATTCACATGTGTTGATTCACCCTTGCTTACCTGGAATGAAACCCACTTGCTTATTGATAATGACCATTTTCATGTGTAGTTGAAATCAGTTTCCAAGAATTTGATTTAAATGAGAAATTTCATGCATTTTTTATTAGCAAGATTGGCCTATTTTTTCTCTTGTGCCTTTATTCTATTTGTATTAGGGTAATAATAACGCTATAAAATGAGTTTGACAGATTTTCTTCCAATTATATTGTATGTGATGGCTTGAAGAGCATTAGTTTTTAGTTTTTCTTTAAAGGTAAGGCCTAATTCAGCAGTGAATCCAACTTGAGCTTGCCACTTTACTCCAGAGGTATTTTTTAAATTACCATTTCAATCTTATTGCGTCTTATTTCAAATTGTTTGTGTCCTTTTGCTTTAACTTTTGTAGGTCATATGTATCTAGAAATAGAATTCCTAATTTATTAGAATATAGATTCTCAGTGTGTGCCCTAAGGATTTACTCTATTTCTCTTGTATCTGTTAGGGTTCACCAATCTTGTTTATTTTTTCCACTAACTGACTCTACATTCTACTTGTTCTTAGCATTGCTATTTTCATTTCCATTTCATTAATTTCTGCCCAGGTCTTTATTGTCTCCTTTTATCCATTGGACTTTGGTATGGCTCTTTCTTATTTTTTTCTTAGGTCTTGAAGTGCAAAATTAAGTAATTTTTCTTGAAATTCCTCTGATTTCTTACATCTGCCAATGTCCCTCTTAGATTCCTATTCATGGTATCCCGTGGACATTGGTGTATTGTTTCCATTCTCGTTCTTTGCTAATTGTTTTAAAGCTCCCCTTCTAATTTCCTGATGATATATTTATTATTCAAATGTGTGTGCTCAGTCTCCATAACCTTAATATTATAGAGGGTGTCATGATGTTGAATTTTGGTTTTGTTCCATTGTGATTAACACCTAAAGTTTTTACTTAGCATGTGATAATAAAAATTGATAAGCATAAAAAATTAAGAGGAATATAGGACCAAATTTGAGAACAAAATTAGATACTAAAATCAAACCAGAAAGTAATGCATATAATAGGTTAGCAGCTGTAATAATTAATATAAATTGAGGTACATTTGGGCATATGAATGTAAAATTTCAAGAAGGGAAAGGAAAATCACGAGCCATAAAAACAACAAAACCCAATAGCATGTTACCTTTAGGGGAAACACTGACAGTAGATTTTTGTGGGATTATTTTGTTTGTCTTGTTTTGCTTTGTTTTAGCCAAACTGGTGGGAGTGAGGTGAAACGCAATGACACTTTGTACGGGACAAAACGCTAACACCTGTCAGCCTAGACCTTTGCACTTGGAACACACATCCTCCGAAGACTGAAGTGAAAATGAAACTTGCTCCCAAAAGAGTTGAGCGAAATTGTCAGCTGCAACCCTGCATTGCAGAGGCAGCATAAGAAAATTTTAATTGGAAAATGAACAGTTCAAATGGGAACGTGGTAAAGAGTGGGTTGGTGAGACCGTTCGCTGGGTAAGGGCACTTATACTACTAGTCTAAAGACTGAGTTTGAGCTCCAGAAGCCATGATGGAAAGAAAGAGAAAAGAACTCACTGCAGAAAAATCGTCTCTTACCTCCCAGTATGTGCATGTGCACACCTACCAGCATGTGCACACCTGAATGCTCAAATGGACAATGCACACACGTGGACACACACAGGTGCACGCACATGAATGAAAATATTTTCACAAAGGAAATATAGAAGTGTGAGAAAGGCCAAGAGCCCATGTGTGGATAAATGTGCTTTATCTCCTGCCACTCATTATTTTTGCCACACTTGTTAATTCTGCGTGTTTAGTGAAACGTAGAAAATACTATGACTCATTTTTACTGCAGTAACTTGTCTGCACATTTAACGTTGAAATCTATGAAAAAGCATGGGATAAATCCGGACTAGCTGAACATAGCAGACAATAAGGAATACTGAGAATTCAAGAACAATTGCAGTGGGTTTTTGATGCTACTGCACGTACTGGCTTTGTGGGAGCCTAGGCAGTTTGGATGCTCACCTTACGAGACCTGGATTGAGGTGGGCAGTCCTTGGGCTTCCCACAGGTCAGGGAACCCTGATTGCTCTTCGAGCAGATGAGGGAGGGGGACTTGATCGGGGGAGGGGGAGGGAAATGGGAAGCGGTTGTGGGGACGAGGCAGAAATCCTTAATAAATAAATAAATTTAAATATAAAAAAAGAAGGAACTAAATTAAATGTCAATGATAAAAATGATTATATTTAATCACATTAATCAAACAGTTAATAGAGAGATTAAAACAACGATATCTCATGTAAATAATAAGAAAGTATAATAGCTTTGTTAATGTCAAATGAAGTAGAGCTTGGGGGTAAGAAATACCTCTGGAAATAGAGGAGTCTGTTTCCTAATAATGAAGAATAAATCTGTCAGAAAGTTATTAAATTTTTATATCCTTATAGCCCCAATGATAGATATTCATGATAATATAAGATGCAACAGCAATAATAATAGTATCATTTTTAAAAATGTACAAATTAATGCCGGATGGTAGTGGTGCATGTCTTTAATCCCAACACTCAGAAAGCAGAGACAGGCAGTAGTCTAAGTTCTAACCCAGCCTGACCTACAGAATGAGTTCCAGGGCATCCAGGGCTAATATGAGAAACCATCTCAAAACAAACAAATAAGCAAAAATAAATAAATAAATAATCAGCAAATTCAAATTCATGACTAGACTTTAATGAGTTTCTCTCTATAGCTTATAGAATAAATGTATAAAATTCTGTGTATCTCCTTTTAATAAAATAGTCTTTGGAAATTTTATATATGTAACAATGTTTCTTGATCATACCTCCCTCCAACTCTCTCTTCTTACCCCCAATACATCTCCCCCTCCCGACTGCTCTTGTGCGTGTTTTGTCCATGTACCCACAGCTACTGTGAATTCATGTATTTAATGGACGTGTAATATTCAGAGAACAGCTTTCACTGCACTCCTCTCTCTTCTCCAGCTCTACATTATTTCTACGCTCTCCTCCTTGATAGTCACTGAACCTACGGATCTGTGGTTGAGCACTCACAAGTGTTTATTCTCAGTACTTCAAACAGTTATAAATCTCTGCCTTAAACCATTACCCACTACAAAAAGAAGCTTCTTTGATTAAGATTGAGAATCACAAATCTATGGACAAAACCGTAAGTATTTAGAAGGCAGTTTGACAATAGTATTATTTTTCAAAACAATATCAATAGGTTCTGCCCTTGCCTATGGTTTCCCTGTCTATGAGTATTGATCATGTTTACAGTAGCAGGTGTGAATTCTTTCAAATCAAATCAAAGGAGTGGTTGGATACATCTATAAACAGCCTGCCAGTATTGCTCTAGATGGCACACCTTTACAGGTGTGTCTGCATTATAGACTGCAGGGTAAAGCACTGGTAAAAACCACTGATTCTTTCCCTCCCCATCAATTTGCACAGCACATTCCAGCTCTGTGAAAGCTAGCCAGCAGAGTAAGCACTTCCTATTCAGTTCAAGATTGATTTCTCTGTTCTGCAATCCAAGTATATATTGTAATCAGTAACAGGGTCTTACCAACTAAGTTATGGTAAGCAACCACAAACACTGGCAATAACCTGTGCTGCTTGAGGTGACTCTGAGACCTCCCTGATCAATACAATAACTGTAGTAAGTTGGCCCATGACTGATACTGGGATTTTGATTTTATAATCTTTTATCTTCTGGGAGCAGCATTGTTCACCCATGTAAGGCACCTCTATTCAACCTCTTATTTTATTAAATTGTATTTTATGTATTTAAGAGATCCTAAAGACTTCAACAAAATTCTTTAATATCTTTGAAACTTGAAGTTAATAAGTATTTATAATAATATTTATAATCCTAAAGTGTTAATACAATCTTTCCATAATAAATTCAGTAAAATATAGAAAAAAGAGAATATATATTGATTAAACTAGTTTTATTCTGTATGGGAGAGAGTATAATAACACTTGAAAATTAACTATTCCATTCTATGTACTCTTAGGAAATTGGAGCTTCAGAAAACCTCACAAAATCTTTTCTCTAGATCAGAAACAATATCAATACTATACATAGGAAAGCAAACAAAACACAAGAGAAAAACATCCCAGAAAGCTAGACATAGAAAAAGCAATTCCTCGCCTTGGTAAGTATGGGTGAATTCCTCAACATTTCAAAGTAAAGCCATGAAACAAAGATCCATTAAACTATATTAAATAAAGTTCAAAATTAAGGAAAAAGAATCTGTACCACTCTATGTCTTATCTATCTTGTACTGTCATAATAAAATAGCATGGACTGTGTCACTTCAACAACTGAAATTTATTTTCACAGTTCCGGAAGCTGAGGGATCCAAATTCAAGAGGTCATCAAGGTAGATTTCTATGAAGTCTTCTCCTGGGTTGCTAACTGATACCATTTTATTTTGAGTTCACATGCCTTTCTTGGTACATTTGTAGGCTAGGAGATAAGCTCTTTTGTGACTTATAAAAAGACACTAATTTCATTGTAAAAGCTCCACCTTTATGACTTTATCTAAATCTAATTATCTAATTATCTCTCAGAGGCCTCCTATCCAAATGTCATCACATTTGAAGATAAAGACTCAAGGTATGAACTTTAAGGAAGGACAAAAGTGTTCAGTGCCTCAGGAGGAAAGAGTGATTACATGCAGTTGAAAGTGAACTACCAGAATGTGGGCTAAGTTCTTCACAAGCAGATCACAGGTTACATGGAAGTAAAGAAATAAGTAATAAGTAAAGTCTCACTACTTCTATATGTGATATCTCATTGCGTTTAAGTGTGCCTTCACTATGGAGTGTCCTTCAAAAGCTCATGTACTGAAGGTTTGAACTTCAACTGGTGGATCCAATTACTAAGAATAAACTAGAACATGGCATCTCTGATCTGGTGAGTGAATTAATCCAGTTATGGATCCTTAACTTGATGGCATTATTGGGAGGTGCTGGGAGGAGGAGCCTACTTGGGAGAAATAAGACCTATGAAGGAGAGTGACTATGAAGAGTATCTTGGCCTGGCCTTGGTTCTTTGCTGTCTTCATTTCTCCTTCCTGAAATCCACAAAGTGAGCTCTTTTGCTTTTCCTCATGTTCTTTGCCATGATGTTTTAGACTCATGATGGTCCCAGAGTCAATGGAACCAAAACACAATGGACTGAACCCAGATATCATAGAAAGCAAAAGTAAATCTTTTCTCATTTTGAATAGCATTTTCCTTGTATAATTTATCACCATGATACAATGCTAACCTATAGTGTGCATGTTTTAAAAGTCACTCAAGGAATTCTATATAATATTATTTTAGAGACACATATTGATCTCCCTGCTCCTTGCTTTTCTTTAGACTTGGCAACCTGCCAGCATAATACATAGAAACTTTGATCAGTTTACCTATCTTAAAATAAGCGTAGTGGCCAATTCACAACAGTTACTGATCCTTCTAAATATAATGCTTTATTATGAAGATGATTAAGGAAATTTTAATAAAAGCAATAGCAATAAATGTACTTTTAGCTCACAAAAAAGAGTAAGACTGTAAGTGGTGGTCTTTGGGAAAATGTGAAAGGTGTTGAATCATTATATTTCATGACCCAAATTCCATAATGTTTCTCTCTCTCCCCCTCTCTTTCTCTCTGTCTGTCTCTGTCTCTGTCTGTGTGTGTGTGTGTGTGTGTGTGTGTGTGTGTGTGCACTTCTTCTACATGAGCATTCCTATGACCTTGCTTTTCCTGGAAGATTTATAGAGAGCTGTTGGCAGTTGTTTCTGTCCTGCCCAGTCCTGCAGCCATTCAGTCCCAAAGAAACACACAGAGGTCTACATTAAAAATAAACTGATTGGTCTATTAGCCCAGACTTCTTATTAACTCTTAATCTGACATTAACACATAATTCTTGTCCATGTCAGCCATGTGGCTTAGTACCTTTTATTAGTGAGACATTCTCATCTTGCTTCCTCTAAGTTTGGGTGATGACTGCAGACTGAACCTTTCCTTTTCCCAGAATTATTCTTTTCTGGTTGCCCCACCTATACTTCCTGCCTGGCTATTGGCCAATCAACATTTTTTATTAAACCACTACAACTTACAAAAATTATAGGATATAAGACCATTGTCTCACAGCACTTCCTCACTCTCCCCACTTTTTTTCAAAACAAGAATTCTGAATCAATATTATTTGTTTAGTTTTTTTCTGACCATTATCCACAACAACTTGCAACCAACATTCTAAACAAAGACAAACACCCATAATGCATTTTTTAGGGAATGTGGGTGTAGTTTTCTAGGCTACCTCCTGCTGATTTGGGGCTCTGATAATCTTATGGGGACCTAAAGAGAATTAAGAATTATGATCAAGTCTTGACTGGAATATTTTGTGAGGCTTGAACATCTCAGCCAGCAGTCTTGAAACTGTTCTGGATATAAAACTTAGACATCTGGGCCATCTGCTACTATTGGAGATTTCTCAGGGGGTCTTCCTTGATTAAACTTGATTTTTCTTAACCCATAATCAATCTACAGTATCTCATTTCCTGTGGAAATAAGAGCAAAACCTCTTCTCCAAAGTAACATATTTTTGACTTAAATTTGAAGTCAAGGCATTTTTAAAATACATATGTTAGATTAATCCAGCAGCATTTATAATCAGATATCTTTTAGCAGCTGCTTCTCCTTCCTCAGTAGTCATACGATTCAAAGACAACACAATAATATACATATACAGACTCTCTTGTGTATTTTTGAGACAAGGTTTTTCTGTGTATTTTTGGCTGTCCTGGAACTCACTCTGTAGATCAAGTTGTCCTTGAACTCATAGAGATTCACCTGCGTCTGCCTCCCAAATTTTGAGATTAAAGGTCTGTGTGCTACCACACCCAACTATTCTCTCTCTCTCTCTCTCTCTCTCTCTCTCTCTCTCCATCCTTTTTCTTTTCTTTACCAAACCTACATTTATTTTTAAACACACTCTAAACCATTTACAGATTTATTTCCATCTGGATCTATCTTTACAGTATATCTCTCTTTTTCTGACCACATGAGTCTTTAATTTGCTAAGCGATATGGCTAGGATTAAAGCCATGGCTTTGATGGTTGGATCCACCCCATTCCTTAGCTTTCTGAGAGTCTACTCTCATGGCAGAGGTACTAGCAGGGGCAATGTTTATTGCCACAATTCTATGGAGTTTCAAGGTTCCTGAAACCAACAAGAAGCATGCTGTCATCTATTCATAAATAACATTTAAATGTTTAGTGGTGGGTCCTCTTAAAAGAGCTGCAAGGTTTTACAGCTAAAGCTGAGTCAGAAAGCCTCTCTTAAATGATACATGCTTGCCCCTACCAAATAGAACCCCCCCACAAGAAAAAGCTGCTACCAAGAAACTGCGCTTAACTCTGTTCTTTTGTGTCTAGAATTACTTCCCAAATGCTCTCCCATTTTAAGTGAATTTAGCTGTCCATGTTGGTACCATTCGTCAGTACTGCGGGACAAGGGACTTATATCCTGTAAAGTTTTGTAAGTTGTACTGGTTTAATAAAATGTTGATTGGCCAGTAGCCAGGCAGGAAGTATAGGTGAGATGACCAGAATAGGAGAATTCTGGGAAGAGGAAGGGCTCAGTCTACAGTTGTCACCCAGACTTAGAGAAAGCAAGATGAGAATGCCTCACTGATAAAAGGTACCAAGCCACATGGCTGACATGGACAAGAATTATGGATTAATGTCAGATTAAGAGCTAATAATAAGTTTGGGTTAATAGACCAATAAGTTTGTTTTAAATGTAGACCTCTGTGTGTTTCTTTGGGACTGAATGGCTGTGGGACCAGGCAGGACAGAAACTACTGCCAGCAGACAGCTATGATTTTTATTGTGTTTTTAGAATGAGGGTGGGTCTTGAGTGAACTGTTTTTAATCTTTTCTCATGGACATATCAAAGAAAATTTGAAGGCAAGTCTTCCTGGAGAAACTAAACAAGGATTCTTTAGAAGGAAAATGAAATTTTTATAGATTAACTTACACCCTCCTTTTTTTTTTTTCATAAAGCATGAACTAAGAAACCTGAATCTGCAGAACCCCTGGCTCCTGATCTGGGCTGTTTCTGCATATGTTTGTATTGTAAAGACTGGCTCATGTAGTCTCAGGGGTACCTTGTTTAATGTATCATTTACCAAAGCTCTCTGAGTAAGCTTTGGAGCAAAAGCTGCTACAGAATCTTCCATGTTTGGAATTAAAATATGATCCATGAAGAGAGATTTTCTTCTTTCTTAATGACCCTAGTCCAGGAATTTAAAATAGATCGGTCTATTAATTACTAATCAGATTTTCCATATTACCAAGTAAATATTTATATTCTATAAATGCAGTACAGTGGTGGAGATTCCCATAATCCTTTGGAGGGTGTGACATAGCAAAGTAGTAAGATGCCTTTAATATTGCTTAACTTGTTTTAACTCTTTTTCTTAACTTTTAAAACTATGTCCATTTTATTGTGTGTGTGTGTGTGTGTGTGTGTGCGTGCACATGCATTTAAGTGCTTACAGAGACCAGAGGGTGTAGAAGATCCCCTAGACTGGAGTTACATGGGTCCTGAGAACTGAACTTGGACCTTTAGACAAACACCAAATACTCTTAACTATTGAGCCATCTTTCTGGCCCTGTATAAAGGTTTCTCATCATCCCTGTTTCCACCACCTTTCTTCTTACTTTCCCTTTCCTCTCTCATTCTCCTGGATGCTCTTGTCTCTGCTAGTGTGCTATAAGATGAAGATCTGATATCGCCACTCTTTCAGTTAAAGCTCTTTCATATCAGGCTCAGTACTTTTATAGGGACAGGAGTCACAATCTAACTGATACCATCTGGCTCTTTATAATTTGATTGCTGGCAAATTACCAACATCAGTAACTTAGGCCAATTCACAGAATTGTATGTCATAGTTTTCTCCCATTATAACATGGGATTGTGGTGTTTCTGCCTCAAAGGGCTGTAGTTGAGCTCTAAGTGGGGTGAAGGTTATAACAGACTTGACCTTGTGTATGACATGACATAAGAACTCAGGAATACTGCTTGCTGATATTGATTTGCATATCTCCTATGTCTTCATTGAAGTGGAAACTATGGTCTAAACTCTGGTAATGTCTAATAGCATGCTTTCAATTCACCTGGGTTTGCAGCTCAGGGCCTGTTCCCTAGACCTGGAGGTGGGAGCAGATGTCTGTGGAGAAATAGGCAAAACATCTAAATAGGAATGTTAAGTGCAATGAAGATGCTCAATCCACGGGGTGCCAACCTGGAACAAACACTGGCCAGCAGACCCAGGTGGGATGGAGTCATGTTCTGTCTAGACAGAAACAGGGCAGTCTTGTTGCTATGAGTGTTTGGTTCAAAGAGCTAGGCTGTGAGTTGAGGCCCCGTATGACTCCTCTTGGATTGGCAGCTTCAGACTTGAAGTGGCCGCAGCAGGGTGAGGAGCGTGCCTCTGCGGGTGTCCTAAGTAACAGCAAGGACAACATCAAATACCTCAAGGGACGCTCCAAGCTCCAGGCCTTTCTAAATCATCGCTGCCAAGGAAGGTACATTTAATCAGTGCAGTGGAGATGCATCAGGGTGATTTCATTGGAGATGCAAGCATCACAGAAAACCTTGGCTTCAGGCATCTTCCAACGACAACAATTCATCTTACATGGTCAAGCAGCTCCCAATCCGTGCACACCCTCTGCTTCACAGAAGGTGACCAAGAAACAAGTTTTCCATCAGAGACACATCTTCCTGGCTACTTGGGGTGGGTGGGTTAGAGGACTGAGGCAGAAGAATCACAAGTTCAAGGACAACCTGAGCAAATTAGTGAGAGTCTACCTGAAGGTCAATAGTTTTAAAAAATGCTTGAGGAGACAGGTCAAAGGTAGGACATATGCAAAACAAGTGCAAAGCCCTGAATTTGATCCTCAGTACTGAAGAATAAAAACTGTAAAAATGTTAACAAAAATAGAATATGACTAGGGAAATGCCATGAGATTGCAGGAAACTTATTTTCTTCTATTGCTTAGGTATCCACTCGACCTTCCTCACATCTTCCATACCTTCCTTAATTTGTTGCCGCTGGAAGTTTTAATTTTCCTGGCTCTCTTATTCCCATAGGACAATTTCTTAGATGTTATGGCTGCCTCTGTGGCCTACCTGAAATGTTGCCTTTCAATTCACAGATAACTTCTCTGGACCACTCTGATGAAACTGACATTTTTTTTTGTTAATCAAGGCTTCACTGATATGTTTTTCTTTTTCCTAAGCCTTGGGCTATTTGACACATTCATTTTCATTTCCCTATAGCCTTCCGTAGTCATAACTTAAGGGTTGAATCCTTGTATTCTCACACATGGCATGACGCATACTCAGAAACAACTTTTAAGACAATGACTAAGACTTTTGGAGTCTCTAGCCACATTCATTTATTTTCACATTTAATCCTCTCAACATGAAAACAATCTAGCTAATTTCAACACTGAAGTTTTATAGAGAGCCCGGGTAGTTGCAGACTGGCCTGAGCTATATAATGAGATCTTGTATCCAAGAGTTGTATGGAAGATGTCAGTAACAGTCAGAAATTAAGTGACAAGTGTCATATCACAGAGCTTATAGAGGGCAGAGGTGGTTGATAAATGTGTATCAAATATCAAGGTCCTATAGTGTAACCATTCATATTGCTCAGCTAGCCCAGAATTGGGGCTTATAATTCGTTATAAAACAACATGATTCTGAATAGCACAATCATAAAAATATTAAGGTTCTTTGTGGAGGTAGCCTTACCTCTGGTGATACAACCTATTGGACCAATTCTGTACAAGAAAGATGCTACCATATAAGTACATAGGAGCAAATTCTATGTGCAAATATTCAAAAGAATGTGGATTATAGAAGGCTTGAGGGTCAAGGGTTTGTATCTCTCTATCCTAAGCTGTTGATGACTGCTCATAAAACATTTCTGTTAATTGTATATCTATCTAAATGTACTATGTCGATTCATCTCAGGTTGATTATCTTAATTAGTTATTGAGAAACCTTTCTTTCTTTCCCAAATGAGTGGAATAACATCATCAATTCTATGGTCATTTCCTTGGACTATTTTTAGCCAGGACACAATGTAATCAAAGTGCTGACAATGCTAGACGTCTTTGAGGTTTACTTCTTGTTCCTCAGGAACGATGGAAGAACCCACCTCCATAGTATTTTGGAGTGAGTAGCTATTTGCCACCACGAGCCAGGGCAAGACTTGCTTCTCATGTCTGTATTTTCCTCTTTTCTGTTTCTTCAGTCACACCAGGCTTAGTATGACTTTTCACTCCTATCCAAAAGCTTTCCTCCAGGATCTCTGAGGGGGCTCGGTGGGTCAAGGCGATTGCTGCAAAAGCCTGGCAGCTTGAGTTCTATTCCAGGAACGCAGGAAAAAATGTGGAAATAGAGAACTAGCTCCGGAAAGTGATCAGTCAGGGTCTTGTGCTGGCAATTGCTCAATCGCTCCATCACTGAACCACATATGCAACCTCACAAAGTATTAACACATATATAAATATATATATATGAATTCTATGAACACGTTTATTAAGGCTGTAGACAAATAAGTGTCTCATGTTAACAGTGTTCATAAATTTTAGATTTGAAAACTGAGTATATTTCAGCTGTCTTTATGAAACTTAATGTCTTTTCCTAATTTATACAAGGATAAGCTCATAATTAAGATAAACTGACACCACTAAGTGCTCAATCTTGTGAAACTAAATAATATACAAAGAAAGTTTGAGACTCTGAGTTTCAAAATTCTTCCTGAGAATCTAGAAATAAACAGTATCAGGCACCATCTTTGGAATGGATATGATTTTTGATTTGCAGCTTTCTGGAGCTTTTCTTCTTATTTCTTACCTCTTCCTTTTGATATGATTCCTCTTAATTGAAAAGGAGCTAATTTAGGGGTGACTGTCTCTCTGGTGAAGGTTTGGGGTCCAGCTGCGGCTTAGACCCATCTGCAGAGGACTTGGCAGAGTCCTGCCTGCCTTAACTGCTTGTATGTGGTTAGCTTGCAATTTACCGTTGCTATTTTAACGGTTCCCAGAAAGCCATTAGAGTGTGCCTATGAATATTCATAGGCAGCTAGCCTCTGTATTGGAAACCATACCCACATCTCTGCAGAACCACAGCATGAATCATTTTCCTGTGGGACCTGCAAGACTGCATGAAAACTTGACAGCAGCAGCCTGCAGAATGCACAAAAGCCTGCTCTGCAATATTGATCTTTTTAATAGAAAAAGCCCTACTGATTTACTTTTATGTATGCCATAAAAATATTTTGAAGTTCCCCTTATCTGTCCAGAATGATTCAGCTATTATGAAAGACTTATAGAATGAAAGTCATTATTTTCTATAATCAGGGACTATCAGATAGCTTTGTTTTCTCAGACTGTGGTCTGTAGCATTTGGGGACATACTGGAAAGAAACGTTTTGTGTTTAAACATAGCAGTGGATGGAGAACAGCAGTTCAGTGTAGACAGGAGTGAACGAACGACAGCTCACAAGGAACATCTCAATGAGACTACCGTTCTGAAGTCGAATACAATGTCTGACTACAGTGCCATATGCGTGTGTGTCAATCTATGGGTAAACACTGGCGACTGGTCTAGGATCATGGCTACATAGTTAGATTCCAATAAGTTTTGTTTGTATGCGTCCTTGGTGTCAGTCTGTACTGTGCAACACAGGCCAACTGGGGCCTTCGTGCCCCTAGGGATGCAGGGAGTCCTCCGGACAATTCTTGTGTCCATTACTGGAGCCCAATTTTCTGTGCCTTGCTCTTTTCTGTCTTCTAAATATTGCCTTTTAATTTCACTGAATAACGCAAAGTAGAAATGAATTGCTTCCTGAGAACTGGCCACTCCTCCTCCCTATGCCAGGCTAAGAGAGCCACAAAGGAAATCCGATGAATCCTGAACTTCTACAACATTGCACTTCAAAAATCACTCTTTGGAATATTTTTCTAATTCCTCACAAAGGCTACCTCCGATTTCTTTTATATTATCATACCTATTCATCTCTAATACTTTTATTATTACATTTTATTCATTTGTGTAGTGTGTGTGTGCACATGTGTATGTGCACATGTGTATGTGCACGTGTGTATGTGCACGTGTGTATGTGCACGTGTGTATGTGCACGTGTGTATGTGCACGTGTGTATGTGCACGTGTGTATGTGCACGTGTGTATGTGCACGTGTGTATGTGCACGTGTGTATGTGCACGTGTGTATGTGCACGTGTGTATGTGCACGTGTGTATGTGCACGTGTGTATGTGCACGTGTGTATGTGCACGTGTGTATGTGCACGTGTGTGTGTGCACATGTGTATGTGCACGTGTGTATGTGCACGTGTGTGTGTGCACATGTGTATGTGCACGTGTGTGTGGCGTGTGCTGCTGCGTGCATGCCATGGCATGCCTGTGGAAGTCAAAGGACAGCTTGTGGGAATTAGTTCTCCTCTTCTGCCACATGGGTCCTGGAAATCTAACTCAGATCCTCTGACTTAGCTTTGGACACCTTTCCCAGCTGAGCCACCTTGAGGGTCCATCTATTATTTTAAAAACAAAACACAAACAAGCAAGCAAACAAACAAAGCCCCCTTCAATCCTTTTCTCTCCAATTTGCAGAATGATTAAGCAAATTTGCATAGCCCAAATTAGTTTATCTGAATCTATCAATGTGGTCTCATTAACTTAATTCGTTCCCCTTGGAAGCAGTTAGGGATCACATAATATAATACCCAGTCCTCCTCAGCAGATTCACAGTGCCTTTTTCTCAGGCATGTGTGCACCTCAGCACAGCCTTTGATTATATTCTTGCAGAGCAGACTATCTGTTCTTTCTTCTCTTCTCCAGTGAGTCAAGCTCTTGTCTCTTTTACAATGATTGCAAATTCCTGTCTCGAAAGCGTCCTCCTTCTATACCACAAACCCACACACAGATCTGGACACTAGCCTTGCAGGTTCCTCACCATCTTTAAAGCCATTCACGGTCTGCTTCTCTTGCAAAATCTACATTCATTTTCTTTATCCTTCTTATCATCATTAATATCACTACTACATTCTCAGATATATGAAAGCCATTTTTAAATGACACCAGCTCCATATCCTTAACATAGATCTGCTGAGGAAAACTGCCTACCTCTAAATCTATTGTTTCCTTTGCAACCTTATTACCCTTTCTCGGAGCCCCTTTGTTTTCTCTCCTGGAGTTTAGAAACTGTGAGAGAAGTCCTTTGCCTTTGATCTGTTCTTTTTCCAATCTATCTTCTTTGAGCCATGCCAGAGAAATCTGTCTAAGCTCTAAATCCAAATTTCCCACCTCTGGTCCATCCTTTACAGAGTCAATTACAAGAGCAGAGCATCCTTCCTAGCCTGTATTCTGGTCCCATCTGAAGATCAGTTATATCTATTCCCATCTCCCTTCTGGGGAGTAGTTCTACCCCTATTTCTCAGTGAGCTACCATGTTGTTTTGTAGTTTTTCTACCTTATATGTGTTGTTATCTGTGCCTTGAAAGATCTTCTCCTGTCATTGACTTTTCCTTGATGGCATATACCACACTTTCATCAAATTCAAAACCAGAGAATCTCCACAAGTTCCCTTGATGGCTCTTTTCTTTGGTTTGCATTAAATCCCTCTATGGTGTGTCTCATAGCCTATTTTTGACCTGCAAATGACATTGTAATTATTAGCTTGCTCCTTGGTCTCCCCAATTTTCTACTCAGGATTGAGTTTCTTCAGAATTTAATTCATTGTGTGAAGCAAAGGTAGTGGATGTTTGTTTTTTATTTCATTTAAATAGTGGATGATTCATGTTTAATTTTTGATTCTTTAAAACTAATAAACTTCAAATGAACTCTTTTACATGACAAAGATGGCATCTTTCACCTGTCTTTATTTAACCTTTTCTGAGTCTCCTTTCAGGCAGAGCCTGGTTCTTTTCTTTTCTTTCTTTTTTTTTTAAATTTAATTTTTTTTTAAAAAAAGAACACAAACTGTCTTTTAAAAAAAGAAAACAAAATACAAAAGAAATGAACATTTTTTTAGATAAGTACCATATACCAAAGCTAAACCAAGACCAGGTGAACAATCTAAATAGACCTGTTAGTCGCGAAGAACTACAAACTGTTATCAAAAATCTCCCTTCCAAAAAAAGCCCAGAACCAGATGGTTTCATTGCAGAATTCTACCAGAACTTCCAAGAAGAGCTAATACCTATACTCCTTAATGTATTTCACAATATAGAAACAGAAGAGTCATTGCCAAATTCCTTTTAGGAAGCTACAGTTACCCTGATACCAAAACCACACAAAGACCCAACCAAGAAAGAGAATTACAGGCCTATCTCACTCATGAATATCAACGCAAAAATTCTCAGCAAAATACTGGCAAACTGAATCCAAGAACACATTAGAAAAATTATCCATTATGATCAAGTAGGCTTCAACCCAGAGATGCAGGGCTGGTTCAACATACGCAAATCTATCAATGTAATCCACCAAATAAATAAACTGAAAGAAAAAAAAAACCATAAGATCATTTCATTAGATGCTGAAAAAGCATTTGACAAAATTCAACACCCCTTTATGATAAAGGTCTTGGAGAGACTAGGGATACAAGGGTCATACCTAAATATAATAAAAGCTATTTACAGCAAGCCGACAGCTAACATTAAATGGAGAAAAACTCAAAGCCATCCCACTAAAATCAGGAACACGACAAGGATGTCCACTCTCTCCATACCTCTTCAATATAGTGCTTGAAGTTCTAGCAAAAACAATAAGACAACATAAGGGGATCAAGAGGATTCATATTGGAAAGGAAGAAGTTAAGCTTTCGTTATTTGCAGATGATATGATAGTATACATAAGCGACCCCAAAAACTCTACCAAAGAACTCCTACAGCTGATAAACACCTTTAATAATGTGGCAGGATACAAGATCAACTCCAAAAAATCAGTGGCCTTCCTATACACTAAGGATAAAGAAACAGAGAGGGAAATCAGAGAAGCATCACCTTTCATGATAGCCACAAATAACATAAAATATCTTGGGGTAACTCTGACCAAGGAAGTGAAAGATCTATATGACAAGAACTTTAAGGCATTGAAGAAAGAAACTGAAGCAGACACCAGAAAATGGAAGGATCTCCCCTGCTCTTGGATTGGGAGGATCAACATAGTAAAAATGGCAATTCTACCAAAAGCAATCTATAGATTCAATGCAATCCCCATCAAACTCCCATCAAAATTCTTCACAGATCTAGAGAAGACAATAATCAACTTTATATGGAAAAACAAAAAACCCAGGATAGCCAAAACAATCTTATACAATAAAGGATCATCTGGAGGCATTACCATCCCTGACTTCAAACTCTATTACAGAGCTACAGTATTAAAAATAGAGAAATCGACCAATGGAATCGAATAGAAGACGCTGACATTAACCCACAAGCATATGAACACCTGATTTTCGATAAAGGAGCTAAAAGTATACAATGGAAAAAAGAGAGCATCTTCAACAAATTGTGCTGGCAAAACTGGATGTCAACCTGTAGAAGAATGAAAAGAGATCCATATCTATCGCCATGCACAAAACTCAAGTCCAAATGGATTAAAGACCTCAATATCAGTCCGAACACACTGAACCTGATAGAAGAGAAAGTGGGAAGTATTCTACAACACATGGGCACAGGAGACCACTTCCTACGTATAACCCCAGCAGCACAGACGTTAAGGGTCTCATTGAATAAATGCGACCTCCTGAGACTGAGAAGCTTCTGTAAAGCAACGGACACTGTCACTAAGACACAAAGGCAACCCACTGACTGGGAGAAGATCTTCACCAACCCCGCAACTGACAAAGGTCTGATCTCCAAAATATATAAAGAACTCAAGAAACTAGACCGTAAAAATCTAATCAACCCAATTATAAAATGGGGCACTGAGCTGAACGGAGAATTCTCAACAGAAGAATTTCAAATGGCCAAAAGACACTTAAGGTCATGCTCAACTTCCTTAGTGATCAGGGAAATGCAAATCAAGACAACTTTAAGATACCATCTTACACCTGTCAGAATGGCTAAAATAAAAAACACCAATGATAGCCTTTGCTGGAGAGGTTGTGGAGAAAGGGGTACACTCATCCATTGCTGGTGGGAATGCAAACTTGTGCAACCACTTTGGAAAGCAGTGTGGCGGTTTCTCAGGAAATTTGGGATCAACCTACCCCTGGACCCAGCAATACCACTCTTGGGAATATACCCAAGAGAGGCCTTATCATACAACAAAAGTATATGCTCTACTATGTTCATAGCAGCATTGTTTGTAATAGCCAGAACCTGGAAACAACCTAGATGCCCTTCAATGAAAGAATGGATGAAGAATGTATGGAATGTATACATATTAGAGTACTACTCAGCAGTAAAAAACAAGGACTTCTTGAATTTTGCATACAAATGGATGGAAATAGAAAACACTATCCTGAGTGAGGTAAACCAGACCCAAAAAGAGGAACATGGGATGTACTCACTTATATTTGGTTTCTAGCCATAAACAAAGGACATTGAGCCTATAATTAGTGATCCTAGAGAAGCTAAATAAGGAGAACCCAAAGAAAAACATAATGGCATCCTCCTGAATATTAACCTTCAGCAGGTGATGAAAGGAGACAGAGAGAGACTCAATTTGGAGCACCGGACAGAAATCTCAAGGTCCAAATCAGGAGCAGAAGGAGAGAGAGTACGAGCATGGAACTCAGGACCGCAAGGGGTGCACCCACACACTGGGACAATGGGGATGTTCTATCGGGAACTCACCAAGGCCAGCTGGCCTGGGTCTGAAAAAACCTGGGATAAAACCGGACTTGCTGAATATAGTGGACAATGAGGACTACTGAGAACTCAAGAACAGTGGCAGTGGGTTTTTGATCCTACTGCAAGTACTGGCTTTGTGGGAGCCTAGGCAGCTTGGATGCTCATCTTACTAGACCTGGATGGAGGTGGGTGGTCCTTGGACTTCCCACTGGGCAGGGAACCCTGATAGCTCTATGGGCTGACAAGGGAGGGGAACTTGATTGGAGGAGGGGAGGGAAATGGGAGGAGGTGGCGGGGAAAAGACAGAAATCTTTAATAAATAAATAAAAGGAAAAAAACAGCAAAATCCAAAAGAAACACAAAAAAACAAAAACACTGAACTTACATTAAAAACAGTTGTTTTGTTAAAAAAAAGAAATGGAAATATGTTTTCTGTAACACTGTATGGTGAAACAGGCAATTTGATGCTTACATTTATATTAGGTTACAGTTAAGAGATTGACTTGAGTCTCAGAAGAGATTTTGGGCTTTGAAGTAGTGTTGAGACTCTGAAAAACTATGGGGACTTTTGAAGTTTGACAAAGTGAATTCTGCTTTATGACATCGCTACAAGCCTATGGAGGGCCAGAGAATGGACTGTGGTGGGTGGAATAAACCCCCATAGGATCATGTATTTGAGTGCTTGGTCTCCAGTTGCTAGAACTTTTGGAAGGGATTAGGAGGTGGTGCCTTTCGGAGGATGTATGTCCCTGGAGGTGGCTTGGAGGTCTCTAAAGCCCACAGAACATGGACAACCTCTCTCCGGGGGCAGGAAAGGAAGAAAAAAATGGATGAGACTCTTTCTGATGGAGTGTGCAGATGGAATTGGAAATAGACACAAAAGGCTGAGGAGGATGGAGCCCATGTGAAGCCTGGAGGACAGGGAGTGACTGGTCAGTTCTTCCTAGTGCCCCTCCCCCACACTCAGGAGCCCTTTGTGACAGGCAGACAGGAGCTCTGTGATGCGGACCGGGCCCAGTTACCAACTCCCGGAAAGAACTCTCAGCATTCAGTTGCCTGAGAGCAACAGTGCGATTCAGATGGAGACTTTTCTCTCTCTTCTGGAAAGCGTTGATCCTTTATGGCTGACTCCCAGCTCCACCACTTGGGCAACGGACATGATCTTTGCCTTTGCGTGTGGGCTGGGGCTCTTCCACCTATTATTACCCCTCCTCCCTTTTGACTCACCCTCACCTCCACCAGCAGAAAGCACCACCACCAAAAAGGTGGTGAAGAGGGAGCCCAGCAAAGTCAGGAAGAGAATCAGGACCGTGAAGGCTTACAGAGGCCGCAGGAAGAAACCCAAGGAGGACAAGGTACTGATTTTACTTCTGCACAGCATGCTGGAGAGGCTTGTCAGCACCATCGGCTTTTGCCAGCTCTTAGGACAAGATGTCTCAGGTAAAGCATTCACACCAGATGCTGCCAAAGCCCACCTGACACCTAGGCAGCCCACAGAGGAGTCTGTGGCCACCACTTCATCCATAGAGACTTCCTCTGCTCCTCGCAATGGACACCTGTTGATCAAAGATTCTAAACCCTTGTGGCTGTCCTGCTGAATTCCTCACCGATTGAATCACAGTCGTCTGTGAGTGCCTCTTGGCCACCAGAGAACTTGACACCTGGAAGACGCCATTCACCACCACAACAACGGGCAACTTCCTACCCATCTCATCCTCTGGATCCTGTGGCTTGTCCTCCACCCATGCAAGATCCCAGCATGGCAGCTCCTCAGCTTGCTGGAAAATACTGGCACCCTCACAGAGCACACCTTGACCATGGTTTGCCTTCTCCCATGCCAACCATCCTAGGCCTTAACCTGTGATTTCTTTCTCGGCCCATTTATCATCTGTGTAAAGGAGGGCTACAGATTTTTTTTTTTTTTAGTTAATCTTGTATCCTGCTACATTACTAAAAGTGTTTATGAGTTGTAGAAGTTCCTTGGTAAAATTTTTGGGGTCGCTTATATAAACTATTATATCATCAGCAAATAATGATTAAAAAAAACAGGCAACTTGAAAATCTGAGCAGGCGTTTGCATCTTTCTTCAGAGCTCTTCCACGTACAGTATCTAAAGTCTTGCATGCATACCCTATGAAGTTGATGGGACTGTTGCATTGCCATTATAAGCAAAAGAATGCAGGTCTTAAAGAGAGAAACGACTAAAGACACCACCCTCCATCCTCAACAAAAAACAATTGCAGTGAAGGTTGGGCAAGTTTCTGAGCGAGAATGAGGACTAAGCTATGTTACCTAAAGTTCAGTATTCCTCCCACCATAGTACCCTAATATAATTATTGAGAACTTAAATTTCTTTTTTATTCTCTAATGTAATTTTTTTTTCTTGAACAACCAGTACTCTTTGCAGTCAGGTTTACATTTGAGTGTTGTTGGGAGATAATTCAAGGAGGCTATTGGAAAATTGAAGAGGGACTCGCTGTTATTGAGTGATCATAAAATATCTTATATAAGCAATTGGAGACTATCCAGTTCTTTCTGGTTGCAAAGCAACTTGTCCTCAAACTCCTGGAAACAGGAATCCCAGACTCAACCAATGTAGCTCAGGCATAAGGCATTACATCATCAAAAGAGTCTTTCATTGGCTACTTACTTTCCTAGGAGCTTTAATGCAGTTTCTAATACTTTAACCCTTCAAAGTATAAACCTATGCAGTGCAGCGTAGGAGCTAATTCTTAATGCTGAAGACCTTTTGGGGTATTCAGATACTATATGGCTAGATCAAAGAAGCAAATGGCATTCATTTCTATTCAAACTGTGTCAGCAGCACGACTGGATGGTCAGTCTGTCTTACAGGACAGCTCACTTCTCTCTCTTTTGCTGACTCATGGAACTTTCACTTGCCTGCTAGCAACGTCTATCCATGAACCAGAAAAGAGCAAAGATCACCATACCCAGAAGCCATGTTGCATATCCCAAAGCCCGTGGCTCCTGAGAGAACCATTTTTCCTGTGGATTGTATCTCCTTCCCACCTGTCTTTGGGCAGCTGGAAGCTAATGTTGGGCTTAGTTACCTACCAAAAATGGAGCTAACAATCTCTGGATGTGGGGAAATGATCACTGTAGGCTTAGTGATGCCAGAAGCCAGGAACCAGGGGACTCCTAGACCAAAGCAGGAGCAGGTACTGGCTTTCTGGTCTATTGTCCCATTTTTCCATTTCCATAAACCTCAGTTCCCTCTCCCTCTCCTTCTTCTCCTCCACCTCCCCTTTTTGTGTTTTCATGCTGCCTCTTTGCATAGTTCACATCTCTGCAAGGAAAAGAAGATGCTCGTGTGCAACAGAGTGCAAGAGATGGAAGGAAGGGGGTGGGCTACTGTCTTTTTTCCCACCCCTCACTGATCCTTTAGACCAAAGTAAATCCCCCATCTTCTCTTTTATGATACTTCCAACTCTCTCATAGATTCCCTCCCATGTGGTTTTTGTACTGTTACTTGATAGTTATGTACCCAAGTTGTGAACCAACTTATTGCTAGCTAATAAACTTTATTCCTGGTCACCACTGAGATTTTAAATCCTGTAAGGTCAATATTTAAGAATCACAAGAGTTTGCATGGTCCAGAATCTGACCCAGCAGACATCTGAAGAGTATAGGATGTTGAGGTGATTCTAGTCAGAATGCAGGACCGAATCTGGAAATGGTCAAGCTTCTTAAGAACTCAGAGGATGGCGACAATCAGTCCAGAAAAGAAATGATGAGTCTCCTTTGTAGTTGAGGGGCTTTGTTTCGCAGGGTCTTAAGTCAGTGGGTGGTGCTTCAAAAAGGTTAGATTTGACTATGTTTGTCATTATATTTCATATGTTACTTAATTCTCACAGAACTGGGTTTCCTTGTCTATAAATCTGGGGAAAATGGGATCTAGTTCACAAGATAATTTGCAAGCATTCTAGAAAGCTCTAGAGATCTTCCCCCTTGCTGTCTTCTTTGCATCTCCTCTTTGCTCTGGGTAGGATAGATGTATTTGTCCTTAGAAGGAATTTTCTGGCAGTGTCCCTACTTTACTCATTTTTGCTGGGAGATTCAGTTACAGCTTGACCTCCTTCCAGGTCTAACCTCTCCTCCTCCAAAGAGAAAGAAGCAGTTTGATAGCATCCAGATTCCAACCTGAGAGGTCTTGAATTTCATTTGTTGTCATCTGTGTGCTCTGCCTTTGATGAAGACCGAACCTCTGTGGTCCACAAAGCTATAACTCAGAGCTCCCATTTCCACATGGCTGTGTCTCATTGCCCTGCTGAACCTTTGGTTTCCATGATGAAGCAAGGGTCTTAAACACAACTGTGGTTCACACGGGTAATATGCAAGCTCTAGTCCCACCATCTGCATGTCTTCAAGACAGAGTTGTGCCATCTTTTCACATAAGAGCCCATGTTTTCATGAAACACAAGTTTGACTTGATTATATATTATGACTAATTGTTCACCATGTCCCTCAACCTCTTTGGATGTTATTTTGTATTATTACAATTAATACACCCATGCCGTTTCTTCCCCGCTCACTTTCCATCTTTGAATATCTATTTTCCGAACACATATCTCACTTTGAGTCCTTTGCCTAAGCTCTGAGGCATAGTTGGACAGACTAGTGTTCTTTCCACTGGTTTTCATCTGGCTGTGTTTCAGCTTCACCCCAGAATGGATTCTTTTTTTCCCAGCATGACTCATACACAAATCTGAATTATCCTTAAATGCTACCCTATACTATTCATAGAAAGCCATATTCAAAGGGGAAATGAAAAGGAAATCTTAATAGTTCTCAAAGCATATTTGGAAATTTCCAGACGTTTTTAATTCACCACTAAACAAACTAAAAAATATGCTTTTCTAAGCAGAACCATTTATTGAAAGAGTTAAGAGTCAAGCAGAGAGTCTGGTTTTATCCCCTGCTTTTTCAGTCACAGTCCAGCTGGCCTTGGTGAGCTCCCAATAGATCAGCCCCACTGTCTCCATCGGTGGGTGCACCCCTCTTGGTCCTGACTTCCTTGCTCATCTTCTCCCTCCTTCTGCTCCTCATTGGGACCTTGGGAGCTCAGTCCAGTGCTCCAGTGTGGGTCTCTGTCTCTATCTCCATCCATCGCCAGATGAAGGTTCTATGGTGATATGCAAAATATTCATCAGTATGGCTATAGGATAGGATCATTTCAGGTTCCCTATCTTCAGCTGCCCCAGGAACTAACTGGGGACCTCGCCTTGGGCACCTGGAAGCCCCTCTAGGTCCAAGTCTCTTCCCAACCCTAAGATGAGGGCTGCTGAGAAGCCAAGGACAATGGCACTGGGTTTTGATCCTACTACATGTTCTGGCTTTGTGGGAGCCTAGCCAGTTTGGATGTTCACCTTCCTAGACCAGGACGGAGTGGGGAGGACCTTGAACTTTCCACCGGGCAGGGAACCCTGACTGCTCTTCAGACCTGAGAGGGAGGGGGAGAGGAGTGGGAAGAAGGGGAGAGGAGTGAGGGGAGGGGGGGAGGAGTGGGAGGCTGGGAGGAGGCGGAAATTTTTTTTTCTCAAAAAAAAAAAAAAAAAGAGTCAAGCAGAGTAGGTAGGTCATGAAGAGACAGTTTCCGGTAGTCAGAAACTTCCTGGACTTTTCTAGTAAGAGCTAGAGAGAAGGACAAGCTTACTGGGATCCAACTCCTCTACAAGAATACTTTAATTTTAGGACATGGATGATTTGTTATGACCCCAATAATGTTAATGGAAATGATCAAAACCTTTCCAAATATTTCTTGCTTTTACTTTAAAAATCAATAGCCCGCTTTCCATCAAATTACAATGAGAAACCAAGCCAAGATAATAGATTTTCCACAATCTGCCAGAACGCCTATTTCAAATGATCTCATGCAGGTTAAATTACGCTAATATGTTTTGTGTCACCCCCCCCCCCCAGTGATTAATCCACTGACATTCAGACTCGTGTTTTCTGAGCTAAGTCTAACAAGATCAGAGCACACCAACAGTATGACTCCTTTTCTAGACTTAGCTCAGAAACCAAGTTTCAACAGTCACAAAATCTTTTCCCCTGCTTGCTGTATTGACCTTGGATCTTGTCTACAGAAGAGCGCCCACATCACTTTCAGACATCCAGCGTCACACATGAGACACCACTTGATGTCTGCCTGATTCAGATCTACCTGTCTTTACATTTAAGGGGCTGTTTTGTGTGCTTTATTCATGTATTTGAGTAACAAATATTTGTTGAATCTTCAAACTGTGCTTGCCAGGTTCTGGATTGGAGTAATATCCAGGATGAAGTTGCGTTACCTTCACTTAGTGTCCAGTCTATCTAGGTGATGTAAATTTAATAAGAAATTGCATAAAATATGGTAAATTTTAATTAGAGACAGAATTCTCGTGTGTTCGTGTTTAGGGCTTGAGCTCTGCTCAAACAATAGCTTATTAATTGTCAAGCTCCCCACCCTCTTCCCCTGGGCATCACCACAGCAAGCTCTCCCTGTCAGTCTTTGCTTTAATACTGGCTACATAAATCCCGATTCACTCTCCTGCCAGCTGCCTGCTGAGTTCTCCAGCCTGCCTCTGTTGCAAGATAGAAAAGTTAGTAGGACTCTGTGTAAATGTCTCAAAGAAGTGAGCTTATCTCACTGACCCTCCCAGCCCATACTAACTCAGTCCTGAGATCCTGAGAGGACACTTACACGAGGCTAGAAACAGTCTCACTATCTTCCCACGAAAGTTCCCCCCGGACCTGGCTTTCTCTACAGCTAAAGCAAGTCAATGCCTTCTTAACAGACACTGCAGTGCTCATTTAGGGAGCCGGCAAGCTCTTAGAAAGAGTCCAATCTCCTTTAAGACTGCTGTCCTCTTTACTTCCTCAATGGAGGCTACACAATAGTCTCATGAAAACTAAAGATAAAATGCAAGGATCAGAAAGACATAATGTGGGGGAAGAATTCTTACCGCATCAGCAGTATACACACTCAAAACACCTTTATACATGCTTTTCAAGGGGGCGCTCCAGGGGTATAAAGAAGGGTTATACCCACCAAAAAGACTTGCTTATGCCCATGCAAGTCAGATTTACTCTTCACTGGGTGCCAGTTTTGTTTTCTAGTAAATGAAGGGCTTGGGGTGGGTGTCTTCCTAGCACTCCTGTTGACTCCGTGTCTGTCATATCTTATTGATGATTAACCCACTCTTGACTCCATGACTGTCATAACTTATTAATTATTAATCCACTCATATGATCAGCTAATACCCAGGTCCATGCATAACTGACATTTATTACACAAAAAGCAGGAACAAGTAAACATATTGCGTATCTGCACACATGCCATGATTTAACACCTGGTCGTGGTGATTGATGGATTGATCTAATTTTGAAGAGAAGTAGCGTATGTGGAAAACTGTCAGCGTCAGCATGCCTTAAGTATTAAATAAATGACAGTAGAATGAAGAACAGAATAAACTTATGCGAGCTAATGCAAGTGGATCATTTACCCTCATAATAAATGTGAGTGACACATATAAGATTTACCACTCTGTAGGTGAAAAACAGAAAACCTTGATAATGTTCGTAATTTAATTATGGCAAAAGACTGGGTGGCAAGAATCCACACTCATGCTGATTACACAATGTAATGTAGGATTTCACTCTTCATACAAGATTAGTTGTAGAGAAACTCTATGTTCCTTACCAACTGATCTGTCTTCTGTTCTGGGAACCTGTTGTGAGCGCAAAGGTTTACTGATAACATTGACTATAGACAACAGATATAAAACAGAAATGATCTGGGCAAACAGGAATGTGTGACTATTGTATTTTTTTCAACTTTGTAAAGAAGCGGGGAAAAGGTATAGTGATTGAGAGCAGGATCGTTTCCACAAACTCGGGGCCACAGAGTAGGGACCCAAATGAGTATGTGGACTTGCTTAGCCACCATTATAACCTCTCTCTACTCAGCTGCTATGTAGGATAGTCAGATCACAGCTGTTGAGAGCAGACACCAATTGGTCTGTAGCTGAATCTTCATTTCCTAATCATGTGATAGATATCAATTTACATAGCTTGTCTTTGCTTGAATTTCCTCATCAAAACAGGGATGAAATCGCGAACACTTATGTAACAAGGTATTTATTTCAAAATATATTGTCTACTCTTAGTAATAGCTAATTAAAATTATATATGTATTATATAATTATGTAATAGGAGCTTGGCTGGGGAGTTCAGAAGGTTAATATCCTGACACTTGACAAAGAGCATCATTAGCTAGAAAACAGTGGATTTGGAGTTAGGAGTCTTTGGTGAAGATTCAGATCCTCTATAAACACTTCTTGGCAGGTCACATGACACACTTGACTTTCAGCACCTTCTTTGCATAAACCAGATCTAATACCCACCCCCTCCTGCGGTCAAATCCAGCACACAGTCATTACATTGTTGCTATTGGCAACTTGCAAATGTTTTTGAGTTTTGAACCATGCCCTTCCATTACCTATTACATAACTGGTTAGTTATCACTACAAGGCTCAATTAAAAGCTAAAAATAAAATCAGAGCTGCCAGGTCATGGTAAGGGCTATTGCGCTTACAGATTGTCTCTGGAGCCAAAGGGTGATCCTGAGAGCAACCAGTTACAAAATGCTCCTTATATCCACACATCTGAGAAATAGCAAGCTGAGCCATCCTGAATATGTGTTCTAAGTTCCAACACTGAAATATAAATTATTAAGCTGCTGCAGCCTGAAGACCAGCTCTGCTTGCTGGAGACCTCTGTGGTGCATTGCAGGGAAATATGAACAGCAATGTCATATCCAGTTACACAAGGCAGCTCTGTACCCAGGGCACAGAGCTCAGCAATGAGCTCGAGGGATCTCGGGGCAAATTTGCAGGAAAAAAATGGCAAACTGGGGGAGAGCAGAACCTCTCTGTTCTGCTTCATACTGCTGCAAGAACCATGTTAAACCCAGAGGATTCCAAGGGAGAGTCCTCTGAAAGCGAGTGTTCAAAAATGTACTTTCCAAACTTGATATTTTGAAAGGCCATAGTGACTGAAAGGGGATACTAGTCACTGACCTTGAATGAAATATGATAGGTTTCATGAGCACCCCTGTGGCCTGAGCAGACTCTGGCTACTTGGCACTATGATGCCATCATTATCTTGATCATTATCTCATCTGCTAGGATCCCTCCATTTTTCTAGTTGAAGAAACTGATTAAGTTAACTGCGCTGAGATCACAAACTAGCTAGTTTCAAAATTGTTCTTTCTATTTAGTAACCCCTACCATTGCTCGAGTATATCAAGAAGGGAGATTTCATAAAATGCACTTTAAACTTAAGTGATTGAAAGAGCTCACGGTTGCCTAGCAACAGGGCTTTCAGAGGTAAGCAATGTGACAGGCTGAAGAAAACCTCTAGGCAGTAGAGGAAAAAACCTGGCATCTCCCGTGAGAAACCCATTTGAGCAATTGGCATAAGGACCTGCAAAATGACCCCTGGGGATTGGGTGATCAGTGAGTTCCTTTACTGTGGTATCTGTTGAAAATGAACCCTCAGGTCCCTAAAGTTTCAGTTCCTGAGTATAGATCCTGGTTTTTGTTTTTTATTTGTTTGCTTGTTTTCCTTTTTGATCATGGACCAGAATCTTCAGCTGATTCTGATCAAATACCTTATCTCACTCTCTGCGACATAGCACCCTGTCACCACGTGGTCCTTCTGCATAGTCACTTGCAGCCTGGGTGCTTCTGCAGTGAGCAGAGTGCTCCAGGTGTGTGCTTACGCTCAGGGAATAAATATGAATACATCTCACAGCCCGTCTCCTAAGTCGTCAAAGGTCTGTAGAGGATAAGAAGATGCATACAGGTACCCTGAACATGGGGGAAGTGTTTTCTACAAAAGTCCCTTAGCTAAGAAGCTTTTAGTTAAATTCCATCACTCTCTAGTGACCTTGGTGAACTTTATTTTATGATAAGGTTTAAATTATCATCAGTTTTGAAACATCTCATTCATGTCCTATATCCTGGAAAAAAGGGGGGGGGATTGAAACTCAGATTGGCTTGCTTGTAATCACACAAGGCCAGCAGCAAAGGTAGGATCCAGACTCATGCTTTCGGTTACACATTCAACATTTCTGTGCAGAGTCTTAGATTCAAGCAGAAAATAGATAGTTACATGTAGTAGTTACAGTCAGATAGTTCAGCACAAGCCACAGATACTGTTAGGAGCAGTCAGACATGGGCCGGAGAGACAGCTCTGCACTGCCGCCTGCAGCCCAAGGAGTTCATTTCAGAGATCTCCACCCAAAGAAGTCAGGAGCCTCAGCTTTGCTACAGAGAGGAATTTCCCGAAGAGGCAGGATGCAGCAGCCTTGGAGTTTAGCAAAAGGAGATTGTAAGTGCAGAATAAAGATATAGGTACTCAAAGAAAGGAGGAGACAAATCAAAGTGTGGGTGTGAGCTTCTCAAAGAAGTGTCACCCTTGACTGTTTGGACAATAGCCACTTACATGATTTAAGAGGCTGTGAGGTTCTATCTTCAAAGAGTTGCTAAGAAACCGAAATGACCTCAGAGGCTGGTTTTTGAAAGGCACCAGACAGGATAATTGAAGTTGATGAGCTAAAACCCCAAATCCTATGACTTGCACATGAAGTTACGATTTTCACTGTAAACAAAAATTAATAGCCCTTTTTGTGAAATTTCTAGAAAATGTCTGGGAAAGGAGGAATGCCATGCTCAAGGTATTATTGCACAGTCCATAAGCATTCACTGGACCTTAACATTCCTTGGAAAATATTTCTACATTAAACGATTATTGTCTCTACATCAGCAACCTTCACAGCAAGCCTTAATTGTGGTAGACTTTTTGACTCTTAGCTGGCAAGTCTGAAGTTAGGAACCCTCTGTTCTTCCCCTGTTCATTCGCTTCCCCACATCTTTCTAGTCTGTTTCCATAATGATAAATGAAGCAATAAAGGAGAGAGACATTACATTAGGAAGGAATGGACAAAATAACTCATGAAAAAAAGTAGCATTTTAATTGAAAATTGTAGAAAAAGCACAATTATGACTCTGGACTTTAAAATGTCTTTAGAAGAGGAAAGATTATAATTCTATGAAATAAAAGTATTGACAGTAAGATGGCATGAGAGAGCTGATGAAATCAGCCAAGTATGAGACAAAGAATGGTGAAGGAAGGATGGGTGGGTGGCAAAGGAAATGGTTAGCACAGTATACAGGGCAGGTCCAGTAGCCGCGATTGTGCTTAGCAAGCCACTGAGAGCTGTCAACAGCGTTGACAATGGAGTAGCATCGCTGAACGTGGTGACTTAATGATGTTTTCGTTTATACTGGATATAAAATGTAGTAGCTGTAAAGATAGATTATATAGCTACTGTCACTGTCCAGGAGAAGGCATGGAGAATGGAGGCTGTTGGGGAAAAAGAAGGAATGGACTGAAGATATAACAGGCAGACAGCATGGAATTGTGGAGTGGAATGTCCAAGGTCAGCATCATGTGCACAAGCCCAGGCTGGCAGTAGGGTGATGATGCCAGAGATACAGTCATAAAGTTGGGTATCATCTATTCACAGGAGAACGTTTCATGAGTGGAGGTAAATTAATGTCCAAAACAAATAATGGGTATTATTTATGAACCTGTAGCACCCAAATGAAGCAGCAGGGTTCTGAATTAGAGTGGCTATGATTTTTAATAATGTTTTAATTAGAAAATAATATCCATTCAGGAAAGTGCACCTACCACAGATCAGAAAGTATCCCATTAGAGAAGGATAACAGTATAACATGATATGATGTTAAGTTGTAGTTCATGTACTGTAGAAGGAGCTACGGGCAGGCCTGCTTTTCATCCTGCCCAGCTCCCGCATGGCTAGCTTAACACTAGAAATAACAACACACAAATTGTATTCATTTAAACACTGCCTGGCCCATTTGTTTCAGCCTCTTATTGGCTAATTCTCACATCTTGATTAACCCATTTCTAATAATCTGTGTAGGACCATGAGGTGGTAGCTTACCAGGGAAGATTCAGCATGTCTGACCTGGTGGCTGACTCCATGGTGTCTGACCAACTATGCTTTCTTTCTCCCAGCATTCTGTTCTGTCTACTCCACCTATCTAAATCCTGCCCTATCAAAAAGCCAAGGCAGTTTATTTATTAACCAATGAGAGTAACACATAGACAAATGACCCTCCTCCATCAATGTACTGTTCAATGATTTGAGATTTAAAGCAACACTACTATGACCTTCTTGTGTCTTTAGCAGCCACAAATGTAGGTATTTACATCTGTAATAACACTGAGAGTCTACAAACATGCATTTGAGTGTATGCGTCCAAAGTGAAGGAGGCACAGCCTCTGCTGTGAAGTGTGGTGGGTCACAGTGAACCACTTAGAGCTACTCCAGGAGGAGCAGAATGAGCAGACACAGGTCAGACTAGAATACAGACACAAAGAAGAAAGATAGCATCTGAGATTATGAGCTAGAGAGTGGCTCCGAGGCAGAGTGCTCCTCTAGCTTCTGAGACCATATGCAAATATTAGTGGGAGTATCTATGAGTAACATTAGGTAATTGTTGGTCGGGGCTGCCACTTCTCTCTAAGAACATCTGATATGACTGTGGTTTAAAACATATAAAGACTTCTGTAGTGTGGCGATGCCTTATCCATTGAAATCCAGGGTCCAGATGTTAATTTTGCTTAGAACAAAGTGTAAATCAGTGCAAGTGGTAGAGAAAGTAGGTTCAATTCCCAAGACACATGCCAATGAAGTTACATTGAATTCAATGGGAGCACGCACATTTCTCTGATTCCAGCCTCAAGTTCCCAAGCTGCCAGGAAACATCAGTAGACACATACAGAAGTCTAGGAGTGTGGTCTAGGAACTCATGGTTGAAATCGATGCCAGATTATGGCTCAACCTTTAATCTAGTGATCCTAGGTGACTACAGAACAAACTCAGAACTGGTTGAAGCAAGATTAATCATGGATACCATGCAAGCATGCCAGTCAATTTCCTTGCTATCTTCTTGGGTTCCATTTAAAATGGTTCAGGACTAAGTTGGGGGTTAATTTTCCTCAAGGGTCTGGTTCCTGGTAGGTGGAACACACTCCAGTGGATCCCTATGCACCTGAGAGTACATAGACATTATATAGACTGCAGATAGATAATATTTAGACAGCACTGGCTGGATTAGATAGGTTTTGAAATAATGAGGACATAAAGTTGAATGGGTATGGAATGAGGGGGTAGATCTGGAAGGGTTGATCAATGTGGGAAGGACCATTTTAACTGTTGATAGGGTGATTCCCTAAAGAGATGGGTAAATTGAGCTGAGTATCAACTATTCCTTTGATGATTCTCTGCTTCCTGATTGCAGATGCAATGTGACCAGCTCTCATAAGCTCCTGCCACCATGGCATTCCCACCATGGTGATTATGCCTGCAATGTTGAGTTGAAGTAATTTCTTTATCTCTTGAGTTCCTTTTATCAGAATAATTTATCTCAGCAATAGCAAAAGTAACTAAGTGAATTTCACAGCTGCCAAAAACATGCCTTCATTTTCCAACTTTAAGTAAATAATGCCTTGTATTTTAAGATCTAGCTTCCTAAAAATGCTTTAATTTGTTTGTTCTAGACATGACAGCATCTTGGAGGATCTGAAAATGTGATTTTTTTTCTCTTTGATTGTGCATTGTTGCTTTCAATGTCTTCTTACTGCACGAGGCATTTTCTGGATTTGTGGACGTCATCAACAAAATGTCACCAGAAAGAGAATAAAAATAGGGAAGCATGGAGCTAAAGAAGGTCACTTTTGCATGACAACAATGACTAAACTGTTGTACAAGGCTCTGGCATAAATGCAAAGAGATTGCTCAGAGGCTGAAGACGCCTGTTGTCAAGCCTGACCACTTGAGTTCAATTCCCAGGGTCCCACTTGTTAGAGGAAGAGAACTGACTCTTGCAATATGTCCTCTGACCTTTGCACACACATCATGGCACTCAGGGGCAACATACATGTGCATGTGCTTGCACACACATATACATATGCACAAAAATAAATAAATACCTTAATAAAAATAGTAATTGCCAGCAATAGAGGACACGGGTCCTAGTATTACAATTTATAATTCAGTGTGGAAACTGAAGCACTGAGAACTTACTGAACTTACTATTATATATATGTGTTTGTGTGTGTGTGTGTGTGTGTGAAGAGTATAGCTAAGAATCATTAGTGGGCTTTCTCAGCCCACCCACTGAACTGTCTCACTATGCTGTCCCTAAAGACCTATAAATAATATAGATAAAAAACATATCCTAGTTTCTTAAATAGACCTCAACTTTGGCAACTTCTATAAATTGTGTATTCGTCTGCACTAGTCATGATAAATCAATGGCCTAAAGTACAGATGTGGAAATAAGTATCCAAGCATAAATATCCAAGACTGCAGAGCTGGTGTGGAAGGAGGCACGTGCTCACATACCCTACCATGTAGCTGAGAGGGCTCCATTGTTCTGCACACACATTATTGCTGCAAGTTTTCCCCAGCCTGTTTCAGTTTCTTTGTTGCTTCTCCGTGTCTCATTTTTATTCTGCTTGTGGTCTAAAGAGATCCTGCAACCTGTCTTTTTTCTGTAGCTAGAGGTGGCTAGGAAGACTAACACCCACATTATAGACCAACCTTCAGAATCCCATTTTGCTTAAATATACCTTCCCAAAAAAATTTAGTCTTGGGAGCTTCGAGGCTGGAGTAGCTGGAAAATAGTTGATGCTGTCAGTGCAGTACAAACTAGAACAACAGCCATGCAATGCTTATACCAATGCAGGCACACAATCAATAAAACCCAGGGAAATAAATGAAAATCAGGCCTTAATTAGAACCTAGGACAATCTCCTGCTCCCCACCTGAGTGGATTTTTACGACACTATGTAATTTCAGATGGCCCAAGGCTGAAGCTCCATTAGCCTGTGTGATGGCATTAACACTCTAGAGATGTTAATGGTAACTCACAGTACTAGTTTCTAGGACTCCCAGACCTGCCTTTGTAATTGTTTTCATTTTTGTTCTTTAGCATGGAGAATAGTTCTCCGGGACTACGGCAATTCTGGAGTTAGGTGGCTGTTTACCAATCTAGGACATTAATATTGCTCAGCAAAACTCTAATACTTGAGCTCTATCCCTGCCTCTGAGGCTACAGAGCAGTCTCTATTCCTTGATATGCATTAAAAATGAGGATGACTTGCTAAATCACTTTAATGATTTCCTCATTGAGCAGGCACTAACAAGGAAAGCAAATCCCTTGACAAAGGCAGGACACGATCACACTTCAGACAGGGGTCTGCTAATTGGAAACCACAAAACATGCACATGTGATTTTCCTATGTGGAAACAAATTGTGTTTGTTTAATTTGGGGACAGAGTTGGTGCTTGCGATGAGGACCTTAAGTTGGGTTGAAGGGCATGAGTCTGGATTCTGGAACCAGGGGTTATTTTCAGCTTGTTACTTACTAGGTAATTTTATAACATAGGAAACTAGCATCTCAGTTTCCTATGTTATAAAATTAAGATACTTCCTGCATCCCCCCTTCTACAGCATCTCTTCTCCTTTTCTCTTCTTGTAGATGGACTTGTGAGGGCTGAATGAGATAGCTGAAGTGTCCAGGAAAATGTCTATCCTACTGTTTTCTTAAGTTTGTTATGTAAATTGTTTGGAGAAGTTTGTTCAATAATGGTCCATAAAAGCACCACAAAAGGGAAGTCCCATTGGTACCAGTCCTTCTCAACTGGCTCCTGTGTTTAGAACAAAATAGAATAGTGTTGAGTGTATCAGTTAGACTATTTTTGAAACGTGATTCAAAATAGGCCATTGTACACGCATGGGTCATGGAAATACAGCTGGAGCAAGCATGGAGGGAAGCATGTTGCAATGAAAGCTACACAGGGCAACTGTTTAGGGCTGAGCTGTCTGCTCTCTGCAAGTTGTGAAACTTCTCCCAGGATTGGTTTCCTCATCTGCATCCCAGCTGCATCCACTGTTTGGCTATGAAGCCAAATTCCTCAACAAAAGAGGGATTTCTGCAGCTCAGTAGACAAGCCTGTTGCCCTGGGAGTCAGAAGCTTTTACAAGAGGTGGCCACTCACTCTTGCTACCATTTCCTGAGTATTTAGATTAGGCAGTTTCTTGGGATCCCATGTTGATGGTGGCATGGTGAAGAAGAGAGCTCAGTTGGTGATTTCCAAACGGGGAGTGTGGGGAGTGTTCTACACAGCCAGCCCTATTTTTCTTCTTTCCTTTTCTTTTTTAAATTATGTAAGTTCCCCTCTTCCTTTCTTTTTCTTTTTTTCATTGATTTTTATTGAGCTGTACAATTTCCTCTGCTAGCCCTCCTGCCTCTCCCCTCCCTTTCAACCCTCTCCCAAGTTCCCCATGCTCCCAATTTACTCAGGAGATCTTGCTTTTTTTCTACTTCCTGTGTATATTAGATCCATGTATGTCTCTCTTAGGGACCTCATTGTTGTCTAGGTTTTCTGGGACTGTGATTTGTAGGCTGGTTATTTTTGCTATATGTTTAAAAACCACTTTATGAGTGACTACATATGATAATTGTCTTTCTGGGTCTGGGTTACCTCACTCAAAATGATGTTTTCAAGTTTTATCCATTTGCCTACAAATTTCAAGATGTCATTTTTTTTTGCTGTGTAGTACTCTGTTATGTAAATGAACCACATTTTCCTTATCCATTCTTCGGTAGAGGAGCATTAAGTTGTTTCCAGATTTTGGCTATGACAAACAATGCTGCTATGAACATAGTTGAGCACATATCCTTGTGGCATGATTAAGCATCCTTTGGATATATACCCAAAAGTGATATTGCTGGGTCTTGAGGAAGGTTGTTTCCTAATTTTCTGAGAAATTGCCACACTGATATCTGTAGTAATACGGGCGATGGGGCTGCGTCCCCAGCACCCCAGCCGCCCGCTCGGCTAGCTTATGCCCCGAAATAATTACATGGACACTGTATTCTTTTAAACACTGCTTGGCCCTTTAGCCCTTACTGGCTAATTCTCATATATTAATTTAGCCCATTTCTAATCATCTGTAGCACTGGTCTTACCGGGAAGATTCTAGCCTATGTCCATCCTGGGTCGGAGCTTCATAGCATGCGTCTGCCCAGGAGCCAGGAGCATGGCGTCTCTCTCAGGCGTCTGCTCCCGAGAGGAGAGCTGTCGAGACTGACCTCACTTCCTCTTCCTCCCAGCGTCCTGTTCTGCCTACTCCTCCCACCTATCTTTCAACCAATAAAATGGGCCAGGGCAGTTCCTTTATTAGCCAATGACCTTCCTCCATCAGATATCCACAGGGGCTGTGCCAATTTGCACTCCCACCAACAATGCAGGAGTGTTCCCTTTACCACATCCTCTCCAGCATAAGTTGTCATCAGTGTTTTTAATCTTGACCATTCTTTACAGGTGTAAGATGGAATCTCAGAGTTTTTTTGATTTGCATTTCTCTGATGGCTAAGGATGTTGAGCATTTTCTTAATTTCTTTCAGTCATTTTAAATTCCTCTTTTGAGAGTTCTATATTTAGGACTGTACTCCATATTTTATTGGATTATTTGTTCTTTTGATGACCAGTTTCTTGAGTTCTTTGTATATTATGGAGATCAGACCTCTGTCTGATGTGGGGTTAGTGAAGATCTTTTCCCATTCTGTAGGATGTCGTTTTGTCTTGTTGACCTTGTCCTTTGTTTTACAGAAGCTTTTCATTTCCAGGAGGTCCCATTTATTAATTGTTTCTCTCAGTGTCAGAATTTCTGGAGGCATCACAATCCCTGACTTCAAACTCTACTACAGAGATACAGTACTGTAAACAGCCTGGTATTGGCATAAAAACAGACAAGAGGACCAATAGAATTGAATTAAAAACCTGGATATTAATTCACACACTTTCAAACACCTGATTTTTGACAAAGAATATCAAATGGAAAAAGAAAGCATATTTAATAAACAGGGTTGGTATAATTGGATATCAACATGTAGAAGAATGAAAACAGATCCATATCCATCACCATGCACAAAACTCAAGTCCAAATGGATCAAAGTCCAGCAATGCTTTTCTTAGAATGAGAAAATAAGAGGTAATTTAAAAGACACTTTCTAGTTCTAAATTCTGTGTTTTCAGTCAGTTTATATACTAGTATTATACATAACCTCAAAGATGTGCTTGGGAACTGCACAGACTAAAGAGACACTCAAATATACAAAATGACTTCCCAGTGGCTAAACTCTTTTTAGTGTTCAAATCCTCCACAATATGTCACTTAATACTTTCAATATGACACATTCTGTGGTCACTTTTGAAACATAATATTAAATATACAGTGCAGAACTGTAGAGGGTTGGGAAAATTTCTTGTCACAATTGTTCATGGTTAGCCAGGGTCCGTGGTCTATAGTCCCAAAACTCTAGAAATAGAGTCAAAAGAAGTGCCCAGAGTTCAAGGCCAGCCTTGGTGTGATGGCTAGCTATTCTTGGTGGTCATTTTGTAGCAGGGGTGCATAGGAGCACAAATCTGAGAGGATAATAATTCTTGGTAATGATGCGGTGTTATGCTTAGAAAGCCACTCTGCAATCTCTAATCTTATTGGAGTCCAAACCAGGTAGAATTTCTGTGCAGCCACTTCCATCTCTTTATCCCCCTTTATGTGATTCTTCTAGACTAAAAACCAAATAATGCATCATTACCAAGAATTATTATCCTCTCAGTGTTCAAGAAATAAGCAATAGGAACCTTTCTTTAAGGCAGCCTCTTTGGGTTAAGTTTCTGAACACACTGACAGATTTGTGGTTTCCAAGTGCAGAATGTGTCCAAGGCCTACACATCAGTCATCTCTCCTCCACCCAACAGACTACCAGCAAAACACCATAATTCTTGTTTTTTTAAACACCATAATTCTTGTAGAACTCCTATAAACAAAGATTTAAGGATCTCCATATGTGTTATTGTGGAAGAATTGACCTGCACTCCTGTTGAACCTACATCATCCTAAAGGTTAATATTGGCCTTCTGAGAGAGAACTTGCAAGGTTCCAAGGTCATGCTGGATTGATTAAAATTGCCAGAGCAGAATTTCTGGCAGAGGTTCATCACTAGTCTTCTTGAGGTGATTTTAGAACTTGCTGTTTTCTAGTTGTGAACTGCACAGAATCTAGATATTTCTAGGTGACATTTAATATCTTGAGGGGAGTGGCTCCCTCTCCTCTTTCAGCTCATGTTCCCATGTCCCCTAGATCTGTTCTTCACAATGGTTATGACTTCTCTGGCTGTCTCTGCACAAATGGGACTCTTCCCTAAGATGCCCCCTGAACTCTTTCATCTTCCTAATATGTCAAGGTTCTATCATTTTCACCTTACCTATAAACTCTTCTATGATTTTTCCGACCTTTGTAAATTATAAGTTCCTTGCTCTCTTTTCACAACTATTCCTGGAACTAGAGATACACTGCTTGGATGTGCAAAGGCCTTTGAGTAGCACGTTATCCTCCCTTGATCACAACAGCCACCAACCCTGAAGATTTGCTGAGCATCTATCAAAGAATCCACACAGGGCTACCGCAAACAAAAGGGTGGAATTTAAACAGAACGTAATATCCCTAAGTGCCATATATGGGGAGACCCCCAAATGGTAATGGTCAAAAATATTTCAGCTACAGTACATCTCAGAGCCAGAAGTCTCACTTGCTTGAGGGGACAGAGCACAACTCTTCTAGGAGTCTGCGTTTTAAAATTCCACTCTCCTACCTCGAATCTGAAGTCACAGCAAGTGGGTACTTGGAACATCTGGGTTATCTGGCTCTTGGTGTGTAGTTTTCCCTCTGAATTGAAACACTCCCTTCTGGATGGAGAAAGGAGCTTCATACGATGAAGGAAGTAAATGAAATTCTCACGGCTTAGGAAGACCTGAAAATTACAAGATTCACGGGTCATCTCCCCGAGATTATAAAAGAGTGAAAAGCTGTTGATGAAGGAGACTCTCTGGTTGGCTTAGCTGCCTGCAAGACATGCAGGGATCACCAGAGACCCAGCTTTTGTGAGTTGTCTCCCATGCCTGGTAGACATTTTGGTAATGCAGGGGCCTTATTCTGGGGGTAACCCTTCACTATACGCCCGTAGAGAACCCCAATACACCCTCTGATCCATCAGTGGAGACATGAATGGATTTATTTCTCTGGGATGTCATTGGAACCCTATCTGAAGTGAACAGATGTTTCTTCATGTATGTCAGAAAAACATCACACAACATCACTTTATATTTCATGCCCTAACATCCAGCTCTAAATGACATGCTTTTTTGTTGTTCTTGTTTTCTTTTTTCAAGAAGGGTTTCTCTGTGTAGCCTTGGCTGCCCTGGAACTTGCTCTGTAGGCAAGGCTGGCCTCGAACTCACAGAGATCCCACTGCCTCCGTCTCCCGAGTGCTGGGATTAGTGACATGTACCATTACTGCCTGACTTGAATTACATACACTTATGCATTTGTAAATCTTGTTTTCCCAGTCTAAATAGAAGGTTAAGAACTGCTTTTTCTTTTTATAGATGTGATGTGAATTTAAGATGCTAACATCTGGGCAAATAGTTGATACTAATTAAATATTATCGGCAATTTGACAACTTTCAAAACCAGAATTTGAGGGCTATAGAGGCAATTCAGCAGTTAAATTCATACTGCTCCTGTAGAGGACCCAATTTTGGTTCCCAGCACCTGTGTTTGACAGCTCACAACTGCCTGTAACTCCAGTTATAGAGGATCTGACACCCACTTCTTGCCTCTGAGGATACCTACACACACGTGGCATACACTCACATACACAATAAAAAGTTAAAAACAACCTGTGCAGCTCTGAATGTTTTGCCCATGAATAATTTCTAATGATTGATACACAAGGATGGCCGTGTATCAATACACATGTTTGCTGGGAGCTGATTGCTGTGTGCCTCGGATTAAAGTACTCACACATCCAGCATTGGTCAGCATAGTGCCACCCTTCCATATTTTATCTGGTGCACATAGTGCCACCTTTCCATATTCTATCTGACAGGTGAGGATGCAAGGATCCCCCACAAGTGGGATTATCGTGGGGGTTATGTGTTGAAATGATTTAAAGACAGTGAGAAAAGTGAGACCTGATCATCCACACAAATGCACACGTTAACACATAAACAGATGCCCTGATGGCCTCTGTAACTGAGCATCTGCATGTAGTTCGGTGCTCTTGCGGGAACGAGGCTCCCATTCTTCATAGTTGGACAGTGGAAACCAGAGAAAATCCTGCACCCCAAGAAGGTGTAGAAACGCCTCTAATACTCTTGGCACTTCCTCTTGAACTGCGGTTTCTCTCTCACATGATAAAAACAACCGAGTCATGTTTCCCACACACCAGAGTCGGGTGTGCTCATCTGTGAGACTCATTTCCAGTAATCCAGATATGCTGGGAACCCTGGTAGCTTTCGACATAGGAAAGAGGTGGACCGTGAGGCTGAAACACATCTGATGCACCTGCCTTTGCACCAAGTGGGCATCAGGTGGGTTGAGTAGGTGACGCTGTGACTTGAAAGTTCATTTGCTATAATCTGATGATCAGAGGTCCTCAGACAGTGTCTTCTCAAAATGGTCAGATATCACTTGTTTTTCTATCTTAGAAAATGCACTCCTTAATTTAAGTTGCAAAAAAAGAGTTCACCTAAATTCCTATAAGCTTACAAAACGAAAATCTAAGAGGTCTTTAAAACTTACCTTTGCTTATTTGTGTTAGGAGTGGGGGTGGAAGTCAGAGGACCACTCACAAGAGTCAAGTCTCTGCTTCCACCGTGTGGGTCCTGGGGAGTTGGGCTTGGTGGTGAGCATCTTTACTCCCTGGACTGCCTCACCATTCCAAGATGGAATTTAAATAATCCTGAGGTTTTCTTTATTTTTCTCTTCCTTGTTGGAATCAGTATGAAACAACCATGAGGCTCTTCCTGTTCGAATTCAAGCACACGGGAAACATAGATCTCTCTCGTTCCTACATACATCGCTGCCTATTCCACAAGTACACGAGAAACATGGATCTCTCTTGTTTCTACATGCATCGCTGCTTGTTCCTCTTGGTTCCTCTTTTCCATGTAAGTTTTTAGTCCCAAACTGGTAGGCTTGCTTTGAGGAGAAGGACTGACTTGAATATCTTCTCTGTTTTTCTTCATAAGGCAAACAGAAATCAGTACCAAGGTGAACTTTTGCCATTTTTAACCACACTTTGGTGACCCACCGGAAATACTGAAATACCACTGGGGATCATTATCATTAACTTCATATGAAAAAAAAATAGAAACTGTACTCGGCATGGTGGCACATGCCTGTAATTCTAGTACTTAAGAGGCTGAGACCTGAGGACAGTGAGTCAGCTTGGGTTACACAATGGGAAATGGTCTCAAAACAAAACAAGTCTTTCTCCCTCTCCCTCTCCCCTCTATCTGTTGTAGGAGGCTGTTTGTTCCTGGCCACTCAGCCCAGAAATAATCACACAGAAACTATATTATTTAAATCACTGCTTGGCTCATTAGCTCTAACTTCTTATTGGCTAGATTTACATTTTAATGTAACCTATTTCCATTAATCTGTGTATTACCACTTAGTTGTGGTGAACCAGCAAGGTTGGGTATCTGTCTCTGATGGTAGCTCCATGGCTTCTCCTCAACTCTGCCTCCTTTCTCTCAGCAATCACTTTTGTTTTCTTTGCCTAACTCTGTTCTACCCTATCAGACCAAACCAGTTTCTTTATTAACCAATTGTATTCACAGCATACAAAGGGGACTCCCACATCATCTGTCTCTCTTTTTCTGTCTCCATTACACACTCTTTCTCTCCCCCCCACCCAACACACCCAAAAGCTTTCACTACTTCCCTTTCTAATAGCTTATCAAATGCAGCCACATCAAGGAATAATTTTATAGCTTTTGTAACCAAGGATAAAAAGTAACACATGTAGCATATTATCCTTGAGAAATTAGATTATGAATAAAGAGATTTTTAAGCAAACGAGAGCAAGAGTTAGATGTCATTAGCTTAGGCTGTTTCCTAGTTTTTATTTTAATCATCCTAAAAAAAAAAGTCTGACTTCTCTTATACATAACCACATCCTTGGAATCCACTAAAAATACTAAGATATCAGCGAATAATGCAAAACTGCACAGTCATTGTCTAGTACTATGATGTAGTCCAAGATAAAAGCCTAAGAACTGTGTCTAATTAAAAGAGTAGATCATATCGGAGAATCCTTGGGTTATTGTGGAAGCCTTGGCTCTGTTAGCTGATCAGTGCCCCCGATAGATTGACGCTCTCCTGGACCCCATCTTCTAAAGCTGGGTGGACTTGCACTTGGAAATCAATATACATGGAAAGTCCACACAAGCAAGCAGACTTGGTGGACACTAGCTCCCACCCCTGGGACTACTCATTCCATCCGCTTTCGCCGATTCTTACCAAGTCACCTACATGCCCAGTTCAAACCGGTTTCAGCTTTTGGGTCTTGATGTTCCCTACGTCACAGTTCTAAGGCATCACGCTGCCCTCGTTTCTGCCACTCAACCTCTGCTTTGTTCCTGTCAGAATTTTCTATGGGCCTCTGGCACCACATAGTGTTGATAAAGTTAGAGGGCCAGCAGGGACATCAGGGACACAGCCCCTCTCCTGCGTTCTCCACTAGGGAGAGTCAACTTTAAATAATGGGGAAACATTTTTTTTTTATTGAGGGACAGAAATATTGCCTCTTTTGGTGTCTCAATTAGGAAATAAAGACAGCAAAGTTACATCAAGTTGATCATTACTTACTCATTCGTGTGAACGAGTACTGTACTTTCTTAAGTAACTTACTGGGTCTCATTACTTACCCCCTTTGAAATGTTTTATATAAATTACACATAATTTAATATAGGAAATAATGGTTAAGCATGTCTAACGAAACACACAAACCTCTGCCTTTGATGGTCCCAGTCCTGGTTCCCTTTGTTATTTTGTGCACAAAATAACACAAAACTGTTATTTTTTTTTTCACGTTTATCAGAGCCCTTATGTACTTTTTGTGGGCTTGTTGCTGCTGCCTGTTGTGTGGTTAGGGTTAGGGCTAGGACTTTATACAGAGACATGGAAGAGTTACACACAATTCAGGCTTTGCACTAGATCAGTGGCTCCAGACTGGGGACAAGGAAAACTTTGTTGGACAGAGTTAGATGAGAGTGCCATTACCTTCTAAAATAAAACATCTTTGTCCCTTCAGTGACATTTATGGGGCTCAGAATAAGAGTTATAGTGGGGCCTAATGGAAGAGAGAAACTGGCTCCGGAACATTGCTGGAATGACATTGTTAGTCTGCTCTGTTCTGGCAGTTCTTTGAGGATGAGCAGAGATCGTGCACTGTCTGAGAAGTCGGGAACTAGATCCTGTTTCCAAGATTATGAATATTTAGCTATTTTCTACTTATTTAATCTCATTGTGCTTTGTTTTCATTGCTTATCAAAGCAACTCATTTTTATTTACATCTAAATCAATATTAATACATCTACTCTGTGTTCCTGGAATAAGATTTTGGGTTGTCAGCTATTAACATAGTATATGAGTAAGACTACACACATATATATATATACATACATATATTCATATATATATACATATATACATATATTCATATACACATAAAATGTATATTTACATACATTAGATTTTAAAAAATGTAACATATACTTTTTTAACAAACATGCATATGTATATATACTAAATTTTACTTTTATTTTTAATTATGTTTGTCTGTGTGTCTGAGAGGGCGAGAGGGGATTGTCCATACGCATGCAGTGCCCAAGGGTGTCAGATTTCCTGGACCTGGAGGCCCAGTTGTCTGCTGGGACCTGAAGTAGCGCCCTCTAGCAGAGAAGTGGGAGTTATTTACCACTGAGCTGTCTCCCAGCTCTTGAGTTGATATTTAAAGCAATATTGTTTTTACATGATGTGTTTGGTGTTGTGTATTTATTATCAATTATCATATTAGTTCACTATAATTATGTAAAGGTTTGCTTTAAATACCTCAGACTTAATCTGCATTATCACCTCTGTTTCGACTTGCTTGCCATTCAACCTTTCTTTTCTCAGTGAAGTGACTTGTAAGGCCGCAGGGATGCATATCAGTTTAGAAGGCAGGTGAGCTTCCCACTCTCCCCGTCCCCTTATCTCTGTTCTGTCATTTTTGACTCTGTGAAACCTGGCATCTTTTTACTAGAGTGGGCATTCCCCTCAATGTTGTTCCCTTTTTTCTCAAATACGAATTAAGCCATGTTTTCATTTAAATCATCCGATTGCCTGTAAGGCAACCACAACAAGAAATATCCCACAAAAGCCAACTTCAGTCTGCCTCGGTATCCACTCTCCTGTATGCAGTGTTTCATACATCAGCGCATCTTTGTGTCCTTGAAATAAAAGGTGAAATACAATAGCAGGCGCAGCAGGAACACAGGTGCAACCTCACAATGAGTGTGGGCTGAACGGTGTGGACTAATAGAAATGGAAACCGGCTGGAGATAGTCTATTTCATCATGCATTTAAATTACCTTTAATCTCATATTTTCCCACAGAAATCTACAATCACTTTGGAACTATGACTCCCTTTTTGTTTGGCTGTTTGAGAAGAGAATCAGCCTTTGGTGGCCTGGTAAAGAAGATGGCAGTTTTGGCTATTGAGATGCTGGAAGGGGCGCCATATAACTTTTCCACATTACCATCTCTATGAATGCATGTGTTCTCCCACTTGTTGGGTTAGGGTTCAAGACAGGTGACTTCCGGAGCAGAGCCCTTCTGCTAACATTTGGTTTAGGCTTGGTGTTAGTGGAAGCGCTAGGATTAGGGTTAAGAGCAAGGATAGGGTTAGGGTTAGTTTTAGGGTGAGGGTTAAAGTTAGGGTTGAGGTTCAGTTATTTCCAGAACTTGTCAATGTTTTCTTCAGAGTAAACACTAGAGACACCTCAGAAGTTGTATTCATCTCCAGTACCTTCATCTGCTGAACCTGACGTTCTCAGACCTGAGTCAGGACTTCCAAGGGAAAGCAGCTCCAGACTCAGGATGTGACCTGCATGTCTTTCTCATCCTTAGCATTGACATCAGGATGCTTGTGCTGATGATGCACAGAAAGTCCCCTAAATACAGATGACAGCAGGACTCATCTCAGTTCATTTACGTTTTTCCAAGAGGTGAACAATGACTTTTTTTTCCTGGCTCCCTGCCAGAATGACAATCGACCTTTGAAGTTTATCTTCCCTCTAGGCTTGACTAGTGGAAGTCTGTGAAACGGATACCTTGCTGCTTTGTGGAGGGGAAAGCTGCTATCTGATGTCTTCCCAATGGCTCCTGAAGGTGCCATTCTCTTCCCAAGGTGCTACTCCTAGGACGTTTCATTGCCTGGATGAATCCATAGTCACACCCATCAGCTCAGGACTGGGGCGGGTAATGGTTGCAATCATGACTTTGGCTTGAGTTCTCTTCAGATTATTGTTTTCCCATTTGCCAGCGGTGAGCTGGCATTTCACACCTGGGATCATGGTGGTGGGAAAGTCCCACAAAGGCCTGGGGCCCCTGAGAGACCAGAAAGACTCCCTCTTTTCTCTGTCTTATCCAAGTGATCACTCATCTGGCACATTTTTGTTTTACTGAAGTAAGGTGGACTTTATCAGAAGCCTCTGTCTTTTGCTGAGTACTGTCACCCTGAAGTCACCAGCCTCTACTACAGCATCAATTCTGTCGCCTTCCTTCTTTGCATAGTGATGGTGGCAGCAGCCATAGAGGATTTTCCAGGCATGCAAAGCTGAACTAAGAGACCACAAAGGGAGGGTCCATTCTGTGGGAAAACATATTCCAGAATGTGAGGACTTTGAAGACCGAAGGGTTTTCAGAATCACAGAGGATCTGCTAAGGAGAGGCCCTAGAAAACAGTAAAAGCTATTATGGTTACAGATGGAGTGTTACTTTGAACATGAGCATCTCAGCTAGGGTCTGCTGCTTATCTCTGCTGTTTCCTTTTCCAGATGTGAACCCTCATATTCTCACTGATGTGAGTTTGGTGGATGGAAAATAAGATTGAGAATGACACATATTAATTTCGCCTGCACAAGTGTGAGTGTGTGTATGTGTGTGTGTTTGCACACTGTGATTCTGGTTTTTGTTTTTATTTTTGTTTTTGCTTTTTCAAGACAGGGTTTCTCTGTAGCTTTGGAGCCTGTCCTGGAAGTAGCTCTTGTAGACCAAGCTGGCCTTGAGCTCACAGTGGTCCACCTGCCTCTGCCTCCCAAGTGCTGGGATTAAAGGCATGTGCCACCACGGCCCAGCACGCTCTGTGTGTTTTTGCTTCATCAAAATTGTATCTCACCATCATAGGATGGAGGAAAAGCGTGCTCCTTTGAGTTAGAGAAACTAGGAGAGCAAAGCATGCTCTCTGAATTTGAGACACCATTTGACTTGTTTGGATGTCAGTTTTCTTAAGGTATCACTTGAAATCAATGGTTAACTCATAGAGTTGTTTTATATTATACAAAATAATGCAAACAAAGTGTTTAGAGCAATGTTCTGCACATAGCATGTGCTCTGTAAAAGTGTTTGTTCTCAAGGCAAATAGCTGATATCTTTCAGTAGGCAGCCCTGCCTCTGAATTCACTTGTTTACGCGTCTCTAAGACAATTCTTCTACTGTTTCTTCCTAGATAGCATCCCTGTGTTCCCCTTCTATACCATTTGTCCCCGAAGACCCCTGAAGCCTTCAAGCTATCTCCATCCTATTTTCTTAGCGATCAATACCCATTACACATAGCTCGGGATTATAGACGTCCTGGTGAAAGACGTTAATGGAACCTTCCTTACAGAGAGGCACTTGAGTCTCCTAAAAGCCTAACCTTCAGTTAGAAAATGATCAGGAAACTTCAAATAATCCCGAGAATCTGATCAATATTTTTCACTCTTTGGCTGTGATTAGCAGAAGGACATCAGTTGTCACCAATAGTCTACCACAAAGCCAGATACATCAACTAAGAGTCCAGTATTTCTTTACATTGACCATCCATTGCAAATCCTTAGGATGAGGGTCAAGGGCTCTTCGGGTTTCCATGGCAGCAGAGGGCCTCTTGCTGACCTTCATAGAAACAAATGACTGGACAGTACCTACTGAAAACAAATAAAGCCCATTCCCCTTTAGCGTTCAGAAGTCTGGGTTATTGCTGTGTCAGTGTCAAGAACATCAGAGCCGGAAGTAAAGCCATGTGTTTTTCTGGTTGGAAGTCTCCAATCAAAGGTGTCAGATTGCCGTTCATCTCCTATTCTGTTTTATTTCGGTGTATGTCTTCCCTTTGACCCATAATCTTGGCAGAGTGAGAAATGAGAGCGGGAAAATTTCACACCAATTTCCATTTCTGAGAATTGAGAATGAAGTTAGTAAATTTCTTAGTAAGTTTATTTCAAGTCATCTCTTTGGAAAGTCTGGGATCTCTGGGTAAAGACTCATTCACCTGAAATATAGCTAGCTATGTTGCCACCTTGTGTTCCATCTGTGAACTTCACTGCCTGGAAACAGTTTGTTTTTTTTTTTTTTTTTTCTCTCTGAGAACGCTGGGATGGTAGCTCTCCAGTTTCAGCACTTTGAAAGTGAGTTCTCTATTCTGTAGTCATTGACAGGATACATGGCTTGAGAAAATGGGAGTGAGGTCTCTAATGACAGATATGTTTAATATGTGTTTGGGATCCTGGAGGGGACTGCTATGAGTCATCAAGACTGTCTCGTGGATCATTTCTATAGCTCATTTTGTGGCACCATAGTTGTTTCATTCCTGACAAAAACCTTGAAAATATATCGAGATTCCTTGGCATCACAACTTTTGAAAACTATCGCAAATGTTGATTCTGTCTTATGTGTTGAGTGTTTGAAAGGTGACTCCACTCCTCACAAACTGCTCTGTGACCACATGGCCCTTCAGTGTGCAGTGACTAATGCATCTGATCGTGTTTCCACCACCATATTCTAGGTGTTTCTATGAGCCGCTCATGTCTACGTAGTTTAGAGCTCAACGATTTGGGTAGTAGTTTTACCTAAACCCTAGGAACTAATGGTCTGTGTGTAGGCTGCAGAGCATGATCACTGGTCAGCTGGTCTTCAGTCCTTATTCTCTATGTTCTGGCTCTGGTTCCGAACCCCACACTGAGGGATATATGGATGGACTATGGAAACATGGACGCTTGAGTTCATTCTTAGAGCTCCTCTCCATTCAGTGATCAGGTTGGTCCTCCCCCAGTCTCAGCTGCAACTAGCAAGCTCAGTTTCATCAAAGTACATCTCCGTTCTGTTTTCCAACTACAGGCTTTGACACTTGTGCACAGGAAGGTCTCGCTTTTCTTCTACAGTTCATGGAATGCCAATTAAAATCTGCAGGGCTAGCGGTGCAGCTTGATACTAGAAGGTGTGTTTTGTGTGCACCAAGACCTGAGTTTTATGCCCAGTTGAGAGGAAAAGATAGCAATAAACACAGAGGCAAAATGATCTGAAAGATACTGGGACATTACAAGAAGTTGTGCTCATGAAAGACCCAGAAGCTTCAGCTTCCTCTACTTCCTGATACATATGCCTCATCTAAGGACAAATGGGATATGATTCATCAGCAGATTAGCTTGGGCAAGCTTGGAGAACTATGGGTAACATCTAATGGACTAGCCTGTGAGAAGGCTCTGGGATTACCCAAAGTAAGCATAAGCAGGTTAGAACTCTGGAGAGATTGCCTAGTGGGGAATCAGGAGGATGGAGCTTGGGGAAAGGCCAGACATAGCTATAGTGAGAGAAAGAAGACGTTTGGGAAACAATGACCAGAAGTTAGAAGTCAACTGAATGTGGAGACCAAGGCAAGATAAGAAACAATTGGGCTAAACTTTTTTTTTTGAAGAGATGTTGGATAGACACCAATGAAAAATAGAAAAAAAATCAAGAGGGCGATCCTTTAATAAGGGATTTGAATAACACCACAATGTGTGTGTTCTTCACCAACACATGGCACATTCAGGAGACTCGGGAAGTGAGGCTTTCCCTATGTTTGCATACTATGTTATTGTCTGGTTCAGTGGGACCGAGGGGAAGAAGCTTGACCTATCCTGAGTTACCATGTGCCATGTGAGATATCAGCTCACACATCCTTGGTTGTGCCCAGGCTGAATTGCTCGAGTTCATAAACCCACAGTCTTTACCAGAGGTAACCCAGTTTGAGTGTAAGAAAGAGCCAAGAAAGTCATTCGACATTTTGTTTTCAGACCAACCACACCAGGAGATACAGACTGATCGTTTGTGCCAAGTATTAAGAACACCTGAAAATATACAATATTATGATGAATGCTGGACCATGCACTGACCAATCACACCAGATTGAAGTCCTCCCCCTTATCTCATAACATTAACGGAGCGCCCCAAGACCAAAGCACAGTAGGCAAGTTGACTGCTTACCCAGTAGCTTGTCCTCAGCCTCATTCAGGTGAGACCAAAAAGGACTCTTGCCTCAGCCCCCAAGCTTGAGTTTAACTTCTTCTGTCCATGACTTTTGGACCATTTCAAGCTGACCCTTGTCACCTTTTGTCAGTACCTGCATTTGACTTCTGACCTGCACAGCTCTGCACCCAGGCTTGGTAAGACTTCCAATCTGGTCTCTACAGACTGTTTTTAGACCCCTGCATCAGCTCTCCCCTAAGGACCATTCCTGGACCCCTGCATCAGCTCTCTCCCTCTGTTAGGACAGCACCTCTCTCTTGCTCAGCCTCATTATTCCTTTCTTAGTCATTCTGTAAAATACATATTACGGTGTATAATCTAAAAGTTAGTAATAGAATGATCGAACCCGTGACTGTCAATGGCCAGGCCAGCTATCAAGCAAAATCACAGCCAGTGAAATTAAAGCAGCACCTGAAGCTGCCGTTGTTTGATACATTCTGCCCTTGTAGGAAGACACAAATATGTTTGTACTTCTCACAGCATGTTCAGAGAAGAACTTCTCACTGAATAATGGAATTTCTCTTTTAGTCCTCATAGATTTACATAGAATAATTTAGTGTTCAGGCATAAAAACATTACCCATGTACCATTCTTTTTTCTTACGGTGCAGAGATTGACCTAGAAGTTTTAGCTGTGATCTCTACCACTGAGCTACATCAACAGCCCACAGTTTTTCAAGACAAAGTCTTCCTGTTTAACTGAGACTGCCTTGAGCTCACTACATAGCCTAGGCTTGCTTCAGACTTTGTAGTTCCTTGCCTCTTTATTGCAGGGACTGGAATCTCCTCTTCCTCCTCCCCCCTCCTCTTTCTCCCCTCCTCTTTTTCTTCCTCCTTTTACTCCTCTTCCTTCTTTCACTTCTCCTTCTCCTTTCCTTCTCCTCTCCCTCCACTTCCTCCCCCTCTCTTCTTCCCTCCCCCTCCTCTTCTTCTCCCTGACCAGACCTGACTCTCCCTCATCTAGCCCCCCCACCACCATAAGCTACAACTCCAGCCCAATATTTTTTCTTAAAGAAGCAACTTTGGTTAAATTCATTGATGAGATGCAGTAGGAAACTGATGTGTGTGATATGCTGAGTCACCAGGGCTCTCAGGGATGCTTCCAAGAGGATAAATTGCAAGGGCGCAGCCACAGAAATACCGCCAAGGACAGTACACTCTGTTCTTCTCTTGCTTTTATCTCATTGAATCACAAACATTTCGTTCAGCGTTTAAGATCTTTATTTCAGTACAAGGGAAAAATAGCAATAGCTTCAGCAGGTTTAGCGGTCCCAAACAAGAAAACAGACACTGTGAGAGCAAGAGTGCTCCCACCCACAGATTCTGTATAAGCAAAGAACCCCACACAAGGCAACAAACTCACAGGCCTGCAGAGATCCGCAGGATGGGAATTGAACACTGAGCACTCATCCAGGTATCCTGAGGCTTCTGGGGTCTAGCAGGCACATAAGAAGGTGGAGGGAACTTTAAAAGGCCCTGACATCTACAGAGCTGCTTACAGAACTCTAGAAAGGTGGACCTAGGAAACCAGAGTTTCTAGCAGCCCTGTGCTTTCTGGCTATTCTGGAATCAATGAGGACGTTCTGTAGTTCTCTGCACTTTTAGTCTACTGGTGTAAGTTACTATCCTGCACTCACCTCCCTGACATGTCTACGGGAGACAATCTAATTCAAACCAGATTTCAATGATGTATCTTGAAAATCAATATAGGCACTCTGTTTGTTTTGATCTTTCTGGGGTTTTGTTTTGTTTTGGTTTGTTTTGGTTTGGTTTTTGTTCTGGGGGTTGAATCTAGGGTGTGTCCCACCATGCAATACCACTGAGCTCATTCCCAATGTCCCTAGTCCATTTTCAAATGTTATGCTTTTGTTAAAGAATTCTCATCAAGTCTCCCAGTCTTGACCTGATCTCTCTTTGCGACCCCATAGACCCTGAACCTGAGATCATCCTGACACAACCTCTGGGGATCACAGGCCTGGACCATACTCCTGGCCTGAAAGTAATTGCTCTTATGACCTTAACAAAGTAACCATTCCATCACTAGCCTTGTTTGTTCCTTCTGTGTGAGGCTATGAAATGATCATTGTCCAATTTAGTTCTTAGAAAAGCAACAAGACTAACATCATGTAGGAGATTACTAGAGGAGAGAGACTTCCTATTTGGACATTCAATTAAAGCCCATTGGAAAATTCATACACAATTAATCTGGAGCTTACAGTCTGTGCTCGTGTGGCTAAATATTAAAGGAACTGTTTCTCCTGAGAATTTTCTAGCCAGTTAAAGACTATTTGGAAAAACAGCCAAGATCTGTTTAGCAAGACATCAAGGCTGGGGCGAGCTGCATGGAGGCTCTTCATCCCAGGCTTGCGCAGCCGTTCTGGATATCCAGTTTCAAGTTCTGAACAGAAGCAGATGGTTAAGAATGAGTTGTTTTCTGTAAAATCTATAAACATGTATTTCAGTCCCTCCTTCATGGATTCTGTTTTGCTAATTTAAAATTATTTACGTGTGTGTGTGTGTGTGTGTGTGTGTGTGTGTGTGTGTGAAAGAGGGAGAGGGGGGGAGAGGGAGAGGGGAAAAGGGAGAGGGAGAGATGTAGGGGGAGGGGAAGAGGGTGAGAGAGACAGAGAGAGAGAGAGAGAGAGAGAGAGAGAGAGAGAGAGCACCACAGTATAGCTATGGCGATCAGAGGACAACTTTAGGGAGCTGGCTGACGTTCTCCTTTTTCCATGGGGTCCTGAGATGGAACTCAGGTGGTCAGGCTTGCCCCTTTTGGACTCTCTCACTGGCCTATTGATCTGCTTTTATTCACACCCCTGAGATAGTGAGATAGTAGTCATCGTGACATGTGCTCTAAAATGAATGGACCAATCACAACAGAAAGACGGTGAAAGAGAAAAGGCAGAAGTTCAAAAATACAGACTAGAAATAGTCATTTTGTTTCTTTATCAAAACTTATTTTTAAATAATTGTTTCCAATATAGATATAATGATTCACATGGGACAGTGCCCCTCACCCACAAGTCATGGGTTGACTTGGTAAGAAAAATCTTTAGTAATGGAGCAGTTTAGTAAACAGTGTTTCCTTGCCATGGTAACCAGACCATCATGCCCTCTAAAGTATATCAAGGAACCCTAGCTTGTGGGGATAGCCAATACACTCTGAGAGAAAATTCTCATTTTTGTTATTTCTGGAACATCTTGTGAGTCTGACACTGTTAAATTCTAGCTTGCTCCTTCCACAAAGCTTAAATAGGCATTATAGTGTACTCCATAGAAAGTTCCGAGTGTCTGTGAACACAGTTTCAACCATCCTGTCATGCGGTAAGTGCAGACGATAGCTCTAGTTAGTGAATGGGTAGGTAAGGGATACAGAAGAATGCGTGCACTTGAATATTTAAATAGGGATGCACTCAATGCCACAGGAACCTACCACGTCATCACTTTGCTTGGGATCTGCAATACCTCTTGAGTCCTTGCTGATAGATTTCTATAACACATAACATATGCTCTATCAGGAACTGAACCAGCTATTGTGAGCAGGATACATATATGCACACATGCACTTAACCCTCCCCCGCCCGCCGCCCCCAGGGAAGAGTACTTCTTGCTAACAGCACACACATACTCATGCATACTCATGAGCACAGACACAGGACACACTGCTTTTTGTTCCATAAACAGAGAAAATACATTTAAGGTAGTTCATGAATCATTACTGGAAGGGGGGAGGCTGAGGAATTTCTGCTTAGATAAGGTCTCATGAGAAGCCATGCAGCTCTGGTAAAGTGTGAATCTCTAAGAATATGTTATATAAGAGACTATTCAAGCATGTCTCCTGAAACCCACTAGCGCCATCTTTGATACGGACCACACAGGTTCTGCAGGGAATACAGTTGGAAAGCCGCATGAACAGCTTCTGCTAGACACAAATACGAGATCCTTTCTGTGATACTGAAGAACCCCAGACAGAAGTGCTCTGACCACAGACGGCCTCTTGCTCATCCACTTAGGGAGAACAGCTGATTTGAAGCTACAGGATTGAAAATCCTGATGTACATACATCTCCTAGCTTCAAATGTGAGGTACCTTCCTGTGAAACTTTGAAGATGCGCAAGGACCCAGGTCATACTGGAGAATCTATAATAAGTTTTTATTTTCACCATCTTGGCAAACTGAAAGTCCAGAACCCTGGAGCTAATTAGGGCCTCAGTGAAAACTATCACTGTGCTTCTCCCCTCAAAACTGGGACCAGAATTGGGGTGATAAATAAGGCATTCAATTAAAAACAGAATTTAAATAATAAAAGTAAACTCAGTAATTACAGTGACTCATACCAGCTAGAACACTTTTGGACACAAACCCAAAGGACTCCAAACCCTACCAGGGAGGTTCTCAGACATCCATTGTAATGTTGTACTATTCGCAGTAAGAAAGTAAAACAAGTCTACATGTCCTTCAGCAGATAAATGAAGTAAGAGGAACATATCCAGATACACAATGGAACTGTATTGGCAGGAAGGCAGTTGGATCTGGAAATTACTCCAGTAAGTGAATTAACCCAGATTCGGAAGGACAAATATATCTCGTGTGTCTTTCCTATGTGGACTGTGGATATTAACTTTGCATTTGGTTGTGGCTATTGATCACAAAACTAGAATGAGGGTTTGAGATGCAAAAAGTGGGCTTAAAGAGAGAGGTGGGAGGAATTGGTAACAGAATACATATGGTACAAAAGAAGAAAGGGGTGAAGAAGCACAATAGAAGTGGGGGGATGAGGGCGAGAAGCAGAGAAGGAAGACCAAACAAAGTCTGTGTGAAAAATGCCATCCTGAAGCCTGTAACTATATATTCTAACTAAAAGAAATGGTTTTTTTTTAAATGACAGATAATCAACAAGAACTTAAGACCAATTACGAATGTCTTAAACAAAGTGCATCCCTGGGAGTGCAGGCTCATTTCCTTCTCTTCTGCTCAGCCCCACCAGGCTAAGAACATTGTGTATTAGAGTCAGTTAGTCATATTTATATTACAACCCAAGATCTGGGTGCTGTTACTGGGTCTTTTCAAGGAGCTAACGACAGTTAAGTGACAACAAGGAGATGAATGGACACGAATGGGCACATCCCATCAAGGGAAGGGACGTACCAGTGTGATGTAGTGAGGGCTTGAGAAGCTGGACGGAAGGCTCTCCAATGTCTCTGCAGCACTCTGTTGATGAAAAGATGCTATTAACCAGCGAGTACTCCTCGAGAAAGGACCACTCTTTCCAAGACCACAAAATGAGTTTCCTGAGACACAGATCCAGGAAATGCACAAATAAGAAGAGTTGTAGAAACAGCAATCTTCCGTAAACTGCTGTCTAACATATGAGCATATCTAAGACCTGTTCTGTAAAGAACACCTATGGGAGGCAGAAGGTGAGATCTTCCTAGTATGCTGTGGCGTGAGTAGCCCTGGAAGGGTCTACTAGTCTCCAGATCTCAAAAGTCCTGGTGGCATTGAGAAAGGCCACAGCCACTTACATTGTTATGAACCTGGAAGTTCTTTGGGTGCTCCCAAACTGCCTATGAACATGTACACGACTGAGGTGCCCCTCTTTAATTTACTTTCTGTTAACTCCTCAGAAAACAGTGAAACAATGGGAAAATATGGACCAGCAGAAGCAAGACCTAGGAAGGCATTCCCTTCCAAAGAGAAAAAGCCAGGCATCATTTGTGTGTGTGTGTGTGTGTGTGTGTGTGTGTGTGTTTGTGTGCATGTACATATATGTATGTATGCATGCTTGTATTATGTATGTATGTGTACATAGATGTCTTCTTCGTACAATTTTGATGAAGATTGGCCTTCCGTAGGGAGTTAATATGTCAAAAAATATTTTAAGAGCCTACAGATTCCTGTAAAGTCCATAAAACTGTACATAGTGCGTATATCATCAACATGAAGCTGAATCATTGTGACAATCAACAAACTTCTCAGAGCATTCTGTTTAACCTAAAATGCCATAACGCCGCTAAGGTGTTAGTAATATTGCCTTGTTTTGTTATTAAGCTAAGGCTGATCTTGAACTCTAGATTCTCCTGCCTCGGTCTCACAAGTGATGAGATTACAGGCATACACAACTGTACCCAACTTAAACTTGCAGCCCTGACAAGTAACAAGTATGTCTCAGCTCTGCTTAAACCCTGGGTTGGCTTCTCTGACAGTTGCCCCGCCATCATCCTCTGGTTTAGAGAATTTCAACTTGGCTCTCAGCTCATGAAATGCACCTAATTTATACACAGTTATTTAAGGAAACTGTAATTAGGAAAGCAACTGCAAAGCACGTAAGACTTAGTAGATAATTAGCATATCGTAAGTGCTAAATGTCCACCAGACACAAGTACATCGACTTTTTCATTTAACCCTGGGGCAACTAGATAAGATGGATACTACCATCATATATTTCATGCCAGAAAATTCTCCATGTACCTTTAGAAAACCATCACACAGTACTTTCTGTGTATAAAAACAATTAAGATTTGTACTTAACCATCTCAACATTAAGTATGACATAGTAAAAGGCACAAATTGATAAAGAATATGATAAACTCTCATATAGTAAGATTAAGATGAATTATTCTAGCCTAAATATTCCAGTGGAGTTCAGACGTGTTTTTTTTTTTTGTTTGTTTGTTTTGCTCCCTCCCCGACCACCATGGCCTCTGAGCATCATGAGGGTGGGGAGCAGATATTCTGCAAATATTAGGAAAAGCCTAGAATTTTGGGAAGCAAATCATCTGGGCAAATGCTTCAAAATACCTAGAACTGTACCATCAGACTTGCAGCAAAACCCTCAAAGTCCTGAATTTTATAACACTGGTAACACAGACTGAACAGAGACTCGGTGGTTAGACACATTTGCTGCTCTTGTGGAGGGCCTGTGTGTGGCTCCTAGCAACCACGTGGTCACCCACAACTGCATGTAACCCCTGTCTAAGGGAAATTAATGCCTTCTTCTGACCTATGAGGCACCAGCACAGACACAGCGCATATACATTCCTGCAGGCAAAACACACTCATAAAACAAAAGCCTCTTTAAAAAAGATTTCTCCTTCTATTTTTATTGGCAGTATGCCTAGAATCAGCTGACTGATAACAGAAACAATTGGAGGCTCTCCATCCTTTGCTCAAGTCTTGGGTCCTAACAGGCATTTTACCATTTTGTTAGGATAAACTTGTCAAGAATGGCATCGATTACTTAGATTAAAACAGAATGCCTGGCAAGATGTGATGGTGGCACATTGTATAATTCCAGCACTCAGGAGCCTGAGAAAGGAGGACAGCCTTGAGTTTGAGGCTAGCCTGGGCTGTTTTTCATTTAATGGGGGAGTTTTTTTTTTTTTTTTTTTAGGGTTTCTTACTAAAATTCCATTTGAGATATTTTTCTGGTCTCTTTTTGTTTTTTATTACTAATACAATATTTTTTTGAGAATACAGTTTGTATGTGGTCTAACTTTTCCTGAATTTAATTCAGTTTGTTTTATACCCTAGAATATGGTTTACAAATGTAAACTTTCCACTAGTACACAAGGTGATATTTAATTTAGTAAGTCCTTTCTGCTCTGAAATAAGTCTTGGTTATTGTATGATATCTGTTTGATTCTGCTGTCCTCCCTGCCCCCACTTAAACAGTGAAATCTTCCCTTGTATAGCATGCCTCTAAGCAGCTCCCACTTTGCTTAGCTTAGGGTAAGTTCCACATTGAAAATACATACTTGCCAGAGAGACAGAGCTGGGAAGATGGCTCATCTTTCAAATCTTACATAAGCCTAGAGCCTTAACTTTAATCCCCAAAACCTACTTAAAGGTGGAAGGTAAGAACTGGCTCCATAAAGTTGTCCTCTGATCTCTGTCTACACAGACATATGACAGGCAGACAGACAGGCAGATAGATAGACATATACACACACATACATATAACCAGGCAGGCAGGTATACACATATATCCATATGTATATAGATTAATAATAGTAATAATAAATACAACACTACAATAATAAAAAATATATGAACACACATGTGACAGTTCGTTAGCTGTCACAAATAAAAGTATCTCACTTGTAGGGGGTGGATATCTGTCAGGACTGGGTCCCTCCTTGTAGGGTTCTCATCGGGAAAGTATCCTTTATTCTCCACTCCCAGCATTTCTCTAGGAGAGCTGTGAAGAGGGAACACGGAACACTGACTCAGGCTGTTGGAAAAGACACGAGATTCTAATTATACCACACAGGATATTTTTAAGTGATGTGTAGCTTGTACCTTGTAACCACTCAACTGCAGCTCAGAGAGAAACCAATATTTGTATTGTATGAAAGAGCTAAACAGGTTTTCAGCTTGTAAAGAAGTTTGGAAACCAAGAGGATAAACATTTGGAGATGAACAGACAGGTAAAAGTTTGATTTGGCATTCTTATCTGGTTTTCAGTAGTAGACTCAGATCACCCCACACTGATATGTTCTGTGGCCACAGAGTTAGCATGTATTTAGTGATAGCCTCCTTTCACGCAGAATATGTAGACATACTTTTGAACTGGCTTTATCTTGATGCATTTCTGGTAGCGGACTAGTAATATGACAAGTCCAACCCCAATGATGACCATGACGAGCACAACGACCATGATAGAGACACCTACAACATAAAAACAAGTAAACCGAACTTCAGCGGGCCGTCCACTTGAGGACAGTAGAACTTACAATCTCACTTCTTCCCCAAAGGGCTTTAGCTCCCTGTCCTCTAACATGACACAAATTATTATAGTCTCTATTCACAATTAACAATCCACCCCAAGATTCCAGCATGCTTAAAGAAAGCCATAGTCAGCAAGAAAACGTTTGCTTGATAGTTATTAACCAACGCTAGAAAAAGCCCATTGCAGTTTGGGTTTCAGAAGTCATAAGTGACAGTTGTCTGGAAGATATATTAATTCTAAAAAGCAAATGTAGTAAATTTAGTTTGAGTCTCCAAACATGCAAAATAGGAAGGCAGGACCATAAAAACCCTCTTGGAAACAGCAAACACACGGCAGATGAGACAAAACCTTCATGGCAGAAGACTTTGAACATACATGAGAGTTATAGTCCTTACTAGTAAGGTTTAAAGTTTCTCCCCAGTCTGCAATTATTGCTCCATCCTCACAGTGGCACTCGTGTTCACGGTCAAGCACCTGGAAGAGCAGCCAATCATGTATTGCTACTGTTATCGAATGACTGAGAAAAGCCTGCTTTGCAGCTCATTTCTGCTAATGTTAGTTTTGCATCAGGCCAATCCATCCATTTATCCATAACTATAGATTTCTAGTACTTGAAGGAGTATCTGATATATATCTTAATAAATTTTAAGTGATAGCTGGGTTTCAGGATGATGTTTCACCCAGATATAAACCATTAGCATTGAGCAGTGTTGAGCTAAAAACCAATTTAGAATGTGTGTGTTTTTACAAAACCTTTGGGCTGAGGTTGATACTAGTGTAACTTAACTGTAAGTGACATTAGGAAAAATTAAAGTTTAAACTTCATACTTAAGCTTTATATGTATACACAAAAGTAGGTTTCTAAATTATCAATATAGATAATAAATTATTTCCCTTTAACAATGGTAATTCAATAATATCCAGGTTGGGTCTTTGCACTGATTTTATTGATTATACATAAAATGTAAAGAAAATATATAGCTCTTCAAAAGAATAAGCTTACTTTCATACAGGCTCAAGAGTGAGGGCTAAGGTAAGGGGGAAAAAAGGATGCTGAGACACTACTTTAAGAGGCAATGGAATCTTACAGCGTTTTCCTCACACTGGGAGGGGCAGCTGCTGGTATTGTAGGTCTTTTCCATCTGTACGCATTCGCCGTAACTGCAGACCTAGAGGGGAAGCAATCGGCGTGAATTACAGAGGCGCAACTTACGGGACACGTGATTTTACACACTGACAGAAGGAATTCTGCTTTCCTTCTTATGTGGCTTAGTTGCATGTTGGATGCAGCACTAGGGAGATTGCTTTCACTCTTGTGACACCCATGTCAATCTCCCTAAGGGGAATCACAAGTAGACTTGATATAATACTGAGGAATGTCTTGCTTTGGTTTACCAACTTTGGGTGTTTAGTCAAACCAAAGATAACCCCAAAGACAGTTTCAGTTCCCCTATACGAATGGATAGAATAACACCTCTTTCTCTCTCCCTCCCTCTCTCTTCATCTGATCTCCTTTCTTCTTCCTTTACTCTCCAATCTCTCACCATTCTTCTCTTCCTCCTCTTCCCTTGTGCCTCATCCTTTTTTGTCCTGTTAGTGCTGTATTCTAAACAAGAAGATGGGAACCAAAGAGCCTCGTGTTGTGTTTATGCAGGAATTTATTTCTAAAAAACTCTTTTCTGGACTCTCATGCTTTTTGAAGAATTATTCATGCTAAAGAAGATAGTGACTCAACCTCAGTGTCCATCAATACACGGACATAAAAATGTGCAAACATGTCACGGAGTATAGCTTAGCTGCAGAATGAATAAAAGCACGTCATCGTGGCATCTTGAGTAAGTGTGGGAGGCAGATTACGTGAGGTACGTCAGACACAGGTTGGGAATTTCACACCTGAGACAGTTCAGGAATTCTCAATCACACACGAAAGCTAAGAACAATGATCTTAAGAAGTAGAGAACTAGACTGCGGTTTCCAAAGGCTGGTGGGGAGGCCAGGAAAAGGAAAAGGGAGACTCAAGATAATATGTTTAAATATTCAATTAACCAGGAATAGTAATTTCTAGTGGATCGTATGGCAGAATGTTTGTAATTAATAATATCTCATTGTATGTTTTAACATAGTTAGAAGAGAGGGTTTTGGATGTTCACAACATGAGGAAATGGTCAGCTGTTAAAGAGGTGTCTATCCTAATTACTCAGATTTGGTTATTACTCATTCTACATATGTGCTGAAAGATTATACTGTACCCAACAGATATGCATAATAATTAAGTGTGGGCCATAATAATTACTAAAATCTGGAATATAGAGTAAAAAGTCTTCCTTGTTTTCTCTTTGTTAAAATTAACTGTAGCAAGTCAAGCTGAAATCCAAGTAGGCCCAATATTCCGCGAGTAGCCAGCTCTCTTCCTGTAGATCCAGTATGCCCCTGTCTCCACAGCCCCAGGAAAGCATTTCTGTGGCCAGGCTCTGTGTAGGACATAATCAAGTACACTGGTCTGTAGGCTGCGGGAAGCAGGCCTAATTACGAAACCCTAGTACGTAGTCTATCAACATGGTGGAAGGGATAAAAGGCAGAGTGCTTGCTGGCGTCAGTAACATTAACTGGAGTAGAAGCCATGCATAATTTCATTAGATGCCTATTTTAAGATACTAATTAAGCATACTTATACCAATTACATATAATTTAGGATAACGGCAATTAAGCAAGAATAATATTACCATCTTATCACTACCCTCTCCTTCAATAAGTAACAGGAAACGTGGCCATTGTTTCCCCCTGTTTCCCCACATAGAAACCCATCAGGAGTCAATCCCAGAAGCCATGATGTTGGCGAGCCGCTGTCCTCTTACCATTCCGTCCCCACATTTCGTTCCAGTATTAACCAGGCCCATGTCTCTAGAATTGTGGTTTAAAAACATGGTCTTGCATTTGATGGTCACATTCTGCTTCTGATTAGTCAGGCTATACACTTTACTCTCTCCGAGGAGCGACGAGCGCTGCCCTCCAGCACAGAAGAGCTTTCCACATTTGAGATCTCTGGAGGAAAAGAAGTAGAATGTTCTCAGACTCAGAACCAGGAACCAACGTTTCAGAGATGAGACAACCAGCCCAGCCGCTTTCCTCCAAACCCCATTGGTTGGCAGTTTCCAGGACTGTGGTAAACCGAAAAAGTTCTCAGACATTTAAAGCCCGAACTCTAAGAACTGACCTGAATAGATAGTGTGCGAAATAATCACTGAAAGAATTTTAAGTTCTTAAAACGCAATATTCATTAACACTCACAAAGGATATTTGTTAGTGGCTTTGATTAGCATAACTTTAATGGGAACACTAAGAGCTGTTCTTCCTCTCTTGATATTAACAAATTCTAGCAAGCCTGGGGGCCGTGTTTCTTCAGCACCCACTGCACAGAAGGTTCGCCACTGGAAGTGAGTGGCTGAGAGGGAAGTGAGGCGCACTCCGTTTCTGCATGGAGTATATAGAAGCCATGGGAGCTTGACCGGAGGATTCTGGGATTGTTCCTTTCAGTCCAGTCCCTATTTTGCCACACATGAAAGGCCACACAGAACTGCAGCCTACGAACCTGGAAGGGAGTTTAACTCATGGAGATCAGTCTTACTTCCAATTTCTTTAGAGGCCTTCCCTGTTTTCCTTCACTCTTTTATTTACCCCCTTTATCACATTGTTTCCATTCCTGTTTTCCCTGGTTTGGTAGCATTCGTTTCCTCCCTTTCTTTCTACCCATCTTACCCCTTCTTTAGTCTTTCTATTCCAGGACCTCAACTAGTAAACTCGGCAAATTCGACTAATGACGCCAAGGGTCTGGGCTTTCCATGCTCCTTCTAATTCTCAGCAAAATCAGAATAACAGCTTTCAAAATGGAGTCTTTATGAGCTCTCAATTCACTTTCCTGGACATCTGCTTCCATGGGGCACTTACTTCTCATCACAGGGAGCAAATGTGTTTCCCTTTTTCTTGCAGTATCCAAATCTGTTTCCTTTTTTATTTATCTTGTAGCAAAGACCATGACTCTCTTGTGCTCCTGGGGTTCAAAATTACACAGTGAGAAGAAAAATAAAATGAACACTGAGAATTGTTAAAGCAGTTAAGCTTGCCAAATCATGCCACAGAATGGTACGGTGAAAAGAAGTCAATAAATTATTGAGAAATATAAAAGGTTTCAAAGTGGGAACAGAGAAATGCGTAGGAGGGACAGGTGCAGAGCAGCTCTGATGCAGAGCCAATCAGTTGCTTGGGAAGTAAAATCAGCAAGAGAGGTTGCAGCCAGCGATGTGTTAGATGAGGCCTTGAAACTATATCACAAATTATATTATCTCCAATTATATCCCAAATTCTTAGATAGTAACAGAAATACCGACTATTGTCTTGATCATTTATCCCCATGACTGTCTCTCACCATCACCAAACAACTCTGAGCACTGGTCATCCGGAGTAGGACACTGCCCCATAAAGCAGTAGCCTTTGCCATTCTTGCAAGGAAACCCGTTGACCTGGAACTGGTCCTTAGGACACTCAGGGGAGTGGCCAGTACACATTTCAGGAAAGTCACATTCATTTTTCGCTGGCCTACATACGGTCCCTTCTTTCTTAATCTGTTGAAGAGAAACAGGCATTGGCATCTTTGTTGTGTGAGTTGGCGAAACTGAGTACAGGTAGCAAGCTGACACACTTAATTGGTCTGTGAGAGACAGGATCACAGCTTCCTTCTTGATGCGAAGGATTATGATCATCTGTAGAGATCATGGTTTTTGTGTGGCTTTAAGAATGAGAAGATAGTGAGGTATTTTTAAAAGCTTTAATTATTTTCAGTGTCTGAGTGTTTTGCCTGCATGAATTTATGCCTGGCGCCCACAGAGGCCAGAAGAGAGCACCAGATCCCTGGATCTAGAGTTACATCTGCTATGTGGGTACTGGGAGCCTAACCTGGGTCCTCTGCAAAAACAGTCTGAGCTTTTAACTACTGAGCCAATTCTCCAATCCACGATGATGGTTTTTAAATTTGGTATTACAAAAGCCTAGCCTTAGGCAGAGCTGACATGGTCAAAACTGGTCAAATGGGCAGATGTTTTAACTTACCTCCTATTTTCTGCATTCCTAGCTCTGGAATATCACTCCAATGAATTCCTACCCATCTAGTGCATAACACAGAATCTCTGTCACCAACAGATAATATTCCACCACATAAACTGTAACAATACCCTGCCTCTCATTGTTCAGGGACATGCACAAAGGTATTCTCTTAAATGTGTGGGATTCCTAGGAAGAGTTGAAGATGCATAAAACGATTATTTCCTTCGTGAGCTTACAATTGTTATTCAGTGGAGTCAAATAAGTGTAAGAAAATTCCTTGGAGTGATCTGAATTTCTGGCTATTTTTTTTTTTAAATTCTATCCCTGGGCATCTAGTGTCTATGTATACTCTGCTCTCCTTTAGATGAACTTTTGTCAGGATATCAATTTCCGTCCCACTTGAGTTTAGACTGACACTGATCCACACATGGGTAAGGATAGTGTTGGTCACGTGATTTGACTCCTAAAAACACCAAGATGCTAACCATCTTCTCTATAACCCGGAACAGAGCATTGTCTGTTCAGATATCACACTATTTCAGATTAAATGCTCCTGGGTGTTCAGAAGGGACACTGCATTCTGTAATTATAACTGCAGGGCCAGCCAGGGTCAGATAGCGCTTTGTTATTCCACACACCTGAACTGAGAACACAGTAGTCCTCGGGAGCCAAGGGTCTCACCTGACATGATTTGCAGCACTCTCCTTCCACACAAGTGAATCCCGCCTTCAGGACACATTTGCGTGCGTCACAGCAAGGGTTGGTGCATTCCTGGTAAGAGGAAAATGGAGACATCGTCACAAATGGGTTCGTGTGTTGGTTCCTATTTGACGATCTAATTACTTGCACCCCTTCAAGAGCTCCAGAGAAATGCAGGGCCCTTGGCTTAGGGATGTGAATCAGATTATTGGTGCAGCTTGCCTTGGGGATTCCACTTTGCTGCCTTCTCTCATGTTCCCTCAGTAATTCCCAGTTTATGAACTCTCATTGGTGGGAAGAGTCCAAAGACAGTGACCTCCGAGCTGCTGTTGTTTCCAGATGCTAAAGTCTGGTGTGAGATAATATAGTGTCTAAAGATCTTTCCTCTGGCTTGAGATGCCATGGATTTCAACCTGAACTCTCTCTCTCTCTCTCTCTCTCTCTCTCTCTCTCTCTCTCTCGTTCAATGCATTATTATATTATAACAATAAAATAGCCACACTTAGGTGTCCTGTCTTCTTGAACAAAATTGAAACTTCTGAGGCAGTTGTCTGTCTACGTCTGATCAGTTAAGGCCTCCAAACATTAAAACAGAGCTCTGGGTTATTCCAAAACATGCACGGGGCAAATGGATCCCTGTCCAAAGCCAGCAACTTTTTCTTGTTGCATCTGAGACATTGAAAAACAGTTTTCAAGTTCTCTGGGTCAGCCCCACCCTCATTATAGTGTTTCTTGGTTGCTGTCCTGTTACAGCACTTTGAACTGGGCGGTGTCTAGAGCTAACATAGAAAACGTTGTCTTCAGAGTGCAGTCCCAACAGATTGGTGGGACCGTAAACCGAAGCTACACTGGAGGACTACTAGCTTCATATTTTAGCACATCTCCAAAGGGTTACACTGCCTTGTTCATTTGAGGCAAAAGTAGTGGAGGACACACATTTATTGGGTGAGTTTCTAGAAGAAATAGCTTCTAAAAGCATACTAAGAATTACCTGAAAATTTGCCCCTAAGGCTTTTCTAGATGATCTAGACTTCAATAAATATTGAAAAATTTGGAGGCCTTTTGTCTTTCTACTAAAAGAGACTTTTCTATAATTACAACTGTCCAGCTATAGACAAGCTTCCCAAAGCTCTAAGTAAAGCTTGACTGACTAGGCCATGTTACAGAATGACTACCACCTACTATGTGTGCCTGCAGGATCCTGCTTAAGGATACTTCCCACAAGACAAGGCAGTTAACATGTAAGCTAGACAAATGCAGTGCTGCTGGTCTCCAGCAAGGTCATCACATATGACTTGAGATTTCCTCAGAAGCTGGAAATGAGGCTGCCTCAACAGCCGGGCTCCAAGTGGACAAGAGGAACAGCTTCCTAAGGCATCACTGAGAACATTGTCTGCTGAAATTCCAGCTGAACCCCAACCTTGTTAAAGAGGACATCATTTGCAAATACCTGAACTGATCCACAGTCACACTCTTCTCCTTCGTCTACCTTCTTGTTCCCGCAAAATGGATACTCAATAAAATCAGCAGGCAGTGGATTGTTGAATATGCATGCCAGCTTCTGATCATTCAGATATTGCTGGTATTGGGTTTGGCTGCATTTACTGAATTTTATTGCAGGGATGCTAGAGACAAGGTAAAAATGAAAGTTTATCACATGAAGGAAGCTGTGAAAAATTAATGAGGGATTGGGAAAGAAATACAAATGCTAACTACAAGAGCAGAGCATGTCACAGCTCCTTATGACTCACTAGTTGTGCCCCAAAAACACAACTATGAAATGCCATTTCAGTGAAAAACTTGGGTTATGTGTCTTCTGACAAACCCTTCCTGATGCCAACAGTTACTTGATTGTCTGTGCTTCTGCTTCCTATTTACCTCTAATGTGCCCCTCTTATTTTTAAAAAAGCACATTTTTTTATGTTATGAGAGTATGTATATCTATGACTATCTGCTTAGTACCTGCAGAGGTTAGAAAGGGGGGTGTTGGATCCCCTGAAACTAGAGCTAAAGATGATTACAAGTCTTCATATAGATTGTGGCAATTGAACCCCAATCCTCTGTAATAGCAGTAAGTAGTCTTAAAGGCTGAGCTATATCTCCAGCCTCTAATGTGCCCCTTGTAATACAACCACATAAGAATACAAATCTGATTCACCATCTCTGAAAGATCACAAACTTCTCCACCAAGTCAAGGAGGGCATCAAGTTCATTTCCTTAAAAATAACCGTAAGTTAACACAGTGCCTGGGTTGGAGTAGTTCTCTATTATACTTGTGCAAATAAACTGCTTATTAATATTAGAAATATCCTCATGACTTCTAAATGCCCCTCTTTAAACAACACTTCACTCCTTCTTTATTTGTTTTTATTACCTTCAGTGATTGAATACAGAAGGCCTTTTACAGACTTGAGGCCATTAAATAGGGTTGCTATGACCTTGATAATATTATTAGTTTGATATCAGATACTACATATCACAGTTCTACTCTGTGACAGCCACTGAATTTTGAGCTTTAACTATTTTTCATCATTTTGAAAATACTTATTTGGTTTAAAATTATATGTATTTGTGTGTGTTAATGTGCAGGTGTGGGTACAGCTACCCACTGAGGCCACAAGAGGGAATCAGATTCCTGGAGCTGGAGTTACAGGTGGTGGTGAGCTTCCCAATGTGGATGCTGCTAAACCTAGGTCCTCTGCTCAAAGGAATCCAAAGATGACAACAAGGTAAGTCACCCATTGTATATTGTAATGCAATCTCTTATTGACAGCTACTTGCAAAAAAAAAATGAGTTTTTTCCAAAGGAGTCTCACTCAAAGGGTACTTAAGGATAATTAAGGGTACCCTGCCCAGCGTGATCAACAGAAAACAAACTAAATTGTAGCTTTGTAGAATCTTGTTGCCTCATATGGTTTTGCTTGAACATTTGTTTTACTGTTCTTTTGTTTTTATATTATGATCTTAAATTTTGTGTTTTTAAGGGCTTGGGGATTTTGGTTTGTTTCTATTTGTATTTCTTACATTTTTGCTTTGTTTTGTTAGTCTGTTTTATTTGGGTATTTTTTTTGCCTGTTTATCTTTTAAAGAGGGGGGATAGAGTTGGGTGGGTGGGGAAGAAGTGGGAGAAGTTGGGATTTGGGGAAGGGAAAGTGTGATCAGAACATATTATATAATTTTTTTCAAAAATATATATAAGGTAAATTTATTATGTGCGTTATCAGAGGCTCACCTTCCACTACCGCCCATCACACATTTCCCCACAGGACAGGTACATGGAAACTCATCATGTTGCATGCCCAGGCTATGCCCCAGCTGATGCGCCATTCTGTTCCCGATTATATTTACATCTGGTAGAAGATCCTGATTTAAAAAAAACACACACACACAGCAGTAAGAGATGTCTGTAAGAGACCCCAAAGTAGTACATGGGTATCAGTTTAAACTAGTGTCTGAAAGGCTCAATTTCTAAATCTTAGTTAGTCAGTATGGATTTGGGAAGGGGTGGTCCATAACTATAATTTATAATGGAAATTGGGCAAATGACCTTCTACATATTTCTAACTTGAACTTTTTGATGCACAGCCCACTCCTATGTGTTGGCAGAGACTCAGTTTTCCAAACAGCTAAAATTGTTAACCAATGTTACTATGCCCGACTGCCCTGTCCTTCCCAAACTTACGTTCTGAAACCTTAAGCTCGAAGGACTGCAGTGTCTAAGGCGAAGACGACAAGTTCCTCAACTATGGTAATAATGCCCTAATCAAACAGGCTCTGGAGAAACATCTGTCTCTACTTTACCTTGGGAGACATGATGAGAAGGTGTTAACCTTCAGCCATGAGGTGGACCCTTGCCAGTTACAAATGGATTAGATCCTTGCCTTGGACTTCTCAGATTTCAGAATTGTGCGAAATATATTTCCATGGCTTACAGCCTACTTGGTTTCTAGTATTTTGTTACTGAAGCCCATGGGAACTTAAGACAAATGCCCTACACAATTTTATGGGTGGTGTTGGTGTCTTTTCTGTATTAGATATTCCAGGGCTTCAACTGAGAGGTTTGATGTTCTTGTTTTTGATCTGTCTTGATCTGTATTGAACAACAAATCTATATAATCCTGTAAAGGTAGTTTCTGTCATGAGAAACCTCTGGGAGTCAGAAATTAAAATCCAAGGCAGAAATGATTATTGCCTGGCCTCATAGACCTGTTCATGCTCTAACCTATATATTCATAAAAAAATTCAAAGAGGCATAGGCTATCCAGTTTTGATAAAGTTAGGTCACCTTTAATTTGTTCATTTCATCTTTGCTCATATGAAGTTTCAAAGGTTTCTTTGTTTGACTAAAATAAGATAATTGAAAAAGTAATAGCTTCATTTGGGGTAAATTGAGTTCGTAGGCAGAACTTATCTCATGAAAGTGATTATAAAATAACCAGTGGGTGAGATTATTTGAATAAATACTAGTTATTTTAAGCTTGGCTCTCAGCAAGAATAAGCTGGAGAGATAAATACAGATAAGGTAATAAATACAAACCTTCACGTTTTCAACCATGTCTCTAACAGAGTACATGGGCACCATTTCCTGGAAGCTTTGAGCCTTGGATAAAGGTCGCACAGGCAAGGAGAGACAATAGCTCATAGGTCCTCTACTTGCTGAACATGATTTTCAAGCTTGTCTTGATATGACAAATTAAGTGACCTTTGTATTTTTTTATTTCAGTTTAAAAGCAATTCCGATGATTAAATTACCCTAAGTGTCATGGACCTTACTTGTCCTTATAAGTAGTTACGTTTAATACATGGAAGAGTTTTACAGTTACAGAATACCCTGTGGTGGTTTTCATACCTGTATTTCTGAGCTTTGAACTGTGTTTTACCTTCATTCTTCCCCTATAGTTTTTCATAAGACACATTTGTTATTCTCACTTACTAAAGGGAAGATAGGTCTCTTCATGACATACCTTGGAAAACAGAGGTCAAATACAAATCACACATAGCGTTTCAATGTGTTTCAGATAGATATAAAAAATTCACTCAAATATTTGGGTAAATGGTACAATGTTAGAAATATTTTAGACCCACCTTAACAATGCTGCAGGAATGCAAGGCTTGGCACATTCCTCTTGGGTAAGCAATTCCTTGCATAGGTGTGTAGAGCCATTTCCCACTGTAAACAAGATGCAGAAATACTTATTTTTAATCTGACTGAACAGTTTCATTAACACCAAATTCAAACTGCAGTGAACCACCATAGGGGTCACCCTTTGCTCAAACAGTCTTCTCATTTCTGAAGTTAATGGGCACCATGGATGACCTGAGTTGATACAAGACTCAGTTAAACCTAGAGACACCAAAAGAACTAAAGGAGGTCTTAGGATGAAATTGGAAAAAAAATGTAATGTTTTCTAGGAAAACAAAATGAAAGAGGAAGAATCTCATTTTTCTCGATTCCTGTATACCTTGTACTCAACTCTGAATAAAACAATTTAAATAACAAAACAAACAAACAAACAAAAAAACCACAACAAGCTAATCAATTAAACTTAAAATGTTTGGGAGGGAAATATGTTATAGTGGATGCTCTCAGAATCATAATTATTTGATTATAGTTGATAACATTTAAAGTCATTTATCAATTATAGAAACACAAAGGGGCAATGATAGGTCTAATCCAACATTTAAATGCCCCATTGTATAAAAATAAGGCCATTCCCATAATCTCTAAAGTGATAGATGTCTACATTGTAGGGATCTAATTTTCACTTGACTTGAGAGCAGTGCTTAGATTGGGGCCTTTGTAAACAGAGCCATCACGACCAGGAAGACAACACTTAGACAATCAGGAAATTCAAATACAAGAACAAAGGTGAGATGAAGGACCTGGTTTCTGCCTTTTATTGTTTTAATTAAGAAGATGCACCCTCTTTCTATCCCTGTGTTCAATGTGTCAATGTCTGGCTGTGCTTCTAGAGGAACACAGTATTCTGGGCTTGCCAATCTTTGGAGACCTTGGAAGAACATGGGAAATGTGAAGGACAGGCCAGAGGCTGACTTCTCTCAAAGTCATCTGAATTTAAACATAAACATTTACAGTGTCACATGCATTGTCTTTTTTTCTATATCTATGTGACTATAGGTGGGAAATATTCTATAGCTCAGTGTATAAGAAGTCCCAGATACAATGTCCAGGTGAAGAGTGATCAGTCCACTTTAAGGCCCTGTTTCAAATAACTTAGTGATCTGAAAAGTTACCTGTGAAATAAGCAAAATTATTTTAATAAAATATTCTTATCCATTACACCTATTTAGATAATTTTATGTGTTCTAAAAATTCACACATGGTTTGAGATTAAGTCAGTAGGTAATGGCTCTAGCCTCTAAGCCTGACTCCCTGAGTTCAATATCCAGGATCCACTGATTCTTGAAAATTGTCCTGTGACCTCCACAAATGTACTGTCACACACACACACACACACACACACACACACACACACACACACCATAAATAATAAATACATATTTAAACATTAATGTACGAATAGGGGCCCCAACCTGCCCACCCTGAAGTTTATGATGATGTTTTACTGTGCTTCATCCCCTATTATTTTTGGTCATGACCATCTATGAGTGTCTATACCCAAGGTACACACTTTGGGTCCATCAGATGAGAGCTGATGTCTGGCTCACTCTCATCAATCTACTAGATGACTGGACTGGACATCTCATGACAGTCTTTAGAACTGTTTGCTTCTGAACTCGGCCTGAAAGCCCTCCTCTAGTTAACCCTGGAGAGAGGCTCCGCAGACTAGATTTGAGGACTCTGGAGATATTGGCATTATAGGCAGAGAAACAGGTAGGTAGAGTGGGTGACTTTGGCAGCATCAGTGACAAGCTGGAAGCTACTATTGCTCTCAGGTAGCTCTCCCAGAGTGTGATATTGATTAAGATAGCAAAGGTGCTTATTATTATAGAGCCTATGAATTTCATTCCTGTATTCATCATTTTCCTCTAGGCTAAGTATAATGCTACATATATTGAGCAGAGGAATTAATAATTAAGTAGATCCTCTCAAACTTGTGTGTATATTGAAGCTATAGCAAGATCAGCTTATCAGATGAGATAGTCCAGAAAGCCAGATTTAGTGGAATATTAGAGAGAAGCTGGCTTTGAATGGTGATAGGAAATTGCCAAGGGACTCCAACTTATCCTTGCTTTGGCACATTTTCAACTCTACATAAGAATATATTTTTTCTTTACAGTCTTAACTAGTATTAGAAAAAATTATTACAAAATATTCTACTTATTTTAAATATTCTATTTTTCTATACTCATAATTAATACTTTTCTTATATAATAAAAATCCCCCCAAATAAATAATTTTGTGTTATTATGCATTATTTATTTGTCCTATTCTATTTTTTTCTTTTTGTGTGTTTGAGTGTGTGTGGTTTATTTGCACATGTGTGTACACATATGTACGCCCATGTGTGAGCGTGAGAGAACAAAAGTGGGTATCAAGTGTTCAGCACTATCAGGCTATGGCTTTGCTTTCTCTAGACAGGTCTTCCACTGAGCCTGGAGTGAGGGTTGGTGGACAGCAAGCTACCATGCTTCTCCTGTCTCTACCTGACTCATGGTGCTGGGGTCACAAGAGCTAAAAAAGTGAATGGCTACACCTAACTTCTTAGATGGTGGCTTGGGTTCAAATTCAGGTTCTCATATTTTTTATAGTTTGTCCTCTGACCCACCAAGCCATCTCCTGAGCCCTGTTTTCTTTTTAAATAAGAATAATTGCCCCAATATGTGAAGGAAAATAGAATAATTACATACCTCAGTAAAATCACATGATCAAAATCCTTCCTTCTTTTGAGAACTGTTTCTTGCCAAGTTGAAAAATGCAGTAAGGTAGTTTCTATATTTGATGTGATTTCTATCTTGTCTCCAGATGACCATATCTCAAGGCCAGCCAATGCCACATGAATGTTCAAGGTTTTATAAATCTGTTCAAAGAGGAATAATTTTTGCAAAGCCAAATTTTTAGAAGTTTCTTTCATTATTATCTGTATTCCCTTTTATTAAAAAAAACAATTTCAACTTGTTATGTACATTTTAAATAGCACAGCTCTTGTTTAAATTGATATACTGAACTTCAGTGAAGATTATTATATAGAATACTGGGTGAATTTCCATAAATTTCAATAAAGAAACTATGATAAACTATGATAAAAATGTTTGAAAATACTTTAAGTATAGAGATAGAAATGTTAAGAATGAAAATGATAGGAACAATCATAGGCTTTCACGAGCACATTAGAAGGCTATGAACTATGAGGGGAAGAATCCTGCTGGCTCAACAGGAATTACCCAGAATTATCCAGGAATTACAAAGCACTGAAAAAATGAAACAAACAGAAGACAGGGAGGGTCTAATGCTGTGGGAAAGAGCTAAAAAATTAGGCACGTTGCATATGACTTTAGTATTCCAACTTCATGGTTTGTGTCAAGCACCTTTCTTTATCCACGGAGGCATCTCGCCAGTCTGCATCAGTGAGCAATTTCTAGGATTAATTTAAATAACAAGCGTAATTTACTTAGTAAACCCAAACTTCAGTGCTGTGGTTTGTTGCTGACTGTTTTGAAGCAATTTTTACTAACTAGTTGACCTAGTGGGCCTGTGGTTTATGCTGGCTCGATGTCAAGGTTATTACTACAGTCTTTTCAGAGATCTAGCATAAAAAGTCCGTTGCATTTATATTTTCAGATTGATTCAAGTTATAGCAAAACTTACCATGTTGACAAAATTGACCATTCCCCAAATTCGTTTCCTTAGCTTGTTTTGGGGTTTGTTATTTCTGTGGTACTGTAAACACAAATACAGTACTTGTTACTTACCAATATTTAGAAAAGCCCAGAAAAATAATTCAGTTACTATTGAGGTAGTGTAAAAAAAAAAAGAAAGAAAGAACAAAAGAAAGGAAGGAAGAAAGAAAAGAAAAAAGTAAAAAATGCAGCCTCTAGGACAATAGAAAATAGTTCTCTTTCCAGTGAACTAAAAAATGAACAAATTATGAAGACGTAATAGATTTTTAAATAAAATAACATAGCAGTTCCTGGAGAAGTGCTTTGGCTTAGCACTTTAAGGTCTTCTTTTGAATTTGGACATCTTTTCCGATTCTATTTCATTATATTTGTTGATTTTTTAAAAAGCAGCTGCTTAGTATTCTTTAGAGCCCATTTTTATTCCCAAGCCACAACTATTAAAGTTACACAACAGCCAATGCATTGCAAGCATCAGTAAGTTTACTCCCCCTGGCCCCTGAGAATCTGAATGTAAAAAAAAAAAAAATCACAAAAATCACACAGTCAAGACAGAACTCACATTGAATTGTGTACCAGAGAGGGACAGGAACCTGACCATTGCTTTTCTCCAGGACAAGGTTTATGAGGCCAAGTTGATTTAACTGCTCTGACTTTGATTCTGTTCTTATAACCGTATTTTTTTCACTAGTTATTAATGAAATGTATTGAACAATAGAGGAGGATTTTCTGTGCGAGCACACACGGTCAGTTTCCTTTCCTGCTAAAAATCAGAGCCAAGGATGCCTTTCCTGAATCCTGCTGGAAGTCTCTGAAATTCTTCTCTTGGTCCACATGTGTCTTCCTCTTAACTCTATCGAGCAGCTGTTCTTCATCTTTCTGGGAATCTTGGATGCAGTTTGCTGACCAGCTTCCTTTCAAGGCATTTCTTTACGTCTTCACTTCTACTACCATTTACCCGCTCACCGCTGTTTCCTTTGCTCCCACACTATGCTTAAATTCTAGGGGTAAACGTGATTTCTAATAGTCAGGTGGGATGGGTTGCCTAAAATACACTGTAGAAAGAGTCTGAGACAACCCAAGGAGAGTAGAGGGGAATGATGGGTAGGAGCCTTGTGCCTTTAGTCCCAACCATTTATTCAGTGTTTGGTGTTGCCTGATGGTTAGACAAGTGTGTTCTTCTTTCTCCTTGAAGTTCTTACATCAGTGGTACCAACTGTATTTTAAATGATCCCAAACCTTGTCACTGCCAAACACTTTGTGCCAGATTTGAGGATGGTATTTTCCCTGATGTTTTAAATGTATTATTCTTGAAACATACACAATCTCCTATTGCTTATAGTACATGCCATATAAATTTCACAGAGTTAATGTATCTCTTTGCTTCAACTTATCTGAAAACCGTATACCCCTCCCTTTGTCTTCACAGTTTTAAATTTTCATACATTGCTATCTGATTTAACATTTCTATTTCTTGGAAACTCTTAATGATTGTTTATCAGATACTATCTGACATCAGGCAACCTGCATGCTCTCTCCCCTGCCTGTTCATCCGGTGTTCATGTCCATTACCTCTTTTACAGCTGTACTCTTCCTTGTGCTCTGTAAGCTCGATTCGTCCTCTGCTTCACACACTCTCTCTTCACTTGTGTTTAATCTCCATTTAATTCACTTGAAAATATACACTTTTCCCCCTTACAGATTCTAAAGTAGTTTTTCCAGAAAGCCCATCCTTTATGCAGTCTCTCTTTTACTATCCTATTTATTTTGCTCTATCCATTTTTCATATTTTCAATGACTTTATCTACACATCTATTATATGGTGTAAATGAAGTATCATTGGCTGATTGACAGATCTTGGACAACTGACCCACCTCCTATTACACTGGTTGACCTCAAGAGGTCCATTTTATCTAGGGGTACTGAAGTGGCTTTGTTGGGAAATTTCTGTTCATGCTTTCTCCAAACAGTTTCTGTTGAAAATTTTGCTTAGCATATCAGCAGCCGAACACCAGATGCTGTTGTGGAGCATCTGTGCAAGGCACAGACCTGGGATCTGCCCTCCCATGGTTGCTATTTTCCTTGCCATGTCTACAGGCTGGCAAGAAATGCTCTCTATCTTCTGGAGTCCTTGGGGAGATCTTCAGTGATAGGGTTGACCTCTTGGCTAGAGATACCACTGAGAAGAATTAATCCCTCCTTTATTAGAATGTTCACATCCTTAATTATGTCTTCCCATATGTTCCAAATACAGGTACACCACCTTTGAAGTTTTCTCCCCATTCTGATGAAGATTTTTTTTTCTCCTTAATTTTTAGCATCTGAAAGTTTTCAATGTCTTCTGTTTAGTTCAAGTCTAGATTGCTGATCTGTTTTCAAGTTTTTATAAATTGCTCAAAACTTCTATTAGTCACAGTAGGAAGGGGGGTTCTAGTTTAGGTTAATCTGCAAGGCAATAAAGAGACTCAAAATTTCTTATAATACCTATGTTTTGAGGAAGTGAAAGCAGACACGTGATTCCAGAAGGGAATTTAGTGGAATTTCCTCCTCTCTAAACGAGAACCACAGCTTGGTTTTATAGATAAATAAAGAGTCTGCTGTCACTCAGAGAACTCACCACATAGTCGTCAACAACAATGAACAGCTCAATAAATTTTTCTTTGTGGAAGCCCTGAAAACAGACAAAAAGTTATATGAAACCTACCACCAGTTCACTAGAAAGCAACAACTTCTCATGATAAGGAATCTTAATACTACTTTTTGAAGGTAAAGCAAATGAGTGTATCTAATATGTCTATGAACTTTTCTTATTAAAGCCCCTGGACCTACACACTAGATTTTAATAATTCTTCAGTAACATTCCATAATCAACCCCTTTGCCTTTTTTGTTTAGTCTTCCAGCTCAAAATAAGAGTTGTAAATTATTACAAATTAAGTATTTTTATATTTTAGGTTTCTTGTTTTCAAAACAGTTTGTAACTAAGCCCATGTGCCACTAGCCCATATATTTGTGTACTTATATCTCTATATGCAACCATAAAGTATATGCCTGCATCCATGTATTTGTAACTGAGAAATAATGAAGAATGCCCATATTTCTCCTCAGTGCTTCTTACCCCTTTTCACTGTGTGCTGTTCTCAGCTCCAAAGGACACTTACAAGCACTGCTAATTATAGACCTTTCCTTTATAGGAAACACAAACAGTAGGAAATTCTGAGTTTTTAGTTCTATGGAGCAAGTGCATTTTCTGAGCAGTGTCCAGGGCTTTGCTTCATGGTTTGACTAAGTCATTCTTTGCTGAACTATGTTATTATATATCCAATGAGGTACTCAACAAAGAAATACCTGTGAAGTATATAATGTTCTAGGCCCCCACTACCTAGACCCTGAGCATGAGAAGGAAAGCAAGCCTACCAGCTAACATCTAGGTGAGAGTCAAGAAGACAACGTCTGACTGTGAAGAAGCCTAAAAGCATTGAGCACCTTACCATCATCCCACCAGAAACTAAACTTGTTAATATCCTTGGTTGTCTTTTTATTATAACATAGAGTCTGATGTAAGAGGTGAGTTTGTTATCAACAGCTTCTCCCAAAGTGGTAAGAAACAGTAGGCTAGGGTACTACAAACATTCCTTTTCCAGTTGCTTGCAGCCTTAATGCTGCCATTCTATAAAGAGGATGGGAAGCTTTTTCCTTTATTGAAACTGATGGAACAAACTGGAATTTGCTGAAGAGGAAAAAAAATACTTTCTACATAGATATGAAGAAGTTTGAAGTTCAGCCTTTGGATCATGAGTTTCCAGTTTAGAAGAGGACCCGTGTTCCACTAGCTGTGTGCATAGACTTTTTTTTGAAGGATCATAAAGGAAATCTGAAGTATTTTTTTTCTTAAAGTAAAGAGGATTTAGAGTACTCACTTCCAGTTTGTGTTCGTTTATGTTTTTAACATCTATTGGAGCAGACTTCTTGGTAAAATTGAGCCCTGCACAGGAGTAATTGGTAGCATAGGGTGCCTTAATGTTGTATTTGAACACCAAATGTTCTCCGTCATCTGAGTATTTCACCGGTTCAATGAGATACCGTTGGTCATTCACTCTGAAGAAGCCCCTGTGGAAATGGCAACACAATATTTCAAATCTGTAGCTTTCCCATTCTATTTTATTAACATTAGCCTTCTCAGAAAGGGAAGCTACCAGATCCAAACTTCCTGAGCTGGGTGATCTTGGTAGCAAACAAGTGACCCAGCGTGTGGCCTTTGACTGAGTCAACTTAATCTTTGTCCTCAAAAGCTTGTCAGCATGATTTCTGCTTAGAGCATAGGTCAAAAACAGTTTTCATCCAAGGGAGCACAATCCCCTCCCTCTTTCCTTTTAAGAGGTCAGAAAAAGCACCACCTCTATGGGGTCAGATAGTCCAAGGTCATGGGGAGAACAAATACTACTGCAGCATCTGTGGTTGCCTCAAAGTTTTTGCAAAATTTTTGAAAAATTTATCATGCGCTAATTGTAGAGTAGGTATCTAAAGGTACAGATACTACTGCCTGGTTGTTTTGTCATAAAAGAGGTTCTGACTCATGAGCTCTCTGGGAGCTCCTTAAAGAAAGTCAAGAAAATGAAAACAGAACTTTCTTTTTCTTCTGCCTTCCATCTCTCCTCACATCTTCCATTCTTATATTTAAGTCCAAAACCGACAGAAAAATTATAAGCTTTATTTTTAACTTTTTATTTTCTAAACCAGAATGGGCCTGGCATAGTATAAAGAAAAATGACTGGAACACCCACAGACCCCAGAGTCAGAACTGGGGAATCAGCTGAATACTTGCAAGTTCTGTGCACTTAAGCAGCTGCATGCTTTCGGCATCTGGACCTCTAATAGGAGAGTGCATGCTAGTGTTCTGGAATTGACCAGCTCTGAATCCTTCTGTCCTGTGCTGGACTCACCTTCTTGAGGGCTGTGTTTCAGGCATCTTGCTATTGAGCATAAGGCATAGGCTGGAGTTCACATGCAAGACTGAGGGCACACGGCGCCCTCTTCCCACTAACTTTCAAACGCACTGGACTAGTGAAAATAAATCAGCCAGTGGCTGCCATTGAAATCTCTAGGACAAGAGTTAGGGAGGCACTCTGCCCTACCTCAGACCATTGCAAGTGCTGATACTAGCTGCAGAATCGAATTCATGTATGATGGACCCTTGGTAAAAGCAGTGATCCTAAAACAGAAGAGTCGGTTAAGGCAGGTATAAATATATCGGGACTGGAAAAATATTGGTAGCTAGCAATTTCTGTGGAGAATAATGCGGCACTTGTTTAAGACATTTATTTGAACCTGATTTAGAGACCTTTAATTCTAATTGATTGACTATGTTGGGTAAACCCATATATAAATTATTTTCTCATACATTTATCTATTAGGTGATGAGACCTGTTTCAGATATGACCCTTTTCTTATAAATATGACTCCTTCTCTTATAAATATGACACTTTCTGTCATCCTCAAATCCTCAATAAATTCCTGTCGCTTCCCACGCTGACTATTAAATCAAGCCAAAATTTCAATGTTTCTAAAATTAGATTTTGCTCTCCAGCCTTTCCCCCCAATGCCCTTCTCTCTTGTTTCTCTGCTTCAGTCCAGCTGGCTTCTTCATTTCTCCTGCTTGGTGCATTGCTCACGATAATTCCATCAGGCAACGACTCTTTTTACCACCTCTGTCTGCTCATCGTCACACAGGTGACACTTTCTGTGGCCTTCCAAGTACCTCACATTTGCTAGTCTGTGTTTCTTTTTTCCTCTATTTTAAGCGGGCATGGTGATATAGATCTTAAAGAAGTTTAAAGTTGATTTATATAGGGGAAATAGGAGTTTTAAAGGCACTTTTGGGCAGAGGAAGTCATTCTCTTGATTAAGGTATATAAAGTTCTGCAAAGGTGATGAAGAAAAGTGCAGATTCTCTAACTCTAGTAATGGTTGGTGTGAAGCTTCCTCTGGAGAATGAAAAGGAGACTTTCATGATAATGCAACAACCGGCTGGATGGGTGTCACAGACCATGAAAGATCTAGTTCACTTTAGCTTTGGAGTGTTGTTTCATGTACTTAAACTTTATCCCTTTTACTTAATTACATCCTATATAGATATGTTATATTTATTTTGGCTCCTACTTCAGCCTTCTTTCACTTGAGAAACCTTAGCAAAGAAAGATAGGAAACAATCTTTGCTCTGCTTGTTAGGAAGTAATCAGCTCCCTGCGGGGTTCAACGGGTCCTTTGTTCCATCTTATCACCATTTAGTAAAAGTAGTCAACTCAGGGCTAGTTCCATTAGAGAAGCTTTGAAATAGCCTGTAAATCTGGCACTGCTCTTTAAAACCACACCAGTAAGTAACAGTTTCAGAGAGGAGCAGAGGTAAGTTATACAAGATACCAAGATCGGTGGATGCTTGATGAGCATCTCTCCCTTTACATTGTAGTAAGTCTCACTGTAATTTGAGGCGAGGAATTCCCTGAAAGAGAGAAGAGAAGTAATGAGATTTATTTATTCTAAAATCATTACCCGCAAAACCAGTCATATGGTTGTAAAGCCTCAAAGATGCCTTTGAATCTCAATTAGTCCTTTTCTGTACACCACACACACACACACACACACACACACACACACACACACACACACACACACTATCAAGCATGTCGATGGGAAACCATTCACAAATTGAACCTCATACTATTAGACATGCTACAGAAAATTTGGGAAAAAATTGTGACAATTTTACCAAAGCAGTATTCTTAAAACTTCAGAAAAATAATTTGTAAAGTGCAAATAGGTTTCAAACCTAGTCATGAGAGGATGGCTCAACATTTAAAAAGAACAAGTGTCAGTCACACTATGATCATTGCACAGAATACGACATATGATCACACATATGATCATTGCTCCAGATAAGACACTAGTGTGGATAAATGTGACTCCTTCCGTTTGTCTTCAGATCTTCCATACACTGATCCACTTATGCTAAGGCAAAGTAATCCCAAAACACTTCTCAGTGATCTTTCCTAATCAGATAAAGAAACCCATATAAACCGAGTCATGATAAGAAGCCCTTTGACATGCCAACCGGATCTTTCCACATTGATTTATAGTGTCAATAAAATCCCAACTCAGGTTTCAGCAGATGGTTTCTTGAATTGACAAGATGAACTTAAACTTACAAAGAAATGCATCATGACCATCAGCATGTTTTTTTAAATGCATACACTTTATATGGATATTTAGGAAAACAAGAAAGAACAGTGAAGAAGGTCACATAGAAACTTCTTTGTAATTACTAGCTTCCCTCATACTGAGAATGAACAGTAACTCAAGTATGTATCAGTGTGCTAATAGTCTTCTCAGAGAGACAAGATGGCACTCAAAATGCTCCCTATCAAAATAGGAAGAGAAAATTAGTAAACAGAGAGCAGAATCTATAAGCTTTTTGCTGCTAAGACATGACAGGTTTATATCTGAAGAGGAGGAATTCATAAAGATTTGAGGAATTCACATTACTGGTAGTATGTAAAAAAAAATGGGGCTACTATATTATCTACCCCTATAAGATATGCCACCGCATAGAGCTTACCTTGATCTAAGCTGAGCATGGTAGTGGACACCTATAATCCTAGCACTAGGGAGACAGAGGCAGGAGGATAAGGAGTTTAGGGTCATCCTCATCTACATAGTAAATTTGAGGATAGTCTGGGCTATAAGAAACTCTGTAGAAAGAAAACAAGACAACTTACCTTGATTTCAGAAGGTGAAGGATTAAAGTTTTTCTGCCCAATTTTATTTCATACAACAATTCTTCTTCATATGCCTCCTGGAAAACAAGATTCTCCCTGTGACTTTGACATCTGCTTATGTAAGAGAGTCGGTGGAGCATGGGTCAGGGGCCATAACCCACCTATAGCTCCCCATAGTAACTTCAGGGAAGAAACACTGAAAAGGTGAACTTAAAGAGAAAGAGAACTATAGAGATGATTTTTACCAATTATATTTTAATTAAAAAGACATTTCTACTAAAGAAATAAAATGGATAATCTATATTCACCCCTCATTCAGGAGTGTATAAATCACTTTATAGTCAACTACTAATTTATATTAACTTGTCTTTATAAAAGACCTTTACTTTTTGTATTTTAAAAAAAGTTTTGTATGCATATTCTCCATATTCTCCCTCTTGTCATCGTAATTCTTTACCACTTCCTCTTACAATTAGTCTCAAATAGAAGGTTTTATATATCTGTCAGACATAAATATGAAAAGAACTTAATTTATTTACTCTATATTAATTATCAGAAATTTAGTTTGGGATGTTCATTTAAGCTAGAGTTGTACTGTCTACAACTTGGATAAAATAAATAAGGCTTTTGATATGTACTGGCAAGATGCTCTGAAGAAAAGGAACATAGATTTAGAAATTCTACCATCACAGTCCATTGCAGTCATGGCTGGGAATACCAATAGAAGTATCTAGTTCTGACAGGTTGGCTTATTAGCTGTAGATGCTGTCAGTAATGAACGATGAAATTCTAGCTCTCTCTTGCCTTTGATGACTATTGGCACAGCTGTTTTCTCCTGGTATAATTATTAGGAATTTGCTGAACATTCAATTCATTATGGTTTTGTTTTAATACTTTGTGAGAATTCTTTATACTGCTGGTTCATAGTTGCTGCTCATATGTGTCGTCCATTCCTTAAGTTAATTCTTAATTTGTTGGACAAAACTACTTCTTCAGGCCCAGCAGTTAACTGATGTGGGATTCCCCTCTGTATGCTGTGAATATCATTGATTGTTAAAGGAAATGCTTTGGGCCTATAGCATGGCTATAGGGGAACAGAACTAGGCCGGGAAAACTAAACTGAATGCTGGGAGGAAGAAGGCAGAGTCAGGGAGAAACATCTAGCCCCGCTGGAGCTGGATAGAACCTTTAGCCTACCAGTAAGCCACAGTCACGTGGAGATACATATATTAATAGAAATGGGTTAAATTAATATGTAAAAGTTAGCCAATAAAAAGCTAGAGCTAATGGGCCAAGCAGTGATTTAATTAACACAGTTTCTGTGTGCTTATTTCGGGGCTGAGCAGTCAGGAACCAACAAACAGCCTCCCTCCAACAAATAAAATCAATGGAGTAAGATTTCAAAACCACTTGAGAATATAACACTGAGTTTCCACCCAACCTTCCTATTATTAGCATATTACATTGTTATAGTTTTCACAACTCATGAACCAAGACTGTATTATCCTTAAAGTTCATATGTATTCTTATGCTCTAAATTTTACTGGCTGTTTTTTTGGTTTTGGACAGCCCTAACCCCCATGCCCTGTTATGGTTGTCTGTCATATCCCCTTGGTTTCTCAACCCATGAGTTTCATTGATTTTCCCTGGTTTTGATGGCTTTAACATTTTTGTCTTGCACTCATCAGTTGCCTTATAGGATGTCTCTTGGGTTTTTGAATGCTCTATGAAGGCTTGACTGCAGTTTATGGCTTTTCCAATGAAAACCACTAAAGGCAGTACCACAGTGTCACCTCAAGAGGTCGTACTGTCAACATGACTTCTTAAGGGTGACGCTGGCCTTGGTTACCTGGCAAACATCTTAGTTATTTACAATTCTCTCTTTATAAAGTGACTTTTCTTCTGCCCTATGCTTCACTCTTTGGAATGAAATCATAGTGTGAAGCCCATGGTTAAGGGGTGGAGACTAACACTGTACCTCCTGGAGAAGGGAAGATGAATATAAATACTCAGTTCTTCGGTATGGAACATTGGCCTTTCCTCTGATGTGGGCTTATTTATTCTCTAATTTATTTGTATTAGTAAAACCTCATGGATACTTCATAATTTATCTTGCAGCAAAAATAAGCAACCATCATTTATCTTATTATTCATATTGTCCCATATTTTCTTTTAGGGGCTCTATAAGTTGGCTCTTGATTTCATTTGATATGTCCCCATCAATATGGATTTGGAGTTGGGGACAGGTCTTTTGCTTCAAGGGGGACACTTTTCAGTTCCAGACTCACCCCATACATTTCCTCTATGGCCCAGGCTAATTTTACACAGAGTAAAGCTTCTGATATAAAACGTGGCTATCATAAGGCTACAACTTGTGCATAGGGAACGATAGGAAGCAGGTTCCCCCTTGGCTAGGTATTAGCCTTTTAAGTGCATAAAGACCTGAAAAGATGAGGAAAGAGTTGAAGATCAGAAGGAAGAGCACAGAGAGCTGCCTCATTGTTGCATCAAGTCCTAAGACCATGTGAGAAGCTAAAATATAGCTTTCTAATGACTGAGAAATCTAACAAGTGAGGGTAGGAAAAACGAGCTGCCACCGTGGGAAAGGGAAGAAAGGTCATGGCATCAGGAGAAGTTTGTCCTTGGTCATTGTTAGGATTAGAGACCTGTTAGTATTTTCTGTGAACCCAAGTTAGAATCTAGGTTGTAGCACGCAAGTATCTAATTCCAACTTTCGGAGGACACATATCTAAGATCTTTATAATCTTGGATATTGAATAAATTATAATGCTTGTCCCATCTTATGTATATTGTCTTATATGGTAAATATTTTTTGAAAGTAATCTTTTAGGTATTTTTAAATGTTAATACTCAAATGAGGACCTTTGCAAGGTAAGGTACTTTGTTCCTGTGAAAGCTGTCCCATTGGGCTACAGAATTTGTACAGCAAATAAGTCTGCCACTGAAAATCCACAGAAGCAAAATAGAGGCTGGAGAGTGTACACCAAGGTCACCAGCTCACAAAAAAATGACGGTGCATTACACAAGTCTGCAAAGAGAAATAGAAAATAGTTCCCTCAAAGCCTGAGCAGTCCTCTTTTTTGTTTGCTAACCAACACACTGAGGGTCAGTTACCCCCAAGCTTATGCTGTAAACCAACTGGAGGTGCTCTACAAAACTGAAACCCATATTTGCATCATACTTGCTCCTGCTCAGAGGCAGAGGCAGAGGCAGCTTTCTGCACTGTCAGAACCCGAACAAAAGAATGCCATGGTAAACAATGCCTTGGGAACTGTGTGAGAGGCTCCAGGAAAAAGGCAGAGGGCCTTTTACCTCAAGTGCGTTTTGTTCCCTAGATTGTTCATGGACATGACTTCATGCCTCCTGTGTTAAACATTTACATTCAATTTGTAAGACATGTTTATTCTTGTTGGGTGTCAGAACATAGCTATAGAACCCAGTCTGGTGAAAGTGTACCCTGAATCTGGAGATGGCCTTCTGCGTGGCTTCCATGCTTTCCCAGACATAATCTACAAAGTATGTGCCAGGCAATTGTGTTTACATTGGTCTGTCTTAAGAAAGTTCTGGGAAAGGGCTTCGCTGTCAATAGTTAGTATGTGCTCACTGGCATTCATTTACATGTTTTTCTAAACTCAAACAACCTTACTTGGATCATCATCGCTTTCTTTGTTACATTTGTGTATAAAAGTACAGTGAGACTGAACGAAGATTGTCTACAGCATGAGAGTATAGTTCACCATGTTCCGTAAGGTCCTCAAAGACAGATCTGCAGGGGTTAGTGAAAAGTCACTACTGCACAGCTGTGAAAGCCATTACGTCATATTTACTAAGTCAAAACACATACCGGCATATCAGAGTCATGGGTGTGCTCAAGATCCCGCTTCCGTATCGGGGGAAGCTTTTTAGGACGAACCAGTTGTTGACCCTCTACTCCAACAATCCCCTTTTCTAGAAGAAAACATAAAGAAGGGAAAATCCATGTATGATTATAACCCACCCTCTAGTGATGAACAAGTGGATTGATGCTCATCTAGCTCAGGTGTTTCCAATTGCCGGCCATGCAGTCACATCATCCTTGGTTGGTGATGGGAGAAAGTTGAGATGGCTATTTACAGAGAAGGGAGACATAAGCAACACTAGCAGGACAAAGATACAGTGTCCTATGGCTGTTTTGATCTTCGTTATTTTTATTTTATACATCTCTCTCCAGATGCTGTCTCCTGTCAAAGCCTGTACAGGAATGGCCGATTTCAACATTAAATAACTCTTTTTCCCCCCTCAGTGAACTATGCATTAGAAGTCTTAACTCTCAAAGGTAGAGTTCAAAGCTTCCACTGCTGAGATAATATGAGATAGCCCCGCCACCATGCTAAACATTATCTTTTGTCATGAACTATCACATTGGCAGTCAGATGTGAGTTTATTCTGAATTGTGTATGGCAATAAATATAGAATAATATGGATTTCTGGAATGTTACTCAGATTTGAATCAAGGGTTCACCAGTTTATGAGCTGTATGAGCACTAGTATTTTATCGAATCTCATCTGCCAACAGTATTTTCATATTCTTTATCACTAAAAGGGAAAATAGTATAGCATTTTAAACATTCGCCATGACATAAAAGGTAGCTAAGGATCAGCACGGTGTCTGTTCTTCTACAGGTGTTTTGTCAATACTCATTCCTGTCCCTGTCTCGTTATTGTCCATGTTTAAGAGTGATAAGGGCTTCCACAGACTCATTAAATCTCAGGACCAATGGTAACCCAATCTAAGCCTGATATGATAGCCTAAGAGAAGTCACCAAAGCAGTTAGAGCTTTTATAACTTACACTTTAAAGATTGTAGCTAAAGATATCATGGATTAGGTGTAATAAATAAGCCTTGCAGAAAAGAGTAACACATACCTTCAATCTGAGAAATAAGTACCGTCATCCAAAATATATGTCTGGGGAACATTCTGAGTGGTTATCTGAGAAAAGCTGCACCCTACTCCTTGTTCTTGCTTCTACTGCAAGGATGTCCAGCCTAGAAGGTAAATGGGCAGTTTTGATCCTCCACAGGAAACCCTCCTCGATCCAGTTAACTCATGAACGGCTTGAGGCTAAAACTCAAAGGTGGACATAATGTACTAATTAAAGACAACATTTGAGATACTGGGGGTGGAAGTGGACTTGGCACAGATCCTATTTCATGTCTAATAGGATAGTAGAGGTTTTAAGACTTTTGAGGTTCAAAGAGTCTAGAATGTTTTAGGAAAAGAAATAATTGAAGTCTATTTATATATATTTTGGTTGAGGTAGATGAAGTAGAGAACCAAATATAAAAAAACACTTGAAAACACTGAACAACAACAACAAAAAAAAACCAACAACAACAATAAATAAAATCCCCCAAAATAGAAAAGTCAAAATTGTATACATGTTACAAATCATATATTAATTAAATACAAAAGGCATATTGAAAGGGAGATATAAGTAGCATTATAGTGTAACACTGTTTCCTAACTAACAAAGAAAGAAGATACAGACAGATGTGCAAAGGGTCAACAACAAGCCTTTCCACACATTTGTGCAATCTTCTAATGTCAGTGCGTCCACTGTGTTTCCATTTGGGTTGCATCCCGTCTCCTCCTCCAGTTCTCACCGTCTCGCCCAATTCACCCCAGATAATCAGCTTCCTTCCATTTAAGCAAACTCACCATACTCCCAGAAAGTCCTCCACTGTCTGATTGGGAGTCTAGTCACTCTGTTTCTTAACCATCTTCTTTTCAGCTCAACTCCTTCCGAGACTTCTCTCAACGTCTGGTGGTCGTTTTCCTCTGTCTCATTTATCTGTCTAAACTGATATCTGAATTTAAGACCCTTAGGGGAAATTTTTTTCACTTGAATGTCCGCTATCTCAAATGTAAGCATGAAGTTGAACATCTACTATCATCCTTGAAGTCATTGTAGTCTCTTCATAGTTTCTTCATAGACTCTCTTGTTTTGAATACAGCAGCTGCATCTTTTCACCCACGCCAGACTTATCTTTCAGTCTCCTCTGATAGCATGTATCTCCTCCATCAGCAAACCCAGTTTGTCCTAAAGAGATAGCTGATAATCTCTCCCATGTCCTTTTCCTGTGCTGTTCCAAGACATCATTACCTCTACCCTAGTTTACTGAAATAACATCTTAATTTATCTCACTATTTTTCTCTTGGTCCTTTGTCACACATTATGTACACAAATAGGATGAGTTTATCAATACACATCATATCTAACCACTTCTTTTCAATAACTTTTCATCTCAGAGTCAAAGTCTGTGATAACATCAGGCTCCTCATGATCTCTGCTTGACACTTTGTTTTCACATTTTACTATTTATTTTCTTCCAATCAACTGTCATGTGCTTCTGAGTATTCCTGGAGCATGCCACATACATTCTACTTCAAGGGTATTGCCTGGTTCTTCATCTGCCTGGAATGTTCTCTTCAAAGATAGTCACATGACTTGCTCCCCCTCTCTTTTGAGTTCTCTATATAAATATCCTATTAGTGATAATGTTCTATGCAAAATGTTTTATGCAAAATGGGCCTCTGTGGTCCTGAATTAATCACCACTTCAAATCATGCATTTGCTAATCTATTTTATTTTTTAATTACCTGACCACTCTTCTTTTTTTTTTTTTTTTTTTTTTTTTTTTTTTTTTTTTATTTTAATTTATTTATTTATTAAGAATTTCTGCCTCGTCCCCACAACCGCTTCCCGTTTCCCTCCCCCTCCCCCGAGCCAGTCCCCCCCCCCCCCTCATCTGCTCGAAGAGCAATCAGGGTTCCCTGACCTGTGGGAAGCCCAAGGACTGCCCACCTCTATCCAGGTCTCCTAAGGTGAGCATTCAAACTGCCTAGGCTCCCACAAAGCCAGTACGTGCAGTAGGATCAAAAACCCACTGCAATTGTTCTTGAGTTCTCAGTATTCCTCATTGTCCGCTATATTCAGCTAGTCTGGATTTATCCCATGCTTTTTCAGACCTAGGCCAGCTGGCCTTGGTGAGATCCCAATAGAACATCCCCATTGTCTTAGTGTGTGGGTGCACCCCTCGTGGTCCTGAGTTCCTTGCTCGTTCTCCGTCTCCTTCTGCTCCTGATTTGGACCTTGAGATTTCTGTCCGGTGCTCCCGTGTGGGTCTCTGTCTCTGTCTCCTTTCATCGCCTGATGAAGGTTAATATTCCTGAGGATGCCTATGTGTTTGTCTTTGGATTCACCTTATTTAGCTTCTCTAGGAACATGAATTATAGGCTCAATGTCCTTTATTTATGGCTAGAAACCAAATATGAGTGAGTACATCCCATGTTCCTCTTTTTGGGTCTGGCTTACCTCACTCAGGATAGTGTTTTCTATTTCCATCCATTTGTATGCAAAATTCAAGAAGTCCTTGTTTTTTACTGCTGACCACTCTTCTTAAAATGAAACTTTCTAAAGAAAAAAAATTCATCTGTTTTATAAGTTAATCTTCAGTACCTTGAGTAGCATGTAATCAAAGCATATTTATTGAGTGAACACCTTATTAAACTTGGAGTAATATCAGTTTCAGAGTATTTATTAAAAGTAAATTGTTGGGGCCTGAATAGATGGTTCAGCAGTTAAAAGTGCATGTTGTTTTTATAGAAGACCTGAGTTTGGTTCCCAGCACCCAAGTTAGATGGTCCACAGCTGCCTATAACTCCAATTCTGGGGATCAGATGCCCTCTTCTGGCCTCCATGGGCGCTGCACTCACAGGTGCAGACACTCCTCCAGTCATACACACTGGTACACGTAATTTAAAAATGAATATAGAAAATTTTAAAGTAAGCTATAATTATTTCAGTATCTAATCATTAGGAAGTTTAACAGTGAAGTAAATAAATACATCCTCAGAGTCTGGGTTTCAGCAGTTAAATTTTCAGCATCATGTTTGGTCATCCTCTTTTTTTTCCAAGTTCCAGGTTCTCTTACTGTCTTTCTTCATCTGAAAGGCCTCTGGTTATAGTTGTCTTTCTATCTCCACCAGGTAGTTAGAAAGTATGCAGTGATTATTGATTAGTTGTGGTATTAGTATAAAAGAAGATCACTAGACCAATGAAATGAATCAGGACATCTACAGACAAATACAAATATTTATAGCTAAGATCACAGGAACATGGACTGGGAAAGACATTTATTTCAGTAAATACTGCCAAGAAAATTGGCCTTCTATGAACAGAAGAATGAATGCTGGCTACTAGCTCTCATGATTTAGAAAAATCTACCTCAGTTGGATCAAGACTTAAATCTGTGACCTGGGACCATGAAGATCTAGAAGTAAACAAACAGAAAGATTCCAAAGGATTGAAATGAGAAGAATGCTTCATGGGTAAGTACCAACAAACACTAGACGTAAAGGGAGGTTGAGAAAAACAGGATTCTGTGAAGTGACAAAAGTCTACACCAATAAGGAAACCAATATCAGAATGAAGAGGTAACCTCCAGAATTGGAGAAAGTGTTAGCAATCTAATAATGGGTTAAAAAAGAACTCTATCTGACTTGAAAGCAAATAAACTAGCCCAAAGTCTTAATAATGACAGTCAGCTTGTAATTTTCTTTGCAGAACAGGAGCCAATTTCAGCCCATTAATTATGTTTTCAGTGCACTGAAAAGAACATCACATTCAGAATTGGGAGCTGTGTGTTCTCCATTAACTAATTCATCTACCCTTAGAAAGTCATTTATTTCCCTGAACATCAATGTCTGATTTATAAATAGGGAGTATTATAATGTTTAACCTTGAAGAGGTTTTCAACATCAAGATGCCATGTTTCCATACTCTGATTCTGTGTTACTTTTACCAAGGTCTACTTTGAGTAGAAAGTGTCATTTTAAAAAGAATGAAAAGTAAAATACAACCATGAAAAATTAAACATTTTGAAAAGTATTTTCCATTTCACAAATGAGACAAAAACACAGATTTTTTTCTATTTATATGCATAGAAAATATCTCAGGATGAATACAACAAAGTATATAAATATTAACACATTCTGATGTCTTAAGGGTACAAGGGCACATAGAAGGCTCAGAGCACATAAAATGTATAGTATCATCTCTAATCTAGTGATCTCATTAGTCATCTATTGTCACTTCAGGTGATTTCCTTTATCTTTAAACACATTTTAGCAATTCTCCTGAGCATGTATCCTCTTCTATCAACCTCACTAGTTTTCAAAAACACTCAGAAATAATTTTAAAATATCACTGTCCCAGGTTCTTGAATTTTCTGCTGAAGACACTCTCTCAAATCTTTGCCCTCAATGCTCTGCACAACCTTCTCATCAAGCCATCAGTGACTTTCAGATTTTAAATGCAATTACCTTTCTCAGCATTTATGCTCAATTTACTGACCATTTCTCTTTCCAAGCTTTAGAAGATATTTTCTTTTCTTGACCAATAGCTTAGGGTTTTTACCCACATGGTTGCTTTCTCTTAACTCCCCTAAACATTTCTCTTCATAATCCAGACTTTTGAATACTAGAGAGTCTCCAGGGTTCTCTTATTTCACTTGCTGTGTCTTCTGTCTACAAAAGCTCAGTGAAACTCAAAAATACTTCCATGAATTTGCTTTTCTCTATTTTCTGCATTTTAATGTGTCATAGATAATACACAAACTAAATTATGATCTTGAGCTCCAAAACTCTTCCTCCAAATACTTTTCTTCTCTCAGAGAAATGAACACTGCCACTATGACTGTACAAGCCAAAGGCACTGCAGTTATCTGGAATGCTTGGCTTTCTCTCTGCCCCTTTCAGTGTGACCACGCTGAGTAAACCCACAATCAGCTCACACTTGAATTTCTACAACTTTTTATTTATTTATTTATTTTAGGAATGACACATGTTCAGTAAGAGACTGAATCTTATCCAATTATAATAAAGCTACAATTCCCTATCACCAAGAGATATTACAGCTGACTGAACCATGGTAATATCTTAGTATATTCCATATATATTTGTGATGATGCTACTCCTAGTTTACTGCACAGCCAGTCATAAAAATAATGTTTGGTATTAAGAATAAGTATCTGATATTAGGCTTTATACTAAGACAAGAAAACATTTTTAATGTGTTATTTTGATAAGACTTATAGTTTTATCATTATTTTAAAGTGTGCTCCTGTTTACAAAAGAAAGATGCTTCTACTAGAATAACATTCCATGTTATGCCAGCAACATGCTTACGTGTGTGTGTGTGTGTGTGTATGTGTCTGTGTGTGTGATGCTGATGTTTGCACAATGACCACAATGACAAAAATAACCTTGAGATGCATCTCTTGGGCGTCTCCTCATTAAAAGATGTATGAGTATTTATTTTCCGTCCAGTTCCCTGAATTATGATGCAATATAGAGTTTTGTCAGTTGTTACATCTCTAACATCCATAATAGTCCCTTGTATGCAGTGGGCTCTCATTAAATGCTTCTAGTAAATTCCCCATTTCCTTAAGGATTCATTGTTATAGTTTGTGTTTTGTTGTCAAGAACCAAAGTATGATTAGAGATTTACTGAGACCCCAGACTCTTTACCTTATTGCCTAGTAACTCCTAGTTACCATGGGTGGCCTAATATAAGAAAACTTAGGGTATCATGGCTAGGCACTACTTGAAAAATATTTTATAGTCACTATCAACAACGAATTAAGGGTTTTACTTTTAACCAATTTCTTTGATTGGCCTACTCATTTCTTGGTACCTTTATCTCTTTCATTGTCTCACCTGTGTGAATTCTCCTACAAAGTTGTCCTTCCTTTCATCTTCCTACAGCTTAGCTCCAAGAGCCTTTCAAGGTTGACTAGGTAGAACTGAAAGCACCAGTTAGTCTTTGGTGGTTAAATCATACTCCTTACTCGATGCCAATTTTCTCCTTCAGCTTGGCAATGTGATAAGTCACTTTGGGACATGGGCTTCTCCACCGTCCACTTCCCAAACCCACACACCTGGCACCACATTCATGATAATTCTGGCTTTCTCTGATTTCCAAAACCCTGAACACCTCTGCCTTCCTGTCTATTAGGATGTGAATACCTTTGAGTGAATTTTGATGCTTCTCTTTTATTGGGGGAACTTATGATGGTAAGACCTATAGTGTTTAGTAAGTTTCTGCATTGGTGTAGTCTTGAGACCTAAACATAGTGTTATGTCTGAAGGTATACGTCATACCCCATGACTGCAATCAAGAACTGGGACTTTCAGAATTATTTTTTCTCCTTCTTTAATTTTGTTTTTGGAAACAAATGGCAGCACCCTTGACTAACATTTATCCATTTCTTGACGATTCTCCTAACCACAGACAGAATATTGTTGAGGCTCGGTAAATAATAGTTTAAGAATTTGATTAGTATGAGGATGCATGACGAAACCCATTGATTTGTATGAAATGATTTCATAAAGAAATTAAGAGTTAAAAAGGATTAAATAAACTCATTGGAACGCTTTTATTGTATTTGTTTTATGGAATAGTTGGCAAGTATGTTTTTCACCTTAACCAAAGACACTTCTACAGTATTCAGTTTTCTAGATTTTAGGTTTTGTACAGAGACACAAGCTTGCTTAAGGGCCTTGAACTGCCTCTGGATAAGAACCTTTCATAAACTATCAAATGTTCCTTGCAAGGCTATATGATTTTTAATAACTTAGGTATCCATTAAAATCCCGGGCAGAACATGGAGATGAGGCCACCATAGTAGGTAATAGGTGGATGGTGAAGAGCTCAGGCTCCATGGAAAAAACATGAAAATGTATTCTGAAAATATTCTGATAAATATTTTAATCACAAAAATAGTGTCATGACACGTGTTTTCTGGGTAAGAACACAGAAATAATGGGGTTTGAAGGTGGGGGTAACCATCTTGGTTGAGCCAAACTGATAGCCATAAAGAATAATTTGATTTTAATTTAGTTTTTATTCATGCCAGGATATTTTTATTTTATTCATATGTTTATAGAATTTTATCCCTGGGCCCTTTTCTTACGTAGGAAAAGCATCCAAATTGTATTAAGTATGGGAAGGGGTAAGAGATCATGATTTCTTGCTGGTTTTAGAGGGATGTCTTTTCTCTGTGATTTGGAAAACCTGTGATTTTTCTGAATTTTAAGAAATAGAGTGAGGGGCCGGAGAGATGACTCAGTGGCTAAGATCATATGATCTTCTTTCATAGTACCTGGGTTTGATTCCCAATAGCCCACATGGCAACTCACAACCATCCATTCATTACTCACAGTTCTAGGGGATCTGACGCTCTCTTGTGGCCTCCAAGGGTACCAGGCATGCACATGAAGCACAGACATACATGAAGGCAAAATATTCATATACCTAAAATAAAAAATAGTAAGCAACCATCGATCTTCCTCAGTAAGGAGAAAGAATAGCCTAAGGCACGAGCCACAATCAGGTTCGTAAGTAAAACTTTATTTAAACATCGACATGCCCATGTATTTCTTACGCATAAGGGCAGACAAACTACTCAAGTCTCCAGATTCAAACACCTTTGCTCAAGTCCTTCTGTCCTAACTGCCACACTGGGAAATCAAACTTCCAGCACACTTACTGACTGGGAACAGGTACACTCAAGCCATGGTAGCCTTCCTGACTCTCCTGAGCAAGAAGTTTCCCATTAATGTCTTAAAATGTAATCAAATCAATTTATTTGTTTAAATCTTCTAGTGAATTTTCATCAGCATGAAACTAAATTTCAAGTCTTGCTGGTGGGAAGCTTCATTTCGATGTCCCATGGAGGGCTGAGTACTCAGTGTCTCACTCAATCTCAGCCCCTCCACCAGTGACAGATCTCTGCACTGACTGCTGGCCCCGCAAAAAGAAACTTCTGAGACCAAGGTTGGGAGAGGCCCTGGTCTATGACTCTAAACACAAATAATTAGAAGCTGGTTTGACAGGCTAAGCATTTGTAACTTATAATCTTGGTTTCCAAGACAGCATTAGAAGGAAAAGGGCACTGAGACTGAATTGCCTCTATTAGACTGACCCGTGGGCATGCCTGTGGGCACTCCAGGAGCAGATTCTTAAATTGTCTGAAAAGTCTAGAAGACAAAGTTGCAAGATACTTTACACTAACTGAGGGTTGTAGAAAATTCATCAAAACATCCACTTTAACTTTTTTCTATGGACAATGATCTATCTACTCAAAAAATATGAATATCAGGCAGGCTAAATACTAAGGAAACAAATATCAAGCATAAATAAGTAGCCAGAAAAGTCTTGCGTCAGTGTAACAGCAACCCCTACAGCTTAAGCTTTTGCAGTTACACAGCGGTTATAACCCAGTGTTTTTGTTCATTTGTTTTGTTTTTACATGGAGGCATGGTGTTTTCTCAAAGATGTGTTTCTTTCTCAGGGCATTTATTGCCTGTCCCTACAAGTATCTGTAGTATATAGTTCACTGAGCAGAGGTGATGTGGGAATATGGAGAAGAGAATAGAATGAAAAGCCTCAAACAGCCAATAAAATAGAATATTGCATCATTGTGCGACACGTATGTGCACAGTGAGATAGAAGAAATCCTGCTGAACTATTTCCTACTAATAGATGCGGGAAAAGAGTTGCCATTGCCTTCAGTTGTGCCCCCACTGGTAACTACACCAACCTCTAAGAGGTGGTCAATACAATGGTCACACAGATGGTCCCTGTTAAATGAAATGGATCACAAAAGCAAACCAAAGTCACAGGTCTCAGAAAGAGACAGTAGGGGGAAGAGAAGGTTTATGAGAGTGGGAGAAGGTAAGAGAAGGCTGGGGGAAAGTAACCTGGAAGCACTATGTGTCTACATGAAATAGTCCAAGAACTGATGTCCTTAAAGCAAAAAGGGAGAAAACAAAAAGAAAGAAGAGACAGAGGTGAAAATCCTTGTACTGTTCTTTGTGAAAGTTGATGCCATGAGGTTTTCATTAATTAAACAGCTAATCTTCTCTCTTGAAATAATCGACTTCATAATGACACATCTAGCCATCACGTTACCTGGACACTGGAGCACAGTCCTCTGCTGAATGTATGTGATTGTGTGGGATCGTGTGGTGTAGCAGAGTACAGTACACAGTAGACACATGGAAAGATTCTCACCAATCTCTCAGTCAGAGAGATGACAATGCTTTGGAAGGCTTTTAAAAAGGAAAATCTAGATGTTAAGACTGATGAGGAACACAATGAGAAACAGTCTATACCAATGCTTGCAGACACTACGTTGTATTCATCAAACACATACTGTATCTGATGCAGATGACAATGCTTTGGAAGGCTTTTAAAAAAGAAAATCTAGATGTTAAGACTGATGAGGAACACAATGAGAAACAGTCTATACCAATGCTTGCAGACACTACGTTGTATTCATTGAATGCATACTGTATCTGATGCAGATAGCTAAACAATGATATTTACTCACTTTCTTACAAAGTGCACACTGTGTGATGCTCACGCTGTGCCTTCGTCTATCCAAGCAGTAAGTTAGGGGTGGGCCAAATTTGCAAATGAACAAACCTGTTTCAGTTTCCATTTTTATACAGGTGAGACTCCTTTTCAAGTCTTTTCCCCACAGAGCCAATGTCTTGCATACTGATTCTATTTAAGGTACATGATCATTATTATTTTAATCCTGTCTCTTTCCCCTGCCAAGAATTCTCTCAAGCAGCTATAAATTTCACTGGAGTCATAGGAAAACCGAAAGTGACTAGAAATACATACTTCTCCAGAAACTCAAGCCATCACTCCTAGGAATCAATACATACCCTAGCCATGTCTTAGGCTAAAATTAGCTCAAAACCCATTAAGGTTATAGAGATTGAAGGCATCTTCTGACTCTAAAATGCTCTGTTCCTAATAAAGAAATCTGACCTCAGCTACGAGCTCTGGGGGAATGCACTTCATCTGAAAGGGCGGAATTACTGAGAGTGGTCTCAGGCAGCCTTGAGCGCCCCTCCAATCCACAACAGCTATTTCGGTTTTCAAATTCTGTGGAGCTTATTTTAATTTCCCCAATGGGAGTCAAACAAAAAGCAAAACAACGTAGATAGAGGGTTTTTTTTTTAAGAAAAATATAATAGATTTTCTTTTCTCATGTGTTTTCTATGTGTTTCTGTAATAGACCTCAATTTAGCTCTATCTAACCCTGAAGAGAGTCCATTAATGAAGAACTACTTGATTTCTTGGATTTGCTAAAAACCAAAAAGTTCAAGGACTTTACTACAACTACTTGAGCCCAATATTGTTGGTATTCATGGTTCTTAGCATTTTATTTGCGTGTTTTTACTGTATTTTATTTATTTCATGGGCATGTGTGAGATCCGGAGTGGGGAGTCACATGCCAGGGCACACAAGTGAGGTCACAGAGTACTTGCAGGAGTTGGTTTTCTCTTGCACCCTGTGGGTCTCTAGAAAGCATACTTAGGTCTCCAGGCTCGACAGCAGGCCCTTACCTTTTTATTTTTATGGAATGCAGAAAATGATTTCAGTGTCTGAATGTTTTTTTTTTGTTGTTGTTGTTGTTGTTGTTGTTGTTTTTTCGGAGGCAAATTTGCAACCATTTCATACCCTGGCTAAAATCAAGGTTTAGAATATTAATCCAGTAACAACATGTAAATAGAAAGAATTCAGAGAATTTGACTCAGCCTCCCAGGTGTCTGTTTCTATCCCGAGGTAAAAAGAGCCATAGGTCCCTGGGAAGACAGTCTGAGGTCTTCTTGTTTTCCCTTTCACTCGAGAGAAATAACACCAATGTCTTCCTCAATACATGAACAAAAGTCGTTTTCCTCCCTTCACTAAAATACGAGATAGTTTTACATTGGTTCTTTGTTGTTGTTTTCTATGGTAAGTACCAGAGAAGAGAAAAAAAGGGTCATTATCATTGAAATACTAGTACCTAATTTGATCCAGGACACTTTCTATGCACTAGGGGGCTAAAACTGATAATGATGACCCCAGAAAACTCAAAGGTTCACCTTTCTTCATCGCAAATGTGTGCCTGCTTCTTACACAGCATGCATCATTGTGGTTCTCATACAACTTTTGGTATGCTGCAATGCGGAAGTAGGTAGGTTAGTCCAAATAAGAGACAGGCATGCAGGAGAGGGTAGAGAAGGAGAGGTTGCAACACACTTGCATTGGTAAATTCTTCCCCTTGAGCTCATTGAGAAATTGTCTCCGGAAGCTGGGGTGCCCACACTCGGCCCGCACACACTTCAGATCCAAATATATTTTGTCAAGTGTCCTCTGAAACCCCTTTTCATGGAGATGGACTGGCACCCCTAACTGTGACAGGGAGGGAAGAGAACAGAAAACAGCCAGAGTTAAAATGGGTCATTGAGAAGAGCTAGAAGATGAAGCCTTTCCAATGGATGTTAAAGTTGTTTACCCTGGTGGCATAAAGGTGCCTCTGTAGGAATGATAAGGCGGATGGAGGCTCAGCCATGGGAAGCTTGTCCAAGATTAGTAAGCTCACTGTGGGCTCCAGCCCACTGCCTCAGTGGGGCTGCCCGGGGCATGTTCAGCTGGATATTGGAAGCCTTGATCTGTTAATGCTGTCTTTCTGCTCTTATTCTTTTACTTGGAAGCCTGAGGGGACATTGTTCTGCCCAAGATTCTATCAGGAACTGCACTGGCATGTGCTCCCTGCCTTTTCTCGTTTGATGTATGTGTGTGTTTGTGTGTGTTTAAGAAAAAGTTATATATGTATATAAAACAAAGATATATATATATATATATATATGTATGTATATAAAACGCAAAGCTCTCTCTCTCTCTCGCTCTGTGTGTGTGTGTGTGTGTGTGTGTAAAAATATGCTTAGTAAACTCACTCATTGTTTTTCTTTTCTTTTCTTTTTTTCTTTTTTTATTGATTTTTATTGAGCTCTACATTTTTCTCTGCTCCCCTCCCTGCCTCTCCCCTTCCCTTCAACCCTTTTATCATTTTTATTTATTTATTTATTTATTTATTTATTTATTTATTTAACTTTTTTTTTATTGAGAAAAGGAGAAAAAAATAACAAGTTTCCTCCTCCTCCCAGCCTCCCATTTCCCTCCCCCTCCTCCCACCCTTCTCCCCCTCCTCTCACCCTTCTCCCCCTCCCCCCACTCCTCTTCCCCTCCCTCTCCAGTCCAAAGAGCAGTCAGGGTTCCCTGACCTGTGGTAAGTCCTAGGTCCTCCCCCCTCTGTCCAGAGACCCACACTGAAGCACTGGACTGAGCTCCCAAGGTCCCAATGAGGAGCTGAAGGAGGGAGAACATGAGCAAGGAAGTCAGGACCACGAGGGGTGCACCCACCCACTGAGACAGTGGGGCTGATCTATTGGGAGCTCACCAAGGCCAGCTGGACTGTGACTGAAAAAGCAGGGGATAAAACCGGACTCTCTGAACTTGGTGAACAATGAGGGCTGATGAGAACTCAAGGACGATGGCACGGCAAGGGGTTTTGATCCTATGCAATGTGCTGGCTTTGTGGGAGCCTAGCCAGTTTGGAAACTCACTCATTGTTAACCAAATTCGAGGTTCAGTCTCCAGACTGCAAGAAGAGGCCAAGTATCAGGCATGGACGTTTACTAGTTCTTCACTGAAAGATTAGCTTAAGATAGAGATGTGATAGCTAAGCTAACTTAAATTCTGTAGATGGCAAATTTAATAATTGACTAAATTAACTGGAGATCTCATTAACATTTTAGGGAAATGCAGCAAATATTCAAAACCTCAATTGGATTGAAGTTAATTATTTTCAGAAGGATATTATTTAACAAATCAACAGCTTAATGTAGCCTAATAGACAGTAAATGACATTTTTAAATATGCATGTGACCTGTACATAGCTCTCCACATTCCAAGTCTGTTCCTTGTGGGTTATTATGTATGATCCTTGTGACTGTCATTAGAAATTAGAAATTATGCGCCAGACGCACAGAGCGGCAGCGGCGGCGCCAGACGCACAGATGCACAGCAGCGGCAGCGGCTCCAGATGCACAGAGGCGCAGCTGCAGCGGTGGCGCCAGACGCGGCGCGGCAGCGGCAGCAAGGTGGTGGCGCCAGACGCGGCTGAGCGGCGGCCAGACACAAGCGGCTGGGACAGGCATGCAATAAGGAGAGCAGATCGCCCTACTACAATTGAATCAAAGAGGTAGGCCTTTGGTTGGCCAGGTCACTGGCACAAGGGGAGCCTGGTCCTGTCCTGAAGATCCTTCGGAGGGGTGAGAGGGTTCTTGGCCTGCAGCAGGAACCACAAAAGAGAGTGAGGGCATTTTGTAAGCGGAGCCCTTGGCCAGCAGGGAAACCTGATCCGGTTTCTAAAGGATCCATTGGATAGGATCAATAAGAGGAGATGGGCAGGCGCCAAGGCAAGAACTCACCCAATAATCCGAAAAACAACATGAAAACATCAGAACCCAATGATCTTACAACAGAAGTATTTGAACAACCTAACACAGAAGAAGTGGAAAAAATCGACTTTATGAAGATAATAGAGTCCCTTAAACAACATGTAAAAAATGCCCTTATAGAAATGGATGAGAAGTATAATAAAAAGTTTGAAGAAATGAGTAAATACGTACATGATACCCTGGGAAACCAAGAAAAAACCATCAAACAGGTAATGGAAACAGTTCAAGAATTGAAAACTGAAATGAAGGCAAAGAAGAAAATACAAACTGAGGACCAGCTGGATATGGAAAATCTAGGCCAACGAGCAGAGTCTACAGAAACAAGCATAATCAATAGAATACAAGAGCTAGAAGAAAGACTCTCAGATGCTGAGGACACCATAGAGAAAATAAACGAACAGATCAAAGAAAACAGCAAAGCCAACAAATTCTCAACACAAAACATTCAGGAACTATGGGACACAATAAAAAAACCAAACCTAAGAATAATAGGAATAGAAGAAGGAGAAGAGTCACAGCTCAAAGGCTCAGAAAATATTTTCAACAAAATTATGGAAGAAAACTTTCCCAGCTTAAAGAAAGATATTCATTTAAATATTCAAGAAGCATACAGAACACCAAACAGACTGGATCAAAGAAAAACATCTCCTCGCCATATAATAATCAAAACACAAAATATACAGGTTAAAGAAAGAATATTAAGAGCTGCAAAAGAAAAAGGGCAAGTAACTTATAAAGGTAAACCGATCAGACTTACACCTGACTTCTCGATGGAAACTATGAAAGCCAGAAGGTCCTGGATAGAGGTTCTGCAGAAGCTAAGAGACCATGGATGCAAACCCAAACTACTATACCCAGCCAAGCTATCGTTCACTATCAACGGAGAAAACAAGACATTCCAGGATAAGAACAAATTTAAACAATACGTAGCCACAAATCCAGCCCTACAGAAAGTAATAGAAGGAAAATCGCAACCCAAGGAATCCAACACTGCCAACACTGCCTACAATAACCCAGGCATCTAATGACCCTTCACGAGCACATCTCAAAGAAAGGAGACACACAATCTCTACTACCAAAAGCAATAAGAATAACCGGAGTAAACAACCACTGGTCATTAATATCACTTAATATTAATGGGCTCAATTCACCTATAAAAAGGCACAGGCTAAAAGATTGGATACGAAAACAGGATCCAACATTCTGCTGTTTGCAAGAAACACATCTCAACCACAAAGACAGGCACCTACTCAGAGTAAAGGGTTGGGAAAAGGTGTTTCAAGCAAATGGTCCTAAGAAAAAAGCAGGTGTGGCCATCCTAATTTCTAACAAAACTGACTTCAAACTAAAATCAATCAGAAGAGACCGAGACGGTCACTTTATACTCATAACAGGAACAATTCATCAGGAGGACGTCTCAATCCTGAATATATACGCCCCCAATATAAAAGCACCTACTTATGTAAAAGAAATATTACTAGAACTCAAGGCAGACATCAAACCACACACACTAGTAGTAGGAGACTTCAACACACCTCTCTCTCCAAGGGACAGGTCAATCAGACAGAAACCTAATAGAGAATTAAGAGAATTATTGGAGGTAATGAAGCAAATGGACTTAACAGACATCTATAGAACATTCCACCCAAATAGGAAAGAATATACCTTCTTCTCTGCAGCCCATGGAACCTTCTCAAAAATTGACCACATACTCGGAAACAAAGGAAACCTTCACAGATACAAAAAAATATCAGTGTCCACCTGTGTCTTATCAGATCATCACGGATTAAAGTTAGAAGGCAACAACCACGCTGCCCCCAAAAAACCGACAAACTCATGGAAACTGAACAGTCAACTACTGAACCACACCTGGGTCAAGGAAGAAATCAAGAAAGAAATTAAAGTCTTCCTTGAATTTAATGAAAATAAAGGGACAACATACTCAAACCTATGGGACACAATGAAAGCAGTGCTAAGAGGAAAGTTCATAGCACTAAGTGCCCACTTAAAGAAAACGGAGAATGCATACATTGGGGACTTAAAAACACACCTGAAAGCTCTAGAAAAAAAAGAAGCAGACGCGCCCAGGAGAAGTAGAAGACTGGAAATAATAAAACTGAGGGCTGAAATCAACAAAATAGAAACACAGAAAACAGTCCAAAGAATCAATGAAACAAAAAGCTGGTTCTTGGAGAAAATCAACAAGATCGACAAACCCCTATCCAAACTAATTAAACGACAGAGAGAGAACACGCAAATAAATAAGATCAGAAATGAAAAGGGGGACATAACCACAGACACAGAGGAAATTCAGAGAATCATTAGATCTTACTACAAAAGCCTGTATGCCACAAAACTGGAAAATACAAAAGAAATGGACATTTTTTTTAAATAAGTATCATATACCAAAGCTAAACCAAGACCAGGTGAATGATCTAAATAGACCGGTTTCTCGCGAAGAATTAGAAATGGCTATCAAAAATCTCCCTTCGAAAAAAAGCCCAGGACCAGATGGTTTCAATGCAGAATTCTACCAGAACTTCCAAGAAGAATTAATACCTATACTCCTTAAGGTATTTCACAATATAGAATCAGAAGAGTCATTGCCAAATTCCTTTTATGAAGCTACAGTTACCCTGATACCAAAACCACAAAAAGACCCAACCAAGAAAGAGAATTACAGACCGATCTCACTCATGAACATCGACGCAAAAATCTTCAATAAAATACTGGCAAACCGAATCCAAGAACACATAAGAAAAATTATCCATTATGATCAAGTAGGCTTCATCCCAGAGATGCAGGGCTGGTTCAACATACGCAAATCTATCAATGTAATCCACCATATAAATAAACTGAAAGAAAAAAACCATATGATCATTTCACTAGATGCGGAAAAAGCATTTGACAAAATTCAACACCCCTTTATGATAAAGGTCTTGGAGAGAATAGGGATACAAGGGTCCTACCTAAATATAATAAAAGCTATTTACAGCAAGCCAACAGCTAACATTAAATTAAACGGAGAAAAACTCAAAGCCATCCCACTAAAATCAGGAACACGACAAGGATGTCCACTCTCGCCATACCTCTTCAATATAGTGCTTGAAATTCTAGCAATAGCAATAAGACAACATAAGGAGATCAAGGGGATTCGTATTGGAAAGGAAGAAGTTAAGCTTTCGTTATTTGCAGATGATATGATAGTGTACATAAGCGACCCCAAAAATTCTACCAAAGAACTCCTACAGCTGATAAACAGCTTTAGTAACGTGGCAGGATACAAGATCAACTCCAAAAAATCAGTTGCCTTCCTATACACCAAGGATAAGGAAGCAGAGAGGGAAATCAGAGAAGCATCACCTTTCACGATAGCCACAAATAGCATAAAATACCTTGGGGTAACCCTGACCAAGGAAGTGAAAGATCTACTTGACAAGAACTATAAGTCTTTGAAGAAAGAAATTGAAGAAGACACCAGAAAATGGAAAGACCTCCCTTGCTCTTGGATTGGGAGGACCAACATAGTAAAAATGGCAATTCTACCAAAAGCAATCTATAGATTCAATGCAATCCCCATCAAAATCCCATCAAAATTCTTCACAGATCTGGAGAAGACAATAATCAACTTTATATGGAAAAACAAAAAACCCAGGATAGCCAAAACAATCTTATACAATAAAGGTTTGTCTGGAGGCATTACCATCCCTGACTTCAAACTCTATTACAGAGCTACAGTATTGAAAACAGCTTGGTATTGGCATAAAAACAGAGAAGTCGACCAATGGAATCGAATAGAAGACCCTGACATTAACCCACAAACCTATAAACACCTGATCTTCGATAAAGGAGCTAAAAGTATACAATGGAAAAAAGAGAGCATCTTCAACAAATGGTGCTGGCAAAACTGGATGTCAATCTGTAGAAGAATGAAAATAGATCCATATCTATCACCATGCACAAAACTCAAATCCAAATGGATTAAAGACCTCAATATCAGTCCGAACACACTGAACCTGATAGAAGAGAAAGTGGGAAGTACTTTACAGCACATGGGCACAGGAGACCACTTCCTATGTATAACCCCAGCAGCACAGACACTAAAGGGCATCATTGAATAAATGGGACTTCCTGAGGCTGAGAAGCTTCTGTAAAGCAAAGGACACCGTCACTAAGACAAAAAGACAACCCACTGACTGGGAGAAGATCTTCACCAACCCTGCAACTGACAAAGGTTTGATCTCCAAAATATATAAAGAACTCAAGAAACTAGACCGTAAAAGGCTAATCAACCCAATTATAAAATGGGGCACTGATCTGAACAGAGAATTCTCAACAGAAGAACTTCAAATGGCCAAAAGACACTTAAGGTCATGCTCAACTTCCTTAGCGATCAGGGAAATGCAAATCAAGACAACTTTAAGATACCACCTTACACCTGTCAGAATGGCTAAAATAAAAAACACCAATGATAGCCTTTGCTGGAGAGGTTGTGGAGAAAGGGGTACACTCACCCATTGCTGGTGGGAATGCAAACTTGTGCAACCACTCTGGAAAGCAGTGTTTCGGTTTCTCAGGAAATTCGGGATCAACCTACCCCTGGATCCAGCAATACCACTCTTGGGAATATACCCAAGAGAGGCCCTATCATACAACAAAAGTATATGCTCAACTATGTTCATGGCAGCATTGTTTGTAATAGCCAGAACCTGGAAACAACCTAGATGCCCTTCAATGGAAGAATGGATGAAGAAAGTATGGAATATATACATATTAGAGTATTACTCAGCAGTAAAAAACAAGGACTTCTTGAATTTTGCATACAAATGGATGGAAATAGAAAACACTATCCTGAGTGAGGTAAGCCAGACCCAAAAAGAGGAACATGGGATGTACTCACTCATATTTGGTTTCTAGCCATAAATAAAGGACATTGAGCCTATAATTCATGTTCCTAGAGAAGCTAAATAAGGTGAATCCAAAGACAAACACATAGGCATCCTCAGGAATATTAACCTTCATCAGGCGATGAAAGGAGACAGATACAGAGACCCACACGGGAGCACCAGACAGAAATCTCAAGGTCCAAATCAGGAGCAGAAGGAGACGGAGCACGAGCAAGGAACTCAGGACCACGAGGGGTGCACCCACACACTAAGACAATGGGGATGTTCTATTGGGATCTCACCAAGGCCAGCTGGCCTAGGTCTGAAAAAGCATGGGATAAATCCGGACTAGCTGAACATAGCGGACAATGAGGAATACTGAGAATTCAAGAACAATTGCAGTGGGTTTTTGATCCTACTGCACGTACTGGCTTTGTGGGAGCCTAGGCAGTTTGAATGCTCACCTTACGAGACCTGGATAGAGGTGGGCAGTCCTTGGGCTTCCCACAGGTCAGGGAACCCTGATTGCTCTTCGAGCAGATGAGGGGGGGGAATTGATCGGGGGAGGGGGAGGGAATTGGGAAGCGGTTGTGGGGACGAGGCAGAAATCCTTAATAAATAAATAAATTAAAAAAAAAGAATTCATGACAATCTACAGAACACACATTTCTAAAATAGCAAACCTAAATAAAGGATCTCTCTGCTTTGGGGAAAAAAAAAAGATTCTACCAAGGAACTTCTACGACAATGTAGCAAAATACAAAATTAACTTAAAAAAATCAGTAGCCCTCCTTTACACAGAAGATAATTGGCCTGAGAAAGAAATCAGAGAAACATCACTCTTAACAACAGCCACAAATAGCATAAAATATCTCAGAGTAACTCTAACCAAAGAAGTGGAAGATCTGTATGAACTTTAAACCTTTGAAGAAAGAAACTGAAGAAGACACTAGAAAATGGAAAGATCATCTATGCTCTTAGGTAGGTAGAATTAACAGAGTAAAAATGGCAATATTACCAAAAGTCATCTACAGTGTCAATGCAATGCCCATCAAAATTCCAGCAAAATATTTCACAGACCTTGAAAGCACAATAATCAACTTCATATGGAAAAACAAAATCCTAGGATAACCAAAACAATCATGTACAATAATGGAACTTCTTGAGGCATCACAATCCCTGACTTCAAGTTCTACTACAGAGCTACAGCATTGAAAATAGCCTGACTTTGGCATAACAACAGACAGGAGGACCAATGGGACTGACTTGAAGACTCAGATAGTAATCCACATATGTACGAACAGATGATTTTAGACAAAAAGCAAAAAATATAAAATGGAAAAAGGAAAGCATATTCAACAAATGGTGCTGGCATAATTGTATATCAACATATAGAAGAATAAAAATACATTCATATCTTCTATGAGGTTAAGTGTGGTTGGCTTTATGGTTAGGTCTTTGATCCATCTGACTTGAGTTTTATGCATGGCAATAGATACGGATCTTTCTTTCTAGATATTCCCTCTACTTAGAACAATTCCTCTGGAAAACTTTACTCTACAGGATGCACTGCAAGAATGTGTTGCAAACAGTGCTGTTGAGTAACTCAGGTACTAAATAAAACACAAATAATAGAAAATGGAGAATCCCTTTCAATCCCAGTAGTTTCTGGTGTATTTCTTTTCTTTATATAGTAGTTACTTTGATATAACTTAAAATGTGTATAAGCTGATTGTGGCGGTTAATGAGAATCATCTCCATACACTCATATGTTTGAATATTTGGTCCCTATTTGGTAGGACTGTTTGGGAAGGATTAGGAGGGATGGCCTTTTTGGAAAAGATACATCACTGGGAACAAGCTTTGAGGTTTCAACAGATTCATGTTATTCTCAGTGTGTTCTCTTTCCTCATGCTTATAGTTTTCAGCTGTTTCTACTGCCATGCTTTTTCTCCATCATCATGAACTCCAACTCCCAGGAACCATAACCTTGATTAAATGCTTTCTTTTATAAAAAAAAAAAAAAGAAAAAAAAGAAATTAGAAATTATCTTTACGTCACAGGTTATGAGTAATGAAGTTTTTAAAGAATAAATGACCAGGCTAGCATTTGGCTAAAATGTAAAAAATCACCATTAGAAAAACAAACATTCTGGGCAGTGGTGGTGCACGCCTTTAATCCCAGCACTCGGGAGGCAGAGGCAGGCGGATCTCTGTGAGTTCAAGACCAGCCTGGTCTACAGAGCTAGTTCCAGGACAGGCTCCAAAGCCACAGAGAAACCCTGTCTCGAAAAACAAACAAACAAAAAAAAAAGAAAGAAAGAAAAAAAAAAGCAAACAAAATCACACTAAGTGAAAAAAAAAAACAAGAAAAAGAATAGCAAGAATAGTTCTAGTTTCCCTGAGAAGGTCAAGGAATTGAGAACAGTTGTCTGTGAGCCACAAAGTCCATGCACAGTACTATCAAATTATGTTTTTTTCCCTTTCCCTAATCGTGCAGAATGGAGTGAACAGAATGATTCTTCTCAATAGGGAAGACCCACATGTTTATAAATCCTGACAGACTTACAGAGCTTCCTCCTGTGTAAAATAAGGATGTGGGGCTGGAGAGATGGTTCAGTAGATAAGAGAGTGCGTTGCTCTTTAAGAAGATTCAAGGTTAGTTCTCAGCACACACATCAGGTGATGTGCAACTGCTTATAGTATATAGCTAATTCTACCTCATAGTATAGCTAATTCTACCTCTGGGGATTCTTACTACTTTTCCTGGTCTCCCAGAACACGCTTACTTGTATGCATACACAGACACACACAAACACGCACAGAGATAAGTAATACACTAAATAAACAAAACTAAGAACAGGGAGGTTTGTTAAGATAACAAAAAAAAATGCGTTCATGGGTGAAATTTCACCATTCATATTTTTTTCTGTTTATTTTGATTTTATTTTTGCAATAGAAACTTGCTATAAAGTCCTGGAGAGCCTGATAGTATGTAGCCACAGCTCGTCTTGAAATAGAGGTAACACTTCAGTCTCAGCCTCTTGAGCTATTTATAGTTTTGAAGCAATGTGTATCGAGAGAGCACAAGTTAAACTTAGGTGTTCCTTTGTCCAAACTTTAGAAGTCTAACCAATGAGATTTAAAAAAGAAAGGGAGACTATAAACAGTCATGCGACAGCATCAAACATACCCATTTATGTGAGATGGATATTTCAGAAGAAAGCTGAGAAGCTTGCAAGCACTTCTTTGTAGATACACTAACTAGCAGCTCCTCAAATCTGAGAAAAGACATGGTTAAACAGCTGTAAAACTTCACATACTCATGATAGCATACCCGCCCCAAACCACATGGAGACACAGCACAATGGATGGAACTATCAAGAGACAAACATGGAATGAGGAAAGCAGTAAGATAAAAACAACTTGTGGTACAGTCTGGTTCCTCTGTGAGATAAACATATTTCATAGCAGAACTTTGTAGGTCAAAAGAGAAAGACAAAGGTATTTAAGCACTAAAGGAATAAAATTGACACGTGAGGATTCTATTTTTGGGAAGAACTGTTTTACAGAAGTGAGAGAGAAATTCATGTATAAACAAATGCTAATGATATTAGTCCCCTCCCTTATAAGCCCTTATAATATGAAATGAAAACACTAGAAATTAACCAGACACAAAAATGAAGTTCTTAGCAAGAATGAACACATAGATAGCTATATAAATGACATTTTTTTGTTTTTACCATTTAAGGGGTTTTAAGAACTTAGACTTTTCTCAACAATGAGACATGTCTACTTCTGGCAGCACCAATTACTTCAGAGGGGTTGATAGACATTGAAAAAACTCATTATGGAATTTGCCTTCAGTGTGACAAGGCTTAGGCATTTGGTCAAGAAACTGCTCTTGTCTGGACTGCTTGATTAGCTGTTGAAGATAATCTCTCTAACTGAAATATATCCCTGTATATCTAGAATACTTAATTAATGTGACGTCCCCTCCCTTTTGTGTGCTATGATTAATATTTAATTAAATTATTAATTAATTAATTAATACTTAATTAAAGGGACGTCCCCTCCCCTTTGTGTGCTATGATTACCATTAATGAATAAAGAAACTGCCTTGGCCTGTTGATAGGGCAGAACTTAGGTAGGCAGGGAGGACTGGACTGAATGCTGGGAGAAATAAGGGTGGAGAGAAATGCCATGAAGTTGCATGAAGCTGGAAACAGACATGCTGAAACTTTGCTGGTAGGCCATCACCTCGTGGCAATGCACAGATTAATAGAAATGGCTTAAATTAAGATGTAAGAGTTAACCAATAAGAAGTTATAGGTAATGGGCCAAGCAGTGATTTAAATAATATGATTTCTGTGTGATTATTTCGGTTCTGGGCGGCCGGTTCGAACAAGTGGCCTCCTCCTACACTAATGTAATTGAAAGTTTGATTATTATAGGTGACTACCTATTAATCTGTATTTCTTAACTATACATTATATTTTAAATGAGCTGCACAAACACAATACCTTAAGCAAGAGCAGAAATACATATACAGAGCATAAGAAAATCGACCTTAAATTTGTATCAATAAACCAAGATCCATACCAATGCAAAATATTTATCTCAATATCATATTCCACTTTAAATGAAAGCAAAGATGTATAAACAATCGTTTTGGGAATTTGGTCATCATTTTCTCCAAACTGCTTCTGGTTGTTTGTTGGGCAAAGTATTTTAAAGGTTCTTGGAGACCTTTCAGGGGGTCTTCTTCCATCAAACTACATTAATCTGGAAGGAACCCACAGGTTCCCAACCCCTGTGAAAACAAAAGCAGAATCTCTTTTGAAAAACTCAAATTTTGCAGTCAAGATAATTTAAAATTTTTTTTGTTGGTTTAGCTTCACAGGCCCTGGAATTAAATATCTCTCTACAATCAAAAATTCAAAGAAGACAGTCCAGATTCTTTGTGTATTTTCCATATTTCCATGGCTTTTTGCTCTATCACTTTTTAATATTTATTTTATTAACTTTACTCCTTTAATATATGACTGTCTGTACTCTTTTATAATACTTTTATTGTCTTTTTAAAGACTTTGTTTTATTTAAAACTTTTTCTTTCTATAACTGCCTATACCCATTTTTCTTAGCCTATGTACATTTATTTTTTAAACATACTGTGACTCATTTAGAAGTCCTTTATGTCTGAATTTTTCCCATTGTGTAGCTATAATCCTTTTCAGACCAAGAGCATTTTTTAAAATGTTAAGGAGGCATGGCTAGACCTAACGCTGAGGCTTTTCCTGTTGGCTCTGCTCCATCCAACATGGCAGAGGTATGTTCATCTCTGCAAGCCATGCTTACCACCCCAGCTCCAGGCATGCAGTGGGTCTATGTCACATTAAGCAACTAATAGTACACTCCTCACAAACCCTATTTAAGTGTAGGACCTCCTGAAAGGGCCAGAGCCATTCGTGCTGGCAGCACAAACCAGGAAGCTGTCTCTTAAAGAGTTCTGCCTCTGCTTACCACCAGCAAACCAAGTCTATCTGAAAATACACAGTTACCAAGAAGCTCCAATTGACTCCCATTTTTGTGGGTTCAGAAGCCATTTTTTTCTAAGCTTTCTTCGGCTTTATGTGGATGTGCATTGCTGAATGTTTGGCCCCATTTTGTAAATAGAAACTACTCTTTCATTCCTGGCTACCCTGACCCAAACAATCACACAGAAACTATATTAATTACAGCACTGTTTGGCCAATAGCTTAGGCATATTCTTGGTTAGCTCTTACATCTTAAATTAACCCATTTCTGTTAATCTATGTATCACCACGAGGCTGTCATCTAACAGTAAACTTCTGAAGACTTTTTCCTTTGGCAGCTACATGCCATCTGCCTGACTCTACCTTCTTTCTTCCTGCATTCAGTTTAGTTTTCCTGCCTATCTCTTTTCTGCCTTGCCATAGACCAAAGCAGCTTCTTTATTAACCAATGATAATAAAACATATTCACAGCATACAGAGGGGAACCCCACATCAGTGAAGTTCACATTAGCTTAAATTAGAACTATATATATATTTACTATGGTAAATTACTATGTTGATTACTATGATATATATGGCAATATATTTACTATGGAAATATATACTCTGTTTCCTTCATATATATATATATATATATATATATTCCATAGTAATCACAAAAAATAATGAAAATAGAACCCAGGTTCAGTTCTCAGCACCCACATGATAACTCAGAACCATCTGCAATTACATTTCTGACACCCTCCTCTAATATCTGTGGCTACTACATGCTCACAGTGCACATATAGAGAAGCAGGCACAAATATACATATGCATGACTAAAATTAATTCAAATAATTCGCTATTAAATTAGCACAAGGGAAAATAAGAACAGAAATTAAGGATAAAATCTAGCAAAAAGTGGCCATAAGTACATTTCTATTAGTAATTACATGTGAGTGAATATATTCTTCAACCAGAAAACACTGATGGTTGAGAGAACAAATGAATTAAAAGCAAGATCCAACTCGATGTGCTCAATGCACAGATCCACTGTCCCTGGAAATCAAGAGGAAGGGTAGTTTAACTATAATGAAGAAAGACTGTGCATTGGAGTTCCACCAGAAAGCTCAATCTAATTGCAATAGAATATGCATTTCCTGGATGGACCATGTGTCCATCCAATCTTAGTAAATCTGAAAATGCTGAAAATATATCAAATACCTTTTCTCATTGTGATATGTAAATCCAAATTTACATAGAAATGAAAATCTATTTGGAACCAATTATTAAACAGAAAATCAGAGAATAAGCTGAGAGAAATGACAAGAAAATGTAAAGCATCAAAATCTAAGAGAGTTCTAACATGTAGAGACAGAGCTGCAAAGAAGTTCCAAAAATCAGCAAAGTGACTCTTTACCTGAATAACTAAATAAAGAAAAATATCTTAAGTTGCAAGTAGGCAGAGCAGAGGGGTCTGCAGCACGCTGTTCCCTTCATTTTTCACAGTAAGTTAGTGATTTTCCCACATATGCCATACACTTTATGTTTTCAGATAATACTTTTATATATTTTCGGATCTAAAATTAGGAAGGCCAGACAATTAGGGATTGAAATCTCCAAAATACATTCAAAATTGGACACTCCCCTCCTTAAAACGGTATAATCACCTCAGAGATTTGTTGTAGTACCAGAAAACTGACCAATACACTACGTTAAGTTTTGTAGTAATGAATTATGTAGCAATAATCGGATCTATTAACAGATATAGCCTCAACTATGCTGAAAACCACGTTTGACATAGTGCATGTATTCTGTATGATTTTCTTTGCTTGAACTTGAAAAGATAGACTTAATTTACAGTGATAGAAATAAGGTCAGTGCTTTTCTGGGACATGGTTGAAGCTGAGGACGACTGGGAAAAGATGGAAGGGAACAGATGTTTACAGTGGTCCATGTGCTGATTAGGAGAGTAGGAAAATTTCTGTAGATGATTACAAAAGGAAGTTCTAATTTTCCATTTATCTGTGTATCTCTATCATCTTTCTGTCATCTATCTATCTACCATCTATCATCTATCAAACATCTCTGTCATATAGATATCTACCAACTTTTTCTATCATCTTTTTATCTATTTTGTCTACAATCTCATTTATCTGCTATCTATATTTATCACCTATTTATAACTATCTATCATTTATCTATCTGTGAATCATATCTATCTATCTATCTATCTATCTATCTATCTATCATCATCATCTGTCTATCATCTGTTTATCTATCATATATATGATATGTCTTTCTATCCATTCATTCATCTTATCATCTATCCATCTCTATCTATCATCTATCTATCTATCTATCTATCTATCTATCTATCTATCTATCTATCCATCCGTCTATCTATCTATCTATCTATCTATCTATCTATCTATCTATCATCATCTGTCTGTCTATCATCTGTTTATCTATCATATATATGTCTGTCTATCCATTCATTCATCTTATCATCTATCCATCTCTATCTATCATCTATCTATCTATCTATCTATCTATCTATCTATCTATCTATCCATCCATGTCACAAATCACAGTGAGGGAGCTAGGAAGTAAGAGACAGTGCTTTCTACGATGCCCCAAAATGTGTGAAGATCTTCAACTCTTTGTCTACCTAGTGGTCATTAAATTGTTCACCATCTCATCCTGAGAATGATATCAAGAGACAGGAAAGAGACATCTCTGGAGCTGCCTGCAATATTTCAGCACAAAACTCTACTAAGGATGAAAAGCTGACTGTTCCCTGCTCACCTTTCCCTAGAAGTCCGCATTTTGACAGCACGTCTGCCTTTTCAGCAACAGCCTGCTTTGGAGTGGAGTTCAGTTCTTTACTTTGACAGCAGGTGTCACAATTGCCTAACAAAAGAGAAGCATGACACATGCTTCTTCATGAAAAAGAAAGGCAATGCCAACTACAGCTTTAAAGCACACCTACCCGCACCACTAACACATGTACATTGCAATGTATAGGATGCCTGTCCAGTAAGCACAGGGACCTGGGTTTGATATTTAGTACGGGGAAAACTGGTGAATGTTCTTTCATGGGACAGTAGCTCTACATCCATTTTGTACAAGTAGCTGGGCCAGGAAAGTGCTTTGGTATATCCCACATGTATTTGTTATTTATCCTATACCTCAGTTTATCCAATGAAAAGCTGAAATATTTAACCCTAAATTAATGATAAACAGTAGTTTAAGGATAAAAAAATTATTTCCTCTGTCCACTAGCAATAGATGTGAGGCATCCCCACAAAACACACACCTGTCTCTAGATTAAAAAGTGGAAGGAAACCGGGCAGTGGTGGCACACGCCTTTAATACCTAGCACTCTGGAGGCAGAGGCAGGTGGATCTCTATGAGTTCGAGGCCAGCCTGGTCTACAGAGAAATCCTGTCTTGAAAAAACAAAGCAAGCAAAACAATAACAAAAAAACCCAGCAATAATAAAAAGCAGAAAAATCCATACTTTGCATTGAAATAGTGAGATGAAATTAAAGATCAGGAAACATTTGGACAGTGAAGCAGAGGGGATGATGTTCATGACAGTCTGTACCTGGAAGGAAGGTGTCATGTGGGCTCAGATGGTCACTGCATAGCAGGACTTGGGGAAGGCAGAGCATCAGGATACGAACAAGGCTCCTTTGCCTGGATCAGGCTGGACAGGTTTGGCATGGCTACCCTGCCAAGAGATGCTTTAAAAAGTCTTGGTGTCCAAGTAATATGACCAATCTCCAGAAGGACTGGAGGTACTAATAAGGTCACGAGATAGACATGTGAATGAGCAGAAGAGTCAAGCGGGACCAGAAATGGATGTGTACACATGTTTTGATCATACACCAAGAGGATTCAAGGGAAACAGACTACTTATTCTTTCAACAACACTGTTAGAAAGCTGGCTGTGTGTGGGGGGGAAAAAAACAAACACTGGGCTTTCACGGACACCGCACATGGACGTTTATTTGAAATGTGTTACAGACATCAGTATAAAATGCAAAGAATGCGATTTCTCAAAGAGCAACAGAAAGTCTTCCCAGTGAAGGAAGCAAAGCAGATCTGGTTCAGGACAAACACACATAAAAAGAGGAAAAAACAAACCAGATTTCCGTAATGTCAAAATCTGTGAACCTCGGAAAGATGGCCTTAAGAAAATGGAAAGGTTAGACTCTGCCTGGGAGAAATCACTCATGCACAAGTAGCTGATTTGTCTGAGATACTAGGGGTCTGCACTGGAGACAGAGGACTTGTGTCTAGGTCACCAGCCAACAAATGGCCAATCGGCAATAAGTTCACAGGTTGGTGGGAAGGAAAGTCATAATCAAAGGCACTGTCTACAGAAGAAAAGTGAGACAAAGAAAAAAAGTCACTCCCTCCTCTCTTCCTGTTTCTCTTGCCCTCTCCTTCTCACTCAAAAAGACTTTAGTTTTACTTTCTGAGTATTGTGCCTGCATGGATGTATATCTGGTTTCCACATGTGTATCTGGTTTCCTATTGCCCACAAAGGCCATAAGAAGGCATCAGACCTCCTGGAGCTGGCATTAGTGGCCAGGTGTGCTGTAGGAATTCCTACCACCAGTAGCCTTTAAGTTACCTGCCCACTTGGGTGTTGCTTCTTATACCATACATGCCCATGTAAAGAGCACCTCCGGCTTCTCTTCTGCTGTCAGATTCAGTTCCAGTTCCCCATTTGTGCAGAGGACTGTAATCTGTGAGTCTACACCTAAATAAATAGCCCTCTATTATACTCAGTTCTAAGCTAGTGTGGGATTTCTTTTAAGTGTCCATCCTCAGAGTTGGAAACCACTATGTGGGTGCTAGGAATCTAATCTGGGTATTCTAGGAAAACTGCAAATGTTCTTAATCACAGCTGTCTCTCCATCCACCCCACTCCTTACCCCCAAATTCTGCTTGCTTTTTGAAACAGTTGTTTAGAGTATCTGGAAAGTTTTATGCAACCCAGGGTGCTTTGAACCTATGGTCCTCATATCTCAACCTTATCCTGAATTGTTTGGCTTCAAACTGAGGTTGGAGAAACATGTACAAAGTAATGAGTTGCTTTCCTTTTGAATGAAAACCAGGAGAAGAAGGTAAACAGACCCGATTAGTCCCTGGGTAGACTAATTTTAATTCCCAGAGGAGACAACAGTATCATTTTGACAGTGCTTGCCTGATAAGTGAGTCAGGAAGTTCTATGAGGTAGAAATCCCCCTTACATGATTCAGTGGATTTTCCTGCACCTAGATGACTGGCTGGCTTGACCAGGAGAAACACAAAGGCCTGATATTTGGGGGAGGAATTCTGGTCCCTTTTAGTCTCTCCACAGGAATTGATTTGTTCTTCAAACCTTTCTACAGATGCTCAGTTTCTCTAATTCACCCCTTTTAACTCTTTTAATATCCACATATAGTACTTGATCCTTCCCTTTCACACTTTGGACTTAGAACAAAACAAACATACAAAAAAAAAAGAACTGTCTTTTTGGGTCTTCTGGTCTCAGCTCACCTTTCTATGTCAGTTCATAGAGTAAGGGATCAGATTCTTTCTTATGAACCCATCCCTAAGAAAATCTAAATAAAGGGCTATTCTAGAAAAATAAACACTTTACTATCCACATAATCATAGCTATAAATATAAACTATTACCAAATGAAGACCTGCACTCTATAGCTTATGTGTAGCATCTTTGTGGCAACCTGTAGAAGGCATGGGTATCCAGTGGGAGTGGGCATACGTAAGTTTATAATGTATGTATGTATGTATGAGGTGTGTGTATGTGTGTTTATATGTGTGTGTGTTCATGAGTGTGAGACCTTGTGAGTGTCTGTGTATGAATGTTTTAAGACTATCTGTGGACATTTCTGCTTCAACCCCCTGGGCACTTCGTAGTCCCATCTGGTACTCTTAGAATTCACCACATATTGTCAGCATCAATTGTTAATTACTTTCCAAATACTGTAGTTTGGGCAGTCCATCCATCTCTAGGGAGAACTCTATCAGACAGAAATTAGACAGTGGCCATCTTAGGTTCAGTGTTGAGGGAATGAACTTGTGTACTGTGTTTGCACTAGGTTTTTGATGACCTTAGACATGTCACTTGATCTTTTGGATCACAGAGTCTCCTGTAGAATATTCCTGCATAACTTATTTATTTAAGTATCAAACTAGGCAAAAATATAAAAAAAATGTAGAAAATTTAGGCATTTTACAGATGTTTGACAGTGTTTTGTGTGTTTTAGGGGGAGGGGATGTGGAAATAGAATTGTGCTCATGAAAAGCAGTTTCTAAACGTTAAAAATACATCACGTATAATCATGAGATTGCAAGCTACTGCCAAACACCAAAAGTTAATCCTGCAGATGTTTCGTCTTGCAACCTGTCAAGCACTCAGAGAACGTAATTCCTAGTCTCAGCAATGACACTTTGAACAATTTTATGACCTAGCAATGATTACCTTTCCTATATAATTCCATAAATATTACATTATTGGTTTGGTGATGTGTCGTTTGTGTGCTTTCTTTTTGCCGTCCAAACATCTAAGCTCGCTTTCTGTAAAAGTGGATGGGGCAATGTCTCAGAGGTCTCTACCCTACACAAAAACCTACAGGCAACCGAGTAAAGTTGGGAGTGGGCTAGGTGGCCATGCCCAGGGAAGAGCACATTCATTGATTGTGTAGTGCAAAACAGCTAGCCTTGCAAACATACATACAAATAGCATAATACAGACTCAACAGGCTATATTTAGTAATGTCTGTGGATATACAAATGCACATATGCATGCCATAGCAATGGATGAAAAAAAGAGATCACAAATTTGGAAGGGAGTGGTGAGGGATACATGGAAGTTTTGAGGGGAGGAAAGGGAAGGAAGAAATGTTGTAATTAATTAAACTTAAATGTGGTAATTAATACAATCTTAAAAATAAACAAAAGCAAAAATGGATCTTTCCATGGTAAGACTTATTGAATAGGACATTTTAATCCAGCATGTTCTTAGAACTTAGATTTTTAAAACATTTGGGGCTAAATGTGACATTTTATGCCAATATTTCATCTTGAATTGTATGTTATTAAGTAGAATTAGTAAGGAGCTTCCTACCACACCTCTGCCATGCTGCCCACTTATATCTAGGGTGGGAGGTAATTGAGGTGAACAATAGTCAGGATCTTGATTCATGTAAATAAGTTTGGAAATTTTCATTTTTGAAAATGACCACAAAGGATTCACTGTTTTTATTGATAGCACAGTTTATTACATCAACCAATAAATGAGGCCTTAGCTTTCCATTTCCACTAAGTTGCAAATAATAGACTTCTTAAAATAAATCTTACACATGACAGTGAGAGAAACATGAGAAACTATATTTGATCACATGGAAAGTGTTTGGATCTAATCAATATTCCATGAGATAGCAAAGCAGGGACAGGAGTTGGACGAAGTGAGGGACAGCAAGGGACTGGGGCTCTGCTCTTCCTATACTAGGAGAGGGATTCAGTGTTAAATCACTTGTCCTTTTGCAGTTTGGGATCAACTCAACCATTCAGTGGAGTGTGTTGAGGTTTCAGCAAAGGTTCATTTCTTTTGTTTCCCAAAGACTGAAACAAAAACTACACCTTCAGGGTTCTCACATTCACACCGCAGATAAAACCTACACATATAGGTAACATCTCACATCTGTTTACCTGTTGACTGGAATGCAGAAAGTAGGAGAAAAAGAGAAAAGCAAAGGTCTTTCTTCAGTGTCTAGTAGGGATTGGCTCCAGGAATACACAGGTACCTAAATCTTTGGACTGGAGGTCCCTTATAAGAACTGGAGTATATTTGTTTACAACTATTGAAAGTCTTCTAAATGTTTTGTCAACTCAAGACTACTTCTAACACCTAATAACTTCGACAATGAAAATGCTGTGCAAATAGTTGTTACACTGTATTTTTTAGGAGAAATTGAGAAACTGTCTACACAGTCACTAGAGACACAAGTGTGATTGGGGATATTACTGTCCAGTGACTAAATCTATGGATTCACACGCGACATTCAGAGGCAAGTCTACATAAAAGCATAAAGTGAAACTAGGCAAGACTCCTGGTGTATCAGGTTCTAGACTTTGGTCTCGGCAGAGCAGCTTCTCAATGAAGTACACACTGGATCATTTTCTAATTAAAGAAAAACAAAACACAGAGGTTGTGGTTATTATCTAATAAAATATTCTGGACTGCCACAAATGGATATTTATAGACTTCAAACAAGGCCAGCAACCTCACTGGGAGAACACATCAGTAATTTCATGGCACAAGAAGGGAAGGAGTTCAGTAACTTGTCTTCAATCCCACAGTGTTTTGGCAGAATTAAGACTGGAATTTAAATATCTAGATTCTAAGCTCATTTATATGTTCTTCCATCGATGCTGAACTTCCTATTTTATGTAGAAAGGAGCATAGGTATCTGTCATACCAGCCCTCGAAGGAACTAAGGTTTTTGGTTGGTTGTTTGCTCTGCATTTTGCTTTTCTGTACATCTGCTTCTGGTCTTGGCATGATTTCCAGAATTCTCTGCCAAGCGGACCCATAAGAAGGGTCACTGAAGTATTCAACATGCTTAGTAAATAGAAAAGGAATCCTCATTTTCCTTTGACCTTTGTTCCTTCCCTGAGGAAGTGATACCGAATGGTGTTGGAGTTGGTTATTGTATTTCACTGTCCCTGCACTTTTCATTCCTGGAAATGTCTGAGAAAAGGGCACAGAACAATTCTTCCCCTATCACATCTCCCGAATCCCAGCTTTCTGATACCTGTTGTTGCTATAGTCTTTATGTACAGAGACCACTTAATACTCAAACAAAAACCTAATGCCATATGCCTAACCATTGGTTTCCCTACCCCAAATCACACAGATCTTCAGGCCTTCCCAAAACAATACCTGGATTGTAATCCATCGAAACACTATGAAAGGAATAAAACTGTCAAAGCTTACATTGAGTTTTTAAAGATTATTGATTTCTGACTAACTAGCAAACAATCCCTATCATCTCCAATGGAGAATAAATTATGCTCATCAATCAAGTCTTGTTAGAAGTACACTTTAATTCTTTTCATGCTAGCATGTTAACTATAGGAAATGAAACCAATTTTGGCAGAAGTCCCTGGAGCTCTAATCTCATCAATGTCGGAGTAACCCATTTTCTCATATATACATGACCAACCACACAACCTTAATTTTGTGTATACTGCTTTCTTTCTTCTCTACAAAATTAAGTCATTTAAAAAGTTCAGGTGAACTTTGTTTTCAGTGTGTTATTGAGCCCAGGAGGACACCTTTTTGAAATCTAGAAGAAAAGCAGCAAGTCATTTGGGGAATGTGGACAAGACAGTACTCACGTGACGTGGTTGGATGCTTCTTCTCGACAGTCAGGTTGGGATTTCAACCTACATGTCAGGGGCTCACAGCAGAGATTGGTACATTCCTACAAAGAACAAACAGAACAGTCCCCGAGTTTACTACAACAGCAAATGAAAATTTCACTTTTGAAAGTATCATATTTTATTATTTGAGAATTTAATAGAATATATTATGATCATATTTAGCCCTGCTGTACCCCCAGGGGGATCGTTTCTCCCAGATCCACCCTGTTCCTTTCCATTTCTTCTCAACTTTGTGTCCTTTCTTTTTTCTTTTGAGACATCTCTCTATGTAGTACTGACTGTCCTAGAATTTCCTATGTAGAATAGGTTGGTCTTGAACTCATGGATTTGCCTGCTTTTGCCTCTTAAGTGTTGCCACCAGGCCCGGCTTTTTTTTTTTTTTTTTTTTTTTTTTTACTTTTAATAACCCATATACTCCTAAGTGAGGGGCTGTCTACTGCAGTGCAATCTAATGTGATGGGGGTAGCCAATTGCTTTCTGATTGGACACAGGAGGAAACTCATGCCTGGTACTGGAAACCTGGTCAAGAATCCGTGGCTGAGGAGTTTATAAGATCGAAGGCTAAAGCTTCTATTGTTTATCCTGCTAGAGGGACAAAAATTAAACTTCCCTGTAAGTTCTTATTTTTAGTGCAACTCTCAGACCTGATCATAGAAGTTTCTCTTTTTAAAGATATCCACTCTATTGTACCAATTCCAGAGGCCTTAACCAGGGAAAGGCAATTACAGGAGGAAATGCTGTGCTCAGGGAACACTGTCATTAAAGACCAAGAGGAGAAAAATAACAAAGAATTTCCTCAAATAAATTTTGTCTGGAAGGTACTGCACTTAAATCTACTGAAAATTTCAAGGATGAACCTTTCTGAACTATTCAAATGATGCTAAAATAGAGGAAAAGTTTCAATTAAAATTAAAATTTGTTTTTTAACCTTGCCTGGATAATAATGTTATTGAAATGTGTAATGATTACCTCCATAGAATAAATTGGGGTCAACTCTTAAAAATATTTGATAAGTGTCTAAGATAATAGTAAAATGACATCAAAGATAATATCAATGAATCGTTACTAGTATCAAAAAGAAAACCTTAGACAACACAAAAGAAAATATGAAGGTACTTTCAAATAAGTAATCAAATCCTGACACAACTATATGAAGAATCTGATACACAATTCAAACTTCTGCACAAATGTCCTGATTCTCTGAAATCTAAGATGCTTTCTACATTGTCAAAGAACTGTGAAAAATAATGGCTAAATCACAAATTCACATGGATTCACCAATTCCTAAAGCCTTAAAATTAGAAATTTCCAAATGTCTACAAGGAATGTGGCATGCTGTGGGCAATTACTCCTTTTTTATATTTGGCTTTGTGTTATCATGCCCTGAACAGATGTTGGTGGGTTTTATCAGTGGGTCGGAGGGTGTGTGCATGCACACTTTTCATGGGGTAGTTAACTAAAATCAAAAGCAAAGCACCAAAGCACCAATTTCATCTCCTGAACAAATTTCTAAAGGAACGCTGCAAAAAATAAATAAATAAATATAAAATAAAGGAGTCTAGAGAGATAGCTCAGCAGCTAAGAGCACTTGCTGAACAGTCTTGAGGACAAGGGTCCAGATCGCAGGACCCATTTTTGCCAGTTCAAAACTACCTGTATCTCCGGTTCCAAGGGGTCTGATGCTCTTTCTTGGGTCTCCATGTTATGTGTATGCACATCAACTCTCTCTCTCTCTCTCTCTCTCTCTCTCTCTCTCTCTCTCACACACACACACACACACAAAACATAAAATAAAATAATTTAAAGAAGAAAATGGAAAATTAACGTATATAACTTTTACCCAGTCATTCTGCTTTGAAATCTTGATAAACACAACTTTAAACATCATTTATATTCATACCTCAGGAGATCCACAGTCGCAGTCTTCCCCTGTTTCCAGAACTTGGTTCCCACATGTCAATTTTATGAAGTTTTTAGGATTAGGTGCCTGCAGCAGACATCTCCCACCTCTAGAGGAAAGGAACCCTTTAAAAAGTGAGCGACTGGCAGTACTGAAATCCTTGGGGAACTTTGAACTGTAACAGAAAAAAATAGATCAGCGTTACACACAGTACAGAATCTTATAGGTAATAAGTAAATAGAAAAATCTACTATATCTCACTGTGGACCAAGTTCAGTGGAAACACCAAATGCAGCCACTGTCTGGAACATCTCTATGCTTCCTATGGTGGCTAGTGAAGTATGTGTAATATTCTAATTGAATGTTTTCTCTTAGTACTCAAAGTTCTAGCTAGAACAATAAGACAACCAAAGAAGATTAAAGGGATACAAATTGGAAAGGAAGAAGTCAAACTTTTGCTATTTGCAGATGATATAATAGTATGCATTAGGTCACCCCAAAATTTCTACCAGAGAACTCCTACAGCAGATAAACACCTTCAGTAATGTGGCAGATTACAAGATCAACTTAAAAACGATCAGTAGCCTTCCTATATACAGATGATAAATGGCCTGAGATAGAAATCAGAGAAACATCACCATTTACAATAACCACAAATAACATAAAATATCTTGGGGTAACATTAACCAAAGAACTAAAAGACCTGTATAACAAGAATTTTAAGTCTTTGAAAAAAGAAATTGTTGAAAATATAAAAAAATGAATATCTTTTGGATAGGTAGGATTAACACAGTAAAAGTGGCAATCCTACCAAAAGCAATCTACAGATTCAGTACAATCTCCATCAAAATCCCAGCACAATTCCTTACAGACCTTGAAAGAACAATATTCAACTTCATATGGAAAAAAAAAAAACTAAGAATAGCAAAACAGTCCTCTACAATAAAAGAACTTCTGAAAGCATTGGCATCCCTGACATAAAACTCTGTTATACAGATACAGTAGTAAAAACTGCTTGATATTGGCACAAAAACAAGCAGGTGGACAGATGGAATCGAATTGAAAACCCTGGCATTAATCCACACACCTGTGAACACCTGAATTTTGACAAATAAGCTAAAACTAAACAATGGAAAAAGAAAGTGTCTTCAACAAATGGTACCAGTATAACTGAATGCCAACATGTAGAAGAATGCAAACAGACCCATATCTATCTCTGTGCGCAAAACTCAAGTCCAGATGGATCAAAGACCTCAACATAAATTGAGCCACACTGAACCTTATTGAAGAGAAAGTGGGAAGTAGCTTTGAATGCATGGGCACAGGAGACCACTTCCTAAATATAACCCCAGTAGTACAGACACTGAGAGCAACAATTAATAAGTGGGACCTCCTGAAACTGAGAAGTTTCTGTAAGGCAAAGGACACAGTCACTAAGACAAAACAGCAGCCTTCAAAATAGGAAAAGATCCTCAGTGACCCCACATTGGACAGAGGACTGATCTTCAAAATATGTAAAGAACTCAAGAAACTAGACATCAAATTACCAAATAATCCAATCAAAAATGGGGTGTGTACCTAAACAAAGAATTCTCAACAGAAGGATTGAAAATGGCTGAAAGACACTTAAGGAATTGCTGAACATCCTTAGCCATCAGGGAAATGCAAATCAAAATGACTCTGAGATACCATCTTATACCAGTCAGAATGACTAAGATAAAAAAGAGCAAAGAGAACTTATGCTGGAGAGGATGTGGAGTAAGGGGAACACTCCTCCATTTCTGGTGGAGTCATATTTGTACAACCCACTTTGGAAATCAGTGTGGTGATTTCTCCCAAAATTGGGAATCCGTCTACCTCAAGACACAGCAATAACACTCTTGGGCATATACCCAAAGGATGCACACTCATACCACAAGGACATTTGCTCAGCTGTGTTCATAGTAGCATTATTTGTAATATCCAGAACCTGGAAACAACCTAGGTGCCCCTCAGCCAAAGAATGGATAAAGAAAATGGGGTACATTTATACAACAGAGTACTACACAGCACTAAAAACCAATAACATCTTCAAATTTCTTGAAGTCTTGGGAAAGTAACTGGCAATATGAAATAATAAATGAATATGTTAAAATAGAAGCTCAATTGGTTATGGGGATGGAGATATGTTTATCTTGGCTGTCTTAGACTAAAATTAACATCTTAACCAGGATAGTCTTTTGGGGAAATAAGATACCAATTCAAATTAAAAGAACCTTAAGTTAAAATGATGTCATTGTCATACTAATAAATTCTATGATGGTATATTCAGAAATCTTAATGAATTTGGTAAAATGCATTAATGAAGAAGCTGCAGGTTAAAAGAATAGAACAGCCAGTCTTTGTGAAAAGGTGCTCCTACCACATATGCACAGTACATTTATTTGGGAATGGAAATGTTTTCTCTTTACTTTGGGACAATATCATCTTACCTCAGGTACTGATTCATCACACAGCTGCCAGAGGGACACTTGGTACTATAGACAACATCCTTCATACCAAGGGCATGGCCCAACTCGTGTGACATCACTGCTGCGAGAGTCACGCTATTCTTTCGTTTAGCCTGGACAAATAGAAACACCTTCTTGTTTTGTTCAGTTATTTCTCAGTCTGTGTCTCTGTGTAATGTCTAATATGAGTAGTTGGGAAAGGAAGAATAGTGTATCCTTAAGCCCATTTTCCAACTATAGCTTTTAGTATATCTGAAATGGTTGGCTCCTAAGCATACTCAGTGCTCTAGCTCAATTGGTGAATACTGAACTATATTATACCCTGAATTCTCAGTAAATGAGGGTTTGATTAATTGCATTCTTTATGCAAAGTACTATTAGGTGCTATGGTATGGCCACATCTATAAAACTGAGGTTGTAATTCTTATGCCATTGGTAGCAATGGCCACATGAAGGCCTTACATGAGGTTTTTCCTTGTCTGACCTCTGAACAGCTATAGCAAAGGATTCATTTAGGGCTCTCTGAGGCCACAGAAGGACCCTAACTCCTCTTTTGGTCTCAACCTTGTGAGCCTCATTCTTTGATATAAACTGAAGTAGAGGCCTTTGGCAAAGCTAACATTTTATCATCCAATGACTCTACAGTGCAATGGTCAAAACTGGTTTAATGTCTAACTTAATTTATCAATTCAGCTGATGGCCATGGTGATTCCTCTGGTACAGGGTATGACACTCATCTTCACAGCGATGGAATCACAGGGTGTCTCAGTAGAAGTATACAAACCTCAATAACGGACACTGATGATGTAGAACACAAGGAATTTGAAGCTGCCATTCCTACACGCCCTTGGAGGAAGCCAGATCCACTGCGTAAGAGTAGAGAGGTCCTATCACAATCTGACTCTGGAAACCAGAAGCTTGGGTAATGATATTATAAACATCCCTTAGTGTCCCCTAGCCTTCTGTATGTTAATGAGGGTCCAGCACAGATTCTACTATACCACAGGCCCACAATTACAGGTGAATATTTTGCATCCAAGATTGTGCTTTATTGATCTGATAATGACCTTCACATAATTTGTGGGTCTATTGCTAATGGTAGTAAATAGTGATCAAGCCACTTACAACTTATTCAAGAGATATGACTGAGCAGAAATTCTTGTCAAGCAACTTTGGAGATAACCACCCATTCTGCCTTTGTATCCCTGCCCTGGCAAGAAGAAATTCACCTGAGAAGCTGGGCATGGTTATGGAACTTCTTTTTTCCCACAACAGAGTAATGCCATCTCATGAAGCTTCGGAATGTGGTACCAATGTTAGGTACCACCTTTATCTTATCACTGTCAGACCAGATTTCCATATCCACCAAAGACACTTGAGTATCAATGGTTCTGAAAATCTGTGGAAAGAACATTTTTTTAATTGAAAACATTTAGGCTTAGTTTTAGCATCCTTGGGAACCACAGGTGATGATAAAGGGATGCAATAAATATCATAAATTTCCATCATGAAAACAGAAATTTTAGAAGATGCCTTTGTTACTGTGTATGATTTTCACCTTGATGAGATCTCACCCTTAGGTGAATCTTAGCCCCATCCAGTGTCTGTCACAGGGGAAGCCCTAGGCACAGGTGTAGAAACACACATACATGACAAATGCCTTACCACATTGAGCAAGTTCAGCACCTCAAACACAAAGCTTCTTATCCGAGTCACATTCCCATTATGCATCTTATACTGAAAAATACAAAATCAAAATAGAACATTAAAGTGAGAAGGCTGGTGGTAACAGGATTAAATAGAAATTTTACATGTTTTAACATAGTTACCATCTCATCAATTCATGGCTACATTATATTAGATTCTATTTCAACAAATTCTACCTCAAATATTGATGGAGGAAGGTCATTGGCTAATAAAGGAACTGCCTTGGCCCATTTTATTGGTTGAAAGATAGGTGGGAGGAGTAGGCAGAACAGGACGCTGGGAGGAAGAGGAAGTGAGGTCAGTCTCGACAGCTCTCCTCTTGGGAGCAGACGCCTGAGAGAGACGCCATGCCCCGATCCCGGGATGAAGCTCCGACCCAGGATGGACATAGGCTAGAACCTTCCTGGTAAGCGCACCTTGGGGTGCCATACACAGATGATTAGAAATGGGCTAAATTAATATGTGAGAATTAGCCTAGAAGAGAATGGGCCAAGCAGTGTTTAAATGAATACAGTTTGTGTGTTGTTATTTCGGGCATAAGCTAGCCGAGCAGGCGGCTGGGGTGTTGGGGACGCAGCCCCGCCGCTCTTATTACTACAAAATATAGAGGTTTTGATAAGATAAAAGTTAGGCATTCATAATAATGTCTTTCATCTTTCTCTTTGTTTATTTGGCTTGGTTTGGCATGAGGCAGACCACAGTCAAGATTTCATTAAACTTATGATCTTCCTGCTTCAGCATTCCGAATTTGGACTTTAGGATTAGAACTGGGTTTTCTTATTTATTTTTAATTTGACTACATTAAATTAATAGTTTAAATATCTTGCATTCACTAAATGTTAATTCAGGCTTGATTATGAGACAACATAAAGTCTAGCTTCCTTATATTTATATTTTTGTAAATTGTGTATAGCTTTGGGTTCCTATTTGCATAATACCTATTAAATTGACATCTACATTTTATAGTAAACTATTAAAACAATCTAATACTTTAGTAAAATATTTTTCTTTGATGTTTTTATGTTTCATTGCTTATAGGCACGTGCTGGTTAGTTTTTGTCGACTTTCCTCTTATAGGAATCACCTAAGAAGAAGAACATCAAATCAAGAATAGCCTTTGTCTCACTGTGGGCATCTCTGTAGAGCATTTTCTTGATTGCTTATTGATGTGGGAAGCTTCAGCTCACTGTGAGCTGTGCTAACCCCAAGCAGGTGGACCTGGGCTGTCTATGAAAGGAGGCCAGGAGAGCATGCCAGTAGCTGTTCCTGCATGGTCTCTGTTTCAGGCCTTGTCCTGAGTTTCTGCCTTGGATTCCCTTGACAATGGACTGTTAAGTTGTAAGGCACATAAGCCTTCCCCTCCCCAAGGTGCTTTTGGCCATGGTGTTTACCACAGCAACAGAAAGCAAACTTAGTCTATAGTACTAAGTCTATTACCTAAGATAAATATTTGATGACTGATTCATAATAAGTGGCATGGGATGTGTGAAAACTGTTGTCAACAAAGCAGCCAAAAAGTCTAGGTAAACAGAAAACAAACAAGTCTAATGGTTTCTTTTAATCTGACTCGTCAGTTGGGAGAACTAGGAAAGGGGCACCCATCCGTTGTACTCACAAAGGCGTTATCCAGCACCAAGAAGAGGTTAAGGTATTTCTGAACTTGAAGGGGGTCTTCCTGTTTTACAGATAACAAGAGAACCTCATTAATAATCATCTCGACTCACACTGATTCAGGTACTTACATTTTCTTCCCCAAAATAAATTTAAAAAGATGTAAACAGAGACTTTACATATATTAGTTGTTTCTGAATAAACCTGTGCACATTATGTCCTTGCTTAGACAGCCAAAATACATAGGCTTTACAGCTATACTCACATTTGGGCTTTTTAATGACCTGGAGATTCGAAGATGGCCTCGTTTCCTGCCAGCATGCTCATCAGCATGCTTGTATTTAGCGGTGCCTGGTTCCCCCTGGCTGTATGGAAGGACGGCATGTTCCCCCTCATCTGTGCCTTGCAGAGGCTTTATCTGATATCTTTGATCATGATGTGTGAAGTACCCTCTGTGGGATATAAGACTGTGTTTTAGGTAATGACGTGACTGTACCAGGATAGCTTGTTCCTCAGCTTAGCCACACAATCCAGTGGGTTAGGGATTAGTATGAACAATCCAAACAGTATGAAGACACAGGGCCTGCAAAGGTCTACACCTGATTGGGTCCTAGAGCTTAAAGGAGAATAGGCCACACGTCCCCATCTCTATCTCAGAAGCCATCTCTTTTGATAACCATTTGCAAATGAAAATTTAGCTTTCTCCATGGGAGTCTCACTGGGGAAACAAACTATAGAAAAAAACCTCATCTTTATCACTGGAGGTTCTTACTTCGTAATGCCATGTTAGGGTTACATGTACTTTGCCCATATATATTTATAGTTTCCAGCTTAGTGGTTTTTTTTTTTAAACAGGATTCCTGAGGGTGAGAATGAGTGGGTACCCACTGGTCTGGGTATTCAGATGAATGTAAATGATTCTTGTGTCTCTTCTTGAACTTCTTTCCTTCTCTTTTTTGTTGTTGTTTCATTTTGCTTTTTAAAATCCTATCCCTAAGTATTAGTTTTTGTTTTATTATAGTGTGGCATAGTATAATTATTCTTTAGAATCCTGTTTATTTTCTAATGAGAGAAAGAAAGGAGGGAGAACTGGATGGATGGAGATGGTGGAAGAATTGGGAGGAGTTAAGTGAGGAAAGCCACAATCAGGACACAGTATATGAGAGAAAAAAAAAGGCTATTTTCAAATAAAAAGAAAAAAAGGAAAAAAAAAGAAAGGAAGTCTATGTCATTTTCCAGAGTAGCCGCAAGAATTACTAAATGAAGCAATTCCAGAGTAATTGGAGTTAACACCTTGAGTCTATTAAATATTCTCCTATTGTTTGCTTTTTTATTTATCCACTATTCCTTGGCAGTTCCTATGGATAGAGTGGAGAAAGCAGTAAATGACTATTTAGACACCCAGAACCCTAGAGAGAACGAACACCAAGAGGTTCATTCAGAACAGCTGCATAACAAATCGGGACCAAGAATAACTTAAAGACTCTTTTCCTATGAAGATAATCAGCTTAGAAACAGGAAGTTGTTCGATATGTTGACATATTGTAAAGCCAATGTAAAGGCCAATAAAACTATGTCCTTGGAGGGATTTTTATAAAATAGAAAAAGTGATGTCATGTTCAGTATGAACCATGCTAGGAATCAATTACATGATTTATTTCACATTTTAATCACATGAGACATTAAAAAACTACACATACGGCATGTTAGTTAAGAAAACATGACACAATAGGTTCCAGGAGTGAGGTAAAAGCACTTGGTAATGGACACAGATGTCACTGAGGCCCAGTGTTCTGCTTTTACAGAGCTGGGGCTGACTCCTGGAACAACAGGTAATGAAGTGACTGTACCAGGATAGCTTGTTCATCAGCTTAGCCATGCAATCTAGTGGGTTAGGGCTTAGTATGAACAATCCAAACAGTATGAAGATGAGAGAAGACACGGGGAAGTCTCAAGACTGTGTGACAGAGTCACTTAGTACTTAATATGTTCTATGACAGTTCTCACCTCAACCCATCACATGTACTGATACTGGCAAGAGAGTCCCTTGCATTCAGGATGTGGCCTTCGTAGTAGCAGGGTTTCTAGAATAGAAAATATATCGTATTGTATAAATTTAGACATTTCACATACACGTGCACAATAAGCAAATAAAGAAACAAATATTTTTGAATGACTTTGGTTAAGTATGTAGGGATGTCTAGTTGAGTGTGTAGGTACATTAGCATTGTGTGTACGAGTGTTAGTATGTTCGCTCCTCTCTTTGAAAAGCTGTCTCCCTGGCCATGGATAATCCCTTCTCTTTCAAGTCACTTGCTGCATTTAAAGGCCATCCTCGGACCTATGTATTTTACAAGATAAATGGCAGATTCCAGGGTGGATTCGGAGCCTACCCCATCCTGAGAGCGTCTGGTCCCTTCTTCTCCTTTGGGTGAGTAAGATGTTTCAGTGTCCTCTGGCCCCAGAAGACGCCTGTGGAGAGCAGAAAGGTACACAATGCAGTCCTGATTCCAGCAAATACTGATTTCTTTGCATTCTCTTCTGTACTATGGGAATAACTGTGTATACAGTGGCACTGCATTGACTTTTGACCATTGATCTTTTCCCAACATTGGGACTTCCCTACTAAAATAAATCAAAGCATGTAGTCACATTTATCAGCCCCAAAGGGAGAAATTCACTCTATTACTTTTCCTTTGGGGATTCCTCTTCCACCATGAGTGGTTAGAGGGCTGATGTGATTCTTTGGAGCAAGGACACAGTTATTGCAGGGGGCTGAATCACAGATGTAGACAAGAGACCAACTAAGGAGGCTTACTGACTGTTAGAAAACTGTGGTGCCCCTTTCTTCTTCCCCTAGAATTTATTGCTAGGTTGTGTTCCCTGATTCAGGCTTAGGGATAATTCCTGCATATGTGTGGGTTGGGAAGGGGTCCTCTGTACGTGTGTGTTTGTGTGCAATTGCATATGGTGTAGCACACACATGGAGATCAGAAGACAAACCCATCTGTGAGCCCTCGCCTCCCACCTCTTTTGATACAGGGTCTGGTGCTTGCCTCTTGTCTCACTGTGTAAGACAGGCCAGCTTCTGAAGATCCTACTGTTCCTGCCTCTTATTGGGCATCGGATCCCCTGTGGACATTTATGGGAGATTTCCTGGGTGCCTTATTTTATGTGGGAAGACCAAGCCTGAAGTGAACCCCAAGACACCATTCCTGGATATGGGTCCTCAGAGGGCGTAAGAGTAGGCAAAGTTAGCCGAGCAGGAAACATGTTTGCATTCCTATCTGTGCTGCTGACTGTGGCTGAGACACAGCTGCTTCAAGGTCCTGACACTGTGATTCCCTGCAATGAGGAACTGCAGCCTAGAATTGTAAGCCAAAGCAACCCCACTCTCCCGCAGTGTGATTTTTGCCAGGATATTTTTATCTCAGCCACAGAAATGAAGCTACAGCCAAGGAGAAGTTTCCCAATCTTCTGAGAATATAACCAGTGGCTGGGTTTTCAGGAAGTAATTGTCCTTACTTGGTTCTCTTTAGGTCAAAGATAATTTCTTCTCCATTTAGTATGATCTGATACTGAACTTCAGGAGCATATCTTTCCTGAAAATATTTAATGATACAGTTATAAGCACATAATTCTCGGTCAATATAAAAATTATAAACATTAGAACATGTCAATTACGTACACTATACCTTGCAATAGCAAAGATACAAAAATTTAAAGTATTTCTCCTACATTTTATCTCTTTCTTATATCTAAAAATGTAATCTGCACATAAAAGGACTTCCTAAATTATAGCCACCTGACAGCTACACACATCAATCTATCTCTAATTTGTTACACAGAAACTTGCCATTAGCAAGTCAATGTATATTATCTTATCCTGTGTACCATAATAAATTACCAACAGGACACGAAATCATCATCTCTTGCAATGTATTTCCACTGAAATATATTTTAAAATGGTTTTAAAAATCCACTAAGAATTAAATAAAAAATATTATGAAGAGGTAATATCGGCAACATGGTAGAACACCTTCTACATTGTAGAAAAGCGTAGTCACTGGGGAATTGGTGGGTAAAGAGAAGGCAGAACTCTGAAAACGGAAAGTCTCCTTCTAGAACTGTTGCTTGTCTTTCCCACACCAAAGATAGACAGCATGGCAGACAGGTCTCTGAAAGGCAGTCAGGCTCAAGAGGGAAGTTTGGGGGTTCCCTTTCATAGATTTCTGAGGAAGTCGGGATGTCTACAACAGGAGTCGACAGCCAACTCTCTTTGATTCCCAGAGAGCAAGGAGGCTGGGGAACAGGATGCTCAGATGATGGTGAAACAGGACTTACCTCTTTGCCATAGCTCTCTGTCTGGTTGCTCTCAGTTCCACTTCTGGGTGAAATGTTTAGTTTTTTAGGATGAACTATTTCATGGAGCTTTACCTCGGGGCTTGACTTTGTATCTATCACTAGAGAAAGCCAGCAAACACTGATGAGAAAGGCTGACAGGGCTTGGGTTTGTTTGGCTGATTGCTTTGTCCTGTGGATGTGAATTAACCATTCAAAACAGATTGCTCCCTTGCTTCAGCTTTAATGACAAAGGATTGTTTCCTGTCTCCCTAACCTCTAGCATACCATGGAAAACTGTGCACCTCTTTGTACAGAAGTAGCTCATAAGAACATTGATTGGTAAATCTGGACTCTGCCTGTCGTAACTGAGCGCATTCCTTTGAGGTCCTTTTTGATTGCAATTTCTCTGACTACTCTCTCTCTCTCTGAATATGAAGATACCCACGTGCAAGTAATACTTTACTTAGGAGAGACCCTATTCCCAGTGATTTCATTCCTCTGTGGGCAATAAGCCAAGCCCATCTTTCTTTACAGTTTTACCCTCAAAACTGTAGGTTTCACAGGCTATAAAGCTCTTATTAACCCTTCCTCAGAGAAAATTTAAAGGAACAGAGAGCACGTGGGGAAAATTTTTTATAGTAAAAAGATCTTCTTCTTGTAACTTTAAGTTGTGCAAGGTAGAGAGTTTCTCTTATTTGCACACGGTAAGGGAGAAAGGTTTCAGAGTCAGAAGACGCGACTTGCTGTCCTAGGTAAAAGGCTTAATGACAGTCACTTTGCCTTTTATCCTTTGTTGTCTACATAGATTAGTATAAAAGCTGCACACATAAACTCTATGAAACTCTAAAGCACTGTTGTAGGAAAACACAGACACTGTTTTTTTGAAATTTTGCAATCGTTCACAGAGGTCAATCATACCATTGGATGCTTGTGTATCCACAGCTTTGAGACACATTCTTACTCAGGACAGCGATCAGAGTTCATTAGAGGTGTGACACTTAACTCAATTATTGTGCAAACCGCAGCCATAACTGCTACCACAGAGTTCACAAGGACTGACTAAATGGACTTAAAAAGATTTAATTAACACGCATGTTTCTCTGACACAAGTATTGCCAATGTTGTTCTACTTGATAGTCTCTTTGGGAACCTCACTAGGGCATAACAATGTAAGAAACATAAGATGCACAAAAGCCAGCCCTGCACTGAACAAGTAGAGAGTGTTTTGAGCTTAGGTAAACCCCTAGCTGCAGTCTTTCTGCTGTTTATGAATGGAAATATGCAGACTCCCAGCGTTTGACTTTCTAACACGATTGCAAAGCCACCCCTAGAAAGATAACCAGCGATTGCATCGGTGCACTTAGAATATACATGGTGTAGCAAAAGAGCTTCTAGTTAATTGTTATCAAGTTGTTAATCTCTCAATAATCAGCTTCAAACGGAGAAAGAGCTACAGTTCCACAACTTTTCTTTTGATTATGTTCTACTATAGAGAAACTTTTCCTATTACTGAGAAATATCCCAAAGTAACAACTCATAAATACCCTTGATTAATGACTATATTTATACAATTTCACTTCCTAATATAAATGTAAATCAAGCAATAACCAACATTTGTTTCATCTATTTGAAAAAATGTCACATCATATATATACATGATTTTTATTGAGTGAAGTATATAAAATTTGAAAACGTATACAGTGGGTTTTAGAATACATGTTTCACATGTGATCTAAAAAATACCATCACCCATACATATGTATGCATAAACTATTGTGAATATATGTAAGTATATAGCATACTTCACTAGAGAAAGACATAAGAAACATACTCTGCAAATGGTACTGACTTTTACATTATGAGTGAAAAGGTAATTTTTTTTCCTCATGGAAATAATCTGGTATCAAATAATCTGATTTTTTTCTACAAGATATCCATACTTACCTTGGGTTTGAATGATGAGCCACAGGACAGAAAGCAGGACCCACGACATGCTGGCCTCTGTGGGTAGCTGGGAGGTCCCAAGCAGCACACAGTTATGCTCTCTCCAGTGGCCAGTTCGATCTCCCTCTAGTTCTCTTTAGATGTTGAAAGGGAACATAAAGTCTCGAGAATTTAACTTGTGAGATTAAGGGATGTTTCCTAATTGTGTTGCAGACTGGCCAATGAACTGCAGCATCAAAATCCGGAGAATGTTCCTCCTTGAGAACAATGTTTACATCTGTTGGGAGGCTCAGTAAGGGTTCACAGCTGGGAAGCTGCTTGCCTTGAGTTCTGCCCTGATAGCAGTGTGAAGATGAGATTCAGGGACACTTAATTACATAATTACTTAATTACGTAAGCATTTGCAAATGTATAAAATGTCACTATTGTGCCCACATTTTAAGAAACTAGCAAAAAAATCATGCCGTCTTTTAATTTTTTTCTTTTATTTTATAAGTGTGGGTACTTTGTTTCCCTGTATTTCTGTGCACCACAAGCATATGCGGTGCCTACTGAAAAGACGGTGGTCTTGGAAATGAAGTTCCAGATGTTTATGAGTTGCTTTGTTGGTGCTGGGAATCATTGAACTTAGGTCCTCTGCAAGAGCAGCCAGTGCTGTTAACCGCTAAGCCATCTTCCCAGTTCCAAGAGTATCCTCTTAAAAGCATAACACCAAGCAAAATCTTACAAATGTTAATAATCTCTCTGTTTTTAAATGCAAAAGGAGATTCTGGTAACATCAACTACAAAGTTTCTCTTAAAGTTTATATGAGGTTACACAAACTCGTAGGCACAAACACACATACAGAACTGCAAAGAAACCTACATACATAAATACTCTGAACAGTGTTAGCTAACCCATCCACGTGCATATGAATCTAACTTAAGAATACAAGTGGCCGTCCAACAGCAGGAGATGAGCTTTGTTGACGTCTGCATAGCTCGCTTTTATTCACCTTTTATGCAGTGATATAAAGAAGGGACTAGATTGTCCATCCTACTGCATAAAGGCTTTAAGGTGTTTGTTATTTTTGTATAGCATTGTACTGTAAGAACCTTTATGACGTTAAATAGCAACATGACACTTGAAGGACCTTTGCATATCGCCTTGTGCACATGCATTACTTGTAGTTATGTGCATTGCTTTGACTCTTAGGATTAATTCCTAAAGATGACAATACACAGTTGAAAAGGAAAGAATGATCAACTGGAAGTTATTGCTCTAAAATGACTCAGTGCCTTTAGGCAGTTGGCCTCACGTTGAACTTCCACTTAGAAGACTTCCCAGCCTGCAAAGCTATGTCTTCTAACCACTGGCCATACCCTGTGTTGTCACACTTGAATCTGTCTGTCCTTGTGCATCTTCTTCCTCCTCTTAAACTGACGCTGTGCAGCCCTATATTTCCTTTTACTGGCCCCAAAGATAAGCATTCCACTTTTAATCCTTCTTACTTCTCATTAAAATATTACTAATGTACAATAATTTGTCTTTTAGCATAAAATGCAAGCAAGTTCCTGTAATGTCTTAACACTTATCTGTTTCCTATCTTGCATGATAGTCTCAAGTGTTTTAGTATCAAGGAAGTTGAGAGAAGAAGCAAGAGAGTACATGGGAGATGCTGGATGGAGGGAAGGGAAAGGAGAAAATAATGTAAATATGTTTTAATTTCAGAAGTTAAAAAAAATACAACAGTAACAAAGATACTTACTTCAAAGTTAAAAGGAAAAAAAAGAAAAGAAAAAAACCAAGATGTAAGTCTGAGAAACATTTATCTCATAAAGCTGTCACACTTGCTGACTGATTGGCTGAAGCAGCTAAGGGACACAGAGGTCTGGAATGGACTCCAGCCCTCAGCTTGACAACTGCATGTGTTTTATAGCTGACAACTTCCTATGTGGTTCATTGGTAAGAGCTGCAGTCTGTCAACCCATCAAAGATGGGAGCTACATCTCTTGGCATGTCCTTGAGAGACAGCATTTTGAAGATCACAGCTTAACAACATTCATTGAACAGACCGTCCATGCAAAGACTCTGAAAACAACTCTTTCATCGATCCTGTCGATGTTTACTAGAGGGATGAATATCAGTCTATAAATTAAAACTGTGGAAATAACAGTGAAGAAATTGTTTACTAAATGCATCTGGAGGGGATGAGAAATGGCATATGTGTAAAATTTTTATTGAATCTGATTTTCAAGAATCAGCTAAACATAGACCTTAACTTATGACCATAAAATTAAGGAATTTTAACCAGCATCCTGATTACAGAGAATTTTGTTCCAATAAAGTTTGCGACATTTCCAGAAATTTCATAATAAACTGTTTTGGGTGGTTTGGAGTTGATGTCTAAATATTGTCTATGAAGAAATTGAAACAATTTTCACACCCATAAAATTATAATAATCCCTTATATATTGAAAGACTTTCACTTTTTTTTAATTTTCTCATTTTAAAAACAGCTATGGAGTATAAATTCAAAGACTATTACTTTCATTGTATATATTACCGAAGAAATAAGAGATATACTCCAGTCTTTATGGACTATCTTAAATATATGTCTCTTAAGTCATTAAGGTGCGAGAAAGGGTAATTGATATCAAAACCAAAGGATTGCAAATATTTGATTGTAGACAGTTTTCACAATGGTTTCAGTTGTCTCTAGGATGAAGTCTATACTAATGCTATTTGAGTGGGCAGGAATTACTGGAATGGCTGACAGGTTTAAGGCAGGAAGGATCATCCTTCCTCTGAAGTAACTGCTCAGTAATTTATTTGCTCTTGACTGGTGTTAGGATGAAGACAGACCCATTGCCTCAGCTGATAAAACAGGACATTAGAGTTACTCTATAAATTTTTCCAAGCTGAACTTGTCCAAACACCGAGGGATCCATAAGATAGTTGTGTCAATGATGATCATAGCCAGTCACTGGACAGCCAGGTGCAAAGACTACTATAATAAACTTGAAAATGCGTGCATTTCTCAAGAATGCTCACTTCCTTTTCTTTGGGCATGCCGTCAGAAGTGGGACAGTTCGATAACACAGTGGCCTAATTTTAGCTTTGCAAGCAGTTTCCATAGTTCTCTAGCTCGCAAAGAATGAAGAAACTCTTGTTCGCGAAGGCTTACTAACGTACATCCCCATCAGCCAACAGAAAATGTACCTCCACATTCTCCAGCTTTTGTTATTCTAGTAATACCTATTCCAAATGGGGCAAAGTGATATCCCAGTATAACAGTCTTGGTTTCCATTTCCATGAAGCTAGCTGTACTGAACATAAGTACCTATCTGTTGGCCACTTGCCTTGCTTCTTTTGAGAAGAATCTATTTGGATCACTTGTTCATTGTAATGAGGTTGCTGGCTCTTTTGGCTAATTTTGAGCTGTTTTTATATATTCAATATCAATCCTTTGTCAGAGAAGTAGTAGCCAAGTATGGCCTCCCGGGCTGGAAGTTGTTTCTCATTCTACTGACTGTTTCCTTCACTGTGTAGATTTTTGAGTTGGGTGTCATCCCACTTGGCTCTGTTGCCTGTGCTGTTGGAACCATATGTTTTAAAAAGAAACCATTGCTTGTTCCAGTGTCTTAAGTATTTTACCTACATTTCCTTCTAGTAGTTTCAGAGTTTTGAGTGTTCTATTTAGGTCTTTTTTCCGTTGCAGGATGAGAGGAAGAGGTCAAATACTAACATTCTGCCCATGAGTAATTTTCCCAACACCATTTACGGTCATCTTTCCTGAGGTTTAGTTCTATTCTTACTTTTTATGAGTCAGTTCACTATGGATGTGTGGGTTTGTTTCTTGGATTTCTATGTTGTTTCCAATGATCTGAGTAATATTCTGCACCCAGTACCTTGCTGTTTTGGTTATATGTCTCTGTGGTGTGTTTTGAAAACACGTATTGTGATGTCTCCAGTTCTGTTTTTTCTTTTTATTTTTATTTTATTTTATTTTTTTTATTGAGAAAAGGAGAAAAAAAAAACAAGTTTCCACCTCCTCTCAGCCTCCCATTTCCCTCCCCCTCCTCCCACCCTTCTCCACCTCCTCCCACCCTTCTCCCCCCCCCCCCCCACTCCTTTCCCCCTCCCTCTCCAGTCCAAAGAGCAGTCAGGGTTTTCTTTGGCTTCTTTGGGTTCCTTTGTGCTCCAATATATATTTTAGGTTCCCCACCATCATCAGAGTCTATGAAGAATTTCATTGCTGATTTAATGGAGAGCACACTGAATTTGTAAATTGTTTAGTTGGTAAAGATATTTTAACAAAATTGTGTCATCCAACACATGGATGTGTATGTGTGTGTTTGTTTATTCCATTTTTTTGTTGTTTCAATGTGTTTCATTTTTAAAGAAGATTTATTTCTTTTATGTGTGTGTATGGGCATTTGCCTAAAAGTAAGCATACCGTATGAGTTCAGTTCTCGTGGAGTCCAGAAGAGGGATGGTGTTAGCCACTTTGTTATTATTGAGAATTGAAACCCAAAGAACCGCAAATGCTCTTAACTGCTGAGCTATGTTTTCAGTCCCATCATTTCTATTTATTAATATATAGCCTTCATTTCTTTTCCTTTCCTAATTTCTCTGACTAAGATTTTCCTACCATATTGAATAAGTGAGCTAAGGGTTAACATCCTTGTTTTATCCTTGATGTTAGAGGAAATGGTTTTCTCCATTCAGCATGGTATGGGTGGTGGGTTTGCCATGTATTTTTTGTTGTATATGTCATATATAGGTTTTAGTATACTGAGGTACAATCCTTTTATACATGACTCATTCATAGTTTAAAATGAAGGAAATTTTGTCTGAAGCTTTTCTATGCCTATTTAGATAATACAGAGTTTTGCCTTCATTTCTGCTTATAAGGTATACTAATTTAGTTTGTGTATATGTATTATTTTAGTCATACTTGGTCATGATGATTAATCCTTTAAATGTACTACAAGATTCAGTTTGTGAGTATTTTATTGGGGATTTTGCATCTGTTTCTTTGAGGATGTTTATCTGTAGTTTGTTGTTTTATTTTCTGGTTTGGCAGGAGTAGAAAAGTTGTTTGGAAGTTTTATGGGGTGCTGGCTCTCCCTTTCTCTTCTGATCCTTTGCCTAGGTTGGGTAGACTTTCTCTGGAGAGTGTTTTGTTTTTTTTTTGTTTTATTGATATTTCTAGGTTAATGACTTCTTCAAATCCAGTCTGGGCCAACAGAAAATTCAAGAAACTCACCACCCTATGTTCTTTGAACTCCGAGGTTCCAGAAGGCCTGCCTTCTGCACTTCATTTTCCACAGTCTTACAGCTTTGTAAATTCTGTCATGGTTTGGTTTTAGCTGTACTTTTTTTGGGAGTAAGATGATATAGGAGATTTTTTTCCATCTATCAAATGCAATTGTTTTCAGGGACTATTTTCTATCTTGTTTAAGATGTGTAGGTTTTTTATATATACTTTATTGTTTTTAGTTGAGCTATATCTTTCCCCCACTTCCCCCATTCTTTTTCCTTCCTCTCCTCACCTCTTCCACCTCCCAGTCCCCCATGATCCCAATTTACTCAAGAGATCTTGTCCTTCCTAAGTGTATTCATGTATTTCTCTCTTAGGGTCTTCTTTATTGTCTAGGTTCTCTGGGTTTGTGGATTGTAGGTCAGTTAACCTTTGTTTTATGTCTAATATCCATTTATGAGAGAGTACATATTATATTTGTCTTTCTGGGTCTGGATTACCTCACTCAGTATTTTTTTTCTAGTTCTGTCCATTTGGCTGCAAATTTCAAGATGTCATTATTTTTTTACTGCTGAGTAGTAGTACTCCTTTGTGTAAATATACCACATTTTCCTTATCTATTCTTCAGTTGAGGGGCATCTAGGTTGTTTCCAGGTTCTGGCTATTATGAATAATGCTGCTATAATATGGTTGAGCAAATGTCCTTGTGGCATGACTATCAAGAACTCAAGAAACTTGACATCAAAAGAACAAATAATCCAAATAAAAATTGTGTACAGACCTAAACAGAGAATTCTCAACAGAGGACTCTCAAATGGCCAAAAGACACTTAAGGAGATTACATCAGTATTGAATATGTATATTTGTCTGTTTTATTCCTTCAATGCTGTATTTATATAATATTTAGTATTAGCACTTTTAAATAAAGCTATATAAAACAACAGTCTTCGAAGTAAATTAATGAGTAAAAATAACAAATCCATATTTTACTGTAAAAGGCACATGAAACAAGATATTTAGATGCCTTCATAAACTTCATGTGTCCTAAAATAAAATTCTGAAATCAAATATCAATTAAAGCAGAAGTTATATTCATAATTACAGTGATTCAAAAGCCTTGGTTAGATGTCTGTACCAGAATTTCCCATGATGTCAAGTATCTACACATTCTCCTTCTCCACTGTGCCGCACACTAGCTACCGATCAATGGCTTCTGAGCATTAAACTATGGTTTCTATAACTCCCAATGTTTTCAGGACATCTTGTCTGTTTCCCCTTCCCACGGCGGATCCATGTATAACCCCAGCTAAGACTCTAAGCAACAGTGGAGAGGGTGCCTAATCTAGCCTTCCCCTGTAATCAGATTGATGGCTACTTTAATTGTCATCATAGAGCTTTCAACCAGCAACTGATGGAAGCAGATACAGAGATCCACAGTGAAGCTCTGGGCCAAGATACTAGAGACCAGTCCAAAAGAGGAATAATAATATTAGCAAAGGGGTCAAGACCGTGATGATGATACACACAGAAACAGCTGACCTGAGCTACCAAAAATTCACTGACTCTGGACTGATAACGGGAGACCCTGTATAGGACCAAACTAGGCCCTCTGAATGTGAGCAACAGGTGTGAGGCTGGGGTAGTCTGTGGGGCCATAGGCAGTGAGACCAGGATTTATCCCTATGTTTGAACTGGCATCTTGGAGCACACTCTCTTTGGAGGGACACCTTGTTCAGCCTAGATATAGGGGGAGGGTCTTGGTCTTGCCTTGAAATGAAGTATCAAACTGTTGACTCTCCATGAGGAAGCCTTACTCTTTCTGAGGAGTGGATGGAGGTGGGGGAAGGGTGGGACAGGAGGAAGGGAAGGAGAGGGAACAGGGATAGCTATGTAAAATGAGAAAAGATTGTATATATACTATCTCTGGATGCCTTCCAAATTTACTGGTTTCTCACACTCACACTTGCTTACACTTAAACAGATATTTTTAACTCTTTGGAGCAAGGAGAGAGAGAGAGAGAGAGAGAGAGAGAGAGAGAGAGAGAGAACTCAGTATTTGCCTTTCTGAGCCCAGGATCTCTCACTTAATGGAAAGAAACTTTAAGCTTTGGTAAAGTTAAATTTCTTTGGCCTTTAGTTGCCCCCAAGTACTTTTCAAGCAACCTGCATTTTCTCATGAGTTTGATTAGATACAAAACCCTAACCATTAAATTCCTTTCCTATCTGACCTTAATTAACTTTCTGTTAGTCACCTAGCAGAACTAGTCACTTCTTAATTAATATTTAAATTCCCACTAGCCATGTTTCCCTAAATACTCTTTTTAATATTCTTTATTTTATTTCAATTTTATGATTACAGAATTTAAATTGACTTGGTGGCAATAATATCCTGCATATTGACACAGTCTTTTAATAATATGCTTTTACTTAAGAGCTAATAGTCATGTCTTTCAAAACTAGTTATTATACTTTTAATATGCTTCATGATTTACATTCCATATTAAACAAACTTAAAAATGTCTTTCAGACTAATTAGTAATAGATAAGGAGCCCTCACACAAATTAGTAAAAGTATTCAGCATTGTAACAAGTGTTCTCCTTGTCAAGAAACTCATACCAGGCTTTTGAGTCTCTCCTTAAACCATCTCTGATTAATTCTTTATTTTATTTTTTAATGAAATATCCTTGGAAGATTCCTCACCATTGTTCTTTAGCAAGCAAACATCAATACCCGAGGTCAATAAAAACAGCCCCTATGTTTAATAAAGATCTCCTCATCTTGCACCAGCTCCTGAATAAGGTTTGCAACAATGAGGCCAATTCAGAATAAAATGTCTACATAAAAATGTTTGTTCAAAAATAAAACGATTGCTCATAGGACCGTGCCCTCCAGTCATGTGTCCTTCATTCTTTGCACAAAGGCCACTGGCTATATTCTCCTACTTGTCCACGCTCGGAATAAAGTTTGATTGTCTTCTCAATTGTTATAATCACATTACAGTATTTCATATACACATCACAGTTATTCTGAATACGGTCTGAGTAACCATATTTTTATTAGTCTCATCAAGTATGTTTTATTTTTAATAGATTTATCATATATATATATATATATATATATATATATAGTACATGCGTGTGTGTGTGTGTGTGTGTGTGTGTGTGTGTGTGTGCGTGTGTGCAAAGATTAAGATTAACTCTTTTGGTTATTGAGTCTGAATATAGATGCCATTCTAAATTCTTCCAAGTTTTTTTTCTCCTCTACATTGTAGATGTTTAATAAATTTGCGGTAAACCAGCTAAATTACTAACACTGTCACAGAAACAGTGAAACTAAAATTAGACTGCAAAATGTCTGCTTTGTGAAAAAAAGAGTGATCCCTGAAAACATAGTCTTCCTATACTTTAAAAGAGCTTAAACATTCATATATTAAATACAGGTTCACAGTGTTTAAGGCTATATACACATAATCTAAATATGTAAAGGTGAAACCTGAATATTTGCTATAGACACATTTATTACTGTATCTCCTTCTTGAACTGACTGCTTTTGAAGACTAAGCTTGGTTTGGTCCTGGCTTTTTCTCTGTGTTATACACTTCATCCTCCTAGAGGCTGGCTTGTTTGTTTCCTCTGTTTCATATAATTTTCCTAAATTTGTCTTAATGTTTCTTAAAGACGAAATATTTTATTTCATGTTTTATTTTCTATCTCCTTTGGTTTTCCATGGTATTTTCTTCTTTCCTTTTGCATTTATTTTTCTTAAGTGTAGACAATTCATCTTTCATGTTTCCTTACGTTCATTTTTGACATCTCTCTTTTTCAGGGTCTCCTATTACTTTAATTTCAGCATTTGCATCCTATATAAACTGTGTTCTTCCAAAATTTGTTTGCATTTTTGTTTCCTTCTTCTCTGTTTGCTAACTTGTTCCTCAATTTTATCTGCCCACCTGTGCATTCCACATACTTTATTGTATATTTTTTTTCATTCAAATACCAAGAACTAATCTTTTTCCTGTTTTGAAGTTTTCTTGTTATTTCACTTTTTGAACACACTCCCTTGTGACCATAATGCTCTGTTATCGTCACCACCATCATCACCACCACTGGTGTAGACGTTAAACTCTCTCATTTGGTGCAAAATCTTTCCATTCAGTTTTCACTTTTCTGTTATTTGTTGCTTTCCTAGTGTGATATCTAATTTTTGTATGATATTATTTCCACTTCTATTTAGCAGTGGGTGTAAGAAGGCCTCACACCTCAGCAAGAAAACCTTAGTCTATAAGGAAAACATAGATAAACTCTTCCCAGTGTGTATGGAAACTCTGGACCACTAGAACCCTATTGGTCACTTCCTACCACAGAGAGACCTCAAGTCATCTCCTCACCTCTTGGCCTCAGAGTGGTGGCATTATCAACATAAACTCTTAGTGTGACTTGTATCACTTGTATTGAGTGTTACCTCGCTTTAGAGGGGTTGGGTACCAAGCCACCTTGCATGGGTGTGTTTGACACATTTCCCTAGGCATTAAACTGCAGTTGTTTCTCTATCACACTGTTTCTCCTGAGCGCACCAAGCACATTCCCTGTTGCAGAAGTTGAAACACACAGTAGATGTGCTCGAGGCAGAGTCACTAAGCTTCCAGGGAAGTATCTGAGTGCTTTCCATGTCTCCTATGTCCTCTCAAAGAACTGTCCAGCTACTCTTGTTCTAAGCCCAGAGCCCAGGAAGGTACCAACAGCTTACCCTATATTTCTAAGGGTATCTTGGCTTTGGGACAAGAATAAACTTGAATTACATGATATTAGCAATTTGCTGTGACCATTGATGCAGTTTCCTGTGTTTTCTTCACAGCCAAATTTACTTTGATCTTTCTGAGGAGTGTATCCTTAAGACAACCATTTTTGATAAAAGCTTACTCATGTCATCTGAGCTAGACGTTTTCCTTTGTATTTCTCCATTTACATTCTGAGAAGAAAGTCTAGACCACACAGCTCACTTGGCTTCTGTGGTGAGACCCCGTTGCATGCAACCTCACCGATTACTGAAGCTGAGGTCATCTGAGCCAGTCCTTAGGGAAAGAGGCACAGTCTGCAGAGAAACTGAAGAACTCAAAATGTCTTTTTGTCTATTATCTCCAATTGCAGCAAAGGAAAAAGTGGCTGGATCAGTTCAAGAGGTCATCTGACAAACATGCACATGAAAAACACCTTACTGGAGTGCATGACCTTAGGAATTCCATATTGAAAGCGCATGACCCTCTCAAGGTGGTCCAGAACACTAGTAATGTGAATGCTAGTGCTTTAACATTACAGAAAATTTTGATGCCTTTATTTGGTCAGGAACCATCATTATATGATAAATACTTCCAAAGTTGACTGTTTTGGAATTTGAAGAAATTTTTAAATTATTTCAATATTTAATATCGCTCCATACAGAATTGACAAAGAAGTCATTGTAAGGATGGGAAAATAAGCATTCTTATACCCTCAATAAATATAAATTATCAAAAAAATCCAATAAGTCTAAGGATGAATGAACAAAATAATAGACTGAGGCCTTTCAAGTATTTCTTTAATTTGTTAAATTTACTTGTTTTTTGGGGGGAGGAGGAATATCATGATTTGTTGATATTCCTATTATCTAGATTTCAGAATTTCTACTTCTGCTGTTCGTAATTTCAGGAACCAAAGTACAGATGTTTAAGATGTTGAAAATAATGACTGTGCAGTGATACAAAATGTAGCTACAATCACTAAAATCGTCATGATTAAGCTTTACAGACAAGAGAAAATAAAATACCTCTTTTGATTTGCTCAGTGCTATGGATATGGAAGCTCCTGTTTGGGTTCTTAACCCATGGAACTCAGCTCAGTTGGAAACATTTGCTTGTGTGCCTGAAATCTCAGTACTATGGTGGAGGCAGGGAGACTGTGATCACTGTAGCCTGGACTCTCTCAACAAAGAGAGAAGAGACATGAAGGGAAGATGAATGGCAAGGGTCTTTATTTCTAGCTAATGATGAGAGGGATGGATAATGGATGCTCTATTGGAGCATCATTTCAAATGGGTGTGACCCGTGATCTGAGCATAGACCCTGTAAGCAGCCACTGACTGTGTTTACAGTGTCCCTAGACCTCCAAGTGAGAATCTAGGCAAAGGATATAGACAGTTCTTCTAGCTATACCCAACATGAGGACACCCTGGAACGTTTCAGGTCTCAGAGTAGAAAGAGCCAGGCTCCTTCTGCTGTACTGTATGTTCCAGCTCACTGGCCCTGCTTGGCTTCTGTGGTTTTCCTGTCTTTCATCACAGCTTTTTTTCCCTCTCTCTCACTTTATGGGCACTGTGAGTCTTGCATTGGCCACTTCTACTTCTCCTTCCTGTTTAATTAATACTTGTTTTGGAGGAGTTCTGGATAGCGAGTGTTGCTCATAAACATGTAGCGCTGTGTGTTTGATATCTCAAGCTTCTCATTTGGCTTGCTTTTCAATTTCTGAAGATTCCCTTATTTGTTTAATGTGTAATGTGTGTGTGTACATTTAAAGAGTGCCATTTGCAAATACAGAAAAGCTGCTCTGAACACAACTCTTTGGTTCTCTAGTAATCTTAGTGACCTTCATGCAGTGTCCTGAACTTGCCATACCTTTGCGAGAAGTGTGATAATTATTAATCCTAGTATCTCTCTGGAAGTCTGTTTTTCTTTAAAAGTATGTGATAAAATGTGATTCACGATCTCACATGATAACTCCACCAGTTAGTTTCTTTTGCCCTTTTCTGGTAAACATCCCCTCTGGGCTTCCTTGTAGCTGCTTATCCTTACTACAGCAACTATTTCATCTTTATGTTTATTTACATAAAGCTTAAGAACCAGGCTGGACAGCATGAAAAGAGGTCCAGCATTTTGCCCCTAATATCAACATGGTAAATGGAGGCTTTGTAAATATTTATGTTGGAAAAAAAGGAAAACAACCCGATAAGCATAAAGCATGCAATATGGTAAGCTTTAAGGAAGCCTTTCGGGAGTTGACACAGTGAATATTAGTAATGGAACATACATAAATATTGTTGATAGAGATAAAGTAGTAGAATCTGCATAACAAACATTATAGTATTATACAGGTTTTCTGTGCAAAATAGTTTTGCAATTGGCAACATGATGGTGCGGAGAGTAAACCTGGGTTGAGGTGTGAAGGGTGTGGCTCAATGGTAGAGTTCTTGCCTAACATGCGTGACCTCCTCGGTTTGATCTTTGGTGCTGAAAGAAAAAGTATGGAGAAGGATAGTTAAGTTTGTGTGCTGTTCCAATATGGAGTAGCTACATGAGGTGGGAGAAAATTACCTACTGCTGAAAAAGTATGAACTTTATCTCATTTTATAGATAAATAAATCTGACGGTGCACAGAAAGTTTAAATGATCTGTCTGCATCAGGCTAACAGCTGGCCGTTGGCAAAAGGCAGACTGCTGTTCCTTCCTGAGTGTGGTGTGCAGTCTGCCAGGAATGTTCGCTTTTCCTGTGTCTCTCTACTTCTTCCCATCATCATTCTAACACATTTTCCTCTCAAGTTCCCTTTGCTGCCCTTGAGATGCTTCTGCTTTTTGGTGGCTCTGCTCAGTTTTGCTAAAAGCGTGAAAGATTAAAGAAGTCCTGCTTTAAGCTGGATTCCAAAGGCCCCATACCATTTATAGGCACAAAAGACACATGTCTCAGCAAGTTACCATGACAGCCGAAGAGTTTAGGTCAATTTAGTGGGATGTATTGACTTACATGGGGGCAGGGAGGGGCCGTCTCTCTGTTGAGTCATAACACTTAGCTTGAAACCCTTGCAGGCCAGTGACTGTCGTCTCCATTTAAGAACGTTATGGGACATCAACGGGAAACTGACAGCCATACTCATTTTTTCTGTTTATTTTTTTTTCACTTAAGTGAATTTGTGAACTTCCTTAAACTGTCTTTCCCATGACAGCTACAGAACTGAGATGTCAACACAGGAATGAAGACAGGTGCTTGATCAATGTTTCCCAAACAACCTCGGATGTGGTTCTTGTTAAAAAAGAGGATGTCATGAACTCAAATTTAAAATGACATTTGTACAACACTAGAATAGAGGGGATAAAATCATCAGCTTAGGTTTGTCTACACAGAAGTATAAGTAAAGATGAAAATTAGAAAGCGTTCTCTTGGCTTAAAAGTGAGCAAAAATGAGAGTGGTGTTGATGTGTTTGAGCTCATAAAGGCATGTCTATAATCTGAAGTCTGAAGTATGAAATAAATACAGTAAGAGGGATTAGTTTGATTAAGCTTAAAAAATGATGTAATCCAAATAAATTCTGCAACAATGGGGGAAACATGAAAGCACTGTGCTAAGAGAAATGATCCAGGCATGTAAATACACACACACACACACACACACACACACGACCTTACTTACACAAAGTATTTGGTGTGGTAAATTCACAGAAATAGAAACTGAAATAGGGGTGAATGTGGACTGGGAAAGTGGGTAATGAGAAGGAACTGTTTGATGGATAAAGACACCCTGAGAAGATAGACAAGTACTAGGGACTGGCAGGACATCACAGCTGCACGGTATTGTGAATGTAGGTAAAGCCATTGAATCATATTATCATGTTATGTGTAGATATTTCACGAAATTAAAACCTAGTAGGAAATTAACTTAGATATCTGAAGCAAGAGTGTAGAGAAGGAGACTTGGTGGCTATGCAACCAAAATATTCAGATCACTTCATATAGAGTGGTACCCATCTCATCTCTGCCTCTGTCATGATGATATTGTTTGCACTAAACTAAACTTGAAGCAGCATCTAGCCCCACTGCCAGGGTTTTCTGAGGCCGCACTGCCAGGGTACTCAAACTCAACATCCCGTTCTCTAGCACTGCACACAACTCTGCTGTTTTATCTCTAGAGGGGTGCATCTGGAGTGCAGATTGTCAGACCCATTAATCCATACAATGAGGCTGGGGAAGAGCATATGGAATACGGTGTAAGTGCTGTAATTGTAGAAATGCTTCATCTCAACCAAGACACTCAATGTGGCTCTCCTCCAAGCATGGATATTATGAAGGGAAATAGCCACTGTTGTGATGTGGTTTTTTGCAGTCTTTTGGCTTTTGTGAAAGCTGGCCATTATGATGAACTGCGCTTAGGTAAAACTAGCCCTATCTGAGGTTTGCTCTTGTGACATAAGCCATGAGTGAACCAAGTAGCTAGCTGATGGTCATCCCTGACTACTGCTTGACAGCCACATTGAAAAGTATTCATCAAAATGCAAATCAGATGCCATGAAGTTCATTGAAACTGAGATAACGTATCTCTCAGGACTCCAAGTGCCAGTCCCTTCAGGCTGGGCATTTAGCACTAACTTCCCTGCGACCCTACTGTTTGTTGGTCCTCAATCTGAAAGCAGTCAGTTCTGAGGGCCCTGTTAAATGTGAACATTCCTTTGATTTATTGCTAAATCATTCTGGATTCAAGTGAGAAGCACCATGTTCCAAGCCATTTGGATAATTTCTCTTACCGGTGCAGTGGTTTATCCGTCACTAGCATTTTGAAATCAATCAATTTTCACCTACTGGTATCTTCATCTATTCCCTTTTGCTGTTTTTACTTTTTCTTCCTTTGTGTGAGTTGTGATAAACTGGGCCATTTGGACATCATCTTTGCTTTGCTTGTCATTTTGTTAGCTTCTATGTGAGGCAGACCTTGGGATGTAAACTTCTATAGTAACTCACCTTCAAAGGTATCCTTACCTTTTTCTCAGCTAAAACTCTAGGGACAACTAAGAGTATACAGTTATATTCCCATTGGTCATCTTTGTAGATGTTACATGAGTATGTTTAGAGCCATTTTGAATGCCATCCTTATGAGTTGAGCCAAGTATGTTCAATGAAATAAATAGAAATAATAGACCTTGCCAGCATGTGCCAAAGTACCCACTCAGCATCATAAACTCCCCCAGTGGTTGCCAATATTGCCTGCAAAGAGCCTTTGGGTTTTCTTAAAAATTACTCCCCAACCTCTCCACGAGGGGTGCACCCACACACTGAGACAATGGGGATGTTCTATCCAGAACTCACTAAGGCCAGCTGGCCTGGGTCTGAAAAAACCTGGGATAAAACCGGACTCACTGAACATAGCGGACAGAGGACTACTGAGAACTCAAGAACAATGGCAGTGGGTTTTTGATCCTACTGCAAGTACTGGCTTTGTGGGAGCCTAGGCAGTTTGGATGCTCACCTTACTAGACCTGGATGGAGGTGGGTAGTCCTTGGACTTCCCACTGGGCAGGGAACCCTGATAGCTCTATGGGCTGACAAGGGAGGGGAACTTGATTGGGGGAGGAGGAGGGAAATGGGAGGAGGTGGCAGGGAAGAGACAGAAATCTTTAATAAATAAATAAACGGAAAAAAAGAAGCCCTGAGCACAGTGGTTGCAGGGGATGCAACCGAGTTTATTAATATTGTAGTAAATTTGCAATGTTTTTAAAACCAAAAAAAAAAGTTACTCCCAATCCCAGAGTCATTCCCAAAACCTTATCCCTGCTGGGGACCACTGGTACTTGTGATTGATTGACATTAGAAAAGAAAGACCTTTTCTTTTGTCTTCTGACCTTGTACTGTTCTAAGAATAACTCCGTGGTCAGAGCTGGAGTGTGGCCTGTTAAAGCCTTCACGGAGGTATATTAAGACTTCTTCCTCACGCTGCTTGGTCTTACTTCCTCAGCTCCCATCACACTGATGGAAGCGTGAACACAGCTGTAACCAATTTTCTAGCAATCCTCCTCAGACAAAGCCTGCTCCTCCAGTAACCCCCATTTCAATAGTTGGAACCTCTGGAAGATGATGTCTGTCTGATTGGCATGTGAAGTTTTTGCCCTTAATCTTACACAAAAGGCTGAGAGGCAATACTGCATTCATTTTAGCACTAGACATTTCTGGAAAGGATTGTTACTGCTGAAAAAGCAAATATGGTGAACAATGGCAAAACAAATTAAAATTAAGGAAGAAGACTGACAACATAAAAATCAGTAATACGAAAACAAACTGAAGTTCTCCCAACCCACCAAGGAATCTTCCAGACAACAGTGAGAGAAAGAGTGTGTGTGAGAGAAATTAATTAGATCAACCAGGCCACTAAATTTTCAGAAAGAGAAAAATAAAGGACAGAGAAAGAGAGATGATAAAAGAGGTCCCATGTGATTAGAGCCCACTAGATGTATTTGGAACTTTTGAGCTATTTGATTGATCAAGGAGAAAATAACATCATTTAGAAAATCACAGCATGTTCAAACACTGCTCTTTGTGAGTATCTATGGATTATTTCAATCTCCAGGTATGACAAGGGGCTACTTGAGAGTTCTAAGTTCAAGACTTTACACTAACATTAGAAAAGATAAAGTGAGCGCTGGTGAGATGGTTCAGAAGGTAAAGGTGCTTGCAGAATAAGCCTGGAGACCTGAGTTCACTCCCTGGAGCCCACATAAAGATGACTAGGAAGACCTGACTTTACTAAATTGTCCTCTGATCTCCAAATGCACGCAGGCATGGGTGTGTGAACACATACACAAACACACACATATCACATCACACATGCACTCACTACATAACGTGGGAGTCAGCAAAATGACTCAGTAGGTAAAGGACCCACGTGGTGAATGGTGGATGGAGACAGCTAACTCTGGCAAGCTGTTCTCTGATGAGCACACACATACATAGCAAATAAATGCCGTTGTTTGAAAGGATAAAGTAAATCTGTGGCTGGGAAGAGTTATTAATTCAAGGAAACAAACAAATGAACAGAAACAATGGGGTTGGGGCACAATCAAATTAAGACTTCATAGGAAATAGGGATGTATTTCCAGGTTAGAATAAGGTGTTCTAGTTTATAGTCTTATCCCCAAGACTCAACCGAACTTAAGTAGTTCCATACTTAAGAAACTCCTACATGGAAAGAAGGGTTCCAATGAGAATTGTTTGGCAGGTGGGCTCTAGAATCACTGGATGTTGAACTGTGCTCTTGAGGTACAGAGTGAAAGGACTGGCAGGGACAAGTGATGTTGGCAATGAATGTCACAGCACAAATATAATAAAGGGAAATGTGGCCATGCATCTTGGTAACGGCAAAGCTACTTCACTCTTTAGGGCGACTGCAACTTCACATGAGAGAAAACCCAACTCGACATGTTTTGCACAACAAGGAAAATTTATTGATTGTACAAAAAGTCCCAGCAAAAAGTGGAGCCAGTTCAACAGTTGTTAAACTACCAGCTCAATAACATCTTAGGAAAGTTCAGCTGAATTCTGTTTATCTTTCTGCTCTATCTTGTCCACACCATCCTTGTCTTCAGATCCCAACACAGCTGCAGCAGGACCAGATGCCAACAAGCAGAAGAAAGGATGGATGGGAAAACATTCGTGAAGTTTTCCAACATAACCTCCTCCCTCATCTCACAGGGCCAAAGCAGGGAGTAACCCATTCACTTAACGAATCAGAGGCAAGGACATTCTGATTGTCATGAGTGGTTAACATAATGTGTATGGAGTTATATCAACTGTTCTAAAAAACAAATGGACAGCTAGGTAAAAGCAGGGTTCTTAAAATAAGGCAGGGGAGTGTTTGGTACCCAGCCAACCATGTTCATTTTACCATCTGTCAATGAAGATGAAGATGTTATGGGAAGTGTGATTCTGTTGTTGACAGACCCATCTGATTGTTACAATCCAGGAATCTGGATGTTTATGCAAGATCTCGCAATTTAAAAATTATTTCTTATAAACTCAAAACAATCTTGTTTTTTTAAAAATAGTGCTGTGTGGCCAGGATCCTTGATTTAGAGCAAATAAAACACATCTGCTATCCAAACCCTGCCCGTAGGTCACCAGTTTGCAACTCCTGGTTCATGTTCATTTCTTTAACTGAACATTCTCTGTTTAAAAGGGAAGTTCACTTTAGTCATGCCAGCAGTCAGCACACAAATAATCGGTGACTAAATTAGTTGATAAAAATATTTTACTCTATTGTAGGAAACTCCCCAAATAGCAAAGTTAATAAAAACTTCAGAAGGAAGGATATCAAAGACATATAGAAGAGGAGGTGCTACATAATTCTATTTTTAAATTGATGTTCTAATTTGACAAGTAGATAGAATCAAAACATTGCTACTTATTTAATAATGAATGCACCCTTCTCCAGTTTCTTATGATTTTGTTTTGTTTTGTTTGTATTGTTGTGTTTTCATTAGAGAGCACATTAATCCCTTCCAAAGGCGGAAGAAAATTCAGGTCGTCAAAAATATTTAAGCAGTCACCATCATAGTAAACCAAGGTGTTGGAACCAACTAATTAGAGTATTATAGTTTATATATTTCCTTTGCCATCTTCCTATGAGTATGGAAAGGAGATTATTTAAGTCAGGACGAAGGTTCTCAAAAGTATCTTTCTTACAAGTTTTAGTCTCTTCAAAATACAGCATCAACTAGGCAATGTTGACCTCTGAGTGCCAAGAGCAATAGTAATAAAGAAGTGAACACATCTCTTTTCCATCCAAAACATCCAGGCTTCCAATCTGATCATGCGATCATCAACCCTGGCTTAGCTGTTGCTTCAGACTTTTGCATTTGAATCCCTTAAAGAAAGAAAAACTTCTTAGATGATCAAAGCAACCTAAAAATTTATCAAAGTTCATAGAGAGATGTAACATGAAGCTAATAAAAAATTAAAGGAATTATTTAAAACCCAGCTCTCTACATTATAAATTATTTAATACACCAGCCATGAACAACTAGGAACAGCAGAAGGTCAGAGTAGAAGGAGAGACAGCTCTTTCTCTGGAATTTAAATGTTCCTGTGGACAGTTAGCAGAAGGAGGACAGAGGTGGGAGGAGTTGTGGGCATAGGAAAGTAGACCATGGCAAGTAGACTCCTAAGATGAGGAGATGCAGAGAGAGTTAAGGATCTAGGTGAGCATTTCTGTGGATGCTGCATCTACTCACGCAGTTCTTGTTCACTAGTATGAGAAAATAAAGAACTGAGTCACCACAGCTACATAGCTGTGCACTTTTTCAATCACCCTTTTCTTGTATATTGAAAAAAAAAAAAAAAACCTTCTCATCATGACACTAATATCAGGCCCTGCCCTAGAGTAGAAACCTTAGAAGACATGATAGAGGCTTTTCTCCTTGGCACTAGGGGTGATAAAAGACAATCATACTTTCATTATAGATCTCTTAAGTGGGTGAAGAAGTGAGCTTATTTTGAAAATAGAAAAATGATTTTGTGTTACTAGGACAAAAATGGAAAAAGTCAGTTAGTAGAGATGGCATGTTTTCCCCTATCGCAGCCAAGCTTAGTTTCTTCATGGAATTACTGCCTACCCCCTCACTACTCACTTCGGTGCTACCCAAGTGTCTGGGGTCAATTCCAAATACAATGTCAATGGCCTTCTGCTTCACCAGCTCCATTCACAGGGACACCACAATGGTTTCTCATTATTACTGCACACTTTGACACCAATAGTATTTGAGGAATTAGGCACACCAGGCATGTGTGCATTGTTTGCTCACTAACACTGCGAAACATCTTGACAAAAGGCACTTTGACTCTTTCTCTTTTACACACAACAGAGGGTTAGGCATGAGAACTACTAATGAATATCTTGATTCTGCCTTTTACTTAAAGAACACTTGCCTTTTATTCCAGTTTGCCTTCATGAATCTCCTTTTCATCTTCTACCTCTTAAAGAAATAACCATCATTTCATAAATATCTAATTTTATGCCCTCCTTAATGAGCATCCAGAAACAATTCCTTGGAAGACATTTACCTTATTCAATAAATTTATCCATTTTTTTCTCAACTGTTATGAACTGAAAGGACTACTGTGTTGTCATAAAGATTCAGTAGCCTTGTGAAATCACTATGGAAGGAACCCTTGCCTTTCCAGGTTCTCCAGAGCAAATGTGCTGTGATGAGGTTAGGTGATCCAAAGGAGCACTGGCAAAGAGCCTGTGGATTAGAGCCCATTGGCAGAAAATCCACCAGTGACTATCTCTGATACTTACGAGGAAACAGGAATTGGTGGTGGTGGGAAATTTGGCTTCGTGGATAGCTAGGAAGAAGATAAAAAGGGAGAGTCAGCTCGGAACAGGCTCTTCAAAATGTGTGTGCATGCTGAAAATGTTTAACTCATTATTAAGAACAGAGACTTTGGAAACTTAACCACGTGAAGAATTCTAAACCCACGAGTATGCAGACATAAGCACAGGATCCACAGCTATGTGATGAGACTGGTTAGTGTGGACTTAATTTTTGCATCCACACAAATCATATGCTTTTTTATTAAAAATTTCCACCTCTTCCCCGCCTCCCTTTTCCCTCCCCCTCCCCTACTCCCTACTCCCCTCCCCTTCTCTCTCCAGTCCATATGTTGATGCCATAATCCCCAGTGTAAAGGTTAGGTTTGAAGGCCTTCACCTCTTGGAGGTCGAGTTCTCAGAATTGGATTGATGAAGATACAAAAAGATAGTTGTATCTCTCCTTTCCCTAATCTTTCTCTCCTATCCCCATTTCCTTTCCATTATCCTCAACTGATGGACCAGGACTCAGTTCTCACCAAACACCAGGAAATTCCAGATCTTCAATCTTAGAATTCCCAGTCTCAAGAATGAACATAAATAAATGTTTAATCTATGTAGTCTATGCTACTCTTTACTGCATCAACCTAGGCTAAAAAATGGGTTCTGTGGAGCAAATGAATTGCACGGATTGGTTTTTGCCAACTTAATACAAAGCTAGATGTATCTGGGAAGAAGAAAATCTCAAACAAGAACTGCCTCTTTAGAATTGGACTGTATGTAGATCTCTGGACTATCATCTTGATTAATGATTAATGAGGGAGCGGGAGGGGCCAACCCATTGTGGGTGGTGCCACCAACCCATCGTGGGTGGTGCCATCCATGAGCAGATAGTCTTGAGTTGTATAAGACAGCAGGTTGAGCAAGTCAGAAAAAGCAATCTGAATAGCAGCATCCCTCCATGGCTTCTGCTCCAGTTCCTGCCCTGGGTTTCCCCAGTGATGGACATATAAGCTATAAGCTTAAATAAATCCTTTCCTCCAACTTATTTTTGTTCGTGGTGTTTTAACTCAGCAACAGAAACCCCAGTTAAGACATGAATATTCTACATTACCAACTTCCACCTCTAGGCTCTTAATTTTAGGGATAAACTCAGAAATAAAAATGTAGAGGCATATATTCCCACATTTTGCATTTTAAAGCTTTGCAGAAGAATTTATATTTTACATTAATATGCACACAAATCTCAACATTCTTCTGAATCAACAGTTGAGCACTATGGGTTATGTCTTTCGCGAGCATTTCCTTGAGTTTGGACAAGATGATAGAGAAGAGAAGTTGCTAACTCACAACATTGGGGGGAGGCTCATTCTCTTCAGTGGGCAGAGCTTCTTCAGACACGTGGAGCTTCTTCATCTGACTCATCTAAAACGAATAAATTAAAGTTTACAATGAAACCACCAGGTGTTGAAGTACAGTCAGCAGAGAAGTTACCCTTTCCCAGCCTATATGATAAGAGCGAAGCTGAAACATAGAAATAAGTAAGACAGGAGAGAGATCCCAGTAGCCCAGTTGTAGCATTATAGGAGGATTTCTCCAGAACTTCCAGGGATAACTTCTGTCACAACCATCACCACTGATGCTGCGCTAATGATCTATTTCAGCTCAAAGTCCTAAACATCTAAGACATGGCAAAAGCTGTAAGTGCCATGCATATTACATGCTATATGGTTGACCGTACAAATATACACATCCCTTTATGTACAGAGGAGTCCACCAGGAGTAATAATGAACTTAGAGTCAAAGTAGACAGAATGAGAGTGAACTGGAGGGGAGGGCAGAATAGGTGAAGAAGGGGGAAAGGGAGGGAAAGGGGAAGGAAGAGGAGGGAGAAGCTGTCAACATTTCTCCCCTCTATTCTCTTTGATTTTCACAAGCCCTTTCGGCAAGGGCTTTTTTGAAGATTCTTTCGTGTGTTAACAAGACACTATCAGAAGTTGACTGTGTGTGTGGCCACAGAGTCCACCGTCCTTACTGTCTGCTGATGTGGGGTAGATTTCTAGGCATTTCTGTGCACAAATGACAGACGTATGGTCAGAATAATATAAGAAAGGGGTAAATCATAACCTCGGGTGTCACAAAAAGAAAACCAGTTCAAACTTGAATTCACCTCCTGGGGTTGAACTGTCTTCGCCTTTGGGGATTTACTCTTCTGTTTGTGCAGCTTGGCATCCTTGGTGGGCAGTGGCCTAAAAGTAAAACCATGTCCTGTGAATTGCACAGCATCTTCAGCATGCCAGGAAAACTCAACAGAGGATGAACAACTTCCTTTGCCCACTGTGCCCTGCTTCACTACCAGGGTTCTGTGTGCTTCCAGAACATCCCTCAGTCTTTAATTGCAAGTTATCTACCATTATTATCCTGTGGCTAATAACTGGGTTCTTGGCAGAAACCTTATCCCAAAGATGATGATGATGATGATAAGTCAACTTTTATCTTAGTCATGACATTTATTTTTAATTCCTTAAATATTTCCCTAAGAGTCGTTTTGTATGAAATAAGTTCCACCAAAATAATTCAGTCTCGGAAAGTGATGGAAAATAATCTTGTTAAGATGGTTTGCAAGAGAAAGGATCTACATGCCAATCAAGCCTCAGTTTCTCACTTTTGAAAGATGTAGAGGCCTTTGTAACCTTCCTGTCTCCCTTACATTTATTATAAAGTGAATTCCATTATCTTAAGAGACATAGAGGTCACATTTCATCCAGAGAGTGAGAACACTGCAGCTGTTTCATGAAGTCTTCTCAACGATTAAAGGAGATGATAGGAAAACTTCAGCACAATGTCTACCAGACAACTCTCAGAAAATTAATATGATCTTTTCTATTCTAATAATAAATGCAAAATATTTAATAACGAGGCCCAATGTCACTGCTGTTATTAATTACAAAATTAGCTACTCCAAGGAGAAAAGAATTGTATCTGGGTGCAAAAGATTGCCCGATCGAAGGGACACCCAGTCTCTGGTCTGTGAAAAACATACCTGTGTGGTTTTCTTAATATATGAAGTAAAATAAAATTAAACCAGAAGGATTAAATCATAGAATCCAATGTCATATGAAGTAGAGGCTAAAGGGTCTCCAAAGCACATGAAGGCTTACCTCTGAACTCTCTTCTGATTCCTTCTGGCACTTTGATGCCGGATCACTATAGCAACCACCACAAATATGACTGCCAGAGGGAAGAGCACACCAACCACGATGGAGAAATCTACAACAGAGAGCACAGAAACCCTATTGAGGACCAAAAAGTGTGCCTCACTCTAATTTGCCTCCTTTTTATCTTTCCTTCTTTCCTTCCTTCTTTTCTTCCTTCATTCTTTTCTTCCTTCCTTTTTTCCATCCTTCCTTTTTTCCTTCCCTCCTTCTCTTCCTGATTTTCTCTCTCCCTCCCTTCTTTTCTCCCTTTTCCCTCCCTCCCTTTCTTCTTTACTTTTCAAAAAGAATCTGGCCATGTAGGCTAGGCTGGCCTTGAACTCATTGTGTAGCTCAGGCTGGGCTCAAACTCGCCTTGATCCTCCAGTCTCAAACTCCCATGTAACAGAATTGCAATAGAATGCCATTGCATCTGGCCTGACTTATTTGCTACAAATTTTATCTAGTTTTTACAAAATGAATCTGTCTTCCTGGAGAGTTATACTTGCTGATTAACTGTCATCTGGTCTGTAGAAAAGGAGGAGGGAAAACCCACCCTGAACCTGGACTGGCTTCCCAATCTGCACTGAAGAGGGGAATGAGCCAAAAGACCTCTGGGTACTGCATTCATCTTTCTCTCTCTGCTTCCTGACTGCAGGTACCATGTGACCTGTCAGCTCTCTGTTCTCCCACTACTATATCTTCCCTATGATAATGGACTGTAACCACAAAACTAAACCAAAGCAAGCCCTTCCTTCCCTAAAACACATTTATCAAGTATTCTGTCCAAAAAAAAAAAGAAAGAAAGAGAAGGAAAAGAAATCTAATAGAGTTAATAAAATGCAAATGGTACTGATCATGATCACAGTGCTAATGTCTATAAAAAGCAAGTAAAAGTATACAGGAGGTGGGTTAAATAACTTCTTACTGAAAATTCTTTAAATGGAAGAAGATTGGCAGTAGTAATAGGAGAGTGAAGGCTGGGAGACTACAGGAGGATATGGAATAACAAGGATGGCAGAGCAGGGAGATGGCATTTTAAATCCAGCTTTGGAATGAAACAAGAAAGAGATGGTATTGTCCCCTTGGCAAATAAAGAGCAAGGTAATGAGTAAAAAAAAATACAGGACATAATTCATAAATTGTTTTTATGCCCTAGTCTAAGTAATACATTTAGCCTGGATCCTGGCCAGTGTCAAGGTTTTGTTTCTCTTCTAATCATCAGAAATCAACAGAAACAAGAAAGCACACACATCTGAAGAGCAGGGGAGCCACTGCTCTTAGTACATAGTCCAGCAGCAAGACTGACAGTTCCGATAAAAGTATTGGAGAGATTAGGGATACAAGGGTCATACCTAAATATAATAAAAGCTATATACAGCAAGCCGACAGCTAACATTAAATTAAATGGAGAGAAACTTAAAGCCATCCCACTAAACTCAGGAACACGACAAGGCTGTCCACTCTCGCCATACCTCTTCAATATAGTGCTTGAAGTTCTAGCAATAGCAATAAGACAACATAAGGGGATCAAGGAAATTCGAATTGGAAAAGAAGAAGTGAAACTTTCGTTATTTGCAGATGATATGATAGTGTACATAAGCGACCCCAAAAACTCCACCAAAGAACTTTTACAGCTGATAAACACCTTTAGTAATGTGGCAGGATACAAGATCAACTCCAAAAAATCAGTCGCCCTCTTATACACAAAGGATATGGAAGCAGAGAGGGAAATCAGAGAAGCTTCACCTTTCATGATAGCCACAACAGCATAAAATATCTTGGGGTAACTCTAACCAAGGAAGTGAAAGATCTATTTGACAAGAACTTTAAGGCATTGAAGAAAGAAACTGAGGAGTATACCAGAAAATGAAAGGACCTCCCTTGCTCTTGGATTGGGAGGATCAAAATAGTAAAAATGGCAATTCTACCAAAGGCAATTTATAGATTCAATGCAATCCCCATCAATGTCCCATCAAAATTCTTCACAGATCTTGAGAGGACAATAATCAACTTTATATGGAAAAACAAAAAACCCAGGATAGCCAAAACAATCCTATACAATAAAGGTTTGTCTGGAGGCATTACCATCCCTGACTTCAAACTCTATTACAGAGCTACAGTGATGAAAACAGTGTGGTACTGTCATAAAAACAGAGAAGTCGACCAATGGAATCATATAGAAGACCCGAATTTTAACCCACAAACCTATGAACACCTCATTTTTGATAAAGGAACCAAAAGTATACAATGGAAGAAAGAAAGCATCTTCAACAAATGGTGCTGGCATAACTGGATGTCAACCTGTAGAAGAATGAAAATAGACCCATATCTATCACCATGCACAAAACTCAAGTCCAAATGGATAAAAGACCTCACTATCAGTCACAACACATTGAACCTGATAGAAGAGAAAGTGGGAAGTACCCTACAGGAGATGGGCACAGGAGATCGCTTCCTATGTGTAAACCCAACAGCACAGACATTAAAGGCAACATTGAATAAATGGGACCTACTAAAACTGAGAAGCTTCTGTAAAGCAAAGGACACTGTCACCAAGACAAAAAGGCAACCTACTGACTGGGAGAAGATCTTCACCAACCCCGCAACAGACAAAGGTCTGATCTCCAAAATATATAGAGAACTCAGGAAACTAGACTTTAAAATGCTAATTAACCCAATTAAAAAATGGGGCACTGAACTGAACAGAGAATTCTCAGCAGAGGAAGTTCAAATGGCCAAAAGACACTTAAGGTCATGTTCAACCTCCTTAACGATCAGGGAAATGCAAATCAAAACAACTTTGAGATATCATCTTACACCTGTCAGAATGCCGAAAATAAAAAGCTCCAATGATAGCCTTTGCTGGAGAGGCTGTGGAGGAAGGGGTACCCTCATCCACTGCTGGTGGGAATGCAATCTTGTGCAACCACTTTGGAAATCGGTGTTTCGGTTTCTCAGGAAATTCGGGATCAACCTACCCCTGGACCCAGCAATACCTCCTGGGAATATACCCAAGAGATGTCCTATCATATGACAAGAGCATTTGTTCAACTATGTTCATAGCAGTATTATTTGTAATAGCCAGAACCTGGAAACAACCTAGATGCCCTTCAATGGAAGAATGGATGAAGAAAATGTGGAATATCTACACATTAGAGTACTACGCTGTGGTAAAGAACAATGACTTCTCAAATTTTGCATGCAAATGGATGGAAATAGAAAACACTATCCTGAGTGAGGTAACCCAGATCCAAAAAAGATGAATATGGGATGTACTCACTCATAATTGGTTTCTAGCCATAAACAAGGGTCACGGAGTCTACAATTGGTGGTCCCAAAGAAGCTAAGTAAGAAGGTGAACCAAAGGAAAAACATATAGTTGTCCTCTTGGCTATGGGAAGTAGACAAAATGGCCGGGGAGAAAATTGAGATCTTGGGGGTGGGGTGGGATGGGGGTAAGGAGAGATGGGGAGAGAAAAGGGAGAAGGGGAGAATGGGGGGAACTTGTGGAAAAAGGAGGATTGGGATAAAGGAAGGTTAGATAGGGGAGCACGGAAGTACAATTCTTAGTTAAGGGAGCCACCTTAGAGTTGGCAAGAGACTTGAACCTAGAGTGGCTCCCAGGTGCCCAAGCCGAGGTCCCCAGTTAGTTCCTTGGGCAGCTGAGGATAGGGAACCTGAAATGACCCTATCCTATAGCAATACTGACGAATATCTTGCATATCATCATAGAACCTTCATCTGGTGATGGATGGAGATAGAGACAGAGACCCACACTGGAGCACTGGACTGAGCTCCCAAGGTCCCAATGAGGAGCAGAAGGAGGGAGAACATAAGCAGAGAAGTCGGGACCACGAGGGGTGCACCCACCCACTGAGACAGTGGAGCTGATCTATTGGGAGCTCACCAAGGCCAGCTGGACTGTGACTGAAAAAGCATGGGATAAAACTGGACTCTCTGAACATGGCGAACAATGAGAGCTGATGAGAAGCCAAGGACAATGGCACGGGGTTTTGGTCCTGCTTAATGTGCTGGCTTTGTGGGAGCCTAGCCAGTTTGGATGTTTACCTTCCTAGGAATGGACGGAGAGGGGAGGACCTAGGACTTACCACAGGGCAGGGAACACGGACTGCTCTTTGGACTGGAGAGGGAGGGGGAGAGGAGTGGGGGGAGGGGGAGAAGGGTGGGAGAAGGGGGAGAAGGGTGGGAGGAGGGGGAGAAGGGTGGGAGGAGGGGGAGGGAAATGGGAGGCTGGGAGGAGGTGGAAACTTGTTTTTTTTTCTCCTTTTCTCAATAAAAAAAAATGGGAAAAAAAACCTGACAGTTCCAAAAATACAGGAAAAGCTGAAAAATGTGAAGACAAAACACACAGGTAAAGGTAGACACCCCAGAAAGTAGAATTCAAAATAAGAAAAAGGCATTTGTTCAAATATCTAATTCTTTTCAGCTTCCATAATATTCTTGCTCAAGGAAATCTAAGAAAAACCAAATGCTGTGGCATTTCTGCGAGACATAGCTTAGCTTAAGAATGGGGAAGAGCGGACGCATTAGAACTAATTTCAGAATAATATGTATTTTAAAAAAACATCATATCAGAGTATTTGGAATACTGTCAGTGCTTACAATCATGCCAAATCTGAGAGGACATAGTTGTGGCTTGGGGTAAAAAAAAATATTATTAACAAACAGTAAGTGGGCAGTTGAAGATAGAAATAATTGAACAGCAAATCCAGCTTCTTCTATTGCTAGCAATAGTGGTCTTGATCAGCATAAAGTTTTTACAAAACTCCTAAATCCATGAAAGTTCTAAAAAAATAGATTTTTTTAGATATTAATGAGGTAGTAAGAATTTAGAAAAGTATAAAAGAAAGAGAATCAGTTTCTTTAATGGCATGACCCCTAGTAGGTCAGCATACTCCAGGGCTCCAATAGTGGACTAGATGGGGAAGAAGAACAGAAGGCGATGCCAATGACTCGAAGTTGGATGGATTGGGCAGGTAAGAGGGTTGAATCTTGGGGGAGTGGGAGAGAGGAGTAAATACTATCAGAATACTTTTTATGGGATTCTCAACATACTAACAGAAATATAATTTTAAAAAGGCCGAGAGGAAGAAGAAAATGATCCCAGCAAAAAGGTTCAGATGTAACTTGGTGGAAGAGCCTAGCATGCATGAGGTCCTAGATGTCATCTTGAGGACTGACAACCAAAAATGAGAAGCAGGAAGAAGAGGATGAGGAACGTTTAGAAACACGGGAAATGAGAAAGAGCAAATGAATCAAGAGCAAACGCTGACAGGAGCTGTGCTTTGAATGACAATGGTATCTCAATATATGTTTATTGGCGGTCACTAATGTACCACTGTACAGTGGGGGTCCAGGGGTGCAAGTGAACCCCTGCACACTGCACTCAGTGTTGCTATGTATCTACAATCACTCTATAATCTTGTTGAATAAATAAAGAGATATGGAAATTTTTAGGACAACTAATAGAATGAAAAACTTCATACCCTCAAAATTCATAAAAAGAGCAAAATGGTGAACAAAATGGCCAACTGGTTTGTAATACAGCACAAAATATAAATAAAAAAGAGCAAAAAGAAGAAGCTTAGATGAGACAAGACACATAGAAACTGCCCAATATAACTGATGATTTGTGTTCCAGCACTTTAGTAATTTGTTCTCCAAATAAATTTTGAAAAATAAATCCAAACCCAAAGGTATGTGAGATAACAAAGATTTTTTAAATGCATAATTTTCTTAACTTCATAATTTAAATGCATAATATTCAAGTTTCAAGAGGATTAAAAAGGATCAATGTAAATGTGAGGATATTATAAGGATGAATGTAAATGTGAAGATATTATAGCAACACAAACAGATGCAGAATTATGCTTCAGCCGTCTTGGTCTCCGGGAACTGCAGGCTTTAAAAGGCAAGCAGCAATAGAGACAAGCACAGCAGCAGTTCACAATGAAGCCAGAGTTAATCCTCTGAGGAGATATGACTATTCTAAATATGTGTATGAATAATACCATGTCGTCTAATCTGATAGTCACTAACAGTACCAAGTTATAATATCAAAATTAAGTCAAAGGTTTATTTATTTTTATTTATGTATGAGTGTTTAATTGCATGTATGCGTGTGCACCCTGTGAAGGAGGCAGAAGAGGGTGACAAATCCCGTAGAGCTGGAGTTAGTGCTGGGAATCATGCCAACATCCTCCGTAAAAGCAACAAGTGCTCCTCGCTACTGAACCATCTCACCACCCCCGAAATACATCTTCAGAGTGGTTATTTTTAAGATTTCTACACAGTAACTGGTAGAATAAAGAAAATAAACTAGTAACTGGAATTATTTAGGAGCAATGGTACAGACTAACTTGGCACACGGAACACATATAGACACAGGAGGACACAAGTGTAAACTTCATGTTATTGTGTTTTCTGTTCATACACAGAAAACCTGCACACATGACTATGTGCTAAGCCATAAAGTTAGCTTAAATTAATTTCAGAATACATTCCACATAATATATTCTTTGATTACCATGTAATTGTTGTCCTAAGTATTAACTAAATAATAACTAGGAAAACCCCATTTTCCTGCATGTTAGGAAGCAGATGGTGGTAGGGCACTGGTAGGGAGACCCAGGAAAGGGTTCGTGGGATTTGTAGTTTGTAATCTACAAATGAACTCTGATGTATTACACACATGGGGTAGCATAGATAAAAATTCACTGCACAGTTGAAAGACCTGCAACAAGAATTTACGAGGGCCTTTTACCATCGAGAAATGATGGATATTCTTCACTGCACTTTATCTGATAACATATGTATGCAGCATGTTTACTTCTTTACACACATATTATGGCTCTTTTAATGTGTAGAAGAACTTAGTTCTACTCATGTTTTTAGAGACTACAATAAGTCTTGAGGTAGTGAAGTTGTAACATGACAACCGTGTTTATGGAAGAACTAGAGTCTGTCCAAAGATAAGGCTGACCCTGACTTTGCTAGGATGAGAGTCCAATTAAAAACAGTGATTTGCCTAATATGTGTCTAACTCTCAAATACTATATATCAGGGTGAAAAATTAATGATATGTTAATGTCTGCAAAGCACACTGCTTCCTACTTCTGCACATGAGATAATACAGTAGAAAATACATGTATGTGGTATATGACTTTATACAGACTTCACCAAGTAAATTTTAATTATTTCAGTCTAAACCAGAAAATGTAACAGCAGATTATAAAATAAAACAATTATCTCAGCCAAAATAAAAGAAATGATAAATGTCTGAAGAAGCAGTTGTGTTTAAATTGACCTCAAGATTACGTAATGCTGCCGGGCGGTGGTGGCGCACGCCTTTAATCCCAGCACTTGGGAGGCAGAGGCAGGCGGCTGTCTGTGAGTTCAAGACCAGCCTGGTCTAAAAGAGCTAGTTCCAAGACAGGCTCCAAAACCACAGAGAAACCCTGTCTCGAAAAACCAAAAAAAAAAAAAAAAAAAAAAAAAAAAAGATTACGTAATGTAAACATGTGACAAAATACCACATGGTATTTCATAAGTACATACACTCTTATGTTTTTCCCTGTCAATTGTCAATTAAACAGGACAAAATAGAGCAGTGTATATTCCAATACAGTTATGAAAGAAGACCTGACTTAACAGTCTAATGTTATTTCTATGGATCCCTTGAAAATATTTCTATTTAGCTCTATGTCCTTGGGCTTCCCACAGGTCAGGGAACCCTGATTGCTCTTCGAGCAGATGAGGGAGGGGGACTTGATTGGGGGAGGGGGAGGGAAATGGGAAGGGGTTGCGGGGACGAGGCAGAAATCCTTAATAAATAAATAAATTTAAATTAAAAAAAAAGAAAAAAAAGAAATATTTGGAAATAAACACTCTTAAATACAATCTAGAAAGTTGAATGAATACAAACCTCCTGAAAGATTACGCATAAGTTTGTGTTCTTAAATTATTTATTTGGGCATGAATTTTGCTACAAGCATTGCTTATATTAAGGGTGACAGTGGAGCCAGAGAATGCTGTGTCTTCTCCAGGCTGAATGGTAGGAACACCCCACTGAATGGTGGATCTCATGGCCCCTTCCCAAGGCCATAGCTCTTGCAGCCTGCAGAGGTCAGCCCACCCATCTCTCTGTGCTTGTGGACTGGTTGGGTGATCCAATGGGTGTCAGTATTTCTTCCGTGCTTTATAGAATGGATCAATGAGGATGTCAAATTTTTATGTGGAACCTTCACCAACCCAATAAGTGTTCAAAACTCCCACAGTTGAATAGATGAATAAAAATAAAGTCTTCAAAAAGAGAAACAATCACACTTTAAGGTTTTTAGTGAAAACTGGAATCATCGAAGAGCTTTCTAATTAAGTAGTTGATTCTGTGACTCTGTTCTGAGTTACCCTGCAAACCCACCCCAAACATGATAAATTCAGTTAATAATATATTGTATAATAACATCTTATATCTGCTCGAAGAGCAATCAGGATTCCCTGACCTGTGGGAAGCCCAAGGACTGCCCACCTCTATCCACATCTCGTAAGGTGAGCATCCAAACTGTCTAGGCTCCCACAAAGCCAGTACGTGCAGTAGGATCAAAAACCCACTGCGATTGTTCTTGAGTTCTCAGTAGTCCTCATTGTCCGCTATGTTCAGCTAGTCCGGATTTATCCCATGCTTTTTCAGACCTAGGCCAGCTGGCCTTGGTGAGTTCCCGATAGAACATCCCCATTGTGATAGGGGGGAGGGGGAGGGAAATGGGAAGCGGTTGCGGGGAGGAGGCTGAAATCCGTAATAAATAAATAAATTTAAAAAAAAAGAAAACAAAAGCATGACCTCTCCCCCAATGCAATAAATTTTTTGAGTCCCCCCCCCCCAAAAAAACAAAACATCTTATAATGTGAAAAGGTAATGGAGTTTAGAATCTTCAGGAAGATAGGAAGTGAAGGAATTGGGTAAACAAAAGAAGTAAGTTGAAGCATAAATATTAAAATTAAATGTTATTCTTTTGTTTAAAATGCCTAAAGAGTATTTGAACTTGGGACAAACAGTTCATTCAGGCCCATCCTAAGCACATCTCCATTCCCATCCCTGTGTACACAGAATGATATAGTTTCACAAACCCTGGGACAAAACTCCAGAAATTTCTCTCTGGAGACATTGGTGCTTGGTACAGGAGTACCCAAAGGTGGCTGAATCTGGCTCCAGACACCCACCACGAGCCATGTAAAGAAAGGCATTCAAGGAGGGTGCTCAAGAAAAAAAGGGAGGGGCGCAGGCAGGGGTGGCGCAGGCCTTTAATCCCAGCACTTGGCAGGCAGAGGCAGGTGGATCTTTGTGAGTTCGAGGCCAGCCTGGTCTACAAGAGCTATTTCTAGGACAGGCTCCAAAACTACAGAGAAACCCTGTCTTGAAAAAAAAGAAAAGAAAAGAAAAGAAAAGGAATTCATAGAGCTCTCTCTCAGCTTTGAGTATTCGTGATGATGACAACTGAAAGTCAAGGTTCCCTTGTGGCTCATTCCCTCCTTGACGACCTTTAGGGTGTCCTGCCGTCCTGCCTCCTACTTGAGTCCTATCTTCTACCCAAAGAAATGTCAGTAGGAGCAACAAACACTCCAAATGCAAGGAAGACTCATTGGACCAGTTTGAGTCAGCTTATCCCCTAGTCTAACAAAGATCACACATGCCAAAGGAAAAGAGTCAAATGAAATGTGGGCAGCGTGTGGATAAGCTGGAGAGCATCTGGAAGCAGGATGTGGGTGAATAAGACAGCCAACCTGGAGGCAGCATTTGAATGAATAAGACAGCACACCTCAAAATAAAGAAAACTAACTCAGAAAGCAGAATCTAGACCTACCACCATAATCCAAGTCATGTTCTCAGAGAGTCTCATGAGTTAATATTAGCTAACAATTGTGCAGCATTGTGAAAATAGATAAGACATAAAGCAAGCAAGAAAACAAGATATAGTAAAGTAATATTACAAATGAATTTATCTTTTTGTATGAAGTTATCTTTTTGTATGACGTTTGACAATGTAAGAGTGTTGAAAACCTTATTTGAATATTGCTAAAGAAAATTTGGGGGTGAATAGCATATGTTCAATAGCTACAGAACAGAAATTTGATGAGGAAAGAAAAAAGACAATGAACCCTATATCGTAGGGTCAAAGACAATACTGTCAAGGTGAAGGAACTAGGATCATCCAGAAGACAAACTCCAGGACTATCTGTGAGTAAGTTTCCAGATTAAATGAGGTAGGAAGATCTACCCTAAAAGTTGGTGGAACCATTCCTTGGGCCAGAGGCAGAGATCAGTACTAAATGAGCTGTCTTTATCAACCCTTCACCTCAAGGCTCAGGGAGCTATGCAGAAGAGGATGCAAAAAGACTGTAAGAGCTAGAAGTGATGGATAACTCTGAGGAATTGGAACCATTTAGACACAACTGGATTAATACAGATGGACTCACAGAGACTGTGACAGCATGCACAGGACCTGCACAGGTTCAAACCAGGCATACTCCCAGCAGAAAGAAGAGGAAGTAGACACAACATCCCACCCCTAAACAAAAAATTATCTACAATTGATAATCACTAGGAAAGCCAAGGTCAGTTTTCTCAGTGAGTTCTCACTGTGTATATTAATCTCACTCCAGGACAATTCCCATGTCTGGGAGTAGTTGGCCAACACAAGATGGACTCCATGTATTTCTGAGTAACTTTTGTTTTGTTTTGGTATTTTTTGTCTTATTTTTGTTTTCTATATTTTTTTCAGTTTTGGTCTTTTATTTGAAAGAGAGAGGAACAACATGAAGCTGTCTGAGTAGGACTGTAGAGAGAATCTGGGAGAAGTTAGGGAAGGGGAAAAGATATATTCAAAATACATTCTATGAAACAGATTTTAATAAAATAATATTTTTTAAAAAAGAAGAGGCAGAGAGGTGCCCACCAGCAGCCATCTTTTTGTTTCCTGATTCTGGAAGCAATGTAACCAGCTGCCTCATGCTTCTCCAGCTACCAGGACTTTCCACCATAATAGAGGACATCCTTAAACAAGCCTACCTCTTCTCAAGTCACTTTTGTTGGGCATTTTTATCACAGCAGCAGGAAAGTTACTAATACAAAAACAGAGGAAGAGCTTGGCCAAAGGGGACAGGTTTTCAGGCCAGAGACGCAGAGTTACCTACGGAAGACTGCGGCAGAATCCTCACAGTCAGGAGGGGCCCATCCTTCCTTGCACTGACACTGCAGCTCATGGTCACACACCTAGTGGAAGAAGGATGCTGTGTCACCATGAGACTTAGTGTACCATCCAAGGTCCCATTCTTTCACAATGAAGTGGATTTTGACATGAGAAGGACCCCTGCACTGAAGTAGTAATGACAAGCAAAGATTTCGATAATGGTCTCTCAGAAGCAGTGTCCCATGCTATATACTCCGGAGGATCAGATAAACATGGTAATTGTGGTCACTGAGCACTGAGCATATGAGTTCAGCTTTATAGCAACAGAACTGAAATGGCATATCAAACCGGGGATACCTGCGTTCCAAACTTACTGCATGCCCCTTGCACTTCAAGGAGCAGTTGGTTGACTTGTATGTCTTCTCCATGTCCACACACTCCGCATTAATGCACACCTGAAACGACATGGAAATACGAACTCAGCAGAGCGCTTCCAGCGGTTCCACCTCTGTCAATGACTGGCAGAAATTAAGTCTGAAAATTTGCATCAGTTCTATGTCGTTAAACTCATCTTTTTAAAAGAATTTTTTATTACTTCCCTGTTCCTTGAGAATTTCCAATATGTTCTGATCGTATTTTCTCCCCCAACTTTTTCCAAGTCCAGGCCCAACCCACCCATATGATGTCTTTAAAACAAAAAAAAAATCAGAATCAATTTACACTGTCAAAATATTCTTGAATGTGTGGCCTTCCACAAGAGTGTCATCGGCTTTCCAGGGAATATAATTTTAGAGAAAATCATCTCTTCCATTAGCCATCAGATGCCAACAATAGCTCAGCTAGAGGTAGAGCTGTGTGCCTACCTCCCAGCTATCTGATAAGATTTTGTCTGGTTGAGCTCACACTAGTCTTGTTCATGCTGTCACAGCAGCTTTGAGTTCATATGTGCATATGGCCTGTTGTGTCTACTTAAGATTTCTTACTATTATTTTCATCCATGTGTCTGTGAGTGAATGTCATATGTATGCCAGTGGCTGCAGAGGCCAGAAAGGAGTTTGAGATCCCCTAGAGTTGCAGTTTTGTGCAGTTGTGAGCTCTATAGGTTTGGGGAACTAGGAAATAGCAGCAAGAGCTGCTGACCAATCAATTAACAGCAACTAAACTCAACATTTTATTAGGTAAACACTAGCAGGTTTTCAGACAGACCAACGTCTATAATTTTTAGTATATAATAAAATATTTAGAAAGCCATCTTAAGATAACCTTTGCTTCCTTCCTAATAGGTATTTCTTTTCACCTAACAGCTCCTCACATTTGGACCTATTACTAACCACAGAACTATGGTCATCACTGATGAACTATGAACTATGTTCATCACTGATGTAATGAACATCTGGAAGGGAGTGCTGGAATCCCATTACATATGATGCTACAACAGTTACTACTGTGAGTAGAAAGTAAATGCCATACTTCTTCTTCTATGTACCATTATTAGAAGCACTGTCATTGACTGGGCATCTGCCAGTTTTGAAGCACCAGAATTGACAAAGTTTGTCTTTATGAGCCTGAATCACCTCACTCACAATAATTTGTTTCATTTCTACCCATCTATGTGCAAGTTTGGTGCTTTCAATTTTCCTTGCCACTAATATTCCATTTTGTATAGATACTGCATCTCTGTTGATGGACACCTAAGTTGATTCTATTTTCTAACTATTGTGTAGAAAGTTATAATTAGCATGGGGATTTAAGTGTCTCTATAGGAGAATAAAAATTGCCTTTGTGTTTATGCAAAGGAGTGCTAGAGTTGTTTCAGTTTCCTGCACAAGGTCTGCATAAGATCAAGCCAACCAACATTTCTGCATGGATGTAGTAGATGATCTTCAGTCCCAACATTTATTAGGGAGCTATTGGCAATTGACAGCTTCTGAAGAAGAGAGAGTTGTTTTTCTATGAGTGTGTGACAACTGGTGGATTTTATGTTCCATTGTATTGTATGGCCCCATATCCTTGCACCTATGAGCAGCACTAATAGTACTTAGTGAGCTATTAAAAGGAGAAGGAGGAATAAGATGACGAGGGCAGGGGAATAACAACGAAGTCATAAGGGGAAGTGTTGGAGAGGATACTGGGAGAGTTGGAGGGAGAAATGGAGGTGTATCTTGTCATATTTCACTCCATACATGTCTGAAATACTCAAAAACTAAAAAAAGAAAGATGTAAATACTAAAATATTTATCAAGTTTGATAACATGATATAAGCATATCGTGGGCACTAATTAAACACTATCAGAGAGATGGGTGCAGGCACACATAAATCAAAACACAAACATGTGAGCGTGAAACTCTGTGGAAGATACGAGGGGCCACAGGTGTTGGCTGTGGCTCTGTTCTCATCTTTTCTCACATTTCGATTTCCTGTATGATTGCATTTGAATAAAATGCTCTGTCAAAAGCAAATGGGAAACTTTCAACAGTAAATATCCAAATGTATTGAAGTAGAGTTAAGGGTCATTACTAATCTGAATTGTTTGGCACACAAGGAAGATGGCTGTGTACACCTGACTTTATTAATACACTGGTATCTATGTGCTTCCTTGTATGACAAATGCTTTCCAGTGTCCTGTGGGTGAGTTTAAACAAACATAGGCCACGTGGTACTTCCCTGTCCTTTGTCAGGTACACTGCAAGCGATTGGGTGGTAAAACTTTGGGCAATGAAAGCTCACGACACCTCGGTGTTCATAACTATGTCTCAGTGAAATTTCCTTTTCTTTTTTTTTTATCTTTAAAAATAGGATTTATTGGTTTACTGTCACTTACCCTTCCCATTCATCAATACAAGAACAAATTAGAGTAACCAGGGCACATCATTTTCTGGGGGAACAATCACACACACACACACAAAAAAAAAACACTAAATGAGAAATTCTAAATGCTTTTAGAATATTTTGTTCAAAGACACAATCTGGAAATTTCCTTTTCTTAAGAAAAGATGCACACGGGACAGCCTGCTCCTGCAGTGCTGGATGGTGAGCATCGTTGTGAATGTGTAGAATGGCATACTGGAGATGGCAGGAGGCAAGGAGAGACATTTTTGGGCCTTGGTGGTGGCATTGCTTCACTGGGTTTACCATATAGGCTGTTGTTTCTCTGAACTTACCACTGTGTGAGATAATAATTGTCCTATTTATTTCAGCCTCTGTTAGTTTTTTCTCTGTTCCTCTACATCCTATATTATCCTAGCAGTGTGTGTACTGTGATTACAGAAACTGGAAGAAACAGTACTGAGCTAAAAATCCAGGTACGTGTGTGGGTGTCAGATAATGAATCATGGAAGCACAATTTCAACTTGCCTTGTTCTGTCCGCACTTGGTTCCATTAGCCACCATGCCTATTCTTTGACTGGTGTCTTCAGGAGCAAATAGTTTACATGTCAGAAAAGATACTGTAAGTCCTTTCCACGGCAGATTATGTGACCCACCTTCACAGAACAACTTCCCACACATGGAATCTCTACAAACAAGAGCACAACAACAAAATCAAAAACTTTACCCTAGAATTCAAATTTCAGTCTTATACAAGTGCAAATCAACCTTTGTTTGTCAATATTTAAAAAATAATATTTCCCTAACAGCAGCAACTTCTGGTTGTACCTTTGTACAATGTCCTTATTCCGCACTCATAGGACCCTCAGATATTAGCAAAATGTGTTGCTTGTCAAATACAGATCCCTTTACAACTAATTTTTGCCAATTATCCAAGTTATGGCTAATAGGGGTAGGGGAAGAATCTTGGGCCTAAATTCTAGAAGGTGGCCTTGAATGAGGGGACACGCCCCATTTATGGGCATCTTTCCCTCGGTTTAAATGATGGAAAATGTGTTGGTTAGTTTTCATCAACTTGACACCAACTGCAGTCACCTAGGAAGAGAACATCTTAATTAAGGAATTGTCCCCATCAGACCAGTTTATGGGCATGTCTGGGGGAAAGTTTCTTGATTAATGATTGATGCAGGAGGATCCAGCATCACAGTGCTGTCCCTCGGAAGGCAGTATTGGGGTGTGTAAGAAAGCAAACTGAGCAAGCCATGGGGAGTGGAGACAGTAATTAAAACTCCCCCATGGCCTCTACATCAGCTTCTGCCTCCAGGTTCCTGACTTCAGTTCCTGCTCTGATTTCCCTCAGTGATGGACTGGAGCCTGGAAGTGTAAGTCACACAAATCCTTCCTTCCAAAAGTAGCTTTGGGTCAGAGTGTTTCATCACAGAAATAGAAGGTAAACTGGGGCTGGATGTGATAGGTGGAGATGGTGACACAACCACTGACAGAGAAGAGCTTGTGGGCAGAGCTAGAGGATACACAAAGGGTAGGTCCCTGACCTTACACAGGGGCCTAGACAGTCATTTATTTCTACTATTTTACTTTCCTCAGATAAACTCTAAAAGATAAAAGCCTCAGTTTTCCACAACAGAGTGGTCAATACAGAGCCAGAGATCTCTTGACAAATCCAAGCAGTCCATGTGGCCCTCAGAGCTCTCCCTCTGGATGTGCAGGCTAAACTGCTCAGGGAAGCCATTCACTGACCACCAGAAAATCCAGAAAAAGCCAAAGCCAATATGGTCACAGTTAAGTGATGTATGCGAAATTTGGAGGATGCCTGTGAGCAAGTTGTCTAGAAGTGGGAGAACGGGGAGAACAGGCTTTTCTATTACTGCCTGCGGTTGGAGAAAATAGGGTTGGTAAACTTAGGAAGTCACAGCTTCTCCAGACTCCACTGGGTGCTCTTCAATAGTCAGAGGCTGATTCGTGACAAGCCTGTAAGGATGGTGCTGGGCACAGGAAGTGTGGAGATAACTGCTCAACACAGGTCATGGCTATTAAGTGACTAAATGGTTCTGGAAGAGGGTGAAATGTCTGAGCTTCTTATTATACTCGTTATCTTCTGTTAACACAACTATCAAAGCAAAAAAGATACTCGCAGGCTATAGAGGAATGATGAACCAGCCCTGCTTCCTTCCCACTCTATGGACCACTTTGCTGAGCCTGTGTATGGCCTTTTCCATAACTGTTTCATTTTTAATCTGCTCTGTGTTCCTATAAAGGAAAAGTCATATGACAAAATTTGCCCTTTAGGCCCAGATCCCCTCAATGGGTCTCTACCACCCAACTAATCTGTTAATATTAATTATCTAACAATGTCAGTGTTCAGTAGGAAAGCTTTGAAAAGGGCTCCTGCTGTTCAACCTTTTGTTACAAATTCTGTCTACAAAATTTGGAACAGGCATGAAACATTTGATCCTCTATTAAACACCTTAGGGGGCAGGAGAGACACTTATTTGTTCATAGAAAGCCAACTAGGGCTGCTCTTTCACAGGATGAGAGTTCTGTTTCCAGACGCACCCTTGTAACTCCGGCTCTAGGGGCTATGATGCCCTCTTCTGGCCTCTGTGGGCACCTGCACACATGTGGCATACACATACACAAACACATCTTAATGCCTATATTTAAAATTGAAATGAAAAACAAAATATTTGAGTTAAATTTGAATCTTAGAGTGGCAGAACATATATGTAAAAAAATATCTCAAGTTTATTTGGCATAATTTTTTACCTTTCTTTCAGGATACAGATACTGAAATTAAAATGAGCACTTCAGGTGACTTGTTAGCCACATTTCTTAGTATAGTCTTTCTCATGCAAATGTCATGACAAATTTAATATATATACATATATATACATATATACACATATATACATATACACACACACACACACACACACACACACACACACATATATATATATATATATATATATATATATATATATATATGTTGGTGGTTTCTTTGGGTAGATAAAATTTCTATCCAGAAACTCATAATGAAAAGCACCTGATTGAAAAAGTATCTTTTAAAATACTTTTCTAGATATATTTATATTAAGTGTCTGTGTGTGTGTGAGTGTGTGTGTGTGTGCGCGCGCGCGGTGTGTGTGTGTGTGTGTGTGTGTGTGTGTGTGTGTGTGTGTGAGAGAGAGAGAGAGAGAGAGAGAGAGAGAGAGAGAGAGAGAGGCCATTTGGCCTGCATGTATGTATGTGTATCATTTGAATAAGGAAGTCAGAAAAGAGTCAGAAAAGGGCTCTGGTTTCCCTGGAACTGTAGCCACAGGTGGTTGGAAGCCTCCATGTGGGTACTGAAATTGAACCCAGGTCTTCTATGGTAGCAGCAAGTGCTCTCAACTTCTGAACTATCTCTCTAGAACAGACATCATTTCTCTTGAACTAGAATTAGCCAGGATACGTGGGAGGAAATGTGCCGTTGTACCAGAGGGGACTGTGGGGAAAGATTCAAACAATACCGTCACTTACTTTGCTTTGCAGGGCACGTGCGTGCCGTTCTCTATGTGACAGTATCCATACTTTGAGCCACCTTCATTGTGCTGGAAACATGACTGATCTGCCACCTTGGTTCCTGGAGTCAGGTGCAGATGAAGGTGACATACGTAAAGAGAAAATAGGTAGGAAATGGGTTACTATATAATACGACCAAACTATAAAGTTAGCATTAAGAGTACAGACTTAATAGACCTTATCCAAAATCCTTGAGATTGGAAATGTTCTGGATTGCAATTTTTTATACTTTGAGGTATTTTCATATATACCTTGAGAAAGCTACAGAATAGGACCCGCCCCAAAAGTAAAATTCATTTACTGTTTCATGAATACTTTAGACACATAGCTGTTGGTCCTTTTACTCATTTTAAGAGTGCCTGAACTTTAACCTGTTACATGAGTGCCATAGGTAAATGCTGACATTCAAATTTTATATTTTAGAGCATGTAGTATTTAGCTTTTTGAGATCAGGGATATAGGTTTGTGCTATTTGGGCATACTTCTTTTGAGAATTTGCAGACACAAGCCTCAATAACTTAGTATCAGAGGAGTTAAGTGGAATTTAAAATGGTCTTTTAAATATTCTGTTATAATTGCTCTTTGGGTATTTGAAAATATCTGTATGACTTGCTGAGGGTTGAAAAAGATTTCATCCAAATAAAAGACGTAGCCAGAAGGATGTTGCCATTGCATTATTATTTTAGAGGCCCACAAGCATTAATAATCAGATACAAAATGCAGCCACAACAACTAGTGGTTATGTTTAACCAAATGCCTCCTGTGTGCCAAGCACGGTGCCAAGAAGCACTCCCTCCACTTTCCATGGAATCAGCCTCAGATAGCCAGCAGATGGGCACTAAGCTCAGCAGTTAAGAGTTCGGGTTTTAAGCACAACTGAGCTACTACTTGACCTACTTTGAACTTAACCACCGAGCTTGCTCATCTATAAAATGAGGGTGTGTGATGTGGTGTAGTCCATAACTCATAGGCTTGATGAGATAATTAAATGAGTTGATATGTGTAAGCCACTGAGAACAGGACCCGTTCAGTAGTATATGAGTTCTTACTGCCATCCTAAGTGAGGTATCAGTAAGGAAATGGAGACTCACGCCAAGTCACACAGGAATATAAGAAGCCAACTTTACCCAACTCTCCCCAAGCCTCAGCCTCAGCCTCACCCCATGACTCGTTACCCTACTCAATGATCAACAGCTCTTAAACTCTAGCAAGCTGGATACAAACCTCTGAGGGACAATTAACAAAGTAAAACAAGCAAAAACTTATGAAGAGTTTCCTCTATTTTCAAGAAAAAAATATGATGTTGATTTCTATACTTGAAACACTTTTAACAAATTTCATGTTTTACTCATTTAAGGTGATAAAAAAAAAACCTTTCGACTATTTCTGGGATTATTTGGGTCTTAGCAACATATTAATTACTTATTAAAACAATATAGATATATTCCTGGAACAAGTAATTTCATGTACAAATAAAGGAAACGTCATAATCAAAATCCCTAACTTCTGAGTTACAGATTCTAATATATTTGAAAGTATCATTCATGTACCCACCATCAAGTACCTTCACATCTACCTTTCCCTAACCAGTAACACTGTGCTTTCCCTAGACTTTAAACTTTCTACAGTACAAGAGAAGCACAGGGGTGGAGAGATTGCTCAGTGGTTAAGAGCACTGGGCCTTCAGTGCCCCACAACCATCTATAGTGGGATTTGATCCTCTCTCCTGGAGTCATGCAGATAGAGCACTCATGTGCAATAAATAAATAAATAAATCTTAAAACAAAAGAAGAAGCAGGACTAGTGTTAGATTAATGTATTATTGTTTGTTTGATCCATCTTTATTCTTGGGTTTTAAATTCTTCTTCAAATACTCATTGCCATAAAAACAGTCTCGGAGGAAAAATTTTCATTGATAAATATTTCAGAGTTCACCTGCTAGAGGAAAGGAGGGCAAAACAGTGTCTTCGGCTGTGTGTCAATTTTCCAAATCTTCATTTCTGTAAACGTTTTACTAATCCACATTTTCCCAGCAGTGTGTGGGATTAGGTGAACATTCGTGCCATCTTTCCTAACACCTGCAGCCAGTCTTTGCAGGCTCATAACTGCAGAAGGTCAAAGGTTAACTAATGCTCATTAATGCTCTTTATAGGGCTGTGGAGTGTAGTCGGCTTTAGTTCATATTGGTTGGACATTTTCATTTCCTCACTATAATGAAGTGCCTGTTTATAGCATGATGTGGGAGTGTCATAAAATAAAGAAACTTCTTGGCCCTCATAGGTTAAAACATAGGTGGGTGGAGTAAACAGAACAGAAGGCTGGGAGAAAGAAGCTGAGTCAGGGAGTCACCATGATTCTTCCACTCCAGGCAGACACAGGTTAAGATCATTCCTGGTAAGCCAGCTCTTGGGCTACATAGATTATTAGAAATGGGCTAGTCCAGGTGCGAGAGTTAGCAGAGAAAAGGCTAGATATAATGGGCCAAGCGGGTGTTTAAAAGAATACAGTTTCCGTGTAATTATTTTGGGGCATAAGCTAAGCTAGCCATGTGGGCAGCCGAGTGCCAGGGACGCAGCCCCGCTGCTCCTATTTCAACAATAGCATAATCACATTTCCAGTACTTCGAGATTTGATTTGCAGGAATATCTTGAACCCAAAAGTGTGATTTTTTTTTCTTATGAATGCATCTTACAACCTTTTGCAGATTAATTTAAAATAAATATGATCTTGTACAAATAAAAAAATGGAATTTGATAACAAATCTACTTTTCTAGTATTTTATGGTGACTGCCTTTGAATGATCAATTTAATAATGGTCTTCTCTATCCAATACCTAATAAATATTTTTAATATCAATTCTATGAATAATTTTGACCTCAACTAAAGTCAGGCACTGAAAAAAATAAACTGTGGAGAAAATGTACTGGGTCCCTAAATGAGGAGATAACAAGACTTGGGATCGAGCCAGACAAAACTTGTGATGGAGTCAGACAGAAGTCAATACTCAACATAACTACACTCATGTATAACTAGATAATAAAGTCTTAGGTCAGTCCCATGCTGGCTCCCTAGCTGTCTGTCCAGAGTCCTTGAGTTCCCACAAGCTCAGGTCAGCTGTCCCTCTGGTTTCCCCATCATGATCTTGACCTACTCCTCTTGCTCATATCATTCATCCATTCTCCCCTCCAACTCTACACCATGAACTTGGCCCAGTGCTTAGCTGTAGATCTCTGCATCCACTTCCATCATGTACAGGATGAAGGCTCCATGACGACAGTTAGGGTAGTCACCAATCTGATTACAGGGGAAGGCGAGCCATCTTAGAGCCTTCAGCCAGTGCATTTTATTTTAAAGCCTGTGTTATGATTTCCTTGGTGTGGCCACTAAACTTTGAGTGGACAAAATGGTCTTTGAAATGTTCTCGTGCTCCCTCACTGCTCTTCTGCCTTCCATGGGTCTTCATTTACTTGTTTCCCACTTGAGCTCATGGCCTGTCCACCAGCACCACTGTCATGCCTGTGTGCACAGATGAATTCAAATCTGAGATAAAAATGAGTTTTGAAAAGCTTTTTATGGTCAGAAAGGTAAACAAAAAAAATGTCAATCTCAAAGTAAAATTTCACTAGAGCAGCCTTTTTATTTGCTATCTTTAAACTTTTGGTCTTAAAAATATGCCTGCATCCAACTTGATTCCTCTACTTTCCTGGATCTGAAGTGTGTGGTGTCCTCAGCAAAATGTCTTACCTTCAAGTTTTGAGAGACAACCAAGGGTAGCGTAAAAGCATGTGATATTTAAAGGGGAGGTTGTCTATGGGACAGCCCATGAGCTACACCACCAAGGGACTGCATTGCCTGTCATTAGGGTGCTTATTAGATAGTCTATGATGCCTGTGAACAAGTGTTATCACTCATTGTGACACAATTACACACACACACACACACACACACACCACATCTTAGGTTAGATTATACAACATGTGTTTCTATAATCTAAAATCAGTTTTCAGAAGTATCTGAAGGTACCATGTAAGCTGCCAAGGGAGACTAGTTCTGCACAGCTGTTGTGCCTTTGACTACAACAATGACTAGCCCAACAGGATCTCCCCAATGGTGCAATAGCGGCACTTATATCTTGGAGTTAACTAACAGCTATCTAGATAGATTTAATAGTTAGTTAAATACAAGGAAATTCATGCCTGGTACTATCAATAACCCGTGGCTGGAGAGGTCATAGACATTAAACAAGAAATTACTTTTACCACTTTTCCTAATCAATACAGTTGCTACTTTTATTTTAAACATTTATCCTTATACCCATAAACAACTGCTCTTAATCCCTTATCAATGAAGCTTTTTAAAGTTTATTTTATTTTTGCAGCACGCAGAGACTACTAAAGAGATACAAATATGACCAAAATGCAGGGAATACATGACTATGGGGTCCCCATCCTTAGTTAACACATCTACAGTACAATTCCTACATCTCAGGCTCTGGAAACATAATGGAAAGGAGAGCCGAAAGACTGTAAGAGCCAGAGGACCAAGATGTCGGCTGCAACATAGCATCTTCTAGATATGACCCCATGAAATCTCAATAATGCCATTGCCTAAACAAGATCTGTATAATAATCACACCAGTCAACACACAAAAGGAATAGGAGAACCCACCAGGCCATGCCCCTAGATAAAAATTTTCAGGAACCAATGGTTGGGGAGAGATGGAGGGAGAATCAGTTTTCTTCACCTATGAACACCCTGTATACCATCCCAAATGGTCAGCTCTAAACACATGTGTATGTATGAACATCACTAAATGGAGTCAGTGGTGTGTGTGTGTGTGTGTGTGTGTGTGTGTGTGTGTGTGTGTACGTTAGTAGTAATATAGAAAAAGGAAAATCTCATGAGTCTGAGAGCAAGCTGGGGGAGGGAGGAGCTAAGGAAAGGGGTGGGATTGATGTACATACAGAGTACTCATGTATGAAACTCTCCAATTAAAAATTTAAAATACACTTATTTCTGATTTTGAGAAGTGACACCATTTCTAGGAAGAATGGGATAGCTTGGTCCTTTGGTCAAGGCCAAACATCATCACTGGGATGATGTAGACATGGAGAGGAACTTGCCACTGTGATACTAATCTTCATTGCCAACCTAATAAGTGCTAGGTTCACCATGGGAACACACTTCTGGGTATAGCTTAACTGAGGAGGGAAAGTCCATCTTGGGTGACATCATCCTAAGAGCTGTAGTCCTAGACTGCATAAAAAGGGAAAACTAAAGGGAGCATAGGCATTCTTCTTCTTCTGTTTCCTAACTGGGGATACAGTATAACCAACTGGGGATACAGTATAACCAACTGGGGATACAGTATAACCAACTGGGGATACAGTATAATCACCTGCCTCAAACTCCTGCAACCTAAGATTTTCCACCATGAAGAATTTCTGCTGGAACTAAGAGACAAAAACCAACTGTTCTTTCCTTAAGTATTCTTCTTTGCTTTATTGTCACAGTAGCAAGAAAAGTAACAAATACAGTATCTTACCTGGGCCCCACATCTCGATGCACTGCTGCTGCAGGGTGGGACAGTTGCCCTTCAAGCAATAGCCATGCCCATTTTGGCAAGGAAAGCCATTGACTCTAAATCTGTCAACTGGGCAGTGGCTGGATTTACCATCACACATTTCAGGCAGATCGCATTCATCTTTTGCTGCTCTGCATACAACCCCAGCCTTTTTAAGCTGCAAGAGAAGAAAAATAGAAAATATGTATCACCTTGCCCCTTGCACGCCCTGACATTCAAAAGTAACATAAGCAAATCCATTTGATCTTCTGGGCTATGACATTCTTTTATTATTGTAATTTGTTTTTGCATTACATCCTTGTCATGTCATTAGTGTTGATGTTGACCAATACTCTGAGTCCTTAAGCAATTAATATTTTGAATTTACAATGCAAATACTAAAGAAGCATAAAGTAAAATAGGAAGCATGCCAGGCAATGTCTCAGATGGAGAGCAAAGAGTTGCCAGTCTCATTTTGTTGAATGCTTCTTTTTGTCATGATTTATGACTTTTAAGTTGGCAACTTCAGGATTTGCTGGTTAAGTGAACCTTCTGCTGGAAAAGGAGACAGCCTTCCAAGTGCCAGATTCGCATACCTCAAGACTTTCCCAGGCATCAAGTTTCCTCAATTCTTTTCATTCTAGATTCGGGTATTTCTTGTCAACTCTTGTTATGGAATGTTGCATTACGAAGAAAGAAATAACCAAGGATGCTCTAGTTACGTGAACTCTGTTGAAATGGTACTGTAAATTTTGCCCCTATTTCCGCAGAGAAACTTTGATTAAAAAACAAACTTTTCAGTTCCTTTCTGCTTCCCAGTCATAGGAAATACTGCTTTCAGGTGAACTGTTCTCTCATCTCTCCAGTATAAATTTCTGCTCTTTTTCTCCTCCATATAGTGAGGGTGAGCCCTTAAATTTAGATTTAAATAATGTGTTTTTGAATTTGGGTGCTGATTTAAGATATGAGAAGCACCACTAAGTTCAAAACACTTTATTAACAGATCTATCAGTACAGGTAAGTTCCATCCACTGATATTATGCTGTCTAGGGGAAAGCCTGAAGTTGTGGGTACCCATGAGAAGAAGCAGAAGGAGAACCTCCCAATGGCCTTGGAGCTGGTCATATTTGCCCGTGTTGATTTGTCTACTAAATAATGACCATGTTTTATATTTCTCAAAAATCACATTGTATGAATTCAAGATGAACAATGTGGCATTTCAGTGTGTGTGTGTGTGTGTGTGTGTGTGTGAGAGAGAGAGAGAGAGAGAGAGAGAGAGAGAGAGAGAGAGAGAGAGAGAGATCTGTGTATCCGGGTTGGCCTTGACTTCTTTATGTAGCCAATGATAATTCTGAACTTCTGATCCTGCTTCCTCTACCTTTTGTTGCTGAGATTAAGGGCATGAATGACCATACCTGGCTCATGCTGCATTGGGGTTTGAACCCGGGGCTTCATGCATGCTAGGCAAGCACTCTGCCAGCTGAACCACATGTTGAGTCCTAAAGTCAACTTTTTTAGAGTCTGCGTTTACAAGAGATCGCACAGCCTTTGGCTCTCTGAGTCTATTTTCTTTCACTTGCTATAATGCCCTCATGGACTATTCTGATTGTTAAAATAAGAGACATACTATTTTTTTTCACATTTTCTGCTCTAAGACTCCTTTCAATCAAAAGAAAATTGAGATAATATCTCCTTTGCATTGTTGGGAGACTGGTTGAGTTGGAAAAATACCCAATGAGTGATTGGGTCATTATTTTCTACGGGGAAAAACATTTTTGTGTCTGTGCGACTTAACATAGTCACTGCAGCATTAGTACAGAAGAAGAGTCATAGTTATAAAAGCGGCACGAATGACCCTTACTTGGCACTTCTCACAGCACTCCCCCAGGGCACACTGGAAACCTGCTTTGATTTTACAGCTCTTCGCATCACAGCATCTGTTGGTACACTCCTAGAAAATATCAGGCAGATGAAAGTGACATATTATTTCAGGACAATTCCATGTATAGCTTGTTTGCTATACATTACTTGGCATCTTTTAAAAATTTCCTATAGTGAAATAGAGATATGCCCAGATCTTAGAAAGAGTCTGAGCGGCTGATGGCTTATGTGTACCTGACTTTTCTTACATATTTTTTAATCGTTTTACATACCAACTCCAGTTGCCCCTCCCTACCCTCTTCTCACCCTCTACCTTCCCCCACCCCCATCCATTCTCCAGAAAGGGTAAGGTCTCTCATATGTTTTAATGGACATATGCTTTCTATTCTTTTGAACAATACGTTCCTCACAAGTCTTTAATAGGACTATTCATAAGTTCTATTTTTCTTGATAAAATATAAAAGAAAGGGGGAGGGAAATGGGAAGCGGTTGCGGGGAGGAGGCAGAAATCCTTAATAAATAAATAAATTAAAGAAAAAGAAAACAAAAGGAAAAGCATAGATTTTTAGGACAATCCAACATAAATAATCTTACTCATTAGTTGTGGCTCTATCTCATCTTCAATTTAATTCCATTTTCAATATAGATATTAAATATTATTAAATTAGTCATCAACATACATATTTTGGCCATTAATTCAATTCTAGTACTTGTCCCAGAATAAATTCTAATGTGACTCAACATATCTGTAAGTGACATCATATTGCAATGTCAAATGGTTGGACACCCACGAAAGCATCATAATTTCTTTGGCTTTTGGGTTTTTTTTTTTTTTGAAAGATCCAAACCCTTTTTCTACAGTTGGAGAAACTAGAATCTCAGGCAATTTCCACTGTACCTGTCAAGACTCCTACTGGAAAGCGAGACTTCAAGAGTTACAATGCTTTTTGAGTTAAAACTACTTCCCTAAATTTAAGTAAAGCCATCATCAGAGGAAGATTAACCTTGAGAATAGAAGGAATAAATCTTTAATCTTATTCTGAAGTCATTGCAATGCCAGTCCCCAGAGGGAATCATGCATTACACCTGTTAAGTGCTAAAAAATAAAATGGGGGTAGGGTAGAACCCTATTTAGAGTTCTGGCCCGCCTGTGAATAGGATGAGAGTAGGGTGGGGTTTGGATTGTGATGCCAACAAGTTCTGAGTCTTGACAGATGTGAGACTTGTGATGTGGCTGTGAGAGTCAAAAAACAAGACCTGGGTCTAGATATTGACTCTCGCTCTGGCCAGGTCTGTGGGCACGGGGAAGCAAACGATTCACTCTCTAAACACTGCTGTAGTGCTGCCCCCAAGGTGATGCTCACTGATCCACAGTTGCTTGAGCTACCTGAAGAATATAACCAGAATTTTAAGGATGAAGACATTGGGAGGGATGCTACAAAGTGAGGATGGAAAGGGATCTAGTGGGAAAAATCAAGATACATTAAGATCCACACGTTCCTTGGCAGACTAGCCTGAAAAATACCTACCAATCCAAAGTCTGAAGAACCATTCAGTTGTATGATATAATCTTGTATGCTTTATGTTCTCAGCAACTGATAAATGAGCTAGGTGGTTGTACAAAGGGCTAGAAGTACCTGGGGGGAGCCACAGTCACATTCTTCGTTCATCTCTAGTATTTGGTTGCCACACACTGGGATGGATATGATATCAGAAGGCAGTGGGGTATTATAGAGGCAATGAGACAATTTGCCTTCAAGAAACTGCCCATAGTTGACATGGCTGCAGGAACTGAAGTCTGTGGGCATATGGAACCTATGTAGATAAAGAGAAAAAGCAGTACCACCATGCTTTAATTATGGGAGGTAACGACAGGGGTTAGCAATAATGATACTGACTAATAACTGCAGAGATCAAATCTAATACACTGACCAAGTACTAAGTTAAGCAAACATCTAAATTTCTAAATTCGCCCACTTGTGTGGACATTAATATCTCAGCCTAGTGGGTAAATATGACCATTCTCAAAGTATAGCATATTGACCACTTTTAATGAAAACAAAAATGCTTCTTGGCCAGCTCATGTAGTCTCTCTTGTTCCTGGATCGTTATGGAAAACAGTCCAATTTTATGCATAAATCATATTCCCTTAGGTAAGTACCATTGATATTCTCTTCATTTTATAAGTGAAGGTGAGCCTTAAATATGCAATAATATCTGGGAGAAATGATACTAAATGTGTAATTGGAGGGAATTCAGGTTCTTAATTATTAAAATAATTTAATAATAGAGTTGGCAGAAAGATAAGAACAGAAAAGAGGAAATATATATATATATACTTATATGCATATATGTATATTCATATATAAATACACATATCAGCCGGGTGATGGTGGCGCACGCCTTTAATCCCAGCACTCGGGAGGCAGAGGCAGGCGTATCTCTGTGAGTTCGAGATCTGCCTGGTCTACAGAGCTAGTTCCAGGACAGGCTCCAAAACCACAGAGAAACCCTGTCTCGAAAAACAAAACAAAACAAAACAAAAAAAATAAATAAATACACATATGCATAGATAGATAGATAGATAGATAGATAGATAGATAGATAGATAGAGAATTGGATAAGATTATGTGGAAATTTTTCCAGAAACATAGGGATATAAATATCTTTCCCATTTTTCCCTCTAAGAAGTTCCTTATTTTTTTCTTTTATGAAACAGATTATTTTTTCCTCACATAATATATCCTGCAGATGGTTTCCCCTCTCTCTACTCTTCCCATTTCCTCTTCAATGCCCATCCCACACAGACCCACTCACTTTCTGTTTCTCATTAGAAAGTAACAGGTTTCCAAGATTTAATATTAGAATATAACAAAATAAAATGTAATATGACAAAGCAAAAACTATTTGAAGTTGGACAGGATAATCCAATAGAAGGAAAAGAGCCCAAGAGAAGGCACATGAATCAAAGACCCAATTATTTGTACACTCAGGAATCCACAAAAACACTAAACTGGAAGGTACAATATATACACAGAGGACCTGGTGCAGACCTTTGTAGACCCTAGGAATGTTGCCTCAGTCTCTGTGAGTTCATATGCTTTACTCTGGTTGATTTACAAGGATTTTTTTTTTTTTTGGTGTCCTCCATCCCCTCTTGCTCTAACACTTTTCTGCCCCATCTTCTGCAATGTTCCCTGGGTCCTAAAAGGGGGAATAGAATGGAGGAGACATCCCATTTAAGACTGAATGTTCCAAGCTTTCTCAGTCTCTGTATAATGTTGGCCTATGTTCCCATCTGTGGTAAGAACCTTCTCTGATGATGGCAGATTATATTTGTCTCTCTAGGTCTGGGTTACCTTGCACAGGCTGATATTTTCCAGTTCCATCGATTTGCCTGAAAATTTGATGATGGCATTTTTTAACAACTGAGAAATACTCCATTATGTAAATGTGCCACATCTTCTTTATTTACTCTTCTGTTGTTGAAGGACATCAGATTTTTCTTCAAACACTCTGTACTATAATCACTCTTTCTGAGTTTATGGAAAATTTGACAACAAATGTAAACTTCCTGATTTTGTTAAAATTCTTCCAATTCTAAGACATAAAGTCTTGAACAAGTTGTTGACTATTACCTTGAGGAGAGCACCAACCATAGTACATCAAAACCAGGGACAGACAGCATGCCCCAACACCCTCACCTTAGTGACTGCTCCATTACACAGACTTCAGATGGACACTTGCAACTCAAATAGTCATGGATCATACCGAGGTTGTGCCCCATTTCATGAGCCATTGTCCCTGCAACTCGAAGATGGTAGTTACTGTGATCCTAAGGGTAATAACAGGGGAGAATTACGTGTACTTCTCATGATGACATACTCTTGGTGTTGAGTTCTGCTGAATCTCTCTCTCTCTCTCTCTCTCTCTCTCTCTCTCTCACACACACACACACACACACACACACACACACAAAACACACAAGTAAGTAAAGATATTGATTATTCAAACAAAATGTTGGTATAACCTTTTCAGCATTATACAAAGTGTACACTAAAACAATCAGCACTTTAAGAATGAACATTTGTGAGGATTGTGAGATACTAAAAGTCAGCTCTTCAGGGAGACAGTGATTGTACTTATGTAAATACCTGACCACAGAGCTTCAAAACCCATGAAGCAAAAATATACAGTTGGAAGATAAAAAGAACAAACCCCAGTAACTATGTTTAGGTATTTTAATGCCTACTTTTCATTAAGACTGAACAAATCTCAACAACACTAAAATTACCTGGATGTTATTAACAACTATAGAACATTCACAGAAGATACTTTCATGTCAGTTTATATGGAACCATTAACTAAAGACAAATATAAAAAATCAAAATTCTACGGACTGCACTCCAGTGCATAAAAATAACAAATTTTACATAACACTAATAGGTAATATAAGAGTTAAGTCTAAAAAGAAGAATTATGAATTATTTAAGGTGAAAAAATCTCAGTGTACTGATGCACCTAAAACAATATACAGTGAGGCAGTGATTGAATTAAAGAAGAACAAATAAAATGCAATATAAGTAAAGGAAAGAGAATTAGTAAGACAAGGCCGGAAACAAATGATGTTTAGAGGAAAAACTATTGGAAGTACCAATGATTTTTGCATAGAGCAAAGAAATTGATAAACACAAACTAAAATTGATCACAACAAAAAAAGAAAAGGTATTTACAATCAATATTATAAGAGGATAAGCTTGTAAGTTAGCTCCATATAGAAAAGATTGTAGTGAATATAGTCAGTCAGTGAACATCTTTTCCCCCTGAAAGATGGAACTATCGAGGTTGCTCAAATAAAGATAATCTGAACAGTCCCAAAGTTGACTGAACCAATAAAATTTGACTTCAAAATTCTTTCTAAAAGAAAACTACAGTACCACACAGTTTTACTGGTGTATTGTAATAAACATTTTGGCAGAAACAGTAGCAAGTCTACCCAACAGTGCAGAAAATCAGAGCTGGAAATATATTCCAAGTCCTTTAGTGTGGTCAAATTCACTGTAACAACCAAACCTTTAATAATCACGCTATAGTAAAAATCAAACTCTAGATTGATATGACCCTTGAGTCTAGAGCAGGGATCCTGAAGATGTACTAGCATTGTGAATGATGACAACACTTTATGAATACATCAGATTTATCCCAAAATGCAAGATTAGGTCAATGTTTTCCTTTCAGTCACTGTATTTACCCAGAAGCAGCAGTAGGAAACCCTTAACTCCATGGACAGAGTAGGAAAGTTTGGGAGATGCATAGAACCAATATTTGATTTTCAAACAGACCTGAATGATGCCAACAGAATGATAAGGGGAACACATTGAAGACATGAAAGCGAGGCCCACTGTTGATCCAGAAAAGTCTCTTGAGCTGTAAGGAAGAAAAGATTGAATGTAAAAATGGGGAACCTGTATTTTTATAAACAATTTATTTAGAACTCTAAACAAGTACTGGAGCAAATTAAATTGCCAGCCATCATTTAATCCATTCAAGAAATATCTTCTCAGCATTCCATTAAAATTTACCTACACATTTAAATCCTGCCTATGATTTTCATCTCTCTATGCCATTGCTCTTAGTATATAAATATACAGCAATTTGACTGACTTGGAAAAGTTCAAATCGCTTAGGTTCTCTAGTAACTAAGGTCATTACTTAGGAACTCATTACATTTCTCCTTAAGGAACAGACTCCACCCAAAAGTGTGTCTCAATCTAGAAGTCACTCTTCCAAGCTAAGGAGTTGTGCTTGTTATTCTCCAACTGTGCCTTTCAATGAGTCATTCCTGTAGCACTTATAGCCCAATGAGCACCTTTATCTTGGAAATGGGTTGGTACTGTGGTATGGGATTTTGGTTAAGACCATATAAGTATTGTGGCTAAGAGCATACATCCATTGTGGTTAAGATCATACACTCATTGTGGCTAAGAGCACACATCCATTGCCATTAAGATCATAATCCATCGTGGCTAAGAGCACACATCTATTGTGGTTAAGATCACACATCTGTTGTGGTGCTGTGTAAACTTTAAGGCTAGGTCACAATGAGCCAAATTTCTCCTGGACTTCAAGGAATGCTGATGTGAGAAAAGCCAAACACTTTTTTAAAATCCTACTGCAATAAGACGGCTACACTGGAGGAAATCTACGCTGACCACATGAAAGATTGTATATAGAGGAATACAACCTGGCCTGTTCCAGCCATACTAGCCCAAGTGTGTGTGTGTGTGTGTGTGTTTGTGTGTGTGTGTGTGTGTGTGTACATACATATGGGAATTAAGCTTATATTAAACTCATAAGTTTTGAATTAATTTGTTATGATCAGTACAAAATATAAATTAATTCTACAGGACATAGGCCACCCACTTCCATGTCATGCCCTGTTGCCTGAGGAAGCAGACTCTTTAGTCATTTCAAATCCATGATGGCAGCTTCCTCCTGTCGGAAATGACTGAAACTATGCACCTGTGCAGAGGCACATTCTTGATCTCAGAAGTCAAAGTTCAATGAAACTTTCATTCCTTGTATTATTTTATCTCTTGTTTTCAAATGATCCTTCAGCAGAGTAATCCCAATCCGGGGTTTTAATACAACAGTCAATCTTACTTTGATTCTAGAAGTTTCTCCTATCTGGTGGCTAAAGTGAGTAGGTTCTTCTAAACACAGTCTAAATCCTTCTTTTCATGGTCTAAATTTGTCCTTCTTCTGTGTAAACACAATAAAACAGAATTCTGATAAATAATAACTTCCTTATCTTTACTTTTTTTTTTTTCAAAAGCCAATATGTGGACCCAAAGTAAATCATATTCAACAAGGACCCAGTTGAGTATTTTTTAAAACCCTTTCAATTTCCCTTTTTCAATTTTCTTTTTATATCTTACATGTGCCCCAAGATATCACTTCATTGCTGAGGCTCTGACAAGAGAGTCTATGGTACATGTCATGCAGAGTGCAAAGAAGAAACTATACATACGAGATTAACTGGGCAATATCATGATGCTTCCGCTTTAGTAGATCATTTCCTCTCCATCTAGAGAAGTTATCCAGGGTGGTGTTGGCATCTGGGGTTATCTTTATTTTATCCTCATCGGTCCAGATTTCCATTCCAACTAAGGCTACATGGGCATTAAGCTTTTTGTAAAGCTGTCCAAAGAGAATACATAGAAAAGCAATGGGTTATAATAGTGAGATTACTGTTTAATATTTTCAGTGCACTTTATCTTTCAAAAGTGTCATGTCCTTTATCACTATGCACATTGCTATAATTTTTCAGATAAAAATGCTCATCTGGAAATTATCTTAAGTAACATTTTGAGGGTTGTTTTCAAGATTGAATGAGCTAATATGGGTAAGAAAGGTACTAGAGTTCTGGACTTAATGGGTCTATTTTGGTTTTTGTTTTCTTTTAATTCCCTGGAATAATTTTCTATTGGGATTTGGATATCAGTATTGGGCTAGTTTGAATATATTTGACCCCATAAGATCATAGGGAGTGGCACCATTAGGAAGTGTGGCTTGTTGGATGAAGTGTGGTCTTGTTGGAAGAGGCTGAGTGAGACACACCTCTAATCCATACCTTGAGGCTGGAGGGCACATATTTAATCTGAGCCACACCCGCTGTTGGAAGTGTATCACTGTGGGGGCAGACTTTGAGGTCTTTTTCTCAAGTCTCACTCAATGCAATAGTCAGTTGTCTTCCTGTTGCTGCAAGATACAGGACACTTGGCTACATCTCTAGCACGATGCTTGCCTGCATGGCCCCCATGCTCCCGCCATGATGAACTGAACCTCTGAACTGTAAGAGAGCCACCACAATTAAATGTTTTCTTTATAAGAGTTGCTGCGGTCATGGTGGGGAAATAGTAAACTCTAACTAAGACAAATAGTTTCTTAAGTGGATTTGGGGGAAAACTCTTACTAAATAAAGTTTGATTTGTTGGTTTTGGTCTTGAGCACAGGGTGGTACTAATATGATGGTGGGGATATCAGAGGATGTCAATTTAGCTTATGGAATACAGCCCAGTAGATAGATAGCAAAGTTATGCTGGGTACATTCTGCAGAGGCAAAGTCCCAGGAGGATTGTTTCCAGAGTACCCCTTGCTCTTACGCTTCCTTCTGCTTGCTGCTGCTATGTTCCTGCTGTGTATGGTGGCATGGTGTGATTACTAAATGAATGGACCCCACTGTATCTAGAAGTATGATTGTTTCTTGAAAAAATCCCACTCCTTTCTGGGCAATTAACTTTCAGATCATGATGAAGATGATTTTTTATAAGGGCTATGGTGATTAATTAGATCTATGATTTAATTGGAAAGTATCAAATACTTTTGAAGTTAATCCAAAAGATACAAGTGGTTAGAACAGTTAATAAAGATGACTAGGGAATCAGTTTAGGTTACTCTGCAAATTGCTCCAATAAGAGATAGAAAAAGAGCACAATTAGGCTAGAAGCTACCGTGTTAGATATAAGATTTGCAGAGGATGGAAAATAAGAACAGAGATGTTTTGTGCACTGTGACCCATAAATTCTGCCCATGGAAAGAAAGTATTATGACCACCCAAGATTGAGCCTGAGTTCCTTGAACATATAGCTTAGAGAATTAATCACAGGACCAGGCATGCACCTTGAAAAAACAAAGTTGTGAAAGAAAATTAAATGATTCCATTATGTGCAAAGAAAAGTTGATGATCAGCTGACCACTTGTTTAAGAGTAAAGAATAGAAATCTGCTACATTCACTAAAGCTCAAGCAGCTGCCTGTTAGTACAAAAGAACTGGCTGACAAATACTTGACTTGTTAAAAACTCTGCTAATAGGTAATAAAAGAACCATTGCTTTGGGGTGAAGATGTTATGTTGGGAAAATTAATACCAAAAAATAATTTAGCTACGTATGGGCTTCTAAGGAAAACATGTAGTTTCTGCTTATAATGTGATTTCTAAAATAAGTAGCTTGTGATGAGGAGGTGATCTTTCCTTGCATAGAAATCTTTGTCTTGTGTGGTATAAAAGGGATAAAGGGGAAACATAGAACAGAACAAGCTATAGAAAGAAAACTATAATGAAGAATTAAGCTCTGGCCCTCAGAAGTCTCCTGTGTGTATACAGCTGCGCCATCACTATACTCTTCTTCATTCTCACTGGCCTGCTGGAAGCTGACCTTTCAGCAATATTAATACCTACTGAAATAGCAAAACCCATCATCATTCCTTGGAGTCCCTTTTAGCCTTAGCTTCAGGGGACTTGACTCCCCGTCCTGGACTCATGCTCATTCATAGAAACATTCAAGGTCATCTCTTAACAAAGTGTTTAAAGTTATATTTAATAAAATATAACATACCATGTTGACGTAATTGGCCATCTCAAGCACTCTCTTTCTTATTTCAGTAAGATTTTTATTGTACTTCTTAAACTAAAAGGCAAGGAAAAGACAGAAATAGAAATGGGAGCTGATAGCAATTAATATAATTGGAGACAATTTAACTTACTTTACAGTGATTATAAGTAATTATCGCTTATTAATATTTAAAAGATAAAAGCAAATTAATTCATCTTCAATGGAAATTAACATTAAATTTTCTGGGAATAACATATTTTTCCTCCCTTGAAATAGCAGGAGAGCATATAGCTCTTAAAACTTTAGCCATGCATGCTGGTCCACCTGCCATCTCAACAGTTGGGGACCGAGGCAAGAGGACCATGATAAGGACAGTGTTGGCTGCATACCAAGACTCTGTCTCAAGTAAAACCGTGACACAGTAGAGCAAAGGATTTATTCTAAATGTGCTTTAAGTTTCATGTTTTCCCAACTGTGCATAATCAGAAAAAAGCACAGTTTATCATTATAAATATATGCATAGTAGATGTATCTAATGCAATGAGACCAGAGATTTGGGTTCTGGGCTAACTAATTTCCCCATAGTTTTGATATCCAAGCATTTTTTTTTTGCATTAAACACACAGAGTGCTTGTTTAGAAACTCACAATTAGAAAATGTGTTCCTAGAAAAGAAATTGTCTTCTGGGATCTATCACCAAAGGTTGCCTTTCTTCAAAGAGCCCATCCACTGGGCTTCTGCACTTATGACTGCCTTCTCCAGAACATAAATCCTATATTACAAATTAACTGCCTTACCAATGACAACATGATGAAGGAGTTTAAATGGGAACTAAATTTTATCTCTAAAGATAGTAAGAAAAGAGATTTATAAGACCAACAATGAGATTTATATATATTTGTCATTTGCTTATTTCTGAGGAGAAACACTTGTCTATTTTATTATAAATATCAATTTCATAGACTTAGAATAATTTCTCTAAATGGTTCATATTTTTGAATACCAAATGGACCTAGACATTTATGTTTCACACAATAAGTTTATGCACAAGAGAATTTTGTGAGATGCATTTATCCGATGTAATTACCTCACCATTATCCAGGACCAAAAAATATTCAATATATGTCTTAGGTTCGTGAGCCTTCCCACCATTCAGCTTCTGAAATAAAAGGAAGACCATGACTAAGGCAACACGTTTCTCTGTGGATCTTTTACTTAGCATGTGCCACCTTAGAAGAAATTAGATGGTACCTGACAATCAAGACAGAAAATATTGCTGTTTGAACTCTCCCACCACATTCAGGCATGCAAGCAGACAGAGTTCAGAAATGCTTGTCTTTCATGTTTCCATCATCAGAAACAAATTACTGAAGGTAGACTCTTGCATACTATCTAGTGAGATGTATATTTATCTCCCATTTTCCATAGCAATAGAATATTTACCAGCAATTTCTATGCAGTCACAGCACTCTGGGTACTGGGAAAGATAAGTGCACTTGGTCCATCAGCTTAGTAACTCACAAGAGACAAATACACACTTGCACCCACACTGGCAGGCACACCCACACTCACATCAAGTGTTATTAGTGCTGTGGGATGGGTTCAATGAGTGATTGCAGCTGGGTGATTAGATGATGATTACAAAATAGAGAGTTAGAAGGTGCATTTTTAAAGACTTGAACTACATGGAATACTCATAAAAACAGGAACTCAAGAAAAAAAATAATTGGAATGTAAACCAGAAAAGAAAAAAATGTAAAATCCTGATCTCTTTGGCTAATTGACAGTGATATGTTTAAAAAATCAGGGGAAAAAATGTTGTTTTTTCATCAGAATAATGGAATAAAAATTTATAGGAGGCAGACATACAAAGTAGGGAATGCTAGACAGACTCAGACAGACATCTGTAACTAATGGCAGTGGTTGGACCTGTCTGCTAAATGTGATGAGTGGAAAGCCACCCAGGGACTTTAGCATGATGCACTTTATAACAAAGCATCACTCAACCTAGGCCAGGGAGAGTAGATTCTGCTAGGATGGAAACAGACGTAGAAAGGATGGATGCAAGTTGTTGTCGTGGTGATCTTGGAATGCTCTCCGAGAGCCCAATGCAGAACTGAAATATGTAAAGAGATGGAAAGCAAGCATTCTACTAACTGAGCAATATCCTAGCCCTACAGTGTTCCACTGAAGGGTAGAAGGTGTGGGACAAGATAAGATTACCTGGGAAGAATTCACCGAGAAAGCAAAACGCAGGGAACAGTTTGCCATGGGCTTCTAATATCAAGTGAATAACCAGAAGAGGAGTGAAAAGAAAGGTGTTCCAGCACACAACACACAGCACACAGTAGCAGGTTGGGAAAGCAAGGCCATTTCTACATGATCCCTAAGAATCAAGATGGGAAGAGCAGAGGCTAGTGCCAACCAGAACCAGCATGATACTGAGAGAAACATGTAGCCAGGGCAAATTCTTCTGGTTTCCTAGATAAGGTTGGTGAAGATTCAATCCGTGCCAAAGAGATTGGCCTCCAGTTTTACACAGAAGCAGTCTGCCTGGTGTTCCCAGATTCTGAGAACACTTGGAAGAGATCATCAAGCAATGTAAGTAAACGGACAGGAACACGTTAGTGCACACCACACAGCTGGAAACAGCTGGGTTTGTTTCTTCTTCTGTGGTCAGAACAGGATTCCACGCAAGAAAGAATATTCTTTGGGGCTGAAGAGACAGTTCAGCAGATAAGAGCACTGGCTGCCCCTCCAGAAATCCTGAGTTCAATTCCCAGAAACTACATGTGACTCACAAAAATCTATCATGGGATCTGACTCTTATACACAAAATACATAAGTAAATCTTTTAAAAAATGGTTCTTCAAAGAAGAGAATATTCTGTGTTCCTAAGGGTAGACTCTATGTTTATATTGCTTGTTTCTGCATTTCTAGCACACTGAATATCTTTGAGCACAAATCCATCGTATTTCTACCACAACAGAAAAGTCTTTGCACGTGTGTACTTTGTGGAGAGCTTCAGAGGGCACTGTGAGTGCTGTCTGCTCCTCGCTGTCCTATATCATAGCTCAGATTTCTTTTTAGCCTTTGCATATGGTTGATGATAACAGTTTGTACACAGATTCATATTAAGTGAATTAGTAACATACAACTTTTCCCATTAGTAAAAGTATACATTATTAGTTTCAGTGGTGACTATAAAATGTGAACTAAGCACACTGCTAAGATCAGAACCAAGGGCTGGAAAGGGGGCTGAGCTGATATAACCCTCCCTGTGAAAATGTGAGTGCTGGAAGTCAGATCCCTAAACCCACTGTGAAAGATTCGTGGGTGTGGCAGCCTGCCTTTAATCCAAGTACAGAAAGGGCAGAGACAGGTTATTCCTGGAGCAACCTAGCTACGCAGAGAGTATCAATAATGGCACACTCTGGGTTCAAGAAACTGTGGCTCATTATCGAAGCTGTGGATCATTTGAGGAAAACACTTGACATCAACCAGGGGTCTCTACAGACACACATAGGGTCATGTATACACATATGCCTGGACATACAACACACATACATGAGAAGCAAAGGAAAGGGTTAGGACCCAGGTTAGGACACAAAACTAAAATACCAGTAACAATCAAACTCTACATACAATCAGTCTGGTGGCAGATGGGACCACGTTCCCATGCAGCCCTTGTTGCCACCGCACATCATCCACGCCACAGCTGCTGTTAGCCTGGTCTTCGTTGGGGTCGTTCTTGAAGACTGCATGGGCATGTTCATTCAGACTCTCAGATCTCAAAGGTTCGATAAAATATCGTTCATCTCCTTGACTGAAGTAGCCCCTGAGGAGCACAAGAATTCAGACTTCTTAACGAAAAGTTTTCTTTGAAGTTACACAGACACAGTGTCTTCAATGGCTTCATGACTTCCTAGCCAAGGCCAAAGAAGTTTAATCTTATGGTAACAAAGTAGGCCAGCTTTCTTGTTTCTGGAGAATGTTTTCTGATTCAAACTTCATTTTTCATCCCGTTCCTACACTACAGGGGCGTAGAAAGGGATGGTCGCTTTGGAGTCCAATGAGGGATTAAAATTCTAGGCCTGTTCTGATTAACCAAGAATCCAGAGAAACATTAATTCAGCAGCCTCATTTTTTGGTCTATAAACTAGAAAATAGAAGGGCCAGGAGGAGGGTGGTATGGGTGGACAGACAAAGTGGGTGAAGTGTGTGGCCAGGGAACATTTCCAGCATCTTCACAAGCCCTGGTACTGAAGTCTGAGATGATTCGTGGCTGGTTGCTCACTGCGTTGTTTTTAAGGCTTACTAGCTTTTGTGCAAATGACAAGAAATTCCAGTTGTGTTTTCACTCCTTAATTAATCTAGAGCTCCAATGGCTTAAGATTGGTCTGCATCATATTGAACGAGACTATTAAGCCCTGTACTGAAAGTGGGAAATAAAAGATCTCACAGTCTCTTCCTTTGTGAACCTTATATTCAAAATGAGGAAAATGGGTGTGGAGAAATCATTTAAAAAGTATATGTGGTTATTTAGCAAAGGCATATATATGCAGCTATATCTAATTAGTATGAAGTGGAAATGCATGAGTATACAGTGTCTAAAACTGGAAGAGAGCAAGTGTGTTTGCTTATTTCAGATGGTTCAGTTGAAGTACATTGTAGTGGAAGTAGGACAGTTGAGTAGAGACAGATGTAGTGAACCAACAGGATGTAACTAGAAGACATAATCACTGGAGCTTGATAAGGAAATGGAGGCTCGAGAGATGAGGCAGGGAATCTTCAAGGCTTCATGATGCCTGACTGGCTAAGTTGTAATGATTATTCCACTCATGAGGTCAAGAACACAGGGAAAGCCGGGCGGTGGTGGCGCACGCCTTTAATCCCAGCACTCGGGAGGCAGAGGCAGGCGGATCTCTGTGAGTTCGTGACCAGCCTGGTCTACGAGAGCTAGTTCCAGGACAGAGAAACCCTGTCTCGAAAAACCAAAAAAAAAAAAAAAAAAAAAAACAACACAGGAAAACACAGGGAAAGTAATGATTTGTGAGACAATTAATTGACTTAGTTTAGGACACATTAAAACTTAAATTCTTCTTTAAGGTATCCAACTAAAAGTGTGGAAAAGGCAATTGGTCAGTTCTTGGTATTGCTGGGGTAGACCGGAACATGGGGAGTCACTTGCCAGACAGAAAGACACAGATGTTCTTAAGAATAAAACTAGAGATTAATAAAAGTGAGGAGAGGTTAGAGGAGCTACTCCACTCTCAAAGAGTCTGACTATAAAACTGAGTCTAAAAAAAACTCTTCACTTTTAAATGAGAAAAAGAACAAAATCAAAACGGAAGGGGGTTCAGTCATATAATTTTCATACTTTAAAAGAAATGGTATGTTGGTGTGAAATTTCAAAATTGTGTGGCCTTTAGGAATCACACTTAACTATATTATGTAATTAGTTATACTTGAGGATCTTCAGACTTTTCAGACATGAACTCTATGCCAGTGGGATGTGGAAAGATTCCTGAAGTCTCACCGTAGACCGTCACACATGCTGATGCTGGCTTCAGAATCTTTCTCATCTATGATGTGCCCTTGGTAGTAACAGTTAACCTAAGGGGAATGAAAGATATTTTGTAAATGAAAGTCTTCAGACTTTCAGAGGTTTTAGACTCCACAATCAATTGGAATTTGAAATCTTTGCATAGGAACAACTTTCTGCTGCACAATAGTTATGTTAGAGACTTTTTAAAAAATTAAATACAAGCATTTTATGTATTAAATCATTTATGATAGCTAATGACTCCCTAAATTCTTATATTATACAGTGTGTATTATATATAGTACTGTAAATATAGTATACTATATAACATTATATAGTACAGTCTACATATTATTATAATGTATTATTAATGCTGTATTACTAATAATATATTAGTAATAATAAAATAAATGAGTACCATGGATTTAGTTATCTAAACTTAAAATCTGAGTCTCCAAAAATCTAACTTTTACTTTCCTTCTATAATAATGTATTACTCTCTGCACTTTTTCCAATTTGGAGTGACCACTCCCCTATCCCATTTTAAACCTATGGGTTATTCAGGTTGTGTGTCCAAAGAATCAAACTAGATTAAAATGAACCTGCACAACAGGCCATGATTCTATTTGGAGCAAGTTTCCAGAGTTATTTCTCCATGTGGCTGTTCCACACCAGAGCCTCCTATCTTGAAAGGAATGTGACTACATAATCCCAGAAGGTTTGAAGGCTTGCAACATCAAAAGAAGATCTGAGGTAGATGCTTTGCCACACAGTTATGGGTTCCATGTGTCAAGCTCCACATGGGGAACTCAGGTGACAGATCAAGAGCAGAATTACTTATGACAATATAGAGTTCTGCAATTGATGTTGTATAAAAGGTGACTGAGCCTTTGTTTCCTGTTGGGTGTCATTATGTGAATGGAGACTGTTCATTCATTTTCCAACTGCCAAGACCCGAATAATCACACAGAAACTTTATTAGTTACAACACAATTTGGCCAATAGCTTAGATGCATTCCTAGTTAGCTCTTACATCTTAAGTTAACCCATTTCTATTAATCTATGTATCACCACAAGGCTGTGGCTTACCAGTAAGGATTCAAAGTCCTTCTCCCTCAGCAGCTCCATGGTGTAACCCTGACTCCACCTCCTCTCTCTCTATATCTCTGTTTGAATTTCCTGCCTGGCTTTATTCTGCCTTGTCACAGGCCAAAGCAGTTTCTTTATTAGCCAATGATAATGAAACATATTCATAGCATGTAGAGGGGAATCCCACATCAATGCTGAAGTAGTCTTCAGTGTGACAGACCACATAATTTGGAGGTGTGATAACAAATATCTAAAAATACCAGGCATACGTATCTCTTCTTGTTACAGAGTTCCTTACAGAAAATAAGTCTTTAAAAAAGTATGAGCTCCTACTGCTGGCCTCCCATGAAAACTGGAAAAAGTTCCTGGGGTCATCCTCCATTATTCTTAGGAAAATATAATAATGTGAGAAGTTCAATTAAGTAATTATTGCTATTGGAGACCAAGACTGCAAAAGCAGTTCCAGCCCTGTTTGCCTGGCAAGGACACTGGAGGTAAGCCTGCAGGGTGCACTCCACTAGTAAGAGACTTGAGAGACTGTTTTTACCATGATCTGTGGGCTTGTGGTGACCTCCTTTCCACTGGAATTATAGTATGTTTCCGAGTAGCCTGGTGCTAGGAGCTTGCTGGAGAAAGAAAAAGGAAGAGCGTGGTTACACATGTCAACTGTGAAAGTCCAGCAAGTGAATAAGCCTTCCCAGGCTGTGAAGACAAGTGTTAACTCCTCAGCTTCCCCTATGGGCCCCACAAGTCTACACAGGAAAGCACTGCTCACATTGGTCAGGATGGAGGGGTAGGGAGCGGGGAGGGGCAGGGACATTCCAGAGGGCTGTGGAAAAAGCCCCTCATCACAGGGGACTTGGTTGCATTTCCCAGGAGAAACTTGAGAAGAAGCAGAACCAAGGTCAAAGGCGGTAGAAAGCAGTTCCTGCAAGGAGTTTGGCACAAAGGCATAGCATTACCCGCCCCCCACTGCCACAGTCCTTTCTAAAGGACAGTAATGTGAGGCCCTCTCTCCAGCACACAAATGGACAAACTAGCAAAACTCAAAGCAAATTATATTGGAACCACTCCAGTCCTTGGTAAAACAATCTAACCTGTCTTCTTGCACTTCATTGTTGGGTTCTACTTACAAAGTTTCAAAAGCCTAGTAAACTATTAATTTACCTAATGCCTTTCTACAACTCAAGAGAAAAGCGCATTCATTGGCTGGCTCCTTGGGCTCATTGGGAGTGAAGGCTGGAGGGGCAAGAATTGGAGGCAATAAAGCTCATGACAGCCCCTGCTGGCACACGTTCCCACTGTAGCCTGTCGCGGGGGAGGACAGCAGCAGCTGGACACATACTCACTTGTTCTTCTTCAAGTACAGGATCGCCACCTTTCCATTGATTGTCATCTGGTACTTTAGCTCAGTTTCAAATGCTTCCTGCAAAAAATACACCAAGAGTTACTTATGATCAACCAGTGACAATTTCTATCGATGTAATCCTTGGTAAGTAATGCTTGATTTCTCTAGCAGTGGACTGTGAAACCAACTGTCTATCAAGAAGTGTTCAACCTGTGGGTCATGACCCCTCTGTTGGGGGGTCACACATCAGATATCCCACATATGAAATATTTACATTACAATTCATAACAGTAGCAACATTGTAGTTAGGAAGTAGAAATAAAAATAATTTTATAGTTGGGGGTCACCACAACCAAAGGAACTGTATTAAAGGACCACAGCACTGGGAAGGTCGAGAACCACTGGTCTCTACCCTGGTCTCAATCCACCAACTAAACAGACAAATAAGCTCTGTGTGTGCATGTGTGTACATGTGTGAGTGTGTGCTGAGAACTCACCCCAGAATCTTGGAAATGCTGGCTAAGGACTCTATCACTGAGTTCCATTCTAGGCCCTTTATCTGCTATCTTTATATATAGTCTTGATATGCTTGGCAAGGCTTTATTTGGATCACCAAGTGTTTATGGAAACAAATATTTATATTCCGGAACATAGGTTAGAGGATAGGATGAGGGAATGGGGGTGTAGGGATATGCTAAAGACATAGAAAGTGCCTTTAACTAGGGCCAGCTTAGGAGTGGGTGAAGGGTTGCCTAGCAACCTGAACTCTGTCACTAGTGAATGAAAGCATGAAACAGCTCCTGCCTTTCCACTCTGAATTCCACATAAGCATCATGCCATGAGCACCCCCCACACATTTGTACATACATACACACACATATAATATGTACATATATGTATATATACTCATGTATGTATGCACATGCACATACACACATATACACGTACTAAACAAATAGATGTAATAAAAATTAAAATACCCAAGCAAATAGCTTCAAACTAGAAGGGAAGGTTGCATTTACTCTCATAGACACATGCACACATATGCACACACCACCCTATATTTTGTAAAACCAACGTTATTTTAGATTCAAGAACTAAATTGTGTAAGGCAAGCCATGAAGTGTGATTTCAGGAAATGATCCTGTTAGTCTGCTCATTAATATACCACAATGACTTTACAGAATATATAAGGTGATCGAGAGAGAGGGAGGGAGAGAGACAGAAATGTGTGTGTGTGTGTGTGCGCACGCGCACATGTGTGCGTTCATGTGTGTGTTTGTAAACATTTAAGTGGCAGAGAATCCACAAGAAAGGGTAGAGAGTCAGACATAAGCACTGGCGAGGAGAGAAAAAGACAGCATCAACACTGACTTTCAAATAGCTGATGTCGCAAAGAAGAAGTGAAAAAATCCCATTCACAGAAATCAGAAAACCCTTGAAAATGTGTCATAATGCAAGTGACACCATGGGTACCACAGGCAGAGTAGTTATTTTCAACCTACTTCACTTTGTGTAAGTTAAATCTTCCATTTTCCACACAGTACCACCACCATTATTCACTTGAAGACAGAGGATTATCTAAAGTCAGAGTTTTCAACAGGAGAACTGGCAAAGCTAAACATGAACACACACTCACCCTTGCCACTCGGTCACCATATATCAGAATAATATAAGGCTTGTGTGGCTGTTCAGAGGTAGCCTAGACAAGCAATGTGTCTGCAGTAACAACAAGCATACAACATTATACACATCACTCTGCAAAACCACTCTAAAGATCAAAATTGTGAGACTGGAGGAACAATTCCTTTGTTAAAAGCACTTGATGCTCTCTCAGAAGACCCCGGTGGGGCTTCTAACACCTAAGAAGGGTGGCTCACAAGAACCAGTAACTCCATCTCCAAGGGGTCTGATGACCTCTTTTGACCCTTACAGGTAACTACCTGCACTTGCACATATATACACACAGACACATGGCACATATGTATAAATAATTTAAGAACTCATTGACCATCTACCGCAGCCAGTAAATAAATTTATGGTTTCATATCAAAATATAAATTTCAAATAAAAGCTTTATTTTTGATTGTTTCATAGCTGTGATAAACTCACGTTATCCATGTTCAAATTTCCTTAAAACACTTAGACAAAAATGTAGCTGACATTTTTGATATTGAAAGAAGTTATTAAAGAAAACTTCCTTGAGGAAGCCTCTGCTGCAGATGGATTCCATTAGAATTGGTAGGACATTTTCCTGATAAAGATGCTTTGGGAAAGAGACTTGTTGTGACAATTACTAGGTAAAGATGTGTTACATTTGTTTATGCTGCATTTGTTTAATTATGGAAAGATGTGTTGCTGCTTCCACCTTGCCCACCTAAGGCGCCTGATTTGACTAATAAAAAGTTGAATAACCAATAGGTAGGCAGAGAAAGGATAGAAAGGATTGGTGGGCAGAGCGAATAAGCAGGAGGAGAAATCTAGGCTTGAGAGAAAGAGAGAGGAAAGAGAAGAGAATGAGGGAGAAAGAGACCCCCCGTCCCAGGGGCAGGAAGCCTGGCAAGTACAAGACAGACAGACATTAGAGGAAGCAGGAAAGTAAGACAGACAGACAGAAAGAAAGAAAGAAAGAAAGAAAGAAAGAAAGAAAGAAGGAAGGAAGGAAAGAAAGAAAGGCCCAAGGCAAAAGGTAGACAGAAACAAGTTGATTTACATTAAAGAGCTAGCCAGAAATGAACTTAAGCTAGGACAAACATTCATAATTAATAAGACATCCCCACGTCATGATTTGGGAGCTGGTTGGTGGCACCGAAGGAGAAAGCCTGGTGCACAGACTCTACTAAGAGCTCTGCTAGCACCAATTGGAGTTGGAAGAAACTGAATGAAGAAATTTCTGATGGGGGGATATGCACTCCTGAGTAGTTGCAGTTTAGATGATTTCAGTTATCAGTGACATCCCGTCTATCTCTGTGTTTCTGACTCCCATCAAATGTTGCAGAACGTACATAATTAAAATGTTGTTGTTGAATGGGACATCATATTTTACTTTGCAGATAGGCCCTCTAAGTATAGCTCAGGATGGCCTACAACTCACTATATAGCCCAGGCTCGTATCCAACTCACAAATATATAGACAACCCCCCAGGAATGTGCACTGCCATGCCCAGATCTGCATATCATGTTTTAGCTTTCTTCTTGTGACTAATTAAAAATCCTAGCTACTGCTGCCTGACAATGTGTTATTTCATTACAATATAAGAATTATACAAAATTTAATGCTTTCTACATAGAAAAGGTACAAATTTCAGACAAAATGCTAATTTATAGTCTTTTGTAATTTGTTTTATTTTCTCATTCTGGTTTAGAATCTAGTTTAAGGCAATAATTATGTATGTGGGTAGATGGTAGATAGGTAAATAGTAGAACTTGTAAGTTATACATAATTATTTGAAAGCCTACAGCATAAATTATTATAAAATATCAAAGTTTGTACTCTGTAACAACATATATCACTTATTGTATAAAATGAAGTTAGAAGAACTTTGGGCTGTAGTGAAAATTAAAAGTTGGAAAACAAACTAATATAACAGTTAATACCATTAGTCTCCAAAGAAATAAATATGCATATATGAGTATATAAAAAACACAAGTGTGGTAGGATCAAAAACCCATTGCCATTGTACTGGCTTTGTGGGAGCCTAGGCAGTTTGGATGCTCACCTTACTAGACCTGGATGGAGGTGGGTGGCCCTTGGACTTCCCTCAGGGCAGGGAACCCTGATTGTTCTTTGGGCTGACGAGGGAGGGGGACTTGATTGGGGGAGAGGGAGGGAAATGGGAGGCAGTGGCGGGAAAGAGACAGAAATCTTTAATAAATAAATAATTAAAAAAACACAAGTGTGTTTGTGTGTGTGTGTGTGTGCGCGCACGCGTGTGTGTGTGTGTGTGTGTGTGTGTGTGTGTGTGTGTGTGTATTCAAGAGTCATTGAGAAAACCAGAAGAGTTATCTGGGAGATGCTCAGTTGGTAAATGTAAGCATTAGGACTTGAGTTCCTTGCCCAGAACCCAACTCTTTAAAAAGCCTGGCATTTTGGTCCATGCTTCTAATCCCAGCCAAAAATATATGGAAACAGGTAGATCCTTACTGTCCAGCCTAATAGTGAATGAGAGTGTTCCAGTTCATTTGTTGAGAGACTCTCAACAAAGTGAATACAATGAAAGACAATGTAAGAATGACTATGACCCCCCCCTCCATGTATACATATGTGCCCAGGCACACACATAGGCTGCATGTACAAGAAAGAAGACAATCACAGATGCACTAACCTTTGGCTCTGGCTCTTTGGTTTCTCTTTTACGCAATGGGTGAAGTCTTATGGGATAAACCACTTCATAATTCTTGGCCTTAGGGAGTTCTTTGGCTGCACTCGCTGGGGGAGAAAGAAGGAAGAGAAGACAAAGCTGTGGGACAGAAGCAGCTGTTCAGAAGTGGCCACCATGATGGGTGATGCCACACAGAGCCCTTCAGCGATTTGTGTCCTGACACAGGAAAAGCTGGAGAACACTAGAAACCCATTCCCCACCCCACCCCAATATTTAATCTCTGTCCTTTGGTATTGCTCAGGGAGGTATTTCCAAATGTCTCTCTGAGGACAACATTTTTTGTTAATGTTCCCACTTCTTTTTACCCTTTTGGATCTGGGCAGTGACTCTACAGCAGGAGAACGAGACAAATACAAGCTAAGCAGCATTCCGTTCCCGTGGATGCCGGTTACTCCCATGATAACACAATAGAAATACTCCAAGACCTCGCTACTATGAAAATGAAATCAGATGCACACCCTTTCTGATCAAAACACATGTTCCTTGGAAGTTTCAATAGTAATATTTAAAACATAGTCCCCGTGAGAAAATGCTCTGATGCTAGGATTGCAGAAAGGGCTGTCATGAGCAGTCCTGACAAGCCTTCATTTTTGGCATAGAAAAATAAGAAAATTAGAAAAGTAGAGAATCTAAAACAGAGGCACTGATCTGGGCAGGGCTGGTGGGAGGCCAGATTCACACCGCGAGGAAAATAGAAAGTCACCTCAAACAACCAATTCCCATCTCAGAGGCTCAGGCCCAAGCCTTTTCTGGAAACTAGGCTAAAGAGAAATCCAGAGCTTTCCATATTTTTATTTTTTCTTTTTGTTCTCCACATGGTGTGGTCCCAGCTCTCTGCGGGTACCTCCAGAGGAAATGTGAATGCTCCCACTCTGGCTGCTGTGGGTGCCTAAAGGCCCACTTGGGATGAAGACCCAGTGGAGCTCAGAGAACAGAGGCGGGATGCCTGCAGCGGGGTTTAGAAAAAGTTTCCTTTTCTTCTCTGTGTCATCATTTGGAGTTTCTCTGAGGGCAAACCTAGCTCCCAGACCAAGCACTTACGGTTAGATAAACCAATACTACTGTTGCCCACCCAATAGCAGACGTAAATGACAGAGTTCACCAGGCAGGATGGCACTAGACAGCTTAGCGCAATGACTTCTTAGAGAATTAGCACTCATGCTTTTTCGTTTTATTTTCAGGAGAATTGAAGTAAAAAAAAAAATTCTAGCGATGTCAGTTTGGAATGTTTTTAGCTCATTTGATCGCGCAAGAATCATTTAACCCAGGAGATTAGGAAAGCTCACTAAGCCCCAAGGATGCACTCAGAGTCAAAATAGCAATTAAGGTAATGAAGGAAAGAAGCTTTCTCTCCACGGCTTGCTGTTTACTGAAGACATTTCAAAAATAAAGCTAAGGCTGAAGAGGTGGCTCTGCAGTTAAGAGCTCTGGCTGCTCTGGCGGAGAACCGAGGTTCTATTCTCGGCACCCACAGGAGAAAGCAACTCACAAATCTGGGTAACTCTAGTCTAGAAAATCCGAGGTCCTCTTCTGGCCTCCTTGGCCACCAGGCCTGCAAGTGGACTGCAGACATGCATATAAGCAAAATATCCATATACACAAAAATGTAAAATATGTAAATAAATAAAAACATTTAAAGTCATGTGCAGATACTACAATATCTTAATTTTAGATGTGGAAAATTTTAACTGCCTGGAAAGTTAGGGAAGATTAAGACATGTCCAAGTAGTCTATAATATTATACAAACAAACACAAACCACTATAATGTATTCAAAAGGACCACGCTCATTAAAATACATTTTCATCAGCTGTGACAAGTAAGTTTTTATCATGCTTCTATAGTAATACAAAGTTTTTGTTTCTTCCCTTTTTGTCTTTTTGTTTATTTTTCATTTTTTTCCAGGCCCCACTAGGCTAGCCTCAAATTCAAGAGCCTTCTACTTCCAGATCCCAAAGCTGGGCTTCTCTACCTACATCTCTAATCCCAGTCCACAAGATTCTTGGGTTGCTCGTTTCTTGCAGTCATGAGGTAATCATTGTACTTTTTATTTTTATGAAATGAAATACAAACTTTTATTAAATATATACGCAATTCATTTCAATGCCAGTGAAAAAAAAGTAATAGTATTGGGCACAAAAATAATATTTTAATGTTCTAAAATATGGGATGGTCATTCTTGCCTGCTAAAATTTTGTGATTACTTCAGAGCAGTGAGAAGCCGAGAGGTAAAAACCAGTCTTGTCAGAAGTGAGCTAATGGCATGGGTACAATTCCCTGCAGGCTCTTAATTCACTGCCACAGAACAAGCACACCATACGGTGCCAGTGTGTTGCCTGGTGTGTTATAGTGTCTAATCGTCGCAATTAGTCCGGGGATGTTGAGTTATGAAGCCATCTCTCACTAATACTCGAGAAACAATAATTCTTTTCTTTAAACGCCATACCAGGGGAGGGGTGGGGTTGGGGAGATGGCTCAGTAGTTAAGAGCACTTCCTGCCCTTTCAGAGGACCCCAAATTCACTTCCTATCACAACTGCCTGAAACTCCAGTTCTGGAGCCTCTGTTGCTCTTTCAGGGTCTGCACAGATACCTGCATTCTGCATACACACACACACACACACACACACACACACACACACACAGAGAGAGAGAGAGAGAGAGAGAGAGAGAGAGAGAGAGAGAGAGAGACCCTCACAAACTCACAATTACAAAGTGGAAATAACTTTTTAAAATGTTTAAATGCCATATTGGAGGATTGTAGCAATGGCACAGTGTTTAAGTTACTCTTCCTAAGGATAAAGCACCCACTTAGATAAACTTTTTTTTAGTTTTTTTATTTTTGTTTTTTGTTTTTTTGTTTTTGTTTTTGTTGGGTTTTTTTTTTTAGTGCCAGAAGGTAATATCGGTTGGGCTCATCCCCAACACGTGTGGTTCTAACAGGAAACCCTTTGAGTCATAAATTGATGTCAATATCCACCTGACCCTCCTATAGAGCGAATGTGACAACAGCCCCACTTCTCTTTGGGGAGAAAGTGAACAGGGAACTAGGTCACCCCATCCAACAGCAAGCACTTTTGGGTGCCCTATGCATTGAACACACACTTCCAGTTAGTTGAAAGCCTAACACTTCACAAAACAGAAAGCCACCAACTTGTTCTTAACTTTGGACTCAACGCAGTATATGCTACTCACACAATTTATTTCCAACCCACTCTTCGATGGGGAGGCACTTCCAAGCAGAAACCCAAACAAATAAAAGTGTATCTTTTTTAGCAACTTCGCTTAGCTATATAAAATAAGCTAAGTTTCCAGTTCATTCCAAACTCTTGCAACACAGTTCGTACTCTAAAGAAAACAGATAGGATTTCTCTTAAAAGGCTCCGCTTCTCCCGAAAGCTAGAATACCCTAGAAATAGGATGTCTGAGGTGTTGGGATTTCCACAGCATGGAAAGGAATGGATCTTGTTTGCCTCATGCATCCTCTCTTTTCATGGCAAGAAGGCAGCCTCCTCCCAGGTGAATAAAATCAAGTTCATTATTTAGAAGCCAGTGGCATAAACAGAGCTAACAGCCATCCAGGGATTACACAAATCCAAGGCGTAACACAATATGTTTCTATTAAATTTGTCTGAATGCTTGTTTGCTTTCTCTCTCCCACAGAACTCATGTGTTGAATTAGTGTTGACTGGCAAAACTGGATCAAGAGAGAGAAGGCAGCCAGTTTGGCTTGAGTGAGAGGTGCGAGTCTGTGGTTGTGGATCAGACGATTTTCACTGTTTGTTAGTTTAAAATAAAGCAGGACTCACTAATGAGATTGACATGGCTGACCTCATTCTAGAATGCTGTTCTATCTGGGTTCGTTTGGGGGACCATTTGTGCATAATATTGGCATCTGCATGTTGCTCCAATTCTGTTAGAAATTGCGTCAGGGTTGTCTTTCCAAATGAGGCATCAAGCCTTTAATGCAAGTTTATGCTACGACATTGACTCTCTGTCCCCCTCAGACTCTTGAACTTGTGAACATTATTCAGGAAAAGTGAGTAGAGGGGGAAACTAGAGCCCATATCCTAATGAAGTCTATTATTTGGCTATATAGGTTAAATTGTGAATAATAGCTTACTTTTTCCAGTCACTTTATAAAGGCCAGAAATAACTGCTAGCTAAAATAAATGTATTTTTAAAGCCACTGCATCCCTGGACAAACGAGATGGAGATTTGTCTTTTGTCAATGCACTAATTTATTTCCTCTTCCCCTAAACATTTCCCGTGTCTTTTTACATATGTGGTTTTTTTTTCTTTTCTTTTTTCGAGACAGGGTTTCTCTGTGGTTTTGGAGCCTGTTCTGGAACTAGCTCTTGTAGACCAGGCTGGTCTCGAACTAACAGAGATCCGCCTGCCTCTGCCTCCGAGTGCTGGAATTAAAGTCGTGCGCCACCACGCCTTTAATATGTGTTTTTACTTTTCCTATGATGAAATCCCATGTCACTTTTCTCAGGGAATGGTGAAGTTCATTACAAGCATCTGGCTTTTTTAAAATTTTTTTTTATTTTTAATGGAACCAGGTAAAAGATAGGGCCAGAAGGCACATGCATGGAGGACGGATGATGTGGAGGGAGAAATAAAGAGGAAGAGGTAAGAAAACAAATCTTTTGTTTCTTGCATTCTGGCTGGAAAACCCTTGCTAGACTCCCAGTAAGGATTGGTTTTTCCAACCAGAATGACGTCAGACTTCTAGAGAGGATTCTAAGACTTTGCATCTCTTGCTGCCATGTTCTGATGTAGAGAGGGAGGAGCAGAAACAGCTTTGTTTCTGGAGATTTCTACCTGGTGTCCCTGAAATGACAGAAGCATGCATGCACCCCCATCACCCGTGAGACTGTCACTGCATCTGCTGAATCTTTCTCCCCTTGAGCAGAGCTGACTCCCAAACAGTTCTGTTCCTACTAAGAGTGGTGTCCCCAACAGCACTGGGGATAATGTTTTCAGAAATATGAGGAAGGAATCCCTACAAACACTTCAATTCCTGCAAATCCAAATAGGAATTTTAAGCCAGGAGCTCACATAGTTAAGAATATAATAGTATCCTAAAATTCAAGGGTGTTAAGTACACTTTTTACAAGTCTGAGAAACAAAGGAGAAGCCATTTTTAGTAAGAAGGAGCAGAGCGGGTCGGGGAGGAGGACAATCTTTTTGTGCTTGACGCTGTCACTTCTGTTCACCATTCATTCACTACTCCTGGGTCCCAGCAAACAATCCATGATCCAGGAAAACATTTGCCAGCTAGGATGAAGATTCAAGCTCCAGACACAGACATAGAGAAGCTAGAGAAATGTGTTGTCAGGTCCCAGGCGTGTGAGCCTAAGCGGAGAATTTTTTAAATGGTGCAACCTACTTGCTAGAATGTGTTATGAAGAAGAATTCACTGCATCCAAATTCTTAGGTGTCTGCTGTAACCACTGTAAGGGAAAGTTATCAACACACCTATCTGAGACTCCTCCTCACCAATAACATCACAATGCTTTCTCACAAAATTGAGCATGTTACCCTGCCAATTAACTGTATCCATTACCACTGAGCCTAAAACCATGCTGTCCAAAGTGTTTTAAGTTGCTGAATTATAAGAGCAGATACTTTCTCAAATCCTTGATGGACGTAACCACTCAAATTTTGAACTAAAAATGAACACAATTGGTTTTGATAACTGTGTGGTTTTCTGTTGTTTGTTTGGTTTTTTGGTTTTGATTCAAAGATCATATTCATGGTTTAAATATAAATATAAGAGCTTCCTTTTCTCTTTTAAGGTAACAGCTGAAAATAAATGCTTCACACAAACCTCTATTTACCCTCTTTCACATCCATCACAGCCTTCAAACCACAGCTTAAAACCAGCCCAAAAGGCTAGTAAAACTGGCAAAGGGGAAGAAACAGCTATCCAGTGTATTATATACCTATGACTAGGAGCGGTTGGATAGCATGTGGTCCTGAGACACGTTGAACAGAGCCCAGAGAAGGGTTAACACCTACCTGGAACTGGAGAAAGGAGGAAAGAGACTACCAGAAGACTCCATTGCAACATGCTGCGGTCCCAGGAGCAGTGCCTGCCTCCGCTCACACCTGTAAGGCTGCTTCTGCCCCAGCCTCCTCTTAAGGGAGACAGAGTGAAACTCCCTGCTTCATTGTATACGCATGAGCAAGTGTTTACTGAAGGTGTTGCACAACTTGGGAGCTGTGGTCCCGCCGCAATGGCATGGCAGGAGGAAGTCCTGACCGCCTCTTGGCTGGCTCTAAAATTTCCTCTATTAGCAGCTATTGTTTCCCTCTCTTTATTCTCTATGAATTTACCCACTCAAGAGTAAAATAGCAAGTTTTCAGTGTATTGTTACAGCTCAGTAGGTCACAAGGAAGTTAATTGCCTTGAGGTATTTTGATATATATGCCAGGTTATATACCATATATGTCATTATATTTGGAATATGCACATGCTGTATACATATATACATGCATATTATGCATACATATGTTATATATAATATATTTAAATATATGGATTTATCATTTTCAGCTAAATAAATAAAAAGTTATGGAGAATATTATTCTTTGTGTATATATTTATTTTATAGCTATTTTCTAATTCTTTTTAATATCTATGTGATATCTTAGGTATATAAGATATCTATAACTAATATCTTATTCCAATTACTCTGCCCTGTAATCTCACACAATGATGTTCACAAGAAGCTTTGACTGTCCTGAAATAAGAAACTTTTGAAGACAGGACTTCATAAATCCTAGGCTAGCCTCCCACATACTGTGTAGCACAGGATGAACTTGAACTCTGCACTCTTCTGTCTCTAGCCCGAGGGCTGGGATTGCAGGACCTTCACACTCAGGGTTTTACATAGGGCTGCAGATCAAATGCAGGGTTTCCCACTTGCCTAGCAAGCCTTTGGCCAACTGAATTACTCCCCTTCCCCTCAAAATTTTGCCAGCACAAGTACAAGACCCTCCGGACCATCATGGTGTTTGCAGCCTCACTAATGACCTGGGTGAGACGGGAATGTCAACCTAAGGAGGGAAGAGGAGTGGTCTCTGGGCCTGTCACTTGGATATGTGCAGAAATCATACTCTGAAACGAAAAAGGAATGTGTTTAGTTGCTTATTAAATTTTAAGTACCCTCTTAGATGATTATTCTTGTTATATTAGTCCTACAGACACATTTGTCTGTCAAGTACCATTTTACCTCCATATTGTCTGTGGAAAAATGGAGTTTAAAAACATAAAAGTGTCCACAAGAGTAAGATTCTGCGGTCTCCATTGTGTGGATTAAGAGGATTAGGCTGTTCTCTCACATTGCCCAGGCAGGAATAGAAGAGGTGGAATTTGAACTCCATGCTGTCTGATCTCGTAGTCACACACCTTTATGTTTCTTAGTTCTCTCTCTCTCTCTCTCTCTCTCTCTCTCTCTCTCTCTCACACACACACACACACACACACACACACACACACACACACACTTATTTCTATTGATAAGATCCCTGTGGGGTAGAAATCACCCTGAGAACAGATTGTGAATGCATAGCCCGTAGCTGGAACATGTGCCTTATACACCATCTTAATACAAAGCACAGTTTGGTGCTGAAGAGATGTTAGTACAAAGGACTGTTTGTCAGTGACCATAAAAGCACCACCAACCACAACAGGATTGTAAATCTGACTGACAGCATTTCAAGATGAAGGGAGCTCGTCTCTTCAACCCACACTCTATAGCTTTTCCTTTCCCAGGCAACAGGGAGGCTATATTCACTTTCTTATTTAGTTCTTTGAGAATTTCGGACAATGAGTTTTGACCATATTCACCCCTCCCCCAACTCTTCCCAGATCCACTCTCCCCCTGTTTTTGTTTTTGTTTCGTTTTGTTTTTACCCATCAAGTCCAGGATGTGACCATATCATCTTGGATGTGTGAATTCTCCTCTAGAGTGTGACTGACTTACCATGGAGCAAAGAAAACTGGTTCCCTCTCCCAGAAGCTATCAACTGCAAATGACTCATCAGCTGGGGTGAGACTTCCCGTTCACCTCCATTCTCTGTGCTGGAATTTGCCCTGGCTTGCGGTTGTACATGCTGTCACAATCGCTATGAGTTCATGTACACCCTGCTGTGTCTCAAGTCTTGAGGGTATGGCTTCGTTGCAGTCACCCATTACTTCTGGTTCTTATATGTTCCTCCACCCCTCCCAAATGGATCTCTGAGCCCAAAGGTATGGGATGTGATAAAAATGTCTCATTTAGAGCTAAGAATTCTTCATTTTCTTATCCTCTGTGCATTGGTCAGTCAGTTGTGGTCCCTATTAATCACAATGTGCTGCAAAAAGAAGCTTGTATGATGAAGCATTGCTCTATGGGTATGATAATAAGTCATTAGGAGTTAGTTTAATACTATGTTCATTTTATTTTTTTTCATTCATTTTACTGCACATTAATTAGTGCCTAATTTGTGTCACACAATAAAAAGACCCAATCACTGTTTGAGATGTTTCCAGTCTGGGTAAGAGAGACAAGACGACTTCCATGGAATTACAGAAAGTGAGGGAACAAGCTGCAAGTCAAAACAAACATAAGCATGGGGGAGTGGGAACTATTGCTTTCTTGGCTCAGTACACAGACCCCTGATTTGAGATCGCAAGTGTCAAGTCATACACAGAAACAACATTCCCCAGCATCTCTCGGACACAGGACAAACTAGCTCTACTCAGGGCAATGATTAAGTGTTCCACGGTCCCAGTGTACGATGTCAGAGCAGAGATCCGGACCAAACTAAACTTGCCATCCTATAAAGATGCAGTGATGAATAAAAGTGAGGGGGGAGAATAAGGACAGAAATTGTCAGAGTGGATCTTTGACACTTTTTGGTGAGTTAAGAAGTACCACAGCCCTGCATGATGCAGCAAAGGAGCAGTCTTCTTCACGCCATCCCAGGAGCCAGAAGGTTTACAGGAGCAAATGCTGCAGCTGGAAGAGAAGGAGCACGTACTCGCTTGAAAGGGAATTTGGAGTTCAATTCCTCACTGTATCACTTTCCATGCTTCTCTGAATTACTTTGTCTTAGATCTTGATAGGTAATAGTACGTTTCTAATTTTGCACAATACATACAGTGAGAAGTTGATTCTAAAGACCTTATGGGGAACAATGGCAGTGTATATTGGACAAGTGTTTGTAAAATGACTACATTATTCCATACAAACACCAACTTCTCTGAATTAAAGGTCATCTGGACAAAGATCCCTGCAAGATGATCAGTTTTCAAGAATCACATTAAAAGCAGTAGGATGAAACTCAACCTCTGTGCAAAGGCCATTGGTGCTTTGAATCTCATGCAATTGTACAGCTCCTGTCTACTGTAATTTGTGGAAGGGATTCTGGGAAAGCCACCTCCTTCAACATGCCTAATACCATTTTGGGTACATTTTTGTAATTACACTAATTCTTTTTTTCTTATTTCATTCTTTATTTGTAAGTGTGTATGTTTTCCAGGTGTGTGCAGTGACCACCGAGGCCAGAAGGGGGCATGAGATATCCCGGGGATGAAGTTAAAGGAGGTTGTGTGTGTCTAGATGTAGCTGTTCAGAGCTCAACACAGGTCCTCTTGCAAGAACAATGAGCACTCTTGACTGCGGAGCTCTCTCTCCAGTCCCATAAGGCATGTTTATGAAAGCTTTATGATATCGGAAACCTCAGTGAATATGTAGAAATGGAGGACCAGTGGAACTGTAGGAGTTTGAGGTACTCACCAGGGTGGTCTATCCAGCTCTTGGCCCCCACATTGAGGAGGTGCAGTTCACTGGGATGTCATTGTGAGACAGTCCTTCAGGGATGCCAGCTGGGATGTTCTCGCTAGAGAAAACACCCTGCTAACATCAACAAAGATAGAGGAAATTGAGGCTGTAGATTCATTCTGCCACAGGCTGTACCTAAGAAACTGCATTTTGTTGTCTTTTGAAAAGCAGACTTGGAGCAGTGTCTGCAGTAGGTTATAATGCCCCTTTAGCCGCTCCCTTCCCCGTTCAGGTGCCCATCTCAAAAAATAAATTGCTGGAGAAAAGACTCAGAGAAGTGGAGAAAGCGTATTCAAGATCTTCATGGTTTACTCTTCCTGTTCTGGAGACAAAATCCCTGACAGAAACAACCTAAAAGAGGGATATTTACTATGGTTCATAGTTTAGAGGGTCTGGTTCTTCCGAGTGGGAAGGGCATCGGAACTGGAGTAGCCATGGCAGTGAGTGACTGGGGTGTGGATTGTCAACATCTTATTAGCTCATGTAGTAAAGGGAACTCAGGCTGGAAGTGGGACTAGGCCATACCCCTCTAATATCCACTTTGGGGACCTATGTCCCAAAATTCCCCCAAATTTCCACAGCAAAGTTACCTGCTTGATCCATACACACATGAACCTGTAGAGGGCACTTCACATTCAAACCAGAGTTAAATGTATTATACTTGTGATAATTCCCCATACCCAGAAATAGGAAGACTGACCCAGTTTGGGTTGACTCCTCAAGACTTATAGATGGATTCCAGTTCAAGAAACGCATTGCTGCGCTGCGTTCTCTGTATGTTTACCTCATTTAAAAGCTTAAAGATACTTTTCAAAATTAATTACTTAAGTGTTTAGATCAGTGGTTCTCAACCTGTGGATCGCAAACCCTTTGGGGCAAAATGACCTTTTCACAGGGGTTACATGTTAGATATCCTACACATCACGTATTAACATCACAATTCATAACAACACTAGTAAAATTACAGTTATGAAGTAGCAACGAAGATAATTTTATGGTTGGGGGGGCCATCACCATAACATGAGGAACTGTATTAAAGGGTCTCGGCATTAGGAAGATGGAGAAACACTGGTTTAGACAAATGATCTCTGATCAAATGCTTCATGTCCTGAACCAGGGAAGCTGAACCCCTTCTTTTCCCTAAGTCCGATGACAAGCAAAGGATGGCACAGTACAGGATAACGTTTTACCATCTTCCGTGTCCCAGGAGTCCTGTTGGTGAGGATGAGACAACTGAACACATGACATTCTACAGACTGGCAGATGAGATTGACACAGTCTCCCCTTCTATATAAAAGGGCACCGTATGACATGGGGGACCACCCAGCCTACTTGGAAACGCTGAACAATCGGAACTGTGGGAAGAAGACTTTGGTCATCGGAAAAAGAGGTGAAGCCCCGTTCCTGTGACTGACTTACCTGAGTGGTTCTGTAGCTGGCACGGAACTAGATCCCAGCATCCATGAATGAGCAGGAACTGAGAAGGAGAGCTCTTTGACCAGAGAGCCACATCTGTGGTAACAGAGTGGAGAGGGAGCACAGCTTGTGGTTAGGCCATCTTGGTCCCTTCCGGATTCAAAAGCACCAGCATACTCATAACATTGAGCTTAATTGTGTCTTTCTACCATGTAAGAAGGGAGGGGTGGGCATAAAAGTATCACAGCTCTGTGGATGAGCAACATCTGTCCTCACTCTAGGTAACAGCGTTCTGCCAAGATGTAAGTGATGTTTCAGCTTGATCATGCTCAGAGCATCTCTGCTGATCAGCTATCGAGATTTAACCAATGTGGTATACTGATGGAAGCCATGTCTTACTCCAGGGGACCCAATGGAAGGTGATATAGTTGAACACTTGGCTTTGTAATCTGGTACTTGAGGGCTTGTTGACCTATCACAGAATTAGAGCCTAAGCAAGAAAGTATCAGCTTGTGCAAACACAGGTACCTGAAGGCCGATAACAGTCTCATGGCTTTCTCTTGCAAAAATGTATTTACTAAGCTGGGAATCAAATAGTTTCAGCTTACCACAGGCAGAACCTATATTTGAACAAGGAACAGAAAGGCTCTAAGTTGTTTTTGCTAATAAAAGACTCACAGCCTCTTCCTGGCATTTCTTCTGAGACTCAACAGCTCTTGACTTGTGGCCTTCTGGTTTACTTCTTTTTTCTCTTCCAACTATTCTTCCTTTAATCATAAACCCAGCATGTGAATATTTGTTTTACATGTACTGCACCCTATTCTTACCTGTGTATGTGTCATGGGTGTCTAGGTAGGTATAGTCAGTAAAACTGAGAGAATTCAGATAGAAGAGTGGGTTATCCCTTCTGATTTGTGTCTCTGCTGTCTCCAAAGCAGTTTACATGTGCCTCCTGTCACTGTATGATATTTATGCAAGCGTTATGTATGGATGGAAGACATCTACATTTCATAAATTACATTCATTTTGAATTGAGCAACAATAAAGCCATTTCTGAAAGTGGTTCAATAACAGAAAAAATAAATTCAACTGAATATTAAAAATGGAGAGAAGAGTTCAAAAAAATTAAGAAACGAAAAAACCCAGATGATACTGTGGTTTTGTCTCATATATCAACTGGATTGAGTCTTGGTAGTCAGATATTTGGTCAAATATTCTTCTCCATATTTCTATGAAGGTGTTTTAAGGTGTGGTTAAGACTTAACTTAGTGGATTAAGAGCAGAATGGATCACTCTTCTTATTGTGAGTGAGCTTTGTAACACAGCAAAACTGGCTTTTCTGAGTCGGGACCTCCTGTGGACCTAAACTTCAACCTTTCTTGAGTTTCCAGTCTTCTGCTAACTGAGAAAGATTTTGTATTTAAGTATCTCTAGTTACCATGTATGTAGAGATTCATGTACCCCCCAATAGTTGGTTTTCATTCTTTGAAGTATTTATTGATATAGAGTATATCATGAATATAATACTCTCCTTATAAGTGGACAGGCTCCTCCTTTTACCACTTAAGATGAAAACAAGAAAAGATGTGCATAATATTTTCACCAATATTCTCCCAGCAGCCCCATTCAAAAGTTTGTTGGGTATGAAAATGAGCATACTCTAACAACACTCATGACAGCATCCAACAACTACATTCACTCCAAGAGTGCAATGAGGGGAAACTGAGTCTTGAACAAACACCTAAAAAAATAAACAGGTCAACGTAATCAGAAATTAGCTAAAGTGTTTACAGAAGAGATTTCCTACATAAACAAAGTGTTCAGCAGCACCAGAAATCTCCCAACAAATTAAATATAAAACAAGAAACTGAGGATGAGATGGGTACAGGTGTATTTCTCAAAGACAGTGTCCACGGAGAGGGAAAGGCACACTGAGCAGACTGTCCATGAATTATTATTTATAAAGCTGTGCTCTGAAGGGTGGGAGATATAGCATCCCTCTAATTAAAAAGCAATTACAAGCTGAAGGAATCCAAGAAGGAAAGAGAGAAGAGAAAGAGGATGGAATGAAGGAAGAGAGGGAGGCGGAGGGAGGGAGGGACAAACTTTATAGGAAACTTGATGGGAAGGGAAAACGATAACCCTCATCACTTTTGAAGTCCCCTGGTGTCATCCCCAACTCCTGATAGGGAGTCTTGTCCAGTGGGAGGACCCCTCATTGCTGCTGCTGCTGGGTAAGGATTGGGTTCCCTCCTTATCACATCAGGAACGTTTCTCTGAGACCGGACGTTCTCTTCTTGTGTTCTACTCCTATCCCTGCTCCCCTCAGGCTGAGATCCTAGCCCTAATTTCTCAGTTTCTGTTAATACTATATTTGCTAACTTCTTCAATGTTTTCCCTACTCTTGAAGCCTCTGGTGTTTCCTTTCCAGTACTTGAGATCATATCTCTAAAATCACAATGCCCCCTAGACTGAGAACCCCGTTTGCTCAGATCCACTGAATAACCTGCTCCATTCTGCTGCATTGCCTACTAAGCTGGTCCACTGGCCCACAGTGATGGCCTTTGTTCCTGGCTTCCAGGGGGATGACCAAGGGAGGCACTGATAGGAAAAGGAAGATTATACAAGGGTGTGACCAGGGGATTTTCCACTGCACCTTCCAAGCTAGGTCTATAAGGTGACTACTTCCCAGTAAAGGAAGTAGTCACCTCTATGGGAGACTTTTCACCACCCTTCTCTGTGGATTCTTGCAGAGAACCCTTCTCCTTCCTCGTTGAGTTTATTAAACATAAAGTTTTCCTACTTTTATCAAACTCATGCCTAGACTTTAGTCACCTTAATCTCTGTCCGTGCTTTCTGCTTTAACAAGGGAAGCCTTGTTAAACTCTTCTCATTTTCAAGTGCCATCTGTTGTTTCTTCCCCTAGAACTTTAACAGGCTTATCTGGTTCCTCTGCATCCTCTTTATTTGTAGGTCTGTTTTCACGTGTGCAAAACAAGCCGCAGACTTCTTTCTTGTCTCACAATTGTATATAAGGTTGAGGCATAAATACTGGAAGAGACCACACCCTGTTTGCTGTGCTTAATGTTGTTCTCAAGAAGAAGAGGCAAAGAGACAAAGGACTTGGAGGACATTTTACCCAAGTGGTTTGCCGCTGACCTCCTTATCTGTGCAGGGAAGAATACCCAGAGAGGAGAGCACCTCTATCTCAGCTGGGAATGCAGAATTTTAACTGGTTTTTCTTTCTCCTCCAGATGAGTTTTGAAGAGGATTTTGACGAACTATTATAATAATGAGAATTTGAAATTGAATGGGGTTAAGAAAGAGGGCATCATTGACCCAGATAAAATTAGTATCCAGAGACCAGAAAACCAGAAGATGAGACATTGAACTTCAGCTCTATAAAGGGCTCAGTTTCCCTTGAGGTCTGGGTAACAGTGAAGTCTCTTTTGGTTCATAGAACACTTAGAAAATGAGAGGAATGCTGTGGACTTTATCCCCATCTAAATGAAAACCTAAAAACTAACAGGCTGTTTCATAAATTTCTATGTGGGGAGTGTTGTTGCCGTGAAGACCATCTGTGGAGCCATCTCAAAATCAGCATTCTGGGGGCTGGTGATAGATTAGTGGTTAAGAGCACATACTGCTCTTCCTGAGGACCGGAGTTCAATTCTGAGCACCCACATCAGGTGACTCCCAACTGCCTATAACCCCAGTTCGAGAGGATCTCACACCTCTGACCTCTGTGGGTGTTTACACTTATGTGCACACGCCTCCCCACCCCACACGTACACACGTATACATAATCAAAATAATAAAATGAAATCTTTTTAAATAGTCGGTGTTTTGGAACACGCTGACTCTGGTATCACAGGCAAGCTGTAACACAGGAGGCTGCTGAAACTGGCCTGTAATGAATACTCTCCCCCTGCTAGCCAGGCAGGCAGGACAGAGTGAGGGCTGCCCTCCAAGGAGACTCCCACTCTGTTCCTGTCAGGAGATCTGCTAGGCCGGGGGACTGCTCTCGGATCATTTCACCCATTTCCTAGAACGTCCTCTTTCTCAATTGCAGCTCTTCAGTCATTTTTAAAAACCAGGCTGCTCCATACAGAAAGAGGGGAAGGGAAGAAAGTGGGGTCAAATTCTGACTTGAAGATAATGGGGTTCTGCTTCAGGACAGTGACCATATAACATTAGACACTTTACCTAACTTCTTTACCTTAAAATTCTCTCTGGACATCAATACAGCCAGATAAAACAATGAGTTTTTTTTCAGGTTTTTTAATGTATTTCTTTCTTGTGTATGAGTGTTCTGTCTGCATGTATGTCTGTGTACCACATGTATGCCTGGTGTCCACTAAATCTGATGAGGGTATCAGATCATCTAGAACTGGACCTACACAATTGTGAGCTTCCATGCTGGTGCTCGGGACCGAACCCTGGTCCTCTGCATATCCAACAAGTCATCTTAAATGCTGAGCTGTCTCCAGTCTCAAGATGACTTAAAATTTTCTTTTTTGAATAGTGAATAACTCTATTTGAGGCCAGTCCTGAGTCTGGAGGGTCTCCTAGGATTAACTAACAGGAGAGGTAGCCAAGTGTACTTTTTTGTTAACTTTTGTTGTTTCAAAAGTGAATTAGAAGTTGGTATTAAACATTTTCCAAAACAGAAAGAGCAATAAACACACTTACCTGTAGCTACACATATTCTCCATTCTGCTGGTGCCCCTGGACAAGTTTCTCTCCACCCACCGGCTCCTGCTCACTAGCTCCTGCAGACGCTTATGAAATAACCATTCTGAGGCTTAATAGTAATCACATAATCTTTGGCCTATTAGCTCAGGATTCTTATTAACTAACTCGTACATCTTAAATTAACCCATTTCTATTATTTTATATTTTACCACTAGGCTCATGGTCTGTTGGGTAGCTACATGGCGTCTGCCTGAATTCACCTTCTTTTCTCCTCTATCTCTGCTTGGGTTTTCCCACCTTGCTATATTCTGCCCTACCATGGCTAAAGCAACTTCTTTATTAACCAATGGTAATAAAACATATTTACAGCATACAGGGAAATCCCACATCATTTACCTGTCACTCTTAAGGTGATAACAAACTTAATGGCAGTCCTTTTTTATTTATAAGCTATATAGACACATATATTTTATGCAGTTATATATGTATCTAGTATGTATGTATACACACATGCATACACAAATTCACACGTAAGATATGTCAGCTCCACATCTTAGAGCCAGTGGCACAAGAACAAAATATGTTACCTCCTGAAAATGAAACAAAACACCCCTCCAGGCACCAAGATGGTGGCTGTCTGTATTAGAATTAACTTATGCCCCGAGCTGATCCAGATCACCTAATATTTCTGTAAATTACACACATTATAAGGACCCTAAGATTTACATAGCCATATGCAATATTACAAAGCTTTATTGTCAGTTCTTCAAGTCTGTAGAATGCATCCTTGATAGTGTCGCTCTCCTTGTGTAAGCTAAAAGACCATGGCAATCAAAGAAAAGACCCTATCCCTGGTCACTTTGTTTCTTTGGCTTTATTTCTTGCCTGACAAAGTACTTTATGTGTCCTGTGTAAGTCTAAGAAAGAAAAAAAACAAAGTATCAGTTCACAACTTTTACATGATTTACATTAAAATGAAGATTTAACTTTTTTACATTTATTGATTTCTTAGAAATCAGAGGAGAACCTGGGAGACCTGGTTCTCTCTTTCCACCATGTGGGTCCTGGACATCAAAATCAGGTCATCAACTCTAAGCACACCTGCACACTGGTACTCAGCGAGTTGTGAAAGCCCTTGCCAGTCTGTCTTATTCTCATGGTGAGAGGAGAATGTCTGCATATTGACAGAACAGCTCATGGTCTTATAACGTCACTGACATGTAAGCAAGAGACTCTGTTTGCAGGACATTTTTAAGCATGTTTCAAGCTAGTGTCAATCAAACCCATGAAAAACTATAGAAAGCAGACCATGAAAAACCACATGATTCCACATGAACCCAGCTCCAAAATAGAATTGTAAGTACCAGAATTTTTTTTTTTTTTTGGATTTTCAAGACAGGGTTTCTTTGTAGCTTTTGGTTCCTGTCCTGGAACTAGCTCTTGTAGACCAGGCTGGCCTCGAAGTCACAGAGATCCGCCTGCCTCTGCCTTCCGAGTGCTGGGATTAAAGGCGTGTGCCACCACCGCCTGGCCAGAATTTTCTCTTAAAAAAAAATTCACAATAGTTAATTCTGGATTCTCATAAGGAAATTTACAAAGTTGGGTATTAGTCTCCCTAAGACTTACTTGGCCTAAATTCTTAAAGTGTCTAAAGTCTATTATACCCAGGCTCTTTCAGTCCCACCTCCCATCACATTCCAAACAACACATGACACCATGCAGCTATCTGACCTGTTTTTATGCCTCCTTGTATTAACTAGCTGTTTGTAGGGGTGTGGTCGATTGATAAATAACCAGACCAGCTCAATACAAAAGATTCAGTTTTTAATAATTGAGGAAAAAGGGAAAACTTACACGACCAACGATCCCGTGAATGCCATGAGCGCAGGGAACCAAAGAGGAAAAACAAGCGCACATCAATGGTTTTATAGGCTATTTTGGGATCCCAAGGGGACACACCTTCTACAGCATGTGATTGGCTGAAGCCCCCCATCAGTTGTTCGTAGAACCAGTGGTAATGGTGGAATAGAATTATTCGAGCTTCAGAAGGAAACTCATCTCATGGTATTTTTGGAAGAAGGAATAATTAAGTCAAAAGTAGGACTTGTCAATCTCTAGGAAAATGGATAGGTTACAAGAAATGCATGGTGGAAACACACAGTAGGACATAAATTCTGCATTAACTTCATTTCCTCCTTGCTAAAAGCATCGGTGTTGTGTCTGAGCTTGGGAATAATGAGTAAATAAACAAAATTATTTCTGAACTCATTTATTCTGTTAATAATTCTGCCTCCAGCCCTTCAATTTGGGGAAAATTGTTTTTCTCATTCTTTCCCAGTCACTGAATGTCTCTGTAACATTAGGGGCTGTTTACAATGCTGCTACCCCTGGGTAATATGTGAGAGACTCTAGATGAACTAGAAACTAACGCCATAGTTGCTATTGAGGCTTCACATTTAAAAAACATCAAAATATACAATAAAGACTGGGTATGATTGTACTATGAAAGAAATGTGTACTATATTAGATATTTTACTTGCTTAGCTCCTTACCAATTGCTTATAAGGCTGTAGTTAATTCACACCTTTCTTCCTATGAATATAGTGTAAGCGAATGAAATTATTTCTTGTAATTTATTTCATACTAACATTCACACCATATTTATGTTATTTTCAAAGTACTTTTCTATTAAATATATATGTATACACCCAGACACACTCACTCTTTTGGTTTGAGATAGCTTTTAATATGCTGTTGGAAACAACATTGACCCGTTTCCTTGTTAAAAAAAAAAAATTACACTCAGCTAATTTCCTAAAGAAGTGAGAGAATAATGCTATAAAGGTAAGAAGCAAAGCGTTATTAAAAGAAACGTTTGAAAACTTGAGGCATTAGACCCCAACGTCTCGCTCATCATACGACAACTCTAATCCTCCTTTTCAACTGCTCCTCGACTCTGCTGTGATGAACAGACTGATTGATTACCCAAAACTCTGCAGCCACACCTGGCCTCACCTCTTTGAGCTACAGCAATTGCCCATTGTGGAGGGTTGACCGGAGCTGAGCCTCACCCCACTTGCTTCCTTTCACGGTTCCCGCCACAACTTCATCTTCAAGAAGGAATGAGTAACAGGACGCTGACAGCCTAGTTATAAGAATTGCCAGTTCCTTCCGGTAGACCCCAGTCAGGAACTTGGGCTACTATCTGATTTTTGGAAGAACACCCTTGCGGTTTAATACTTACCAAAGACCACTGGTTATTACTGAAATAACTGTTCCCACGTGGGGAATTTGAGCAATGGCCTTTAAAGACCCCGCTAAGGACCAAATGCTCTGCGTTTATCTAGAGCCCAGAATCATCCCAGAGTTTTATTGTGTTTGTGTATTTAAATGGCATCATTTGCTGGAAATGAAGGAAGTTAAGGAACAATTAATCTGAACTTCCAGTAAAAACTCAAATAAATGGGCAGCGAGAGTATTTCACATGGTTATTTCACATGAGCAAATGAGACAGTTACCAAGGCCAGTAATTCTCACTCCTGACTGCACATTCTATCTGTCTGGAAAGCTCTTAAAAATACCAATCCCCAGACATCACCCCCATCGACAGGATCAGCAATCCCAGAGGTGAGGGCCTGATTTCCGTGTGCATCTAAAACTCCCCGGAGGAGTTAAACTCGCAGCCCAATTTGGGGGTCCTTAACCTCGGCCTTTTGTCCCATCAGTCTACTTGGCCAAAGTATCCAAAGCATCTAGTTTTGGGGAAATTTGGGATAATGGATTTGCTCCTCTGCCTTGACACATCACTTGCTAAATACCCACTACTTATGGCATCCATTGCTCTTGCTTGTCTGATTCACGCTGTCGCTCTTTACCGGAGTGCGCTCTGGAATCTACAGAGACGTGACTCAGAGGGTGAAATTCAATGAAAGCCTGCCCTTCAAACTTCCCTGGGAAACTCACTCAAGTGGAAACTGAAAATGTACGTGGAAGGGCACCCGTCCTCGAGTACACAAAGGCCAGGCTGTTTCACAAGAGACTTTTACTAACATTTTTGAAGATTTAGAAAGCCACACGTCCTGCCTTCTCTCACTGATGTGACCACCCAGGTCACCAGACTCGAGGCCATAGAATCAAGGGAGACAAGCACAAATGAGCCAACTAGACATGAGCTTCCTGGTACCTGCAATGCACAACCTACCATGGACCTTCTCACTTTGAGAAATGCCGGTCCTTCTTAAAGGAGTAGAAACAATCATAGATTTGTATATAATCTTACTAAAAATGAAAGAAGCCAAACTAATTTGATTCTTAAACAGCATTCTTTCATATTTATTTCTAGTCTACCCTACCTCCTGTTTAATGTTTCATGTTTTATCCAAACCCAAGTCTCCCACAAAGATGCGAGAACACACACGCTCATAGAAGCACATCCTAGACCTTTCAACTCCAAGAAGCAAAAGAAGAGAGAGAGAGAGAGAGAGAGAGAGACCTTCAGAAATTTTTGTTAATGATTATTCATCAGCATATTTCTTAATTATTTACATAAAGTTAGAAGTCTTTTAAAAATCAATTGGATGTCTTGGGATCAAAACAAGATATAACTAGAACTGAACAAAAGTCTTCTACCAGATTGGAGTCAATACATCATTTTCTTCTCTAAGAAGCTTCTAACAAAAGCATATGCATATGTGTGTACATGTTTATGAAGATCAGAAGATGACCTTGATTGCTAGGTCACTGGAGCCCTGGAGCCTGACAATTTACTAGGTTGGCCAGTGAGGCCAGGGATCCTCTCTCTGCCTCCCAGTGCGAGGATTACATGGGCATGCCACCACATCTGACTTTTTATGGATCACGCTGAAGACTGAACTCAGGTGTTTTTTGACCAAACCATTGACCCACCACCCAACAAAATATGTTTTACTAGTGATCCAATTAACAGCCAGTAGAAATAGAAAGATACTTCTTATAGTTGCTTCTGCCTTAGTAAACAGGAACCCCACTCAGAATTTCACAGCATTCAGGCAAGGGCTCAAGAGCAAAGCAAAGACTTCAGCCCCAAGTTCTCACTTCAGAGACCAGTCTTTCTTTTTCTTCTAGATGATCGTTGAATTTGTGTTTGTTGTTTTTTTAGTAAAATATGTAAGTGTATTTCTTCTTTCTATGTTTAAGACTAGATTAAAGGCACACACCTTTAATCACAGGACTCAACTCTGGTCTTGAAAAATGGAAAAAAAAAAGAATAGAGTTCTGAGAAGGGATCAGCTTAGGTGAATGCCCAGTTGCTCGCTGACAATTAGGAGCAGAAAAGCTAGCTTCATGACTCTTAGGAAAATTACAAAGAGTTGAAAAGTTCCACCTTTGTAATTGTCAAGGAGGTGGAGAAGAGTCCGTGATGGCTTTGTGGTCATTGACTCACAAGGCAGAGTGTCCAGAGTGACTGACTCTGGCACCTTGTGTTATAACAGTTCGGGAAATGTGTGCCAGATTCTTTTCCAGTTTGGAAAGGCAACATTACAGTAACTAGAGATATAGTTTTGATGAGAGACAAGAACACAGTTGTGAGTGTAAAGAGATGTGGAAGGAACCACTGCAGTGACGCACTCTGCTCCTGCCCTTTGCTGACCCCACTTGGAGTGCTCACACATTTCCCTATGGACACCTCAGCCTCTTAGCTCACCGACTTGACAAACACATCTCTGACTTTTGGCTGTCAGGAAAACAAGCATAACTATGCTGTGCTTCATCCCAGTTCTGGAAGTGCTTCACTGTTAAACCTTTATCAAGAGACTCCAGGAAACAGCGATTTTTTTCTTCCTTGCAAACTTGAGTCCATAAAGTGGCACAGACACTGAAAGCTAATTTTAGTTTAGACTACCATGTAACACTGTTATTAAAAGGCCGCCAGTTAGTTCCCAGCTGCTCAGCCCCAAATTAATCACTCAGAAACCATATTATTTGCAATACTGTTTGGCCAATAGCCAGTTTTGCCCTGCATCTATCTCCAATAGGGGCTACAAGGCTTCTCTCAACTCTGCCTTCTTTCTCCCAGCATTCAGTTTAGTTTTCCCTGCCTAGCTCTGTTATGTCCTGCTCTGCTATAGGTTCAAAGCAGTTTCTTTATTAACCAATGGTATTCACAGCATACAGAGGGGAATCCCACATCATAACACCTTTGAAGAGTAGCTGAATAAAACCCCAGTATTTATTTTACCACTTTTTTACTTTTGAGATTATAATATAATAACATCATTTTCCTCTTCCCGTTCCTCACTCCAAACCACATCATATCCCCCTTTTTGCTCTCTTTCAAATTTATGGCCTCCATTTCTTTAATTGTAACATGTATCAGATAATCAATTGTGCTCTCCCCTGGACAAGACTATTTCTCCCACTCTCAGTATTTCTTAATTGCCTCTAGTTCTTTGAGGAAAGCTCAGGCCTCTGGAGCTTTCCCAGCCCACTCTGTCACGTCTATTATTGCCCTTTACCTTCTCATGCTTAGGCGGTCATGTTGAAGAGACATCAATGGTGTAGCTTCTGATATCACTAGGCGATAAAATCTCACAACAAACTCCCTAATGCTCTCTCTCTTACAATCTTTCTGACAACTCTTCTGCTGTGCTCCCTGAGCCTGAGATACAGAAACTGCTTTGTATCCATTGGGACGGAGTTCCACAACTCTGCCTTTTGCTTGGTTGTGGTTTTCTGCTATAGTCTCCATCTGTTTCCTGGAGAAGGAGACCATGTTTTCTTTACTGATGGGCACCTAGGATGATTCCATACCTTGGATATTACAAATACTCTCTAGTAAATACATATGTGTAAATATCTCTGTAGTGTGTGGACTTGGAGTCTTTCAGGTATGTACCCTAGAGCTGGGCTTTATGGAAGCTCAAATTTTAGCATTGTTAAGGGACCGCCATACTCTTTCCATAGTGAGGGAGTAAGAAAATCGTGTCGGTTTAGATCAGCAGTTCTCAACCTGGGGGTCTCGACCCCTCATGGGGGTCGCATATCAGATATCCTACATATTAGGTAGTTACATTATGATTCATAACAGGGGTTATGATGTAGCAATGAAAATAATTTTATGCTTGGGACCACCATACCTGAGGAACTGTATTAAAGGGTCGCAGCCTCAGGAAGGTTGAGAACCTCTGTTCTAGATAAGAGAGGGTTCACAAGCAGGCTGGGGTTGGTTAGGCTTGAAAGTGTGGGGACAGCAGACTGTGAAAGTGATTGAGAATAAAATCTCAATGGTTTTCATTATTCCTGCAAAGATAATGCATAGATAAAGGTGGTGTTAGGAGCAGGGTACCAGATATTCACAGTATGGGAAAATATTGCTATGTCTGGATTCGTATCTGATTATGTAGACTTACTTTACTGTTTTTATAGTTGGGACAGTGTCTCACTATGTAGTTCTGCCTCTGCTTTTCAAGTGACAGGATTATAGACCTATACCACAATGCCTGTACCCAGATTTACATTCTTTTCATACCAAACCTGAGAGCCAGATGAAGAAGGACACTGAAAAGAAATCCCACACTAGATCAGAACTGAGAATAATAGACGGTTATTCATTTAGGGGTAGACTCATAAATCAGAATCCTTTGCTGGAACTGAGAACAGAAACTGAATCCTGCAGTCAGAAAAGAGATCAGACACGTGCTTTACTTCGGCATAAATAGTATAAGAGGCCACGCCCCAGTGGGCGGGTAACTCAAAGGTTATTGGCTGTATGATTTCCTACAGCACCAAAGATAATCCTGATGTTCTCATGGAGAGGATGGTATTTCTGTACATTCACTCATAATTAACAACCTGTGTGTGTTGTTAACAAAATTACCAGTGCATATTTCAGGCATGTGTTTACCCAAGTTTGAGATTAATTTATATTTTTAGCTTTCAAATTATAGACCTCTGAAAATGTGTATTTACACACACAAATATATTTATATGTGTTACACATATACTGTGTATATATTTAATACACAGTGGCATCTTGCAGAATATTAAAGGCAAATATTAAATTTACCTAACTCAGAATGGGAACATGAGGAAACCATATCCTAAAGTCATAAACTGCTATAATAATTTATTTTTACAGGAGCTTTTTAAAGTCAAGTATGATAAACTAAAAAAAAAATAAAGATTTTTAACATTTTTTTGAGGAAACTTTGGAGAAAAGACTGGAGTTGGAAAGATGGCTCAGCATTTAAGTTAACTGCTCTTCCAAAGGACTGGGCTTGACTGCCAGCACCCACATTGTAGTGTACCACCATCTGTAACTCCAGTCCAGGGAATCTTATGGTCTCTGCTGGCCTCTGCAGGTACCAGACATGCATGGAGTACACAGACATGCATGCAAGCATAACACCCATACACATAAAACAAAATAATAATTTTAAAATCTTTTTCAGGAGAAAATACTATAAGACAAGCTGTACACGGGCTGTGGACAAGACCCTCTCTGAAGGCTGAAGTTTCATGATGTCTGATTCAGCCAAACTCCTGAGGATCATACGGTGAATATCAAAAGCCTCCAGAAGTGAATAGCAAAACCACTCGCAGTTGGCTCAGTTCCAACACAGAGAATCCAACAATCTGAAGCTTTATGGGCTGGAAACCATTGCTTTTGTGGCAGAGGTTTTATGGGGAAAACATATATATATATATATATATATATATATATATATGTGTGTGTGTGTGTGTGTGTGTGTGTTATTGTGTCAAATCTAAAAAGTTAGTCTTTTCCTGTATGTTGCCTTTACAATAATTTAAGGATGACATAATAGGGTATAGTGGAAACTGATACACTAAGCCTCCACTCTACTTAGAGCCAGGAACAGGAGCCAGGAAGAGCTGGCCCCAGGCTGAAGAGCATAGGGAAATGGATATGTATTGCCCTCGTCCTGGGCAGAACTTAAGGGCCAACATTGTGCATCAAGTCTCTTGGGCTCTGTAAGCCTATCCCTGGGTATGGCCAGACCCAAGGGCACAGCTTTGCCTATAAGTCAAAAATTGACCAGAAACCCTCAGATCCCAGTTTCTCAAATGTGAATGAGCAACACTATTGCAACATTTCAGTACTAAAGCCTATATAAACCTCTCCAAGTGACCTGATGCGTGGTCAGGTAGAGGAACCTGGCTTATTCCATGCAGGTTTGTTGTTCAAACTCACGTTTCCCTCTCCTCTCCGGTAACACCTGGTGAACTTTCATGAAACCCATTTCCCTAGAAAACTCCACCCTCAGCTCAACTTCTCAAATTTTAGACTATCCGAGGAAGGGAACATTTTTGCTCATGCAGCAAAAAAAGCAAAAAGACAAGGCTTTTCCTTTACTTTTTTCCCATGTCCCAAGGAGGAAAATGAGTAGCTAGGAGAATAACCTGAAACATTAGGCTATGAAACAAGATTAAAATGAAAAGCTATCTAAAGAATAAATAAGAGAAGGTTCTTGCCACTGATGCATAAGAACCATTTCAATCCTCAGCATACACTTAAGAAGCCAGGTGCGGTGGTTCTTGCTTGTAAACTCAGCTGACTTGTGACTTCTCCAGGGTAGATGTGAGGAAATATCTACTCATTGAAAACAGGCAAAGTCCACCACAATCTGTCTTTTCTAACTAGTCCATTTGTCGGGTTTCTTACAGGGTCGTGGGTGAAGGTTTACTTACAGGAGAGTGGATATCTCAAAGGCAGTCCTAACAAGGGGCTAACAAGGTGTTTTCTGTCTCATAATCCACGACTATAAATCTCTTCTTTGTTGGCGATGCCTGTTGTGTAAAATATTTAGCTGCACCTCTTGCTTTTAACCTCTAGGTGTCAGCACTACCATCCTTCTCTATTTGTGAATCAACATAGATTCTACGCTCATAGATAAGGGAACACTCTCCCACTTGGTGTAGACTTCCCGTAGACTGGGACCTTATGAGCAGTAGTCAACGCTGTTAGCCTTCATATCTTAGCTTCCAGAAGTCCCCTCTCCCAGCCTTGAAAGTATGAAGAGATAAAATGAATACTGAGTAGTAAGGGTCTTAGATGCTCTCTTAGTACCGAGGGCACCTGGAATTATGTCTTGGAATGGCTTAGCTATTTTGATCATTCTGGGGTATCCGCTGGCAGTGACTCCATTCCCAGTTAGTGGATGTCTATGTGGAGGAAGGCAGAACTCTAACAGCAGGACCCCTTCAAGTTAAGAAAGTCATTGAGGACAGCGGGCTCAAGCAGATGCAGAGCTTTCTGGGAAGAAATTTAGTCCCTAAATCCATTAAAACCCCTAGTATAGTTTCTATTTCTACTGGAGCAGCTCTGTGCAGCACATCCCCTTCAGTCCCTGAACAGGTTGGAAATTGGTTATCTCCAAGGTACTCTAACTCTACTCGCCCAGTTCTTCACAATTCAAGTAGTTTAAGATCCATTATTTGCACTGGTAAAAACTCTTCAACTCAGTAATCATATGCTTAGTAAACATGTTTAGGCTCTGGTTATTAAAATCTAGCATATTAGATATGATTCCTCATGAAAGGTCCTGGTACTAAGAAAAAAATCATGTTTTAAATCCTACTGAAAATTGAAAGGGTTTCTTACCCAATATTAAGTCTCTTCACTGATGCAATAAATCATATAAGGCTGAATTAATAAGACCAGGGTCCAGGTTTTGTTGGACTCTAGTGTCCAAACACCGAGAAGGAGTCACCCCCAGAGACCATCTCATACACCACAGCCGATGCAAAAGCATGAGGATTTTATTAATTCTGTCATGACAGGGTTTCCCAGCATTCAGGAAGCTGAGGGACCTCGAATAGCGGGTACAGTCTACTTTTAAAGGTGCCATAGAAGCAAGGGGGGTTGTTCTTTGACTATTCTGATTGGCTTATTCGAAAGGGCTATTACCAATACTTGACTGGAGAGCTGTTGCCAGATCAGATGAGGTAAGAGGTCATTTTGACCCGTTTCCCAGGGGACCGAACCAAAGCATACGTATATGGGTAATTGTTCAGGAACTGAGTACGAGTATAGCTGTTAGGTCCTTGCTTCCCAGGGGAGGAGGGGAAGCACTATGGCACAGAGGTTGAGAGGATACAGAATTGTCAAAAATGGCTTCAGGATTGTCTTAAAGTCTTACAGTTTAATCTGAGCACAGCAACTCCAGGTGTTCTGGGGAGGGGAGCGAAACCGTGTAGCAAATCTACAGTCCGGGTCTTAAAGGTCTTCAAAACCCTGTAGGCATGGTCTTGAGCATCAAGAGGGAGGATTCTCTGCTTGGAGGGCTTTCTGACGAGCAGGGCTTGGGGAGGGAAGTGGGGCTTGGCTGAAGCCGAGCTTCCACCTAAACAAAAATGTCAAGGGAAAGGCTAGCTGTGAATAAACAAGCATGAAGAAGTAACAACTGGCAGGGAGTCATTGAGCAAGTCTGAACTCAGAGGCACAGTAAAGAGGGCACTGTTAGCTGACAGCTGTTGTGGGAGGTCCTCCCAATCCTCCAGCCTATAGCCGCTGAGATACCAGCCCACTGGGGAGTGGTCTCTCTCCCTTTAAAAAAGCGGCCACTTCCCTCTCATCTCTCTCTTCACTTCCTGCTCTGCCGGCTGAGACTAGACTCCCTTCCTGGTTGTGCAAAGGGCTGTTGTTTGGGACTGTGATCTGTAAGTTTTTTCCCCTTTAAATAAATATCACCCTATTAATCATAATTCCAAACTGGTGTGGCATTGTTTGTGACTTACGCCTTCAATTGGCGCCCAACGTGGGGCTGAGATGAAACTAACACACAGATTATACCATGAAAGACCTAATTAACGACGCCCCCATTCAGCAGGAAGCAGTTTGGAGAGAAAAAACTGCACCCATGTTCCCAAATATGGTTTATAAACGTTCTTTAACATTTAAAGGGGGATATGATATAGATATGAATAATTTGTATTAGTATAGATTTTGCTTTATTGATAGAGATTTAAGGTCAATTTTGTTATATGTATATGCATATTTCTGCTATTGATTAAGATATTGTGATTGTGTAGTTCATTAAAAAATGTAATGTATAATTAAGAAATAGGTTAATGGATAATCATCAGTAATGGTCAAGTTTATAGTCATGTTAGTTAGATTTTCTAGATATATAGATATATATTTCAGTTAGATCGGCATTCTTCATATCTTTCAATGACTAAAGAATAGGACACTTAATGTTTTAATAACTTAGGATTTTTCATGACAATGAGACACTCTGCTCCTGGCAGCACCAATCTACTTCAAGAAGAAGATGGGCATTGAAGAGGATCCTTATGGAGTTTGATAGCCATTTGGGCAAGAAACTGTTCTTGCCTGGACTATTGCATAAACTGGACACAAAGAACCCGCAGAGAGAGGACTGCTGAACTTGCCTAAAGGTGAGATGGTCTTTCGGGGTTCCTGACTCATGAAGAAGTCTGCGAGACATTCTACAGGACACAGCAGATAGTGACTGAACTGTCTTTGAAGTTTCCTGCTTCATTGAAATGTCTGCTGGATACTATGGGCCTAAAGGCCGAAGATGGATGCCCCAACGGTACAAAAGACTGTCCAGGCAGCGAGATGTTTCTGTCATTTCTAGAGTTTTCTTATTTCTTGTTTACTTAGGTAGTATTATATCCTTCTGGAGTCTTTGATGGAGTTGAAGAATGAATAGATAATTATAGTTTTCCTTAGTTATGATAAAAGATAAAATAGATATAAATATTGTAACTGTAATTCTTGCTTGATAACTGTTTTGCTATATGTAATTTTGCTATGTTAAAGTTAAAGCCTTTTTTTGTTTAAACAGAAAAAGGGGAAGTGATGTGGGAGTGTCATATATCAATCTGTTGATTTCATTGGTTAAGCAATAAAAAAACTGCTTGGCTGGCCCTCATAGGTTAAAACATAGGTAGGTGGAGTAAACAGAACAGAATGCTGGGAGAAAGAAGCTGAGTCAAGGAATCGCCATGATTCTCCCACTCCAGGCAGACGCAGGTTAAGATCATTCCTGGTAAGCCAGCTCACGGGCTACAGCAGATTATTAGAAATGGGCTAGTCCAGGTGTGAGAGCTAGCCTAGAAGAGGCTAGATAGAAATGGGCCAAGCGGTGTTTAAAAGAATACTGTTCCCGTGTAATTATTTCGGGTAAAGCTAGCCATGTGGGCGGCCGGGTGCCGGGGACGCAGCCCGCCGCTCCTATTTCAACAGACAGCTTTTGCTTGAAAGTATTCAGAGCATCCTCAGTGCCGTTATTCTAGCTTGTGGCTTAGAAGGGATCAGCCCCTTCCATCTTTCAGGATGACACCAGTGGTTTAAAGTCAGTCATTTAATCCTACATCCTGCTTCTGGATGCTTTTGGGAGAAGTTGCAATATTTAGGTCAAACCACAGAGAAAAACAGATCCCAGGGTTTGCTTACTTCCTCCCTTCCACCCCCAAGTGACACACTGCACATTGATGTGATAAATTGAGAGGTTAGAACTGGGTTACAGCAAAGATGGTAGGCAGAAATAGCTTCACCTGGAGCAGAGGAAGATGCCCACACTGCATGCAGTAGCAGAGAACATCCATACTGAGCATCTTCTGAAATTATATTCAGGAGTCACCACAGTTTCCTTAATGTGAAAGACAGGGTGGCCTGGATGTTCAGTACAACTTTTGGTGATAAAGAATTTGACAAGGGTATGCCATTCAGGTCAGATGAAGATATGTCCTTCATTGGTGGACACGTTACAAGTTTCTTTTAATAAGGGATGGTCCCTGACAAGACAGACAACTGGAGCCATTGTACTAAAAACAGAGAAAGACAATGTAATCCCAGTTCATGGGAGGCAGGAAGATTGTGAGCTGAGTTTATGGGGTTCACAGAAAACATTGTCTCAGAAACAAAAATCAAAACCTATAAGAAACATCCTCATTTAAAGCTCATGATATAGCTATAAAAATAAATTAACGAGTAACAAGCATGCCATGTCAAATAGAAGTGTTCTAAGTGTCCCGTGCGACAATATGTGTCACTGACAACATCTGAAATTCCTAACGGCGTGCTGACACTGCAGTTAAGTGTTAAAGGGCATCTGTCCAAAAGTTCATTTTCACTGACCGGAAGCACTGAGGCTGATGGCAGGGATGGGGAGATTGACAGCCTGACTGCTTGGACAGAAGCAGCCACCTCCCAGCGCCAGGCAGATCGTCTGCACGTTGCTGCCACCTAGTGGGCAAATATTTATGAGCCACACCAGGATCTAAGAGAAATCTAAGAACTGTTCAATTATCTTTACTTTTATGCTGTGTGAACATACCAGGTGGGGCAGAGGTGTGATGTGTTCAATAACTGGTTACATCAATCACACATCTGGGTTCTTTGGGATATGCATATTGATGGATGTTACACAAATAAAGCTTGCAATTTATTGATTCAAAAATTTAAAGCGTGCAGTATTAGTAGTACACAAAATAATTGTGTTTCCACCATACTTTGGTAGTTTTTAAACATAGGAATAACTCCCATCCATATATTCTCCATTGTGGGAGGCAGTGGGCTTTGTGTTTAAGACAAATTACACTGTAATGCTCAAAACTCACTCTGAGGAAAGACATTGTTGGGCTGGAAAAATAGCTCAGTGGTTAAGAGCACTTGCTGCTCTTCCAGAAACCAGAGTGTGGCACCTAGTACCCAGGTCAGATGGCTCACTGCTGCCTGAAACCCCAGCTCAGAGAATCGGATGCCCTCTTCCCTCCTCCATGGGCACTTGCACGTGTGACATTCACACACACAGACCTACATGCATAAAAAATAATTCTTTCTTGTAAAGTAAGACGTTATTTCCATGCTAACTGTGACAAAGTTTACTTTTTTGAAACTCTCTGAGGACAACACAAGGATTGGTACATACAGCATCCAGGCTCACGTAAGCAGCAGCTGAGGTCAAATTTGTAATATTTAGAACATTACTACTGTCTTAGTGAATAGTAATGCCATCATTATTATTGCTATGATGAAACACGGCCTCCAAAACAACTTGAGATGAAAGGTATTAGTTGGCTCACACTCCCATTTCACATCAAGGAAGTCAGGACAGGGACTCACACAGGGCAGGCTCCTGGGGACAGGAGCTGATGCAGAGGCCCTGGAGGAGTGCTGTTTACTGGCTTACTTCCCATGCCTTGCTCATGTTGCTTTCTGATAGAATTCAGGACCACCAGCCCAGAGAAGGCAGCACTCACAACCATCTGTGCCCTGCCACATCAATCATTAATTCAGAAAATGCCCTACAGCCGGATCTAATGGAGGCATTTTCTCAATTGAAGTTCATTCTTCCCCGGCTTGCATCAAGTTGTCTTAAGACTATCTAGCCCAACTACGCTGGCAAATGTTTAATAACCACAGATACTTTGTTCCAAAGCCACCATGTCCTCAATTTTATTAGGTTCTTACTCCTTCCTTCACCAGACTGCATGTTTTCATGCCCGTCTTACACTGCACATTAATCTCACGGTAAATTCAGGTAAATGCAGCAGGCATGTCACAGCCTGGATGCTATGCTGGCTTTAAGTTTCCTTCACCAAACAATTGAACCTGTTACTTTTTAATTGGCTTCACCCATGTTCCCAAGGCAAAGACAAAGAGCAGGCTGAACTCATGAGAACAGAACACGAATGGCCTCTAGCCCAATCCTTCCATGCACAACTGAGTTAGCGTTCTTGTTTTCAAAAACCCCATCAAAATAACCCACTCACTTTTGCAACTTTAACTGAACGTCAATTTTATGATTCTTTATTCTTACCATCATAAGTTTATCAACAGGACTGTAGCAGATGTAAGAGTCTAAATCACCGCCCCCTGCAAATTTGATGAAAAACATGAACGTTACCATCCAAAAACTCGGTCAGTTCTCCAACAACTTTGAAAAGGCATGAATTTGAATGAAAAGTTATATTTATTTGTTTATTTATTTATTTATTATGTATACAATATTCTGTCTGTGTGTATGCCTGCAGGCCAGAAGAGGGCACCAGACCCCATTACAGATGGTTGTGAGTCACCATGTGGTTGCTGGGAATTGAACTCAGGACCTTTCGAAGAGCAGGCAATGCTCTTAACCTCTGAGCCATCTCTCCAGCCCCTGAAAAGTTATTTTTTAATTACAAGGACCTGTTAATGAAATTACCCTTTCATATTTTTCATCAGAACAGAGGAGGCTGGAAGATTAGGCTAGCACACTGAAAGTATTGAAAAACTAAACAGACCATCCATTAGGATTCTCCATCTGAAAAACGCATCCAAAATGTATGAGATACCGAAACATTGTCAGGTAGGAGAAACCGGAATGCTTTCAATAATGAAAGTGATTTATAAGGAACAGAAGAGAAGGTCTCGGGAAGATGCTTCAGAAGACAAGGACACATGGTGCCAAGCCAGACGAGCCAGGTTTGATATTTTGATACCTGAGATTTGTGGTAAAAGGAGGGACTTTACCCCTTCAAGTTGTTCTCCGGCTTGTACACATACTCTGGTGTATGTCCATACACAAATGCACACACATACACACACATGAACATACACAGAGAGACACACACACACAGTGTAATAAAAACGAGAGCCCAAAAATCGATGAGAACCAAATAATGATTTACAAATAAACGAAGAATATCATTAAAATGACATATAAAGGCAAATTCCTAACTAGAATAGATGAGTGGGGTAGGCCATGTCTATTCCCACATGAGAGTTCCTAGACAAAGCTGGAGCTGAAAGAGATAACTTTTGAAAAGAGATCCTAATAGCCAGGACACCTTCCTCTATCACATCCTCCAACCATCCTTGTTCCCTGGCATAAATTCTTTAATCTTTTGCTTAGAAAAATGGTTTCTTAGGTATTCAGTGTTATAAATTGGATAATCATGATTACAACTAAATTAATACATGTTACCACTGGAGATGATTGCAGCCAGAAGCTTTCCCACCAAGGAAGTTGGTAACATTTAAGATTATTACGTGGTATTTTCAGTACTGTTGATGATTTATAAAAAAAAAATACAATATTCATACGATTAAGGGCTGAAGGCTGTGCATGGGCTGTTAAGGTCCCCTGTGACTTTTAACCAAGTTTTAGAGGTGGAGCACCTGTGGATTTGAGGGAGTCAAAGCTAGAAATTCTTAGGCATTTTAAGGGGAATGACTTACTTCTGATAGGGGCAATCTAAACAGAGAGTGTCTACTGAAAACCCTCAGTTCATCCCAAGGTGGAGAGTTTTTGATAGCTATCAAAATATTTTATCAATTTGCACCACCAAGGGTGAGGAAACAAATTTTCCAGGTTGCGTAAAGACTTGGCTCCACGAGGGTATCTTCTTACTAAGGTTTATGCTTCGAAATTATTTTCTCTAAGGTAGGGTTCAATTATTCAACAGTTTCCTAAAATGGGTTCTGTATTTACCCCATTCACATTACGAACTGTTGTTGCTTCCGTGAAGAATATAAAGACTATCTACCAATTTTTAAGTACAAGTGTCATAATCAAATCGGGCCTAAATAATCATCAGATTTCTCTTTTGTTGATATCGTTTGGTTTTTCATTTGTTTGCTTGTTTATTGTTTGTGAAAGGACCTCACCGTAATCTAGGCTTACGCTGTCTGCACTGTGTAGCTTAGGCTGTCTTTGAGCTCCTGGCAATCCTCCTGTGTCAGCCTCTTGCATACTGAGATTGCAAGCATGAGCAACCACATTAGGGTCCAGTAATTTCTTGATTCCCTTACTAGATATTTAACCTGTATGGAATAAAAACTAACTGTTCTCCTTTTAAACACTTACATACCATTTTTTTTGCTAGAAAAAAAAATGTTAACTTGAATTTATTTCAATTCCAACTGTACCAAAATACTTTTCATCTGTGGACAGCAAGATTTTATTTCAAATAGCTTCCTAGTGTCTTTGGGATTCCCTTGTTGGTGTTTCCTTTGGCCTAACTAAGTGATGTGTGTGAAGCCATGACCTTCGACCACTGATTTGTTTTCTTCAGCTGGGAGCACAATGGTTTTCCAAGACAAGTCAGGAGGCTACACTGATGTAAGCAACTATCAAGAGCTGACTTGAATCAACACCTTCATGTCCTCAGCACTTCCTAGTGCTGAGCTGGGAGGAAACAGGGTGGGAAGAACAATGTTTCCTGTCCTCAGTCCACTCCCATCCAGAGCCAGAGGCGTGTGAGCCGGGGCACGAAGAGAAAAAAATGTAACCATGGCAACTAAGGCCGAGCAAGCCATTGAAACTGACTATGTTATTTGCGAACGGGATATTTAGTGTTCCCTCACTAAAGAAAATAGAACTATGGTTTGGTCACAGGTATTAATTCCCTTCCACGTTGCCGCTTACATGTCTGGGTGAGCTTTGTCCCGGAAGGTGGCACATGAATAGGATACAGGATGAACTTTTTTAAAACTTGCTTGTACATCTTATACTCGGAAGTTTGGATTTCACTTCTTGGGTGTTCAGTACCTGTGATGCTGTCTGTGTAGAGGGGTACAGACCTAGAACGCACAGTGCCGTGGGCATGCATACCTGGCAGGGAGAACGTCATCCTAGAATAAACACACTCACATTTGAGAATGTGGTAACAACTCCTCACATTGTGTAACGAAGAGTAAAACAGAACTATCTTACAAAAGTGATATACCCATAGTCACGGTGGAAATTTAAAGATCAAATCTATTTTTCCACTTTTCGCCTGTTCAAAATAATATGCGTGGATCCATTTTCTTGATATGATCATTTAGGAGAAGAAATGAATGGGTTTGGGCATCAGACAGCCTGTGTCTGAAGATTCTTTCTCTGACTCTTTTTTTAAAAAAAATTATTTATTTATTTATTATGTATACAATATTCTGTCTGTGTGCGCCTGCAGGCCAGAAGAGGGCACCAGACCTCATTACAGATGGTTGTGAGCCACCATGTGGTTGCTGGGAATTGAACTCAGGACCTTTGGAAGAGCAGGCAATGCTCTTAACCTCTGAGCCATCTCTATGAGAATTCATAATCCCAAAGTCCCTGTCCCTCTTCTGAATACACAGCTCCACCCACCATGTCCACTCCTATTCTGGGTTTCTTAAATGGCTTTATGCTCCAATACTTGCTGTCCACTTAAAGCCTTCAAGGCTCAGGACATGACACATTGTCCTTTTTCTGTAAAACCTGCCACTCTGTACCCTCTAAACAGCCACAAATCTCCAGGTTGGTGCATTTCGGCGCTCGAGTACGCTTGAGTATCATCTGGCGTGCTGTGTCTATTGCACTATACTGTGTGGCCTTGTTTCAACGAGCTGCTCTCTCCTGCCCACATTCAGCATCAAACTTTCTCATCAGCAGAAGTGTCCATCCGGTCATAACGTATCAAGAGAAGGAGCAAAGAGAGGGGACTCGGGGGAACTTTTCCAGCTTTATTACCTGTAGCACTGATGACTGAAATGGTAGAAATTTACTAAAGAATAATAGAAAAATTAAGATCTAAGTACCAGTAAGGCAAATTTATATGAAGCATTTGAATTGAGTTTTCAGGGGAAAAAAAAGATAAGTGAACTTTAAGCTGTTTTCCCCGAAACGCTAGTGTTCTTCAAAGAGGTACCAGGACCTTTGGAAGAAAGTAATGCCTGCTAACAGGATGAGGCTCAGCTTCCTGGGCCTCAAGCCACAATGGCTGTACTGTCTTGAGAGAGAGAGAGAGAGAGAGAGAGAGAGAGAGAGAGAGAGACTTGCCCATTGAAAGCAATGAATAGCTTTTCAATCTCATTCTTTCAAAGCTTTCTCCGTAAGAATGTAAGGCTCTCTGGGGTCAGTGGAGACCATCGGCTTGCCTTATTAGCTCTCACCCACAGAGACCGTGGTGGGTTAGAGATAATACAAAACTCCAGGAAACATACAGAAAACATTATTTCTCTGACAAGTGCTCCATGTCCCCTAAAACTGTCTGAAATACGGGGTCTTATTTAGGGATGGAAACATTTAACTTAACAATCTGAGTGGCTGAATTACCAAGAAAAATGTCTGCACCTTCACCGTTCAGAAGGCTAGCGCACTCTATTTAAATAGTTGTGAACATCGTGCGGTATTTTCACAGAAGACATGATTTTGTTTTAAAATGTTAATCTAGGAGACTGAGGAGACAGCCCAGCAGTTAAAAGTGCATGTGGCTTCTGCGGGGGACCCAAGGTTTCAGAACTGAAGTAACAGGGCTCACAACTGCGTGACCCTTGCAGCTTCAGGATCTGGCTCCTTCTGACTTCATCCGACACCTACACTCATGCACACAGACCCCAAACACAGACTCGCAGACATACACATAAGTAAAATTAAAAACTAAACCTTAAAAAATGAAGAAGGAGAAGGAGAAGGAGGAGCAGAAGAAGAAGAAGAAGAAGAAGAAGAAGAAGAAGAAGAAGAAGAAGAAGAAGAAGAAGAAGAAAAGTTTTAAACTAGGACTAAAGATTTAACTCAGTTGGAGATTGCCTATCACGGGCCTCTGGGTTCAGTCTCCAGCATCACTTAAACCTGGTGTGATGGCACACACTCCTACATGCCTCAAGTGCCCTGGGGGTGGAGGGAGGAGAAGGTAGAAATTGGGATCTTAAAGAAGGTTTAGACAATTTTGGTGTATCTGTTCCCCTCAAATAGTGGACAATGAGGACTACTGAGAACTCAAGAACAATGGCAATGGGTTTTTGATCCTACTGCACGTACTGGCTTTCGGGGAGCCTAGGCAGTTTAGACTCTCACCTTACTAGACCTGGATGGAGTAGGCGGTCCTTGGACTTCCCACAGGTCAGGGAACCCTGATTGCTCTTCGAGCTGATGAGGGAGGGGGACTTGATCGGGGGAGGGGGAGGGAAATGGGAGGCGGTGGCGGGGAGGAGGCAGAAATCCTTAATAAATAAATAAATTAAAAAAAAAACTAGCATGTTTTAGGAGAATAATTTGTCAGACTCCAGCTACCAAAAGAAATCACTAGGGGGCAGCAAAGGTACTGCTCTTGATCGCGTACTGGCAAGGAAGAGGCTGTGGTTGCAGTCACTGTAGAGGAAGTGGGTGGGAAGCCCAAGGTCTGGGAAAATGACCATAATAACAGTACCTAGTGTTTATATAGCACCTTTCTTCAATTAGCTCAGCGTGTTTGGATATGATTATTCAGCTGGGAGCTTCCAGTTGTGGGAAATGAGGCACAAGGCAAACACGTGGCCTAGGTGGGACAGAGTGGAAGACTAATTCTTACTCATTCCCAGTGCCCATTCATTATTCTTACCCGGAAACGCTGATGCGTGATTCTTCCTGGGCATTTCCTTAGAGACAATAAGGTTAGAAGTCGAGAGCCCCAAACTGAAACGGGTTAAATTGAAAGCTTTCTAAATTCTACTCGTCGGGGGAGGGATCACCTGCGTCAGAGCCAAGAGAAAACTGAAATAGAACTATATAAATCGTGTGCTGGGCTATAAGCTGTCAGGCTGACCACATCACTTTCCAACATGCATCTTAAAAAAATGTAGATAATCCTGACTTTTGAGCAAATTTTTATTTTTAAGCAATTGTAGTCTAATCTTAATGTAAATGACTCATTGTTCATCCACACTCTGCCACAACAGACCCAAAAAATAACTAACAACGACCAAAATGAACTCGTATTTTAAAAGCTAAACAAATCTTTATTGCGCAGAGAACATGCTATGTGCCAACATAGTTTAGTAGAACCACTTTGTGACAGGTAACCCAGATTTGATTAATGTACAAATAAGTCTCTGCTTAGTCACCGTGGGCACATGGCCCCGTAAATGCTTCCAGGGAGAACATTTGCGAGACCGGGGTGTGGTGCGTGGTTAAGATGTCATTTAGGGCATCAACTGCTGAGTTCGATACTTGCTTCTGTAAGGTGAAAGGCTTGCCCAAAGCACCTGCAGGAGGAAGGCTTGATTTGGGTTCACAAGTATGGAACAGCAGGAAGAGACAGATGGTCACACCGGGTCCACGAAGCAGAGACATGAATGCTGAGGCTCCGTTTGTTTTCTCTTTCTCTTCAGACTGGGTCCCCAGCTCATGGGCAGCTGGTGCCCACATTTAGGTCAGGTCTCCATATAGCCATTAACCTGGAATCAATCTAGAAACTTCCTCCCAGTTACACTGGAGGTCTTCTCTCGCTAGATTCTAGATTCTGTAGTTAACAATATTAGCCATTACAGCTGCTAATAAAAAGTCTACACTCTTTTTCTTTTATTCCTTTCTCAAAGCACTAGCGATGCCCCCAGCCCCCACCTCACAACTGGGATGTTAGACAATGGCTGCCCCTTTAAAAACTTAACACCAATAGACTCGCCCTCCAATTTCACCAATACATGCTTTTCTTTACATTTCAGAAGGTGCTTTAATACGGTTCCTAAATAGTTCGCAGGCTCTTCCTATAGGTCTAAAATCAGGAATTGTCCAAAAGTGGTAGACAGTCCACGTTAGAAGTGAACTGAGCTCTGCGTCATGAAATTACACACTTCAGAGGCTCCGTGTCCTGAAATAGGAATCATGTGTCATTATTTACGAGTTATCTTTTTTCCTCCTACATGTTCCCTGGATTTCAGAAACTCCAAAGATTTATTGGATTTTATTTTATATATCTGGTGCTCACCTCAGCTGTCTGGTCTGATGTGGGTAAAGACTGACTCCAGCTTAAACTGATTGCAGTTGCTCCCTCCCTCCCTCGTTCCCTCCTTCGCTGTCTCTCTCTTTTCCTCCCTCCATCCTTTCTGCATACAGATGTCTATGAAGGATCTGTCTTGGAAGGAGGGGACTGTGATGCTAGACCCTGGCAGCTGAAGAAATAATGCCACTGTGTCAGCATCTTATTGCCACCCAAACGTGACTTAAAATCACCCATCCCACAAATGTTAAAGCTGTAAAATCAAACCACACCAAGATAAAGTTGTCCTGACACAGTCAGTAGCAGATCCAAATCCCTCATCTAAGTCTCCCACTTCTGAAAGAGTGTTGAATCATGAGTGTGGCGGGGGGGGGGGGGGGGGGGCATGTGAGTGTGGCTGCCCATGGAGGTCAGAACAGGTCATTAGATCACCTAGCATGTGAGTGTGGTTGCCCATGGAGGTCAGAACAGGTCATTAGATCACCTAGCATGTGAGTGTGGTTGCCCACGGAGGTCAGAACAGGTCATTAGATCACCTAGCATGTGAGTGTGGCTGCCCATGGAGGTCAGAGCAGGTCACTAGAGGACCTGGAAATGGAGTTCTCTAGTTGTTGCCCTGGACTTTGTTCCTGGGAGTCAAACTGGGGTCTCCTGCAAAATCAGTAGTAGGTCTAACCTAACCACTGAGACACCTTTCTGACCCTCAAGCCTCATCTTATTTGTATTCTATATTGACTTCCTTTTTTAAATAATTTTTTGAGATACAGTCTCATTATTCAGCCTTGCCTGGACTGGAACTTGTAGACCAGAAAGGCATCAAACTCATAGCAATCTTCTACACTGCCTCCCCATGTGCTGGGATTAGAGGCATGTACCATCATGCATAGATTCCATACAAATTTTTCTTAGTTTTTAACTGATACATAACATTATATACATTAGCTATATCTATAGAGTATCATGAAATGGTTTGATACATATGAACACTGTGTAATGTTTTAATCTGGTTCAACGTATCTACCTTCTCAAAGGAATTTATTATCATAGAAATGAATTGAGAGAGTTCTTAATACACAATGACTCAGAACAAATTGATATGCTTTTAATCAATTGAGAGAAAATTAAGAAAAACTAAACCTTGATGTTTGTCATTTTAGATTTGCGGACTTGAAAATTTCTTCTTGGCTGGGAAATAGACACATGCTATTTAATATATATATATATATATATATATATATATATATATATATATATATATATGTCCAGTTCCCTGATCCCTCCTCTTTGTAATGGCCCTCCCCCAGAGTTCTGATGTATGAAGATCTGGGGAACAAATTTCACCAGAAAGTGACCATATAGAAAATTTCACTCAAGTTTTGAGAACAAGCATCATCAGGTTTTTTTTTCTATATTTTAAGTAGAGTTTTCTAAGAATGAATATGAATTGACCAGATTTTAAAGTCCTACTTATTGCACTCACTGGAATTATAGATTTGGGGGGAGCCAGGGTCCCACTTCGTAGCTCAGGCTGGCTGCAGACTCCCTGAGATATTCCTGTTTCAGCTTCCTGAGAGTTACAAGGCTTTCTCTCAAACAACACATACATTAGAACATGCAGCTCATTTTGCCAGAACTGCCTGACCTTCATCTTTCCAGCTAATCTGGGACTTCCCTGGAGGTAGGAATGTTCTTATTCACAAGTTCCATTGAACGAATAAGACGTGATGCACAGTCTATGAATGACGGCTGGGAGGGTATGTCGATAGCTGAGTATCGTCATAGGGTCATCCGAGGGCGGAGAGAAAAGACAAAATGAAAAATGAAACAGGATGGAAACTTCAAAATCTGCTGCACTCAAGTCATGGCAAACAGAAAAGGCTTGGTGGCTAATACAATAAACAATCGCTGAGCTAGAAAGAGAGGCCATTGGTGTTTTGTGTTGTGGAAAAGGAAGAGAATCTTTTAGAGGTTTGGGTTGGCATGATTGCAAAGGTTAGAAATGATAGGAAATGTGGTAGCTATTAGAGCAGTCCGCAAATGCTCAAGCCAGCTCCTGCTCTGTGGTACATTAAAGATCGTGCCTCCCTAACTGGGTGAGCATAGTGAGACACAATTGAAAGTCATGTGTCTTCTCCCACAGAAAGCTTCGAGGGCTGGTGAAAATGTCCCCCTTTTCAAAGTCCCTCTGCCATGATGATTACAGATTTAGGGCATGGTGCAGGGCTAAGGACTAAGTATGACACCGTGTGACACAGTCTCTGCTGCCACCTACCCTAGGGCAGGCACAATGAATTAAAGATAGACTGTAGCTTTTCCACTCGATGACTGTCATGCTGGTGACCGCAGCATACACTCGCTTGTTCTGACACAGGAACTAAGTGAGTACCTGTGTTGTTAGACTGAAACTGGAAAGAAAAGCCAGAAATCAAAATTTTTTAATTCTATAATCATTTATTACACATTAAGGAAAAGAGTATCGGTGAGTAACATTTGGAAATATTTACTGTAACATGGAAAGAATCATGTCTTACCTATTGTTGTCAAACTCTTTTGGGGGTAAAAAAAGATAACCTGTAGTAATAAGGGTGGCGGGGCTGCATCCCCAGCACCCCAGCCGCCTGCACGGCTAGCTTTACCCGAAATAACAACACACAAACTGTATTCATTTAATCACTGGTTGGCCCATTTCTATCTAGCCCTTACTGGCTAATTCTGATATCCCGATCAACCCATTTCTAATAAACTGTAGCACCGGTTCTTACCGGGAAGATTCTAGCCTATGTCCATCCTGGGTCGGAGCTTCATAGCATGCGTCTGCCTGGGAGCCGGGCATGGCGTCTCTCTGAGGCGTCTGCCCCCGAGAGGAGAGCTGTCGAGTCTGAGCTCACTTCCTCTTCCTCCCAGCGTTCTGTTCTGTTTACTCCTCCCACCTATCTTCTAACCAATAAAATGGGTTCCTTTATTAGCCAATGACCTTCCTCCATCAATAACCCAATGAATAAATTAGGCGGAAATGTGCTGACACCCAAAACAAGGGGGGTGGGGGGGGCTCCATTCCCATGCTGACACTGAGCGGCACTGAAGGAGACTGGAAATCAGCTCACGGCTGAGTTAGAGAGGGTGGAGGGATCTAGTCTTGTTGCTCTTCACCTCATAACAGGAGAAGTGATAAAACAGCACGCGCTACCTAGCAACAATAATAGCATCTTCTATTCGGACAATAAGGCATCAGAAGGGAAGAAACTGTGAGGACTACTGTTAGAAGCCGACTTCAGGCTTGCGTGGGGTATGTAGAGATTCCTCTTTTCGACTTACTCCTGGAGTTGCTCAGTAAAGTCGGAGAGATACCCCAGCAGGGTGCTAATGAGGTTAGTCAGTCAAAGAAGATGAGACCAGCTAGGTCAAATTCAGGGCAACATAAGAGCTACATTAAAAGAAAAAGATTTTATCACAGGAAAAAAACCTACCTACAGAGAAATCTCCCCTTCTATTTCCACCAAAGGTTTAGGATGCGTGACCTGGCAAAGTTTAACTGTAATAATTTAATTTCCCCCACTTGCTGTGGAGATGTGGTAACTTAAATCAGGACCTAAACGATATCTGAAAGCGTCCACTGAGGGATCTGACAGGAGAACGTGATCTCAGTGAAAAATTACCAAATGGAAGCACTCAGTATCTACTGAGAGCAGAAGACGGTCTTAGAAACTTTGTAAGCCTGCAGAGAGCTCTCACGGGTTACTGCATCTATGAACTCAGGAGAGGAGACATTTGCAACAGGAGAGAAGTCATAGGCAGAATTTGTAAATAAGAATCTCTGCTCACCTCTTGTCTACCAGGAAAGAAAGGAAGAGAGATTGCACACAAACTTTTTTTTCTCTAGACTCCATCTCCTGAAGGTTTGACCACCTGCCCGGAGCACCAAAGGCTGGGGGCTAAGCCTACTGAGCACATGGGCCTTTGGAGTCCACTCAAGTTCAAACTCCAGCACAAAATCCTCTTCCTTATCATGGTCACCAGACCATTTCTACATCTTCTTAGCAGAAGGCTTCAGTGTCTTGCCTCAACAGCCATAGTCAAGCCAATCGCCTGTTTCTATAAGAACCTAAAAGCACTTACCTTTCTCTTCCTCAAGGGCTGACACCTCCACCCCTACTTGTTCACTGTGCCCCACACACTAGCCAAGGCGCTCATACACCCCCACAGCAACTAAACCTCTGTATGAGCAATAATTGCTAAAGGGAAGGGAAGAATGTCACCTACCTGGCTCAGGTCAGTCACAGTGTTAAATCTGAGACTGGACGTTTTGTTGCTTGAATAAAAGTGGTCTCTGTGAGCAGAGAACTAAAGAGGAATTGCTCAAGGCAAATAATATAGAGATTGGTCAGTAGAGTACAGGTAAGTCTTAGAACAACACCTGTGGGTAATGCATGGGGATCCTCAAGTTGTTGCCAATGCAACAGTCAAGGCGAAACACATGTAAACGCACGATAGCCTACACGTGAGACTATCTTTGACAAATGAAAACACATAGAAATCAGAATCAAATTGCATGTGGGATGTTCAAGGGGGAAAAAAATAAAAGAACAAGAACAAGATGTAGAGGAGCTGAGCTTGAGATCCAGAAACAATAGCATGGATGATGACAGAGCTGGTGTGTGTTCAAAGCACCCTGAATGGTCTGATCTCAGTTAAGCTTGGGGGCCAAGCAGTTCAAGCCTGGTTGGTCCTTTCACAGCAGCAGGAGATAGTAATGGTAGCAGGTGTTTACTCATCTCAAAAATTATTGGAATTATTTTTTAGTATGACTGATGAAGTGATGACTTAGCATTTAAGAGTGCTTACTGCTCTTGCAGTAAAGGCCTGAATTAGATTCTCAGTCCTCACCCTGGGAGGCTAACACCCACCTGCGTCTCCGTCTTTATGAGACCTGACAACCTTCTCAGGCCTCTCCTGGCACCTACAAGCAAGTGCACACACCCCAACCACCCAACACACACATACACATAATTTAAAGTAAAATATGTGTTTGAAAATACACAATTGTATTCTGGGAATTCTTTCCTCCCTCTACTCTCTCCCATTCCCTTCTCTTCCATCCTTCCATCTTCTCCCACTTCCTGCTCTCCCTCCCATCTCCCCTTTTCTCACTCCCTTCTTCTTCCCCTTTCCCTCTTATCCTATACTTTTATTTTCATCTTAGATTTAGAGATCTAAATTATAGTTCAATTAAGTCAGAATTTCATGGAAAGGTCACCTCAGTCTCTCCCTAGTCTCTGCTCTTCAGGAGCCCCATACTCCTCATCCTCAGTTTTCTTCAATGTTTCCTGGATTATCTGGAAAAAAAAAACCCTCTGTCAGAATGACTGGGGTTTCCAAAGCCTGCTCAAATTAAACCAGCCCAGCCAGTCATAGTTGGTGGTGGTTAGGTTTTTGTTGTAGACGACTCTGTGGAAAGCAGGAACAAAACCTATGGAGTTTGGGGGTCGAAAGTCCGCTTCCCCTGGAGACACATTTGAATGCCTGAAGCTTTTGTGAAGACTCTCCACTGTGGCTTCAGAAGAGCTATGCAAGCCTGTCTAACCATCCACAGAACCAGCAGAGGCCACTGAAGGTTTTAGCCCAAGATACAGGTGTGGCCACTGGCAGGTTGTTCATGCCAGTGTAGATGGCCTCATACCCATGTGTATATGGAAAGCATTAATGGGACTTGGGGAGTTACTATTACTAATAACAAAATGAGGATATGGAGTTGGGAGGAATCTGGGTTGGATGTTCTGGGAGGAGCTGGAGGAAGAAGATTGGAAGGTGAATATGATAAAAAAAATATGTTGTATACATACATTCAATTCCCAAAGAATAAATTTAAAATATTATTGTTAAAATGCAACCATGTCTGGCTTCTTTGGGTGGGGATTTTCACTCAGGTCGTCACGCTTGCAAAGCAAGCACATCGGTCCCCTGAACCATCTGCTCAGCACAATGGGCACTCTGGAGTTGACGGATTTGCTTTCTTACATCCAGTTTTAATTGCACCAAGACTGTTGGAATCACATAATTGAATATCAATTGACAGATCTTTTTATCTTCTCGGGAACATACTCTAATCCTGTCACCATGGTGATGCCTTTGTACTTTTTCTGTAATTCTGTTATCTTTTTTTTTTTGTACAGGTTCAAGTTTTATTCTTAGTTACAAATAAATTTGCATCTTGCTGAGTTGACCTTTCTATGATGTTCGGACTTTTTCTGCAGATCTGGAAACAGAGCTATTCGCCCTGAGAGTGTGCTAACGACAGAAACAAACCCTTCCACACCAGTGTGTCTTGGAGAAGCAATGAGTTTACCCGGGGTTACAGGAACATGAACTGCTTCTGAGCAGCAGTGCCACTGAGGAAAAGAGCTCTCTCCTAGCCTCCGCCAGCTGCACACAAATGGTCCTTTCTGTTCCATGATACACGTTAATGGGTCCAATCATGTGCAGGTCTCCAGAGGGGTAATCAAAAGGATAATGGCCACATCCACCCTGAAGGACAATGCATGCTATTAAAGTGATGATGGTTTTACGGTCTTAAAATATTTCCCCTAACAGTGCTAGAACTTTCCCTCCCAGGCTTCCTTGGGATTTGCCCGGGGTGAATCTTTATGCTTCCTTTGTTTGGGCTTTTCTTTTCAGCAGGCATTCTCTCATTTCTTCCTATCCAATCTGCCAGGTGTTTAGCTAACATTATTTTGTGGTTTTGCTTATGATGAGGTTTCCAGGGGAGCCTTATTTCTTATTTCTTCTAAGTCGCTAAATTCAACATGTATACCTTCCATATCTGTCGGATAACTGAGTTGGTCAAACAGTATTCTATGTGTATCTGTGAAAATTTAGAATTTATACCAGTTCCCCCCTGCCCCAGCTCATAGCTGCCAGGATTCTCAGGCCTCTGGCCTTGAACAAATTGTACCATGTTTTTTTTTTCTTTTTCTCCAACTAATAAATAGCATATCATGGTACATTGGAGCCTTCACAGTCCCAGTCAAGGTAGTTAGTAAACCTCTTCTGTGGATGCTTCTGTTTAGGCTTCTACCACTTCCTATGGATTCTGTTATGAAATATTATGGAATATTATTTTAAGATGTGTTACATTTCTTTATGCTATGGAAGATTTGTTTAATGATGCAAAGATGTGTTGCATTCCTTTAAATTTCATTTGTTTCACTCTGTATGACTGTGTTGCCTGTCTAAAACACCTGATGGTCCTAATAAGGAGCTAAACCGCTAATAGTGAGGCAGGAGAAAGGATAGGTATGAAGAAGGAAGCTTAAAAGAAATCCCACACTTACTCAGAATTGAGTATAATAGAGGGTTATTTATTTAGGGGTAGACTCACAGATCACAGTCTTCTGCTGGAACAGGGAACAGCAACCGAATCCTGCAGCCGGAAAAGAGGCTGGATGCACGGTTTACATCAGCATATATAGTGTAAAAGGCCACACCCAAGTGGGCGAGTAACTTAAGGTCTACTGGCAGTAGGAATTCCTACAGCATAGGCAGGACTGGCAGGCAGAGACAATAAATAGAAGGAGAAATATCAGGGAAGAGTAGAAGGAGCAAGATAGAACAAGGAGAGGACATCAGGGGCCAGCCACACAGCCCCACAGCAAGCCACAGAGAAAAAAGTAAAGTATACAGAAATAGAGAAAGATGAAGGCCCAGAGGTAAAAGATAGATGGGATAATTTAAGATAAGAAAAGCTGGCTAGAAACAAGCCAGGCTAAGGTCCGGCATGTATAAGAAAGAATAAGACTCCTTGTGTGGTTTATTTGGGAGCTGGATGGCGGGCCCCCTGAAAAATGCCAAAAATGTAAAATAACCAACAACAGGATTCTTGTTCTATTTATAACTCTGACTAATCAATACATTATTCTTAATTTATATTCTTATATGTAGCTAGATCAGCCCTTTATGTCACTATGCTGCTTAAAATAATCACTGTAAGAAATATATAGTGAATCTCATCAGTGGAAAAAATTATCAGACTTAGTTAAAATGTTTAAACATTATCCCCAATAACAGAAAATAATCACATATGACCTTATTGGTATGTCTAAATATACTGTAAGTTTAATAACTTCTCAAGACGGGGAGTTTTCTATTTCCAAATTTATAATCATTTCCAGACTTTGAAATTTCTCAAGATGTAGAGTTGTCCAAGGACAAACTTTTACACCTTATTTTTATTAATAAACTAGTGAGCCTTTGAAATAAATAAAAGAGAAATAATTTTGTGGACCTATTACAATTTATAGATTATGTATGCATTTGTATCTCATGCCTCCAAAGTATCTCATAAACAAAAAAACCAAGACAAAGTAATGATTTCTTTTCATCATGCCTGATAATCTACCAACATCTATTCCTATGAAAGTTAGCTTCACATTCTTTCGTATTGCTATAAAAATGCTTTCTGTGCAAAAAAGAAGACATATATTGTCTAATAATAAGCTTGTTAGCTTTATTTATTAGAGATTCATTTATTATTTATTAGAGAGTAGGTATTTAGAGACTCATCATTATTGAGTTATATTATTCTTTGAGCCACACAAATGTATGCTAGACAAAAAAATTATTTGGTGTTCTTCCAAAGCAGTGTTTTTGAACTTCTTCAGCTGATGTAAGCGAAGATTATTTTCTAAAGTAGTAATAAATACGTTTATGACCTCCTTCATGGTGCTAACAGCTCCCTTTCTATTAACTCCAGAGTGTCTTTTTAACCTAGAAGTTATATTTGATTTCAAGTCTGTTAGGCATTTTGATCCTGATTTTGACTAGGTGGGGGAATTCCTCCTGCCAACAAATAAGATTAAAAGCAAAATGGAATCATGCTGTTTGGTGGCACATGGTAGCATCTAGTGCAAAGCACCCAAGAGCTACCCATCTTAGTCTCTACCACTGTGTTGATGTTCTTAGCTTAGTGTGACCAAAATAATCAAGAGACTTATGGAAAGGCTAACCTGTGGTTTCAGGGGGCTTCAGTCTGTCATGGGGAAGAGATAGGAGACTTAGGGTAAGGCTAACCTATGGTTTCAGGGGGGTTTAGTCTGTCATGGGGAAGAGATAGGAGACTTAGGGTAAGGCTAACCTGTGGTTTCAGGGGGGTGTAGCCTGTCATGGAGAAGAGATAGGAGACTTAGGGTAAGGCTAACCTATGGTTTCAGGGGGGTTTAGTCTGTCATGGAGAAGAGATAGGAGACTTAGGGTAAGGCTAACCTATGGTTTCAGGGGGGTTTAGTCTGTCATGGAGAAGAGATAGGAGACTTAGGGTAAGGCTAACCTGTGGTTTCGGAGAGCTCCAGTCTGTCAGAGCTGAGTAACACAACTCATGGTAGTTGGGAGTGTGGTGACCAAATGTTCACAACATTGGAGACTGGGAATCAGAAAGCAAGATAAGGACTCGGGCCTGGCATTCAAAGCCCACCCCTTCTGACCTACTTCTGTCTTCTAGAACCCACCTCTTCCAAATTTCCATAAACACTCAAAATAGAGTCACCAGTTGGGTAAAAAGTATTCAAAGCATAAATCCGTGGAGCTATGTTACATTCAAATCCTAACAGTCATCTTTTTTTTTATTCCTTTTTTTTTTTTTTTAAAAAAAAGTGTTGTTATTGACTGGCTATCTTGTGTGATATTGAAGGCCTAATTTAATTATGTCCCTCAACCAAGGCAATTTGCTCTATGGTACTCTTTCTCAGGACCTCTTTGTTCTGGGGGATTTGTTGATAGAATTGGAGGGGCTTAGACTGTTTTGTTTTTGTTTTTGTTTTTGGCAGATGTTGTTGTATGTCTGCCTGCCATTTTACCATAAGAATGCTGGGATTGGGAAGGTGCTTTCATGTCTGGCTTTATGTGGACACTAGAGGTCTGCGATCAAGTCCTTATGTGTGCCGGGCAAGTGCCTTATCCACTGAGCCATCTCCTGAGCCCCCATATATGCTTTCCCAGGATGGATTTATATGGGCCAGTGCATTCAATTTATTGTATGAAATAATGGGATTCTCTTTTGCATTTGAAATATCTGTTTTTAGTTTGTATATGAACTAGAATACAAAATAATGACTTTCCTATATTTTCATACTTAAATATGTACATTAATGTACTTCAGGCCTCATATTTGCTTCATTATCCTCTGTGTCTAGTGTGTGTGTATGTGTTTCACTCTGGATTCTGCACATGAGAGACAATATTTGCTAGTTGTCTTTCTACCCCATTACCCTCCCTTTCCCCTCTTTTGAAACATACCCATTCTGCTCTTATGTTTTGGGTTTAAATCTAGATTCCACACTGAGAGAACGCATGCAATACTCGTCTGCTGAGTCTGCCTGATTCACTTACGTTGGCCTCCAGTTTCACCTATTTTCCTGCCCATTTCATGATTTCATTCTTTACAGCTGATGAAATTCCAGGGTATGTCACGCTTGCTTCAATCTGTCTCTGTAGATGAGCATCTAGGTTGCTTCCATACTTTGGCTTTTGTGACCACTGCTACAGTACACAGAGACATACTTTTATCGCTGTGGTATGCTGACTTAGGGTCTCTCACATATATAACCAGAAGAGGTATAGTTGGATCATATTGTAGTTGTACTGTCATCTTATGAAGCACTGCCATGCTGGTTCCTCCCTAGTTTGTACTCCCATCACCAGTGTATAAGGGCTGTGCCCCCCACATTCTCACCAGTGTATAAGGGCTGTGCTCCCCACATTCTCTCCAGTGTATAAAGGCTGTGCTCCCCACATTCCCACCAGTGTATAAGGGCTGTGCTCCTCACATTCCCATCAGTGAATAAGGGCTGTGCCCCCCACATTCCCACCAGTGTATAAGGGCTGTGCTCCTCACATTCCCATCAGTGAATAAGGGCTGTGCCCCCCACATTCCCACCAGTGTATAAGGGCTGTGCTCCTCACATTCCCATCAGTGAATAAGGGCTGTGCCCCCCACATTCCCACCAGTGTATAAGGGCTGTGCTCCTTACATTCCCACCAGTGTACAAGGGCTGTGCCCCCATATTCTCTTCAGCACATAAGGGCTATGCCCCCCACATTCCCACCAGCACTTCTCATTTGTTTTCTCAGTGATTGTCATTGGGACCATAGTAATGTGAAATACCAGTGTAGTTTAACCTCATTTCCCTGATGACTAGAGATGTTCAAATGTTTTTCATGTATTTATTGGCTATTTGCATTCAACTTTTTTTTAGAAATTTACTCATAATTTAGAGTTGATGCTTTGGCTTTTGTCATTAAATTATTTTCACTTTTTTATTTTCTAGCTATGTTTCCCCTGTTACATGGAAACGCGGCAAAGATTTCTCCCATTGTGCGGGCTGATTTCATTCTTCTATTTCCTTGTTTCCTTTGGAATGCCGCACAATCCTTTGTCCATTCCAGGACTGGGGGTTCTTTCAGAAAGCCCTTGCCTGTGCCTATGCTTTCAGTGCTTTCCCACAGGTTGAGAGCGTCAGGTCTTAAGCTTTCTGATACTCCACATGTATCACATTTTCATCTGAGGTTTATACAGAGACTTAGCAACATAGGTAGTTAGCCAGTTTTCCCAGTATCACTTGTTAGAGAGACTTTCTTGACATTTTTTTTTTTGGTCCACTTTGCTAACATCAGGTGTCTGTAGGTGCCTGTGCTTAATTGTATGATAGTTCCAACATTGCTCTTCTAAATTAGAATTGGTTCAGCTCTTCAGGAGATATTTAAAAATTTTAGGATTACTTTTTCTATTTCTATAAAGAATGTCAGGTGAACATGTGTGGAGAGTACATTGAATTTGGATCACCGTTTTCATGTTAATTTTGTCAATGCATGAGCTTGTGAGGTCTGCTAGTGTCCCCTTCAATCCCTTTCTTCGAGGTTTTGAAGTTTTCATTGGGCAGTCCTTTCACTTCCTGGTTAGGTTTATGTGTAGGCATTTGGTTGAGTCTATTATGAATGAGACTTTTTCCTTGACTTTCTCCACAGCAATATAACTATTGGGTATAGTAAGAGTATTAAGTTTATGCTAATTTTGTATCATGGGATGGCTGTCATTGAGATTGCTGTACCCTTACCCACTGAGTCATCTCCTCAACCCTCATGTTTTAATCACTCCAGAACCAAAGATGTGTCATGCTTGTTCCTCATTAGTGTCAATTTCCTATATCTTGTGTATTCTTCCAAAAATATTATATGCATTTACATACTCATGTACATAATTCCCTTGATATAGAAGCATGTGAAACACTTTCTAGTATATTTTTTCTTATGAAAATATCACAGTGGAGGTAAATCCCTCTCCCTCTCCAATAAATAGCTTTCAATTTTTGTTTTAATTAGATATTCTATTCCATTATATAGACATGTTGTCTGCTATTCACTATCTTTTCCTTAAATGTTCTTGATCCTTTGATATTATAAATATATTCTTAATTGGAATCTTGTATGAAATCTTCTTACACATGAAAGTACAGTGTAGATTAACTCCTAAAAGTGAAATCATGGTTCAAAAACTAAATGCAGTTCAAATACCTAGATTTTGATATTTTGCTACATATACTTTCCAAACTTAAAAATGTATTACAAATGCAACAAGTTTACTATTTTCTTATTCTCAAAGAGCGACCATAATAGTTGAATCTCTCAAAACAGGTTAAATTAATGATTCTTTGAAATTTTAACTTCTTTTTATAAATGAAATTGAGTGTTAATACGTGAGAATTTAATTCAGTTTCTTTTCTGCAAATGTTGGGTTTATATACTTTGGCTATTTTTACAATAACCATTGGTCCTCTAAAGAATCAGAGAAGGTAGACCCCAACCTATGAACCAGTATGCCCAGAAGTTCTGGCATCTTACCCAGGTCCACCTTCTATGTGACTTTACAACCATTATCCATTTCACATTTACTATTTCTTCAACAGCATTGAAATGTATGTTCCTTTCCCTCTCCTGTGTCCTGCCTCTAAATTGCATGCTCCCACCCCTTCCTCCTCCAGTCACTCCCTCTTGCTATTGTATTTTATTCACATGGTTTTGTCATAATTAATTACACTCCACCTGTCAATGCAGTTAAGCCATCACTTTTTCTGGAGTGTTTAATGACTTAGTTGGAGTGAGATGCCCTCCTCTGTACTCAGCATTAAACAGAATTGTTGACGGTCTGTAGTTATGTGGTAGCCCCTCATGAGCAGGCTATGAACTTACTGCTAATCACTCTTTTAACTCTTGAATTACTAGCATCTAGCTTAGCATCTAATATAAGACAAACACTTTAGAGTTCTTATTTATTTTTCAGTTGTTATTTTTTAATGTAAGCTTTATTTCACAGACAGAGATAGTATGTCAAATTATCCAGTTCAGGGCCATTGTGATATTTTTTTAGGTACGTGTATTCGCTGCCTAACAACCAGAGTTAGATTCCCAGAGTTCTTTTCTAAGTAAATGAGTTTTTCTGTCAAAGAAATCCAGCTATCCCAAGGATAGAGAATGAGAACACAGTGATAAAATGATGTTATTTTCTCTGTGGTAATACTAAGAAACATGGAGGTTGCTTCAAAAAGGGAAGGAATATACACATGTGTTCTCCACACATAACATAAACATCTCTAGTTAAAATTATCATATGTGTTGTTTCAGAATGTGACAAATGTCTTTGGACTTTAGGGAAGGCATAACTTTAAAGAAATGACCAACGCTCTTGTCCAAGATGCGCCAATCTAATAAGTGTTGATTAGACACTCACCGCCACCCTCACCACAAAGTAATTGCAATTTTGAGCAATATTTAAAAAAAGTTTTTCCAGCATTGAGATGACTCAGATGTTAAGTAACAGAAAAGCACATATGAGTGAGTGTGCCCTGAGAAACCTCAGCGGATGATGACAGCTGTAGCCACTTCAGTCACTTCCACGATCCCACATGCCCTTCACGCACGCTGAGCTATGTACAGCCTGCCAGCAGGACGCTGAAAGTCTTTGCAGGCCCTGCATTTGCACGGAGAACCCTGAAACACAGAGGTGTCACAGATCTGGATATCCCAGTCTCGGGAAGTGGTTAGTCTTATGGTTACAGTAACAGCGAGTGGTGGACCACAGTCCAGACCTGCGCCTCTGATGTTGTTAAACTCCAATCCTAGGGGGAGCTTTTCTTCTACTGTGCACAGGGCGGGCTTCTCAGTGTTAGCCTGGGAAGTCTCTGCCCACTGAACAAGTATTTCTTAGTAAGAGAGCTTATCTTAGGAGGCAGAAATACCATAAAAATAGACTAGAAAAAATAGAGAGGGGGAGATAAGCTTGGTTTGTTTTTGAGACAGCTTGGTGATTCTGTGCTGAAAGAGTTAAAATAGTGAACACTGGAAAACAGGATTTAACAGTGCTCTGGTCCTGGGGCATGAGAACCCAGGGTCCCATGCAGGCAGCACACTCCCTGCCCTTCCTCTCTTATCTATGTTGCTCTTGGCCTATTGGTTTTATTCTTCCTTATGATAAGCTGATGTCTTCACACAGAAGACTGACAGCGAAGGGTTCACAACCTCAGAGCTTCACACCAGAGAAGGTGAATGTATTCCCCCCACAGCTCCAAGACCCTGTAACTTAATCCACCTGCTCAACACTTAATAAATCATTGTCGCCAAGGAAGAACTATCAAGATTCGCCCCAACTTGAACTGAGTCCATTCCTTTGCCCAGTCATTGAACTCAGTGAAACAGCTGAGGTCAGGAATACAGAGGCAAGCTATGGAAAACACAGGATGGAAGGCAGAGAAGTGGGCACGGTGCACAGCAACAAAAAGGGAGGGGTTGAGGCAGAAGAAAAAGTCATCATCAACCTTAGTAACCACCAGCACAACACTGATTTCGTGGGACGTTATGTTCTGAGTCCTTGATAAATGAACTTGGTGAACTTACAAGCTGGGGACCGCCTATATCTGAATAATACACGAGGGGGGAAATAGACAGACAATGGCCATGGGAGAAGGTCCATCATGTCCGTCACCATCTGGTTTTCCCTTGGAGAACAGGCGTGCCTTTCCTCTGGGTTTCTGGTTGTCCTAACTCAGGCTGCTTCCTTAGTTGATTGGCCAAAGCTACTGCCCTTTAGCTCAAAGCCCAAAGTCAATATGAGCATTGGCAGTACCGGGGGATGGGTAGCACAAGGCCTCCAATGCTCAGGGAACTGAATGAAGATAGCATCTACTTTACCAGGATATAAGACATTTGTGTTCTCTTATTCATAATGCAAAGATCACCCATATAACATCGAAGCTTAAGTTGATACTATACACATGTATATATGACATACATGTCACACACACACACACACACACACACACACACGCATTCTAAGATCCTTGGTCCCAAGCTCATATTAAAGAATTCTCTGTGATGAAATTTCTGGGTGTGATTATCCCTATATTATATAGATACCTTTCTTAGGAGAATAACCATATAGAAACGATGTAGTATATTGTTTATTTATTTTTAGGTCAATGCTGAAGTTACATAAACACACCTCAAAAGTCTTCCCATGTTCACCTGGACCCACAGCCCTGCCATGGGGCGACTGAGGAAGTCCGTCAGCCCTGAAGAAAGACCTTTGTAACAGCAGTGGGAAAAGTTGCTCGGAGATTCTTGGCAGAGGCGTCTGGAAAGATTTTTTAAAGCTATTTTGTGCAATTCTTTCACAAATGTTAAACAAGAATTACCAAGCACCAAACAAAAATTGTTTCTTAAAAACGCATACCCCACCAAGCCTGATCAAAATAGAGTTCCTCACAGCTACAGACTTGAGGCCACTTCTTAAGGAAAATGTTTGCAGAAAAAAAGGGTGGGGGAGTATTTTTGTTTGTTTATAAACGTTTTAAGCGTCCTTCATTTTTGCTTTATTTTCGTTTGTTCTCCCGCTGTGGAAGAATGTTAGGATTTCCTAAGAGCAGACAAGCAGCTTGCTTTCCATTGAGTCACTTCGTGCAGATATTTCAGTGTGCAGGAAGAGAGGGTTGGGAAAGAGGATTACCCTTCCTATCCCTGGCAGGGCTCAGCCACTCGCTGGAGCATCTGAGGTGACAGCATGGTCGACAGAGACTGGCATGTCTTTTGAGTCACACACAGCCATACACTTTCAAGCCTCAGAGTGGAAGAGTCTTGCTTGGGAACACTTTTGCACCAGTGTTAACCAAGTCAGACTGCTTCAAGGAACAGTCAGCACTTACTGGAAGTGGCCTCAGCCTGGAGCTGAGAGGAAACAGGTCACAAAGCCTCACCCTGTCTTCAACCTTTTTTTAAGGCTGCTGTGGGATGCAGATGTTTTGTTATTTTCTTAGCTGCCGGTGAGAACCCCACTGAGATTTACATCTGCTTTGTTGCAAAGCTAAATTTAGCCTCATTTTGACAGTTTACTTTGGCCCCAAGTCATTTCCGTTAGTCAGATACCTTTAACTGTCCAGCTCATCTCATTGGCATGGACAGGGGCCATAGATGGAATTGAAAAGACTCATAGATCTGTGTGACTATCGTTTGAATCCAAAGAAGTGACCTCTGGGGACCCTGCATGGGCTGAGCCTATAACCTTTCATATTTTCCATGATTGTCTAACACCTATATACGCTGTCCCTTTGTAGCAGTGTCGCTTCAAATGATCAGTTACTGAACATATTGACATGATCATCACCAAGTGCCCAAAGGAATTGAGTGGAATTGCTAGGTATCAAATAACCCAATGGTAGTGTAATAGCTTTAAACCGGTTTCTTTTTAGCTAGCTGAGACCAAAGAGTGGAGAAGGTATACTATACATCTAAGACTTTAACTTAGGGACCGTAAGCTTGTTGCTTCAGTTTTGGCAAGACGTCACAATTTGGATGAGGTCATTTCAGTGATCTGCAATTTCTCTCTCTACCATCTGTGTGTAAATTGAATGCTAGCGTCAGCGACAGCCTTGATATCCAAGAGCTCGCCTCCTAACAGTTATTCTGTGATATACGAAAAAGTCCTAGGGGTTTTCTCCAACTGGTGGTTCCTAAGTTTGCACCCTGCCAGGAAGTCACACGGGAGCGAGTCTCCTTCAGTACTGTGGTAACGGCTTACTTGTATGAGCCTTGTGGCTTTAGTTTCACAGACCAGAAGAGGAAGAGCAAGGAAGGTGAGTCTTCGAGAATGATCGAGGAGCTCGATCCAGAAGTAATCTGCAGCTGCTGTTCTTTGGAGACACAGTGGCCCCCAACCCCTCACACAGCCAAGGCTAGCCCTGAACTCCAGAACGTCATCACCTCCCTACTGCTGGGAGGAAATGTTTCTCTATCTTCTTCACACTCTACATACTGGAATCCAGTCATATCCCCTGAGTGGATAACTTCCTGTGTTAGCCAGACTTTTCACTGCTATGACCAAATACATAAGAAACAAATTAAAGGGAGGCTTATGTAGACTTGCAGTTGTAGCGGCTGCTGACTATAGTTCACTGCTTTCCTTCCCGTGGGCCTGAGATAAGCCAGGAGAACATCACTGAAGCAGACCTCTGTGGAGGTCGCTGAAATGCAGAGATGTGACAGGGGCAGGGGGAGACAGGATCAACATCTCTTTCCTTCAGTGAGGTCTCATTTGTCACAGTTCCCCAACTGCCGACAGTCCGTTCAAGTTTGGAAAGAGTCATGTCATGAAGCTAATGATTAGGTCAGAGAGCCCTTGTGTTCTTGTCCCTGGAAGTGTTCTCACAGACACCCTCAGAGGGAGCACTTTGTGCTAAATGGGCTCATCATGTAGCCAATTTGACAAGAAGTGTTAACCATGGCACACCTCCATGTACTCTGAATATTAGCTTACAGTTCTACTTCACGGATGGGACACGAAACTTTCCCGGTTGAAACTTTCCCGGTTTTCAACATACCTGGGAGCAGTTCTGAGATTCGATTACTGAGCAGGCTAGCAGCTATAGGACTGAAGTCTCAAGAGAATCAACTAGGAAAGAACTAAAGGCCAGGCCCTGGTGCAGACAAATCTAAACCTCGTGTTTGATTTTAGGCAGCCCTGGCATGGACAAAAGCGCCAATATGGAACCGTTCAGCTCAGAACCCCGACCTCTCCGACCTTTCTTCACAGGACATCATCATTGCTGCTCAAGGACCTGGGTCTCCTTCCCAGACATAGTGATACAGTTGTGTTTAATCACAGCAAGGAGGAGGAGGAGCCCTCAGCGTCCCTCGAAATTTTTACTTTGCAGTTCTGGATTGGCTTTTCTTTCTTTCTTTTCTTTTTTTTTAATTTTTATGTTAGTGATTATTTTTTTTCTTTGTTTTGTTTTTAAAATGAAAAACAAACACATGTGGATCAAAGTCTTATTTTTATGGGGCGTTTTCCAGAATCTATAAACTATCCATGAAGATAATTCTTCAAACGCAAAAATAATTCCAACGGAATAAAACAAAGCTTTGGACTTTTGCCCATGTTGTCAAGGACAAAGGCGTGTCCCTTAGAAAACTCATTTCTTTCTATAGCCTGGCCTCATGACTTGAAAGTGCCTGGTGACTTATATCAGCTGCCAGTCTTCCCAGATTCTAAATTCTAAAATAAGGATTCTTCAAAAACATACCAACACTCTCACACCAAGAAAGAAACATGCACACATTTCTGAGAAATTAATAGCAATCAATAGTTATTAAGGATTTCTTTTTTATGAAGAAATGTTATATTTATGAGTAGTACATATAACTGATTTTAAATATATATATATATATGTGTGTGTGTGTGTGTGTGTGTGTGTGTGTGTGTGTGTGTGATCCTCCCTTCCAGATAAAAGTTACCGTGTTTACAGATGAAGACCTAAAGAAAGGCTAGGTGAAACACTATGTCAAACACATCTAGAAAAATAAACCACTCTTCAAACCTTCTATTTTGGGTATAGGGCCAAGCAGTAACATAATAGCACTGTCAGTCACCTGCAAACAAAAGAAAAACTGAGAGGAAACATTTGTAAAGAAAACAAAGCATTCACCCTGGGCATGGACAGACACAGAGCCACATCACGCTCCTCCACTATCAAGATGTCTCTTTCAAATTCTCGGACATGAACTCATCATTGTGTCTTTATGATAAAAAAAGAAAGCAGGACTAAAAAACGACAACTTTTCTTGGAACAATAAGAAAATGTAAAGCTGTGACTTCTGGGAGCATGTCTCGAAAGTTAGGACTTGAAGGTTCATTGCCCTGGTTATGAAATCAAAAGGTGATTGTCTTTAGGATGAAATTCAGACATTTTACTCTTCTTCCCTGGCTTTGCATCTAGGTTCATGAGACTAACATTTTTCTTCCGCCATGGTGTGCTGTTTTACGATGTCAAAATCGATGGAAATCCCTCCCCCATGGACCAGAACCTCTAAACTGTGAGCTAAAGTAAACCTTTCCTTTTTATAAGTCAGTTGCCTTAGGTATTACATTATACTGGTAAGAAGCTGACTAATATATTGAGGTTGCAGAGAAAATGACCAACTATAAAACTAGTCAAGTCAATGGCTTCTAAAAAGGACAGCTGAGTTCTGCTATAGCAACATCACGTGAATAGCAGTTTTGATAAATCGGTAGAGACTGATCTGAACAGACGGTCAGAGAGGGACTTTTAGTGGCAGTCATCCTGTAGGCCTTCCTTTGGCTTTGATTTCTAACTGCTCACATTGTTCTGGTGGTAAGGAGACAAGAAAGCTCTCTTCCTGGCACTTGTAAAGGAAGAGCAAGGCTAGGAGCTGGGGAGATGACTCCATTGGCAAAGTGCTTGTCACACAAGCATGGCCTCCCAAATTTTAAACCCTGTAACCTGTATAAAAAGATGAACACAGCATGCTCCTATAATTCCATCACCAGAGAGCCAAGTAGAGACAGTGGCATTCATGAGGATTCCTGTCAATCAGTGAGTACAAGGTTCAGTGGAGAACCTTGCCTTAAAAATAAAGTGGAGAGTGATATAGGAAGAGATCTGATGATGTCAGATTCTGGCTTTCACATGCATGGGCATACACATACGCACACGCGCACACGTGCATATGCATATACACACTAAGAAAGACAGAGCAAGATTAAAGATTAATTCTGCTTAAAATATTCTTCACAAAATCTGTTCTATTCAGCAAGGGAAAGTAAGCCTTCCTCAGAGCCTTATCTCTTCTGAGAGAAGTGTGTTTCTCTTGCCCTGTCACTCTCTAGATTTGATTTCACTTAGAAGGACAAAGGCCGGTAATAAACGCAGATGAAGATCACAGCCCAGAAACCCAGACCTACCAGACAATGAAACTGTGCTAATGAAGGAGGCTGTGTATGTAATTTGTGGGACTGTGTGAGTATGCATGTTCTTGCATAGGCAGGTTAAGGCCAGAGCAGGGTATCTGGTATCTTCCTCAGGATTAAAATATTATTTCCCCAAGCCATGTGTGGTAGCATACGGCCAGCACTATGAAGGCAGAGGTCTGTAAATTCAAGTCTAGCCTGGTCTACATAGTTCCCAGCCAGACTTAGATTTAAGTCAACAAAGATGACAAAAAGAAGAACTAGAGAAGTGATTAAAATGGCCTGTGAGGCCACAATAAAACTTAATCTCAACACTGTCTATTCAAACTTAACACAGTATACACATCGAAGACCTGTTTAGGTCAGTTTCTCGTTTTTCATGCTTAATGATAGACTTTCAGCAACACACTCCAAAATATGCTAAAGGTAATAAAACTCCAGTCCAAAGAGACAAAGTAACTCTCAGGACTAGACTCAGATACTGCTGAGATTTTGAAATTATCAGACGGGCCTTTAAAAATAACTATGATTAATATGCTAAAGGCCTTAATGGAAAAAAGTGGATAGCATGCAAGAACAAATGAGTAATGCAGCCAGAGAGATGGAAACTCTAAGAAAGGAAAAACCAAGAGGAAGTGTTCAAAATCTAGAACACTTTCAGAGGAGCGAGGAATGCCTTTGATGGGCTCACCAGTGCAGGGGCATGGCTGAAGAGAGAAACACTGAGATTACACATAGGTCAATAAGTTAAACAAAAAAGCTTTTACAGACTGAAATGAAGGCAGAATGGTGGGAAGGGGAGGGAGAAGATGCCCAAAGATGACATTCTGAAGAACCCCATGAATGCATCTCTCTACCCTCCCTCATAAATACAAATTCTCTTAAGTAAACTGTTTTTAAAATAGACATTTCACCAGAGTGTGTCGTTGGGTTATAGTCTGCTCCCACCTTTCCCTCCCAGGCTCAACTTGACAGATCTTCCACCCTGGGCAGAGAGACCAGGCTCCTGGGACTCCCTCTCTAACTTTCCCCATCAAGGTTTACCCTGTTCTAACCAGGTGAGTCCATCAACAGCAAGTCTTGTCTTTTGCACTCCAAGTAGAAAAGGATGCATTGTTGATGAGTTTAATCAAGACTTCTACAGCTACCCAGCCATACTCCACTCCAAGGCCTCAGGCGCTTGAGATGAAGACAGGCCCAGTCCACGCTCCACATCTCATTTGTAGGGAAGAGTTTGATTATAGGAAAAGTGACAGGCAAGGCAAGAAGCTGGAGGCTACCCCCAGCAGTACCCAGAACAGCTGCTCATTCACTGAGCAGTGAGAAAAGGGGCTTCTGGGGAAAATGTTCTGTAGCTTTCTTCAGAGGAAATAGAATTTATTATTTGTTTGTTTGTTTGAAATAGTATGGGAAATTCAAGTATATGGGAATAATTCAAACTACTAGAACTACCACCAACACACCAGTTCTGTAGAGACAGAGAAAAACACAGCTAAGAATGCTTTACTGAGTCAATGTTGCTAAACAAGTAAAGATATTTCCTTTACTTATTTATAAAAAATTAAAGAGATCAGTGGATAAGTAGCCACTCATGTCCATACCCGTGTAAACAACCTCTGCTCCATGTTCCTGTGAGTCATCCTGATTAAATATATTGAGACAGACAGGCAGACAGGCATGAGAGAGGAGAGAGAGAGAAATGAAAGTAGGGCATGATGGACTTATTGGGCAGAGGAAGGACATAGTACAAGAGGCCAACAAACAAGGGAAGGCAATGCTGGAAATATGAATATGACCAAAATACATTATACACAATGTGTATATGACAATGCAACACAATAATTTTGTGAAAGTAGTTGATTTAAACTGTCTTTCTCTCTGTCTGTGTTGCACTCATGTCCATGTGCCTATGAGTGTGGGTACCCAAGGAGGCCACAGTCATTAGATTCTATAAAGTTGGAGCTATAAGTGGTTTTGAGTCACGTGGATGCTGGAAATGGTATAACATGTCATCTTGACTTCTGAATTGCTGAAGACCCCACATTGGGCACCATGTGTTGAAGATCAGTCTCAATGAAATTCGTACGTTCCATAGTAGGAGTGTGATGATTAGAATTATTAAGCAGAAGGAACATAGATATAAGAGAAATAAGAGACAGAAACTGAGAAAAGCATCAGGAGGGACATTCAGTGAATACTGAATCCTGAATCCTTTATTTTCCACATGCTTATATACTTCACTCCAAAGGGGAGGGTGAATGCGGCAGACTTTATTAACATGATATAAGGAATAGACTTGAATTATCTCATCTTTGGTCCAGGTGGAGCAGATCTACTTCTATGCCCCAAATACCAATTAACCACACCCTAGGTCAGAATCTCTTGTTTGTAGCCGCATCTGTTGTCAACAACTTTGAAAGGGTAAAAATAAGCTCGGACTCTCTGCTCTCCAGTCCAGGTGGAACAGCTTCACATCTGTGGGTTCTCACACTGAACTATCTCTTCAGTCCAACATATTTTTATGTTAAAATATACTAATCTATTCTTAAAGCATAGGGTGGTTTTAGTGGTTACACACAACCAACTTCAACCTTCAGCCCTGAAACCTATCCCAGCCAAATAAACGTTATTTGGTCCAGACTGTTGAACAATTATTTCCCTGTTTTTTTTTAATTAGATAAGCCCATCTGTTATTTTTGCAGACTAATAGGTCACACCCAATGGAGGAGACAGTTGGACATGGAGATTAGGAGGTAAGGGGTAGCAAAATAAAGTCATTGCTTAAACTGTTATCCTCACAGAGACCTATACAAAGCCAAGACTTGGCTTTTCCAGTAAACATATCAAAATCTTCACATTATGGGAGAAAACAGAGCTCACTAACATGGATTAGTAACCACTAAAAACAAATAAGCAAAAAAATCAACAGAAATAAGCTTCAGAGAGCAGAAAGTTAAATCATAACCATAAGTACTATATTAGCTATAATGCTCATTCTTTAACAGAGGATGACACAGTAAAGCAGGGGTTCCCAACCCTTTAATATAGTACATGTTGTGGTGACCCTCCCAACCATAAAGTTATTTCATTGCTATTTCATAACTGTAAGTCTGCTGCTGTTATGAATCGTAACCCCAAATTATGAAATTATGAAATGTGACCCCAAAGGGGTTGCAACCCATGGGTTGAGAACAACTGCACTAGAGGAACTACTATGTGCTACCCACACAGAGCCATGAGTAGACATAGGTAGCAGAGAGAGGCTGAGACCTGAGAAGGTGCAGCTATCAGTTACCAGACAAAGACCTCTGAGCAGGCAACCAGTGTGCTTAAGGAACTGAAGGAAGCCATACTCACAGAAGTAAAGGAAGATATTACTGCTATGGTTCATAGAACACATAATAATGTGGTCTTTGTGCTTGTTCCTTACACACCCTATAACAAAATTAACTTCCTAAAGTCATGTGTAATGTCTTTGCAGGTAGAACACTGGAGAGGTGATTAGGTAAACCCTGCTATGGGCCCTCATAGCATTAGGGGCTTGGTAAAGAGAAGAAAATAGGCTTGTATTAGCAACCTTACTCTCCCTTGCTCTGTCTTCTGGCCCAGCAGGAAGGCCATCACCAGATGTTAATGTTATGCTTTTGGGCTTCTACAGAGATAAGCTAAATAAGCCTTCTTTCCTCTTTATAAATTTACCTACACTATAGTACTCACTTACAGCAACAGAAAATGTACTTAGCTGAATGGAAGAGAAAATATATAAGAAAGAACAAAATGGAAACATCAGAGTTAATGGGCAATAATCATAAATTAAAAATTGTTTAAAGGGGCTCCATAACAGATATGAAATAGCAACACAAGCAATCGGCAAATTAAAAAAAAAACAAGAATAATACATGCATTCAATTCAAACAACAAAGAGAAAAATTAATAGCCTTGGAGAAACAGACACCCCTCAGTATTTGTGCCAGCAAATACTTTACAAAAAATAATAAAATAAGAGAAATGACCATAAAATGTGTGAAATACAAAACATTTAGAAAATCTTAATTCTGTACAACCATGCCCAACATACATCAAATGATGAGATGATTTCACTTGCATTTGTTCTTATTTATTTATTTTTTGATTTTCGAGACAGGGTTTCTTCGTAGCTTTTTGGTTCCTGTCCTGGAACTAGCTCTTCTAGACCAGGCTGGCCTCAAACTCACAGAGATCCGCCTGCCTCTGCCTCCCGAGTGCTCGGATTAAAGGCGTGCGCCACCAGCGCCCGGCTTGCATTTATTCTTATAAAATGTTTTCTGCTGTTATCTAGATAGATAAACTTTTAGATTTACATCTTATACAAATGGCATCCTGTTTTATAAGGCATAGTTTTTAGTTTTATACCCGCCATTACACTTAAAACCTGCTGACTGTTGTGGTATTTTCAGCTCTTTTCACTTGCCACATCTTACTAACTGCGATAAACATCTCCATCATCTTCAATACCCATAAACACTGGCACAGTAAATACCACAGGGGATGCGAGTCCCTCTGGCATTGCAAGCCTCAGAACAGGATTGTTGACTCATAAGGAATAGATGGATTTAATTAGACTAATATATTAATTATATAAAGAATTATGTTTTTCTCATACCCTCCCTCTCTCTCCACTTTCCCCTTCCCTTTACATTTTCCTGCCTCCTATCCCAAGTGGTTCCCTTATGTTTTCATCTCTCCCCTCTCCCTCATAACACATTATTTTTCCAAATTTCATATGACAGAAAACATGATACACTACATTTTGCCACCTTTATTCTCTCTCTATTCCTCTTTAGGCCCTTACATTTCTCTCCATTTTCATTTCCAAGTGCATTTTACACACACACACACACACACACACACACACACACACACACACACACTTGCATGAATACTTAAGGTTTTATTTCACATATGATAGAAAACATGCAATATTTGTCTCACTGGGATTAAGTTTATTAACATGATAATTTCCAATTCCAACTTTTTCTGTTTTTGCAAATGACACTATTTCCTTTTTCTTTATGGTTGAATAAAACTCCACTGAGCCCATATGTCACATTTTTTTTCTCTGATCATATGTCAGTGGAAATCTAGATGGGCTTTTTATCTTGGCTGTTGTGAGTGTCATAGTAGTAGTAGACATGGATGTGCAATTATCTCTGTGCTATGTTGACTTCCAGACCTTCAGGTACACACTAGGGAGTTTCATAGGTAAGTCTGATTTGTGGTTTGTTAATTAATATTCATACTGAATTTCATGGTGACTTTACTAATTAATATTCCTATTAGAAGTATAGAAAAAAAGTGCTAGTTTTAATTTCCCTAGGGTAGTGCTTTGCTTGTCCTAGTTCTTATAGCAGTTCTGCCTCAAGCCCATCTAGTGTTGTGCATTGTTGGCTCAGGAAATAACACTCAAATGTGCCTTTGCAAGAGCTTCTGTGGTCATCTCTACCTTCTTCCAACACAACTTCTTTTACCCATACATGTCTAATTTGGATATTTAGCACTTACAAACTCTGCATAACTATACTCAAGGGAGGCTTTTACTTCAAGACAAAAGCATCATAGCAAGAAAAGATAAAAACAAACTTCCAGAAATCTGAAGTATATTGACAGTTGAAACTCCCTTGGGCTCTGCCTGCACACAGAACTTTGAGTATGGTCTGAACCATAAATATATATGGGATTGTGACTTTAAATGGTACCCTTAAAAAGTTCCACTGTCTTTTTGAGTCAGAGCAGGCTTATCAAACCTGGTGCTTAATCGCCAATAAAGAAGAGAAACTTGAGATTTGTTCGGGGTAGTTCAGACTTAAACAGCACACCATAAATAATGTTGATGCTGTCTTAGTCAAGAGTCACAAACACCCAAACCTCCATGTACCCACAAAGGTTAACATTCTAGCTTTGACAAATTCGATTCCACGCTTGCTCTCTAGTTCTTGGTCAAAGCAGGTCCAAGTTGCTCAGATGTATGCCTTCTCTTACACGTATCTACAGAACAAAATAAATCACAACTACTTGGGTCATCTGCATCACTAAAGAGATGTGTATATACCTTTGGAGAAACATTCAGTTTGTTCACAATTCAGAAGAGATCCCAGTGGAAATTTGTCTGTAACCTTCCTTGACCTTAGCAAGCAGGTTACCTTCTTCTTCCACTGCAATGGGCACTTCAGAAAGGACATCTATGGATTGATTCAGTAGAACAATCAAGTCACAATTAACTGAATGTAGAAACTCCTCTGCCCTATCATGTTCAGTTGAAAAACTCTTTATAGACTTTCTAATTTGATGTCTTACATTTGATGATTATCAATATTATCATGAGTTTAGTTTTTTTTAAAAAAAATACCCTTGAAGTAACCTCATTAATTGTGTCTGCCCTACATCAAAAAGCAATTCCATGACTCGTGCGTGAGGTGAGTAGAGCCAGAGATAAGAACTGAGGCTGAACTCATAATCTGACAAAATGGCCAGGCTGCCCCACAGGATCATCAAGGAAACCCAGTGTTTGCTGACAGAATCAGTTCCTGGCATTAAAGCAGAACCAGATGAGAACAACACCCATTATTTTCCTACAGTCATTCTTGGCCCCCAGAATTCCCCCTTTGAAGGAGAGACTTTTAAATTTGAACTATTCCTTCCAGAAGAATACCCACCTAAATACGCACCTAAAGTACATTTCATGACCAAAATGTGCCATCCTAATGTAGACAAGATGGAAAGAATAAGTTTAGATATTTTGAAAAATATGTGGTCCCCAGAAGTGCAGATCCACACCATTCTGCTTTCAACCCAGGCTTTGTTAAGTGCATCTAATCATGATGATCTGTTAGTTAATAATGTAATTGAGGAAGGAAGACCAATGGAGCCCAAGCCATAGAGACAGTGAGAGCGTGGGCTAGGCTACGTGCCAGGAATATTTATCGGTCAGATCATCAAGTTGTACATCACTTCTCCTGTTTGGCCAAGGCTTCTCCCTCTCTTTGTTTGTTTGTATCTCATGAACACAGTCTTCATCTTTGGCGATTACATGCACATTGGCAAATCTATGTCTTGTCCTGATTCACTGTTGGAAAGCATGAGCAGAGGCTAGAAGTGTTGTCCAGGTGGCCGTGACATGTTTAAAAGGAAGAACTCTCTGCTTGGATTCATTTCCCTGACATGATTAAGTAGAAAGCATATGAATGAAGGTAGCTGTAAGGATTAGATGCCTGGGGTATGGATGTTTATTATTATTATTATCATTATCATCATCATCATCATCATCATTTAGGGGAAACATAGTTTTATTTTAATTTAATAATCTTCTTCCCCCTCCTCCATCTTCCCATCTTTTGGGCTCTAATTGCAGTGGTTAAATGTGACGAACCTGTTTCTTACAATATGCTCTCCAGCCAATTCTAACTTTAGATGCTGTAGATGGACAAGCTTGACTGTTTGAACTGAATTGGGAACATTAAATAAACATCATAGCTCTCACTAATAACATTGTGACTTTGCTGTCAAGTGTAGATTCTCTGGCCCTCTCCCCAAAAATGAAAAGAAGAGGAGGAGGATGAAGAGGAAGGGAAAAGGAGAAAAAAAGAAAAGAGGAAGAGGAGAAGGGAAAGAAAGAGGAGGAGGAGAAGAAGAAGTAGAGGAGGAGGAGAAAAAAAAGTTTGTGACCATTTTGTATTTCGGGAAACTTCTGTGAATCTTAAGCTTTATTAAAATAATTTTTTGTGTTTTTTTTAAAAAGGCAGTTCAACTACAAGATCTGTTACTATTACAAAAGAAGCCAGAATTACAATAGTATCCCTTGGTCTTTCTAGGCACAGTGACCCTACATGCATACCTCAAGGGTCTCTGTTGATTGTCCAAGACCCTTGTGAAACTAGCTATCCATTGTGCATTGCACCACCAGGCTTTATTGGAAGAGGTCATTGATGAGTCTTATTTTAATGAAATACCCATTTTTTTCTAGTGTGAAAGCAAATTGAGCTTAAAAGACTTCTTCATTTAAATAGCTTCCCTGTCAGGTACACATCTATGTTTTATCTATGCCAGTCCTCAACAGTTAAGAAGTACAAAAGTAAGTTGTGCCTTTTATTTATTTGGGAATTTCCATTCATTGAAGGAAATTATAAGCATTCAATAATCTTTCTCTGTGCTTCTGCTACCAGGATCCCAGGTCATGTTCTGGAGCTTCTACTGTTTCTATCTGAAGATGCACACTGCATTTTCCTATCTGTTTAGTAGCATACCCTTTCCCATCTGAGTTCTCTAGTGCACTGACCTGCTGTCGGTAGGGGATACTTGTCCACTTTTTCAATACTTATCATCTATTTGGGTATTTTATCTATCTTTCCCTTTATCCATAAATAAAGTCCAGTTTAATGATCCAATCCAAGCCAATAATTATTTCTTTAGAATGTTCTTCTGTATTTTAATGAAAGAAGGTTTTACTTATCCTGAGAAGATCAAGCTAGTGTCATTCAGAAATCTTGCTGTGTGTTTTGGCGTTGTTGGTTTGTACACTAAATGGGCTCTTGACATAAAGTAGTCATTGACTAAACTTTGAGCTCTTATCTTGGACACAGAATGGTGGATTTTTGAGGACAAGAATGAAATCAATAGAGCCATTATCCGCCTCCAGATTGAATTTAGTTTAATAAGTGTGGTCATTGTAGATTTAAACTCCACAGAATCCGGTGCTTTTGAACCCATGTTAAAATATTCTTTGATTGAATCGTATATAAATGTATAAACAGGAGTCTTAAGTTGAAATAATTTTCTGTTCTAGGCTTCTATGATGTTCAAAGAAGTTAACTTCAGGCATCAGATAAGCAAATCCAAATCCAGAAGGAAAGTCTAAACCTAGAAAGACCCATTGGTTGTAAGATCAGATCGCCTTACGAGGGCCTAGAGCAGTATTTAGTCTCTGCTGTTTCTGTGACACACAGGACTGTTTGAAGCTACAGTCCAGCCTCTGATGGAGACAGTTGTATTCATCTTTTTCTTTCTCAAATCACCATGAGTGATGGTTCCATGACTCTTCACTTTATGGACCTTGAAAAACAACCCCACAGTGAAGTGAAAATGGGTCCAGGTTTCTTCCAAACCCAGAGAAATGCCTCAATGAGCAGTGCCACTCCCTACTCCATTGTCCTCTTGGGAGTTCACAAAGTTTTTCATAACAACATACAAGCCAAGTTCCTTTCATCTTGCTGTCATCCAAGGTCCATTTTTCAAAGCAATTCCTCAACTCCTACTCCCAAAATCCTAGCTGTGGCCGCTGGATGGCAGTAACAGACTTTGTCAGAAACTCCTGTCGGCATTAACAGCAAGTACCCACAAGATCTTCCCAAACCACCATCAGTCCATTCAGATAATGAGCATTCAGGATGGACCAGCTTGGCTCAGAGCCCATACTGGGTTTGGGGAGATAACATAAGGGTCTGTACATTAGAGCTGTAACTAGAGATTTCTCTAGATGCTTGCCAGTCTTTCTAATGTGGTTGCAAAGTCGTCACATGAATGGGTCCAGGGAAATCTATAGATCTCCTCCTCTCCGGTATGTTTAGTTAAATGGGGGAGAAAGAGCCAAAATTCCTTTGTCAATGGATTTGAATATGGAAAGACTCACTGTTTTGGCATCACTGAGACTGTAGAGATGAAATAAAGAATAAAGCAATGGACACCCACAATTTACACTTAGAAGTTTCCCCTTTGAAGTTCCATATCATTTCTGACTGACCTCACCGCATCCTGCTAATGTAATTACACTGCCCATTAACGGCTAGCCTGTAGGTTTAGGTAAGAGTACCTAGCAATCTGAGGAACCGCCTAGCCTACAGACCATTTCACCCTTACCAAGGCAAATGACCCCCATTCCTGGCTGAAGAATGGGAAGGGAGGGATTTCAAGAGGCTCCCAAACCCATTAGGAGTCAGAATCCAAACCCTGAACATTTTAGGTTGATGTAGGCTCTGAGGACACGTTAATTTCTTCTATTATGTAAAAGATTCAGATGTTTAATCCATGAAGTCTGAGAGCCATTCAGTGAGACTGCTGTTGTCATTTTAAAATCAAAATTTATAATTAACAAAGGATTTCAATAATCTTTACAACAGCATGTTATAATCTTCCCCACCCTGCTCTCCTTTTTCCTATCATTTTGAATCAGTCCTAAAAATGCATTTTATCTGTTATACATGAATTGGCTCGCTTCTTCTAAAGCATCTAATCTTTTCCCTGTCCTCGTATGCACTGGAGGGGAACTGAGCAAGGCTGCTGTCTGTCCTAGAATCATACCGTCTTTCCATCAGCACAGGCGGTCACTGACCAAGACACCGGTTTGAACCAGAAAACTGCACAAGTAACCTTGCAGGAAACCCCCCCCCCAACCCTCAGTAACCATCTCCAGCCACCTGTGTCCATCGTCTCTAGCCACAGCAGCCTCAGCAGTTCAGCAGGTGTGGAGGATCCCACACAGTGTCCAAGAAAGAACTGAGCAGTTCCCACTTTGGGGTTTGAGCCAAGGAGTCTCACTTTTATGTGTCTTATCAGAATTGGAGTTTGCCTCAAAGCATAATTCTGGGAAAGTAGCAAGCAAATGAGCACTACATCTGATCCCCCTCCAATCTAATTTCCCTTTCAAAAGCAGTTGCCAATGAATCAGCAAGGTGGATGTGAAAGTTTTCAACTTGTCGATTAACTCCCTAGCAACCAATCGATGCTAGACCAAGCAGCTGAACTCCATCTTTCATGAACAGATACAAGCCTTTGTAAGTGGCTTAAGCACCTTCACCTGGCTTCTCCTTGAGCCACGCTCTTCAGTTAGAGCAGACAGGAGCAGCTGCCTGTGTACCTGTCCTTGGCTGACCTCCCTTACATTTAAATCTCCTTTGTTATCCGTTTAGTCACCTTCGCTGGCCCCAGACAACAGATATTTTTCTACCCATCAGCAGATAAAAGAGTCTTGTTACCAGAGACTGGGGAGTCAGAAACCAGCTGAAAGCAAAGTGCATATCTCTTGACTTGTTTACTTCATCTTTCTGCTAAAGGATGCCTTAGTTATTACATAATTAATTACATAAGGTGGGTTATCTCAAACATCCCACCTGAAAAACTAACCTATAATATTTCTTGATTTGGGTGTCCATACTACTATGAAGTGTGTGTGTGTGTGTGTGTGTGTGTGTGTGTGTGTGTGTGTGTGTGTGATGAGTGCCGGGCCTAAGGAGGCCAAAGAGGACATCAGATCCCCTGAAGGTAGAGATATATATGTAGTTATGAGCTGCCTAATGTAAGAGTTTGGAATTGAACTCAAGTCCTCTGCAAGAATAGCAAGGGCTTAACCTCGGAGTCAACTCTACAGCCCTTTCTGTAAGATCTTGTTTAAAGAAAAAAGGTACAGTGTTGGAAGAAACCAACAATCCCCCAAAAAACACTAAAGTTGGAAAGACAGGCCACTATGCAAACTCTCAAGGCCTTGTCTCTGTGTACCAGGAACAGACTGAGCCCCCGGTTTGAACCACAGATATATGTAAAGAATCTTGAGGGAAAATTACTCCTCCAAACACTCAGTGGTTCCTGAACTAGTCAAGACCAGTTCTCAAGCTAGGAGTGCCATTTCCAAGGCACTGGTGAAGAAAGTGACCTGATAGGTCACAGGGTGAGGGTGGGGTCTAATAGCACACCATAAATACTGCTGTGGGTAAAAAGTTAAACCAGGCATCCAGGGATACCAAGAGATAAAGAGGGAACATTGCCAGCCTCCCTGTAAATCAGCTCTCCACAAACCACCCAATCACTAAACCCCAAGCCTGTGTCACTGAAATGCTACACCATGACTAAAAACTTAAGATATAAAAGGTAAAACTTACTGTTTTATGAGACACTGTGTCTTCTCTCCCCAGTTCCATAATGACTGAATCCATTTGTTCCCTGCTAACTTAATATTTATTGAGTGGAAGATTTAAAATATGTTAATAATAAATGATAAGTCCTGTACCAACCTATTAGAAACAAATCTAGAGTGGAAAAAATGGGCTCTGTAATCATGTGAGAAATGCCTTCAGCAGTTCCTGTCTGAGGGAATTTAGCATTTCAAAATTTCTTCTTAGGCTCTTTGATGGAAGCGGGGTCCTGAGAAGCACATATCACTGGGTAATTAAGTCATTACTGTGTTGATCCAAAAAAAAAAAAGAGGATTGAATGATCAATTATACCAAAGAATAATTTTAATTTTTAACAATTTGAATTTCTACATACAAAATCCAGATGAATCTTGTGTAAAGATATCCTGAAATAAAACGTTTTTTCCTATCACTTTCCTAAGTTTAGGTGGTGGGTACATGGAAATTTGCTATTGTTATTATTGTACTAGACATGTTTGCTGACTTTTTGAATATGGGCTACAACAAAATTTGAAAAATAATCTTCTAAAAATCTCTAAGAATCATGATACTATTTTAAATAAAATTTAAAAAGCAATAGTTTCTATATAAAGCAGTAAAGGTTCAGAAAACAATCATTGAATGGGATGCAGCAAATCTTCATGTATAAGACAATAACATAGGACTTGGGAGGAGAATTATGGAGAAGAGGGGTTAGATGACTCCCTCCTTGGCAAGATGAGCTGGAGACTGCTGTCCTATGAACTCAATAGAAAGAAAGCAGAAACCAATCTGATATGTGGGAGAACGTCTAGCATGTTGGAACTATGGAGATGAGAAATGGACTGAAATTATTTTATTAAAATTTCCCAATACTAAGTTTATAATTCCTCTCTAAAATATTGGTGATAGTGCTCTATCTCCACCCTCCCATTCTCTAGCGTCACTGACTAAGTGGCCCACATTTATCAAAAATGGTGTTTTTTTTCTCTGCAGAGTTGCAATCATGAGACAGATTCATTTAAAATGATTATCTTTCCCCCCTGTTCAAGCATTCTCATTTAGTGATGCATGTCAGAAAGCCATCTTTCCTTCATCTCTCTTTATATTCTTTTTGATCAAATATCAAGCCTGAGCTGAATTGCCTAACTAGGAATTCAATTAAGCAAGCTTGCTTAAATTCATTAAATGTGCTGGTAAAAATTAGAAGTCATATAAAAATGTTCTTCATGAAAAATAGTCGAAACTAGTTTCCTGTGGATTCTGAAAAGTGTGTGTGTGTGTGTGTGTGTGTGTGTGTGTCTGTGTGTGGCAGATGAGTATACATCTATTTGGAGGCCTGTGGGTAGGGATAGCCTGTCTCTACCTCCTCAGCACGAGAGCTACAGATACATACCCGTACATACTGTTTGTGGGATGAAACTCATGTTTTCATAGCAAGCCTTTCCCAGTGGAACCATCTCCAAGGCTTTGGAATCTGCATTCTGTTGTGACTTGTAAGAGCTCTGTGTATGTGGTATATTCTATTCTTCTTTGTAGAACTCTTAATTTCTGAAGACAGATTCCAGTGAGTTTAGCTCCCGAAATCTTACCATGCTCATCAAGTATTTTGAGTATTCTAATCATTCGATAGCCGTGTGCTAACATTCTGCTTTAGTGTTTGCCTGCAGTTACTTGTTTATGTGGGAGAAACAACCACAACACGAAATAACTCTAACAGGAAAACTTGGGGTCTGTTTTCCTCCCTCTGCACGGTTTCCAAATGACTGTGAAGTAACCCAGCACATGAGTACCATCATTCAAGAGAGTAGGTACACACCTTGACTCCCTTGTGACTGTCACCCTAAAGTGAAACTCAAATAAAGTTGTGGCAGGCAGAGCTAGGGAGCGGTTCAAACTGGAGTTACAAGCAATGGCCAAACGATAACCAATTACAATCTTGCATCACCATGCATTTGTATAGTATATGAAGTTTCCAAAGTTCTTCCACACTGCCTCCCATAGGCGCCCTTGGAAGCACGGGCAGAGCTCCCCAGTGGACCCACAGCACCCCAAGGAGTTTGGTTTTGTTTTCGGAGTCATCCACAGATAAGAACACAGACTCCTGCTCACACTGTGCAGAAGACCATCAGAAGAGCCGGTGTGAATCACACCTGGCGTTTAGTAAACAGAGAAAGATGCTCACAGAGAGAACTGGTGTAGCCGAGCATGTGACTGTACTTCTCAAAGAAGGGTTGTTATTTAGTGTCCTAGGAACAGGCAACGTACCATCTTACTGGCTTTGGGGTTGCATACATTACAGTTCAATGGACTGATAAGAAAATTATTTTTTGTTCCCCCACTCGGATAAACGAAATGACAGGATGGCTCTTGGAAACCTGGAGTGAAGTGAAAATGCATTGATATAAAAAGGAGCCAGGAGAGGTGGGCATGGGAACAGCAAGATGCATCCTTTTCCTGTTCATTCCCAGAAAAGTGAGTTTCCCAGGTCTCAAGGGAAAGGGGCTGTAAGGAAATATTGCGTTGGAATTCTTAATTCTTGACTGTCAAGAGGCTTCAACCTGTCTCTGAGGTGAGGAGCTCCTCTCCCTTTTAATATCCCATCATTTTCATTGTCTTTCTGTTCTTCCTCGGTTTTAGAAGATGGTGTCTTCTTTCCACAGGTAAGGAAGCAATTTGGAGGAAGTCACCCATTGGAGGCAGTCAGGCTGGAATCCTGCCATCTTCTGATTTGCCTTGTATTGTAGGGTGCTAGCATCAATTTAGGCCAGCATGAGAAAGAAGCAATCTACGCTTAAGCATTTGACTTCAAAATACAAAGCAGCTAATTTTTACAATAACAAAGTATAAATCAATCAAATTATAGCTTACAGAGGAAAAAATAAAGTTAAAATATAAGCAGCATACATTTTCTGAAGTTCAACGTTTTGATTTTGTCTCACGTCTGTCTACAATGGATAGTTTTAATTGTCAACTTGAAACAAAGAAAAATTACCTGGGTGTTGTGGGAGGTCCTCCCGCTCCTCCAGCCTATAGCTGCTGAGATACCAGCCCATTGGGGCGTGGTCTCTCTCCCTTTAAAAAAGCGGCCACTTCCCTCTCCTCTCTCTCTTCACTTCCTGCTCCACTGGCGACTAGACTCCCTTTCTGGTTGCACAGAGGGCTGACGGTGATCTGTAAGTTTTTTCCCCTTTAAATAAATACCACCCTATTAATCATAATTCCAAACTGGTGTGGCATTGTTCATGATTTATGCCTTCAGTTGGCGCCCAACGTTTGGTGTTAGGACCTCTCCTTCCCCCGCTCAGCTGCTTTTCGGTATTTAATAACAGCAACAGAAATGAAATTAAGACAGTGTCATTCAAATCTAACCTATCAAAGAGTTGTTTAAAAATTCATATTCTAAAACCCTCTGCTAAACCAGAATGTGGGAAAACTAAACATTGACAGTTTTAGATTATGTTTTGTTGAATGCTAAGCGTTAGGCTGAATATTCTATAGAGATAATGTCCCTTAATCCTCACAGTGAGTTTGAGATAGGGATTGATATTACTATTGCAGGTAAAATGGAGAGTTTAAAACTAGTGGAAAGACATTTGACTATCAAATGTCATAGCTAGGATTTGAACCTGGGTGAGCCTAGATTGTCATCTGTTCCCCAGTTGGCTTTGCTAATCCAAGCCTCCTAGATAAAGAGCCGTGGGGGACGTTTAGGATATGCTATGTTAATGCCCTTGCTAATCAGAATTTCATCACAGAAGCAGAGCTACAAGACACGAGTTTATCATCAACTTCCCAGTGTTGTGACAAACGCCTGAAACAAAGGACTGAAAACAGAAAAAGCTTAGTGGGGAAGGGATGAGAGCTACACAAAAGGACACTCGGAACCTGAGAGAGGTAAAGAGACTCAGGGCAGAGCTAAGAAGAAAGACCTAGGAAAGTGGAAGGTTAGGAAGAATCTACTAGATTAGGAAATGTCATTGTTTTACCCAATACCTTGGGCACCAATTTTAAGATTTTTCAAGTGTTTTAAGTAGATTGATCCATTGTGGTTCACTGTTTCAGAGGTTGAAGATCAAGATCAATTACTTGGTTGTCTGCCTGAGATAAGGCAGTACATTATTTCAGGAGCACGTGGAGAAGGCAGATCATCTCCTGGCAACCAAGAGGCTGAAAGAAAGCAAAGGAATAAACTATACACTTCAAAGAGAGTCTACAGGGACCTATTTCTGGCAACTTCCTTCGCCTATTATTTCTATGCTGGAGGAGGCTGCTTGTTGGTTCCCAGCCACCCTGCTAGCTTAGACCCAAAATAACCACACAGAAACTGTATTAATTAAATCACTGCTTGGCCCCTTAGCTCTAGCTTTTTATTGGATAACTCTTTCATATTAATTTAACCTATTTCCATTAATCTGTGTATGGCCATGTGGCTGTGGCTTACCATCTAAAGTTCCCAGCATCTGTCTCTGGCAGCTCCACGGCTTCTCTCTGACTCTCCCCTTCTCCTCCAATGCTATAGGCCAGCATAGTTCTTTATTCATTAACCAATAAAAGCAACACATAGACAGAAGGACATCCCACACCATTTCTATCATCCTCAAATTATGTGACCAAATGAGGGCTAAGCCTTCAACATAGAAGCCTTCAGAGAACTTTCTAAATACCAACCATAAGAGTAAGAGCAGATTTCAAAGGGAAATCCTCAAGCACAGGCTGAAGGACAATGAAACCATGCAGCTGCGCACAATGGGTTTGTATCTCCATGACTGCAAAGTCAAATAGAGCATAGCCAGGAAGAAAAGAATGTAAGGTTTACTACCTACAGCCAGAGAGCATGGGTGTCATTCCAAAACCATGCTCTTTCAGAGTAATAACAGCAAGTGTAGGGATTTTATTCAGCTGCTTATTCATATAGAGGTTGGACCCATCCTAAGCATGCTCAGCTAAGGAATGCATTCCTGAGCATGCTCAGTTCAAGACAATAATTTCAAAAGAAAAGCTAGTAGGCACATTTTTAGGGTGTGCTTAACTCAGTTACTGAACACATGTGAAAAATTAAAGTGACGGATGAAAATGCCAATGGGCTTGCTCAGTTTATTAGTAGAAAACAGCAGAAAGGGTACTCTGACAACGCATCGCTACAGAAGCTTCCCCCGAAGGTGCCTGCCTTGCTCAGCGGCTAACAAGGCCGCGCCAGTTTTGGTTGAAACTGAACTTGTTGATAGTGACAAGAACACATTTGGCCCAGAAAAGAATGGTGAAGCAGAGCATCCCCATGGAAATTTGGAACAACCTCAGACCCATGTACCACTTCCTACCAGCAGGGTGAGTCAGCAGATCAGAGATGACAAGGTTGGTCTGCAAGATGGCTCCTGCCTCACTTGCTCCTTTCTAATCTCCTGCGAGAATCTTTCTGCTGGTTCATGCTAACTAGAAACACACAGGGGAAAGAAAAATTCTGAGAAATGCAACGCAGTCCGTCCAAGTTGACATATCACAGAATCATGCTGTCTACCGGGAAAAGTAAGTCTTAGACAGGTTGGGTGGAAAACTAAGACCTCAAAGTAGAAAAAAATGGAATCCTACTGACCTCCCACGCTTAGAAGTCTCATTTTACTAGCCAAATGAATGTAGATTGGTAGAGAATGCATTTGACATGCTGTGCTGTGAAGGAATCTGAGTTAGGAGTTCTCTCATTGATTAGTGATGTCTGCTGTGGTATGAGAAGATATCTGTGCTACAGATGTGCAAACCTAAGCCTTCAAAAATGAAGATTTTGAAGGCACATAATAGAGAAACTGTCAAGAGTCATTCATAGTTACTAAAAGGCCTTAAAGTTGAGGGCAAAAAGCTTTTCTTATAGAGTGGGTATCAAGAATCACATAGTCTCATCATGTGGTCCTATCACAAATAATACAAGGCTAAATGACTGTGTGTGTGTGTTCATTCATGTTTGTATGGATGTATGTGTGATCATGTGATGATAGTGTGTCTCTGTGTGTGTGTTCATTCATGTTTGTATGGATGTATGTGTGATCATGTGATCATTGTGTGTGTGTGTGTGTGTGTGTGTGTGTGTGTGTAGACCAGAGGTTAGTGTCAGGTACCTTCCTCCATCATGCTTCACCTCGTATTTAGACAAGGTCTCTCACTCATTGATTGGGCAATGACTACGCTGGCTGACCTGTAGGATCCATGAGTCCCCTCCCTTTCTAGTGCTAAGATTACAGAGGTACACTGCCACACCTGGCATTCTATATGGATGCCAGGAATCTGAACTCAGGTCCTTGTGCTTACATGCCAGCCACTTTATTGATCAAACCACTTTCTCAGTCCCTAACAACCTAAACAACCCTTCATCATATTCACATGGAATAAAGAGTCATAGAGGCAGATCTCTGTGAGTTTGAGGCCAGCCTGTTCTACAAGAGCTAGTTCCAGGACAGCTAGGACTTTTACACAGAGAAGCCCTGTCTCATAAAATCAAACAAACAAAAAAAGAAAAAAGAAAGAAAAATATATCCTCTCTGCTTTTGTTGTCTGGAAATTGATACAGTTTTACTAAAAAGCTTGGAAGAAGTCACTAGTGAAAGTACCTGGCCCCAGTATCTTTCTGTTTCAAAACTGATCAATTATTGATTCATTTTTTACATAAATTCATCAATTATTGAAATCATCATCTTTTTTTAGGGCCTGGAAGACTCAAGTCTAGACTTGGGGTGTGAAGAATTTCACCCCCCCCCCAGATCCTGCCCCGAGCCTCTGGCACTGAGCAGTTGGGCATCATTATGGTGAGTGAATACGGGGTGGCAAAATGAGAGGGAGGGAGAGAAAGAGAGGAAGGAGGGAGGGGGTGAGGGAGGGAGGCAAAAGGGAGAGGAGGGAAGGATGCAAAATGATTCATGTGCTGGGGAGGGAGGCAGATCTGAAGAAGCAAAGTCAGAGAGGAACAGGGTGAGATAGATGCCCTACTTGCTACTTGCTACCCAGGGCAAGATGTCTGGGTCTGGGCTACAGTCAAGGGCTATGACTTGGTCCATGATGCTGATGCAGCTGTGGGGAGTCTGTGTTGATGTCTGTGACTCCCTTTACCACTAAGGGCCCTGTAGACACTCAGAATCTTGACCACTACTTGTGACCAAGTTGATGTCCAAGGGATGTGTCCCCACAGGGCCCGTATTAATACAGGATTCCAATGCCACCATACAGGACCATGGTGATCCAGCCCAGACTGCTGCTGGGGGCCATGTCTGGGTCTGAGGCCCTGCAGCCGCTGGGCTCTAAGTTGATGGCCACAGCTCCCATTGCCACCCAGGGCTGTTCAGAGGCCTGTGGTTCTGACTGATACCCAAGACCATGTTGGTTTTAAAAGGTCAAGGTACCAAGACCTGGATGGCTTGTAATGCCACCCGGGATAATTATCTTGTCCAGTCCCACACTGAGGAAGTAGGCCATGTCTGGGTCCACGTCGCTACTGCATCCAGGGTCTGTGTTGATGTCAGTGGCTCCTGTTACCATCGAAGGCTGTGTGGCTACCTGGGGTCTTGGCTGCCACCAAGGGACACGTTAGCACTTGGGGCCATGTTGCCACTTTGTGCCATGCCATTTTGGGCAATCTGCAATGCCAGCTAGGGTCACAATGACATCCAGGTCCGGCCTGTTGCCAAAGTCCATCTCTGTGTCAATGGAACTACTACAGCCTAAGTCTGTGTTCATGTCTGTGGCCCAATATGCCACCAAAGGCCACACTGATTCCAAGGATCTGGACCTCCACCTGTGACTTTCCTGGTGCCCAAGAGCTATGTTGCTGCCTGGTTCATATAGACCTGAGTAACATGCGCCCGGGTCAAGGCATTGTATGGATCTGAGCTATGACCTGGACCAAGCTTGGGTCTGTGACCCTGCCACAGACAGGACCTATGCTGATGTACAAGGCTCCTGCCACTATCAAAGGCAGTGAAGATGCCCAGGATATGGGTCTACACCTGGAGTCTACATGTGGAGGTTCAAGTGCCACGCTGCTGTTGGGTCCATGGCAATCTAAGTCTGCCACCTGGACTGCTGCCAGGGGCCATGTCTGCATCTGCAGACCTACCACAGCCACTGTCTGTGTTACTGTCAATGGCTCCCGTCGCCATTGAAAGCAGAGAGGATAGGGTTGCACAAAGTTGGCCCGGGCCCTCACCAACTGTACCACTCTGAAAAGTGGGCCCTGTTCCTCTTCAGAGCGGCACAGTAGAGCTGTCCCTACCGTCAGGGGTGCTGGTGAATAGGAGAGAGTGGCAGAGCTATCCCCAAGGCCTGGCATGTGGTAGCAAAGGCAAGGGAAAGATATCCACCTTGCTCCTTGCCACTCGACCCTTGCACCTACTGCAGGCTGGAAAATCTGGTACTGTAGTCACGAGAGCGGGAGAGCTGATCCTGCCCCTCACCCACTGCAGCACTCAAGACAGTGGTCCCTGAGTCTATCCCGGGCAGCATACTAGAGCTAACCCCATTGGCAGAGGCGCAAGTAATCCAGCACTGCAAATGTGTGTGGGCAATCTGGCCCCACCCTTCGCCTACCACATGGTGGATTGGGCAAGGGAGAGATGACCTCCTCCTTCCCCTACTCCTTGCCACCTGTTATGGGTAGGAGAGCTGATTCTAAGGTCATAAAAGTGGAAAAATTGGCACTGTCCCCCAGTGGCAGCAATATTAGGGAGAACTGGCCCTGCCCCAACCCCACACCCACTGCAGCACACAGGAGAGCAGGTACAGCACCTTGCCTGGGCAGCGTACCAGAGCTGACCCTGTTGGTGGGGATTCAGTTGACCTGGACCTGTAGGCATGAGAGCAGGGGAGCTGTTCCCAACCCCTTCCTGGTATGCCATGGGGTGACAAGGGTAAGAAAAATAGGCCCTAACCCTCAATCCTTGCCATTTGCTACAAGATAAGAGAGCCATTCTGGGGGCATAAGAATGGAAGGACCAGTCCTGTCCCTCAACAAGAACAGCAATCCAGAGAGCGGGCCATGCACCTTACCCGCTGTTGTTGAGAAACAGTTCCTAGGATGCAGAAACATCTTAAGGGGGCTTATTATGGAAAACTATAAAATAGAGCAGCCATTTATAATTGCTTAATTTTGTTTCTTTTCAGCCACTCAAATATGCAAGTGCCTCTGCGGATGCCCTACTCCCTACTTCCAATATTTTTTCTTGTGATGGGCCACTTAGGTCAAGCCCTTGTTTTATTGAAGGGGAGTGTTTTCCTTAACCAAACCATCTGACAGAAAAGCTGCAATTACTGTTCCTTAAATTGCACTAATGGTTGTCATAGAAACAGACTTGTGTGCTATGGAAAGTGTTGTATGTGTGTTGTCTGTCTACCCCTGGTTTCCTCTCTGCAGAGCTGCTACCTACAGCCCTCAGAATGTGCCAGACATGTGAAAGATGACATGGAAGCTTGGTAGAATGGACCAATGTTTGTCCAAACATCTTTTCTTCCACAGTGTTATGCTGTGATAAAATCAAGTCTGCTTTCCATTCTGTAGGTTTTAGCTAGAAGAACACTAGACCTGTTTGTTCAATTCACTCCTGGTGCAAAACTTTGTTATTAGAGTATGCCGGATTCCAACTTTGGCCATGGAATCCTACCTAAGTCCATTGATGTGGTATAGGATGCTCTTATTGGAAAATCTACTCCATAGTTATTGTTTCTAAAATCATGTTTTGTTTTGAGACAGCGTCTCACAGTTCAGGTTGTCCTCAAAAACACAGTGTAACTAAGGGAGACCTTGAACTCCTGATTCTCCTACCTTCACCTCTCAATGTCAAGGTCATGGATTTACCAACAGTTGACACTACACCTTCTTCATTACCTCTGAAATTGATGGTATATAAAATTTCAATACCATATATCTTGTCACCACAACAATTACAACAGGGGAAGATGGGGTCTCTTCTTAGAACTCTTATTCTCATTGACAAAAACATTTAAGAATGGACTCAAACAGAAGCCAGGAAGCAATTTTATTAGAATCTGAAAGGAAAAAGAAAAAAAAATAACAGAGCAGGCCATATGTAAATCTCAGCAGTTACCCAGAAGAGGAAAATGGAGGAGAGAAGAGAATTATCATGCAGTTTGGGCTTCCGGCAAGGAGGCCTGTTTCATGACAGCAGACAAGGCTGGAAAGGGAGCTTTAGGAAAAAAGCAAAAAAGTCCAAAGTGTCAGAAAAAAACATCCTTAGATTCGGCCAAGCATCCAAAAGGAAGAAAGAAAAAAAAAGACAGAGAAAAAGAAAAGGAAAAAGTTGCATCTTTCTGAGTAAAGACTCAGCAAGGTTGACAGATGTAACCGGGTCTCATGGTTGCTGGGCCTGTAGGAACGGGACTGGGGGCAAGAATTCTGGGGAGGAAAATACCGTTTCTCATCAATGGAAAAAGTATTCTGTCCATCTCTTTAAAAATGGCTTAATGTAACCCAGACTTCCTATCAGCGGTCCCTTGACAGGTGATTGACAGGTCTAACTGGGTTGCACATTTGCAAATATTCTATCACTGAGCTACATTCCCAGCCTTACGCTTTATGGTTTAATATTTATATGGCTGGGCCGGTCGGTGGTGGCGCACGCCTTTAATCCCAGCACTCGGGAGGCAGAGGCAGGCGGATCTCCGAGAGTTAGAGACCAGCCTGGTCTACAAGAGCTAGTTCCAGGACTGGCACCAAAGCTACAGAGAAACCCTGTCTCGAAAAACCAAAAAAAAAAAATTTAAAAAAATTTACATGCCTGACTAAAACATAAACATGTGTGTATGACATGGCAGAAAGAGAAAACTTCGGCAATCCATGATTTTGAAAGACATTAACTTTTTATATAAAATCGGCTAACACTTTTCAAGCAGCTAAATGAATAATTTATTTATAGCTAATTACGAATATTAGAGTATGCAGAACTAACTTTCTAAAAGACATTATTGTCCTAATAGCAGACAAAAGTATTTGTTTAAAGCATCTAAATGAAAATAGTTAGTAGATAAAACTAGAGACAAATGGTTTTCATAATTGTAATAATTTATATGGTAACACTCCTAATAGGTAAATATTATTAGATTATTCGTTACTTAATACCACTTAAGCCTCAAAGATTATTTTAAAATATCTTATTTCTTATTTTTCGTATGTGTGAGGATGGATCACAGAGAGAATATCCACAGTAAGTTGTTTATACCTAAGAAGAAAAAAATATAAATAGTATGGAGATCAATCCCGAAAGTATAAAGGTGTTAGAATCATTTTTTATTTATTAAATTTTAAGACAACAGATATTTTAGACATATTCTGATAGGATTTAACTGATGGTCTCGACTCTAGGAAGGGGGAAATGATAAATCCATCAAATGACCTAACAATATAGCTACCCAACAGTCTTCAGCCTTTAAAACTCAATGGAGTGATGCCAGTTTCCGCCATGCCCATATTTGGCTTGCTGCCTAACAATAGCAAAGCCAATAACAAAGAAATATTTATGCGATATAAAGTAAGTTTTAAACCACAGTCATGCCACAGACATTGATGATGTCACAAATGAGGTCTGTCTGTATTAGTCACCTTTCTGTTACTGTGAAAAAAGTACCAAGGCCAAGGCAATACATGGAAGCTTCTTCTAAGTTCTGGTTTCAGAGGAATTGCCATAGTGGGGAGTCATGGCAACTAGTAGCAGGTGTGGCAGCAGGAGCAGAAAGCTGAGAACTCACATCAGGAAGCAGAATGAGCAAACTACTCTCAAAGACCACACACAGCAGCAGGCTTCCTCTAGATGGCTGTACAATCATACCTCCCCTAACAGTGCCACCAAAAGGGGACATGTTTAAGTTGCCAAGACTATCGGGAGGATGTATTTCTCATTCCAAACTCCCCAGTGTTCTAGCTAACTTTAATTTTCAGCTTGTCACATCCTAGAGTTGCCTGAGAAGAGAGCCTCCCTTGAGACATTGCCTTGGTCAGATTAGCCGGTGGGCATGTCTATGGGGGATTGTCTTGATTATAAATTGATACAGGAGAGCCCAGCCCACTGTTGGTAGGACCATCCTTGAGCAGGTTGGGCTGTATTGTATAAGGAAGCTAGCTAAACATGAACCTCTGAGCAAGTCCACTAGCAAGCAGTATCCTTCGTGGTGCCTGCTGTACTTCCTCAGCTATGAGTTTCCTGCTGGGAGGTGATGTTGCCATGGATGAGTGAGCAGTCCTACCTTGGGCTCCCAGCTTTGAGTGTCTACCCTGACTTCCTTCGACGATGGCTCTGACCCAGAAGTGTAAGCTGGAAACAAAGCCTTGTTTCTCCCCTAAGTTGCTTTGGGTCAGTGTTTCAGCACAGCAGCCGAAAGGAAACAAGGACAAGTCATAGCTTATGCCATTTTGCTAGTCGCCAAGTTATTAGCTGTAAATTCAGAATCAATCATAGAAGACGCTGATGTAAAGACTACCCATTGCCTTAGCAGAAATGCGCTGAGCACATTTACATGGTTTTCAGCCAAAGTCAACTAAAGTAGGGCCCACGAAAGAGATTAAAGGGGCTGCTTTAACATGTGTTTACCTGAGATCTTCAAATACGATTAACCAAGGACCACAGGTTAAAAAGTCATCACAATAAAATACAGGTTTAATAATCTGCTACAGAAACCCATGGCTCCCTTGCAGGAACTACTAATTGATCATTTCTTACACAAACTGCCACAAGTGAAACAGATACTGTTGAAGATGTAACCACACTGAAGCATCTAGAAACTTCATGGGCTTCTTACATTTTATGAGCTTCGAGGATCCTCATGCTAGCCTGCTCCGCCGAAATGCTAATTAATATTTATTAAAGGAAAGCTGAGCGGCAGATTGTTAATCAAAGAAAAATTTGCTATCTCAAAAACTAATGATTTTTATCTCTGTTTTTCTCATCTGGATATATAGTCTGAGGGCATCTCCCCCCCCATCCCCGAGTGGTTATGTAAAACTGCAAATGAATGCAGAATTGTTTAAAATAATCGTTACAGTGAGGAGAGCAATCTTAAGCCTAAACTCTGAAAATGTTCAGAAAATGTTTTCTTCAAGTTTCATATAAAATTTTGTTTTATGAGAATGCTTCAAAAAATTACGCTACCTAAACCAGGGTTCCTGGAGCCAGAGACTTTCTTCCAGACATGATAGAGGAGCTGTACCTACAAAATATCAGCAATGCGGTTTCCTACAAAAGACCTATATAATGGCATCATCGGCTGATATGCCAATATGGAGGAGGGAGATCTCCCAAAGGCCTACAACTAGGTCAAGAGCTACAAGCAGTCAATGACTGTGGAGGGAGGGAGAATCAGGCTTCCCCAGGGATCAGCCCACTGATAGATTATCTTATTCCTAGTGGTCAGCCATAGACATGTTTACAAATGCACAACACTAAAAGAATTCAGTAAATGGTGTATGGAGGGATGGGGGATGTAGTGTGTGCAGATGTGTATGTGTATCTGTGTTGTGTGTGTGTGTGTTTTTGTGTCATGGGTGTGCACTATCACTTTCTCCTAAACATTCTAAACTCTATCAAGCATTGGTAGCCTGGTGACAAGTCTTGCAAATGAAAGGTGAATTTGCTAGAAGAATGTTGTGTTTGCACTCGTTTAAATTTGGTTGTTTGCTGTGTGTGTTTATGTGTGCGTGTCTACATATGGAGACCAGCTGATCTTTTTAAAAAGCTTTGTGCCTTTTTTGAGACAAGGTCCTCTGCTGGCTTTGAACTCACCAAGTATGGGCTTGCTAGAAAGTCCTGTTTATACCTTCCCTGCTCTGAGATTGCAAGTGTGTGGCATACTTCTGGGCTAAAAGAGCAACAAAAACAAAAGCCAACTAATCAAATAATAATAACTTAAAATAAAACCAACAGGAACAAAACCAACACTACCGAAAAACCTGGGCTGTGGAGCTCAGCATCAGGATTTCCTGCCTCCACATCAAGCACTCTACCAACTGATTATATTAATACTAAGCTAATACTAAATGGAAAACTAATGATTGTTCATCTATCAAGGTTATTTTCTGGAAGTAATATTTGCCTTCAGCTGAATATTATCGCTACTGGCAATAATCGTACCCAGCAAGCCCTCAGAGTTCCTGCTGTACAGAGACTCACAGGCACACAGAACAGAAACAAGACCTTCCCAAGTTTACATTCAGTGGGAGAAGGGAAAGACACAAAGCCTTGGTGTCTGCGCAGAGTGCTCCGAAAAGTGATAGAGCAGATTGAAGGATGGTGGGGGAGAGGTGTTATAGACAGGGTGCTGAGAAAGACATAGAAATAACTGGGGAAGAGTGTTCCTGGCAGGGAGAGCAGGAATGCAAAGACTTAGGCAAGGGCATGACTGAGGTGTGTGCGACAAGCAAGGTATGGGATGCCAGGAGAGAGGGCAAAGGAGGAAGTCATAGCAGAGTGGGAAAAGATAAAAGAGTCTGGGTGTGCAATGAGAAACTTGGGGAGGGACTTAACAGGGAAGTGAAATTATTTGACTTCTGCTCTTAAACAACATCACGCTGGCTGTCATGGAAAGAGAAAATATAAAGGGAATGGGGTATCTGAGACAGAAGTGGGGTTTCCAATATAAAGACCATTGTGTTTGCTTCTAAAAGAGATAGGAGCGGAAGGAGTGATGAAACCCACTGCATATCCTGATGACAACCTAGACATGAAACTTCAGCAAGACCAGTCCAGTGTATGTAAAAAGAAAGCAACCTCTCTCTGCCTTCTGCCACCTGATTAAAATAGATGAAAACTAAGCATGCCCAAGATGTTCCTATGATGTGCTTTGGTGAGTTCTACCATTCCCCTCCCATGTAATACAGAGACATGAGGACAAAGGCAACTGCTGGGCTGTGGAAAGAGAAGCAGAATTCCTGTTCATCCCTCTAACCCTCGTCTGTTGCCCTAAGTTTGTGGGTTGGGAGGGGCTGATCACATCATGCAATGCCGTACACACCGTGCCCCCGAGTCTGTGCTCTGTGTGCTGGCACCCAGTTCATGAGCTTTGGGCAAGGGGCTAGAGGTTAAAATACACAAACACACACAGAGAGACAGCAGCACCGGTCATCCTTGAATTCCTTAAGAATGCCCCCTTTATTATGTTCAGGGGCAGATTATATAGAGATAGCCACGCCCCAGCCAAACCCACCAGAAACAACTCTCCTGCCATCAGGAACTCCTGAAGGTCTCGTGCTCAGAGCAGCTGTAGGCACTCAGATCCAGGGATTACAAGAAATTCAGGATCTGGGGTCTCACTGCTCCCAACAACATTATTCTTTAGCTCAGGCCTTCCAGCATTTGGGCATCAGACAGCTTTGCCTGGGGAGGACAATTATCTGAATCTGAGACATTTCTGGAGAGGGGTTCCCACTGGGGGAAAAAAGGCAAGAAAAAGAGTTGGGGAGTGTAGCCCACAGAATGATGTATTAAAAAATACAGAGAGCCTCTGTTTCTGCAGCCAATTCAGGTCTTGATTGGACCGTGAGTCAGGGTCCTTCAGTTGCTAAATGTGTGTGAATTATAACCGAACATAACTGTCTGGGTTTTAAATCCATGGCATTTGTGGCCTCTTTTAAAATTAGCCCTCATTCCCAGTGGAAAGAGTTTATATTTTCCAATCCCCTTTACCCACTTCCCACACCTAACAAACAACTGAACGGACTCAAGATTCATTTAAGCCTCCTCTGGACTTGCCCAAATCATCACACTTCACACCACCTATTGCCTGATAAGGCTATTCCAATGTCCCCAACCCGTGGAGGAGATCCTTGGCCTCAGCTAATATTTTCCGTTGACATTCTGCCCAGCTTGTGAGGAGGCCTAATGTAGGATGAACAGCTTTCCAAGCCATTAAACTCCACATCGGCAAGCTTTTCATGGACTAGGGTCTAAGGCTTCCTCCACACTTACCAGTGTTTGCCTCTAGTACTACTGTCATTAGTTTAAATTCTGCCCCCATTAGGTGTCAGGGCACAGAAAGAAATGCTCTTGTCTCAGAGCGCTCTTCCTCATTAAGCTGGCTGCAAACACCTCCTACCATATATCCTGATATGCAGTCATGAGTGGCCCAGTTTTGATGATGAGGTATGCTCCCTTCCCTTTGCCTGTCCATTACCAGACAATTACAGTGTCCATCTCCTGTAGGTTGAAGACCCATGCAGATGCACCACTCTCTTTGGGGAGCTCAGTGATGTCACCTAAAAATTATTCTAATGGGGAAGTTTTATTCAGTGCTAGAGACTCCTGCTTGGCCAGGATAATGAGATATAAAAGTAGACAATGAAAAAGACAGATTACAATAGACTATAGCAATGTTATATCAAACATTAATGTGTATTTCAGTTTTATGTGTGTGTATGTTCATATGAGTGCAAAAATGTTTATAACTGTGTGCCCATGTGATGGCCAAAAATCAGCCTTGAGTGTCATGCCTCAGAGGCAATTTACCATATTTTTAAAAAATGAGGTCTTTCATTGACCTGGCATCCACACAATAGGCTATCTTTCTGTTCAACAAGCCCCAAGTATATGACTGTCTATGCCTCCCTAGCACTGGGATTACAAGTACTTGCCAATATGTCATCATGTCAGGGCTTTTCCTTTTAATGTTTTGGGAATCAAAGACAGGTCCTTGTACTTGGATATCAAGGACTTTACTGAGATGTTTCAATAGTCCTATATTCTAACTTTTGAGCCTCAACCACTTAAGACTATCCAGGCTCAGCTTGACAAATGTACACTGACTGAGTAGACTCAAATAATCAAGATTTTACATTGCCTTCATTGGTAAATGTAATGACTTCAGGGATATTAGAGAGAATCAAGAAAAAAACCCATTATCACAAGGTCATTATTAATTATTAATTACCTTTATGTGAATGTCACTATGACATTTTCATATGTATATGTGCAGGAAATGCAGATTACAATATTGGATTTCCCAAACAATGACACAAACCATTACCCAAATGGAAAAGAAAAACCAAATCATGAAATTTGCCAGGATATCTGTACAATGACATGAAGCAACATTAATTAGTCTCTGGGCAGGGAGTTCCTGAAAATATCAATGCAGGTTTTATAGCCCTATAGCTTATCTTACTTATGGATAATAGATGTCAGGTACAATGTTTTAGAGTATCTTAGAAAAAAGGATAGGTTGTGAATTCCTAAAAATAGGTTTAATCTAACTTAAAGTTTTGGTTGACCAAAAAGGCAGTAATTAAAAAGACCTAATAAAACATCAATGGTACTCCGAAGATATAAACTATATAAAGTCAGTGTATTTTTTGAATTATGTAACACCTTTATTGGAAACAAACTCTTGGGTTGCTAGAGGAAAACAGTTAAAGTTTTGGGCCCAGAAACAGGCAAAAATAGCAGACACTATAGAGTGGATAGAAGAAAAACCTGCTTCCCTCTAGGAAAAACAGAAAATCTTTACAAGCACAGGACACACTGGTATCTGTAGGCAAAGATACATAGAGAAAGATGTAGGAAACATCCTGCGGTGGAGGAAGAGTGGGCCACTATCCCTGTGTTAGGGTCCTACACCAATACTCAACAGAGGTCTACCACCACTAAGAGAATTTTCTCCCAAAGTTGACAGCTAACCACAGGAAATTTTTTGCCATGGAGGAGACAGATAAATGAATTGTGAAATCCCCAAAGCTGAGAATTCTGTACAGTAATAAGGATGCTAAGGTTAAGTAAGGATTACTGCATGAAAGAGTCACTCTAACTACTGTGAGCCTAGACTGGGTGTCAAGCAAGAGGAGTGGACTTCTGAGAAGAGTCATATTCCAGGGTTCAAACACACAGGATTATTAAAGAAGCCGGGGAAGAAATATCTATAAAAACACTCTGATGTCCTACTACCTGCATGTAGATACATGTGTTATACTAGAGGCAGGGATGATAGAAGGAAAGCACCAAGACAGCTTAAGTCCTGACTGGAGTAACTCCATCATCCACACCAACTGTCTGACATATACAAAGGCATGCCTATATCTGGGTGTAGGCAGAGTTAACCTCAGTATGACATCATGGTTGGTATCCAACCAGAAAGTGTGAGATACAAAGTAAAGCAAGGGAAGACTGCATGTACTCAGGAGCTAAAGCAGTTAATACAACAGGACTCAGAGGTGAATCAAGTACTGGGATAATCCATAAGGGAACATGACTATGATTAATATGTTAAAGGTGGTAACAGAAAACACATAACATGAACAAGTTACATAGGAAACTTCCATAGAGAGACAAAAATGAATAAAATAAAATCATTACAAACACTCACACAGTTGGAATCAGAGATGCAGATTTCTTGCCAAGGGCATTGACATCCCAGCATGCATATACTCAATTTGGTATTATAAGAAGAGTGCCATGGTTCCTGTGTAAGATGCCATGAAATTTTTTTAAAGCACTCTGTATTTTTAAACATATTTAAAAAAAACCAAAAGGAGTTTTTGATGGGTTTTCAGTAAGTTATTAGTCACAATAAAAGAATCAGTAAAGTAGAATATAAGCCTGTGTGAGTTATTTTGTTAATATTTAAACTAAAAAAGATCCATACACAAAAAATACACCTCACAAAGGCTTCTGAATAATATATACTTTAATATACATTGAATGATACCAGAAGGAAAAAGTTAGTGGAACAGCAGAAATATTTGAAGGACATTGACCATGAGCTTTCTAAAAATAAATATTTCAAAAGAAGATTCCAGATGCTCAGAGAAACACATGAAGAATATATGCCAAAATAATATAGATACTAAAAATAAAATATCAATATAAATTTTTCAAAACCAAGGCTGAAATTAAGCATATTGCATAAAGAGGAAAAAGTATAACAGCAGAAAACTATGTAACTCAGAAATTGGTGGTGGCACACACCTTTAATCCCAGCACTTGGGAGGCAGAGACAGGTGGATCTCTGTGAGTTCGAGACCAGCCTGGTCTACAAGAGCTAGTTCCAGGACAGGCTCCAAAACCACAGAGAAACCCTGTCTCGAAAAACCAAAAAAAAAAAAAAAAAAAGAAATTAGTGGACTAGCTGTTATAATAATAAAAGGGATCAACCTAGAATTTGTCCCATCAAATATGTCCCACAAAAGTGCAAATAGAATGTAAGATTGTTTGAATCAAGTAATAAAGCATTTTTTCCAGAATATCTGAGCCACACAAAATGTTAAAGAAAATTCTTCAATAAGACGAAGACACAGTCTGAGCACAGTGTCTAATAAATGTTTGTCACTTTGGCATAAGCAATGAGGAAATTAGTTAAACACAAAAACTCACATACAAATAAAAGGAAAATAACTGATAACTGAGATTATTTGTGGTATATGAACTATCTAAGTTAATATAAATGGGTTTTAAATTTGTATTTAAGAGCAATTATTACATTGACAATTAATAAAAGAACAAGTATATAGCAGTATTACTCTAATGAACATGACCAAAAGCAATCTGAGGAACAAACTGATTTGTTGACAGAAGTTACTGATTCGCCCAGTCCCACAGCCGTTCAGTCCCCCCCAAAAAAACAGAGGCCTACATTAATTAAAAACTGATAGGCCTATTAGATCAGGATTCTTATTAACTCTTACATCTTAAATTAGCCCATAATTCTTGTCTGTATTAGCCCTGTGGCTTGGTACCTTTTATCAATGAGGAATTCTCATGTTGCTTCCACTGAGACTTTCCTCTTCCCAGAATTCTCCTGTTCCCGTTGTCCTGCTTCTTCTTTCTGCCTGGTTGTCCCACCTGTATTTCCTGCCTGGCTACTGGTCAATCAGCGTTTTATTAAAAACAATACAAGTAACAGGGTACAAGACCATTTTTCCCACAGCGTTTCCCACATCCCCTTTTTTTCAAAACAAGAACTCTGAATAGAATCTCCTTTGTTTAGCGTTTTTCCTGACCATAATCCATAGCAATTTGTAAACAACATTCTAAACAAAGGCAAACATTCATAATCCATTTGTTTGGAATGTGGGCATAGTTTTCTTGGCAACTTCCTGCTGATTGTGGGACACATAATCTTGTGGGGACCTAAAGAAAATTTAGGATTATGGTCAAGTCCTAACTGGAATATTCTGTGAGATTTAGTCAGTAGTCTTGAGGCTGTTCTGGATGCAGAACTTAGACATCTTGGTCATCTGCTCATATCAGAGATTTCTCAGGGAGTCTTCCTTGAACAAACCTGATTTTTCTTAACCCAGAATGAATCCACAGTCTCTCGTTTCCTGTGGAAACAAAAGCAAAACCTCTTCTCCAAAGTAACATACCTCTTGACTTAGATTTTGAAGTCAAAGCTTTTTCAAAATATATATGTTGTATTAATCCAGCAGCATTTCTAATCAAATGTCTTTTAACAGAGGTTTCTCCTTCCTTAGTAGTCATAGAATTCATAGACAATAATATAAAGTATCCAGACTCTCTGTGTATTTTCCATTTTTATGTGGCTTTTATTTTAAACTCTATTTCTTTTATTTTTATTTATAATTTTTGGGTTTTTTGAGACAAAGTTTCTCTGGGTATCTTTGGCTGTCCTGGAACTTACTCTGTAGACCAGGTTGTCCATGAACTCACAGAGATCTGCTTGCCCCTGCCTCCCAAGGGCTGAAATTAAAGGTGCGTGCCACTACACCCAGCTTCTCTCTCTCTCTCTCTCTCTCTCTCTCTCTCTCTCTCTCTCTCTCGGACTTAATCCTTTATCTTCTCTCTTCCTACATATTTTTTTAACGCACTGTAATTATTTAGAAGTTTTCTTCATCTGAATTACTGTATACCTTTTTTTCTGACCACATGAGTCTTTAATTTGCTAAGCAATATGGCTAGGATTAAAGTTGTGGCTTTGACGGCTGGATCCACCCCATTCCTTAGCTTTCTGAGAGTCTAGCCTCATGGTGGTGATACCAGCTGGAGCCATGTTTAATGCCACAACTCTATGGAGTTTCAAAGTCCCTGCCACGACCAAGAAGCATGTTCTCACCTATTCATAAACACCATTTAAGTGTTTGGTGGTAGGGCCTCTTAATACAGCTGCAAGGGTTTTTTTTTTGCAGCTAAAGCTGAGTCAGGAAGCCTCTCTTAAATGAAGATGCACTTGTCTCTAGCAAACAGAGCCCACCCAAGAAAATGTTGTTACCAAGAAGCTGTATGTATCTCTGTTCTTTTGTTTCTAGAATTACTTCCCAAGTTCTCTCAGGTTTTATGTGGATATAGTTGTCCAAGTTGGCACCATTTGTTGACAGAGGTTTCTATCCCACTGGTCCCACAACTGTGCAGCCTCAAAGAAACACACAGTGATCTACATTAATTATAAACTGGTTGGCCTATTAGCTCAGGCTTCTTATTAACTCTTATAACTTACTATACATATATATATTATGTATAGTAATATATATATAATTAATATATATATTAATGTGTTTTCTTTAAATTTTTTTGAGTGTAAAGGAGCTAAGTAACCAACATATATACTTTAAAGTTATCTTGTCTTCAAAATTTGGGTCTAAGGATATGTTGCTTTGGAAAAGAGGTTTTTCTTTGTTTCCACAGATAATGAGAACCTGTGGAATCCTTCTAGACTAATGTGGTTTGATTAAGGCTCCCTGAAAGGTCCCCATGAACATCCCCAAAAATTACGTTGCCCAACAAAAAGTAGGTAGCATTTGGGAGAGAACTACACCCAAATTCCCAAATATTGCTTATAAATGTTTGTTTACATTTAAAGGGGGATTGTCTATAGATATTTTCATTGGTATGAATCATGGTTTATTGATATAAATTGTTTTTTTTTTTTTGATTTTTTGAGACAGGGTTTCTCTGTGGCTTTGGAGCCTGTCCTGGAACACACCACACAGACCAGGCTGGCCTCAAACTCACAGAGATCTGCCTGCCTCTGCCTCCCAAGTGCTGGGATTAAAGGCATGTGCCACCACTGCCCGGCAATTGATACAAATTTAAGATTATATATATATATATATATATATATATATATATATGTCTGTATGTGTAGTGATAGGAGCGGCGGGACTGCGTCCCCAACACCCCAGCCACCTGCTAGCTTATGCCCCTAAATAACAATACACAAATTGTTTCATTTAAACACTGCTTGGCCCTTTAGCTCTAGCCCTTACTGGCTAATTCTGATATCCCGATCAACCCATCTCTAATAATCTGTGAGCACCAGTCTTATCGGGAAGATTCTAGCCTACGTCCATCCTGGGTCGGAGCTTCATCACGTGTGTCTGTCCGGGAGTGGGACATGGTGTCTCTTCTGAGGTGTCTGCTCCCAAGAGGAGAGTTGTCGAGTCTGAGCTCACTTCCTCTTCTTCCCAGCAGTCTGTTCTGTTTACTCCTCCCACCTATGTTTTAACCTATGAGGGCCAGCCAAGCAGTTTCTTTATTTTTTTAACCAATGACCTTCCTCCATCATATATATATATATATATATTTCTTGATTGAGGTATGTGTTTGCATACATCATTAAAATGTAATGTATAATTATGAAATATAGGTTAATAGATGATTTCTATAATAGTCAAACTTGTATTCATGTTAGTCAGGTTTTCTAGATGTGCAGAAATATATTTCAGATGGATAGGAATTATTCAAATCTTTCAGAGACCTTCATAATATGGCATTTAAAATGTTTTAAGCACTTAGGACTTTTCATGACAGTGAGACACATTTGCTCCTGGCAACACCAATCTACCTCAAGAGGATGATGGGCATCAAAGAGGCTCCTAATGGAGTTGGTTAGCCATTTGGGCAAGAAACTGCTCTCGCCTGGACTGCTTGATGTTATGCTGTATGAACTGGACATGCAGGACCCACAGAGAAAATGACTACTGAAGCTGCTTAAAGAAGGTGAGACAGTCCTTCGGGGTTCCTGATTCATGAGAGTCTGCACAACATTCTTCAGGACACAGAAGAAAGTGACTGACAAACTGTCAATATAGGTGGAACTGTCTTTGAAATTTTCTGCTTTGTGAAAAATTCTGCTGGATACTATGGGACTATAGGCTGAGATGGATGCCCCAATGATACAGAAAAACTTTGGGTGACTGTCCAGGCAGTGAGATGTTTCTGTCATTTTTAAAGTTTTGGAAATTACTTACAATGTACTTCCTGTTTACTTAGGTAATATATCTTTCTGGGGTCTTTGATGGAGTTGAAGAATAGATAGTTATTATTGTAGTTTTCCTTAGTTATGATAAAAGATAAAGTAGATATAAATATTGTAACTGTAATTTTCCTTGATACTTGTTTTTTTATGTAATTTTACTATGTTAAAGCTAAAATCTTTCTTTTTATTTAAACAGAAATGGGGAAATGTTGTGGGAAGTCCTTCTGTATGTGTATTGCTTTTATTGGTTAATGAATAAATAATCTACCTTGGCCTGTGATTGGGTAGAGTAGAGCTAGTCAGGAAAAACTAAACTGAATGCTGGGAGAAAAAAAGGTAAAGTCAAAAGAGTCCCTGGAGCTACCAAAGAACAATGACACAAGCTGCCAGCTGGAACTTTGCTGGTAGGCCATGAGCCTCATTGTAAAATATATAATATTAGCGATGAATTAATTTAATAGATAAGAATGAGCTAGAAATATGCATAAGCTAATAGGCCAATCAGTATTGCAAATAATATAGTTTCTGTGTGATTATTTCAGGGCTGAGCAGCTAGGAATGAACTAGCAGCCCCAACAACACTGATTGTAGCCCATCCCATCCTCAAGGTGAGGCAGGGTAGGAATTCAAAGCAGGAACCACAGCAGACACCATGGAGGAATGCTGCTTAATACCTGGCTTCTCATTTGCTCTACTTCCTATCTTAAAAGCCCAAACCCCCACAGCGAAACCCTGTCTCGAAAAACAAACAAACAAACAAAAAAAAAAAAAAAGCCCAAACCCCACAGTTAGTTCCTGGGGCAGCTGGGGATAGGGAACCGGAAATGACCCTAGCCTATAGCCATACTGATGAATATCTTGCATATCACCATAGAACCTTCATCTGGCGATGGATGGAGATAGAGACAGAGACCCACACTGGAGCACCGGACTGAGCTCCCAATGTCCCAATGAGGAGCAGAAGGAGGGAGAACATGAGCAAAGGAGTCAGAACCACAAGGGGTGCACCCACCCACGGAGACAGTGGGGCTGATCTATTGGGAGCTCACCAAGGCCAGCTGGACTGTGACTGAAAAAGCATGGGATAAAACCGGACTCTCTGAATATGGCGGACAATGAGGGCTGATGAGAAGCCAAGGACAATGGCACTGGGTCTTGATCCTACTTCATGTTCTGGCCTTGTGGGCCCCTAGCCAGTTTGGATGTTCACCTTCCTAGACCAGGATGGAGTGGGGAGGACTTTGGACTTTCCACAGGGTAGGGAACCCTGACTGTTCTTCAGACTGGAGAGGGACAGGGAGAGGACTGGGGGGAGGGGGAGAGGAGTGGGAGGAGGGGGAGGGAAATGGGAGGCTGGGAGGAGGCAGAAATTTTTTTTTCTTCAATAAAAAAAAAAAAAAGCCCAAACCCAGTTACCTAGAAATGGCACGCTTGCAGTGGGCCTGGCCTACCTACATCAATTAGCCTTTCATTGGATACTCCATAGATGGGTCCACATGCCAAACAGACTGAGACAATTTCTTAACTGAGGTTCTCTCCTCCCACATGCATCAAGTTGATAAGATTAGTTGTCTTAACTAGAAACTAATCCATGAATTTAGAACAGTTATTCTTGCTAGAAGCATAAATGGCTGTCACACACAATAACAGAACAGCATTTTAAATTTTCAAATGGGCCCTTAAAAATAAAATGACAGTTCTGTATAAATAGGAATTTTTATAAGCCTTCTTAAAAATTATAACAGATATAGTTTGTAGAAGTGTAATTTTTCAGTACAAACTAAAAGTAACTCATCACAGTGTGTCAAGCACTCTTTGAAGCTACTGTACATATTCGTCCACCTCATCCCCCTCACAGATTTCATACAGGGACTGCTACAAATGCTAGGTACACAATAAAAATGACACACAAAGAAATCTATCATTTTTGCAAACAAAATTACTACTAAGGGACGGAACTAGGAACTAGGTTCTGTAGTCCAGGTTCCAAAAAACTACCCTATTATCATGACAAAAGATGATAAAATGGATCCAAGGCAAATTCATATTAAAAGTAAATGCTAAGATGTAATCATGAGTGTCCATAAAGATTTCATCTCCTAAGTATCCTAGCAACTTGCACACCATAGCGGAAAACAGAAAATGTTCATCTAATAGAAAGTATTTATATTTAATACCAAGTCAATTAAAATACATAAAGGAGCTAATAATATCTTATAGAGAAATATGAAATTACATAGAAATGCATAATGTATATAATTTAGTGAAAGAGCTTAAAAGGACTGTACAGTGTAGCATTGTTAAAACAATAGACTCATAAATGCCAAAGTAATGACGATTTGGTTGAAGACAATTAAGTTTACTTATTATGTATATTTCTATTTTTTATAACACTTTAAGAAGAAATTTTTCTGAGAGAATAAAATATGGATATTTAATCCCTTTATATAGTTTTTATTCTTTAGAAAGACTGAAAAAACTTATGATTCTATTCTTTATATTTGTCTAAGTAAAAATTTAAAAAAGCTGAATCAATAATGTTAAATATAAATAAAATTGGAAATTTCAATTACTCTCACCATATATTATTCAAAATAATATCATTAGTGTAATTTTTTAAATTATGTTGTTCAGAATGCTTAAAATCCTAACCATTAATTTTGCTAAGAATGGTGGTTTAAAAGAAAATGGCTGCTGAGAAGTACTCCATTGCATAAATGTACCAAAGTTTCATTATCCATTCTTCAGTTGAGAGGCAACTAGGTTGTTTCCAGGTTCTGGCTATGACAAATAATGCTGCTATGAACATAGCTGAGCAAATGTCTTTGTGGTGTGAGTTACATTCTTTGGGTATATGCCCAAGAGTGATATTGCTGGATCCTGAGATAGATTGATTCTCAATTTTCTGAGACACCGCCATGCTGATTTCCAAAGTGGTTGTACAAATTTGTACTCCCACCAGCAATGGAGGAGTGTTCCCCTTGCTCCACATTCTCTCCAACAAAAGCTATCATTGGTGTTTTTGACCTTATCCATTCTAAGATGGTATCTTAGAGATGTTTTGATTTGCATTTCCCTGACGGCTAAGGATGTTGAGCAGTTCCTTAAGTGTCTTTCGGCCATTTGCAATTCTTCTGTTGAAATTCTCTGTATATATCATCTGTAACCCCATTTTTTGATTGGATTATCTGGTAATTTGATGTTTAGTTTGTTTTTTCTTTTCTTTTTCTATTTTTCGAGACATCCAGGCATGCACACCCCCACCTACCTATGCACATATGTGTATACAATTACACAAACACAAACAAATATAAGCTATCATATAACTAGTCTTGTCTCCTTGATTAGATGTATTCAGACCTGAAACATAGTTTAGGGAGAAGGAGATTATTTCCAGAAGTTACAAAGAAACCTATTATTCCTGTGTGTAGCATAAACTTGCTGGAAACAATGACTTTGGCTGTGGTTTTCCCAGCTACCTCTGGAGCTCAATTTGCCTCAAGCAGTGGGACTCAGTAAGGATTCACAGCCTGTGTGCCCCTTTAGTCAGCTGGTTGACTGGGAAAATACACTAGTCAGCCTCCAGAAGAGAAGATGGAAAGTACACTCTCCTTTTACTTCAAAAAGTTGTATAGCCAATCCACTTAAACATCATTCTAAGACACCACAATGCTCAACCACGAGCTAGCTTCTGATTTCCCTTCAACCATCCAGGCTCTAAGCTTATCTTATCTAATTCATAGCTTGTCATTTGCTCGAGCTAAGCACCGGGGCAGGGTAGAGAGCAACCGCAGACACACGGAGATTCTTCACTGGAGAAGAGGTTAGAGCACAGACCAATTAAAGGACCAATAAATCAATGAATTATAGTTGGAATTTATTTTAAAAAAAAACTAAGCATGCTTTCATTGACTTATCAGAGGCTGTTTCTTCTTTGATACATAGTTCTCCCATGAGAATTTATCATATTTGAGCTTTTCTTTGAAGCAACATGAAACATATAATTTTTTAAAAAAATTTAATGTGGAAATAATCGCACACACAGAAATTAGAGGAGCCAGGACTCAGATGTTTCCCCAGGCCATGGGTGAGATCTTTATTTCCCAAATGAAATGAGAACTCACCATTAGCTCAAATTTCTATGAATACACAATGACGTATGAACCATGTGCTCTTTCTCAAAGCAGTCTTTTAACTTGAAAATCCAAATGAGGAGGGGGGTGTGCCCCGTTAGTAATGTGTTTGCCTAGCATGCACAGAGTTGGGGTTCTATCCTCAGTATTAGGAAGTGGGAGGGGAGGAGGAGGGGGAGAAAGAGAAGAATGGGGAAAGAGAAGGAAGCACACAGAAGACGCAACAGAAGTAGAAGGGAAGGACAAACCAGTTATGGGTTTATGTGGTGTGCTGTTGTAGCCTAGGCTAATTCACTATCACACTAGTGGAAGGAAAAAGCCCCCACGTCACCATGGACTTCATGGTTCACATTGTTCCAGGTTTCCCTGGAAAGCTGACTGGTCAATGGCCGATTTGAATAAAAGCGGTAAGCTGTCAGCACCAGGACTGCCGAAGTCTGGGGAGGCTTGGGTCTCTTCATCACATTCTGCCATGCTTGCCCAGATCACGCTTTCGCGCTCTCACGTGGGAGGTGGTCTCCAAACTGCACACAGCATCTAGCAACATCCTTCCTGTAGCTGTCACACCAAATGACTCAAGTAGGAATGACAAGACAAAAATACACGCTTCCCGGACACTTTTTACCTATCCTTCATTAAATCCACAGAGGCAGAATCCACACACTTGGTAGCAGGTTAATTCTACGACTTTAATAATACTAATAAAAAAAAGCTGTACCCTTTCTCTGTAAAGACTTCTGCTTTCCTTTTAGCAAAATCCCAAGAGTGCACTAAAAATAATCCAGCCCACCAGTTTTAGATTAAGACCATCAAAAGCAACACTGTCAAGAATTACTGTAAATGTGTGTGTAATGATTGTTCTAGAATGTTCCAGTGTACCAGTAAATTAGCATGGACAGAATTTGAAATGCTACAGCTAAATGAAAAACTAAATCACAGTTAAATGTAGATGCACTAAAAAAAAAAAAAAGAGTGGACCCCAAAGGACACAGAAGATTAAGGAAACTGTTTGGGGGGCTTATAAGTAAATTTTCAAATAATCAACATCTCAGTGGCCAAATGATTCTGTTTTACTTCCTTGGTTCCCAAAGCCCTTACGGAACCAGCCAGAAGAGACCTTAAAGCCCGTGTATTTCCTGAGTGTTGGCCTTTCGGGAGTGAGCACACACAGTGGAAATGTTTCCAGCCCCTGTGGCAAATAATGTTTAACAGGACTTAATCACAGCCGTGAGAGCCCTCTTCAAACAAGACGTATGTATCGCTTACCAGTGACGTCTATGGCTGCCCGGTGTTTGTTTCAGTCGGTGACTTGGTACGTGAAAAATGACTAATATGCAATGCTCAAAATAACTTTATATCTCTTCCATCCCTAGTTCCCACCGGCTCCTGCCCACACACACTTGTTTCAAATGAATGGAAAGTTAACCACAACAATCCAGATGGCCAAATGCCACAGTGGGGATCGTAGTCATTGCAAGACTAAAACAAGTACCCTAGCTCCTCCCCCAGCCTTCTCACGAATGCCCCTTACCCTGTTCATTATTGAGCGTTCTCCTCCCGGAGATAATTGGCTAGAGATCTTTGAAAGATGACAAACACCACACCAAAGGCTACCTGCATGCCTTTGTGTATTTGAGCAGGAAGAGCAAACAGCTCTGGCACCCAGCAGAGAAGTTCCTCACAAACTAGCCTGTCCCCACCCACGTGGTAAACAGCCACCAAGGCCTAGTTCACCTGAGTGTAGCCCTAGGTAGCTCTCAACAACACCATTCGTGTGAACTCTGTCATATAGCAAGCTGTCCTTGCAGCCCAGAATTGGGGAGACTGGAGAGGGAGTGTCCAGACTCTGAATTTTTCGGGTCTTAAATTAAGACACTAAGTAGTCAGCAATAAAATAAATAAACAGAGGGGGGAAACCACAAAAATACACTTCTTCTTTTATAATGGAAAATGGAAATAATAACGTGAAATGGAAGGATTAAAGAGGACAAAAGCAGGGCAAGAGAGATGGCTCAACTCTCAAGAGCACGTGCCCAGCAGAGGACCCAGTCTGATTCCCCGCACCCATGTGGCTCTCCTCACAATGGCCGATAACTCTAGGTCCCGAAGATCAAAGGTACTGTTCTTGCTTCCACCCTCACATGCACACACGTGATAAATTTTAAAAGAGGAAAAAAGAAACAGTAAAATATTAAATCAAAAATACAGATGACTAAAAAGTCAAATAAATATGATGGCTGGTGTTTTAAAGAATGACGTCTGAGGCTTGTTGACCTCCTCTCTCCAATAACACATACCTGCACCTTCTCATACACAAACATAAGACACAAACACACAGAGAGAGCAAGGGGGGTTACATCTTGACCACACTTAAGGGTACCACTAAGTAGCATTAAGCACATTCAAACTTTTGTAAAAACCAATTTCTGGAATATCTTTAATCTCACAAAATCGAATCTTTCTTCCTTCAGTCTCTCAGTTTTTGGTACTAGTATGTTGTTTGTCTTTCTGATTTTGATGACATTCCTCATCCAAATGGAAGCACATAAAATTTTCTCTTGTAAATGGCTCATTTCACTTAGCCAATGTTTCCAGCTTTATCTGTATTATAACACAGATTACTATCTCTTTTACTTTTAGACTGAATAATATTCCATTATGTGTGCTTAAAGCATTTTGTGTATTTTTTCACTGGCCATTATACATTTGGTTGGCTTCTACTTTTTGGTTATTATGGGTGATGCAGTAATAAGCCAAATATACAAACATCTTTTCAAACCCCTGCTTCCAATTACTATGTATATAGAAGAAATGGAATTGCTGGACCCTAGGATGTTATTTTCCATAGTGGTTGCGCCATTTTACATCCCCCTAAGAGTGCCCAAATATCCATATGTCTCCACCTCCTCTCTATTACTTATTTTCTGGGTTTTTGTTTTGACAGTTGCTTTCCTAATGCACGTGAAGTGCTATCTCATTGGGATTCCACATTTCTTCTTCAGATAAAATTTCCAGAAAGCTGTTCTGCTCTTTCGGAAGACATTTACGAGAATAGAGGAGTATTCAATAAAAGATTGGTAGATGGGCAAGTGATTTATGGGAAACCACTTCTCATCAAGCAATCTACCTTGAGCTCTGGAAGATCATGAAAACAAGATCCACCCTCTCCCAGGCTCCTGAGCTTGCTAGGCCCAGGGTCTCGGCCATTAAGTCTAACTTTACCATGTAATGGTATGAGCTGTAAAACCTGGCGGGTGTTATTTATCATGGTTGAACTCCATGTGACATAACAAAAGGTGGCCACAAATAAGACTGTTAAATGGCTTCATCTACTTAAAGCAAAGGTTGACAATCCAGTTTCCCCATTTGCTATTTCCCCCTAAGCGTTCTGCACTTGATAAAACTGAAAACACATTTAGTCCGGAGCAACTAACTCCCCCCTCATCTTTTAAACATGTGTGTCCCCTGAGAATGATTCCATATGTTTCTGATTCATTTACAATTAATTCATCAAAATGTTATTTTGATGTCCAAGAAGCTTTATTAAGGCTCTCTCATGAGTCTTTTTTCTTAGAAACAGGAAACCAGGCTTTGCCAAAAAGCCAAACTCAAAACACACGGGAAGAGTTTGAGCTGAGTTTGAAACACTGGGCCTTCAACGGCTGAGCAAATGCCAAACTTGGACAAGAACAGCTCTTCATCTTTACATGCAAGCCAAGCCTGGTTTTAAGAGACTATTAGTCATTGACTCTTACGATGCCCAGCATGACATGAGCCTCTCTTCTGTGAGTACCATGAGATCTCAGGCGAGCTGCAAAGTGGTGTGGTGATGGGAATGAGCTTTTCAAGCTCGCTCTATCAAGATAGTGAGTTCACAGACATAGCTGTAGACAGTACACCCACCAAGAACCCCTGAGTAGTCTTCCAAAGTAACCTCTCTTGTCGTTCTCTTAGTTATTTCAAACAAAAAGGCTTAGTACTGTGTTTCTGGATGCCAGAGTCCTGTTCTTATGCCCTCTCTTCCCTCCACACTCTAGCTACTCTTTCACCGGGGTCTGTGCCGCCTCCAGCACTCTGCTCCTCTTCCCATGGACCCTTCCACACTTCTGTCCCATGTCAACCGTCATATGCTCCAATCTACCCCAACAAGCCAGCTTTCCCCACATCTCACCTTACACATGCAGATCTTCAAATCTAACTTTCTAGCATCTAATATTACTTTGTCTTCCCAAATCTCATTGGCCTCCCTCCCATTTTTTCAAAAGTCTAGAGTACTGATTTCAGTGTGAGCAGTCATTAGTCAGAGGCTACTCTTAAGATTTCTTTTACTGTGACCTTGTAGACTTAAAAATGCCTGAGTTCTTATCCTTAATATCCTTAAAATATTTTAATGCTCCCTCGTCAGCCCAAAGAGCAATCAGGGTTCCCTGACCTGTGGGAAGTCCAAGGACCACCCACCTCCATCCAGGTCTAGTAAGGTGAGCATCCAAACTGCCTAGGCTCCCACAAAGCCAGTACCTGCAGTAGGATCAAAAACCCATTGCCATTGTTCTTGAGTTCTCAGTAGTCCTCATTGTCCGCTATGTTCAGCAAGTCCGGTTTTATCCCAGGCTTTTTCAGACCCAGGCCAGCTGGCCTTGGTGAGTTCCCAATAGAACATCCCCATTGTCTCAGTGTGTGGGTGCACCCCTCTCGGTCCTGAGTTCCTTGCTCGTGCTTTCTCTCCTTCTGCTAAGATTGTCATAAGGACATGGGAAGTAGATACATAAGAGACTGGAGATGGTTTTCTTCATCCTAACTCAGTCTGGAACTAGATGGGCTACCTGCTACTGTGAAACAGAAGACGAGTGGGGATCCTCTGAGAATTCCTCGTGTCATAAGGATCCAGGATAACAGATGATGCTATTAAAAATGTCAAAAACATCTGAACTATTTCTCTGATACCAAATGAAAGAGCTCAACTTCAAGATATCTTCTGCCATCTGTATGACGCCCGTTACAAGAGCAAAATGCACCAGTACTTGGGTACTGTAATCCCTTTTTACTGGTTGATTGGAGTGAGGACGAACCTCGGGATTTGGGATCAGGACAATCCAACCAGAAGTTTCCAGAAAGTAAACTTCCCCTCAACAGGAAGCAGCACATTCCACTACATACAAAGCTGGACTGAACTCAATCCACATTTGGTTGTGAGGAGAACAAGACATCAAGGGGTAAAACTTTGCTACTCAACTATTGAACATTTACTACATAATCAGATCGCATTTTCTACTTGTCAAGATTAGCAAGTGTTTGGCTTCATACAATGGGTATTTGATGTTAAGACACAGTATAAATAGAATTTGATTGGTCCATCTTACAACTCCAAATTTACACTGGATAATTAGATAATGGGTTTAAATTTTAAAATCTTACCAAGCTCAGATTGTTTACAGGTTTGAGGTATGTGCAGAAAAGGTCTAATTTGCTAGAGTACAGAATCTTAAGCTTTTGAGAACATTAGCCAAAGAACTAAAATACATGGCAAATAAAGTCTAAAGTGTTGTTTTTAAAACTTCCAAAATTATTTCCCTGCTGCCTAAAAAGTAGTTTCTGAAGCTGACTGAACAAGAATAGTGAAATAGTGATATCATCCAAACCTTGACAAAGGAAGCTGTGGCCTGGTCCCTACTTCCTGCTGCAGAGGCACTGGCTGGACAATTGAGACCTGGTTCCTTGGGAAAACCTGTCTGGCTAAACCAGTTCCTGATGCACACACGCACAGGACCCACTGCACTGACACTGACAGGAAGATTTTTGGCATTCCCTGTGGCAATGCCCTCCCTGCCATCAAACAATGGGTTTGGCCACTCCCAACTCTTATAAAGTAGCCCCTGAATGCATTATGCAGCCCTTTGAGTGTCTGTCCTTCATCTAAGAGCTGGCAAGAAAGAGCTTCAGAGTGTGAGAATTATCAACAAAGACAGTTATCTGGATGAATTCACACTCAATGCTAGTTTCCCAGAGTCCCTCTCACCATCCTAGTGTGGACTATGCAAGAAGCCTACCCTATGTCTTCTGCTTCTTGTTGGGAAGGATAGAGAAGAAGCATATTCTAACTAGTGTTCTATCCTTCTAGCAAGGCTAGACAAAGAATTTATTAATTTTTATTTTATGTTTATGGATATTTTGCATGTATAATATATCTGTGAATCACATATATTTTATGCGTATGAGTGCTTTGCCTGTGTGTGTGTGTGTGTGTGTGTGTGTGTGTGTGTGTGTACACAACATATGTGCAGTGCCCACAGAGGCCAGATGAGAGAAGTTGGATCCCCTGGAACTCAAGTTTCAGAGTTTGTCATCTACCATGTAAGTACTGGGAACTGAACCCAGATCTCTTATAATAGTAGCAGGTGCTCTTAACCACTGAGTTATTTCTCAAACCCCAAAGAACCCATTTCAACTTTCCTTGTCATAAAGGACTGGTGGAATCTGACATGTTCCATATACTGGAAGACCACTATAAATAATAGAGATCTGTGTGGTTTCCAAGGAGATGTGATACAGCCAACAAGAGACCCTAATTTTTTCTATACATTAAGACTTTATTGTGGCTTCTCAAAGGAATTATTCTGACTCATATAACTTAGAGAACTGGCAAGACCTAATATACTCTATAATCCTGTGGGTTTATAAAATCAATGAGAAACAGGCTGCTTTTACACAAACTGCTCTGTCATTGTCAGAAACCAGGGGAAATAAAGGATTGTGAATGTTCATAAAAAGGAATGAGCATATCTCAAAGCTTGATGTTTACAAGGCTAGAGAAAATGCATTCACGAAAAAGGTTTGAGAAAATACAAATACAAAACATGATATAACCTAATCTCATCAGGCTGATGGTGATGGTCTTTCCTTGGATGAAGCCAGTACAAAAACACAGGGATAGCTATTGTGTTTTAAATGGTGTGTGTTCCAACACAAAGCACCAAGGCAACAATGATAAAAGGAGATAGCCCATTCAAAAGAACAAAAGTAAATTAGCAAAATAAACCCTAAAGAAACAGAAATAAAGCAGTTATCATAAAGGATGAAATTTAACCATCATGAGCATGCTTAGCAAAATATTAAATGAAATGAGAATATAAATAATGATTTGAAAAATACAAAAAACCAGTAAATTTTGGAGCCAAAGGATATAACAACCAAATGAAAATTCTTGAAAAGGGTTTAATGGAAAATGTGGCCAAACAAAAGAAAGAATCAAAAACTTTATAAAAAATTGTTCATTGTTCATCAGAATAGTAAAAGAAAAAAACAGAGTAAAGAAAGCAAAAGAACTGGACTGAATATCATTAAATGACATAATGTGTGCATATGATGATCTAAGAAGAGAGAAAGAAATGACAGGTGGCTTATTTAATGGAATAGTGTCCCTAACTTACCAAAATCTAAAGAAAAACAGACATTTTACAGACAAGAAATCCAAATACCTTTGACAAGGTTCAAGCAAGTGTCTACAATAGCACATGTTATAATAAAATTGTCTAAAAGGAAGAAAGGAAGGATTGGAAAGTAACAAAAACATTTGGGGTATATGTAGATGGAGACTGTTCGTTCATTTCCCGGCCACCTAGACCCAAATAATAACACAGAAAGTATATTAATTACAACACTAGCCAAGAGCTTATGCATATTTCTAACTAATACTTACATCTGAAATTAACCCATTTCTATTAATCTGTGAGTCACCACAAGGCTGTGGCCTACCAGTAAGGTTCTGACTGATGACTGGCATCTTTCTCCTTCGGCAGCTACATGGCATCTCCCTGACTCTGCCTACTTTCTTTCTATATCTCTGTTTGGATTTCCCACCTGACTTTACTCTACTAAGCCATTAGCCAAAACAGCTTCTTTAATAACCAAAGGTAATAAAACATATTCACAGCATACAGTAAAGAATCCCACATCAGGTAAACGGAAGATCTGTGTAAAAATGTCAGTAGATTTTCTCAGCAGCAACATTGCAGAAAAGAATGAGGTGACAAACTCAAAATACTGACAGTTCATATCTATAGCCCTAGCACTTGAGATGAAGAGACAGGAGGATTTTTGTGTGTTCAGATCCAGCCTGAATGACACAATGACTTCCAGGACACCCTGGGGTACAGAGTGCAATCCTGTCCCAAAACAAAATTGCTGAAAGGAAAAAAATGCTGACACAGCCTAATTACCCAGCAACACTATCCATCAACAATAAGGAATGATAAAATTCCCAGATGAATACAGACTAAAGTAAAAGAAGTCTTACAGTCTAAAATAAAAAGATGTTCATTAGTAGGAAAAGGGCAAATAAAAGTATAAAGTTGGTCAATAAAGATAAACACAGAGATAAATATTGAATGTTATAAGCACAGCAACAATGATCTGTAAGACAGCTTTAATTCCAGTATGTGGAATTAAAAGTATAAAATATAATCATAAAACATGTCAAATTGATATGCAATACATGTTTAATTTGTGGCATGGGTATTATAAAATGGGGAAAATTGGAAAAAAGCAGAAAAAAGGCTTTCAAGTTGAGTTATTACTAGCTTAAAATAAATCATTATATTTTATGTTAGCTTCATAATAACCACACAGAAACATATATAAAATACACAAAAGAAAATGGGAAAAGTATCAAAGGATGTCATCGCACACACAGAAAAATCACTGAAACAAAAAAGAATATAGTAAGAGATGAAAAGAAAAACCAACTAAAAGACAGACACAAAGCACTTCAGCTATATAATAATTACTTTAATATAAATAAATTAAATTCCTCAGTTAAAATAGAGTGATTTAATGGCTTAAAATTAAGAGCTAACTATGGATATAAAAGCCCGAATTTAGAGTTAAGGGCACACATATGTCATGATGGTTTGTTTTCACAGTCAGCTTGACAGGATTTATAATCACCTAGGAGACATGATGCTGGGCTTGTCTTTGAGGATGATTTCAGAGAGGATTAACTGAGAGGGGAAGAACCACTCTAAATGTGGGCAGCTGCATCCCACAGGCTGTGGTCTCTGAACTGAATTAAAAGGAGGAAGTGAGCTGAGTCTTCATCTCTCCACACCCTCAAACTGCACACAATGTGACTAGCTACCGTAATGCTGCTCCACTTGTCTTCTCCACCATGAGTGAATGGACCTGCAGAATAGTGAGCCTTCAAGTTACCCTACACCTTATGGTGCTTTCTGTCAGTGACTTTGTTTCAGCACCAAGAAATATAACAAGTCCATAGACTGATGTAAAAAGATGCAGAAGTGTATGTTATAAAAATGAAGCATGCTCTTGCTGTCAGCATGACTGGATATAGAGTCTCCATGAAAACATATCTCACAGTATGTCCATAAGGTTGTTTCCTTAAAAGTTTAACAGAGGAGAGAAGGCTCACCCTAAATGTAGGTAGCATCATTCTATTGACTGGGCTCCCCACTTAAATTTTTTTTTTAAAAAAAAGCAGGAATTAAGCAAAGCACCAACACTCATATCTTCCTGATTCATAACTGTGAACACAATGTTACCAACTAGATCATACTTTTGCTGTCAGGGCTTCTCCACCACGATGGACTCCTTCCTTAAGATGCTTTTGTGAGATATTTCATCATAGCAACAAGAGAAGTTATTGATATACCAAAGGGCGTGGAAGTAGCTCTATGTATATCAGAAAAAACAGACAGTGAAGCAATAGCAGTTAAAAAGGGCCAATAAGTAGATTATGTTGTGATGAACACACTTATGAAGATAGCATTATGTGTATGAACCCAGCACTGGAGAACTGAACCATACAAAATCAGCATGACTAGAACTATGTGAGAACTAATTAACACTAGATTTCAAGATTCCACTTTCAACAATAGAAACAGCATCCAGACAGATGATTATCAAAGCAGGATTGTAATGGCACTAAAGACCAAACAGGCTTAACAGACACACAGAGCATTCCAGCAAACAGCAGCAAAATATAAACTCTTAAGTATACTCAAAACATTCTTCACAATAGATCACAAGTTAGTCCACAAAACAAGTTTTAAATTCAGGGTTGAAATCTGGCCAAGTATCTTTTCCACCCTCAGAGGAATGGGACTAGAAATCAACAGCAGAGGGAAGAATGGAAAAGTCTCAAATGTGTGAGGACTAAACAATGCACTCTTGAACAACTAGTAGGCTAGAGAAGAAATCAAAGGGAGATGAGAAAATATGTGGAGACTGCTGTAGTAAGACTGTGACACACCAAGCTTATAGGATGAGCAAAAGGGGTGTAATAAGAAAGTCTAGAGTGGTAAATGCCTACATAAGAAAAGACAGCTTTCAAATAAGGATGCTAAATTTCACCTCAAGGAACTACAACAAGAAGAACCAATAAGTTTGCAAAAATAAGGAAATAACAAAGACTAGAATGGAAATAAATGATGGAGATGGAAAATAGGAAAAAGATCAAACTAAGCTATGGTTTAAAAAGACAAAACTTGGCAAAACCTTAGTGATGGTAAGTGGGCTCAAAAAAACTAGACATAAATTCAAATAAATAAAGCAAGAAATGAAGGGGATATTGTAAGTAATGTGATAGAAATATAAAGGATTATAAGAAATATTGTGAAAATTTGCCTCTGCAGAGACTAAGATCCTGAGTTCCAATCACAGGACCCACATGGTGGAAGGAAAGAACCAACTCTCACAATTGTTCTCTGATTATGACACCCACACTATGGAATACACACACACACACACACACACACACACACACACACACAAAATAAAGTAGTCACCACTTTTCAAAGATTGTACCACAACAAATTATATAAGCTAAGAGTTCATAGCTCACAAACACAATAGGAAGAAAACTGAACACTCCCTCATAGATTAGGAGCAGAGTAGGCATCACATGGCACACATCTGTTCACCACAAACAGAAGTGCTAGGTAGGACAATTTGGCAAGAAAAGAGAATGGAAAGGCATCAAGAAGTAGAAATTTCTTTATTGTGCTTATATACATTATCTTCCATATTGAAGTCATTAAAGATTCTCTCTGTGTGTCTGTGTCTCTGTCTCTTTCTCTCTCTCACTCTGTGTGTGTGTTTGTCTTCTTGAATAAACGTCTCTCCAAAGAAAACATGTAAATGGACAGTAGGTACATAAAAAAGAAATACCATGCATGAATCATCAAGGAACTACAAATATAAAATCACAGTGAACATCACCCCAAATCTGCTAGGATGATTTTTGTAAATACAGCAAGGAAGCAAATCAGCTAAGACTACAGAAAAATTGACATACTTCCTACAACTCTGCAAGTCGGGGTGTGAAATAGTGAAGTTACTACAGAATACATAAGGGAGGCCCCTGGAAACGTAAAGCCAGAACTCACCCTATGGAACCGCACCAGTTCTGAGGATTTATCTGAAAGAGTTTAAGAACGGTGTGTAAATGAAACATTTGAAAGCTCCTCTAGTCGGGGCAGCATTTTCCACAATTAAAAAAGGCAAGGGATGGGTCCATTCTGAGAAACAAGAACTGGAAAATTCTGCATAATGAACCTTCAGGACGTTGTACTAAGTGAAGGTCAGCACTCAGACAGGACAGATACTATGTCCTCTCATTTCTTTGAAAAACCTACAGTAATCAAAGTCATCAAAACTGAATGGCAAATGATGCTTGCCTGGAACTATGCTTTTTAAAAACTGGGAAATTTCTGTCCAATGGGTGTATGGTTTTGATTGTGTAAAACTGTTCTAGAACTATGCTGTGCAAGATGGTGCATATAGCCGAGAATATACTATATTTTTAATCGTTTGTTTAAGGTAAATTTCACATTCTATGCTTTTCCCAAAACTTACAAAGAGAGCAATAAGGCAAAAATAAAGTAAGATCAATAGTAAAACAGATGCATGAACTACACCTAAAAGCTTAGGGAGGGCCGGTGAGATGACACCGACTCAGGTTATCTAGCGCAACAGCACCAGAGGTCCTCACATGCTCAAAGGGGAAACTCAAGGGTCAGCTACTCATGACGTAAACAAACTCACGGTAGCTGTGTGTTTCTTTACTCTTCTTCATCCCTAGCCTCCTTTATCATTGACCAAGCAAGCACCTTGGCCTCAGCTGTGTTCTAATTCCATGAAGTCGTGTTGAATATTACACTCCAGTGGGGTTCCTTCTGTTCTTCCAATCACCCTTTCAAGCAGGAATGCATGAAGTATACAATCTTTGGCAACATTATCAGATTCTAAAATGGGTCAATGACCATGCAAGGTCCACCTGAATAAATCAACCATCTCAAGTTATTTTTTACTTACATCATAAAACTGAGTATACACACCAATAAATGCCTTAAAATATGTATACATGCAATACTTAATCTGCACCATTGATATTATAATATCTTAATTTATTAAGCCGAGAAGAAATCACTAAAATGAATGTCACTTTTGATATGTTTCTGTGCCAGTGATTCGAGGCTGAGCATGCGGTTGGGGAAACCCCGACCTGGATTAACACTTGACTCTAACCTCCCTGTTGTCTTCAGAGTTCAGATTTTTGTCAAAATTGTTGAGGGACACCATCATTCAGAAAATAAATTAAATCTCCTTCTATCCCACAGACTGCTTCTCCTCTCTCTAAAGCATCTCGCCGACTTTATCCCCCTGTTCTGCCTTTGTTCTTTTTGACTTTTATCCACCCACTCCCTAATCCATTAAGAATTCCCATCCAACTTTGATTGTGCATGTGGTACTTTCTCTGCTTAGGAATGTTCCTCTTGCCCTTTTCAGAAAAGCCAGTATGTTAAAGTGTTCAAGCACACGGGCCCTTAGCCAGGCCATGGAAACTCCCAACAAACTTCACTGGTCACTAACTGGGACCTTGGACAAGCTTCAAAGCTCTATTCCTTTTGTTGCCTCATCTTTTAAAGTGAGGATAAGAGTAGTTCTTTAGATAGCTGGTCTATGAAAGATGCTTAGAACAGAGCCGGGGATATGGTTCTAAGAATATTGAAACATGAGAATAGTATGGGATGGTCATATGGTGTTAGTCTGTGTACTACTTGCTCTCCTTTTCAAGAACAAGCTTAAACAACTTTCTGTGAGTCTTTCCTGGCAGGTCCAGCTGGGTTAGTCCTTTTGCCCTCTAACCTTCTACAGAGCTTGTTTTTTCTCATGGGGTCTATCCGAGTACAATCCACTTTGTTGTTCTGCCGCTTGTATCTATCCTCAGTCTGTAAACTCCGTGTAGACAGAAACCATTGCTTCCTTATTAGTTGTGTGCTTCTAGTTTTGCCACAGCAAGCAGAAGAGTAAATGCCTGTTTGCTATCACTCGTTGAGACTGCAACCCTAGGGGAGTGGTGGGCACATCCCTTTCCCTACTCCCAAGTCCTGCCTATGGTTGTAGGCATTTCCTGGGATGTGGCTATAACTCAAGCAGACAGATCAGACTTCTTAGAAATCTGATCACCCTAACATCATGTGAACCTATGAGAAGGTGCTAATGTCTGATAAGCTTTAGAGACTCAGTTATCTCATCACAATTGAGAGGTGCACGGTGAGATGCAAAGATGTGGCTTACTTGACTAAACAGCTCCAGAGCGGCCAGCCTCACTGTGTGGTCCATAGCAGCATCAACTGCTCTAGGAACCTTTGAGAAATGCCCTTATCATATCTTATTCCAGACCTACTGTAGCAGGTCCTTCCTAGATAATCCTCAGAATCTGTTTTCACAAGTCCGCAGAGTGATGCCGGTACATCTTAGAGTCCAAACCATTGCAGCCCGGATCAGGATAGGATACTATGGAACCATGACTCTAACCTGTTGCACGCTGTTCTTAACCTACTACAGCTTTCCACCTCGACCATCACAACTTATTCCCAGGAGTGAGTATGACCCTCCAGAAACGTTTGAATTTCACTACAAAGGAAACCTTTTAGGTGGCCATGCATAACAAATATAGATTCCTGTCTCTTTTCTAGGCTCTGGTAGGCTTGAATAGCTTTTATGGGCCATTGGGAAGAGAGAAGGAAGGGAGAGAGAGGAGAAGGGATAGAGAAGGAGGAGACAGTGGTAGTGGTGGGAAAGGTGAAGGAGGAGAAGGAGGGCAAGGAGATGGATGTGAAGGGAGGAAAATGAGCAGGAGGAGCGATGCACATGAGAAGAAACAGGTTCTGAAACACGACTTGCTCCAGTGATGACAAGCCCGAAAGACAAGGTTCAAAACCAAGATGCAATAAGCTAGTGCTCTTTGCGTCCCACCTTCTTGTCTTGTGGAAGTCAACGACATCTGTTGGAGTTCCAGAGGCCCTTTCTTTATCTTCAATAAATTAATGCATAAAAAAAGATTTTTTAAAGCGCATTTCATCTTCCAGTCTTTTTAAAATTATTTATATAGACACCCTAAATCCTCAGGTCTATGTTGCAAATTAGTTACCATTATCTTAGTTCATTAAATTAAGAGGCCGTGGCCTAGGGAAGGCTATCTACAGGTCTAAGGATGTAGCTGGAAAGTATGTGGCTTGGCTAGGGGTTCTTCTGAATCTGACCTCATTTCTGATACACCTGTGGCCCTCGGTCCTTCAGTCAATTTGGCCTCCTATTACCTGTTAATTATCTCAAGCAGATACAAAAAATTTTGATAGGCTAGGTGACGTAAACAGTGGCCATTAAAGGCTCACAGTAAAGACTTCAAAGGCCAAGGTTTGAGCAAACTCAGTTCTTGGTGAGGATTTATGTCCTTGTTTGTTTCCAGCCAGTGTCTCACTGTGCTCATGGCCTTCCCTCATTTTGTGCATAGGCAGAGACACAGAAACGAAACCCTTCCTATAAGACCACCAAGCAGAACCAGGAGGATTTGGTAGCCCTATGTCCTTAATGAAACCTAATCAGCATTTCCAGAAGACTTACTTCCTGATCCTTAAGGATTAAGCCCTTTGTTAAGGTCCTAATAAATCTCTATGCTAGTCAATGACAAGATTAGAAAGAAAATGATATGCCCATTTCATTCATTACTCCTTTCATTCTGAACAGTCATACTGAAATAATAACCTATCTCACATTCTAGTGATCAGCCGCAGCCTCAAAACCATAATTTGGAGCGAATACCTATTTAAGGTGGGACAGGAAAGTTCAAAGATGCCTGGAGAAAGGTGACTTTGCAGCCAGGAAACTTGTATACTAAAATTTCATGCTTTTGCCAAAGTTGATCAATGCCCATAGGATGACTGGTTGCTTCTACAGTTTGGGGTGTTTACAATATGTCTAAATCACAAGGCTGACCAAAATGCCACACATTTCAGTACGGTCTAAATAAAGACTATAAGAACAGCAGGAGGCAGATTGAGAAATGAAAAGGGAACCAAACCAGGAAAAAGTGATGTTGGGCTTATGGGGCACGCTAGTACCCATCCTTTCTCTCAAAAAGTTTGGCTTGGATCAAGTTGTTTTGAGAGAGCATTCCTTAGAGATATTTGTTTTTAGCTATTAATTGCCCCATATTGGCACTGTCAGGCCACTGGGTACTTGGCAAGCCTTCATTTCAGATGAGCAGGCACAGAGAAAGCCACTCCATGTCACTCAGTTTCAGAAAGGAAGGTGGTTTCCTTGGTCTGGAAACCCAGAATGAGTAAGCCTGTTTGTGGCGAGCTAACGTGAGACAGGGGATACCCAAAGACTCAAGGTGATGGGAAACAGATTTTCGGAACAGAGAGTCCTGCATCCTTTGAGGGAATAGAATGGAAATGTGGAGTTTCACTTTCAGAGAAGCCCAGGATGGAAAACCTAGTCCTAGGCTCCCTGACTTTGAATGAATGGTCTCCGGAAAGAAAGGATTTTAATAAGCAGATAATGCGTCCAAGGATGAGAGTAAAGAAAGCCTAACATGGGAAAATAAAAATCTGTTCAGTGTTGAGAGTGAACGGGAGGGAAGCTATTAGGAAGGCACTCAGAAGGTCATAGCCAGACTGGGACAGTAATAGGCATAAGTACCAGCCGCTGTCATTTTAACATCAATTGGCTAATTTACTCCAGGTTTTCCTGAGGTTTCTTTGAGTGTATTTTTAACCACACAAGCATTTATTTTGGTCTGAAGATAAAAAGCTTTTTGCGCAATGGCGCATATTTCTAAGGTAACAGTATTTCCATTGTCAAAACTGCCATGCTAAGAGCTTGGGAATGAGAATGCTACCTTCCCCACATATTTGATTGGGCACCGGGTCACTGACATCCTGGTTTGGAACTTAGCCTCACATCTATTGAATGGTGACTAGCTGACAGAGGAGAACATGCTTCTCAAATGACTTCATCCTTGCCTGATATCATGAAGAAGGGAGATATTTCAGACACCAATGTCCCAGGACATTCTATTCTCCGACCTGGTACCCAGAACTCGTGCATACTGGATTAGACACAAGGGAAGAGGCACTTTTCCAAAGGATAAGTGAACTCAGATGTTTTATCTGCTTCTTTGTTCACACTGCACTCCAGCCGCTGCAGTTTTACCACTGGAAAAGTCCGGAACAGCAATAGAAGCAGTTAGTTGCTGCTCTAGAGCACTGATGGGCCGAAATGAACCTTTATACGAAGGTTAAGAGGCTATCCCCAAATTAGGACCGTGCAGGTCAACATATGGACAGTTTGTAGGAGGAAGCAATCCTTGCACTTCGTACAGTTGGAAAACAAGATAACAATCTCGTGACTCTACTGGCCATTGGGCAATCCTCAATTGTCCTCAATCAAGGCTGTCCCCAAGAAAATACCAAAAGAGAGATAGAATGAAAACATGTCTTCTCTAAAGCCTGTCTCACACACAAATCAAGCCGACCACAAGAATGAGCGGAGCTCAACAGTATCAAAACGCATAAAAGTGCTTGCTGGCCTCCACGTCGCTGGAAGCTAGGCACAGCTCAACGATGAGAAGCATGATGCTCATTCTCAGTCTGAAAATGTTTTCCTACAACAGCTGGAGGGCATGAAAACATCTGGTTTGATGTACCTAGACTCCTCGGAGCCACAGGCTGGAGTAATGGTATATGATCTCCTTAACCCTTACATCTATTAGAACCAAAAAGAATGCTGGACTCTGTAAAGTGTGGTTCTTGGGACATTTTATGAATCTGCTTTGTCTCCACTTGGAGATAAAATAGATGAAAGAACGAAATTGAAAGCTATAGCCCCAGGATACTTTTTCGTTGTTTACTGTCAATGAGTGTCCATATTGGTTGTTTACGTGAGGACTTTCATTTCAAGATTTCAGTGCACTCACTGGCACGGTCAGATGGCACGGATGTGCAATGTTCGTATTTTAAGGATGAGGGAAATGAGAGGCTAGAATAGCATAACAAGTGCAGCAGAAGACAGCAGTTCAGTCAGGGTACCACGACACACAATCCTTTTAGGAAATGGGATGGTTTTCTACAGAACGACTTAAAGTAGCAGAGATTCCAGCAAAGTAATTAAACAAGTCACTTTTCTTGTTGCTGTGACAGGAAGTCACTTAAGGAAGGATGCCTTACTTTGGCTCACCTTTAGAGGAGATACAGTTCATCATGGAAAGGAACATGAAGTGGCCGGTCATATGATGTTCCCAGTCAGGAAGCAGAGAAAGAGGAGCGCTGATACTCACCTCATTTTCTCATTTTCATTCAGCCTGGGATCCAAGGCTATGGGGTGGTGTCTCCCCCCATTCAGGATGGGTCTTTTCTCCTCAGTTAAACCTTTCTTGAACTGCCTTTGTAAGCACATGCAGAGGTATGTTGCCATGGTGATTCTAAAATCAGTGGACAACAAATACTGTCATAATCATATTGCTTTATGAAAATTACTTGATCTGGAACAAAAGTGACCCAAGAGTATCTTTAAGTCTTTGTTGTTTATTCTTAAAGACAATGGGGTTAATAATTCCATATCTATTCCATGCAAAGATAATAAGAAATAACATCTAAGATTATCCTTGATAAAATAAGTGATTCAGAAAAGATACTCACCTTCTTACTGAACCACATCCTCATAGCAGGAACTGTGGGACAGAGTGTCTTTAGAGTCTTGCTTGTCTCAGTGATTAAAAGCACTGGTTGCTCTTGCAAAGGATCAGAGTTTGATTACTAGTACTCACATGGCAGCTTACAACTGCCTGTAACTCCAGCTCCAGGGGATCCGATGCTCTCTTCTGACCTCCTTGGGAAAATGCTGCACCTACATTCATGCATGTAAAGTGCTTATAGCAATAAAATAATAACAATAAATCTAAAAAAAAAACTTTACAAAGAGTCTCTGTATCTAAACCCAATAATCCGAAAATGAGAAGCCAGAGAAACTTCTTTCACTCCTCAACCTTTTCAGGAGGGCACCTCTCCTCCATCCTCCTGGCCACTTCTTACCCATTCGGTGTACACTGAGGTCCATGGCATGTGGCTGTTCTAGTGTGCTTTCTGTTCTTGCAATAAAACACTTTCTCTGAAATCAAGTTGAGGAGAAAGCGTTGGTGTCATTTTACCCTCCCAGGTGTTAATCTGTCATGAAGGAAAGCCAAGGCAGGAATTCAAAGCAGCAACCTGGAGCAAAAACTGTAGGGGAACACTGCTTGCTGGTTCACTATTTGACTCAGGCCAGGCTAGTTTTCTAATACAGCCCACGACTATTTTCCCAGGAATGGTGTCACCCACAGTGTGCTGTGCCATCCTACATCCACCAACAATAAAGACAATGCCACATAGTCATGCCCTGATGGAGGTAATCCCTCAAAAGAGATTCCATTTTCCCAGGGGAAATCTAGACCATGTCAGTAAAATCAAGTCAGAACAGTGATGAACACCAGAGATCCAAAGACAATAAGAGAGCCCCTCACAAGTGCTAGAAACAGACTTGTGTACAAATCACAACACAGAAAGATGAATGGTACAACTCACTTTCTAAGAGAACCGATGTATGTCGTGTTTCCTTTGATTCTTCAGGATATTTGGCATCTACCAGCTGCTCAGGAAGACTGTCGCATGAAGTCAAGCACTAATAGTCCCCACAATTATGTTGTCCTTTATGTGCTACACAGTTGTGAATGTCATCCATTAGAAAGGGCTGCTAGGAGAAGTAAATTATTCCATACCCAGCACTCAACACAGTTGCTGAAGCATATAAATCACTTGGCGAGTATCATTCCCTTAAGTGTAATCATTGAAGTAGCATCCTATCAGACATCTCTATTACATTATTATTAAATATATATAATGGTGTGGATCATAAGTGTTCTCCAGGAGCCACGTGCTAAAGGCTCCATCACCAGTCCATGGCACTATTAGAAGATCAAACCTTTAAGAGGTGGAGCCTAATGGAAACAAGTTAGGTCATTGGGATCCCACCCTTAAAGCAGACATTACAGCTCTTGTTTCTCCCAACAAGTGCTTCCCACTGTGATGCACGGAGAGCTCAGAAATTGAGAGCCAGAGTGAACATACCAAGTTCATTTTCTCCTGTATCTTGACACAGTGCCAGAAAGGAGTCTAACATAGTGTATAAACAGTCTATTGTGGCAACCTTAAAAGTGGGGAAGATCACAGGGGATGAATTTAATAAGCCATATACACAATCAGGAAGAGTCTTTAGAGTCTTCAGATAGCTCATAAACTCTTTGTTGCGGGAGGTCCTCCCACTCCTCCAGCCTATCACCGCTGAGGTACCAGCCCACTGGGGCGTGGTTTCTCTCCCTTTAAAAAAGCGGCCACTTCCCTCTTCTCTCTCTCTTCACTTCCTGCTCTGCCTGCGACTAGACTCCTTTCCTGGTTGCATAGAGGGCTGTTGCCTGGGACAGTGATCTGTAAGTTTTTTCCCCTTTAAATAAAAACCACCCTAATAATCATAATCCCGAATTGGTGTGGCATTGTTTGTGACTTACGCCTTCATTTTGGCGCCCAACGTTTGGTTTTAGAACCTCTCCTTTCCCCACTCGCAGCCGCGAGTTCGGCTTGGCAGCCCCAAGTTCGGCTTGGTGGCTGCGGGCTTGGCGGGCGCAAGTTCAGCTTGGCGGCCGCGGGCTTGGCAGGCTCTAGTTCGGCTTGGCGGGAGCCCTCCCCTTCCTCAGCCACCAGCGGCCTTGGACTCCCCACGTGGATTTAAACTCCACAGGCCCACGCAGTCTCTGGCCGCCTGGTTTGCTCTTTTCTGAGTCATTTTTAAATCTCCCTTGCAAGTACAGCTCTTAAGTGGCACGAACCAGAGCACATGGTTGCTGAAAGCTGCAACCCCTCAGGGTGACTTGTTCCGTCTCAGGAATTGATTTAATTACATTTACTTTGTTGAGAAACTTGCATTTTCCAGTTTTTTTTTCTTTTCTTTTTTTTTTTTTTTTTTTTTTTTTTGGTTTTTCGAGACAGGGTTTCTCTGTGGCTTTGGAGCCTGTCCTGGAACTAGCTCTTGTAGACCAGGCTGGTCTCGAACTCACAGAAATCCGCCTGCCTCTGCCTCCCGAGTGCTGGGATTAAAGGCGTGCGCCACCACCGCCCGGCTCCAGTTTTTAACATCTACTAAGGCACTGAAACAGGACCATGTTCTCACCGCGACTCTGCAACAGCGCCACCTGCTGGATAATAGGTAATATTGCAGTTTTTGTTTCTAACGCAAATTTTACTGCTTTGTTTTCACTAATACAATGGATTAGTAAATTTATATTTACTAATACAATGAATTACATCATACAAGGTTTATATGATTATGGGGATACCTTAATTTGCTTGTTACTAGCCTTCAGTTTTCTTTTCCATATTCTATCATTAAGGAAGAATATGGCACTCCTAAGAACGATTGAATCTTTACGTACTAATAATCAACAGAAGAATATGGCACTCCTAAGAATGATAGAATCTTTACGAACTAATAATGAACAACTAATTGACAGGATTAAAATTATTGAAAATCAGAGGTTATCTGAACAAGTGGATACTATGACAGACAAAATTGATTCCATATCCAAGGGTATTAGAAAGTTACCTGAAAGGGTTCAGGCTGTTGAATTTGACGTTCAGACTTTATCACAAAGTTTTGATAAGGTAACAGACAGAATGTACCTCCAAGATGGGAATCTACATGATATACAAGAAAAGTTTAAGGAGGACATGTTATCTTTGAAGGAAAAAATTAAAGCTTTGGAATCACAGGTGCAGAATGGGGACCAAAAAATTGATACCTCAGTGAAATCACTGGAAATATGTACAGGTCAGGAGATTCAGGATTTAAGAGAGACAATAATAAAAAGACTTGAAATGATTGAAGAAATGATTGCAGCTGGTGAACAGAGTAAGGAGGCACAAGGACAGGATACAAGGCCTCCACCAGCTATTAGAACTGGCTTACCCAGGGTTCTAGCGACATACCCTATACTTAATTCTGAAAAAGCATCAACTTCTAAAGGCTCAAAGGGAGTCAGAGAAGCTAGATGGACGCCAATAGCAATGAATGATCTGAAAGAAATTAAGCAAGCTGTTGTTAATTTTGGCTTGCACAATGCATATGTAAAGGAAATGATAAGGACTTGGGCTTCTAATGCTAGAGCTACTCTCCATGATTTCCATCAGTTAGTGTCTGCAGTTTTAGATAATGGACCTTCCTTGATGTTTGGAATTTATTTCAGAGAAGAATACAAACATATGGAACAGCAAGGAAGAGCAAAAGGTATTGAGGTTTCCCAAGATCAAATTCTTGGTGCAGGAGAATATGCTGATCCACAGGTCCAAGCTCTTTATGACGATGAAGTACTGTGTCTATGTCACCAAGCAGCTTTAAATGCTTGGAATAGGATACAAGACCCAGCAAAAAGGGTTGAATCATATACCAGAATTAGGCAGGGACAGAGAGAACCCTTTATTGACTTTTTGCAAAGATTAATTAAGGCTCTGGACATAGGGGTAACAGACCCAGAAGCTAGACGAATACTTCTTGAATCTCTAGCTTTTGAGAATGCAAACATAGAATGCAAAAAGATAATTGGGCCTTTAAAGTCTAGATCAGCACCTATGGATGAATGGATTCAGCATACGATGAATGTTGAGACGTTTAGCTATAATGATGAATCTTGGGTAGGAGAAGCGATTTCCAAAGCAATGAGGAGACATCAAACTGCCAGGTGTTTTAATTGTGGTAAATTAGGACATTTGCAAAGGAATTGCAGGCAAAGAATTTCTAGGAATAATATCTCTTCTGGGAATGACAAAAATAGGAGACCTCGGCCTTCAGGTATATGTAGGAGATGCGGTAAAGGCAGGCATTGGTCCAACGAATGTAGGTCAACAACAGACAGACGGGGCAATCCGATATCATCGGGAAACTCCTTGGGGGGCCTCTCGCAGGCCCCCAAGCCAACAGTGGCCCAGTCATTCCCAGTCACAGTGGAGAACATGCCTCACCAAGAAAATTAAAAGCTCCAATTTCTGCTGTAAAAAGCAATACTGGTCTAAATGAAGAATTACGTGTGGAGGATGAGTCAAAAAACCCAATAGGACAGAGTAAACGTATATTTTGGCAGACTTCTATTAATGATCAAAGACCAAAGCTAAGAGTCTGTATAAATGGCACTTTTATTGAAGGCTTATTAGACACAGGTGCGGATGTAAGTATCATTACCCCAGAATCTTGGCATCCGAATTGGCCTCTTCAAGAGGTAGATGTTCAGTTCCTGGGAATTGGAACCCTATCTCGTGTAAAACAAAGCACAAGATGGGTTGAATGCATAGGGCCCGAAGGGCAAATAGGAAGACTAAGGCCATATATAGCCAATATTGCCATAAATTTATGGGGCCATGACCTGCTACAGCAATGGAATACCCAGATTAACATTCCTGTATTTCCAGGAACTCATAATTCTGGGAAGGATATGATGAGGTATTATGGAAAAAGGTCACCAGCCATTCAGGCTGTACAAGAACATACAGCAAATACCAAACCTTTAGAGGTACCAACGGCCCTACCTTTAAAATGGCTAACTGAGAAGCCAATATGGACCAAACAATGGCCTCTAGCTGAAGATAAACTACAGGCATTGGAACAGCTGGTGCAAGAGCAACTAGATGCTCACCATATTGAAGAATCAACCAGCCCTTGGAATTCTCCTGTGTTTGTTGTAAAAAAGAAATCTGGTAAATGGAGAATGGTGACAGATCTAAGAGCTGTCAACAAAGTAATTCAACCTATGGGCCCACTACAATCTGGAATTCCTTTGCCTTCTCTGTTACCAAAAGGATGGCCTCTTATAGTTATTGATTTGAAAGATTGTTTTTTCACTATACCATTACAAGAAAAGGATAGAGAAAAATTTGCCTTCACAGTGCCTACTTATAATAATTCTCAGCCTAATAGGAGATATCAGTGGACTGTCCTCCCATAGGGTATGCTCAATAGTCCTACACTGTGCCAATATTTTGTAAGTAAGCCATTGGAAATAATTCGTAAACAATTCCCCAAGTCCATCATTTATCATTACATGGATGACATCTTATCATCTGATTCAAATAAAGATACTTTAGAAAGGATGTTTGAAGAAGTAAAGAAAGTCTTGCCTAGGTGGGGATTACAAATTGCCCCTGAAAAGATTCAAAGAGGAAATTCTATTAATTACCTAGGTTACAGAATAGGGTTAGAGAAAATTAAAACGCAAAAGGCACAAATTAGGAGAGACCGGTTAAAGACTCTTAATGACTTCCAAAGATTGTTAGGAGACATTTCCAGTCTACGACCAGCTGTTGGGATAACACCTGATCTAATAGTTCATTTAAACAAAACCTTAGATGGTGATAAAGATTTGAATAGTCCAAGAGAACTGACAGCTGAAGCAGAAAAGGAACTGACAATGATTGAGGAAAAATTACAGGAGGCACATGTGGATAGGGTGAACCCAAATCTTAGCTGCATCCTAGTCATATTGCCTTCCAGAATTTCTCCTACAGGGATTCTAATGCAGAGGGAAGATATTATTTTAGAGTGGATATTTATACCTAATAAACCAAGTAAAAAATTAAAAACTTATGTGGAAGAGGTCTCTGAATTAATTATAAAAGTTAAGCTGAGACTTCGTCAACTAGCAGGTATAGACCCAGCAGAAATTATAGTGCCTTTTACTACTGAAGAAATAAAAAAGTTATGGGAAGACAATGAACCGTGGCAAAGAGCTTGTGCTAACTTTTTGGGAGAAATTAATAGCAACTATCCCAAAAGTGATAGACTTAATCTCATAAAAAGAACTTCTTGGATTCTTCCTAGAATTGTATGTGATGCTCCAATAACTGGAGCCCGTACGTTCTATACTGATGCAAATAAATCAGGGAAAGCAGGTTACAAGTCAGATGAATTGAGTAAGGTGGAACAAAGCCCTTATAATTCTGTCCAGAAGGCAGAATTATATGCCATTCTTATGGTGCTAAGGGATTTTAAAGAACCTCTTAATATAGTTACAGATTCACAATATGCAGAAAGAGTTATCTTGCATATTGAAACCGCTGAATTTATACCAGATGACACAGAGTTGACTTCATTGTTTATCCAGGTACAAGACATAATCAGGAACAGGCTTTGTCGGATGTACATAACACACATCCGGTCCCATACAGGTCTGCCTGGTCCTCTAGCCCAAGGCAATGCTGAGATTGATCAATTATTGATTGGAAGTGTGTTGCAGGCCTCGGAATTTCATAAGAAGCATCATGTCAATAGTAAAGGCCTAAAGAAAGAATTTTCCATTACTTGGCAACAAGCTAAGGACATTATAAAGAGATGCCCTACTTGTTCTTTCTATAACCAAACACCGTTGCCTGCAGGGAGTAACCCAAAGGGTACTAAGAGAAATGAAATCTGGCAGATGGATGTGTTCCACTTTATGGAATTTGGTAAATTAAAATATGTACACCACACCATAGACACGTATTCAGGTTTTCAATGGGCTACTGCCCTGAGCTCAGAAAAGGCTGATTCAGTAATCACACATTTATTGGAAGTTATGGCCATCATGGGTATACCTGCGCAAATAAAGACAGATAATGGTCCAGCATATGTATCTAAGAAAATGAAACGCTTTTTTGATTATTATAATATAAAACACATTACAGGTATACCAAATAATCCTACAGGTCAGGCAGTTATAGAAAGATCAAATCGTACTATAAAGGATATGCTGAACAAACAGAAAGGGACTGAAAATACCCCCAGAAATAGATTACATAATGCTTTATTAACCTTGAATTTTCTTAACGCTAATGAGAAAGGAACGACAGCAGCAGAAAGACATTGGATAATGGAAAAGTCTGCTGAACTAAATCAACCGATTTATTTCAAAGATGTGCTGACCTCTCAGTGGAAGCCAGGAGATGTGCTACGTTGGGGAAGGGGTTTTGCTCTTGTTTCCACAGGAGAAGAAAAATTGTGGATACCATCAAAATTAATAAAGTTTCGATTTGAAGAGGAGAAACCTCTTGGAAAGGAGAAATGACAACTCATCCACAACGATGATATTCATACAGGTGGTAAGAAAAACATATAGAATGGGGGCAGGGTTCTGTTCTTATCTCCACAGGAAAACACTCATCTTTGAGAAATTCAAGGGACCCTGGATGTTTGGATACTGACAGATGGAAAAATACCTGCCCAATAGGAAATATCAAGACAACTGAATGGATTGTGTAAGTAATATTAAACCATATTTCTAAATTTATAAAGCTGGTTTTGAAGTTGGACTCTGGCTCAGTCCCTCTCCAATTCCAAGCCTGTTAGTAAGAGAAAAACCCAGAGTTTCTGGAGTTTCTGTCTCATGTCAAGAGCCATGATATGGGACAGAAAGAAATATGAGTTTAGAAAACATCTTTGCTTTTCTTCATATCTATCATACTTTTCATTGAATATATCTATCATGTCTTTCATTGAATATATATATATGTCTATATATGTCTATATGATTAATGTTTAAGTTTTTCATAATGAACAATGAGTTTTTCCTGAAGTGACATTTGAAGTTTCCAGGAAGAAGATGGGGCCCCATAACAACAACTCCACCTGGTTGATATGACGTCATGATACTGATAGCGCTACTACAAGACCTGCTTTTGGTACCAGCTGCACAAGACAGTTCCAACTTGGTTAGCTGAAATGGTGCACATCTTATACAACATTTTGGCCAGACCTGCACAAAATACTCAGAGACTATTGGCAATTTTAAAAGACATTGATCTTGAAATTTAACCATCATTTCACTTTCACAGGATCCCCCAGAAAGAACGTCGCCCCCATGACAGCTGGAAGTAATTCTAGAGGACGACGTCCCCTTTCCCAATAAAACTTGCCCTTGGGTTTAGGGACATCATTTAGGGGTTGATTATAATTAGTATACGATTGAGGGTTGGGGGAGGAATTTTATACGCTCAGGGATCATTTTGAAAAAAAAAAAAAGAGGGATGATGGGATAATAGATTTGTAATTGTGAGTTACTGTTTTTAGACAAATACATTGGTATAGATTCTTGTATATTGATACAAAGTTAAATTATATTGACTATTGTACGCATGCATGTTTCTACCTCTGTTTAAAACATTTTTTTATGTATTGACATATTTGTATTGATATATATATATATATATATATATATATATTGTATATATTTACCATATTGCAGTGTACATTTCTACCTCTGATTAAGATACTTATATAATGATTGTGTATTGATATATATTTACCTACTGCAATGTTTATTTGTTCATTGTTTATATTTGGAGGTCATTGTCCTCATTTGTTTCACAGTCGTTTATTGTCTTAGTCTTTAAGTTAGATAGATATTGAGAATTATATAGACTAATAGTCATCTAAGTTTGTCATTTATAATAGACTAATCAGGTTCTTTAGATATATAGAGATTATACTCAGTATAGATAGATAATCTTCAACTTCTTCAAAGAGCTGTAGAAAATGGCCTTTAATCTAACTCAGAGTTTTGTGGTAGTGAGACACAATTGCTCCTGGCAACACCACTCTATTCTCGAGAGAATGTTGAGCACCAAAGACACTCCACCTGGAGCCTTTCTTTTTGGCAGAACTGGCGTTTGGGCAAAGAAATGCCCATACCTCAACAACTGACAAAGATACAGAGCATGCATCAATGGATAAAACAGGACTGTCATATCCTGCCAAGACAGGGTAAGATAGTTTTGAAAAGTTGCTTGCCTTAGAAAATGGTATGTCAGTTATGTTAGGCCTTAGCCAAAGTTGGTTGCTTCAACGCTGCTAATGTGACTTTGGGTGATTGCCCAGGTAGCTAGTTTTCTCTGTAATTTGTTGCATGTTTTGGAAGTTGTTTTACTGAACTTCCTAATTACCCAGGTAACATTATTTCCCTTCTCAGATCTTCGATGGGGTTGAAGACTATATAAATGTAGTTACTTTCTCTCATGACTTGGCCAAGTTATTTATTATACAAGACCTAAGCTAGTTAGAATAGGATATTTGTACTTATTGTATATAATTTCATAGTAGGTTTAGAACTCTCTTATTTAAACAAAAGGGGGAGGTGTTGCGGGAGGTCCTCCCACTCCTCCAGCCTATCACCGCTGAGGTACCAGCCCACTGGGGCGTGGTTTCTCTCCCTTTAAAAAAGCGGCCACTTCCCTCTTCTCTCTCTCTTCACTTCCTGCTCCGCCTGCGACTAGACTCCTTTCCTGGTTGCGTAGAGGGCTGTTGCCTGGGACAGTGATCTGTAAGTTTTTTCCCCTTTAAATAAAAACCACCCTAATAATCATAACCCCGAATTGGTGTGGCATTGTTTGTGACTTACGCCTTCAACTCTTGACCTATTCAGTCCCCATCCAAAAATCAAGACTGAATGAGTTTCTAAGCTTCAGATCTTCAAAAAGACAAATGTAAGGATCAGTCACTTGTAAATATTTCTATGGACCTCTAAACAAGGAGCCTCCAGATACCTTTTGAAGACTTTTAAAATTTTATTTTATTTTTTATTTTATTTTATTTAATTATTTATTTGTTTTTTCAAGACAGGGTTTCTCTGTAGCTTTGGAGCCTGTCCTGGAACTAGCTCTTATAGACCAAGCTGCCCTCAAACTTACAGAGATCCACCTGCCTCTACCTCCCGAGTGTTGGGATTAAAGGCGTGCACCACCACCACATGGTTTACAATTTCATTCTTAAAAAACTCTTTGTAATGATAAACACCCTTGGAGAAATGGTCCACTTGTCTACACAGTATGGTTTTCAAAAAGAGAATGTTTCCTCTTCTTCAAGGGGGTATTTCTGAAAGTTAGAGCATGGTAAGTGGGAGTAGAGAGGATAGATGGATGCCGTCATCAATTTAGCAAAGATAGAGATGTTGCTAAATATCCTACTATGGACATGTTAAATCCACAGTAGGATAAATGCCTTACTGTGTACAGGAGAAACTTTACTGTAAAGAAACACATACTTACCTAGGATGTCTTAAGGAAACACATATGTTCATTATCCTCCTTTTCCAGATCTCACACAAAGATGTGTGTGCCTGAGCCACACTTTCCTTCAGCAGGAATAAATGGGAGCACATGGTTGGAGATGGCACAATGAGTAGGGAGACCGCCTCTACACAGAAGCAGAAGCAAAGAAGCTAAGAGGAGGGGAAATCTCCCTATTCCATATTTGTGCAAGGTCACTCTTGGTGACCTGTGCAACAATCAGTTTTTATTTAAGACATCTTAATTAATTAATTTTCCCCAACTGATCTCAGTTTCTCCTCCCTTGCTCCTCTCCTCTCAGTCTCTCTTCCAATTTCCCCCCTTCACCCCCATCCACTCCTCCTTTCTCTTCAGAAAAGTGCAGGCCTCCTGTGTATATCATCCAGTCATAGCATATCATGTTGCAGTGAGACTAGGCACCTCCTCTCCTATTAAGGCTGGATGAGGCAACTCAGTAGGAGGGAAAGGTCCCAAAAGCAGGTAACAGAGTCAGTGACAGCCCCTGCTCCCTCTGTTAGGAGTCCCACAAGAAGACCGAGCTACACAATTATAACCTATGTGTAGAGAGCCTAGGTCAGTCCCATGCAAGCGCTGTGAGCCTAGTTCAGTTTCTATGAGCCTGTGAGACCAGGATAGTTGATTTTATGGGTTTTCTTATGGTGTCCTTGGTATCTCCCACTCATAATCCTTCCTCCCATCTTGAGACCAAGAATAGAACCCAACATGACTGGCAACAAGCATTTTAATGGCATGTAAGGAATGGGATGTACATCAATATATTCCATTAGCCCTCATAACAAGATTAGGTTCAATTGTAAACTGACACTGGATTTTGTCATGTCTCTAAAGATGATAAAATTGAACCACTGAAGATTCCAAACTTCAGAAAATCTTAAAAATTTTTAATCATGTATCATATACCAGTTGTAAGTCTATTTACTTGACATGTATTAATGAGCAAAGCAAAGATACCTGTTTTTATGTGGTTCTTATGCAATAAAGTTTAGATATATGATATATTACATTTATGTGTATATGTGCCTGAATGCATATGAGTATATAACCATGCATATATGTACCTAATTCAAGAATACTTTGAATGTGGAGGAGGGTGTTCATATAGAGCTGTGGGCACACAAGCACATCATAGGTGTGTGAAGATCAAAAGACAACCTCAGATTTCAGTTTGCAGCCACCTTCCACCTTCTTCTGTTTGAGACAGAGTTTCTCATTGGTGTGAAATTACAGCATTTAGGTGATGTTAGTTAGTTCACCAGACCTCAAGGGTCCTTTCTGTCTCTGACCAGGTGTTTTATGTGGGCTCTGAGGATTGAACTGAGACCCTCACACTTGTGTGGTAAACACATTACTGACCGAGACATCGTCCCCTTAGCTCAAAACACAAGAATTCTTGAATGCTTTTATGTGTACCATTATATGTTAAACATATTCATCTCTTTTTTTAAAGCAGGCTAAGAGGATGGGGAGATTGCAGTGTGTAAAGTGTGTGCTGTGCAAGCATGAGGACCCAGCACCCACTAGAAACTAGGCCTAAGTGCACACACATTCCAGAATCCCTAGCCTAGAAGGTAGAGACTGAAGAGGGGAGACCAGGGCAGGTAGATTTCTATGATTTTGAAGGCAGCCCAGTCTACATAATATGTTCCAGGCTAGCCAGAGTTACACAGTGAGATCCTATCTTAAGAAAAAAGGAAAGACGAGAAGAGAACAGAAAAGTCTGGCATGTTCTAGTCCAGGTAAAACACGAAGATGAACACAAAGCTAGTCTATGGCTGGCTGTGACTTAGAAGAAGACTTACCGTAGAAGGGACAGCTTTGGAACGGCCTGCTGTGGCTGCCTGAGTCATGAAAGCCATTATTTGATGATTTAGTTCAGGTCTGCCTTACAGTTGAAAGCACATGGATATTGGCTCTGGGTTTTCTCAAATTATTCGCAAAGTTTCGCAAAGATGGCATTTAATCGTCCCTTCCATAGTGATAGTCTAAGATACCCAACAGCAGCTGCTCCTGCCTTGGGAAGCCTTGAAAAGAGAAAGGCAGATAAACATTACCCTTCTTACAGTCTCCTGAAATTCTATCCCACAGAGGCAGCAATATCTGTTGGAGGATTTTACTGGCTTCCCATGTCCTCTTATTTTCCTGATAGGGTTTTACACTTATTCAAACACCCATTGGAATTCAGGTTGTTGCTGTAACCTGTAGGATACACAAATTCAGGAAGGGGCTATGTTTAAATTCCCTTCCCATGGCAGCAGCAACACAATTCTGTCATCCCTAACATGAGGGCTACAACATAAGTGGTCAGCTCCCTAGGTACTCAAATGGGAGGAGAGATTGGTAGTCCAGGAAATCATGAGAAAACAGAGTCCCTAAGAAATTATGGAAAATTTATTCTATGCAGAGGTGGAGGGAAAGTGCTTCTCAGATCACTGTCCCTTTCCAGTTTTTCCTTCAGACTTTATTCAGTTGTTGCTGAACTCCTTTCATCCACTCACCCCCTATAGCATTTTCTTTTTAAGATATTTCTGAAAGCACATATTGTGTGCTGAATATATTGTCTCCCAGCTCAGCTCTATTCTTCTTTACCCTCTATCTCCTATCTTCTCCGTGTCTCTCTTCTTCCCTGTTCTTCTTCCCATCCATCCCCTTTATTACCCAAAGGCCTCCTAGCTCACTTACCATAGAGACACAGAGCATTGTTTATTTTAGCACTGTTCATAATACCCAAGTTATGGGCCAATGTAGATGCCCAACAACAGAGGATATATGATATATAGGAATGTGACCAATATTGTACACATATACATTTTATACATATACATGTACAGACATGCTAACACACACACAAAGAGAGAGAGAGAGAGAGAGCAATTTATATTCCTCAGCCACAAAGAAGGAAGTTATGGTGTTTGTGGAAGACAATCATATTAAGCAAACTAACTTCTTCAGAAAAATGAATCTACACATTCCCTCATCTATACTACCTAGAGTTTACATAGTCCCATCTTAATTTCTATAGCCTGTTAACCAATGAGATAGTTAAGAGTCTTTTTTTTTCTCTTTCAAAAAGCTAAAAGATTAATGCATTTGTAAGCACATTTGTTGAGCACACGAGGTTGATGGGATACCAGGTGAAGCAGCGGAGATTCCTTGGTAGTTCACTGAGAAGCCTTAGTACCCGTGACTTGGTTTCCAGTTTTCTACAGTTTCTTTAGACCAGCACTTTCGGAAGCCCTAGGAGCCACCAGCAAGGAGTTTGCATTCTTAGTGGCTGTGGAGAGTGGGATGAGACCAAAGATAAGCTGAGGTAACTATATACTTGCATTCATATTTATATAGGATCATTGCTGCCTTGCATTTTACATCCATAGATATATAATTGCTATGTAAACTAAATTTAAAAAGGTGTTGAAGCCCATTTGAAGAGGGCTTCTAAATCCTAACAAAGAAGATAGGAGACTCACAGACTTCTTCAAACTACTACTTCACAATAAATCTCACGAATTCTAGAGTTTCCTCCTAAACGGGCTAGGTGCACTCATGAAAGAGCTCCTGGAACGCAGCCCTCAAGCTACACAAGTTACTGGTTCTAGCTCCATTTTTAAGACTTTGCACACAATAGGAGATTCATAGGCATCTTTAACTTCAGTCCTTGATGTCAACAGTAATAAAAATACCATTGTGGTTTAAGATCTTGACATGAGGAATCCATACAGCTAAACCAAATCTATGAAGTGCTTATGTTTTTTGTTATGACTTAATGCATGGTTCAGAAGGTCAAATCTAAATCTTAACGTTTCTTAAGGGAGGTCTGGTATGCAACTTGTACTGACTGCACCCGCACAGCCAAGGATCTCCAACGAGCGAAGCAGAGCGAAGAAAAAAGTAATTTAGGCCAAGTAATTTAGATCTTAAAATGAAGAGTAATATGTATGGCAACAGAGATAGTTTTAAGAAATAATTTTAAAAATTAGCCGATGATGGGGGCTGGATGCTTTCCTTCCCCATCTCTGGAGCTTACAGGAGATCTTGGGAGAACAACTCACTACTAAACTGATCAAGAAATGAACTTAACAGAGCTTACTGCATCATTTTCTTATAAAACAGACGAGTTTTAAATGCGCTACAAATGAGTGTAATCAGGGGTCATGAAATAAATTCTGTTCCTATCTAATGTTAAGAAGTCCACCAATCTAGATTACATCACATTCATTAGGGTTTCTCAGTTTCTCTTTGTTCATTTTTGGAACTACACAACATCATTATCTGGTCTGAAGTTTCAAACGTGTCTTCCCTCCAAAGGGGTCAGCTAGCTCATTATTTGGGTCCCTATTCTTTGGGACAAGGTAGTCCTGTGGTTGAAAAAAAAGTACTGTCTCCTGGTTTTAGTGGCTTTCCTGAGCCTGGAATTTTTAAAACCCTACAAATGGAGGTTTTTAATCTACTTCATGGGGCTGGCAGGGCACTCACTAATGGCAAATAAAAGCATGTAACACAATTCCTGGTGGAAAAAGAAGTAAATAAATGTTGTCTTTCCATCAGCTTTTATTCGGGGAAAATGGTATCCTCTCCAATGCTCGGTTCCCCCACTAAAGAGACAAGGTCACCTCTCACTTGCTCCAGAGAGTACGGACGGCGTGACATTGCTTCTCTTGCACCAAATTAATGAGGGATTATACCTCTACCCCCTCTCTGTGGTCAGCACAGCTGGCTTATGGAAAAATCTGAAAATAACTATGGGCACTGGCTGAGAATCGGCTCAGTTACAAAAGCAATTTTCTCCAGTTGTTATGGTGAGGGCAGCTTTAAGTCGCTCTAGCCATTTGCATTTATACTGCTTTTAAAAGATGCTAGCATGCGAGAGAAAGGGGGGACCTATTCAGTAAGAAATGGTACCCCAGGACAGAATAGAAATTGTTCCCAAAATAACCACTGTGTTTGGTGGGAGGCGGTGTATTCATACCAGAAGAGCAGGGCTGGGGGGAGTTTATATCATCCCCTTGACTCATAGAAAGACCCTTGAAATCAACATAGGAATACTTATCTCTTGGAATTAATATCTAATCGCTAACTTCACTTGGTTTTTCTTGGAAAATGGAGAGGAAGCTTAATTAGTTTGTAATTCAAAACATAAAACCCAATTGGATGCTCAGTGTTGCTGATGGTCTCTTGGCTTTAACATCTCAATGACATTTGCTGTATCTCTGAGCAATTTCAGATAAGCTAAGCCAGCAGCTGGGGTCTCCCCAGCTGCAACAGTCTGATGGCCTTGCCTCAAGCGGACAAAAAGCCCATGGGCCTGGATCCAAGCATTCAAAGAGAAAATATTTTTCTCTCCCAAGGACACATAATCTGAGCTATGTCAAAGTCAGTCCCTCTGTGAAATTCTTACATGAACACTGCTTCTGGGAGGTAAACTGAGGTCACTCAAGAAATGTCCTCGGGGGTTTACCGAGAAGAGTTTTGTGTTTTCAGAAGTGATTTCACTCTAGGATGAAATTCACGTGGTCCGGAGAGATGAACTGTCAGGTCTGTCAAAGAGGTCTCAGCATGAGTCAGGGTGTCAAGATCACAGTGGGTGCCCCAGGCAGAAATGTGGTCCACAGAGCAGGATGATGGCTTAGTGAACAAAGATACTTATCTCCAAGGCTGACTATCTAAATTAGGACCTTCTAACTCAGATGTGCAATAGGAGAACTGGCTCCCACAGCTGTCCTCTGCTTCTATTCAGGTGTTATAGCAAATGCACACACACACACACACACACACACACACACACACACACACAATCACCACCACCACCACCACCGCCACCACCAAATAAATAAATGTAATAAAATATGACACGTGATTCTTTTTCTCAACCTTTTAGCTACATTCATCTTCCTTTCTAGCTCCATTCACTCTTCTTTCCTTCTTTCCTTTCCTTCTATATACAGGGTGGAAGGCAGCTGTGCATGAGTGAGTATATGTGCTTGCTGAATCCAGAATAGGGCATCAGATCCCCTGGAGTTGGAGTTAAAGGCTGCTGGGAGCCACCTTATAGATGTTGGGAACCAAACTCAGGTCCTCTGCAAGAACCTCAGGCACTCTTAACTGCTGAGCCATCTCCCCAGCCTCATCATTATTTGTAGTATATGATTTGTCATCTTTTACAAAGATAAAGTTAATAATAACCAGTGCTCTCAAAGTCTCAAAGTGCTTTCAATGCTGGCCCTTGTATCTAGAATATTCCCTGACCCTAGTCACATCAAGAATAGAATTCAGAGTCAATCAAGATGCCCTTGAAAGCTTTGGTTATAAAAGGTCAAGTTTTGCCACAAAAATAAGAAGGAAGATATCCTTAAATGTATTCAGAAAAGTCAAGTATAGTTGGCTCAGTGCTGGACTCAGCACTCAAGAAGAGGATCTGGAGTGCAAGGCCATCCTTAGCTAGACAACACATTAGCCTGGGTTGGGTGAGAACCCATCTTAAAAATCAAACCAGACCAGAACTAAATGCAGAAGTCTGATATCTAAATACATTTTAGAAAACTCCCTTAAGAAGTCTATCAAATAGACAAGACTGAGCATGGTTAAATATGTTGTGCCTATTGAAAACAAAGGATGGAGTATATGTTTGTTATAGAGTCGTTGCAATTTTCAAGGAGCATATGAAATATGCAAGGTTAAAAATAAGACCTAGAAAAGTAATGTCAGGAAAATCAAACAAAAAGAAGTTATAAATGATAGCACAAATATTAGTTCTGCAAAGGTAATGTGTCAAAAAAAGAAAAAAGCCTTTGTTAGCTACCCTTGCATCAAGGCATACAAAAACCGGCAAATAGGAAAAGTGCCTTAGTCTCTTGTGTTTTAAGAAATTCCAAGCACAGTAATGAAGAAATGATGCCGTTTTTCATCTATCACATTGGCAAAGATAGAACTGTACAAGAACATTCACTGATCGCCAAGAGGGCTCCAGGCCCACTCTAAAACATTATTTTGGCAGCTACTAACTGAAGCAAAATTTGAGGAGAGCAATTTGGCAGTAGTGCAAGTCTTGGGAGGCCTACGCTTTGGTCCAGCGCTTTTTTTCTAGACATTCACCCTACAGAAGGCGCAGGGATGCATTCATGGAGATGCTCTTTGCTGCTCTTTCCGATAAAATGAGGAAAACGGTTGGTACATTCCACAAGAGACAGTGAGAAAAGTATTCACATTTTGCATAACTGAGACCTTTAAATTCTTTTAAAGAACAGAGCATGTCTATCTACAATCATGTAAAAAGACGTAGAGGTCACATACAGAGTGAAAACAGTCAAGTTTCTAAACCCACCTTTAGGTTGTAATTTTCATCATCATTTTAATGGTAGACTGTGATATCCACCGATTACACCTTTTATATCTTGATCAGTTAAGGGAATAGAACTGCTGTATTTTTCTAATCACTAAATCCAGAATGGGAGAGATTGTAAACAAATCCGGTATCTTCTCAAGGCCTTTCTCCCTCCTAGCTGTAATGACAATTGAAAGCAGGGTAGAGTAGCAGGTGTGTGTGTGTGAAGGGGGTAAGGCATGGTCCTCAAGCCTATTGCCAATCACTGGGCAGAGTGACTAGAACATCCGGTCTGGTAACAGCATCTGCACGCCTGATTGTGCCACAGGGTGTTCCTCTTAACCAGCACATCTACTGCTATAGTTATGCTTTCCCTGGTTCCGATGCCCCCAAGTTCACAGTGTTATCTGACTGTTCATCAAGAATGTATACTCAAAGGCTCAGTTCTCATTTCCCAGATCACAACATTTTCCAGAGTGGCTGAGCTTATACGGTGCTCCAAACCTGACCACAGTGTGTCCCTGAATCTCACTCCATTCCAGAATCCAAAGATATTCCGTGGAGATCTGATCAACAACCCAGAGGACACCTAAGCCACCTCTTCTCAGAATTTCAAGTCATCAGAGTGTGCACATCAACATTAGGTTATGAAAATAAAGGCTCCACATTTTGGCCTTTCTCAAAGCAGTACTTTTATGTACCTTTCTTCCAAGTACATTTACAAATCAAAAATGGTCCATCTAAATGATGTTTCCCTAATAAACTTTAAAGTCTTCAAAATAGTTGACCTTGAGCCATAACAGAGGCTGACACACAGATATGCATACAAAAATGCCTAGACTTTTATCATAAACAAGTTCATTTCTTAAGTCTTTATAAACCAACTGAGTTATTACTGTTGATTTATTACAGGAGTGATGTCATACTGCTTTAATTATCATAAGTTTTTTTTTGGTATGCTATGATAAGGGAAGGTAATAGTCATTAAACTGTTTTTCTACTTTAAAATATTCTTGCTTAGTTCATCTATTTAATATGTTTATGGAACTTTTATAACTGCTTGCTAAGCTTAATAAATACTCTGCTGGAACTTTAACTTGATATTTCACTGAATTTTTTAAATAACTTAGAAATAGTTGGCACTTCTGTAATATCAAATCATTTGATCAATATTAAAGCATACAGGGACAAGGTGGGTGTGTCTCTGTGTTTAACTTGCCCATCATCCCAGTCTTTCAATTGTCTTTCAGTGGAAGAACATGTTCTGTAAATATTATTTAGTTTTGTCACTATTATGTGAGGTGTCATCTGCCCATCTATTTCCTAATTAGGAAAATGATGGACCATTGTATGTCAATACTCTAACCAGATACATAAAGTCCCCTCTAGCATTTTAGTTTTTACAATGACCCTGTTCAATTCCCAAGGCGGACATTTTCTTCATGATGCAAATCTGCTTATTGTCTACAGGTTTTAATCAGTTATTCTCTTCATGCCATGGCAACTCTAACTTCTAACGATTCATGGAGTGGTTCTAATTACAGAGGGCATTCTTGGCTTCTTTCTCCCTTTCCAGTTGGGCTCATCTCGGAATAGCTCAGTTAAAGTTTCCCTCCTTTCTCCTCTTCCCAGAAGCAGAAAACCACAGGCTGTTATGCTACAACTGTTCAAGGTAAGTTCCAAAAATGCATCCAGTTGTTGTTGTTGTTGTTGTTGCATAATCCTTCAAATGCTGGGGTTTACCTGGGGTTCCTTATTTCTTAGTTGAAACCAAGACATGAAGATGAAGCAAGGTAAGGAATGGCTAGTGCCTCCAATTAAAAAAAGGAAAGACTTTCTCCAAATATGCAAGTGGATTTTGTGTGCAGCATGATGAAAAGGCATGAGCTGGGACCACATCTGCCCCTAAAGGACCCTGATATTCTGTTAGGAAGAAGACATGAAGATGAAAAGAGGATATCTAACAGCTCAGGTCACGCAGGCTTTTCAGGGGATGCATCTAGAGTTTCTGTAATTGTTAGGATGGGTGCTGTAATTTCCTGATGCAGGGTATTATCAACCCAAGGAAGCTGTTTTCTATTCTTAGTTTGATGAGGCTTTCTAAAATCAGAAACAAACACTAAAATGCCAGCAAAACCCTTGTGGCACCTACTGAGAAGATATTATAATGAGTTTGTTTTTTTCAATTAATATGTTAATCTAGAGTAATAGATTCCAATTGTTGAATCATTTTTGTAATCCCTGGAATAAACCATGCTTGGAATGTGGTTATTCTCTTAATCTATCCCTGTGGCTAATTTGAAAATATCTTGCTCATTTATTTCTGATACTACTGTGCACAAATGAAATGAATATATAGTTTTCTTTGCACTGCACTTCTCCAATCAATTTTATAGACTCCATAACCACATAGGAAGAGTTAGGAGATATCTCAAATTTTTCTACTTGAATGCCTTAACTTGCATTACCTCTCCCTGGATCAGATAGATTTCTTCCCTTGAGGTCGGTTGTCTCATTGAAGTGATAGGTCAATAATCACATTTTCTGTTTCCTTTGGTTCTTGTTACCCCAGGTTTTCTGTCTTGTTGAAATGATGGTCATTGGTCTAAGTTATCAAGAAATCTTTTATTTCCATTACTAACACATAAATCTAAATATCTACCCTTATGCCTACAGATAAGTCTAGCTCTTACCCATCATCAAAGAAATTTCTCTTTGGGTCAGAAGACTATTAGAGAGAATTACAACAGGACAAAATGTAGAGAAGACATGATCACAGAGTACCCAGTCCCAGCTACACCATGACTTCTGCACCCAAAACCTAGAGAACATTGAGGAAGAGGAAGTAGAAAGACTCTACTGTGAGATTGTGTCTCCTAGAAATGACAGAGAAGCTTCACCCCTGATTGATGTGGAAAGCCCTTCTGTATGTGTTGCTTTTATTGGTTAATGAATAAAGAAACTGTTTTGGCCAGTGACTTAGCAGAATATAGCTAAGCAGGGAAAACTAAACTGAATGCTGGGAAAAGAAGGCAGAGTTAGGAGACGCCACGTAGCCACCACCTGGAACAGACATGCTAAAGCCTTGCCAGTAAGCCACAGCCACGTGGCGATACAGATTAATAGAAATGGGTTAAATTAAGATGTAAGAGTTAGTCAATAAGAAGCTAGAGCTAATAGGCCAAGCAGTGATTTAATTACTATAGTTTCTGTGTCGTTATTTCGAATCTGGGCAGCCGGGAACAAACAAATAACCTCCTACTACACCTGATACCATAGCAAAATAGCTGCCTAAAGAAGACATCTAAAGTACCACACAAATAGACGTGTTAATGTCAAAGGAAGGAAGTTCATGGTACCTCAAAGAACTACAGGGACTGAGGCTACACTGAGTGGGAAAAATAGTCCATCCCAAGAATGATCCCCTCTTTGGTTATCCAATACCAAGTGGTTAGCTCTGAACTCATATACACATAAAACAGTAGATGGACCTGGTGGGGCAGTGGTGTGGGCAACAGCAAAGTATAGGGGCAGCAAATGACAAGAACACTGAATAGACAGCCCTTGGCTGTCTTTCCTGATGTCTAGCCTGAGCTTCCTCGTTTCTTGTCTCAGTTCTTCAGCATGCATTCAGTTCCACAGGCTCTCTGCATTTCTTCCAACAAACTGCTTTACTGTTCAAAAGAATCATATTAGCTTTTGTTACTTGCAACCATGAAGTATTTTTATTAGGAATTTATAATGTCATGCTACAGAGCTAGGAAATATAATCCATAAAGTTTCTGCTTTATGAAATATATGAAGATTTTCCCCCTTTGGTCTAGAACAGTTCATTTTTATTAACAGTCTTTTTTTTCCCTTATTTTCAGTTTACTAGGCACCAGAGTTTAGGCACCAAACTTATTTCTTCTATAACTCCAGCTCTCTGCTTAGTGTTGTCTTCTTTGGCTTCTTCGTTTCTGGCATAAGTAGATCTAAGGCTATAGTCTTGTTATAAATCTGACCCAGTCCTGACCATTTCATAAGTGCACTCCCAGATGTTAGCATCTGTAGGCATTTCTCTTAAGCTAGTACCTCCAGAGAATAATTATATAGTTTCTTGCCAAGGGAGATAGAAGGCTGGCTGCCAATATGTTGGCTGCAGAGTATCAAAAAAGAGCCAAGAATATTTCCAATAGACATATATTTTCTCTGCACCCCCTTACTTCATACACATTGCTTAACCTCTGACATGAAATAGACCATTTTGACGTCTCTTGATGTACTAGTCTCTGTATTTTAAAGTGATACACAAGATAGACATGCAGTTGACTGGGGAGGAGATAAAGGGTAAAATTCTCTATCCATTATACAGATTTGAGCCCCCTAATTTTCGTCACATCTCTGGTTCCCTCCTATCCAGAGGCCTATAGTTCTTCCAGGATCTATGGCTGAATGACTTTCCTTTTATTTTTCTCTCTCTCTATACAGACCATTAAGTGTCTGCTCCTCCAACAGGTAAAACAGAAAACTTTCACACAGTTTTTAACTTTTGTCCCAAATATGCTCGTGTCTCTGACTTATAGTCCTCCCTTCCACTGTGTTCTCTCTCCTCTTCCCCTTCTTTACTCTGCTCTTGTTTGTGTATGAGTGTGTGTGTGTGTGTGTGTGTGTATGTATTGTGTGTAAATATGTGTGTATGCGTATGTGGGTATGTGAATGTATATGTTTGTGAGTGTGCATGTGTATGTGTGTGTGCTTGTGTTTACTAAGTGATAAAGACCATTCTTAGGTTTTATTTTCTCCTCTTTTTGGCTCTCTTTTTGTAATTATAGTAATCTCCTTTTTCTTTTTTTCTTTTTTATACAATGGTTTCCCTGTATGACAGGCAGGGCTGCATATGGAATAAAAGTGCATATAATACAGTTCAAAATATAAGGAGCACAACCCTCATATGGCAATCCCAGCCTTGGGTGACCCTGTGATTACCTCCTCACATTTTGCATACAGAGCATACATCTTTCTTACTCCATTGCCTCCTGACTCTGTTCTACGCATTTATTGGTCTTTGTTGCATTTAAATGATAGAGCTCAAACAGAAAATCGTAGCATTTTTGGCCTCAGAAAGTGTTGTAGAAATTGGGGGCTGCCACAGTTGTTACAAATTAATGCAGGAAAAAAAAAGACCAACCAGCCAGGTGGTGGTAGCACATGCCTTTAATCCCAGCACTTGGGAGGCAGAGGCAGGTGAATCTCTGTGAGTTCGAGGTCAGCCTGGTCTACAAGAGATAGTTCCAGGACAGCTAGGACTGTTACACAGGGAAACCCTGTCTGGAAAACCAAACCAAACAAACAATCAAAAAACAAATTAATGCAGGAAGATTGAAGAAAATCACAAAGATGGAATTACAAATTCTGCCCACAAATGACGCTCGTGGTCCATGCTGAGTATGAATGTGACTGCATGGGATGAGATTGCAAGGAGCCCAGGGCAAGGCTTAGCACCACTCAGAGAATCACAGGCTCCGAAGCCTCTGTGACACAAAATGTACAGGGTTTGAATAAAATATTTTTAGATTTGTGAAAATGTGACCTAAAATAAAGACAGAATGTTTTTTCTGTTTAATAAGAACAGAATTACAAGTGTCCCAGATGCCCTAGATTGACTTATCAAGGACTTTAAAATATGAATGATCAATGTGTTCAAGAATTGTAGGAAAATACAGACTTAATGGGCCAAAAATGGATTAATTTAAGAAAAATATAGAATTCATATAATGGAATTATGTTCTATGTATTCACACTATAAATAATAATAAAACAGAAACCTCAAATCTAAAATAATAGGACAACAAAAATTGACTGTTGTTGGACAGTATTCACACACAAATACACATATGGGAGAGAAGACTGGCAAACAAGAAAAGGTCGACACAAAGCACACAGTTAGGCACAGCACAATCAATCAACAGAAAGAGTAAAGAGCAGTCAGTACCAGTGGGGCATTGCTGAGCTGTGGCTTTACTTCCACGATATGGAGAAGATGGTGAGATGCATGACTGCTTAAAGAATTGCCTGAGTTTCTTTCAGATTTTGTTCTGAAACATTGCGTTACAGATCCAGGCAGATAAAGTGGTCTACACTTGAAGAAAGTAATGTTTATGTTTGTAATAGTAGAAGGAAAGAAAAGAAGGAAGGGAAGGAGGGAGGTAGGGAAGGAGAGAAGAAAGGAAGAGGGAAGAAAAGGATAGAGAAGGAGAGGGGATGGGAGGATTGGGGGATGAGGGGACGAGTTACAAGGGGGACAAAAGGCAAACTCTTAGGAGAAGGTGAGCAGAGGGGAGGAGTTATACATTAGAAATAACAGGAGCTGCTAAAAGCAACTTCTCAGAAACTGTAGAAGCCATGAGCTGATGAAATTCTGTCTTTTTAGTGCTGAAAGAATTGTCAACCTAGAATTCTACATCAAGGCAGGAAACATGAAAACAGTGTAATTCGCTTTTATGTAAAATCTTCAGGCATTTCAATTCTGTAATTCTCACTACAAAACACATACTAAGAGAATCCTCCTGACAAAAATGAAGTGATATCATATCAAAATTTTAACTAGGCAGGCAAAAATTAAAAGCAGTAGAAATACTGAATATGTACAGAAATAGAGAGATCCGCTTTCTTCGTATTTTTTAAAGCCAGTTGAGGGGAGGTACCTAGTCTTACTACCACCTGATATACCATGTTTGGTTGATATCTATGGGAAGCCTTCCCTTTTATAAACAAAAATGGAGGAGGAGTGGATGGTGGGGCAGAGGGGAGATTGGGGACTGGAAGGAGATGAGGGAGGGGAAACTGTGTTTGGGATGTAATAATAATGTTAATGTTTAAAAAGCTAATTGATTGAGGTTGTTTGTCTGCTTGTTTAAGACAGGGCCACACTCTGTAACCCAGGCTATCCTGTAATTCACCACTATGTAGCCCAATCTGGCCTCCAACTTGAAGTCATCCCCCTGTCTCAGGTTCTTAAATGCTGGTATTACATACAGGTTGCACCATCATTCCAGGAAATCTGTTGACCCTCTGAAGCCTAAAATAATAATAAATTGTCAGGTGTATTCTATGCAGCAGTATGACTTATGAAAGATATACAACAGCAGCAGTGTACGACTCCTAAGTGAAGTGCTGTATGGTTTCAAGGTAATCACAAATTAAGGATGCAAAGTGTGAATCCATTCAAAATAAACCTATAGAGATGCTGGGGAAATCAACAACCCCGCCTAAAACCCATGGTATTCAGTAATCCTCATGAAGATCCCATCTGCATAGTCCTGTCACAGTCCCTCTAGCCGGAAGTCCAGCAGTTCTCACAAAGCTCAACCTGGCAATCCATGAACCACAAATGACAAGCTGTGGCAGCCTCTCCATGCTTGTACATCCCATAACACGCATGAAGCAAGCACTGTGGGAAGGTGGAGGAGTGCACCTCAATAGTAAATGATGTTCTTACTACCTTGGGGGCTCAGGAGAGACCTATCACAGGGGCAGAACCACCATAGAGAGCACCCTTGTAAGATGATGACAGACCAAGATGTCAGGCTGAAGCTGCTATGCAAGATCCTTACCAGAGTGGTGTTTACTCATAGCATGCAAGGCTGGCCTGGGGAGCTACAGACAGACTGTGTCTACTAAGAACAGAAGCATGGATTAAATATCAAGGAAGGTCACAGGGGTTGGGCTGCCTGAGGTCTTGGTGACCTGGCCCCAGTACCAAAATGTTCATGCGGTCAGACATGACACCAAAGAAGATAATTCCAAAGTCTTGAGGTTTAGGATGGTTTTTGTTGTTGTGTTTTAGAACTACATAGGGGCTATGCATTTGTTAATCAGTGGTCTTTAGAGGAACACTCTAGTAGGAACTTGAAGATAATGCTAAGAAAAACAGTTAACTCCCAGCCCATGAAAGAAACAAGGATGAGGATTATCTGCATGATATTCTATCTGAAAAAACAGCTGTGGTAATTAAATAGGTCAGCACCACTAGTGTGAACCCCTATTTTTCTCATAAGGAGTGAGAGTCGTTAGCCTACTGCAGTTCTGATATTCCAGAATCGTAAATCACTTGTTCTTCAGACTCATGATTGGAGGGGAATTGTCTCATGCTTTAGGGCTCAGCAATATTGGTTCGGACAAGACTTTGGGCTTGGATTTGTGAGATGGGCTTGAAGAACCTGAGACTTTGGCACTACTGGAATGGAATTAATGTTTCGCATGTGAGGAAGGCATGGATTTTGAGGTCCAAGAGAAGAATCTGAAGATTTGAAATGTCTTTCAAATTTCATGCTTGGAAAACTCAATCCTCAGCCGGGCAGTGGTGGCGCATGCCTTTAATCCCAGCACGCAGGAGGCAGAGGCAGGTGGATCTCTGTGAGTTCAAGGCCAGCCTGATCTACAAGAGCTAGTTCCAGGACAGGAACCAAAAGCTACAGAGAAACCCTGTCTCGAAAAATAAAAAAAAAAAAGAAAAAGAAAGAAAGAAAAGAAAACTCAATCCTCAAAATTATATGCTAGTGATGTTATGGAGATAGACTTTCTGAGGAATTATGGCCTGGATGATGAACCTCCTGAGGTCTGTGTCTTAAAGATTTGCTTCTCAGTAATTTTCCTAGAAGCTAGTAGAACCTTCAGAAGCAGAGAGTAGCAGCTGGGCCTTAGATAATTGGGATCAGGGTCTTGAAGTAGTTGTGGAACCTGGTCCGTTCCTTTCGCGTCTGCTTCTGGTTGGTGAGGTAAGCAGCTTCACTTCACATTCTCCCACCAGGAATGTTGTGCTGCCTCACTATAGGCCCCGAAGCAAAGCAGATGATCAATCTATTTCTGAATCATTTACATTGAGAGTTTCATTGTAGTCCCAGAAAGCTCACTAACACAAAAAGTAATTGCAATTACAGGAAGTTATGGGGATAGGGTCCTCATGATACAGAAAGTTGCTTTATAAAATGAGTCAAAGATATGAAAAGAAGCTCTTTCTATCTCAGATATGTTGCATCTAGCCAGGAGAAAAGTCCTTATCAAAATCCAAGTGAGCACTGGCATTTTGTTCCTGGCGCTCCTGAATTATGATAGAAAATAAACTTCTCTTTGTCATGATTTACCTAGTTTGTGCTATGTAGTCATATGAACAGACTACGAACCAATACATCTTCATGGCTATAAATAACATTACCATGTCAGGAAAAGAATCAATTAAAGATGGATGATTCATATTAAGCAGAATGAAACCCAACTAGAAGTGAAACTAGGAGAGCCTCTAAAGGAGAATTCAATAGAAACCCAAGATGACAATCAACGTTTTCTCCAAGTAGATCAACCATTATCTAATCGCCAGGGCCCTCAATGCTATGCTCGGCCTTTCTCCCTGTGTGACCCTTCCATTTAATCAGAAGCCTTGTGTTCCAAGGTTAATATTCTTGTTTTAAGCAGAATGTCATTCTGAATGATGAAATGCAAGCAATGTTGATCCGTTATAAAGATGAAAGAGCTGCTTAGCAGATACAATGAGGAAAATTAAAACAATTGGACACCCCTTCTACAGGGAATGAAACTATTTTCACTAAGACCAGAACAAACCTAGAGCTGGCAACAAATTGAAATGAAAAATGACAAAGCAAATCCACTCTTACATTTGGAACTTATAAAACAAAGCAAAATTACTTCCAAAATGAAGCTAATTTTCATTTCTAAATGTCATTTATCTCTTGAGCGAAAAAAAAAAAAAACCCTTTGCTCTAAAAGTGCCTATCAAATTCTCCAGGGATATTTTTGGCATAGAAACACAAATGACATTTTAATGTCAGTGATCTCAATTCTTTATGGTTTAATTAATTTTTCCATAAAATGCAACAAAAATCAAAATATAAACCAAAGAATAACCCTAATTATCAAATTTCATTGGACTTAAATATGTGTGTCTGGCAGGGCCATAACTCACTTATATTTGATGAGGTTTTTTGGAGAAATAAGACCAATATGATGTGTGCCTATCTATATAGTCAGGGGATAATATTTAAAAGGAGTGGTTTGTGAATTTATATGGGGATGAGAAATGCTCATCTTCAGTCAGACAGATGGAGCCCAGAAGAACAGGTGAGGGCTGTAGTCTGAGATCGAAGGTCTGGGGACCAGGAAAGTTACTAGCATGTGCTCATTTCTGCAAGCTGGAAAACTCAAAGCCCAGAAAGAGCCAAGGTGTCACTGTGAGTCTGAAGGAAGGATAGAACAGATGTCCTAGCTCAGCAGTCAAGCTAGAAGAATTTTTTTTTGTCTTTTTTATTCTACTTTTTTAAACCAAATGCATGAGGTAGACCCATATGTAAGAAGTCAACTTGCTGGTATAAAGTAGAATCTCATCCCAAAGCAGCCTCACATACATGCCCAGAATAAAGTCTAAACAAAAGCCTGGGTGTCTCATGGTGTAGTTGAGTCCATATATAAAAGTATCCCTAAGGAACTCTTTGGAGTTAGAGCTTATTCCTTTTCTGAGTTAGGAGCTTCCAATGACCATTAAAGCTCTGCGTCTGGAGGAGGACCCAGAACACCTTCTCTAGAGTTTCAGGGCTCTCCAGGAACCTTCAGAAAGAAAAACGAAAGAAACGAGCCCTAAAATCCACTCTCTCTAGCATAGAACAATATAGGAGTGTAGACAGAGGATGAATGGGTAAAAACAAGGATGTTCTGTGGTATTACTTTAAACATCAGAACATACTACAGAAGTTATAAAACTATGGCTGAAAGCTTCCAGCATGTAGATGCATGCACAATTCACACAGTTTGTGAAACATATCAATAAATACACCATAAAAACAAATGCAGGTATTGATAGCCGATCTACATACATCAAGTAAGAACTCTGAACCCTAATGCCCAGCGTGAATATGTTTTTATATTTCCATGGGTGATTCTTTCCCCTCATTTAAGGATATTATCTCAAAGCTAGCCTTCACCTAGTTCTTTGAGAATTGTTCTAGTTCTAGTTCCTCTCGGTTGCTGTGATAAAAGTCTCTGAACCAAAGTAACTTAGAAGAAAAAGGGGTTTATTTGACTGATACTTCCAGGTCACAGTTTATTATTGGGAGAAATCAGGGCAAGAACTCAAGAAGGAAATGGAAGACAAGTTTTTATACTGACACACTTGCAGTCTCCACAGTAGGCTTGAGCCCACCTACATCAACTGACAATCAAGACACACAGACACAGTCACAAGTCAGTCTGATGTAGGCATTCCCTCAAGTGAGAAGCTAATCTCAAATGATTCTAGACAGTAAGAAGATCAGGAATAAGAGCCAAATTGTAACAATAAACTATAACAATATATTTTCAGAAATAGCTCTTGCATATTATGAGTGGGGCCTAGGCTCTATCACAGTACTCAAACAAAATGTTTTTATATAAAGAAAAGGTGCACACAACTCTAAAAGTTCGCTTGACTTTTATTTTCATTGGGATTCCATTGACTGTGGATGTGTTATCCTGTTTGCATATACTTTCTGACCTATATTACTCTTTAACATACTATAATAGAAATAAATCATCATATATTTCCTCTAGTGTAATGTTCTCGGCACAGAAAGGATTCCTCTAGGTTAGGGAAATCAAGGTGAGAAATCGATGGTTACTTTCAGAAAAAAAACTTATCAACGCTGTCATTCTAGCTTCAAGTCCTTTAGCGTGAAGTAATACCTTCAGTTAGTTCTTTATTGATTCCTTTTGAATGCTGCATTTTCAGTTTAGGCTCTCTGAGGAGCCTGAGCAGTGAATGATCTCAACAACACAAGCTGAAGTAAGAGTGACAATGGAAAGATACACAGAAAAAGCTCACTTGGTTTCTAACCTAGGGATGGATGATCTATAATAAATATTCCACACCACAGTAATTATTGTGATATTTTTAAGTTGACAAATTTGCAAGGCAATGTAAACAGCTATTCTTTCGTTTCACACTTGCTAAACAGCCAGAATTATGATACTGACTATTGCAAAGAGTGCAGCCTTTTGGCTCTCCTGCATCCCTGTCCATTAAGTCCGAAGTCCAGGTAAGGCTGGATCATCATCCATGAGACCCTTCTTCAGTACGCCAATGGTAATTAGTCTTCTAAAGTATGAGAGACAGGAAACTTCTAGGCTTGCAGTACAGCTAATTTCAAAATGAGCTTCATGAATTATACAAAGTAATAGAGAGTCCTGGAAAGGCAAACTCCTACTACTGAGATTTGTCTCAGTGATGTTTCAAGGTACCGTCTAGGGAATCTAACCACCAGCACAAATAGCAGATACACGAAACATGGCAGGTGAACAGGCCATATGCAAACATGAAGCCCATCACTCCAAAGCAAGCATGGGGACTTTTATACAGTATCAGTGATCACAGTCATTTATTTCTGGTCACAGTGACTACTGAATGCCATTTTGAAGAGCACACTGGCCATTGCCTTCTGTATCACACACAGTTATAATATATAAGTAGGCTGCGGACATTGACTGACTTGAGAAGAGTAAACAGCACAAAGCCAAGGGATCCCAGACAGACTCGAGCTTCTGTCTCCCACTTATTTATTATTTAACCTTGAACGAATCTCTTGCTCCTTCTTAGCTTCAGTTTGTTCAATGGAAAGATGATTGTGTGCATAAAAGGATCACTATATATCAAGGTGTTCTGGGCAGAAAGTCTTTTAGGACTTTTTGTGGATCAATTCATGGCACATTCACAATACTTTTATCACAAAGACCTAATCATTCTAAGTAGGAGAGCCAAAATTTAAATATAAGCAAACATCTTCTGAAGTCCAGTGTTTAAAAAAAGGTGTGTGTGTGTGTGTGTGTGTGTGTGTGTGTGTGTGTGGTATGATGTGATGTGCTCACACACTTCTGGGTTGATGATGCAGGCATATCCATACTGTGGCACACATGTAGAGTTTAGAGGACAGCTCCAGGCATTGGTCCTTCTCTTCTACTTTGTTTAATGTATAATCTCTTGCTCATCACTGGATATACCAGGGTAGTTGGTCTATGAGCTTCTGGGGATTCTCCTGTCTCTGCCTCCCACCTTTCTGTAGTAGCACTGGAATTACAGTGCACTGTCCAGTCCAGCTTCACATGGATTCTGCAGATCTGAACTCAGATCCTTACGCTTGTATGCTTGCCCAGCGTTGAGCCATTACCACAACTGAAAGCCCCGCTGTCAAAATGCCCACAGAATTTAAACTTTTCAATGATCAAATAAGAAAATATACTTTGGATATTTATGATGAAGCAAAGATCCTTTCGTTTGCCTTCCCTGCTTCCTACTCCTACCTGCCCCAAAGTCACAGATTAGTGATTTGGTGTGCACACACCTACACACACACACACACACACACACACACACACACACACACAAATAAAAATAAAAATCTTTCTTTAAAGAGGTAAATAAATCAAAGAAATTGATAGTGATGTCAAATACCATTCTACATGAAACACATATCATTGATTTTTGATCCTTGTGGCTGTTGTCATCTACTTAGCGTCTGCAAATAAGGAGTTGGTGGATATTGAAAAGAACGCTCTGAAAGAAGGATCACTAGTGAACTCAATTTCTCCATTAGACACAGAGCAGTCCTCCTGTGTCTACCAGGCAGCACTCAAAATGATGTCCCGGGGGAGCTTTTGGAAACAGGAAAAAAAGATAGAGCAAAGCAACACAGCAGTAAATATACCAGGAAAATATATGCATCTCAAATAAGAGAACTGAGATTAAATGGCAGAGTCACTTATCAGCCACAACAGACAATACATGAGCATGGACTCCACCCTCTGAACCAAGGTCCAATCCCATTGGTGACAACACAACCAAATTTCCGGCAACACAATGTAATCTGCATGAATATAATCTGATGGTGTTTGTACTAGTTTTATTTCTGTTGCTGTAATAAAATACCCTGACTTGAAGAGGCAACATAAAGAAGAAATGGTTTATTTTAGTTCATAATTCTCGGTTACGGTCCATCAGAGCCCCGAAGTCAAGGACGGAATTTAGCAAGGCATATGACATCTACCATTAAGAGCAGAAGACAGATGCATTCTCGCTTGTTGGCTTGCTTGTCATATTCAGCTCAGTTTCTCTACCATTGACAGTTCAGGCCTCCATGCCTAGGGAATGGTGCTACCCACAGTGGGCTGGGTCTTCCCATATCCATTAACTTAATTAAGGCAAGCCCTAACAGAAACACCCACAAGCCAACCCAAAGGAGACAATCCTTAACTGTGACTCTCTTCCTAGGTAATTCTAGATTGTGTCAAGTTGACGATTAAACATCATATGATTTCCCACTTCCTTAGTATCTTGAATGGATTTACACTGTGCTTCAGGCCATGGGAGCTTAGATATCTGCAAACTACTGTCCTTCCCCATGCTACCCATATCCTACTCTCTGGCCTCATTGCATCATGTCCAATTGACCCCAGCCATTCCCTGTACCAGAAACTCCTCACAGGACATTTATGCTGCCTGAACACTCATCCATACTCTTAACAATTGACGACCTACTACTTATATTTTAGGTTTTAGTTCAAACGTTAAGAGCCCAGACCAGTGTCTTTCTTGGAAAAGCTTTGTTTAGTGTATTAATAGTAACTAACGCTTTTTACCGTTTATACCTCAATTTTCACCCATGTGAACAGTTGACTGCTTCCCCTGCTCACGTGAACCCTAAGAAATCAGAGACTCTATAATCTTTAAATATCAGACCACTTATACATCTTCCATAAGTGGATAATTTATTAAAAACTACAAAATTATATAGGCTGCAGGGAACTATCCCACAGGCAATCAGTGATGCTCTTTGGGACATCAACCTCTTAAAACAGTTCTTACCCAGCCTTCCAAGCTCCCTGGGCTGAGGGTACCACAGGATTCTTGGTGACTTACACAGACTGTGCTGTGGGCACACCACGCTTCTGCTACCCTTGACTCTACATACAAGTAATCTGAACATTTTCTTATTAAAAAGGAAAAGAGCATCTGAGGTATTTTATTCTGAGTATTTGTTCAGGGAAGAGAAGTTTACACAGCTTGTGGAGAATTATTCAGCAGGAAATTAAATCTCCATAATTCTGAATTTTCACTTTGCTTTCAATTGGCTCAGGTTCCTGGCACAGCACTCTCCCCTCTAGAACATTCATAATACCACATCCTCCACCAAAATGTGATTTCTGAGCCAAATCACAAAGTACGTTGACAAGAAGTGTCTCTGGAGGTCTCAGATAGGTGGCACATCAACCATGAACAAACGGGCAGACAGATAGGAGCAGCAATTAGTATCTAAGTTTTCTGCAGTAATTTGGAGCTCACAAAATTCATAGCAACAGCCTAGCAAAGAAAACTGTCTTGCATAATCCTTGCGAATATGGTACCTGATTTCTGCCTACCTGCAATTTTTAAAGGCTAATCTGGAGTTTATATTTTTTAATTTTTATTATTCATTTGTTTATTGTGTATACAAATGTGTATATATGTATAAATACATATATATGTGTGCATGCATATATGTGCATATATAAATATGCATGTGTGTGTGTCACTTATGCATGTGGAGGTCAGAGGACAGCTTATAGAAGTTGGTTCTCTCCTTCCACCAATTCAAGTGTTCTAGAGATTGAATTCAGGCTTAATGGCAACCATATTGATTCACTGAGCCATCTTGTCAACCCTTGGGTTTCTATTTTATTGGCCAGCTAATATATAAGTTTGTAAAGGTCTATGTGATATGGCTAAGGTACCCCCAAATACTAAACTCAAAACGAGATCTTTTGACAAATACGTTTGTTAACCTATGCATATCATCTTCAACAACAACCTAACTACTTTATTATTTTGTTTATGGAAGAGATTTTCTCAAAAAAAAAATTCAGCAGTTGCAATACAGAGTAGCCTGGCATGCTAAACAATCCGGAGAGACAACAAGCAAGAAAACAAACAGCTCGCATCTCTGCAGACTGAAAGAGTCAAGGGAACTTTCATATTTTTATTTTCTCCACTTAACAAAGAAATGGCATTTTTTTTATTTCAACCAGATTAGAAATATTTTTAAGGCTTTTAAAAACTGAGAATCTGATAAACATGAATTTCATTGTGTCCAAGGCACCATAGATTACCACACTCAATGTTTCTTTTATGTATTTAGAAATAAAAAACCCTCCCAAACCAAGATAAATGAATGATAAAAATAAATCTCAATTTCAAAAAGATTAAAATTTTAAATGTGTACTAAGAAAGTATGAAATACACAATGAGATCAGTATAACAGGAAAGATATTGTGCCCCAGGTATATCATTAGAAACTCCTTTCTGTTCTGCTCTGTTTTCTTGCTGAAGTATTAAACCCTTCTAAAAGCTGCTATCACAGAACGCCTGAGTCTGGGTAATGTGTAAGGGAAGCAGGTTTACTTAATACACAGTACTGGAAGTTCAAAGGTTCATATTACCACATTGTCTTGGCTCTGGTGAGGGCTTTATGACATATGACATGGTGGTAAGAATACATATAGAAGAGGTCACATGCTCATACAGGAAGCTTTGTGGCTTAACAAATCATCCTCTCACAGACACTAACTCAGGCCCTGCAGGGCCTCCAGTGGCCTAAGCACCTTCTACCTAGTCCGAACTTTGAAAACTCCCACTCCCTGTTGATGCTGCAATTGGAGGCCTCTGTGTTAGAGGAAAAGCACTTATAAACAACAGCAGGCCTCGTCATCTTTTGACAGGAAGAGTAACACAGAAAACCTTATAGTTTTTGCATCTCACTGACTCAATGATCCATCCTCATTACTGTGATTTGAGTAACCCTGGTAAAATATAGTTCTGGAGATGAATGGCAGATTAAGGAATTTCACTGGTTAACCACACAAATGGTAAAACTGAAATACTTAAAATGGTATCCAAGGCGCTATATAGTCCTTCTTCGTCTCTCTCTGTCCCTCCTCATGCTCCTCACTCACAGATCCTTAGGTGTCCTATCCTGCCAAATATCTTGAGATGAACATTCTGTGTGTCACCCAACAATGACATTACCCTCGTTTTTCAAGACTCAGATCAGGTGAAAATGCTTTGGGAAGCCTTATTCCTTACAATAAGCTAAAAGGGCTGGAAGAGAGAATCTAGAATCATTCTTTCCACAGATTAAAAAAACAAGCTCAATTCTGGGAAGCATTTGTGTAACTTTAAGCCATGTTCACAACAATGTTAGGGCCAGAGTCTGTGGTTTAAGTTCTTCTTCCCCTGCATTTGGATGAAAGTAGATGGAAGAATAGAGCAAAAGTCCAACCTGTGACCATATCTGGCTATCACACCTGCCTGGCTCTCCTCCACAAGTCTAGACGTCCAGGAGGAAAGACGATGTTCTAAGACATCAGCCACATGTGGGTTTCCATCTCTGCATCCTTAGGCTGGGCTATGATATTCTTTAGAATGATAATAACCTCCTCACTAAACAACATGGAGTTTATTTGAATTCACACGTTCAAGCCCTGCCATAATGAGGCCTCAACAAATACCAGCTCCTTTACCATTTCCTATCACATGTAGCCTAAATATGATGACTTCTAGGACAAACCCATTGTTAAGCAGCCAATGGAATTAAGCAGCATTTTATTTAATCCATCTGAAAAAGAAAAACCACATCGCTTTGGTATAAATTCCCCAGGGATGGTTAATAGCACCATATTTATATAATATGCGCACGTATTGACTTCAAGCATGGCGTGGGTGGCATTGCCACCAAAGTCATGGAGCTTTTGGATATTGATGCCTGCCTGCCCCCCAGCTGGAAAATGGTCCAGTTAGTGAGATAGAAGGAAGCAAACAGCTCTCCAACTGTAAATGACGATGCACACACAACCAAAAATAGGGAGAGAGATCAAAGGCAGATTAGAGTTACCCACAAAAGACACCAAGAAGATTCACACTGGGGCAGCAAGATCCAGAGACGCAGAAGAATTTTTCAGTACTTCCAACCATATCTGGAGAGGAATCAAAGGCTGACTCGTTGGCTATTGCATTTCAAAATAAATAAAGACTCCTCTACTTCCTTCACAAAAGATCAGCCAAGCTAAATTTATGCTCTAGAATATTACCCTGGGAGCTGTCCCTGGAAGAAATAATTTTAACCCTAATACTTCTCTTTGTTTTGTATCCAAGTCTTCTGCCTGTGCCCACACAGCCATTAGCAGACAAATTAGAAAAATAGCCAATCAAGAAAGATTTGCTGAACAAGATGATGCAGAGTGTTAGACCAGGGGAAGCGTCAGTCCCTGGAATTATTGAGACAGCTCTTCTCAGTTTTCCTAAACTTAGACTATTAACAATTCCTTCTTTAGGGATAAACAATATCTTCCTTCATAGTTCAGCCTGTGAGTGTCAGACTTTGTGTGCACCTAAAATGTTGGGAAGGCCATTCTGGAAAGGAAAAATAGTTCATGTCTGAAAGCATTAGCCGGCCCTCCCAGATGTCATGACTTTCTATAGCTCGATGTGATGGATGATGAGCCTGTTTCTGAACATGGGAGGATAAATGGATAGGAGTTAACATAATGGGTATTTTCTAAGCCTTCTAGAGAGGAAGCACAGAGCACCTGGAGCTAGAATCTGAGCTGGTTCTTCTTACAAGCTCTGTGAAGCAAAGGACATCATGGATTCTCCGTGTCACTTAGTTTGTTTTCTGTATAAAATGTTATTATCAATGGGTAGAGTACAATTACCAAAAATGTAGCTTTTGGATAAATTAAATACAAAACATTTCTTATCAGGCCCAAAGTGCTTATGAAATTCCTGATAATGTTGTAAGAGTCAGTTCTAACCTGATCTCCTGACTTCCCTCTCTCTGCCATCGCCATGGCTCTGCTTTGATGGCAGAAGAATGGTCACAGTCAACACAAAAAGGTGGCAGATGAGTACTGATGACGGAAAAACCTCTCTCCCTGTGCCACAGCCATCCTGAGCAAGAAGAACCTCTCCTTCTTTCCTCTTTCCACTGCTTCATTGAATTCTAATCTAAAGTCTCTCAGGTATACCTCCTATTGCTAGCATCAAAAATCACATGTAAATCAACATCTGCAAAGGAATCAGAGAGCCCAAGACTGTGAGCCTCCAGCAAGTCTCCTCTAGGAGGACTCTACGAGAGATGCTATTTGGATGGAAACATAAGAATGGTAGTATTTAACATCTACCAGGAATATCTCTCTCTCTCTCTTTCTCTCTCTCTCTCTCTCTCTCTCTCTCTCTCTCTCTCTCTCTCTCATTTACTATCAGTGGAAGAGAGTTAATCATGCAGGAGAAGACAAGGAACAGTGCCCCTCAGAACTGCTCCATGGGAGACAACCTCAGAAGGCTCCAGTCACACTACTGGGGTCCTCATGAAACAGATAGATTCCTGCATCCTAACTATCCTAACTGCCTCACAGTTTCACCCCTTTCTCTGCTCAGTCTTCATCTTCATTCCACACAGCTCTTAACCTCATGGCATCTCTCCAACATAAACCTCATTTACGCCATGATTAACCTCAAGGTTAGTTGAAAAAGCCTCATTTAAGAGAGATGCGGTAGATTCGGGAGGTCTAGAGGTGGAAGGAAGTAATCCTCAAGACTCACCACAAACCTTATGAGCAATCAATGATATAAATACCTTCAGCATAATTATCATAATCATAATTCCTGGTGCAGTGTAGAGCAATGCATACTTGCCTTTATAGTAATATTGAAGACCTAATATGATTGAAGATTTACTATGCTCCACACATAAATTTGAATTATTTGTAATAATTACTTTTTTCTCAGAAGTTAATGAAGTAGGTACCATCAGCATCCACTTTACAAAGGAGAAACGTAAGACACAAAGAGGTTGTTTTCTGTAGAAATAAACTATAACTGGAAAAGTTGGGACTTTTAATCCTACTTAGACTGATTTTAAGACGTACTTCTAATTAATTTGTTTCACTCTATAGCCACCTCAACCCACTTCCTGCACAGAAATCTATCCCTAGATATCTCACAATGTGATTGTGAAAGGGTGGATTAAAGTACTTTCATTGAGGTTTATGGTAGCCTGGGTAGTGGCACACTAAAATATCCATGTTTTAATCTTGGGAAACTCTGACTGTGGCAAAGGGGTTAAGATGTTAAGATTGAACCAAGAATTTTGAGATAAGAAGGTTCCCCTGGGTTGTCCCAGTCGCCCCTACATGTAGTCACATATAGAGAAGCTAAAGCTGGAAGGAAGGGAAAAGGGAATGTGGGATGAAATTCTCCCCTGGGGCCACCAAACAACATCATCCTAGCTGGCAAAATAAGAGTATCTTATTTCTAATAAAATAAAATTTCCTCTAACTTACAAGGTTTATTTAAATTTTGAAATAAGATAAAAATTTTATTCTAAATAAAATAAGCTGTTGAAGGCCAGGTGGATTTAATCACGAGACACAAATGACCACTGCTAATACTGATTGTACTCTAACACTTTAAGAATGAAGAAAAGGGAAGAGGTCCCATCCAAAAGCCACCAGATCTTTCTTTGAGAAAAGAGATACTTTCTAAATTTAGACATCCTTCCTCCATCTCAGCCATCTCAACCATTCAGTCAGCTTCCCTGGACCAAGTGGATATTCAGAAAGGAACAAAATAAATAACTCTCCATTCCCTTCACTGTCTAGTTAGTCACACTTACAAAAAAAAAAAGCTTAGGAACAGCTGTGGGGTGAGGAAATGGTCTGTTTTGTGTTTCAGAACAATCCGAAGTTGCCATCTAAAGGAAAATTGGAAATAAAGAGGGGCTATGGTGGGGACATCCAGAGCAGAAGTTCTCAGTCTTGCTATTAAGAAAGAGTCATTCATAGATGATTTTTCATCTGTACTGGGTACAGATAAAATTAAAGTTGCCAGTCATCATAGAAAAGGTAAGCCCAAGATGTTTTGCTTATGAAATTCAAAAAACAGGAAATGGCTCTTCCAAATGCTATTGCTAATTTTGAATATTTTTTCTCTTAATTTCTGCCCTGATTTGTCAATGTTTTGCACACATCATTCAAGGACGGGAGCTGGTCCATGGAATTTCTGGAGAAGCACGTGATCGAGCATTACTTAAAGTGGCATCTAGTCTCAATACAAGCATTGCCGTTCTGTCGACACTTGGTCTCCTTTATGCCCTCCTGCTAGCCCTGAAGCAATTCTATTGTCTTTCAAACAATTATTTTAAAGTTTATTTCTTGATTATTATTAGTGGAGGTCAGAGGGCAGCTTATGAAGTCAGTTCTCTCCTTCCCCTGTGGGTTCTACGCTCCAAGCTCAGATCAACCTCGTGAGACAAGCGTCTTTAACTGTTGCGTTATCTTGCCAATCCATATGCCTAGGCACCCTATATTGGGTGCTTAATATTAACAAGACTCATTATTTGGTCTCATGATTATGTTTAAGACATCAGAAAGTTGTTAAAAGATAGGAACTGCAGAAGGTGAAAATAATGTCCATTAAAATGTAAATCAATAGAGCAATTGATTAATATTTGGTAAAAATGAATTACTCAAACATATCTACACCAGCATTTGGATCTCTAATTCTTTGACAAAACACACTATTAAAAAAAATCTGCTGAATTTCAAATATGTTGGCTTCAAAGACCACTATAGGAGCTATACCTCAGTGGCCCTGATTCAGGATGTTTTGCCAATGAAATTGAAAAAAAAAATCATAATTTTATCCAGGATTCCAACTACTGGTTAGATGCAAAATATTTTAAAATCATTGAATTAATATAAAGGAAGAAAGAACTTTCACAGTACAAACCATTCTCTCCTGATAAAGCAAGCAAGCAAACAAGCAAACAAACAAAACAGACTTCCGCCTTTAATTTTTTTTCAGTGCTCCATCACTACACTGCATTAGGACAATGAGGAATACTGAGAACTCAAGAACAATCGCAGTTGGCTTTTGATCCTACTGCACGTACTGGCTTTGGGGGAGCCTAGGCAGTTTGGATGCTCACCTTAGGAGACCTGGATAGAGGTGGGCGGTCCTTGGGCTTCCCACAGGTCAGGGAACCCTGATTGCTCTTCGAGCAGATGAGGGAGGGGAACTTGATCGGGGGAGGGGGAGGGAAATGGGAAGCGGTTGCAGAAATCCTAAATAAATAAATAAATGAATAAATAAATTAAAAAAAAAAAGGATCGGGGTGTGCTATGGCCCAGTGATTTTGTATCTCTTCTTCTTTTGATTAAAGCAGCTTGCGTGATTTTGAAAGAAAACATTGGGGATTTTGTAGTCTTTATTACAGGAATTGTTTGGCAAGGAACTTGCAGGATCCACATCTGGGGAAGAGGTACAATGAATGACTGGCTTCAAGGAAAGTCACACTTGTCCTGGAAGAGCTGGAGGTCATTTGGGATTCATTTTCTTTTGGCTTCATGGGAGAACTGGTCAGATGCACCTGAAAATGTGCGATCTGCACCCAACATTTTCAGAGTGCCTGGTGTTCACGGTACAGTTTAGTGTGAAGATAGATAATAGTATAAGCGCTACCCTTGGGGACTTCTCCACCCTAAAAAGGACATCTTCCTATTGATGTGGGAGTGTCATATATCAATCTGTTGATTTCATTGGTTAAGCAATAAAGAAACTGCTTGGCCCTGATAGGTTAAAACATAGGTGGGAGGGGTAAACAGAACAGAATGCTGGGAGGAAGAGGAAGTGAGCTCAGAGACGCCATGCTCCCCTCTCCCGGGCAGATGTGAGATGCGATAGCTCTGCTCTCTGGGGCACACGTGATGAAGCTCCAACCCTGGATGGACATAGGCTAGAATCTTCCCGGTAAGCGCACCTAGCGGTGCTACACAGATGATTAGAAATGGGCTAAATTAATATGTGAGAATTAGCCTAGAAGAGGCTAGATAGAAATGGGCCAAGCAGTGTTTAACTGAATACAGTTTGTGTGTTGTTATTTCGGGGCATAAGCTAGCCAGGAGGCCGGGTTGCTGGGGACACAGCCCCGCCGCTCCTATTACTACATCCTATCACATCCAAACTGTCACTTGACTTGTCACTTTTGGAATGTACAGCATAGCTTTTACTTTAAAAAAAAAAAACAAAACAAAACAAAAAAAACTCTACTTTCTTTGAAGCATAAACACTGATTATGTAAAAATTATATATATATATATATATATATATATATATATATATATATATATATATAGTTGGTCTCTGAAAAGGACACCTTCCCCCCCCCCCAAAAAAAATGAGGAGTTAAAATAGTCTTTTTCTATTTGGAGTGGGCCTTGTGTCAGCATCTAATGATTGTTGACTTTTGAATCTTTACAATACTGCTAAGAGGATATTAAAAGCCCTACTTTTGAAGCGAGGAAATAACCCTCCACAGAGAGTCAGCGGCACTGTTCACCACCACAAAGCCCTGTTGGTGGGTAACAAAATCATTTAACACTTGAACATATTGGTATTGGAGATGGGAAGAGTCTGTACCCTGGTTTAAAACAGTGGTGCACTGTAGGACTCCCCTAACTCCGCCTAATGTTTGGCTGTGGGTCTGTACTGTTTCTATCAGTTGCCAGATGAAGCCTCTCTGCTGACAAATGGGGGACTCCTAACAGTGGGAGCAGGGCCATCTATGACTCTTTTACTGACTCTTGGACTTTCCTCCTCATACCGGGTGGCCTTGCCCATGCTTAATACGTGGGAGGTACTTAGTCTTTCTACAGCTTGATGTGCCATGGTTTGTTGATACTCATGGGAGACCTGCCCTTTCCTAAACAGAGGGGGAGCTGCTGGGGTGGGGACAGAAAGAGGAAGTGGAGGCACTGAAAGGAGGGGAATAAGGGGAAACTGCAGCTGAGATTAACAAACAAATTTTTTTAAGACAGTGGTAAGCTGGTGCTTGGTTGCATACAACTGAAGCGCTGTTGAAACTTTATTCTTAGCAATTTTATACCAGCTATCCTATTAAACACAAATCTTGGGTCTCAGGAATCCAAGCATGAGTAAGGAAATGAAGCAGCAATTATCTCATTTCTGAATAATATCCGAGAGAGATACACTTCTTCAGACCCATAGATACTCTTAAATACCTAAGTATCAAGTTTTCTTTCTTGTTTTCCATGCAATTTAACGATCTGACAAACTGAATTAATGTCCTTTTCAAATGCTCACAAAGAAAAAAACCTCAAAAACAAAAAAGCAAACAAACCAAAAACCACACACCAGAATTCTTTGCAACTTTTTGACCAACATGTATTTCAAGGAAAAGTGAGGTGGGTTTTGTTGTTGTTGTTAACTAATATATGACCCTCCCTTCCTGTTTCTCCTTTTGGAGACACTTATTCCTCCCCCACTGTGGGGATTCCTTGGCGAGTACTCAACTATATTTGTGTCCCACCCCTTTTGAGGAGCCCTTTCCACATATTTCTCATCCTTTTTTCTCAAGGCGTTTTTATGCCTCTTTTATTTAAAAAAATGGTGTGTTCATTTTTGTCTAATGTATTTGCCTGCATATATGTATATGCAACATATGTCTACACTGCCCAAAAAACCCGTAAGAGGGTGCTGGAACTGAAGTTACAGACACTTGTAGGATGTTATGTGGATACTGGAAAATCTCAGATCCTCTGCAAGAGAAGCATGTGCTCTTGACCATTGAGCCACTCCACACCCTAGATGGTATTCTTTTTCATTTCCTTTCTTGGTTGTTCATTTTTAACATGTAGAAATACTTAGGTTTTTCTACGCTGACTTTATATCCTGCCCTTTGCTTTATCTATTGCTTAGCTGTAGCATTTTTTTCCTATGTGGAATCTTTAAGTTTTCTACAGATTCATTATATCAGCAGCAGAAGAATGAAAATTGCTGTTTCCTTTTATATGTGGGAAGCCTCTTTTATTTATTGCTCTTGTCTTGTTGCCTGGGCTTAAATTAAGAGTTCGAATCAGTGATCAAAACCCTTTCAAAGTAAGGCCCAGGAATAGATGTCTTTACTGCTGAAGTCTAAACATTTAAAGAAGAATTAACACTGATCCTTATTAAACACTCCTAAAACACTGAGAGAGTGAGACAAGTTCCAGATTCATCTTCTGAGCTGAACACTGTCCTAATACTGAAGCCAAACAAAGATTTGATAAAGAAAAGGTTGTAGACCAATATCCTCAGAAGCACAGCTACCAAAGTCCTCAGCAAGTCCTAGCTAACCAAAGTGTAAACATTAAAAGGACTGTCTAACTAGACCAAATTCATCCTGGGAATGCAAGAGGGGTTCAATACATGAAAATTAGCTAATGCACTCCATTTTAACAAATGTTCACAGAATCAAGGATGAAAGACACATGATCATCTCAATGGCTATAGTGGAAACAATTGACAAAATTCAACAGTCTATCATGATAAAGACTCTCCATACACTAAGTAAAGAAAAAATGCCACAACCTAAAAAAACCATGCCTAGAAAACACATGGATAATGTCAAGTCCTAAAGAAACTCAAGACAAGTATGGCTGGGGCAGACTGAGGGGCCACTGGCAGTGGCACTGGGATTTATCTCTACTGCATGTACTGGCTTTTGGGATTCTGTTCTCTTTCGATAGATACCTTGCTCAGCCTAGATATAGTAGGGAGGGCCTTGAACCTTCCAGGAAGCAAAGTGCCTTACCCTTTCTTAGGATTAGAAGGGGGTGGGGTGGGAGAGTGTGTGGAGGGAGTAGGAGGAGGGCAGGGAGTGGGAATTTAGATTGGTAATTTTAAAAAAAAAATTAATAAATAAAAAATAAAAAAAAAGAATCTCAAGATTAATGGCTAACTATGGTGCCTATCAGCAAACCATAGTACAAGGTAGCCAGGAGGCTCACTCAGGTACCTGTGGCTCCTCCCTGCATGTCTCACCTCACTCCCTACACTAAACCTCTCCAGCCCTAGGCCTTTGCCTCCCTTCCCCCAGCTTCTTGTTCTTATATAACCTTGCCATTTCAGCTGTGTACTCTCTTGGCTCTCTTGTTTCTCTTGGCTTCTTCTTGGTTCTCTTCAGCCCCCTCTCTCTTGGCCCTCTTCCTCTCTTGCTCTCCCTCCCCTTTTCTCTCCTTCATGGCCTGGTTCAGTCTGGATCCTTCCAGATGCCTCTGTTTGTACTCTCCCACAACTCCATAATTAAAAACTTTCTCCTCAACCTTGGAGCAGCCATGTCCTGATCTCCTTCAGATTTTACACACACACACACACACACACACACACACACACACACAAGTTTTTCTTCTAAAAACAGGACAGATGCATGGGTGTCAATTACTGCCTCTTTTACTCAAGGACCTCTGAAGACTTAACCAATTTTAAAGTTGTTCTCATTTGCATAAATTTAGTTTTTGCCTATTGTGTTTATGACCATCTCTACTCTCTACTCTGTATATCTCTCTCATGACAGCAAAAAAAAAAAATCTAATTATCTTTTCTGGAGTATCCAGCTAGCCTCATCCAAAACCAAATAAGCCAGAATTTCTCAGTGAGAGACTGGAGTAAACGTATTTTTAAAAGATTCCGCTATCAACATCAACATCCTTCTAATGTACAACCAATCATCATCGCAGAGTTGAGACAGAAGTTTTCCAATGGATGGTACTTACTGAGCTTTAATATTCCTAAGAAGTACACAAACACTTAGTTAACAGGCAGGTTGTAGCTGTGTCTGTGATACCTACCTGAGCAATCGGAGGCCCTCTTGAGATTCTTAATCTCATTAATAAAATATTTTTTAAAGAAACTTATAATCTCAAGGACTATTTTATTGCAGTCTAAAAGGGAAACTTCCCAGGGCAGGCAATGTGTAGATCTCAGAATCTGCCGAAGAAGAAACATGGAGGAGTTACTAGCACAGGGACCAGTCACAGGGAATCAGGCAGTCACAAATCAGGGAGGGAGGGTTTCACAGAAAGAGTAAGGAAGCCCATAGTATCAGGAAAATTGTATTTTGAAAGAAAAGGCAAAAAGGAAAATATTAAACCTTACCAAATAAAGTCTAGTTTCCAGCCAAACCTATATAAACCAATCTAGGAGCCCTGGGAAAGAAAAGCAGTTTGCTTCATAGTAGAAAACAAGTGTTTCTTAAGGATGCTGGTTCTAGACAAATTTCCCCAAAAAAGTATTAAGGAAGGCATAATGTTCATGCCATTGATTTGGTTTATTTTACCAAGTCATTGTGATTCTGATGATATATTTTTGCATAAAAAAGCTAGAAACAACGGTTGTGGGGACGAGGCAGAAATCCTTAATAAATAAATAAATTTAAATAAAAAAAAATGAAACCCCAAAAAAATAAAAATAAAAAAAATAAAAAAAAACAGAATCAGAAAAAAAAAAGCTAGAAACAGAGATGTGGATGAAAACCACAAAAACATACATGATTTTCACACAACAATCACCAAGGCTAAAAGATTCCTGAGGGTATCTCATTAAAGAAATGATTATTTTTGTCTATCTTTTTAGCATAGCTTAAGGTGAATCCAAATTTCTACAGATGGTCCACATTCTTGAGGAGTGGTCGCTTAGCCAGGCTATTTATTGATCTTACCCAACTAGAATGTTAAGATCTCCACCAAGACCAAAGATTCTAATTTCTTGACCAGAAAATATTTTCTCTTGATGGCCCTTTACTGCTTTTCTTATATCAGTCACTGTGAGACCTAAGATTATTCACTTGCAATGGGTACCCATGAAGAAGATGCTGGTGGCCATGGTACCAAGTGAGTGGCATAAGATGACTGTGTTCTGATGCTGTTGTGTCAGTGTTTGTTTTTCTCCACTGCCCTCTCCCATGTTATTGCTACTTCAGTATCATCTCTCAGTTCCACAAGCTGGCCCACCCCACCTCCAACATTCACATCAGTAGCTTCTCCCCTCAAAGTTCTGATCTTCAAGCCTGTGCTGGTTACCCAAGTCTTCTAGATTTTACCCTCAGGAATCTGTTAGTCATGTTGCTTATTGTGCAATAGCCAAGCATGCTCTAGTGGTCCTCATCCACATCTCCATTCCTAGGTTACAGATGCTAAAAGGCACCATCTGACTCACAATGACTTGGAAAAGTAAACGGATTGAATGCTATAAATACTGTGTCCTCAACATTTTTTTGGCGGGGGAATCATTAAAATTTCTAGAACCAGCATCCATTAGAAAGTAAAAAGTTCTATTCCTTGTCTGTTTATATAACATCTGGTTCTCCTTCTCAGATCAATAATTTGAGGACAGGATTATGGTCAAAACTGCCCAACTAACCCTCCATGGCTAGTCAGCTAGACACTTTGTACTTGTACATCTTGAAAAAAATTATGCCACTTAGACATTTAAACAATGGAAATAAGATTCTTCACCATCCTGGCCTTTGCAGAGTCTCAGACCTCATTTCTTCTCAAAGACTGCATTAAACATTTCTTTTCATCTAATGTTTCAGAAGTATAATACTTGAAGTGAAAAGTGTACTGATAATTTCTTTTATTCAAATTTTGAAGAATTTTATGCATGAGTACCATATTTATATCATATCTATCTTTCTTTTCCTCTTCCAACTCCTTCCACCACTACTCTCAAATTTATGACATGTCCTTAATCATTATTGTTACACACACATACACACCCAATGAGCACATTCATTAGTATTGTTCCTATACACATGTAGTTATTGCTAAGAGATCAAGAATCAACTTTCTTTCGAGATGAGCCTCTTTGTAAGTGCCCTAATAGCAGTTATTGATGATCCATTGCTTTTCACTTAGGGATGGAGACTTGGAGCATTCCTCCCATGACAAGAGCATGTCAGCTGTGACGTCATTATGCCCGTCTGTTGAAGCAGCCATATTGTTGAGTTGTGTGGGTGCTGCTTCCCTGTAATGTCTAGCACACACTACCTACCAGCAGGGATCCTGATCCTCTGGCTCTTATAACCTTTCCACACCCTCGTCAGCTGTGGTCCCTGAACCTTATGCATAGAGGTTTCATTGTAAATGCACCAGATGGAGGTGAGCATGCCAAGTCACTTACTCTCACTGTGCTGAGATTTATGAAGGGTTCTATGCCCTGATAAAGCATCGTCCAACTGAGCAGAACGTCTTTAACCTACAGTATGCATGTATGTATGTCCATAAAATTTCCTGTGGTTTAAACCAACATTTTAAGAAAATACTCAACAACAGGGGGCATGTGATTTTATTGATTTCCAGTCAAATTATGTTTTTGTTGACATATCCCAAAATCGTATCTGTGTAATTTATTTATAACCATCTATGTTTGACTAAGACCAGATTCCTACAAACCACATGCCTGGGTTATGAAAAGTAAAGATTCAGATGTGGGTTTTGTGCAAAGAAAGCCTCCCTGGAAGTTTATTGAAAGAATTCTGAATTTCTCTTTTCTTCTTTCCAAGTCCATACGGTCCACACTACCTCTGGCCCCAGCTCCCATGCCAATAGGAGAGGCATTTTCGCCTTCACGAAACCTCGGCAAACATTGATTCATCTCTATGGATAACTTCCTTTGCATAGTGGGCTATTTTTTTAGGCATAAAAATAATAAAAGCACAATTTCAGCTAGTAACAGCGGCCCAGAATTAATAAATAAGGACATAAAAGCGAAAGTGTAAAAAAGGGGTGAGGTGAGAAATCACCTCACACAGAGTGGGGACGCGGGCAAGGATGTGAGGAGAGATGGCAAACACAGAGTGGACCATTTTCAAAGAAGCTTATGAAACATCTTTGAATTTCAGTAGAACTGCCTCTGACCTTAGCTGAGAAATCAGGATAAGGTCAGTGACATTTTAGGCACAGGCCTTACATTGTGTGCAAATCCTGTGTGAAGGTCCACCCTTCATTGGAGAACTAGACACATAAACCCAGACTTATTATAGGGGATCATGGAAGTTCTATTATAATAGACAAGCATAAACAAGGAAATCTGTCCCACCGGGTCTGGGCTGTAGAGGTACAATGGATGTCAGTGGGGTCTGTGGCTTACTGAGCAAACAGAAAGTGACAGACTGTTTACATCTATTAGCAAGAGGAATTTGCAAACATTTTGTAACAGTGCGCAGAGAGAATTGCTTAGCCTCACTCATTCCACAGATATTCACAGAAGTTTCCAAACCTTGTGGTCATTATTCTTGACATTCACAAATACATTAGGTCATATCTTATGAAATTGTTTTTGAACTTTAACCTTGTTGATCTTCAAATGGAAATTCCTGGGTATTCAGTTCAACCCAGTAAATTGAGCCAGAGAGGATGAGAAACAAAATATAATTTATGTTTTTTTATTAATTTGTGTGTGCTCATGTGTGTGTGCCCATATGTGTGTGTGTGTGTGTGTGTGTGTGTGTGTGTACTCATATTTATGTGTGCACACCATGGTGTCCATGTGTGTCAGAGGAAAATGCCACAGACCTTATACCTACTTCTCATCTAAGGTCAGAGGCAGTTCAAAGTGAAATTCAAAGATGTTCCATAAGATTCTTTGAAAAGAACATTGTGTGTGTGTGTGTGTGTGTGTGTGTGTGTGTGTGTGTGTGTGTACAAACACATGTGCAAGTATAAGCACCTACACGCCAGGATGCATGACCCAAATTCAGTTACCAGGCTTAGCAGCGAGCAATATTACCAGTTAAACCATCTAGCTGGCTCTTGAAATTTTTAAGTCTCCACTTTCCATCTCCACCCCCAGGGAACTGTGTAATGCAGCAAAACCAAAACCAGCTAGGCTACCTCAATCCATCCATGTCCTGCAAAGCACAGAAGCAGAGACCGGCGTGATCAACCTTAAGCACATACACACAAGCACGTATACATACACACACAAACACACATACATAGCGCATACACACAAGCACATATACATACACACACTAACACACATACATAGCCATGCCTGCACTCGCATTCACATATACACACACAAGAGCGCGCACATACATACATACCTGCACTCACACAGATGCACACACACATACACACACACACACACACTAAAATAAATAAATATGTGTTTTTAATAACCTAGATAACTAATTGGTAGAAAGCTCATTAGTATGAGCAACAGCCTAACAATGAAAAAATTAGGCTGATATCCCCCAAAATGTGATTAAACCAATTTCAAGCAATAATGTGAAAATAATGTATGGTCATGGCAATGGCTTTAAAACTGGATTCAACCAGATTTATCCAGTTCCTCCTTTACCACCATTGCATAGAACTTTCCTTCTCCTACCAGTTGATTGGATTCTGTATTTTAAGAAAATCTAACATGTTCATGTCTGCCTGGTAGGATCATTAAGTTTAAGGTAGAAAATGTGCAAACAAGTATTAGCCTGAAATAGCCAGAGAAAATGTTTGGTTTCTATTCTTAGCCTATGCTTACCACTCCCCGGGGTCTATCTACCACATACTGTAGAGAGGCCTAAAGAAAACCTCAGGTTCTCTTACTGACCTCATCCCCATCACAGACTGTTATTCCCTGCCATCTTAGGAGCCAATCAACAGTCTTAATTATTCCTGGTGATTATAATAGCCTTATCTGTCTTTCAGCATTTTCTTGTGTATTCTAAGAAGCAGCATCTAATGAATGCATCTAATGATCTTAGTTCTAAGGTCTAGGGAATTAACCCTACAAAACAAAGGCAGCAAACTTTTCTATAAAGGACCAAAAACTAAGTACTTTTCACCTTCCACATGGTGTAAGTTACAAATACTTTGCCTTATAGTGGCCAGGAGATGAAAGTCAAACACAACATGTGTATGAGTAAGCACAGTTGTGTTTATTCCAGTAGATTTCACTTATGGATTCTAAATTCAAATTCCATAACATTGTTAGGAGTCATAAAGTATTTTTTTTTTGTTGGTGTTGCTGTTGACACCTTCTCTTAGCCACTTAAAAATATAAACATCGTACTTTGCCATACCAAAATGGGTGGTGACTGAGACTTTTCCCAGTGACCAGTATCTGCTCCCCAGGCTCTTGGGCTCAAAATGTAGTGCATTGGTGGGCTGAGTTCCTGGAGTCCAGTCAAAGAGAGGGAGGGGGGATTATATGAGCAGGCTGGTAGGTCAAGATCATGATGGGGAAACCCACAGAGACAGCTGGTGTGAGCTAGTGGGAGCTCATGAACTCTGGACTAACAGCTGGAGAGCCTGAATGGGACGAAACTAGGCCCTCTGAATGTGTGTGACAGTGGTGTGGTTTGGTCTTTGTGTGGGGTCTCTGGAAGTGAGACCAGGATTTATCCCTGCTGTATGACCTGGCTTTTTGGAGCCCATTCCCTTTGGTGGGATACCATGATCAACCTTGATACAGGGGGAGGGACTTGGTCCTGCTTAAACTTAATATGCCAGGCTTTGTTGACTCCCAGTGGGAGACCTAACCCTCTCTGAGGAGTGGATGGTGGGTGGGGAATAGGGTCAGAGGAGGGGAGGGAGGGAAAACTGTGATTTGGATGTAAAATGAATTTAATGTTTTTAAAAAAATATAAAAATCGTAGTGCACTGGCAGTGCCATTACCACTTAGGAAATGAAATTTGTCCTTGCAATAATCTGTACACAGCAAAAGAGAAGAATGAATTAATAGGAAGAAAAAGGAGAAAGGAAAGGAGAGATTACCGAGAAGGGAAAGAGGGAAAAGAGGGGAAGGAAGAAGATGAAAGGAAGGATGGAAAAGAGGAGAGATGAGGAAGGGAAGGCAAAGAATAGAGAAAGAAAAGAGGAGAACAGGGGGATGGGGAAGAGAAATGAATGAATCTCAGATGTGAAGTTCTCCTCCACCAAGAAGCCTACTGTCATTGTCATGACTATCAGCTTATCGCTGGCAATGTTTCTGATAGTTTAGAGATGATTCTTGTCTACTCTATCTCCCAGCCATTGCAACAATCAGCTTCACTCACAGTCCCTGTTCATGGAACCCTCTGCATTGACTGCCTGGCCCATTTGAAGCAACCACTGCCAAAGGGAGATGTTTCAAAGTGACATGAGCAGAGATTGCCTTAAAAGAGCCTGATACCTTAGTCCAGAAGTCAGTTCTAATGATGACCAGCTAAACCTTGGGCAAACAAAATCAATCTTGAAACAGCTGTCTCATCGTTAGCATGAACTAATAATTGCACTCAATACATGCCTCCTAGTCATACCAAAGTGAAACTCAGGTGGTTACATTTGGAGAATCTGAACTGAAACAATTATATATTTTAATTTCCTACAGGAGTAAAGTTGCTAAATACACTAGGATAAGCGTTGCCTTGCTCATGGTACCCGTACAATCTTTTATTCTAAGGCCTGAGACGATGACTTGATTGGGACAGTGCTTACTGCGTAAGCATGAGGACCCGAGTTTAGATCAACAACCCCATAGAAAGCCAGAAAGAGTGGCTCACACCTGTAAACCCAATCCTGGGCCTTGTGAATACAGCATGATCTCTCAGGCTTGCTGGCCAGGGAGCTTAGCCAACTGTTGAGCTGCAAGCCAGTGATAGGTCTGTCTCAAAAAAAAAAAAAAGGAGATGAAAATGTAAGAGGAAGATACTTGGATTCAACCTGTAGCCTCTACAAGCACGGATACCTAAGCGTGTACTTACACACATAAATGTATGCATACATATGCTGCACATATGCACAAATCTCTGATACTCTGAAGTCAGTTCAATAGTAGCAGAATTGTTAGTATAGACTATATGGTACTGAATATTCTGAAAAGCAGCTTCATAAGCTTATGAAACTCCTGCTTCTTGATGCACTGATGATACCAGCAGTGTCCAGAGATGGGGAAGCGAATGACTTAGAGACATATGGTGGGCATTTTTTCCATGCCATATGTGGAGGAGGGAGGAATGTGATGCCTGCCAATTGCTTTGGACGTTTTTAAAAAAAAAATCAAAATTGCCAAGGGAAGAAGAATAACATAAGGTAAATTCGTGGTTTTAAGGGAAGCGAGTAAGAGCAAAGACAATCTTGTTCATATTCTTGGAAACTTAATAACTAATTTGGCTCCTGGTTTGTATCAGAAAAAAAAGTGCTAGTTAAACACAAAGTTGTGTGTGAGTCATAGGAAGTTCTGTAGTACAGGGAAATTATATCATACAATTTTATGATCTGCTGGACAGTGATTTGATTTAATAAAGACACAGATGTATGCTTTGCCACATAGGGAAAGGTTTTCAAGGGTTCCCATCATAATTTTGAACCGTGTTTAGTTCTGGCTTATGTCTCTTTTACTTCTCTAGTAAATTTGACTTTTACAAAATAAAATAAAACACTACAGAAAAGCCACTTGACTTCATTCTCCTGAATTTGTCATCCTTTTCCAGAGCTATAGCTTTTTCCAGAACAACCAAACAATTAAAGGATGGAGAGGATTTTCGGTTTTTCTTTTTAGTAACTTGGAAAGCATTCTGGGTATATAGATTCTCAGATTCAAGGAAAACCAATGGCCGTGGAAGTAGGCAGGATCTTTTTAGGAAAGTTATGAAATGAATTAAAATATCCAGTAAAAAGAGTATGCTGCCCATTGATTCTGATTCTTTAGAATAACAATATATTCCTTAGAAAACAAGATACTGTCTCAGGATTGCTTCCCGATATTACAGTGATTAAAATCTTGAATAAATACACTTTCAAAATTTGCTTAAACAAAGACCTTCAGTCTTGCCCAGGTCATGCCAGAAGCCTGCACAATTTTAGTCCTGAACCTACAAAAATCAAAAGGCTTGAGGATGACTTCATGAGGGTGTACCACCGCAAATCTTGAAACACAGGCAATCTCCAGAAGGTGATATTTGCTTAGTCTGAGCAAAAACCCTTGGATTGTTAGAGACACTTAAGTGATGTGGGAGCTTCAGTGAGAAACGGCCCAGGTGGGCTCAGGTATTTGAACCGTTAGTCCACAGTTGGTGCTGTTTGGGATATTATAGGATCTTTAGGAGTTACAGCTTTGTTGGAGGAAGTACATCACTGGGGACAGACTGAAAATGTATAACCTTGCCCCACTTCCCGCTCAATCTCTGGTTTCTGCCTATGGTTGTAGATGGGAACTCTGAGCTCCTGCTCTCAATGCACCTGCCCCGCTTCACCCAGCAATATGGATTCTCTGCCTAGATCCATACCCAAAACAAACTTCCTTCCTTAAGTTGCTTTTAGCCCTAGCATTTTATCGCAGCAATGGAAGAGTGGCTGGTACAAGGGCAGCCGTGAGGACTCCTGGTGGCTGAGTGAACCGAGGCACAAAGAGGAAACTCCTTAAAAACACAATCTTATAGAATGTCACAGTTGCCTGGGCTTCATTTCCAAGAAAAAGACGAAGTTCTCAGTGGAGAGTCAAGAAAATGGCTGCATCCTTTCTATTGATTTGACAATGAAAATGATTCATTAATTAGGTTGGAGGATTTGATTAATAATTACTTTCTTTGATTCTGTCTGAGAGATTCCTAGATGATGTCTTTTACTAAAGTTTGAAATGTATTAATCATTAAGAAGAATCAACAAGTTAAGGATAAAGTGAGAGAAACTAGCAACACAAAGTGTAAAGGGAGGGGGAAGTAAAAACCATACATCTGAATATTTAGAAACATATGTGCAGGAATTGGGAAGGTTCTGCAATATTAAGATATTAGTACTTTTCAACCTGGTCTATAGATTCAATACAGCCCTAATTAAAAATCTAGTTTCCCTCATACATTGGTATTGTTGGGCCTACAAAGACAAAAATATCATTTTTTTTCAAATTTATTTATTTATTAAGGATTTCTGCCTCGTCCCCACAACCGCTTCCCATTTCCCTCCCCCTCCCCCGATCAAGTCCCCCCCCCTCATCTGCTCGAAGAGCAATCAGGGTTCCCTGACCTGTGGGAAGCCCAAGGACTGCCCACCTCTATCCAGGTCTAGTAAGGTGAGCATTCAAACTGCCTAGGCTCCCACAAAGCCAGTACGTGCAGTAGGATCAAAAACCCACTGCAATTGTTCTTGAATTCTCAGTATTCCTCATTGTCCGCTATGTTCAGCTAGTCCGGATTTATCCCATGCTTTTTCAGACCTAGGCCAGCTGGCCTTGGTGAGATCCCAATAGAACATCCCCATTGTCTTAGTGTGTGGGTGCAGACAGGCAAAAGAGCTGGAAGGGGGAAATTTAACCACATCTGAAAGTCATATGGATAGATGAGGTATTTTAATCAAGGCCATCAAACTTGCACTTAGAACATGATTTGAAAATCAACTATCAGGGAACTAGAGCGATGCCTCCTGGATTTATTGTTTTTATTGTGTGTGTGTGTGTGTATACATGTGTTTTGTTTGTCTTTTTTATTTGCCTGTTTGTTTTCTTATGAGAGTGAGAAAGAAGACATGGAGTTGGAAGGGTAGGGAGGACCTGGGAGGAAATGACAGAGGGGAAACTATGATCAGAATATATTGCACGGGGGAAAAACCCCTTTATTTTCAATGTAAAAACTAAGTGTTTACAAACAAACAAGCTGATAAAGGTGGAGGTAAACAAGGAAGAGCATTTGCTCTTTTTTCAGAGGCGCACCCATGTGTTGGCTCACCATTGTCCCTAACTCCAGTTCCCAGTGACCAAGGGCCCTCTTCCGGTCTCCATGGGCAGTATACACACTTAGCACCCCTACATAAATACAGGCAAACACCACTGCACATAGAATAAAAATAAATAAATCATGTTTCAAAACAACAATATCAACCATCAGTGTACCTTGTATATGGGAAGAACACCTCAAAAGGGGAAAGAGCATAAAATATGTTTATGCCACATATGATATGGTCACTGAGGACTTCCCTCAGCCAATGGGGAATAAGAATAATAATCAGGGAGATAATAATCAGGTAGATAAAAACATCCTTCCTATGGACACCAGCCCACCTTCTTCCCTTTCCAGACCCCACTGTGCGTAATCAGAGTTGCAATAGTAGTTGTGGGAGAATGCCATCAGTCACACATATGCTACACTTGCCAAGCAGGCTGGAAAGATGGCTCAGCAGTGAAGAGCACTGGCTTCTCTTCCAGAGTTCCTGAGTTTAATTCCCAGAACCTACATGGTGGCTCGCAACCATCTGTAATGAGATCTTATGCCCTCTTCTGGTGTCTATGAGGACAGAGCACTCATGTACATGAAATACATAAATAAACAAATTTTTGAAAAAAAAAGAAAAGAAAAGAAAATGTACCAGTTCTAAAACCTTTTCCAGAAGAGAGGCCAGCATGACTTCAATCGGAAACAAAACTAAAACATTCCACAAAGATAACAAACTGCAGATCAATAACCCGCATGCACGGAAGCATGTACAAAACATGCTCGATAAATAGTAGCAAGTTGATACTGCAGAATATAAAAATACCTGTGCCTCTCAATCAATTGAGGTGTTCCCCAGGAATACATAGTTTACTCGACGTCCAGAAACCAATGCAGCTCACCACATTGTTGACTGAAATGAGAAAAGTCCTGGAGTTATCTCCATAGGTGTAGGAAAAGCATTCCATGGATTCTAAATTTATATGTGAGAGAAATCATCTGCACACTAAAAACTCAGAAACTTTTACAGAAAAGTACAAAGTAAAAAGTCCTTTAGTCTGTTCTAAAAAACTTTCTCGAGATGGTAAAGCTATCTTCTTTAAAAATCTGCAACTCTTACCACAATCGATAGTAAAAGACTGCCCATAATTCCTACCAGGATGATGAGGAAGGAAGAAGGAAGCCGTATCTGCTCACAATGTATCATAGCAACAGAGATCTCAATGTATGCAAAAGGCAAGAAAATCAATAAACCATGTGTAAAAGGAAAAGTATTGTTACTTGCAGACAACATATCTCTTAATATTTGTGATATAAATGAATAACAGCTCCATAAAAATCAAGTTAGTATTTTATAGTGGTGTTTTTACAATCCTGTTTTGTTCTATATATTAGTAATAAACAGTTTAAAGTTCTAAACTTGATTCAACTAAAGCACAATGATTAGTGTGAAAATGTGAAATCCTAATGGGTAAATGTGATAAAAAAAATTGCAACTTCTCACAGTAAAAACACGGGCCATTTGCTAAAGAAATTTTAAAAGATATAAACTAAAGTTATACTATGGTTGTACAATAAAAACTCATTATTATTAATCAGTAAATTTGGATTTTAAAGATTGGGTCTAACATTATCGCAACAAAAATGCTGAACGATTTTGTTGGGTAGGATTTAAGTGAACTCTAAAATTTATAAATATTCCGATTTCACTGGAAAGGCAAAATATTTTTGACAAAGAAGAACTAAGTTGATTTGGGGAGGTACGTTAGTAGGTAGGAGCACTTGCTATGCCAGCATGAAGCTTGGCTAGGATCCCAGGATCTATGCAAAATGCTGGGCATGACTGTTTGTGTTTGTAAACACAACATTGGAGAGAGAAGAGGTAGATCACCAGAACCAGTTTCCAGCAAGGCTAACTTAGAAAGTACGCTTCTGTTTCAGTGAGAGACTGTGCCTCATGGGAATATCCTTCTCTGGCCTCCTCATGCACATGAATGGGTACATGTAACTTCACACTCACAGGCATGTGCCATAGAAAAAGCACAATTCAACACACACACACACACACACACACAGGCACTAGATGAACTAGGTTGTGGATGTTTTACAATTTACTATTAACATACAATAATCCATAATTACTATAAGTGAAATTCATAGAATTAAAGCACTAACAGACTTTAACAAATCTCTAAAACCATATTCTATCAAGGTATGGATGGCATAAAGATCTGGGCAGGTATTTGGAACTCATTGTTCAATCCTTTATTCATTTTGATAAAAGAAATGGAAGACAAATACAGACAATGGCATATAATTGATAAGGAGACAGTTGACAAGCATCCATTCTAAGTCAGAAAGCCTTTTACAATAAAGCTATTCTTTCAATAATGCTTTAGGAACCTCAGCTTGATCAGCAAGTGAAACTTAATAACTAGTTTTGCTCCTGATATACAGAATATTTTCCATAACACAATCCAAATTTTATTCTTATTATGGCCATTCAATCCCACTGACTAGATTTCTGCTGTAGAGTACTTAACTGGCTTTCAAAACCCCTTCTGTGCCTCTTTAATTTCCAGAGGGACAGAATATTTCTTAAACATCCCCTCTCCCAGGGTCTCGCATCAGCACCCTGTTGTGCAAAGCTTGCACCTGTATCACGGGCTCTCAGTTACTCCCTCCTCAAAGTTGTCCCCAGCCTCTGAGTTCCTGGAAAATGAGGCTGCTAACCATTAAAATATGAGCACTAGCATCATATGTCACTGCCATGTGACCCATGTTAGCTACGTTGCCTTGCATGGCTACCATAGTCAGAATTAAAGCATACATTTGTCATGACTCTTCAATGACAAAAGTAGATAACATTTAGAACAAGCCCTCTATTCTTTGATCATTTCCACCTATCCTATGCAACTGCTCTTTTCTATTCCTCTCATGGTGAGTACCAATTACTAGAATTGCTCAAGGTAGAACATACAAATTGCTCTGTGAACCACTACTTTCTCTGAGTTCAGACACCTAGCTCTGCTCATTAGCTTCCCTTTATCATAACACAACTCCTAAGATACTAATTTATAGAGAGAAATATTTAGTTTAGATGATGAATTTAGACATTCAAGATCATAAGCATTGCTTTGGTCCCATAGTGAAGACAGTATATCATGTTAGGAGTATGATATATAAAACCATTTACAACATGAATGAAGGACTATAAAGGAAGAAGAAGAGATTGAGGTTCCACAATCCTCTTCAAGAGCACATAAGGGCACAGGTGGAGAAAATGGTTCTTCATTCAAAGAAAGTCTCTCTGACTTTTCACCAGCAGGAGAAAACAATCTATGCAATGAAAAGTAAATATTTTGACATCTGTGACATGCTTTATCCTGATGACTTGATTACACATGAATAAAAAAAATCCAAGATTCCATTACCATCAAAATGTCAGAGTTCTACTATGTAAGTACTGACAATTCGTTAGTACAGAGCTATTGACCATGTACTAAGTAATATTTTGAGTCACATAGTCACTTTACAGACAACCCTGGTTTAGTTTTCAGCATCGCTTTTTAAAAGCAGGCACGGACTATAAGGGAGAGCTCAGAATTCTTGAACCCATTCCTTGTCTGAGCTATCGTTGACCAGATGAACCCACAGCTGAGTTCAAACACTAGTTGTTACTAAACCAAGCATTTGAAGAGATGGGTATTCTCCACCCCCCATCCCCCCAACCAACACATGTAAAGTGTTTGATCCTGGAGCTGGGGTTAGCGCAGACACAGCTCACAGAACAAATATGTACCCTGGCATCGTGTTAAGAGAAACCACTTCCAGGCATCAGATAGTGGTTGGGCTGGGATGGGATTTTTGTTGTTGTTGTTCTAAGAATTCTGGCTACTTATGAAATCTCAGAAAGATAGTGGCAGTGCTTGTGCCTAGAAGGATCATAGCATCAAAGAAAACTGTTTTTCTGCCACATTTTCTCATTTCATCTTATCATAGTGCCTTCTGAGTGAATTTGAGAGTCATGTTGCAAATTGTGATGTGTCTAATCTGGATGTTGGAGGTGATATGAAGTGGTGGTATCATATGCACATGTCCCTGTCACTGCATCTAATGGGACCTCTCTCGATAGAGAGAGAGTCTGCTCTCACGGGTGAGTGCAGACTGGTGATGGCCTCACAGTTGTCTACTGTCCATTTCCCAACAGCACTCTAATGGCTGTCCTCTCCATGGCATCTGATATGCTTAATCTATACGTCAAACTCACAGGATTCAGAATCATCTAGACACATTGTCTATGAGAACATATAGACATTATCTATAGGAGCATTTTCAGAGCCTTTAATCCCTGCACTTGGGAGGCAGAGGCAAATGAACCTCAGTGAGTTCTAGGCCAGCCTAGTCTACAAAACAAGTTCCAGGACAGCCAAGACTGTTACACAGAGAGACCCTGTCTTAAAACAAAACAAAAGAACATTTCAGAGAGGTAAAATTGAGGAGGAAGACTAACCCTGTGGTAGACAAGAGCATCACATGGGCTGGGGGTCTCAGATGGAATCCAAAGGCAAGCATAGCACTGCTGCAGTCTCATTTGTAAGAACCACAGTTAAATAATCATGGTTCTTGTTGTGAAACACTATACGGGTGCTGGTCCTATACCTTTGGGAATCCCAGGTTCAGTACCAATCCATTCTCCAGTCCCTCTTGAGGACCTTGATTTTTCTCCCACCAAGACCTATCTCTTGGGAACTTAAGTTCTCTTTTGATCTTATTTCTAGCCCAAGTTCCAGAAAATATTTAAGGCTAACTATCCATTTGTCTATACTTTCTCCTATGGATGTTTGACAATAAATAAAAATCAGAGCTGAAAGGGTGCACTTTAAGAACTATGATGATTGAGCTGGAGAGCTCATTACTGAAGAAGACTTGGAATTCTTCCAGAGCAGCCAGGTTCAATGCGCAGCACCCACATGGCGGTTCACAACCATCCAGAACTTCAGTTCCAAGGGATTTAATGCTTTTGGTTAACCTCCATGAGTATGAGGAATTCATATAATAACTATAATAGCTATTGAGTTTGGTAGAAATGTCAAAGAATGCTAAGGTCATTCAGCAGAGGGAGGAACTGAAATTTGCTAGAAGTGCCAGACAGATCAGAAAATTCTAGAATTGAGCTTAAGAATATTGCATTGAGGTCAGTCATTTGGCTCAGGGTTTAGAAACACCGTTAGAAATCATGGCTATATATGTCTCCTTTATAGCCTTGTAAATGATTAGTGTGTAACCTTGAGCAAACTATACAACATCTCTAGCCTGACATTTCAGCATATTGCATTGAATAGGAAACTTCTCATACTACTGTGTATACAGCAGTGCATAACATCTTTCACAATACAGATATAATGTAGAACCTAGAATGGCATATTGTCAGTGTTTTGCAAGTAAAAGGGACAATGGTTGTGATAATGATGATGATGATGATGATGATGATGATGATGATGACAGAAATGATTATGACAACAATAGTGATATTGGTCATGATGATGGTGATAGTGATTTTGGTGATTGAGATATTGATAATGATGATGGTGGGGATAATGGTGATGATGATGATTAAATGTTGGGATGATGATTATGATGTGGATGATTATGAAAGGGATGATGGTGATAATGAGATAGTGATATTGATGATGTTAAGGAGAAGGAAAATAAAAATGCACATAGATGCAGATTTGTACAGGACAGAAAAGTTAAAATTTCTCATCTTCCAACTCCCAAAGATATGGTATTTCTCAAGAGTGGAAGATCCACATTTAGCACCATGGACAGAAGCATATATGCTTTTACTCCTTCATACTCACACATCTGCACATACACAAATTAAAAACATTTACACATTATAAATTATAAATGGAAGGCTGTGCCAAATAACTTGTGAAAATATTTCTTTGTAATTTCACATTGATCTTTAGTTATAAAAATATCATGAACATCTTTACCATTGCTCTAGGGTTTCTTTTCTACATGGTATATATGTCCACAATGACTCCACAATATTTTGAAAGTAAATTCCATAAGCCAGGCACTGTGTTAGGGGCACATGACTATTCAAGGCGGGCTCTGTCCCTGTGTCCCACAAAATTTATATATAATTGGTAAGATACATAATTAGAGCTAGGTAAATTTGGGAATATACCTATGAATCTCAACTCCTAGAAACTGAAGCAGAAAGATCACTGTGAGTTTGAGTTTTCTGCTTAGAAAAACTCTGTCTAAACTATATACCCAAAACTATTCAACAACTGTATATGCACAAACAAACAACCGGTTATACTAAAATGTATTAAGCACCAGAATGGGAAATATTCACTGTTTTGGGGACACAGCTCAGGTATGGGTATTGTTTTACAGAGTAACACAAAAGATCGCCTTGAAGTAATAACATGCTCAGTTATTAATGAAATTCATTTGGTAAGAACCCATGGAAAACATTTTTCTGGCAGAATACAAAGCGACATGTATGGTATCCAAGAACATATATGTGTTGGAATGCATGGAGGGATGGCAAGGTCAATAAGGGTGAAACACTTGGGATCTTCTCAGGTCATCTTTATTTTTCTTGAAGGGCCACATTTGAGAAGACTAAGGTTATCAAATACATAATTATGATCACTCTAATGTATATTCCTTCTGGACTTTTTCATAGACAATTCTATGCATGTGTATATTGAATTTCAGCCATTTTTACTACCCACCAAATCACTCTCCTTCATTCCCTTCTATTCCCTACTGAAATCTTTGTTTTCTAAAGTCTCTTTCTACTTAGATTTATTTCTCCACCCACTGAGTTGAGGGTTATTTACATGAATACAGTCATCTTACCGGTGGGTGCACACTAAGGAAAAATGACACCTCTTCCCTGGCACCCACGAACTGCTCATTTGTCAGACCCCTTTGAATGAAAATCCTTCAACCAATCCCTATTTTTGGGTGTGAAATCCACAAAAGTCTGATGTTCAAGGCCTTTCACTTTCCTACCTTAGATGTCTTCATAGACCCATCATCTCCTTCCAGTTCTTGTCATACATTCTACAAGCCAACCAGTTATTCTCAAAAATCAACTTGTGCTAATGTTTTTCCTTTCATCTTATCCTTATTAACACTAGAAGTTTCTCTCATTTCATTTTTCTCTTTTTCATCATCTAGGTCTTATTCAAATGTCTTTTCTTCTTGCCTAATTTCCTGAGAGGATGTTGCTTTCATTGTACTGAACTTTAAAAAGTGCTTCTTCAGTCTTCTGTCCTTCCTTACTTGGCATTTGTAGAATATATACAGTACACATTTTAATCCCTGATGTGTGACCTCTGATGGTGAGGGATAAGCTTTGTTACCTTTCATGCCTTCTACAGCTCTAAGCCTGGTTTTAAAGACTACGAAAGAATCACAATGAACCAGTAAGAAACTGGTTAAATTGTGTTCTTATCATTAGAATGTATCCTCTGTTCACAACTCTAAAGGACATTGTGGTTTGCAGTTTCACTTTCTCAGAACCTTGTTCCAGGTTTCAGTATTATACAATGTCATTAAATGCATGCTTGAGTTTATGTCTATTTTTAGAATATTCATGAGTTGCTTAGATAATAATGGAAAATGAGCCTTGGTGTTTCAATTATTGTGGGAATTAGTTGAGATAACTGAAACATTTTTTAAAAACACAAAGTGTATGTAAATATGCAAATTTGGTATACATTTAAAACTATTTCAGTGTACTTTCCTGCAGTGAATATTAACTATATGATATTAGTACCTGCAAATAAATTTCTGCAGCAAATCTGTCCTTAATGGAATCATGTGAGCATATTTCTGTTGGTATTAACTGCATAAACTTACATGATTTTAGCAAAAGCAAAGAACATGGACCTTGAATCAGCAGAATTGCCTTGGATAATGATCTACAAATAATTTACTATTTATATGCAGTTTTCAATGTTGAGCTTCAGTTTTTCTAAATAATGGAGTGATCCCGCCTTGGAGCATGAATCAAAAACTGAGATAATGAATGTAACTATTGTTTTTAAACTGCAGTGTTTCAGTTGATCATAAATATTGGATTTATTACTTACAATGATCTATTGAAAGTCATGGCATAAATTCCATTCAAAATTGTGTGCTAATAATAGAACATAACTTACCCTAACAGATAAATCTTCTAAGGGCTCTCCTGGCTCTGGTTACTGAAAAGCATGGTTGACTTTTGTGGATCAGCAGGGCAGGGGATGTAGAATGGAAATGCATGGCAGGTTGAAGTGTCTGGCAAACAGGCAAGCAGAAAGTGAGCACATCAAGGAAAGAAAGACATCCTGTGGGGGACTTCAGTTAAGCAGAAAATGTCTGCCAATATTATAATTATTTTTTAGAGTCTGAATTTCCTAAGAATGCTAGGTCAGGGTAGTGAGAGGTTTCACTTGGCAAAATCACTTGTTGTGTAAACCTGAATGAAGTTTGATTCCTGGAACTCACAGTGAAAGGAGAGAGCCAAGCCTCCGGGGGAGGGGGAAGTCAACATCTGCTTCACACACCACATGCGCACCCCTCTGCTTTCACTTTACCTCAGCTCTACTGTCCCTCTCTTCTAGAGCACAGCCCCCCACCCCAGATGCCACCCTTCTAGTTTTCTGGCTTCCATGGGTACTGCACGTTAAACATACATGGTCAGCCATGTATGTAGGTTTCAGAGCTAGGATCTGTGTAGAAGGAAGCTTTCATCACATTTGCCTTTCTGGGCCAGGGCTATCAGAGTACAGTTTGTTCCAGTTTTGTCCATTTACTTGCAAATTAAATAATAATTATGATAACAATTTCAAAAATAATGCTAGCTTGCTGTAGCACAATGATAAGTTACGGTTCTTAAAGAAGTTACATAAATTTAAAAATGTAGAGTAAGTCTCAAAATAAAGATGATTGGGGTGGCATGCTATCTGGACAAAAGGAGGTCTTCTCTGACAGACAGCTTGAAGATGTTGCCAAAGAGAGTGAAGCAGTGCTCTTCCTCAAAAATAAGTAGAAAGTTCCTAAGGGTATGAACAGACAGGCCAACGGGTGGGAGGATGGGTCAACTCCCAGGTCAAAGATAAGGATTGAGACATAAAATTCCTGAGTGTTTGAGAGAAAAGTCAATTCTTACCCTCTGCTGCTCTAGCAGGAGAAGGAAGTGGCTGAGTGGTTTCTGGAGGTAGACATAGTTCTCTTTCATCTTGCATTTTGCTTAACACCTGGCTCTTAAGTCTTCCTACCCTTTCTCAGAGTGAGAATGACTCAGTATGACAGAATTGACGCTGACACCTCTGCTGTGCTTTAATAATGAGCTAATTGCCAGAACTACTCATTAATTAACTATATTATTCATAAAAATGTACATGACAACAGGATGTGAGGGAGGGTGCTTTCCCATTGTGTTGACGTTGGCTGATACACCAAGCCTGAAATTAAAGGGTGAAGAAAACCCAATATTCTAAGGGGATGTTGCACTGCTTACTAGAGGTTCTGCAAACAGGCTTAGGAGACACAGGCTGCCCTTGTGGGCACAACCAACCAGGGAGGCCTGGCAACTAGTAAGGAGGTTCTAGGACATGCTTATGTTTTTGGCAATAATATCGCATGTTGCTGGGCTCTCACGCTTAAACTTTTCTCACCCTCATAAACTTTGAAGGCACTCTCTCAGTTTGTGCCTCCTTTGGCCTTGAACTTGACTCCCCCACAAAGCCTAAAGGCTAGAAGGCTCTTGGAGCAGCTTGGCATGACAGAAAAAATGTGGTAGGTTTCAACTGTAAACAATAAAACTATGAACTATATCGTGAATTCTGTGTCAAAAGTGGGACCGTAGAATGGCTCAGTCGGTAAAGTATTTGGCTTATGAGAACAGGCTCCTGTTTTCAATTCCTGAGACATTTTTATGCATTTAAAAATCAAAAATGGTAGTATGCTTGTAATCCCAAGAATAGGAAGGAAGAAGTGGACAGATCCTGTGGCTCACTGGTCAGCCAGCATAGTCTGCTTAGCTAGCTCTAGATAACTGAAAGGCCCTATATCATAGGAAAAACGGATGGTGCCTGATGGAGGACTCCCAAGATTGTCCTCTGGCTCCCTTCAGCATATATATATGTGCATCTACACCCAGATAGATATGCAACTGCACACACATAGAAACACACAAAGGAGAAAGTGCCCCTCTTTATCTACTATGTGGAGAAAGGTCTTCAAATCACAGTTCTGCTTATGGAAAAGAGAATAAGAGCAATTTGCACTTAGAGACTTGATAGATTCCAAGATGAAAGGTGTGTGCTTTGGGCAAAGGAGGCAAATGCAAATCAACTAAAAATATATCCTGCCCAAAAGTTAGGTTTGGAAGGTTAAGGGAAACCCAGGCTTTGTTTAAGATTGATAGAAGTGGTCTGAGAGCATGTTTAAACGACAAATGCAAATCCATCACCCTACAGATGACAGAAGACAGGGAACCCTCAGATCCAACATCCTCTAAGAAACACACACACACACAGAGCCTCAAAGGAAAATGATCTGGATCTTCCTTTATGACATCAGAAAGGCAAGCAATACCATGGGAAAGAGAGGCTAGCTTTATCCTTCCTTGTGCTCCTGTCCCCAGGCTCCACTGTGTAGCAGGCGGAGACTGGATGGTGAGTGAGAGTGGAATGAATAACCCAAGGGAAAATGGAGAACGTTCTCTATAAGCCCTTCTTCGATCATGGCTCTTCAACCGGAGGCTATCCCAGCTAAGTACACTGAGAAAGAAAAATTCAGATCAAATAAATCAGAACCTTTCCACACCCAATATTCCTCTTCTCTACTTGTATTTAACCTATATTTTAACACCTCCGTCTCTTAATAGCCTCTTTCTTGTTTCTGGCTTCCATTGATACCACAGTTAAACATACATAGCTAAAGATTTAAAGCTGAGATCTGCATGTTTGAGAGAACATATAGTGTGTGTCATTCTAGGTTTGGTTACCTTCTTCATCATAGTATTTTCTAGTTTCAATTGTTTATCTGCGAATTTCTTCATTTTACTTTTCTTTATAGCTAAGTAAAATTTTCTTGTGTATAAGGACTACATTTTCATTGTCCAGGAATTACTTGATGGGCATCATAACTGATTCCATTTCTTAGCAACTGAGAACAGAACCGTGATAAACACGCATGTGCAAGTATCTCCGTGGTAGGATGTAGTTATCTGTATATGGCCCAGTAGTGGTAGAGCCAGATCAAAAAGTCTAATTCTAACTTTTGAGAATGTAAAATGATTGCCCTAGCTTACATATCCACCAACAGTAGAAGGGCTCTCCTTTCTCCACACAGACACACCACCATTTACTGACATTCGCTTGTAAATTAGAAGGATTTGGACTCTAGAACGTCCGGAAGTGAAGCTATGTGCTTCTATTCAATGATCAGAAAACCTTTGGTTGTCTTCTTGAGACAGAGGAAAGGAAAGAAGAACATAACAGAACAATGCCAAAAGAATAATGGAGAACAAAACAATTAAGTTGCTTCCTCCTCACCCCCTTTAGAACCCAGAGTGTTTAGTGCACCAATTATGTGTAAAGTGTGCCATTCAGTTGTCATAAAACCCCATGATTAATGTTTGGTTTGATGACTCAGCAGTTAGGAGCACGCAAAGCTCTTAACAGATAACTGAATCTCAGTTCTTAGCATCCATACTGGGAAGTGTTGGGATTAATGAGTCCTGGCCTTCAGCTGATCTTCCCTCCTACAACCTTCTAATTAAAGTTATTAGAAGCTGTGCCTAGCTTAGAGGATTAGAGGATGGGATTTTCACCTGTTGGTCATTGACTGCAGTGTATTTATGCCTACATGGTGTTAATGAAGGGGGGGGGGGTTGGTATCAGTGTTTAAAGGTCTGCATGTCGGTCTGTCTCTGCAGTCTGTCTCTGCATGTGTGTTCTCAACCTCCAGCCTCTTGCCCGAAGCTGGTGAACTAGGGTCTAGCGCATAGAGAGCAGATTGGGGCCGCGGTGCACAGCAGGGAAGCTTGTAATCATCTGTACCTCCAAATCCAGGGCATCTGATACCGTCTTCTAGCCACTGAAATCATGTGCACTCCTGTGCACACACTCACACACAGACACTCATGCACATACCCACATAATTAACAAAGAATAATAAATATTTCAAAAACAAAAATATTATTATATGCCATCATTCTGATTTTATACATCATGAAAAAAAAACACTGAGATGAACTGTCGCTAAGTGCCACCAGGAAGGGTTTAATATGTATGTTCTTCCACTGCTGACTGTGCACATTATAAATCAAAGTGCCCATCACTATTAAACAGACTATGCTGTGAAGATCCTTAGTATTTTGTTTCAAATGTATTATAACTAACAGACCAAGGGAAGCTGTTATGATCAGATCAACAGTTCTTTTGCAAACTCTATACTTTAAGACATAGCTAACATGTAGCGATTCAGCAAGGATTTGTTGAGTTTCTTCTATGTGCCAGGCACTGTGTTTAATAATGAAGAAACAAACTTAAGTTTTGTTTAAACAAACATTTACCACCATGTTAATACAGTAACAGAATAATTGCAACCCCAGCTGCTAGGTCTCCCATTGCACACATGCAAGCACTGCTCAAGAAAGATATCCAGCACTAACTGGAAGGTCAGAAGGGATCTCCTGAAGGAAGTGACCTGTAAGCTAAGATTATAAAGATGAGTCCACACAGCAAAATAGAGATGACGCATAGACAGTTCTCCAGAGGCAGGAAAGAGCCTATAAAGGCCAGGGACGGTAAGACAATATGATGGAGGAAGGTCATTGGCTAATAAAGGAACGGCCTTGGCCCATTTTATTGGTTAGAAGATAGGTGGGAGGAGTAAACAGAACAGAACGCTGGGAGGAACAGGAAGTGAGGTCAGACTCGACAGCTCTCCTCTCTGGAGCAGACGCCTGAGAGAGACGCCATGCCCTGCTCCCAGGATGAAGCTCCAAAACAGGATGGACATAGGCTAGAATCTTCCCGGTAAGCGCACCTTGGGGTGCTACACACAGATGATTAGAAATGGGCTAAATTAATATGTGAGAATTAGCCTAGAAGAGAATGGGCCAAGCAGTGTTTAAATGAATACAGTTTGTGTGTTGTTATTTCGGGCATAAGCTAGCCGTGTGGGCGGCTGGGGTGCTGGGGACGCAGCCCCGCCACCCATATTACTACAACAATACCAAAGGATAGTAGTGAAAAAGTGTCCACCTTCAAAGGTCAAAAGAAAGGTAGAAAGAGCCCCACAGCAAGTGGAGGAAAGATGGAGAAAAGGACTTGGGTATCTTGGGATTGGAATGGAAATAGAGGAGACTGTAGGAAAATGGCACATGAGTTTATACAAACTCCTGAAATCATATAAACAATTCAATGTCCGAAAAATCTCTCCCTCTGAGCCTAATCCAAGCCAAAACTTTGAACCCAAGCCAAAAAGGCAGAGAACGAGAGCAATGCCATAGACCAAGTTTACCAGGCAGTTTCTCAACAGCTGTACCTTTTCATGTCTGTACCTTAGCTGCACAACTCAGAGAAGGATGATGCTGTAGGGATGCTGGACAGACACAGACTCGGCACCACAAAATTCCCATGCTCTGTCGATTGAAGTTGGTTTAGTAACTGTGTTAGACTTGAGGTCTCCTCTCCAATTTGAACCACAGAAACCATGTATTCTCACCAGGTTGGTTATATGCAAATGTTTTGGTGACTGGTCCACACTCTATATTTCACACAAAGCTTTGGGGTTTTGTTTTTTGCTGGGTGTAAAAAGTTCTGAAGGGAAATACGGGTCAAGATCCCCTGTTTTAATAACCATCTAACACCAACATACTGTCAGCTGTCATTGCTGCCACCCACTTTCCCTTCACTTCCTTCTTTCATTACTTGTCCTGGGGGACAAAATGAAAGTTGATGAAAATTCTTGTGCCATTCAGTGGGCTTCTTCTTGGGCACGCGGTGCTAGCGGTTCTGCATGTGTCATTTCATTTCATCCTTGCAACAATCTTATAAAGTAGATAAAGCTAACTTGGTTTTCCAGAGGAATATCTAGGGTCAGGAGAACTTCCAGGTCTTCCTGACTCTGTAGACTTCTATGTTCTTAACTCCTTCAATGCAGTTTGGAGATAGTTCACTCTTTTACCCAAGGGCAGTCTTAGAAAGGGGGAACCAGAATAAAACAAGGCTGCATTTCCTCACGTCATGCAATGCGTTAACTTGAGTGCAAACCTACATTATTTTTCCAAAATATATAGGGCTGCAGTCACAGCCTTTCTCCAAAGCCTTAATTTTTTATAAAGGAGCAAATAAAATTTTTTTTCTCACTTCACAAATCTATTTTTCATTAAAAGCAGACATGCCCTCCAGTAATATTAAATGTTGGGCAGGCAACCAAAATATATTGCCAAATTCCTCTCTGCATTTGGTTATGTGCAGCTATTTCTTATTTCTCCTGACAGCCAGCTTTCTAGAGTGACAATGGCTCAGCAAATTTGCATCCTAGCACATTCTCCAAATTTTAGAGTTTTTGCAGTGGCAAAACTGGAAGTATCAGATCTCCATCTCTGTGAAAAATATTTCAAGGTGAGTAAGATATGTACAAAGAAGAACGAATCCCTAGCATACATAGCAAACAGTGCAATACCTGCCTCTCTAGTAATGATGATCGCATATTGAAATTCTGCTTGCATATTGTCTCCATGTATTTGATGACCTCAGAAGAGAGATATTGGCACAAAATACATGCCAGTTCCAGTATGATATAGGCAAATTGAAATCTGTTGATTTCTGGATTATAATTTCTAACTAGCATTGGTGATACTGCTTGGTAGATGTTGATAGATAATTTTCAATTAAGCAAATTGAAACTCTGATATACATTGGATACACTGAGAAGCTCTGCTATGGTTCGGATGTAGTTTTTCCACTAACAGCAGACATGCTGGGAACATGGCACCTGATGTGACAGACAGCATTAAACTGCGGTAGAACTTTCACAAGATGTAGCCTAAAAAGAGGTAAACCAATTAGATGAGAATGGATTAATGCTCATCGTAATGGAATGGATGAGGTCTCTTGGAGCTTTTTGCTTTACTACAAAACCAGATGGTTATAAATCAAAGACATCCTACATGTTTGTCACTTCTGCATAAGGCATTCGCTACACTTGTGTCTCTGTGTTTGCCCTATGACATCATCTGTTTCCACGATGCTTGAGACCCAGATGCAGTAACAGGAGCTTAGACTTCCTAGCCTACTAATTCATGATCCAAACACTTTTCCTTTATAAGATATTTCATCTTGGGCATTTTGTTACAGCAGCACAAAAGGGATTGTGATAGAATCCATCCCTGAGGTTTAGTTTAAAACTGAAAAGGAGACATGATTGAAGAGTAAAAATTGAAGTCTGAGAGCAAAGGACTGAAAATCAAAAGCACTCTTTCATCTGCCCACTTTCCAGTTTCCACGGGAGCAGACTATGGAAACAAAAAGAAATCTATAAGATTACAGCAGATGGGAAGGGTATGGACCAAAAAAAAAAATCCCAGAGAAGTGAAGAGTTGACCAATCTTAGACTTTAATTACAATCTTTTATTTTAGCTTATTGAAGTATAATTAACAAATACGATTATATAATATATATACTCAAGATGTAAAGGGTGATGTCTCAAGATATGTAGGCATTGTTATTTCCAAAATTAAGCAATTAACACCTACATGTGTTTAAGGTCAACTCTGTGAGAAAGTTTCTGGCACATTGTGTAACTTTAGCCACTGTGCTGTGCATCATTAGGTCCGCGGAATCATTCCATCTTATAATTATGATTTGTACCCTGTGACCGAACTCTGCTATTACACCCCTCCTCCCAACTCCCTAATAACTACCCTTCTGCTGTCGGTTCCTGTGAGTTTTATTCCACAGACAGGTGAGAATGTGCAATATATTTTTCTGGTTTGGGATCATTCCACTTCGTCTGATTCCCCTATCATCACCTCCACACTCCCCCCCCCAGGGCTCATCTATACTGTCTTAAATGGCAAGAAGTCTATATTTTTGAGAGCTGACCAGTAGGATATTATTATACTCGGCACCCATTTGATGAATGCTTGATAGTGTGTAACGAACACATCACTGTTCTCAACTGTGGGAGGACACTGCACTCATTTTGTATCTTGTATTTTGTAGTAATAATATTGCAATATTGTGAAAGTATAACTATGTCTTCCAGGTTGTAGTATTGACCACTTTAGGATAAATAACAAGAAGAAGGATTTCTGGGTCATAGTGTATGTACTTCTACCTATAACTAGTAAAGAATTATTGTATTGCTTTGTATGCAGTCCTGGTAATAACTATAGGGGTCCCATCTCCTTCGCATTCTGAGTAAGAGTGTTTTTCTTAAATAATGGGCATCATAATAGATGTAAGATGATGTCTCAGGGAGGTTCTATTTTTTTGTATTTCCTTCATAACTGATAGTGATGAATATCTTTTTATAGAAATAAGAGCCATTTCTGTGCCTTCCCTGGAAAAATGTCTTTGTGGGTCCGCTGTCCTATTTGATACTATTCAATTGCAGAAGGCTCCATATCCTTTGTATATAACCCCTTCTTGGGTATATAGTTTGCAAGTATCTCCTCCTGCTCCATTACTTCCCTTCTCATGCCATTGAATGTTTCCTGTGTTGAGAAGAAATTCTGCTGTATTGCCTTTGCTTTTGGTATTCAATGCCAATGATCTTTTGATCATTGCCAAGAATAGTGTAAAAAATATTTTCTTGTATATTTTCCTCTAGGAGTTTTACGATTTCAGGGCTTAATGCTCACATTTTTAATAATTTTTTATTAATTTGTATATGATGCTATAGATACAACTTTATCATTTGTACATACTTTTTTGTTCAAATCACCATTTATTGGAGAAGTTATCCTTACTCTCATCATTGAGCATTCTTGGCCTTCTTGATTTGAGAATTTAATCTATTTAAATGCAAAATAAAATAATCACTAATAGTTAAGAGCTCAGCCTTTCCATTTTGGTCAATTTTTTCTGTCTACATCCCTTATTTCCTCCTTTCTCTTTTGCTGTTCTCCTTTGTGAATGCCATGGGTTTATTTATATTTTGCAGCAGTATGCTTCACTTCACTTATTTTTTGCATATTCTACAGCTTAATTTTTTCCTTGTGGTTACCATTAGCTCATGGATTCCATCTTGCAGTTCTTACGGTCTACTTAAACTGGCAACAATTCCACTGCACGCAAGCGCACTGTAGCATCCTCCTCCAGCCCACACATGGTGTTTTCATGTCACAGTATACCTCCTGTTACACTCTGTATGTCCATTAACGAACGGTTATCTCTGCAATTACTTTAACATTTGTTTTTGCTTCCAGTCTTTATGTTAGAAGGGTGAATGACTCACACTCTATATCAGCATGTTACAAATTTGCTGTCTATTTGCTTTCACAGTGAGCTTTATAATCCATATGTGTTCGTGCTAGCAGACACTGAAGATCAGCATGAAGAACAACTGTCATGGTTTTTCCCAGTAAAATATTCATAGTTGACTTTCTTAGTTGGTAGTGCCTTCTTTGGTCACTTTGAATGTTCTCTCTTTCTCTTCCTCTCTCTCTCTTTCTGTCTCTCTCTTTCTATCTCTATCTCTTTCTCATTAAGAAGTGCACAAAAACTTGTATAAACGTTACCTTACATATGTTGAATCTTCCTTCTCTAGTCATGACTCACTATTAATTTTTGATTACTTATCACATCTTGGTGATACCTTCTTTGAATTTAATGTGAATCCATCTCTTTATACTTCTTTCTCCAGATTTAACTAGTTTTCAGACTTTATTTGCTTCAGTAAATTTCTATCCCTTTTTCTTTATCTTCTGAAAATACTCTTTTATATTTTTCATTTTTTCCTTATTTTTTCTTTTACTAACTGCATTTTAAGGAACCCCTATTACTAGTAAAGCTTATAAATTATTTCTTCTTGATAAATCTGCAGCAGACTCTCAGGAAGCATTTTCATTTCATTCATACTAGCCTCTAACTCCAGCTCACATGTTGCCATGGAAGAGACATGGGTGCTGGGAAAGCAGTCTCAAAAACAGGCTTTCGAATGGGACACATGGAGAGTCACTGCTGTTCTGAGAAGTAAGACACAGGCAATTTTGTTCCAGAAGTCGCTTCAGGTTCCTCACCATAAATCTTCACATAATAGACACAGACATACCACAAACAATCACACACACACACACACACACACACACACACACACATCAGTCTGAAGAACAAGCACATACAGAGCACAGTGACTCTAAGTCATAGAAGACAGAGGACCGGTTAACAATGTTGTGGTCATGGGATCTAAAACAGGGACACTCACAGTGTGATATGAGCAGAACCCTGACTGAGTCCAGGAACTAAGCTTCAGTAGAGTTCACTGTGACAATGATTCATATACTCAAGGAATGGGTATTTATAGAGCAGTGACAGAGCAAGGGCCTCTAGTAAAGGCCTTTGTAAGGCATCTAGGACTCAAGAGCCCAGGAAGGGACTAGCCTGAAGCAGAAGTGGAGTCCTATTTGAATCACAGAAACATGTAGAATGAACAATGAGCTGGAACCTGAAGAGTGAAGCATGCTTTCTCAAGACCATTTCCATTCATGGAAAGCTGCCAGTAAATGTTGTTGCTGTTGTTCTAGGTGGGAAATGAGAATGGGAGCATGAAGTCTGGGGAGATGAAGGTTGGAAATATGAAAGATGGAAGATAAAGGATGGGTGGATGAAGGCTGGGGAGATGAAGGATGAGACAGTGAAAAATAAAGGATAAAGGATGGTGGGTAAAGGCTGGGGAGATGAAGGATTGGGAGATAATGGATTAGTGGATGAAGGATAGGCACATGAAGGATGGGAAGATGAAAGATGGGGATAAAGAATAGATGGATGAAGACTGGGAATATGAAGGATGGGAAGATGAAAATGGTAGATAAAGGATGTGTGGATGAAGGATAAGACGCTGAAAGTTGGGAGATAAAGGATAGAGGGATTAAGGTTGGGAAGATGAAAGATGGGGAATAAAGGATGGGTGGGTGAAAGATGGAGACATGAAGGATGGGAAGATAAAAATGGGTGGATGAAAGATAGAGACATGAAGTATAGGAAGATGAAAGATGGGGGATAAAAAATGGGTGGGTGAAGGATGGGGACATGAAGGATGGGGAGATAAAGGTTGGGGACAGAAGGATAGGAAGATAAAAATGGTGGATAAAGGATGGGTAGATGAAGGATGAGTGTATGACTGTTGATATCGCCTACTCTACCTGTCTACACTGTATATTCCATCTCAAACTTAATCATGAGCAAGAATTACATATACCCTGGGGGACAGACAACAATCATGATATCTTTTCTACCCTAAATTCAGAGTCATTGGTTTTTCTAGGATAACTGTAGCTGTTTAGGCCAAAAGTTGATATTTTCAAGTTCTTTACTTACTCATAAGTGGCTTTTAGACATAAAGTAAAGAAAAACTAGCCTACAGTCCACAATCCCAGAGAACCTAGACAACAAAGAGAAACCTAAGAGAAATATACATGGATCTACATAGGAAGGAGAAAAAGATAAGAACTCCTGAGTAAATTGGGAGTATGGGGATCATGGGAGAGGGTAGAAGGAGAGGGCAAGGAAGGGAGGGGAGTGGAGAAAAAATATATAGCTCAATAAAAACAACTGTGCAGACCAGTTTGGCCTTGAACTAACAGTGACCACTCACCCTGTCTCTGACTTCTAAGCAATTAAAGGTGTGTATCACCATATCCAAACGAACAGAGCTCCTGTTAGAAGCAATAGGTCAAGTTTGCCTATTTTTTTTTCAGGAGAGGTAAAATAAAAGAAAAAAATGTTAAAGTTTTTATACTGAAAAATGAGAACTCATTCTTTTTCATTAAACCTCTGCTTCATAAAAAGGAGGAGACATGTATAACAACTTTATTTTTATTTTTTTTAAGAAAATTGAAGAAAGAATTAATTTTCTAAGCAGATGGAGACAATAATTGAAATGAAAAATTAGGAAAGCAAGAAACTTTCATTTGGAAATTTAACAAAAATCAAGAACCCTTAATCTTCGAAGTATAACCAGGACAACTGCAAATTAATTATTTCAGAAATTATATTGTATGAGTTATTTTTTTAAATGAGAGACTTTCTTAGAAATTGTAAAAAGTATACAGCTTCTTGGCTATAATAAGAATCAAAAAATCTGGCCCACACTGAGAGTCAAAGACTCATTTTAACAAGTACAGACCTTGGAAAACTTTATTCATCTGTTTTTAGATGTATTCCTTTAGTTTATTTTCTCTATAAAAGTGTTTTGTCTGCATGTATGTACATGTACCACATGTGTTCCCTGGGGCCCATGAAGGTCAGAAAACAGTGTTGCATCCTTTCAATTACAGATGTTATGAACTACCGTGTCAGTACTGGGAACGGAACCCAGCTCCTCTGCAAGAGCAGCCAGTGCAGTTCACCACTGAGTTAACTCCAGTTAACCACTGAGTTAGCTCCAGTCCTGCTCAGTTCTCTTTTTGCAATAAGAACATATAGGACAAATGAAAACCAATGGTTTTCCTTGGACCCACTGGACAGCTGAAGTTGGAGGGAAAACTACCCCCTCAACTTCCAGACAGTCAGGCACACCCAGAAAGGCGCATCTGCTCTGTTTCCCTGCAGCACAAAGTTCTGCAGCTACAAACTGGCAAGTGTCCTGAAGTGCTAACAGGGGTGCCCCATGGTGTAACTGCCTTAAACGATAATCTTCAATGCCTAATTTTGGGATTGTCTAAGGACGGAAAAGAGTTGTGCCACTTGGCAAGCAACCCACCACACATCTTCCCTAAATGGAACAGCTACGACTGCTTGAAGATCCTTCTTTCAAGCTCAGGCCTTTCCTCATTTCTGTTTATTACAGAGTTGAGAGAAGACTAACATTCATTTCATTCCTTTGGCTTTCATGGGATACAGGACCAGGTAATGAGTCAGCCCCAATATACTAGTGCCACCTTATCTATAGCCTTTCAGTTTCTCTCTGTTCTTTTCTTCCTGTAATTATGTACCCAAACTAAGAATCCAGAGACTATCTACAGCCAACATACACAGGATAGCTCACATAGCATAGTGGGTCAGATAATGAGACCAGAATTTGGGACTGCCAGAGAAATCAATCCCTGCCACCATCCTAGCCACTTGACCCCATGTCCTGTGATAGAACCACACAAAGACACTGACTCAACTCAGTGTTAAGGTTTCTCTTATCACTAAGCACTGAGCACTTTTTGCAATGATCCACTAAGCCATATGAAACTCAGAAGATCAGAATCAAAAGACAAAATTGAACCCTAGGAAACTTTAGGTTTCTTAGCAATAAAAGATACTCTAAGGAAAGCAGGAGCAAAAGTCTGAGAGGAAAAATAAATGTCTGTTTGAACAACGTAATGATGGAGGAAGGTCATTGGTTAAAAAAAATAAAGAAACTGCTTGGCTGGCCCTCATAGGTTAAAGCATAGGTGGGAGGAGTAAACAGAACAGACTGCTGAGAGGAAGAGGAAGTGAGCTCAGACTCGACAGCTCTCCTCTCGGGGACAGACGCCTCAGAGAGACGCCATCCTCTCCTCTCCTGAGCAGACACACACAATGAAGCTCCGACCCAGGATGGACGTAAGCTAGAATCTTCCCAGTAAGCGCACCTTGGGGTGCTACACACAGATGATTAGAAATGGGCTAAATTAATATGTGAGAATTAGCCTAGAAGAGAATGGGCCAAGCAGTGTTTAAAAGAATACAGTGTCCGTGTAATTATTTCGGGTAAAGCTAGCCGTGCGGGCGGCCGGGGTGCTGGGGACGCAGCCCCGCTGCTCTTATTACTACAACGTAAGATCCTAAAACAAAACATATCTGTAATTTCAGCTACTTGTGAGGCTGAGGCAAGAGGATTGCAAGTTCGGTGCATGCATGGGCTGTGAGGGTGAGTTTCGGGCCAGCTGGGGCTACTTAGTGGGACTGTGCTTCAGACTTTTCCCAAGAAGGTCAAATATAAATAAATGCTCATATAAATCAATGTTTAAGAGTCCAATCGACCTACATGGAAGACTGAGAAAGATATGAACAGATAAACTCACAGTGTATATACAAGTCAACAAGATGTATTTGTGTGTCTAGCTTGCTGTTCAATTTATGATGTTGTTCCTGATCTGAAGACATTACACACATTTTAGATATTAATAGAAAATAATGAAATAGTTACTGTGTCCTTAAAAATGTACACAGTGCAATACCATGAGAATCAAACCAAATAAACTACATATATGTCTGTAAGGCAGTCAATATTACAAAAGCAGGTTACTGCTCTCTAAGGATCTAGATTTACAAGTATGGTGACTTCAAGTAAGGCAGGATAGATATGCCTGTGTTATTCTTATTATTTTTATTATACAAACTCATTGCAGAGCACAGGGATCAGAGAGGGAGAGGAATGGAAAATCGTAAGATTCAGAAGTCAGGGAGGACAAGGATAAAAGTGTCTTCTAAACATGATAGGACTCAGACCATGGCATTCGCAAAAACTCTTAGCACTTGACATAAGATCAAGCCAACCGGCATTCTGACACAGTATAAAAGGGGTTCATGAGCCTCCACCCCTATCTGAGAAGCTGCTGACAGCTGGTGGCTCTGGAGGAGGGAGAGTCAATTTGTTTTAAGGGTGTGGTTTCTGGTAGATAGAGCATGTTTTAATGGAGGACCACACATACACAGGTGTCTGACCAGCACAAATTGCAAACAGTAGATTATTTAAAAAAAAATTGAGAGGAGGTGGAAGTAGACATGGGAAGGTTAAGGGAGATAGATAGGAGGTTAAAAAAAGATGAAAATACAATGTGTGCACACATGAAATTCTTGATTCATGTTCCTAGAGAAGCTAAATAAGAAGGTGAATCCAAAGACAAACACATAGGCATCCTCATGAATATTAACCTTCATCAGGCGATGAAAGGAGACAGAGACAGAGACCCCCAAGGGAGCACCGGACAGAAATCTCATGGTCCAAATCAGGAGCAGAAGGAGAGGGAGCACGAGCAAGGAACTCACCCACACACTGAGACAATGGGGATGTTCTATCGGGAACTCACCAAGGCCAGCTGGCCTAGGTCTAAAAAAGCATGGGATAAATCCGGACTAGCTGAACATAGCGGACAATGAGGAATAATGAGAGCTCAAGAACAATCGCAGTGGGGTTCTTGGTCCTACTGCACGTACTGGCTTTGTGGGAGCCTAGGCAGTTTGGATGCTCACCTTACGAGACCTGGATAGAGGTGGGCAGTCCTTGGGCTTCCCACAGGTCAGGGAACCCTGATTGCTCTTCGAGCAGATGAGGGAGGGGGACTTGATCGGGGGAGGGGGAGGGAAATGGGAAGCGGGTGCGGGGAGGAGACAGAAATCCTAAATAAATTAATTAATTAATTAAAAAATATATCTTTAAATTAATTTTCAAATTTAATTTTAAGGCTGGACGGTGGTGGTGCACGCCTTTAATCCCAGCACTCAGGAGGCAGAGGCAGGCGGATCTCTGGGAGTTCGAGGTCAGCCTGGTCTACAAGAGCTAGTTCCGGGACAGGCACCAAAGCTACAGAGAAACCCTGTCTCAAAAAAACAAAAAAAAAATTAATAATTTTAAGAAATGAAGAAGCTCAAATAACAGTAAATGAGATCAATTACAATAATACATTGTAATGATGGTTATATAAGCATGTTCTACTTACCTGTCTCTACCTCTGGGAAGTTAGTGTATAGAGCGTTGCTATCCTGGAAAGGAGACAGCTCATTTCTGGGACAAACTGAATATTTTATCACACTGGGAAGATAGGCAAACTAAAACTTTCTAATAATTTCTTTCTGAAAATTCTACTGGTATTTTCATATCATGATTCATCACAAAGAAAAGAACTGATGGAAATCATGCAAGAGCAATGACGAGAAGGGAGAGACTATCATATCCTACATTTTTATTGATGCATTTTTGTTCTTCTTTATCCCTAACCAAGCAAGGGAGATTATAAGATAGATTTTCATTTTAATGAAAAATATTATCTTAATAACCTTTCTTTATGGACGTTACAAATGATTTTTAATACTTTTGTGAAAAATAAACACTGTGGAGAGTTATGTAATTGTTGAGATAAATCTCATTCTTATCCTATGCATTGAAGTAAAAGCTAATTGAAAAAAGGCTTTGCTTTATAAATATTTCAATGCCACACAATACCGAGTACACTGCTTGGAACTCAGCCAGGCCTTACTGACTGGTGATAATGAAATAAACCAGTCATCAAAAGATGAGTGCTTCGTGGTTCTGTTGGTACGCGTTAGCTGAAAGCAAGGACTTCACAAAAGCAAAGGGTCGAAAGATGGTTGTCAGAGGCATGATAGGACAAGGAGTGAGTGAAGTGTTACTAGAGAAAGATTAATAAACTCTAAAACTTTCTACACCATATCTACCCTCAGTCAAGAATACTGCATCAACGCCAAGTGTGGTGGCACATGTCTTCAATCCCAGCACTTGGGAGGCAGAGGCAGGTGGATCTCTGTGAGTTCGAGGCCAGCCTGATCTATATAGTGAGTTCCAGGACAGCCTGGGCTACATAGTGAGACCACATTCCCAAAACAACAACAAGAAGAATACTGCATTGTACACTTAAAAATTCATTAAGTATAGGTGGACTTTTCATCAGGACTGTCAGCTCCCTGATATTGGCATGGAGATTTATGCTAATTATGAAAGCTTGGCCTTAGCTTGGTATTGTTTCTAACTAGCTCTCATAACTTAAATTAACCCATTTCTATTAATTTACCTTCTGCCTCATGTTTTTATTGCCTCATCTCCTTAGTGCCCGCCCATCCTCCTTGCTCTGTGTTTCATGCTTCTCTGCCCTTCTTCTTCCCAGCATCCTCTGTGCTTGGAAATCTCGCCTAGTTATTGGCCATTCAGTTTTTTATTAAACCAGTCAGAGTGACCCATTTTCACAGTGCACGAAAAGATTATTCCACAACAATTAAGGCTACAGGGGTATAGCTCAGTCCATGGAGCATTGGCCTAGTATCCAAGAAGCGCTGGGTTTGCACTTAAGCACCATATAAACATATATAGAAGTATGCAGCTGCAATCCCAACACTCAGTGTGTAGAAGTAGAAGTATCTGAGGTTCAAGGTCCTCCTCAGCTACACGACTGACCTGGAATACATAAGACTCTGTTTCTTTTCTCAAAAAAAAAAAAGTGTGATTTTTGTGAGGATAAATCTTGCCTTACATGTTCTTAACACTGAGAAATATGAATTTTCTCAGAGCAGAAAAAGACAAACCATTTGAAACATGCCTGTGATTTTCACTAATCCCTCCGTGTCGCCTTCCTTTGACCTCACTCCTGCCCTACCCGTTTACACAATTAGTCCATGTGCTTCTGACTTTCCTTATGACTGCTCAGTTATGTATCTGATCTTTTGAGAGCTTCTGTTTGAAACACAATCTCCCAAAGAAGTTGGGGTTTGACAGTAGGTATCAACTAAAGTGGAAATAAACCTATTCTTTGTCCATAAAACCTCTTCTACAAGATAAAACCTAACACTGCCTGATAAACAGTGAGATGCAGGCCTGAGCAGAACTCTGGGGGAGGGGAGATGACAGGGCCTGGCAGGATGCGTCCAGCAAAGCATACATCGGATATTGGTGCATGACAATCTTCCTACAAGCAGCAGGTTGGAAAAACCAAAAGTTCTGTGCGCTAGATGCTGCGACCAAGGGTTCTATGCATTAGATATGGTGCCAATTTACTTGTCTATTACAAATTCAACTTGTGTTAGCATAAAAAGGGGGGTTATAATAATGAATTGCTTTTAAAGTTATGTACTTCACTTATTCAAGATTAAATGTTTCTAATATTTGCTAATTTAAATTATTTATACATTTAAATAAGATAAGACTCATTGTATTTGAAATAAGTAACAAAAATGCACACAAACAATCATTCTTTAAGGATATAACTTATTTTCTTTTTTATTTTACTAAAAACAGATTTTTTTCCTCACATACTGTTTCCCAATTATGGTTTCCCCATCCTCTGCTCCTCCCAGATCCTCTTCACCTCTCCTCCCATCCAGATCCACCCTTTCTTCTGTCTACCATTAGAAAATAAACAGACTTTTGTGATTATAATAATAAAATAAAACAAAAACTAAGACCTTGGAATTGGACAAAACAAATGCAAGGAAAAGAAACAAGAGAAGGCAAAGAGAGACTCAACCATTGGCACACTACAGTAACTTATAAAAACACTAAACTGTAAGCCAAAGAACTATAAGTTAAAAAGAGAAGAAATATATAATAATAATAATAATAATAATAATAATAATAATAATAAATACAGAAGATAAAATTTAAAAAGAAAAAATAAATTAATTCAAAGATATCCACACTTTCTATTCTATCAGGTTTCGTGTATCTGGTTTTATGCTGAGGTTTTTGATCCACTAAAACTTGAGTTTTGTGCAGGGTTTTAAATACAGATTTATTTGGATCCCTCTACATGCTGACACGCAGTTAGACCAGCACCATTTGATGAAGATACTGTCTTTTTCATGTGTATTACTGGCCTTTTTTTTTTAAATCAAAAATCAGATGTCCATAGGTGTTTGATTTGTGTCTGGGTCTTTAGTTAGAGTCCATTGATCCATGTGTGTGTTTGTGCCTAAACTACTGTCTAATTACTATAATTATGTAGTACAGGTTGAAACCTAGGAGAGTGATACCTTCCACCGTTCTTTTATTATTCAGGAATGTTTTAGCTATCCTGAGTGGGTTTTATTTTCCATGTCACTGCATGAAGCTGAAAATTGTCCTTTCAAGATCTGTGAAGAGTTGTGTTAGAATTTTCATGGAAACTAAATTGAATCTGTAGATTGTTTTTTGATAGGATGGCCATTCTTACAACATTAAGCCTACCAATCAGTGAATATGAAAGATTTTTTTCATCTTCTGACATCTTTTTCAATTTCTTTCTTCTGTGTCTTGAAGTTTTTAATCATACAAGTCTTTCACTTGCTCGGTTAGAGTTGGCCAAGATATTATACATTATTTGTCTTAGCTAGAGTTTTATTCCTGTAATGAGACACCATAACAGCAATTCTAATTAATGAAGGAAAAGGTTAAATTGGGGGTGACTTACAGCTCAAAGGTTTAGTTCATGATCGTCATGGCAAGAAGCAGGTAGACATAGTACCTGGAGAGGTAGTCGAGAGTTCTACAACTAGATCAGCAGGCAGCAAGAAGAGGCAGAGATGTTGGGCTTGGCTTGAGCATCTGAAACCTCAAAGCACCCCCAGTAGCACACTTCCTCTAACAAGGCTATCTACACCAACAAGGTTGCACCTCCTAATTGTGCCACTCCCTATGAGCCATTTTCATTTAAACCGCCACAGTATTAAGGCTATTGTGTAAAGTATTGTTTCCCTAATATCTTCCACACTCTATTTTTCATTTGTATATAGGAGGGCTACTAATTTTTGTGATTTAACTTTGTCTCCAGCTACTTGGCAGAAAGTGGTTATCAGCAATGAGAGTTTCGCAGTATAAATTTTAGAGTCACTTATGTATATTGGCCTATCACCTCCAAATAAAGATACTTTGGCTTTTTCCTTTCCTAATTGCGATCCTTTAATCTCAACTTGTCTTACTGCTCTAGCTAAGACTTCAAGTACTCTAACTACTCTATTTTCTAAGTATGGGGATAGTGAAAACTTTGTCTTGTTCCTGATTTTAGTGGAATTGCTTTGAGTTTCTCTCCATTTAAGTTAATTTTGGCTATGGGCTTGTTGTAAACTGCCTTTATTATGCTGAGATATGTCTTTTATAATATTAATCTCTCTAGGACTTTTTATCATGAAGTGGTGGTGCATTTTGTCAAAGGTTTTGCTTCCTCATCTAATGAGATTATTATGTGCTTTTCCTTTCTTTCAGTTTGTTTATATGGTAGATTACATTTATTGATTTTCATATATTGAACCATCCCTGCATCTTTGGGATAAAGCTTACTTGATTATGGTGGATGATCTTTTTGATGTGTTCTTAGTATCCGTTTGCAATTATCTTATTGAGAATTTTTGCACCTATGTTTAGAAGAAAAACTGGTCTTTAATTCTCTTTCTTTGTTGGGTCTTTATGTGGTTTGGGTATAGGGCAACTGTGGTCTTGTAAAATGAGTTAGGCAATGTTCCTTCTGTTTCTATTTTGTGGAATAATTTGAGGAGTATTGTCATTAACTCTTCTTTGAAAGTCTGGTAGAATTCTTCACTAAAACCATCTGGCCCAGGGCCTTTTCTGGTTAGGAGACTTTTAATAACTGCTTCTATTTCACTGTAGATTATAGGTCTTTATAAATTGTTTATCTGATCTTGATTTAATTTTAATAAGTGGTATGTATCAAAAAATATCCATTTCCTTTAATTTTCTTATCTGGTAGAGTATAAGTTTTTAAAAGTATGTCCGTATGATTCTCTGAATTTCATTGGTGTCTATTGTTAAGTCCCCTTTTACATTTCTAATTTTGTCAATTTTATATTATTTCTCTGCCTTTTAGTTAATTTGGATAAGGGTTTGTCAATCTAACTAATTTTCTCAAAGAATCAATTCCTTGCATTGGTTTGTTTTTCTATTTTAATGATTTCATTCCTCAGCTTGGTTTCTTTATTATTATTATTACTTCTTTGACTATTATCTACTCCTTTTGAGTGTGATTTCTTCTTTTTGTTCTAGATATGTCAGGTGTGCTATTAAGTTGCTAGCGTGAGAGCTCTCCAATGCTTTTTATGCAGACACTTAGTGCTATGTGATTGCCTTTAGAACCACCTTTCCATGTTTCATAAGTCTGGGTATGCTGTGTATTCATTTTTATTCAATTTTAGAAAGTCTTTCATTTCTTTCTTAATTTCTGCCCCCACCCTTTTTCTCATTCAATAGAGGGTTGTTCAATTTCCCTGAGTTGGTAAGGGTTCTGTCATTTCTGTTGTTCTGACATCCAGCTTTAATCTGAGGTGATCAGATAGGAAGCAGGGTATTACTTTATTTTTCCTTGTGTATGTTGAAATTTGCTTTGTTTCCAAGCATGTGGTCAATTTAAAAAAAAAAATGCCATGGATGAAATGTTCTGTAAATATCTGTTATTTTCATTAGGTTTTATAACATCGGTTAACCCTAGCACTTCATTTATCCTGAGGTGATACCTATTGTTGATGTTAACGAGTTTCTTGGATGCAGCAGAAGGATGGACCCTGTTTTCACATCCCTTCTCTTAGTCTGTGTCTTTTGATGGGAAATGGAGATCATGGCTGTTGAGAAACATGAGTGATGGTTGTGTGTGTGCTTCCCCATTGTTGATTTGCTCGTCCAGAATTATTTATTTATTCCTTGTGTTTCCTTGGGTGTAGTTAACCTCTACAGGTTGGAGTTTTGTGCTTTCTATAGTGTTGGATTTGTAGATAGAGACTACTTAAATTTCGTTTTATCATGGAATGTCTTATTTTCCCCATCTATGGTAACTGAAAGTTGTGCTAAGTATAGTCTAGGCTGGCATCTGTGGTCATCTGGACTTCTGTCCAGGCCCTTCTGATATTTAAAGTCTCCACTGAGAAGTCAGATGTTATTCTAATAGGTCTGCCTTTATATGTTACTTGGTCTTTTTCCCTGGCTGCTTTTAATATTCTTTCTTTGTAATGTACATTTATTGTTTTGATTACTATGTGCCAAGGCGAATTTTCCTTATGGTGTAGTCTTTTTGGTATTCTTAAAGCTTCTGTACTTTTATAGACACCTCCTTTTAGAGGAGAGGGAAAATTTCTTCTTTGAAAATATTTTCTGTACTTTTGACCTGGGTTTCTTCTCCTTCCTCTATTCCTACTACTCTTAGATTTGGTCTTTTTATATTCTGAAATTTCCTGGATATTTGTGTCACATATATTTTAGGTTTAGCATTTTCTTTGACTGAGGTATTAATTTCTCCTATTGTGTCTTCAATGTCTAAGAGTCTTCCATCTTACTCTGTTGGTGAGGCTTGTCTCTGGTTCCCATTCAAGTTCCAAAAGTTTTCACTTCCAAATTTCCCTCAGTTTGGGTTTTCTTCATTGACTGTATTTCTACTTTCAGGTCTTGAACTTGTTTACACATTCCCTTCTGCTATTTTTTATGTTTTTATAGATTTCTTTAAGGGATCCATCCATTTCCTCTTTAAGGACCTACATCACATTCATAAGGTCATTGTCTTATGCTTTATGCTGGAGTACTCAGGACCTGCTGTGGTAGGGTTGCTGGGCTCTAGTGGAGACATACTCTCCTGATTGTCATTATTGTGTTTTTATGCTAGTGTTTAGGCATCTAGTTTGGGGAAGATTATTATTCTAAATGTTGATATCTGGTCTTGTTTTGGGGAGGGGTGAATATTTTGCTCCTTAGTTTATGTTTTTCTTTTAGGAAAATATAGTGGTTGTGTGTTGCCTGATAGGAAATTCTTATGGGATATTGACAGATGTGGCCACTGTCTTGGGAGTTATCACTTAGAAATTGGGGATTGAAGGGGTCCACAGGAAAAAGAAACCAGGATGCGCTACCAGGACCTGCTTACTCCCCTGGGATTGGGGGCAGAGAGTGAGGAGAGGCCTCAGCAGGTAGTTTGCTCCAGAGCAGTTGATGAGACTGAGAAATTGGATCTGGAAGAGAGGCGGGAGAGTTACAAACTAAATGGAGCCCACAGGCATTGCTGGCCATGTTGCTGGCCTACTTGCTTCTCTGGTTCCTGGAGAAAGTATCCTGGTGTTGGGGCTGGAAAGCAAAAATGAGTGGGGAGGAAGCTTGGAGGAGATCTGTATGAACCACTGGAGATGGAGTAGGGACTGGAAGGGAGGCTGCAGCAGAATTAGTGATGGGACTTTGGGATTGGATTTGGAAGCTCAGGAAAGGTGAAGAGCTGCAGTTAGCCAACCTGCTTCCCTGCCTCTAAAGAATAAGTATAAGAGTGATAGAATAAGACATTCCAAAGCTTCCTCTGGCCTCACAAAGTACACATGGACACATGCACTTGATCACACATGTATATATGCATTTTACACACACACACACACACACACACACACACGGCTATTACCAATAAGATGAAAAGTAGTATGTGTTAACCAGGATGTGAAGGAAAGGGAATCCTAGTCCACTCTTAGTGGGAATATTGGTCATTCTTTTAAAAGAAAAATCTAGTCTTTCCAACATAAGGAACCTAGAAGATATTACATTTGATGAAATAAATTGGCACAGGATAAAGGCAAATTTGCAGCCTTTCTTCTGAGATGGTCTTTGGAGGAGGTGTGGCATAAATGCCCCATCTATGCCTGAGCACCCTGTGGTCACTTTTCCTCTTCACATTGACAGTTAGGAATCATTGAAGTGTAAAAGCCACAGGTCAGGGAATACAGCTGTGAAATAATTTCTTCTGGATATAACAGGACCTTTGCACTCAAAATCAGGCAGGAGACCTGAACAATATCAAGCCAGTCAACACTCCTGCATGGAGAGGGAAGGGGCCAAGACTTCACACCTGACTGAGGAGCTATTGGCAACTGATGACTTCTGGAAAATGTGACTCCATTATCTTCAGCATTGTTACCCATGGTAGATTGCCCATGATCCCAAATATCAAGGCTTTACAATCTTTGGTTTACCCAGGTTTGGTTCACTGATCACTGAAGAACTCTCACTGGTTCTTAGACTTAGGGTTACAGATCAGGTCACCTGTCCTCAATAAGCCATCAAATCAGCTAAATTAGTAGTGGAAAACAGACAAAGGGGATTTATTTAATGTGGCAATGACAAAGAGATACAGGTTGCCTGCTCCTCTTCAGGTTCTTCAGGATTCTGAAGAAAGATAAAGGTTTATATATACACAGAGGACCAGAGTTACACATAATTAAGAAGCCCTGGTCAAGCTGTGGTCCTGTCTACCTTTGGTCCATCATTGTGTCTTCTGCAAGGTGGTCTAACAAGTGATAACTCTCTCGTGGAGACGAGTTTCTCATCTGGCTGGCCAGTGTATTAGGCTTTCTCCTCTCCCTGTATGAGATTCTAAATGGAATGGGCAGGGAGAGGTTCACCATTTTAGTAGCCTGATAGTCAAAGTGAAGAAGAGGAGTGATTCTGGAATAGATTTATCCCTGCCAATCAGGTTACAGAAACACTTCTTTCTCTGATAGACTCACCTGTATCTGATTGTTACTGGAGTTAGTACAGGGAGAACCTGGTCCCTGGCAGACCTATCAATCTAGGATTGACCATCCTCCATAAGCCAATTAAAGAAGCAAAGATACAGTGGGGGGAAAATGGAAAATGAAGATGTGTTGCATTCAGTGTGTCCACACTGGGAATGAAACAAAGGGTTTCAGTGTCTATTCCCCTACTGTATCTTTGGGATCCTGACATGAACTTTAGGTTCACACAGAGGGCCAAAGCCATAAATGATTAAGCAATTTTTGTCCAGGTATTTATTGCCCTGCCCATCATCACTGTCTTGGCCCCAATCCCTCTTGCAAGATTGTCTGGTAAATTGTCAGAACTGTATGAAATCTCTCCAGGAAGCAAGCTCCGCCTCTGACTGGCACCAGGGTTTCCAGACATTGTCTTCTCCCTGCAGGAGATTATTGGGAAAATTCCAATTCCTTTGGGTGCATTATCTTAACAGTCTGATAGCTGAAGTGTGTGGGAGGAGTCATAAGTATTCCATTCAAATCTCCTCATTCCTGCCAAGGCAGCTAATTGATCTTGTTTCTCAATCTCTACTTAGACCTTGTGTCATCTTCTCTGTGATCTGCATTCGGTGGCCCTTGCAGGTTTTTGCAGGCACTGTGGAAGACTCCAATGATGCTCAAGGACCAACGCCTCTACTAAGAGCATAGCACGCTAGATAATACCAACTAGGATGGTGCTTCTCCAATGTGTAGCTACCTATCCATAGAATAGTGTCATCCTCCAAACCTGAGATGACTTCAAAGACATCCTTTCTACTTGCACAAGGTCAGTCTTCTCCTTTCTCAGGCCTTTCCTGCCCATTTCCTCAAGTTTGCACAAGTTAAACCTCTTAGATCTCCCGGAACACGTTTGAGTTTCTCAAAGCCCCTGTAGCTGTCCAGTGTTCCAGCATTTCCCCTTCAATTACCCATCCAGGTTCTTGTTTGCCCAACTGAAATCACAGCCCCAGGCAGCAGAGATACTGAAGGCTGTTTGCTATTGCTGCAGAAACACCTGGAGGTAGTTTTCTCCCTAAACACACACACACACACAAATAGACACACACACACACACACACACACTTATACACATGCACATACAGGCTTTCCCCTGAACACATGTATCACTCATACACACACTACACTCCGAGGGAAAAAAAGCTTTCCCTGAGGTTTTTCAAGTTCAGACAAAATGTCTCATGCGCCGTGGGGATGATATTTTTGACAACATTCCAAATGCAATCAGAGCTTTTCATTTTGTGCAACAATGCCCATGTCTGGCTTTCACTCTGCTGAACTAGAAGAAAGGGGGAACAGAGACAGCTCCAGCTGCAAATCTCAAATACCCCATTTTACTGACCTGTAGCATTTCCCTTTAGATATACCATTTTCAGTTTGCTGTATGATTTTGGATGATGTCAAATTTCTGAGATGATTGCTGTTACTGCTTTGATTATATTTTTATTGAATTCCCTGGGATCTGCCATTCCAAATCTCACTCTTCATTTCTCTATCAATCGTTAGAAATTTCTGTCTTAGGAGTCACAGACGTGGGTCAGTGAGTTTAAGTGTTAGTTAGGCATGTTTGGTAATCTGAATAAAATCCCAAACACCAATGCAAAAAAAAAAAATCTGGTTGTAGTTGGTCACATCTGTAATCCTGGCATTCCTGCTATGGTGAGAGAAGAGTCTAAGACAGAAGAATCTCAGAGAAACTTGAAGGGCAGGTAGCACTGAGCTTGCAGTGAAGCAACAGAAACAAGAGAAATTCTGCCTTGAAGAAGCGGGAGGAAAGAGCCAGCTCCTGAAAATTGTCCTCTGACTTCCATATGGGACTACATGAATGCGTGTTCTCTCACACATACAACTTAATTTAAAAAAATACATAAAGAAGTTGCTGTATTATTTGGTCAAGTAAATGAGATCCTCTCTCTGGCTACTTATTTCACCTGAATGGAAAAAGCCAATCTATGCCACAGAGTATAAATAAATCACTCTAAAAGTGAGCATGCAAAGGTCTAGAGAGTTGCACCACGTATGCAATAATTGTGTACTTGTGTGTAGGTAGACAGGTGAAAACATGCTTCTCTCCCCTTGATTTAAAGAGATGTCTTAAAATAACAACAGACCAGTTTGCCATGAAGGTACCAAGTGAGAATGAAGTAGCAGATGAAAGCAAGCTCAGGCAAATATGTTTAATAATTCCTTGACAACAGAGGACTTATGAAGACTATCATATAGTAACTCTGTTTGTCTGGGTGTCTGTTTAACAGTGTGCAATGCAAGTGCTTCCGTGCCTTTGGATGAAATATATAATTTTTTTTTTTTGCCCTCCAGGTACTTGTCATACAACAGCTATTGTTGTATGACCTTGAGTCAGCAATTGACCTTGAGTCCCATGACTCTGCACCAACAACTGCCATTAGGTTGCTCTCTCAACTACTTGGTTCAGACGTGAGACATATCCATGCACTTCCCAAGCTAAACTGTACTGGATAAAAAGGCATTTGCCTTCAAGGAATGGTTTTAGGTAACCTCTCTCTCTCCTTCACTTTCCAGCTAAGGAAAGGATCCTTCTGATCCTTTCCTCTAGGGTAAGAAAAAACAAAGGGAAAAGAAATACAGAAACAATCCCAGTACTTGGGAGGTAGAGGCAGGCAGATCTCTGTGAGTTTGAGGCCAACCTGGTCTACATAGAGAGTTTCGGGACTGTCAGGATGGTTACGCAAAGAAACCCTGTTTCAAAAACAAACAAAAAAAAAACAAACAACAACAACAAAAAAGTACAGGAACACATAATGAAATCTGGGTCTTCTTCACATAATCTCTCTCTCTCTCTCTCTCTGTGTGTGTGTGTGTGTATGTGTGTGTGTGTGTTTGTGTGTGTGTGTGTGTTCCTGAGGGGTTGCTATCATTCCTACAGCTGCACTCTTCAAAATTACCTTATTTTCCTAACCTTGAAGACAATTACAAAGAGCCAGTTTAGGCTCCTGCCTTCTGTGGCTATTCCAGACATCATGCTTTGACTTCTGCACCAGATCGTGAGCTTCTGGCAGTCGGGAGTGATGTTGTGTGTCCTCTGTGACCTTGCATTGTATTTACTGCTATCCACGCTTGACTAAATTTGTAGTATTCACAATTAGTAGCTAACCTTATTGATCAGCTACTAGGTATGGACAAATGTAAGTTGATTTATATCACACATGTTAATACTTCCTACATATATTATCATACACAATCACCTTGGAGGATAAGTACTACAAAGTCCTAAGTACATAACGCCTCTGTTTTACAGAGGGGGAAGATGAGTCCTACAGACTCTCAGCAGTGAATTCCGATGCACATAATCACTGGGTGGTAGAAACATGTTGTATCTCAGAGGTTTAGCTCCAAGATCTACACACCTCCACCTTTGGGTGCATTGTTTCCCTTGGGTCCCGGTGGCTCTGATGCTCACCTTTCAGGTGGTCTTGAACAGTTGTATCATATATTTCATTTTCCCTACATATAAAAGGATGCACTGGGCCAGGACCACCAAGGCCCAAACTATCACTGGGTCACTGTACAGCCCAATGGGGACATCTTCAGTAATGTGTGCCCACTTATGTTCTGTTCATTTAGATTCCTGCCCCTTAATCGGCTTGAACAGTAATGAAAAAGCAGCTTCTTTCCTTCACAACCATTCCCTTACTTCATCATTTGCATGATTACTTCATGATCAGGTGTTCCTGCATGTTTCAATAATAGAGCAAAAGAGAGCTTCCGAGACAGTTGTAAAAGAAATATTAACAAAAAGGGAAATTCTCCGCTTTGTGAATATAAAAAACTCAAACATGTTAGTGCTTCCTTAATCTTTAGATGGTTGAAGTTTGTGCTGGCCTCACAAACTCCAGCACCATGTCCATAACAAAGAAAATTAAAAACCTACAGGACCAACTGTTGGCTGACTCTTAAAGAGAAAATTCCTTCCCAGCACTTTTCTTCAAGACAGGTGTTCTTATCTATCAGCCTTCCCTCCACTTTCATCCTGACCTCTCCTTCGCTTTCTCTATTGCTCTTTGCCTGACAAGTAAACAAGTTTGTACAGTCCTCAAGAACACAAATCCTATTGTTCTAGCCCGACATTGACACTGGAACCCTTGCAGCCAACAGAGGCTGCGACAATAAATAAAAGAAACCCAACAATGTGGAATTGATTTGAGGGTGAGATGGCCAGGGTATGGGTATGACATAAAATCTCTCAAGTGTGACAATGCAGGCTTATTTCTCTAGAAAGCATAATTTAATCCCACCAAGTCAATGCTTGACAATATGTTATAAATCAGTGAGGGGGAAGCCAGGGAGAAATATGGATCTGGTGTCATTTCCAAAGCCATAAGTCAGCTCCGAAATACCCGGCAGGAAAGTCATGGTCCTGCTTCATCTTCACCAGGAGATCCACAAATGACATCTGTGCATTTGTTCTCTATCTTGCACCCATCTCAACAGTCCCTGGCATAGCTATTCATAACAAGTTGATATGCAACAAGGCTAATAAACACAGCTGGTAGAAGTTTAAGCATAACAAGTACAATGCCATACGCCCATGTGGAGCACAGAGCTTCTTCTCCCAGCCCCAGGGATCCAGACCTTAGCTTCATTAGCAAAGTCTGAGCACTATTAGTTGAGGGGTAAGAGCCTCGCGATCTTTGGCTAGCAAACATTATAATGCTTTGTACTATGAAGCAAATAAGACAAGTCTGAGTTTAGAGTGATTCTCTTTGTTCATTGTGAACTTAACATAGTGCAGATATGCTGTGCTTTATACGAAAAAATAAAGAAGAAGAAAGAATGGAGGGAAGGAGGAATGAACGAAAACAAATCAGCTAGACTTTGATTAAACTTAGAAAATAATAAAACAAATTCACCTGCTGTGACTGTGGCTATCCAGCCCAACAAATATGTCCCTGAGTCCAAACTCAAGTCTTAAGACTAGTACTGAGAAACCCATGCAATTTATCTGATTGTTTTCCAGTCTGTCAGCAGATTATAGCATCTGACAGGATAGGAACAAAATAGGCATAATTCCAGAGACCAGAGGGAAGGTGAGATGGGCAGGGTCTTTCTCTAATTTTCCCCAAAATGAGTTAGATCCTGAAACCTTAATGAAGAACAAGAAAATAATTGAAGAGCATGTCCTGTGCAGAAGGATAAAGTACACTAAGCTATTTTAGTATATTTTTAAAGATTTATTTTAAATTACATGTATGTGGGGTAGGGGTATATGTACATGAGGGTGCAGGTGCCTGTGGAGTCCAGAAAAGGGTACCAGCTCCCTCTGTAGCTACAGTTACAGGCAGTTGTGAACCACCTGCTGTGGACTCTGAGAACCAAAATTAGGTCATCTTTAGGAGCAGGATATGCTATTAAACATTAAGCCATCTCTCCAGCCCCTAGCCATTGTTATTTTGTATGCAATCTCAGACATGCTTGCAGGATCTGACAAAACCGTTTCTTAAGGTATCCAGTGTCAGTCAAGCATGGTGGTACATGCCTTTAATTCCAGCACTTGGGAGGCAGAGGTGGGTAGATCTCTGAGCTCCAGGCTAGCCTGGTCTACAAAGTAAGTTCCAAGACAGCCAGGACTACACAGAGAAACTCTGTCTCGACAAATCTAAGAAGTGAATGAATGAATGAATGAATGAAACAAAGATAAGAAGAAGAAAGATGCCATGTGTCATTCTTGTTTACACTTTCCAGTGAACTTTGAGTTTGGATATGGGGTTTTATCACAAAGGGTAATAAAGCCAACTATATTAACTGTCCCTCTTGAGAAAGAAAGAAAGAAAAAACTCCAGAAAAAGTAGATCTGTCTAATCACTGTGCCTAATCCCATGCACTTTTGAGATCAGTAGAGAATTTCATCATCATTTTTCATCCTCATGAGAATAATAAAGTCCAAAAAAAGATGAGATTACAGCTACTAATAATGCATGTGCTATGAATGAACTCGACACAGCAACAACAATATGTGGTTGCTGATCTTCACACCCTATCATTTATAAAGTATTTCCCCTGCCTCCCAGAGTCTCTTCCCCTGCTATCTCTCTGGTTTTAGCCTAGTAACAAAGCTACTCTAAAAATAAAAAGGGATTAAGGATGAGAGAAAAAAAAAAAAGAACTGACCACTATCAAAATTCAGCAGCTTGTGAAAACTGACCAGTTCACACCTGGTGTGATCCCTAAGGTGTTACCATTGAGCTTCAGAATTTATTAGCCCAGTCACCTAGAAACAGAGCAGGGGCACAGGTTGTCTTTGTCTTTGTCTTCCTATCTCATATCCACATTGTGTGCCCTTTCACCTGTAGGGTTGCTTTGTAATACTGCAAGATTTGCTGGAGCAGCTTCTTCCATCACCGAAGGCACAACACTGAGGGCAGAAGAAAAAGAAAGGCTTCCTCTACCATCAATATTTCCAATGACAAAAAATAAAAAATAAAAAAAAGGTTTTTGATAATCATTCACCCGACATCTCTTCGTAGCTTATTGCACTAAATGCCAATGTCATTAACTGTCAAGGACAGTAAATTGACCTATGATTGGTTAAAAATAAGTTTTGTTGCTTATGGCTTGGATAAAGTCAAGCTTGTCAAGCATGGGAGGGGACTGAGGCAATAGGCACTTTCTCAGCAAGCAGGAGGACCTGAGCCCAGACCCCCAGCACTCAAAAGAAAAGATGGGGGTTGGGGAGATCTCCGAATGAGTCAGAATATGAGCCTGAGATCAAATCCCAAACACCAATGTAAAACTAATAAATGAAATAAAATATGATAGAAAGTCAATTGAAGAAGGCACATGACGTCAACCTTTGCCCTTCTTATGCATGTGCACACACACAAATATACACAAATAGCCCAAGCCTGCATATGTGCATTCTCTCTCTGTCTCTCTCTGTGTGTGTGTGTCTCTCTCTATGTCTCTCTCTCTCCTCTCTCTCTCTCTCTCTCTCTCTCTCTCTCTCTCGCTCACAGAAGTCAACCTTGTAACCTTGCCTCAAAAAATAAGTGCTTGTCCATTTGACAGAGGCAGGATTAAAAACTCCAAACACAATGTAGTTGGAGGGTGGATGTGGAAGGGGAGGATGCAGGAAAGAGTGAGGGGAAGTGAGGGTGGAGATGGTCAAGTGTCATGTACACACATGAAATTCCTAGAAATGAAAGATCAATTCCGCATTCATTGAGCTCAAAGAGAAATACAAGAGGTTTGAGTGGGAAAAAAAAAAAAAGTCTGATCTGATTTGAAGTGTCGGTGAAAGCTTGAATGGACAAGGGATACAGCAGTCTGGCTGGAAGTCATGATGGACTGTTACACCTCATAACATAAACCCACATGGGCTAAGAACAGAGCCTATTGGCAATTTGGGAGGTGCGGAAGTGTTTCATCATATTTGTGCTTAAACTAACCCCCAGCACCTACACATCTTCCGCCCAAAAAGATTCTACCTAGCCGATTTGCTATGTGCCACCCACCACACCTAAGAACAATAAACTAGTGTATTGCCAGAGTTACTACTATTTCATTATTATACAAAAGTGGCCTTACATTGAAAACTGTGGTAAGCAGAACTTAGAGCACATGCCCTGAGGATTGGTGCTCACTGAGCGACATCTGCAGGGGTGCGGTGGGAGGTCCTCAGGACAGGACATTTAACGGGGAGTAAGTAGGAAAGAAAGAGAAAAAAGCAATAACTAGAGAAAGGCATCCATGAGCCTGCCAGCAACCGGCTGACACACCCAGGCACTGTGAGTCTCGGGAACTTTGAAATTTGAATTACTATAAGTGCAGAGTGTTTTGGAAGGCTGTCTGTATTGAAAGCATGCTGGCTGAAGAGGTAGGCAGACGCAGGCTTCACACTGTGGTTTAATAAACTCTTGGGAGCTATATATTGTATTTGATAATTAGTGTCCTCAAACACAATGAAGAGACGACAGGATTCTGGGAGGGCTGAGCGTGGTGGGAACAAATACACAGCCTGGAGCAGAGCTTAGCAGTCCGTGATGGTCACGGTGACGGACCTATGGCAACCAGCTGTGGCAGTGAGAATATTGGTAGAGATTGGGACAGAGGGAGTGACAGTCGTACTTCCATATTAGCGACAACACAGGGCTTCCATTTGCACGGTGTTGTTTACAGAGGGGCAATAAGTTACTGACTGAAGAATGATCGCCATATGGCCCTGAAAGATGTCCTCCGGGTAAAGCCACAAAGCAGTAGAGGAGTGGGATCCAGCCACCCAGAGGATCCCCACATCTAGCAGCCCACAACTGTAGAATGAGGTCACTGAGTGGGCCATTAACGTGCTAATTAAGGCTTATGCAGCCGCACAGGTTGTGACAGGAGGGATAATTAGGGATAAATTGGCGAGCGAGCGGAACATCTATATGTTGTGAGGAAGATGGTCTGCACAGGAGGGAGAACGCAGCTCAGCAAACAGTGGCTTCTCCTTTGCAAGTAAAATCCCTGCTAGACCAAAAGTGGTGCTCGCTGCAAGATGTGTTATTACTTTCTCCCTCCCTTATTAAATCTCTGCCTCCCAGCTCTGCGGTCCCGTCTCAGTAATTCATCAGCAAAGCATGGTTAGATGTTCTGTTTATTAAATTAACGCCTGCCTTAGAAAGCTGCAGAAAGCTCACCATTGCCTCAAAAACGTGGAGTGGAACAGCGACTCCACGCAAAGGGACACACACAGCTGTATACACACGATCTGTGAAATAGGGAGGCAGGGCTCGGCAGCAAACATGACAGAACTATTATCCCAAGTTCTCGAAAGTTCTACTCCCGGTGGCTCTTCCAGTTCGACCCATTTTCCTCTGACCTGACCGCACCCTAGTCTTGCTATATCATTGCCATCTCATTCCCATCTCTTCCACCATTGAAATCCTACTTTCTGGGAAGCCCTGCCCTGAGTCTGAGACTTCCGATCAATCTTCCGTTGATTTCCAGCCACACTGGCCTTCCTGACAGTCACGCGTTCACACTGTAATTTGGATCTGTTCTGGTCCTTAGGGTCTTTTTGCCACACACTTCTTACCCTGACGTATTTATTTTCTTGAACCTTATGCTATGTTCTTGGATAAGAACATGAGTCCCGAGACTAGGTCTTGGCATTGCTTGGGTCCCTAAACAGGGAACCTTCCCAAAGTCTACGGTGCAAATGATCGTCTGGACGCTATCCCAAAACTGAACACACACTGGGTAATATGAGCAAAAACAGAATAAAAAAAAATCAGAATAAGCTTTGTAATCACACCACCAAAAGCTGGATTGTGATAATAAGCTGAAGACACGTAAGTAGAAACCCTACAACAATTACCGAAGTGCTAAAATAAGGCGTTTCACAATATACAATGCTGAATCAAATGAACAGATGAAAGTAAACCAAGGAAATGGAACAAAAATCAATGGAACAACAGGATCAGTAAAATTATATATCAAATTGTTTTAACTAGTAAGAAATATTCTAACATTTTGGCTGGCTTTCGGGAACCTATTTCTCCTACTAGGTTGCCTCACTCAGCCTTAATACAGGGGAGGAGCTTAGTCTACCTCAATTTGATTATGCTATGCTTTGTTGTCCACACTGAGAGGCCTGGTCCTTTCTGGACAGAAACAGAGGCGGAGTGGATTGGGAGGTACAGGAAGGAGGTGGAGGGAAAGAAATGAGAGGAAAGGAGGGAGGAAAAATTGTGGGTGGGATGTAAAATAAATTAATAAATTGAATCAATTGAAAAATATTCTAAGCACTCCAATTACTCAGCATCAAGCAAATGGTAGATAAAATATCTCACTTAAATTTTAGCTTCTTTTAATCACAAGCCTCCAGCTTGCCTACTAAAAACTCACCTTTAAAAAAAAATCTAAAAGGAAATGAAGAAAGAAACCTTAAAGAAAATAAAAACTAAAAACTTGTCTTAACTTAAAAATATTAATCATTATTATTATTGCTTAGGGGTAGAGAGAGAGAGAGAGAAAGAGAGAGAGAGAGAGAGAGAGAGAGAGAGAGAGAGAGCGCAGCATGGGACACGTGTGGAGGTCAGAAGACAGGTCTATGAAGTGATTCCTCTCCCTCCACATTGATGTGGGTTCCAGGGATCAACTTCAGGTTGCCAGGCCTGCCCGGTAAACACATTCACCCACTCCATCATCTTGCTAGCCACACACCCCCTAAAAATCAACTTAAATATTAAAAAATCATAAATAGTCGTACAAAAATGGATAATGAAAGTGATGGATCCATAATATTCATTCTACCAACTTAATTTTCAAAAGAAAAAAAGATTATCAAGGATGTCAATAATTATTAATGTTTTGACAGCTTTTACAAATATTGTTTATTTTAATGAAGTCCCTTGAAAGTTCCTCTCTCAGGCCATTAAGTAGAAATGAAGTCAAAAGAAGCAGGGTTTGTTGCATACACGTCTGCATGAGTAACTTGATTATCCACTGCTGGTGAAAATCACAGCTTTCCTGAGATCTTTTGACGACTGCCCAATTCTAGGTCACTTTTTTCTCTCCAGCGAAGCCACGTCGGGAGTTCGTTGTCAGTCTCGCAGTGCCCATCATCTTGACTACAATCGTTATACTCTTCTTTGGGTCCAGAACTCTCGGATTTTAAAAGTAGCTTCAAGCTGAGGGAAGGTCATTTCCCCACAGCTCAGGGCTCTGAAAAACTTACATCTCCCACTGAAAATCACAGTACAGGAATGAAGCAACCGTATACTAGAACTTCCAGGCTAATTGGAAGGTCATAGGAAAGTTCCCACTGATGGGATCTTATTATCATCATAAAACTAAAAATGCACAGTCCTGAAAAGGTTGGTCTCTCTGTGCACACATGACATTTTTTAAAGAAGAAGAAGAACAATATTAAGGGAACCGATGTCTCATCACCAAAACTCAGCACAGCAAAAACAGCCAATAATGAATATTGAAGACTAGAATACAGATTACCAGGTGTTCTAAAGAAACGGAGGGCCACTATTCAATATTCATTTTGAATACCACATTACAATTGAACTACTTTTTAAAACAAAAAAAAGGGATTGAGGGAAAAGAAAAAAATAAAAGGAACTAAGGCACCCTCCACCCCATTTGATCCCACATCTTCTTCCACACCCAGTCCTTCCTGAGTATGATTATCAGGAATTCTCTGCCCTTCAAAGAGGAATCTCAGTGAATTCATTGAAACTCCCTGTCTTTAATAGTACAATTTGTTGAGTTTCTTGAACTATGTTGTCATTTTCACTGTGAATTGTATCTCATTGCTATCCTGTCCAATAACTCCGAGTTTTTTTATCTTCTCCTTTTTCTTATCCCCCTATATCCTCAGTTTTGAAGGTCCTGGTCAGACATGGTGACAGTGGCTTCACCCAGGGGTCTCCACACCACAGCAGCTTCTGGCCAAAAGAACCTCGTTCTGAGGTCTACAAATCATCTCTTCTCCACAGAACAGCAATGAGGCTGTAGGGACCTCTGCAAAGGCTAATAACTATTAATTTTAATAATAGGATTTTTGTATAAATTCAATGGAAAGTTTTTATTTTCTTTCTCAAAGTTGGCAATTGCATCTGCATTTTACAGAAAATGTATTTCATCTTGAGAAACAGGTCAACTTTATGTCAGAAGAAAGTTATTTAAGCTAAAATAGGAAGTTAAAGCCACCAAAAGACATGGGGGAACATCAACAATCTCGCCTGATGTTAGCTCTCTCTAACCAGAAGGCAGTGGAATCATCAGATAAGGAAGCAGTTAGACAATAGTTTTAAAAGTCTAAAGAAGGGAATTAATATTATTGAAGAACCTCAGAGTTTCCTGGGAAAACAAACAGGATGGAGGTATCATATTGGCTATTCTTCATTTTCTCCCTGACTAAAGACACATTCCTGTGCTCACAGTTGAAAAAAATTACAAACAAATTCTATAAATCCATTTATCAGTCATCATGGAAGAAAACTGTACCAACATTTTGAGTCATTCAGATCTATTAAAAACTGTTGTTTATACTTGCTTATATCCACTGTGGCTTTTGTTTTGTTTTAATGGCAAAATAGAACCATAGCTTGGAGGTTTCCAACCTGAGACATAAAAAGGTTTTTCTTTTCTAAAGGATTGTTTCCCAGCAGTAAAAGCTAAACAAAGTGCAATTTTATAATCTTGCATGAGCACACCAGAGAGCTAAGGTTTCAGAGTAACCAACTTAACCAGCAATAGAGGAAAGACAGTGGTGCCAAAAAGTGACACTCTTGCTTGTATATGGCAGGTAAACCAGATGTCTTTACGAGAATTCAGCTAACCTTTTGACCAACTAGAAAAATGGTGGAATATTCTTCAGCAGTATAAGGAACAACCCACTGATACCCAATAAGGATCACTGCAAATATATCTTTCTCATAAACAAAGAAACCAGAAAGCTGCAGGTTGAAAAGGGCTGACCCAAAGAGAAGCAATGGAATTTCCATGGAACCCTGCTGACCTACACAGAGAAGCCATCATTGTTTCAAAGAAAGCCTGCTCCATGGGGTCATCTGTAATTCTAGAACTTTATAGAGAAAACTGGCTTTGGATGTTGTAGAGACTCAGTCAATATCTCCAGCACTTGATGAAGTGCAACATCAAGAGCATCACTAATCATCCCCAGGTCTGTTTCCTCACCAGTTAAATACCTACCAGAGTGCAACAAACAACGAGCAGAAAACATTTAAGGGAACTCTGGAGTCCTCCCTTCTTGCCTGTGAGCATTCTCAAAGGGCACCCTTGACGTTCAGTAAATGTCAGCATTATCTGCACCCCTCCTATCTTTGCAGAAATCTCATTTGTTGTTTCCATTTGATATGCAAAACCAAGAAACTACACAGGTCAGAATGTGTTCTAAAGCAGCATTATCTGTGTCTTGACTGAAGATCCAAGGAGCTCTCCTATGGATAAATTATGTATTCTTTTGTAAAATTGATGTTTTGTTAAAGCTCTCAATGGATTTAGCTGTGAGGGGTTTCTGAAGCAAGAAGCAGCAAGGGGAATGAGCAGGCAACAAAATTCTTGGATATTAAAAATAACCTCCCAGAAGGCAAAATGACCTCCATTTGTTTCCTCTCCCCAGCCCACGCTGAACAAGCTGCCACAGAGAGCTTTATCGCACGCAACTGCAGAGAAGATAATTTTCTTTCATTTTCAATAATGATTTGGGGATTTTAAAATGAGAATGGAAAGGCTTGGGGCAGTCTCTCTAAATCTTCTTTTCTCACCCAGAGAAAAAAGCAGGAGGTGGTGGCAATTGCTTCAGCCAAAGGTAATCAGGAAATGAGGTAGAAGGGAGGGAGCATGAGAAGGAGAAGCAACAGACTTTGTATCTCCTTAATCCTGCTCCGACATTGACTCTGCACACTAAAAAATGACTCTAGCATTTAATTCAGGATGAGGAAGATTGTGGTACCCTCAATAGAAATAGAGAGGGTATGAGGAAGTTGGAAGATGGGGATGAAACAGAAAACAGCAGTTTGGACAAGTGAAATTTGGGAACCAGTAAGATGCTTGTTTAGACTTCTTGGCATATACATAGCTGGCTTCAGAGATGTGGTACTCTGATGAAGGACTGTGCTTAGCAACATGTCTGGGAGAAGTCCTTTTAGGAATACTACTTGGAGATATGTAAAGGATTGACATTCACCATGGCAGGAAAAAAAAGGAGGTGAAATATAAGAGAGAAGACAGAAAAGGAGAGAGGCCGGGAAAGAGGAGAGAGAAGATAGTTGGGAAAGGAAGAAGAGAGGAGGGGGTGGGAGGGGAAGGGAGAAAAAGGGAGAGAAAGAGGGATGGGGCAATGAGAAGGAGAGGAGGTATCGGAAAAGGAAAATAGCTCACTAAAGACTAAGTTCAGAGTTCAGAATAGAAGTAAGGAGAGAGGAAGTCCCAGGAAAGTAATATTGACCAGCAGGATTAAATACTACAGTGTTGTAAGAGAAGGGGTATTCTTGGGCTGAAGAGATGGTTCAGCATTTAAGAGTGCTTGCTGCTCTTCTAGAGGACACAAATTAACATAAATATATTCCCTAATACCCACACTGGACAGTTCACAGCCTCCTATAACTCCAGTTCCAAGGGATTTAATGTCCTCTTTAGAACTCCATGAGTATTCAAAGAAATGGGTTATTTACACACAAGCATACACACACACAGAGAGAGAGAGAGACAGAGAGAGAGAGAGAGAGAGAGAGAGAGAGAGATCTAAAGCAAAAGCAAAAAGAAAATCTAAAAAAAAAAATTGTTCTTGACAATCCAGGAGCCTGCACGGATCTGGCCTAGGCTCTCTGCATGTATGTTATTGTTGTGTAGCTTGGTCTTCTTTTGAGATTCCTAACAGTGAGAGCATGGTCTGTCCCTGACTCTTTGGCCTGCTTTTAGGACCCTTGTACTCATATTGCCTCCTTCAGACCTAATACAAGGAGAGGTGCATAGTCTCATTGCAACTTGATATGCCATGTTCAGTTAATATCCCTGGAGTCCTGCACTTTTCTGAAGGAAAAGGAGAAGGGACTGGAGTCTGTGGGGGGAGGGGTGGTGACTGAGAGGGAAGGAGAGAGAGGCACTACAGTCGGGATGTAGGGATGTAGTATATGAAAGAATAGTAACTTTTTTAAAAAAAAAAGAAAGAAAATGTGTTCTTTCTTCACTGAGCCAAGCGAAGCTGGGAGACAAGCTATCATGGAGGGGCTACACCCCACAATTCTCTTCTGTGGTCCTTGTTCCCTACATCTTTATAACCCAGAACACTGCCCACCCCAAACTCTTCTAACCTAAGCTTCACACAGAGGAAGCCGACCGATAATTGCTGGGACACAGTTAAAGAGGAAAGTCAGCATGGGAAGGTGAAGGGGCACTCGGAAGAACTGTGTAAAAGGACTACAGCATAGGAAAGTTGAGAACCACTGGCTAGAGCCTACGAGTTCAAGCATCCTCTCTTGCTTTGTCCCTTCATTTTTTTCCCCTCTCTCTTCCAGCCCTGCTGTCCTTCCTTCCTCTGCCCTCCCTTCCTTCCTCCTCTTTTCCTTCTTCCCTCCCTTTCTTCCTCCCTCCCTCCCACCCTTCCTTCCTGACCTTAAGTCCTTTCTATTTCCTTTCTTCTCTTCCCTCCCCACTTCATTTACACTTTCCTTGCTAAGGAGCTGGTTAGACCCTATGGCTAGACCTAGATGTATAAATGGAACCCAGGACAAGCTGTACTCGCTTGACTTCCTAAGAGACCTTCATGCAGTATAGTGTTCTGTGAGCCTGCTACCACTTCCTCGTCAGAAGGGAGAAAAGCTTCAGGTACTCCTAATTTGACCCACATGTATTTTCTATCAACTACTCTCAATGTGAGCTCCAGCCTAGTAATGTAGCAGAAACTTTACGTTTTAACTGACCTTAGGATCAAAGGGACAACCGTGACTGGAAGGATAGCTGGGGACAGCTCGCAGAAACTCGGACTCAGTAGTTCTGGCATTAGGATTTCCAACAAGGGCGAGATGGCCATACCACTTCAGGAGCAAAGGTCCCAATGGGTGACTAGGAAAGAAGAGATGTATTGAGACCATTTGCTTCCTCAAAAGAGTACAATGTTCTGCAATATTATTCTAACTATGAAATAATTTCATACCTAGCCAGCTCAACATTATTCTGTTGTTATTTCTGATATGTGTGTGGGTGTGTGTATGTGTGTGTGAAAGGGAGGGGTGACTTCTAAGTATATGCTTGTGTTTATGCATAGGGTGGCAAAGTGGGCATGGCACAACACAGGATGAGGTCATAGGACAACCTTCCGATATCATCCTTGTTTGAGACAAGGTCTCTGTCACTAGGAGGCTTTCTGGAGCTTCTTCTGTCATTGTCTATTCCTGTAGGCATTCTGGGATTGCAAGCCCTTGTGTTCGTATGTCTGCCTCTACGATTGGCTTTTATATGGAATAGGGGGGCTCGAACTCTGGTCACCAGAGCAAGAAGCACTTTTGACAACACTAAGCCATCTCCTCAGCCCAAATTCTACACTCTCGAGATAGAATTCAAAATCAATACAAGAATATATGGGTCTTATCCTAAGAAAAAACTCCGGAGCAAAATTCATTTAGATCATACATTAAACAAAGTATCTTCAAACCCTTTTATACACATTACCTAGTATTTTATAAATCTTCAGAGAGAAAAACGAAAGTCAGTATCTATTCCTCTCCCAACCCCAAGTAAGCAGAAAACATTTGTTGGAATCTCTCCCTACATTTTCACCCAACCTTTTCTAACTTGTCTTTAAGACAGGACAGCTTGAGTCATTGGTTCCATTTATTGTTTGTTTTATTGCCTTCATACATCTAGGTCTAGTCATAGGGTCTAATCAACTTCTTAATGAGAAAAGTGCAAAGGAAATAGAGAGGGGAGAAAAGGAGGGAAGGGAAATAGGAAGAACCCAGAGGAAGGAAGGAAGGGAGGGAGGGAGGGAGGGAGGGAGGGAGGGAGGGAGTAAAGAGACAGAGCTAGAAGAGAGGATAAAAAGAAAGAAGGGACAAAGCAAGAGAGGATGCTTGAACTCCTAGACTCTAGCCAGTGGTTCTCAAGCTTCCTAAAGCTGCAGTCCTTTAATACAGTTCTTCATGTGATGACCCTCAACCATAAAATTATTCCATTGCTATTTCATAACTGTAATTTTGCTACTGTTATGAATTATACATATCTGATATGCAGATATATCTGATATGCAACCTCTGTGAAAGGGTCATTCTACCCTCCAAAGGGGTCCACAGGTTGAGAACCATATAGACTAGAGTCTAAGCTAGACAGCTGGTGGGGTGAAGCACCTTGCTATTGCATCTTAAGGTGCTCAGGTATTGCTATTGGAAATCTCTTCTAGACGGGGCTGTTTTCATCTCTCCATTCTTAGCTGTTTTACCTTGAACCTCTTTCATTGAGTCTAACTCCCATCCAGGGATTTTCTCACAGCCCATGATTCCTCAGCATATCGTCATTTGAATCAATATGTTTCCATGTTTTGCAGGCCTGCTCACCTTTCTCGCCATCGCCCAGACTTAAAGCTCTCTCTGCAGTGCATGCCCAGCAATCTTCAAGTGAGGTGATTATCTAAGTTGTTCTACTAGTAATAAAAAGTTGGGTATCGATATTGGGGTGAATACCTGATGGAACAGAGAAGCTGCAGAGTAGTGACCAACTATCCTTCTCTCTATACTTCCCAGATTGAGAAGAGGATGTGAATTCCCTCCCTTCTCCTTCCTATCTGTTGTAATGATATTTCATTTGTATTTTAATAAATAAAGCTTGCCTGAAGATCACAGAGTAGAACTGGTCAGTCTTACAGACCAGGCAGTGGTGACACACACTATTAATCCCAGTAGCCACATTAATTTGCTGTAGAAACCCGGTGGTAGTGGTACAGGCCTTTAATCCCAGCCCTAGAGAGAAACATAAGAGTGGAGGAGACAGCTCTCAGACACAGTCTCACTCTGAGATTTCTAGAAGCAGAATAACCATTTCAGACTGGGGTAGAGGTAAGACCCAGTGGCTGACTGTTTTGCTTTTCTGACCTTCAGGTTGGACCCCAATATCTGCCTCTGGGTTTTTATTAATCATGCTACAGTCTGTCTTCCCTATCCTTATTCCTGGTTTTTCTGTGGTTAATTCTGGTCAGTGACTACCCCTTGGTTCAAGGTTAACCTTATTAACTAACAGTCTCAGAGAATCAGAGTGCGATCAAATTTTCTGCAACCTCAAGTCTTTCTGATTTTTTCCTCCATGTGATTTCTCGTGGGTCTCCTCCTTCCCTTCCAGGTTCATTATCACTGTCTTTATTTCTAGACTTTTAAAATGATCTTATAACCGGACCTCCTATCCCATCGCCTCCCTCTTCCAGCTAACCCTATATACTGTGGTTGCAACATTAGTCATACTTAAACACTGGCTACATCATTGTAGTGGCCGTTATTCTTTATTAAGCATTTAATATGTGTGCAACCTAATGCCCAACATTTTATATGAATGATATCACCTCATGCTCGCCTTGAAAGATGTGTGTGATTATCCCATCTTAAACATGAGGTAACGAGTGCTTGCTCATCCATAAAAACTTGCTGAAAGCACTGTGTTTAAGTGCCTCCACCATTTAACCTGCATTCTTAAAACTTTCTCTGGTTCTTCTCTTCAAAGGCTCCATTCCAGACAAACTGGTCTTCTGACGCCTCCAGACATGGCTATACTACCGCTCCTTTACTGTTGAACATGTTCCTCAGAGCCTGCACAGATTGCCCAGCCATGCCAGGGTAGGGCCCGTTAAAAAGCTCACTGACCTAAGTAAAGACCCCCCAAAGCACCTTCTGCTTCTACGAGAGTCATGACCATAAGTGGTCCATGGAAGCTGATCATGGTGGCCAGTCACACTTGACCACAGTGGTCGTTCAACCAAATCAATAGTGCTCTTCTGGTTCTCGCTGACTGGAGCAGATTGAAGCGGGAATTAAGAACCTTAATTTCTCCTTCTAGTTCTTATAACTTTGTGGAATGAAATCCAATAAATGCTATAAATATATTTGTAGCATCTTTGACTGATATTTATCAGGTTATAGTTATCCAAGTATTGGTGCAGGGAAACATTGCTATAAATTTGAGGGAAGAAAACAAGGAAGCATATGACCTAGCCATGTAATTGTGTATCACATGCTTTAACCAGGTCACCATATACATGTGTCGACACACAGATTAAAGAGGTCTGACACCAGCAGTTGTTATGACACCCTTTCCTTGAATGGGCTCTTTGTTTACTTCCTGTTCAGCACTCAGATCTCCAGGGAGTTTCCTTCTCGCAGGAAGGCCTGGATAAATGCAACCTTCATTCACCCGTAATGCCTTAAGCTTTCTTCATAAGCCTTATCTCTAACGTTGTATCTCTGTTGTATGCGTATCTGCTACACTCAAACTTAAGCTCTGTGAACTCAGGTCCTTTGTCTGATAGTCTTCATTGTAATCTCAGAATCTGAAATGAAACCCAGCTCTTAAAGGCCCTTAGCAAATATCAGCCGAGAGAATGAACACAAGGGTGGCTATAAAATAATAATATGGAATGAAGCTTCTTTGAAAACAGACCTCTTCAAATTCAAACGCATAGACAATATCCAGTTTCTAATACTACAGGAATGAGTGACTCTGTTGACAAACACATGCTTGCCCTTTGCAATTTTCTAATCACTGTGCATTCAGAATAGTTCCAACCCGCTGCTCCCCTAGCAACCTACCCAAAGGGAAGGGGTAATTCTTATAGCAATGGGAAGCTTCTACAGGAATTGTCATGTAATTGAAACGTACTTAGTCATGAATTCATTCCTCAGCCGGCCTTACCTGTCATCTGGGACAGATATCCAAGCATCAAAGCATTGTGGCCAGACAATTGCTTGCCCTGTTTCATGCAGGACAAAAGGAGGTCCTCAGCTTTTCAACAGCCTCATCTGTCAGAAGAACATCCTTGCTTACCTCTGGAGCTACTTTTTTTTTTTTACAGTACATAACAGTCTATATCTTGCTTAATGTTCATTAGGTTTTATGATAATAGTGGAAATGCTGAATATTTTTGTTGCTTTTCTTTTCTTTTACTATTTTTAAAATAAAAGAAGCCTCTAAAATTATCAGGCAACATAAGTATGAACAAATAGAGAATGGTCTATTTAAAATAAAGTTCATCAATCACTTGCATGTGTGTATGTGCGTATGTTATATGTGAACATTATCTACAATTATGATACAAAGAATTATATAAAGTATGCTCTTCTTCACTGATATGTTTTGTTTGAAATTTATTTCAAACAATTAAATACTTTCCAAATGTTTGAACATAAAATGTTGATAATTGGCATTTTTTTCTTCAAGATCCTCATTTCAATGAAAATTAAAGACTATCTAGAATAAAAACACAATTAACAATGTTTGTATTCTGTATCCCTAGACCAAGCCACTTTGAGTCCTTCTGCATCAGATCTCTGTGAGGAAGCTGTTCTCCATAATATACAATGACATCAAGGAGACGTCTGTCTTCTGGTTTCTTATTGCACTTGGACAGTGAACAAGTTCTGTCAGGACATTCACAAGAAATGGTTGGGGCTGCAGGATTCATTTCTCAGCAACCTTCAGAGTCAGTTTAAACAAGCGGGGATCGTACAAATTTTCAGCAGCCACTTTGGGAAGGAAAATTTTTCTGAGTCCATGAAAACTGCTCCAGGAAAGGGTATCCAAACTGGCCTTGCCCTGTAGTCAGACTGATAAATATCTTAAATCTCACCATAGAACCTTCATCCAGCAACTGATAGAAACAGATCGGAGACCCACATCGGAGCACTGGACTGAGTTCCCAAAGTCCAGCTGAAGAGTGGGAGGAGTGAGAATATGAATGAAGATGTCAAGACCATGATGGGTCCGCCCACTGAAACAGTCTACCTGAGCTGATGGAAGCTCACCAACTCCAGCAGGACAGGGAAGGAACCAGCATAGGTCCAAACTTGTCCCTCTGAATGTGGGACATTTGTATGGCTGGGGCAGACTGAGGGGCCACAAGCAGTAGCATCAGGATTTATTCTTACTGCTTGTACTGGCTTTTTGGGAACCTATTATCTTTGGATGAATACCTTGCTCAGCCTAGACATAGAAGAGAAGGCCTCAGAATTTTCCCAAGGCAATGTGCTTTACCCTCTCTGTGGAGAGGATGGGAGTGGGGGTAAGTGGAAGAAATAGAAGGAGGGGAGGGAGTGGGAACTTGGATTGGGTATGTATAATGTAAAAAACGTAGTTTGTTCTTTTTTTTTAAAAAAATGTGCAATTAAGAAAGAAAAGAAAAGAAAAGAAAAGAAAGAGAGAGGGAGGGAGGGAAGGAGGGAGGGAAGAAGGAAGGAAGGAAGGAAGGAAGGAAGGAAGGAAGGAAGATCCTAGATACTGTTGAGGCAGCTATCAGTATGAACCCTCACACTGAATTTAATGTGATTACCAGTGTAAAGTGATTAGGAACTCTCCAAACATTTAGAAGACACTTCAAATGTTATCTTTAATAGTACATGGTCCAGCTAATATTTCCCGACATATGGAATATCCCACCCCAACAATTTGGGGGACAACTCGCCAATTATAGTCAAGGTCCTGCTGAAGATGGAAATGGTCTGTGATCCAGGTAACAATAGTTTTAAATAATATAAGAAAATTTTCAAAATCAGGACAATAATAATTTCAGGTTTTCAAAAAGAAAGAATACAACTGTGAATGGCTTATCCATGGCCTGTGAGATGGGGAAATAATTATCTACGAAAAGGAACTGTAAGAAGATAACATCATTAGGAGAAGAGCCAGTTAAAGTTAAAAGTGAAGTCATCTCAAATATCAGATCACAGACTGCTTTTAGTATGGAGCACCCACCATTAAATTAAATTCAAATTTATTTTCAAAATATGTATGTCTTAATTAGCCATTCCTTGAGTATCTGCTAGAAAATTTTGCTTAGCATTATATATTGATTATAAATTAAAGAGCCATGCCCCTTTTAAGTATAGAAAAAGCTGAAATATACATACGAGAGAAGGTTAAAATATGTATATTAATGGATAACCTATATTATACATACAATTTCAGTGTTTATGTTGTTTGGTTTAAAATTCAAAAACAAAGGCTGTATTTTAATGAGACTTGCAATATGAACTTTAACAGCATGCCGACATAAGCAAAAATGCATTGCTTGAAAGCCTTGCCTTATTATATGTTGTGAAAAAATTCACCAAACGAATGCACCAGCACTCCCTCCCCTAGAAAGAATGGGACTAGTTAAAGGAATGATGTGATATTGTTAAAAGAGCCTGTGAGTTGCAAAACGCGGGGAAATTCAGTAAAGGTGAAAGAAAGCGTTACGAAAAATTTTGCAAAGAGACTGAGGATTTTTCAAATAGATGTGAATGGTGAGGTGATACCTCTCTGTAACAGAGAAGGTGAGCAAGCTGCTACAGGGTAAACAACAGCGTGAGAAGAGCAGGGGCTATGGAGATGAGGGACAGAGAGCCTGCATTGTCGGGGAATGGGTGAAGATTGGGCAAGCAAGACTGGACAGGCCTCCTCAGACCATAGGCAGAAGTAGTGCTTAGCATGTGACCCATGCAACAGACCACGGGGCTCCTTTGCTTTGCAATCCAAACAAAGCCTGGGGAGGTGACCTCCTGGCAACTGCCAAAAGGCTCCTGGAGACAGCGATAAGGATTGGCAAACTGCAAAGGCAAAGGCATTCTCTGCTCCAGTCAAGAGAACAGCAGTGATCTTCAAAGTCACATTCACAGCGGATGCAGTGATGTTAGGCCTAGAGAGGGCAGAGGTCACAGGAGTCTGAGGAGGTGCCATGACACAAGCTATTTATGGGAAATTCAAAATAAATATCATTTTAATGTTTTTTAACTCTATTAATAACAAGGCCAACAAAGGGCTCCAAGTCAACACATAATAAAGACACTTGCTCTTCGTGTTCATTACAGCACCGTTCACAACAACTAAATTACAGACTGAACCTAGGTGTCAACCTCAGGGTACTGGGATGAAGGAAACAGGGTTCGTGTATACCATGAATTGTTTTCAACCACGAAGTTATAATACTTGCAGGAATATTTACGCAATGAAGATAATCACATTTTTAAGACAGTCTCAAAAAGAAAACTGTGTTTTCTTTGTGGCTTCCTAGACTTTGTATACGTATATGAAATCATGAGTTTATCTATGTTATTAAAGCAGAAGTGAAGTTGGGACTGATGAGAAAGGGCAGGGGCAGATAAAGGAACGAGGGGGAGAGGGAGATTGTACCCACTGTGTAATAATACTAGAATGACAACTTGGAAAAAAATTTATTTTAAAAACGGGGTCAAAATATCTCTCTCTCCAACAGAAAGAGGCTCAATATTTTAATTCAATATTTATGCATTTTTCAATTCCTTTTGGGTCTACTTTTGAAGTAATGGCATCAAAGTTCAAACATTTGTAATAAATTTGTTTTTTTAAGCTGTAAAATTTATTTATTTATTTATTTTTTAATTTATTTATTTATTAAGGATTTCTGCCTCGTCCCCGCAACCGCTTCCCATTTCCCTCCCCCTCCCCCGATCAAGTCCCCCTCCCTCATCTGCTAGAAGAGCAATCAGGGTTCCCTGACCTGTGGGAAGCCCAAGGACTGCCCACCTCTATCCAGGTCTCCTAAGGTGAGCATCCAAACTGCCTAGGCTCCCACAAAGCAAATACGTGCAGTAGGATCAAAAACCCACTGCGATTGTTCTTGAATTCTCAGTATTCCTCATTGTCCGCTATGTTCAGCTAGTCCGGATTTATCCCATGCTTTTTCAGACCTAGGCCAGCTGGCCTTGGTGAGTTCCCAATAGAACATCCCCATTGTCTTAGTGTGTGGGTGCACCCCTCGTGGTCCTGAGTTCCTTGCTCATGCTCCGTCTCCTTCTGCTCCTGATTTGGACCTTGAGATTTCTGTCCGGTGCTCCCATGTGGGTCTCTGTCTCTGTCTCCTTTCATCGCCTGATGAAGGTTAATATGCATGAGGATGCCTATGTGTTTGTCTTTGGATTCACCTTCTTATTTAGCTTCTCTAGGAACATGAATTATAAGCCCAATGTCCTTTATTTATGGCTAGAAACCAAATATGAGTGAGTACATCCCATGTTCCTCTTTTTGGGTCTGGCTTACCTCACTCAGGATAGTGTTTTCTATTTCCATCCATTTGTATGCAAAATTCAAGAAGTCCTTGTTTTTTACTGCTGAGTAGTACTCTAATATGTATATATTCCATACTTTCTTCATCCATTCTTCCGTTGAAGGGCATCTAGGTTGTTTCCAGGTTCTGGCTATTACAAACAATGCTGCCATGAACATAGTTGAGCATATACTTTTGTTGTATGATAGGGCCTCTTTTGGGTATATTCCCAAGAGTGGTATTGCTGGATCCAGGGGTAATAAATTTGTATTAATGATGAAAATTTTGATTTATTGGGAAAACTACAAGAATTCTATCTCCTCAAATTTAATGACTAGTTTTGTGGGGGGTTATTTTGTTTGGGGTTTTTTTGTGTGTGTGTGTTTTGTTTTGTTTTTTTGTTGTTGTTGTTGTTTGGGTTTGGTTTCTGTTAGTTTGATTTTGCATGACACGGCAAAAAATTAACTACCCCATTTCTAAAAGTTAGAAATCAGGATGCCAAAGAGGCCATGCTCTCCCCTAGAAGCCCCAGAGAAGCCATGTCTACCCCAGAATCCTCAGAACCCCCAGAGAGGTTGTGTTCTCCCCAGAACCCCCAAAAATGCCATGTTCTTCCCCAGAAGCCCCAGAGAGACCATGTTCTCCCCTGAACCCCCAGAGAGGCAGTGTTCTCCCCCACCCTGGTTCCCCAGGAGACACCCCCCTTGTCTGTTCTGGCTTCTGATGAGTCAAACATCTTTGGTGTTCCTTGGCTTTTGACAGCAAGTCTTTGATTCTATTATCACACAACCTTCTCTCTGTGAACCTATGTCCAAATTCCACTCTTAAAATATTCAATATGTAAAATATAATAAGAAAAAATACAATAAGATAAAATAAAACCTAACCCATCAGAATTGGACAAAAGAAAAGAGAGCCCAAGAGTAGATAGAAGAATGAGAGACCCACTCATTCGCACACTCAGTAATCACATAAAAACATTCAACTAGGGCTGGAGAGATCGCTCAGTGGTAAAGAGCACTGCCTGCTTGTCTAAAGGTCCTGAGTTCAATTCCCAGCAACCACATGGTGGCTTACAACCATCTGTAATAAGATCTAGTGCCCTCTTCTGGCCTGCAGGCATGCATTTAGGCAGAGTACAGTATACATAATAAATAAATAAATCTAAAAAAATTCAGCTAGAAGCCATAATATATACACAGAGGACTTGGTGCAGACTTGTGCAGGCCCTGTGTGTGTTGTGTCCATCTCTGTGAGTTCACATGAGCTTTGACCATGTTGATTTAGAGGGTCCTGTTGGTCCTTCATCCCATCTGGCTCTTACACTGTTTCTAACTCCTCTTCTGTGGAGTTCCCTCAGTCCTGAAATACTTATAATAATTACCATGAAAAGTAACAAAACATCACCCTCCCTCCTTCTGCCTATGAGAAAATGAAATGTCTCCTGAGTCGGCCAGGAGGACTCCTTAAAGAAATGGCCACGTTGAAGGTCCAACTCCAGGTTGTGGGAAAGTATACAAGCTGAGCAGTGAGATTTCCAACTCCATCCTTCCACCCACTTCATGAAAAACAGCAGTCCTACAAACTCCTTCATCCCATAGATTCCAAGATTCCTGGGTAATTAACAGTCTGATGCAACTGTCCTACTCAGTCGCTTGGGAATGACCTTGATGGTTGAGCATCCTTACACACTGTTTCCCTTCATGGTTTCACCCTCAAATGTTAATTGTTGCCAGAGGTTGTCCAATATTGGGCAAATTCTGAAAAATGAATGAAATCCAAAACAAACAAGAAAAGCTTGTGAAGTAAATCAGATGATTCAAGAAGAAAAATGCACTTACCATCCAAGTCTTCACAGAGATAAGAAAAGACACCAAATCCATGAAACAGAACATGATACTATTTTTAAAAAAGAACATTCCAGGAACAAGAAGAGTTCTTAGAAATCAAGAATATGAGCGTTGAATAAAATATTCCATATAAGGAAGCTAAAAGAGAAGATAAAACATTTTGCAGAGTAAAGAAAACCCAGATTTAAAAACCACTGAGACTTAAGAAATAAAATTTGAAGAAGAGTATGAGCACATTAAATACCTCTGCCCCTGCAAATGGCATCAGGCTAGTGAGATGGCTCAGTGGATAAAGGAAGTTGCCACCAAGCCTGAGGATCTGAGGTCTAGTCTTGTGACCCACACTGTAGGATCCTGCCAGTTGTCCTCCAACCTCCAACTGTCCTCAGTGATGCACATGCACAAATACACACACATAAATAGATAGATAAATAAATGTTTTTAAATTTTAATAGAAAGCTAGAAAGCGAAGTAGCTTATTAGCAATGTAAACAATTTCTTTAAACTACAAATCATGAGTTTCCAAAACAAATAGCTAACTAATGGCTAACATAATAAGTGTTCTTTAAATATTCATCCTTGGTATATCACTCTAAAATTTCAGAACTCCCAAGTTAAAAAGAAAATAGAAATCACACTTAAGGGTAGAAATCAGAAAAACAGCCTTGCCAACAGACTCTGAAAGCTCTGGGACAAGGAACCAAGTTTTTAAAAAATTCTGAGAAGAAAATTACTATTTAGGGGGAATTCTATACCCAGGCAAACTAGCACATGAGAAATTAAAATAAAGACATTTGTGTACTTGTACTATGTCAGCAAAGTGACCCATCAAGGGCATGAGCAAGGTTCTTCCTTAACCAAAATAAAGAAGTAGATGAGAAAGGAGAACTCAGGAACCAGAAACTTCTGTGTCATTAAAGACAAAGAAAAGATCCAAAAAGTGTCTTAAAAAGCAAAATAGAGCATACACAAGGATTCACAAGTCAAACACAACAGCCTTCTAGGCAGCAATGCTGGCAAGGTACTAGCTATTAGAGATATTAGCTAGAAACTAATAGAACAAATGATGTGGGATTTCTCTCTGTATGCTGTGAATATCATTGGTTAATAATATCTTAGGCCTGTGATAGGGTAGAGTAGAGCTAGGCAGGGTAAACTAAACTGAATGCTGGGAGAAGGAAGGTGGAGTTTAAAGTTTAAAGCCATGGAGCCGCTGCCAGAGACAGACATGCTGGAACTTTGCCAGTAAGCCACAGCCTCATGGCAATACACAGATTAATGGAGATGGGTTAATTTAAGATATGAATTAGCCAGAAATACGCTTAAGCTATTGGCCAAACAGTACTGCAAATAATATAGTTTCTATTTGATTGTTTCGGGGCTGAGCAGCTGGGAACAAAGAAGCGGCCTCTTACAACAAACAAACCCTTCCAAATTCTCAAAGAGCATTAATTTCAACTCTGAAATCTCTATTCAAACATGTCATACAGAGGTATATGGTAGGGTTAGCTGAGGCAGCCAGAAGCATCCTAGACCAGAAGACAACAGTCAAGGCATCCATCTCCTCTACCTGCCATGCAGTCTATAAACAGAACTGATATACAGCATAGGCTGTGTACTAGACGATAAGGAGGTGGAGGAGGCAAGCTACATTGAGCAGCATGAGTCTGAAGCTACCTGGGACTGCTCATCTTCAGAATAGTCACAGTTGTCTGTGCTACAAAGAAAGAACATTCTAGTAGTTTTTATTTAAGGATCACAAACTTGTAAAATGATATTTAGTATCATATATTCAGAAAAAGACTGACAACAATCATCTGTCACTTTTTAAACAGTTCATCTCTCATATGAATAATACCAGGGACCTGTTGTCTACTTAGGACCTCAGAATATAACTAAACCTCCATGTCCTCAATGTCTGCAGATTCAACAAACTATTGATCAAAAACACCCAGAGGATACAATACATCTAGTTGGATTGTGATATTCCTTAAACAAGAGAACACTGGCTACCTCCAGAGCATTTATACTGTATTAAGTACTAGAAGTCATCTGGAGAGGATGTAACATAGGAGGATTACAGAACTGACCTACGGCACTGGCTGTGCAGTGCACAATAAGGCGATAGAGAAGGGAGTTGTATCGAGCAGCATTGGAATAAAGCTATCTCAGATTGTTCGTCTTCAGAATAGCCAATGTTGACCCCTGTTACTTGAGGGACTTAAACATCCATGGATATCGGATTCCATGGAGTTCTGGCCCAACTCTCCCATGCACAGCAAGGGAAAGCGTGTATGCGCTGCCCTGTTTCCCTCTGCCTTCGCCTGTTCATGCTGAATGGATATAGAAATGGTGTAAGCAAAGGGCTTAGATGCTTCAAAGAACTGCTCACCTGGATTCTCAGCCATTTCCAAACCTGTTATCTGTAATTCATTAGGGAAAACACACACTATGATCTCTTTGGGTGTGGTGGGATAAAAAAGAAAAGAAAAGAAATGAGATGTGGGTGTAACTGGATCACATTTCAGAGAGAGCCTCCTCCGGGGCTTGGCTGTCAAAGTTAGTCAACCTGAGGGGGGAAAAAACCCACAAAGCCAAGTACAAACCAAACAAAATGCAAAAGACAATATATCATCTGATTTAAGAAGTTCAAAAATATATAAAATCTAACTGTGGGCTCTATTAGAATTTAGGGTCTATAAGCCGGGTACAGAACGACTCTGTTTGTTCTCACACATGGCTGGAAGTAAAGACACTTGGCCTCATAGAAGCAGAAAGTGAAGTAGCAGTTTCTAAGAGCTGGGACAGGGGTAGGAAAGGATAGGAAGCAGTCAGTTATGGGGTTCGAAGTTACAATTTGCTTAGGAAAAAGCAGTTCTAGTCTGGGATGACTAAATAACTTTTTTTGTGCTTCAGGATAGCCGGAAAGGGGGACTTTTTCTCAACACAATGCTAAATGTCTGAGGTAGTCAAAGTGCTAATCATTCTAGTGTGATTGCTTCATTCTGTTTACAAATACTGAAATATAATGAGTATAATTGTGTCAGGTCAAATAAAATGCAATTTTTAGAGATTTTTAAAATATGACAGTTCTTTCTAAAAGTAATCAGGTATCACATTTTTACTTATCATAATCTTCTAAATATATTTCACATATGTCTCCCTCCCTACTTTCAGGCAACTTCTATCCTTTAGCAGAGGTGTATTTCTTACCATACAGTCCTGACCCAACCTAGAACACCAAACTGAAACTTCAGTGCCTTTACTAAGCCTCTCCTGGGCTCTTGGGCAATGTTTGCCCTTGCTACCCAAGAGCACCATTTGTTTTGCAATAAAGACTAGCTGACAAGACAGTCTGTCTTGTTTGTTGAGTGTCTTTTAGGTCTTTAAGGAAAAAAGGTTTTTCCCTTGGACAACATGAATGTGAAAGCATTTGGGAGATGCTGGAGAGTAGGCGCCCATCACGGATCCTCACCGACTGTCATCCTGTGCAATATAACAAAAATTCGCGAGCAATTTTTGACTTACATCAGTTTAAAGATCCTTAATAAAATTACAATGTAGAACCATACTTTAAAAACTTGAAGGAAGTAGCTCTTGCCTCCAGAGGACTGTGAAAAAAAAACATGATGAATATACATGTGAATATACTTTACTGTATTTTCAGGTGATGGCAATTTTTTGGACAGCATAGAAATATCTAAAACACACCTGCTGTATTGGCAACTTAATCCTGATGCCCTTTTGTTTTCCAAAACACTGCATTCCCCTGACCTTCTTCTTGCCCTTCTGCTGTCTTTCACTTGGGTTAATGGCTCATTTTTATCGTCCCCCTAATCTTGAAATGTGGAAGTTTCTTGCCAGGTGGTGGTGGCGCACACCTTTAATCCCAGTATTCAGGAGGCAGATGTAGACAGATCTCTGTGAGTCTGAGGGCTAGAGGCTGTTACACAGAGAAACCCTGTCTCAAAAAACTAAAAAAAAAAAAAAAAAAAAAAAAAAAAAAAAGGAAGTTTCTCTGTGGTGTTTGAGTTAGAGCATTTTCCGTAGTCTCTGGTGTTTGAATTAGAGCATCTTCCATAGTCTCTGGTATTTGAACATTTGGTATTTAGCTGATGGTTCTGTTTTGGGTTTAGGGGAAGTATGACACTGGAAGTAGATTTTAAAAGTTAAAACCTCATACCTCTTCCAGTTTGTCCTCTCGTCTTTGTGCTTGTGTTTCAAGGTGTGAGCTCCCACCTTCCTTCTCCTGCTTTTGTGCCTGCCTGCCACCATGTCTCCCTGCCATAACGGGCTCTTATCCCTCTGGAATCATAAACCTAAATGAACTCTTCCTTCTGTAAGTTGACTTGGTCATGGTGTTTTATCACAGCAAGAGAAATGTAACTAATACATTCTATATGTGCTTTCCTAGGCTCCCTTCATCCTCTACCGTCTCTCCTGTCACATACTACAGCCATCCTAAAAGTCATGTCTGTATCCCACACATCTTTCCTGATCTCAAGGGTTGTATATACAATGATGTTTGTTCTCAAATGTTTTTTGAGTACCTAAACTCAGTTTCCTAACTTGAATTCAAGATTTCCTCTTTGTTGTATAGCTGAGCAAAGAGCATTGTCACTATACTTCTGAAAACCAGTCATTTGATAATTGTACTTGAATGTCATTCAACCTTTTCAACCAATCCACTATCATCTCTTCTTTTCCATATCTGATCAGTCATTACTTTAAAAAATAACCCATCTCCTCTACAATAAATCTAGGCCAATTTGTGGTGATCTATGGCCTGAGTTATTGTCATACTTCCTAACAGTTGCCCTGGAACCAGTCTTTCCACCATCCCAGCCCATTCTCCATGCAACAGCTTCTACATGATCTAGAAGACTATACAAGATTCAACCTCTGTTGATCTCTAGAGCTGCATCCCCAAGTTCTTATCACTCTAACCTTCTTTCAGCTCCTACTATATGGATTTTTTTCTCCCTATCTTAAATCTTTTTTTAAAATTTATTTATTATGTATACAGTGTTCTGCCTGCATGCATACCTGCACCCCAGAAAAGGACACCAGATCTCATTACAGATGTTTGTGAGCCACCATGTGGTTGCTAGGATTTGAACTCAGGACCTCAGGCAGAGCAGTCAGTGCTCTTAACCCCTGAGCCCTCTCTCCAGCCCCCCTACCTTAAATCTTTACATGTTATGGGCTTTACCTATAGATTTAATGCCAACTCCTCTCTGTTTCTCGACTCCTTCATCACCATCAACTCACCTTGCTGACTAATTCTTACTCTGTATCCAAATCTCGACTCCAGTTCAACCAAGTCCTTTCTGATCCTCATGGTCCATTGTTTCCCCTTTGATCGTTTCTCAAAGATGATTAGATTTCTCTCTCAAGACACTTCAAAGGGACTATAGTGAAATATTTGTGATTGGTTGTGAAATATCTGGCTCCCTTCATCAAACATCAGACCCAATTTCTCTTGTTTACTACTATGTTCTAGCATAGAACTTTACAGGTTACAGCCTCTCAAGAGGCACTTACATACCATGTCAATGTCTAGCAATTGAGTCAGGTGACTGAGACTGCTTGTCCAATTCCTTTTCAGTAACAGTAAATAAACAAAGAAAAGTAAGCTTCCCCTCAAATCACAGTAATATATCTATGCAGGAAGGATATACATCTGATTTACTCAACTCCTTGTCTTCCTGATGGCAACAGTCTCTCTTTCTCTCTCTCTCTCTCTCTCTCTCTCTCTCTCTCTCTCTCCCTCCATTCCAATAATGAAAGAATCGCAGAGGTTACATGAGGGACTTCAGTCACTATGTGAACTTGTCAAAGACTAATACCAAAAAATTTAACTAGTCAAACCTGACTAGAAATAAAGTTTGATACAAAAGAAGAGGAAACCATGTGCACTGTGTATTAGGATATGGATTGACTAACTCGGACTAAAACAAAGACTGTAAGTAGTAGGAAGTTGCAAGAGTTGAGAAGAAAGACAGGAAAACTAGGGATGGAGGTATGGAAGGAAGGACAGAGGGCACAAATAATTCACAATTCACTTTATGTTTTCATAATATTTTGCATTACTAGATCAAAGATGGATCTTTCTCCTATGACTAGATTATAGGCACAGAAGATAGTAACAGATCAGTTACCTCTAACAAGACTGCTCTTAAAGTTCCTGCAAAGACTAACCATGCCAGTATTTTCAGACTTTTCTCAAATCTAGTTTTGGGTGTTAGAGTAGAAGAGAGAGTTGATTCACACGGCCAACGTTGTAATTCAAGTCTTCACAACAGCACAATGCAGAAGGTACGATGCATGCTACGTTTTATGAGAACCGTGCCCTGAGGTTGTAGATTGTGGTAATCCAGGTCTAGAATGAGGTTAATTAATTGTAATGGTAGGTATTGTAATTATATCTTTGGGGATCCTAGGGTGAGTCAGCAAATAGCTGTGTGGTGGCAAGTGTTTCATCACTTGCCCTTCAGTCAAATTTCAGAACAAATGACCTCAAGTGATATTGAAGTCAGGAATCAACTTAGAAGACCAAGGAGGAATTCTGAATCAGCTAAGGATGGTGCTGGGACAGTATATGCAACCAATATGGGATGATACAATGGGGCTTAGGAAGGAAAAAATGTAACTGATAAAGTTTCAAATGTAGCTATGAAGTAAGTTATCGAGAGAGAGAGAGAGAGAGAGAGAGAGAGAAGTATCAAGGACTGAAACCAGGAATGTGTTGCCAATAATTACCAAATGAACTCCAGAGTCAGAGGAACAGCTAGGAACGGAAAAGGTAACTTTGCTAATGTTTTATGTAGATGCCAGCAGATCTGAGGCTGGGAGACCTCCGAAGGGTTGCCGTGGGTCGCTCCTAGAACTACCCTTCTAGGATAGTATTAGTGTGCCTTTTTTTAGTGTGTAAAACAGTATGGGCAGCTCATAAAAGCAAGTATGTGTCTCGAACACTCATTGAAGCACACATCTTGGCTCCTCCACAATCGAATATCACTTTCTTCTTTGACGGGGAAGTCAACCAGCGCAATTATTTTGTTTTTGTTTTTGTTTTTTTTAACACAAATGACCTGAACGGTGACCCTCAACCATTCTCTTCCTTTGTTCCAAAAAGCAGTCTGAATTCCACCAAGCCATTTGTAACCCAGCAAAGCAGTCTCACCACCTCCCCACTCCTCCAGGCCCAAACATTTCATCAAAGTTTCCTTGGCTCTGATGGGGCCAACACAGGTTTTGTTTTTGTTTTTGTTTTTTTTTGTTTGTTTGTTTGTTTTTTGTTTTTTTGTGAGGCTTTGATAAACCAAAAATGGGCCCCAGTCATGTAGAAGGTGGGGTGGTGATTTTAGATGTCATTGTGAATACATCGAGGAATACCCAGACAGCTGGCAGTGCCCTGCTTCTAAGTGTGTCTGTGAGTGTGTGGTTATAAAAAACACTAGCATTATGAATAGTGAACTAAGGAAGAAAATGCCACCCAATCAGTAGAGAGTCCAGATAAAACAAAAGACCAAAGCATTGTCCATCATCCTCCCAGGTTCTGAGACCTTGAGAGTTGAACTAAACCTCTCTACTATATAGTATTGGTTGAACCGGGACTTACTCTCTAGACTTGAAGCACACTGATATCTGCCTGTGTCTGCCTTCCAAGAGCTGGGATTACAAGTCCAAACTACTCCATGCAGCTGTGTGATCTTTCTGATCAGAGATTAGTTGAATTTACTGATGGAGAGAGATTGCTTGGATTTACAAATATTCAACAAAAAAAAATGTTGCATCTGTAATTGAACATTTTCCTTGCTATTGTTTCCTAAATCATACCATGTAAATTTGTTTTACAAGTGTGTTATTGCACTAGATTTGATAATCTAAATGTGATGCAGAATATACTGGAAGAAGAGCCTTGGCTGTATACAAATACAACTATGGTGGATTGTATGAGACTTGCCCTATAGGCTCGTGTGTCTGAACACGTGGTACCCCATTAGTGGAGCATTTGTGGATAAGGGGATCTTTATGAGGTGTAGCCTTGCTGGAGAAAACATGTCATGGGGGGGGGGGGCACTTTGAGGGTTTATAGCCAAACTCACTCCATTCTCTCTGCTTCTGTGTGTAGAGAAAATGCGACTAGCCAACTTCCTGCTCTAGCCAACACACCATGCCTTCCCACCATGATGGAATCTATCCCTCTGGAACCTTAAACAAAAATAAACCCCTTTCTCCCTTAAGCTATGTTTGATCACAGTATTTATCACAGCAACAGAGTTTAATACAACTACATTTTATATATAGAAGTTAACTATCCAGGAGTTTTAATATCCACTGAGTTATGTATACTGGGAAGGATCTCCATGGATACCAAGGGATGACTCGATGTGGATGGGTAGGGCTCTGTATCAACATGCCCACTTACAACAGGCGAACACACAGTAGCCTTAAAATACACAGCCCTCTTCCCAAGCTCTGGTCTTCAATGTTATGTTCAGGTAAACCCCTGAAAGCAGAGGGAAGAAACCAATGCTTGGGTTACATTTACAACATGGCAGTCAAATTCACACAGCATTTGTTTTCAACTTAATAAAATGGGATGGAGCTGTAGGGGACTAACAAAAATGGCAAGGAAAATTCGGTAATCTCAGGCTTGAAACAGGAGACGTGCAAAAGGAAGATAGGAAGAGAAACCAGGGTCTCTATTATTTAAAGGCCAGAGCCCTGCAAACACTCTTATAGTGCATGCTCTACAGTTTGTAAGTTTCTCCTGCGGTGCCTAGCTTGCTCTCCCAGTTAACCTACTCAAAAGGCAGACTCTGAGAGCCCAGCTCCCCCCGCCCCCCGCAGGGACTGCAGCACAGGGTAGGCAGGACACCAGCAGCAGCAAGCTTCTGGCCCCCTGCCAGGTGCTTCATTGCTTATTAACTTATTTTATATAGCCTTCAGCGCGGCAAGAAAGCTTCCTCTAATTATCGACAGGAATGCAGAAGCCACAAGGGAAAATCAGAGCCAGGAAACTGAAGCTGTTCTGATTACACTCCAGCTCTTATCAAAGTGGACACCAAGCTGAGCTAGACAGATACCGGGCTGGCAGCCGCAGGAAGCATATGGGAAGGGACCTGGAAGGCAAGTTGAGTACTGGAATAAAGGTTCAACAAAGACAGTTGGGTTTTAGGTTGGTGGGGGAGAAGGAGTGATGTTTGTTTGTTTGTTTGTTTGTTGACCTCTTCAAGCTATCCAGGGAAGTTAAGCGTCAAAAGTTGCCAGAGACAGAACATATAGATGAGGCCCAACCTTGAGAGATCTTTGGCTACTACATCAGAGAAGGGGAACACGTGAGATAGTGAAAATGGAGCAAAGTGATCTTTCATGAAGCAGAGCTACTTTCCTAAAGGTGCCTTGAAGCCTTTGCACAGAAACTAAAAGTCACCCCTTAAAGGGACATCTTGGGAGAAGGCACAGTGGCAGCTCACTAGATAGCAAAAGTTAGCGAGCCCTCTCCCCTCCTCAAGTTATACACTATCTAAGAAGTCCTCCATCAAGGGACAGATGAAGTCTCATCTGCCCCCTGAAGCTACTCACACCTTCTCACAATTACATATTTCATACATAATGTATAGCTAAACATCTATATATTTTATATAAAGAACTTCTTACAACTTCAATTGTACTGACAACAACAACAAAAAAAAAGTATCACCAAAAGTACTTTGTGTGGAAAAGTGAAACAAAATACAGCAAAATCTTTAAAGAAAGGTGTGTAGAGTGTGAAGGCTGGAAAGTGAACCATTTATCCCACCCACACATTCCAGGCACCAATGATTTACAGAAGTAACATGGACTGAATCTTTTGGCTTTGTCCTAGTGCCTTCTGCTTGGGAGAGATTTCACATGCTGTGCTGTGGGTTAAACCTGCAAGGACTTGAGAACCTTAATGCAAGCCAAAAGAGAAAAACCAGAATGAGGAGATATAGGGAGATGTTGGCAAGGACTTTGTTCTCCAAGGATGCCTAGAGAGAGAATCCAGCTCTCCTGCCACAAAAGATCATCACTGGTCCATGCAGATTAGAATACCATCAGGACCCAAGACATCTTCACCATGCAAAATAAAGATGTGATCGTGGGTGATGCTGGCAAAGCCTGATCCCCAGTGGAGACTGCACCAAGAAGACCTGGATGGAGTAGGAAGGGTGCGTGTTATCAGACATACCCCACGACTGAGAAAGTTTTGTATCACTCTATGGTAGAAGAAATACAGCCCCTGTGAAGTGACATTATCTGTAAACTTATGACAGTAAAAGTTTGGGGGAAAAAAAAGAAAAACAAAAACAGGAAAACATGGAGAAAGCAAGTTTACTGAAGTGTGTTGAGAGAAAATAATAGGACAAGGGGAGAGAGTGACTTTCTGGGATCTCTGGCAAAAGGTGGGACCAATGCTAAACAGTATTAGGTGTATAAAAAATAAAGAGGTGGCCATTAGAGGACCACGTATGTCGAGAAAAGGAGGAAAAGGAAGAAAGGAGAAGAAGAGAAAAACTTCGAATTTTTGTTTTTGTTTTTCACTGTCATAAGACGTTAGGTCTTATTAAAAAAAAACCTTGTCTTACTTGACAGAAGAAAATAATTATAAGTGCAGATTGAAGCTCTTTGAAAAAATAATATGCTATACTCAGAGTATTACTGAGACAGCTGAATACTCCTCGTTAACTAAAACATATTTCCGGTGATTTTTCTTTCTTTGGACTTTTCTTTTTGGCTTCTTCCCATATTCAAACGTGCTCTGAATTTCTCTCTTTTTAAAGTACCCCCAAGGGACTGGAGAGATGGCTCAGTGAATGAAGACACTGGTTGGTCTTCTAGAGGACTCCCGTTCAATTCCCAGCACCCATGTCGAGCAACCCACAGCTGCCTGTAACTTCATCTCCCAGAGATGGAAAGCCCTGTTCTGGCCTCCTTGGCACCCAAACTCATGCAGTATACACAGACGTGCAAACACAAATAAAGCCATTTACAAAGCATCCATCTTTCAATGTTTTTATCTCTCCTCTCCTGCTACTCATTTTTCTCTCTTATAGGAGAAAAAGAAAAAACTTGGCACACGTATGGTCGTTAGTCTCTAGACAGGTCCTTCTTTCCTCCCTTGATTTCTTAATTCCAGCAGTCTGGCTTCTACCCCCCTGCTTCTACAGATGCATACTGCATCTCCGTCGAGTGATAGCCTCCTTCCAACCACATCCAACTTTCCCCCTTTCACAGGTCATTTTTAATGTCCCCACCGCATCTTCAACTACTGCAGATCCTTTACTACGCCCAACTTGTTCTCAGATCTCAACGTTGCTTCTTCCTTTGTTGTTTTCTGTCTTTTTGCACAGCTCTCTATGGGGGATCAAACCTAAGAAATCCTTCAGAATCTTAGACTCAGGAGATCCTTTTCCATTGTTTCTGATCCAGGAAAAACATTTAAGGATGTGGATCTTGGCTAGTATTCAGAGAGTCCCTCACCATTTCACATTTCTCTTGTTTTCTTTTGACTTGACTTAGGTAGTTATGGACAACAATCTGCTAGGCAATATCACTTCAAAGATTTTCGTTGACTCTGATTATCTTCTACCCGATCTTATCTCTTAAAAAAAATGGTGTAGCTTTGTAGGTGGCATACAAGATGGCTAGAAGAAAGGCATGAGATGGGATGTGTTTATTGTTCCCTCTGTCTCCTCTGCTTCTTTTCTATGGTTTTTGTAAACAAGCCTTGTGTGCTACTTACCATCATCCATATCAAACAGACAAAAATCTTCTGAAACTGCACAAGACAAAACAAGCACAAAAACTGCCAGGTATGTTAGATAAAACATACCTCCAAGGCGAACTGGATAGCTGAGCATAGGAAGCCAAAGGTTAACTTTCTATTACAGCCTTGATGCCATGTTACTATGTACCATAGCCATGGGACCAGTGAGCAAAAAGGGTAATTTGTAATAGGAAATCCATAAAACACTTTTCTAGATCCCATTGATATAGAAAGTATCAATGTAAATATAATCTCTGCTTCATTTTCTTAGAAAAATAACTTGTATTCCATTTATTGTTTGTGTGCAAACAACTATCATTTATGTGTATATGTTTATTGTTTGCATGTGTGTATATATATATTTATTGTTCATTTGTGTATGTATACATGGTGTGTGAGTGTGTGTGTGTGTGTGTGTGTGTGTGTGTGCAGATGTGTTAGTATTTGCAGGCATAACACATGTAGAGGTCAGAAGACAACTTACAGGAGTCATTGCTCTTAATCACGTGGATGCTAGTGATTGAATTAAGGTTATGCAGCAAGCATCTTTATCTACTGAGCCTTCTCAGAAGTTCATAATCTCTGTTTTTAGTGGATTATAGCATTCTTAGGAATTCTTGGGAAGAATAGTATTCTTAAAGTATTCTTAGGAAGAATAACTTTGAAGAACAAATTAGTTTATTTCTTCTGACCTCTTATAATTTTGGGCTCATCTTGCCCATATTAGTTAAATTATCTGAGCACTCTGATTTCACTCTTTTTTTTGTTTTGGAATGGAAAGACTGAATAAATAAATATTTATATATTTAATTTATCTATTCAATATATTTACTTATTCTAGAACTTTCGTTGAAACCATTTTAGTTGGCTTTTATTGTATAATGACCGCAATACTTAATATCTAAAACATCAAGCATTTAGCTAGCTCCTGATTCCACAGAGTGGTAGTCTGAGTTGGGCTCAGCAGGGTGGTTCTTTTCCTAGTCTCTGTCAAGCTCCCTTGGCTGTCTATGTCCATTACTAATAAACTGAGGTGAGTCTCTTTCTGGGTTTGTCTGGCTACTAACTGGGACAACAGAAATCCTGGGCTACCTGGTTCTCGTGCTGCCAATGAGCTTCAGCTCACATGGTACCCTGAGACTACAGAGCAGCCGTTCTTAACCTGTGGGTCTCAGCTCCTTTGGGATCAAATAACCCTTTCATAGTGTCCCCTGAGACCTACAGAAAACACAGATATTTACATTATAATTCATAGCAGTCAAAAATTACAGTAATGAAGTAGAAATGAACACAATTTTACAGTTGAGGGTCACCACAGCATGAAGTGTATTAGGAAGGTTTGAGCCACTGCAGTAGAGTAAGGGAAGGACAGGTAAAAAAGCCCTTTCAGAACTTTGCTCGCATCTCATCAGCTCATGTCCCACAGGCAACAGTAAATCCGCCAGGCTTAAAGAGAAAAAACTGGGACTGCAAACATGAGAAAATCTGCAAGTCCACAGCAAAGAGATGCTAAAGAGGAGAGACGCTGATGAAGGAGAGACTTTGAAGGAGAGACGCTGAAGAAGGAGAGATGCTAAAGGAGAGATGCTGAAGAAGGAGAGATGCTGAAGGAGAGACGCTGATGAAGGAGAGATGCTGAAGAGGAGAGATGCTGAAGGAGGAGAGATGCTGAAGGAGGAGAGATGCTGAAGGAGGAGAGATGCTGAAGAAGGAGAGATGCTGAAGGAGGAGAGATGCTGAAGAAGGAGAGATGCTGAAGGAGAGACGCTGATGAAGGAGAGATGCTGAAGGAGGAGAGATGCTAAAGGAGAGATGCTGAAGGAGGAGAGATGCAGAAGGAGAGATGCTGAAGAAGCAGAGACGCTGAAGGAGAGACGCTGACGGAGACTCTGTGGCTGTACATGTGGTCTGCCACAGTGTCTCTCTTTATTATAAGTTCTGACCTCTGCCGCACTTGCATTTTAATCTTTCTGATATTGAGTTCTGCTGCCTTCAAACGATCCATTCAGAAGCCAGCAGTGAGATAGACTATGAGGGAAGAGATCGGGTTTACGGAATGGTTATTACTAGATAAGAGAACTCTTTGTGAGATGTCCCAGTTTGGACAAACTTTTCTAAAGCATTTACTCTAAGTTTTTATTAATGTTTTCTGCCCCCTCCAAAAAAAATCTATGTACAGATCCATTTGATACTACCCTGGTGTTTGGACATTTTAAGGCTGCAGGAAAACAGTTACCATTAACATGCTACCTATCAAGACTCCTGATTTTTTTTAACTGAAGCTTGTGGAGCAACAAACTATGTCTCCTTGACCACAAGGGAACAGCAGGAATCAATCAACTAACAACGAGTTATAAACACATACATTGTTGGGCGCACCGTGCCAGAGACTGCAGGAGGAAATAAGGCAAAATGCCATTCCTTCCACCTGGAAGCTCGGTGTGCAATTAGAAAAAAGAAAAAACTGTCAAAAAATAATTCACCATTCCAGGTAGCAAAGCAAATGAAGATGTCGAATGCACAGTTCTGTCCAAGTCTAAGATTTCTACAGGTGTTCCATCTGCTCTGACACCCTCTGTTTCCCATTTCCTGCTGGGTCAAATGTCCCACACTAAATCACCCTGTGAGAGGAAATGTGACTCGGGCTGACAGCGCCTCGCTCCACCATCCTGCCTTCCACACCTGCTCACAACTTCACATGCACCTGTCATCACCTACCAAACACCCCCTCCTTTACCCTGCACATCAGTTTATAAATTCACGTCCTCATTTTCCCATTTAGATAAGAAATTTCCTCCCAAACACGTGAACTAAGAATGAGGAGGAAGCTTCATTTAAAAAAGAAGAAGAGGAAGAGGAAGAAGAAAGAAGAAGAAGAGGAGGAGGAGGAGGAGGAGGATTTGGGAGTTGCCTTACTCAGTGAAGTGCTTACTATACAAGCTTGATCTTAGCACCCAAAAAGCATGCTGGAGAAGCAAAGCCCCAAGTTTTAGGCCAGCCAACCTAGTCTAATCAGCCAGCCCCAGATCCTTGTCGGAGGCTGTATAAGAAAACAAAATGAATAATTCCTGAAGAATAACACTCAGACTAAACTCTGCCTTTCCCAAGAATGTGTGCACGTGCATGCGCACGTGCACACACACACACACAACATGTGGTAGAAAAATAGGTGCAAAAACTGTTTTCACTTCTAACGAGAAATCCTAGTGCATATAGAAGATGACTCAGGGGACAGAATAATTTTACAAAAAGTTAATGATTATTGGAGACTGCACCCTTCTGGGGTGCAGAGGGCGCAGGTTCTGAAGATAGTGTGATATTTCTCAGTATGTTCCTGGAGCCATGATCACTGTGACTTTCATGTTCTCTTTCAAATAAAAGTAGTGAACATGACATCTGCTGATGACATTTATTTCAAAAGTAGATTTTCCAGGCTGTTAAGTGTATAAAGCCACCCTACACACTGAGATACTAGATCTGCAGATAGACAGCTGTACTGATATTTCTTAAGAACACTGTGCCATTCAGCATCTTCCTGTCTCTGAGTCCTGTCATCGCTTATGTAGGCAATTCACCTGGCATCTCGCCAGAGTCTATTTTGTACTGGGCACTCATCCTTTCATTTGAGTTCATCTATTCGCTATAACTCAATGATGAGGCAGACCCTGCCATGGGCCACACATGGATTCTAATGCCTGTGAGCAGTCTAATCTATGTGATTACCAACAGGAGCCGCCATCATAACATATGAGGGCTATGCTTCCATAACACCAATGACTCCCCCAAAAGACACATCTTCCTAGGACTTTTGTTTCAAGGGGAGAGAGACTGCTTCTACGCAAGGTCAGTTCTCCTTCCATCAGGCAACCTCCTGAGTAGGTCACCTGATTTGCATGGATAAATGATAATCTTAAAAAGAAATAACAAAGGTTTGAAAGGTGCATTTCATCTGCATTAATTTTTAAATTTGGTTTTTTTTATGTATAAGAAATTTCATGTATAAATGTACATCACATGTGTGCAGTTTCTACAAAGGCCAGAAAAGGGCATCCAGTCGTCCTAGAACTAGAGTTCCAGGCAGTTTTGAGCCACACTGTTGGCTTGAGATAATGCTGGGAATGGAACGCCAATCCCTCTGGACGAGCAGCAAGTGTTTTTAACCACTGAGCCTTCTCTCCAGCCCCAGCCCCCGCATTTCTTTCTTTTTGGTTGATATATAATTAACATACATGCAAGGCAAAGATCCTAAAAGAGTTCAGAATTTTGTAAGCCAAATTGGCCAAAGAAGTAGCCAAAAGGTTACAACATTGCAAGTGTGAGAGAAACCTGTCAGCAACACCCATGATGCAATGATGGCTCTTTGTTCCCAGAATGCTTCTGCTTAAGCTAGACTGCAGGACATGCATGGCTATTTCCCAAGTCAGCAAGATTTCCGTGGATTTGGAGAAAAAAGACTGTTGATATCAATCAGGTCCAAGTTCGAGGATAATTTGAGGGCTTGTATGTTTCATAGAAATTTTTCACAATTGTGGAGATATTCTGATTATAAAGGTAACTAGTGTCTATAAAAGAAGAAAAATAAATATGCGAAAATACAAATTATCCACAATCCTACCACTCAATCAAAATCAGTCAGCTTTGTGTCTTATCATCTTTCCAGTTTATTTTGATTGATGATACAGAGATAGATAGATCATTCATGGATAATAGAGGATAGAAAAATCATAATAGATACATAAATGATAGATAAAAGATAGGTAGATTGATAATAGAAAGACAAAAGATAGATAATAAATAGATACAGATAAATAATTGATGATAGATAGTAGATAGGTAGATTAATGGTACATAGATATATAGGTAGGTGATAGGTGATACATAAATTGGTAGATAGATATACGTATAAGACAGCTGATAGGTAGCTACAGAGAAGGATGAATAGATATTAGATAGGTAGATAGATAGATAGATAGATAGATAGATAGATATCATATTTGTAGATGCATGTTTTAAACAGGATCTTACTGCATCCACTCTTCCATGTGGTTTCATAATTCATAATGAGGATATTTCTGATTTGAAGATCACTACTCTATCCAGACTTGATAACTTTCTTCACACAAACTGGAACCTATTGAAGATGGGCTCACCACCTCTAACCTTCAGAAAGACTGCTTCTCAAGCTCCCCAGCAGGCCCTCCTGAAGAACATTCTATAAGCAGGGACGATGACAGGAACCTTCTCAATGTCAAACTCAAGACACGTAGGGGAAGTGCAGAGAGGAGTATGTACATGACTTTCTTCCTGGCCAACTCTTGGGCTCCCTGTGTGAACAAATGCCTCTCAGCAGTTCCTGGCATGGGATGCTGTCTGCAGATGCTGTAAACTATAAAAACAAGCATGTAGCTTAGGGAGAATTTCCAATCGTACCATGGAAACCCAGAGTGATGCTGAAGCTGTGCACTGAAAAAGTGTCTAACAAGACATACATACATACATGGATCTACAATATAAATCAGTAAAATAGTTTGCACAGGCAAGGTCACTCGAAGTCATTATTTTATCTACTTTTTAACTTATTATTTTCACAGACCTTCACGCTTTCTCTTACAAATGTTCTGCCCCTTCCATATGATGTCCCTTGTTATTTTCTTATTAAAAATATGTATGTAAGCTTCTAAACACCGTATCTCCCTTCCTGCATAAAAATGCAAGTCCGAGGAAGGATGATATAACTAGATCCTCCCTAGAAGACATGATAGATTGGAGCTGTGTTCACAAGGTAGAAAGGGGGAGGAGAAGAAGGAAGAAAAAAGAAGGAGGAGCAGGAGGAGAAATGAATTTCTAGTGAATTCAGCACAAGCAAACCTGTGATTCAGCACAAGCCATCCTAGGGCCATAGCTCACAGACAGGCATCTAACTGCCGCTGGGGTGAGGCTGAGCTCTAATCTTAGCCTTCCCAGCCTGCCATAGCTGGGAACATTACTCATGGCTCTTCTTTCTTTCTTTTTAGGAAAACCAGCTCGAAAAGAAGATCCCATGCTGTCTAAAGGAAGCTACCCAGGAAGAAAAATGAGAATAATTAAAGCGCTAAATCTGTACCAGCAGCGTTCTCAGCTGAGACTCTAGGGCCAAGAACGGAGATAATGCTAATGATTTTGTTTTATAGCCTCAACATGCCTCACATCTGGAGGGGATCCAAAGCCCTCAGCAGGTTGTCACGTTGATGGAAGGGCCCCTGCTGAGATGCAGCTGCTTCTGGGGAGAGCCACATCTGGAGAACAGCTGCCTATCAATCCCTACACCAGGAGGGCAGGGAGGCAGAGGCTCTGCAAGGGCGCCCTGTCCACCTGGAGCCTCCCCCACCTCGAGAGACTCACAAAGGCAAGGGCTGGTGGTTCCTTCCCATTTGCTAACCAATTGAAATACAACGAAAGCTTTACTTTCTGTAAACTTTAGGGAAGGAGTCTTTTTCCCTCCAGTCCAGCTTCCCAGCTCATAGAATGACTGGCTTCCGACGTGTTTAAACACCAGCTTTTGTTTAACTCTTCCTGAAGACCTGAGAATGAAATTTCTAAATCTACCTTACCAAACTCTCTTCTCCGGTTAACCATTTGTTCACCAGTCTTACAGCATAAAGTCGCCCTGTATCCATAAGAGTATGTCTTATAGGCTTTCCTTATAGATAGAATTCCAAATCATTGTATGCACAGCAGTGTGTGAGTACCTGTACATATGCTAGGAGAGGCACACACACACGCGCACACACTCACGTGTGCATGTACATCAAGAGGGGGGAGGGGAGAAAACCAACTGACACTGTTATAGAAATTAACAGACTATTGAATTAGGCACTCCAACTCCTGTGTCTCCACATCTCTGTGGTCTCATAAAATGAGGGAAGGTCAATAAATGCCCACTAAGATCTGACCCAGTGATAATCCTATTTATTACTGCAAACTCTTTCCTTCTTTCTTTCAACCTCTCTCCTTGACTCACTCACTTCTTCTGTCTTCCCTCTTCCTTTTTGTTTTTGGGTTTTTTGTTTGTTCGTTTTTGACTTTACTTCCTTCTGCTGTCTACTTACAAATGATTCGGGTAACCCCAAAGTGTTCTGCAGTATGAAATCCAAGATGCAAGCCATGCCAAGCAATAAGTTACACACTTTTGGGTAGACGGCATGGTGCCTGCTCTCACAGACCTTAAATATTATTAGAACACTTTCCTTGAGACAGGGTCTCACTATGTAGCGCAGGTTGGCCTCAAACTCACCCGCCTCTTGTCTCAGCCTCCAGGGTGCTGATATTACAAATGTATGCCACCATGCCTGGCACCAAACATTTTTTTTGGTAATCACATTTTCTCTGCCAGTCTTTGTCTCAAATATAAGAATTACAAGTTGGGAACGGGGGAGGGGGTCAAGTGAGGCAGGTATAAAAGCTGGGAGAAACGACTGGAATTTGGGCACATTTCGGGGGTGGGGTGGAAACCTAGTGCAATGGAAATGCCGTGGACTCTCTAAGAGTAACACTAGCAAAGACTCCTAGTAATGGGGGACACAGAGCCTGAACCGACCCTTTTCTGTAACCAGGCAAGGCCTTACGTGAAGAGCTTGGGATACTGATTCAGCCACAAAACATTCAACCTACAGCTTGTCCTGCCTACAGAGTGTTCTAGATCAGAGCCTTACAGACTCCTCATCAAAAAGTCCAGAGAGACTTCTTCATCCAGGAACTGGTGGGAGCAGATGCAGAAACCCACCGTCAAACAATAGGCAGAACTCTCAGGAAGTCCTGTGGAGGAGGGGATGGATCTGAGGAACAAGATCCGGAGACCATGGCCCACAGAATCAATTGACCAGGACTCATGGGGGCTCATAGAGATCAGGGAACCTGTAGGAGTCTGATCTAGGTCCTCTACATATATGGAATGGCTGAGTAACTTGGTGTTCTTGTGGGACTCCTAACAGTGGAAGTAGGGGCAGTTGCTAACTCTTTTGTCTACTTATGGGACCCTTTTCTGTGTTGCCTCATCTACTATGATATGATATGATATGATATGATATGATATGATATGATATGATATGAGCCTGGTCTTTATAATAGTATAATATGCCAAGTTTGGTTGATGTCCCTGGGAGGCCTGCTTTTTTCTGAGTGGAGAAAGAGAGAGAGAGAGAGAGAGAGAGAGAGAGAGAGAGAGAGAATTTAGGGGAGAGGGAAGGTGAGGAAGAAAGACTGTGGGGAAGGGCAGGGGAGAGTGTGGAAACTGTTGTCAGGATGAGAGAAGAATTTAAGGAAAGAATTACAAGAGTAGAGGAGACAGGAAGGGGAGAGGTCGCCATAGACTCAAATAACCTAAGGTGGCTTTGAACCTCGAGTACATGAGACATTGGGATATGCATTTGAATAGAGACTTAAGAAAAATAAACTAATGGGGATGTCCAGTGGCAGAAAGGCAAAGGCACTGAAGAGGAGTAATTGGCACAGACAAAAAGAAAGACAACTATGGGCACCACAGACTTTAGTGCCCCTGGGGGACTGAAGCCATCTCTAATCTACTTACATGAGAATTGACACAGACCATGTGAACTGGAGAGCACAGGGCCGTCCTGAAGGACTTAAACCAAGATTTTATAAGCAAAACAAGTAGTTTTTCAGGCAAGAAGGAGCAATAGGACAGTGTGTGACGCTGAGTAATTATTGAAATGCTGGTTTAGTTTTTAAAAGAGGAGTAGAAGGGATCCAAATTATACAGCCAGCATTTCAAAAAGCCTACTTAAGACCTTGATGTGCAAAACATGACAAGATTAATTTTTATGTTATCTGCCTCCTGAGGAGTTTTCCCATTGTCCTTGTACAATAATGTAAGTTATCACACTAGGTTTTTTTTCATTTATCTATAAATAGCTCCTTCACCCATAAACTAGGGATGACAGCCTATTTTTATTATTTAAATATGTCTCCAACTATGAAAGGGCTATTTCCAGGAAATTTGAGTTGCCACAGCTCTTCTGCTGTCAGTCAGCTTGCAAATGTCAGGTAAGTGTGACCAGAGAAGAACGTTCTTCCCATCACTCCGAAGAGAAGAAGACAGGTACAAATCCTGGTACCATGCTGCCGGGAGGAAATCTTTGTGGAAGGCTGCAAGTAACCGTGAAAACAGGAGCCAGAGACTCCTGCATGGTCTTCAGAGCTTCTCGAGGCTCGAGGCAACAGATAACACAGCCAACCACATCACAGCAATTCTTACTAATAAACTTTTTTAATCATCTGCTTCTGTGAATTCAATGTTCTCAAGATAAGCCTGATCTAGGAACAACAACAAAAAAAAATTGCAGGGGGCAGGTGAAAAAGTTCAGAATTTCCACTCTAAGGGCCAGCTGTCACTAATGTAGAGTTGGAACTTGAGCCTAGTTCCCCCCATAGGTCTAAAGTCTTGAAGTAGATCCCAGAACAACCATACTAATACCTCCCCTTAAACTATTGCCGTGGTATACAAGTTGTCAAATGCAAAGCGCTTAGAACACAGCACTCAGACATGAAGCTACTCTTACTAAATTACCTTTCGGGGCACTGCTGCAGCTCACCTGCAGGGGATTGAGCCTGGCTACATACAGGGCATCCCACAGCCAGGCTCTCCATCATGGAAGTGTCGGAATATCCCAGGCACCGTCCTGTCCAGCACATCATCCTTGGATATCTAATCACTTCCACCCCTCTGACCTCTGCCCAGCCACCCTCTCCTTCCAGCCCTTTCTTCTCTACTCTGTGGACTCTCCCTTCTGTGGGATAATTTGTCAGTCAGTGCTGCCTCTGCCACCACCTTGGATGGCTTAAACACCTGTGAGAATGCTGGTGCTTGAAATATGGAGTAGAATGTTGCCAACCTAAATGTCAAAATGGGCAGAGCAAAGTCAAGGAAGGAGTCATACTTGCCTAACTAACAGGGTTGATGAGAGGTCAGAAGTCATGGCCCTGGCAGTTCCTGAAGAGGAAAGAGCAAGAGCCAGGGCCCTGGCATTATCTGACGGTGTTTCATAGTTAGGAGCATCCTCATCTCTAAACCAGCAGGAGAAACCTCAAGAGAATGAAAATACAAAACTCCAGAAGTTTAATGTTGGTGAACAGAACGTAAGCTAAATCCCCTCGGTCCCCACATCCTAACTTAATCCACCTCTGATGTCCCTACCGCAGTTAACGGTTTTCAAACTCACTGTCTCACAAACTCATGGTCTTCATTGACTTTCATCCCTGTTTGCTTCTGACTTCCGTTGTCAAGACCTGCTTCCGTTCATGCTGCCATATGCTCTTTCCACTCCTCGTTCCCAAATGCTAACATCATCTCCTCTTTTAAACCCTCCTCATTCTCTTCCTGGAGCCTCTAACACACTTCCCAACCCCGTTTGGTTTGGGGTTTGTTGTTTGTTCCTTGTTTCCTTTTGTTTTAGCTTGAGTTGTCAGATAGGCTTTCAGTTATATTTTTATCCAAACAGGTTATTTTCCTAATCATCAAAAATCTTTAGGTAGAAACGAACTAAGTTTGCCTTCTCTATTGCAGATTTGAACCTGCTTATTCTTTAAAATTCAGTGGATCCCTTTTCAGTTCCTCCCATAGACACCCCAGGTCACAATTATCCTTCTCTTTATAAAATATACAGTTGATATTTGGCTCTCTAATAGATTCTCCGTTGCTTAGCACTGCTCTCTATGTTTCAATAACATTAATAAAAAGTAATGGCATGAAGATGTTATATAGGAAAATTCCATTGTGTTCAGATGAGCTCATGAAGGTTTAATATGAGGCTGGGTGCCTTGAGCAAGGCAGATCTGGTCTTTTTCTTCCTTCCACAATGCACTGTCTCCCTTGCCTTCATCAGTCTTAACTCTTCTCTGCTGAGATAGCTGGACCCACAGCTTCATCTGGTAGCTATTCTGATTGTTCAGTTGTCTGTCTATAACATAGGTTTGCTATGACCCCTTCTTTCCAACATTTACCCTGCTCAGGGCTTATGATATTAGCTATCAGTGTTCATTGCTTTTCCTGTAAGGTGAAATTCCTGTTGAAGGCTGGGAGACAGACTCCACAGCCCCTCAGCAGTGCCCTGCTCACTGAGGAGTCCTCAGCAAATATCTGCTCACTCACAGTCATACGAAGCCATGTGTACACAGACTTGCATTCAAACCCTGACTCGGACATCTGTATGTGTGTTTTTAGTTTGATATTAAAACTTGGCCAGTTCTAGCTTTTTCCTCTGAAAACCAGAGTAATAATACCTTTTTTATAGGATTGTTTTGAGGATTATAAAAAAAACTCATACATGAATAAAACATAGAATTGATAAATAAATGAAGCACTTATTACGCTGGGCATGTTGTCGACCTAGCCTGAGTCTGTAAGGATTGAGAATATTTGTCATTCCTAAATACATGGCCCTGAGATGGAAAGCAGGATGAAGCTTTCTTAGAAGTCAAGTCAGAGTTACTTTGTCTACAGAGCACACTATGAAAGACATCCTCATTCCCCTAGCACAAATCCATCATTATCATATAATGAAGGGAAGCCTTTCAATGTGCCTTTCCTCCAAGAGCCCACATACTGGCTGAAATATTTCAAGACTCTATTAGCAAGACAAATTCTACACTTCCTGCCGAGGAAACCAGTGAAATGCTTCTAGGGAGGGACAGGCCTCTCTCCCTGACCTCTTGCTCCCACAGTACACAGAGATTTTAAAGAAACCTAATTTCCCATCTCCTCCTATTCATATTTTTTCTTTACCCTCTGTGCACCAGAAAATCTCTGGGCAAGCTTGAGCAAATTAACTTCTTCCTCTAGCATTTGAGGGATTGAACACAGAACGGCTCATCCAGTTGACTCCCCCCAACTCAGCAGGACCAGCCAGGCACAGGCTCTCCAACAACGTCTTCCTCGGTGACTTTGTCTTCCCTGCAGCTCCAACCCTGTCATTTTCCAGATGACCTGAGGTTTTGAAAACAAATGAAGCAACGAAACTGCTTCAGCGGCTAAATTCTTCCCAGATCCATTTAGAAATGACAAAAGGCTCCCATAGATGGCAATTCCAGCTTTGTGGACACTCTCCTGTGTGTAGATATTTGCTGACTCTAAGTTCCTTGGAGAATAAGATCAGAGAAACCATTAGGCATGAAGCTCCATTTTATTGGGTTATAATGTGATAACAGTATTTATTTGACACTCTTCTGACTCCTTGGAGCACATGCATGTATGTAGACATAGAGAGACATGTGTACACAAATAAGTAGAAAAAAGAATAAATCTTAAAGAAAAGAGAGACGAGGAAATACAGATATGGGCCATATGACTACAGTTCCCGCTTCCCACCAAAGAAGCACAAAGCACAATTTGTCTTAGATGGGAAGGGAAACAATGCCTTGTCCCAGCAAAAGTGAGCAGAAGACAGAAGGCAGCAAACTGAGAGGCCTCTAAGACAGCAGAAGAAAAGTAGACATGGTTACCTCAGAGCAAAGACTATCTCACCTTTCTGGGTGAGATGGTGCCGTGAGATGTCACTGTTTGTCTAATGTGACCTGTTCTCTGGCTTTAAAAGTCTCCTTTGGCCAGGCTGTGGTGGCGCGCTTCTTTAATCCCAACACCCAGGAGGCAGAGGCTGGTGAATCTCTCTGAGTTTGAGGTCAGCCTGCTCTACAAGAGCTAGTTCCAGGACAGGCTCCAAAGCTACAGAGAAACCCTGTCTCGAAAAACAAAAAACAAAACAAAACTCCCCTCTGGGATCTTCTAGACAGGAGTTCTATGGAGTTGAAGAAACTGGGTTCATATGCCTAACTGGGTACCCCTCCTTTGCCTCTTCCTCCTTTCTGCTCCCAATCCTGCACAATTATACCTGAGACTAGACAGAAACCAGAAGTCCTTCATCTAATCAGGTTTCCAGGAGAACACAGAAAGTCCACAGCCTTGAATAAGCCAGAAAACCACAACTAAACATGACTGAAGTAACTCAAAGAAATCTTATCTCCTCTATAAATGAATAAGTTTGAGCATAAAGGAAATATTCCCCGCAGTTAAAATTCCATTTGTCCAGACTACACAGAAACACACTCAAAAGACTGGAACCCTTTTAAAACACAAGGTTTATGGTTATTGGCTGTGGAATATCACATGCTGATCACTGCTTTATGAGCTCCCAGGAATAATAATTCTGAGACATGAGCACTTGGGGAAACTGAGGCCACGGAGGTGAAGTAACTTGTCCTCAGTGACAAAGCCACGCTCCGTAGCTTGTTCTTTCCCACAGACACATTGTGGGAGGCCGACACAGGGACTTCAAGCTGCTGAGGGGATTTGGAGTGTGGCTGACCTTTACTTCAGCATGTGGGGTGATGCTGGCCCCAACTTGTAACACAGTATAGTAATAGGCATTTAGTACATGAATGATCTTGGGTCCCCTTCCCACCATGTTTGGAAATGGGGAAGGAAAAGAGTGAGGATCCATGGAGTCATTTTGTCTACTTATTTATTTTGCTAAATTATTAACTTACTTTTTCCTTTGGGATGCTCTATCCAGTAGCTCCCCTTAGATAGACCTAGGAAAATGAATTGATTAAACTGATCCTTTTAGTTCCGAATGCAATCAAGAGGGCAACTAGGGGGAGATGCAATTCTTCAATAATTTTTCAAGCTCCTTTTGAAACACTTTTTCCCTGTGGATATGAAACTGAGGTCATAGAATTTGCGAGTGAAGGGGAAAAACTGAAACACAATCTACAAGTCACCATCTGGCATCTGCTTCGTGATGAGGCTGGGGGAAGGGCAGAGAGGCAGGATTTTTTTTAAATGTTCCCAGATAAACTAGCCTGATAGAGAGCCCCTTAGTCTCTGCCCCCTACAACACTGGCATTAGTGGACAGTAGCCTCTGTGTCTTTGCCTCATGAAGTGGGAAGTGGACAGCCGGAACTTTGGTTCAGCCTTATCTCCAACAATGTTCTTGTGTTGGGCAAACCCTAATGCTTACTTACTTCAGATTTTCTATCAGTGCAATAGAAGATGTCACCAGGCTTGTAAGTTTAACTGGAAACTTATTGAGATAAAAGGCCCCTGCATTATCCAGCCACTGTCTTTTTCCTCACCTGTTCTAGTGAGGTGGAACCGAAGAATGTTAATGTTTCCCATGAGTCAACAAACCCCTGTAGTTCTCTATTACAAAGTGTCTGAAGGGGGAAATGTTTTTCAAGAAAGCATTGGAGCCAGGTGGTGGTGGAACATGCCTTTAGACCCAGCACTTGGGAGGCAGAGGCAGGTGGATCTCTGAGTTTAAGGCCAGCCTGATCTGCAGAGTGTGTGCCAGGATAGGCTCCAAAGCTACACAGAGAAACTCTGTCTTGAAAAAAAAAAGCAAAAAGAATATTGGGGTTGGGATAGTTAAAAGTGGAGGGAGATAGCATTAAAAGATAGTGGAGAGGACAAATCATCAAGAAAACTCCAGCACCAAGGACAGCCAGGTTCACCTGATCAGAAACTGCCAACTGTAAGGTAGAAGGAAATTAAAATAACCATGGCAACATTTACATCATTTCTAGACAATCTCTGAGATGGCTTGAATGAGAAATGTCCCCCATAGGCTCCTGTATTTGACCACATGCTCCCCCCATAACAGAGATTGAAGAGGTTATGTAGAAAGGAGCAGCGGGCTGCATCCCACCAAGCTCCTGCATGGCTAGCTTTACACCCGAAATAATTACACACAAATTGTATTCTTTTAAACATTGTTTGGCCCATTAGCTCTAGCCTCTTACTGGCTTATTCTCACATCTTGATTAACCCATTTCTATTAATGAGTGTAGCACCATGAGGTGGTGTCTTACCGGGAAGGATCTTAACCTGGATCCATCTTGGAGAGGAGAGCTATAGTGTCAGCCTGGAGAGGAGAGGCATGGCATCTTCTCATTGCCTTCTTCCTCCCAGCATTCTGTTTGGTCTACTCCGCCTATCTAAATTCTGCCCTATCAGGCCAAGCAGTTTTCTTTATTAATTAACCAATGAAACAACAGACAGACAGATGACTCTCCTCTATCAAGGTTATAGAACCTTTAAGAGGTAGAGTCTTGATGGAATATGTATGTCACTGGGGACCTGTGATGGACTTTGAGGATTTATAGTCTTGACCCACTTTCTACTTTTTTCTCTAGGCTTCTTGTGTGGATAAAAATTTGATTGGCCAGCTTGCTACTCCACCCATCTGATGTAGGTGGGTCTTCTGTCTATGTGTTACTTTAATCGGTTAATAAAGAAACTGCCTTGGCCTTTTGATAGTCCAGCCCTTAGGTGGGTGGAGTAGACAGAACAGAATTCTGGGAGAAAGAAAGCAGAGTCAGGCAGACGCCATGATTCTCCAACCCGAGACGGATGTAGGTTAGGATCGTTCCTGGTAAGCCAGTACCTCGTGGTGCTACACAGATTATTAGAAATGGGTTAATCAAGATGTGAGAATTAGCCAGTAAGAGGCTAGAGCTAATGGAACAGGCAGTGTTTAAATGAATATAATTTGTGTGTTGTTATTTCGGGTGTAAAGCTAACCATGCAGGAGCTGGGCAGAATGAAAAGCAGGCCTGCTCGCCTCTCACTACACCCATCCATATGTCATGTCTTCTCTACCATGATGGAGTTTAACCCTCTGGAACTACAAGCCAAAATAAGGCCTCTCTTCCTTAACTTGCTCAGGTTGTGGTACTTTATTACAGCACCAAGAAGGCATCTAGGATAGTCTCTTTCTCATCTATTGGTTTTGTCTGTAATTAGTAGTTTTCAAATACCAAGAACATCTGTATGATTTCAGGACAATCTAAGGAGATGGACAGAAACACAAAATATCCAGAAAACAACTCCATCCATCTCCTAAGCTTTATGCTAAACCTCACTTCTGGAAACCATGGGTCTAAGATTTCATCAGGGATAGCTCCCTCCGGGGACTCAGAGGGACATCTGTACCATGCTTCTCCCTTGGATTCTGGTGACTATTGGAAACCCAAGGACCACCTTGGATTGTGGCAACCTCATTCTAATCTCTGTTATGGATCCCATCCATTCATTAGGGCCTATCCCAACCCACTATGATCCCATCTAGATTAGATCTGCACAGATGTTATTTTAAAATAAAATCACATTTTGAGGCTCTGGATAGGCCTGGATTTTGGAAGGACATCACAACATCTACTAAAACAGGTGAATTTTGACACTGTTGATTTCACTTTTAGGTAGCCATGTGAGGGGTCAGAGAGAAAAATCAGACTGTCCACTGAGTTGATGTCACATTCAGTTTGCATACTGTCAGCAATCTTGTTCCACTTGGTGCCTCTTCCTAAGAGAGGAACCTCCTTCATAACAGGAACAATTTATTACAGCTTTCTGTGTCTCATTGCTTAGCAAAGCCCTTGGCATACGGTAAGCACTCCATAAACATCTGCTAAATGAATGAAGCTTCATGAAATGGAATAAACAAACTCTATATCAACACCACTCTTGCAGCCCTGTGCGGAGGTTGGGAAATGTTGCAAAAGAGGAGGTGGAAAGAATGTAAGAGCTGGAGGATGGAGAGAGGCATGTGAAGTGCTGTGTTCTGGACATGGTGTGACCATTGCACTCCTGAGTTCACAGCAACTGCGGTTATCAGCTCAAAATCAAATCAGTCAAAAATTCTAGTGTAGTTTGGGGAGTGGCTCAGGTGGCCCCTAACTGCTATCTGAGGACTTTTGGAAACTGATATCTGTTGAGGGAAGGAGATTCAACTTTCTTTAAGGCTGTAGTCTCTGATAGGTTGCCCACACTTCAGTGGATGGTTCCTTACCTATATGCATTAGGGATTTAGTGGATAGGAAAGAAAAAAAGGGAAGAAGAAAAGAAGGAAGGAATGAAGGCAAGAAGGAGGAAGGGAAGGAGGGAGGAAAAATGGAAGGAAAGGAGAGAGGAGGAAGAGAGGGAGGGGAAAGGAAGGGGAGGGAGCTAGAAGTAGGCACGAGAGAGTACTCTGGGGAGGGTGGAGGGAAGATGAAAAATGGACATGATCAATATATATTGTATTTGTATAAATTGTAAAATTCTCAAAGAACAATTTTAAAAAATAAATAAAGGTTCTGAGGGGTTAAATAACTTATCTAGATATCTGGAGTTGGAAAGTGGCTGAACTCTGTCTTATCTTCTGATTCAAAGCCCACACCATCTGTCACCCTGGGCTCTGGTGGCTAACCCAAGCATAGCTTGAAGGCAGTGATCTGCAGACTGGGTCACTGAAGTGAGGGAGAATTGAAATCACAGATTTCTAGTTTATTTTCAGAAGTGAAGTGCATTCTCCAGGACATTAGGGCTTGAACATGTACCCCATCCCATTTTTCATACACAGTTGTTCTATGTTCTTCACTATTAAGCAAAATATACTCACTTCTCAAAAGAAGGGTGCCAAATCTTTTATATATGACAGAGAATCCGTCAGCATCCCTTTACCCATCACTCAAGAAACATTCTGGCAGAATCCTTCAAGCATTGGTGCTGGCTCCTCTCCAGGACCCTCAGTTGTGCTTAAAGTTACTTCAGCTTCCACCTTGAATAGAACTCTCAGAGGGAAGACACACCACACACACACACACAATATTTTTTTTCTTCCCTGAACCCCACACCCTCTAGAAATAGCCCTGATATCAAGCAATAAAAGTACAAATGACATTTCCAAGGTCTAGAATGGAGAAACAAGCAAAAAATAGAATATTTAATCAATGAAAATATTCTTGGAATTTGAAACATCTGGGAGAGCTGGGTGGCTGCAGGAAGCCTGAAAAGGGCCAGGGCTGTGGGGGACTTGACCTTCTCACCCTGAGCTTATCTACAACTGCAGCTGAACAGCCTGCTCTGAAAGTCCTAAGTAACCTTAGCAGATATGAACCATTAAGGAAGGGGCAATTGTTCATACAAGCTAAAGGCTGTCAGCGCATGTATAACGCACCACCATCCTAGCAGGTCTAAAACAATGCTTTTGGTTGGGGTTTAATGTTTTTAAATTGCATGTTAGTTATTAAATAAAGCTCCCCCAAACACTAGACTTTAAGCTGGGCATAAAGAAATCCCCAAATACTAATGATTTTCTTGTGGGGATATCACTGCAAACTGAACAACTTAAAGGTTTTGATCCCTCTCTACCAATTTTCTCCACTCATAGGAAGGTGGTAATGAAGGATGCATGATGAAACACAGAGGCCAACTCATATGAAACAATTCAGGAAGATTCTTTACATGGTATACATTTTTTAACCTTCTTTTCATGAGGGACCTGGTCTCGGAGCACAAAGACATGTGATAGCTACTCTTAGAACCCCAGGAGAGTCATGCTGTACCCGATGTGTGCTGCAGACTCTATGGGGACTGCCCTGCCTTGCCCTTGGACTTAAGCAGGAGTGGGGGAATCCTTGGAAGAATGGCTGGTAAATAAATAAATAAATAAATAAATAAATGTCATTTTCTGTCCTCCCCTCTGCTTTCTCAATATATTGCCTCACCTTGGTCTCAGTTCTAGGAAGTCATCTGAGTCACAAAGGAAGTTCGAAGAGTGCCCAGCCATGATCTACACTGGCAAGGCACGCACCTGGAATTCAGTCCTAATTTGCAGTCATTCTCCCAGGGTCAAGTCATGTGTCTCTCTTGCCACCCATTCCCCATCCTTGATCTTTGAGCAATAAGACACTACCTAGAGCTTTCAGTTTGGTTCAACTATCTTCAAGGCAACACTTCTCAAGAAGATCATCCTCATGGTTCCAAAAGCATCAATAACATAAGAATTGGCATGTTATGCTCATGTTTATGCCATTCAACCTAGCATAGTATCCTACACCAAGCAAGCACAAATGTGTGCACTGAATTAACAATAAAGTAGCTAATGAGGAAGACAACATTAAGACCATGAAATTGAAGAAGATGGAGGCATGGAGGTCAGAGTAATTGCTCACACCACTTGCTGTTCATTTCCTTGCTGAGAAATGGGTCTTCCTCATGGTCCTGAGAGTTCCGACAGACAGCCTCTGCTGAAGAGAACCCTACCTCCCTGACCATTGCTGACACTCAGAGCCTCAGCAGCAAACAGGCCCACTTGTCCCTAGAAGACTCTCCTCTGTGTCACCCCCAAGTCTACTCATTGTGCTTACAGAAAAGCAAGGGGCTGAAAAATGGGACAGGTGGAGAAGATAAGATTGTGTTTTCTGTCTTGTAGACAGCCTTTAGACTGTGACCATGAAGTGAGTTCACAACCCCATCAGTGTAAAGCTAAGCTCCTTATTAATCCAATTTTTAAATGTGTGATTACTATAACAATTTCACATTAGGCTACATTGACCTTGAAGGTTGTAAGGAGTGGAAATTTTGCCTCTTAAATGACAAGGGAAGTGTGTGCTGTTGCAGGCAAGCTGCAAGGGCTACACCTACTGCGTCAAAGATGAATGGGGCTGCCGTTCCCACCTAGGATTTGGCTTCACTGTATAGGATTCCAAGACAACAGTATACATCTCTTTTCTGGCTCCAGATGTTTCCCATTCATTGTGTTCCCAGGTCCTGGTGCTATTTTCCATAATGGGAGACTCCTAATTCAGTGTTCCCAAATCCCAAAATTTTGTTTCCTTCTTTTCTGTTATCTTGATGTTTATAACACTGGACAGAGCTTTGGGAGGCAAAGAGTGTGATCTCTACCTTACGCAAAGTAAACTATGTACCATCCCAAGGTGTTGTAAGTCTGACATTTGATTGCTATGAAGAATGCCTATAGGAGTAACTCCTCTATTTACTTATATCGATTTAGATTAAGGTTCTATGAGTTAAAGATAAATTCTTATGCTTCAGAGAAACAAAACAGTTGGTTTATGTTTCTCACACTGCTGATTTCATTAAGTCATTACCAAAGTCTGTTCTGTAATTCTAAAAAAATTAATGCATGCTCATCTCAAGTTGATTCCTCTGCATTCTGTGTCCAAATTGAGTGATGTCTTCAGCAATATGGTCTTACCATCTCGTTACAGTTCTAGTGTCTGTCTCTGGCAGGGCTACATGGTTTCTCCTGACTCCTCCTTTTTTATATCCCAGCATTCGGTTTAGTTTTCCCCACTTGTGTCTATTCCTTGCACAGGCCCAAGACAGTTTCTTTATTAACCAATCGCATTTACAGCATATAGAGGGGAATCCCATATCACCTCCCCTTTTCTGTTTAAATAGGAAGGTTTTAACTTTAACTTAGTAAAATTACATAAAACAGTTATCAAGCAAGAATCATAGTTACAATAGTTATATTTATTTTATCTTAACTAAGGAAAAGCTATATTATTTCTATCTACTCTTCAACCCCATCAAAGACTCCAGAAGGATATAATATTACCTAAGTAAACAGGAAGTACAGTTTAAGCAACATCCAAAACTCTAGAATTAACAGAGACATCTTGCTGCCTGGACAGTCACCCAAGTTCTTCTGTACCATTGGGGCATCCATCTTCAGCCTACAGGCCCATACTATCCAGTAGACTTTTCCATGAAGCAAGAAATTTCAAAGACAATTCTACCTATATTGGCAGTTTGCTAGTCACTTTCTACTGTATCCTGCAGAATGTCTGGCAGACCCTTTGATAAAGCAGGAACCCTGAAGGATGGTTTCACCTTTAGGCAAGTTCAGCAGTCATTTATCTGTGGATCCTGCATGTCCAGTTCATACAGCATATCATCAAGCAGTCCAGACAAGAGCAGTTTCTTGCCCAAATGCCCAAACTCCATAAGGAGCCTCTTTGATGCCCATCTTCCTCTTGAATTAGATTGGTGCTGCCAGGAGCAGACGTGTCTCATTGTCATGAAAAGTTCTAACTTCTTAAAACATTTTAAATGTCATATTCTGTAGTCTTTGAAAGGTTTGAAGAATACTTATCTGAAATGCATCTCTGTACATCTAGAAAGTCTAAGCAACAGGACTACAAACTTGACTATTATAGATGATTATCTATTAACCTATATTTGTAAATTATACATTACATTTTTAATGAGCTGGACAAACATAATACCTTAATGAAGAGCAGAAATACATATACACAGTATAACAAAATTGACCTTAAGTTTGTATCAATAAACCAAGATCCCTACAATCCAAATCTCTATAGTATATCCTCCTTTAAATGTAAACAAATGGGGGTGGCAGTGGGAAGAAAGAGAATCCAAAGGAATATGGGGAGAGATGGGAGAGATAAACAATAAAAAGCCTTATTAATGTGATCTGGGTTACTGCCAAAGGCCTTGTTTTGACCCTAATGGAGCCATGGGGGTAAGGGATGGGGGTGGAGAGGTGGGAGTGTTTGTTCTGTGCTGATGATGTTCCTGGATCTAACACTGAAGGCCCTGAGAATGCCTAGAGTCTGGGCACCACCTGAAGTGTTGGTACACAAGGAATATGCCCTACAGGGACCATGCTGATCTAAGAGACACTTGTTGTCACTGAGAACCATGGGGCCATGCTGATCCAGGAGGCCTGTGCTGCCATCCAGGACTATAGTGATATACAGGCCTGGACTGCTGCCAGGGGCCATGTCTGGGTCCAGGACCCTGCTGCAGTCAGGCTCACAGTTGACATCTGTGGCTCCTGTTGCCACTGAGGGATGTTCAGAGGCCCACAGTCTGACTGACACTTGAGACCATGCTAGACTTTGAGAGTAAAGCAGCCACTGAGGCCACACAGACCTGGGTGGCCTGTCCTGCAGCACCTAGGGCCTGCACTGATGTCTATAGCTCCAGCTATCATCAAAGGCTGAGTGGATACCTGGGTCTTGAAAACACCCTAGGGACATGTTGACATTCAAGGACCATACCACCACGTTGGCCATGCCAATCTGGGTGACTTGAAATGTTAGCTAGGGCTATGATGACATCCAGGTCCTGGCTGCTAAGGACTATGTCTTGGTCCATGGCCCACATTGTGACCAAAAACCACATGGATGCCCATGATCTGGGCCACCACTTGTGGTCATGTTAGTTTCTAAGGGCTGTTCCATTGCCAAACCCATACAGACCTGTTCCCATCAAAGGTTGTGCAGATGCCTATGATCTGGGCTACCACCTGGGTCCATGCGGATGTTTGAGGCCATGTTGCACCTGGGTCCATGCTGATCTGAATGACCTGCACTGCCAACCGGGGCCGTGGTGCCATCTGGGCCCAGGCTGTTGCCAAGAACCATGTCTAGGTCCATGGTCCAACTGCAGCTGGGTCTGTGTTAATATCCATGGCCCATATTGCCACCAAGGGCTACATGGATGTCAGGATTCTGGACCACCACCTAGGGCCATGTCAGTGTCTGAGGGCTGAGCCTCTGTTGGAGCCAAAACAGATGTGAGTGATCTATTCTGCCATCTGGGGTCATGGTGTCATCTGGTCCTGGGCTGCTGCCAAAGGCCATGTCTGGGTACATGACCTTGCCGCAACCACAGTTGGTGTTGATGTCTGTGGTTCCTGTTATCGCCGAAGGTAGTGAGAATAGGGCTACACAGTGTTAGCCCTGCCTCTCACTGCCTGCAGCACTAGAGAGGGCTGACTCTGCCCCTCACCCAGCTGCAGCACTCAGGAGACCAGTCACTGCACCTTGCCCAGACAACACAGTAGAAATGACCTTGTTGACAGGGGTGCAGGTGATCTAGTCCCACAAGTAAGTATGGGGTATCTGGCTCCACCCCTCATCTACCAACAGTGTAGAAAGAGTGAGGAAGGGATGACTTCCCTTTCCTCCACCCCTTGCTGCCTGTGGCAGGTGGGAGAGCTGACCCTGCAGTCTTGAGAATGGGAGAATTTTCACTGACCCTCCCTGGTATCTTGCCCATGGCAGCATGGTAGAACTGACTTTGTTGGCGAGGGCAGAAAAGGGTTGGCCATGAGGTCAAGAGAGCAGGAGAGCTGATCTTTCCCCCACTGTCTGCCATGGGTGTCATGGGTGAAAGGAAGATGCCCTACCACCCTTCACCCATTGCCACCTGTGGCAAGCAGTAGAGTCAGCCTTGGATACTTGAGAATGAAAAACTGGCCCTGCCCCTTACCAACTGGAGCAATCAGGAGAGCAGACCCTCCTGGGCAAAATAGTAGAGTTAAAGCTTTAACTCTAAGTTAAGTGATGTGAGTGTGAGTGAGCCAAACCCAAGGGCCTGAGAGAATTAGTCCCACTCCTTGCTGCCCGCTGAATTGAGTGAGCTAGCCAGGACAGTGTTGGAGAACTCGCCCAGGTGGTGGTGATGAGGGAAAGCTGGTGGGCTGACCAACCTAGCAACCATCCAGACCCAGAACCAGAGCTATAAGTTAGCCAACCCCCACATCCACCTCATCTATGAACTGCTGGAGCATGTGATGTTGGGGCCGGACCTGCAGATCCAAAGCCACGGGATCTCCATGACGTAAGGCAACAACAGGATATCCAAGAGAAGTCCCAGTGAGAGCTCAGGGTTGAGAGAGTAGCAGAAGTCAGAAGCCTTGAACCAGACCAATGATTCTTTGCAATAAATACTTAAAAGTAAAGATGTATAGACTAAACAGTAAACTGTGTGACTCAGTGGGTCATGCAATAGCTTCCATGCTGAGAATTATTTTCTTTTTGCTTTTTATTTATGGTTTTTGTTTGTTTGGGGTTTTTTGGTTTTACTTTTAAATTTTGTTTTATTTTAAGGGGAGGTTGCAAGGGCAAAGGGCAGAAGTGAGGGGATAGGGAGATGAGTGGGATTGGGATGCATGATATGAAATCCACAAAGAATCAGTAAGAAATAAAAAGAAGAAGAAGTCTGGAAAGTAGTTAGCTCCCAGAGATGCTAACCACTGAGAAGAAGCAAAGAGAACTTGATAATGCTCTAGACATAGCCTCTCTCTTGAGCAGGATCAAGAATACACACAAGTCCATGTGCAAGACATTCACAGTTCTGTACACATAAGATTGCTTTGGCTGTAGACTGAAAGTCTCTGGGTGTCATTCCTTCTTTCCACGTCAATTTGCTAAAACCCTAATCCCCAGAATGATGGTACTAGATGATGGGACCTTCGGGAGTCGAGGCCATTAGGATGGAGTGGGAGCTTAGCCTTCCTTCTCTTCTTTATACAAGGAGGACAGACATCTGCATCCAATAAATGAGCACTCACCTCTAGCTGAATCAGTGAACACCTCCAGACTTATAGAAAAAATAAGTGTATGTCACTTAAACTACCAACCTTGTCAATGATATCTTTGTTATGGCAGCCTAAAATGATGATGGCAGAGATCTTGATATACTTTATTAAATGTAAATGTTATCTGCTGCCTCAATAAAAAAGGAAGAGAGAAGAGGGCTAAGAAAATGAAAGGAGGGAATGGAAGGAGGGAAGGGATGGAAGGACAGCAAGGCTGTATCTAGTGCTCAAGACTGAAACCCTCTTGACCCAGATCTGTATCCTGCTTAGCAGCAGTAGCACTTCCCAAGCTAAGCAGAAGTCATCATCACAGTACCCAACTCCACACTCATGGTCCCTGAATTTAGGCAGCTGACAACCTTCATAGTCCAAGGTAGTAGTCCCAGGGAGAGCTTATGGAATGAAAAGAACATTCCATAAATGAATGAGGAGGATTTTAGTCTGAAGATGGAGTCCAGAGAGATGTCAGAATTTAAGGGACAGGCAGGAGAATCATTGGGGAAAAAAAGCACCACTCACGGCCTCCCAAACCCTGGGCATTAAGATGTGATAACCAGATATCAGGTAAGGAATATGACACAAAAATGACTGATTAAGAAAGCTTGATGGCTTCCAACACTGATAAGATGAGTGTGGCAAAATTATAAAATGCTAGCTATGAGAAAGTAGCTTATTAGATGGGAGAGGAAATAAATGTCTCCAGGGTCTGGTGTGGTACTGGCAAGGGCTGGTGTGAGATGGCCAGGACAATCGCTAGTTTATGTCAGTCTCGCTGGGCTAAGTGATGTTCAGAGCACGGGGTGTATTTAGACTGGAATAGCATCTGAACCATCAGACTAAATAAGGGGGCTCAGCAGTGATGTGGTTTCCAGGCCTAAGCTATGGAGAGCCAAACAGGACAAAAGTGTGGTAGAGGAGTCACTGAATTATCTATACTGGAGCTAAGATGTCCATTGTCTCCTTACTTTGGACAACAGCCTTTGAAATCCAAGTGGGATTTATTCGTCCCCTTCCCTTCCTCCTCAGTCTCTTTTCCTAGTTCTTCAATTGGCAAATGGCAGATTATAAAATCTCCTAAATTTTGTAATAATGATCAAATTCCTGCAGATAGGTACTATATAATATCTCACACACAGAGAGGGGAGAGGGAGATATATTCCTCAACTGACAATGGTATTATATCCCAATAATTCCAAGGTAAGTAAAAGCATAATAAAACAAAATGCACCAACTATACCAGACTTAGCAAACATCATAGCTTAGCAACATGGGCCAGTTTGAGGTGCCTGTTGTTTCTCTTTATGATCATATGTTTAGCTGGAGCTGCAGCTTGATGCCACTGCCTGGCATCACAGAAGAAAGTACCACAGGCCTCTCAATGGGCTCAGTCCAAGATAATATAAAAAGCTAAAACCGGAAGAACAGCCTCTCATGAATGTGTCTTGGTTTCATAGCATCATGGAGTCGAAAAGATTGTGTCTGGGGCCTCCAGAAGTCAAAAGTAGAATGTATATTTCTACATTTGTGCAAACACACATGTACATATGTACATAAAGATACATAAATGTGTATGAACACATGGATGGGTGGGTGGGTGGGTGGATGGACGGACAGACGGGTGAATGGATAGATGGACAGGCAGATATATGAAGAACCCCTACTCACATAGCCAAACTGAAAGGCTTGGGGCTTGGAGCCTGAATTCCACAGCTCCTCTTCAAGACTGACTCAGTTCAACAAAGAAAAATAACAGCTTCATTCAGAGCAAAAGAAACCACGTGACCATATCTGACTCACCCGCTACAGGCTGACTTTAGTGTGAAGAGAGCACAGGCATTTAGTCACCCGGTGTAATTTGCAGAACACAGGACCTGACTTCCTAGAACCTGCGCAAGGGCCCCACAGCCAGAGATCTGGGGATGTTCTTTTTGATGAATCACCTTGTGGGGCCTGCCTCTCCCACAGTATCTTTTCCTGGGGCAGAAGGACTGCTAACTGCAGCGAATGACGTCAGTCGGGGAGGTAATGGTGCAGCACCGGAGGGGTACAATCAGATGCTGCTGGGAAGGGAGGATGTTTGTCTGGCGATGGCCTCCTTTCATCTGCAGCATCTTGCAGTGTTCTTTGACAGATTGTTAATTAGGCCTCTAAAGGCTCTGGGCAGAAACAGGCATTGTAGCGGAGCTTACGGAGGTGCCTACGTAAGAAGAAATGTTCACGGCCCAATTGCTGTGCCTATGTAGCCACCATCTCCTTTCACACGAGACCTCAGAGCAGTTTCCCAAGGCAAGGAGTGGAGATAATTGCTTGGTTCCTGGAAGGCCTAGTGCCTATCTAGACTAGGAAAGCCTAACCACAAATTATTTCTTCATGAGTGCCCAGACTGGCACACGAGGCCTTGAGCATTGGGGAACCGACGGTAGGATCACCGAGTACGAGGCAGCACCGTCTCCAGGGTGGCCCGTGATGGGATTGTAACTGAGGAGAACTTCAGACACCATCTAGGGCTGCTTTGTGGAGTGCCACAGCAATGAAGAGCCACTGAGTTCTTTAACACATAGATGCTGGTTATCACAAGCTTAGCTCCATTCTAAACCAGAGTTAGTAAGGGAAAGGATGCAGAGCTGTAGGGAGGACATCCCTAAACTGAAAAACCTGAAATACAAAACAGTTGGGATCCAAAAACTTCAGTAAGTGGAGAATTCCACGTTTGATCTCATGTAACTAGTATCGGTCAAAACTTGGGCACACTAGAAATACTGTATAAAGTTGAAGTCAAGCTATTTGGAAGGTACATAGGAAATATACATTAAGTTCATGTTAAAATCTGGGGCCCATCCCCAAGATGTCATATCATGTATAGACAGAAAGTTCAAGATCTAAAACACTGATATCTGTAATCATTCCAGCCCCCAAGTAAAGAATATTCAACAAACTCCTTAGTCACTTCCATAATGGAATATCTAAATACCTAATGCACCTATACAATTTGAGACGTGTGAGGATGCACACATGCCTATAATTTTACTTTTTCCTTTTGATTTTTATAAAATGCCTGCAAGAAAATTTGAAATTGCATAAAATCTTTACATAAATGTGTAGCCATGTCTATCTAGACTGCAGCTCATAGCATCATGAGTTTCTATGTAAGGGGACAAGAATGTGACTGATCAAAGATGACACTGTTAGTAGAGCTGAGGGTGGAAGCCAGGCTTCTCCACCCTTGGCGGACCTACAGCCTAGTACACATTCCACCCCAACAAGCAAAGGCCCTGGCTTCACTAAAACCATTCTCCTGCCTCACGTCAAGGGACTGTGCAACTGAGCGACTCACCTGATCTACAAGTTTCTCCTCTCCCTCTCTCCCTCTCTCCCTCTCTCCCTCTTCCTCTCTTCTCCCCTCTACCTCTCTCTCCTCTCCCCTCCAGAAAAGGGATATAGGACAAACTATGAGCCACCAACAGCTGTTGAACTGTTACCCCTCAGAAGTTCAAAATTCCACATTTAGTCACCTACAATTGTGACCCCTCAGCTAGTGAACATTCCAGAATTCCATGGTCCTTGGAGACACAAAAGGTGGTAACAAAGAGATGTCTTCAATGGGGTTTCTTCCATGGTTTTACCCTTCTGCCATTCATCACCTCACCGTATGTATAATAAGGGCCTTCTTATTGTGTGTTCCAGGTACCACAATATTCCTTATCCCTGACCCACAACCACCTTATCTATTTTCTCATCGAACACTAGGAGAGAGCTCCATATCCTTACTAATATCACCCAGTCACCATGAATTCAGACTAGGAACCTTAGTCTCCTAGACCAGTGGTGGTTTGTTACATGAACCATCTCACCATCTTTACTTGGCTGCACTCAATTATTTTCCAGCACTGTGCTCTGTGCACTCCTTAAGACGATTGTTTTAAAGCAGTGTCTCATTGTTAAACAAGTCATGTCAGTCCACACACAGTAGACAGAGACTCACCAGTAAATAGCAAGGAGAAGAGGGTGGAGGTTTCTCTCGGGAGATTACACCAAGGCAGGCAAGAACACCAGAAGACCAACGAGATTCTAAAACTGGGGTCGTCTCATCTCCAAGGCTGAAAGTGGACAAAACCTGGGCGGTAGAAGCAGAGGTTGTTGTAACATTCAAAGTTTAGCTTGTCTTTCCTTTCTACCAAGGTGGAAATCTCTCATCTTTACATGGTCATGCAGGAAACACGTGAGAGTCTATCATTTTAGTTTCATGGATTCTGCCACATTTAAATAGCTAAGAGCACTGTACTATGTGAAGTTAGGGACACAAGCCCTCTTCCTATTGTCCCGGCATCTACCCAAAGATATTTGGACGTTCGGGCTTAAAGCTTGTGTCTCTCAAAAACCCATAGTTCTCTGCATTGTACTTAGAGCATGTTTTTGCTTTCCCTAAAACCACCTAAATGAACGTTCTCTCTCTTTCTCTCTCCCTTCCCCTCTGGAAAAAGAGATCTGTTCATTTTCCCTCTGGCTCATGTTGAGTCTTAGTAGCGACACCTGTTTTGCAATGAAGGAATATTAGATAGAATGTCATTCTGACACTCCACCTTGACTTTGGGGAAATCACTAATCAGTCTAAGCCTGCATTGGCTCATCTGTAAAATGGTAATTATAATGGATCATTTAAATACTTTTTGAGTGATTCGTAAGATAACACACTTGAAAGCCTCAAATGGGAAGTCCTCTGGGAATAACTTTCAACAAAGAACAACCTAACATCACTCAGAACTACTCTGAAACTTTTTTACCCATCTGGCTTGGTTTCTAGAAGAAAGAAGTGTATGCTATTTATTCTGAAATATATATATATATATATATATATGTGTGTGTGTGTGTGTGTGTGTGTGTGTATGTATATATATATATATATATATATATATCATACATATACATAGTTTTTTCAAGGATGGTGGGGTGTGGGTATGGGTGTGAGGGGTGTTATTTTTAAATTTTCCCTTATTGAAAAGGTGATGTAGGGGCTGAAGAAATGGCTAAGAGGGTAGAAGCACTTGTTGTTCCTGCAGAGGACCATATTTGGTTCTCAGCACCAAAGCACGGTTCAAAACCACCATAAATGGCATTCTAAAAGATCCAATGCCCTCTTCTGACTAATTTGGGCACCAGTCATGCATATGTTGCATATATACGTATGCAGTTTGTGCTGGCCAGTTTTATGTCAACTTGATACGTTAGAATCATTTATGAACAGGGAACCTCAGCTGTAACACACACACACACACACACACACACACACACACACACCAGAATGGCCTGTAGGGAAACCAATGGTGCATTTTCTTCATGATTGACATGGAAAGGACCCAGACCATTGTTGGTGGTACCAGGGCTGCTGGTCCTGGTTGTTATAAGAAAGCAGGTTGAGCAAGCTCTAAGAAGCAATGTTCCTCCATGGCCCCTGCTTCACTTCCTGTCTCTGGGTTCCTTCCTTGAATTCCTACTCTGACATCCCTGAATTTTAGACTGTAAGCTGTAAGATGAAATAAAAACCCTTTCCTCCCAAAGTTTCTTTTCTTTTAATTTTTTATTGCTTTTTTATTAAGCTATACATGTTTCTCTGCTCCTCTCCCTTTATCCCCCTCCCCTCTACCCTCTCCCATGATCCCCACGCTTCCAATTTACTCAGGAGATCTTGTCTTTTTCTACTTCCCATGTAGATTAGAGCCATAAATATCTCTCTTAGGGTCCTCTTTGTTGTCTAGATTCTCCAGGGTTGTGAATTGTAATCTAGATTTTCTTTGCTTTATGTCTAAAAGCCACTTAAGAGTGAGTACATATTATATTTGTCTTTCTGGGTCTGGGTTACCTCATTCATTATGGTACTTTCTAGATACATCCATTTGTCTGAAAATTTCAAGATGTCATTATTTTTTCCACTGTATAATACTCCATTGTGTAAATGTACCACATTTTTTTTATCCATTCTTTGGTTGAGGGGCATTTAGTTTGTTTTGAGGTTATTTTTGGTCATGACATTTCATCACAGCAATAGAAAGCCAAAGACACAGGCAAAATACTCAAGCACATAGAGTAAAACAAATAAATCTTAAAACATCTTTTAAAGAGTGGTATATTTCATTGGTAATTCACGGCATTTGATACCTTGTGGTATCAAAAACATCCTCCCCAAAGCCTTCCACATTCGGTTCATCTTCCATTTTCATCTTTGCCTTTATCTCCTGAAGTCTATCTTCCCTTAACAATGAGAAATTAAGTCCTGGAAGTCATCTACCAAATATTAAAATGTCCTTGTGTTCTAGTTGGCTTCCTACTGATGTGATAAACACCATGACCCAAAACAACTTGGGAAGGAAAGAGTTTATTTGGCTTACAGATTCTATGGTTTAAGATCACAGCCCATTGTTGAGGGAAACTGAGGCAGGGACCATGGAGGAAAGTTCCTTCCTGGCTTGCTCCCTGTGACTGGCTAAGTTTTCTTTTTTATACAATGTTGGACCAGAGGCCCAAAGGTCTGCCTACAGGCCAATCTGATGGGGAAAAAGTTCTTCAGGTAACTTTTCCTCTTCACAGATGACAGGTGACTCCAATTCACACAAACACACACACACACACACACAGAGGGAGAGAGAGAGAGAGAGAGAGAGAGAGAGAGAGAGAGAGAGATCAATACAGTTTTAATTCTCACAACAGAAGGCATTTGTCCTTCCCTCTTTCCTCTGTAATGAGATTCTGAAGTGCACTGGAGATCGCATATAAGTCAACTAGCATCATTGTTGAACAATGAGAAGCAAAAGGTCCACAGCCTCCCAGATCCCAAACCCTAGATTTCAGAGGAACAGAGCTGAGTCATTCACATACCAGTGGGGGCATTCACCTGAATCACTGAAGGAGCTGAACCAGTCAAATATGTTTGGCAAATACGTGTCAAGCTTGCATATGTATTCCCAGCAGGTAACATTTACAGGAACATCTCACACCTCTACTGTCCCGTTGGTCCCTGGGAGCCTGGAATGTTCATGGTGACAGAAGCCATGCTACACAACTAGAGGGAAAACTGTGTGCCTGGAGGACGGGAGCTGGGACCTGTAAAGCAAACTCATTGCTAAGCAAAGAGAGCTGTGGCGCCAATGTGATGACAGGATTGGGATCGAGAAAGAAAAAGCTGTCTCTGGCTATGAGGGAGTATGACAGAGCATTTGCCAGAAGGGCATACAGTCGATGCAAACACACCTAGGGGGCAGAATGCTATGGGCTTTGCCCAGTCCTCCAGCCTGGAGAATCAAGTAACTTATACAGCCACTTCTCACCCAGGTGAGAGAACCTGCGATGAATAGATAGTATGGAATTGAGGCTTATTTTTGATTCAAGAAACTCTGTTTTCTGGGTTCCAATACCCATTAAATTTCTAGAAAAGCTAACAGAGAGAACTCAAATTCAGGAGCCAAGGACAGATTTGTTTGTTGTTTTGCTTTGTACAGAGGTTGTGGAGAAAGCAATTGATAATATTGTGTTTTCTGAAAGAGACAACAGCAAGGGCATCGTAAGCATTCGTTACAGAGCCCTAGCAACCCATCAGCTCTGGGGCCAGTCCCAGATTCTGAAGACAAAGGCAGAGATGGAAAGGAAGACTAGCCTGGAGGACGGTGACAGATGAGGCTGCAGGAAAAGCCTCCTGGGAGTGACACTGAACAATCTGCACACAAGTTGGGTGGTGGTAGTGATGGTGGTGGTGGTGGCAGCTGCGGTGACATTCCTACAACAGAATGTGCTATAATTGTCTAACCAAAGAATGACACCAGGCCTGTAACAATCTGCAGAAGAGTCCCAGGGAACAGACCTTAAAGAAAGAATCCACCCAGCTGAAGGAATTTTCTCATACTGATGTCTGAATTACATTTAGCTCATTTTGTCTCATTAAAGTCATTGAAAACAAGGGCTTGAAAATCACATATGCTGGCACACTCCTACAATTCCGGCATTTGGGAAGTGAAGGCAAGAGGACAAGGAGTTCAAGGTTACCCTTAGCGACAAAGTGAGTTCAAAGCTTCCCCTCTTCTCTTCCCATCCTCTTGCGATCCTCTTTTCAAATTCTGAGCTTGATAATCATTACATTCAGCTGTCTGTTCAGTGTAAGCTGCCTAGAACACAACTGTGGAATATTCTACCCAATAAAATCAAAATATATGTATATACTATAATATATATAAATAGTATAATGTGTGTGTGATTATATACATATGTGTACATGGATTATAATATGCGCATATGTCTATGTGCATATAATTAGATATACATATGTGTGTATATAATATATATACACTCTTCTGAAGCATGATGAGAAATTTTGAAAACAGACCATCAATTTGATCATAAAAGAAGCCATGACAGCTTTTAAAAGACTGAAGCTGTCCAGGTATGTTTTTCAACTATAGTAGAATAACTTAGAACTCAGAAACAAAGGACAATTTGAGAAATGTGCGAATATGTGATTAATAAACAACTCAAAGAAGAATAGCCAATGGTTCAGAGGGAAAAGCTCCAAAAAATTAGAAAAATGCTTTGAGATAAAAGAAAACAAGAAAAAGCAATCTAAAACTAGTGGGGAGTAGCCAATGAAGCACCTAACAAATGTCTATGGCTTTAAAAGAAAATATGATTGAAAAGAAAGATCTTTCAAATTGATAACCTAACTTCTAAGTGTGGCGAATAGGAATAAGTGAAGTTCAAAGCAAAAAGGAAGGAAACAATAGATATGAGTGGGCATGAATAAAAGAGAGATCAAAAAAGCTACAGATCCAAGGGAGATGCTTCATTAAGGGCGCTTGCTGCTCTGCCTGAAGACCTGAGTTCAGTGCCCAGCAGCACACAGTGAAAGGAGAAAATTGACTCCTGCAAGTTTTCCTTTACACACACACACGCACAAACACATTACACACATATATACACATGTACACATGCACACAAAACAATTTTTATAATGTAACAAAAATCCAATAAAAAGACATAAATGATAAAAAACAAAACTAAAGATGGTTCTTTGAAAATATGGGTATGATTAAGAAACTTTCAGCTAGACTAAACAAGACAGAGAAGACATAATTGTGAAAGTCAGAAACAAAAGAACGTATATGCTCAATAAATAGAAGAGCTTGCAGAAATAAAGGGCATGAAAAGGGAATAATACAAAAACTATGTGTGAAAAAGTAAATAACATGAAATCAACAAATTTTTAGAACCATAGGAATTATCAAAAAAGTTAAAATTATGAATGGACCTAAAATAGTGATACTATGGATCAGTACTACGAAGACTTCCCACCAGCAAAGCTGAGATTCAGACAGCCTCCCTGAAAACTGCTATGGAGCTTCCCATAGATGTAAAATCCTTAAGAAACCCTAGTAAGTCAAACCCAGCAAGACACTGGGTATCTCTGGGGGCTGGGGTACTTTTCCAGAATGCACAAACATTCCAACCTTACACCATAAAAATAAGACCAGAAACGTGTGAAAGGGATTGTTCACCATGGTCATGTGGGAATTATTCTAAGAACGCAAGGTTGCTTTCACATCTAAAAATCTGTCTGTGAAATATATGATATTAATAGGACAAGGAGCAGCATTGCTCCAGTGCCTCTGTAGTCACACAAAGCACTTGACACAGTCTGTCATGGTGAAATCACTCAAAGATCTAGGAATAGAAGAGAACACCTCGAGTAATAAAAGACAGCTCCAAAAACCACAGTGATTAATGCGGAAAGACTGAACAGTTTGCCATATGGCTAAGAATACTCAAGAGGGCTGGCAGAATGTTTCCGTGGTTAAGACTATTGGTTGCCGTTTCTGAGGTCTTAGATTTCGATGCCAGGGCCCCTTGCAGGTAGTTCCCAATCACCTGTAACCCCAGCTTCAGAGTGTTCAATGCTCTCTTCTGGCCTCTTCAGGCACTTGAATACACATGACAGACACTACACACACACACACACACACACACACACATAAAATAGAAATAATGAATCTAAAAACAGAAAAAAATAAACCAGGAATATGACTCAGTGTTTTTATCCCAGGTTATACTAGACAGAGTGATTAGACAATAAGAAGAAATTTTAAAAACACCCAGGCAGGAAATGAATGAGGAAGATTATTTCTATTCACAGATGGCATTCACAGATCTTGCATATCAGAAACCCTAAGCAATCTAAAAGCTGTGGAAATAAACAAGGTCGGTGTGTTCATAGCATGCAAACATAAAATAAATATGCAAACGTAACATAAAAATCAGCTGTACGTAAGTCTCCAACAGTTAGCAGCTAAAAAACAAATCTTAAGAAATTCATATAGAAAAGAATAAAACATTGAAGAATAGTTTGACCAAAAAAACTGGGGAAGTAAATGCTTAAAACTATAAAAGATGGATTGAAAAAACTGGGGAACACCCAGATCAGCATAAAGAAACCCAAATTTGTAGGTTAGAAGGTGAGCTGTTGCTAAATGCCAAGCATCCTAAGACTGACCAACGTTTTGCTACAGTGTTACCAAAATTCCCACGGACTGCTTGGCAGAAATTTAGGTAGGTACATAAAAAACATAAAAATTAGACAAATGTAATTCAAGGCCACAAAATAAAATAACCACTTCTTACCCATGGGAAACAATCATCAAAGACACACAGTGTGACCAAAATTGTCAAAGGCATGGAAAAATCAGAACCGGGCCATATTGCTGATAAGAATGCCGAGTACTGTAGCACTTTGAATAAATCCCTGGTAATTCTTCAAAACAGTAAAGATACAAGCTGCCATATGACCCAGAATTCCACCCCAGGACAAGCACAAGAAAAACTACAGATACATGTGCACACAGAGAGAGATGGGAAAGAGAGAGAGAACCAACTTATGTATGAATGTCGTAGGAAGGTTTATCTAGGAGTACAGTACAGTTGGGGTTCAGTGACTGGGTGCTTATCTAGCATGTGTGAGGTCTGCATTCCATCCTCAGAATTATAAAAAAACAGAAATAATAACATGTATTTATATCCCAAATCAACCACTGAATGATTCAGTAAAATGCGGTGTGCCTGTACAATGGAACTTCATCCACCAAGAAAAGGAAATGAGTTACAGGCACACACTCCAGTGAAGATGAACTTGAAACACTATGTGAAATGAAAGAAGTCTGTCACAAAACATCACATGGTCCACAAATTTCATGCCAATGAGAAGTCAGAATAAATAACCTGTTGAACAAAACATAGGGTAGTGGTTATCCATGGGAAATGGGATGATGGTAATAATGTTCTAAAACTGGGGCTGCTGTGATAGCTCTGTTGGTAAAAGTTCCATCTCCTGATCCATATCAGAAGGAGAAACCAGATTCTCAGAAGTCCTCTAAGCTCCACATCATCATGGCACTAGTGCTCATGTAAGAGAGAGAGAGAGAGAGAGAGAGAATAAGTATGATTTTTTTTAATTGTAGTTGTATCGCTCCATTCAAGGTACCACATAAAATGCAATATGAGTAGTTGGTATAAACAATAGAAAATTTTTATCACAGACTTCTGTAACTTAGATATCTAAAATCAAGGTATCTACCAGTCTCCGGGAAGCCCTGGGGCCAGCTGGCCTGGAATATGCAGCGGCAACAGAAACAAGACAGATCTTGCCTCAAATAAGGTCCAAGATGAGAACCAGCTCCCGAAAATTGTCTTCTGACCTCCACACACAAGCCACAGCATGAGCACACCTGCACACACACACACACACACACACACACACACACACAATGTAATTTTCAAAATTGCATTGTGCTAGTCAAAAAGGTAAAGTTAAATCTTCATAAGACAGTGTTTAAAGAGCTTAGTTGTTCTTGCTTGTTCTTCATCTCCTTCACCTGTGCTTTAAAACGTCTGCAAGGGGTAGCACTGTGATTGGAAATTGAGAACAGTGTCTTATTAAGGAGAGTCATTCTGTTGTCCCAGTCTTTGCCCTATTCATAGCGGAAATGTCCTACGATTGGTTATGAGAATGCTCAAACACTGCGATTCTGAAAGCAATGACAGTTTTTTGGTCACTCATATGCACAGCCTGTAGGATAGGACACACTACCACGCGGGGCCACCCAGGGGAGGCACTCAATCCTGGAATGCAAGAAACAGACTTCACATTATCAAGAAAATAGGATGTCCCTAGTTCTCCTGGAAGAGAGGTTGACTTGGCTGGATAATTCTGAATGATGACAAGTGACTGAACCAGGAATTGTGTTTGTTTATGTGATGAGGGGGTTCCTTGGGATAAAGTTCCTCTCTACAGGGGCAAAAGCAGAGGAGGCTTGCAGAAAGGCCCTGAGTTCTTTCCCAGGTTTCTCCAATACCAAAGCACATGTATTTTTGAACTTCAATTTGATATTTACACACCAAGAGGCATGATAGTATAAAAATAAATTATGAATCTCGTGTTACTGCTGGAGAGATGGCCACAGCAAAAGAGCTTGCTGTTCTGACAGAGGACCCGAGTTCAATCCCTGCTCCATTAAAACAGCTTACAGCATCCTGTAATTCAGTCCCAGGGGATCTGATATCCTCTTCTAGTCTCCACAGGCACCCACATGCAGCCTACACACATAGGGACATATACAAATACACATAAATAGAAAGCACCTCTTGTTTGTTTTGTTTTTAATTGTTCCAAGCAGAAAAGTGAAATAGCCCAGTCTAAGGTTTATAAAAATTATTCGCATGGTCCCATTTTGGGTGAAATCAGAAGATTAAAGACAAGATGGCCAAGAATGAGGTTGAGGGGTTGCTTGTTTGTTTGTTTGCTTGCTTTTTTTTCTTTTTTTTTAATTTATTTATTTATTAAAGATTTCTGTCTCTTCCCAGCCACCGCCTCCCATTTCCCTCCCCCTCCCCTAATTAAGTCCCCCCCCCCAGCCCGAAAAGCAATCAGGGTTCCCTGTCCTGTGGGAAGTCCAAGGAACACCCCACCTCCATCTAGGTCTAGTAAGCTGAGCATCCAAACTGCCTAGGCTCCCACAAAGCCAGTACGTGCAGTAGGATCAGAAACCCAGTGCCATTGTTCTTGAGTTCTCAGTAGTCCTCATTGTCCGTTATGTTCAGAGAGTCCGGTTTTATCCCAGGCTTTTCCAGACCCAGGCCAGCTGGTCTTGGTGAGTTCCCAGTAGAACATCCCCATTGTCTCAGTGTGTGGGTGCACCCCTCATGGTCCTGAGTTCCTTGCTCGTGCTCTCTCTCCTTCTGCTCCTGATTTGGACCTTGAGAATTCAGTCCTGTGCTCCAATGTGGGTCTCTGTCTCTGTCTCCTTTCATCGCTTGCTGAAGGTTAATATTCAGGAGGATGCCTATATGTTTTTCTTTGGGTTCTCCTTATTTAGCTTCTCTAGGATCACTAATTATAGGCTCAATGTCCTTAGTTTATGGCTAGAAACCAAATATGAGTGAGTACATCCCATGTTCCTCTTTTTGGGTCTGGCTTACCTCACTCAGGATAGTGTTTTCTATTTCCATCCATTTGTATGCAAAATTCAAGAAGTCCTTGTTTCTTACTGCTGAATAATACTCTAATATGTATATATTCCATACTTTCTTCATCCATTCTTCCATTGAAGGGCATCTAGGTTGTTTCCAGGTTCTGGCTATGACAAACAATGCTGCTATGAACATAGTAGAGCATATACTTTTGTTGTATGATAAGGCCTCTCTTGGGTATATTCCCAAGAGTGGTATTGCGGGGTCCAGGGGTAAGTTGATCCCAAATTTCCTGAGAAACCGCCACACTTGTTTGCTTGCTTTTTGTAATAATCTAGATTGTGGTGTCCCAGGGGCTCGTCAGTAAGACAAGAACAATGACAAAGAAGGGAACAAAATTAAATGAGTTTGGCCCCTGTAAAGATGGAGTTGCAGGGCTATATACACAGCTGACTGTACATATATCTGGGAAGAAAGGCCCAATCAATTTCCATGCCTGGAACCTCCTTGTTGTTTCATTCCAAAAGTCAGAAGCTTTGGATAAGACCCAAGCCTGGTTTCTGTGTCACTCCAAAGGTTCCTTTTAACATGGTGGCTCATTTAGCTTAGACTATTCTGAATGATGCATTGGTCAGTTGTTGAATTTTGAGGACTATGACAACCTAGGTTATGTGGTGGTAAAGATTAGAACTTAAGGGACAGGGTTTACAGTGGTGGGCTTGGCACAGACTGTGGGCACAAGGAGAGAACAGGTTAGACATCTCAGAATTCCAAATGAGAAAGGGCATGGGGCAGTGTCTTCCAGACATGGTGATATGCCTTCTGGGGACTATGACTACAACCTTGACTTAGCAAGGGAAGCATTTTCTTTGCTGTTTTCCTGTTATTTCTTGTTTAAGACTCAATTTTCTCATGTATTTGATTATTGTTGAATAAAGTCAACCAATCTGAGTAAAAGCCTAAGTGACATAACAATATGTGTACTTGTATGTGTGTGTGCTTGTGTGAATACCTCCTCATCTTTCCTATACACACATACTTGTATACATACACGGCACATGAAACTGCTCATTCATGCCAAGAATATCTGGAGAAGTGCACTGTATTTTCCCCATGCTGCTGCTGGTCTTCCTAGATGCCCTTGATTATATTTCTGCATAAACCCTTCTCCCTCTTCTACTTCCTTTCCCTATCATCATCTGCTCTTTGAAAAACTGGATTCTATGCACCCACAAAAACACAGGCAACTGATAACCTCATACCAGTAAACCCCAAAGAAGGGAAACACACAAACACCACTGTTGACAAAGGTTTCTGTCCCACATGGTCCTGCAGCCATTCAGTCCCAAAGAAACACACAGAGGTCTACATTAATCATAAACTGGTTGGCCTATTAGCTCAGGCTTCTTGTTAGCTCTTACATCCTACATTAACCCATAATTCCTGTCTGTGTTAGCCTTTTATCAGTGAGGCATTCTCATCTTGCTTCTTCTATGTCTGAGTGACAACTGCAGACTAAGCCTTTTCTTTTCCCAGAATTCTCCTCTTCTGGTTGCCCCGCCTATACTTCCTACTTGGTCACCCTGCATATATTTCCTGACTGGCTACTGTCCAATCAGCATTTTATTAAAACAATACAAGCAACAAATCTTTACAGGGTAGAAGACCATTGTCTCACACCATACCACTACCAAAAAATAACAGGAATTAATAATCACTGGTCATTAATATCTCTTAATATCAATGGACTCAATTCACCTATAAAAAGACACAGGCTAAGAGAATGGATACAAAAGCAGGATCCAACCTTCTGCTGTATACAAGAAACACACCTCAACTTTAAAGACAGACATTACTTCAGAGTAAGGGGCTGAGAAAAGATTTTCCAATCAAATGGACCTAAGAAACAAGCTGGTGTAGCTATGCTAATATCTAACAGAATAAATCTCAAACTAAGATCAATCAGACGGGATGGTGGACACTTCATACTTAAAATAATAACAACCAGTCAAGATGAAGTTTCAGTCCTGAACATCTATGCCCCAAATACAAGAGCATTCACATATGTAAAAGAAACATTACTAAAGCTTAAATCGTACATCAAACCCCACACACTAATAGTAGGAGACTTCAACACCCTACTCTCACCAATGAATAGGTCAACCAGGCAGAAACTTAATAAAGCAATAAGACAACTTACAGATGTCATGACTCAAATGGACTTAAAAGACATCTACAGAACATTCCACCAAAACACAAAAAAATATACCTTCTTCTCAGCACCTCATGGAACCTTCTCTAAAATTGACCACATACTCGTTAACAAAACAAACCTCCTTTAGATCATCTCATTAAATGCTGAAAAAGTATTCAACAAAATCCAATACACCTTCATGATAAAGGTGTTGGAGAGATCAGGGATACAAGGAACATATCTAAACATAATAAAAGCAATATACAAGCCAGGCGGTGGTGGTGCACGCCTTTAATCCCAGCACTCGGGAGGCAGAGGCAGGAGGATCTCTGGGAGTTTGAGGCCAGCCTGGTCTACAAGAGCTAGTTCCGGGACGGGCACCAAAGCTACAGAGAAACCCTGTCTCGAAAAACCAAAAAAAAAAAAAAAAAAAAAAGCAATATACAGCAAGCTGACAGCCACTATCAAATTAAATGGAGAGAAACACAAAGCAATTCCACTAAAATCAGGAGCAAGACAAGGCTATCTACTCTCTCCATATCTATTCAACAAAGTTCTTGAAGTCCTGACTTTTGCTATTTTCAGATGGTATGATAGTATACATAAGCGACCTCAAAATCTCTACTAGGGAACTCCTACAGCTGATAAATAGCTTCAATAATGTTGCAGGATACAAGATCAACTTTAAGAAGTCAGTAGCCCTCCTATATACAAATGATAAAGAAGCTGAGAAAGAAATCAGAGAAACATCAACCTTCACAATAGCCACAAACAGCAAGTTTGATCAAGTTAACCAATTTGAAGAAAGTTAGGGTTTTTCTGGATATGTAGGATCAACATAAAAAAATGGCAATCCTACCAAAAGTAATCTACAGATTCAATGCAATCCTCATCTGAATCCCAACACAATTATTACAGACCTTGAAAGAATAATAATCAACTTCATATGGAAAAAACAAAACCCAAGATAGCCAAAACAATCCTGTACAATAAAGGAACTTCTGGAGGCATCACAATCCCTGACATCAAGCTCTACTATAGCGTTATAGTAATGAAAACAGCTTGGTATTGGCATTAAAACAGAGAGGTTGACCAATGGAATCTAATTAAAGACCTAGATAATAATCCACACACCTATGAACACCTGATTTTTGACAAAGAATCTAAAATCATAAAATGGAAAAAAGAAAGCATCTTCAACAAATGGTGCTGGCATAACTAGATGTTAACATGTAAAAGAATGAAACTAAATACATATCTATCTCCATGTTAAAAACTCAACTCCAAATGGATTTAAAAAACTCAATATAAATCCAACTACACTGAACCTGATAGAAGAGAAAGTGGGAAGTAGCCTTCAATGCATGGACACAGGAGACCACTTCCTAAATATAACACCAGTAGCACAGACACTGAGAGAAACAATAAATAAATGGGACCTCCTGAAACTGAATAGCTTCTGTAAAGCAAAGGACATGGTCAATACGACAAAAAGGCAGCCTACTGACTGGGAAAAGATCTTCACCAACCCCATATTGGACAAAGGACTGATCTCCAAAATATATAAAGAACTCAAGAAATTAGACATCAAAATTCCAAATAATCCAATTAAAAATGGAGTAATAGAACTAAACAGAGTTCTCAACAGAAGAATCTAAAATGACTGAAAGACCCTTAAGGAAATGTTCAACATCCTTAGTTATGAGCAAAAAGCAAAGCAAAATGACTATGAGATACCACCTTACAGAAGTCAGAATGGCTAAGATAAAAAAAAAAAACACCAATGATAGCTTATGCTGGAGAGGATGTGGAGTAAGGGGAACACTTCTGCATTGTTGGTGGAAATGCAAACTTGTACAACCACTCTGGAAATCAGTATGGCAGTTTCTCAGAAAATTGGGAATCAATCTACCTTGGGACCCAGATATACCACTCTTGGGCATATACCCAAAAGATGCTCAATCATACTACAAGGACATTTGTTCAACTATGTTCATAGAAGCATTATTTGCAATAGCCAGTACCTGGAAACAACCTAGATGCCTCCCAACCAATGAATGGATAAATAAAATGTACTCATTTACACTCAGCAGTAAAAAACAATGACATCTTGAAATTTACATTAAACTAGATGGAACTAGATAAAACCATCCTGAGTGAGGTAGCCCAGTCCCAGAAAGACTAACATGATATGTACTCACGCATAAGTAGATACTAGCTGTAAAGCAAAGGCTATTGAGTGTATAGTTCATGATCCTAGAGAAGTTAAGTAACAAGGTGACCCTTAAGAAAAACATACATAAATCCACCTGGAAAGTGAAAATAGACCACCTGACAAAACTGGGAGCATGGAGGTGGGGGAAGAAGTGAGGAGGAAAGGGATGAGAAGGGGGAAGGGGAGGGGGGAGGAGAACTTGAGGAAACAGGATAGTCGAGATAGAGAAAGGACAGAGATGAGAGCAAGGAAAGAGATATTTGGATTATTTGTTATTATGGGGATAGCAAGAAATCTGGCACTGGAGAAATTCCTAGGAATATGAAAGGATGACCCCAGCTAAAACCCTAAGCAAGAGAGGAGAGGGTGCCTGAACTGGCCTTGCCCTGTATTCAGATTGATGAATATCTTAAATGTCACCATAGAACCTTCATCCAACAACTAATGAAAACAGGCAGAGACCCACATCAGAGCACTGGGCTAAGCTCCCAAAGTCCAGTTGAAGAGTGGGAAGAATGAGCAAACTGGTCAAGACCACGATGGGTACACCCACTGAAACAGTCTACCTAAGCTAATGGGAGCTCACCAACACCAACTCATAGTCTCACTCCTCCCACTCATTCTTGTGAGAATATGAGCAAAGGGGTCAAGAGTATGATGGTTTCACCCACTAAAACAGTTTACCTGAGCTGATGGGAGCTCACAAACTCAAGCCAGACAGGGAAGGAACCAGCATAGGTCCAAACTAGTCCCTCTGAATGTGGTTGATAGTTGCATTATTGGAGCAGACTGAGGGGCCACTGGCAGTGGCCCCAGGATTTATCCCTACTGCTTGTACTATTTTGTGGGTGGGGGGACCTATTCTCTTTGGATGAATACCTCACTCAGCCTAGATATAGTAGGGAGGGCCTTGGACCTTCTCCAAGGCAATTTGCCTTACCTTCTCTGAGGAATGGATGGAGTGTAGTCTGGGAGGTGCCTTACCCTCTCTGAGGAGTGGATGGAAGGTAAGGTGGAGAGGAATAGTAGAAGCAGAGGGAGTGGGAACTGGGATTGGTATGTAAAATGAAAATAAGATAGTTTGTTTACTTTTTAAAAAAAATTAAAATTATATTTAAAAAAAGAAGAATAAAAGAAAAACCAGATTCTGACCACTGAGAGAACGAACTCAGCCCAATGTAGTAACAAATAGAGAGAGATTCAATCCTTGGTCATCACCATTTGGTCTAGCTGCTTCAATCAAGTATGGAGTCTTGAGGAAGTCCTTTTTTGTCTCTAACCCTCAGGTTCCTCACCTGTATGAATATAGCAATATTGGCACAGGGTTATATGAAGTTCTAGTGAATAACACATGAGAACATGAAAAGTTCTACAGAAACAGGAGACACATTTATTACCTCTCTAGAAGTTTTTCAATTCTGTGATGTAGTTGTTTAGCCTAGATCCGGGAGAAAGGAGAATATTGGGGTGACAGCAGAAGATCTCCCAGACCTCAGTTTTACCTATATGTGTGATATTTTTACAGACATGCAGGTGAGTTCACATGGGTTTTTAATCCTTAACACTACCCAAAACTTTTTATTCATTCCTCTAGCAATCATTTTCATACCATCTTGGCTGAACTCAGAAGTGGAAATTCCTGGATCAAAAGGGCTCTCCCATCAGCGGTCTAGTTGGGGGTCGATCAATGGACTGCCCACCAGGGCAGTGACTCATTGGTTTTGCGCCATCTGCTGGACTGTACCAGAACATAGTCTGTAGCCAGAGAGCTACAAAACCTGCCAGTCATAGCCCAGTAGTGAAAGGAAGAAGAATATTGCAGGCAGTGGTCATGGGGATCATGTCGGCATCAGGGAGGAAGCAATACTCCCCAGAGGACAACCAGAAAAACCCTAACTTTCTTCAAATTGGTTGACTTGATCAAACTTCATATCCATGGTAACAATCGAGTAACTGAATTGGTCCCACGTTTTCCAGTATGTCCCTAAGCTGGTGTCTACAGGTAATAGATTGTTCCCATACTGTTCTTCCTATTCCAGTATAACCCTCTTGAGGATAGAACTAATATCTTCAGTACAATCTCCTTCTTCCCCTTTGCTATCTCTCTCTCTCTCTCTCTCTCTATATATATATATATATATATATATATATATATTTAAATATTTTATATGTAATCACCTGGTGCATGCCAAACAAGAATGGATAAACAGTTACTATACACTGAACAAAGAAAGGCATCTCAAATCCCAGGAAAGAGTTGGATTTAGATAAGCTTTCATAGACCCTGAGTTTGTGCAACCTTGAAGTATATGACCATCCTCTACCCTCATTTTCACCAATGAAAGTCAGCAATAACTTTATGAAGTCACAGATGGATATCTAAGAAATACATCCTACCAATAACCCAAGTGGCTCAGCAGCCTCTGTAATGGATATTGTATACATTGAAGGGGAATGGGCAGAAAAAGCTTATGCTTTCTGTTCCAGTTTAAATATGAAACTACTCACACGGTCTATCAAGCTGGATGCTTAGTCTCCACATGAAGGCGTTGTTCTATGGAGATTCTAAAAACATGAAAAAATTAGTCCAACTGGAAGAAAGTGGTCTCTGGGGTATGACCTTAAAGGTTATACCTGGTCTCAGTTTTGCTCGCCCTCTCTTTACTTCTGGCCAACCTGAAGTGACTATCCTCTACCATAGACTCCTGTCAAAATGATGATCTAGCTCTGAAAATGATGTTCTGGTCCAGAAAAACAGGGCCATGTCACTGTGGGCTAAAACCTCTGAACCTGTGAGCATGAACTCAGTTCTTCCTTTAAACTGTTTCTCTTAGATATTTGGTCACAGTGTTGGTAATAAAACTAGCACACCTTTCAAGAGCTCACAGACAAACTAGAAAGCAAGATTCTCTTAAGGAGTGTGGAGATCAAGGCAAAATCATGAGTGACCAATGCCCTGGTCTACTATAACTGACCAATGTCCTGCTCCACTATAACTCTGTAGCACTTGCAGCACATCCTGAAGAAATGGGGGAAACATTCATGGTGTTTGGCCAATACCCCTATAGCCAAGTTGAAATTTTCAGCCCATTGCTATTGCCCTTGGTTTCCCACCAGATGTTGAAATCCCTATTGCTGAAGACAGCATGTACTTCAGACACAGGACATAGAAGATTTAAGTTAGATCTGACCTAAAAGCCTCTTTCCCTGATGACTACCTTTCACGGTACCAAAAGTGTCGTGCAAGCTGCCAAGTGAAGGAAATAACAAATAGTTCTACCCAGCTGTGATGCCTATGACATCAATGACCAGAAAGGCAAGACATCCCTATAGGTTCAGTGGTGCAATAGTGGCACGTGTATCTCAGCAGTAACCAACAGTTGCCTAATTTGACTTAAGGCCAGCTCAACACAAGGAAATCGTGCCTGGTTCTGGAAACCTAGCCAACTACCCAGGACTAGAGTGGTCATAGATCTTAGGGAGAGCCTACCATTGCCACATAAACCAGTATAATTCCTAACTGCATTCTAAATACTTGTTCTTATACACACAGGTAAGTGTAGCTCTCACACCTAAACAAAGAAGATACTCTTTACAATGGATAGAAACTATTACAGAAAATCACACCTAGGCCAATTCTCTATCCTGGCTATTGTGAACAGTGTTGCAAGAAACATGGCTATGCAAGTATCTCTGTGGTGTATTGAGTCCTTTGGGTATCTTATAGTACTTTACAGTGTGTAATGTATTTTATTTCTTCTGGCCAGATTCAGACAATGTTTATATATCTACTTTTTGTCTGAGTATGTTGATTTTGGAGAAGATGAAGGCATACTAGGGATTATGCATGGGACATATGGTCTTTGACCTACAAAATTCCATAGATTACCTGGAGGAAAAGATTAAAGCTGTGACTTGTGGGATGTTTTTGTAATATATGTGTAGCCTGAAAATGGAGGACCACGAACCTACTTAGAATGCCATTTTACCAGCTACATCAAAGTGTTCCAAAAAGATTTGGAGTAGATTCACGCAAATATGTCTATTCTACAGAGAACAAGTGGGATAGAGAAGGGGAATTCTGGAGTTCAGCTTTCTTGTGGACAGGAGCAACTACAATACTCAATGCAAAGCCATCTCCAGCATAAATGGCCAGTTTAAATTATCTCAGAAACCATATGAAAGTAAGTAGCAACCATGGATAAAGATAGTCTAGTCTACACTTTTCTCAGTGGTTGAACTCTCCTCTCCATGTTGCCTAGTTTTTTTTTTTCTCACCAATGAAATCATATTTTTAGAGAAAGTGGTGTGGAATGTTACTTTAAGATGTGTTACTTTGTTTATGCTGTGGAACATTTGTTTAATGTGCAAAGATGTGCTGGATTCTTTTACATTGCATTTGTTTAACTCTGTGAAGCTGTGTTACTTTGTCTTCCTAAAACACCTGATTGGTCTGATAAGAACTGGACATTCAGCTAGGCAGAAAAGGGTGGGCAGGGGTGACAGGCCAAGAGAATAAATGGAAGGAGAAATCTGGGAAGAGAAGATCGAGGAGCAAGAACAAGAGAAGGAGGGAGGACTTCAGCAACACCACCAGTCATGGAGTAAGAAGTAAAGAAAGATATATAGAAAGGTAAAAGCCAGAGGTAAAAGGTAGACAGGATAATTTAAGAAAAGCTAGCTAAAAACAAGCCAAGCTAAGGCTGATGCTTATACACAAGTTTAAACCTCTATGTGATTTATTAAATAAAAAAAAAAATCAGTAGCCCTCCTTTACACAGATGATAAACGGGCTGAGAAAGAAATCAGAAAAATGTCATCCTTCACAATAGCCGCAAGTAACATAAAATATTTTGGAGTATCTCTAACCAAACAAGTGGAAGCCCTGTATGACAAGAACTTCAAGTCTTTGAAGAAAGAAATTGAAGAAGACACTAGAAAATGGAAATGTTCTTAGGTAGGTAGAATTAACATAGTAAAAATGGCAATCTTACCAAAAGCAATCTACAGATTCAATGCAATGCCATCAAAATCCCAGTAAAATTCTTCACAGACCATGAAAGAACAATAATCAAATTCATATGGAAAAACAAAAAAATTCAGAATAGCCAAAATAATCCTGTATAATAAAGGAGCTTCTGGAGGCATCACAATCCCTTACTTCAAACTCTACTACAGAGCTACAGTACTGAAAACAGCCTGGTATTCACATAAAAACAGACAGGCGGACCAATGGAACCAAATCAAAGACCTGGATACCAATCCACACACCTATGAACACCTGATTTTTGACAAAGAAGCAAAAAATATAAAATGGAAAAAAGAAAGCATATTCAACAAGTGGTTGTGACATAACTGGATATCAACACATAGAAGAATGAAAATAGATCCATATCTAGCACCGGGCACAAAACTCACATCCAAACAGATCAAAGACTACAGCATAAAACCAACCACAGTGAATCTCATAGAAGAGAAAGCGGCAAGTACACTTGAATGCATTGGCACAGGAAACCACTTCCTAAATATAACACCAGTAGCACAGACACTGAGAGAAACAATTAATAAATGGGACATCCTGAAACTAAGAAGCTTCTGTAAAGCAAAATAAATAGTCAAGAGGACAAAATGGCAGCCTACAGACTGGGAAAAGATCTTCACATCCCCCACATTGGACAGAGGACTTACCTGCAAAATAGACAAAGAACTCAAGAAATTGGTTATCAAAAGAACAAATAATCCAATTGAAAAAATGGGATACAAACCTAAACAGAGAACTCTCAACATAATGGCTGAAAGACACTTACAGAAATGCTCAACATCCTTAGGCATCAGAGAAATGCAAATCAAAACAACTCTGCAATTCCATCTTACACCTGTCAGAATGGCCAAGATCAAAAACACCGATGACAACTTATGCTGGAGAGGATATGGGGTAAAGGGAGGAACACTCCTTCATTGCTGGTGGAAGTGCAAAATGGTACAGCTGTTTTGGAAATCAGTATGGTGATTTCTCAGAAAATTAGAAAACAACCTACCTCAAGAGACAGCAATAACCACTTTTGGGTATATACCCAAAGGATGTTCAATAATACCACAAAGACATGTGCTCAACTATGTTCATAACAGTATTGTTTGTCATAGCCAGAACCTGGAAAACACCTAAATGCTCCTCAACCAAAGAATGAATAAGGAAAATGTGGTACATTTACACAATGGAATATTACACAGCAGAAAAAATGACATCTTGAAATTTGCAGAGAAATAGATGGATCTAGAAAACATCATATTGAGTGAGCTAACCCAGACCCAGAAAGACAATTATCACATGTATTCACTCATAAGTGACTTTTAGACATACAGAAAAAAACCAGCCTACAAATCACATTTTAAAGAACCTAGACAACAATGAGGACCCTAAGAGAGACATATATGGATCTAATCTACATGGAAAGTAGAAAAAGACAAAATCTCCTGAGTAAATTGAGAACATGGGGACCATGGGAGAGGGTAGAAGGGAAGGGGAGAGAAAAGAAGGGGAGTGGAGAAAAATATATAGCTCAATAAAAACACTTTTTAAAAAACTAAAAAAATAGACTGTCTCTTCAATGGAAGTGATTTACAACTGTCTTTTTTTTTTTTTTTTTTTGGTTTTTTGAGACAAGGTTTCTCTGTGTAACAGCCCTAGCTGTCCTAGAACTAGCTCTGTAGACCAGGCTGGCCTCGAACTCACAAAGATCCAACTGCCTCTGCCTCCCAAGTGCTGGAATTAAAAGTGTGTGCCACCACTCCTCAGCAGAACCCACTCTTGTAGAATAGGTCACAAGTACTTTGCAAAGAGTTGTAATTTGCAGAGGGGTTTCAATATGGTCATTCTCTAAGCTTGGTTATGGTAATTGCCATGAGGAAACTTTTTCCAATGTTGTATTGCATTTAAATATGTCAGAAACAAACCATTCAGGGTCAGACTCCAGAAGTTTGAACCAGCACCAGCTAGCTACATTATGCGGAACTAGATTTCCTTCTTGTCTCACATGTATCGTTCCCCACTAGCCATAGTATCTGCAGGGACCCTCGCATTTTTTGATTAATGATTGATGAGGGACAGCTCAACCCACTATGGGTAATGCCACTCCTGGGCAGATGATTCTGGGTTCTGGAAGAAAGCAAGCTCAACAAGCAATGAGAAGTAAGCCAGTAAGCAGCTTTCCTCCATGGTTCCTGCCTCTGCTCCTGATGAATTCAAGCCTGGACTTCCCTCAATGATGACCTGTGACCTGGAAGTGTACATTGCTTTTTTATCATGGTGTGTTGTCATAGCAGCCAGAAACCATACCAGGACATCTTTTAAAAATATATATGAAAGGGGGAAGAGGTCATCAGTGGCCCTTGCTATTGCTACTGTTTGGCATACGTTCACAAAAACAGAATGTTTAAATATCCAGAGAACACACACAACATGATAATGGAGGAGGCTTCGCTTTTTATTAGGCAGCAGTTAGGGTCTCCTGCACAGACCATGTGAGATCTCACTCAGGACATCGGGGCAGGAACAGACATGACATAATGGCAGAATTACTAAGCTTTCCTATACCTAAAACACCCATCCCTAAGCTCCATCTTTTCCTTGGACACAGCTCAGCTTGTAGCTCGATCTCTTATCTTCCTTTCTCCAAGTTAACTGCACAAATTAAGACTCAGGGTTCCAACGCATGCCAACCTTGTGGGTATTTCTGTCCAGCCTTGCTCCAGCCTACTTGGTACTGACAAATTAACTGTCTTCATTAACTCTGGTCTGGGATCATTTAACCCCTTCATCAAAAACTCTTCACCATTCCCCACTAATCACAGAATTGAATCCCAACTCTCTGGACCCTCCCAGATAGTGTTGCAGCTTCGTAGTGTGTTCTCCCCTCCTTGCCTGTCACCTTTGGATGGATCCAGCCACAAACCTTCAGGCAAGCCGGCCTGTTCATGTTGGTTCACCTGCACTGTGCTGTAGCCCAGAACAGACTAGAGAAGACTCAAAGGTAGGCCCGAAAGAGCATCCTCATGAAGGCACAGGCACAAATGTAGCTTTTAAAATGAAAAAGATGCAAGGATGAGATCCAAAAGTGTCACCCCCAAAAAACCAGGAGTTGGTATTCATATCGTCTCCAAGTGATGCTATTCTAAGCTAAGCAAATATGTCAGAGTTTGTCCTGGATCTCAGCCAGTGTGTCTCCAGGGCCCTTGCTTTGGATACGTGGATATGCAAATATATGCAAATGAAATAAAGAACTATTTATGGGTCACAAAGACTGTTGTACAAATACCAAATCTGTTCAAGTTCAGCAACAATCAAGAATATTTAAATATGTACGTGGCAGTATAAAGTTGGCAAAATTCTAAGTAATTTGTCACCCACACTTGTCCCAGTTATGATTCACAGGTCAGATGTGTGCAGGCTGACGCAAGTTTTTTGAAGTTAGCTTTACAACCAGTATCAAAAATCCTAAAATTGTTGTACTCGTAGAGTCTTTGGTCACTAAAAATTAAATAAATAAGTTCAGCTATGAGTGTCCGTAATTTTCACACCCAGAATGTAACAACAAGGGTACTTAGGAGAGAGATGTCTAGAAGAACAAAATACTGGGTATCAGTGAAGAACTTCTAAAGGATGAAATGCCTAAATAATTTGGGATAATTCTGCACGACACTCAGGGTGACCATATTGTAGGAGAATGTGATGCCTTAAGAAGACACTGTGACACATTGCCAAGAAAAGAAATCACTGTGGAGATATCGCAACAGTATGATAATTCTAACAAAGTAAGCATTTCAAAAGCCTAGGGATTAGGATAAAATATGATTAGTGAACTTCTTTGGATGACCAGATTCAAGTGGGGTTTTTTCTGTATTTTATATATGTTTTCACTTATCAGAACTTTTCAAATTTTCTGCGTGAAACACTTTGAAAATAAGAAAAGCACAATAAAAGGGCTATAAATTAATATAAAATTGCTTCTTTTATACAGGGAGTGGTTCTGTACATGAGCTCTCTAGTGTACTAGGATGTCATCTAAGCTGTGTGTCTCCTAATTCCCATGAAGAATTGAAAGGTAAACTGATCATGAAAATCCTCTCCCTTCCCAAGTGCAGGGAAGGTGTAAGCAAGTTTCTCATGACACTAGCAAGTACACTGACCTCTTCACTTCATCCTCTGCTTTGCAAAAGAAAAAATGAAAAAAGAGAAAGAAAGAAAGAGAAAGAGAGAGAGGGGGGAGGAAGAAAAGAGAGAAAGAAAGAAAGAAAGAAAGAAAGAAAGAAAGAAAGAAAGAAAGAAAGAGATAAAAAGAAATCCATCTCAGTGACTATAAAAACCATTTGTGAAAGAAAGTAAACCTCCAAAAGAAAGACCTCTTGTCTGGCATCTGAAGGCAATCTGCCTTCATCTGCCTCTCAGCCAGTTAAGTGAAAAAGGTAACCAGAGACAGAGGACAAGGCCACCAAAAGGAATGATGACTGATAAGTAAATAAAGCAGTCGCTAACCTACTTCTACTTCTCTAGGTCTGGAAGCTATTTATGTGAGTGGGGCTAATTAGAGAATCAACAACATTGAATTCAAAATTGGACAATGAGACAAAAATAATGATATAGAATGAAAATGGAGATATTATTAAAAAATGAAACGCAAACCACAGGTGGGTGTGATAGATAAGCTGTTTCTTGGCTAGACCTGAGTTCTCCCATCCGTGGAAGTTTGTTCATTGCACATGTCTCCCTGGTCACAGCGCCCTCCTGCGTGTAGCATGCTTGTGACTTACACTGGCCAAGTGGCTTCTATCTTTTCTTCTTCATTTCATCTCCTGTTTCACATGTAGTGGGTCCTTGCCGAACATATGTTCAATTACTTTCTCGTGAAAATGTGAGAAGAGACCAATGGATCCTTTCTTTCAGTGGTCAAGTGTTAAAGGTTCCAGCAGAGGTCAGTGTCTCACAACTGATTCAAGGATGCGCAATATCCCCCACTCCCCACCCTCAGCATCCCCAAAACTCCTCATCTAGTACTTAAGGCAGTGGGGAAACAAAAGCCATTTCAGGATGCCATGGTGCAATTTATTAAACCTCTCCAAGCTTCACATTCCTATAAGAAGTGGCCAGGGAGCGGGGCGGTGGTGGTGCACGCCTTTAATCATAGCACTTGGGACACAGAGGCAGGCAGATCGCTGTGAGTTTGAGGCCAGCCTGGTCTACAAGAGCTAGTTCTAGAACAGGCTCCAAAACTACAGAGAAACCCTGTCTCAGAAAAAAAGGAGGAGGAAGGAGGAGGAGGAGGAGGAGGAGGAGGAGGAGGAGGAGGAGGAGGAGAAGAAGAAGAAGAAGAAGAAGAAGAAGAAGAAGAAGAAGAAGAAGAAGAAGAAGAAGAAGAAGAAGAAGAAGAAGAAGCAGCCAGGGAATGATTCAAAGATGTCGTATGAACAATGTTGTGTGATAGAATCTAGCCGTCTGAATCTAGCCGTCTCTGGTGCTAAGTGCATGCCAGTTAGTGACGCTTCCTTGCTTGTCCCTTCTTTGTTACTCTTTCTCCACTTCATAGCAAGAAGTAAGACAGCTTCCCCAACAAGAGGTCCTCCCGATTGGCTTAAGTTCATAGTGAGTTAGAAGTTACCAATTTTCTGCAAAACTGCTTCTAAAAAGCTTATTAAAGCTGGGGCCAACAAGATGGATTTGAAGGTAAAGGTGCTTGCCTCCAAGCCAAAGGACCTGAGTTCAATCCCCAGGACTCACGTGGTAGAGAGAACTGACTCCTGTAAGTTGTCCTCTGACCTCAAGAAAGCTGTGGCATACACACACGTGTGCCCTAATAACAATAAAATACATTACAATGTAAAAAATCAATTCCTGAGAAATAATAAAAGACGAAGAGAGATAAAAACATAGTGAAGAGTGGAAATAGGTGTGTTGAAAACTAAATAACATCACCCATGTTAGCTCTCACAGCGCCAAAATTAGGCAAAATTAGATTCAATGTTGCAGACAGTAGGCCCACACACTGAAGTCTAACAACTGTGTAAATTAAGTTCAAAGACCAAACTCCTAAAAAACCTAAGGAATGGGTTTTGGGAGCCCTGAAACCTGCCCCAGATCTCCTCACACGAGCCCCACAGAAAGAGTGCAGCACGCCTGGTTAGGGCCATGAAAGAGGACATTAGACAGCTAGACTCAAAAATTCCTCCTGTCCCCAAAACCATGGGGCATTAGATTACAGGTGGCCTTGTTGAGAGGAGGGGGCCTCATTTCTACCGCCAGTAAATGAGAGTACCAGTGAGCTCTTGATGCAAATTCAGGACAGTGGCTGGCCATATCCATTCCTGGAAATGGGGATACGGGTTCTCTTTTAATTATAATGTGTCATGTGGAAAGGGAGACACTTCATATCTGGCCATAAGTTTCCTTAGGTAATCGGACCCTTTTGAAGATTCCTCTGCCCTGAGGAGGAGCCTAGACTGGTGAAATCAGAGTCACAGCCACACCCTAGGACTGGCAGCTGCTTCTCATGTAGAGCAATGGGACCATGGCAAAAAAAGAAAAAAGAAAGGAAGAAAGAAAGAAAGAAAGAAAGAAAGAAAGAAAAATCTGTGAGAGAAGAAATTTCACTGTAAGGCAAGACTGCCAAGATCATTTGAAAACAAAAATGTGACTTCTTATTTCCTTCCCCTTCCCCTTCCCCTTCCCCTCCTCTCCTCTCCTCTCCTCTTCTCTTCTCTTCTCTCTCTCTCTCTCTCTCTCTCTCCCCCCCTCCCTCTTTCCCCCTCCTCTGTTTCATTTCAAGCCTAGCAAGGAGAAGGCTACCAAGCCGGATACCCTCTCCAGGTGTTTCCAAGGGATCACATCTCCCCAGAAAAGCCTTAAGTGATGTAAGTGTGGAGGAGTCGGAACCCCAGGGATTAAATTTCTTCTGAAATGCACGTGGTTTGGGAAGGGAGGGGAGGAAATGAGCTCTTGACCTTGGGGATGCAAAGCCTTCTGGGAAATATTTCTAGGTCTGAGATGGAGAGTATCAGATGCCACTGGCCATTCAGGGCTCTCGTCATATTGTAAGGTAGCAGGAGATCACACCTGGCTGACAGGCATGGCTGGGGGCTGGGGGGAGAAGAGAGACACCTGCCCCAGCCTGTCTTACATACACACACACATTCCTAGGCCTGGAGACTTTTTTTTTCCACCACAAAGACATGTTTTATGACTATGTTTGTATTTTTATGACTGAACAATCTCTCATTCTTCGGAGAGGAAGTAGGAGCTAAGTAGGAGAGGAGATGAGACACCTGGGTCCTGCCAGCCTGATCCCATGGGAGCTCAGATGGCCCACTCAGCCTACAACAGGGGCCAGACATCTTCTGCCCTCTTAGCCACCTGCTTGCTAAAAGGGCAATGGATAAGGTTTGCAAGAAGAAGAGTCTGTGTCCTGGAAAGCCCAGGGGCCAAGTCTGGGCTTCCTCTGCCTCTCTGAGCACCTGTGTTCACAGATGTTAAAAGATTCAACACAGTATTCCCCCCACAACACTCAAGGAAGTTCTTTACGAACCTAGAGATTCATACACATCAATAGTCCCACAAATAATGTTACATTCACATTCACACACCTGTTGCTTTAAGGGTGTGTGTGTGTGTATACATGAAGATATTTTTGCTTAGGGCAGGAAAGTCTGAACAAATGCAGTACAGTCACCATCATTCCCAAATGCCTGTCATCTGTGGAGGCAAAAGAGGTAAGCACCTAAAATGATTGTCCCCATCAGTGACATGGGATGTCCCAGGCAAGCTCATGGTTTAGGATCACAGATGGTTAGACTAGAAAACACCATGGAAGTATGAGCTGTGGTGATTTAGAAGACTCCATGAAGGACTAGTCACATGGATCCTAAGCAAAGAGTAAGAAGAACCAGGGAGCAATGTAGAACTGGACAAGGCCCAGCCTTTGCCCTGTGGTCCTATCAGTGTATAAGGCCCCTGGTAGAGCGGATGCTGTAATCCCTTCTTCTCTGTCACAGGACAAGTGCTTCCCATCACATCTCTTTCAATTGCAATAGGGCCACATGGGAGGAAAATTTCCTGACATCAGAGGCAAGGATGCTCAGAAATCCTAACCAGACTGTATTTTTCAGCCAGCACCCACGAGATGTTGCTCTCCCCAAACTCAGCAGACAGCAGCGGGTTTATTTCCTAGACAGATTTGACCAAGATGCTCTGGAAACAGGACCAATGGGCATAAACAGGAGGAAGGAATAGCCTGAAAGACAGGAACACTCAACCTCAGTTAGCTAGCTCTTCCATCCAAGGCTGGAAACCAGAGAGTTCCTCTCTAAGAAGCAAGATGGGCCTAAGGAAAGGTTACAAAGAAAAGCTACAGAGGTTGATGTTTGGTCCCTAATTCGTGATCCAGATTACCCGAGTATCCTGCTTACACCGAGATCCAGCCAGCCACACACAGCCTCCATTTGGTCTTTGTAATACCTGAGCTTGAGGAAATCCTATAACCTAAGAGATGGTATCACCATGAAGAAAAACCAAACGTGATTAATGCAACAAATATGATAACTTGGGACTCGATATAGATCTATTAAATAAGAATGGGATATTGTTCAAGAAAAGAGCCACAAAGAGTCCTTGGAAGTTTGGAAGTATTAGAATTATTTAAAGTGGAAGAATTAGAAGAGAAAGCTAAGTCTCACATCACTCAAACAGGAAGAATAAACTAAGGAGCTAAGACAGTCCGTCCAAGAAGTTAAAAAGATTGAGGTCAGAATTCAAGAAACGGAAACAAAGAAAATGAGAGGATTAAATTATCACAGCTGGAGAGAGAAGAAATCATTAAAAAGTAAATATTCTCCCGAAAGTACCTGGTGTGGACTCTCTTAATATCAGACAGAGGAACCTCTAAAATTCTGGCAGAAGTAGACGCTAAAGGGCCTGGTGTTCATGGAACTGGGGTCTCTTATCCTGCTTAACGTGAGTTTTTGTGAGAGAAAATCCTATCAGTTTCTGCCCGTTTCAAAGACTATTTTGCAAGCACTTCTTTTTGAGATCCTATAAAGAGGAATGGGAGAAGGGACTAAAAAGATAAAGAGATGGAGAAGCAGCAATCTGGCTCAGCAGGTAAAGATGCTTGCTGCCAAGCCGAATGACCTGAGTTTGCCCACAAGACTCCATGGCAGGAGGAGAGGACCTGACTCTAGAAAGTTGCCTTCTGCCCTCCGTGTGCCATGGCATGTGCAGGTGAGCACACACACACACATACGCACACACACACACACACACACACACACACATACGCACACACACACACACACACACACATAATTATAACAACTTAAAGTTTTTAAAAGTGAAGGGTGGAAGACAGTCAGCCATGTGTTCAGGCTCCCTGAGGTGAGCGAGGATCTGCAGGAAGCATCATTCAGGCATTATCACCCTAGTCTCCATGGTAACCCTGGATATCAGGTGAGACTTAAACCTGGAGATAGCAGCTCTCAAAGCAACGAAGTTACATTCCCTGAGATCATTTCCAAGTCCCCAAGGTCACACTGCTGTGCTGTCTGCTCCTTCATCTACTCTACCTGGCTCATGGAGTGGTCGCACAGGCTTTCCTGCTGACTGCCTCGACGGAGAAGGAACCTCTGTGGACCTGATGGTAAAAAGGGTTGGACTTCATTTTTTTATATTTTTATTTTTTGATGAGAAGCTTCATGGAAGCTGTGATGCCTGAGTTACGTAAATGTTGAGGGAAGGGGCAGGGAGATGGCTCAGCAGGTAAAGGAGCTTGCCTGCGTGCAATGTTGAAATCCGCATAAAGGTGAAAAGGGAGAGCCGACTCCACAGGTTGTTCTCTGACCGTCACACGTGCTCCATGAATGACACAGACACGCACACACACACCCTTCTCTCTGTCTCTGTCTCTCTCTCATACACCTCTCTCTCTCTCTCTCTCTCTCTCTCTCTCACACACACACACACACACACACACACACTTCTCCCTTCCTCTCTCTCTCTCCCTCTCTCTCACACACACAAACTCACACCCTTCTCTCTTTCTCTCTCTCTCTCTCTCTCTCACACACACACACACACACACACAAACACACACAAATCAATAGTACTAATAAAATTTTTAAATTCATGTTGAGGTGGGGTTTTCTATGACTTATTTTCTCAGAGTCTTCTTGAAATATTATTTTTAGAGTTCTTATTTTACAAAGGACAAAGCCAGGCTCTAGGCAACCCTTGAACCTATGTCACCGGCTACCACATTCTCTTCCCCCTCCGTCTCACTAGGTACTTCAAAAACACCTGCTGTCCTTCATTGCTCTGGAACATGAAGATGCGTTCTGTCATCGTTCATGTTGAGAAAGAAAAGAGCCCAGAGCAACCCTGGCTGCAGAAAGAAATCACTAGAAGTATAGCATGGCTCCAGAAAATTCATGGGCAAGGGGGTTGGGGGAGGGGAGGGCAAAGGTCGTGGTCAGCTGTCCTACCCTGGCATGAAGCTTTAAGCTGGGGGAAGGGACAACAGGCAAAGCATTGCAGGCAGAGTGTGCAGAGCAGGACTCTCTGAGAGAACAAAAGTCCCTGCCAGACAATCCTCCCATTTAAAGCTGGTCTGCCAAACCCAAGCTCCTTCCCTCCAGTTCCAATTAACAACCACCCTCCCAGCCCTAGACATGCTGAATCACCCTCCAGTGCCACAGGGATGCCTCAGAAAGCTTTGTGTTCATCTAATCCTCCAAGAGCCTGGGGCGGTATTAGTGTCACAGTAACGAACTCGCTCCAATTTGGAGCTTTATTATTTCACTGTAAGGAAGTCAGCAGCCTTGCTGAAGGAACCACAGACCCATCTGTTAACCCTTTCTGATCTCAACCCGCACAGCTGATGGAGGAAAATCAGATTTCTTATGATCAAAGTACCTGTGCCTATATCTTCCTGAAGCCTAAGACACGGTGTGAGAACAGTGGTCCAGGGGTCAGCAGAGGACTCTGCGTGGGCTCCCAAACCTGGGGATGCTCAAGTCAATTACCTATGCCCAATAATATTTGCATATAACCTCTACATATGCTTCCCATGTGCCTCAAGCCGTCTCCCGAGAATGTATAACACGTCAAACAATGAAATTGCCACAGCAATAGTCAGCACGCTCTATTGTTCAGGAAATAATGCCAAGAAGAAAGTCAGCACATGTTCCAGTCATGAATAATTTCTTCTCTCAAGAACTTCAATTGCTGGTCGGTTTCAGTCACCGAGGTAGACCAGGCAGACAGAAGGCAAGCTACCCAATCACCCAACAGGCACACTGTGAATGTGTCTGCGGTATTCTGACAAGTTTGGTATCTAAACCCCTAGCTCTGGGCTAGGGAGATGTGAGGCCCTGAGCTGGGATTCCCAGCATCCACCTGCATGTGCTACCAGTAGTAAAGCAGGTGTGGAAATAGGAAGCAAGAAGATTACTATGATTTGCTGGTTGTCAGCCTAGGTAAACTATGCCAAGTTCCAGGTTCCATGACAGACACTGACTCAAAAAAATAAGGTGGAGGGTGATCGTGAATGATGCCCGACATTCTTCTCATGCCTACAGGTGTGCGCATGTTCTCTCTCTCTCTCTCTCTCTCTCTCTCTCTCTCTCTCTCTCTGCCTGACTCACCACTTTCCATTTGGGTGATCTTGAAAAAGTCTTTTCATCTCTGTAAGCCCATGGTTCACCACCTGAACCATATAGTCAAAGTCCTTCTCCTCTCTTATTAGACTTCCTACGTCTGGAGACCGGGCAAATGGGCAAACATGGCATTTGTGTGAGTGGAGGAAGCAGTCACATGCACTGTGTCTTTGCTTCCTTGGCTCACGTCCTCACTGTCTTTTCGTTCCTTGCACTAAACCTTCTCTCAAAAGAAAAACACGCTGACTCCTGGATAAACCTTCTTAATCAGATTATGACACAGCCTAGGGGGCTTTGGGGGATCCAGAACTCTGTGTAATTGAATTATGTTAAGTACACCTGATCTGGGCAACTTTTGCATGTCAGAGAGACGAGGGTACTTAGAAAAAGGAACTGAGAAAAGCTACTCCCAAGGGTCACCGTCTCCATAATTTTGCCAGGAAACAGTAGAGGGTTGTGCCAAGCGCACTTGTTTGGTGGAGAAATACAGAGTGGCTGCTCTGAGGGAATCATGAACAAATGTCTGATCACCCCAGACAGGACACCAGTAACAGCCCAGAGTGGGAAAACTCCATCCAAATCTAGTCCTGAAGCCATGAATTGTTACAGTCACTTAGAGGAGCATAGGTGACAGAGGGTAGCTGCTTCATTGAAAAGTTCACCACGGTCTGACTCATGACAGCTCCATCCCCAGAGCCCCCTGCACAACCCACAATCAGCTCCACCAGGGTCTCCTTCCCTCGCTGTCCACTGCTTGCTTTTACAACATTCGGGTTCTGTGGGGTAACTCTTGTAACTTCCCTAGCTTCCAGAATCTTGTCCATTTTGTTGAACTCCAGGGTCACCTGAGCATCCTCCCTACAGGAGGGAATGCGTCAATCTGGAGGAAACAGCTCTGCAGCAACTGTTTAATCTCACCAATGAGTCACTGTGGCAGTACAAAAGTAGCCTGCATACACTCATATCCAGTCCCTGCATGCGATGTCAAGCCACAAGGAAACTAAATCCCTCGGGCTCCACCATTCAAGTGATGGTGCAACTCAGTAAAGAAAGCCATACTGCAAAGTGCATAGAGTGTTGGGAGAGAGGTTAAAAAGAAACTACTCTTGTTCATCTCTTACTCAATACACAAAATATCTTCTTTCTACCAACAGGAAGGACAAGGAAGCTCTCCCACGGAGATGTCACAGAGCACAGAGCAATTAATGTCTCTCCTGAGTCACTGGCACTGGTAGCAGGTATTTGATAAGACTGGGGAAGAACTGGGTGGCCCTGGGCCCAGTATTGCACCTGCAGAGCGAAGCACTGAGCATTAGCATGCCTGCCAGCAAGTGCTAACTCACCTTGGCATCATGCAGAATGCAAGCACATAGCTGTCTCATCTACTTCTCCGTTATCCCATAGGTGTAATTCTAATCTTCTATCTGTTCCTGAGACGAGGACTTGAAAAGATTCAAACGCCCAAGGTCATGGAGTTTGGACAACACAGACCCACATTCAAACTGAGATGGCTTGATTCAAAAGCTGTAATGTTAATTATCTCTGCACTTCTAAGTGTGAAATTTAAACAACTGCATATCATGGGGTACTTTAAATAAGAACCTCAGTCAAGGGGGATAGAAAGATGGCTCAGCAGCTAAGAATGCCTACTGCTCTTTCAGAGGACTAGAGTTGGGTTCCTCACATCCTCCTGGGTGGCTTAAACCACCTGTAACTCCAACTTCAGATAATTCAGCACCCTCTTCTGGCCTTTGTAGATACTGCATTCAACCAAACAGACCCCCTATCCTCCCTTACACATAATTTAAAATAATTTTTAAACACTATTTAAAACATACAACCTCAGGTAGACTTGAATAAGATTCAGAATATCTACTGTAGACTCGACAAAATAAAAATAAAGGACTCAACAGAACCCAAGAAAGAATGGAAGGGATGCAGGCAAGCCAGGGCACGCCCATTTTCTTTATCACACTTCAGGTTTCTTTGTTCTCTTCCATGAGATAGCAGAACCATGTTATATTATTCGTGGCTATTTGTATAGCTCTCGTAGCTAAGTCAACTATGTATTTAATATGAATTCAGCAGTTCCCAGTAAGTCCTTTTATGATGTTACCTTGAAACCATAAAGAATTACAGCTGTATTAAATTATAGAGTGTTTCCGGGCTCTCCTCCGTGCTTACAGGAACTTGGTGCCAGAAGCTCAAATAATAAAACAGATACTGAAGAGCTCATGAAATGCACAAGGTAATGTCAACCCACCTTAAGCTCTGAGCTGTTCTAGAACAGAGACAGAAAACTAGGGAAAGGTTTAGAGCCAAGGTTAATTGGCATATGAGAAGAAAACATGCTCCAAAATTCAAAGTCCTGTTCATCCGTTCTGGGCAGACAGTAGGCATGCGTGTCTGTCTTTCATACCCGAGAGAGCTGGTGAGATAGGCAAATCCAGGGCCACCTGACAAGATGCCAGAGTTGTGTCCAAACTGGTAGACACATGCCTATCAATAACAATGAGTTTCTCAAGGCTCAGGGGCAGCTGGCCTGAGTATGAAGCATTCTCAGGTGGCAGTCCTCTAGACACTTGTGTGTTGTGGGTTTGTCTCTAGATCTACCACGTTATCACCATGAAAGCTGAGAGAGATCTCCTAATTCAGATCTTTCTCTGATAGCCACAAATTACCAGCACATTAGGAGAATCTAAATTTTTCCCAAGCACCTAACTGCTAAGGGAGTCTTTGGTCATATACAAAAACGAAACACAATAATGGCTCTTTTGTGACCTGGGAGAATGTCTATAGCTTCCCAAAAGACCCAATTCACTGTCAGAGAGGGGAAAGGGTGGCAGTGTGTCAAACTGCTGGTCTCCAAATCACAGTAGGTTCTGCTTGCCAACTGTCCGCCAAGAAAAAAAGCAAAAGCCGGGGTTCTCCCTAAAGTGACTTAATAGTAGGGGCCTCCTAAACCAGACCTGATACCTCTCCCCTGAGGCATCTTTATGCTGATTAATCCCAACAGCTGGATCCTAACAGCTGGGAAACACTTCTTCCTCCTATGCACTGCCACGGAACTTAATGTCTACAGCATTCACGCCATAGTTAACATGTCGCATTGGATGGGGTAATCATTTTAACTGTATTTCTCCTTGCTTTCCTTTCAAAATTCTCAAGGATAGGTAGAGGATAGGAAGGTGACTTGATGATGCTTGCTACGTCAGCATACCCAGATAAAAAGTGTGTGTCTGTGATTCTAGTACTTGGGGGGTGGGAAGGAGAAGGGAGACAGATAGATATACCCAGAACTGGACTAGTCAGCCGGTGAGATCCAAATTCAGTAAAAGACCATGTCTCAAAATATATGGTGGCGAGCAGTAGAGGAAGACATGTTATGTTGATCTCTGACCTCCAAATGTGTATACACATGCACACATTATATAAGCACACATATATCACATATAAAATATAAATAGGACCAAGGAGTTGGCTCAGTGGATAACAAGAAGAAAAGAATTCAGATTCTCAGAACCCACCAAAAGTAAAGGAGGCATAGCAGCTGCCTATAATTCCAGCATTTGGGAGGCAGAGACAGAGACCCCCATACCCTAGGGCAAGCTGGCTAGCTAGACTAGTTGCAATTGGTGGGCTTCGGGGTTTAGCAAGAGGCTCCTGAGTCAATTAATAAAATGGAAAGTGATCAAGGTAAACTTCAGGCCCACACGCCTACATACACACAAGTGCATGCATGCCCAAACATACATGCATGTATATCACACATAATCACACATACGCATAAGCAAAACTAAAAATAATTAATAAAAGAGGAATACACACACACACACACACACACACACACACACACACATATATATATATATATATATATATATATATATATATATATATATCCGGTTCTAAAGCAGCTGAGAGGAAGCAAACATCCAGATGTTCTACCAACATTGGTTTAGTGATTGTCCAGTGGTGAAAACTTCCCAACAACACACAGATGGGATCTGTCTAAAGATGGGAATTTAGAGACATTGTAATGGTCTGTTATGAACAGTCAGGCTCAGATTAGGGGCAGCAAAATTAAAGCACGTTTGTTAAGAGATATCAATTCCTCTACTTGACATACATCATCATTTTGCTTGTGCCCCATGCAGCAAAGTGTGCTTTCACATTGGGAAGAATGTGGACAGTATAACAGAGCAGAAGAAACGACTCTTTCTAACGAGCTTTGTTTCTTGTTCATAACACTAGCATTATCATATGCTATACCTATTTGTCTATGTGTTTCCCTCTATCCGCTGGGAACACACTGACAGGTAGAACCATTCATCTCAGCCCTGTCTATTTTTCCTAAATGTCCATCTGACTGCCCTAGTTTCATTTCTGGTGTGATAAAATATCCTGACATAAAGCACCTTCACGGATACAAGGTTTCTTGACTTGCAATTCCAAATTGCAGTCCATCTTGAGAGGAAGTCAGGGCATGAACCTAAAGCACTGCACCCACAGCCAGGAGCAGAAAGAGAATAAACATGGGTCCTTTCTTTCTATTCTACACAGAGTTGCCTCTGATCATGAAATTCACTCCACAGCCAAAATAACTCAACAGGATCCATAAATGGTGACGCTTGCTCTCAGGCAAACAGGCAGACTCATACTCAGCCAGCTTTCTTATCCAATTTAGGATAGTGCCATCCACAGTGAACAGGACCTCCCCGTATCAGTTATCAATCAAGACAATCCCCCACAGGCATGCCCACAGGCCGGTCTGACCTAGACAATTCTTCAAATGAAATTCTCTTTCCAGATAATTTTAAGTTGTGTCATTTGACAGGTGAAGCTAACCAAGACAGTTACTTATAACTTAAACATGATATATTTCAAATACGTAATTTTCACTTCATCTTGTTCTGTTTTGTTTCACAAAAAAAAATATAGTGAATATTGTCTCTTCTCTAACAGAAGTCATGCCTTTGGTACCACCATAAACTCTCCCATAATTTAGCACAGATGCAGGGAACACCTGACCAGAAAATTCCTTTTATTTACAAACTTTGTGTCCATATTTTATCTAGCAGGTTTTCTTTGCTTTTAAGGCTGATTTTCTGACTCATCTAGCATCTAACCTCTGAATTTTCTTTCTGCACAAAGGCCTCTGATGGGTCTTTTTTCAACATTCTATTTTTGTAACTCACTAACTGGTTTTTTGTTCTACCATTTACCTGCAAGCATGAAATTGTGCCCAAGAGCTCCATCCTTTCAACATAGTGTGGCCTGGCAGAATAAGAATCTAGCTACCCCTAAACAATGACTTTCTAAGAGGCGTGATAAAGGTCATTTTTTGTTAACAGTAGTTTCTGTCCTGCCCAGTACCAGAGCTATTCAGTCCCAAAGAAACACACAGAGGCCTACATTAATTATAAACTGGTTGATCTGTTAGCTCAGGCTTCTTATTAACTAACTCTTACACCTTAAATTAACACATAATTCTTGTCTTTGTTAACCATGTGGCTTAGTACCTTTTATCAGTGAGGCATTCTCATCTTGCTTCCTCTGTATCTGGGTAACAACTGCAGACTGAGCCTTTCCTCTTCACAGAATTCTCCTATTTTGGTCGCCCTGCATATACTTTCTGCCTGGCTACTGGCCAATCAGCATTTTATTAAACCTACACAAGTGACACATCTTTACAGGGTACAAGACCATTGTCCCATAGCAATTCTTTATTATCATATTATACTATTAATATACAATTAAACTCTACAATAGTGGAAATATGCTGCATCTGTACATGCAGTCTGGTAGCCACTAACCATACATGGCCATTGGATTCTGGAACTGATGCTTGAAACAGAAAAATCTTTAATTTCATTGAAGTTTAATTAACTTAAATTTAGACTGCTGTAACATCTGTATTGGTTAGTGGAAGGGGGAGACCAACATGTCAACTACATAGAGACAGCAATGGCAAGGGCTGTATCCTAACATAAACAAGACTATGTAGTACAGGGTAATTTGCTGCTGTAGGCTGGGAAAATTTAGCATGGCCATGAAATGGCAACTTCCAGGACAAATAACATTTCATCAAACAGTGAAAACATCATGAGCAATCTCTATAGAGGGAAGATGAGCTATTAAAGCCCAAGGGTTTCCGGAGCACAGATGACAGAAGGTGCTAGAAAGATTGGCCTAAGTAAAAGATTGCTAGATATGCACTAATAAATATTGTACACACAAGCCATGTGCCACTACTTACGCTTCACTAGAACTACTCAACCCATCAGCTGTGCCTGCTGCCTTTCCAAAATCCAGTAGCCGCCTGTGACTCGGGATGACACGCCAAGTGTCACAGGAACACCCACTGGGGGGCTTTTCTTACAGGCTGAGCTGCTACAAGTTTTATTATTTGTTCATGGCATTTTTGTTTTGTATTCCTAGTAAATTCTGTTCTTTCACAGTTTCACACATGTCAACTAATATCTTTTGGTCCCTTCCACCCTACCTACTCTCTCCTATAGCGCTCCTATTTGCCTCTGTATGCTTTGAATATGATTGGTTAATTAAGAAAGAAAACTGCCTTGGCCTGTTGATAGGACAGAACTTAACTAAGCAGGAAAAACTAAACTGAATGCTGGGAGAAAGAAGGGCAGAGTCAGAAAGAAGCCATGTAGCCCCTGCAGAGACAGACACCGGAACTTTACCTGGTAAGCCACTGCCATGTGGTGATACACAGATTAATGGAAATGGGTTAAATTAAGATGTAAGAGTTAGCCAATAAGAAGCTAGAACTAATGGACCAAATAGTGATTTAATTAATACCGTTTCTGTGTCATTATTTCTGGTCCGAGTGGCAGTAACAACCAAGCAGCCTCCTCCAACAAATGCCCTCTCCTCCTCCCTACACATTTCTTTCTTCTACTTTCAAATTTAGGTTTTGTAGTGTTCCACAGAATTTAATTAGGACCATGTGAGCCTGGTGGACTTAGTAGGTAAAGAACTAGGCAACATGCCTTCCTGTCTCCCAGAATCTGTTGGTGGCCAACATATCTCAATGTGTACCTGGTCTCGTGAGTCCCTTCTTCTCCTTACCCAGGTTTTAGGAAGCCTGACTTCCTGGCACTCAGTGCTACTATGCTCTACATCATGCCTATGTCCTTCTTAGATAGTATTATCCTGCCCCTTGCCCCATCGTGTGACTCCTACCTTCTTTCCAGCCCTCTTCCCCAGTGATCTCTGAGCTTTAGAGAGGTAGTATAAATGCATTGTCTAGAGCCGAGCCATCATGTCATGAAATGGACAAGAAGGAAGCAAGAATCGGAGACTAAGTAAAAGAACAGTGATTGAGAAATGTATTTGCCTATTATTCAAGAAAGAGATTGAGGAACTGACATGTGCCATTTCAGGAGCTGGAAAGGAACCGTTTAAAATGCTTTTTCTGGTCTTTTTCCTTTATAAAGATAAAATGGCTTCACACTAACCCATAGCTATCATTTATTTCCATCTTTCAGTGGACTTGATTCAGGCAAGCAGTACTCTGAAGCTAAATACACCTAGTTTCTGAGGAGGAATTTTGCCTTTAAATTCTATTTTGTTCTCCTACTCAAAGAAGTTAAGTCCAACAATATATAATCCTGTTCCTTTTTCTTCTCTCTTAAATATAAAAGACAGTGTCTCGTGCAGTAGGATACCACGGAATGCTATCTTATACAGTGGGACACTTTGGGATAGCGCCAAGGTATCAGTGAGACTGTGGTGTCATTCTGAGATGCAATGATGGGCTGAAGAAGTAAAGAAAATACTGAGACTTTACAATTGACATTTGCTGAATTAAAAAGCTGGTTCCAGACCCTGCTACTTCCTAAAAGTAATGGTGGATCTGCAAACATGAATACGGAGTTCGCATCTCCTCTGCAGACCTACACTGTTGTTTATAATCAATTGAACCATCCACAAGGATTAGCTCCCACAAATTAAGAATCAAAGGAGATGGTTTCTATAAGTGTTTGGCAATGAACAAAAGTAGCAACAAACTGTTCAAAGGGTTGAACAGCTTTTAAACACCTCATGTTTTACCCTAGACCAACTACGTTCACATCCACACTGGTGATTGAGATTGCTATTTATTTAGCAGGCATCAAAAATGTGACAGTGAACTCTGTTAGTGGGTTGTGTTCAATACCAGAAGCTTGCAGGGATGAAAGATGTCCACTTTATCTGGAGAAGATTCTTGATAAAGCAGGAGAAAGTGGCAAGTCCTTAAGTGTTGACTTCTGAGGTTCACAGCATTTTGGTATCAGGTGTTGCAAGATGGGGACTTTGTACATCCACCTGTGTGTCCAGAAACCTCAAAGCCACATGGCATTTGTGTAAGAAGAAAATGTTGAAAGAGATGCTCTAGGAGATCTTCATTCTGTGTTGGGAAAAATCTGTCTCTCTGTGTGTCTCTGTCTCCCTCCCTCTCTCATTTCTGTGTCTCTCCCTCCCTCCTTCCCTCTTTGATTTCATTCTGATAAAATTTTGCATTGTTCCATGACCCTATTAGCCTAAGATCCAGTGTTAGCTGATTCACAGTTAGACAAGACGAGACATTTTTGATACACCCATATGGGGCTATGGCAGGCCTCCAAGTATGCCACTGAAGGATGTGGATGCTATACAAAGGACACAAAGGGAGTCTTGTACTAATAGCTGCCTCTGCCTCTACAAGGTATGTTGAATGTCCAGCACCCTGGTGGGGACATGACCCGATTGTTTGGATGGGGCAGAACAAATTGGAGCTCCAAAGCCAAACCATGCTGTTAGAGCAATAAGTGGTTTTCCAGGGAGTCTGCTCCAAGGGGCCTGTGATTATGATTCTCTCTCCAAGAGCCCATTGGGAAAGTGGCCATTTCTCATGTGGTATTTTCCAAGTTAGGAACATAGCCCCTTCTTAACTCGGTCACCCTGACCCTCCTACCCCATCCCTTAAGGAAACTATTCTAGTAGGCTTTGGCTCCTTGTCTGGGATGGTGCTCAAAGTCTGGCAAGAATCTCTGTTTTATTGCCTCATTGATAAATTTGATACTTTAAGAAAACAAATTAAATTTGAGATACCTCATCCAGTTAGGGCAAAGAGGAATTAGCAAAGGACCTCTTTGTTAAGCCATCAGACTCTGAATTTTAAAACTTAGCCCCATCGATCCACTTTTCTGAATCTCTAGATGAGTTTTCCGAAGGTTCTGCCTAGCCCAACTCTGCCACAAGTTGAACTGCCTTTCAAAATATTCCTAATGGTAAATTCAGTCACTCATTAAGTTTATAGCCAAAGGTGGCTGCCTGGCCACTTTGGAAGCCATACTTGTTAAAAGAGAATGTACAATGACTTCCGTTCTCTACCCCAGCATGCTGGACCCTCAATGTGGCAAAGGTTCTCTCAGGAAGAACTCTTAGTAGCATTTTTCTCCTCTGGTTTCCTTGACAAGACAGTCCTGAATCTGCAAGGACGCAGAATGCTGCATCCGAGGAAAGGTCCAAGCAGGCTTTAGGATGGAGACCATCTCAGGCACAAGGAACACATTACTCTTATTTGGCCCTCTAAGCACTAAAGGTCAACACAGTAATCAGATAGCACAGGGCTCCGATCTGGACCATCCCTCAGTTCAAGGGGAGTCTGGGAGGGTAAGGGACAAACCAGGAACCAGGGAAAAGTGTGATCGTGGCCAGGAGAAAGGGCAAAGGTCATCTTTCCTGGGTAAGTTTCACACTGAAGTATTCAGGTTATAGTGCACATGGTTTTAGGACAAGTGTGCCTACATGGTGAGACCATACCCTCAATTGCCAGTACCAAAATAATCAATATATAGGTGAGATAAGTCATTCTGAGGACAGACTCCATATGCTTTGTCTTGGATGTTGGATCTAGCTTTAGATTTATCCATATATGTGCATATGTATGTTTATGTGTGGTGTATATATAAGCCATGAAGTCAGAGAGCAAATAATAATATAGGAGAAAATGACCTTAAGGGAAGGAGGAAAGAGTTGACAATGGAATGTTTGTGACATGACAACAGAACAGGAAACAAGGTAGACAGGAGACAAGCCAAGGGCAGTCACGGAGAAGGGCAAATTAGAACCAAACACTCCTGAGCAGGGCAGCACATGTCTTTAGTCCCAGTATCTGGGAGGCAGAGGCAGGTGATTCTCCATGAATTTGACGCCAGCCTGGTCTACACAGCAAATCAGTTCATAGTAAGACTCCTTTCTCTAAAGAAAGGGGGGGGGGGGTATGAGACTCCCACAACAAAACCCATTACTTTATATGCCAATCTTAAAATTAAATTAAATAAGAAATAAATGAAACAATTATCTGCAGAAAGAAGAGGGAATGGAGGGGATATTGGAAGTAATAAGATTTCTTTTATTATCTTTTTATATAGTTTTGATCTGAAACCCCTGTTAAATGTTCACACGTTCAAAAATAAAAATACTTTCTGTGAACTAGAGAGATGGCTCGGGGCTTAGAGCATGTATTGTTCTTTTCAGAGGACCCTAGTTCTGTTCCTAGCACCCACATAGGAAGACCCAGGTTCCATCAGAACACCAACAGTCAGTAAAAGAGAATAAGAAGTGTAGAGACTGTGGGCTGAAAGCCCAGTTGGCCTTGAACTAGTCCTAAGCAAAGAGCTAGTGAGACCCTGATGGAGGAAGGTCATTGGCTAATAAAGAAACTGCCTTGGCCCATTTGATAGGCCAGCCTTTTGGTGGGTGGAGTAAACAGAACAGAATGCTGGGAGGAAGAGGAAGTGAGCTCATACGCCTTAGCTCTGCTCTCTGGGGCAGACGTGATGAAGCTCCGACCCAGGATAGACGTAGGCTAGAATCTTCCTGGTAAGTGCACCTTGGTGCTACATACATTAATAGAAATGGGCCAGGCAGTGTTTAAATGAATACAGTTTGTGTGTTATTATTTCAGGGCATAAGCTAGCCAGGCGGCTGGGAGCAGGGCGGCAGGAATGCAACCTGCAGCTCCCTCAACAAGACCCCTATCTAGCAATGGGTACCCAGTGAAAGTGTTTGGGTCTCTTCCTGCAGGTGCAAAGCATCGTCATTGGGAAGAGGGAGCTACTGCCTTGAGAATTGGTAGTTGAATGTTCTTGTCCCACTGCACTGCCCATGTCACTATTGGACCTTGATTACATCACTTCATGTCTCAGATAAAGCTCTTTCATCTTTAAAATGGGTGCATAAGACCATACAAAAATAAGAAGTCCATTTAGGCTTGTGTTTTCTTCCACATTTATACCGCACCATACTCAACAATATTGGCCCTTCCCTCCAGGCATGGGGGCCTGAACAGGGGTTCTGACATCAGTATGGATTTCCTTCTGCTGTCCTATATGCTCTCTGTGAGCAAGGGCTTTGCTGCATTCCTTTGTGCCCACAGCAGCCTGCTTAGCAGAGAGTATGCATCCGATGGAGGATATCTGAGGAGTCAGAGTACACAGCTCTGTTCACGTAAATAAGCTCTGAAGACGTTACACCAAAATGAAACCTCTGCAAGAAGCAAGTATCTCAGGCTAGAGATGCACTTAGAACATACAACCTTGTAAACATTAGTCTAGCCTGCCCTGTGTGTGCTCAGAACACTTCCACCAGCCTGCAGCTAACACAAGAGCGAGTTTGTGATACGGTGCCGAGGACCACGTGATATTAATTTATTTACTGTCTTGCACCACAGTAAGTTACAGATTCATTGCCTAAAGTTTTTTTTAACCTTTTTCACCTTAAACAGTCACTAGCTGCCCTTGCCAAGGCCTTTCATAGTGTGGGAAACTCCAGGCTGACAGCCCAGCCCTTGAAAAACCTGTTTTGTTGTTTTCTTTTTGAAAAGAACATACTGCCTTTATTTTTCTTTAAGCCAAGAATGAAATAAAAGCTTTATTAAGTCTCCAACACAGTAACCTAAATGAGTTTGGGGTGTACTAAAATCAAATCTCAAACCTAAGCTACCCCCATGATGAGAAAGGTAGGCTGTGAAGTCAGCTCCCTTGTCCCCGCTCTGTGTCTCTAGCCACGCCCATGTCTGCAGTCTGGCCCAGTGTTCTCAGTGCCTCTGTGCCTTAGACTGTCACATAAGCAACTGCTAACAGAAGCTGGTCTTCAGAATTCCATTTTGGTTTCCACAAAGCCAAGATCACGGGGCCTTGACCCAGAGAAGGCCAAGAGGAAATCTACCAGCCTGCTTTAGTTCCCCCATCATCAACCACCCTTTGCCATGCAGCTGGCGTTAAACCATCCAGGGAATTCGTACAAAGTCATTTCTCAGGCAAAATGGAAACAGCCAGGTGACTGACCAGCAGTGAGCAGGAGCTCCGATTAATAATAGCCAAATCTTCGAGCAGGAAGGTTTGGATGGAGTTCAGATAATTACCCACAGGTTGAAAGACATTCTCAAAACCTTGCGGGATCCAAATTTAGAATGCCACTTGGCTGAGAACAAGTTGAATGGCATTTTCTTGGATGAAAGCCATGGTTTCCGTTCCAGGTTGGACTCAAAGACAGGCAAAAGACAAAGAAAAGGGAAGGTTGTAGCAGGTGGGACGAAGTGTGGGGGTTGAATAAAAGTTTCTGTTGATAGGAGGGATAGATAGATGGAGGGCTAGTGCTGTAGTGTAGACCCTGAATGTCCTTAAAGGCCCTTACTCTAATGACCTGGTCACCAGCCTAGGGCTCTCTTTGGAGGTCACAGGTGACACATAATAAACAGATAGATGATGAAGATGATAGATAGATAGATAGATAGATAGATAGATAGATAGATAGATAGATAGATAGATAATCAATCTTTATTTGCATGCTCCTCAGCCATTCCAGGGTATTCATATTTAATGGAAATGAATAAAGATAGATCTTATAGCAAAAACTTGAAAAAGGGAATTTAGATCAATAAAGGGTCAAGGTTGAAAGTAAATAAGTAGTGTAAAAAGGCAAGCATGGCTATAGGTATCTATGTCTCTATAGGTGTAGCTATTGATATATTGATTAGATAGATGGCAGATAGGGAGCATTGAATGACCACAGACATTGCTCAACCCCAGAAGTATGGGTTACAATCCTGCCAAACTCAGAGCAATGGCCTAAGGAGTCCATTCATAGAGCTAGATCCAGGTATTGGTCATGCCCTTTCTTGCCCTGAGAATGCAATTAAAAACAGTATATTCCAAAAGGGAGGGAAGAAGCTAAGTAGTGCCTAGAGTGTGTGCCTGGAAAATTTGCACTGGGGGGAAGCACGTGCTGCATGACTTTTTAAATTTTTTATTCAACTGAAGACTATAAAATTATGATAATAATCTAAGTTTTTCTGTTTTAAAATAGGTAAAAATACATTATGGTGGCCACCCCATTAAGCAGACAGAGATTCCCATTGTTGTTGAGTTATTTGAGAGTTGTTTTTCCCATTTAAAAGACAAAAATTTAAGTCTCAAGAAAAAATAAGTACTTTAACTGGAGATACAACCAGGTAAGGGTAGCTGGAGAACTAGAACCCAGAACCTCAATGTTAGACAATTTCTTTATTCATCGTAGTATATCCTATGACCCAAGGAGTCCCCATAAATGACCCCTGGAAACATCAGAGCTGGAAGTCATGTACAGGAAGTGTACCTGTGTATATTGCTCATTTGGCTTATTTTGTTGTTGTTGTTGTTGTTGTTGCTATTTAGTATGACACGTAATCAGAATCTAACCATTTCCTTTGTTATATATTTGGGCTTCTTTACCAGTTTCTTCTTCAAGTTGCGCACCAAGCTCGGTGTTACAAGTAAAAGAAAAGATAACGTGTGCTTTCAGACTCAGAATCAACTCATATCTGAGGAGCATCTCATAAGTCAGGTAAAGCAGAGGTTTGCTACCTGACCCCTACAACGACCTTGAAATACACACTTGGTTTCCCCATTTTCTAAAGAAGGAAACCGAGACTGAAGAGCAGTGACTTACTATAGGCAAATATGCCAATTGTTATGTATCATTAAATGTCAAGGTCAAATCAATGTAAATGGGACACAGCAGAGATGTAGAACAGGAGCAGACATGTATTCTAAGCTATTTTACGCTAGAGGTGATCAAGGCAGAAAAGATGTAGACAAAGAGAGGCAAACAACGTGGGAAGCAACGAACTAGCAGGAGCTAAGCTCTATGAAGAGAGTTTGGGAGATTTTGAAAACCTTGAAACATACTATTAATGACAGTTGCTGTGCTTTGTGAGAAAATGCAAAAGTGAGGAGCAAAGACCCGTCTAGTGCCCTGAAAGACAGATCACAGTCTTCTGGTGTTGACTCTCACTGCCAAGGTTCAAATACTGCCTCCCAAAACCACACAAGAGTGACTGTTAACCGCTCAGTTCTAAACAGAGTATCTAACACTCGTGCACGCATGCATATGGGCATGCGCGTGCGCAAACATGTCTCAAGAAACATCCCAGAAGGCAGCGAGGGTAAATAATGTAAGAGCCAGAGGATGTGGATGAGTGCTATGAAATGTTTGTCTTCTGATGACCATTTCACTCACGAACCAACAGCAACTGTGGTTACCTGCACCAGACCCATACAAGATTAAGTCAGTGAACACCAAGCATGAACAGAGAAGGTACTCCTAAGATTCCATTCCTAGTTGAGAAGCTATTAGTAGTTGATGACTACTACGGGGACAAGGAGTCATTTCCTTTGAGAGTGTCATCAATAGTAAATTTCCCATGCTTAGGTAGATGTCACCACTCCTATTGGCATGTGGGCAGCACTAACTGGACTCACAAGGTTATAAAGAGGACATGAAGGTCAGGATGTGTGTTGAGAGGGTCCTGGAATGAGTGGGAGGGGGTCTTGGGGATAGATCTGATCAAAATACACTATATACATCTATTAAATTGTCAAGGAATAAATAAAAATGCTCCTTTACAAAGAAAAACTTGCATGTTGCCATCATGGGTAAGTTCAGCAGGATTTACTATTCTAAATAAGAAATCCTGAGATGGGCAAAACTGAACTAAATTGCAAAGGCGATGAAGAAACATGGAGATATGCTGGGCAGACATGTACCAAGTAGATGAACGATCAGATACTAAGATTATTCATGTTCAAGAGACAGGAATACAGTGCTAACAGAGAAGGGAGGGCAAGGAGAAAAAGCTAGAAAGTGAGGTTGGAGCCATGGTCAAGTTGCATCTATGTTTTCGTTGTTGATCACTGAGTTTCTTTAAAGTTTAAAAGGGGTCAGCACAATTGTTCAGGGGGTAAAGGCACTGCACCAAGCCTGATAACCCGAGTTCAATCCCTTAGGACCCACAGAGTGGAAGGAGAGAACTGATTCCCAGAAGACACTCTTTCATCTACCCTGCACACTAACCTAGTGGTCATTAGTGTTAAATATTAGTTTTTATACTCAACTAGGCACAACCCAGAGTTGCTAGGAGAGAGAAAAGCTTGACTGAGGTATTGTCCAGATCTGATTGGCTTGTGGCCATGTCTGTGAGAATTGTCTTGATTTTCTATTGATGTAAGAGGTCCTAGTCCACTGTGAGTAAGACTATTCATAGAGTAGGTGTGTCTATGATATATAATAAACGAGCACGGAGTGAGGCAGTAAGCAGAGTTCTTCCATGGTGTCTGTTGCAGTTCCTGCTTGATCTCCTGCCTGACTTGATTCAGTGATGAACTTTGACCTGGAAGTATAAACTGAAATAAACCTCTCCCTTCATCAAGTTGCTTTTGGAGTCATGGTGCTTATCACAGGAACATAAATAAGTAAATAAACCTAGCATGGGAAGGCAAATACCACATGCTCTCACGTGCACGCAGACTCTAAAACCCAGACTATAGACTGAGAATGACCTACAGGTGTGGGGCGTAGGGTATGGAGAGATGTCAGGTAAAGAGCACCACGTTTCCTTTAGAAGAGAGGGGAAACTAAGGATCTGAGAAAAATATTCTTCTTGCTTTCTGTAGACCTGTATTCTTTTGTCTGACTTAGTGAGTTTCTCAGTCTAATTCTGTTCCACTTTTATTGTTTATTCCTGAATGCATTTGGAGTACTAATATTTCCCGTGAGAACAAGGTTGGCATAAGTTGGATGTATGATATCCCCATTGTTGGTTTATGTTTTTTTTCTAAATAGGCGATTATTGCAGTCATGATCTCTCAGTTGCCCCAAATATCATTTAAGGTCATTTTTTATTTAAAACCTTTACTGGTAATTTTAATGTATATCATATTATAGGTCAAAAAACTCCTCCTCTACTTAAACCCAGTGGGAAAATGTTAAAAAGAAACTAAATATGTGAGCAGCTGTTGTAAGTCAAATTGATACACACACAGGGGAGGGGGAGGAAAGGGAGGGAGAGAGATTCATCTTGCACACTTGCATCCCTACAAGTCCTTGCTGCCAGCTGTACAGCTGCTGCCCTGCAGCAAATCTGGGGAGGCAGCTGAATGCTTTTGCAAGGAATTACATGGGAACTTTCTCAGAAACCCCCATCTGTTCACTCTTGAGACTCACCCAGGTTTTTTCACTTGGTTTTCTCCCCTTCCCAAGGAGGTGGGTAAGACGTTGAACACGAATCTGTGTTCCAGCAAACCCCATCTCAGGTTGCAAGATCTGCAGCCAGCCTGGCTCTGGCTTTCGATGGAAGAGGAGGTAATGGTGTTCAGGGCAAGTAATAGCCATGTTCCGCAAGGTGGAATCAAGATTACCCAGATGCTCAATGGCCTCTAGGAGCTGTCACCTGTCTGTGCTGACAGGGATGGAAGGATATGCAGAGAAGAACCAGAATCAAGGCTCCAAAGTTTGCCTACTGCCTGTTCAAGGGGAATCTGCAAAGACTCTTCCACGAGGTGACCCCAATGTCTTTCTGATATCAACAGTTTTCCCTTGAAATTCTGCCATATTCCTTTCTAAGGAAACAAAATGTCCAGGCAGGATATCATTTTAAATGTGTGAGTTTGTGCCAAGCTCCACTCAAGTCTAAACCATAGGCTGCTAGGCAACTTCTGCCCTTTAGAATTAGCTTGATTTCCTTGAATACCACATTCTGCACACATTACATCAGATCTAAGTTTGGGGGAAGTCCAGAGTTAACTTCCTACCCACATTCATCCCTCAAGACTCGGGAGTGTTACAGAGATGGGCAGACCGCAGACCTATCTCCCCACAGATGCTATCTCTCCCGCATCCTCCCAAGATCCCTCCTTACTAGGCAACTCTGAGCCTTTAAGAAATCAGAACATCGTGGTAGAGATTACAACACCAAAGGCATGGAACCAGCCATCATACTCAGCATGGCTCCTTGTCCTTTTCTCTGCCCATTCTGCCCACCTTCCTCCTGTTCCAATGATTTTACTCCTTGCTATTGATCTTTCTCTCTCTAAATGATCTTTGTCTCTCTGAAACCTAGGCACTAGTCCTGAGTGTTTCATTTCTACCCAAGGTGTCTAGAATGTATTTTCTAGACAGAAGTTTCTGCCCTGGCCAGTACCTCAGCTGTTCAGTACCAAAGAAACACCCAAGAGGCTTATATTAATTATAAACTGTTTAGCCTATTAGCTCACAATGATTAGTAACTAGTTCTTACAACTTAAATTAACCCATAATTTTTGTCTATTCCTGTCTATGTTTAGCCACATGGCTTAGTACCTTTTCTCAGTGCAGTATTCTCATCTTGCTTCCTCTGACTTGTAACTTGTCTGACTTGAAACTACGTGTCTACCTTTCCTCTTCCCAGAATTCTCTTATTCTGGTTGCTCCGCCCATACTTCCTGCCTGGCTACTGGCCAATCAGCGTTTTATTAAACCAATACTAGTGACAAATCTTCATAGTGTACAAAAGTATTATCACACAGCACTATTTTCCAGGAAAGGAACCATACATAATGTTACCTCAGAAGGATTCTGATACCTGCTGTGAGGTGGAATCGCTGGCTCCTTTTAATTAAGGAGGGGCACCAGATTCAAGAAGCAGTCATGAAACTATTTTGTAGTTCATCTCTACTGGCTGCAAGACACTATCGTGGAGCTGCAGTAATGCAAGGTGGCCCTGCCTTTGAGACTCGACTCATGCAAGTAGAATATAGAGAAGAATGGTGGTGACTTTCTTTTGTGAGCTCCAGGACAAGAAGTCTGTTTGGACTGGAGTACTGGCTCCATGGTTAAGAGTTCTGGTAGGTCTCTTTTTTTTAATTAATTAATTTATTTTTTTTATTGAAAAAAAAATTCTGCCTCCTCCCAGGCTCCCATTTCCCTCCCCCTCCTCCCGCCCCTCTCCCCCTTCCCCCAGTCTGAAGAGCAGTTAGGGTTCCCTGCCCTGTGGAAAGTCCAAGGTCCTTCCCCCCTCCATCCAGGTCTAGGAAGGTGAACATCCAAACTGGCTAGGCTCCCACAAAGCCAGAACATGAAGTAGGAACAAAACCTCATGCCATTGTCCTTGGCTTCTCATCAGCCCTCATTGTCCACTATGTTCAGAGAGTCCGGTTTTATCCCATGCTTTTTCAGTCACAGTCCAGCTGGCCTTGGTGAGCTCCCAATAGATCAGCCCCACTGTCTCAGTGGGTGGGTGCACCTCTCGTGGTCCTGACTTCCATGCTCATGTTCTCCCTCCTTCTGCTCCTCATTGGGACTTTGGGAGCTTAGTCCGATGCTCCAGTGTGGGTCTCTGTCTCTATCTCCATCCATCGCTAGATGAAGGTTCTATGGTGATTCTGGTAGGTCTTGAAGAGGACCTGAGTTCAATTTCCAGAACCCACATGATGGCTCACAACCATCTGTAACTCCAATTCCAGGAGATCTGGCACCTTCTTCTGGCCTTCTGTGACACCAGGCATGCATGCATGTGGTACACAGACATACATGTAGGAAACACCCATACAGATAATAAATAATAATGGGTGTGGCTATAATTATGCTGTAAGAATCAAAGGCTCAGCAGAGAGTCTCAAGTTAGGTTGCTTCTGACTGTTCTTAGTCTAATGTACTTTGATGGATGCACAGAGAAGCACATCATGATTTTCTGCTGAATGAATTGCTCATCACTCAAAACAAAATGGAGGTGAGCTTTGGAAGTGAGAGAACAAGGAACATCAGAGCCAAGAAGCAGTTACAAAGGGTCAAAGGCAAAGACAGTTAATGGCCTATGACATGGCCTTCCTGGAAACGGGCCAATAGGTAGAACCAGTGACATCATGGGTGATGCCATGGCCTGTAGTGCTAGAACCTTGGGTTCCTCTGTGTTGACACAATTTGAATGGTATAGTATAGAAATGGGAGGTAAATGGCTGTAGACCAGCAGGCAGCATCTCCTTCAGGTCCCTGGAGCAGCAGAAATGGTCTTCATGTTAAGTATAATGCAATGACTTTTAATATGATCTTCTGTTTACTCCTTGCTTTTTCAGTTAGCATACAAAATGATAAGTTTGCACACTCTATCATTGTACTTTTCTTCACATTGACTCGTCTCCATCTTCTTTAGACCTTTCTCCTTCACTCTTGCTTGCTTCTTTTATGTTGACATTTTGTAAAACAAATATGACAACATATTAATTTACAGGTAGGAAAAATGAGATTCAGGGTCTAACTTCCCCAAGTCACATGGTGTGGTCTCTCGAGAGACATGGCTAGATTTTCACAGTGGAGCTGCCCCCTCCGAAGTCCTAGACTATGAGATCTAACAGGAGAGTCTGCCCCTACTCATGAGATTGTGAGAAGTATATTTCAGAAGAATAAACAATTTTTGTGAGACATTTCCTGGACAGGAATATTAATATCGCTTCATACAATTAGTAGTGAGGTGTGAGTGTGGTTCAATGGAAGAGTGCTTGCTAGCACTGAAGAATTCCGAGTCCCATATTCAACAGTGACAAAATAAATATATAATTGTGCTGGTCATGTTATAACTGGACAAAGAGAGAAGATATCAGAAGTATGAAAAAGGAGGGTACTGATTCTACCTTTAAATGAAGAAGACATCCAAATTAAGACTAGAGTAAAAACCATTTCTTTGCTTACAAGTTCACTCAAAGCAAAAAGCATCCTCAAAATGTCATGAGAAATTTTCAAGTTCAGACGCAGCCATCAGCCTGTGATGTATTCTTACAGGAAGCTCTAAGGGCCACGATGTCTACAAAGAGGAGCTCTAAACTGGATTATTTCTAAGGTCTTGGCCTGCTTTCAGCTTCAGGGGTTCAGTGCCATGTTATGGTTTCCATAGACCACAACATGCAGAGGGGAAGTCCACCTGAGACCTTGCAGGGCATAACCCACCTGCTTTTTCCACCTGAGCAATCCTACGTTTTCAGGCTAGGGCCGTTGTCAGCCTGCCCATCAGATACAACATTCCAACGTACAGGTGGATGCATTTCACTGGGTCGCCAACAAGCTGCAAAGAAATCCCTATTTCCACGATCAGATATTCTGAGATAGCAGAGGGATTAACAGATTGTTAACTGTTGACGTGGCCTCCCCTGCAGAATCAAAAGTTAGGTGGGCATCCTGGTGCTGTTCAACCTGAGTCCCAAGTTTGGTATTCAAATTTCAGGATTCTTTGCAACTTGTAATTAAAATCTAGGTTTTCCCCTACTGAACTTAATTATCACTCGCTCACTGATGGCAGTAATAATACTAATAATAAGTTTTACGTCATTACTTTTCAGCTTTTCAAATTGCCTTGCCGTGCTTTATCTGCATAAGCGGTGACATTTATAAGTAGGACAAGTATTATTATCCCCATGCATGCTAATAATAGCTAATGTTTAGGTGGCCCTGTGCATTTCCGGAGTGCTTTCATACATACTTTCTCATTGTACTAGAGGTTGAATTCCTGGGCACAAGGACCAGGTCTTACCTGCAGTGTTTAAGTGAGGTCGGACAAACACAACACACTTGATCTATGCAGATGAAAAATTTAAACTCATTTGATCATAATGCAAATGTCACTGGTTTCATTGGAGGATGGAAGGTAAGTCTTTTTTTATTTCCTCTTATTTTCAGACAAAAAATTTGAATCTCAGAAAGTTTAATATGTCCAAAGTCACACAGGGAGCATCCAGACAAGAAAATGGCGGTTGCTAAGTAACCTCTATGTCTCTTCTTATCTCCGTATTAATAGTTATCAAACTATGTGTTCTTATCTTCCTTGTGGTTGTGAACAAATACCTGACAAGAAGCAACTTAAAGTAGGAAGGTTTTATTTTGGCTTATGGTCTGAAGGGATACAGTCCATCTCGGAGGGGAAGGCTTGGCGGTGGGAGGTTGCTTGCTCATATCTGAGCAGATCGGGTACCAGAGAGAAATTAAAGAAAGGTAATACTCAACTGACTTTCTCCTTTTTTTTTTCTTTTTGATTTGGTCCATAGCCCAAGCCCCTGGAATAGTGCTGCCTATATTTGGGGTGGATCTTCCCTCTTCAGTTAAACCTCTCTGGAAAATCCTCACAGACAAGGTGAATTCAAAGCAAGTAAAGAGTGAAGATTCACTACCACACGTAGAAATTTTGACAAAAATGAGGATTGGATTCAGCAAATGGGGAACAGAGTTTAAAGTTTTACTTATGGGTTCTATAGAGTGTGCTAGTTCAAGGACCACTTGAACATCCATGGCCAAGATCAACAAATGAAAACACACCCTAAGTTAAAAGCAGAAACAGTGATCTTCATTCTGTCCTGAGTACATGCAAGATATTCACCACCATGAGTCAGTGAAAGGGTCCTCAAAGGACATATTTTACCATATGATCATAGTTAGAAAGTTCCTGGACCACTCACCCTTTACAGTGAGTAAAGAGCTGCTTTAGGAAGGCCAAGAACTTTAAGGAGGGCAAGAATCAACTAGCCCTGAAAATGGATGGCCCAGAAAGCCAGCATTTTTAAACAGCGCAGCTTTTTTCCTGCTACAGCTGAAAACCGAAAAGCATGCGTTCAGCCTTTCATCAACACCGTTTAAGTGTTTTGTGGCAGGACCTCTTAAAAGAGCTGCAAGGTTTGCAGCTAAAGCTGAGTCAGGAAGCCTCTCTTAGATGAGAGTGCTTGCTTGCCTCTAGCAAGCAGAGTAGACCCGAGAAATTGCTGCTACCAAGAAAACATGCTTTACTCTATTCTTTCCCAAGCTTTTTCAGGCTTTCTGTGGGTTCAGTTGTCCACCCATTGGGCATCCTACTGCACGTACTGGCTTTGTGGGAGCCTAGGCAGTTTGGATGCTCACCTTACTAGACCTGGATGGAGGTGGGTGGTCCTTGGACTTCCCACAGGGCAGGGAACCCTGATTACTCTTTGGGCTGACAAGGGAGGGGGACTTGACGGGGGGGGGGATGGGAGGCGGTGGCAGGGAGAAGGCAGAAATCTTTAATAAATAATTAATAAAAATTAAAAATAAAAAAGCAAGACAAAACAAACAAATAAATAAATAAAAAGTTTAAAAAATTACATTTTAAGAAAGCAGATTAGATTCCTGCTGTATTAGTAGGATATACTGACTTGTTAAGCCCCTGTTGACTTCATTCTTAAGCAGAACAATCCTATTGCCCTGCTCTAAGAAACACTAGAGTCCCTAATGGTCCCAGAAAACTCTCACCTGAGAAACACAGACAAAGCGGTATCCAATCTTTGGTCACACCATGCTTGAGGTCCAGAAATTCTGATTCCACCCACCAAGAAGCACAAGGTACCAGGCAGGATCACAGTGAGCCCAGGCATATTAGGGTCTCCTGAGCACAAAACTCATAGCACACAGATGTGTGCACATGTGTGAGAATGAGAAGGGAGGGAGAGAAAATTTGATTGTGGGCTTTAGGTTAACAGGCTCAAGAACCAGAAAGCAGTGATGTCTCATTCCAAGTTCAAAGCAGGAAAGAGCCAAATGTCCTAGTTCTTAAAGCAACCAAGCTAGAAGAATGCTTTCTCGCCTGGATTAAGTAAGAAAGCCTTTTGTTCTTTTATGGGTCTCAGCTGATAGGATATGGCCCAGCTACATGAGGGAGTGTGGTCTATTTTCCTCAGTGTCTACCAATTTAAATGCTAATGACATTCATCTTAGTTACGTTCCTATTGCTGGAAAAGAGAAACACTGTGATAAAAGCAATTTATACAAGAGAGAGTTTATTGGGGCTTACAGATCTGGAAGATGAGTTCTTCCCAAAAACTATTCCACCAACTAAAGATTAAGCATTCAAATATATGAACGGGGCATTCTCATTCAAATCACCACAAGATGATATGGCAGGATTAGGAGGTGTGGCATTGTGGGAAGAGGTATGTCACTGGGGGTGGGCTTTGAGGTTTCAACAGCCCACATAAGGCTCAGAGTGTCTCTCTCTCTCTCTCTCTCTCTCTCTCTCTCTCTCTCTCTCTCTCTGTGCGTGTGTGTGTGTGTGCATTTGTGCGTGTGTGTGTGTGTGTGCGTGTGTGTGTGTGTGTGCGTGTGTGTATGTGTGTGCGTGTATTTGTGCGTGTGTGTGTGTGTGTGTGTGTGTGTGTGTGTGTTTGTGTGTGTTTGATTGCCTACTGTTCAGCCACTACTCCAGCTCCATATATACCTGCCTACCACATGGTCCCCGCCATGATGGTCATGGACTCATCCGCTGAAACTGTAAGCAAGCCCCCAATTAAATGTTTTCTTTTTTTAAGTTGCCTTGGTCAGCTGTGTGGTGGTAATGCAAGCCTTTGATCCCAGCACTCAGAAGGAAGAGGCAGGAGGGTCTCTATGAGTTCGAGGCCAGCCTGGTCTACAAGAGCTACAGGATAGGCTGCAAAGCTACAGAGAAACTCTGTCTCTAAAAACTAAAAAAAGAAAAGTTTCCTTGGTCAAAGCATCCCTTTCACAACAATAGAATAGTAACTGAGACATATCCAAAAGCACCCTCAGAGACACACCTAGAATTGTGTTTGACCAAATATCTGTGTACCCCATGGCTCATGCAAGTTGATATGCAAGGCTAATTCTCATGCCAAGGCACCAACCTGTTTGTTAAGAGAACAGAATACCAAGACGCCAGCACACCTGTCTCCGGCGACTATGTATTTCTGGTTTTGTAGAGAACCTTTTTTCTGAAGATATGTTCTACAAGCATGACTTCTTTTTGAAAAGCAGATGGGTTCCTGTTAAGCTGGAACTATTTGATGCTGAAAAGATAGCATTCAAAGCAGCTTCAAAGCAGCTTCCTGGGCTCCAGACAATCCTAGCCCTGAGTTCCATCACACCCACTGTGGTCTATGCCTAGCTTCAAACAGAATGAAAGGTCGTTTGGTAATAGCTCAGGGTAAAGATTGCAGCAAAAGGCACAACTTCCCTTCTTTATGTAACACTCTGGTTATGAGAGTACTGTTTGAATTTCTGGCTGCTCTGACCAAACACCTAAGAGAAACAACTCAAGGGCGAAAGGATTTATTTGGCTCATAGATTCAGAAATTTCAGTCCATTGTGGTGGAAAGGCTATGATACAGCAAAGTATCTCTCATCTGGAAACAAAGATACATGCTAACAGTCTCCAGCTCTTTCCTTCTTTTTCATCTCAGTTTCTACCCTACGAGGTGATGCTATACATATTCAGGTCAAGTCTTCTTTCCTTAGTTGATCCTCTCTGCAAACACTCTTACAGATACACCCAAAAGCATCCTCTACTAATCTCCGAGGAGCCTTTAATCCAGTCAAGTTGACAGTCAACATTAATCAGCTGATGCCAAAAGTCTTTCACTATAAGATATAACCCAGTTATATATATATGCCATTGCTGGATATAAAAAGCAACCTAAACCTCCAAAGACATTATCACAAAGTTATTACTGATGAGAATGTGGACGGCAACAGCCAGGACATCTTTGCAATTGTTCACATAGAGATCACAAAATCAAGACCAAATCATCTGAATAGAAAGCTAGTTACTAACATAAAGTTTATGAGGTGGCCATAGATCTTCTAGAATCATGATCGAGTGGCATTACTCTAGAAAATATTCTCAAAACAACAGGTTGTGAAGGAATGCAAGGCAGGTTTGTGTGCTTGGCTGTCCTCAGGCATCACGGAATACGTAGAATGAGTGAAAAGTTTGCTCTATTCTCTCAAGGAGTCCACAGTTGGGTTAATGCACTCTCAAATTACTATTAGATACTAACTAACTGCAGTATGAGGCTTGCTAGGAACACAGATGGAGTTGAGACAGACCAAGAAATATCAATGCAAGAAGAAAGTGGAACTTGAGCTATACTTTAAAGAAGTGGGAAAACTTAAAGAAGAAAAGAAAGAAGGACATTTTTACATGGCAAACAGACTCTGCCAAAAGTGCACAGAAGGAAACTCTTCCAGCAAACAAAAGTAAATAAGGAAAAAGATCAGCCTAGGATGGGGGCATTATGTAAGAAAGATCAGATGGGACACACAGGCTGTCCTCACTCTGTCAGGAGAGCCTAGCCTTGACTTTGGGGCACTGTGGAGCCATGCTAGGGCTATTTGGATTCAAGCATGAACTGACTTCATGGTTAGGCGTATGTTTGAATTGCTACTACTAAAGAAGAATGAACCAACACTTGTCTAAGAGGCCTGTAGTACAACAAACCTTCTTTTGACTTTAGTAAATATACTTGTAGCAATGTGACCTTTTTGCTTCTAGGAATGATATGATATCATCTTAAAGTAGAGATTAGCTTAACTAGGTAGTCATAGTAACCAATTACAGAAAACAATACAGCACAGTAGCTAGGTCCATAGTCATGGTACCAAAGGTGTACCATTCACTATACTAGAAATAAGTAAGGGGGTATCACCAGACCCTCAGCTAGGATTCCAGCCAGTGTTCCTTCATGTTCCCTATCCCAACAGCTGCAAGCGACACTGGAAGATGCTAGAGTATACCAAAAGTGGAGGGAAACTGAAGGTGGGGCTCTACGATGCAGCTTCCATGAGACTGTCATGCGTAATGGGGTAGGGCTCTGCAATGGTGACCTGTGCTTGGTAAGACAGCCCAATAAATTCATTGGTTCACTAAGCTGAGCTTTGGCAGAATCACTGCTTTGGTCTGTCATCAGTACCCTATCTTTGGTGAATGGACATTTATTCATATCTCCCCAGAATAGTTAACAAAACAGTACTAAGCAAAGTTCTCCAGAGTAACAGACTCAGTGGGTGAACATCGAGAGAAGAAAGCTTTAGAAAATTAGTTAAATTCAGAAATTTAGTTTATTCTGTTGTGGGATAAGCAAGCCTGGCAGGTCAGTCCTGCTATCAGGAGATTCAAGGAAGGATGAACCTGAAGACAAAGACTCCCTCTTCCTTGGAGAATCTCAATCTTTTATCTTTCCAGGATGAATCAGGAAAGCCCACTCACATTATGAAACACAATCTGCTTTACTCAAGTTTACCCACCAGTTTAACTGTTACTCTTGCCTACAGAATATCTTCACAATGGCAATAGTACTGATGCTTGACCAAACATCTGGGCACCATGCTCTGGTGGAGTTATTGTGTAATATTAGCCCTCCCATATTGCTCAATTGCCTTCTCCAGCCTGAGTGTTGACTTCCTGCTTGCGTTGGCTGTTTCCATCTTTCTTGAAGAAACTAAAAAGTAAGTATTCAGGCTGGTGAGATGGCTCAGTGGAGAAGGCTGCTAGCTGTCAAGGCTGATGATCTGAGCTCAGTCCCTGGATCCCATGGTAGAAGGTGGAAACCAGCCCCAACAAATTGTCCTCTGACCTCTACCTGCATGCTGAGGCATGCGTGCGCACGCACACACACACACATACATAAAAGGGTAGAGAACTAGCACTATCCCACCGATGTAAAGTAGAGCCAGACCCTCTGCTTCAATGGAACCTCTCCCACTCTTCCCAAAAGCAACTTCTTTAAGATTCGTGCCAGCTTGCTTCCTACCATTTGGCAAATTAGACACCTCTGAGAATCCAACCTGTTGTAGGAAACAGCCTGGCGAGGCACTTACCATTAAACTCATGCAGGTTTCTTTCTTTCTTTTTTGGTTTGATTCAAAGATTTCTGAGCCAGCTCCCAAGCCTCCATGTAGCTTATAATCCACTGCGGTTTGACACATCTGATGTGGGTGGAAGAAGGATGACTTTCATTTAATATCAACCAAGCTGCCCTCTGCTACTTACTCTGTTCCACTGTCTCTCTTCAACAAACAATGGACTTAGCAAGTTGTTTAAAACCCATGGAGCTCAGAAGTATTTTCAAAGTCACCCCACTTGCACGTGACCTTCTGATGATTCATTCAGTATGTGTTTAAAAACGCACACATGCGCACACACCAAACACACCAGACCCAAATAAACATACATTGTTTCTCAGTAATGGTCAAAAGGTAGTTGATCATTCTTGAAGGGGAAATACTGAAGCCAAAGGAGAATAATTGTTTTGCCCTAAATTACTCATGCTGAACAGGGGAAAGAAGACATCGAGTTCAGAATCATTAACCCACAGCTCATAAGTCCTTTGTAGCTGAGTAGGAACCACTGATTAAAGACAATGTGCAAAACTTCCTAGTTAAAGTGGCACCCAAATTCCCCCTGATTTGACACTGGATACAGGCACAGCAGAAGATGAGAAGTTACTATACCAGAACCTAAGATGTACAGAAAATGTAGCATCCCTCCGTAAGGCAAGGAGAGCTGAATGAAGAATGCCAAATCAAACCTTACATCCTGGCAAAACTGGCCTCCCCTACTTGAAAGACAGCTTTCATAAATGAGTGGGCTAAAAGGATCACTGCCTTCCAGGAAGGGGCACGAGTTTCTGTACACTAGAAAAAGAAGAGAACACCCAGTATTGGAGCTTCCCCCTGTCTGTCAATTCTGGGCACACACATTAAAATAGGGTAATCCTAGATTCTAGATCCTAGACCCTGATCTACAATAAAAGAACAGGAAAAAATGGCTAGCTAGGGGTCAAGAACTAAAGTAGGGCTAGATTGTTTGTGGCCAACAAACTAGAATCCCAAGTCAAAACCATAACCATCCGAGACCCATTTACTGCACAACCAACTCCTAAATGGCACAGATGACCTTCCGCACTACACTGATGTAGGAGGTTCTTCTGTCTATGTGTTGCTCTCATTGGTTGAATAAAGGAACTGCCTTGGCCTTTTGATAGGGCAGAACTTAGACAGGCGAAGTAGACAGAACTGAATGCTGGGAAGAAGGGCAGACAGGCAGACGCCGTGAAGCTCCTGCCTGAAACTGACGCTGGTTAGAATCTTTCCCAGTAAACCATGACCTTGTGGTGTTACACAGATTGGTAGAAATGGGTTGAATTAAGATGTAAGAGTTGGCCAGTGGGAAATTAGAGCTAATGGGCCAGGCAGTAATTTAATTAATACAGTTTCTGTATGGTTATTTCGGGTGTAAGCTAGCAGGGCAGCTGGGCCAAGCAGCCCACTTGTTCCAGTTACACTACACTGAACCACAAAACACTTTAGCTTATTATACCTTTACTTTAAGGTCTGGGAAGAAGGCTCAGTAAAGTGTTTGTCATGCAAGCTTGAGGACCTGAGTTCAGATCCCAAGAGCACACATAGAGGTTTGGGTGGACATAGCAGCCAGTCTGTAATCACAGCTCATGGGAGGAGAGATAGGAATCTCCGTAGAAAGCTAGTTGCAGTAGGAGAAAGGTGAATTCCAGATTCAGAGGGAGACCATGCCTCAGTATGTAAGGAGGATCAACCAAAAAAGACACCTAACTCTGTTCCATTGCATGGACCTCTGGGTGTATATGAACATGCAAGGTGCATAGAACATATCATACACAGAATCATCTAGTTGTACAAATATGTATGTATTTGATTTTTTAAAACACCCCAGGTTGTGTAATGGAGCACACTGAGATGGGGTATCTATGTTACCAGTCATTTGATAATAGGATAGATTTGTTACTCTAAGATATCAGAAACATATCTTCTTGGAGTCCTTTGCCATGAAGAATTTTCACTCAAATACTGATTGCTTAGCCAGAGAAAGCCTTCCAGCTCAGACACTTCCAGATGAGCATTCTCTTCCCATGGAAGATAAAGAACACACCTCGGAAGTGGCTCTGTTGTCATAGAAACAGGAGTCATACCTTCAGGCAGCTTACATAAATGAGAGAGCCAGGTGGGAATTTTGCAAAATACAAAGCTCCAAGCCACCATACGAGCAGCCTCAGTGCTGAGACCCAACAATGTCGTTCCAGTATTGTCAGACCTTCCCATGGATGAAAGAAAACACAAATCCAGACTTCTATTTTTATCATAATTCATTGACTCTGAGGAATACATTATTGTCACTTTTTTTTAAAATCAGGACATACCTTGCAATCAATGATGTCCAACAATTATAATTAGCAGCATACTTTCTCTTCTTGGCAGAATATAAAGTAAAAGTGTGTCTATTAATCAGCTGTAGCATCTTAGATGTTATGGAATATGGAATGTAAGATCTACAGATAGCTAAAAGTTGGTAATAGATGCAAGCAAAAGCTAATGAGACAAAAACACTATAAAGGCCAAACAAGATCAATCATGCGTGTGTGAGCTAATACCTCACAATCTTTCTTTTAAAACATCTTTAGGGCTGAAGAGGTAGCTCAGTGCATATTGTATTGCCACACAAGCATGAGGGTCTGAGTCTGTATGCCCAGGACCAATGTAAGAGAGAGGCTTGGTTGTTCCCTTCTGTAGTCCCAGTACTTCTACAATGAGATGAGTAATGAAGACGAGAACCCTGAAAGCCTCCTGGGCCAGATAGTCTGATATGCATGGTGGCAAAGAACAAGAGATCTTGTCAAAAGTTAGAAAGTGAGTCCAACACCCAAGGTTATCCTCTGACCTCCACATAAATACTATGGCATGTACACACGCACGCACGCACACACACACATGAGGAAAGGGATATTGGTAAAGGGTCCTATGGCACTCTTCTCTGGAAAACAATTGTCAAAACTTATGTGATAAGATTTAAGAGCTTAAAACACTTTGCACAAAGAGAACATCTCTCCTATTCCAGGGACCAGAGGATATATGAAGTTAATCTTGCTTTAAAAAAAAAAAAGTTACTCAATTGCAAAAATCCAAAGCAGTAGAGAACAAGGGTCAGGAAAGTTTGACCCACAGAAAAACTTTAGCCCTCCATTTGCCTTTGGATATAAGGTTTGACTGGAAGTAACCGCTTGCTACACAGCTCATGTTGTGTTCCAAGCTGTCTATGGCCACTTCCAGTCCAGACTACAGAGATGGACAGAAAGTATCTACAAAGACCTCCTACCAGATCCGTCACAAAAGCTTGCCCAGCCTCATCTAGGTCAAAACCTAGCAACACAGTATGGCTTCTAAAGCACACACACCAAAAAGTTTACAACAGTCATTTTAACTAATGAGGGAAAAACAGAAATTAAAAATGCAAAGATACACAGTATATCAGTTCCTATATAAAACTGGAACCAAGGAACCACAAATACAAATGGTCTCCAGAGATAATAAAATATAAACAATATTAATAAGCTAAAATCTGGGATGATACTGTTCTCAGGAAAATCTTTGTCCCAAGAAGCTTTTCTTACTAGACAATAAAGGTTTCAAATTGCCAAAAGAAAAAAAAGATGATTTGTGTAATGTTTAAAATATACCAAGCCATAAGAAGCAGTGGATGGCTGATTGGCAACGAGCCTCCCTTGGTTACCTAAAAACCCTGTGAAGCTATGCAGAGATCTTCCAATACATGGTCATAAGACAATCTTGGTGAGCAAATACATGAGTAGAAATTCTGAGAAAGGTGTACTAGTTCCTCCTCGCACCTCTGTGACATAATGCCTGGCGAAAGCAGCTTATGGGAGGCAGGGCTCATGGTTTAGGGTACAGTCCATGATGGTAGCACCCTGCAGCAGAAGGCCACATGGTGTCTGCAACCAAGAGGCAAAGAGGCAGATGAGTGTTTTTCTTTCCTTTTCTCCCTTTTATTCAGTACAGTGCCCAAGCCATGGCATGGTGCCACCCACCATTGAAAGCAGGTCCTGCCTACTCAGTGAATCCTCTCTAGGAACACTCTCGAAGACATGCCCAGCTGTGAGTCTCCTAGGCAGTTCCAATTGCAAACTCGGTTAAGTTGACAATGGAGGTGAGCCATTACAAAGGTGCAGGGTTAAATCAGTTTACCAATTTGTCAGAAAGAAAATGTAGTTTTAGAGAATTAAGTGTTTTCTTAGCTCATCCCAAAACTCTCTCTGCTAAACCCAGAAATACAGTTCCAAGACTCTCTTTAAAGACTCCAAGTTGGACGGAGGGGGGAGTACCTTGGACTTTCCACAGGGCAGGGAACCCTGGCTGCTCTTTGGACTGGAGAGGGAGGGGGAGAGAAGTAGGGGGAGGGGGAGAAGGGTGGGAGGAGAGGGAGAAGGGTGGGAGGAGGGGGAGGGAAATGAGAGGCTGGGAGGAGGCGGAAACTTGTTTTTTTTTTCCTTTTCTCAATAAAAATAAATAAATAAATAAATAAATGACTCCAAGTTGGTATTTTATCTTTTTTTTGCACATGTGTGCTACACATGCACACTCACACACAATTAGATAGTACACTTTCATTAAAAATATCACAGCAATGATGTACCAATATGTAAATTTGACAAGAAATGTGCTGTTGATAAAGGCAGAGTAAATAAAGTTGCAAAAGCTATATTGAAAAGAATATCCTTAGAAAGATGAGCAATCTTACAAAATTTATAAACAGAATACAAGTTGACTTTAAAGTTAAGAGAAAAGAGAAGATAAATAGTACTATAATCATGGACAAATTGCTTTGGCCTATATTAAAATGCACTGTAAAGTCAGAAATAAACAGTAATATACTACTGTGTGAAGAGATAGAGCAATAAAATAGTGCGGGAGGCCCAAAGAGACACTGAAACAAGAGTTAAAATACAAGAAGTTATATAAAGTATTTCATGTAAGTTGTTAAAAATGACAAATTTTCTTAAAGAAACAGTTTTGGGACCACAGACTAACCATCACGAGGGAGGTGAAATTAACTCTATATTTCATAGCATACATCACCGAAATCATTTTTAGCTGGATCAGAAATTAAACTCCTTTAAAATTAAAATCATAAATAGTGCTATAAAAATATGGGGCTTTATTGCAATCTCAGAACAGCAACAGTTAGGCTAAATATAACAAGAAACTAGGGATCATAAGTAAAAGCATGGATGGGACTCCTGCTTCTGGACACAGAGGGCTAGCTGGTAGCACATCAGTCTCCATACCAGAAAGAAATATAAAACTGTAATGCGTGGGGGGGGGGGGTGTAGAAACTCCTCTGAGTCATTTTGTGGCAGACAAAACAAAACTCTAATTTCTGAGAGTGGAAAAGTCATAAAGTGAGTGGAACTCTCCTGTCCCACTGAGTTGAGGAAGCAGATGCCAGAGTTCAGAGGACCTGAATCTATAGAAGATGCATAAAAGAGTAAGGAAGATGTATAGTGCTGGAGGCTGCCTGTGTCTATAAGCCTGCGGTGAGATCTGGACTATGCCTGCACACTAAAAAAGCCTTCCCAGAAGGTAGCTGCATCAGGGCAGAGGAAGAAGCAGGAGTTCCAAACGTCAGGTCATGCTGAGATAAGAGCAATGTTAGAGAGCTCTGATCCTGCCTAGTTGGAAACTCTGTTATTCTTCATCATCACGGTCAATTACCAAAAATGCCTTCCTAAAGTGTAGCCCTTTCTAAAGCCACAGGTGTGTAAACCCATGTGCAGATAAGATCTTCCTAGAAAAGAAAGGTTGGAACCTGAAATCGCTTCTGTTCTGAGTAACTCCCTGGACTAGGGACAAGGGAAGTGTGTCCACCCAGATAGGCATGAAGTCAAGCCTGCACGTGATCAAAATTGATAAGCCACCAATTTCACCTTTCACTCCTTGCTATAATAATATGCAGGAATAATCTTCAAAGAAAAATAACAAAACCCAGAGTCTTCACATTGCATTTTTCTAATTGTCCAGTATTCAATTAAAAGTTAGTAAACATGGACAGAAACAGGGGATGTAGTACAAAGGGAAAGGATGCTCGGTGTGGTGCTCTGGGAGAGAATGACCCCGAGTCATATATTTGAATGTCTGCTTCCCAATTGGTAGGCTGTTTAGGAAGGGTTAGAAAGTATGGCTCTGTTGGAGAAGGTACATCACTAGGGGTGGGCTTTGAAATACAAAAGACCATGCCAGGCACAATCTCTCTCTTTCTCTCTTCTTCTTCTTCTTCTTCTTCTTCTTCTTCTTCTTCTTCTTCCCTCCCTCCCTCCATCCCTCCCTCCATTCCTCCCTTCCTCCCTCCCTCCTCTGCTGTGTGTTGTGTGTTTGTGGAAGCTCTTGGCTACTGCTCCAGCACTGTGCCTGCCTGCCTGCTGCCATACTCCCCACCATGATGGTCATGGACTGATCTTACATCTGAAGATGTATCAAGCCCTCCCAATCCAATGCTTTCTTTTACAAGTTGCCTTGGTCATGGTGTCTCTTCATAGCAATTGAAAAGAAACTAAGCCAGTAGATAAAATCCAAACCAAGATGACCCAGATAATGTACTTAGCAAAGACTCTAAACATAGACACTGTGTTCTGCAATTATGACAGCAATATTATCTCCCTTCCTTTTGACTTTTTCCAAAGTATGTGTATTAATCTCCAACAATCTGGTCTTGGGATATTTTGACCAAAAGATTTTATTATGGAATATCTTAGGTAAGATCATAAGTAGTCCTATGTCTTCTGGTGTCACCATGGTATGAGCTATTAATACATAGAGACACTAATATGTCACATGTAGGTGCTGGATAGACAGTACAACTGAGCCAATAGCCTCACTTAAATTGCTTCCAGTTCACAACTGGTATGAATTTTTTCTTGTGAACATTTCACCTTAAATATCTAACCCAGCATGAAGTAAAGTAATAGAAATTATTATTAATAGAAATTCTCTGTTTAACAGGATGAGGGAGTAATAAAAATTATCTATTTGACAGGATAAGGGAGAATAAGACTAAAGAAAATAAATACATTCTTTGTGTCTTAAGGGAAAATATCAAATAGTCTTTATACATGTAATAAAGTTCAGAGGAATACAGTAAGGAAGAGACAGGAAAAAACATGGAAAAATAACAAAAAAAAACTTCACAAGTGGACTTAAAAAGCAAAAGCATGATTTACATGGCCAAGAAGCTCAATAAACTCAAAGAAGAATTAAGAGTAAAGAAAGTTGTACACATGTATTCCTTAAGTAACTGTGCTGGTTAGTTTTATATCAACTTGACGCAAGTTATAGTCACCTGAGAGAAGGGAACCTCAATTGAGCAAATACCTCCATAAAATTGGGCCATAGTTAAACCTGTAGGGCATTTTCTTAATTAGTGACTGATGTGGGAGGGCCCAGCTTATTGTGGATGGTACTGCCCTTAAATTGGTGGACCTGACTGCTTTAAGAAAGTAAATTGGATCACTTACCAAAATTAAATCAAGACCAGATAAGCAAATTAAATAGACTTATAACTGCTAAAGAAATGGAAACAGTCATCAAAATCTCTCAATAAAAAAAAATGTCAAGGCCAGATGGTTTCAGCACAGAATTTTACCAGATTTTCAAATAACTAATACCAATACTCCTCAAATTGTTCCACGCAATAGAAACAGAAGAAACATTGCCAAACTCTTTTTCCAAGACTACAATTACCCTGATACCCAAACCAGACAAAGACATTACTAAGAAAGAGAATTACACACCAGTCTCCCTCATGAACATTGATGGAAAAATACTCAATAAAATACTGGCAAACCAAATCCAAGGACACATCAGAAAAATCATCCACCTATGAACACCTGATTTTTGACAAAGAAGCAAAAAATATAAAATGAAAAAAAGAAAGCATATTCAACAAATGGTGCTGGCAAAACTGGATAGCAACATGTAGAAGGATGAAAACAGATCCATATCTAGTGCCATGCACAACTCAAGTCAAAATAGGTCAAAGATCTCAACATAAAACCAACCACACTGAACCTCAGAACAGAGAAAGTGGGAAGTACAATTGAATGCATTGGCACAGGAGACCACTTCCTAAATATAACCCCAGTAGCACAGACACTGAGAGAAACAATTAACAAATGGGACCTTCTGAAACTGAGAAGCTTCTGTAAAGCAAAGAATATGGTCAACAAGACAAAATGGCAGTCTGCAGAATGGGAAAAGATCTTCACCAACCCCACATCAGACAGGGGACTGATCTCCAAAATATACAAAGAACTCAAGAAATTGGTCATTAAAAGAACAAATAATTCAATTAAAAAAAAAGAGTAGAGACCTAAACAGAGAACTCTCAATAGAGGAATCTAAAATGACTGAAAGACACTTAAAGGAAATGTTCAACATCCTTAGGCATCAGAGAAATGCAAAGCGAAACAACTCTGAGATTCCATCTTTTTTTTTTTTTGGTTTTTCGAGTCAGGGTTTCTCTGTGGTTTTGGAGCCTGTCCTGGAACTAGCTCTTGTAGACCAGGCTGGTCTCGAACTCACAGAGATCCGCCTGCCTCTGCCTCCCAAGTGCTGGGATTAAAGGTGTGCGCCGCCACCACCGCCCGGCCTTGAGATTCCATCTTACACCTGTAAGAATGGCCAAGATCAAAATCACTGATGACAGCTTATGCTAGAGAGGATGTAGGGTAAAGGGAACACTCCTGCATTGCTCGTGGGAGTGCAAACTGGTACAGCTCCTTTGGATATCAGTATGGCAATTTCTCAGAAAATTAGGAAACAACCTATCTCAAGAGCCAGCAATACCACTTTTGGGTGTATACCCAAATGATGTTCAATCATAACACAAGGACATGTGTTCAGCTATATTCATAGCAGCATTATCTGTCATAGCCAGAACCTGGAAACAACCTAAATGTCCCTCGACCAAAGAATGGATAAGGAAAATGTGGTACATTTGCACAATGAAGTACTACACAGCAGAAAAAAGAATGACATTGAGATTTGTGGACAAATGGATAGATCTAGAAAACATCATATTGAGTGAGGTAACCCAGACCCAGAAAAACAAATATCATACGTACTCACTTACAAGTGGCTTTTAGACATAAAGAAAAATAAATAGCCCACAATCCCAGAGAACCTAGACAACTCTAAGAGAGACATACCTGGCTCTAATCTACATGGAAAGTAGAAAAAGACAAGATCTCCTGAGTAAATTGGAAGCTTGGGGACCATGGGAGAGGGTAGAAGGGGCCAGGAGAGAAAGAAAGGGGAGCAGAGAAAAATATAAAACTCAATAAAAAAAAACAATTTAAAAAAGAAAGTGAGTAAGTTGGACAAGCCAAGAGGAATAAGCCAGTAAGAAGCACTCCTCTGTGTCCTCAGCATAGCCCCTGCTACCAGGTTCCGGCCCTATTTTGAGTTCTTAACTGACTCCCTTCCATGATGAACTGTGATGTGGAAATATAAGTGTAATAAATCCTTTCTGACCCAAGTTGCTTTTGGTCATGGTGTTTTATCACAGCAATAGAAACCATAACAAAGACAGTCAGTAATCTATAAGTCTCTAATTGGACTTAAGACCTGCTCACTAAGAGGGAACTCGCACCTACTACTGGAAACTTAGAGAAACGCCGAAGGCTGGTGTAGTCATGGACCTTCAAGGAGATCTTAAAACCATCACTTTCCTAGCCTAATGTAATCCCTAACTACGTTCTAATCACTTGTCCTTATGCCCACAAATAGCTATAGTCTTCAGCCCTCCTCAAGGAAACCCCTCTTTGCAACATAAGGAGACCATTGCAACCAATCCAAATTCAGAGTCGTGAAGCCCAGTCCCAAAGGATACATCTACAGAACACTTCTACACTGTAGAAGAGGGGTGTAGAAAGATAGTAAGAGACAGAGGAGCCAGAGCTTGGTGTTGAAACTGTCTCCTATTAACATCAGAAGCTACAGCCATAAAGTCTTAGCAACACAGCTGCTTCAAAATTAACTGATTAGGAATACAGTGCTACAGTGAACGGGAAGAGGGGGCAAGGAAGGGAGCCCTTGAGGTCTCACCCTTACACAAAGAACTACAGGTCACTAAAGAATGTTGAGAGCAGGAGAAATCGTCTTACCTAAGGGATATCACACAATTGGTTACAAGATACACAGCTCTGAAAACATACATACAAGTAATATACAGACTGAACAGGGCCCATGCATGTATTAGAAACACATATGTATATGTATAGACATACATGAGTATAATCCACAATTAATGAAAAAAAGAGGCCATGAATTTTCTAGAAAGTAAGAAGGAATAATAGGGGGAAATGATGTAATTATATTATGATTTTAAAATCTAAAAAAAAAGAAAAAACAAGCCTTTCTAAAAAAGAAAAAAAAATCACTTAATCAGGTATTTGTTATAAAATTGCACCAAAGATTGTCAAAATTAGCCAGGAAGGAAAAGATACAAATTCTAAACAAGGGAATTCAGATAACAGTGACTATAAGATTCCTTGTTGTGGGGGGAAAAAACCAAACAGAGGCAGGAATTTACTAGAATGACAACTTCCAGTACTGAAAGAGGAACTATTCGATCCAGAAAAAAAAAACAATCCCTAAATATAAGGGCTACATATAATATTCTAGAAGATCCCGAGCTAGACTTTGTTGCCAGTAGACTTTTCCCAAGCACAGTGACTGCAGGTGACCTTGGGTCTAAGAGAAAATGACGGCAGTCCAGATCTGGACATCGGGATCTATAAGAAGGGAGGAAATCAAAAAGGGCAAGGAAATGAGAAAAAGAGAAAGTGTTTCTTCCTTGTCTGATCTGTTCAAAGAGTTGTTTGAGGCAAAAGTAATAAGCCTGGATTGGTGTAGAAGGTCCTTCTGTATTTGTGTTGCTTTCATTGGTTAATAAAGAAACTGCTTTGGGTCTGGTGATAGGGCAGAACTTAGGTAGGCGGGGAGACAGAACTGAATTCTGGGAGGAAGAAAGCAGGGTCAGAGATCTGCCATGGAGATGCCAGGTCAGACATGCTAAATCTTTCCCCATAAGCCATGACCATGTGGTGAACACAGATTAATAGAAATGGGTTAAATCAAGATGTGCGAGTTAGCCAATAAGAGGCTAGAGATAATGGAGCAGGCAGTGATTTACTTAATAAAATTTCTGTGTGATTATTTCAGATGTAAGCTAGCTGGGCGGCTGAGACAACAAGCAGCCTGCTCTTCCTGTTACACCGGATGGTGGGACTCAGACCACAAAGGAAAGATCTGACAGAAAATTTACAGAACAGGTAACGGGAATTGGTCACATCTTATGTAAATCACAGTCATAAGTGTAACAGCAACAACATCAGATATGTGATCACATTTTAAAGTTTTAGATATTCTCCAAATGTGCACTCAGCCCCCAGGTGACCATTTGTTAGCATCCATAAAGGATGAGATATAATAAATGCATGAGTGTACTCAGACACTGCCCTCCATTTGTGTCAAACACCTCTGGGGTCCTTAACAACACATACTTTCTCCCTATTTCTGCCGATGACCATGTCTTAGAAACAATGCAAAACCTAAAATAACATAGACAATCCTTTTCATTTCAATAATTTAAACCTTTAGGAATGGTAGCTACAACAACAGGGTCTCACTATGCAGCTAAATCAACCTTAAACTAGAGATCTTCCTGCCTCAGGCTTCCTTCCAATGACTCGAACTATAGCCATGCCCAAGCACACTCACCTCCATAATTTGTCTTTCAATAAATATGTCATTTCAGACATCTAAAAAGCCTGGTAAACAAAGATCCACAATTTTCTGTTCCCTATATTAACCCCTAACAAACAATTAGATGCTTGACATTTCAACCATATGAAGCCATATATACCAGGCAAAGGACCCTACTGATTGAGAATTGGCTAGTTGGGTGGCAGGGCCAGCAGGAAAACTCTAAAGGCCATTCCAGGGTGCTCATATCATTGGGGGCATCAGAGGACATTCCCACCTAGAGCAGAAGCCCTTGTCTGAGGTTCACCCCTCTCTTTGAAAGAATTCAGCCTAGATGAAGGGGATGCTTACCAGAACCAAAATGGAAGTATCCTATAGCTTCCCTACAGCAATAGGTGACATATTTGGGAAGCACAGCAGTAGAACAAACAAGAGGACTTCGGTGTATCCTGGATTCCTACACTGGTTATCTCTGGACTTCGTTTTCTTCCATGAGCTGCCACCAGTTAGAATCCTGGTCTCCACCATTACAGAAAAGAGAAAGGAAGTGCCTCAAAAATGTACAAAGCAAAACTCGCAAATAACCCGGCAATCTCACTATTGGGGATCCATCCAAAGGATAGGAATTCGGTGTGCCAACAAGATGCCTGAACACCCTGTTTGCTGCAGCACTACTCACAGTAGCCAAGACAAGGAATCAGTCCACATGCCCAGCAGTGGACAGACAAGATAAACGCAATGTGGCTTATACATGGTCTAGACTAACTAGTAAGTCATAAAAGGAAATGGAAAGAGCCAGAAACAGAACACAGATAGTGCATGTTCTCACTCATATGTGAAGGCTTTAAAAGGTAAACTCCCAGAAGGAAATCAGTGCAAGCGAATCAGAAGCTAAATTTATAGAGAGGAGGGGGCATAGAGAAAGGATAGCTTGTAAGTACCAAACACAGTTAGACTGGAATAACAAATTCTACTACAGTAATCTATTGCATATTTTTTAATAGAAGAGTTTAGGCTCTCCTGAGAAGGTTCATCTTGATGGTCAATCCGATGAGATCTGGAATCTCACAGGAAATTGCAGTGTAGATTAAAGACAAGTCCTCCACCAGAACAGGTGGGCCTTCTTGGCATAAAAAGTCCAAGGAAAAATCAATGCAACTTGTTTGCCTGTTTTCACTTCTTCCTGGTGAATGCATGTCTGCTGCTGCTGCTGCTCCTGCTGCTGCTGCTGCTGCTGCTGCTGCTGCTGCTGCTCCTGCTACTGCTGCTGCTGCTACACCCTTCTCTGACTTCAGACTACAGCTTCTTTGGGTTTGACTGTAGTCTGAAGACCAATAACTTTTTTATGAATCTCCCCAGTCTTTAGCATCAGGTAGACTTTGCTGAGGCATCCAGTTTCATAGGTTGAGCAGCAGTGGGGTACTCACATGTAGACAGCCATTGCTGGGCTACCCAGCCCTATCAGTGTAAGCCTCTCTAGTAAACTGTGTGTCTTTCTGTGTACTTGTTTGTGTGTGAGTGTGTGTGTGTGTGTGTGTGTGTGTGTGTGTGTGTGTGTGTGCTCTGTTGGTTCAGTTCCCCTGAAGACACTTAGATCAAGTACAGGTAATTATGAGTGGGGCTGTAAAGAAGAGCAGGTACCTCAGCAGGCATGTAAGCTGGACCAGAGAAGGACTGAAGTTACCCAAAGAACTTACCAGAAGGTAAGCCTTTAAGCAAGCATGTCCCAAAGTCAGTGCCAAGAAAAATCAATTCTGCAGGACTTTAATAAGGATGGCTTGGTTTTCAAAACAAGGCTTTCTAAACCAAATGCATTTGGGAAACACTGGCCTCCATGATTGAAAATAAAAGCTTCCTCTTCCAGGATTTCTAGGTGATTTCCATACAGGGATTCGTCCTTCTAGCATGCTCCATGCTGAAATGAATTTGAGCATGAGGTCTTGCTTTCTTGGTTAACTTCATAGGCTGATAGGGACACTATGGAAGAGTGAATTTAATGGATGGGTCTCTGGCTATCTTCTCATGACACCTTCTTGAACTCAGAGCCTAGGACCACGCTACTTCTAAGACACGGTAAGATAGTTTCCAGCATCTGTGAGCTTCTTACAAGCTTAAAAGTGATGGAGATTTGGGAGGAAAACTGCTGATTCCATAGGAGGAGAAAGTGGCCAGAAGAAAATCACAATAAAATGAGCACTAAATATTTAGGTAAATAGCTATTTAGTAAATAAATATTTAGATCAGTCCACAATTGAGAAAAATGTTAAATTGAGCTCCGCTTATCAGGTGACTCTAGGCTGCATCAAGGTGACAGTTAAAGCTGATTAGGACACCAGCCTAGTGGCACACCCATAATCCCAGCTACTCAGGAGCCTGAGGCGAAAGAATACCGAATCTAAGGTTTGTATTGACTACAGAATGAGTTCAAGGCTAGCCTAAGCAACTCTGAGAGACGTTGTCTCGAAATAAAAACTATTAAAGGCCTGAGGTTAAAATTCAAGGGTAGAATCCTTGCTTAGCATAAAGATGCTTAGCATGAAGAACAAAACAAAAAGAAAGAAAGAAAACCTAGAACTTAGGAATGACAGTGGTGGTTTTAATAAGGAATGGCCCCTTAAACTGCACACACACACACACACACACACACACACACACACCCTGGAGCTGAAGAATTTCTAGCCAATAAAGACCCAAGACACAAGCCACACCCCTGTCACTAAGGCAGTTTCTGAATCCAGTTAGTTTACCCAGCCATGGGATAAAGCTGGGAATCCTTTATTCCCGTCTTCCACAGCCCTGATGCCCAAGCTCAATACTCTCTGTATTCCTCACCACAGAGGAAATTCCTTTTGGCAATAGCCACTGCATCCTACAGCAAAGCCCAGCTCTTTCCCAGTAAGCTGGCCCCTCCCTGTGGAAAGCCATGGGGTACTTATTTTACAGCTAGTGGCTTCCCTTTGACCTTCTTAGAGGAACTGGGCTCTCTGGCTTCCCTCCGCAGGAACAGCTAATGGCAGCATGTCAGGAGTCTGAGGGGGGGACTGAGGATAATCCCATGGTTTTGAAAGCTCTTCTAACAAAATGGCATTTATTTCAGAAGATATGCTGATGCTTCTCAAAAGTAAGCATGCTCAGAGCCATGGCCACTGTGCACAGAGGTACTTCCACCCTGTGTGGAGACCAAGGGCAGTGGAGGTTTCCAGGGAGATTCCTTCCAGAATGTTCCTGCACATTCCTTCCAGAGTCATCTGGAAAGATACTGGGCTCATGGAGAAGCTGCAGCTGTCACTCAATGCCTGTGCCACTTTGCAGGAAAAAAAAAAAGGAGGAGGGAGAAGCCAGAGAGACAGAGACTCTGATTTTTACAACAGCTCATTCCTTCAAACAACCTATTTGTCAAACTCTGCTAAATATCACAGCAGAAACCACAGTCTTCTCATTTCTCGTGTTTGATTTTAAATGGAATGACTCATTTCTCATTGTCTGCCATAATCCAAAGTCTGTAGTGTTTTTTCAACAGCAAATGAACACACACGCACACATGCATGCACACACACGCACACACACACACGCACACACACACTCACACGCACGCGCACGCACACGCACGCACACACACGCACACACACGCACGCACTCACACACACGCACACACACGCACACACACGCGCGCACACGCACGCACACATGCACACGCGTGCACACACACACGCACACACGCGCACGCACACACACACACAACGCATGCACACCTGCTCACATGAGCGAACAAATGAGCGCGCGCACACATGCACACAGTCGTGTTAGCGTGGGGGTGGGCGGCTGCCCTTCTTTTGTGAATCTAATAAGGAAAAGTGCAAGCAGTGGAGGAGGAGGACCTGAAGAAATTATTGTTTGCACAAAGAGGGGAGAAATTCTGGAATTATCTTTAGACACTGCTGAATGAAGGGGACCACTTTTCTGATGCTCCTCCGCCTTTTTAACTTCCTTTATTAAAGTAAATTTTCCTATCCTAGTGACTCCATTGATGACATTTTTTACACTGAAGGATTTCCTCACTTCCTCTAAAATCTTGCCCCCCTCGTGCTTGTCCTCCTCTTCCTTCACCCCCTCCTCCTTCTCCTCTCTCCCTGCGATTGTCCCTGGAGACTGCAGGATGGCAACTTCTCTAAATGCTGGCCTGGAAAACAGAGCATGTTTCCTCTGCACTTGGGTTTCCATCTATCCCACTAAATTTCCTTACAGTTAATTTTTAAAGGGAACCAGAGAGCTAGCTCGCTTTCTAAACGGTTGACAAGAAACGTGTTCTGTGGTAGCAAATGAATGGCCACTTGGTGACCATTCATTGTGACCATGCTAAAAAAAAAAAAATCCCTACAATGTGAGATCACACTGGGCAGTCTGAACTGTGTTATTCTAATAGAATAATTGATAGAGGAATCGGGAAATACCAATATACCCTTAATACCCATCTAGAGCCAGAAACTGCTGCATCTTAATCATGCTCTCGCCTAAAGTATATTTAATGCAGCTTTATCTGAATCACCTTGATAAATCTCTTGGCAGGATCCACAAACACCAAGTAAAAACCTCTGCTCACTTAATCTGGTCCTTCTGCCGACTTGTCAGATGACTTTGTATAAAAGCCCACCCATTTTACCCACCTCGCTACCCCCACAACACACACACCTCCTTTCTCAGCCAATAAACTAGCAACAATGGCTGTGTCTAGCACTCAGAAATGGCTGCAAGACACTCCTTTGTATTTGGATAGCATTTTGCAAACGACAAGCTGGCTTGAGGCTGAAGATGTCAGAATGACACTTCAGCACCGGTTGTGAGACCCGGCATTTCTTTTATTTCTCTTTCACGAATCCCTGCGTGATCCGCGGGCAGATGCTGCTTTGCGCTCTGGTTTGAGCGTCCATGGCTTTTCCCGCAGCGCCACCGTATTCCCACAATACTGACACAACTCCATACACCGGTGGACAGAGTAGGTGGTGCCGCATGATAAACCTAGATGCTCTCACTGTGAGAGTACTTCCGGGTACAAATACACGCAGTATGAGAGCCAGCCCCATACCTGGGAGGGGGCTGGTCCTAAATGGACTCCTACACCAGCAAAATACGAATCCCTATGTAAAACCATAGGCGAGCCCACAACTATGCCCTGTGGCTGCTTCCTAAGCCCCTGTGGGAGACATCTAAGACACCAAGAGATGACAGACATGCCGTGATTCAGCCCTCAAATAAAAATGGCTAAAGGAAAAAAAAAATGCTAAACAGAGAAATGGATGAGACACAGGTCTTGTTTTCCTTCGGTATGGGAGAAGGCACCCATGCCCACCTTGAACTAGGCTCTCCTTTGTAAACTAAGGAGTTCAAGCATCCCAGCGTTATATCGGATCTGCCCCCTTAAACTGACCTACCCAGTTTGGATATAGGGATGTAGAAAAACACTTTAATTTGCCTAAGATTTGTTTCTCCAGGGGACAGCACTGGAACGGTGTATGCTGTGAAACTTGCAAGCCCAAGCCCTGCAAGTTCCCTGGAGGCCTCAGGTGTTGAACCCCAACAGAAAAACAGACCTCCCATCCTAAGAAACATTCTGGGGCTTGAAACAATAGCCAAGTAAACAGAGCCAAGGCTCACGGGTTTTTCTTTCTTCTCTTTTTCTATTTCTTTTGTTTCCTTCTTTTTTCTTTTTCTTTTCTTTTTTTTAAATTTAGGAACCATCTCCACATCGTCAGTTGGCTTGAGCGCCCTCATGCGTCTCAACAGAGGAATGTCACTCAAGGTCTTGCACCGGGTTCTTCTGAAGGACAAGTTGGGTGACACACATCTCTTCAGGCTTGCTTCAGGAACTTCTTAGTGGGCTAAAGATTCACAGGCTCTCCTGGGACTGGGAGGAGCATGCTCCCATAACAAAGAGTGCCATCACAACTTAGACCTGGAGGAATGAGAAGAGGAGGAGGCCAGTTTCAACTTGTCTGTTCTGGTTCAAGCCTGCCGGGTCATCTTGTCCCTTTTCTTTTTTCTACCCCCATCCCACCTCACTGCACCTCGAGGAGCAGAGATCCAAGCGTGAATCCTTTCTCTGCAACTCTGGTGGCCTTGCTACTGTAACAAGCGCATCTCATATTCCTCCATACCCACAACATAGTGAGAGTAAGCCAGGCTTCTTCCCTGGTATGTTCTCTTTGTGTCCCGGCTTCCTCTTATCTCCCAGCTGATATGTCTCTGCAGCCTTGCCTGGCACATGAGAAAAGAAATCACCCGGTATATAATAAATCCAAACTTAGATGCTCTACTCCAAGTCCCTTGCCTTATAGCGTTTGCAGAAAATCCTTGCAACGCACATCCCTTAGCAACCAGCTTCGGGTTTCCTGGGGCACAGGAAAAGGCCAAATGAATCTGCGTTCTCCATTATTGTTGTCTGGAGCTGGGCACACAGTGACCCTCTGTCTGCCAGCAGAGTTGAGGGTGAAGAGTGCGGCTAGTGAGGGAGCAGGTGCATAGAATGAATTTACCTTCTTAATATATTTCTTTCCTTGCTCTGGCATCCTTGGTAGAGTTTAAAGTAATCCGAGATGCTCAAGAGTCAGATTTGGTTTGGGAATTTTGGAAGGTCTACACTGAACCCCCTGAATCTATATAGAAAAAAAATTTTTAAAAAGAAAGAAGGAGGACAATATTTTTATTTCATCTCCCTCCTTCCATTTCCCCATCTTATCTTGAGGTTAGGAAGGCATGAGTCAACAGTCCCACAGGAAACACACAGGCCACGAATTGCCAAACAAAAGTGGTCCATCCGTGGTCAGTATGTCAGACCCACCTTGCAGGACTTTAAATCCTGTTAGCAGAACATTCACCAAGAAACACACGCTCTTGGACTCCTCTCACCAAAAAGGCAAAGAGCTGTTCCTGCCTAGCTTGAAGCTAGCCAAATCCAACAAAGCCTTAGAGATTTTTGGCTTAATCTTCTCACTGAACACAAGCCAGCTCTCCACGAGTGCAGCCGGGGCATCATCACCAGCCTTCGCTGCGGGCAACTTCTCTTTCCTGCTTCTTAGCACTTTCTTGGCTTGGGGGCAATAGCAGAGGTACCTTCTCCTCCCACCCACTGCCCCCACAGGCACCTCCAACTGTGTAGCTTGGCTTTGGAAGGTTCCCCACCCACTGAAAGTACAGTCAAGACTTTTGTTAGGTAATCTACAACCCTATGTGAATGCCAGAAAACGCCTGCCTTATGGAAATGCTAGATCTTTCTTGCAATTAAAACATTATAGCCAAAACTAGGGCAGGAAAAGTCTGATGTACATGACTTACCTAACTGGGAGAAGGATCTTTTCCAAGCGTGTCCTTAGGTTGGTTCCTAAGATGAATTTATACAAAGCATCTCTCAAGTCAACCCTCCTTCCTTCCAATCACCATAGCAATCTCAGCAACACAGATGCCCATGAAGCTCCAAGCTTTCTCCTCCAAGACACTGTCTGTATGATGACAAGCCCTTCCCTGAGCTTAATCTTCCTGTTAAAGAACCCAAATGCCTCCTGTTATAAGATAAAACTCAGATACTTAAAACTGGCCTCCAGAGTCTTCCATATTCTCTCAATGCCCCTTCCCCAAGAAAAGTCACAAACAGAGCCATATATCCCCCACAGCATTGCCAAGAGTTCTGCCCCTGCCATCTCAAAGTCCCTTATACAGCGCAGTGATGGCGGGGGCTCAGATATCCTAAAGCTACAGGCTTCTGGGCAGGAACTCAGTTTTGGATACTTGTGATTGCCTTCAGCTCCCTCCCTTAACATTCTCAAGCGGAGTGGCGCTTGTACACTTAGCAGTGGTGTTTGCACGCTGGTTTCATTGAACTTGTGTGGCTGCTCACCACTGTCTTCGTTTGGATGGCAGCCTTTCCCACCATTGTAAAACTCTTGGCACAACTAGAGACCAACCCCTAGATAGATAGACAGATATAGCTGTAAGTGAGCAAAATAAGGAGTGAAAATTCAACACCAAACATACACACGTACACACGAGCACACCACATCCTGATACTTATAGGACATTGTGTTCTGGTAAAGGCTTCAGCGAGCTGGAAAAAGAAATTGTATTGTCAGAGGATAACCATCACACTTGCCAGCTGGTGGACCAGCCAGAGGTCAAGTGTAGATCCTCGAGCCGTGTACAATGGTGAAGGAAGTGGAGCATACTGGAGAATGGAAGGCAAGTCCTTCTGGGAGAATCTGAACCTACGTCCTTATTCCCTCTTTGGAAGGTACCAGTGAGTGATCTATTCTGTAATGTCATACTGTCTCTATTCCTGCCTAATGCCTAGAGCCATCAAGAGTCAACCCCAGAGTTCTCCAGAATAAGAATTTCATGAAACATGAGCTACCATCACTTTTCCTAATTTAAAATTCACTTACTTCTTGACATATGACACCTTCCTCAAATCTCTAGCTGTCTCTCAAAGTCATGACATTCTGAATTTATAGAAGGTGACCCAAGGTTGGTCATCTTCCCAACTAGATTTCAAGTTCCTCGGGTCAAGAATTGTTTGTCTTCTAGATTTCTTCACTTTTATCCACCCTGAAACACTGAACAGTGTTCTGCCTAAAAGGCATTGGAGAAACAACAATGCCATTGATGAACAAAAACTGGAATAAGTTAAACAGTGTGCACATTTAATCAATCAAAACGTAAAATTAACTAATTGAAACATGGAAATTCTTCCAATTTTTAACATATTTTCTGTGTCTTTATTCCTTCTAGTCCTTGTTATAGCAAACATCTCTGCTTTCTAGTAATTCTTTTATGCAAAGGATGGGTTTTAAGTCATCTAACAAGTCCACTCCCTGCACATAGACACACACATGCATGCGCACATTCACACACATAGACACACATAGACACACACATAGACACACACATGAATGCGCACATTCACACACATGTACACACACTCAGAGACAGACCTTATTTTTGGCTTGATTTGTGAGGACAGTGTTTGTTTTTGTTTGTTTGTTTGTTTGTTTTAGCTTCCATGAGACGTTTCAGGATTGAACCTGAAGCCGCTGGCTCTGTGTCTCTGCAAAACCATACTGCCCAAGTCTGCAGAATTGCCAAAAGCTCTCTCGCTTACCTTCTTGCAAACTATTCGAGATTTTATTGTTTAATCCTTTCGCCTCACCCCAGCCCTTAATGACCACCTTCCTACCCTGAGAAGTCCTCTCGTGGATCATTAACCTCCTTCACAACTCACAGACAAGCCTTCTCGTTACCTACACTCCACTTATAAGAAACTATGAGCGGCTACGCTGGGCACGGTTTGTAATTCCACTGTAATTTTCCCATTAAGTCTCCAGTTTATCAGTCTCCTCTCCTACACATTCTGGTCTTCCCCTACCCTTTCTTCCCAGTCCCCCCCCTTCCTGCCCCCCCCCCCCCCCCCCCCCGCCTCTTCCCCAACCCCCAGGAAGTGAACTGGTTTACCCAGCAGGCTTAGTCTTGCTTTGACCAGCTCATTGTTTCAACGTGATTATGGAGTGGCTGGTCTTGAATACACAGTTTATTAATTTTCAGGCATTTGCCATGTCCCTCTGTGGAGTGTGGTGTGAGTGAGTAAGTGTGTGTGTGCGCGCAGACAGTAACCAACACTCCTGGAGTTGGCAGGGCCCTTGGTGACTAAGTAGACAGTGTTGATGGGTGAACCAGTTAATGGAGTGCAGGCCGGCATGCGGGAAGCTGTGGGTTTGATCACCAGCGCCACACGGTGGCAAACTCCTGTCATTGCAGCATAAGAAAGATGGAGACAGCGAGACCAGGAGTTCAAGGTCACCCTTAGTTGTGCTGCGCGTTCCGACTGGGCTACAGGAGCCCTTGTTTCAAAATGTTATGTTCCCTGGGAATCATACCATTTTAGAGGTGTGTGGAATAAGACTTGAGAAGTGGAACAGCAAGGTAAAAGGACATGGCCAAGGTCAGAGGTTTAATAAATAGGAGAGCTGAGGGAACCGCTGGGAGCTAGAACCAGAGTACCGCTGTTCACTAGGCTCTTACACTCGCATACATCCTTCCGCCACAGTTTACACATACCCGTGAGAATTCACAGGTCACAGCAAAGAGTCAAAGGGGCACACTACAAGTGAACACACAAGCCAAAGACGATGTTGCGCTATTGCAGAGAACAGCCTACTAAAGTTAGAGGGCTGTTATAATTCAGTTCAGTTCCAATCCGCATCGCATCCCCGTATCAAGCACCCAACATCCATTTCCTCCTAGTGGTTCATTTAAAATAAATAAAATAAGATAAGATGAATTTCGCAAGTACCTTGAAGAGCTTGGCAAGTGATTTTTTTTCCTTTCAGTTTGATCAATACAGAGTTATCACTTCAGCGTGTGAAAATAGCTCTTCACACATCCCTGCACACACAGCACCCCCCCCCCCCACACACACACACATAAATCATTGGCAGCAGGTACTTTCAATTTGCTGGAAAATATTTCTAAGAAGTCAAAAAGCTCCAGCTGAATAAGCGTGCCTGCCTATTGGCTAAACGGACCCGTTGAAGGATCTGATTGGTCCCTGATCCTGAGGACCGATAAGACGGCTATAAAATCCCTGGGTGCAGCTCTTGAGCCCCCAGATTGCAAAAGCCAGAGGTGTAAGAAGCAGCAGCAGCAGCAGCAACAGCAGCAGCAGCAGCCAGCCAGCCAACCAGCCAACCAGCCAGCCACACACACACAAATTCTTCCTCAGATCCTCACCTAAGCTTTCAGTATATCCAGATCCGCATCTTCCCTCAAGCCGGGAGAGGGAAAGAGGAAAGGGGGGGAGGAAAAAAAAAGCCAACAACTTAGCGGAAACTTCTCAGAGAATGCTCCAAAACTCAGCAGTGATTCTGGTGCTGGTTATCAGTGCTGCTGCAACGCACGAGGTGGAACAGAATGACTCTGTGAGCCCCAGAAAATCCCGGGTGGCGGCTCAAAATTCAGGTAAGCCAGCAACCCCAGGACTGGTTTCTCCCCGAAAGAGCTGTCCTCATTTGCCTCTCGCACTTTTTGCATGTGTGTCCCTGACGGCTGATCTCGGTAATAAATGTGCTTCATGCCCGGTGGTAATGCACTGCCAGTGTAATCCAATAGCCTTAGGAAGTGGAGTTCCTTTGTTTAATAAATTGCATGCAACTAACGAAGAAGCTGGGCGCTCTGCTGAGGGTATTTCATTGCATAAGCCAGCCTGATTGCCTGAAATCTGGCACGTACCCTCTTGTTGGGGGGAGGGGGCGGGGAAAGGCTTAAATGTTGGCAAGCCTCACAGCTCCATACTCCACAAGCCGGTCTTAAGGTGATGCGCGGCTTACCTGCTGCGGTCCCTCTCCCTGCTCCTTTAAGACCTTGTAACTTGACTTCTCTACCTCTTCAGAGAGCACCCAGACAAGCCCCCCTCTGCACAATGATTTGTGGAACCATAGTTCTCAGATCTGAAGGAGAAAAAAAAAAAAAGAATCCAGGGCGGATTCGGAAAGAAGAAAGGGGGGAAAATTCTACACACCCCATGCCCTACAGGGCTGCCTGTCTCCTTTCTCGCTCTCACCGGCTCCATTCAATCACCCAAGCAGCCCATGGCCCCTAGAAGGAAGTGCATTTGTGAAAGAAGCAGTTCTTTCTCTGAGGGGAAGGTCTTACTTTCGGCCTGACTCCAGTACCAGTTAACTGTCTATGGCCCTGGCCTCCGGAGGCGAAGAGGCATTAGGACTCCCTCTGCCCCTTAACTTTTGCTCCCCGCTCACTTCTCTCCCCAGCTGTTGGCAGAGATGGGACCGCAGGTGTCAAAATGCTGCAGATGCTCCCCCCATGGAAGAGCGCAGGTCCCTGTTGAGAGGAGGCCTTTTGCCTCGCTTCCTTTTGTACTTAGTTGCTATAGCGATGCCGTGATTCACAATTCAAGCTTGCCTAAAACAATAGCAGTCCTAATGCATATTAAAACTGCTTAAAGCAAAGTTATAATTTGAACCCGTGGAAATATATAATTAGGGAAATGACTTGTAACATCCCAGAGGCTGCGGGAGGTGGAAGGGGGGCGGGGAAGCCTTAGCCTAACCAAACCACGCTTTTGATCTGGGAGGAGAATGCTACGGTATGAAGGCTACAGATCATTGCATGCCGAGCTGCCTGCCAGAACACCCCTCCTTCTGTGGGAGAGAAATTACTTTTATGGCAGATCTTCCCCAGAATGCAGAAAGCCTGGTGCAAGTTCTTTGCGGTTTTCCTCCAGCCTTGCATAGGGGATGCCTTGCACTTGTCTCTCCACACCTGTGTTTCTCCTTTTGGAAAAAGAAGTCTTTTTTAATATGAGAGATTATTCACACCTCGGAGCGATGGCTTGTGGTTGGGGGGCTGGGGTGGATACAAAGGCTCCGAGTCTCTTCTGCCGAAGCCATTGTGGGTTAGAAGCCCTCTTTGGGAAGGGTCTCCTTCCGTGTGAACTCAGCAAACCATTCCCTGCCATTTGGATGAAAATGCCCAATGCTTTTGACTCCAGACTGCATTTTTTTTTTAGAAGGCTGCTAGGTTCTCTGGTCCTCTCCGGACCCCCTCAGGATGAGCCTGACCTTCAGTCACTCACCACCTACATCCTACCCATGCCCTCAAGTTCCCAGTGTCAGTCTCTGATTCCTGTCACTACCAGAAGACACTGTGCACTCCAAGGTCTCTAACCTAACTTCTCTAGCCACCAAAATGAATAAAACGGTGAGACCCAGAAAGCATGCGCCTGAGGGGGAGTCATCCCCTCTGCTCTGATCCTTAGGAGCAGAAAGAGCCCATTCATCCCCTTTCTCATCAGTCCCACCACCACCACCACCACACTTTTCTTTAACTTGTTCTATCTAATGGGACCCAAGGTCAAAGTTCAAGGATAAATGCAGATGTTGGCCTCTACACCTACTGGCTCCTATCCAGAGCCCTTTGGCTTGACCCGGACTATTTCTGCTTGTCTTTTTCAGCTGAAGTGGTTCGCTGCCTCAACAGTGCCCTGCAGGTTGGCTGTGGGGCTTTTGCATGCCTGGAAAACTCCACATGTGACACAGATGGAATGTACGACATTTGTAAATCCTTCTTGTACAGTGCTGCTAAATTTGACACTCAGGTAAAGCAACGTTGACCTCTTCTGCTCCCGCTGACTGTTTGTCATTTAACAGGGTGCTCGGTGCTGTTCTTAGGAGCCTATCTTGTAGGGACAAAATAAAGCTGCTTCCCAGCCTCCTACTCAAAAGGCTCATCCCAGGGTGTAGACAGACAGACACACAGACATACAGAGAGAGAGAGAGAGAGAGAGAGAGAGAGAGAGAGAGAGAGAGATACCCACATACTTACATGTGGGAGAGGGGGCACAGTTTAGACCAGGAATACGGAGTTGACAGAGGCTGGCTTAAAACAGGAGGGATGACTAGCAGAAAAGCATTTCTGCTTTGAGAGGAAATAAAAATGTTCTCCTCTGAATCCACTAGCTTGCTGTCTGAAATTCTGAGTTACCAATCTTAATCCCAAGAACATAAACCTGATTCTGACCATCTTCACACCTCAGAACTGTTGACAATAGCTTCCTCCCATCTCATCTCTTTTCTCTGGAGCTGAAATGTTCAAGACAGTCCTAGGGAGAAGGTCTTTTTCTTTTTCTTTCTTTCTTTCTTTCTTTCTTTTTTTTTTTTTTTTTTTGGCTATTGGTCATGCTATTAAAACAAGTCCCCTTGCAGGTCCCTGTGTCATAGACCCTGACTGCTTCTAATAGGTCAAATGAACACTTATCTTCTTGTCCCTGCCAGGGAAAAGCATTTGTCAAAGAGAGCTTAAAATGCATCGCCAACGGGATCACCTCCAAGGTTTTCCTTGCCATCCGGAGGTGCTCCACCTTCCAGAGGATGATCGCCGAAGTGCAGGAAGAGTGCTACAGCAAGCTGAATGTCTGCAGCATCGCCAGGCGCAACCCAGAAGCTATCACTGAAGTCATCCAGCTGCCCAATCACTTCTCCAACAGGTACCCGGGGGGAGGGGAAGGGAGGGGTCCTCTTCTTCACAATCAGGGGCATGAATGGGGAGAGGCAAGCAAAGCCAGAGAAGACATTTTCTCCCCTCCAGTGTTAAAATCTTCCCCAGCTATCAGAGAGCTGGTTTGCAGGAACCCTGGGCAGGTGCATCTCTGTCCAATTCTTAACATAGCCTAAAGCCAACAAGGAAGCCTCTGGAAAACACTGTTTGAGACACCAGGTTTGGCTGAAACCATGACAGTCAAACAGAAATAGGCCGATAAACCCACCCCAGGTCAAATGTCAGAATGCAGACGTTTTTATCAAATCTATTTGTATTTCAAGTCAGTCCCAAACCCAGATTTATCAGTGGCTAATCCAGAACAAGTCATCTCATTTCCCCAGAACTTGCAGTTTTCTCTATGAAAAGTGAAATGTCTTCAGGGAAACATTCCCATGTCCTCTTCAAAGCCTTATACCACCCCAACCCTCCAGCCCAAGAGTCCCCAGAAGGAAGAGGTGGGAGCTACCCAGCTCACATTCATATCGAGGGTGACCCAAAGTCATTGGGTTTACACCATCTGAGCTCCAGGTCTTGCTGGGTCTTTGACTTTGAAGTTGTTGCCAGACAGGAATGATGCATAAGAGACCCGATATCCTGGTCCAGTATGGGTATCTTGGAAAGATGGCTAGCAAGAAATGAGGGGTGGACAGGGACAGAGAGAAACAGTAGTAGTGCAAGCCAGTGGAGGATAACTGTGGATCCCTGAAGCCAAATCCTATGAGTGGATGAAACCGTAAGATTCTGTGACTCTCCCACCCAGTCTTGATGCATTCACAAGGAATGGTTCTGCTACTCTGGTCTCCTAGGAGTCATCACACTCTTAATCTGGTAGATTTCCCAGCCAAATGGCCCTATCCTTTCTGAGAATAACAACAGTCAAGTTCTATCAGAGGCTTTGCCCTTAACATGATACTTCTGTCACATTTAGGAGCCATTCTAAATCACAGGTTCATGGCCTACAGGACCACAAGTCATTTTAGAGAAATCTCCCATGCAGCCCTTGATGACAACTCTTCCAGAGTTCTTACTGATTTTCTCAGAACAGGGGGGAGCAACTCTATTTTCCTCAAATAGCCTGTCTCTCTAGATCAACCTTGGTTTTTAAAATTCTCCTAGAAAGATTTTTGTTGAAGGAGGAAAGGGTTAAAGCTTGGCCACTTGTTAGAGATTAACCCTTTGCAATGGGGAAAGAAACGAAGAGTTCTTGGTAGGACAATGGCTAGGGACGAAGTATGTAGCTGTGTACCCTTGCTAAAGGAGGCATATTGGCAAACTCATCAGCACAAGTTTGGATTGTTGGCGGGGGACCAATTTCAAAGCTATACTGAGCCGGCTATTTCAATCAAAGAGGCATTTTCCCTTGTGGAAAGGGATTCACCGTAGAAAGGAAGCCTTGGTGTTTGGACCAAAGATTCCCATCACCCCAGAGGAAACTTGGGAAAGGTATCCTTAGCCAGACCATTATTCTTTTTACAAAGTGCCTTGTTTGCACCGCCTTCAGAAAATGGTCCAGGCACCATCTCCTTATCTCCTCTCATTCACGTTCAGTAGAAAAGGTCAATGGGGAAAGGGTGGCACACTCAAACACCAGACTCTCTCATGCAGCTCTTACCTTTTTCCAAGTATTTCACGTCGATGTTCAGGACTGGAACGATTTCCGTTCCAGGAGGGGCTTGATCTGCTTGCTCGGTCTCAGCTCCTCGCCCGCCCGAAACATCCTGCTTTCCCAGCCTCCGTCCCAACATAGACACACGCACAGTTCCTGCCACTTGGCAAGGGACTGCTACGGGAAGTAGTTACAGGTTCATTCCACCTTCCTGTGATTTGTCTAGCGTGCGATTTAGGTCTGGGAGAATCCAAAACCTGCCAGTGGACTGGAAGGCAGAGCAGGACGTGGTAGAGGTTCATCCAGAGGGAGAAGGTAGCGGGGAGAGTCTGCCTGCCTCCATTTGCAACCCCGACCTTCCGTCTTGAGGGCAGCAGGGAGCGCGGAAGAGATGGGCAAGACACTGCGAGGCTTGGGAACCAATGAGCCCAGCACAGCCCCAGAGTGGGAAAACTGACAAAGCGCCCAACTCTCTAGGGCATGGATAGGGAACAGGAAACAGAAGAATAATATTGATCAAGGGAAACAAAAGACTATTTATAAACGCTCACACAGAACGTTCCGAGGCAGAATCTGTGTATTTGGGAAACATGGCTGAAACTGTAGCTATGGAGAATATCTGATCTTTTTCTTTACCAGGGGAGTGGGGTGGGGTTGCCGAGGATAGACTCTGCAAAACAAGAAGAAAGATATGTGCTTTGTAAAAGGTGCTTCTAGGCTGTGAGACCAGAAGTCTTCATTTGGCTACCCCATTGCAATGAGTAGCCTCATGCCATAAAGGTTGTCAGGCTAAAGAACAGAATCATCCCAACTCCCCCTGCAGAGGAAGGAGCTTCTGCTGGGTTATACTGTTTTCTTAGCTTGGAAAAGAAAAATGTACATTGGATCCTTAGAAACAAAATACCATAGCAGAGGGTGACAGTTATCCAGACTCTACTGCCCCTCCATCTGAAGGGGACAGTTATCCAGACCCCACTGCCCCCGTCTAACTGACTGAAGACACTCTGTCCTGTGAGACAAGCAACCTGAAGGTCTCACAGCTTGTGAGTCACCAAATAGGGTCCAGAATTCACATGGCCTCGAGCCAAGCTATTTTGATTTCTACTTCAAAAAAAAAAAAAAGCAGCCAGAAAAACCCTGCAAGAAGTCCTTGCAACCCAAAAATAGAATACCATGAATAGCTAAATCTACATACACCATGGTATTCAGTAAGGAATTCTGTATGTGCTCTCTCCTAAATGAAAAGACACATCCCTCTTCACAGCTAGAGTAACTATGTGTCCTTAGTATAAAAGGGTGCTCAATAAATATATGACAATTGCTAAGTCAACTTTTGCTGGAGGCACAACCTCTCAGAGCATCTGTGTTGCTTAGCAACGTGTAGCAAAGGTCTTCTCACTGGCCTGCACAGTCCAGAGTTAAGTGCCGCATTCCAGTCGCATTGGAGACAACCGGGTTAGCTGTACCGATATCAGGCACTCTGGCATGGGTTTCAGCCTTTGAGGAGCTCCTAATAGGACCATGTAGAATTTCCTGTTTTAAGATGTTTTCTTAGCCTACTCCACTGAGTGATCAGAGCCCCCTCAGGGAAGCAGAAGAGTGGGCAGGCTGACAGGGGTCATTGCCAAGAAAACCCAAGAGTGGGTACCCTGGTTAGTCCATCAGAGAAGGCAACACCAAAGCTGCAGGTTACCCAGACAAATTGAATCTCTTTAAGGGGTTTAGACTTCTCCATCCAGACAAAAACTTCTAGTTCTGTCAAAGGAGGAACTTTTTTTATTCTTTTTGTTTCTAAAGAGAAATGACATTGTTCAGCCTGTTTTGGGACACACGTGTCATGAAGAGGTCTCTCTAGATGTGAAAAGGTTAACTTCTCTGAGTTTGGGCACTCTCTCCTCTAAGAACTAACTGCCCTCTAAAATAGGCCCCAGGATGTAGGGGAGCTAATTCCTGGTAGATGCCCAGAGAAGAATGAGGATATAGATGGCTGAAGGTATTGGGGCACAATTGTTGGGGTTCTTTTTCTCAGTTTTTCCAAAACTACTTTTCTCCCCATTTCTCCATCCAAGGACGTTCAGCTTGACTCATGTGCTTTGTGATTCCAAAGGGTTGGAAAAAGCTCCTCTGAGCCAGAGAAGCCCAATTTCACTCACAGCTGGATATAATTGTCCCTGAAAGGGTAGCTGTAGCCAGGACAATGGGCAAGCCAGACACTGTCCTCTCTCTCCATCCCCAGCTTGACCCTCCCACCCAGAGAAGGGTGACCATTATCCTTGATTACTCACGATCTACCCTCTTCATTGTCCAGCATTCCAATGACCTCTCTAGGGGGTCAAGTTATTCCAGCAAGATGCTTGCTCCTATGCTAGGGGGGGTTGAGTTAAAAATAAACAGAATTTTCCCGCCTGGATGATCCTGTGGCCCCAGTGACACCCTGACCACTCCTAGAAAAGGGTCTTGCCACATCAGGACAGCAGGTCACGGTCACCAGGGGAGTCTCCTGTCAGTGACCACAGAGCTAATAGGTTTGCACAACCACTGAGTCAGATGTGTCCCGTCAGTTTAGAAACTCTATGAGCTGTTTTGAATATAGACGGCTCCGTCTTTTCAAAGCTATAACACTTGGCAGCACTGTTTGACATTCAGGGAATTGTTGCATACGTGACAGTCACTTATACCAAACACAGAGGTCTTGTCATTAGGAATTTTGTTTGTTTGCTTACAAATCTACCTGACCAAGAGACCAGTTTTCTTCAGGAAGCTGAGAATTTCTTTTGTACAACAGAAGAATATTTTTATGTTCTTTCCATTGATGTTAAAGTTCAACAGATATATTGAGAAAATATTTCAGTATAGATATAATAGCATAGGGGCAGACAGTAAGACCCAAGAGAAGATCAGTGTTATACATACAGAGCAAAGGTGGATGTGTTCTTCTCAGGCAAGAGAGTAACCATGTTATTTAAGTTCTGTTTCCTTGGGGGGGGGATATAAAATTCAACAGTGAATTATTGAGCAGACAATATAGCCTGATGATACTCAGCCGCTTGGATACAAAGAATAAGGACATCCTCCCTGCCCTTGAGACATTTTCAAAATCAAGCCAGGGAAAAATGAATAGTCATAATGCCATCAAATGTCTCTGCTTGAGGGGATAACTAAAGCCCGTGAGGCATCCAAAGAAGGAAAAGGTCACAAAAGTCTGAACCATGTTAGAGGGTTTCATGGGCTTCCAGAGCAGGAACCTCTGAGGGGCATTAATCTTTCCGTTTAAGCACCCTTGCTACCTAGTGTTTGGCTGCAGAAGGCCCCTCTAAGCCTTTGAAGGAAGCCTCAAAACAGTCATTCAGCCAACAGCCTTTTCAGGACTTGCTGAGTGGGTGTAAGGAAAGTTGACTTCACAGGGAAATGCATGGCTTTAGACCAAAGCGCAGTTAGAAAGCGCGTTCATGTGCACATACTCTTGAGCACACGCACCAGGGCGAAGGGAAGCTGCAAAAAGATATCCAATTCACTGTCAGTTCCTGGGCAGTGATGCGGTACGAGCACAAGCTTTGAGTTTCAGACCCACCATACATGGGTACAGTACAGTGGGCGTGACTAAGTCGGCTTCTGACATTCATTCATTGTATGATGCTGAGCGGACATCCTAATTTCTCCCCTACACAATGAGAGCGTTTTGTGTTGCCCCATTTATCCCTAAGAGTCTTTGTCTTCCAGAATTCCAGACATTACAATCACCCTACTTCTGGTCAGTTTCATCTATGTCTCTTGAAGGGTAAACCTGGAGATGGACTTTCTAGGGTGGTATGGTAAAGCCATAAGAGCTCAGAGGGAAAGGAAAGTCACCTTCAGCTTTGAACAGTTTGAGCACTGACGTCAGAACCTTGTCCTTCCTTGGGATTCCCTAATAAGCATTCTCCCACTGCAGATATTACAACAGACTTGTCCGAAGCCTTCTGGAGTGTGATGAAGATACAGTCCGCACTATCAGAGACAGCCTGATGGAGAAAATTGGGCCCAACATGGCTAGCCTCTTCCACATCCTGCAGACAGACCACTGTGCCCAGACACACCCCAGAGCTGACTTCAACAGGAGGCGCACAAATGAGCCACAGAAGCTGAAAGTCCTCCTCAGGAACCTTCGAGGTGAGGGGGACTCTCCCTCACACATCAAACGCACCTCCCATGAGAGTGCGTAAGCAGGGGGAGGTATCCGCAGCCTCGACGAATAGCGTTTTAGGGGTGTTGATACACCAACTTTGAGTGTACTGTGCCTGGTTTGATTTTTTTTAAGTAATCTCTATTTTCTATCCCCCCTTTAAAGAAAATTGCATGAAACTAGGCTTCCGTAATCAATATCCCAACATTCTGCAATGATAGCACTATTATCAACAGAATATGTGTGATCATTCATCCTCTCCTTGAGAGACTGTAGTCTCTTTTATTCCCTTTTCTCTATGAATTCTTTTCCCAGATCCCTACCAATTGCTCCTCAAACACAAAATGTTCATGTAACTTCCCAGTCATTGTAATCTGACGACGTAGAACCCTTTAGAATGATCACCCAGTAGAGTTAGCCAATACAAAACAACTTTATTTAAATGCATGTCTTAAATGCTCATAAATATGTTGAATAGAATTCGTGTTATGAATCTGTGCTGGCCATGGACGAATATGAATGTCACGTTTGAATTCTTGATCTCTAGCGAGTCTTATGGTCTCTATCCTCCAATGCCTAATTTCCTTTCTGACATATTTACCAAATTGCTCAAGCCTGGTTCTCCCACCAGACTTTGAGCCAGCATCTTCTTGCATCTAGTGAAAAAACAGAAAGCTAACATCTTTATGTACTGTAACTGCTCAGAGCTTTAAAAGTATCTTTAACAATTGTCTTAAAAACAGAGAATCTTAAGGTCTAACTGTGGAATTATAAATAGCTGGAAACTAATGTACTGTACATAAATTCCAGAGGACTCTGCTTAACTAAGCAGTCTATAAGAACTTTATCGCATATAGATTTAGTTTTGTACCTTAGCTTTATTTTCCTTTTCCTGGGAATGAAATAACTATCTCACTTCCAGATATCCGCGTTCATGCTCCTTGTGGCCTTTTTTATAACTAAGGGGGTAGAAGTAGTTTTAACTCAACATCAGAACTTCAGATGGGCCTATACGAGATAGGAAAACCCAACAGGTTATCTGAAGGACCCCAGGTAAAATGTCAATCTCCCAGCCCACCTCAACCCAGAGGCTACATTTGACTTAGGTGTATCCTGAAACAGTTCTGTCACATCCAACTGGGAATTAGAGGACTCAAAAAGATCACCCCTTTGGGCTTGGACACTGAGTGTGACAAGACCTACTGTCCCCTTGGAAGTGGCAGTTCTTGGCTCATCACCTTCCATCAGTGCCTGGCACTCTGGTCAGTGATGGTGTGGGAGATTCTAAGCCAATCAGGAATGAGTCGATCGGCCTTTGGGTCTTCAGTCTGGGGAACTTGGGCTTGACGGGGTGTAAATAACCCTGGGATGTCCCGCCTTAATAGACTCCTCTTACATTGTCCTGTAACACGCTGCTTGCCAAAGTAGTCCTGGCAGCTGGACCATCTCTGTAGGATCTTTAAAGGAAAAAAAAAAGAAAAAAGAAAAAAAAAGAAAAAATATAGAGAGAATGAAGGAGGGTGTAAGAGCTGGTGGTTTGATCATTTCCGCTGTGATGTTTACAAGATGGCAGCCACCAAAGCCAAATGATTAACCTGTCTACGAACAACAGTAGTTTCTCAGGGTCATTGTCCTTGAACCCAACAGCCCCTTATGAGTGTCACTGCTCACCAAAGGTCAATGCCGAGAGAGGAAGCGGAAGGGGCTGCTCCAAAGTCACTTGGGTAGAAACTATTGGTGCTTGACTCTCACTAGGCTACACCGCAGAGTTGACCAAATTGAGTGATAGGGACCCTGGTGGGAGGAGGGAGGGCACCTCTCCAGGGAAATAAAAAGCAATACAACTTTACCACAAAGCCTTTAAAACCAGAAACAAAGTGCTCAAGGACCAAGATCAGTGCAGCAGGCAGTCGTGCGCAGCCGCGGCCCGCAGCCGAAGCGGTGCAAACGCTGCTGCCTCCGTTCCCACACAGCCTCTAAGCGTGCTGACATCAGATTGTTAAGGGCATTTTTATACTCAGAACTGTCCCAACCCCAGGTCCCAAGCAAATGGACACTGCCTTAGCCTCTTGGAAATCAGGTAGCACATACTCTAAGCTAGATTCACCCCTCTCCCCCACTTCCCGCCCCAGGCAAGGCTGACTTCTTTGAACCAGAAAAGCTAACCAAGTGTGTGTGTTGTGCATTTTGCAAACCCACTAAGCCAGAACCCCAAAGTGGCAAGTAGCTTATGAGAATTCCTAGTAAATTTCTCTCTTACTTTAGTTCGGTAGATATTCTTTCTCTCTTCTCTCTTTCTCCTCTGTTCTCTTTTTTTATTATTATTATTGGTTTTTGGTTTTTTTGTTTTGTTTTCTTTTGTTTTTTGCTGCGACTTCTTCAAACCGTGGTATAGCCTCTTTTCTCCCGCAGTGATATTGGTATATGTGTCAACAAGACATATATCTACCACACACGTGGAAAGAAGCAGTTCTCACAATGTTGCTAGGTGTTTGCTTCCTTTTCTCCCTCCCCTGACCCCTCCACCTCCTCCTTGAACTTCCAAAGCTTTGTCTCATGTTTGCTGCAGAGTGATTCGGGGGCTGACCTAGACCAGTTTGCATGATCTCCTCTCTCGTGATTTGGTTGCACTTTAGAACATTTTTGTGCCGTTATATTTGCATTATGTATTTATAATTTAAGTGATATTTAGGTTTTTGGCTGAGTACTGGAATAAACAGTGAGCATATCTGGTATATGTCATTATTTATTGTTAAATTACATTTTTAAGCTCCATGTGCATATAAAAGTTATGAAACATATCATGGTAATGACAGATGCAAGTTATTTTATTTGCTTATTTTTATAATTAAAGATGCCATAGCATAATTTGAAGACTTTGGTGAATTCCTTCTACAATAATAATAATAATAAAGTGTTACGTTTTATTTGTTTTTTCCTTCCACGTCTTTCATTGTTATTCATTAAAAACATCTTGGGCCAGTAAGATGGCTCAGTGCATAAAGTACTTGTGGCCTCACAAACCTGATGACCTGAGTTCAATCCCCAGAATCCATGAAATATAGAAAGAAAGAATAGACCTCCAAAAGTAGTCTTCCAACATCTACATAGGCTGCATGCACACACACACACATGCACACACACACACATGCATGTATAATAACAACAACTATTTCTTTTTTAAAACCTCATGTATAACAACTATGTCTTTTTTAAAACTTCTTGAATGAGAATTTCTAAGTACAAAGTCACTGTCCCATTCATTTTCTCTCGTCACTAATTACGGGTCAATCTGACCATAAATGCAGTTTAAATCAGCATTTGCTAAATGTCTTTACACTCATTCAGTGGCTCCCCTTGCCCTCATGATAAAATTGAAACCTGGGAGCTGGAGAAATGGCTCAGACAGTAAAGGGCTTGCCACACAAACATGAAAACCTAAGCTCAGTTCCCAGATACTCCTGTAAAAATGCTGGGTATGGCAGTGTGTGCCTGTACTTAAACACTGGTGAAGTAAAGACAAGAGGACCCTTGGAGTTCACTAGCCAGCCAGCATGCTTAGCTGAATTAGAGGGCATCAGGTCCATGAGAGGCCATGTCTCAAAAAACAGTAGAAAGTGATTAAGGAAGGAACCAACAGAATCTACCTCTGGCTCACACAGATACATGAACACGTACACATGAAAACAAACAAACTAACTAACTAAACCCAAACTCCTTCTAAGTCTGGAAGAAGTGCTGGGGTCTGTAACTACTACTAGGCCATCCATACTTATAGATCAGTATCCTCTGCATGGCAGTAAGGCCCAGCACAGCAGGGAGATCCTCCATCTTCCTTCCTGGGGTCTATGCCATTCACACTTCCTCTCTGCAGAGCCTGGGAGAACCTGGGTGACAGGTGTATCCCCAACATTAGAATAGCACCTTTGTTGTTAGAAATAAAGAGTTTCGAGAGCAGCAGAAGAGAGGTGCAGACAGTTGCATCAGGTCAAGGAAGCAAGGAAAGCCAATAGTTCCGCTACCAGCATTCAGATGGTTGTGATTGAAGTGCTGGCTCTGTCCCTTACCAACTGCATGGTGTCAGATGAGTTATTATGCTCAGAGACCATCAGTTTCTTCCCCTGTCCTGTGACGGTGATTCCATGGAACTGCTGTGCAGCATTAAGTGGCCTGCTTACTGCAGTTCCACAAAGTTGACTCTGAGAGTCCTCTATGGCCATCTTGAGCAGAGCGAAGCAGAGCTAGCACACCATCTCAGAAACTTCCAAAGGATTCACAAGCGCATGGCAGGCAGCCCGGGTCTTGTCAGAGGGTTTGTGTTCAGTCATGGGAAGAGGAGGACTTTGGTGACAGAATTTTTTTTCAGTGGGGATCTTAGATCATTATCAATAAATGAATTCTCCTTATGGTTTAAAATCACATGAAGATATTTTCCCAATCATTTCTCACCCTGAACTGTGTTGTCCCCATGTCCAGAGGTTCACAGCATAGTGAACCTACAAAGTAATGTGTTGTATTGGCCATAGAAACAGTGACCATTTTGATTTTTCCTCTTCAGCCTTCTCTCAATATTTGTTTGTAGAAAGGCTGTATTGTAGGCTGCAGTTTAAAGAACTTAGGCCTGGAATTTCTACAGTTGAGTTCAAATCCAATTCCTTCCCACTGTCTCTGTGACTTGGTACCAAAGTTCTGGACTCTTTTTTACATCAGTTTGTGTGTTTATAGGATTATTCCTATATGAAGAATCAAGTAATAGGTCCCACCTACAAAATTAAATATGTTGTACATGAAGCACTTAAAACTGGCATAGAGTAAGTGCCCTCCAAATGCTATGAATTAATCATCCCTTAAACGTTAACTATCACCACTTATATCCAGGCCATCATCACCATTTAGGGTCTGCTCCCACCCCAACGTGAGTCTTGGTACCCTATTGGATGAAGGAATATTTTTCTTACTTTTTTTTTCTTTCGTGGATCCCTCCTCATTACTGTTAAATCAAGATTTTATGAATTCAAATTATGAACTATGACAACCCTCAAAAGTAGCAAAGTATAAAATGATAAATGTATCTCTCTCACCCCCAAGCAGATTACACTGTGCCTCCCCAAGACCAGTCACACTTTAACAACCATTACTCCAAGCCATTGTTAAAAGCCATGGCTGTAAAGGGTAGAATTTTTTGTGTTATTGAAACATTTGGGTGGAGGGCTGGGGAGATAAGTCTACTCTTTTGTGAGGACGTGAATTTGAACCCTTGAGATCCACATAAAAGCTGAACACTGCAACCACTCCAACTAAAAGGTGGGAGGTGGAGACAGGAGGATTCTCCAAAGCTTGAGGGTCAGCTAACTTGATGCACGTCACAGCTATGAACAACAAAGAGCACCTGCCTCGAACAAGGTGGAAGGGGGTGGCTGATACCCAAGGTTGGCCTTCAACATCTGTATACATGAATGCAGAAAGATAACAGAGGATTAAAAAATGAATTTAAACAAAAATGTTCTTATCAGCATTTCCAAAGAGAAGTTCCAAAGATCATGAAATGATCTGTAGGTCCGTGGGGTGAGAGAAAGAGCAAAACTCAGGTCGTTCTTCCTAACAAGTCAACAACGCATGGGTCATAAAGAGCCATCAGCAGGGATCCTGTATTGGTATTTCTTGAAATTATTGTTCATGCCAGCCTTGGGGGATCATGATAAAATGATAGAGGAGTGTCTGAGTGGGCGTGAAAGCCACATCGCTAGCACTCCCCTAGTGATACCCATTGTATTGCATCTAAGAGTAAGCTGAGTAGTGGGGTCACAGCCTTAGCCATGAATTACAGTGAACTCTGAAGTCCAATGTCCTCCTCCATAGAGTCATGACAAGGATGCTATCTTGATTCACGTTTGATCATGTCCATTCCTCACCCTAATAGCTCCCCATGGCTTCAAAGACAACAATCAAGTGTGTTGTTATCGAGTGTACACCCTTTGAAACACAAACTCATTTTCTCAGAATGTGCTTAATACGTTATTGGCTGGATTCCCTCAAAGACACTAGGATACATCTCCCTTGTTACTTTTGCACATTGTCTTCATATACATTACCATTGCTTTTAATTTACAGTCTTCCCTTAACCTCATCATTCACCAAAGCCATGGAACAACCCCCCCCCCAAGGAAGCTTTCTCCAATATAGCCACATATATCATCCTTGTATTATTGATGCTCAACACAAAGCCAACATGCACTAACCATTCTTGAGAAGAGATGGAAAGAATTTTCCTATCTTCCACCACCAATTAACCCATCAGATACAACTGCCATCAGAGGGGATGGGGGACACCAGGAGAACACTGTTGTTGGAATTTTAATTGGGCCTCCAGCAAGCTTCCAAATAAAGTCATAGAGACATTATTAATTATGAATGCTCAGCCTTAGTTTAGGCTAGCCCACTACCTCTTTTAACTTAATTTAACCTGTTCCTATTCGTCTACAATTTGCCTTGGGGCTTTTTACCTCTCATTCTGTAGTCCTGCTTTTCTATCTCCTCTGTATCTGGCTAATTTGCCCATAGCATCTCTTTTTTGCTCTTCTCTAAGCCTAAAATTCCTCCTACTACTTACTCTCCCTGCCTGGAAGTATCCACCTATACCTCCTCCCTCCTGTTGGCCATTAAGCTTTTTATTAGAACAATCAGGTGCCTTAGGCAGACAAGGAAAACAGCAACACATCTTTACATAATTAAACAAAGGCAACACATCTTTACATAGTTGAACAAATATTTTGCAACATAAACAGAAGTAACACATCCTTAGGTCGTTAAACAAATGCAACACATTTTTGCAGAGTTAAGTATTTCTCAGCAGAACACAACTAAGCAGGGCTGATATGAGCTCACAGAGACTGAAGGGGGAAGCACAGTGCCCGCAAGAGGGTTGCACCAGATCCTTTGCATGTATGCTGTAACTGTTATCTTGGTGTTTATGTGGGGCTCCTAACTGTTGGAGCAGGTGTGTCTCTGACTCTTCTGCCTGCTCTTAGGACTCTTTCCTCCTAATGGGTTGCCTTGCCCAGCCTAACATGAGGACTTTTGCCTTATCTTATTATATCTTCATTATGTCATGTTTGATTAGTATCTCTTGGAGGCCTGCTCTTTTCAAAAGGGAAATAGAGAGGGTGTAGATCTGGGGAAGGGGAAGCTGGCAACTTTGGTTGGGATGTACTACGGGAGAGAAGAATCTATTTTCAATTAATATATATACATCTGTGTGTGTGTGTGTGTGTGTGTGTGTGTGTGTGTGTGTGTGTATATACAAGTGAATGACTGCCTTAGCATGATGGAGTGTGTTGGGACTGGTGGGTGCATTGCCATAGTGAGTAGAAAAATAGAATTCTATCTATCAGTTTCCTAAAAGTAATCGCAAGCACTCAAGTCTGCCAGCCTGTGACAACAATGCATTACTTTGTTTCTTTCTGACACCACCTGTTAGAAGAGTACAGCTGTTGTTATTAATACTTTCTTCTGATGGTCTGAGCAATAAATGACTCTTAAACAGGTCTCCATATTGCTAAATCTACACAGCTTTGCATACTAGAAAGTGGGGACCCAGAGACAATGCGACCATTTGTGTGTCAAGCAAATCTTGCTTCCTTGAAGCCCTGGTTACTATGTAATGCAGTCGCAATCATAACACTGCTGAATTCATGACTTATGCCCAAGCTCTGCTATGAATTGTGTCTTCTTTCTGCACTTTTACTTTTTTCTTCCAAGAAAGAGCCAGGGGTCCGGGTGAGATGTCACCTAGTCCCACCCCATTATTCTACTTCAAACTTTAAAGAGTAATGGCTATCACTGTAATTTTTGCAAAACCCTACCTGAAGCCCAATTGTCTAGGCCAATATCTACGCGTTTGGAAAGTCCCATGCCCAGTGGCCAACATGTGGTATACTGGACCAAACACTCATTAATTCTGATCCCTGTCTGTCAGTGAAATATGTCTTGTTTCCCCTCTGTTCCTAAGGGGTTTGCGGCGTCCAATGAGGATAGAATGGTAGTCTCAACTCTTAACACAATTAAACCGCACTGCAGGTGTCCTTTGCTGCAGGAAATCCAGAAACAACATATGTCCCACAAGACACTGTCAGTGTTTCCAACATGTGGTCAAAATCCTGGAGCCAGTTCTAAAGATGGCTTGGGATTTCTTGGAAACACGAGCCCCCCAGGCCACAGCTCCCTCTCCCTCCTGCTGTGCTCCTGTCCTTCACTCCAATCCAAGCAGAGAATGCTAGGACCAGTGCTCTAGGAAACTGTCTACCTCCGTTCCCGCCACACCTCCTGTGCAAACAGGAGCCTCTCCACATTCAGGCTCAGCCATCTGCACTTCCCCCACCTGGTTTCCTAGTAGCCCTCACCGAGGCGGCACTCTCCCACTCTTGGCCTCCTTCCAGAACTTGCCCATTCCGGGGTCAACAAACTCTACTACGGCTGTCTCTGCATGCACAAAGAAAGGGTTTGGGTAGTCCTTTTATTTACAACAGTGTAGCATGTGTTCATGGCCTGTGCCCGTCCTCTCTTATCTAGAAGAATTACGATACCTAAAATGCAACATAAATTACATATGTAAAAAAAAAATAAATAAATTGCATGTGTCAACAGTTGTCACACTGTATGAGGTAGGAAATAAAGACCAAAAAATAAAAATGTCTAGCATTCAGAACAGAACTATTTTTCTTATAGGAATATTTTTAATTTGTGGTTGGTTGAATCTATGGTTATGGAAGGCAAGGATATAGGGAGCCAGTGGGACATCTTCAGTCTCTCCTTTTATCTTCTCCCCATTTTCTGTCCTACCTAAAACCCAGTACCTCAAAGAACACTTCCCCCAAATGGCAACTTATTTTACCTAATGTCAAACCTGTTAGATATTCAGCAGCAGCCGCACCTCCCTCTGTCAGCCTGTGTCATTTGCATGGCATACATGAATGACAAATGCTCTACAGACATCCTCCTAGGCTCCATCAGTATCCGTACATACAGTCATTCACAGATCCTGCATCAGTACCCACACACATAGCCGTTCACAGAGCCTCTATCAGTACCCACACACACAGCCATGACCGCAGCCTCCACCACTACCCATGTCCACAGCCATGTCCGCAGCCTCCATCAGTACCCACACACATAGCCATTCACAGATCCTGCATCAGTACCCACACACATAGCCATTCACAGATCCTGCATCAGTACCCACACACACAGCCGTTCACAGAGCCTACATTAGTGACCTACAGCCTGTAATGAGGTATCCACATAATGTGCTCACACACACACTCAAACATGGACACACACAAAAGTGTGTGCCTATTTTCTTCTCTTTCTCTTTCCTACCCACCCTTAAGAACCTGACATCTAAACTGTAATGTTTATCAGCTAAGTTTTAAAAAACAAGCAAAAAAAAAAAAAGAAATGTGGTGGCTAAACCCAAAAGAGGCTTTGTATCTCATCTTATTTGATTGAGCTGTCACTTGACACCAACATTCATGTTTTCCTCTACAAAAGACTCTCCATGACAACTGTTATCTCTACATGGTGCGTCTCCATCTTCACTACCCTTTCCTATTTCTTAGAAACTGGACTCCTCAGCTTTCTGTCCTGACCTCTCCTTTCTTCTCATTTTTGCATGTGTTTCTTTGATATTATCGTCTAATTCCATATTTCAGTTGCCATTTATATGCTACTGATTTTGAGTTTCTGTATTTTCCTTGAGACTTTATTAGACTTCAGACCGACTTATTGAACCTGATGGGGGATAGGCATTCTGATGCATGACAGCCACCACGATCTTAGCTTGTCCAAGGATGGACTCTGCAGAGGCCCTCACTTCTCGTCACCAAGCAGCAACGCTATGCACTGCCTTTGACTCCCCGCACCTTCCTCCCCTCAGCAAATGATACCCATTAGCTTCTTCCCACTAGTTATCATCTGGATCCATTTGCTCATGTCCACATTGACACTGTCTTGATTTAGATCCTACCCTCATGAGCCACAAAACTCCTTTCTCAGATTCCAGGAACATGACACTCCCAACGCCAAATCCATTCCCCACCTTCAAGCCACCAGATTCTTTACAGAAAGCCCTTCTGATTTGGTCACTCTTCTACTGAAAAAAACATCCGTGGTGACTAAAATATCAGAAGAAAGACTCATACCCTGTTGCAGATATCATGTCATGGAAAGTTACATGCCATTCTGAGGTTGGGTTTGAGGGGGTTTCTTTCAATATTTTTGCAAGGCACTATAGCTTTGTAACAAGACAAAGGTAAAACGTTGAAAAGTCACAGACAAAAGGCAGGCCTTCAGGGACTGCAGGGATGGACCAGCAAATCAGAGCACTTGCTGTTCTTACAGAGGACTGGAGTTCAGATCCCAGCCCCCATCTGTAACTCTAGGCCCAGGACAACTGACACTCTCTTCTCCACGGGTACCAGGCATGCGGTACTCAGATAAACCTGAAAACAAACACTTAGACACATAAAATAAAATAGATAAATCTTCAAAAAATGTAAACAGGTCTTCAAATATCAGTCAGTTTTTACTATAAAATGACTAGTTTGACCTTTAAGGATCTGAAACACTGATAAAAATGCTCTTCCTATGAATGCATATCAAAAATCTCAAAGAGGTAGCAATCTGGCCCTATTTTACTAGTGACCCCACCCTTCCCTCCCCTTTCTGGGGAGTGTGCTTCCTTTAACATTTAAAGACACTAGTATAATCCCAGAAAACTGTTCAATCATTCAAGGTCAAGATCATTCAGTGATTCAGACAGCACACACCACTACTGTGCAGCTCCCACTGAATGTTGAGCCGAGATGAACCAGTATCCTCCCACAACCCCACAAAACATAAAGATGGTGAAGCCAATGGTCTCCCAAGTAGACCAATCCATTCCTAGCCCGGCTCTTCCCGTCTCTCTCCTATGTTCTCTGACCAAAGTGAGCATTTTCTGCGTGGCAATTTCTGCCTGCTCTCAACCGCCCGAGAATGAAACAACTGGCCAGCTTGTGAAGACAGCCATTCCTGGGGCCTCCTGTTCTGCTGCTAATGAGCTGCTATCATTGTCCTAATGAACCGAAGCCACTGCCATGCTAGACTCTAGAGGGGAGCGGCAGGAGAGGGTGGTTCACAGAAACCAGAAAAGAAAAAAATGGTGACCGAGCAGCAGAAACACAAACAGAAGGAGTCGTCACTCCTGAATCCAGGACATCTGGTTTCAGAGGGTCCCTGAAGCCAGTGGGAAGAGAGGGGAAGAAGGAACTGAGATGCTGTTCTGTGCCCCAATGCTGGGCTGCAAATTTATCATGCCCAAGGACATCCCCCGCATCTCCCCATCCCCTCCACCTTTCAGGAATATTCCATCTCTAACACTAAGAGTTACCCCTGAGCTCAGAACCGTGCTCCTGGGCTCCTCCCAGCTGCTCAGCACCTCGCCTTTCCAGCTAGAGCCTGCTCTGCCAGCACACGCCCACCAGTGGCCTGGGGCTCCTGAGCTGAAGATTTAATGGGCACGATCCTTCTGAGTCCAATCTCTCTTGAACTCCCTGACCCTTTTCTGCAAGCCCTGCTGGACACCAAAGGCCAAGTCTTAGCATCCATGAGACAGGGCTGGGGGTACTACCTCCCCAAGCATCCTTACCCCTTCCCTGTTCTCCTGGAAGAGCAATGCCTTATGTAACATTAACTGGGGTTTCTGAAGCTTGTCTGAACAACAGCCTGAGTACACTCAGATAGTGGAAATGATCTCCCTGTAAAATAAATTCATGGGGCCACTTAACAGAGTAGCTGCAGGGGGCTGGCAGGGAGCCGGCACCTCCTGCTGCCAGGAGCTAGTTTCTCTTTAATCTCCTTTCTTTGCCACTTTCTTTTCATTTCAGGTTACTGCTCCCAGTGTTTTTGAAACAGGTGACTCCAGCCATGCTAATAAAGCCAGGTGTGATAGCATCTCCTCTGACTTCAGATGTCAAATGCTGCAGAGAAGAGGGGAAAACACTTTTAAATGACCACATCCTCTTAGTAACATTCCAGGGGAGAGACTGCTTATCTTGATTGTAATTTTTTTCCCCTTCCGACTGCTTTCATCTCTCCCTCTAAAAACATAGCTCAGAGAAAGATCACCCATGAAGAACTTATCAGAAAGACATTGCTAGCATTTAGTGGTTCTCCACCGGCCCAGAGGAGCACAGGGAGATTAACGGAAAGGATTGCAAGGTGGGGGCGGGGTGACGATAGTGCCTGATGGGAATACACTTTAGACTTTGGAAGCACAGCCACGGGTTATAAATGCAAGCTTGAACAAATTTGCATCTTAAAGTAATATAAGCAAGGCATGGCCTCGGGGTTCACCCTCCAGGTTCCCTCTGAAGCAGGCCAATCACGTGGCATGTACGTGTGAGACAGACAGGAGAGAGTGGTTAGTTTACTTATGAAATTCCATTTTTTTTTCAATCTCTTAAAAACCTTTGATTTTTGAACAGGTAATTTTTTTTTCGAGACAGGGTTTTTCTGTATAATAGTCCTGGCTGTCCTGGAACTCACTTTGTATACCAGGTTACTTTCAACTCACTGAGATTTGCCTGCCTCTGCCTCCCAAGTGTTGGGATGGCTGGAAGTGATGACTCAGCAATTAAGAGCACCGGCTGCTCTTCCAGAGGTTCTGAGTTCAATTCCCAGCAACCACAGAATGGCTCCCATCTGAAATGAACAGGTCATTTTGCTTGTCCTTAAAATTGTGGCTTTAAAAGTCTCTTATCCAGTCTGAAGAAACTTGATTCAGAGCCCTCAGTGTTGGCCGGGGCTGTATAGATTCTAGAATGATCTCTGTCAGTGCTGGCAACTCTCAGCAGGTCCTAAGCTCTCCTTCTGATCTGCTGCCCATCACTCAAGTATTTTCCCTAATCAAGCTTCCCAACCAGAATACCTGTTGGCACCGATGAGTCTGGAGTCTGGACCAGTTTTAAGCAAGGCATTTCCAGAAGACAGCATGGGCATAGGTGGACACATAGACGTTGACCTCTGAAAGGGCCAGCTCTAGGCAAATATCAAAGTCAATAGCCCCAACCATTTGGAGCCAGAGCCACATGCTGATCCCAGGTCAGTAGCATTTTCAGTCACAAAAGCAAAACGAAAGAGACCAAATGTCGAGTGTCCAAATGCCTGAGTCTATGAGATAGACATTAGACCACCACCAGTGCCTTCATCTTGTTAGCAGAGGTTCAAGCCTGCAGATGGAAATTTCCCCACCACAGGTCAGAGTCAGAGATAGAGCAGATGACCCCTAAACCTAAAATGAGCTGTGGTCAGCAGCAAGGGGGGGGGGGCACGGTATAAGTGGCAAGCTCTTTCAAGGAAGCACCTGTGATAAGAAAAGACTCCACGGTCCTTGAGCTGAGAAATGTACACACAGCACCTTTGATGAACAAGAACAAGTGACCAAAGAGGAAACGGGGCTTCTTGCAACATCAGGGCCATGCTGAACACAGTGTAACAGAGGGGTTCTCAGCAGTGCACAAAGCCATGGGGGCCTGAATCCGTCATGGTGGAGGAAAGACCACTTGACACCAAGCCTGAACAGGTGTGAATGTAACTCACTAGCTCAGTGTGCAAGCTCTGAAATTCAGATGCTCAGCACTGGCCATGAAGGACTTGCACAACCGTGGAAGAAACATTCTTGTTACTTTGAGCGATTGGCCAATCAAGAGATTAGAACAGAAATGAGGGCCTTACCTTCTCTCTGCCTCTGACTGCTGCTTACCCAGGTAAGCCAGCACTACAACAGCAAGAAATGGTGTAGCATCAGTATACTGTCTGAACACCTGTCAGAGGCCCTGAACTGGCTGCTTTCAGCTGTGATAAGAGCCCCCAAGGACACTGAGACGTAAATTGTGTCCTCCTCATGTTACAGATAAGAAAGACATAATTGGTTTCTAGCCATAAATAAGGGTCACGGAGACTACAATTGGTGAACCTAAAGAAGCTAAATAAGAAGGTGAACCCAAGGAAAAACATATAGTTATGCGCTTGGCTATGGGAAGTAGACAAAATTGCCGGGGAGAAAATTGGGATCTTGGGGGTGGGGTGGGATGGGGGTAAGGGGAGATGGGGAGAGAAAAGTGAGAAGGGGGGATGGGGGGAACTTGGGGAAACAGGAGGATTGGGATAAAGGAAGGTTGGATAGGGGAGCATGGAACCACAATTCTTAGTTAAGGGAGCCACCTTAGGGTTGGCAAGAGACTTGAACCTAGAGTGGCTCCCAGGAGCCCATGGTGATGTCCCCAGTTAGTCCCTTGGGCAGCTGAGGATAGGGAACATGAAATGACCCTATCCTATAGCAATACTGACGAATATCTTGCATATCACCATAGAACCTTCATCTGGTGATGGATGGAGATAGAGACAGAGACCCACACTGGAGCACTGGACTGAGCTCCCAAGGTCCCAATGAGGAGCAGAAGGAGGGAGAACATGAGCAAAGAAGTCGGGACCACGAGGGGTGCACCCACCCACTGAGACAATGGGGCTGATCTATTGGGAGCTCACCAAGGCCAGCTGGACTGTGACCGAAAAAGCATGGGATAAAACCGGACTCTCTGAACATGGCGAACAATGAGGGCTGATGAGAAGCCAAGGACAATGGCACGGGGTTTTGACCCTACTTCATGTGCTGGCTTTGTGGGAGCCTAGCCAGTTTGGATGTTCACCTTCCTAGGAATGGACGGAGAGGGGAGGACCTAGGACTTACCACAGGGCAGGGAACCCTGACTGCTCTTTGGACTGGAGAGGGAGGGGGAGAGGATTGGGGGGAGGGAAAGAAGTGTGGGAGGAGGGGGAGGGAAATGGGAGGCTGGGAGGAGGCGGATACTTTTTTTTTTCCTTTTCGCAATAAAAAAAAAAAAACAGATAAGAAAGACAAGGTCCAGAGACATTAAGTTCTCACATCTTGTAAGCACCAGCACCTACTCATGCCTTGAGTCTGTTTCTGTCAACCCAGTCCAGTTCCTACCCGCAAGGGGAAGCTTGCTAGGAAGCACCCACTTCCTTTTGATCTTCCGACAAGGTGTGAGGATCAAAACTAAGTGGTTGGCACCAAGACAAACAGTTGAGGTCAATGCCAGAGATGGCTCGTGGTCAGGATCCCAATAATGAAGACAGGAATCGGAATACAGTTAGGTAACCCAAAGAGAGGTGGAGCTTGGGTAAGTTACTTTTCTAGTGCCCTGATAAAAAAAAAGAAAAGAAAAAGAAAAACCACCATGACAGAAGCTGAAGAGTTGTCCCGATGGTTTAAAGCACTTGTTGCTCTTGCAGAGGACCCACGTTCAATTTCCAGCACTCCATGTTGAGTCACAACCCTCTGTTACTTCAGTTCCAAAAGATCCAATGCCTTCTTCTGACCTCTGTGGGTGCTAAGCACACATGTGGTGTATGCACAAATGTACTTGAAGGTGAAATAGTCATACACACAAAATGAAAATAAAGTAAATCTAAAAAAAATTCACAACACCATTTTATTTGGGGGCCTACATGTCTAGAAGTTTCACGGCAAGGAGCACAGCAATAGGCAGGTAAGCGCAGCACTAGAGTGATGCTGGAGATTTGTTTGTATTGTTGCTACAGGAGCACCAATGGAGTAGACCACAGAGGTTTCTGGCCAACTCAGAGGAAGATAGAGGGTCACAGAAAGGAATGGGGAGGGGCTTAAAAGATGCACAGCCTTTCGACTTAGGGAGGTGGAGAAGAGGGACAGGTGATTCTCTGCTGCTCCATGCTTTTATTGGGCTTATTCCCTAATATCTGACTCCCGACCTTCATTTTTTTAATAAAAATATAAAAGAAGCCACAATACTGGAGCAGCGTTGAGAGCTCATATCTCAAACCACAAGAAGAAAGCAAGGGCTTGAGGCTTTTGAAACCTTAAATCTGGCTCCCTGCAACATGCTCCCTGCAGCAAGGCCACACCTACTAATCCTCCCAAATGTCCAAGACTTATAGGACACATTTCATTCAAACCATTCCAGGGCTAGTCTCAAGACTAGCCAGCAAGCAAAGGAAGAAAGGGCAGTCATTCTTGGTAGAAAGTATAGAAGAGTCCATAGGTCAATGTAGGTCTTGAGATGGCCGGAATTGATAGGAAACCCAAATGTGAAGTGGATGTTCATTGGCCACATTCAAAGTCCCTCAAGTTTTCTTTGAGAGGCAGAGATCTTTGTCACTGTGTGTGCTTCTGTCCCCATCTCAGAAACCAGAAACAGCATCAGCTTAGCGTCCCTCACCCAGAGACTGAGAAATTCCTACCTACACAAGGCAGATTTAGGGACACCGGGAATGGCATTGCTGGTCCCCAAAACATCTATCACCATGATCCCCAAAACACCCACCACCGCCATCTCACTGTGGCACGTCGACCGGGGAATAGGACAGAATGGGCATGCTATCCATTCCGCTTCCCTTGCATCCGTCCCAGTCATTCCCTTCTTCTTATTAAATAAATCTTCAGCAGTCTGTGCAACTGCAGAGACCCTAAGAGCCACAAAACCCAACTGGAGGAGATATGGGTGCGTGCGCTCCACACACACACACACACACACACACACAGCGCACAGTGACAGCTGAGAGCAAGCCAGCAGCCAGTTTGCAGGCCAGAGCTGTCAATACTATTCCTGGCTGTCAGACTTCTTCTCTGTGATGCTGGATAAGTGCCTAAATCTCTCTGTACTTTCATCCATTCATGAACAGTCTGTCTAATCCCTGTCTCAGAAGAAAGCTATGAAAATTAATGAGCACATAAAAAAACCTAAACAAAACTGATGGAAAAGTCCTTCATATACCCTAGAGATGCAATAAACGCCAGGTGATCTAATTTAAAATACAGATGTGTTTCCATTTCCATGAGAGAACATTCAGTTTTACCAGGCCAGGATAATTTGGGTATTTTTAAAAGATTCTAAGCTGGAAGCAATACATCCTATAAGTGTTTAAAAAAAAAAGTTAATTTCTTGGTTTAACATTTAAATATCAATAACTTTTATGAGGTCCCACTATGTGCTAGCTGCCACACTAAGCATTTGTTTTTTTTACCCCGTTTAATCTGGAGTAGCCCATATGGGTGGGGGCTTCTTCCTAGTACTCATTTTACAGATATAAAGACAAATTCTAAGAAATAAAATGATCATCTGGGAGCTCTGTGTGTCATCAGTGCTGAAGATGAGCCTAGACCTCTGGAGTGCCCGACTTCTCACCTTCGTCCATTAAGCCACCCTGCCTCCTACAACACGGATGCAGGGCCCACGGCACATGGAATGACTGTAGAGTATGAAACATAATAAAGAAAGTAAAAATAAGCCTTGGCAGAGCAGCAAAGGGAGAAGGCTTTGAAAACTTCTAAGTGCTTATTAGTTCCGAGGGTGATATAGTTAATACATTACCTACGAAATTAGTAAACAACAGGAAAACAACATGCCATAGGGCGAACTCTTACTGACATCCCCTTTGCCACTAAGTTCATTTTGAATCACCATATTCATGATGGGGATTTCTCAGAGCTCAGAACTCCGTGGTCCCCATACAGGTAAGAGTTCTTGCCAACTGGGGCCAGGTCTCCACTAGTCCTAATAAGCTATACAAAAGGCAGGTCGCTCTCATCTCCACAAAATATAGTAGGCTTGAAAGACACTGATGACAGCCAATCAATCACCAGTCACTGAAGCAGCCGGCCTCTTCAGCTACCAAGTCCCACAAACTCCTCCGCAAAGACACTTTGGAAGCAAACATTTATTGTGGTTCACTGGCATAAATCATCATGCTCAATTCTCTCCTGTGTCTACCTTATGGTTGAGGCTGACGAGACACGGCTCTCAACGGACTCCGAGTTGTTCTCCCTGCCGCTTGACAGCTGAGCCACCTATGATTAACACACCGAGCTCCGAGGGGAGCAATTGGCTGCAGGCCCCAGGGTGGGTTGCTGACCCCCAGCTTCCTCCAGCCCGCATGGTGTCCACCTGTTTCCTCTTTCTCAGCCAAGCGGTTCTCAAGACACTGCCTCTAGCCCAGAGGCAGGGAAGGACTCCATTATCCTGAGTTGGGTTTAGTCAGCCTTGTAGGACTGGCTGCTGCAGAGGGAAGCCTGAGAGAGGCCACTGGGGTGTCTCCAGGCCACCTGCAGACTCCATCTCTGGTCACAATCAGGAAGTGCATGGTACGGGAGGGGAAGGCATACTGTTCTCCCTAAGAAGGAACTGCAGAAGAGTTTCAAAACAAAAATGCAAGTGTCTGTGGAGCCACATCCAGCCACATCATTTTAGGTGAGGCTAGCTTCGCGTTAACAGAAACAGGCAGCCTCCCACCTCGTGGGAAGAGGCATAAAAAAGCCCTATGCTGCTCGGCTTCTCTGCAAACCCACCATGGTCTAAAACCCAGGCTGCCATCTCTCGTTCCTTGGATTTCTGTTTCTATTGTCGCTATCAGTGGCACAGGCTGAGGTGACCTGGGCTGAGAAATAACTGAGGCTGGGGATGAATTCCCCAGGCTGGAACTGGAGCTGGCTTGGGTGAAGATGTCTCCACAAGCCCAGCACACCCAACAGTGGAGACCACGCCATGACTATAGAACAGTAACAGTCTTCTGTGTCCCTGGGTCAGGGTCGCTGCCACAGACCATGGGAAAAAGCTGAAGCACCCAAGCCTTACTCTCAAGGACTGCCATTGACTTTATAGTTTTACCCTGGCTTTTTGGTTTTCATTTCATCTTATTTTGTTGTAGGATTTTTTTTCTGGCTTTTTCCATTTCAGTGTTCACTCAACTTTTATCCTTCTCATCTCTCGTGTTTAGTATCTGGCCCTTCTTTTCTAGCTTGAACCAGATAGCTGAGAGCAGCTGCTCTGAGAATAGGGGCGATTTCACTCAAGGGCTTGGCTCTCTGTGGGTGCACGGCTGATCCCTTCAGTCTTTAAGTTCCTCTTTGCAAAATGAGGTCACACCAGTCACACAGGATGACTGCGAAGCTCATACAACAAATATTTGTCAAGAACGGGGACTGTTGGGACCTAGGGAGTGATCAGCTCCATCTCTGCATCTTCTCAGCCTCAAGGCATTTCAGTTGCTGTCCCAGCACAAGTGAGCCTGGGCATTCTGACATGGCTTGGTGAGTGTTGTAGGATGTTATGAAATGTTGCCCAAAGGCTCGTGGGCTTGAACAATTGGTCCCCAGATGGTGGCTGTTTTGGAAGGTTGTGGTGGTGGTTTAAACAGATAGGTCTCCCATAAACTCATGTGTTTGATGATTGACCCATAGGGAGTGGCACTAGGAGGTGTGGCCTTGTAGGAGAGGCTGCAACCTTGTTGGAGCAGGTGTGGCCTTATTGGAGGAAGTGTATCACTGTGGAGATGGGCTTTGAGGTCTCATGTGCTCAAGCTATGCCTAATGTGGCAGCCTTCTCCTGCTGCCTGCAGATCAAGATGCAGCTCCTTCTCCAGCAACACGTCTGCATGCATGCTGCCATGTTTCCCACCTTGATGATCATGGACTAAACCTCTGAACTGTAAGCCAGTCCCAGTTAAATGTTTTCCATTATAAAAGTTGCTGCAGTCATGGTGTCTCTTCACAACAGTAGAAATCCTAACTAAGACAGTTGTAGAACTTTTAAGAAGCAGAGGCCTCAATGGAAAGAGTTTGTCCCTGGGGTTGGGGCAGGCCTTGAGATCTTAGATCGCAGCTCTGCCTTGCTGGCTACTGATGGCCACCTCTGACTCACACTGCCATCGCTTCCCTACCGTGATGGACCGTATCCTTTCTAACACAGTGAGCTTCAATAAGCCCCTCCTTCCTGACATTGCCTGTGTCGGGTGCTTCGTCACACCTGACAAGGGTGTGACACAGGGCACTAGCACAGCAGATGAAACAAAAACAGCAGCCAGATAATGTGAGGGGAAGGGCAAATGACCTCAACCCAAGGGGCACAAACACAGTCACGATAGACAAAGCAAGAGACTAGTTCTAGGAAGTGCTCCTGATACAGTCTGAGAATGGGGCAGAAGTGTTTGATCCTTGGGGCAGCTTATATTGACAAGATCACATGGTAAAGGAGAGAGCATCCTCCTACATGTGAGAGACACCATTTCAGAGACTACACACAAAGGTAATTGAGCAGCATTCCTTGCTTCCTCCTTCCTGACCTCAGGCCCAGTAAGACTGGCTGCCTCAAGCCCTTACTGCCTTGATTGCCTACCATAATAGGCTGTGGGAACCAAAAGAAATCCTTCCTTACTGAAGTCGCTTTGTCAGATATACTGACATAGATTTGGTACAAGTGACCATAGCAAAACTCGCTCATGTACTGTCCTGACATTATGGTCATTTGGGGAGCCTAAAAATTCAAAGCAAAGACCTGGCTAGAGCGTACTTACTTTAGAGCATTTCTTTTGGCCAAACAGAATAGCACCAACTAATTTATAAAGAATGAAGGTTTATTCCACTCACAATTCTAGAGGAATACAAGGTCAAAGAGTCATACTTGGTCACTCCTTCTTCCTGATGGGGATTTTACAAAATTCCAATGAATTTCAGAACATTATGTGGAAAGACAAAGCAAGCTCATCAGAAAGAGTTGGGTTTTGTTTGAAAAACTACCTTATGGATAACTCAATAATCCATAAGAAAATAACCCAATCACCTCTTAAAGATCTCAGCTGGGTCTGTCTCAATAGCTAACAATGAAGATTGGACTTCAATATGATAACTAGGGATATCTAAAATATAATCTCACTCCAAATGAGTTTTCTTTCCTTTCTGAGGAACAGAATTTTGAAAACATGTAAGCAGTGGGCTCTTAGAAGAAGAGAGGAGACAGGAACCAAGACACAAGAACAGCTCAGAAGAGAGCAGAACTCCAAAGATAATTGCCGAGCTCACAGTTTTCAGTAGTTTTTGGGAGGATTGCAAGTGTTTTTACCAGACAGTAGGTGTTTTTTTCATCCCAAGACCAACCACAGAGTATACAAGAGTGAAAAAAATAAATACAATGATAAAAATTGCTTTTAGACCTTTAAGGCACTCTGCCTCCCCAACACTTCTCTTTACTTATGTCCAGAACATCAAGGCCACGCTAAATAAACCCAGCCACGGGTATGAATACATGGAAGATGCATTGGGTAACCTGTTCCTCACATCTCCCTCATAAATATCTCTTACCTTCTTCACTTTTTCTTTCCCTGACTTCACAACCCAATTCTTGGGAACCAGATATAGTGGTTGGAAATGAACCTCATCTTATGACAATAAGAATTCTTCCAGTCTTAGGAATTTGGATAAAGTATATGGCCCTTCTGAGCCTTGAGCTCTCGTGTATAGAATGAGAGATGGCAGTTTCTACTTCATAAAAATCTCACAAAATTTAAAGAACACATCCTAACTAGTTTTATGTCATGACACAAGCTAGTCACCAGAGAGGAGGAAGCTTCAATTGAGAAAATGCCTCCATAAGACTGGGTTCTAGACAAGCCTGTAGGGCATTTTCTTAATTAGTTATTTATATGGGAGGGACTAGCCTATTTGGTGCCTTCCCTGGGCTGGTGGTCCTGGATTCTATAAGGAAGCAAGCTGAGCAAGACACAGGAGCAAGCCAGTAAGCAGCACTCCTGTGGCCTCTGCCCCAGCTCCTATCTTCAGGTTCCTGCCCTGCTAGAATTCCTATCCTGACTTCTTTTCATGATGAACTGTGATGTGGAAGTGTATGCTTTGGTCATGGTGTTTCATCACAACAATGGTAGTCCTAAGTAGAACACAGATCATGCAGAGGGCCTCTTCAGACAATAAACTCTCCTTGGACCATCTACCCACTTTAAAGTCTTTGCATTTGGATCTTAAACCCATCTTCCCAAAGGATGCATAAGTTTATGTGCCAGTTCAACTATTAATTTGGGAAGAGATCATCTCCACCAGTTTGCCACTGCTACCCTACCAAATTCCCTGTCCTAGGCAAGATCCCCTGGCTCCCTGCGGGAGAGATTTAGTCCACCAGTCGGTGTGGTATCATGCAACATCATCAGGGTGCTTTCAGTGAAGAAACTTAAACCAAATACAGGCAGCAGATAACACCTCGGCTCAGCCTTCCCTGGCTATAGTATAAACTGGATCGGATGGAGCGATTTCTAGGAGAAATAAATCATACTTCTAGGTGTCTGAGAGGGTGTTTCCAGAGAGAACAAGTGTGAACAACTGCACCTGGAGGTGCAAGAACCACCGTGAGTATAAACTGTACAGTCAAATACACTGGAAACCTGAGTGGAACAAGGAAGGAGGAGGAAGTTAGCCAACGTGACCAAGCTCCATACTTCTTTACAACTTGTTCTTTGTCACTACCATCGCCCAGGGACTCCAGACTCCAGCTTTTCAATCTGGGACTCTCCAAGTAAGCTTCCAGGGAGTTTCCAGGCCTTTGGCTTCAAGCGAGGACTGAATCATTGGTCCCCTTGTTCTGTGGTTTCCAGCTTCTTGGACTGAGCAAACACACGGTTCTCTGGCTCTCCAGATGCAGGATGATCCAACTTTTCTAATCACATAAAACAAATCATGTGTGTGTGCGTGTGTCCCATATAGATGAGATCTGATGGAAGCTATCAACTCTTTTGGACCACAAACACCAGGTTAAGAAAAACCAGGCTATATGACTTTTAAAATAAATATTTAACTCTAGAACTATGGAGGGCTTACTCATGTGATGACAAAAAAATAAGACAATGTGTGGATAAATGACATCCACCTCTTATGGACTGTTATATCTAGGTAACTTCAAACTTTTAAAACACCTCTTTCAGGGTAGCAGATTGCATCTGTCTCAGGAAAATCCCAATTCTGTGCCACTTTCTTTCTATTCATGGAGAGGGGGGCTCTTGGAATCCTGTGCTAGCACAATGGCCTGCAACCTTTTTGGTCATTCAGTGCTTGATGGGTCCATGGGGGCAGGGCTTATAGGTATATGATCACGTGTGTGGTATTGGCATGTGCTTGCATGTATTATGCGTGCATGTGCACATGTGTATGTACGTGTAGAGACAGAAGATGGATTTCAAATGTCTTTCTTAATCATTCTTCTCCTTGCTTCCTGATTCAGGGTCTTTCACTGAGCCTGGGATTCACCAATTCAACTAGATTGGTTGTCCCATGAGCTTTGGGATCCACCTGTCTTGGTCCCCCCAACACACAGTTCTGGGATTACAGATGTGTACCATCACAGCCAGCTTTTACTTGGTGGAAGGCTCACTCATTTAACCATCTCCTGAGCCCATCCCGGTGTTTTGAATACGTGTAATACATATTCAAGGGATACTACGGGCAAACGAAGTGAGAAAACCAGAAGGTATCTGAAGCCTTTCAGAACAGTTGGCATCTGACCTGGATTTTGAGAAGGTTCGAGATGCAAACAGACCAGAATGAGGAGCCCATTCCAAAAGCACGGAGAGACAGAGTAACAGAACAACATGGCAGTGTTCAGTAAGAAGTCTGTGAACCTGACTGACCAAGCATATAGTATCATCAGTACCAAAGATGATGAGCTTGCAGTGGTTAGCATGAGAACATTCTAGAATCTAGATTTTACCCCCAGATGGAGAATCAACCTCATCCTAAATAGGGTATAGAGATAGACTTTCTACTGAATGTTTCCACCAGTCTCATCACACTTTGTCAGCCTAAAACTCCCAAACCTCACAGAGTGAAATGAGAAAGGATAAAATAGATAAACAAACAAATAAAAAAGAACAAATAGACTCTAACCAAAGCTCATCCCAGAGATCAGGAGTGGTGCTCTGTCCCGGCTGCTTCATTCAGCATCTGAATCCCCAGTGCTCTGCTTAAGTCCACAAATGCGTGCTAAGAAAATCTGTTTAGGGACCTGATTTTCTCCTAAAATTTTTAAGAGGATTTTTTGAATACTTTGAGAATAATGTCATGTGGTTATATTGACAGGAACATACAAATGAAAGGCCAGCTCTTCATTTAGAATCAGACTGATTCTCTATCAGGAGGAAAAGTTCAGACCCCTTAGTTGACAATCAAAATCCTCCCCCAGAATGGTCTCCTTAAAATTATCAACTCAAGACTCGTTTTAGTGTTATACAAATGGTGACCAATGATAAACTTTTGCCTGGGTTTTTCCTTAGGGTCGGGGCCAATTCTATCAGCCACTTCATTCCATCCTCAGCTCAGAATGGTTGATGAGAATGCATTCCTACCAGGGACATCTCCAGATTTGGCTGGGTACTGAGCTTTTGGCACAATCAACACGAACTGAAAAAGAGTGAAATATTGCTAGGTGGAGCTACGTCCTCCGTGTGTTTTTTTCTTGTTTCCATCCAAATGGCTCAAGATGGGAGGAGGAGAGGCAAAAAGAGGGAGGGAAAAACCAGTAAGGAGAGAAAAATCTGAAAGGGGAAAGGGGCAATGAAGAAAGAATAACAATGAAGATGAAGAAAAACAAAGAAATAAAACTGTAGTACTGAATAAAGATTTATTGGTAGCTTACCAAATAAATAGGCCTTAGGGCTCTCACATTCAGGCACCTGTACTGGAGCAATAATGGGAGCCAGTTACACACTTAAAGAACGTCTTCAGCACAACAGAGATGCCCAAGACTGGCCTCAATGGTGGCCCAGTTGTGCAGTGAGGTGGAAAGGCTTATCTAGCTTAAAATCACAGGCATGGACTGTGCTGAGCAGGTTACCCTGACCTTCTGTTCTAGGGACACCAACTCAACTACTTGTCCCATCCACAGGGAGTCTGTGTACACACATGGACTTCTACATGCACACATACACCAGTAAAGCATCTTGACATTTCTTTTGTATTTGTTAAAGTGTGTGTGTGTGTGTGTGTGTGTGTGTGTGTGTGTGTGTGTGTGTGAATCTCAGATACCCATGGAAACCAGAAGTGTCAGATCTCCTGGGGTTAGAGTTACAAGTGGTTGTGAGCTACCCCATGTGGACGCTAAGAACAGAACATGTGTCCTATGCAAAAGCAGTAAGTGTTCTTAACCACTGAGCCACCTCTACAGCCTCCACGTCCATCTTAAATGATCACTAACTCTATATAAAGATGACTGTGGATGAGAAACGGAAAAAATAAACTAGACTCCATTCTTTGTTTTAGTAGTAGCTTATTTGGTAACTTCAGAGTCATGGCCTTTTTCTGGGCCCCATTTTCTTTCCCACTGCCAAACTGTGTGCTAACCTTCTGGTAGCTTGAAAGATGAGGTGAGGGAATGCATTGTGAAGGCACTTTGGAAACACGCATGTGTAATACCGATGCAAGAGATCATATCATTAAAACAGCTTTGTGAGCGACTTAGTTTTCAGCTTTCTTTAAAAGCCAGATTAATCCCAAGAAGTGAAGCCAATGGCAGCCCATTTATGGGAATAGTCCAAACCCGACTTTTGATTCCTGGAGCAGCTCTCTGACTAGCTGCAGGTCCTCCTCTGGCTTTAACGAGTAGTTTTACCCTAGGGTTGCCAAAAACTAAAAGCTACTCTGCTTCCAATGAGATTAAACTTAAGGTAAACAACAAATTACTTTACAGTTTATTGGTATGTTTATAGTGTGTCCCAAATCACACGTAGGGCTTGATTGCACTACAAATGCTTCCCTGATTTGTCTTAAATTCCAATTTCAATGCATTCGATATTTTATTTGCTGCATCTGGCAACCTTAATTTTTTCATGGTACTGACTAACGCAGCCTTCCCACACAGCAAATATGAGTGTCAAAGTGTACAGAAAACCAAAGTAACCATTCCTCTCTTGCCCCAGTAGGATTTTAATCCTAGCCTCCGGTTAAATAGGTGAGGTGCAAAGCCCAATGCAGTTCTTTAATTCCAGGTAGACATATGAATGATGAAAATATTCAAAGTTCCAAAGTTGGGGTCACACCCAGCAATCAATCACTTGAGGCACATGTGTGTCTGCGCTTGCATGCACACGTGTGTATGTCTGTGTGTGTGTGTGTGTGTGTGTGTGTGTGTGTGTGTGTGTGTGCTACTTATATTTGCACTGCTGTGACAGAAACAGTTGAAAAGAAGTAAAGAACATTTTTGGTTAACAGTCTCAGGGAAGATATGACAGTGAACATGACTCCATTCGTGGGAATGTATAGAAGCAAAGGGTTCACATGATGGCAGACTAGGCAACACAGGTCACAAGCCAGAACCAGGGTTCTATCACCTTCAAAGACCCACCACTACTTCCACTAGCCAGGTCCAACCTCATAAAGTCTCCATAGGCCACCAAACAGTACCATAAGCAAGAATGTGAATATTCAAATTATGAGCTTCTAAAGATATCTCATCTTCAAATCATAGCACTGTGAAATTCTAATGTACATTCAAGGTTGAAAGCTAATGACTTAGCCTTTACAGATCTCCTTAGCTTTTGTTTTGTTCCATAGTACAGAAGATCAAGCCCTGAGCCTCATCTGTATAGGCAAGTCTTCAACCACTGAGCTATATCTCCACCCTTCTATTTCATTTTTATACCCAGCCCAAGTCTTTTAAGAAGTTAAGGAACACTCTGGTCAGAGAAGCAAGTAGGCCAACTGCATTTCTTCTCCTCTCCCTCCATTCCTCCACATCCATCCCCCAGTCTCATCTCCAGTCCTGGAGCTGTAGCCTCACTTCACCTGCTACACCCATCTCTAGTAGATCACACAGATATTAACTTCCAAACTTCCTTCCCATCACTCATTTCTTTGTCTAGGCCTCCAAGTCCAGCAGGAACTCCCTGGGAACCCACAGGCCACTTTGACCAGAGAAGTAAATAAGCTAAATACATATCTTCAGCTCTACCTCCATTCCTCCAAGTTCAATCTCCCAGTCTCATCCCCAGATCTGAAGCCGATGTTCTTCTGTGGCTTCTCCTCACTCTTTGTCCCCATTCCCAGGGGACAAAGCAGATCCTGGTGAAACACCCAACTATCCTGGCTCCTTTGGACCCCTCAGCTCCTCCCAGTCGAAGCCCATTTCTATGTGTCAGCTCCCCAGTATCCCAAAACACATTTTACCTGGATCCCCTAGTGGCCACATCTATCAGAACCCCAGAAGAATTTCTTACCAGGCAACACACAGCAAGCACACTCTCCTAAAAACCACAGAGGAAACAAAAACTAAGGAACAAAACACCCATCCAACAAGGACAAGATCAGACATCAGCACCCAAAATTACAATCTTCCTAGTTCCAGATGCATAGATGCCAGCATAAAAACACAATCAATAACATTCAGAGCAACATGTCTCTGTCAGAGACCAGCAACTCTATCACAGCAAGCCCTGATTATTCCAGCTTGTTGAATCACAAGAATATGTTAGAGGTCCTTGAAGAGGAAATGAAAAAAAAATCCCTTAAATAAATCCATGAGAAGCCAGAGTGGGCCTAAGATGGTAAGTTCTGCGGGAGCAGGTCTAAGCCAACGACCTAGACCAAAGCAGGCCAACAGGAGCAGAGCAAACCCCAGGAGTGCTGAGCAACCTCCAGAAACATGGAGCGACCAACAGGGTGACTGGAACCATGGCATTGAGTGCACCATGAGGAGCAACCATCTGGGCCTTGGATCCACTGGCAACTGGAAGATTGATCACCAAAGTCACAGACAGCCTCAACTACACAAATCAGAGGAAAAGTGGGTAGACAAGGTAAGAACATATGCAACACCACAAACAACAAGATGACACCAGTAAAAACTAGTTACCCTACAACAGCAAGACTTGAACAACCAAATATAGATGAAGAAGAAGTAAATGACCCAAAAAAATAACTTTAGGAGAATGTTTGAGACCCTTAAAGAAGAACTGAAAATTTCCCTCAAAGAGATGGAAAAAAAGAAAAAAAAATTGGAAGACATCAACAAATTCCTTAACAAAAACCAAGAAAAAGCAATCAAACATATGAAAGGAACTATTCAAGACTTAAAAACTAGAATAGAGACAATGAAGAAATCACAAGCCTAGGGAATTATAGAAACATAATCATGAGAAAATGATCAGGAACCACAAATGCAAGCATAAACAGCAGAATACAAGAGATGGAAGAGAGAATCTCAAGGGCTGAAGATATAATAGAGGAAATAGACTCATCAGTCAAAGATAACATTAAATTTAACAAAAGCTTAACACAAAATACCCAGGAAGTATGGGATGCCATGAAAAGACCAAACCTAAGATTAATAGGTGTAGAAGAAGGAGAAGTTCAACTCAAAAGCACAGAAAACATATTTAACAAAATCATAGAAGAAAACTTTCTCAACCTAAAGGAAGATATGCCTATGAAGATACAAGAAGCTAGAAGAAAACCAAATAGAATGGATCAAAAAAAGTTCCCCTGCCACATAATAATTAAAATAGTAAACATACAGAATAAAGAAAGAATATTAAGAGCTGCAAAGGAAAAAGGCCAAGTAACATATAAAGGCAGACCTATCAGAATTACACCTGACTTCTCAATGGAAACAATGACAGCTAGATGGTCCTGGTCAAGCATTATGCAGACATTAAGAGACCACAGATGCCAGCCTAGACTACTATACTCAGCAAAACCTTCAATCACCATAGAAGGACAAAACAAGATATTCCATGAAAAAAAAAACAGATTTAACCAATACCTAGCCACAAACCCAGCCCTACAAAAAGTACTAGAAGGAAAATTCTAACCCAAGAAAATTGGCTACATCAACAAAAACACAGACAATTGATGGTCTTATTACAGCAAATCCCAAAAAAGGGGAAAAACACACAAAATAACATCACCAACAATGGAAACTAAATTAACAGGAGACAGCAATTACTGGTCATTAATATCCCTTAATATAAATGGATCAACTCACCTATAAAAAGACATGGGCTAACAGATTAGATATAAAAACAGAATTCATTTTTCTGCTGCATACAAGAAACACACCTCAACCTCAAAGACAGGCATTGCCTCAGATTAAAGAGTTGGGAAAAAATTTCCAATCAAATGGACCTAAAAAACAAGCTGGTGTAGCTATCCTAATATCTAACAATATAAAATTAAAATTAAAATCAATCAAAAGAGACAAAAAAGAATATTTCATGTTAGTCACAGGAAAAATCCATCAAGAGGAAATCTTTATACTGAACACCTATGCCTCAAATACAAGGGCACCCTCATATGTAAAAAAAAAAAAAACACTTCTGAAGCTTAAATCATGCATTGAACCACACACACTAATAGTGGGAGGCTTCAACACTTGAATCTCACCACTGGACAGGTCAGTCAGACAAAAAAATTAACAGAGAAGTAAGGGAACTAACAGATGTTATGACTCAAATAGATTTAACAGACATATATAGAACATTCCGTCCAAACATAACAGAATATACCTTCTCAGCACTTCATGGAACCTTCTCAAAAATTGACCACATATCCAGTAATGAAACAAACCTCAACAGATACAAAAAAAAATTGGAATAACCCCATGTATCTTATCAGATCACCATGGCTTAAAATTAGAATTAAACAGCAACACTAACTAATTCCAGAAATCCCACAAAAACATGGAAATTAAACAATACTCATCTGAAGCATCAATGGATCAAGGAAAAAATAAAGGGAGAAATTAAAGACTTGCTAAAATTCAATGAAAATAACCATACAACATACTCAAATTTATGGAACACAATGAAAGCAGTGTTAAGAGGAAAGTTCATAGCACTAAATGCCTACATAAAAAAACTGGAAAAATCTCACACTAGTGAATTAACAGAACATTTGAAAACTTTAAAACAAAAAGAAGCAAACTCACCCAAGAGAATGAGACAGCAGGAAATGTCAAATTGAGAGCTGAAATCAACAAAACAGAAATAAAGAGAACAATACAAAGACTCAATGAGACAAAGAGTTGGTTATTCAAGAAAATCAACAAAATAGACAGACCTTTATCCAAACTAACCAAAAGGCAGAGAGAGAATATTCAAATTAACAAAACCAGAAATAAAAAGGACATAAAAACAGACACAGAGGAAATCCAGAGAATCATGAGGTCATATTTTGAAAACCTGTACTCCACAAAATTGGAAAACCTAAGGGAACTGGACAACTTTCTGGATAAATACCACTTCCCAAAATTAAATCAAGACCAGAAAAGCAAATTAAATAGACCTATAACTGCTAAAGAAATAGAAACAGTCATCAAAAGTCTCCCAGCCAATAAAAGTCCAGGACCAGATGGTTTCAGCTCAGAGTTCTACAAGATTTTCAAAGAACTAATACCAATACTCCTCAAATTGTTCCCGCACAATAGAAACAGAAGGAACATCGCCAAACTCTTTTTATGAGACTACAATTACCCTGATACCCAAACCACATAAAGACATTACTAAAAAAGAAAATTACAGACCAATCTTATTCATGAACATTGATACAAAAATACTAAATAAAATACTGGCAAACTAAATCAAAGAACATATCAGAACTATAATCCACCATGACAGAGTCAGCTTTATCCTAGAGATTCAGGGATGCTTCAACATATGAAAATTTGTCAATGTAATCCACCATATAAAAAAAACTGAAAAATAAAAACCACACAATCATCTAATTAAATGCTGAAAAAGCTCTCGACAAAATACAACATCCCTTCATGATAAAGGTCTTGAAGAAAGCAGGGATACAAGGAACATACCTAAACAGAATGAAGGCAATATACAGCAAGCCAACAGCCAACATCAAACTAAATGGAGAGAAACTCCCAGAGATTCCACTGAAATCAGGAACAAGACAAGGTTTCTACTCTCTCCATATCTATTCTATGTAGTTCTTGAGGTCTTAGCTAGAGCAAAGACAACAAAAGGAGACCGAGGAGATACAAATGGAAAAAGAAGTCACTATTTGCTGATGATACGATAGTTTACATAAGCGATCCCAAAAATTCTACCAAGGAACTTTTACAACTCATAAACACCTTCAGTAATGTAGCAGGATACAAGATTAACTCAAAAAAATCAGTAGCCCTCCTGTGTACAGATGATAAATGGGCTGAGAAAGAAATCAGAGAAACAACACCCTTCACAATAGCCACAAATAGCATAAAATATCTTGGAGTAACTCTAACCAAACAAGTGGAAGACCTGTATGACAGGAACTTTGAATCTTTAAAGAAAGAAACTGAAAAAGACACCAGAAAATGGAAAGATCACCCATGCTCTTGGGTAGATAGAATTAACATAGTAAAATGGCAATATCACCAAAAGCAATCTACAGATTCAATGCAATGTTATCAAAATCCCAGCAAATTCTTTACAGACCTTGAAAGACTCAACTTCATATGGAAAAGCAAAAAAACCCAGGATAGCCAAAACAATCCTGTACAATAAAAGAACTTTTGGAGGCATCACAATTCCTGACTTCAAACTCTTCTACAGAGATACAGTACTGAAAATAGCCTGGTATTGGGAAGAAAAAAAAAACCAGACAGGAGAACTGAATCAAAGACCTGGATATTAATCCACACACCTATGAAAGCCTGATTTTTGACAAAGAAGCAAAAACTATAAAATGAAAAAAGAAAGCATATGTAGAAGAATGAAAATAGATTCATGTCTATCACCATGCACAAAACTCAAGTCCAAATGGATCAAAGACCTCAACATAAAGTCAGCCACAACTGAACCTCATAGAACAAAAAGTGGGAAGTACAGTTGAATACATTGGCACAGGAGACGACTTCCTAAATATAACCCCAGTAGCACAGACATTGAGAGAAACAATTAACAAATGGGACCTCCTGAAACTGAAAAGCTTCTGTAAAGAAAAGGACACGGTCAACAAGACAAAATGACAGCCTACAGAATAGGAAAAGATCTTCACCAACCCCACATCAGACAGAGGACTGATCTCCAAAATATACAAAGAACTAAAGAAATTGGTCATCAAAAGAACAAATAATCCAATTTAAAAAATGGAGTACAGACCTAAACAAAGAACTCTCAACAGAGGAATCTAAAGTGGCTGAAAGATACTGATCAACACATGAGGACAGAAAAAGAAATATTCAAAGGAATTATGGAAAATGTATCTAAAATCCAGCTAAGAACAGGAACACCGCCTATTTCTAACAGCCAGACTTGAAAAACCTCACAGTTCACAGGCCATTAGGCCCAATACTCGGCAAAGTACCGTCTCAGTTGCCGGCAGTAACTCCCACTACACAGAACACTGATCTTGAGCCACTTAAGAGCTCCGAAAGTCAAGGAACCAAATCAAGTCAGTATTTCAGATGGACACCTAAGCAAAAGTTAAGATTAGGAATGTCAGTCAATGATATTAAAGCCAAAATAAAATACAATAATGCTCTATCTGCTCAGAAAGCTAGAGGTGGAGAAACTGTGGAACAGGAGCAAGGGCAGTGTTCTGGATGAAAGTTCCAGTGTTCGAGATTGTATGGAATGAAATAGCTTGAGATATTGATATCTCAAGAAATATTGAGATATTGAAATGAGATACCAAAGAAGGAGTGAGAATGCAAAAGCAGCACGGTAGAAAACATAAAATGGGGAGCTGGGGGCAGCGCCAGACGCACAGAGGCGCAGCAGCGGCGGCGGCGCCAGACGCGGCGGAGCAGCGGCCAGACCCAAGCGGCTGGGACAGGCATGCAATAAGGAGAGCAGATCGCCCTACTACAATTGAATCAAAGAGGTAGGCCTTTGGTTGGCCAGGTCACTGGCACAAGGGGAGCCTGGTCCTGTCCTGAAGATCCTTCGGAGGGGTGAGAGGGTTCTTGGCCTGCAGCAGGAACCACGAAAGAGAGTGAGGGCATTTTGTAAGCTGAGCCCTTGGCCAGCAGGGAAACCTGATCCGGTTTCTAAAGGATCCATTGGATAGGATCAATAGGAGGAGATGGGCAGGCGCCAAGGCAAGAACTCACCCAATAATCCGAAAAACAACATGAAAACATCAGAACCCAATGATCTTACAACAGAAGTATTTGAACAACCTAACACAGAAGAAGTGGAAAAAATCGACTTTATGAAGATAATAGAGTCCCTTAAACAACATGTAAAAAATGCTCTTATAGAAATGGATGAGAAGTATAACAAAAAGTTTGAAGAAATGAGTAAATACGTACATGATACCCTGGGAAACCAAGAAAAAAACCATCAAACAGGTAATGGAAACAGTTCAAGAATTGAAAACTGAAATGAAGGCAAAGAAGAAAATACAAACTGAGGACCAGCTGGATATGGAAAATCTAGGCCAACGAGCAGAGTCTACAGAAACAAGCATAATCAATAGAATACAAGAGCTAGAAGAAAGACTCTCAGATGCTGAGGACACCATAGAGAAAATAAACGAAAACAGCAAAGCCAACAAATTCTCAACACAAAACATTCAGGAACTATGGGACACAATAAAAAAACCAAACCTAAGAATAATAGGAATAGAAGAAGGAGAAGAGTCACAGCTCAAAGGCTCAGAAAATATTTTCAACAAAATTATGGAAGAAAACTTTCCCAACTTAAAGAAAGATATTCATTTAAATATTCAAGAAGCATACAGAACACCAAACAGACTGGATCAAAGAAAAACATCTCCTCGCCATATAATAATCAAAACACAAAATATACAGGTTAAAGAAAGAATATTAAGAGCTGCAAAAGAAAAGGGGCAAGTAACTTATAAAGGTAAACCGATCAGACTTACACCTGACTTCTCGATGGAAACTATGAAAGCCAGAAGGTCCTGGATAGAGGTTCTGCAGAAGCTAAGAGACCATGGATGCAAACCCAAACTACTATACCCAGCCAAGCTATCATTCACTATCAACGGAGAAAACAAGACATTCCAGGATAAGAACAAATTTAAACAATACGTAGCCACAAATCCAGCCCTACAGAAAGTAATAGAAGGAAAATCGCAACCCAAGGAATCCAACACTGCCAACACTGCCTACAATAACCCAGGCATCTAATGACCCTTCACGAGCACATCTCAAAGAAAGGAGACACACAATCTCTACTACCAAAAGCAATAAGAATAACCGGAGTAAACAACCACTGGTCATTAATATCACTTAATATTAATGGGCTCAATTCACCTATAAAAAGGCACAGGCTAAAAGATTGGATACGAAAACAGGATCCAACATTCTGCTGTTTGCAAGAAACACATCTCAACCACAAAGACAGGCACCTACTCAGAGTAAAGGGTTGGGAAAAGGTGTTTCAAGCAAATGGTCCTAAGAAAAAAGCAGGTGTGGCCATACTAATTTCTAACAAAACTGACTTCAAACTAAAATCAATCAGAAGAGACCGAGATGGTCACTTTATACTCATAACAGAAACAATTCATCAGGAGGACGTCTCAATCCTGAATATATACGCCCCCAATATAAAAGCACCTACTTATGTAAAAGAAATATTACTAGAACTCAAGGCAGACATCAAACCACACACACTAGTAGTAGGAGACTTCAACACACCTCTCTCTCCAAGGGACAGGTCAATCAGACAGAAACCTAATAGAGAATTAAGAGAATTATTGGAGGTAATGAAGCAAATGGACTTAACAGACATCTATAGAACATTCCACCCAAATAGGAAAGAATATACCTTCTTCTCTGCAGCTCATGGAACCTTCTCAAAAATTGACCACATACTCGGAAACAAAGGAAACCTTCACAGATACAAAAAAATATCAGTGTCCACCTGTGTCTTATCAGATCATCACGGATTAAAGTTAGAAGGCAACAACCACACTGCCCTCAAAAAACCGACAAACTCATGGAATCTGAACAGTCAACTACTGAACCACACCTGGGTCAAGGAAGAAATCAAGAAAGAAATTAAAGTCTTCCTTGAAATTAATGAAAATAAAGGGACAACATACTCAAACCTATGGGACACAATGAAAGCAGTGCTAAGAGGAAAGTTCATAGCACTAAGTGCCCACTTAAAGAAAACGGAGAATGCATACATTGGGGACTTAAAAACACACCTGAAAGCTCTAGAAAAAAAAGAAGCAGACGCGCCCAGGAGAAGTAGAAGACTGGAAATAATAAAACTGAGGGCTGAAATCAACAAAATAGAAACACAGAAAACAGTCCAAAGAATCAATGAAACAAAAAGCTGGTTCTTGGAGAAAATCAACAAGATCGACAAACCCCTATCCAAACTAATTAAACGACAGAGAGAGAACACGCAAATAAATAAGATCAGAAATGAAAAGGGGGACATAACCACAGACACAGAGGAAATTCAGAGAATCATTAGATCTTACTACAAAAGCCTGTATGCCACAAAACTGGAAAATACAAAAGAAATGGACATTTTTTTAAATAAGTATCATATACCAAAGCTAAACCAAGACCAGGTGAATGATCTAAATAGACCGGTTTCTCGCGAAGAATTAGAAATGGTTATCAAAAATCTCCCTTCGAAAAAAAGCCCAGGACCAGATGGTTTCAATGCAGAATTCTACCAGAACTTCCAAGAAGAATTAATACCTATACTCCTTAAGGTATTTCACAATATAGAATCAGAAGAGTCATTGCCAAATTCCTTTTATGAAGCTACAGTTACCCTGATACCAAAACCACAAAAAGACCCAACCAAGAAAGAGAATTACAGACCGATCTCACTCATGAACATCGACGCAAAAATCTTCAATAAAATACTGGCAAACCGAATCCAAAAACACATAAGAAAAATTATCCATTATGATCAAGTAGGCTTCATCCCAGAGATGCAGGGCTGGTTCAACATACGCAAATCTATCAATGTAATCCACCATATAAATAAACTGAAAGAAAAAAACCATATGATCATTTCACTAGATGCGGAAAAAGCATTCGACAAAATTCAACACCCCTTTATGATAAAGGTCTTGGAGAGAATAGGGATACAAGGGTCCTACCTAAATATAATAAAAGCTATTTACAGCAAGCCAACAGCTAACATTAAATTAAACGGAGAAAAACTCAAAGCCATCCCACTAAAATCAGGAACACGACAAGGATGTCCACTCTCGCCATACCTCTTCAATATAGTGCTTGAAATTCTAGCAATAGCAATAAGACAACATAAGGAGATCAAGGGGATTCGTATTGGAAAGGAAGAAGTTAAGCTTTCATTATTTGCAGATGATATGATAGTGTACATAAGCGACCCCAAAAATTCTACCAAAGAACTCCTACAGCTGATAAACAGCTTTAGTAACGTGGCAGGATACAAGATCAACTCCAAAAAATCAGTTGCCTTCCTATACACCAAGGATAAGGAAGCAGAGAGGGAAATCAGAGAAGCATCACCTTTCACGATAGCCACAAATAGCATAAAATACCTTGGGGTAACCCTGACCAAGGAAGTGAAAGATCTACTTGACAAGAACTATAAGTCTTTGAAGAAAGAAATTGAAGAAGACACCAGAAAATGGAAAGACCTCCCTTGCTCTTGGATTGGGAGGACCAACATAGTAAAAATGGCAATTCTACCAAAAGCAATCTATAGATTCAATGCAATCCCCATCAAAATCCCATCAAAATTCTTCACAGATCTGGAGAAGACAATAATCAACTTTATATGGAAAAACAAAAAACCCAGGATAGCCAAAACAATCTTATACAATAAAGGTTTGTCTGGAGGCATTACCATCCCTGACTTCAAACTCTATTACAGAGCTACAGTATTGAAAACAGCTTGGTATTGGCATAAAAACAGAGAAGTCGACCAATGGAATCGAATAGAAGACCCTGACATTAACCCACAAACCTATGAACACCTGATCTTCGATAAAGGAGCTAAAAGTATACAATGGAAAAAAGAGAGCATCTTCAACAAATGGTGCTGGCAAAACTGGATGTCAATCTGTAGAAGAATGAAAATAGATCCATATCTATCACCATGCACAAAACTCAAATCCAAATGGATTAAAGACCTCAATATCAGTCCGAACACACTGAACCTGATAGAAGAGAAAGTGGGAAGTACTCTACAGCACATGGGCACAGGAGACCACTTCCTATGTATAACCCCAGCAGCACAGACACTAAGGGCATCATTGAATAAATGGGACTTCCTGAGGCTGAGAAGCTTCTGTAAAGCAAAGGACACTGTCACTAAGACAAAAAGACAACCCACTGACTGGGAGAAGATCTTCACCAACCCTGCAACTGACAAAGGTTTGATCTCCAAAATATATAAAGAACTCAAGAAACTAGACCGTAAAAGGCTAATCAACCCAATTATAAAATGGGGCACTGATCTGAACAGAGAATTCTCAACAGAAGAACTTCAAATGGCCAAAAGACACTTAAGGTCATGCTCAACTTCCTTAGCGATCAGGGAAATGCAAATCAAGACAACTTTAAGATACCACCTTACACCTGTCAGAATGGCTAAAATAAAAAACACCAATGATAGCCTTTGCTGGAGAGGTTGTGGAGAAAGGGGTACACTCACCCATTGCTGGTGGGAATGCAAACTTGTGCAACCACTCTGGAAAGCAGTGTTTCGGTTTCTCAGGAAATTCGGGATCAACCTACCCCTGGATCCAGCAATACCACTCTTGGGAATATACCCAAGAGAGGCCCTATCATACAACAAAAGTATATGCTCAACTATATTCATGGCAGCATTGTTTGTAATAGCCAGAACCTGGAAACAACCTAGATGCCCTTCAACGGAAGAATGGATGAAGAAAGTATGGAATATATACATATTAGAGTATTACTCAGCAGTAAAAAACAAGGACTTCTTGAATTTTGCATACAAATGGATGGAAATAGAAAACACTATCCTGAGTGAGGTAAGCCAGACCCAAAAAGAGGAACATGGGATGTACTCACTCATATTTGGTTTCTAGCCATAAATAAAGGACATTGAGCCTATAATTCATGTTCCTAGAGAAGCTAAATAAGGTGAATCCAAAGACAAACACATAGGCATCCTCAGGAATATTAACCTTCATCAGGCGATGAAAGGAGACAGAGACAGAGACCCACAAGGGAGCACCGGACAGAAATCTCAAGGTCCAAATCAGGAGCAGAAGGAGACGGAGCACGAGCAAGGAACTCAGGACCACGAGGGGTGCACCCACACACTAAGACAATGGGGATGTTCTATTGGGATCTTACCAAGGCCAGCTGGCCTAGGTCTGAAAAAGCATGGGATAAATCCGGACTAGCTGAACATAGCGGACAATGAGGAATACTGAGAATTCAAGAACAATTGCAGTGGGTTTTTGATCCTACTGCACGTACTGGCTTTGTGGGAGCCTAGGCAGTTTGAATGCTCACCTTACGAGACCTGGATAGAGGTGGGCAGTCCTTGGGCTTCCCACAGGTCAGGGAACCCTGATTGCTCTTCGAGCAGATGAGGGGGGGGGGGGACTTGATTGGGGGAGGGGGAGGGAAATGGGAAGCGGTTGTGGGGACGAGGCAGAAATCCTTAATAAATAAATAAATTAAAAAAAAAATGGGGAGCTGGGAATCTCGCTCAGAAGAAGAGGTGGAGGAAAAAGAGATGGAGGAAAAAGGGAAGAGGGAAAGAATATTACTAGGATAAGTGTAATGAATATGCTTATCCAATCCAACTAAATATATGTGTGTATACATGCACACATATATATGCGCGCGCGCACACACACACACACACACACACACCATATATAGGGGGTCACAAGAAGAGGGAGAAATGTCTTAGTTCATGTGTTGCTATGCCAAATATCTAGCAATTATAAAAGAGCAAAGATTTACGTTGACTCCAGGGTCAGAGGCTTCTGTCCATGGTCACATGGGTCCATCATGCCTGTCCTTACTCTAAAGTAGACCACCATGGCAGCCAGGAAGCAGAGTCATTCTGAAAGGTGCAAGAAGCAAGAGACACCTTTCAGAAACACCTTGGTGACCTGTGTCCTCCACCCAGGCAGGCCCCATGTCCTGACAGCCCATTTAGCTCTGAACATGTCGGCCGATACATTCATTGATGAAGTTGACACACTCATGAGCCAATCATTTCAAAATAACGATGATGATAATAACAACAAAATATTATAGTGAATAATATTCAGACTTTTTATATGTGGTATATGAAACGTAAATGAATCTCATAATTAGGTTTGATTTCCATCGCCAAAATATCTCATTATGTACTTTAAATATTTCCAAATCTGAAGACATGTGAAATTTGAAACACTTCTAGTCCCAAACATTTAGGGTAAGGAATATAAGCTTGTATATGTCTTGATGTAACATGATAAAAAAAAAGACACTTTAACCTTGAGGTCATCTCACACAGACACAGTGCCCCTTTCCATCCATGGAGAAAACATCATACAAATCCCAACTGAGAGACAGTCTACCAAAAACTCGATGAATACTCCTGAAAACTAAGGTCACCAGAAACAACAACAAAAATCTGAGAAATTATCAAATTCAAAAGTAGCCTAAATAAGCATGATTGATGAGCTCAATACAGTATCTTAGCGACCTTACAGCAGTAAAAAAATTATCAGTGAAGAATAAGGAAGGGCCAGCAAGATGCCTCTATGAGGGCGATGACCTGATTTCACCCCTGGGACCCACAGAGGAGGGAGAAAGCTAACTCCCAAAAGTTGTCCTCTAAAACACACACACACACACACACACACACACACACACACACGCACATGCACACATACACATATATATTATAACTTTAACTAATTTTAAACTAAGGTAATATGAATATAAAATAGGCTGTGACTAAAATTCTATCAATCTTTGTTCCCGAATGGTGCAAATGCACCATTCTAACATTGTACATTAATAACAGAAAGAGGTGAGTATAAGTCAGGCGGGAATTCACTTTGCTATTCTCAATTTTTTATAAATTAAAAGTCTCCCAAAATAAGAAGATATTCAATATGTCTCTTTGGAAACACAACTCACAAGAAGACAGAACAACACTGATTATTAAAGAATTGAAAGGCAAATGTCTTCCATTTGGAATACAACACTCAGCAAAAATTTCTTTCAAACAAAATATTAACATTTGTGAACTGCCCTATTCAAACACTCCAAGATTGAAATAATTCACCATTAGAAGATGCATAGACAGAAATATCAAAAAGAAATACTTGTGGCATTAAAAGAGAAAGCAGAACCATAGATCTACACAGAGAAATAAAATCCACCAAAATGAGCATTATGTACATAAATATGTGCTTTTCAGCACTTGGATAAACATAAAGATAATGGACTGTTTTAAGTTATCCTTAGTTTTAAAAATTATGAAGATGTACTGTGGGTTTAAAAGAAATACATAATTACCACATTGTGTACAATAGAAGAATACAATTGTTATTTGTTAGTATTTTACAGGAATAACACACCTCACAACAATACCATAGAAGCTAGAAGACAAGAATTAAATGATTATATGCAATATCCATATACAAAACAAGAAAGGTAAAACATTTGAAGGTAGACCAGAAGGTAACAATACTTACTATACACCCAAGAATAACAAGTCAAAAATAACAGATTACTGCTATATATTAACAAAATAAAAATGCATCATAAAAACAATGAACCCAAAAAAGGCTGAAAGCAAAGTGGGGCTGGAGAGATGGTTCAGTCAGTCATGCGCTTGTGTGGCAAACATGAGGACCCGAGTTCGGGTCCCGAGAACTTGTAGAAAGCTGTGTACAGTAGTGCACGCCCATAATCCCATGCTGCAAGATGGCAGCTAACTCCTAGACGCTTGCTGGCCCATGTGGACTGGCACCCAGAATTGTCCTATGACCTCCATGTGTATGCTGTGCACTTGAACGCTAACAACCCTAAGTACACGAACACACACACATGCATGCACACACACACACACACACACACACAGGCAGACAGAATATCTTCTAAAGGAAGAAAAAGGGAATGAAGAATAGTTGTGAGTAAGTAAGGCCCTGAGTGAAGTTTTAAGTAGTTCTACTATATGCTGCCTGCAAGAAATGTCATTTACAAATGAAGGACACAGGCAGATTAAAATTAAAAAGGAGCCGTGGGGTGAGGGGTGGGTGTACACCTGTCATCCCAGCACTTGGGAGTTGGAGGAGGATCAGAAACAAAGTCATTCACAACCTACATGGCAAGTTTAGGTTAATCTGAGCTACGAGAATCTCTGCCCCCAAAATCAAAACAAATGCATATATATATATATATATATCCAAAATATTTTAAGGTAAGTCTTTGTAGATAATGCTGGATTTTGTCCATCTATTCTGCTGGTCCCAAGTCTCCTGGACTAAGGGCGGGTCATCTGGAGCAGTCCTGACTAAAGTGCAACCTCCCAAAGTTGTCATTTAAATAACAGCCTCTCTGACAATGCTCCTAACAGCTGAGCTTCCTCAGAGTGGCCATGGAGACCACGGAGTTCAAGACAGCAGGGTTGCCAAGATGACAATCCAGCCGGCTGTTGCTTGGCAAGAAGCTCCCTGCTCAAGATGGAGACACAATAGAAGGGCCTGTCAGATGGCAAGCCGCTGACTGGTTTCTGGCTGGGGAGACCAGCCTCGCCTTCTTGGAAAGTTCCAGGTAGACAAGAAAGCCTGACCCAAAAATCCAAGGTGGATGGTGCCTGAGGACTAATAGCTGAGTTTGTCCTCTGGCCTTTATATCTATATAAAGACAGGCACACACACACACACACACACACACACACACACACACACACACACACACCTGCACACAAACATGTATACACATACAAGCACATACAAAAAAATAATGAAATAAAACATGAAAGTTGCTCGCAATAGAGACATAAATATTTTCATTAACAACTAGAAGACCCCAACCACAAGTCAAATGTTCTTTATACATTCTGGGTCCAATGGCGAGAAGCAATGAGAATATTTGTGCATTCATCTTTTACATCATGGGTTAGAACGCAGACTTGTCTTTTCAAACTGTAGCTGCTCTACAGAGGGCAGAACACACAGCCTAAACAGACCAGGCTCCAGCCCCTTGCAACTCTCTCTCTGGGACAGAGGTAAGGAGCTTCCTAGGCTGCGATGGAAGAGTAGCTCCTAATCCAAAGTTCTAGCCAGCACGTGGCTCTTCCATCAAATGGAACCTGGGGAGCAAATTCAGGCCGACAGACTTGGCAGCAAGTACCTTCACCCACTCAGTCATACTACTAGTCCCTAAATGAGTTTTTAAAATAGTTTATTTTATACTTTTGTATCTTTAAGAGGGTCTTGGTGGAGAGGAGAGACTGTCCCCCCAAGAGCTAGATAACTCCCCTAAAGACTGAACTGATCAGAAACTCTACCTTTGTTCTAAAACCAATGTTTTCCCTACCAGCAGGGCACAGTCAGAATGTTCCACATTCAGCAAGAGACCTTTCCTCAACAAATGAAGGGCAAAGCAGTCAAAGAAGATGCCTGACATCAATCTACACACGTGTACATCAGCACCCATATATACACGTGTGAATATACATATTCACAGACATATATGCATGTGTATCACAGAAAGAGAGAGGGGGGAATAAACCATACCACATGAATAAATACAAAATAAAAATGTATGCTGAGCAAAAGAAGGTCAAAAATGTTATTAAATTTAGAAGCATTGGATCCAATTCCCCACACAGCAGAAACGGCTCAAGGCAAGCCATATGCAGGCATGGCCTTTGGTTTGTTGTGGACCAATCCTCAGCTTTTCTCACTTATAAGCCATCTTCTTCCTTTGCCATCTCCCTGGACTCTGTGAGACTTAAACATCCTGTCTTTACCCTGTCTTTTTAACCTTCCCCTTTTTTGAGAGGAACTGCTAACTTTCCAACAAATACAGGATTCTTTAACTTAGCTCTCCTTAGCTTGAAAATAATACTCCCTTCATTAATCATCGACAGAAAGCAAAATAATGTGGTTATTTCGAAAGATAGTCCCTCGGTTTCTTGATGTCCAGGATCACAATTTTACACTTGGGTAAAGTGTAAAATACTCAAGAAATCTAAAAACTTAGCCTCACACAGAAAACGGCAAATGAATGTTAGCAGTTCACTCATCATCTTCCCAAACTGGAAGGAAAAAAAGAACAAAAAAACAAAACAAAACAAAAAAAAAAAAGATGCTTCTTGATAGTGCCGTGGTTCTATCCACACAGAAAAGATTATTCATTGGTTTCTCTTCCTTCCTTTCTTCCTTTCTTCCTTTCTTCCTTCCTTCCTTCCTTCCTTCTCTCCCTCCCTCCCTTCCTTCCTTCATTTCTAATAAGATCAAGCAGATCAAGCTGTGGAGGGAAAAAAATCACAGAGGAACCGCAAAGGATATTGATGTGAAAGAAGAGAATCTAAAAAGATTCTTACTGCTTCACAGTTCCACCAGTGTGACGGTCTAGAACTGAAAAGATGACTCTGCGGTTGAAAGCTTGTACTGTCCTTACAGAGGACCAGAATTCACTTCCCAGCACAGGTGCCAGGAGGGGCTCAGAACCTCCTCTAACGCCAGCTTCAGTGCATTTGGTGCCCTCTTCTGGCGGTTCTGAGTACTGCACCCATGTACGCAAACCCACACCCCAACACACACATAAACACACGATTTAAAATATAAATAAACAAATAAAATCTTTAAATACTAACTTTATGGCATTCCATAAAAGATAAAACATAAATGTGGCTTAAAAATCAGTGTGTGGTTACTTCAGAAGGTTCAGGAGAAAGAGGGAGGGCTACATAGGAGGGGGAAAAACAGGGTTTCTTTTTTTAAGGTGGCAAAATTATCCTATCTAATGCTACAATGATAAACAAAAATATTATTTATCAGAAACACATATAAGTTTATAGCACAAATACAGAAACTTCTTGTAAGCAAATTTGTTAAAATTCGAGTCAGCCTGATGGCTCAGCAGACAAAAGCCCTTGCCTTTACAAACCTTACAGGCTGAGTTCAATCCCTGGAAGCCACGTGGTGAAAAGAGAGAACAAACTCCCACAAGCTATCCTCCGACTATAGCAATGTTTGTGAAAGGGGGGGGCTGGTAACCTACAGAACATGGAAACCCAGACTCTGAGATCACAGGCAAAAATAAAAAATGTGTAACCAACAAACTACAGTTGATTAAGTTTCCCATGGGGCATAGATTTTGTTAGCACTGTGCGCGCTTGTGCACACGCTGAACAAGAAAATAAGTGGAGCTTGGACACCAAGGCCTGAGTTCCCATTTCTGGGATGAAAGGTGAAAGATAAGCAGAGGTGTAGCCAGGGTGACCCCGGAGGAAGTGGTGTTTATGCCTCACTAGAGACAGAGGTAGGTGTGTGTATCTGATGGTCTTCATGGACAGGGTCAGTCCAGGACTGTGAGGCATTGTATAAAGTAGAGAATTCAGGATTACTTCCTCCCCCATAAACAATCCCCAACAGTTTTGCTAGGGCTAGAAGATGTTATTGGAGATAAATTTGATGGGCTGCTTAAAATATTCTGTTATGTTTTGTTTCATTTTGTTGAGACAGGTTCTGTCCACAGAGCTCTGGCTATTCTGGAACTTACTCTGTAGACCAAGCTGGCCTTGAACTCGCAGAGATCGGCCTGCCTCTGTCTCACAAATGATGGAATTAGAAAGTTGGGCTACCATGCCTGGCCTTAAACTAGTCACTGTAATAAACACCACTTCTCACTTTCACCAGCTCATTTCTGACAGGTGTTGAATTTTCTCGTGAGCTTACGTAAATGTCCTTCCGAAAGGCAGGTAGGTGCATGAGAATCTGTTCACAGTAAGTGCTTTGCAAAGGACCAAACAGAGGACATTTTGACTTGGCTCAAAATCAAAGACACTGATTGACTAGTGCCCTTATCTCATTTTTTTAAGTTTCATTATATAACAAGGGAAAAATCATCTCAGATTTTCCTGGCCCTCACCCTTCCTGCCTCTCTTTGCTTTCTTTATAGTTAAGCAAAGACACTCCAAAAATTGGCTCTTAAAAACATGGTTAGAGCAAGCATCTGGCTGTGATGTGGGCAGTGTGCTCCGTTTCCTGCTCAAGCAGAGCTTCCTAAATCCTAAAACTCCGATTTCTCATACGCAGACGTTGTCTTAATCATCCTCTTTGTTTCGCTTGATTGGAGCCAATTCCGTGGAATCTCCTTTCTCCAGGATCACCTTCTTCCTCTCTGTCCCATGTGTTTGCAGTGTAACCTGAGAATCGGGTTCTTTCCAAAGTCTTGCAACAGCTGAAGCCCAATTTTCTCCACCGTATTACTTCCAGCACACCTTTCCCCGGTGCAAGTTAAATGTCTCTGCTCTGTTCTCTTTTACTCTTTGATCTCTCTCTCTCTCTCTCTCTCTCTCTCTCTCTCTTTCTCTCTCTCGTATTCACAAATGTAAACGCATGTACACCTTCACAACCTGCTTATAACTACATTCCCAGACCAAAAGTCCCCCATGCTTTCTCGGGACAAATCGTGCTTATCGCTTAATCCTCCAAGACTTAACAAATGTTTCACTTTTTCCAAAATCACTCCCTAATGCACAAGAATATCTGCTCTAGGAGAGAGGAGAGTCACCTCTCGGGGCCTCCACCTCATGGAGCTCTGTGTTTTCCTCTGTTTCTTCCGGAGGACACTAGGATGCTCCACTTCGCCCGTGGGCTGCAATGTGTAGACTGTGCGACTTGTTATCCTCTAACTCAGCAACGGGTTGTGAGAACAGAAGTGCTCTCTCCTACCTATACAGCCTTTGCCTCCCTGCTCCAGTCTGCAGGCTAATGGGGGGCGGGGGGGAAGAGACAGGAAGCCATCAAAAGCCTGGATGTCAATCTCAGCGGCCTTCAAGCTATCATTTGAACCTGATACTATTACCAAGACCGAAAGTGTCCCAAGGCAAGAGTCTAAACAGAGTCCACGCACAAGGTGCTTCAGTGTTCAAAAGCTGTGGCTCGCACGAGCACACTGCTCAAATTAGCCCCTGCTCTTATCTTGATGAATACAATCCCATAACCACAAATAGAAAACTAAAAGTAAAACTAGGATTTGACACCACCAAGTCAACTATAACAGAATATAGCTGTTGTTGCCGTTATCCTGTTTCCTGGAACAGAGTGAGCAGTGTTTACATCTGTCATAAAATCCAACATCACTTACAATTATGACTTAGTTACTCTACAAACTTTATATTCCTTGCCTTCATTTTAGCAAAATTGCCGTTGTAATAATTGAGATTTTCGTGGGTTTTTTTGTTTTAGTCTATTGACAAGTGATGGGAATTTTTACATGAGAAATAAATGTATCAAAGTTTTAAAATATAAACTGTAGGGACTGGAGAGATGTTCAACAGTTAAGAGCACTTGCTGCTCTTGGAGAGGAACTAGGTCTGCTTCCCAGCACCCACCTGGTAGTTTGCAGCTGCCTGTAACCAGTTTCAGGGAATTCAGTGCCTTCTTCTGGCCCCACGGGCACTGCATGCACATGGTATACATACATACATGAGGATTAAAAACCCATGCTTGTAAAATATATATATATTACAAAGATTATACTGTGAGCTGAACAATGGTGGTGCATGCTTTTAATCCCAGCACTTGGGAGGCAGAAGCAGGTGGATCTCTGTGAGTTCCAGGCCAGCCCGGTCTACAAGAGCTAATTCCAGGACAGCTAGAAATGTTACAAAGAGAAACTCTGTCTCAAAAACAAACAAACAGACAAAAATATTATATTGTGATTATATCCAAAATATAAATTTCAAAACTAAAATGTTTATTTCTGTATGACTCAAAAAAGTTATTCCTTCCAAAAGGCTTTATGAAACTAAACGTCAAAATTTTAAGTTATAATTTAAATTACCAAAGTTTAAATAAAATTAATTTAGGGAAAGCTAAATTTTATTTAACTTTTCCTTCAATTATATCTAAGCATTGAATAAAAACAATGTCCATTCAGCTGCAAATGAATAGCTCTACCCTATTCAGTGATACTACGTCTAGACCCACACACATATACACAGAAGAGTATTACTGTTTAAAATTGCAAAACGCTCTTCAGTTGCTCTGAGCAACTGTTGCAACTATTACAATAATCTGTGATGGACTCCAAAACCACAGTTTAGAATGAAGAGAATCAAGAAACAGATAGTAAGTATCACTGGGAAATGGCGCTTCTTTGGCTGGAATCTATTGCATTCATGCTATCTGCCAAAGGGGCTAACGAAGTAAAGACGTTTTTACCATAATTGAGCCCCCACTCACACCCTTCCAGCTCACTCAGGCAATGTCTTCATGGCATTACCTTCAAATCTCCACAATGTTTAAAGATAATTCCCTCGCATTCTGAGACTTAAGTATTATGAAAGGCTAATTCCCTGGAGTGAGAGCAACACTGACTTAAGTCACATGCCCAGCACTAGGCACAAACCCTCAAGAACATCCATGTGTTCTTTGACTAATGGATTTTTCCTGTGTTTAAACAGCATACTCAGGACTAAGTTATATTTTATGGTTGATAACTTCTAAAATTAAGAATAAAAATAGATGATGAATGTATAATAGGATAAACGTATCATGAAAGATGGTACTATAAAAAGAAAAAATATTTAAAATTAGGAAATCTTTAAACAACATGGTAACTATCGGTAGCATTTTATATTTTTACAAAGTGCTATTGTGTATTCTCACCATTGGAAACATGTAAGTGTGTAAGATAATGCAGGTGTAATTATCTCAATTCAGCCACTGTGTGATATGTACATATTTCAAAACAATATGCTGCGTACAACAGATACATACAATTTTAGCTATAAAAAATAAAATTTTAAATGAATAAAGGGGATTTGGGTACCAAAAAAGAGAGATTTTTAAAAATACATTCTAGAAGTTATAGAGGCAGAAGCAGACAGATCTCTGTGAGTTTGAGGTCAGCCTAATCTACATAGTGAGTTTTACATCTTCCAGGGCTATATAATAAAACCCTCAAAAAGTTTAATAATATGGCAACAAAATATTTAAATTCAGAAAATATGTTGGAAAATAGTGCTGAGGGCTTTATAGGAAAGTAGAAGAAAAGAAGGAGAAACACATATGATGCAAGCAAAGAAATTAGAATGACCAACCAGAATGTATGTATGGGGGGTAAGGAAAACAATTATAACACAACGGTATTAAGGTCAAGAACTGAAAATGTAGTTTCCTAATAGAAAGATCTACTGCATAAGCAAAGCAATGACTTAAAAACTACCCTATACAAATGTTCATCCCACAACAAATCTTGAAAGTATTAGGAGAGATTTTAAAATGTTCATTTATAAAATATGCATTCAATATCATTAAAATTCTTAACAATACTGTTACCTAGGAATCCACCAAAATCTGAGAGAAAATTTTATGCCCATTTTTTATACCTAGCTAAACTGTCATCCAAATATATAGGAAAACTGAGATTTTAGATATTCTCATGCCTCTAGACTTGTCTTCCCAGTTATCTTTTCCAGGAAGTGCAGAACAGTTAAGCAGAAGGAGAAAGCTATGGGATTTTGGCAACAAGAATGAGTAATCCACAAAATGAGAAGAAATTCCTAGGGAAGCAATGTTGATTAGACAAATCCATGTAAACAGATGAAGGATATTGCTAGACGTGGGCATCAAAAAGCAAACAATGCTGGGATACTCGATTTATACAAACAGATCTTAGATTTTCCATTATTTTCCAGACAACAGTGTATCAGGCTTAGTCACAGTTGCAAAGAAAATTTAGCAGAAGAAAAGTATCAGGAGGAAAGCCTGGAGTTCAGCAATTAAGAATGTGTACTGCTCTTGTAGATAACTGATTTGGATTCCTAGCAAACACATCAGGCAACTCACAGCAATCTGTGAGTAATTCCAGGGGATCTGGTGCCTCCTTCTGGCTACTGTGGGCACTGCACTCATGTGTATGTGTGTTTATTGTGTGTGTGTGTGTGTGTGTGTGTGTGTGCACTCCTACACAAAATTTAAAATAAAATAAGTCTTTTAAATTTTTCAAATAACTGCTGGTTTTCTTGTTCCATACCTTTTGGTATTTGCTGATTGCTAAAACATTGCACATGCCTGACTTTGATAAAAATTCAACTTAAAGGGTAAGTTGAAATGGAAGGAATGTTGAGGATTAGCATGTTGATGACAGACTGTAGAGAGAGAGCATGAACTGACCAGGAATGAAATTAAAAATGATCACTTACCTGCATTAAAAAGTTCATTTTAGATTCAAGGTAAGGGTTTTAAAGACCAGACAGTGTGACTGTATTTTCTTCTGACAACAAGCACAGACACAGTTGCTAACTAAGCAGGGGGTTGGATATGAACAAAGCTGTAGTCTGGCCGAGTGAAAATGATGAAGAGAGGCAATGGAAAGGGCATAAGCAAGGGTTATAATTCTATAGGAATTTAAAATAGGTGATGAAGAACCTGAGAAAGAAGACAGGGAAATGGTTTAGGACTCGTGAATCTGAGGTCTTGATTGGTAGGCAATGAGATGAATGACAGAGGAGAGGCGGACATGAGGCTGAAACTGTGAGAGCCACAGGTGATACCGAGGCTGCACACGAAACCAGCAGAGTGGGTGAAACAAAACCGGGCAGAGTAAAAAGTCATGGGAGGAGCTCAATGAGGGGACAGGACTCATTTGGACTGCGAAATGACCGTGAGGAATAAGGATGGAGAACTGAGCAGTTGGTTGCTGATAACCGCAGTGTGGGATGCCAGTTTGTGACCTTTAACTTTCTGGATTTATGAGTTCAGGATGGGAGCAGATGTCTTACCCAGGGTGCAGTCACTCCTGTATACATGTTGAAGGTAGGGCAGTGTACACCGTACAAATCCTAGAAGATGATAATGTCAACAGTGCTTTGCCTCAGAGATTCTCTGGTAATTTTAAAGATCTAAATACTATGACTCTATGTTACAGTCTCTTATTCAATGTGATGGATATTTATAGGACTCTTTTGTGTCAACTCTATTCTATGCCCATACATTCAAGTCTATACATGCAGTCCCATTTAGGTATATACAAGCCATGCCCTGACATCCAGACTCAACCTTCTCATTCGGCCTTCATCCTCAAGTCTCCATCCTTGGACTCTATAACTAAGATCCTGTCATTCAAGATCTCCTTTCTAGATCACCATCCTCTGATCTTTCAATATTCTTCAAATCGTTTCCTTGATTTGGCCTTATACCACAACTGTGGCATATTTTGGATCATATTCAGTTTAAAATGACAAATTTGTAAAACTTGAAAGATGCAGCCCCGTTATGGGTAGGACCATGCCACTCAGCACAGGAGTCATAGTCAGAGGATACACATATCACATGCCCGATATTTTCCCCTTCTTCATACTCTCACCAAATAATGGAGACGTGTCAAAAAATGAACGGATATATAGACCTCCACAGCACTTCTTCTCTTGGATGTAAAAATGGAGATGAGAGAAAAGATAAAGGTGAACAGGAAGTAAAAGTGGGGGTGGAGGAAAGAGATGATGGTGAGGATGATAGTGAAGGAAGTGATGAGGGCAAAGATGAGGTGACGGTAAAGATGATGATGAAGATGATGGTGCAGGTGATGGTGGAGGGGAAGAGATGATGGTCAAGGTCATGATGAAGATGAAGTATCTAAAGCTTTTGCCCCTCACCCTGGGATATAAATCCATGCTCATATTTCTAAGCCAAGACAGCATATTTCTCTTCCTCTTACAATGCATAACAAGCTCCCAGCATGTGCCTGGCACTCTGGCTGAGAAAGACAGGGTTACAAAAATAACCAGGACACAGTCTCCTATGAATCTTTGAAATGCAGATTACAAGTTAGCTTTGGAGCAAGCTTTCTATGCTTCTGAAATTCAAGGTTCTATCTTCTAAAACGGAGAATAATTCCCTTGCTCCATACTGTTTGATGAAAGTAATGAAAAATCAAGTCTAATCAAGATTTTATCAGCAATTGTCTCAAGACCGTGAAACAATTTAACAATAGATTAATATATACAAAATAGATATAAAAAAATAAACAAATAAATAAAATTAAAGTTTGGGAAAATATGTTAATATTGGATTTACAATTTTATGATAGCTATGTCGAAAGTATTCAAAATGATTTCCACACCTCCACCCCAGAGGACTGAGAGATACCAACCAATGTGCTCTTTTTAAATCATTTGCTGACATTTTCTTACTTTGTATGCTTATGTCTTATTTCCATTGCTAGGACATAAACTGCTTCTTATACTTTTCCTCATTTTGGGTACAACACTAAACATATCACTTTGGATACAAAGGCTACATTTAATTATGCACTAAGATTTGTTTGGTTTGGATCTTGCACCAAAACCTGCTTCAAGAAGGGAGTAGTGGGTACTCCTGTACATATGCCCAAGAGGCTCTATCTTAGTGACTATTATTGCTGTGAAGACACATCATGACCAAGGCAGCTTATAAAAGAAATCGTTTGATGGGGACTTAGGATTTCGGAGGGCGAGTCCATGACCACTATGACAGGAAGCATGGCAGCTGGCAGGACAGCACTACAGCAGCAGCCAAGAGCTCACATCTTGAGACAATCACACAGCAGAAAAAAGAGAACCAACTGGGCCTGGCTTGGGCTTTGGAAACCTCAGTGCTCACCCCAGTGACACACTTCCTCCAACAAGGTTACGCTTTCTAGCCCTTCTCAAACAGTTCTGCCAAATTCAGATCGGGCATTCAAATATTTGGGCCTCTGAGGGCTATTCTCACGCAAACAACACAGGCTCTAATACTTGCATATCCAAGTCTACTGCTGCCTTAGTTACAACAACAACAAGCACGGATGGGTAATGAAACTCCAGTGTGTGCACAGTGAAATTATACTCAGCCATAAAGAAAACGGATGGGACTGGAGAATAATATATTAAGTGAGGTAAGTGCATATGTATTCTCTCTCTCATATCTGAATCCTAGCCTCTAACGTTTATGTATGTGCATTTATGTGGGAATGAGCAGGGGAGAGGTCAGGAAACTGGAAAAGGGGCTCTGAGAGGGGAGAAGAAGCTTCAAAGGAGAGTAATAGTATATATGTGATATGAAAATGAAAGGGGGTCTGTTTGGGTTGGAAGCATCACCCCAGCCCCTGGCTGATGGAGGAAGGTCATTGGCTAATAAAGCCATTGCCCTGGCCCATTTTATTGGTTAGAGGATAGGTGGGAGGAGTAAACAGAACAAAATGCTGGGAGGAAGAGGAAGTGAGCTCAGAGACTCCACAGCTCTGCTCTCCGGAGCAGACGCCTCAGGAGAGACGCCATGCCCTGCTCCCGGGATGAAGCTCCGACCCAGGATGGACATAGGCTAGAATCTTCCCGGTAAGACTGGTTCTCACAGATTATTAGAGATGGGTTGATCGGGATAACAGAATTAGCCTAGAAGAGAATGGGCCAAGCAGTGTTTAAATGAATACAGTTTGTGTGTTGTTATTTCGGAGCATAAGCTAGCCATGTGGGCGGCCGGGTGTGGGGGACGCAGCCCTGCCGCCCTTATTACTTCACCTGGCACTCATCTTTGGGCCACCAATGGAACAGAAAGCTCCATCTCAAGTCCCCTCCCCCGGGAGTTGCCTTGGTCCAGACTCCATCTCCAGATAAGTCCGCCAAGTGCTGACCTCTCCCCAAAGAGGTCAGGACCACTTCCACAGGCTATTTAGGCTGCCACTGAGAAAAAGAACACGTGGGTTTGGGGTTTTGTGTGAAGCCCCCCCCTCTCCCACTCCATGCTCCCAGCCACCCAGGAGTGCTACATTTATTAAACATGGACATTTTTATTTGGTCTAATTTTGTCTGATTGGAATTATTTGCGTCAGTGGAGAGACTCGTCTTAAGATTATTCCTAACTGCCTACTAGTGGTAGAAAGGTCCAAGTTGGGGGTGGGGGTGACAAGAACTGGGCTAGAAAATCACCTGATTCTAACTTCAAATGGAAATAGCATACAATAACCTATGATTTTCTGTAGAAAGGAAGAAAAAAAACAGCAAGCTTTAACAGGGACGTAGAGGGTTGTAATCTTAGCACCTAAGGGTTGAACAATGGAGGATCAAGAATTTATGGTCATCTGCCACTACATGGTGAGTTCAAGGCCAGCCTAAGCGACGTGAGACCCTGTCTCAGAAAAAAAAACAAACACCAACACACACACACCAGGAGGGAGGGAGGGAGGGAGGGAGGGAGGGAGGGAGGGAGGGAGGGAGGGAGGAGGGAGGGAGGGAGAACATTGTTTAGGTAACCGAGCTGTAACTGTGTGAGTGAACATCATTACTCTTGGGAACGGCACTGTACAGGAATGAAAAGGCAAGAGTATCTTCAATTTATTCCCAAGGTTCAGAGTTCAAACAGTGTATCTGTGGGAGAAGAGACAGAGAATTAATAGAACAGATAAACAAACACAAACGAGGTTAAAGTAGTTGACATCACAATGACAGTGACTGAAAGCAGTTGCCAGGGGCCTGAAGGGAGACGCGGGGAGCCATTGCTCGATGAGCCCAGCCTTAGTTTTCTAAGAAATAGAGATTTATGGAGATAGGTGGTAGTGAGACACCATGAACACATTTAATGCTGCTGAACTATGTACTTAATCATGTCATATGTATTTTACCATGAGTTTTTTTAATTGGGGGAAAAATCCAAGTAGAGGAAATATTCACTAGCTGGTGAAACTACCAAATTTGCTGGAATCTTGAAATTATTTCAGTTATCAAAAAAAAAAAAAGACAACAGTGTGGTGTGTACAAAGAAACACTCCTAGAACACAAAGTGTCAGAATTCTACTCGGCATGTACCAGAAATCAGCAGAGAGCTTGGGGGCGGGGCCCAGGCAATGGGCATGGCGAAGGGTTCAGCTCCTGTGCTTCAGTAGGGAAAGGGCCTGCGTGCCAGTCAGCTCGCACTTTTGGCTGGGCTGGGCTTGGCTCTTTGACAGCTGCCAAGCAGATACGCGGGAGCTCTGGGAAAATCCCAGCACATGTGTTTGAGCACCGTCTAGGGCAGCTTCTGGAAGCCCTGCCCTGAGATAGGTCTACCCTTGAGACTCTGTCCAATGGAAAAGGAAGTTGGTGGAACAATAAGTTATAATTACGAGGGAGACTAGATGGCTGAGACTCTGGGAACGGCTGACACCTCTTTGCTTCTCAGAGCAAGTCAACCTTAACTCTTGATGCTACGCATGGCTCCTGCAGTGCCAGAAACTATCTCCTAGCTCCCATGAGTCAGCTCCAGGAGCCGAAATCTACCAGCTCCTATCAATAGAAAAAAGCTTACAACTCAGATCAGTATCTGGACACATTAAACAGAGCATCCTATAGCCCTCTGGCTTCCTATTGGAGCAGGTAAGTTCTCTTCAGTCTTTATGCACTGACCTGAGAAAGCCCAGGGCGGATTTACAGTGTCCAAATTCACTATAAACCTGCAAAGAATTAAGTCAAGGAGTTCTGAAGCAATGCGCAGATGCTGGGGGAAGCTCAGGAAGGCCTGATCACAATTGAAACTGAGTCAAGTCAGGAAGTCATTCACATGCCAGGGCCATTTCCTCCACCTCCCCCACACCGCTGCCCTGGAAGTCAATTCTCACAGTGCTCAGTGAGTCAGGCAGAAGCACTTTGATTACGGCTCAGCTGATGTCATCCACCAGAGAAGGGGGGACGCCCACTGCATCAGAGGAAGAGACATTTGACTGAGACCCATCCACCCTCCAGCCCTCTGGGGAGCCTGACATTTCCAGGACAGGGAAAACAAACTTCCTTTAGAAAGGAACTATGCTCTCAGTGTGGGAAAGAAGAAGAGGGCGAATCGGAGAAGGTCAATAACGTGTTCGCCCTTGGCAGGGAGCCCACAACCAGGGAAGTTTCTGTTCTTTCAGAAAAGGTAAGCAAATCTTAGTGTCCTGTAGGTCAACAGCAGATCCAAGTCACTGCACGTACTCAAAGGCCCTTGACCCAACAGAGCCCACAGGGCATAATGGCCCAGCTCCCTCTCAACGCTGCTCCTGCCCTTAAAGAGTATTTGAGGAGAGATACCTAATGCTTGCTACCAGAGTCATCATTGTTGGCAGTATAAGGGATTTGAGACGGATGATTTCCCATAGGATTCGGCTACTCAGTTTGAAGGAACGATTGTCCTGGTTTTCAGTTCTGCTACTGTGACCAAATATCCCGACAAAGAACAACTTAGGGTGGAAGGGTTTATTTGAGCCCACAGTTCCCGAGTGGAGTTCATCAGAGCAGAGAAGTCCTGGCAACAGGACTTATCAGTCACATCCACACCCACAGCGAAGAGCGGAACATACGAATGCGTGCGCGCTCACAACCTTGCTCGTCTCCACTCTATAGACTCCGAGACCCAAACACAAGCTGGTGCAGCCCACAGCGGGCTGGGTCTTCCCACATCAGTTAATGAATCTGAGGCAATCCCACATAGACATGCCCACAGGCCAACCTAATCGAGACAACCCCTCACTGAGACTCCCAGGTGGCTCTAGACTGAGTCAGCTGGTAATTACAACTAACCATTGTAATTATCTGGTCTGAACCAGACAACTTTACCACATAGTAATTATGACCATCTTTTTTTTATAGTCAATAGATATGAAACACTGAAAAACTAAGGAGTTAATCCAAAAACACATAGCAAGCAAATGGTAGAGTCAGGATTCTAAGCCAGACAATGTAGACAGATGCTGTCAAATCAAACTCTATGTAAAGATTGTGTTTTTGTTTATCTGTATTGTATACATAGGGAAGCCATTAACTACTAAATATTTGAGAATCCACTCATGTGCAACTAGAAAATTTAGATTTTGAAATTGCATTTCATCTTAACTAGGTTAAATACAAACCCTCACTTATTGCTAGCAGCTATCCTATTGGACAGCACATACTTACAAACTCAAAATAAAAATACTGTACTTGGTGAATGGCAGTGTGTAAGACAACCCTGGCCTTTTTTAATTAATAGGAAATCAAATAATAATTTAAAAAGAGAATGTCCTCCTTGAAGGCAGAGAGGAGCATTATGAACCTTTAAGGAAGGGCATGGACTACAGGTACCAGGAACAGCAAACCCATCCAGGCACTGAGGGCCTTGCCTTGAATAACGAAGGCATATCTCCCTCTGGCGACCTCTGTCTGCCACCATGCCTTCATCTAACCCCAAGAAATCTCTTCATAATTCCACTTTCAGTCTGGTTTCCAGGTCCACAACTCCCTGAGAGCATGGGTAGCCAAATGTTTCTCCCTCTGAAAGAAACCATGCCCAACTTGAAGGGACAGAGCTAGAGAAAGATGTATCTCTAGCCACCTTCCCTCCAGTAACTCACACTGTGTATGAAAAAGGCTCTGGATCTAAGTTCAGCAAGGCACAATGCAAGTCCATATGCAAGCTAATTCAGGGAGGACTTTTGGGGAGGAAAACTGGGACAATGAGTGTTGACTGAATGATGGGTCAGGATGAGATAGTTAATTCTCTTCGCAGACTTGAATGAGAATATTGGTGAGGAAAAGCTCTGGGCATGTCCTAAACTTCTTTCATGGTTACTGTGATGAAAAACACTGGCAAAAGCAACTGGAGGGGAAAAGGGCTTATTCTACTCCACGGTTCTAGTGGACATCCATCATGGCAGGGAAGTCACAATGACAGAAGCATGAAGCAACTGATCACCTGTGGTTCTCAACCTTCCTGATGCCGTGACCTTTTCATGAAGTTCTGCATGTTGTGGTGACCCTCAACCACAAAATTATTTCCATTGCTACTGCATCACTGTGACTTTACTACTGCTGTGAATCATAATGTAAATATACCTGTGTTTTCTGAAGGTTTTAGGGGACCCCTGTGAAAGGGTCCTTCAACTCCCAAAAAGGTCACGACCCACAGACTGAAAACCACTGGATTATACTGCATGTAAACAGAGACTGCTCGTTCATTTCCCAGCTGCCCAGACCCAAATAATCACACAGAAACTATATTAATTTACAACTCTGTTTGGCCAATGGCTCAAGCATATTTCTAGCTAGCTCTTACATCTTAAATTAACCCATTTCTATCACTCTATGTATTGCCATGTGGCTGCATGGCACCTCATTTTCTACATGTATTATTCCCTCGGTGGCTGGCTAGCATCTACTAGCATCTACTTGACTCTGCCTTCTCTCTCTCTCTCTCTCTCTCTCTTTCTCTCTCTCTCTCTCTCTTTCTCTCTCTAGTGTGTGTGTGTGTGTGTGTGTGTGTGTGTGTGTGGATTTCCTGCCGCTTGGCTTTTACTCTGCTAAGCCATTGGCCAAAACAGTTTTATTAATCAACCAATAAAAGCAATACATATACAGAAGGACATCTACATCATCTCCCCTTTTCTGTCTAATTAAAAATGAAGTCTTTAACTTTAACATAGTAAAATTACATATATAAAACAGTTATCAAGCAAGAATTATAATATTTAATCCATTTACATTTGGCAAATTAAGGAAAATACTCTATCATCTATCCTATCTTTGTGAAACTAAAGCTTTATGTCAAATTTATCTTTTATCATAACTAAGGAAAACTATAACTATCTAGTCTTCAACTCCATCAAAGACCCCAGAAGGACCTAATATTACCTAAGTAAATAGGAATTACATTGTAAGCAACTTCCAAAACTCTAGAATTGAAAGAAACACCTTGCTACCTGGACAGTTACCCAAAGTTCTTTTGTAATGTTGGGGCATCCATCTTTAGCCTACAGGCCCATAATATCTGGCAGAGTTTTCAGAGAAGCAGGAAATTTGAAGATCTGTTCTGCCTTATAATGGCAAAGTTCATCAGCTGCTTTCCTCTGTGTCGTGCAGAATGTCTGGCAGTTTCTTCTGTGAATCAGAAGCCCTGAAGGACCATCTCATCTTTGAGAAATTCAGCAGTCATTTCTTTGTGGGTCCTGCATATCCAGTTCATACAGCACACCATCAAGAAGTCCAGGCAAGAGTAGTTTCTTGCCCAAATGGCTAGCTAGCCTTGCCACATTGAAGGTAAATTCTATAACGAGCTTCTTTGATATCCATCTTCCTTTCTGAAGTAATTAGTGCCGACAAAGCAGACACGTCTCACTGTTGAGAAAAGTCTAAGTTCTTAAAACATTCTAAATGCCTTATTTGATAGGTCTTTGAAAGGTTTGAAGAATATTCATCCAAATGAAATATTTCTCTGTACATCTAGAAAATATAACTAACATGACTACAAGTTTGACTATTATAAATGACTATTAATACATAATTTTTAATTATTCCTTACATTTTTAAATGAGCTGTATAAACACAATACTTTAAACAAGAGTAGAAATATACATATAACAAAATTGACCTTAAATTTGTATTAATAAACTGAAGTCCATATCAATGTAATATTCATTTCTATATCACATACCCTCCCCCTTTTTAAGAAATTGACTGTGACCATTAACCATTTATAACCAACCCTTCTAAAGTAAAAATAAACATTTATAAATAATCATTTTGGGAATTTGGGCATATTTTTCTCCAAACTGCTTGCTGCTGGTTGGGAGCACTGTTAGTCAAGTCTTTCATGGGGTATCCAATGTGGTTGGTCCATCACAGCCAGCAGTCTTGAAGCTGTTGTGGATATTGGACGATATGGACCATTGCTTCCAGGCTCTTGTTTGATCAAACAATATTATCCAGTAAGGAAATCCATAGCTTTCCTTTTTCTGTAGAAACAAAAGCAGAATCTCTTTTCCAAAGTAACACATCCTCAGACTTAAATTTTGAAGTCAAGATATCTTTAAAATATATATGTTGGTTTAGCTTAGCAGCCCATACAAGGAAATGTCTCTCTGCAATTAGCTTATTAACAGCCAAAAATTTAAAGAAAACACTATAGTATACATAATCCAGACTCTCTGCATTTTCCATCTTTATGTGATGTAACATGAGGGGCCTGCTTGTTATTGTTTTTGTCCTGCCCAGTTTCACACAGCTGTTGAGCCCCAAAGAGAATCACACCAAGATCTCTATAAGTTATAAAGCTGATTGGCCCATTAGCTCTAGCCTCTCACTGACTAACTCTCACATCTTGATTAACCCATTTTTCTGATCTATGTTAGCCATGTGGCTCAGTACCTTTTTCAGTAGGGCAGATCACATCCTGCTGCTTTGGTGATCTGGGCAGGAGTGGGAGGAATCAACTTCCTCCTTCCCAGAATTCTCCTGTTCTTGTTACATCATTTCTACTTCCTGTCTGGTTTTCCTGCCTATATTTCTTACCGGGCCAATCAGTGTTCATTTATAACATGACTGACAGAATACAGACAATTCTCCCACACCAATGTGACTTTTTTATATTACTTTTACTGTCTCTTTAAAGACTTTTTATTTTTAAAAACTGCTTCTTTCTATAGCTGCCTATACCCATTTTCTTTTTTTTCTTAAGCCTACATACATTTATTTTAAACACACTATTACCTGTTCAGAGGTTTCCTTTTGTCCGAATCTGTCTCTGTTGAGTATCTGTAATCCTTATATAATCACTGTTTTAAACTGTTACGCTCTGGCTAAGACCAGAGCCACTTTGCCTATTGGTTCCGCCCTACTCAGCTTTCCAACATGGCAGAGGTCCATTTACCACCAGCTCTGGGAGTCATGTTTACCACCCCAACTCTGGGAGGCAGTTGGCCCATGCCTACAGCATGCTGCCCATAAACCCCATTCAAGTGCTCTGTAGCAGGATCTCAGAAGATCCCTCCATGTTTCTTTTTTTTTCTTTTTTTTTAATTTATTTATTTATTAAGGATTTCTGCCTCCTCCCCGCTACCGCCTCCCATTTCCCTCCCCCTCCCCCGATCAAGTCCCTCTCCCTCATCAGCTTGAAGAGCAATCAGGGTTCCCTGCCCTGTGGGAAGTCCAAGGACAACCCACCTCCATCCAGGTCTAGTAGGGTGAGCATCCAAACTGCCTAGGCTCCCCCAAAGCCAGTGCAGTAGGATCAAAAACCCATTGCCATTGTTCTTGAGTTCTCAGTAGTCCTCATTGTCCACTATTTTCAGCAAGTCCGGTTTTATCCCATGCTTTTTCAGACCCAGGCCAGCTGGCCTTGGTGAATTCCCGATAGAACATCCCCATTGTCTCAGTGTGTGGGTGTACCCCTCACGGTCCTGAGTTCCTTGCTCGTTGCTCCCTCTCCTTCTGCTCCTGAACCTGGAAACAACCTAGATGCCCTTCAACGGAAGAATGGATGAAGAAAGTATGGAATATATACATATTAGAGTATTACTCAGCAGTAAAAAACAAGGACTTCTTGAATTTTGCGTACAAATGGATGGAAATAGAAAACACTATCCTGAGTGAGGTAAGCCAGACCCAAAAAGAGGAACATGGGATGTACTCACTCATATTTGGTTTCTAGCCATAAATAAAGGACATTGAGCTTATAATTCGCGATCCTAGAGAAGATAAATAAGAAGGTGAATCCAAAGACAAACATATAGGCATCCTCCTGAATATTAACCTTCATCAGGCAATGAAAGGAGACAGAGATAGAGACCCACATTGGAGCACCGGACAGAAATCTCAAGGCCCTCCATGTTTCTTAAAGGAGCCACACATCTTTTTGCCACCAGCAAACAAAGCCTATCTGGAAAAAAAAAAAATGTGACTACCAAGAAGCTGCACTTGGCCCCTGTTTCTGTGGGTCTAGAAGCCTTCTTCTTTAAATCTTTTTTAGATCTTTTGTGAATCCATGCCAGACAGTGGGCACCATTTGTAAACAGAGACTGCACTTTAGTTTCTTAGCTGCCCAGACCCGAATAATCACACATAAACTATATTAATTATAACACTGTTTGGGTGATGGCTCAGGCAAATTTCTAACTAGCTCTTACATCTTAAATTAACCCATTTCTATTAATCTATGTATTGCCACATGGCCATGGCATTATCTCATTTTCTATATCTCTTGTTTCCTTGGTGGCTGGCTGGCCACTGCTTGTCTCTCTCTCTCTGTCTCTCTGTCTCTCTCTCTGTCTCTGTCTCTCTCTCTCTGTCTCTCTCTCTCTCTCTCTCTCTCTCTCTCCCTCTCTCTCTCCTGCCTTATATATATTTCTGTTCAGATTTCCCACCTGACTTTACTCTGCTAAGTCATTGGCTCAGACAGCTTTATTCATCAACCAATAAAAACAACGCATATATAGAAGGACAGCCCACATCAATTGTACTTAGTCAGGAAGCAAGAAGTGATGAGCCGTCGTGCTCGCCTCTCTTTCTTCATTTTATACAGCCATTCTTATGCAGAGAAGAACCACCTAAGCCATTTTGAAGCTACCTAGGAAGAATGACCCAGGCTTCTTTGCTCTGATAGCTTCACTGAAGACGGAACCCATGAGGCTCAGGGGCTGGAAATGGCTGTGAATGATCAGAGCAATCAAACTGCTCCCAATGCAATGAGAGGTTTCCCAGGCATTCAAGAGTGTTTCTTCAATGCCTTCATTTTACAGTTAGGTGAAAAAAAGTATTCAAGTTCCCACAGCAATGGGACTATAAACAGCAGTTGCAGCAGAGGTCAGGATTCCTGTCTGGGATCCCATCACTCTGCTGTAAAATTAGAATATGGCTGTGTACCCAAAGGTCTGTATTTAAAGGTTTGGTCTTGGGGTGACACTCTTGGGGAGTGTCATAAACCTTTCAAAGGGGAAGCGTGTGGGAGGTGCTCACACCTTAGAGAGGGGCAGCCTTGAAATGGATTATGAATCCTTGCCTGTCTTCTAACTTCCTGGCTTGAGAGGTGACCATTGACTCCTTTATGTGTTTCCATAATAAGTCTCCCTTCCCACAACACCGTCCCTTCCCACAACACCGTGCCTTTGAACTTCCAAATACGACCCAAAGAAAATGTTGGCTTTGTAAATTAGCTTTTGTCATAGTAAAGAGAAACAACCATTGTGTCTACTCCAGCATCTCATAATGGCCTCACCTGAACACAATGTATCCTTCCCAGTACTGACTCTGGGATGCCTCACAAAACGAAAGGACAAGCCCTTTGAATGACGTCTTTGCGGATACTTTCATGAAACTGTTTTACTTGGCAGCAGCTCTTTATTAAAAGCAGACCAGCACAATCTAGGCTTGATGGGGAGGGTTTTGGGGGTTTTTTTTGTTTGTTTTTTGTTTTTTTGGTGTTTTGTTTCGTTGGTTGGTTGGTTCCTTGTTTGTTTTGTGGGCGTGCAAAGGTGAGTGGGTAGGGAGGTGGGAGTGGATATGGGAAGTTGGAGTAGGGGAATATGCACAAAAACATGTGAAATTCACAAAGAATTAATGAAAAATTTAAAGCCCACAATTTTCTTTGGAGTGCCTTGTCCTTAGGGTTCTATCTCAGTATTTTCCGAAAGCCCAAGGAGTACAGCAAAGAAAAACCTGTCAGCAAAATAAAGGCTAGCTACCATCCATGAAGGGGATGAAAATTAAATCCCACAGTGTTTGCCGCCCCTACAGGAAGAGGATGGTCATGAGTTTTGGTTCTACTCTGAGTTTCCTCCCAGCAAATTTAGCCTTTTTGTATTTGGGTCTTCCAGCCAAGTCAATACATTTTTCTTTCTCGCTTTCTAAACAATACACACTTCCGCTGGTAACTGACCCACCCAGCTCTGGTGAGGCAGACTCGCGGGGAAAACAGCATGCAACAGGAACGTGCAGCCGGCCGGCCACAGCCGAGACCAAGAAGCTCAGAACTGAGAAGGCAGACACTGGCCAGCCATAGGCGTAATAGCAATCCCTCCCATACTCCTAGGCGTTCCCACTAGGGTACTATGCCCGTGATAGTGTTCCCGGTCTCTTCATGCAAACCCCTGGCCTCTGCTTTACAGGAAGGAAGAAGCTTGGATGCTGGAACTTTTTTGGACAGTCATCTAGCTGTGTAGTTTCAGAACTGAGAACCGAGGTCTAGTAACAGTGCGCGGTCCGCTACACCTCTGAGTGGCAGATTTAAAATCAGCCAAAGGTCTCTCAAGGTTCTGGAAGGGCTGTTTGCTCCCTAGATACTTGGGAGCGTGGGAAAATGTTTGGGTCCTGGTTTTCCTACTGTCTGATGCTCTGCTTGGCTTACATCTTTCTGAAAAATCAGAATTAAAACTTCTATTCAGCACTCCTCACGGAGATGATCAGAGAATTGAGTCAAAGCACACCAAAGGGTGCAAAGTATTGTTGGCTGATTATTGTGATATCTTCTCATCGCAGACATATTGTCTAACAACTTTTTTTTAAAGGATAAAGGCTTTTTCTCTTTTTTATTATTCTTTTTTTCTTTTTCTTTTCTTTATTTCTTTTTTCTTTTTTTTTTTTTTGAGTGTTTTTGTTTTAGAGACAGGGTTTCTCCATGGTGGCCCTGACTATCCTGGAACTCACCAGGCTGGCTCCAAACCCACAGAGATCCACCTGCTCTGCCTCCTGATTAAAGGTATATTCCACCACAGTCCTACAATGATTTTTTTTTTTAATCTAAACAACAAAATTCTCAGGGAGAAACTGAGGCCGACACACTTGAGCTCCTCCCAGCCTGTGGCAGTGTCCCTAGGCATGGCTTCAACACTGCCACCAAATGCATGACAAGAATCAGCTGGAGGACTGAGAGCAGTCCACTTCCAGCCTCTGCTTTGCTTAGCAAACAAAAAACACCCTGAAGGATGGAAAGATGACTGGCGGTTAAGAGCACTGGCTGCTCTTCCAGAGAACCCAGATTTTGGTTCCCAGCACCCATGTGTGCTGCCCACAACCACATGCAACTCCAGTCCTAAAGGGATTTGAAGGCCTTGACCTCCTCAGGCACCAGCACGTACACATACAAACATACACATATACATTATTATTTTTATTAAAAGTAATAAAACAAATCTTTTCAAAACATCATCCAGATGGTGGCACATGTCACCCTACTACTTAAGAGGCTGAGGCAGGAGAGTCATGATTTGAGGGCCAGCTGGATTATGTTGCAACATCCTGTCTCAAAAATAACATTCTCATCAAAAATTACCCCACAAGAAAAGGAGCAAAGGGCTCGCTTCACATTCAAGCTACTTCTGCTAAACGGCGATGGAAGTGAGTCAAAGCCAAGGAGAAATTATACAAGGTGCAATCTTGGCTGCAGGATTTTAAACCTAGGACACTTCTCATGATACTTTCCCCTTCTTTTCTGCAAGAATCCTTAAGAGTCCCTGTGCTGGGAATAGGAGGCTAGGACAAACCCAGACAAGAAGCCACCGAACATCAGGCAAGTAACACTCAATGGCCACCCTAGGCCTGCCTTCATGCACCTACCCTCCCCAGTCAGCGCCAGCTCACGGTAGTAGAACCCTCAATGGGTTTTTTTTTAATAAATAAATATTTCTCTAGGCGGTTAGTAGAGCCAAAGTATGTGATCCATTTATTTGGAACCAGACATTTATGTAGTGTTTTATTATTTTTCCCTTGTAAGATGTGTTCTCTTCCCAAGGAAGAGTGCTCATTAATTTCAACCATGGCCCTAAGGTATGCAAAAACCTTTTATTCACACTGGCTGTCACACACTCAAGGTCAGAATGGCAGTCACTTTCTAAGGCCAGCACAAAAGCTGATTCTGTTTCTCAGAGAGGAGCCCTCCACCGCCAGCCAGAAGACTCCAGGAGCTAGGGGGAAGACTCCAGGAGCTAGGGGGAAGATGCTGGAACTTGAGGTTCCCTAGCGTGGTGCTCCCAGAGATGGCGCACAAGGGACACATGTTTTCCCTGCCTGCTATTTATTTCCCGTGCCTGTGCAACAAAGTTGCTGTCGTGTAAGATGTGGCAAGTGTCCTGAAGCTTCAGATCAAGGTTGCTCCCCCAACACCTTAAAAGCCTAAGACGACGTCTTGAATAGAGTTCTAGGAGCTAAAGTTTTCATGCAATGTCTCGTTCTGTATTAGGCGCTAAAATGAAGACTCTCCGTGTGCATCTTATTTAATTTCACAAGTCAGAGGCAGAGTCATTATTGTTTGATCCCCGCTGTCCTGGAAAGGTTATGGCACCAGCACAAGAGGTTAAACCTACAGGTCAAGGTCATACAACTGTCTCCTATGAACACACCCTCCCAGGCAGACTCCCAAACCTGCAGAAAGCAAAGGCTGCCTCAAAGCTAACTACCCTGCCTTTCAGTTATATATATACATACAACCGAATGAGGTGGGTTGTGCCACAGTAAGAAAAATACTTCCACAGTCTCAATGATTTAACACAACAAAGGTTTGCTTTTCCCCTTCTTTATTTCTGCCAGGAGTCTATTAGCCAGCCAAGTTGCTGAGGAGCACAGGAAAATTTAATAAACAGTACAATGGTTAACATTGGGAATATCCATCCTCAAAGAGTGTTTTTCTAAGAACAAACATTGTGAAACCTAACATGGCCTTTTCTCCTGAGAGGCACCCTCCAAAACCACCAAGACAAGCACGGCAGGAGTTAAGAAGGTGAAGCTGCCCTCCGGGAACTTGGTAGAAAGATCGTTGCTGTCAAGAATCAGATTCCAATCCCAAATCTCCCATTGACCTACATCAACTTGGGAAAGCAACTGCTTTTCTCAGCTGCATTTCCCTCATTTCCCAAAGGATGTGATTATACTCCTCCCCCTTCCATGTTCTTAACAGCATACTTTATGAGTCTACAAATGAATGTCCTTTACTAAGGACATGCCCTTAAGGCGATACTGGCACCCTCCCGAGGATATGGAAACATCTCTAAGGCAAGTCTATTTGTGGTACAAGTCAACTCCTGATTTTGCTCTGCTGGAGTCTTGGGGAGGCCCTTTGCCAACCTAATGGAATGGGGTCAGCAGTTCATGGCAACTCTAGAGTTTTGGGAGATGTTGGGTGCTTTTTTGTTGGTTTTTACACCTAATAAAAAGCAATTTCCTCTTTTCAAAGGACTTTTACTTTCTGGTTTGGAAGATGAGTGGTTGGGGGGAGTTGCTGGGGTTGGAGGTTTGAGATGGAAAGGACATCATGTTTTCAGGCTGAAGACCTGGGCACACACAGCATATAGTCACCCAAGTCACAGAGAGTGACGAGGGCAGAGAGTGAAGCCCTCTCCAGGGTGGACCTCACCCCAGCAGGAAATAGCACTTGGATAAATGATGAATGGGTGTTAACAGCCCCCAAATGGATTTCACATCCCTTTGAACAAGGAAGGAAAGGGGACTCAGTCCAGTAGATTTTGGCCCAATGAAAGCCTAAAAGAAATGCCAGCTGGGACACAGCTTTGAGTGAACCCAGGAGATTCCCCTCCCCGGCACTTTCTGAGAGTGGGGTAATTTTACCTTTCTCAGAAATGGGATTAAAGGCAGGTGTGAGCAGTGCCCAGGAACACACTGGGGGCCTCTCCTTCTTACAAACCAGTCTCGGCTGTGTCCACACTGGCACCTACACAGCTCACCCGTGACCTTGTGTCTACACTGCATGCATATCATTGATCCATCTCACCAACCCCTAAAGAAAAGTCTGCACACCAAGGGAGCCAGCCTGAAATGAAAGAACAGAGCTCAGTACCAAAGCATGCCCATCCAGATGTGTCTCACAAAGCATTCCCGTCCAGATGTGTCGCAAGCCAAGCTGTTCATTCACTTTCTTCTTTGTCACTCTCAGAAGATTCCTGCTGACCAACAGAACATAATATTCACGGGCTCAGGGGCAGCCAAGCTGACCCAATTATACCCTGGGGTGCTAGCCAGATCCTAGAACTGCTACCATGGTGGTCTCTGATGGGTCAGCATCCTCTCTTTTCCCCCCTCCCCCGAAAGCTGCTCCTCGGTTTGCAGTGAAGAAAATAAACCTACATTACATCCTTCTGGGGGTTTGAAAGAACTGCCTCCGATAGTCAGCATAGCCTTTGACCTTTACAGAGAACCTAAGGAGCAAAGAATGGTCATTCTCATTTTAAAAAGGGAAAGCAAAGCTCCCAAAGGTCTGAGTAACTTTCCAGGCTGAGCTAATGCTCACAGGTACCAAGTCACATACAGTTTGACCTCGAACTTGGACATTGTGGTTCCAAATCGAAATTTTGCTACCATTTTCTAGGCATCCACATGTGGCCTTAGTTTCTTTTGTGTTGCTATAACCAAGCACTTGAAGTTCAGGACTCAGCAAAGCAAAGGTTAACTAATTCATGGTTCTAGAGGTCCAAGAGCATGGTGCTAATGTTAGTTTTCCACGCAAGTTGTGTGGAGGACAGTGTCACACTAGGGGGGCTGCGTGTAGGAAGGAAGTCACAGACATCACAGAGGGCTGATGTGAACATGCCGCACAAGTCTGAAGACTAGAGTTTAGATCACTAAAGTCCACATAAATTCTAGGTGGGGATGAAGCCCAGGAAGGAAAAGGGAGTCCCCAGAGCAAGCTGACTGGTGAGAATAACCATGTTAGCAAGCACTGGGCTGGCTTGAAAAGATCCTGTCTCATTGAATAAGGTTGAAAAGCAATACCAGATATTTCTCAATACCAATGTAGGCCCCCACATGTATGTGCACGCACTTACATGTGTACTTATACACACATGTGCCCACATACATGCAAAAATATGTGCACACACGTACGCACACGAAAACTGAAAGAGAAAAAAGTAAAAGAACACATAGCACAAACAGAAGCAAAGGAGTTGGAAGGGGCCAGGCTCACCAGGCTTGCTCTTCTGCAGACCCATCCGCCCTCTAGACATAACCCCACCCCAAGATCACCATTAGTCCTTTACAAAGAAGTTATCGTCATATAACTTCCCACCTAGACCGCCACCTCTTAAAAGACTGCTCCTTCTCAATACCATGAGAGGGAAGACCAAGACCCTAATACGTGAAAGGCTGAGGGGGCAAGTACACAGCATACTAATGCCCAGGACCCAGGTTATTGGCTGGATGCTTCCAGGTTGACTTTCCCCTGTGAGAACATTAGAACCCTGGGATTTGTTTGCCCACAAGTTGCATTAATGGAAGCCAGTCGTTCTCATGTCAAGGAGACAACTCTCAGGAAATGACTGAGGAATTAACAGAAACCAAAGTCAAGAGAGTGGGGACCCCAGGCCGCATCCTGCTCCAGACAAGAGACTATCAATTGGTACTCAGCGACACTGTGAGCAGAGGAGAAGCCCCAGGCCAGCCCTCCTCCACATTCTCCTAACTGCTCAGGATCATAGAGTGGAGAAATTTGACTCATAGTGACCAGAGGTCTCACTAGGGACAAATGCCAGGGAGCTCCTGCAGGCCTTGGGGCGAGAGACCTATAAGATGCCCCAACAGTTCCTACCCCCAAGGAAGTCACTGATCTTAGCAGGAAGTAGCCCCAGAGCTCAGATGGACTACACAGGCATCCACTTCAGCAGTGGAAGGCCTGGAAGGAAAGACCCACTTGAGGGAAACCAGTCACCTCTGCTGACCAAATGCTCACAGTCTGGGCTCTGATTATCTGCAAAATGCATGGAACAGGAGAAGTGAATGGAAATAATGCATTATTTTGTCTGAAACTTTGATTTGCATAAGGATACAGATAGGTAGCTTGTGGTATCACCCACAGGTCCCTACCATGTATTCCTCCCTGCCTGAGGAATGCAGCGAGTTTTCTTGTCGGACTCTCTTTGGACTGCCAGCCTGCAACATGATGACATGGAGACTTATTAGAAAAGTTTGGGCTTTAGCTTAGCCTTGTCCCCAACTAGTTCTTACAACTCAGATTAACCTGTTTCTGTTAATCCACCTTCTGCCACGCAGCTCTGTTACGTCGGCTCTTTATTGTACGTCCAACTTCTTCAGAGTTGTCTGGCGTTTTCCTCCTTCCCTTCCTCTCTGTCTCCCTGGAAATCCTGCTTATCTCTCCTACCTAGCTAGTGGCCATTCAGCCATTTGCTTATTAAGCTAATCACAGTGATAACATCATTACACAGTGTAAACAAATATTCTAAAACAAAGGAATAACTATCTCCGAGGAGGAACATTCCAGAAGGGTAGGTTTGCCCCTAGGGTCACGGTTGTCTTTCCCCAGACTCAGAACAAGAGGTTACCCTTCCACTCAGTCGTAAGATAGTGAGCCCATGGAAGACTTCCCACCTGAAAGAAAGCCTCCCGGAGCATCAAGTCCCCTGCCCACCTGGAGTCAGCTGGTTAGCTATTAGTCATGGATGATAATGTTCAGAAGACACTACTCTAGAATATTCCTCTTACTTTCTGTATCTGTCATCCTCCCCATTTTCATTCAGCCCCAAAAGATACAAATTCAGGAAATCTGTGAGCAAGATAAAAACGGGGGCTAGCAACCAGGGCTAGAATTCATGGTTCTCCTTTCGTCTCTCTGGATGACCTAGACTGGCTCACCTAGCCTCTCCGTGGTCTTCTTTCAGCTACAAATGAGGACGCTGTCACTTAGAACTGAGTATGAACGAGACTGCCTAATCAGACAGCTTCCAGCACAGCTGTGCTACCAGTGAAACATATAGGTATGCCCACGGTAATGAAAGAAAAAGATAAAGATATATTTAAAAAAAACTCACTTCTTCAAGCAGATGAGATGGCTCAGTTGGGAAGGTGACTGCCACCAAGCCTTGACAGCCTGAGTTCGATCCTCAGGACCCACAGAGTCGAAGGAGAGAACGGATGCCTGCAAGTTGTCCTCTGACTTCCACACACGCAGAGACACACATACACACACACACACACACACACACACACACACACACTCACTACAATAAGTCAAAATGTTTTTTTTTTAAAGATCCAGCTCCTTTTCTAATACCCATGGCGCCAAGGTTCCCCCACACTTAACATGATCTAAAATTAACGGTTAATTCATAGACCAGTTCAGCATCTGCTCCCGCATGAGGCCATATGTTTTCGGACTGTTTAGAATCTGTACACAGGGGAAAGCTACTAAAGTACCATCATGACTACCCCAGTAAATCAGGAAAAGATGCTCATCCAGGAGGAAGTGCTGAGGCCTCCTCAGCAAGCTCATCAGGTAATTGCTAAACTGTTAGCTTCTCTGAAATCATAGGTCAGAGAACAATATTCACTAAACCACAGAAGCCTTCTTTAAACAAACCACTGCCCCCACTCACCCCATCACTCCTCCATGCTTCCTGTTTTGTATTCTGTCTTTAGCTTCTCAGCCTGCTCTCTAAAGGCCCCCAATGGGTCACTGAATGTTAGCAGGCTGATTCCCAGCCTCCCTCCTTCACTCCAGCATCCCCTACTCCCTCTACCCCTTACACCTTGCCCTCCCAGATTCTTCCAAGGTGAAGCTCACATGCATCTTCTCCTAGAAAGCATAGCTAGCAACTTCCAGGCCTAGAGAACTGTTCTTGGTTCCAATAACGCAAGCAGTTTAAATAATCCAGTCTTCCATTTTTCTATCTCTCTTCCCTGCCTCCTCTTCAGTTATGCCTAAGTCAAAGAGCAACCCTTAGGCTTCTCCTAGACATTAACAACATAGAAAAGGTCATAGTATAATAGCCAAGTTGTAGAATGAGCCCAAGGAAGAGACCTGGCCAGTCGTCCTCATCAATTTAGACCATGAAACCTAATATGAACAATTCAACAGAACCACCATATATAGGCTGCCCATCCATGCTTCAGCATTGCAGGGCATAAACTTCATTCATTCAGAATGAGCCCACGCATCTATCCACAGACAAATGGGGGAAAAAAATGTGATGTATGTCACTATTATGCTTATGTGTGTGTGATGGAATTTGACTCTGCTATATAGAAGAACTACGTTATATTGTTCACTGGAAAATGGGTGGAGTTATAAACCACCCTGTTAATTAAATAAACAAACACCAAAAAGACAAATATCACATTATCATGTTTTCTCTCATACGTGTGTCCTAGATTTTTTACACATATACCCCATCAATGCAGAAGGGTGACAACTTCAGAAGATGAGAAGGACTGGTAAGGACTGGGGATGGAGATGATAATGGAGGCTGAATACAGTCAAAGTACACGATAGAACAGAATGAAAATGTCATCCTATACGATATTGCTTTATAATCACTGTGCAGTTGTTCTGAAGGCTCCATGGTTAAAAGCATTTGCTGCTCTTGCAGAAGACCCAGGTTGGGTTCCCAGCACCCATGTGGCAGCTCATAACCATCTACAACTCCAGTTCCAAAGGATCTGACCTCTGCTGGCCCTGCACATATACACTGCACAGAAATACATGCACATAAAACAGCCATGCACATGAGGTTTACAAATAAACCTTAAAAAATACCCATCACTTGGCCCAACAAATGAACACTAATCATCTTTTAAGCAAAGGTGTGGTAGCAGCTGCTGGTAAAGCGAAACAATGCCTGTATCCAGCTCTGTCAGTCTGTGGGAGACTCGGATGTATTTCGCATTTCTGAGAGCATGCCTCCGGACATAACCACCAAGGGCCAGGGGATCCCAAACCTGCTTCTAATACAGACCATGACCTGAGCCTACAGCAGCTGGCTTCACCAGCCCTGGTGACGTGGCCCCTGAAGAAGAATCCAGATATTCTTATCTCCTTGACAGTGAAGTTGGCCTAGGGGAAGATAACCCAAAACTGAAGTTCTGTTCTGAACAAAAGAATTTTTGCCTCATTTTCACCTTCTAGAAAGAGTGGGAAGGATGTACGGAAGAATAGGAAGGGAAGGGAGAGAGGCTGACATCCCCCCTTCCATGTTCTTTCTGCAGAGCCCCAGAGGAAGAAAGGGCCACTCTGCACTCCAACACAGGGAGATTAAAGCCTGTGTCTCTGGGCCTTGCCTTAGGGAAGAGCTAATGTTTTCTCTCAGCAAGCCTCACAGCCTGTCCAAGGAAGACAGCTGATGGCCCAGAACCGCTTGGATGACCTCAAAATGCCTCATAACTAGCAGAAAGTTTGATCAACTGGAAGAATCTCAACTACAGAATTTAGAAATCCTTGCTCCCTGAAGAGAGACATCAACAAGGTAATTTGCATATTCGAGTACTCTTAGGACCAGATTCTGTTCTGACTGGTCAGTGCCTGCACTGTGTTGGTCATTCAATATTGTGACTATAAGCATTGCAAGGATATAGTCAAAGCAATGAACACTAACCACTGTAGTAATTTCGGGGCCTCTATTTGTAGCAATGACAGGTAAAGAAATATGCAGAGCAGAGGGGATAGAAAGTCGCTTAACCAGAGGAGTTTCTGTTTCTTTCTTGAGCTTGCTTCACCCCAGGTATGTGGGAACTTAAGGGACCTTCCGGCCCCAAGTTTTGGTCTGAACAGCTGTAGCGAATCTTATATTGGTCTAGCACTGCTTCTTGTCACACACCTTCTACAAAGTGACCCCACCCCCAGCATCCACTGTGTCATGGCTCCCTTGCTCACCAAGCAAGCAAAGACGTGTCATGTGACCTGCTCCACCACCTAGGTCCACCTTGGTGTGATGTGAGTGTCCCAGCCCTTGCCCTCATCCTGCTTGACTCATTTCCAGCCACCCCAGATCTTCTGCCCCTGCTTTGATCCAATGTCCCTACCCTTAATCATCAAGGGGCGGCTTGTCTAAACATTATTGGACTTTGGAGAAATTACACTAGAGAAGCCAAATAGATAAATAAACGCTGATCCTCCGACCTCCACTAGGCCAAACTTCGTAGTCCCCTGGGGATGTTTACTTTGGACAAACTGCTTCAGATCTGGACTTGTTCTTTAGAGAGGGAGCCAAGGCAATCCATGGTGAGATCTTCCAGGGGTGGAGGTCAAATCCCGAGATTTCGGTTTAAGAAACCCCACAAGTAGCATGGCTCCCGATAAGCCTCTGCTGCGAGATAAAACTTCCAGTGGGTAAGAGGTTGCCTTCATTAGTGGCAAATACCACAGCCAAGAGCAAAGCTCTCATGTGAGGCAAATTGGCTTCCAAGTCCAAAATTTCCCAGGTTTCTCCTGGGAACATCCCATTTACCAGGATGCTTCTCAGTCCTAGGAAAACCTGGATGATGGCCATCCCAGCAGGGTCAGGCCCACAGCCCCAACGTTAGAATAAAGAAAAGCATGCAAAGTTGGCAGGAAGAAAACATCCAAAGAGGAAAAAAATAAAGAGCATTCCTGTTGGACACTGTCAGTCAATGTAAGAATCACGTGAACTATTGGTAAGCCAACAGAAACCACCCACAATTTGAACAGTAGGTTAAAGAAAAGAAAGATAATTTTATGAATCCCACATGATAATTCAAACTGAGCTTGGGAAGTAGTTTCCAGCAGTAATTTTTTACTTAATGAAATAGACATCATATAATAGTGGACAGGGGTTGGGCGAGCAAATGCGATCAGTTCCTGCTACTGGCATGAAAACAGTAGTAATTGGTGTGTGAGTACCACACTGCTGTGGACAATCAGAACTCAGGGATGCTAACACCATCTTCTCAGGATGCTCAGTCTAACTGACCCATGTGTCATGTGACTGCCCAAAGCATAACCAGGAAGAAAAACTGGAAGAGCTACCCTGCCGAGGCAGACTCTAAGGTCTTTACCTTCTGCCCCTATTGTGTTTCTTACTTCCAACTTGTATTTGCTGAGATTGTAGTATAATTCTTTTTAATCAAACAAAAATAGGTGCTTTTAGGTGAACTGCCTTAGGGAAAAAAATAAAGAAGAATGTTTTCAAAGTATCCTATCAGGGACAGTGAGAAGGCTTAGTGAGCAAAGACACTTCTCAATGAAACCTGAAATCTGAGTTTGGTTCCTAGACCCACATGGTAGAAAGAGAAAACATGTTGCCCTGTGTCCTCTACATGCATGCTGTGCCATGTATGCTTCACACACACACACACACACACACACACATGCACGCACACACACACACACACACACACGTAATTGACTCTGTAGTTGTTTCTATGCAAACCACAAGACCTGATGCTAATTTGGATCTGTTTTAAAGTACACTTATTTCCCTTTGGCTCAGTCTTCTGCTCTGTGTCACACATGGAGAGAAACACTTTGAGGAAGACTTGTTGAGATGTCCACTAAAATGTTTTGGTGACTGAGGCACGCTGAAGTGTAGTATGGAGCAGTGAAGATATGTAGCTAACATAGCACAGCCTCCACAATATTCCCCTGTATTCCCAGCCTGAAAAGGGAATTCAGAAATGGTTGCCTTTTCTCTGTAACAGTTACCATGAAATCTCCCTTTCAGAATAAGATGGCCTGGAACACATGCATTTGATCGTGAGAGACATTCCGCCCGCTGTGATATCTGTAAGGACCGGGTGGAGGGAAATAAGGAGTTCTCACAAACAAAACCCAGTTACTGAGCAACGACTCCAGCCTAAGTCAGTCAGAAGTCCTCCACTAGTGCCTGGGCCAAGAGCTTCTCAAGGCCCCACAGGGAAGCAGAGGCAAGTGCTGGGAGAATTAAGTGAGCTCTAGACAGTGTCCTGCTGTCTCAGACAGACTCACAACTTTCTGCAATCCATTCCCAGGGAAATTAATGCCATCTTCTACCCTCCATGGACATCTGCTTATGTGTGCACAACTGCACACAGACACAGACACACACATACACAGAGAGAGAGAGAGAGAGAGAGAGAGAGAGAGAGAGAGAGAACTTGAAGAAGAAAATAAATACACGTACTTATTAAATTGTCAGCTACAAGTATAGCTACAGTTATGAGGATGACACCTAACTTTTTAAAGCAATAAGCCGCTGTGTTTTATTGTCTAAAGTCCATGAATATGTCTGAGCTACCATCATTTCCAGGTATAAGCACCAAAAACTGTCTTTTCTTCTCCCTCCATCTCTTTCTTCTTCTTCTTTCTTCTTTCTTCTTCTTCTTTCTTCTTCTTTCTTCTTCTTCTTCCTCTTCCTCTTCTTCTTCTTCTTCTTCTTCTTCTTCTTCTTCTTTGTCCCTTCTCCTTTTGTGGTTCATTTGTACAGTGAAAATATCGCATTTCTTTACAGATTAAATCAAAATTCAGCAGTGACAAACTTTCAGGATGTGTGATCTGAGCACATGTTCTTTTTTGATGTCTTTGGTGCTGCTTTTAAGTATTTTTCTCCATTTTCCCCATGTTGATGACTTTGTTTTTAAAATAAAAAAAAAAGCCAGCTCCCTCCAGCTATCAAAACATTCTAATGATCCATCAAACTTAGCTTCCACCAATAACCTCAGTCTCTCTTAAGAGTGGTTATTTCTATAATTGTTGAGAACTTAGGTACTTAGGTTAACTGTCAAGACAACTTGACCCCAGGGAAGAGTTACAGATTGTTGGCCTTATTACCTTTAGTGAGCTTACAAAGAATGAATTCAGGTAAATTTACCAGGAATAAAGTCAGCTTGTAGTTAGCTGGACTATTAAAGAGGGTGGAGAGCTGGAGGAAGAGGCAGGTATTCCTGCAGCACGGGGTACCTGTTAGGCAGTGAGTACCAAACAGGGTATAAGGCTGGTGCTCACATCACAAGACTGTAGTCATCTAAGAGGAGTCTTCTGGTGGCTTTTTCTTCCTCCCTCCTACCAGAGAGAGGAGCATCAGAGACCAATTACAAGTACATCACCTGCAACATCTCAGTTCGAAAGCATGACGACCTAAGAAACCACATTGGTTGAAACACCATGTAGGATCCTGAAATGACTCCTTTGACAGCCAATCACAGGCCTCAAACGGTGCAACATTGCTACACAGTTAGGATCTCATTCAGCCAAAAGCAAAGAATTGTCCAAAGAGCTAGGAGTCAAACCGAGCAGGTGGCTCAGAAAGGCTAGGAAAATGTACTCCCTCTGAGCTATCCCTGGAGCCCTAAGAATCTTCCAGCTTCAGCCTCTCTGACCTTATCATGAGTTCATAACGTTTTCTAGAATTCAATTCTTAAAAGAGTGGTTCTCAACACATGGGTCACCTAAGACCACCAGAAAACACACATGTTTACAATATGACTCATAACAGTAATGAAATGACAATTATGAAGCGGCAATAAAAATAATTTTACAGTTGGGGGTCGCCACAACATGAGGAACTGTATTAAAGTGTCACAGCATGAGGAAGGTTAAGAAACACTGGCTTAAAGGACATCATAAACCGCACAGCATGTTGGAGCTAAAGGCCATTTTCTAGTCTAGGTCTAACCTGGTAACTGACATTGTCAACTTAACCGGGCCCAGAATCATCTAGGAGGCAACTTACTGGTCTCTGAGGAAGTGTTGAGATTTGATCAACTGGAGTGGGAAAGCCCAACTTTACATTGGGAAGCACTTTTCCCTGGGCTGGGATCCTGAACGAAATAAATAATAAATGAGAAAGAGAGCTGAGTGCCAGCATTCATTCACCTCTCCCTGCTTACCAACTGTGTGGGCAATGTGGGCACCTGCCTCACTCTCCCACTTCCCATGGCTTCTCCACCACGACAAACTGTACCCTCACACTGTGGACCAAATTAAAGCCTTCCTCCTTCAGACGTTTCAGTCAAGTATTTTGTCACAGCAGCAGAACGAGGAACTAATATCGTCCCTTTACAGATGAACTGTCTTACCAAGGTCACAGGCCAGTAGCAAGCCAGCTTACTAGGCTGCTTGTGACAAGCTTTTATCCTGTGCTGTGCCCACACAGAGACAATAGATACTTGAGCAAACTACCAAGCCACAGAGGAGATTTCAAAAGGATCCAGGCCTTCTAGCATCTGTCCTTGGATCATCAGATAGCAAAGTGTTCCCTAGACAGTTCTCTAGTTGAAGGCTTGCCTGTGGTTCTTCCAGAAGGTTCTGGTGAAACAGACCTAAGTATAACTCACATCCAACTGGCCTAACTTCCAACAAGGGTCATGAGCCCTGGATGTCAGCTTCCTTGCACAGCGTGCTGGCCAGGACGCCTGTAAATGTGCCGACAGCTTCCAGACACCTGTCCTTTCTTGGGCCCTTGTGCGGGGTGTCACCATTTTCAAAGACGCCTTGCTCCAGCACACAGTCAAGACTACAGGAAGTTGGCCCACTCCAAAACATCACCACAGCTCATTAACTCCTCCTATTAGTCCAAGGCAGTTCAGGATCATCCAGCGTGAGATGTGGGATCTGGGAGGAGAAGGCCCCCTAGCCCAGCCTCATTGCTTTCACCCTTTGCAACAGCTTACAGGACCCAGCATCAAGCCAGGCACCATCACATGACTGGAAGGAAGACACAGGCTGCTTTGCTTTGTAGGGTTGAGGGTGGCATGGTTTCTACATTTGTAGGGTTTGGGGGTAATGTCACACATTTTTGATAAACTAGAATGAAAGGGAAAAGGCGGAATTAAAGAGAAAATAGGGGAAAGGTCTTCAAGGAGCCCTAAAACACAAACAGAGATGGTTTGTGCCTTAAAACAAACAGGAACTATCTTACAGGATGCTGTAAACAGAGGCAGGCAAGAGTCAGTCTGTGCCAGTGCTTATGATTAAATGAGGTGTCAATTTTGGCCTAACTCTTCAAATTAAAAAACAACTTAATCTGCAACTTTTCTTCCACCTTAAAAAATGTCTATCCAAGCATGTTCAGAGATTACAACAGAAAAATCAAATGCCTCACACTGCCTAAATATCCATGGATAAGAAGCAAGATCTGTGCTTCAGCCTTGGCCTGACAGCCCACCAGGAAGTGTGGGGAAATCCTGCCTCAATGTCAAATGAGAAGCATGGGGGCTGCAGAGATTTGAGTCACCAATTCGGGCCACTGGCTGCTCTTCCAGAGGATGGCAGCACCTACATGGTGGCTCACAGCCCATAAGAAGGCATAGATGTAAAGATCTGGAGAATCTTTATTATTGTTGTTGTTGTTGCGTATATGTGCCATGTGTGTACAGGTGCCTGTAGGAGCCAGAAAAGGGTGTCACATCCCCTGGCATTGGAGTTATGGCTAACTATGAGCCATCTGATGTAGGTGCTGGGATCTGAATTCAGGTCCTCTGGAAATACAACAAACAACCTTAGCCACTGAGCGATTTCTACAGTCTCAAGAACACAGGTCATTACAAATCATTTTAAGTCATTAGAGAACTATTAATTAGTCAATAAGTTTACATTTTGAAGATGATCTGCTGTGGGAGCACATTCCACTCCTTCAGCCAATAGCCTTTAAGATACCAGCCCACTTGGGCATGGTCTCTTATACTGCAAATGCAGCTGTAAAGCCTGTACTTGCTCTCTTGGTTCCAGCTCTCGCTTCCGGCCACTAGACTCTGTTCCTGTTCCCCATTCGTGCAGAGGATTGTCATCTAGGACAGTGATCTGTAAGTGTCCCCTAAACAAATAACCATTTATTATTCGTAATTCTGAACTAGTGTGGGATTATTTTGTGACTTCCGCCATCAGTGATCAATAATACATTTTAAACAAAAGAATACCAAAACTTTCCTGTAAACTACCACAATGCATTACAGGTGCAAATCTGAGTGGAAAAGATGATTTGTGAGGGCATGACTAGACCTAAGCTAGCTGTTTAGGGCTTCAATTTATGGGCTAACTTAAGTCAACACTAACTAAATCAATGAACGCTATCCTACCCTAACTCAAGGTCACAGGTGCATACTGGGAGAAACATAGATTAGGAGAAAGCAAAGATTCACATATCAAAGTCAATGTCTGGTTTCTGAGACTTGTACTTCATTCTTAAAACTCATGAATATGACCTCTAACCAAACATGGGACAAAAACACAAGGCTGTGACTACTATTCCTAGATTGCATCCCTACCATAGAAGTGTTGCCTTCCACATTTCTGATACTTTTACCTGCCTTGGGGACCCTTTTCTTCCTATTGTGCTGCCTCGTCCAATCTTTTTTTTTAAATATTTATTCTATTTATTTATTATGTATACAATATTCTGTCTGTGTGTATGCCTGCAGGCCAGAAGAGGGCACCAGACCTCTTTACAGATGGTTGTGAGCCACCATGTGGTTGCCGGGAATTGAACTCAGGACCTTTGGAAGAGCAGGCAATGCTCTTAACCACTGAGCCATCTCTCCAGCCCTGCCTCGTCCAATCTTAACATGAGGGCAGGTGCCTAATCTTATTGCAACTTGATATGCCATGTTTGGTTGATATCCCTGGGAGGCCTGCCCTTTTCTGAAAGGAAATGGAAGAAGAATAAATGAGGAGGGTGGGGCATGAGAAGAACCCAAAAGAGAGGAGGGAGTGGAAACCTTGGTTGGGATATAATAAATGAAAGAATAAATTTAAAAAGAAATTAGAGCCCACCTCTTTTCCTACCAGAGCTGCCATGAAAAAAAGGGGGGGGACAACTCTATCAGCAAGAGATGTTCAAATATGTAAAGCAGCAGGAGAAGGGGAGTGGAAGGGGCTTTCTCCACATTTCTCCTGAGGATGGAGTGGAGCCTCCTGTGAACCAGAATGGGACAAAGGAGGAGAAAACAGGTCAGAAGACAGAGAGAGACAACACGAGATCTACTCTTCCAAACATCCTTTCTGGGCAAGCAGACACAATACAGACAGAAGTTCCATTGGGTGCCTCCACTTAGGACCCTCCTGTCATCTACACAGCCCCTCAAAAGAGACTCACATTCTGCCTCTGGGACAAGTAGACACCATCAAGGGGAGTATGGGAAAACCTCTAGGAAGACAAGGGACTGGTTCCTCCCTTTGTGGCTGAGCTGCTGTGTTTACTGAGTGGCGACAATACACATGGCCCTGCCCACATATCAAAATGACCCTTGTAATATAACTGGGACTGAAATACCATCTCCACTCAACAGATGACACAACCAAGGATCAAACCTAAAGTTCCCTGCTCAAGGCATCTGTGTGCCCAGATCAGTCTCCCTCCACAATGTTCCTTACTCTGTTCATTAGACCCTAATACTCCTAGGTATACACACTCAGCAGGAGTCAAAGCTGGGACCCAAGAAGACTGAAAGGAGAAATCTTCGCCTGAATTGAATCCTAAGGGATAAGGAAGAACTACTCAAAGATGGGCAGGCAATTGGGTATCACTCTCTTCACCGAGGATCCAAGCAAAGCATTGTGTGAGAAGTCTAGCCTGGACAGAAATGGAGAAGAGGTGGTCTTGTTATACTGGAAGATAACCAATCATGAAACAATGGAGGGAGGGAAGGAATGAGGGAGGGACAGAAGGAGGGAAGAAAGGGGAGAGGGGAGGGAAAGAAAGGACAGTGTAGTAGTTACTTTTTCTGTAGCTGTGATAAAACACTTTTACAAAATAATTTAAAGGAGATAAAGTTTATTTTGGCACACAAGATAATCAAATTGGCAATCAACATTAACATAGTCTCATCCACCAATCCACCATGATTGACTGTATCCTCAAATGTGATCAGATTATATATATATATATATAGTCTAAAATGTCATCATAAAACCCGTCAGTATGTATAAATACAGGAGACTGGAAACAAATTTCTAGAAAGAAGCTCTTCTTCCAGCTTGACTGTGCTAAAGCTGATCTTCCTCCAAGGGCATAGCTTCCCTCCATGGTCCTCTGAAATACAGTACGCATTTCCCACGCTCTTCCATTACAGCTGGGACATGTGGCTTTTCATTCTCTGGAAAGCCTTCCAGAAAGCATGCAAGCTGTCTGGCTCATCTCCTCCCTGACTTTCCTCATGGCATCCATATCTTCCCTAGGAAACCCCTAGTACTCACTAAACGTGCCAAAATCACTTGTCTACACCGGAACTGCTTCACTTTTAAAATCTTTGTGTCTCTCGAGGGAGACATCCTGTCATGACAACAGTCTGATCCCTTTTTCCAGTCTTCTCTGGCTTCCCAGAGTTACCAGCCCTTGGTACCTTTTGTCTAAGGCCTTTTGTCACCTTCCTCTTTCACCTCCATCTCATCTAGACCAGGCCAGAGCAGCAGAAAGTTACCACCCTCCGCACCTAACCTCTTCTGCTGCATCCTGCCTTTGTGCTAAGTTCATCGAGAGACCAAGGTGCCAAGCTCCACATTCCCCAGGATGAACGGCGGGGCTCACACAACCGTGGAGAACAGCCATTCCTGACACACTGTTTGATCTCAGCTGAAGTCGAACTTCTGCTCAGGAGGCCCGCCTCCTCCCACAGTTAGCATTCTTTCCTCGTGGTCTGCAGCGAGATTCCACACTCCACGACCTCTATGAGCTTTCTCCCTAGCAACGAGGTACCGCCACGCTCCCTACGTCATTTTTGCGTCTGATTTTGAAAAGAAGGGATGTCTTCCAGTTAATCCAAATCCAAAGTATTTCTCAATCTAGACCTACCTTCCCAGACAGTTGTTTTAAAGTTCATTCCTCTTCCGTGTTGGATATATCTGTGTAGCATGAATTCTTCCTCTTTTTCTCAACTCTCCGTCTTCGCCCATCTCCGTAACTCCATCCATCTCCTTGGATTTTTAGCTTATAATTTTTCTTGAGCTTCTCCCATCTTTAAAATAAAAAGTGACTGTGTCTTCAAGTATCACTCATTTTAATTACATCATATTTTTATATACATACATATATACATGTGGAAGTCAAAGGACAGCTTGTGAGAATTGGTTTTCTCCATCCATTACGTGAGTCCCAAGGATTGAGTTCAGGTGCTTATGCTTGATGGTAAGCACACTGAACTGCTAAGCTATCCCACTGGTCCTCAAACTCTCACTTCTAGATGATACTCTTCATAGCCAGCTGGGCAATTAAACACTCCCAATTCCTTAATCAGATACATAAATGTTACAATTCAGACATTATACTGGCCCCTGTCACCTGGCAGGATGAATCCAGGCAGTACCTTGGCCAGCCCAGGGTCCTAAGGCTGCTATGTCAATATGTAGTCTGTACAGAGGTGCAGAGAGAGGTCCCTTTAAGAGACAAGCTCCACCCACTCTCCCCCCCATACCCCCCTCTCTCTCTCTCTCTCTCTCTCTCTCTCTCTCTCTCTCTCTCGTTTCTCTGAATAGGTAGACTGTTTCTTGCCTCTTCTTCCTCTTTCTTTCTCTTTCTCTCTTCCCTCCCCCACTTCATTTATCTCAATAAAAGTCCCATATAAACTTTGCCTGCATGGCATGTCTGTCCCTCACCTGCTGTGGGCTCCCACCCACCGCATGCCCCCTTGGCCTGCCAAGGTCTCTCTCGCGCCATTTTACAATAAACCCAGATTCTAAACTCAAATGCAGCTATAAGGTTTACAATATTTTTTCAAATTCTGTATTGGACTGATGTGATATCTCAGTGGGAAAGTGAGCATGAGTTTGAACCCCAGAACCCAACTCTCATAAGCTGTCCTCTGACAACATGCACGCATGTGCGCGTGCGCACACACACACACACACACACACACACACAAATAAGTGTTAATTATTTTAATTTTTACAATTTCTTTTAAAAAAAAAATAACGTGTTACCTTTAAAAACCATCTTTTTAAGTCCTCTCTAGTATATTCAAAACTGGTCTGAAAGTCATTATATAGCCAAGGACAAGCTGAGCCTCAGATACACCTGATTCTGCCTCCTGAGTGCTGGGGTTCTATGTCACCACACCTTGTTTTGTGCGGTTCTGGGTACTGAACTCAGGGCCTCAGACACTCTGGGAAACCACTCTACCAACTGAGCCACATCACCAGTCCGAAATGTTTCTAACTTGTATTTTATTTAATTTTACATGTATAGCTCTTTTGTCTGTGTGTATATAACATGCATGCGGTGTTCACGGTGGCCAGAAGTGGACATTGGATTCCCTGGAACTGGAGTTGCAGATGTTTGTGAGCCACCATGTGGGTGCTGGGAATCAAACCCAGGCCTTCAGGAAGAGTAATCGGTTCTCTCACCCCCTGACCCATCTCTCCAGTCTTCGCGTTCTTTTATCTCCTTGCTACAGAAATAATGAAATCTCAGCTCCCTCTCTTGTTCCTAACCATGTATACAAAGGCCCCTTTTCCAACTCATCTTCCTCCTTCCCCAGGTTGTGATACCATGACCACTGGCTCAACTATTCAGCACATACATAACTACATCTCCATATCTTATAGCTCAACGTACTGTAATATTTTTCTTAGTTCACATTTCTTTAATACAAGTAATTTTTTTCTCCAAACTATTTTTCTCTGCTCTAATTCCCACACTGACCAAAAAATAATTAATTAAAATTTCAATACAGTGAAACATGAGGAAACCCATCACTTGCCCTTGTCTCTCTTACACAATCCTGCCTTCATCAGTTCCACCAGAAAGGGTTATCTCTGGCCTGGATGTTCAGATAGCTTCTCCCTGAGTTCTCCTTCAATGTCATCCAGCTCATTTTCATACTTCCTTCTTCTACTTCTAAAGGGAAGCCATGATTCCTAGTTCCTAAGTCTCCCTGATTCTTCATTTACAGCTTCATTTTAATGAGCATAGAAGAGTCTTTCTGAAAGGAGAAGTAAAAAAGATACTTTTTTTTCATTTTGGAGACCTGGAAAGTCTGTATACACTCTTGACCAGTCATTTTTTTATGGCAAGAGTTACAGGTTGGATACCATAGGCTGTCTGTCTCAGCAGGAGCCGCTGAGAAATGTTACATATTTCTAGGACCCTGAACTGGGTTTATTTTGTTGTTGCTTTTTGTTTATGTATAGTTGTTCAAGACAGGGTTTTCTGTGTAGCCCTGGCCATCCTGGAACTTGCTCTACACATTTGTAGACCAGGCTGGTCTTGAACTCACAGAGATCTGCTTGCCTCTGCCTCCTGAGTGCTGGGATTAAAGGCGTGCGAGACCACTGCCTGGCCTGAATTTTTTCCTTCTTTTCATTATTCTACACCCTCATTGGCCCTTTCAGTCTGGAAAGATTTCCAAAGTTTGTTCCTATTTTTTTATATAGTTAACTACCCTGTTCTCTCTTTTCTTTCTTTCTGGTCAGACATTTAACCTCCTGAGATGACTCTATTTTTTTCATCTTTTCTATTTCTTACCAATGGGTCTTTGATTTCTATGGTATGAGGGAGGCTCCAGGACACTGTCTAATTGCTTTTTCAAATTTCGACTGACACATTTCCGTCTTCCAAAACCTCTTTGCTGCTTTAGAGTCTTCCCTTAAACAACAGCCGCCTTGTCTTAGATAAATAAGTCAATGAAACAAAATAGTAGACCCAACATGAGTGTGTATAACTAATGTGTGACAAAAATGCCAAAAACTTACACCTTGGCAAAAGAGAGCATGGTCACCAAATGTCGCTGGGAGAATGACATCCACACATAGAAGAATGAAACTGGACCTCTTTGTAGCACGAATTCTAAGACAGGAGTGATATGGCGAAGCAGGAGGAGACAGGAAGGATCTCATTACATTCTGAGCAGCAGTCAGTCTGGGAGGGCAGTCTGAGGAGCAGTCTGAGGGGTAGTCTGAGGAGACAGTCTGAGGAGTAGTCTGAGGAGTAGTCTGAGGAGTAGTCTGAGGAGTAGTCTGAGGAGTAGTCTGAGGAGCAGTCTGAGGAGTAGTCTGAGGAGTAGTCTGAGGAGCAGTCTGAGGAGTAGTCTGAGGAGCAGTCTGAGGAGTAGTCTGAGGAGCAGTCTGAGGGGGCAGTCTGAGGAGTAGTCTGAGGAGCAGTCTGAGGAGTAGTCTGAGGAGCAGTCTGAGGGGGCAGTCTGAGGAGTAGTCTGAGGAGCAGTCTGAGGAGTAGTCTGAGGAGACAGTCTGAGGAGTAGTCTGAGGAGTAGTCTGAGGAGACAGTCTGAGGAGTAGTCTGAGGAGTAGTCTGAGGAGTAGTCTGAGGAGTAGTCTGAGGAGCAGTCTGAGGAGCAGTCTGAGGAACAGTCTGAGGAGCAGTCTGAGGAACAGTCTGAGGAACAGTCTGAGGAGACAGTCTGAGGAGTAGTCTGAGGAGGCAGGCTGAGGAGTAGTCTGAGGAGTAGTCTGAGGAGCAGTCTGAGGAGTAGTCTGAGGGGGCAGTCTGAGGACAGCATCCCCCCTTTGATCTGAACTGGCAGAGGTAAGAACTCTTGTGGCTGCCGCTCTGCTTCTTTGATCCTTCAGCTTTCACCCCCTGACAGCTGACTCCAAGTTTTTATTAAGACCAATTAGAATTCATGTTACATCTATTATCTGTACACACGCAAACACACACACACACACACACACACACACACACACAGGAGAAACTCAGAGATTTCACTGAGACACCTGAAACCTCTAGGAGCAAACAGAGGCAGTATCCTACAAGATAAAGGTTTGGGAAGGGACTTTCTGAATAGGAATCTATTTTGTCAGGAATTAAGGCCAACAAATTGCAAATGGCGCTTCACAAAATTAAAAATCTTACTGTAAAGTAAAGGAAATGATCAAGGGAAGAGGAAGCCCACAGAGTAGGGATGAGGGAATCTTCACCAGCTATCCATCTGACAGAGAATTTATATGCAGAAATCCGGAATATATAAAAAACTCAACAAAACAAAAACAAATGTCCCATTTTAAAGATGGGCTATGGCTCTGAGCAGACAGTGAGCAAAAGAATAAATAAGAATAGCTGAGAAATATCACAAAAAGTAGTAACAATCAGGGGAATTCAACATCATTAGCAATTAGGGAATTGCTAACTAGAGTAACACTGAGGTTTCATTTGACACTAGCCAGAATGTCTAGAAGTCAGAAGACAACCGAGAACCGTGGTGAGGATGTGGGGAAGGAGGAGCCCCCATTCGCCATTGGGAGGATTGCCAACTGCTGCAGACTCTGTGGAAATCAACGTGGAGAACCCTCAAAAAATATAAAAATAAATCTACTCCTTGACATGGGACTCAACATCCTACTTCACAGATATTTATTTAGCCATGTTCATGGTGGTTGTATTCCCAGTAGCTAGGAAATGGAAACGACCTCAGTGTCCTTCAGCTGATGAGTGGATAATGAAAATATAGTGTATGTTTGAAATGCAATATTATTTATTCTTAGAAATGGGATCATTACATCTAAAAATAAATAAGAGGAACTAACAAAAAATATTAGATTGAGTGAAGTTGCTCCTATTCAGAAAGTCAAAGGCTGTAAGCTCTCTCTCTCTATGTGGTTCTTAGCTCCAAATCTTTAGATCTGAGTCAATAGCCTGAATTAATGTGAGAAGCCAGGCAAGGAAAGAGGTCCCTAGACCAGGGAGTAGGGGGAAGAAACCGTGCTAGAGAGGGCACAATAGCAGCAACTAGTATGAAGGGGAGACTTGGGAAATGGGGGAAGGTGCTACGCAAACGGCTGATTGCCAGTGCCATCAATTGTCCTGCCCAGCTCTAACACCCACAGATCACAGTGGCCAGCACAGTCAAATATTCCCAGAGGAGCAGTGATGACACTTACATCTTAGACATAACCAACAGCCATTTAAGACTTAAGGCCAGCTCAGGAGGGGGGAAATCATGCTTGGTACTGTAAACCCAGTCGACCCCCTGGGGCTGATGAGGCTGTGGATCCTAACCAGAATTATTCCCAATTTCATTCTAAATATCTATCCTTATAGCCACAAATAAGGGCAGCTCCACCACCGCACTCCATCCCCATCAAAGAAGCTTCTTTTAACAACAGCCATTACAGAAAGCTACAACTGGTCAAAATACAAAGAATAACTGACAACGGGGAACCCAGCCCCAGCAGGGGATACATTTACAATACAATACACCTATAACTAAGACTCAGGAAACATTGAGGAAGATGGGGTATAAACATTATAATAGGCAGAGAACCTATTATAATGTTTATACCCCTACTCACCTGCTGTGAGATAGTATCTTCTTTATCTGACAGGGCTGCTGTACCCAAGAAATCTCAACAATGAGGCCACCTAGACAAGATCTATAAAATGACAGTAGACGTTGGCATGCCACTGTGGATGGGGCAGTGCTCTCCAGGAATGAGCTTCCTGAAAGGTTGTCCAGTCCCAAATGATTAACCCTACACACATACACATAAGCAACACTAACTGGACTTGGTAGGCTGTACTTATATAGTTACATGTATGTAAAGAAGGTGGGACAGAAAAAGAAGGGACAGGAAGGAGGAAGGACAGGGATGCTGGGAACGCAGGCCTTTATTGAACTCTAGTTTCATTCTACACTGCTCTGGGCCCGCCACTCTAAGGCCAGGCAATGCCCTCGACTGAGCATGGGTAGCCTTATTCTCATTATACCTGTGAAGGAGCGCTTCTCAGCCGCATCAGGTAACTTGGCCAAGGTCGCACAATTAGCAAATGTAGGTTTTCCAACTCAGGGCTCCATGACTCCCAGAACCCACCTCCTCTACCCTGTCTTGGGTTGAGGGAAATCCAAAGCCCCTGTTACTACGGTCACCTCCTAGGTATAGTACTTCATGTAAGGTGATCCCACCTCTGGGTTTGGCCTTGGAGGTCCTTCTACATTCTGATTCCCTCAAGTCTCGCTGGCCTTCAATGGCAGCTAGCGGAGTTATTCCTCCTCTCTGGAAGGGGCCCAAGGCCCTGTGTTCTCAGCTGCTTGGGCTGAGATCTGAAGGCCAGACCAGTCTCTGACCTCACTCGGCGTGCCCGCCACTTCCACCGGACGGTTTATGCTGGCACAGCCTGGAGCAGGGCTGGCCGGGAGAGGATCAGCTCAAACAGTGTTAATAAGAGGCAGCTGGACTTTAAAAGCCTCCTTGACAATGTAAAGAAACGAAGTCAGATGTTTGTGGAGCCAGTGTTGAAATGGATGTGCTGGGGGCTCCTCCCTGCTTCCTCCCCTGAATCCAGGTTCAAGTGTAGGCAGATCAGTCAGACACTGGCTATATGAGACAGGGTCCCTGGACCCAGGAGGGGTCACATTAAACGGCCTTCTTGTAAGTACCTCGGACCAGGGCCCCGTAAGGCAACATGGATAAAGCGTTTGAATGGAAAGGGAAAAGGGGCACGGAGGATTCCTTTGAGGATTCACTTGATGGAACTGGAGAGGTAGCTCGGCCAATCAGAGCACTTCCTCCTCCACAGACTGTGAAGTTCCCTTCGGTTCCCATCTCACAACCTCCTGTGACTCCAGCTCCAGGGGAACCGGCGCCCTCTTCTGGCCCCTTTCACACAGACACATAGAAATTAACAGAAAACTCTTTAGAACCTAAAAAAGATAAGCGAGAGTCACACCACCTTGGGGATCCCACAGTAGCTGGGTGTGTTGTGAACGAATCCTCTTCAGGGATTAGAAATCAACCAGACCAGACAGGAGGTCTTACCACAGCTATTTCTCTTGCCGTTTATTCTCTCATCTTCCCCTCCAGTAACTCCAAGGCCTCTGAAGCCCACAGTGTGTGTTCTGTCCTCCTTTACTCACGAGATTTTTGGCTGAGGTCTGTCATTTTGGGTCCTGTTATTTCTGCTAGCCAGTGACTTCTATAGATGGCCCTGTGAGGAAGCTGCTCTTCATATCCTGGCCAAGGAAACTCATTATGAAGGGCTAGTGTTCTCCCTCCTGCTCAACCGTGGGACCTTTGGACTTCGCCATCTTTTTTTCCTTGCCTACTGTGGTGGTTTGGATATAAAATGTCCCCAGCGCCTCACATATTTGAACATCTGGTCAACAGCTGGCAGTGTTTGGAAACCTCCATTGTAGAACCTTCAGGAGATGGAGCCTCCCTGGAGGAAGTGAGTCGTTGGATGTTTGCCTTAAGTGTTTATAATCCAGCCCACTTCCTGTTCACTGTTTGCTTCCTGAGTGTGACTGCAATGTGGCCAGTCAGCCTCCTACTCCTGCCATTTTGCCTTGTATGCCTGCTGTCTTTCCCACCATGACCATGTGAACTATATCTCTCTGAAAGCATAATTCAAAATAAATGCACCCTTCCCTTAAATGGCTTTTGTCAGGGTATTTCATCACAGCAATAGAAAAGTGAGGCTTCTGCCAAGAAACTTCTGCGGGCATGGGGAAGGTTTAGTTGAGGTCAGGAGTTCACATTCTCTCCTCCAGAGACATAAGATGAAAAAGAATCAGCCAGATTGAGGACCAGAGGAAGCCTCTTTTTTTTTTTTTTTTTTTTTTTTTTTTTTTTTTTTTTTTGGTTTTTCGAGACAGGGTTTCTCTGTGGCTTTGGAGCCTGTCCTGGAACTAGCTCTGTAGACCAGGCTGGTCTCGAACTCACAGAGATCCGCCTGCCTCTGCCTCCCGAGTGCTGGGATTAAAGGCGTGCGCCACCATCGCCCGGCTAGGAAGCCTCTTTTATTCTCAAAAGCAGCCTGTGTGAGCCAGGCTTGGTGACAGACACCTGTGATCCCAGCACACAGGGGAGGCTAAGGCAGGGAAGACTTCAAGTTAAAAAGGCAGTAAATGCAAAGGTCCTGAATTAGAGCAGAGCTGGGCATCTGGCACAGCTGGAAAGTGCCAGGTGATAGCAACAGCCAGACTGATGAGACTGCGTAATGCAGTTAAAAACCAATGAGTAGGCAGAACCAGCACAGACAGGCCCTGCGGGCCAGTGAGAGCAGTTACGAGAGTGCCATGAACAACAGCAAAAGGAGTGTTAGTTACGAATAATTTGCTTCCAAAGGCGGTTTCTCTCTGGCACCCATGTAGAGAACACACCGAAGAGGACCTATAGCCGGGCGAGGGAAGGATGGGAGTTACTGGGTAAAATAAAGAAGCTTCCGGGCTTGGCTACCTCCTTTATGTACAGAGCAGTGGACATAACTGAGATCAATTTTGGAGACAGATCTAATACTTGAACACTATAAAGGATGACAAGAAATGGCTTTGGAGAGTCAGGGATGCCAGTTGATGATAGAGTGTTTGTCTGTGTAAGGCCTCAGGTTCGGTGGCCAGAACTGAGAAGGACGGAGGAAGAGGGGAGAGAGGATAGATGGGGGAGGGTCAGGAGCAGCTATGGTGCCTGAGCTTGGCAGGGAGCTGACTCTGTCACTTAACCTTCGCTTAACAGCCACACTGAAGTCGAAGGACACCTTCATTTGTCACCCTTCCATCCCTTCCTTTCCTAAAAACCCTACTACAAGGAGCTGGAAAGATAACTCCATGGTGAAGAGCACATACAGCTCTTCCAGAATTCCAGAGGACCAGAGTTCAATTCCTAGTACCAATAACAGGCAATGCACAGCAGCCTGTAACTCCAGCTCCAGGGATCCAACACCCTCTTCTGCACTCTGAGGGTAGCTGCATTCACACACACACACACACACACACACACACACACACACACGCACATTTAAAAAAATAAATATTTTTTCTTTGATTAAAGAGAAAACTTGCTGCTTTAGGAACAGGGTCATCAGAAGCAAAGCAAGGTATGGGGCTCACTTGGTCCCACCCTCCTCAGGCCAGATGTCCCCTCCCACTCTTTCTCCCTCACCCTTGCCAGCCACTCTCTTCCTGATTCGCCCCTCTGTCCTGCCCAGATCCTAAGTCCAGTTTCACCCACTTTCCCAGGAAACTTTCTCTTCCCTGCTTGGTGCCATCTGCTACAGGAAGCAATCACTCGGGTGCCCCAGACTGAAGCAGTTGCATAATATCCAGCTAGGCTCCCAAGAGCTCCACAAAGCCGTGCTCCCAAAATACCCTGTGAATGAGCCCCAAATAATGCCTGAAATTGTATCTGGCCTGCTATGCCCGGCGCACTCTCATAGGAGGGGGCATGGCTAGGCCAGACCAGACACCTGATAGTTTCTCACCACTGAAGAATGACTGGAAAAGGGATTAGGATTAAATGGACAGGGGGTAGCTCCAGTGATTTGGACTGCAGTGTGAGGAGCTGACGGGAAAGCAGTTTTCAGGGCTAAGCCCTGGGACCACAGCCCTGCAGTGAACAAGGGACCCTTCGTGGAGGCCAGGATCCTTGGCATCATTTCTCTTTGGTGGATGGAGTCACCCCCAGCCTGCCCATAGCACACAGTTCATCAGTGCTGTACCAAGGCCGGACCATTGTCCTTCTCCAAAGCCAGGCTTCTGTCTGTGAGTGGCCATGGCCACAGTGAAATCGGTTGTCACAAATACAGGCCATACTGGGGTGCTGGACACAGACTACAAGGTGGTACTCCTGAACAGACTTCAGACCATGAAGAAGTCCTCCGAACTGAAGAGTATGACTCTCTGTTTCAGGATATTGCTGTGTTTGGTGTAATAAGATGCTAGGCAGGAGGTATAGGCGGGACTTCCGGGCAGAGAGAGAACTCTGGGAAAAAGAAGGCAGAGTCGCCAGTCAGATACAGAGGAAGCAGCATGGGCATTATGGAGGGATCAGGTAACAAAGCCACATGACAGAACATAGACTTTTTTTAAAAGGGGGATAATTTAAGTTATAAGAGCCAGTTGAGACAAGATGAGGTTGAGTTTTCTTTTTTCTTTTTCTTTTCTTTTTTTTCTTTTTTTTTGTTTTTTGTTTTTTGTTTTTTTTTTTTTGTTTGTTTTTTGTTTTTTTTGGATTTTCAAGACAGGGTTTCTCCGCAGCTTTTGGTTCCTGTCCTGGAACTAGCTCTTGTAGACCAGGCTGGCCTTGAACTCACAGAGATCCGCCTGCCTCTGCCTCCCGAGTGCTGGGATTAAAGGCATGCGCCACCACCGCCCGGCCTTGAGTTTTCACAAGAAGTCTCCATTTCATTATTTTGGAGCTGGCTGGTGGGACAAAGAAAGACTCGCTACAATGCTCACCTACAGTACCAGCTACTGAGAGACTGAGACAGGAGGATCACTTGATCTCAAAAATTTGGCACCATTCTAGGCAACACAGCTCTCTCTCAAAAAAAAAAAATATAGGGGCAGGAGAGATGACTCTGCAGTTAAGATCACTGGATGTTCCTGGCAGAGGACTTGTGTTTGCTTCTTAGAACTCACATGCAGGCTAACAACCACTTGTAACTCCAGTATCAGGGGCATCTAGCGCCCTCTTTTGGCCACTGTAGGAATTGTGCACATTGATGCACAGACACACACATGCAGGCAAAACACCCTTACACAGAAAATTAAAATAAGTAAATATTTAAGTAAATAAGCTTTCTGGGTTTGTCCCTGTTGAAATTTCCCATGTCACTTGTTTTGATATCATGTCATTCTAGTCCTGATACTAGTTTGACAGCACAGTGGTCAGGAAAAGCAAATCAGAAACCAAGGATGGAAAAGAAAAGAAGCCAAGCCCCCCACTTATGGGGCTCCCTTCTCACCTATGGGCTCCCTGACTTCCACAGCAGAGCTTAAGAGGCCTATGCTCCTTGTTGCTCTTAACCCTGACTCACACTTCAAGTTGACCCTGCGTGTCCCAGCTGCTCTCCTCTCACCTCAGGCCCCCTCTGCAAGCCATCCTCCACTCCTTCCCCCACCAAGAAAACTGAGGCCATGGGTTAACCACCTGCCTTTCCTGGACCCAGAAAAGTAACTAATGCATAGATATTCTACCACATACAATAAAAAAAAATGAATGCAAAAATCTAAGATGTCACATAAATGATAAAAAAAAAAACAAGAAGGCATTTAAAATCCTCTCCCCCTGAGAAACCATCTCTGAACCCCATCTTTACTGGCGACTCCTTGGACTCTGTCGTTTCCACTATCACAGTGCCTGTCCAAACACCTATTACTCACTTCCCACCCCACCTTCATCCAGCAGCCGTCAAACTGCCAAGAAATCATTCTGGTGATGCTCAGTGTTTAAAATCACCTGCAGGGGCCCAATTATACCATGAGGGCTGCTCTCTGTGTTCCCATGTCTCTGAGCTGTCGTCATTAGGGGATTTGCCCCCACCCAGTATCAATTATCAGTCTCTGTGTCACTGGACCAAATGGATACTCCTAGGGGGTCCTTCAGCGCCTCTGAGCCCCGGAACCTAGCGATGCACCTGGTTTAGCTGCACACCTGGATTATGTTAGACACATTACAAATGTTTATTAACTGAACTGTTGAACCCCAAGCACTTCTCCCATTAGTCAGTCCCTTCCTGGGGAAATTCGAGAAAAGTAGAAGAAAGTGAAGGATGTGATTTAGGGAAGAAGGAAGGGAGGGGGGAAAGCAGGGCAAGGGAGGGACGGAGGGAAAGAAGGGATGGAGACAAGAGGCAAAAGCAGAGGACAAAGCAGAAAGAACAGGGGCCTACAGAGGCCTGGGGTTTTGCTTCAGTGGATGGGACACACCCCTCCCAGTGCCATTCCTTGCCTCCTGGGGTGTCTTGTTCTGGAAGTCTGACTCATTCTTTATCTTGGGGAACAGCCAGGGTCCTCCCATATCACTTCCCAAATGGGGTCTAAGACAGACCCTGCTGCACACAGAGGTATCCCAGATTCATCTTCATTTGAATTCAAATATCCCATTGGTCAAGGCCCTTGGCTGCCTCCAGAGAGCCCTGAGAGCCGCGATGGGCGCCTGTGGGCCCTCAGCAGCTCGACAGCTGCGCCCTGTTTAGCTTAGTGATTTCATTTTAAGACAGGGTCTCTTGTTGTTCTTAGGGAGAGGAGGGGAGCAGGCAGCAGGGGAGATTCTGAGTGATGACAGTATCCTGAGGGGGGGGGGATACTGAACATCAGGGGGAAATTACCTTCCTGATGACTCAGAAACAGGAAACAATGACCCAGAGGCAACACAGGGAGGGCAGGCGTGCACATATGTGATGACATCACTTCCCCTTTGTGAGGCGGTGGGATAGGGGTGGAAGAAGGGGAAGACAGCAAACCACAAGGAGAGGCTGGGGATGGGGGGGGGGGGTCTTCTGTGTGTCTTTGCTCACATCACCACATCACCAGCCCCTCATTCCTGTACTTATGCAGGGATTTCGCCTATGTCACGTGACTTGTTTCCTCTCTAACCCCCTCAGGTTCTGGCTGAAAAGACAGAAGCCAGAGTGGGGGGATGGGGGAGGGCAGATGCTCAGTCCCTAAGAAACCAGTACACCAGTGGTAGGAACCTCTGAGCACTCATCAAGAGGAACCTGGCTCCTGAGCCCTCAAACTGCTTGCCCACTCCACAGGTGCTGCCCTAATACCCCTACTGTACCACAAGAAAGGGAGGGTAGCACCCCTCATAGCTAGCAGCCCCACACAGAGCAAAGGTGGGGAGACTCAAGGATGTGCATTTGAGCATCCAGAATGTCACCAAGTTTGAGCACAGCAGGTGGCCGCTCCAGAGGAAAGTGTATAGTAACTATATTGGGTGAACACTAGGTACCAAAAGTCCATTCTCAGTAGTACCAGAAAGTGGTGGCCCAGGCTCCCAGGTGGGCCCATTCTGTCAAGCACTGAATCAGCCCAACCCCCAGTCTTCCACTGTGACAAGGACTTCCTCTATCCACAAGCCATAAACGTAGAATCTTCTCTGTTTGCACAGCCTCGTCCTCCACCCCCAGGAGCCAGCAGGTGCAGGAGTCCCAGCAGAGAACATGTGGGGAAGGAAGTTTGTGGACTAGCATTCCACACGCAGCAGCTTGCTCGTGGCCTCTTCTCTCCATGGGAGTTCAGGGTGACACACAGCCCAGCTGTAGTTTCTGTGACAGCACACGGACCACAGACAGAATGTCACAGACACCAGCACGGTGCACAGATGCGGACCTGGGGTCCACCCACATTTGTCTTCTCGCTCTGTCTTCTTTAGAAAAGGAGAGGAGGACAAGGGACAAGGTGCTACCCTGCTTAGCCAGTCACTTATAAGAACCAATCTGTGCCACTCCAAACAAGACTGGCGTGGTGCCATGAACCCAGTCAGCAGTTTCTTAGGACCCCTGGGCTTCTTCCCATTCACACTTGAAACAATGCCTCCGCTTGAGCATGCAAGAAGTCACCGTGGAGGGGGTGGGAAAGAAACAGCTCTATCCAGTTTTGTCTGGGGAAAGAACCGGTGGAGCTAAGTGAGTGTGGGAATACCACGGCCCTGAGCATCATACAGTCCCCCTGACACCATCATGTGGTCCTCAGCTCTGGAACACACAACCCTTGGTCTTGTGGTCTAGCCATTCCTTACCAGGAAGAATGCCTACTCAGAACATGTTTGAGGCTGGAGATGAGGTAGATGCCATGGTTCCAGCTGAGTCATTGCAGCGAGGCAGACTCCGTGGACAATTGCGAGAAGGGACAGAAAATGACTTGCTGTTATGATGAGAGGTATCTCTTGGGTATTATCAAATACGGTCCCCACATTTACCCCTGAAAGTGGCATTGCTATGGAAACTGAGGCTCAGAGATGCCGAAGCATCCTGGACCTCAGCATGGACCCTGCCATGCTCCCCCCACAGTGATCTCTGTTGCCTTTGAGGGCGCAGGAACAGGGCATATACACGGTGTCACAGAGTACCCACCTCAACAGAATGTGTCCCACTGGGCTGGAGGTGTGACTCAGTGATAGGGCACTTGTCTAGCAAGCACAGGGCCCTTAGTCTATCCTCAGACCCTCAAAAAGGGAAGAAAATCTCTCTCTCTAGTTTCTCCCATAATGAAACCAGAAGTTGAGCCACAGATACTCATCCGTGGGGACTTGGAAAGGTTTCAGAGGTTCCCATCCTCTCATCTACATTTGCTAAGCTTCAGACATCTGACTAAACCTATTTTTTAAAATACTAAATCTTTGGAGGTTAAAATAGACAAGTGATGTCTACAGCTTGGGGTTGAATGGGAGGTAGAACGGTTGAGCTTCTGCTGAAGATGGAGTCTCCACCAGGAATGATGAACCCCAGGCATGGTTGGACAGCTGCAGACATCCCACGACACTGTGGGCTTCAACTGGGTGGCTTTGTTGAATTAAATTTTAATGATACAGATTAAATTTAATGATATTTAAATTTAAACTTAACCTGGCCTACACAGCAAATCTCTGTCTCAAAACTAAAGTAAAACCAAAGTAGGAACTTAACATTCTTATTGACAATAATTTTTTCATACTATACATTCATTCTGATCATGGTTTCCCCTTCCCCACCTCCTCCCAGATCCTCCCCACTTCTTCACCCAGCCAACCCTGTGCCTTCTTTCTCTCTTTTTAAAAAACAAACAGGCAAATTAAAATAAAAAATGTAAACCAGAATTTTATAAAAGAAAGAAGAAAGCACAATAAACATACACACTGAGAGACACACTTACACACAAAAACACAAAACTCATAAGAACACAAAATCAGAAACAAGCAGAAGGCCAGCAAGATGAAAAATGTCCATAGAAAGAACATCAGACAAAACCTACAGAAACATACCATTGAGTTCATTTTGCATTGACCACCAACAGCTGGACATGGAGCTTACCTTTAAGTGTGCTTTATATACGCAGTGAGACTCCATCAGAGAAAATTAAGTTTCCCTTTGCAAATGACTGTCACTTGGAGAGAGCTGCTTGGTTAGAGATGGGAGCCCATGTCCTCTCCCCACTCTCAGCACTGGGACACTATCTAGCTTGGACCTTGGAAGGTCCTGTGTGTATTGCCACTGTCTCTGTGAGTTCATGTGTATGTCCATCCTGTTGTGTCTGGAGGATGTTGCTTCCTTGGTATCATCTACGCCCTTTTTGACTCCTCTTACCCATAGTTCTCTGAGCCCTGAGGGGAGGGGTTTGATGAAGGCAACCCGTTTAGGATTGAGTATAGCATTTACCTCTGAGAAGTTTTGAATTAATTGCAACAAACAAACATGTGCAAAAGGCAAGGTGTCACAAAGAGGCATTGAAGGATGCCAGGAAAGGGAAGGACCAGTTCTGGCTACAGTGTTAGAGAAGTCAGGGCTGGTTGGATTTTCCTAGATAGGGGAAAGGAGGGCCAATGTTTCTAGGCCAGAGGAATAGGAACATGGGTACAGACAGACAGTAGGCATGAATTCATACATGACTGTATGAATCCTTCCCAGAACATGGTGACCCAAGCAACAGCAAGCAGCTGAGCATACAGATACAACGGTAGCTCACAATACCATGTCAGCTGTCCATGGCTGGGTAACAAAACCCCCAAGACACAGAAGATGCTGACAATTCTCCACTTGTCCACAGTTAGCCAATCTATTGTAGGCTTGGAACAATGAGTTACTTCCACCGCACAAAGAACTCTTGGTGTCCCTAACACCAAGACCAAAGATGACTGAGTTCATAGCCTGGCATCACAGCCAGAGGATGGTTGCCACTAACCCAGTGTTAAATATCTGTCTCAGCCGGGCGGTGGTGGCACACGCCTTTCATCCCAGCATTCAAGAGGCAGAGGCAGGCAGATCTCTGTGAGTTCGGGGCCAGCCTGGTCTACAAGAGCTAGTTCCAGGATAGACTCCAAAACCACAGATAAACCCTGTCTTGAAAAACAAAAAACAAAAAACAAAAAAAAAAAAGGTCTCTAACTTCTTTCCTCCTAGCCTTTTATAGCCCTTGACTTTCTCTATACTAATAGCTAAGGTCCTCAAGGAAGGTAGCTCTGGGTGTTTTGCATTTCATAGGGTTAGGGGTGGAACCCAGGGTGTCCTGCTTTCTGGGAAAGAGCTCCCTCTCTGAGTTGTGCCTCTAGCCCCAGGCTTTCTCACAGGCGTCTCAAGACACCAAGAAAGCAAAAGTAAAAGTTACAGCGCTCCTGGGGGGGGGGGGGGGGGTGCTGCCAAACAGTCACAGCTTGACGTCTGCCAGGTTTTAGCAATCACAGTGAGCCATGAGTTCAACCTGAAACTAGAGAGGAGGGGAAGTGCACAGATGTGAGTTTGAGAAACTTGACCTCCTGGGTGTCTGCCATGGTATCAACTCGTCAGCCCTGAACTTGTCTCCAAAGCATTTCCCGGCAGCCTGGCTATGGGAAGGAAGTGGGAAACGTCCCAGAATGCGGGACTGAAAGCAAAAGTAGGAAAAACTAAGTTCCGGGCTGAGAAATTTGGGTAGTTGAGAATATTCATGTGGGGGGCAAATATCTCTAGCAAGAGGCGGTGCTCTGCATGGCCCAACATCTTAGTCGAAGTTGAGAAAGACCTCTAGCTGAGCAGTGGTGGCGTGAGCCTTTAATTCCAGCACTCAGGAGGCAGAGGCAGGCGGAGCTTTGTGAGTTCAAGGCCAGCCTGGTCGTGAGTTCCAGGACAGGCTCCAAAGCTACACGGAGAAACCCTGTCTTGGCGAGAGGTGGGGAGAAAAAGAAAAAAAAAAAAGCCCCCTGGTAGCACCAGGATGTGGTGCTAGCAATATGAATCCTCATCACGTACAGCAGAAGCTACCACCTCCTATGGAGAAGTTCAATCAACTCAACAGTTGAAATGTGTCTCTGGGGGGCAAGGGGAGTCTCACGATTGTGAGAGGCTGTGCACAGGTGTTGGTCTTATCTCCTCCCTCTCCTTCATTTGCATTTCCAGACAGGCGTGCTGTAACCCAAAATCCAGTTCAGGGAGTGAGTGAGATAAAAGACAGACACCACCTACATCAATCACTCTTCCTTTATACAGCATGATCCTCAGGTTCCCCTGCACCAATTACGTGGAGGGACCCTGTTCTCCTTCTAGGCCTTCCCCCCCCCCCAACATCTTTACATCCCATTCCTACAAAACCCAGCCTGCTCTGGGCCCACGTTCTCCAGATGACCTACTTCCCCTGCAGCAGACTGCCTGACTGTGAGCACAGATAAAGCAAAGCCACCAAATGCTGCCAATAACACCCAATAAATTGCACCAAGAACCACAGCCCACCTTGGATGTTTTCACCATCAGGCAATTCGATTTTGCTCCTCTGAAGACTTGGATTTTTATCAACAGTGGCTGCTTCAACCAGAAACCATTGCTTGGAGCAAATAAAGTACATTTCTGAAAAATCAGAAACTGGAGCAAAGTACAGGGACTACTTTGCAGACAACCAGCTCCCAGAATCCCCTGCTAGGTCCGATCAGGAATGTCCCATCCACTTGGAGGTCGGCAGCCCTCAGGATCAGCTGTTAGGGGGACTTCTCGTACACCCCCATTGTTTCCTTTCTCGCCACCTTCTACTGTCTGGCATCCCCAAGGGCCTTCATACCTCATGATGCCCAGAGTTTTCTATCTGAGCAACTTCCGGGGAAGTTTTCAGCCCCATCACAAAAAGTTTCTCTAGGTTCCTAAATTACCCCTTCTTCCTAATATTAAATCTCTGATTTCCAAAACTCTGGGGACCTACATGCAGTGTGGTGAGCAGTCAGTCATAAACATTATTCACCTGAAATTTACAGAAAAGCTAGATTTTCAGAGTTCTGGCCACAGAGGAGGGGAGAAGGTACACTCTCAATCGATAATGGCACTTGTGACCAAGCCTGATGACTTCAGTTCAACCCCCAGAAACCACATGATGGATGGGTAGCAGGTACCCTCTGACTTCCACATGGGCACTGGAACATATGCGCCCTCACACACAAAGACATTCACACACAATTATACATACATACATATATATGGGGAAAGGCGAATAGGAGCTTCATGGGGTAGCAGTATGCTATGATCGTCATTTTATATTGAATACATATATCATCATGTTAAATATCTTAGCTGAAAGGTGTGTGTGTTTTATTTGTGGATTATCCTCATAAACCTGGAAGGAAAAGAATTAAAACCAGTAGGATTTCAGTTGACTATGATGTCACCTGAACACCTGTTTGATAAGAAAGCTCTTGATGGCCTGGACAACGAACGTGTCCCCAGATGGAGTGGAGGCCAGATAAGGGCAACATTTGGAGACTCATCGATGAGACTCTTCCTGGAATTGTCTTATTTTAAAAAAGTCTGCCGGGTGGTGGTGGCGCACGCCTTTAATCCCAGCACTCGGGAGGCAGAGGCAGGCGGATCTCTGTGAGTTCGAGGCCAGCCTGGTCTACAAGAGCTAGTTCCAGGACAGGCTCCAAAACCACAGAGAAACCCTGTCTTAAAAAAAAAAAAAAAAAAAAAAAAAAAAAAAAAAAAGTCTGAACCAGAGAGAGAGAGAGAGAGAGAGAGAGGGAAAAAAAAGACAGAAGGATACGGACCGCTTCCAAACACGACACCCTGCCACACCTCCTCTTTCAAAAGTTTTCAGAGGTTATTCGGTATAAATGTCAGCCACCACCCATGAAGACCCTTTGTGTACACACAATGACACTGTCATGCCAGGAAGAAGGAGAGTCACATGCCACTCGCATAAACAAGTCGCCCGTGACATCCCACCAGTATAAACCCCAGAGCTGAGGGTTATTTCCAACGAAACTCATCTCCGACGTCACGCCCTCGGTCTGGCAACCATGACTTTCCACTCGACAAGGCAGATAACCTGGGCCTGGGGCAGAGGCTGGGTGCCAACAACTCCCAAGGAGAGGGAAAATAAAGAAGCAAAGGGGAAAAAAAGGAAGACTGACAATTAACAAGGAGCGCCATCTAGGGGGCTTATGAGGTAAGAGTTTTCTTCAAGCGCGGGCCAGCCTGGGAGTAGCACAGCCTCCAACCTGGGTGGCACTCACGGGAACCTAGACCCTAGACTTTTTGCGATCTCTCCATGGGTCCCACTGGACAGTACATCTGAGGCTGCGTTCCTGGCACTTCACAGCCTTGCCAGAGTCCAGAAGACTGCCATCAGGGCATCGCAGGGGCAGTCTCTGCTTGGAGCACCTAAAAGAGCGTGAGGAACATGGCAACAGCGGCGGCGTAGCAGACGCTCTTCTGTGGTTCCAGGGCGGTAGTTTTTAAACACAGACACCATATTTGCAAATTTCCCCAAGTGATCATTTGTAATTAGAAGAACTAATAGTTCCATAGTCAAGTGTGAGATTCATTACTACTTCTTATATATACTTAATAATCGCCCATATCCGTGGGGTGGGGTGCATTCTCAACACACACACACACACACACACACACACACACACACACACACACACTGTGAAATAAAAAAGTTCACCTGCACAAATGACTCAAGGTTCCCATCCATGCGAGAATACAAATGAGCAGAATTCTCTTTCCTTCCAGTCTTCCCATGCATTAGGGAATGCCTTTCTACCTGGGAGGCTCAATCCATAGCCTCAAGTACAAGGCTGTGTACAGTAAATGACCAGGAAGGCTATGTGGGCAGGGAAAAGATAATGAATCCAAAGGCAAAAATCATGGTAGCACAAGATGGTGGTAGGCCAGCATGGAGTGGAGTTAATGAGGAACCTCCAGAGGGAAAAGAACAGGCAACACAAGGGAGGCGAGGCAGCACAGAAATGTATGGGTGGTTAGGGGAGCCGGTGTCTAGGTGTGCCCTGGACCAAGCGTCAGCACATGCCGGCACACTGGTGTGGCTGCTCCAGACACTTTTTTCCCCTCTACAGTCCCCCCACTGCTATGCTATGCCACGTCCCATAGGTCTCAGTAACAAACACACACACACACACACACACACACACACACACACTGACCTTGGTATGTCCTCAGAGGCCGTGGCTCTCTGAATCCTGGGCCACCATTTCCATGTGCCTGCCCACTTGGCGTGTTCCAGAGAAATTAGAAGCAAACTAGGGTGGCTGCTGAGAGGTTGGTGCACTCGTCGAGGAAAAGGGAGAAAGAAAGCATAGTGGCCTCATTTCCGAGACCCCAAAATAAGAGACAGAGGTCTTGACTCCCGGCTGGCTGCTCACCGACTGCTTCTGTGAATATCAGCACCCAGAGAACATCCACAGGATTTCCACTCCTGCGTGCCAGAGCAAGAAGTTGGGCAGGGATATAGAAAGTGGTAGATACAGACAGTTTAGTGATAGCGAGGAAGCTCGCGGAGGAAAGGGGTGGGTTAGGATAAAAGGTAAGGAATTCAGCGGCAGGCTGGCAAGGTGGCTGCTCTTCAGAGACCTGGGTTTGCTTCCCGGCACCTACAAGATGGCTCACAACCGTCCGTGATTCCGTTTCCAGGAGTCCTGACGCCCACTCCTGACCTCTAGATGTACCAGGTATGCATGTGGTGCTCATACATCCATGCAGGTAAAACACTCATATGTATAAAATAAAATTTAAACATACACACACACACACACGAAGAGGACATCCGATGGCATTCATGCCCAGCATACTGGGACCTTTGTAGGTCACTTGTTCTGTGTGTACTTTGTGAGCATGTTGTGTTACATGTTAACCTTCCTGGGGAGGGTTTCTGGTCTGGTTTCTTCGCATGTTAATTTGACTCCATTCTCCACCCTTCTCTCCTGCTACAACAACATGGTTGAAAACTTTAAAAGTGGTGAATAAATGCCTCCATTTCTACCCGTCTCCCCCATCTGCACAAGATTTTGTCAAGAGAGACAGATACATGTTCCTGAGCGAGCCAGGACGGCGCTTTCACTGTTCGCTCTGTTCAGGGAGGCCCAGATGTGGCATCATCAGGACCTTCAATCTCACTGTGGCGTTAAATGATAACTGTGCTCTTATGCTGAGTGGGAGAGAAAATGCTGGCGAAAGGGGCTCTCGTGTTCCCTGCTTGGGCTCTCAGACTCTCGCCTCTGGTGGAACAAAACACAGCGCTCACCTCCAAGGGAATAAGAGACAGTTTATTCTTGAATGAAGCACGTTGGCCCAGGAACATGAGTTCAGGTTGCCACAAATCACACGTAGAGATGTGGAAGCGGTTCTGTGCAGTTCTCACAGTTACAGAACAAAAGAAAGTCACGCATCGGGGCATTTTCCAAATGTGTTGATGGAGGCCATCAAGGTAGACAAGGTTGCCAGGTGGTGGTGGCACACACCTTTAATCCCAGCACTTGGGGGCAGAGGCAGGCAGAGGCAGGCAGATCTCTGGGAGTTCAAAACCAGCCTGGTCTACAAGAGCTAGTTCTGGAACAGGCACCAAAGCTACAGAGAAACCTTGTCTCAAAAAACAAAAACAAAAAAAAAAGTAAACAAGGTTATTGCAAAATGGGGGAGGCCTCTGTGATGGTTTTCAGGTGCTATCCAGTGACAGTCTTGACTTGTGAGTTTGTAGAAGCCAACAGACTAATAGATTACTACTAGGCTTCCCCTAATAGCCGCAAGGAACTTGGGACAGACAAAGAAGCCGGCAAAGAATGGCTACTAAAGGGACCTAAGGATAGTCCCAGACCGTTTCATTCTAGATCTGCAACTTTCCAACTTTACCCAATCAGGAAATAGAATCAGCCTTGCGAACTTTTTCACACGGGTGTGGCTTTGTCCTAGGCACTTCAGATCAAATCTCTTTCCCCCTCTTGCAAAGTTTGCACACATGAAAGCCAGAGATGACCTCCAAAGACGAGATCTAAAAGGCTCCCTTCCACGCTCCACGTCTATCAAAGAAATGGACATGGGGACAGAACTCTGCCAAGCTGGGATGGGTGGAGGTCTTACACCCCCTCGATACCTTACCAAATTTATACTCTTTAGCCCAGGCAGCAATGACGATAAATGAACTACCTCACTGGGTGTATTCCAAAATGTGGTGGTCCTCTCTAGTCAGGGCTAGAACACGAACATTCAAAGACCTCAGCCTCAGGCCAGAGAGACGACGACTCAGCAGCTAAGAGACACTAGCTGTTCTTGCAGAGGTACACACACACACAGGCACAGAAACAGACAGAGGGGAGAAACAGCCTAAAAAGATTCTGCTGTTTTGAAAATCTCAGCCTAAATGGGAGTTAAAAACCACATGATTCAGCTAAAAAGTCTTCAGTGTCGACTTATCAGGGCCTCAAGTAGACACTTAATTCCAAATTACACTTGATTCTCCGTGGATGAAACCTGAGAAAGTCTGTCACGTAGACCAACTGAGGAGCTCGCCGGCCTGAGTGACATTGCGCTCCTTCCAGAGTTTCCAGAAGGTTCTGGGCTAGCGCCTTCTCTAAGAAGCCCAGAAGGAGCTCAAACCAAGTGGGTGCATGACATAAAATTTCCAGCAGAGGGCAGTGTTGGCTCAAAATTTCCACATTTCTCCCTGGTCTAGCGTCTTGAGATATTGGTTTAATAACAATTTAAAAGCGCTAAAAATTATCCATAAGCCCATCCACCACTTCTTTCGATGACATGAAATGTACTCCTCTCTTCCAGTCTCATCTCCTGAAAGTCAGTGACTATTAACACTCAATTGTATTCTTCCTCAGTCTTTCATAAAGCTATCTATAAATCCACTGTGATACACGGATTGCTCTTTCAGAGGACTGGGTTCGAGTCTCAGAACCCACGTAGCAGCTCACGACTATCTGTAGCTCACCAGAGGATCCAACACCCTCTTCTGCGGTTGCCAGAACCAGGCAAGCTTGTGGAGTACAGACATACATGCAGACAAAACACTCACACAAAAAATAATAAAAATGATCATTTGGGGACTGGAGAGAGAGCTAAGAGCACTGAATTCTCTTCTAAAGGCCCTGGTTCAATTCTCAGCATCCACATGGCAGCTCACGCCTGTCTGTAACTCCAGTCCCAGGACTTCTGACACCCTCACACAGATATACATGCAGGCAAAACACCAATGAACATAAATTAAAAATAAACGATAAATAATAATAATTTGTTTTTCGAGACAGGGTTCCTCTGTGTAGCAGCCCTCGCTGTCCTGGAACTCATTTTGCAGACCGGGCTGGCCTCAAATTCACAGAGATCCGCCTGCCTCTGCCTCCTGAGTGCTGGGATTAAAGATGTGCCGCCACCACCACGGTTAAAAACAATATTTAAAAATTAAATACATTATGTTTTTACACACATCCACAAATATGCTTAGCAAATTTGGTTTTTCCCAAATGTAACACATAAAGTTTCTGAGCTCACAGCTCGTATCTTACTTGCTTAAATAAATACGCCATGAGCATCTTCCTTCTGCACCCAGTTTTAAAGAGGCCACATGCTAAATAGCAATTTCATGTCATGACCACAAAAAAAGGATACTAATAAATATTTTTAGCTTTTCAGTTATAAATTAGACATTTCCCACCCCTGGGCTTAAATCTTGATGAATCTTTGAATTAAAATACAAAGAGTTTAGCCCAGGGATATAGTTATTTGTCTTTTTATAAAATAATTTTCAATATTTATTCAGTGTTGGGAACTGAACCCGGGGCCATGGGCAAGCACTCTGCCCCTGAATTCCGCCCCTGGTCTATTTTATTTTATTTTATTTTATTTTATATTTTATCAAGTTTTGAATAGTTTTTTAAACATAGTTTGATATATATTGTTCATTAAAAATAATTACAGCAGACAGGCAGTGGTACATGCCTTTAATCCCAGCACTCGGCAGTCAGAGGTAAGCAGCTCTCTGTGAATTCTAAGCCAATCTCGTCCAAAAAGTGAGTTCCAAGACAGTGAGGACTGTTACACAGAGGAACCCTAATAATAATATTAGGTCTGTAAAAACCTAATAATAATAAAAACAATAATAATAAATAATGGCAAATTATTAATGTTGTCCTTACAGCAAGATGGTTCACCAAAAGGGAATTGCCACTAATCCTGACCACCTGAGTTCAATCCCCACTACCCACATGGTGGATGGAGAGAAAAATTGGCGAAGGTAATTGTTAGCATTAGTTTAAGTTACTTTTCCCATTACAAATAGTTTCAGACAAAAACTTTCCTGAGGTCACTGAACTATACCAGCCGTACAAAGGAAGGTTGTTTTTTAAAGATTGTACATTTATCTCCCCGTGTTTAAAGTGTGTTGCCTTTTATATATTACAAACAACTTAAAAAAATAATAAGGATTCTTGTCTCCATCTTTCACAGTCCCGACAGACAAAATCAGGGAAGCCAGGAGACAGGCACTTTGTTGTGGGTTACCTGGAAAGAACTGCCTGTCTTCGTCCTGCTGGTAGGAGTCCGCCCATCTGTCCTTATTAGGAGAAAAGGGGTTACTTAATTAAACTGCTTGTGTTGTTATCACCAGATGGGTTGGTGATCGTGTCCAGTCTCCAACTGGGCTTGGGGGTGGAGGTGGGGTGGGGTGCTGATTACGTCAAAGGGAGGGAAGGTTAAAGAGCTGTTGGGGGAAGAGGAGGGGTCTTCAAAGGGGCTTTGCAATTGACAACCCTCTGCCAAGGGTAAACAGGTGACAGACCAAGTTAGGCAGATGCAATACACCCAGCTCAGCCTGCACCGGGGTAAATGCAGAAAGTAAATCCACCTTTCCCTGGGAATGCCCAGCACTGGAAGACAAACTTTGCAAAAGAAAAGTAAAACGTTACTGTATAACTTGAAAGGGGGAGAAACAAAAAAACTAAGTGAGTTTGCAAGAGAGACCGTTCACAATCCAAGCTACAGGATGCGTGGGAATAAAAAATGATGATAGCAGGGTCTGCAGAAGTCCAAGGCGGATAGGGAGAAAGAAAGCGCAACCAGCAAGACAAGTGGTAGGCTGTCTCCCGGAAGGTCCTGAGTCGGGCTTTCCTGGAGCGAACCACACTGCTCCCCCTACCGATCAACTGCTGGAGCTGCACCACAGCCGCCGAGTTTCAGGGCTGGGAGCACTTCAGGCTCCTAAGTGAAATCCAATTCCCTGCTCTTTGATGTCACTGAGTTAAAAAGGAAGGAAACTAAAATACGGCATGCACGAAAACAGAAACTTTAGGCGGCACGTCTGTCATTTCTATCGTCACTCAACTATGTTTTTTAAGTTAAACTATTTCTGTTGCATAAAAATTTTTGGAAAATCTAGTGTTCCTGACCATCTAGAAATAGACTAAACCCAAATCTTAAACTGACCTAGCTGCAGCCAAGGTTCACAACTGCCAACTCCAGCTTTGGGGAACCCACCCCCCTCTTCTGTCCTCTGCAGGCACCAGCACTCACACTCACGTGCACATACCCACCACACACACACACACACACACACACACACACTCAAAGACACACAAACACATGGTTTTGTGGTTTTGCTTATTCATTTGTTTGTTTAAGCTAACAATGCATAGCCAGTATCAAGTTGGGGGAGACACATTACACATTACTCAGGGGGAATTGTGACTGCCCCCCAGAAAACTACAGCTATTCAGCCAGGCTCATTGATAACATGCTTCTAATCCCAGCGCTTGGGAGGCTGAGGCAGGAGGACAGTAAGTTTGAGGCCAGCCTGGTCTACAGAGTAAATTCTGTGCTGTACAGGGAGAGCCTGACTCAAAAGAAAAAGAAAAAAGAAAACTGAGAGAGAAAAGAAAAAAAAGGAAGGAAGGAAGGAAGGAAGGAAGAAGGAAGGAGAAAATTATTTCCTTCCAGTCTTCCAGTTTCCAGGTTTGAAAAACAATGTGGAAATCTATCTTTCCTACTGAATCTTAGAAGCTAACCTTGCTGAAACTAAAGTTTAAAGCCGCTGCACCTCCTTCAAACCTCTCTCTCTCTCTCTCTCTCTCTCTCTCTCTCTCGTGTGTGTGTGTGTGTCTTGAATTCTGCCTTTGTTTCATATTCCCTGGCGTACCACCAATGTGAATTCGGCACCTTGATAGTATGGATTTGGAACCATGTGAATGCCAGTGTTAAATTCTGGGGTTCAGATAACATGTGCTGTACTCTCTACCCTAGCAAGGTAAGTTGTCTCACTGTGTCCTCCTCTCCAAGCCTCCCTCACAGAGTATGTCACCAGATGGAATGCTAGAAGTGTGGAAAGAATCTTCTGTCGACACATCCCTGGGGAGCCATGGTCCTTCTCTGCTGTCTGGTACCGTAAGAACTGAAGTCAAGTTCAGTGGGATTTAGTTGTGGCTCTGGGGTAAGAGCTGCCTGAGACTTGGCCCTTCCCCTTGGGGTTCCTGCTTTCTCTTGCTTGGATGTCTTTGTTTTGCTTTATTTTGCTTTGCGTCTTTGGTCCTGAGAACGACCCAGTTTCTGCACAGTCAGGGCCTTTGAACTATTTTTCTAATATATCATATAGAATCATCAAGCACGCTCCCTGGGGGAAGAGAAGCCGATTACTAAAACACAAGTTACAGTACTCGTTTGTACCTTGTGAGAGTGGGCTCATTTGAAAGTATGTGACCCTGTGTGTTATCACTGTGATTAACACTGCTACCAAGAGAAACTTAGGGGAGGCAAGAGTCCACTTGGTCTCCAGGTCATGGTCTATTATCAAAGGAAGACAAGCAGGAACCTGGAGACAGGAACTCAGTAGAAACCACGGAGGAACACTGCTTACTGGCTCACTTACCCTGGCTTGTTCAGCTACTTTTCTTTTTTAAAAATATTTATTTATTTATTTATTTATTTATTTATTTATTTATTATACAATACTCTGTCTGTGTGTATGCCTGAAGGCCAGAAGAGGGCACCAGACCCCATTACAGAGGGTTGTGAGCCACTGTGTGATTGCTGGGAATTGAACTCAGGACCTTTGGAAGAGCAGGCAATGCTCTTAACCTCTGAGCCATCTCTCCAGCCCTCAGTTACCTTTCTTACATAGCCCGTGCCTACCTGCCCAAAGAGGGCACTGCCCACAGTGGACTGAGCCCTCCTATAGCAACTGGCAATCAAGAAAGTACCCACAGGGCCACTCTCATGGAGAGGAATTCCTCAACTGAGATTCTTTCTTTCCAGGAATACCTAAGTTTGTGTCAAACTGATGAAAGTTAACTGTGGTGATATGGTGATATACCTCACTTCAAACCCCATGGCAGTTTGCTTATTTTGTCCTTCCCTAAGGGAGCATCTCAGCAAGGTTTTTCAGCTCCATCCCCTAAGGGACATCCCAGCCAGGTTCTTCTATCCTGCACCAGCAAATGATCTCTTTGGAGAAAGAGATTTATTTGGGAAGGAGGAGTCCAGGAGAGTGGCTGCCTCTGCCAGGAGAGTAAAAAGCAGCCTCAAATTGTACAGGCAGAGAGGCTTATGTAGGGCTTCTTATGGGCAGAGTTTTCCCAGAGAGAAGGGGGGTTCGTTAGTTTTCCCTGCTCAGGGATTGTTTGGTTTAGTTGGTCGGGGACAGAGATGGCTCTGATTTCATGGCCAAACTGTGTTTCTTTCATTGACTCTTTTTAGCCTTTTGACTCTAATTTTAGGAGCAGGGCAACTTTCTTTCACAGGCTCTGATTCTGGGGACAAAGTGTGTTTCTTGGGCACTGGATTCAGAGTCAGGCCATATTTCTTTGGTCCTGGGATCAGGGATAAAAATGTTTCTGTCCCTGACTCAGGTCTCAGATCCAGGGTGTGTTTCGTTCACTGGCTGTGTTCAGAGTCAGGGTGCTCAGTGATTGGTTGGTTTCCTGCCCAGGGATTGGTTGGTTCAGTTCCTTAGTTGGTCAATGAGTCAGGAGCAGAAATGGCTCTGATCTCAGAGCCAAACTGTTTCTTTCACTGGTCCTTTTAGCCTTTTGGTTCTAATCTTAGAACCAGGCCATATTTCTTTGACTGGTTCTGATTCTGGGGACAAAGTGTGTTTCTTTGGCACTGGTTTCAGAGTCAGGCCATATTTCTTTGGTCCTGGGTTCAGGGAGAAAGATGATTCCTTCCCTGACTCAGGTCTCAGATCCAGGGTGTGTTTCCTTTACTGGCTCTGGGTTCAGAGTCAGGGTGCACAGGGATTGGTTGGTCTCCTGCTCCAGTTGGCCCTTTTACAACGATCATCAGAACAGTCCTCTCCCATACACGATGATCATGGGGAAATGTTACTTGGAAAATCTTGTGCTAGACCTAGTTGGAAGCAGGAGGGCTTGGTGTTCTCAAAGGCTCAGCGCTTAGAGTACTCCACTAGCAAATAAGAGAGCAGGGAAAGTAGAGACTGTCCTAACTCAGCACTTGACTTGTTCTGGAAGGGAACAGGAGTCCATGTAGTGGCTGCTCGGGCAGGGACCCCATCACAGAAGTCCTAGTCCCGCAGTGTTCTGTGGCTAGAGGCTGGCATGCCAACATACCGTTTCAATAGCTACATATAAACACAAAGACATATTGACATATTGTCAGGTACATGAGCAAGACAGTTTGTTTTTACATATATATTCCCAGGCAATCTTTACAATGGGTCTACTAGGTAAGGCTTGCAAAAACCAATACCGACTAGGGCCAGGGAAATCAAGAGAAGAAGTACATAGGTCATATGACAAAGGCCAGAAGGACTGGGTCAAACTGGAGACTAAATCCCCCCGAGTGTGACTAATCCCCAGAACCCATGTAAAAGCGGAAGATGGGGTCCGGTCTACAAAGTTGTTCTCTGACCCCTACATGTATTCCCAGCCTTGTGTGCCACACACATACATACAGTACACATATATAATAATATATTAAATTAAATATATATTCTTTCTTAAAACCACAGTGCAATTATTAAAATCACGAAGTCAACATGGGTGATACCTTATTTTTCACCAGCTTTCCTAATAAATGCTTTTTAGAGAAAAAAAAAAAGTCTCATGTTTCAGGTTTTGGATATCTTTACCCTCCCTGATTCTAGAAATTATTCAGATTCTCCTTGAGGTCCATAACATTGGCAATCACGAAGGCCATAAGCTTGCAATAGAAGGTGTTTTCCAAAAATGACCGTGGCAATATATTTATTTTCATGTGATCTTCTAGAACATTCCTGCCACTCCTGATGAAAGGTGGAGTCTATTTCTCCTCTCTGAGATGCAGAACGGGACGGGTCCAGAGCTGTGGACACCTGAGGACAGCAGGCATACCGCTCTGGGAGTTCCGGAGCTAAGTCACAGGGAGGACAGGGCTTTTCCTGCTTTTTCCTGCCTTTATCAGGAAAGCTGGAACATCAATGCAATTTAAAAAAATAAATAAGAAATAAGAAAGAGGGTAAATTGTAGGCCCTTTAAAATCCAGAAACCCTGGGCTGGAGAGATGGCTCAGCAGTTTAGAGCACTGGCTGTTCTTACAGAGGACCCGGGTTCAATTCCCAGCACCCACTCAGCAGCCCACAACTGTCTGTAACTCCAGCTCCAGGGGCCCTGACACCCTCACACAGTCATCCAGAAACCCTCTGCAGACACTCAGCCATTCAGGGTGAGATATGATCTCTATTCACAATGGCATCCCAGGTGAACGTGGGCCAGAGAGACTCGGACAGAGCCTCAGCATCACTAGCCTCCCTTGTTTGGCCAAGGGACACAAGACAGTAAGTTCTGTGAGTATAAGCGGTGGTTGATCCTCACTGGTGACACGCTCTCCGAGTGTGTCTTTGGGAGAATTTCCAGGGGGATTTAACTGAGCCAGGAAGACCCACCCTGAATGTAGATGGGCAGCACCATCCCCTAATAGGGTCCCAGACTACAAGAGAAAAAGGGAAAAGTGAGCTGAGTGTGTGTGCATGCGTGTGTGCACTTATGCGTGCGTGCATTTGTGTCTGTGTCTGTCTGTCCCTCTCCTGACTGCAGATGCAGTGAGCTGTTTCCTAGCCCTGCCACCACAGCATCCTCATCAAGATGGACGGTTTGCCCTCAAATCCTAATCCAAAACTCACCCTTCCTCCTTCGAGCTATTTTTGTTAGGTATTTTGTCAGAGCATTGAGAAAGGTGACCAACACAGTGGCAATAATCCAGTGGGCCAGGCATGGCGGTGCACACCTGAACCCAGGAGGCAGAGGAAAGCGGATCTCTGTGAACGCGAGACCAGCCTGGGCTACACAGAGAGTTTCAGGCTAGCCAAGGCTACATAGTGAGACCTGGTCTCAAAATAAAGAATTTAGGATGTATAGTCCAACATATAGACTTAAATATACGACTCGTACGATTAGAATATATGGCTTCCCTGAAAATAATAAAAGAAGTGTATAGCATACAAACTGCAAAAATGTAGTTACTCAAAATAGTATCACAGAAGAAAACTTGATAACATGTAGTTTTTCCTTTTTGGGGGGTGGGGTTGGCTTTTTCAAGACAAAGTTTCTCTGTATAGTCCTGGCTGTCCTGGAACTCACTCTGTAGACCATGCTGACCTTGAACTCAGAGATCTGCCTGTCTCTGCCTCCTGAGTGCTGGGGTTAAAGGAGTGTGCTGTCACCACCGAGAATAGTTTTTCCTAATATAACATCAAAAAGCAAGTAAAAAATCATATATACAATATAAAGTTATTATACAAAAACATCAAAACTATAAATAGATATTCTAAAATGTTTTAGGTGTTTATGTATTTTATATGAAATATAATGTTTGGGGTGTTTATATATTTTGTATGTTATATATATTTTATAAACTTGTGTGTTTATATATTTCCTTTGTCATCAATGAAAGCTGCTTTGATTTCGAAGAAGGAAAGAAGTGAGGAAAAGAATGGAGAGCGATTCAAGATGTTTTCCAAATGACTCCAGGTTGTTGGAGTGAGGGTAGGGGGTCTTCCCACATTAATTAATCCAACCAAGATAATCCCTCACAGAGAGTTTCAGAGACTAACTGCAGTCTAGATAGCTTTCACAGGTATGTCTGGATGCCAGCCTCTCAGGGAATTCCAGATCCTTTCAAGTTGAAGTCTAGGAAAAAAAAAAAATAGGGAGGGAAAGAGGGAGAGGAAGGGAGAGAAGGAAGAGACAGAGGGAGGAAGAGAAAGGGATGGGAAGAAAAAACAAAGGAAAAAGGGGAAGATAACATTAATAAAGAAAAATAAAAGAGTGTGGAATTCCTGGACTTACTGCTTCGGGGAGAGTGGAATTTGCATTTCTAGTCTAACTATCCAAACAGCAACCACCCAGCACTATCACTGCGAACCACATTCCTATGAGCAGTCAAAAGAGAGAAACAAATGTACTCTGCTCTAGCCATTTCATTTTCCCTGCTCATCCACCTTCATTTGAATGAGTCCACACTGTGAAATAAAAGCTAATGCCAGTGTTTAATGCGCTGGAGATTGTTAGAAAGCACTAGGGTAGCTCCAGTGCTATACCCTGCACAGCTCACCCCCAACAACCTCTCCTCCATGCAAGCGCACACACACATGCACACACACATGTGCACACGCATACACATGCACGCATGTGCACATGCACGCATGCATATACACACGCATGCATGCACACACAGACACGCACGTGTACACAAACACACACGCACAGAGGCACACACGCGAGCACACACACGCATGCATGCTCACCTTTGTTAGTCAGCAGAGGGGCTATTCCCACCATGGTCACCGCAGTCTGTCCCCATCTCTCATTTTGCCTGGCCTGCCAGTGGAATTTCTTGTCTTTCATACCGCTGCTTCACAGGTTTCTTTCACTAGGTTCCCGGGCCACATACCACCCTCTCTGACCATTTACTTCTTCCTATCTTCTTCCTTATTGATTATTCCTCTTCTATCAACACTTCCCCCTGTTTTAACCTGAGATTTTGAAAGCTGCAGGAAAAGAGAGAGCAGAAAGTTATAAAGCATGCCTAGTTAGCATTCCTCAGGTAGTCGGCTGTTCATCAGTTACTGCCGTTTCCCCATGCTGGCCCTGTCTCTGCGCGCATCTGTTGAGCCATTTGAAACATGTGTGCCTTGTGCCAGCTTGGCTGCCAAGCAGCTCCTATTATCACACCTAGGAAAATTAATAGTTCCACTTGTTTGTCTTTCCGTCGCTGTTATAAAACACTGACCAAAAGCAACTTAGGAGAGGAGAGAGTCCTTTTGACTTACAGGTTACAGGCCATCACTGAGGGAAGCCAAGGCAGGGACTGAAGCAGAGATGGTGGAGGAACGTTGCTTACTGGCTTGCTCCCATGATGACTTTCATATATCACCAGACTGTCCTGCCTAAGAATGGTACTGCCCACAGTGGGCTGGGCCCTCCCACATCAACTAGCAATCAAGAAAATGCCCTACAGATATGTTGACAGGCCAATCAGGTGGAAGCAATTCCTCATCTGGGGTTCCCTCTTCCCAGGTATATCAGGTTGATAACTGAAGCTAACTGTGACAATTTTGCGACCGCTAACTCTTAGTCAAATTTCCACACTTCTTCCAACGTATTTAGAGCTAAAGATCCTTTGGCTTCTTTTCGTCTACACTAATTCATTTTATTTTTTAAATAACTCTGGATGCTCTACCGACATCCCAGCTTCAGGCCTTTGCTCGGGCTCATTACCTGGGGACTCACATTTGGTTCACTCCTTGTATTAGTTACTTTAGTTGTTGCTGCCATGATGGAATAGGCAACAGAAACAAGTTAAGGAAGGAATGATTCACTGTGGTCCCTGCTCTAAAAGGGTGCCATCCTTAGTCCTTAATAACAGGAAAGGCATAGCAGAGCTCCTGGTAATAGGGACTCTGCAAGTAGGAGCCTCCACATCTGTGAGTATTGGGAAAAGAAAGACTCCTCTGGAATGGGGGCTGGGTTATAGGCCATAGTTAAGTTCTGCTCCCAGAAGCCCACTTCCTTCTTGCACACCACCTCCTGAAGATCCCATCATCCCCCACCAAACTGGGCTGCTAGCCAGGGACCAACTGTTCAAACCCACAAACCTAGTGCTAGCCAGAGACCAAACCTGGAACCTGTGGGGCATTTTACCTTCAAACCATAGCACTCCCTCACAGTGTGGAGGTGCCTGCAGATAGGCTGTCACAGCTTGAGAATGAAATGTCCCAACAGGCTCATATGTTGAACACTTGGAGGCCAGTTGGTGGTCCAATTTCAGGAAATTAGGTGAGATTTCATACTTCTCTTTCTTCTAAAAGAAGTAGGTCACTGGGGGCATACCTTTAGAGGTTATGCCTGGTTTCCATTGTTATGATCTGCTGGCCTGGTCTGCCACCTGGGTACATGGTACACAGTTCCTCTCCCAGGGAAGTCCTCTCTGCCCCCCCCCAATAGTTAACTTCTGCCCTTTCTCTCCCCTCCCATCCCCACCCCCACCTGCCTCCCCTCCCTCTCCCTCACCTTACCTCCTCTCCTCTCCCTCCTCTCCTCTCTTTCTTTCTCTCCCTCCCTCTCTCTCTCCCTCCTCCTTTTTCTCCCCCTCCCTCCTTCCCTTCCTCCCTTCCCCCTCCCTCCCTAGCTCCCTCCCTCTCCCTCTCCCTCCTCCTCTCTTTCTCCCCCCTTCCCTCCATTTCCCTTCCCTTCCATGACCCACTAAATAAACTAACTCTCTCTGCTTGGCATGTCTATCCTCCTATCACCTGCTGCCTCCCACCCACTCTGAACCCACGCCCAAAAAAAATCCCTCCCTTAAGTTGTTTGTATCAGGTGGCTATTGTGTGGAATCTTTCTTCTTAAAAGTCACAGTAACACACCTGTACACACAACGGTCCATTGTCCTTCCCTCTATACCCCATTTCAACTCCTAGTAGACTACCCAACTATGTGTTAGAGTGTGTGTGTGTGTGTGAGAGAGAGAGAGAGAGAGAGAGAGAGAGAGAGAGAGAAACAGAGAGACAGAGAGACATAAGAAATCAAGATGGCCTGAGCAAACATCAGAAGACCTACGAGGACATCCAAAGACCAAAGTGTAGCTAATGGGCTGTATAGACAGAGGAGAAAAGCAAGTGCCTGGTAGCTTTAAATAAGTATTGACTGTCATTAGTATTCACCCCTTAATTCAAGCTGAAAATGGGATGCCATGATTTCAAATGAGCAGCTTGGTTCATGTACTGCCAGGGCTGTGCATGATTAAATCAACTGGATTTACATCCAGCTACGTGACAGGAAGTCATGTGGGAGGAAGGAAATGTCCTATGCTGGAATCCCAGAAACAGCAGTGCAAACTGAAGTGAGAGGATCCTAGGCCCTCAGCCCAGCAGAAGCCCTGGCCTCCAGTTTCTTCTCAGCTAGGTTTGATTTCTCTAGACCGGTCTCTTCTATATATTTTAATAAGCACGGCTTCATCACGTCCCCTTCAGTCTGTTCCCAGATATTGTCTAGAGAGATTGAGAAGAGATCCCAAGTAAAAACTTAAAGATCTGAATGATTAACAGTTGCACAGTTATTCAGAGCCAGGCATTTACGATCTTTCTGCTACCCCTGTTCCCTGATCTCTCCACTTTGCCTGGATGTGGGGAAGGAGGTTGGATTAGCAGCTTGTTCTATATAAATTTGCTTCCATCTAGCTAACCTTCTATGGTACCCGCAAGCATGAGCTAGGCCCTCTGATCAGAGGCCCACCCCCAACTCTGCCCAAGTAGGGTACCCAAGCACCGGAAGGGAACCCAGAGGACAGATAAAGTGGGCCACTGGATGTCAGGTTTTCAGGAATGATTTTATTACACAAAGTGCTCCTGCTCAGAACAAGAGCCCTCACTGATTGGCTTTTAAATGAGCCCACTTCCACTAATGTTCCACCAGCGGCAGGCTGTCTGTCTGGGAGGAGGTGGACAGGGAAACACTTGGTTATCATGACCATTTATCTACATGGCACCAAATACTGACTTGTGGCTGTGCCTGCCTGCTCTATCTGGGCCCATGTGGTAGCATCTCCAGCCCTTCAAGTGAGACTGCTATGTAGCCAAAGCGCACTAGGCACACTGTAAGGGCTACTCTCTAGCAGTCCTGGAGTCCTGGCAGGGCGTGAACCATGCCTTTCCCCGCACAGTTGTTTTGTTTGGGGAAGGATCTTGAAGCTGAGAGAGAAGGCCTGTAGTCCCAACAATCTGGAGAAACAGAGGCAGGAGGACCTACAGGTTCAAATCCAACCCAGTCTACAAACCAAGATCGAGGGCCATATAGGGAGAATTTCTTTCTAAAGTGAAAAAGAGGTGAAGAAGAGGGAGTCTCGCTGTGTAATCCAGGCTGACTTCAAAACCCAAATCCTCCTCCCTTAGTGTCCTCAGTTCTGGGGCTACAGGTGTGTTCCACCACACCCTGTCCTCCTCCCTGCATTCTGGGGGAAGCATGTAGAAATTCTGCTGCAGGGAACCCTGGAGAGTTTGCACTGGTTTCTACAGAGTCCAGAAGCATGCATGCCTGCAACGGCATTGTAAATAAAATCCTCACATGCGAGACACCAGGTGGAGATGAGTAGACCCCAGACACCTCAGAAGGGACACACAGACAGACCAATTGCCTTAGGAGTCAGTAATGTTGAGTACAAAGATGTTCTGAATCATCTTCTGGAACCTGATTCACCTTTCATTCAGCCGAGTGCCTGAGAATCCAGAAGGGTGGTGCTTAATTAAGTATATTCTCCTCAAAATCCCCCCCCCAAGTCTCTTAACAACAGTTTCTAATCCACAAGTCACATCACCAGAGCAGGCTTCTGTGTTTTCTAAGGGGTGTGCTTAAGTTATCTTTTTTTTTTTTTTTTTTTTTTTTTTTTTGGTTTTTCAAGACAGGAAAAGTTAAACTTCTGGGGCTGGCTCGAGGATTCAGCAGGTAAAGGTGCTTGTTGAGAAGTCTGGTGACCTGAGTTTGATTCCTGGGACCTTTGTAGAAAGAAAGAACTAACTCGGCAAATTTGCCTCTGGCCTTCACAGGCAAGGTGTGACAAGCAAGTGTCCATATGTGTACAGAGGTGGGGAGGGGGGGAGAAGGAGGGAGAGAGGGCAGGGGGAGAGTTGTGCCTCAAAAAAAAGCTGAAGGAATGGATCAGCAATAGCACCTTTGCCTGGCCTCTGCACAGGTCCCTATTCCTATCCTCAGCATCCCAAGAAAATAAAATTAACCCTACAGACACTACACACATATGTACCCAGTTTGGAGACGTTCTTCCATTTGCACGCAGGCGGGCACGGGCATTCACAGGGAACAACAATAAGGCTAACTTCCTCAGGAGATGCAACTTGGCACATGAACGCCACTCTGAAAGTACTAGCTCACTAGGCTGACAGCTATAAATGAGTTACTGGCTCCGCTGCACCTCAAAATTCAGTCCTTTATCTCAAAGGGGTATCGATGACGTCATGGAAGTCCACACAAAACAACACTAAAACAATACGTGTGAAACTCAGCACTCCTCTGGGAACACCGGGCAGCACTCCCAGCTTTTGAGCCTCTGGGAACTTCTGGCAGCACTCCTAGCTTTTGAGGGCTCAGCGGCACACTGAGGCGAGTGTGAAGAGCCCTGCAATCCCAGCACAGAGGCAAAAATAGCGCGAGACCCAGGCCAGCCTGGGCTATAGAGAGAGCCCTTGTTTACAAAATCGCAGCGGTGTTCTGTGGTTCCTTCAGACCAAGCTGCAACCTTCCCTGGCATTGCTGCTCCCTGCTACTCAGGCAGGGAATTCCTGCCGGGAATTCACTGACCTCAGCATCGCCCTCTGGGCTGCGATATGGAGTTGATCTGGACACACACACACACACACACACACACGCGCGCGCGCACACACACAGGAGATCAGGAGTTTATTTTTCCATGGTGTGTTGGTGGCCTGGGCCTATCAGCCTTTGGTGGCAGACGGTGGAATGTTAATTGAAGTGGAGCTGGGAGCTGATGCTGATAAGCGTTGCCTAGCAGCGTGCCACCCGGTCTTCACCGTCCCTGGCAACCTCCGAACTCCCTGCAAGTTGGTGCCTGGTCTTGCTAACTGCGATGAGTTCCTTTTCCACGCAGAAGGTGTGGAGCAGAGGGTGCTAGGAACTAGAGGCGTCCGAGAGAGGCAGGGCGTCTGCTCTACACCCTCTCCCAAGCCAGCCAGGCTGGAAGTCCAGAGTAGCCTATGACACCTGGAAATTGAGCTACCAGACAAGCGATAAAGTACTAATACAGACTGATAGATAGTGGCTGACAGATGTCTAGGCGATAGATAAATAGGGAGACGATAGAAGATAGATAAACAGATAAAGCCATCCCTCATACTTGCTCACACATATAGACAGATAGCCTTTATGTTTCTGGGGTTTGAGCCCAATGCCTTACTAATGACCCTTAGCACCATTTTTACACACTATATAATTAAACAATTAAAAATTAATAAAGGAAATCTCCATTCTTTTCTCCACCTAATTTCTTTACCTCTAAATTTTCTCACCTATTTTCAAGGATTCGCAGGAAGAATTTCCAAAGTTGACCACAAGCAAATGATTAAAATGGTCCCCGCACAGCCATTTATAATAATAATAATAATAATAATAATAACAGTGTGAAATCTTCTACCACATCACATACTTGAATACACTAAGATGAAAATAATGAAAACATATGCTAGAACAGCTAACCTCAGCCAGGCTTACCTCACTATGACCCACATCCAAAAGGAAGGGGGAAAAAGAACACAGGGGACATTGAAAATGCAAAACAATGCTTTATAGGGGAAAGTCAACAAAGGGGAGGAAAACATTTGCAGTAGTAGGCCAGAATCATTGCTATATAAAAGGTTTAAAAATTACCAAAGGGGGGGCTGGAGAGATGGCTCAGTGGTTAAGAGCATTGCCTGCTCTTCCAAGGGTCCTGAGTTCAATTCCCAGCAACCATATGGTGGCTCACAGCCATCTGTAAAGAGGTCTGGTTCCCTCTTCTGGCCTGCAGACATGCACAGACAGAATATTGTATACATAATAAATAAATAAATATTTTTAAAAAATTACCAAAGGGGGGCTGGAGTTCAGCAGTTGAGAGCTCTGGCCTCTCTTCCCAAGGCCCTGGGTTCAATTCCCAGCACCCACACGGCTGTCTGTAGCTCCACTTCCAGCAGATCTGGCATCCTCACACAGGCAGACATGCAGGCAAAACCCCAATGTACAAAAAAAAAAAGAAAAAATCCTTAAAAAATATTAAAGGAGGGCTGGACAGATGGCTTAGAGGTTAAGAACACTGGCTGATCTTCCGGAGGCCCTGAGTTCAATTCCCAGCAACCACATGGTGGCTCACAACCATCTGTAATGAGATCTGGTGCCCTCTTCTGGCCTGCAGGCATACAAGGAGGCTGAACACTGTGTACATAATAAATAAATAAATTCTATTATGTATGTATATATACATTCTTATATAGGCATGTGTATATGCTCCTCAAACATAAGAAGACGCTACATCACTGTGATGCTATTTCTTGTTCATCAGATGGTTGAAAACTCAGAATACAATGCATCCCATTGACCACTGTATGGAAAGCAGGCTTTCCCACACAACACTGAATTAAATAACACCCATGCAACTGCTCAAACAAGGACAATTCCTTATAAAATGCATTCAGTTCAAACACGTTCAGTTTCAACTGTCAACCCTACGTCTAGGAAAATACTCTATAGGAACAGAATGCCTCTGACCATACAGAAATGCATGTGAATGTCATTGTTTGTAACTTGGAAATACTGAAAAAAAAATCTAAGGTCCATTACAAAAAAAAAATCATAGGGACATAGTGAAATAAACTAAAGTTTAGTCACTACAGTAGGCAACTGTAGAAAAGAATAGAGGAGCTGTCTGTAGACCAGGACAGTGTCCAGGATATATTGTTAGGTGAAAGCAAATTGCGAGAGAGTCTTCAGGAATGGGTAGGTACTGAAGGGAGCCCTTATCTGTAGAAGAGGCCTGGGCTCCTTAGTGACAGCTTTAGCAGGAAATAGCTGTAGGTAAGCTTCCCAAGTTGGTCAACCATAGTAATCACACCCAGACCCTAGGTTCCAGGGACAAATGTGTCACTATAATTTATAACATTTGCCCCCCTTGACAGAAATTAGACAAGCTGGTAACACACGTAACAAAACACTCTGTGCCCTCTTCCCAGCTGGCCTGGACACCTCTGGATGGTCTTGGTATGGGTGCTAGTCAACTTTGGGTTCTGAGAGCCTTAGAAAGCCTGAGCATGGTGGCACACATTTCTGATCCTAACACTCAGGAAGGAAGCTAAGCAAGAAAGATGGTGAGCTTGAGGACAGTCTGGGCTACACAGTAAGACTCACATCATCTCAGAAAAACAACTCTAAGAACACACAGTGGCCATGTGTCCTGTTTGCCTGGGGTTGCCATGGTTTATGCTTAGCATCTCTGTGTTATATTTCTTTGCCTGTTAAAAGTGGCCATATACTGCCTTTTCCATACGCAATAGGCACTCAAGAAATATCTATTAAATTTAATGGAACAATTCTGAGTGTGTTAAAATAATAGTCTCACAGTTGTCCGTGGATTGGCAAAATTCTCTAGACATTTCTTAGGAGCAAGCATAATGTAATAAGAAGTTGTAGGAGTGAAGTTGTAGGAGGAAACAGAAGCTGTGGTTGCTAGGCAGCTACATTCGTCTTAGCTTAAGCGAGCATGTGTTGGAAGTGAGGAGACACATGAAGGGCCACCAGGTATAATGACCTCTCTCCAGATTCTTCCTCTGTTTACTCAGAATAACAACCATTTCCGCATTGGACTGAGCTATTCTGAGAAATGAGGTGTACATGTGCACTAATTCTTTATTTCTTACAAAAAAAAAAGAAATATGCAAAATAGTCAAAGTCTGCTTCCCAAATGGGTTCCCTAAATTTTTCAAGTCTTTGGAAGTAATTGAAGTGGGATCAGGGACTGTAGAAGGAAAGAGAGGAGGTTTTACCTGGTGATGCAGGGCTGGGGGGCCTTGTGTTGGTGATATGAGGGGTTGTGGGGGTCTTGTGCTGGTGATGTGGGTCTGTAGTCTTGTGTTGGTGATGGAAGGCTGTAGTTATGTGTTGGTGATGGGAGACTGTAGTCTTGTGTTGGTGATGTAGGGCTGTAGTCTCTTGTTGTGATGTGGGTCTGTAGTCTTTTGTTGGTGATGGGAGGCTGTAGCCATGTGTTAGTGATGGAGGGTTGTGGAATCTTGTGTTGGTGATGCAGGGCTGTAGTCTTGTGTGGTGATGCGGGTCTGTAGTCTTGTGTGGTGATGCGGGTCTGTAGTCTTGTGTCGTGATGCAGGTCTGTAGTCTTGTGTGGTGATGCGGGTCTGTAGTCTTGTGTCGTGATGCAGGTCTGTAGTCTTGTGTGGTGATGCAGGTCTGTAGTCTTGTGTGGTGATGCGGGTCTGTAGTCTTGTGTGGTGATGGGAGGTTGTAGTCTTGTGTGGTGATGCGGGTCTGTAGTCTTGTGTTGGTGATGGGAGGTTGTAGTCTTGTGTCGGTGATGGAGGGCTATGAATCTTGGGTTGGTGGTGTAAGGACTGTAGTGTCTTATGTTGAGGATACAGGGTTATGGTGGAAAGGACTAGAACTGAGATTACCTGGCTTCTAATTTTCCTCAGCTGTTCTGTAGCAGGAACGTAAGTCACCTCCGCATTCTCTGCATGCAAGATAGGGACCTAAGTGGAAGCCATTGCTGGGAAAACTCACCAAGTTAGTTTAGATGATTTGTCTGTAAATTATATAGCATGTGAGTGTTATCTGAAAATCTTCAGCCAGAGTTAGGGGCAGGAGGAGGAGGAGAATATAGAGAGGGAAGAGGGGAAGGTGAGGAGGAGGAAGAGGAGGAAAAGGTGAAGAGAGAGAAGAGAGGGAGGAAAGGCTCCAAACCCTAAGTAACTGTAGAATAATTTACTTTGAACAAAAGATAGCCTGGTAGAGAACATCCTCTCCGGCACTGTTGTGGCAACCAACAGTGGGAAGCAGCACTCCCACACAGCAGGCCTTCAGGGTACACTGATACAAAACACCCATTGCACCAGGAGGTGGTGGCACATGCCTTTAATCCCAGCACTTGGGAGGCAGAGGCAGGCGGATATCTGTGAGTTCAAGCCCAACCTGGTCTACAGAGCAAGTTCCAGGACAGGCTCCAAAGCTACAGAGAAACCCTGTCTCAGGAAAAAACAAACAAACGAACAAACAACAACAACACACCCCATTGGTATCACTCTAGTAATGTCTTTACAAGGAAATATCTGAAAGAATTAAAAATAGGAAAATATGTGTGCATTTGTTCCTGTGTTTAGTAATATCAAAACGAGTGTGAAAAGGGTAAATTAATGAAACGGAGACTGTACTAATCGGGAAGAAAGGGGAACAGGATTAGAGGAGTTAAAAATGTAGTACCACCACTTGGTACACAGTTTAGGCTTTAGTAATGTTCCACATATTAAAATAATCATGTTATTTTAGCATTAGGAAATAGATTTTGGCAAAAAAATGCACAAAAAAAACAGGGTGTAAGCAACAGTAGCACGATTAATAAAAACTCAGAGACAGAAATTGGGGTTCAACCTGAAGGTCAGAAAAGCAAAACAGTCAGTCACCGGCTCTTACCTTGACCTCGGTCTGGAAATGGTGTTCTTGCCTCCAGGAAAGCTCAGAATGAGACTGAGAGCTGTCTCCTCCCATTTTATAATCATCCCCAGTTCTGGGATTAAGGGTGTGCACCACTACTGCCTGGTTTCTATGGCAACTAGTATAGCTACTGGGATTAAAGGTGTGTGTTATGGCTGCATGATCTGTAAGACTGGCCAGTGTGGCTGTTTTACTTTTCTGATCCTCAGACAAGCTTTATTTTTTAAAATACAAGTGAAAAGCTACTACAAGCAAGGAGCAATTCAGTCTCTCCAGGTGTGTGGCGGGGAGGTGGCTGTTCCCCAGGTTAACCTAGAGATTGTAACCAGCCAAACCAAGCCCACACCTTTATCCAACAGATAATCACAGTTATGCCAATTCCAGCCCATATCCTGAGGACAAAGCTTCAAGAACAAATCCATGAGGCATTCTTCTAGCCCAACCAAGATCCTACCCAGAGGTTAAAAACCATAGGCTTCCTGTAAGCCCAGGCTGGCCCATGGTAGCAGGACCACTAGACTTTTGTGGCTTATATTAGAAAGTCTCTCCAGGGGTAGAAGGATTTTCTAAGCCCGCAGTTCTATTTTCTAGGATAAAAGAAGAAAAGAAGGGAGAGGGAGGAAGGAGTTGAAAGAGAATGTTATTCACAGGTGAGAAGAGCCTCAATAAATACTACGTACAAATCTCATAATGTTATGCAAAGTTACACAATTTGGGATTCAGTCTGTCTTCTATTTCAGTCAGGGGCATGCACCTATTGACCCAATCACTCTAGGAGGGAAGGCTGCAGAGTTGCTGGAGCCCAAGAATTCAAGACTAGCCTGAACAAAATAACAAACCTTTTCTGTCAATAAAATAATAAAAATAAAATAATAATGATGCTGATAATAATAATAATGATAATAATGATGATGATAAAATAATAATAATAATAAAATAATAATAATAATAATATACAGTCTTCCCTGTTGGGGCAGAAAAGGCCAGAAAGGTGCTCAAAATATGCAGCTAAGCTAAGCCTTTGGTTTGAATTTTAGTTTGTGTAATCTGGATGGAGCAGGTCACATCCATCCCCACTCCTAAGACAAAGCCATCCCTGCCCAATTTTAAGAACACAGTCACGGGGTGGTGGCTAGCATCTTTAACCCTAACACTCCAGAGGGAGCAAGCCTGGTCTGCAGAGCGAGTGCCTGGACAGCCAAAGCTACACAACAAACCCTGTCTGGAACCCCCCCTTCCTGGCACGTGATGGGAAGAGCAGTGGGGAAGTCTCCACTCAAGAGTGAGGGAAGCCACGTAGTGCAGGCCAGTCAGTCACTGTTGTGCTACTCAAGAACCCCTAGACTAGACCAGATGCACCCATCGTTTCAGTGGGGTTGGGCATCTGCTAAGCTGCCTTAATTTAATTGACGGTTGGACTCCAAACCTCCGGACCCGAGCAGGGAGAGGTGATGGTCAGCGAACGTCCCGTGGAAAAGAGCTGAAAACAAAACACCGCTTTGCGAATTCCCGTGCCTGCCGGCACCGCAACACAACGCTGGTCTCTCCCCAAGCGCCTGGCGAGGGTTTGGAGGGTGGGTTAGGGATTTCTCTGCGCGCTTACCTCTTAAGCCCAGGCTTGACCAGCGCTCTCCCTTAAAAGGATGTTTTTCGCCATTTCTGAGCGGATAGAAAACGTTTTCAAGCGTCAAATAGCGTGTGATGATCTTATTAAACTAGGAAGGCGAAGTATTTGAACTCAGGACTGTTAACCTCAAGTCCTACCCAAGGCTTTTTTTTTTTTCTTCTAGATTTCTTAGTGATGCATCTTATCCTCCAGCGAATGACAAAGCCCTGGCAGCTTCAGGCTTTAGAGTTTGATTTAAGGTCGCCCCAGACCAAGAAAAGTTGGGTCCAGCTCAGCTTATCTGGAGCGCCTGGGCGGAGCTCCCTCAAAATCCCAAGTATTCCTGGGGCCATCGGAAGTGCGCCCGAGTAAACCTCCATCAGAACGCCTTTCCCCTGCATCTCTGGGAAGTGGGTGGAATAGCACAATTTTCCAAGAAGTCCCAGAAGTTTTTAATTCACATTAAAAAAAAATACGTCCCAATGTTTTCTCTACATATGTATACTGAGGATATCACAGAGGATAAAGAAATAAAGCATCTACAAAGATAAAGCTTTATTTATGGTGATTTTAAAAAAGAGACTAAAATTATGAACTCATTCTGTTAAGATCCGTCTGCAATGTAAGACATTTTATTGTTGAACCATACTCAGAAAATATACTCATTTATAATGGATAAATGCGTAAATTTAAACAATGCAAAAAAAAAAACAAGACTTATTTCTGAGTGGATGTTTTCAATCTCCCCCTCCCTGATTTTTCCACTTTTTCGGAGTACTCATAATTTTATGATAAAAAACGAAAACATGATAAAGTGAAAATATGTTTGGATTATCATAAAATTTAATAACCCCGAGGGCAAAGGGTAGGGAATATTGGTTTTGGGGGGGGAAACGCTATGTCGGCCAGGAAGAAGCAGGACCTCCATGAAGTCTTCCCTGCCCATCCCCTCTCCCATCCGCGTCACTGACTAGAAAAAAAAGATCTGGAGGCATAGAGTTTCATCAGAAAGATTACATGATATGTATATGAAACTATTACAACTACTTAGTCACGAAAAATCAAGTTTGCTGAAAATTTTCGTGAAGTTTTTGTTTCGAAATTGTGTCCTCTAGACCTGGGAGATGGTTTAGGCTAAAGATCCTAAACGGCTGGATCCTTGGAACCCATCGACTCTGCCCTCAAGTTGCCTCTGACCTCACCTGGGCTTGCAGCCCCTCCCCCTCCCTTTCCACAAAATAATTTTGTTTTTAATTTTTTTTTGTGTGTGTGTGTGCTTTCTGACAGGAGAGAGAGAGGTGAGTTTTCATCGGGATTTTAGTATATAGCAACTAAACCTCTCGTAAAACCGTGGATTTTCATAAGACGGGTTTAAAAACATTTGATCTGAAATTCCCTTTAAATCTCTAGTGAGATCTTTTCTATTTTAAACGGTATTTTTAAATCCTGTGCTGGGAATGCAACGCCGAACCCCCGGTTTCTTGATCTCATTAGCATGAGTCATGGCGGCTGGGGGATTCTTGATTATACCATGTACTGCTTATTCCTCCTGCTGACGCTTCTTTCTCCTTAACTCATGAAAACGAAGTATAAAAGAAGTTCGCCCTTTGTCCCAATCCACACGTTGTGCTCCAAGAGCCAAAGCCTTATCTGCTCACTCTCCCGGTGATCCTACCGCGAACACCAAGCGTTGTGTACTCCCCCCAAGCTGTGTTCAAGCAGCTGTTCTGAAGAGCTAAGACCGGGCGAAACTTCCACTCACACACGTTTGCTCAAGACAAGCTTTAAAGCAAAGACAAGGTGAGGAAACACCGGGGGAGAGACGAGATGAACTTATGTCTAAGTTTCTCTGGGGTGAGAGTTTACCTTACTTCCTAACCATTCCAGAAATACTCAAAGATAACCGGAATACCCCCGCTCCCCCGCAACACAAGCCTCTGAGCCTCAATTTCCCTTCCCTGTTAAGTGACAGGTCCATGCTGCGCAGCATATATTGGACTTAAAAAAAAAAAACTTGCTCATTGACTTTATCAGTCGTTAGTGTCCCGAGATTCTTCTAGCACCAGCTGAGACCCCCCCACCCACACACACACACACCTCTCATCTCACATCCTAGGTGCTCTCCAGCTCTCTATTCCTCGGTTTTTCTTTGCCATGCGCGTGTGTCCTGGAAAACCAGATGGACTGACTGCTCAGAAACTCGGAGCTAGCGCCTTCCAGGTACACCCTCTCAGAGCCTTCCCTCAGCCCGAAGCCCTCGGAAGCTCCCCGCAGCACCCACTTGAGATACAGGCCACGCCCTACTTGTCTTCTTTGTTTTTGAGAAGGGTCAGTAGGAACCAATTCCCCCAAAAAGGTGACGAGGGATTGGGGACGAACAGAAGGGCCCCAAGGCCAGCGTCTGGGGAGGAAGGTGCAGGGCTAGCACGTGGTTTCTGTGGAAGCCAATGGAGGACCGCAATTTTGTCACCCGGTCCTGGTCCCCCAGGCTGCAGATGAGGCCAAAGGAAGGTGTGGCCCCGGACGTTAAATGTGCTTCCAGGAGTCGCTTGAGCCTGCCTTCACAAAAGGGGAAGTTAGGGGTGTGCGACTCCTCGCAGTGGTGGAGAACTTGTCAGCTCCGCGCAGCCCAGATCTCCTCCGAGATGCTGCTGAGCCCGGTCACCTCCACTCCCTTCTCCGTAGACCACATTCTCAGGTTGGAGCATGAGCCGAACGAAGCCTACGCCAAGACTCGGTCACAATGGGAGTTTCATAAGAACCTAGAAAAGCCTCAATACCTAACAAAGGGCCCGGAATCCGGAGGGTCAGAGGGTGGTGACTGGGCACAAGCTGGCTCAGACCCTCTTCGGTGCCCCTGGGAGACAGTCGTGGAGATGGAGCCAGGTGAGTAAGCACTCAGGTCTTTTCTACAGGCGTTATTGAAGGAGTGAGTCGTCACCGGCAGAGAGTCTTCCGGAGTCCCACCCTATCTTCCCTCATTTTATGAGTCCAAAAGACAGTCTCCCTGCTCCTAGTCCTGCCTCCTAAGGGCTTGAATTGTAGGGTGTTCCTTCCCACAGCTGCCCCTCTGCCAACCACAAAGATGTGATTCCAGTGGAGCCTGGTATGGAGAGTTTCTTTCCCCCACAAAACCTCTTTACCATAACTTAGTTCATGCTCCATCACTGCTACCCTTGCCTGCCTAACCTTACATTTCTGGAGGAAACTACACACACACACACACACACACACACACACACACACACACGGACACACGGACACTGACACAGACACAGACATGGACAGACACACACACACACACTTGGACACAGGGACATGGACACAGACAGACACACACATTTCTCCTTAGAAGAAATGAGAGGGGAAGAATAAGTGTGCCTCTCCCCCCCCCCCCGTGTGTGTGTGTGTGTGTGTGTGTGTGTGTGTGTGTGTGTTGCTTTCCAAGTGGACCTGGCATTTTAGAATAACTGCACCCTAGCCCATCTGGTCCAAAGTGAAAGGGCAAGCAGAGAGGCCCAGGAACCTATCCTTGTGGAAAGAGAAGGAACAGACAGGGAGTTTTATGTTCTGGAAGCCTCTACAACACAGGTGGTATAAATAGGCAGGAAAGGCCTACTATTGGAAGAATGAAATGGCCACTGTCCTCCCACCCTGCCAGTGTGCCAGGTGAGTGTTCCCACCTCCAGTCTGAGGTGAGGAGGAGAGTAGTTTGGCACAACCAGCCTTTCTCACCAAGCCAGACCACACATAATCATGGCATAGCCACGAAAGCACCTCCTGAGTTACCCTCAGATTTGAGGCTGTTTGTCACCCATCCTCCAAAAGCCTGAACATTCTGTTGTGTTTAAAAAGAAACCAGTGGGTTTTCTGCAGTGGACACTAACCATTCAGTTCCCTGGGCATGGGTCTGCTGACTTGAAGCTCCTTTCAGCTTTGCTGAGAAGGACTATGGCGCTTTCTCTCCCCCACTACCCCAGTCACAGGCACACCTGAGTATGTCCCTTGCCTGGCAGCCTGTCTTCTGCTACTGTGATAGCCACACAGGGCCCACCCCAGCCTGGCCCTGAGGGCCTTCGGTCAGGGGATTGGGCCATCTGGTGGGCTTCTCCAAGACCTGTGACATGCATCCCCATCTGACTCTTGCCTTCTTGAAAGCAGGGCTCAGAGCCCTCCAACTGTGACTCAGAGGGTCCAGGAAGCTAACTCTATGTATTTGTGTTTTGTATTTTTGAGATAGGATCTCACTATGCTGAATTTAACCTTTAGTGTGTCAGCTGATTGGGAGGTGGACGTAGAGGATAATTTTCATTGTCTAAGAATGAAATCCAAGGAAGCAAGATGCCATTTGATGTTTGTCCTACCATCATAGCTAAATTCTATGTGACCCGGACACCCATTAAAAAATCAAGTTTATTTTCTTTCTTCAATATGAATGACCTCAGATTGAGAGAGTAAATTTTTCATAATTTTAGAGATCTACAGTTCAAGTTTTTGGATTTACCTGGATAGGGGCTCTTTTCCTGATGGGAACTTTGAAACTATGACTGCCCTTGAGCTGGCTTTGTAGATTAGGCTAACCCGAATTTAAAGCGATTGGAAGGGGCTTTGCCGAGTCAGCTGCTTTCAGATGAAGTCTCTTGCCTGCCCGTTCAGCATCGCTGGAGGTCAGTCTCATTTAATTTTAAAAGGAAACAGACCCTCCCGGTTTCCACTTTTGCTATCATAGGTATCTATGGTTTCTTTGCGCAGACGCCCTTTACCCCAGGGGAGGGGGGGGGGATGTTTTTCTCTTCTCAAACTTATTTAAACAACAGCCAGTTCCCCAGAGGTTGTGCTCCGGGGCCGGAGGCTGAGAGTCAGAATCTCAACCATTCCAGCCCACTTGAGGATGTTGACCCTGCCTAACTTGCACTTGCTTGGTGACCTTAGAAGTTCCCTTCCGTGTCCCTGGATTTCTCCAGGTGTGAGCTGGGGTTTTTAAGTCTGCTCAGGAAATCTCTTGTTTTTAATTTGTACTGTAGAGCATCGTGTTTATGAAGTTTAAGGTCCAGCCCCCATTCTGATTGGCCCGCACACTCACGTTTTAAGATTCCTCAAACTCTTGAACTACCAGACACAATTGAAGAAAATAATCACACCTGATGTAGAATCTAAAATTGGCGAAACGAAGACTCAGTCTATCAGATTTTACTTAGGCTCTGGAGGGTACGAAAGCGGCAGAGATATGAGAAATAAGATCACTGAGACCCGCCTGGGAGGAGGCGGGCAGAGGAGGGTGAGGACAACGGGATGCTCAGTCAAGGCTGCCAGGGAGAGAGGGCTGGTTAGTGAAAACAACCTGAGCCTGTTGCTGGCTGTTAATGTTGTTCCTTCCACGTGATTTTAGACACTCCCCCGCGCGCGACCTCCACGCTTGGAGCTGGGAACCCGAGGATGGAGCGCGGTGCGGGCAAAGGCGGCGACAGTGTACACCGAGACGACCCGGAGGCGGCCAGGACGCGGCAGCGGCGGAAACCCCGCGTGCTGTTCTCACAGACCCAGGTGCTGACCCTGGAGCGCCGCTTCAAGCAGCAGCGGTACCTGTCTGCGCCGGAGCGCGAGCATCTAGCCAGCGCGCTGCAGCTCACGTCCACGCAGGTCAAGATCTGGTTCCAAAACAGGCGCTACAAGTGCAAGAGGCAGCGCCAGGATCAGACCTTGGAACTGACGGGCCACCCGCTAACACCACGCCGGGTAGCAGTGCCGGTACTGGTGCTGGATGGCAAGCCCTGCCAGGGTCCCGATGCCCCCGCGTTCCCGGGTCCCTACGCGGCCACCGCGCCCCATTCTTGCTTTAGGGGCTACTCCGGCCCTTCCTATAGTGCTAGCTACGCGGGCGGCTACACCAGCGTCGGTCCCGGGCCACTCACCCCACTGGCCAGCTCTGGCTTCAGCCCAGGTGTCCCGAGTTCTGCCCCGCAGGGTCATCTGCCCGCCACGCTACAGAGAGTCGCGGCCTGGTGAATAGCTGGGCTCAGCTACTGCCATTAAGGGCCAGGTGCCTGGTCCCCTCCCCTTCCAGCTGCTCGCCAGAGAATTGAGCGTCTGCTGCCTAGGGGCTGGAAAGCGGCGATCCCCCCATCTCACTGATCTTGCGACTGACTTGCCCAGAGAAGTTCCCTCCAACCCCGGCGGGCGCTGAGAACATTCTTTCCCTCAGAGGTGTAACCGGGCTTTGACTGGCCACCTAGATGCTGTGCACAGAGGTGGCTGACAGTTTGGAAGCAGGTGATTCTGAGCCACAACCCGCTTTAAACAATTACAAGCATCCCGGAGGCCTGAGGAGCAAGGCGTTCTGCACTCCATCCCCTAAAGGAACAAGTGCATGGCCAGAAGGGATACGAGGTTGAGAAGAGAGAAATGTCAAACTGCTGAAGATACCAGGAGACCACCAGCCTGAAGTGCCTCCCTGGACCTCCCGGAACAGTCACACTCCAGCACTTTCCCTGGCGGTGACTTGCAGAGGGGTCCTATGCACTCTCAGCAACTGCATTTGTACAGGGAACAGCCGGACGAGTAAATGAATTAACTATATTCGGTGTGTTTGCTAGTTACAGACATCAGGACCCTCAAGGGGTTGTTCTCAGAGGGCACGATGGCATACACCTGTAATCCCAGCACTCAGGAGACCCAAGCTGGAGGATTGGGGAGTTCGAGGCCAATCTGGGCTACATAAGGAGACCCTGTATCCAAAGTAAATTAAAGTAAGTCTAGTAAGATAAAGCCGATTCAGCCCTGAAGGTAGGTTATCGGGTTTCTCCTCGCACTTTTTCTCCTGTTTGTAGATACTCTTCGGGGACACTTGGAGTCCCCCTCAGGAAAAATAGTCCTGCCCCAATCCAAGATAAATCTAAAAAGATAGTAGAAATTTTAACTGTGGGGGGTCTTCAAAATTATGAAAAATTTACACTCCCCCTAATCTTAAGTCATTTAACCTAAAGACTGAAAATAAACTCAATTTATTAATGGAAGCATGGAGTCAGGTAGGAATTTAGCTTTGGTAGGACAAATAGAGCAAGGCCTTGAGTAGAAAAATGTGATGTCAGCTTCCTTGGACTTCATGAGAATCCCAATTCTGTACCCCCTCAATTGGTATCAATAACTAAATTCTATTATTGAACAGGTTTCTGTATTTAGTTAAAAGGGACTCCCTGAAGTTTTCCCTGGACAGCAACCCCCAGGTTGTTCCCATTAAAGTGAGGAAGGAGTGGGTTTGATCTTCTTTGGAAGATGCTCAACTGTTGGTCACTTGCATCCCTTAAGAGTTAAAAGCCTAAGCTGGGGCACCAAAGCCACTGTTCCTATTTAAAATTTACTACCACTTCCTCCTTTTTACATTTATTCATGGGAGGGGGAAGAGATGCAAGCCATGGTGCTTGTAGATAATCAGAGGTCAAATTGAAGGAGACAGCCGCTCTCTCTCCTTTTACCCTGTTGGGGGGGTGGGGGCTGGAACCCAGGCTTGGGGGCAGCCCCTTTAAGATGCGCAGAACCATCTCTATGGTCCAGGATCACTTGCTCATGCGTCTTTTGTTCTCTTCCTCTTACTTCACGTTTCTTTGCTGTTAATAAAAGTTTATTTAGACGTGTATCAGTGTCCTCTAACTAGTGTTGTGCCCCTGGACATAAAAGACAGAGGTGCAGAATAATGGCTGGAGATGCAGCTCAATGGGTCAGAGAGCTCAACTTGCCTGTGGGAGACCCTCAGCTGGATTCCCCATCACTGCAGTGGCACAGGCTTGTTATCCCAGCTCTCTGGTGGGGAAGCAGAGGCAACGGGGCTATCCTTGGCTATGAAACCAGTATAGATCTGCTCCAGCAACATGAGACCCTGTCTAAATAAAATAAAATTTTACGAAAAGCAGTACACATATTTCAGATTTGAAAATCCCAATAAGAGATTTCCTCAACTAAACTAAGCTAAAGACTCCAAGCTAAACTCCCTATCCTGTGAGAATCAGCAGAGGAAGTCTCCCAACTCTCCCTTGGAAGGGTGTGCTCATCAAAAAGGGGGCATTTGGACACCAGCGCTAATCAGGATAGACATCTTTCAGTCCAATGTTGCCAACGAAGCCTATCTAAGCTTTCCTAAGTAGTCCCCCGAAAAAGCTCCCTTGAACAGGCCCCACCCCAGATATATAGAGTATCGTGTTCTAGATCTTTGGAACAGAGTAGCAAATTAATGTTATCCCCATTTCCTTTCCTGCCCTCTCAGCCTAGAAAAATCAGAGATGCCTCAGTGTGCTGTGATCTGGATTAAGCCAAGTTAGACCTCCAGGCCTTCCCACCTACAGGGAAGGTTTGGAAGAAAACCAAGAAGATGGGAGCTCTCTGAGTGAAAGCCAGGGCAGGTTTGCTGAGCTGGGTCATCGCAGCTGCACCTTCCCAGGAGGGGCACAAGAGCAAATGAGATATGGCTGCCGCCCTGTCCTTCAGAGCTTTATTATCTAGCGAAGCTAGGGAAAGGCAATTTGATAAAGGTATCTGAAAATAGAAGGTGGTGTGTGCTGTGTGTCACTCAGGACAGACAAAAGCTCAGGAAAGAAAAGCCAACCCAGGGGTGCTGTGCGGTGAGGGGAAGCTGTGGGGAAGAGGTGGTGACTTTGGTGCTGAGTGTGGAAAGGACTGTTTCTCCTGGAGAGGTCCAGGCCTTTGCTGCGGAGACAAACAGAGGTTTTGGTGTTGGGGGTCCTGTTCCAGGGGTCTGAGCTGCACATCAAAGCATGCACTAGGGAGTTTGGGGGGTTGTACGCAATTCACTGAAATTCCATTGAGTGGCCTCCCTTTTCTATCAAACATGCACCGTGGGACCATGTCACAACCAAGCTTGAGGAAGGCACAGAAGGCACAGTATCCTGAAGATTCCATACCAACCTTGTGGACCATCATCTTTTGTCACACTCTCTCCTACCAGATTGTTGTGATACCCCTATTTGGCTCACCTCAAACATAAAACCAATAACAATGACAGAACCCAATTCACACACATCCCAGAGGGAACTCCTTTTTCTGAAGACAGTAAGGGAGTCTGGGTTTCTCTGGACACCAAAGCTTTCTTCCTTAAGAAAAGGGGAGCAAGGAAAGCACTTCTCCCTTTCCCCACAGCCTAACAGTTGCTGTGAAAACCACCCTCCCACACCCCAACCTTGGAAGTCCCCAACCCTCAACTGTCAATCTTCCCTGTAATCAGTCTGGTGCTAAAAGCTGCCAGCTAGCTCTGTGAGTCCCTTGCTGGTGAGTGCTTATCCTCATGGGGCTTTTACTGGGGAGCTAGCGGCCAGTAAGCAAGCCTGGCCTTATCTGCATCCTTCAGAGCCATCACTCCACTCACCTCTTAATGTTCACAAGTCCCCCAAATGGGAAGTAATTGACCTCTAAACAAAACAGAGAAGCTCTCAGAGAGACAGCAAAGGTTCCTGTCCTGACTGTCCCAGGGCCAGGGGCTTCACCTAGGCCAGGTGGGTGAGTCAACACATTAGCAGACTTTCTGGCTCCTGACCCTTCATCTCCCTGCCCGGCTTCCACCCCACCCCCTGTTTAGCCCTCTGGTTCCCAGGCTGTGTACCAAATAGAGTCTAGACAGGAGCTGGGGGAGATTTGAGTCACTTTTTGTGATATTCTCATCATCCTTATCACCACCTCCATCATCTCTCAGAGTGTGTGGGGGGAGATATTTAAATCTTTTTAAAACTTCCATTTGGAATATTTGTGTAGAATTCCCAGTGTTCGTATGCCTTCCTTATATGATTCGTCTCAATGACTAGCTCTTTTCCTTTGCTGGAAAAGAAGGGGACTCGGGTTTAAAGGCAGTGCCCCTCAGCCCAGCACCTTCAGAAGGATGGCAGTGAGCCGTTGCATTATTCTGGCCCTAGTTTAATTAGGAACATGCTCTGTGACCTTGGGTCAGCCTTCTAACCTCTCTGTGTTTGACTCTCCATCTGCAAAACTGAGGAGTTAGAACTCTGGGGTCGTCATTCTAACTTTGGGTGGCTCCCTGTTGGTTTGACACACCCTTTTCATTTTTAATACAAGGGGATATATAGATGTTGTGTCTAGAATGCCACACCAAACACCTAGACACTGTTTTAAGGACACTTGTGACATGAACAGATTCTGTCAATGACTCAGAGTCACCCACTCAAGCATGGGGTGCCTGTCCTCCTGCAGCTCTGTTCCCCACCCTCTCCCAAAATGTAGCCTCCCCTCTTACTCCCCATCCCCCAGAGGAGTTCCCAGCTACTGCAATAAAGATTTTTGGGCTCCTTATTACAGTCATGTGGATACTTCCTTCAGCTGTGACTTAATTGTGTCTGGTTTTGAAGGGCCCTGGGGATCGACCTACGCGGATTCTTTTGTGACTGGCCTCCTTTGTGCCATGTGCTGGGCAGGGATTCATCCAGGCTGCTGGGTGTAACTTAGGCTAGAGTCCGGCATTAGAAGGCACTGGGTGTGTGCTTTAATGCGTGTGTTAACTGTCAGTGTAATTTACAGCTGAGGATGGCAACACTGCTTTAGTGGTGCCATTTCTCATGGGCACAGCTGCAATCTACAGCTGAGGCTTGTGTCTTCTAGCTGCAGTGACTGGCTGTGCAATGGTCTACCTGCTGGTGGGCTTCTATTTATCTGTGAGCAGTTGTGTGTGTGCAATTATGTGTGTGTGTCTCTTTCTCTGTCTTGTCCTGTCTTTTGTCTCCCCCCCCCTCTCTCTCTGTGTGTGTGTGTGTGTGTGTGTGTGTGTGTTGTTATGGATGAACCCAGGGCCTCACACAAGTTAGGCAAGTACTCTACCACTGAGATACACCCCCAGTTCCAGATTTCCGTTGATAGAGTGAATACCCACCTACCACCGTCTACCCTTCTAACTACTTCCCACTCACTCAGGATTCACCTCCTCCATCAGATACAGGCAAGCCGCTGCCCCCTCTCTATTCACAGATTCAACCAACTTTAGATATTTTTTTTAAATACTTGAAAAAAACTCTTAACAGTCTCAGAAAGGGAGAATTGCCTTTCCCTTAAATACTGTGTTGAGTCCCTGCATATGAAGTGACATGTAAGTATTGTAGTGAGTACCATTGGTCGCCTAGAGACACCTGGCAGACCAAGGATGGCATGTGTATATGGAGGGGGTGTCTGTGCAAACACTGTGCTGTGTTAACAAACGATCTGATGTTCATGGATTCTGACATCTAAGGGGGTGTGCCCTGGAACCAGTTTCACAACGACCCCAAGGGATGACTACATCCATCCAACAGAAAATATATGCAATGGCCCCAGAAGTGACAGTCACACTATCAGTGACAACTGTGCCTCTTCCCCTGGCCCTCTGGTCTCCATCCTGTGGCTTTGGGAGCAGCTACTTCCAAAGTTTCCTACCAACCCCATGACTGTCAAGTGACTTTGTTTCCTTCATACTATAAGTAAAAACTACAGAAGATGGATTTATAGAAAAAATCAAAAGAGGGTAAATAAAAAAGGGGGAGCAAGCTCAGTGGGAGATGGGTGAAGTCCTGTGTGGTCAACCCCACAATATCCATTAAGAAAATGAAAACTGAGAAAAAAGTTAAAGGATTATATAATGTTAAAGGGCTGAGCCTGGGGTTGTGGCTCAATTGACGGAATGCTCACCTAACACGCAGCAAGGCCCAGGTTCAATCTCCAGGCGTGGTGGCTCAAGCCTACGAGTAATCTCATCACTCAGGAGATACAGGTAGGTGGGTCAAAAGTTCAAGGTTTCGTAATCCTGTACGAAGTGAGAGAGGCCAGCTTGGGATACACAAGACCCTGCTTTCTTTTGAGTTTCTTTGGCATTTTTTGTTTGTTTCTCCATTCTTAGCACAGAGGGACAGGATAGATGGATAAGCAGTTAAGAGCACTTGCTGCTCTTGCAGAGGATCCCAGTTCAGTTCCCAGCACCCACAAACGTTTTTAACTACAGTGTCAGGAGATCCAATACCCTTCGATGACTTCTGTAAGTACTAGGCACACGTGTGATGCACTTGTATAGATTCAGGCGAAGCACTCGTACACGTAAGATAAAAAGCACGGAGGGTGGCATTGGGTGGGAGTGGTACCACCGCACCTCCAGGAGCCAGGGCAGGCTGAATTTGAAGTTTTCTGGTTTTTGTTTTCGTCTTTCATCTTTGTGCACATTTCTGTGTATTCAGAGCCTCCAGGGTCGCAGATCCTATATTCAGTGACCAAGGAGTGGGAATTTTCAGCCCCCCCTCCAGGTTCCTTCTCCTCCCTAACAACAGGGAGAAAGCTGGGAGGGTTCTGCCTACCTCCCGATTCTATTTAGGTTCAGCTAACTCCTCCCAACCCCCAGCATCGACCTGGGAGAAAGGTGGATCTTGGTGAGATGCTGTCCAGATTCCAGGGTACTGGAGATAAGATCTGCCCAGCAGCTGACAGGAGCCTCGGAGTGCTGTCCCAGTCTCAAGGTCTGTCCTTTGAAGCTGATCTCAGGCCAGCCTACCTCCTCCCCAACCTGTCTCAGTGGCTTCTGCCTCCTCCTGTCACCAACCCAGCTTAATGGCCTGAAACCTGTGGCCCAGGAAATGGAATCCTAAGCAAAGCCTTTAGTGAGCCAAGCTTTTCACCAAGGCTCCTGTCTGTTGTCTTTCTGTCCCCCACCCCCACCTCGAGGCCTCATCTGCACAGTCCCCAGGGAAGCCCATCTCAGAGGCCAGACTGCTCTTAGAGCCCTGAGGACAGTGTCTCAAAGCACTCGCCCTTCATGTCTGTCTTTTTTAAAGAAAGTGGATCTGGTCTGGCCAGTGTGTCTCCTCCCTGGGCCTGTCCAGGAACTGGGCCTCTGGGTTCTATTTGTTGACTGTTACATGGATCAAGAAGTGACTTGTTGCTGTTTAGCTTTCTTGCACACCTCTACAAGGTTTTCAGGCTTTGACTTAGGGGGTCAGAATCCTGGAGAACTCCCTTCTTGTTGTGACAGCCATCTGACTCCTGGTGGAGGTCTTTGGGCCCCCCGGTAGCAGGCACCCTAAGAGTTTGCATCATCTAGGGACCATAGAGAGGGAGCCATAGAGAGTAAGAAAGTCTCTCATCTCATTCCTCTGGCTTCTCTCCTGTCAGATGAGTTCAGATAGCAAGAATCAAGGGACATTCCACTGAGCAGCACAGGGAAGGGGGCTAAGACTAGTCTCATTCAAAAACATCCTCAAGGGCTGCCAAGATGTTTCGGTGGGCAAAGCGCCTGCTGCATCGGCATGAGAACCTGAGTTCAGAGACCCAGAAACGACACAGGAAGCCAGTATGGTGACATAAATCTGTAACCTGAGTGCTGGGAGTAGAGGAGACAGCCAGGTCCCCGGAACTCACCAGCCAGCCAGCCAACTGAATGGATGCACACCAGCTTCAGTGAGAGACCCTGCCTCAAAATGTAGAGTGGAGAGCAACTAGTCAACACTTAACCTTGATGTCTAGCCCTCACACACATGCACCCCTAACCACACATGTGGGCACCCACATGAACACGCTCAGATATCCACAAAGGACCCACTGCTAAGGTTAGCATACTTTTCCCTGTACCAAGAAAGGGGATAGAAAGAGATGAATGCATAAAAAATAATCCTGTTCTCAAGATGCTGAGGAAGCTGATCAGAAAAGGTACTATAAACATCACAAGGAACAGCAGGAAGGATACACATAACTGTAGTTGGAGTGAGCCCTTGAGTTCCCTGGTGGCACTGGCTCCTACATAGGCACTGGCAGTGGGGACACACGTGGCAGGGGGGTCTAGCTGTCACCCACCGTTCCTCTCCTTCCTTTGTCAGTAATTGAACTCCCAGTTTTAGTCTGGCACACACCTTCTCTCAGCTGAAGATTCTTTCCCTGTCTGCTGTGCAGTTGGCAGTGGTCAAGCAACAAAGTTCTGACTTCAAAGATGTCTGTGGAAAGAACGGTGCACCGTCCGGGAGAGCACCTTCTTCTGTCCTCTTCCTGTGGCTGCTGGAATGGGGATGAAATGGAGGGAGCAGCAGCCAAGATCCTAAATGCTGAAAGAGAAAGAAGATGGGAGGGGCCTAACACCTAACACCACAAATTGTATCAGCTTTTGACAGTGTAGCCCCCAACTACTCCCTGAGAGGAAAACTAACTTTCTTCTTCTTTAAAGCCACTGCTATTGTGGCTGTTGTTACAGTAACCAAACAGGTATCTTAACCCACAGAGAAAGTAGGTATGCCATTAGAAAAGCAACAGAAAGGAGGACAAGAGATGCTCACAGAACAAAGCAAGTCCCAGTAGCCCAGGAGATACCTGCAAAGAGAAGGGGCTCGGGGCAGCACCCCTAATGAGGGGAGCAGGATTTGGGCGAGTGAAGGAAAAGGACAGGATGTCTGCATGTCTGCAGAGGGGACACACAGGGCACAGCTGCACAGAAACCAAGGACTTAGGGTGAAAGACAAGAGCTCCCAAATGACCAGATTCAAACTCACTCACGCAAAACCCCAGGTTGAGGCTTCTACATCCACTGCTTCCCATTAAACCCCGAGGCTTCCCACTCTCACTGAAGGATGCTGGTCCTGGCTTTTAGGGTAATGCCCAAGTCCATACAGCCATTTGCCAAGGAGTCACACCGCATGCCTGCCTTCTGGCTCCTCGTGGTTTTTCGTCACAGCCTCACGGGGAACGTCCGATGAATAAGGAAGTACTGACCCTTTCATATGTCTCACATATATAGGACATCACAAATGCCCATGAGACTCGGCTCCCTGGTCAGGGTCACCTGGGTTGAGAATCGGTCTCGCAAATCTGCGTGGAAGGGTTACCTGTAAGGTCGACATTCTTTGAAGTGAGGAAACAGACATTGCGTGCAGAACTTTAAATGACCACCAGGGGACGCCATTGCTTCCATTTTCCTCCAGGGAATGTGGGACCGCCCAGCATTCCTTGAATGTCGTCCAGGTCTCCGGGTTTTTGCTGTTTCTTCTTAGTCAGGTGAAGTCCATCCTTTCCTGATGAGTGCGACCAGCAGATGTAGAATACCATAGGCACGACAAACACTGTGCGCTGAACACGAGAGCCCTCCAGTCAGCCGTAACTGTCACGTGAGAAAAATCACGGTTGCAGTTGATGAAATTAGGGAAGCTGAAGGATTTACCCAAGGTCACCCTTATAAATGTGTCAAACTAGACTATAAAGTCATTTGTTTGTAGGTCTTCTGTCCAGGGCAAAGTGCGGACGTTTATTCTAAGATGTAGTTGGTTTTGATTCTTGTTTGTGACTCTTGCTAGCTTCCTTGTTTTGACAGAGTGGTCCACGCTGAACTCAGCAACCTCCTGTCTCAGCTTCTTGAATGCTGAGACTGCAGGGCAGTGCCACCAAACCAAGCATAATAAATAAATAAATAAATAAATAAATAAATCTTTCTACAAACAGCTCAGAACAGAACTCACTATATGGAATGTGCTGGCTTCAAACTCAGAAATTGGCCAGCTTCTGCCTCCTGAGTGCTAGGATTAATGGTGTATGTCACAACAGAGTCTGCTCTCATCCTCCTTCCAGTCTCAAAAGCACTTCAAGGGAGAGTTGAGCTGTTCTGGACTCAGAGTGCCTAAGTTCCCCTGAGTTTCGGATGGCTTGGAGAAGGGGTATCGTTGAATCTACTGAGTTTGCCTTAGGTCTATCACCAAGAAGCAGGTGAATTGTTTGATCTCTTCATTGCTGTAGTAAAACACCTAAGACCAAATGGTGTAAAATAAAGTTTATTAAGCTCACATTTTTAAGTAATAAATCCAAGAGCAGGTTGCCCCTTTGCCCTGGCAAGGCAACAACAGGAGTTTGATGGCCCCATGGTAGGAGCCTATCGTAACAGAGAAGCCAAACTGTGTGTGTGGTGGTGAGGTCACTTGTTTTTTGCATAACCTCCCTCTCAGGAGCAAACCCTGTAAAACCAGTATTCACTGTTTTAAGAGCATGACCCAGTGACTCTCCACCTCTTAATGCCCCCACTCCATCCTCTCCCCACTGCCATGCTGAACACCAGGCTTCCCACCAATTCACACGACACTCGAAGAGTAGCGACCCTGCACGGAGCTGCTCACTGCACAAACACGACCTGAGCTCAATCTCAGGGAGTCAAAGTTATCAGGGTATGTGTGCAACCTCTCTCTCTCTCTCTCTCTCTCTCTCTCTCTCTCTCTCTCTCACACACACACACACACACACACACACCACACACACACACACACACACACACACACACACACACATTAAAATAAATCCTGACAAGGAAACTTTAGCTGGGACTGCACCAGGTTACTTCTTTGTGGATATCTGTGAGCCCCAGCCATGTTGGGGTGGGGGGGGGCATGCCCTCTGAGGCCAGATCTAGACAGAAGCTACCCACGTGTGCCGGGAATTAAAACCCAGGTCCTCTGGAGAATGGCAAGCACTCTTAACCACTGTGCCATCTGTCCAGCCCCCAAATTTTCCTACTTATTCCCCCTCAAAAAAGTAAAAAAAACAAAAACAAAAACCCAAAAATTAAATAATCGCTATCAACTTTGCCTTTTCCATCTTCCTTGCCCCCTCTCCTCTCTCTATCTCTCTCTATCTATCTATCTATCTATCTCTCTCCTCTCTCTCTGGAGAACATTTGAGGCGGGTATGATTGTTCTTGCCTGTAACTTTGGACATGGTTACAAGAGGATCAGTGCAAAATCAGCTCCAGAGCAAGTTTGAAGACAGCTTGGGTTTTATGAGCTCCTGTCTCAAAACACAAAACAAAACAAAAACTGAACAAACAGAAAAAAAAACACATTTCGGTTTAAAGCAATAAAAACAACAAGATAAAGAATGTTTCAGAGGACAAAAATTAAACTGGCCTGTGCGCTGACAGCCAAGTCACTAGTGTGTGATTTCAGGCAGGTCTCTCAGAACCTGTTTCCCTGCTTCCAAAACGATGTCCCGAGGCGCCTATCTAAGTCTGTGCACAGAGGTAGGAATCTTGCACGCTTCCTGTCTGTACCCGTGCCTTTCTGCTTGTTCTCCTTCTCCTCTCTCCAGCCCACTGTGGGGGAGGGGTGCTTGGATAAACACATGACCGACCAGAATGCAAGGTGTCCTCTGTCCTAAAGCCTTGCAGGCCCTGGGCACTGCTGCTGGGTGGTCTTGAGGGTCTGCCCTTCCATCCAACCCCAACGCTGGGTGGCCACTTCCATTCCAAGCTGTCCAAACACCATCCGAGCCCAGCCTGTCCCCATTGCTGTCACTGGGAATGCCAGGCCTTGACACAGGCCCAACGCCAACTCATTGCTAGCAACTTCCATACCTCCTTGTGGGCCAAGGCTGTCCCAGCCAAAATGGAGTTTGGGGAATTATCTGTGGGGCGGCACAATCCTAGAACAAAGTGGTTTTCTTTCTAGACAGCCCCATGGGTTCCCTGGGTCCTGTCTAGTTCAAGGTGGGGAGAACTTTCTGCAGAGCCACAGAGTGTCGCTGCCCATGTCCCACCCCAGGTCTAAGAACCAGCTTTGCTACCTTCTCAGGTGTCCATCTCCCCTCTGATCATGGTCATCACTGCAGGGCACCCAAGGCTCTGACAACCCAGTGTCCTGGGACACTCTCCGAGCAAGAGTGGCAGAGGGAAGGTATCAAGTTGCCAGGGGTGGTCAGTGTTGGGGGAAGGTCAGAGGACCCTCCCTAGACAAACATCCCCAATGTGTCTCCCCGTGAGGGCCTTGGCTAAGCTGTTGAACAGATCAGGAGTGGCCACCCAGTCGGAGGATGGGGACACTTCTGCAGACACAGTCCAGCAGCTGTGGAGGGGGAGGAGGGGGGCTGATGACCAGGGCACTATTAGCAAAATACTCTTAGGCTCCTATTGCTTACTAAATCTTCTCGGTGGCTTTTCCTGGGCGCTATGCACGGATGAGATGAGGGGCATGATGTGGTTGATGTTATCTGTCCACCAAAGTTCTCCAAAGCCTGATTCCCCTGGTCCTTGCAGAGAGATGGACAGGAAAAACTGGTGGGCAGGCACTTGGAGGTTCACTAAGGCTTGGGATAGAAGGAGAGGAGCCTTCGGGTAGGTGTGAGATAGAAAGGCTGGCCAGTTTCACAGTGAGAGTAAGGGTCCCAATGTGTGAGAGGTCTGGAACTCACTGCGTGTGTGCTATAGCCATGTACACACCAATCACGCTGCATCCTCTCTCCCTCACAGAATAGCTTCCACTATTACAGGTGGGGGTCCCAGGGTCTTGTTCAAAAGCTTGTTAGAAATGAAGACTCACACTTCCCACCTAGCCCCACTGAGGAGCAATCTGTTGTCTAGTAAGGCCCTGGATTCTGAGACGGGCTGTCAGGGGCCAGGGTCCTATCTCTGTCCTCTTGGGGTGCCATGGTTTAGATGCCTCTCAGACCTTCATGTGGAGAGGTCATTGCCATGGTAACAATATAAAGAGGTGGGAATCTTAGAAGGGATAAGGCTCTAAAGGTTCTAGAAGTACTCAGGGTTGAGTTAACACTGTTAATAGGAAAGTGGGCTCCTGATTGGAGAAGCTTGGCTGGGAGCTCCCTCCCTCCTCCTGTCCTTACCTTTGTCTCATTGCCATCTGCCTTGTTATGAATAAGCAAGAAGTCACCGCAGGCAAAGCCCCTAAGTCTTGGGGTCTTGGGCTTTGTAACTCTAAAATCGTAAGTCTTTCTCACTGCTGCTGCATCAAAGTTGTTTTAGTAGAAGCAGACCCCAAAATTTAATGTTCTGGGTCAGTTCCCCAAATAATGGAGGGACAAGTCTCAACACCAATATTGTTGAGCACCCACGAACCCTGGGGAAATGTTCTCTGCTCCACCCCAGGATGCGAAAAATCAGGGGGCGAGCACTGTGCCAGGAGAATTTTTTTTTCCTTTTCATGTTGAGGGAGATGGGGTCTCTGCTGAGAGAAACATCCCAGCACATCCTCTCTCCGTGAGGACTGGGGACTGGAACACAGGTCTGAAGTGGGGAGGAAGAAAGATGGAAGGAAGGAAGGAAGGAAGGAAGGAAGGAAGGAAAGAAGGAAGGAAGGAAGGAAGGAAGGAGAAAAGAAAAGAAAAGGGAAAGAAAAGAAAAGACCTCATTGTGAAAATGTTGTGAAGAAGGTAGAGAAAGAAAAATCTCAGCATAGGGGTGGGACCTGGGCATTTCTCAGGCAGCTGGATGTCAGCCTTGATCTTCCACTCCCGCTTTGGTATGGTCAGCTGAGAGTGCTCCCCCATGACTCCTCCACTCCCGCTTTGGTATGGTCAGCTGAGAGTGCTCCCCCATGACTCCTCCACTCCCGCTTTGGTAAGGTCAGCTGAGAGTGCTCCCCCATGACTCCTCTACTCCCGCTTTGGTATAGTCAGCTGAGAGTGCTCCCCCATGACTCCTCCACTCCCGCTTTAGTATAGTCAGCTGAGAGTGCTCCCCCATGACTCCTCCACTCCCGCTTTGGTAAGGTCAGCTGAGAGTGCTCCCCCATGACTCCTCTACTCCTGCTTTGGTATGGTCAGCTGAGAGTGCTCCCTCATGATTTGTCTCAGTCCTCTCTCCCAGAGTCTCGCCTCTCCCTTCTTTTTCTTTTTTTACTCTCTCTGAATGAGCACAGGGGCTCCCCAGGACACACCCCATCTCAGTATGTGCAGGGAAACGGGATTGAAGGTCTTGAAAGGTATTTTAACCAGAAAACATTAGCCTGTGAAAATAACGTCATCCGGTGACACATGATGCTCTCAGAATGCTTTTTCAGTTTCTGTTGTGGGCGCATGTGTGGAGGCCAGAGGACAACATTGTGGAGATGATCCTCTCCTTCCACCTTCACGTGAGGTCCAGGCTTCAGGTCACCTTTGTGGAGATGATTCTCTCCTTCCACCTTCACTTGGGGTCCAGGCTTCAGGTCACCAGGCTTGCACAACAAATACCTTTACCTGCTGAGCCATCTTGCTGGGCAATATACATCAAGCTTTAAGAAAAAAATCCCAGTCTGTGTTTTATGATAGTTTAACTTGGGGCTCTGCAGAGGAGGAATGGCACTGCTCAGGGCTGACAAATTCCTGTCAACCAGAAGCAAGTCCTCAAACACTTTAATGCTCACAAGACTAAGCCGACAAACTTCTTGGCCCAACTCAGCTCAGATTCCAGCTCCACACAACCAGGCCAAATGATTCCACTTATCCTAAGCCTGCAGGACTAGTGCCCTGCCTCTCCCCTTCTTGCCCATGCTAACCACTATAAAGATCTGGCTTTCTCTGCACCCTTTCTGCCTCTTGCCTAGCCCTGGTACCTTTCCTATGACCCAGCATGGTGCTGTTTTCTGAGTATACAAATGTTTCTCCTGGTAACAGTTATTTCTGTCACTGTGTCTCTTCCTACACTTAAAAAAAATGATCGCGTGCATAGGACAGACAGTTCTGTAATCTCTGCATGTGTCACCTGGACACGTGCTGGAGGGTGGAACTGGATGCTGTTGGGGATGAATGGAAGGAGGGACATAATGTAGATGGGGGAAAGCATTGAGCTGGGGCTTCCTGAGACTCCATGCCTGGTTATACTTTACAAACCTGAGGTTTTGTCGGAGGAACACAAGAAGTTGATGGCTCCGGTGTGCCTTCTATTTCTAGCATCTAATGAGATAATTTCTAAAGTGTTCCGTGGCTATGAGGATTTCATATGGCTTAAGGCTGAAAGACAACAAATAAAAGCAGTTCCAATAAAAGGCAAGCACCTAAAGATATGCTTCAATTTTAAAAAGGAAAAGAGAAAGAGAAACTTAAAGTTCCAATAAACAGAACAGATGGGTTACCCTAAGCATGGAAGTTAGAAGTTCTCACTGGATCTCTGCAGGCCACAGGCCATTTCTTCAGCTTCCAGTGGCTACCATAGTCCTTAACCAATGACCTTCTTCACCATCGAATCTAACTATAGCCAGTAGACTTTCCCTCACATCCCTTTGCTCTACCCTTGCTTCAGATGCCCTGGATTGTGTTCTGACCGGCTGCCCTCATATTCCCAAATAATCTTTCCACTTCAAGTCTAGCTCAATAACAACACCTGAAGCCTGTCTCTTGCCATTTGCAGAGGGTATTCACAGATTATGGGACCCGTAGGTGGACATCTGTGGGTGCCCGTTATTCTGCCCCCCACCATCTCCCGTGGCTTCTTTGCTGCCCTTGGTCATTCTGGCTCAGTTTAAGCTGCACAAGCACAACAAGGAGATGAAGTCAACTTACGTTCCTGTGACTTTTCTTGGGACACAAGGGAGAATTCTACCAGCCAGTGAGACGAGGCCTCCTAGTAACAGATGTTGAATATCCAGATAGTAAGCCTTTTATTAAATGCTTGCCGGATGCCAAGAGCCAAGTAGTTGTGAGTAATGATACAAGTCAGAGGTTGTAAACACCCAGTGTGGGTGATAGGAATCAAACTTAGGTCCTCTGGAAGAGGTGGGCACACTCTTAATCACGGAACTATCCAAAAACAGCCCCTGGATTTGTAATTCTTAAAACTCTCAATATCTCTCTCTCTCTCTCTCTCTCTCTCTCTCTCTCTCTCTGTGTGTGTGTGTGTGTGTGTGTGTGTGTGTGTGTGTGTGTGTGTGCTGGCCTGTTTCTCTCTGTTTCTCACCCTCCCTCCATCTCTTTCTTTCTCTGTCTCTCTCTCTGTGCTGTCTCTGTCTGTTTCTCTCTCCCTCCTTCCCTCCCTCTGTCTCTTTCTCTGTGTCCATGTCTCTGTCTCTGTCTCTCTTTCTCTCTCTCTCTCCCTCTCTCTCCCTCTTTCTCTCTCCCTCCCACATATTTGAGCGCCTGCAGATTCAGATGTAGGTATCAGAGTCTCAGGATCTGTATTACAGAGGTGTAAAGCCAACTGATGAGTCCTGGGAGCTGAGTAGGTCCTTTGGAAGAGCAGCAAGTGCTCTTGACCACAGAGTCGTCTCTCTAACGCCAGGTTTGTAATTTTTAAGAACTATAAGTGAGGAGAAAGGAACAGACCTTGTTCAGCTCTCCCTCCCTTCCTTCTCTCAGCCTGACTGACTCCATGTCACCAAAGTAGGCACAACTGTCCTACTAAATAAACATACGCTCCTTATCTACATCTGGATATAAATTATAAGTAGTTACACTTTTTATATACACAATTGATTCTCTGTGACTGGACTAAAAATGGGTTCCCAGGTCAAGACATTGGGTATTTATGAGTTTCCAGGGCAAAAGCTGAACTAGCTGTGTTGAAGGATATGTTCATTTTTAGTGTAAAGAGATGCTATCAAGAATACACACACTCATGTAGCGTGGGGTTTTAGATGGTGAATAATCACAGTGTGGGGGCAAGCATGGTGCATACTGTGTAACCTCAGTTACCTAATGTGTGTACACTTGCAGCACCCAGAGGGACACAGCAAGCTGAGCTGCATGTGGCTGGGTGACTGTTCTTGGCTTCTTGTGTTTTGTTTCCTGTAATGCTCATGCTACAAAATAAATAAACGCTTCTTTTTAAAGTTTAAAAAAAAGAGAGAGAGAGATGCTATCAAGTTACCATCCAAGTACGCAAATCCGTTTATTCTCTGGGCACTGCAGCTCTTCACAGTCCAGATGGCACTTTAGCGAGATCGTTCTCAGTCTGATGGCTAGAAAGGAGCATATCAGTGTGGCTTTGATATGCATTTCTTCTTTTAAAAAATTACTTAAAATGATGTTTATGTTTGCATATCTGTGTGTATGTGCATGCAGGTGCCTGCAGGGGTGAGAAGCATCAGCTCCCCTGATGAAACTGATGCTACAGGCAATTTACAACTGCCTGACATAGAGCAGTAAATGCTCTTAACCACTGAGCTATCTCTCCAGCCCCTTGATTTGCAATTTTTTAATAAGCATGGTTTTTAAAAAAAAGTCCCTGTGTGCCTGTTTGTGTTTACATCTTTGATCCATCTGGGATTTATTTTGAGACTAGAACTTTATACTGGCTCATCAGTGAAGACCTGTGCCTGACTGATAACAACATCACAAGCCATCAAGTGCAAATACAAAACTCATGCTCAAATAAACCACCACGGAACATATGTTAATGGCTGAGATAAAACAAGGACAACAGATGCTGGAGAGGATGCAGAGGAACTGACCCTCGTTGCTGTGGAAACAGTGGCACAGAAGCTCAAAGAGCTGGACTGCTGTGTTGCACCTCTTGTATCAGCTAGTTTTTTTCCTCAGCTCCCTGACCAAATATCCAACAGAAGTAATTTAGAGGAAAAGGCTAACTTTGGTTCTCAGTTTGAGGGGATAAGTCTGTCACAGGGGAGGCATAGGAGGGCTGTTCATATCTCAGTCAGCCAGGAGACACAATTTTCTCTCTTCTTTTTCCCTCTTTTTATTCTGTCTTGACCTGCAGACATGGAACTCCACACACGCAGGATAAATATCTGCCCTCCGCCACTCCCATTGACCTTCTCTGAAAACACGCTCTCAGGCGCACCCAAAGGTGAGCCTCACTAATGGCCAAGCTGGTGATCCAAAGGAACCATCACATCGCTCGCCCTACCACAGGGCAACTGCACACCTGGGCAGAGAAAAGCGACTTCCTGTGCTAGCTTTCTGTCACTACAGCCAAACCCCAGCTGTAGACTAGTTAGATAAATGGATGATTGATTGCTTTAGTTTATAGGTCTAGAGGTTCAAGTCCAAGGCTTGGGGGCCCCAAATGAAGACAGCACAGTGTGACAGGAGCATGGGCCGGTGGGAGAATTCATGCACTGGGGTCAGGAAAGGAGGAGAAACAGGGGTTGTAAAAATCCCCATATCCTCCAGGACCTGAGGACCTCTCATTTGGCTCCAGCTCTTAGAGGTCCAAAGCACCTCCCCAAAGTACAACCCTGGGGAGCAGCATTTATATGTGGGCCTGGGAGGGAGGGGGATTTATTCATGGTCTACACACAGACTCAATAAATGAAATAAAAAGATGCGATCATGAGGGCCATTGCAGTTGTTACTTTTGCAGTTTCCTGTGAACCTATAACTATTTCAATATATATATATATATATATATATATATATATATATATATATAATTAAAGGAAAATAGTCTAGGTAAAATGCAAGAGGAAAGGCAGCTTTTCCCAAGACCTTTCGGTTACTCATCTCGGTTCCCCTGGGCAGTTGCTGCGTCCTCAGCGACCTGTTCCCCTTCCCTCCTCTCAGATCTACAGTGAAGCCATCTGATCGGATTTCAGGTGAGTGGGAGCTTCCTTAGAACACTGTAGATACAAGCTGCATAAAGTAATTCGAAAGAACATCAGCATAGGCTTTCCTAATTCACACTGTTATAGTATTTTAGCCCATTCCTTTTATAGTCCAGAGCATTGTTCCGAACCCTGTGATATCTCAGTGACGTACATAGGGAGTCTGGGCTTGAGTGTTCGTTTCCTTTTTCAATTTTTTTGTGGGTTTTTTTTTTTGGTGTGTGTGATGTTGTTGCTGTTGTTATTGTTTAAGATAGAGTCTCTTTATGCAACCTTGGTTGTCCTGGAACTCTCTATATAGACCAGTCTGGCCTCGACTCTCTGCCTCGCTTTGATGGCATTAAAGGCATGAGCTGCCCACACCCGACTTGAGTGTTTATTTCTTAAAAATGTTCTTTCCTGGGGTCACAGTACGTGGTCAACTCAGTAAATGTGACATTGCCATACTACTTTGTCCTTCCCTATTAGATTTTTGCTGGTTGTCCAGATGTGTCCAGCCGGGAATCCAGGGTGGTGCCAGCGTTTACCTGGCTACCAGACCTAGGACAGCCTTAAACTCAGTAGATCTGGCTCTGCTGTCAATTTTTCCTGTTACTAACACAATTAGGGTAGGCGGCAGATACCTGCCTGCTCAGCTCGGTGGGCCACTACGCTTTGATAGTCTCTTGAGAGCTACACTCAGGTCTTCCGCATCGCTTTTACAGTAAGGGTTTGGGGTTTATGTCCAGACTGCAGAAAGGGCTTGAGCTGCTTGTGGAGAGTGGGAGGAACCAGGGAAAGCTAAGGGCGCATCAAGGAAAGACTCTGGAGCCTACCAGGCTCAGGACTGGCCTCTTCACGGTCACCTGGAGCCCGTGGCAGCCAATCGGGGCGCAGCAGTGTTCCTGCAGCCAATGGGCGGGCTGCGCGGCTCTCCCCAAGGCTATAAGTGCGCGGCCCGGGTAAAGCAAAGCAACGCACAGCGGAGTCGGGATGCTCAGGACCTTGGAGCCCCGAGATGCGCGGGTGGAGTCGGGTGACCGCGGTCCCTGGGCAGCGCCACCCTCGCAGTCTAAGCGGCTCACCTCCTTCCTCATCCAGGACATCCTGCGGGACCGCGCGGAGCGGCGCGGGGGACACGCGAGCAGCCCGCAGCATCAGCGCCAACCAGACCCGAGAAGGGAATCCGCTCAGGAGCCTGAGGAAGCAGGAGGTCGCGGCGTGGCTCTAGGGGACCCGCCAAATATACCACCCAGCTCCGCAGAGACGCCGGCTGAACCTGAGACAGGTAAGCGGAATAGACCTGGAGGCGGGCCCGCTGCACTGGAATAAGACTGCTCCCACGTTGGCGGTCCCAAGCTCTGAATGCAGGCATATGGGGCTCATGGCCACAGGAGGGACTTCACCGTCCTCGGCACCAAACCACCTTTGGCATCAACCTTGAGGGCCGCTAACAACTTTGCCATCGGCTTGACTCTTTTTCTAGAGACTCTAGCCAGTGGCGACTAGAACTAACAACAACAGCAAATCCATTAATATTCGTAAATCAAGCCCATCCCCAGGCTCCCTTTGCATCTCCATTCCACGAGCCATAAAATTATGAATGTCCCTTTAGGTCTTTAGAATAATGTCGAGTCGCCTTTTGCCCCCCCCCCCCCCCCCCATCAATCAGTTCTCATGCAAGTAAGCCGCAGTTACAGAGAGGGGATTGGGTTTGGGAAGAAGATGAACTGGCTTATCCCCACAAGCCTTAGTTAGTCCCCGTGATGCCTCGCTTTCCCTGTTCCTGTCTCCCACCTTTCTTTGCTACACACATCCAGGATCCCGGTTTCAATGACATAACGTGGCAGAAAGTTTAACTGTGAAACACACTGATTATTACAAACAAATACATAGTATAAAAACCTACTTACTTCTCCTTCGGGCAAGGAAAAAAAAAAGAAATGTATCCAAGATGACAGTGGGCTGTTTGTTTGGCGGCTGAAAGCAGAATTGAATTCTGGGCTAACATGTAACTTTTTTCATTCTCTCCTCCTCTGTCCTTCTCCAGATGGGCATTTTGAGACCTATCTGTTGGACTGTGAACACACTCCAGGCGACTTATCAAGCACCCCCCAGATCCCCAAGCAGCCTCAGAAGCGCTCCAGGGCTGCCTTCTCTCACACTCAGGTGATCGAGCTGGAGAGGAAGTTCAGCCATCAGAAGTACCTGTCTGCCCCTGAAAGGGCTCACCTGGCCAAGAACCTCAAGCTCACCGAAACCCAAGTGAAAATATGGTTCCAGAACAGACGCTATAAGACTAAGCGAAAGCAGCTGTCGGAAGACCTGGGCGTCTTGGAGAAGACCTCCCCTCTGTCTTTGCCAGCGCTGAAAGAAGACAGCCTGACTAGCCCCTCCTTGGTTTCCATGTACACCAGCTACCCCTATTACCCGTACCTTTATTGTCTGGGCAGCTGGCGTCCAACTTTCTGGTAACAGCAGTTCAGAGGACAAGTTCATAGATCAGAAACTTCCTTCCCCTGGGGTCTCTGGGGGAAAAACAACAAAAAAAACGTCAAAATGGCTGAGGTCAAGGAGTCGGGAGCAAGAAGTGTGCAGACCCAAACCGGTTGGGGGTTCCCAGGGAATATTCCAGTTCTTCTCTGGGGGGCCAGTGAAAGACCTGGGGCAGTGGCTATTTTTAGTATTCAGTCACAGTTTCAAATGTTCTGTAGGTCACCGCTCTCTGCTCCCTTTTTGGAGAGAGCCAGACAAGTCCGTCTGTTTCTAGAACTGAGAGTGACTTTGGCTGCAACAGCTACATGGGGTCCTAAGACGTCTTTTGCTGCAAACTCCAGCCTCTCCCATAACTGCGCATCACAGAAGGGCCAAGCAGAGGGGTGACGGCCTCCTTAGATGAGGATGTCCTCTTGAATTAAACTCGGGTGAAAAAGTCTCTTGTTGGTCTTGGACAATGACCAGGGGTTCTCTCTGCCCTTGTAAAAGTGAGGGTAAATGGGAAATTTGAAGAAGTAAAAACAGACCTGAGCGTTTGAGGCAGGTCGGCCTGCAACACAAGGGAGTGGGAGGTGGGACTTTTAACCTCTCCCCGGCTTTGCAATAGGTACACCACTTCAAGGATTTACAGGGCGGCCGAGTGGAGCAGGGTGCACACAGAGAGGGGGTTCCGACAAGCTGTGTAAACTGTTTGCCTCCAGGGGTGGGCCTCAAAACAGGCTCTACCTGTCCAAGGCAAAGACCTAAGGGCTTACCCCACTCCAGGTGGGGAAAAGTCAGTCGTGACTTAGTAAAGAAAAGGCCTCTGCCCACCCTTTCTGTCTTCACATGAGAATTTGAGTCAGGAGCTGAATTCACACTTCCTTTCTTTTCTTTCTTTTATTTCTTTTTTTTCTTTTTTTCCCCCTCTCTTCCCTACAAGGCATCTCAGTTCAGGCTTTTAATCTGTGTGTGCCTAACTTATTTAGCCAAAGATCTGCTCCCCCACTCTCAAGTTTTAGCTTTCCTGTTTTTTTTTTAAAAAAAAAAAAACTAACTACAGACAGATCATAAATTGACCAAAAAACGTAATTAAAAAGCAACGAACTAGCAGCTCTTGCTTCTTTCCTTTGAAAACCCTCACCATCAAATCCCTATTTAAAGACGCAAGAGTTGACAATCAGAGCAGCTTTTGTGAGGCTTCTGAGGGCTGTGTGTTCAGAGACTCACAGCCTTGGGGTCCTGGGATCCTCAGAGGCAGAGGAGGTTAAGTCCAAAATGAAGGGCTGGTATGATAAAGGGGTCTAGGAAAGACGCGGGGGTCCATGGCTGTCAGCCCAGGCCAACCAGCAAGCGGGGGGAGGGGGAAACTGTCTTCCAAGAGCACCTTCCCTGCTGCGGCCTCCATGCTCAGATAAACTGTGGCAAAGCTTGGAGAACTGAGTTCGATGACTCACCTAAAATGCTAAAAAGAGTGGAAAAGAGAAAAGCTTGCCTTTCCATTTCCATCCTGTTAGCTCAGGTAACCTGCAAGATGGGGAGATTCGGGAGGTGGGAGCACAGGTATTACAAAGTGAGGCTTTCTGGGGCCAGGAAATCCCTTTATCCCGCCACTCAGTTCTGTGCCGTGAGAAATCTTTTTAATTTCCTCCTTCTAAACGGGCCAATTTACTGCTGGTGGCAAAACTGCCAAAGGGAGTTGATAGAAAGTTGGCCGCTTGCACCCCATTCTTCTTCCAGCCCAGGCCGCAGGTTCCCTGTTAAATAAGGATAGCTTGCTGCCGCTTGCTGCTGACCACTGGGGCAGCGCTAGACCACACAAAAGGCAGAGGCTCATTTCTCCTTCTTATCCATCTTTTGAAGCTCATCAGTTAGTGCTGGCTTTCTCTCTCCTCTCCTTCTGAATTGAATCCTTTTCGGCACGCACTTCACCTAGGATTAAAAGACTATAGTGCATTGTGTGTGGCAAAAAAAAAAAAAAGGAAGAAAGAAAAGGTGTGTGTTTAAAATTATTTTGACTCCATCTTGTTTCCTCCCGACTGGAGCTAGTCATTCACCCACACCTGAACTGGCAGAAAATATTTGACATGGAATCTGTTGTCTCGACCCTCTAAAGGGGATGGTGCCTTGGACCATGTCACTGGGGTGACCCACCTCCATCCCATTTCATAAGTCAGTTAGCAAACTCCACTCTGATCTGCAGCAGACGAGTTTGTGAGCTGAAGTCTGGAAAAGTACTCTAACCAAACTTTATTTTTCTATGTATTTTTTTTTGCAGCAGATGAGTGTTTTTAAAATAAAGCCTGTATGTTTTTATTAGACACCTGCGTGTGGTTTTCAGATTCTTCCAAACTGGTTCCTTATCGGTGCATTTCCCAGGGACCATGTTCTTGCAGCCCCTTAGGCTGGCCACCAAAATCAATCAAAGTGGCAATGAGGACCAACGTAGCCAATGAGGGCCATTCTTTCAGTAGTGGCCTCTCCTTCTGTACTGGTAAATCGAAGGGAGGGAAAGACTTCTCTATTTGAGCTAAATAATCAGCCTTCATCAGTGTTGCTGCTGTACTCAAAAGGTGGAGGCAGGGGGAGCAAAAGTTCAAAGTCATTTTTTGGCTACATAGGAAGTTCGAGGCTGACCTAATACGTGAAATCCTGTCTCAAAAGAAAAAAAAAATCTCAAAACTAAAAATATGTAGTTTTCTGTGTAAATGAAGACTTTTCATTTATTGAGTGACCCCCAAGGGAACAGGGTGACCACAGCAATTTTCAAGAAGTCCCTTTTCCTGTCTTCCCTGGCCCTCTCACTCCTAAACTTGTCCCCTGTGCCTAAAGTCCTATTAACTTCTTGTAAGTGACTGAAACAGAATCCCAGCTATGCCACCACGAAGACATGCCGTCTCTGAAATGGGACGGCAAGTGGTGAAGGTAAGTTCTGTCACTGCTGTGCTAACGCATGGAAACAGCACACCCCATCCCCCTGCGCATCAGCCTTCCTGAAGGCCCACAGAGTACCTGCTGGGCCTGATAGCCTGTGAGAGGCAGGCGGTGGTCTCCTCCCTCCTCCAAGGAAATAAAAGCTTAAGGGGGAAGATGGCTACTTTAGGTAAAACATATCATAATTTCAAAGTGTGCCCTAATCCTTTAAGTGCATTGTACACACAGGTGGGGTTTCTTGTAGCAGGCATGCATCGTGAGGTTTAATTTGCACAAATCTATAGCCACCCTCCCATCCCATAGAAGGCCATTAGCTCTCCAATTACAAAGCTTCTTGCAGCAAATTAACAGATGTCCTCTTTTTAAAAAAAAAATAAGTAAACCATTTAAGAGTAACTAATGCAGGAAATTAAACACACTCTCCCATCTTTAAAGAAAGTCCCCTCTGCCTCCTCTTTTTTTTTTTTGTCCTGTTTCCAACTTTCCCTCATATCTCTACTAATCTCACAGTCGTCTCCTCCCCCAGCGGCTCCCCTTGGCATGCCACATAGCCATGCTATGAAACACATCATCAACCTGCCTTTCTCTTTACTTCCTGTGGAAGTTTCTAGAGCTTCGGAGTTTTGATGCTCCAGATGCTGCTGGCTCTCCTGAGGCCTCCCTTAGAGGTCTTTTGAGGCCGTAAGGTCAAACATGTGTCAGAGACCTATATCCAACAACATTTATTTTCCTTTTAACTATTCAAGCCACGTCATTTTTTCTAGGATGATATTAACATCACACCCAGCAAAACTACCCTAGGAGCAGCAGCATCCACAAAGAGAAGGTCACCTAGCTGAGGTGTCCTGACTACGAACCCTGTGATGGAGAGTTGTTCACGTAAACTTTGAGGATCTAGGCAGGTGCACCTGGACGGTAGCAAAACAGGCAGAGCTGAAGACAGCGACTCTGACTAGCAATCCATCACCACTCTACGAAAGCCAAGAGGCCTCCTTTTGAGGAAAGTGGGATGGGGCATTTGACCTCAGCACCAGCTGTGTCCTGAAGGTGTGTGGAACCTTGAGCAATGCGGTTTCTTTGGGAATAGAGCAACAGCCGCTAAGTGACCCAGTGGCCAATCACTGCCACATAGGCTCATATGAGCGGTAATTTCCTCAGCAGCTTGTCAGGAGTACATCAGCTCCATCTGGGGGAGGTGTGTTGTACACCATGGTACTCACTGTGAGTCAGGGGATTCTTTTTCTGGTCAGCCTGAGGGCCACGGTCAGTGACCATCTTCACACTAGCAAACTTGGCGTCAGGTGGGTCAGACTGAGCTCAGAGTGAGTGATGGCTTCTGTGCTCAGACATCCAGACTCTGTTCCTCCCATAGCCATCAGGAACATGTCACCAAAGCATGTTTTTCAATGCCAAGAGTAATTTACTGCTCAAGAGAAAGGGCACGAGCCAGAGTCCTGGGACAGAAATGGCTCCTAGTTTAGCCATATACTTGGCTTCCCTGAGGACTTTCCCAGATGGAGTGGCTCATGAAAAAGCTGATTGATTGTCTCCAAGGGTCTCTGGAGAGCCTCCAGGTGTATCCTTGACTGTGTCCCGAGCTTGTGCTGGATGAGATGGGAGGCTGAAAGCACAGGGTTTAGATCCAGCCAATCGATTTCCAGGATAATTCCCTTCACCTGGACAGCCTCCACCTGTTTCTATTGAGTTCAGTAATAGGATAACCCTGCCTGAGGAGCTGATGGGTAAAAAAAGAAAGACACAGATAGAAGTCCTATCTGTTCCATGAACAACTATAAGATACTCGCTATGGTTTGGATACAATATGCCCCACAGGCTCACAAGTTCATGTATAAGAAGCTGGGTCCCTGGTGTTCCAGGTTTGAAGAGACAAGTTCATTAAGAGGTGGGGTGCAGGGCCAGCGAGATGGTTGAGAAGGTAAAGGCTCCTGCCACCATGTCTGATGACTTGAGGTGAATTGGATCCCTGGGGCCCACATGGTGAAGAGAACCAACTCCTAAAAGTTGTTTTCTGACCTCCACACATGCATGCATTCGAACACTCACTCACACACACACACACACACACACACACACACACACAGAGAGAGAGAGAGAGAGAGAGAGGCAGATAGATAGATAGATAGATAGATAGATAGATGATAGATAAAATGTAACAATTTTTTAAAAGAGATTGGGTCCAGTAGAAGGTAACTAGGTCATAGAATTCATGAATTATTACTGTCTTGTGGGAGAGGGTCAGATCTCATGGGAGTGGATTAGCTCCCAAGAGAATGGGTTGTCAAAAAAGAGTGACCCTAACCTCTCTCTTGTCTCTGCTTCCTAGTTATCCATGGAACAGCTCACACATGTTCCTGCCACGCAATGAATCCCTCAGCAGAAACCAAGGCTGGCTTCATATTCTTGGGATCCCGAAACTATGGAATGAAATAGCCCTTCTTCCTTTATAAAGTGTCCAGCCTCAGGTATTTCACTGAAGCAACAACAACAATTCAGGCGATATGTGCAGTCAAAATTTCAATAACATAGGAATGCATTTTGGCGCATGGCAGAATGAATGCCGATTTTACTTTCTCGCAGGTAGATACCCAACATTCGCATCTTCTCTCAAACACCAGGAGTGCCCGCGTCCCCCAGATGCGCTTACAGAGTGTGCCCAAGTTCAGTGGACCTTAGCAGTTACTGAAAAACAGACAAAGGCACAACAATCATCTTAACATCGATTGAAGGATGAGCCCTGGAAAGCAGGCTCCAGCGTCTGTGTTCTTAATGCTACGAACCGTTAGTCTTTTTTCAGCTGGTTTGCCCCTTCAACCTCGCTGGCGCCAAGGCCCAGGGAGAACCATGCAGTGCCCTTTGCTCTTTCTTTTTCCAGAAAACAGCTATCCACCTTTTCTTGTCTTCTTTCCAAGAATCCACCCTCTGGAGACTTCTGGTGTCATCAAGGCCTCCTGAAAGCTGAAGAAACTCCCGCCTCGTCTAGGAAACCACTCACTAAGAGCTGAAGGATCTAAGACACCCGGGTGTTTTGCTAGCCTGAAAAGCCGAGAACCCTTATCCACTTTCATTCCCAGGGCCCTGGGCTGAGAGCGTGAAAGAAACAGCAGGTCAGCCCCACCTTCCACTCCTCACAGGCGTTTTCACCTGCTGGGAGCCACAGGCCTTGTTTGTGCTGCACGGGGGACAGCAGGTGCCATTTAACATCTGTCAATTCGTGTCACGCTTCCCTAGCGACTCCTCGGCCAGGATTAAGTAGTCTTACCACTAACATAACATTTACACTTCTTTCTGCCAAACCGGCAACGGTAAACGTTTTTCTTGCAGTATTCGTGCTGAGACGGAGGCAGGTGGAAACTACGCAAGGAGACAAAATATGCCTTGTGGCCATACGTTTTTGACTAAAATTTGCATGCAGCCAATGCACAGTTGGTATTTGAACCCTAGCCCAAAGCTGACCCTCAGAGCATCCGAGAAGAAGAGGGAGGAGAATGAGTCCACTCCAGGCAGTTTCATAATAGGAAACTGCGCGGGGGCGGGGCGACTGGGGTGGGGGGCGGGGCGACGGGGTGGGGAGCGGGGGCGGTGACCGGTGTTAGCTCATGGAAAACTTTGGAATTTCTCCTTTGCTGCACTCTAGAGGCTTGATGGTGGTTAGATGCTGCCTACAACATATCAAAGGATAACTCGTGAAGGCTCTTGCTGTGTGACTTACAATGATAAGGGTCCAGAGGGGATGTGGGGAGTAGGCTCCAGGAGTGGCCAGGGTCCTCAGCTTTAGCAGAAAAGTAGTTAGATGGTCTCCACCTCCTTGCTGTGTGTAAGTGAGGTTACGTATGTGTGTGTGTGTGTGGGGGGGGGGGGTAATCATTTTAATGGAGACACCAATCAGCAGACAAGCCTTTAAGTCTTTTTATTGCGTTAATTTGCTTGGGGGAGCGTGCTCAAGCACATTCGCCACAGCGCCTGTGTGGGCTCAGAGGGAAATTTGCAAGAGCTGGTTCGCTCCTTCCGCCAAGCGGGAATGGGAGTCTAACTAAAGTCATCAGATTGGGTAGCAAGTACCTTTACCCTCTGAGCCATTTTACCAGTCCCAAGACTTTAGGTTCAGACTACAGAAGCAACACACTTACAGAGGCTGCAGATTTGGGTTTGTTTCTGTTTTGTTTATTTGTTTGTCGTCATCCCACACACACACACACACACACACACACACACACACACACACACTTAATGAAACACACAAATCTGAAGAGTGAGTTCGTGGCTGGAGGTAGGACACGATGTCATAGTCCCCAGGACGACTCCTACAAACTAAATTTCTGGATTTCTCTGTGAGACAGACAAGACCCTCTGTACAAGTCCAAATGGCATTAAACAACCCTAATGGAAAGAGCTCTTCAGACAGAACGGGAGATGGAACATGCTCAGTAAAGACTCAACCAACCACACAGCTTTCAGAGCCAGGAGCCTCCCCAGTTCAGAGCCCTGGCACTGGAAACACCAGATAGACTACGATTTCAGCCGGGTCCCAAGCCACAGTTACTACTTTCCTTTCCTCTGAGCCAGTTCATGGGAAGAACGAAAGAGAGGGAAGAGTCCAGAGAGAGAGAGGGGGCAGAGCAGGCAGGGTAATTTTCCACCGACTCTTGAAGCCGCTCTGTATATACGCGTGAACTCATGGCTCCTCTCCTTGGCTCCTCGTTGACCCCTGAGCAGTCGAGCGAAGACTCCAAGTCCTGAAGATTAGGTTTTATTAGAGACAGGCTGGAGGCATGTCAACTGTGGCTTCAGGAAGGAACAAAAGCTGGAAGAGGATCTGAGGGAAGGTGTCCCTGTGACAACCCTAGTGGGTTTTATAAGATCCTGTACCGGCAAGCATCCCAGAGAAGCAGGATGGGTTTGTGGCGAAACAAGGCCAGCTTTTCACACAGAAGCATTTATTCAGCGGTGAGCGGGGGCTCAAGATTTCCCAGGCAGCCGTGGGAAAGGACCAGAAACTCCTAAAAATCAGAGTTCATTTCATTTTTGACAGCAAACAAAAGTGATGTTTCCAAAGAGGGGGGCTAAGCAGGCTCTCCCCACACAGCACTGGTCAGTTTAGCACTGAACGACCAAGTGTCCGCTGAATGAGTGAGCCCAGGCCACTTCTCTAACACTAGGCTTGGTCCTAAGGGTCGTATTCTGCAAACAAACAAACAAAACCTGCATCCTAGCAGGATCAGAAGAACATAAGTGGGTTGATGTCAGCATAGGAAATTAAGGCATGAAGAAAAAGCTAAAGACACCAGAGCCAAATAAGCTAATAAAGTGACATTAGAACCCAGGGGCCAGGTAGGAGGAGGGTCGGACATTTTATACGTTGTCCTCAGAAATCCTCAAATGGTCAGATTAGCGAGACCTGGCAGATCACAAGGCTGATGTGGGATTTCTCTCCTGGAAAAGACTATTTTGTGAGGAAGTTATAAGAAGAATGGATGTATACCAGGTACCTCTAAGATCCCTGCCCCCCCCCCCGTTCTATGATTATGCAGAGAAGCACGGGTATCAGTATTAAACTTCTGTGTCATCAGGAGTGGGAGGACACTCCAATCCATTCGCTGAGACATCAGACATGTTGCTGCCCAAGGTCAAATGTCCTGCTAAGTTGAGATAAGGCCACCCCACTGCCCCCAGCTTCTTTGAGCTTACAGTATTCCTATGTTACGGAACATCCCTTGGATGGTCATTCAATCAGACCAGCTCTATCTATGATTAGAAGGGAATGAGTCATTGCAAAAGGGACAATGAAGATCTTTGCTTGATTGAGGGCTACTGCCTGACAGCTGAGATTCCATCTTCTTTGTTTCTTTAATTTTATTTGTCTGGGTGTTTTGCCTATATGTATGTCTGTGCATTGCTTGTGTGACTGGTGCCCACAGAGGCCAGAAGCAGGTGTCAGATCCCCTGGAAAAGGAACCACCAAGAGTTGCTAACCACCATGTGGATGCTGGGAATTCGACCAGGGTCCTCTACAAGTCGGTGCTCTGAACTACTGAGCCATCCCTACAGCCCCAAAGAAAGTTCTATCAATGAACCAAATTCAACTTCCAATTTTTATTTTTTTTAATTTAATATGTCAGAAGATCAATACTCCCTTGCATAGAAGCACCGTGTTATGTTGTAGGGAAGTCTGTGGGTAGGTAGATATATTTCAGAAATGCCTGGGGGACAAACAGCAAAAGCTGTCACAAAGAGAAATGCAAACAGACAAGTCTCTCAGATGTCGTCATTTCTCCTGGCTGAGCTATACCTCCATGCATGCCCACTGGGCCCTTTCCCACAGGAGACGGACTCTGCCCTTGGAGTTTAAATCATTAGCTGGTGGACCAGAGACCAGAATTGCTTGCCTCCGTGTCCAGAGCTGAATTGCACAAATACAGACAAAGAAAATAAATCAACAAAAATAGCTAAGAGGCATTTCTAAACATGTCTAGCTGCAAAATTTATGAGTATTAGCTCTTGGAGAAAGGTCATTTCAGATAAGACAACTATTTATACAGAAAACAAAAATGAAACTTGTATTGATTGGTTTTCAGTGGACCTTCCCAATCCTGGGAGAGGATTGTATGCCAGTGCCCCAGCGAAAGAAAGAAAGAAAGAAAAAAGAAAGAAAGAAAGAAAGAAAGAAAGTTTAGACTACACAGAGAATTTAGGAAAGCTAACCCTTAAGGCTTCATGTCTATGTGGATCATCTTTTTTTCTCTATCATTGCTTTTATTATCCAAGGAATATAAAACATCCTTTTAAAATTAATTTTGAATTCATTTTATTTTTAAGTGTGTGTGTGTGTGTGTGTGTGTGTGTACATGTCGTGTGTGCACACTTAGGTCCAAATAGGCCAGAGGTATCAGATCCCCTGGTGCTGGAGTTAGAAGCAGAGATATGCCCCACTCGGGTATGCTGGGAATTGTACTTTGGTCCTCTGCAAGGATCATGCGAGCTCTTTACTGCTTGGGCCATGTTTCTAGCCCAGACAGAAACATTCTTGAATTGAGGCTTTTCTATGGCCAAGTTGGCTGGTTGATACTACAGGAAGGAACAAAGACCTTTGAAATAAATTCTTCCAGCAAGAAAATAGAGCCAATGACTGGATTGCTCAAACATATGATCTTGAGAAGTCACTTTCTCCTCTATTCGTTAGTTTCCTTTTCTGTAGTCTTCAGTGTCTCTTTCCACTCCACCAGTGCATTAGTGGTCTTTCTCATCTCTGGGAAACCACTTAGGGGAAGAAGTGTTGTTGTGACTCACAGTTAGAATGGGTACAGTCTATCATGGTGGGGAAGACACAGTAGATGATTGCAGAGTAATGATGTCTGACATTGACCTCTGACCTCCACATACATGCACGTACATAAAAGTACGTGAATCACACGCATAAGTTCTAGACTGGAAAGGCACATATACCACATCAATGCCATGGAGTCCCCGTGGTGCAATTAAAGCCTCACCTCCCCAAGCCATGGGGTAAGGAAATTTGCACACCCCATATTGCTCTTCTCCCACACCCCCTCAACGCCACGCTTCGGATCCAGTTCTCTCCGGAACGGTAGGTTTCAGAATGCTTGCACCCACTTGTTTGTCTTTCTGCAAAACTATCCAGCCAGCTAATGAGATGAAGGGATATCCTTTCCCAAATAAAATATCTTGAAATACTTAAACACCAAATTCAAACATGAAATCTGCAACCCAGATTTTGGGAGTCCCTTCAGCACAGGAAAGCAAAAAGTAAAAAGATATAAAAATTCAATAGAGACCAGTACTGAGGCTGGAGAGATTGCTCAGTGGTTAAGAGCATTGGCAGCTCTTCCAGACGTCCTGAGCTTAACTTCCAGCAAGCATGGTGGCTTACAATCATCTATATTGAGATCTGATGCTCTCCTCATCTGTCATGTAGGCTCTATATGTAGACAACACCATACACAGAAAATAAATAAATCTTTTAAAAAAATGAGTACCCATAGATGGCATGCTCATTTGTATAGAGGACACTGTTGTGCAGATAAACCATTCGAATTATTGAGAATTTTACAATGTTGCTGAAGAGATACTGAGTCAATGTTTAAGAACCAGTCACAGACTATAGAAATGGGTCAGAGGCAAGAACACTTGCTACCCAACCATGGGTACCTGAGTTCAGATCCCCAGCATCCTTATAAAAAGCTAGGCTTGGCTGCGCATTGTAACAAGTGCTTTTAATCCCAACACTGGGAGGCAGAGGCAAGCAGATCTCTGTGGGTTTGAGGTCACCCTGGTCCATATAGCAAGTGTCAGGACAGCAAAGGCTACAAATTGAGACCTTGTCTCAAGAAAAGAAATAAAAAGCTGGGTGTGGCCATGCAGGGTACCTGTAATCCAAACACTGTGGAAAATGGAGACTGGTTTAGTGAGAAAGACTCTGTCTCACCCAAATAAGGCTGAGAGTGACAGAGCAGGACACCTGGATGTCTCCTCTGGCCTCTGTGCACGTGCATGCACACACACAATACATACACACCAAAAAATCATAATTGCACAGTCCTCACAAAACCCCAGACGTGAGTGTGTTCATAGCAGCTTTATTTATAATCGGCAGAACACAGGAAGAGCCAAGATGTCGTTCAGTAGCTGAGAGGATTATTTGTGGTCTCTCTGGGCTAATGTCAAGTTCTTAAGGATGAATCTTCTGAAGTAAACAAGTCTATTTCCTAGCCTTCTCTTCCATCAAAAGCCTCCTTCCTTGGCTTGTGTTCTATAAGGATAATGGTTCTATCTTGAATATATATACATATATATATATATGTATATATGTGTGTGTGTGTGTGTGTGTCCCTTTGTCATATAAGTAATACCTTTAATGATTACAAACGTTAGGATATAGGCATCTTTATGGGGTATGCAATTTAAAGGACCATTATTCAGTCTATCATAAGAGGCAGAATTGTGTTTTTTTGGGGGGGGGGTTGCAAAGGTAGAAATAAAAAGAACAATAGGAGTCATTCCATACATCCACTTGAGAACTGAGGGTGGCTCACACCAGGCCAGGAGCAACAGGGTGGGTGGGTGGGGAAGGAGAAGAAGAAGAGGAAGAGAAGAAGGAGGAGGAGGAGGAGGAAGAGGAGGAGAAGGAGGAGGAGGAGGAGGAACAGGAGGAGGAGGAGGAGGAGGAGGAGAGAGAAGAGAGAAGGAGAAGAAGATGAGAATACTAGGAATACTGGGTGCATCTTTCTCTGGTAACAAAGTTGCCTCTTAAAGTCTAGGACGTGGCATATGAGAGAAAAAAAAATCAAGAACAAATACAAGATTTTCATGTGAGCCACCAGAAAGCTCAGATTCTCATCTCATTGGTTTAGAGAGGAAAGACTATGGATGAACTGAGCAAATGCTTAAGGAGATTAGAGGTCATGTTTGCTTGTTGAGGGGGGATGCAAATTCAAAAACAGCTGCTTCTTTTCTCAGCCCTATAGCTGCACTTTTTTGCAACGCAACTCATCAAGAAAGCTCATCTCTCAAGAAGTGAAGGCTGATTCTCCATTTCTCAAACCTGGAAGATCCCTGTGACTTACTTTGACCAACAGAAGGTGGTAGAGGCCACACTATGTGGCCTTCAAGCTTAAACCTCCGGAGACCCTCCAGTTTCTCTTCCCACCCTTTGAGAGCTACCCAGGGAAAGACTACCTTGTGAGGATGCTACTGGGAGATGAGACTCGGTGTAGCAGAGACAATCATCTCACTGTGAGCCTCCAGTTCAGACAGACTGCAGCCTCTAACTATCCAGCATGTGACTATGCCATCCTGGTCCATCCGGCCCACTTGAGTTCTACTGAAACCAATCTATTCGTCATATGTGTAACACATATGAGTAACCGCTTTTGTAACCACTGTTCCTCATCTAACATAAGACGTATCTGAAGAGGACTGTAGAGGCTGTAGAGCTCAAGTGAGGATCTGAGTTTGATTCTCAGTACTCATGTTAAAACAAGCAAACAAAAAACAAAAGAAACAAACAAACAAACAAACAAACAAAAACCCCAAACTGCGTACTTCAGACACAAGACCCAAAGGCCCCTGATCTGGAAATGACCTCAATAACTCCTGTCTAAGGACTGTACTGTGCAAGCTGTAGCAACGATATCTATGGACCATAAAAATCAGCATAATAAAATGACATATTTTGTTTTACTGGATTTTGTTTGTTTTTCACTTTCCTTTTTGTGGGATTTTCTTTTTCAAAGAGAGAAAGAATATAAAGTTGAATGGATAAGGAGGTGGGGAGGATCTGAGAGAAGTTGGGAGAGGGGGAAAATGTGGTCAAATACATTATATGAAAAGATGAATAAAAGACCCAAATATGAACTACCATACCTAGCCTAGAAGGGCCACCTGTGAAAAATGAGCAGAGTGAGGAAAATTTGGAGACACATCTTTGAGACTGTGTGACCCGCTGAGCTGGTTGTGTAGGCCCTCAGGGGTGTGATGGAGGAGTAGGTTTGAGGAGGAGGAGGAGGAGGAGAGGAGGAGAAGAAAGAAAGAAAGAAAGAAAGAAAGAAAGAAAGAAAGATGCCAGATGCCAGACACATTGGCACATGGCTGTAGTTCCCATGCTGGGGAAGCAGGGACAGGAGACTCCTGGGACTCCCTGATCAGCCAAAGGTCAGGCTCAGTAAAAGACTGACACAGGAGCTAAGATAGAATGTAATTAAGGAAGACTATTCCTGCCTATGAGAACATGTGAATTTCTTAGGCTGGGCACCAAAGCATAATTGCTGAGTCAGCGGCTCTTTGATTATCGGATGCCATTTGGTGGTGACAGATTGTTTTCCAAAATGGCCCTTCTCAATGCAAACTTGTGCAACCACTCTGGAAAGCAGTGTGGCGGTTTCTCAGGAAATTCGGGATCAACCTACCCCTGGACCCAGCAATACCACTCTTGGGAATATACCCAAGAGAGGCCCTATCATACAAAAAAAGTATTTGCTCAACTATGTTCATAGCAGCATTGTTTGTAATAGCCAGAACCTGGAAACAACCTAGATGCCCTTCAATGGAAGAATGGATGAAGAAAGTATGGAATATATACATATTAGAGTACTACTCAGCAGTAAAAAACAAGGACTTCTTGAATTTTGCATACAAATGGATGGAAATAGAAAACACTATCCTGAGTGAGGTAAGCCAGACCCAAAAAGAGGAACATGGAATGTACTCACTCATATTTGGTTTCTAGCCATAAATAAAGGACATTGAGCCTATAATTCACGATCCTAGAGAAGCTAAATAAGAAGGTGAACCCAAAGAAAAACATATAGGCACCCTCCTGAATATTAACCTTCATCAGGCGATGAAAGGAGACAGAGACAGAGACCCACATTGAAGCACCGGACTGAAATCTCAAGGTCCAAATCAGGAGCAGAAGGAGAGAGAGCACGAGCAAGGAACTCAGGGACCGTGAGGGGTGCACCCACACACTGAGACAATGGGGATGCTCTATCAGGAACTTACCAAGGCCAGCTGGCCAGGGTCTGAAAAAGCATGGGTTAAAACCGGACTTGCTGAACATAGTGGACAATGAGGAATACTGAGAACTCAAGAACAATGGCACTGGGTTTTTGATCCTACTGCACATACTGGCTTTGTGGGAGCCTAGGAAGTTGGGATGCTCACCTTACTAGACCTGGATGGAGGTGGGTGGTCCTTGGACTTCCCACACGTCAGGGAACCCTGATTGCTCTTCGGGTTGATGAGGGAGGGGGACTTGATCGGGGGAGGGGGAGGGAAATGGGAGGCGATGGCGGGGAGGAGGCAGAAATCTTTAATAAATAAATAAATTTTTTTAAAAAATTGCCCTTCTCTTTTACCTACCTGCAAAAAAAAAACCTCCTCAAATTAAAAAAACAAATCCTTGAATTTGGTTCAACGTAAAAGGAAAATGCATCATTATTTCACAGTCTTAGATTTTTAAAACTGGGAGCATCTTTGAAATGATGACTTCACCGTTGTCATGGCAGCAGTCCACATAATACCTAGTCCAGTCATTGCCGAAGGCTACTCTGTTGCTCCTCTTAATCTGCTACTTGGAAAAGACAGAATTGACTGTCCTTGATGGAAGCCCTCTTCCCAGGAGATAGAGACTGGCTAACACCAAGCCTACCCACAGAAGCCCAGGACAGCTGACCTCAAAACTTTGTTTACGGTGCTTCTTCTAACTGGGACCATTGTTCTCCAGCCTTGACCTTAAGCCACTAGAAAGGGAATATTCAGGAACGCTATGCAGGCAAACATTTTGGAATAACTCCCCAATGATTCCAGAAGCAGACTTGGCAGGGGCAATCTGGAAAAAGCTTCCAGTCCTGTGTTGGATCGAAACTCAGTAACCAAGGTTACCACACAACTGTGAAGTCTCAGGAGCTTGCCTACTGACTTGTACTTCAAGTCAGTCTCTTGTGAAGGAGGAATAATATTTGATGGGAAACAAGAGACCAGAGCAAATCACATTATAACCCCATTCTGAGACTGGATACAAAAGCTTAATCATTTAAAATACAGATTAGTAACTGATGGGAAGTCCAAAGACTCCATCATAAGCAGTAGGGGGAACAGTGACTCCACACAGATCTCCAAGCTTCTTAAGGGTGCTCTGGAAACCACGGAACCAGGAGAGGGAATTAGCTTGTTCCTACACGCCACTCTGACAGAGTCCAAAAATGATATTCCTACTAAAAAAGAAAAAGGAAAGAATAGCCTGATAGGCTTGGCTAGTGTGCTGTGGCTTTGAGTAGTAGGAGAGCTCTCTGCCTGGAGTCAGGGCTGAGCTATACCATGAGACAGCCCATCTGCTTCCCAAAGACACTGAATGCTAGCAAGGGCTGGGAGCCCTCCTAGGCTAGACTGTGTAGCCAGGGAGTTGTCTTGACAAAGGCGGTTGCAGGCTGCTTCTGTCTGAGAGGAGCCCCGTGTGTCTAATGCAGGCAGAGGGAGCACGTGGGTGCCAAGCAGCTGGAATCTTACTGTACACAGAGACTTTCCAAGCCTACTCCCCATCACGCATCTGAGGGACTATACAACCAGCTCAGCGGGTCACACAGTCTCAAAGATGTGTCTCCAAATTTTCCTCACTCTGCTCATTTTTCACAGGTGACACTTCTAGGCTAGGTGTGGTGGCTCATATTTAGGTCTTTTATTTATTTTTTTCATATAATATATTTGACCACATTTTCCCCCCTCTCCCAACTTCTCTCTGATCCTCCCCACCTCCTTATCCAATCAACTTTATGTTCTTTCTCTCTTTGAAAAAGAAAATCCCACAAAAAGGAAAGTGAAAAACAAACAAAATCCAGTAAAACAAAGTATGCCCAAATGAAACAAAAAGTCCACACACAAAACAAAGCAAAAAAGCACCCCCCCCCCCTCAAAAATGGAGTTTGTTTTCTGTTGGTCAACTACTGCTGGGCATAAGGCCTGCCCGGGAGTGTAGCTGATAGATCCATTGACACTCCATTGTAGAAAACTGATCTTTTCCTTTGCCAGCAGGTATCAGGGGAAGCCTGCGTCTACTTCCTCTTCTCAGTTCTGGAACCCTGTCTGTCTTGAACCTGTGCAGGTCTTGTGAGTGCAGCCACAGCCTCCGTGAGTTCATATGTGCCTCAGTCCTGTTTGGTTCCTACAATCTTCCCACCTTCTCTTCCTCAGAGATTCCTGAGCCTTGAGGGGAGAGGTTGAAGGAAGCCATTCCACTCAGGACTGAGTTCTCCAGTGTCTCTCACTTCCTGCACATTGTCCAATCGTGGGCCTCTAGGTCAGCTCCCGTTTACTAGAAGAAGAAACTCCTCTTCTGAGGTTTGATCTACATGTGCGGTTAAATGTCATGAGGGGTCATTTTATTGTTATGTTCCTTTAGCAGAATAGTGGTATTAAGTTTTTCTCTAGGCCCATAACTTATCCAGTTTTAGGTTCTTGGCCACTTTAGCAGCATCAGGTATAGAGTCCATCTCATGGAGTGGGCCTTAAATTCAGTCAAAATGTGGTTATTTTTATAACATTTGTGCCACTCTGGGACTGCTGTATCGTCCAGGTACTGTTGTAAGCTACAGGGTTTGTAACTGGGTGATATTGATGATTGCTGTATAATGAGGAAGACAATGCCCCAACTAAACATGCCACACCACCAAGTAAAACTTCCAGTGCCGACATAGGTTGGTTAAATCCTTGTTGAATTATTGGTCAAAAGGGTTCCCATGGATTCCCCCACCCCAACATCACAGGCTGTGGCCAAAGCTATTGATTTCTCCCTACAGTCTGATTGTAAGTCCATATTGTTCAAGCCAGCACTTACTTATATCAACATGCACGAAGGATTCCCACTGGTGTCCAGCTAGACAGTTCATGCCACTGATTACAGCTCATGGTTTTGAAAAGTACTCTGCATGCTACCGAAAAGAAAGGTGGCTCTTGCTGGTCATCCCAGCACTTTGGAAGCTTAGGTAGGAGGAACACTGTGAGTCTGAAGCCAATCTGGGATACAGAATGAGTTTCCAGGTCAGCCAGGACTAGAGACCCTGTCTCGAAAACATTTAGATGTCTGTATGTCTATGTGTACACACACACACACACACACACACACACACACAGAGGATTCTTGGTTACTGTTATATTGCTGGGGAGAGACACTATAACCAAAGCAGCCTTAAAAAGAAAGCATTTAATTGGAGGGTCCCTTATAATTTCAGAGGATTAGTCCATGTTCATCATGGCAGGAAGCATGGCGGCAGGCAGGCAGGTGCTGGAGCAATTGCTGAGAGCTTACATCTGAGCTACAAGATGGAGGCAGAGTGAGAGACTGGGTAGCTTGTGAATGCTTTTGAAACCTCAAAGGCCACCCCCAGTGGCATGCCTCCTGCAACAAGGCCACACCCACTGCAAGGCCACACCTCCTAATCCTTCCTAAACAGATGTTCAAATACGCGAGGCAGTGAGTGCCGTTCTTATTTAAACCCCCATGTTCATAAGATAGATATATATTTCTAGGCAGTTTAAATTGTTTTGTGTACTTTTTACCTCTCCTCCCTTACATTTTCCTCTTCCTCCCTCTATGTCTCGTCTTCCATCTACCTAATTAAATCTTTAATTACCTTATCAGTCATTGATTAGTTGATAGGAAAAGAGAGGAGTTCGTAGGCAAAGTTACCAAGGAGAAATGTCAAGGTCACAAAGCCTGACTACCGTACACCCCTTAGAAGTAGCGGGCGGCAGTAGTCACACTGTGTGCTGTCTGCTTCTTAGAGAAAAGCTGCTTAGTGGTTTTTTTCTAGCATCAGTATCTCTCTCTCATTCTTTCTCTCTGCTACCCCTGTCCCCCTAGCTGAATTCTCCCTCTCCCCTCCTTTCCCACAGGCAAATTATCACTTTTCCAGCTTTCCCAGTGACTCCCAGAAAGGAAGAACGGAGGAAAGGAGGAGTTCAAGGTCATTCTCCAGTGAGGTGACAAAGAGAGGGTAGCCTGGGCTACATGTGATCCAGTCTCAAAATGAGGAAAAAGAAAATGAGAGACCGGGTGCTGAAGAAGGGCGGACCCAGACCTGAGTGGTCCTGTGACTTTATCCCAGCCTGTCTGTACTAGTGGGGAAGACGGGCTCTGGGTCCCTGTGAGTTTCCCCCTTTCCTCTCTTTCTCCTTGCCTTGATAAGAAGGGGAGCTTTGTTTTGTTTTCCCAGAGGATTCTTGGCTCATTAATAATCTAGTCAGTAGGAATAAAAGGAACAACGAGAAATTTTTTCAATAATAGGAGGCCTGGCAGCCATCCCAGCCACCTAGCTCATCACCTTGTCCAGTCGCTTCATTCTCTTTGTGAAATGTGAAAGCAGGCAATCTACACGACCACACAGGACAATGGAAAGAACCGGACTGAATAATACATGTGAGAAGCCTGGAAAGTATCAAGCAACCCAAAGAGAGTTGCTCCTGCCACTGTGAAATCGTTGTCTTAAGAGCCAGCAGAAGGAATTTCCAGTAAATCTCCTTTACCTACCGAAGAGTTTGCAATCAAACCAGCAGGCGAGTCTAGCACTTGCTGAGCATGCTCAAGGCTCAGGCTTCAATCTCTGGCACCAGGAACAAAACCAAACAACACAAAGGAAAAATTAGACTGGTAAGGTGTGTTTGCCTATCAGGTCCAAGGGCCTGGGTTCAAGCCCCCAGCACTGAGGGGGAAAAAAAGACAAAAATGAGAGACGAGACATACAATACACAATAACATGTAACAAATTGCTGGGCGGCACACGGGATGTGGGGAGGAGCAAGCTCTGCTCAGGGATGAAGAACTCAGAGCTGTGCCAATACAGAGCTGTGTTGGCTAGAAAGGTTATTGGCTGGTTATGGCTCATGTCTTTGTTTCTGTTATTTGAGACATGGTCTTACAATGTAGCTCAGATTGGTCTTGAACCCATGATCCTCCTGCCTCAGCCTTCTCACCATTGGGATGAGAGATGTGCCCTTCACACCTGATGGTAAGAACTTGTTGAAGAGACAAGACCTGTGATGGGTTGGATTGTGTCTCAAGAGATATGTTAGAGACCTACTCCCTGTCTCCCAGTTCCTCAGGCTTGTGACATTTTGGGGCACAGGATCCTTGCACATGTAATTAGGTAAGATAATACTACACCTCAACGGGGTAGGTGGCTAATTCAATATAACTGGCGTCCTTTTAAGGAGGATTTTGGAAAGCCATGGTAAGATAATGCCACACAAAGACAGATCCACCCAGAGGAAAGGACATACAGATGCCATGGGACAACGTGGACAGATTTCAAGATGGCCAAGCACCCCTAGCAAACAGGAGAAGCTGGCAAGAAGCCAGGGAAGTTCTGGATGGGGACTTGGCAGTAAACACATGCTAATCTCAGGCTGCTGGCCTCCAGAGACGGGGAGGGGAGAGGGAGAACGTGCCCCTGGGTTTTAAGTTATGCTGGGTGCGGTTCTTCGTGGTAACAACCACGGGAGAGAGCTACGTGTGCTACAGCCGGCTTTCCTGGCACGGTATCACATATCCATAAGACAATTCTAAAAGAGGGGACTCTTTGTGAAACATTAGAGCCCAGCCCAAGGTGAGCCACTCTGGGTCAGTTTTGGTGAGGCTTGGCTCTACACATGACCAGACACTCATGCTATACCTGATTGTCATCAGTGTAGCCGTGACTCTGCCGCCTTGTCTGTTTGGTTTGGCTGTACAAATTCTTTTACACTGACTTTTCCTTACCCATTATCTATTTACTGTCCGTGAAGAACCATGCTGATCCTGTTCTCATTTGTTTTAGGGGACGCTCGGCTTTCATGTTTGTGGATCTTCAGATCTGAGCAGTACCTGGATTTCCTGGCTGGGAGCTCTGACGAAAGCCGTTTGAATCAGCTTTGTGAGCAGCTCCCGAAGCGCCGTGTGCCCTGCCTGTTGCTCAGCAGGCTTTGCTTCAAGGAAATCCTGTTCTTTGAAGCAGCGGTTATGGTCCACTGGGCCAGAAACCCATCCTGAGAAAGCTTGAAGAACAGGGTTTACATGTCCCACTGTCTGAGGTGCAAGAGAGAGCGTTAGAGAGAGTTAGGTAAACAAAGCCACCGCAGAAGTCCTGAATACATATTTGCAGGATCACAGGCAGGAATGTTTCTCCTTTCCAATAGGGCTGTGTGTGTGTGTGTGTGTGTGTGTGTGTGTGTGTGTGTGTGTGTATGTGTGTGTGTGCAAGCACATATGTATGTACTAGTGCATGTGAAGACCAGAAGGCAACCTCAGTGTTACTTCTCAGATACGGTCCACCCTGGTTAGCCTGGAACTCACGGAGTAGGATAGGACTGGCCAGCAAGTCCCACGGGTCTGCCTGTCTCTGCCTTTCCAGAACTTAGGTTCCAAGCAGGTGCTGCCATGCCCAGAATGTTTTCTTATCTATAGGTACAGGAGATTGTGCTCGGGACATCAAGATTGCAAGGCAAGCTCTTAACTGACGGGGCTGTCACTCCAGACCCAGATACAGCCTGTGAGAATGAAGTTTGGTTGGTTGCAAGCACAGCAAGGAACGCTGGTCCATTTCTATGTGTTAGTCATGAATGTATCACAATTATATCTGATCATGTCCCAGCATCCTTTGGGATTCTTCACCGAGTGGGATACAGGTAAGGCATTTAGGGCAGTATCTGGCATATAGTCAGTTCTAATACATGCTGGCTAAGACTCTTTTTTTTTTTTTTTTAGCTAAATTGGGTGAATTCCAAATAAGGTATTTCATGAAATTCTATTTGGCAATGTCATGCCCAAAATTAATTATTGCTAATTATTTAAAGTTACTTAAAGTATCTGTTGGGCTGTGGGCTGGGGTTATAACTCAATTAGTAGGGTGCTTGTGTGGCAAGCACAGAGCCCGGAGTTTGCTCTGCAGTACGCACCATACCAGTGGGCATGGTGACACACATTCATACTTCCATTACCCAGGAGGCAGAAGCAGCAGGGTGAGAAGTTCAAGGTCATCTGCAGCTCTGTAGTAAGTCTGTAGTAAACATGAGATAATTTGATGTCTTAAAATCCAGTTTGTGCACAGGAGGAAGAAACAGAACGAGTCACTGGCGGTGAAACTGTCGGCACGCTCTGCTTGCTATCTTCTTTTAAGACTATCTGGTTTACCCTGGGCTGGCACCATTTGAAACCATGAAGGGAACATTTAGAGGGTCTGAGACGCCTAGGATAGCAATCTAATGACAATAACCAAGTGACAGTTGGATACCGTTCCTAGTTCTGGCTCCTTCAACTTCCCATTGTGACATCCAATGGGATGCCGGAAAATATGGAAGCAAACTGAACGACAATTACAAATCGCATCCCAGAATTACTTGGTGATGTGGGTTGGGTTGAAATGAGGGGGGGAAAAACCTACCCTGGATAAAAAGGAACTTAAAATGCAAGTGCCAAAGCTCAATTCACAATGTGGGGAGTCCAACAGAAGAAGTGATGCTACGGTCAATGTTGTTAGTGTTCAAGCTGGCGTTTGGGGGTCACGGCCTCTGGAGAGCTTCCCACAATTCTTTCCATTTGCCGAGTCCCTAACGCACATCTGCCCTGTCACATTCTCTCACTGGCCATGTGTTGATGTGATCTGTCCATAGGTCTAGGGCTGAATCTAAACTGCAGGAACCAGAGAACACCTTTGTACCTCCACAGCACCGCTATTGGTCTGAAGAAGGCCTCTGATAAACACTACAGAAGATTCCATCTGGGATTTTCCTGAAGGCCAGCAACACTCTTTGCTACACTTGCCTCATTTTGCATTTAGTAGCTTGCCAAAAGAAAGGGATTTTAAAACTCATTTAGTCTGCATCCTGTTGCTAGAACTGAGGTTTACTTAACTCCTATTTATGGAGGCTGGGAAGTCAAGAAAATGGTGAAGGCCTCATGCTGCAGAGGGCATCACAGACAGCTCGGCTTCTCCTCTTCTTACAAAGCCACAGTGCCATCATGAAATCCTAACTCTAATGTGCCGAATGTGTAACCCTGATAACTCCCTAAAGGCCCCACCTTTCAATACTATCAATCTATGACGTTTCCGGCACACTCGCCTGGACCTCACCAGGTAGGTGAGATTGACTTGCCAATGAGCCCTCGAGACGCACCAGCCTCCGTCTCCCAACCCTGGGACTGCAAGAGCAGGTTGCCATATCATGCTTTTCCTTTCATGGGGTCTGAGGGAATCGATCTCATGTCCTCGTGCTTGTGAGTGAGGCAAGCGCTTAACTGACTGAGCCATGACTCCAGCCACTTGACATCTGAATTCTCTGTAACAGAAACAAGGATCAGGAAATGAGTTGAGAATGAGGGAGAAAGCGAGCTGTGGACAGCCCATTTGCCACTTCTGAACATCTTCCAGATGACAAAGCTCATAGACTTCCTCAGGGTTAACTTGTTGGCGTGTTGACATGGCAGCCTCGTAAAAACGGTTTGTTTGTTCTCCAACCCACACTAGATAATTATCAGCAAATTAAAAGGTACAGTGATAAACCAATTACAAAGGAAGAGGTAGAAGAGCCATAAAATACAGGCACAATAAAGCAAATATGTGCTCTGATGCCAGAAACAAATTGTCCTGTGCACAAATTTCGCTAGGTCCTTAGGGAGCTACCGTGTTGGAGCTAACTACCAACACAAGTCTTCACAGAAGTTGCCATGTGTTTGAAGAAACAACCTCTCATACACCCAGCACACACAACTCTAGATCATCAGATCTTTGACAACTCCAGAAAGCTGGTTTCACTTTTTTATTTTGTTTTAAGTACATCGTATTTAGCTCTGTTTCTTAAATGCAAATGCCATGTTCTTGATTGTACGCCAAGTCAGGTGCTTCTCCATAAAGCCCATACAATGATCGTCAGCCATAGGATGAAGCCAGAACACACGTCAGCAGTTCAGGCAAAGGAAAGGGGCTAGGACACACGCACTCCACAGAGTATGATGCAGTTAAAGACACAGTTGAGTAACTGCTGAAGCTGGGGCCCACACCCTCTTCTAAGCTGCGGTAGATGTTGGGGTGGCCATCATTTCCTCTGACCATTTAGGAGTCCTTTCTAGTTTGGTTCTCTTACTGTGATAGAACACTCTGACCCGGTTAAGGGAGGAGGGATTTACTTAGCTTACACTTTTGGGTCTCAATACATCATACAGGGAAGTCAGGGCAGGAACTCAACCAGGATCTTAAGGCAAAAACCGTGGAGGAGCCGGGCGGTGGTGGCACACGCCTTTAATCCCAACACTCGGGAGGCAGAGGCAGGCAAATCTCTGTGAGCTTGAGGCCAGCCTGGTCTAGAAGAGCTAGTTCCAGGATAGGAACCAAAAAACTACGGAGAAACCCTGTCTTGAAAATAAAAAAAAAAAAAAAAAAAAAAAAAAAAAACCGTGGATGAGCCAGGCAGTGGTGGTGCATGCCTCTAATCCCAGCCCTCTGGCGACAGAGACAGGTGGATCTCTGTGAGTTTGAGGCCAGCTTGGTCTACAGAGTGAGTTCCAGGACAACCAAAGCTACACAAAGGAATCTTGTCTCAAACAGAACAAAATGAAATAAACAAAACAAAATTAGGAAACGTTGGAGGAATTCTGGCTTGCTTCCTTATATAGCCTTGGACTGTTGCGGTGTGGTCTGCACTCTATGCGCTAGACCCTAGTTTACAAGCTTCAGTCAAGGGGCTGGAGGTTGAGAACACAGACGCAGAGACAGACCGATATGCAGACCTTTTAACACTGATACCAAAAGCCCCTCTTTATTACCACCATGTAGACTTGAATACACTGCAGTCAATGGCCAACAGGTGAAAAATCCCATCCTCTGATCCTCTAAGCTAGGCACAGCTTCTAGTAACTTCAATTAGAAGGTTCTAGGTGGGAAGAGCAGCTGAAGGCCAGGACTCATTAATCCCAACATCCAGCTGAAGGCCAGGATTCATTAGTCCCAACATTGGACCACCTTCCACCATGGACTGGGCCCTCAAATACCGGTTAATAGTCATGATATTCCCCACAGACATGCCCAGAAGCCAATTTCATCAGGCAGTTCTTCAGTGCAGACTCTCAGGTGACTCTTAGACTGTATCAAGTCAAGCTAGGACAGAATCTTTCTCTGTCCTAATTAATCATCAGAGCCCCACAAACCCCCAAAGATTTGTATGATTATCCTGAAAAGCTCTGATGGCTTCTCGCAAGTTCTGTGAAAGGCAGATGCCAAACTCCCAAACCTCCATCCTATTCAGGTCTCCTGACGTTCTTGCTCTCTGCACAAGCTCGCTCTTCTCTCTGGCCTGCCTTAATGCAAATCTTTTACAGAGTGGGTTTAGCATCAGCATCTTGCTGCCTCTGCTCTTCTATGTGCACAGCCCCAGGACTCAGTCAGATGAGACAGCTTCAGTGTGCTGGTAGGACATTCTTTGTAATTACTGTTTGTTTGTTTGTTTGTTTTTTTACAATTTCCTATGAACAATTATGGCTTTAAAGATTCAAACTCTTCCAACGGAATGTTTCATTGGCTGCTTTCCAACAACAAAAGCAACATTTTAATGTGCCAAGCTGACCTATCATTTAATTTAATCACATCCATGAAGCCTCCCTGCCACTCTGGGCCGTCACCTCCCAGTTGCCACCCACTTAGAACCCTCCTATCAGTTCTTCCCAGTACTCAGTGTGTCCTTCTAGCTTCTCTCTTCGATATCCGTTATCAGTGCAAAGGTAGACTCTCACTCCCCTCCCCTTAATCAAAGGTGACAATGTAATAGGCTCAACAAATCCGAGAGCTGGTTCTTTGAAAGGATAAACAAAATAGACAGACTTTTAGTATAGAAAAAAAAAGAGGGGAGAGGAGGAAGGAGGAGACCCTAGTTAACAGAATCTGAAATGAGCAGGGAAACATCACAACAGACACCAGAGACATTCAGAACATTGTAAGGGAATAATTTAGAGAAAAAAAAACTATGTGTCATTAAGTTAGAAAACCTCAAAGAAATGAATGAATTTCTAGATTTATCTGACAAAGCAAGGTTAAACCAAGAGGAGATCAATGACTCAAACAAGGGGACTGACACAGTAGTAAAAAGTCTTCCAACTACAAACTTCTCAGGCACAGTTGGGTTTACAGCAGAGTCTACACAGCCGTCAGAGAGGAACTGCAACTCAACACATAAAATTACTTCTCAAAGTTTTGTTTTTCACGTGTTTTTGTATTTGATTTTCATATGTTAAAAAAGGCATCTGATGCCCTTTAGCATGAGAAGGTTTCTTACTTTTTAACAATCTGAAAACTAAGTTAAAACACTTCAAAATGCATACATTGGAACAGACTTTCTAAAAAAGGACTCCGATAGCATAGGAATGAATCAATAAATGCCATTTCACGAAATTAAAAACCTTCCGCACAGGAAGAGAGTTAATCGCCAAAACTAAGTGACAGCCTACAGATTCGGAAACCAACCTTTGCCAGTTATAGAGGGAATGAGAGAATTGTTTCCAGAATGTATAAAGAACTGCAAAAAACTAAACAAAAAAAAATCACACCAATAAATCAACAAATGGGCCAACGAACTGAATAGGGAGTTCTCAAAAGAAGAAAAACAAACTACAAATAAATATTTGAAAACATGTTCAACATCCTTAAACATCAGGGCAACATGAACAAAAACAGTTTTCCATTAGCCTGTGTTAATTAGGTACAATCAATGGCTTCATTATAGCATCAGAATACATGGATAACTGCTTTGGAATTCCTCTGAATCAGAATGGCTATCCTATCATCAAGAAAAAAATACATATACTGATAAAGATGTGTGCAAAGAATAATCACTGCTGGTGGGAATGTAAGCTTCTACTGGGGAAGTCTGTGTGAGGCTTCTTCACAACACTGAAAATAGAACTACCATACTTCTCCAATACAAGACTTCTGGGTGTGTAACCTGGAGACTCTAAGTTACCAACGCCACATATCCAACCTATTGCCACACTGTTCGTCATAGCTAAGAGATGGAACTGACTGTGACCCTTAACAGATGAGTGGAGAAAGAAAATGTAGTATGTGCACACGATTGTTCTTTCCAACTGTCATCAAAAAATAAAACATCTGTATGAAAATGAATAGAGTTAGTTATGATTATGTTAAGCAAGATAAGTCAAAGTCAGAAGGAAAACATCACATTTTTTTTAAAATATTTATTTATTTATTATGTATAAGTATTCTGTCTGCATGTATGCTTGCAGGCCAGAAGAGGGCACCAGACCTCACTACAGATGGTTGTGAGCCACCATGTGGTTGCTGGGAATTGAACTCAGGACCTTTGGAAGAGCAGGCAATGCTCTTAACCACTGAGCCATCCCCAAACATCACATTTTTATATGAAAAAAAATCTAAATTAGTTTTAAGTCATGAAAGTAGGACCATGAGATGAGAGGGGGAAAAAAAAACCTTAAAGGAGAAGGGTGAAGAGAGGGCGGTGGAACTCATGCCACATGAAAACAAAAGGGGGACCATTTGAGGAAAGGAAGGGACCAAAGGAGGAGTATGTGTGTATAGACATAGCAGCCGGGGAGGGGATGAGGAAGAACAAAGGCTGTCTGTACATGCCATAATGAGGTTCATCACTTTTCATGCCAACTTGAAAAAATTAATAGAAAGAAACCATCCATACCTTCCCTTCTGGTGGTTTGTACCGCTATGGAAGAATGTAAATAGTCATGTGTGGAGAAGCCATAGAGAAATAGCTGTCAGAGGCCCTGCTGGTCAGAGGTTGCTATCTACCATGGCCTGGCCGCTCTCTCAGAGCTTGGCAGCATGGAGGACTCCCTCCCTAGTGAGATGTCATTGTACTAGGAGCTTTCAATAGGGCCATGCTTCTACAGATGATACCTAAGACTTGTACTAGGAGCTTTATGATAGGAGGATGCTGTTTAATGTAAGATGGGGGATTTCCCAGCTACGGTCCCCAGTCCTATATAGTCCCTATACTTTGGAATAAAGCTGAGCTGACTCACTGAAGCTGTCTCCCGGAGAGCTACCCACAAGCCGTCTGACACCCTGCTCACTCGCTTCTGCCCCCATCCTCCTCGAGGTCTAGTGGCCACGATCCCGAGGAAGACGGAGAACCACAAATAGTAACCTCTTCTGGGGAGGACTTAAGCGAAATAAGTGCCCCTGCGTTAAAAACGTGGCTTTAGTTGAGAAGGTAAATGAGATATCGTGAAAGGCAACTAAGGTGTTACTGTGTTTAGAGGGTGTGATGGAACTTAAAGGAAGGAGAGGTTGAGATGATGGAGAGATGGTGCCAAGCATGTGAACACGAGGGCACTGGAGAACACAGAAATCAGAGATGCTTCCTCCTGGGACCTGGCCAAGGCCGGCAGGGCTGGAAGGCATGGGCACCTTGCTGGATGCAACATTTCTAGGAAAAGCAGTGTCTAGAGTTTACCGGTGCTCAGGTAAGTGTGGAACTGGAAAGAATCAGCCACAGTGGGAGTTTTATACCTTGCTAAAGAAGCCCTAATCCTGGGGCACAGACAGACAGACAGATAGTCGATGCGCCATGGGTCAAACGTCAGCAGCCTGTCTCGAAAAACCAAAAAACGTCAGCAGCCTAAGGATTCCAGTGCTGGGTAAATTGGGATGGACTCACTACATCCTATTTCTTCCACTGAACACAATTCTACAAGATACAAAACACAGCTACCTGTGGGCTCTGAAAAGTCCACAAGAGTAAGTAGATAAGAAAGACAACTTTAAAGATGGATCCGTGCAGGTTGGGGATTTAGTTCAGTGGTAGAGCACTTGCTCAGCAAGCAATAAGGCCCTGAGTTCAATTCTCACCTCCTGGAGAGGGGACGAGACTGACCGAGGCAAGGGTAGTTTTGTAGTTGTTCTTTGGGTCTGTCACTTTAATCTGGCTTTGACCTGAGAGTGGACCAAGCACATTGACTCCAGCTAGCACAAATAACAAGAAACCTCTCAGAGTAGATTGGGGAACAAAAAAAACAAAAGGGCTACCAGAAAAATAGGAAAGAAATCATCATATCTCTCTTTTGGGGGAGACTTTTATTTCTCTCTAGGTTTTGATCTGGCCTCGGCCTCAGCCACAAAGCTTGACAGCCACTAGAGTGGCACCCGTAACATGGACTCACAAAGGAGAAGTTCCTGACTTACTGAGGATGGGAGCAACTCCCAACCTTGTTTCTTTCAATTGCTCTGTATCCACGGTAGCTTATTTGCATATAACTGTGTGACATCATAGCAGGGGATAGGGGCTAAGATTCTTAGAGAACTCATACTTCTGGCCAGAAGAACCAGGTAAAGAAATTCATAGCATCAGAGGATGGGAAAATTTTGTAGAAAAGAGAAGTGCAGAATTAAATATTGAATTTCATAGGTGTGTAACAGAGCTCAGAATGAAGTACAGTAAAGACTAGGAGAACAGAACTGTGGTTAAAAATTCCACCGACCACCGCCAAGACTGAACATGAGTGAAGGTTAAGGGTGAATAAAAAAAGGCTTTGAAATCTCAGCGCACATCCCCTTCCTCCATAGGAGGAAAACAGAACTTGGACTAGGAATATGATGAGGTTGGCAATCTACTAAAACAAACAAAACCACCAGAGGATTTTAATTTCACTCAGACTCCCACAAAGTAGCATTCCAAGAACTCAAGATGCTACCTGCTATTACCCAAATGTCAATGATGAAATTACCAATTTTTAAGAAACAACTAAAAGATGCCAACTCTTAGCTGCTTATGCCTTAGCTTCTGGAATTATGACCTCTGAAATTAGATAAACACCTTTGACAAGAATGTAAAATTAGTTCTCTCCCCCACTCTTTCCCTTTCTCCTACCTGGACTATGTAGGGCCAGGTGACCTCGGGCTTGCAGCATCCCCTGCTACTACTTCTCAAGGGGTAGGGCTATAGGAGTGTGCCACCATGCCTGATATCAGAATCCAAAAGCCAAAATAAAAGGAAAGAAAAAAATAAGACTATATATAGATCAATAGTAATTCCCACTCTGAGAAAGAACAAAGATATGAAAGAAAGAAATCATGTCTTAAAATGTTGTGAGATGACATCAAAAGTGCAGACATGATGGAGGAGATACTTTCATTGGTTAATAAAGAAACTGTCTTGGTCCATTTGATAGGCCAGCCCTTAGGTGGGTGGAGTAGACAGAATAGAATGCTGGGAAGAAGGGAAGTGAGGTCAGAGATGCAATGGAGTAAGCCACCAGGTCAGACATGCTGAATCTTTCCCGGTAAGACTGGTGCTACACAGATTACTAAAGATGGGTTAGTCAAGAGAGTTAGCCAAGAAGAGGCTAGACATAATGGGCCAAGCAGTGTTTAAAAGAATACAATTTGTGTGTTGTTATTTTGGGGCATAAGCTAGCCAGGCGGCCAGAAGCCGGGCGGCAGGAACGTAGCCCGCAGCTCCTACTACACAGACATTAAGTGAAGAGGATGGTCAGCCATCGAAGACCCTTGTTTGAAGCCCAGCACCCACACAAAGACGATGATTCTGACAGCATACATTTGTAAGTCTAGCACAGGGTGGTCGAGACAAGATGATCGCTGAGACTCACCGGCCAAGCTAGTCCGTCATAATTGGTAAACTCCAGGCCAAGGAGAGATCTAAGGAGGCGGGCGGTGCTTCTGAGAATGACATCTGAGGTTCTCTCTGTCCACCCACACACACCTCAAAACAGTTCTAATATTCAAGTTCTAATGTCACGGAATAAAAGATGAGGGACATGGACACAGCTAAAATTTCAAGAAATAAGGGCAAAAACTTCCTAAATGTTGTGAAAGGCAGCATTTTATAAATTTAAAAGTCTCATTGAAGGCCAATGACACAAACTCAATGAAGACTAAGAAACTGTCATCAAGTGGATGAAAACCAAATATGAAGAAAATAGTATCTAAAACAGTCACGCAAACAGCAAATGATAGGTGGGAGCCATCAATGCAAATGAGTACCAGTTTCTCAGGAGGTACCGGGACAACGGGAACCACTCCTCTAAAGCGGAAGGACAGGATGTTTGCGAGAATGAGAAGATGAATCAGAAGCATTAACTTTATGAAAATGGCTATACTACCAAAATCAGATCCAATCCAATCCTCATCGAAATTCCAGCTTTGTTCCTTAAAAACAGCAAGAATATTAAAATTCAAATGGAAGTACAGAAGATTCCAGGTTGCCAAAGCAATTCTAAGCAAGAAAAACATGGGAAGTATCACTATAACTGGGTTTTCTGTTTGTTTGTTTTTTGTTTTTTTTTAATTTATTTATTTATTAAGGATTTCTGCCTCCTCCCCGCCATCGCCTCCCATTTCCCTCCCCCTCCCCCGATGAAGTCCCCCTCCCTCTTCTGTTCGAAAAGCAATCAGGGTTCCCTGACCTGTGGGAAGTCCAAGGACCGCCCACCTCTATCCAGGTCTAGTAAGGTGAGCATCCAAACTGCCTAGGCTCCCACAAAGCCAGTACGTGCAGTAGGATAGAAAACCCACTGCCATTGTTCTTGAGTTCTCAGTATTCCTCATTGTCCGCTATGTTCAGCTAGTCCGGATTTATCCCATGCTTTTTCAGACCCAGGCCAGCTGGCCTTGGTGAGTTCCCAGTAGAACATCCCCATTGTCTCAGTGTGTGGGTGCACCCCTCGCGGTCCTGAGTTCCTTGCTCGTGCTCCGTCTCCTTCTGCTCCTGATTTGGACCTTAAGATTTCTGTCTGGTGCTCCAATGTGGGTCTCTGTCTTTATCTCCTTTCATCGCCTGATGAAGGTTAATATTCAGGAGGATGCCTATGTGTTTGTCTTTGGGTTCACCTTCTTATTTAGCTTCTCTAGGAACATGAATTATAAGCTCAATGTCCTTTATTTATGGCTAGAAACCAAATATGAGTGAGTACATCCCATGTTCCTCTTTTTGGGTCTGGCTTACCTCACTCAGGATAGTGTTTTCTATTTCCATCCATTTGTATGCAAAATTCAAGAAGTCCTTGTTTTTTACTGCTGTATAACTGGGTTTTTTAATTAGACTAACACCATGGTACTGGTGCAAAGACCGGCATGGAGATCAAAGGAATTACGCCAGTCTCAGAAAGACAAATATAGCCAGGCAGTGGTGGTGCACACCTTTAATCCCAGCACTTGAGAGGCAGAGGCAGAGGCAGAGGCAGGGGAATCTCTGAGTTCAAGGCAAGCCTGATCTACAAGAGCTAGTTCCAGGACAGGCTCCAAAGCTACAGAGAATCCTTGTCTCAAAAAAACAAAAAACAAAAAAAAAACAAAAAACAAAAAACAAATACAAATATGTTTTCTCTCAGATGTGGTTCCTTGTTTATAAACATATGTAAAATCATGAGGGTCTGCATGACATGGAAGTAGAAGCTAAACTGCCAGGGGAGGATTGGGCAGTGGGACCCAGTGGGAATGGGAAGAGGGAAGGGAATGCATGGTCAATGTATGACATGTACGTGTATGAAAATGTTCTTAGGCAACACAGCCATGTATAGTGAATACATATAAAAAGAGGAAAGAAGAAACATGGAGGCTGGAGAGATTGCACAGCAGTTAAGAGCACTTGCTCCTCTTGCCGAGGAACCCACTAGAACCCACCAGGTAGTGGCTAACAACCTCCTGTAGCTTCTGTTCCAGGGAACCCAACGCCCTCTTCTGGCCGACACAGGCACTGCATAGACAAGCAGGAACACAGAAATACACATTAAAAATAAATAAAAAGGAAACCTTACATTAACACAAAATTTTACTTATGCATGATTAGATCAGCTTTATTCAACATCATTCCAAAGCATGGGCACTATAAATAAGATTTTATTAGAGAATGGATTAATAAATTGGCATATCTTATAAACCCATAAGAGCCTTTATGGTATTCTGAAAAAGACAAGTCTGTACAGAACGAAGACAGATTTGCTAAGAGTTGAGGGCAGAAGAAGTAATTGGTATCACCGAGGCAGCACAAGAGAAATTTGAGAGGCAGCAGCAATTTTGTGCCTTGGGATATTGTGATAATTAGACAACTCTTCATCTGTTCTCTCTCCCTCCCCTTTTTTTTTTTGTTGTTTTGTTTTTTGCTTTTTGAGACAGGTTTTTCCCATGTAACAGTCCTAGCTGTCCTGGAACTCGCTTTGCAGATCAGATTGGTCTTGAACTCACTGAGATTCACCTGCCTCTGCCTCCCAAGTGCTGGGATTAAAGGCATGCGCCACCAACACCTGGCCTAATTCTCAAAATTCAGAGCCAATAAAAAAACATTTATTTTATATTATTTTATTTATACTTATTTTATATATTTATATTGTTTATAATATTTTATATTATTTATTATACAGTTTATTTATAATTTATTATTAAGCAAATATAAATATTTAAAAGTATGCTAAACTTTCTACCCCATGTATTTAATCTCTTAAAACAATTGATACAATATGTAGAAGCCAAATGTTCACTGAATTCTCCTAAATTTAACAATATAAAAAGTCATCCATAAAACGTGACTTTCAGTGTGGGCTTGGTGGAAACTCTTGCAGAGTAAACCTGGTCAGCACATTCAATTCTTCTGTTATCTACATAAACAGAGATTTGGGATTTCCTTGTCTGTTCCATGTGAGATCTGTGCCAGGAAGGAACTGGGGCCCTCTTCAACAGTTCTTCTACCCAGTATCTCTCAGTGGAAAAACCCATCACGGCTGAAGTCAGCAGCAAGGCTATTGGGAGGTGGGCCACAAGAGCACAAGGGCCGCATCGTTTCTTTCAAACTCTGTTCACAGTTTAAGATCACTGGGCCTGAGCCCCAGGGAGCCAGACCAAGGCCACATCCTTCCTATTAGCCTGCCAGTGTTAGAACTGCCCAGATGTCAAATGCAAACATGAGGTCGACCAGAAGGAGGAAGTCGCCTTTGTCTCAGGACTGGGCTTAGCTATGTTTGCTGGAGATGACACCTGTTCAATACAGCAGGTAAACTCTCCACTCCTGTTCTTGGCTTCTTTCAGGCCCTGCAGTTAGCTCAGGTGCTCCATCTGGCCAGTCCGTACATCCTGGACACATTTGCTCAGGCCCTGCTTCCCCAAGCTCTGTTTCAGGTTCAGTGGTTCTTCAAACACTGCAAGACACCTGTGCCTTGGCCCCTCCTAAGAAGGTGTTCCTCACCTTTCTTAGTAACTTCCTGAAGAAACAATGGATGCAAATCTCATTGTTACCAATCACACAGAATAACAAATGTACAGGGGCATCTTAGAAAGCAAGCCTGGATGGTTCCTTCCACCATCTGAAGTCTCTTTTTGTAGAGGAACAACCCAGACCCTTCCCAACCACAAACAAGCACGCACACACAGGCTTGCCAATCTCTCTAGCTACTAAGTCCATATTAGCACCAAGTTATTGCTCGATGTCAGAACCACCTCTAGGAGCCTTAGTCTGAAAGACATGTCTCTCAGTTCTATTCCTCTTGCTGCCTCTCCCACCCAGCAGCCCCCACAGCTCCACCAGGATCCCACCTACAGAATACACCTTCCTGAAAAGGGAAAATGGTACCCTAACTCCAGCGGGAATAATACCCTTGAAGATTATATGTAGTAAGTAAAAAGGAAATGCTAGATTGTTAGGATATAAAACAACAGACACTACTAAGGTTTCTCTCTTCCTTTTTCTCTTTTGGGTGGGATCATTGGCAACTGAACTTTTAACTAAAATTTTAGAAGATGTCTTTGTTTTTATTTTATGTGTTGGAGTGGTTCGCCCGTGTGGATGTATGTGCACCATGTGTCTTGCAGTGCACAAGGAGGCCAGAGGAGGGCGTTTGATCCCATGGAGCTGGAGCCACCATATGCATACTGGGAACTGAACTTCGGTCCTCCAAAAGAGCTGCAAGTGTTCTGGTTAATGGAGCCATCTCTCCAGCCTCTTAGGTGGGCCAACTGACTCACTCAGGAGAAATAGAGTACACACATGCACTGGAATTCTTTTTCTGGACTCCTGTGAAGGACAGAACTTCCTAGCCTCTGAATGGTGCAAAATAAGTTTCTTTTGCTTATAAATGAATTTGTGATGGCAGTATGAATAGCTCAGGGCTCACCCTAAACTTTCTAATTTTCCATGGGTCCAAGGAAAAGGCTAGGTCAGGGGGACCAAAATAATCTACTGACCTGAACCAGCCATAGGATCTGTTTTGCAAATTTCTAGGCCTATGGGTCTCCTACATTGGAGTCCTCATGTCACGGCAAATCAGGATTTTAAAATGTATCCATGCTTCACATGAAATACTATGTGTGGCTATGTAATAACTAGAAGCAGTTGCCAAATTGCCTCAGTGCCCAGTCTAGCTTACTTGGTGAGTTTGAGGCCATTGAAAGATTTTGTCTCGAAAAAAGGTGAACACCAACTGTTCTAGTTTGCTTTCTGTTGTTGTGGTAAATACTATGGCCAAAAGTAACTTGGGAAGGAAAGGGTTTATTGTAACAGTTTACAGTCCCTCATCAAGGGAAGCCAAAACAGGAACTCAAGGCAAGAGGGTAAAGCAAAACCAGGGAGGAAGGCTGCTTACTGGCTTGCCTCCTGCTTCAGCTCACCTGCTTCAGCTCACTCACCTGCTTCCTACATAACCCAGGACCACTTTCCCAAGGTGGCACTACCCACAGTGAGCTAGGTTCTCCTCCATCAATTAGCAGTTAAGAAAATGTCCCACAGAAAAGCCTATGAGCCAGTCTGATAGGGGCAATTTCTCAGTCGAGAGTCCCTCATCCCAGGTATGTCAAGTTGGCAACTAAGAATAACCACAGCAAAATCTGAAAAACACCAGCAGAGACAGCCCCCTGGCTTACATATGTGGGCACGTGCATGCGCGTGCGTGCACACACACACACACACACACACACACACACCAGTGAAAATACACACACGGGTGTACACACCAAAAAGACGCACCTATCTCAATGATGATAGTGCCCTGTCATTCAGCTTATAATATTCATACTCCCTGGTCTATACTTTCTTGTCCAAGATTTCCTTTCCCAAGAACATACAGGTCACAGCTGGACATGGTGACACTGGCCTGTCCCCCAGCACTAGGGAGACTAAGGCACATCCATTATTTTAAACCTGTGAATTTTTTCTAAGTTCATTTATTGTTGGTTTTAGTTCCATGTGGTAACATCACCATGTAAAGCATCAGTGAGCTCCTATCCATCTTAAACCTTCATGGTGCATGCAGGGGGATGAGGGGTGCTGGTGTGTTGCTCTTGCAGAAGACCTGGGTTTGGTTCCCAGCACCCACATGATGGTTCACAATCATCTGTAACTCTAGTCCAGAGGATCTGATGCCCTTTCCCGGCCTCTGCCAGGATGTACAAGGCATTCAGGCAAAAGACTCATACACATAAAATATATAAATCTAAAATAATAAATCCCCCATGGATCTAGAGACCTTACACTGAACACAAGTCTAGAATTTAGACACCTGGATTTGTGTGCTTCCTTCTATGGCCATCTGGTGTATGCACCTTGGGTATACCTCGTTGTAAAGTCACCTTCTGAGCAGGCTCCTCTGGAACATCATCCTCGCAAGCTAACCAGTGTGCAGCCCAAGACAGGCACTTGTAAATGCATACATGCCTCTGTTCTAGGCTGTATGAAAGAGACCCTGATACATGATCAAGAATGAACTAAAAACATTGAAAGTACATATACGTATCATACCAAAGATACAATTGACCAAAACCAAGTCTCCTCGACAAAAAAACATGGTCACCAAACTTTTTTTTAGAAATGCTGCCACTTGAAAAAAAAATCTGGTGCAACAAGGTATAGGAAGGGCGAAGAGGTGGGTCTGGGAGGGTCTCCTGGTTGAACTGACAACCAATGAGGTGCCTGGCTCCAGTATTAATGAATACTAGACACCACCTTGTGGCCAGACATAGAAATTCAGGATTGAGCTGGGAATCAAATATTTAATTGCATTCCATAATCTACGTGTACTAGTCCAGTGAGAACAGTGTGTTACCACATTAAAACCTCCATGATTCCTAGTGCACGCACGTCTCAGAGGCTCCTAAACTCCCTGTTCATATCTGTGGAGTGATTACTCACACCTGTGTGGATTTACTCATGACAAACACCGGAGAACGGTCATTGTCATGAAAACTGGGAGCAATACGATTTTATTGTGTGACATCTCAGGGACGAAGGAAAAGCTATCGTCCAGCAACTCGGCTATATGAAGTAATCCAAGATTGGGACAGTTCAGAACATTTTCATAAAAAAAAAGAATTCAGTTTTAGAACACTATACAAATTCATCAGAATATGGTGATGAATCCTTTTATAAATTATTTTATTAGTAGATTTTATTTTCATGAGCACTTCTGGTCAAATGAGGACTTCTGGTTTTTTTTTTTTTTTTTGGTTTTTCGAGACAGGGTTTCTCTGTGGCTTTGGAGCCTGTCCTGGAACTAACTCTTGTAGACCAGGCTGGTCTCGAACTCACAGAGATCCGCCTGCCTCTGCCTCCCGAGTGCTGGGATTAAAGGCGTGCGCCACCACCGCCCGGCCCTGGTCATTTTTTAAAATCAGAATATGGGACTGGAAAGATGACTCATAAACATTGATAACTCCATTTCTAGGGATGCCAACTTTCTCTTCTAACTTCTAAGGGTACCAGGAACACAAGTGATGTAATATATACATGCTGGAAAAATATTTATACACATAAAATATATCTAAATTATACATTTTAGTCAATATACATTAGGTACCACTATAATAGCTTTGAAAAAAATGTTTTGTGCTCCCCCCGCCCATTTCTCCAGCCACCTCTATCCCGTCCATGTTCTTGTGACCTCCCTACCCCTACTCAGGACACATGGGACATGAATATGGGATAATTTTAAAATAATCATTTCTATAGCCACATGTATTTCTCTCAAGTGAAAAGCTTTTCAAAACAGGTGGTGGTACATGCCTGTAATCCCAGCACTCAGTGTATGATCGACAAGTGGCGGCCAGGATCAGCAGGTGGCAGCTGAGGAGCTGAGCTCCAAGGCCTTCCCTTGGTGGTTCTCTCTGTGAATGGGGAACACTTGGCCCTCTCTTTAGCTTGGTTCCTATCTCTCTGCCCTTCCCAGGTCACTCACAGTTCCCAGCCTCTCTGTTCTCTTCACTGGCTTCAGATGCTCTGTGAACACTGAGGTACAGCTACTTGGAGAGGGTCTGGTATCACCTCTTGTTGATCATTTTGGTGAGGGCCTTCTTGCCCTCAGGAGTGTTTCTCAGCCAGCACTATAGTCCCACCCCCCAAATCTCCATTGAATCTCAGATTCTAGCATTTCATTCCCATCTTCTTGGCCTGACTCTTAGCCATCCTTCTGGGAAGTTTCACTATGACACCAAACTACCTAAGATGCCCACCAACCCCACTCACCCTGTGACTTCCAAAGACCTTCAGCATCACCCCATAACCTGCTACCTAAGGGTCAAACTTCTTGCAAGAGCAATACTATGGTTTGGGTGTGAAATGTCTCCAACAGGCACAAGTGTTTAAACACTTAATCTTCGGTTTTCTTTGGAGGTGGCAGAATCTGTGGGAGGTGGAGCCTACCTGGAAGGGAAGTCGGGGGATTACACCAAAAGTTCCAGATGCACTCCTTTCTCATCTCTCTGTTCCGTCCCTCCCTCCCTCTCAGGAGTGAGCAAGCCCCTTTAATATTCCTCCTCTCCTCCCCTGCCGCCCCCAACACACACACACACACCTGAGTCTTGTGTTCAGTATTAGGATGACATTCTCCCCGAGGCCCTGGCACCTTAAGGTCTTCCCAGAAGAGTAGTTAACCCACTAAAAAATCACAACAGGAGATCTGAGCTGAGGAAAAAGAAAACCCTTCCTTTTAGAACTCTTTAAGGCAGGAATTATGGGTGTTCTAGAGAGGACCCCAAAGCTTTATCTTTCTCCACAAAATGTTACTACACACCGAACATGTGCTGGTACACTGCCAGCTCTCAGGAAAGCAGAGCCGAGATCTGCAGAAACTACTAGTTTCTGTGGTGAACACAGACCTACTGGAGCAGATTGCAGAGGTCCAGCCTAATGTCCCTGCACAGGAAGAGATGCAGCGTGAGCACCGGTGAGCCAGGCCCAAGCACCGAAGTCACCTCAGGCTGGGATGGCCGTCCAGGAGATAAAGAGGTTCTGCACTGCATGGAACTTCCATAGCAACCTCCTCCACTGCCATCCTGGGGAATAGGGACTAAAGTGTGTCAATAAGAAAGTCCCTTATCTTGCCTTTTGGTGGTAGGGACTGAAGCCAGAATCTCCCATACGTTAACACTCTGCCACTCAGCCTAACTTAGTCCCCTTTAAACATTAAAAATTATTTTACAATTATTTCCCATTATGTGTATTACACGTAAGTGCCAAAATCAATGGAGGTCAGAAGCATTAGACTCCCTGAAGCTAGGGTTGTCAGTCACCCATAGTGTTGGGAACTGAACCCAGGTCCTCACCAAGAATAGGCACTTTAGCTGGCCTTGAGTTTGTCAGCTCCTGGCTCCCAGGTAGCTGGGATGACAGGCCTGGCTGTCTTTGCAGTATGGGTTTCAGGGTCTTTGAGGGTAGGACATCTTTCACATCCGTCCTACAGCTCCAGCGTGGATTATGTTATCAGCAGTTACCACATATTTGCTGGCTCAGTTTATCCAGGCACGGAGAAGAATGGGTTGAACCCACTCCACCACACCCCGTATCAAAACACACCAGCTACGAGCCATGAGGTAATTTTGAGGAGTGCAGAGTTGGCTGTGGGCAAAGACAGAAAGTTGCTACCCACGCATTTTGCCCAGCACCTTTGCCCACCTGGCACCCGTGTCCACGGCTGGACCCCAGGCTCAGCCTCCATTCTAACGTTATACCTTTGGTAGGGACTCAGCAGTCGTACTGACCTTGACTCTGCGGGCAGCATCCAGGGTTCTCAAAGCAAACATTTTCCTTTCAGGCTTCTTCGCTTGCTCCTCTTGGGAAAGTTCCACTCTCTGGCTTTGGCTGTGGTTTGGGAGTGTGGACTCTGGCCAATTGGGGGCTTTTTCTGAAAGAGGTTCCCAGCTGACTCTCCACGGAGGTGTACGCAGAGAAAAGTCATGGTCCTCCAGGTGTTCAACGTATGCAAGAGGGGCTGGAGAGATGGCCGGGCAGTTAGGAGGGAGCACTGGCTATTCTTCAAGAGGACTCAGGTTCAACTCCCAGCACCCACATGGCCAACTCACAATTGTCTAAAACTCAAGTTCCAGGGCACTCAACACCCTCAAACAAATATATGTGCAGGCAAAACACCAATGCACATAAATTTAAAAAAAAAAAGGAAAAAGAAAAAAGGCAGACCTCCAGCTAATGTGATCTATGTACAGGAGAACCCTCTGTTATGGTGATGTACAGGGGCGCCCTCTGCTGAAAAAGTGGTGATCTGCAGTCAATTGGGCTAGTTCCCGGTCTAGCAGTCTCCTCTACGACCACTCTCCCGCCCCTGTGTTCACAAAGAGTCCACGACGCTTTCCAGAACAATGCTTTATTTTCTCCAGCTCCAGTGTTACAACGGTAGCAGCACAGCAGACACCCCCACATGGGAACACACTGCAGCTCCCCGTGCTCAGAAGTCACAAGGCGAAAACAATCTTGACCACAGGCATTTTAAAGACATTCAGAGAATAACACTGGGCCACTCTTATCCCACAGTGTGGGACTGGCGGCAGCACATCTGTTCTTTACAGACACAATTACCCATAAATAAAGTTAAATAGAACCTTACTGGCATAGCAGTGTGTTGGGAGATACAGCCTTGGGGTGACATTCGGAGGAGGATGGCTGTAAGACATGGTGGGGGGGGGGCACACACACAAGCACACATAAAAGTAATTATAGTTATTCCAATTAAAAAAATAGTCATGAATTAAAAACATTCCCATTTTTAAAGATCAGTGTTTTACTCTATAATAAATTAACACTCATCTATTAAGTGGCTGACTGTCATGAGGCCTGATCATGAGAACACACACACAGCTAAAGTGTTAACAGCGCACCAGGTCACATGGTCCATCCTCGGGAGTCACTCCAAAGATGCCGATAACTCTATTAACCTGGCCACTGGACAGGGGAAGCATTTTCCTATTTAGATCTTTGCGATGTCAAAAATCACAATACACAGGCCATTAATGCGCCCGGCGCACGGACAATGCCAACCCTGGAGCAAAGGGTGAGAGGGGACAACGTAACCCCTAGAGGAGTGAGAAACACGTTTGTTTAGGGTTTCACAACTTTTAACCACCTTTCACTTGCTCAACCTGTGATGGCTCGGGTGGGCAGGGCTGGTTAAAAAGCTGTCTCCCTGTGAATCTGCCCATCACTACAGGGAGGCGACAGTGAGGACTTAAGCCCACACAGAGTTGCTAAGTTTGGGTCTTACTTCTCCATCTTACATGGCCCTGGCCACAGAGGCTATTCCAGAAGAAGGTAGCTGTAAAGAAAACCCAACAGGAATATTGTTTTTGCAGCAGGATTCGTCACCAGATGGACCACAGGGTGTGGTAGGAATGTTTCAGACTTGACTTCAATTTTACTCTAGACTCTATGTTTTGATTCCCCCTTCCATTTATATTTAACACTACTCAACACTCGCAGGGGGACAGCAGAAACATGATCAGTGATAAAAGGGCACCAGTTAGCCTCAGACACCAGCAAGCACAGAAACCTGTCACCCTGTGGTATGACAGCTCAGCAGCCAGCCACCAAGCCCTCATGGAGAACTTGTAAGTACTCGAGGTGGTTCTCTCCTCCTTCTGATCAGAAAAAAAGAAGACAGCTGACCATCATCTAACTTCTCAGTTAGTGGACAAAATCAAAACCTGTGCCCAAGGGCACTGGGTGATGTGTGGCCCCAAGACGAAAAGTCTCCAAGTTCAAGCTGAATTTTTCCCAAGCAGTGGCACCTAGCCACAGGAACTTAAGGTTCATGCTTCCCCAGTGAGAAGGAGCATGCTAGCCATGGCTTCCAAACGAGACCAGGGCCAAGGAAGTCAAAACACCAGTGTGTCCCCTGCTCGTTCATAGACAAGCTGGAAGAGGGACATTGAGACCATTCTGTCCTCTCCTGAGAGTGACAGACTAGAAGACACAGGCTTGTGTGTTCTCTCAGAGATGATCGACCAGAGCAGAGAGGACATAGGCTCTCAAGTGACACAGGAGGAGCCAAGGCCGCTGAGCGGCTCTGGAGAGGCAGAGAGAGAGGGTCCTAGCAGGCTCCAGCAGTGCAGTCCAGGCTGGAAGGCCGGCCTCAGTGCTGTGAGAGGCTGTGATGTACCGGTAAGACCCGAGGCTACAACAGGGCAGGGGACAGATGAGTGCCAGAAATAGTCCAGATGGGATTTTCAAAAATCCCTAGACTGCAGGGGAACTGGGTTAAGAGGTGACTTTGATAAAAACACATGACGACCCAATTAGCTGAAGTGCCTGAGACTGAGGTCGCTACAGAAATCGGTCCTAAGACCAAGGCGGGAGTCGGCCCACTAATTTGCTAGGCAAATGATGGCGAATCCAATGCTAAGTGCTGATCGGGGGGGGGGCACACGCTCACATCACTCTTGGGAAAGGTGAAGGCCAGACATTCTTATGCTCCTGGGCCCACTACCCTACAGAGTGGACAACCAGCATGCTTAGTACTGTACAGCTGTGTCCACAGACGGAGGCAAATGCTCCAGGGCCATAGCTTTGGTCCTGAAAATTTTAGGAAAGACAGAAAGGCACACACAGGTGACTTTTTGTTGTTTGTTTAAAAAGAATTAAAAAAAAAAAAAGCTCCAAGTGATAGATCATTATTTTGACTTGTTTTCAACGTACCTTTTTCCCCCATGAAAAGAGAAAATTCAAAATATAAACTTTGTATTTATTATTTTTACATTCAAGTTAAACTCCCTTGGGAGAGGTGCCGCACACAACTCCAGGCCACAGCAGCCATTTATTACTTTGGTGCCTTTTTTCCTGTTTTGTTTTGTTCTGTTTTACTTCTTATGATGGAAGAATTCAACCCTCTTATTAAAAAAAAAAAAAAAAAACAGGTATATCATCCCAACTCTAATACTATTTATGGACACACACACAAGCACACACAATTTCAAAAATCTCTATGTAGAAAAATAAAGGATAAACATTATCCACCTATTTTAGACTGGGTAATGGTCCTTTTATGTATATGAACTCTTCTTACTGGGTCATTGCTCTCCTCTGCGGCGTTGATCGAAAGATCTAGGGAGGAGGCCACAGGGATGCAGAAAGGCTACATTCCTCTCGAGGAAGGAGGAGAAAAAGCAACTTCTCACTCTCCTTCCCAAGTTTTCCCCACCTACCACCACCCGGGGTGTCCCCACAGCCAGCCTTCTGAGCAGTGGAGGCTGGTCCTTCCCTTCCTAGGGCACCAGGGAATGAAGGGCCCGGCGCAAGCACCCTGTAGGACAGGGCCTGGGTGTGAAGACAAGGGGATGAGGCAGGAACAAAAGATGCTGGAACCACTTCCCACTGCCCGTTCCTTTAGTACAGAGTTCGATTCTCCAGCTGCCGCTTCGTAAGGAAATACTTGAAGAACTCATAGACGGACCAGGAGATGGCGGTGGAAGGCATCTGATAGATGACCCGTGCATAGAGACCTTTGAAATAGCCAGTGAGGCCGTTGAGCTGGTATACCATCCTGAAGGCGTTGGCCATGCCCGACAGCCGGCCATTGACATTGGCCAGGGAGAGCGCCATGTTCTCTTGCGTGTTGAGGAGGGTCTTGCAGACATCCAGCGGGGTGGTGGCAGCTGCAGCCAGTGCACCGGCCAGGCCTCCTGAGATGATGTGAGACTGGGGGTTGTAGTTCCGGAGAGGGTTGACCTGCTCCTGCAGGAACTCGTAGGTGATGAAGTGGATGGACTGGAAGGGGATGTTCATGGTCAGCTGGGTGGTATAACTCCTGTAGAAGGCCCCCAACCCCTCGGTCCGCCACACCGTCCGGATACAACTGAGGGCTGATCGGTGCTGCGAGTTGTACATCTGTAAACGCTGTTTCACCACTGTGTCCGGGCCGGGAGGCGCAACCGACAGGCAGGTCGTTGGTTTGGCCCTCCCATCCCAGATGGGAGTGGAATGGGGAGCCAACCAATAAAGAGAAACAGCATGTTAGAACACACACTGGTGACAGGGACCAAGACAGCACACACACAGCCCCAGCCAAGAAGCCATGGAGGGCCAGCTCCAGGCAACCTGCCTCAACTTCATTTCATTGCTACCTCCGGGACCCCGTGCCAGGAAAGTGCGTACATCTAAAGAATTTCCTGTCTGACGTTCGAATGAGAGGTCACCCCCAAATCAGGCATTCACTTGAGGTTCAATCAGACAACCTGATCCCCAGGTCCTAGCCGCCTACACATTGGCCACGAATATCTCCATCTCCCTGACCTGTCTTTGGCCCATCTGTTAAGAGTGTCCCTGAGCTGAGCCTGCTGGCACATGCCTTTAATTCCAGCACTTAGGGGGAACAAAACAGGTGGCTCTCTATGAGCTCAAGGCCAGCCAGGACTACATAGTGAGATCTTGTCTCAAAACAAAAGTATCCCTGACTTCTCTGATTCTAATCTGTATCAGAGTTCACCTGGGACAACACTAGAATTATATCTGTCCAAGCTGAGTGGCATCCCCTAGTGCAGATCCTGGCTTTAAGACAAAATAAACAATGGTTCATAGGACCAGAGAAAATGAAGTGCGTTCCCTAGAGTCTGGACGGCACCTACACACGGCCTAGAGCATCCTCATGATGCGGTCCATCTTTAAACAGGGACCCAACTGAGTCAAGAGTAAAGCCAAGTGGGCAAGGGAGATGAGCTTCGTGCACGCGCACGCACGTGTGTGTGTGTGTGTGTGTGTGTATGTGTGTGTGTGTGTGTGTGTATGTGTGTGTGTGTATGTGTGTGTGTGTGTGTGTGTAGAGATGGTTCAAGTTAAGAGCACTTGCTGCTCTTCCAGAGAACTCACATTTGATCCCTAGCACCAACAAAGAGGCTCCCAACTGTCTGTAACTTCAGTTCCAGGGGATACCATACCCTTTTCTGGGTACACATAAATACATGCAAACAAAACACCCACAGACATAATTATTTCTTTAAAAAATACAAACATCCAGGTGTAGTAGCATTTACTTAGAATGAATCCCAGAAACCTGGAGGCTGGGATAGGGGGATAGAGATTTCAAGACCAGCCTGGGTTACAAAAACAAACAAAAGTACTGTTTAAGTAAACTCTGCTTACTTAACCTTGACCATGTGACTGTCGTTGTCAGGTCCCTGTAGGAGCAGCTTTTTAAAAAAAGAACAAATCCCAAGATAGATACAGCTAGTCAGTCCCTCTACACCATGATTCTGTATCCACAGATTTAATGGCCACATATTAATTTTAGAGGTACATAGGGGGAATAATTCTATATATTCACTTTTTCTTAAAATGTTCTATAATCATTACAAATCAAGGGTGGTGGTGATGTATATATGCCAGTAATCCCAGTGCTCAAAAGGCTAAGGCAGAAAGGTTTGGAGTTTGGGCAAGCCTGGGTTTCAGGGGAGTTCCGGGGCATCCTGGTTTGTACGATGAGATTCTGTATTGAAGTGGGTGGGTGATGCAACCCACAGTGAATGAGATAGAAACAATTCCCCTACATCTGTGATTGGAAAGAACGAACAGTGTCTGATGTGTATATGTGCTTATTGATCACGCCCTTAAACACGCAAAGTGTCCAACGTGTATATGTGTTTACTGAGCATGCCCTTGAACACATTGGTTGTGCTGTACTGAAAACCACGCAAAGCATCCCCAAGGATTCTGCCCCAGTGGGCCTGGGGCAGGGCCTGAAGAGTAGTTTCTAACTTCTCCTAGGATGCTGCCAAGTAGGCAGACAGCTCTGCTTAGCTGTTTCCATGGCAGGAAGTGCTTAGAACCCCAGGGCTCCCTGGCTTTCCTGAGACCTCCCAGTAATGTATAAAGAATGCAATCTTCCTGCAGGCCAATGAAGTGAGCCCCTGCCCACCTTCCTGCCCCCAGCTCCTCCGGCCTCTCCACCTGTCCCCCACTGTCCCGCCCTGGAGCCGTGGAACATTACCTTCTGCTGGATTCATTACTGCATCGTGGAGTAGGGTGGCCATACTCCCAGCTATCCCTGCAAAACAAACTCCAGAAAATCAACTGCTGACTCCAGGTGCCCCGGAAAGTTCCTTGAACTTACGGTCAGATGAACTTAGCTTTCTAAGGCTCAAAACTGATTAGCGAGAGGCTCAGCCCGAGGTGAGCAAACTTTAAAACCCCAAAGCGGAGGTAGGAATGCTGAGTTACACCAAGGACCAGGGCGTCTGTTCTACACATCTCGAAGACCTTTCCTTTCCTTGTAAGTCAACCGTGGGAAAGGTTGGAGCCCAGAAACCACACTTTGCCTAGACTTTGATTCTCTTGTCTTGAGCCTTTCAGTACAGAGAAATCTCTGAGGCTACTGATGGGGATAGCATCACGCATATGACTGGCTGCCTTAACTGAAGTCCAAGCACGCTTAGGACTGGACCTGTGAGTGATCTTCATCTAAGGTCTCTCCCGGCCTGGCTTTGAAAGCCTGAACCAGCCCTGCAATTTCTGCTTCTGGCTTCCTAGTGCCTCCCGCTGCCGCGCAGCTGCCTGTCAGTTACAATGACCAGGAAGGCACCTAGCGGCTCCTGCCGACTGCACACACAGACCCCAGAAAGGGGCCAGTGACCATAGGATCTGGCACGCTGCTACAGGGATAGCACTGGGCAGACAGTCTCCTTCAAAGAGCTGAGCCATTACGGAAGGCGGTTTGGGCCTGTAAGTACCGCCTCAGAGACGCACGAGGGCGTGGCGCTTGGTCATGATCAGCAGCTGAAAAGCCAAGTCATCAAAGTAGCCAAGGATGCTTGTTTCTAAGGGTGGCTGATGGAAGGGACGCTATTCTGTTCTGGCGAGCTTTACTGAGGGTCACATCCATTCCTCCAATGCCTCAAAATGTATGATGTCAAAGTAAACATACCTTATGTTGCCTGCTATCCACAGTCCTGTCTCACCCACTGAAAAGCCCATTAAAGTCCCGCCCCACGTACCACCTGACCTGGCCCATTGGTTCCTGACTCACATATGAGTTACCCACAGACGCCCAGTTCCCAGCCACCCTCTCCCCTCCCCCAGATCAACCACAGGAAACTAGTTCGGCCCTGGCTTGCAGAAAGATGCGACTCAGACACACGGAGGAGGCTGGGGGGGTCAAAGGCCCGAATCTCCTGCAGCTTAAAGCGGGGAAGGCCTTCTGCTGTGGACAAGTCCTCTGTCAGCATAAACCGTCTTGACCTTTCCAAACTTAGTTAGATCCTGGGGCTGGAGAGACCTGTTGGACCAGTTTTTAAATAGTCTCAAAGAAGCTGTCCTTTTCTGTGTTGTTTGTTTGGTTTGCAATCCAGCATTCAAAAGATTTTTTTTCCTATGACTGATCATTAATTGTTTTGAGTGGTTTTTGTAAGAAAAAAAAAAAGCCCACACAACAATAAATACCAAAACACCTCTACCACCAGCTTCCCCCAGAGAAAGAGGGAATGAATAAAACATGTGTACGAGTGCGTGTGTATGTGTGTGCGCGCACGCGCGTGTGCAATCACGTGACCCTAGAGTTCTCTGTTCCTGAGCAAGCTGCCGAAGAGACGAAGGCTGCTGGGTCCTGGGGAGGAAGAAGACCCAGGGAGCAAACATTGAAGAGAAGAGCTTCCTAGCTGCACACAAACGCTTTCAAAATACCATTAGCGAGGTGGCTGTTTCCTTGGTGGCTGAAAACGTCATTTAAAGTCCTTTTCATGTTTTCGTAGCAGGCAAAATACATGGCATGTGCGGGCCCTGCGCCCGTCATCATCACGTTCAGGCCCCGCAGGGGCCTCCAGAAGCCTTCCGTTTGTATGATCTTCTTGAGGGCGCCATAGATGCTTGTATACTGGGCTCTGGGATCTGGATGCAAACTCTGCATTCGTGTCTGCGGGAGACAGAAAGTCGGTATGAACAGGAGAGCTAATATGGACAGACGCTTATCCCCAGTCTCTGTGGGGGACTTGACCCTGGAGTCCCCCACTAAGGACACCAACATTCATGAATGTTTAACCTTGTGTAAAATGCTACGGTGCTTTCGGCCTACGCGCCTGTCCCCAGATGATAGATAATGTAATAAAGATGCTATATGAAGGCTGTGGGATGTGGCTCCACTGGGAGAATGCTTGCCTGTCGTGCACAAGGCCATATGAGTTGAGTCCCAGCACCATAAATATAAACCATGCACGGTGGGCATGCCTGCAATCTTAGCACCCCGGAGACAGGAGAAGAATCAGGACTTCAAGGTCATACTCGTCTACAGCAAGGCCAAGGCCAGCTTCGGTTACACTTGTCTCCACGAAACCAAACAACCAACCAACAGTTAAAAAACCCACCAACAAAAGTTGCCGCCACCACCAAAAGAAGTGCTATAGGAAGTTATCAGAGTGCCCTGTTCAGGCACTAAAGACACGATCTAACGGTCTGCATGTGTTTAATACGGGGGTGCACCTTTTTCTGACTTAGGATGCACAGTCTGGAGAAAACCAACTGAGTTATCTGCATCCTTCTGATCTACTTTGGTTCCCAGCATCCTCTATTCTACTCTGCTTCCCCGCATCCTCTGGTCTACTCTGGTTCCCAAGTCTTGTGTACCCTTCTACCCCCAAACCTCTGTGTCCTGTCCATTTTTCCTCAGGCCCTACCAGGAAATCTCCCCAGACCCCTGGGCCTCACTCACGCTGTCACCGCTAAGTGACACTGTGTTTTTATGAAGCAACCCTCAGTAAGTTAGGCTTCGCTCTGACCAGTTCCTAAGCACAGAAAGGCAAGTGTGCATGAGGAGAGGCCATGGCCTCTCCAGCTCTGTTTGCCTCAAAACTCCCACAGGTATGAAAGGCATGTGAGGAGAGAGGGGTTAATTTCATTATTTCAACCTGGAGAGGCTGAGATGCACAAATTACCTGATCAAACATCAGCATGCTCCAAACAGTTCTCTAAGATTTGTTTTGCTTTGTTTAGATAAGGCTAACAAAGTCAGTCGTTCCTGACTTTGTGTGACTTTGGTAGCTGTCCACCCTGCTGACCTGCAGGATGCAGCCCCGACGGTGCTGTGAGCCAGTTCCTTAAAACAAATCCCATGCCGGGCAGTGGTGGCGCACGCCTTTAATCCCAGCACTCAGGAGGCAGAGGCAGGCGGATCTCTGTGAGTTCGAGACCAGCCTGGTCTACAAGAGCTAGTTCCAGGACAGGCTCCAAAACCACAGAGAAACCCTGTCTCAAAAAAACAAAAACAAAAACAAACAAACCAAAAAAAAAAAAAAAACAAATCCCTCGGCCTCATTCTCTATTTGAAAAGATCTGAAATCACTCAAAGTTTCAAGCAAATGAGGTCTTGTCTTTCACCAGGCTGTGTCTCCTGTGGCTGTCAGAACGCCAAAATCTCAGCCCGACAGATGGCGCGATGCCTTGTTTGCGGCCCTGGGCCTTGGCAGCGTGGGGCTGGAGCGGATTCAGATCTTATGTATGGCTCTTGATGCAACCCTGGTCAGCCAGTTCATCTCTCTAAGCGTGAGTTCATTCCCTGGGAGGATGTCGGGGAGGTGGAGGGGGGTGATGATATGGCATTGTGTCTATTTCCATTTCTGTAGTTGGTGATAAAGGAGTCATGGGTGTAAGGGTCTCAGTAACTCTGTCTATTAAATGTAAACAAGAGAGCTGAAAGTCTCTGTCTCATGGGCCAGAAGTGGAGAAAAGGTGGGTAAAAGGAACCCAAAAGAACGAGGGTTTACTCGACTGAAGAATAGATAAGGAAAATGTGGTACATCTACACAATGGAGTACTACACAACAAGGAAAAATAACGACATCTTGAAATTCGCAGGCAAAAGGACGGAACAAGAAAACATCATATTGAGTGAGGAAACACAGACCCAGAAAGACAATTATCACATGGACTCACCCATAAGTGGCTTTTAGGAATAAAGCAAAGAAAAATCAGCCTATAAATCATAATCCCAGAGATCCTAGACAACCAAGAGGACCCTAAGAAAGATATACATGAATCTAATCTACATGGGAAGCAGAAAAAGCCAAGATCTCCTGAGTAAATTGGGAGCATGGGGATCATGGGAGAGGGTTGAAGGGGAGGGGAGAGGCAGGGAGGGGAGCAGAGAAAAATATATAGCTCAATAAAAACATTTTTTTTTAAAAAAAAGGACTTTAACAAGAGAAAACTTATTTTTTTACTATGTATTTTACTAGAATTCATTAAATGGCATACTGTATGTTATGTATTGCACTGGATGTAAAATAACTCTTACCAACAATGTATAAACAATAGTGAACTCCAGTTTCAATAATAAGTCTGATGACATACAGAAAGGTAAATATGTCGGTATCTACAACATTGAAATGAGGCAAAAGTAAAATGAGTTTCTGGGTTTGAAGGCACATGGGGAAAAGATACTATTTCATGGTTGGTTTATCACAAAACCAGTATTTGTCAGAAGTTGAAGCACATTAATAATCAATGTGTTGTTCACTGTTGATAAAGACAAGACATACCGATATTTAAAATATTAACATTTAAAAAAGAATGAGGGTTAGCGAAAAATGTAGCTATCCACTTCCCAGAGTACTGCACTGACAGGCGGGACCCACCACAGTCAGATCCACACAGCCACAGCTGGGGGGTGGGGCAGGGGCTGAGGGTGGATGATGGAGACATGTTTAGTGGGCACAGGAGTTTGACTCTGCAATAGGAAGAGTTCTGTAGGTTGACAGTGGCGATGGCTACAGCACAACATGAATCTGGGAGATGATGCTGAGCTGTGTAGGTACTTAACAATGGTGAGGATAGCAACATGTATGAAAGGTGCGTGTGTACATATGTGTGCGTGTGTACGTGTGTGCATATGTGTGTGCGCGCGTCTGTACAAGTGTGTGTGTGTGTGTGTGTGTGTGGTGCGTGTGTGTGTGTCTGAAATGTAACCTACTGTTCTCCACCTATTCCTCTGAGACAGGGTCTCTTCCTGAACCTGGAAGCCGGGGTCATAGACCTGCATAGGATGACTGCCTTGCTATGTGGATGCTGGAATCCAAATTCTAGACATGCTTGCAAGGCAAGTACTAGCTCTCTGGCTCCAGCTTGAAAATGGCATATATGTGTGCATATATGTAATATGCATATTACATGTGCATTATGGTATATAATATATACAATCTATATGTTATATATAACTACAATTTTTAAAAATAAAAAGACATGAGAAAAGTGAAGGAAATGAACAAATGTGGCTACGCAAAGATGCAGAAAACACACGCTCGCACGCACACGCACCAGAGAAAGGATCTGACGGAGTTTCATCTTCATCATTTTACATTCATTTGTGTGTATGTGTGTATGTATGTGAGCACGCATGTGCCACGGTGCACATGTGAAGGTAAGAGCAAACCTTTAGGGATGAATTCTGTCCTTCTACCACATGGGTAAGGGGGCTCAAACTCAGGCCACAAGGCTCTGCAGCAAGTGCCTTTCTCCAGCAAGGCTCCCCAGCCCATCGGGACTTCAGGACCTGCATTGGACCTAGCTGCCTTTCCTTACACTCAGTTTCCATGTTTGGGCTGTAACTCCTACCTCTTAGAAAATCTATTCCACACATCAGCATGCGGTAGGCTCTGGGAAACCCTTCAGGAAAGAAACCTGTTTAGCTCGTTTTAACCAGGCACTTCCTAAACATGTGTCTTTGGCAGCACTAGCGGCTTTTCTCATTTAATAAGCAGTCACACTTGGCCAAGCACACTTGTGAAAACACAGCTGGAGCCAACAGACAAACCTCTGAGGCAGGAAATACAGGGAGTCTGTATGTGTCAAGAGACCCTGGGGCAGCCCCTCTAAAGGAAAGACAGAGGACAGGATGGTCAGCAGGGAGCAGTCAGGAGTAGCCAACAGCAGGTGCGCAGCCTCTTCTGCTTCTGAGCTTCCCCCGGTCTTCTTCTGCACTACCGCCACCCACTCTCAAGGGGTCAGCAAAGAGCAAAGTGCTCTGGGACTCAGCCTAGCTCTGTCACTCATGAGTGTGGCACTCATTCAGGCCCCCTTGGGCACCAGGCACTTGCGTTATAGGAGGGATTTCAGGCAACGACACATGCATAGGCCAGGCTCCTTCTATAAGCATCCAGAGAGACTAGGAGAGGGGTCATCTCTTTCTCATACCTTCCCCAGGACAAGACAGGTAGCCTGTTCTCTTACCTAGGGGAGGCGGGGAGAGGGGAGGAGGGAGAGTGGAAAATGTGTGTGCTGTCCCAGGCGAGCTCGTGGATCATATAACCAGAGGCAACGAGCCCGTGGAGCTCAGCCCTGTCTTTAGATAGAAAACATAGGACCCCAGAAGCACCTGCCCCACCACCTGACACAAGGGGGTATGGAAGCTGGGTCCAGCCCAAAAGAACAAAAGAAAACCTGGAAGGGAGGCCCCGGAGCTGCCAAGAGCGCTTGCTCGGGGCGCTGCCCAGCCCAGGCACCAGTGTGTCATCACCAAAGCCGCTGGCGACTTTCAATCTCCCATCTCACGTTTCTCAAAAGAGGGTGGGGAGCGGACCTTCCCGGGTTCAAAGTACATGTGGCATTTCCAGGGTCAGAAGATAACGTGAAAGCCAAGAACCACGGGGATCCAGCCAGGGTACGGGCTCCAAGGCCCTGGTGTGAATATGCACGCGCACGTGCACACACACGCGCACACACACACACACACACAAACACACGCTCGGCTCATGCGCTCCACTGAGTTCCCGCCACACTGGGAGCCGAGGCTGCCTTGCAGACACACAAGGCCATCTTCCACCAACAGCCATCCACAACACAGAGGATGGGGCCTAGGAGTTCATTCCCAAGTAGAGACCTCCTCATGACTCACCCCACCGTGGATCACAGCCCAAGGCCAGCAGGAAGAGGCTCCTCTGGCCAAGTGTTCTGTGGGAAGCAATGTCTTTTGGAATGAAGCTATAAATTCACCCAGGCCTTGTAGAGCCATGTCAGTTCTTCCAGAATCCTTGGGATGTCTACAAATAGTGGAATAATACAAATACTACAAATGTGGAACCCCAAAACACTAGAAGCAGCATGAGCAGTAAAGCCCTCAATACTCAATTTGCCTATGCCCCTAACCCACCAACACACTAATCCACCAATACCGTAACCCACCAGCACCCCTAATTCATCAGTACCCCTAACCCAAAAGCACTGATAATTCGCCAGTACCCCTAACATACCAACACCCCTAATTCACCAGTATCCCAAACACACCAGCACCCCTAATTTTCCAGTACCCCTAACTCACCAGCATTGCTCAATTAGAACCTGCACCCCTTTTCATTTTGCTCTACAGAAGACAGACTCACAGTGGTCCCATCCTGGTCCTTTGAAATCCTGTATAAACAGCCAGCAGCCAGCATCATTCCCATACCCACTAACCAAGAATGACGCAGTGGGCTAAGTCCTGGAGGAGAAACCATGACGTCGACGATGCGTTGCACACACCTCAGCTCACCCATAAGCTCTGAATTCCAGCTCACGCTTTGCTTTTCATAAAAAGTTAATCTTTAAAATTAGCATACAAAGTAAAGAATTTTATCACACTGCTTTCATAAGAGTCGATACGCTTTGCTCTAATTCATCCGCCGTGCCTTGAATTTACACCATCCGATGTAGAAACCACACCCACAAGACATACTTCCCCATCCAGATGTATGAAAATAAAGACAGGCCTATGTGTCTATTCAATCAGGGGGAAATCCGCGTCCTGCGATGTTTAGGGAGCAGCAAGAGAAGATGACCACCCTAGTGGTCGCTGCTGTCTTCCGAAACGGTGGCCAAGCAGGAATCCACACACAGGGGGCGCTCCAGAACGTGTATTCTGATCAGAGACCTCTCATGCTGGCTGGACCGCCTCTGCTGAGAACGTCTAATTGGGAGCAAGCAGAAAGGCTGGTCCAGCTGCAATACCAGCTAGGAGGACAGAGTTAGAACAGTGAGGAGAACGGGCCTGGAGGAGCCTGATACCACGCCGAAGTTCCGGAATTTCTTCAGGTGGCCCCAGTGTGAGGAGGCGGCCAAGAGAAAGTGTGTTCAGATGCAAACAGCAAAGGTTCTGCCCTCCCTTCACTCCCGACCCTCAGGGATCCCCATCCTCTGACTGGCATTATGTCCATGTCCCGCAGTCCTGCCTTCCTGGCTACCTATGACAAAGAAGGATCCTCACAGCTGCCACTCCCCGTGTTGGGACAGCACTGAAACCCGCAGGGTCCAGTAGGGTGTGCTTTCGGTGGTAATGCTAGTTTTGCTTGCTGTGCTAGCCATTAATCCAGGTCCTTGTGCATGTCAGGCAAACACTCTGCTGACTAAACTAGGCTCCAGCCAAGACACTTGGTGTTTCTGGGGGACAAACTGTATCGTGTGTTGAATGGAATTCCACCTTGGCCAGAGTAACAAAGTTCCTCAGGCTGTGTGAAGGAGTCATAGAACCAAGCCTGCTTCTCCCCCTATGGCCACACAGGGGCGCACCAGGGCACAAAGACTCTCACCTCCAAGGTGGCCAGGGAGGGGCCACTCAAGCTTCAGCTAGGAAAAAGGACAGAGCATCGAGCTGTCAGAACTTGTCACTACAGCTCTTTCTAGGCTATTTAATTTTCTAGACTCTCCGAGAAAAATATAAAGCAAGCCCATTCACAGAGGGTATGGAGACAATGAACCAGCTGGAGGAGCGCACAGGCATGGGGGAGGGTATTTGAGGAAAGAGGACCATGTGGACAAGCAGAGTTAACCGGCAGACAAGATCGTGTGACTGAGATATGATGTGCAGGGATGTCCCTCGGGAAGGTATGGGGATAGGAGGAGCACTGACCAAGACCCAGAGGAAGAGCTGGAACATTACATAGGCATCTGAAGATGGCTCTAGGAAAGGCAGGTTAGGACCAGACAACGGAAAGGAGGGCCAGAATTGAGCCCGTGAATCAGCTGACTTCCCGGGCATGGCTATATGCTACTTAAAACAGCCAGCAGGAAATCTCAGACATTCGGCTGGACAGACAGAAACCCTCCCTTGGGGGTCCCCAGACAGACTGGCTGCTCTCTCCAAAGCTGTGGCCACTGTCACATACACCACTTGGGTGTCCCCTCTACCTAGGGCAGCAGCTCATAGCATGCCTATGGCCCAAGGATACGAGGCTCCGGCTCCCATTCCTGACCCCGGGAGCTGGACTTGGGTTTAATCCTTTCTCCAGAAGGCCTGACAGCCAGCGGGGAGGGACAAAAGAATCCATGCCTGGCCAGTTTACTCAAGACACTCTCAGAACACCCCAAGTGAGACACACCCCAAGGATTAACTGATCTCTACCTTTCAGGTGAGGCAAATTCCCAGGATACCAGATAGCAGGCCTGGGATCTCATGGGGGCAACTGTGACCTCATTAGGAGATAGAAGGGAAACCTGAGACACGGGTCACTCCTGCCCACTCAGAACAGAGCCTCTAGTCCTGCTTCTGTCATTGACAGACTGGCAGACTCTATGCCCTTATCCCTATTTACCGAAAATACTATAAGAGAAACAAGAAAAGAACGGCAAGCCATCCTCATTTTATAAATGAGGAAATCGTCGTAGAGAACCAAGTGACGCAACTCCGGGGATGCTCTAAGCCAAATTCCTGCCTGTCCCCAGCATGCACCGCTTCTATGATCACACTAAGCCACACAGAACCATCTCCTTTGTCTAAGTTCCCCCAGTTCCCCCAAGTTCAAGTCCAGGCAGCTCTTAGTGGGCTCTGTCTACGCATGGCCTACACCAGCGTCCTCACAGGCTAAGTCCTGAGCCACTTCCCCCAAAGACCTCATGGCCACTGTCTCCAGGCGAACTAGATATAGTGCTGAATCAACATATCACCATTTGGTCTCTGGAAAAGGAATCTGGGCCAGATACCCCCTGAGGTCATGGGCAGGAAGGGTATCTAGAGAGATAGAAACATAGAGCTGAACCAGTAATTGTCTCAGGCCATCTTCTGCTATAACAGAACATTTTTAACTAGCTGTAACAGCAGCCATGTTTGGGGATCACAGCCCGGGAAGTCCAAGCGCATATGCCAATATTTGGGGAGGGTCCCTGCATTTTGGAAGGCCAAAGGGCAAAGGCAAGCAACACAGTAAATCTAGCCAAACACTCTCATCAGGCCCTCCCCCACTCCCATGGTAACTGACCTCTTCCTGTATCAGGGCATCAATCCATTCAGTAGGTCAGAGCCCTGTCTCAGCCTCCCCCTTGAAGGACCTGTTTCTCAACTGTGCTATAATAGCAGTTCGTTTGTTTTTATTTTCAGAAAATGTAAATTTACTATTGTGTTTCCATTGTCAAAACACATGCTCTCTCGGTGTTTCCTTCTTGCCTTTGAACAGGGTCAAAAGAGACACACTGGCTCCTTTAACAGCCTTAGAAAGTACTCTGGGAACATCACCTACGGCGTGACCATTTGGACCAAATCCAGCAACAAAAACTTCACGGTTTTCCTCAGTGAAGGTCAAGCAGCCATCACTGGGCACAGACGCCTGCCATTCTAGATGAGCTGCACCCTGACACACCTCCCGGCCGCAGAATTTAGCCGCTTGACTTCAACCCCTGCTTTTTCCAGCACAATTCCCTTGGCATGAGAAGTAGGTCTAAAAAGATTGGCATTCGGGGCTGTGCCCACGTGGGCTTTCTTATATTGTTCATCATGCCGCTCTGGACTCCACTGAGGACTGCAGAACTTCCTGGCCGTCCAGAGACCACGACACTTGCCCGTCTTGCCAGGTGCCATGATCCAAACAGCAGCAGCTCAATTCCAACACTGTGTTTTAAACAGGATATTTGAAACGTACCAGTATCCAAAGGCTAATGCGTCCAAGAGACACAGTTCAACTCCCTGCTAATAAAGCGCACTTCTGAGGCCTCCCACTGACTCAGCCAGTCTTGAGGACTTGAATGGCTTGTAAACACTCCATTCACAAGTAAGGACAAGATGTCAGGACAAACTGGAGAAACAGCATGTTATTTTCACAAAGCATAGGTAAGCTTGGCAGACCACAAAAGAACAAATTTAACACAAGAGTCCCCATGCTGGCACCACAGAAGCCTATTGGCCTGTACTGGGGCAGGTTCACTCTGCGTGCCTGAGAGAACAAGGATCCAGGAAGATAAGCAAGGTCAGGCTGAGGCTCTGCCAGCAATGGTTGTCTGGCATGGTAGGGCTACCTTCAAAGTTTTCATTTGCCTTCTAAGTGTTAACCCCTCTACCCCCCCCCCCCCCACCATGGACCTCCCGCTTTGTTCTGCTCCAAAGGAAAAGTAACACAGAGCTAGCTGGTCAGGGACTGCACCCTCTGCCTGTCCTCCAACTATGTTTTGCTGAAAAACCCAGTCTCGGGGTCCGGTGGAAGCCCACGTCAACCATCCACACAAGACGTCACAGAGACACGGCTTTTACTCTCTGTCCGGGGACGCTAATTGATAGCTCAGTGCGATAAAGATGGGAAGGGATGGGATAGGACAGGATGGGACAGGATGGAATAGAGAGACGGGGTCAGAGGGTCAGAGACAGGTGAGAGGCCTCATGCCCGAGGATGGCCACTCTGGGGCAGTGGGCGAAAGTCTGGGGACAGTGGGGCATGGAGAAGAGCTGGCAGTTCATTACCCGAGTTAGGGCCAGTCCCAGCAACCTAAACTCAGGCACCTGTCTTAAATGGGTCAATTAAATACACAAGTCATTGTGGAAAGCAGAGGAAAGGGGATTTATTCAAGGTGCCCACACTGGGAAGAGAAACACAGAGGCCCAGTGGCACCCCATTCCATTGTCGGGGTCCTGCTGTGAGGTTTTGGCTTACACAGAAGGAAGAGGAATGTAGAGTTAGTTAGGCAGTTTTAGGCCAAGTGCCAATCACTGCCTCAGCTCTGGTCTCTCCTACAAGGTGATCTGAAATGTTGACAACTGTTATGAACTCCTCCCCCGAGATAAGCTCCCTCAGGGGACACTGCCACCAGCCTCCAGTCTCTTCCTTTCTCCAAGCGGGAGACTCCTGGGGGAAATCCCAATACCTTGGGCTGCGTTGTCTCAACAGTCTGATAGTCAAAGGAAGGGACATCTCCTTAGGATATCTCCATGCCTGGCAGGGACAGTTACAAGTTCATCCTCCACCAATGCATGCCTCCATCCATCAGGTGCATAGCGAAAGCTGATCTGAAGCCGGGTCACAAAGATGGCCCAATCCTCTACCACCTAGTCACTGAAGTCCTGATTCAACTTTGTAGCTTGGCAACTTACTTGACCTCTCTGACCTTCGGCTGCCTCACCTGCAGAGACCTCTTACCTTGTAGGCTTCCCCCTGCTGAAGGAATGAGGAAACGGAAGCACGTTGGTCAGCTAGTCCAGGGACCAATGGATCGATAAGGGTTTGTCTCTGCTACAGTGACTTGTAGAAAGTCTGCAGTGTGTTCCCAACCTAGGAGGAGGAAGCCACCAGTGTGTTCCCTACGCGGGAGAGGGAAACCATCTCTATGAATATAGATGCCTGGACTCTCCCCAAGATCCACCATGCAGACTAGCTTCACCCAGCCTGGAGGAGTGTTCTCCTAGCTGACTGCTAAAGAACTAGATGTTTGGCACCCAGGACTTCAGGACAGGTATAAGGGGAAGTTCCTAGCCACAGGGCCCTGGGTGGGGACTCCAGGCCACAGCATTAATTTCCTATCCTCTCTGACCAAAGGAGCTTGAGGCTAGGCCACCTCCATTTCCTGACGACCACAGGGTAGACTCTGGAGAGGCATCTCAAGTGAAGGCTTCTTCCTCCACCAACCATGGTCTCAGGCAATGATGTGTCTCCCCGTCTGGAAGGCATCATCTTCCAGAAAGGGTATGAAGACAAAAGCCCTTCACTTTGGGTCTGGCAAGCAGTTACCTAATCCTGGTTTGGTTTTGGTTTTTGGTAAAAAAAAAAAAAAACAAAAAAACCCAGAGTCCCAGGAACTGTTATTTGTGCTAATTCCTTCCTTCAACACTCCTTGCTTGGAGAAGGACGCTCTTGAGATCTATTTGCCCGGGGTGGGAGCGAAACCACCCATCAAACACTGCCTATAGACATAGACTCCGGCACACCTGAGGTACCCTTCCGTTCTGCCATCCCACTCAACAGAATGAAAGCAAAGACTCAGGAGGAAGGGAAGTTGCCCAGGATGTCCCACTGGGACACCAAGACTCCCACAGTCATTCTTCTTCCCTGCCATTTCTGAATGAAGGGATAGAGCTGCTTAAATTAATCCTGGTTATATAACAAAGGGAACTTGGACAGCTACCTAGTGTGGGGGATGGGGAGCTGCCACTAATATCGGTTTACATAGGCTAAAAGGGTGGCAAACAAAGTGCTCCAGGAAGCTTGCTCACCTGGCCTCCTGGCTCACCTTTACTGGGTACTAAAGTTCCAGCCCAGGGCTGGAGAGGGTCCTTGTGCAACAAGATACACTGAGACCACTGTGTGGTGTGTGATGGCCAAGCTCCCCTCAATGGCAAGCCTTTGGCCTCGTTGGATGACTTCTGGAATGCAGGGAAGTGTGGCTGCCGCAGGATGGCAGACAAGTGAGGGTCGAGATCAGCTGCAGGTCTGCACATAGGAGAGCCTCCCTCCCCTGCCCATGACCCCCACCCCTGTTGCATTGGAGGACTTCAGCCCCCCCACAGCCCAGAGATGGTATGCAGGTGTTCTGGCCTGAGATTCTCTAGGAATGCACACCAGGTACAAATGCTGACATGGTGGTGAAACTCACTTTGCCAAACAGATGGTCCCCCAAAATGTTCTGGAAGTTAGGAGACCCAACTTCCTGTGCAGCTTGGCCACTACAGAGACACTGAGCGGTCGCGTCACCTCTCTGGGAGCCCACTGGCATGGAGGCTTGACAGGCAGACTCCTAGTGCTTTTGTTCACCATCATGTACAACTGCAAACACAGGCTGAAGGAAGAAACGAAGCTAACTGTCTCTAAGGACACAGTCAGAATGTCAAGCTCAGAATCTGCTTAACTGGCGGCACCATCGGTAAACAAAGGTGCGTCAGTGTGTAGGAATGTTTAGTTGAAGGAGGTAAGCCTCCAACATTAATGTACAGTAATTAATGTACAATGGACTTATCTGCAGCTTTAAAACACCTGTATTTAAAAATACGTTTTTAAACACACCTAGAAAGGCATGGTGGTGCACACCTAAAATCCCAGCACTTGGGAAGTGAAGGCAGGAAGCATATAAGCTCAAGCTCAGCCAGGACTGTACAGGGAGACGCTGTCAGAAAAAGAACCAAGGGTGTAGAGAGGCTGAAAACCAGGGAAAACGCGAACCCTCGTGCACTTGTCCTAGCTACTGTTCCATTGCTGTGAAGAGAACATGACCAAGGAACTCATACAAAGAAGCATTTAACTGGGGGCTTGCTTACAGCTTCCGAGGGTAGATGGTCATGGTGGGGAGCAGGGTAGCACACAGGTAAGGATGCAGCTGGAGCACTAGCTGAAACCCTACATCTTATCCTCAAAATAGAGGCAGGCAGGGAGGGAGGGAGGGAGGGAGAATCTGATAAGGGCCTTTGACACCTCAAATCCCACCCCTAGTGACATACCTCTTCTACAACAGGATCACACCTCCTGATCCTTATCCTTCCCAAACAGTTCTACCAACAGGAGCCCTAGCATCCAAATACAGAAGCCTTTGGGAGCCATCCTCCTTCAGACACACTATTTACTACTGTAGGGATGTTGAAAGGACAGCCGGACAGTTCTTCTAAAAGTTAAAAGCAGAGTTTCCAAGGATTCAGCAATTCCACTTGCGGGGATACACCAAGGAGAAATGAAAGCAGGATCTCGGGGTATTTGGATGGGCAGAAAGAGTCCAGTTGTCCATCACAGACAAAGATAAATGTGATCTTAGTCGTACAATGAAATACTGTCTAGCCTTAGAAAGGGTGAAAATTCTGACATGTTCCATTATGGGTGAACCTGGAAGACATTATGCTGACTGAAATAAGCAATTGCAAAAGGGCAGATTCTGGTTACATGGGCACTAAAGGAACGACATTCAAAGAGGAGCAGAATAGAGACTGCTAGGGTCTGAAGGGCGGGGAAATAGGAGTTGGTTATTTTAAGAGTTGGGGTTTAGTTTTGCAAGATGAAAAGATGTCTGAGTCTGGCCACATCACAAAGGAAAAGCATTAAACAGCAGTGACGGGTATGTGTGGAAAAGGCAAGAGATGGCTCTGTCAGTAATGTGTGCTTGCCAAACGAGCCCGAGGACCCAAACTCAATCCCCAGAACTATGCAGAAAGAGGCACTGGCGACGGAGGTAAGGATCCCTGGAGCTCTCTGGCCTGCCAGCCTAGCAGTTTTGGGTAAAAAGAGACCCTCTCTCAAAAGACATGATCAGGGGCTAGAGAGATGGCTCAGCAGTTAAGAGCACTTGCTGTTCTTATAGAAGACCTGAGCTCAGTTCCCAGTATCTGCATCATGGCTTACATCTATCTGTCATTCCAGTTCTAGGATAGCCAATGCCCTCTTCTGAACTCTGTGGGTACCAAGCACACATGTGGTACATAGACATACATATAGACAAAGCACATACACGTGTGTGTGTGTGTGTGTGTGTGTGTGTGTCAATGTAATTTAAAAATTTACAAAAAAAGATGGGCAGCTCCTGAGGAATAACATTCCAGGTTATCTCTGGCCTTCCCACACGTGAACATATACACACATACACACAGAGTTTTAAAAAGGGCAAAACAACATATTTTATGTATATGTATATTTAGTCTCAATTTCAAAAAGATTTAATCTACAGTTTGCTCCAAGCATGTGTCTCAAGAGTCTGGACTCAGAATTCCCTGAGGTCTCCTGCAGGCCAGTCCTCCAGGAGCTAGCCTTTGTCTATCTGTCTGCCCAGGCTGTCTGCGGGGTCAGCCCTCCCCGCACTCCCCCCCCCCCCCCCACAGCACTGTCCCTAGCCCAGAAGTGTATGGAGAAAGCATCTGAAAAGAAAGACAAAATGCTTAGGCCACAAAACCCGAGCCCTGTTCCTCCCATAGGCCAACCTGCCTGGATGACACAGCACTTCTTCCCCAGCCTGTGCCAGTCGCTTGCCTCCCCAGGAGACACCCTCCCAGGACACATTCCAGCTGTTCAGGTGCAAGGGGACAGACGAAAACCAGCAATGTGTCTGTGTGAGAGACCAGGTGGGTGACAAGGCTGGTGGCCCTGAGACACAGCCCTTGGCATTGATACCAAGGAAGAGAGGGGGGGCCGGGATTCAGGGGGTGCAGCTCAGCAGAAACCCACACCCCATCGGGAGACGGGCACCCTGAGCATGCCTCCAAACTGGGTGCGGCCCTGCCAGCTTCTACAAGGCCGGCTTCCACACCCTTCACAGAGCCACCACACCTTCTACGGTGTGCCCAGTGATTAGCCCAATAAACAGAGGAAGAAAGCAGCATTCAGAGCGGCCCTGCCGCCAGCCTTCGCTTGCTCATTCCTCTGCGTGTAATTATATCAGGCGAGGCATCTGTGCGGCTGCTTCTTGTAAGAATCATCCACTGTTGGTCACTGTGCCTCACCGAGACATTTTAACAATAGCCAAGGAGTCGGGGGCCAACAAGGTTTCACCCACATGCACACAGCAGGGTCTGAAGTGCTCCCCAGACTGACTACCATGTATGCCTCCAGAGTCCGGGGCACAACACACAGGGAAACGGCCAAAGCCGTGAACACCAGCAAAGCTGAGTCCCAGGGTCCAGGGGGTCCCAGAGGTCCAAGGTTTGGAGATAAGTTCCCGGGTTCATAATTGGCACAAACTCTACTATTAATCTCGACAGCACAAGGGGATGCATGTGCGGTCAGGCCAGCCATGCTACCTGGACCAGTGTCCTTCCTTCACGGACCTTCTACCTCGTCTCCAGAAGGATGATACCAGGTAGGAAACCCTAAGCATCACATGCACAGGCCTCGGGAAAGGACACCCCAAAGGATCAATCACAAGATCCAGATTTCAGTCTCTGGGGCCCGCTCGTTAAACCGATGTTATGTGGCATGCACAATGTATTCCTGACACTTTGGAGTTAAGTTTTCTCTGGACGCAAAGAAGGCAGAAAGCTTCCATTACAGGTGAGAGCCAAGGCGAACTAAAATCTTCTCCCTAGGAAGAAGGAACGAGGAGGGTGTGTGATTTAAACCAAAGCTGCCTAAGAGAAGAGCTCCCAGGGGTGACAGAAAGATGAGGGACTAGGGTGAGAGTGAGCCCAGGTTGCAGAATTCCCAGCAGGGAAAAATGGCTGTCCTGCCAGAGATCTTCCCACAGGCTACCCACTAGTATGCTCCTGGGGGCAAAGCCCAGCAAGGTGGGTGGGGTTCCGGCCTTTGAGGTATTTATGATCTAGTAGGGGAGAAATAGGAAACCCCAAGCCCCAAACCCCAAACTCTGTCTTAAATAGGCAGTGCTATAAGATGAGGTGCAGGGGATCTAATTTAGATTAGGGAGTGATGGCAAGGTGGACACCAAGGCTGAGGATGGGAAAGTTGGAGGATGTGTAGGACAAAGAGAAAGTTGCCTGTGGTTGGGAGATAGCTCAGTCATTGGTAAAGTACTTGCAAAAGGCCCGAGTCAGATGTCCAGAATCCACATTTAAAAAAAAAAAAAAAAGCCAGGCACATCGGCTCACTCTTGCAATCCCAGCACCGGGAAAGGAAGGTTAAACCTGGGGCTAGCTTGCCAAATAGCCTAGCCTGTCTCACAAAGGCAAGGTAATGCTAGGCATGGTAGCACCAGCCTTTAAATCCCAGGACTCATGATGAAGAGACAAGCAGAGCTCTGTGAGTTCTAGGCCAGCCTGGGCTACATAGGAGACCCTGACTCAAAGCAGTAACAATGCCAAGGCTGGGAAAGGTGAAGCTGGTGTGTATAAAACATACACAGGATGAACAGTACCTGAGGAGTAATGACTAAGCATTGTCCTTTGGCCTCTATAAACACAGACGCATGCACACACATACACACACAGGAAAGAAAAGAAAGGGGCTCGGGCATGTGGGACTGTGGAACGGGAATGTGGATGAGTGACTTAGGGGACTGCTGGCCCCTAAACCTGGTCAGGGTGGGGAGATGAGCCTGGGAGCTGAACCCAAACATGAGACATAAGGAAGGCATTTTATCCTCTGCACTGTGTTTCTGTCTGGTTCTGACCTTGGCCTTGGATTCAGAGAAGGAAAGAATCTGAGTGAATGGAAGGAGATGGCTCTTTGCTGTTTACCCCAGGATGTGCAGCTGCCACCCCAATCCTCATCCCGAGAGAGGGGATGCTGTGGGAGGAGGAGCTTGAGCTCATCCACTTGGCCACTCCTACACCGCTCCCCACAAGTGCCCAGCCAACGCTATCTGTGCTGCTGCACTGGATGACTTTTGATCATGCCCGCTGACCCCTGGATGACTCAGCTTCCTGGTGATGAACTTGTGAAAGGTCTCTGGCGGGCAAGAGTCAGAGTGCTATAAACAGAGCCCTCCAGAAACATCTGGGACATTCTCCCCTAGGTTCCAGGGCGGGGCTGGAGTCAGTCAACATTCTGGAGCTGCCCGAATGAAGGGCCTGTGCTCTTGCTGGCGATTTCAAATCAACAAAATAAACTATAATTTTGAGGCGGGCACTTTGGAATTCTGGGACAAGGCAGCCCCCCCCCCCAAAAAAAGGACATGAGCAGTTGGCTCTTCTCCCAGAATGCACTGCAAACAATCCTCCATCCCAGTGTTCTTCTCAAGGCAGAATTGCTCTGGCTGGGAGTCTACATCAATATCCAAGTCTAAATAGAGCACCTAGAAGTCACATTGCCCCAAGGAACAGAGGCCATGAGTCTGAGTCACACTTGCTGTGCAGTCAATACACCCCTTGAACTGCAAGGAAAGATGAGCCTAACCTCTCTTCCTTGGGGTCCTGCCTCTGGGATGAAAAAAAAAATCACTTCCCTATACTTCCTGGTCCCTTCTCTCTGGCTGCTCTGAGATTAGACATCTGCTCTCAATTGTGCAGAGGCTTCTGGGGACAGCCCATCTTTACAGTCACTTTGGATTTCCAAGGTCTGAAAGGGACTTTCAGGAACTTTCTTAGGATGTCATTGTCATAAAACACAAGGAGCAAGGTCTGGGACGTGTCGCCATACTGATGGAGGCCCGCTCCCAAGCCTGAGAGGAGAACCCTACATTTGAGGGTCCCCAGAGCCCACTGCTATCTGTAGTCCTGGCGCTATGCACCCCATGACAGCACATTGCATTTTCAACTTCTCCTGCTCCAATCCAAAACTTGAAAGGGTCTGTCAGAAGTAAACAAGTAGCTGAGGGCTAAAGCAACTCGCAGACTGTGAGGGCTGCTCTGTTTATAATTAAAGGCCATTTCTGAGCTGACATCCTTAAACCTCTAACACACATTTGTCAATCTTCAATAATTCTGGAAGTGAATTCCTTGAACCCTCTCCCTTCCCAGCACACCCAAGTGCTTAGAAACTTAGATGTTTCTGGAAAAGCTATGAGACTAAAGGGGGAAAAATAGTTTGATGTACGGCTTCATTAAGGAGGGAACTCCAGGCTCCAAGGGAAATGGCTCCACAGGCAAACTGCTTGCTGCACAAGTTCGAGGACCAGAGTGCAGACCCCAGAACCTGATGTAGATGCTGGACAGATACGGTGGCCCACCTATAACCTCAGCACATGGGAGGTGAAAGCAGCTGTCCCGCAACAAACTGGTGGGGGGGGGCGCAACTGAGAGACCCTGCCTCCATATACATGGAGAAAGACACCTGGCATCAAGCTCAAGCCTCCCTAAAAACACACTTGGATCTGCCCACACGTGTCCATGCATGTGCAAACACACATACGTACGCACACATGCATACCACATACATACATGCACAAGAAGGGGTGAGGGGGAGAGAGACTCCCTTCTTACACTTTGGTGCTTTCTTGGGCTCGACTTCAATCAGACTAAATCTCTTCTTCTATTGTGTCTTCTGTGGAACTACCCAGCACTGGCTAGACACAGAAAAGGGTCCATCCCCCACCAGAGCGACCAGAAAACAAACTGAGTCACCAAGGCCTCTTCTTGGGCCAGGAACTGCCACAGTCACATGGTAGTGTGGTCAGGAGGTCCGTGCACGTGGTGCTGGATTTGCCCCCAGGAGAAATGGGACTCCATCAAGTGCGTGTTTCAGGTGCCCCTCTCTCACCTGGGATTGGCCAGCAGGAGCAGAAGGTCCTCTTGCACTGCATCAGTGCAGCTATGGGCAGTAAACCGAAGGAAAGCTAACAAGGGAAGCATGCCCAGCCACACCCTCACCTTCCCGGGGAACAAGTAACCACTTATGAGTTTCCACCTCCAAAACAAGCTCCGGTGTCCTTGGCACCTCTGGAAAACACCCTTGTATCTTTGCTGTGCCTTTTCAAGTTTCTCCCTTCCCGCTACCTGGGGCAGTAAGGGTTACTTAGGCAAACCCGAAACTTCATGGCCACTCCTGCTTTCACTAATTCTGGCCCGTTCTGAAAAGCAATACCTCTGGCCCAGCTCTGTTTCCCTTTTCCTACCTTTGCTTCCACCTTCCCCTGCTCAGACAATGTTCTCACCCCTAGGACAGGCTGGTCTCTGCAAGTCACCACGAAGTTCCCAAAAGGGAACTGACGGAGAATGTTGAGCTTGAGCTTCAGGAACCCCAAAACAACAAAGCGTTCTCACCAGGGATCAGGACCTAGTCCACAAAGCAGATCATCAGGAGATCCCTAAGATGAGCTGGTGTCTAGGGGACCTGCTGTGATGTAGCAGAATGAGCCGCACTCATCTCTGTTCTAACACTCATAGCTTCAGGCCTAGACACAAGCTGAGATACAACGGAACCAGCACAAGGCCTCATAGACCCTTTCCTTCCCTCTGATGTGCAGAGTCCCTGAGAATGGTCTATCTCCCTTCAAGGAATTGATGTAATAAGCGCCTATCCTCTTGGTTATCAGACCCCATGGGTGAGGCATCCATCTTACAATGCTTGAGGGTAGCCAGACATTACCATGAATTAGGGAGGTAACAGATTGGAGGCTACAGGAGCAACCAACCCCAGAGATGGTGACTATGGAAATCCACCTCTCACTTCTTCATTGAGATGCACCCAGCTCACTTGCACACCCAGGCACAGGGCAGATCACACACACCACCACCACCACCACCACCACCACCACCACCACGAGAAACATCCTTTTGGGTCCAATTCCTTGAAACTAATCACCTACCAGCTACCCGGCACTTTTAATCCAGGTACCAGAGAGCCTGGGGGCACCCCTAACCACCTTGCCATGTCCCAACAGAGAGCACCCTGCACTCAGGCCATAGCTGAGTCAGAGGCTGTGAGGGCAAGACCTGTGACCCACAAGCCAGCACTCATCCCCACCTTTGATTCCTGATGCCAAATACCAGCAAAAAAACCATGAAGAAAGGGAGGCCAGGGGACCCCAAGACAACGACAGCTGTTTCTACACAGATCAGCTAGCACAGAAACCAGGACAATACACAGTTCAGAGCCAGCTGATCCCGGGGTCTCCCTCCCCAAGACATCCCCAGACCCATCTGTCCTGTGCTCCAGAGGACATTCTCAAAATGAGAATGAGGGTGTGCAATGCTAGTCCATAGAGGACCCCCAAGCAACAGCCCTGGCCTTCTAGTGGTCACCTCCTCCTCCCTTGTGTCCCAGGTAAAGACAGCAGCAGGCAGCTGAGGGCTCAACGGGGTACGAGGTCAAAGCCACAGGGAATCCCACTGTCCTACATGAATTTACCCTTTTCCCTAAAAGCCCAGTTTAACAATAAATAAAATATGCGGAGCAGCCTGCATAGGGCTTTAATCCCAGGCGCAGGAGGTGGCTCAGTGAAAAGCCACTTGTCACACAAGTGAGAACCGGAGTTTTCATCCCCAGATCCTACATAAAGGCAGGCATAGTGCTGTCTATAATCTCATTGTTCTATCCCAAGATGAGGGGTGGAGACAGGACAGTCTCTGGAAGCTACTGGGCCAGCTAGCCTGGCCTGTGCAGTGGTGAACAAGAGACACTGTCCCAACAAGAGGGGAGGTAAGGGTCAGCACCCAAAGCTGACCTCTGACTTCTGATGCCATGACACCAACACCCACACTTAAGAGAGGAGGGAGGAATGAAGGAGGAGGGAGAAGGGAGGAAAGAGAGAGGGAGGGAGGGAGAAACAGAAAACAAAGCAAAATTTAAAAAAACCTATGTTCTCTGTATGTAGGGTAATACATAATCTCAGCACTTTGGGAAGCTGAAACTGGAAGATTAGAAGTCAGAGGCCAGCATGGGCTACAATGGCAAAAGTCCGTTTCAAACAAGAAAAAAACAAACCAACAACAACACCAAAAAAGAAAAAAGAAAAAAAAGCCACTTTGGATGGAGGAGTGGTGGTACACGCCTTTAATCCCAGCACTCGGGAGGCAGAGGCAGGTGAATCTCTGTGAGTTCGAGGCCAACCTGGTTTATAAGAGCTACTTCCAGGACAGGCTCCAAAGCTACAGAAAAACCCTGCCTCAAAAAACAAAGCAAAACAAAAACAAAAAAACACTTTGGGCTCCTGACGAAACTGGCTGCATCATCTCTAAGATGCAAATGGAGCAAATGAAAGACAAGCCAAGCATGGCCACTCTTTCCACCTTCAGATGAGAAGCCTACAGCCCTCGTGGACAACAGAATTCTAACACAGCTCAGAGAGATGACTTCCTCAACACTGAAACTGCTTAAAAGCAGGACCAGGAATTAAATACAGAAGGCTGTCTGTCCCCTAGCTTAAAAAGGCTTCAATGCCAGCATAAACAGAACATATGCGCACCTCTTCTGAGCCCCAGCCTACAGGTACATCTCAGAAGTACCCTTCCCAGCCATCCTGGGGGGTAAAAACTCTCGGCACACTGAAATACAGGAGCAGGGACTTCCTTCAGCCACAGCATGCACTATCTACTATGTGGACAGTCGGAACCTCCGGGTTCTGGAATTAGACTCTGCCCAGCCATGTCTGACAGACGCAGGAGCGTCAGACACAGGAAGTGCCATCGGTGACCCAGGGTAAGCTTGACCATCAGAGGACAGACATTTCCTAAACCTGTTATGCAACTGTTGCCCCAAGCCGGCTGGGATTTCTCCCAATTACAACACATTTTATTTTCTCTGAAAAAAAAAAAAAAAAAAGACACGGGTTTAAGGCTGTGGCCCCTGGGTGACTAAGCTGCAGCATACTGGGCTGTCTGGGAGACAGCACGGCAGGGGGATGTTTTCAAAGGCGCCTCTGTGAGCCAGTGTCAACTTGTAGAATGACTGGCAGGGTGGGGGCAGTCAGGACCCACCATCACTGTCTTTACTCAACAGTGTCCCCAAAGGAGGCCAGGCCACAGTGCGCTAAACTCCAGACCTTCAAGAAAGCAGCAGTCTGGCTACCCCAGAACCCGACAACTCCCACCTCATCCTTCTAGCCCAAGTCACTGGACCCTGAGGTCCAGTGAAGGAAGGCAGAGCTGCTTCTCCCACCCCCAACCCCCCACCCCCAGGGCCTGGCACCATGCAAGCCAACTAGATGACCCTTGCAGCAGGATCTCGGTTTGACTCTCATAAATGCTGTAGGCTGTCCAGGCCTAGGACCTTCCCTATTGAAAACCGTGGTGCCCAGAATCCTGGTCACGGTGTCTCAGCAGATGTGACTCGCAACTGGTGCTGCCGCACTTCGGATTTCAGAGGAATCAACCTAGAGGGCTCTGAGGTCAGGTGCCCAGGAGCAGCTGTGAAGGGCGAGCTCTGCAGAATGGAGAATGGTCTCAGCAGAAACGGATTCGCCAAATGCTTCCTGGCACCTATTCGGTCTCAGGTCACGGAAAGGCAGAGATTTACAGAACACAAGCCCCGCCTCCCGGAAGTGGATAGTCTAAAGAGGAGAAGTCCACAAATAATTATAAAGAATGCTGTAACCGCAAATAAACTCTAAACACTATAAACAAGCAAATGGTAATGTGTGTTAGAAGGAAAAGACACCATAGAGAAAAATCAAGAAGGAGAGAGGGGGCATCCCGGAAGCCAAGACCCATCAGCAAATCCGAAGACCCTAAAGAATGGCAGCGGGGTGGAGAAGCGCGGTAGAGAGACCTTGCACTTGGAGATACAAAAGCAGGAGCCAGGAAGAAGCTGAAGACGTCACACCAAAGAGTTGGGAATACGCTCTCAGAAGGACACCACTGAGGTGAGGAAAAGGGAAGCCTAAACCAATAAATAGGTTATGCTGTCCAGACATGCTGAGTCCAGGAGTGGCTGGAGAGGGCCCCGAAAAGAGACACATGATGTCTTCGAGACCACTGGTGCTTCAGTTCCTGAGCGCCTGGACTGGAGATGGAGAGATCGAAAGGGATGGCGGAGTTATCAGCCCGAATGGAAACTAAGACCGGAACACTCTAAGACCAGAACACTCCCTGTGAGCTTGGGAGACGAAGGTGTGCCGGGCAAGGACCCAAGGACCAGGAGGGAGTCAGTTGCAAAACCCAAGAAGATCACTAGCAGAATACAGAGAGTGGTGAGTGCAGAAGCCGGCGGATCCATGCAGGGCGTCTGTGATCCCAGCCCTAAGGAGGAATAGGCAGGAGAATCAGAAGTACAAGGGTCATCCTTAGCTACAAAGTGAGTTCAAAGCCACCCTGGACGACAAGAGATACGGTCTCAAAACACAAGCCAGGACACAAGCCAGGCGGAAACTGGGACCTGAGGAAGGGGAGATCACATGACAACAATCCTCTTACAATGCCAGTATAAAGTTTAGGATGGACTTGTTTATCTGAGACAACAAAGCTGGCCCCGGTCTGCAGAAATGCTCTGGAGGAGCCATTGGATGGAGGAGGGGCTGAAGACCCTGGACTGGGTCACCCAAGGGAGGCGAAATAGATGACTGTCTCATGCACATGTACTGAGAGCATCACCACGCAGGGGACAGGGCAGACATTGTCACATTTTTTTCTTTCGGTAACCTCGCAAGGTACGTCTGGGGTTAATAATGTCCCCCAGTCTGCAAGGAAGGGACCTGAGGTGATAGAGGTTAGGTCACATGCCCCAGGTGTAAAGTCAGGACTCGGTCCTGTGGTATCTGGGTGGTTCATGAACATCACACCTCCCTGTCACTGTCAATGTCCCCTGGAGCAGCGGTTCTCAACCTGTGGGCTGCGACCCTTTGGGACAGAAAGACCCTTTCCCAATGTCGCATATCAGATATCCTGCATATCAGATATTTACATTATGATTCACGACACCGGCAAAATTACAGTTATGAAGTAGTAACGAAATAATTTTATGGCTGGCGGTCACCAGGACATGAGGACCTGTATTAAAGGGTTGCAGCATTGGGAAGGTTGAGAACCGCCAGCCTATGCTCCCTTACAGTGAGGGTTGGAAAACGAAAGAGCCTGAAGGACACTGACCAGAAAATGGGCTTGTCTGGGATCCCGGTTTCTCTGTAAGCTAGGAAGAGATGTATCTTGTAGCAGTGAGGAAAGCAGAGGCAGTTAGGTGGTCAGAAGCAGTTGGTGGGGCGTAGGAGGGCAGACCCAGAGCTCAGGGCCCAAAGGGTGCCAGTGGGGGCAGTGCCAAACTACCCAAGGCCTCAATTCCAGAACGAAGTGTAAAGAAGCAAAGGTGAGGAAGCTGAAGGCCTGGCAGCAGCTGCTGTAATGGACCAAGGAAGGCAACAGACGATGAGGCAGGGAGGTTCTGGGTGAGAACTAGGACCCATGGAAGTGAAAGTCAGTGATCTCCAGGGTGGAAGAATGGGAGAGTGGGAATGGGGAGACAGCTTAGCTGGCAAAGCATTTGCCTTGCAAACAGAAGAATCTGAATTTGATCCCCAGAACCCACACTGGGATTTAATCCCAGCACTCAGGAGGCAGAGGTGGGCTGAGCTCTGTAAATTAGAGGCTGGCTTGGTCTACATGTGAGTTCCAGGACTATATACTGAGACCCTGTCTAGATAGATAGATAGATAGATAGATAGATAGATAGATAGATAGACAGATAGAAGAGGAGGAGAGAGAAAAGAAAGAGAACACTTACAAGAAGACAAGCTAGCGCTGTGGGGTATGTTTATAATCCAAGCACTGCGAAGGCAGGGGCAGGCAGATCCCTGGGGCCTAGCTGAATCAGCAAGTTCCAGGCCAATGAAATCCACAGGCACATGCATGTACTTTGCACGTGTGTGCGCACACACACACGCACTGGGTCCAGGGGCCTGCACTGTCAGGCCCATCCATACCTATCCATAGAGATCTGGAGAGAAGCAGATTGCCAAGGGTCCAAATCCTTGGAGGAGGGACCGTGACTGCAGTCACATTACCTGAGGGGAGGAGGAAGAAGCACGCTCGTTCTTGGAGAACACCTTTGTATCAATTGCTGTTCTAGGCATGGTAAGGATCTCACCTTCTCTGACCACCCAAGAGAACAATGACTTCTTTCCACAAGTGGGAAACAGGCCCGGAGAGGCTAAGAAACTATTTCAAGATCACACAGGTGAGAACCGGGGCCCACTGCCAGCAAGATAAGTAAAAGGTCCCCATACTTTCCCACCATTAGGAAGAGAGACGAACTTCTATGAGAACAAGAGGCAGCAGCATTCGGTGACAGGGGAAGATGTCAACCAGACATTTCCATAGGCCCATGAAAAGACGAGGGGCGAAGCAATCAATGGGAAGTGGGGCCAGGAAAGAGAAAGCAAGATGGAAATTAGGGTTCTCCCTCTATAGATAAGTGTTGCAATAAGAAATATTTCCACACTAGCCCAGAATGCAGTATAATACAGGTTTATTTATAAGGGAATCAACTCACAGAATTGGTAGCAGTCCAGAGTCCTCTGCATGTGCTGGGAACAGAAACTGAATCCAGCAGCCAAGGGGCTCCTGCATGCCCCTACATCTGCATATAAAGTACACGAGACCACGCCCAAAGTGGGCTAGCATCCCAAAGAAGAAGTTCCCACTGCACCTCTCCCTTTTGTCCAAATAAGAGAGTTCCAAGCCCAATACAAAACTATATACAACAAGAACAAATATCAAGTATAAAAGTTAGAATTACAAGTGGCATGAACTACATCAAGCAAGAAATATATGCTAAATATTTCGATAGAAAGCCTATCCTAAGGAGTCTAAGTCTTATGTTAGAAATGGCTTGGCTTGGCCGGGCCGTGGTGGCGCACGCCTTTAATCCCAGCACTCGGGAGGCAGAGGCAGGCGGATCTCTGTGAGTTCGAGACCAGCCTGGTCTACAAGAGCTAGTTCCAGGACAGGCTCCAAAACCACAGAGAAACCCTGTCTCGGAAAAAAAAAAAAAAAAAAAAAAAAAAGAAATGGCTTGGCTAAGTCGTAAGAGGAAAGTAACTATGACTATCTAGTTTTCAACCCCATCAAGGCCCTGAGAAGGGAAATAATAGGACTTGAGTAAACAGGATATGCAATGAAGCAACTTTCAAATTGTACAGTAAATGACAGAGACAACTGGCTACCTGGGCAATCAGCCAAAGTCTCATTTGCAACATTGGGGCAACCAACATTGGGCACCACCTGTAATCTGAGGCTGCTCGTTCGTTTCCTAGCTGCCCAGACCCAAATAATCACTCAGAAGCTATAGTAATTACAACACTGCTTGGTCTATTAGCTCAGGCTTCTTATTAACTAACTCTTACATCTTAAATTAACCCATTTCTATTAATCTGTGTATTGCCAAAAGACTGTGGTTTTTTGGGGTAAGGTTCTGTTTTGATGTCTTTCTCCTTCGGCAGCTACATGGCATCTCCCTGACTCTGCCTTCTCTCTCTATATATATATATATATCTCTCTGTTTGAATTCCCCCACCTGGCTTTATTCTACTAAGCCATTGGCCAAAACAGCTTCTTTATTAACCAATGGTAATAAGACATATTCACAGCATACAGAGGGGAATCCCACATCGAATAAGGAACTACTCAGGAGAACTATGAGCTTTGCCTCAGTCATGTAAGCCAAACACTGGGATGTGAAGTCCAAGGACAGAAAAAGTCAGTGTAAGGTAAGCCTTGGGAGTTCAACCAAGACAGAGCACAAAATAGCAAGGCCAAACCACAGGACTGTACTGCTATGTCCCTGGGCAGCACCGATGGGACCTGACTTCTTCAGATTACAAATACCAATGCCCCAAAAAGGAAAGAGTGAGTACTAAAGGAGATGGGGAAAAGGGAAACACTGGGGTTCCAGAGAGGCTCCCCCAATGGCTTAATGAGAAGAGTGAAGGGAGGGGAGAGGAGGGAAGGAGAAAGAGGGGTAAGGAGGGGAGGGACTCAGACAATGATTGGGAAAAGGCAGTCATCTGCAACCAAAAGGCAAAAGTCCAGTAGGCCTGCTGGCTCCCACCTGCAATCCCAGCACTCAAAGGTGGGACTGACATGAGTCTGAGACTAGCCCAGGCTACCTAGTAAATTTCACACCTCAAAAGAAAAGGCGGGGGGGGGGGGGGGGGCGGTTCTGGAGACACCTGCAGAGGACAAGAGTCTGGTTCCCAGCACCTATGTCAGGTGACCCACAACCACCTGTAATTCCAATTCCAGGGGATCTGATACCCCTAGTGGGCCCTTGCACTCATGTGCACATACCTACACAGGAATACACACATACAAATAATTACAGAAATCTTTAAACACATACATACATACATACATACATACATACACACACACATACAAAAGCCCAAGACAAAACAAAGTGAGTGGAAATAGGGGCCTGAGGTAGGTCACTGCAAAAGAGGACAAAAAGGATCTTCCAAAAGGAGGTGATCAATGTGGCAAAGACTTGGCCAATAAAAAGTTTGGAGAGCACACACCCAAGCCCTGAACACTTGCCCTGTGTGACTTAAGAAACACAGCCAATTCTCTCTCTCTCTCTCTCTCTCTCTCTCTCTCTCTCTCTCTTTCTCTCTCTCTCTCTCTCTCTCTCTCTCTCTCACACACACACACACACACACACACACCATTAAACTCTTAAGTACGCAGTAGGCAAGATGACTCAGCAGTAAAGTGCTTGATGGTGCAAGTGCCATCCCCTGAACCCACATAAAGGAGGGAGAGAACTGACTCCCCAAGTTGTCCCCTGACCGCCACATGTGTACCCTATCATGATCACGCCCCCAATCACACATCATACCCATACACAATAATAATAATAATAATAATAATAATAATAATAATAATAAAACCTCAAATACCGCTCCATATTGAAAAGCTGGCCAGGTGTGCTGGCTAATCTTATGTCAGTTTGACGCAAGCTAGCTATCTGAAGGGAGGGAACCTCAACTGAGAAAAGGCCTCCTTAAGATCCAGCTGTAAGGCATTTTCTTAACTAGTGATTGATGGGGGAGGGACCAGCCCATAGTGGGCAGTACCATCCCTGGGCTGGTGGTCCTAGGTTCTATAAGAAAGCAGGTTGAGAAAGCCGTAGGAAGCAAGCCAGTAAGCAGCACCCCTCCATGGCCTCTGCATCAGCTCCTGCCTCCAGGTTCCCGCCCTGTTTGAGTTCCTGCCCTGACGTCCCTCCAGTGATGAGCAGTGCTGTGGAAATGTAAGTCAAATAAACCTTTTCCTCCCCAGATTTCTTTGGTCATGGCGTTCGATCACAGCAAGAGTAACCCTAACGAGGAGAGAAATCTTCCCATCACCTCATTTTTCCAGCATCCCCGGTGGGGCATACAGATGCACACCTTTGATCCGAGCACTCAGGAGGCAGAGTCAGGTTAATCTCTGCCGGTTTTAGGCCAGCCTGATCTATACAGTGAGTCCCAAGCCAGGCAGGGTTACATAGAGAGAGACTCCATCTAAATAAATAAAGTTTACGTATCAGTTTTAGAAATCAATTTAAACATAGGTAATTTATTTTCTTTCTAATGCTGAGTCCCCTCCACTACTCACTATTGTTCTGGGTACTATCCTCCAATCTTTGGGCCCCACTCAGCCTGTCCCTCCATTCCTGAGCAGGGGTCAAGTAGCAACTTTGCAGTGGGCTGCAGGCAGCAGATACGGTCATCCGCGTGCACTGGGGTGTCATGAAAGAAGGAAAGAACTGTGGTTGAAGAGAACCCTTTTTTTGATTCCATGACTGCTTATCACCCACCTATCCAAACACGCTTCTCAGGGAAAGGCAGGGAAGAGAAGACACAGAGGTAGAGCAGGAAAGCACCGTCATTTTGCTCCAGAAAATCGGGACTCCATGGTCTTTAAACTGCACTGGTATCACCTGTCCTACACTTTGTTCTAAAGCATGAGGAAGTGGTAGTGAGGGGGGCGCTCTGGCAGCTGCTAGCACTCTCTGTCAGTCAACCAGAAAAACTCAAGGGCTGTGGGGTGTCCCAGAGGCAGGCTGGATTGTGACCATGCCTAGGCCATCCCCCACGAGATACCCATGAGGACAGCCTGAGGAGCCGTTCTGGGCATGGAAGACAGAGGGCTCACCCAGGAAGAGTCTGAGCAGTGCTTTCTTGACAAGCCACTCAAGAAGGGCTGTGAAAGGGTCAGCGGAAGTTCCCCACTTCAAATCTTTCCTGTTTCCTTTCTTCCCTGTACTTACCACGCTGACTTGCCTGGTCTCTGCCTAATCTGGATGGAATTTCCTCCTCCACCCACCTGGCATGCACCCTACAGTCTTAAGCACTTCTGACCATGGGCTCTTGCGTCCACCTCACAGGCCAGTCTAAACCACCATATCACTTGCCCACCAGTTAAAGGCTTCTGGGAAAATCCTGCCAAGCCCAGTTTAGAGAGATGCTATGGCTGAACAAGAGCCTGCAGACACCCAGACATCCTAGATCCCTGACTTGGTTTCCCTCTGCTGGTTGCTACAACCGAGGGCACTCAGAGGTCTCACCAATCTGGCTCTCTTTAAATGAAGCATTTGTATCTACCACAGACTGTGAAGACTAAGGGAAAAAGAAAGAGGTTAGAAAAATTGATGCAAGTCTTCCCAATGGGGACTTAAACAACCTAAGGCTATTGCTGCTGGGGAATCAGAGAAATAATGGACCATCTAAGATGCCCATACTTTGTTTGGAAATGGAGTCTTGCTAGGTGGTAGCTCAGGCTGGCCTTGAACTATGACTTCAGGCTGACCTCAAATTCTCCACTGTCCCGTCCCAGCTTCCAAGTGCTAGGATTCAATGCGTGCACTATCCGGCCTGGCCAGAAGTGTTTTTTTTCAGTCTCTGGGAAACATGCCCCAAACAAAACTTCGACAGTGTCTCTTCCTTCCAACGCCATAACTGCTTATATACCATGCTGTCACCAATCTGTCTTTCAAATGCTCAGCCCAATAGTGGGTCAAAACCCACAGTTTGAAAAACACTGGGCATGAACGTGGCATTGGAAGGTGATAGAGCCTCATGAAAAAACAGCTTCAGTATTAGAACAGTAAACATCCATAAGTCCTCTTACTATACAAAACCAAGGAGCTCCACAGGCTCAGAGCTGCAAAGAACCTGCCCTGGGTTCCACAGCTCACACATCCTAGGATAGCAAATCTGAAAAAAGCAGACTGACTCAACATTCACATTTAACAACAACAACAAGCTCAAAGTGGGCAGGGCGGGGGGAGAACACGACACAGATCATAGATGCCTTTTCAAAAAAAATCAAAGAAAACATTTTTTTCTTTCCAAGACATGATTTACATACATTTGGTTTCTGTTGTAATAATTAACACGAAAGGACAATAGGTGTGCCAGAGAAAGGGGGTGGGTTAAAGGTGAACGGAGTACCCATTTTCCCCACAGCAAAACAAAGGCACACATCAGTGCCTGAGGCAGAGAGCAAGGGTGCTGAAGGGCTGCCAGCCCAACCAACGCCTCCTGACTCAGTTACTCAGTCTTCATCATCCAAAAATATTTAAGAGGGACGCAGCTGTGGTCTTCCCCACGTGGAACGTTTTCAGGACTGGGCTGTAGATGTGTCCCTGCCCCCTCAGGCTAGGCACAGACAACCGTGCAGATGTGGGTAGACACTGGCTCAAAAGCCTGTGTCACGTAATTATCTCTGTGCTTTTTTGTCTTTGCTGAAAACAAGAAAGGAAGGAAGGAAGGAAGGAAGGAAAGAAAGAAAGAAGGAACGAAAGAAGGAAAGAAAGAAAGAGTCCTTGCTACCCAAAGAAAGTTACAGGGTAACACAAAGGAACTTCACACCCAGGCTGAGAACTGCAGAGCCCAAGGGTCTCTACCCACAGCCAGGATCAAAATGGCAGACCTAGGAGAACTTGCTGACTGGCAAAGAAAAACATCATTTTGTAACCAAGCCCCCTAAGGTGAATACTGACAACAGTGAAGATAGACACACACACACTCACACACATGCTCACAACTCACACTCACAAAACACATTCTCTCACACACACAGCTCATATACATTCACATGGTCTCTCTTACACACTCACACACGTTCACTCACACAGCACACACATGCTCACAACTCACAAACACACACGCTCTCTCTCGCTCTCTCTCTCACACACACACCACAAAAAGTTCCACAGATGGGAACTTTTTGGAAAAGACCAAGCACACAGATGAAGTCTGAATCAAAACCGGCAGGGAAGAGTATGGGGGAATGAAACACACAGCACATGACTTACACAGAGGAGACAAACGCCTTGACTGGCAAATAAATGAAATAGTAATAACTGCTACTAACCTTCAAAGTAAGCTAAATCCCTGAACCAGAATTCATGACAAAGAGGCACCAGGCCTCACTGGTTCCTTTGCTGGAATGTCATCTCCCAAGTCTATGGTCTATTCAAATGAACAGCTCCTAACTTTCCCCTGGCTCTAACCCAAGATAATGACTGTAAAAATGTCATTTCATTTGATCTGTTCTATACTAATGCCATCTAGTGTATGCCCCAGGTCTTTCTGGGGTAATTTAAAAATCTAAGACTTTTCCCCAACTCATTCCTCAACAGTGCCAGGCAAGGAGCACTACAAGACTCCCCACTAGGACAGTGGAGGGACAGAAAAGATGACTCGGGTCTGGCAGCGAGCTGGAAGACAGGCCTTGCCGTATGCCCAGTGTCTGTTCTCCCTGGACTTGGCCTGTCCAGTCATTGACTGCCAGCTCTGAGAAAACCCCAATATTCATACCTGCTCAGGTGGACCCCGCATCAGCAATAAGGTACTGTTATGTTGTGTACAGACCTGGCCCCCTGCCTTACAAAACAACTGCCACTTAGCGAGGCCACTAAGTTCCCCAAACCATACTGGAATTAAGTGGCTAAGACTCCGAGCAAGCTCCTGTGCTCCCCTCCCTTGCACCTCGGTTTATTCATATGTTAATTCCCAGAGATGCCCCCACCCAACTCCTGTAAGATGAGTTCCACCCCTAAAAGTCAGTACAGGTATTACTTCCTGGAACTCTCGCAGTGCCTCTCCAGGTCCAGCACAGGCAGCTCACCTGTTCAAGTTGCCCCTTGACAGAAGCACAAGCGAAACTACCCGGAGGGAAGTGACCAGGTCAAACTGGAAGCCTATTACACAACCCATAGACAACCCGTATACAAGTTTGCAGGTTCTCCTCACAACAAACAAAAGACAGCAAATGACCCAGTAGGTCCCATTACCTCCCAGCAGAATTGGGTGGGATGGGAGGCGTCACGGGTATGTCACCGATCCAGTACCCCCCCCCCCCAAAGGAGCTGTTCAGAGCCTGGGGATCTGCCTTTCATGACTCGTCCCCAGCCCCTAACCCACACCAGAGCAGCAGGCATGCCGGAGCCAGCGGTGCACAGCCGGGTGGGGGGGGGGAGGGGGGGTTGTTAGAATTCTCCACAGAGCGCAGCGAGCAGAGCAGCGAGGAGCGCTTCGCTTCCCGGCTGCCAGCTCCCTCAGAAGCCGCACACGTGCTACACCCGCGCAGGGTAGGACGGTTCAAAGCCACAGCCTCCGCTGTGCAAGAGTGCTCACCACCTTATCCCCTGCTACAGAGGCGGGGACCAAAGTGCGGGGCTCCCAAGCAGGATCTGGGAACACTCCCCCAGGGCATCCTGGAAGGAGCGGAGCAACTCGGCTCGCTTCCCAGAGCCTGAGATGCACACGCCCAGTCCGGGAGAGACCCCTGGCCTGTCGCCGCGCCCCGAGGGACCAGCAGCGTGGCTTCTCGGTGCTGCCCTAGAGCTAGCGCTGCACGGGATGAAAAAAAAAAAAAAAAAAAAAAAAAACGCGCACGGCTACTGCTGCCCCCCCCCCCCCCGCCCCCGGCTCCTTTCCCCCACAGTCTACGCGCGCCGCACCTTCACGGAGTCCAACGGGTACATGAGGGAATGCTCCAGAATCCCGGCCATCGCTCCCGCTGTCATGTGGGTAGACACCGAGGCACTGGTCGGTAGGTTCTCGTAGTCCTCCGACCCTGCGTCCCTACTGCCGCAGCCGCCATCTCGGCAGTCCCCATCCATCCTCCGGCCCGCAGCCTGGCTCCCCACGCCACCGAGGTGGAGCTCCATCCGCAGCCCCGCGGGGCGCGGGAGGCGGCAGGAGGTGAGCAGAAGGGGGAGGGGGAGGAAAACTTCACTTCTTAAAGTGGGAACCTCCTCCCCCGGGTTGCTGCGGCTGACGCCATGGCGGGCTGGGGTGGAGCCGAGCGGCCTGAAGCACCAATGGCTGGAGAAGAAGAGGCCGGCCACGGCAGAGCTATTGGTGCGCTGGGCAGCGGGCACCCGCCTCCCTGTGTGACGTCGCAGCCTACTGCACATTTCCAAGCAACCGGATGGGGGCGAGAACCCGACGTTGGGGTGTCCCGGGAAGTTGTGCTACCTAGGAGGTGGTGACCATCTGCAAGGGACTCAGGTTCCTGGGGAGAGTCAGCAGAAGAGATACCCGCGGAGCTGCAAAATAAGGAGCAGGAGCTGTTCCCAGAACCGGTGGTTTTGCAGACCCTGGTCACCCAGCTTTAGCGTTCCTAAGGCTGGGGATCGAGTGGGAAAGGAAGACAGTTACTGGGAATGTGAGTTATGAAGCATGGTGGGTGGACAGACATTCGAGTCGAGGGAAAGGTGTGTTCTATATTCAAGGGCACACTGGATATCAACAGGTGCACCTTATGTGTTTCACTAGGGCGCATTCCAGGGAGTGAACAGTATCACTCACGGTCCCTCTTCTAGTAAGCTTTGCTTGGAGACAGCCTCATTGATTGGGAAGTGTTTCTCTTCTGAAAATAACAAAGGGCTAAGTGTGTTCCTCTTGTTCTCTTGAAGATCCAAGTCCACCCTGTCCTGGATTGACCAAGGCAATGGTAGCAGGAACAGAACCCTTCACTAAACAACTGGGCATTTTCTTTGGGTTTGTAAAGTCCTTAGCTGCTGTTACAGCAAGTAACTGCATAAAGCTTTACAACAAAGTCGGCCTGTCTTTTAAGATGTTCTTTTAAAGTCATCCCCTCTGGCTCCTTCAATGAATTGGAGCCCAGGATGCTTTATTTTAACTTAATATTGCCTGAGGTTAAGTGTAGAAATCAAAAAGCAGAGGTCTGTCTGCTTATGGAAGGCTCCTTCCTTATGCGCCTTAGGACATATTCCAGGGCGGTGGGCTGATCTGCAGAGCCTGGGCCTCTCTCACTTATCAAGAGCAGCAAGCCTGGGCAATGAGATATGCAAGGGTTGGGGGGACCCTGGAGATACTGTGCCTGCCAAGCTGCAGGTCAGTACATTGCAAGCAGCTCTCAGGGATCTGAGATTCAGTGATGGGCACATCAAACGAGAACAATAAAGGGGTCAAAGCCGAGGGAACCATTTTCCAGTCTTGGGTAGCTGTCCTAGTGGCTTCCAGGTGAGTCCTAAGATTATGAAAGTAGATACCAGAGTGTTGTTTAACAAAAGTGACGGAAAACATGGCTCAACTTCTGACAAGAGTAGTGTTTAAGAACTGTTGATCAGGAGTTGTTGACACTCACAGAATGTAGCCCAGCAATCAAGAGGGTGAGGCAAGGGGATCACCACTAGTTTGAGGTCACTTTGTCTTATATGGTGAGTCCCAGACCAGCCTGAGTTCAGTGTGAGAGCCTGTCACACACAAAAATGTTTCTTCAGCCAACACATTTGAACCCCCATTCCACTTCTGAAGGCCTGAGACGCATAGAAAGCTTTTGAAAGTGTCATTTGTAGAAGCTATCTAAATGTTCAGTAAGAGGGGAAATGAAGAAATGATGATGTGTATTAGTGAAATATTACACAGCCCCTAAAAACGGTGGTTCTGTTAGGCAATCACAAAGGAAATGATTCATGTACTGTTGGGAGAAAAAAAAGGCAAAGCACAATTCTGTGACCATTACACTCACAAAATGTCTGTGCATAGACATAAAAATGAATTGACTCGTAACTGCTGTTTTTCAGATTTCAGTTAATATATTATTTCTGTGATTTAAAAATAAAAGGATTTGTATTCTACCTCCTAATGGATGGGAAATGGGAAACTGAAATTTGCAACGGCAGCCTGGGTGGAAGGAATTCAACTTACCAGTGACTAAGAATATTCTTGGGGATTTTTTTTTTAATTAAAAGAGATTCCTGCAAATGTGGATGTGACTATAATCTTCAGAGTCAGAAGATTTTTAAATTTTTTTTTTTTAAAAATTCATTCCAGTGTATCTCTCACCTCTCATCAAAGAAGTTTTTCTTTGAACCAGGTAAATACCATTACAAAAAGCCAGAGTTTGCCAAATTTCAAAGAATAACTGATCATGGGGTGCCCAGCCCCAACTGATAGATATACAACGAATCCCCTATATGTAAGGTTCACAAAACATGGAGGGAGATCACAGAACATGAAGGTGGAGCAGACAGAAAGAGTCTAAGAACCAGGGGACCAAAACATCTGCTGAGGAAGAGTGGTTTTCTGTTTGGGGGTTATGGACCCCCAAGACAGGGTTTCTCTGTGGCTTTGGAGCCTGTCCTGGAACTAGCTCTGTCGACCAGGCTGGCCTCGAACTCACAGAGATCCGCCTGCCTCTGCGCCCCGAGTGCTGGGATTAAAGGAGTGCGCCACCATCGCCCGGCTTTTTTTTTTCCTGAATTTCTTGTAAATAACTTGTTTTCCCTGCTCTGAGCATGAGACCTTGATGGTAGGAGAGTGGTCTCTGGTGGGCCTGCAACTGAAAAATCACAAGAGCTGGGGCATGGCCAGAGCCCTAGCTGCCCCTGAGCACAATAAAGTTGGCATTCTAGTATCAAGGATGACCCGTGTCCGTGTCTCTGTCTCTGTGTGCGTGTACTTTTAAGTCTCCAGCTTACTTTCTGGCTCGCATACTGTCCTGTAGTGGCGTGGGCACTACAGTTTTCTTTTTTGTGTTTGGTTTGGTTGGTTGGTTGGTTTTGGCTTTTCAAGACAGGATTTCTTTTGTGTAGCTCTGGCTGTCCTCGAATTTACTCTGTAGACCAGGCTGACCTTGAACTCGGAGTTCCTGCCTCTTCCTCTGCCTCCCAAATTCTGGGATTAAAGGTGTGCACCACCACCTCCCTTCAACAATGTCTTCTATAAGACAGGAGGCAACACCAAGGAAACTGTAACAATATGTTTGCTTAAACAAGACCTGAAAAATGACACCACCTATTGACATGACAACATAGGTGTGGGAATTCTCCCAAGACTCCACCCCCCAGATGAAGAACTTCAAGCAATTAATGGTTGCTAAGAGAGGGAGACACAGGATTCTCCAGGGATGAGCCCCGGACAGGCTATCCAGTCCCAAAGAGGTTAGCCCTAAATACACATGAGCCACACTAAATGAACTCAGTAGGTTGTATTTATAAACGTATATGTATATAGGTAACAATAATAAAGAATAAGAAGCTGGGGATGGAGCAATGGCTCAACTATTAGGGGCACTGGTTTTTCTTCCAGAGATTCTGAGTTCAATTCCCAGTACCCATATGGCAGCTCACAACGGCCTATAATGGGATCTGAAACCCTCTTCCAGTGTGCAGATGTGCATGAAGACAAAGCACCCACATACATAATCCTTTTTGTTGTTGTGTTGTTTTGTTTTGTTTTGAGACATGGTTTCTCTGTAGCTTTGGAGCCTGTCCTGGAACTAGCTCTTGTAGACCAGGCTGGCCTCGAACTCACAGAGATCCGCCTGCCTCTGCCTCCCAAGTGCTGGGATTAAAGGCATGCGCCACCACTGCCCGGTCATATTCTTTTTTAAAAAAAGAATAAAGGCCATGAATTTGAGAAAGGGTGTGGGGCATGAGAAAAGTTGGAGGAGTTGGAGGGGAAATTGTATATAGTACTTATATATCAAATTTACACAAAATATTAAAAATCAAAATATGAAAAGAGTGCAAATCTGTGAGGGGTTTACTGTAAGTGCTCATTACTTTTTTTCTACTTCTCTGTGTGATGGACTGTGTACCCTTGTGTATCTCACACTCACTGCATTGCAGCAGACACATTTCTAGAATGCCCTTGCAGTCAAGGGTCCATCATGGAGCTGGTCCATGAACTGGAGAGATCTGGAAGGCAGAGGTGCAGCCAGAGTCATCTTCTGCTGCTCGCTGTTTCTTGCCCCCTGAGAAGGATGCATGATGTGGGTGTCCTTCTGTATATGTGTTGCTTTTATTGGTTAATGAATAAAGCTGCTTTGGCCTATAGCAAGGCAGAATATAGCCAGGCTGGAAGAGAGACAGAGAGAGAGAGAGAGAGAGAGAGAGAGAGAGAGAGAAAGAATAGGTGGAGTCAAAGAGATACCATGTAGTTGCCCAAGCAGAAAGATGCCACCAGAACCTTTCTGGTAAGCCACAGCCTTGTGGTAATAAACAGATTAATATAAATAGGTTAATTTAAGATATAAGAGCTAGGTAGGAATACACCTAAGCTGTTGTTCAAACAGTGTTGTAATTGATATAGTTTTGTGTGACTATTTGGGCCCAGGCAGCAAGGAAACAAACAAGCAGTCTCCCTTTACAGATGCAGACACTTGGGGTCGGGGTGTCAGGGAGGATAGCACTACAGTGTCTGGCCACTAGACACATGGCTGTTGAGAGGCTTTGATAGCAAGATTGATGGCAGCCTCCCAAGCCCTTCATGATAGCTTCATATATGACCCCCTGATTCCTCCCCTTCAGGGACATGAGAGTTAGTTGTTATCTCAAGAAACCATCTTGGCTGTGTGCATCTGAGAGTTATCCTCAGAGACCTACCCTGGAGTCTGCTCTCCATATCTCCAACAATACCAGGCATAGCAGTAGAAAGGCCCGGTGGTGGAGGGCTCACTGCTGGACATGGGAATCCAGCAGTCAGCCCTGCTCCTCCACTTCTGGAGGAAGGCCTATTGGGACAAGGTCCACATTCCAGCCCTAGAACCCTGTGTTTTGGGCACACCCACACAGAGGAAGGAGCCCAGGAACCCAGAATCAGATCTGCTGCTGAGTAGATAGATATTTTATCTACTATCCAGGGTCAGGTCAGGAGAGGAAGAGCAATGATTCTGCTGGAGTCTTGCATAATAAAGTTCCTGACTGTTGAAGGCCTGAAGATGTCAGCACGCCTCCTGCCCCAGGCCAACCGAAAGCCAAGCTTAGCTTAGAAAGAGGAAGTTGCTGAGCGTGCAAGATGCACAGCCTCTAACTTTGGCTCAGAGACCTGTGCCAGCGCTGGTTCCACCATTTACTGACAATGAGGCTCTGGCCTCTGGACTGACCTGCTTCCTCTGTAGGCTACAGCCACAGATACTTAACCACACACCAAGTGAAATACATTGGTACATTGAGAATGAAAGCATCCACAATGCTGACTAATTTTAACTCAAGTGTATATATTAAGAAGACCACAAATTCCTCTGAACATATACAGTCCCTCACAACTGCACATATCCGCCCCCTATAATCCCAGAATGCCTTGCTTTTCCAAGGACAGTGCTATTTATAGCCTCTTGACCTGTGACTCACCCTCAGGGCTGTGTTTCCCCAAGACGAAGAAACAGAAACAAAATGAAGAGGTAGGCAGAACTGTCCTCATTTTCCAGGCTTCCTTTGATGGCAGGTGGTAACGGGGAGAGGATAGAGTTGTGAATTCCAGCAGCAGATTGAGGGGACCTGTTAGCCTACTCCACCTCACGAGAGTCTGCCCCTTCTCCGGTCTCAGCCACTCAAGTCCACAAGTCCCCATGACACGTGATGTCAGCCAAGCCCAAGTGCTGAGAGGTGATTCGGTTCCACTCGTGGGGATACCTGCCCCATGCGGCATGACCTGAAGACACCAGCTTGGACCAATGTTTCTGCACTGCTGTGGGCCTTGCTCTCACTCCACAGCCAAACCTCTAGAAGGCTAAAGGCCCAGAGTGGTCAAAGGGGAGGGCAAGGCAGTGCTGGTGGCATGGAAGGCAAAGAGGTAAACACACTATGTCTGAAACAAGGCCTACGTGCAACTCTGTATGGTGGACCATAGACAATCCACCAGCCGCCCACCATGTCAGCTGACCCATAATCTTTCCCCCTCTCAGCCCATTATCACAAGCATACCAATGTCTCCTATATCTAATAAAATCTCTCTTCCCAGCTTCACACGTTAAATTGCTGCCAATTCCCCTCCGCCATCCCAGAGTCCTTGAGTTACCTCCTCTACCTCAATCCTTTACGGCACACTTTTCAAAACCCTGCATGGTAATTTTTACCCCCTGTCATTTTCTTGTGGGTTCCCAGTCTTAGAAGGTTCACTGATGACTTCAATGCTAAGTGAACCCCCGAGCCCAGCTCTTGTCACTGCCCTGGCAGGAATAAAGGTGTTTCAAAGGACACTTAGACTTCTTTGTTTTGCTATCAGGCTGTTGAAAGGGTTCCTACGAAATTGGAATCTCCCCAGGAGTCTCACACCAGATGGAGGAGAGGCTGGGGCCCAGGTGCCTAGTTAGGAGCTTACCTTCCAGGAAGAGATGTCACACAGCTATGACAACATGTCAGAACACCTTGCAGAAGAGACCAAACTGGGACAATGATGACAGGTGGAACTGTACCGTCAATAGGACTGCTTAGTTAAGCCCACCTCTTGCTTTCTATTTAAACCTAAAGCTCACATCAGGACCCTAAGCATAGACTTGGGGAGTGAGGGGGCTACTCCATGGACCTCTCTGTTCCACCATGGCCACATTGGATAAGTCTTTTTATGCTTTTCACTATTAATTGTGATGATAATTGGCCTATTGAAGAGAGGTGGCCAAGTCTAATTTGTTAGGGCCGCCAGGGCCCCAGCTCTGCTCCCAACAACTCTGGTAACATCCCCAGCCTGAACTTCTAGATCCTTCCCCTGGAATTCCTCCCTCATTTCCCATTCTTTCTTCCCACCCACTCCACCTCTCATTCCTCTCCGGGTTCTGTCTTCCCTTTTTCCCTCCCTTTTCGTGATCCTCTTGCCCATCCCAGTTACCAAGCCCATCTCAGTTTTGCATCCTACCCCATCCTCTACTGTTCATGCCTGGTTCATGTGCTCCCAGACAGCTCCAGAATATTCTACCACCCTACAGCTCAGTGTTGATTTGTGTCTTGGGCCGGCTGTACCAAAATGCTTCTAGGGGACAGCTTGAGACAACAGAGACTTATTAACTTATGAAGCCTAAAGCCTAAGATTGAGGGGACAACAGCGTCTTATACTCTCTCTGAAAGCTGTCAGAGGGGAGCTTGCTGTCCCCTTCCAGCTTCTGGAAAGTCCCTGCCACCTTGATGTTCTTTGAGGTCAGAAAGCAAGAAAGACAAGGGAGCAAGCCACCTCCATGACAGCACAGACCTGGGGAACAGAGACTTCTAGTATAAGAAACTAGAGAGCCCACTCTCCACTTACAGACAGGGACATTGAAAATATTCCTTTTCTGGCCTCCACTCGGTTGTTGCTAGGAGTTGCTTAGGAACTAAGTTGAGTGGTAGACTAAAGACTCTCAGGTGATGGAGAACTAGCTCTCATGGCCACATCTCGGGGACGGAGTAGTGATAAGGCAGAAAGGGCTTGGGTCTGGAAAAATAAGTAATGTTAGTTCTGGAGGCAAAATTACTTAGTTTCTGGAATTGTCATGGATACAAAACACTGTGGCAATGACTAATACCCAACTTGGTTTCTATTAACTGGAAAGTAAGGAGGGCAATGCTGGTGCTCTCCCAACTTCTCCCTGGTACACAGGAGCGATGTCTTCATCTGGGGCATCTTGGGGCAGTCTTTTATAGTGGACATTTTGAAGGATACTGTCCACATGCCTTTTGGTGGCATCTTGGACAAAGGAGCCAAGTCTCCGAGACACAAAACGGGTTAGGCAGTTAAGCAGACAAGACCCAAATGTCAACAGGAAGACAATGAAGAGGAGAGGTCCCAGGAAGGGAGTCAGCCATGACAGCCAGTATCCAGGATCGGGCCACTGTCCCCAAGAGTCAGAATGTTGGCCAAGTTCTGATGCTCGTTCTCGAAGTTTCCTTGCTGCATCTCGGACTATTCCAGACTGGTTTACATAGAAGCAGCACTCTTCTTGGAGAAAGAGACAGGTGCCCCCTTTCTCGGCCACGATGAGGTCCAGCGCCCTGCGGTTTTGAAGAACAACACCCGCCAGCGAGTCTATCTGGCTCTGGAGTGTAGTGACAGAGGCGGCCATTTCATCCAGGGTGTCCGAAAGAGCCTTTGAAAGCCTCTGGAAATAAAAAGTTGAGGAGGCCAAGCCAGCTATACCAGTACCAAGGGCAGAAGAGATACCCAGGCCTGCAAGGAAGGGGAAGAGGTGAGGGGACCTCTTTGGGCGAGAAGCTGAGGCAAGAACTGAAGCAAAAAGGGGGACAGACACCGTTTGGTTATTGGGGAGAAGTTCGATGTCTGGGTATTGGAAGACAAGGGTACAGACCCCGGACCAATTGGCCGGGAGACACATGTAAGTTGACGTTCCACAGAGGAAGAAAACGCCTGAAGAGTTGAGACAGAAGGAGTATGAGAAAGTGAGGAGATGGGAGAATGTGTTTGAGGTGACACCCCAGTTTTCTTGAATAGTTACCTCATTTTCCCAGACAGAATATTGTCCAGACAGCGCAGCTCCTGTGAGGGGCTGGTAGTGGAAGAGTGGATAGGGGTCTCTGTGTCCCTGGAGTTTGAGCTTGAAGTAGGTAGGGTTCACTGACATAGTAACAGGGTGGGTTAAATTGTCTGTTTCAAATAGAGTGAGATTATAGCAGGTGCCAGACAAGGAGAGAGGACAGCGCATCCAGGGAGTGGCTGGGGAGGTATGACAGTGTTTGATGTCAGCTGGGCACGGATAGTAAGAGGGCTCTGGGGAGACTAGGGAGGGAGGTCCCGAAAAGCGGAGCGGGTTTTTCCATTTGGCATCTGGTCTTTTCATTGCCTGTTTGAATAGATGGGTAGTGGACAGATCTAGGTTTACATGACTATTGGAAGGTGATATATGAAGAGTGTAGTTGCAGAGAGAGGTAGAGAGCGTGCCTACAAAAGTGGAGTAAGCCGGGACCTTGAAGGAGCGGGATATGCAGAGCGGAGCCTGTGACATGAGGAGCGTCTCAGTAAAGAGTGGTCCCCATAAAGGGCGCTGGGCAGACTCAAAGAAGCGGTCCTTATCAGGATAGATCACAGAGGTGAGTCGGGTGATGATCGGGAATATGCCTGTCGAACTGACGAGCTGAAGGAAAGCAATAGCCCGTCGGTCAGGATTGTGGAAAGAATAGGAGGCAGTCAACGGGGGGAAGAGTTGGAGGCGCCTCTCAATGTCAGTGATGGGATAGGAGCCAGAAAAGGGCTTGACTGAGTACGTGAGGTGAAGCTTCATGGGTGAGTCTGTCCAAGTGGACAAAGGAGCTGGGACCGCTAGGGAGCGCTGGGTACGGGTGGACAAGCAGACCCAGCAGTTGGGAAAAAAGGAGGAGTTGGTATCACGCAGGATATGGTGGGTTAGGTTTATGAGGGGCATCCAGCTCTCGGGATAGGACAAGGAGTAGGGGAAAAGGACGAGACAGAGGACCCAAAGGCAGATCATGGTGCTTTGGGAGTGGCCGGCAGTAGTGTGGGGCGTAGAGAATTTGGTCCTGTGGATTCTCAAGTCCTGGAACTTGTTCGGTTGGGGTGTTCAAAGGTGGCTGGTAAATCCAGGTGGCCCCAGGCAGTGCAGGTTATGCGTTGAGAGGTCAGACCTGTGAAAGAAGAGGCGGGGGAGGGTCACTGGAAGGATTAAGAGTTTTAAAGTTAGGATCTGGAGCCCTTTTGAGCTCAGAGTGGTGTAGCCAGCGAGAGATGGCCTCTACCTTTGCTACCTGGTGAAGTTCCCGCCCAGAAGACTCAGGATGGATGTGAATTTAGGAAGGTATCTGTGAGCCAAATGAACACAGAATGTGACTCATTAAATGTAAAGCAGTTCCTACATCCAGAAATGGGAAGGAGGTGGTGGGCCAGCAGTACTTGAATTCTAAGGCGCCGGGGTTAAGGGGCATTTCTGGGGAGAAGCTGAAAATGAAGGCAAGCAATAGGTAGATAAGATAGCTGGGACAGATGGCATGAGCTAATGTGGTGTGAGAAGAACATTGACATGGTACACCTTTCCTGAGGACGGAGGTCTATAGAGGATGCGGAAAGAGTGTTTGGGCCTAAGGAGGCAGCCAAGTATTGTGTGACCATAGAAATAAAAACATGGCTATATCGTCAAATGGCAGAGTTGAAGGCAGGCCAAAGCAAGGATCGATTTGAAGGATAAGAGAAACTGCACATTCCTCTTAGACCTAGTTGGGGAAGTTTCTGTCATGGAGAGGGTAGCATGTTGAGTGACGCCTATCTGCTACTTCTGTTTCAGGAGATGTCCTGGGCCTTGGTGAGGGAGGGAGGGGTCTATGACAAGGTGGAGAGCAGAGATAAGTCTTGAGAAGGTGAGCAGAGGTTGATGTCCTACAGGGGAGTGACCATGGAGGGTGGAAAGGGGACCACTCTTGAACAGAAAAGGGGACAATGGGAGTCTCAAGAATCGTTAAGGGTAGCCTGACATCCCCAACACACACACACACACACACACACACACACACACACACACACACACAGTGGATAGGCTGAAAAGGGACAAGGGCTGGAAAGATAAAAGTGAACAAAGGAAAGACAGGCTGTGGATGAGCAGACTCCAGAGGACTGGAAGAAACTGAGGCCAAGACCAGTGGTACCTGTTTAATGAGGGTGTCATCTTCAAGAGTTGCCTCTGGCTACCTGGTCAGAACTGCCTTGGCGGCCAGTGTGGTGGATGACTGCTATTGCCAGAGGCAGATGGCCAACCTGAAGGACTTTGTCGTGAGTGACAGCGGTGCTCTGTTGACCTGTTGAAAGCCCCTCTCTCTGGCCAAATTGCAGCATGAGAATTAGAGTATAGTGTGCCTCTTTGGAAGTGATGTAGACAGTAGCCTTTGGCCTCCTGCTAACGTGAAGGCAGGGGAAGAGGAAAGAGTTCTGCTTGCTGTGAGGTGGTGGGAGGCAGAAGGGGAGGGAGAGGGGTTGCACTTTTTTTTGTAGTATCATCTGTGACATTAAGTAGTATCATCTGTGACATTAAGCCTGAAGCTTAATGGGAATCTTTAAAAGGGCTCCTCCCATGGGGCTGGAGAGATGGCTCAGTGTCTAAGAACACTCACTGCTCATCCAGAGCCCAGAGTTTGTTTCCCAGAACCCATGTCAAGTGCCTCACAACCATCTGTAATTCCATCTCTAGGGGAATCTAATGCTTCATGCCTCAAGGGGCACCTGTACTCACATGTATATACACTATACACATATGTGCGCTCACACACACACACATTTGTAATTACAAGTTAATAAAGATGAATCCTTAAAAAAAAAAGCTCCCACCAGAGAGGTGTTTTCTTGCTTATTTGTGTTGTGTTGTTTTTAGTTGTTTTGGGGGTTTCTTTTGGGAGGGATGCTGCAGGGGTGAGGGAAGGATATGGAGGGACAGGGAGGTGAGTGGGATTAGGGTTCATAATGTGAAATCCCCAAAGAAGCAACTAAAAATTACACACACACACACACACACACACACACACACACACACATATGCTCCCACCAATGACCCAGTTAGAGGTCTCAGCAATGGGAATATTTGACAGGTTGACATGGAGCAAAGAATCAAGGAGATCAATACAAGAGTCGGAGTCCTTTGGAGGACTAAAAGTTTTAGGGACAAGGGTGTCTGGATTAAGAGCTTTGTACCTTTGAAAGGTGACTGGGGGCAGTGGAGAGATAAAAAGAATGTGTCTATTTAATGTGACCGGGAAAGAAAATAGCACTGACTTATGATCCTAAGGAGAGATGGTTGCAGACAGAGACAGTAATGGATAATGAGTTAGAATGTGAGTTTAAGGGCTTGGATTATTAAGACAGGAGTCTCTGAGGGTCTCTAAGCAAAGGACCAAACCTATGCTCCTGAATCTTGCTTAGTCAGGTAGGCTACTACTTGCAGGTGTTTCTCCATAAAATTGACAGAAAACACCTAAGGCTAAGTTATAAGAGGAGTGAACAAACAGAACAAAGGAAATGCAGAAGTCAAAGCCTCCTTAAGTTTGGAGAAGGTAGGTCAGGGAGGTTGGGAGAGGTCCAAAGGTTCTGAGAAGGTACGACAAGAAGGTTGATAAATTGGTTTGGCTGAGACCCCAAAACTGAAAATCCATATAAGAAAGTTACACATTAGGCTTAGTTTTGTTGTTGTTGTTGTTTTGTTCTGTTTTGTTTTCTGATGGAGGGAGTATTTCCTGGATTATAGCTTTGAAGCTTTGAGGTATGCAACGGGAATGGGGAGTAGGGTGAAGCCAAAGTAGGTGACCTGGGAGAAGACTCTGGGCATTCCTGGTCAGCTAGGAAGTTAAGGAAGACAGAGATGTATTGTGGAGACAGGTCATGAGGGGCTGCAGAGGAGAAGGTTGTCTGCACATTGGAGACAAGTGCGGGGGGAGAGGGGACTTCCAGGCCCAAGAGATTAGGGACCTTATGGAATCCTCAGGGTTAGCTAGGTGGACATTTAGGTGACAGGGTCTTTCAAAGTCACCTCAGGAAGCTCTTGACGAAGACAGAGAGAGAGGAGGAGAAGAGAGAGCAGCTGTGAAATCCAGGACTGAGAACTGACAGGTGGAAGATGGAATTATGGGATAGACAGGTATAAAGATTGAGGAGCACCAGGGGAAGAGACATTTACAATTTGGTTAATCAGGCAAGTCTTGGACTAGGTGATAAGAACCATCTGCTTCTAGTCGGCCATAACAGGCTTGTTGTGGAGAGAGTTGGTAAGTTCTAAATTGGAGGCTTTAAGGACTCGCATAATTATAGGTTTAAGTTCCTTGAGGCCAGTGGGGGCAAGGGGATATTGGGCCTGGTGTACAACAAAACAAAATAAAACAAAAACAAAGGGGGCCTACAGTTTAATCAGTATGGAGGGTTGAAAGGCAGCAATACGTGGTAAGCAGCATCCCAGACCAGAGGATACCTGGAGAATGAAGCCATGAAGGTGCCCTGGGCCCAGTAAGGTCTGGTGGCAAAGTAGGAGGAGAGGAGTTGCTTTGGATGGGCCTTGTGATGGACAGATGAGAGACACAGAACTTTTCCAGAATGTAATGTCCCAGGAGAGGGGTTGGACAGCGGGGAACAGGGAAAGAGATGACCCAAAAGGTTACACAATCATTTAGGTTTGGTTGGAAAGACTTTACACCCCCATCACAGAGGAAGGGGTTCCCCTGGTAAAACGGAATAACTCATTCTTCTATTAGATAAGAAAGAAACAACCTTACCAGTTACAGGCAGCGTTTCCCTGCATCAAACAAGGGTGGCGGTGGCGGAAGCAGCACCTCCCCAGGCCCAGTCAATCGGCAGCAGTTGTCAGTCCCAGGAACTGTCAATCCCAGCAATCCCAGTTTGGGACTGGGTGATTGGGACTTGTCAGGAATACATGTCTAGCTGAGCACAGTTTGATTTCCAGCAACCTGTTCTCCCCTCAGGGAAGCAGGAGTGAGAAGCAGTTGTAGGCTGGGGCAGGTTCTTGCTCAGTTGCCCTAGGTAGGCTCGTCCTGAGCGCAAACAGCGGCACTCCCCTGTTTGAGTTACCCTGCAATAAATCCTGGTGTGAGGCTGCTGCTAGCATTTGGTATTCTGCTTGATCTCCTCAGAGAGTCTGAGTTTAAGTTTTTTTCTCTGTGTGATGAAAGACCTTAAAGGCTGTTTTGTAAAGTGTCTTTGAGAGGTATGAGGGGCATTCCTCTAATAGCTGGAGTTTTTTTCCCAATGCGGGTACTGACAGGGAGATAAAATGAAAGTGGAGATATGATCTCCCATCACGGGTGTCAGGAGTCAGACTAGTGTATCTGGTCATGGTTTTGGGTAAGCAGGAGAAAAAGAAAAACGGACTTTGATCAGCTCGTTGAGTAATACCTTAGATTTTTGTCATAACTGACTGCCTTAAGGGCAGCCTTTTCCATGTAGCCATCTGGGAACTCAAATGCGTTGTATGGCTATTCCAGTGGGTGCCTGAAACTATCACAGTACCAACTGGGTTGTGATTCCTAGCCTGGGCATGGAGAATGTTGGTGTGTGCACGAACTGCCATCCAGATATCCTCCCTGCCCTCATAACAAATGTCATGTAAGGTTGGGTCAAAGGGCCGGGTAAGGGATTGACATTCTTTGGGATAGGCTCTGGGTTGGAGTCAAAGGAGTTCAAACAAACATGTTTCTGTTGGAAGTAGATCGGTGACATAAAAGGGGATATGGACCAGCACGAGGCCTCCAGCAAAGGCAGCCTCACAGAGCAGAAAAATGGAGTGAGCTGAGTCAGGAGGAGCTGTGACATAGGAACAGGTGTGAGGCAGGAGATTAGCCAGTTAACCTGCAGGCCTGGCACTGAAGTAAAGGAACTTGTCTCAGAGTACAAAAGAAGTGGCAAACTTCAGGTATGGATTCCAGCTCCTTCGCACGCTCACTCTTTGTTTCATTTTGCGGTATTTTGATTTTGTTCTTGTTTTGTTTTGCTTTAATCAAGATTTTTTTTTTTTTTTTTTTGAGACAGGGTTTCTCCGTAGCTTTTGGTTCCTGTCCTGGAACTAGCTCTTGTAGACCAGGCTGGCCTCGAACTCACAGAGATCCGCCTGCTTCTGCCTCCCGAGTGCTGGGATTAAAGGCGTGCGCCACCACCGCCCGGCTTTAATCAAGATCTTAATGTATAGCCCAAGTTAGCCTTGAGCTTATGTAATCCGGGATGTCTTCGAAGTTGCTGTAATCCTCCTGCCTGAGTTTCCCAACTGCTGAAATTAGACACGAGCCACTCCCACCTGGTCAATATTCTCACCTCTGTAATAAACTCTGAGGCTGATAAGATACCTTTATTGCTGTTATGAGTCATAGCTCAGATATGCGCTCTAAGAAATCAGTAGTTATTTATAAGCTCGCCTGACACAGCACTAGAGTGCAGCCATGTTGGCTGACTTCCCCCAGATGAGTTACACAGAGGCTCCACACCATGGCTAAGATAATCAGTAATTATATCCGTCCAGGCAGCATGGGTACCCCATTTCCAATGCCTCAGACAACTGAGCAAAGGTGTACTTTAGGAGAACAAACAGGGGGTGGCAGGAAAGTCAGAAGACTTTCTGTGTTTGGAGACACACCAAGATTAAGTCAAGAAACACCTTTGCTTCCAAGGGTTGCCCTTGATGGGGAACACCAGCCCCTACAACCGTCCCTGTGAATTTCAGGCTGCTAGCCTCTGTTGGCAGCTTCTATTTATGTGGCGCGTGTCTCTCCCAAATTTCTGCTGCTGGTGGAGCACCGTGGCAGAGCAGTCGTGAATACACAGGAGAAGATTATGCAAAGGAACCCTGTGTCACCTCCTAGCAAAGCGGGATCAACACCAGAGACTCTCAGGTGATGGAGACAAAGGGTAACCATGGGTCACCCTATGTGGAGTTCCTTCAGAAACAGAGGACAGAAGAGAATAGTGGTGCATACCTATAGAGAGCTGCGTGGAGACACACCTGATAATCAGCTCTTAATATTGGCTAAGACCTGACTCCTATTATGGCTAAGGCCTGATCACGCAATGAATGTCAGCTACTTGCATATGCATGGACATATGGGCAGTGCCCACCTGGCAATCCGGGGTTGGCGGCCCATGCCTTTTTAAGGGCTGGGAGAGAGAGAGGGGAAGAGAGAGAGAGAGAGAGAGAGAGAGAGAGAGAGAGAGAGAGATACAATTGTTAAAAAAGGTCCTGAATAAACTGCTAGCAGGAAGAGCTCCAGGTGTTGCGTCTTTCTTGCTGGTCGAGGTGGGCGTGACACATACCCGTAATCCCAGCACTCAGAAGGCTGAAGCAGGGGGGCTTGCTACAAGTCTAAGGCTCATAAAAAAAATATGGTGAAATAAATATAGTGAGTTCCATGCCAGCATGAATTACAGTGAGAGTCTATCTCAAAAAAAGAAAAAAGAAGAAAGAAAAGGAAGTTAAAGAAAAGAAAAAAGGGTGGTAGTGGAGAGATGGTTTGGGGGCAAAGAGTGTGAGGACCCTCAATTCCCAACACCTACACTCCAAGGGGTGGCACCTTCTTCGGCTCTCCATGTACACACACATACACACACACACACACACACACACACACACACACACACACACACACACAAACACGAGAAAGAAAGAGAGAAAGAGAGCTAGCCTTAAAAAATAAATTTTCCAAAACAAAAAGGGCAACCTCTTTTCATATTCCTTCCATGCTCCAAGTAGCTGTTCTTCTGATGCTCAGAAAACCTTGCTTACTTGCAAAAATGTAAAAGAAGAGAGAGATGGAAGTGGGAGAGAGGAAGTAAGGAGGGAGGAAGATTAGCCTAGCACAAAGAAGACTGTAAGGAGTCTTAGCCTCAGGCGTCCTAAATGACCCGCTGTGCTGGTAGGAGGATCTAATATCTGAGGTTCCCAAGGGACTGTGCTTGAACCAACTGGATGGGACATTTCCCCTTGGTTAAAGCTCCAGCTCCACTCTGTGAGTTCGAGACCAGCCTGGTCTATAGAGCTAGTTCCAGGACAGGCTCCAAAGCCACAGAGAAACCCTGTCTCGAAAAAAAAACCAAAAAAAAAAAAAAAAACTGTCAAGCTCTAATTTGGCATTGTCAATTACAGGGGTCCCCTTAATGAGATACATACACTCTCTAAAATGTAGCCCAAATTCAGCCAGCTGGTCTAAGAAGCAGAACACGGCCACAGCTTTCCCCTGGGAATCTGCCTACAAAGGGGCCGTTTATCAAAAATCAGGGCAGGCCGTGAATACAGACAGCATTTTTAGCCTGTTATAAAACTAATCAGCATTAATATACAGTCATTTCGGGAGGCAGTCTGGTAGTATCTGCTGAAGCTGAAGTGTGTATGACCCACAACCGCTAATCTGAATGCATCAGAAATGCGCACTTGACTTATCAAAGGGCATGGACACATCGCTCAAGACACGTGCACCTGTTTACGTGGAAGAACACTATCTCTTATCCATTGAAACAGGTAGACATGCTGAAAAGTTCTTTCAGCGTTGCACCTCCTTGTCCTTTAAGTCACTGTTTGTCCCAAGAAAGCAGCTTGCCCACTTAGTCCCCGGGTCTCTGGAGCTTTCAAGCCCTTTCCCATCGCTGATTGCCTTCCCTCTCAAGAGCTGTTATTAAAGAATAAGCATGGGGACATTCGAGCCAAATAAATGGATTGGATCCATGTGTATCTGCACCCAGTGGCGGTTGGCTAAGGGTGACACTGTGAGCAGGAGGAGAAGGTGACACGGGACTCTCTTCTGGACCAGTTTCTGTTCTCTGATCCTAAGATTTGCTGAAGGATAATTGACTGAGGTTAGTCTTTGTATAAAAATACATCTTTTAATTACACATTGGCCTATGCATAAATCCAAGCTGTCATGCAATGGCTTAGCAGTCCAGCCATTTCACTAGACTGTGAACCACCAAGGGTCTATTGCTGGTCAGCCTGGCTGGCTGCCATTCCCAGCACCTGGGCCAATGCTCTGCCTGGGCAGTGAAATAGCACATTTATGAAAGGCCAAGCCCTCCTGTGTTTTCAGCACACCAGTTCATTTCATCTTCACAACAGCTCCATGAGGTGGGTCAGATAAGGAGCCAGAAGCCCTGCGAAGTGAAGAAACCTGCAGAATGGTACATGGTTAAGGGTGTACCTTAGATCCTGACCCAGGAAATCTAGATCCAGAGGTCAAATTCCAAGATAGCACATTGATTACCTTTATTAGACACCCAATAAAAAAATGTTTGATGACTGAAACAATGCTATATAGCCAAAAAAGGCATTTATTGCTATATACACGAGTGAAGTGATCAGATAAGAGACGGTTGTACCCATGGTACAGATCAACTCCACTTAGGTTGGTTTCTTCTCAGAAGGAGAAAAGCGGGTTGACATAAGCCTAAACACTCAAGTGACAAAGACAAATCATCTGGAAACGCTCAGCGCAAATTCTGGCCTTTGGAATTCAGGCCCTCTCTTCAAATCCAGTGATTCCTTAGGGGAGTCGTCGGCTCTGAAGCTCTGGGGTCCCTAAGGCAGAGATGAGCACTGGATGTTAGTCATAGGAAGAAAGCTCAGCTCATGGTGCAGGGGAACCCAGGGCAGTGTTCAAAACCGAGGGGTCCACCCAAGATAAATGGATAGATTGTGGACTGTGCTTCCCAAGGAAGATGACTCAGCCTTACAAAGCAAGGACACTCTGATGCATGTTACACCGTGGAAGAACCTTGAGGGCATCGTGATAAGTAAAATAAGGAATTCAAAAGAGATCAAATGGGGCTGGCAAGATGGACAAGCAGATAAAGGGGCCTGCTCCACAAGTTTGGCAACCTGAGTTCGGTTCCAGGCACTTACCTAAACGTGGAAAGAGAAGACTCAAGAGAAGGTCAGCTGTCCTCTGACCTTCGGGTGTTGGCCCTGGCACATGGACCCTCAAATCCACATAATGCACACATACATACTAGTTATGAATAACATCAAATGCTATATGAGTCTACTTATATGAGGTACCTAGAAGAGTCTGAGACATGGAAACAATTGTCGTGCTCAGAGCCTGAGAAGAGAGGGGAAACTGGTATCTGGTTTGGTTTTAGTTTGATGTGACAGATATGTTCTGGAGATGGCAGAGGGAGTGGTTGCATCATAATGTGCACAGACTTAATGTCATTACTACACACTTAAAAATACAAAAGTGAGAGATTGCTTTATGTATTTTATCACTAAATATTACATCATATTAGACTAAGACAAGAAAGTTGGGAGTTCACAGTCACCCTAGGTTATATAGAAAGACCCTGTCAAAGAGTCATCAACACCATGATCATCACATTCTAGATTCTCATTTCTCTTGGGAAACTCAGAGCTGGCCTTGCCTTCTAGACCCTTCTATAAGTCTGGAGCACAAACCAGGTCTGTGGAAACTGAAGGCTTCTAGTGTTCCCACCAGGCTTCTGAGGATTGAAATCTGCAGCCCATTCTGTATGTGTGTGACCGGTCACCAAAGTTTCTGAACACTATCCGGAATGAAGTAGCCATCTTAGGCAATGCCCAAGAGTGATTCATTCATTTAGGGACCCAGCCCTAAAACACAAGGCAAGGCGGGAAGCCAAGGTCAAATTTGAGGAACGATACAAGACAGGGAAGAACAAATGGTTTTTCCAGAAGCTTTGCTTTTAGGTATATTTTTGTTTACATCATTAAAAGTTTAAAAAACAAAACAAAACAAAACAAAAAAAAAACAAATAGTATCTGAGCACCCTCAAAGTGTAGGGCCTGAGCTGGGTTAGGGTGAGGGTTACCAGGCCCCTACTTGTTGGGCATCAGCTTAGACAAATTTAAATAGCTGTTTCCAATCCTCCTAAACATCAAGGCTATATTTAAAAATAATGAAGTAGGCCGGGCGGTGATGGCGCATGCCTTTAATCCCAGCACTTGGGAGGCAGAGGCAGGCGGATCTCTGTGAGTTCGAGACCAGCCTGGTCTACAAGAGCTAGTTCCAGGACAGGCTCCAAAACCACAGAGAAACCCTGTCTTGAAAAACCAAAATAATAATAATAATAATAATAATAATAATGATGATGATGATGAAGTAGGGGGTTGAAAAGATGTGTCAGAGGTTAAACGCATTGGCTATTCTTCTAGAGGATCCAGGTTTGATTTCCAGACCCCACGTGGAAGCACACAACTGTCTGTAACTCTAGTTCCAGGGAATCCCATGCCCTCTTCTAGTCTCTGTGGGTACCAGCCCCAGGTGCAGAAGTGATGCATAAACATACATGGAGGCAAACACCCATACATGTGAGAGAGAATGAAACATACTTTAAAAAGTAACTAAGTTGCTGCAGGCTGAAGGGAGCTTCTGCTGTGTGTACCAAACAGAAGTAGTTATGAGTGAGGGGCTCCCTTAATGAGGTCCAGCTCGGTTTTTGTTGTGTACAGCTTGGATGGACCAAGAGAGCCACCAGGAACAGTGTGGTAACCCAGCCTGGCTGCCCAGATCCTAGAGGCAGGTAGGGCATTCAGGTGCACTGGAACCCAGGGGACAAATCTCCCTAAGGCTCTGGGCAGTGAAGGGACAGGAGCCCAGCTGGGTTCAGAGGTTTCATCTTTCAGCTTAATTCTGGCTGGGAGTACCCAGCTCAGCCCACCACAGCTCTGAAAAGGGTCCTTCATGGGCACAGTGAGGAAGCTGCTGGACTGTCCATCAAAGGCTCACACACCAGAGTGAATAACCCAGGAGGCTGGTGCTCCTCTAGCGAGAGCCCAGCCACAGTTATCGCCCATGAATTTGCTCATCCTTGCTGCTTGATTAGCAAGAGGGTGGGTTCTGCTCTCAGGCCAGAGACACACGTGTGAAGCCGGATAAGAAGGGAGGGGCTGGTTGGTGGGACACACCCATTGCAGAGCTGGGAGCAGAGCAGGCGGTGGGGAGGGGGGAGTAGCCTAGGAAGGGAAAAGGAAGATGGAAGGATTATTTCTTAGATATGTTTTGATTCTTGTGAATGTTAACCCTATGTCTTTGGCTTCAAGGACATCAAGCTAATTGCCTCTCACTGTGGCTAACTGAAGGCATTGAGTGGTGGCAACAGGACTTGCTCTTAATATGTCTCTGGGAGATGTGTTAGCTCCCTGCATCTAGTCCTCTAGAGCATCTCTAAGGAAACACAGTGGGGTGGAAATAAAGCAGCGCTGCCTCAGACTCGTGGGATGCTCAAGCCTTGGACAAGTGCCTCCATCTCTCTAGACCACATTCCTGCCCTAGGTCTCCGGCCACACTTACAGTGCCTGCACCACCACCATCCAGCCACTGCCAAAGCTATGGATGTCTCAAGCCTACTACATCACATAGTCCTAGACTGAACTGCAACCCAGAGGGTCAGTTGGGCCGATCAGATACCCTCATCTGGGATCAGGCCTTTGGAAAGACACAAAGCTAACCTCCAATCCTGCACAAGCTGCCTCTTGTGCAGATAATGGCCAGGGACACCACTGATATTAACCTATGGTCAGATTGGACTCCAGGGACTCCAGAAGGACAAAGCATGACACCCTTGCCTAGTCCTGGAGTCTCCTTCCTCACCGTGTCTGAACTAACTTTTATTTTGTACTTAGTTCTAAGCCTATGTTGGCCAAACTCATGATAGGAGCAACTGCATAGGCCTGCACTCTTCCGAATGAGACTCTCTTTCCAGAGCGCATGTGGTGTTTGCATCATTTATGGTTTTTTAGTTCTACTCCACCCCCACCTGACACCATCCAGGGAGCTAGAACTTCCTGGACTCAGAGGCTTGGGATTCTTATGAATTACCTTTCTCAGTGACTACTTGAGCAACATACAGGAAGAAGAATCTTATTTACCTCATGCTCTGAATTCCTTGTCTTCTGATTTGGCTGACTGAGCAGCAGAGATCAGAGGCCCTGTGCAATCTCTCTGGGCCTTTGGTAGCTGTGAATATAGATACCCATCATGGCTTTAAGAAGACTGTTAATGGTTATTTATACATATTCTCGCCTGCAACCTCACAACCTCACAACAGATCCTGTCTGCTGCATCCTTGTAGGATCATCCCTTACAGACAGTTCATTCTGTGGCAAGATCCCTGCGCCAACAGCTTCCCAGCTCACAAAAGGCACAGCTCAGCAAGAAAGGAGGCTGTTCGTTGCTTTCTACCTTTTAACTACTTGCTGGACTTGAAGCCAGATCTTCAGATATCCCTGAAAATCAGAAAGAGGCAGGAGAGGAAGAAAGGAAGGAAGGAGGAAGGGAGGGAGGAGAGAGAGGGGGTAGGGAGGGGAGAGTAAGAGAAGAAAGGGGAGAGGGAAAAAAGAAAAAGGAACTGAAAAAGGAAACTGAAACAGCTACGTGAAAAGTGAGTTTTTTCATCTTGGGCATGAATCCTTCCTCTGGCTATCTCATGAACAATTCCACAGGGTTACCTTTCAAGCCCACTCTGGTGTGGAGAGAAGGTGAGAGAAGCCAGTGGCAGACACTGGTCATCTGTCCTTAGGAGTAAACACCTGTTCTGCTAAGGAGAACTGGAAGGGATCTCTGAGACTGTTTCTGCTCCCAAATCCCTGAATGAGGACACCAACTAAGGATAAAACATTGTTTCCTGAGAGGAACCACTGCCAGAGTGTGGGTTCATTCAGCTGGAGTTCAATCTCCTACATTCCAAAGTGGAATTTTTGGAATGTGCTGGTTGGTAGACCCTAAAGAAGAGGAACATTTACCTGCAAGCTCTGGACTAGCCTTGGCTAAGTGAAGCTTGGGATCTTTTTTTTCTCTATATTTCCAAATGTTGGGGACTTGTGTAATGCTGCAGTGAAACTCGCCACTGCTGGCAAACACAGTTCTGTAGACTACGCAGCAGGAGTAAGGTAGAAAGAGGGTGATCGCCATCTAACTTTCTGAGAATGTTTGAAGTGTCTAGTAATAGTCTCAAACAGAACTGTTTTTTTATTATTGCAAATGTGATAGACAAAACACTGTGGGCAGTCTAGAAAATGTTTACAAGAAAAAGAGCATGGTGAAAAATCATTGGTTATTTTTTTCTCAAGAACTAGGTCTAAAAATGTTCTTTCTTCTGACTTTTTATATTAAAATATTTTTAATTGAGCAAGTCACACATAAATGTATGTACCTTTAAAAAATAGACATTTATTCCCAGAACCTAATTATCCATAATTCCAAGTCCTCCTCCACCCACTAGACTAACCACCCTGGGAATATAGGTATAGTTCTTGCAAGAACTTTAAATTGTATATAAGTAATTATACATGTCTTCTGTATGTGATCTAGCATTCCGTTCTATAGCTATACCACATTTTACTTGACTAGTAGCTGGGATGGATTAAATTTCCTAGTTTCCTTTTTGTGTTCCCCACTTGCTTCTGCATCGCAGGCCTTAGAAATACCAGCAGGTTTTCCCTCCTAGAACCCGGAGTCCCATGGGGGAACCCGGCATTAAATGGCTAGCACATGCCAGGCAGTGGTGGCACACGCCTTTAATCCCAGCACACAGAAGGTAGAATCAGGCAGATCTTTGTGAGTTTGAAGCCAGCCTGGTCTACAGAGGAGTTCCAAGGCACTGAGGCTACAGAGAGAAACCCTGTCTTGAAAACCCAAACCAAACAAAAACAAACACAAAGAGGCGTAATATACGGTTACAGTTTCTCATTACCACAAACAGCATGCCAGTGAACTTTGCTGTCTCTTCCTGTGGCCTCTACTTTAAATTCCCATTGGAGGATACCATGTGCTTGAGGAAGCCCAAATTATCATCTCCATTCTTTCTTAAAATTGAATCTTATATAACCCAGGTTGTCCTGAAACCCTCTATGTACCAGGCTGACCTCAAACTCTTGATCCCCCTGCCTCAGTCTCTCACATGCTGCTGCCCCAACACACGCTGCGATTCCAAGTATGCACCACCATGTTTGTTTTTTCTCTGTGGGTTCTGGGGATCAGACTCCAGTTTCTGCAAGGCACATGTTTTACCACCTGAACCTTCAGGATTAGGTTTTGAATTCATCAGAGCCGGGATGTTTGTGGGAGTTTTTAAGGCGTGTGTTTGGCTGACCTAGTTTTATTCTAGTCTTATAACAAAACGAAGCCGATTTCCCTGCTATGTAGTGGGAATGTGTGTACATATGTGAACCTGTAGTCTGCTCCTGTCTTACTAACTACTGTTTGTATTGGAAAACCGAAACAAGAGAATGGGTAAATTCTGGGATTCACAAAACAGAATCCTATAGAGCAATTAGAAAAACTACAGTCTCTGAGTGTATCAGTAAGCTTACATTTCCTGCATAAAACATTGGACGGGGGAAAGGAGTGGCATAAAAATATCACTGTGAGCCAGGAGTGGTGGCGCATGTCTTTAATCCCAGCATTCGTTTGCAGAGGCAGGTGGGCCTCTGTGAGGTTAAGGTCAGCCTGGTCTACATAGTGAGTTCCATGACAGCCAGAGTTACATAGTGAGACCCTGTCTCAAAAAAAAAGTCATGGAGAATATAACTTACATCAATCTTCAAATAATTTATGAATAGTATATAGGCTGGAAAAACAGGTACCAAAAGTCCCAGCCAGTGTAGAAGGCAGATTTGTCATGAAGCTTACAAAGTGGAGCTTGGGTCCTTCACCTTCCTAATGGCTTTCAAAGCCCTGCACTTAAAACTCAATTTCTTAATTTTGTATTTTTTTCTTAAAAAAAAAAAATCTCTCCATGCAATTGTGTTGGCCTCAGGCCTGTCTATAAGTGAACAATGGTTGTGGGGGAAAGGGGCAATAGAGAAGGGAGGGTTAAGAGAAGCCGTGGAGAGGAAGAGGGAGCAGGCAGGGGGAGAGAACAAAGCACACGTCACTAGTTTCTAGATTTTATACAGATGCATAAACGTGTGTGTGTGTGTGTGTGTGTGTGTGTGTGTGTGTGTGCGTTTGTGTCTGTGTGTCTGTGATATGAGGTTGGGAAAAGGAAGGACAGGACACTAAGGAAGTTCTGCTACTTTTCAGCATTTGCCCTGAGGTCACTGGCCAGCTTCCAGACACTTGTGTCTGAATATGTGTTTACTGTAAACTGGAGGGTGGGACAGATGGTGTCCTAAGCAGTTCACGGAAGAGCGCCTTGAACAGCCCAAGGCCTGGAAGAGGAGGGAAATCACCTTACAAAGCAGGGCCAGGAGAGCTACTGCAACTTCCAGGTATACCCCTCACCCCACCTACAGGCCTTTCCCACACAGAGCCCAGACCCACCAGAATGCACCTAGTTGTATTCACTCTCTGGCTCCTCAGTGCAGAGCTGCGTCAGCTTTGGACACTGTCAAGGAGGATGGCTGAGGTACCAAGGACCCCTAGAGCCTGGTTCTGCTCTGGTTCTTTAACCATCAAATTCTCATTTCCACTTCTACTCAGAGCTTATGACTAAACCTTAGCTGTGGCTGAGGGCAGGGCAGTGCATGCCCGTAATCCCAGCACTCGAAGACTGAGGCAGGAGGAGCACATGTTACAGGCCATCTGGGCTGTATAAGGGAAACTCAGTGCCAAAATAAAAGAACAAAAATAAAGGCTAACTGGAAGAGGATACATAAAGGACAGCTCAGTTATTCCAACAACTTCAGCAGAGCATCCATGACAACATCAGACTTCCTTCCTCTCAGCACTGGGCCCTGCACAACTGCTCATTCCACGGCTAAGTCAAGACTGATTTAGATATCACCTTTCTTAGACAACGACTTGGGTTTCAGTTTCAAAGCATCTTAAGTGGTGCTGGAGCATTAGTTTTTTTTTTTTTTTTAGAAAGCCCTGTCCTAGACTGGCAAGATGCATAAGGGTATTGCTGCTGATCCTGATGGCCCTAGTTAGATACCAGATCACACGCGGTGAAAGATGAGAGCTGACTCCCGTTAGGTTGTCCTCTGATCTCTTCTCATGCACCATGACAGGCACATGCCACACACATACATATCACACTGCACAGACAGACACACGTACATATCACACTACACAGACAGACAAACAGACACACATACATATCACACTACACAGACAGACACATATACATATCACACTACACCGACAGACAGACACACATAATATCACACTACACAGACAGACAAACAGACACACATACATATCACACTACACAGACAGACACACATACATATCACACTACACAGATAGACAAACAGACACACATACATATCACACTACACAGACAGACACACATACATATCACACTACACAGACAGACAAACAGACACACATACATATCACACTACACAGACACACACATATACATATCACACTACACCGACAGACAGATACACATACATATCATACTACACAGACATACACATATATGTATCACACTACACAAACATACACATACATATCACACTACACACATACATATGTATCACACTACAAGACAGACATATCACACTACATAGACAGACACACACACATACATTACATTTCATACTACACAGACAAATACACATGCATACATATCACACTATACACACACACACACACATATATATATATATATATATATCACACTACACAGGCAAACATGCATCTGTATCACACCACACAGATAGACACACAAACATATCACACTATACACACATACTATATACGTATGAATGTATATATGTATGTGTCTATGTATACAGGGGAAGAGGAAACCCCTGCCCAAAATTGGGGCTTTTGTGGCAGAACCTGAAAATTTCGAAGTTTGTAAGCTACATTACTAGATACACCTCTAAAAAAAGGTGTCAGTTGGCACCTATGAGTCAGGACATGAGTGCCCACTTCTTCCAGCCTAAGCTCACAGTGGGAGTAGTTAATATTTCCCTTTTTGATTTGCCAGTTGTGTTTATGTAAACGGATTTTTTGACATGCACATCTTTTGGTTAAATATGTGTAGCTTTCACTTCAGATTTGGTCTTTAATGGAAACTTTCTTTTGCACAAGGTAGCACATATCTGTAATTTTAAAACAGAGGCGAAGGCAGTCAAAGCAGGGAGACCATAGATTCCTGACCATTCTTGTTTCCATCGCAGACCCAACCTGAGGAAAAGAAGTTTTTCAAAGCAAGTTTCCGCTGCAGAGATGGCTCACTGGGTAAAACCTGCCACACAGGCATGAAGATCTGAGAGTTCCAAGTCCCAGAGTCTATACACAAGATGGGGGCCACGGGCGCTCATCTGTAGCCCAGTTCTCCTGTGGTGAGATGGGAGCTGTAGGCAGGAGAACCCCCAGTAGCTCAGGCCAGCTAGCCCTGTGTAGGTAGCAGAAATGGTAGAAGAGACCTAGGTCAGGACCCACCCAAGGTTATCCTTTGATCATCGTGGGTGCTATGACAAGCATGCGCCAGCTCTCACACACATCCTAACACAAACTCAATATGCAATAATTCATTGATTGATTGACAAGAAAGTGTTTCCCACAAGGACTATATAAATCTTCATCTCTACCTTTTCCCTTTACTTCTATAGTTTTATTTAGGAAATTTAATTTTCTAGTCTGAAGGCTGAGCTGGACTTCTAGCTCTTTCTAGGAGTTCACTATTTCAGAAACAAGCTACCTGTCTTTCCCGCTGACTGTAAACCGAACTTGGTACACAGAGTTAAGTCTATCTGGTGTTCGTTATTTCTTTTCTTTTAGGGGAGAAGGGATACTTTCAACATGAGCTGTGTTGAACTTGAATACTCCTTCCTCCAAACCATCCTTGCAGTTCTAGTTTTCCTTCCTTTAGATATTCTTAGTATTTTCCATGTTGTCAATTTTTCTTTCTTAAACCCAACCGAACTTAGCCAGAGGAGGAGAGTTGGAGAGGAGAGGAGAGAAGGGGAAGGGAGGGGAAGGGAGGGGAGGGGGGGAGAAGAGGGGAGGGGAAGGGAAAGGACGTGAGGGGAGAGGAAAGACAAGAAGAGACAAGAAGAGAAGAATTATCTCAGATAAACAAGGTACTAATAGAGACTTCTGAAGCACCGACGACACTGCTCCATGTGTCCCGAAACCCTGCCACCAAGGCACAGATTCCTTTCTGTGTGGAAGAGGACTGGAGAAAGAGAAGAGAGAGTAGGCAAAGGGGAGGGGAGGGAGATGTAGTGATATGGGTCGAGCTGAAGAAAATGTGACCCGAAACTGGGAGCCATACAAAGACATACAAAATATTGAAAGTGAACTAGAAATATACCATGGGTTTTGTTTGTTCGGTTAGAATTTTCACATGCATAAACACATGAAAGTCGCAATGTTTCTAAGAAGGCTTGAAAGTTTTAGCCTATTTCCTTCTCTTGAGCCTCGAGAATGAGCTCTGAGGAGAGTCCATCTGCCGGCTGTGCTCTTGCAGTGTCCCCCAGCAGCTGGCCAGCCTGGGTGGCTTGTCCCATCTTGAAGGAGGCCCTAACTCACCATCGCCCTTGATTCTTCTCATTCTTCAGTCACCTAATCACAGAGATGTTTTTAGTTCAACACATTGGGCAATTTCACTGTGTTTCAGAGAGTCCTTACACAAACAAGGATATCTGGGGACATTGCTAGGTAGTGCAGTCGTGTGTGAGCACTATGATCATGGGATCTGTTTCGCAACACATGACTATAGGTCTAATTTCTAGAAAGTTCTTGCTCCTACAATGTCAAATTTGATCTACATGTATTTTTCTTTTACAGATCTTTGTCTGCCTTTAAGAACCAGGCAAGACCTTGCTGATTTCCAGGCATCCATCTATTCCCCTTCAATGTCATCTCTTCCATCCTGATTCCTCCTGGTTCTTCCAACTATCCCTTTGAGCACATATTTTACACATTTTTTTTTTAACAACCTAGTGTCTCTTCCAGGAAACTGCAAAATAGTTTATCATTCCTTCCAAGGTGAAACACAGCTTTACAGAATCCGCCCAACTGATGCAAGGCATGGGAGACTCTCACCCAACAATCTAAATACTTTTGTGCTTTAAATGAATACATCTTAGGTGGATGCATCTGTGGTTGAATGCATCTGGGGTTGAATGCATCTGGGGTTGGATGCATCTGGGGTTGAATGCATCTGTGGTTGAATGCATCTGGGTTGAATGCATCTGGGGTTGAGTGACTCAAACGCTGCATTTGTTTGGGAGTTAGCAAACTCTGGCTTTAGCTCCTCTTTGGCCTTACTATTAGGCCCCATTCACACGTTCTACAGGGTGATTTCCACAGTGGGAGAATAGACTCCTGACTTGCTGTGGTGAGGAAACCATTTGTAAAGAACCTTCAAAGTCAAGTATGAAGAAGGAGAAACCCCTTGGGGAAATCCCTTGGTGAAACCTTAAAGAATCTCAGTAGGAGAAGAGTGTCCGTGGATGGAGGGAATTTCAGAACTCTCAGAAGGAAGGGGCCTGTGTGACAACCATGAGTGGATGTATATGTCACTCAAGCTCATGTCTACACTTACAAATCAGACAATCTTGCCTCTGTCAAGGTCCATCCTCTGGCTCTACCCCATCTAGGCAGTATGTGTGCACAATAGCAAAGGACTCATGGCACTAGCTACCTGTGACTACTGCCCCAGAGGCCATGGAAAGCCTAAATCCTCTCTATGCATACAGGGCTCTGACCATGTCTTCATCTCTCTCAGAATAACTGGCAGATGAACTCAATGCCTAGGGTGCCCTATGTACAGAGACCATGGTGAGATCACTACTAGAGACAGGACCCTGGGAGGATAGGCTAAGATGCAGAGGAGGCAGCCACAAAACCTTTGCAAAAGTATACTAGGACAATGGTGCACAGAACTTGTGGGAGTAGTCAACCAATGACTGATTTGATTTCATGAGAAATCCCATACCTGGCACTTCTTGGTTAACCAAGAGCCAGAGACTAGATAGCCCAGAGATCTAGAGTAAAACCAAACACTACTGGTCTTTAAAAAAAAACAATAAAATGGTTCCTAATGATATTCTGCTATACTCATAGATCAGAGAGCCTTATCCAGTCATCATCAGAGAGATATCCATTGGCAGCAGATGGGAACAGATGCAGAGACTCACAGCCAGACATTACAGAGAGAAAATCTAAATGGGAGATCTCCATCAAATTCCTCCCCTCAGAGCTCAGGGAATCCTGAGGAAAAGGAGGCAGAAAGATTCTAAGAGTCAGAAGGGATGACAGATACCAGGAGAACACGTCTCTTTGCATTAAGCAAGGCTCATATAAACACACAGAGGCTGAAGCAGCAAGCACAGGGCCTACATGGGGCTGCATCATGTCCTCTATGTAGAATACTAAGCCATTAGTTTAATGTTCTCATGGGACTCCTGACTGAGAACGAGCGGGTCTCTGACTCCTGTGTCTGCTCTCGGGACTCTTTTCCTTGGTTGGGTTCCCAGGTCCAACTTCATTAGGATAGTTTTTACTTCGTCTTATTATATGTTATTTTGTCATCTTTGATTGTTATCTCTTAGAAGTGGGGAGGAACTTGGAGGAGTAGAGGGAGAGGCCATTATAATCAGGATATATTGTATGAGGAAAGAATCTATTTTCAATAAAAGGGAAAAAAATGAAGAAAAAAGATGGGGGCAGGGGGGACTTCCTTGTCTTACCTGACCGGATCTCTCTCTTGCTGGCTCCAGATTAGAAAGAGGAGGAGAATGAACAAGTCGTTGGCCTAGATCAAAGTCCTAAAGGGGAGCCTACCCATGGCTAGACACCTCTGGATGCTGTTGCTCTTCATCCTGGTAAAGATATAGAAAGACAGGTCAAGAACCAAGTGCAGGCTTTCAAGGGAGAGAGGAGCAGAGCGAGGGAAGGAAGGACAGGGAGGGAAACCCTAGACACCAGCACCTTCTCAGTGGTTTCTTCAGCGAGCTTTTAGTCATACACCCCGCCCCCTTGCTCCTGGAGGGCTTGTCTTCCATAAGTCCTCAGGATACAAAAGGTATTTGGAGTACATTATGAGTATCCCCTTATGCTGCTTGCTATTCTTCTGGCAAATTCAATTACCAACAAATTACAAAACAGCCCGGTTTTTCTTAATGTTGGCCGTGCAGCAAAGCAGAGGGGCGGTGCTGAAGGACTTTGTTGGGCTCCACTGGCTGGAAAGTCGATCTCCCTTTGAAATAAGGACAACAGAGCCCAAGGCCACGGCTATAAAAATAGATGAGGGAGTGGCAGCATCCAGTACTCCATCACCTGCATGCTCCAGCCCTCAAGGCTGCTGAACTGAGACAAGGCTGCTAGTCCTATGCTCTCACCACTCCAGGAGCCCCAAACTCTTGTCTCACAGTCTTCTGAATCCTTCCCCGCCACCTTTTCCAGGATCCCACACTCAGGGTACTGGGCCTTTTTGTTGTTGTTGTTGTTGTTGTTTTTGTTTTTCGAGACAGAGTTTCTCTGTAGCTTTGGAGCCTGCCCTGGAACTACCTCTTGTAGACCAGGCTGGCCTCAAACTCATAGAGATCCACCCGCCTCTGCCTCCCAAGTGCTGGGATTAAAGGCAGGCACCACCACCACCCAGCTCAGGCACTGTGTCTTGAGAGAGGCATAAGCTCAGATGCCAGACAGGTTTGAACCAATGCTCCACTGACTCCTACTTCTGTGATCATGAGGGAGATGTTTACCCTCTCTATGCTTCAGCGAGTCGTCAGATAAAAGTTGAATAGCTCAACTGTTGACTTATTCAACTACGCTTTCCTCAGATACTGTAGGGATTAAATATGTCAGTGGCACATCCAGACCGTGGAAACTCACTCAGCACTAAAAAGAGATGAGCTATCAAAGCCTGAAAGGACACACAGGAAACCTACTTTCATATTACTAAGCAAAAGAAACTAATCTAAAAGCTCCACATATTGTATGATTCCAGGTGTGTAACATTCTAGAAAAGTCCAGATAATAAAGAAAGAAAATGGGTTCGGGATGTCAACGATGGCACTTTGGTTCATCAGCTGTAACAAAGGCAGCACTGGGAAGAGGGAAGTTGAGGCGTCAGGTGCGGGGACTACGGGATATTTCAGAGCCTTCTGCTCCTCTGCACTGTGGTACAAAGTAGTCTAATCAGTTAGCAACAGAAAGCACTTTGAACCGTTCATAACAAATGCCACTGTTTGTGCTAGCCTCTCCTCCCTCAGGGTACATGCCATTTCTCCTAACAGACTTGCCACAATAACCATGACCTCACTTAACTATTGCAAGGATAAAGTCCTTGAACAAAAACAACTTATAACTATAGGTCCTACTTATATCTCCTGGGTCACACTCCATCTCTGAGGGAAGTCAGAACAGGAACTCAAGGCAGGAACCCAGAGGCAGGAGCTGATACAGAGGCCATGGAGGAGTGCTGCTTACTGGCTTACTCCCCACGGTTTGCTCAGTTTGTTTTCTCATACAGTACAGGCCCACAAGCCCAGATATAGCATCACGCTTAGTGGGGTGGGCCCACACACATCAATCATTAATCAAGAAAATGCCCATAGGTTTGCCTACAGGCCAGTCTGGTAGGGGCATTTTCTCAGTTGAGCTTCTCTCTTCTCAAACAACTCTAACCTTTATCAAGTTGACATAAAAGTAGCAGTCCAACACAGCAAGAGACTTCCAAATGTGGTTTTGGGTACAGTCTTTACAGATAGCCATCCTGGGGGTCTCGGAAAGATTACAACAGAACAAGAAAAACATCAAGATGCAGCAACCATTAGCCTTGTTTAGGGCAGGGAGAAATGAGAACCAAACAAAAGGGCTAAAGAGATAAGATTGCCTACATCGGAAATGGCACATGTATATGCTGTTGTCCTATAAAAAGGAGGTTGGATCTGTAGTTCAGTAGGGGAGTGCTTGCCTGGCATGCATAAGGCCCGAGGTTTGAGCCGTGGCAACACATACACATATACATTCATTCATTCATTCATTCTTTCTGTCTGTCTCTCATAGATATAAAACTTGTTCACGCTGATTCATATGAAGGAGGAAAGCTAGAAGAAATATGTATAAATGAAGTTGTGTACTGTTTTATTTTTGCTGTAGTATACTCATTAAAAGACAAAAGATAAGACTGGAAATATGACTTAATGGTTAAGAGTGCTGGCTGCTCTTCCAGAGGACCCAGGTTCAATTGCCAGCACCCACATGGCAGCTCACAACTGTCTGTAACTTCAGGTCCAGGGGACCGACACCCATGGCATAACACCAATGTACATAAAATTAAAAAAAAATTAAAAAAGAAGACCAAAGATGTGCATCAAAATATTGTCAGTTCTCAACAGAAATTATTTTGCTTTCCTTTTTTGTGCTTGCATAACATAATAAGAAAAGCCTTGTTTAAAGACAGGAGAGGCAGGAGACATGATCACATACACACATTGCCATTCAGACACACAAAACATATTAAAACAGCAAAATGTTAACAGGAGTCTGTTATTTTGCATTTCCTACTCTCAGAGCTCTGTTTTCACAAGATAATTCAGATAGGGTCCCTGAGGTATGAGAGGCTTTCTGGCTACACAGAACTAAGTATTACTGTCACCAAAGACTGGAGGCCATAAAGGTCACAAAACAACAGAGTCCTTCCTCTCCCTGTTGGCTACAGAGCATCCAGAACTCCCAGGAGCAAAAACAAGCCCCAGGGACAGGGGTGCTCAGCAGCCACCCCAGCAATCTGTAGAAGCAGGAGGCCTGCCATAAACTGTGTGGTCCACAGGTGGCTGGGCCACTCCAGATTAGGATGTAGTCATGTCTCTCAGGGCATCTCTGGGCCTCAATGGCCATCTGTTAGGGAACGGTGATCCCCGGAGGCAGACATGGCCATACATGATAGCATCCAGCTGGGCAGACCTGATCTGCTTCCCCGATGAGTGTGTCTACAACAAAACACAACAGAAACAACAAGTGGAGGTGGGGAAAGATAAGACAACAGTGAGAGCTGCCAGCCAAGTGGTTTCCTAGGCAGAGCAGATGGATTTGATGAGCAACCAAGAGACTAAGACAGCAGGACAAGTCACAACTCAGTAGATTTAGAAGTTATCACCAACAGTCTGTGTTTTTTCCCTTGCCTGTTACTATAGGAGCCAAGGCATAGTGTCTTCCCTCAACAGGGCCTCCCTAGGGTGAGAAGATCCTCTTACTCCAAGTAGGAGCGTGCTCAGCACCTCTGTAGATGATGACCACGGCAGGATCACCTAGTTAGGCCTTCCTGTTTGTATCCTCTTGGATAAGACTGTCAGGACGATAACTGACCCACCATTCACACTGGCTGCTCCTGAGTCTGCTTGTGAAGAGCTACTTTCCAGCTCAGTGATGTCACAGAGTGGATTTGAGGGCTACACCCCAACTTCCTGTGCTTTGTCTGTATGTGAGAATTGACGTTGTCTGGATGTGGTAGAAACCAGCTCTATGACTTGGGAGCAACCTGCTCTACCTGAAAGTGGCTGCCACCCATGACCAGTCCTCCGACAGGTCTAATAGTCCAGCAGGACATTCACGTATCTGTCTATTGGCATCACAGTCAAATGGGCTTTTGATCCTTTTTCTTCCAGATGGAATAGAACCCAAAAAAGTACTCTTTAAAATGTTCCAAGTGAAGCTGGAGAGATGGTTCAGAGAGTAAGAGCACTTGCTGCTCTTACCAAAGGCCCTGGTTCCGTCCCTGGTACCCAGATGGATTGAGGCTTTTGATGGACTCCTGCAGACCTAGGAGGGTCAAGTAACAGCAACAGAAAAACATGATTCAATCTCAGAGACCCTAAATCTAGAGTTGGTGATGGAAGGGATTCAAGTGACAGATTCTGAATCAACTGATGCCATTCTAATAGAGCATCACCCCCAAATGCAGTCTCAGCTACACTATGAATATCTGCCCCAGCCTGGGCTGCGAATGAGTGTGCAGTGGAGTCCTTTGCATGAGAATGGAGGAGACACGGAGACCCTAGCATTGATACCAGAACATTCTTGAGGCAAGCACAGCAGCAGCAGCTAGACCTTTCATAATTGACTCTGGTGATGTTCATATCTGTCCTCACCTCAGGACATGATGGCGGGGAGAAGACATGCTCACTGGGACCCCAGTTAGCTTGAGAATCACCTTTGCTACTCTGACCTGTCACCTGCAGGTCTTTACTTAATCCCAACGCTCGAATCCAGATTTGCAGGGTGTTTGCTTTCTAGGGACCTAAGTTTCTTTCTTTCAAATGCTGGGTACAAGCCTCACAGTCCTGCCTTCTGTCACTGATGCCCCTGGGGCCGTGGTATTGGCAACACACTAGACCAAGGCAACTGAGTTAGACGTGTACGTAGAAAATAATTCTTTGTCTCAGTGTTTGCTACCACAAACCAGAAGGCTCCACTCTGCAAAACCTATGGTTCCAAAGGGAGTGACAGTTAAAACTCCTGTCTCAACATGAGGTTGCAAGAAAACTTGAGGATCTTGTCACCAGGACGATAACCCTGAATGGCACGCTGAGTACCCAGTCATTATCCTTGTGCTGTCTCTATCAGAGAGCTAAATGAGCTCTTTGGCCAGTTGGCTGGCTGCTCTGAAAAGCAGGTAGGTCTCCACAGAGCAACACTCATAACTTCCATGTTCAACTGTGCAATTAGGTTCAGGGATTATATTGTTCAAACCCATATTTATCCACAAAAGAATTATAGTCCAAACACTCATTACTAGAAATAGCAATTTGTATAGTTGGTATTCATTTCTATAAGCTAACAGGTGTAACACACAGTGTCATTATAAATTACAGCTACATACAAAGCACAAATAGAGCCAAGAGATATTTCAAAGCTGAAAGACACATGACTAACTCCTGGGAAAAGAACAAACACATGCACAAACAAACAAAGAATTGTTTTCCGTGTACATGTCTAACTCAGCAGCTGATGTAAGATGTTTGCCTTGGTCCAGCATGCTGCCAATACCACAATACCACAGCCCCAGCAGGCCTATGAACACCAGCAAGGCTAAGAGCATCCAGCTCTAGTAATGGATCCTCACATTCCATGGCTTGCTCTGCTCTTTTCTGATACCTAATTGCCAGCATCCATGTAGAAACCACCAGGCAGCCCACCCCTGCGGCCCTATGCTGGGATGTGGAAACAGGCTGACTCCGGGGATTTGTTTGCCATCCAGGACAGCTGAAATGTTGGGTTTCAGGTTCAGTGAGAGAAACTATCTCAAAACATAAGGTGGAGGAGTCAGTGAGAAGGCTCAGTGGGGCAGACAACCTGAGTTTGATTCCTGGAAATTACCACACGGTGTAAGGAGAGAACTAACTCTCTCTGACCCCCACATACATGTTGTGGCATGTGTGTGCACACGCACACACATAGATAAATAAAAGAAATACATGGCCAATTCTTCATCAGAGTGGAAAGACACACAGGGGCAATCTGGGTCGATTTCCTATTTCTTCCCACCTTGATAACAGCATTAGTCTTTGTTGTCTATACTAAGCAGCCTTTATTTATAAGGTATAGCTAGACTTGACAGGAGTTTTAAGGAGAAATCTGTAACTTTATTTGAAAAAGAACAATCACTTTATTGTAAAGAACTTTCAAATAAAAGTTAGCCAGACCCAAGCCTACACATCTCAGTGAACTTCTACACCGTTAGATTTGCCATTCTGAAGCTGTGGACGTTCACACTGGATTTTATGCTTCCACTATCGATTAAATTTTTACCTTCTTATCTATCACACACACAATCCGCCAGTTAACACTAGAAAAACAAATAGCTCTGCATCTTTCTTCACAACTCATTAGTCCCTTCCTGCACTTCAGTCTTCCTCATCACCTAACGCTACCCTTTCTTGTTCTCCTTTCTACATGTTAGACTATGCCCATACACACATTCATTTATACATGAATACATTACTGGCTAGGATCCACATATGAGGGGGAGCATGCAGGGTATTTTTTCAAGGCAAATTTCATAGACAAAAATTCCACTCCTCTAACACAAAATTCAGTCTACAAAGCCTAACTTGATAGTTTTAGCCTTGATGTGTAACTTAGATAACTTCAAATTCAAATATCCGAAAGCTAAGCTAAGCTAACAGTCAGCCTTTGTTTGTAATGATTTGCCATTGATTATTTACATGTAAAAGGATTTTAAAAGTCTTTAAGTAGTTTTTCTTCTTAATAAATCAATAGGATTTACATTTATCTTGCATGGCTACCCTGACAAATGACCACAAACTGGTGGTTTAAACAATGCAACTGCTTGGGAAGGTAAGAGGTAGGATCCCAAGTTTAATACTTATCTCTGCTGCAGAATGAGTTTGATGCCATGTGTCCCTTCTACCAGAGGTGAGGGAAATGACTCTGCTTGGGAGACAAGAGCCACTTTCCCAAGTTCCTGACGAATGCTGTCTTTCATCTAAGCACCAGAAATCCTGCTACAGTCCAGCCTGAGCACATTTTTGGATACTTGGACTACCTTTCGGAGTCTGGGGAATTGGAGTTTCCTTTGGACCTGACAATATGCACTAGTATTCATAAAAGATGTTGGGTTGACAAGAAGGTTTGCATTAGTTATGCTAATTTGGCATTGCCAAATGATGTAACATTAGAAATGATGTACCTGCTGGGGAATCCTGGCTCACTCGTCCTGACCAGTGAACAGGCAGCTTCACTGTTCACTTAGCCTGGGAAGCCATACCACCGTCTAGGCAATGCTACCCCTGAGATGAAGGCAGTGACTAAAGACACAGGGTCTGGGGCATGAGGAGAGAGTTCAACCCTTGCTACACTGTCAGCCCGTCCTACTCCATCTCTTGGGATGACGTGAAATGTGAGTCTTTTTTCTTTTTAGCTTTACAAAGGTCGAAAGCAGCTCATCAACATAAATTCGTGTTCTTACAAGCGATGAAGCGGATGAAATTTGCCTTCTTGTTGTACTTTCCCCCTAAGCTGGGAGAGCTGAGGACTCAGGTGAAGATTGACGCTGGTTTCCAAGTCATTAGGCAGAATGAGTGGAAATTTGTGTGCAGAACATCTCTGGACATAAGGAGATCAAAGGGATGAAGGAAGATGGGAGAGAAAAAATACAAAGTATGAGGCCTCTTAGACTTAAGAGAATACAAAGGATAGGTAACATGGCTCTGTGGATAAAGGCCCTTGTGCCAAGTCTGATGGCCTGAGTTTGATCCCCAGGTTCCACACAGTGGAGAGAACTCACTCCCACAAATTGTCCTTAGATGCCACACACGGGTTGGTTTCTGAGAAATGACACCTAAAATTAATCTCTCCTTTTCATGACGATGTGTGTGCATGCATGGGTGCGTGCACACACATACATGCACACACGTTCATGCACACCCACCCCTCCCCATCACACAAAACCTAAGGTGAAACACACCAGAACTTCATCAGATGCGTCGGGATTAATGTGGACGTGTCTCCGGCCTCTCTCTTCCCTAGGACCCCACCGCAAGCCTTGTGTGTGAAGTTCTATGCTTAGAGAGAAAGCAATTTCCTCCCAAAGGTCGAGGATCCATCTTGTTTCTGTTTTCTTTTCCGGCTGTACTCCACCTACTTCATTGGACAATCCTAAACAGGGGCCTCAGTTTCCCACCTTCCCATTAAGCGAAGCAGGTTCAGAAGGCAAGTATGATTTATTTTTTATGATCTTCTTGGACAAGCCCCTAATTTTGAAGAAAAGGAAACCGAGGTTCCCAGGAGGCCAGGGATATGGGATGTCTCTGTGTCCTTGAAAGTCACCAAGTCCACAGGGGAGATTTGTGGGCACTTGCTGATTGATGGTCTGAGGCTTAGGGTCAAACAGATAGCTGTAAGTGGCCTATAAATCCAATGCCATCTCTAAGGAAGCAAGGAGTCCCTTCTGGTGTGCAAACATAGCTTTTAGAGGCAGGTTATCATCTCAAAAAACTGCAAGGCATTGTTCACCTGGCTTCACCTGCTGATGAGATTCCCTCTAACAACACCCCTGTCTTACAACTCCCTGATCCCCTGGCAGCTGTCTCTTCCAGTGTGTCAAGCCAGCAAGATGCTTAGGGGACTCAAAGGCACTTCAAGGCACAGCTGGGCCGAGAGATAAGAAGGGCCATGCCAGCAGCTGGGTGGGCCATTCTGTGGAAGGGTGGGGAAGGCCGGGGGGGGGGGGGGGGGTGGGGGGTGGGGAGGCGCAAGTTCAGTGCTGCTGACTAAGCGATGGGGGAAGAGTCCTCTCTCACCCCCCTGTGGTGGGGCCGCCTGAGGTGGAGTGAGCTGGTAGAAGACACTGTGCTAGCTCTCTGAGGTAGCAGCCAACCCTGGGAGGAACCCCAGCCCTGAGACAGACCTTTAGGGCCCAGGCTGGATTGGGATCAGTATGCTCTATGTGACTCTAAAGGGTGGCTGGAGGCCCTGTTCTCTGGGGGTGGATCCCTGGGACCCTAAAGGACAGCTGTTTATCATTCTGTCTCCACCCAGCCCTAGGAGGCTCTCCAGAGACTGATAAATTCCTTCAGCACTCAAGCATGCCACGTTTTCAAATAATTATATGTTTGTTCCTGTTAACATAAGTGACTAATGATCATACTTGGAAAATGCTGACAAGGGAAAATAAGATCCTAAGGTCCCCTTATGTCACACCAATCAAAATAACCTGTATTCTAGACTCATACAGTGCATTGTTTCTAAGCATTTGAAAAGGTATAGTAATAATCAGAATAAAGCTATATTCTACATTTTCTTACCTCATAATATTTCATAATCAGTCATTGCTATAGCAAACTTAGACAAAATTCTCATTTGAGATAGAGCCTCACTATGTAGATCAGGCTGTCCTCAAAGAGAGATCCGTCTACCTCTGCCTCCAAAGTGCAGGGATTAAAGGCATGCACCACCGGGACTGGCAGAATAGGCACAGTCTTGACAGTATTCCTTTGATTTGGAAGAGGTTATATATTCTGTCGTTCCTATAATGTTAGACTGTTTAAGCTTTACATGCTTACAAATAAGGTCATATTGACATCTTATTTTACAACTTCAATTGCTTCCTTAGAGGAAATCTCCAAGGTGGAATTCATCTACTTAATGCACATAAACACGTATAGGAATGAAATGTCTAATACTTTATTAAATACATCAAAATATCTTCTAGTTGTCTTCCTACAGGATATATAATACAGTCTCATTATAAAATGTTAAAAATAGAGTCTTAAAAATAATGGGAAATTATTAATAATCCTACCACTGAAAATGATTAGCTTTTTCATATAAAGTCATCTCTTGGATTTAAAGTGGGTGTGCATTGAATATGTATATGTGTGTGTGTATGTGTGTGAACACACAAGTGAGTTTGGATACATGTGTATGGAGGTCAGAGATTGAAACAGGACTCTTTCCAGATGGCTCTCTATCGTATGTATCAAGGAAGGGTCTCTCACTTAAAGCCAGAGCTCACTAGTTCAGCTAGTCTAAGTATCCAGCTAGCTCCAGGCATCCTGTTTCTTCTGTGGGCTGGGATTATAGGCTGGCGAACAAACATTTACATAGGCTCTGGAGAGCCGAACTCCGACCTTCACTCTTGCATAAGAAACACTTTTACTAGTTAAACCACTTTCCAGCTTCTTGATTAGGGTTGCCAATCACTACAGAACGTTCCACTGTAATGTTCCCTCTTGGTTGTTGTTGTTGGACTCTTTCTTAGCCCTACACCCAACTCCCCACTACTGCACTCTACCACTCTACACCAAATGCAAACATTAGTCTTAGTGACTGCCATGGGATTACAGGCTGTTTTCTTGGAGTCTTCGAAGTCGCTGGTGTCCTGAAAGAAAAGCCAGGTTCACCCAGAGAGGGAGGCAGACAGAGTATTTAGGCAGGAAGGTGAGAGCACAAGAGAGTATGGTGTTTACCCAGTAACCACTCCAAGTGGGCACAATGACTTGTCACTCCAGAAGGGAGGGGTGGGGGATTTACGGGGTCCTCTTATAGGACCCTTGGGTTCAAATGTCTGATATCCTACTTAAACCAAACTAAGAAAATAAAAAAAAATCTATTTGAAGGTTAACTAGAAGTCAGTGGTCAGCTGGCTTCAGTTCTGTTTGGATGCAGACTACAAATCCTGCTCCCAGGAACTCTCGTAGCCGCCCTGTCCATGCTCCTCTGACTGAGCTCCCTTCTCAGGCAGCCTCTCCTCGCTTAACAAAAGACTGCTGCTCTTTATGGATGTGGTCCCCATCCTGCTTCATCCTGGTCCCATAGCAACATACATTACAACATGGACTAGCCAATGTGGACACATCTCCAAGCGGCAGAACCCACAAGAGCCACATCATGTCACGTGAGGAAATAGTTCTTCAAAGGAAAACTCCTTGGCTGTCACAGAATGGAGGATTGGGTGCCGGATAGACAAACATCTGATATGCTCATCATCTCACAGAGCAAAGGGATCAAGGGTAGTCATTCTGAAGAAGTCCAGCAGATGGTCACTCAAGAACACAGGATTAGGAAGGCTCTTAGTGGGTTAGCCTGGAGTCCTGGAGCATTGTATGGGGGGGGCTTGTCCACAGTGCCATCTAGTGTTGCATCGTGGCATAGCATGGAAGCTGAGTGAAAAGCACCTGGACAGTGGCTCCCCATTCGGCTACCACAATGGGAGGCAGGCTGAGGCAAGGGGTCATTTCTCAGTAGTTTGATCATGATAGTGGCATTTGGGAACACAAAGCTAAGATGCAAAAGCAGATGTTGAGATGTCTAACTGGCATCCTGGAAGAGGGAAGAAATTCAGTCTATGGCTCTGAAATGGCACTAGCTGCCCTGGGCAAAAAGTGGAGGGAAAGTGGGGATTAAATGCCACTTAGAACTGTCTGGTGGAGGAGTGGGACTTCCTCCTGGAGAGTAAGTTCCTTGAACTTATGGTGTATGAAACAGTGATTTGATGGTTCTAACTTAGAGCTGTAACGAGAAGGCTCTCACACCGTGTGTGGGACCAGCCAGAACACTTCTGGATTTTAATTATATAGCTTTATTATACCTTGGCGGAGAAGGGAATCAACAGCCAAATGGTGAAGAGACAATGGTGTCTTTCTCCTTAACTTCTCTTTTCCAAGGCTTTTTGTCTGTAGCCAGGCTCTCCCACTCCACCTCCAGGCAGCCAAGTGTTCTCCCAATACTGCCTACTCCCTAACATCCACCTCCCCAGCACATGTCTCTGCTACATAACCGATCCCCTTCTCCCCAGCTCCAGCATCTGACACAGCTCACTGTTGGCAAGAGTCCAGCTATAAACTCATCTTAGATCTCTGCTTAAAAAATACTGTATCGTTCTAAACAACTCAAGTCTCTTTCTGTGTATTCATTTCTGTGCTTACTCTTAGTTTTTGTTTTCTTTAATTATTACGGTTGTAAGAATTGTGATGAGGGAGGAGCTATGCCAGTGTGCGCATATTCGGATCATGGGGCAACTTTGTGAAGTTGGTTCTCTTCTACTTTTATGTGGGTCCTGGAGGTGAAACTCAAGTTTCCAGGCTTGCCTGACAAGTGCCTTTACCTGCCGAGCCATTGTTCTAGCCCCTTTAGCTGTGTTTCAGTTTTGTTTCTTCCAGTTAGGCCATTAGAACTGTTAGAGGCCTCCAGACGTTAGCACAACTGACTCCATGATGGAAGTGCCATTTGGGCTGTAAAACTCAGCATGTAGACAGCACCACCCGGCCAAAAATGAAAACAAAGACCAAATCCATCAAAGCCCATAGTTCTGGGAAGATTTCTAAATGTGCTAATGGTGGAGGAAGGTCATTGGTTAAGTAATAAAGAAACTGCTTGGGCTCATAGGTTAAAACATAGGTGGGAGGAGTAAACAGAACAGAATGCTGGGAGGAAGAGGAAGTGAGCTCAGACTGACAGCTCTGCTCTCTGGAGCAGAGACGTCATGCTCCCCTCTCCCGGGTAGACGTGATAGCTCTGCTCTCTGAGGCAGACGCGATTCAGCTCCAACCCAGGATGGACGTAGGCTAGAATCTTCCCAGTAAGCTCACCTTGGGGTGCTACACACATGATTGGAAATGGGCTAGTCCAGGTGCGAGAGTTAGCCGAGAAGAGGCTAGATATAATGGGTCAAGCCGTGTTTAAAAGAATACAGTGTCCATGTAATTATTTCGGGGTATAAGCTAGCAGGCGGCTGGGGTGCTGGGGACGCAGGCCTGCAGCTCCTATTACTACAGAATATTACAACATGCTAACCTTGCTTTTTGGCTTTGGTAGTTCTGTTTCTGGCTAACTGTTCTTGTTCACTGAAGTACGTCAATCCAGGGCATGGCTTTTTGTGCCTAAAAGCTCACCCTGAGAAAGGTTCAGGGCTACACTAAGATCTCAAACACACCCAGTGTAGTCATTGACTGGCTAATAAAGATTTTCTGTTGACTTAAATCCATTTCTGAGCAGTCTTCTCTGGTGAACACTCCACAACAAGAACCATGGTGGGAATTTTCTAAGATACACTTCTTTGACAAGGATGTAGACAGAGTCTCATGTATCCTGTAAGCCCAGGTTGACTTTGACTCAGTATGTAGCCCAGCATGACTCTGAACTCAGGATCCTCTTGCTCTGCCTCCTGAGCTCTGGGATCACAGGCATGCAGCATCATGTTAGTTTAATATAACATTTTGAATCTTCCACAAAGATTAAAAAATATTTGGTTAAAATCTGTGACCTAAGTTCTAGTTGTGAGCTAGTTCGATTGTTTGCTAACGACACATAAGGATGGCCGTACTAAACCCTGTGATATCCAGGAGGGGACAAATGTAGGACCTGGATCCCTCAGGAGTAGCAATGAGATCATGAGAAAGCATCTACTGAGTGTCACACTGTGCTGTGTATACTACATTAGGTCATGCATTGCCCTTAGATCTCTTGGTTAAGAAGTCTAGTTATTTTTTGTTTTTTTTTTAAATTTATTTATTTATTATATATACAATAGTCTGTCTGCAGGCCAGAAGAGGGCACCAGACCTCATTATAGATGGTCGTGAGCCACCATGTGGTTTCTGGGAATTGAACTCAGGACCTTTGGAAGAATAGGCAACGCTCTTAACCACTGAGCCATCTCTCCAGCCCAAGAAGTCTAGTTTTATCAAAAAGAGAGAGAGAATAAATAAGAACCCTGGGCACCAGCAAGATACTCAGCAGGTTTGATCCTTGGAGCCCACGTAAAAGTGAAAGAAGAAATTCAACTCCATAAAATTGTCCTCTAAGCTCCAGGCACACAGCACAGCACACAGCACGCGCACACACACACGCACATGCACGAATACACACACACACAAAGAAAATAAAATTTTAAAATAAGGACCTTAGGTCTGGAAAGAACTTTGCTCATAAAATAAGACCCAAACCTCAAACTCAAACCAGCCTTTCCTCCTTTTGTCTGAAAGAAGTAAACAAAGCACAATTATGGACCAACTGAATTTTCAGTAAAGAAAGCAACAACCTTCATTTTGGGACACATTCCCCCTGGGGGCACAGAGGGATCGTATTTTCCTTATAACTGGATCCAGGACATGGAGCTAAAAACCTCCTGGTGGCCCAAACACCAGAGACATTAGTGGCCAGGTCTTCCTAGTACAGAATTCGCATCTGGGAGTAGAAATGGGAGGGAGATTGGACTGAATGACTTGGAAAACTGTCCAGTAAAAGAGTGGACTTTCTTCCCAGAGAGAGCATTCACTATCACTGAAAACTATGTCCCCGTGTTCCAGTGTTGATTTGGTTGCCCCTTGCTGTGCTGCGGTGCAGAGCCGCAAACTCCAGTGACCTCTAGTGGCACATTCCCAGTCTCAGTGAAAGGCTCCAGGAGCTGGAGACAACAGACTAAGGAGGCAATGCTCAGTCAGTTGTGATGGGTTCTGAATCTCAGCCCCCATCAAAGCATCTCAAAATATGTCCATGTCACCCAAATCCACACCCCTGAACCTAGAAGCCTCCCTCCACCGCACCCTCACCTACCAGGCTTCCACCAGAGCCTATGAATGCCCTCACCTACCAGGCTTCCACCAGAGCCTATGAATGCCCTGCCTTTCTCTCCTCTTTGTTTCTAATCACATTAGTTAATTAATCAAACAGCCTCTCCAAGGATCTCTTTCCAAATACAGAGTGAAGTCAGTAAAATTTCAGCATCCCCGGGAGTTCAGGATCAAATGCATGCGGAACACAAGGTCCTGTTATTCCAACAAAGCCTGGGAAATGGGATATCCTTAGCAATTTTGGCATCTGAGGGAGAGACCACCTGGAGGCCTCCTTTTTGCTCAGCTCTCCTCTCCACCTTGTACCTCAGTGCACACCTTGTCCACACCCCAACCTTCTGAAAGAGGAAGGCTGCAGTGCATGACTTGAGAGTGGACAAGAAGAAAGAACATGGGTTTGCTGGGGGATCCTGCATACAGGTCAGGCCAGGGTCAGAGGCAATAGCGAGCCCTCTTGGTATCTTAGGAATTATGCTGGTGGTGAAGATTCCTCTGGGGCTATACAGTAGTCAGTAGTCCTCCCATCACCAGGGGTTACCTTTCAAGACCTATACATATACATACATGCTAATATTTATCAGTGATTTTCCAATGCATATATATATATATATGATAAAGTTTAATTTATGAATTAGGCACAGTAAGAGGTTCTATTAGTCAAAATAAAATAGATTATAACATATACCAGAATAAAATTGCCAGCATCACTTCTCTTGAGCTTTGGGGTTGTTTCTTGGACACAAGCACTGCAGTACCACGATTGTCGATGTGATGACTGAGATGACCTCTGAGTGATTAACGGGAAGGTAGTGTACACAGCATGGACACACTGGATAAAATGGTGATTCGCATCCAGAGCAGGGTGGTGCAAGATTTTTCTGAACTACTTAGAGCATTGTGCAATTTCAAACTTGTAAATTGTTTTTGGAATTTACCACTCGATATTTTCAAGAGTGGTTGATCAAGGATAACTGAAACCACAGCAAATGAAACCTCTGGTTGGGGTGGGGGACTACTGGGACAGCGTTTGTGCTTGATTTGTGCAATTTAGTCACTCACTAAGTAAGTGGGTAAATCATGTTACATGTTCAATGGATGTATATATTCTTTCATTTAAAAGTTTCATTTCCATTTCAGGTTTTGTAGTGAAAGTAAATGCTCTCTCTACCCACTATCTCAAATGGCAACAGTGAGAGAGATGAGATAATTTACAACTGATCTTGAGCACTCTGGCCTATAAATGTCCACCTTAGCTCCCCTGGATTCCAAAAGGGATTAGGAATTAAACTGGTCTTAAAAAGTGAATTCGTTTATAGTTTGGAAATAGGAGGAGAAAGGGGCAGCTTCCTCTCTGTGTCTTCGGCAAGCATGAGAAAAGGCCAAAACATACTGATGTCGGATCTTTGAGAGCAGCGGAGCCTTTCTCGGCTCTGGTGGGCTTAACCCAAGGGACTAGGGTGCCATATGATCAGAGATTACCAGAGCCACACTGGGACAGTGGCTCTCAAGCTGCTGGGAAATAAAGGACTTGGGCAAAGAGCTGAACAAAGTGAAAGCTTATTGAGACAAAATGAGAAAGACTTCTGAAAGCAGGAGCAGTCCCAAGAGAGGGCGCCCGCTCAGCCGTGTCATGTAGAGGCTTCTTATTGGACTTACGGCAGGAACTGAGCAAAGACTGAGGGAATTTGATTGAAATTGGTTCTTCTCTGACTATATCGCAGACTACGTCAATGTGGGCTCACACATTCCTCATAGGCCCTCTTGGTCCAATCAGGGAGAGGATCACATGCTATAGACACAATCAGAGGAACAGCCACATGCTGCGGTCATCTTGGCTCATTCTTTTTCTCCCTTGGCTTGTTTTACCGGCCCTTAATTAAACTATGTTCTCTCTTTGTTCCTGGGTTACATGACTAGCTTGTAGTTGGCCATGGCCCACACCTGTACAGGGTGCTAAGTCCTATCCAATATACAGATTTGGCTGTGAGGCTATTTAATAGGGGAAGGCCGCCTGCTAGGCCTCAGATTGCCTTCACTGGCTCCATCCTCTGCATAGAGGACACAGTTGTCTCTCTTTAGAATTAGAATGTTTCCAGTCCCTGCAGGGTGCGAGCCCATTCTCCCTCAGCATGGAATCACGGTGACATAATCACCCTCAGTCCTACAGAAAACCTTCTTGGGCTTTGGCCAGAGAGAGAGCTGTCTGCTGCTGGTTCTAGAAATGGAGGAAGGGGCCACAGATGAGACAAGGACCACAGAAGCTGTCATTTCTGTAACCTTCTTAATGCTTCCAGCGATGTATCTGAGAAGGGCCTTGGTTTAGGAAGTTCTTTGTTCTGTTACTATTTTTAAAAAGCTCATGAAGCTGCTTCCATATGAAAGATGGAATCTGGGGGATCCTGCATCTATGTTCCCAGGCCGTGGTCACATGGGTCTCACATTTAGCTCCCTTATCCCCTTAAAGGTAGGAGCTTTGCTTTTGCATGGCAACGCCAAGCCTCTAATATTAACATTCATCAAGCTAGATATGTTCCCTGCTCTTGTAGGTTTCGGCATGCCATTTTATAAACGTAAAGACGTAGCTGATCTGTTTGGTGGCAGGTGAAGTGCTAGCAATGTAGGCCTACCATGTTGTTGCGATATGTTAAACCCTCTACTTAACCTTCGCATAACATCCTTCCAGTTATAAACCTTACAGGAGGAAACCCAGGCATAGAGCGGGAAGAAAGGTAAAACCTCTTGCTTCCCTTGACAGTAGCGCTGGGAGGCAACAAATTCGCCCACCTTCCCCCCACCCCCGGAGGAAGCAGGACTTTAAGCATTGTTTAGAAACACAACAAACAACAGCCTGGCAGGTCAGAAGGCCAGCCTCTTTCCCAGCAAGGAGGCAGGAAGCCAGCTGTACACACAGGGTGCTTCCCAGGTGGGGTCAGCTTGGGGAGGCCCCACTGGAGCCTGAACGGATGCTCTCTGGAGAAACTCTTACTGTGTTAAACCTGGCCCAGAGGGACAGCCACACCTGTCCCAGATCTGTCTCCCAGATTCCAGGAGGTTCAGTGAAAGCAGATGTGTCACGTTGCCCCAGTTCTTGTGCTACTATCTGTGAAAGGCCTCAGTTTCCCCGTGTGACGCTTTCGGGGGGATTGCAGTTGTAGTGTCTGTGCTAGACTGATAAAGAAGCTCAGTTTAAAGACACATCGTGAGCATCTGTGATCTAAAGACATTTTACATGATGATGCAGACACCAGTGTTGCTGGACTTAAGGTCACAGCCTGTGCCACAACAAGCCAGGTTCAGTCACCTGTCTTAGATAAGGAGATTAATAGGTCTAAATTAATAGTAAAAGTAGAAAGGGGATTTTAATTCAATACGACCACACTAGGAAGAAAGACTGAGTCCCAACAGGCTTCCAAGTCCATCTTCAGGATCCTGAGTGGACGTGACAGTTTAAGTGGAGGGTAGTTTACTAAGTTCCAGGGGATGACTTTCCTCTCGGACTGGTCCAATCTTTAATGAGTAGCTTCTTCCGGTCCATTGTTTCAACAGGCAGACAGTCAACGGAAGCACGTAGTGTCTCTTTGGAACATCTTCATTTCTGCCAGCCTGGGTATACCAGGAACACTTTAGACAACCATAGAACTATGAAGAATTTCTTCAAGGAAGTCTTCCCTGACAACTCACATTAGATTGTTCTTCTTGTGTCTTGAGTTGGTTAGTGCCCCCTTCCCAAGTCTATGTCCACCCAGAGCCTATGAATGTGATCTCATGAGAAACAGGGTCTTTGCCGACGCAGTCAAGGTCAGACAAACTCATACTGGGTAAAAGCGGGAACTAAATCCCACACGACTAATGTCTTTATAAAAAGAGAGCAAGGCGCAGAGGATTAGGGGAGTATACACACATACTCTCCTCCAAAGGCTCAGGAGCCATTGCAGGCTAGAGGACTCAAAGAGAGTGAGAGCCAGAAACGATAATGACAAGGAATCTTCTGGGCAAGCCAGGCGGCTGCACGTATGAACTCACAGCGATTGTGACCACGTGTGCAAGACCTGTGCAAACCCAAGTCAGATCAAACCCAGCAGGAAGAGGGAGGTGAGCACAAAGTTTCATCCCTAGCCGAGGAAGCTATTGGCAATTGTTAGCTGCTAGAAGAAGGGTCAGTTTGCTTTAAGATTTGCTCTAAGAGTGTAGCACTTAATTGAAGGCTACTCAATCAAGAATATTTGGGTAGTACAAATTGACCTTGACAAAATTGGGTGGGAAAGGAAGTGGGTGGAGCTGGGAAGAGTTGGGTGATGGAAGGCAAGTATAATCAAAATACAGTGTATGGTATTTCAAAACATTCATATATATATATATATATATATATATATATATATGAATATGTGTGTGTGTTTTTCTTACAAAATACCAAACAAAAGGTAGAAGGAACCTAAGGAATGGCACATAAGATTGTTCTCTGACTTCTATAATCACATACACACACATGTGTGTGCATGCACACACACACACCCTACACATGTACTTGTATCCACATATACAAAAACATGCACATAAATATGCACACACATAAACATAACTTTAAAGAAGAGAGAAATTTGTGCAAAAACAACAACAAACCGTGGTGAGGTAGAGACTGAAGTGACACCAACATCTTTGAGAAAGACCAAGGATCACCGTAGGTTAGAAGAGACAACAGAAAGATCCTCTCCTAGAATCTTTAGCAGATGCACAGCCCCACTGGCACCTTGATTTCTGTTGCTTGAAGCTATCCAGTGCAGGGTAACTTATAAAGGCAGCTCTAAGACATGAGGGCTTTATACAATGGCACCTTTTCCTATATTTTTCTTAAAATGTGTGGTGGAATCACACAAACTAGTCTAGAATATTAATAGAAGTTCTCTTAAAACATACTCCCTAACCCCTTATCTCTGTGAGTTCAAGGCCAGCCTGTTCTACAGAATGAGTTCCAGGACAGCCAGAGTTACACCAAGAAACCCTGTTTTGAAAAACCAAAGATACTACAAAAATCCCAACCACTTCCTCAAATAGTGAGAATTTTAAAAGTCAGAACATTCTGAGGTAGCCTAGTTCTTAAGTCAGAACACCCTAGCACCACCCCAGTCAGTGTCTGAACACCCCCAGCTGGCCTTAGATACACATCATGGGATTTTTCTACTGTGTAAATTGTCCAAACTGGTGATTTTTTTTTATAGCCACAGACTGTCAACAAATAGCACCAAAATAGAAATCGGAAACATTCGTTTTGGAATCCCTGAGTTCCCCTTAGGACCTTACACAAGTCACTCTAACCTCCCCAGTTTCTCAGTTCCTTGGTTGTTAAAGGAAATGATAAAGGATGAGGCTGTTCCTTCTTTGGCTCTATTCTAATGTGGTTTTTTGACTCGATTACAGGGGAATAGTTCAAACTATCCTATGTCAATTCCTCCTTGTGGAACTTGGATGCCTTAAAGTTCAGGGGTGACTATGGCCAAGGATCAGCCTTCTGAAACCTGAGTGTGGGGCTGGGATACCAACCCTAACTATCCATGAACCAAAAGTCTCCACTTACCTAATGGAAGGGAGGTAGGGTGTGAGAAGAGCAGATCTTGGACAGTAGAGGTTCATCACTCCATGGGATTCCAGAAGAAATGATATATTGTTCTGATACATTGGACTGTATAAACAATAAAGCATAGTAAAGATTGTAATGGCTAGGCAAACAGTCAAAATAAAGTACTTTTTCACACAAGAGAAGCTTGAAAAACATGAACGCTAGCCATGAATCACTGAACCACAAGACAGATGGGGTTGGAGAGACGGCTCAGCAGTTAAGAGTACTCGCTGCTGTTGCAGAAAACCCTCCCTACATACTGGGAGGGGCTCACAACTGTCTGGAGCTGCAGTTCCACAGAATCCAACACCCTCTCCTGTCCTCCATGGGCACCAGGCACATATGTGGTGCACAGGCATACATGCACACAAAACCCTCATGTGCATTAAATAAAATCTGTAAAAATTAGTTTATTTTTTATCATTTTGTGTATATGAGTGTTTTGCCTGCGTGTATGTCTGTGTACCACACACATGCAGTGACCTTGGAGGTCAGAAGAGGGCACTGGATCACCCAGAACTGGAGTTACAAATGGTAGTGAGCAGCCATATTGATCCTAACCAGCAAGTCATTGCTCCAGCCCCAATATCTAATATTTAAAAGACAAAAAACTCAAGCCAGAGTCTGTCATAGTTCTAGTTTAACATACCAAGTCAAGGGTGCAGCAGTGTTCATCCACCAGATTATGAAAACTTTACCTACATACATAAGCATGTTGTGTGTGTGTGTGTGTGTGTGTGTGTGTGTGTGTGTGTGTGTCTATCTGTTGGTCTGTTTGGGTTTTGATTGATTGATTGATACAAGGTCTCATGTAACAGGCTGGCTTTCAAGTTGCTATGTAGCCAAGAGGCTGAGCTTGATGCCCTATCCTCCTGCATCCCCTTCCCTTATGCTAGGGAGGACAATGTGCTTCCTGACAGATGTGCTTCTCGATGCCGGAGAATGTTTCTTCTTTGGTAGAGACTAACTTCTGAGCACAGTCTGGCTCAACCTCAATTAAATAACTCCTCCACGGCTACCTTATTTGACCAAATAATCATGGATACAGGAGATTTCCAGATTTGGGATGACTACAGACAGAAGACTTCCCTTTCCAGAGGTACAAAGAAGTCATTCCTGTGAACCAGAGTATGGAAGATTCACCTGGCAATTCAAATGGATTCCTGATGCTGATTATAATCCAACCATATTACTAAAGGAAATTGATTCTCTGATATCAAATAGATTTGGAGAACTGGAACTAGATGGGCTGCTTCTAGTGGTTCCAAGTGGTTTTGTGGTATTAACCTCTGTCCATTGACAGCTACTTCCAGAATGGATTGGCAAAGGACTTTAGGACCCCCGTGGATGCAAGGATGCTGGATAGAAACTGCAAGTCCTCCTGCAAATCTCCCCACTGTACAACACAGACAGAAATCTGACTTTCATTGGCATAATCATCTACTTCCAATTATATCCCTCAACTAGGATCAGTAGATATATTATACCATCCGGGACCACTAAGTACACACAAAAACCCTCAATGATCCACCTCAAGGGATCTTACTGCTAAACTCAAAGGTAACTTTTTGTTTGTTTGTTTCTTTCTCTTTTTTTCTTTCTTTTTTTTTTCATTTTGAGACAGGGTCTCTCTGCATAGCCCTGACTATCCTGGATCTCGCTCTGTAAACCAGGTTGGCCTCAAACGCACAGAGATTCACCTGCTTCTGCTTTCCAAATGCTGGGGTCAAATGTGTGCATCACCACATAAATGATGCTGCAGCCATCCTACAAAACTTATTTTGACTGAGTGAAAGCGGGAACCTGTGCCATCTTCACTGTGGAATGCTGTGTATATAACACCCCACAAGACTTAGACTAAAACGACCTACACTGTTTTGAGTTTCAATGGTTGATTATCATGATGACTTTCAGATATAACATGTTGATTGAGGTTTCTGTCCTGCCCAGTCCTGCAGCTATTAAGTCCCAAAGAATCACAGAGAGGTCTTCACTAATTATAAACTGATTGGTCTATTAGCTCAGGCTTCTTATTAACTCTTATAACTTATGATAATTATAAGTTATAATTCTTGTCTGTGCTAGGCACGTGGCTTGGTACCTTTTTCAGCAAGGCAGTCACATCTTGCTTGCTCTGGTGTCTGGCTTCCTCTGTGTTTGGGTGATGACTTCAGACTGAAGCTTCCCTCTTCCCAGAATTCTCGTTATCCTGCCTTTACTTCCTGCCTGGTCACTGGCCAATTAGCGTTTATTTAAAATACAATTGACAGGGTCCAGACCATTGTCCCACAACACTAACACAGTGAAAAATGTCCTTCTTCTTTTAACATTGACTGTAGTAATATGAGCAGGGCTGTGTCCCCAGCACCCCGGCCACCTGCTAGCTTATGCCCGAAATAACAACACACAAACTGTATTCATTTAAACACTGCTTGGCCCATTTCTATCTAGCCTCTTCTAGGCTAATTCTCACATATTAATTTAGCCTATTTCTAATCATCTGTGTGTAGCACCCCAAGGTGCTCTTACTGGGAAGATTCTAGCCTACGTCCATCCTGGGTCGGAGCTGAATCGCGTCTCTGCCTCAGAGCGCAGAGCTTTCTGCATCTACCCGGGAGAGGGGAGCATGGCGTCTCTGAGCTCACTTCCTCTTCCTCCCAGCATTCTGTTCTGTTTATTCATCCCACCTATGTTTTAACCTATCAGGGCCAAGCAGTTTCTTTATTGCTTAACCAATGAAATCAACAGATTGATATATGACACTCCCACATCAATTGACCTTAAGACTACCTATGACAATCTGCTCTATGCTTTATGATCTATACATTCCAGTGCCACAGATGATGCTATCTTTTCAGATTCCCAAAGAATAACCTTCTAATCTCTAAGCTAACCTTCTTTTGTTTCCCTTAGTTCATGCATGGGAAAACTTCCAAACCCAGACAGCTCGCTGTCTAAGCACAGGACCTGAATTTGATTCTCAGAACTTACATAAAAAAGCTAAGTATGGTGGTGTGCACTTGTAGCTCTGGAAAAGGGAAGGGAGAAGCAGGTAGGTCCCTGGGGCTCAGTGGCCTGCCAGCATAGCCAAATTAGTGAGTTCCACATTCAATGAGAGACCTTGTCTCAAAATAAATAATAAATAAATGAACAAACAAGCTAGATTAGATAGCATTGTGAGAAACAATGGCCAAAGTTGGCCTCTGGCCTCTATACATACCTGCAGGCTCACATCCCTCCATGTACACACACACACACACACACACACACACACACACACACTTACAACCCCTAGAAGGCAGAAGCTACACCCTACACAGAACACAGATGCTTCAGACATGTTAACTCAAGATTAAGAGATCCAACTCTGAGAGCAGGGAACTGAAGCAGGATAACTAGTTAAAAAACAAAAGGGGACATGAAGCAGGGAAGGGCCCCCTTCATCCCTGGTTCTTATTTTGTCCAGAGCCCCAGGAATTTCTTCATAACTAACCAGTCACCTGCAAAAGAACTGCCCTCCCCTTTTGGAGAATCATCACAAACAAGGCTGTGAAAATGCAGTCCAACCTTCCTGTGACCTATGTACAAATAAGGGTCCTTTTTTTTTCCATTTATTTTTATTGAGAAAAGGAGAGGAAAAAAAACAAGTTTCCACCTCCTCCCAGCCTCCCATTTCCCTCCCCCTCCTCCCACCCTTCTCCCCCTCCTCCCACTCTTCTCCCCCTCCCCCCACTCCTCTCCCCCTCCCTCTCCAGTCCAAAGAGCAGTCAGGGTTCCCTGCCCTGTGGTAAGTCCTAGGTCCTCCCCTCTCCGTCCATTTCTAGGAAGGTGAACATCCAAACTGGCTAGGCTCCCACAAAGCCAGCACATTACGTAGGTTCAAAACCCCGTGCCATTGTCCTTGGCTTCTCATCAGCCCTCATTGTTCGCCATGCTCAGAGAATCCAGTTTTATCCCATGCTTTTTCAGTCACAGTCCAGCTGGCCTTGGTGAGCTCCCAATAGATCAGCTCCACTGTCTCAGTGGGTGGGTGCACCCCTCGTGGTCCCGACTTCTTTGCTCATCTTCTCCCTCCTTCTGCTCCTCATTGGGACCTTGGGAGCTCAGTCCAGTGCTCCAGTGTGGGTCTCTGTCTCTATCTCCATCCATCACCAGATGAAGGTTCTATGATGATATGCAAGATATTTGTCAGTATTGCTATAGGATAGGGTCATTTCAGGTTCCCTATCCTCAGCTGCCCAAGGAACTAACTGGGGACCTCGGCTTGGGCATCTGGGAGCCACTCTAGGTTCAAGTCTCTTGCCAACTCTAAGGTGGCTCCCTTAACTAAGAATTGTGCTTCCATGCTCCCCTATCCAACCTTCCTTTATCCCAATCCTCCTTTTTCCCCAAGTTCCCCCCATTCTCCCCTTCTCCCTTTTCTCTCCCCATCTCCCCTTACCCCCATCCCACCCCATCCCCAAGATCTCAATTTTCTCCCCGGCAATTTTGTCTACTTCCAAATAAGGGTCCTTTGAATCCGGGTTCCTATCTGTATTAGCATTCCCTTCTCTACCGGCAAACCCTCATCATATACCTTTAAAAAGTCCCTTCTCCAAGGACAGAATTCTGAGGGTAACAAAAATAAATATACCAGCATATATATATATATATATATATATATATATATATATATATATATATATATACATACATATATTCTTTGCCGAATATCTAAGCTTAGTTTATGTGGGGTAGCTCCAAAGCCCAGGGTCACATTGCAGCTGCTTCTGGGATCCTGAGGTGCATTCCTGCCCTGTCTTCTAAATCGGCTGACCTTGCTCCACTCAAGGAGCCGGCAGAATCTGAGATGAAGCCGTGAGGCTCCAAGCTGGACTGCTCCACTGTTCTGTCCGCAGTATAAAATTTCTTATTTAACAGAATTTTAAGTGTAACTTACTAGAAAGGGCAGGTGACCCAAGGCGGTGCTAGACCAAGGATTCTGTTTTAAGACGGAGAACTACTCATTCTGTGCCGGCATGTTTTACTTGATAAATAGACCTCTATAAAGTTCTAAACATAAAAATAGCTTCTGGTGTCTGGTAAGATGGTCCCATCTGTGGTCTACGCCCTCATTCCCAGATCTCCACTCTCAAGGACACAACTCTGCAACTTCAAAGCAACCAACTGAGCTATGGGGAGACCTTGAGCTAGGAACACATCCCCACATCATGAAGTTAGTAGGCAAGTTCTACCTTATTTCTCCTCATAACCAGGGCACGGATTAGGCCATTGGCTTGTGAAAGACAGGAGACTCACTAAGTGTGTAAGCATTGCAGCTCAGACGGAAAGGGATCCCCTGCAGTCAGGGGCCAAGGAATACCAAGTGTTACAGTTTGGATGGAAAGCATCCTAGCTGTCAGGGGCCAGGGAATACTGAGTGTTACAGCTCGGGTGGAAGAGCATTCTGGCAGTCGTGAGCCAGGGACCAGCACAGGTCACAGTAAGCATAGCCCCTTACAGCCCTTCTGTAGGGTAAGGCTTGCCCAATGTAACGGCTCTGCTCTGGCAGGAGAGGGCTTCCCCAGCAAAGTTGTTACAATGCAGCCCAGGTGCCCCAGAGCCTAACAACTCCACTTTGCTAGGGGAAGGCCTCCCCAGCTCCTCCCTGTCTGGTGAAAGAAGCTCTTCACCCAAACCCCATTCATTGGGAGAGAAGGATCCAGGAGAGTGGTTGCCTCTGCCAGGGCGGGGGGAAAAAGGCAGCTGCAAACTGAACAGGTGCAGGGCTTACATAGGGCTCCTTAGGGGTGGAGTTTGTCCAGGAAGAAGATTTTCAGGGTGGGAATTGGTCACATTTCAGTCCCTTGAGTCCAGACTGGCCAGACCTCTGCTCAGGGATTAGCTGGTTTTCTGATCAGGGACTGATTCATTTCCCTGCACAGGAATTGGTTGCTTTCCAGCTTACTTGGTCAGGGGCAGAGGGGCAGATTTGACTTTGGTTTCAGGGTCAAACTGTATTCTTTTCCCTGGCCTTTTTTTTTTTTTTTTTTTTTTTTTTTTTAGCTTTTTGACCCTAGTTTTGGGGCCAGGGCATATTTCTCTCACTAGCTCTGATTCTAGGGCCAAAGCGTATCCTCCCCGCCTCCTATAGGGTTTCTCTGTGTAACAGTCCTAGAACTCACTCTCTTGACTAGACTGGCCTGGAACTCACAGAGATCCGCCTGCCTCTGCCTCTTGAGTGCTGGGATTAAAGGCGTGCGCCACCACTGCCCGGCAAACGTGTGTTTCTTTGGCACTGGTTTCAGGGTCAGGGTGTCATTTCTTTGGCTCGGGGGTTCAGGGCTAAAGCATTTCTTTCACTGGCTGGGGTCTCAAAACCAGGGTGGATTTCTTTCACTGGCCCTTTTACCCTACAGACAGAGTACCTTCTTATTTGTAAGTCAAGAAGTTACTGGCAGAATGGAAAAGTATGCAGAACTGGACTGTTGCGAGCCCAAGTGAGCAAAAGTACTTGTCATGCAAGCCTTGGGAGCAGGAGTTCAATTCCTGTAACTTGGAGTAGAAGGAGAGAACCTTGTCTAGAAACTTATCCTTGACATGTCCATACCGCGAACTGAGGCACAAGTGCCCCCGTCCCCGGCCCCCGCCCAACACACAATAATGAATGAATGAATGATAGCGTTCTGGGTTGAGCCACAATGCCTAGGCCTTGCTAGGCTGTGTTGCTCCTAGAATCTTCCGCGACACGAAGGAAAGATAAACGGCGGTCTCATCGCCACTTTGCGTCTTGGGGACGACGAGGCACGGGAGAGGAGGCTAGGAGCCGCTAGGACCTCCTTCCCTTAGCCCTGGGGAAGCCCAGTGCTCGGTGCCAATCATCCGGCAGGCCCCGCCCCACGCAGGCCCGTTTCCCCACCTTCCCCAGCGCGCGCGCTCTCGCTCCCTACGTGCGCGCGGCGGCGCGAGCTGTGACGTGACGTTGGCGGGCGCGCGCAGTGTGCCTCCCGGAAAGGAGCGGAACCTCCGGGAAGCTGGTGAGCTGGTGGCCGGGATGCGGTGCGCTCGTGGCCGCCCGCCCCCCCGGAGCCGCGGCCGGCCCAGCAGGTGAGGCCCGAGTCCCGTGGAGCTAGGGCAAAGGGAGGCCGCGGCCCTGTCCAGCCTTCCCCGCCGCTACATCCGGGCGCCCCGCCGCAGCCCCGTGACCCCGGTGACAGGTGCTTGTACCCCCCGCCCTCCCCCGGACCCCGTGGCGGATCTCCGGAGAGTCCCTGAACCCCTGGCAACTGTGGGTTGAGGGAAAAAGGCTGTCGTTCCTGGGGCCGGATGACTCCCGTCTGCCGCCCGAAATCTGTCACTGTCGCATGTATAGCAGCATGTATTTGCTTTGCTCTGCGATTTGGGGAAGTTTCCTGTTAGATTTCCCCGTGGAAAAATGGAGCTGACCGGGAGATAAGAGTGATGGTGCACGGTTGTGATCCTCAACTTGAGCCATGCGAGGACTCCTTTTAAAGGGACAAGTCTCCCCTTCTCAGAACTATAACCCCAGAACCTGCAGGGCGCTGCAGACCCCAGCTAGGTGAACACAGGTGCAGAGACCATATGCCACTAGAAAACAAGAGATGCTTTGTAATTCAAGACCTGCATGCTACACAGTGAACGAGAGGTCAATAACAGTTCTAAATTAGACACCCCCGTTAACGTTAGGGTGCGGTCTTTAATGTATTCAACTTTTATGAGGGAAAATTACCTAAATCTCTATTCTCAGAGAGCCCTAACATCGTCATGGTGTTATGTGTGAGTTGTCTTTGTTTCTAGTTTGCTAATTGTTTGACATAGTTGCAGAACTATGCTCATTTATACAAGTAGTTTGGTTTTTTTATTTTTACTTTTTGCTTATCTTAATGTTGACTTACTACCTATGTTCAAAGTATTATTGCTGTATATGGTGTGACTGGATGATGTGTGTTTGTGTGTGTGTGGAGAGAGAGAGAGAGAGAGAGAGAGAGAGAGAGAGACCCATTTCTCACCCGGGTCTGGAGTTTAGAGGACAACTTTCTAGAGGTTCTAGAAAATGAACTCAAATAGTTAGGAGGCTTGGGCAGTAAACACTTTTACCTGTTGAACTATCTTGCCAGCCTCTTCCACCTGTTTTAATTGCTTGTTGAATTCATAGCCTACATTGTTTTGTTTTGTTTTTCAAGACAGGGTTTCTCTGTGTAGCCCTGGCTGTCCTGGAACTAGCTCTTGTAGACCAGGCTGGCCTCAAACTCACAGAGATCTACCTGCCTTTGCCTCCCGAGTGCTGGGATTAAAGGTGTGCGCCACCATTGCCTGGCAATAGCTTACATTCTTTTAGACCTATCAGGGAATGTGTGATCTGAGACTTTGAGAGGAGACAAACATGGGAATTGATCTAAGGCTCTGTCTTCTCTATGTATTTGTTTAGTATGTTTATTTAAAATAGGCTACACCCGAATCATGAGATTTGAAGTGCTGGAAGACAATTAGAAAGTATAGCAAGCTAAATCTAGATTTAAAAAAAAACAATACCCAGTGGCCTTGAAAGATGTGTACTAGTGCAAGCAGGATGTGAGGAGGGAGAAGTGTTACTAAAAGCTAGAGACCAATATTGGACGAGCTTGTGTAGAACAGTCCCATCTTGCCAGAGCAAAGAGATATTGAGTGAGACAAAAACACGTTGTTGATATACAGTATCGGAACTGTTGATGGAGTGAGGATTTCAAGTACTACACAGAGAAGTTATTGATCTGCCGGCTTTTAGGTTTCTCTTTGGTCATACTTTGAAGGTAGTGTTTCATAAAGAGTGTTTACACTAAAAGCAGAGCGACTTACCACAAGATCTGTCTTGAAGTAACGTTGTCTGCTGTGGTCACCTTAGATGTGTGGGATGCCTGATGAAGAATTGAGAGGATCCTGGAGCTGGGGAGGTGCATGGTTGGTAAGGTGTTTGCTGTGAAAGTGTAAGGACCCAAGTTCACATCCCAGCACTTGGGGGAGGATGGGGAGCAGGGGATCCTTGGAGAGCCTCGCCTGCCGATTGGTGAGCTCCAGGTTCAGTGAGAGGCCTTGTTTCAGGAATTAAAGTGGAGATTGAGAAGACTCCTGATGTTGGCCTGGCCTGTGTACACATGTGCATGTGCACACTCACGCATAAACAAACACATGTGAACATACAGATACAAAAGAATTAACAGAACTTGATGGATGATGAAATGTTGGTACAGGAAAAGTGAGCCTCAAAGCATGTTAGTGGTGATACCTCTCTTACAACTGGAGAATTCAGAAGTTGATGTATTTTACCCACACTTAGCTTAACTGAGTTTAAGGTCTCAGGGCTTTAATAAACTGAATATATGGACCTGGGACTGGAGGAAAATCATTCTGGTGGAGACCGCAGAGCTGGTGCAGGGAAAGTGTGGTCTGAAGAAGGCCATTCACAGTGCTGACCATGGTAGTATGTGAGTAGTAGGAAAAGATTGACCAAGACGTGCTACTTAAAATGACCCTTGGACATGAATATGGAAGAAACACGGAGCATGCGTGCAGCTCTGTACATCTTCAAGTGTTCTGCTGTGCTTTTGCCAACAGCTGAGTCACTTTTGCACAGCAGCCTCCACCTCCGAGAGCCCTGGCAGACAGTCATTTCTTACGAGCTCTTCTGTGTTTGCAATTGTTCAAGGCTCTCCTTTAATCCTTTGGTATTTAAATGATTCTGTTTTGAAACACTTCACCTCATCTCAAGCTTTCTAGATCAGAAGTTAGACTCACCTAGTCTAACCTGGATTTGATTGGTAATATTCAGACGTGCTGTGATTGTTAGTATCTGTTGTTGACTTGGTTGGATTGAGAAATGACTCAGAGTGAAGGCATGCCACTCTCAGCCATGTCTGTTAGGGGGATTGGCAGAGCAGATTACTTCACTCTGGATCTGAGGTACTACCCAATAGGCTAGGTACATCAATGGAGTCTGAAGAGAAAAAGGAGGCAGCCAGTGAGGGCTAGCTCAGCATTCTCTTTCTGTGCCCTCTTTATACTTCCTGGCTGCCATGCTGTGTGCTGCTCTGCCATGACCTCTGAAACTGTGAGCTAAAATGAGTCCTTGCACTGTAAAAGGCTTTCTCCCAGGGGTTTATCACGGAATGAAGAGTCAGACTAACCCAAGTCCCGTAATACTTGCTTACTATGTCTGTGTTTTTCACCAAATAAGCTTCAAGGCTGATGTGAATTTTCTTTTTCTTTTTTTCATAATGGGAGAGACAGGGCTGAAGAGATGGCTCAGCCGTTAACAGCACTAGCTGTTCTTCCAGAGGACCAAGATTCAATTTCTTGCACCTACATAGCAGCTCACATCTGTCTGTAACTCCTGTTCCAGGGGATCTGACACCCTTCCGTAGACATAATGGGAGAGACCCACCAAAAAATTGCTGCATGGACCAGATGGGCTTTGTCTTTGTCACTGTTTTGTTGTTGTGAAGAAATACTATGACCAAAGCAATTACTTTTTATTGTTTTTATTGAGCTATACATTTCTCCTTCCTTCCTCCCTTCTCCCCTTCTACCTTTCCCCTGCCCATCACGTTCCCAGTTTATGCAGAAGATCTTGTCTTTTTTCTCTCTTAGGGTTCTCTTTGTTGTTTAGGTTCTTTGGGGTTGTGGACTGTAGGTTTTATGTTTAATATCCACTTATGAGTGAGTACATACTATATTTGTCTTTCTGGGCCTGGGTTACCTCACTCATGTTTTTTTCTAGTTCTGTCCATTTATTTGTGAATTTCAAGATGTCTTTTTTTTTTTTTTATTTACTGCTGAGTAGTACTCCATTGTGTTAAATGTACCACATTTTCCTTATCTTTTTTTTTTGGTTGAGGGATATCTAGGTTGTTTCCAGGTTCTGGCTATTACGAATAATGCTGCTATGAACATAGCTGAGCAAATGTCCTTGTGGTAAAATTGAACATCCTTTGGGTATATGCTCAAAAGTGGTATTGCTGAGTCTTGAGGTAGATTGATTCCTAATTTTCTGAGAAACCGCCATACTGATTTCCAAAGTGGCTGTACAAGTTTGCACTCCCACCAACAATGGAGGAGTGTTCCCTTTACCCCACAGCCTCTCCAGCTTAAGCTGTAGTCAGTGTTTTTGATCTTGGCCATTCTGACAGGTGTGAGATGGTATCTCAGAGTTGTTTTGATTTGCATTTCTCTGATGACTAAAGAAGTTGAGCATTTCCTTAAGGGTCTTTAGCTATTTGAGATTCTTCTGTTGACATTATTTGTTTAGATCTGTACCCAATTTTTAAATTGGATTATTTGGTACTTAAGGGTCCAGTTTCTTGAGTTATTTATATATATTGGAGATCAGTCCTCTATCGGATGTGGGGTTGGTGAACATCTTTTCCCATTCTGTAGGCTGCCATTTTGTCTTGTTGACTGTCTTTTGCTTTGCAGAAACTTTTCAGTTTTAGGAGGTTCCATTTATTAATTGTTTCTCTTAGTGTCTGTGCTACTAGTGTTATATTTAGGAAGTGGTCTCCTGTGCCAGTGATTTCAAGAATACTTCCCACTTTTGCTTCTATGAGGTTCAGTGTGGTTGGTTTTATGTTGAGGTCTTTGACCTACTTGGACTTGAGTTTTTTGCATGATGATAGGTATGGATCTGTTTGCGTTCTTCTACATGTCAGCATCCAGTTTTACCAACACCATTTGTTGAAGATGCTTTCTTTTTTCCATTTTCCATTTTTAGCTTCTTTGTCAAAAGTCAGATATTCATAGGTGTGTGATTGATAATTGGTCTTTGATTTGGTTCCATTGGTCCTCCTGTCTGTTTTTATGCCAATACCAGGCTGTTTTCAGTACTGTAGCTCAGTGGTAGAATTTGAATTCAGGGATGGTGATGCCTCCAGAAATTCCTTTATTGCACAGGATGGTTTTGGCTATCCTGGTTTTTTGTTTTTCATAAGAAGTCAAGTATTGTTTTTTCAAGGTCTGTGATTTGGGTGGGTACTGTGTTGAATCTGTAGATTGCTTTTGGTAAGATTGCAATTTTTACTATGTTAATCCTGCCTACCCAAGAGCATAGAAGATCATTCCATTTTCTCATGCCTTCTTTGATTTCTTTCTTCAAAGATTTAAAGTTCTTGTCATACAAGTTCTTCACTTGTTTGGTTAGAGTTACCTCAAGATATTTTATGTTATTTGTTGCTATTGTAAAGGGTGATGTTTTTCCGATTTCTTTCTGAGCCCGTTTATGATCTGTATATAGGAGGGCTACTGATTTTTTTTTAGTTAATCTTGTATCTTGTTACATTACTGAAAGTGTTTATCAGTTTGTAGGAGTTCCCTGGTAGAATTTTTGGGGTCACACACACACACACACACACACACACACACACACACACACACACATATATTTAGCAAATAATGAAAGTTTGACTTCTTTTCCAATTTGTATTTCCTTGATCTCCTTTTGCTGTCTTATTGCTCTAGCTAGAACTTCAAGTACTATGTTGAATAGATAAGGAGAGAGTGGACAGCCTTTTCTTGTTCCTGATTTCAGTGGGATAGTTTTGAGTTTCTCCCCGTTTAGTTTGATGTTGACTGTTGGCCTGCTGTATATTGCCTTTATTATGTTTAGTGTGTTCCTGCTCTCTCCAAGGCCTTTATCATGAAGGGATGTTGAATTTTGTCAAAGGCTTTTTCATCATCTAATGAGATGATCATGTGTTTTGTTTTGTTTTTCAATTTGTTTATATGGATTACGTTGATAGATTTTCATATGTTGAAACATCTTTGAATCTCTGTGATAAAGCCTACTTTTCATGATGATTTTTCTGATGTGTTCTTGGATTTGGTTTGCCAGGAGTTTATTGAGTATTTTTGAATCAATATTCATGAGTGAGATTGGCCTGTAATTCTCTTTCTTAGTAGTGTCTTTGCGTGGTATGGGTAACTGTAGCCTCATAAAAAGGGTTTGGCAATATTCCTTCTCTTTCTATTGTGTGGAACAATTTGAAGGAGTCTTAGTATTCTTTGTAGTTCTTATAGAATTCTGCATTAAAACCATCTGGCCCTTGGCTTTTTTTTGGTTGGGCGACTTTTGGTGACTGTTTCTATTTCCTTAGTGGTTATGGGTTTATTTAATTTGCTTATCTGGTCTTGATTTAATTTTGGTATGTGGTACTTAATCCAGAAAATTTTCCATTTCCTTTAAGTTTTTCAATTTTATGAAGTATAGGTTTTTGAAATATGGCCTGATGATTCTCTGAATTTTCTCTGATTCTGTTGTTATGTTCCCCTTTTTATTTCTGATTTTGTTAATTTGGATATTTTCTCTCTGACTTTAGGTTAGTTTGGATAAAGGTTTGTCTATTTTGTTGATTTTCTTGAAGAACAAACTCTTTGTCTCATTGATTCTTTGTACTGTTTTCTTTGTTTCTATTTTGTTGGTCTCAGCTCTCAATTTGATTATTTCCTGTAGTCTAGACCTCCTGGGTGAGTTTGCTTCTTTTTGTTCTAGAGCTTTCAGGTGTTGTGTTAAGTCACTAGTGTAGGATTTTTTCAGCTTCTTTATGTAGGCATTTAGTGCTGTGAACTTTCCTCTTAGTACTGCTTTCATTGTGTCCCATAGATTTGGGTATGTTGTACAGTCATTCTCATTGAATTTTAGGAAGTTTTTAATTTCTTTATTTCATCCTTGACCCAGTGGTGGTTCATTCAAGCGTTGTTCAATTTTCATGTGTTTGTGACTTTCCGCAATTAGTGTTGTTGAATTCTAACTTTAAGCCATGACGATCCTAATAAGACATGGGGTTATTCCAATTTTTTTGTATCTGTTGAGATTTGCTTTGTTACCGAGTATGTAGTCGATTTTGGAGAAGATTCCATGAGGTGCCAAGAAGAAGGTATATTCTTTTGTGTTTGGGTGAAATGGTCTATTTATGTCTATTAAACCCATTTGAGTCATAACATCTATTAGTTCCTTTATTTCTCTGTTTAGTTTCTGTCTGGTAGACCTTTCCAGTGGTGAGAGTGGGGTATTAAAGTTCCCACTATTAATGTGTGGGGTTTGATGTGTAATTTAAACTTTAGTAATGTCTCTTTTATGAATGAGGGTGCCCTTGTATTTGGGGCATAGATGTTCAGTATTGAGATGTCATCTTGATGTACTTTTCCTGTGAAGAATATGAAATGGTGTTCTCATCTCTTCCAACTAATTTTAGTTTGAAGTCTATTTTGTTAGATATTAGGATAACTACACCAGCTTGTTTCTTAGGTACATTTGATTGAAAAGTCTTTTCACACCCCTTTACTCTGAGGTCATATCTGTCTTTGTAGTTGAAGTATATTTCTTGTATGCAGCAGAAGGATCGATTGTATTTTAGTATCCAGTCTGCTAGCCTGTGTCTTTTTTTAGGCGGTTTGAGTCCATTGATATTAAGGGATTTTAATGACCAGTGTTGCTAGTTCCTGTTATTTTGTTGTAGTTGTTGTTGTTGTTGTTGGTGGTATTATGTGTGTTTCTCTTCTTTGGGATTTGCTGGTGTGGGATTATCTATTTTCTATGTTTTTGTGGGTATAGCTCACTTCCTTGGTTGGAGTTTTCCTTCTAGTACTTTCTATAGGGCTGGATTTGTGACTAGGTTTTGATTTAATCTGGCTTTGTCATGGAATATCTTGTTTTCTCTGTTATTGATTGAAAGCTTTGTTGGATATAGTAGTCTGGGCTGGAATCTGTGGTCTCTTAGTGTATGCATGACTCCTGACAGGACCTTCTGGTTTCATTGTCTCCATTGAGAAGTTGAGTGCAATTCTGATAGGTCTGCCTTTATGTGTTACTTGGCCTTTTTCCTTTACAGCTCTTATATTTTTTCTTTATTCTGTATGTTAGTGTTTTATTATATGGCAAGGTCGAAAAATTTTCTTCTATGATTTTGTTGAATATATTTTCTGTGCCTTTGAACTGGGTTTCTTCTCCTTCAATTCCTATTCTTCTTAGGTTTGTTTTTTTTTTTTTTCATGGTGTCACAGATTTCCTGGATATTTTGTGCTAAGGATTTGTTGGATTTAACATTTTCTTTGACCAAGGTATCTGTTTCACTTATCATATCTTCAACACCTGAGATTCTCTCTTTCATCTCTTGTGTTCTGTTGTTTATGCTTGCTTCTGTGGTTCCTGATCGTTTACCCAGATTTTCCATTTCCATACTGTCCTTGTTTTGTGTTTTCTTTATTGTCTCTATTTCCCTTTTCAAGTCTTGAACTGTTTCTCTCACCTGTTTGATTGCTTTTTCTTGATTTTCTTTAAGAGATTTGTTGATTTCTTCCAATTTTTTGTTTGTCTTTTCCTCCACTTTAACGGAATTTTTAATTTCCTCTGTAAAGGCCTCATTCATCTTAATAAAGTTATTTTTAAGGTCTTTTTTTCTGCTTCGTCTGTGTTAAGATGCTCAGGTCTTGCTGTTGTAGAACCACTAGTTCCTGGTGGTGCTGGATTGCTCTTTATGCCATTGAGTATGTTCTTACCCTGTTGTCTACCCTTCTCTTCCTCCAACTGGAACAGGTGGAGCCTGTGTTTCAGAGGTGTCTCGAACCCTCCAAGTGATGTAGTTGGGATCTGTGGCTCCTTTGATTATTCCTTCAGGTATAAGCAGGGTAGCGCCTTCTGTAATTGTTCCTTCAGTTGCCCATAGCCAGGGACTCAGATGGGCGTTCCTCCTGGTGCAGTCAGAGGCTATTATTTCTAGGTTGCTTCTCCAGTTGCAGTCAGGATTGAGGCTGAGACTCCTGGAGGCCACCCTCAGTGACAAATTTTCTCGAACAAAGCCACACCTTCTAATCCTTCTCAAATAGTGCTACTCCCTAATGATTAAGCATCCAAATACAATAAAGCCATTGTTATTTAAACTACCACAGGCTTTATTCTGCCAGGGAGAACCCTGAAGCTAAAATTACAAAGGTAATGGTGCAATTTAGAACTTGTTTGAAATAGCATTATTAGGTGTTTGCATGCCTGAACTCTGGTGTCAGGATTCCTCATGCTCAAGCAGCAATTGGAATTTACATCTTAAGATCAAGTTACAGGATTGTGACTTCTTGGCAACAATCAGCCTTACATGTGTCCTAACTGAAAGTAATAAATAATTTATGAACTGACATTTTTGTCAAAATCCTCTCATGCATTAAAAAAAAAATCCCGGGGATGAAGAGTTTCAATCACTCATGATTAAGAATGTTTGCTGGTTTTCCAGAGAATTCATAGTTAGTTCCCACATTAGGTGGCTCATAACCACTCCAGCTTCAAGGGATTTCATGCCCCCTTCTGACTGCCACAGGCACGTGCACACATACACATAAAGAAAAATAAAATAAATCTTTTTAAAAAGAAAAAGAAAATCCTAAGACAAATACCAGATGCCATAAAGTTTGCTAAGTATGCTGAGTTTTTAGAAATATATTCTCCTTTCTTGACCCCACCCAGATTCTTCTCCACCTACACCTCCGGCTGGTACCAGCCTTCTTGGGCTCTGAGTGCACATAGCCAAGAGTCCATAGAATTTAACATTGCTGTTAGTTGTTTTCTCCATCATTTCTTGGATATTAGTATTGTTTGGGATTTGATTTGTTTGTCCTTATGGTTATGTTCGTAGTGCTGAGCCATTAATGACTTCTCCCATGACTAATTTATGTTTAATAGAAGCTTTAGCAATGTTCTTTTCATTGGTTCTTAGCTCAACTATCACACAGCTGTCATCGATTCTTTTGTACTCAGATTTCAGTTCCTGTGTCTTCAGTTTTTTTTGAGTTTTTTAAAATTTATTTTTCTTTTATGTTTGTGAATGTTTTCCCTTCATCTATGTCTGCACTACATGAATGTCTGATGCCCATAGAGATCAGAAGTCAAAAGCATTGAATTCTCTGGAACTGGAGTTACAGGTGTTTGGGAGCCACCATGTGGGTGCTGGGACTGGAACCCAGGTCCTCTGCAAGGGGAAGAAGTGTTCTTAGCTGCTGAACCATCTTTCCAGCCCTAGTCTTGAGTTTTTCAAGTAATCTTTCTTCATATTTCCAAAAGAGGGAAGGCATCAGTCACAGGTAGTTTGTCAAAAGTAATTCCATGGTTTGTTTTGATGATGAAATTAATATATGCATTTTGAAAACATGGGTGAGCCTAGGGGACAAAGTACAGATTGCCAGGTATCTGATTGCCACTCAGAAATAAACAACACTGTTAACATTGTTTCTCATGTTTCTTCTCTGTATAGTGAAGTCTTCTCATTTGTACATGGTGGTGCTCTTGACAGTCAAGTATAGAGTGACACCATCACCTTTAATAGTCATATTTTGTCCCATGTGTAAACATGCCCTCACCACCATAAGTCACATTAGCTTTCCATGTGTTTTTATAGTGCTGGGAAGGAACCCAGGGTCTTGCACTTGCAAGGCATATATACATCCACTGAGTGTCATCTCCAACCTTGCAGTAGACAGCAGTACAATGTTTTGTACATGTTTCAGTCAAATTTCATCCTATTATTTCCCAAGAGTAAGTTTCTAGACATATAGACATATATATAGACATTGAGCCTGTTTGTATATGTCACTCAAATGCCCCAAGGTTAGTACCTGCTCAGATTCTAGCCAACTGTACTTTATAATCCCAACTCCTTGCTCCTAAAACTTTTATGAGTCTAATAGCTGTCAGGTCTTGTTTTCCTTCTGTCTCTCTGGATACCCCTGAAGTTGCATCATTTCTTACGTTAACGTCTATTATCCTTGCCCGTTTTTGTGTTAGTGCATGTTTTATTACTTCATGTGACTGCTTTATAAGTAAAGAATGACTACTTTTTTTAGTAAAAAAGAAAAATTACTTTTATTGCTTTTAACTATGTGTGTGTGTGTGTGTGTATGTATGTATGTATGTATGCATGCATGTGGGTATGTGTGCATGAATGGAGGTGCCTTTGGAGGTTTCTGCCATCAGAACTCTGGGCATCAGACGCCTGGAACTGGAATTACAGACTCTTCAATGTGGGTTCTCGGGACTGAATCTGGGTCCTCTGAAAGATCAACCAGTGCTCTTAACCACTGAGCCATCTCTCCAGCCTCAAAAAGGCTACCTTTCATCTCAAGTGACACATGTTACCTTCCCAAGCTATGTATGTGTGTTTGAGAAGGGTTTGTTGTTGTTTTAACATATGGAAGGTTTAAAATTATATTTTCTCTCTTTTGTGGTATGAGGTATTGCTATCATTTGGAGAAAGGCCTTAATTCTTTTAAGATTCTATCAATATTTGCTTATATTATCACTTTTCCTTTTAGTGGGTATTTTAAATATTTAAATCTTTAGAGCATTGAATTTCTCACTATATTAAAATGCTTTTAAAAGTTTTTTTGTTTTTCGAGACAGGGTTTCTCTGTAGCTATACATTAAAACTAATTTTAAATGTCTCATTACTTGAAATACTTTTTAAATTTTATATGAATTTTTTAAATGAAGTTTTTAACTACATTTATTTATTTGCACAGTGCAAATGGGGTGTGTGTGTGTTTCTTTATAGTTCTCACTCCTAGCCATTAGTTGTTATCGCTGTGTACAGACATTTGTCCTTGCCTTGAAAGGCCTTGTAAGGAGAAGTCAACAACTCTTTAACCCCAGAGTTCCCTGCTATGTTAGAGGGGCTCCTCGAGGCTCATGCTCCCTTTGTGCCCCAGGGCTGTAGGAATCCCACCCGAAGACCCCAAAGAGGGATATTCTACAGAAGCTGAGGAATCCACAGTTTGCATTTGGCGTGGGAGCCTTTTAGGGCCCATGATGCTGTCTGAAGAGCTTTTTGCTGTGATGGCCATGTCCAATGCTGGCACAGACAATGCAGAGGCCATGTGTGCTCTTGAGCACTTAGAATGAGGCTAGTGCAGTGAAGATCTCAAACATTTTATATTTCCATTTTTATATTTAATTTTATTATCATTATTATCTGTTCTAGTGGGCATAAACCTAGAGCTTCACCCATGCTAGGCAAACACTTCAACTGTGCTATATCCTCAGCCTACTTTTTACTTTTTATCGGAAGCAGGGCTTCTCTAGCTTCGCCAGGCTACTCCTGCGTTCACTCTATCGCCCAGGTAGACAGCTGGAGTTACAAGCCTGTGCTGCTACGTCTGGATGAAATGTTTCGTTTAGTTCCTTTAAATAGCCCCACATAGCAGGCAGCTGCTTTATGAGCCACACAGGTCTTGGGGGCCTTCTTCCACATCTGAGGAGTTAGGACTTTTTCCCTCAGTGAGAGAGAAACATAGGGAACAGTTGTTTCTCTTTGATTTGAAAAGAGCCTTTTTCTTCCCAGAACTCTGACCCTTGCCACCTTGTTAGGCCCTTTCCCAGAGCTGGGTGACTTGAATGCAGCAGTCAGCTAAGGGTCCCGTGTGACATCATTCTAGAGCAGGAATCACGGCACAAGAGAAATGGAGACTCCACATGCACGGTGTGTTAGAGGTGACATCATTCTAGAGCAGGAATCACGGCACAGGAGACATGGAGACTCCACATGCATGCTGTGTTAGAGGACAGGGCGGCAGTGTGAGTCACACACTGGATCCCAGTCTCACCTCTCTGCCTCATCTGTGAGACATCACAGTAGCGTTCCCTGCCCAAAGGGCTGTTAGGAGACTGGATAACCGTGAGCACTCTTGTGGGTATTTAGCAATACTGTGCCAGGTGTGGTGGCACGTCTTTAATCCCAGCTCTCGGGATCTACAGAGTCAGTTCCAGGATGACCATGGCTGTGTAGAGAGACCTTGTCTCAAAAAAACAAACAAAAGCACCAAAAAGGTCAATGTTAAAGGAGAAAAATCAAGGATGAGAGCTGGATGGAAAATAATATGTGTGTTTACTGATCCTTTAGAAGGTAACATTGAGTAAAAACCTGAAGGAGGTCAGGTGTTAAGCTGTAAGGATTGCTCCATAGCAGAGGGCAGAGAGGCCACAGGCCAGAGTGAGTCACTCCTAGAAGCTGGTGGGGGCTGCTAGTACATCTGGGATGCTGGGAAAAGAGGTGAGCAGGTGGTGAGGTCAGAGCCTGCAGGGCTGGAAGTCACAGGATTGCCTTCGGCATTTGTCTGAAGAACTTGGGACCACTGGAAGATATTGAGTCCTGGCCTGTCTTCATGTAGAAAACAGTACAGAGAAAAGGAGAGAGCCTGGACTGGAATCATAAGTGAAAGGGACAGGTTTTAGGTAAGCAGTAGTTCAGGGAAGGATTCTAAGAAGTTGGATGGGGAATATGGTGATACTGGGAATTGGAGGAGCCTGGCATGAGAATCAGGACAGAGGAGAGCATGGCTAGGATTACATGGAATGGGGAGTGTGGTCTTAGCAATGTGGATCATGGTTGTGCAGCATCCAGATGGAGATCATGGCGATTGAAGGTGGATGTGTGCATGATTCAGAAGAGGAGCTGGGTTGAAGAAACAAGTTATCTGATAAGTGTTGTGGTTATGAAGCTGAGCCAGAAACATTAAATTAAGGGGGAATGGAGTCAGAGCAGGAGTCATTGAGTTAGGAAAGAATAGAGCCTAGGCAGAACTTTGGGGGACTCAAGAACAGGCAGCTTTGGTACAGAGCCAAGGATCCCCCACAGGATGACAGAGCTGAGAAGCTGACTAGGCTGTGGAAGGCCTCGGAGGCCCCAGGAGGTGAAGACAAGGAGAACTTTGCAACCATCCTCAGACTCCAGCAGCTTGGAAGAGTCCCTGGTGTTGTGACATGAGGGCTGAGGCCTGGAGGAGTGAGGATGGTGACAGGATGGAGCACTGTCAGGGACAGGACACCTCACACTGAACTTTGTACAGCAAAGCAGAGTAGTCCATCAAGTGAATGCATGCTTCCAATTGAGTTCCCCACCTCCAAATCTTCCTTAACATTTCAGTGCTATAATTACTTCATGCCCCGTTGTCAGGGTTTCTGTCCTGCCTGGTTTCCATAATCATTAAGTCCCAAAGAAATCACATAGAGGTCTACATTAGTTCTAAACTGATTGACCTATTAGCTCAGACTTCTTATTAACTCTTATAACTTATAGTAGCCTATTATTCTTGTCTCTGTTAGCCATATGGCTCAGTACCTTATTTAGCAAGGCAGTCACATCTTACTTCTTCTGTGGCTGGGTCACACCTGTGACCAAGCTTTCCTCTTCCCAGAATTCTGTTTTCATTGATCCGCCTCTACTTCCTGTCTGGTTGTCCCACCTATACTTCCTGCCTGGCTACTGGCCAATCAGTGTTTATTTAAAATATAATTGACAGAATATAGACCATTATCCCTCAGCAATGCCATGAAAATTTGAGATTATAGGGATGCTTGGAGTAATAACTTGTACCACTCTTAGTATCTCTTGACTGAGGTCGGTATCTCTAGCAGCATGAAATTGGTGTACAAACATGTTGCTCTAACCCAGTGGTCTCCACATAGGGATCACAGTCAGATGATGTGTGGCTGGGTTTAACCATGTACTTTGTAGAACCACAGACATTTTATTTGATTTCACTGTTCTTGATTTTTCTCACCCTGAAACAGGGAAGCTCTGGCTCCATGAAGACCCTAGCTCTCATTCTGTCTTTGTGTGTGACAAGAACTGACTCCCACAACATTGCCTGGTCCGCGGCCTTTCAGTATGGGAAGGTGAGTGATGAGCCTTGTCACTAGCCTGTAAACCCTGAGATTTTGGTGCTGAAGAAATAATGGGTCTTAAGAGAGAAGAAAAATCTAAATCCCAAGAGAGAAGTGTTTGAAGTTGTGTTATACTGCTCTAAAGCCATTGGTCTTGCAGAGCCCAACACGGCCCTTGTCCAGAAAGAATGGAGCCAGGTGAGCTCTGTAAGGGTTAGTGTAAATTGCAGTCTCAGCAAGCACATGGTATCTTGTGATGTTATATTAGCATAGGATAGCTGTCTAGAGCCTCTGAGGAAGGCAGATGCCATGGAGTGTCCTCACAACTCTTAGGAAGGGAATTTCCAGTGGGCTGGCAGTGTACTCCTTCAGTGAGAGATTTTAGTCCATAAAGGACTTTTTAACACAAAGATAGAAAGTATGAAGTAATGAAACTTACCCTAAAGGCAGTGCCTGCTGATGGCTCTACAGTTTGCTTCTTTTTCATGACATAAATTGAATCCTTCCTGTTTATAAAACATGTCTCAGGGGACTCTTTCTGAAATCAGAGTTCCCTTATTGACTTCATTATGGCAATACTGTCTTTCCCATTATTGGGCCATTGGGGAGAAATTTATTCTAGAATTGCTTGTTAAGAAAACCTCACTTCTCCTAAGTCATTGGCTCATTAATACGCAATGTGTCATCCACTAGGCTGCTGGCATTTATGGGGTGGCTTGCAGCTTGCCGTTTCTGTGTCCTCAGTCTCCCTTGGTGTCCTCATTCTTAAACTGGTTTCATTATAGATTTCTGTGTTTATCTGGATAAACTTATGAACGAGATTTCTTTTTGGAAAAAGGCAGGAAATTTTGTATTACCCCCAAGAAAGGGGGATATGCGGAGTATCATAACCAGCAGGGCGTTGTTCTCATTATGCCACTTTATAGTAATGTGCTCAATAACCAAACAGCAACCTGGAGCATGGGAAGAGCAGGCTCCAGTAGACAGCAGCAGGGGGAGCGCGTGCTGAACACCTGTTCAGGTGAGGCCAGGTCTCATCTAAGTATGTTGTTTTAAAATCTGTTTCTTCGGAATTTCAGGATTGGCATTTCCTGTCTCTTTCCTGCTTCTTGGCATTTTAGCATCTCTCCAGTGGGCTGTCCTCGATTCCTAAACACCAGTTTACGCCAGATCATCGTCATTAGCATCCTGGCTGCAGCTGTGTCCCTTCTGTACCTCTCTGTTGTCATCATACGCAGCAAGTATGGGTGGCTGTCGAAGGACAAGAAATTTCAAAGGTAAGAGATAAAGATTTGTTCTAGAAGGAATTCACACCTTCTGGCCAACTGTGTTCCAGCAGCTGTAAAAGAACACAGGGCAGCGTATAAGCTGCAGAGTTGTTTTCTTGGTAGCTCTCAAGGCTGAGAAGTCCAAGAGCTAGGTTTCAGTAAAGTTTGTATCTGGTGAAAGCCGTGTCCTAGCTCACATGGTGGGAAGGGGTGGGGTAGCTCTGGGGTCTCCTTCCTCCCAGAGGACAGTGCCGCCCTCGTGGTTAGACTACCAGCAAACTAACATCAGAGGGACAGGAACGGTCAGCTCTGGCACTGTCCTGATATGGCTGGACTGGCATATAAGGAGCATGTGGCTGTGAGAACTGGGCCCTGTGCTGACTGCCTGCTAGGAAATTAGCCTTCATGGACGTACTTGACAGCTGGCTGCAGGGAAGGCCCTGGGATAGGACAGTCAGGAGCTCCTTCTGCCTGTTTTAAACTGCCTTCTGAGTTAATGTTTGAACTTTGGAAACAGTTTTCTCTCTGGAGCCTGTAGCTGTGTTAAGGAGAAGTTAGCACAGACCTGAATGAGGGGCTCCCTGTGGGCAGCCTTTGTTTGGTCTTCCTTTTACTCATCATCTGGCCATGAAGGGAGTGCCAGAGAGAGATCATTACACAACATGGCGGTCGTGATGTGGTACTTCTGTAGGGCGCCTTCTCTGTTAGAGTGGGCGATACTCTGTTTAAGTGACAACACTTGTGTGTTTCTGAACAAGGTACTTGGCCCGAGTCACAGACGTTGAGGCTACCGACACCAACAACCCCAACGTGAACTATGGCATTGTGGTGGACTGCGGCAGTAGCGGCTCTCGGATATTTGTCTATTGCTGGCCTCGGCACAACGGCAATCCTCATGATCTGCTGGACATCAGACAGATGAGGGACAAAAACCGAAAGCCGGTGGTGATGAAAATTAAACCTGGTACGTGATAAGAATGGCTGAGGACTGGCACCGGGTTCTGGGCTCCAGTATCCTGTGATTCCGCTCACGTCCTCTTCTCTCCTCTCACCCCACACTGCCTTGCCCTCTTCTGAGCTCGAGACAGAGCCTAATGGCTGCCTTTGTTTCCTTTCCTATTTCCTTTTCTGTCTGTTCTGTGTATGTAGCCAACATCTTGATCAAACCTCCACAGCCTGTGTCCTTTGGGTCACCTGTGACCATCATCACTGTAGCCCCACGATGTCTGGCTCACATGCTAGTTAACATTGTTGTGGAGGTTTTGTTCTTTGTTTTTCCTATTTGGTAGTTCTTCCTTAAAGATAGACATTTTCAATAACTTCTAACAATGTGTACTTTAAATATTAGCATATTATTTGTTTAAATATTGGTATGTATTAGTGATATTTTTAAAAAGTACTGCCCAGATATCTGTCTTCCATCCTTGCCTACCCTTTTTTTCTTCTCTTTCCTCTCTCCTTCCCTACCTCCCTTGCCCCTTTCTCTTTCTTTTCTGGTTGTGGTATTGATACTAAGGGTCACATATGTTAGACAAGTACTCTACCCCAAGCTATATCCCCACCACTCTTTCTTTTTGAGACATTATCTTACTAAGGTACCCAGGCTGACCTTCAGCATCCAGTCCTCTGCCTCAGGTCACTAGGCTCCATTTACCCAAATGTATTTTTATGTCCTAGATTATTCATAAAGGTAACCTTGGGACTTAAAAAAGTGAATGTAAATATACCCAGTGTTTAAAGATTTCTAAACCAGTGTAACGTTGTGAAGTCGAGTCTTGACTTCCTCACTGAATGATTTAAGCAGCAGTCTCTCACCTTCTCAGGATCTCCGCCTTGCCCATGGTTGGCACCATGTCAGAAGCATTGGGAATGGAGCATTTTCAAGTGGGCTATCTCATGCCCAATATTTAGTAAGATCTGATTTAAGACAGTAGGCTGTAGAACGTAACAGAAACATCTATCTTTCACTTGTGTGTGAGTACCTAAATATTAAATGCAGACTATCCAATGAATTTATCTTTTTAAATGTTAGAAAGACAAAAAGAAATGGTAAGTGTTCAGAGATGGACGTGCTAGTTGCTCCCTCTGATTGTTGCTCTTTGCTCACGTATCTGATCATCACGCTATAACCCATAAGTACAGATAATTGTAATGTGACATAAAAAGTTTAAAGTAGAATATTGATAAGTAATAATCAATAAAGCTTATTACCTTCCATCTGAGAAGCATAAATAACATCAATGGATTTCCATAAATAGGGATTTTAATATTTAGTAGTAACTTAATTTTCCATTATTTTGTATGTATGCTTAATAGAGAAACATCTTCAGGGTTAAAATAATAAAAGTATAATCATATAAAAATTTACCAAGAGACTCAGAATTCAAGCTCAGTAGAACACTTTGCCTTTTTCCAAGCCTCACACGACAGCCCCCAGCACTAACTGTACACCTCCATGGAGAGCAGGAAACCCATGTCCTCATGGAAGTGTACCAGGATCTCAGTCACAACAGGCTCAGCATGGTTCTGCCTCACAGGGTGGATCAGCTGAACGACGCTGCCCCATTGAGGTGTACGCTAGAAGCTTAGCATCGTCCTTGTCCAAGTAGACCTCAGTGTGCCTTTTTATAGCAATGCTCTGTCTTGACTCCTAGTCTCCCAGAATTAATATAAACAAGGCTCTAAGCATTTAAAAAATAGGTTCTGGTTAGTTTGGGATTTGGTTTTCTACTGAAATAGCTCTGTGTGCAGAGTCAAAGTTTTGCCTTTTACTCCATTTTCTGCTGATTCCTTTTACTCACCATCTTGAGGGGTCTACAGTTCTGTAATGTGTGAAGTAAGAAACTGTGGGACTTTTCAGGCCCCCGTTGTTTTGATAGTGTAGGGTCAGTGACAGCTGTAAATACTCAGTTTCTTTTTAAAAATATGCATTTGCTTGTCATGTATGTGTCTGAGTGCATGTATGTTCATATGTGAGTGCTTAGGGAGGCCAGAATAGGGCAGTGGAACCCCTGGAGCTGGTGTTATAGATGGTTGTGAGCTACCATGTGGGTGCTGGGAACCAAACCTAGGTCCTCTGCAGGAGCAGCCCGTGCTCTCACTGCTGAGCCATCTCTCCAGCTCCCACTCACTTTTAGTAGTAAACACTGAAGAGATGTTCTGAGTGCTCCACTTGCCGGGCACTGTCGGTGCTGGGATAGGAACTGAACAAGATGTAGTGTGTGCCCTTGGCCAGTTGTAATGAGACAGGTGAGTAATTTGGTGTGGTGAATAGATAGCCAGCAGCAGGGTGAGCACGGGCTGTCAGCACAGCTAGTCTCCATCGGGGTTCTACTAAGTAAGACTTCTGTGGAAGACGGAGTTGTTAGATAGGCATGTATAAGCTGGCTGGGTAAAGGAGGTAGGGGAAGAGAAGGCTCTTTCTGCTGGGGACTCAAAGGCCTGAAGGCCACAGTAGGTTACATTACCAGAAGTGTTAGTTCACTGCTTTGAGATGGGAGGAAGGGACTGGGGAGGAAACAAGGATGGGCCATTGTGTGAGTAGCTATGTATCACTAAGTTGAGTTTGTCTGAGTTGGTTAGAGGAGCCATAGAAGGGTTTAAAATAGAAACGAAGCACCCTTGGGGTAGGAGATGGAGGGGTCGGTGGAGCCTGGAAGGTAGTTGGTTACACTAGGCCAGCAGCAGATGGTAGTGTCCAAAGAAACAAGGAGAGCAGAAGTAGAACAGCAGCAGAGGCAGATCTGTAGGACCAGTTGCAGAACACGTGTCATGTTCGGGGTGTCTGTGAGGACAAGCAGTGCTATGTGCATTAGACAGCCATTGTGTACTGACCTGAAGGTTGGGAGTGCACTGGCGGCTGGTGCTACAATCTGAAGACCTATGGTGTGTGGATGGTGTTGCAGCCATTGGAGTTTGCCTGAGGAGAAAGGAACACATTTCTCAAGGGCAAGAATATGCTTCTGTGTGGGACGCGTAAAAGATGCTAGTTGGATAAGTATCCATGAAAGAAGAGGGCGTGTAACAACCCTTCGTGCCTCAGCAGAGTGTGGGGAAGCAGAGGAACAGGCAGAACTAGTATACAGACTCAGCACACTGAAGAAATTTACTCTTAGCTCTGCCCCGTCCCTGCTAAGCAGACTCTCCCTTTCTGCAGGCATCTCAGAATTTGCTACCTCTCCAGAAAAAGTCAGCGATTACATTTCTCCACTTCTGAACTTTGCTGCAGAACATGTGCCACGGGCAAAACACAAAGAGACACCTCTCTACATTCTCTGCACTGCTGGAATGAGAGTCCTTCCTGAAAGGTGATCTGCCTGGAGGGTGGACCTTGGGAGGGGCGGCTTGCTGCTCTCTTCTCCATCACTGTTATCATTAGACACTGAAAATCCTTTCTTGAGTCTGGACTAGTCTCAGAGCTATTCTCTTAAACCTCACCAAAGAGTTTCTAATCTACTTATTTGTGATTAAAATAATAAGGTTAACTTTGTGGGGCTTGGGGGCAGAGTCACCTGCAGTGAGTCTTTCTCTGTCATGCCAGCTCCCAAATAATGACATGGAGACTGCTTATTAATTTTGAAAGCTCTGCCTTAGCTTAGGCTTGTTCCTAGCTAGCTCTTGTAACTTAAATTAACCCATTTATATATTAATCTACGTTCTATCACATGGAGTTACCTTTCTTCAGTCTTGTCCCTCCTATTTCCTTTCCCCATCTCCTGACATCTCCTGCGTGTCTAGATTCCTCCTCTTCTTTTCTCTCCCTGGAAATCCCACCTATTCCTCCTGCCTAGCTACTGGCCGTTCAGCTTTTTATTTCAACAATCACAGGAATACACCTTTGCACAGTGTACAAATATCCTACAACAGTCTCGTATCCCAGGTTGGCCCCAAACTAAATATGTAGCTGTGTTTGACCTTAAATTTCCAATCCTTCTACCTACTTCCATCTCCTGCGTGCTAGGGTTATGGGCTTTTATCACCGTGCCCAGTTTATACGGTGCTGGTGTCGGAACTTGGGGCCTGGTACATGCTAGACAAGCATTCTTCCCAGTAAGCCAAGAATCACACGATTTACACAGCTTTTTCATTTGGAAAAGAACATTCCTGAGATAAGCAATTTATTTTCAGTGAATCGCTTTAGTTTTACAATTAGTTATTTCATATAGGATATAACAGAGTCATAAGGTTTTTTGTTTGTTTTTGTTTTCAAAACAAAAAAATCAAGCATATGATTTTGACATGTAAATTTTGGGATTGCCTTGAAGCCAGCAGAAAGCCATCCTGGAGGACCTTTTGACCGACATCCCTGTGCACTTTGACTTCCTGTTTTCTGACTCCCATGCTGAAGTCATCTCAGGGAAACAAGAAGGTTGGTATCAGACCTTCAGTTCACAGAGTGAGAGGGGGCCCCCACTTCACAGGCCCCTCCCCACTGTGTATTGTATTGAACCACTGGAGACACTTTAATGACTAAGTTAGTGCCCTATAGAGCCAGTCTTTATGATACAGCCCTAAAGCTGCTAAACATGCCTCATCTGTCCTTACCATATTTAGGGACTGTATTTTGAACAAACTGATAGAGGAAGACTGTGTTCCTTGCCTGGCTGGTAAAAAGTCTTAGGCCATGAACCTCTGACTTCTAGGAAGGAGAAATTCTTGCCTTTGATAAACTGAGAAAATATTAATTCTGTTTCCGACAAATTATTTCACTTGAGTAAGGAACAACCAGTCCATGTAATGGTTTGCTAGGAGCAGAGACCTAGAAGTATGGGATCTGTTCCTAGATCACTCACTGCTCCAGCAGGTGTTCCCTATGGGAAGGCATCGGGAAATGCAGAATGCGCCAATCAGCAGTGAGCACCTTACAAAGAAGGCCCTCAGAATTGTAAGAGGTCATATTAGGCACACAAAGGAAGATACAGGAAAATAAAATATCCTGAGAGTTTGAAAGAGAAAGGCGTCTCTTCCTCCCCCTGCCCAGTAATGGTTCTAAGTTGAACCCTTGGGAGGGGAGTAGAGGAAGTTCCCTGAGCAGGTAGAGGAAGCATGGCCTGATGAAAAGAAACAATCATTGTTACTGCAGGTGGGAGGGGATGCCACTGTGGACCACTGGGTTAACAATCACTGTTACTGCAGGTGGGAGGGGATGCCACTGTGGACCACTGGGTTAACAATCACTGTTACTGCAGGTGGGAGGGGATGCCACTGTGGACCACTGGGTTTTCTCTTGCTGGACTGTGGCTCTGTGGAAAGGTGGTGGTGATGTTGAACACTGGATACATCTTCAATTATCAGCCTGTTACTTTGTACTTGGTCTGTGGACCAGTCCAACAGGATAGAATGGAGGAGGTTGCCATGGAAGACTGATTAGCTTGTCATCTCCACTGCATAAAGACACCAGTCAAGGTGGCAGTGGGGATGGATAAAAACAGACTGTAGGGACTGCAGACATGTATAGGCTGGGGTTTGGCAGCTGTTGTAGGTGAGAAAGATAGAGGGAAGATTAGGGGAAGTCAGTGTGGAATCCCCATAGAATTTATATTTTCAACAGATACACCTGATAAAAGTATTAAAATTGAGAGTTCTTGTAAAACCACTAAGAAGATAAAATATCAGTAGAAATATGTTATTTGGTGATTCTGTCTCAGGATGTCAGGGGTTAAAATAAGTGAGAAGCTTGCGCAGACCAAATTGATCAGAGATTTAAAACTTGATTTTTCTTTATTTTGCTCTGCAATGTCTAGGTGTGTATGCTTGGATTGGCATCAATTTTGTCCTCGGGCGGTTTGAGCATATTGAGGAGGGTAAGTGCCTGTTGGTTTCGTCTAGTGCTCTGGTTGGAAGTTACAATCAATCATAATTCATGACCAAGGGCAGAAGAGCTGAGTGCTGTGAGATAGCTAGTGTGGGGGCTGGGCAGGCAGAGCTGCTGTCTAAAGCACAGTTGAGCTCATCGGGAGGATGGACTGCATGGTCTTCAAAGCAGAGTGTGCCTCCTGAAGTGCCTGCTGAGTGAACCCTTCTCTCTCCAGATGACGAGGCGGTTGTGGAGGTCAACGTTCCTGGCAGTGAGAGCAGTGAGGCCATCGTTCGGAAAAGGACAGCCGGTATTCTTGACATGGGAGGCGTGTCCACTCAGATAGCGTACGAAGTCCCCAAAACTGTAAGCTTTGCCTCCTCACAGCAGGTTATTATCTGTACAGATTGCCTCGTGTTTGCTTCCGTTTTCATTTAACATGTCTCCATCCATTTTTGTTTTGTTTCCTGAGTCTGAGCACATCCTTACTCTGCTTGCTGAGGTTCCGTCTTCTCAACCCAGGAGGAAGGAGGCTGGAGAATGAGGCAGGCCTCAGCCAAGCCCATTACGTTTGTACACTGAGCCTAGCTGGTTTGTTTTCGGAATTTAGAGTTCTTCTCTGGTGTATGTCAGTCGCATGCTTGAGCTTTTGTTTACATTTTCTCTTCGTTCACTTAAAAAATAATATAGTGTCAGGTTTCTAAATTTAGAATCAGGAGAATCATTTTTATTTATTAATAATTTGAACTCTTCTGGAAAATATTGATGTTGGTACCTGTTACTCCACATCTGGTTCATTCCGTCTGTCCTCCATCCCTTCAGTGCTGTCAGTCAGGGTCTGTGGTCTTCAGCGGTCCTTGCAAAGAGGACACCAGCGCCATTTCCTTATGTGTCCCAGAATTGCCACATCTCTCGTTACTGTTTCTGTCCAGATGTAAATTGACACCAAAGTATGGTCTCCTACATTGTTTTCCCCCAAAGTAGGGATCATGTACCAGGTAGTGGTTCAGAGTCGGGCCATGGAGTAGGACAAGCCCAGCAGGTAGCATCACCCCTCTCCTCCTAGCTGTGTGACCTCATGTAAGTCCTATAACTTCTGTGAGCCGGTCTCTTCTGGAAAAAAAATGCCAACAATAGTCCTATAGTGTGAGGTCATTGAATGGTTGATAAGAGATTAGCACTCTGTTCCCTAGTGTGTACTCAGTGGGTGTTATTGCTGTCTTTATTAAGTCCTTGGAAAAGCACTTTGGAAATCCAAGTATTTGAGCCTGTGTTTCCCACTTCCCATTCCAGATATGAGTAGTCTAGAGAGAGACTACCACACACACGCTTTCTACCCTCATTGAAAAGTACCAAGAGCTCACAAAGGAAGCTTAGAGCAATAGAAGAATAAAAATTCCCCCTAGATTCACCATTGTTAGTAATTTAAAAAAGGCATTGTTAGTATTTTGGAGAAGTTCTTTCCATTATTTTTATTCCTGTTATAGTTTCAAAATGTGGTTGTTACGCTTTTATCTTTTGTATGATTTTGTACCTTTTATTTAAAGCTCATAATGTGTTCCTCTATAAACTATTGATTACTGCCATTAATTAATTTAACCCTCCCTTAATGTTGCATACTCAGATGCCTTTCCTTTTAGGGGTTTTTATTTGTTTGTTTATTTGTTTTTATAAAAGTGTCTTTGCATGTCAGGACTTTGCTGTGTTTGGGTCTATTTCCACAGCAGGGGGTACCATACATAGACTTATGGGTCAGAGTAGAGGAACTATAGCCCTGACCTCCTTTTCAGAAAGCCCTGACACCCCCATGTGCAGCATCTGCAGGCCCTAGTTAGAATTAGGAACCGAATTATGAAAGTGCTCAGAGCGTCCTTGGGAGGTAGAGAGACAGAGTCTGCTGCTCTCAGATGGAACTCTTTTTAGACCCTTCTTTTTTAACTGGAGCTAAAGTTGCTTTAAAATACTAAAATGTGTTGTCCTTGTGCCTACAGGAGGAAGTAGCTAAAAACTTGTTAGCTGAATTCAACCTGGGGTGTGATGTCCACCAGACAGAACATGTGTACCGGGTCTATGTGGCCACATTTCTCGGGTTCGGTGGGAATGCCGCTCGGCAGAGATATGAAGACAAACTGTTTGCCAGCACGGTTCAGAAAAACAGGTACAGCACCTGCTGCTCCTCAGCAAACCACTGCAGGCCTAGCTCCCTCCTCATCAAAACTAGATCCCTGTCAGGATCTGTGCTGGAAGGACTGAGAGGCCCTCAGGGTCCTGCCGCCAGCCCTGTCCCACAGTTGTGCCTGCAAATTCTCTCTTTCTTCCCTCCCTCCCCTCTTCTTCTATCTTCTCTCTACCTGATCTTTACAGGCATGTACTGTTATACTGAGCTTACACACACACACACACACACACACATACACACAGTTCTTGTTTTGTTTTGTTTTTGTTTTTTGAGACAGGATTTCTCTGTGTAATAGTCCTGGCTATCCTGGAACTTACTTTATAGATGAGGCTGACTTCAAACTCACCAGAGATCCTCCTGCTTCTGTCTCCTGAATGCTGGGATTAAAGGCTTGAGCCACCAGTGCCTGACTAAAAATATTTTAATACCACTAAAATTATTTCAAGATCATTCCTTACTCTTAACCCCTTTCACTATGGTTCTTATCTACCAGTGTCCAATGTCTGTAGAATATTCCTTATTTGAGACTTTCTAAGGTCAAGGGCAGCTGCTGAGTGTGAGCTTCAGGGTGGGGCACCAGCAGCACTGTGTCACTCTCTGAGCTTTCCCAGGCCTCTGCAATCAGCCGCAGTGTCCAGACTAGTATCTGGGAACTAGTCTGGAGTGATTGGGAGGTTTCCACTCTATCAGATGAGTAAAGATCATTCCTTGCTTTTAATCCCTTCTATTTTTATGAGTGAAATTTTAAAAAATGAGTTTATGTGAAATTCTGGTATAGAAAAATAGGTAAAAGAAGGGCACCACTCCTGTCAACTTGAGTGTTGTAAGTTTAGCTGGGTGTGGTGGTGCACACCTTTAATTCCACCGCTTGGGCGGTAGAGGCTCGTGGCTAGCCTGGTCTGCATGGTTTTAGGCCACCCAGGGTGTTACTTATCTGAAATATGTCATCAGAACGGGGAATGGGTTGGAAGCAGAAGAGCAGCATCTGGCAGGTAAGACACCTTGATCTTCCTGCGTCTGGTTTGTTTTGATAGAACATTTTTTAGGAGAAATGCTGATCTTAGAGCTAAGTAATAGTATATTTCATTGGCCAATTTAATCCTTTTCAAAAATGTTATTAGTTGTGTTTATGTGCATGGTTTTTGCTTGCATGTATGTCTGTACATCATGTGTGAGAATAGAAGAAGGCATTAGATGCCCTGGAACTGGAGTTACAGATGGTTGTGAGCTGCCATATGAGTGCTGGGAATCAACCTAGGTCTTCTGGATGAGCAACCAGTGCTCTTAACTACTGAACCATCTCTCCAGCCCTGACCTATTCAGTCTTAATGTATCCATGAAGGCCTAAGACATAATGAAGACCAAGCTGGGTCTGGGTTTAAGTTTACCCAGAATTCACGTCCATAAGTAGGAAGTGATTCTCTGATTACTTTAAAAGCTAATTGAGAAATGTTAATCACAACAGCAGTAGTCCCATGGTGCTTGCTTTTTGTTTTAAAATTATGTCTAGAACATTTTGTGATAGCTATTTTTATAATAGTCTTAAAATTTTTAAATAGAAATATAAATTTGAATCTCACTTTCTTAGAATTACTCAACACTTTTCTTCTGACTCCTGAGTTTTACTAATTGGGTTTTATTACCAATTTAAAAGAAAAAGCTTTGCATAATGTATAGTCCAGTGACACTCGTTAGCTAGGTGTAGGACAGCTGAGACAGAAGTGTGAGGTACACGTTTAACTGTTCAGAATTCCTCATAAGTATACACATATCGTTAACTGAGCCTTGAAATTCATACCTATCTCTGCCACTCACGGTGGTGCTTCATTTCTTTAGAGCACATAGTTCTATGGATTGCACTCAAGTCCATTCTGAATAACCCTGATCTAAAGAATGCGCAGATTGGCAGGAAAGGCTGTCAGTGAATGAGAGGGACTCCAGCAGCATTCAGCTTCTAGCAGTCAGACTGAGAGTCATGGTGTCCAACGTGAACATCGCTTCCATTTTCAGAACTTTGGTTTCTTTTTATTGATTGCTTGAATATGCACACACATTGGGAGGACAGGGGTTCATTTATCAGGGTATCTCTTTGGGATGTGACAAGCCTGGCGTATCTCAGTTACAGCAAGGCTAACAGTTCTTTTCACAGGGCTTCTCAGAGCCTGTAGTGCAGCAAAAACAGCTACTACCTACTGCCATCTCGGCCAATAGTTGATTAATAACAATAGCAATAATAATACCCACTACAGTCTAGGTCTGTAGTTGATTCATAGTGATGATGGTGGGCATAATAAAATTGGATGAAGCGGCTCAAACCTTACACGTTGTATTCTCACGCCCATATTGGTTGGTGTTTGGCTATGAATTACTGCCTTCCTGGACTCCATCCATCTCTTCCTGTTCACACCGCATCTTCATTGAGCTGTCAGTTTGTCTCTGTTTAAAGAATACCAGCAATATAATGACATGTTGTCAAGCAGTTTGGTACACCTCCTTCTAGAATTGCTTTTCCCCAGCTTTCTAATCTTCCATGCATAGTCTGACAGTAGCTTTCTAGTAGTGTGTATCTTGTTTTTCTGAAACATCCAACCTGGTGTTCCAGGACCAGGTATTTCTTTTCAGTCGTGCTACATCCAGCTCTGTACGGTTAAAGTCAAGCAGCAGTGGCAGAGTGGGGATGTGGGCCACACGGTTGCTGGGTCCTCAGCAGGCATCCTGTCTGTACTGAGGGGAATCAAAAGCGTCAGGTCAGCCCTGAGATGGTCCTGTGGCTAAAGGCACTTGCTGCTCAAGCCTGATGACTTGCGTTTAATCCTTGAGACCCACATGTAGAAGGAGACCACCAGCTTCTACAAGTTGTTCTGACCTCCACACACGTGTTGTGGTGTAGACACACAATAAATAAATGGGTCAGGTCGTGGCTTGTTTCCTTGGACTCAGCAATACCTGTGTATGTCATTGTGGATCTCCTCGGAGGGCTGGGTTGATGGAGGAAGGTCATTGGTTAAATAAAAAGAAACTGCTTGACCCTCATTGGTTAGAAGATAGGTGGGAGGAGTAAACAGAACAGAATGCTGGGAGGAAGAGGAAGTGAGCTCAGACTCCACAGCTCTCCTCTTGGGAGCAGACGCCTCAGAGAGACGCCATGCTCCCAGCTCCCAGGCAGACGCACGCGATCCGACCCAGGATGGACATAGGCTAGAATCTTCCCAGTAAGACCGGTGCTACAGTTTATTAGAAATGGGTTGATCGGGATATCAGAATTAGCCAGTAAGGGCCAAGCAGTGTTTAAATGAATACAGTTTGTGTGTTGTTATTTCAGAGCATAAGCTAGCCATGTGGGCAGCCGGAGTACTGGGGACGCAGCCCCGCCACTCTTATTACTACACTGGGTGACCATTTTCCTAACTTGGTTTGGAACCCTTTGTGTCCACACACATTTCTGTGGGTCCATGTGAGGAGTAGCATAGGTCTCATGGTAAATGGTTCTTTGTGCCACAGGCTCCTGGGTAAGCAGACTGGCCTGACTCCTGATGCTCCGTACCTGGACCCCTGCTTGCCTCTTGACATTAAGGATGAGATCCAGCAAAATGGGCAGACCCTGTACCTCCGGGGGACAGGAGACTTCGACCTGTGTCGGGAGACCCTCCAGCCTTTTATGAACAAAACCAATGAGACACAGACTTCCCTCAATGGAGTCTACCAGCCCCCAATCCACTTCCAGAACAGCGAATTCTATGGGTTCTCTGAATTCTACTACTGCACCGAGGATGTTTTGCGAATGGGGGGAGACTACAATGCTGCTAAATTTACCAAAGCTGCCAAGGTAACAAGCCAAGAAAATCCATGCTGTATAGAGACCATTGGGCTGCAGGCCCAGCTTCCATTATACTCGGAGGGAAAGGTGGTTGTAGTGCATCCCTGTGATATCTTTTCCCTTCTGTTGTGGGGGGGAAGTCGTCAGAAGACCTAAGTTCTACTAGCCATATTGTTTACCAGGAATGAACAGACCAGAGTCTTAAGTTGACTTATGATTGCCATATCTCAAAATCCTTTCAGCAGGCGCCCACCACATAGCAGCCAGGATACTCCTACCATCAGAGTCCCTTTGCTTTCCCATTTTGTCAGAAGTTTTCCCTGCCATACCTCTTCAGTCTTGATGACCCTTGTCTTCCAGCCACAGCCCATTGCCCTCCAGGTTCATAGATTCGTAGAGTGCCCCATCCATGCCATAGTTGTCTGGCTGCTGACATTCGATCTCTAATCTTTTACCCATTGAGTTTCATAATTCCAAACAAATACACAGTTTTTCACTTTTCTTTCTCTCGTGTGCCATCTTAGTTGACAGTATTGCCAACCGTCCTGTCCCCTACCTCCAGGCATGGCTCTTATGTTTTATTTATAATGCTGGGGTAGAACCCAGGGCCTTGTACATGCCAGGCAAATGCTGCCTCACTGAGTTGCATCCCCAACCCCTTTGCTGCTCTCTGTCCCTCCGTGTAATATGCTTCACCCCATATAATCAGCGATAGTTTCTCTCGTGAGTACTTTTCTACCTGTCCCTGCTTCCTGTTCTACTGTCATTGTCCTTGCCAAGTCTCTAGCTCACCAGGAGCTGTCCAATTGGTCCTGTGTCTGGTGTCTCTGGTGTCCATCCTGCGTTCTGTCTGAGCTCTCACGCTGTCACCTTGCTGTGCTGTTTAAAGTCTTCTGCAGCTTCACAGACTGAATCCACCGACCTTAGCCTTCACTGCTCCTCCCACCAGTTCAGTGCCCTCTCAGCATGGCAAGCAGCCAGGTGTATCTTCTATGCTAGGCACCTTCTCTCGTGTGTGTCTTCATTCCTGATGTTTTCCCTTCCTGACTCTTGCCCCAGGCCGAGCACATTCCTCTGTGCTCCTTGTCACACTGTTTCTCTAAGCGCATCTTTGTCACCTTGGAGAGGTGAGGAGAGGAGCTGTGTTAGTGCTCAGGGCTGTGAGCAGTCAGTGTAACTCCAAATCGCCATCCTCACCCAAGGCCAAGCTGCCCCAGACCCGAGGACTCAGTTGAGCAGGCAAATGCTGTTTCACTCTGCCCAAGTTTGTTCTGGTGCAGTGACGACGGAAGAACTAAATGGGCTTGAAGAGGTCAGTGCATCCTGCGTGGGCAGGATTTCAGGACACAGAACAAGTACAGAGTGTGCTGGTTGCCAGGAACTTAGAGACCCGAGTCTCACGTTAACTGTACAAACATTCGTTCTGCTTGTGTGTTTCCTGTGCTTGTTATGATGGTGAACGTGGTAAGCCATTTGTAAGTAGGAAAAGTACTTTAATAATAAACTTTCAGGGCCGGGCGGTGGTGGCGCACGCCTTTAATCCCAGCACTCGGGAGGCAGAGGCAGATGGATCCCTGTGAGTTCGAGGCCAACCTGGTCTACAAGAGCTAGTGCCAGGACAGGCTCCAAAGCTACAGAGAAACCCTGTCTCGAAAAAACTAAAAAATAAATAAATAAACTTTCAGGGATGATTTATTTAGGGTGAAATTATTTTTAGGATTACTGTGCAACGAAGTGGTCGATCTTGAGGGAACGCTTTGACCGAGGACTGTATGCCTCTCACGCTGACCTCCATCGGCTGAAGTAAGTAGTGGACAGTCAAGTCCTGAGCTGCCGGCTGACCCTCTTTACCCACTGTCCTTCTCTACCCTTGGCCTCCCTCGAGTGGGACGAATTCTCGTTACAGGCTTTCTGCTCAGCTTTGAAGTTCTTTGCACCTGTTCGCTCATGTCCTGAGGAACCTTGAGTTGTGTGGGCTGCTTCCCCTTTCCATCTGTCCCCTCGGCCAGACTCCATCCCTCCCCCACAACACTCACAATACTCCTCTGATAACTGAAGCCACTCTGGTTTGGTTTATAAAATTCCCTTTGGTTTAAGTCACTCAGGTGCGGCGAGTGGGTCTTATTATTACTGCCACTGCTCATCACTTACTGAGTCCAGTAGTTTGTTAAAGCAGACAAACAAACAAAAACAAAAACCACCTCTAAGAGCATTAGGAGTAGGCAATATCAGAGCTGAGAAGGATCCTCCCACCTTTTCATTATGTTATAAAGAGGGTAGAACTTGGCGCTGTTGTTCAGTAAATGATGGAGAAGGTGCGTGGAGGGTGGTGTCTCACAGCCGTGATGAAATGACACTGTTTCTGGCTCGTCAGTTTTGACAGATGACCTGGCCTGTGTGCAGGTGAACCTGAGCGCATATGCAGCTGTCTGGTCGGAGCTGGCCTGCTGTAGGCTGGAGACATTGAAACAGGGGTGCCTACCTGACCTATGCCCGTGTTTGGCATTTGTAGGTATCAGTGTTTCAAATCAGCCTGGATGTTTGAGGTGTTCCACAGGGGCTTCTCCTTTCCTGTCACCTACAAAAACCTGAAGACAGCCTTGCAGGTGTATGACAAGGAAGTGCAGTGGACGCTGGGGGCGATCCTCTACAGGACCCGCTTTTTGCCCTTGAGGTAGGCTATGAGCTTGGGAGGGTCACAAAAGATGCGTCTCCAAAGCATGTTGTCTCTTGGTGACTGCATTTTGTGGCCGTGTTTTCAGAGCTGTGAGCCCAGCCAGACTTAACTTGGGTCTTCTCTGCCTCCCTCCCCAAGTGCTTCCTGTTCTCTTAGGCAGCCCATCCCACAGCACACAGCACTGGTGCTGTTCTATGTCCCAATTGTCTGTTCCCTAACCCTGCAGGAGGGTCTGTTCCATGGTGACCTTTATGGCTTTGGGCCCCTTCACTGGATATTTATAGTGTCTAGGATTGCAGAAGAAATTATATTGAAATGCATTTATGGCACTGTTGTAGCAAACATATTCGTGATGTAGGAGGACGTCTTTATTTACACACTAACCTGTAGTGTCTAGCAGCAGAACCATCGTGTCCATTCCTTCAGTGTGATGATGACTGACAGCTGAGACGGCTAGCATAATGGACTAAAAACACCAGTCACTGTCCATAGTATTGAAGTGTCAATTACTTTTAAGACTGTGACATTGTCTACATAGATTCATGTCCAAAGGAAATTCTAAATTCCAGTCCACTGTTGGTCAAATAGACATACAGATTTCCCCATTCAAGTTCACAGCTTGGCTGAACTACATTAAAAACTATTTTTATCTGATATTTTATTTGAGTCATCTCCAGAAATTCTGTACAGTAGCTGTTATTATGTATAATTTTTATGTGAATGTGTTTGTTCCATTAACTTCCTTGTCACAGCAAAACCCTGGTCCTTACATTTATGAGATTATAATGCTGGGGTCTTATGGACGTGCCTCCACATGTCGTTGTCTTAGCATGAAGAGCATAGCATTGGCAGGGAGCTCACTTTGGGCTACTGTCCCGTTTCAGAGGTAAGGAATGCCAGGAACAGCAGGCCCCAGCCTGCACCCTTCTCACTGCTTCTGCTTGTCTTCATGCCTGCAGAGACATCCGGCAGGAGGTGTTCCGGGCCGGCCACGGGCACTGGCGGGGTGTGTCCTTCGTCTACAACCACTATCTGTTCTCTGGCTGCTTCTTGGTCGTCCTGCTGTCCATCCTTCTGTACCTGCTTCGACTGCGGCGCATCCACCGCAGGGCACCCCGAACTGGCTCTCTGTGGATGGAGGAAGGCCTGCCTTCCCAGAAGGGCCCTGGTCCCTTATGACACAGTGTCAGCTTGGGGAGGACTCTACAGGAAAAGCCATTTTCGCCTCAGGGTTTCTCTGTATGCTCAGACGGTTTTGTGACCCCTTTCCTTTCTGTTACAACGAAACCCACTGATTGTGAACCCTTCTCTCTAGAGTTGTTGCCATTCTGAGTACAGCTTTAACTGGAGGAGTGGAAAAAGGGAACTCACTTGGTTTGTGCTGCACAGTATCTGCCACGCAAGGTCCTTGGCTGTCTCTGGGACAGGCTGCATTGTCAGCGCATGACTTGGATAGTGGAGGGCAGTGGGCAAGTTCCCATCAGTGAGGATGGGACTTCAGCTGGGCCTGGGATGGAACCTAGAAGTGAGTTAGGTCTTCTGTCTCCTCTATAAAATCATAAGCCTGGAAGAGGTGTTTGAGTTTAACTGTTGCTCAGGTCTGTCACTACCTGTGTTTTCTTTGCAGTTTTCAGAATTCAGTCATTCATAGCAAAAATTGACAAAATATTGGCCTAGGGAGGTACTACTGAATGAAGGGTTGTGACGGATACGAAGCACTGAGGAGAGCCTTGTCTGGCTGCAGCCGAAGCACATGCCTGTGAATTGCCGTTCTTGTCCCTGGGTTTAGGAAACTGTTGCCCTGTTATAGCAGCATTAGGGGTTTTTGTTTGTATGGTCATTTGTTTTGTTTGTTTATTTTTAAATCAGAAAGTTTTTAAAGTTCCCCTGGCTTAGTGGTCTGAGAACTGGAGTGTCCCCTGCGGGTGCTCCAGCGCTCCTGAGAAGCAGGCCTGTGCTAGGCTGCTCTCTTCCACTTTCAAGTTGGCACCCCACCGTTCAGATGGCTTCAGTGCTTTTCTCTGGGACACTCCACCCACTGCGTGACAGTTCTCACTATAAGCCCATACCATGGAAGAGCCTGAATTTAAAACGAGAAATAAATGCATATGTTGAAAACCTATTTGGCATTTTAAGCAGAAACATGAACAGGATGATTGGGGGGGGGCACAGGTGAGACTGATGGGGTGTCATTTGTTCGTTTGTTTTTATGTTGTTCATTTAGTTGAAATCCAGGGGATTCCTATGGGAGAGTTATTTTTAGAAGGCATTGGTTTTGGTGGTGGTGGTGGTGGTGGTGGTGGTGGTGGTGGTGGTGGTGGTGGTTTTGGTGGTGGTGGTGGTGGTGGTGGTGGTGGTGGTGGTGGTGCAGCACATATGTCCCAGCTCTACAGCACTTAAGTTGACAGAGTTGGTAGCAAATGGCTATTTTGAGAACCTTCAGCTACTTTAAAACTCTAAGATGAGAAAAGAACGGTGCTTCTAGCCGGGCGGTGGTGGCGCACGCCTTTAATCCCAGCACTCGGGAGGCAGAGGCAGGAGGATCTCTGTGAGTTCGAGGCCAGCCTGGTCTACAAGAGCTAGTTCCAGGACAGGCACCAAAAACTACAGAGAAACCCTGTCTCGAAAATAAAAAAAAAAAAAAAAAAAAAAAAAAAAGAACGGTGCTTCTAAAGCCCTGTTACCTTTAGAGAAAAGATGTGGTGCACGCTGCACTGACCACTTAAAAGACTTCAAACTGATGAAAGTCATGCAGATTCCTCATCTCTTCAGAGTGACTGTTCTAGATGAAAAGCACTAGTGGAGAGGTAGACGGCGTGGTGCTGAGCAGTCCGTGTGTGGACCGTGCCCCAGAGGACTTGCCCTGGAATGAATATTTGAGAGGTCGCTTTCTGAAGAGCTGGGCACCCACAGCTTCAGGCCCAGCACAGGTGAGCCTGTCACTGGGATTCTAGCAGTCGTCATGCTGGCATCTTTTCCTTGAATTCCTGCAGGGGATGGTGCCCTGTGAACTGTCTGTGGCGTTGGTGCTAAAGAGGAGTGTGTTAGACTTTAGTCTGCACCCCTCTCCCACTTCTGGGCCATAGGAACGGTGAGGCCACATAATCTGTGTGATGAAATTCCATAAATGCCTCGAATAGGGGGGATTTGCTTTTAAAACCAAGGCAAGGAAATCCAGTATAAGAACTTACTAAAATCTGCCTACCTCAGGACTTCTACCCCTACATAGCCAGTCCTCACGTAGAGGGTGTTGGTCTGGTCCTGCTCCTGCAGTCTGGGGACAGGATGGAAGCAGGCATTCTCAGCCTGTAACAGGATCCCTGCTGCAAAGACCAACCTTACTTTCCAAAGTAACACCCCACATCCCCAGCCCCCAACCCCAACCCCTGCATAGGGTTCCCAAGGCCACACCACCAATGTTTGTATGGTGGCTCCCAGAGCAGGACCTAGAAACTATTGGAAATCTAGAAGACTTTTGAGCTAAGGCTTTTGAAAGGATTGCTTTAGCTGAACTTGATGTTAATTCCTCAGGAGGCAGGAGCAGGCAAATCTCTGTGTTCAGGGCTAGCCTGACCTACATTGGGAGTTCCAGGCCATCACTATTTCAAAAAAGAAAAGGATTTAAAAAAAAATAGAAAAAAAAAAGGTTAGGCAAAGTGGCACACACTTGTAATCCCAGCACAGGAAGGCTAAGGCAAAGGAATAAAGATTTCAAGGCAGCCTGGGCTACATAGATCCTATCCCCACCACCAGTTAAAGAATGTGCAAGAGAGCCGGGCGGTGGTGGCGCACGCCTTTAATCCCAGCACTCGGGAGGCAGAGGCAGGCGGATCTCTGTGAGTTCGAGACCAGCCTGGTCTACAAGAGCTAGTTCCAGGACAGGCTCCAAAGCCACAGAGAAACCCTGTCTCGAAAAGCCAAAAAAAAAAAAAAAAAAAGAATGTGCAAGAGAGACTCTACATGGCCTCGGAAGGTCTGAAATATTTACAGTGTTGTTTATAGAAAAGTTTGCTGACCATTGCCATGTGGGTTTCCTTTTACTATAACAAACTCCTAAGATAATCAGTTTGCGAAGAGAAAAGGTTTTCTTTATCTCACAGCTTCTGGGGTTTCTGTGGGGTCATTTGGAGCTGTTTGGGACTGGTGCTGAGACAGCGCACTGTGGCAGGAAGGAGCAAAGACTAGAGCAGAGCCACCGGCTTCTCAACCAAGAGCAAAGTGGGTGGGGTGGGGTGGTCTTGGTCAGCCAAGAGCAAAGGTTGAGGAGAGGGGGCTGGAGTCCCACGCTCCCCTTCAGGGGCACACCCCTAGTGAGTGACCTGAGAGCATCCTGAGCAAACCCCATCTTGAAAGTTCCTCTGCGTCCCCTAACACAGAGCCAGGGACCAGCCTCTAACACAGGAGCTTTTGGAGACATTGCAGATTCCAACTGTGCCTCTCAACCTGCTCCTCCAAGGGAACTGCCGCGTTGTGAGTTACCATCAGTTCCCACGTGGGAAGTGAGCACACGTCAGTCTTTAAATACCTGCTTAGATCCATCTCACTTCCTCACATGGGGATTACTCCCAGGGTCTACTTTGCCAAATCAGGAAACCTACTCTTCCCCAAATATAAAAACAACAACAAAGTTCTTTAGGAGCTCATGTGGCACCAGGGGAGTCTGAGTCAGAGCAATTCCTGCTTGGAGGTGGCCTGCAGCTTCACACAGCTCTTGATACCATGCATAAGGCCACCTCTCTGAAGATGAGAGAGAGAGAGAGAGAGAGAGAGAGAGAGAGAGAGAGAGAGAGAGAGAGAGCAGCAGCTGAAGATAAAGGTGCTTTGAGATAAGGATTCCTTTCACTTGGTAGCTGCCCAGAAAGCCAGAACTGTGCGTCTGGAGTAGAGAGCAGACGACACTGAGCTGGGAAGTTGCTAGGAAACTTCGTCAAACTCTTCATCAACACCTAAGAGACCCAGCAGCAAACACACACTTATCATATTCCAAGCTATATTTAAAACCACTCGGGGGTGTTCACAGATTTGGGGCACTGCACAGAAAAAGGCAAACAGATCTGCACTCTCCAGGTTATCCCTAAACCTCTGGCTTCAGCTTTCTTCCATCTCAGGCATAGGCAGTGGAGAAGCTGTTGGCTTATGCAGCAAGGATCATAGGTCTCAGCTTGACCATCCTGAAGGCAGGTCACACTTCACAGGTGCCCACCCCGGTGGGCCATAGTATAACTAGCCATTGAACAGACAACTCATTTTAACCCAGGCCAACATAGGATAGTGCTCCTTATGAGAAGCACTTATCAGCAAGAATCCCCCAAAAAAAAAAAAAAACAAGCAAAACCACCACCTCTACTTTCGAGTCCTGTGTGATAATGTGCAATGCAGCAAAATTACCTTTACATAAAACATTCATTCATTTCAGTGCTCTGTCTTCTCCAGTGTTGAGTATCCCTCTAGATCAGTTGTTCTCTACCTTCCTAACGTTGCAACCTTTTCTCAAGACAGGATTTCTCTGTGTAACAGTCCTGACTGGCCTGGAACTCGCTTGGTAGACCGGGCAGGCCTCGAATCCACTGAGATCTACCTGCCTTGCCTTCAGTGCTGGAATTAAAGGCGTGCACCACCACCGAATGCTGCGGTCCTTTCTACAGTGGTTGTTCAACCCTCGAAGGGGTCTCGACCCACAGACTGAGAACCACTGCTCTAAGTGATCTGACCAACCTGGGAGAATGCTTTGAGACTGAGTTTACACTTAGGGATTACAAACCCTAGGGAGCACCTTTAAGTGTTTTGTTTGTTTGTTTTTTAAGTGACAGTTTTTCTTTCAGAGTAAGAATTACTATTTGTGGAAGCATGTATATGTCTACTCTCCAGGTTAGGCAGCCTCCTGTCACACACATGGGCATGGATGGATGTTGAAAATAGAGGCTCATCCACTGAACAAGAGCCGTGTGTGCTTGTCCCACTGTGATTTAAACAGACTTCTCTCTGATGTCTGAATCTTGTTCAAATGAATAAATCCAGCCAAATAAGCTGAATCTGCACACACTTTGTTCTTGTCCTGTTGAACTTACAGTGAGGAGCAACTGTAAGGGTTGCAGGCACTGTGTTCTATAGCACAGAAATCGGGCTTCACAAGGAGCGAGACGTACCAACATGCAATGTTAAACCAGACTGAGGTGGCTACATGTAGGTCTCTATGGTCTGGAGAGAGAGCTCCTTTGGTAAAGTGCTTTGTCATGCAGTCATGAGGACCTGAGCTCAACCTCCAGAAGCCATGTGAAAAAGCCAGACATGGTGGCACATGCTTTAACTCCAGCATGACGTGCAGAGACAGATCCCTGCAGCTCGCCAACCCCGCCTGGGAAGAGATCCTGCTTCAAACAATAAGGTGGACAACATCTGAGGGACAACATGAGAAGTTGATCTTCCCCCACATGGGCACACATGTACATATACACACGAAAGTCAGGTTTCCATTTTGACATGCCTATTTACATACAGACAAGAAAAAGAGATGACTGGAGAGCTGGAGAGATGACTCGGTAGTGAATAGCACTTGCCACTTTGGCCAAGCATCCGAGTTCAGCTCTCATCACCCTCGCTGTCTGTAACTCTGGTTCCAGGGAATCACAGCCTCCTCTGACCTCCATGGGCACTGCACACATGTGGTACACATATATACATATAGGTAAAGTTCATTAATCTTTCTTTAAAAAATAACTAGTATGTATTGTCAATGAAAAGTCAAAATGGAAGAGTATTGGTTTGGGCATGTAACACGGTATTGGAGGCCATGGTTCATCAGATCTTGGATATCTGAAAGTAAACCCTTGACCTGAGCAACAGTTACCTCAAACATGGCTAATTGTCTTCTCAGTACAACAGACCTCTTCCACCAAATTACACAGACACTGAGAGAGCACCCAAAACCATGTCTACAAGACAGCCTGACTTTTTCCAGTATCTATCATAGTTTTTGACAAACAGTATAATTTCCAGCTGCCCTGTCAACAAAGCTATCAATACAGCCACTATTTTAGAACATCTCAGAGACCATCTTCAAGACTGAATTTGTGCCTTTCAAGTTAGAAGCCTGATTATCGCCAAATTCAAAAATATATATATTTTTGTTCTTCACTGGGTTGATTTTATTCTCAGTCAATATCCATATTAGTAACAGCCAATGCCTTTTCAGTTCCTTGTGTGAAGCCAGCTTTCACTGTGTCCTTTCTAAGAGATGCCCAGTGGGCTCTGGCTGTCCCCTCAGGCTTGCCAGTGGAGAGTGAGTCTCCACCCTACCACTTTGCGGTTCTAAGTGCTCTAGTTCGCTTTCTGTTGCCATGGAAAACCCTATGACCAAAAGCAACTCTGGGGCGGAAAGAATCTGTTTCAGCTTACACCTGTACAGGTCACAGGCCATCCTTGAGGGAAGTCAGGGCAGGAATCGAAGCAGAAACCTTGGAGGACTGTTCCTTTCTGCCCTGCTCTCTGGTTCGTGCTCAGCTGGCATTCTTATACAGCCCAGAACCACCTGCCCAGAGGTGGTACCACCCACAGTGGGTTGAGCCTTTCCACACTGAGCGTCAATCAAAACAGTCTCTCAACGACATGGCCACAGGCCAATCTATAATCAAGGCAAGTCTTCCACAGAATTGTCACCCTCTTCCCAGGTGACAAGAAAAACCAACAGGGTGCTATTCCTAGAGAATTTTTAATATTACTATTGCTAACCGGGATGCAAAATATTACTGAGCTGGTTGGGTTTTGGTTATGAGCCCAGCCTTTACCAGTGGAGCCATCTCTCCAGCCCACTGGATGATTTTAAATGTCAACTTGCCATGACCTAGACTCACCAAGAGAGTATCAGTTGTGGAATTGCCTACATCAGGTTGGCATGGCTGTAGGACATGGTCTTGTTAGCTGATGAAGTAAAATCCAGCCCACAGTGGGCAGCACCATTTCCTAGGTTTGGGTGTAGGACAGTATAAAAGAGGAGCAAGCTAGCTGAGAACAGAAGCACACAGGTGGTACAAGGTGCATTAGTTTCTCTCTGCTCTTGGCTGGCAGTGTGATGTGTCTAGCTGCTTACGTGCCTGCCTTGACTTGCCCTCAGTGGTTGACCTGTGACCCAGATTTGCAAGTCATATAAACTCTTCCCCTCCCCAGGGTTACTTTTTGTCAGGGTATTTTATCATAGCAACCGAAGTGAAATTAGAACGAATCACTTGCTCTGAGTTTGCTGTGAGCTAAACATGAACAGCCATGGCCTGGAAGCATGGATTCAGGTTACTCTGGATGATACTTTATGTTGTGGAAATGATCATATAACCTTTTATAGTTAGAGAACCAAAGTCACAAGTCAGTGTATTTGTCACGTATGTTGGTGGCAACTTCAGATATGCAGGTCACAGCAGGGTGGGAAAACCTCTCCTGAAAGATTCTAATGTTATTCTTAATCCTGGGGTTCTTAAGAGGAAAACCAGTTCCACAATTTTGAGCCAAAGTTGAAGCAAACTTTAATTAAATACCAGGTTTATGGACTCTGGCCAGGTCCCCCACTAGGTTCCCAGGAAATGGCCTCAAGTTACCCACTCTTTGCAGGGACTTGAGAAGGCAAACCCCACAGTTCACTGTATTTCCCATCAGGTCCCAATCAGGGACAAGCATACATCCTGACGTATTTTTTCCAATATTCTCCCTACCCCACATGTGATCAAGCACGTCCTGTGCAAATGGGAAAAACAAACTTGTTTAGGGGAGTGAAGGCACGTACACATGCACGCATGCATGCATGCATGCATGCACGCACATGTGTGTGCCTGTTATTTCCCAGGAACTACAGCCCCCAGCATTCCAGAAAGTTACCTTGCCCTTGGGCCAGTGGGGCTTACAGGTTAACTTTGGCTCTTCCGGTTGTATTAACTGTAGGGTTGGTGAAGGTTAACGGTGCATTTCCAAAGATTTACCCGGCAGTCGCAAAGATGTGGAGGTTGGTAGTAAGAGGCTAGCAAGAAGACTAGGGAACTAAAGAGTACAAGATAATTCCGCCTCTGAATCTGCACCAGACAGCTGTAGTCAGTCGGTCCGTCTGACGGATCTTCACCACACTTGTGGCTTCCTCAGAGAACTGCAGTTCCAACCGCCAACTGCCAGAAAAGATCAAATTAGAAGCTAAACCTCTTTCAGCCATTCTTAGAATTATATAAACAGATTTTCTTGAAGGCGGAGGGTGGGCCTGAGCCATACTTAAAATAGACGTAGAGACAGATGGTTGGTTGATGGCAGCTACAGATAAAAAGGCCTAAGGCATTTGTCTGAAAGGATATAAGGGGAAAAGCAAAGGGAATAGGAGTCGGGAGAACAGCCTAAAGCAGGGTGCCCAAGCCTTTGTTGGGAAGAATAGCATAGAGTGTGAAAACAGACAACCTGTTTTGAAACCAAGCACTAAATACAGGACTTGGTGCTTAAAGGTAAATAACAGAAATCAGCTGGGTGGTGAGGGCGTGCACCTTCAATCGCAGCACCGGAGAGGCTGGTGGGTCTCTCTGAGTTCAAGGCCAGTCTGGTCTACTGTGCAAGTTCCAGGCCAGGCCGGCCAAGGCTGTACAGAGAAACCCTATCTTGAAAACAAACAAACAAAAGGATAAATACCCAGAAATGTCTATGTGAGTAAAGATGTGTCTATCACTCGTTTGGGTAGAAGGCAGGTGCCGGATCCAAAAGCTTTAACATGGCTAACAAATCACAGCACAGAGCCTTGGGTTTTTGCTTGGTTTTAGTATTCTTCCATTTGTCCTATGACTTCAGATTATACTTTGCTTGTTTTTATTGCTTCATCATTTGCTTTGTTCTTCTAGATTCTGAAATGCTAAGAGTTTGCATGGAGGGTAAGGAGTTGTGGCTCACTCTGGCCAAGGAGTCCAGAAGTTCCTGCCTGACCTGTCAGCAAATCCTCTCAGAAATGTCATCAAAAGACAAAGGGCTGCCCTGCTAATCCCCAAGCACAACTTGGAAGAGGCAGGCAATTTGGAAACACAATACCACAGGGAGTCTTGGCCAGCTCACCATGTCTGGGGTCTGATGGCCTCAACCTTCTGCCTCCCCTTCACAACAGAAGAATTTGGTGACACACTTTCATTCATCCGCAGGCCCCTTTTGCTATGAAAAGAGCCATTAGGAGAGGCTGAGGCTTGCTGCAGGGCCACTCTGGTCTTTGATCTTCACCCTCCCCCCCAATCCTGTCTGCAGAGGGATCACACTGGGCTCCACACTTCCACGGCCACTTGAACACTTCCATCAACAGCTTGGGTCTGTAACTTGTCAGAGACTGAAACAAATAACGACAACAAATCAGGCCTTAGGGGTTTCTACCCCCAGAAAAGTTCAGAGAGCTCTGTACTGAGTACAGTGTTGATAGGTTTCAAAGGCACTCTTTGTTTAAACAATAAACTCAGCCAAATGGAAGGTGAAGGAGAGGGCTTCCTTCCTGTCCAGCCACTCAGCTGATGAATGTCCTAGGCATCATGTTGTTTTGTTGGGAGCTGGGAATTCAAGTGACCCTGACTGACAGGAAAGGGACACATTGATGTGTGACAAAGTTCCCGAAAGACAAAAGATACATCTTTGGAGTTTTTAGTAAAGGGCTGATGTTTATTGAATTAGGACTTTTGGATTACATTGATGTGAGTGTGGGTGTGTGCACACAGAACAGAATACACTCAGAGGTTACAGACAACTCGGGAGAGTTGGTTCTTTCTACCATGAAGGTCTCAGGGATGGAACTCGAGTCATCGAGCTTGGTGCCTTTTCCCGCTAATCCATATCACTGGCCCTTACTGTATTATTCAAAAAACAAAAATCCCAACTCACTAAGGTTTACCATTGCTATGTGAATTCCACTTTTTATCCTTGTTGCCCTAGATAGTTCTGAAAAGATTGCCTGCCCTGTCTTTGCTTTGCTCTGTCTTGCCCAGGCCTTGAACACCAGGAACCAGCCTGGGCATTTTCTTTTCTTAAAGAGTTTATATTCTCTCACCATAAACTTTATTACCCAGATTTTAGAACCAAAAAAAAAAGATTCTGACTCTTAAACATTTAATGAGTTCTACTCAGCTTTGTGGAATCTTTTTATTCTGCTTACGGTAGAATTTTCTAAAACACCCCAGCCATTTTTCTACTATGACTTGAATATGTCCCCAAAGTTCATACACTGAAAACCTAATCCCCAACTTAAATGCTAAAATACAATTCTTGGTATTTTACATGATTGAAGTCTCAGAGAAATGAAATTCTAGGAAAGAATGAACTCAGAACTTTTGGTCTCTAAAATATTTATGTTTTTATAATTTGTTCAATTTAAAAGAGCATACTTTCCCCCAAATAATAACCCAGCATAGTTTTAGGGTGGGGTTGGGGGGGTCTTGGTTTCAATTTGGTGTTCAGTGTTGAGGATGGTCCCCTGGAATGCCAGACAAGCACTCTACCCAACGCCACAGCCCTCCCCTAACACAGCACACAGCACCCAAGTGGTCTGCTACAACCAAGGTTGCTTTGCAGCAGAACTGGCTTTGGCTTTGTGACTGTGGTCTTTAGGAATTCTGCACAAATCCAACTCTTAGTTGTTTGCCGTCACTTTAACAGTGGACTCTAGGGACGCTTTGCCTAAGGAACCCTTTCTAACCCTCTTGTTGCTAAGATTTTGAAAAGAAAACCCTTACACTGCCCCCTCCCCCCCGTCATACAGGACTGTCCCGTACATGTGCCCATCCCTTGTGCCATGGTACAAGAGCATACACATACCCCATCCATGTATACACACAATAATAATAAGGGGAAAATGTGAAGATGAGGCTGTTCTAGCAAAAGCAGGAAGAACAGCCTTGGTGGTCAACGAGTGTTGTTATGTAGTCTTCCTTCCATTAGGTGGCGCTTCAAAATATCTTCTGACCCCAGGTGCTCTGATCATGGTATTTCTTTTTTTCTTTTCTTTCTTCTTCTTCGTCTTTTTTTTTGTTGTTGTTGTTATCAGATGGTCTTTTGTTTTTTCTTGTTGCTTCATAACTAGCTGGGCATTCCACTACATCACTGATGTCATCAATGATATCATGAGGGTGGCGACCATCCATATTGCAGCTCACAGACTGTGCAGTACCCAGGATCTCTTTAATAATTCCAGAACGCTCTCTGGCTAAAGACCTATGTTGTATCTGACGTTCATTGCTGACAATCTCATCGAAAGTGCTATTTCCACTGTGTTTAATGTTCCTCTGCTTCTTCCTGTCTCTTGGTGGCTCCTTGAGGGTTTTGATGACCAGGGCGGAGGCAGAGGGCACCACCTCAGTCGGCCTGCTTTTCTGGATGGTCAGTTTCACTGTAATCCTCAGACCTTTCCAGTCACCGGTTGCCTTGGCAATGTCATCACCAACTTTTTTCAGAGACAGACCCAGGGACCTGATCTTGGGGGCCAAGGCGGATGTTCCACCCACCTCACCTCAGGTGTATCTCAGGTACATGACCTTGACCTCAGGGTCGAACTTGGGCCGCATGGTGGAGGTGGGTGTCCGATGAACCCGGATTCAGAATGAGAGAAGAAAGTTGCACCGTTGCTGAAAGCCTAAAATCCATGGTATTTCTTTCACACAAGGGTTCATACTCATTTCTCTCCCCTCCCCGCCTCTCCTTGTCTCTTGTCTCCTTCTCCTCATCCTACACTCATCATGTAATCAAATCTAATAAATCTCCCTTATTGCGAGCGTTCATGCAAACACACACACACACACACACACACACACACAGCATAGTTCCTCTTGAGAACCCTGCCTAATCACACCTTCAATTGCCTGTCTTCTAACATGGCAAACTTGCAAAAGCTAGTTCAGATCATGTGACTGGTCTGGAAAAAAAAAACCCTTAATGAATTTTATGATGACGCTTGAAGCTGCCATGAAAATGGCCTGTAAACTGGGCTGTGGTGGCGCACACCTTTAATCCCAGCACTCGGGAGGCAGAGACAGGAGGATCTCTGAGTTCGAGGCCAGTGAGGTCTACAGAGTGAGCTTCAGGACAGGTTCCAAAGCTACAGAGAAACCCTGTCTCAAAAAAAGAAAGATAGAAAGAAAGAAAGAAAGAAAGAAAGAAGGAAGGAAGGAAGGAAGAGAAAACGGCCTATAAGGCCCTATACATACCAACTCTCCATAGGTACTTGAGAGATAATATTTTAGATATATTGAATCAAATAAAAAATATATATCAGGGTGATTGAATAAAGACAAAAATTAAACTAGGTTAGTTGATTAAGTTTTCCCCTCACATTGACAAACCAAAACCTAGTACCTTTCAGTTCAGCAGATGTACGGTAAAAGTGCTATCCAATCTCACATTTGCTGTTGTTCCACATGTGACTTGAGTCAGGCTTTGAGACAAGTAACCACATGACTGTAATAAAAATAAAAATACTCGTACCTTTAGGTCAGTCATGCTTCTCCCAGAACTCCCCTAAAAGAGTTAAAAACAAGCCAGGAGTGGTGGGCACGCCCCACCTTAGTGAGCTCCAGCCAGCCAAGAGCTACAAGATGAGACCTTGGCAGGGACAGAGAGAGAGAGAGAGAGAGAGAGAGAGAGACTTCATTGCAGGGGAGATAGCTGGTGTTTCTGAGCATGCACGAGACAGCCAGACACAGACTTGCATTCTTCCCTACATGCTGCTCTCTATCTCCAAAGCAAGCTTACGAAGCAACAGTTGCTGTCCTCTGTATCAGGTAAGGAGCTGAAATTTAGGCAAAGCACATGATTAGTGACAAAAGAGTTTCCACTTAAACCCCATCAATGTCACCATGGCAAGTGATCTCGGGGATTGCACAGAACTACCTGGGAATAGCCAAAGAGGATGATTGTGTTCACCCCTACAGGCAGCCTGAACACACCCTTGAGATGTCTGCCCTGGGAAACACTGCAGTGATTTGAGAGAGTTACTCTAAAAGTGTGAGCTCCAGAAACCATTCCTGAGGTGATTTCAGGCAGATGAGCAGGCTACAGATAATCCAAACATCATTAGACAATGTTCATATGTTTTATTTTTTGCATGAGTGTGTGTTTGTTCATGTGCGTGTGTATGTGTCTATGCTTGTGGGTATACATACATGTATATGTGCGGAGGCCAAAGTTGACACTGAGTGTCTTTCTCGATTACTCCCCGCTTTATTTAGTGAGGCAGGGACTCGCTGAACCCAGAACTCATCGGTTCCCTGTCTCCCCTCCCAAGTGTTGGGAGGACAAATGGATTTCCATGCTGGCCTGGCGTTTATGACTTTTCTGTGGGTTCTGGGGATCTGAACACTGGGCCTCACATTTACACAGCAAGTGCATTATCCACTAAGTCATCTCCCCAGCCTGCCTTAAACTTCCTTATGTTTATATGTTTGTATTATATGTTATATTATATATTATATGTTGCTATGTTTATATTATGTAATATATCAAATACTGGAATTGCATTTCTGTGGTTTGAGTATTCAACATTCCCCACGTACTCATGAAGTGTGTGCTTGGTCGCCAGCTGGCAGGGTTTAGGGAAGTGATTGCACCCTGAGAGTTCTGACCTGATCAATAGATCAAAAATCCATTGATAGATTTTGTAATATGATGGCATCGTGAGGAGGGGATGAAAAGTAGGAGATAAGGTCTAGTTGAAGGAAGTAGTCCCCTGGTGTGGGCTGTTTTGAAGGTGCTCTCTCTCTCTCCCTCCCTCTCTCCCTCCCTGCCTTCATCCATCCATCCATCCATCCCTCCTCTCTCCTTCCCCCACCCCTATCCTCTCCCTGTCTACCCAGAGATTAGCAGCCTGCTCTTCCACACATCCCAGCCCTGTGATTTTAGGCCTTACCATAGCCATGGAGCCAGCCAACCATGATCGAAATCTCTAAAACCTTGAGCCAAAATAAACAAATCCTTCCTTTAAGCTGTTCTTTCCAGCGCTTGGGTCTCAATTTCGGAAAGCTACCTAACTCAGCCTTCATCCTTTTGGGTTATATTTCTTACAAGTGTCCTCCACTCTCTGTAAGCTGTGCTTGGATGGATGGTTCTTAATTTTAATGCAGTAAAATGTACCATTATTCTTTTATAGTTGTTGCTTTTGGACTTGGTTTAAGCAGGCAAGGATTACTGACTGTCCCAAGGACCTCCAGACAGTACTGAGAGCCAGAGACATCAAAGAAGTACATCTATTCCTTCAACAAGCAGTTAACAGGACTGGGCGCTGGGTCCCTGAAACATCAGTGAGGGGAAAGGGAAGATAAAAAGGAAGAAAACGGGCCTGGTGGAGCTTACTCTCCAGTAAGGAAGAACAGAGCACCATTTACGGCCTGCTAAGGAACTTGAGCCAGAGGGCAAGAGGGTAGGGAAATGGAAAGGGAATTCCAGGAGAGGAGCAGTTTGAACAGGCTGCCAAGAGTGTCCCTCCAGATGAAATGGTCTCAAGCAAAGATCTGAAGGAGGAAAGGGATGGAGCCCAAGCAGACCCAAGGAAGAGGGTTCTAGGATGCGAGAGCAAGATGTGCAGGCTCTGGGTCAGGAGCGAAGCTGGGAAGGGGGTGGGCACTGGAGGAACTAGCACGGAGAATGGTGGAGCGTGCGCAGAAAATCAAAGTCAGCAAAGGCTGGGAAAGCCTGCACGGGCAGAAGAGGGGAGGAGCTCCGACGTGGGCTTTCACGCCAATCTCATGAGGGAAGCCCACAGCAAAATGCTCATTGGAGAAGTGACATGACCAGACTTACACTTCAAAAGAATCATTTGGCTTTGGACTTGAACATTGAATACTGGGACAAAGGGAGAATATAAGGATCAGTATGCCTGGTCAGTGATGGGACGAGAGGGCGCCAGGCAAAGAAAGCCTCAGAAGATTCTGGGGGCTTTGAAGGCAGGGCCAGCAGGATTTGAAGTGTACGGGGGGGGGGGGGGGGGGCTCAAGGTCAATGATTCGGGTGTGAGAAAGACAGTACAGGGAGGCTGAAAGACCGGAGGAGAGGCGATGTGATTGCCCACCCCACCTCTGAGGGGACTGTGATTTAAGAGATGAATTTCTTTACTGTGAAGTACTGTAGGGCATCAGGGGAGAGCTGTGTTGGGGACAGTGGGCAGAGCAGCAGAATTGATACCGTGGTGGCCATGGCTGGGAGACCTGGGTAGAGGAGCACCCACTGTGGGTCCTCTGTCAGCTCAGGATGCTGTCACAGAGCACCGTGGAGTGGGGGGTCTAGAAGTAGGCATGTCTAGGTCACACTGGGAAGTGCAGGGTTAAGGAGCAGTCCCCTTGAGCTTTTGATGGGAGCCCTCCACCTGTTCATAAAAGCTTGTCTTCCCCTATCTTACCAGCAGAGAGATATTTTGTCCATACTTCCCTTTTCTCTTCTTACACAGTTGTGAGTCCCACCAGGAAAGACCCCACCAACCCTAACTGCCCCACCCCCTCCAGAAAAAAAACCCTATTCCAGATTCCATTCCATTGGGATTTACGGTTTCATCACAGGGACTGCAGTTCCCATTCTGCCCACATGGTGTCCCTGCTGCTTTGGCGGTTAATGCTGAGGAGGTTCGGCAGCTTCCTCTTTATGTCCCCTCAGGTTCCCAGATTCTAGCAGACCCGTGGTCATTTCAGACTCAGCTGTAAGGCCCATCCTTGACTACAGCGCCTAGAACAGGTCTGATTTTATCTGATCTCGAAATCAAAGGAGCAGAGCGCACAGGATGGGACAGGATTTATAACCCTCCCGCCCGTCACGTGGTGCTGAGCTGGCTCTGGGCACGGAGCAGCCTCATAAATACCAGCAGCTGGAATGCAGGAGTCAGATGCTGTCCTCAGCCAACCCTAAGCCACCTAGCGAGCTGCTGGCATACCTTGGAGAACCCTGAGGTGAACTGGCCTGCACCCCAGGGCATGGAACCTGCTAGATGCCAGCCCATCTCTCTCGGTAGCAAAGCTCGCATAGCCTCTCCCTGCTTCAGCTGTGTCCAGAGCTGGCAGAAACCAGAGGTCTGGAATAAGAGGTTCTGGAATGTGTGTATATATATCACACATATATATCACATATATATAACATATATATAACAAATATATATATCACATATATATAACAAATATATATATTTATATAACAAAATCCTACCGAGTCAGGGCAGATAACATGGACCAGGTTTTAAATACCAGGACTTTCGGAAGAGCAATTTTGTTGTCTGAATGACACTGAATACAGAAGTGGAAATGTCAAAAGCTTGACTGGCTGTTTTGCATGTTGCAAGTCTTGATACACACTGCATAAGCATACTAACCAGTTATTTTGTGGATATAACTGGCCTGCTTTTTACTCTACCGCCTTTTGCATAATATTTAGATAAAGCCCTCGTGTACGAAACTGCATACTTCCAGTCACAGATCCTTTGGTGTTTGTGCGGGTTTAATTTTATCTCTGTGACCACAAACAACTAAGGGGAAGAAAGGATTTATTTGGCTTCCACTTCCAGGTCACAGTCAGCCCATGGAGGGAAGTCAGGGTGGGAACTCAAGGCCGGGACTTGAAGGCAGGCCTGCTTGCTATTCTATAAAGCATTGCCTCTGACTAAGGATCTCTCGTCAAGCCAAAGTACAGCAGGAACCATGGAGGAAGGTTGCTTGCTGGCTGGCAGAGGGTTATGCTTAGCTAGGTTTCTTATACAGTCAGAGACCACCTGTCTGGGGCATGGTGCTGCCCACCATGGGCTGGGTCCTCCTGCATCAATTAACAATCAGCACGGTCCCCATAGACATGCTCCCTTAATTGACACCCGTTTTCAAGGTGACTCTAGGCCGCATCAAGTTAACAACTGAAGTTGTCAGGACAATGCTGTAGCACAGTTTTCTCTGCAGGTGTAACATTTTGGAATAAAATTATGTTCTCAGCTGTGTGTCTTATTATCCATGACAACAGCCATGCAACTGCCACAACTGGGGCTGCAGTGTATTCTCAAGTCCATCAACCATTTTTGGGGTGTCCCTGCATTCACACAACAGACCCACTCATCAAAAAGACACCCGGCCCCATACCGCAAAGAAGAAAAACAGCCACCCTGTGATTCTTCCCAGGGACACCCCGCCACCACGTGGTTCAGCTTCGTTACACGTGTTTCTACCCATAGCAAGGCCCAAGCGACCTGCTGTGGCAGGTAAGCACACCAGTCCATACCACGGGGGAAAACAGCCCTGTCAGGATTGCCCCCTGCAAATGCTACACCCTCAGAGAGTTCAGTCTCAGCCGGGTGCCTTCCTCACTACCCACAGCAAGGGCAATGGGATCGCTCCCCCCAAACTCATCTTTGGTTTTCATGCCCCACATCTGTGCAACAGTGTGTGGCACTGACTTTCCTAGGGAGACACAAACAAACATCTGTTCACCTGGATAGGGAACTAATGGCAGACAGTTCCATTAAAGCTCAACTTGGTAAACCAGGGGCTTATCTAGAGAGGACTGGTAAGGGGCGACTTATAGGAGCATGGTGACCCCACCCCCAACAGCTGCAGCACTGCAAAGTCTCACCCCATCATGGATGATGACCTCATGGAAGTCACATCATGGAGTCTCCTTTAGGTCAACCTTCCATTTCCTATGTACTCCAGCATATCTCGGAATCACTTGCAGCTAGGGTGGGCAGGGGGAACAGGATCACTTGCAGCTAGGGTGGGCAGGGGGAACAGGATCACTTGCAGCTAGGGTGGGCAGGGGGAACAGGATCACTTGCAGCTAGGGTGGGCAGTGGGAACAGGATCACTTGCAGCTAGGGTGGGCAGGGGGAACAGGATCACTTGCAGCTAGGGTGGGCAGGGGGAACAGGATCACTTGCAGCTAGGGTGGGCAGTGGGAAGAACTTCCTCTGGAAGGCTGGAATCTCAGGTGATGGTACTGTGTCACCTCTCTTCTCCCACCTATGAGGGCACATCAACAGCTCTGTTACTAGTCACAGACCCGGCTGTCACCGTCTTGTCCTGTTTGGTGAGCTCATTCTGCCCTGCAGCTGATGTGCTGACATCCCCCAGACACACTGCTTGTGTTATATTGTCAGAGCTGCACTTCTGCAGAAAGTCCCCAGACAACAAGGCTGGATAGAGACAACACAAAACTAACTGAACTATTGTAAAGAGATGACTATGGGAGTGGCGAGGTGGCCAAAGCATTTCTGCCCTGGAACATGTGTGCAACAATAGAACATTAAATGTACCGGGACCATTTTAAAGTAATAGTTGTTTATAATGCGGACATTAGAAGGCTTTACCTACGCGATTAAATGAACCTTGACTTGGTTGAGACTTGGTTTCCTGAGTAATAAAGAGTCTGACAAAATCAGAAGAAAACACCAGCAGTTGTCTTAACAGAACATAAAATCTGGTCCTCTAAGCCATTCTGTTTTGTAAATGTTATCAAGAACAACACAGTAGTTTTTTTTTTAATTTTTAATTTTTTAAAATTATTTATTAAAGATTTCTGCCTCCTCCCCGCTACCGCCTCCCATTTCCCTCCCCCTCCCCCGGTCAAGTCCCCCTCCCTCATCAGACCTGGATGGAGGTGGGTGGTCCTTGGACTTCCCACGGTAGTTTTAAGTACAATTGTCTTGATACCTTTTCTACTGTAACCAGAACCATTGCTCATTGTTGAGCAAGGATCCACCACTAGAGGGCGCAGCCTCTTTATTCTCAGTCAGTACTCAGCTAAAAGGCATTGTGAGAGATTTGCAGGTTTGTGATCATGGGAAACACGGAAACCAGGTCACAGGGCTGGTTAGATGTCTGTCCAACATGAAATATGTGATGTAAGTGGCCACGATCCCCTCCCCAAGGCCAGATGAGGCAGAAACCCCTCCCTGATAGACGGTTCCGAATCTCTTTCCCAAATGTGTGGACCAATGTTTGCCCAGCTGCTTGCTCGACCTCCTTTTATATTGACAACTAGAGCACATGAAGCTATTCGGTTGTATGAGCTTAAGCCTCTTACTTCATCCTTAGGAGCTGGAAACTCAGTAAATACCAAGGAAAGCCGTTTCTACTTCTGTCAGTCTTAGAGACTTACGTTTTCAGTTTGATCTGGTGCATATCACAAACGGTGATGACCTGTGTGAGCTGCAGAGCAAGCGCGGTGCAGAGTGATCGCGGTGCAGAGCGAGCTGCTGGCTCCCAGGGTGGCTGCAGAGGTTAATAGAAAGTCAGTGTGGTGGGGCACTAAAAACCCCCTAGAGAGACCAAGCTCTAATGGCTAGATTGGTGAACCCAGATGCAGACAGCTCTAAGCCCTGAGAGCCAAGGGCCTATTGGTCCACGCCTTAGATGCCAGAGGTTTCCTGGCTAGAGGCACGTGAGACGGAGCTTTTCACTCCAAATTTCAACCTCCAGTGGCCCTGTGTCAGGACAGAAAGAGAAGGAAAATGGGAAGGGAAGAAAGTTGCACCTCACCCTGGAGCAGTGCTTCTCAATGTGTGGGTTGCACCCACTTCCTTGGGGTTCAAACGACCCTTTCCCAGGGGTCGCATATCAGATATCCTGCATATTAGATATTTATATTATGATTTATAACAGTAGTAAAATTACAGTTACGAACCCTAGAGTCTGCTCCCAGTCTCTCACCAGCTGAGAGTCCAGCATGGGTAAGAAAGCGTTCTGTGAGAGCTGCCTATATAGAGATAACCTTCCTTTTGTATAGAGATGTTTCACATAAGAATGCTGAAGGAGGGGGCTGGAGAGATGGCTCAGTGGTTAAGAGCATTGCCTGCTCTTCCAAAGGTCCTGAGTTCAATTCCCAGCAACCAACCACATGGTGGCTCACAACGATCTGTAATGAGGTATGGTGCCCTCTTCTGGCCTGCAGGCATATACACAGATAGACTATTGTATACATAACAAATAAATAAATAAATAAATATTTAAAAAAATAGGTTCTTTAAAAAAAAAAAAGAATGCTGAAGGAGCAATGAACCCGTGCTCCAGGCCCACATGTATATGATGGCATATGGCTTTTCCCCTTTCCAAGGTACAGCTAGTTCCAGGAATCTTACAAGGAATCTTGCTTGCAGTCAAAGACATGTCTTAACCCCTTTGTGGTCTGTTGTTTTGTTGTGGGTGTTCTATTTGGGGTAAGTAGGAGCATGCGTGTGTGTGTGTGTGTGTGTGTGTGTGTGTGTAGAGGGTCTCCTTAGAAAAACTTTCTCATCATCACTGGGGAGTCAAGGTTTGGGTTTACCCGAACAGAGGTGACAGAAAAGGGGAAAGCAGCAAGGAAAGGCCTCTGATTACAGGCGGCAGCACTGGGCTGCTTCCCCACCATGCCGCTACTGACAGATGAAGTAACTCTCTTCCCTCTGTGGAGCAGCCTTCTCCTTTGTAAACGAAAGGTTCTGGACCCTGTGAGCGCTAAGGTCCTTTGCTTCATATCAGGGTCAGGGTTAGCAAGCCTCACACTCATGGGATTAAAGATCCCACGAGTGGGGGATGGGTATTGTTCAAAACAACGTGATAACATTCCTGCTTGGCTCTGGGGTTCATGCTGGGGGCAGGTCAGAGTGACTCACCATAGGAAGACGGGAGACATCAAGGGAACATGGAAAGTCACTCTCGGAATCTGTATGGGAGTATGAGACCGTACCACAACTGATAAAATCAAAATTGCCTACAAAAATAGCGCTCGCTTTCCTAACGACATCGCCAACAAGGTTAAAGACAATAAACCGTGCTGACCAGGGCTGGAACATTCGCAATGTTGAGTTTAACTGTTTTAGCCTTTCTCGTACCCTAATCTAAATAAGGTAGCTCATCAGCCACCTAAGTTTCATTTTAAAAGGAGATTTTTAAAAGATTCATTTAGCTTGATGAGTATGAATGTTTTGGTTGTGTCTTATATGCACTACATGCATACCCGACACCCGCGTAGATCAGAAGGGGGTGTCTGAGCCTTTGGAAGGAGAGTTCCTAAGCTTTGCGAGCCACCATGTGGCTGCTGGGAACTGAACCTGGGTCCTCTGTAAGAGCAGCTGGTGCTTTAGCCACTGATCCATCTCTCCAGCTCCGGGACACTCTTTCAGATAAACAAGGTAAGTAAACCAACTTACTTAGTTCTTAAATTTAATTTCAAAATTATTTTTAATTATGTGTATGTGTACTGGTCTGTGCGGGTGTGGACATGAACGCAGGTTCCTGTGAGTAACAAGACTTTGTATCGCCCTGGAGCTACAGTTATGGAAGGTCGTGACAAGCCAGTTTACCTGGGTCCTAGGAGCCTTGGGTCTCTGAAAGGGCAGCGAAGAGCAGCAAGTGAAAGCAGGGATGGTGGAGGCCACAGCGAGGCTGGCAGTGGCCCCTGCTGGGCAACAAGCAGCAATTGCAATAGTTTGTCAGGTAAGTGTTGAAAAATGATGCTAAGCCTGTAAAATTTTTCTAGGTGGACTTAATCAGCTATGAGAAACTCCTGGGAGGGTTCCACCCGAAGAATGCTTCTAGAAAATGATGAGCATTTTGGAACTTCCACCTAACTGAAGGTTGCCTCATCATGGGTACCATCTCTTTCTCCTTCTCCATAGTGGCTGGGCTGCTAGAGTCTCTTCAGCACCTCTTTTCTGTTTCTTGAACCCTGGGGGGCGGGGGAGGCTCCTTCACAAGTCCAGACTTGTGAAGTTTGTTTACTTCCTGAATCTCATGAGCCTCCCCACCTGTTACAGTTTCCTGTCTGTTACTTTGATAGAATATCCTGACCAAAAGTAAGCATTGGAAGCCAGGGCTATTTAGTCCATCACTGGGGAAGCCAGGACAGGAACTCAAGTAAGAACTTAAAACAGGAACCATGGAGATCAGTTAACTGGTTCACTAGCAGGCGCAGGCCTGGCTAGCTTTCTTAACCAGCTCAGCACTACCTGCCTAGGGAACGGTACCCACAGTGGGCAGGACCCTCCTACATCAAGTAACATGCAAGACAGTAGCCCGCCCAGGGGCTATGAGTCTCTGCAGTATGCCATCCACGGCAAAGGGAAGTTTCTTTTCATGATGGATTGCAGCTGACAGCAACAGCGTGATCAATAGCAGCCACCCGCTGGAGGTCTATGATCTCCCCAGTCACATGGTTTTGTCTGGGCTTTCGGTACCAGATGGGAACTCCCTCCTGTGGAGTCTCAAATTTGGTTCAAAAAGCTACTGGTTGTTCCCATTATGGTCATGCCACTACTGTACAAGCAGGGACAGCTTGCCTGGTGTCTCGGTACTGCAACACAAGATTCACGGCTGAGCAGGACTGTTACTGACCGTCCTTCCTGCAGCAGACCATGTAATACTTGCATGGGACACCGTGAGAGCCAGCTCAATCCCAGCTCTTTTCCCGTGTTCTGTAAACAAAGTGCATGGTGTCTTCAGCAATAGAGTCTGTCTGTCTAGTTCTGGAACACCGCTGACAAGAGTGGATATATCTGTCATAGTTTATGGGGCCTCAGGGGCCTCCCTGGCCAAGTATAGAAGTAACTCACTTCTGGTGCTGGGATTTTTATCTAACAACCTTATAACCTGTAGAGTGCCCCTTCCCACTAATGCAGGGAACCCCCTCTACTTAAGCTCTTTAGTGGCTTTTTTCTGTTATTATTTAATATCAAGTATGTGTTTGTATGTTTGTATGTGCTATGCACATGTGTGTGCAGGTGCCAGTGGAGGTCAGAGGAATTCCCTAGAGCTGGGGTTACAGGTGCTTATGAGCTGAGGGTGCTGAGAACCGAACCCTGATCCCAGGAGAGCAGCAAGCACTCTTACCTGCTCAGTCCTCTCCAGCTCCCTTGTTGACGTTTTAATAACACATCTTTCTTTTCGGTTAACTCAGTGCTAGTCTGATTGTAAGGTAGGTGGAGGAACCATTGCTCTTTGTCCTCAGCCCCGTTCTGAACACCAGTGTTGGTGAAATGATTGCTTATCCAAGTCATTGGTAACACTGTGGGTCCCCATACTTAACACTCAGTCGGTGAGTCCTTTGCTGGTGGCTTTACCTGTTGCTTGCTTGCCTAGAAATGCTAGCGAGAGGCCTCACAGGTGAGGGCATAGTTGCATCCCTCACTGATAGGCGTAGACCCCAGACAGTCTGTTTGCTAGTCCCTTACGGGCCATGTTGAACTATGTATGTGTCATTTTCGGATCTGTTGTCCCTGCTGGAGTAATGGGGCACATGACTATTTGGCCTGTCTTACAAGGACCTTAGCTGGCTCAAACATCTCTGGACACTTTCTGTCCTGATCCCACATAGAACCCATCGTGGTCAAGTTATACAAAGGACAGACAACATGGGTATAAGGTGGGGTACGGAAATATACCAACCTCCCAGGAATCCCAATAGACCTGAAGTTCTTTTACATTTACAGACACTGCTGTTGTAGAAGTCTTAACACGGTCCGGTATTCCATGTGGCTTATCGGGCCATCATGCTCTCGAGAACTTTACAAGGGCGGCAGGCCCTTGCATCTTGTGTGGCTATTCTCCATCTTGATTCCTTCAGGTGTACCTGCATGTCTCTTAGATGCTCCCTGAAAAATCTGTTTTATTTTCTCTAAATACTACATCAAGCACCTACTGCTTTGGCAACAGGGAGACAGGCCGAGAAGGAGATCCGTGGAGGAGACAGAGCATCAACACACTGAACTTTGAAGGCAAAGTGTCAATTACTCCCCAAACATTAGATGTTTTCTAAAATCCGTAAAACACCCAGAAGTTAGCGTTCTCACGTCATCTATGAAACGGAACCATTTTACAGAGGTCAAGCAGGATAGTAGAACAAGGCCCTGGGCTGTCATTCCATGACAAACAGTGAGACTGTGAAAGTAACCTTGGAACAGCATTCTAAGGGCCCGTTCCAAGTGAATGTGAACTGGTCTTGGAACACTAAGGGAATACCAAAAAAAAGTGTGTTATCAAGGTCTGAGAGAGCAGGAAGAGAGCCCAGCATTTGTATCAGTCGTCAGGCTTCCTCTTCCTGAGACATCTCCCTGGGGCCTTGTACATGTCTTCACTCCAATGAGCTTGGATCAGTCCAAGCTGTTTGGTTTAGCTGTGACCTGCCTGACTGTACCCTGCCCGGGTATACCCTCTTGGCCTGAGTTGCAGCCAGTCATTCAGCCACACAGAGAAAGACGGCCCTGACTCCTGGGATGCTCCACTCTCAGTGGGACCACTTCAGCTGGTGTCCTAGCAACCACTGAAGGGGTGGTACATCAACTCTTCAACTTATCCTTGGTTCTGTTGGGGACTGTTTGGGCACCAAGTATTGTGCGTGTCTTATCTCCCCAGGAAATGACTCTCATATGAACCCCAGTGAAGTGACAAGGCCTTGTTGCTGAAGACACCACACACTTTAGTCAGGAGACCCGTAAGAGTCAAGCTGGTACTGACTATGAAGTTTCCTCCCTGATGGCCTGGTGTCTATGCGGGCTACCCAGGGAGAAAAGTCAACAACAGTCCTATCCAGCTGTGAACCCTGAAAGCTACAATGGCAAGGTCTGGTAAGATATGTCTATGGGTGTGGGTAAAGTGGCACAAATGTTCTGGGGAAACCAACTGCTTTTGATTGGATCTATGGCCCATTCCGCAGTAGAAAACTCATATCTGGTACTGTAAATGTTGCTAAGAACCCAGAATTGGGGAGCTCATAGGCCCCAGGGGTGAACCTACTACTATCATTTTGCTGGAGGACTCATAGATTAGTATAACTCTTTGGCCTCATAAGAGAACCTTCTTTGTGGGCTGGGTGGTGGTTAACCCAGAAACTCACAATTGGTCAGAGTGCAGAGAATAAGATCTGTGGAGTGCTCAGTCTTACGTGGGATATCTATCTCACACCCTCCTCTTCAAAGCTCAGGGAACATCTAAAAAGAGAGGGTGGAAAGGTTATGAGTCAGAGGGCAGGAAGGGCTGGGTGGAGCAAGGTCTTCTTCAGGACACTACAGGACCACTGCAGCAGCTGTGTTAGCTTGCACGAGACCTACATAAGAACAAGGTAGTCTCCATTAAGCCCTAACCCTAGCTGAGGACCTATTGGGAGAGTTGGTGGCTTCCAGGAAGGGAGGGTCAATTTTTGGGGGGGGGGTAGGTCAGCCATGCTCCAGTGGGGTCACCCCATGCCCATGCATATATGGGCAGCATCAACTGAGCTCATTGGGTTAAATTTTATTTGTCAAAGAGAAAATGAAGCTGGGGAGATGGGGGATGGATCTGGGAGGAGTTAGGGAGAAGAGCAGGGAGACAATGCAATGGAAGTACATTGTATGTGTGCATGAACTTCTCAAAGAACTTGATTTTTTTTCAGATTCTATTTATATATTTGGGAATAAATATGTACATCTGTGAAATGATTAAAGAAAAAACATAAATTTGATACATTATAAGTGGGGGTAACATGTGAGTGGTTGAAGAGAGAAAAAGAAAATGAACTTTATTTTTTAAAAAAAGAAAACATATGGAGATTTAGTAAGACTCCAAATGTTAACCTCTGGCCTCCAACACACACACACACTTTAGGTGTGTTCTTTAGGCACCTTCACCATGGCCCCATAGATGATCCTGGGGCTCTCTAAACTGCATTGCTCTCAAAGGATGCCATTTACAAGATTTAGAAACTAAGGAAAATTTAGCGTTTAGTTGACAAATTGAAACTCTATGAGTTGGTTTGAGTACAGTCCTTACCTTGAAAGAATTTCCGTGTGTCAACAGAACTGCTAGGTGGTTTGTGAAGGACGGTATTTAGATACAGGGCTCTAGAGTAGCTTGATTTACCTTTAGTTTATCTTTAACCTCTTGCTTGCTTGAGAAACCTTTAGGAAGCCCAGCACTATTCCCGTTGGCAATTTCAATTTGATCAGTTGTGATAAAGTTTTAAACTTCAGCCAGATTCCAGCAACTGGCTTCTTTTCCCGCTCAATTTTTCTGTCTTTCCTCAGCGCACGGATGTTAGGGTTTGCTGTTCAGAATCGTCTACCAGAGAAGGGACGCGAAACCAGAGTGAGATGAATGAGAGCTTCTGATTTCAACTTTCAGTTTTCAGTTAAGGGGCTGGATTCAACGCCGGCCTTAAACCTGGTAAACCGTACCCTGGAGGAATTGAGTGCGGAGCTGAGATGCTAGAGGATGCGGAATCTTCAGGAGAAAAGTGCGCTTTCTGGAACGCGCGGTCCCCAGAGCAGCCAGCTCCAACCCGCGCTGTCCTACCCCCCAATTCCCACAGCCACAACCCCTCCTTCCCGGGATAAGCCTAGGAAGTTCAACAAAGGCTGGAGGCCGGGCTAAATTGGAGGCCGCCTTCGGGGCGAGCTGGGGTCGGGGGAGGGGTTTGCGGAGAGTTTCTCTTTAAAAGCTCCGGGCGGGCGAAATCCTGCCCAGAACTGTAGCCCGCTCCTGCCCACACTTCGCCTTACTTCTCGGAGGGGTCCTCGGGCGATCGGCGTAGAGAGGGGCTACAACAGAAAGCCCAGTCCCAGCCTGACCACCACAGAGCCCTGCTGCCAAGTAAGAGAGCTAACTTTCACCCTCTTTCTGTCGCTGTTCCCAGGCTAAGGCGAGCACGCAGGCTCCATCCCCTCTCTTCCTCCTCCCTTGGGCCAGCTCCCGCCAGGAATGCAGGAGGACGTGCGGGCTGACAGGTCCCCCTACCCCCACCCCATATCAGCAGCCTCGCCCAGTCCCACCTTAGGAGGGTCCCGGGAGGCAGTCGATTTACCCCAGGAGCTGGATGCTTGGCTCCTGGGAACCCTGGGCGCTCCCGGACAGAGCGTGGAGCCTTGGGGTGCACACTGGAAGCCTTGGAGGGTACAGAGTGGGGAAGGGGCATCTGGAAGCTGGGCCAGTGGCCACAGTTCTGGTTTTGAGATACGGAGCTTGTGGTGGGGAGGGGGCAGGGAAGATACTAAAGTTTGACTGTTACTTTGGTTTTGGGCATCGTGGGACCTAGTGCCCAGCAACTGTAGAGCGCACAGCTTGCAACTGGATTCTCTACCCAGCCTACCAGAAAGACTCTAACGAGAGAGCCTGATCTTCGGGAACAGAGTAGGAGAAAGGTCCCCGCGCCAAATTTTCATTCCCAAGTCTTCTTGGGAACCTCTACCACTGTTATTTAGGAAAGACTGAGCAGTAGGAAAAATCCCGCACCACAAACACGCAGATCTATTTTTGGTACCTCTGTCCTACCCGAATTCCCTACTGGTGTCGTCGTTCTCCCCCTTCCCCAAGTCTTGGAGCCCTAGGGTGTAGTGACCAGGCTAAAGTGACTCTATTCAGCCCCGACAGAAATAATGGAACGAAACATTCCTTTCTCCCCATCCCTCCCTGTCCTGCTGCGACAAAGAATACTAAGAACCTCCCAACCAACTAACCACCAACCAACCAATCACAACAAAACGGAATGCATGGTGGAGGGGTGCAGCTGCCTGGAGGGGAACTGAGTTACCTAAAGTGGTTAGGAAACCACAGGTTCCAACAGAGACGCACCATGCCAGACACGCCCAGATTTTAATCTCCCAAATCCTTGGTGTTGAAGAGATGCTCAGTGGATACTCCCCCCGCCGCCCCCCCCCCAAACACATCCAAGTGTTGAAGTTCAGAAGTTCTGGTTTAGTGTTGAGGACTTGAGCCTCCATCTCTTAGCTGGAGCCCTCCCTTACATCACCACATTCTGTGGGTAAGCCCATTTGTCACCTTGGGAGAATCAGTAAGGCATGGTGACTTGTGTACTTAATTGGCCAGGGTGCCTCCATTTCCTGGGTCTCTTCACACATAAGAGCTTGATTCACTGGACTGATCTTCCCTCGGAGAGTTTTAACTTCTACTTCTTTCTAGTCTTTACTTTTCCACTATCCTACCCTTTAGTCCTTGGGACATCTGATAAACCCATGACAAAATGTGTGAAGCCCCGGAGTCCCTGATGGACTCCTGGCTGTCCCTAAGGGAACTGGGTCTCAGTGGCCTATGTTTGTATTTTTTTAGTCCCTGTAACCTTTGTGTTCAAGAATAAAATCACTTATACATTCAGTGGCAACACAGAGGATAAAATACAGCTCTAAGGACGAGGCCCACACGAGAGCCTGACAGCTTGAAGCTTCCCTGAATGTTCTTCTAGGATTCTTCCATTTATTTCTCTTCTTCCCAGCTCGGAGCCTCTCCTGGAGTCTTTCCTAACCCTCTGACCCCTGGATGACTGGTTGGAAAGAGCTTTGTGAGGGAAGTGGATTTTCTGGGCTGTGGATGTGATCCTCAGAAAGTTGACGGATGTCTAGAAAATTCTACATTGCTTATTTAAGTTCTTTCATGCCGAAGGAGTTCGGATATGCCCTTGAGAGAATTACGACTAATTATGCTCTTCTCATTAGTTCCAACATTTTGTCCCAGCTACATTATGTCCCTTTTGTCTTTTCTCAGTTTTTTTTTAAAGATTTATTTATTTATTTTTTATACAGTGTGTTCTCTCTGCATGTATGCCTGCAGGCCAGAAGAGGGCACCAGATTTCATTACTGATGGTTGTGAGCCACCATGTGGTTGCTGGGAATTGAATTTAGGACCTCTGGAAGAACTATCAGTGCTCTTAACCTCTGACCCATCTCTCCAGCCCCTTTTCTCAGTTTTTAAAAGTAAATCTTGACATCATATGATTTTATCCATGTATGTCCATAGATCAGCACAATCCTGGAAACGTTAGATCACTGTGACGCTATTATTACTCTCAAGAAAGTGAACAAAGGGTCTTTCCTACCATCTATGACCCAGTCTATGTTAGATTTTCCCCCCAGCTTTCTCCTAATGTCTATCTGGAGTTGAACTGTATCCTCTTGCTTTGTATGATGGGCTGTACTCCTATTGTATGGTACAGCTTTCTAGTTACTTTCCATCTACTCTCTACAAAGTCCCACTAAAGATGTACGGTAGTGTTTGATTCATTTTACCCCTAAGGAAACTTGCAGACATTGTCTTTGCAATGTAGCTGGTTGCTGGGCAATGCCTTGGATAAAACTGAACAGTCGTCGAGAATATCAGCATGGTGTGCCAGCAGCTCCCTGAAGAAGACCCCTTGGCCCCTGGAGTTTGTCACTTTTTGTCAAAAGACCCTTTGGAATCATTTGGGAATTGACCTTTTGGAGCTTGAGATGATGAACTACCAAGGGAGGAAGCATGAATTTGCTGCAGGAAAGCAGTGTTCTTCTCCAGGCTGAAGACACATGCCTCGTTCAGCCAGGCAGCGCCCTCCTTACCCTCTCTGGCTTCTTGGTCTAAAAGTAGGATGAAGGAAATGACCGTATCTGGTTTCTAGAAAAATCAAAGGCATCAGAGGAGAATTTGGGAGAGGACAATCACTGGTTTTTGAGTTTGAGCATCACATGGGTGTTTTGAGTGCTGGCATCTTTCATACTAATGTCCCTAACTCCTATGACAGAAAAAGGAAGAGGACTCTGCCTCCCCACTAGAGTCTCCAGTTTCAAGACATCTTAGTTTATTTTGCTTTTGTCTAATGAGGGTTGGTAGCACCAGACTGTTTTGGTATTTGGGTTTTATCACTTAGGTTTATTTGCTTCTTTTTTTTTTTTTTTTTGGTTTTTCGAGACAGGGTTTCTCTGTAGCTTTTGTGCCTGTCCTGGAACTAGCTCTTGTAGACCAGGCTGGTCTCGAACTCACAGAGATCCGCCTGCCTCTGCCTCCCGAGTGCTGGGATTAAAGGCGTGCGCCACCACCGCCCGGCTTTATTTGCTTCTTAAATGCAGGGTTAAGTCATTGTACATCTTATTACTATAGATTGGGATTCTCCTTGCTCGGCAAACAGTGTGGGAAGAAAGGACTTCTCATTTCGGGCATTCTGCATCCCTACCACCAGCATGACTCTTTGAAAAGGCATCCAATAGTCTTAGCACTCTCATCCCAGCCGATTGACTATAGATGAGCACATGTGTTCAGGGATTCTCAGTTCTGTGCTGTTGACCTGTGTCTGTCTTTAAGCCCCACATCTTGACTGCTAGTGTGTTTGAAACTAGAGAGTGTCCATGTGTCTTTAACTGCTTTTTATTTGGAGTTGTCTCGACGATTATGGATCTCTTGCCACTCCATATGTGTTCTAGAATTGGTTAACTCGTCAATGTTCACAAAGAAGTCAGCTAAGATCAGCACTGAGTCAGATGTATAGGTCAACAAGGGGAGTAGGCTCAATTTTAAAAAGTAAGCCTTCCAGTCCATGAGCACGGATGTTCTGCCATTTATTGAGGTGCTCTTACACGTCTTTCAACAGCATCTTCTATTTTCAGGGCATAATGTCTGTGCTTCTTTTGTTGAATTTATTTCTAGAATTTTATTCCTTTGGATGCTGCTGTAACGGATTTCTTCTCCATTTTATTTTTAGTTTGCTCATGAAAAGCAGGTAGAAGGGGCTGGAGAGAAGACTCAGCAGTTAAGACCTTGTTGTGTGCTTGTAGAGAATAAGAATTTGGTTCCTAATACCCACATGGTTCACAGTTGCCTATAACACTACCTCTGGGGGACCTGACTCCTTCCTTTGACCTTCACGGTGACTTTACTCATGTGCACATACAGACACAGAGACACACAATTAAAAATAAATAAAAATTTAAAGAAAGTATAAACAAATAACATTGTTTTGGATGTTGATCTTGCATGACCTTGATGAACTCATTCATGGATTCCAGTATTTTTAGTAACTTTCTTAGGAATTAAAAAGTATTATATTTTATGTATGTGTGTGCACGCACTTGCCACTGTACACATGTGAACATCAGAGGACAACTTTTAGGAGTCCGGTCTCTTCTTCCACCCTGTGGGTGCTGGGGATTGAAACCAAGGTCACGAACCTTGTTGCCGGCAAGCGCTTTCACCTGCTGAGCCATTTTGCTGACCTGGTTTCTCAGGAGTTTTGAAAATGTGCATAGGTGAGTACATCCTTCAACAGGAGTGTGGTGTTCATGAGATGGACGATGTGTGGTCTTCTAGGGAATGGCGGGACCAGAGGCGGGTGATTGTGAAAGCAGGTAGGAACAGATGAATGCAATTCCCTATGGCCAGAGCTCTGGGCAGCAAGCTGGTGCTAGTTTTTATGCTAGAGGGTAGAGGCTTGCTAAAGCTGGCACTGGGAGCCTGGCTGTGACTTAAAATACAGGAGGATACCAGAATCCAGCTTAGGAGAAGACTTCTGCTTAGCGCTAATGGTGGTAGCTGAGAAAGTCTGTCCTGCTCAGTACAAACGAGAACTTTCCGGACTCTGGGTACACGCCACTACCCTGTAGATGCCATTATCCCGAGTGAGCGCTTGAGTCTTGGTACCAGCTGGCTTTGTGCAGCCGAGCCCAGCCAGCTTCGCTGATGTGGCAGTTGTTGCCTGCTGCTGATGCTCCCTGGGTTCTCTCTCATAGGAGCCAAGGCTGCCGTGGGCAGCACAATCCCAGGTCTGCGACTTTTTAACCATTTTCAGCACAGTACGCTGCTCTAGCGTACCCAGTCACGTCCAGGAGAGCCGAAGATGTGGCTGTGGCCTCTGCTGTGAGGCCTGTGATTGGTCCCTCTGGGCTTGGTTGTCATGTAAAGAGCCCAAGGCTGAAACAATGGACCGTTGGACCAAGTTGTGCCTCCCAGACCCTGCAGACAAAAGCTCCTGGAGATGCCCAAAGTGTACAAAGCAGAGTCTGAGTCTCAGGCTGATGGTCAGGCCTTCTCTTAGAGAAAGAGCCTTGAGAAGCTGTCACTTAGGGATGAGTCAATGGGCTGTCCACCTCACCACTTCTGATGGGTCAACTCAGAAAAAAATTGACTTGTATACTCCCCATGCTAGGACACCCACTATCTCCCACCTAACACACTCAGCTCACCCCAAGTCTCTGATCCCCTCCATAATTGTATGTCCACCTAGACTAACCCTGAGCACTCCACGCTAAGGGATTAGCTCGAAGTCTGCAGTCAGTTTCATCCCTGGGGACACCAGGCTTGTTGATTCCCAACAAGCCTGGATTACTTCCTAAGTTTGTATATCATCCTGGCCCCCAGTCTCCTCTCTCCCTGACTATTTTTTATGAACTTCCATCTCCTTCCAAGAGGCATGGAAAGCCAGACCAGTCTGATTAGTTTCAAGATGAGTTCTAAGATATGGTGTGTCTGAAAGTGTGTGTGTAGGATGGTAAAAACCTGTTTCCCTTGTGGCATGTTAGTGGTTGATAGGAGGCCACATGAATAATAAGACCTCTATAGATCCCATAATCTTGTGAAACCATGTACAAAGTTGGGTATTTTAAGTTAGGCACAGTGATATGCTGACAGAGACAGGTGGATGTCTGGGACTCACTGACCAGCCACTTTAGGCTACTTGAAAAGCAGCTACAGGCCAGTGGGAAATTGTATCTCAAAACCCAATATGGATGGAACCTTGAGAAACAATACTCAAGGTTGACGTCTGACCTCAACATATATATATATATATATATATATATATATATATATATATATACTAATTTTAAAAATGTAATACAAATGGAATGATACCCCTCCTGGGTTTTGCCCAGATTCCTCCCAATTTGAGATTATATTAGTCATCACCCTTAGAGCATTGGCTATGTATGAGCCAGTCACTACTCTGGATACTTTGGACTTTTTATGTCATTCCAAGGACCCTATTACTCTTCTCTATTTGCAGAATCCGAGGCTACTCTTGGGTGCCAACATTCTGTTCTTCTTAGTATTGTCTTATGTGCAAGCCATGCATCCCTTTTCCTTGAGTGATGCAGGTTGGCTATTTGAACTCAGTGTGCATCCTTGCCTTGTGAGTTTCTCTATGGCCTTTACATCTGATTGTGAGTTTCCCTGTCCCTTCACTATGGAGGACATACTGGACAGATGAGGTGTGACACTTCATTGTTACATGTGTGTTATACATGTATGCACACACGTGTGCAGGAGTGCTCACCAATGCAGCTGCAATGTGGAAGCCAGAAGTTGACGTTGGAATGCCTTCCTCAATTGCTTCTATGCCTTATTTTTTTCAGACAGTGTATCTTACCGAGCCTGTAGTTCACAGTGTCAGCTAGGCTGATTGAGCACAGGGCCCTGGCTCCTGCCCCAAATGCCATGGTTACAGACCCAGGCTGCTGTGCCCGTGGGCACCGAGGATCTGAATTCTGATTCTCATGCTTGCATAAGAAGCACTTTACCCACGGAGCCGTCTCCCTGGCCCCTCCATGTTAGTAGTGGTTGATAGGAGGTTTTTCCTTTTCATCCAGTCTACAAGTTTCCAGTAAGCACATTTGAAAGTGTTTGAAATTGTTCCTTCAGCCTCCCCAGGGAACATCCTGGTCAAAGTTAGAGTTCACCCCAAGCCCAAGGTGGGCTGTGGGGAACCCTGACTAGTCACAACAAATTATGCCAACAAAGCTTTCATTTTGAAGGCTGAAAAATATTCACCTCTGTATAACTACCTTCCCACCACCTCTCCGAGCACCGAGCATTCCATCTGTATGACCAGAAATAGACGGGACTGAGGTGGAATTCAGGGCCAGGCCAGGGGCAAAATGAATCAGGCCTGAACCAGTCTGGTGTCTAAAAGCCTCCATCTGTGTCTGAGGGATTCACAAGGACTTCCCTCATGCTCTGAAGGTACCTCATCTGTCCAAGACAGCCTCCCTCCTGGAAGGGTAGCCAGAAACAGCCCCAGACCACCACTCGGAAATGCAGTCTTGGCCCTGAGCCAAGACCATTCATCACTCCTGTTGGCCTCAGCAGGAATCCCAGTCCAGTGAAGGAGACAGTCCTCACCTCAGTCCCTAATCTAATCTCTAGAGATGTCAAATAAAATATTCTGATTGGTGACAGAGTTCTGCTGAGGTCCAACCCTGCTGTTCAGCAGCAGCATAGGCCATGTGCTCTCCTGTGGTGAGCTTGTCTCCCATGATGGTCTAGACCATGCATGGGGGCAGCAGGGGAAGAATGGGTGCTCGAGAACACAGACGTACAGATATGGGCTGGGGAAATGGCTCAGCGATTAAGAGCACTTCCTTCTCTTCCTAAGAAGCCGGGTCTAGTTTCCAGCAACCACCCACATGGAAGCTCACAACTGTCTGTAACTCCAGACAGTTAAAAACAGTAAAACGACTTAATTATTAATTATTCCCTTTATTCATATATTGTACCCTTCTTTTTCTCTTCTGATTAATTTTGTGCCTGCTTTGTCCAGCTTATTTATTTATTTATTTATTTATTTATTTATTTGGTTTCTGCTTTCCATCCTTTGACTCACCTTTTGGGCACCTTTACCAGTGGGGTGTATCTCTTGATGTCTGTATAAAGTTGGATCTGGCCCACATGGTCCCACGCACAGGAAAATATATCATTCCACTTTCTGGCTTTAGCTCAGCTGCCAGGTCAGTGTATATGGGAAAAAACATGCTGGAAGGGTAGCCTTGGATTATGGCATGAGCAAGAAATCCTACTTGGATGAAGCCCAGGATAGGGTCCTCAAGACACATTGCCAAAAGAAAGTCATTAAGAAAGCTATCACATAAACGTAAAAAAGATACCCATCCCAACAGATTAACAGATTAACCTAGAAATAATACAAGAAAAAATGATGCCTTCAATGTTCACAACCTTTTAGTAACTGATTCCAAAGATTTCAAATAAGATGAAACATGGAACAACGAATTCAAAAGTGCTCAGTGCTTTGAGAGATAATGTGATTAGCAGGTTTGTGATGTAAGAAGGCACTGGAGGGTCTGAAGAAGACATTTGACCATATGCGTAGTCAAGACAGAGGAAATAAAAAGAGAACAAGATAGAAAGTCAGGAATGAGAAACTAAAAAAAAAATCAGAAAAATCAGTTGATGTCTTTAGCGACAGACTAGATCAGATAGAAGAAAAAATAACACACTTGAAGACAAGACTTTAAATAAGTTAGTAACAGATGGAAAGAAAGAAAAATAAGAGACCATGTGAGAGATTTGGGGGTACCCTTAAAAGATCAAATATTTGGCTTGCTGGTATGCCTGAAGAAGAGTTACAATAAAAATAAAAGCAGAACAGTTTCCAAATCTTGGTGAAAACATAAGCACCTAAGTACAGGAAACATTCAAACCCCTGATACTTCGCTGTGACAAATTATAGTAAAATTGTCAAAAGGACAAAACAAAGGAAGACTTTTTATACTCAGCAGTATATTCAGCAGAAATGCCAAGTAACAGAGAAAGGCAGACTTCCTAGATGAACAGTTTCTCAGAATACCAAGAGGGCATGTAATGAGATATTTAGGCACTGAAAGAAAATGACTACCAAGACTATTATACCCAGCAAGACTGTCCATCACAGTCAAGGGAGAGGTAAGGATCTTTTATGACAAGGCTAAGTTAAAGGCATTCATAACTAGTAGACCACAATTATAGAATATGGTAGAAAGAATTCTATACCAAGAAGAGAGAAATATGATAAACACCATCATTAGAAAATATGTATAAATTTTTCGGGTCCTCTTTGTTGTCTAGGTTGTCTGGGGTTGTGGACTGTAGGTTGGATTTTCTTTACTTAATGTCTAGAAGTCACTTATAGTGAGTACATATTATTATATTTGTTTTTATGAGCCTGGGTTATCTCACTCAGTATGTTTTTTTCTAGATCCATCCATTTGCCTGCAGATTTCAAGATGTTATTATTTTTTCTGCTGAGTAGTACTCCATTGTGTAAATGTACCACATTTTCTTTATCCATTCTTCAGTTGAGGGGCATCTAGGTTGTTTCTAGGTTCTTGCTATTACAAATAATGCTGCTGTGAACATAGTTGAACACATGTCCTTATGGTATGATTGAAAACCCTTTGGGTATATACCCAACAGTGGTATTGCCGTGTCTTGAGGTAGATTGTTTCCTAATTTTCTGAGAAATCACCATACTGATTTCTAAAATGTCTGTACAATTTTGCGCTCCCACCAGCAATGGAAGAATGTCCCCTGTACCCCACATCCTTTAAAGAGAGACATACTTGAATCTATATAGGAAGGAGAAAAAGACAAGATCTCCTGAGTAAATTGGGAGCATAAGGGTAATGGGGGAGGGTAGAAGGGGAGGGGCAGGAAGGGATGGGAGCAGAGAAAAATGTATATCTCAATTTTTAAAAAATGGCCAAAAGAAGGGGGAGGGTAGTTCAGAAACCACCCATTGCCACAGCTACAGAAGTCTGATCTCTGACTGCGGTCACAGCTATAGCTGATAAGCTTTGTGTGCTCTATAGTAATTTCTCTTTCTTTTTCTGGAATAAAGTTTGCTTCTGCTTTAATAGACCAAAAAATTATGTATAAATTCCACTAAAAACACCAAATCTACAAGTGAGAAGTAGGAAAGGCTCAGACATTACCAATGGAACAAATCCTCAAATCTTTGAAATAAAAGAGAAAGAAATAAACAACATAGACCAAAACTACTAAGAAAAATGTCAACAAAATGTGAGGATCAAGTGTGTAGGTGGACGTGTGTCTCACTCGCAGCCCTGGATGTAAATAGCCTTAATTCTCTAATTAAACACAGGCTGGCTGATTTAAAAAGAAGACCCAATAAAATCATATCCATAATAAATATCCTTAGCCTATGAGGACACAGACAGAATGGAAAGATAAAATGACAGTTCAAGCAAATAGATCCCAAAAGCATGAGTAGATTAAATAAACAGACATAGAAACAGAATAGCTTAGACAAAGAGGGCTCCTATGTTTTGACCAAAGGAACCATTTGTCACGAAAAATATAGCAATAAATTTATATGCACCAAGCATTGGAGCACTTAGTCTTTTCAAAACAAATATTACTAGACATATAAATGAGAGTGAGACGGCCCTTGTAGCCCAGCACCTCACGTCAGGGGGCTTAGTGGACATTATATTCTCAAATAGATTAAATATAATGTAGGAATATCCTTAACTGCTTAATTGCAAGCCAGTGAGAAAATACTGGGGACAAAATGTATCACTTTCTGGTAAGCAACAGTATTTTTGACTCTGCCAGACAGCTACCCCAGTCCTTAGTCATGTTGCTCGCAGCCCTCTGGTGTTGACCTTTTCCTGAGCTCCATCGGATGAGTCATTAAGAGCCTCTGTTGCAAAGTTCCCAGATGTCACTCAAGCTTTAGTCAGTAGGATATTCTTCAAAGAAGGACGTATGGGACAGTCCCCCCCTCCCACCCGCCCCAGCCTGCACAACCTCAGGATGTGTGGACTGAGCTGCGGAGTCTCTGCAATCATCTGCTGTGGCCGGCTGACACAGTTGGCGAACACCCTCTGCTCACAGTTCAGAGATTCCAGAATTTCCACCATGTCTATGATGCAACTTCTCTGCTGTGGAGTGTTCTGAGACTCTGGCTATGAAGAGACACCTCAGGATTCAGAGGGATGTTGAGAATAGTGCTTCTGTTGTCTGACCACTCGCCCTGTATTCGTCCAGTAGTAGTGTAGAGATGAGGCTCCCTCTCCCGCCTCTCTCTTCTTTGTCTCTCTTCCCTCTCCCTTCTCTCCCACCCCATGGTATATGTTGTGCTACAAAATGCCCATACATATTGATGATGAGATCAGCGGAAGATGTTGGATGTCTCCTTCTATTGCTTTGTTCTTTGGAGACAGAGTCTGTAGCTGAACTTGAAGTCTTCTGTCTAGGCTAGGCTGGTTGGTCAGCGGGGATCCAGGATCCACCCATCTCCATATCTAATTCTTGGCTTACAATCACACATGGCCATGCCCAGCTTTTATGTGGCTACTCAGGATGGGAACTCAACTCCTCTTGCTTTCACGGCAAGCACTATTGTTACTGTTTTTATTGAGCTATACATTTTTCTCCACTCCCCTTCCTTCCTCCCCTCTCCCCTCCCACCCTCCGCACTGCTCCCCACTCTCCCAGTTTCCTCAGAAGATCTTGTCTTGTTCTCCTTCCAGGTGGGTCCATATATGTCTCTCTCAGGGTTTTCTTTATTGTCTAGGCTCTCTGGGGTTGTGGACTGGTTATCCTTTGCTTTATGTCTAATATCTGCTTATGAGTGAGTACATATTATATTTGTCTTTCTGGATCTGGTTTACCTTATTCAGTATGATTTTTTTTCCTAGTTCCACCCATTTGCCTGCAAATTTTAAGATATCATTATTTTTTGCAGTTGAGTAGTACTATATTGTGTAAATGTACCGCATTTTCCTTATTTATTCTTCAGTTGAGGGGCATCTAGGGTGTTTATAGATTTTGGCTATTACAAACAATGCTGCTATGAACATAGTTGAGTACATGTCCTTATGGCATGATTGAGCATCCTTTGGGTATATGTCCAAGCATGGTATTGCTGGGTCTTGAGGTAGATTGATTTCTAATTTTCTGAGAAACCATACTGATTTCCAAAGTAGCTGTACAAGTTTGCACTTCCACCAACAGTAGAGGAGTGTTCCCCTTACTCCACATCCTCTCCAGCATAAGGTGTCATCAGTGTTTTTGATCTTGGCCATTCTCACAGGTATAAAATGGTATCTCAGAGTTGTTTTGAATTGCGTTTCTCTGATGGCTAAGAAAGTTGAACATTTTCTTAAGTGTCTTTTGACCATTTGAGAGTCTTCTGTTGAGAGCTCTCTGTTTAGGTCTGTACCCCATTTTTTTTATTGGATTGTTTGTTCTTTTGATGACTAGTTTCTTGAGTTCTTTGTGTATTTTGGAGATCAGTCCTCTGTCAAATGTGGGGTTGATGAAGATCTTTTTCCATTCTGTAGGCTGCCATTTTGTCTCGTTGACTATGCCCTTTGCTTTACAGAAGCTTCTCAGTTTCAGGAGGTCCCATTTATTATTATTTTTAAATATTTATTTATTTATTTTGTATACAATATTCTGTCTGTGTGTGTGTCTGCAGGCCAGAAGAGGGCACCAGACCTCATTCCAGATGGTTGTGAGCCACCATGTGGTTGCCGGGAATTGAACTCAGGACCTTTGGAAGAGCAGGCAATACTCTTAACCACTGAGCCATCTCTCCAGCACCACTTGTATAATATGCTTTCTTTTTACCATTTTACATTTTTAGCTTCTTTGTCAAAAATCAGGTGTTTGAAGGTGTGTGAATTAATATTCGAGTCTTTGATTTGATTCTCTTGGCACTACTGTTTGTTTTTATGCGGATACCAAGTTGTTTTCAATACTGTAGCTCTGCAGTAGAGTTTGAAGTCAGGGATGATGATGCCTCCAGAAATTCCTTTATTGTACAGAATTGGTTTTGCTATCCTGAGTTTTTTGGTTTTCCAAATGAAGTTTAATATTGTTCTTTCAAGGTCTGTGAAGAATTTTGCTAGAATTTTGATGGGTATTACATTGAATCTGTAGATTGCTTTTGGTAAGATTGCCATTTTTACTGTGCTAATCCTTCCTGTCTAAGAGCATGGAATATCTTTCCATTTTCTGATGTCTTCTTCGATTTCTTTCTTCAAAGATTTAAAGATTAAAGGCCCTTCACTTGTTTGGTTAGAGTTGCCCCAAGATATTCTATATTATTTGTGGCTATTGTAAAGGATGATGTTTCTCTAATTTCTTTTTCGGCCTGCATATCATCTGTATATAGAAGGGCTACTGATTTTTTTTTCAGTTAATCTTGTATCCTGCTACATTACTGAAGGTGTTTATCAGCTGTAGGACACAGAAAGCACTTTTAGCGCCTGTACCATCTCCCTAGCTCTTTTTTTCTTTTAATTAATTTTTTATTTTAGTTTCTCTCTTTCTTTCTCCCTCTCCCTCTCTTTCCCTTTCTCTCTGTCTCTGTCTGTCTCTCTCTCTCTCTCTCTCTCTCTCTCTCTCTCTCTCTCTCTCTCTCTGTGTGTGTGTGTGTGTGTGTGTGTGTGTGTGTGTGTGTTTGTGTGTATCTTCAGAGGCCAGAAGAGGACATCAAATCCATTGGAGCTGAGTTACACATGGTTATGAGCCACCTGATGTGGGTGCTAGGAATTGAACTTGGGTCTTCAGCAAGAGCAGCAAGTGCTCTTACCTGCCCAGCCACCCCTTAAGTCCTTTCCTGACCTCCTCTGGCGGGAACTGATGGAGCAGGTCTGAAGAAGACGGAGGTGCCCCCATCCTTCCAGATGGCTCCATATATCTGGAGTAGTGGATGGGGAATTTGCCATGTTGGTTTATGTTCAGGTGTCAGAAAAGGCAAGAAACAATCACTTCTGTTTGGAGTAAAGAGAAGCCTAGATTCATAGGGTCCCCATAGCCCCACTACTTTGGGTGTCTGGTCTTCTGGGATGCCTGGAACTTCACCCTCTTGTGGGTTGGCTGGATGCCAGCTTAGAGATGAATCATACAAAGCAATGAGAAAACGGGAAAGGGGGAAAAAGGCACAAAGATATCTCCAAAGAAAGAGTCTGGGTAGCCAAAGCAATGCCAACTAAAGCAAAATATTATGTTTGCATATCAGTTCAGGGAAACCTCCATACTGCTGACCACACTGGAAACTCACCGAATCCTTAGTGTATTTTGCAGAAGTGTTGGCTTTTTTATAGACTTTTCTGCCTCCCTAGTTTATTTTTAGGAATGCATCCCAAGGTTGTGTAACATTTTAGCAATATGGGTTTTCATTTCAACAATGTATACAGTGGCAGAGAGATTTAGAAGCAGAATTATAGTCTTTCTGCATGACTCAGTGCTCTATAATTGTAATTTTGTGTCACTCTGGAAATATACTAGAGAAAATCAACTTTATTTATTTTTATTTTATGTACATTGGTGTTTTGCCATGGTGTTGGGTCCCCTGGAATTACAGAAAGTTTTGAGTTGCTGCGTGGGTGCTGGAAATTGAACCCCAGTCAGTGCTCTTAACCACTGAGCCATCTTTCTAGCCATGAAGAACAACTTTAGAGAAGAAAGATTTGTTTTGGTTCATGGTTTCAGAGGCATCAGTTAATCATGGTGATGAGGGTATGGCAGAGAAGACCATCATACATTGTGGCCAGGAAGCAGATAGTACCTGTCCTTCATCCAGGGGACAGCCTACCGACTGGTGCCACTCATCTCCCCCACTTACAGTCATCCTTTCTGTACACCCCCACATACACACATGCAAAAGTGGTCTTTACTAAATTCTTAGGTGCCTCTCAATCCAGTCCAGTTCACCATCAAGATTAATCATCATAATAAATAATAACTATATAACAGAAAAATTAATTATAATGTCTGCTATATACTATTAAATCAAAAGACAGAGTTTTGTGTGTGTGTGTGTGTGTGTGTGTGTGTGTGTGTGTATTTTTGAGACAAGGTCTCTCTATGTAGCCTTGGCTATCATAGAACTCTATATAGACCACTCCCTGCCTTAAAAAGCACTTTTCAAGCTGGGCATGGTGGCGCACACCTTATCCCAGCACTTGGGAAATAAAACCAAGTGGGTCTCTATAAAATCAAGATCAGCCTGGTCTACATAGAGGGTGAGAGAGAGAGAGAGAGAGAGAGAGAGAGAGAGAGAGAGAGAGAGACAGAGACAGAGAGAAATCTCATTTTCCAAGGCAATATGTAGGAAAGGATTCCCATTGGTTTTCAGTCCCCAGTGCTGGGATTGAACCCAGTGACCTGCACATGCCAGGCAAACGCTCTACCACTGGGCTATGTCCCCAACCCTTGGCTTTTTGACACAGCATTTCACTATATACCTCAGCTTGGTCTTGGACTTGTTATGCAGCCCAGTGTTTTTCAGACTCATGGTATTCCTTCTCCTTCCTCTAGTATGGGGGCTATAGGCATGCTCAGTGATTCAAATTTTTCCAAGGCGATAGATACAGAGGAAAGACGGAAGAGCGAGCATTGCAGATTTGATGGCGATGGACCCAACAGCTGTATTACTTATTTTCTTTTCCTTTCACCAGTTGTCATTTGCTCAGATCTTTATCATCAATATGAATAACTGTCCCAACAGAGAGGGAAAAGCGCATTAAGATTATTTTTAAGAGGAAAGAAAAGTAGCCGAATTGGACATATAAAGGTGATATTGCCTACATATTGCCTTGGAAAATGAGATTTCTCTCTGTCTCTCACCCTCTATGTAGACCAGGCTGATCTTGATTTTATAGAGACCCACTTGGAAGTGAAGGAGCCGAGAGCCGAGAGCCCTCCTTCTAGGGAAGATGTGGCACTGCACAGGGACACACCCATGAAGTCTGGGGAACCGGGTGTAGCTGTCTATAGACACCCAAAGCCAGAAATTAAGAGTTTTCTTTTTTAAATTACAAGATCACATTTTCCCCCATCTCTTTTTGGAACAAGATTAGAGGATCTGAAACCCTTGGGGTGGGGACAAGGGCCACAGAGCAAAGGGCAGGGCATAGCCTTGGCCACCTGGTCACACACATTTGGATCCCTGCCTTCTACTTCCCACCAGGACAGCCTAACTTACTGAGCCTCTGTCCCTTGATTTCCTCCTTGGGATAAAGCCATCGTTGATGATTTCACACCAGTGCCTGTCTGACCTGCAGCCCACAGGCCGCGTGCATCCCATTAGAGCTATGAGCAGCCCAGACTGTTTGGAGAAGACAGTATCAAAAGGTTGGACAGCCCTGCCTAGAGAGTGCCAGCTCGCCTTCAGATGAAGACGACCCTCAGTGGGTTTGCAAAGCCAGAGATAGCACAGATTCCTACATAGATCATGCTCTCTTCCCCTTTAGATGTATTCTAATGATGAAATTCAATTTGTAAATTAAGCCTGGTGTCTTAGGGTTTTTGTTGTTGTGAAGAGACACCGTTGACCACGGCAACTCTTCTAAAGAAAACATTTATTTCAGGTGGCTTACTTACCATTTCAGTCCATTATCATCATGGCGGCATGTGGGCAGACATGGTGTTGGCTACATCTTGGTCAGAAGGCAACAGGAAGTGGACTGTGAGTCCTACGGCTTGCAGGCAACAGGAAGTGGAATCTTAGGTGTCATACTGAGTGAAGCTTGAGCAAAGGAGACCTCAAAGTCTGCCCCCAGTGACACACTTCCCAATAGTGCCACTCCCCTGTGAGCTCATGGGGGCCAATTCCAGTCAAACTACCACACCTGGTAAGAGATTCACAGCATATAATGAAATAAAACGTATAACAGTACGCTGAAATACAACTTCAATGGATCCTCTGCTTTTCTCTTTGTGGGGGTTGGTTTTGGCCAACTTGACACAAGCTAGACTCATCTGGAATGAGGGAATCTATTGAGGAATCACCTCTGTATGATTGCCCTGTGGCATTTTCCTGATTAGTGACTGCTATAGCCGGAGCCCAGCTCACTGTGGGCAGTCCCACCCCTGGGCTGGCGGTCCTGGGACAGACTGAGCAAGCCATGAGAAGCAAGCCAGTAAGCAGCACCCCTCCATGGATTCAGCTTTGACTCCTGCCTCAATGATGACCTGGAAGGTGTAAGCCAAATAAAACCTTTTCTCCCCAAGTTGCTTTTGGTCACAGCCATAGAAAGAAACCTAACCTAGGACACTCTTTCTCCAAGCGTCTTACCATGCTGGTGTTCACGGTTCTGGTTCAACTTTTTTCGGTCTTCACATTTTGGGAAAGATTTTTAGCACCCCAGCTTGTGAGTCTTCTCTTTACTGAGGAAACACTTTGTGGCTTTTGTTTTTTCCTATCTGAGCGTTCGGCCTCTGTGCTCTTGTGCTTTGAGGTCATCGGTACTAAAACAATGGTTACCTGAACACAGGTACTGCCTGCTACGAGGGGTCCCATATCAGAGCACGATGAGACTAGCTACTGACTGATTCATGAATGGGTGGGTGGGGTAGACGGCCACGATACAAGGTACACAAGGTACAGTGTATCAAGAGCTGATTATCATCCTGGCTAGAGGGGGCGTGGCATAGGTCAGCATGAGATTGCATCCCATTACTTGAGATAGCTGTAGAATTTAAAACAAATGAGTTGTTGATTCTTACAATTTTCCACTTACTGTTTTCCCATGAAACTGAGGATGGGTAGCTGAAATTATGAATGAGGAGATAACTCCTATATTGAGAAACATAGGAGTCATTGTGTGTGTGTGTGTGTGTGTGTGTGTGTGTGTTGCGTGTGTGTATGTGTTTTAATGCAGTAACAACAAATCGCTCAGCTTGACCTTTGTCAGGCCACTGACTTTCTTAATTTTCAAAAAAAAAAAAAAAAAAGAGAGAAAGCACAGCGAGCTGGGTATAGGGATTTATGCCAGTGTTCAGGAGGTGGTGGTAAGAGGGCTTCTAGTTCTAGGCCAGCCTGGGCTACACAGAGCCATCTCAGAAAACCAAACAGGAAGAGTCAAAGACAAAAACAAGACAAGACAAAGCAAAACTCCAGAATTCGGAGTCAGGTCACCTAGGCTCCCAGAGTTCAGCCCTTGAACATTCACCGATGTCCTAGGGGCACAACTAGGCTGTCAGAGTCACGTCTGTCACAGCCTAGGACAGTTCTGTTCACTCAGAGCCCGGCCTCACCTGAGAAGGATGTCTGAGAGGTAGCCCAACAAGCAAATGCATATGGCCTCACGCACTGGAAGGAGATGAATAGTACGTCATTGTCATAATGTTGGGGATTCTCTAGCTTCATGGTTAGAAGTGTCTGCCCAAGGATTTGTTCCCTCGGAGGTGAGGCCTTGGGGAAGTGACCAGAATTAGACTAATCGTCACAGTAGGGACCCTGTTTGAATCCTGGTGACTTTGTAAGAAGGAGGCATGAGGCGAGAAGAGACACATGTATGCTCATGTCCTTGGCCATGTGATGTGCCAAGATAGCCTTTGAACTTTGACAGTGGAAGGTCACTTCAAGGTGACCTTGAATTGAGCCGACAGAGGCAGCATCTAAAACACCTCACCCCCCCCCCCCCACACACACCTTATGTTTCTGTTTTCGTTGTTTGCTTGTTTTGAGAGTGTCTTATACAGCCCAGGCTAGCTTCTCGCTTACTGTGTAGTTTAGGATGGTCTTGAACTCGAAATTCTCTTATCTTTATTTCCCACGTGCAGAGGTAATGCTGAGGATTGAATCCCAGGCTTTGTGCTTGCTATGAAGTGCTCTACCAGCATCTCCAGCTTTGTCAGAATTTACCAAGACCACAGTCTCTGTTTTTAGAAACAAAACCAACAAATGCTCATTAGGTTTTCAGCCTTGGCACCTGGCTAAATTCTCCTGCGGTCAGACAGTACGCTCTGTGTGCTTTCATTGATTGTGTTGAGACTTGCTTGTTGACTCACCTTGGGGTTCATTTAGGCAAGTCTGTGTGTCCTTGAAGGGCATCTGTCCTATGGAGTTGTTGAGTACAGCTTCCAGGAACTCCGTGAATTGTCATGTGGTTGATCTCCTTGTTTCTGTACTCAGTGCCTGGGCCGTCTGTGTGGAGAGTCTCCACTGCAGTTAAGAATCGGCTGTGGATCTGATTTCCCCTTCATTCCGTCAGTATTTATCTCATGCATCCTGAAATGACCCATACACACCACACAGTTGTAGCTTCCTGACAGATTGACTCTTTCGTTAGCTTTTCCCTTTGGGCTCTGATAGGGTTTTTTTGTTCTGGAGTCAGTGTAATCTCACTTTGGATCAGCTTTCTTTTGACTGAGCTGCACACAGTGTATCATCTATTTTTTCGTGGTCTTTTGTAAGAATATGTCGTTTGATTATATTGTTCAGTCTGTGTTGGTGACGTTTGTCTTTTAATTGGAGCATCTATTGTGCTTTTATACTGTCTTGCAAAGGCTATATTTTGTTTCCAATCTGTGCCACTATTGGGAAGTAGTGAAACACGCACACAGACACACACACATACACACACACAGAGTTGTTGCTGGGTTTTTTTTTTTTATCACCGTCATGATGCAACTCTGAGTACCAAACCCAGGGTCTCACTCTTGAAAGGCAAGTGCCCTAACTCTGAGCTACCTCTCCAGTCCATAGTACAGATATTTGAGGACACAGGACATTGTTATTGTTTTATACAGTGGGTTTGCATTTAGGTATGCTCACGTCGTTTCCTATTCCGTCCTTCATTCCTTCCTAAACCTCCACACCATTTCTGGCATTACTTTTCCTTTGGCTTAAAGATCTCCTTCTAGGGCCTCCGTTTTTGTTTGTCTCAGTGTCCCCATTTCATCTTCATTTTTTCCCCAATCCATAGACCGCTGTTACTGTGCCAGCCCTTGGAAAATGTTATGCTGTTCTTCTTATTTTTGAGGAGAGGCTGCCTGATGTTCTTCAGATGTAGCATGCCCATCTCCCTCTGGCTGTATGTGAGATTTCCTCCTTTCCTGACTGTCCACAGTCCGTGTGCCTGGAGGTGGTTTCCTCCATGTGTGCACTGCTTGCTCTTCTACTGTGCATCGGTGTGAATAATTCCCCACCGCTGCCCTTCAAATGCTTCCTCTGCACCTTCTTTGGGTTTCCAGGAACATCGCTTACACTCTGTGTCCTAATTTGTCTCACCAGTCCCTTTCCCATGGCCTCTGATGTCTATCTTGTCAGTCCTTGAAGGCCACTGAAAATGTCCCTCAGCTCTCCAACCTACTGGGCACTCACTTGGGAAAGGCAGAGACCTATGGAAGCCCATCTCTGTGCACATCCTTTCTCTCTGCATCCTTGGCTCTTTGAGCCCATGTAGCCTCGGTAGCCTTCCAGCAGCAAGTTTCACCCAATGACGAGGGTTGGGGTGGGGAGGGTAGAGATGGGGAGGAACGACACAGAAGGGACAGGATACTCAGGCATTGTTTAAACATCCTAGAATGTTCCCTCACAAACCTGAATGGTTGGACACCAGTCCCTCCATGTGGCCTCCTAATGCGATCAGGAGACTTATAATAAACAAGCTGTGGAAGGCCGCTGTGGGTGTGACACAGCATGACATTTTGCATTCAGCGTTGTTCCCAAGCAGAAGGAGCAATGGCCGAGCAGTGATGAAACAAGCTATGATTGCAGGTGTGGTGGCTCGTTCCTGTAATCCCAGCACGTGGAGGCGGAGGCAGTAGGAGCCCTGTGAGTCTGATTCAGCCCGGGCTACAGAGTGAGACCATGTCTCAAACAAAACAAAAAAAGCCAAAACAAACAAAAAACCAATATGACAAAGGCATAAAGCAGTCAAGTCGCGGTCATACCCGTGTGCTGGGCTGGACCATTACTGCTCTTTGAGACAAAGGCGACGCAGTGGGTTTGTTCCCACCACCACCCCAGCAAACAGGAGGAATGCCGCAGTGCGTTGTGCTGTGATGTTAGGCTGGCTACCGTGTTACCAGGTGATGGGAATTTTCATCTCCAGTATAAACTTACGGGATCATTTTCATAGGCAGGGTCTTTTGTTGAGCAAAACGTCATGTAGTGCGTGTTCTTAGTAGGCTTATTTACTGTTTGTGGTTGTTCGTGGTAAGACTTTTCTAATACAAATGAGTCTACCTATCAGAAACAGATACGTGGCTTTGTGGGAGCCCTCAGGGTTGAGTTTCTGGTCACAAAGCTCGGTGGACAACAGAGCAAAGCACAAGCAATGTTGGTTTTAAAGCAGCCAGAGGGCACCTTCGTTTGTCTAACGGGACCTGGCTAGGTCTCCTTGAGGCATGCGGTCTTTGGAGGGCAGGGTTAGAGGCTCTCTGCTGTAAGTGTCACAAAACATAAGCCGGGCGCAGACTGTGGACCCCACTGCAGGAACCCCATCACTCTCTGGGCCTGTTTGAGTGTCATAGGATGAGAATTGCTGAGTCTCTGGCGATAACAGAGGGTGTGTTCTCTTAGCAAACACACAGAGTACCAACATGCAAAGGGTTGTGTCTCTTCCAGGCACAGCACAGGTGGCTCCGGATGGCTTCAGCCCAAGGTAAGTTAGCCAGCCCTTCCTTGATAGTAACATCCTGAACCGAGGACTGTGCTCTCTCTGCCCCTTTGTGTGTGGCTGAAATGAAGTGTGTTTGCCTCTGCGGTTTCCAGCTGCAATTCCTGCTTTTCCTTTTGTTTTTTTTAAACTTATTTATTTATTTATTTATTATGTATACAATATTCTTTCTGCGTGTATGCCTGAAGGCCAGAAGAGGGCACCAGACCTCTTTCCAGATGGTTGTGAGCCACCATGTGGTTGCTGGGAATTGAACTCAGGACCTTTGGAAGAGCAGGCAACGCTCTTAACCACTGAGCCATCTCTCCAGCCCCGCCCCCCCTGCTTTTCCTTTTGGACTCTCACATCTCAATCTGCTTCCTCCTTGAGACACGCCCACAGTCCTTTTCTCATCATCTCCCAGTCTCTGAGTTATCTGAGGACCAAGACACATGAGGTCTCTATACACCACCTCACTCTGGAGTTCCACATAGATTCCAGCTGGCTGTGATGCCCACGACCTTGAAGAATGTGATTTTCCATTTAAAGGGTACCCCGACTGCAGTGCTTCTGGGGTGCCATTCATTGAGCTCTCAGACGGTTCTGTGGGCTGCATAGGATTATGATCTATGTTCAGTAGATGAGGAAATTGGTGTGCAGAGAAATTCAATGTTTTTGCCCAAGGTCCCACAACTGATCAATATCAGAATGAGGATTCAAACTCAGTTCATCCATTTCTAGCATGTTCTCTTTCCACTACAGATGTGCCCTCCTTGATGCTGGCTTCCTCAACCCCTCTTCTACTTCAACACAAAGAGCTTAGCCCCTCTTCTGTGAGTTAGGAGCAGTCTGGTCTCAAACTCCTGCTGCCCCTATGGAGAGATACTATAAATAGGAAAGAAATTGCCATAGGCCCTTGTAACTTCTCTGAGAGTTCATTCCACTTGCCTACAGACTTTATCCCCCTTCTTTGCTCCATCTTTTTCTCTTTTTCTTTTCTTTCTTCCTTCCTTCCTTTCTTTCTTTTCTTCTTCTTCTTCTTCTTCTTCTTCTTCCTCCTCCTCCTCCTCCTCCTCCTTCTTCTTCTCCTTCTCCTCCTTCTCCTCCTCCTTCTCCTCCTCCTCCTTCTCCTTTTTCTTCTTCTTTTTGACAGAGTAGGTTCTTCTGGAACTTGAACTTGCTATGTAGACCAGGCAGGCAACAAACTCACAGAGACGTGACTGCCTCTGCCTTCCAAGTTCTGGGATTAAAGGCATGTGCCACTATGCCCAGCTTGCTCCACCATTTTCAAAGGAAGTGACAGCAGCCCTCTGCCAACAGAGCACTAGGTCTCCAATCTACAGAATACCTGCCAAGGCCAAGGTCACCATGATCACCTCAGATGTTGACACTGACGGTACAGTGCAGGGTTTTCCGCACTTCTAGTGGGAACAAGGCCAGATAGTTCTGGAGGATTGTGCAGGCTCCCAGAGGATCCTGTCAGACTTTCTGATTCAGTGCTCTTTGGGGACCACTCAGACCCCATGGCCCACTTATGGCTCAGTCCCTGCAGCCAGATCACCTTCCTGTTTAGTAAATGTGTCTATAAATCTATAAAATCTGTCATGGAGAGACCAGAGAAGACTAAGATATAAGCTTTGCCCTAAAAAGTTTGCCATCCAATTGGACATGTTGAAAATCTCTGAGAAATTACCAGCAGATCCTAAATCTTCCTCGGCAGGGGATGACTAGGGAGAGTGGCTGAGGTTGAGCTGGGTTTCAACTGTGAGGAGATGGAAGAAGTGCAGAGTGTAGAGCTGTTCTGGGAAGCTTGCATTTGCCTTTTGGGACCCACCGTTATCCCTCTCTGCCAGCCTTGTATACAGGTCAGCCCATGGGACCCACTATTCTCCTTCTCTACCAGCCTTGTGTCCAGGAGGCCAGCCAGTACAGACTTCTCCATCAGCTCTCCCAACCTTGTTTCCTGGTTGTGCTAAGTTGGGTTTTCTCATTAGAGGTATCAGGAAGAGATTAGAAGCCAGTGGAAGACTAGCATCCTATATGTGTTACATGGCTCCTCTCTGCTGGTTGCTATGGGTGGCTCTGAGACCCTTCAGTAAAGAACCAAGATGCCAGCAGAGAGCCTTTCCCACTCAGCTATGCTCAGTTCTGCAAGACACTGGTGTCTCAGGGAGACTCAGCAAACACCGAGAGGTCATGGCTAGCCTTTGTTGACAACCGGGGTGCTTCCTTCATTCTTTATCAGTTCACTTGAACTTTGCTAACTTCTCCATTGGGGAAGGAGAAAGACAGAAAGAAGGGGGGCTGGAGAAATGACTCAGCAGGTAAAAGAGCTTGTGGCCAAGACTGATGAGCTAAGTCCAATCCCTAGGACCCACCTGGTGAAATAAGAAAATCGACTCCCACAAGTTGTCCTGTGACCTCCACACCCATACAGTGGTATGCCTGCCCACATACATACATATATGCATATACATAAAATCGAATAAATTTAAAGAAGAAAAGCAAAGGTTTTCTTTAAATTTAGTTACGAGTATGGATGACAGCATTCCAAAGATGAGGAAGATGGGTGATAGACTTTGGGAACTCAGACTGGTGTTGCCAAAACTGAAATGGGAACAGAACTGAGCTGGAATGTAACCCGGAAGAGCTTTGCATGCTAAGCCAGGAAGGTAATGTCACAGAACTCTTTACAGAAACCTACAACCTTTATTTTAGACTAATGGCTCTCCCACTCATTTTTATTTGTTCCAGAAAGTTCCTGCTGCCACCCCTGACCTCTTCTCAGCATAGGACAAGGATGGAGATACCTTTCGGCTCCCGCTTCTATGGTTGTTTGGCTATGTTTGTCTTCCTGCCCTCCCTGAGCCTAGCACAGTATGAGAGCTGGCCCTACCAACTCCAGTACCCCGAGTACTTCCAGCAGCCCGCTCCCGAGTACCATCAGCACCAGGTACCCTCCGATGTGGTCAAGATCCAGGTCCGCCTGGCGGGCCAGAAGAGGAAGCATAATGAAGGCCGCGTGGAGGTCTATTATGAAGGCCAGTGGGGCACTGTGTGTGATGATGACTTCTCCATCCACGCTGCCCACGTTGTCTGCCGGGAAGTGGGTTATGTGGAAGCTAAGTCCTGGGCAGCCAGCTCCTCCTACGGCCCAGGGGAAGGTAAGAGGCTGATGGTGCTGAGGAGATGAGTGTCTGTCACACAGCAAGGCCAGGACACGCCCTGATGAGCCTGCGAAGAAAGATGGAATTGTTATTAAGCCTGGCTTTCCAAGAGTTTCCTATCTGCCCTGCAGGCTGTGTCTTGCTGGAAGGCTGATGGGCGGCCCCTCCAGGGAATGAGGGAGGGATCAAACATCAGAAACTGTCCAGGCTCTTCCTGCTTTGAGCAGGAAATATCTGAGGCGAGACAAGATGGTTGGTGGCCTCGGTCAGTAGGTGAAGTGAGCTTGCGCCCATCTTACTAAGCCACACTCTAAGGGTTGTAGTGTCTTGCCTGCATCCAGATTTCTCCTTCCAAATAGGGCTCTCACTCTTTCTCAAAAGAACTTTACAGGCTAGATTTCTACACACATGAAGATCATCATCATTATTTTATTGTGTCTACATGTGTGTACATACATGTGTGCGCTTGTGACCTTACACAGGTGTGTGTCTATGGCATCCTGAGGACAACCTCAGGTGTGATGTTATCCTTCTTCTTCTTCTTTTTTTTTTTTTTTTTTGAGACAACTTCTCTTGATGGCCTGGAACTCACCTAGTAGGCTAAGCTGTTAGAATTCCCCTGGTTCTGCCTCCCTGCCATTGGGACTACAAATGATCACACTTATCTTCAACATGCTATTTCAACTTTAACATGCTGTTATGGCATTGGTTGTCCTAAGACCAGAGTCACATTGAATTGTTAACCTTGAGTTGGCCTCTTGCTTCCTTCCTTGTTAGAGTCAAATACATTTGTCCAGAAGCAACAATAACAAAACAAAATAACGAGGCTGGAGAGATGCCGCAGAATGTGCTGCTTCTCTCAGGGGCCTGAGTTTGATTCCCAGCACCCGCACCAGGTGACTCACAATAGTTTACAACTAGCTCCAGGGGGCTCTGAGTCCCCTGAAGGACTCTGAGGGTCCCTGCTGTCCCATGCATGTGCCAACACATGGATAAACACACATATACAGAATTAAATACAATTTCTAAAGCACACAAAAGGGAAGTTATGGGAGTTTTGAGGGAAGGTCGGTCTTCATGACTCAGACTCCTAGCTCAAGGCCATGCTGAGCTGTGTATGTAGCTTTACAATGTGGATGTGCTCTGAAAAAGAGTCGCTAGCAATCTCAGCACCATAGAGGATTCTTACAAAAACAACTATGAGGTCCCCAGGCGACAGGGTGGTATCTGAGAACCTCTTGTATACACGTGGTACATCATTAAGCAAAATGTCACATGGCATGTGATCGACATCTGGAAGATGGACTCTTTAAGAATTGGTGTGCCCCAGTAGTCGGCATCCCTAGTTAGGAATGCCAGTGTGGGCAAAAGGTATCATTTGCAAATAAATGCTCTTCTTGGGGCTAGGAGACAGCTCTGTGGGTAAAGAACTTTCTATGCAAGCAAGTAGACCTGAGTTTGGCTATCTAGCACCTACACAAACACTGGGCATGGTGGCATGTGTAGGAAGCCTCAGTGCTGAGGGTGTGGAGACAGGTGGATTCCTGGAGCTTGCTGGCCAGCTAACCTAGTCAATTGGTGGGCACCAGGTTTAGTGAAAAACTCCATCTCTGGAAGAAGATAACCTGACCTCTCTGGTATCCACATATGCTTATGCGTGTGTGTGTGCACACACACCACACACACACACACACACACACACACACACACACACACAATGTTCTTCCAAGAGCTGCACCTCTACTCCAGGTTGACAAATCAAGTACCTTTTCCCCTACTGAGCTGCCCACAGGGCTTGGCATTAATCAGACTCTTGGACTAGAGTGAGCTGTCCACACTCTCTGGACCCAAAGGTTCAATGCCATGATGACTATACAAAAACTCTCTTGAGTGAGCATAAAAACACAGAACATTTCAGACTCTACCCAGGACATTCTGATCTCAAAGTTCTGGGTGGGACTGGATCTGCAGCGGGTTGAGGGGACAGTGAGATCGACAAGTTAAACTCCCTTCAACCCTCCCTCCTCTCAGTTATTCCAGAAACGATGGGAAGAAACGTGTACCATTCTCTGCACCCCTCACCTCCAGCCAGTGGGGAGTTTCCTGATGGAAGAACTGGCCTAAGACCCCATGCTTAGAGTTACATGTCCCGAAAGCTTGTTCTGGTTCACTTGGCAGCAATGAAAGTCAAAGCAGCCAAGACCAATTAGCTGGAGCCTTTAGAACCACTTCCTGTCTCTGACTAAACTTCCAATGTTCATCCATATGTCTACATCTCTGTTTATTTTGCTATCTGAGTGATCTAGGGATTACGTCAAATTTATACTTTCCATTCTGATTATTGTACCCTCAAATTTTTATGACAAATATTCTCCAACAATGGTGGCTTTCCCCCAGTGACAGATTTATTATTTTTTAATCAAATTTGGAGCAAACCTATCATCAGATGAGATATCTGTGGATCTTTGCCTACAGAAGCCCGCAGGAGTAGCAGGACAAGTGGGCCTGCTGGATAGGACTTTGCTATCAGAGGATAAAAAGAATCCAAGGGCTCAGGAGAGTGGAGAAGACTTGAAAGGAAGCTAATAAAATGATGGTTTACAGAGTCCTTGCTGAATAAGGAAGGGAGTCATGAGGAGGAAGTAAGGATCCTGCAAAACTATTCAAACCCATGGGTAGGGATCCCGGATGAGTTAACACTAACAAGAATGTGCTGGAAAAATGGTGGGAGATACAGCTGCAGAATGTGATGGTTGAGATGGAGATTGAGGAGGGTTCAGTCATTGATTACAATCAGGGCTGAGCCATGACCTTGAAGAGCATTAGGAGCCAAGGGCAAGAAGGTCTCCATAAGGAGGATGTGTGGTAACCGAGTTCCGAACTTCTAAAGGCCATCGAGGGCTTGACAGCTGCAGTTTAAGGAAAGGATGGGGAGAAACAAATCCTAGACAAACTGAACATTGTGATGCCAAGGGATTAAGACTTGAGCTGTCTGAGAGATGAGAAGATGGTTCAGTCCATAAAGAACTTACGAAGACCCAAGTTTGACCCCCTCCGACACACACACATACACGCACACACACGCGCACACACACACACACACACACACACACACACAGGAAGTGGAGGTGGCAGCTGAGCATAGCGGGATGTACTTGCAATCCCAGCCCTAGGAGGTAGAGACAAGCAGATCATGGAGCTCACTGGCTTGGCACTCTAGCCTCCTTGGAGAGTTTCAGGCCAATAAGAAAACCTGTCTCTCAAAATCAGGTAGTCAGAACCTGAGGAATGACACCTGAGGTTGTTCCCTGGTCTCAACATGCACATATACAAATGTGCACATACACACAAACACATGTGCACACTCTTGTATACACACACACACACACACACACACACACACACACAGAGTTCATCCATTTGCATAGAAAGTGGCACTTGGTTTGCACCATGAGAGAACTTCTAAATATAAGTGTATTTAAGTTTCATCAGTCTCAGCGGAGATTTATTTTTTTTTATATTTATTTATTATGTATACAATATTCTGTCTGTGTGTATGCCTGAAGGCCAGAAGAGGGCACCAGACCTCATTACAGATGGTTGTGAGCCACCGTGTGGTTGCTGGGAATTGAACTCAGGACCTCTGGAAGAGCAAGCAATGCTCTTAACCTCTGAACCATCTCTCCAGCCCCCTCTCAGCGGAGATTTAATATAGCCCTGGGTGCATGGCATGCACTCAGTAAATATGAGCTGGCTGGTCTGCTTTGGTGTGGGAGAAAACAATGTTGATTAAACAGTACAGGGTTTGATGATCAGAATCTGGCCAGTGTCCTGGCCGGAGCTGCTGCTGCTGCTGGTAGTGGTACCCAGTGGAGTCTGACCTGGAGTCACACTCTGTGGATGGGCTAGGAAAGATGTAGCTGACCCCATAACAGGCTGCCCTCCTAGAGTCTCCAGGCACCTCCAAGGTTCAAGTTGTCATAACAAAAGTAGCGCAATTGCAAGGGATCCCCTTGATTTTTCAGCCTAACCCACAACCTCCCCAAGCCCAGGCAAGCCATGACCCTTTCAGAAAGTTCCAAAGAGGGCAGCTGGCCCATTTCATACCCTCTGATGGGCTTTCACAGTAACCTGAAGCAGGGTGGGGACTCTCCACTCAACTCTACCAACACTGACAAGGACAAGGGCCCTGCATGTTCTAGCTTGGGATAATTTCCACTGCCTGATCAAACCAAGGACACAGCATCCAAACCCCGTTTCATTTATGTCCCGCCCCTTCCAAGACATTTGTGAATTGTTTACATGCTTCTTCTTTCATCAGGAGCTGGGTTTCCGTGAGTGAGTGGAAAGAGAAAAACACAATTTTGCTTCTGATCGGATGGCTTTTGTTTGTGTCCCCAGTAAGAGCCTCATCCCAAGTACCACTTCCCCTGCATCCAGATGTCCCCTAGGTGCCTAGAACTGCCTCACTTTCCCACAGGCAGACATGGAAGCAGGGTGTGTTGGAAGCAGGACAATTTAGCTGATAGGTACTAGATATATGGGAGAAAACGTTGATGTGAAACCAAACCAAACAGCAAACCGTGGGTGCTGATACTATCTTAAGCAAAGTGTAGATCTGAGTATCCTCCATCTAGCAGAAAACGTCAGGGTCAAGCTTAGCAGAGAGCAAGCCTCCTAGAAGGGAGCATGAACGGTACAGGACAGAGAGGTTCTGCTGAGCAACAGCTTTCTTGGGACCCCCAGGGTGCTGATGTCACACGCTGTGCTGCTCCATGCAAAGATACTCTGAAATTTTCACAGTAGCCATGTAGTGGAATGAAACTGGACATCCATCAAGAGATGACCGAAAGCTGGACATAGTGGCACATGCCTTTAATCCTAGCACTTGGGAGGCAGGGGAAAGTAGATCTTTATAAGTTCTAGGCCAACCTGGTCTACAGGTTGTCAAAAAACTATAGCCAAAGTTACATAGTGAGACCCTGTCTTAGATAGATAGATGATTGATAGATAGATAGATAGATAGATGATAGATAGATGATAGATTGATATAGATAGATGATAGATAGATAGATGTGATTGAATAAGGGAAATGCATATATATATATATATATGTATATATAATGAAATACTTGTCAACCATCACAAAAACAAAATTGTATCATTTTTGGGAAAATGGATGGAACTGGAGACCATCATATAAAGTGAAGCAAGATGGGGCCAACTAGAAAAATATCATGTTTCCTCTTGTACATAAAATCTAGACTTAAAAAAAAAAGAACTTGTGCCAGGCAGTGATGGCAGATGCCTTTAATTCCAGCGTTCAGGAAGCAGAAGCAGGTGGGTCTTTGAATCTGAGGCTAGCCTGGTCTATATAGTGAGTGCCAAGACAGCCAGGGCTCCACAGAGAAACTCTGTCTGGAAAAAACAAAACAAACAACATTAACAATGGCTTGGAAGCAGAAGGCTCTTTGGGAAGAGGAGGGAATCAGCAGAGCTGAAGGGCAGGAGAAGATGGTGGGGTGAAGAATGCCTAAGTTCACGATATGCTTGCACCAGAATGTCTTAATGAACTCACGCTTTGAGACTGGTTATTGACTGTCCTCAAACTCATGGGTGATTCTGATTCTGCCTCGCTAGTACTGCAATTACAGGCATGTGCCACCACACTTGGCTGAAACCCATTATTTTGTGCAATATATAATATCTACATATACATATATATATATATATATATATATATATATATATTCACATACATACATATACTAGGTGGGAAACAAAACGTTTCTGGTCAGCCTCCACGCCCAAGTGAGGGTGGCTTCTTTGGCTACAGAAGGAATGAGGGCACTGCCTCTTTTCACAATCTGCCCTTCAGCAGCTCAGTTCGGAATGTTCTGAGGGAGAAGCCTCGCTGGCAAGATGGAGGGGCCCTTCCGTTGCTAGTACGTGGTAAAACAAATACGAGCTTGCTGTAGAAACAGCCGTCTATTAGTAAGCATGCGTTTCAGTGGAGCCTGACGGCTTGGAAACCAGCCCAGATTGAGAAAGTGGTTGGAAAACCTCCGTCCAGATGTTTTCAATCAACTCATTGTTCCCACAATGAGTCCAGAGCTCTGTCCTTTGAGCCCCAACCAGCCAGGCATCAGAGTACACATGTTGTAGCCAGGCTCGCAAGTCAGGAGACGGGCCCCACGTTCTCCTTGGCCTTGAACAACCTCAGCTTCACACATCGATTTTCTAATCTATAATGGGAGTGTTTTCATCGGCTCCTTCACCCACTATGGGAGCCATATAATACATTGGCTTGTTTATTTAGAACAAGGAAAAGGGGATGGAATATATCTGCAGCCCTGTTCATTAGCTTGCTGGATTTTCATGGCAGCCTGTCTGTTGGATATCACTTTGACTTTAGAAACGGGGACAAGGTTTGTTTCAATCGCTGACTCAGTCACAGGTCCCCCAAGCCCGTGGCAGATAGGACATAAACACAGGTTTGTTCGCCTCTTCTGTTTCGTAGGCCTCTAAAAGGACCTGTGGGAAAATAACAGATGTGGTTGTTTGGTTTTGTAATGTTTGGGGGACAAAGTGCTTGCTGTGCAAGCCTGAGAATCCCCAGCATACACATGAAGGCTGTGTCTATGTACCCCCGGCACAGGGGAGCAGGGCCACTCCCATCCAAACATGAAGGCTGTGCTTATGTAACCCCTATGCAGGGGCACAGGGACAGTCCCATCCATTAAGGTGTTGGGCCAAGTCAGCCTAGCTCAACTGTCCAGGTTCAGGGAAGTGACCCTGTCTCAAAAATTGAGGTAGAGATCAATAGAGGAAGGCATGCTAATACCAAGTTTGGCTTCCAGGCATGTATATGCACACATATGTGCCATTTGATGCCTGTCTATGTAGATATACCCCCCCCACACACACACACACATGCTATTTGAAACCATCTGGCATCTTTTTTAGAGTTTTATTGTTTATTGCAGTAAAATATACATAAGACCATTTATACCCTAACCTTTTGAAGTGCATATACACTTCAGTAGTGTTAAGTATTTTCCCATTGTCATGCGACCAAGTCCCTAAACATCTTGCAAAACAGAAACTCTGGGCCCATTAAATAACCACCTCCCATCCTCCTCACCACCCCTGGCAATTCCTATTCTACTCGGTTTCTCAGAATTTCAGAAGTCTAGGTAGAAATCTTTCCGTATTTGGTCTTTTGTGACCAGCTTTTCCCACTTAGCAGAATGTTCTCAAGGCCTGAAGTATGTTGCAGTATGTGTCAGAGTTTTCCCTCCTACAGTTTTCCCTTATATGTATGCAGTTTGTCAACAGATGTCCGCTGCTTCGATCTCTTGGCATTTGTGAATTACGCTTCTGTAAATGTGGGTGTGCAAACACCTCCCCCAAGGCCTTATTTTCAATGTCTGTCCCTCCTTCCTTCCCCTCCCTCTGTCTCTCCTTCTGTCCCTTCCTTCCTTTCTTGTGCTGAGGCCTTGTAGATACTAGACAAGCACCTTGTCACTGAGCTACTGCCCCAGCCTTTTAAATTTATTTATTTCTTTGTTGAGACAAGGTCTCATTCTGAGCCCAGGCTAGACTGGAACTCACTGTGTAGCCCAGTCTAGCCTCAAACTCCAGGCAGTTGTTCTTAGTCTTTGGAGTGCTATGATTTCAGACACAGGTCTGAGTACATCTGTAATTTTTGTTTCTTCTAGATTTAGAGACAGGGTCTCAATAAATTGTGCAGACTGACTTGGTGGATCTCACTGTGCAACCTAGTTGGCTCAAACTTGTGATTCCCTCGCCTCGGTCTCCTCAGTAGCTTTAATTACAGCTGTATCCCACTACATCTGACTTCAGTTTTGGAATTCTGAATCCTAGGATATCTTCAAAGTTTGGAGGCTGAGGACATAGCTTGTGGTAGAGCAGTTGTCTAGCATGTATAGGGCTCAGGGTCCTATCCAGCACTGACCCCCACTACAGCAAGGTCATTGTGGAACGTGGCCAGCCTCCTGTTCTTTGCACTAGGAGAAAATTCTGAGTGCAAAATACCAGAGGGTTAACCATGAGATGCCATCTCATGCCATCGGGGTGGTGGTGAGATGTCCTCAGCAGGCTCCTGTATTTGAACACTTGGTTCTCCAGCTGATGGCACTGCTTTAGAAGGCTGGGAAATTTTTTGGAGGTGGGGCCTTGACGGGAGGAAGAGAGTCGCTGGGGGAGGGCCTTAACATTATATAGTGTAACCACACTTCCAGTCAATTCCCTGTCTTCTGTCTGTCGAGATACAAAGGCATAAGCCAGACTGGTAGTGCACGTCTTTAAAACCAGCACTTAGGAGGCAGAAGTACGTGTGTGATGGCCTGTCCCTGACCAGGTATGGAGAAAAAGAGGACTTGAGAAGGCGCTAATTGGGGAACCGACTCATAGGCTATGACTTGGTGCCCAGAGGCTGACCTCTCTGAACCAGGCTTCTCTGTCTGGGAAGAGTGTTACTTCGGTCTCCCCCAGGTGGTGATACATGTGGAGGTGCCCTAAAGCCAGCAAACCCTTGCTGACAGAGTGGATGGGATGACAGCTGCCCCTTTTGCAGAGGCAGGCGAGGCTGACTTGTGTTACGGGTATAACTGAACCCACATCCTTGTCATTGCCCCCGTTTTCACTATAGAGCAGCCATGAGCTGCCTCTAGCCACCCCACTCCTCTGCGGTTCGCATGTTGTCTCTATTTGTCTCACTTGCTGTCTCCATTTTGCTGATGGGAACAGGGCTTTGACAGGGGGTTCAAAGCTAATAGAGACTGAACCAGAATTCCAACTCAGGTTAGTCTCCAAAGCCTATTGCATCCAGCATGGCTTGGTCCCCGGGGAAACCTGGTTGGGGTTTCAAGGGAATGAAGGAGAGGACAGAAGACGCACAGACACACAGACGGAAAAGCTGAGATTGGGTGGGCTGTGCTGGTTCTGTGGAGCAGCACCAATTACAGCAGCAACCCAGAACTCCTGACCCTGCGTTACGTACAGTCCAAAAGGAAGGGTTAGGCAGTCTTGGTAGGAGGTCTCTGCAGGAGAGCAATCAGTCTCAGATTACAATCATCTGGGAGAGGGAAGCTGCTGGTGCTAGTTTTTGCGCATGCGCATCCTGTTAACAGTCACTTGTAAACCAGAGGAAGGCTTCGCTGGTTCTCACGGGGTCTGAGGCTTTCCTCTGCTTCTATGGTGGTGTGGCCCCTGTCCCATCTCCCCCCCCCCCCCCGAAGGCTCATATATTTGAATGCTTGTTGGTGGAACTTCTTGGGAAGAAATTATTTGCGAAGGATGGGGGAGGTGTGGCCTTGTCGGAGGAACTGTGTCACTGGGGGCCGGCTTTGTGGTTTCCAAAGCACTTGCCACCCCACTCACCCTGCCTTGTGGCTGTGTCTTTAGATGTGATCTCTCAGTTACCGCTCCAGCGTCACGCCTGCCTGCCACCGTGCTCCTACCGTGGTAGTTGCGGACTCCAACCCTCTGGATCCATGAGCCCTAATTAAACGCTTTCTTTCCTAAGTGGCCTTGGTTATTGGTGTTTTGTCACAGCAATCGAAAAGTAATTTAGACAACTCCTCACACATTAACCCAGGGCTTCCTCTGCTCTCCACAAAAGCCCCTGTTCTTTTGTACCGCTCAGGGTGGCTAAATTACATGGTCAGACTGGTGAGGTAGCTCAGTGGGTAAAGGTCACGTGAACTGGACCCCTGAGGCTCGTATCAACCAGGAAGGAGAGATCCAGCTCCACCGAATTGCTCTCTGACCTCCGCACTTTCTCGCTGTGGCTTGTGCCCCACCCCCACACACCCATCATGTACACACAATAATAATAATAATTAATAAATAAAGCTAAACTTCATGTCAAGTTGACCTGATTTGAAATCTTCTAGGAGACTCACTTCTGTGTGTGCCTATCAAGAGGTTGCCATAGAGACTTAACTGAGGAAGGAAGACCCACCCTGAGTGTGGGTGGTACCATCTAGAGTCCCAAACTGAACAAAAAGGAGGAAAACAAGGAAGCCAGCTAAGTGCTAGAATTCACCCCTCTCTGCGTCCTGACTGTGGGACACAGTATGTTATCTCTTCTTCTTCTTCTTCTTCTTCTTCTTCTTCTTCTTCTTCTTCTTCTTCTTCTTCTTCTTCTTCCTCGTCCTCCTCCTCCTCCTCTTCTTCTTCTTCTTCTTCTTCTTCTTCTTCTTCTTCTCTTCTTCCTTCTTCCTCCTACTCCTCCTTCTTTTTGGTTTTTCAAGACAGGGTTTCTCTGTGTAGTCCTGACTGTCTTGGAGCTCACTCTGTAGACCAGGTTGGCCTTGAACTCACAGAGATCCGCCTACCTCTGCCTCCTGAGTGCTGAGATTAAAGACATGCACCACTACTGCCTGGCCTCACTTCTTGATGTCATCCCGCCATGATCGGCTGTGTCCCTTTGTCAACCACGAGCCAATGTAAACCCTTCTTCTTTATGTCTCTGTCGGGCGTTTTATCACACATTGAGAAAGGTAACTGATATACCACACGACTTCCAGGATTGAATATGATTTCTGTCCTAATTGTGCTCAAACCACCACCTCCTCAGATCACATCAACTGCCTGTCCTAGCAAGGGAATCCCAGTGATCTAAGATTAGGTGTGACAATCTCATGTAACAAAAATTAATTGACAGCTACACACACTTGCCAAATTTGGGGTGGAATTCTGTGTAAGGCGCTAGTACCCTTGCCACCTGGAAGCACATTAACAACCTCTGCTTCCTTCAGGGCCCATCTGGCTGGACAATGTCCACTGCACTGGCAAAGAAGCAACCCTGGCAGCCTGCTCCTCCAATGGCTGGGGTGTGACAGACTGCAAACACACAGAGGATGTGGGCGTGGTGTGTAGTGACAAGAGGATCCCTGGGTTCAAATTTGACAACTCATTGATCAACCAAATAGAGGTAAGCTCTATGTTCTTTTCTTTTTGTACTGTTGTGAGCATGGAATCCGGAACCTGTAGCATGAATTCTAATTGGTCTAATAATAAAATCTCAGAATTATCTATAGGAGGTGAAAGCTGAAGGATCAGAGAAACAGAGCAGCCAACCACTAGAGAGTACCTCTACCAATGTTGAAACTAAAGGGGCAATCCTGTCTTCAGACTGCATCCCCAGTCTGTTGTCTGGGTTTCTGTCCTCCCACCAGGTCCCACAGCCATTTAGCCCCAAAGAAATCACACAGAGGTCTATATTAATGATAAGCTGATTGGCCCATTAGCTCAGGCTTCTTATTAACTCTTAGATTAGTCCATTATTCTTATTTATGTTAGCCACATGGATCGGTACCTTTTTCAGCGGGGCAATCACATCTTCCTTCTGTGGTGGGGACAGGACTGCTGGAGGAATGGGCTTCCTCCTTCCCAGAATTCTCTGTTCTCATTGACCCGTCTCTATTTCCTATCTGGTTGTCCCGTCTATACTTCCTGCCGGGCTACTGGCCAATCAGCATTTATTTAAAACATAATTGACAGAATATAGACAATTGTCCCACACCACTAGCATGACTGCCTCAGACTGAATTGCTACTTAGACTACAATGATCCTGTCTCCTCCTGCCTTATATTCCTCTCTCCACCCAGCCATATCACTCCTGTCTCCACCTCCCTTGTACTGGGATTAAAGGCATGGGATCCCAAGTGCTGGGATGACCTTTGTGTGAGCTCTGTTTCTCTTTTACACTGGAACAATTTTGTGTAGCCCAGGGTGGCCTTGAACTGACAGATCCATCTGCCTCTCTCTCCCAAGTCCTGGGATTAAAGGTGTGTGCCACCACTGCCTGGCCTCTAGGGGGTTTAGTTCAACACTCTGATCTTCAGGCAAGCTTTTTTTGTTAAAACACAAACAACTGTGTATTCTCAGCCTCTGCGTGCTCTCAAATAGTGACGTATTTTCTTTCTTTTTTTTGCATATAATATGTCTTGCCTATTTGTTGAGTACTAGGTATATACGGGGATTACTACCAGCTAGATTTGACGTCAGGGAAAGTTGAAGGATTTTTGGAAAGCAGATACCATGATGTGTATGGGTGTTTTGCTTACATGTATGTCTCTGTACCACATATGTACCTGGTGCTCAAGGAGGCCAGAAGAGAGCACAAATGGTTGTGAGCTGCCATGTAGGTTCTGGGGGTTGACTCAGTCTTCTGAAAGAGCAGCAAGTGCTCTTAACAGCTGAGCCATCTTAAAAAGAAAAAAAGACGTGAAATCACTCCCACTTAGGCTCCAGGTGATGGCCCCAGACTGTGCCCTAGATGTTACCTTTCCATGACTCCCACTGCCCTGCTCCTCTTTCCTGTGCCCTGAAAGCACATGGTATACAATACACACTGGGTCCTGGCCCAACCTGCATGGAGAGTGAATGAGTTCCCGTCCTCCCCTTGGCTAGAGTGTGAGGCCACTTTTAGTGGTCATCTTCAAACATGGTCATTCATTCATAACAAGAGTGCCACGGAGACAGTGCAGTTCAGGGACTGAATACCAGTCACGAACTTTTGTTTTCTCATGGGATTGACGTAGAAGAGAATGGGCTTGTGCAACCCAGAGTCCCAGAAATCTCCATGCCCACTACTCTACATCCCTAAGGAAACAGCACCCACTTGTATGTGGCTCTGCTCTCTGACAAGACCAGAAGCTCCTGGAAGGCAGAAGCTACGTCTTAATCATCGTTGTATCTGACACACGGATGCACCAAATGTGAACAAATTTCCCACTTCTGAATGTCCTTATTCCTAGCAATGGATACCAGAGATTGCTGTTCCCTTAGGCAGAGATGCCTCCAAGATCAAGTATTAAACTATACTGTGAAGAGAAGCACACAGAGCAGCCATTCAGTCCTCCATGGCATTGCCCTGCTTCTGTAGACACTGAGCTTATTTATGGCATCTTCTGTGGCCTTGCACTCAGCTAGAATCAAGACTATCCACTTGGAGTGTTGAGAGAAGAAAGGCCCGGAATCTGTGGCTAAGAAGATATTGCCAGCGAAGGGAAAAAGAGCAAAATATCAGTCAATTTGGGGTTGTGAGAGAATAAGATTCATCTCCTGCTAGCAAAATAACAACATAATAATAACAATAACAACAATAAATAATCCTGGAAAGGGGACCATGTGAGCAGCACTTCCATAAGTAATGCTCGCTGACTTCCTACAGTGTACTAGTTACAATATTTAGTATATGGAGGGCAGCTAAGATGTAACATACTTTATTCACTTATTTATTTATTTTACTTAATTTGGGGTGTGTGCAAGATCTCAGGTATCCAGAATTGACCCGAAACTCAAAGTGTAGCCAAGAATGAGAACCTTCCATTTCGGATTCTCCTTCCTCCATCTCCTGGTGTTAGGATCCCAGGCACGCACTACCATATTGGGTTTATATGATGCTAGAGACCCAACCCCAGGGCTTCACAGCGCTAGTCATTTTACCAGCTGAGATCCACTCCCAGCCATTAAACGTGTTACATCCAAAGCAGAAGCCCCAATGAAATGGAACAGGGGTAAACAGTCTGACAAAAAAGAAAATATGTTGGGAAGTACTTTTTTATTCTGGAAATGCTGAGAGTCTAAGATGAGCAGCGCAGTGTTCACCTTTGACATTTGTTGGGGGAAGTCGTATCCACCATGATCTGAGGACTCCCATCGGAAAGAAAATATAATCCTTAGTGGCTGAACAGGACCACGTGTGTGTCACGAGAACAGCCAGAGCATCATGCCAAAGCCAAGGGCACAGATCCTGGTGAATTCAGTCACCCAGAGGGCTACCGAGCAGACATCTGACACGAAAGACTAGATGACAGGCACAGGCTTTGAACTGCACGTTTCCTAAAAGGCCTCCCCTTGGGCAGACCAGCTCGGTGACATAAGCCAGGGTGAGGCTTCCTTGTCCAGCCACAGGCACACAGGAACCTTCAGTTAATGAGCTGTCTTCTGGGACCTCCCTTCCATACCCACTGAAAGTAGGTCATGTCGGCCCTACAAGATGCCTTAGGAGAGCCCTTGAGTTGCAAGAAGATTCCTGCACGCTGGGTTTCATGGTTACAGCTCATGCTTACACATAGCTCTGGCCTGACCAGGAACTGCCCAGACCACCTACATGGGATGCCTGTGGGATGCTGGGAAGTTTCTCCAAATGCCTCATGTCAATAGTTGAAGTCATGGAAGCATTCCTCTTGACTAAAGAAATAGCCCCTATTAAATCATTGTGGGTGAGTGGATGAGACATAGCTTTGGTGGAAACGCAGTTAGATTAGGTATTATTGGACACTATGCCCGAGCTGAGATGGTGACTAGTTTTGTGTGAACGCAGTGGACAGTCTCTAGTGGTGTGCTCCACGCCTCGCTGTTCCTGTCTGTGCATCCTGCCTGAGCAACGTGCCTGAAAGCAAAAACATGTAGACCGAAAAAATGATTGAAAAATATCAAACTAGGAGGAGCTGCTGGAATATAAAATTATAAAATGTAGATTTAGGAAAGCTATATTAACTTGAAGTAATTGGTCTCAGATATGACAGTTATCTACTCAAAATGTAAGGTTGTGTTCTATTTAGGGGTCAGGGATTTTCACTATACAATTCAATATCCAATTGAACAATACGATATCCAATATGGGGAACGATATCAGGCTCAAGAGCGCAGTCACGGGGTGGAGGGGGTGAGTGAAAGGCACTGCTATTTTTTTTTAATTTCTGCAAATGCTGATTGACTAAAAGCTCACTGTAAAGCAGTAGTGCTATCTGGTGACTATGAACTACAACACAGACTTTCTGTGTCACTGGTTCGGTTCTGGGTCCATCTCTTAACTAGGTCACCCACAGGAAGGGCCATCAGGACAGAGGCAAGTCTGGAAACCATATCTTATGAGAGAATGAAGCTTTTTTTGTCAAGAAGAGATACTGGGGGAGAGGCACTGTCGGTTCTTTTCAAATATTTGGAGTGCTACCATGGAGACAAATGTTTATCATTTATTCCAGCTCCTAGAGAGAGCTAAGACAGAGAGGCAGGTGATGAACAAGATGCAGGCTTCAGCTGAGACAGAGTCCCTCCACAGATTCATCTGCCCTTGTGTGTAGTGAGCTTCTTGCTGATGGAGGAGTTCAAGCAGGAACCGGATGACCTCTGGCCAGAAGCATTGCAATGAGTTTCCTATATGGAGAAAGAAGCGGGATTCTCTGATTGCCGAACTCTAAGCTCCTTTCACTCAGAAGCTATGGAAAAGCATTCATCTCGTGTTAGAGGCATCTAGCAGCCAAATGGGAGTCACTGAGGTGGATGTGTGTCACACATGTACAGAGATGTGATGCCAAAGAGGATGTGTGCTGTGCGCCCAGGCCCTCTCCTGGCCTCTCACAACCTTGACCTGGAAGCTAGGTATTGACTCTGCATCCTCACTGGTTGTCTGGAGGTCAGGGCAGATCACAATATTCCAGATGATCCCCCCAAAGGCTTGCATCTCCACTAGAGTGCTCCAGATATCCTCAAGAAGAGAGTGGAGGAAAACTGTCCCAGTCTGGACGAAATCTTCTCAGCAATGAATGCCAGAAGCATGTCTAGTTCTTAGAACCAGGATTTGCTAACCCTACCCTAAGCACTCAGGGTTAGTGTTAGGGTTATGTTTAGGGGCTAGGGGTTAGGATTAGGTTTAGGGGTTAGGGATTAGGTTTAGGTTTAGGGTTAGGGTTAGAAAAATGTAGTTCTTAAGTTAGGAAAGTGGCTAATGGGATCTTACTTATTAGTCTTCCCCAGACTTCTCTGTTTGCTTGAGACATCTTTGGGACTCTTTGATACTGAATCCCCTTTCCAGAGGAGGGAAAATAGCCCCTTCCTCACAAGAAAGTTGAGTCCGCAGATTTGATGCCAAGGCTCCTGATGACTGCAACCAGTATACTAGGCAACAGTCAGTAACCATGGTAGCAGTGGCCTCTCTGTCCTTGACAAGGGTTTTCTAAGTACTCTGCAGAGGAGAAGAATCGGATGAGCTGGGTGAGAGGCTTTGTAGACTGTGAAGGACTTATGATAGGTTGTTGGGTGTTGTTATCATTATTGAACTGACCTAGTTCATGGAGGATTCCAAAGGCCTAAGTCATTACGCCAGGTGCAATTGTTAGAATTTCAATTGTCCCGACAACATCCTTGGACACCTTTGTGCACTCTAGACACCCTCTGGGGCAATGTATGACTGTACAACCTTTCTACTATAGAAACCCACTGAACAGGTATCTATTCTTTCTGATGTAGGCTGTACCATCTCGTCTTGCTGTTGGCCCTCCGCGTCAGACCCTGTAGCTGAAGGCATGGGTTTTAGTCTTGTGGTGACAGACTTGGGATTGTGTCCAGAGTGGCTGATTCTTCTCGAATCCCCTGATATCGTACTATAATAAAACATCCATGTAGCTCAGTGTGTAGAGACAAATGCACCTTGGGTCAGTCATTGAAATAATTTTTAAGTAAAACATTTTACAGGAACAAAAGCTGACATATGCAATACAGATATTTTTAAATCCAGAAAACAGGGCTCCCAGCAAACCTCCCAGGACCTCAGAGCCTCTTGAACCTGGACACTTTGTTTCCTGTCTGTGGTGGGTGGAAAAAGCATTAGATAAGGAAGGATGACAAATCCAGACATCTTTCAGTGCAACCCCGCGACTGGTGCAAATCCCTAGGTCACATGCTTGTACCTCCAAGGCATCTGCTGGGGCCTGTGGGTCAAGAAGTGTGTGAGTCTGCCTTACACATTTCCTAAGGGCTCTTTTACAAAAAGCAAATAAGGGGTTGGAGGTGTAGCTCAGTTGGTAGTGTGCTTGCCTAGGATGCTCAAAGCCTAGGGTTCAATCCCAAGCACTACATAAAACTAGGTGTGGTGGCAACTAAGTCAGCAGGATGGACTAAAAATCCCCAGAGTGGAGTCTATTCTGTGAGGGATTCCCTGAGCCTCGGTATCACCACTAAAACAATGGTAGCCCAGGACATCGTGAGTGGTCAACAGGGGGATGCTGCAAAGCCAAGAGAAGGCCATTTATGTCCCCCGACTCTACAGGCTCACTTTCTTCTGGAAAGATGGCGGGGCCTGAAAAAACCCTCTTTCCTTTAACCACAGCGCCTGGGCAAAGAATCCAGGTTTTTATTAGTCACTGTCGCCGCCAGATGTTTCCATGTCTCCCTCCCAGCAGCAGCCTTATCTGCCTACATCTGGAAACCAGGGGAAAGGCCTCTAGAGAGGCTTCCAGCACGGTGGGCACTTCCCAGCTGGGCGGTTTCATTGTCTCAGATCCCAGCACCGTGCAGAGGAGCAGAATGTGCTGGGTGGTTTAAGAAAGGGGTCCATTTCCATCTTGCTATACTTTGGGGGATTCCATATAAACCAGGCTCCCCAGCTAATTGCAGGAGAGCTGAACCACTCCCCTGCTGGAAAAGAAAAGGTGACAATGACGCTTTGTACCTAACTCTCAGGAGAGGAGTGGAAAAGACTGAGTAGGGCACCCTCTGATGGCTGAGCTCTGGAGCTGGGTGTTCCAGAGTTATTTTTCTTTCCCACTCTGGCAACATGCATAGGAAGATGTATAGGGCTTTACTCTGTGCTCATAGTCTGTGCTCTGTCCCCTGAGAGCATCTCTATGTAGCGGGGACTATTGGCCATCATAAGGTACCCAAGAGAATAAGCTCTAAGGTACCTTGCTTTCTCAGCCGAAAATAGGTCATCATGTCTGAAAAGCAGAGAGTATTTATGTGGCAAAAACAGAAGCAAATATTTGAAATAGCACAGATCCCAGCAAATCTGGAAAGCTGGTTCTGGCTAGCTGTCCATGCAGCCCTTTGCAAAGCACAGATACCTTAGAAAGAGGTGAGACGAAACAAACGCATACAGCATTGCTGTTGTTAGAGCGTGCAAGCATTATACTTTGCTTCGGATGGAACAAATGAGCAGTATGTGTTCCAGCTTTGAACATGGTGGGTTGGGCTGGTCCACAGAACAGTGGTCTGGAGAGAAGATTAATGGGGGAGGTAAGTGGCAAGTTAACATCCGGGAATGGGCTAAGTTGAGTGAGGACAGCCACTCTGGGTATGCAGCGCTGCTGTCTGGGCCTGGAGGACAGTCTGGTGACATGAGCATGGCAGGCCTGTGGAGTCTCAGCTGGCTCTGCCACCTGCCCTAGAGTTCAGGTACAAACGCCATGCTGGAAAATGAACACCGAATCTCTCCCACGTCCTCACAAGGCTGTTGTAAGAAGAATCTGTTCATTCATTCTCCGTGTGCGTGGCCACTGAGCCCTAGGCTGGGCACGAGGATGGAAGGAAATGATGGATAGAGTCATGCCCGTCTTGAGCTCAACATCTAGCGGTGGAGAAAGATGATTTCAAAATGTGTTGTTTTGTTGCCATGGCGACGATTGCTATGTACAATCAAAGACATGTAGTGTATAGTCTGGCCCAGCCTAGGACTTGCTGAGCCTGTGGCCTCGGAACCCAGGCAAGGCCAGAGAAGCTCCTGGGCCACAAGGGTTTGGTGGCTGGAGCAGGTGTCTCGCCGGCTTCCTGCCCACAGCAGGGCTGGCCTAGACTCTAAAGAAGCCTCTGTTACCTGCTCACATCCTTCCAGGCTGGAAAATGAAAGCTTTTTCCAGCAGCGGTGCAGAGCTCCTGATTTATAGGAGGTCCAGACAGACAGCCGGCTTGTTCCTCGAGTGGCGTCCGTGTGAGTTCAGCTCTCGGCACCATCCCCACTGCACCGCCTTCCCTCCCAGGGCAGCCTGGAGCCGAGCTGAACAGTGGAAACCACAGACATGAGCAGGGCCTACTGGTTCAGGCCTTGGAGCCCAGCTCCTTGGCAGGCTGAGGTAGGAGGATTGCAAGTTCAAAGTCTTCGTGGATCTACAGGGTAAATCAAAAGCTGACCTAGGCAACTTAGTGATACCCTGATTCATAACAAGAAGTAAAAAGAAGACTAAAGGTGTAGGTTAGTAGTGGTAAAGCATTTGCTCAGCAGGTCTGAGGCCCTAGGTTAAATCCCCAGCCCCGCAAAATGAGAAAGGAAATCACAGAAGTGAAACCAGGCAAGATGGTGCACACCTGTAATCCTCAGTGAACTGACACAGGAGGATGGCGAGTTCAAGACCAGCCTGGTCCATAGAGCAAGAGAGATTCTGCCTACAGACAGACAAACAGACAGACAGACAGACAGATCATACGTACTTACGTACCACGGAAGCACCTTTCTTCTTTCTCTTTGTTCCACGGTCCCAGTCAGAAGTCAGTGATAAAACTAGATAATGTTACTGGCAACTTCTTAACCTCTGAGTTTCTGATTCGATCGTGAGCACTGGATAATTTTAATCTAGGCAGATTCTTCTACTGTAGCAATGTCTAGAAGCACTCACAGACAGCACCCACCTCCCCAGTCTCTATAAGCCGGTGCCGAGGGTCAGGTTTTGTGGGGTAATTCAGCTCGGTAACTGTGTGTCAGATCCTGAAAGGGGAAGGGAATGAAGGTGTGTGTGTATGTGTGTGTGTGTGTGTGTGTGTGTGTGTGTGTGTGTGTGTATGTGTGTGTGTACGTGCATGTGGAGGATGGAGGACAACCTGAGATCTATGTCTGTCCACAGGTTCCCACAAGAAATGTTTGTGTTGTGACAGACAAGAGGCAAGAACTGCTTGCCTGCTTATTTTGCATTATACAAAGACTAAAAAGAGTCAAATTATTTTCTTGGCTTTAGTGCCCAACACATTTTGCTAAGTTGCACCCTTGTTGCATTTTTTTTAAAACCTACCATTGACTAATTCCAAAAAATGTTTTTCTATGTTTGCTACTACTAAGAACCTCATGCATCAAAACAATTGCTGTAACTCTAAACAACGTGCCTGGCTACTGCTGCAGATCCTGCCTCCTGCCCTTCTGGGTTAAAATCTTTATTTTGAGACAGGGTCAATTGCTCAGGCTGCTTTTGACCTCTCTCTAAAACCCAAACAGGCCTTGAACTTACATTCACCTTGCCTCAGTCTCCTGGGTATTAGGATCACAGGCCTATGCCACCAGATCTGTCAACGGGTTGAGGCACCACTGTGATCCAGTTGGGTGATAAAAAATCATGTGGAAAGAGAGAAATCAATACAAACCAAGGACTACATGAGGGCATCAGAAAGCAGATGTGAGATATTTGGGTCATGCTGGAGAGATGGCTCAGCCAGCAAGTACTTGCCTCACAAACGTGAAGAACCGGGCTTGATTCCCCAGCACCCACGTAAAAAAAAAAAAAAAAAAAAAAGACAAGGCAGCCCGTATTTACAATCCCATGCTGGGGGGTGGAGACAGAAGGGTCCCTGAATCTTGTTAGACAATTGTTCTAGCTGAATCAGTGTGGAACGATGCTTAAATGAAATCCCACACTAGCTCAGAATTGAGAAATTGATGGTTAATATTTAGGGGTAAACTCACAAATCGGAATCCTCTGTTTGAATGGAGGACACTGAATCCAGCAACCAGAAAGAGCGGCCAGAAAAGAGGCCGAATGCTATCTCTACATCAGTATATATAGTATAAGAGGCCACGCCCCAGTGGGCGGGAAACCACTGGCTGTAAGACTTCCTACAGCAAATCAGCAGGTTTTAGGTTCAGTGAGAGACTGTCCCAAAAAATAAGATAGAGTATGAAAATATCAGGCATCAACCTCTGGCTTTCACACACCCGGCAGCTGACACACACACACACACACACACACACACACTCATGTAAATAGATTTTCTTAAAGGCTGAAGAGATGCGTAGGGTTGAGACGGTGCTTCATGAATGTAATAACACCTCTGTCTCTACTAGAATCTTATGACAGCAAACAGCTTGTATGACTGGTTGACCTGTGCATCTTAGGGTCTTATACAGGGCCTCGTACATAGTAATACTCTATAAACACATGCGAAGCAATAAGTGTATCTATGAATCAATCAAGCAATTGATGACTCTTTGACCCTGAACATTGGCTGGGGAGAATTGCAGGGACTGGCTGAAGCCAGTGACCTGGGGAGACACAGGAAGGTATGACAACTATACTGTGGTCATTGTGAATGAATGTGGCCATGCACGGGACCAGAGATGGGGCATGGACTGGATCAGATCTGAGAAGACGTCTAGGGGACTGAGGTGGTAGAATTTGAACGGCCTGTTTAAATAGCCACAATTGCTATACCTGTTTCGGCTACAGAAGTGTAGATGGGAAATCAATAGACAAGAAGAGGTGTGGCTGGGGCTAAAGGGGCCGTAGGAGTGAAGAAGAGAGAGTAGAAGGAAGGACGAAGAAACCGTGGTCTGCAGAGTTGGACGGGTGGGACTCACTTGATGGCTCGCTCTGTCTGTATAAGGAAGGATTGTGGGCATCTGGGTTGTGTGGTTTGCGATGTCGAGAAAGGTCGGGAAGATGAGTCTGAACGCGACAGCCCACTTCCAAAAGAATAGTCAAATATGGCATGCTGTGGGCCTTCTGAGCAAGATGCAGACGCTTGTTAGCAGTGGAGGACAGACCAAGTGATGGGTTTACCAACCAAAGGTGCATCCCAGGAGGATGTCGATGTAAATGACATTTCTTCCACTCCATCTGCAGTGTGACTTCCAGTAAGAGCTTAAATTATGGCTTCTGGAACAGAAGGAAGAGACAAGGCACCCGGCTAAGATATGCCTGGTTCTGATGCCTACAGAGAGGCCATTTGCTCTCTGCAGGGTCTCTGGTTACTCCAGAAAGGTGTTGGCTGCAAGTTGTTTGTCACCTCACTGTGTCTCTCCTCGCATCGTACCCTGAGGCAATTTCTAACCAGCCTTTCAAAATGGATGATTCCTCATAGGCAGAGATCCCAGACTGCCATATTCCACAATTTACAAGTCACCAACAGATGCTGTGTTTGTTAAATAGCCTTGTGGCATGAGCCTGGGCGTCCCCTTCCTAGCATTTACTCTCCTTCCACAAGCCCAGCAGCTACAGCATGGCAGGTCCCTGAGCTCATTGTATCTGGGTTTCCTCTCCTGAGAGTGCCTGTTGGTCACTCACGGGGCCTCCCTAAGAGGTAGGAGAATCGTTCTGTGTGGGACAAGGGCAGGACCCTGGAAGGACAGTTCATTTGGAGTACTGGGACATAATTGTTTTTGGCAAGAGGACCAGCATTCAGATAAACATTAGTTAGAATTGAAGACATTTCAGGTGATTGATGGGCTTCTGGGTTCCAGGGCTTCATTTTAATGTACAAACCTGGATCATCGAGATGGCTCAGTGGCAAAGTGGCTTGCCCCAAAGGTTGGCGACCTGAGCTCAGTCCTTAGGACTATCCTCTGTCCTCTACAGTTGTGCTGTGGCATTCACTGTCATTCACACACATGTTCATACACACAAGTACATGCAACAAAACTTTAACAAGCCTACATTAAAAAAAAAAGTCTGCTTACTTTGGTATTTCAAACAAATCTCTTTGGGAACCCAAGTTCTGGGAAAAAGGAAATCCAAGCACTTGTGGTCATTGAGGGATTCCACAGCAGTGAGATGGGGGAGGCGGTGCTTGTAGGCATGTGCTTCCTAAGCCTGAGGTCTCCCAGGACCTGGAGTGTTGCTGAGCTTGCACGAGCCCTGAGTACATGCCACCAAAGCTGGCCTGCCGCTTCCTACTGGCCCGAGGACAAGAGCAGCTCACCCCTCACGTCCACTGACCTCTGACTCACAGTCCTGCTGGGGACCATCTTGAACTTCTAACATGCGCAGTGCCAGGCAGCCCTGAGGGGATCACCCAGAAGTCAGAGTCAGAGGATCCTCTACATTAGAGTCACGTCAATATTGGGCAAGAAAGTGGCGTGAAAGCAGAGACCCCGCAAGGGCGAGTGGTCACTGCATGGAACCTGCCTTAGAGACAGTTCTCTTTTCATTTTGGCCTGCTTATTAATAAGTCTGTGAACTTGAACAAGTTACCCAACCTCACCAAGTTTCCTCATGTGTTTACCTATAAGCAGGGCTGTACCATTAGCCGTCCTGTAGGTGGTGTGGTAGCTGAAGAAGGGAATAGACGTAAGGTTCTGTTGACAGAGCCTTAAGGGCAGCTGACCGACACTTGACCAGCTGTGGCTTTCCACAGTAGTTGCCGGGAAAGAAGAAACGGGGCACAGAGGTGCGCAGAAGTCTGGCAAGGCCCATGAACAACGGCCTGTATTTTGTTGAGTGAAAAAGCAAACGAGTGAACGAAATGGACAGTTCCCATCTTAGTTCCTCCTGAATTACTCCGACAAAGCACCATACCAAGGCACCTTTGAAAAGAAAGCACTTAGTTTGGCTCATGGTTTCAGAGGCTTAGTCTATGGTGGCAGAGCTGCGGTGTGACAGCAGGGACAACTGAGAGCAGAATCAACTCACACCTTGATCCACCAGCAGGAGGCTCAATGGGAAGGGCAAGAGTCTTTTGAAACCTCAGAACCTGCCCCCAGTGACACGCCTCCTCCAAGGTGGCCATTTTCCCTAATCCTTCCCAGCTGCTTCCACCAACAGAGGACCAAGTACCCAAACATGAGCCTGTGAGGCCTTTCTCTTTCAAACCACCCCAGTACCACCCAGAAGAAGGACTTGTTTGTACAGGTAAAGATAGGTGTTGCTATGGGACAATGGTCTTGTACCCTGTCACTTGTATTGTATTGTTTTAATAAAACGCTGATTGGCCAGTAGCCATGCAGGACATATAGGCAGGGTGGCCAGGCAGAAAGTAGAGGTGGGGCAAGGAGAACAGGAGAATTCTGAGAAGAGGAAAAAGTCAGTCTGCCGTCGTCACAGAGGAAGCCACACAGAGAGGAAGCAAGATGAGAATGTCCCACTGATAAAAGGTACCAAGCCACATGGCTAACACAGTCAAAAATTATGGGCTACTTTAGGATGTTAGAGTTAATAAGAAGCCTGAGCTAATAGACCAGCCAGTGTGTAACGAATATAGATCTCAGTGTGTTTTATTGGGGTTGAACAGCTGTGGGATCCGGCAGGACAGAAACCCCTGTCAACAAGATGTTTTACCTCAGAAGAAGGAGAGCAAAGCCCATTCTGTCTGCTTCCTCTCCTTAAGTGTTGTAGGGATTGAATCCATTTCTCCCCCTCCATGCCTCAGATGCACATTCCACACATACAAAGACACACATGGGCCATCATATACCACCATGAACATATGTGAGCAAAGACCCACATGGCACACACACAGGCTGACCACCATATACATGTCTTCTACACACATGCATAGACACAGTACTCATTCCCTAATACACAAAGACAGATTCAAATTCATGGGTACATAGAAGCACAGAGAGATATGCATACCACACACGCATATACATGTACCACTATGCATATATGCAGGCATCGTAGAAATACATGTATGAACTGAACTGGGAGAGCAATGAAGACAGTGATAGCTAAGGCCAACCCTAGGGCTCTCTATCCCCATCCTGAAGCTCACAGATCTGCCAATGGGCCATATCTTGTCCTACATCAATGCAAGAGTTTGGGCAGTTTGGCAGTTTGTGGCCTCAGGCCCTGTGCATGTCCCTTCTCAGGGCAGCTGCCAAGCTTCCCAGGCAGCTCTTCTCTCTCTATAGTACCATGCTAGGGGTCACAGCTCCCATCCATAAGCTCATGCAACTGCTGATAGTCAATGGAAAATCTGTGAATGGAATTATGTCAGCCGTGTCTGCGGTGGATGAGGACAGCTGTAACTTTCCTTCTGGGCATGATGTAGCCACGCTGGATGCCAGGGGCCTCCTGCTGGGGGAAGAGGCAGGAGGGGGCTGGCCCATGGGCTTGGATTAAACCTCAGGCCACTTCTTGGCTCATCACTGCCCATGTGTCCAGGTGGCACGAGTCCTGTGGGCTAATGAGGGCTGTAAAGGATCCAGTCTGGAGCACATAACGCTGCCCCGGTAGCTTTCCTTCCGCTTCGCTTGGAGGGAACTGGGGCCAAACGTCATTATTCTCAGCCACATACTTTCCACTGCCTTGCAGGACCTGTGGACTCTGAAGCCTGGCTTTGGACTCTGAAGCCTGTGGCTGGAGACAGTAATCCCTGGGCACCCAAATAATGGCTCTGTTCAATCTCTGATTCATTTGCATCCTGGCTGGACAGACAGGGCTCTTGGGTCATTGGAGTCTTCCTTCCAGCTTGGCCCTTACTGGCCCCATCTCTCCGTCCCTGCCCTTGCTCAGGGTGTGTCTTACACAGCACCCCAGGGTGGTCTGAGGAAGAAAATCGACTTACTAGCTTTTTCCTCCGTAAATTTGTAGACAGTAGCGGTAAACCACATTATTCTGCTTAGGGATTAGGTAAGAGGCTGCATGCTAAGTGCTTGACATAGAGTTCCTCGCTGCGAAGCACTGTTAGCAGCTGTTGCTATTATACGCCGTATTTCATAGTATCTGAGGGTAAATTTGGATCCAGGGACATCATTAGGGAGGGAGGACTGGCTGGAATCAGACAGGGAAGCGCATGGGCATCTCTGACGAAGACATCTGTGTGTTAGAGACGAAAAGGAGCCAGCTGAGGATCAAGCACAGATCAGGCTTTAAAAAGGACTCTCGGCGGCCAGTCCTGTGGCAGATGGGTGATGGCAGGGACTCCTTTAGGGACTGCTGCCAAGATATGGCAATGTCTCCAGGGAGGGGGGCAGGAAGAGAGAGTTTCTGAGTTTCTGGATGGGCTGTGCCTTGGAGAAGCATGAAACGTGTCAACATAACCCTGGGGCCCCTTCCTCGTTCAGCGTTCAGCGTGCTCCCTAAAGGCCTCACTTGTGCACACAAAGGCATTCCAGCAGAGTGTCAGGGACAGAGGAGCACATCCAGGAGTAGGCACCTCCCCCCACCCTCTCCTCTAGCCTTCTTCTTCTTCCTTTATCAGAGTCCTGCCAGTGAGAGGGTGAGTCCCTCTCAACCCAAACCCAAACCTCTATTCCCACTGACCCAAAAGATTAGAAGGTGGCTTTTTTCTTTTTTTTTTTAATTGTTTTTATTGAGCTATATGTTTTTCTCTGCTCCCTTCCTAGAAGGTAGGGCTTTCTAAGACATTCAGAATCTTGCCTGGCCATGGCCAAATAATCATCCCCAGCCCTATTTAGCTCACAGCTCCCCAGGTTCGAGGCTCTCCTGCACATGACATGCTCAACACTGGGTGGCTTTGTTTCTTTTCCTGCAAGCAGGGCCTCTGGGGGCTTTCACGGGAGGAATGATGTGAGGTGGTGCTCCTGGTGACATCGGTAGCTTAAAGGTCCCCTGCGTGGGGCTCCAGTCTGACAAGCACACACAGACATGTACACTGTACACATATATACTCGTTGGTATGTTTGCACACACTTTGGAGTGAAATGCAAAAAATCCAGAGGAGTTTGAATTTCAGAAGAGTCAAAGAATACTTTCTTTCCTATGCTTTTATATTTAAAGCCCATGTAGGAAGAATCTACTGCCTGCAGTTCTCTGGTTTCTTGTAGGAAAAAGAGGAGTTTTTGGGGGCCCCTCAAGACTACTCTGAGCACTCCAAGTCGTCCTTGGTGCCTGTTGCCACACTACCTCCCGATATATAGCAGTTAGTAACAGTGCTATGTGCCCACTGGGAGTGCTTGGGGCCTTTTGCAGAGCCTGGAGAGAGGCAGGCCAGCAGAACTCAGCCTGTGATCCCTGAGGACGTAATTGCTGTTTGGTACCTGTCCAGGGCTAGGCTCCTATCATAACCTCTGTCTTCCTTCTACATCTCCCTCTTCACAGAGCCTAAATATACAGGTGGAAGACATCCGGATTCGGCCTATCCTTTCCGCCTTCCGCCATCGCAAGCCTGTGACAGAGGGCTACGTGGAGGTGAAGGAGGGCAAGACCTGGAAGCAGATCTGTGACAAGCACTGGACAGCCAAGAATTCCCACGTGGTCTGCGGCATGTTTGGCTTCCCTGCAGAGAAGACCTACAACCCCAAAGCCTACAAGTAAGTGGGCAGGGCCAGCGGGGGCAGAGTTTCCTGGGCTCCTATTCTTGTGGGGTCAATGCCAGCCCTAGTGACAGACTGTTTCACTGACTGCTTAGCCTTGCTTTTGAGTAACTCACATTCCTATGGGAAACAAGCTAGATGAGGGAACTACAATAGCCACATAGGAAGGCTTACCCAATAAGGAACACAGTTCTCCAGTCCAGGGAAATACCACCGTCAGTTCCAGCAGCCACTGGAGAACACATAGGTTGTATAAGGGTAATATATAGGTTTGGCAAGGACAGCACTGAGTTAAGAAATGTTTGGCAAGCCAGGGTTATGGTTCAGGGTCTCTTGGCTCCAGGGACAGTTTCCCCATCCAGCTTCTCACCCAGTCTTCACCAGGCAGCTGTGACCTTCTAGGACTAGTACTAGCTCAGTGGGACTAGAACGGGGCTGGCCCCAGGCAGACTTATCTGTGGGTCCTGATCAGAGCTGATTACACAGATGAGCCTGGTCCCTGGATTAATAGCTCTCAGTAGCCTTTTTTCCTGTCTCTCATCAATCTTCTTACAAATGGGTCCTGTGCAGGCCTGAGGCTCTAAGGAAAAAAAATTGTCAAAGTTGTCCTCAGTCCGTCTGTATAATCTGTCCCTGTATAATCTGAGTTCCCTCGTGGACCTGCCGCCTTCACCCAAGACCCTTCTCAGAAGCTCTCCATGGTTCCTGTGGTGCCTGCTCCCCTTGCTAAGCTGCTGGGCTGACAGGCCAGTGGGCACTCACAAGTTTCAGAGTTTACTCCATTGGTTATGATGCTTCTGGAAGGCAGGCCAGAGGCTGACTACATTCTTCTTTGGTTGTTCCAACATCAGGCCAAGTGAAAGGTCTAACCCAAATGATAGCAATGGGCTATCACACTCTCCTAATCAATTCTAAGTCTTGGGTCAGTTGGCAGGCCCAGAACCCCAGAACAAAAGGAAAGACCTGGGTACCTTGCCAACCTTCTGCTTTTCTCCCAGCTCCCTGCAAAGGGACCCCTTACCTGGACGGCTGTGTGTCAGGAAGGAAGGAGTAATCGGATATTCTGTGGAGTGCTGGGCTAGCTCTGACTGATCCGAGAGTATAGTGTGTATGTGGCTTACCAGTCCGAGGAGGAGCTTTGACTGACGTTCTTCTCACACGGACCCAATAAACTCCAATCCTTTCCCAGGTTTAGAAAGTGTAGTTAGAATAGACACTGAGCCCCTGGCAGGCTCTCACAAAATCTAGCTTTCCCTTAGCTGGGAACAGCCTCTGGGACTCCAGCACATTAACTGTTACAGCCCTGCTGACTTCCGTCTTGGCATAAGCCCGTCCCCAACCTCAGTCATCCGTCTCATGTCCAGGCCTGGGGGCGGCTATGCTTCTTTTCCCTCTCACCTCTTCTCGGATTCTCCTGGGCTGGCTCAGCTACCATGAGCGTAAATGAGGATGGGGGTGGGGTGGTACTCTGGCTGCTGGAAGCCTGTGGAGGGTCATGGTGGGCGGCACATTCCGGAGAGCTGATGTAAGACAGAAGCGGGCTGTCTGGGGAAGCCTGGAGCAGGTCTGAGGCAGTCCCATAAGCTGAGTGAGTTGTGAGGGAGGGTGGTGCTCTCCAACAGCTGGACACAGAGGGACTTTCCTAAGCCAGCGGGGGGGGGGGGGGGGGGGGGTCCAGTTACACTCATGTTCCCCTGAGTGTATTCTGCCCATGTGTGGAAGGAGGGTTAGGTTTCTTAGAGGAAGGGACCTTACAGGAAATGGGGAGGGGCAGATGCTCTGGAATTCATAACAGCCCCTTCATGGACCTCTCTACTGTATGATGTCACTGTGGTGAGCACACATCCCGATATAGTCTGTGTTTTAGATATCCGGGTGTTGGTAGCCACAGCTATACTAGAAATGTTCCAAGACGCAAATTTTGGTAAAGGGGAGACAATAATGACATCTGAAGAATTTGTCCTTCCTCTGTGTTCACATACCATTCACCCCAAGACAAAGCAGACATTTCTGAGGATGCTGGACTGGACCAATAAGGACAAGACTTCACATCTGTCCCTCCCAGGGTCCCTGCCCTGAGAGCCTCCTCCCCCAGGGTAGCAGGCAGCTATGCTGTTGTCTTCCTCAAGCATCTCACCGAGTCCTGCCAAGCAGGGGCAAGTACAGAGGCTCTAAAAATCTGGACAACTTCAGAGGATGGGGTGCCCTCCCCACATACCCTCTCTGAACACCACTATTTTTTATAGCCTAATCTTCCATCACATGGTCCTCATCACCTCAGCAAGGATCCATTCACTCTCTTTGTTTTTTAAATGTAATTTAAAGATTGTATTTATTTTTATATTATATGCATTGGTGTTTTGCCTATAGGTATGGTCTGTGTGAGGGTGTCGGATCCCCAGGAACTGGAGTTGCAGACAGTTGTGAGCTGCTATATGGGTGCTGGGAATTGAACCTGGGTTCTCTAGAAGAGCAGCCGGTGCTCTTAACTGCTGAACCGAAGGATCCTTCCTTTTGTAGCTCCCTCCCCCCAAATTAGCCATTTTATAAACCATGATCCCTTAGACTTTTAAGAGAAAAACGAAGCCTGGAGTAGTAGTGCATGCCTATCATGCAGCAGGGGGGAGACTGGGATCTGGGAGCTGGATCTGCTGGCTACAAAAGGAAGGAAGCAGGTATCTGCTGGGATGCCCTGGTTGCCCAGCTCTTCTCTTTCCCTGCAGAACCTTTGCCTTGAAGAGGAAGCTGCGCTACTGGAAGTTTTCTATGAACTGCACGGGCACTGAAGCTCACATCTCCAGCTGCAAACTGGGCCCTCCCATGTCCCGGGACCTTGTGAAGAATGCTACCTGTGAGGGGGGACAGCCAGCCGTGGTCAGTTGTGTGCCTAGCCAGATCTTCAGCCCCGACGGGCCCTCAAGGTTCCGGAAAGCCTACAAGCCAGAGGTAAGGACTCAGCAAAAGGTATGGGCGCTTGGTCACTGGCAGGGGTCATGATTAGAAAGGGAACAGGAGAGAGCTGGCCTCCAGTCAAAATCAGAGCCCCCTCTGTGGCTCTTCACACAAGGCAAGCACCCCATTGTGGGCCAGCACGGGCTTCTTGTACTCTGTTCTTTAGCCCAGCATGAGCAAGTGATATGGCATAGCCAGCCAGGGACCTTGTGCTTCTGCTAAGTTCCTGAACGAGAAAGCATCCAGGATTCTGGAACTGTAGGAGGGAGGATGCAATTCTCCAAGGCACATGACATCGACTGTGCTGTTTCTACTCATTATGGCTTATTTCACAAAAGAAAAGCTAACTGCAAAAGCTTTCCCTGTTTAGAAAACCTGCCGTTGCCATTCCTAAGTCATCTATCCACTGGTCACACTATTGCTACAGGAGTCACTCATTGGTTTGTATAGAGCAGAGGTTCTCAACCTGTGGGTTTCGACCCCCAAAGGTCATAGCAGATATCCTTCATATCAGATAATTACATTACCTAGCAAATCTACAATTACAAAGTAGCAATGAAATAATTTTATGGTCACCACAACATGAGGAACTGTATTTTTCATGTTAATTATTTTTCGTTTGTTTGTTTTTTTGAGTCAAGGTTTCTCTGTGTAGCCCTGGCTGTCCTAGAACTTGCTCTGTAAACCAGGCTGGCCTTGAACTCACAGAGATCTGCCTGCCTCTGCCTCCTAAGTGCTGGGAATAAAGATGTGCCCCACCATCATCCAGTAGAGGAGCTGTGTTAAGAGATCACAGCATTAGGAAGGTTGAGAACCACTGTGAGAGTAATTGGGCTTGGGGAGAGAGGGTCTTCCCATGTGAATTAGATCCTCCATTTCAATGGACTGATTCCCCAGAACAGGTGAATGACCAGTCAGGGCAGACTGACCCTCTGAAAAAGAAAGAATCTCAATTCTGTCTTCCTTCCACAAGACACACACCACCACCACCACCACCACCACCACCACCACCACCACCATACCACCACCAAATGGTCCTGTTTTTTCTCTCTTTATCCCTCTTTCCAGTATGTACTGGAGCTGTGTCTATCTGTGTGTTTGGAATGCATATGTGTTGTTGGGTATTGGATGTTTGGGGTGTGTGTGTATGTGTGTGTTCTGGAAATTGCTAACACAGGGCCACTAGGTAGGAACAGCACATGAAAAGAAGAGAAGGCATGATCATAGACTAGATGTTGAATCACAGGTCCGATAAAGCCTCCATCGTGACTTGAGGCTCTGGGCCATTTAAAACATCGTGTTAGCAGAGTGAGTTCATGCCAGGGGAAAGGAGCTGGGGAGGAAGGAACCTGCAGAGGGAGGCAGTGGTGGAACAGCAGAAGTCTCCTCTCCCTTCTCTTCCTCCTGTCTTATACTTTTCCCCTCCTACTTCTGCGATGCCCCACAGAGAGAAGAAATCAGGGAAGGCGGAGGTGTTTGAATGAAAGTCCTAGTAGTGTGTGAGGCGTGAGATGTATGCTGGGAGCCTAGCCCAGTGGGATGATTTAGAGGGACCTCTTAACTTCCTGGCTCTTCTGGGAAACAATAAGCCTGGCCTTCCTGGTCTCTTCAAGGTGCCTTGGGAGTGCAGAGATGTGCCTTTACCAGGCACCTGTCGCCCTGTGGCACAGGCTCAGCTATTCCTGGGCCCCAAACTGCCCCTGCCCTGAACTCTCACGTCCCCTGTCCTTTGTCCAGCTGGCCCCATCCTGCCTCCTCCCCCTACCCTCTCCCCAGCTCTCCCTGTCATCCAGAGTTCCAGATCCTACTGTTTTGGAATTCCTCTGCTGTGCTGTGTGGAGCAAAGCAGTCAAGTTCATACCAAAGCAATAAACCAAGCGAGAGGCTGACCTCATATTTTCCTTGGTTTCTGTCCTCGCTGCACGGCCAGCTGGATGGCTGTCTGGTCCCTGTGGCTAGGCTGATAGTCTATCTCCGTCCAGCTGTGATCAGGATGGCGACTCCATGTGAGTGTGAGGGGCCCCTTGTATCCCACTCACGAGCTTGGGAAGGAGACCACGTTTCTCTTGAGAACTGAGGTTAGAGCCTGTGATTTTCCTCACTGTGCTCTATTTTCTGAAGGAAGGAAGTTTTGGGAGCCACTGAGTGTCTCGCACTCACCCGCCCTCCTTTACTCGTCCTGCCAGTGCCAGGCTCAGCAGTCCCTGGGGGACTCTCTAAGTGTGGCTAGCCCCAAGGTGTCATTGTGGGGAAGCAAGAGATGACTGCAGAGTGGGGGGGGGGCTCTTCCTTGGTACCTTGTTTCTCAAGGTGGCAGAGGGCTTGAATGCTTGAAATATGTCACCTTCGGGCAAGCCTGCCTCATCACGGTCTGAACGAAGTCACAGGCTGAGGACTACCTAAGTCATAGTAGAACCAAGGCTCTGGTCTGGTCTGACTACAATGGCTTCACAGCCCTCTGATGAATATCAGCAGTGACTCAGCCTTGCAAACTTACACATACATACTCATACACACACACACACACACATGCGCATGCACAAACATGTGCACACATGCAGACATCGGGCATGCAAACATAGGTTTGTACACATACATGGAAACTGAGGCACAGCAGCCTGTGCAGAGAGATGAAGCCAACCCCCATTCTTTAAAATATGATCCACAGACTTCATGAAACTGGCAGGGAATGGATCTTATTCCCGTGTAATTCCAGAAGGCCGAGAAGGGACTGAGGTTTCCAGACAGTGAGTAAGATTAGGGGCAGGGAAACTACCATCTCCACCCTCTCTGCCTGGTTGATGTTTAGATAGGCTGTATCTTCTGGGCTTGGGCGGTGGTTAGTCTTAGCTAGGAGGACTCCCTGTGCCTGCAGCCTCGCAAACATCTCCTGATTTGGTCTGTCTTTCCTGATAGAGCCCCATGTTTCCACTCTCTGTCTTGCCACTTCCTGTAGTCTCCCTCTTGCGTCTCCCTCTATGAGAATTACCGCTTGTGTTTGGCTCCTCACCCAGGGACCTCCCTGCAGGGCTAGATTGTACAGCTCTATTATATAAGCAGTAGAAAATAAAAATTCACTTGGAATCTGTGAAATTGGATGGTAGAAGCTTTTCTCTGTAGATCTAAATGTTGTGAAGCTTTGGAGCTGGGGCAGAAGGATGTGACTGATGGTGGAATCTAGGAACCAAGTCTGGGAAGGGGTGATGAGCTGATGGGGGTCTTGGATGGCCTTCCTAGTGGTCCAGCACAGAGGCCCATGAGAAGCTACTGAGAACCTGCTGGAGCGTTTTCAGACTCTGAGCTATGGGGATCTGGCGGGGTCATGGCTACGGGAGACAAAAAGGAGCCGGGCAGCGTCGACTCGAAGGCTGCATGTCACTTCTGCACTCAGCAGGACCGTGTGTCTCTCCAGCAACCCTTGGTGCGGCTGCGAGGTGGAGCCCAGGTCGGGGAGGGCCGAGTGGAGGTGCTCAAGAATGGAGAATGGGGAACCGTCTGCGACGACAAGTGGGACCTGGTGTCTGCCAGTGTGGTCTGCCGAGAGCTGGGCTTCGGGACTGCTAAAGAGGCTGTCACGGGCTCCCGGCTGGGGCAAGGTAAGGAATGACGTAGCTGAAGGTAGGAATCTCTCTTCAGGGGAAAACATGGTCCTAGGAACCTGGGCCCAACTGGTGGCCATGATCCCCTCAAACTCAACTTACTCCGCTTCTCCCTTGCCCATCCATTAGGGGACCCTGGAACACTCCTCCCCACCAAATCCCCTTCTGACAGATTTGGAGCTGCCACCTAGAGAAGGATGAATGGGTAAACTGAGACAATAGAACAGCACCTAGTGGACACACCAGGTCTCCAGGTCTCCAGCTCCCTGCTCCGTACTCTCAGCTGCTCCAGTGGGAAGGCCAGAATCCCAGGTCCTTCCTCCAGGAAAGGACCTCAGGATCCATCAAGCATAGTTGCACACAAAAGAACCAACTGTCACCTTGCCTGTCCATCCTGGTGCAGCCTCGCCAATACTGGGCTCCTGAGAGCAGAGAAAGGAAACAGGGCAGCCCTCTCTGATGTCAGGAGACAGTTATGATAAGGGAGCTTGCTTTCATCAAGTGTCCTAAGCAGGTCGTTTATGTGAGGAAAGAACAAAAGTACAGGAGGCATTTGGTAGGGAAACTGGGAGCAGTGCTGTCTCCTTGGCCACAGAACAAACTAGAACCCCCTATTGGGTGAGTCCATGGAAACCACTCAGCCTAGAAAGCCCCGATCCATCAGGAGCCTTCCACAAGACCAGTAGCCTTGTGAGTGCCTAGTCTACCCCTGCAGAACTGTGTTCAAGGGAAAGAAGGTTTGGTCTTTCTGGGACTCTGTTCAGCACTGATCAGTACATAGACAGACTGCTATGGCAGGGAGGATGGGGCTTGGACTACAGACAGGTATGGGATGTCCTAGGCCAGTGGTTCTCAACTTGTGGGTCACAACCCCCTTGGGGGTAGTATATCAGATATCCTGCATATAAGATATTTATATTACAATTCACAACAGTAGTAAAATTACAGTTATGAAATAGCAACCAAATAACATGCAGAACTGCATTAAAGGGTCACAGCATTAGGAAGGTTGAGGACCGCTGTCCTGGGCTCCAAGAGGTAACCTATACTCTTGCAAATGGAGCCATCATGCCAAAGAAAGGAGTCTGGTGAGGTCACCAATTGCAGCCTGAAGGAGGTGATAGCTCCTGCTCACCCAGGCCCTGAACACCACAACAGTGGCTTTCTCTGCTAGGATTCCAGCATCTCAGCTGACCTTCACCTCCCGCTCAATTAGAGAACCCAGAACTCTCATAGCCTAGCAGCGCAGCTTATCCACTCTAGTTCATCTGTTTGACTGTCCTGCATCAGACCCCACCCCCAGCTGCCCCGGGAATGAACTGAGGAAAGTCGTGGGGTCATAGACCTGCCCTGCTGGAGGGAAACATAGTTTCTCTGGTCCCACGTAGGAGGACTATGAGGCTCATGGGAACCTAAGAGTTGGCCAGTTGCCTAACTCTTATGGTTTTGGCTTCCTTTTTTGACACTGCCTCCCTCCCTGACTAGTCTTAATGACATTTACTCCTTTCTTGTACCAAATGTGTATTAAAGGGTAGGTGGCTGGGGACAGGTGCAGCATCAGCATATGGTGTCACCTGGCAGTCCCTGCTATGCCACACAGCAACCCATTCCCCTTAGGTCCCAGTGAAGAAGTCAGGTGCCTCAGTGTTTCTATGGTCCCCTCTGTTGGTTGATCCACATGGTCTGAGCTTTCCTAAGGTCCTCAGGACCACAGCCACTCCTCCCGAGGCATAAACAAGCCCTCGATGACACGGACATTCCATGTGTCATGAGCAGGGACTGTGTGACCTAATTCTTTGCCCCGCCCAGAGCAGCCAAAGGTTTACAAGTTGCCTGAGGAATTCTAGGAAGAAGATGGCTTGAGTGCCTTTGATGTCGGCTGTCAAGGCACTGTGGGAGATTTATCTGCCTTCTGCCACGTTGGGTGGATGACGATAGTCGCCAGGAAAGGAAAAGTCTCATTAAAAGACATGCCCCAGAGCAGATAGGGTCAGCTCCTGAGTCCTGGCTCTAGCTGATGGAACAAGAAACCACACCTAAACCCATGGGTAGGGAAAGGGCAGAGGCTGAGTCCTCACCCTGGCCTGGCTACTTGCTTGTCTGTGACCTTGAAGAACCTTCTAGTCCTGAGCTTCTTCACTGTAAAACAAGGTAGCTGGATAGGTGATGTGTGGGGCTCTGTCTGGCTTCTGCATCACCAGGGTGGATATTCATATAATGACAGGCTCTTCCCTCTGTACTTCAGGACTACCCCCCACCCAGTTCCCAGCTGTCTGCTGACACATGAACCTTCCCCAACAAGTGAACCAAGTGTGAGACATAGGCCTGTGTGCTTTTGTTGTATCAGGGCCTGCTTGTTGGGGTTTCTGTCCTGCCCAGTTCTCACAGTTGTTATGTCCGAAAGAATCACACAGAAGGTCTACATAAGTTATAAAACTGATTAGCCCATTAGCTCAGGCTTCTTATTAACTCTTGTAACTTATATTAGCCCATTATTCTACTATATGTTAGCCGCATGGCTCAGTACCTTTTTCAGTGGGGCAGGTCACATCCTGCTTCTTCAGTGTCTGAACAGAACTGGGGAGGGGGCTTCCTCCTTCCCAGAATTCTTCTGTTCTCATTGACCCACCTCTATTTCCTGTCCAGTTATCCCACCTATATTTCCTGCCTGGCTACTGGCCAATCAGCGTTTATTTAAAACATGATTGACAGAATATAGACAATTGTCCTGCATCATGCCTTAGCTTCTGTCCTTAGAGTCTATGCCCAGAGATGTCCAAGGAGTGATCAAGGGAGGGAGGCACTCCAGGAAAAGGGAGACACACTCCAGTTGAACAGGTATGGTCTACTGGACAAACACTTGACAAAACATTCCAGCTCTGCAAACGAGTGCTTTCCAGCAGAAACATAGCCACATGGGTAGTTTTGAATTTTCTAGTAGCCATATGGAAAAGGGGCGAGAGACAAAGCAGATGACTCTTTGGGAAGTTCATCATGCTTGAAAAGGAAAGTTCTGGGTGTGAGTTGAGGGGCCCGAGTACCCTTCCTCTCATGGCTGAGGCTCACTCTCATTATCCCAGCCCCAGAAAGACAAGCTTCCTAGCATCATCTCCATGTCGACTGCCCCATGACTCCTGTCTGCCTTTCCAGGTCCACTCTCCACCCTCACCACGATGCCCAGTGCCTCAAGGCATAGTTGGGTTTGGCCAACACGGGATACTGGTGAAAACTGGAGGTGACCAGAGGGGAGAAGCTTAGACAGTCCCCATGGGCACTATGTCTCTCCACGGAGGGAGACAGCTCTCTTCAGGGGTCTTCACCTCTTCATCCCTCTCCTGAGTGAGTTATTGGCTCTTCTCTCACTCAGAGGGTTGTGTTCAAGCCCTAGTGTTATTAGCCTTGAGTTCTTAACTACCCTGTGATGTATACTCCCTACACCCCATTCTTGACTGGATTTTAAAATGGCCCCCTTTCTAACTCAGACCTCCTAGTTTGTGTAGGCTACGTGTTTCCTGCAGGGACTTTTACAGATGCAGTCATATTCTCAGACTCTTAAGTGCCTAGACTATGGTAGCTGCAGGGTAAAGGCGCCAGCATCTAATCTGACTCCTTTATTAAAGAGACCCAGTGACCAGGGAGGCTGGGTGTATGAGTTACTGTTCCCATTGATGTGACCAAATACCTGGGGGGGGGGGGACTTAAGAAAAAGAGGATTTATTTGGGCTTAGTTTATTTAAGAAAGGATATAATCCATCATGGTAGGAAAGGCATGGCGGCCAGAGCATGCGACAGCTGGTCACGTGGCATCCATCTGAAGTCAGAAAGGAAATAAGACAGGAAGTGGTGCCGGGCCTTCAACCCCCCCCCCCCCCCCGAAGCCCACTCCCAGATGACCCACTTCTTCCAGCAAGGCACCATCTCCTAAAGTTTTCACACGCTTTCCAAAACAGCGCCCCCAGCTAGTGACCAGACCCCATGAGCTCATGGGCAGCAGTTTACATTCAAACCATAACACTAAGTGATCTGACCAAGGTCACCTGGCAATTTAGTATTGCACTTAAGGCAAAATACACACACACACACACACACACACACACACACACACACCACTTTTTTCCAGGGAGAAGGGGCCACAGTTGGGAGTTTTGAAGGTGGAATAGACAGAGTCTGGTTTCTAGGGCCTTTCCTGCCTGTTCCAGGAAACGTCCTCCAGGTGATTTTATAGCATGCATCCTGCTTCCCTTCCTAGGGATTGGGCCCATCCACCTCAACGAGGTCCAGTGCACAGGGACCGAGAAGTCCATCATAGACTGCAAACTCAACACGGAGTCGCAGGGCTGCAGCCATGAGGAAGACGCTGGTGTGCGATGCAACATCCCCATCATGGGCTTCCAGAAAAAGGTGAGGAGGTGGCATGCCCAGAGGCACCTGCGATGCTGAGGCCCCAAAGAATGCAGAGCAGGTGGCCTCACTCTGAAGGACTCTCCTAGGTATGCAAGGGTGCTCTAAGGTGAACTCTTGACACCTGCTCTGCCGCTGTCAACTGTCAATGTCATTGCCAGTCAGCATTTCTAAGTGTGCCAAGTGAACAAACACATAAATGCCGCTCTTGGTGTGGCAGGTATCCGACATCTCCCTGTGGATGATCCCTTGCTTTGGGACTAGGCATGTGGTACAGGGGCAGCTCAGAATTTACCACACCTGACACCTTTGGCATAGATCCTCTGTGAAGACTCAGAGGCACCGCATGCACAGATGGCGGGTCTGCAGAGCACTGTGTGAACATAATACCGGCAGCGGTGTATAAACAGGAATTGAAGGAAGTCAGCGGACTTGCAACCGGAGACACAGGCACCACCCTTCCCGAGGCAGGGTGCAATGCTTGTCGACCTTGCTCACAGAGAAGAATCCTCCACCTCCTTGTCTTACAGGAAGTCTAATCAGTGCTACAAAACACCCATGATTTCCTACATGAGGCTCCCCACTGTGCCTTAAGTTTGTTGGGTGCTACGTGACATATGCCATAGAGCAAATATTGTATGCATATTTAAATAGACACATTATGGCACCAGATGTGGCAGGTTCCTGATAAGACAGCAGTCCTTCCCTGACACCAGAGCGCCAAGGCACTCCTAATAGAACTCTCCGTCCTTAACTGTGCCCTAGGTGCCTGCCAGCAACAGGCAGTTGGGCTGTGCATTCCTCTCGGGTAACAGGAATGCACACACGGGGAAACCTGCCATCTGGAGCTGCTAGAAGTTTGCAACGGGAACCCTGTTAATGCTGCAACCCATGGCCAGCCCTACATCCCCATGTGCTGAGTCATTCTCCAGATGAGTCAAAGCTCAGGGACGTGAGAGACCTCAGGCAAAGAAACAAGGCTTTCCAGAAGCTTTTGGTGGTCTGTAGATAGAGCCGTGCCAGAGCAGATGCCTGCTTGTTGCCACAGAAGTGTTGAATCCTCGCTGCCAACAGCTCTCATATTTCCAAAGGCCCAGGTTCGAGGCTATACTGTCTGAGCTCAACCTCAGTTGTAACGGCCAGCCAGGCATGGCATAGCCAGGCATGGGACTCCCAAGTGTGCCAGCATCCATGCTAGGAGAAAGAACCAAAGCATCCGAGTTTCATCACTATAGGTCTGCTTCTGGTGACAAAATAAAATACTGCCAGCTTCACCAGTAAGATTGGTTTCTTCCTGGGTCTGCCAGGAGAATACAGCCAAGCCAAGGTATTGCAGGCTTTGGTGTCTTCTGGGGTTTCTCTGGTCTTGGTCTGCCCTGTTTCCAGCCTCCTTCTTACTGTCCTTATGTAACCTCTTTTTGTGCCTGCTACATCCCCAGGGTCTCTTTTCTCCTTCTAAAGGCATCAGTCTGTCTGAATTATAGCATTCTTATATGGTCTTAAGTAACCTTAATTGTCCCCTTTGAGACCACACCTCCAAGCAGAGTGGATAGCATTGGGGTTTATGCATAAGTGTTAGGGAATGGGATCCGGATGTGGTTTAGTTGGTAGAGTGTTTGCCTAGCATGCACAAGGCTCTGGGTTCTGTTTGTCCAGCTACAGTGAACCTTCATTCCTTCGGTCACTGGGACAGTGAGAGGCTCCGTGAGAGGTCAGTGGTACCTAGTACCTAGGAGGGAGTGTACAGATCCGGCAGAATCCTGATGCTATACACGTAATTCTTGCACCTCTTAGAAGGCGCTTACATTACCAACAGAGTGGTGTTCAGCATGGGGTCCAGACACCTAGGTGAGACCTCACTGACTTCATGCTGGCATAATTTGACACACGGGGGGACTCTTAAGGATGTTCTGGATCCAAAGGTGGCCAAGTAGGACCGCCTGGCTTGGAGCTAATGGTAATATGGGGAGACTCTTCCATCCATCCTCATGACCATGTTTCTTGCTATCCACAGCTACGCCTGAACGGAGGCCGCAACCCCTATGAGGGCCGAGTGGAGGTACTAACAGAGAGAAATGGGTCCCTTGTGTGGGGAACTGTATGCGGCCAGAACTGGGGCATTGTGGAGGCCATGGTGGTCTGCCGGCAGCTCGGCCTGGGCTTTGCCAGCAATGCCTTCCAGGTAAGTGACCCAGGCCTAACAGCCTCGCCCACCCTCCATTCAGCCTGGCCTTTCCCATCATTAGTCAGCGTCAGCTAACTTTCCCCTGTCGCTAAGAAAGGACACAACCAAGCAAACCCTGGACCAAGGCAAGAGATCTCATTCTAGACATAGCCCCTTGCCTGACAGCTCCAAGGCTCAGGCCAAGTCTCTCCTATCCCAGTCTCAGTATCTAGCTACAGAATAAGGGGCTCCAGGTGTGCCCAGCCCTTTGACGTCATGACACAATGTTGTCACCTACAAAGTTCACGCTGTGCCTGTAAGTTATGAAAACGTTACAGAGAAAACTCATACTGTTTTAAGTGGGTCTTTGACTTTGTGTTGAACAGCATCCATAGTTACGGGGGGGGGGACGCTTTTTGTGATCCCCTGTTGCCCACTGGTTGCAACATCCATGGTTATAGTGGTTTTTTGAGATTGCCTGGTGCCTACTGGTTGCAGGTTGGACATCTCTGAGTCACTTACTGCTGCCTTGGACCACTCCATGTTGGGGTTCTCCGCAGGCTGAGCCTGAAGTGTCCTGTATGTTGTTTTTAGAAGGACCTTTGGTCTTCGAGGAACATGGGGAGCACCCAGCATGAGGATCAACACTCCAAATGACTTAGTTTGTTTCCTCGAAGCCCTCTGTGAAGGAACCCTTTCCTCCTTGTCTCATTTTTTACTGATATGCTAGCAAATCTCCAGGCTGTGTCCTGAACTCTTGTCACATTGGCTGCACCTTCCTGCCAGAACCACTCTCAAATGACCTAGTGACTCAAGAGATCCAGTAAGGTCATTCTGGTCTTCATTTCTGCTTCCCAGTCATAGACAGCACAGGACTAGAGGCCCTGGTTACTCCCAGTACCATTCCTGCATGATAGTCTGGGGCAAAGTTCCCACTCCTCTGTGCCCCGCTTTCCCCACCTGTGAACGAAGGATCCGTATTCCTCAGTGTCCCAGCTCTGAGTATTGCCATGAAGCAGGACAAGACTTTGTGGTCCATCTTGTCTGCTGGCCTGACTCTCCCTCCTGGTCCCATATAGCCTCTTCCTTCTGAGGAAGGAGCTCAGCATCCCTGCTGAGCTTGTCTGTCTCCTATGGTCTGACCTGGGCTGAGTCGTGAGCCAGGGATCCTTGTGTTCTCTATCTGCAGCTTATCATTCTAGTATCCAGGAGAGACACCATCTAGGAACTTAACCCCCTAGAGCAAGCTGGACACACACAACACTTGATTCTCCAAGTGACAGATCGGCTGTCTGGCTGTCTTTCTTCTCTGTCAGCTCATTCCCAAGATACTTGGGCCTCGGCTTGGGGTTCTAAACAGCCACCTAAGACAAGCCCTGTCTTTGCTTAGAGCCCTAGGTTTTTCCTGTGGAGGATTAGAGGGATTCTTTTCAGATTCTTTGGGAAACAGAACCAATAGGATGTAGATACATTCGGGGACCCCCCCCCCCCCAGGTACCAATCTCTCCATAATGCTCCAATCCTCCTATGAAATGGTACAGTGTTCCTTTAGAATCTACACATGTTCTTCCCTGAAGGTCCTTGTCTTTCCATGGCTTGTCATCTCTAATATAGTGTAAATGTTATGCTTATGGTTTTGGTATTGTAATTCTTGGGGAACAGGAAAAACAACAAAAAGTCTACACGTGGTTAGCATAGTTGATATTTTAAAATATTTTTTTTTATTTTTTCAGTCCAAGGCTGTGAACCCATAGTTATAGAAGTCAAGGAAAGAGGGCCAACTCTTTATCTCTATAGCCTATCTGAAACTGTGTATCTAACCATCAGTCAATAGACAGAGATTGATTTGACAGATGAGCTCCCATGATTTGGGAAGCTGACAAGTCTAAACTGTACAAGGCTGTGGCCCCAAAGAACAGCTCAGATTGTGTTTCAAGTCCAAAGGCATTCATTCTGCCCTGTTCACAAAGGGACCTCATTTTTTTTGCCTTGTAAGATTTTTCAACTGACTGAATGAGACCTATCCCCCATGATGCAATACAACTTGTCATACTCAAATCAACGATTTAAATATTAATCTTACTTAAAATCTCCTCCACAGAAACATCTAGAATAGTGTTTAAACAACTATCTGGCTGTTGTCACTGAGCCAAGTTGATGCATAAATAAACCCTGGAAACTTCAGAGCACGCAGGTTTTTACGTTCCCTTGTAAGCTCTTTACTTGCCCCTCCCCCACACACCCATTTTCTCTACTGGGAAGTTTTTGAACTATAAGAGTGTATGCTAACAGTGTTTTGAAGTTCCATAGCTAGAAGGATCTTAATCAATCTCAGCATCATAAACCTGGGGGCTCCTCAGCCAGCATCCCATAAAGTGCTTTTCCTAGAATTAAATCCAGGAGCTGAATTTTGTAAGACAGCCAATTATTGTCATATGTGAATGGTCTTCTTCTCTCATGCAAACCCAGGGTTAGTCATAGATGCCCCCTCATTCCGTCACCAGCTGGAATAAACGGCTCTCTGTGCCTCATCTGTCTCCACCTAGAAAATGGGATCGTAAAGCCTTGAGGGTTTTGTCGAGCCAGAAGTTGACATACTGTGTCCTCTTTGGTTGATTTCTTCAGGAGACCTGGTACTGGCACGGGAACGTCTTTGCCAACAAAGTGGTCATGAGTGGAGTGAAGTGCTCGGGGACAGAGCTGTCCCTGGCACACTGCCGCCATGACGAGGAAGTGGCCTGCCCTGAGGGTGGAGTGCGGTTCGGCGCTGGAGTCGCCTGCTCAGAAAGTAAGGCTTCCCAAGGGCTGCCTGCCTCTCCGGCTTCCCTCCTGTCCCAGGTTCTCTGGAGTTGAAGGCACCATCAGTTACTCTTCCCACAGTGTGAGCTCAGAAGAGGACAGCACAGTGGATTATGGGTCCTATTCCCCAACCACAGGTCCTGGCTGATGGCATGGTAAAGAGGGAAAAAGGGAGGATTAGTTTAAGGAATGTATATCAGTTAGTATTGTCTTAGTTAGAATTTCTGTTGCTATGAAAAAACAGTAACTCTTATGACCACAGTAATTCTTACAAAGGAAAGCCTTTAATTGGGGCTTGCTTACAGTTCAGGGGTCAGCCCATTATCATCATGGTGGAACATGGTGCCATGCAAGCCAGCATGATGCTGAGAAGGAGCTGAGAGTTTTACATCTTGCTATGCAAGCAACAGGAAATGTACTGAGCTGTTGGGCGTGGCTTGAGCATATATGAGCTCTCAAAGCCCACCCCCACAGTGACACACTTCCTCCAACAAGATCACACCTACCCCAACAACTTCCTAGTAGTGCCACTCCCTATGAGTTTATGGAGGACAATTATATTCAAACTACCACAAGTACTAAATGCCTGATAAAAGCAATTTAAGAGGCTGGGCTGTGGTGGTCCACACCTTCAATCCCAGCACTCAGGAGGCAGAAGCCCGCAGATCTCTGTGAGTTCGAGGCCAGCCTGGTCTACAGAGTGAGTTTCAGGACAGGCTCCAAAGCTACAGAGAAACCCTATTTCAAAAAACAAACAAACAAAAAGCAGCTTAAGAAAGGAGCAGTTTATTTTGGCTAATAGTTCGAGGATTAGAGTCCATCAGGAGCGGGGAGAAGGAGGCAAGCTGGTCACATTCTATCCACAATCTGGAAGCAGAGAGAGACGAATGCTCGAGTTCTCCTTTCCAAGCAGTTGGAGACTCTTGTCCATGGAATGGTATCACCTGTGTTTAGGGTAGGTCTTCCCACCTATGGCGGTTCGCATAAGAATGGCCCCTGTCGACTCACGTAATTGAATACCTGGTTTCTAGGTAGTGGACTCTCACTGCCCTACACATACAATCTATCTTCATCTCTACCTTTCAGCATTTTCTCAGCTGCATTTCCCTCTACCCCACCATTGCTGTATGTATCCACATGACCACCTTCCTTCAGTACTGTATGTATTATGCAGACTCGCGTGTGGGATGGGGGAAGGCACACGGCTCTTTGATCTCCTTCCCGCTAGCCAGGCTAATGCTGTCTCTGCTTCCACTCTCCCATGCAGTCTCCAACATGCCTATTGCACAAAGAAATAAATCTTGATGAATAAGAGTTGATAAGTACTTCGACAGTATAATTGTTAATGCAGTGTTCGTGGGTGTTGCCTATGTGACATCCACAATGGAAAGTGTGTGCGCTGAGTGTTCAGAACGAAGGCTGTGGTGAAGTCACGCGATGCAACATGGGCAAGCACGGCCAGAGGCACCTCAGCCTCCCTATGCATTTGATTGTCAAGTCAATTTTCAGTCATTGTATATTCAGAAATGTTTTACTGTTCCCCGAATTTTTAAGACCGCCACATTCATTTACACAACTTCATATGGGGTTCTCAACCCGCAGTTTATGAAGCCAGGCCTAGGAGGTTGTCGTGAATTGTTCTCTGAAACGCGTGCTTCAAGGCCGTGTTTCTCAGGTGGCCTCAGTTCACATGGGTGGAAAGAGGCCTCCATCCTCCATCCCCAACAACATGGACAGCATCCTTCCCGTACAAGCTCTGTGCCATGCTGTGATGAAGGGAAACAGGAAAAGCTTGTGAGAAGGCAAGTTCGGCCATATGCCTCAAAGGCTTAAATCATGCTGTTCTTTCTCCTAGAAATCTCTCTGTCAGAGACATATTCTAAAGAACACACACGCGTACACACGCACAGAAATCTCTCTGTCAGAGACATATTCTAAAGAACACACACGCGTACACACGCACAGAAATCTCTCTGTCAGAGACATATTCTAAAGAACACACACGCACACACGCACACACCACACAATTTAGGAGCAGGCTGACTATAGGATCACAGTCTTGCCTTTCATTGAAAACTTCTAAGCAGCCAAGGTATTGCCTCCCTAAAAGGTAGAAGCAGGGGGTGAATTAAATATTACAGAACCATGAAATGAATGTTCATGGTAGTGTTTAGACATCGACAGTCAAGATGTGTTTTAGGGGAAGGGCATTAGTAGGCCATAAATCCGCATGCATGCTTGGGGAGAGAGAGTCACACCAAGGGTGAGTGGGGTCTCCTTTATTATCGTTCTGCTTTTTATTATGGGGAGCCTGAGGGACTTGAAAGTAGAGAAAATGATCTAAGGAGGAGCCCTTGTGTCCATCACTCATATTTCTGGTAGCTGAAGGGGGGTGTCCAGCAGACTTCTGGAAAAGAGAAAGTATCATTGCGAGTGACAAAAAGGTAACAAGGAGGAGCCCAGGCCAGCTCCAGGACGTGCAGGATGATGGCACTTTTCTCAGGGGTGCCCTTGGAAGGGTTTCCTGTCTGTGACCCATGTCGGTCTTCCCCAGCTGCGCCTGACCTGGTGCTTAACGCAGAGATTGTGCAGCAAACTGCCTACCTGGAGGACAGGCCCATGTTCTTGCTGCAGTGCGCCATGGAGGAGAACTGCCTCTCAGCCTCTGCCGTCCACACCAACCCCACCACAGGCTACCGCCGCCTCCTGCGCTTCTCCTCCCAGATCCACAACAATGGCCAGTCCGACTTCCGCCCCAAGAATGGCCGCCACGCATGGATCTGGCATGACTGCCACAGGTAAGCCATGCCTCCGTTGGTCAGCTACCCAGCCCGGTGTTCTTCAGGACCCAGACTAGGGATCTAGAATGCCAGAGTCACCCTAAGAAGGCCAACGATCCAAGATCTAGGTAGAAGAGTAATCTGTTTCTCCAGAAGCCATTCTCCACTCCCAGTTCACGGGCTGCTCCCCTTCTGCTGAGTCCCTGCATTTTGGCTAGAGCGCTTTTGACCCTAGGAGACATGCTGATTTGAATGTCGGGGCCCTCCAAGGACTTTCAGTCCACAGTGTCCAAGGGCATGCGCAATACATTTGTTCTCTACAGAGAACTTTCGGGTCTGGAGCCTTGGACCCTCCGTTCGTTAGAAATATATTTTGCATACCAGAGTGAGGTTTATTTTGAATTAAATTTTAAAGTCAACCTACAAAAGAATGGGTTTTCTTATGGCATTTGCATACATATGGTTATACTTTTAATGATTCTGCTCAACCACTGCCATTTCAAATCTGTCCTGGTCATCCTCCTGACTCAGTATTTTTAATATCTCTAGGAAGACAGGGTGAGGGGTATGGAGATAGGAGCTCCAGGTCTCAGAGTCATGAGAACTGGTCTTAGCCTGCTAAGCTCAAGTCCCTGACCAGCAGCCTGACATTAGGCCAAGTGGGCCACGCTGCTGGGACTTCTGGGCCCCCTTCCAGTTCGTCTGTGGCTATGATCCAGGTGCTGCAAAGACTGGGTCAGGACAGAAGAACAGTGGGAAATCCTACAGCCAGTGCCCACCGGGGCCTGTGGAAGCCACCAGGACCTCTTCCTCCTCCTATTTTTCCTTTGCTCTTCTTGGCTTGTAATCGAATTCAGACTCCACTGTCACTGCGTGGTCACATTTTGTCCTCAGTCTGGGCAGATAGAGGACACTGCAGGCACACTGTTGGAAAAGTAGCTGCTGTTCTTCCCACCGGGAATCCCTCCCCCAGAGGCCCATGAACTCCTGGTAGATCTCTTCTCTGGGCTCAAGTATTCCATCTATGACAGGAAACATTTGTCTTTCAAAGTGAGGCCCATTACAGCAAGATCTGAGCATGGTGAATGCCAGAACTGGCTGAGGACCCCCACAGGTCTGCATAACAGAGCCTGGAAGCTCCTTCCAGGCTTCCCTCCAGCTCTGAGGTTACAATTACATCAGAGGCAGATGCACTGACATTTGGCCATTCCAAGTAACAGACCACTGAATTCCATGTAACTACCGCAGATAGCCTAAGGAGTTACCATTTCAGGGGTCTGTGCTGCTCTCCCTATTAGCTCCTCCAAAGTTTCATCAGATGTCTCCCTATGGTTTGCTTCTTTCTCATGTCATAAATCATGACCCACTCACGTTTAAATCCGTTTGAGGATAGAGTTGTACAACCTATCCCAAAAGAAAATGCTACAGTCCCAGTTAAGCCTCTGATTTTCCTTTGAAACAACTGGCTGATTGTTGAAAAGGCCCAAGGAATCGCTTTGTCTTCGCCAGGGTATAAACTGAAGTAGAATTAAAGTCTTGACAGTCTCCGTGCCTGGTTTCCCTTAGAGACCATGTGGCGGGGAACCAGGGGCTGACTCTGCCTATGGATCTATAAGTGGGAGGTAATTGCATCCCAGCCCTGCATATGGTGGCCCACCCAAGATTACATGGTGGGAACCTCCAAGTGCCATCTGCTTGCTCTCAGAGCCTCAGTCTCCTCTCTAAGAACAGTCGTATGGTGTCACCATGGCAGCATTGTGATCTGGAGTTCCAGGGACTCTGACCCTCCTTCCCCACTTTTCCTGTGGCTTCTTTTCTCCTTGGCCTACAAATGTTTGGGGGAGAGAGGGGGGAGGGGAAAAAAACACGAGCAAATCATACGACCCTTTTTCTTGTCAACTGGGCATGGAGGTAACGCCCTCAAGGTTGTATTCTCACTTGCAATGTGCCCTTGGTCAGTGACCATGGCATAGTCCCTCTCCTGTCCTTGTGCCCAGGGACTGGCCCCACATCTTCGTAACTAATGTAGCATGCTGCAGTTTCAATGAGGGATGGACAGCGTAGGCACAGGTGTATATAATTATGACTGCAAGATCCAAGGATCCTCGTGAGACCTGCGCACATTCTCTCAGTTTCCAGAGCTCCAGGTGATGGCTTCAGGTTCCCTGGTTTTGTTTTACTGCATTTCCTGAGACAGTGCCCACCCTGGGTTCCCTGTCTAGCCAAAGCTGCCCTTGAACTCCCATTCTTCCTGACCCAATTCCAAAGTGCTGGAGCACAAATGTGAGACTATATCTGGTACTCTTCAGGCTCTTTGGGAAGACCTTCCAGGGGAGCTGACGTTAGCTCTGTTAGGTCCCTTGCAGAGGCTTCTGAAAGTTGGCCTGGCCCTTCCTCAACTCAAGAAACTTGTTTCTGAAAGAACTGACATTCCATTTCAGCAGTTTACAAACATTCTGAAGCCGTGAGTGGAGCCATGCAGGAGAGAGAGAGCCCTGGCCAGGTTAATGTGAATGGGAAAATGGCCACTTATGCATTCATTAATGCTCCAATGGGGAGCAGAGTGATGCTCTTGAAGACACGAAGCTGAAACATAAAGATTTGTGCTTGTAGATGCACTTATGGTGCCCTTGGTTGACCTCAGGACCCTCATTGCAGTCAGCTGTATCCTGGGGGCTTGCTCTTCCCTGCTTGGGGAATCTCAGGGCGCAGTGGGATGGAGTGGAGAGAGCTGGGGGAGCAGGGGCATGGGTCCCTGCGCAGGTGATAGCCCCTGGATTCAGGAATGGCACAGTTGCAAAGAGGGGAGTGTCAGCCCCTCCAGCCTGCCTCCATCATGTGCCTAGCAGTTCCTACAGGGTCAGAACTCACAGATGTAATGATGCCCCCTGAACCATCTAGAGGCCCTCATCTCTCCATTCAGTAGGATGATGAGCTAGATTCCGCAGAAGGACACCTGTCTTTTATGGCTGTCCTTAATAGGACTGCAAAACACCCAAGTACATCTTCTTCGATCTATAGTGACAGTCCATCAAGACATGTACAGTTTCCTCTGAACACACTGTGTCTGTCTTCCGTCTACACTGCCATCCAGCAGGACATCTCCGGGGGAGTGCCAGGTCTCAGGACACACAGCCCTGGAACCCCACAGTAATGGTCAACTTTCTTTTTATCCAGATTACAAGGACTTCAAAAAGCTGTATTGGCAGCCTTTGCCTGTAATCTCAGTGTTCCGTAGGCAGGATAATGAATTTGGGGCCACATAGTGAGTCTGCGGCCAACCTGAACCACTCTGTCCCTGTCTCAAGGGAAACGAGGGCCAGTGGTGTAGCTCAGTAGAGCTGTTAGTATTCCCAGCACCACAGGAGGGGAAATCAAACATACAAATATAAGAATGCTATAAAGCACAATGCCACGCTCCCGTTTTTAGTATTCTGCTATCTCTTCTCAAGCCTGCAATTTCCGGTGCCCACCCCAGGGTTCAGTCCACCCTTAGACTATGAGCTGCTAAGAGGACCACTGTGTTGCCCAAGACTTTCCCTCTTGCCTTCCCAGTACCCATCAGTGTCTCCTGGGTGGAGGCCTATGGGAGGTTAGATGGCTCTCATTTCTACCTCAGACCAGCTAGGAGAGACCTGTGGCCTCTAAGAGTATCGTATCTAAGAGATAAAGCAGACACGCTCCAGGACAGAGATCAGCAAGAAGCAGAAAAGCACAAAGCCCAGGCTTCCTCCCAGTACGCATTCCCAGGAAGAAAACCGAAGCTAAAGTAGACTAAAATCTAGACTGAAGCAGCTCTGACTCCGGGAGGCCACTTCACAACAGCCCGTCTGTGGCACCGTCTGAATTCTGTTTAGACAACGGGACATCAGTGTACTTCCCTGCGATCTTTCCAGCCGGTCGGCAAGTCACATAAGCCCCTCTCTGAGGGAGCAGACATTTTTCATTCCGTGAGTCAGACCTCATGTCTCATCCGCTCCCTGCAGGGAGCCAAAATAGACTCCCTCGGAGTCATCACTTCATCTGCTACAAAATGTTCCTTGTAAGGGCTGTCCGCTGGCCCTGGCCCAGTTCCATTTTACCCAGAAACATGAATGACCTGGGGGAGCCCAAGTTAGCAACTTCTGACATTATTTATATAGCGTGAACAAACTCGGGAGGAAGAAAAGAGCCTCTAATTTCCTCTCTGGAAACCCTTTCCATTGCCCTCTCCTCTCCTGCTCACATGGTGGAGGAAGCTCCAGACTGCTACACCAATGGGCCAGCTGGTGACAGGACCCCAGGAGCCCTGAATACCGCAGCTGTGACTGCGGATAGGCGGAGCCACGATAAGGCCTTCGGCCAATACTGAAAACATCCTTTGTTACAGCTTCATTTGGCTGTCCTTTTATTTATTTATTTATTTATTTATTTTGAGACGGGTTCTCCTGTACCTGTGTTGGCTCAAACTCACTTATCTGACTGAGGATGACCATTAGCTTCCGATGCCCTTACCTCCACTTCCTCCGTGCCGGGTTCACAGGCCACCATGCCTGTTTATGTGGTACTGGGGACCCAACCTGCGTGCTAGGCCAGCGCTCTAACAACTGAGCAGCATCCCCAGCTCTACGCCATTTATCTTATTTGGACCTTACATCACCCAGAAGTTGGCAATGATATTCTTGCTCTACCAAAGAGGAAGCTTGGGCTGGGCATGAACAAAGTTAGGGCTTCCCCCCACAGTGGTCTTAAGAGGCTTCCTACACTAAATGTCCCCAGAATAGGAGATGAGTGTAATAGAATAGTTGAAGGTACCACACACACACACACACACACACACACACACACGCACACACGCGCGCGCGCACGCACACACACACACACACACACACACACACACACACACACACGGCAGGTGGAGATGAGGCTAAAGCCAGCCTGGTCTCTTTTGTCCTAGGCCTGCATAATGGATGCTTTTGAAAGCCCCTCGGCCACCCTCAGTAGCACAGCTTCCCTTGTTATTCCTGAACCAGAATGCGTCACTCTTTAGCACATCTGTTCTCAATTTCTCTCAAGTGATGGCGTGGACCGTTGTAAACAATCAGCCAAGGGAACTGCACCCGGCTTGTGCGCGCACTGCCTCAGCTGACTCCCTTCCAGAGCTCTAGCGATGCTCTTTCCTGAGCTGCTCTCATGTCCCTCCCCGCGGACCACCCACTCTCCATCCTGGAAACCTTCTAGCCCCTTATCCTTCCCCTTCCTGTCTGATTTGCTCAGTTTGAGGACCACGGGCTTGCTGCTCCTTTCCCAGGGCTCTCGGGCCAAGCCCAGGCCTCCTCTCCCACACCAGAGTGCTCACACGTCACTAGGGTACATGTGTGTCCTTCTCTGGCACACACCCTATTTCTTAGTGACTCTTATTTCCCTGTGATTGCTGCCCTTTGTCATTTTTCCTTCTCTATTCCTAATCTTAAAAATTAGTCTGTTGTAATAGGTTTATACTAGTTTTAAAAAATGCCAATAAGGGGCTGGAGAGGTGGCTCAGAGGTTAAGAGCATTGCCTGCTCTTCCAATGGTCCTGAGTTCAATTCCCAGCAACTACATGGTGGCTCACAACCATCTGTAATGGGGCCTGGTGCCCTCTTCTCGTCTGCTAGCATACACACAAACAGAATATTGTATTCATGATAAATAAATAAATATTTAAAAAATGCCAATAAAAAAACTAATTTATGAAGGTTTGTTTAGCTCATAGTTTGGAAGGTTCAAAGCCATGGTATCCAAGGGTAGCAAATGGTAGCACCTCTGTGTGGGGATGTGCATAGGAGCAAACACACCCGAAACCAGGAAGCAGAGAAAGAAAGGGACTATGGTCCTGAAATCCCTTTTAGGGCCTGTTGTTCCCCATCACCTAAGATTCTCACAGGCTTCGCCTCCAAATAGTCTATAATGCCCCAATGGCGCCCCCCCCCCAGCAAAGAAGCTTTTAATAACATGGGTGTTTGTTAGACCTATTTCGAATCTGGAGAAAGACTCCATGTGAGAGTGGGCTGAGAGCCAACTGGGCACTCAGGAAGGACCCTACCTATTAAAAAGCTTGTTGTATTGGGCTGATTAAATTGCCAGACACTCTGCTGTCAGCTGGACACACCGATACCCCCAACATCCTACCCATTAAGTTATGTCACCCCCACTCCTGATGAGGGGATCAAGGCGTGGCAAGACATCTGACACCTCTGCTCCAAGTCACAGTCTTCCCTTCTCTCTTAGTTCTTTCTTCATTTCTCTCCCCGCCACCCTTGGCCCCCGCTGCCTCAAGGTTCTCCCAGGAGCCAATCACCAGCTAGGAAGCTGCTTCCAGGCAGCCATGGTTCTAGACACTGACATTGGGCCCTGTTTCTGGCTCCCAGGCACTACCACAGCATGGAAGTGTTCACCTACTATGACCTGCTGAGCCTCAACGGCACCAAGGTGGCTGAGGGTCACAAAGCCAGCTTCTGCTTGGAGGACACAGAGTGTGAGGGAGGTATGTTTGCAGGGGGAGGTTGGGGCTTCACGGAACTTCAAACACTCCCACCGGATTGAACCCAGTCCGGGTGGATGGAGGCTAGGCCAGGTACCTCTCCATGTTACTCTGGCCACTGCTGGGTATCCATGTGGCCTTTATTAGCCAACTCTTGGGGCCTTCGATGGGTACACATTGGGGCTGGGGAAAGTGGTTCTCAAGTTGTCTGTCCCCAGGGCTGTTCTAACTGGTGGACAGAGGGCTGCATGGCTTCCAGGTGAGGTCTGGTCACTTGAGCCTGACTCATGCCTCTGCCTCTCTGCTTGTCACAGGCCATGCCTCCTGGTATCCCAATATCAAACTCTCCCCTTTCAGGCTATAGGGCCCTGAGATGTTCCCATCTTTTCTCTCTGACCCTCATGCACATATTCTGCTTCTACCTCGGGTAGGTCATCACACCTTTCTGTGATGGCCTGACAGGACACCTGCCACTCTGACCCACGAAGGACCTTTTCAGGACAGATATCCGTCCTCTGCCTATGGCCCACATGAGGTTCTAGACCCTGGCGTAGCCCACTCTTGACATCATAAAATCACATAGAAAAGAGGTTGTGAATGAGTACTGTGAGCAGACCATCTGTGAGGGACCAATGTCTCAGATCACCACGACACTCATCCCTACCCCAGGCTGAGGAGTTTACAGGAATGCCAGCCTCATCCAGATTGGCCAGGGAGCACTTTGTGGCAGAGAGGACCTTGAGCCTGGCTTGGAGGGAAGGCTGGTGTGTAGACAGGAAATTGAGCGAGAGGGTTCTGTTGAAATGAAAAGGCATTGGAAACCCCCATGGGAAGGATGGAATGGAACGAGGCTGGGAGGCTTGGTTGGCTGGAATGGGTGAGGTGGGGACCATAGGTGCATGGCGATGCTCTTCTCTGCCCACCCACAGACATTCAAAAGAGTTACGAGTGTGCCAACTTCGGGGAACAAGGCATCACCATGGGCTGCTGGGATATGTACCGTCATGACATTGACTGCCAGTGGATAGACATCACCGACGTGCCCCCTGGAGACTACCTCTTCCAGGTGAGGTGGGGAAAACCCAGGGCTGCTTGAAGAGAAGCGAATTCCTCGGTCTCCTTCCTGTGGGTGTCCAGAAGCAAAACTCATGAGTCCAGGCAGGGTGCCACAATCAGAGGCCATCCTATCCGACAAGCATCATACCTGAGGCACATGGGCCTGAGGGATACTGGGTCTGCAGGGCATGTTGGGAGCCCATAGTGCAACCCAAGATGTAGAGACAGTCATATATAATTCAGTTAACCTCCGGAGCTTGAAATCAAAACCTATCTCTGAGCTAATTTAGATGGTGAGTCAGGAATCAGTTCCATGAACTCTGAGGCAACCCACATCTCCAGCTCCCCCTCAGCCACCATCCCGATTTCCTCTGCTTTTCACACCTTGCTTTGGTGTGTTCTACTGAGGTCGAAAGCAGCTGCGTTATGCTGCAACTTTGCGATGTTCCTTCCTCAGGAGGATCTGCAAAAGGGCCATCTCCATGCCCATCAGCGAATCCGTCAGGCTAGAAAGTCAATCTAAGGACAGCCTGGCCAGGGAACTGCTTTGTGAGGGCTCCCAACAACCCTGCCCCGAGGAAGAGCCAGGGAGCCTTGGCTTCCGCCTTCCTGCAGACAGTTATGGTGTACTCCAGCCAGGCCCACGTGGCAGGGGAGAGAAACACTGTCTCCCAGTTTTCTCCTGGCACCTGGCTGCATTCCTGCCTCCAGAGACTTCGCTTCCACATAGCCCCATGGTGTTGCGTGTCCCAGCTTGCCCAGTGGGATGGCAAACTGTGTGACCAGAAATGGATTCTGCTGCCTTGAAAGCATTCCTCCATTCCTCGTGGGGAATTCAGCCAGCCCACGGTCTAGCCCACAGTCTCTACTGCTAGACACTCCCTTGAAGAGCCAACACCTGCAGAGAAGTAACCGCAGGGTGCTTTGAAAGGGTCCCTGGGCCCTTTCAGCTTTGAAAAGGAGACAGCCAAGCACTTTCTAGCCACAAGCCAAGCCCAGAACCACAACGGGCCTGAGAGCTGAGCGCTCTTATTTAAAGGTGGACTTTCATGGCTGTGGACATGTATGCAGTGCCTGGTGGCTCATACTGGCGACTTGCTGTTATTCAGCAGAGTGAATGTGTGTATCATCATATCTGCTAAAAGTGTTTAAAGGTCTCTGGTGGCCCAGACTGGCCTCTAGCCAGGAAGTGTATCAACCCATTGACTCTCTCAGTAAAGGGACACTATTAGTATCCTTATGTCATAGCTAGGCAAATGCAGGCCACACAGGTCTCTGTGTGGTGTTCTTGTCCCCTAAGCGGTACAATCAACAGATGGGTAGAGTTGGGACTATGCCAGTGATTCTAATGACACATAACTCTGGATGCCCTGGACTGTAAGTCACCAATACGCAAGAGCTAGACTCTGTGACAGACAACAGAGCTTACTGTGTGACAGACAACAGAGATCGGAAGAGGACTCCCAAAGGGAGGAAGTGACCAGGGGTGCACAGACTCAGAGGCAGGGATGGGTGGGCAGATGGGTTTCGGGGGTCCTTGCTTTGTCCCCTCCAGATACAGAGACCTCAATCCACTTCCCTTATATGCTCCTATGTTTTGGAAGCTTGGTTGTGAGGGTGGGGAGGACTGTGGAGACCACACAATTCATCCTAGCCTTGCTCCTGTGTGGGCCACACCCACCCTGAGAACCTGACTTGAGCCCAGGTTGCAATTGGATGCACTCATGTTCATGCTTCAGGGATACTAGAATGGGCAGGGAACTGTCTGGACCTTAGTGTAGGAAGTGCTATCCATCCCCATGTTGAGTGAGTGGGGCTGAGGGGACAGCAGGACTTAGGGAGAAGAGAAATCAAAGAAAAATCAGGCCACCCCAGAGAGGGACATTTACCAGTTTGTCTGGATGGACAGAGCCACACGGCACATGGCCTGGGTAGGTTGTGGTTAGCAGGCCAGACACAGGCTTTCCAGAGTAGCCCCTACCACGCCAGGATACAGCATCAGACCCAGATGACCTCAGTTTGCACAGCGTCTCTTAGGGAAGACCCAGCCATATTATTAAAGGCACGCAGACTCTGCTCTGGCGTGGAGGATGGCCAGCAAGGGAGTTGCAATGTTCTCTGACTTGATTCCCTCCAGGTTGTCATTAACCCCAACTATGAGGTGCCAGAATCGGATTTCTCCAACAACATCATGAAGTGCAGGAGCCGCTACGATGGCTACCGCATCTGGATGTACAACTGTCACGTGGGTACGTTCCCTCGGTGGCCCCGCCCTCCTCAGGGTGCTGAAGACACAGGACACAGCTGCCCTACTTTCCCCAGGAACCAGAGGCAGCTAATCTGGGAGACACTGAGAGTCTCCCAGTTCAGATTCCTCATTCAGAAAGAAAGCCAGAGATGCAGGAAGCCCTGGGTGGGGATTGGGTATTCACAGCCAGTCCTGGCCAAGGAGAGAGGCTGGTGCAGAACGGGCCGGCCTAGCAAGAGCAGAGCCTAGGTCTATATGAGGGCTGGAGCTAAGGCCATCAGTCCACTGTTCCTGTGACCTCAACTATGTAGGCCTCAGTTCATGGGCTCTGTGTATTGGGTTTTGCTGCTAAGCACTCTCCTGCCTTGTCACCAATGATGAGTTTTTCTCTTGGGGAACAAGAAGGAAAGCAGTTTTTGCCTCTGTTGGCATACGTCAGGCCTCAGTCCTGGTGGCAATGTCTGTTTAAACACCCTAAGTTTGGCACAGTACCTGCCGAGTTCCTGGCTCGAGAGCTCACTAGTGCCACCCTGGGGGAGGCTCACTGGGGTCACCACTGAGCCTGTACCTAATTCTGTCTCCTTGACGCCTGCTCTCCAGGTGGCGCCTTCAGTGAGGAGACGGAACAGAAGTTTGAACACTTCAGTGGACTTCTAAATAATCAGCTATCTGTGCAGTAAAGAAGACCCTGGGCCAGGCATGACGGCTCATGCCTGCTATCCCTGCACTCAGGTCAAGGCGGGAGGATTGCCACGAGATTTCCACTCCGGACATTAGATCGAACTTCAGTCTCAACAAAAAAAGAAAAAAAAAAAGAAAGAAAAGAAAAAAGACAAAAGAAAGGAAGAAAAGAAAAATGACTTCATGGTCACCTACTGAGTTCAGGTGACAGTGTCTCCTGGCCGGATTACCAGTTGCCATCTCCCGACTAGCCAGCTCCGGCTGAGAAGAAAGGTGCTCCTTCATTCACCAGGCACGGCTGCGTGTCCCTGTCCTGAGGCCTCAGGGGCAGGGGCTTTGGCACGTGGCTATGGGAACTGGAAGGCAAGCTATGAGCAGGTTATCCCATCCAAGTTTTGGCATATCCATAGTGTGACATCACCACGCTCTGCATAGATGGCCCATTTTCTTCTGGAGATGTGGCAGGTGTGAACCACGTAACTGCGGAGGTGGTCAAGCCGGCTTCCATTTTCCCCTTCTTAGGTCATTTCTGGAAAACTTGAATATGAAGACCTCTGTATTAAGTGTTTTTTTTTTTTCTCTCATTGTACAAACTTCTTGACCAAATCAACTTGAGGAAGGAAGGCTCTATTTGGGCTCGTGGTTTGAGGACCCAGTGCGTTGTCGTGGCAGAAAGGGCACTGCAGGGAAGCTTACAGTGTCTGGTTTCAAACTCACTATCTAGCTGAGGATGACCTTGAACTTCTGATCCTCCTGTTTCTACCCCCAGAGTGCTGGGGATGAAACCCAGGACTTCATACATGTAAGGCAATGTGCTCTTTAACAATTAGAGCTGCGTTTTCAGCACCCACCTTTCTCAGCTGCTTTAAACATGAGCGTGTTCTTCTCCTTGCCAAACTGCACATTTTTCTGTATCTTTCTGCTCCACCTGCTCATCTTTTTTTTTTAACTGTGGGCCTAAATAAGAGCAGTGGGCAGAACCATACATACCACAGCCTGAATGCTAGCCCGTCTTAAAACGTCCCCTGCCAAAGAAATTAGTCCATTGCTCTTAAAACCCACTCGAGTGCTCAGAAAACAGGCAGGATACAGCTGGATTATTGCCAGGGTATAACTCAGTTCCAGATAGCCCAATACTCCAGGGCCCCACTGAAACCTCAGGCACCAGGCCTCCAATGTCCACCTTTCTCTTGGCATTCTGGTCTTCCAAACTCCCACCAGAATAGCCCATTCAGCTCTGTTCTCAGCACTCTAAGGCTTTTTGGGCCCAGAATTCCAAACTCTTCCAGATTCCTCCCTAAAACCTATTCTCAAAGCCCAAGAACTCCGTGGCCAATACTAATCTTGTATTCGTCACTTTTCTCATTACTGCGACAAAATGCTTGACAAGAGCAAGCTAAGGGAGGGTCACTGTGGGCTTAGAGTTCAGAGTACAGTCCATCCTAGTTGGAGAGGCATGGTGGCAGGTGCAGAGGGCAGGGGTCACACGGTGGCCACGGTCAGGAAGCAGATTGGTGAATGCTGGTGCTTCATTTGCTTTCGCCTTAGTATTCCGCCTCCAACCCGGGCCCGAGGAATGGTGCTACTAGTGTTAACATGGGCCTTCCCTCTTCCACTAAACCTCTTCGGGAAGCACGCTCAGAGACCCACCCAAAGGTGTTTCCCAGGTGGTTGTAATCCCGTCCAGGTGACTATCGAGGTTACCAATCACGACCTCTTCCAGTTAAACCAACTTCTGTATTCCAGGCAGTTAAAGCCACACTTTAAAGTACAGTAGCAAGACATGCATTCCAAGACTCCAAGGGGGATGACTGAAGATTTGGATGGTTCTGCCACAGGACAGGAAGAGAAAATCGTGGGGACATGGGAGGGGCCCTTCACCTCCAAGTCTGGCTGAAGCTCTTGCCAGCTGACAGTGCTGGCACAGATAACATTGTGACTGGTGCTAGTATAGAAACAATATACATTTTACATAGAGATCTTTCAAGTAGGAACGTTAAAATAGCAAGGAATTATGACGTATAAATGGCCTTTCTCCTGTCTCAGCTGTAAACCTACAATTCCCAAGAACTTTACCAGAAATCTCAAGACCCTTGTGCTGGCCTCACGACCCATGGTTTCACCTTATCAGGGTACAGTCCTATCCCAAGACACCTCTGGAGCTACCCTATAATCTCATTATCAAGAGGGGAAGAGGTTAGGAGTGGGACTTAGAAACCCATCGATAATACCAAAGGCTTCCAAACCCCTGTGTAGAGCTAGTTCCTAAGACACGTAGGAACCACTGCCCTTTGAGAAGCCCCCACCCAGCTCTCAGGTGGGCCTTACTCTTTCCCTGAGCACCTCTTATTCCCTGTAACTTAAATTTATATTTAAAATATTTTAAATAAACTTTAACTCTGCTTCTTTCTGGCTCGTCTGAAGTTTCTTCTCTGCAGCAAAGTCAAGGACCCAGAGGTCTCTAAGGGGGAAGGGGACCTCAGGGCTGCTGTAGATGGTGCAGTCTCCTGCAGCACCGCTAATGACAGATCCGACTTGTGGTACCCTGCTTGTTGCTGCAACCATATACCCAACAAGAGGGACTTAGGGGAGCAAGGATTTAGGCGCGTGGTTTCAGGGCAGGTGCAGTTTGAAGCTATGACAAGAGGCGCAGGGAGCTGCTTGCTCACATCTCAGTGGGCCAGGAAAAGAGAAGGCCAACACTCACATGAGTTTCCCCCTTCAGCCTAGGACCCCAAGGCAGGGGATGGTGTTACCTGTGTTCAGGGTGGGTCTTCCCTCCTCATTTGGAAATGTGTCTCCCATGGGACTCTAGATCCAGTCAAGTTGATGCTAAAAGATAGCCATCACACAGCCCTAATATATATAATACCATTTTTTTCTTTTCTATACCTCTGTAACTATTGTTGCTGTGATCGTACCCGAGAGAAACAATGTACAAGGAAGGAAAGTGTTCAGTTGGGCTCATGGTTCAGTCCACTGTCAGCTGGCTCCATGTTCCTGGGCTAGTGAGACAATGTCGGTCCTAAATTATCAATTCTGCTATCAACTGGATTCTAGGTGATACCCATCAAACCTACCTCACCACACATACATACTTGTAGGTTGGAGTGAAAGTTTCTTCTTTGTACCTAGGTTTCCTTCCAACCACTGCCCTTGGGCCCAAAGCTTCCTACTTCTAGGAGTGCCATACATATTTCATCTTACACTTTCAGGAATGGTCCCTATGTCCTTCCAAAGTTCCCTGTGATCTGGAGGGCTCTATCAGTACAGGCTGCAGCTCTGAGAAGCAATTGGAGAGACCCGAGCAGCAGCTGAGGTCAGCTGTGGCCTGTCTTCAACAGCTGCTACTCACTGGAACTTGGGGAAGGACACAGCAGTGTGTCAGAAACAGGCAGGACAGCTAGCCACAGGGCAGCTTCCCAGGGGAGAGTGGGCACTGGCAGAGCAGGGCTCCTGTCCTCCATAAGCAATCCTGTGTTATGAGTGTGTTGACCCCAGCAAACCTGAGATCAACAGGGACCCCAATCTCCAGAGTGGGCTTCCAATACTACACCCAAGACTCAGAGAGGCGAGCACTCTCCCATCCTACAAGGATGCCCTGGGTCCATTTCTGAGGGGACACCTGGCATGCACTCAAGTCGCACCTCTTGGCTTTGTTCGAGCTTACTTAGAAGGAGCCCTTTTGTGATCCACATCTGCAAATAACGCCTCAGCACTGCTACACCCACAGCTGTGCACAGCTGTGCACAGTTGCCCACAGAAGATGGCAAGCTGGGGTTGCTGAAACGGGGATACTGGGCAAGTGACATGGAGCAAGTACCACGTACTCCCCAAACACGGCCACCTGTGCACAAATGCCCCTGAAGTGAAGATGGGACCTCTAGGCAAGGTGACCTGATGCTCAGTAACTACGGGCCCACGGTAAGAGATGGAACAGCACCCTCTAGTGTCCCTCAAGACCACACTTGGATGCAATCAACACAACATTAAATTTTTATTTCTTCTCAATTTCTGGGACCAGCTCAACAAAAGCCTACCGTGCCCTACAGCAGCTCCAGCGGGGGCAAAGGGCTGTCCTTGGGTCATTGAAAGCATGGTTGGGGCCCAGCCTAGTCTGGACAGCTGGCTGTGGGGCCTCAAGATGGCAGGAGACTCGGGGCAGCAGGCAGCTCTTTCCTTCTGTTGTGTTGGAGTCCCAAGGCCCGGGCCACCAGCCTGCGGGCCACCGCCGAATCTGTCTGTGGCCTCTCCTTCGCTAGCTGCAGGAGCTCTGAAAGGAAGAGTCAGGGGGTGGGACTTGGATTCGAGGCCAGGGATGTCTCTCCTCTGGGTGACAGACAGAGCAGCCTTGAAAGCCAGATGAGGGTCAGCCCATGTCTAATGGTATGGAGCAGAACTGGAGCCCTACAGCAGCCAGGGGTGCCTGTGAGAGGGCCCCACGCCTGTATTTCTGCCTCCCTGTGGGACCTGACACAAACTGACCCTTCCTGTCAACCTGGTTCATCATACGGTAGGGATGAGGAGGAACTACCCCAGCATCTCCTTGCTCTGTGAGGCCCTTAGGAAGGAAACACTCAGGAGAGGACACCTGGATCATTGGACATAAAAACGGGATATTGTTTCTAAGAAGCCTAGGACAAGGCCATGTCAGCATTCACAATGGCATGAATAGCTTTGGTAGACCTCCCTTGGGCCCATTCTGCTGGTTCCAACTTTGCTCCTCTTCGAGCACCATGCTTTCTGGAAGAGGAAATGGAGGGAGCTCACAGTTGGCATCCGGCTCCTGTACAGGTGAGGTAAGTCACAGAACCAAGGTCCCATCTAGGGCTCATCCCAAGGCCCAAGAACTTTTTACCCTTCCGGAGGACAGTCTTCATGGCCCTCTGGAAGGAAGTGGGGCTTTTCCTAGATCAGTGACCATAGGAAGGCATGAGTGGGAGGACAAACACACATGGTACCTGACCCTAGGCCTTCTCCGGGCCTAAGGGATGCTGAGCCCTGTTAGCTACTATAGCCCAGGCTCTTGAAGAGCAGGGAAATAAAGAAGGGAAAACAAACCAAACACAAATGCACACACAGCCTCCCCGTGGAGGGACAGGCTTCCCTTACTTGGCCTCTGCAAGGCTTTGAGCTTCGACTGCTTGGTTCCCTGTGTGAGCGGCCGGATCTTGAGCATGGAGAAATCCTTGGCCAGGGCCTCAGCAGCTGGAGAAAGAAGAGGAGATCTGGGGTGATGCTTGTGCTATGTGAACCGCCCACCCCAGGGGTCTGGAGTACTAGCATTGTCCCAAACTGCCACAGCCACTCTATACATCCCAGTCCCAGCTGCTCGGCCCGATCTACCTCAGTAAAGGTGACGACAGTGTCACCTTGTGCCCAGATCCCTAAGGAACTGCACAGTGGGCACTGTCTGTGCTGACAGATGATGTCCCAGCCCAGTGTTCAGATACTCACAGCAAGATATGCAGGCTCTACCTACGAAAGTCAGAACTTAGAGCAGACTCTCCTTCTATCCCCCAAGACCCCCAGGGACTCCAGTACCCCCTGCACCACCACACTGAGCTAAGGCGCATCTGACACCAGGACATAGCAGATGTGTGATCTGGACAAAGAAACCGAGGCCAGGGCATGATAAGCTCTTGCTATACTATTTATGGCAGGCCCAGGAGGCAGTACCCCAGTGTACTGGCTGGTTCTGCATCAGCTTGACACAAGCTAGAGTCAGAGAGGAAGGAACCTCAGCTGAGGAAATGCCTCCCTGAGATCCAGCTGTAAGGCATTTTCTGAATTAGTGATCATCGGGGGAGGGTCCAGCCCATGGTGGGTGGTGCCATCCCTGGGCTGGTGGTCCTGGCTTCTATAAGAAAGCAGGCTGATCAAGCCAATAAGGAGCACCCCCCCCCCCATGGCCTCTGCACCAGCTCCTGCCTCCAGGTTCCTGCCCTGTTTGAGTTCCTGTCCTGACTTTCTTCAGTGATGAACAGCAGTGTGGAAGTGTAAGCCAAATAAATCCTTTCCTCCCCAGCTTGCTTTTTGGTGATGATGTTCCATCGCGGCGATAAAAACCTTATCTAAGATACCTAGTCAGAGCTTATTCTTCCGTAGTCCTCGGGGGCCACTTGACCTTTCTTCCTACCTCCCTTCCAGGGCCTCCCTCCCCATCACTCCCCCTGCTCCTCCCCATCCTCAGCTTCAGACTTTACAAGGGCCAGGCCAAACCCAAGCAGGGTACTCCCAGCTCTGATGTGCACACAGTTATGGGTGGGAGAGTCTTATTTAAGTGAAATGACAGGGACAGCTTGGGACAATGGCTGAAGGGGAGGCTGCATGGTGCTCTAGCTTCCACAGTGAGAGGCCTGTAATCCACCCTAAACCCCAGCATTCTGGGGGGCAGGGGGAATGGACCCCACAACTGAGGCTGACATAAAGACTGAATGAATGATAAGGCACCTGCTTGCATCCTGTGCCAAATGCCTGTGAGCCAGGGCAACAGCACCTGATGCCTTTCTTCAGTTTGGAGAAGGACCTAAGGCTTGGCCCATGCCACCTGTTCAGTAAATGTCACTGATCCTAACACTTCTGTACTGAAAGTGCCAATAGAAAGAGGAAAGGCTAAAGCGTTCCCCAGGCCACAGCCCCCGGCACCCAGACTGTGGTTCGGGCTTGCTGAGAGTCGAGCCCATGGGTTGAAGGTAGTCTAGACCTGGATATAGGTGGCCCTCCACCTAGGGGACCCAGGCACCTCTGCTCTCAATGGAGGCCAGAGAAGGAGCAGAGCCCAACAGGAAGCCACCTTACCTGAGGCCTGGCAGGGAAAGATGCCGATGGCGTGAGTGTCATCCACCCACTGGATCTTGAACCCCTTCTCTCTGTGTGGGGAGAGGACACGGGAGCTCACAAAAGCCAGTGCTCAAGACCCTTCCCCTTGGATCCTGCAGACCAGATCCCTCTCAACTCAAGCCCCGAGACCAAGCTATCTCCTCTGTTAGAAGCGATCACTGGCACACTTTCTCACTAGAGCATTAAGTCAGCTGCAGAAAGACCCACTGCCACCCTGCAAACAGGTCAGCATCTGGGACAGAATGAGACAGAACTGGAAGGCTCATATAGCCCAAAGCAAAGAATGACGACAACTCCCCAGATACTGTCATAGCCAGGCTGAGCATGGGCTCTGAGTAAGAAAGCTAAAAGGTTTATGTGGTAGGAGAGGAGAGAGGTCCAAACAGGCATATCAAGGACATGGCTCTGGCTGGCCCTCTCCCTGTTCCTCAGGAAGCCATCACAAACTCTGTGCCTAGGGAGAACTAGAAGCAGTTTCAGAATGGCCCTACTCCTCTAGTGGCACAGCCCGCTCGACAAGGGATCAGTGGTGGCCCTGTGGGGCCATATAGTTAGAGACAGCTGAAAAAGTAAACTGCCACCCTCTCGACTGTCCCCTCAGCACGGGTGCAGAGGACAAGACACAGATGTATGGAAAACAGTGTCAGAGAGGAGGGCCAGGAATAAAGGGGTTTTGTTTTATTTTTATTAGATTTATTTTATTTTTATGTGTATTAGTGTTTAGGTTAAATGTGTACCACATGCATGCCTGGTGCCCAAAGATCTCCTGGAACTGTAGTTACCAATGATTTTAGCTACCATGTGAGTGTTGGATCCCAAGCCCCGGTCCTCTACAAGAACAGCAAGTGCTCTTAACCTTTGAGCCATCTCTCCTGCCCCAGAAAGGGGTTTGAAAAAGCCCACATAGGTAAAGCAAAGACAAATGGAAAAAAATGCAAATTAGAAAAAAAAAAGAAGAAATGGCAAATGGTTGCATCCATGGGAATCTGGGAGAAGCCAAGGAGTCCTGTCTCTTGAGTGTCTCCCTCCAGGCTACATCGGACCTGCTCCAGCCAGGCACCCCCATACATAATCGTCGTACAGGATGGCCCTCAGGCTACGAGAAGCCCACTGACCCACTGGCATCCGGACAGCTATGTCCTGAGATGGATAGAAGGCCTTGTGGTCCCAGCAAGGGTGTGCACACGCAGACCCTGGCCCACGTCTAGGCGGGTGCTCAAACACCAACCCTTCCCCTCCCTTAGTCAGAGTCATCAGGCTGACCTGCCTCAGAGCAAGTAGCCCAGACATCAACCCCTCCCTCAGCCTTCCGTTCTGGGGCAAGCAGGGAAGGGCTACCCTAGCATCTCCCAGGCCTCCCACCTTTCCTACTCACTGGAACTCAGAGAAGATGGCCAGCAGGTCCTCAGTCTTGAGCGTTGGCTTAAAGTCATAGATCTCCACCACGTGGGCCAAGTCCCTCTCCCCAGGTAGCTCTTCTGCAAAGGAGGATGTGTCCAGGTGGATCTTCTCTACCTCAATCTCCTTTTCAGTCAGGTTGGCTGTGATCTGGGAGCAAACAGACCCTTTGGCAAGGGAGAGCTGTGACCCAGCTGTGATTCCACGCCCCCCCCCAGCCCTGTCATGCTTTCCAATCTGATAGTTCTGGGGGAGAAGTCTGTTCAGTCGGAATCTGATTATGGCAGCTTAATTTCTTAGAACGTGGGTGTTTTAGCGGAGGGTGCTTGGTTCTATGGAGTCCCCACTAGATGACTCCCAACTGCAACCACTGTGTTTCACCTGAACTTGAAAAGTGCATCCTATATACTATATACCCTTTTTACAGATGGAGGGGCAATGAGTTAAGTAGTTTGCCCCAAATTGCATAGTCTATAGAAAAAAAAAAGCTGGACAAAGCCAGTATCTTTATTTTTCTTACTACAAATATGATATTCTCAAAGACTGTGCATAAAACAGCAATCAAAGATACCCAGCCTCTCCATTGGTCCAAAGTCAATGTTAGGGGCAGGCACATGGTCTCAAGAAAACACAATTTCTAAGGCAGAGCTCCAGGCAGGAGGGTGATTTTCTCGAACAGAGAGCAACGTGCCTGTGAGGACTATGTTTCCACCACCTTGTGATGTATGCACTACTTTTCTTCATAGGAGGAAACGACTTTAAAAAGCAAATGACTTGCTCAGGGCTGACCATCTCCTAAACGGTCGGACTGAGACCCAACTACACCGTTCCTTCTCCAGGTTCCCAGCCTTCCATTACCTAACACCCAGGCCTGAGCCATTTTTCATACATCCCATTAGCACAGCCCCTCCCTCACCTCCAGCCCAAGGCCCTTCTCCCATACCCCTGAGGCCACACCCACCTCACCTCCGCCCTCCCTTTTCTGGATTCAAGAGCCTCATCACCTCCTGCAGTAGCTCGCTGAAACAGTCATGATGGGTGTCATCATCCTCTTCCTCCTCATGTATCTTTTCTTCTTCTTCATCCACCTTCTCTTCCTCCTCGTCCACCTTCCCCTTCTGCTTGCCTACATTCTCTTCTTCCTGACCCACCTTCTCTTTCTCCTTTCCCTCTCCCTTTTCCTCCTCTTGATCCACCAGACTCTGTACCAGACGACTCCTACTTTCCTCCTCCAATGCCAGCTGTGGGCTGGACCCCTGCTGCAAGGCTCTCTCCACCCCTTGTTCCTTCTCAGAAGGATTCTGGGAGGGCTCAGGGTCAGCCAGCTCCAGCTGTGAATGATTTGCATAGCCTGAATCAGCGCTCTTCGCGGTTCCCAGAGTCACCAACGTGGGAACTGCCTGGTCAGCTTCAGGGTCCCCAGCCCCCCTAGGCTCTTCTGAAACTCCACCAGCTGGGGCCTCTCCCCTGAGGCCTCGGATGGAGGGTGCTACCGGTTCATCTTGCCTGCGTCGCACGGGGGGCACATACAAAGGTTGATCCGGCTTCGGCTTCCATCCACGATGCCACCGGCCAGGAAGAACACCTCGAGAACCAGCAGCTCCTCCCTGATGTGAGGTGTTCCGGGGACCACGGTACTTGCTGGGATGGGAGGCAGGAGGGCAGCAGGGACCAGAGGGGCCATCTGAACTGGGTACCCTGGAGTAGGAACAGAAGATTCAGAGCATGTCTGAGTCTACAGCATGACTTACTGGAGCCACGACACTGCCAAGTCAGCATTAAGCAAAGGTCACAACCAAAATGACCCTCAAAAGAATCTCTTACAAAGGCACTGTGGCAAAGGCAAAAATCCTGACACACCCAAAGGGGCTCCCTCATGAACACTACAATCAGATTAGTGGGTGCTGAATTTTTGGTTACACACGAAAGACGGCTAATGCTTGCATTTAGGAGCTGTTATTAGGATAAGACGTCCGTGTGGTGAGATACACACGGGACTAGGGATGACTACAGGTTGACAGACTCTTCCCCTGAACCAAGGTCTCTCTGCAGCACGCGCTCTCAAAGAGGTGCAGATGTACCCTTACTAGTCCAGCTACTTTTAGTGTGCACTCTGGCCCAACACGAATGGCTGGTGTAGCCAAGTCAGCTGCATCCCCGATGGAGCAAAAGACAACCCCAACTTCACACGACTGGGGGGTTCCTGGCCCTGGTTCCTGCCAAGATCTACCCTCCCTGGCTAGCCAGCTAGCCCAACCATCACAAAAAAAAAAAAATCAATTGCTGAGAGCCCTCCATGCGGTAGGAAAACACACCTAATGTCCAGGTGACAGACGACGGTCCTCCTCTTCCAGCCCTCCCCAACAGAGAAGCTGCTCAAGAGATCAAAAGTCTCTGCTGTTCTATGGATCAGGTACCGCAGGCGGCTGGAGACTGGGGGGAAAAGGAGGACCCTGGGAAGGAACCAAACCAAGTATTAAGTCGGAGTATTTTGCCAAGGCTGCAGGTCCAGTTTCTGGACTTGATTCCCACGGAGGCCACTCCCAGGTTTGTGGTGGCTTAACACTCTGACCAAGCCGGTCCCTGGCTAATTGCAAAGTAGATCACAGGGAGCTACAGTTCCCATCATTCCTAAGAGGGTGGGTACTTTTGCTTGAGTGGGATGACGCTCGGATACAAAGGAAAGATGTGGCTGGATAAGGCGGCAGGGGCTAAAGTCTCAAGTCAGACGGGGCCTGGCCGGTGGTCCAGTCAGTTACCTGGGCACAGAACCTGGGAGAGGGGCAAACCCTGCCCTTACCCTGCCCTTCCTAGCATTAACGTCGCCCCCTAGTTCCCCGTACTTGGATAGCTGTTTCTGCAACAGGAAGCGATCCAGCTCCTCCTGGACCCGGTGGACAAAGTCATTTTCGGCTGAGGAGAGGAAGACACCGTCCAAACAGAGAAGGGCCAGGGTGACAGATGGCAGAGCCTGTAGGGGCGGTAGACAAGATCGGGATAAGAATATAGGCCCGGAGAGCGCCCACAATCCCACGTGTCCGTGCGGAAAGGTCTTCGGTGACTTTTGAATCCCTGGCCTTCGTGGAGTCCGACGGGAGGCGCGTGAGTGCGGGCCCGAGAGCGCTCACGTCCGGAGCCGGACTGGGTCCTCCGCTCCCAGCGCCGCTCTGCCTAGCGCTACAAGGGTTTTCCAATTTACGGTGCAGCCCGCTGAAACCGCCCCGCGACACCCAGCCGCCCTTCCCAGGAGCGATCAGGGGGCCCAGGAGGGGAGCCTCCGATACCTGCAGCATCCACTCACCGCGGCAGCCCGGAAAGTGGCCGCTGCGCTGAGTCCCCCGCCCCCCTGCTCCACAGCGGGCTCTGCGCCATCGTGCGGCCGGGAGGAGGTATCGCACCCACTTGCCGCAGAGGGGCGTGTTCCTGTCCTGTTCAGAGGTGGGGCTGGAGCACTGCGCTAACCCGAAAGTCATAGGGTTTCTCCCGTAAAGACGCGACTAAGTGATTAATTAGACTCTTGAGAAAATGGAGGCCCAAAAGGGTGAAATGACTTTTCTAGAGTTACACATGTCAAAAGTGGTTCTGATTCCAAAATCATTTATAGCGGTATATTATTTGTATTTTAATAAATAAATCTTTCAACCCGAAAACCAGAAAAGCAAGGCAGCCAAGCTGCTAGAGAAGTCTTACCCTCTGCCAAGGCTGTGCGACTGCAGACTAAGCATCCTAAGCCTCTCTTTCCTCATTTCATACTCTCTAGTGCTGGGATTAAAGGCGTGTGACTCCCTAGAACTAGGATTAAAGGTGTGAGCCACCACTACCTGCATTTGTTTCTGCGTTGATCTTGTGTAGCCCAGGGTGGCTTTGAACTCACAGAGATCCTTCTGCCTCTGCCTCCCAAATCCTGGGATTAAAGGTATGTGTCACCATTACCTGACCTTTAGCTTTAGCGTTGCCTCTGGTCATCAGGAAAGATTTATTTATTAAAATACATATAATACACCACTATAGTTATTATTTCTTTTTTCTTCTAGAACCAATTAAGTTCACTAGACACTCGTGAACAACTACTACATGTTAGATAGTGGTGGCATTATGTATTTCTAATTCTAGAGTCCCTTGACCTGGTACCTAACGGAGGTAGAAGGAAGGAAAGGGGAGGCTGGAGCTGGGGAGATGGCTCAGGGGTTAAGAGGGTGCGCTGCTCTCCGGCTCTAGTTTCTGAAGACACCAGCACATGGACATGCACGTGGCACACATATAAATAAGTAAATAAATCTTTCTTTTCAAAGGGCTGGAAAGCTGACTGAGCTGCTGAGAGAGCACTTATTGCTCTTGAGGAGACCCAGGTTCAGTTCTCAGTGCCCACATGGTGGTTTAGAACCACCGTAACACCATACGGCATGAACGTGATGCACAGGCAGTCATGCTGACAAAACATTTAGGCATATAACAAAATGAATAATGAAAAAAAAAGTTTTTGAGACAGGGTCTTTCTATGTATCCCTACCTGTCCTGGAACTTACTCTATAGACTAGGCCGGCCTTGAACTCACTGAGATCCTCCCGTCTCTGCCTCAAGTGCTGGGATTAAAGGTGCCACCACCACCTGGCTTTGAATAAATCTCCAATAAAAAAAATAGAGTGATTGTAGAAGAACTTGTTTCACCTTTGTTCTCTGCAGGTTCACACACACACACATACACACACACACACACAATGGGAATAGAAACAGCTTGAAAATTTTGATAAGATCAAAATTGGGTGTGGTGTGTGTACCTGTTCATCCAGGGGCTTTACAGTGTTTGTATGATATATTTGGGGGGTGGGGTGTGGAAGGGCTGTGAAGTGGTATGTGTGCATGGTGTTCGTGTGTGTGTATGTGTGTGTGTGTGTGTGTGAGAGAGAGAGAGAGAGAGAGAGAGAGAGAGAGAGAGAGAGAGAGAGTGTGAGAAACCCCAGTTTGATCACTGGGACTCACACCACCAAAGGAAAGAACTCCCCCAAATTGTCTTCTGCTCTCCACCTGTGGACTGTGACATGTACATACACACATACACAAAATCAATCTTAAAAATAATTACTGATTGTAGAATACTTTTTAAACCTCCGAATCCAAGAAAATCAGTTATGAATACTTGTAAGCACGAGATGTCCCCCAGAAATGGGAAGGGGGGAGATTATTTACTATTTTCCCTTTGCTGTGTCGAGTGCCTCTGTGTATCAGCACAAAGCTTAGGGAGGAAGGGTTTGTGCTTTAAGAAGGGACACGTTTGTCTCGGCACGGAAGGCATGGTGGCAGAAGTGTGGGAAACTGGTCACAGTTGGATAGCAGACAGAAAACAGGAAGTGGCTGAACTAAAACAACCACAAGGCCCACCCTTAGAGACCCATTTCCTCCAGGACGACTCCGACTCCTATAGGTTACATAGTCTATCAAACCAGCACTGTCAGCTGGGCACCAACTGTTCAAACACAGGAGGAACGTGTGTGTGTGTGTGTGTGTGTGTGTGTGTGTGTGTGCGCGCGCGCGTGCGCGCGCATGCAGGAGCAGGAGGGGGGTCACTTCACATTCAGAATACAACAGCAGAGATAAGGAAGGCTGTAAGGGAAAGAGTAAGAGTAGGAAAGGAAGGGCTGGGAAAGACAGAGGGGCCAAAGGGAGAAGCCAATGAAGAGTCCACCCTTCCCCTTTCTACCTGACTATCCTCTGTGGGTGTCATCAAAATCCCAGGCGGTTTTCTGTTGTCCCTCAGTTTCTAGGAGACCACTGCCCCAGCCTAGCCTGAGTTCTAGACCTTCTTAAAGGACCAGAGCAAACAGTGTGTGGTGCAATTCCAACACTTAGGAGGTAGGTAGGAGGATCTCTGATGTAAGGCCAGTCACAGACTGTGTGAGCTCACATACTGAACTCCTTTTCCCAGTACCCAACTCCCTGTACCCTGCTTCATTTATCTCATCTCCTGGACACAATGCTAGGTGGAGGTTGGTGTTTCTGATGTCTACTCTGCAGATGTAGAGACTAAAGCAGGAGCTGAGGGATGGCTCGGCAGTTAGAAGTGTGTACTGCTCTCGCAGAGGACCTGAGTCCAGTTCCCAGTAACCCATGTCAGGCGGCTTCACAACTAGCTCTAACTCCAGTTTCAGGGGATCAAATGTTTCTGGCCTCAATGGGCACCCATACTCATGTACATACCCACTCACTCACACGGTTACAAGGCTAAAGTACACAGAAGACTAACTGGCCAGTGCCACACAACTAGTAACTTGTCTCGCTCTAGTTTCACCACGCTGGAGTGAGGGGAGGGCCAAGGTTCGGAGAGAGAGAGAGAGAGAGAGAGAGAGAATGAGGAGAGACAGCAGCACTCTGAGCAGAGTGGAGATAAACTGTCTTAGTGCTCCGGCCTTCCTGACGGAGGAGCTGGGTGAGGACTGCTTAGTCGTTCAGACAGCAACACAAAACCAGGTAACGGGCTCCTCAAAAGCCGGCCCTTCCTGCAGCTCCATCTGCTCCACTCTCCCCTCTGCATCCCTTGTCCATCAGAGCCAGCCATCCAGACCCACTGTGGGGTTGCAGGTTCTCCTGAGACAGTTTCACACAACAAATGGTGGGTGCCCAACTGGTCCTGAGGCCTCCTGGGCTGATGCTCCTTACACCTTTTTCCGGCTGGCTCGCCTGCCCACACAGCCGGAGCTGCAGGCCCAGTGCGCAGCAGACCTGGCCTGTTGCAGACTGCACTCGGCCTCAAAGCCTCCTTCCTCCACAGGTACAGCGGACAGCATGCACAGCACAGGCCAAGAACCAGAGGCGCCGGACTAGTGTGGAGCCACCACATGGGCAGGGTCGTTCTCGGTGTGGAGAACAGGGCCTGGGAAACATCGCAGTATATGGCTCAGGGCTGGAGGGAGAGTTCTCTCAGGCAGGCAGGACTCCCTGCAGCTCAGGGCCTGTTATTCAGCTACTCCACATTTTCCAGAGGCCCTGGATGAACAGCGCCTAAGTGTGGATATGTGTGTGACTCTGAGAGACGGGAAGGAACAAGCACTAACACAATGACATGGTCTGGTGTGTACGGCTACACAGCTGTGGTCCCAGCTCTTAGGGGAAGCTGGAGGATAAAACTCAAGGACGGTCTCAGCTACATGAGACCTAGCTTTAAAAAAAAAATTGGCACAACCTAAAGAACAGACAACAACAAAACCTGGTGGTTTTCTCTTTTAATAGTTATTTACCAGATTAAAAAAGAAAAAATAGTGATTGTTTTTCCTTCACCCCCAATATTTCCGTTTGCCAAAGCTGAGTGGGAGGGAGAGACTCGTTGAACAGTGATTCGTGCTCCTGGTCGGAAGCAAAGTCCTCCCCTCTGCTTTGTGCCACCGCAAGCAGGAGGGGCAGTGCAAAGAGATCCAGGCAGACATCGTCCTGGACGGCAGATTGGCAGTGTGGCTGTCATTTTTCCTCTCCACGCTGCCACCTCAACATTCAGACCTACCCTCTCCTGCCTGCCCCACAGTTCATGGAGAGAAGATGCACCCACGGGAGGCAGGTGCAGGGCAGAGCAGAGGGCAGCCCATACAGATGCAGCAGGCCAGGGCCACCTCCTCCTATTGCACATCCTGGCTCAGGCCCCTGCCCTGAGTGGTGGATACATGGTGAGACGCTTTCCAGATCCTAACAGTGAGTGTCAGGCTCAAGAAACAGGGAATGTGGCACCATGTGGCTTGCTCCAGAAAACACACATAATTTATGATGGGGCCAAAGCAAAAACTTAGCTTCTTTTACACCGTGAGGCCTGTAGTTGACTCGGGTTTCTCCTGCTCAGATTAACCCCTTCCCCACCCCCATCAGCAGATCTGCTTCTGCCTAAGATGGAAGAGGTTGTGGCGCTGAATGACATAAGCCACCCCTGCAACTGCCATGACCCTGAACCATTCAGAGAATTTGACAAAACAGGTAGAGAAACATCTTGTGGACAATGTTTCTCCAGACACTCAGCTGTTAGGTCTCTCTGAGTAAAACTTGTTTGACTCTCATTCTTAATTCCAATAAAGCAGAGGACAGGGGAGCAATTTAACTGGCATTGCAGATAACAAACTTTGTTTTAAAAACCTTAGGAGTGGAAGACAGGGATGGCTTTGATGGAAAAAGCTGCACACCTTTCACCTTCACTGGCTGCAACGAAGCTGGTGGGTGAAGACAAACCTAACGGAGCCAATGGCAAGAACTGCAGGCTATCAGAGACGACGGTCACACACAGAACTGGATAAACTGTGGCACTATAGAGACGAGAAGGTAGGTCCATGACATCAGCTTGGAGCACACCTTCACAGCATGGCTTCCAGGAGCTGTACCTGTCTTGTCATGAGTGGTACCCTCCAGAGAGATCCAAGTGCTTCTTTCCTCCTCTTTCAACAACTTCTCAGTGTTTCTCATTAAATAACTATGTACACACACAAGGCTGTCCCTCTGTGACATGAGGGTCCTTCACTTGAGTTCCTGCAATGGCTTTAGAGAGTCGGTTCCAATTGCCTTTTTGGAGATTTACTGCTTGGGACCAAACCTGCGAAAAGAAATGACAATATTCAATAGGAAGGCCTATGACCAAAGTGTCCCAAAGTTTAAGTAACTGGATCTCAATGTACATAACCACTCCCCTCAGCAGGGCTTTGGAATGCAGGCAAACCAAGTTCTTGAGACGGAACCTATCTGTTGTGTGCCTGGCTCCTCTGTCAGCCAGAGTCACATGTCCAGGGTCTATGGGAAGCTGCTCCTTACCTCCTTCTGATAAGGACAGTTTCTCAAGTTCAGCTTCAAGTTCAGCATCCAAGATCCTAGGCTTAGGCACACTGTTGGTATAAAGCGTCTCATGGGGGTTGTCAGGCAGGTCCAAAGGTTCTTTGGTGGTGTCCTGAAGGAGGATGTCCAACTCCTTCTCCAGTTCCTCACTGTCGAAATCTGGGAGAGAGATGCCATGTCAACCCCAGGAAAGAAAGGAATGAACCGATGTGCCCAGCAGGCCCTCTGCAGGTTGCAGTCACATGACTCATGAGGGAAAGGGTACCCTCGGGCACATATTCTTTCTCTATAGGGAGAGCTGGACTGTCAGATGGGTATAGTTCACTGAGCCCAGGAACCTGGACCTGCTTCCCTTTGCCCTGGCCCTGGGAAAGGACTGCCAGTCAGACACTCTGCCAGTACGGACAGCTGTCTGAGAGGTCACCTTAACTCCCACCAACCACCACTGCAGATGAGCCCCAGAGAGGACCAAGCTCATGATCAGTCCTATTCTGGCCCAAGAAGTGAGGTCTCTCAGAAAGGAGGGGGGAGTGTCCTTGCCAACTCACCTAAACCATTGGTTACCCCACCAGCCAGGGTTTGAGAAACTTCATCCTGCGTGTCACACAGCTGTAAGACACAAACACAAAGCTCTGAAGGGAATGCTGGCTCTGGGCAGCTTGAAGCCTTTAAGGAAAATGTTCAGGGTTGGTTACAGAGACCTGACAATCAAGGAACAGTTCCTCTCAGGCACAAGGCCGAGTCAAGTCTGGAAAACTGGCCCGCAGCACGTCTCTACCATGTTCGCTACAACTCTCATGGACTCTCCCAGGCCCCTGTACCTCCTGGATCTGATCCACAAGGCTCTCTGCCTTCTCCACTGTGACATCCTTCATCGAGAGTTTCAAGGCTCCCACACCAGCTTGGTATGCATTAAAAACCTAAAGAGAAGATCAAGTTACCTGTGCAACACTTGCCAAAATACAGACAACCATATTCCATCTCCAAAGCTAACTTCAGGCTTTCTTTGGCCACCCAAGGCAAATGAATTCACTTTATACCCAGAGAAGCTATACTTCCCAATAGGGAAGGGAACCCAGCCACATCCTGGAAGAACCCAGGACTCATTTAAACAGTAGGTCACAAGGGAGGGAGATGCAGTGTGGGAGCCTGGGACCACAGGGCACGGAGGGGCGTGGCTACCATCTGGTCCGTCTGGGAGGCATAGATGCGATCCAGGATGCCTTGAACAGTGTCCAGCTTGGCGTGCAGGGCCTCAATGCGTTTCTCTGTCCTCTGCTTGGCCTTGAGAGACCTCAGTGCCTGGCGGGTATGGAAACAGATCAGAGTAGGACATGGTAGGCCACAGGGCATAAGCAAGACAGCCCTGCTCAAACCACGAGAGCATCCCAGCCTTCGTCCTATAAATTAAGCTGTGGTTTCTGAGAACCTGCAGATGCTGCTCCCTGCACCCCAGTCAGGCTGCTCTCTGAACTGCTGGGTCCCTGTATCCAACAGTTGTGGATGTCACTCCTAGGCTGCAGGAGAAGAGAACCTACCAACTGCTTCTTTCCAGCTCGGCATGCCCGGCGGGCTTCCTCTTTGTACCTGAGGAATGAAGGACAGGTGAAGAAGGCTGTACAGTGGCAGGGTCTCTGAGTATGCTTGAGAGCACTTAGTGAAAGTAGCTTCAGACTGAGGTCAGTAACTCCCTAAAGCCCACAGCCACAGTGAGGGCCAGCTACCCACTGCCAGTTTCTGGAAGTGGGTCTCAACAGAGGCTTGAGCCTCTGTACGTGGCAAGTCAAGGTGATCTTGTCCTGAAGATGAGAGAATTATACACATTTTCCCACTCTAAGACATGGGATTGAGCCCTTCACATTAAAGCCCTTGGCCATGTCTCTGAGTCTCCCAACGCTCCTCTATTTCTCTGAGATACAGAGTAAAGAACTCTAATTCAGTGTGCTAGTCTTCCATTCAGGGAAGTGGACTCTTGCAGAAGCACCCTAAGGAAGGAGCAAGAGATCCTTAAAAAGGCCCTGTGAAGGCGTGGACCCACCTTACTATCTCCCCACCTGTGGACAACACCAGGCTTCAGAAGAACATAAATAAGATGTTAGCAGCTGTTATCACGGGAGGGACAAGAGGCCGTTTTTCTCCTTTATTTTCTGTTTTCCACGTGGAGTACCTAGCGCGTGTGTAATTAATACATAGCCTTTTTTTTTTTTTTGGCAGATCTGGGGACAAACCCATGACTTCATGCATCTAGATAAGCACTCTACAAATGGAGATATAGTCCAAGTGTTTTTTTTGTTTTTGTCTTTTGAAGAGACCCACCCATGCTGGGGCTCCATGGCAGCTAGGTAAGAAAGGAGATTACCTTTCAGATTCTTGGGATAAAGACTCAACCTTTCGAGAGAGAAGCTGTTCACTCTGCATCAGCTGGTAGACCCCAACATCCACATCATTCACAGGAGACACTTTGGCGTGTGGCCCCCTGGCAAACTTCACAATCTAGGGGGAAGGGACAAATTAATACTGTCTCTACCACACACGCTGAGAAATTCACAACCAGGCCTGGGGTGGGCATATGAGAGCAGACTAAGTCCCTGTGAGTCCATGCACACACAAACATGCACATTCATTTATGCAGGCACACACCTATAAAGAGGCATGCTTCCACACCTTCTCTCCATTCTGTTCCAAGACCGTGACTCTCTTCTCCTTCTGCAGCTGCAGCAGCACCAGATAGAAGGTCCTCTCATCTGGGCAGGAATTGGCACACAGAGTACTCAGCTCTGACAGGGCCACCACAGGATGGGAGGAGAGGGGTGAGTTCTGGTATAGGCGATACACCTCCTCAGCCTTTTCCTGCAGGAAAGGCATAGAGATTCAATGTCCTGGTTACCAACTCAGGACACAAGAGCCTTGACCCTGAGCTTCAAGGCCATGCGCCCACAGGAAAGGCCTGAGAGTACTGAACCGGTACCCAGTGGCAGCATAAAGAGCAGCCTTTGGGCAAGCACAAACACTGGAGTTTGGATGCCCAGCACCCAGGCATGGCAGCACATGCCTGTAACTCTATCACTGTGGCCAAGACAGGCAGAAACCCACAGCTCACTGGCTAGCCAGCTTAGACAGACAGTGAGCTCTGCATTCAGTGAAAGACTGTCTCAAAAAATAAGGTGGGGCCAGTGAGAGGCTGAGCAGGTAAGGGCACTTGACACCAAGGCTGACAACTGGGAATCACAAGGTGGAGCAGAGAACTGAGTTCCACAGATTGTCTTCTGACCCCTACAGGCACACCATGGTGTACACACACACACACACACACACACACACGGATTTGTATACTTCTTAAACTTTGGGAGAGTGGGTGACTGTATAAAACAAGATATAGAAAGTGGCAGCTCCATGTTGGCATGTCCACCTGGGCTGCGCATTGCTGCATCTGCCTGGCCCGAGGCTCCTCACAGGAGGAATAAGGCAAAGGAAGTGGAGTGGAACTGGCCATAATCTAGAGCCAAACTTTACTTTCAACTTAACCCATGACCCTGCAGCTGCCAGTCTCACAGATCCTCAGCTTCTTGCACATGAACTGAGTAGATGATGCTTAGTCCCTTTTCTGTCCTGGATCTCCACAGGCAAAAGTGCAGAGTGAATGTTATTATGCCTGGATAAGAGTCAGGAGGAAAAGCATGTGATAGACAGCAGGAATAGGCAGGCTGCACCCATGAGAAGACTAAGAAACAGAAGGGCCAAGACACAACGCCACTGTCCCTCAGAGGGTTCTTAGAAGCAAAACAAAGGGCCATTGATCACAATGTTGAAGGGTCAATCATTACTAAGGGAAAGAGATGGAGAGAGGTGTCTAAAAACAACAGGCAATCCGGGCACAGAAGTGTGAGTTCTCATGTGTACATGTGTGTGTGTGTGTTTCCCTGGGGGGGGGTACAAGAAGAGAAGCACTTCAATATTGTATAAAATGAACATCTCACCTCCTGTTCTTTGTCTTGCAGAGGATGAGCAATCGTTGGAGGAACTGCATGGCTAGGCTGTCAGAGAGTCAGCAAACAGCTGGAAAGGATGGACTGAAGAGTTAGGATTAGAAACCAGGAGGCCATTTATGCAAGAAGAGACATACTACCTCTCTGAAGAGAACACTTAGGAAACAGAGAGATGGGCTAGATCCCAGAAAAACTTAGAGGATAAAAGCAGCAGCCCCAGGTGTCTGAACAAAGACTCATGGAGAAAGGGGACTTGGCTATGGCTGGGATGACTCATATAGAAGAATGCAGGAGAAGCCTATCTCAAACACCAAAGTTCCACTTTGGACAAGCTAGACCTCAGATGTACAAGCCTGAAGTTCAAAGGAGACTGCAGAAGAGCAAGGAGAGCCCTCAAGTCCCCAGCACACAGAGGGCAGTCAGGATCCAAGTGTGAGTGAGAGAACACAAGGGGATTCAAGGGAAGGCAGCAGAAAGGAAGACCAATGGTGAAACAGTGAAGTCACCCACAAGAGACCCACACGACTGTTTGGGGGTACCAAGGAGAACCCACAGTTCACTGTGAACAAATCCAGGGGAAGGAACCAAGAAGCAAGCAGTCAATCACATCCAAGACAGCGCACAGGAGTCTGGCAAGACAGAGACTACAGTCAGACCTGACTGCCCCACCCCGAATTAGCAGCCATTCCTATCGAGAATACTTAAGAGCAGTGTGACGGCACACATGAGACTCAGCACACAGCATTAGTAAAAGGGGTGGGGAAAACTGGCAGGCTGGCTGACTGGCTAGGGAAAACAGGGGTTTCCCTCGTCACATGTACACAAATACCCAAGAACAGAAATTGAAATGGAAAAAAGTAAAAGTGTACAGTATTTAAAATAAAAAAGAAGCTAGAAGTATAGTACATTGGTATAGCACTTGCTTAGTACACACAAGCCCCAAGTTCACTCCCTAGTAGCAAAGAGAGAGAATCAATTTTTGGTATGCTTGAGGCATAAGATGTATCCCTAAACCAGCAATTAGTATTTCAAAGGAAACTGGATGCTCTCACTGCAGACATTTGAAAACTTCTGTAAAAGACGTTATGACAGTTGGCGAGGTGTCTCGGCAGGTAAAGGCATTTGCTGCCAAGCCTGCCCACAGGAGTTCAACCTCCAGTGCCATATGGTGGAGGGAGAAGTGACTCCTGCAAGTTGTCCCCTGACTTCCATGTGTCCCACAATGAGCACATCCATACACATGCACACAGATTCACGCACACAAAAACAAACGTTTTTGTTTTAAGGACATCATAAATAAAAATTAAGCAACAATCTAAGAAGTAATATTTCTATCTTTGGGGGTGGGAAGATGGCTTAGTGGGTAAGAGTGTTTGCTGCTCAAGCATGAGGACCTGAGTTTGACCCTTTGCACTTACAGAGAAAGCAGACTAGAACCAACACCTGTAACCCCAGTGCTGTGCAGGGCAGAGACAGAAGGATCACTGGGGTCTGCTGGATGCCAGGCTAGCAACAGGTTCAGCGAGAGACCCTGTCTCAAGGGAATAAGGCAGAGAGTAACAGGGCCCCCGACGTCCTCCTCTGGCACTCCATGTGCACATGTGCGAGCATACACAACACAGACTATTTTTATTTTATGTTCATTGGTGTTTTGCCTGCATGTATGTCTATGTGAGGGTATCAAATCCCCAGAAGCTGGAGTTACAGACAGTTGTGAGCTGACATGAGGTGCTGGGAATTGAACCTGGGTCCTCTGGAAGAGCAAACGGTGCTCTTAACCACTGAGCCATCTCTCCAGCTCCCTTAAGACAGTATTGATTAAAGTAAAATTAGTACAGCTCCTGAAAAGTAACGGTGCTGTAAGGGCTCATGTCTGTGATTCCAGCACTTAAGAAGCTGAGGTAGGATTGCCACAAACTGAGACCAACTTAGACAACATTGTGAAAACCTGTCAACACCACAAAATATCAGGTAATAATTTTGTATGTGTGTTAATGTGTTCACATGTGTGTGGAATGCATGTGGTGCCCAGAGGTAACATAGGTATATTCCACAATCACTCTCTACCTTATATTTTCAAGACAGGTGTATAATTCTGCTAGACTGGCTGGCCAGCAGGCCCCAGGGACCCTCCCGTCTCTGCTCCCCAGCACTGGCATTCTAGGTGCTAGTCTTTGCACACGGCTTTTTATGTTCATACTATGAATCCAAACTCAGGTCCACCCTTAACCAACTGGGCTGTTTCCCCAGCCCCTAACGGGGCAATTATTTTTGTCAAGAATATGAAAGGAACAAAACTACACAGATGTATATGCACAAGCCTAGTAAAGATGGAAAACAAGAGAAACTGTAATAACTTAAAGTCCACTTGCGGGACAACCAGTGACACATAGTGGCAGGGATACAGATTACTGTACAGCTGTCAAAAAGAATGAACTAGATTGCGTAGGACCCAGAAAGATACTCCCAACACATTAAAGTGGAAAGAGAAACAAGCTATGGAGCCATTCTATTTCTAGAAAAACAATAGAATAGATGTGTATACAAACATATACATATATATATATATATTCATTCATTCAACAAATATTTACTGATTACTATTTACTAGACATCTTTCAGGGTCCTGAAGTTCGTGGAATCCCTTTTAGTAGGACAGCCAGACAATAAATTAGTAAACATATAGGCTTTTCAGTTAGTAGTAAGTGCTAACAAGAAAACACAATGGTCTGGAGAGATGACTCAGCAAGTTAAAGTGGTTGAATCCAAGCTTGATGACCTGAGTTTGACATCAGGAACCCAAGTGAAAAGCCAGATCTGTTGGCCTGCGCCTGCAATCCCAGCACTCCGTATTGAGTAGATATATGAACACACTTCCAGAACTGATCACACACACTTCCCAGAGAACCGCCTGGAAGCTAACGGGTCAGCCAGCTTAAACTTCACAGTAAAGCAGGAACAAAAGAATCCTGCTTCAAAACAAAGTGCAAGAAGAGAATCAACTCTCAAAAGATGTCTTCTGATCGCCATATATGCACCATGACAGATAGATATCTGCAAACACACACATACCAACAATAAAGAAAATTTTGTACATTAAATAATATTTTAAAAATTGAAAGAGTAGCAAGGTTAATAAGAAAAATTTGTTTTTCCCTTTTACCTCTGACGGCCTGCCACACTGTATGTACCAGAAACACTTCAACTTCCCATAGTCCTTCCCCAGGTAAGACCAGTGTCTGGAAACTTGCCCTTCATCTCACTTGGGCTTATACCATAGATAGGAAATTTGGTACAGCTGTCTGAGTCTTAATGCTCAACATATAAGGACATTCATGCTGAAGTCATTACAATGAGGCCAAAGTGAAGAACAGTGGTAATTGAACAGTTAGAAGTCCCAAAGTAACAAAGAGTAATGTAACTGTTACAAAGTCAGTTGATTCAAAAGTAACAAAGAGTAATGTAACTGTTACAAAGTCAGTTGATTCAAAAGTAACAAAGAGTAATGTAACTGTTACAAAGTCAGTTGATTCAAAGGTGAAAGTGTTACAGTCAACTCATCCCAGATGAGAGAGAGAAACCGCGGCCAGGCAAACACCACTAATGGTACTATTACTGGCATGGTATACTCTCCTGCCAAAGCATGCTCGGAGATCCAGAAAAGATGCTAATCCACGGAAACCAGAAAGAACAATGAAAGGTTGGAAGAAAGGGCATCATCCCAGTACAGGGTGGAAAAAACTGAACATGAACTGGGAACTGTCAAAGGCATTCAGTTTGATCAAAAATATATTCTCTATATTTTACTAACACATCAAGAGGTCAAAATGTGGATTTCAGGACACCTATGTTCTACTGAGTGAAAAGAAAATTTTGTTTTTGCTTGATTTTTTTGTCTAGTCTTAAGAAAAAAAAATCCGTGTTCCTTACATGTTCCTCCCTATAAACACCTTCTTCTTAATAGAACATCCCCATTGTCTCAGTGTGTGGGTGTACCCCTCACGGTCCTGAGTTCCTTGCTCGTGCTCTCTCTCCTTCTGCTCCTGATTTGGACCTTGAGATTTCTGTCTGGTGCTCCAATGTGGGTCTCTGTCTCTGTCTCCTTTAATCGCCTGATGGAGGTTAATATTCAGGAGGATGCCAATATGTTTTTCTTTGGGTTCACCTTCTTATTTAGCTTCTCTAGGATCACGAATTATAGGCTCAATGTATCCTGGGTCTGAAAAAGCATGGTATAAAACCGGACTCGCTGAACATAGCGGACAATGAGGACTACTGAGAACTCAAGAACAATGGCAATGGGTTTCTGATCCTATTGCACGTACTGGCTTTGTGGGAGCCTAGGCAGTTTGGATGTTCACCTTACTAGACCTGGATGGAGGTGGGTGGTCCTTGGACTTCCCAAAGGGCAGGGAACCCTGATTGCTCTTTGGGCTGATGAGGGAGGGGGACTTGAGTGTGAGAGGGTGAGGGAAATGGGAGGCGGTGGTGGGGAGGAGGCAGAAATCTTTAATAAATAAATAAAAAAAATAAAAATAAATAAATAAAAAACCCAACATGATGAGCCATTACTTGTGAGAAAACAGGACTCACCACATATTTGAAATCAGATGTCATCAAATGGAACGTGTAGTAACAGGAGGTGGCAGAATCACTACTGTGCCCTGTCAAGCTCTAGGCCCACTTCTCTACTGCACAGGATCAGACTGACTACACTGCTTTAGAAAGTGACTGCTGGTTCCCACCCAACTCCTAGTGAGGAGCAGCTGAGAAGTGTGACTGCTCAGGGCTCTGAGATCACATCTGTCCTGCAGTCAGCACATGGCCTGGGCTAGGAGGAAAAGGTAGCTGTGAAGGTGAGTGGGCAGCAGGGTAGGAAGGGATGGTGCCTCTGGCCTCACCCAGGCAGAGTGGGGACAGTGAGAAGCAAGTCACTGGTGAGCTAGACGGAGAAGAGAGATTGGAGGGAAGAAAATTATAGCTCAGTAAGCTGGAGCTTGGTAGCAGAGCGCTTGCCCAATGCACTCAAGGGCCAAGGTTCAATCGCAAGTACAATCATAAATATACCAGTTAATTGAATTCATTAAATACTGGGAATTTCTTGCAGTAAACTGGAGAAGGCAGAGGACACCCTAAACTATAGCTTCTCATTAATTCCCTCAACTGCCAGGACGTGATCAACTATCTGTTACCAACAATTCCAGACAAAGCTTACTCTTGAAATGTAAAAATAACCCAACGAGTATATAGCCCGACAAAGTACATGGCAAAAGACATCATGCAGACTCAGTCTTAGTCCCATGACTTGGCAAAGAGACAGTATTTTCCTAAGGATGCTTGTGGTGACCCTGTCACACCTGATGCCACCCAGCTCCCCGCCCCCATTCTGCATGACCACCTTAAGCAGCTCCACAGCCACGAGCACCTCCTCAGCTGGAACTTTGTTATCCCCCAGCATGTTAGAAAGAGTCCACTTGAGGGGCTTCAGCAGGAAGACTCCAACCCCCCAGGAGATCCAGCTGCTGTCCACACTGGCCATGAAGTCTGATTCTCGCTGCAGCTCGCCTCGACTGCACAGAAAGAGAGACAAAGGCATGTAGGGATATGTAATGCAATGACCTTTACCCTCAGAGGCATATCATCATCTTCATCATCATCATCACTTATTGGAGCAGGGCCACCTGCACTCCATGTTCAGCCTCCTAAGTACTTCACACAATAGGTGGTGTCACCAGTATGTTAACTAAGTAGGAGACTGAGGATCTAAGACAGTAAAGGCGGCCAGATGACACCAAATTCATCTGGCTCCAAAATTGCAAGTGTCCCACTAAGACAATAGAGGCACAAAAGGCTTCACTGGGCCCAAGCTGAGGTTTCCTTCTACCTATGGGCCTGGGAACAATCAAATGAAACCCTGTGCAATAGGTTGGACCTAAGGAAGGAAGCAAAACTACACACAGCAGGGTCTTATACTGTCTCTAAGCCGGGCTGGACGTGAAATATATTTCCTAGTAGTGGTAACAACAGGGGCCAAGTCTACTAAATGCTTGGCACAGGTAATCACTGTGTTAAGGGTTATATAAAGATCCTCAAGATTTAACAACCAACCTATATAATGCCATCACTGTAATTTGCTAATTGGTCAAAGGCTTACGGATGGCATGTCAGCTATGCAGGGCCACTGCTTAGAAAGAGGTAATGCCGGGACCCAGGCATAACTGTGCAGCCCTCAAGCAAAGCTGTTGATGTGTGGATGGCAAACCTGGAGAAGTACCAGGAAGCTTCAAGATTCAGCAGCCGGGACAGGAGGTTTCAAGGTGTTAAAGGTCTCTGGATTTGGACATGGGTCATGACTATCCTGTATTAAGGGGCTTATTTTGGTTTAGTCCCTCATTGACTCAACTACTTTTCACTTCAGGCAACAGGTAAAACTTTTTCCACAGCACACTTTCTCAGAGGACAATTTTAGAAAGGTTTCTTAGGTCAAGGTCAGGCAATGAAAGGCACTGGGAACAGAAGTAAAGAAGTGTGACCATTAGTGAGAAAGCATTACGCTAAATACAACAGCCCTGACTTTCTCTGTATTCATTGAAAGAGGCACGATGCTAGGCTGGGCTGGGCTGGGCATAATACATCCAGTGTGAAACACAAATGATTTAGAATCCAAAGACCAGGGACCAGTGTTGGGATGACTCTTGCTGTGTAACCTGGGCATAGGTTACTTGCTCTCTGAGGGGCTCGGTTTCTTATTTTTAATGAGGATAACTGTATTATCTTGCCTTGGATTACTGAAAAGGCCAGAAACTAGAGTATGAAAGTATCTGAAACTATGAAGTATTGCTCATCTGTTAGATATGTCACCTCTTCAAGCATGGCCTGAACACTGCACCTCACACACTCACCACCTAAAGCCCTTTCCGGGGCCCCAGATACCAGTTAAACTCCCCTGTCCTCTGATCCAGTCTCAGTCCTGGGCATGCCAGTTGTATGACCTGTGCCAGAGTTCTCTTGTCAAGATGTCTATAACCCGACAAGAACTCCCTCCTTCCTCAGTTCAAAGTACCCATCTCAGAGATCTGCTGCAGAGGTAATCCAAATCCTGAGGAACTGCTGAAATAACTGCACTTCGGGATCCCAGCCCAAGTGTGCCGCTGCCACCGCTGCCACGATGGTTCTCGTCCGGACCATTCATGACTACGGTCATTTTACAGCGATCCCTCTTTCTCTTTCTCCACACATCCATGGAGCCGCCTCCCCGCCCTCCTCCTCCACCCATTGAACAAACCCTGGACTCTGAGTCCGGGCTGTCAAAGGGCAGGTCTGAAGTCAGCCCTGGGGAGCCGCCCCCCGGCTTGGCCCGCACGCCCCGGTCCTCACCGCAGCAGGTCCTGCAGCACCGTAGCCAGACCCAGCGGGACACTGCCCTTCCGCTGGAAGGCCTCCTGCAAGTCCCGCAGACGCAGGCGCACCACCCCTTGGCGGCGGCTGTGGCTCAGCACCAACGGTGCCCAGAAGCCCATCTTGCTGTCCCAGTCGGTGCTGTTCACCTCGCGACTCCTCTTAAAGGCGGAGAACAGGAAAGACATGCGCTCCTCATCCTCCTCCCACTCGGGCGGCAGGAGGCCCGCCGGGTCTCCCCCGGTCGGGGCCTGGGCCTCCCGCTCCGGGGACCACATCGGAACCCCAGCCCCGCCAAGGAACCGAACACAAGCCTGGCCCGGGTCCCCTTCCGCCCCAGGTCCCTCTCGGCTTCCGTCGCTCCTTCACGCCCTCCTCCTCAGCCTCTACGTCACCGCCGCCGCCAGTGTGACAAAAGTCCCGCAAGTCCTCAGGGCGCAGGCGTAGCGCTGCATTCCTTTGGCCTGGAGCAGGAGATGTGGGCGTTCCCGCCGGAGAGACGCAGTACGCAGGCGCAGAACCTTCCTTTTCCCCGGCCTTTGTGCGACGGGAAGGATTTTGCGCTTCGCTGCGGTGCGCCCTAGAGAGGCGACCGATTGCGTCTTCCCAGGTGGTTTGGGTTTAAGGTAGCGGAACTGCAGCTGCGGGACGTGCAAGTGGATCTTAAACCTTGGATCTGGTCTACCGTTCCTAGCCCAGGAACTTTTACATTAAACAAATGTTCAAGAGACCTTCTTTTCACTAGACTATCAATCGATAAACAGAAATGGTCCCCAAAGCTCCGTGACAGCGCACACAGTTTTAGGGCTACATATGCTTCTGCGCACTTTCTGCCGTGTCGGTTTTCTTCCGAAAGTCCGCATCCCGCCAGCACCATTCCGACTCTCCCCTGAAGCCCCGGGTTGTCCGGGCTTCCAGTACTGCTTCTATCTCCAACTCCTCTCCTTCGCACAAGGAGATAGCTATGCAAGTATCTTGGAGTGACGGCGGTGCAGCAGAAAAATACATTTTACGGAAAGTTCCTTAAACTATACCCTTTAATTACTTTGCAATCTTGAAGGTCTCTTAGGTCTTGAGAATAAATTGTTATGGTAATAGTGGTAGTGTTGTAGCCGGGTTGTTTTCACCCAAAAGGAACCCTGGACGAGCTCGTTATGAATTTAAAGTTTTTATTGAGCCACACGGAGCCAGTCTAGAAAGGCGGCCCCGACTCGGAATAGACGGGATTATAAGGGTAAATAAACTATGGGTTCAGTACTTCCGTTGACGCGGTGGCTGTTGGAAAGCACAACGGGATATGAACTTTTAACGAAAATGGGGCACAGGTGTATTGCCATGGCTTCTCGGTTTGCCCGGGGAGCAGAAAGTCTTGGAATTACAGAAGCAGAACTGTTATGCCCAGATGCGCGAAGTCTCCCCCAAAACCAACAAGGAGACCGACTCCCGTATGTAAAAGGAAAGAGTATTTTATGAAAGTTTTCAAACTCGGTCTCTCCGCAAGCTCAACTTACTGGAATAAACGGAGAGCCCCGAGCTCAGTTAGAGTTGGGTTTTTATAGTAGTAAAGGTGGGGGTGAAGGGTTTCTGAGGCTCAGGACCCCTGATTGACTGACATTTGTCTAGGGGTGCACTAGTGAGTGTGCTGGCAGGAGATCCTACTACAATAGTTGGAAGTTAGTCATTTCCTTTGGAAGGTCTGTTCGGAGGTGCTCGGGGAATTCTCAGTTTGTGTTCTTCCTGAAACCAGGTATCGCTTCAGGGTAAATTACTGAGACTCGGGTCTCCATTAAAATTATGGATGTCTGAGTCCTACTCTGGCAGGTGATAATGGTTGGAAGTAAAGAACTTCCTTTGGGTGGACTGTTTCTATTCAGCTTATTGTGGCTGGCTCCTACAAGAACAATGCAGGTTCATAATGGTCCCCTTAAGAAGCACAGAAGCCTAAGGATCAGCCTGAGGTCCCTTCAGGAATTAGTGAACATATCCTTTTCATTTTATTAGCGGTGATTTTTCCTGAGCTGGGGCACCTCCTGCGTGCTGAACAAACAAACACTCTGCCACTGAAATATACTGATTTTTAAATATTTTTTTAATTTTTATGTTTGTGTTTCGCCTGCTTGTGTGCAAGTGCACCGTGTACATGCAGGATCCGCAGAGGCCATAAGAGGGAGTTGGATCCCTTAGAATTGTAGTTACATTTGGGAACACACACACACACACACACATATACACACTGTGGGTGACATAACCTAAGTCCTCTAAACTACAGATCCAGCCTGGAAATATGCTGATTTAAAAAGAACCATCAAGCAAGCAAGCAAACAAATAATCTAAAAGGAGCAGTTTGTGTAAAAGTTATAAAAAGTAAAGCAAAAGTTAGTTTTGGCTTAGGAAAAAGTAATTTCTGTTAAACAGTCACTGTTATAAAGTAATATTTCCTAAAGGATTGCTTGGATGAAATGTGATGCATTTCAGGGTTTACAGTTGTTGAAACAGTGTAAGCGAATTTTCACAAGCACCAAGTTTTAATGAATTGTATTAAGCATTTTTAAAGGTGGACAAGAGTGTTTAGTTGTGTGTGCATCGACTGATATCTATGTATTGTTGTAGTTCTCTGTATTTAAAATATCTCATTTGATGCTCATAGTAAGTTTGTGAGGTGAGTTTTCCCACTTTCCCTGTTTCTACCGAGGAAGCTGAGCAGGGTGTGCTGGCCTTTGCCTTTAATCTCAGCACTCAGGAGGCAGAAGCAGATGGATGGCAGAGTTGGAGGCCAGCTTGGTCTACAGAGTTCCAAGACAGCCGCCAGGGCTACAGAGAGCAACTCTCTGAAAGAGAGGGGGGGGGGAGTTATAAATATGGACTCTAGTAGAGAAAATATTTGTGTGGAAGGTGAGCAATTGTTGTTCACTAGGAAACAAATTTGTACCATGCCATTTGTCATGCCCCGTAAATCAACGGTATCCTGAAAGAAACTAGATTTTCTAAACCCGGCTAAGGGTCCGATTAAGCCAAAACATTTGCAGGAGAGAACACTGCTGTATCTGGAGGCTGCCTGCTAGCAGAATCAGTAGAGCTGGCCTGGCCTTAAATACATCCTCTCCGAACTGGTTTCTTCTAGAATTGTTTTCTTTTTCTTCTCTCTCTCTCTCTCTCTCTCTCTCTTTCTTTCTTTCTTTCTTTTTTGTCTCTCTTAGTAAATAGCAGCCTGACTCCAGGCAGGCTGCTTTCCTCTCAGCCTCAGCCTCTGGTAAATAAGTCTCTACGCTGCAACCATAAGGCTTTTCCTAGGACACACATTCATTCTGATTCTTTCTTGTGAATCTACCACAGGTACAAGGCCTGTAGGGGCCTTCTATTCTGAGACTGAAGAACACAGTTTCACCTTCATGTACCCTACTGTGATAGTAACATGTATCAATGTCACAGACACCTAGATGTTTCCTGTTCCAGCCATGATCTATAAACAGCCCTGAGGCTTCTCCGGGATTTTTCACTCCTCTCTAATGATGTTCCAGGCCACCGCTCCCACTCATCAGCAAGTCCTCCTCATCTTCATAGAAATCAGCAGCCCTGAGGTCCACTTGTCCCTAATAATAGTACCTTGCTCTGAGATTTGCAGTGTGTAGGATTAGCCAAATGAAAAAAGCAAAAAATAGAATACTCATCATCTATGGGATTTACAGAGAAAGAAACCAGGCTTGTTAACCTTCTGTTCAGGTGCCAGAATAGAATGGTATTCTGGAAGCTTTTTCTACCCTGGTTCTGTCATGTCCTGTGCTTTTTGTTCTGTGTTTATCTTTCCAACACTGTTTTCTAAATCTCTGTTCATGTGTTGTATCTCTGACTAGTTTATGTGTCTTTGCTGATGGGATGGTGATCTTAATTGTATGTTTCCAGCAGACTGCTAGGCACATGGTAGGGACTATGGAATGGATAAATGGATGAATTTAATGAAATGATTAGTTTAAAATTCTATCAAAGCCTATACTTTATAACATTAAGACTATTCATTTAGGTATAATATGTTGATATAACAGTTGCATTTTTTATTTCTATGAATAGATTATTTCTCCACCAGCCATTTTGAGCTAAATGTCTCTAAATTTACTTGTCTTTATGCTTGGACAGTTAGGAAAATCTTAGCTGGAATAAATGTCTTGCTTCTTTTATTCAGTGTTCAAACCACTATTACTGCCCACCCACTTATGACCATGACTTCTTCGAATGACACAGCAGCCGTTCCGTTTGGGAAGCTGACTGTCCAGATTAGCCTTTTAAAATCTCAGTATGGGTCTGGGGAGGTAAACTGGTGTAAAAGCATTTGCCACACAAGCATGAGGACCTAAGTTCAAATTCCCACATAAAGACAGACCAGGGAGAAGGTGAGCCGACACCAGAGTTGTTCTCCGGCTTCCATACTTACTTACATCATGGCATGCATATGCCCACATAAACAACCATGGTTGTACACTCATACACACAAGAAATTAAAATAATTTATCATTGATAATTACACAAATAAAAGATCACTATCTTCCCTCTCCCTCCTCTCTTTCAAATCATTCTTTACTACAAGGGCCTTCGAAACCATCATTCATCTTAAGTTAAAAACTGAACAAACCGGGCTAGAGAGTTGACTCTGTGGTTAAAAGCACTTGTTGCTCTTGCAACCTGGAATCAGTTCCTAGCACCCATATGGTGGCTCACAACTATCCATAATTCTAGTTCCGTGGGATCTGATACCCTCTTCTAACCTTCAAGGGTACCAGGCATGCATGCCTTGACAGCCAAAAGTCAGACATGTAAAACAAATAAATCTAAAAAAGAACAAAGTAAAACAATATTTGCAGGCAATGGAGAGGCAGCCCAATTGGTAGAATGGGTGCCAGGCAAGCGTAATATTATGAGTTGAGTCCCAGAACCCACATAAAATATCCAGGTGCAGTGAGTGGCACAGGCTTACAATCTTATCACCAGGGAGACAGAAACATGTAAATACCAGGGCTTGCTGGTGACTTAGGCAACTTGGCAAGCTCTAAGCTGATGAGAGACCCTGTCTCAAAAAACAAAAAAACAAAACAAAACAGGAAAATCCCAAGGTAGACTGCTCTTGAGAAATGACACCACAATTGGCCTCTGTCCTTGATCCACATGAACACACATGTAACATTACACACAGCCACATACACACATGTACCCACGTGAACACACACCCACAGACACACATATACAAAACAGCTACAAATAACAAAAAACAAATAAAAATAAAACAATTCACAGCTCTCTGTAAACTTTGTTAAGAAGCTAAACACTTGGGGTGGCTATTGCCCTGGATCCATTTTGCTTATGTATTAACATTCTCTGGTTTCTATACACAGAGATCTGACAGAGAGGTGGAAAGAATGTAAGACCCAGAGGATGGGAAGGAATGCTGTCTTCAGGACATGGCATGGCCATTGCATCCATGAACACCCTGCAGCTCTAATTTCCTGCACAAGATCAAGCCAACATTCCAACAGGTAGCACTAACTGGAATCAATGGGTTATTAACCAAAAAGGAGAGGACATTGAATGGGGAGGGGGAATGTGTTGGAAGTGTCTTGGGGGAGAAGACAGAGGAAAACGGAGTTGGGGTGCACATGATCAAGATGCGTTGTTTACATACGAGAAATTGTCAAAGAATAAATAAAAGATATTCTTAAGAAAGAGAAATGATTATTTAGAATCACTGTTGATATATAGGCAATATATATATCTTATCCGGGCTGGAGAGATGGCTCAGAGGTTAAGAGCACTGGCTGCTCTTCCAGAGGTCCTGAGTTCAATTCCCAGCAACAACACGGTGGCTCACAACCATCTATAGCAAGATCTGGTGACCTCTTCTGGTATGCAGGTAGAATACTGTACACATAATAAATAAATAAATAAATAAATCTTTTAAAAAAGAAATTGCTTCTCTTTAAAAAAAGGGGGGGGAGGGCTAGAGAGATGGCTCAGTGGTTAAGAGCACTGGCTGTTCTTCCAGAGGACCTGGGTTCAATTCCCAGCACCCACATGGCAGCTCACAACTGTCTGTAACTCCAGGTCCAGGGTATCTTATATGACACCTTCGCACAATGCACATAAAATAAAGTTAAATAAATTATTTTAAAAAATCATATCCTGAAACTTTGTTATAACCCATTACTGGTGCCAGTTTTGCCCTGATGATGATGATTCTTTGCAGTTTTCTTTGTGTGCATGTGTGTGTGTACATGTCCATATGTGTACATGTGTATGCGTGTACATGTCCATATGTGCACATGTGTATGTGTGTACATGTCCATATGTGCACATGTGTATGTGTATGTACATGTCCATATGTGCACATGTGTATGTGTGTGTGAACACGTCCATATGTGCACATGTGTATGTGTGTACATGTCCATATGTGCCCATGTGTATGTATGTGTGAACACGTCCATATGTGCACATGTGTATGTGTGTACATGTCCATATGTGCCCATGTGTATGTGTGTGTGAACACGTCCATATGTGCACATGTGTATGTGTGTACAGGTCCATATGTGCACATGTGTATGTGTGTGTGAACATGTCCATATGTGTACATGTGTATGTGTGTACATGTCCATATGTGCACATGTGTGTACATGTCCATATGTGCCCATGTGTATGTGTGTGTACATGTCCATATGTGTACATGTGTATGTGTATGTACATGTCCATATGTGCACATGTGTATGTGTATGTACATGTCCATATGTGCACATGTGTATGTGTATGTACATGTCCATATGTGCACATGTGTATGTGTGTGAACACGTCCATATGTGCACATGTGTATGTGTATGTACATGTCCATATGTGCACATGTGTATGTGTGTGAACACGTCCATATGTGCACATGTGTATGTGTGTACATGTCCATATGTGCACAAGTGTATGTGTGTACATGTCCATATGTGCACATGTGTATGTGTTACATGTCCATATGTGCACATGTGTATGTGCGTGTACATGTCCATATGTGTACATGTGTATGTGTGTACATGTCCATATGTGCACATGTGTATGTGTGTACATGTCCATATGTGCACATGTGTATGTGTGTACATGTCCATATGTGCACATGTGTATGTGTGTGTACATGTCCATATGTGCACATGTGTATGTGTGTACATGTCCATATGTGCACATGTGTATGTGTGTGTACATGTCCATATGTGCACATGTGGAAGCATGCATGCATGTGTGGATACATACTTATGAGGCCAGAGGTTGACAGTGGATGTCTTCCTCAATAGCTCTCTACCTCATTTCCCCCAACTTTTCCAGTGAGCTTTTATTAGTAGTTTCATTATAATTTTCAGGGCCCTGGGGTAGGAACCATCATGTGCTAAGAGTTCTTAGCATATATAACATATATTACATATAAAAGGAATTTATTAGAATGACTTAACAGGCTGAAGCCCAGCTAGTCCAACAATGGCTGGCTATGAATGGAAGTCCAAGGATCCAGTAGTTGCTCAGTCCATGGCTGGATGTCTCCACTGGTCTTCAGTAGGTGCCAGAATCCTGAAGAAATGGGTTCTAATGCTAGTGAAGGAACGAACTTACTAGCAAATGAGGTCAAACAGGTGAAGAGCAAAAGCTTCCTTTTTCTATGTCCTTATATAGGCTTTCAGCAGAGGTGTGGTCCAGATTCAATTCGGATTAAAGGTGTGTCTTCCCACCTCAAAGATCTGGATTACAAGCAGATCTTCCCACTTCAAAATAAGCATAAATCCCTCACAGGTGTGCCCTCTATTTTGGGGTTTTAATTAATTTCAAGAGTATCCAAATAGACGACCAAGAATAGACATCATAAGTCCACCTCTTGTTAACAAACAATCATATCTCCTCATGTCATGATTAATTTTCAAATGAAAACAGAAGCCAGGTAATAAAAATGCCTAAACATAATATAAGTATCTCATAAACAGTTACAATTCATTACATATTAAACCAGGCCATAATTATGCCTAACATGACAGAATTATCCCTTGTACAACCACAAATGCATTATAATTTTAGAATAGGTGGCAATGTCCCTTCAGGGATATTTTAGTATCTCAAACTTAAAATATGACAACCATTGATATTCTCGTAATTGATATTACATCTCATGATAAAGAAATTGAGGAAAGAAAACATAACTATCTGTACAAACACAATCTTAACAGAATATGGCAGACACACTCATGTCAATTATAATTCTCTTCTCTGCAACTGGTGCCTTGACCTTATCTAGTGTTTGTAACTACCTTCCTCTATTACATGTTCTGTACTTTCTCCACCGTCAGCAAGAACCTCAGCAGCTCTTGGCTCTTGTTCTGGCAGAGTGACTCATGCCTTCCTAATGGGTTTGTGCCCTCTTTTACCCCGCCTGGATTAGACTGTTGTAGTTTCCCATTGGCTTTTTGTTTTTTTATTCTTTTATTTTCCTCTCTCTCTCTCCCTCCCTCCCTCCCTTCTCTCTTTTTTCTTTTTTCTCGTTTTTCTTTTTTTTCTCTTTTTTATTGATTTTATTGAACTATACATTTTTTCTCTACTCCCCTCCCTTCCTCTCCCCTCCTCTTCAATCCTCTCCCATGGTTCCCAGGCTCCCAATTTATTCAGATCTTGTCTTTTTCTACTTCCCATGTAGATTAGATCCATGTATGTCTCTCTTAGGGTTCCATTGGTCCTCCTGTATCTTTTTATGCCAATACCAGGCTGTTTTCAGTAATGTAGCTCTGTAGTAGAGTTTGAAGTCAGGGATTGTGATGTCTCCAGAAGTTCCTTTATTGTTCCAGGATTGTTTTGACTATCCTAGGTTTTTTGCTTTTTCATATGAAGTTGAGTACCATTCTTTCAAAGTCTGTGAAGAAATTTTCTGGGATTTTGATGGACATTGCATTGAATCTGTAGATTGCTTTTGGTAAAATTGCCATTTTTACTATGTTAATTCTACCTGCCCAAGAGCATGGGAGATCTTTCCACTTTCTGGTGTTTTCTTCAATTTCTTTCTTCAGAGATTTAAAGTTCTTGTCATACAAGTCTTCTACTTGTTTGGTTAGAGTTACTCCAAGACATTTTATGTTATTTGTGGCTATTGTGAAGGGTAACATTTCTCTGATTTCTTTCTCAGCCCATTTATCATCTGTGTAAAGGAGAGCTACTGATTTTTTTTTTAGTTAATCTTTTATCCTGGTACATTACTGAAAGTGTTTATGAGTTGTAGAAGTTCCTTTGTAGAATTTTTGGGGCCACTTATATAAACTATCATATCATCAGCAAATAGTGAGTGTTTGACTTTTTTCTGATTTGTATCCCCTTGATCTCCTTTTGTTTTCTTATTGCTCAAGTTAGCACCTCAAGAATGATATTGAATAGATATGGAAAGAGTGGATAATATTGTCTTGTTCCTGATTTCAGTGGGATCACTGTGAGTTTCTCTTCATTTAGTTTGATGTTGGCTTGTTGTTTATTGCCCTTATTATGTTTAGGCATGCTCCTTGTATCCCTACTCTCTACAAGACCTTATCATGAATTGATGTTGTATTTTGTCGAAAGCCTTTTCAGCATCTAATGAGATGATCGTGTGGTTTTTATTTTTCAGTTTGTTTATATGGTGGATTACAATGACAGGTTTTCATATGTTGAACCATCTCTGCATCTCTGGGATGAAGCCGACTTGATCATGGTAATGATAGTTCTGATGTGTTCTTGGATTCCATTTGCCAGTAATTTATTTAGTGTTTTTGCATCGATGATCATGAATGAGATTGGTTTGTAATTCTCTTTCTTAGTAATGTCTTATATGGTTTGGGTATCAGGGTAATTGTAGCCTCTTAAAAAGATTGGCAATGTTCCTTCTGTTTCTATTGTGTGGAACAATTTGAGGAGTATTGGGATTAGTTTTTCTTTAAAAATCTTGTATAATTCTGAGCTGAAACCATCTGGTCCTGGGCTTTTTTTTTATTGGAAGACTTTTGATGACTGTTTCTATTTCTTTTTCTTTTCTTTTCTTTTCTTTTCTCCTCCTCCTCCTCCTCCTCCTCCTCCTCCTCCTCCTCCTCCTCCTCCTCCTTCTTTTGGTTTCTCTGTATCTTTGGAGCCTGTCCTGGAACTCTCTCCGTAGACCAGGCTGGCCTTGAACTCACAGAAATCCACCTGCCTCTGCCTCCCTAGTGCTGGGATTAAAGGTGTGCACCACCACTGCCCGGCTGACTGTTTCTATTTCTTTAGCAGTTATAGGTCTATTTAATTTGCTTATCTGATCTTGATTTAATTTTGGTAATATTTATCCAGAAAGTTGTCTATTTCCTTTAAGTTTTTGAATTTTGTGGAGTATAGGTTTTCAAAATATGACCTAATGATTCTTTGGATTTCCTCTGTGTCTGTTGTTATGTCCCCCTTTTCATTTCTGATTTTCTTAATTTGGATATTCTCTCTTTGCCTTTTGGTTATTTTGGATAAAGATTTGTCTATCTTGTTGATTTTCTCAAAGAACCAACTCTTTGTCTCATTGATTCTTTGTATTGTTTTCTTTGTTTCTATTTTGTTGATTTCAGTTCTTAATTTGATTATTTCCTGTCATCTAGTTCTCCTGGGTGAGTTTGCTTCTTTTTATTCTAGAGTTTTCAAATGTTCTGCTAATTCACTAGTGTGTGATTTTTTTCCAGCTTCTTTATGTAGGCATTTAGTGCTATGAACTTTCCTCTTAAAACTGCTTTCATTTTGTCCCATAAATTTTGGTATGTTGTGTGGTCATTTTCATTAAATTTTAGGAAATCTTTAATTTCCCCCTTTATTTCTTTCTTATCCCATTGATGCTTCAGGTGTGCATTGTTTAATTTCCAAGTGTTTGTGGGATTTCTGGAATTAGCATTGCTGTTGAATTCTAATTTTAAGTCATGGTGATCCAATAAGATACATGGGGTTATTCCAATTTTTTTTATATCTGTTGAGGTTTGTTTTGTTAACTTGTATGTGGCCAAATTTTTGAGAAGGTTCCATGAGGTGCTGAGATGGTATATTCTTTGGTGTTTGGATGGAATGTTCTATAGATGTCTGTTAAGTTCATTTGAGTCATAATGTCTGTAGGTTCTTTTATTTCTCTGTTAATTTTTTGTCTGACAGACCTGTCCAATGATGAGAGTGGAGTGTTGAAGTCTCCCACTATGTGTGGGGTTTAATGTATGATTTAAGCTTTAGAAGTGTTTATTTTACATATGAGGGTACCCTTGTATTTGGGACATAGATGTTCCGTATTGAGATTTCCTCTTGATGAATTTTTTTCCTGTGACTAATATGAAATGTCCTTATTTGCCTCTTTTGATTGATTTTAGTTCAAACTTTATTTTGTTAGATATTAGGATAGCTACACCAGCTTGTTTCTTAGGTCCATTTGATTGGAAAAAATTTTCCCAACCCTTTACTCTGAGGTGATGTCTGTCTTTGAGGTTGAGGTGTGTTTTTTGTATGCAGCAGAAGGGTGGATTCTGTTTTCCTATCCAATCTGTTAGCCTGTGTTTTTCTATAAGTGAATTGAGTCCATTTATATTAAGGGATATTAATGACCAGTGATTGCTATCTTCTGTTAATTTAATTTTTGTCATGGGTGATGTTATTTTGTGTGCTTTTCCCTTCTTTGAGATTTGCTACGGTGAGATCATCTATTGTCTGTGTTTTTGTTGATGTAGCCAACTTCCTTGGGTTGGAGTTCTCCTCTTAGTACTTTGTGTAGGGCTGGGTTTGTAACTAGGTATTGGTTAAATCTGGTTCTGTCGTGGAATATATTGTTTTGTCCTTTTATGGTGATTGAAAGTTTTGCTGGGTATAGTAGTCTGGGCTGGCAACCATGGTCTCTTAATGTCTGCATAATGCTTGACCAGGACCTCTGGCCTTCATTTATTTTCCATTGAGAAGTCAGATCTAATTCTGATAGATCTGCCTTTATGTGTTACTTGGCCTTTTTCCTTTGCAGCTCTTAATATTCTTTCTTTATTCTGTATGTTTAGTGTTTTGATTATTATGTGTCAAGGAAACTTTTTTTTTGATCCAGTCTATTTGGTGTTCTATAAGCTTCTTGTATCTTCATAGTCACATCTTTCTTTAGGTTGGAAAAGTTTTCTTCTATGATTTTGTTAAATATATTTTCTGTGCTTTTGAGTTAAAGTTCTTCTCCTTCTATACCTATTACTCTTAGGTTTGGTCTTTTCATGGTATCCCATATTTTCTCGGTATTTTCTGCTAAGCTTTTGCTAGACTTAAAGTTTTCTTTCATCAATGAGTCTATTTCCTCTATTGTGTCTTCAGCACTTGGGATTTTCTCTTCTATCTTTTGTATTTTGCTGTTTATGCTTGCATTTGTGGTTCCTGATTGTTTTCTCATGATTTCTATTTCTATAATTGCTTCAGCTTGTGTTTTCTTTATTGTCTCTATTTCAGTTTTCATATGTTTGTTTGCTTTTTCTTTGTTTTCTTTAAGGGATTTGTTGCTGTCTTCCAATTTTTTGTTTGTCTTTTCCTCCATTTCTTTGACGAAATTTTTTATTTCCTCTTTAAGGGCCTCAAACATTCTCCTAAAGTAATTTTTTAGATCATTTTCTTCTGTTTCATCTATATCTGGTTGTTCAAGTCTTGCTGTTGTAGGGTCACTAGTTTTTACTGGTGTCGTGTTGCTCTTTATGGTGTTGTATGAGTTCTTATCTTGTCCACCCATCTTTTCCTCTGATTGGTGTAGTTGGGGCTGTCTGTGACTCTGGTGATCAATCTTCCAGGTGCCAGTGGATCCGAGGCTCAGATGGTTGCTCCTCGTAGTTCAGTCAGGGCCACGGTTCCAGTTACCCCGTTCTTCCTGGAGGTCACTTGGCGCTCCTGGGGTTCACTCTGAAATATCAGGTGTCATTCAAGCTTGCTCCCATGGAGACTGCTTGCCTGAGGCTTTTTCTGATGAGGTTGCTGCCTTGGGCCTGCTCTGGCACAGGTTCTGGCTCAGGACTACTCCCTCGGAGGCTCCGGATTTGCACCCTGGACCCACAGAGGTCTCTGGTTTCGTTCTATTCCCTCATAGTTCCCAGACATGCAAATGTCTCTGGTTCCTGCCTACTCCCTCAGCAGTCCCAGACTCATTCCTAGACCCACAGAGGTCCTGACTCAGGCCTACTCCCTTAGAGGTCCCAGACTTGTGCTTGTACCCACAGAGGTCTCTGGTTCCGTTGCTCACTTGTACCTGCTTCTGTGGAGTTTGCTGTCTCAGGCCTGCTCTAATCTAGGTCACTGGCCCAGTCCTATTTCCATAAATGTCCCTGGTCTGGGCCTGCTCCTGCGGAGGTCCCTGGCTTGGGCTTGGTCCCACAAAGTTCTGCCCATTGTGAAAATTTCTCTCCATCACTGTCTTTCAGGATTGTCTCAGAAATGAGTTAGAATGTTGCAGCTGTCTACTCCTGAGTGGTGTCTGCATAACATGCAGAACCATCAGTAAACCAGGCCCTTGTCTTCTCTTCCTCAGTCAACTGATCATTGGACACCCCCTGACCAGGCACAGTTGGCAGCAGAAAGCATTGTAATAGGAGCAGAAGCCATAAGCATTTGGGTGGCTTCTCCATGTAACTTGCTTGTGCCTTCAGGACTTGCTTGGGCCTGATCACATACATACCACTCCCATCTGATAACCGATTGCTGCTATGCACTCCCTCCTTTTAACTTGGTGAGTCAGAAAACACCCAGCTCATGATGAACCATTTGTGGTAGTTTGCTGGCCCATGGTTAAACATTCAGTTTCCACTAAGGTCCAAGAGCTGTCTCTCAAAGGGAGAATAGTTGTCTGCAGATTATGGCAAAGCCTTGCTCCAAAATCCCAAAGGTCTCTTCTGTGAACCACCTATCAGGGCTGCCCAAGGCCCCAAACAGCATCCCTAGCTGCCACTGACACCTCAAGTACCTTCTGGTCTGCCAGATCACATGGTCCAAGCAGCCTGCACAGCAGCCTGGACCTGTTAAAGAACCTTCTCCTGTTCCAGGCCCCTCACAAAGTTAGTAGCTTTCCAAGTCACTTGGTATATGTGCTGGGGTAACACACCCAAGGGAGGAATGTTCTGTCTCCAGCATTCAAACAGTTCCACTAAATGTTGTGCTTCTTTCTTGGTGGTGGGAGGGGCCAGGTGCAATAACTTATTCTTCACCTTAGAAGGAATATCTCTGCATGCCCCCACACCACTGAGCCCCTAAAGATGTCACTGAGATAGAAGGCCCTTTAATTTTTGTTTGGATTTCTTTCCCAACCTCTGATGCACATATGTGTTACCGATGAGTCCAAAGTGGTTGCTACCTCCTGCTCTTTTGGTCCAATCAGGATAATGCAGTCAATATAGTGAATCAATGTGATATTTTATTGAAGACACAGATGATCAAGATCCCTCTAAAGAAGTCATGACACAGGGCTGGAGAGTTGCTATATCCTTGAGGTAAAAGTGTAAATGTCTACTGTTGGCCTCGCCAGCTGAAAGCAAATTGCTTCTGGTGGTCTTTATGGATAGGTACTGAGAAAACAAGCATCTGCTAGGTCAACAGCTACATACCATGTTCCAGGGGATGTGTTAATCTGCTTAAGCAAGGACACCACATCTAGTAGGGCAAGAGTTACTACTTGATTGAGTTTTCGATGGGCAACTGTTGTTGTTCATGATCCATCTGTCTTCTGCACTGGCTGGATAGAGTTAAAGGAGATGTGTTGGGAACCACCATCCCTACATCTTTCAAATCCTTGATGATGACACTAATTTCTGTGATTTCTTCAGAAATGCAATACTGTTTTTTGTTTCACTATTTTCCTTGACAGAGGTAACTCTTAAAGCTCCCATTTAGTCTTTCCAACCACGATAGCCCTCACTCCACAGGTTGGGGAACCAATGTAAGAACTCTGCCAACTTTTAATACTATCTACCCCAATTATGCATTCTGGGACTGGGGAAATAACCACAGGATGAATTAGGGACCCACAGGATTTACTGTGAGTTGAACCACAGCCAAAACTCATTAATCACCTGACCTCCACAAGCCCCTAGTTTAACTGGATGGCCACAGAGTTTCTTGGGGGTCTCCCAGAATCAGTGTTAATTCAGAACTGGTATCCAATAGACCCCATAAAGTCTGATTGTTTCCTTTCCTCCAGTGTAGGGTTACCCTTGTAAAAGACTGTAGGTCCCTCTCAGGAAAGACATGAGAAAGGCTCACAGTAAAACTCTTAGGTAATTTATCAAGGTCTTTCATCAGGGGAACTTGGCCATCCTTCATTCAAGTTCTGCAAACTGGCTCAAGTCTGGAAATTGATTCACAGGCCATGATTACCCTTTATCATGATCCAGTGTAGCCTTTTTTTCCCCCACTTGTTTGAGAATTTTTCAGCTTGTACAGATCAAACAAAAATTCAGTAGGCTTCCTATCTATTTCATGCCTGGAAACACTATGATTGATTAGCTAGCACCACAAGTTTATACAAGTCATGCCCCTACAAAATTCACCTTGACTGTGCTGACCACTATAGGTTATGCTTTCATGGCCATTACTCTGTCTGTGCTTCCCATTACAATAACTATGATAACCTTGCCTTTGGTAATTCAGGGCTGCCACCTGGCCCCTGCTACATTGGGGGTCAGTTAAACCATTGCATTTAATTCATCCAATTGAGCAGAAGCATCTTCCACTCTAAGGTCTGGCAAAAGGAAAAGGGTGACAATAAAACTCTTCATCTGTGCTGGTGCCCCTCACTCTTTTGTGTCTTATAGGATTAGTGAAGGGTGTGTCTTCTGGGCCTTCCCACTGTGGAATATTAGGGTTCACACTCTACCATTGCAATTTACCTTCATTTCTAAATCCCCATCAGCGCTAGGCCAAGGGATATCATGCACCTCGAACTCCTTTGGTTTTAAAACGTGAATTCTGGAAGATTAAATTCAGATAGATCATCATGGATGCTCAGCAAACACTTTACCAACTAAACCATATCCCCAACCTTCTTTTCCTATCGCTTGTTAACCAATAACTTTGTTTCTTCCTTCCTAGTCTGTATCGTATAAACTTTTTATTTTTTCACCTTTAGAGACTCTCCGGTATCGTTGGTCAGAATGGTCTAAGCGGGCATTATTGCATGGCTCCTGATTTTAGTGGGAAAGAGTCTAGTTTTCCACCATATTTTTATGTCAGTTAAAGTTTTTTTTCCCTTCTCATTGTTCCGCCCTCTCCATTGACCTGGGTGCTATTTAGAAAAGCACTGTTTAGTCTCCAAGAGTGTGTGAGTTTCCTTCCACCTTCCTTCTGTGGTTATACTTTAAATGCACTGTGTTTTCTGAAAAATTTGAAAATTTTTATATTAACTTCTCTCATCTTCCTGTATTCCTAACATTATTTTCTTCTATTTCTTCTCAGTTATGTTTCTTCTCAGTTTGTATTTTTAAAGTAAAAATACAATTTTACATTAAAAAATACATTGTGATCTTAGAGTACACACTTTATCATTTTTATTCTTTAAATTTTGTTAGTGTAAATGTTATGGCACAAAAAGTCGTCTTTCTTGGTGAGTGTGTGCTTACAATAATCCATATTCTGCTTTGACGTATTCTAGAAATGTCGGTTTGGTCCAGTTGGCGTATTTGAACTGGCTGTGGAGGCCATCTGTGTCCTAACTTTCTTCCAGCTGATCTGTTCATTCTGGGTAGAGGGGTGTTAAAGTCGCCACCAATCCTCTAGCACTGGGCTCATCTGTTCTTCTTTGCAGTCCTATACATATTTTGCTACTCTCTTGTTTGATGAGTATACATTAAGAATTACACTATCTTCTTTGAAAATGGACATTTCCATTGGTGTATAATGGTCCTCTCCATCTTCAATCGTCTCTGATCTAAAATCTTCTTTGTGTGAAATTGATACAGCTGTTTCAGGTTTCTGGCATGGCTACTGTGGATCCGTCACATCAGTACACAGCGTTGCTGTTTACGTGGTCTCTGGCCATTCTCTCATAGTCTCTATCTAAATTGGTTTTCTTCATTTGTTTGATACACTCTACAGTGGAATCCGGCTTTTTAATCCACTCTGGTGGTCTCTGTCTTTTGAAGGGTATATTTTTGAGGATTGGTGTGTAAAATGATTGTCGATATCAAGTCTTTGTTGTTATTATATTCTATTTGTTTCATTTAGCCTTTATTGCTTTCAACTTCTACTCCTTTTCTGACCTTTATGGTTTTAATCGAACCTTTTATGTAAAGCAATTTTTAGAGTTGTATTCACTTTTATTCATGTGGATGTGTAGGAGCGGAGGCTAGAGGACATCAGATCTGTTGGAACTAGAGTTACAGACATTCCTGACCCACCTTGTAAGTTCTGGAAATTCAACCCAGGTCCTCTGGAAAAGCAGCAAGTGCTTTTAATAGCTGAGCTATCTCTCTGGACCTCTTTTTATGTTTAAGTAGTTGCCCTTGAGTTTATGATATCTTAGTCATATTTTTAAGTAATACTGTCTCTTCATGATAATAGAAGTAAGTTTAATTCGGTATGTGGATTTCTTAATGTGAAAATAGACCCGAGATGGGACATTAGCAAAGATAAAGAATATAAAATAACAAAAATGTGAGCCCATCAGAGTAACCTGACTCTCAAATGTACATACGCACCTATAACAAACTCAAAGTCTCAATGCACAGAGTTAGAGAAGAACAGACACTCCACAGTGATGGATGACATGCGACGTGGCTTGCCAAGTGACTGCTAGAGTGACCAGTCAAGCAAAGAGCATGGTAAAGTCATGACTGATCTGAAAAACAACCCGTCTCCCAACCTAGAAAAACATTTCTAGAACACTCTATCCTATAGATAATTCGTTCACAAATTCTGTGCACTAATATTCAGTGCACTTAAAGCTCTGTAAATTGAAAAGGATTGAAATTGTGTTCTCTAATGGAATTGAGTAAGAAATTAGAAATAATAAGTATGTAGAAAACACTTACACACTCCTGCCGCAGAAGCAAGCAGGCTGACGCAGACCTTCACCTCTCCCTCTTCTCCTCCAGATCCAGTTCTCCAGTCTCCTCCCCAGCTCTGCATTCAAACACCTGCTGCAGCCTTCCTTCCCCCACTGCACCCATCTCAGTGAATCACAACATCTTCCCCTCAATACTCCCTCCCACACCCATTGCTTTATTCCAGCCCCCAACTCCAAGCAGGCACTCCCTGGGAACCCACAGGCCACTCTGGCTAGGGAAGCAGGCAGGCTGACTCCTGATCTTCACCTCTCCCTGTGCTCCTCCAGATCCAACCCCCGAGTCTCAGCCCCAGCTCTGTAGCAGACATTCTCTTGCAGCCTCTCCTCACTCTCTGCCCTCATTTCCAGGGGACTAAGCAGATCCTAGTAGAACACCCAGCTATCTTCCCTTCTGTGGACCCCTTCACCCTCCCACAACCCATCTCCATCTCAAGAGTCAGCGCCCAATACCCATAAACACATTTTTACCTGGAGATTTTAATAGCCACACCTTTCAGGATCTTTGAAGAATTTCCTACCAGGGAACACACAGGCATCCCACTCCCCTGAAAACCAGAGAGAAGAGAGAAACCCAGGAACCAAATATCCAGCAAACAAAGACAAGACCAAACCTCAGCTCCTAGAATTACAATCTTCCAATTCCAGATGCCTAGATGCCAACATAAAAACACAACCAATAACAACCAAGACAATATGTCTCCCCCAGAGCCCAGCAACCCTACCACAACAGGCCCTGAATATTCCAACATAGCTGAGACACAAGAAAAAGACCTAAACCCAGTCTTTATGAATATGACAGAGGTCCTTAAAGAGGGAGTTAATAGATCCCTTATAGAAATCTATGGAAAGGTAAAGAGTGGAAGGAAGTGAATCCAACTGTTCAAGCCTTGATAGTGGTAGTAGAATCCATAAAGAAAATTCGGACTGAGGAAACTCTGGAAATGAAAAGTTTAGGAACTCAAACAGGAAGTACAGAGCAAATCTCACCGATAGAATACAAGAGATGGGTGAGAAAATCTCAGGTTGAAGATACAATAGAAGAAATGGATATATCGGTCAAAGAAAATCTAGATGACTCTCAACAGAAGAATGGAGAAAGAAAATGTGTTACATTTACACAGTGAAGTATTACTCAGTTGTTAAAAAAAAAAGTGACATCATGTAATTTGCAGGTACATGGATGGAACTAGAAAAAAATTCATCCTGAGTGAGGCAACCCAGGCCCAGAAAGACAAAGATGGTATATATTCATTTATATGTGTATATTAACGGTAAAGCCAATGAAAACCAATCTACAATCCATAGAGCCAGAGAGGGTAGGTGTAGGGTTAGGGAGTGGAGCCTACAGATAGATTTCATTAGGGAAAGGAATCAGAATAGATAGTGATGAACAGACGGGAAGGCCTGGAATGGGGGGATAAAGTGAGAAAGGGCAAAGGGAAGGAAGATGAAGGAGGGAATGCAGGGAGAGTCAGCTAATATTAAGGGCTGTTTGAGGGATAGTGTGGAAACACTATACATTAGATGCTTTCTAAAGTACATACACATATGAAGGCAATTTAAATAAAAATGCCTAAAAATGGGGGAGACAGTCCCAACTGGTCATCTCTTGTCACCAAATGAAGATTTCAGTACTGGGATTGGATTACATCTAATTGAGATGCTGGCCAAAGGGGTCCCCTGGGAGTCCCAAACAACCCAGATGGTTGCTCTCCACAAACAGATGGCCAGGCCCCATTGCTGGAGACAACTCCAACACAACTCACCTAACATGGAGAAGTCCAGCCGGTGCCTACAGAGAGCTTTCCCCACTGCACGCAAGGGTCTATTGTCCAGGAAGGTGCTCTGTGTGCTACCAAAGGAGAAACACACACCAACCCAGCCGCAAACCCTCTGAGCTACAATAGTGTCCTATCTGCAAGATATGCCAGGGAAATGGTGGCACAAAACTTGTTTGGGACACCAACCACTATCTCATCTGACTGAAGGCCCACACCATGAGATGGAACCATATCTGACACTGGTTAGGTGACCAAAAACCAGAGACTAGGAAGCCCAGGGACCTAGGGTAAAACCAGGTACTACTGTTCTTAAAGAAAAAAAAAGTAGCAATAAAATGACTTCTAACTGATATTCTCTTATACTCAAAGATCAGTGTCTTGCTCAGCCATATTTTACCATCAGGAGAAGCAAAAGCTACCTCCTGCGGCAGTTGGGAACAAATACAAAGACCCACAGCCAGACATAAGCAGAGAGTGAGAGACCTCAGAACACTCAGTCCTCAATGGGAAGTCCCCATCGAATCCCTCCCCTCAGGGCTCAATGAACCCCTTGGAAGAAGAGGTGGAAACAATGTAAGAGCCAGAGGGGATGGAGGACAACAGGAAAACAAGGCCCTGTGAGTCAACAGGATCAAAGCTCCTGTGAACTCAGAATCTGAGGCAGCCTGCACAGGGCATGCCGAAGTCTGCACCAGGACTTCAGGGTACAGATCATGGCTTCCAGTTTAGTGTTTTTTATGGGACTCTCAGGTGTTTGAATGAGTGGGCCTCTGATTCTTAAACTGTTTTCCTTCTCTTCATTGGCCTTGTCCAGCTTCAGTGTGATCGTTTTGTTTTATCTCATTGTATTGCGCTTTGTTATATTTTACTATTATCACATGGAAGCCTGGTTTTGCTTTTATCTAATGAGAGTCAGAAAGGAAGTGGATCCAATTGGGCGTGGGAGGAACTGGGGGGAATAGAGGGTTGAGAAACCGTAACCAGGATACACTGAGGGGGAAGCATCTACTTTCAAGAAAAAGGAAAAAATAGGGGGGGAAAAAGAAAGAAAAGACACATTTGAATTTATACAATACTCGTATTAATCCGGATCAGAGAAGAAACTATGTAGAGATTAGAAAACATTTCAACTGAATGATAACAACAACAAACAAGCAGAGCAGGGCTTCATAAAAACATAAGCGCTTCCATTAGTGAAAAGGAAAAGCTTAAGAGCCTGCGTGGTGGTGCACCTGTAATCCCAGTGCTCCGAAGACCGAGATAGGAAGAATTTCAAGTTCCAAGTGACTGGGTTACATAGCGAAGTCTTGCCGTAGAGGAAGAAGAGGAAGGGGAGTATTAATGATCAAGGTTTTAACTTGAAAGCTAGACAAAATGGCCCTGTAGCAGTCAGGGTCTGGATTTTCATACATGGCACCAGGTGCTACCGAGCACCATGAAGAAGTCTGGGGTCAAACCAGCCACCTGAGTCGGTGTTGGTATCCGAGGACCAGGATACAACCATGTCTGAGTGACCCGCACAGCTACTCAATGACATGGTGATGCCTGGGCCCGAGCTACAGCTGAGAGCTATGTCAGGGTCCATAGCCCCTCTGCAGCCAGGGTCTGTGCTGATGTTTAATGCTCTTGCTATCTTCAAAGGCCGTGCAGACACCCAAGATCAAGGGCCAAGTTTGTGTCTCAGGGTCATACTGCCGCCAGGGACAGTAGGTACATCAAGACCCAGCTGCTACAAAGGACCGTTTTGAGGTCCAAAGTCCTACTGCTGAAGCAGGGGTGGGGGTAGCGCGGGGAGTTTGACCTGAAGTACGGGTCTTGAAACACCACTAATGGTCATATAGAGGCACAGGGTTGGGGCTGCAACCTGAGGCCTTTATGCTGCCAGGGCGACCACACGGCTGCCAGAACCATTCTCACCCGAGTGGCCATTCCCCCCACCCAGAGTTAGGACGTCATCCAGATCTAAGTTGCTGCCTAGGGCCATGTCTTGAGTCCATGCCCGGCCACAACTGGGGTCTGCGTTGATGTCTGTGGTCAGTAGCACCTCAGGAGGCCTTAGGAACCATGCACAAAGAAATCAGAGGACTATACTGAGACAATCCCTTCCTTCATGCTCTGGGAAAGCTGGCCTGGTCTCAGCGCCCACTACAACAAGAAAGCTAGCTCCCTGCACTAGGGAGAGAAGGCTCCCACCCCTCACCACAGGGCAAAATGAACCTACCCTGAGAGCATATGTGTAGGGGAGCTGACTACTCCACCTGAGGCGGGTGGCCCCCGTGGCTCTATCATACCTGCCTGGCTAACACCCAGGCCCACAACTGGCCCTTGGGTTGACCCACCCTAGCATCTACCCCATCTAGGTCCTACTGGAGCTCGTGAAGGGACAGGTTCTGTGGGACAATACTCGCAAGATCTCCAAGACACAGGATACCCCAGAGGAGCTCTGGTGAGGTTCCAGTGAGGAGGTGTACCAAACACCAGAGGCCTTGAACCAGACCAATGACTCATTGCAATGGACAGTGGTCAGTCATGTCGATGGGACAAAGGGGTACACGATATGACTGAAGCCTCCAAAGCCAGGTGATGGGGAGGCAGGAGAGAAGGAGAAGCAGAGATTGTTCTGTTTCAGGTGTGGAATTTTGTTCTGTTTTGCTTTATTGGTTTGTTGTTGTTGTTCTTCCTCCTTTTGTTGGCTTGCTTGCTTACATTGTTCTGTTTTCTGTCATGGGGGGGGTGCAACAGGGATGAGGGAGGTTCTGGGGGTGGGGGCTGGAAGGTGAACAGAATTGGGTTTCATGATGTGAAACTCCCAAAGCTTCAAGAAAGAAGTTTTAAAAAGGGTTAGACAAAATGGAGCAAAATATGTAGAAGAAAAATAACAATGAAGAGAATAACTATAAAATACAAAAATCAGTCACACTAATCTAGATAGTATATTTACTGAAAAGAGTAAGAAAAGGGCGGGAGAGAAGGCTCAGCAGTTAAGAATACTGGCTGCTCTTTGGGAGGACCTGGGTTGGAATCCCAGCACCACCAAGGCAGCTCACAACCATCTGCAATTCCACTGTCAGGAGATCAGATGCCCTCTGCCCACCTCAAGCCTCGTGTGCATATGGCATCAGTCATATGCAGTCAGAACACCTGTAGACATAAAATTAAAGTGTTTTTAAAATTATAAAGAAAAGAGTAAGACAATTTAGTAGCCCTTAGCAAAGTTCATTTAAAAAAAAAGAGAAAAACCAAATAATACAAAAAATCAGAATTTTAGAGACTGGCTACCACTATTATGACGAGTGTTCAAGAGCTTTACAGATTGCTGTATATCATGATATTAGAGCCTTGCTAAAGGAGATAAATACCTTAAAAATGTTCACTTGCTATAACAGACTCAGCGGTTAAGAGCACTGGCTGCTGTTCTTCCAGAAGTCCAGGGTTCAGTTCCCAGCATCCACCCACATGGCAGCTCACAATTGTCTGCAACTCCAGCTCCAGGGGATTTGACACAGTTATACATGCAGGCAGAACACAAATACATATAAAATAAAACAATACAGTGTTTTTAAAATGTTTTTTTAATTAAAAAGCCTAAGAACTAGAAAATATGCTAGCTGGTCGGCAGTTAAGAGCACGTGCTGTGCTTGCAGGGGACTCAGGCTTGGTTCCCAGCACCCACAAGTCAGCTCACCACTGCTCTCCAGTTCTAGGAAATCTAATGCCCTCTTAGGTGTCCGCGTGCACCAGGCATGCATACAATTCACTTACATATATGGAGGCATTCATACCTACATATGAAATATAATAAGATTTATTTTAAAAAGAGTGGGAAAATATGAGTGATGCTACTGTTGAATGCTGTCAACCATTTAAGAAAGAAATATCAACTAATCTTATACAATTTCCCCCAGAAACTTGAGTTTATTTTCTAAATCCAGGGTGATTAATGAAATCTGAACTGTACAAAGTCAATACAGAAAAAGAAACGGATGGGCTGATATCCCTTGTCAGTCCAGACACGAAAACATTACCAAATCAAATCTACCAATAATGTAAAAAAAAAGTTATGCCAACTCTTTGCTGGCAGACCTGCGCCATCAAGGGTCGCACGCATGCTCCCGGTAAGGGCCTGTCCCAGGCATCACTGCCCTACTGCCTTAGCGTCCACACATGGCTGAAGCTGACAGCGTGAAGGAACAGATTTACAAACTGGCCAAAAAAGACTTCACTCCCTCCCAAATAGGCGTGATCCTGAGGGACTTACATGGTGTAGCACAGGCCTGTTTTTGTGAGTGGTAATAAAATCTTGAGAATCCTTGAGTCCAAAGGCTTTGCCCCTATTTCCTTGAGAATCTCTAACATTTGATTAAGAAAGCAGTCGATACATCTTGAGAGGAACAGAAAGCTTAAGGATGCTAAATTCCGCCCAATTCTGATAGAGAGCAGAATTCACCCCCTGGCTCGTTATTGTAACACTAAGTGGGTCCTCCCACGCAATCGGAACTATGGGTCATCCAAAGTCTCTGATTTAGTGACATAAATTCTCCTGTGTACACGAGCAATAAAATAACTTTGAATATAAAAATATGACAAATGTAGTCCAAGAATTCAAGCAACGTGCAACATCTGAAAGTCCTCAAATTATTTAACAGTAGGAAAGAGAAAAACCATAAGATCACCTCCAAGATACAAAAAAAAAAGTTCACCTGATAAATTCCAACTGTCATTCATAAAAGTTCTTAACAAACTAGGAGTGGAAGAGAGTTTGAAAAGTTTGAAAAGGGTATCTATTATATAGATATAGGTATAACTGGGTGGCTAATAACTCTGTCTCCAGGCCCAACAACCTCAGTTTGGACCTATGCATCCACATGATGGTTGGAGAAAACCATCTTCTGCACATTACCCAGTGGCATGTGCAGGTGTGTGTGCAACACACACACAAATGAACTAAATGTCATAAAAAAATGTTAAAACTACCACAAATATCACCTCAAAGGACCCAGAAATCTCACTAGAAGATATGTACTCAGATAATAATATTTAATTTTGATTTTTTGATACTTTCTTCCAAGGCTGAGAATAAGACAGACACGTTAGCTTTTCTAAACCATTTCCATTGAATGGGGCACTAAGAGGCAATCCCAGCCAGGGCAATTAAGTAGGAACTATAATTAAAAGGCATTAAAGATTGGAAAAGAAGAACTAAGATTTTTTTTTAGTTTCATATAAAATGATTGCCTACACAAAGAACTCTAAATAATCTATATTGAGGTCATAGTATACAAATGTAACAAGATTATAGACTCCTTGACCAGTGGACAACAATCGGTAATATTTATATGAGGATGTAGCAAGCAATTCCAAAGCAACAGAATGGGAACAAGTTTCACCAGTAATAGCAACCAAGTGTTTCAGAAAACATTTACAAAAGGTGTGTGGTACCTCGTGAGGTGGTGATTATGGAAGAGAGGGATGGAATAATATTGTTGGGAAGAGGGTGTTTGTTGGGGATGTAAATGTGTGCAGTTATTGGAAAGATTGTGGAGGCTCTGCACAAACAAAAGGTAGAACTCTTAAACGATCCAGAAATCTTGGTCTCAGGTTCAGACTCAGATCAGATCACCAAAACTGTTGTTTAAGGATAAGTTTGCTTATGTGCACCCTATAAAAAGAAGGAATTCTATCATTCACCAGCACATGGATGGACCCAGAGGACACTATGCTAATAAAACATGCCAGATATGCCAAAGGGAAGGAGGTAGCATGGTCCATAGAGCAGTGGTTCTTAACCTTCCTAATGCTGCAGCCCTTTAATGCAGTTCCTCATGTTTTGACCCCCAAACCAGAAAATTATTTTCATTGCTACTTCCTAACTTAAATTTTGCTACTGTTATGAATCAAAATGCAAATATCTCATATTTCTGATGGTCTTAGGTGACCCCTGTGAAAGGGTTGTTCAACCCCCAAAGGGGTCACGACCCACAGGCTGAGGACCATTGGTATATGGTATTGGATACAAAATCTCCCCACCTCATCCTTGACAGTAGACTTGACTTCCAAGGGTAATCAAACAGCATAAGCACTGTCACTGTCTTGTGAATCAGGGCTTGTGTTTCCTGCCATCTCTGTCCTGTTATAAACACACCCCTACTCGGTCTTCTTCCTCTTTGCTGTTCTCTGCAGCGAATGTCTCCATTGACTCAAAAGTGGGTGACTCATGGCTCTGTCTTAATCCTGACAGCATAGACCAAGAACACCTAGGAGAGACCAATAGGGTACAGTGCCTCCCAACAGTACTGGGAGCTGCTTCTTGTAAAGCTAACATTATTTGAGCCAATCAAGGAGAAGCTGAGTGATTTGAGAGAAGTCAGATTTTCTTTATTTTTCCAGACAGTGTTTCTCTATTATGTAGCTCTGGCTGTCTTGGAACTCGCTATGTAGAATGGGCTGGCATCAGAGTCACAGAGACCCACTTGACTCTGCCTCCTAAGTGCTGGGATTGAAGAGTATACCACCACACTGAGCTCCAAAAGTTACAGATTCTTAATAAACTAAATACTTTATTTGGGGACCAGAAACCTTACTGAATCATCTCAGGCTTTAGGCAACACACTTCCTTGAGACACATTCATCATCCCCCCACCCCCCAAACAAATTTTGTTTGGGGTTGTGGCTTAAGAAGCGAGCTGAAACAGATGTGAAGAAGTTTGATCAGTGATGTCCTGTGCTGGAGATCTGAAGGCCTGCGGCAGATGGAAACTCTAACTCTTGTTATCTTTTTTTGTTGTTGTTGTCGTTGTTGTTTTTCAAGACAGGGTCTGAATACATAGCTCTGGCTGTCCTGGAACTCACTGTGTAGACCAGGATAGCCTCAAACTCACAGAGATTTACCTGCCTCTGCCTCCTGAGTACTGGGATTAAAGACATCACTATGCCTGATATATATAGTATTCAATATATGTTTGACATATTCAATATATATTGAAATTGTCAAAATGCACAAATTAAGTTTCAATACACTGATGTAAGCAGATGAGGCCATCTAGTGTGTTGTGTGTGTGTCTGTGTGTGTGTGGTTTTGAGACAGGGTTTCTCTGTGTAGTCCTGGCTGTCCTGGAACTCACTCTGTATACCAGGCTGACCTCAGACTCAAGAGGTCTACCTGCCTTTGCTTGTGCTGGCATTGAAGTGCATCACCAGGGACCAGCAACAGCATCTAGTCTATTATTTCCTGTTCTGGGTTCTCTGATATAGCTTGAAAGCATAGGAAATATATATATATATATATATATATATATATATATATATATATATATATATATATATATATATATAACAAATTCAAGAAGAGGAGAAGGAGGAAGAAAGAAGAGGAGGAAGAAAAGGTAGAAGAAAGGAGGAGGAAGAGGCCTGACCATAGTAGCCACCTTCTGAGTCAGCTCCTCCAGGGGCAGAGGCTGGAACTCAAATGTCTTCTAACTGAGCAGTTGGACACGGAGGGCACAGGCAGGTGTTCCTGCGACCAGCTCTATGTTGTCCAGTGTGAGCAGCTGGTCTGCAGGCAGCAAGGGGCAGGTGGCCAGTGAACTCAGGCTTTCCTTGGTGGTACAAATAGTGTTCTAAACGGTATAGCAGAACAGATTTATCTTCTGTTACTAGGGTGACAGTCATAGTATTAGGCAGAGTATGAAGTGGCAGGCAAACTATTGAGTATTATGAAGTTTTATAATAGTGGAAATATCCATGACTTGAAAACTACAATGAAAATACCATGATACTTAAAAAAAAAAAAAAAAAAGGTGGTGACTCACAGGTCTGCTCCTGGGCTTCAGGAAAGGAATTGGATGATATTTAGCTCCTCCCACAAAAATTCTAGAAAGTTTTCCATTAACCGAGGAGCTCAAGCAGACAGGTCCCGCCAAGTAGGATGCTGTAGGACGGGAATTCAGAGAACTTTTCCGAGCTGAGGAAACAGCTCTTCGAGGATTTTTAGAAGCCGCGGGATCCGGAATCAGCGCAACCCTAACTCCAAGAAGTCTCCTTTACCCCGCGCTCCCTCAGCCTCTGCGGCCTGGGCAGGTCGCACCCCAGGTCCCAGGCCAATCCCAGGTCGCAGACCTCGGCCTAGGGTCCCAAAGATGCGCAAGTTACCAGCCTTCGTCGTCCTGCTACTGGTGAGTATCGCCCGGGGAGAGCGCCGCGCCCGCTGAGAGCGCCGCGCCCGCTGAGAGCGCCATGCCAGGTCCCAGAGCAGGAAGCAGGGAGTTGTGCAAAGTGCCTGTGGCTGGAGCGCACGTGCCCTATGGCGCGCGGGGTGGAAGGAGGTCTGACATTGTTGGGGGACACCACTGTGGAGGAGGGAGAACTCGACGGTGAAAGGTGGAAGGTCCGATGGTTGGGTGGCGGTGGGGAACCCCAAGATGGGGTCAGGCAGGGTGTGGAAGAGGTGGGCAGAGGATTCTTGATTGGGGAGGATATGACGAGGCTGCACTCCGCTGGGGGGAGGATGGTAAGTGAGGGAACCCAAAGGTGGAAGAAAGGATCTGATATTAGGTGGGAGACTGGGCCCAGGCGGAGGGGAGAAAGACCAAGGCGGGCGGGCGGGGGGGGGGGGGGGTGGGGGGACGGCGCAAGGAGGTGGGAAGGAAGGACCCAGCCAACTCAGTGAAACTCACCAGAGCACCATACCTGGGACTAGCTGGGGCAGGGGAAAAGAACCCGGTTACCCTGCAGAACCCAAGGGGCAGAAAGAATTTAGAAACGGGCTGGAGGGTTGACCCTGCCTAGCTGCTGGAGCGGGCCTCTGACACCTCTCTTCTCAAGGCTAGGAGAGAAAAGTGCCTGATTTTGACTTTAGCTGCAAGAACGTGCGAGCTCATTTAGAGTGTGACACCACTGTTTATTTGGCTCAGCAATTTATTGATTTAAAAGGAGTAAAAGGGCCCGTAGGGCAAGAATCTGGACTTTTGCTGTCTGCTAGCATGAGATTACTGAGGAGGAATTCCAGTTTCTTGGAGTCCACCGATTCTAATTTCTAATAGTCAGAGAGTCACACAAGTGTCTCTTTAGACACACACACATTTACACTCATTTTTGCCAGGCTGGTTACAGTGCTCCACCTTCTGTTCTAATACTTCACTGTTGAGGTGGAACATGCCTATGTCTGAAAAAAGAATAAAAGTAGGAACCAAGGTTAGGACATGTTCGCTTAATGCCAGGCAGCCCTGCATAAGAACCATGTCTTCCGTACTCTCTTGGCTTTCAGCTACATTTGGTAATGCTTTTTTAGCTACTTGGAAAAAGGAAGGAAGGAAGGAAGGAAGGAGAAGAGAAGCAGAGCAATGGTTGCCAGCATGGAAAGGTGGATGGAGGAGCAAGCGGATTGCTATTTTAACGGGTACCGACTTTCAGTTTTGCTAGATGAAAAGAATTCTGGATTTGTTTACATGACAATGTGAATGCTGGCCTAGATGTAGATGTATGTATACGTAAATGCATTTTTTAAAAACTCTGTGTGAGCAGAAAAAAATAACGGCATCTTGAATTTGCAGGAAAATGAATGGAGCTTGAAAACATTATTTTGAGTGAGGTAACCCAGACACAGAAAGACACAGAAAGACAATTATCACATGTTTAAGTTTCTAGGACTTGGGCAGCTGCAAGGAGCAAAGAGGAATAGGAACACAAAAGTACTGGACAGTTTAGAAGGGAGGGAGGCCTGAGATCCATGTCATTTTAGAAACTGGAGGGAAGGGAATGTGAGATGGCCCCATGTTGGTGAGGCCCACAGCCATTAAAGGCAGTTCCTTCTTTGTTTCTAGAGAGCAGCCACTAAAGGCAGTTCCTTCTTTGTTTCTACAGAGCATCTTCTGCGGAGTGCTAGCCAAGTCAGTCCGTCATCACCCAGCTGACCTCCAGAATGTGCAGCAGAGCCCATCAGAAGGAAAATGTCAACCAGGTGCATTCTAGATTGATTGCCAGTCTTTGGCCATGACCCCTCCCCTCCACAGCTCCATATTCTTTCAGTCTTCTGGTCTTTTCAGTTCTGATTTCTTTTATGCCATAGTTATTGATATTTTCTAAATCCAAGGTCATGAAGATTTATCTTCATGTTTTCTATGAGTTTGGGAATTTCTATGCTTCTATTTAGGTGTTTATATGCAGTATCAGGTAAGGGTCCAGTTTCCCTTTTATATTGGGCTATCCAGTTCCTTTCTCATTTCTTTCTTTCCTTTGTTTTTTCTTCTATATCTAACCCAGGGCCTCACTGATGCCAGATGAGCACATTACCATAGATCTGGAGCCCTAGCTCTACTACTCAGTTACTGTCCACTTATTGCACTGTGTGATTTCTGGGGATGCTACAGTCATGGAACCGTACAAACCAGCTGTGTTCGCATTCTCTTCACACATCTTAACTTTCCTTGGAACCTTAGGTGGCTCCCAGCCTGGTCCTATACCGGAATTATAAAGGTCGGAGTCTGTGTTCTGGAAGTCCTAGCAAGGCAGGCTCTACCATCATCCTCAGTAATTTTGCCAATCAAAAGAGTCATTGATTGATACCGGAAGTTAGAAGAAAGGAGATTTTTCCATTGTGGCCATAGAGGAAACAGATAGAGGATCTATGTGACCCCCGACCCATCTTTCCCATGAAGTCTAGGATTAAGTTTTATGTTACTTTATTTTCATATTTTTTAATGATTTGTTTATTTTTATGTACATTGGTTTTTTGCCTGAATGTATCTCTATGCAAGGGTGACAAATCCACTGGAACTGGAGTTACACACAGCTGTGAGCTGCCATGTAGGTGCTGGGAATTGAACCTGGGTCCTCTGGAAGAGCAACCAGTGCTCTTAATCACTGAGCCATCTCTCCAACTACCAGAATTATTGACCATTCCGGTTTTGGCCCTATTCAGTCCTGCAAGGTGGTCTGACAAGTTGCAAATCTCTTTCCTTACAAGTTTCTATCTCCACCCAGCCATGGGTTTCATCCTTCTTCTTTCCCCAGTACAAGACTTTCAGTTTTTGGACCATGGTGTCTCAATAGTTGTATAGTCAAAGGTAGAGGTCCCAAGTGTCTCTTTAGAGTGGCCCCATTCATTACAACCTTGCAGGCTCTGGCTGCTCCCTATGCCCGTGAGCGCCACTGCAGAGATAAGCTTCCTAAAGAAGCTGCCAAGCTGCCTCCAGGCCTTGTACCTTGCCCGGGCAGCACAATAGAGCCAACCTGTAGGGCAGGTGCAGGTAAGAGAGCCCTGAAACTGTGAACATCTGTCTTTGGCAGCATAGGCAGGGCAGGGTGGGCAGAGAAAATGCTCTGTAGACAAGCCCACAGTCAAATTTCTCATGTGACCCCTGCTTCCCAGGTCCCTCTAACTAGGACACAGGTTTTCCCTTCAGCTCCGGATGTCCTGAAGTTCCCTTCACCATCTTTCTTTCCCTCCTCAGGGTCCTACCTGTCAGATGAGGATGGTTGCGTGCCCTGCATGGAAGGTATAGAGTATACCAGCCACGCCAACAGTCTGCCTTCGTGCATAAAGTGCAGCATCTGTAGAGCAGGTACAGAACAAAGGGGCTCTTTCCCACGAGTGCAGTCTGGGGAGGTGGGACTCACAACTGCTGTGGACTCAGAAATCTCAATTCCAGCACAATTTGCTCTTTATCCCACCCTGTTCTCCACCTGTCCATAATTCAATGGGACAAAAATTAAAAACAAAAAAACCAAAAACCCTGGAGAATTAATTTGTGCTGTGTTTTAGGAATCGTTGGGACCATCAGTGGAGAATAAAGTGGAAACTAATCTGCCACTGTGGAGAGCAGGGCCTGGTACCCCCAGATGCATTATGGGGCAGTTGCCACTGCCGCACCACTCACTACATATAACTTGGCGAACAGGAAGCGCCCTGGTGCCGGCTGTGCCAGGACTTGTCCTGAGGAGTGGCGGGGCTCCACAGGGCACACGATGTTAGAAATGGACCTTGAAGGATAGATACAGGATTTAAGTGGACCAGGGAGATCTCAGCCAGAGTTCCAGCGCTGAAGAGGAAAGAGCCCTGCATATTTGGAATAGGGCATTAATTCCATTCTGGGTCCAGCATGAGTCTCTTCAACTCTGCAATGGGTTTGCTACCCAGTAGAAAATCTTGAGTTACCATGGTAGTCTCCTGCTTTGCATTTTCTAGAAGTTGACGTCAAAAGTGTGGGTCATGGGATGTAACACCAGATTCAAAAGGAAAAGAGCCACTGAGAGTCTCCCCTCTGTCCCTGTGGTCAGTCTCCAGCTATGAGTGACGTGTTATGATGTATGCTTGCCCTAGGGATGCATCAGCTTTTTTCGTAATATTGGCTGCTTTCCAGTCCTCTGAGACCTGAGCAAACTCCTTCTAGAACCTTCCACAGAAACTTCAAAGGGCTTTCATCTTTCCTGCTGTCAGCCTGCTAAAGTGTGGAGGTCGTAGGCTATTGTTTTAGTGTTTTTTCCTGTTTGCTGAGACAAAAGCTCTGTCAAAAGCCAAAAGAAGAGAGGGTTGAACTGGCTTGCAGTTCATCCATCCATCATTGCAGTGAGGTCAAAGTGGGCAGGAGATTGAAGCAGCTGCTCAACTCCCTTTTTCAGAGAGTAATAGATTTGTGTGCTCAGCTCACTTTCTCCTGTTTATATAGTTCAGGAACCTAGTCCAAGAATGGTAGCACTCAGTGTGTAGGAATCTTCCCACCTAATTAGTGTAACCAAGATAATATCTCCACAGACTTGCCCAGAGGCTGTCTCCCAGCTGATCCTAGATCTTATCAAATAACAAAGGAGATTAACCTTCTTAGTCTGTAATAAAGAAAGGAATGGCTGTGGGGGCCTGCTGGGTTCCCAGCTGGCTCTAGACTAGGCTCTCCTGTTCTTGGTTTTGAGCTCTTGGTAGGTGTGAGCACTCAGTCCCTGCTTCTTCAATCTTCTCCTGTTTCCAGGAGCGTGAAGAGCGCCCTCTGTACATCCCTTGCTCCTGTCCTCATGATCTAAATGAACTGAACATTCCTCCCAAATCCGATGCATGAGGTCATGAATGGTGTTCCTTTGGTTTAACTCTGAGTACTCAAATATGCTTCTGGGAGCCATTGTCTGCATGCCCTGGCTGTGGTGTAATAGGAACAGGTCCTCGTTATTACTTCCTACGTTCAGTGGAGCTGAAACAGAAGGAACTGTGTCCGAAGGAAGTGTTACCCTGATAACCAAGAAACTTCATCCCTCATACTCTTACAGATGAAGATGAAATAGCGAGATGCAACTCCACCCAGGACACCAAGTGTGAGTGCAAACCAGGCACCTTTAAAGATGAAAACTCTCCTGAGTTCTGCCAGAAGTGCTCCAAGTATGTCACTGGGCCCTGGAACTTTTACAATCCCAGGAAACCCCAGAAAACTCAACCTTCCTTGTATCCTTTCGTTTCCTTCCGACTCCATGGAGAACCCACGCTACAAGGTGTTAGGATTCCCACATTATAGCGGCCCCGTGCCCCCCTGACAGCGGTATCCCCAAACATTTGGGGTCTTCTGAGCCCACTGTGGTCTCTCCACATCCAACTGTAAATCTCTCCGTGTTCCTGTCCCCCACCACCAATCCCTTCAATTTTCCACCCGTTCTTTTCCCTTGGCCAGATAATTTGTCCCCTCTCCATAGAATACAGCAAGAGAGTGAGTAGCATACAGCCTGGCTTGTGTGTATTTACACCACCTCAGATTCTTGAGACCCCTAGGAAGAAGAAAGTGCTGCAAGCCCAAAAAACACATAATGAGGCTCTGTGTGTGTGGCCTCCTCCGGGGTTCTCAGAGGCACCTGACCCAACTCAGCTAACCTCGCCCCCAGGACCCAATCCCGTCAGTAACCCTTGTCTCAACTTCAGGAGTTTGAAGGAAAATAGTTCATTTACTCTTCCCTGACCACCTGGTACAAAGGTCTGCTTATTGAAGGCTGATAAAGGGACATGGCTCAGCGGTGACCACACAGGCCCTTTCCTAACTTAGGCCCTCCTGAGGCCCAGAGCCACTCAGCACACACCCTGCAGAAAAGGCAGAAAGGTTGCCACCATGCCTACAGAAAGTTCCCCCAAAGACTACACTGTGTGTGTCCGGATGTAGGGACAAATTTGGAGCCTGTCCTTCCTTTACTACCATCTCTGGGACACTGGGTAGAGTGAGTGCCTCCCCTTCACCACTTCTGACCAGCAGCTTTCTCACAGAATCTTATTTCTTCCTTGTTGTGCCCAGGTGCCCTGATGAAGAATCTGAAAAGACTTCCTGTACCCCGAAAACAAACCGAATGTGTGTCCCCAAAGACTCTCAACTCAACTTAGGCCTCATCATAGGGTTCGTAGTGGCGGGGCTGCTGCTGCTGCTTTTTCTTGCAGGTTTCTGGAAATCTGGGGCATGGGGGCGAACATTGCAGTTGGTGAAAAGAGCCTATCCAGGTGAGTGTTGGCTGTGGTGGGTCCCTTGGACACCAAATCTGAATCTCTCTAACCTGCTCTTCTCCTTCAGAATTGCCCTCCCTGTGTCCTGAACTCCATTGTCCTTGAAGCCTAGACCTCTCTTTTGCTCCTGCAATTGATATACCATCTCCCACTTCCCCCAAACCACAAAAGCCCGGAATCTTACCAGTCCATCTCACTGATGGTTCCCTTGCTCTTTTAACCAAGTCTGAGAGAGTAGACATCAACTCCTCAACTGAGGATAAAGTTAGGACAGGAGAGAGCCAGGGACAGCTCTGGTTCCTGCAGAACCAGAGATTGTGTGTGTGTTTTCCTTCAGTTTCTCCCCAGCTGCCTCCTTGGCCTGAGGGTAGCCCCAAGCAAGAATGACCCCTCCCAATCCAGTGTTGGAGTGTTTTGCTCACTCTGCTCTGATAAAAAAAAAGGGGGGGGGCTGATGAGTTCCCTGCCCACTGGCTATGGCAACCTCCTTCTCTTCTAGGCCGTGAACAGCACTCTGAAAATTCTGTGCCTCTCACGGAACTGCGGACATCCAACCCGGAAAATGACTCTCCTGCAGTGAAGGCCTCAGAGGTTGTAGCTCTGCTGAGAAGCAGAGGGTTTTTTTTTTTAATTTTAATTTTCAATTTTATGCATATGAGTGTTTTATCTACATGCATGTCTGTGTGTCACATGCATGCCTGGTGATCATGGAGGCCAAAAGAGGACATTGAATCCTCTGGAACTAAAGTTTACAGCCAGTTGAGTTCTGGGAATCAAACCCAGGTCCTCTGGAAGAGCTGCCAGTGCTCTTAGCCACTGAGCCATCTCCCCAGCCCTGAGAAACAGGGTGTTTGAGGGGCTGCACAGCTCATAGAGAAGGGTACATCTCCACCTGTCCTGGGTTGCCGTCCTGGCTCACTAAAGTGATTGAGGCTCCGAGTCTCCTTTCACGCAAGAGGCTATTTGAGCTTCCACAGGCCTCAGACCATGTTGCAACTCTGTCTGCTTCTGCGTGTGGGGTCAGGCGGGAGTGTGGCCTCCTTGGCACAGTCATAAGAGCACGAAGTTCCAGCAGCAGGTCATGGCTCTGTGAGCCTAAGGTGGCCGCACTGAGATGGGTGGGACTCTGCACAGGGCCTTGGGTGTGGGCTCCTGAGTGGCCTCTTTGCCTTCTCAAAGCCATTTCCACACACTTGGGTCCCTCAGGAAGATCTGCAGTTCAGGGAGATGGTCACGCTGAGCCCCTAAGCAGCAGAGAATGGCCGTCCACTCTTTTTGAGCATATATTGGACAGACAATGGCTGGGATAGGAGTCCCTGGAGACAGTGCTGGATTGTTGACAACGTGGCCGTTGTCATCTGATCCTCTGGTCCAGGGGATGGAGAGACAGGGTGACAATGGACAGGATGCACATGGCCTAAGTGTGGTGGCTGAGCCATTCTGTAGAATATGCTGAGTATCTGTGATATCCATGCTGTGTCCTCAGAGCCTGGGGCAACATGGACATGGAGCAGATACTGTGGCCAAGAGGGGCTGAGATCTTGGGTTTGATTTTTGTTTGACATATTGGCGCCTCACACATGCTAAACTTCACGGCTGAGTTACACCCTCAGTGACTTTGCAAAAGCGTTTTATTGAGACAATAGATCCCTAAGTTGCCCAGGCTGGCCTCAGCTTTGCCCTTCTGTCTGAGCCTCCAGAGTAGTTTTAAGCATTTTCACATACGTTATCCTAATGTTATTAAGAGCTTTGTAAGGAAAAAAAATGCTTGCTATGTAAGTATTTTCTCTCATGTGGGTAATAGGTCTCTAGTTTCTTATATTACACATATATGCTCGTATGTGTTTACATGTATGTAGGCATTAGCATGTGGAGGCCAGAGGTCTTCGTCAAATGTTTTCCTCACTTCTCTTTTTCACCTCGCTATGTTCTGAGGCAGGATCTTTCCCTGGATCTGGAACTCACAAGCTGAAGTGGCAGGTCAGCAGGCCTCAGGGATTCCCTGGTCCTCACCTTCCTGATGCTTGAATCATAAGTGCGGGCAACCATGCACATCTACCCTCCCAACACAAGCTTTTTAAATTTTATGTTATGTGTATGAGCATTTTGCCCGAATGTATGTATGTGCACCCTGTGTGTTTTCAGAGCTTAAGGGGTCATAAGGGGGTGTCAAATCCTCTGGAACTCTCTGCCTGGGCTTCATTGCATATTAGGCATGGGGACTCAGGCCTCATATTTCTGCGGCAAGCACTTTACTGACTGAGCCATCTCCGCAGCCCCCATATTCCTAATTTTTATCCTTCAGTTTGTTCTAATCTTTCATTTTGAACTATTAAAATCAACAGATACATTTGCTTCCCGTTACTCATAGGCTCCCCAAACCCTTCCCCCAAAGTAAGATGAGCCTATGATTTCTTGGGGAGATTTTTGTCCCTGCTGACTCTACTTTTCACATATTTCTGTGTCATCTGGATGGAGTTTATCTTGTGATGTGATATTGTTCCTAGTCACCATGTGACTCTTTCAATTCCATTTAAATATTGAGCCCCCCATTCCCCTGGTCCCTCTCCACTCACGAATCAGATGTCCGTCTTGACAGTGGCTTCCTTCCTCCTGGACCAGTCTGTTTCACTTTTACAACACTGTTCAGCTTTTATTTTATAAAGAGAAAGGGAAATACATTTAAAAACAGCCAGTAGCCCCTCCGCTTAAGTGACAGGATGCAAACTGTACAGGAAGGAGCTCAGTGAGTACTAAGAAGACCACACAGCTCACCCCTGTCCTGAGAGCTGCTCAGCCCCCACCTCCGCCTGAGAGATGAGCGTAATTTCATTTGCTTCAGATCTTTTCTTTAAACTCTTTAATTTTTTTTTATTTATTATGTATACAATATTCTGTCTGCATATATGCCTGCAGGCCAGACGAGGGCACCAGACCCCATTACAGATGATGTGCTGACTGGGAATTGAACTCAGGACCTTTGGAAGAGCAGGCAGTGCCCTTAACCGCTGAGCCATCTCTCCAGCTTTTACACTGCATCAAAATCATCACATGAAAGACTCACAGACATACACACAATGGTCAGCAGCACATGAAGTTTTCTGATGTATTAATATAAGCAGATATTTATTTTTTTCAAAATTTGTCAGTTTACCCAGATACGATTTAGAATTCATTCATAAGGGTTTTTTCCATGACCAAAACAATAATTGAAATTTGTGTTGAATTTGTCTTAAATATTAAAAGGAGCCATGGAGAAGATTGTTCAGGGCTAAAAGAACCTGCCACGAAAGCCTGATGCCCTAAGTTTGACCAGTGGAACCCACAAAAAGCCAGATGTTAGTTCAGATCTCTAACCTCGTCATTCATACAGCAAGATTAGAGGTGGAGACAGGAGACGCCCAGAAACCCGTGGGCTAGCTATCCTGGAATATGCAATATGGCAGAAACGAGAGAGATTTTCCCTCAGTAAGGTGGAAGGCGAGAACTGGCTTCCAAGAGTTGTTCTCTGACCTCATACATACACTGTGGGACACAGGCACCTGCACACACGCACATACACGAACACATGGTAATAAATTTTAATTAAATATAAAAACTAATCTAGTAGGTATGGAGATCTTGTAAAAACTCAGTTTTTAAAAACGATTTACTTTATGTGTTTATGCACCCATGGTGCCCGCAGAAGCCAGAGTGGGGGCATTGGATCTCCGGGAGCTGGAGTTCCAGGCATTTGTGAGGTGCCTTTTGTAGGTGCTGGGACTGAACTTTGGTTCTTGTTTAGGGTAGTAAGTGCTCTTAACTGCTGAGTCATCTCTTCAGCCTCTTATTCAATATTTTTTCTTATCACAGGAGGCAACATTTTAGACAAGATTTTTTTCTTAAAATAGTAAAGTTTTATGTTTCTCCAGAGACATGTGATCCTATTTCTTGACAGCGCTGTGTTCTGTGTGTTTGTTTTGTCATCTTTATAAGTTGGGTCTTTGTCTTAGTGTCTTTTCCTTTTGTGATGAGTGACCCTGAGAAAGAGAAAAGGCCTATTTCAGCTCACAGCTCTAGGTTACAGTCCGCCTTCGCCGGAAGTCACAGCAGCAGGTGCCTGGGAGAAGGAGCTGCACTCTGTCACACTCAGAGTACAGGAGATGAATATTCACACTCAGCTCTCCCCTGCTTTTCATCCAGCTCATAGCCCAACCCGTAAAGTGGTACTGCCCTCGTTGAGGGTGGGTCTTCCTACTTTTGTTAACTAAGTTTAGACAATTCCTCATGAGGATTCTTCCCAGGGGGCTCTACACTGTGTCATGTTGACTCAAACCATCACCATTCTCTTAGTTCCATTTTTAAATTTACTGTTTCTACTCTGTTTTAAAACATTCACCCAAAGTTATGCTTTTCTCTTAGTATTATTTAAACTGATTTGTAAACATAGAGACGTCCAAAACAGTGACTTTTTTTCTTCTCCCTGCTAAGGATCCTACCTCTTGGTTGATTTGTGTTGTGTGTTTTCCCCCTCCCACTGTGTACTGGAGAGTTATTAGGAGGATGGGGTGTGGCTTAGAGCAGATCTGTGCATTACATGTAGAGTTTTGTGGGTTTGAACCCTAGCACCGCAAAACGAAACAAACGAAAAACAGTGGTTAGAAAAAGGGGCATGGTTTTGGTCTTGGTTGGACCTGTTGATTTCCAATGTGTTACCGTTGTGAATGACACTGACTGTTTGATATAGACATTTCTTTCGTTATTGATGTTTCTGAAGAACCATTCTCTCTCCATTTTTTTTAAAGGTTTTAGATATTTATAATGGCGTACTGTTCTGCCTGCATGTATGCTTGCACACCAAAGAAGGCACCAGATCTCATTACAGATGGTTGTGAGCCACCATGTGGTTGCTGGGAATTGAACTCAGGACATCTGGAAGAGTAGTCATTGGTCTTAACCTCTGAGCCATCTTATAGTAAAGTTGTCTTTAGGTTCGTTTCTGTTTATGATTAAACCTCGGTTTCTCAAGGACTGGGCAATGCCCCACCTGTAACCTCAATTACAAATGGCTCTGTACTGCCTGTTCTAGGAATGGTAATCATGTCTCTGTTTCAAAAGGTTGTATGACCGCCTGTGACTACCAGTTGTTATGACTACCTTGTTATGCCCAGCTTACAACCGGGTCTTTGTTTCAGGAGTCTGTGTAGGACTAACTTGTTATGCTCATGTTCTGCCCCTGTAAACCCACCTATTTTGTCTGCCAAATCCCCATTTGGAAACCCCCTACTCTGATTTCTGTAAAGCTTTGTCTCCCTCACACCCAGTGCTGAGCTCTCAAACTCAGGATTAGGGTGAGTGAGCCTGTGTACACAAATAAAAAAGCTTATTTTAATTAGGTCAGTGATCTTTCTCCTCCCATGTTTGGGATTAATAGTATTCTTTGGTTCCAAGATGGTTTTGTTTGTTTGTTTGTTTCATGGCAGGGTTTCTCTAGCTTTGGAGCCTGTCCTGGAACTAGCGGTTATGGACCAGGCTGGCCTCGAATTCACAGAGATCTGCCTGCCTCTGCCTCCCCAGTGCTGGGATTAAAGGCATGTTTCACCACTGCCCAGCTCCAAGTTGTTTTTTAAAAAGCCAAACTTAGGGACTGGAGAGCTAGCTCAGCAGTTAAAAGTGTTTGCCGCTCTTCAGAGGACCTGGGTTCAGTCCCCACCACCTGCACTGTGTGGCTCACAACTGCCTATAATTCTATTTCCAGAGGACCTAACATCTTCTTCTGGCCTCCGCAGCGCCCTCTCTCATACACATGACAGACATCCACATAGACCCACATAAACATAAATTTAAAAAACCTCTTAAATGGTCAAATTTAATATTCGGTTGTACCAAATACCCTGCCAGCCCCCATGCTATTAATGTTTTCATTTCCATACTTAGACAGATGATGTATGTGTTAATATTATTGACTAAAACACCTGTAAGGCCTTGATACAAACCTGACCTTGGATTTTGCAAAGCTCTCTTTGTAGTCTCCAACTGAGCTTTTTAAAGAAGCCTGGGGCAGAGATGTTGGCCCGAAGGGAATCCCCAGAGGATGGGGGACTACTCGGTCTTGATTAGGCTTATATGGTTGTCCACTTGTCACAGAACACTTGAGGTGAGCATTTATGCCGCACTAGGCCACCAACATCAAGCAACAGAGACAGGAAGCTTATCTTAGAGGGGCAGTCTTGTGAGTCTGGGAATCTGGATCAGGCCTGGGCCCCAGGTCTCCTGACTCTGACCAGGGTGCCTCTGCTGTATGTTTACAGGAATCCGAGGAAGCTCCGGATTCTCCAACAGAAGCTGAGTCTCTAGTTCCGGCAAATGGAATCGACCCAATTGATGGTGAGTGTTTTCTATGAGGCAACAATAGCACAGCAGCCCAGGGAATAGGACAAGTATCCCAACTGTCATTCCCATGGCAGTGCTCTGCCGCGATAACTAATGATGGGCGCAAACCCTAAACTGTTGCCACTGGACTTAGGGGCCATTAATCCCCCTCTCCTCCCTTCTGTCTCCTCTGGGACCAGTACCTCATATGGTATTGTTAGAATCTGTTTGTCCTTCTGCTGTCCCATCATCCCTCCCTTCTCTCTTGTAGTCACCACCTTTGCCCCCACTAGGTCCTCCAGAATGGTGCACTGGCCTGTGTTAATATCCATGGTCCTAGAGTAGAAGCTCTTTGCAGGACCAGACTTGGTTTGATGAGCTTTACTACAAATCACAAACCTGACTTCAGAGACATCATGCAAAACTAATGGAAGCCATCTCATGAATCATGTTTCAGATATCAACTACACGAGTTGATGAATTTTATATGTATTGAGTAGAATCAAATGGCACTTGTTTCCTTTCATATTTCGTTAGTTAGTTAGTAAGTAGGCTAGTTTTCCATGGACTCTGGGAACAGAATTTAGGTCCTCTGCACGAGCAGTGTGAACCTTCTACCAGTGGGCTCTCTCGGCCCCCACACTCAGCACTGTAATGCGTGAGACCGAAGCCAGGGTTTGAGTATACTGGGTAAATACTCTACTCTTCCAGATAAGCTACACCTCTAAGCCTCCTGTCATTGGTTAAATAAGGCTGTTAGAATATGTCCTTGTGACTCCTGGAGCTAGTGGAACTCCTGTTCCTGCTCCTTCTGTTTCTCAGGATGGAGAGTGACACATGGCATACATACTTCAGTTACATCGTCACAGCCCCAGAAGGGAGTTTCCAGTACTCAGCTACAGGTTCGAGTTTTCAGTCATCCTTTACGACCATCTAGTAGCAGTGATGCAGCAGTGAGGGAGGCCAGCTTGCACGGAAAGGTCCTCCGCCTCTCTGCTCTGTCCTTTCTGCTGAGGCAGACAGGGTTGCCCTCTACCCCATTCACCATGAATACAGCCTAAACAGCCTCCATTCCGGGAGATACTATGCACCCACTCCACTGTGTCCCTCTGTGACTCATGCCACATGGTACTACCCTTCACACACACACATGCATGCACACACGTGCACACCCACACATCTATGCACCTTTGCCACTGGGCATTTTGGCAAGTGATTCCTTCTTTTAAGGTATACTTAAAAAAAAAAAACTTTAAAAAATTCACTTTGTATATATGGGGGTTTTGCCTGCATGTATGTGTGGGCACTGCTTACATGTGTAGTACCTTGAAGAGGCAGAAGATGTGTCAGATTTCCTGAAACCATAGCTGCAGATGGTTGTGAGCCATCATGTGGGTATTGGGAATCAAACCCAAGTCCTCTGGTACAGCAGTCAGTACTCTTAACAGCTGAGCCATCTCTCAAGCACCCAGCTTCTTGGTTGGTTTTGGGTGTGGTAAGGCTCCAACAGCATTCATGTATTGGCAAGAGAGCCTATTAGGCCCTACCCTTGGGCTTCTAGATCTGATTTAGGATCCTCCACCGTCTATAAGGGGCTTGCAGTTTACCTGTTCCCCATGTTTTCTGACATCCATCCCTGAAGCTAATCTTCCATTTCTGTTGGACCCTTGTGCCCATTATCTTCTAGGACAGCCTGCTGCGTCAGATGGACCTCACAGACAATGAGATTCAAGTGATCAGGGCTAAAACCCAGGCACCAGGAGAAGCTTTGCATCAAATTCTGCTGAAGAGGCTCACGCAGATAGGTCAGAGTGCTTCCATCAACAATCTCTGGATGCCTTGAAAGCTGTGGAAGAGAGGAATGCCCTGGACACAATCAAAGACAACGTAGTGAAATCTGGAAAGTTCATTTATCAAAAAGCTACAGCGGAGCCAGGCAAGATGACATTCCAGCACTGAGGAGACAGAGGCAGGAGAATCTCTATGACTTCAAGTGGTCTATATGGTGAACTCAGAACAGCCAGGATGGAGTGGAAACCTGTCTGAAAAGAACAAGAAGATGTATCAGGCCTAAGGTTACTGGGATTAATTTTATTTTAATTTAATTTAATTTTATTTTTCTGTATTTATTATATCCTATAATATCATATCATACTGGAAGCTAGACCCAGAACCGCATGAACAGGAGGCAAGCATCTGAACACTAAAATGCATCTCCAGCATCCTGGCTGCCTTGGCTCCTCTCTTGAACTTCTAACTCCCAGGCGTCCAGATTTCTCGCTTCCTCAAGTTGAGTTTGCTGGTTTGGACACATAGGGAACATAAAAAGCATTATCTGGGGTGACCCAATCCTCACTCCCTTTTCTGCCACTTGCTGGGGAATAACTAGCATCCTGGCTCCAAGTGCCTCTGGGATCCCCGAGAAGCAACTTTTGTTTGGTCTCATGGCCTGGATTCTCCTTAGTTTGGGTTCCAGCCCTTCGTTACATATACTTAATCTGTCTAGGTGTGTATAACTGGATCTTTTAAACTTTACAACTTTATACTTCTGTTTGTTTTTGTCTTATCATTCTGGGTACCAGAAAACTATATAGGTATATATAAATACTTACATGTTTACAGGTAGGTGTCACCAAGGGCAGAGACTTGGGAACTGTATCCACACTGATGGAAATGGCTGGTCCATGATCTTCATTAGATTGAGAGGTGCTGGGCCAGGGAGATGACTCAGCAGATAAAGGTGCTTGCCACTGAGCCTGATGACTTAAGTTCTGTCCCAGGAACCACATGATGGAAGGCGTGAACAGACACATACACTCACACAGGAACGCACACACACACGCACATACACACACACATACACACACGCACACATGCACACACACACGCCCACACACATACACTCACATAGGAACGCACACACACACGCACATACACACACACATACACACATGCACACATGCACACACACACGCCCACACACATACACTCACATAGGAACGCACACGCACATACACACACACATACACACACGCACACATGCACACACACACGCCCACACACATACACTCACATAGGAACGCACACACTCACGCGCACGTACACACACACACATACACACACGCACGGATGCACACACACACGCACATACACATACATACACACACACGCACACACACACTAAATAAAGAAATAAACAAACAAACGTAATTTTTGAAATCCAAATGGAGAGGTGCCTAGGAGATTGTAGTGCCCACACTGGGTTTGTTTGTAAGGGCATTTCCAGAGGGTTGACATGTAGAAGAGCAACTGAGATAGAAGGGCTTGCCATAGATTGAGTAGCACCATTCCACAGGCTAGGGGCATGAACGGAATGAAAGGGAGGAGAAGGTAGCCGGCCAGTGTTCGCAAGCTCCATTCTTTACAATTTGTCGCTGCTGCCACCATCACCAGTGGACACCCTTCTCCAGCCTCTTTGACCTTTCCACGTGGACTCGGCGACACTCCAAGGAGTCTCGGACTGTCAACCTTGGTTTGGGAGATCTTGGACTGAAAAGCTACACGATTCTGTGGACCTAGGCAGGCAAGCCAATTTCACGAGTGTCCTTTTAGTATGCTATACTGTTGGTTCTTATTTGGATTTCCCCATCTACGGCCAGGGTGAGGAGATGGGAGATAGGTTAGGCTAGAGGTGCCCAATCAGCTCGTCTGCTTTTAAGGTTAGTGAATCTGATTGAGTCCTTCCTGGGATCAAGGGAGAAGGGAGCAGAGACATGCCCTCAGGAATGGTACCTATGAATGTGAAATACTAGTAACTTATGAATTCTCAGTTCTAGTAAATCTAGCCCTGGGGCACATTGGAGCACAGAAACCCATCCTTGAGGACCACTGTACAGTAGTAAACCCTGAAATGTCAGTTCTTTGGGTTTTGGTTTTGAGTCTGGGTCTTGGCTATGAATCCCAGACTGCCTTCCTTCACAACTGCCCTGCCTCAGCCTCCTCGGAGCTGGAATTACAAATGGATAGGTTCATCACCATATCCATAAGTCACTATTTTTAAAACACTGTGATAAGGGTTCTCTGGAGAACTGGCACATTCCGATTTTTGTCCTGTATGGATTCCTATTCTGTTTTTAAAAACTAACTTGTTTTTGAGACAGAGTCTACATCTGTATGTAGCCTTAGCTGACCTTGAACTCACTGCGTACACCAGGATGGCCTTCAACTCAGAGGTCTGCCCACAGCTCCCTTCCAAGTTCTGGGATCAAATGGGTATGCCACCATTCCTGGCCCTCACCTGTTTTTGTTATTTTAATATTGTGAGTTTTTATTTTTATTTATTTTATGAGTGTTTTCCTGCATATATGTGCATGATATGCATGGCTGGTGCCCGCATAGCTCAGATTGCGGCATCTGATCACCTTGAACTGGAGTTACAGACGGTTTTGACCCCACTATGTAGGTGCTTGGAATCAAGCCCAGGTCTTCTGCAAGAGCAAGTGATACAAACCGCTGAACACCCCCTCGTTAGTTCCTCATTATTTCAGCACTCCTTCTGGCAAAACCTCCTCCAGCAGATTCAGGTCACACAGCAGGACAGCGCCTGGGGGTGGCTGTTCCCAGGCATGCTGTAGTGTCTTGTTGCTGTGGCTTCAGGAGGGAGACCCCCACTTCTGAGTAGTCTCTGCATCGGTGTTCTTATGCTGACATTGTACATCAGGGCTAGCTGGGCTCTATAACCAGCCCCAGCCCCAACAGTAGGTGTGTGTGCCACCCTCACATCTGATGCCCTTTCTTTGTCTCTTTTGGCAATGTGTTGGTAACAAAGCAAAACAAGGCATGCCATTATGTACAAAATACTCATGTATTATGGATTCATGACCAAATTAAATATGAAACCTTATATAAAAAGGTGTGGGTTTGTTTGTTTGCGCCCCCATCCTCTAACACAGTCCTGAGTGACATAGTCCAGGGGAGCATGTTCTTGTGTCACTGACCCCTGCTGAAGGGCTTTCATGTCACAGGCTTGTCCTGCACTGAAGTGTCTCCTGCTTCTGTCTCCCTGGAATCCAGAGCACCCATGGACTAAGGGACTTTGCATGCCCTCTCATCTGCTAATTCACAGACCCCCTGGGTGGTTCTACTAGGCAGTAGGGCTTACCTGACACTGGCTCTGACAGATGTGTGCGGTGGGGGTGGGTCCCTGAGGGGTAAACTGGCCTGGGTGGGGCATGGTCTTCATTGACCTTCCTCCAACTCCATAAATCCTCCCTTTCTCCCACCGACCTGTCCATCCTCCTCACCAGTGATGCTTGACTGAGAGACCCGATTCCCCTTGCCCTTTAGGACTGGACGCTAAGTCTTCCTTAGCTCCTTTTGTTTGTACAGATCAAACAAAAATTCAATAGGCTTCAAACAAAAATTCAATAGGCTTCCTATCTATTTCATGCCTGGAAACACTATGATTGATTAGCTAGTAACACAAGTTTATACAAGTCATGCCCCTACAAAATTCACCTTGCCTGTGCTGACCACTATAGGTTAGGCTTTCATGGCCATTACTCTGTCTGCGCTTCCCATTACAATAACTATGGTCACCTTTCCTTTGGTAATTCAGGGCTGCCACCTGGCCCCTGCTACGTCGGGGGTCAGTTAAACCATTGCATTTAATTCATCCGATTGAGCAGAAGCATCTTCCACTCTAAGGTCTGGCACAAGGAAAAGGGTGACAATAAAACTCTTCATCTGTGCTGGTGCCCCTCACTCTTTTGTGTCTTATAGGATTAGTGAAGGGTGTGTCTTCTGGGCCTTCCCACTGTGGAATATTAGGGTTCACACCGTGTGCTCACTCTACCATTGCAATTTACCTTCATTTCTAAATCCCCATCAGCGCTAGGGCAAGGGATATCATGCACCTCGAACTCCTTTGGTTTTAAAAAGTGAGTTCTGGAAGATGAAATTCAGATAGATCATCATGGATGCTCAGCAAACACTTTACCAACTAAACCATATCCCCAACCTTCTTTTCCTATCTCTTGTTAACCAATAACTTTGTTTCTCCCTTCCTAGTCTGTATCGTATAAACTTTTTATTTCCTCACCTTTAGAGACTCTCCGGTATCGTTGGTCAGAATGGTCTAAGCGGGCATTATTGCATGGCTCCTGATTTTAGTGGGAAAGAGTCTAGTTTTCCACCATATTCTTGTGTCAATTAAAGATTTTTTTTCCCTTCTCATTATTCCGCCCTCTCCATTGACCTGGGTGCTATTTAGAAACTCACTGATTAGTTTCCAAGAATGTGTGAGTTTCCTTCCACCTTCCTTCTGTGGATATACTTTAAATGCATTGTGATCTCTGAAAAATTTGAAAACTTTTATATTAACTTCTCTCATCTTCCTGTATTCCTAACATTATTTTCTTCTATTTCTTCTCAGTTATATTTTTTCTTCCTAAAATACAATTTTACATTAAAAAATACATTGTGATCTTAGAGCACACATTTTATCATTTTTATTCTTTAAATTTTGTTAGTGTACAGGTTATGGCACAAAAAGTCCTCTTTCTTGGTGAGTGTGTGCTTACAATAATCCATATTCTGCTTTGACGTATTCTAGAGATGTCGGTTTGGTCCAGTTGGCGTATTTGAACTGGCTGTGGAGGCCAGCTGTGTCTTTACTCTCTTCCAGCTGATCTGTTCATTCTGTGTAGATGGGTGTTGATGTCGCCACCAATCCTCTAGCGTTGGGCTCATCTGTTCTTCTTTGCAGTCCTATCAGAATTTGCCTCACGTATTTTGCTACTCTCTTCTTTGATGAGTATACATTAAGAATTACACTACCTTCTTTGAAAATGGACATTTCTATTGTTGAATAATGCTCCTCTTCATCTTCAATCGTCTCTGATCTAAAATCTTCTTTGTGTGAAATTGATACAGCTGTTTCAGGTTTCTGGCATGGATACTGTGGATCTGTCACATCAGTGCACAGAGTTGCTGTTTACGTGGTCTCTGGCCATTCTCTCGTAGTCTCTATGTAAATTGGATTTCTTTGTTTGTTTGAGACACTCTACAGTGGAATATGGCTTTTTAATCCACTCTGGTGGTCTCTGTCTTTTGAAGGGTATACTTTTGATGATTGGTGTGTAAAATGATTGTTGATATCAAGTCTTAGTTGTTATTATATTCTATTGGTTTCATTTAGCCTTTATTGCTTTCAACTTCTACTCCTTTTCTGACCTTTATGGTTTTAATTGAACCTTTTATGTAAAGCTATTTTTAGAGCTGTATTCACTTTTATTCATGTGGATGTGTAGGAGAGGAGGCTAGAGGACATCAGATCTGTTGGAACTAGAGTTACAAAGATTCCTGACCCACCTTGTAAGTTCTGGAAATTGAACCCCAGGTCCTCTGGAAAAGCAGCAAGTGCTTTTAATAGCTGAGCTATCTCTTTGGACCTCTTTTTACGTTTAAGTAGTTGCCTTTGAGTTTATGATATCTTAGTCATATTTTTAAATAATACTGTCTCTTCATGATAATAGAAGTAAGTTTAATTCGGTATGTGGATTTCTTAATGTGAAAATAGACCCGAGATGGGACATTGGCAAAGATAAAGAATATAAAATAACAAAAATGTGAGCCCATCAGAGTAACCCGACTCTCAAATGTACATACGCACTTATAACAAACTCAAAGTCTCAATGCACAGAGTTAGAGAAGAACAGACACTCCACAGTGATGGATGACATGCGACGTGGCTTGCCAAGTGACTGCTAGAGTGACCAGTCAAGCAAAGAGCATGATAAAGTCATGGCTGATCTGAAAAACAACCCGTCTCCCAACCTAGAAAAACATTTCTAGAACACTCTATCCTATAGATAATTCGTTCACAAATTCTGGGCACTGAAATTCAGTGCACTTAAAGCTCTGTAAATCAAAAAGGACTGAAATCATGTTCTCTAATGGAATTGAGTAAGAAATTAGAAATAATAAGTATGTAGAAAACACTTACACACTCCTGCAGCAGAAGCAGGCAGGCTGACTGCAGACCTTCACCTCTCCCTCTTCTCCTCCAGATCCAGTTCTCCAGTCTCCTCCCCAGCTCTGCATTCAAACACCTGCTGCAGCCTCCCTTCCCCCACTGCACCCATCTCAGTGGATCACAAGATCTTCCCCTCAAAACTTCCTCCCACACCCATTGCTTTATTCCAGCCCCCAACTCCAAGCAGGCACTCCCTGGGAACCCACAGGCCACTCTGGCTAGGGAAGCAGGCAGGCTGACTCCTGATCTTCACCTCTCCCTGTGCTCCTCCAGATCCAACCCCCGAGTCTCAGCCCCAGCTCTGTAGCAGACATTCTCTTGCAGCCTCTCCTCACTCTCTGCCCTCATTTCCAGGGGACTAAGCAGATCCTAGTAGAACACTCAGCTATCTTCCCTTCTTTGGACCCCTTCAGCCTCCCCCAGCCCATTTCCATCACAAGAGTCAGCGCCCAATACCCATAAACACATTTTTACCTGGAGATTTTAATAGCCACACCTTTCAGGATCTTTGAAGAATTTCCTACCAGGGAACACACAGGCATCCCACTCCCCTGAATACCAGAGAGAAGAGAGAAACCCAGGAACCAAATATCCAGCAAGCAAAGACAAGACCAAACCTCAGTTCCTAGCATTACAATCTTCCCAATTCCAGATGCCTAGATGCCAACATAAAAACACAACCAATAACAACCAAGACAATATGTCTCCCCCAGAGCCCAGCAACCCTACCACAACAGGCCCTGAATATTCCAACATAGCTGAGACACAAGAAAAAGACCTAAACCCAGTCTTTATAAATATGACAGAGGTCCTTAAAGAGGGAGTTAATAGATCCCTTATAGAAATCTATGGAAAGGTAAAGAGTGGAAGGAAGTGATTCCAACTGTACAAGCCTTGAAAATGGAAGTAGAATCCATAAAGAAAATTTGGACTGAGGAAACTCTGGAAATGAAAAATTTAGGAACTCAAACAGGAACTACAGAGCAAATCTCACCGATAGAATACAAGAGATGGGTGAGAAAATCGCAGGTTGAAGATACAATCGAAGAAATGGATATATCGGTCAAAGAAAATCTAGATGTCTCTCAACATAAGAATGGAGAAAGAAAATGTGTTACATTTACACAGTGAAGTATTACTCAGTTGTTAAAAAAAGTGGCATCATGTAATTTGCAGGTACATGGATGGAACTAGAAAAAAATTCATCCTGAGTGAGGTAACCCAGGCCCAGAAAGACAAAGATGGTATATATTCATTTATATGTGTATATTAACGGTAAAGTCAATGAAATCCAATCTACAATCCATAGAGCCAGAGAGGGTAGGTGTAGAGTAAGGGAGAGGAGCCCACAGATAGATTTCATTAGGGAAAGGAATCAGAATAGATAGTGATGGACAGACGGGAAGGCCTGGAATGGGGGGATAAAGTGAGAAAGGGCAAAGGGAAGGAAGATGAAGGAGGGAATGCAGGGAGAGACAGCTAATATTAAGGGCCATTTGAGGGATAGTGTGGAAACCCTATACATCAGATGCTTTCTAAAGTACATACACATATGAAGGCAATTTAAATAAAAATGCCTAAAAATGGGAGAGACAGAGTCCCAACTGGTCATCTCTTGTCACCAAATGAAGATTTCAGTACTGGGATTGGATTACATTTAATTGAGATGCTGGCCAAAGGTGTCCCCTGGGAGTCCCCAAATAACCCAGGCAGTTGCTCTCCACAAACAAATGGCCAGGCCCCATTGCTGGAGACAACTCCAACACAACTCACCGAACATGGAGAAGTCCAGCCGGTGCCTACAGAGAGCTGTCACCACTGCACGCGAGGGTCTATTGTCCAGGAAGGTGCTCTGTATGCTACCAAAGGAGAAACACACACCAACGCAGCCGCAAACCCTCTGAGCTACAATGGTGTCCTATCTGCAAGATATGCCAGGGCAATGGTGGCACAAAGCTTGTGGGGGTAACCAACCACTATCTCATCTGACTGAAGGCCCACACCATGAGATGGAACCATATCCGACACTGGCTGGGTGACCAAAAACCAGAGACTATGTAGCCCAGGGACCAGGGTAAAACCAGGTACTACTTTTCTTTTTTTTTTTTTTAATATTTTTTTTATTGAGAAAAGGAGACGAAAAAAAATTTCCACCTCTTCCCAGGCTCCCATTTCCCTCCCCCTCCTCCCACCCTTCTCCCCCTCCTTCCACCCTTCTCCCCCTCCTCCCATCTTTCTCCCCCTCCTCTCACTCCTCTCCCCCTCCCTCTCCAGTCCAAAGAGCAGTCAGGGTTCCCTGCCCTGTGGTTAAGTCCTAGGTCCTCCCCCCTCCGTTCATATCTAGGAAGGTGAACATCCAAACTGGCTAGGCTCCCACAAAGCCAGCACATTAAGTAGGATCAAAACCCCGTGCCATTGTCCTTGGCATCTCATCAGTCCTCATTGTTCGCCATGTTCAGAGAGTCCAGTTTTATCCCATGCTTTTTCAGTCACAGTCCAGCTGGCCTTGGTGAGCTCCCCGTAGATCAGCTCCATTGTCTCAGTGGGTGGGTGCACCCCTCGTTGTCCCGACTTCTTTGCTCATGTTCTCCCTCCTTCTGCTCCTCATTGGGACCTTGGGAGCTCAGTCCAGTGCTCCAGTGTGGGTCTCTGTCTCTATCTCCATCCATCACCAGATGAAGGTTCTATGATGCTATGCAAGCGTTAGGTACTACTGTTCTTAAAGGAGGAAAAAGTAGCAATAAAATGTCTCTATTGATATTTCTTTCTTTCTTTCTTTCTTTCTGTTTGTCTTTCTTTCTTTCTTTCTTTCTTTCTTTCTTTCTTTCTTTCTTTCTTATGTATACAATATTCTGTCTGTGTGTATGCCTGCAGGCCAGAAGAGGGCACCAGACCACATTACAGATGGTTGTGAACCACCATGTGGTTGCTGGGAATTGAATTCAGGGCCTTTGGAAGAGCAGGCAATGCTCTTAACCTCTGAGCCATCTCTCCAGCCCTACTGATATTTTCTTATACTCCAAAGTTCAGTGTCTTGCTCAGCCATATTTTATCATCAGGAAAAGCTTCCTCCTGCAGCAGCTGGGAACAAATACAGAGACCCACAGCCAGACATAAGCAGAGAGTGAGAGACCTCAGAACACTCAGTCCTCAATGGGAAGTCCCCATCGAATCCCTCCCCTCAGGGCTCAATGAACCCCTTGGAAGAAGAAGTGGAAACAGTGTAAGAGCCAGAGGGGATGGAGGACACCAAGAAAACAAGGCCCTGTGAGTCAACGGGATCAAAGCTCCTGTGAACTTAGAGTCTGAGGCAGCCTGCACAGGGCCTGCCGAAGTCTGCACCAGATCCTCTGGGTACAGATCATGGCTTCCAGTGTAGTGTTTTTTATGGGACTCTCAGGTGTTCGAATGAGTGGGTCTATGGTTCTTATGCTGTTTTCCTTGTCTTCATTTGCCTTGTCCAGCTTCAGTGTGATCGTTTTGTTTTATCTCATTGTATTGCGCTTTGTTATATTTTACTATTATCACTTGGAAGCCTGGTCTTGCTTTTTTCTAATGAGAGTCAGAAAGGAAGTGGATCCAGATTGGGGGTGGGAAGAACTGGGGAGAATAGAGGGTTGAGAAACCGTAACCAGGATACACTGAGGGGGAAGCATCTATTTTCAAGAAAAAGGAAAAAATAGGGGGGGGAGGTAGAAATTTGTAATTTATACAGTACTCGTATTAATCTGGATCAGAGAAGAAACTATGTAGAGATTAGAAAACATTTCAACCGAATGATAACAACAATAAACAAGCAAAGCAGGGCTTCATAATAGTGCTTCCATTAATAAAAAGGAGAAGCTTAAGAGCCTGCGTGGTGGTGCACACCTGTAATCCCAGTGCTCCGAAGACCGAGACAGGGAGAATTTCAAGTTCCAAGTCAGACTGGGTTACATAGTGAGGTCTTGCCATAGAGGAAGAAGAAGAGGAGGGGGAGTCAATGATCAAGGTTTTGACTTGAAAGCGAGACAAAATGGCCCTGTAGCAGTCAGGGTCTGGATTTTCATACATGGCACCAGGTGCTACCGAGCACCGTGAAGAAGTCTGGGGTCAAACCAGCCACCTGAGTCGGTGCTGGTATCCGAGTACCAGGATACAACCATGTCTGAGTGACCTGTGCAGCTACTCAATGACATGGTGATGCCTGGTCCCCAGCTACAGCTGAGAGCTATGTCATGGTCCATGGCCCCTCTGCAGCCAGGGTCTGTGCTGATGTTTAATGCTCTTGCTATCATCAAAAGCCGTGCAGACACCCAAGATCAAGGGCCAAGTTAGTGTCTAAGGATCATACTGCCGCCGGGGGCAGTAGGTACATCAAGGCCCAGCTGCTACAAACGACCATGTTGAGGTCCATAATCCTACCGCTGCTGCAGGGGTGGGGGTAGCGGGGGGAGTATGACCTGAAGTACGGGTCTTGCACCGCCACTAATGGTCATATAGAGGCACAGGGTTGGGGCTGCAACCTGAGGCCTTTATGGTGCCAGGGCGACCACACGGCTGCCAGAACCATTCTCACCCGAGTGGCCATTCCCTCCACCCAGCGTCAGGACATCATCCGGTCTAAGTTGCTACCGAGGGCCATGTCTTGAGACCATGGTCCGGCCACAACTGGGGTCTGCGTTGATGTCTTTGGTCAGTAGCACCTCAGGAGGCCTTAGGAACCATGCACAAAGAAATCAGAGGACTATACTGAAACAGTCCCTTCCTTCATTGCCCTGGGAAAGCTGGCCTTGTGTCACTGCCCACTACAACAAGAAAGCTAGCTCCCTGCACTAGGGAGAGAAGGCTCCCACCCCTCACCACAGGGCAAAATGAACCAACCCTGAGAGCATATGTGTAGGGGAGCTGACTACTCCACCTGAGGCGGGTGGCCCCCGTGGCTCTATCATACCTGCCTGGCTAACACCCAGGCCCACAACTGGCCCTTGGGTTGACCCACCCTAGCATCTACCCCATCGAGGTCCTACTGGAGCTCCTAAAGGGACTGGTTCTGTGGGATAATACCTGCAAGATCTCCAAGACACAGGATACCCCAGAGGAGCTCTGGTGAGGTTCCAGTGAGGAGGTGTACCAAACACCTTGAACCAGACTAATGACTCATTGCAATGGACAGCGGTCAGTCATGTCGATGGGCAAAGGGGTACACGATATGACCGAAGCCTCCAAAGCCAGGTGATGGCGAGGCAGGAGAGAGGGAGAAGCAGATTGTTCTGTTTCAGGTGTGGAATTTTGTTCTGTTTTGCTTTATTGGTTTGTTGTTGTTTTTCTTGCTTTTGTTTGCTTGCTTGCTTACTTTGTTCTGTTTTCTGTCATGGGGGGATGCAACAGGAATGAGGGGGGATATGGGGAGGCTGGAAGGTGAACAGAATTGGGTTTCATGATTTGAAACCCCCAAAGCTTCAAGAAAGAAGTTTTAAAAAGGGTTAGACAAAATGGAGCAAAATATGTAGAAGAAAAATAACAATGAAGAGAATAACTATAAAATACAAAAATCAGTCACACTAATCTAGATAGTATATTTACTGAAAAGAGTAAGAAAAGGGCGGGAGAGAAGGCTCAGCAGTTAAGAATACTGGCTGCTCTTTGGGAGGACCTGGGTTGGAATCCCAGCACTACCATGGCAGCTCACAACCATCTGCAATTCCACTGTCAGGAGATCAGATGCCCTCTGCCCACCTCAAGCCTCGTGTGCATATGGCACCCAGTCATATGCAGTCAGGACACCTGTACACATAAAATTAAAGTGTTTTTAAAATTATAAAGAAAAGAGTAAGACAATTTAGTAACCCTTAGCAAAGTTCATTTAAAAAAAAAAGAGAAAAACCAAATAATACAAAAAATCAGAATTTTAGAGACTGGCTACCACTATTATGACCAGTGTTCAAGAGCTTTACAGGCTGCTTTATATCATGAAATTAGAGCCCTGCTAAAGGAGATAAATACCTTAAAAATGTTCACTTGCTATAACAGACTCAGCGGTTAAGAGCACTGCCTGCTGCTCTTCCAGAGGACCAGGGTTCAGTTCCCAGCCTCCACCCACATGGCAGCTCACAATTGTCTGTAACTCCAGCTCCAGGGGATTTTACACAGACATACATGCAGGCAGAACACCAATACATATAAAATAAAACAATACAGTGTTTTTAAAATGTTTTTTTATTTAAAAAAAGCCTAAAAAATACAAAATATGCTAGCTGGTCGGCAGTTAAGAGCACGTGCTGTTCTTGCAGGGGACTCAGGCTTGGTTCCCAGCACCCACAAGTCAGCCCACCACTGCTCTCCAGTTCTAGGAAATCTAATGCCCTCTTAGGTGTCCGCGTGCACCAGGCATGCATACAATTCACTTACATATATGGAGGCATTCATACCTACATATGAAATAAAATAAGATTTATTTTAAAAAGAGCGGGAAAATATGAGTGATGCTACTGTTGAATGCTGTCAACCATTTAAGAAAGAAATATCAACTATTCTTATACAATTTCCCCCAGAAACTTGAGTTTATTTTCTAAATCCAGGGTGGTTAATGAAATCTGAACTGTACAAAGTCAATACAGAAAAAAAAAAAAAAACGGATGGGCTGATATCCCTTGTCAGTCCAGACACGAAGACATTACCAAATCAAATCTACCAATATGTACAAAAAAAGTTATGCCAACTCTTTGCTGCCAGACCTGCTGCCATCAAGGGTCACATGCATGCTCCCGGTAAGGGCCTGTCCCAGGCAGCGCTGCCCTACCCCCTTAGCGTCCACATGTGGCTGAATCTGACAACGTGAAGGAACAGATTTACAAACTGGCCAAAAAAGACTTCACTCCCTCCCAAATAGGCGTGATCCTGAGAGACTTACATGGTGTAGCACAGGCCCGTTTTTTGTGAGTGGTAATAAAACCTTGAGAATCCTTGGGTCCAAAGGCCTTACCCCTATTTCCTTGAGAATCTCTAACATCTGATTAAGAAAGCAGTTGATGCATCTTGAGAGGAACAGAAAGCTTAAGGATGCTAAATTCCGCCCAATTCTGATAAAGAGAATTGTAGAGAATATAGAGCCGATATTCACCGGCTGGCTCGTTATTGTAAGACTAAGTGGGTCCTCCCACGCAATCAGAACCATGGGTCATCCAAAGTCTCTGATTTAGTGCCATAAATTCTCCTGTGTACACGAGCAATAAAATAACTTTGAATATAAAAATATGACAAATGTAGTCCAAGAATTCAAGCAACGTGCAACATCTGAAAGTCCTCAAATTATTTAACAGTAGGAAAGAGAAAAACCATAAGATCACCTCCACAGATACAAAAAAAAAAAAGTTCACCTGATAAATTCCAACTGTCATTCATAAGAGTTCTTAACAAACTAGGAGTGGAAGGGAGTTTGAAAAGTTTGAAAATGGTATCTATTATATAGATATAGATATATAGATATAGATATAACTGGGTGGCTAATAACTCTGTCTCCAGGCCTAATAACCTCAGTTTGGACCTATGCATCCACATGATGGTTGGTGAAAACCATCTTCTGCACATTACCCAGTGGCATGTGCATGTGTGTGTGCAACACACACACAAATAAACTAAATGTGATAAAAAAAATATTAAAACTACCACAAATATCACCTCAAAGGACCCAGAAATCTCACTAGAAGGAATGTACTCAGATAATAATATTTAATTTTGATTTTTGATACTTTCCTTCCAAGGCTGAGAATAAGACAAACATGTTAGCTTTTCTAAACATTGAATGGGGCACTAAGAGGCAATCCCAGCCAGGGCAATTAAGTAAGAACTATAATTAAAAGGCATTAAAGATTGGAAAAGAAGAACTAAGATTTTTTTTTAGTTACAAATAAAATGATTGCCTACACATAGAACTCTAAATAATCTATAAGGAGGTCATAATATACAATTGTAACAAGATTACAGACTCCTTGACCAGTGGACAAAACTCGGTAATATTTATATGAGGATGTAGCAAGCAATTCCAAAGCAACAGAATGGGAACAAGTTTCACCAGTAATAGCATCCAAGTGTTTCAGAAAACATTTACAAAGTGTATGTGGTACCTCGTGAGGTGGTGATTATGGAAGGGAGGGATGGAATGGTATTGTCGGGGAGAGGGTGTTTGTTGGGGATGGAAATGTGTGCAGTTATTGGAAAGATTGTGGAGGCTCTGCACAAACAAAAAGTAGAACTCTTAAAACCAGAAATCTTGGTCTCAGGTTCAGACTCAGATCAGATCACCAAAACTGTTGTTTAAAGATAAGTTTGCTCTTGTCCACCCTATAAAAAGAAGGAATTCTATCATTCACCAGCACATGGATGGACCCAGAGGACACTACGCTAATAAAACATGCCAGATATGCCAAAGGGAAGGAGGTAGCATGGTCCATAGAGCAGTGGTTCTTAACCCTCCTAATGCTGCAGCCCTTTAATGCAGTTCCTCATGTTGTGACCCCCAAACCAGAAAATTATTTTCATTGCTACTTCCTAACTTAAATTTTGCTACTGTTATGAGTCAAAATGCAAATATCTCATATTTCTGATGGTCTTAGGTGACCCCTGTGAAAGGGTTGTTAAACCCCCAAAGGGGTCACGACCCACAGGCTGAGGACCATTGGTATATGGTATTGGATACAAAATCTCCCCACCTCATCGTTGACAGTAGACTTGACTTCCAAGGGTAATCAAACAGCGTAAGCACTGTCACTGTCTTGTGAATCAGGGCTTGTGTTTCCTGCCATCTCTGTCCTGTTATAAACACACCCCTACTCGGTCTTCTTCCTCTTTGCTGTTCTCTGCAGCGAATGTCTCCATTGACTCAAAAGTGGGTGACTCATGGCTCTGTCTTAATCCTGACAGCATGGACCAAGAACACCTAGGAGAGACCAATAGGGTACAGTGTCTCCCAACAGTACTGGGAGCTGCTTCTTGTAAAGCTAACATTATTTGAGCCAATCAAGGAGAAGCTGAGTGATCTGAGAGAAGTCAGATTTTCTTTATTTTTCCAGACAGTGTTTCTCTATTATGTAGCTCTGGCTGTCTTGGAACTCGCTATGTAGAATGGGCTGGCATCAGAGTCACAGAGACCCACTTGACTCTGCCTCCTAAGTGCTGGGATTGAAGAGTATACCACCACACTGAGCTCCAAAAGTTACAGATTCTTAATAAACTAAATACTTTATTTGGGGACCAGAAACCTTACTGAATCATCTCAGGCTTTAGGCAACACACTTCCTTGAGACACATTCATCATCCCCCCCCCCCCCAAACAAATTTTGTTTGGGGTTGTGGCTTAAGAAGCGAGCTGAAACAGATGTGAAGAAGTTTGATCAGTGATGTCCTGTGCTGGAGATCTGAAGGCCTGCGGCAGATGGAAACTCTAACTCTTGTTATCTTTTTTTGTTGTTGTTGTCGTTGTTGTTTTTCAAGACAGGGTCTGAATACATAGCTCTGGCTGTCCTGGAACTCACTGTGTAGACCAGGATAGCCTCAAACTCACAGAGATTTACCTGCCTCTGCCTGAGTACTGGGATTAAAGACATCACTATGCCTGATATATATAGTATTCAATATATGTTTGATATATTCAATATATATTGAAATTGTCAAAATGCACAAATTAAGTTTCAATACACTGATGTAAACAGATGAGGCCATTCAGTGTGTTGTGTGTGTGTCTGTGTGTGTGTGTGGTTTTGAGACAGGGTTTCTCTGTGTAGTCCTGGCTGTCTTCGAACTGACTCTGTAGACCAAGCTGACCTCAGACTCAAAAGGTCTACCTGCCTTTGCTTGTGCTGGCATTGAAGTGCATCACCAGGGCCCAGCAACAGCATCTAGTCTATTATTTCCTGTTCTGGGTTCTCTGATATAGCTTGAAAGCATAGGAAATATATATATATAACAAATTCAAGAAGAGGAGAAGGAGGAAGAAAGAAGAGGAGGAAGAAAAGGTAGAAGAAAGGAGGAGGAAGAGGCCTGACCATAGTAGCCACCTTCTGAGTCAGCTCCTGCAGGGGCAGAGGCTGGAACTCAAATGTCTTCTAACTGAGCAGTTGGACATGGAGGGCGCAGGCAGGTGTTCCTACCACCAGCTCTATGTTGTCCAGTTTGAGCAGCTCGTCTGCAGGCAGCAAGGGGCAGGTGGCCAGTGAACTCAGGCTTTCCTTGGTGGTACAAATAGTGTTCTAAATGGTATAGAAGCACAGATTTATCTTCTGTTACTAGGGTGACAGTCATAGTATTAGGCAGAGTATGAAGGGGCAGGCAAACAATTGAGTATTATGAGGTTTTATAATCGTGGACATATCCATGACTTGAAAACTACAATGAAAATACCATGATACTTTAAAAAAATAAATAAATAAATAAAAGGTGGTGACTCACAGCTGTGCTCCTGGGCTTCAGGAAAGGAATCAGATGATATTTAGCTCCTCCCACAAAAACTTCTAGAAAGTTTTCCATTAACCGAGGAGCTAGAGCAGACAGCTCCCGCCAAGTAGGATGCTGTAGGACGGGAATTCAGAGAACTTTTCTGAGCTGAGGAAACAGCTCTTCGTGGATTTTGAGAAGCCGCGGGATCCAGAATCAGAGCAACCCTTACTCCAAGAAGTCTCCTTTAAACTGTGCTCCCTCAGCCTCTGCGGCCTGGGCAGGTCGCACCCCAGGTCCCATGCCACTCCCGGGTCGCAGACCTCGGCCTAGGGTCCCAAAGATGCGCAGGTTACCAGCCGCCATCGTCCTGCTACTGGTGAGTATCGCCCGGGGAGAGCGCCGCGCCCGCTGAGAGCGCCGAACCCGCTGAGAGAGCCGCGCCCGCTGAGAGCGCCATGCCCGCTGAGAGCGCCATGCCGGGTCCCAGAGCAGGAAGCAGGGAGTTGCAATAAGTGCCTGCGGCTGGAGCGCACGTGCCCTATGGCGCGCGGGGTGGAAGGAGGTCTGACATCGTTGGGGGACACCACTGTGGAGGAGGGAGAACTCGACGGTGAAAGGTGGAAGGTCCGATGGTTGGTTGGCGGTGGGGAACCCCAAGATGGGGTCAGGCAGGGTGTGGAAGAGGTGGGCAAAGGACTCTTGATTGGGGAGGATATGACAAGGCTGCGCTCCGCTGGGGAGAGGATGGTAAGTGAGGGAACCCAAAGGTGGAAGGAAGGATCTGACATTAGGTAGGAGACTGGGCGCAGGCTGAGGGAGAAAGACCAAGGCGGGCGGGGGTGGGGGGCAGCGCAGAGAGGTGGGAAGAAAGGACCCAGCCAACTCAGTGAAACTCACCAGAGCACCATACCTGGGACTAGCTGGGGCAGGGGAAAAGAACCCGGTTACCCTGCAGAACCCACGGGGCAGAAAGAATTTAGAAACGGGCTGGAGGGTTGACCCTGCCTAGCTGCTGGAGCGGGCCTCTGACACCTCTCTTCTCAAGGCTAGGAGAGAAAAGTGCCTGATTTTGACTTTAGCTGCAAGAACGTGTGAGCTCATTTACAGTGTGACACCATTGTTTATTTGGCTCAGCAATTTATTGATTTAAAAGGAGTAAAAGGGCCCGTAGGGCAAGAATCTGGACTTTTGCTGTCTGCTAGCACGAGATTACTGAGGGGGAATTCCAGTTCCTTGGAGTCCACCGATTCTAATTTCTAATAGTCAGAGAGTCACACAAGTGTCTCTTCAGACACACATACATTTATATTCATTTTTGCCAGGCTGGTTACAGTGCTCCACCTTCTATTTTAATACTTCACTGTTGAGGTGGAACACGCCTGTGTCTGATAAAAGAATAAAAGTAGGAATCAAGGTTAGGACATGTTCGGTTAGAGCCAGGCAGCCCTGCGTAAGAACCATGTCTTCCGTACTCTCTTGGCTTTCAGCTACTTTTGGTAATGTTTTTTTTAGCTACTTGGAAAAAGGAAGGAAAGAAGGAAGGAAGGAAGGAAGGAAGGAGAAGAGAAGAGAAGCAGAGCAATGGTTGCCAGCATGGAAAGGCGGATGGAGGAGCAAGCGGTTTGCTATTTTAACGGGTACCGACTTTCAGTTTTGCAAGATGAAAAGAATTCTGGATTTGTTTACATGACAATGTGAATGCTGGCCTAGATGTAGATGTATGTATACGTAAATGCATTTTTAAAAAACTCTGTGTGAGCAGAAAAAAATAACGACATCTTGAATTTTGCAGGAAAATGGATGGAGCTAGAAAACATTATTTTGAGTTTGGTAACCCAGACACAGAAAGACAGTTATCACATGTACTCACTCATAGGTGGTTTTTAAACATAAAGCAAAGAAAACCAGCCTACAAACCACAATCCCAGAGAACTTAGACAACAATGAGGACCCTAAGAGAGACTTACATAGATCTAATCTACATGGGAAGTAGAAAAAGACAAGATCTCCTGAGTAAATTGGGAGCATGGGGATCCTGGGGGAGGGTTGAAGGGGGAGGAGAGGAACAGGGAGGGGAGCAGAGAAAATTGTAGAGCTCAATAAAAATCAATTTTAAAAAAGCCTCAGTGTGTGTGCACATTCAATGAGTTTGTGTGAGGGCAGCCTCCCGTGTCAGCCCTTACCTACCTCTTTGAGGCAGGATCTCTCTTGTTCTCCATTGAGTGTGCTGCTTGCTGTCCCATGAGCTTCTAGGGGTTCTCCATCTCCTCCTCCCATCTAGAGCCAGGAACCCTGGGATTTCAGATGTGTGCAATTGTTGCTTGGCTTTATATGAGTTTTGGGAATCTGAGTCCAGGTCCTCATGTTTGTGTGGCAAGTGTATTATCCGCTGAACCATCTCCTCGGTTCTTAACTGCATTTTAAAAACCTCCCCTCCCCCCCGTGTGTGTGTGTGTGTGTGTGTGTGTGTGTGTGTGAGAGAGAGAGAGAGAGAGAGAGAGAGAGAGAGAAAGAGAGAGAGAGAGAGAGAGAGAGAGAGAGGGAGAGAGAGAGAGAGAGAAGAGTCACTCATATGATTAAGTAGTTACATGGGAAACAAGACAGTATATTAGAGGATGCGTGTCATTTCTAGTTGACAAACTGTAATTTTTAAAGGCTTTCCTCTAATTTTCTACTATACGGATACAAACGTAACTTGTTTCAACAGGAAAGAATAAAAGAGAGAAGAGGAGTTTAAGTTTATAGGACTTGGGCAGCTGCAAGGAGCAAAGAGGAATAGGAACACAAAAGTACTGGACAGTTTAGAAGGGAGGGAGTCCTGAGATCCATGTCGTTTTAGAAGCTGGAGGGAAGGGAATGTGAGATGGCCCCATGTTGGTAAGGCCCACAGCCATTAAAGGCAGTTCCTTCTTTGTTTCTACAGAGCAGCCACTAAAGGCAGTTCCTTCTTTGTTTCTACAGAGCGTCTTCTGCGGAGTGCTAGCCAAGTCAGTCCATCATCACCCAGCTGACCTCCAGAATGTGCAGCAGAGCCCATCAGAAGGAAAATGTCAACCAGGTGCATTCTACATTGATTGCCAGTCTTTGGCCATGACCCCTCCCCCCCACAGCTCCATATTCTTTCAGTCTTCTGGTCTTTTCAGTTCTGATTTCCTTTATGCCATAGATATTGATATTTTCTAAATCCAAGGTCATGAAGATTCATCTTCATGTTTCTATGAGTTTGGGAATTTCTATGCTTCTATTTAGGTGTTTATATGCAGTATCAGGTAAGGGTCCACTTTCCTTTTTATATTGGGCTATCCAGTTCCTTTCTCTTTTCTTTCTTTCCTTTCCTTTCCTTTCTTTTTTTTTTTTTTTGTTTTGTTTTGTTTTTCGAGACATGGTTTCTCTGTGGCTTTGGTTCCTGTCCTGGAACTAGCTCTTTAGACCAGGCTGGTCTTGAACTCACAGAGATCCGCCTGCCTCTGCCTCCCGAGTGCTGGGATTAAAGGCGTGCGCCACCATTGCCCAGCTTTCCTTTCGTTTTTCTTCTAGATCTAACCCAGGGCCTCACTGATGCCAGATGAGCACATTACCATAGACCTGGAGCCCTAGCTCTGCTACTCAGTTACTGTCCACTTATTGCACTGTGTGATTTCTGGGGATGCTACAGTCATGGAACCGTACAAAGCAGCTGTGTTCGCATTCTCTTCACACATCTTAACTTTCCTTGGAACCTTAGGTGGCTCCAAGCCTGGTCCTATACCGGAATTATCAAGGTCGAAGTCTGAGTTCTGGAAGTCCTAGCAAGGCAGGCTCTACCATCATCCTCAGTAATTTTGCCAATCAAAAGAGCCATTGATTGATACTGGAAGTTAGAAGAAAGGAGATTTTTCCATTGTGGCCATAGTGGAAACAGACAAAGGGTCTAAGTGAACCCAGACCCATCTTTGATGTGAAGTCTAGGATTAAGTTTTATGTTACTTTATTTTCATATTTTTTAATGATTTGTTTATTTTTATGTACATTGGTTTTTTGCCTGAATGTATCTCTGTGCAAGGGTGCCAAATCCACTGGAACTGGAGTTACACACAGCTGTGAGCTGCCATGTAGGTGCTGGGAATTGAACCTGGGTCCTCTGGAAGAGCAACCAGTGCTCTTAACCACTGAGCCATCTCTCCAACTACCAGAATTATTGACCCATTCCTGTTTTGGCCCTATTCAGTCCTGCAAGGTGGTCTGACAAGTTGCAAATCTCTTTCCTTACAAGTTTCTATCTCCACCCAGCCATGGGTTTCATCCTTCTTCTTTCCCCAGTACAATACTTTCAGTTTGTTGGACCATGGTGTCTCAATAGTTGTATAATCAAAGGTAGAGGTCCCAAGTGTCTCTTTAGAGTGGCCCCATTCATTACAACCTTGCAGGCTCTGGCTGCTCCCTATGCCCGTGAGCGCCACTGCAGAGATAAGCTTCCTAAAGAAGCTGCCAAGCTGCCTCCAGGCCTTGGACCTTGCCCGGGCAGCACAATAGAGCCAACCTGTAGGGCAGGTGCAGGTAAGAGAGCCCTGAAACTGTGAACATCTGTCTTTGGCAGCATAGGCAGGGCAGGGTGGGCAGAGAAAATGCTCTGTAGACAAGCCCACAGTCAAATTTCTCAATTGCGACCCCCGCTTCCCAGGTCCCTCTAACTAGGACACAGGTTTTCCCTGCAGCTCCGGATGTCCTGAAGTTCCCTTCACCATCTTTCTTTCCCTCCTCAGGGTCCTACCTGTCAGATGAGGATGGCTGCGTGCCCTGCATGGAAGGTATAGAGTATACCAGCCACGCCAACAGTCTGCCTTCGTGCATAAAGTGCAACATCTGTAGAGCAGGTACAGAACAAAGGGGCTCTTTCCCACGAGTGCAGTCTGGGGAGGTGGGACTCACAACTGCTGTGGACTCAGAAATCTCAATTCCAGCACAATTTGCTCTTTATCCCACCCTGTTCTCCACCTGTCCATAATTCAATGGGACAAAAATTAAAAACAAAAAAAATCAAAAACCCTTGAGAATTAATTTGTGCTGTGTTTTAGGAATCGTTGGGACCATCAGTGGAGAATAAAGTGGAAACTAATCGGCCACTGTGGAGAGCAGGGCCTGGTACCCCCAGATGCATTATGGGGCAGTTGCCACCTCCGCACCACTCACTACATATAACTTGACGAACAGGAAGCACCCTGGTGCCAGCTGTTCCAGGACTTGTCCTGAGGAGTGGCGGGGCTCCACAGGGCACACGATGTTAGAAATGGACCTTGAAGGATAGATACAGGATTTTAAGTGGACCAGGGAGATCTCAGCCAGAGTTCCAGCGCTGAGGAGGAAAGAGCCCTGCATATTTGAAATAGGGCATTAATCCCATTCTGGGTCCAGCATGAGTCTCTTCAACTCTGCAATGGGTTTGCTACCCAGTAGAAAATCTTGAGTTACCATGGTAGTCTCCTGCTTTGCATTTTCTAGAAGTTGACGTCAAAAGTGTGGGTCATGGGATGTAACACCAGGTTCAAAAGGAAAAGAGCCACTGAGAGTCTCCCCTCTGTCCCTGTGGTCAGTCTCCAGCTATGAGTGACGTGTTATGATGTATCCTTGCCCTAGGGATGCATCAGCTTTTTTCGTAATATTGGCTGCTTTCCAGTCCTCTGAGACCTGAGACCACTCCTTCTAGAACCTTCCACAGAAACTTCAAAGGGCTTTCATCTTTCCTGCTGTCTGCCTGCTAAAGTGTGGAGGTCGTAGGCTATTGTTTTAGTGTTTTTTCCTGTTTGCTGAGACAAAAGCTCTGTCAAAAGCCAAAGGAAGAGAGGGTTGAACTGGCTGGCAGTTCATCCATCCATCATTGCAGTGAGGTCGAGGTGGGCAGGAGATTGAAGCAGCTGCTCAACTCCCATTTTCAGAATAATAGATTTGTGTGCTCAGCTCACTTTCTCCTGTTTATATAGTTCAGGAACCTAGTCCAAGAATGGTAGCACTCAGTGTGTAGGAATCTTCCCACCTAATTAGTGTAACCAAGATAATATCTCCACAGACATGCCCAGAGGCTGTCTCCCAGCTGATCCTAGATCTTATCAAATAACAAAGGAGATTAACCATCTTAGTCTGTAACAAAGAAAGGAATGGCTGAGTGGGGGCCTGCTGGGTTCCCAGCTGGCTCTAGACTAGGGTCTCCTGTTCTAGTTTCTGAGCTCTTGGTAGGTGTGAGCACTCAGTCCCGGCTTCTTCAAGCTTCTCCTGTTTTCAGGAGATTGAAAAGCACCCTCTGTACATCCCTTGCTCCTGTCCTCATGATCTAAATGAACATTCCTCCCAAATCCGATGCATGAGGTCATGAATGGTGTTCCTTTGGTTTAACTCTGAGTACTCAAATATGCTCCTGGGAGCCATCATCTGCATGCCCTGGCTGTGGTGTAATAGGAACAGGCCCTCGTTATTACTTCCTACGTTCATTGTAGCTGAAACAGAAGGAACTGTGTCAGAAGGAAGTGTTACCCTGATAACCAAGAAACCTCATTCCTCAAATTCTTACAGATGAAGATGAAATAGCGAGATGCAACTCCACTCAGGACACCAAGTGTCAGTGCAAACCAGGCACCTTTAAAGATGAAAACTCTCCTGAGTTCTGCCAGAAGTGCTCCAAGTATGTCACTGGGCCCTGGAACTTTTACAATCCCAGGAAACCCAGAAAACTCAAGCTTTCTTGTATCCTTTTCTTTCCTTCCAACTCCATGGAGAACCCACGCTACAAGGTGTTAGGATTCCCGCATTATAGCGGCCCCGTGCCCCCCTGACAGCGGTATCCCCAAACATTTGGGGTCTTCTGAGCCCGCTGTGGTCTCTCCACATCCAACTGTAAATCTCTCCGTGTTCCTGTCCCCCACCACCAATCCCTTCAATTTTCCACCCGTTCTTTTCCCTTGGCCAGATAATTTGTCCCCTCTCCATAGAATACAGCAAGAGAGTGAGTAGCATACAGCCTGGCTTGTGTGTATTTACACCACCTCAGATTCTTGAGACCCCTAGGAAGAAGAAAGTGCTGCAAGCCCAAAAAACACATAATGAGGCTCTGTGTGTGTGGCCTCCTCCGGGGTTCTCAGAGGCACCTGACCCAACTCAGCTAACCTCGCCCCCAGGACCCAATCCCGTCAGTAACCCTTGTCTCAACTTCAGGAGTTTGAAGGAAAATAGTTCATTTACTCTTCCCTGACCACCTGGTACAAAGGTCTGCTTATTGAAGGCTGATAAAGGGACATGGCTCAGCGGTGACCACACAGGCCCTTTCCTAACTTAGGCCCTCCTGAGGCCCAGAGCCACTCAGCACACACCCTGCAGAAAAGGCAGAAAGGTTGCCACCATGCCTACAGAAAGTTCCCCCAAAGACTACACTGTGTGTGTCCGGATGTAGGGACAAATTTGGAGCCTGTCCTTCCTTTACTACCATCTCTGGGACACTGGGTAGAGTGAGTGCCTCCCCTTCACCACTTCTGACCAGCAGCTTTCTCACAGAATCTTATTTCTTCCTTGTTGTGCCCAGGTGCCCTGATGAAGAATCTGAAAAGACTTCCTGTACCCCGAAAACAAACCGAATGTGTGTCCCCAAAGACTCTCAACTCAACTTAGGCCTCATCATAGGGTTCGTAGTGGCGGGGCTGCTGCTGCTGCTTTTTCTTGCAGGTTTCTGGAAATCTGGGGCATGGGGGCGAACATTGCAGTTGGTGAAAAGAGCCTATCCAGGTGAGTGTTGGCTGTGGTGGGTCCCTTGGACACCAAATCTGAATCTCTCTAACCTGCTCTTCTCCTTCAGAATTGCCCTCCCTGTGTCCTGAACTCCATTGTCCTTGAAGCCTAGACCTCTCTTTTGCTCCTGCAATTGATATACCATCTCCCACTTCCCCCAAACCACAAAAGCCCGGAATCTTACCAGTCCATCTCACTGATGGTTCCCTTGCTCTTTTAACCAAGTCTGAGAGAGTAGACATCAACTCCTCAACTGAGGATAAAGTTAGGACAGGAGAGAGCCAGGGACAGCTCTGGTTCCTGCAGAACCAGAGATTGTGTGTGTGTTTTCCTTCAGTTTCTCCCCAGCTGCCTCCTTGGCCTGAGGGTAGCCCCAAGCAAGAATGACCCCTCCCAATCCAGTGTTGGAGTGTTTTGCTCACTCTGCTCTGATAAAAAAAAAGGGGGGGGGCTGATGAGTTCCCTGCCCACTGGCTATGGCAACCTCCTTCTCTTCTAGGCCGTGAACAGCACTCTGAAAATTCTGTGCCTCTCACGGAACTGCGGACATCCAACCCGGAAAATGACTCTCCTGCAGTGAAGGCCTCAGAGGTTGTAGCTCTGCTGAGAAGCAGAGGGTTTTTTTTTTTAATTTTAATTTTCAATTTTATGCATATGAGTGTTTTATCTACATGCATGTCTGTGTGTCACATGCATGCCTGGTGATCATGGAGGCCAAAAGAGGACATTGAATCCTCTGGAACTAAAGTTTACAGCCAGTTGAGTTCTGGGAATCAAACCCAGGTCCTCTGGAAGAGCTGCCAGTGCTCTTAGCCACTGAGCCATCTCCCCAGCCCTGAGAAACAGGGTGTTTGAGGGGCTGCACAGCTCATAGAGAAGGGTACATCTCCACCTGTCCTGGGTTGCCGTCCTGGCTCACTAAAGTGATTGAGGCTCCGAGTCTCCTTTCACGCAAGAGGCTATTTGAGCTTCCACAGGCCTCAGACCATGTTGCAACTCTGTCTGCTTCTGCGTGTGGGGTCAGGCGGGAGTGTGGCCTCCTTGGCACAGTCATAAGAGCACGAAGTTCCAGCAGCAGGTCATGGCTCTGTGAGCCTAAGGTGGCCGCACTGAGATGGGTGGGACTCTGCACAGGGCCTTGGGTGTGGGCTCCTGAGTGGCCTCTTTGCCTTCTCAAAGCCATTTCCACACACTTGGGTCCCTCAGGAAGATCTGCAGTTCAGGGAGATGGTCACGCTGAGCCCCTAAGCAGCAGAGAATGGCCGTCCACTCTTTTTGAGCATATATTGGACAGACAATGGCTGGGATAGGAGTCCCTGGAGACAGTGCTGGATTGTTGACAACGTGGCCGTTGTCATCTGATCCTCTGGTCCAGGGGATGGAGAGACAGGGTGACAATGGACAGGATGCACATGGCCTAAGTGTGGTGGCTGAGCCATTCTGTAGAATATGCTGAGTATCTGTGATATCCATGCTGTGTCCTCAGAGCCTGGGGCAACATGGACATGGAGCAGATACTGTGGCCAAGAGGGGCTGAGATCTTGGGTTTGATTTTTGTTTGACATATTGGCGCCTCACACATGCTAAACTTCACGGCTGAGTTACACCCTCAGTGACTTTGCAAAAGCGTTTTATTGAGACAATAGATCCCTAAGTTGCCCAGGCTGGCCTCAGCTTTGCCCTTCTGTCTGAGCCTCCAGAGTAGTTTTAAGCATTTTCACATACGTTATCCTAATGTTATTAAGAGCTTTGTAAGGAAAAAAAATGCTTGCTATGTAAGTATTTTCTCTCATGTGGGTAATAGGTCTCTAGTTTCTTATATTACACATATATGCTCGTATGTGTTTACATGTATGTAGGCATTAGCATGTGGAGGCCAGAGGTCTTCGTCAAATGTTTTCCTCACTTCTCTTCTTCACCTCGCTATGTTCTGAGGCAGGATCTTTCCCTGGATCTGGAACTCACAAGCTGAAGTGGCAGGTCAGCAGGCCTCAGGGATTCCCTGGTCCTCACCTTCCTGATGCTTGAATCATAAGTGCGGGCAACCATGCACATCTACCCTCCCAACACAAGCTTTTTAAATTTTATGTTATGTGTATGAGCATTTTGCCCGAATGTATGTATGTGCACCCTGTGTGTTTTCAGAGCTTAAGGGGTCATAAGGGGGTGTCAAATCCTCTGGAACTCTCTGCCTGGGCTTCATTGCATATTAGGCATGGGGACTCAGGCCTCATATTTCTGCGGCAAGCACTTTACTGACTGAGCCATCTCCGCAGCCCCCATATTCCTAATTTTTATCCTTCAGTTTGTTCTAATCTTTCATTTTGAACTATTAAAATCAACAGATACATTTGTTTCCCGTTACTCATAGGCTCCCCAAACCCTTCCCCCAAAGTAAGATGAGCCTATGATTTCTTGGGGAGATTTTTGTCCCTGCTGACTCTACTTTTCACATATTTCTGTGTCATCTGGATGGAGTTTATCTTGTGATGTGATATTGTTCCTAGTCACCATGTGACTCTTTCAATTCCATTTAAATATTGAGCCCCCCATTCCCCTGGTCCCTCTCCACTCACGAATCAGATGTCCGTCTTGACAGTGGCTTCCTTCCTCCTGGACCAGTCTGTTTCACTTTTACAACACTGTTCAGCTTTTATTTTATAAAGAGAAAGGGAAATACATTTAAAAACAGCCAGTAGCCCCTCCGCTTAAGTGACAGGATGCAAACTGTACAGGAAGGAGCTCAGTGAGTACTAAGAAGACCACACAGCTCACCCCTGTCCTGAGAGCTGCTCAGCCCCCACCTCCGCCTGAGAGATGAGCGTAATTTCATTTGCTTCAGATCTTTTCTTTAAACTCTTTAATTTTTTTTTATTTATTATGTATACAATATTCTGTCTGCATATATGCCTGCAGGCCAGACGAGGGCACCAGACCCCATTACAGATGATGTGCTGACTGGGAATTGAACTCAGGACCTTTGGAAGAGCAGGCAGTGCCCTTAACCGCTGAGCCATCTCTCCAGCTTTTACACTGCATCAAAATCATCACATGAAAGACTCACAGACATACACACAATGGTCAGCGGCACATGAAGTTTTCTGATGTATTAAAATAAGCAGATATTTATTTTTTCAAAATTTGTCAGTTTACCCAGATACGATTTAGAATTCATTCATAAGGGTTTTTTCCATGACCAAAACAATAATTGAAATTTGTGTTGAATTTGTCTTAAATATTAAAAGGAGCCATGGAGAAGATTGTTCAGGGCTAAAAGAACCTGCCACGAAAGCCTGATGCCCTAAGTTTGACCAGTGGAACCCACAAAAAGCCAGATGTTAGTTCAGATCTCTAACCTCGTCATTCATACAGCAAGATTAGAGGTGGAGACGGGAGACGCCCAGAAACCCGTGGGCTAGCTATCCTGGAATATGCAATATGGCAGAAACGAGAGAGATTTTCCCTCAGTAAGGTGGAAGGCGAGAACTGGCTTCCAAGAGTTGTTCTCTGACCTCATACGTACACTGTGGGACACAGGCACCTGCACACACGCACATACACGAACACATGGTAATAAATTTTAATTAAATATAAAAACTAATCTAGTAGGTATGGAGATCTTGTAAAAACTCAGTTTTTAAAAACGATTTACTTTATGTGTTTATGCACCCATGGTGCCCGCAGAAGCCAGAGTGGGGGCATTGGATCTCCGGGAGCTGGAGTTCCAGGCATTTGTGAGGTGCCTTTTGTAGGTGCTGGGACTGAACTTTGGTTCTTGTTTAGGGTAGTAAGTAGTAACTGCTGAGTCATCTCTTCAGCCCGTTAATCAATATTTTTTCTTATCACAGGAGGCAACATTTTAGACAAGATTTTTTTCTTAAAATAGTAAAGTTTTATGTTTCTCCAGAGACATGGGATCCTATTTCTTGACAGCGCTGTGTTCTGTGTGTTTGTTTTGTCATCTTTATAAGTTGGGTCTTTGTCTTAGTGTCTTTTCCTGTTGTGATGAGTGACCCTGAGAAAGAGAAAAGGCCTATTTCAGCTCACAGCTCTAGGTTACAGTCCGCCTTCGCCGGAAGTCACAGCAGCAGGTGCCTGGGAGAAGGAGCTGCACTCTGTCACACTCAGAGTACAGGAGATGAATATTCACACTCAGCTCTCCCCTGCTTTTCATCCAGCTCATAGCCCAACCCGTAAAGTGGTACTGCCCTCGTTGAGGGTGGGTCTTCCCACTTTTGTTAACTAAGTTTAGACAATTCCTCATGAGGATTCTTCCCAGGGGGCTCTAGACTGTGTCATATTGACTCAAACCATCACCATTCTCTTAGTTCCATTTTTAAATTTACTGTTTCTACTCTGTTTTAAAACATTCACCCAAAGTTATGCTTTCCTCTTAGTATTATTTAAACTTTGATTTGTAAACATAGAGACGTCCAAAACAGTGACTTTTTTTCTTCTCCCTGCTAAGGATCCTACCTCTTGGTTGGTTTGTGTTGTGTGTTTTCCCCCTCCCACTGTGTACTGGAGAGTTATTAGGAGGATGGGGTGTGGCTTCGAGCAGAGTCTGTGCATTACATGTAGAGTTTTGTGGGTTTGAACCCTAGCACCGCAAAACGAAACAAACGAAAAACAGTGGTTAGAAAAAGGGGCATGGTTTTGGTCTTGGTTGGACCTGTTGATTTCCAATGTGTTACCGTTGTGAATGACACTGACTGTTTGATATAGACATTTCTTTCGTTATTGATGTTTCTGAAGAACCAGTCTGTCTCCATCTTTTTTAAAGGTTTTAGATATTTATAATGGCGTACTGTTCTGCCTGCATGTATGCTTGCACACCAAAGAAGGCACCAGATCTCATTACAGATGGTTGTGAGCCACCATGTGGTTGCTGGGAATTAAACTCAGGACATCTGGAAGAGTAGTCATTGGTCTTAACCTCTGAGCCATCTTATAGTAAAGTTGTCTTTAGGTTCGTTTCTGTTTATGATTAAACCTCGGTTTCTCAAGGACTGGGCAATGCCCCACCTGTAACCTCAACTACAAATGGCTCTGTACTGCCTGTTCTAGGAATGGTAATCATGTCTCTGTTTCAAAAGGTTGTATGACCGCCTGTGACTACCAGTTGTTATGACTACCTTGTTATGCCCAGCTTACAACCGGGTCTTTGTTTCAGGAGTCTGTGTAGGACTAACTTGTTATGCTCATGTTCTGCCCCTGTAAACCCAGCTATTTTGTCTGCCAAATCCCCATTTGGAAACCCCCTACTCTGATTTTTGTAAAGCTTTGTCTCCCTCACATCCAGTGCTGAGCTCTCAAACTCAGTATTAGGGTGAGGGAGCCTGTGTACACAAATAAAAAAGCTTATTTTAATTAGGTCAGTGATCTTTCTCCTCCCATGTTTGGGATTAATAGTATTCTTTGGTTCCAAGATGGTTTTGTTTGTTTGTTTGTTTCATGGCAGGGTTTCTCTAGCTTTGGAGCCTGTCCTGGAACTAGCGGTTATGGACCAGGCTGGCCTCGAATTCACAGAGATCTGCCTGCCTCTGCCTCCCCAGTGCTGGGATTAAAGGCATGTTTCACCACTGCCCAGCTCCAAGTTGTTTTTTAAAAAGCCAAACTTAGGGACTGGAGAGCTAGCTCAGCAGTTAAAAGTGTTTGCCGCTCTTCAGAGGACCTGGGTTCAGTCCCCACCACCTGCACTGTGTGGCTCACAACTGCCTATAATTCTATTTCCAGAGGACCTAACATCTTCTTCTGGCCTCCGCAGCGCCCTCTCTCATACACATGACAGACATCCACATAGACCCACATAAACATAAATTTAAAAAACCTCTTAAATGGTCAAATTTAATATTCAGTTGTACCAAATACCCTGCCAGCCCCCATGCTATTAATGTTTTCATTTCCATACTTAGACAGATGATGTATGTGTTAATATTATTGACTAAAACACCTGTAAGGCCTTGATACAAACCTGACCTTGGATTTTGCAAAGCTCTCTTTGTAGTCTCCAACTGAGCTTTTTAAAGAAGCCTGGGGCAGAGATGTTGGCCCGAAGGGAATCCCCAGAGGATGGGGGACTACTCGGTCTTGATTAGGCTTATATGGTTGTCCACTTGTCACAGAACACTTGAGGTGAGCATTTATGCCGCACTAGGCCACCAACATCAAGCACCTTCAAGCAACAGAGACAGGAAGCTTATCTTAGAGGGGCAGTCTTGTAAGTCTGGGAATCAGGATCAGGCCTGGGCCCCAGGTCTCCTGACTCTGACCAGGGTGCCTCTGCTGTATGTTTACAGGAATCCGAGGAAGCTCCGGATTCTCCAACAGAAGCTGAGTCTCTAGTTCCGGCAAATGGAATGGACCCAATTGATGGTGAGTGTTTTCTATGAGGCAACAATAGCACAGCAGCCCAGGGAATAGGACAAGTATCCCAACTGTCATTCCCATGGCAGTGCTCTGCCGAGATAACTAATGATGGGTGCAAACCCTAAACTGTTGCCACTGGACTTAGGGGCCACTAATCCCCCTCTCCTCCCTTCTGTCTCCTCTGGGACCAGTACCTCATATGGTATTGATAGAATCTGTTTGTCCTTCTGCTGTCCCATCATCCCTCCCTTCTCTCTTGTAGTCACAACCTCTGCCCCCACTAGGTCCTCCAGAATGGTGCACTGCCCTGTGTTAATATCCATGGTCCTTAGAGTAGAAGCTCTTTGCAGGACCAGACTTGGTTTGATGAGCTTTACTACAAATCACAAACCTGACTTCAGAGACATCATGCAAAACTAATGGAAGCCATCTCATGAATCATGTTTCAGATATCAACTACACGAGTTGATGAATTTTATATGTATTGAGTCGAATCAAATGGCACTTGTTTCCTTTCATATTTCGTTAGTTAGTTAGTAAGTAGGCTAGTTTTCCATGGGCTCTGGGAACAGAATTTAGGTCCTCTGCACGAGCAGTGTGAACCTTCAACCAGTGGGCTCTCTCAGCCCCCACACTCAGCACTGTAATGCGTGAGACCGAAGCCAGGGTTTGAGTATACTGGGTAAATACTCTACTCTTCCAGATAAGCTACACCTCTAAGCCTCCTGTCATTGGTTAAATAAGGCTGTTAGAATATGTCCTTGTGACTCCTGGAGCTAGTGGAACTCCTGTTCCTGCTCCTTCTGTTTCTCAGGATAGAGGGTGACACATGGCATACATACTTCAGTTACATCATCCCAGCCCCAGAAGGGAGTTTCCAGTACTCAGCTACAGGTTTGAGTTTTCAGTCATCCTTTCCAACCATCTAGTAGCAGTGATGCAGCAGTGAGGGAGGCCAGCTTGCACGGAAAGGTCCTCCGCCTCTCTGCTCTGTTCTTTCTGCTGAGGCAGACAGGGTTGCCCTCTACCCCATTCACCATGAATACAGCCTAAACAACCTCCATTCCAGGAGATGCTATGCACCCACTCCACTGTGTCCCTCTGTGACACATGCCACATGGTACTACCCTTCACACACACACATGCATGCACACACGTGCACACCCACACATCTATGCACCTTTGCCACTGGGCATTTTGGCAAGTGATTCCTTCTTTTAAGGTATACTTAAAAAAAAACTTTAAAAAATTCACTTTGTATATATGGGTGTTTTGCCTGCATGTATGTGTGGGCACTGCTTACATGCGTAGTACCTTGAAGAGGCAGAAGATGTGTCAGATTTCCTGAAACCATAGCTGCAGATGGTTGTGAGGCATCATGTGGGTATTGGGAATCAAACCCAAGTCCTCTGGTACAGCAGTCAGTACTCTTAACAGCTGAGCCATCTCTCAAGCACCCAGCTTCTTGGTTGGCTTTGGGTGTGGTAAGGCTCCAACAGCATTCATGTATTGGCAAGAGAGCCTATTAGGCCCTACCCTTGGGCTTCTAGATCTGATTTAGGATCCTCCACCGTCTATAAGGGGCTTGCAGTTTACCTGTTCCCCATGTTTTCTGACATCCATCCCTGAAGCTAATCTTCCATTTCTGTTGGACCCTTGTGCCCATTATCTTCTAGGACAGCCTGCTGTGTCAGATGGACCTCACAGACAATGAGATTCCAGTGATCAGGGCTAAAACCCAGGCACCAGGAGAAGCTTTGCATCAAATTCTGCTGAAGAGGCTCACGCAGATAGGTCAGAGTGCTTCCATCAACAATCTCTGGATGCCTTGAAAGCTGTGGAAGAGAGGAATGCCCTGGACACAATCAAAGACAACGTAGTGAAATCTGGAAAGTTCATTTATCAAAAAGCTACAGCGGAGCCAGGCAAGATGACACTCCAGCACTGAGGAGACAGAGGCAGGAGAATCTCTATGACTTCAAGTGGTCTATATGGTGAACTCAGAACAGCCAGGATGGAGTGGAAACCTGTCTGAAAAGAACAAGAAGATGTATCAGGCCTAAGGTTACTGGGATTAATTTTATTTTAATTTAATTTAATTTTATTTTTCTGTATTTATTATATCCTATAATATCATATCATACTGGAAGCTAGACCCAGAACCACATGAACAGGAGGCAAGCATCTGAACACTAAAATGCATTTCCAGCATCCTGGCTGCCTTGGCTCCTCTCTTGAACTTCTAACTCCCAGGCGTCCAGATTTCTCGCTTCCTCAAGTTGAGTTTGCTGGTTTGGACACATAGGGAACATAAAAAGCATTATCTGGGGTGACCCAATCCTCACTCCCTTTTCTGCCACATCCTGGCTCCAAGTGCCTCTGGGATCCCCGAGAAGCAACTTTTGTTTGGTCTCATGGCCTGGATTCTCCTTAGTTTGGGTTCCAGCCCTTCGTTACATATACGTAATCTGTCTAGGTGTGTATAACTGGATCTTTTAATCTTTACAACTTTATACTTCTGTTTGTTTTTGTCTTATCATTCTGGGTACCAGAAAACTATATAAGTATATATAAATACTTACATGTTTACAGGTAGGTGTCACCAAGGGCAGAGACTTGGGAACTGTATCCACACTGATGGAAATGGCTGGTCCATGATCTTCATTAGATTGAGAGGTGCTGGGCCAGGGAGATGACTCAGCAGATAAAGGTGCTTGCCACTGAGCCTGATGACTTAAGTTCTATCCCAGGAACCACATGATGGAAGGCGAGGAAGGATTCCTACCAGTTATCTTCTGGCTCATGATGTGGCATGAGGAGGCACACACACACACATACACACACACGCACACACAGACACACACACACACAGACACACACACACAGACACACACACACACCATACACGCACGCACACACATACACACACACGCACATACACGCACGCACACTCACACACATACACACACACACATACGCTCACTCACGAATGCACACACACGCACGTACACACACACACATACACACACGCACGTATGCACACACACACGCACGTACACATCCATACACACACACGCACACACACACACTAAATAAATAAATAAACAAACAAACAAACAAACAAACGTAATTTTTGAAATCCAAATGGAGAGGTGCCTAGGAGATGGTAGTGCCCACACTGGGTTTGTTTGTAAGGGCCTTTCCAGAGGGTTGACATGTAGAAGGGCAACTGAGATAGAAGGGCTTGCCATAGATTGAGTAGCACCATTCCACAGGCTAGGGGCATGAACGGAATGAAAGGGAGGAGAAGGTAGCCGGCCAGTGTTCGCAAGCTCCATTCTTCACAATTTGTCGCTGCTGCCACCATCACCAGTGGACACCCTTCTCCAGCCTCTTTGACCTTTCCACGTGGACTCGGCGACACTCCAAGGAGTCTCGGACTGTCAACCTTGGTTTGGGAGATCTTGGACTGAAAAGCTACACGATTCTGTGGTCCTAGGCATGCGAGCCAATTTCACGAGTGTCCTTTTAGTATGCTATACTGTTGGTTCTTATTTGGATTTCCCCATCTACGGCCAGGGTGAGGAGATGGGAGATAGGTTAGGCTAGAGGTGCCCAATCAGCTCGTCTGCATTAAGGTTAGTGACTCTGAGTCCTTCCTGGTATCAAGGGAGAAGGGAGCAGAGACATGCCCTCAGGGATGGTCCGTATGAATGTGAAATACTAGTAACATACGAATTCTCAGTTCTAGTGAATCTAGCCCTGGGGCACATTGGAGCACAGAAACCCATCCTTGAGGACCACTGTACAGTAGTAAACACTGAAATGCCAGTTCTTTGGGTTTTAGTTTTGAGTCTGGGTCTTGGCTATGAATCCCTGGCTGCCTTCCTTCACAACTGCCCTGCCTCAGCCTCCTCGGAGCTGGAATTACAAATGGATAGGTTCATCACCATATCCATAAGTCACTATTTTTAAAACACTGTGATAGGGATCTCTGGAGAACTGGCACATTCCGATTTTTGTCCTGTATGGATTCCTATTCTGTTTTACAAAACTAACTTGTTTTTGAGACAGAGTCTAAATCTGTACGTAGCCTTAGCTGACCTTGAACTCACTGTGTACACCAGGATGGCCTTCAACTCAGAGGTCTGGCCACAGCTGCCTTCCAAGTTCTGGGATCAAACGGGTATGCCACCATTCCTGGCCCTCACCTATTTTTGTTATTTTAATATTGTGAGTTTTTATTTTTATTTATTTTGTGAGTGTTTTCCTGCATATATGTGCATGATATGCATGGCTGGTGCCCGCATAGCTCAGATGGCGGCATCTGATCACCTTGAACTGGAGTTACAGACGGTTTTGACCACACTATGTAGGTGCTTGGAATCAAGCCCAGGTCTTCTGCAAGAGCGAGTGATACAAACCGCTGAACACCCTCCTTAGTTCCTCATTATTTCATCCCTCCTTCTGGCAAAACCTCCTACAACAGACTCCAGTCACACAGCAGGACAGCGCCTGGGGGTGGCTGTTCCCAGGCATGCTGTAGTGTCTTGTTGCTGTGGCTTCAGGAGGGAGACCCCCACTTCTGAGTAGTCTCTGCATTAGTGTTTTTATGCTGACATTGTACATCAGGGCTAGCTGGGCTCTATAACCAGCCCCAGCCTCAACAGTAGGTGTGTGTGCCACCCTCACATCTGATGCCCTTTCTTTGTCTCCTTTGGCAATGTGTTGGTAACAAAGCAAAACAAGGCATGCCATTAGGTACAAAATACTTATGTATTATGAATTCATGACCAAATTAAATATGAAACCTTATATAAAAAGGTGTGAGTTTGTTTGTTTGCACCCCCATCCTCTAACACAGTCCTGAGTGACATAGTCCAGGGGAGCATGTTCTTGTGTCACTGACCCCTGCTGAAGGGCTTTCATGTGACAGGCTTGTCCTGCACTGAAGTGTCTTCTGCTTCTGTCTCCCTGGAATCCAGAGCACCCATGGACTAAGGGGCTTTGTATGTCCTCTAGTCTGCTCATTCACAGACCCCCTGGGTGGTTCTACTAGGCAGTAAGGCTTACCTGACACTGGCTCTGACAGATGTGGGCGGTGGGGGTGGTTCCCTGAGGGGTAAACTGGCCTGGGTGGGGCATGGTCTTCCTTGACCTTCCTCCAACTCCATAAATCCTCCCTTTCTCCCACCGGCCTGTCCATCCTCCTCACCAGTGATGCTTGACTGAGAGACCTGATTCCCCTTGCTCTTTAGGACTGGACTCTACTTCTTCCTTAGCTCCTGTTGTTTGTACAGATCAAACAAAAATTCAGTAGGCTTCCTATCTATTTCATGTCTGGAAACACTATGATTGATTAGCTAGCACCACAAGTTTATACAAGTCATGCCCCTACAAAATTCACCTTCCCTGTGCTGACCACTATAGGTTAGGCTTTCATGGCCATTACTCTGTCTGTGCTTCCCATTACAATAACTATGATCACCTTGCTTTTGGTAATTCAGGGCTGCCACCTGGCCCCTGCTACGTCGGGGGTCAGTTAAACCATTGCATTTAATTCATCCGATTGAGCAGAAGCATCTTCCACTCTAAGGTCTGGCAAAAAGAAAATGGTGACAATAAAACTCTTCATCTGTGCTGGTGCCCCTCACTCTTTTGTGTCTTATAGGATTAGTGAAGGGTGTGTCTTCTGGGCCTTCCCACTGTGGAATATTAGGGTTCACACCGTGTGCTCACTCTACCATTGCAATTTACCTTCATTTCTAAATCCCCATCAGTGCTAGGCCAAGGGATATCATGCACCTCTAACTCCTTTGGTTTTAAAAAGTGAGTTCTGGAAGATGAAATTCAGATAGATCATCATGGATGCTCAGCAAACACTTTACCAACTAAACCATATCCCCAACTTTCTTTTCCTATTGCTTCTTAACCAATAACTTTGTTTCTTCCTTCCTAGTTTGTATCATATACACTTTCCATTTCCTCAACTTTAGAGACCCTCCGGTATCATTGGTCAGAATGGTCTAAGAGGGCATTATTGCATGGCTCCTGATTTTAGTGGGAAAGAGTCTAGTTTTCCACCATATTTTTATGTCAGTTAAAGGTTTTTTTTCCCTTCTCATTGTTCCGCCCTCTCCATTGACCTGGGTGCTATTTAGAAACGTACTGTTTAGTCTCCAAGAGTGTGTGAGTTTCCTTCCACCTTCCTTCTGTGGTTATACTTTAAATGCATTGTGTTTTCTGAAAAATTTGAAAACTTTTATATTAACTTCTCTCATCTTCCTGTATTTCTAACATTATTTTATTTTATTTTATTTCTTCTCAGTTATGTTTTTTCTTCCTAAAAGACTATTTTACTTTAAAAAATACATTGTGATTTTAGAGCACATATTTTATCATTTTTATTCTTTAAATTTTATTAGTGTACATGTTATGGCACAAAAAGTCATCTTTCTTGATGAGTTTGTGCTTACAATAATCCATATTTTGCTTTGACGTATTCTAGAGATGTCGGTTTGGTCCAGTTTGCATATTTGAACTGACTGTGGAGGCCATCTGTGTCCTTACTTTCTTCCAGCTGATCTGTTCATTCTGGGTAGATGGGTGTTGAAGTCGCCACAAATCCTCTAGTGTTGGGCTCATCTGTTCTTTTTTGCAGTTCTATCAGAGTTTGCCTCATGTATTTTGCTACTCTCTTGTTTGATGAGTATACATTAAGAATGACAATATCTTCTTTGAAAATGGACATTTCCATTGTTGTATAATGCTCCTCTCCATCTTCAATAATCTCTGATCTAAAATATTCTTTGTGTGAAATTGATACAGCTGTTTCAGGTTTCTGGCATGGCTACTGTGGATCCGTCACATCAGTACACAGTGCTGCTGTTTACGTGGTCTCTTGCCATTCTCTCTTAGTCTCTATCTAAATTGGTTTTCTTCGTTTGTTTGAGACACTCTACAGTGGAATCTGGCTTTTTAATCCACTCTGGTGGTCTCTGTCTTTTGAAGGGTATATTTTTGAGGATTGGTGTGTAAAATGATTGTTGATATCAAGTCTTTGTTGTTATTATATTCTATTTGTTTCATTTAGCCTTTATTGCTTTCAATTTCTACTCCTTTTCTGATCTTTATGGCTTTAATCGAACATTTTATGTAAAGCTATTTTTAGAGCTGTGTTCACTTTTATTCATGTGGATGTGTAGGAGAGGAGGCTAGAGGACATCAGATCTGTTGGAACTAGAGTACAGACATTCCTGACCCACCTTGTAAGTTCTGGAAATTCAACCCAGGTCCTCTGGAAAAGCAGCAGGTGCTTTTAATAGCTGAGCTAACTCTCTGGACCTCTTTTTACGTTTAAGTAGTTGCCCTTGAGTTTATGATATCTTAGTCATATTTTTAAGTAATACTGTCTCTTCATGATAATAGAAGTAAGTTTAATTCGGTATGTGGATTTCTTAATGTGAAAATAGACCCGAGATGGGACATTGGCAAAGATAAAGAATATAAAATAACAAAAATGTGAGCCCATCAGAGTAACCCGACTCTCAAATGTACATACGCACCTATAACAAACTCAAAGTCTCAATGCACAGAGTTAGAGAAGAACAGACACTCCACAGTGATGGATGACATGCGACGTGGCTTGCCAAGTGACTGCTAGAGTGACCAGTCAAGCAAAGAGCATGATAAAGTCATGGCTGATCTGAAAAACAACCCGTCTCCCAACCTAGAAAAACATTTCTAGAACACTCTATCCTATAGATAATTCGTTCACAAATTCCGGGCGCTGAAATTCAGTGCACTTAAAGCTCTGTAAATCAAAAAGGACTGAAATTATGTTCTCTAATGGAATTGAGTAAGAAATTAGAAATAATAAGTATGTAGAAAACACTTACACACTCCTGCAGCAGAAGCAGGCAGGCTGACTGCAGACCTTCCCCTCTCCCTCTTCTCCTCCAGATCCAGTTCCCCAGTCTCCTCCCCAGCTCTGCATTCAAACACCTGCTGCAGCCTTCCTTCCCCCACTGCACCCATCTCAGTGGATCACAAGATCTTCCCCTCAAAACTTCCTCCCACACCCATTGCTTTATTCCAGCCCCCAACTCCAAGCAGGCACTCCCTGGGAACCCACAGGCCAATCTGGCTAGAGAAGCAGGCAGGCTGACTCCAGATCTTCACCCCTCCCTGTGCTCCTCCAGATCCAACTCCCGAGTCTCAGCCCCAGCTCTGTAGCAGACATTCTCTTGCAGCCTCTCCTTACTCTCTGCCCTCAATTCCAAGGGACTAAGCAGATCCTAGTAGAACACCCAGCTATCTTCCCTTCTGTGGACCCCTTCACCCTCCCACAACCCATCTCCATCTCAAGAGTCAGTGCCCAATACCCATAAACACATTTTTACCTGGAGATTTTAATAGTCACACCTTTCAGGATCTTTGAAGAATTTCCTACCAGGGAACACACAGACATCCCACTCCCCTGAAAACCAGAGAGAAGAGAGAAACCCAGGAACCAAATATCCAGCAAACAAAGACAAGACCAAACTTCAGCTCCTAGAATTACAATCTTCCCAATTCCTGATGCCTAGATGCCAACATAAAAACACAACCAATAACAGCCAAGACAATATGTCTCCCCCAGAGCCCAGCAACCCTACCACAACAGGCCCTGAATATTCCAACATAGCTGAGACACAAGAAAAAGACCTAAACCCAGTCTTTATGAATATGACAGAGGTCCTTAAAGAGGGAGTTAATAGATCCCTTATAGAAATCTATGGAAAGGTAAAGAGTGGAAGGAAGTGAATCCAACTGTTCAAGCCTTGATAGTGGTAGTAGAATCCATAAAGAAAATTCGGACTGAGGAAACTCTGGAAATGAAAAATTTAGGAACTCAAACAGGAACTACAGAGCAAATCTCACCGATAGAATACAAGAGATGGGTAAGAAAATCTCAGGTTGAAGATACAATCGAAGAAATGGATATATCGGTCAAAGAAAATCTAGATGACTCTCAACAGAAGAATGGAGAAAGAAAATGTGTTACATTTACACAGTGAAGTATTATTCAGTTGTTAAAAAAAAGTGACATCATGTAATTTGCGGGTACATGGATGGAACTAGAAAAAAATTCATCCTGAGTGAGGTAACCCAGGCCCAGAAAGACAAAGAGATGGTATATATTCATTTGTATGTGGATATTAACGGTAAAGTCAATGATAAGCAATCTACAATCCATAGAGCCAGAGAGGGTAGGTGTAGAGTAAGGAAGTGGAGCCTACAGATAGATTTCATTAGGGAAAGGAATTAGAATAGATAGTGATGGACAGACAGGAAGGCCTGGAATGGGGGGATAAAGTGAGAAAGGGCAAAGGAAGGAAGATGAAGGAGGTAATGCAGGGAGAGACAGCTAATATTAAGGGCCATTTGAGGGATAGTGTGGAAACCCTATACATCAGATGCTTTCTAAAGTACATACACATATGAAGGCAATTTAAATAAAAATGTCTAAAAATGGGGGAGACAGAGTCCCAACTGGCCATCACTTGTCACCAAATGAAGATTTCAGTACTGGGATTGGGTTTCATTTAATTGAGATGCTGGCCAAAGGTGTCCCCTGGGAGTCCCCAAACAACCCAGACGGTTGCTCTCCACTAACAGATGGCCAGGCCCCATTGCTGGAGACAACTCCAACACAACTCACCGAACATGGAGAAGTCCAGCCGGTGCCTACAGAGAGCTGTCACCACTGCACGCGAGGGTCTATTGTCCAGGAAGGTACTCTGTGTGCTACCAAAGGAGAAACACACACCAACCCAGCCGCAAACCCTCTGAGCTACAATGGTGTCCTCCCTGCAAGATGCTTGTGGGAATAACCAACCACTATCTCATCTGACTGAAGACCCACACCATGAGATGGAACCATATCTGACTCTGGTTAGGTGACCAAAATCCAGAGACTAGTTAGCCCAGGGACCTAGGGTAAAACCAGGTACTACTGTTCTTAAAGAAAAAAAAAACGTAGCAATAAAATGACTTCTAACTGATATTCTCTTATACTCAAAGATCAGTGTCTGGCTCAGCCATATTTTACCATCAGGAGAAGCAAAAGCTACCTCCTGCGGCAGTTGGGAACAAATACAGAGACCCACAGCCAGACATAAGCAGAGAGTGAGAGACCTCAGAACACTCAGTCCTCAATGGGAAGTCCCCATCGAACCCCTCCCCTCAGGGCTCAATGAACCCCTTGGAAGAAGAGGTGGAAACAGTGTAAGAGCCAGAGGGGATGGAGGACACCAAGAAAACAAGGCCCTGTGAGTCAACGGGATCAAAGCTTCTGTGCACTCAGAGTCTGAGGCAGCCTGCACAGGGCCTACACAGGTCTGCACCAGGTCTTCTGGGTATAGATCACTGCTTCCAGTTCATTGTTTTTTATGGGACACTCAGGTGTTTGAATGAGTGGGCCTCTGATTCTTAAACTGTTTTCCTTCTCTTCATTTGCCTTGTCCAGTTTCAGTGTGATCGTTTTCTTGTATCTCATTGTATTGCGCTTTGTTATGTTTTACTATTATCACTTGGAAGCCTGGTTTTGCTTTTTTCTAATGAGAGTCAGAAAGGAAGTGGATCCAGATTGGGGGTGGGAAGAACTGGGGGGAATAGAGGGTTGAGAAACCGTAACCAGGATACACTGACGGGGAAGCATCTACCTTCGAGAAAAAGGAAAAAATAGGGGGGAAAAAAGAAAGAAAAGACACATTCGTCATTTATACATTACTCGTATTAATCCGGATCAGAGAAAAAACTATGTAGAGATTAGAAAACATTTCAACTGAATGATAACAACAATAAACAAGCAGAGCAGGGCTTCATAAAAACATAAGTGCTTCCGTTAATAAAAAGGAGAAGCTTAAGAGCCTGCATGGTGGTGTACACCTTTAATCCCCGTGCTCCGAAGACCGAGATAGGAACAATTTCAAGTTCCAAGTCAGACTGGGTTACATAGCGAAGTCTTGCCGTAGAGGAAGAAGAAGCTCAGGGGGAGTATTAATGATCAAGGTTTTAACTTGAAAGCTAGACAAAATGGCCCTGTAGCAGTCAGGGTCTGGATTTTCATACATGGCACCAGGTGCTACCGAGCACCGTGAAGAAGTCTGGGGTCAAACCAGCCACCTGAGTCGGTGTTGGTATCCGAGGACCAGGATACAACCATGTCTGAGTGACCCGCGCATCTACTCAATGACATGGTGATGCCTGGGCCCGAGCTACAGCTGAGAGCTATGTCATGGTCCATGGCCCCTCTGCAGCCAGGGTCTGTGCTGATGTTTAATGCTCTTGCTATCTTCAAAAGCAGTGCAGACACCCAAGATCATGGGCCAAGTTAGTGTCTCAGGGTCATACTGCCGCCGGGGACAGTAGGTACATCAAGACCCAGCTGCTACAAAGGACCCTGTTGAGGTCCATAGTCCTACCGTTGCTGCGGGGGTGGGGGTAGCACGGGGAGTCTGACCTGAAGTACGGGTCCTGCACCACAACTAATGGTCATATAGAGGCACAGGGTTGGGGCTGCAACCTGAGGCCTTTATGGTGCCAGGGCGACCACACGGCTGCCAGAACCATTCTCACCCGAGTGGCCATTCCCTCCACCCAGAGTCAGGACGTCATCCGGGTCTAAGTTGCTGCCGAGGGCCATGTCTTTAGTCCATGGTCTGGCCACAACTGGGGTCTGCGTTGATGTCTGTGGTCAGTAGCACCTCAGGAGGCCTTAGGAACCATGCACAAAGAAATCAGAGGACTATACTGAGACAGTCCCTTCCTTCATTGCCCTGGGAAAGCTGACCTCGTCTCACTGCCCACTACAACAAGAAAGCTAGCTCCCTGCACTAGGGAGAGAAGGCTCCCACCCCTCACCACAGGGCAAAATGAACCTACCCTGAGAGCATATGTGTAGGGGAGCTGACTACTCCACCTGAGGCGGGTGGCCCCCGTGGCTCTATCATACCTGCCTGGCTAACACCCAGGCCCACAACTGGCCCTTGGGTTGACCCACCCTAGCATCTACCCCATCTAGGTCCTACTGGAGCTCGTGAAGGGACAGGTTCTGTGGGACAATACTCGCAAGATCTCCAAGACACAGGATACCCCAGAGGAGCTCTGGTGAGGTTCCAGTGAGGAGGTGTACCAAACACCAGAGGCCTTGAACCAGACCAATGACTCATTGCAATGGACAGTGGTCAGTCACGTCGATGGGACAAAGGGGTACACGATATGACTGAAGCCTCCAAAGCCAGGTGATGGCGAGGCAGGAGAGAGGGAGAAGCAGATTGTTCTGTTTCAGGTGTGGAATTTTGTTCTGTTTTGCTTTATTGGTTTGTTGTTGTTGTTCTTGCTTTTGTTTGCTTGCTTGCTTACTTTGTTCTGTTTTCTGTCATGGGGGGATGCAACAGGAATGAGGGGGGATATGGGGAGGCTGGAAGGTGAACAGAATTGGGTTTCATGATTTGAAACCCCCAAAGCTTCAAGAAAGAAGTTTTAAAAAGGGTTAGACAAAATGGAGCAAAATATGTAGAAGAAAAATAACAATGAAGAGAATAACTATAAAATACAAAAATCAGTCACACTAATCTAGATAGTATATTTACTGAAAAGAGTAAGAAAAGGGCGGGAGAGAAGGTTCAGCAGTTAAGAATACTGGCTGCTCTTTGGGAGGACCTGGGTTGGAATCCCAGCACTACCATGGCAGCTCACAACCATCTGCAATTCCACTGTCAGGAGATCAGATGCCCTCTGCCCACCTCAAGCCCCGTGTGCATATGGCACCCAGTCATATGCAGTCAGGACACATGTAGACATAAAATTAAAGTGTTTTTAAAATTATAAAGAAAAGAGTAAGACAATTTAGTAGCCCTTAGAAAAGTTCATTTTAAAAAAAAAGAGAAAAACTGAATAATACAAAAAATCAGAATTTTAGAGACTGGCTACCACTATTATGACCAGTGTTCAAGAGATTTACAGGCTGCTTTATATCATGATATTAGAGCCCTGCTAAAGGAGACAAATACCTTAAAAATGTTCACTTGCTAAAACAGACTCAGCGGTTAAGAGCATTGCCTGCTGCTCTTCCAGAGGACCAGGGTTCAGTTCCCAGCATCCACCCACATGATAGCTCACAATTGTCTGTAACTCCAGCTCCAGGGGATTTGACACAAACATACATGCAGGCAGAACACCAATACATATAAATAAAACAATACAGTGTTTTTAAAATGTTTTTTTAATTAAAAAAGCCTACAAAATACAAAATATGCTAGCTGGTCGGCAGTTAAGAGCACGTGCTGTTCTTGCAGGGGACTCAGGCTTGGTTCCCAGCACCCACAAGTCAGCTCACCACTGCTCTCCAGTTCTAGGAAATCTAATGCCCTCTTAGGTGTCCGCGTGCACCAGGCATGCATGCAATTTACTTACATATATGGAGGCATTCATACCTACATATGAAATAAAATAAGATTTATTTTAAAAAAAGCGGGAAAATATGAGTGATGCTACTGTTCAATGCTGTCAACCATTTAAGAAAGAAATATCAACTATTCTTATACAATTTCCCCCAGAAACTTGAGTTTATTTTCTAAATCCAGGGTGGTTAATGAAATCTGAACTGTACAAAGTCAGTACAGAAAAAGAAACAGATGGGCTGATATCCCTTGTCAGTCCAGACACGAAGACATTACCAAATCAAATCTACCAATATGTAAAAAAAAAGTTATGCCAACTCTTTGCTGCCAGACCTGCGCCATCAAGGGTCGCACGCATGCTCCCGGTAAGGGCCTGTCCCAGGCATCACTGCCCTACCCCCTTAGCGTCCACATGTGGCTGAATCTGACAACGTGAAGGAACAAATTTACAAACTGGCCAAAAAAGACTTCACTCCCTCCCAAATAGGCGTGATCCTGAGAGACTTACATGGTGTAGCACAGGCCCGTTTTTTGTGAGTGGTAATAAAACCTTGAGAATCCTTGAGTCCAAAGGCCTTACCCCTATTTCCTTGAGAATCTCTAACATCTGATTAAGAAAGCAGTCGATACATCTTGAGAGGAACAGAAAGCTTAAGGATGCTAAATTCCGCCCAATTCTGATATAGAGCAGAATTCACCGGCTGGCTCGTTATTGTAAGACTAAGTGGGTCCTCCCACGCAATCGGAACTATGGGTCATCCAAAGTCTCTGATTTAGTGCCATAAATTCTCCTGTATACACGAGCAATAAAATAACTTTGAATATAAAAATATGACAAATGTAGTCCAAGAATTCAAGCAACGTGCAACATCTGAAAGTCCTCAAATTATTTAACATCAGGAAAGAGAAAAACCATAAGATCACCTCCAAGATAAAAAAAAAAAAGTTCACCTGATAAATTCCAACTGTCATTCATAAAAGTTCTTAACAAACTAGGAGTGGAAGGGAGTTTGAAAAGTTTGAAAAGGGTATCTATTATATAGATATAGATATATAGAAATAGATATAGATATAACTGGGTGGCTAATAACTCTGTCTCCAGGCCCAACAACCTCAGTTTGGACCTATGCATCCACATGATGGTTGGTGAAAACCATCTTCTGCACATTACCCAGTGGCATGTGCAGGTGTGTTTGCAACACACACACAAATAAACTAAATGTGATAAAAAAATGTTAAAACTACCACAAATATCACGTCAAAGGACCCAGAAATCTCACTAGAAGATATGTACTCAGATAATAATATTTTATTTTGATTTTTTGATACTTTCCTTCCAAGGCTGAGAATAAGACAGACATGTTAGCTTTTCTAAACCATTTCCATTGAATGGGGCACTAAGAGGCAATCCCAGCCAGGGCAATTAAGTAGGAACTATAATTAAAAGGCATTAAAGATTGGAAAAGAAGAACTAAGATTTTTTTTTTTTTAGTTTCAGATAAAATGATTGCCTACACACAGAACTCTAAATAATCTATATTGAGGTCATAGTATACAAATGTAACAAGATTATAGACTCCTTGACCAGTGGACAACACTCGGTAATATTTATATGAGGATGTAGCAAGCAATTCCAAAGCAACAGAATGGGAACAAGTTTCACCAGTAATAGCATCCAAGTGTTTCAGAAAACATTTACAAAAGGTGTGTGGTACCTCGTGAGGTGGTGATTATGGAAGAGAGGGATGGAATGGTATTGTCGGGAAGAGGGTGTTTGTTGGGGATGGAAATGTGTACAGTTATTGGAAAGATTGTGGAGGCTCTGCACAAACAAAAGGTAGAACTCTTAAACGATCCAGAAATCTTGGTCTCAGGTTCAGACTCAGATCAGATCACCAAAACTGTTGTTTAAGGATAAGTTTGCTTATGTCCACCCTATAAAAAGAAGGAATTCTATCATTCACCAGCACATGGATGGACCCAGAGGACACTATGCTAATAAAACATGCCAGATATGCCAAAGGGAAGGAGGTAGCATGGTCCATAGAGCAGTGGTTCTTAACCCTCCTAATGCTGCAGCCCTTTAATGCAGTTCCTCATGTTGTGACCCCCAAACCAGAAAATTATTTTCATTGCTACTTCCTAACTTAAATTTTGCTACTGTTATGAATCAAAATGCAAATATCTCATATTTCTGATGGTCTTAGGTGACCCCTGTGAAAGGGTTGTTCAACCCCCAAAGGGGTCACGAGCCACAGGCTGAGGACCATTGATATATGGTATTGGATACAAAATCTCCCCACCTCATCGTTGACAGTAGACTTGACTTCCAGGGGTAATCAAACAGCATAAGCACTGTCACTGTCTTGTGAATCTGGGCTCGTGTTTCCTGCCATCTCTGTCCTGTTATAAACTCACCCCTACTCGTTCTTCTTCCTCTTTGCTGTTCTCTGCAGCGAATGTCTCCATTGACTCAAAAGTGGGTGACTCATGGCTCTGTCTTAATCCTGACAGCATAGACCAAGAACACCTAGGAGAGACCAATAGGGTACAGTGTCTCCCAACAGTACTGGGAGCTGCTTCTTGTAAAGCTAACATTATTTGAGCCAATCAAGGAGAAGCTGAGTGATTTGAGAGAAGTCAGATTTTCTTTATTTTTCCAGACAGTGTTTCTCTATTATGTAGCTCTGGCTGTCCTGGAACTCGCTATGTAGAATGGGCTGGCCTCAGAGTCACAGAGACCCACTTGGCTCTGCCTCCCAAGTGCTGGGATTGAAGAGTATACCACCACACTGAGCTCCAAAAGTTACAGATTCTTAATAAACTAAATACTTTATTTGGGGACCAGAAACCTTACTGAATCATCTCAGGCTTTAGGCAACACACTTCCTTGAGACACATTCATCATTCCCCCCCCCTCCCCAAACAAATTTTGTTTGGGGTTGTGGCTTAAGAAGCGAGCTGAAACAGATGTGAAGAAGTTTGATCAGTGATGTCCTGTGCTGGAGATCTGAAGGCCTGCGGCAGATGGAAACTCTAACTCTTGTTATCTTTGTTGTTGTTGTTGTCGTTGTTGTTTTTCAAGACAGGGTATGAATACATAGCTCTGGCTGTCCTGGAACTCACTGTGTAGACCAGGATAGCCTCAAACTCACAGAGATTTACCTGCCTCTGCCTGAGTACTGGGATTAAAGACATCACTATGCCTGATATATGCAGTATTCAATATATGTTTGATATATTCAATATATATTGAAATTGTCAAAATGCACAAATTAAGTTTCAATACACTGATGTAAACAGATGAGGCCATTCAGTGTGTTGTGTGTGTGTCTGTGTGTGTGTGGTTTTGAGACAGGGTTTCTCTGTGTAGTCCTGGCTGTCTTCGAACTGACTCTGTAGACCAAGCTGACCTCAGACTCAAGAGGTCTACCTGCCTTTGCTTGTGCTGGCATTGAAGTGCATCACCAGGGCCCAGCAACAGCATCCAGTCTATTATTTCCTGTTCTGGGTTCTCTGATATAGCTTGAAAGCATAGGAACTATATATATATAACAAATGCAAGAAGAGGAGGAAGAGGCCTGACCATAGTAGCCACCTTCTGAGTCAGCTCCTCCAGGGGCAGAGGCTGGAACTCAAATGTCTTCTAACTGAGCAGTTGGACATGGAGGGCGCAGGCAGGTGTTCCTACCACCAGCTCTATGTTGTCCAGTTTGAGCAGCTCGTCTGCAGGCAGCAAGGGGCAGGTGGCCAGTGAACTCGGGCTTTCCTTGGTGGTACAAATAGTGTTCTAAACGGTATAGAAGAACAGATTTATCTTCTGTTACTAGGGTGACAGTCATAGTATTAGGCAGAGTATGAAGGGGCAGGCAAACTATTGAGTATTATGAGGTTTTATAATCGTGGACATATCCATGACTTGAAAACTACAATGAAAATACCATGATACTTTAAAAAACAAAAAAAGGGTGGTGACTCATAGCTGTGCTCCTGGGCTTCAGGAAAGGAATCGGATGATATTTAGCTCCTCCCACAAAAACTTCTATAAAGTTTTCCACTAACCGAGGAGCTCGAGCAGACAGTTCCCGCCAAGTAGGATGCTGTAGGACGGGAATTCAGAGAACTTTTCTGAACTGAGGAAACAGCTCTTCGTGGATTTTGAGAAGCCGCGGGATCCGGAATCAGCGCAACCCTAACTCCAAGAAGTCTCCTTTACCCCGCGCTCCCTCAGCCTCTGCGGCCTGGGCAGGTCGCACCCCAGGTCCCAGGCCAATCCCGGGTCGCAGACCTCGGCCTAGGGTCCCAAAGATGCGCAAGTTACCAGCCGTCCTCGTCCTGCTACTGGTGAGTATCGCCCGGGGAGAGCGCCGCGCCCGCTGAGAGCGCCATGCCCGCTGAGAGCGCCATGCCGGGTCCCAGAGCAGGAAGCAGGGAGTTGCGCAAAGTGCCTGCCGCTGGAGCGCACGTGCCCTATGGGCGCGCGGGGTGGAGATCTGACATTTTTGGGGGACACCACTGTGGAGGAGGGAAAACTCGACGGTGAATGGTGGAAGGTCCGATGGTTGGGTGGCGGTATGGAACCCCAAGATGGGGTCAGGCAGGGTGTGGAAGAGGTGGGCGGAGGACTCTTGATTGGGGAGGATATGAGGAGGCTGCGCTCCACTGGGGGGAGGATGGTAAGTGAGGGAACCCAAAGGTGGAAGGCAGGATCTGACTTTAGGTGGGAGACTGGGCCAGGGCGGAGAGGAGAAAGACCAAGGTGGGCGGGGGTGGGGGGCGGCGCAGAGAGGTGGGAAGGAAGGAACCAGCCAACTCAGTGAAACAAACCAGAGCAGCATACCTGGAACTTGCTGGGGCAGGGGAAAAGAACCCGGTTACCCTGCAGAACCCACGGGGCAGAAAGAATTTAGAAACGGGCTGGAGGGTTGACCCTGCCTAGCTGCTGGAGCTGGCCTCTGACACCTCTCTTCTCAAGGCTAGGAGAGAAAAGTGCCTGATTTTGACTTTAGCTGGAAGAACGTGCGAGCTCATTTACAGTGTGACACTATTGTTTATTTGGCTCAGCAATTTATTGATTTAAAAGGAGTAAAAGGGCCCGTAGGGCAAGAATCTGGACTTTTGCTGTCTGCTAGCACGAGATTACTGAGGGGGAATTCCATTTCCTTGGAGTCCACCGATTCTAATTTCTAATAGTCAGAGAGTCACACAAGTGTCTCTTTAGACATACACACATTTATATTCATTTTTGCCAGGCTGGTTACAGTGCTCCACCTTCTGTTTTAATACTTCACTGTTGAGGTGGAACATGCCTATGTTTGAAAAAAGAATAAAAGTAGGAACCAAGGTTAGGACATGTTCGGTTAGTGCCAGGGAGCCCTGCGTAAGAACCATGTCTTCCGTACTCTCTTGGCTTTCAGCTACTTTTGGTACTACTTTTTTAGCTACTTGAAAAAAAGGAAGGAAGGAAGGAAGGAAGGAAGGAGAAGAGAAGCAGAGCAATGGTTGCCAGCATGGAAAGGTGGATGGAGGAGCAAGCGGTTTGCTATTTTAATGGGTTCCGACTTTCAGTTTTGGAAGATGAAAAGAATTCGGGATTTGTTTACATGACATTGTGAATGCTGGCCTAGATGTAGATGTAAGTATACGTAAATGCATTTTTTAAAAACTCTGTGTGAGCAGAAAAAAATAACGACATCTTGAATTTTGCAGGAAAATGGATGGAGCTAGAAAACATTATTTTGAGTTTGGTAACCCAGACACAGAAAGACAATTATCACATGTACTCACTCATAGGTGGTTTTTAAACATAAAGCAAAGAAAACCAGCCTACAAACCACAATCCCAGAGAACTTAGACAACAATGAGCACCCTAAGAGAGACTTAACATAGATCTAATCTACATGGGAAGTAGAAAAAGACAAGATCTCCTGAGTAAATTGGGAGCATGGGGATCCTGGGGGAGGGTTGAAGGGGAAGGGCAGAAACAGGGAGGGGAGCAGAGAAAATTGCAGAGCTCAATAAAAATCAATTTTAAAAAGCCTCAGTGTGTGTGCACATTCAATGAGTTTGTGTGAGGGCAGCCTCCCGTGTCAGCCCTTACCTACCTCTTTGAGGCAGGATCTCTCTTGTTCTCCATTGAGTATGCTGCTTGCTGTCCCATGAGCTTCTAGGGGTTCTCCATCTCCTCCTCCCATCTAGAGCCAGGAACCCTGGGATTTCAGATGTGTGCAATTGTTGCTTGGCTTTATATGAGTTTTGGGAATCTGAGTCCAGGTCCTCATGTTTGTGTGGCAAGTGTATTATCCGCTGAACCATCTCCTCGGTTCTTAACTGCATTTTAAAAACCTCCCCCCCCCCCCCCCGTGTGTGTGTGTGTGTGTGTGTGTGTGTGAGAGAGAGAGAGAGAGAGAGAGAGAGAGAGAGAGGGAGAGGGAGAGAGAGAGAGAGAGAAGAGTCACTCATATGATTAAGTAGTTACATGGGAAACAAGACAGTATATTAGAGGATGTGTGTCATTTCTAGTTGACAAAATGTAATTTTTAAAAGCTTTCCTCTAATTTTCTACTATACGGATACAAACTTAACTCGTTTCAACAGGAATGAATAAAAAAGAGAAGAGGAGTTCAAGTTTCTAGGACTTGGGCAGCTGCAAGGAGCAAAGAGGAATAGGAACACAAAAGTACTGGACAGTTTAGAAGGGAGGGAGGTCTGAGATCCATGTCGTTTTAGAAGCTGGAGGGAAGGGAATGTGAGATGGCCCCTTGTTGGTGAGGCCCACAGCCAGTAAAGGCAGTTCCTTCTTTGTTTCTACAGAGCATCTTCTGCGGAGTGCTAGCCAAGTCAGTCCGTCATCACCCAGCTGACCTCCAGAATGTGCAGCAGAGCCCATCAGAAGGAAAATGCCAACCAGGTGCATTCTAGATTGATTGCTAGTCTTTGGCCATGACCCCTCCCCTCCACAGCTCCATATTCTTTCAGTCTTCTGGTCTTTTCAGTTCCGATTTCTTTTATGCCATAGATATTGATATTTTCTAAATCCAAGGTCATGAAGATTTATCTTCATGTTTTTATGAGTTTGGTAATTTCTATGCTTCTATTTATGTGTTTATATGCAGTATCAGGTAAGGGTGAAGTTTCCCTATGGTATTGGGCTATCCAGTTCCTTTCTCTTTTCTTTCTTTTATTTCATAATTTTTTAAAAATATTTATTTATTTACTTATTATGTATACAAAATTTTGTCTGTATGCCTGAGGGCCAGATGAGGGCGCCAGACATCTTTACAGATGGTTGTGAGCCACCATGTGGTTGCTGGGAATTGAACTCAGGACCTTTGGAAGAGCAGGCAATACTCTTAACCACTGAGCCATCTCTCCAGCCCCTTTCTCTTATTTCTTTTTTCATTTCTTTTTCTTTTTCTTTTCTTTTTTTTTTTTTTTTTGTTTTTTGAGACAGGGTTTCTCTGTGGCTTTGGAGCCTGTCCTAGAACTAGCTCTGTAGACCAGGCTGGTCTCAAACTCACAGAGATCCGCCTGCCTCTGCCTCCTGAGTGCTGGGATTAAAGGCGTGTGCCACCATCGCCCGGCTTTCCTTTCCTTTTTCTTCTAGATCTAACCCAGGGCCTCACTGATGCCAGATGAGCACATTACCATAAATCTGGAGCCCCAGCTCTGCTACTCAGTTACTGTCCACTTATTGCACTGTGTGATTTCTGGGGATGCTACAGTCATGGAACCGTACAAACCAGCTGTGTTCGCATTCTCTTCACACATCTTAACTTTCCTTGGAACCTTAGGTGGCTCCCAGCCTGGTCCTATACCGGAATTATCAAGGTCGGAGTCTGAGTTCTGGAAGTCCTGGCAAGGCAGGCTCTACCATCATCCTCAGTAATTTTGCCAATCAACAGAGTCATTGAATGATACTGGAAGTTAGAAGAATGGAAATTTTTCCATTGTGGCCATAGTGGAAACAGACAGAGGATCTATGTGACCCCCCACCCATCTTTGCCATGAAGTCTAGGATTAAGTTTTATGTTACTTTATTTTCCTAATTTTTAATGATTTGTTTATTTTTATGTACATTGGTATTTTTGCCTGAATGTATCTCTATGCAAGGGTGCCAAATCCCCTGGAACTGGAGTTACACACAGCTGTGAGCTGCCATGTAGGTGCTGGGAATTGAACCTGGCTCCTCTGGAAGAGCAACCAGTGCTCTTAACCACTGAGCCATCTCTCCAACTACCAGAATTATTGACCCATTCCTGTTTTGGCCCCATTAAGTCCGGCAAGGTGGTCTGACAAGTTGCAAATCTCTTTCCTTACAAGTTTCTGTCTCTACCCAGCCATGGGTTTCATCCTTCTTCTTTCCCCAGTACAAGATTTTCAGTTTGTTGGACCGCGGTGTCTCAATAGTTGTATAGTCTAGGGTAGAGGTCACAAGTGTCTCTTTAGAATGGCCCCATTCATTACAACCTTGCAGGCTCTGGCTGCTCCCTATGCCCGAGAGCACCACTGCAGAGATAAGCTTCCTAAAGAAGCTGCCAAGCTGCCTCCAGGCCTTGGACCTTGCCCGGGCAGCACAATAGAGCCAACCTGTTGGGCAGGTGCAGGTAAGAGAGCCCTGAAACTGTGAACATCTGTCTTGTGGCAGCATAGGCAGGGCAGGGTGGGCAGAGAAAATGCTCTGTAGACATGCCCACAGTCAAATTTCTCAATTGCGACCCCCGCTTCCCAGGTCTGTCTAACTAGGACACAGGTCTTCCCTGCAGCTCCGGAAGTCCTGAAGTTCCCTTCACCATCTTTCTTTCCCTCCTCAGGGTCCTACCTGTCAGAAGAGGATGGTTGTGTGCCCTGCATGGAAGGTATAGAGTATACCAGCCACGCCAACAGTCTGCCTTCGTGCATAAAGTGCAGCATCTGTCTGGCAGGTACAGAACAAAGGGGCTCTTTCCCACAAGTGTGGTCTGGGGAGGTGGGACTCACAACTGCTGTGGACTCAGAAATCTCAATTCCAGCCCAATTTGCTCTTTATCCCACCCTGTTCTCCACCTGTCCATAATTCAATGGGACAAAAATTAAAAACAAAAAAACCAAAAACCCTGGAGAATTAATTTGTGCGGTGTTTTAGGAATCGTTGGGACCATCAGTGGAGAATAAGGTGGAAATTAATCTGCCACTGTGGAGAGCAGGGCCTGGTACCCCCAGATGCATTATGGGGCAGTTGCCACTGCCGCACCACTCACTACATATAACTTGGCGAACAGAATCGCCCTGGTGCCGGCTGTGCCAGGACTTGTCCTGAGGAGTGGCGGGGCTCCACAGGGCACACGATGTTAGAAATGGACCTTGAAGGATAGATACAGGGTTTTAAGTGGACCAGGGAGATCTCAGCCAGAGTTCCAGCGCTGAAGAGGAAAGAGCCCTGCATATTTTGAATAGGGCATTAATTCCATTCTGGGTCCAGCATGAGTCTCTTCAACTCTGCAGTGGGTTTGCTACCCAGTAGAAAATCTTGAGATACCATGGTAGTCTCCTGCTTTGCATTTTCTAGAAGTTGACGGAAAAAGTGTGGGTCATGGGATGTAACACCCGCTTCAAAAGGAAAAGAGCCACTGAGAGTCTCCCCTCTGTCCCTGTGGTCAGTCTCCAGCTATGAGTGACGTGTTATGATGTATCCTTGCCCTAGGGATGCATTAGCTTTTTTCGTAATATTGGCTGCTTTCCAGTCCTCTGAGACCTGAGACCACTCCTTCTAGAACCTTCCACAGAAACTTCAAGGGGCTTTCTTCTTTCCTGCTGTGGGCCTGCTAAAGTGTGGAGGTCATAGGCTATTGTTTTAGTTTCTTTTCCTGTTTGCTGAGACAAAAGCTCTGTCAAAAGCCAAAGGAAGAGAGGGTTGAACTGGCTTGCAGTTCATCCATCCATCAGTGCAGTGAGGTCAAAGTGGGTAGGAGCTTGAAGCAGCTGCTCAACTCCCGTTTTCAGAATAATAGGTTTGTGTGCTCAGCTCACTTTCTCCTGTTTATATAGTTCAGGAACCTAGTCCAAGAATGGTAGCACTCAGTGTGTAGGAATCTTCCCACCTAATTAGTGTAACCAAGATAATATCTCCACAGACTTGCCCAGAGGCTGTCTCCCAGCTGATCCTAGATCTTATCAAATAACAAAGGAGATTAACCATCTTAGTCTGTAACAAAGAAAGGAATGGCTGAGTGGGGGCCTGCTGGGTTCCCAGCTGGCTCTAGACTAGGCTCTCTTGTTCTAGGTTCTGAGCTCTTGGTAGGTGTGAGCACTCAGTCCCTGCTTCTTCAATCTTCTCCTGTTTCCAGGAGCGTGAAGAGCGCCCTCTGTACATCCCTTGCTCCTGTCATCATGATCTAAATGAACTGAACATTCCTCCCAAATCCGATGCATGAGGTCATGAATGGTGTTCCTTTGGTTTAACTCTGGGTACTCAAATATGCTTCTGGGAGCCATTGTCTGCATGCCCTGGCTGTGGTGTAATAGGAACAGGTCCTCGTTATTACTTCCTACGTTCAGTGGAGCTGAAACAGAAGGAACTGTGTCAGAAGGAAGTGTTACCCTGATAACCAAGAAACTTCATCCCTCATACTCTTACAGATGAAGATGAAATAGCGAGATGCAACTCCACCCAGGACACCAAGTGTCAGTGCAAACCAGGCACGTTTAAAGATGAAAACTCTCCTGAGTTCTGCCAGAAGTGCTCCAAGTATGTCACTGGGCCCTGGAACTTTTACAATCCCAGGAAACCCCAGAAAACTCAACCTTCCTTGTATCCTTTCGTTTCCTTCCGACTCCATGGAGAACCCACGCTACAAGGTGTTAGGATTCCCACATTATAGCGGCCCCGTGCCCCCCTGACAGCGGTATCCCCAAACATTTGGGGTCTTCTGAGCCCACTGTGGTCTCTCCACATCCAACTGTAAATCTCTCCGTGTTCCTGTCCCCCACCACCAATCCCTTCAATTTTCCACCCGTTCTTTTCCCTTGGCCAGATAATTTGTCCCCTCTCCATAGAATACAGCAAGAGAGTGAGTAGCATACAGCCTGGCTTGTGTGTATTTACACCACCTCAGATTCTTGAGACCCCTAGGAAGAAGAAAGTGCTGCAAGCCCAAAAAACACATAATGAGGCTCTGTGTGTGTGGCCTCCTCCGGGGTTCTCAGAGGCACCTGACCCAACTCAGCTAACCTCGCCCCCAGGACCCAATCCCGTCAGTAACCCTTGTCTCAACTTCAGGAGTTTGAAGGAAAATAGTTCATTTACTCTTCCCTGACCACCTGGTACAAAGGTCTGCTTATTGAAGGCTGATAAAGGGACATGGCTCAGCGGTGACCACACAGGCCCTTTCCTAACTTAGGCCCTCCTGAGGCCCAGAGCCACTCAGCACACACCCTGCAGAAAAGGCAGAAAGGTTGCCACCATGCCTACAGAAAGTTCCCCCAAAGACTACACTGTGTGTGTCCGGATGTAGGGACAAATTTGGAGCCTGTCCTTCCTTTACTACCATCTCTGGGACACTGGGTAGAGTGAGTGCCTCCCCTTCACCACTTCTGACCAGCAGCTTTCTCACAGAATCTTATTTCTTCCTTGTTGTGCCCAGGTGCCCTGATGAAGAATCTGAAAAGACTTCCTGTACCCCGAAAACAAACCGAATGTGTGTCCCCAAAGACTCTCAACTCAACTTAGGCCTCATCATAGGGTTCGTAGTGGCGGGGCTGCTGCTGCTGCTTTTTCTTGCAGGTTTCTGGAAATCTGGGGCATGGGGGCGAACATTGCAGTTGGTGAAAAGAGCCTATCCAGGTGAGTGTTGGCTGTGGTGGGTCCCTTGGACACCAAATCTGAATCTCTCTAACCTGCTCTTCTCCTTCAGAATTGCCCTCCCTGTGTCCTGAACTCCATTGTCCTTGAAGCCTAGACCTCTCTTTTGCTCCTGCAATTGATATACCATCTCCCACTTCCCCCAAACCACAAAAGCCCGGAATCTTACCAGTCCATCTCACTGATGGTTCCCTTGCTCTTTTAACCAAGTCTGAGAGAGTAGACATCAACTCCTCAACTGAGGATAAAGGTCAGGACAGGAGAGAGCCAGGGACAGCTCTGGTTCCTGCAGAACCAGAGATTGTGTGTGTGTGTTCCTTCAGTTTCTCCCCAGCTGCCTCCTTGGGTAGCCCCAAGCAAGAATGACCCCTCCCTCCCGATCCAGTATTGGAGCATCTTGCTCACTCTGCTCAGATAAAAAAAAAGGGGGGGGGGCTGATGAGTCCCCTGCCCACTGGCTATGGCAACCTCCTTCTCTTCTAGGCCGTGAACAGCACTCTGAAAATTCTGTGCCTCTCACGGAACTGCGGACATCCAACCCGGAAAATGACTCTCCTGCAGTGAAGGCCTCAGAGGTTGTAGCTCTGCTGAGAAGCAGAGTTTTTTTTTTTAATTTTCATTTACAATTTTATGCATATGAGTGTTTTATCTACATGCATGTCTGTGTGTCACATGCATGCCTGGTGATCATGGAGGCCAAAAGAGGACATTGAATCCTCTGGAACTGGAGTTTACAGCCAGTTGAGTTGTGGGAATCAAACCCAGGTCCTCTGGAAGAGCTGCCAGGGCTCTTAGCCACTGAGCCATCTCCCCAGCCCTGAGAAACAGGGTGTTTGAGGGGCTGCACAGCTCAAGGAGAAGGGTACATCTCCACCTGTCCTGGGTTGCTGTCCTGGCTCACTAAAGTGATTGAAGCTCCAAGTCCCCTTTCACGCAAGAGGCTATTTTGAGCTTCCTCAGGCCTCAGACCATGTTGCAACTCTGTCTGCTTCTGCTTGTGCGGTCAGGCGGGAGTGTGGCCACCTTGGCGTGGTAGTAAGAGCACAAAGTTCCAGCAGCCGATCATGGCTGTGTGAGCCTAAGGTGGCCGCACTGAGATGGGTGGGACCCTGCACAGGGCCTTGGGTGTGGGCTCCTGAGTGGCCTCTTTGCCTTCTCAAAGCCATTTCCACACACTTGGGTCCCTCAGGAGGATCTGCAGTTCAGGGAGATGGTCACGCTGAGCCCCTAAGCAGCAGAGAATGGCCGTCCACTCTTTTTGAGCATATATTGGACAGACAATGGCTGGGATAGGAGTCCCTGGAGACAGTGCTGGTTTGTTGACCACGTGACTGTTGTCATCAGATCCTCTGGTCCAGGGGATGGAGAGACAGGGCGACAATGGACAGGATGCACATGGCCAAAGTGTGGTGGCTGAGCCATTCTGTAAAATATGCTGAGTATCTGTGATATCCATGCTGTGTCCTCAGAGCCTGGGGCAACATGGACATGGAGCAGATACTGTGGCCAAGAGGGGCTGAGTTCTTGGATTTGATTTTTGTTTAACATTTTGGTGCCTCACACATGCTAAACTTCACGGCTGAGCTACACCCTCAGTGACTTTGCAAAAGCGTTTTATTGGGACAATAGATCCCTAAGTTGCCCAGGCTGGCCTCAGCTTTGCTTTTCTGTCTGAGCCTCCAGAGTAGTTTTAAGCATTTTCACATACGTTATCCTAATGATATTAAGAGCGTTGTAAGAAAAAAACATGCTTCCTATGTAAGTATTTTCTCTCATGTGGGTAATAGGTCTCTAGTTTCTTATATTACACATATATGCTCGTATGTGTTTACATGTATGTAGGCATTAGCATGTGGAGGCCAGAGGTCTTGGTCAAATGTTTTCCTCACTTCTCTTCTTCACCTCGCTATGTTCTGAGGCAGGATCTTTCCCTGGATCTGGAACTCACAAGCTGAAGTGGCAGGTCAGCAGGCCTCAGGGATTCCCTGGTCCTCACCTTCCATATGCTTGAATCATAAGTGCGGGCAGCCATGCACATCTACCCCCACAACACAAGCTTTTTAAATTTTATGTTATGTGTATGAGCGTTTTGCCCGAATATATGTATGTGCACCCTGTGTGTTTTCAGAGCTTAAGGGGTCATAAGAGGGTGTCAAATCCTCTGGAACTCTCTGGCTGGGCTTCATGGCATATTAGGCATCGGGACTCAGGCCTCATATTTCTGCGGCAAGCACTTTACTGACTGAGCCATCTCCGCAGCCCCCATGTTCCTATTTTTATCCTTCAGTTTGTTCTAATATTTCATTTTGAACTGTTAAAATCAGCAGATACATTTGCTTCCCGTTACTCATAGGCTCCCCAAACCCTTCCCCCAAAGTAAGATGAGCCTCTGATTTCTGATCGCCTGTGACTACCAGTTGTTATGACTACCTTGTTATGCCCAGCTTACAACCGGGTCTTTGTTTCAGGAGTCTGTGTAGGACTAACTTGTTATGCTCATGTTCTGCCCCTGTAAACCCAGCTATTTTGTCTGCCAAATCCCCATTTGGAAACCCCCTACTCTGATTTTTGTAAAGCTTTGTCTCCCTCACATCCAGTGCTGAGCTCTCAAACTCAGTATTAGGGTGAGGGAGCCTGTGTACACAAATAAAAAAGCTTATTTTAATTAGGTCAGTGATCTTTCTCCTCCCATGTTTGGGATTAATAGTATTCTTTGGTTCCAAGATGGTTTTGTTTGTTTGTTTGTTTCATGGCAGGGTTTCTCTAGCTTTGGAGCCTGTCCTGGAACTAGCGGTTATGGACCAGGCTGGCCTCGAATTCACAGAGATCTGCCTGCCTCTGCCTCCCCAGTGCTGGGATTAAAGGCATGTTTCACCACTGCCCAGCTCCAAGTTGTTTTTTAAAAAGCCAAACTTAGGGACTGGAGAGCTAGCTCAGCAGTTAAAAGTGTTTGCCGCTCTTCAGAGGACCTGGGTTCAGTCCCCACCACCTGCACTGTGTGGCTCACAACTGCCTATAATTCTATTTCCAGAGGACCTAACATCTTCTTCTGGCCTCCGCAGCGCCCTCTCTCATACACATGACAGACATCCACATAGACCCACATAAACATAAATTTAAAAAACCTCTTAAATGGTCAAATTTAATATTCAGTTGTACCAAATACCCTGCCAGCCCCCATGCTATTAATGTTTTCATTTCCATACTTAGACAGTTGATGTATGTGTTAATATTATTGACTAAAACACCTGTAAGGCCTTGATACAAACCTGACCTTGGATTTTGCAAAGCTCTCTTTATAGTCTCCAACTGAGCTTTTTAAAGAAGCCTGGGGCAGAGATGTTGGCCCGAAGGGAATCCCCAGAGGATGGGGGACTACTCGGTCTTGACTAGGCTTATATGGTTGTCCACTTGTCACAGAACATTTAAGGTGAGCATTTATGCCGCACTAGGCCACCAACATCAAGCACCTTCAAGCAACAGAGACAGGAAGCTTATCTTAGAGGGGCAGTCTTGTAAGTCTGGGAATCAGGATCAGGCCTGGGCCCCAGGTCTCCTGACTCTGACCAGGGTGCCTCTGCTGTATGTTTACAGGAATCCGAGGAAGCTCCGGATTCTCCAACAGAAGCTGAGTCTCTAGTTCCGGCAAATGGAATCGACCCAATTGACGGTGAGTGTTTTCTATGAGGCAACAATAGCACAGCAGCCCAGGGAATAGGATAAGTATTCCAACTGTCATTCCCATGGCAGTGCTCTGCCGAGATAACTAATGATGGGCGCAAACCCTAAACTGTTGCCACTGGACTTAGGGGCCATTAATCCCCCTCTCCTCCCTTCTGTCTCCACTGGGACCAGTACCTCATATGGTATTGTTAGAATCTGTTTGTCCTTCTGCTGTCCCATCATCCCTCCCTTCTCTCTTGTAGTCACAACCTCTGCCCCCACTAGGTCCTCCAGAATGGTGCACTGGCCTGTGTTAATACCCATGGTCCTTAGAGTAGAAGCTCTCGGCAGGACCAGACTTGGTTTGATGAGCTTTACTACAAATCACAAACCTGACTTCAGAGACATCATGCAAAACTAATGGAAGCCATCTCATGAATCATGTTTCAGATATCAACTACACGAGTTGATGAATTTTCTATGTATTGAGTCGAATCAAATGGTACTTGTTTCCTTTCATATTTCGTTAGTTAGCTAGTAAGTAAGCTAGTTTTCCATGGGCTCTGGGAACAGAACTTAGGTCCTCTGCACGAGCAGTATGAACCTTCAACCAGTGGGCTCACTCGGCCCCCACACTCAGCACTGTAATGCGTGAGACCGAAGCCAGGGTTTGAGTATACTGGGTAAATACTCTACTCTTCCAGATAAGCTACACCTCTAAGCCTCCTGTCATTGGTTAAATAACGCTGTTAGAATATGTCCTTGTGACTCCTGGAGCTAGTGGAACTCCTGTTCCTGCTCCTTCTGTTTTTCAGGATGGAGGGTGACACATGGCATACATACTTCAGTTACATCATCCCAGCCCCAGAAGGGAGTTTCCAGTACTCAGCTACAGGTTCGAGTTTTCAGTCATCCTTTCCAACCATCTAGTAGCAATGATGCAGCAGTGAGGGAGGCCAGCTTGCACGGAAAGGTCCTCCGCCTCTCTGCTCTGTTCTTTCTGCTGAGGCAGACAGGGTTGCCCTCTACCCCATTCACCATGAATACAGCCTAAACAACCTCCATTCCAGGAGATGCTATGCACCCACTCCACTGTGTCCCTCTGTGACTCATGCCACATGGTACTACCCTTCACACACACACATGCATGCACACACGTGCACACCCACACCTCTATGCACCTTTGCCACTGGGCATTTTGGCAAGGGATTCCTTCTTTTAAGGTATACTTAAAAAAAAACTTTAAAAAATTCACTTTGTATATATGGGTGTTTTGCCTGCATGTATGTGTGGGCACTGCTTACATGCGTAGTACCTCGAAGAGGCAGAAGATGTGTCAGATTTCCTGAAACCATAGCTGCAGATGGTTGTGAGCCATCATGTGGGTATTGGGAATCAAAACCAAGTCCTCTGGTACAGCAGTCAGTACTCTTAACAGCTGAGCCATTCCTCAAGCACCCAGCTTCTTGGTTGGCTTTGGGTGTGGTAAGGCTACAACAGCATTCATGTATTGGCAAGAGAGCCTATTAGGCCCTACCCTTGGGCTTCTAGATCTGATTTAGGATCCTCCACCGTCTATAAGGGGCTTGCAGTTTACCTGTTCCCCATGTTTTCTGACATCCATCCCTGAAGCTAATCTTCCATTTCTGTTGGACCCTTGTGCCCATTATCTTCTAGGACAGCCTGCTGCGTCAGATGGACCTCACAGACAATGAGATTCAAGTGATCAGGGCTAAAACCCAGGCACCAGGAGAAGCTTTGCATCAAATTCTGCTGAAGAGGCTCACGCAGATAGGTCAGAGTGCTTCCATCAACAATCTCTGGATGCCTTGAAAGCTGTGGAAGAGAGGAATGCCCTGGACACAATCAAAGACAACGTAGTGAAATCTGGAAAGTTCATTTATCAAAAAGCTACAGCGGAGCCAGGCAAGATGACACTCCAGCACTGAGGAGACAGAGGCAGGAGAATCTCTATGAGTTCAAGTGGTCTATATGGTGAACTCAGAACAGCCAGGATGGAGTGGAAACCTGTCTGAAAAGAACAAGAAGATGTATCAGGCCTAATGTTACTGGGATTAATTTTATTTTAATTTAATTTAATTTTATTTTTCTGTATTTATTATATCATATAATATCATATCATACTGGAAGCTAGACCCAGAACCGCATGAACAGGAGGCAAGCATCTGAACACTAAAATGCATCTCCAGCATCCTGGCTGCCTTGGCTCCTCTCTTGAACTTCTAACTCCCAGGCGTCCAGATTTCTCGCTTCCTCAAGTTGAGTTTGCTGGTTTGGACACATAGGGAACATAAAAAGCATTATCTGGGGTGTCCCATTCTTCACCCCCTTTTCTGCCACTTTCTGGGGAATAAGTAGCATCCTGGCTCCAAGTGCCTCTGGGATCCCCGAGAAGCAACTTTTGTTTGGTCTCATGGCCTGGATTCTCTTTAGTGTGGGTTCCAGTCCTTCTTTACATATACTTAATCTGTCTAGGTGTGTATAACTGGATCTTTTAAACTTTACAACATTATACTTCTGTTTGTTTTTGTCTTATCATTCTGGGTACCAGACAACTATATAGGTATATATAAATACTTACATGTTTACAGGTAGGTGTCACCAAGTGCAGAGACTTGGGAACTGTATCCACACTGATGGAAATGGCTGGTCCATGATCTTGATTAGATTGAGAGGTGCTGGGCCAGGGAGATGACTCAGCAGATAAAGGTGCTTGCCACTGAGCCTGATGACCTAAGTTCTATCCCAGGAACCACATGATGGAAGGCGAGAACAGACACATACACTCACACAGGAACGCACACACACACGCACATACACACACACACACACACACACACCATACATGCACGCACACACACACGCACATACACACACACATACACACACGCACACATGCACACACACACGCCCACACACATACACTCACATAGGAACGCACACACTCACGCGCACGTACACACACACACACACACACGCACGGATGCACACACACATGCACATACACATACATACACACACACGCACACACACACTAAATAAAGAAATAAACAAACAAACGTAATTTTTGAAATCCAAATGGAGAGGTGCCTAGGAGATTGTAGTGCCCACAATGGGTTTGTTTGTAAGGGCATTTCCAGAGGGTTGACATGTAGAAGGGCAACTGAGATAGAAGGGCTTCCCATAGATTGAGTAGCACCATTCCACAGGCTAGGAGCATGAACGGAATGAAAGGGAGGAGAAGGTAGCCGGCCAGTGTTCGCAAGCTCCATTCTTCACAATTTGTCGCTGCTGCCACCATCACCAGTGGACACCCTTCTCCAGCCTCTTTGACCTTTCCACGTGGACTCGGCGACACTCCAAGGAGTCTCGGACTGTCAACCTTGGTTTGGGAGATCTTGGACTGAAAAGCTACATGATTCTGTGGTCCTAGGCAGGCAAGCCAATTTCACGAGTGCCCTTTTAGTATGCTATACTGTTGGTTCTTATTTGGATTTCCCCATCTACGGCCAGGGTGAGGAGATGGGAAATAGGTTAGGCTAGAGGTGCCAATCAGCTCGTCTGCATTTAAGGTTAGTGAATCTGAGTCCTTCCTGGGATCAAGAAAAACGGGAGCAGAGACTTGACCTCAGGGATGGTATGTATGAATGTGAAATACTGGTAACTTATGAATTCTCAGTTCTAGTGAATCTAGCCCTGGGGCACATTGGAGCACAGAAACCCATCATTGAGGACCACTGTACAATGATAAACACTGAAATGCCAGTTCTTTGGGTTTTGGTTTTGAGTCTGGGTCTTGGCTATGAATCCCAGACTGCCTTCCTTCACAACTGCCCTGCCTCAGCCTCCTCGGAGCTGGAATTACAAATGGATATGTTCATCACCATATCCATAAGTCACTATTTTTAAAACACTGTGATAGGGATCTCTGGAGAACTGGCACATTCCGATTTTTGTCCTGTATGGATTCCTATTCTGTTTTTAAAAACTAACTTGTTTTTGAGACAGAGTCTAAATCTGTATGTAGGCTTAGCTGACCTTGAACTCACTGTGTACACCAGGATGGCCCTCAACTCAGAGGTCTGCCCACAGCTGCCTTCCATGTTCTGGGATCAAACAGGTATGCCACCATACCTGGCCCTCATCTATTTTTGTTATTTTAATATTGTTTTTATTTTTATTTATTTTATGAGTGTTTTCCTGCATATATGTGCATGATATGCGTGCCTGGTGCCCGCATAGCTCAGATGGAGGCATCTGATCACCTTGAACTGGAGTTACAGACGGTTTTGACCACACTATGTAGGTGCTTGGAATCAAGCCCAGGTCTTCTGCAAGAGCGAGTGATACAAACCGCTGAACACCCCCTCCTTAGTTCCTCATTATTTCAGCCCTCCTTCTGGCAAAACCTCCTCCAGCCGACTCAGGTCACACAGCAGGACAGCGCCTGGGGGTGGCTGTTCCCAGGCATGCTGTAGTGTCTTGTTGCTGTGGCTTCAGGAGAGAGACCCCCACTTCTGAGTAGTCTCTGCATCGGTGTTCTTATGCTGACATTGTACATCAGGGCTAGCTGGGCTCTATAACCAGCCCCAGCCCCAACAGTAGGTGTGTGTGCCACCCTCATATCTGATGCCCGTTCTTTGTCTCCTTTGGCAATGTGTTGGTAACAAAGCAAAACAAGGCATGCCATTAGGTACAAAATACTCATGTATTATGAATTCATGACCAAATTAAATATGAAACCTTATATAAAAAGGTGTGGGTTTGTTTGCTCCCCCATCCTCTAACACAGTCCTGAGTGACATAGTCCAGGGGAGCATGTTCTTGTGTCACTGACCCCTGCTGCAGGGGCTTTCATGTCACAGGCTTGTCCTGCACTGAAGTGTCTCCTGCTTCTGTCTCCCTGGAATCCAGAGCACCCATGGACTAAGGGGCTTTGCATGTCCTCTTGTCTGCTCATTCACAGACCCCCTGGGTGGTTCTACTAGGCAGTAGGGCTTACCTGACACTGGCTCTGACAGATGTGTGCGGTGGGGGTGGGTCCCTGAGGGGTAAACTGGCCTGGGTGGGGCATGGTCTTCCTTGACCTTCCTCCAACTCCATAAATCCTCCCTTTCTCCCACCGGCCTGTCCATCCTCCTCACCAGTGATGCTCAATTGAGAGACCCGATTCCCCTTGCTCTTTAGGACTGGACTCTACTTCTTCCTTAGATCCCTGGAGATGCATCCCTCTCTCTGTCCTCAAAGGAAGGGGTGAGAGGCAGGCTGACATGCCCTTTCATACTAGAAGTCATTTAGAATTCAGCTGCAGGAGGGCACACTAGCCAGCAGAGGGCAGCATACAACACACTTCCCCAGCCAGCCATTCTGGAGGCCTTGATCACAAGGCAGCTGCAGTCTTGGTGGGTCCAGGTTCAGACTATGGAGCTCAGTACTCGGTGAGACTGGGTACTGCCTATTCCTTCTGACAAGGCAAGATCAGAACTCTAGGTCCCGGTACCAAACAATTATAGGGTTGCATTTGTTTCTGGGTTTGCTTTAATCCCAGACCTAATCAACCTATCCAGGTCCCTGTACCTCCACCTCAAGTCTAAAATATGGTCAAAGGAGCTGAAGTATGGATTATAATTATGAAATGGAAAGGGTCAACTGAGGCCCAGTGTTTGTCCCATGGGGGCTTCAAGCCACTGTGTACATCCTCCAGTCACCCAGATTCCTCCCTGGACTGACATCGTTTCCTTCCCGCTCAGCTATCCCATTCTCTCCTTCCCTTTATCCTCAGCCAGTACCAGGTCGTGCTGTGTGGCCTGCTCCCCAGTGTGTCCTTTTCTGACACTTAACCCCTGCCGAAGGCCTCCCACCCCACCCATCCCATCCCCGCAAGCACAAGCTCCCATCCATTCTGTGAAGTCACCCTTGGAAGAGAAGGCTAGCCTGCATCAAGATGGAAAATGTCCAAAGCCACTTAAGCCTGGAAGCTAAAACCTTCCCTGAAACCCTGCAACCATCAGCCTTGGGCAACAGCATTCTCAGATATGGAGGGGATGCGAGTCTTCTCCCTAAATGCACTGGAGTAGCTGGGACCATTGTCCCTTTGTATCCACATTATTGTAAAGGCCTCCGTTCAGCTTTAGGAAAATGCATATACCCTACAGGGTCTCTTTTTGGAACTTCATTCTTTGGGGCAGGGCGGGGGGGGGGGGGAATACAAAGGATAGAGTGGTCTTGGTGGTGATTTCCTTTTGAGTTTGGTTGTCATTTGTTGGGCTGCTTTTGCCCCGCCCCATAAAAAAGCAGCGCTACCCAGAGATGGGGGAAGAGGCCTAAAGGATCATGGGATTGCTGAGCAAAGCGCCCACCCTTCCCCTTTCTCCTTTCACGTTCAAAATGTGAGGAGTGCAGGAGGGGCGAGGTAGAGGACTCTCATAGGACTAAGAGGTATCGCCCTCAAACCTGAAGCCTAAATCAACGCTGCCACCTGCCGCTAGATGTGCATAGCCTGTAGCCCCTAAAAGATGCTAGCAGGGTGAACTTTACACCATTCTCCCCCGCCCCCAGCAGCCATAACTCATGACATGGGCTCTGCAGACTTCTTTCCTACCCTGACTTCTCAAGCGGGGTATTTAATGCTCACGGAACACTTGTAACCCTTGCGCAGAATACGTGCTACCCTCAAGTCTGTTGGTGAAAAAAAACATGGGGAGGAAACTGCCTCCCCGGCCAAAGCAGAGACCAATACAGACAAACCCACGTCCAGGGAAGTTTTCCTCCATTGGCTCTATTGTCAAGTCCAGAGAGAAAACACCGGAGCTCTGAGCTCTGCCCTGCTCCCCACCTCGGGGCAGATGTCTTCCTGCTCTGCCTGGAATTGGAGGTGGACCCTGTTCTGATCTGCAGGGCCGGGCTCCTCTTGGCCTGAGCCACATTGGCTGGTGAGAACGGCTCTGCCCGTAGGGCCCTGGTTAGGTGAGTTCCCTCGTGCCCTGTCAGGTGGAGAGGATGGTAAAGAAGAGCAGAAGGACAAGGGCTAATGAGGACAACAGCAGCAGGATCAGAAGAGGGTGGCAGCATCTCAGACCACGGCCGAGGAGGAGGAGGACGGGGACGCCGAGCCCGCTGCTGAGGAGGACGGTGATGAGGGACTGTTCCAGAACAGCCACCGCCGCTTGGGCTGCCTCCGCAGGTGTAAGTAGTCCTCTTTCTCGCGTTCCTTCCGCGCGCGCTGATAGTGGTCCTCTTCTTTCAGGTACCAGACTGGTGGCCACCGGTGCTTCTCAAAGTACTCCTGGTTTTCTACAGTACAATGCAAGCGGCGCTAAGTTAGGAGGTAGCCCCAGCTCAGCACCAAGCCCACCCGTGCCCACGGTCCAGGTTAGCTCCTGCTGCAGGCTGCAGGGGCTGGCATAGACACTCACCTGGGGACATGGCCTTCATGTCTCTGGGGAACTTGCGGCACACGTTGTTGTAGTTGGTGCAGATGTGGTGGAGACACCAGTCGGCCAACTGATATGCACAGTGGAACTGTGGATGGTACAGAAAAGCATCCCTGTTGGAGCAGGAACTCTGCATAGAGGCCCCATGTCCATGGAGCAGCAGCAGTGGGCAGTGCCCACACATGCTCTGCAGTCATAAAGGGCTTACCCTCCAAGCGAGTTAACCCAGAACCAAGGAAGACAGTGCTTGATGTAAGCTCCTGGACCTTAGTACCAACCCCACAATTGCCTCCAGCACGGTGCTACTGATATTCATGTCCCACATGCCCTTCCTCTGGCATCTGTCCTCAGCTCTTACCCCACTGGGGTCCCTTCTCCTTCCATCTGCAGACAAAACAGTCCGCACTAAGAAGTGTGCAACCAAGCTTTGGAAACCTGGTACCAGGCACACTCAAGGACCGAATTCCTGGCACTGTGACTCCTTTGTTTGGCAATAAGAAGGCAGGCAGTTAACTTCAGAGAGGTCTCCTCAGTACTCCCTAGAGGACCCCAGTCCTATTCTGGGGTCCCCTCTGATGACCTATGGTCTCAGTCCCTCCGTCTCTTGTCCAGCTTTCATTGCAGATATCCAAAAGTTCTCTAGTTGCTTCCTAGTATATCAGATGGCATAAACCCCACCCAGCTAGTGAGCCAAGGCTGTTCGCCATCCCAGCTCTCACCTCCCAGAGCCCTACACTCTGCCTATGTGCAGAGAGTGCCTGGAGGCAAGCCTCGTCCATCTCTTCCCTGCCATGATACCTGTGCCAGTTCCAGGAACACAAGGACATCCCCATCGATGTCCACCATCATCTGGGTTGCTTCCATCAGCCCGGTCACTGTGTACTGCTCTGTGACACACACATAGAGCCAACAGTCAGCTGAATAAACATGGCAAAGGACCCACAGTGCTTATCTACCACCTAAGAGGATTGCTGCAGGGAGGGGTTCAAACCGATCAGGTCCTAGATAAGTCCCAACAGACCAGAAAGTCCAAGGGAGACTTGAAGTTTGTTCCCATTGCAGAGAAGACCTCAGTGGGGTCGGGAGAGCAAATAAAAAAAAAAAAAATGCTAAGCTTACTAAGAGGTCTTTTCAAACTACATATGTCCTGCCATATAATCTGATATGACAGGGTCACAATCCTCAGTACAATTAGCCACACAAATGCAAGAGGGCCTGGGGCCTCATGCCTGTTGCAAATGAAAACAACCTGAGAACTCTGATCTAGAGCTGGGTTAAACCTACTTATTGATATCCACTTAAACTTTATTAACAGACGGTACATTAATCTTCCAGTTTACATGAAAACATTTATATGGTGGAAGTAAACTCCTTTCACCCTAAATTTAATTAAAAGTATCAAAATAAACCCATGAGGTAATTTTTTATCCTTAAAAGGTGAGTACATTTTCCCCAGCTCCTCCCACAGGAAAGACCAGGAAGCAGGAAGTATCACAAGACCAGTGAGCCTTTCCATTGTCAACCATAAGAATCCAGGACTTCCAGCATGTCCAGGGCCCTGGGTTCATCAACACAAAGAAGCCAGAGTGTTTTGGAAAAATGGCTGATCCCAGGTATGAGGCATAAAGGTACAGGGTGGAGCTAGAGATATCTTTTCATTTCAGACAGCAAGGAAGCCAAGGACACCAGAGCAAATGTAAAGAGACTGCTATGGGTTAAAAGTACAGTATTTGAACTTCAATGAATAAATGTGTTGGTTGTGGGGGTACCTGTCTACTATCCTGGCACTCTGGAGGATGAGGCGGGGGGGGGGGGGGGAGCAAGAGTTCAAAGCCAACGGAAGCTACACAGCAAGTTCAAGGCCAGCCTGGGCTTTATAAGGCCCTGTCTTAAAAACAACAAACAAAAGAATAAATACAATTAAGTGAAACTTACCAAATTTGTTCACGATAATACTTTAAACACACACACACATTGGTCAACCTCAAAGGTAGGTGCTATATCTCAAAAACATTTACGTCAAAGAAAAGGACCAAGAATTACTGCCTTTCCGACAGAAACTTCGATTACTGAGTAATCAAACAGTAAGAGATGGGTGTGTCTCACTTCGGATAAGAAGGAATGGCTAAGCTGGGGTGGAACCTTTTTGCGGCACCTAATTGGTTGATAGACTCAACAGCTGCTAAAACCAGAACAAAAGGAAACCAGGCAATCTTTGCCTCTTGATGAAGAAGAGAAATAACCTATCAGGCAGTTGATTTTTTTTTTTAAGTGCTCCAGGATCTAGATTCTAAATTGAAAAGTTTACAAGAAATATGGTGTGGAGAGAATTCTATTACCTACACCATTGAACTTGGAATTGTGGGACCAGGGCTATAGCTCAGTTGGCAGAGTACTGGTCTACCACGCATGAAGTCCTGGGTTCTATCCCAGCACCACATGAGCTAGGTGTGGTGGTGACAACTATAATCCCAGCATTCATGAGGTGGAGGCAGGAAGATCAAAGTATGAAGCAAATCTAGCCTTCAGAGGATGAAAGGAAGGAAGGAAGGAAGGAAGGAAGGAAGGAAGGAAGGCAGGCAGTAAAAATCTAGATCACAGAAAACTATAAGACCAAAAGAGCAGAACAGGGCTGGGGAGGTGGCTCAGGAGGTAAAGGCATTTGCTGCCAACCCTGAGTTTGATCCCCAAAGCACATAGGATGAAGGAAGAACCAACTCCCAAAAGTTGTCTGCAGACCACCACATACACACAGCAAATAAGGAAATGTATTAAAACGAACCAGCATTGGGGTGGGCTGGCTACATTCTGTCAGCTTGACACAAACTAGAGTTAACCTGGGAACAGAGAATGCAGCAGGCTTTCTTTTGGGTCTCTAACCAGCTCCCAAATCATGACACGGAGACTTCCTATTAGTTAGGACTGCCCGGCCTTAGCTTATACTTGTCCTACTAGCTCTTATAGCTTAAATTAATCTATTTCTCTTCATCTACATTTTGCCTCAGGGCTTTTTTACCTTTCTTTCACTCTGTACATCCTACTCAAGTGTCTGGTTGTTGGCAACTGCCCGGCTGGCTAGCCCCAGGCATCTCCTCCTCTGTCTCCCTCCTTCTCTTCTCCCTCTTCCCCTGAGCCTAGATCCCTCTTACTCTCTGCCTGCCAGCCCCACCTATCCCTCTACTGCTTGTCTACTGGCTGTTCAGCTTTTTACTAGACCAATCAGGTGCCTTAGGCAGGCAAGGTGAAACAGCAACACATCTTTACATCATTAAACAAATGCAGCATAAACAAATGCAACACACCTTTACATAGTTAAAGTAATAGTCCAGAATAAGGGAACCTTGATCCAGGAATTGCCTTCATGAGATTGGCCTGTGGGCATGTCTGTTTGGGGCATTTTCTCCATTACTGATTGATCTGGGAGGGCCCAGCCCACTGTGGGCATAACCAACCTTAGGCAGGTGGTCCTGGTTGTATAAGAAAGCAAGCTGTAAATCAGTAAATTCCTCCTTGGTCTCCGCTTCAGATCCTGCCTTGGCTTCCCGTGATGATGGACTATAACTTATAAGCTAAATAAATGCTTTCCTTCCCTAAGTTAGTTTTAGTCTTTTTTTTTTTTTTTTTTTTTTTTTTTTTATCACAGGAGCAAACAGCAAACTATGACAGTTTGCTTTTCACAAATAACTTTAGGGAGTTTTTGTTGTTGTTTAAATGGACAGGTACTCACTGATTAAAAAAAAATTCAAAAGAAAACACACACACACACACACAACTAAGCTGTAGCATTTAAAGGAAGCATGCTCGGATGATAGAACAATAGACTGTCAGGAAGTGAGTCTGTGAGAATTCTCTAAGAGTGCTGAGCAGTATGGTTTCCTCAAGGGACAGGAGAGGAGCTGTAATGAGGGGAGAGAGTGGGAACTAACTCCTGGTGTGCCAGGGAGGCTCAAGTTCCTGACATCCATCAAGATTAGAAAAGAATTTTGCTATATTATGCAAGTTCAAGTATGAACGGACAGCCTCAGAAAACGTACAGCTGTTACATTTTCTGTACGTTCGCCGAGCACCTGAAACTCAGCCGCTCCCACCGATCCTTAAGCACAGTCATGCTTTCGTGCAGTTTCTAACTTCACTGGTCCTTTCTGGGGGAAAGTAATTAGATGTTGCTGTCTGCTACTTCCTGCAAGGCCTCCCACAGGCCAGCGCACTTTGATATTTTAAATGGCAGCCATGAGAAAATCACCTATGTGGGCTTAACCAGGGGTGCTTCTCCGACTGGCTTCCAATTCCTGCCCTAGTGAAAAGAACTCCTAGAAATACCTTTATGGGTTTTGTTTTTCCCTGAGGTGATTACTTTAGAGACGGCTTTTTGGAAATGGAATTACTCCATGTCAGAATTTGAAATGTTATGGCCTCTGGAAAGATCACCATTTCCCATGGGCACCAAAGGGTGCTATAACAACAATCCCGAGATGCGGCTCTAACTCCCTCCCCTAAAGTCCCTCTTGCCCCTAGCTTGGGTCACTGGACTCCCCCTATAGGCCTGAATTTTAATATTCTGTCCTGATCAATGATTTCTGCCTTCTGGCTGTGACTGACATGTCCCCTCTTATTCTCCTCTCCTCACAGGACTGCTGTCTCCCCAGTGTCTGCCCTTAACCTCAACTAATCACCCAGGGCTCCAGCAGCTTTGACACCGGCCCCTGTCTAAATCCTGACTCAAGTTCTAAGGCTCTTCTCGCTGCCCTCTCCTGACCTGTCTTGACCTCAGTGCTGACATCAGGATCAAAGTCAAGAGCAACACAAACACCAACCCCACCGTCAACAGAAGCGGCCTGCCTGCCTGGGTCTCCATTTTTAGATGCCTTTCCCACTGAGGGCACCCAGCTGCCCATAGCTGCATCTACCAATTGCCTACATCTTTCTTTGCCTTGAGGGCTTCTGGGATTGGCTCATTTAAAAGCTGAGCTATGGCTCTCATAATCTCTCCTCTTTTCCTGCCTGCCTCCCCCAGTGTGTGTTAGGAACTAAACCCAGGGCCTTTCACAAGAAAGGAAATGCCACCTCTGAGCTACCCCACTTTTTTTGAGACAAGGTTTGCTAAACCACCCAGAATAATGAAACTTCTGTCGCTCAGGTGAAACTTGAACTGAGGCTCCTTCTACCTCTGCCTCCTGTTAGCTCTGATTACAGCCCGTAATACCAGGCCCAGCCTTCACAAGCCTCACAAGGAACAACAACAGCTTAGTCAATGCTTGCTTTATGTTTCTGTAGAGAAGAAGGAAGAAAAGGTGGAGTCAAAGAAGAAGGAGAGGAAGAAGAAAAGACCAGGAAGCTGACCAGGAGAAGAAACATATAGCAGCAGCAGAAGAAATATGTTCTATTCCCTGGGACTTCTTGACCTTGCCTGAGTGAAGGTCAAAGTGTCATCACCTACAGAGGCCATTTTGTGATGTCACAAGACCTCTAAGGTGTCCCATCATCCCAGCAACACCAACACACACACATTGCACATCTATGTACTCAGGAAAAATCTACAGAGGCCAGCAGACTGAATTATTTTTTATGAGCATTTGTATTTTGCCTCCATGTATGTCTATACGAACGTGTCTGATCCCCAGGAACTGGAATTACAAGCGGTTGTGAGCTGCCGTGTGGCAACTGGGAATTGAACCCCGATCCTCTGGAAGAGCCGCCAGTGCTCTTAACCACTGAGCCATCTCTCCAGCCCCCAGCAGACTGAATTCTAAGAGCACTTTCCCCCTTGGCATCCCAGTTTGTCCCCAGGAGGAGAGAGGTAACAAAAGATACATAATCACTCCCTGGGGTCTCCATGGCCTTGTCCCAGGGAGGTCCCGGTACACTATAGTTAGTTACCTGTGAGGGCGACCAAGTGCGGCAGGCAGAGGCGGTTGGCTAGGACGATGAGCTTCATGTCATCCAGGTCTGGGCTGGAGGTGAACATGCCCGTGTAGAGGTACTCCAGCACGGCTCGCATGCAGCTCTTGCTTGTGTACGGGAACACCACCTAGGGTGAAAGGAGCAGGCAGGTGCCATGATGTCTCGGGAGGCCCAGAATAACTCAGTCCTGGCAGATGAAGTCCTAACTCGGTGGGCTGGTCTCCCGCAACAAACTAGCTTCCTGGGTTGTTTCCGAATCCTCTTGGGGAACTCCCATAACCTTGGCACCCAGCCTCGGAGACCTGACAGCATTAGTGAGTGGGGCTCTGGCGTCTTCTAAAGGGACCTAGATTCTTGGCATCTTCTGAAGGCACTCTGGGACGGAGGATGCTTGGAAGGGGCCATTTGGGTCAGCTACTCCCCCAAGCCCCTGGCGCCTGCAGGGAACCGCTAAAGTGGGCTACGGAATGAGCAAAGGGAACCAGCAGTCTGCTCAGCGCTGCTGCTTGGGGCCTCTGGGATCTCATCAGAGCAGCAGGGAAACAAAAACTGCTTTCTCATCAGATGTGCGTCTCTCTGGACTTGCTGGAAATCAGGTGGAGCTTTAAAATGTGTCTGTGATGCTGGGAAATGCCCAGGGCACATGCGCCCCTGAGGCTTCAAAGAATCCTGGCCCCATATCCAATATGTCCAACTCCTGCTCCCACGTCAGAGACCAATTCAGCTCTGAACCTGTCTGCTCTTTTTCCTTATTCACTTCCTTTCAAGAAACCTTATGGAGCTCATATTCCAATTCACCCAGCGTGATCGCTAATTGCTCTTAGTTAGGTTTTTCAGTCAAGGATCTGGTGAGCATGGTCAAAGGGGTGGGAACCATGGTGGGGGTGACAGGGGTACGTGGCAGAAGTCCCTGCTCGCCAAAGAAATTACAGACCAGCTGGGAAAACCGAATAGGGATACTTTAAATTTTATACACTGTACAAAGTAGAATCCTGTGAACTATAAGAGAGTGATGGGCAAAGGATGGTCCAGCAGACAGAGATAAAGGGAAACCAAGGGTTGCTCTGCTTGTCTGGGAGGATGAAAAAGAGGGAACAAATGCAAGAGAACATTTCTAAAGCTCATCAACAAACCCCTTCCAGCTATAGGCTGAACTGGTACTCGAGAGGGTAGCAAATGAGGAGGAGGATGGGTCAGCTGAGGTTGGGCACTGTTCGGAGAGCAAGGCGTCTGTATTCATTATGTACTTTTATATTCTGTATTGATGCTCTGGCACCTAGAGCCTGGCTGGTCCTTTCCAGCCTGGTCAGCCAGTTCCTAGAGCTAGCTAGCAAAGGAGCTGCCTGTAAGTGGGCCCCCCTCTGCCACACTCACACCCCAATCTATCATTTCCTGCTGTAATCACCCCCAGAGCCTGGTATCAGACAACCAGGAGACCGCCACCTCCACGTCCTGGCTGACTCTTGATCTTCCCTGTGGAGCCCCACAGGGTGTAGTCCCCCTCCTTGGGATCTATATCAAACCCCCTTTCAATGGCATTATCTCCTGATCGGTCTCCCCACAGCTCAATAAAAAATAAAGCCTTTCCTTACAGACACTGCTGACTTCAGCTTGGAACACAGGCCTTTCGAGCGCTTCTGTGTGTCTCAGGGAACCAACAGAGTATAACCAACGAACCAAGGACTTGTCAATCCCGCGTTCTAGACCTACCCTCTTTCTTCTAGCTGCATAACATTGTGCAAGTTGCATAACTTCTCAGGGCATCCCTTTCCTGCACATAATGGATTCGGCCTGCTGTATGTATGTCAGGGTAAAGTAAATAAAATATATATGGAAGAGTTTTCCAAACGACTAAAATCTTGTAATTCCCTCTCCTGCAATATTGAAAAACCCTTAGCTATCCGAAGCATCTCATAACTTGTTTTGAGTCTATCACTGTGGTTAGAACATGACCAAAGCTAAGGCAAGTGCCATAAACTGATGCTCTCTCAAATTCAAAGATGCAAACGTCTCTCCCATCCTCTCCCTTCCCATCTCCAGCCTCACCTCCCTGGTAGAACTCTCCACAAATGGCCCCCCAAACATGGCAGCCATCCAGTCACAGCTGGAAATCAGTAGGGGTTTATGGGCGCTGATGGTTCCATCATCCAGGATGAAGGTCACATCTGTCCAGGAGGAGAAGAGGCGTCACGTAAGGACACAGGCTTGGAATGCTGAAGAATCAACCCCAAGATCAATCACTGGGTCCTGACTACCCACCCAGCTTCTGGAGTCATACGATAGGAGTCCCAGACAATCAAGCAACTGGCTTGTGCAGGACGACATTTTCAGGGCATTGGGAGCTGAAGCCAACTCCCAATACTAAGGGGATAACCTAGGGCCCTCAGAAAGTTTCCTATGGAGAACCCCTTGTCTTCTAAACATGTCCCATACCTGAGAAGGTGCCCTTTGCCAAGCACTCCTTAACCCGGTTGGTCCGGCGGACATGGAAGGCCTTGGTGATCTCCTGATTCATGAAGGCCTCGTTGTTGAGAATGTTGGCCACCATCATACGTAGATCAAAGACCTCTAGCAGCTCAGCAATGTGGGCGATGTGCATGAGGTCTCGCTCATTCTCACCCAACTCCCCAGTGTACAGGTACTTGAGAACAGCCCGGAAGGGTCCCGGCTGAATAGAGCTATCCATCTTCACCACCACCATCAGCCGGGATTTGAAGGTCAGAGGATCCTCCGCCATCTCTTCCTGGATACTCACAAAAGCTCTGCTCCAGGAAGAAAGCACACGCCCTCTGCCAGGCAGGTACCCTGTTCCATTACCCCTTAAGATTCCATCACTGGTTGAAGCCCGGAGGCCGGCAGGACCAGAGCCCCCAGCCTCGTCCACACTCTCGCACACATCAAAGCTGGCTGCCCGAAGCAGGAAGTCCCGCCCATGGTGGTGATGGTGATGATGGTGGTGTTGCTCAGGGTGGCTCCGGTGGTCCTCTGGGCGGGGGCCCCCTGGCCCTGAGGGGCCCCCCAACTCCCCCTCACTCAGGTCCATGAGGAACAAGTCATAGAATTTGGAGGAGGAGGTGGAGAGGTAGATCTTGTGGGCAAAGATGCGCACGCGCTCCTGCAGCACCAGGATGACGTCCGCACAGAGCGGGTCTTCCAGGAGGTGGGCGGGGCACTCCTCGCTGCTGGAGGGGGGGTCGGGCACCACGATGATGGGGGGCGGCGGCTTGGGGGGCAGGAAGGGTGCTTGTAGTAGAGGCCGCTGCACATTGCGCAGATGAGATTTCCAGAACTGCAGGTGGCGGCGGGAGATGAGTGCGGCCCGGATGGCATTGTCAAAGACGTCCTTGATACCAAACTGGGCCACCACGCTGGTCTCATAGTAAGGGATCCCCAGCTCCTTGGCCACTTCCCGACCCTTCTCTGGGGGGAGGATCTCATTGGGCTTGATGGGCCTGGGGCGTGGGAGAAGGGAAAACAACTGTGTTGGTGGTGGAGGGAACCTGGCCATTGTTTCCCAGGCTGGAGGCATTTACTCTACTCCCAAAAGTCCCTCGGTATCTGAAGGGGACCAGTTGCAAGATCCGCTTCAGATTCCAAATCTGTGGAAACTCAAGTCCCTCATATAAAATGCCATTGTAGTTATAAAACCTGTGCGTATCTCTGCTATTTTTTAAACCTCTTCTAGATTGCTTATGAAATATAAATGCTAGGCTATGGCTCTGTGTTTCTCAACCTGGGAGGCGCAACCCATGGGGGCAGCGAATGACCCTTTCATGGGGATCTCTTAAGATCATCAGAAAACACAGACATTTACACAATGATTCATAACAGTAGAAAAATTACAGTTAAGAAGTAGTAAAAGCCAGGCGGTGGTGGCACACGCCTTTAATCCCAGCACTAGGGAGGCAGAGGCAGGTGGATCTCTGGAAGTTCGAGGCCAGCCTGGTCTACAAGAGCTAGTTCCAGGACAGGCACCAAAGCTACTGAGAAACCCTGTCTCGAAAAAAACCAAAAAAAAAAGAAGAAGTAGTAAAAAAAAAAATAATTTTATGGTGGGGGGGTCACCATAACATGGGGAACTTAATTAATGGGTTGCAGCATTAGGAAGGTCGAGAACCACTACCACAGTTGCTATCACGCTTTAGTTAGGGAATCATGATGGGGTGACAGGAGTCTGGACGTTCCCACTCACACTGGCTCGGCCCACAGATGTGGAAACCATGATAGGAAGAGCCAACTATGTTAGCATCATGAAATTATAAGACCCTTCCATACAAATATTCTCACACATGTCTTCTCCTAGATGTTTTTCGTCATGGGATATAGTACAGGACTGCTCCCACGGTGGAGTACATGACAGAGAAGGATGAATGAATGAGTGAATGAATGAATGAAGCATGCTTGTTATTGACTCTGATGCGAATTTGCTCCAAATGGAAGGAGATGTAAGGGTCAGTGGGACTACTTCAGGGCTTAGCCGGGAGCCATCGCAATGACCCGCCCCCCCCATGCCCCTTCCCTCTCCCTGAGCACTGGTACCCCTACCTAGCCAAGGGTCTCCTGGCCCGGTTAACGGCTTCCAGATCAGCATAGCGAAGGTCCAGCTGGCAGCCCACCAGAATGACAGGAGCTCGGGGGCAGAAATGCTTGATTTCCGGGTACCACATAGTCTTGACATGGTGGAGGGAATTGGGGTTGGCAATGGAGAAACACAGAACCACCACGTCAGATCTGGGGGGAGGGAGAGAAAAGTTACAGGTCGAGAAAGTTGGTGGGGTGGGGGGGTCCATTTGCCCCTGAAAAAAGGAACACATGTGTGCTTGTTCCTGTCCCACCTCAGCCTACCCTAGTTTTATGAACCGACTTACACCATCTTCCACAATCGTGACTATAATGTATGTAGCCATTTTAAAGCACAAAAATTCATTTGGCCTCATGGCTATCTTGTGAGTTAAAAATTATCATCTGGGGTCTGGGGATATGGCTAAGTGGGTAAAATGATTTCTATGCAAGCATGAGGACTTACGTTCAAATCCCCAAGTACTCAGACATTCATGTAAAAAAATCAAGCATAACTGTAAGCATCTCCAGTATAGAGATGGGGGGGAGGGGAGGCAGGTTATCGCTGTGAGTTTAAGGCTGGTCTACAAAAAAAGTTCCAGGACAATCAAGGCTGTTATACAGAGAAACCCTGTTGGGAGGGGGAGCTGTCTCAAAAAAACTAAGGTGGAAGAAGCCACCCTGATGTCCTCTAGCCTCCACAGTTACACACCTGAGTGCAAGGCTCTCTCCCTGCCAATTTGCACACACATGAATAAGTATATGCCCATATATGTATATATATGTGTATATACATACATATATATATATATATGTATACACACACACACACACACACACAACTTAATATTTTTCCAGACCTGGTGGTACAGGCCAAATATTTGGAGGCTGAGGCAGAAAACTTCCAGCTCAAGTCTGCCTGGGCAACAGTTAGTTCAAGGCCAATCTGGGCAACTGAGGAAGACCTTGTCTCAAAATAAAGTTCTCTGCTTGTTTATTTAGCTTTACAAAGGGTTAGAGACAAACATAGCTCAGTGGTAGAGCACTTGCCTATGATGCGTGAGGCTCTAGGTTCAATGTCCAATATTGAAAGAAAACAAAAAGGAAGAAAGAAATGATCACCATCTCACGGTGAGAAAAGTCATCCCGGAACTGCTCAGAGCCAGTAGGTTGCAAAGTTGGGCCTCAAACCAGGCATCCAAGCCCGGGATGCCTGCAGGCTCAGGGAATGCCCACCGCCATATCCCCTCCAGTCCTTTCTCACAGATTCTACTGCATCGAGTTACTAAGTCCCTCAGAAGAGAGTGAAAACTCTCCTGTATGGCTCCCTACCTTCCGTAAGCAAACCGCCGGTCTTTGTGGTGGTCTCCAAAGGTGTCCCAGAGGCGCAGGGAGACACTGACATCATCTACCACATCTCGGGAGCGCTCTAGCACCTGGGCATGGGGGAGACAGGACAATGGTTCTTGGGGCAGATGCCAGCCCAACCCTGACCCAGAGGACAGTGCAGGCACGTGTGTCTTGCACAACCTGCTGTCCACATGAAATCTCTGGAGAATCAATGAGGGTAGTCTCCATGTGAGCAGAAGCAGGCAAGACCTCAAGAGAGCACACTTATTGTTGGAGAAGGTAATGTTACCACTTGGGGCTGTGACTGCACAGGGCATGGTACACAGCCAAAGCTAGAAACCTAGCCACCGGCTTACCCAATTGTGCTGGCTAGTTTTATGTCAACTTGACACAAGCTAGTCATTTGAAAGGAGGGAGCCTCAATCAACTGAGAAAATCCTTCTGTAAGATCTAGCCACAAGAGGGCATTTTCTTAATTAGTGATTGATGGGGGAAGGCCCAGCCCATCAATCACTTTCTTAATTAGTGATTTATGGGGGAAGGCCCATCCCCGGACAGATGATCCTGGATTCTATAAGAAAGCAGGTTGAGCAAAGCCATGAGGAACAAGCCAGTAAGCAGCAAACCTCTGTGGTCTCTGCATCAGTTCCTACATACAGGTTCCTACCCTGCTTGAGTTCGTGTCCTGACTTCCTTCAGTGTTGGGAGTGTAAGCTAAATAAACCCTTTCCTCCCCAACTTGCTTTCAGTCATGGTGTTTCATCACAGCAATAAAAGCCCTAACCAGGACAACACTGAAAAAACAAATGATCAAAGATACATCCTTGGGGATGGACTTCCTTCAGATCTCTCTCCGGGGGCTCCTTCTACTTCATCCACCTCTGCCCCACCCCTAGGGGCCTCTCATGAGCTCTAGAGACACCCACCTACAGTTCAAAATACATAGAATGGACCCCCCAACCAAGGGCCTTGTAGTCTTACCTCCTGACATACTCGATACTGGTCAATGGCCCACACTGTGGGCACATGGGTGGCAAGAAGCTGGTACTGGGTGAGGGTGGCATTGCAGGCCCGGGCACAGATGAGCCTGGTCTTGCCCACGGCGTTGTCCCCCACCACCACGCACTTGATGGTCTCTACGTTTGGTCTTTCATAATCCATGTCAGAATCCATTAATTGGGACCTGAGGGGGCATGAAAGGAGGAATCAGGACAGTTTGGCATGACAGTTGACCAGGGTCAACATAAGCAGCCCTCCTCGGCTGGCTCTGTGGCCCTGTCAAGCATTAGCGCTGATGTGAAGAGAGAGGAGTGGGCAGCATTCAGGGAAGTATCTTTGCAGGCCCTAGGAGACAGGCGATCATTCAAGCTGAGTAGTTAAGCACCGTCAGAAGGTCCCCCACCATCCTGCAGCTGGCTTTCTGGATGAACACAGTCTGTGAGAGATCCCAAGGCAGAAACTGCCTTGCACCTGGCCCCAGCCCACTCCTCCAGAGAGAGGGAATCTGCCTGGTAGCTTACCCATCCTCTTCCCTCCTCCTCTTCCCTGGGGCTGTAGCAGCAGCAGAACAAACAGCTGAGAGAAGCAGACATGGGGCCAGGTCCCCACCCCTTCCCAGCATGCTCCAATGCAGAGTCACTTTAAAATTTAATGGACATGTCAGGGCTGGGCAGCAGCTCTCCCAGCTTTCCCTGTTTTCCCCTGGCCCTCTCATATGGTAAATTTCCAAGACCCAGACTGCTCACTTCCATCCTCCTGCCCTATCCTCTTTTATGGGCTAGGAGCGGTTTATCTGGCAGCGCCTCCAAGTAGAGGGCCTTTTATGTACCTGCTGAATCTGCAAGCCCCCCTCCCCTTACGCTGGTTCTCTCTCATTGCCCATGTGTCTTCTCAGCTGCAGACCTACTTTGAGGCAGGGATGGAGGGAGTCCTAGCCCAGAACAATACACTCTATGGTCCCTGGACCTTCCCCTCCCTTATCCGGGCTACCCGCCGCATGCCAGCCACATCCAGCTCCCAAGAGTAAGATCTACCTCCTTCGAACCTCCTACAGAGGAAGAGGCTTAGATCGGAAGATCCTCATTCCTCTGGGTCTCTGAGTAGAAGCTAGACAAACTGTCTGTGTGGGGAACTGGGTGCTGGAGGAAGTTGAGGGTCAAGCTTAGCCTAAACTTCTGCCTCAGTTTCCCTTGGTAAGAGGCAGAGAAGTAGTATGTTCACCCCGGAGAGTAATTGAGCAGATGAATGGATAGAAGGCACTTCTGGAGTTAACAGTGGTTAAAACACTGAGACCCTCAGTTTGAGGAGACTTTGAGGGCAGTCTCTCCCTTGGCGTGTACCCTTCTAGAAGGATAGGAAGGGAGTAGGGGCAGGGCAGAGGTGCTTAGGGCTAGCAGTTTGCCCCTGCTCCTTCCCTATATACAGCAAGATGTCTCGGGGGTAGAGCTACCTGGAGCAAGCCTTCCCAGGTACAGGAAGGCTGACCCCAGGAGAGTTCTGGAGGCTGCCCAGGCACTGTCCTGCTGAGCCATCAAGACCAGAGCCAAGCCACCACCAGCAGCAGCAGAGGAGCACTGTCCCTGGCAGGCTGTAACTAGATGCTAACATGCAGGAATGCAGAACTGAAATCCTCAAGTAATGTGGCAAGTGGGATCTGTGCAAGTGGATGCAGCTCAGCAACCTAAGCGAGAAGTGCAGCAAGGACTTCTCAATGAGACAGACTCCTCTCCCTCCCTGGAATTTTACAGGATCTGGACCCTTCCACTCCAAAGGGTCGCCACCAAGCTCTGACCCGGTCTCTATGGCAACTCTCTGCATTATTCCTGCTCCCTCCTGGTCCTGTCCACCAGGCAACTGTTATAGACTTCCGCTTTCTGCTACCTCTCCTCTCTTCTAAACCGAGGACATAAAATCCTCCTCGACAGCTTCTAGTCTCAAGTTAGACAGCTGAGGGATGGGTGGGCACCAGGAAGAACCAAATGGGTGTGGTTTTGCCTTATGGGATGGATAACAAAAAAGAAAAGAAAAACAGAATCTTGCCTATGAATGAAGACAGAAACCCAGAGGGCAACAGAACTTCCTTGTGTGGTTTTGATTCACTAGCATGTAGGTCTGGAAGCAAACAGGAGAAGGAGGCATAGAGGCAGGGCCTGGGTTCTTAAGTCCAGGGTCACATCCAAGTTCAGCTGCTTTGTGACATAGCGCTCACACACACCTTGTGATTTTGCTTCCAGAGTTCAGGAGGGGACAGCGAGCCAACAAGTAGGAGAGTGGTAAACACTAGCCATGAGTTTAGAATTGGCCTGCCTAAACTGCCACCTAACCAGAACACTCCAGCCCATCCTCTTTCCCGCTGCCCCTTCACACACTCACCAACTCCCCACCCCCCTTTTTTTGGTCATCATCCCTGTTGCAACAGCAAGCTTCATTGTCCTATCTAGAAAGAGGCAAACCTCTTCACCTTTTGCGGACATCAGTCTCTGCCTCCAGAAAATGGGTACGAGGGTGTTGGGAGAAATTTTTTGAGTTTTGGTAAATTCATGCCAAGAGAGCCTGGGTGAAAGGAGGCATTTGTCTTCTTATGTAATATGGTATTATATAATGCTAGATTGCATATCCGTATGTGTAATTATATCTCTCTTTAAGATACAGGCTGGCCCAATTAAGCCAGCAGAACTTTTTGTCTAATCGGGCCTATCTTAAATGAGGATCCTGTCCTGGGGACAGCATGCCAATATTAATATAATTTCTGCTCTAGACTATTACCACTTTCTGGATTGCTGCTGGTGCACAATGGTACAAGCACTCATGATGGTACCACTGCCCTCTCCCCTCTGGCAACTCTTTTCTTCCGTGACTCAAGACATTCATTCACAGTTGCCTCAGCCCCATTCCTTCAGAGACTCCGGACCATCCTCCGCCCTGCCCTGGGTACCACAACCTCCAATTCCCTCCACCCCTTGACAATCCCAAAGTCACGGGTACTTCCTCCCCCAACTCTTGTCCCCAAACCACCACTCCCCTCTTCACAGTCTTCTGCACAACTGCTTTCCCAGTTCCCTGTACTTTGTCCAGGACAGATCCGAAGGTGTGCTCGGATTACCCACAAATCTCAAGGGCTCCCATTCCCACCCCCGCACCCCTACACACACTCTTTGCAGAGCTCAAAAGTCCCCCTTTCCCTCCCACAGCTGATAGGAGGCTTGTTCATCTGTGGCTGCCCTAGTCTGGTTGTCAAGGAAACGACAATCTCCCTGGGAGCCTGGCTTGTCTCCTAGCAACCAATATCCCACATCCTGCATCTTACAAAAAAAAAAAAACGTAAAAGGGAGGAAAATAGAGAAAATGAAAGTAAAAATCAAGGAAGATGGATAGAAAGGGAGAATCGGGAGGAGAGGAGCAAAGGAAGGCTGGATTCGGAATTAAAGGAGCTCCTACTGGGGAAGCTGACATTGTAATATGGGCGAAGGTGGAGGGGTGGATCCTCCCCACGCAGAAAACGTAAAGCAAGGCCCAAAGGGATCTTGAATGATCACTTAACAAAAACAGAAGCCTAAATACAGGATAAACCTTTTTAATCCGAGGATACCCAAACATTAACAAACAAAGCTCAACATTTCCACCAGTAGTTTGCCAAAACTCAGCTGGGCAGACCACAGTGGAGTTGACTCTAAAGAAAGATCTCAACAACCGTCAGCAAACACCCCAATTGGCTTTGAGAGAGAGAGAGAGAGAGAGAGAGAGAGAGAGAGAGACCTCAACCACTCTGGATCTATTATTTTTCCCCTAACATGGTGCTGTGCACACACATTTCTTTTTAAATGAAATAAATAGGGAAGGGGGAGGGGCACGCCACGCCAATGCAAGGCATATACTTTCCCCTAAAAACACCCAAGAAAGGTTAGTTTCTCTCCTCTGAATCGAGCAGCCTCAGCAAGAGCCCAGAAGAACAGTGGAGCTTGGGGGAAAGGCAGGAGGGGCTCAGGCAGGAGAGGGGAGGGCGCTGAAGGCTGAGCCAAGGCAAGGCGGCGCGTTTGCAGAGGCTGCTTGCAACCCGGCCATAATAAAAATCAATCATGTACTTACACCACTACATGTGACGGGGTAATTTCTAGTGTAGGGAACACATCTCTTCCTGCTAAGCACGCTCATTTTAGTGAGATGTCTGGGGTCACTCCGCGCGTGCAAGCAAGTTGGGGCGCCGCCGACGCCGCTGCTCTGTGCTGGGGATCCAGTCTCCTGGGGTCCCGGTTCGGGTGCGATCAGAAACTCTGGCACAGCAGCCCAGGCCGAACCGCGGCGCGTGAGCAGTCTAGCGCGCTGCACTGCAGCCACTGCCTCTTCCGGATCAGCATCTCCGCGCGCCCCGGGCGCCCAATGTCATGGAGGCTCGTGGAGCCGGACTGCGCGCCGCCGCTCGGACCTCCGGCCGCTGGGCCGCGCCGCCGCCCGGCTGCGCTGCGGAGGTTGCGGGCGGCGCGCTGGAGAGCGAGGTGCCGGGCGAGGCCGCCGCACGCGCGCAGCCTTAAGACGCCGCCGAGCGCCGCAGTCCCGGGGACCGCTCACGACCTCCTTTTTTCATTCACAAAAAAAGCAAAGTTAGGGGGGGTTGGGGGGGGAGAGAAGGAAAAAAAAGGGAAAAAAAATTGCACCCAGGAACCGTTGCTGTCACAGAGACCGCCCACAGCGGCGCGCGGTTGGTGGAAAGGGGAGCGAAGGGGATTGGACACCCGGAGGCCACACCCTGAGCACGCCCCCAGGCCCGGGCACGCCCCGCCGCTGCTCTGCTGCTATTTGCGCCTCCTCCCTCTTCCCCCGGGAGCCGCGGATGGTGGCCAGTGACTGACCTGGCCAGCCTGAAAAACTTACTGGACTCTCACACGGTTTCCCCAGGAGGCTAGGAGGAATCTCTTCCTGGTGCGCCTTGGGAATGCGAGTTCAAGGGGCACGAAAAGATTTTCCTGTTTTCCCTGAATTCATCCAAGCCTCCATCAGTGAGTGGCACACAGCTGCATTTCAGTACAAGTCCTCGGTCTCCTTGGGAGTTTTTCCGAATACTCAAGGGCCTTCCTTCCTGCATCAGCCCAGCAACTCTGGCTCTCGGAGCTTTTGTTGAGTTTCGTGTATGAATACCTGTACCATCATCAGAGGTCCCCATCCCAACCTGTTGCCGTGAAAATGTTAGCCAGAGAAACCCTAGGTGCTCTTCTGTAACATGCAGTAACTCAAGTCAGATGTGGTGACTGTAATCCCTTGGGAGGGAGAAACTGGATGATTGTCATGAGTGCAAAACTAGCCTGGGTTACCTAGCAAAACCTTGTCTGCAAACACTGAAAATAAAAACGGGCTGATTCTAATGCCATCCATTCTACTCATCAGAAGGAAGCTTCCTTGTTCAAGACTCGTTTTGTTAGGATGGTCTGGACCGTTAGAAATTAAAAGCTTGTCGATTATCTCTGGACAGATTTTAAAGACCAGGTCGGCAAGCCTCCCATCTCAACCCTCTATCACACTTCCGACTTGTTCTTTAAGAACGCAGATCTATTTTAATATTAGTTTATGTAAAATATGACAAGAAAGAGAGATTTACTACTTCTCCCCAAAGTCAAATAAAAACTGGATATTGGCCAGGTTCTGTGATACACATCTGTAATCCCAACCTCAGGAGGCTGAGGTAGGAGGATGGAAAGTTTGAGGTCAATTTGGGCTACATGGGGAAACACTGCCACAAACAAATTTGTATTATCTGAAACATATCTCTTGTCTGTGAGTGCCTATGATTGCAAGTTGCCCATCAGCGTGCGTGTGGTAAGTGTACATTCAGGCTCACTTAATCATCATTTCGTACGTAGATAATACTTTACTTTTGGGGGATGCTCCCCCACCTCCAACATCTACCCAGAGCTAGGGAGAAGGCTGACGGTGACCGGGGATGCTTCCTTAGAGCTCGTGTTCAGACTCAAGCTTCATAGAAGAAACACTAGTTCATACACCTGTTTAGGAAAGAAGCTGGACTTTGCTCAGCTCTGTTCTTCCGCCTGTATTTGGCACAGGAGAGCCTCACTTCACTGTTTATGCTCCTAAGAGTGAGTGTACTAAAGGAAAACACAGTGTGAAACTTCTCTGGGTCTGTGCATCCAGTCAGGGCCCCTCCCATCCATACCCTGGCTCTCTCCACCCGACTCCAAAGAGCCAGGCGGGATGCTGGTGCCACCTTTCATGTGTCCTGCAGCTTGTCACTTGTGCGATGCTGAGTAGACAAACAGGACTCTCCTTTGCTAGAGGTGGGCTTGAGGTGTGCTTCTGAGCCTGTAGTACTGTAGCCAATGCCTCTTCTCCTTGGGAAAGAAAGGCAGGCTGGATCATGGATAGGTCCAAGATGCAGGTTTAGGGTCCAGTCTTGGACCAATGTAAATGTCGAATGAAATTATAAACCTGCTCAGATTCAGTAGAGTGGCCCGAATCACCACTCCTGCCAGGGTACACAGTCTTTAATCCCTGCTTTCGGCTTTTCTTCAAGCAGGAGTTGTGCTGGATAGCTTTCTGTCAACTTGACACAAACTAAAGTCATCTGAGGGAGGAAACCACAATGGAGAAAAAGTCTCTATAAAACGGCGCTATAGGCAAGTCTGTAGGGGATTGATTGGTGATCAATAGGGGAAGACTCAATTGATCCTGGTTTCTATAAGAAGGTAGGGTGAGCAAGCCATGTGAAGCAAGTCAGTAAGCAGCACCCCTCCATGGCCTCTGTATCAGCTCCTGCCTCCTGGTTCCTGCCCTGTTTGAGTTCCTGTCTGACTTCCTTCAGTTATAAACAGTGATGTGGAAATGTAAGCCAAATAAACCCTTTCCTCCCCAACTTGCTTTTGGTCAGTGTTTCATCACAATAGTAACCCTAACTGAGAGAGAAATCTTCCCGTCACCTCATCTTTCCAGCATTCCCAGTCAGAGCTAACTTAGTCCTGTCTTGATATGGCAGCTATCCTCCAGGCTGAACTTCCTCAGAAACAAGCGCAGCTCCTCTTCCCAGGCTCCTTATCCAGCTCTGGGATAATGCTTACCTTATCTCTTTGCCCAACCTCTCCCCCACCACCAGGTTCTCTTGGTTTGTTGAGGCAGAGTTTCTCTGTGTAGCCCTGGCTGTCTGGGAATTTGCTCTGTAAACCAGGCTGGCCTCGAGCTCAGAGAACTGCCTGTCCCTGCCTCCAGAGTGCTGGGATTAAAGGGGTGAGCCACCAATGCCCAACTTTATCTGTGTAACTTTTCAATGACAAAGTTATTGACAAATCCCTGAGGCCAGATTTACTTCAGTGACAACCAGTAGCTGCCAATGACCCTCTCTGTGCCCCTTCCTACAGCAGCAGGCAGCAGCTGTCATTGCACGACAGCAACCTCCTGCCTCCGTCACCTGAGCCTACAAGCCCAGCTCTAGAGACTGCTCTCTTTGCTTCAGGCTTCTTCTCAGGCCACCTCACCCCCATTCTTCCCTTCTTCCTTCTACCCCTTTCTGCCCGTTTCCTGCAGCTTAGAGTCTCTGCTGCCTGATCCATCACCTCACTAGCTAGATGGTCATCTGCATGGCCCTTCCAGGGGGCATAAGCACTGCCCTGCCATGGCCTCCCTTCCTTGCCCTGGAAGCAGTGCTTCATTGCCACCTTAGAGATTCCTGCGGCACAAAGAGAGGTTTAATTCCAACATTTCCTGTCCCAGACCCCCAGCATCCCTTTCCTCACCACAGCTGTCTGTGACCTAAAATCCCCTTGAACCTGTCCTCTAATGTCACTTCCTCCTTCCCTCCCCACAGCCAAGCCAGGCCATCACCTGGCTGCCGTTTTCCTGTGGGCAGATGCCTGCTTCTAGGCCAGGGGTTTAGCTGGAGAGAGAAGCCTCCATCCTAGTTCTCAGGGAGGCTAGTCCCAGCACTTCTTCAATTCCATGGCTCTCTCCGGCTCTGCCAAGGCCAGCCCAGCTTGGGCAGGACCCCTGAGTCCATCCCTCCTCCAATCTGTGTGCTCTATGTACTTATCAGGCAGCTCAGCTTTCCAAACTAATCAGCCCTTGTCCACGGTGCCTGTCTCCTCTTGGAGTTACCACGCACATACACAACCAGAGCTTGTGATAAGAACAGTGTGCCCACTGGAGCAGCATGCCTACTGGAGCAGTGGGCATCCCTGCTCAGAATTAACAATTCAGAAGTAAATCTTGGGCAAAGGCTGAGGCACTTGGAGATGCAGAGCCCAGATAAGGAGAAGCAGCACAGTCAGGATAACCAGGCTGTTTTCAGCTCCCTACCCAGGGTTAAGACCACTACCAAGTCCCCATGAGGAGGCGTGGTTTTTGTGGAAACAGTCCCCTGGACTCAAAGACACTCTCCACCCACACCCCTTATACTGGAAAATGCTTAATCATCCTTTAAAAGCGGCCTGGATGTCACATCCTCCAGGAAGTCCTCCACTAACACCCCCTATCAATCTTGAGTTCCCTGACCTTCTCCTGCGCTCTTCAAGTAACTCAAGACACACGCTGCTGGTCACAGTGTGCTCTCTCTGTCCTCCGGTACTGAAGCCGCCTTTGGCGGGGACATGCTTATCCAAAGGGGTCTCGTCGCTATTCGTCACGCTCCTGTTGTGCTTCAACAAGCACATAGTAGATGCTTAATAAATATTTGGTCGACAAATGAAAGTTGGGGGAGAGGGAGTAGAGTGGGGATGGAGGACAACACCACAAAGTGGCCACTCACATGTTGTTCCGAGAGCTCTCCCATGGGCTATATTGGCCTTTTCTTCGTCTTCCCATAGTGCCGGTTTCCCTCCAGGCTCCTAATGGAAATGGCAGAAGGTAAGAAGGCAAGATGGGAGGAGACAGGGCTGAAAGGGAATGAGCACACTGTAAATCACCCAAAAGTTAGTTGGCTCAAATGGAAGGCTCCACCTAGGGCAAGGACAGGGGTGCTGCTACCCAAGTCCAGAAGAACCACAGGGGCCAGCTCTGAGGCAGACAGCGGGGTCCTGAGCGAGAACATTCTGAGTTGGCTGAGTCATTTGGTGAAGAATTGTCAGTTGTCACTCATGGAACCGTGTGATACTGGATAAAATGATCTTTTCTGGGTTTGTTTTCTCACAGACAGGGTGAGTCCACATGACCTTCAAGGTCTGGGACAGCTGATGTGATCAGTTATCCTTTCCACGGAAGCAGCTTCTGGGCAAATTAGTGCTCAGCAAACACGAGCTGAGGACCACTAAGGCTGGGAATGGGCAGGAAGCCTTTGGAAGGGATGAAAGAGGGATTAGGGCACTGTGAAAGAAAGAGAATCTAATTCTGCACGGTCATTGGTTCTTAAGTCTAGAATTTCTGGAGAGTTCAGAAATGGTAGCAAAATGCTTGGAGAAGCCAATTAGATTCCTCGTGGCACACAGCTGACAGACACCGTGCTGTCAAAGATGGACAAGCTGACTTGGTGATGAGAAGGGGACAGGGTAGAAAGTGGTAAGACAGGAGCGGGGTAATAGCAACTCAAAGAGCTACAAGAAGTCAACGTAGGGAAAGATGCCTCAACAGTTAGTTTCTGTGTGCTTCCTGAGGACCCAGGTTCCGTTCCCTGTGCCCATATAGGGAGACTTATAACTAACTGCATTATAACACCAGTTCCACGGCTCAAACACATCCTTCTGGCCTCTGAGGGGACATACACAGGCACACACACACACAGGTACACACACATACAGGCACGTACCCAAACACACACACACACACACACATACGTACACACACAGGCATACATACACACTAGCCCTCCCCCCACACGTGTGGCATACACCGTACACAGAGACATGCAGGTACACATAAATAAAAATAAGACTTAAAGAAAGAAACAGCCAGGCAGTGGTAGTGCACACCCTTAATCCCAGCATCAAGGAGACAGAGGCAGGAGGATCTCTTTGAATTCGAGGCCAACCTGGTCTACAGAGTGAGTTCCAGGGCAGCCAGGACTACACAGAGAAACACTGTCTTGAAAAACCAGAAAAAAAATAAAAACAAAAAGAAAGAAAAGGAATAAAAGTAGAGAGGCAGCCATCACTCTCTCGTTGCTTCCTACTTTTCAGACAGCTCTGTCACTTGGTTTCTTATTTTGGTTTTTTTTTTTTTTTTTTCTGTTTTCAGCTCTGTCACTTGGACAGAGGCTATAAGCTCTTCCACTGGGCACAACAGTACAAGCCACACTGTGTGAAGAAAGCAGATGAGTACCTGACCTCACCATCCCTTCTTTCTTTTTTGGGGGGCTTTGGAGGGTCAGTTAGAGACAAGGGTTTCTTTGGAGTCTGTCCTAGAACTCACTCTGTAGACCAGGCTGGCCTCGAACCCACACAGATCTCTCTGCCTCTGCCTCCCGAGTGCTGGGGTTAAAGGCATATACCACCACCTGACTCACCATTCTTTGGAGCACTGAAATCTCTCAAACTCTTTCCAGCTCCCATGTGCTGCCCCTCACACCTCTGGATAACAGGAACCCAGCTTCTGTCTGTATCCCAGCCCTCTGGTCCCCACGTGCAGAGCAAACCACACAGGGGGCATTGAGGGAAGCTAGAGTCAGAATTCTGAGAGCCTAAGAGAAGAGACTCTGCCTCGGCCCTAAGAGAAACTCTTGTCCGCCTGGGCCCTAAGGGTCGCCTGACAAAATGAAGGGGAAGACAGGGGAGACCGAACAGGGAACAGGAGTGAGAGTTCTTGGTGGAATGTTCAAGGCTAACCCAGGCCCTTGCCACAGGCCTGTAACCACACCTTGGCAAGAAGATTCCATTAGCAATCCGGTGTGGCTCCACCAGCGGAAGGCGTGCAGGGCCTTCACCTACTCCCTCCAGGTCTCCTGCCCACAGCTCATCCAGGATCTCATTAAGTATCTTCTATGTCTCCGAAATGACTCTCCATTCAGCAGAGAAACTAGAGCTCTTGACGGCTAATGTTTTTCAAGAGCAGGAAGAACCACCACCAATGCCAGGCCCTCTAGAGCAAGATACCTGGCAGCAGTGTGGTCCCAACCCAAGCCTCCTGGGAGGTGGCTTCCTCAGGACAGAGTTCTGAAGCCATCATGAGGCAGGCAGGGCTACGCCAGAATGGAGCTAGGTGCTTCTGCTTCTGTCCAAGAAGGTAGAAGAGGAAACAAAAAACGTACCCCGTAGCCAGTACTGCCAGGCCCAAGAATCCTTGGCTTCCTACAAGCTGCAGACCTTCCCAGCAAGGGCAGGTCTCATCCCCAGAGCTCCAAAGAGCTGGGGGTGTGAGGCTTTGAGGAGGCTGATCACCCCAAAATAGATTTGTGTTTTTCACAACTTTTTTTTAATGAGCCACTGGCATCTCTTGCGGCATGGGAGAAAAATAGCCTCAACTGTTAACAAATAAAGATTATAAAAAGCCCCAACTGTTCCCCCATGGGTGTCTCTGTGGCTACAGGGAGTGGGGTGAGGGAGGTATGCAACTGAGAGCCTGGATCTCTTCCCTCTGACCTGCTCCCTCCCCCGAGCTGCCAAAAATCAGGGGACTTTGGCGCCTTCAGACACGTCCACTGCGTGTGAATGTTCTTGTTTTCTGCTTCCAGAGACACAGGGCAGCTTAATACAGACCACGCTGTAGCCAGGCTGGTTTCAGTGAAGCTGGAGGGTGGGATTTGTGCAGTCCATACTTGGAAGGCTCCTTCTAGCTAAGGTCAACTTAGCCTACAATTGAATCCCCTGGGTGTTGCTAGACATCCATAAACAGCCTGAGTTTGAGGCTGCAGCTGCTTTGACCCTGGTTGTGGCGTTGCTGGGGGCTGTCCAGGAGAGGATGCTATCCTCATTCACGGCCTGAGTCTCCCCAGAGAGCCCCAGGCTGAATCCTGCAGAGCCGTTTTATGCCTTTGCCCCAACCCTGGGAGCCTTCTTGGTACCTGGACGTCTAAGGATACAAGAGAGGAAGTGATGTAAATGCCCTGGCCATGGGTTAGTAACAGGGCCTCTGTCCCTGCAGAGGTCTCAGACAAAAAAATGGGGTGGTTGGTTGACCTGGGGGACTCTTGTGGGAGTCTCAGCCCTGATCACACCTATCTTTGGCCCTGATCTTTGTTAGGAGAATAAAGGCACCATAAGCTCCAAGGAGGCCCCTATTCTCTGCAAAGCCTAGGATTCATCCAGACCCACTCCGCCCACCCTTACAGGTTCGGCTCTCCTCTCTTCTTGTTTGTCTTCCATTTTCTTCCCTCTCCATTTTCCCACCTCCTGGTCTAAGATGCATAAAAATAAATGCACGTGGCTCACCTTAGATAGCTTACAAGATGAGTAGGCAGGTGACTAGCCAGGATGCTAAGGGACTCTAAGTGGCATTATTCAATCAACCCCGATGACGGGATTAGGGACTGCTGAGCAGATGTTTATTGAGACAGCTCCGGTGGTGAGAAGCCCACAAGAGAGTTGTAACATCCCTGACCTCCTCAGGACCGACCCCACTCTTCTCAGGCAATAACTTTCAAGTGGCTAAAAACTGGGGCAAGAGCTGTGTAGAGACCGCTGAGAGGCCACAGAGCCAGAGCTATGGTTGGAAGGAAGTTCAGGCTTAGAGGCAGTCCCAAGAGGAGTTTGGAGCAGGAGTGGCTCTGCCATACTGCCACCATAGGGAGCCTTGAAATCCTAGCTTGGGTTACCCAGATGCAGACCCGAGGACTAAAGAAGCAGGTGCATTGAGAGATGGAGTCGTGGGTCCAGCTTGGGTGTTCTGGACACAGGCTGCCTCCAATGCAAGGTGGTGATGTCTCAGGCAGAGGCAGTGTAGGGGCACAAGCAACCCTGCAGGAACAAGATGGTGAGCAGTCTGTGCAATCCATGCCAGGCTGCCTAGCCGAGACCTTGCTTCCTCTGCAGGTAGTAAAGCTTCTTTGCTCACTGGTCCCTGTCATTGGCCTCGTTCTCTCATTCATCAAACGCATGCTAAGCTCCTTCTGGTGCCTGGTGCTGGGTTAGAGGTCACAGAGATTAGGGAGTGGCTAGGATGCCAGCAGTCCAGGCCATGGAGGGACTTAGGTTTAGGAGAACAATAGCTACTTATTCCATGGTTATAATATACATGCCCAGCATTGTGCTCTACGAGCTACCTTGTTTAAAGTTTTTAAGATCCTGTAGGAAGAAGTCATCATCATCGTCTCCTCACTATCAACATTCTTTTTTCTTCTCCTCCCCATTGGCCAAAGAGGAAATGAACATTGAAGCTTCCAGAAGGGATAGGCTTTTCCAGGGTCTCAGAGCAGGCAGTTAAGAATGAAGATTCCCACGAGGCTGAGAAGCTAGGTAAAATGCAAACGGCCTGGGGTGTGGAGGGGAGTAGAAGAAGTGTGGGCCACTCCCACTCTGGTGAGAGTGCATTCCAGGTTCCGTTGTCTGGGGCTTGTCACAGGTCATGCAGTATTCATGCTCTGAACCTCCCAGAGGAGACTACACAACCCCCTTCCTGCCTCGGCTCTCTCTCTCCCTTATAGGGTTTTGTTTTTGTTTTGGCCTTCAGTTTCTTGTAAGGTACTAGGTAGGCAAATGACCCTCCCACCACCACACACACCTCCACCCTCCATTTTCGGAATTCTGAAGTATGATATTATCGAGTAACTTTGTCTGCCATCAGGGAGGGTCAACATAGTTTCAATGGCTGGAGGGAGAAAGAAATCAGGGAAGCAGGCTCTGCTAGCCTGAGGACCTCTTCCAGGATTCTCTGGGTGGGGCTGAAGCCCTCCTTTCCTCACACAGAGTCCTTAATATGAGAAGGCATTTGTCTATCCAGGCTAGAGTCTTAACTCAGTGTTCACTTGGCCAATGAGAGCCTGGTTGGTCTTAACATTAACCGGGTGAGAAAGCATGTCCTGGAGATAGGGCGAGGAGGATAAGATAGAAAATTCCTGAATTTAGTACCTGGGGCCAAAGTGAACGTGAACCAGGTCCACCTTCAAATGGCTACTTCAGAGAAGCTCTCTTAGTCGCCCAGATTTGAGCAAGGTGTTCACCTCTTGACCTTAGCCCTGTATGAATTATGACTGCCTAGTTGGGGTACTTGCAAGCCCCAAGAAGTCTCAGGCTCAGACCAGACCTCAGCCCTGTCCCTTACTGAAACCGAAGGAGCCTTATTTGAAGGGACGAACTGCAAGTCTTGAGGAGGGAGTGGGAGTGTTTGCTGGAAGCCTGTGAGTCCCTGGTTAGTGGGGAATGGAAAGAGAAACAAAACGTAAAGGTTGGGGGTAGAAAAGGGGGGAATGAGAATCTGAGTTATTGATCTACTTCTCTTGGGGCCTGCAGATTCTATTGCCTAAACAAGGAGGGTCATTCAGCACTCAGGGACCAGAAGATGTAAGCTATCCTAAAGGCTGGAGACACTAGTAGAGGAAAGACTTTCCTGGAGCATGTGAGGCATAGGCAGGAGCCCCAACAACTAGAAGAGGCTGCAGATCAGGTCACCATGAAAGCCAAGGTGGCCCCAACATCACTGTCACTGTGGTCTATCTTGACCCGTGACCACTTTCATGAATAAGAATTCAGTGGTCTGGCTGGGCAGTGGTGGTAAACACCTTTAACCCCAGCACTCAGAAGGCAGAGGCTGGTGGATCTCTGTAAGTCTGAGGTCAACCAGGTCTATGAAGTGAGTTCCAGGACAGCCAGGGCTGTTACACAGAGAAATATTGTCTCCAAAAACAAAAACAACAAAAACAAACAAGCAAACAAACAAAAGAATTCAGTGGTCTGGAAAGTGGGGGAGGAGATGGTGTTTGCTTGTACCACCCTTTCTTAGCTTCCCTTCCGTCCAGAGCAAAGAATGGGACCGAGGTTTGCCCTGGCCCATAGCTACTAGCATAGCAACATAGCAAAGGAAGCCTTGCTCCGACCCCAGCAGGTGCAAGTTCTTTGTCTCCTATTCCAAAGATGCTGCCACAGGTAGCTGCTTGGCCACACACAGTCCAGGCTAGGCTACAGGTTGTCAGATCAATCCCCAGGTTCCTCAGCCACCTACTCTTTTCCTGTCTTCATATGTCACCTTTCATAAGAGACCCAACACTAAGAGCGACGTGCAATGATGAGGCGTGACCGAAGCAGGCAGGGGTGAGAGAGATGAGAGAGAGCCCTTTCTCTCTAGTCCAGAGTCCAGGACCAAGAGGCATAAGCTTACCTGCTGTGTCTCCTGAGGGGCCCAGCTGGCTTGTGTCACTGTTCCTTGTCTGCAGACAGTGGTGGGCTGGGCCAGCTTGTTGAGAAGGGAGGTGTAAAGAAACAGCAGACCCATTGGATTTTAAGGTTGAGGTCTAAATCCCAGCCTACGGGACAGTGGGTAAGTGCTCTGGTAACCAGGAACGTGGCCAGAATGTTGGCCTCCTGCTCTGAAACCCACACCCCACCCCACCCTACCCCACCCCACCCCGCCCCTGCCTCTAGGTCTGCAGAGAGCCCAGTTTAAGCCACCTGTTCACACCTTTGGCCAGGTGAGTGTTCCCAGTGCTTGGCCTAGCTTCTCTCTCCCTTGGAGCCCTATTTAGCTGCCCTCAGGCTCCTGGCAGGACTTGGGCCCTGGCCTGTCCTCCTGGGTCCCTGGTGACTCACACCACTTTGGAATTTCACTCCCTGGCGCTTTTTGCTGTACTTCCTTACAGCCTGGCCTGGTGCCAGGGAATGGCACTGTAGCAGCAACCGGCTTTTGTCTATTCGGACTTCAGGCCATAGAGGTTGGGGAAAGGGAAGTCCAGCCAGAGGAGCCAGGTGGGGACAGAGGGACTTTGTTCTGGCTTGGGCTCACCTGCACACAGGTGGAGAACAGCAGGAAAGCTGAGGATTAGCATGGTTGCCTGGGAAACAGAAGACAGAAAACCTAAACTGGCTACCAGGCTTCTTCCTTATTGTGTTTTTGAGATAGGGCCTCTGTTGCTTAAGCAGGCCTCAAACTCCAGCAATCTTCCTGCCTTGCCCTCCCAAGTGCTGGGATTGCAGGGTCTCTTGGAATGCATTGGGGGTGGGGGAGGGCTCCGTTGACCGGCTTGTGGATCTTCCAGGGCTCCAGAGGTAATTTGCTGTGAATGCCTATACCCCTGGACTCTTCCAAATGGCTTAGGCTACCACCCCCTATTACTATTTGGATAACTGTCATCACAGACGCACGTGTTGATACCCGTGTTCTCCACCAGGGGGTGCTGCTTTGGGAGGCTGTGGTGGCTTTAGGAGATGGGGCTGGATGACAGAAATGGGTCACTGGAGGCAGGGTTTTGAAGATCACCCAGCCTTTGGTTCCTGGCACACCATACTGTGAAGAGCCCTTACCACGTGCTCCCAGTCACCATAGGCAGCTACCACCATGCCCCCTGGTGTGATGGACTGAAAACCAAAGCATGATTCCTCCCTTATGCTGCTCTATCGGACATTTTGTGACAATAACTAATAACATCCCTCATTTTGAAAATCATGCTAGGGGTCGGCTCTGGATGGCATCTCAGAAAACAGAAACGGGAGGAAACATTGCCATCACAGGGTTGAAGAGGGGAAATGGAAGATCTGAATTCATTCCCCGCTTCCCTGGTTTCCCCAAGGGGTCCCACTTCACATGAGACAGGATCCTCTGCATAGCTCCCACCCAGACCCTCTGAAAGGCGGTTTGCTTCTGCTATTCCCTGCCTTTTTAGCCTCCCTCCCAGCCTGAGGCTACCTCTCTGCTCCTCCTCCCTGTTGTGCTCCTCCACAGAGAAGTCTATGACCGCCCAAAAGCTGACCCTGTGGGTGGACTAAGGACAAGGCCAGGAGTTCTGAGTAGATTCTACAGCGCCGTCACTCCATCCATGTGAGCCACGGGCCATGTCTCTGGTCAGGTTAGTGAGGAGGTGACACGATTGCGAAGCCACACCCTGAAGTCTGTGCGTCCTTTTCAACATTAGTTAGAACAGCACTAGCTTGGGACAAGTCCCCAGGAAAGCTAACCGAAGCTTGTCAGCTCATCTCCTGCTCCCCCTGACCCCTCGAGGAGACCCTAAGGGTGATAAAGAGAAGGGATAAGAAAATGAGCCCAGAGCCTCTGCTGTGGTCCCAAAGTGGTGGTGCCTTTCTAGACTCCTGTGGAGGCTGGGGTGTGGGGCCATGGCAGGGGCCTCAGGAATAGATTCACATTGTGAGAGAACACATACATTTTCACAGGACGGGGTTAGTTATTGTGAGAGTAGATGACTGGAGAGCAGAGGTAGGCCCTTGTTTGTCTCTTCTATGTTCACTCATTCGTGTGTGTGTGTGTGTGTGTGTGTGTGTGTGTGTGTGTGTGATATGCACGCACAGGAAATGCACCTATAGAGACCAGGAACCAATGTTTAGGATCTCCTATTGTTCTCCATCATTACCCTCCTCTCTCATTTAGACCTGGAGCTGACTGTGGGTTCTGCAGGTTAGCTGGCAAGCTCCTGGAACCCACCTGTCTCTCACCCTCGGCACTGGGGTTGTGTGTGCACACTGTTAAGCCCAGCTTTTCATGTGCTCATGTTGCCGTGATTGCACAGCAAACACTTGACCATGGAGCCATCTCCCACCCCCGCCCTTCTGCTTTCCACCACGAACTGAAGCCAAACGAAAAGTTGAGCAGATAGCAGTGCTGTCACACTCTGAGGTTTCAGTCCCCAACCTGTGAACCAATAGAAACCTCTTTGCTTTATAAACTTCCCAGTCCTGCGTGTTGTGTTATGGAAACCAAAATCGACTAAGATGGGATCTACTCGCATAAGATTTTCTTTTTTTCTTTTTCAGATAAAAGATCCTTTAAGTACATCGTGGACAAGTGGGTTTATGATTTTAAAATCCTAAATCAGATTGTCAGAGTTTAAATCAAAAGCATGCTACTTACAGTTTTTGGATATGCTTCCAGTTTCCTTCTGTTGGCATTAATATTCCTTTAAGTCTCATAATATATAATGCAAAAAATACTACATGTACCCGAGTTATAAAACGTAGGAGAGGCCAAGCAATTGTGAAGGCCTTACTCAATTTTAGAAGCATAATATAATCCCAGATGGGAGTGGTGGCGCACGCCTTTACTCCCAGCAAGTGGATCTCTGTGAGTTCAAGGCCAGTCTGGTCTACAGAGTGAGTTCCAGGACAGACAGGCTCCAAAGCTACACAGAGAAACCCTGTCTTGGGGGGAAAAAAAAAACAGAAAAAAGATATGCTGTGGGACAATGGTCTGTACCCTGCCTCTTGCATTTTAAATAAACGCTGGTGGGCCAGTAGCCAGGCAGGAAGTAAAGGCAGGGCAACGAGAATTCTTGGAAGAGGGAAGTTTCAGTCTGAAGTCATCACCCAAACCCAGAGGAAGCCAGAAACCAGAGCAAGCAAGATGTGACTGCCTTCCCAAAAAGGTACCAAGCCACGTGGCTAACACAGACAAGAATTATGGGCTAATATAAGTTATAAGAGTTAATAAGAAGCCTGAGCTAATGGGCCAATCAGTTTCTAATTAATGTAGACCTCTGTGTGTTTCTTTGGGACTTAACTGCAGGAACCGGGCAGGACAGAAACCTCAGTCAACAAAGATAGACTTGTTTTACTCATTCAAGTCTATTCAAGAATATTGAATTCAAGAATATTGAGGCACAGATCTCAATATTCGCAGCTAATGCTTGTCATGCTACAGAATGCTAGCCCTCAGCTACAGCAACACGAGGCTGCTCAGTTTCCTTGAACATTCTTGTGCTTATCTTTATGTGTATATATTCAATCCCTCCTCAGTGGTGAAATACCTGGACTTGGAATGCCTGAACAATAGAAAATCAGCATGTTCAGCCACACAAGAAAATGCTAAAGCATTTTCCCCAGTAGTTTCTAAGAGGTCCCAGCCAAGCACAATAGTGCACGCCTGCAATTCTAGCACTTGAGATGAGAAGGCAGAAAGATTTCAAATTCTGAGGACTGCACTACACAGAAAAACTCTCTCAACAATGAAAAAAAAAAATTTCCAGCTGCTTCATGTTCTCGTCTCCAGGTGGGATTTTAGATATGACCTTACACCTTTCTTTGGGGTGTACAATGGTGTCCTTGTTGTACAATCTGTGGCTTGATGATGATTACTAACAAGACCAAAAATATATTTCCTTGTATCTTGGTGCATTGTGTTTCTTTTTCTATGAGATGCCCGTCTTTATCTTTCGCCCTTCTGTGGACGCTATCATTTCCTCTTCCTCTGTTGTGCATAGCAGTTATTTGTGGATTCTGGGGTCTTCTGTCATTCGTGTTTCATTTATGTGAATGTGAGATTTTCTGAGGACGTGTGCACATGTGTGTACGGGAGTCTCTAGGGGCCAGAAGAGGGTGTTGGTTCCTCTGGAATTGGAGACACAAGTGTTTGTGAGCTACTGCATGGATGTGGGGAACCAAACCTGGGTCCTCTGCAAGAGCGGTTAGTGCGCTGAAACACTGAAGCATTTCTCCTCCATCTAACCCTCTCCCCTGACTGACTGAGTGAGTGATTGATTTTTGAGACGGGACCTCACTATAGAACCCTGGTTGGCCTGGAATTTGCTATGTTGACCAGAGTGGCTTCAGACTCAGAGATCTGCCTGCCTTTGCCTTCGTGACAAGGGGCTGGCATTAAGGCCTGTGCCTCTGATCTTTGCCAATTATAAGCATGACAGATGTGTTCTCCAGGGTTGTGGAGTTTAATGGCTTTCCTGTTGTGTCTTCTGATGAACATAAATTCTTAATTATGTCACAGTTGAGTTTATCAAGCGTTCTTTCACGCCAGTTCTGTTCTGTCTTAATCGAGAAGCCCTTCCTTATCCCAAGATGACTAATTGGATTTTCTCCATTTTCTCCTTGGGTGCCAAGTCCTGCTTTTCCTCTTCGAGCTTTTCTGTGCTTGATATTTAAAAATTGGGAGGGCTTTCTTCTTGTTTTTAACCTTAAGAAAAAGAGTATTTTGTTTGAAAAGGATTTTTCCCCCTGGGCCTAGAAGTTGGTACAGCATTTGCCATAGATGCCTGCCTACCTGAGTTTAATCCCTGGAACTCACTTCAAAAGCCCTAAACCAAATGTGATGTTGCACATCTGTAATCCCAGCACTTCTACGGTGATGGCGGGCAGAGACGGGAGAATCTCCCAGAAGCCTGAGGCCAGTTATCATACAGCAGTAGAGCCACAGAAACAAGGCCCTGCCTCAACAAGATGGAAGACAACAGGCTCCAGAAAAGTTGTCCTCTGACTGCCACACGCACACTGCAGCGTACGCACGTGCATACACACACACACACACACACACGTGCACACACACGGACACACACACTTTTTATCAAACTCAATAAATCAAAGTAAGTTATTTCTGTGCTCCAGAAATAACTCAGTGGTACAGTGTTTCACGTGTGAAAGGCCCTAGCTCCATTACCAAAAGGGAAATAATAAGTCATATTTTCTTGGTTCCATAGATACACATACCCATAAATGAAGGAAAAGAACCCTGAAAAACATGAAAACATATAACAGAAATGGTCACCGCCAGTAGATACAGAAAACTGAACTCTGAGCCCCACATTACACTGCAGAGAACTGTCTTCATACTTTTGTCTTTTTCCCCATTCTGTAAATTCATCGTAAAACATGCAGAAAATAGGAGAAAAGCTCACACGGCTCTGAAATGTAACTATTTCTCCCATCATCCTCATTGATTACCCAGGAGCAGAGCTCTCTCCATTGGCAAGAAGGGGAAACTTTCCCAAAGACAGGAAACAAAAATCAAGTCTATGGCTACTAACAACTGTTTTCCTCGTGTTTAGCTACAGTTAAACAAACCAACTCAAAAATTATGCCCCCCCCCCTCAAAAATTTCCCTCACTTTGAAAAATTATCTGTGTACTTGTGGGTGTGTGTACTGTGTACTGTGTGAGCGCAGGGTCTGCGGAAGCCAGGAGGGGGCCTTGGGTCCTTTGGAGCTGGAGTCACAGGCGGTTGTAAGCTGTGGGTGCTGGAAACTAAACTTGGGTCCTCTGCAAGAGCAGTAGGTGCTTTTCATCACCGGAATCCCTCCAGCTACCCCACCCCCACACCTCACCTTTTAATCTAAGCTATCTGCCCCGGTTCCTTGGATTAGTGCCAGGAAGTCCGCCTACCGATACAAACTCCATGCTTCTCCTGTCATGACTCACAGGTCTGGTCTCTGTAGTTTCTAAAGTGATGTCAGAAATGCCTGACAATTCAGATAGTGTCTCGTGCACAGGGCTAGGGCTACTCAAGATTCTGCCCTGGGATAGCTAGGGTCTAGAGGTGTCCTCCAAATGTTTATGTAGAAGCATAATCTGTATGGGACTGGAGAGATGGTTCATCAGTTAAGAGCACTGGCTGCTCTTCCAGGGACCAAGGTTCTATACCTAGAATCCATATGTCAGCTCGCTATAGTCTTTAAATTCAGTTCCAGGAGATCTGAAGCCCTCTTTTGGCCTCTGGGGATGTGGCCTGCAGACATACATGCAGGCAAAACATCCATACATATAAAAAAAAATAATGAAGGGGGGCGGAGGAGAGAAGAGAGATATAATCTGCATTTGAGAGGCAGAGCTTTAGAAAAAGGTTAAGTCACAAGGTCCCGTCCTTATAAGCAGGATTAGTGTCCTAAAAAGACAGAGGGAGCTTGTTTGCAAGTCACATGAGGGCACAGTCAGAATGTGACGTCTAAGCCAGGGCTGACAGAAGAGGTGTGTAATCGCAGCCCCTGGGGAGGCCAAGGCAAAAGTTCAAGACCAGACTGGGCAATTTAGTTTCAAACTAGAAATTTAAGAGAATCGGAGATGTAGCTTAGTCAAAGGAGCTAGATTCATCAATCACCAGGACCTAGTGCTCAAAAGCTCTGGAGACAGTCACCACCTTGTTCATATAGTAGGGGCTTTGAGGACCCAAGAGGGATGGATGCCTGGGGCTGAGGTTACTTACGCTGAGGTTCAGGGAGATGACTGCGGCATCTGGGCGAAAAGTGGCTCAGGGCACTGAGGCCCCGGGGCCAGAGCAGCCAGCGAGGTCGCTGCAGCTAGCACTCAGCTAACTCGGCTCCCGGCCAAGCTGAGGCCAGGTCCTGGCACCGTCGGCGGGAACTGGCCTCTGTGCAGCCGGAGAGTGCCGCATAAGCTCTGCAGGGCAAGCTCCAGGGTGGGGTGGGGGTGGGGGGTGGCTTCGCAGACCCTCCCCTGCCTGCCTTCCGCTTCTAGCCTTGCCCCGCCAAGGTCAAGGGGTCTGAGCTGGCCACTACTTGCAGAGTCCGAGTAGGGACCTGGTGACTGGCAAAAGACTCAGCTCTAAAAACCAAACAGCGTAAACAGTCTCGAGGGGCCTGCCCTACCTAGTTAGTTCCAAAGAAGCAAAGGAGGCGTTGGCTGGGGGAGATGGGAGAGTGGGAGGGGCTTCCTGCTGCTCTGGAGGGTCCCACACTGGGGACCAGCTGAGCGCAGCTCCTTCTAATCCTCCCCAACACAGGTTTGAAAAGAATTGTCACCACAACCGGACTTAAACAATTGCCAGCCACCAACCGTGTTTGCAGAAATCCTGTTCCTAAGAATTACACAGAACTACTTATGCCTGGGCATTAATGATTTGCTTTTACAATAGGAAATGAGACTGCAAGAAAGGAAGGAAGGAAGGAAGGAAGGAAGGAAGGAAGGAAGGAAGGAAGGAAGGAAGGAAGGAAAGAAGGAGAAAAAAACCCACAAAATCTTTGGCTTTAAGCTCTACAAACAGATACAAGATGACACCAGGAAGAAGACCAGCCCAGAGCAATTTAGCGTTTTCTTTTGATTGGCTGTAGCTAAAAGAGAAAGTTAAATATTAGGAGAGGTGAGCAAACTTTAAAAATATTGGTTTTGGGTGACAGGCTATGGGGTCTGGGTGCACTTAACAGTGATCAAGTTGAAACACCCAGGTTGTAATTTGGGACCTACTCAAGCGGTTGGGGGTGTCACACAAAGCTGGAGGGGGATCAGATTCCTTGGAATGTAGAGCTGAAATTTTAACTATCTACAGAATTTGTTTGGTGAAAAAACTTGGCACTGGACATCCGTGCAGTATTGTACTCTGAAGACAGCTAGAATAACAATCAAAACTGTGCTGGTGAGACGAACTGACTCTTGTGTTTTTCCAAAATTAGGAAGGAATTTGGTGATTCAATGAATTCTTTTTTTCTTTTCTCACTGGTAAGAAAATACTCAGGGTTTTCACTGTCTGTCCTCATAAATATTCTGATGTGACAACTGAGCATTTAAATCTTCAGGGATTTAATGTACTTAAATTATTTAAGCAAATTAAAAATAGGCAAAGAACATGCAAATATGATTCATTAAAAAGGAATTAAATACAGCAACATTTTAAAACGTTTTACATTGGGCCTTATGTGGCAAGGCTGTCAGCTGAGATCCTTGGGCGGTTGAGGCGGAAAGGTCTCCAGTTCAAGGCTTGCCTGGGTTAGTTACAGAATGAATTCTGGGCTAGCTTGGGCAACTTAACAAGATCCTGTTTCAAAACAAAAAGTACTAAGAAGGCTGAGGGAGGTAGCTCAGTGGTACAGTGCTTGCCTAGCATGCCTGAGACCCTGGGATCCTGGCATCTTTAGAACTGAGAACAAAAGTGAAAATTGAATTAACACCCCCACCTCCAGGGAGGGTCTCCAGCCCAGGACCTCTCTCAAGCATGCTGTATAAGAACGTTTTTTTGTAGGGGCTGGAGATATGCCTCAGGGGTTAAGAGCGCACACTGCTCTTGCAGAGCGCCTGAGCTCGGTTTCCAGAACCCACACAGGGTGGGGAATCAAGGGAATGGACACTCATGTGCACACACCCACACATAAATATGCACATACAAATAATTCAGTAAGATCTCGCTGTCTTTTTAAACAACATATTTGTTCCTAAAGTACAGCTTTGCTATGTGGGCTAAGCCGGATTGGAACTCTTGATTCTCCTGTTTCTCTCCCAAGTACGGGGCTATGGTGTACACCAATACTAGGGAGATTAAAATGTCCTTAGATGATAATTCTCTATTCCCTCTGCTTGATGGGAGTATAAACTGGCAAACCTTATCTGGCGAACACTTAGATGAGGTATGGAGGGACCCAGCCGGAGCCCCAGTGCTGCTATAAAGATTATTTAAGACTCTCATCACTTTAGGAACCAGTTACTTCTATTTTATTTTATGTGTGTGGGTGTTTTACCTGCGTGCATGTCTGTGCAGCCTGTGTGTGCAGATTCTTCAGAGGCCAGAAGAGGGCATCAGATCCCCTGGAACTGGAGTTACAGACAGTTGTAAGTTGCCCTGTGAATGCCTGGTCCTTTGGAAGAGCTTACAGGTTGAGTCAGCTCTCGAGTCCCCAGCTACAGTTCAGTCTTCCTTGACTCCACGTATGTACAAACAAACCCTTTTGTCTCCTTTAAGCCTGTCCTGTACCACTTTAATTCACAGGGGTAGGGACTGTACATAATAGGGTAGAATGGTTGTTTGGGGTTTTTTCCTCTTTTCATATATATTCAGAGGCTTAAAGCATTCTCATCTACTTTGATCCAAGAAAGTAGAATAAAATCTAGGAAATAACATTAGTCCACAAACATTTAGCGATATCAGTCACAGTGGGGGAAAACATGAAGGAAAGTAAGTGTGCCAAAGTGTAGGGAAAGATTTAAATCAATGGTGGATGTCTGTCCTTAGGATGGAATGTGAGTAGCATTGACTGTCCCAGTGTGTGTACACACACACACCAGCTATATAATTGTTGATTGTTTATTAGTACACTCTCAAATTATTAAGGAAAAATTCAGCCACAAGGAAAAATTCAGAAACACGTAATAAAGTTATTTCTAGGTCTCCAAATTACAGATCTTAACATTGATTTTTTTTGCATATTTTAAAGATGTTTTCCAAACGTATGTAATACATTTAACTTTAGATTGGGGTGGGAAAGCACCCCAACCCTAAACCGCAAACCTGGGTGGCAAGACCTACTTCACCCCCTGGGCTCTGGTCTATATCATGGTATGGAGGGGGTGGGTTCTACTTCTCCAGCGTGTGGTAAGGAAAACAGTGCAAGTCTGAATCTAGCGCAGGAGAAAATAGCAATCTGGAGCTGGGGTAAACCCTGAGACGTGTGAAGCTGCTGCTGGCAGAAGACGGCCTCCTTTTTCACAGGAAGTTCTGCGAGTGGAAGGGGTGCGTTCCGAAATCGCGATAAAAGCATAGTACGGCACACCTGCCAACGGCACACTCGTTATCCCCAGCAAGAATGATGGACGAAGCCAGGAGTGCTGCTCACACATCCCAGCGTTTGGGAGATGAGACAGGACGATCCCAAGGCTACATAGTGAAAACACAAGGACAACAACAACAACAGAAAACAGTCTTTTTTTTTTTCCCGTCAGACAGTGGCTCACATCTGTAATCCTCTTGGAAGGCTAAGTCAGGGAAATCACATGTTCAAGGCTAGCCTGAGTTATGTAATGAGCTGGAAGCCAGGCAGGATTATATAAGGAGACACTGTCTCAACACACAAGAGCGCACACACATGATCACACACGAGCACACACACATGATCACACACGAGTGTACACACACACACACACACACACACACACACAGTGCTGGAGAGATGGCTTGGTTAGTAAAATACCCACCGCATAAGAACACAGACCTGAATTTGGTTCCCTAGCATTCACCTAAAAGCACTTGCTGCTCTTGCAAAGAATCTGGGCTCAGTTTCCAGCACGCACATGGTTTCCAGCACCACCTTCTATAGCTCTAGCTCCATGGGATCTGACACCCTCTGCTGAACTCCATGGACACCAGGCATGCGTATGGTGCACACTCATACACGCAGACAAAACCCAAAAACACTCATACACTTAAAACAGTTCTAAAAATGAATATGAAAAAACTTTAAGCAGTAACGACTGGACAATGAGATAGACTGCCTGCTAAGCAAGGCGATGACTGAGTGGCTAGGCAGGCAACATATACACAGAGGATACACTGGGCGAAGGGATGTGGTAGGTCCTGGATGAGGCAGAGCCAGAGGAAGCTTGATTTCTACTTGCTACTCTGAATAAGGCACATTTAAAACATAAGAATTATTTCTTTCTGGAATCTTCCATTGAGCGCTCTTGGACAGCAGTTGGCCTAGGGTAATGCAGATGACATAGAACAAACCATCGATGAGGGACTGGTCTCTAAGTGCCCTACCTACACTGGTGATATGCTTTACTCTGTCTTGTCTTGAGCTGTGTCCCTCTAGAAGGTTCTAGCCGTCCTCTGGCCCCCAGCTCAGATCTGACACTCTCGAGGCCCAACTCAAGCTCTAAAGATCTTCATCTTTCCTCATCTCTGCCTTTAGCTCACATCTTCTTGTCCCATCTCCTGGGTCGCTTCTGCCCATCAGAACTTGCATCATAGAAAACCCACTCCGTGTAACAGCTCCCAGGGGAGTCTTTCCCCACTTCTTGGGGGTATTTCCAGCTGGCTGTGCTGGTTACCATGTGATCCATTTTGTATGCATGACAAACTCAGTATCTCGTTGCCAGTCAGGCACTAACACCTTGTCCGTAGCCGGCAATGCTTCCTGCATGTGACCTTGGCATCTTCCCTTCCTAGGGCATTGAGGAAGTCCTCATTCAGCCCCTGTAAGATACAGGTCAGGTAGAAGGTAGATGGTAGGACCTGGCCAACAGCAGCACTCTGCTAAAGTGCTGATCTGGGTGTGGAGGTGGCTTGTTGCCTTGGTGAGGGGGGCAGCAGGATTTGACTCTTTGGAGAGAGAAGGTACAGGAGATGTAGGTTTTGGGGTCAGCAGCCTGGGAACACACACTGGGTCCTTTAGACGGGTATGGATATCTAGAGAGATCATAGGGTCTTAAGGGACAAAACAGAGTGGAGAAAAGGACACAGTGTGTACTTAGGAGGTAGAGTATTGACCTTGCCCCTTTATTCACAGGCCTTCCAAGTAGAGGGAACTCTGAATCCTAGAAACTGGACCAGTCACCTCCCAGCAGCCCTTGCTCTACCCCTACTGGTCATGTGGTTTAATTATGAGCTCGGGAAGGGATTTCTAGTAGAGGGGCCCTAACCCGTGACTGCCCTGCTGACTAGACTTCTCAAGCCAGCATCAACACAGCCTAGCCTCCAAGCCTTGCAGGCCTCAGGGAAGCAAACCTTCCTGACCTGTGCGGCAGTGGCTATGGGAGTCTCCCTTAGCAAGGCCTTGGGGAGTAAAATTAGAATGTGAAATTGTGCAGAGCCCTCGGCTGTGGGAGTGAAACGGAGGCCACCCGAACCTCAGCTTTCTGTTGTCGTTGGGCTCTTGTGTGAGGCTCACAGGGCCACTTGAGTCTCCCCTCTAGATCTGTAGATCTGCAGGCTCCATCTTGTCTGTTTGTCTCACCCTTAACACTGAAAGAGACACAAAGAACCTGCAGGCCACCCTGCACCCGCACCTTGCCTCTGCCTTGTGACTGTGCTTAATATAGGCCAAACGAAAACAGCTCCCAAAATAGAGCTGCTCTGAGAGGCAGCTGCGGCTAGGAAGCACGCCACAGAAAGAGAAAATGTGCAGGTGACGGAGAGCCTAGTTCTCCTCAGGTGTTACATAACCCAGGCTAGCAAACTGGGGCCCTAAATCAGCCGAGGGGGGCAAGCTCGCCCTGGCCCTCCGGACCAGGGGCTCAGCCCCACTTGACTTGCAGAGAAGGAGTTGGGCACAAGGTCACCCCTCAAAGCATCCCCAGGGAGCCTGTCATGCGTGCCTAAGTGGTCACATGACTTCCCAGAGCTGGCTAGGAGCCCCAGAGGGGTCAGGTGACTGGGGTGGGTTTCATCTGACCACAGGGGTGGGGGCAGGAGGGGAGGAAAGGGACAAGATGGCCAGAGGAAGCTGCAGCTGCAGCCGCAGCAGCAGCAGAGGCTGCCCTGTGGCCAGCATTCTCTGGAGTCTAGAAGAGTCTCCAGTCTCTGGCTTAGCATTTTTCATGTCACTTTAGCCAGGAGGAGACCTCTATTGTTGTGGAGAGCTGCCTCCTCCCTTCACTGGCTCTCTCTATTCCTTCAGTGGTTATTTCATCGCAGGAAGTTCAACTTCCCATCTGACATACTTCTATTCCACTGCCAGGCTGACAGTGGGCCCTCCTTGGCTTGCCTTACAGTTTCCCAGGTTTCCTTTCTCCTCCCCAGCTAGTAGTCCCTGGCTCTTGTCCTTCCTCTGACATCCTTTAAATGTCATTGTCCTTTGTGTCTCCAGCTGGCTCCCAACCAGGTGTAAAAAAGACCATCTCTTTGCTGCTATAGTTGCTGAATTTAGAAAAGGGAAGAGCCGAGGACCAAGGAGGGGGTGGGGGTGGAGCCCAGAACAGTGAAGGCCACTGGAAAGGAGCACCCAGAGGGTGCAGGGGTCATTTTGGGGCACAGCTACAGAAGGTTGAAAGGTGCCAGCCAGTTCAGGGAAAGGGAAGGAGAACTATAGATGGTCCAGGCAGAGGACAGGGGGCATGTGCACAAGCCCGGGGGCCAGACGGAAAGAATGCTTTCATGAAAAACTATAGCCACTGCAGATAGATTGTGAAAGGCGGGATGAGGGATGAGCATGATGCCGTGATTAAATGTCACACAGCCACGAAGGACTCTGCACGGCAGGTAGAATGTTTTTCAACCTGACGACGTTGGGGCACAACTGAGGCCGAGGGTTCTCAGACTGGGTAGCGAAGAGCAGGATAGAAAAGCCAATCTCTGGCCTTACCTGAGATCTGTTGCATCAATAAGTCTGGGCATGGGCCCAGTGTTGGAGGTATCCAGAACTGCTGAGGCTCAGGGTGTGAGCAGTTTAGAACAACGGCTGGTTTACGGGACAATCATGGTGTGGAACAGGGCAAGGCGAGGAAGGAATGCCTTTAGGACACACTGGGAGGGCCGATGGCTTTAGTTGCAGTGCTGATGCAAAGCGTCTGCTCTGGGGAATGTTGGAGAGTGAACTTGATGGCTTTAGTGGGCTCCTTCCTCCATTAACAAAATTGCAAACTGGCCAGAAGGATGGTGCACACCTTTAATCCCACCACTCAGGAGTCAGAGGCAAGTGGATCTCTGTGAGTTCAATGCTATCCTGATCTATGTAGCGAGTTCCGGAGGCTTGGAGGATAAAACGCTTAGTTGATAAAATGCTTGTCTTGCAAGCGTGAGGACCAGAGTCTATGAGACCCGGGTAAAAACCCATGGTATCCACTTCTAATCCTAGCTCTGGGAAGGTGAAGACAGGTGGGTTCCTGCGGCTTGTGAGCCAGCCAGACTGTCTCATTGGAGAGACCAGGACCAGTGAGACTCCTGGCAAGTGACATTGAGGTTGTCCCCTGGCCTCCATATATACTTACACATATGCACAGCTGCACAGAAACATGGCCATGCACACACACATATGCACACAATTAAAACTTACATCTGATGACTCTATTTGGAGTTAACTTTTTTCTTAGGAGTTTTTCAAAAGTGAAAGGAATTGTGCAGACCCCTGAAAGAACTGAGCCCTCCTCACCGCGCCCAGGGGATAAGTCAGCCATAACTGGTCACGTGAGAGACTCAGAAGGACTTGCCTTTTGCTGGAAGCAGGGGAAGATGGAGCTTAATAGCTGTCCAAATCTGGAGTCAGGGAGCTGGGTGGATGAACAGCAAAACCAAGGAGAATGGAGGAAGAGAAAAACCACCCCTACCTTCTCACTCAAGTTCCGGCATGAGATACCTGAGGAATATTAAAGAGGCGACAGTTGCTTGAGCAGGACAGATGTTCCAACACAGATGTGCAAGTCATGACTGTAAGGGCTTGCTGAAGCAAAGAGAGAGCCACGGTTGTCCTGGCAGAACCTAAGAGGACAAGGATCTAAGGAGACAAACCCAAGAGACATTTAATGATATTTAAAAGATGGGCCAAGCCACACATACAAGAGAGGAAAAGGCACAGCCAGGGATGTAGAAGGAAAGCCAGAAAAGTGTAGCGCCAACCAGAGGAAGAGACTCAAAGTGGGCAGCGGCCAGGTATCAGCCCTATGGACGTCCAGCATGTGGGCAGCAAAACACGTCTTCTGGGTTGAGGTGTTAGCCTCAGTCCGTGGGCAACTGGGAGACATGGAGGCCAGGAGCTGGAGTTCTTCCTCCAAGATGTTTGGCTGTGAAAGAAAGGAGAGGTAGTTGTGGTGGTGAGTGGGCTTGTGGGGGTGTGGAGAGTATCTATATCGGTTCCCTGGGCGACAGAAGCCAAGATGAGAGTTTGCGGACAGGAGAGTTCTTAGGGAGGGCCAAGTGGAGAAAGTGGGCATGAATGACATCGCTGGGGGAGAGGGCCGGTGATGCAGCCACAGTGAAGACCTTTGCAGAGCTGGCAGGAGCTGCAGAGCCGGGGAGGTCCTTCTGTCATCTGTCTACCAGGGAAATGAGAACGGGAGCTTGGCTCCACCTGTGTATAGCATCTTTCTGATTTCTGTTTGTTTTTTTCCAGTGCTTTGACATGGAGTGGGATTGCTACCCTTGAGAGACTGGTTCGCCCTCTGGGCTGGCTATTCTTAGAAGTGAAAAACTATCCCCTCCCCCCAATAAGTACGGCTTTTTACATTTATAGCAATCCAAAGCCTATGCTTTCCAGTCATTTCTTTTGGACTTACCCACTATGACCCACCCCAGTCATGCCTAATGGAGCAGGTCAGGTTCTGACACTGGGGAGAGGGACATCCTAAAGCCCATTTAAATGATTCAAACGGGGCTGAAGGAAGGACCTTGCTTCGCTTTCTTTGCTAATATTTTCAGTAGAAGTCACAACAAAGGCTCTTGGTAGGGTCCCCCACCCACTCAGTTTCCTGGATGACTGTGCTTCACCAAGTGGCCCTGTGTGGCACATCTTCTGCCCTTGGGATACTTTTCTTTTTGAGGGTACTGGGATTTGATCCCAGGGCTCCATGCATGGGAAACCCATACTCTGCTGAGGCACTTCTGCTCCTGTTTGTAGGGATGCGTGAGTTTGGAGTCCCCCTTTGTGGCAGTCATGTGTCTGTGAGACTTACAACTTAATGAAATAAACTTATCACTCACTGGAGAAGGCCTGCCCTGAGGATGGGTGTTAGTGTGGCCCAGGCAGCTGCCCTCGGCATGTCCAGAAAGGTGCTAAACTCTCACTGTCAACAGCAAGGTAGGAAAGGCGAGTATATACTTCTGTCCAGGAGGGGGCGCATGTTGACACATCACAACATTGACTACAGAAGGCTTTTGAAAACATACTTAGAAAGTGCTCCTAAGCTAATGTAAATGAAAGGGAGGGATCAGAGATGAAGAGAAGGCAAAGAAATAAATGAATGGCAGGAGGCAGAGGTCTGAAGCCAGAAAAGGGGGAAAGTCCTAGGTTCCTGGAAGGATGATGTCCCATGTTGGAAGGAAGGTGGGACAATTCTGGAAACTCTTGTCAATAACTCCTATTTTACCCTACAGAATAGAAAGGAGAAAGGCAGGGGGAAGAAGGCTTGTTGAAGAAGGGGAAGGTTTGCAAAGGTTTGTAAATCGGGAAGAACATAACTGAGGCATAGTTGTAGCGTGAATCAGTGAATGGATTGGAAAGCTGGAAGGAGGTTGTTAGAAAGCCTTGCGAAATGTCCAGCTGCTGAAGTGAAGTGCTTCTGGGAGAGGTAAAGCACTGGGGTGAGCCTCAGGCCGTGGATGGCAAGACAGGATGGTGGTAAGCACCCGGAAGGGGTAGCGTTTAAAGACTAGAAGCCAGAATGTGCTGTAGCTCAGGTGTGTGGTGCTGGCTCTTGTCTCTAAATGGTCTGAGTAGAGCAGATGATGATGGGCCTGAACATCATCAAGGGGTGAGGGGTGGTACTGATAGGGAGCTGGAGAGGGAGACGTGTCCTGGAGGCTGGACGACTCTTTTTATCCACACGCCCCGGGACGGTGTGGGAAATGATCACACAGGTGAGGGTTGTATCTAAAGGAAGACAGAACAAACTGCACAAAGACGTGCCCTTTTCCTAGCAGGTACCCTCTGATAAGCCTTCTCTCTGAGTAGGCATGCCAGGAGGAGGACCGTGAGCAGGTCACACTCAGCTTTCCTTTGAGATCGCAAAGAGGAGATCAAGACCACATCCTCACCTCAGGCCTGATCTTTGTATTTTGTTGTTGTTGCTGTTTTTGTTGTTTGTGGGTTTTTTTTTCTGGTGTTTGTGGATGCCCTGATCCACAGGCCAGGGCCTCTCTCATTCAACAGGCTACCGTTGCTGTAGGTGATTGTCTTGGGGTTGATGACTTGGCTGTATTCAGTCCTCCATCTGGCTACAGCACAGCAATCATATGATCAGATGTGAGGGTTTGGGACTAAGGCAGGCTCTAAGGATTTGAAATGTGCATTCAAGACCCATCAAAGAACAGAGGTCGAGCTTACAAGGCACAGCCTTGAAGACTCACCGACTTACCACATAATCTTCAATTCTAGTCTCATGAGACCATGGCCCTAAAACTAGCTCTGACCCATGACAGCCCTTCAGCTCAGGACCTACTCTCTGCCCTTTAGTGTCTCTTCCTTTTCATCGCAGTATCTGATATTAAGCAAGTGCATGCCTTTCCCATTAAACCGCATGCTGCTGTGTGCAGCCTGGGACTAGCATGCAGACTGAGATCACCGCTTTGCACATGGGAGGGCTCGAAGAGGTTTAGGATTTGACAGCTTCTCCACTCACCTTCCCTCAGAAGAAAACAGCTAAGCCACCACTCCAAACCTGGCTGAGACTCCTATTTTTTTCTCCTCTCTAATCCCCCATTGATATTGCAGTAAGATAGCCAAACCCCAGAGACTGGCAGCGTCTGGCCTGGAGAAGACCCAGAGACTGTTTGTTGACTGAATGAGCGAATGAATAAACAAATGAGCAGGATGTCCAAGAAACAGGACTCAAAATGTCCTGGGGCTGCTGCAGTTTTAGGGGAGTGTGAACCAAAGAGACAGTTTGCGGCAAGGAAGGGACATTTGTGTTCACAGGACATTTGGGGGGAAGACAGAAAATGCGGGCAGCAGAGGGAGGATATCTTAGCGTGGGGGAGGGTAAGCACACAGGCTTTGGATACAGAAGAATCTGGGTTGGGATCCAGTTCTTCCATTCACTAATTGTGCAGCCTTTGATAAGTAGCCAAGCAAACTTCAGCAGCCAAGCAGGGACCTAGGTCACAGGGCTGGATTAAATGGAACAGTGCAAGTTAGACATGCTCACAGGGTGCTTGGCACCTGGTGAATGCCAACACTGTCCCTGTCCTTGTACAGGCTCAGTGGCACCAGCATCCAGGAGAGCAGGATACCTGGAGACAGAGAGCAGAGGCAGGAAGTGTTTATCCACCCTTTCCTTCCTGCAGACCAGCTCAGGAAGCTGTGGGGCAGTCAGATATGCCTGCCCTGAAGCTTCCTTTGGAGGTGCTTCCAAAAAGGGAGGCTGGAGGCACTAACTGTGATCTCATGGCTCTTCTGCAGTTCAGTGGCCCCAAGGACTCCTGGATAGCAGCAGGGACAGTCTGGAAGGGATGCCCTCACTGAGCTGGCACTCACTGGCACCTTGTGAACTGTTGTCTTGCAATGCTCTGTTTGTCGTAGTGGGGATCGAGCCCAGAGACTTGCTCATCCTAGGCCAACTCTCCACCATCATATTCCAGTTTGGGTGAAATGGGCTAAGCTTTGAGCTAGGCGGTAGCGGGATCGGCATCGTCAAGTAAAGGAAGGAACTCAGAGCTGGCAGGTCCAGACTCCCCAAGGTGTCTGGGTCTTGTCCTCAGAGAGTTCAACAGAATTCCCCTCGGTTATGACAGCATTTGTTATTTCCTGGTCTCTAATAGGCAGCCAGGGTTGAAAATGAACTAGTGTATGAACTTCTTTTGACCTCTCTCTCTCTCTCTCTCTCTCTTCTCCCTCTCCTCCTCCTGTACTTTCCTCTTCCTCCCCTTCTCTTCTCTTGCCCAGTACAGGGGTTTAAAAGTAATGCCTTGGGCATATCGGGCAAGTGATTTGCGATTGAACTATACTCCTACCCCTTCTTTTTTGCTTTTTAAAAAATATTTGTTTGAAACAGGATTTCATATAGCTCAAGTATCTGGCCTTGAATTTACTGTGCAGTGAAAGATGACCTTGAACTTCTTGATTCTCTCATCTCTACCTCCTCAGTGCTGTGATTCACAAGTCTGCACCACCTTGCCCAAATGTACGTGATGCTATGATTAAACCCACAATTTCTATTTTATTTTATTTATTTTTTATTAATTATTTATTAAAGATTTCTGCCTCCTCCCCGCCACCGCCTCCCATTTCCCTCCCCCTCCCCCGGTCAAGTTCCCCTCCCTCATCAGCCCAAAGAGCAATCAGGGTTCCCTACCCTGTGGGAAGTCCAAGGACCACCCACCTCCATCCAGGTCTAGTAAGGTGAGCATCCAAACTGCCTAGGCTCCACAAAGCCAGTACGTGCAGTAGGATCAAAAACCCATTGCCATTGTTCTTGAGTTCTCAGTAGTTCTCATTGTCCGCTATGTTCAGCGAGTCCGGTTTTATTCCAGGCTTTTTCAGACCTGGGCCAGCTGGCCTTGGTGAGTTCCTGATAGAACAACCCCATTGTCTCAGTGTGTGGGTGCACCCCTCGCGGTCCTGAGTTCCTTGCTTGTGCTCTCTCTCTATCTGCTCCTGATTTGGACCTTGAGATTTCAGTCCGGTGCTCCAATGTGGGTCTCTGTCTCTGTCTCCTTTCATTGCCTAATGAAGGTTAATATTCAGGAGGATGCCTATATGTTTTTCTTTGGGTTCACCTTCTTATTTAGCTTCTCTAGGATCACGAATTATAGGCTCAATGTCCTTTATTTATGGCTAGAAACCAAATATGAGTGAGTACATCCCATGTTCCTCTTTTTGGGTCTGGCTTACCTCACTCAGGATAGTGTTTTCTATTTCCGTCCATTTGTATGCAAAATTCAAGAAGCCCTTGTTTTTTACTGCTGAGTAGTACTCTAATATGTATATATTCCATACTTTCTTCATCCATTCTTCCATTGAAGGGCATCTAGGTTGTTTCCAGGTTCTGGATATTACAAATAATGCTGCTATGAATATAGTTGAGCAAATACTTTTGTTGTATGATAGGGCATCTCTTGGGTATATTCCCAAGAGTAGTATTGCTGGGTCCAGGGGTAGGTTGATCCCGAATTTCCTGAGAAATCGCCACACTGCTTTCCAAAGTGGTTGCACAAGTTTGCATTCCCACCAACAATGGATGAGTGTACCCCTTTCTCCACAACCTCTCCAGCAAAGGCTATCGTTGGTGTTTTTGATTTTAGCCATTCTGACAGGTTGAAGACAATCTTAAAATTGTCTTGATTTGCATTTCCCTGATCGCTAAGGAAGTTGAGCATGATCCTAAGTGTCTTTTGGCCATTTGAAGTTCTTCTGTTGAGAATTCTCTGTTCAGCTCAGTGCCCCATTTTATAATTGGGTTTAAACCCACAATTTTTAATGTGCTAAATAAGTACTCTACCAAATGAGCCTCATTCTCAGTCCTCCTTTTTAAAAAAGATTTATTTATTAACATACTTTATGCATATCTGTCTTCATGCACACCAGAAGAAGGAATTTGATCTCATTACATGGTGTGTTTGCTGGGAATTGAACTCAGGGCCTCTGGAAGAGCAGTCAAGTGCTCATAACCACCAAGCCATCTCTCCAGAACCACCTTTTTCTCATGTTTTATTTTGATACAAGATCTCACTAAGTTGCTGGGACTTGCTTTGAATGCCCTCTATAGCTCAGTCTGGCTTCGATCTTAAAAGTCTCTCTTGCCTCAATTTCAAGCAGCTGAGATTGTGAGTCTGCGTTCTCAAGTCCTTTATTTTCCTGGGGGGAATTCTTTGGAAGAAATTAAATAAAGTTGCAAACCCAGGTGTGGCTATTCAAACGCAGCAGGAGATCTAGGTTCTGAGTGAGACCCAGAGTTTTGTCCTGAGCTCGGTCCTTTGCAGCTGGAAAGAACTGCAGCTATGGAGGCTGGGAATGAGTTCTTCCTTTGAATTTCTCCAGTCACACAGGACAAAAGGCTCCAAGGAAGTTTTCTGTCTGAGCCTTTTTGAGTTTGCACACTCTCCAGTGCTGCTGATCTGTCTCGGCATGCCGAACCCAGCCAGCTGTTGGCCTTTTTGACTCTCTGCATCTGTCTGCAGCTTTCTCATCCTGCCTCTATAGCATCCCTTGAAAAATAAGAGGAACAGGGAAAGAATTGTCCTTGAAGTTCCCACTCTCTGCCTTAGAATCCTTTGGAGGACAACCTCTCCTGTCGTTCTTTTCCATCCCCGACCACCCTAAGTAAAAGCACCTCTTTGGAACTTCCTGGAACTTTCTCCAACTGCCTCCCCAACAGCCAACTGCTTCCCCTGTCCTGTGCTTCCTTTGGGAACATTCTCCAAGACTCTCAGGCCCATTCGAGCAAACATTGTGAAGAGTACCCAGAGGGACCTCTGCCAGCTCCAAAACGGATCGAAATCCCTCAGCTGAGGCCAGAAGCAATACAGTAGCTAATGCCATAGACCAGGTAAGAGACAAGGGCACTTTCGGCTTCTGGTGTGAGGTTCCATAAGCCAGAGGAAACAGAGGAGAGACCGAGACACAGAAGCTATGCGTAGAAAAGTGATAGATACTCGTGTCGAGGATAGCATTTTCTAGCCCTCTAATTTCATGCGATTTGAATACATCGTTTATAGTGTTTCGAAGTGTTTTGTCTCTGAGCATAAATAGTTCTTTAACCCTCTTTAAAAATAGCACTGGAATATTTCTCCTTCCTGGGACTCAGGGCTCGGCAAAGAGCTCGAGAGACCATAGCATGCCTCAATTCTGACAGTCTTAGCATGTTGCCTTCCTTAGAACAATTTTATTTCATGTATCTCTGCGTGTGCCATATGTATGCAGCTATCCACAGAGGTCAGAAGAGGACATTGGATCCCCTAGCTGGAGTCTCAGGCAGATGTGGACGCTAGGAACCAAATACCCATCTTCTGCAAGAGCAGCAAACACTCTTAACCCCCGAACCATCTCTCCAGTTCCTTATTTTCTTCTTCAGTGGCATCCTGTTTCCTTTTGTGAAACAAAAAAAAAACAAAACAAATCAAAACAACAACAACCCCCCCCCATTTCCTCCCACCCTCAGAAGTATGGGGATCCAGACATTGAATCTGTTCGTAGAAGGAGAAAGTGAGGTTCAACTTTCCAGTTTGTCTTTTTTGCTTCTAATCCTTGTGCTTTTGATATAAAAAAAATAATGTCATTGATAAATCCATGACAATTTAATGACAGTTTCCTCCTGTGTTTTCTTCTAAGAGTTCTGTACTTTTTATACTTAGATTTAAAACTGTGACCTGGTTTTTATATATGGTATATTCTTGGACATGTGACTCTCTGACTTTATAGTCAGTAACGCCATGAGTTGAGATGGTGGTCTTTGTTTTATGTTCTTAGTATCTTTATTGCAAATAATTAGACCACAACCCATATAAAGGGTTATTTCTGAACTTATTATGTAGATCAGGCTAGTCTTGGACTCACAGAAATCTGTTGCACACTTTGTCTTGGGCTACCAACCAGCTCCCAGATTATGACATGGAGACTTATTAGTTATGAATACTTGGTCTTATCTTAGCTCTTATTTTAATCTGTTTCTTTTTATGTTTTGCCTTGGGTTTTTTTTCTTCTTCCTTCCTCTCTCTCTCTCTCTCTCTCTCTCTCTCTCTCTCTCGACTAGATTTTTCCTTCTTATTCTTTCTATCTGCTCACCCTGGTTTTTCCTCCTCTGCTTCACTATTGGCCATTCAGCTTTTTATTGAATCAATCCGGTGCCTTAGGCAGACAAGATGAAAAAGCAACACATCTTTACATCGTTAAACAAATGTAACACATCTTTGCCACAACATTTCCCCTTTTTGCCTAAATAAAAAGAAAGGATTTAACTTTGATAGGGATCTACCTGTCTCTGCCTCCTATTCGCTGGGATTAAAGGTGCACACCACCACATCCAACCCTAATTTTTTTAATATAAGCATTTCCTGTTTCTTTTTTTTTTATTTTTTTTAAAGATTTATTTATTATTTATACAACATTCTGCCTCCATGTATGCCTGCATGCCAGAAGAGGGTGACAGATCTCATTACAGATGGTTGTGAGCCACCATGTGGTTGCTGGGAATTGAACTCAGGACCTCTGGAAGAGCAGCCAGTGGCTCTTATCCTCTGAGCCATCTCTCCAGCCCCCTCCTGTTTCTTTTTTTAAACAATTATTTATGTGAACGTGTGTGTGTCTGTGTATTCATTGCAGATGACAGAGAGGACATCAGATATTCTAGAGCTAGAATTACAGGTGGTTGTGAGCTGCCCAACATTTTGTGTTCTTCTTAACCATGGTGCCCTCTTTCCAGCTCCAGCTTCACTCACTGTTTCTGTTCTCTCTCTCTCTCTCTCTCTCTCTCTCTCTCTCTCTCTCTCTCTCTCGGCAGGATTTCTCTGTGTAGCCTTGACTGTCCTGGAACTCATTCCATAGACCAGGCTGGCCAAACTCACAGAGATCTGCTTGCTCTGCCTCCCACACGTTGGGATTAAAGGTGTGTGCCACCGCTACCCAGCCATTCACATTTTCTTACAGTGATCTGAGAGCATGACCGGTTTTCTCCGTATCCAGTCTGCCTTGGTATATTGTACTTCCTTTTCATTTCTTTTTGGTTATTCTCTGGTCTCCCTCCTGATCTGTTTGTCTGTTTACTGGTGTGCTGTTAATGGACTGAGGATGTCCTTTGGGGATAGATAAATTTCCTAGCAGGCATGAGACCCTGGGTTTGATTCCCAGCATCACCAAAAATGTGTGTTATTTCATTTCAACCTGCTTGTGATTTTTCCAGCATTCTTCAGGCTTGCAGCAAACACCTTTGCCCACTGAGTCCTTTCAGGAGAGGGTTGAAGGCTACAACTATGATCATGCTATTTTCTAGTTTTACTCCATGGAATTCAAAGCCCATGCTGTAGGATTTCCACATTTGATATCCATTAAGACTTGCTTCTGTGGCTTAACATGGTATATGAGAGAATATTCCTGTGTTTAGTTGGGGAACATGTTTATTATCCTGTTGTTATGTGAGCTAGGTAAAGTTACTTAGTGCCAATCCAAGCCTCATGATCAGAGTTCAATTCCTAGAACCCAGAAGAAACTCCCATAGAAAAGGAAACTCCCATAAATTGTCCTCTGAGCTCCCCATGCATACCATGGTCTGTGCATCCCCCACAATGAGTAAATGCAATAAAAAAAACTTCAAAAGTATGCTATTGAGTTCTCTGTTATCATCATGTTATCCATTTCTCTAATTCTGTTAATGTTTGAAATCTCCATATATATAGTATATATATATATATATATATATATATATATATATATATATATATAAAGATATAACATATATGTGTTATATCTTTGTATTAGTCTGTTGTCTGTTGCTAAAATAAAATACTCAAAGATTGTTACTTTATAAAGAAATGGGAGTCACTGAGCTTATAGTTTTGTGGGTAGAAGAGCATGGTACCAACGTCTGCCTGGCTTTGGAAGGGAACCCTTTGGCTGCCTCATGTGGTACGCGGCACCAAAATGGCAGATGAGGCCAGATGCGAGAGAGCTGCCTCCCAGACTTGTTCCTTTGTAACAGTCCTCTTGTGACTAACTCCTGCCCAGGACAGGGCCCTTAATCACTAAAGCATTGCCATTAGTCTCCATCTCCTTTGGTTTCCTCATAGTTTTGTTTTTGGTTTTTCTTGTTGTTTCATTGTTTCTTGAGACAGTGTCCCTTTATGTAACCTGGGCAGGTCTATAACACACTATTATAGCCCAGGCGATCCTCCTGCCTCAACCTCTACCAAGCACTGGGATTAATGGCAAGTGCTACCACGCTAGACGATGCCACCTAAAGGTTGTGCATTTATTTTCTCTCTCTCTTTTTTCAGTTTTTTTTTAGAATTACTTTTATTATTTTATATGTCCGCATTTGTGCACCATATGCGTGCTTGGTGTTGTGGAATATATTTTTAAGATGTGTTGTATTTGTTTATGCTGTGGAATATTTGTTTAATGATGCAAAGATGTGTCACATTCTTTTATGTTTTATTGTTTAACTCTGTGAAGCTGTGTTATTTTGCTTGCCTAAAACACCTGATAGGTCTAATAAAGAACTGAATGACCAATGACTAGTTAGTCAGGAGAAGGGTAGCTGGGGTTGTGAGGCAGAAGGAAGAAATAGGAGGGGGAAGGGAGCGAAGAAAGTAGAAGAAAAGGAGGACGCCAGGGCAAGCCACCCTACTAGCAACAGAGTAAGAAGGAAAAAAGATTTATAGAATAGAGAAAGTTAAAGCCCAGAGGCAAAGGTAGACAGGATAATTTAAGAAAAATTGGCTAGAAATAAGCTGAGTTAAGGCTTCTTTAAGAATAAGTAAGAATAAGTCTCTGTGTTTTTATTTGGGAGCTGGGCAATGGGCCCCCAAAGAATAGAATAAACAAAACAACCCAACAACACCCCCCCCCCAGGCAAAGGTCAGTTCTCCTTCGCCCAAGATGCTGTGGTTGCCAGGAAAGGGTGGAGACAGCTCTCTCAGGCACCCTTGCGCTCTTGCTGTAGGGGTCAGTTCTCCTGAGCCCATGACACAGGGGCCAGCTCTCCTGTTGCAGCTGCAGTTGACGGGCAGGGCCAGCTCTTCTGGGTCCCTGCCACTGGGCTAGCTCTCCTGAGACCGCAAATTGAGCGATTTAAATCTAAAGTAGTCACCAATAGTCAATGACTTATTCTGCCATTTAAAAAGGTTGTTTTTAGCTCCCCCATGCCATTTCCTCTCCTCCATGTGATCAGCTGAGATATATATATCTCAAATGCTATACATATGTATATATATTTATATATACATACATATATATGTATAGCATTTGGTTAACTTTTAATCTCCTTTTGTGTATATTGTACAGATTTACTATGTAGGTTACATAAGACCTCCCAAAGTTACCAATCCAATTTGAATAGATGCACATAACTTCAATTGCTTATAAAAACATGTTCTTATAGGGCTCTATGTTGTCCTCCTTTTGTATGTTATCACTGCCACAATTTATATCTTTAGGTACAGTATACCTAACTAAGGACACATTTACAGTTCTTTATATTTAATGTCTTTAAATCTTGTATTTTAAAGGGGGACTTGCACACTACATGAGAATAAAAAACTTTTAATTTTATTATTTGCCTCTAATGGAGATCTTCATACCTATTCTGCATCTATTTTCACCTTGGTTTTCATGCCCACCCGAACATTTGGTTTATCATCTCTTGCAATATAGCCCCGCCGATGGTGAAGTCCATCCTCGTCTTTTTCCTTAGCTTTGTGGTTAATTTCTCCCTCTCATTTTGAGGACAGCCTTCCCGGATATAGAGTTTTTGGTTGGCTGCTTGTTTCAGCACTTGAACTACAGCATCCCATTTCCGCTGGACTCTGGGATTCCTCGTGAGGAGTCAGCTGCTAATGATTATTGAGGATTCTGTACAGAACGAGTTACCTCTTTTCCTGTTTCTTTCAAGGTTTTCTTTGCCTTTGGTCTTCAGTAGTTGAAATATGTATCTCGGTGTAGGTCTCTTTGAGTCTGTCCTCAGAGTGGGTGCTGATGCCACGGGGTTCACAGATCTATTCTTCCTCTATTGATGTCTTCTGAGTATGGGTTTCACTCAACACTGAGTCTTTCGAATTATATATAAATGAGTTAGGGTTTTATATTAATGTCACAAATCCAAAGAGAAGTATTTTAATTCAACCAAGAAGTTGCGATACAATATTTAGATCCACATATTATGTTTCCATAACATACAAATATTTTCTGTATTGAGTATAGTTGACAATTTGCTACTATAAAGTCTTATTTTAAATGTCATTACTTAGAGAAGTACTTAATGTTTTAGCAATAGACTTTTAAAGGGGGATTTCAGAGTTGATGAATTGACAATATGGGGTATTTGGTTTATGGACCATATTCCTTTATTACCATTTTCTCAAAAAATTCATATACTTTTTTTTGTTTATTTTTTTTTGAGACAGAGTTTCTCTATGTAACAATCCTAGCTGTCCTGAAACTAGCTCTGTAGACTAGGCTGGCCTCGAACTCACAGAGATCCACCTGCCTCTGACTTCTGAGTGCTGGGATTAAAGGATTGTACCACCACTGGGCCAGACACAATTTTTTTATGAACCTATGCAAAAGGGTATAGCAAGCTATCATTTTCCTCTCTTATTTCAAAGTAGAGGGAGTTCCCTCTTCATGCAGTATGTTGGTTCTCTGTCCCTTAGCATTTTTTTTTATTTAAGTGTGAAAGAATTTCTACACATGCATACCATGAATTATATTTTCTTCATTGGATTGTAAAGAATCTATACAATTGCCTATGACAATGGAACTGTACACAGAGTACAAGAAGAACAGGGATTCTTTTTGTATCAATCTCATCTCTGATTAGTGGCAGAAGCAGAAAGTTGGCAGACAGATCCTAGGACTTCACTGCTCATCACAAGATCTCTAAATGCTCACATGTGTTGTAACCTAAAGCCTCCTTGGAAATGTGACTAGCTGGAGCGATTGTGGAGGTAGAAATTTGCGGGGTTAATTTTCAGTGAAAATACTGAGCCGGGCGGTGATGGCACACGCCTTTAATCCCAGCACTCAGGAGGCAGAGGCAGGCGGATCTCTGGGAGTTTGAGGCCAGCCTGGTCTACAAGAGCTAGTTCCAGGACTGGCTCCAAAGCTACAGAGAAACCCTGTCTTGAACCCCCCCCCCCCCAAAAAAAAAAGAAAAAGAAAATACTGTCATTTGTAACCTAAATAAATGACAATGGTGTGTCATTTATTATTTCATAGGAACTCAGAGTAAAAAAAACTTGGCCAGGCGGTGGTGGCCAGGAATTCAGCTGCCATCTTCCCCAGACAATACCATGCTCTGGCTCTCGATGACCTACAAGCTTTGTGAGCCCAGGGACAGCAATTGGTCCATCCATATGCCACAACCTGGCATGTAACTAGATAGAGAGATGGATGATGGGTGGGTGAATGGGTAGGTGGATAGATGGGTGGATGAATAGATAAATGATAGATAGATAGAGAGATAGATAGAGAGATAGATAGATAGATAGAGAGATAGATATAGATAGATAGGTTAGATAGATAGATGAATGGGTGAGTAGATAGGTAGGTAGATAGATAGATGATAGATAGATAGATAGATAGATAATGTATGTATGTAGATGAGTAGATCTGAAGGTGTGGTTAGCTTACCCAAGATGAGCGCTTACTGCATTCTTGCAGTGTAAGTTCTTAGGATGGGGGAGTCATGCATGTTTGGCATGAGACTTCAGAGCATGAGACTGAAAAGTATGCTCAATTTGTAGGACCCAAAGGAAGAATTTCCTGCTAGAGTTGGGGTCCTGGAGGCAGAATGCAGAAAAGAGTTCCACTGAGAAGCAAGAGACACACCCTCCCATCTCATGCTCCCAAGTGAGGGCTGAGGGTGTCGGGGTCTTTTGACTTGTTCTTGTGATGGGGTGTGGTGTGACTTGGCAGTTACTGGAGCAGAAGCTAGGGGTCCAAAGTCCCCAGTCTCTGGGATCAACAGGGTAGATCACGCCTAAATAGCCCCCGCTGTAAGTTCTAATCAAAATTCCACACCTCAAGCCCAACTAAAGGGCTACTTCAAGGGACAAAAAGCTTCATAACAGGAACACTACCCCCACCTTCCCTCAGCCCCCACCTCCCCCACCCCTCATCTTTCCCATAGCCACCTGCCACCCCCACCCCAGATTGGGACAGACCCTGCTGCCCACCTTCAAGCTCTTCTTCAGACAGAGTTATTTTGGGAGCGCATTGTGCTCAGCACAGTGCAAGGCACAGTCAGGCACCCTCTGTCCCCAGGTGACATTTTAGAGCTGGTCTCTGGGCGGTGGCCCCATCCCACATAGCAGCAGCCCCTCTTACATAGGGTCGCCCTCTCCAACCGTCTCCACCTTCTGGTGGCCCCTAGGCTACGGAGATAGGTAGCAGAGAAGCCGAGGTAAAGTAGAACAGTTGTGGGACATAACTCAGCTAACTCCCCAGCCCTCTCCAGTCTGGACAGTCTTCTTCAGAGCTGGCAGCAGAACAGGAGTGTCAACAAAGCTACGTCCTGCCAGGGAGGGGCCTCAGCCAGGACAGCAAACAGAGTCCAGCTTGGAGCAGGCTCCAATCCTCCCAGAGTACAAGCAGCTGGGTAGTGGATCCGTGGCTGGAACCCACCAGGAGGACTCTGGAGTGGGGCCTAAGAGGGGAACGGAACCCCCGCGTGGGGGCACTGGGTCATGGCATCACGCCAGCTTTGGTTTTCTTTCCTTCAGTTGCCAGGGACCGTGCCAATGAAGATGTGCGCAATGGCCCTTTTCTTGAGCATTCTTGCGGCCGCTGTGTGGTTGGGCCTCTCAATGACAACACCCGAGTCCTCTGGAGGAGGTGCAAATCCTGGAGGAGAGGAAGAAGGAAAAGGATGTGTTCCTACACTGTTGCCGAAAGCGGACATTGGACTATGCGGGTAAACAGAGCAGGCAGGGTGAGGAAGGGCGGCCTCACGGAGTGTGCATCTGGAACTCAGTGGCACGGGTGTCTTAGCCAGCGTTTGCAAGAGCAAGCATAAAGCCTGGAGATCACCTTGCCGGGGTGGGGATGGGGCCAGAGGGTGGTGCTCGGGGGAAGCTAGTCATCAAAACCCACCCAGAAAGCCCCCCCCCCCAAGGTTTCCAACAAAGTGGCATCTTAATGGAAGAAGCCCTGCCCGTCTTCAGAGATTACTTTTTCACCAGTCAAGTGTTTTGCCAGGGAGCCTTCCAGGGAGTGTGGCCCCAGCTGGAGCTGAGCTCTCTTGATTCCTTTCAAGGCCACACGGTCTCCTCACTCTGGGTTGGCACCAGCTGCAGACCCCAGAGTTCCGCAATCTCCCCAGAGCCAATAGATTGGAAAAGTGAGTCTTTATCTCTCCAGACCCCTGAGTCACCCTGAGGTTTCCCTTGCCACTTTTCTGCCATTTTCTCTGCAAGTTGCTGGCTGAGGAGACGACGCGAACTAAAATCACCTTAGAAAAAGAAACCCTAATTGCGGAATTACCTCCATCAGACTGGCGTAGGGCTGTTTACTTGATTAATGATTGATGTGGGAGAACCCAGCCCACTGTGAATAGTGCCACTCCTAGGCACCACTGATGTGGTCCTGGGCTGTATAAGGAAGCAAGCTGAGCAAGCAGTGTTCCTTTGTGGTCTCGGCCCCTCGGTTCCTGCCTCGGCTTCCCCAATGATGGGCTGTAAAATGTAAGATGAAATAAACCCTCTCCTCTCCCAAGTCGGTTTGGTAGGTGACCACAGCAACAGAAAGAAAAGTAGGACTTTTCCTAAACAGTACCACCAGCTAGGGACCAAGTGTTCAAACACGTGAGCCTTGAGGGGACATTTCTCATTCAAACCTCCAGACCTTTTAAGACGTGGCCTTGGAAATGAAGCTATGTCAGGTTAGCCCCAGGACAGAGCAGTAACTTCAGTGCAGGATCTCTGCCGAGGAGGCCTGCTTAGCTTAGTTTCGAGCCTTGACTGCAGAGCCTGACCCTCTGTGGAGTCTGGCAGGGAATTCTGGAATGTTGAACTTAGAAAGATTTTCAGGGCAAGGCCTTACCTACATCTGGTAGAACCTAGGCTCAGTCTCAGAACTGGAATCCATCTGACTTTGTCTGGTACCCTCCATGGTCACAGCAAATGTGCTAACCTTCCCCACAATGGGGAGCTTCTCCCAAAGCCATGCAGAAGATCTCAGCCTTTCAGAGTCCCCCTTTATCTCCAGGCCTAGGATTCTTCTTCAACTTTAGCCTGTTTCCCCTCATTTTGCTTAGGGAACTGCATACGACATCTACAAGTTCTTTCTTCTTAAAGAAAAACATTCTTAAGTGTATGCAAGTTTATAAACACCTTTCCCCTGCCAATGCTTCCTGGCATATCCTCCCATGTGAAGCAACATGACGTCTTCACACGCTGGACTGGCAGTGCCCTTTAGGTGAGGTGGGCGGGCAACAAGAACACGGAACTGCCACCCTATCCCCTGGCAGGTCCCGTCAAGCAGTTTCTATGGCACTGAACCCATCCACCAAACAAAGGTGCTGGAATCAATGGTTTAACCGTTTCAGTTCCTCTAGGATAAACAGGGAGAGATCTGCTTTGGGGTGGGGAGGCCCTCTGTTTTTTCCTCCTTCTGACCCTTAGTTTTTCCCAAGCCCCTGCCACATGCAGACTGTTTCTCTTGTGCAAGACAGCATCTCCTCTGCCTCCCTCACTTCTTGCTAGCTGCAATGATAGTCCCGGAGGCAGAGCAGAAGGGAGTCAAATAGTCTTCAGAATGCTGCCACGAATATAAATGCAAAAAGAAACAGGCCTTTAATCCCAGCACTCAGGAGGCAGAGACAGGTGGATCTTTGTGAGTCTGAAGCCAGACTGGTCTATAGAGTGAGTTCTAGGGCAGTCAAGGCTACACAGAGAAACCCTGTCTCAAAAAAAAACAAAAAACAAAAAACAAAAACAAACCAAAAAACAAAAAACAAAATGAATGAATGAATGAATGAAAACCCATCCACTAAGATGCCTTCAAAATCTCTCCAAACCATACCATCTGGAAAGAGTGCTGTACCCATGCAGGAAGTTAATAGAAACAAGTAACTCTCCCGAAGCATTGGTTCGGCCAACTCGTACTACTTCTTCTACCTTCTGGGACCTCAGCAACCAAGTCTAGACAGTGGGGGTGCCCACCCACCAAAGCACCCTCTGTACCAGAGCAACCCATGGGCTCAGTTGCCTTTGTCCAAAGCTGAGCCTCCAGAGCTGCTGGACGGATGGGGGACAAGGGGTTGGGAGGGTCACATGGGGCCCACTAGGAGGCCGTCCTCAGCCTCTTCTCAGTTCTGCTCTGCAGGAACTCTCCTTAAATTACGTTCTCTCTGGTATCGCCCCAGCAGAGCATGATGGACCGGTGGACTGTTGTAGGTAGCTGTTGTCTATTTGGGGAATAGCTCAGCTGCACTGGGCTACTAGGAAAGGCTAGGGACTATAACACCTGCTCTTTGTATGATACGAAGTATGTGTAATGTCCTGATAGGCCCAATTCGATCTTTCTTTTTTTCTTTTTCTTTTTCTTTTTTTGCATTGGCAGGGTCTACATCTGTAGATTCAACCAACCATGAATTGGAAATGTCTGGGGTGGGGGGATTACCTCTGACCCAGATACAGTCACACATTTATAAGTCAAGCACTCAGAAGGTTGAGGCATGAAGACAAGAGTCCCAGTGCAGCCTGTCTCCAAAAGAAAAAGGAAAAAAGGCAGGGATTATGGGAGCATAGCTCAGGGATAGAGTGCGTTCCTGGTATGTACAAGTCCCTGGTTACCAAACACACACACATAAACCTATGCATACACATGCACATATATACGCATACACATGCATACACATAAACAGTATATACACGTGTGCACACATACATAGATATACATATATACACAAATACACATGCACACATATACAGTATGCTCATAACTACATGCACATGTTTAATATATACACAAATACACACATGCACACATACACACAGACATTGCTTAAGTATTGAGTATGTACAGACTTTTGTCTTCACTCCCTAATTGCATAACAGTTTTGCTGTGTGTATCATGAATATAGACATGATCTGACTACACAGAAAGATGTGTGTGTCAGTGCAGACATACTCTTTTTGTCTTTTGAGGGACTCACATATCTGAGGGTGTCCATGGACAGGTGGCCTGGAGCCAGTCTCTGGGGATACTGAGGATGACTACATTCCTCCTGGGCCACCCACAGTGTGCCAGTGTTCTACCCACTGTCCGATGCTGTATCCCCACATCAAACCTATGAAGCAGGCACCAGCTCTGTTACAGGCTAGGAGACCTAGGCCAATGACATCAGGCAACTCTTGGGTCACACAGCTACCTAGTGGCGGGGTTAGGATTTAGTCCCATAGTCCCACCCAGCTTTCCCTGTCCAGGGGTATAGACTCTAGCCTTGTGAGCCCCAGGAGTAGTTGACACCCTGGCATAAAGTGGCTTGCTTTCTTCTCTCCGTAGGACCCTTGAAGTTTTCTACATGGAGTTGGGGAACGTCAGCTGCAAAATTATTCCTAAGTGCGATCTATACAGACAGAAGATTACAACATGGCCGCAGCCGATAGTCAAGTTTCCCGCAGCCATGGATGTGAGTGAATGGGGTTGACTGAGGAAGGGATGGAGGGGGGTCCTGACATGTCTTTGGCTCACTGGTCTTGGTGACTTGGAGCCTTATGCAGAGCCCCCAGGGCCAGGTTTGCTTAGAGCTATTGCTTAGAGCAGTGGTTCTCAACCTTCTTAACGCTGCAACCCTTTGTTCCTCATGCTGTGGTGATCCCCCCAACCATGAAATTATTTTTACTGCGACTTCATATCTGTTATGTTGCTACTGTTATGAACTGTAATGTAAATATCTGATAGGCAGGTGGTCCTTGACAACCTTTGTTAAAGGGTCATTTGACCCCCGAAGGGATTGCAGCACACAGGTTGAGAATGATTGGCTTAAAGGTTGTGTGAAAGCTATTATAAATCCCTTTAGGATGGGACCTTTGGACTCCCTATTAATTCGTTACTTCATTAATCCCAAGGGAGTCTCCCACTCTGTGTTGCTATTGCTGCAAGGATCCACTAGATGGAAGTGTCGACTGCCAAGCTCCTGATCTCCCTCCTGGGAGGAATAGGAGGCCAGTCAGGAGAATCTGATCTCATTGGGTTTACTTGATTGTCCTGGGATGCAGACACACAGCAGAGAGGTCATGGTCTTGGCCACGCCCTGAAATCTACAGTCTCATCTGGAGGTGAGGGTGGAATTGAAAGAAAATAGACTTAATGCAACCTAGGAGTATCAAGACCAGAAGGAAGGATTGGGGGAAGCAGAGGGCAGAGAGGAGAAAGGGGTGTGTACTAGTACAGACCTAACAGACCCGTGAGAAGGTAAAGCCGGGGGTACTGTAAGTGCACCAAGTATCACTTCATGCATCTATGCCATTGGCCCTCTCAGTTCTCTCAACAAGCCTAGGGACTAAGTATTTGCTTTTGTAAAGGGGTTAGTGGTAAGTCCCAGGATCCTGACTGGATTACATGTTTGTCCCCAAACCAAACATTGGCTTCAGTTCTCCACACTGAGGGGTTGTGGGGGTGGGGAGTAGCAAGGGCTGTTCTGGTGGATGTAAGGATCTAGCCAATGCTAAGCTGGGCAGTGCCAGTGCCAGTGCCAGGCTCAGCACATAGGTCTGTTCAATATCCAACTCTAGAACCCTTGGGCTCCAGCAGTCAGTCACTGCCCAGGGATCTGAGGAGGACACGAGGGATCATCCTTAAAGAGGGTGGTGGCTGGAGCTTCCTTGTAGAGATCAAGGAAAGAGACAGCTATAGAGAGAGTAATGAGAGGGGCAGAGAGGAAGTAGATGCCATATTGGAACAGCGTACCTCAAAAGCTAAGCAGGGGTGGGAAGGACTTGAGTCTTCAGCTAGAGGAGGAAGGCATTTCCTCAGAGTCCACAGGGTTGATGGAAAAAGGCAAGAGTTGGCACATGGCTCCACGAAAACAATACCTCTTTTCCAAAGTGGCTGAATTTAAGCCATCAAAGTAATAACTATCAGGGGACTTTCCCAGGGAGATCCCACCCCCACCATGCCAAGCAAGCTCTGAGGCCTGGGCAAGAGTGCCTCAGGCATGGGGCAGGTCTCTGCACCCTCATGGAGGTCCCTGCCCCGCCACACCTTTGCATAGGCTTCTCCCATAGTTGCCCCTTGTTTCCCCCTCCGGGAAGACTTTCCTGACTGCTGGCTCTGAACCTCACTTCCGTCCTTGCTGATGTCTTGCTCGAATCTCATTAAATATCCTCTGCCTTCTAACCAGAACATCTGCACTCCCTCTGTTGCCCAGCCTTATCCTCATACCACAGCAATCACAGTAAACACGGACTCACCTACAGCACCTGCTGGCATGGTGGATCCTGTGCTGGGTGACTGGGTAAGAGGGAGTGAATGAAGAAGTGGATGGTGGATGGATAATGGATGGATGGATGGATGGATGGATGGATAAATAGATGGGTGAACATACAAGTGTACAGATGGATGTACAGATGGACAGATAGATAGTGAGTAGATGGATGGATGGACATGTGGATGGATGGATATACACATGAATGGATAGGTGACTGAGTGGGTTAACAGATTGATGAATGGACAGATGGCAGGCACAAAAACCATACCTTGGTGTATAAGCTATGAATGGTAAGCCCCACTGCTTGCCTGTTACGCTGTCTGGAGTCCTAGGCACTGTTGAGACCAGAGACTCAGGAAAGCATTATCTTCCCAGGTGGAGTTAGCTCAGAATGGGAAGGAAAAGCAGGAAGGGAAATGGAGAAGGTCAGGGGTCCTCCAAGGGCAAAGGAATTCAGGAAGCAGGATGCCTCCCTTTGATCTGTGGCTGAGAACTGAGGGCCAAGAGCAAGCTGGTTAATGGATGCTTTTCTCCCCTGGTGTTGCCACCCCGTGTTCCCTCTCCTGGTGTTCCTTCTGACAAACATGAAGTGGCCAGCATTTTAAAATGCATCCCGTTCTCCAGCCAACGAAAATGAATAGCGCCGAGAAGCGTCTTGACTAAGGCTTATTCTTCACTTTAAATCTAACCAGCTGGAATCCTCTCGAAAGGAACAAATTGCCCTTAAGTGGGGAGTATGTGCTTGCATTAGAGGGATAGAATAAAAGCCACAGCACTCTGTCCTGCTGTCCCCTAGGTTTCCAATCAAGATCCTGAAAGCCAGTGACCCTGAATGTTCTCCAGAGCCGAGCAGGCACACCCCCCTGCCGCCTGTGTCTGCAGCAGCACGTCTGTGTTGCCGCCCCCTAAGGACCACCTCCTTGCCAACATTGTGAAGACAAGTTTCTCAAGGGCTAGCAATCTGGGGACAGGCACAAGGCGCAGGCAGCCACAGACTGCCTTCAGCAGGGCTTAGCTCTCACAGGCCTACCCCAGCCTTCTCTTTCCACATGGAGGAGGAGCCTGCTACAGTCATGGAAGATTTCACTGTGGGATGACACAGGGCTTCAGAAACCCTGGATAATTCTGGGCAGAGTGAGCAGCATGGCTCCTGGTGGAAGGGACAGATTTACGGGGTCTGGAATCAGGCCTTCCAAGCAGAGGGGAAGTGTACTTGTATACACTGTACCTGTAGGCATTTGCTCGAGGGTCTGTGACCACACAGGCTAAGCCATGTTAGTAACCTAAAGAGATTTGCACACTGTGTTCTCTGCACCATGAAAGTGCTATTGACTTAAAGATAGAAGATGCCATCACTTCCAGAGTAAGTGGAGGAGGCAAGCAGGTAGCCCCAAAGCAGAGGGATATGGGGTACCCGTGTGCCATGACTAGTGAGGGACAAACAGCAGCTGGAATGACCAGGTGGGAAAGTGAGGTGTGGAATGTAGCAAGGCCCTAATGGGGAGCCAGGATTTCATCTAGAAGCTACTTGAAGCCACTATCTCATGTTTAGGCAGGGGATCGTGAGCCACGTTGGAAGAGCAAGGTCATGGTGGCCACAGATAGGATGGGGGAGGGGAAACTGAAAGAACCCCATGGCAAAGCAGAAAGAGATGTCAGGGTGGTGGTATCCTCGAGGTGCTGTATCTGTGGGGATAGCAGGAGAAGGGTAGGGTGGGTGTAATCCTCAGGTTTCTGAAAGATATGGGCAAGTGGGTTTGAGTGAGGCTGAGTAGCCAATTTATCATTCCAAACAGGACCTTCTGAGAACTGAGGCCGCATTTTTTATACTCATGCCTAGATGTGGTCCCCTTGGGCACTGTCCCAGCACAGCACACAGCAGCATACCCTGATCCTAAGAATGGCACCCCCACCAAGCAGGAGACACAAAGGAAGCCTTAGCTCTCCAGGGATAGCACCCGGCAGTAGCCCCTTATGTTGTTCAGCGTCTGAGGTCCGTGTGTGTGCAGCAGAGCTGCAGACAGACACACAGCCTTGTCTGATTGATTTCAGACAGAAAGACTGGGCTGGCTACCTGGAACGGGGTCTTCAATGCCTGAGTCGGGTGAAGGTTATAGAGCAGAAGGGTCCTCAACCTTTCTAACGCTGCGACTCTTTAATACAGGTCCTGACGTTGTGCTGATCCCCCAGCCACAAAATTATATCTTCGTTACTCCATAATTGTAATTTTGCTGCTGTTATAAGTCATAATGTAAATACCTGCTATGCTGGATAGCTGCTGTGTGAGTCCCAATGGGGTCACGACCCACAGGTTGAGAACCACTGCTATGGCGGCAGCCTCTCGGGTAAAGGATGTGGCAAGTTAACAGGCGCTGGCCAGAGGTGTCAGGCTAGACATGCGGTGGAAAATATGCATTGGAGCCAACTGCAAGAGAGTCCTTGGTGGTTCTCGTGAGGGGACTAGGGAGAGAAAGAAAGTGGACGTTGTGGGGTAGGCTGGTGACTCATGTCAGTTGGCCAAGAGACAAAAACACCCAGGGGTGTTTAAATCTGGCAGGACAGAGCAGATAGGTGGAGCGATGCCAGATTGTGTGTGTGTGTGTGTGTGTGTGTGTGTGTATGTGTGTGTGTCTGTGTAGTGTGTGTGTAGGGGCCTGGTTCTGTCGGAAACCTTTACATCTGACCTGCATCAAAAGAGAAGGACCATAGAGGGAAGCCCACAAAGAAGACTTCCAGCTAGCCCCACAGACCTTGGAACTCACCGGATCACTAGAGTAAGGAACTCCCAAAGGCCAGGAAGTGGAAGAGGGGGCGCTGCCAGCTCTGGGGTGAGGGCCCTGTGCACCGGAGTCTCACCAGCAGAGCCCCAACTCTGGGGCATAGAAACGATGTGGGAGGTACCCTGGGAATGAGTGGGAGGGCTTTGGGCACGGAACACGAGGGATGGATACTCAAGCTGTCGGGTATGAGAGGAAAGGATAGTGAAGGAGAAGGTGAGAGGCCGCAGCAGCGGGGAGGGGTCATGGCATCCTTGTCCTCTGCCTTCCCTAGAAAAGAGAGGGCATCCTACCACCCTAGAACAACAGTCTAAGAGCAGAAGGTAAATGTGACAGGGTGAGGAGACCACCAGTAGGAAGGCCATCGACACACCAAACAACAGTTTAGGGAAGAATTGGCGAGATATTTACTCATTGCCTAGCACCTAACCAGAGCTTAGTGAATGGTAGCAAGTTGTATTGGGTGTTATTGTCCAAAGGGACTGGGGAAGGTTTGCAGTTTGTCTTTTGAAAGGCAAAGTATGGAAAAAGGACCGCTTTCTGAGGCTGTGGGATGCCTGTGTGGTTGGAGGCAAGAGCTAGGAACCCATGAGGGCAAGGCTACAGAAGTAGGGGTGTCAACAGTCAGAACTGAAGCTGGGTAGGCAGATGAGAGCATCAGTTACAGACTGGGACACATCCAGAAGACTCTGCTCATTCAGGTGTCATTGACTTCTTTCTTAGCTCTAGTGGTCCAGCCTGTCTGTGTCCCACTTCAGCCTAGGCCACATGGCCATCCGTTGTCTGGGGGCCACTTCTAGATGCAGCAGAGCCAAGTGGTGAGGAGGGGGGCCAAGAAATTCCCCAAGACGACAGGTGAAATAAGTAGCCCCAGACAGCAGACAGGCCCGTTGTTCTTTCACAAACAGAAAACCTACCCTGAGAACATCCACTAGCGCTTCTGCTAGACTCAGGGTGCCATTCACTCGCCGATGCATGCATCTATCTGTGCAGCCGTCATTCATTCATTCTATTCATGCTTCCATCCACATCTTCGTTCGTCCAACCCTCTGCTTATTGGAACTAATCTTGATGGAGGTTTGCTTTCTGCAGCTCCTGCCAGACACAATTTCAGGAGCAAGGGATGCAGACAGCACACTACTGCCCTGCCCAGACATCTCAGAATAAGAAGGCTCTTCGTGACTGCCATTTCCACGCTCCTTAAACACTGAACGGTGAATGAAACCAACTATAGTGGAGCTGGGAATGCAGCTTCCTATAAACCATGTGTAGTGGCACATACCTGGCATCCCATCGAAACTCAAAGTCATCCTCAGCTACACACTGAGCTTGAGGCCAGCCTCAAATAATAAACATGCCTCCAAAACTAAAACAGAATAAACCACATGCTTAATGAGCCGTGTCTTACTGCAGGGTGACAACTTTGGTAAGCCCCTTGGTCTTGACCTTTGACATAGTTCTCTTCATTCCTCCCCAACCCCCTGCCAACATCTTTCTTGTTGAACTCAGTGTTTTAGGACTTGCAGGACTTCCAGCCAAACCTGGGTCTACTTGGGATCCCCAGGGGTCCCTCAAATGACCACCCCAAGCACCAGCTGGTGCTTGCTCCAGGAGCGCAGCATCTGATGTCTGATCTCAGCCCAGGCTCCCAGGCAAGGGGTGAGGAAGCACTAGCAGATGTTTTTCAGATCAAATGATGTCTCTTTGAACAATCGTGTGGGCCGCTTGCATGGAAGGGCACATGGGACCCGAGAGGAGAGTTCAGTGGGTTTGCATCTGGTTGAGGCAGGAACGCGTGTCTGTGTCTGCGGCTCTTTGCTGCCCACAGTGGTCTGTTGAGCTTCAGTAAAGGCTTTTTAGAGTTCCGCACATCTGCCCAGTCATTGTCACAGTCATCTGAAGGGTTGAGCGCAAGCATCTCAAAAACTACAGAGACTTGCTGCTTGCCCTCACTCGAGAAAGAAGCTTCAGAGAGGAGTTCTGAGAAAGGCTTTTGCAGATTTTTTTAAGAGATGTAGAGCATTATTTATTGTTCACACTTGCACAGTTGGTGGCGAAGGGAGGCAGGGAGCCAAGGAGGGACAGTGACAGGAGGCAGTGCAGTGTGGAAGCTTGTTTGTTACCCTGACTTTAAAGGTTTCGCTCACTCTGCAGGGACCAGTGTGCCCCATCCTGTTGGGGAGATCATTGTATATCATGAAGTCTGCCTGATCCTAATCACAGCCTTGTGGGCATCATAAACAGGCTAAACAGGTTTCAGGGCCTCTCTTTTGCAAATGAGGAAACACAGTTGCAGGGAAATGATTTAATAGACTTTATATTTTAGATCAGTTTTAGGTTTGCAGTAAAATGAAGCAGAAAAATCAAAAGTCCCCCTCTCTTCTCCCCAGCTCCTATGCACATAGCTGCCAATATCCATCTCTGTTACCCCAAGCTGGTGTTGTACAGTCCATGGTTTTGTGGTTTCCTCATGACATGTGGCCGCTGTTACAGAGTAACCCAGACAGAGTAAGCTCACCACTCTAAGGACACTTTGTATTCTTCCTGTTTATCCCTCCTCCCCGCTAAGGTGCCTGGCAACCGCTGATCTCTTCATTGTTTCCAATTTACCTTTTCCAGAGTGTTACATAGTTGGAATCATTTGACATGTAACCTTTTCAGACTGGCAGAGCCTCTGCTGCCACCAGGCGTCCTAACTCCTGTGGCAGTGTCTTCTTCCCCTCCAAGAGTTCAGAAAATGGTATCTTTGCTCAAGCCAATGACCAGCTGCCCTGGGCTCAGCTTTTCCTCTGAAGATTGCTCTTCCTCTAAATGGGACATTTCTGCCAAGACTTTGGTGTGACCGGAGGACCACTCCCTTCTGCCCTGGGGTCACTTTCAACGTTCCTTTTTCTTTTGGTCTCTCCAATGAGAATATGAACTTCTCCAGGGCAAATGCCTGTATGCCTGGGAAGGAAACACGATCACAGGTAGTTCTCATGGAGTGAGATTCATGCTGCGATACAGAGCAGAGGGCAGGCCACTGGGAGTTTTGTCCCTTGGTAATAACAGGGTACGCGTGATGATTTTCAAAGCACTTTCCCTGTTATGACAGTCTTTTCTGCATGCTCTATGCCATACTATAATTTCATATTTCCTATCTCAGATCAGTCCCCGTAGTTAGGCTAGATGGGTGTGGGGCTCTGTCTGAGGGAATCTGAGATCCAGAGAGGCACAGGGATTCTCCCCCAGATGCCCCAAGAAAAGACAAGTATAGTCCGTATAGTCCAGGGGTAAAACTCAGTTGGTAGAGTTCTCGCCTAGTAACACTCCTAGGTCTGATCCCCAGGAGTGAAGAAAACCAAGGGTGGTGCGTGTGCCTATAATCCCAGCACTCAGGAAATGGAGGCAGAAGGATGAGTTCAAGGACATCCTTGGTTACGTGAGAGGTCTAGGTCGGCTTGGACTACATAAGACCCTGTCAAAACGACGCACATTAACCTAGAGCCCTGGACTCACTGCTTGCTGCCTCCAGGCCTTATCTGAGTCTTGTCACTACCCCGGGACATTATTTTCCCACATCAGGGAGACCATTGCTCTGATGTACTGACTTCTAAGTCATTTGCTATTCCCTCCTCCTTCCATTTTCACCATGCCCGGGGGTTTATATGGAGATATTTACCGGCCCTCCTCCATGCTGCCAGCTGCTGAGCTGAGCGCATCATGAATGTACCCACACTTAAACCCCGACGCCACCTTGTACAGTAGCTTCTAGGAGACCAAGGTCTGGAAAGATTCCTCGGTAGGAGAGTCTGGAATGGAGCTCCCATCACTTCTTACTGTTTCCTGTGGGGACAGTGAGCCCCGCCACACTGCCACCTCCCGCTGTGAGTCTGGAAGAACCCCCCCCCCCCCCCACCGCAGCCTACATGGCCCAGTCCCTTTCCAGAGTGATGGAAAGAACACAGGCCTAGATGCCCAAATGTCTCTCTCCCCAGGTTCAGGGGAGAAGCCAGGACAGGAAAGCAGAACAGGTAGATTGCAAGGTTACCCCGGATCCCAAACACTTTCCTTTACAGATATGTGATTGCAAATGATCCATAAATGTCAAGTGTCTTAACCGAGGGACAGGTGGAGGAGGCTTGGTGTGGGACAGGGGTGTGTGCACATCATGGACTCTGCATTTCTTTGCTGCTTTTGGGTCTGCAGGGACAGAGTAACATTTAGACATAAAGACCTGTGTTCTTTCCATCACAGGGAATGAAGAGGAAGTAGACCATGGGGTTCCGGGAAGTGTGGCCCTCCAGACTTGCCACAGGAGGGTATGGTGAGGGAAGGGAACGCAAAGGTGTTCTAGGGGTACAATTCCCTAGCCTGCTTGTGGGTAGGCAGAGATGGCCTTCTGCTCAGTCTGGGGCCGCAATGAGAAGAGTCACCACCAGGGGGAGATAGGCGACCGTCATCCCGCCCCAGATAACCTAAAGCTCACTGCTTGACTGGGGACACCAAGGCAGGAAGGCCCCTGCTAGTTGGTGGCGGGTGAGGAACCCGTAAGTGAAAGCAGAATTCTCCGTGTGGATCTGGTAGGAAGTGTTAGGTCGCAGGCCCTGGTGGGTCTCTCTCTTCCCCAGTCCAGTGTGAAAATGCATTTCTGTTATGACAATACAAGTAACTATAAGTGGAATTCTTTCCATTTAAAATGCCCCTAATTAGCCCCTAACTCCTGATTAACTGGGTAAAAACGGCTGATAGGAAGAACAAGAGGTTACCTCCTGCTGCCTACCCCAGATCACAAAGCTTTTGGGGAAGTGCGTGTGGCTCCCTGCTCAGCCTGGGTTTCCCCAGCCTACAGACTTCCTGAGGGGAAGCTGTGAACCTTGAAAGCTGCCTGCCTCAGTTTGCAGAGGAAGCTCGGAGCCAGGGACCCTAAGAAGGTTTAAATCTTGGTGCTGCTGCCTGGAGCTCTGCCACCTCGTGCAAAGTCCCCAGTCCCCTAAGATTCCTTGTTCTCACCGTAGAGTCCGGAGACTATCCCTTCAAGGTTAGGAGCCTAAGGGCAGTCCTCTGTGGAATCCTTCTTGGTCCCGTCTGGGACGTTTCCCCCAGTGGGTGTCTCCCTCTTGCGGGACACAGATGGCTTCGGGGACCCATACTCTCTGGACTGGCCTCTTCTTCTCTTATTCATTTCCCTGTCTTCTCTCTGGTTGTCTCTCTTTCCCTTGGGCGGTCTTACCCACACACCAGTGACCTCAATCGTCCTGTGCGACTCTCATATGTGGTATGTCCAACCTCAGGCATCCGATCCCCTTCTGCGCCCTCACCAAACCTGCTCCATCCTCAGGTTTAACTCCAAGGATGGGCGGCAGGTGTAGCTTCTCCGTCTCTCTCCCTGTGCCCCTAGGGCACCAGGGAAACCGACTAGAAGCTGGCTACTTCTCTCCTCATGATCCAGGCTTGAATGGTTGCCAGCCCTTTTTTGACTTGGATTGTTGCCACAGTCCCTCCCCGAGTGTCCTTGTCACCACCACCTCTGTTTGTCCCCCAAGGCCCGGCATGTTCTCAGTGCAGCCATCAGAGGGAGCCCTTAAACCCACTGATCCTGATCAGTTCAAACCTTTGCTCAGAATTTGTCATGCTTCCCTTTGCTGAGTAAAAGCCCCGGCACAGCCAGTGCCTGCCAGAGGCCCTGGGATCTGACCTGGGCTTCGCATCCTCTCTCCTCAACATTTCTGCTGTGTGTCCACCTAACCTAGTTGGCTTCCCAGCATTCCAAAGGTCCTTTGTATACACACACACACACACACACACACACACACACCGTACTGCATGACTCTTTCACTCCCTTTTAGATCTTTGCTTGAAGGTCACCTCTTTAAGGAGGGCCTGCAGAGTCCCCTTGCTCCTCTCCACTTCTCACCCTCTTCGCAACCTTTCAACCTACGTCTAACTTCCTCATGAGCCCTGGGTTTTGCTAGTTTGTTTTTCTGTTGCCACAGTTAGAACCTAAGCTCTGGGAGGGCAGGACGATTGATCTGCTTAGCTTCCTGCTGCCCGTAAGCTGGAGGGCAGTCTGCACACAGCAGGCTCTTAGCACAGGTTTGTTGATCGCATGTGATTCAGAGAAGAATTCTTTCTTTTTTTTCCTTCCTTCCTTCCTTCCTTCCTGAAGCGGTGTTGTTGTTGTTGTTTGTTTGTTCTTTTGTTTTTCTTTACTGCGCATTAGTAAGGTTCCTTGGGAGTATTCAGAAAGATCACAGCCATGGTGTTTTTCCTGAAGGCTTATAGTCTTCCATAACGATTCAGAATGACTTGTATAAACTCCCTGTCAGACCAGCAGGACCACATTTATGCACCCATCATCTTCAGGATGGTTGGCAACTTGGGCACGCTTTCCTCAGCCCACCTTGCCTTCCTGTGTCACTAGGCCCAGCTGGCTCAGATCACATCAACAACTGTGCCTGTGGCGGTTACACCCAGCGTTGTATAGAATAGGGATGATGGATGCTTTTTCACACCAAGCACTGGCAGGCAAAAGGTGGCTTTCAGCTCAGGGTGTGTGAGACGGACTATTTTGAAACACAGGCCCACCGACCTAATGAACTTTTATATTAAGGTGGTTTCCTCATACAACCATTGCCAGTAAGGCAGACTTTAGTAACCATCCTCTTCTATGCCTTCTTTCTTTCTTTTCCTGTCCGAATAGCTCTCGATATTTCTGTTCTGCTGTGGAACAGTGGTCATTCATCCTGTCACTCGTATTATTTTAATAAAATGCTGATTGGCCAGTAGCCAGGCAGGAAGTATAGACGGGGTGACCAGGCAGAAAGTAGAGGCAGAGCAACGAGAATTCTGGAAAGAGGGAAGTTTAAGTCTGCAGTCATGACCTAGCCGCAGAGAAAGCAAAATGTGACTGCCTCGCCAAAAAAGGTTCTCAGCCACGTGGCTAACATAGACAAGATTAATGGGCTAGTTTAAGATGTAAGAATTAATTAATAAGAAAAGCCTGATCTACTAGGCTGATCAGTTTATGATTAATGTAGACCTCTGTGTGTTTTACTTGGGACTAAATGGCTGTGGGACCTGGTGGAACAGAAACCTCTGTCAACCCTCCTTGGGCATGGACTTTGTGTAGCGGGACTTCCCACTCCCCCTCCTTCTCTTTCTATTCCTGCTTGCTCCTGTTGGAAGGTGCTCTTGCTCTAGCCTGTCCCTCTCTGTCCAGCAGAGGAGCAGATAATGCTCCCGGCAGGGTCTTCTCCCGTTGTTTTCTCTGGTGTTTCTCTTTTCATGCATGTGTCTCAATCATTATTCATTTGCAGTTTTCCAGCTTGGCGCTATATTGATGGTAGGGCTGAGCCTTCAGACCAGTCTTCTGACTTTCTCTTTTTCTCCTGGTAACCCAGTCGCTACCCGTAGCACCTACAGTACGATTCAGTGTATTCACTGTGGGCATGATGACAGCAGGGGGGCAGTCTTCTGAAACCTCTGGGTCTCACCGCTCCTGTATGCAAAGTCTGTTGGTGTCTGACCCTGACGCTGTGTAGATGATGGTGGTGGTGGTGGTGATGTTCGAGATAACAAAGTGATTGACAGATAGTCTCAGTGGTCCAGGCAACTGCAGCAAACTTACAACCTGACAGTCAAAGCAAGGCCGAGCCTAGGTAGCAGGAGAGTGAAAATCAAGGTTTGTCTTTCTCCTTCCCTCCCTCCCTCCCTCCCTCCCTCCTTCTCTCTCTCCCTCCCTCCCCCTTTTCTTCTTCTTTTTCCTGGGACTCTGGGGTTCCTCAAGTAGGGTTGGACTGGAAAGAAGAAAAACATTGGGGGAGCAGACACTCTAGGTCCTCTTTGCACTCAGTATTTCTTCATAATGAACCATGTCACAGAATTCTTCACCAAGTCTATCTTCTTTTTTGTTGGTTGTTGTTTGAGACCGGGTTTCTCTGTGTAACAGTTCTGGCTCTTCTGGAACTCACTCTGTAGACCAGGCTGACTTTGAACTCACAGAGATCTGCCTGCCTCTGCCTTCTGAGTGCTGGAATTAAAGGCATGAGCCACCATTGCCCAGCGGATCTCCCTATTTCTAACTCTCCATACGTCTGGGGCTCCCCATCCTCCCAGATAGGGAAGGCTGTGTGAAGTGTACCTTGCTTGGTGTGTAGTCATGGAATGTCTCTTTTCTCCTCCAATCATCAGCAGTGTCCCAGAGCCCCCAAAGGGAGGTGTCAACAAGGCCAAGGTCAGAGAGGCAGGAGCAGGTGGATCAGGTCCTGCTTCTGCCAGGCATTGTTCTCTGAGCCAGCCCACCAGGCTCCTGCCTCAGAGCTCTCAGGGAAGTGTGTGCTCCGCTGCCCACCTGCCCAACCCATGGTGGCTTGCAGAAGTTGATGCAAACCAAACCTAACACAGAATAACCAGAAGGGCAGCATTTGGGTCATATCAATGTGCCTACAAAGAGGATCAGAAGCTAGCCAATCAAGGCCAGGACAGATGTGAGCTACAAGATTTAAAAACTTCTACATTCCCCAAAGTGCCTCGCAGAGAAAAAAGTCCAACACAAGCATTTATTGTCTTTACACATAAGGGTTCTTGAGAAATCAGTATCAGAGAGATGAATAATCCGTAGAAAAAGGATACAAAGGATGCAAAGAATACTACCAGATGATTCTAGAAAAAAGAAGGTTCATAAAAATATGGTTAAGAAATGTTTTTTGTTTGTTTGTTTGATTGTTTTTTTGAGACAAGGAATCTTGTAGCCCGTGCTGGTCTCAGTCTTTAGTTGAAGATGGTCTTGAACTTCCAATCCTTCTGCCTCTGCCTCCCAAGTGCTGGGATTGCAGACATGCCTCAGCACATCTGGTTTGTGTGCAGTACTCGGGACCAGATCCAGAACTCGGAGCACGCTGGGCAAGCACCCCACCAAGTGAGCTGCCTCCTCAGCCCCACATTAAAATATAATTTAAAAATGGTATAGACTTTATGCGAAAGCAGCCAGATGGCAGTTTGTATCCTTATCTTAAAGGGGAGAGTGCATCGCAGACACAGGGAGAAGTTGCTGCGACCTCCCGGGAAGGCAATCCGGTGGAGCGTACCCAAATTATTAGCATGTTCCTCTGTATGGACAGTAACTTTAGTCCTAAGGAATGTATCCTAATCAGATGACTTAATCAGCCGCAAATGGACATTTATGTAAAGGATGTTCATTGTAATGTTGTTTAAAATAGCAGGGGAAAAAAATGAAAGCCATCTAAACGTGCAGTAATAGACAGGCTGCAGTGAATGTACTCTATCCATATGAAAAAAATACCAGCAAGCCATTAAAAAAAATGACATTCTTAAAGAATATCTTCGCTATTGAAAAGCTTCACAATATACGTTAAGTGAAAGGAAACCAAATGATAAAACAGTAATTTCACTCTAGCCCCAATTTTTTTTTTTTGAGTGCAAATTAAAAAAAAAACTAGACAAATGGGGAATGCATCAAAATGTTGACACTGGATCATTTTGAATGGTGGGATTCAGGGTGAGTTTTATTTTCCTCTGTACACTTCTCTGTGATTTCCATATGTGCTCCAATGAGCAAGTATTATTTTAATAATAAAGAAAAATGCTATTTGGGAAAGGGAAAAAAAGTGACTGTGAAGAGAAAAGGCTTCGGCTACCCAAATGGTCTGAGAACTGGTTGCTGTGGAAACCGGAACTTTGAATTGCCCAACTTTTTGTGAATTACTTTCCTGCTCTGCAGGCTTAGAGCAGGCGCAGGATTCAGCTTTCTTCAGGCTGACACGTGCCTGGGGGTGGGGGAGACGGAAACTGGGGGCCCTGGTTTCATTCTGCTTTCCTTTCTCTGCCCAAATGGAGGGCCCTTGCTCCCACAGTAGATGCTGAGGTGAGAGCCGCTGAGCCTGCCCCTCTGATCTGGCTTCTTCTAAGCCTCGGAGGGACATTTGATGGTTCTTGTACCTCTCCTAGCCTGTAGACCAAAGAAGGGGTTCCAGTCACCACATGGGGTAGGTGCACGCCAGCTCAATGAACATCTAAGGGTATGAATCGCAAAGCAATCATTTGCAGAGTTCAGTCTTAAAGCAAAAGTCTCGCTTGCTCAAGCCTGGTCTTGTCTTCCTCTTCTGCCATGGGAGATAGTGCCCACCTTGAAGCAAAGCCAAAGGTGGAGGCTGGGTACCAGGTAATCCTGGTTGAGCGGTAGCTGGGAAGGCACTCCCCTCAGCCTGCTCCCGGGCCACGGCATGGCTTGCCGCTGCCATTTGCAGATCCCATCGGGAACTCTTGGGTGTGGAGAACGGATCGAGGCAGCCACAAGTTGGAATTTTAAAGAGCCATGTGTCCTTTGAGCGGGAGCCCGGGCTGGGGGCTTCGCAGGCTGTCGCTTTGTCCCGGGGACCAGATGGAACTTGTTTTTCTGTGCACACCATGGTTTAACCCTTCATTGTGCTCCCTTCCCAGCAGACCCATTCAGGAACTACTGCCTCTAGGGTGAGGAGTTGGGAGATGAAAGGGAAGTCACGCATTTAAGTCTCAGAGATATTGCTTGGGAATGCCTCCTCGCCTTTTTATCTCCCGCCTGTGCCTGGTTATTTTGTTGTATTTAGCAGGCGCAGGCATGTGCCAGACAGGGCTCCGAGCACACTGGAAATACTAACCCCATCTACTTTTCAGAGTCATTATTATCCCTGTTTCACAGATGCAGAAACTGAGGTCTAGAGAAGTTAAGCAACTTGCTAGGGAGTGGTAAAGCCCAGATCTGGATTAGAATACTGCTTAGTTCTGCCCCCGCCTCACGTTTATGCATCTAAACACAGCCTCATCCCCACGTTTTACATACCAGGTAAATAAATCCTGTTGTTAATGTTTCTAGCACCACCGCTGGGTTTTCCCATGTAAAATATTAGGAGCAGCAGGCACCCTCACAAAACCCAAACCTAAAAGGCCACGGCCCTCTTTTCAACCCCACCGGGCTGCTCGTAAAGTATGTACAGTGTTATATACAAAGACAGAGGGGCCAATGTCTACCTGTACCCTACCCACAGTGCATGCACACGCGGGCTTGCCCCCATCCCCTGTGGGGTCTGTAGTCATGATGTAGTCTCCAGGTTAGTCCTACTGTTATTCCCACTTTCCATATGGAGAACCACAGAGTGTGTCTTACCCTGAGTCACGACTGTTAAGCTTCAGGGTTGGCCTCCAAAGTCCAGTGATGTGGTTCTCAACCTGTGGGTCTTGACCCCTTTGGGGGGTTAAATGGCCCTTTCATAGGGGTCGCATATCAGATATTTACATTATGATTCATAATAGTAACAAAATTATGAAGTTATGAAGTAGCAACAAAAATAATCTTATGGGTGGTCACCAGGGCAATGGGAATACTCACTCTATCCGCCTCAGGCTGTGACTGAAGGAGAGCTGGGAGCTTGGTGTCATCTGCCTTGGAGTGACTTGGGCTTGGAGTCAAGAAATACACTTGAATTTTAATCATTACCTTAAATGACAGTAAGACCACATACCACACATAGGATGAAAGGAGCTGTCTGAAGCTCGTCTTTTGAGTAGCATCATCCCATTCAATTATGGTCCAAATGTCCATATTTTCATCATTCCTATGGTGGTTCTTCTTCTTCTTCTTCTTCTTCCTCTTCCTCTTTCTCTTCCTCCTCCTCCTCCTCCTCCTCCTCCTCCTCCTCCTCCTCCTCCTCCTTCTTGACAAGGTTTCTCTGTAGCTTTGGAGCCTGTCCTGGCACTAGCTCTTGTGAACCAGGCTGGCCTCGAACTCCCAGAGATCTGCCTGCCTCGGCCTCCCGAGTGCTGGAATTAGAGGTGTGCGCCACCACCACCCGGCCCCTATGGTACTTCTAAATAGTTTACATATGACCTTGTCTTCTTTGCCTGGGTCTAAAGAGCATGATTTGACTTCTGCTAAAGTTGTTCTTTTCATCCTGTAATCAGCTGTCACACAGCGATGTCCTCTCTCGGGTCTCCTTTCATTTCTTTGAGCTGCTGGCTTTTATTCTGATGGGGTTCTGTGGCTTTGCTTCTCCCAGGCCAAGGCCACCCCCCTCTGGGAACCTAGGCAGATCCAAAGGTGGAGAGTGAGTGCTTGAGGGACAGTTTCAAGATCAAATCCCCAGGTCCAGGGCTAAACCCATCCACTAGGGTCCTGATTCCTAGTCATTGATTATGTAAATGGCTATGCAAATGATGAACAATGGCTACTTAGCCCCAGATCACCTGGTTTCCTACTGTTCTCGCCCTGTTGTTCTCAGCCTGAAGAAAAGTCGCCCATTGCTCTGCTCTGACGTGCTGTGACTCCTAAGGATTCCTGGACAGACTGGGGGTTTGATGCCCTGTGTAGCTGAAGCATAGCAATGGAACTATATCAGCAAGCGTGTGGCCTATTGAGAGGTGGCTAGGTCCTTGGAGGAACCCCTTTTGGAAGGGAATACTGTCTTTCTAAAGTGAGATCTTACCAAAGTGGATTGTTATCAAAGAACGGCTCTGGCCCCTGCTCTTTTTCTGACTTCCCATCTCACCTCAGTTTCTCTGTGTCTCATCCCCTTCCCCTCTTCTGTGGTGTTGTGTGTGGTCCCACCATGGGAACTCTCATCAGGGGCCATAGACAAGAAGCCACCTGGTCTTGGACTTTCAGCCTCTTGAACTGTGGGCCAACGAAACCTCTTTTCCGAAATAATCTTTGTCTTATCATTTCTGTAATGCTGAATAGGACTGGGACCCTACCGGGTGCCAACCTAGCCCTAGGCCCAGGAACCGGGTTGGTTGTGAAGTTAGCTAACCACTCCTCCCACCTTCTTAGACAGGCCTGTGCTCTTGGAGGGAGTTGGTGGCATTCCTTTTTGATGTAGGGGCTTGGGGAGGAACAAGACTTCTCCTGGTCCAGCCTGCCTGTGTGGTTTTTAATGCCTCCTATCTGTTGTCTACACAGTCCTACATGATGGAGGCCACCACCAGAGTTCTAATGTCCTGTCCTCGATGAGTGATAGCTGGGGGTATTTAAATCTTGTTTCTGTTGCTATAGTAGAATACCGGACCCAGGTTGCACACAGCAGGGTCCCAGCCTTGCTCATTACGACAGAAATGATAAAGCAGGGGCTACTCTGCATAGGTTCATCTGGCTTTGTATCTCTTACATACTGGCTTCCCTTTTTATGGACTCCCCATCTTTACCAACTAGGTTCATAACCCCTAGGGTGCTGAGGACAAGTGTAGTACCCCATCCCTAGGGCAGTGTCTCAGAAAGAGGAAAGAGGATCTTAAGGACTTGGGAGAGGTCCAGCTGCCCTACACAGGGTGGAGACTTATTTTCTTGGCTTGCTCGGCAAATAGAGATTGTAACCCATACTTATGAGGAATGCAGGAGCCTTCTCCGACTGCTTAGTGGTATCTTAGGGATCAAGGAAACTTGTGGGGTTTCTTGCTTTTCCCTGAAACTACCCAAGACTGCTAAAATTATTTTAAAAGTTATTTTCCTCCTGTCATCTGTCACTTCTTGCTGCTGTCAGAAGATGATTAGTATCCTTATGGTCCCTCTAATTCTTGACAGGATGGGAAACCTAATAGCAAAGAATGTCAGAATTATGTCTAAACTAAGAGTAAATAGTCCCGGAATGCGGATGTGAATCTAGGGCCTGCCGTGTTAGCCTAGTCCCAAACAGGAACGATGCATTTGTGTGACCTTTCCTCACTGGTGGTGAGGACCAAGTAGGCCACACAGTGCACAACCTCAGCTTAGTCCCCACACGCAAAGCGAGGCAAGACTGAGTTCAGCCCCCAGTTCTGTAGCTAGCTAGCAAACGTACCTCTCAGGGTCTCTTGGCCTCATCTGTAGACATGGATAAATGGGCCAAAGAGATAGCTCAGTTGGTAAAGTGGCGGGAAAACCCCAGTGCGGTCCCTAGAACCTATGTGGCAGTGGTGGTTGGGGGAAAGCTGAGTATAGTGGTATATGCTCGTGACCTCAGCACCAGGTGGAGGCAGGTGAATCCTGGGGGCTCACTGGTCAGCCAGCCTTGCCTACTTGATAAGGTCCGAGTCAATGAGATACCATTTCAAAAAAAAAAAAAAAAAAAGGTGGCATCTGTGGAATGACAACCTGTATTTTCCTCCGGCCTCTATGTGCATGCGCAAACACACACACCCACAGGGAAAATATACTCAAGGGCCTGGAGTCTTTTCACAGCAGGTGTTCCACTAAATGCCATCTTGTACTCCCCCGGGGTTTCTGATACTCCGCCGTGCTTAGTGGGATGGGTGGCCTCCCTCCAGAGTTGTGCTCCCCTCCGCCTTTCATAGAAGGTTGCTTCCTTTCAACCCCTTCACCCTTTCGCCGGCGTTGGACCAGTCCTTCAGGGTTGGGTGGCATATCTTCCTGTCTTCTGTTCTCCAGCCAAATCCCGCAGAAGCAGAGGCTCTAGCCAGAGGGCACACTGGCAGGTGACCAAAGATTTCCCCCATTACCAGCCAGGTCTCCTGTCTTCCTAGAAACTTCTCTGAGCCATGCTCCTATTATCATCTACCCGATAGCCACAGGTAAGGTTGGCCATCAAGGACCTTGACTTCTTTTTTTAATTTTCTTTTTATTGATATTTATTGAGCTCTATATTTTCTCTGCTCCCCTCCCTCCTTTGCCCCCCTTCAACCTGCCTCCATAGTCCCCATGATCCCAATTTGCTCAGAGATCTTGTCTTTTTCTACTTCCCATGTAGAGTATATCCATGTATGTATCTCTTAGGGTCCTCATTGTTGTCTAGGTTCTCTGGGATTGTGATTTGTAGGCTGGTTTTCTTTGCTTTATGTTTACAAACCACTTATGAGTGAGTACATATGATAATTGTCTTTCTGGGTCTTTGTTACCTCACTCAATATGATGTTTTCTAGCTCCATCCATTTGCCTGCAAATTTCAAGATGTCATTATTGTTCTCTGCTGTGCAGTATTCCATTGTGTAAATGTACCACATTTTTCTTATCCATTCTTCAGTGGAGGAGCATTTAGGTTGTTTCAAGGTTCTGGCTATGGCAAACACTGCTGCTATGAACATAGTTGAGCACATGTCCTTGTGGCACGATTGAGCATCCTTTGGATATATACCCAAAAGTGGTGTTATTGGGTCTTGAGGAAGGTTGTTTCCTAATTTTCTGAGAAATTGCCACACTGACATCCAAAGGGTCTGTACCAGCTTGCATTCCCATCAGCAATGCAGGAGTGTTCCCTTTTCCCCACAACCTCTCCAGCATAAGTTGTCATCAGTGTTTTTGATCTTGGCCATTCTTACAGGTGTATGATGGACTCTCAGAGTTGTTTTGATTTGCATTTCTCTGATGGCTAAGGATGTTGAGCATTTCCTTAAGTGTCTTTCAGCCATTTTAGATTCCTCTGTTGAGAGTTCTTTGTTTAGGTCTGTACTCCATTTTTTAAATTGGGTTATTCTTTTGATGACCAATTTCTTGAGCTCTTTGTATATTTTGGAGATCAGACCTCTGTCTGATGTGGGGTTGGTGAAGATCTTTTCCCATTCTGTAGGCTATCGTTTTGTCTTGTTGACCATGCAGGACCTTGACTTCTTATGCCAGGTTCAGTGTGATGGCACACACCTTTAGCCCCAGCACTGGAGAGGCAGAGGCAAGTGGATCTCTGTGAGTTCAAGACCAGCTTGGTCTACATAGCGAGTTCCATGCTGGTCAGAGCTAAACAGTGAGTTCCTGTCTCAGATGCAAAACAATATTCCTGACCACCACTAATGTGTGATTCTATTATTTCCTTCAACTCAAAAAAAGATATCTATTTATTTGAGGGATGGACATGTACCACAGGGTCCTTTAATGGAGGTCAGGGGAAACCTTGGAGGAGTCAGGTTTTTCCTTCCCCTGTGTGGGTTTCAGGGATCTAACTCAGGTCATCAAGCTTAGCAGCAAGCCCCTTGTACCCACTGAGTTGTCTCACCAGCCCATCACCAATGCACGTAACTAAAGAGTCTGACCTGGGCAGGGGTGATGAGGCTGAAATGCCCCCATCAATCCTTGTACCCAGGTCTACCTATGGACTTCTTTGAGGATTTCCATAGTCAGGGAGCAGGGCATGATGGGAAATGACTATGTGTTAGTTACTACTCAAAGTTTGTGTGTGTGTGTGTGTGTGTGTGTGTGATATGTGTGTATATATTGTACTCTATCAATCTTCACTTTATCTTAGGTCTATTTAAACATAGCACAATTTGGAAAAAAGTTCCCTGATGATCATCAACTCAATCCCATGTGCCAAAGCTGGACATGACAACACTGGAACTGTGTGAAGTGCAAGTGGCATCTTCCATAAAGATAGGTTCTGTGGATTAACTGAGAGCAAGACTCAAGATAAGGGTCTGGTCTGGGGAAGGAACTGGCGTGGTTTGGCCTCCCAGAGAGCACAAGGGTCACCAGGCTATTAACCATATCTGCTCCCAGCCTTCCGGGTGGAAAAAGGTCAGACATGTTTTCCTTTGAAGAGGCTGCCCTGTGTGTTTAACCTTCCTGGTTCTCCTAGTGCTTATCTGTGAGCCCAAGAGCCTCCTACAGGCAGAGACAGCCCATTTAGGGCTAAGCACTCAGCAGCTGCTTGTTCTTAGCTCTTTCACTAGCAATCAGTGTTTGGATTGGTGCTCACTGCAGAGAGAGGCTGCTCTGGCCAAGACTAGCCTATGGGTATAAACACAGATATTTAGAAAGCAGTTTGAAACATCATCAAAATAACAGCAGACAGTTCCCCCAAGGGCCTAGGATCCTGGGGTTTGGATCAGGTTTCTAATACCAGTAGGAAGTCCCTCCTAGGGAGCAGGACTCAGATCCAATCACAAAGTGGTTGGTTCCCCTTGTGACCCTCCTGCCATTATCACACCAGGGTTTTTGGTCCAGTGGTCCAGCACTGGGGAAGACCACTGATGTCTTTTCTCCCCTGGCAGCCTGCCCAGTACCTTCTGGCACCGTGCAGACTAGCCCGTTTTCAGGTCAGCCTCAGCTGATTTCTCCACGCTGTAAAATTGGAGTGTGCTGTTTCTCCAGCAATAGGGCTTACCAACATATAGTGGGCAATCAAGGAGCAGTGGCAGGAGCTAGAAAGATGGCTCAGTGATTAACAGTTCTGGCCGCTCTTCGAGGACCCGAGTTCATTTCCCAGCACCCACGCCAGGCAGCTCACAATCACCGATAGCTCCAGCTCCAGGGGATACTATGTCCTCCTTTGCCCTCCACTGTCACTCACACATACATGGCATGCATGCACAGAGGTATATGTGCATACACATAATTTTTTAATTTAAAAGATAACAGTGACAACAGTCTGCGTTGTTTGGGATGGGAGGCTCTGGGGCAGTAACTTGGAAGGAGGTATCTTACACACGGCATTGAGATTTTCCTTTAATAATCCGTGGCTTCTGGGGCAAGCATTGTTCGCCCGTTCAGGGTACCAGAGTTCAAACTTCTTTTTAAAAGCTACATTTATTTTAGCTTGCTTACAAAGAAGATTTTCACATATTTTTGGCTCTGGCGAACCCACCTTCGCTCCTGCCACCCCATCTCCAGTTAACCCTTTAATCCCCAGTATTCAGCCTTTCACTTCCGTATTGCATGTGTCCTCTGTCCCTTTACCCTTGGGGTTGAACTCTTGATCTTCTTGCCCCAGCCCCAGTGTCTGAAGGGTCCAGGATTTCAACCATGCCTTTCCTCTACAAGGGGTAGCTTATACACCCCAGGATTCCTGAGAAAGGCTTACTAATTGCAGATCAAAAAGAAATCAGGGAAGGAGGAACTACTGTACGCCCAACAGTCTATCCATCTGGGGCAAGCCATGAGAAGAGCACCCCCGTAAGGAAAAGCAGCTGTGTTTATCTTCAGCGCAGGCAGGACTGGAGCACGGAGCACTTTGGTGGAAAGCCTGCGCATTAGATTGAGCTGTTGGTGACTGGGAAGATTGGCCCCGTGTACTGAGATGGAGTGGGCAAACCTTTCACTTTGCCATAACACAATTTCAAGGATCCAAGGTTTAAATAGTAAACATTTATCCTCCTAATTCTGGAGGCTCGAGTTCCGAATCAAGGTGCTGGCAGATTCTTTGTCTTGTCAAAGCCCGGTTCTCCTGCTCAGATTGTAAGAGAACTCACTACACGCTGACGCTGACGTGGTGGTGAAAGGGGCGGAGCTCTGCTGTCTGTCCTCACGGGCACTAATTTCATCAAGATGGCCCCGCCCTCGTGACCTAATCGCTTCCCAAAGGCCTCATCTTCAAATGCCATCACAGTGGGGAATGGGGACTGTGAATTCGGGGAACAGCATTTAGTCTACCCCATAAGAGAGTGATTAAACAGGGCAGCAGTCCTAAAAGACAGGTGCAGGAACGCCAGGATTCTCTGGTCTGGGCATGGTGCATTGGAGATGCTATCAGATACCAGGCAGACATTGCAAAGAATGCTCTTGTATGTGAGAGTTTGATGTTCAAGGGAGTCATATGGGCTGGAGACAGAAATAGATTTGAAACCTACCTCTCCAAGAACAGTTTCTCAACAGCAGAACAGGAGCCAGGATACCTATCTCACAGGATTGCTCCAAGTTTTGAATAAAAACACAAAGCATGCATGTATGCATACTAGGAGCAGGGAGCTAACGGTCAAGAGTCAAAGGACAGCAGCAAACATGGAGGAAATCGTGAAACCACTCTCCCTTGTCAGCCTTCCACGGGCCCTGTCCTTTGCACACTCCTTTCCCTGAAAATACAACAGCATCCCTTTCTTTGCCGTATCCCGCCACAGGTGTCCTCATCTGACTCTTCTGAAACACACCATAGCACACCACAGGTTAGCGACCGGCCGAGGGAAACTTGAGTATTAGCCATCCCCAGGGACTTTGCTAAGTAGTAAGAGGTTAGGTAGTCTTAGTCTAAAGAAAAAACAGAAGAAGGAAGAAAAAGAGGAGCAGGAGGAGGATGAAGAAGAGGAAGAGAAAGAGGAGGAGAAGGAGCACCAGGAGGAGGAAAAATGTTTTTCTCAATTAGCAGAAAAAATACAGATTTTTGCTCAATTTTAGATGTTTCTTTTATACTCTTCTTGAATCTTTCTTACATATCAATAGCAAAATTAAGTCTTAGTCTCTGCTGTGCCTGGGGGCATACACCTTTAATCCCTGTGCTTGGGAGGCTGGAAGGCAGAGGTTTGGAGAGCTCTGTGAGTTCAAGGTCAGCCTGGTCTACCTTGAGTTCCAAGGACAACCAGGGCAACACAGTGAAACTCCGTCTCCAGAACACCAACCAACCAACAAAACACTTGGACATTTGGTCCACACACATGTACACAGACATGCACAGAGGTAGAAAAACAAGGACGTAGATAAACAGCTGCCTTTCGCATCTGTAGCTTCTCCACCCTTGAATTCAACTAGTTATATTGAAATTCAACCACTTATATGAAAAATATTTTTAATTAAAAGTGCATTTAATGTGTATGAGCATTTTACCTGAATCTTTACATGTGTATCCCATGCATGTGTGGTTCCCGAGGAGCGCAGAAGAGGGCATTAGCTTCCCTGCAACTGGTGGGTGCTGGAAACCTAACAAATGCTCTTATCCACGGAGCCATCTCTTCAGCCCCTGAAAAAATGTCTATTTTTTATTATTATAATTTTTTTACTGACTCTTTGGGGATTTCACATCATGCACTCCAATCCCGCTCATCTCTTAGTCCTTCCATGTCTACCTACCTGCCTGTAACCCTCCCCTCTATAATCCTCCCCAAAGACAACAACAAAAAAATTATGAGTAAAAAACAACAACAAAAGCAAAAACCATCTCGCCATCTCCTCTGGGCAAGGGCCTGCTCCTCTGTCAGTCACAGCCCTCTCTTCCACCGGTCACAGCTGCCCTGTCTCCAGCTCCTCCCTCTCACTCTGCTCCCCATTTCCTCGCTTCTCCATCACATATTCACTTGCTGTAGTGGCACCGGAAGCTGCGGTGTGGCACACGGCTGACCCTTCTGCCCAAACGGCTGTGCTTACGATTACCATTGCAGTGAGTCCCTGGGGTCTGGTTCAAGGCCTCTGGCTTTCGCTACACCATCAGTACTGGCTCCTCACCAGAACGCCTCTCAGATAGTCTGCTGTTGACCTGAGCCATGGAGAGCCTGTGGCTAAGGTTCCGTGGGATGGGTCCTACCTAAGCTCCAGCAGCTCATAGGTGGGGTAGATGTTAGGGTGGGCCAGTTCAAGGCCCTGGATCTGAGTAACTGAGTCTATTAACCCGGGTCTGCGAGAGGTCTTCCCTCTGGAAGAGAGGTGGGGTCGGCTCCCCTGAGCCCTCCCCACTGTCTATGCCATTGTGCTATAGCCAGTGAGGGGCGGGGCCAGCATTGTAATTACAAACATATATAATGGCCTCTGTGTTGAACACTTACACGTACAGACATTTCCCTGTGATTAGTCCCTAAGCAAGGACAGAATGACACTTCTCCAGTATTAGCTCTAGGCGTACATTAAAGCATCTGGGAAGATGTGTATACCTTTAAAACATCCTTTTATATAAGAGAACATTATATAGGGCATCATTTATGTATAAAAGATGAATATTTTGGAATCTACGTGGGGGGGAGGTCCGGAAACCATACCCTTAGATAGTAAAGGATAGCAAAGGTATCCAATTTATTTATTTGATTTAGAAATGGCTAAAATCTAAATATATCACACACATACATATTCAAATGTATTATATGTTGTGGTTTGATCTCAAATGTCCCCTATAAGCTTGTTGTGAACATTGGTCCCTAGCTGGTGATACTATCTGGGAAGGCTGTGGAATCTAGCTGGTGAAAATATGTCACTGGGTTAGGCGTGGAGGGACACACTGCCTTGTTCATGGTGGTGAGAGCTTGTGGTGGAGGCTGTTCACACCACAGCAAAACAGGAAGCAGAGAGGGAGGCTCTGGCAGCGTGTTCCTCCATGTCTTCCCTACCACGACAGACAGATGTTGTGATAGGAGCAGCGGGCTGGGCTGCGTACCGCCACCTGGCTAGCTTTACCCGAAATAATTACACGGAAACTGTATTCTTTTAAACACTGCCTGGCCCATTAGTTCCAGCCTCTTATTGGCTAGCTCTTACATGTTGACCTAACCCATTTCTAATAATCTGTGTAGCCCACGAGCTGGCTTACCAGGAATGATCTTAACCTGCGTCTGCCTGGAGTGGGAGAATCATGGCGACTCCTTGACTCAGCTTCTTTCTCCCAGCATTCTGTTCTGTTTACTCCGCCTACCTAATTTTACGTCCTATTAAAGGGCCAAGGCAGTCTCTTTATTTAACCAATGAAATTAACACAAAACAGAAGACTCTCCCCCATCAGACAGACACCTCAGAAACCATGAGACAAGATAAGTTCCTTCCTTACGTTGTTTCTCTCTGCTATTTTGATCAGAGCAGCACAGAAGTAACTAGCGTACTGTATATGATGTAGCTCGTATATTACACTTTTCTTATTACATGTGATCTGTGAGCACAGAGAAGCCGTCATTTATCAATGTAAGGTGAGAAATCTCGAGTTGCAGGATGGAGAGACACTGAATGTGGAGTTCCAGGTGTCGTGTTTGTGGATGTAGTGAGATGCTGAGGCACCCAGCGTTGTGAAATCCTGTCTTACATATGGTGGCTCGCTCTGCCCTTTGTGGTGATGCTCCTCTCAATGGCAGAGTCGCGGTAGCTGCTTGGCCTCCACTTCTCAATGAGAGAGTGAGACGGTGGACAGGGTGTTGAGGGAAATGAGAAACAAAATATCCATCTTCACAAAATGCTCCATGAACAAAGGAAAAGTAGAGGTGTGTCTGGCTCTGCCCCCAAGAGGCCCATAGAGACAAAAGGGAAGGATGATGAAGGGAGAGATCAAAGACTCTGCTTAGCCTCAGGAAGCAGGATGGACCCCTGATAATGTTCCCACTGAACACTGCAACTGTCAGTTAAAGAAGCCACTAGTTGGAAGTGAGGAGCCATCAGGGCTGAAAGTCAACAATGACTGATTAATGGGTGTTGCTCCAATCCATTCACTGCCCTAGATCAGACCTTGATGATCACACCAATGCAGCAACAGTAGGTCTCTTAACTCCAGTCTCCGTCCATTCTCCAGATTAGCCTCCTGTCCCCCCTTTGGGCTCCCACATCACCCCACGTTCTGATGGCACTTGCTCCATAGCACATCAGGAAGTGACATTCTGGGAACATGTCCCAGATTCTGGAACCAGAAACTTTATGGCCGATGTCTGTCATCAGACCTGCCCCAGGGAGGAGGCACTAGGAGGCAGTAACAAGGAGCTCAGGCAGGCAGGCTAGCATGAAGAAATCTGCCCCGCAGAGCACAGCCTGTGCCACCTAGGCTGGACTCACAGATGGGTCTCATGTTCTGGGGAAAATGGCAGAGCCTTAGTCAAGCCTAGGACATCAGCAGACTTAACTAGAATAGATACATAAAATGGGTTCATTAACAAACTGGACACTGTAGATGAAAGAAGCAATGAACTTGATGTCAGAAAAAGACAAGGTCTAAACAAACAGAAAGAAGCCTGGTGGACAGGCCAGAACATCCAAGCAGCGTGAGGCAGCCTAACATACACACTAGTAAGACGCCATTAAGAAAAACAGACGGAGCATGGGTCAGGAGAAATGTCTGGCAAGATGTTGACCGACAACTTCCCCAAAGCAGTGGAAGACAACAAACGGCAGAGTCATGAGACTCAGAAACTGAATCGGGATTTTTTTTTTTTTTATCACCCACATATCTTGACCAAACTGCCAAAAATCAAGGCGCTCTGAAGCCACCAAAGAGAAAAAGAAAGCTGGCTTCCCCTCATCGAGACATCTCTATGTGTCCATGAAGGAGCTGTCTTCAGGGGACAGAGTTGGAGAGGCATGGAGGGTGACCGTGTATGTAAAACCACACCTCCCCCAACATTCCTGCATCTCTCTAGGTTTTCAGACTGTTCCCTCTAGGTTACAACACGGAGCTCCTGACACTGTGGCTCCATGTGGTGCAGGATATATTAAGCTCAGCTGTAGTCAATAACGCTCTTAGCATATAGGCTCACACGCACATAATACAGCTAATTCTTTGGGTCTAGACTCTACATGGGTCCACAGATCCAATAAAATATTATCTTGTTTTGTATGTGTACACGTGTGCAGCTGTGTGTGCGGAGGCCAAGGAACGGCCTCAGGCATCATTCCTCAAGTGCCACCCACCTTGTCTCGCTGGGGCCTGGAGCTTGCCAATTAGCCTTGGCTGCCCAGCCAGCAAGCCCCAGGGAGCTGCCTGTCTCTACCTCCCTCCCCAGCGTTGGGGAGTGTTTACTTCCAAACATGCTGGTTTTACATGGTCTAACTTGGGTCCCCGTGCTTGCACGGTAAGAAGGTAAGAACTTTGCTGGCTGAGCCCATCTCCCTGGTTTAGCTGGTGGCTTTTACCACGTCTGGAAATGCCATTGTCATTTCTTCTAAGTTTTTTTTTTTCTCTACCTCTTTCTTCATGGACTCTTTTACTGGCAAACCTGGTTCCTCGGAGATGCCCACTTGTTGCTGATGGTTCCTATTGCTGTGCCTCTTTTGTATAGCTCACCTTCCGCCACTTCCCATTCACTTCATGTTTTATCACAGGCATTGGAACGCATCTCTTAAAATCCTATGGGAGCATCTTTAGAAGCTACTTTCCACTTCTCTGGGGGAGGCTTAAGCATTCTTATACTTTGTTGGATATAGGGAATATGGTTATAAGAACTTTTAATGGGCTAGTGTGTACTGTTCTAAGTATCTGAACCATTTTTGGATCTTTCCCCATTGACTGAGTTTTGTCCTTGTTAAGGCTCAGAGTTTCCTGCATCTTTTTGCATGCCTAGTAAGAGATTTTTAGGTGCCAGACCTTGTGAATCTTTACGTTGCTGGTGTGAAGTGCAACTGAAATCTTGTAAACAGGTCTCAGCTTTGTTCTAGCCTGCTGCTGGGTTCATTAAAACACTCCCATTCTTCCTGGGGTTTGATATTATGCCTTGGGAAATGAAACCATGACAGCCATTTTTTCTAGAGCTGTAGCACGGATAATAAAAACCCAGAGACAGGTATTGGGGTTCAACCTGAAGATCAGAAGAGCAAAGCCACCAACCACTAGAGAGAACTTTTACCTCTACCAAATCTTCAGGCCAAAGGTGGGAGATCTTCTCTCCGTAAGTCTTCTCACTCCACACCACACTGAGTCCTATCTATTCCCCTTTATATTTCTCTCTCTGCCCAGCCATATCTCTCCTGTCTCCACCTCCCTAGTGCTGGGATTAAAGGCATGGGATCCCAAGTGCTGGGATCACCTTTGTGCGAGCTCTGTTTCTCTTTTAGTCAGATTTAATCTTGTGTAGCTCAGGGTGGTCTTGAACTCACAGAGATCCATCTGCCTCTGCCTCTCAAATCCTGGGATTAAAGTGTGTGTCACCACTTCCTAGCCTGTATGGCTGACTAGTATGGCTGCTTTGCCCTCTGATATTCAGGCAAGCTTTATTTATTAAAACACAAATAATATACCACTATATTTTCCCCTTTTTGTCTAAAATAAAAAGAAGGCTAAAACTAATAAAAGAAAAACTATATACAATAAGTATAATAGCTATATATGTTATATAAGGCAATAAATACATCAACAATGTCGAGTCCATTTGCATTTGACAGATTCAGAGAAAATACTCCATATCTATCCTATCTTGGTAATTTCAAAGTCTTTTACCTAATTTACTTTCTATCATAACTTGCTTTCTGCACTTGGTAAACAAGGAAAACTATAACTATCTAGTCTTTAGCTCCCTCAGAGACCCAAGAAGGAAAATATTAACTGAGTAAGCAGGATTATGTGGTATACCTGTAATGTGCTTTATATTATAATAAGCAAAATACTGCTTCATTTTCTTAGAGACATATGCTGGAGTATTGTCTATCTTTATTTGTATAGGTATACCCTTGATGGCCATAACTTTTAGCAATTGTGTGATTACCAAATCAGGCTTTTCTGAACTTGAAGCAGTTGCCCATTCAAAACCTGAATAAATATTAATGGTGTGGTATACATATTTTAGTTTTCCAAACTCTACAAAATAAAACACATCTGTATGCCAGATTTCATTTCTTTAAGTAACCTTTGGGTTACTTCCTACAGGTAGTTGTGTTTGGTTTTATAAAGAACAGGTAAGACATTTCTTTGACTTGTTGACACATGATGGAAAAGTCTTTTTTAAAAACCTTTGCTATTGACATGATGTTTTTTATGAAATTCTGTATTTATTTATTTTTTGAGACAGGGTTTCTCCGTAGCTTTGAAGCCTGTCCTGGAACTCCCTCTGGACCAGGCTGGCCTTGAACTCACAGAGATTTGCCTATTTTTGCATATTGCAGATAGTAGTAAATTTGTTGAGAGGTTCTTTAAAACCCCTTAATACCATGAGAATAGCATATAATTCTGAGTTCTGGACAGAACCATAAGGGCTTTATTCCACTTTACTTAAATTTTCTGTTTTGTAACCTGTCTTTCCTATTTTATTTGCATCAACACAAAATGTAGGGGCTCCAGTTCCTGGTATGTCCTGTACAATGCTAGGAAGAATCCAGTTGTTTTCTTTATAAGTTGAATTCTCTTGCTTTTGGGATAGTTGTTGTTAATCTCTCCCAAAAATTACTACAAGCTCTTTGCCAGGCTTCACTTTCTTCCCATAATTTTTCAGTTTTGTCATTATTAAAATGTACTATAATTTCTGCTGGATCTCTTCTTGCTATTTGATGAAGTCTCTATTTTCCTTTTAGAATTAACTCAGAAACCTTTCCCACTTAAGTTTTTAATTTTTTTAGTCAGTTTATGTAGTAAAAAGATATATTCTAAGATAATGTCTTTTCTTTGCATCAGAATTCCTATAGGGGAATATTTAGAGGGCAATATGACCAGAATGCAGTTAAGATTCAGATCCATACTATCTATGTGTGCCTTCTGTTATTTCTCTTCAGTCAAGCCAATTCTCTCTCCTGTGACTATTTAAGTCCTTGTAACAATTTAAGGGTTTGTTTAAATTATCAGTTCATCAGGTTTTATCCCAATAGTGTGAGAAGTATCTCCTAGCCATCTTTGGAAGTCATTTAGAGTCTGCAATCACTCTCTCCTAATTTGCACATTATAGGATCTAATTTTTAGTTTTATAGTCCAAACAATTAATAGAATCTTCTCTTTGTATTTTTTTTTTCAGGAGTAATTTTTAATCCCCAACGAGGCAAAATTTTCTTTACTTCTTCAAATATTCTTTCTAAAATATCTACATTTGCATCAGACAGTAAAATGTTGTCCATATAGATTCAGGAAATTGCTTACATATCATTTCCAATGGCTGACTTACAAAATATTGGCACGGGTGAGGTCTTTAATATTCCCTGTGGGAGAGCCTTCCATTGATATCTCTTAGCAGGTTGAGAATTATTGTAAGTAGGCACTATGAAGACAACTTTATCTCTGTTGTTTTCTTGTAAAGGTTTAGTGATATAGTGAAGAAACAACCTTCTAAATCAATAACTATAGGAGGCCATCTTGTAGGCAATAGAGAAGGCAAGGAATGCCAGGCTGTAGAGAGCCCATTGGCTAAATCATCTTATTAACAACTCTTAGATCGGTTACCATTTTCCACTTTCCAGATTTCTTTTAATAGCAAATACAGGAGAATTTCAGGGGCTGGTTTATTCTTCAATATGGTGAGCATTTAGTTACTCCTGTACCAGTTGTTCTAAAGCCTGAAGTTTTTTTATTGTTAAAGGCATTGTGCAGCTCTTACAGGTTTGTCTGTCAACCATTTTAAAGGCAGGACTGTTGGTGCTTTTGAAAGCTGCTGAGCTGTGGTGACCTGTTCTTATACAATCTGAATGGTTGGTGACTGTCCTTTATAATATATTTCCCAGAAACATACGTTAATTTATGGTTTGTTTCTAAGACTGGGGGAATGTTAATCTGAGTATTCAATTGCTATAGCAAGTCACATCCCTGCAGATTCATTGCTATGTTAGCCACATATGGTTTTAATATTCCTTTCTGTTCTTCTGCCCTATACATTTGACCCATCTCACACTCTGCTTTTTGTGAGATAAAGTTCCTATCCCTGAGAATTGAACATTCATACCCTGAAGATATCAATTTGGATGCCAAGATTCAGATGAAATTATTGTTACATCTGCACCTATGACTACCAGAACTTCAATGACAATGTCATTTATTCATATTTTTAATTTTGGTCTTTGTTCATTTATAGAAGTTTACCAAAATACTTACTGTATGGTTTCTCCTGATTTTTTTGTTCTCTCTTCTGTAGCTGTTTTATCATTCAGAGCAGTATGATTCCTTACAATAGGCATTAAGTTCTTTAATTGCTCTGGGAAGGAGTTTCCTTTATGATGGCAGCAAATAACTGAACCGGATTTGGCATAGGGGCCTGCAGGAGGCCCCTCATGGAGTTTCTGGATGACAAAGGATTACCTTTGAGTATCCCTTGTTGACTTACATTCATTAGTACAACACCTGCCTTTGCCATATTTTCTACATAATCCAGAAGAGAGGGGCATTCTGAATGGATTATGCTTAGAAAAAACAATGTTTCTAGGAATGCGCCATTTAAAATACCTTTTAAAGTCACCTTGTTTGCCAAAATTGAAACACTTGACATTTCAATTTTTCTTCAAACCTCTGGAAATCACCTCTCCTATCCAAGTATCATCAGGGTCATGAGATTCAATATTAATTGTATCTCGGATCCATTCCTCCAAAGGCGCTGACCTTGCCTTTAATAACCTGATTATCCTTATGCATCGAGAATTAACATGTTCCAAAGCCAGAGTTTCAATTATTTGTCTAGCTTCTGAATTTGGTGTCATTTTATTTACTGCTAAAATCAATCTTTGTAAAAAAAAAAAAAACTCTGTGTATATCTTTAGTAAATGACTCAATTTTCTTTCCTATTTCTTTAATTCTGTCCCAAGCATTCAAAGCTGTTGCATGGCATAAAGCCAGGGCATGGTCATCATATTCACAGATTGCCTTTATATAGTCACATAATCTCCTTCTCCATGAAGTTGGTGGAGGATTTCCCTACCTCTAGCTTTACTCCATTGTTCAATAATTTAGTCTCTGTAATTGTAATTGTGGACCAGGCTCTACAAAAGCCTTAACCAACTCTTTATGGTCTTTAAGGATAATTCTATTACAAATTGACCACAAGCTTAACATTTGCTTCACAAAAGATGAATGCATGCCATATGAGATTATCGCTTCCTTGAAGCTCCTTAAATCTAACATTGGTACATGAGCCTCTGCCATTTGGCAAATCCTATGAGGTTACTGGATATCTGTGATTTGTTTTACTTACTTTTTCTAAAACTTGTATCTTAGCACTCAAATTAATCAACTTTTTTAGTGATAAAGCAAAATGATAATGCTGATAAAGTTTACAATTGAGATTATATAAATTCCATCTAAATTAGTTATTCTCCCATTTAATTATTCCACTTCCAAACTGTCTAGCATACAATCATACAGAGACCCAAATCCCTAGATTGTAATGTTTTGTTTTGCTTTTTTTAAAACCATTTTTAATTTGAGAAAAAACCTCTCTCTTTTAAATAATTCCTTATTTAAAAATTCCCAATTGTCAAAAAAAAAATTCCCAATTGTCTTACCAAATCTGCTAGTAATTTTGATAAGATGTGAGAGTTATTGCTTCTGCATAGAATAGTAAAAGCCTGACTGGATTTCAAGGCAGTTGCCTACTTTGGCAGCAGACCAAGAAGGGAGATTCAAGGAGTGTCAACCAGGAGAGAAGAAAAGAAAAACCTACCCCCAGTCACTTTGATCACTTGTAGCTCCTGCATATGCTGGTGGCTGTAAAGCTACAGGCAAATGGCTTTTTTTGTGAATTTTTTTAGCCCAATCATTGGGTGCCAAATGTAGCATGAATAATAAAAACCCAGAGACAGGTATTGGGGTTCAACCTGAAGATCAGAGAAGTAAAGCCGCAGAAACTGTAGTAATTAAAATACTTCTTGGCCAATCACTTGGGCACATTGCTAGCTAGCTCTTATATCTTAAACTAACCCATCTCTATTAGTCTGTGCATCACCATGAGGTCATAACCTTACCAGCAAGGTTCTGGTAAGCTCCCACGGGTGTCTGTCTCTTTCAGTGGCTACATGGCACCTCTTTGACTCTGCCTACTCCCTCCTTCTCTGTCTGTTATGAATTCCTGCCTTGCCCTATTCTGCATTGCAATAGGGCCAAAGCAGCTTCTTTATTAACCAATGATATTCCCAGCATACAGAGGGGAATCCCACATCACAATCTTGTGTAGCTCAGGGTAGCCTTGAACTCACAGAGATCTATCTGACTCTGTCTCCTGAGTCCTAGAATTAAAGGTGTGTGCCTCTACTCCCTGGCCTGTATGGCTGACTAGTATAACTGCTTTGCCCTCTGATCTTCAGGCAGCTTTACTTATTAAAACACATATAATATACCACTCTGCTGCTTTTGTGGCCTTCTGCCTAATGAATCAGGAGGCCTTACTGGATCTGGTGGGAATACTACATTAGCTACATTTCCCAATGCTATTGTCAAATACCTAACCAAAAGCTACTGAAAGCAAGTAGGGGTTATTTGGGGCTCACAGTTTATGAAGCAGCACAGTTCAACATGGCAGGGGAAGGTGTGATGGCAAGAGCAGGAAGTGGCTGCTCACATTGTGACAGGTCAACAGTCAGGGAGTAAAAATAGGACAGGAAGTGGGGTCCACCCCCAGCGACTTACTTCTTTGGGTCAAGTTCGACCTCCTCAGGATTCTACAACCTTCCAATGCAGCACCACCAGTTGGGCACCAAGTGTTGAAATACTCGAGCTTATGGGGGAAACAAATACCAGCTATTCTAGGTCCTTAACATTGTTCTCTTTGTTTTGGGGAGGGGGAGCGCTTTTTCTGGATTCAGATAGGACCCAGTGTTCTGGTCAGCTCTATGCTGAAGGGTTGGGGGAGCTGGGCATGGTGGTATACACCTTTAACCTCAGCACAGAGGAGGCAGAGGCAGGTGAATCTCTGTGAGCTCAGGGCCAGTTTGGTCTATATAGTGAGCTCTAGGCCAGCTAGGGCTATAGAGTGAGACACTGCCCTCCCCGAAACAAAACAAAACAAAAGTTCAGACGGCCTTCTGCTAATTGTGAAATTCTCTTTCTGCCTTGTGAATTCTGGGTGCCTTGATGTCCTTGGACTTTCAGCTCTGTCTCCTCAACTCAGGGGTACCATCAGTCTGTCTGGGTCCCCTTCTCTGCACTTCAGCTAGAAATGCCAGCCATGTAAAAAGCTGCGATAATGGTAGGACTTCCTTTGTTGGTTTGTACTCCCCCAAGGTTCCCTCTCAGGCATGCTTTGAAATCCAGTCTTAAAATCGCTGTCTCTCACGCTTGCTTTAGTTTTCCATGATCTTGGAGAGCAAGGGAAGTCTTGCCTCTGACGCTCATCTTGTCTGGAGCCAGCAGATCCTGAAATCCACCCAAATAAATAAGCACGCCCCTCCGAAAGAGGAAGATCTATTGCCCGCACCCTCCTCTCATTTCTGATGCTGTGTCAGTCAGAGCTCATTTGCAGAAGACACAAACCACGTTCTAGGTCTTTAAAGCAGAAACCTAAGCTCCCCCAACACATGTGATGGAATCAGCAGGAGGCTTGGAGCTTGGGCCTCCGGCAAACCCCACCAAAAACAAAGCCACCTAAACTGGCCTGCACGAGCTTGCTGAGCACTTTCTGCTATCGTAAGAAGTCTGGGGGAGCTGAGAGGTCACTGTCCACTTTACCAACAAGCTACAGTCTCAGTAGTCTAGAGATCAGGAATCCCCAGTCTCGCTGATCCATGAGCCTCTAAACTCCTGTGCTGGCTATGCCAACTTGACACCGAAACTAGAGTTGTCTAAAAGGATGGAACCTCAACTGAGAAAATGCCGCCAAGAAATTCACCTGTAGGGCATTTTCTTAGTTAGTGATTGATGTAGGGGCCTAGTCCATGGTGGGTGGTGCCATCCCTGGGCTGGGGATCCTGAGTTGTATTAGAAAGCAGGCTGAACAACCCAGGAGGAGCAAGCCAGTAAGCAGCACCCCTCCATGGCCTCTGCATCAGCTCCTGCCTCCAGGTTCCTGCCCTGCTTGAGTTCCTGTCCTTAATTTCTCCCCACGATTAGTGATCTGGAAGTGTAAGCCAACTAAGCCCTGTCCTGCCCAAGTTGCTTTTGGTCGTGGTGTTTTCTCTCAGCCATAGAAACCCTAACTAAGACAACTCCCGTGAAGTGAGAGACTAGACTTGACAACATGGAGTCTAGAGGTCTCTCATTCCAGTACTCTCTCCCCAGACCCATGAATGGGAATGTTGTTGTCCAAACCCCATCAGTCATGTGACTACTGTAGCCCAGGAAGGAGGAGATAGCCTCTGCCTCACTCTTCTTCAAGAGTCTATCTCCCTGGGGAAATCACCTTTGCCTCCAGACGTAACATCCTCAGGGCAGGATCTGCCCTTTTCCTATGTCACCTGCTTTCAGGTCCTTGGTCCTCTCTGCTTGCTGGGAATGGTGAGGTCTAGCTGGGACTCTCCCCACTCTTTTCAAGGAGTGTTATTCTTACAGGTAACATCTGGTGGTACTCAATGCCTCGCTCAGAGACTTCAATATTGCTTGGCTCAACCAAAAAATAAATTGGAAAAGAAAATTGAACATTGCATCAATTTGGAGCAAGTTTATAAATTCTGCAGCTAAGCAATACCAATAGAAGATGATAGATCGCCACAGCGCGGGACGTCCCTGCAGTGATGTATAGTCACATTAGCTGAAATACCGTATTACATGATTCTGCTTTATTACCCGTGCTGGTGGCAGACAGAAAAACAGATTACACTTGAGTTCAAATCGATAGGAACTTTATTTACTGGCCTTTTAAAAACATATTTCTGCACTTTATAAAAACATACGGTAGATGCTATTGATAGAGCTTGTCTACTTGTTAAAAAGCAATTTGCCCAGAGCGAGGCTTTTAAGCTGTAATTTACGGCATTACTTTTTGCCTCCTTTTTTTTCTTCAGCGTTCTGTTCATCTGGCTGCGCTTTGACGACTTCCTTAGACTTCTCCTGCCTTTAATATTCTCTCCCACTTACTATCTCCCTAAACACCCAGCTACCCTGAGCCTTCGAGAAGGATGGAGGACCAGATAGCATCTTTTCCCAATGGAGGCTGACCTGTGTCTCCTAGAATCCACTTCCTTCCTGTCCTCAGCTCATCCACAGTGGCTCTGGACTTTGAGGAGACTCTCATGGCTTTAGATAGTCCCTTAAGGCCACTTTGACCCTTGAACCCTGGTCCCAATGGTCCCATGTGGTGGGATCCTTAGCCTCACTCTATAGCTGTATAGAGTTTTGACTCCAAGAGGTCAAACTTAGATCTTCTGAATCCAAATCAAAACAAGGTCTGTTTAGGTTCAGGATGTACCTGGCAGGTAGCGAGGCACTATGGGGACACCGCAGGTAGCCGACACATGAGCTAGAGCATCCAGCGGGTGTCACTGATCCAGCTGGGGAAGGCGAGTAGATGTATTATGGGAAGCTTGTGTCACTGCGTTGGTGATGCCCCACGTGGTTGTTTGAAGAGGAGCAGGTACAGGCGGTCACAAGCCTGGTGGTCTTTCTGGTGGAGAGCTAGAGAAGCCCTGTTGTTTGAGTGTGCCTGCAAAATTCACTTGTTGGGGGACCGTGGCAGGAGATAGCTGAGTCAATAAAGGACTCGCCTCCTAAGTGTGAGGACCTGAGTTGGATCTTGAGAGCTGATATTATTTTTAAAAAATGGCTGGAGAGATGGCCCAGTGGATCAAAGCACCTGCCGTCATGCTTAAGGGTCTTGGGTTTGATTCCTGGATCACACAGTGGAAGGGGAGTAGAAAATTGTCCTCTGATTTCCACACACACTGTGATACATGTACTCCCAGCCCTGTCTCTCTCACACGCATGATAAAATATATGTAAACCAAAATAAGAGGATTAGGAGAAGAAGAACAGGAGGGCCCCAGAGGAACACTTGGAATTATTTGCTGGCCTCCACACACCTGCACACATGTAAGCACATGGGCACAAACATACATATAGACGCATTTGCATGTTGGACTGTTGGACATTCAAATTGCAAATTTATATATTTAGGGAGTTTAGAGGTGAGATGCCCAGGAGGTAGTTAGGGCTAGATAAGGTCCTAAGGATGGGTCCACTGTGGTGGCGTTAATGGCTTTTTATGAACAGGAAGACATGCTTGAGCTGGAACACCAAATCTGTCCTACCATGTGGTACCCTACTGTTGTCTTGAAGCCTGAAGGCCTCTCCAAATTCCTGTGCCATGCCATTGGGTGTCCCAGACTTCAAACAGTGAGGCCCAAACCCTCTGTCCTTTGTGTCTTGGTAGTCTTGGGTACTTTATTATAGCAACGGAAAACGGACTGATCGCTTATAGTTAGCCTTGGGTTATTTCTGCCCCCTGCCTCAGAGTCCCTGCTCTCTGTATAATGTGTCTAGTACCAGGGTCTCACCTGATAGGTCACACTGTCTTTTATCTCTGTCACTGTCTTTGTGGCTGCTGGGCAAGGGGCAGATGTGTTGACGGCTCCCGAGAGTGAGTCAATCCCTCATAAGTTGCCAAGGCTGGAAGATGGTTCCTGTGAGCGTGTTGAGAGCTAACAAAACTCTAAAGAGGTGGGGATTAATAAAAAGCCACTGAGTTATTTGAGGCTCTGCCCTCAGGTAAGATTATGATGGTTCTTGTTCACATGACAGCAAGCAGTTTTAAAAAGAACAAGCCTGGCCCCTGAAATTGCTCATGTTCTTGTTCGTCATGTGATCATGTGATCCTGTCCCACCCACTCCTGCTATCCACCATATTCTAAAGCAGCTAAGGTGGCCCTCACTGGAGGCCACAGATGGTACCCCTGAGCTTGGACTTTTAGCCTCCAAATGGAGCTATGGGATCCTTTTTCATCTATACATTATGCACCCAGTCTTGTTAAAGCTACAGAAAACAGATGAGGGTAGAGAATTACTGGAAGGACTGAGGACTGAACTCAGGTAAGGGCAACTCAGGTAAAGTCCTCAGCACTCAACAAATACAAGCTCTCTTTATTAACTAGAGCCAAGCAAGGATGGCACAGACATCCCAGGGCCCGATGGGACCTGTTTCAGTACGATGGTGACTCCGCTCACCACTGAGTGGACCACTGTGTGTGAATATATTGCTCCATCACTACTTCCAATGGGCGCATGCTTTGTGTGTGTGCTGGGGAGGGGGCTTCTGTGTGGGAGGCAGCTGGGCGGTTATTAAACAGTGGGTGCTGCTGTGACTTGAGATGGAGGCACCTGCAAAGCTGGCACTTTCTGGAAGAGGAGAGCTGGGAGAGGTGGGAGGGACTTGAGAGAACCCAGGGAAATGAGGAAGACTTCTCAGGCAGGGCACAGAGAATAGGAAAGGCTGAAGACCGTGGAGGCAAAAGCACACACTGGAAGATGCAGAGTGAGTGAGGAGGAGACATTTGGGAGAATATATAGAGAGAAGAAGATCAAGCCCTGTCATGGGAAGTCTGGGGACAAGCAGGAAAGGCAGTTAAAGGAAAAAGGAAAGCACCTTGGGTTTGGGGGAGTTCAAGTTGAGAGGGAACGCTGGTATTTGGTAGGGACCCCCCCCCCCAATCCAAACAGACATGAGCCAAGCAAATCTTGTCCATGAGCTTTTCTTTGATCAGCTGTTTCCTGCATTCTTATTTGTGATGCGTGCGGGCTCCTGCCTAATCGCCACCCCGCTGCAATCCGCCATCCTGCCCAGAAAGGAGAATACATATCCTGACAGTACAATAGGCTCAGCAGAGGAGGCAGTACTGTCACTGCAGTGGTGACAGCGGGCTCCAAGCCCTGCCAGGTAGCTTTAGCAACTTTCTAGTCTTCCTTGTCTTACTAATTAGGAGAGTCTATCTCACTGACTTGGACTATGAGTCTCAGAAAACAGCTATACTTTCATAAGTGGGTCTAACTGGCTACTAGAACCAGGTATATTTAATATTCATTTCTAAAGAGGCCAAAAGCTTGGAACCCGTATGTGGCCCCTCTCTGGACTACAGGGACCAGCAGGAATGCTGCTGACGACAGAGGGTGATGTCTAAGTGGCTCTTCAGTTGCCTCCAAACTTGCAGACTCCTGAGCCCTTGGGCCCTGCTCTATCTTCCCCACACTCGCCACTGGCTCCCTTTTGCGGCTCAAGGACCTGTGTCCAGGGTACAGGAAGCCTTTCTACCTCAACATAAATATTTGTGATCGCTAGAACCAACGGGGGGAGATCCCCTCCCGCTTCTCGCAGCCTCCATAAATAGAATACAGTCATCCGAGTTGAAGCCGCCCGAGATGAAATAATTGCTTAACAATCATATAAGACAAAATGATTCAACAAATGACAATGCCGCCCCTCGCTATAAGGAACAGGTGCATCCAGTGTACCATATTATAATGTGCTAATGCGGGATTGACAGCACAATAATAGGAGTGAGCAACAGCTCAGCCTATAATTCCAAGCCAAATTCGAGGCTGTCCGCAGAACTCAAATCCTAGCAGGCTGTAAAATTAGAGGTAACACCGCGCAAGGTTCAAGACGACTCATTAGCAGGTTGGCAGAGTGTTTCGGGAGCAAATTTGTCTGTTGAAGGAACTAATTTTGTGCCATCTTTGGTTCAGTATTTTTTTTTTAATTTGATTTGTATTAAGTGTGCAGATACAGTCTTCTCCGGAGAAGAACGTAGGAGTTATGGGATCTGGCCGTCGCGGCCCCTGCGGCATAGCCAGGACACTGGGGTACGTGACCGGGTGGCCAGAGTTAGGTAGCAGTCTGGGTGTGGTGTGGGGTGAGATGCAATGCAGAGGCGGTTAGTGCCTTTTGGCTGGTTGGTTTGTTTGGAGACAGGGTTTCACTCTCTAGCACTTGCTAGCCTGGAACTCACTTGGTAGACCCGGCTGGTTTTGAGCCTACAGAGATTTGTCTACCTCTAGCTCCCCAACTACTGGGATGAAGGGCACACATCACCATGCCTAGTGAAAGTGGTAAATATATTTCAGTCAGGCCTATTGTTTTAAAGATAATTCTCTTTATGCGTATGAATTTTTTTTTGCCAGTATGTATGTTCATGCATGAGTGTGCCTGTAAGATCCCCTAGAACTGGGGTTACAGACAGTTGTAAGCCCCCGTGTGAGTTTTAGGAATCAAACCCCAGTCCTCTGCAAGAGAAGCAAGTGTTCTTAACTGTAGAGATAACCTCTCTAGACCCAATTCCAGTTAGCCTTAACATTTAAAAGCACCGAGAGTTCCTACTGGCTCCTTAGGCTGCTTCCACCTTGCCAGAAAGGGTTTGATCAAGGATGTAATTAAGGATAATTGTGGCAAGGATCCTCCTAGGTTCAAGCTTTCTGAAGCTCTAAGCAAGCATTATATATAATCCCTGCCTTGTTCGGGTGTCCCTGTTACGTTGAGGGTCCTCGGGATTGGTTTTAATCAGGTATGATTAGACACAATAGTGAGAAGGCAGATGTGAAGGAAGGACCTCGTTCTCACAGAGCCCTAGACTGAGAAAGTATGTCATGCTACCCAGGGTCACACGGGGAAGCTCCAGGGCTGGTCAGGAAGCGAGGGCAAGGCATGCATAGGACTCTGGATTGCAGTTGGGCGGGGCAGGTGAGGAAAGGCGAGCAGGCCCGGGGCTGGCTGGTGTGAATAGTTCAGCAGGCTCCGGGTGCCAGTGGAGTCAGAGGTACTGGCCCTGAGTACTCAAGGCAGGCGGCCAGTGAATGGCCTGCAGCAGTAGATCTGGCTAAAGGATTGGTCGTGGTGCACATGACCAGAGTCCAAATGGTGTTTATTAATTTTCTCTGAGAAGTAGCTTTCCCTGGGGGGGTGGATGGCAATCTTTTCAGAGTCAATGAGGCCCCAACACATCAAAGCATTTGTCTTAGTTAGGGTTTCTATTGCTGCGAAGAGACACCATGACCACCGCAACTTGTTTAAAAGAAAGCATTTAATTGGGGTGGTGGCTTCCAGTTTCAGAGGTTCAGTCCATTACCACCACGGTGGGGAGTATGGCAGTGTGCAGGCAGACGTGGTGCTGGCTTCATCTTGGTCAGAAGGCAACAGGAAGTGGTCTGAGACATTGGGCACTATCTTGAGCATAGAAAACCTCAACGTTTGCCCCCACAGTGACATATTTCCTCCAACAGAGCCTTATCTATACTTCAGCAAGACCATACCTCCCTTCATACCACTTTGTTTGGGGCCATTTTCTTTCAAGCTACCACGGGGGTGGGGTGGGAGGCAGTATATATGTATCTCAGCAGATCAGGAAGCCAAAAAAGATGAATACTGATCTCTTCCTCCTTTTTATGGGAATGACGTCAGCCACATTCAGAGCTGGCAGTCTACCTAGCTTAACTCTTTCTGGAACCATCCCCACAGACTTACTCAGAAATGTGCCTAACCATCTCGATCAGGTGATTCGAAATTCATTAAAGTTGACAGTAGCAATTTACCCACACACTTAGGAAGTGGGAATTGACAAGTTCAGGACCCTCTGCGTAGCAAGGCCTTGCCAGGTGACCATCTTTGACCACCAAAGCAAATGAAAGCCCTCCTCCACAGCCGGCCCTCTGAGTCTAGGTCAGCTGAGAATTTTCAGCTTAGTCCAAATCTACATGAGTACTGAAAGTAAAGGGGGTAGTTGTTCTGGGGTAGTTATGTGGAGGTAGTTGGGCTGGAGAGATGGCTCAGTGGTTAAGAACACTACCTGCTCTTTCAAAGGTCCTGAGTTCAATTCCCAGCAACCACATGGTGGCTCACAACCATCTGTAATGAGATCTGGTGCCCTCTTAAAGTAGAGACCTGGTCAGTCATCCTCATCAACTTAGACCCTGAAACCCAATATGGATAAATTAATCAGAACCGCTATATACAGGCTTCCTATGCATGCTTCAGCACTGCCAGGGCATAAATTTCATTTTTCCCCCAATTGTTCAGGGTAGTTATTTGGGGAGTTGCTTCTGGAGATGATGCAGAGTCTGAGGCATGAAGAAAGGTCATCCCAAATCAGCAGCAACGAGAAGCAGTTCCCATCTCAGGTTGGAGAATCTGAGTGAGGATGAGGAATTCTAGATCCCCTGAGTCTAGGTATCCTTGGGGAAGTGTGAACCCTGATGGAGGAGCCAGGTGGACATGGCTGAGGGCAAGGTCATTGTCTGGGGCCAACAGGGAGAAATGGGAATATTCCAGCTTCCTCCCTCTGCCCTTTAATTCTTATGAAATACCTTTGGATGACCCAGGCAAGACTAAATCCAGCCACCACAAGAGGTTGCAGAAGTCAGTCACTGTTCTGCAGCAGAGCAGGAAGCAGGAAGATAGCTCTTTATGAGGGCTGAGGCTCCCTCTTCTAACAGGAATGCATCAAGGGCAGCGAAGCTCCTGGTAGGTCAGGGGAACCACTGGTTTTCAGGACGGAGAAGTCACCTTCCCTGTGTGGAAAGCTGAATACCTTCAGAACCATTGAGCCATCCGCGGCCCATCTCTGTCCCATTCATAATACCAGCTGTGTCTATAAGTGACTTTGTGTGAGATTTGACGCTGGAGCCCTGTGAGAGACACGTGCCTAGAGAGTAATAAAGTAAATACAATCATACCGGAGTCCTCTGGTAGACAGAGACCATCCAGGGATCCTCTGCTTAGCTGATCCTTCCTGAGAGCCCACTGTCCAGACTCTCACTGTTGAAATTCCCATCCCATAATCTGCTTTATTCTGTGCTCAGGCCTTGGGCAGGACAGAGAGAGACAGCCCTGTTCATGGCTGGTCCACTCTCTTGTATCAGTTCCAAGTTTGGGAAGAACTATTCCGGCTTTATTTGTGCGTGGCCTTCCCTCTGTGGTACACCATTGTCTCCCCTGTAACCTGAGGAGTTGAAACCTAATCGCTCCACAGTTGTTTCCACTTCTGTTTTCCTTTAGGTCTTTCCTTTTCTTATTTTTTTTTAAATTACCCTTCGGTAATTTCATAATGCACAATGGCCATTCTGATTATTATAACCCCCTCCTTCTAGCCTCCCTCCATCCTCTGCTACCCCCTACAAGCCCCCTTCCCACTCCCGTTTTTATCGTGATTGCTGTTGTTGTTTGAGATCCGTTGAGCTTAACCAGGATCATCTGTGTGGCCACAGGTTTAGAACTATCTGGGGGAGCCTGGTGAGCTGCTGAGTGGGTACACAGCTAATGACAATGACTACCTCCCCGCCACCCCCAGATTCCATCAGTCACCAGTAGTTCAGCTAGGAGGGTTGGAGCCCGCACGTTCCTCCCTGATGCATGACTGTTGGTAAGCCCAGTCTTCCCTTAGCCTGCTGCAGACACTATTGCTACTATGAAGTCACGCCTGAATTAGCTGTGCCAGCCCAGAAGCCAGCATTTCACTGTTTCTATGGTGTTTCTTGGAAGGTTAAATGTTGTCTTTGTCACTTAATGAATCACACGGGCACAACCCACTGGTGGATCATGTGTCTCTTTTGTGCCTGGGCTCGGGCTTGGAAATCCAAGAGTGACTTGGGTGCAGTCCTTGCCTCTGGGGTGCTTCAAGGCTGGTGACTCGGGCATCCCAGATCAGATACATTGTGACTGGAGTTTTAGGGCAAAATCCCTAGCTCTGAGACTCCGAGTGGACGAGGGTCAGTCACCTGTCCCAGTATACCAGTAAAAGAGATGAGCAGCAGTGGCGAGCACACAAGGAGCTTTGATCAGGTGCCCACATTGGAAAGGACAGATAAAGGGAACATAGACTTGGGACTTTCTAGGGAAACAGAGCAAAGAAGAAGATGGGGAAGTGCGTCACTGTCTGCTGCACTACTACCTCAGCTCAGATTCCGCTAGGGCTTTTCGAGGAATCACTATGGCTTTTTCATCCCCCCTACTTTAGGGAGCAGTGTCTGGTCCACCCTTTGGGTATGAACGGGGAGATCTTTTCTGTGAGGCTTGCTGTTGCCTGGGGATACTATTTGATATCTTGTCACAAAGATGTTTGTCTATCAGTCCAGTCCGTCATTCCTGGGATCTAGGGAACTCACGGCCAGCAGAGGGAATCAGGGACAAAGGAGTCAACGCACTGCTCCATCGGTAGAAGTGTTTCCCAGCATGCACAGAGCCCGGGGTTCAACCCACAGCACCACATGAAAGACAACACAAAAACAAAAAAACTGGGGCGTTATGGTGCATGCCCCTAATCCCAACACTCAGGAGGTAGAGACAGGAGAATCAGGAAATTCACAGCCATTTCCAGCTATGTAGTGAGGCCAGGAAAAGTATAAATGAGACCCTGCCTGAAAAAACAATATGGCAAAACTAGACCAGTGAGGGGCTGTATAGAGTTAGTTAGGCCTTTCAACATCACAGTAAAATATATCGAGGATCCTTCCAGAGGTGCATGCTTCTATTCCGTGTACTCAGATAAATTACATATATTTGTGTGTATCCATCATTTGAAGATACTTTCCTACCTGCCTGTCTTACGGCACCTTTGGCTATGAGTAGACGCTGAGACAGGAAGACTACATCTGAGCAAGAACTGAAGCAGAATTGTCTACATACAAAAGCTTGTCTCCGCCTTCCTTCCTTCTTTCCTCCCTCCCTCCCTTCCTTTCTCCCTTCCTTTCTTTCTTTCTTCCACAAAAGAGATGGAGGTACCCAGTCAAGTTTTCTGCTCTTGTTCCTCTCCATTGTTCTGCCATCCGAAACCAGGCTGGCATCATCCCGCCTGCCCTCCAGGCTCTAGGCTCTGTCTGCCCATCATGTCTTCATGGAAGGAAGTGCAATTAAAGAATGGGGATGTTTTGGAAAGGAGAGATCAATCCCCCTTGCTTCCCACACACCCCAAGTTCTGTCCTATCCATGCTGTGCCTCATCTTTCGTGAGTTCAGGGAGTACACACTCCTGCCGGCCGATCCTGAGTTCTGCCCCAGGTTGGCCAGGAATGGAGACTGGCATGTGAGGAGCTTGGGAGAGGAGATGCCTGAAGACCAGGACTCAGATCTAACAGAGGGAAGCCCCCCACTCTCTCTGTGCTCTGCAACGACATGTGAGCGTGTGGAGTGACTCATAGCCGTCACTGGCAGCAATCTCACTAACTTGGCGCGTCAGGTAAACTGATGCGAAAAAGTGTGAAGGTGCAAGCCAGACACGGGAGCCTTCGGCAGCCACACGGGAACAGCGCCTTCTGGGGGTGCCCCTGAGTACCTGGCCTCTCCCAGACAGTCCACACTGAGCTGGCCTGCGGAGTGTTAAGTAGAGCCCACCCCCAATACCAATTACAAGGCTGTAATCCTACAACCCCTAATCTGAAATCCTGGGGAATTCGCCCTCTCCAGATGCTACCCTCAAGCCCAGCTCCCTCTCTGGAGCTACCGCAGCTGTCCTCCATTTACCTGCAAACAACCAGCCTGAAGCAGCAGAGGTCTCAGGTTCCCTGTGTCAGCCAGGTTAGTCTGGAGGACATAGGAATGGCTGGGTCCACTGGCCTGCCTGCCTGCCTGCCTGCCTGCCTGCCTGCCTGCCAGCCTATCTGGCCAGTTCAGCTGAGAAAGCAGCAATCCTGTGTGTTGACTGATGCTGTGTGTGGGTGTGAAGTCATCTCCTTCTCCATCTCCTTCTCCGGTGGGGCAGAGAACTGATCTCCCTGATGCTGCTGGGTCTCCAGGTGCCTCCTCCCTCCTGCTGCTGCTGCTCTGACTCCAATTGGCAAACACCGCAGGTGTCCCGTAGGCAATGTTTATGGAATCGGCAAGCTTTGCAGCATGCTATATCAAGCAGCTGTTGGGGATGCCTTATGTAGAAAGACCTTGTTACTCATGCATGCCGTTGTCCTGGCATGTTTTGTAGGTATCAGGTCAGGGAGGTGAGTCACCGACAGGTGTCCTGGACTTACACCAAGCTGATCTGTGAGCCTCCTGGCTGTGCTGTGCCTGTCCACGTCACGTATGACCAAAACACTGATCTCGGGCTTCCAGAGTGATGCACCTTCTCTCTCGACCCCTCCCAGTGCATTTTCTAATAGATTGGCTATGGGACAATACTATGTGCCTCCCTGGATCTTGACTGCAGTACCCAGGAATGGCATCGTAATTGGCTACGGTCTCAAAGTAAGGACATCTAAGCTGGCCCCTTATGAGCATTCAAGTCTCGGGGACCTATTTATCCACTTAGAAGGTACAGAGGATGTGGACTTAAAGCAAAAAATAAGTGTGACCTAGAGATGGGAGCTTCATGCAGGTCACCAGCACAGCTCCTTCTCAGAGCCTAAGCATCTGGTCTCTCCACATCCGAGCTGACCTGCAGAGTCTTAAGAAGAGAGTCTGGGGCTGGAGAGATGGCTCAGAGGTTAAGAGCACTGGCTGCTCTTCCAGAGGTCATGAGTTCAATTCCCAGCAACCACATGGTGGCTCACAACCATCTATAATGAGATCTGGCACCCTCTCCTGGCACGTGGGCATACATGGAGGCAGAATGTTGTATGCATAATAAATAAATAAATCTTTAAAAAAAAAAAAAAGAAGAGAGTCTGATTCCTAGAGATATGACCTCACCCAGATGGCTATAGACAGGAAAGCTTTGTCAGTTGGGATGAATGGTGAGGGAACCTTGTGCCCAAGGTCGGAAGAGCTGAGTACAAGGGAGTCTCCTCACTGCTTAGCTGGTTAGGGGTTGTCTCTGCCTCACTAGGAAAGATGGTGTGGAAGCGGCATCTCAAACATGAAGTCCATTTGATAAGTTTATAAGGACAGAGTAGTTCCCCGGGGCTCGGGCTATAATTCAGAGAGTGAATAGACATAGAGACCATCTCTGTCCCAGTAATCAGGCCACGTAGTTCATGCTTAGATCCTTACCTGGACTTAGGGAAGGGGCACGATGATTATTCTCATTTCAAACACAACCAGCTAAGGCCCAGAGATATCAAATAACTGGCTCCAGGTCACATGGAGTCAAAGGGAAAGGGTTCCCTCCCATCAATCCCCCAGCCTGCCTCCACATTTAACTTTCCTAGTTTGGATTTTGCTTAAAGAAGCTAATGGGGTCTTTATTAGCCCTCTAGAGTAACATTAGTTCTCTAGAGTAACAACTTACAGAATGAATCTCTCTCTCTCCCTCCCTCTCTCTCTCTTTCTCTCTCTCTCTCTCTATATATATATATATATATATATACACATACACACACACACACACACACACATATATATATATATGTTGAATTTATTGGAATGGCTTACAGGCTGTAGTCCTGCTAATCCAACAATTGCTGCCTATGAACAGGGGGTCCAAGAATCCAGTAGTTGTTCAGTCCAAGAGACCGGATGTCTCAGCTGGTCTTTAGAATACAGTGGAATCCCAAAGAAGTGGGCTCTGATGCCAGTGAAGACTTGGACGTACTAGCAAGGAGAGAGCAAGCAAAGAACAAAACTTCCTTCCCCCATGTCCTTTATATAGGACAAAAGAAGGCACGGCCCAGATTAAAGGTGGATCTTCCCACTTCAGATTAAGCAAAAATTCCTCACAGGTGAGCCCCTCCATTTGGGGCTTTTAGCTAATTCCAGGCATAGTCAAGTTGACAACAACCAAAAGGAGCCATCACAGGATCCCAGCAGCCCAGCTGAAAGATAGATTTGTCTGAGGAGGAAAGAAATTCTTCCCCACTTTTCTTCCTTCTTATTGTCTACTTTGAGGGTTGTTTGGTACATAACCCAAGCACAATAAACATACATCATCTGGAAGGAAGCCCTGCTTGTAAGCTGGAGTCTAGACAGGAAATGGTACCAGTCTTCTCCTGGAGTGGGGACCGTCCGAAGAATAGAGCTGGGTACGAATGGTTCTGGGTAGTTCATTCATTCAGTTCTTCGACAGCCGCTGGATGCTGTTCATGTAACCATGACATCACAGGCTGATAATGCAGGAAGTCCTAAGACATGCCCTCTGCCCAATAGGAGGCTTGCAAGGATGGCCAGAAAGGTGTGTGGAGGCGCAAGAAGGGCTGAACCTGATAACGAAAGAAGCAGGTATGAATAGGTGACATCTAAGCGGAACCTCGAAGACCCAGGAGAGCCCGTTTAGAAAGGCCAGAGAGAACAGGCAGGTGGAGGAAAGAGAGAAAGCAAAGGCAAGGTCTAGGGAGGCAGGATAGATTCCGAAGCATAGCCCCAAACTGCTGGTTTTCAGAACAGTGTGAACGGCAGTTCTGGCAAACAAACAGGATGGATGGGCTGGGCCAGATCTCAAGAGCCTTGGGTGATCAGATCGGAGGCCTGGAGCCCTGTAAGTCCCAGCCTCTGCCCTCATAGATGGTGGAGCAGGGTCCTGAGCATTTTATATTGACAGAAAGTGGGCCAGAGAGAGAGCTCAGTAGCTAAAGTGCTTGCTGCAAGCGCGAGGGCTTGAGTCTGCACCTTCAGAAGCCGTGGACAGCTGAATGTCTCCGTGTAGCGTCTGAAGTCCCATCATATTCCTCCAGAAGGTGGAGATGGGGACAAGAGAATCCCCAGAGGCCTGAGGGCCAGCTAGCCTGCTGTGGATGTGAGACTTTTTCTCAAACAAGTGAAAAGTGAAGACCAATACCTGAGCCTATCCTCTGACCTCCACACACACGCCATGACATGAACCATGTATACAAGCATCTGCCCGTACATGGGAAATGGCAACATTTGTAAACAATGTCCTCCTTTATTAAAAAGCGAAACCAAAACTGAACCTGATAACTGGGTGTGGCCATGCTTGCCTTCAATCCCAGCGCTCAGGAGAATTGTCACAAGTTCAAGGTCAGCTTTGAGACCAACAAAAGCCAACAACAAAAAGTTGGGTCCACCTGAAGATCATTGCCACACGGCTCCAGAGAGAAGATGGGGAGTTTGATTCCATGCCTGCTCATGGGAATGTCTCTCGTTTGGCACATGAAACCTCATGAATCTCAGCGGAGGAAAGGCTGCTTGAGGCTGATTCCAAGGGATCCGCCATTATTTCGCTAATGAAGCTGGGTCCCAAGGCCATGGAAAGAGTTTGGAAATTTAACGGCCTAAATGGGGAGGCAGGCCGCCAGTCACCAACCCCACCGTTTATAAAGCGCGAAGGTAGATGGACCACTAGCCCCTGGATCTGAGTTTTTACAGCCCCGAGGAACAGCTGGAAATGACTTGCCTGTCTGGAAAAAAAAATAATAAATTCCACATTATCATTTCAAAGCCGCCTCACACAAATACTAAAGAATCAGGAAAGCGGGTACCTCATGTTGCTCCCGGAATCTAAGAAATGGTATCTTTCAGTTATCGGATTTTATTTCTTTGCAGAATTACGTTTTATACATATTTATTCATGCAGAACAGAAGCACAGAGTTATTGAGGCTGCCATGGGAGCGGAAGGAAAAGCTGTTATACATAAGAATGCATCGCATTTACGTCCTCACACTTCCAACAATTGAACTATATGCAACTGCTTTTTTTTTTAATAATAATAAAATACCTCTCTGGTTTGCATTTAATTTGCTGGGTTTTTTTTTTCTCTTTTTTCCCCTTACACCTGAATTTTCATACGCCGGTAGAAAATTTGAAAGGGCTGAGGGATTCAGATCCTTGAAGATACAGACAGGGTCGGGGGCTGGAAGGAGGCTTTGCTGCAGAGGGGCTGGGAATCCACAGCTAGTTTAGAAATCTTTCTTTTCTTAAACAGGCACAGTTAGCTGAACTGTAAGCATTCATCGTCTGATTTAATAACTCATTCTTCCTGCGTGGAGAGCCAGCGTATTACAGTGCGGGTCTTGCTTTTCAGGTTTTTGAGTGTCAATGATAAATTTCCATCTTTTAATAAAATACATTTTCATAGTAATTGAAATAATCATTTCCCAGGTACTTAAAAAGAGACTTTTGCCCTATTTGCCTTTGCACTCTTCTGACCTTATTATTTATTTTTATTGCTGAAATGCTCTGCACTCCCAGGCTGTACTGAGCTGGCATCCGGGCTCCATCGGACCTGCACAGCCCGTCCCTGCTAACGGCCACAGGATGGCTCCAAGCACACAGCTGGCTGAGGGGAGACAGGGAGCAAGGCCTGCAATTCCTTGCTGAGTTTGGCTTTTTACCTTTGTTTCTTTAGAGTTGAGTGGACAGGGGTTGTGACCAGACACTTGGGGAAGAGAGAAAGCCACAGAGGAACACTGAGGGGTGGGAGCCTGCAAATCCTGAAGTCACGTACCAGGCAAGCCCTATGTCTCCCCCTACACCCCAAAACACCTTGAGGTCAAGATCTGGGGCAGACCTTTTCCACGTCACATGCCTTCCTCAGGTTGCAAGTACCGCCATCCCCGGGAGCGAGCACGTGTAGCATCAGGGGCTGCATTCATTTCCCACACATAAAACCGAGGCAGGAGTGATGTGGGCCTTGACAGTACGAAGAGCAGAGTGTCTAATCAGAGCTTCCATGAGCAGGGTTACTTTAAATGCTGTCTTAGTGAACTTAACTTGAACTGAGAAAATGTAAAGCTGTCTCCTCAGACATCCGTTCCCTCATGGCTGACAGTGAGGAGAAAGAAAAGAATGTCACTTCAGACTGATGGTTTTAAGGTGAACAACGGAAGTGCAGCCAGCTTTGGCGGGGGGGGGGGGGGGGGGGGGGGGAGGCACGGCTGGCTATTTCTCGGTGTGCCCTCACCAGGAACAAGGGATACTGAGGAGAACTTGTTTAGTTTAGGCTGCTGTTCAATTTTAGCTCAGCAATGTGCCCATTTCTGTGTCTGATTTTTTTTCCCTAATCTACGAACAAACCTGGAGTTTAGAAACAACCTTGGGCAGGAAATCAAAGAAGTCACAGAGGAAATGGCCAGAAAAACTCACGACTTCAAGGGCAAATGCCTTCATGTGTTTCCTGTGGCTGAAACAAAATGTCCAAGACTGTGTGGTCCATAAAGAAAAGAGGTTTACTTAGCTCACAGCTCTGGAGGTTCGAGGGCATGGCACCAACTTCTGCTTAGTTCTGATGAAGGCGTTGTGATGATAGCCTCACAATGTCAAGCTGGCGCAAGTTGGAGTCACGTGGGAAAATGAGATGTCAGAAAATGGAGAAGGGCCAGGTTTGCATGAATGTATATGTGTGTGTATGTGCGAGAGAGAGTGTGTGTGTGTATCAAAGTGCATGTGTGTGTGTGTGCATATGGGTGTGGATGCACATGTGTATAAATGTGTGTGTGCATATGTGTATGTGTGTGTGCATATGAGTGTGAGTATGCATGTATATGACTGTGTGTGTGAGTGTGTGTGTATGAATGTGCATGTGTGTATGTGTGCATATGAGTGTGAGTATGCATGTATATGGCTGCATGTGTGTATGAATGTGAGTGTGTGTGATCATGTCTGTGCATGTGCATGAATGGCTTGTGTATGTGGGTATGTGTATGTGAGTGTGTGTGTGCATGAGTGTGAGTATGCATGTATATGACCGCATGTGTGCATGAGTATGAATGTGCATGTGTGTGTGTGAGCATGTGTGTGCATGTGTGTGTGTGTTTGTGTATTGGAGGTGGGTATGTGGTTGTCAGGACAGCCTTCAGGTGCTGGTTTTCACCTTCTCTTGTTAGAGACAGTCTGTCCCTGACTGCCTAACCAGGCTGGCTGACCCGAGCCTCTGGTCATTGATTCCTGCCTATACTTATTGAAAACACTTAAGCGGTTTTTTTTGTGTGACCTCTGGGGATCCAAACTCAGGCTATCAAGTTGGCCCAGAAAGCATTTTTCACCCACTGAACCACCTCCTCAGCCCGAGCCTTGCTCTTTTTGCTAACAGCCCACTCTCAAGGGAGCAACTCATAGGCTAGCATTAATCGCTTCTGAGGGCAACATCCCCAGTGACCTCCCCACCTCCCACTAAGCCCCATTACCTCTCCATCACCACACTAAAAACACAGCCTCCAGCACACAAGCCCTTGGGGGACAGACCACAGATGAACCACGGCATGTAGTAATGGAAATCGTAATTTTTTTCCTTTCTCATTTTCTCAAGCACTTAAAAAAAAAAAAAGACTCTAGTTTCCCTTTCTCCTTCTTTATCCATGTCACAGGTATGTTCTTGGAGGTACATTTTCATGCATGTAGAGGGTTGGGTGCTCATCCATGCTAGGCAAGTGCTCTTCCTGTGAAGAACAACCCCATCAGGACAGGACCACTGTCTTTTGGCCTAGTTCACCCGTTGTATGGCTTGGCGAGGTGTCCAGACATTGAATTTTATTTTACTTATTTACTTTTAATTTTTTCAGTGTATTGCATTATGTTATGTGTATGGATGTTTTACCTGCATGTATCTCTGAGTACCGCATGTGTGCCCGCTGCCCTCAGAGGCCAGAAGAGGGTATCAGATAGACCGAGACTGGAGTTACAGAGAGTTGGGAACTGCCACGTGAATGCTGGGAATCAAACATGGTTCCTCAGCAAGAGCAGCCAACACTCCTAACACTGAGCCATCTCCTCAGTTGCCAGACACTGGATTTTGGTTATCCTTTTGCCTGACAGCTTCCTGACATGTTCTACTATGTCCACATCTATGCTGCCTTGGGCAAGTAGCTTGATTTTGTACTTTTATGGTAAGACCATTGTATGGACTAAATAAGATCATATGTGTGGCTCTTTTAGCACAATCCAAATCTCTAAGGTCACAGTGAGTTTATATTCATTCACTGATTCATTCATTCATTCATTCTTGTCTTTATTGCACATTTTAAATTATGACAGATAATGAGGGTGACAAGCTGTGATGTGAAATGTCCTCAGGACAGAACTGCTGGGAGAGAGAAAAAGCAAGGACTGGCTTGATCATGCCTTCTAGGCAGAGGCAAGACTCCAGGTGTTGCTTCCTGGTACCGTCCTTCGCAGCTATTCCTGCCTCTCTGTTTCTCTCCACCCGACCCCGGAGCATGGCAATATTTCAGTGGCTTCAAGGATCCCGCTTTGCATGGCTAGAGCTGGGGGTTGAGGGCAGCATTGAGAAGTCTGTCTTGCTGTTCTCCAATTGAACAGAAAAGGCCCCTGCAGAGTCTTCTCGGATCTGGAGACTTTTGAGATGAAGACTGTTCCAGAACAAAGCCAATCCCTGACAGAGGCCCACGGGCTTCTTTAGATAGGAAAGAGGTTGCTATTCAAAGCCTAAAAATTTAAAATCCATGGCTAAGCTGCCCTTATTGGAGTAAATAACGCCAGGCTCATGCAAGCAACCCTAATTAAATGTGGGGTGGGGGCTTAAAAGACAAACTTGAAATAGGAAAGAAACTTCTTGGGGAAGAGGGAGGGGCATGACAGAAGGGGAGGGGCAAAGGGGGAGATAAACATAAATCATATATATATATATATGCATGAAATTGTGAAAACAAACAAAAAAGACCAGTGGTCAGCTCTACTTAAGACCATAAACCCTGCTTTAAGAACAGCTTTAGAATTACAGCAAAATGAAGTACAAACTGCAGGAAGTTCTCATAAAACACCCCCAACCTTGCCCATCCCTCAATCCCACCACACGCAGCTCTCAAAATCTCCCACAAGACTATGGGTGTTAGATTCAGTAAGCCTGCAGAAAAATCACTCTTGCCCAAAGTCTGTCATTTCAGTCCTGGTAGTACACGTCTGTGGATGGGTACTAATGCCCAATTACATTCATCCATCACCGTAGCAACACAGAAAGAACTCCCATAGCCATAAACATCCTCCTATCCATCCTTCCCCCTGCCCCTTAAGCCCCAGCCAACCATTGATGTTTTTTTTTTAAGGTTCCCACAATTTCATCTTTCCCAGAATGCCACAGAGTTGGAATCAGACAGTATGCAGCCTCTTCACATAGTAATAACGCATTCCAAGTTCCTCCAGGTCACTTTGTGGCTTCATCAATCATTTATTTTAAGCGATAGAAACATCCTCAAATGAGTATACCGTGTTTACCCATTCACCTACATCTTGGCTGTTTGTGAATCTCAGCAATTTCGAATACATGTAAGTAGACAAAAGGTTTCACCTCCCTCAGGTAAATATCAAGGAGCACAATTGCTGACTGTGTAGTAAGAGGGTGTTTTGTTACATTAGAGACTGCCAAACTGTCTCTCGGAGCACCTCTAACAGTTTTGCGTCCCCACTAGCCATGGATAGCATCCCTGTTGCTCCATTGCTTCACTGACTTTGGATGTTGTTGGTGTTCTGGGTCTGGACCATTCTAACGGGTGTAATGGCTTTAGTTTGCAATACTCTGATGACATACAATGTTGAGCATCATTCCACGTGTTTGTCTAGTGCCTGCACCTAACAGTGCCCCCCTTATCCATGGCAAATACATCCCCAAGCCCCCGCTGGATGCCTGAAACTACAGATGGTAGCAAAGCCTGTAATACCTGTTCCACCTTCTCTAAGAATTTATCAGGCACTGTGACTTTAACTTTTGCAGTCTGAGGTGCCGCGATGAAACTGTCTTGAATTTTGTTTGCTTCTCCACGATCTCATGGATAGTTCATGCATCCTTACGTATGTCTTAACAAGCTCTCAGGGCGCGATTCCCTTCCTAAGGGCAAAAACTTTTACCTTTTCACTTAAATGGTATTCTACGGATTCTCTCTGGCATATACTAGTTGCTGACATTGCTATCCTCATGCTCTGGGGCCATGCTGAAGCAAACCGAAGGTGACTTGCACACAAGTACTGTAGTCCTGATACAGAAGGTATCCCATGCTGGCTACCAAGCGACCACTGGGCAGGTAGTACGCACAGAACATATCCATGGGATAAAAGAACGATCCTTACCCCAGCAGGACGGACTAGAGGGCACTGGAGTTCAGCAACCTTACTCAGAATAGCATCTAATTTAAAACTTGTGAATTGCTTAGTTCCGGGATTTTTCATGCGATATTTGTAAACCGTGGTTGATTTGGGATTACTGAAACTTCAGCAGTCAAAACTGCTGATTTGGGGGAGGGGCAAGTGATGCTTTTCTTCTTGTGTAAGAGATTTGGTCTTCCCTTTCTTCTGGAGATAGAATGTGAACCCAGGGCATCTAAGCATGCATTCTGTCGCTAAGTTATGCTTCCCATCTCTGACCCATTTCTTTGTGTTGTGCTTTTTTTAAAAAAAAAATATGCCCCCATTCTTTGTCAATCCCACCTTTTCCAATCTGTCTCCTTCCTTGTGACTCCATCTGGTTATGTCCAGTGGGCCCGTTGGTTGAAATGAGAAGTCAAGGTAGTTGTAAAGGACACTGATTCGTGGGGCACATGTACAGGGCATGTGCGTGAGTGGCCACCAAACTACAAACTGAAAGGTTTATCCACCCCTTAAACACCCCTTTAGAAAAGGCACCAGTTCCTGAGGCTGGAAAGATGGCTCAGCAGTTAAGAGCATTGCCTGCTCTTCCAAAGGTCCTGAGTTCAATTCCCGGCAACCACATGGTGGCCAACAACCATCTGTAATGATGTCTGGTGCCCTCTTCTGGCCTGCAGACATACACACAGACAGAATATTGTATGCATTAAATAAATAATTTTTTTTTTAAAAAAAGGCACCAATTCCTGCAGACATGTCCCTGCGGGGGGGGGGGGGAGCAGTAAAAGTTCCTAACTTTGCCAAGCACACATTCTAGTAGGGGCACATATATTATGGGATACAGGTTTAAAATAGATGTAAGAATACTGATATCTATGATATCAAGATCTGAGATTTACATGAGAATACAACAAGAAAATTAAGAGAGGACGCTTGCAAAGCTCCAGGAACTTGATCTGACCAGGGCAGCAAGAGAATGAAGAACAGACAGACACATGGACACAGAACAGCTGGGACCAGGTGGGCTGGGCTCCACCATGGAGAAGTCTCAGCACCCTGGAAACTCAGCCTGTTTATTATGTGCAGTTGAACAGAGAGGTGGGGTGGTTGCTTACAGATGAGCAAGGAGGTGGTGTTATTATAGACAAGGAGACAGGTTTGACTGATCTTGGCAAGGGCAGTTTCTGCAGGGGAGCAGTCTTCAGGACATAAACACCCAGCAGGAGAAAGCTATGGTGGACATTTTCCACACATGCTATCAAGACCTGCACACAAACCAGAGAAAGTCTCACCCTGAGGGGAAGGTTTACCATTCCCATGGGCCTGAGGCTATAGAGTCTGTGATGGTTTGAATGAGAATGGCCCCCACAGGCTCATTTATTCGAATGCTTAGCCCCCAGGTGATAAACTATTTGAAAAGGTGTGGCCTCATTGTAGGTGTGTTGCTGGGGTTGGACTTTGAGGCCCAGTCTCTCTCTCTCTCTCTTCTCCCCTTTCTCTCTGTACCTGCTGCCCATGAATCAGGATATAAATCTCTCAACTACTGCTCCAGTGCCACGCGGGTCTGTGTCTCTCCGTGATGACCACAGACATGTAAAACCATAAGCAAGCCCACAATTAAACACTTATAACAGTTTCCCTGGTCGTGGTGTCTCTTCATAGCAATAGAGGGGTGACTAAGACAGGGCCCTTGGCATGGCTGTTCCTACATCGACAGCACACATTCCCTCAGGACTTCATTCAGAGCTTCCCCCAAGGAGACTTTATGGTGGCAGGGTGGGTTTCATCAAGAAAGAGGCATGGAATGTAAGCAAACGAGGCTACAGGACAACCAGAGGATGAAGAAATTAGGGGGATGGTACCAGGAGAATGGCTGATGTGCATGTGATCTCGAGGAAGCCGATGTGATTCCACTTTGACAAGGAAGGGAGGGAAGAAGGAAGTAGCATCAGTTACGTGCAATTGGCTTCCCCTTGTGCTCAGTGGGGTCACTGCAGGGTTAGATGTGCCCTGAGAAAGAGAAGGCTCGCACATGACCCCAAGGTGTTCAGTCTGACCCCTGGAAGGATGGCGACCTAAGCCAGGGAGGAGCATGGGGCTGAGATAGGCCCTGCATAGACGAGGAGCCCCCCCTCTCCTCTCACTGATAGGCAGCCTCCTTGAGATATCAGGCGGGCTTCGAGTCCAGGGTCGTCTGCGTACCTTGGTTGGGTGCTTTGAAGGATCAAAAGAAAAAGATCCTGTTCCTCCCACCCCCACCTCTGCAGGGACTTCCAGGGGAGGTGTAGAGACTTCAGGAGAACCAACTCATAACACAGCCTCGCCCAGCAGAGAGCAGCTCCTCCCAGACTCGCTTGAAGTTTGAGGCAGTGAAGAAATCCAAGCTGCCAAAAGCCACACTCAAGAGGATTAGATAGAGGACCTCCCCACCTCACCCTGACTCCAACCACAACTGCTCCCTGCTAAAAAGACAGAGAAGGGGGGAAGTCCTGAAGCATTTCCTTTCCCCAGTGGCAAGGAAATAGACACTTGGAGGTTTTAGAATCACAAGCATAGAGTCCGGTTTTATCCCAGGCTTTTCCAGACCCAGGCCAGCTGGTCTTGGTGAGTTCCCAATAGAACATCCCCATTGTCTCAGTGTGTGGGTACACCCCTCGCGGTCCTGAGTTCCTTGCTCGTGCTCTCTCTCCTTCTGCTCCTGATTTGGACCTTGAGATTTCAGTCCTGTGCTCCAATGTGGGTCTCTGTCTCTGTCTCCTTTCATCGCTTGCTGAAGGTTAATAAAACCGGACTCTCTGAACATAGCGGACAATGAGGACTACTGAGAACTCAAGAACAATGGCAATGTGTTTCTGATCCTACTGCACACACTGGCTTTGTGGGAGCCTAGGCAGTTTGGATGCTCAACTTACTAGACCTGGATGGAGGTGGGAGTTCCTTGGACTTCCCACAGGACAGGGAACCCTGATTGCTTTTCGGGCTGAGGCGGGGGGGGGGGGACTCAATTGGGGGAGGGGGAGGGAAATGGGAGGCGGTGGCCGTGAAGAGACAGAAATCTTTAATAAATAAATAAATTTAAAAAAAAAGAATCACAAGCATAGTGCACTTGCCTCTTCATCTCCAAGGCAGGCAGGTAAAGGAAGAGAGAGAAGGTTAAGGGGGAGAGGGTACTCCTAACCTACATCTTGGGCCAATCTGATGAATCCCAGCCCGTTGGCCAGCCAGTACTGGCCTGGGCCCTGCTGTCTAGTATCTTCTGTGAGTTCAACGAGGTAGCTGTGTAAAGAGAAGCCATCTATGACGATGGCTTTGCTACATACGAGCCCAGTATTGGACAAATTCCTCACTTCAGTAGCCCAGGCTCCTGGTCTAACATACCAGCTGTGTCCTCACCCTGGAATACATCCAACTGCCCAAGCGAGAGTTTTCACATTCCGCGTCCCCGACTCTCTCGCTAAGTGGCAGATGGTGAATTTCATGCAATGACGTGAGCAAAGGCCCCTCTATTTCCAGCCTGGAGCTCAGAATCTTCAGAGGAGCTGCTAGGCTGCTTCCCTTGCGCTCCAAGCTGCTTCTCTGGGGTGGGAGTAGGAGGAGTCAGAGAAGCTTCTTGGGGCTGGACCAGGATAGGGGAAGAACAATGAATTGATTGACCTTCCTCCCAGGTTCCTAGGCAGAGAAAAGGGAACCGGGGCAGTTGGACAAGCCCGGGGTAGGGGTAAGGGACAGGACCTGCCATCCACCACCTGGAAATCTAGTGCTTTAATAAGACAGCACTGATATTAGACCCCGTGTGCTGAGGGGACCTCAGAGAGACGGGCGGAATGGCCAAGTGGGGGTTATTGATGGAATGTCTCTGCAGGCGCTACTCAGAGAGAGATTAAAACCGAGTTATGAAATAGGGCTAGATTAATGAAAATACGTCCAAAACAGCCCGTTTCATCTGCCTTGATTTCCACCCAGCACTGGGCACCTTCTGACCCAAACATGCTGACTGCGGCATCTAATGTCCTACGCCCAGCTTTCTCACCTCTGAAGACAGAGAAAAGATTTATCACATAATAACCTTCAAGAATTGCAGCCCACTTCCAGACCACTGGCTTAGGTCCCCAAGGGACTTCTAAGCAGGGCGGGTTGCAGGGTAATATGAGGGGTTTGGAATCTGCCACCAGGGGCTTCCCTAGGAATGGGACTGGGGCCTCGGTCTGTCCTCTCTCCTCTTCATTCCTTACTTTTCATTTTTCCAACAGGCCAGTTTTCCTGCCATTTCTTGAGCTACCCCCCAGCAGGGCAAACAAAGCTCACTGCTCTGTGTGGCTCTTTCCAGCTCCCAGCTCCACTCACCCCTCTACCCTCATGAAGACAAAAGTACCGTCTTTAGGCAGCTCTGCATTCACCCTGAACTTTGATAACACGGGTTTCCTTCTTAGAAGCTTCCTATTCACTATGGCAAATTTGGTGCTTGTGGAAAAAAACCAAGAAGACAAAATCACCCGTTATTTGGACATATATAGTCTCCTAGTTTCCCCTCCTTTCCCATTTATTATGTGTATTTTAATTGAGAGCAGACTAGGGGGCTTACTTCAGGCTACATAGTTAAACACAAAAGAGGCCCACTGTCATGGTGGCTCGCTGTGGGTGAGTTCTGGAGTCTAGCTGTATATAAATTTGCGATCCAGAGACCTGAACAGTGACTGCAACTGTTTTTGTGTTTAGAATATGTAATTGTCATCAAGCTTTGATGTGTAATTTTGTTTTCTCCTGGTGCAGTTCCTGCACTCAGGGATACCCACCCTAGCATCTCCCTGGGACATAAACAGCCAACCCCAGGGCCGTGTAATATCCCCAAAGGATAATGCCTAGAGCAGGGAGGGAACCCAAGATTTGCTGTTAGAAGTGCTTATTTGTCCCACTGATTGGTGAGACAGGACTAGTAATTACGAGTGTGCTGACGTCCCCTTCCTTTGGTTGCCAAACGGGTACAAGCAGGACATCGTGGCCCTGCTCAGGAAGCCTTACTTTGCAAGTGAAGCTTTAGTTGAACAATTTCAGGGGACTCTGGGCAGGTACCATCTAGGTGACGGGGCACCATGATGGCTGAGGGTCCCTGGAAGCCCTGTTCACCTGGATGCCTCTGTGGCCCCTACCTACAGACTCTCTGTGCCCAGGATCTTATAGTAGGGGTGACAGGCTGGTCCGGCCACCCAAAAACTACACTCCCAGTGCGTGTGGGGTTTTCAGGGCACCTTCCCAGTTGCCCTTCTTGTCCCCCAAGGTGTGTCCTTCACCCATTTGGTGGGTGAGTTGAGTCGCCTCTCTTGTGATCCCGGTTTGCCCCTCAGCCTGGACTCGGGCCCAGCTGAAAGCGAGTCCTCAGCTGTGGCTGTCTGCTCCCACGGGCAGCATCCCGGGCTTCTCCCAGCAGCGGTGGCAGGCGGTGGGGGGAGGAGAGCGTGCAAGGAGGGTTGCCGGGAGCCGGCCGCACACAGAAGCATCCTTTCTTTTAGTTTCTCCGGGAGGCTCCTTCCTCTCCTCTGCTCAGTGGTGGTGCTGGGGCACTCTCCAACCAAGTCTGGGGACAGTACACACACCCCCACACACAGAGGGGGCAGGTATGTGTGGACAGTCAAGGATCCTTGGTCCCTACAAGCAGACTGGGGGCGATTGCCATCCTAGCCACTTGCACCTCTTGCCTGGCTACCCTAAATGAGTTGCTTTGTCATTTTACAAAAACACCTTCCACCCTCCCCACCCCGCCCCCTAGGATGCTTCAGAAATGGCTTTGAGTCAGGCCTGAGTCACCAGAGAATGTGGGCACCCGGCCTTCTCCCGAGGTTTTGCCCAGCTGTGGCCAGCTCTCCACCCAGAGCTCCACAGCCCAGCAGACTCTTGCCTGGCTCCCTAACCCTGAAAGATGGGCCACCTCAACCCCTTCACCACCTCCCAGGGTCAGTCCTGGCCTGTTATCCCTGGTACTGTGAAGACAGTGTCTAAATCCTTTGGTCCTGTCTCTTTCTCTGTCCCTTGCCCCCCAGGTACTACAAGCCACCTGCCTCTCACCTTCCCAAAGGGAAGCCCTGTGTCGGGAGTCAGTGCAGGAGCCCAGGGCTCTGGGGAGGACAGACACTATCCCCTGAAACCATTAGCTCACCAGAGTGCGTTGCTCGGCATGGACTCGGGCCAGACACCTCTACCCCTGACTACCTTTCCTTCACCCTTCCACCCTTTCCCAGCTCTGTGTTAGAAGGTGCCACGCTGCTCTATTTTTAGTCCCAGCAAGCTGCCTGCTCGGAGCAGCCTCCATCTGCAGCGTGCAGAGCCCTTCACAAATGCTAATGAGTGGGAGCTTCCTCTGAGTGAGGGAGCCTGTACCTCACCCTCCTCAATGGTGTTCTAGGAGGGGAAACTGAGGCACGGGGTGAGGGTTCGGAGAGGGGATCCAGCTACCCACCCAGAAAACCTTAAGCTGCCTTCTGCCTTTAGGTCCTGAGTTAAGTTCAGAGCGCAGGCAATGCCTTTCCTCACAGACCAACCAACGTCCCAAGACAGGTGAGCCTAGACACTGATCATCCAGCCTGGCCCGCGGCTACAGAAAGTGTTACTGAGCATGGGGAAAGGGGGCGGGCAGGCGGTTGGTGATGTTCAGGGCCTGTTTATAATCCCATTGAGCTCCCAGGAGGAAATGACACCCGAGTCCAGACTGTGGTTGAAAGCGAGAGTTAAGTAAAGGGCAGAACGTGTGATGTCAGTCCTTCTACAGAAACACGGGGCAGAAAAAGTCCAGAGTTGCTGCCAGTGAAAATGTGCCGTGCGGGGAGAAAGGAGGCAAAGACTTCAGTCAGGGTGGGCTGGCATGGGCCAGCCGAAGGGGGTCTGGAAACCATGCTGGTGGCTGGAAGGAGCTTAGAGGTGGTAGGTTAGGAAGCTCTTGCAGTCATGTGGGCAGGTGGTGATAAATGTCTTGGAGAGGAGCCCCTGATGGTCACTTAGCAGAGATCCCCGTGGCAGCACCTACTCTCTCCTGTGGCCCCTTATCAGACAGGCATTTCCCCAGGACCACGGACAGGCCCTCCTCACACAGGAGGAGGAACTGCCTCCTGCCCCGCTTTGAGCGGGATGCCTGGTGTTTCAGGGAGGTAGGTGCCCCGCCTTCTGACTCTGCCATGGCAACCAGAGGCCAGGCATACCTTCTGAATGCTTGTTGATCCGATGAACATAAACAAAGGGATAGTAAACCCTCCCTGCCCTGGGAGTGGAGGGGGTGTAGGATGGCAGGGTGCAGGATGCAGGATGCCATATCACAAGCTTGGAAAGGAAGCGGGCAGGGTTCCCTGCTGGGCCTTCATGGCCCTGCCTGTGGATCTGGGAATGCACCTGCAGGGAACCTCCTTACTAGTTTCAGGGAACCAACTTCTAAACCCCAAATTCAGAGCTGTTAACTTTGAGTGTGCTGTATATATTCTGACTGGGAAAGGCCGTACAGACAACAGACTTGGGTCAGCCCTACTCCTTTCACTTTCTGAGTAAGGCTGCAGCAGGCTCAGGTTCGGTCCCCACCCCCTCAGAGTTGGGTCACCTCAAGGCTTTCCCGTCATTCCTTTTTCCTCCTCTCATTTGCATTAGGCAGCCTTCCACCATTAGCAGAACATTTGACATCATAAACTTATAAAGAAAACAAAGTTGCTTTTGGTTACTTATTTCAGAGATTCTAGCCCAACACCAGACGTGGGACCCATAGCTGTGGGTCTCTGGTGAACCTGCTAGAGGGCAAGTGCAAGCCAGGAGCTTGCAGAGAAGCAAAGCACTCACCACACGCAGGAAGCAAATGAGAAAGAGCAAGGGATGGAGTGTATAATCTGCTTTGAAGCCCCCAGTCTCTAATGACATTTTGGTCAGCCACACCCCCTATAGGTTCCACCCGCATCCCACTCAGCAGTACCCCCCAGGAGCCCAAGCCTTCAACGCACAAACCAATGGGAGCATCATTGTACAGCATTTCAGTCTAACACCATCTCACCTGCTCCCAACCTTCACTGCTGGCCCGTGTATCATCTGGGCATCAGTCAGGGAAGCCCTGGCTCCCAGGGTTGTGGGACTGGCAAGTCCCCGGTCCACGGAGTAGGCTGTGAGGAAGATCAGGCAGGCAGCTCACTGGCACGACCTGACCTCAGCTGGTAGGCAGCCCTTCCTCCAGGAAATGCCTCGTGATGGAATGGAGCCCACCTGGTCATTGGATATGAATCACATCTACAGAATACCTTCACAGCCACGCCAGCATCAAAGCTTGCTGGTTTCTTTTTTCCTAGTGAAAACAAAAGTGTGTTTAGAATAAGACAGCTGTGTCGTTTGGATAACCCTGGTTTTATTGGCCACTTGCTACCTTGGCAGCATCATAATGAGGAGCTGGTGGGTTGTGGACCGATCTCTCTCCATCAGGCAAGATGGGGCTGAAAACTGCGTTCTGTAGCCTGCCCATGCTGACTCATCAAACCGACCACCGTTGTTCCTTCTCACAGCTCAGTGCCACGGGGAACACAAAAAACTCTGTCTTGTTCCCTTTCTACAACGTTTTACATGATGTTCCATGGGTTGTGGAAGAAAGTCTAGGGGATGTCAAGATGGCTCAAAGGGTAAAAGTGCTGGCCGCCATGACTGGCAATCTCTGTTCCACCTCCAGGACCTACACGTGGAAAGAGAAAACTGATTCTGACTTCCTCCCATGTGCCGCACACACACACACACACACACACACACACACACACGCACGCACGCACACACAAATAAATAAAATAGATGTCATCATTTTAAAAAGTCATAAAGTTTGCCTGTCCGGATCTTCATGCTGGCTCTATACTTTCCTTGGAGATGTGGACTCAGGTGTGTTTAACCTTCATGCCTAGGATTCACTGCTTCTAAAATAGGTGTGATGTAAATGTTTATTTGATCGGTGACAAACACCCATCTCTCGAGTTTATCAGGAGGACTCAGTGGGTTTATGGAAAGTACTGAGAGAGCCCGGCCATGGCATATCATGGCCATTCATGTGACCTATTTCAGGAAAAACTGAGTCTCAAACTCTCCCTATGCACACAGTGACATTAGTGGCTGTGAGGTGAACACTCCACCGTGGCCACAGGAACCCAAGCCTGTGCCCTGGCCTTGTGTCGGGGTCAGCGCTGGTAATGAGTGGGCACTGACTTCCCTCTCATCCTGTCAACTGGTGAACGGCTGAGAGGCCAGGAAGCCCTGCATTCCCCAAGGATGCGGTTCTAATTCCAGTTAAGCAGTGTTTATTTGTGTCCGCTGGGTCCAATACATTGTGCTGGTCAGAGGTCCTGATGGAAAGTGTCGCGTAGGTCCTAAAAATGCTGGCAGGTAGAACAGGAACCGTGTAAAGGACCACGGAGATGTCAGAGTCATAGGTGTGTCGCCAACCTGGGCAGCCAGGCTGTAGTGGAATCCCTCAAGTATGCTGGGCCTGGACAGACCCCGAGGGAGCGGCTGGCTTTTCAACCCCATGTCCCACTGCCACAAGACACTGAACAGGGGCTCCAAACACCTGTGTGACCCCTACAGAGAAGGAGCTTGAGGACAGCTTCCTGGGGAACCACAGATTTTAAGCTCTGAAGATAGTCTCAGATGTGGCGAGATCAAAGAAACCCATGAGAGGATGTGGTTTATCCACACAAGGGACGAGGACCCGGCCTTGAAAGAGGTGGGAGTTCTGAGGACATTCGTCTGACTGAGACAGGCTCACCACAGAAAACACAAACACTGTATTATTGTTCTTATTTGAAGTTCTCAGAATAGTCAGATTCCTAGAGAGAAAGCAGAATCGTGGTTGCCAGGGCTTGAGGGGAGGGGAGAACGGGAAATTTTTTAAAATGAGTGCAGTTTTCGTTTGCATTTGCAGCATGAAGAATCCTGGAGATTGATTATGTATCTGTGCGAATACACTTAAGAGTAGGAAATTGTGCTTTTGACACACACACACACATGTATATGCACGATACCCATATATAGGCATATATGAGATATACACATAGACACATAGACCATACATACATACACATGCTGTGCTGGCTAGTTTTATGCCAATTTGACACAAGCTAGACTTGTGTCAAGGAGGGAACCCAATTGAGAAAATGCCTCCATAAGATCCAGCTGTAAGGCATTTTTAAATTGAGTGACTGATATGGGAGGGTCCAGTCCATTGTGGGTGATGCCACCCTAGGTGGGTGGTCCTAGAGTCTGTAAGAAAGCAGGCTGAGCAAGCCATAAAGAGCAAGCCAGTCAGCAGCACCCCTCCATGGTCTCTGCATCAGCTCCTGCCTCGAGATTCCTGCCCTGTTTGAGTTCATGGCCCTACTGGAAGTGTAAGCCAAATTAACCCCTTGCTGCCCGAGTTGCTTTTGGTCATGGTATTTCATCACAGCAATAGTAACCCTAAACCCATGTATATTTATGATGTGTATTATGCACATATTATAAGCATATATTTGTAGTGATGGGGATGGCAAACAGCTGCAGTGATGGCTCAGTAGGTCAAGCACTTGTAACCCAAGTATGACTACCCAAGTTCAGTCTCCAGCACACACACAAAAAGCCAGGCATGGTGGTGCACACTTGTAATCCCAACACTGGGAAACAGAGATAGGCGGATCTCTGGGGCTTGCTGGCCAACCAATGTGGACGAATCAGTGAGTCAAATCAGAGGTCCCAGTGACAGACCCTAAGAAGGTGAGGTTGACAGCTTCTAAGAAACCATCAACTTCTAAGTACTGGGGGTATGTAATCTCATACACACTCGAACATGTATACACATCAAAACACATAATTAATTAATTAAAATGACAAATTATATGTTATATGTTATTATAGCTTGGCTCTGAAATGTGTGATAATGGCTCCTGTATTTGAATGTTTGGTCCCAGCTGGAAAAATTTTGTTTGGTTTGGTTGTTTGAGACAGTTTTCCTTCGTAACTGCTGTGGTTGTTCTGGAACTCACTTTGTAGACCAGGCTGGCCTCGAACTCACTGAGATCTGCCTGCCTCTGGGATTAAAGGTGTGCGCCACCAACACCTAGTGACTGGTGGCATTGTTTAGAGAGGTTCTGAAATTTTTAGGACATAGGGGCTGGGCTGAGGAGGTGAGTCATTAAGATGCAGGCCTTTGTGGGCGTGGCCCAGCACATGGCCCAGCACTGGTTCCAGGCTAGCTCTAGCTCTCTCTGCTTCCTGATCCCTCAAGATGTGAATAAGCCATGCCACAGTTTCCTGCAATCAGAACCACCCCAGCTGCTGTGCCTCCTCCACTTTAATGCGTCATATACACTGAAATCACACGGCAAAACAAACTTCCCCTCCTAGACCTTGTTCCTGATAATTTTGTCACATCAAGAAAAAAAGTCATTTAAACATGTATATTAGAACATCTTAAAAGTAAAAATAAGATAAGGATGGCAGGTAAAGTGGAGAGGCAAGACAGTGCAAGTGAAAGGGTGCTTGACGGACAGGGCTTCAACTTAATGAGCAAGACGGAAGATGGGACCACAAGCAGGCAAAACGGACCTTGAATGCCATGTCAAAGAGTATGGAGTTTAAAGTTTTACTTTCAGTTTGGTGTGTTACTGAGGAGTTTCAGTGTTCTCTTCAACTTTGCTGTAGAGCAAGTATGCTGTGCTATTGTCTCGGTTCTATCCCTGGTTTAGTTTTGACCTAACTGATCCCCCCGAGTGTTCTAGCCCTAGTAACTGATGAGGATAAGTGAGATTTGCCTGATTCACCTGACTTTTTTTTCAACTGGACATCCTCAAGTCACCACAGTGCCGTGAATTCAACACAAGGCCTGTCCCTAAATCTGCCTTAGTTCCTTGAACTTCTCATCTTTGGCGTTCTATAGGTGCAAGCTCCCAGAGAAGTCTGATGGCCGTGTGATGAAGTTCCTTGGCACATGGGTGCCACCTAGTCTCGGTTTGTTTCCTGGGCCCTTGCTTCGCCTAAAGCCAGCTGAAGACCTGCCCATTGACAGCAAGGAGGATTTGCCTTAGGAATTTATGAATTCAGTTATATTTTATTATCCTTAGTGTTTGGGTGTACTGGGCACACCCATGCAAGGTTGGCTTCTAGATAAAACTGGGAGCCAGATGGTCACAAGACAGGCCTCTCTGTGGAGCTCCATCATGTGTTTAGCACAAAAATTTTAGGCTTCTGTTCTCTTCTACAAGAATGTTTTTTTTTCCTCCTGTAATGAGTGTGTCATTCCTTCCTGACTTTCTAGGGATATTGAGATGATGAATGAAGTAGAGACAGGACGTATTTGAACTGTGAATAATAAGATGAGATAATAATAATAATAATACACATACTCAACATTGACAGTATTGTGGATGTCCCAGCATGAAATGAGAGAGAGAGAGAGAGAGAGAGAGAGAGAGGGAATGAATGAATGAATGAATTCATTTTGGCCTGACCTGTGGTTCAGTCGGTAAAGCATCTGCCTTGCAAGTGTAAGGACATGAGTTCAACCCCCTAGAACTGCACAAACTAAAAATGGAAAAAACAACAGCAAACCAGGTATGGGGGCCTGTTTGTCTGTTATCCCAGCATCGGGGAGGCAGAGACTGCTGGATCTCTGGGGATTGGCCAGCCTAGCCTAGTCTACTTGGTGAGTTTCAGGTCAATGAAAGAGCCTTTCTCCAATAATAAGATGGATGTCTTAGTTCGGGGCTCTATGGCTGAGAAGAAACACCTCGAACAAAAGCAACGTGGGCAGGAAAGGTTTGCTTGACTTTCACTTCTAAATGTGTTAATCATCTAAGGCAATCAGGGCAGGAACTCCAGCAGAGCAGGAACCTGGAGGCAGGAGCTAACGCCGAGGCCATGGAGGGATGCTGTTTACTGGCTTGCTCCCTGTTATCTGATCAACCTGCTTTCTTATAGAGCCCAGGAACACCAGCCCAGGCTTGGCCACTCCACAATGGACTTGGCCTTGCCCCATCAATCACTGATTAAGAAAATAACTTACTGCCTGATCTTACGGAAGCATTTTCTCAATTGAGGTTACCTCTTCTCGTAGAACTCTAGCTTGTGTCAAGTTGACATAAAACTAGCCAGCACAGTAGATAAGGCCTGAGAAATAACACGTGAGACTGACCTCTAGCCTTTATACATATACACATATGTACATGCACCCCCACACAGAAACATGCACACACACACACACACACACACACACACACACACACACACACACACTCCTTTCTTTTTTCTTTGTTTGCCTCTCCCCAACCTCCACCCTTTTGAGATAGGATCTTATGATGCAGAGACTGGTCTTAAACTCACAGAGATTCACTTGTCTCTGCCGCGGGTGCTGGGGTTAGATTTATGAAGATCCCCTGCCTCACCTGTTAGGAAGATTCTTGCATTGAGATTGACTTGACGATGAACAGTCCCTGAAGTGGTCTTTCATTAAAGACAGCCAGTTCCCCTCTTCTCTTTGGCAACATTGCTCAAAACAACTGAATTACGGCTTTCCTGCCTGAGAGTCAAGAGGAAAAGATGCCAACCTCACCTATTCCTTGTCCCTTTCAGCAGCCCTCATTGAGCCTTTGGTCAGTTGAGTCTGTGGGTACAACTCCAGTTCCCTACCCTTCACTCTGGGGTGTAGAAAGGACCCCATCCTTAGTCACAATAGCAGTAAGAAAAAACATCTTCAAGTCCCCTCAAAGAATTCTACCATATGATCTCCATGTTGTGCAGAAGGTGGAAGAGATGGTTGGCATGACAACAAAGAGTTTGCTCCATTTGTGGTTCATTAAAAATAGCCTACTACCCTCTACCCTGTGAGACATCTGTAAGTCACCCCATGGCTACTACCATGTCCGGCAGTTGTCACCAGAAGCTCTTCTCTTGCATCTTATCCATCATTTCCCGTTCATCTCCACAGCTCACAGACGCCAGGTTGCCCAAGTTGTCTTAAATGCATACCCTTGAATTTCTGATGAGCCTTCAGTACCTTGGCTCAGGAGACTGGGGATGTAGCTCAGTCAGTAGAGCGCTTGCCTAACACTGCATAAAGTAGGCATGTAATCCACTTGGGTGGTCAAGGCTAGGGGATTAGAAGTTCAGTCTTCTTTAACTATATAGTGAAATGGAGGCCAGCCTGAGCTATGTGAGATCCTGTCTCAAAAGAGAGGGGAAGGAAGGAAAGAATTTGGCCCTGGCCATGTGTGCTCCTCAAGATTAGAAAAAGAGGCAGGTGTGAGACCCATGCTGTGTGGAGGCTTTCTCTTCAAATTGTGCATTGTTTCTGAATCCCTTAAGGTATTAAACTAAAGTAAGTGTGTGTGTGTGTGTGTGTGTGTGTGTGTGTGTGTGTGTGGTGTGTGCCACTTTAAAGAGGAACTTAAATGTTGACTATAAAAATTGGACTAACTAGATATTTTTAATTGTTTATTTATTTTATGTGTATGGATATCTTGCCTGCATATATATCTGTATACCATGCACATGCTTGGTGTCCACAAATGCCACATGAGGGAGTCAGACTCCCTGAGACTGGAATGACAGGCTGTTGTCAACCACCACGAGGCTGCTGAGAACTGAACCCGGGTCCTCTGGAAAAGCAGCCGGTGCTCTTAACCACCGAGCCACCTGTCCCAGAGCCCAACTAGATATTTTCAAGGATAAGGGAGAGAAAATGAAGCGCTCCTGCTTTCACACCAGCGACTAGCAGAAACGCTGGGGTACACATTCTTCCTTGGTGAACTCTCGTACAGCTCTCATGGTTGCCACGCTGTCGGGCACTCGCCTCTCATTTTTCAGTGACTGTCTAGTGTCCCCAGCCAGTGGCACCTCCACCAGCACACTCTGACAGTCCCCCTTTCTCCGGTATGGTGTTGCTCCCACGGCATTTTCCCCCTTCATTTCAAAAATAGTTGGAATCCAGGAGAACTTAGAATCTGATTCTTTGACTACATTTTTAAATTTTTTAGGTAAGATACCAGAAGAAGAATAACTAAGTCAAAGGGTATTGCCTCTTTTTTTTTTCATTGTTAAACTGGCTTTGAGGATTTAAACCCATTTCTTCACACCTCCCCAATACTGTAGAATTTACTAAAATAATTACTAATGTAATGGGTTAAACATTGTATCTCTCCCACTGGTTGTGCATTAGGCTGCTTTTCTTTCTCCGCTATTTGGTCATTTGTACTTGGTTTCTGTTTTTTCTAGTAAATTGTTCATATTAACACCCCATGTCATATGTGCTGAAAATGTCTCCTTAATCTGCTGCTTGATTTGCTTCATTGTAACTTTTTTTAACGTGGAGAGATTATATACATTTTTAAAAAAGGTTTACTTATTATGTATACTATTCTGCCTGCATGTATGACCTTATTCCCAAAGAGGGCACCAAATCTCATTACAGATGGTTGTCAGCCACTATGTGGTTTCTGGGAATTGAACTCAGGACCTCTGGAAGAGCATCCAGTGCTCTTAACCTCTGTGCCATCTCTCCCACACCTATATACATTCTTACATAGTCTACTCTACCAATCTTTTCCCTTTAGGATTACATTTTTTTAGAATGATTTTTTTTTCGATTTATTTTTGTGTGTCAGTGTTTAGCTGCATGTGTGTGTGCACCTTCTGGTTTGGGTGCCAATGGAGGCCAGAAGAGGACATTAGGTCACCTGAAACTGGAGTACAAATGGTTGTTAACCACCATGTGGATTCTGGGACTCCATCCTGGGTTCTCTGTACGAATGACAGCACTCTTAACCATTGAGCCATCTCTCCAGTTCCTCCCTATATGATTTCTCTTTTGATGTTAGTATTGGGAAGGCCTTCCTCATTCAGCACACCTTTTCTCACAAGAGCACAACATTCAGCATCTGAGTCACTGGTCTATGGATACGAAGAGACACCATGACCAAGGCAACTCTTGGGAAAAAAAACCGTTTAATTGGGAGCTGGCTTGCAGCTTCAGAGGTTTAGTCCATTGTCATCATGGAGGGGAGATTGATGGCAAACAGACAGGCACTGGAGCAGTAGCTGAGAGTTACATCCTGATCTGTAGACACACACACACACACACACACACACAGAGAGAGAGAGAGAGAGAGAGAGAGAGAGAGAGAGAGAGACAGAGAGAGAGAGAGAGAGAGAGAGAGAGAGAGACTAGATCTGACTTGAGCTTTTGAGATCTCAGAGCCCACCCCCAGTAACACACCTCCTAATCCATTCAAACAATGCCACTCCCTCATGACTTAGCATTCAAATATATGAGTCTATGAAGGTTGTGCTTATTCAAACCACCATACACAGGGAGGTCATGCTCCAAAAGACTTGTGGGGTGAAAATGGGAGAATGGGAGAATGTAGGGCTTGGTACAGACCCTAAATGCACCCTAACTGATTGAGGTTCTGCTTTGAAACCCCACCCCTGTGAGCCCCACCTGAGAGAGTTGCCTTCTTTGTTGAGGGAGCAGCGGGGCTGCGTCCTCGGCACCCGGCCGCCCTCATGGCTTTTGCCCCGAAATAATTACATGGAAACTGTATTCTTTTAATCACTGCCTGGCCCATTAGTTCCAGTCTCTTATTGGCTAGCTCTTACATATTGATCTAACCCATTTCTAATAATCTGTGTAGCCCACAAGGTGGCTTACCAGGGAAGATCTTAACCTGCGTTTGTGTCCGGCGGGACAATCATGGCGACTCTCTGACTCAGCTTTCTTTCTCCCAGCATTCTGTTCTGTTTACTCCACCCACCTAAGGGTTGGCCTATCAAATGGGCCTAGGCAGTTTCTTTATTAATTAACCAATGAAAGCAACAGATCAGAAAGAAATCACTCCCACATCATTTCCCCTTTTTCTGTTTAAACAAAAAAAGAAGGCTTTCATTTTAACATAGTAAAATTACATTTAGCAAAAACAGTTATCAAGCAAGAATTACAGTTACAATATTTATATCTATTTTATCTTTTATCATAACTAAGGAAAACTATAACTATCCATTCTTCAACTCCACCAAAGACTCCAGAAGGATATAATATTACCTAAGCAAATAAGAAATAAACGGCAGAGACATCTCGCTGCCTGGACAGTCACCCAAAGTTCCTCTGTATCGTTGGGGCATTCATCTTTGGCCTATAGGCCCATAGTATCCAGCAGACACCTCCACGAAGCAGGAAATTCCAAAGACAGTTTAGTCACTTTCTTTTGTATCCTGCAGAATGTCTCGCAGACTCTTTCATGAGTCAGGAACCCCGAAAGACCATCTCACTTTTAGGCAAGTTCAGCAGTCCTCTTTCTGCGGGTTCTTTGTGTCCAGTTTATGCATCAGTCCAGGCAAGAGCAGTTTCTTGCCCAAATGGCTAACCAACTCCATAAGGAGCCTCTTCGATGCCCATTCTCCTTTTGAAGTAGATTGGTGCTGCCAGGAGCAGACGTGTCTCATTGTCATGAAAAGCCCTAAGTTATTAAAATATTTTAAATGCCATATTCTGCAGTCTTTGAAAGATACGAAGAATGCCTATCTAACTGAAATATATCTCTATAGATCTAGAAAATCTAACTCACATGGCTACAAGCTTTACTATTATCAATGATTATCCATTAACAACCTATACTTCTTGTTCAAATCTTGGCAGGCATTTTCTGGGTTCAGAACAATGTCTACATCATAACAAGTATCTCTTTTCTAGGCGTTCTTAGGGTCACCAAACTAGGTGGTCTGTTCACTGACATGCCCACTCCTGCAGGGCACAGGTCACCCCAGGGACTTTACAGGTGAGAAGAGTGTAGGGGAAGTGGAATAGGGAGGGGTTGGTCCTGGGTCAAAGAGTTATCATGGCCGGCAACGTCACTGACCGGATACGGGGGTGCTGGTCATACCCAGAATGTCACACCACTTCCAGAGGCAGAAAATTTCCCCCGTGTGTGTGCATGTGTGTACCTGATCATATACACCTGCCTACGTGTAGACACATATGAGAGAGAGAGAGAGAGAGAGAGAGAGAGAGAGAGAGAGAATATCTAACTTCACTATTCTGTGAGGTATTTCCAAATAGAAGAAACTATCTCTGCAATTTGAAAAGGATAAGTAGTGGTGGTGGTGGTGGTGGTGGTGGTGGTAATGGTGGTGGTGGTGGTGGTGGTGAGCTAGTAAAACCTCAGGTAGAACTAGGAAAAGAAATGAGCATGTGCAGAGTAATTTTTCTCCTGCATGCTTTATTAAAGAATTAGATGACATAATTACACGTTATAATGTCTAAACATATTTATGGTAATTACGTCAATGCACATTTGATGTTCTGTAATTACAGTAAATACACAACAACCCTGACAAATACTTGATCAAGAACTCAGATTCCCAAAGTGAAGATGGGGCAAGACAAGGTTAACCCCTCAGCTTCCTGACAGCCCAGACCCTGGGTATTCCGCCTGGCTTTTCTAAGATTTCTGGGGATGTGAAATATGTCCTCTGGGGTCATAACACACAGCTACAACTTATCAGGGATGTTCAGCGAGACTGACTGATAGACAACCCTCCTCGTTTGGGTCACTTCCCCTCTAAGGTGCTCAGTTTTCAGATAGGATGAGAGGAAGGGATGCCAGACTAGGTGCGTGCCCAAGACTCAAGTAAGTGGTGAGCATGCGTATCTGGGGAGCCGTCCCAGGTTGTGGGAGCGGCGTCCAACTGTGGAGTCTTATGAACCCCAGAAGCACTTCTCCTAGTCACAGGTGGTCAAAGAGCCACTTTGCAGCTGGGTCAGCTGCTAAGAGCAGGGCATGCCCCACTGTTGAACCACTAGACAGACACACTGGGAGTTTTCACCATGGTTCTGTGATGTCACTGATGTGCATAGCGTTGTTATGGTGATTATAGTGGATGTATTTCCTTCCCTTACATGGGTTTTTTTCTTTATGGTCTCATGCACATAGTGATGTTTTATTTATGTTTTAATAAATATAACTTGCCTAAAGATCAGAATTTGTGCTACACTCTGGATTCTGAAATTGGGGTTTGCTGTTGCATTTTTATTTTTTAAGTCCCCCCCCCCTTTTCAAGCAGGGTCTCACTATGTAGCCCTGACTGACCTTGAATTCACCATCCTCTGCCTCAGGCTTCTGAGTGCTAGAATTACAAGCAACTGCTGTTCTTGCTATATTTAATTCTTCGTCGGTTTCTCAAAAACTGTACCAGGCACGGTGGAGCGCACCTGTAATCCCAGCCCTCAGGAGGATAGTGAGTTTAAGACTAGCCTGAGCTACACATAACAAGACACCCTGTCTTAGTAAGCAATTGATGTGATTTTTGTCCCAGTGGAGATAAATGTCCTGTGATCATTGTGAGTCACAGTTCATCCGTCCTAAGGCCAGGAAGCAGAAGCGTGTGTCTGCCTTTACCTGACAAATTTCTGGTTAGAACTATCCATTCACTCGGGTCATGGTTACTTAGCCCCAGGAAGCTCTGGGCTGAGTCCGAAGTGTGGGCTCTGGCTCTGCAAAAGGACATAGCCATGGTTCATTGTCAGACTGAAAGTAGACAGAATCAGGGCTGGGAAGTCCTGATTCTCTCTGCAGCTCCTGATCCCTGGCCAGCCTTGCAAACCTTTCATAAGCATCCCCCCCGCCCCCCCCCCCCCCGCCGCACATCTCCCTGGCCTCAGCTGATAGACGTTAAATAGCTGTTAAGTTAAAGCTTTCAGTAGTGTAAGGACTTGTCGATACACTGTCTCCATCCTGCTCATTGACCTCCTTCAGTATGGAATGGATACAGGACAGGCGTCTGGACCGCTTTATCATTCACCAATTCCATCCCACCTCTGTGACCCGCAGAAACCAATTATCCCTGGAAGAGGTGGTCTCAAAGAGTGATTTCTCTGGTCCCCACAGAGTGGGTGGGATGGGGGCGGGGAAGAAATTTACCACCGTGGTTCAGTGCAGTTCAGGAAAGGACTAAAACGAGGGCTGACTAATGACTCATAAAAACAGCAAACTTATTGACTAATACATTTCTTAGTCATGAATTCACTGTGTCCCGTACATACCGAAATCAAAGCAATTACGGATTTAAACAAAGCCATGATTTTTAGTGCAGAAAATGTTTGTTTTAAGTCCAAGATGGGGCTAGTGACCTCTAACTCCCCTATAATGAGAGCACCTTGCAGCCTGAAGGCTTCTGGGTAGTAGTTGCTACGGGCTGAGAGAGCGATGGCATTGTGCTAATGATGCCCTCTTCTGAAGTGGAGCTCCCCTGTTCAGCAAGGGCCAGGATCGCACAGGGGTACATGGAGGCAGAAGTGAACCCATGGTCTCCCGCCTCTCACCATTCACACTTCCCATCATCACCATCCTCTCTCTTCTCCTTCCCGTCTGTCTTCTTGCCTTTTTAACCATTAGCTGCTCAGGACCCGGTGAATTTCAACCCAGGTCTCGTGGATGTATTTAAAACATGTGAGCAAGCGAGATGGAAACAGATGCAGCCTTTTCGTTTTTCCTCATTTTTCCCCCCCCTTTCTGTTCAGTGAGGACTTCACATGGCCGGGAACCGTAATTCATATTTTCTTCACAGTCACAAAAGACTGCTGGAACCGAGTTCCTGTTGGGAAACAGATTTTCTTCCGGGCTCTTCCCGGTTGGGCTTTGCGGTGTTGTAAACTGCTGTGCACTTCTCAGCTCCTAGAAAAGGTGGGTTCAGGGGGACACCAGACAGAGCTGCCTGTCTGTCTGCATAAATTCCGACAAGAAATTGTGATGTTTGCATTCCAAAGAGGTGTGTGTGTGTGTGTGTGTGTGTGTGTGTGTGTGTGTGTGTGGTGCGGGAGGCTCAGGATTTGTTCCTGTCATTGGAGCAAGTCCACTTTGCCAAAGCAATTTCTAGCCTCTCAGTACAACAGGTAGGAAGAGAAGAGAGGAGCGGGGGTGGAAGGGAAGGAGAAGCAACACGGCTCTTCTCATTTCCAGGGTTCATGTTTTGGAGGTGGAGGGCAGCAGTTTGAAATTAAATATTCGAGAGAGAAATCAGCAAGACACCAAATCTCCAGGAAGGGAATGTCCATTAAGTTCCAGTGATGGGATTGCCAAGAAAGACTGTTGCCACGGGCCTCTTCCTCACCTCTTCAGCGCCCGCAAGGGTGCCTGGGAGCTCAATAAAGCTCACGGAAGGATTGTGGTCTGTCCTCCCTATCTCTGCCTCATTGTTAGCTGCCGGTCTACCAGGTGCAGCCCCTGGGAATTGAAAATTAATTTCGTTCCCTGCCCCACGCAGCTGATCCCAGCTGGCCAGTGCTTCCGCTGAGCTCCAGGGTCAGCTGCATGAGACCACCAGGTACCTGGAGTAAATGATAGGGGCCTTGGGCCAAAAAGGCGTCTACCAATTCAGAAATCGCATTTTCCGCTTAACTCAATTTCAGTGTGTCCCTTTGTCTCTCCGCAACAAGATTCAATTATCAGGGCAATGGGCATTCTCTCTTATGCATGTCCCGACCCCCTCTTGCTTACCTGTGTGGAGTGTTTAGTGTTCCCTCTTCCTGGTAACTGTGGGTAATGGGACTTCTTTAAGCAAGAAAGGGAAGAGATTCTCTTCTCCTCCCTCCCTGTCAGGAACTGAGCGTCTTTGATTGTGGCTACACCATGGAAAAGCACTGGAATATCAGTTAGAAGACACTGATTCTAGCTGTGTGACCTTGGACAAGTCCCTCAGCCTTTCTGAGCCTCTGTTCTCCCCGACTCCAACCCCTACCATACAGTAGCGAGTTATAGCAGGGCTGGGATGACAACTTCGTTCCTAAAGTGCTTGCCACACAAGCGTGAAGACAACCTGTGTGTGGGCTATGGGGATGGGGCGTATAATGATATGTGTTTATAATCCCAGCACTGAGAAGGCAGAGACAGGCAGACCCCTAGGCTTCACTGACCAACCAGTCTAGCATACTTGATGAGTTCCAGGCTAATTAGAGACCCTGTCTCAAAAGAAACAGGGTGGATGGCACTGAGCAATGACATGTGAGCACGCATGCGTGAGTGTGTGCAGGGGGGGGGCAGAAGCGCGTGTGCATGCGCGCGCGCGCACACACACACACACACACACACACACACACACACCTTAGTTACAATTGTTTATCTCTGAGTTCATCATCTACTTAGAAAATCCTGAGGGACCCAAAGCATTTCCTTGACAGAGAAGCCTCATTCCAAAGCTGTGTCTTCAAAGGAACTTGGACGCAAAGTCACTGCAGAGACCATTCAGGGCTCCAGTTATAGGGATGGCTGTAATGCGCCTCTGGGCTTCTGGTCCAGGGTCTTCTGTACCCCTTCCTTAGAAAGCCCAGAATCTAAGGTCCTACATGATGGAACTCTTCTTGTAACCTGGGTGTAGTTGGGAGCAGGAACTAGATAGAGACGATCCCCGAGACCCATTTGGACATCGCCCCTTAGGGTTTGCCTGCCCAGGTCCCCACCCCCTGCCTCTCAGTCTATCTCAGTTTGTGAGGCTGTCACTGGAAATGGGATCCAAGCATTGCTGATTCAGTGGTGTTTGCCCAAATGCCGTTTCCTAAGAACTGGTGGATGCCCAAGATGCTCCAGGAGTCTGTTTGCTATTTCCAACAAAGCCTGCTTTCTCCTTTTTTCCTGGAAGTGGAATGTGGCATGAAGCCGGCAGAATCTGAACCCAAGTCTGTTCCAACTCCCTCCTAAACTCAGCAAATACTGCAGTGAAAGACTTTCCTCCTATCCTTCCCCAAAGTTCCGAGACTGCAACTGCTCGTTCTCAATCTATGTGACAGACTACTTAGAGACGCTAGCCAGTGGTTCGGGGCCCAATCCCTCTTTTGTGTGTGGGGTGGCAGGTTATATGCGCTCACTTTTGTTAGCATATGCACACTGTTTGTGAACACCAGACGTTGGCACTGGGTATCTCCCTCAGTCACTCACTCGCAGCCTTACCTTTGAGACAGCATCTCTCCCTGCACCTGGAGCTCCCTGTAGGCTAACCTAGCCATGCAGCAAAACCCTGAGATCCTCCTGTCTTTGCCCTCATCTCCCAACCTTGGATGAAACCTGTCCTTCCAGGAAGTTCCATTTTTCATGGCTTTATCTGTGTGCGACCCACTGGGTTTAATTATGGTTGCTTGCAAGAGCGTGGTTCAGAGGTAATTTACTGGACTACGGGCAACTTTTTAGTGGCTACCCTACCACCTCCCCCAGCAACTATTACCTGTCAGGAATCCCTTATAAGTCCCCCTCATTCAGGAGGAAATATTGGCAGCACACTCTTCTTCAGCCATAGGATTTGATAGCATCACCATCATTATCAGTCTTTAAAGGGTCTGACGGCAATACTTTCTTCATTGGGGTCTCGGAGGAAGCCACTAAGTTCATAGGAGTGAAGAACTGTAGGACACAAGCCCCTCCGTGCCCCCGTTCCACCCCAGGTGACGAGTTCTTTTCGGCCACGCACTGATCAAATGCCCAGCCATGCCGTTCTCTCTTTAAACTGTACCGGAACCCTTTTTCCCCATCCCACTCACTCACAAGTTGCATTCTAGGGCAATAGATAGCAGACTGAAGCCGTGAACCTGCTAGGGAAATCTAGTTCAGCGGGGAGGGTGTTCACTTACCATGCACAAGGCCCTGGTTTCAATCCCTATGACTATAAAAAAGCAAACAGACACATATATCTGTGGATACTTGTCTGTCTTGGGTTGGCTTTAGTAAGGAGCATTAGCTTTCGACATATTTTCACTTTCTCTCTCTTCTTTCCTCCTTCCCCCGACCCCGCCTCTCGTGCTCTCTCTCTCTCTCTGCATAAAAAGGAGATACAGAAGAGAAAAGAGTATAGTAACACCCCAGGCCAAGTAGCACATTGAAGACAGCATGGCAGGTGACATCCAGGATGTCAGAGAATGTGACAGTAGCACCGGGGATGTGAACAGCATAATGGCACACATCAGTGTTGCCGACAGAGCTCCGATGAGCTGGCAGTGGGCATGGAAACACCGTCTGGGTCAGGAGAAGCCGAGGTGAGCTGGTGTGTTATCCTTGGCTCGAGCGACACACGGCCGCCACCAAGGCTGCTAACACGAGTAGCCACGTCTCAGCTGTCTTCTGCCCACTTACTGATCCCAGCTGGTGGCTTTTTGTTTCCCTGCCCGTCTGTACCCTGAAAGCACCACGAAAGCATGGGATCTTGCATGTCAAAAACTCTCATTGCGGTAGATGGAGCACAGCATCCACAGACTCAGCAGCCACCTCAGTGTGCTTGATTCTGTGCCTCAGTTTCTCCATTTGTAAATGGAAAAGTATTGTCATGTCTTTTAAAGCATGTATGGGGGGAGGAAACGCATCCGCTAGGAGTATTAAAGCCATCTAACAGAACTATTACTGGATTGTGACCTTCCCTGTCTCTTTCTGGTCCCAGGTACTAGACACCTGCCACCTTCCCAGCTAGGCCCTGGCACTGTCCTGGGGAGAGGGATTGGGGAACCCAGCTCATCCTGGCATCTTCTAAGCCAGAGGTGGAGTAGTGGACTTTGGTCCTCTGCAGTTCTCCAGACAGAAGCAATCCCACCTCCTTAGCAGCTCCACCTTTTTCTAGAACTCCTTGTCATTTGGTGATGGCATTCCCACACACACACCCTGAAAACACAGTCGAGGCTGGGCCATCTTTCTTTTTTCTTTTTTTTTTTTTTTTTGCTGATTTCCTTGGCCTCTGCCCAAATGCAGCAACTTCACCTACATATCTCCTCGTTTCTACTTCACCCTTCCTCTGGTCATCAGGTAACCAACGTTGATCCTTTACCTATCTACCCACCCGTCTGTCTGTCTATCTATCTATCTATCTATCTATCTATCTATCCATCCATCTATCTACTAGATTGGGTCCAGGCTCAAAGTCCCTCTGCAACCCAGACAGGCCCTAAACTCATTGTAATACTGAGGGTGTCTGCCTCCCAAGTGCTAGAATTACACAGATGCATATGCATGGCATCACATTGGGCTAATTTTTACCTATTTTATTTTTCTTTTTGATGTTTTCATAGAGAGTCTTATATAGCCCAGGCCGTCCTTGAACTCATTATTAAGTAAGCAAGGCCAGCCTTGAACTCCTGATTCTTCTGTCTGCTCCTCCAATATGCTGAGATTACAGTATGGGCCACCACCGTCTCGCTCTAATACCGACCCTCTCTTAGGGCTCCAAGTGGAGTTTGACTCCGCAGGGAAAGAGCCAGGAATCACCAACAGTGACATCGGACAGCAGACACAGTTCCTAACATAAGTGTGGGAGGAGTGAGCATACACGTACATACAAAATACACATATGAACACATGCATGCTCACCACCCCTTCTCTGAGCCTCCAGGGCTCTTTCTCCTTTATTCCCTTTGGCTGATCCCATACACTAATCCTCTCCTAGGTTCTGTTGCCACCTCTCAGCGGTCCTATACCTCACTCCCTTGAGCAGATGCGCCCCCCCCCCCCATCTCTAGCCTCCTGGTGCTGGGCGGGGGCAGGGATGCTGTGGGATAATGAGTTGAGAACTTCCAGCCTCCCGTCTCTTCCTGGCTGCTGAGTGACACAAATGGGATTCATCTTTAATCATCTGTTAACTCGTTGTCTATTATAGCTCTTTAATAGCACCATAGATATTCTTAATGAAGCATGATTTAAGGTATTTACAGCGCAAGGACCGACAGACATCACTCACAGTGTGCAGGTAATGAGGCGGAAAACGGCTTTTGAATTTCCCCCAAAAGAGAAAGCACACAGAGACAGAAAGAGCTTTATAGCACAGGGGCAGGGGGGAAAAAAGGATTAGAAGCCTCGTGTTGTAAGGTTTGTTTTATAATGTTTAGGCATTTAAAGTCATTTTAGCTCTTTTGAGGTGTTTGGCTCACAGAGTTCAGCGGCAAGCTCCAGTTGTGAGCTCCCCTGGAAGCCACCTTGGGCCCTGGGGCCATCACCCTACCCTAGGGGCTAGGGAGGGGCTGGTGGGATTGCTGGAGGTGAAGCGCGGAACTCAGGCCTTCCTCAGTTCTCTTCATAAATGTCTTCCCTTAGGGCACTCCCTAAGGGAGTAAACCCTCCCCAGCATACAGAGACAAGGGTTCACCTTCCTACCCAGTCAGGGGCTGTCAGGGGCTGGCCCCTGTTCTTATCTCACAAAACCTCCAAGTTTTCTCCTTGAAGTGAATGAAGCCTGTGATAAATATGGAGACTCAGCCTGGCATCCAATAAGAAGACCTAAGGTCACCTGGTCATTGGTGGCAAAGCCAAGACCAAGGGGAATCCTCCTATCTGCCCAATTTGATAGGCTATGATCCCTCAGCACATGGGAGCTTGGGGATGGTCTCTCCCAAAGTTAGGCTTTAAATACAGAGCTCTCCAAGGCAAGCAGGACACCCTAAAGGATTGAGAGCTGTCTTGTGACAGGTGAGGGACTATCCAGTTCCAATTCTGACTCTTGGCCCTAATGGCCCTTTGAATAAATTCCCTGACCTTCCTGCACTTCCTCTCTTGCCCTCAAAGGGTGTCCCTGCCCCTGCGACCTCTGCAGTCAAGGAAAGACATGAAGAAAAGTGACTTGGGAGAAGAGACAGAAGTGACTGTCATTCACACTAGGTGAGCAATGTTGCTTTATCTTGTGGTCTAGCTCACAAAGATCCCTTCCCCATGCCACTTCCATGGCTTTCCTTGCCTCTCTATGTCTGCTTGACCCCAACCTGAGGATTGATTAGATATTCCATGTCCCTAGTGACATCTCATCAAGCCCTCTTTCTGCAGCTGACAAGGATAATCTTTCTGAGGTCACCACAATTATAATCAGGCCCAGGATATAGGAGAGAGACCCAGGCCTAGTGGGGTCAGTTTTCCAAGGGAGCCATGTTGGGCTGTTTAAAATTAGTACCTTACATTCCTGCCTGGCTCAGGGGGTGTAGACCTGGGACCTCTGCCACTTGTGCCTTTTCATTTCTGAGAGGAAAAGGGGCTGTGGACACGGAGTGTGGATTCAGCATCCAGAAGAGAGTGTGGATCAGGTGGGAGAATCCCACAAGGTTTCTTCGCGTGGGGTGCCGAGCATACCTGTGCTGGCTCGAAGCCCACCGGATTCTCTTCCGTCTAGAGCCTTCTTCACAAGCATCTGCCCCTCACTCCTAAGAACAGCCTTTCCTCTTGCCACCTCTAGAAAGTGGCACAGAGAGGGAAAAGGGGCTAACCTTGGTTGCACAGGATCCAAATTCTGACTCGCAGCATTTCCCAGGCTCTAGCCTCTTGCTCTGTACCAATCTGCTCCTGCCTGGCATGTGTTGCCTCCTCCCACGCCTGAGGGAGCCAGACGTCCTGATCGTGGAAGTGCTCATGCCGGGGATGACATTCTGAGGACACAGGCAAGAGACGGGCTTCTCTAGTGCCACATCAAAGTGAGGTTCCATGTCGGAGTAGGATTTTGAGCCGCATGTGGACCGATTCCATCCATCATTTTTCCTCCGTTCTCTCCTCTCTTTGTTTGTGACAGTCTTGCTATGGAGTGTTGGTTAGCCTGGAACTGGCTACGTGAGCCCAGGCTGGCCTCAAGCATATGATAGCCTCCCAGATGCTACTATTATAGGTGTTTGTAGCCCTACCTAGCTAATCTTTCTCTTCTCTTTCTCCCTCTTTCCCTCCCTTCTTTTCCTCTCCCTCTCAAGCATTGGGGCCAAGCCTATGACTCTGTTCATGCCAAACAAGCCACATTCCCAGCCTCTCCTCTCCTTCCAGAAGTGCTCAGCCCCATCACAGTCTCTGCCACCCACGCTATACCTCAGACAGGCCCCATCTAAACCAAAAGGGATATAGAAGCAGAGACTAGGCTGGGCATAGGGGCCAGGGCATAGTGGGTTCATTCACTTGTTGATTTGTGTATCTTCTTCCACCTGCCCCAGTCTTGTGGAAGTCGGGATAATGGAGCAGCCTACCTAGGGAAGCAAACACAGACAAAAAAAAAAAAAAAAAAAAAAAAAAAAAAAAAAAAAAAGCCTGCTGGTAATTTAAAGAGGTGAGACTGAGACATGCCTTACAGAGCCCAAGGGCAGAATGTAGCTGGGTGGATTAAATATGACACACGATAAGTTTCTCCGCCTTGGGTGGTAAAGCTTTTTCCAGAACAGTCCACGAAGCTAGGTACAGAGCCCACCACTGGAGGACACCCCCAGTTTTTATGATCTCCCTATAGTGTGATCATGTGCTGGTTTCCCTCCCCACCTCAGTTCCCAGCAGTCCATTGGGGACACACGGTATGGACCATCAGGAAGGCCTCCCTCAGGCTGGTGAAATCCATCTCTCTTTGCTTTCCATGGAGACGCCTGAATCCTTCCCTTCCCTCCCAATCAGTAAGGACCAGATAGGGAATGGAAGGCTTACAGGGCTCAGGGTGCCCTTGGGGCTTTAGTCTGTTTTCTGCCATGCTTCCCCAGTGATGTTAAGTCGTGACAACTCGTCGGGAGTCTGGCCTGCACCAGAGGCCTTTAGCTGGCCATGGCCCTGTCCCTTCCCCCACCTTGGTTCAAAGAACTAACAGTGGTAGAATGGGACTGGCTCAACACAGGAGTGCCTGCCCCAGGCCAAGGACCCATCAGGGTCCAATCGCATAGGGTTCAACTCAGCATATGAATGAAATCAAAGAGAGGGACAAGGGTCATGTCCCAAACATGCTGGCCTCCTGCCCAGAGTGAGATGGCTACTTCACCTGCTTCTAGAGCCCCAGTAGAAATAAAGCAAGTTCCTCTAGAGCCAATATGTCTCAGCAAAACCAAGCTTCTGAAAGAACATGGATAAAAAGGAATCACACAGGCCTCTTTATTGGGATAGACTTGAAGTTGATTTTGTTTTGTTGATATTAAGGATTGAACACAGGGCTTTACATACTCTGGGTAAGTGCTCTACCACAGAGCTATATCCCTAGCCCTATTATTATTATTATTATTATTATTATTATTAATTACTATTTTCATTTCAAGATTATAGGTCACAAAGTTGCTCAGGCCAGGCTTAAACTCACTCTATAGCCAAGTACATCCTCCTGCCTCAGCCTCGCAAGTAGCTAAGATGGCAGACCTCTGCCACCAGGCCTGGTCCCTTGCATTGCTAAAGTCATCACAGCAAAAGTCCTCATCATCACTGCCGGTAACTTCCTACCCTCAGCTGACAGATACCAGCTTGCCATTGCCCAGGTGACCGTGTAGCCATCCCAAGTGAGGACCCATCCTGTGTCTGTCCTCCGCAGTTATTTCCAGGGCTATCCGAACTGCCCAGTTCATTGTTCCTGCAGTATTAATGTTTCCCGCTTCCCAATGGCATTTCCAGAACACTGGCTTTGAAGACGGGAAAGGAAGCCCCTCCCCAAAGCAAGTGGTTTTTAGAAAGGTCACTTCAAAGTAGTTCTAGGAGAGGTGAGAGGAGCTGGAGGCTCCGCCCAACAGGAGTTCCTGGCGCTCTTGTTATCTCCCCCTTCATGGTGTTACCCTCATCACCTTTGTCTCGGTCACTTTGTCTTAGTCACTCAGGCTGTGACAAAATACCAGACCGAAGCAGTTTGACAGAATGTTTCTCATAAAGACCCTTAAGTGATGGTCTGAGCTCATGACCAGGGCCACTCCTGAAATCTCTGGGAGGCTTGAAGAGCTTGTATTGAGGACTGTTACAGTTTGGATGTGAAATGTGTCTAAACACCTACTTGAGATGGAGCTCAATGAACCTCCCCCCTCCCCCGTCTCTCCTTGTCCCTCTCTCTTCTAGATGATTCCATATACAAGGTGGCCATACAAGCTAGTCCTTGAGCACCACACCCTGAGCCCCACATTCCTAGGGCCAGGTCTCTATTTTATTCCAAGCTATTAGAAATTGTTTTTAGCAAAGCATGTGTGTGACACTTAGATGGAGCAACCCGTTACCTAGGAAACTGTCCCCTCTATACATGCTCTGCTGCCTGGTATCATTTGGATCCAGCTGCCTCGATTGGCCTTTTTCCTTAGCGTTTCTGTGGCCCCTTTTACCCCCAACTATTGTACCAGAGGAGCAGCTCCTAGCCAGGACCGGCTCTACAATTTGTGGGGTTCACTGTAAAATAGTCCCTGATTCAAAATCTACTGGAGATTTCTAGATAACAAGCCGTTAACACAAGCACTGGACCCTTCTAAGTGTGGGGCCCCATGCAGCTGCACAGGTTGTATGTGAGTGAAGCTTATCCTGCTTCTGAGGTGGTCAGAAGAACCCTGCACAACCTTCCTTTGTCCCTGTAGGCTGACAGGGATCCTGGCCTGGTGACAGAGGCATATCCCTTTCATTTCACCACAGATGTGTTTAGCTCAGATTGTTTTTTTTTAAAGGTTTTCTCTAACCACATCTAAATGTGGGGCTTCTGAGTTTGTAAGGATCAGAAACTGCCTGATTTTATCTTCTCAGCATATGTAAATATTTTCTACCTCCTTCAGTCTGAAAAAAGCACCTGATTAACAATCTAGGTCCGTATTGAAAACTCTGGACGGCCAAATCTGTGAGTGCTGCCTCTGGCTAACACAACCCAGAGACTTTGGGGGTGTATTATACTTCTCTGGGTGCACATTCCTTTTGGACCTCCTCCAGAAAGTCACCACCTACCCCCAAACCCATCCTGAATGAATCACCCACAGGTTACTCCCAAATCGTTTGGAGCAATTCGTGTTTTCAGCCTGTCTGACTTCTTGGGACTTAAGAGAGAAACTGCACCTCCCCCTTCCCCCGACCCCCAGTGTAGGCTATTAGTTCTTTGCTTCATCTGCAAGCTTGCTGCTTTCTGTTCAGGAGGCAAGCGGTCTTCCACCCCCACTTCCCAGAGTTCCAGGTCCAGGACTGCATCTCTTCTCTCTTGGCACACAAATCACACCTCAACTTCTGTTGGCAGGGTCTCTCTTCTTTGCTTCCTTCTGTATGACCTGGGGGATGTCCCTCTCCATGGCCCAGAGCCCCAGTGAGCATAGACTCTTCACATTCTGAACTGAGGAGCACTGATTTCTCTCATGCGTGCTGACTTACCATCGAATGCCAACCTTCTGTTGTCCTTCCGGGATGCAGGAGACCTTTGGACTACTGTCTCCTGGGAAACATCTGTAGCCATTCCCACCTTCTGAGTAGTTCTGCCTTGGGTCTGGCTCTAACCCACCCAACTTCTCTGACCCTTTGGTGAATCTAGACTTCTGCCCATGACAGTTCCACAGACCAAGGACTCCATGGTGTCTGATTTCCTGGTGACTCGATGGGAAGTCCCGTTTCTTACGGATGCCTATAGATGCAGAATTGAACCGAGAAACATGCTCAAGAGGCACAGAATGAGAGACTAGCTTGTTGGTGTCTTTAAACGCCTCTCTGTCTGTGATAAAGTACTTAAAAGCCAACAGCCTTTGTAAGATTGATGACTAGATCCCTTCCCACAAGAACCCAAAAGATTACAAAAGCAAGGATGCCCCAGACAGAGACCCTGCATCTCCCTGTCTTGGTTCCCCAGAGGAAGGCCCCAAATGTCCTGAGCCACAGGCAGAATGTTCTTGGCTTTCTGCCTTGGCTTTGTGATCATGACGTGCTCACGGGCAAGTTGTGCAATCTCCCTGCGAGGCCGAGTTCTTAGCTTTAAAATGGGCACAGTGGTGCCAAGTCGTGCACTCACCGGCTGTGGAGTTAAACGAGGCAAGGGAAATGAAGTGTTTGGCAAACACCAGAAGCAGGTCTGGCTTGTGGTAACTGTTATCTGTCTAAGAATTGTAGCCACTGATTGCACCCATTTGCAATGCCAATGTCTGAACTTCTAGTTTTCTTTAGGAGACAGGGTCTTGCTGTGTAGCCCAGGCTGGCCTCCTCCAGGTGGAGAGCCTTCTCCCTCCCCTGTCAAGCGGCTATGATTACAGGTCCATGACACCACACCCTGCTCAGTGTTGACTCCCTGTGGAAAAGCTTCTCTTTTGTGGAGAGCTTCTCTGCAGTGTGTACTATTAGTTCTATAGCTTATGGGTTTGATTCCTGCATTCAGCCTGCCTGCTTTCTAGGTGCTTGATGTGTGTCAGGAGTCACGTGGAAGGAGTCAAGTGTCACTTAATAACAGGGCCATGTTCTAAGAAATGAGTCTTTAGGCAACACCATCATGGTGTGACCATCCTAGAGGAGAGAGAGAGAGAGAGAGAGAGAGAGAGAGAAGGGGCCGCCTGAGGCCACTGACAGCCCCCAGCACAACACAGCATGTTTACAAGCCTATGTGTGTAGGGTGTATCTTTACGTGAGTGAGGATGCACATATACATGCACAAAGGTCAGAGGTCACCTTGAGGTATCATTCCTCAGGTGCCGTTCACCTTGTTCTTTGAGGGAAGAGTGTCTTATTAGTCTGGGGTTGCCAAGGGGGCTAAGCTGGCTGGCCAACTGGCCCTAGAAACTTGCCTGTGGCCGGCTTCTCAGTCCTGAGACAACAAGCATGGGCCACCACATTGGGTTTTATATGAGGGTTCTGGGGGTTGAACTCAGGCCCTCATATTTATGTAACAAGCACTTTACAGACTGAGCCATCTCCCTAGCCCCATTGTGGGTTTTTTTTTTTTTTTTTTTTTTGGTAAGGAGGACTATACCTAAACATAACAATGAACCGTATAATGAATATACAAAGAAGAAGCAGAATTTTTAGTGTAATCGGGGGCAAGAGGTCACTTCATAGGCATGATACCAAGGCAGCTTTGCTTACCATGAAAGCAAATGCATTGGTCACATGATGTCATTTATTTATTTATTTATCTATTTATTTATTTTGAAACAGGGTCAAAATCAGGGTTGGAGGCCAAGCTTACCTCAAACCTGATATCCTCCCCATTCAGCCTCCAAGCTGCGCCATAATGCAACACGCCAGCCTTCTTATAATGTTAAGAGATTACATGTCTACAAGCAGTCTGCCAATGGCGGGAATGTCACACATAGGCATTGCCTCAAGAGACCAGTTCTCTTTCTCCTCAGTTAGATCTGTGAAAAGAACAGGTGGCTTCTCTAAGACCCTGTCACTCTGAGAAGGTGTCACTAGGCAGGAGGTAGATACATAGTGTTCCACTTCTAACTCCTTAATCAGAGGAGAAGGCTGTTCTGGGGCCACTGCCCAATGGGGGTCATGTTACCACCATGCCTCCAGTGAAGTCCCCGTGGTCTTTGGAGCCTGCTTCTAAGGACTGAGAACTGCCTGGTCATGGCAAGAATGGGGCAAAATACACCTCACATGTGCAAAGTTTTGGGCAATGCGGTTGACGCCAGTAGGCCTGTCCAGTTCCCTGGCCCCGCCAGAATAGTTATTTAAATTCTTTTTTAAAATTCTGCTTGTTATTGTTGTGTGGGTATGTATGGTGGGGGGTGCAGGCATATACGCGTCACAGTGTATGTGGAGGTCAGAGGACCATTCTTGAGAGTCAGTTCTTGTTTTTCTCTTTCTGCCATGGGTTTGAAGAGTCAAACCCGGATCCTCAGGCTTGCGCAGCACACAAGTTTGCCCACTGAGCCATCTCACTGGCCCTGTGTTTGACGGATTTGGAAAGCAGAACAGTATGTCTACCCCCACCCCCGGACACACAAATTTTCCCCCCTCAACCAATGTTTTATTTACAGTGGTCTCGTTACATTATGCGAGTTTCTTTGAATGGAAACACTCTCTTGACATTGGAAAGAGACTTAGAAAGCATACAGCTGGCTTCATCCATATGCTGCTTACTCCATAGGAAGCTAGTGGTACCTCCCCCCTCAGCCATCCCAAGAAGAGCTTGGGCCATGGGTTAGCTCTGTCTTCAGCCTTCAGAGAGGAGATGAGGCCCTATGAGTTAGACCGCTTACATTTAGGGGCTGGGTGAAAGAGGAGGCGTCAGAGCAAGTCCTAACTGGGACTCACTGTTGCACGTGGTTTTTACCCTATAGGAAGAAAATCCCACACCACGGTCACACTCACAGCACGTGGCGCATGCCGAGATTTGCTGTGAGTGTTTAGTAGTGTCTGTTTCCCACACTGGGTCTTCATAGTTCTTTGTGTTAGCCCTCCCTTGGGAGAATCTGGACATTTTGTAGTAGCCCATCCATTGTCCTAACGTTTCCCCCAAGGTTCCGTCTCCCTGATTTTGTGTGTAGAGAAACAGGCCCAGACAGAGCCAGCTCCATAGCCAGCCTCCTCTTCCCCTGGCCTGTTTTGGTTCTCTGCCATCCCCTCCCAGACCATGGCACCTCCCAGAGCCCTGAGCAGGACACCCAGTGACAAATCAATGCCCCACCTCTGGTTCCTGCTGTGCGCTCAGACCAAGGTGTCCCCACTTCCGGGTGTCCAACCCTCCGGAAAACAACCCTGTCTTCAAAAGGCTGAGCCGCCAGCCCAGCTCCTCACCCCCACGGAGCTGGGCTTGGTCACCCTGATGAGCGTGAAAAAAACCGCCGCCTTTGCAGGCCGGAATCGGAAAGAAATTGGAAAGCTGCTGCCCGCTCTATTCCCACTCTCTTTCTCATGTTTGCTGTTATTTTTTAACACTTTTTTTTCCCCTCCTCATAAAAGCACTATCCTCTTCCCCAGAGCTTGCCTGTAGCGAAGGCATGGTCTGTACAACTGCAATTATTTCAGGAACAGATGGAGCGAGGAGCAGAAAGTCTGTTAATAGTAATAGAAACGCTACATGTTAACCTGGACAGCACACGATGACAGTCCCATGACTACCGTTCTGTTCCCACCAGCTGGGCACCCAAAGGAATGAGATATTCACAAACAGCCATCAGCCACGTAGCCACCTAAAGTTAGAACTCAAATTCCTTCACACTAGGGGCCCTGGCAACCATGGCGGCGGCTCAGGCCCAACACAGAGGAGGCCATGCCACAGCTCAGCGCAGGCCCCACAGGAAAGCCAGGCTCAGGTTGGGCCACCGCCGTAGCATCCTGGGCCGACTGAGTCACAGGCCTGGTCTTTAGGCAAATGTTTAGTGCGCAGGTGCTAGTGGAGGTCAAAGGGCCAGGGATTTCAGTGGATAGTTGGGGGAAACAACCAAAGGGCTCCTGATTTCCTGGGAGAAGGGTAAGTAAGTGTGAGATCAAAGCTCTGTAATGAATGGCCCAGTGCAGGGCCTAACCCAGTTCTGGGACCAGAAGAGATGGTTCTGGTCCCCTTACTAAAACATAGAAAAACAATGTCTTATCATAACATGGGGCATGGGTAAATTTATTTCAAAAAAAAAAAAAGGAGGAGGTTTTGTTTGTTTGTTTGTTTTTAGCACTTGCTGCAAAGGAAGACAATCATCATCCTTGAAAAGGGACTCTGACCATGAAATGTCCCCCCACAGGCTCCCTGTGTGAACATTTGGTCCCTAGCTGGTGGCACTGATTGGGCAGGCTGTGGAACCTGTAGGAGGTGGAACCTCAATGGAGCCAGTGGGTCCCGGGGGTGGATCCAAGGTTGAAGAGCCCGGCCCCACTACCTGTGTGCTCTCTACTCCCAGCTGTAAGGCAGTGTGAGCAACTGCCTCATGTTCCTGCCAGCTCATCTTCCCTGCCACGTTGGACTATACGTTCTAAAATCAAAATCAAACAAGCTCTGCTCCCACGAGGAGCTTCTGGTCAGATATTTAGCCCGAATAAATCATCCTGTACCTATCGATGTAGCAAAAGGTGGAAGGACCCAGCAGAGGGCATGCAGGATGCAACAGGGCTTCCTTCCTCTAGGGCCAGGGGACACAGAGGACTCCACAGGGAGCAAGTGACACAGAGGATGAGCAGGGACTTCTGATGGGTACAGAGACCTCTAAGCAAGCAGAGGCATCGAGCTGGGATAAGTCAGTAACACTGGAGACCAGAATGTCTGCATAAGGGCCTGCTGGGGACAGCTGGGCAAAGGAGCCAGGCCTCCTGTGCCGGGGTGGGAAATGTGCAGTCTGAGGCCTGTGGCCAGTTGTTCTTTAGGGCTATTCCCAGGCAGTCACTGCCACAGCCAGTCCTGGGCATCCTTTTAATTCTAAGTCCAACGGCCATCAGGATGCTGTGGAAGCAGTGGAGACATGAGCTTCCAGAACCCTCACAGATGTGCCAGAAGGAATGTAGAGAAGCCAGGGTGGACCCCGGACTCTGGAAACCCTCAGGCCCAGAAAGAAGAGTCCAGACATTAGCGCTTGGGGACTGTAGTGACATTGGTGTTTGTCGGAAAAGGCAGAGGAAGAGGAGGAGCACGCCAGGGTGGCGATAGGAATGTGGCCGTGCAGCCAGACATGGCGCCTTTGGGGCTTCAATCCTAGCAATGCTCTGCCCCTCTCAATCCCTAAGGACTCTTTTCCCTCCGCTTTCCTCCGCTCCCGCCTCCTGGGCAGTACGGGTGCTTTCTCAATGTGTCCTTCAACATGTGATGATTTTCGCCGCCTCCTCGGCTGTAATCTAAATAGATCACTTGGCTTTATTAGCAGAAAAGCTTCAGTGCCCCAGAGGGGTCCAAGCACTCAGACTCTAGGGAAAGGATCAGGATTTGAACTCATCACTAGGCATGTCAGCAGCCTCTTGGCATGCAGCCACATGAACCCAGAGAATAAATTCCTTCCCCTAGATATATGGAGAGGATGGATGCTGTCGGGGACCAGTGTGTCCAGAGGACTGGACAGCACAGTGGCACACAGCCATGAAGTGGGGACTCTAGAACCTATTTCCAGCAAGAACATCTTGGTGGTACACATATTAAAATTATACCAGTACCCAGAGCCTTAGTGTGCAGGAATTTGTAACATGAGAACAGATACCGTATTGTTGTGAATAGAAACCAACCCTAATTGTGAGAACAAGTACCGTATTGTTGTGAGTATAATTGCTAGGATATGACTCAATGGCAGAGCACATGCCCGACATGGGTGAGGCCCTGGGTTCCATTCCTGGTCCAAAAAATTAAACAGATCCCCAAATCTGTCCATCTGTCCCTCAGCCCCTCACTTCCCATGCTATGCCTGTCCCTATGGTAAAAAGAAGAGGGTGGAATTTAGAGAGTAGAGGCAAGGTTTGGAATTCCAGAGAAGGTCATTTGTCCCTAGTGATTGGGATTTTACTGGTCACTGGAAACGGATGCTGAGCCGTGTGTTAACTCCTTTAATCACATAGTGATTCAAGAGAAGAGAATTGCACTCATTGTTACTCCCAGCTGATAGATGGTGACTATGGTACCCAGAGAGTTCAGACAACTTGCCCGAGGGAGCCCAGCAGCTGACTAAGGGTCTCATCACTAACGTACATTGCCTTACAGAAATATAGAGTATACCTGCTGATTCCCCGTAGCCTCGGTATTTCTACTGTAGACTCCAAAAAAACAACTTGGTTTAAGGTGTTCCACGCAGTGGTTCTTGTCTCCAGTTATATGACTCTGGATACACCAAATTATGGCATCGACTGACCTGAACCTGTGTTCCCTGCCACCACCAACCCTTGATTCTACCTCATCAGGTATTACTTTCTCAGGAAGGGTGTGGTGACACATGTTTTTAATTCTAGCACTCATGAGGCAGAGGCAGGTGAATCTCTGTGAGTTCCAGGCCAGACTGGACTACTTAATGAAACCATAAAGGAAGGAAGGAAGAAAAGAAGGAAGGAAGGAAGGAAGGAAGGAAGGAAGAGGGAAGAGGAAGGAATGAAGAGGGAAGGGAAGGGGAAGGAAAGAATGAACAAATGAAGGAACAAAGGAAGGAAGAAAGAAAAGAAAAATCACCTTTTCATACTGAGAATGTAGCTCAATCGTAGAGTGCTTGTATAGTGTGTATAAATCCCTGGACTCTATCCCCAGCACTGCACACACACACACACACACACACACACACACACACACATCTTTTCCATGTTGAGGACCGCTGATCTGGAGGCTGGCCACCTTAACCCGATACAGGCTGTTCTCATCTTTCTGCTTTTCATTATTGGTGCAGGGGACTTCATCCCTCTTGGTCACAGGATGGTTGCTACACATGTAAATCACATCTACATTCCAGGACGAAATCCTGGTAAAGGAATGAATGACAGCCAGGATTATTTACCCTTAGTAACTTTGTCTTTTACTCAGGGAGAGGACCGCCCCCCCCCCCCCCCCCAGAGACTTGCTTTGACATGTGGCCACATCGATTATTCATTGTAACATGTCCTAGGAGATCTAATACTTATTAGCCCCCTGTGCCTCTGGAATAGATGGGGAGGGAGGGGGCAGCTGATCCACAGTGTGGTGGTTTGGTTCTGAAATGGTTCCCACAGGCTCATGTTCTCTGTGTCTATTCTGGGCTGGTAGCATTGTTTTAGGAGGATGCGGAGTCTTCAGGAGGCAAGGCCTGGTTGGCAGAGGTGGTTCATAAAAGACCCACCCTTGAAGGTTGTAGCTAGCCTGGCCCTTGCTTCCAGCCCCTTGTATCTGTCTCCCTGTGTCTGCTGTAGTGCGAGGGGGGACTCCGCTTCAGACTCCTGCTGCCATGAATTTCCCCCGCCTTGATAGTGCACTTCGCCTTCCCTCGGAAGCCATGGACCAACCTGAATCTTGCCTCCATCAGTTGTGTCTGTTGGGGACTTGGTCACGTTGACACAGAAGGAGCTAACACACACAGTGCCCTCTTCTCAACATGTCAAAGCGTGATGGCTAGTATTCATCACCAATGTGATGGGATTGAAAATCTCTATGGGAACCGACTTCAGAGTTTATCTATGAGCGTGTTTCCAGAGAGGTTTAACTGAGAGAGATCTACCTTGAATATGGATAGCACCATCCCACAGGCTGGGCTCCTGGACAGAATAAAAAGCAGAGAATGGACAGAGCAGAGGCATTCACTACTCCTCGTCTCCAAACTCACACCCCTGCTACCATGTCTTGCCCGCCATGATGGACTCTATGCCCTCAGACTATGAGTTATGATAGTCCTCTAAGTTGCTCGTTGTCAGGTATTTGGTTACAGTCCCAAGAGAAATAACTAATCCCCAAAGCATTCTGGGAGGCCCAAATCCTGTCTCCTCTGTCCGCCTAGTCTGGGTACTCCTTCCTCAGCAGTACACAGAGAAAGGGTTAGCTGGACTAGAAGCCAGTCCTGGTAGGATAGGCTTTGGGCTTCAGGGCAGTACCCAGCTGCTATCCTGTTAGGCTCACCCTCCCAGCGAGGAGCAGCTGCTCACTGCAGCCTCCCAGGAAGGAGGTTCTTAACTAGATTTCCCATGCAGAACTTCGTGGGGGCGGCTCCAGCCTCTACCCACTGCGGGCTAAATTTGTGTTCCACCCATTACCATCACGAGCCGCGGGAGCCCAGGGCAACTGTGTTTGTGCTTCAGCTGTTCCATGGGTGCCCAAGTCCTTTCGCAAGGGCCACGACTGAGTCCGCAGAAGGCTCTCTTCCTGACGGAGAAGACTCAAGGGCCCCCTGACCCCAACCTGTGTCCTGGATGGGAGGAAAGAACCCATGTGGTTATGGTGGGAAGCTTGGTGAAGACTTGGAAAGAACCAGACGTTAGGGCTCGGGTTCTCGTCCCTGTCTCTGCGTGAGAACCCCCTTGGGCGGATGCCAATTCAGTGCCAAGGCCTGGGTGTTTGTAAATCCAGACCTCTGCCAGGGAAGTAGAGTCTAGCCCTGGTGCTCTGAAAAACACCACTGGCAATACTCACTCGCAGGCAGGGGTAAGCTGGAGAAAATGGCTCTTCGGGGGCTTGGGGAGACGATCCGGTGGTAAAGTGTGTGCTGAGCAAGCATGAGGACCTGAATTTGCATCACCAGCCCCCACTGAAATAGCCAGGCATGGCATTTATAATACATCAAGGTGGAGACAGGATCCGTAGGGTACACCAGACAACTGGCACTAGTCTAGCCAATTGGTGAGCTCTAGGGTCAATGAGACACCTTGTTTTTTTGTTTTTTGTTTTTTTTTTTTTGAGACAGAGATAAAGGGAGATATTCAACATTGACCTCTGGATTCCACACTTGTGTGCATAGGTAATCACACACACACACACACACACACACACACACACAGACAGAGAGAGAGACAGAGAGAGAGACAGAGAGAGAACTGTCCACTAAACTTGACCATGAACCTGAACCTGGCCCTGCCAGCCCAGAGTCCACTGAAGGAATGCTACAGGGAACAAGCCACACCCACAGTCCTATTGGAAAATGGGAGCACCCATCCCGTGTTCCTGTCAGTCTCCAGATGGGCTTCATAGTCAGCTGGTGTGACAGCATCAGAGGCCCCACTAAATAGGTATTTGAGATTTGTTTTACTGGAGTGGCAAGACAGGCAGATGTGCGTGAGTGTGACAAAGGAGGGAGCTTTGATCTCTAGACACGAGATGCTACACACCGAGCAGGGCCCTACACGGAAGTCCTGTGACAGATCATGAGGTAGAGGGAGCAAGGGGAGCCTTGAGGATTAGTCTACCTGCTGCTGCTATAACTCAACTTACTTGCTAGTTGATAAAAGAGCCCAGCTCACTATGGGTGGTGTCAGCCCTCTGCGGGGGCAGAGGAGGTGTGTTAGGGTATATAAGAAAGAAAGCCAAAAGTCAGGGGATAGTGCGAAACTTTACTCCCAGCCTTAGGAGGCAGAGGCACATGGATCTCTGAGTTTGAGGCCAGCCTGGTCTACAGAGTACATTCCAGAGAGCCAAGGACATAAAGAGGAAACTCTCTCAAAACCTGTCCCCGACTCCAGAAAAAGGGGGAAGCTGCACAGCCAGTACTAGCAGCGTTTTTCCAGTTCCTTCATGCTTTTCTGCCTCAAGCTACTGCCTCCGCTCCCCTCCTCTGGGAGAGACTGACCTGTAAACCACGGAAACCCTTTCCTCCCCAGGTTGATTTTTATCAGAGGAACAAAAACAAACCAGAGAACAACGATTCCATCACGGAGAGTGGTGCAGCCTTCTGAGGGAAGCGGTTGGGGTAGTGAGCCTCAGCAAGGTCAGGTTGCCATTGAAGGAGGTGCCCTGTTTGAGAAATGGCAGGCTCTGGCAGAAGCTGTCCCTCCAGGTCAGCAAGACATCAAAACACCAGAAAAGAAAAGACATGATTAATACGGGCTTCATCTTTGCAGTATTTCTAGGACTCATGACTGTCCTTAGGGCTCCTGAAAGACGGTCATATTCTGTCCTAGGATTATTTTTCATCCCCTCCTTCTAGCTGGGGAAGAAGACTCTGTAAAATGGCCAGGAGGAAGGAAGGGGCCTTGGAGACTCGTTCATATCCATGTTGGGAAACACCTCCCTCAGCCTGGGCATCTGTCTTAGTCAGCATGGGCGGTGTACTTAGGAATCTCAAGATTGAAAGGGTAGGATCTGAGCAAAGATCATCTCACTCAGACCCTTTGTGTTTTAGAAAGAAGCCAGAAAGGGATCCCAGGTCACTGTGTAATAAGCACCCTTCTAGGTCAATATGATCCCCCTCAGAGGTTTCTAGCAGTCCCTAGACTGGGCCAGGCCACATGGAGTGAGTTCAAATGGCTCTGGGGACAATTCCATTCACTATCGGTTTGTTGTTGGGGTTTTTTTTGTTTTTGTTTTTGTTTTTCTCATTGTTGGTTTTTTGTGTGTTTATTTTGCTAGGATGGTCATGTGGCTTTCTGCAATGCTGGGAGCTGACCCCAGGCCTGTCAGCACATTATACAAGGTCTGCCACTGAGGCATAGCCAAGATGGCAGGGTCCCACAGTTTCAGATGCTGACTGGACATCTCTCTCTCAACTATGCTTACAGACTGAGTCTCCATGATAGAAAGAGAGACTCCCTTCTCAAGGACTTGCTGGCCTCTTCTTGACACCATGGCAGCCTGTATGCTCTAGGGAACAGCCAGATTTTCTTCTGGTCGCCTGGCCCAGCTCTGGAATAGCTCGCTTCCTTACTTCTCCTGTGAATAACCCCCACAATACATCCCAAACAGTTCCTGAGAACGTCTGTTGGTTGTCAGGGTGGTGGGAAAGCATTGTGACCCTGTGTCTTTTGAAAGAGATCTGCAACCCCATGCTCCAGGAGCCCTTCCCTTAGCCGAGTTCCTGAAGAGGTTGTCTATGAGGCAGCAGGGAGGTGATGCTGAATGTCTATTTTCTGTCACTCTAACAAAATATCTGAGGTTGGGAAAATTATAGAGGGGAGTATTGTTTGGTTCAGCATCCTAGAGATTCAAAGCCACGGCAACAACTTAAAACTTAAACTTGGTGCTGGTAAGGGCCTGTTAGTATGTGACATGGCAGTGTCAGGGGATATGCCGATCACGCGGTGTGTTGTCTGGTTTCTTTCCATCAACTCGATACAAGATAGACCTATCTGAAAACAGGGAACCTTAACCAAGAAAATGCCTGCATAAGATCAAGCTGTAGGGCATTTTTAAAATTGTGCCATTCCTGGGCTGGTGGTCCTGCATCCTATAAGAAAACAGGCTGAGCAAGCCAGTAAGCAGCATCCCTCCATGGCCTCTGTATCAGCTCCTGCCTCCAGGTTCCTGTCCAGCTTGAGTTCCTGCCATCACTACCTTTGATGATGAACTATGATGTGGAACTGTGAGTGAAATAAACCCTTTCCCGTCCAAGTTGCTTTTGTCATGGTGTTTCATCACAGCATTAGTAAGCCTATCTAAGACACATGATAAAAGAAGAAGACGAAGAAGAAGAAGAAGAAGAAGAAGAAGAAGAAGAAGAAGAAGAAGAAGAAGAAGAAGAGGAGGAGGAGGAAGAGGAAGAAGAAGAAGAAGAAGAAGAAGAAGAAGAAGAAGAAGAAGAAGAAGAAATTAAAAGCAGTTGGAATTAACTACAATCTCTCTTAAGAATTGAATTAATCTCTTCTAAAGGCTTAGTCTTAATGGCCCAAGGACCACAATTACCATCACAATGAGGGCCAAGATGGAAACCTAGGAATGAAGCCTTGGAGGAAGAATCACACACAAACTGGGGTGACCCTTAGCAGATGAGCACCCTGGACAGGGCCATGCAGCACAAAGTCTCTTGGAGTACTGAGCAGTGAGCCCAACAGGAGCATAGGAGAGCTGCGGTGGACAGGGAGAAGCAACATGGAAAGCAAGGGAAAAGATGGGAGAGAAACCATCTTTGGGCAAAAATGTTCCTTGGTGTTGTTCGAACAAGAAGGAAGATTCTGGACCTTTGTACAATGGCTTTATTTTTTTTAATTATTTATTATTTTTATTTTTTGTAGGTCTGAATCATTGATCCAAAGCACAAAAGCACGCGTTTTTGCCCAGAAACTCTAGAAAATACAGAAAAGCATAAAGAGGAAAACGATTTCGAATTACCTCAAGCCTAAGAGAGCTGTCAGGCACATGCATAAGCACTTCCTGTTTTTCTAGTCTGAAATTTTCAGTCATTTTGTGGTTTGAAAATGAAACGCCACCCATCATCGCCTGTGTTTGAACACCTGGTGCCCAGCTGGTGGCGCTGTTTTGGAAGGTCATGGAACCTTGAGGAAGTGGGGCCTCACTGGGGAAGTGGCTCACCCTCCTAGGGCCCTGAGGGTTCATAGCCCGGCCCACTTCCTGTCTGCTCTGTGCTTCCTGGTGGTAGATGCCACGTGACCAGTGGCCTCCTGTTCTGGCTTGTGGTGCCTTTCACTCCATGGTGGACTACATCCCCTTAGTTCTAGTCCCACGTAAGCCTTCCATGTTTGGGTTGTTTTTAGTAAGGCATTTGTCACAGTGACCAAAAGGCGACCCAGAGTGTGGCTGAAGGGAGGGTATTGTGCACGCGTGGCCTATGCCTTTCTTTGTAAGAAGACGGTGAACTCGTGGGGTTCCTTGGGTTTTTTTTAACCCACCCTTTCGTCTTACACACTTACACAAAACTCTGGGGATAAACATTAAAAATACACCTTTATAGGCAAAGATGAGCTTTGATTATACATTTCGTTTGTATTTCACCGCCAGTGAAATCCAGCATTTGTTCCTCTGTGTATTGATCACTTGTGCTTCTTATTTTTAAAACTGACTTTTAGTATGGTCTGTTCTTCCACTGGGGTGCTAGTCTTTTCCTTATTCATTCAAAAAAGTACTTTATATATTAAGAATATTGTTCATTTTTATAGATCATGTAACTTTCCCCCTCACCCTGAATTTCACTTTACATATTTTTTGCCATATAAAAGACTTTAAAATATATCCAGTCAGATTATATCAATCTCTCCTCTCATGCCATTTACTGTTAACAGTTTGGTATGTATTTTTCCAGACATTTTCTGTGCATATGGAGATATATCTATAAATATATATATATAGCTAGATATATAAAGTTTCCTGCACACTGAAGATGTCATACACACGGCTCTGCAACTTGCCTATTTCACATTAGTGATATGAAGATCTCACTCCAGTCGCATATCCCGTTCCAGGAATCCAATGTTCTGTTATTAAACCAGCTTTTAGAGGTGGTATTTCTTTCGCTTTCATCCTTAATTTTAACAGCTTTCTGACGTCTGAAAGAAATAGAGCCCTCGATTATCTATTCCACGTAACAAGCGGGTTAATGTTAGCTGATAAACTGGCACAACATGAAACCACGCAAGAGGAGAGTGTCTGTGAGGAACTGGTCTTTTGGGGATTGTCTTGACTGGTAACTGAGGTGGGAGGACCCCGTCTGAATGCGGGCGGCGCCGTTCCAGGATCTGGCCCTTGACTGTGTACGGGAGAAAGCAGGTGTCTTAGCAGAGATGGCAATCAGGGATGGCTGTATTCTCTCTGTGCTCTTGACTGGGAATGTGGTGTGACTTCCAGCTTGAGTTCCTTAGCCTTGACTCCCCCAAAATGATGGACTATAACCTGGGATTGTAAACCAAACCTTCATCCCTTATGCTACTTTTGGTCAAGTTGTTTTATCAATGCGACTATGGCATCACCGTAGCATATATATATTTTCCCTGAAATAAGATCTTGCTTTGTAGCCTTGGCTGGAGCTCACTATATAAACCAAGCTGGCCTTGAACCCATAGATACACGTGCTTTCCTCTGACTCTCCAGTGCTGGGATTAAAGGTGTACACCACCACACCTGACACCTCGTAGCATTAATAACAATAGCCCACCCTGACCCTTCCGACTTGATACAACTCTGTCATATATTAAATGGTGTATATATATATATAAATGGTGTATATATATAACATATATATATATGTTAAAGAGTACTATCATGCATAAAATACATGCACTGAAACTCGAGTTTCTCACTAGATTTTTTATTGTGCTTCTTGTACCTGTCTTTCAGTGCCATGTTGTTCTAATTATTTTAGCTTTGTAATATATTTTTATATCTTCGAAGTCAATACCACCCCCTCTTTCATCTTTTCCAGTGCCGCCTTTGATAATTTTTTTTCCTTTAATTGCTTGTTTCTTGAATTTAATTATGAGTTTTAGAATCATGTGTGAAGTTTGCAAAATATTTACTTAAGGTTTTAGTTAGGACTATGGTTACACTAATGAATTAATTAGAGCTTTTTTTAGGTTTTCATAAAATACTTATTCAACTTAAAAGCAAAATGTGTCTTTGCATCTAGTCAATTTTGTGTGTGTTTTTAAATAAGTTATACATTTTTTTATCATGCTTATTCGGAGGCAGTTTAGATTTTTATGTCTTTTGGAATCAACTTACTTTGCTTTTTTATTAGGCTAGTTATTTTCAAGGTTTCTGTAAAGGAATTCTCATATAGACAATCATGCCATTTGGAACAAAAGGAAAAAGTCGAAGATTTAGTGGCTTTATTTCTCCTTTCACTGTACTTGCACCTTGCCTTTTGCTTGTTTTCACTTACTGCTTAGTTAGAACCAGTTCTGGGATGCATCAAACATGCAAGCTCCGCCTTCTGGAACTCCACTGGGACCACAGACTTATCTTTCCTCTCTGAGTCCTTGGAGACTTGTCTGAGTTTATCCTTGAATTCTCATGTTTGGTTACTGTAGTGTCTACTATGTGATTAATTGTTCCTTTGTAATCAGTGTCTGTATCTCTGTCCTGTCTTCAAAAAGTAAAGAGTGGTTCCTAATGTCACATCCATGGTCTCTATGGATACCCATCTTCCCAGTGCGGCACTAGCCCCCGTACTCTTAGGTGCCACAGCTCTGTGGGTTCCCTGGTTCTCTGCTCATGCCCTTCATCTCTCTTGTTTCCACACTCATTTGACTTTCTGACTTCTTCTTTTGATTCTCCACAAGTTATCCCTAGATGGTCCTTGAAATCCCCAGATACATGCTCATTTTCCAAGTCTTGGGAAACATATGAAAAGGTTATATCTGCCTGTTCCAACTCCTTAGTTACCAGCTATATTGGCTGGTTTTGTATGTCAACTTGACACAGAGAGGTAGGAACCTCAGTTGAGGAAATGCCTCCATGAGATCCAGTTGTAAGGCATTTTCTCAATTAGTGATCAAATGGGGGCCAGCCCAGTCCATGGAGGGTTGTTTGGTGATATTTCGTTTGTGTTCTGACAAATGAAACATGCTTGGAGTCAGAGGGCAGAGCTAGCCACTAGTTAACCGTAGAGGTCTGGAGGTCTGTACAGGGAGGAGACAGGAAGTGATAAGATGGGGCAGAGAGAGGGTCTAGCCCCTAATTGATGGAGGAATGAGAGAGATAGGAAACAACTGGCAGCTGCTCATGGTTCTCTGACGTTTCAGGTCTTTACCCTGATATCTGACTCCCAATTTATTGATTAAGATTAAGTAGATTTACACTTCACCGAGCATTCAACTCGGGACATGAAAGCAAGAGATAGTCATTCACCCTTAGCTTTGTAGCCAATGCTGCTGCCACCTGTGGACACAGATGCAACCTCAGTCACCAGAGTTGGCTGATTTTCTTCCCCTGCCCCATGCCCTCTGAGCAAGTATGGGGTTTTTCTGTTGCAACCTCTCTGCAGAAATTTCCACAGGCCCTTGGGCTCCGAACATGGCCAGAGTTAGCCCCTAACCACCAACCAGCTCTGCCTTCAGGCAGCCCCCACCACACATGCTGCTTCTACACCATCCCCTGTGTGTGCTTTTCAGACAGCCGGCTCCCTCTCCCCATGGGCTGTGGCTTCCCCTGGACCCACTCCTCAGGTTGCTGCCACACTAGGAATCTGCCGTGACACCCACGAGGACCTCTACTGTTGTTGCAACTGCCACACACTCTCAGCTCGCAGCTACAAGCTAGCAGCTGCAGCTGTGCACTGCCTGTGTTCTCTGCTCAGGGGTGCTACACAGCAACAGCCAGCCTCAGGCTTCACTGCCATCAGCAGCAGATTTGGGGAGACAATTGGGAATTCTTAAGGGGGGAATCTGATAAAGAGAGCGTTTTCCCCACATTAAAAAAAATGGAAAACGCTATTATGATGGAGGGAGTTAGGTCTCTGTATATTCCACAATGGATAGTTTAAAAATGGAACAATTAAATGAGGGGATAATTAACTTATATAGGGTTTATGTAATGTCAGTTATAAATATTATCAGTTTGATAATTCTTGTTTTATTCCTAAAAAAGTGGGTTGATGTGAGTGCCAAGTTGGTTGATATAAGTGCCAAGATACAGGCTTTAGAAAAAGTTACTAGAGAAAATAATGCCATTTTCACTGATAAGTTACAAGCCTCAGGAAAACTTACTAAAACAGATAATAGAGATAATCAGATAAAGACAGAAGAATTTAAAGAAGAACGAACTTCAGTATTTCATTATAAAATTATACAGGAACAGCTAAGGTTTTCAAACAACTAACCTTAATTGATCCTGTCACCTTATAGGAACAGCTGTCAAATGACAGGTATCCCCAAGTCTGGGTAAGAGCTGACTGGATTCCTGTGGAAATGTTAGATTTGAGGAAATTTAAGGAAGCAATGGCCTCATGTAATATGCATTCACCTTTGTGATGCAGATGTTGAATTCATGATCATCTAGTAACAGAATTTTCCCACGAGACTGGAAAGGCTTGGTTATAGCAGTATTGGAGCGTGGTCCTAAATTGCAGTGGAGGACCTGGTAGAAAGATGAAGCTAAGACCATTGAGCAACGAAATAGGGCTAAAGGTATTGAAATTTCCCAAGACCAACTTCTTGGAGAGGGTGATTATGCTAATGTACAAAGACAATCTGTATATGATGACCACACCTTGGCTCTCCACTGCAGCTTTGAATGCATGGGACAGACTTGAGGAAGTTGGAAAGAGAACTGAGTCATTTACTAAAGTTATACAGGGACCAAAAGAAACCTTCACTGTTTTTTTTTATTACAAAGATTGACTTCAACTATAAATAGAATGATACCAAATTCAGAAGCTAAACAAATAATCATTGAATATTTGGATTTTGAAAATGCTAATTCACAATGCAAAAGGGTAGTTAGGCCTTTAAAGGCAAGATCAGTACCCATGTATTTGAGATACAGTCGATATTGAATCTCATAACCATGATGATGCTTGGACAGAAGATGTGATTTCCAGAAGCTTGAAAAAAAATCAAAATGTCAGGTGTTTTAATTGTGGCAAACAAGGTCACCTAAAAAGGGATTGTAGACAGGGCATTCCTAGAAACAATGTTTCTTGTGGGAATAATCCAAACAGAAGGCACTTACCTTCTGGAGTATAAAGAAGGTACAATAAAGGTTAATATTAGATCAATAAATTCAGATCAACAAGGGAAAGATGGTAACATTTTGCCATTGGGAAATGCCCTGGGGAGCTCTCTCAGTCCCCCATGTCAAATTTGGTTCAGTCTTTCCTTGTCGCCATGGGAGAAACTCCTCCCCAGAGGACCTAATGCCTATTGTAAAAATTCATACTGCTCTGAATGATAGGATAGTTTTAGAAGATAAAACAAAAATTTCAGGAGAAACCATAAAGTAAATATTTTGGCCAACTTCTATAAATGATCAAAGACCAAAGTTAAAAAACCAAATAAATGACGGTATAATTGAAGGTCTTGTAGACACAGTGATAGATGTAATAATAATTGCCCCAGAATCTTGGCACCCAAATTGGCCATTTCAGGAGGTAAATGATGAGCCTTTAGGGATTGGAACTTTATCGCAGGTAAAACAAAGTACGATATAGGTTGAATGTATAGGGCCAGAAGGATAGAGAAGAAAGTTAAAGCTATATGTAGCTAACATAGCAATGAATTTATAGGGACATGATTTGTTACAGCAATGGAATACCCAGATTAACATTCCTCCAATCTTAGAAACAAACAACAAACTAACATGTTTCTGGGAAAAAGACTAAAAGGTGTTAGAAGAACACTCACCAGGCATTCAGTCTGTACAAAAACACGGCACGACAGCTCCTGATCTTTCAAAGGTAACAAAAGTCCTACCTTTAAAATGGTTAACTGACAAACATGTCTAGGTGGAACAATGGCCTTTGACATCAGAAAAATTACCAAAACAACTGGTACAGGACCAGCCAAATGCTCAACATATTGAAGAATAGGCCAGTTCTTGGAATTCTTTTGTATTTATTATTAAAAAGAAATCTGGAAAATGGAGCTGATTAGAGCTCTACAGCCTGAATCCCCCTGCCTTCTCTATTACCTAAAGGAGTTATTATAGTTACTAATTTAAAAGACTGGTTTTTTTTTCACTATACTTTTACAAGAAAAGAATAAAGAAAAATTTGCTTTCATGGTGCCTACTTATAAAAATTCTCATCCTGTTAAGAGATAACAGTGGAAGATTCTCCCACAAGGAATATTAACAGCCCCATCCTGTGCCAATATTTTGTACAATGGCCATTGGCAATGATTCATGTACAGTTTCCTCAATCTATAATTTACCATTATATGGATGATATCTTACTAGCTGATTCAAATATAGATTTTTTTTTTAGAGAAAATGTTTGAGAAAGTAAAGAAAATTTTGCTTGCTGGGGATTACAAGTTGCTCCTGAGTACAAAGAGGAGAGTTTATTAATTACAAAGGATATAAATAAAATAGGTTTACAAAAAATTCAACCCCAAAAGGTACAAATCAGGAAAGACCAATTGAGGACTCTTAATGAATTTCAACTAATTCTGAGGGACATTAACTGGCTACAGCCCACAATTTGATGAACAACGCAAGAACTGAGTAATTTACTTCAAACCTTACATGGCAATAAGGACTTAAATAGTCCTAGAAAATCATCAGCTGAGGCTGAGAGAGAATTGTCTTTGGTAGAAAATAAATCACAGGATGTGGGTTGTGTGGTTCCAAATCTTAACTACATTCAGTCATAGTACCCTCAAAACATTCCCCTACAGGAATTTTAATGCAGAGAGAAGATAATATCTTAGAATGGATATTTTTGCCACACAGAGTAAAAAAATTAAAGACCTATGTAGAGAAAATTTCTGAGTTGATTCTAAAAAGAAAAATGAAACTTCATCAATTAGCAGAAATAGACCCAGCAGAGATTGTAGTGCCTTTTACTAATGCTTAAATTTTCTCTTTATGGGAGAAAAATGAACATTGGCAAAGAGTTTTTGGTAATTTTTGGAGATATTAACAATAAACATCCCAAAACAAGAGAATTCAGCTTATAAAGAGAACTAACTAGATCCTTCCTGACATTGTATGGGGAACACCAATTTCTGGAGCCCCTACATTCCATACTAATACACACAAATCAGTAAAGACAGGTTATAAATCAGGAAATTTGAATAAAGTGACTCAAAGCCCTGATGATTTTGTTCAAAAGTCAGAATTATATGCTATTCTCATGGTATTATTAGATTTTAAAGAACTTCTTAATATGGTTACTGGCTCTCAATATGCACAAAGAGTTGTTTTACATGCTGAAACTGCTGAATTTATTCCAAATAATACAGAATTGACTTTATTATTTACCCAGTTACAAGAAGTAGTCAGAAATAAAATCATCCCTTATATGTAACACATATTACATCCCATAAAGACCTTCCAGACCCTCTAGCACATGGTAATGATGAAATTGATCAACTATTGGTAGAAAATGTGCTAGGAACCTCAGAATTTCATAAAAAATACCATGTCAGTAGCAAAGATTTAAAAGAAGATTTTTCCATCATCTGGCAACAACCCAAAAAAATTATAAGGAAATGTTCCTTGTACAACCAAACTCCACTACCTTCAGGAAGTAACCCAAAGGGTACTCAAAGAAATGAAATTTGGCAAATGGACATGTTTCATTTTGTAGAGTTTGGAAGATTAAACCATGTACACCATGCCATAGATAGATATTCAGGATTTCAATGGGCATTGACTTTGAGTTCTGCAAAGGCTGGTTCTATAATCTCATGACTGTGAGAAGTTATGGTCATCGTGGGTATAACTGTACAAATAAAGACTGCCAATGCACCAGCATATGTCTCTAGTAAAATGGAACAGGTTTTTGTATATTACAACATAAAATATATTACAGGTATACCACACAATTCTACAGGGCAAGCAGTTATAGATCTAATCAAACTCTAAAAGATCTACTTAATAAACAAAAAAGAGTAGTAAAGACCACCAAAGATAGATTGCACAATGCTTTATTAACTTTAAATTTTCTAAATGCTAATGAGAGAGAAATGACAGCTTCAGAGAGTAAAATCTTTTTGGATTTATTTCTTCCACAAGGCCAAGAGTCCTAGTAACTATTTCATAGACTTCATTTTTTTTTTCTGAGACTAAGGATGCATCATGAGGGAAATACCATGGGATCAAGAGTGAAGCAGGTGGGCTATGGTGGGCATTGACTACGTTCTCCATTGGAAAGCGGGTAGAGCCTTCCCCTTTGGTATTGTTCTATCGAGTGCCAGCCACAATGTATGTTACATTACTTCTTGATGCGTGTGTTACAGGGTGCGCAGTACCTGCTGGTGATGGTGGATCCGGATGCCCCCAGCAGGAGAGACCCCAGGATGAAATACTGGAGACACTGGGTGGTGTCCAACATCACAGTAAGGAGACCAACGGGTGTTGTCAGAAAGGTTTCTAATGTAGCTGAGGTCATCTTCCTGTGTGGCTTCTTAGCATTCATCCGAGAGGGCTGGAGATGGAGGGTGAGTGAGGCCTTCTGGATCAGATGCCCAAGTTTCCTAAGACCACATCTAAACATGAGCCATTGTGGGCTAGAGAACAAGGTCTCAGGACAAGAGCAGCAGAAAACACCGATTCTGTGCATTTGTTATTCTTTGTGATAGAGGTCTCCTGTTCTGATACCATTTCAAAGTATTGGAGACTGAAGAACCGACTCACAAAACTTCTGGAAGTTTAAGATTTGGCATAAGCACATCACTGTGGATTTCATGCATGTGCAGGGAGGCGGGAGTCCTCCAGTTTGATTAGCAGGGTGTGGAGGATCATGTGATGGCCCTTCCTATTGCCACATGAGGGGCAGTAGGAGAATGTGTCCCCGCATAAAGAATGCAGGCACAGCTCCCTTCTTTATATAGAAATAAGTCGCTGCTTGTGAGTTGGTTTCATGATAGCTGGGGAGGAGCCTAGCTCGCCTTTTTCAGAGTACGTCTGAGGCGCACACTACACCAACACAAGTGTTAGATCTCCTGGCTTGAATTGGTGTGATCACTTATCTCATCAAGAGGACTTTTAAAGATACCGCTATCATAATAGACATCGCAGTCACCCTTCAGCACCCTCAGGGAACTCCCATGAGTCTGTTATATAAAACAGTGTTTGAGACAAGCCTGTGTACTTCTTCTCAGATGCTCTAAATCATCTCTAGCTGATTATCACACCTAATACGATGTAAACGCTGCCTAGATATCATGTTGTGCTGTATTGTTTAGGGAATCAATGATGGGGAGAGAAAAATTACACTTGCTCGCAGATGTAATTCTCTCTCTATTTTTTTTTTCCCAGTCTGCTTTTGGTTGAATTTGAGGATGTGGAACCCACAGGGAACAGAGGTCTAGCTGTATGTAACCCACATTTGTTTCCCAATCCTGTTCAATTACGGAATCTCGAATTCATGAGCGGCCTGGTAGAATACTTTGGAGAAATCCACATTAGCCTGTAGCCTTTGAAATCTGTGCCCAGACAGCCTACACGCAGCTTTTGCAAAGAACGTGGAAAGGCCTCTGCCTTCTAAGACAATAGACTAGCAGAATGAAGTTTGAATGTGTTGTGAGTTAAGAAAGAACTGGTTGCCGGCCCAGAGACCAGACACTCCCTGTTTCTCTTGACTTCCTATGGTCATCCTGATGACCCCATGAAGAACACCCGGGGAAGATTTTAATCCCAGCACTAAGAAGGCAGATTTCTGTGAATTCGTGGCCAGCCTGATCTACAAGAGCTAGTTCCAGGACAGACTCCGAAGCTACAGAGAAACCCTGTCTCGAAAACAAAAATCATAACACCCTAGAAAATGTAGAGAAAGCCACAGGGGCAAAGACTAGTATCTTGAATGCTGGGGCCACAGGCAGAGGCAGGGACATCAGTTTAACTAGGCACTGCCTCCTCATCAGGGAAGACTCTCACACCAGAGTGTGAGATAGGTGAATAGGGAGGGGGGAGTAAGCCCAGCAACCAACCAATGTCCCAGCACCAGGACCCTTCGAGGAAGTTCAGGGAGGACATGCCTCCTCGGAAACAGCCTGGTTGTAGCCCAGGTGGGGCTTCATAAGCAGCAGTGGACTGCGGAAGAACGTGGCAATTAGCACAATAAGGGACAGTGTTACGGGAGGGTCTTGATGTGTGTGGCAGGCGTGGGAGTAGAGGGCACAATAGATGGGCGGTTTGTCAGACTGGCTTCCATCTAGAGCATCATTGTTCTCCAGACCTGAGTAAAGTTCACGGGGTAGAAGTTCAAGAAAGGAATTTTCTAGGTCATACTCATAGACACCCCATACACACCCACACACCTGCACAGGTACATGCACACAGGGCTCCCTGTGAGAAGGTTCCAGTCGGGACTCTTAGGCCGGAGGAAAAAGCCATATGGGCAGAATGGTTTCCCAGTTGGGACTGTGACAGAACCCCTAGGGATGTCTGACACCCCATGCCACCTACTCCCGTCACCCCGATACTCACCCAGGACATAGCCCTCACTCCAGCTCTGTGCTGTGAGCCAGGGTTTAGCCCCAGAAGCCCTGCTCAGAGACACAGCAGGAGGCAGGTGACAGGTGGCAGCTGTCAGGCAAGCCTGCTAAGCCACAGCGCTTAACCACAGCCACCTGCCAGGGCATGGCCCTCACTTCCCGTTCGCCCAGAGGAGGCTCAGGTTTCAGTCACATTGCCACCCACTTTCCCTCTTCTGGGTGCCCGGCAGGAAGCTGTGGCTTTCCCTGATGGAGTTACTTGGCCCTGCCACCTGCCCCTGTGTTCTGCTAGCCAGAAAGATAGCATCAGCCAAGTGGGTTCAGGTCTCAGGTCCCGGAGCTCTGTTGAAAGAAGGGTGGAGGGTGGGGGTTCTGGCCAAGCCTAGGAGCCTGTCCTCTAACTTGAGGTTCACACAGAAGGGCAGTCTGATACCATGGAGAAATGTAAGTTCTTGAGCCCACCTCCCCACAGAACTTCACAAACTTGGGTGGGGAGGGGCCCATTACCTGGCAACTGGCTCACCTCCAGGTACCAGGACCTTCCTAGGAAGTTCAAGGGGACAGAGGCAGCCTGGTTATGGCCCTGATGAAGACTTTGGCCATAACCAAGGCATCTTCTAAGGTGCCTCCCAGTTCCCTGGCCGTGCTGTGAAAGGGTTCGCAGACACACAAGTAGCAGCTTCCACCTTGACCAAGTCCTCTGGAGGAGCTCTGGGTGGGGGAGCCGCCCTGACCAAGTCCTCCAGAGGAGCTCTGGGGTCGGGGAGGCTGTAGCACTCAGACCTGGCATGACAGTTGGTGTCACTTACTCGTGAGGCTGTTTTCTTTTTTTTTAATTATTTTTTATGTGCATCTGTGTTTTGCCTGCGTGTATCTTTGTATGAGGGTGTCAGGTTCCCTGAACCAGAGTTACAGACAGTTGTGAGCTGCTATGACTTGAACTCAGGTTCTCTGGAAGAACAGTCAGTGCTCTTAACCGCTGAACCATCTCTCCATCTCTCCCCAGCCCGTAAGGCTGTTTCAAATAAAAGCATTTTGGAAACGGTTGAAACATCAATCACTTTGTGACTTAGCATTGCTCCATTAAGTGATAGGAAAGCAGGGGCTAGAAAGGTTCAAAGACAGCCTCTGCTAGCTGTTTTAGTAGATTGTAGCTACAGGTATTGGATATGTGTCCCATACTCTAGACTATCCATATCATACAAGACTGTTGTGGGGTCCCACCATGTCCATCCGTCTTTTATCAGTCGTCCCATTATGTCCAGAGACCACCATGCCCCTCTGTAAGATGAAAACAATCTGTCTTATTCCAATGACTCCAGCACTCTCCTGGATGAGTAGAGGCTTCCAGGGCACATTGCCCGTGGGATGCTACCTTGGCATAATAACGAATACCTGGTCTGTGTTTTAGACCCCATAAAACTACACCCCACGCATCCACCATTACCCAAACACCCTCATCAGTAAACCATGTAGTAAAGTCACTGCAAACAGAGTAACAATGGCCCTGTGATTCCCAATGGCCACAGAGAGAAACCTGGAGGAACATAAGCTAACCTTGGTGTCAGACAGCCAGATATAACTGGACATGAGGACAAGTCATGGTCATGGAACCTCTTCAGTGGAGATAATGTTTTCAAAGGTGATCCGGAGCAGAACAGGACCATGGGGAACATCTGTAGCCACCTTCCTCCAACTCCATCCAAAAGACAGGCTCACAGGGTCCAGAAAAGGATAAGGTTCTAGGAATGAGGACATCTTAAATAAAGAGTCGGAGGTCGAAAGAGGCAAGAAATAGGACCAGTCCTGTGTAGTGGTTAAGAGCAATGGTTCGAGTCAGACCACTCGGGTTCCAATCCCAAACCAACCATTATTGGCTGTGTGATCTTGGGCAAGCTGCTCAGCTTCTTTGTGTCTCAATGTGCTCATCTGTAAAGTGGAAATATTTATAACCTCTGCCTCACACTGTTAAAACAATGTTTATCTATGTTATTTCAGGTAAAATACTTAGAGCAAAAGCCCATAGCACATAGCTGGCTTTAAACAGTTGGGCGCTGTGCTGCTGCTATGGCCATTGCTCCAAGCCAAGTACCCCTTGAGCTCTAGAGCCACGAAAGCAGATGAAATCCAGGAAGGTGATGTCTTACGCAGGGGAAGTATTATGAGGGTCCAGAGGCAGTTCTGGGTATAACTCCCTTCACCTGTCGGTTCTCATGGGCTCAGCAACAAGACTAGGTAGAAGAGACCCACCCCCACCCAACCTGGCCGTGCCAGGGGATAGAGGGATGTAGACATAACTCGCGAGGTGCTCATCAGCCCCTCTCTGAAACTCTCTCAGGGAGTGAAAAAGATTCCTAGTCATAGCCAGACATAGTGACACACACCTGTGATCCCAGCACTCAGAAGGCTGGAGTTCCAGGCTAGCTTTGCCTCTGTACTGAGATGCCACCTTAAAACACAAACAAAGGACCAGGGATTCCTAGCATCCCACAGCAGGATAGCATCCTCCTCCCCGGTGCCATGTCCTCAGGTTTCTTTACAGATGCTTTTCAGTTCTGCTGAGGCCCTATTGAGATATCAATTAGTCTGCATCACTCACTCCAGGAGAAGAGTTTATTGGCTCCTTGTCTTATTTGTCTCTGGAATTAGCGCTCAGAGCTTTTCATGCAGATATTTTCATTAGGCTCTTTTTTTTTATTGTTAATGGGAATATTAAACACAGGAAGATGGTACATGAATGCTTTTCCACAAAGACTATCATGACTGGTGACAAAGAATATGAAGAATAATTAAGGAGACGAGTACCTTTTTTTCTTCCAAAAAAGAAAATCTTCCTAGAAACCGTCAATGATTCTAAAATTTGTCCTGAATGTCTTTTTTTGTTTTAAAAAAGAAAAGGAGCCGCCAAGTTCACACTTCCCCCTTTCACTCAGTGCCCTCAACCTTTGGCAGCTGTAAATGGCAAGCAATTCTGGGTTAAATCAAAGGGACCTCTAAGGGGTCATTATTCTGTCTACTTTTCTATAGGGTTGGATTTTTTTCTGTAATAAAAGGTTATAGTGTGTGTGTGTGTGTGTGTGTGTGTGTGTGTGTGTGTGTGTAAATAACCTCTAAGTATGTTAGGTGAACAAGAGGAATAGAAAACCTAACAAACAGAGACAGGATTCGCTCTCCCTGCTTTTGACTTCTGTGGTCAACATGTATTTGAGTGACCCACAGTGGGGCTGGGCGATAGTTCAGCTAGTAGAGCACTTGCCTTGGAAACAGGAAGGCATGAGTTCAATTCCCAGATCTCACGTTAAAGTAAACAGACAAATGAATAGATAAATGGGAAAAACTGGGCACACACTTGTAATCCCAGCACTGAGGAAGCAGAGAAAGAAAGGTCCCTGGGGCTCTTCTAGGCTACTTGGTGAAATTAAAGGCCAATGAGAAACCTTTACTCAAAGATAGCACCTGAGAGTGACCGCTAGGGTTGTCCTTTGTCCTCCACATATGCACACACACACACACACACACACACACACACACATCTGTGCACACACATTAAATAGATTTTTTTTAAAAAAAAAAAAAGTATGTTCTAATGTGCTCCTGAAAGATCGCTGGCAAATTCCCCTGACATCTCTGAGAATTTGGCTTCTCCACTGAAAAATGGACACAGAGTGTTCTTACCCAAGGAAAAAGGAGTTTAAATTCACCCAAAGGAAGAGCCTTCCTAGAAAGAGGCACCACAGAAAGTACTATTCTGTCCTCATTCCTAATGAACGAAGCAGCAAGCTTTACATATGTACCTATAAATAATTATGGAATATGGCATATGTATGTATGTATATTCAGAACCCAGCTAACAACAATAAGCAGAATAAATTATCTTTATTAGGACCACCAATAGAAATGAAGAGGGCAAATTGAAGAGAGAAGTAATTCCTTTTTTGTTGTTGTTTCTTTATTATTATTTTAGGGGTTGTTTTATTATTATTCTGTGTGTGTGTGTGTGCACGTGTGTTGCTCTACACACACACGCACACACACACACACACACACACAGAGACTCTTTCTGTAGCTCAGGCTAGCCTCAAACTGGCACTTGCCGTTCTCCCACCTCTGCTTTCAAAGCGCTAAGATTACAGGAGTGTGGCACCATGCCAGGGTTGGGAGCAGTCAGTCTTTTGTCTCCTCCGTTTATTGCCCACTGACCTCTGAGCCAGACCAGCGCTCTCCCATCCCCAGCATCAGGGCAAAGTGCAGGCTTCCTGGGCTGCTCGGGCTTCTATGTACTTACTTCCCTCGGGTCAGAGCCGCAGCCCCTTCCTCCCCAATACTCTCCGCTTTATTTTTAACCCCTCGCCAGTTTCTTATCACTCACAGTCCCCCACTCAGCTGTCATTGTCCTACCCCAGAGATGCCTTCACTCCCATTCAAAATAATTTAAATAAAATGTTGCTACAAAGTGGAATATTATCTTTTGATGAATGTTTTTAAAGCCCTTTAGGTTTTCACGGTAATTTGCGGTGTAAAATTATTTGGAGATAAGAGCCAAATTAGCTCTCCTATGCTGAGGTCGCTGTGTCCTGTTATCCATGTGAGCAGTGTTTAAATATAATCAGCCCTTAGACTAATGCAGCATAATTGTTCATTTGAAATAGCTTTTTTTACTCCATTCAATGAGTCATTAAAATATTCAAGGGATAATGCAGTGAATTGGAAATGAATTTATCATATTATCCCATACATACTGCAGTACTTCAGGTAACTAAGGAGAGGGAGGAAGAGAGGGAGAGAGAGAGGGAGGGAGGGAGAGAGAGGGAGGGAGGGAGGGAGCACATGGATGCGAGGCACACAGGAAGAAAGGGGGCTTGTGTACATAAGGATGTGATAAAGGGTTCCAGTGGGTTTGTGGTAAGCAGAAGAGGGAGGGGAGGACAAGAAAGAAAATGTTGTTCTTCAAGGCGTTCTCTCTCTCCTCTCTCCCCTTCCCTCCCTCCCTCCCTCTCTCTCCCTGCACTCTGAGAATCTGCTCTACCACAGCTCCACTGTTAACTTATTTTTATCAAATATGTTTATATCAGAAAGTCGTTATGGAAACCAATTCTGCCATCCAGGAGAATTCCTGGAGCAGGCAGAAAACATTCTCTCTCTCTCTCTCTCTCTCTCTCTCTCTCTCTCTCACACACACACACACACACACACACACACACAGTCTTGTTCTTCTCCAGCTCCAGCAGCCCAGCAGCGCAGGGTTGTGGCTGGACACACCCTGGTTCTGCTTGGACAGAGTGGTGCAACAAACCCAACTATCACCCCTAGTCCCAACCTGTCCCTGTCCTGGGCTTGCCACTGTCCCCTGGGCCTCAGTTACCTAACCTGTGTTTTCTAGTTTCCTTTCCACGGCTGTGATAAAGACCATGACTGAAAGCAACCTGTGAAGCAAGGAAAGCATCTACCTGACTTAACAGGGATTCAGGGCAGGGACTGAAGCAGAGACCACGAAGGAGGGAAGCTGGCCCTCCATGGCTCACTCAGCCTGCTTGCTTATACGGGCCAGCACCACCTGCCTAGGAGCAGTATTGCCCTAGTGGGCCAGGCCCTCCCACATCAGTCACTAATCAAGAAAATGCCCACAGACTTGTTTACAGGCCAATATGACTGAAACAGCTTCCCAGTTGAATTCCCTCTTCTTAGATGACCCTAATTGGGGTCAAACTGGAAAAAAAAAAATACAACAACAACAAAAAAATTAAAACTATCCAACACACTATGGCAAGCAGTTCTTAGGCATACAGGCAGGGCTCGGGGGCCTATGGTAGACTCTCTGAATGCTCCCAGGGTCTGAGGGAAGTTCTGCCTGTTTGCAATGCTGAGAATGATCAAAAGCATTAAGGTAGAAGCCACATCCAGAGTGAGGGCCTCTGCCCTGGCCACACTTCCCTAAGGTGATAGGTGACCAGCCCCCAAGAAAGCAGCCAGCTGTCTAGAAACCACCCCAGGAGATCAGCACTCACAAAAGGAGGGGGGAGGGTAGCCTTCAGGAGCGACTCCAGGAAGCAGTCAAGGGACTAGAGAGATGGCTCAGTAGTGAAGAGGCACTTGCTGCTCTTTCAGAGGACCTGGGTTTGGTCCCTAACACCTACATGGTGGCTCACAGCTACCTGTAACTCCAGTTCCAGGGGATCCAGTGTTGTCTTCTGACCTCTTTGGGCACCAGGCACTCACTTGGTACACACATACAAGCAAAACATCTACACACATAAAATATAAATATTTTGTTTTGAAAAAAATAAGTGGGGCCTAGCAGGAGGAGATTGGGTTGTGAGATTGGGGCAGGCACTAAAAATTTCTAAAAATCTAAACAGTATCAGACAGCTCTCCTACTGGAACCCAGATTCTACGCTCGCCTCAGGCCCGGGCCCACTCCTGAAGACTGCACAGCCTCCTCTTGACCTGTCTGTGGTGTCCCCACACCCAAGCTCTTGTACAATCTGCAAAAATGAGGTGCTTTAAGTGGGTCAGGAGCTCTCGACGAATTGCGCCTCCAGGATCCAGAAGGGGCTAAGAGATATGATCATAAAGCCGTATGCGAATGTGTGTGTTCCTAAGCATGTGTGTGTTCACTGTATGAGTGCAGACAACTTTGGAGGCCAGAAGAAGGGTGCCCGATGTGTCGGAACTGGAACTGCGGGTGGTTGTGAGTTACCTGTGGGTGGGTGCTGGGAACTGAACCTGGATCCTCTAGAAGAACAGCCAGTGCTCTTTCTGAACACTGAACCATCACTCTAGCCAATCCTTATCAAAATTAAAAATTCTCCTCATAAACTCAACCTGAGGAACCCACACAGGTGCCCTAAAAGCCGGTCACTCCAGTCCACTTGGATGTCTTCACAGGCACATGCACTGATCCCTTGGACGGAAGGGAGCCCTAAGCAAGCACAGCCCATCTTGATGAGAAAGCTCAAACCATACCAATCACGGGAGCCTGGCTTGGCTTCACTGACTGTGCGGTGATATGGGTTTGTGGCTCGTTGACAAGCCAGCTCTGAAGAGCATTGACAAGTGAATTAGCAGTGGTTGCAAAGTAGGTCACTGGGGACAAGCCACTGCCTTGTTCTGTGCCTGAGGGATCACATGCCACCATATTTGTAGGTCACACAGAGTTTCAGGAAGTAGTTAATAATGATGAGGAACATAAAAGAGTTGCTCTTGACAAACAGGAAGTAGGGGCCCTCACTGCAAAAAGCAAAACAAAACAAAACAAAAACAGATTTAATAGGAATTGATGTAAAGTTCTATATTTAGGTTTCAGGTCAGTTTTGTGCATTCAGGATGGGGAAGGTCTGGTATGTCAGAGGTTCATGGGGGAAAAGAGCAAGACAAGTTGGTGTTAATTCCTAAACTAATTTAAACCTGAATTCTCAGATAATAATAGAGCATCAAACCATAATGCAGGAGTTAAGACAGTTAGGATAATCTTAGGCCACATCGGAAAAAGAGGAGGCTTTTGATCACTAAAGAAGAATGCTCATGGCTTCTCTCTCTCTCTCTCTCTCTCTCTCTCTCTCAATCTCTCTCAATCTCTCTCTCTCGATCTCTCTTTCTCTCACCGGCTCAAACCATGGCTGTCCATTCATTCCTTCACTCGGCATGTGCTCAGCATGTCCTAGGCAACAGGTTCCGTTCAGTCATCTGCAAGCTTACGCCATCAGACGCCTTCTTTCTAAAAAAACTTCCTGTCTGGCAACAGAGACCAGCGAAGAAAAACAATGACTGATATAGAGGCGGGGAGTGTTGGGATGGAGTGAAGTCTTGAGGACCATGGGAAATGAAAAAGAGGGCTAGAAGCAGACCGCCCAGAGGAAGGGATTTGTGAGCCAAGTCGATGGTCACCGTGTTACCAAGTAAAGAGAACATCAGCCAGGCAGAAGGAGTCGGACACCAGTGTGGCTAGAGCTAGTGCTCAGGAGAGAGGCCGTGAAAATGGAGGTTCTAATGTTTCTTACCATTCATAAGAGTCTCCCCGGACACCACACCTGGAGCAGTGAAATCAGAGCCCTGGCATCGGGCTCAGTAGCCACTTAGTTTTTTTTAAGGTTTCCCAGGTGAGGCAAATGTGTAGGAGAGGTGATGGGGAGGGGAGAAACGTTGCCAGAGAACAGCTCTCAATTAGGCGAGATAATTAAGTTCCAGTTCCTTGTTAACAATGTATTAGACACTCAGAACTCAAGGGGGAAATCTCATATAAAATATTCTTATTGCAAGAAAGGAAAAGGAATTTAAAAAAAAAAACAAAAACAAAAACAAAACAGATACACCAGGGCTAAGAAACATCAATTCAAAGCCATTGCCTAGACTGGGGCAAGGATTTTAGCGCATGAACTACAGAGGGTTTTGACCTGAGTTAGAAACTACCTGTTGGGGGTTGAGGGAGGTTTTTCAGTGGTTAAGAGCATTTGTCGTTTTTTTATAGAAGGCCTGAGTTAGATTCCCAGCACCCAAAAGACAGCTCACAATCAGCCATAGCACCAGTTACAGGGGATCGATCGGTCACCTTCTTTTGACCTTCACTGGCACCAATCATGCACATGTTATGCAGACATACATTTGAAAAAAAAATTATTTAACATAAGAGAAAAAAAGACAGGGAGTCGGGTACAAAACCAGATACCTGCAATTTCTTCTATAGGAGGCAGAAAGAGCACTTGAGCCCAGAGTTTGAGACCAGCCCAGGCAATATAGCAAGATCTTGTTTCTAAATAAATAAATAAATAAATATCATAAAAGTGGGCTTGCATTTCCAAAAGTTCTCTCTGTCTGCCATGGCTGTAGATGGCCCCAAGAGACAATTTTGCTCTTTCATGGGGGATGACAATGGTCTTCTCCAAGACAAGAGTAGAAAACATGGAGGAGACAGCTTCAGGGCCTGCCCTGAGGTCAGGAGCCATCAGGACCTGCTGATGGATTAGACAAAGGGGGTGAAGCTGCCTTGAAGGACTTGGACCGGAGGCTGGGCTAGATTGACAGTCAAGTGTGGGACTCGGGCGCTGCCCATCAGAAGCCTGCATTGATGGAGCAGAACGCCATGCTGAGAGATGTGGGATCTCAGAAGTCATGGGGAGTCAGCTCTGTCTTGATGGGGACTGGGTGACATTTCAGAGTTTGGGAGCAGGATTCTGAAGGTTTGTCTGCCAGGCCACTTGGCCAGGTGGGTGACATTACCGTAGCCTCTGCTCTCGGGTGGATCTCTTATGTCTCCCGCACACACTGAGGCAGGCAGGTGAACTTCAGTGCCGGTTGGTACCAAGTTCCCATAGTAAAGAGCTCTGGGCCGGGTCCTCTACATAGCCGCTCTCCCTCTTTCTGCAAAAACATTGTTCATGAGCACAACCTGCCCTGGCGGGTCTCAGAACACACAAAGCAAGCTGTAAGTTCCAAGCAATTCCCTGCATGCTTGTTCTCCCAGTCTACAGGGTATTTCCGAATACCAGCAAGAGTAGCATTGCAGGAGGGAGAACATGGAAGTCGCTCTCACTTATTTAAAAAGGTGAATCATTCTCAGTGGAGTTTTATGGTTAGTCACACCTGCCTGGGAACCTGCGTCCCTAGTGATCTGCCCCCAGTGGTTAGTACTACTGCCTGTCATTGTCGCAAACCTCAGCTATTAACCAGAAGACCACAGTGGGCCACAGAGTAGGGCAGGGCGGGAACAGCTCTCATTAAGGAGGAGGGGTGGAGGAGCCAGCAGCATCCTGGCTATGTTGGGGATGGATAAAGCCCCAGCCAGGAGGTATGTCTGGGGGCAGCTGCAGGAAGCCAGACTTGCTAGGGCTAGAGACTTAGGGTGTGAGGAGGAGGCTAAGGAGAAAGACTCAGGAGCATCCTCGGGTTCATCAGCTAGCCAGCTCGGCCCCTCAGAACCTAGTGGAGCTAGTGTGGAGATCACGAAGTAAGGGACGAGTAGCTGGTGACCCAGAGTACAGTGCCCTCCTTAGCTGGAGTGTTTGTTTCTCAGAGAGGAGGAGGAGGGAGGAAGAAGATGAGGAGAATGAAGAGGAGGAGTGGGAGGAAGATGGTGAGGAGGAAGATGAAGGGGGGGGGAGAGAAGGAGGAGGAGGAGGAGGAAGCTAGTCCAGAGTTCCTCCATACTCCCGTGGAGGAATCAGCATATCTGCAGAATTGGGGGGAGGGCACACGGATGGACCCCCCCTCCAGGGGTGGAAGGACAAATGCACAGAGCTCTATGGCTGCTGGCCTATCAAACCTTCCGCGAAGAACTAGCTCTTTCCTTTCAAAGAGGGTGGAAGTCACTGTTCTCTTGTCTCCGTTGATGAACAGATTCTGGGTGGCAGGAGTCACCATAGAAACAGGTGCTATCTTAAGCAAATGAGCCTTATTAACCTTAAGAGTGGTGGAGTTTTCACAAGATTGCACATATAGGGTAGGAGGGAGACGGGGTTTGGTGGGGGGAGGGTTGAGGTGGCTGGGAAGCCATGTTGCTCTGGGTGGGGAGGCCTGTGTGTGTGTATGTGTGCATGCCGTGCACACTGCGTGTGTGGGTGCCCATCTTTACGTGTTGTGCAAAACCGCTTCTGAGGAGGTAAGCTCGGGTCCCGCGCACCCCTTTCCCTGGGAGATATGCTGTCTCCCCATTCCCTCCCCCGACAAGAAACCCTCATCTCCTGGAAAGTGGCCTTAAGGCTGCAGTGCGCAGAGGTCCAGTCACGACCCCTCTTCTACTGCTTGTGCAGACCCTGCCTGTGGTCCCGGGCCTGATGCACATGTGAAACAGGTGTTTCTAGAGAGAAAAGCCAGGACGTGGGGCCCTTTTTTGCCCTCGGAAGCAGGGTAGTTCAATGGCAGGAGCAGGAATCCAGGCATCTAGGGGACTTGGGTCCGTGTGCTCTGTCCCTCAGGGAGCCCCCATCTGTAAAGGGCAGACTCACCAGGCAACTCACAGGGCTGAAGCGAGGCTCTTATGAGATCACCTAAGTTCACACAGAACATATACCCTCAGAAGCTCCCACTGTGAACTGCTTCCTTTCTGGGGAGAAAATGGGGGCTCTTTCCACATTTACATTTCCTCAGTATGGCTTCATCAGCCAACAAACTTGCTTGGGATACCTGCCCTGTTTGTAGAGGCAGGTAGGGATGACTAAAGGAAGATCAGGACAGAGAGCCTGGCCTTCAGAGAAACTGTGGTGGTCAGGTAGGCCAAGGAGAGGTAAGGTTGGGTGGGGCTTTGAAGTCAGGTAGGATTGGGATGGGCAGAGAAAGGGGCCATACATTCAGCTCTTGGTGATGCGTGGTAAAGAAGAATCCTGAGCAGTGAGGGTTGGCTCCTAGACACACATCTGCTGCCCTCTGCAGCCCCTCCTCGGCCAGGACACTCCACTCCACTAGCTAGCATGCCACCTGCCCCAGTCTGGCTCCCATTCCTAGGAATAAATCTGAGCTGTCGCTGTCAGGGACGCTGACACATGCTGTGTGCCCCCTGTAGCCCAAGGTGCTGTTTATCAGGGATTTAGGCTAGCAAATACTCAATGCCCTGGGCGGACTCTGGGAAGGGGAAATCTTCTATTTCCTTGCTGTAAAGCGTCAAAAGCTCCAGGGTCGGGGAGATGGTCTAGTGGATAAAATGCTCCTGCACGCGACCTGAGTTCAAATCCCCAGCACTAGGAGGTAGAGACGAGAGAGTCTTAAGCACTTGTTAGCCTAGTTAATCAGTAAGTTCTAGGTTCAGTGAGAAACCCTGTCTCACAAAGTAAGGTGGGGAGTAGTAGAGGAAGATGGCTGACACTGACCTCTATACACACACACACACACACACACACACACACACACACACGCATGCTCAGTTCCAACACGTGCCTGAAACTGGGACAAGGTTGCCACCACAAACCGGCTCTTCCCTCCTTCACACCTTCTAGATCTCTAGAGCCAGAAGGTACCTCAGGTTTATTTGGTCATACCCATGAAGACATGGACACCTGAGGTCCACAATGAAGGGAGAGTCCTAACTTTTAGTCTCTAGTATCCCAACATTACTGAGATGACAGAAGCCACCCCTCAGCTCATGTTTGGTGGGCCATTGGAGATTAGTAGGTGGTTAGTTAGGTCTCCAGGGGTGCCAAGGGACCCATCTTTCGGGTCTGACTAACACAGAAGAAAGGGGAAGCTCACCCTGGGAAACTCACCTCTCACCTTCTCTCCCTTCAGAAATCAAAATGCGGCATTTGGGATTTCACTTGACCCTGGCCAAGGGATGCAACTTAAGGGATATCAGAAAAGCTTTCCCAATCCACCCATCTTTAACTCCGAAATCATCTTCCACGTTGGCTTTAGAGCTGCCAATGAATGTTGCACGAAAACAACACAGTTGAAGGCCTGGCTGAAAGAGTCACTCATGGGAAGAAGCTGTGAGCTGACTTGAGCCCCACATTCAGCTTGGCAATAAACAAAATGGGAATGTTGCATGGGCCTCTCGGAGAAGATCAAATTGGGAGGCTCTGGCAACAGGGAGAGTAAAAGGAAAGAGCAGAATTTCACCCTAGTTTGTCTCCCTGCAAAATCTGGTCCTCCCTATATATCAATGGCCCTGAGGACTGATAACCTGCCTGCCTGCCTCCCTTCTTCCCAAGGGCATCCATGTCATACTTTATACGCATGGCAGGAAAGAGGGTCATGCCACTGAAAGTTTTTATCACTCACAGTTTCGGCAGAAGGAGGCCTGCTGTGCCGTGCCACACAAGGCCACATGGGGAAGTCCCTGGGCGTGTCAGGAAGCAGAGGTGGCAGAGGAGAGTGTGGCCTGGAGCCCTTTCTGTGGTTTCTGCAGGGAAAGAGCAGAATCAGGGCAAGCAAGCTCTAACTGGTGAGCTGGCATGATATCAGTGGGTTCTGGGGCAATGGGGGTATGCTCCAGCTGCCTGGTACCCGCCCTAGGGTGGCACAGGTCAGAGACTATTGGCAAGATATGAGAGAGTTAGGGAGAGGAAGTGATGGAAGGGATGGGTTCAGGGCTGGTTGGTGTGTACGTGACGGATGTGCTTGCAGGCAGAGGCCTTACAGACTTTCGGAAGTAGCCAGCCATGACAGGGACATAGTCCCAGAACAAGTGCCCCTCAGGGTATCAAAGCAGCAACACAAAATGCAGAAGATAAAAAAAGAATGACCAATCCCCCCTGCACCCTGTCTCTCTGAACACTTCTCCTTTGAAATCACTCCATTTAAAAATCCTCTTGTTTCAGGTACCTTCCTTGGGACTCCAGGACCTGGCCCTTCCCCCCACCTCTCACTTAGCACAGGTTGTGTGCCGCACAATTTAGCACCCAATTCCACGCTCTCTCATTCCCTAGCCATCTCGAGGTGCTTGCCCCAGTTTCCCAGCCCCCTGGGAAGGCTCTACTTCCCTCCTTCCTGCACTGGCGCATGTCCAGCTCTGTACTCTGAGCTTCACCGTATGCATTGGCATCAACCCTTAGCCTGTGTAGAGTACCAGTTCTGACCCCACTGCCTTTGACACTTTTGTAATGGATGGCCAGGCTGTCATAACATTGTCCCTCTCAAGAACTCCTCTCTTCCCCAGGACCTTCTGATCAAAATGGCCTAGTAGAGAGGTCTTCTCATAGCTTCCTCTGGAAACCATACACCCTCCAACGTTGACCACACACCACTGCTCCTCACCCACAACCTTCCCTGCCATAGTAGTTTGAATGTAATTGGGCCCCATAAGCTCATAGGGAGTGGCACTATCAGGAAGTGTGGCTTGTTGGAATGAGTATGGCCTTGTTAGAGGAAGTGTGTCACTGTGGGGATGGGCTTTGAGGTCTCCTTTGCTCAAGCTTCACTCAGTGTGGCACTCAGTTTACTTCCTGTTACCTATGGATCAAGATGTAGCAACCCCTTCTCCAGCACCATATCCTCCTGTGCACCACCATGATGATAATGGACGAAGCCTCGAAAACTGTAAGCTGCCGTCTCAGTGAAATGTTTTCCTTTACAAGAGTTGCCATGGTCACGGTGTCTATCTATCCACTGCAATAGAAACCCTAACTAAGATACCAGCCTCCAAATATCCTCCATTCCCCTTCACCAAACAGCCTCTTCCTTCTTCTCTGCCACAGCAAAGTTCTCTGTGGTACCATGGGTTTATTGACCTCAGTGAGATTGCTCATCTTCCTGGCCCCAGTATACTGCCAGTTTAGATGATGAATCAACTGTCTGACTACCATGGCCCCTTTGGGTGTTGCCACCTGGGGTATTGACATCGACTAAATAGCTGGTTCTTGACCTAGGCAAGAATGTCTTCTTAGATGGCATGGGGGCAAATATGGGAACTCTGATAGCCGATGCATCCTCTCCCCAGAGCCAGCACCGTATGCTAGGTGGAGAAGCCTTCTTTCCATTCCATACTGTTGGCCATATCGTTGATAGTTTCAATAGCAAAAGATTACTCAACCCATGCAAGACTGACCAGGCACATACCTCCATTCCCCCACCCCTGCCCCAGTCAACACTCTACTTGGCATTGTAGGAAGCTATAGAAGGTTAGTAAGGCTAGTATCAAATGGCCTCAAGAAACTCAACAAGCCCACGGAGAAATGCAATAAACACACGTATGCGCACACACATACACACAGCACACCATGTGAGAATTGCCGAAGAAACCAGACGATGCCGTAGACCAACAGCCTGGCACTCCTGCCAGTCTAGAATGCTGTTTACAATCCCTCCTCTGGATTTGCCAACATCTGACTCTCAGTCTCTGGCAACACACAACGTGAAGCCAAATATGGGTACCGGATGTCCGCCACTTTGAAGGAACTGTATGCTTTGAACTTGGTGGGCTTTGTCTGCTGCTGTTGCCATTGTAAATACTCCACATCATGGTCCTCTTCACCACAGAACAGTCCTGAAACCACCACATTTCCATATCTAAGATGCTCCTCTTCAAATGTCCTTGACACTTAGAAGCACAAAATCCATCTTGTTTATACTGATACTTCAGAAAATATGATAGATCTATTTATTTATATGTTATACTAGTAAATGGGTATGAAACAGCAAAAAAAAAATAATCCAATAAATATGGAAAACTTCAATGAAATGTTTTAGAAAATATGTGAAAGGCTTGAAGATAGAGATGATAGATACATGAATATGTAAATAGATAGATATATATGCATATATGTATAGGTGTATATATATATACATATATATATGCATAGGTAGATATAGACATGCAGATATGCATGTATATGTAAGTTCATAAGCTGAGAGTCTCCAAATTAATTTGTTTGATAAACAATGATTTTATTAGAATGCAATATAAAAGTTCTATAGACTGGAGAGAAGACTCAGCAGTTACGAGCATTGGCTGTTCTTCCAGAGGACCCAGGTTTCATTCCCAGTACCCACATTGTAGCTAACAACCATATGCCCACTCCAGTTTAAAGGAACCTAACACCCTTTTCTGGCCCCCATGGCCACTGCGCGCACACACACACACAAACACACACACACACGATGCACAAACATGCAGGCAAAACACCTATATACATAAAATAAAAATAAATAAATCCTTTTAAAATGGTTTTTATTATTGGAATTTAAGGTATCCAGTGTTCCCTAGAAGGAAAAAAGACTCATAAGCTATATTCAAGAAAATTTTACAAAAGAGTACTAGTGGGAGGAAGTTAGATGAAACAGTCTTGCTGATATTGATGCCTAGTGTGAAACTATAGGAATTTAAGGTATAGGTATGGCAGGAAAATACACAGACATATCCTTGAGATGGAACAGGAAGATATGGAACCAACTAGAATACTCAACCCAGGGTGAAGAGGTCATTTCGAACAAAAGAGAAAGGATAGGTTACCCTCTAAGAGGCTTTAGGGAAATATTATGTTAGCCAAGACAAGCCTGGTCTACATCATGAGTTTCAAGCCTTTCTGGAAAACATTCTGGGACTGCGTCTCAAAGCGTGGAGAAGTTAGGAGGAGCTAGGTCTGTAGCTCAGTGATGGAGCACTTGCCCAGCATATGGAAGACCCTGGGTTCCATTTCTAGCACAACAGCAAGGTTATTGAAGTTCTTTCTCATCTAATAATCAAAATAAATTCTAAATTAACTATGTGAAATAAGATATATAAATTTTAATTTTTAAAGAATAAAATACACTAACATTTTTATAACATGGTGGAAAACCTTGACGCTCTAAGTACAAAACCTTCAAAGGTCAATTAAAAGGCAGTGCACAGGGGAAAGACACGATGTGCAGATGACAAAATGTCATCACACTCACGGCGCACATAGCACTTAGAATGGGCTAACCCTGCACATACCCCACGGGAAGGAAGAAACGAATAGTATGTAAAATGCTCAGGACAGAGTCTGGCACAATAAATTTGAACAGTTATCAATCTATTTTAGCCCTTGATAGAAAAACATTACATTAAAAAAGTAGCAAAGGACATAAATTGGATGTTTTGGGTGGGGCTGGGGATGGTACCCACGGCCTCCTGGATATTAGACAAGCACCTTGCTGTTGAACCGTACTCCCAGCCCAGAAAATTCTGTTCAGAGAAAAGCGTCATAAATCTGTGAAAAATAGACATAGGCAGTGAGGAATGCAGACCAAATGAGAAATCATTTACTTTCCTGCCCCATGGTGACTATGGCCATTAAATTGGCAATTTTTAAATGTAGCTTTGTTTGTTTGTTTGTTTGTTTGTTTTTGCAGGGAGGGAGAGGTTCTGGGTCTTTTTTGTTTGGTTGGTTGGTTGTTGGTTGGTTGGTTGATTCTTTTTTATTTTTTGTTTGTTTGTTTGTTGAGACAAGGTTTCTCTGTGGTTTTGGAGCCTGTCCTGGAACTTGCTCTGTAGACCAGGCTGACCTCAAACTCACAGAGATCTTCCTGCCTCTGCCTCCTGAGTGCTGGAATTAAAGGCATGTGCCACCACCACCTGTTACGGCTTTGTTTTTAAATTAATTAATTAATACCCAGAGTCCTTTCATATGGTGTTGGTGGGAGTATAAATTGCTGAGATTCTGCCAGGTGCACCAAATGTCAAATACCTTTCACATGTTATACAGGCTTTGACCCAAGGTTCCTTCTAGAAACCTGTACAAAAATTATATTGAACAGTGCTATCTACCAAAATAAAATCAGCCATGTTAAGTAATGGGCTGATTCAGAAAATTATAGAGGATGTGAAAAGCGTATCATCTACAATTTACTGCCAGGTAGTTTATACTACTTACAAATTAGTGTGTGTGTGTGTGTGTGTGTGTGTGTGTAAGTTAAAAATTAGAAATGACCTGTTTACCCATTGAGAGGATCAGTAGCTAATAGTGGCATGTGGAATAATATGCAGCTATCAAAATAAACACAATATAAAAGGACCTCATCAAGATATGTATGCCACGTTGCTATGTGAAACAAAAAAAAAGCCAATCAAAAGTCATTAAGATATGGGGCATGGCTGCAGCTCAGACAACAGGCTGCTCGCCTAGCACACACAAAGCTCTGCTTTCTATTAGTGTGGGCCTCTGGTCTATGTGAAGGGAGGTGGAGACGGGAGGAACAGAAGTTCAGGGCCATCAGCAGCTGCATAGCAAGTTAGTGACCAATCTGGGATATACAAGATCTGCCCTCTCCAAACAAAACCAATACAAGTCTCAAGACAGATGTTGGCATAATTGTGCACATCTGTAATCCCAGTATGTGGGAGGCTGAAACAGGAAGGTTCCAGGCTCAAGGCTAGCCTGGGCTACTTAACGAGACACTGCCTCAGAAAGAAAGAAAAATGGTTCACCCATAATTAATCTAAGAGTAGTCAGGGAATGCTGGCAGGTCCATCCATGAAGGACACTGGCTCTGCCCGCAGGGCAATTCCAGCCCAGTAAAAGTAATTAGATGGAGTCTACCCCATTTGGGTGTATGGGGAAATTTGCATGGGAGAATAAACTGGAAAGTGTACCCACCAACATATTCCTAAGAGTCAAATCCAGGCAGCAGCTGTAGGATTGGAAGTGGTTTTTATGTTCTTCTTTGGGCTTAGATGTTTTTCCAAATATTATATAATATGTATTTTTATCACCATATTTTAAGTGCTGTCTAAAAAAATTAAACTGCAGAGCAGAGCATATGACCATCATAGCTCCAGGGGTGATGGGGAGGACTAAGAAAGGTCCGGAGGCTTCCTTTAGGGGGCTCTGAAGCCCTGAGGGCACCCTGCCACCACCTCCCTACCACTACCTCCTTTATGACATCCGGCACATGCCTCTGCCATCCACCTGGAGCTCGGTTTGCAATTCCAGATGACGTGTCTGTCCCAGTACTGGACTGAGAGTGCCCTATGGGCAGAGCCAACATCCTGGAGTTCCGAGTGCTCTTTGACAGGGCTACTCACACTTAAATAAGGCAAGGCATGTCAGGTGCTGGATGACTCACACAGACTCAGGGCGTCTTTGAAATGTTGGTGCTAACTGGTAAGAGCAAGGAAGGTTTTACAGAGGAGGAGGAGGAAGCGTGGAAGCCTAGAAGCATGGGCGAGTTGTAACCAAAGTCAAAATCCAGTATCATTGTGGGCTCAAAAGATAACAGGTCCCTGAGGGATCTGGGGAGACAGCTCAAGTCTGTAAAGTGCTTGCTTTATAAGTAAGAAGAACCGAGCTTAGCTCAGAACCCATGTTTAAAAAGCTACGCATGATAGCATGTGCTTGTATTCCTTGCGCACATCCCCGGGGCTCGTGGCCAGCCAGTCTAGCCTCGCAGCTCCAGGCCAGTGAGAGACTCTGTTTCAAAAAACAAAGTAGATGGCACCTGAGGCTCAACAGCCAAGGTTGTCCCCTGGTCCCCTGGCCTACACACACACACACACACACACACACACACACACATACATGCACACACACACATACACAGAGGTAAGCATGTACACACACATATACGCACAAATCACACAGGTCACCATAGAAATATTCCACCAACCTGCTGCCATCTCTTTTCATTGACAATTTAGAAAGATCTAGAAGTTCTTACTCTACTGGACCAAGCCCCAACATCCCTGAGTGGTCATCTATGGCAAGAAACCCAAACACCACTGTTGGACTCTGTAGATTGGTCTGTGACGTTACCCATAGCCAGCTCACCTACTGTAGTTCCTGACATTTGCTGGCAACCTTTTATTAACAATCCCATGAATTTAAATATTAGCTCTCCAAGACTGAGTCTTTTTATTTTTTTAATCCAACTCGCTCACTGCTTTATGCCTAGGGCCTAGGATGGTGTTTAATGAATCATGAGTACTTATTAAATGTTTGTTACATAAATTAGATAGAACTTAAATATTGGCTTATGGGAGTCTGCACTGTATTACACATACATGTGACAAACACATATGTATATATACACACTTCTGTGGCTGCCTTGTGAATATGCATTATGTGTTTGTACATAAGATATGCAGAGAATCCAAAAGAGAATGTGCATGCATGTGTACACACACACACACACACACACACACACACACACCATTTGGGAAAATATCAAAAGGAGAAGCCCACAGCTTTCTCAGGAGTCAACTACATCCTTTGAGAATAGAATTCCAATAAAATAGAATTTGGATGGTGTCACAAATAAATTTGCCTTTCTAAAAGCTCCCAAATTAAAATTTGAGAGGCTTGAACATGAGGACGAGATGGCAATGAATAGATATGAATTTGCTTTATTTGTGCAGCATGAAAATCGCACTGTACCATTTCAGGGAGAAGGAAGAAAAGCTGAGGTGAGGGAAGCGAGACGCCGGAAGCGGCGCGGCTTGGCTCCCGGGCCCAGGCTGCCTCCTGTCGCAACCCACAATCCTGGGTCTGTCCAGGAGCCCAGCGAACACTGTGGCCCCTTACCCTCTCCCACCCTAGGAGCCCACACGATTCAGCCTCTCCCTGGGTGCTCAGAGGGGTGGGAGGAGGGCTGGGGGTAGGGCTGTCCACGGGAGACCAGTGCCTGAGGCTAAGGGTGCCTGTGAATTACCAGCTTTACTCTTTCGGGCATTTGGCCAACCGAAGGGCAAGGGCACTAGCTGTCTCTGCGTCCTTCTCCCACCAGAGCAAAAGAAAGTGACTTCTGTCGCTCTGCTCTAGCCTCTCAGAGCCCTGAGGGATCACTGCATGTCCCAGACGCTCGCAGATCTCAGTGCCTCACGCTAGAGACGGCGCTGAAGGGTAATAGAAACAGTTTGATCTTTCAAGAACCCTGGATGCATAATATCTATACATAGTTCTTGAATTTTCATCCTAAAAACAATTAGCCAAAAAGTCCTTTTTATATGATATTTGCAACTACACTGACAGTAACAGCAATTAAACCCCGTCTGTTTGCTAAGAGGAGCCAACTCCCCCTTTCTCCAGAAGCCTGTAAAATGTACAAAGTGGGGACTGTACCAGCAAGCCTGCAGGGATAGCTCAAGACCCTCCCAAGACAGGCTCCAGCTCAGCTGTGTCCTCCCTAACCCCAGTTACCCCCAAATCTCAATCAGTCATAGCAACCCAAGAATAGTCTTGGTGCTTCCTGTTCTACCTACCTTCCCCCACCACACACACACCCACACACACACACACACACACACACACACACACACACACACTGTGGCAGCTTACTGGTCTACCCCTTCCCTGACCCTCTCCCCTGACTTCCTGTATCTGACTCTCAAAAGAGCCTTCCACTTGCTATGAGAATGGTCAGTCCTAAATGTGTGTGTGTGCTCTATGGACCTGGGGTCAGCTTAAGAAGAAACTGTGTCAGCCGGGAGGTGGTTGCTCGCGCCTTTAATCCCAGCACTCGGGAGGCAGAGGCAGGTGGATCTCTGTGAGTTCAAGGCCAGCCTGGTCCTACAAGAGCTAGTTCCAGGACAGATGCCAAAGCTATAGAGAAACCCTGTCTTGAACAAAAGAAGAAGAAACTGTGTCTAGGTCTGTGCTGATGGGTACGATGAACAAATGAGTGAGAAGTTAAATGGGTGAATTTGTCAGCACACAGCACTTACAGTAATGGACGGTAACAAAAGAAGCCTTTGGAGTATATGCAACAGAGACTGGGCTTCCAGGGCTGGGAGAGGGCATGGGCCTGCGATGGGAACGGGACTTGTACCTGCATTTTTTTTCTTTGTTTATTACCCACGAACACTGAGCATGACCTAAACAAACCCTCCTCCGAGTGCACTCCAGACAAGGGACAGACAGCTTTGCCACAAAGCAACTTTTGGGTTCAGTGAGAGACCCTGTCTCAAAGGAATAAGGTTGGAAGACAGGACATCCAATGTCCTCACCTGGCCTCTATGGGCACTCAAGAGCATGTGCAATTGCACACACACGTACATACAATATAGTCCAGTGTAGAATGTTTGCCTTGCCTGTACATGACCCTGGCTCGATCCCCAATACCACAGCCAAAATTAGAAATAAAAATCAATGCAAAGTACAGTAGGTAGTCTATTCAGGAACAGGACTGCCCAGCGAGATGGCAGCTATAGTCTGTGATGGGGAAGATCTCCCTGACAAGGTGACATTGGGATGAAAATGTAAAGGAAGTGAGGGAGGAGGTTTATGGAAATCTGGGAGGACTCTGAGAAGAACCAACCAATGCCAAGAGCCTAAGGCAAGTATTATTTCTGGGTGTCCAATGTGGAGCAGGAAGGCTGTGGCTTCAGGGGAGGAAGATCAGACCAGAGTCGAAGGAAGTGAGAGAGAGGGTAGATGGAGCAGTCAGGCCTGGCCAGACTCCACTATTCCTGGGAGTCTGTCAGGAGCTCCTGGAACATGTGAGCAGATAAGGGACACGTTTTACAGAGGTCCTATCAGGATTCCTCTGGCTGTTTAGGACTCAAAGTAGAAGCAGGAAAATGTCACAGGCTACTGCAATAGTCCGGGCAGAGTGAAACGGGAGGACACAGGTCACCTTGTCCACAAGAGCCAAAGCCGTCCACAGTTGCATCTCGTCTCCGAACTGAATTCAGCGAAGACAGAATGCTGCCTTGAGTTGAGAAGTTAGTCAGCTCAGAACAGGAAGCCCATTTTAAGGAAGAAGAATCTGGCTGGAGGGCTGGCTCAGCCGTTAAATGCTAGACTCACAACCAAGACTATTAGGAAGGAGACTTGCTTCAGCAAGTGCCTAAGAAAGCAGAGGTATGTTCTTAGGAAAACCCACAGTGCCTCTCCCATGAGCACCCAGATACTGGTGAGATTTCCCTTTGAGGCACCATATCAGCTCCAGAGACCCCAACATACTAGAGGAGTCACCCTAAAACTGTGCTGTAGTCTCAGGCACCATCCTGCCACCTTCTGATCTTCGCAGACATCCAACGGTGGAGGATGGAGGAAACCCTCATCTCAGTTCAAGAAGCTTCGAAACAGGGTCCCCCATAAATATCAACACAGACTCTGTATTAGCATATACTGGAGGTTGAGAGACCCTAGGTCTTGGCATGGCATCCACCTTCCTTCTAACTAACTGCCCCGAACATCCATGCAAACTTGCGAAGTGGAATGCCTGAGCCCCCTAAACCCAGGGTAGTTTCCACTTCTAGACACCCCTCCACTTGCTTGACTTGCCAACAGCCTATTCTCTCTCCTAATGATTCTAAAAATCCACGTGACACACTTAGTGTGGGACTCTGTCTCTCTGTTTCATTTTCTGGTTACATTATTCCAGATAATACTCCTCTTGCTTGCCAAGAGAAGGAGAAAAAAAAATGACATTAATTAAAGATTTGGTCTGTGTCCTAATCAAAAATTTTGAAAATGAATGTATCATACTGTACGTTCCGTAATGTAGTCGGCTTTTTTACTTAGCAATGTATCATTAACATTTTCCCATGTCAACACATAATCTTCCCGAACCATGATTTTTACTGCAGAAGTAGTTTACCATATGGGTGTACTATAATTTCCTCAGCCAATCCTTTACTGTTGGACATTAGGCTGGATCTCTTTTTTCCTCAAACATATATAATTATCACCGAGGCTATAACGAACACGTGAGTAGATAACTCTTCATCCACTTCTTATGGCCTCTTTCTTAGGTTGAACTTCAGAGGGCAGAAGCTCTGTGTGTTCAAAGGCTTGATGGTAGATGTTACTAAAATACCATCCAAGGTTTAGAATTTCTATCTTTTTAGAATTCTACCTACCATATTTGAAGGGGGGTGAAGGGAAATAAAGCAAGGCTATGTGACTCTGGCCCCTCCATTTTATGCATGGGTAAACTGAGGCCAGGTAGAGGTATGGTCAAGGATTTGTCTGGGGCGCTCTTCACAAGTGTTTGAGACCTAACCCAGCTAGGAAGCAACAGACCGACTTTGTATTCTGCAACTGCCTAGCCTGCTCCCGTAGACCCCACTGCCATAACTCAGGCTTCTGGAATCTTCCTCTGCCTTTCACAATCATGCTGACTCTGGGAGCTACTACTGGTCTATAAAGGCATCCTTCATCACCCCTCACACACCCTTTCCTTCTTTCCCCTCAAACAAACATGTTGGCTCTTATCCCAGGGATATCTCCAGCATAGTTAGAAGACGTTTCCTATTGCCAAGCTGTCTCCAAGAGCTGCTTTCCTCCCACCTCCTGGCCAGTCCCCCTCTCTGCCTCATTATCCTTCTCAGGTACCTCCCACTGCCTGACTGTCTTGATTAGTTTTCTCAGCGCCCCTTCCCCACTGTGCTTCCCAGCAGATGTGGCTATACTTCCAAAGACTTCTGCCACACATCCCTTACCTCTGTCTAGGGTTCCTCGGCTAGGCCTGTGACCTATTCCTCCCTGTACACCCTATTCGGGTCACCTTTGCCTGATCCAGCCCACACCTCCCCCCTCACCTGCCTAGAACATCCTTTAAGGTTGACTATACGCATGTCATCTTCTAAGGTGGGCCTTTTAGGAAGTCAGATACCCACAAAGTATACACAGCACCCCAGCCTAAACTTCAGGAGGACAGCACACTTAGAGGCCATGGATGTTATCTCCCTGATTCTCCCACTAGACTCACACACTCGAGAGGACTTAACCCCAGTGTGTGTTTGAGGACTGAAGAGCCAATATTATCCTGACCTCTTAAATCCTCTTCTCTCTGCCATTACCAGCCAACTGGAATTCTAGGCCAAGAGTTGCTTCTGGCTTCAACAGAAGGGTGTGGGCACCATGGAAACCACCCTCATCTGTCAGGGCACTGCCACTCTCACCTGCTTCCTCTACTTTTGTCAATCCCCCAGACCTGAACAACAGCATCCATCAGGAAAGGCCATTTGGAAATTTAAGACCTGCTGTAATTCTTGACTTCTGCCCACTTCTCCCATATAAACTCTATGTGACAACCTGACTTCCATGACTAAAGCAGGCCTTCAGCTCTCAACTCTCCCCATCGTATTCTGCCCATCCTTCTAAACTACCACCCTTTCGCTCTGAAGGTAAATCCTATCATGCTCCAAGAGAGGCAACTTGGGGGTATTCTCGAAGGGGCCCATCAGTAAAGACTTCCCCTATCAACAGCGGGATACAGCCCAGAGGGACAGATCTGTTACTGTGAAGGGCCACTGGCCATCCGCACTCCTCTGCTCCGGTTCCTGTAGTCTTGCACGGAGCTGTGTCAGAGACATTTGTCTGATGAGTGAGCATTGAAGGTTTGACAGAAGGACAGAAAGGCTTCCATCCTGCACCCTCAAGCTGCTGTAGTCACTTGTTAAACACTAATAGCAACAATAACACTAAGAGATGGGTTTTCAGATGCCCAGTAATATGTCAAACCATTCTCCATGCATCCCCACTTCATTCTAGGGGAAACACACACAGGATGATACAACAGTGTCTTTGGAGGCTTCCATCCTGGTATCACTAATCCAGAGCTCTCCAGAATGGAAGGATTATCAGTTCTCTTGCTGGGAAACCAAAAAGATCAATGAAGTAAGCAGGAGGGCGGGAACGAGAGTGGATTCCATTTCTGCTCCATCCTAGACACTTTCTAAATGCCCATGGTTTGGGGTCCTTTCCTTTTCACACCCCACTGCAAGACCATCATGAACTCTGAGAAGGCATTCCTTCTCAAGGAAATACAGGCTCAGAGCAGTCAATTCCTTTATCTAGAGTCATTTGGAGTGAAGATTTAACCCCAGCTCTTCTCTCTGGTGTTGGCCCTCTTATCTATACAGCTGCTAGCTCCAGATTCCACTACCGGGCAACCACAAAGCCCAAGGTACACCTCTATGTTCGACTCTTGGTCCCACTTCCTCCCTCTTCTCGGTTAGCAATCACTAACAACTTCCTCCATGCCACACCCCAAGGACCCTGCCTGCTAAGAAGTGTCTTCGTTGTCAAGGAGGAAGCTGGCAACCTGGTTTTCTCGGGTTGTGCTTCCGCCAACGGACAGAGTTAAGTCCATCTGACTCAGCTGCGCTTCCGACCATCTTGCCTCCCCTTCCCAGCTTTTCTCTCCAGCCCACTCTCCTAAAGAACAGGATCTGTGACCAAAGAGACATGTCCTGAAATATCCCATCCCTTTGGCCCTTTCCCCAGATGGATCATCTCGATAAACCTCAGCTGTGACCCGGGCTTTGGAATGGAGTGACCAGGAAAGGTCTGGCCAGATTCCCAAAGGTGTCTCATAGGGACAAAGAACTCCCAGTCCTCCACTTTAAGGACTAGTGTCCTTGTTTAGGAATCACTGGAAGCCAATGGCTTATTTTTCCCTTAATGAACCAGGACAGCACGGACACTGACCTTTGCTCACACTCTCCAGTCATTTATAGGAAACGCAAAGACGCACTTCTAGGTGAAGCTATGCTTTCCCTGGCTCTACGGTCAGCCACTCTGCTATCCCACTGCAACTTGCAGGTCTGGAACGAGCAGAGTTGAACCAAGTAGCTAAGGTGGACACACCATGGTGCTGAGACCTCGGCATAGTGACAGCCACACAACCAAGGGGCACCAGCAGGCATCATGGGAGCCCGGCTACAACTCCACCACCCTCCAAAGGCGGCTGAACTCCGCATGGAGCCCAAGGCGCCTCTGATGGCCTCTCCCAAGCACGGTGCTTTTCGGTGCTTTTCTCCTCGTGTGTCGTCACTGTTGACAGAGGGTTATGTAACCCAGAGTGAAGGCCTGGAGTTCTCCCCGAAGCTGCCGCCGGAGTGAATCAGTTTTTTTGCCGCCGTCATTTTCTCCGCAGGAATCTGCTTTATGCAGATTGGATTTAGGGGTTTTTCCTGGATGCTTCTGTTTCATTTAACATGCAAGGGCTAATAACTTGTCACAATTCAATAAGGCGGTGGTTACAAACACCCAGGCAGCTGCTTATTTAAATGCAGGTTTGTTAATTAGCTTCTCTTAACAAGGCTTGTGCTAAATCAAGCTCCCGCCTGGCAGCACCCAAGCCTGGCACTGCTCCCAGGACGGGAGGTCGGGACGTTAGCAACAGGGTCACAATTCAAGATGAGGAGACCTGTCCTGGCCACTCCTCTGCCTCAGTTTCCTTAAAATCATTGTGTTGGTGACATATTTTTTAAACAGCCACAAGAGAACTACACTATCTCTCCCTGCTTGTTTCTAGTGCCTTCTCCGCCTCTGGTTTCTGAGCCCATCCTCCCATCCAAGGCCTTGGTTTGTGTTTGGTGTCTTGGTCCCCATTCACCCCACCCCCCCACCTCCCTACCCCTACCCCCCCACACACACACAATTTTCACTTCCTCCACTAAGCTATCCTTATGTTCCCTGAGCCCTCTCTGGCACCAATCTCCACCTGAGCATCACTATGTATTCAGTTTGTGGGGACAAGGGTGCCAGGAACAAAAGAGAACTAACCAACATAGGGTACTCTGTGACCTTCATGACAGCCTAGAACGGAAGTCCTCATCCTGCCACAAATATCATAACTGAGACTGTGAGGTTGCAGGGGGCCAGTGAGAGTCACTCTGGGCTTTCCTGAAGGCCTGACTCCAAACCCTGCTCCTCGCAAGTGTGATGTAGGCATTGTTAATTTGTCAACCTGGTGATCGCTGTGCAAAGGTCTTCCTTAAAGAACAGGACTCTAGTTGAAATTATGCCTGAATCATAGATCAGTCTGCTTGGAGCCTACAGGCCTCTCACTGAGCATCTGCCCACCAGCCCCAAGAATGCTGCTGGGGGCCTGAGAGGACATCTAAGAGGTTGTGAGGAGAGGGGCTGCCCTTTGTGAGGCTTAAGAGGCCCTTCCAAGTGCCAGAGAAACAGTGTGAACAGAAGTCAAAGGCTTCTGGACATCCGAGGAGGGGTACGCCATAGATACCTTCTGACCTGACAGGATAGCCCTACTCGTTTCTCCTCAGAGGGACAGCCACACGAAAGACCAAGAAAGCAGCTATATGTGCCTGCTTATTCTCAAGAAAAGACTGGGGTGCATCAAACTGTAAAAAGGAAACACAAGTGGGGTTTGAGAGGGGGAGGGGAAGAGCCTGAGAGTCTGGTTGCCCAAACTTAATTCCAGAGCAGCAGGAGCCCAGCACTCGTGGCCTCCCCCAAATGGTGGGGCGCCCTTTTCAGTAGGAAAGCCAGGTATGCGCCTTCGCGAAGCAGGTGGCTGCCAGGGCTCCCCACCAGAGGCTGGGCCTGATAAGGCTGACATCTGGGATTCTCACTACCGCGGGCCTTCCCTGTGGCTCTGGCTGAGGAAGACTGGCCAGGTCACCACTGTGGCTGCTAAGCTCCAGGTGTGCTGGGGTAGCTTTCCTTCTTAGGATACCCTGGAGTCCCACGGCTTCTAAAACTGGGCCAGCCTCTAGAGAACCTTCTAGAGAATCAGAGACCCCAGTTAGATACAAGTGGTGTGTAGTAGTATGGGGCAGCAGGGCTGCGTCCCCCACACCCGGCCGCCCACATGGCTAGCTTATGCCCCGAAATAATTACACGGAAACTGTATTCTTTTAAACACTGCCTGACCCATTAGTTTTAGTTTCTTATTGGCTAGCTTTTACATATTGATCTAACCCATTTCTATTAATCTGTGTAGCCCACGAGCTGGCTTACCAGGAATGATCTTAACCTGCGTCTGTCTGGAGTGGGAGAATCATGGCGACTCCCTGACTCAGCTTCTTTCTCCCAGCATTCCGTTCTGTTTACTCCGCCTACCTAAGGGTTGGCCTATCAAATGGGTCTAGGCAGTTTCTTTATTAATAAGAAATCACTCCCACATCATTTCCCCTTTTTCTGTTTAAACAAAAAAGAAAGGCTTTAACTTTAACATAGTAAAATTACATATAGCAAAACCATTATCAAGCAAGAATTACAGTTACAATATTTATATCTATTTTATCTTTTATCATAACTAAGGAAAACTAAAACTATCTATTCATTCTTCAACTCCATCAAAGACTCCAGAAGGATATAATACTACCTAAGTAAATAAGAAATAAGAAAACTCTAGAAATGACAGAGACATCTTGCTGCCTGGACAGTCACCCAAAGTTCTTCTGTATGGTTGGGGCATCCATCTTCAGCCTTCAGGCCCATAGTATCCAGCAGACATTTCCATGAAGCAGGAAATTTCAAAGACAGTTCAGTCACTATCTGCTGTGTCCTGTAGAATGTCTCGCAGACTCTTTCATGAGTCATGAACCCCAAAAGACCGTCTCACCTTTAGGCAAGTTCAGTAGTCCTCTCTCTGTGGGTTCTCTTTGTCCAGTTTATGCAACAGTCCAGTCAAGAACAGTTTCTTGCCCAAATGGCTATCAAACTCCATAAGGATCCTCTTCGATGCCTATCTTCTTCTTGAAGTAGATTGGTGCTGCCAGGAGCAGAGTGTCTCATTGTCATGAAAAGTCCTAAGTTATTAAAACATTAAATGACATATTCTGTAGTCTTTGAAAGATATGAAGAATGTCTATCTAACTGAAATGTATCTCTATATATCTAGAAAATCTAACTAACATGACTACAAGCTTGACTATTACTGATGATTATCCATTAACCTATATTTCTTAATTATACATTACATTTTTTAATGAACTACACAATCACAATACCTTAATCAATATCAGAAATACATATACATATAACAAAATTGACCTTTAAATCCATACCAATGCAAATTATTCATACCTATATCATTTCCCCCTTTAAATGTAAAAGAACATTTATAAACAATATTTTGGGAACATGGGCGCAGTTTTTTCTCTCCAAACTGCTTCCTGCTGAATGGGGGCACTGTTAATCATATCGTTTAGGGTGTAACCTGTGTGTCAGGTTCATCTCAGTTGGCAGTTGAGTGAAGTAATTTTGTGAAGATGTTCACAGCAACTTTTCGGGAGGTCGTGGTCTATCATACCAAATTGGGATAGAAGAAATCCACAGGGTCTGGTCCTCTGTGAAAACAAAAGAAGACCCTTTCCAAAGTATCATATCCTTAGACCCAAATTTTGAAATCGTAATACCTTTATATCCAGTATGGTTTAGCTTGGCAGCCCATGTAATGAAATGTCTGTCTGTACTTAGCTCCTTTACAGTCAAAAGTTTTAAAGAAAACACAATGTACATAATCCAGACTCTCTGTGAATTTTCCATTTTTATGTGGCTTATTTTTCTTTATTTCTTTTAATCTCTTAACTATCTGTACTCTGTCTCTTTAAAGACTTTACTTTTACTTTTTTAAACCATTAACTTTATTCTCTATATTCTTTTTCTTCTCTCTCCCAAGCCTACGTACATTCATCCACAGTGTGACTCATTTAGTGGTCTGAATCTGTCCTATTGTGAATCTGCAATTTTTTACTATCCAGGGGCACTTCTTAAAATGTTAAGCACTTCTTAAAAACTTAAGTTGCACCATGTACAGGTAATACGGTACCACCTGTGTCCTGCCCAGTCTAAACCTTAACTGTGCTGTTATTATGGTAATTACGGTAGTTCCTGTTAACCAGCACAGTTCAGCAAGGAGCAGCTGCTCCTGCCTCAGATCCATTTGGTGCCCCTGAGCTGTGCACAGTTCCAGGCACACAGCAAGTCCTCATTGGAGCCGCACTCAGCAGTTTAATTTTGAGACTGAGCATGCAGCACAGAAACTCTTTTTATCCAAGTTACAACCAAATCTGACACGCAGAGCACTGCGGAGTCTGAAAACACGTCTCTTCCACCATGCTCTTCCGCCTGCCTAAGCCTGATTCTGCCATCTGCCCAGGTGCAGGCGGGGAGCGCTGAGAGCACTCTCCTTCCGATCCCAAGCGGGAACACAAACATCCAGTCCCATAAAATCCATTGAAATGCTTTAAAGCCAGAGTTTGCACTGGCGGCACAGTCCCAAGAAGCCGCAATTTAAAATGACGCAGCTTTTTTTTCTGCTGCTGTTGCCGAATCAGGAAATCTCTCTACAGCAAGCCACCAACAAACAGCAAAAATCTGTGTTAAAGTCTCTCTCCCTTATTTTTAAGCCTTCTCAGGTTTTTAAGTGGATTTAGTCCATCACGTCGGGCGCCATTCTGTAGTAGTATGGGGCAGCAGGGCTGCGTCCCCCACACCCGGCCGCCCACATGGCTAGCTTATGCCCCGAAATAATTACACGGAAACTGTATTCTTTTAAACACTGCCTGACCCATTAGTTTTAGTTTCTTATTGGCTAGCTTTTACATATTGATCTAACCCATTTCTATTAATCTGTGTAGCCCACGAGCTGGCTTACCAGGAATGATCTTAACCTGCGTCTGTCTGGAGTGGGAGAATCATGGCGACTCCCTGACTCAGCTTCTTTCTCCCAGCATTCCGTTCTGTTTACTCCGCCTACCTAAGGGTTGGCCTATCAAATGGGTCTAGGCAGTTTCTTTATTAATAAGAAATCACTCCCACATCAGTGGTGGTTTCTCCTTAGAGCAGTGTTTCTCAGCCTGTGGGTCGCAACCCTTTTGGGGGGGTCAAATGACCCTTTCATAGGGCTCGCCTATCAGATAGCCTGCATATCAGATATTTACATTACGATTCACAACAGCAGCAAAATTACAGTTATGAAGTAGCAACGAATACTTTTATGGTTGGGGGGTCACCACAACCCGAGGAGCTGTACTAAAGGGTCACAGCATTAGGAAGGTTGAGAACCACTGCCTCCAAGAAGCATGCATTCAAACTTACTTGAAGGTGAAGAATTTTTTCTCTTCTGCTCACTTGCCAATCTTATGAAATCTGTTCATGGTACCCCGACGTTCTCAAGACCTTTCCCCTAATTAGCATCCCTCTGAGAGTGTGTGAGACTTGCCACACGTAGCCCACGGCCCGTGTGAAAACGACTGTTCTTTACCACTTCCTGACCCGGGCAGTTTCACACTGCTAGAGGCAGAGGTCTAGATCTAGTGGTTGTAAGGACGCGGACACCACTTAACACATACATAGTGGGTATTCCACAAATGTCTGTTTCATGAAGGAGCAAAAGAGTTCTGTGTGTTGTGTGATACTGCACTGCTGTTTTTATACTTCATATACACACCCTTAATTCATAGCATCGAGTTCCTTGAATCACTATAGCCAGCATTAAGGGAGTTGGTGGGATGGCTCAATGGGTAGAGGTGCTTGCCACGAAGCTCAGGTGATAGAAGAAGACAACCAACTAGTGTAAGTTATCCTCTGACCTCCACATGCATTGTGACATGTGTGAGCCTGAAGTCACACACACACACACACACACACACACACACACACACACACGGGGATGGGGAGCAAGAGAGAGATTTAAAAGAATATTTTATGGCCTTTTGTAATTAAGTGGAGGAGGCACACAAGGTCAGGATCTTCTGAATTCTCTGCCCTGTGTTTCTTACCTCATGAGTATAGGGTATGTTTCTACTGCCACCCTAGTGCCTCATTCTAATTTTCCCAAGCCACTGGGCACTGCTGGGTAGCCAATGCGGCTGTGGGCAGTTTCGAGAGAGCCAAAGAGGAGGGACTTGGACCCCACTCTGCATCCCACTCCCTACACTAAGAAGAAAGGAACTGAGACCCGAGGCCCTTTACCTGAGGCGCTGCGGCAGCACGGCCTCTACAGTCCTCAAGTCCCCTGGGCCTTGCTGAGGCAGACCCAGCTTTGTGATTTCACAGGGACTCTTGGCCCGCTTTCTTTCCCCGAGAGGAGCAGGATGAGAGCCAGCCACATCCAAAGCCCCATATGGGCATCTCCAGACATGGGTTGGGGGCTGTGAGTCTCAGCCAGGGGGCGTTCAGAAAGAGGTCCGAAGCCGGGCACCAGAGTTTGGTCTCCCCAGATGTCGCTGGCAGCTGGGCCACCTGACATGCCAACTGAGGCAGGAGTGGCTGTGTGGGAGGCCTGGGTACAGGGGGAGGGAACTCCTACCCCCGCCCAGGCCTTGGAGCATTTGAAAGGCAAATGTGCTGGGTTGCCTAGGGAACAGGAGAAAAGGGACTTCCCTAGCACCGGTGACTAGTAAGGGATGGAGACGGGGAGCTGTGATGCTGAGAAAATTGTTTCCAAAAAAAAGTAAAAAGCAGTGACTAAGCAGGCCTGGTTATGTAAAGCGATCCCTGAGGAAGTGTGGGGAAAAGCCTGGGACCCACCCCCGTGTCCCTCCTCCCCACTCCCAGCCCCGTGCCTGGGAGTTTCCACCACCCCAGGCCCCCTCCTATTCTCCCGGAACTCCTAACTCCTCCTCAGGACTGACAAGAGCAGCCGCCCACCTGCTAAGGACAGCCCATCATGGTAGGCAAGGCAGAGAACGGAAGAGGAATTGTCATGCCCCATTGCGTAGCCCCCACTCCCACCCCACCCCGCCCCAGGAGTGGTGGTTCTGGGAGCTCTGTCCCACATGGCCCCGGAGGTCAACCCAATGGGGAGCAAGGGGTTATTTATTTACCATCCCAGAGTCAAGGGTTGTCCTCTGAGACGACAGAAATCCAGATTCGATCCCCCCAACGCTGCTGTCTGCTAGTTGTGAGACTTTGGGCGGGAGGTTCTCACTCAGACTCTGACCTGGTTGGTTCCTGTGCCTGAAGATGTCGGGGGATATCTACCCCGGAAGGCTGTGAGGATAACTTGCTATGATGTCTTAAGGGCAGCATGACATGAGGGAGGTGCTTGCTCCATGCTAGGCGGAGAATCACAGGGACTGTGAGTCCAGTTTAGGACCTCAGAAGTGTACCCAACACTTCAGCATCCTCCGACCGTGTTTCTCTAGCTGAAGGTTCCCAACCACTCAGTAGACATGTGGCAGGGTGGACCTGTGCCTTCAGGCCCAATGATTCCCACCGGGGTATCTGCCTCACTTCTCAAAAGGATCTTCTCAAGAGACCTTCAAAGGCTGATGAAATGTTATATCAGACCCCCCCCCCCAAAAAAAAAACTCTCACCTGGGGCTCAGGAAGGGTCACAAATCCCTCCATTCCAACTGCTATTTATTTTGCCATCTTCTAAGGGCAGACTCCTCTAGACACATAGATTTTCTTTTAAGGTTTATTTTGGTTTTAATCGCGTGTCTGTGGGGACAGGGGTTATGTTTCTATGAACGCAGAGGTCCCCAGACTCCAAAGCTATCAGGTTCCCTGGTCCTAGATTTATAGGCGGTTTGTAAGCTGCCTCATGTGGGCGCTGGCAGTCCAACTCTGGTCCTCTGGAAGAGCAGTACGTGCTCTTAACCACTAAGCCCTCTCTCTAGCCTTGGGCAAATAGATTGCAAGGCATGAGCTATCCTGGACTTTACAAGAAAGGCCTGGGAAACAAGGGTTTTTGTTTGCCCCCCAGTGAACCTGACCACGAAGAAGGAGACTATAATCTATTCCCCGCCTCCAGGTAAAACAGGCAAGACTCCCAGGAGACGGCCTGGTGCAGTGCCCAGCGTATTCGTTAAGAAGGCATCTTACCTGAATCCCCTGTGGGCTAGTTTAAGACTTGGTCCCTCTCATCTGTCCTCCTTGGAAAGCGGAAGCAGCTAACTGCTTTCCGTGTGCATATACCTCAAAGGTTTGGAAGACCCACCACCTCCCATTTTCCCAGAGCCTTCTGGGGCTTTTTAAAGCCCTGATCCCTGCCTTTCTCTTAACAGAGTTGCCCTAAGATGAAGGGCCTGTCTCTCCCTGGCCTGAGCTCTTAGCAGAGACTGGGTGAGAAGGGCTGAAATGGCTCTACAGAGGCCTCAGCCCAGCTGCCCTCTGTAACACTGTCTCCTCCCATAAGGGCATATTGCCTTTCACTGTGCTCTGTTTGAGGGTTCAAATCCAGCCTCTCCCAGGCCCAGGGAGCCAGTTCAGTTTTCTTCTGGGCCCCTCAGTTCCTCTTACATTTGCTACTGAACTTAAAAAGCCTTTCTTGGAGACTTGGCTTTCCTGGCCCTTCCCAGTGTGAAGCCCAGGCCTGGGGATGTAGCCTAACTAACTCATCCATAGATGATTAAGCCAAATGGATACACATCCCGGTGGAGACACTGCCCAGATTCCCAAGAACTCTGCTCCTAGTGGGCAAGTAGAGTGGGGGAGGGGATCCAGGGAGCCACCCTAGCTAGTTATCTCCCTGAGTGTCTAGTTTCTCTACAGAATGGGGTGGCAGGAGGTACTTGTGACCTTTAACTCAGGTCCCCTGCTGAGACCCTCAGAGCTCCTGTCTCGCAGCCTCTGACAGCATGAAACCCACGGGCCTTAGGGTCACACATTCATTCGGCCCCATCAGTGACTTCTGATGTGTCACCAATTTCTCGGTAGCTCAGGTGGTTTTTTGTTTGTTTGTTTGTTTGTTTGTTTTGGTAAATTGAGGCCAGCTTGGAGCAGTGAGGAGAAAGGAGTGCCTGGTCCTCAGAAGGCATTAAGAGAATCCAAACATGGGGTGCCTTGAACCCCACCACAGGCTGTGGCCCTTTCTGTGAGGGAGCTGAGTCCCTGTGGCTCCAATTTCTGAGGACTGCACACTCTCCTCTGGCCACCACCAAAGGCACAGTTTGCTCAGAAGCAGCTAACTGGGTGAGGAAACCCCCTCCTCCCACCTCCCATCTCCCTCACCCCCCTCACCTTCCCACACCTCCTCCCTAGAGGCTCATAATTGGTGTTGTGTGAGGATTAGTCACCTCACCAGCTCAAGGAACCTCCCCCACAGCCTGGGCCCCCACACAGGCAGACTGGCTGAATGTTTAATTGGAGATCCTCACACCTCTGAGGACAGCCTGTGATGAATGACAGAGGAAGCAGTACCCGGGCAGTGGCCGGCTCTGAGTCTTGGGGAACTGGTGTGTGTGTGTGTGTGTGTGTGTGTGTGTGTGTGTGTGTACGCTAAGAGTGACCAAAGATCTTCCCTTCCCTAAAAATGTCCCCTTCAGATGGTCCAGGAAGAGCTGAAAGAGTAGGACCAGGTAGACCACCAAGAGGCTTGGAAATGCATTGGTACCCAGTATACAACCAAACAATACTTCCAGAACCTTCTATCTCCAGGGGCTAGGGAGGAAGGTTGCCACTCAGGTCCATCCATCTCAGTAGAAAGAGTAGCCCCAGGCCCAGACCCACCAACAGGTTCTTCCCCTCCCTGGATCCTCAAAGAGAAGGAAGCAGCTGCTGAAGGCTGGAAGAGGTCAGGGGCCCATCCAAGATCACAGTAAGTCACTTCCTACCAACATGCATAGGTGTCTACCATAGATGTCCCTCTTTGAGGGTAACTGGGATACCTTGGAGGCAGGGAGATCCAGGCTCAGATAGTAATTCATTTAGTTGACTGCTAGGGACAGTTGGGATGAGGGTTCCAGAAGGAGCAAGGTCACGTGTCAGTATTTGTGCCACAGCCAAGTAGAGGGGGGTGAAGCAGGCCCTTGCTGCAGAGTTCAGAGAAATGGAGGAGGGAAGGATGGGCACACAATTCCCCAAATTTAGAGGCAATTAAAGAGACACAGTGGTGGCCGTTGGCTTTGGGGTGCTGCTGACTCGGGGTTTCGCTCATTCGTGACTGCCCCACTCCAAGTTAGATGGGGTGGGGTCATAGCACAATGACTGGTGAAGAAAATGGGGCGAGAGGGGCTGCCGTGAGGGAGCCAAACTGTCGCATCCCACTGAGGGCCAGGGAAGCCAGAAAGCGAGAAGCGAGCTTAGCCCACTCACCACCTAGCTCCCAGCCTTGCATGTCTAATTGATTCTCCCTCCTACAAGGTTATCCCCAGCGCCTGGAAAATACCTCGTGGTCGGGCTCTCTCCTCCCGCTCCAGAGGGAGGTGAGGGGCTCAGAACAGCTCTGCCATTCATATTTCCCCTGTGCCCCAGCCACCAGCAGGTCCAGCTCCACCAACAGGTTCTTCCCCTCCCTGGATCAGCCTAGGAGCAGCACGGCTCTGGATGTGTTTCCCAATTGCCATCAGGCTGTTATTGGGAGACCCTGTCTAGTGTGGCCCCAGGAAATGCCTGCTCATCCTCTTCAAGATGAGGGTCTTGGGAAGGCACAGCCAGCCTCCTCCCTAGTCATTCTTGACCCTGTTTCAAGGAATTCTCATAGTCTAGAAGGTCCTTACCCACCGACACCCCAATTCAGCATAAATCCTACCTGCGGCTTAAGGCATCCTCTTTCATGTACCCTCTTCCATGTACCCTCTTCCATGTACGCTCTTCCATGTATGCTCTTCCATGTACCCTCTTCCATGTACCCTCTTCCATGTACCCTCTTCCATGTACCCTCTTCCATATACCCTCTTCCATGTACGCTCTTCCATATACCCTCTTCCATGTACGCTCTTCCATGTACGCTCTTCCATGTACCCTCTTCCATGTACCCTCTTCCATGTACCCTCTTCCATGTACGCTCTTCCATTACCCTCTTCCATTACCCTCTTCCATTACCCTCTTCCATGTACCCTCTTCCATTACCCTCTTCCATGTACCCTCTTCCATTACCCTCTTCCATGTACACTCTTCCATGTACCCTCTTCCATGTACCCTCTTCCATTACCCTCTTCCATGTCGTTCCTAACATCATTCAGCAGCATGTTTGCCCAGCTATTCTCCAACCCCCTGACTAGAGGAAATTTCCCTCTGGAAAGTGCTGCCAAGGGGCAGGATCATTTCCTGCTGTCCCTCTTCTATCATGCTTGAGGCCATCTTGGATACCCCCATCCATACTGGTCCCTGAGAATCAGGGGTGAAATATTATGGTTTGAATGTAAAATAATCTCCTATTATAAGCTCCTGTTTGAACACTTGTTTTGGTTTTGGAAGGGCTATGGAGCCTTTCGGGTAGGAGATGGGTGTGGCTGGTCGAGGTGGCCTCTGGGCACAGATGTTTTAGGCTATAGTCTAGTCTCACTTCAGACCCAAGTTCTCTGCCTCCTGATCCACCAAGCTGTGAAAAAGTCGCACCACCGACTCCTGCCACTTTAACTGACAGATCACCCCTGCTATGATGGGCCTGCGCCCTCTAAAATATGAGTCAAAATAAAGTCCGCCTCTCCCTTAAAACAAGGGCAGGTGCCACTTAGCTCACATGGGCAGCAGCAAGAGACGAGGAGGTATATCTCCCTCCCCAGAGATGCTTTTCTTTCGTCAGTGAGTTCCTAGAGGGAGTTGCTGATGTCATCTGTGGGATCCACATAACACATAGCATCACACGCCACAGGGGCTGGGGAGAGGAGTGTGGGAAGTGCCACAGCATTGCCCCTCCATCTCATGGTCCAGAGTGTCCCTTACATCCACTGGAGAGGACTCCAGCTGAGCTCCAAGGGTCCTTGGCCTGTGTCTGAATTCAGCCTACTGTTGTCTCTCCAGCGTTTCCCACGAGCATCTGCTCTGGGGAAGGGCTGCCTCTCTCCTTAAAGACAGCTTACACCTAACCTGATGTTACCAATGTAATATTCCCAAAGCAGACATGCCTCATTCTCTCCAAGTCCTCCGCTTTTGGCCTCCTCTGGTCCCCTCCAACTCCTTGCTCTCCTACCTCTATTTCAGCCCTTCCCTCTAAGCCACTATCCATATTGCATTTTTCTACCAAGTGAGGGGCCAGGGACCGAGTAGATGCAGTGATTAGTATAGGCATACCTCCTCCAGGTGACCCAGGCTCCTGATCTTGTGGGCACTGAATTCAGAGCCCTGACGGGGCATCTTCAACAATAGTCTTGTCTTCTCTGCCCCAGGAGGCTCCCCGGAGGCAGCCATGTCCTTTCCCCACCCTATATATATGTGGGAGATGCAATGGATTGGGGTACATGGAGAATGAGGGAGTAAAAGAAGGGTGCAGCAGAGATGAACCAGAAGGAAGGGGACACACAGGGAAGGTAGGACAGAGGTTGTCATCTGTCCTCCTCCTTGGATGACCAGTACCAGACTTCCTTCCCAGCTACCCACTGGTGACCATGACCCAGCCCACTTACCTGTACAATTGCCTCCTCTAGACTGGCTCCTTCTAGACCTCAGTGGTGCCATTCCCCATTCTGCCCAACACTCATCCCACCACTTCACCAGACCTGCCTCCCTGGTACCCATTCAGCTATCCCAGTTGTGTCCACATGTACCTTCAGGCAGGCACGAAGCCACTTAACAATCCCCCCCCCCCCCATACTCAGCAGGATCCACACTGGGGCAGCTCGGAAGAGGAGGCACTTGCTAGCGGGGATGACTCAACCAACAACATCTTGGATGTCGCAGTCTCAAAAAACAGCCACCTGACACCCATCTCCCCTTTTGTATCAACCCAGCTCCTTTGTTTCCTAGGTAGCCACATGACTGTGGTTTCATCCCTTGGAAAGAAGCAGTGAATTCAGAGGAGGGGGAGCAGATATGGAGAGAAGCATCCTTAAGAAAAAAAAGACTCATAAGTTCAGGGGACTGACCAATGGAGAAATGGGTGGGTGGGGTGTAAAACGGTGATGTGACAATCTGAATAGACGACCAGTGTTTTGATGGTTAAGACTAAGAAAGGTGACGACCAGGTTAGTCAGCCATCTCTGTAACCATGCTCACTAGCCATCAAACGTCTCATGCGTGGGCACTCACAAAAACCTCCTCAGAGCCACATGAACTTGCTATCAAGAGACTGGCTCTATCTGGGTCGATGGAGATTAGTCTTTCTAGTCTAGAAGGCATCTGTGTTTTCTTCCTTCTGTCTATGAATAATAAGAGAACTGAGGCACAGGGAAAAAAAGGTTCACGACAGTTTCTGGGGGCCTATGTAACCCCAAAGTGCTTCTGCATGATCCTCAAACCCACATCGTTGGGATGCTTTCTGCAGAGAAACCACTACCCCACCTGAGGCTCCCCACTTGCTTCTTTGGAATTGAGACAGAGGAGGAGGTAGTCTAGCCATGGCTGCCCTATCCAGACACTCCTCTAAGTCTGTCAGAGACCCCCTCCAGGAGTGAGCCCAGATCACCCTAGCCACCCTCCTCAGTGGGGACAGATGCCCCAGAAGAGCTCGCTGCCAGCATCCGGAAAACCCCCCCAAGAGCCAAGGAGTCGGGCAATCCTTCCTGCCCACTCAGAAATTCCGGAAGCCCTTCCAGCCGGGAACCCGCCTCCCCAACCTCTCTCTAGCTTCCTCTGTCTGTCTCCTTCTTGCGACTCGAGTGCACAGGAGGGTTGAGGGAAGCCCCGTGTGCCTGTGATGAACGGAGCTAATTTCTGGTTTGCTGGTATGCCGCAGAGACGCTGCCTCCATCCCCCTCCCTCCAGCAAACCCTCTCCCACACACAGACAAATAGGCTGCATATTTAATTGGAATTCCTCACACCTACAGGGTAAAGCCTTGTCAGTAGAAATAGAGCCCACAGCCAGCTGGCTTCCCCCATTCCACCCACCTTGTCTCTTAAAAAGAAATCCCCCCCCCCATACGTGAACACCACCCACAGGCCCTTGCACGTCCCTCCCAGCATGGTTGTAAAGGAGGGATTGGTTGGCAAGGCTGCTCCTTGCATGGGCTGCTACAGCTGGGCCCACCCAATAGAGACCACCCAGGGACTTCTCCCCATAGACAGACCCTGGTGACTGTCTCACTGCTCACCTCAGGAACCCCTGAAGCAAAGCTGCAGAGGCCCCGGAGCCACCGAAGGATGCTGCCCAGATATGCAGGCTCCTTGATATAGGAGACCAGGTGGGTGGAGAAGGAAAGAAGTGGAGAGCTCCCAAAGCTAGAAACTTCCCTTTGAACAGTCCTTGGCCAGTCTCTCATGGTACAGGAGGGAAACTGAGGCTGAGGAGGCAAAGTAAAGCATATTGCCCGTCTAACTTATCGCCGGGCTGAACCTTGGTCACCACCCCAAGGTGCTATGACCCCCTACTGTGTGACACGCCTCTCCCAGAAGGCAGGAGGGAGAAATAGATAGGACCACAGAGACAAACAGGGACAAAGCCAGGGGGACTCGTAAAGAAAAGCAGACAAGAGATGGAAGGTTCGGAAAGGAATAAGGCCCCAAATAGACCCGTAGAAGGAATTCCGAGTGGCAAGTGACAGCAAGGATGGAGGTCTATGGGGCACAAAACAGTGCATCAGGAGATAAAAGATGACAGGCCTGAGATAGACTGAGCTTCCAGGTCAGCCTCAGGGACTCTAGTGGGGAAAGATGGATGAGGGATGTTCCTCCCTGTCATCCATTCCAGAATGGGACCCCACTACCACCAAGCCTCAGGTGACCTCAACATTTCAGGTCAGCAGTCTCAGATGGCTTTTCAGCCTAAGTGCCCGTAGAGGGTTTCCTATCTTGCTGTCTTGTCCCCACGGGCCCCTTTCTTCCTTCCCTGGCTCCAATGCAGCCTGGCACAGGCCTGCGCCAAACTGGTGTGTGTCAGCGAGTAGACAGCTGCCTAGGGGGCTCTGAAGAGCGTTGTGACATCCTCGCTCCCCCACAAAATATCATCTCAGTTTGCCTGAAAGTTCACCATTAGTGACTCATTTCTTTGGGTTAAACATAGCCCTCCCTTCTCAAATGCGGCTGCTTTGGGAAAGGAGAACTCATTGAGATCTTAGCATCCCTGTGTGAATGGGGAGACGAGAGATCTGGGAGGCAGCCCAGAGGAAGGGAGGAAATGGAAACTGAGAAAGAGACAAAAACGAGGAAGGAAGTTTATTGAAAAGGAAGAGGAGGCCAAAGGGAGAAGAGGAGGGTCCAGCTCCAGCCATGGCCGTTCCACGGTGAATGCAATACTCAGCTTCACTGATGCAGCGTGCTGAGATTCGCAAGGACCTTTTCTCACTTCTGTCCTCGTCTGGTCCTCACAGGTGGGGGAGGCTGTGGTTCCCATCCCATAGAGGAAGAAACAGAAGCCTGGGGAGCTTGAAGGACTTGTCATCTAGCCAAGGAGCTGGAAAGCCAGGACTCCGCTTGACTCACCCCTGCAGAGCCATCAGGAGGCATTCTGGGAGCACCCTTCTGGAAGCACCCTTCATCCATATCTCCCAACCTCCACCTCTAGTCAGAGCAAGGAAGGTCCCTGGTAGAGAAACAGGAAGAACAAGAATGAAACCAGATGGGAGGGTTGAAGCAGGCAAAGGAGGAAGTGAGCCTCGGGCTCATGCCCTGAAGCCCCATCGAGAAGAAGGTGGTGTGGGCGAAGGCAAAGACCCATTTACTGACTGGTATCATATCCAGCACTGCCATGGGGACCAGCCTACCACATCCCCCTGTGCCACCCTCTACTTTGCTCCCACCTTCTCGGCTGGCCTGGCCTTCCCTCCAGCCATAAGAGCCCTGCAGGAAGTGGCCTGTCGGCCATATTGAAACTGTCTGTTCCTCTCCCTCTTAACGAGCCAGGTTAAATATGCTGTAATCAGAGTAATCATACACCTGGGCTGGTTCTCGAGAGAACTGCCTTTTGTACTGCGATAGGACATTAATAGCAATTATTCTGCTTTGTAATTGGAGCTTTAAATACTAATTCAAACAGCCAGAGGAAAACCAATTAGTGCTAATTTATCTCTATGTGTTTTCCAGAGCTGGTGTCTGTCACACTGTGAAGAAATAGGTTGGTAATTAGTACAGTTGGGTGGTAGATAGAAGTAATTATCAGATTCTTTCATTTTTCTTTGGGGGAGAAAATGGGTAGGGGGCAGGGAAGGCCAACATAGGTACTGTAAGTCTTTGTTGTCTTGAAGTTTACAGGGAGGGCCTGTGGGTACCCAGCCCTGGGCATCCTGAGCCAGTGAGGTATCCCTGAGCCAGGTGAGTTCAGGTGGGAAAGGCACTGAAGGCCTTCACAGGGACCTCCCCACCAGCAGGCCCATGGAGAATGGTTGGCAGTGTTATGGTAAGCATCCTTCTCCTGTTTGTTTGGAGGAAGGCCTGGGAGCCTTCCTGCTGACCAGAGACAGGATCAAATGGACAGTAGGGTCTGAACCCCAAGCCATCCCCGCATTCCCTAGCTGCGTGCCCCGGCAGAGGCACCGGATCTCCGTGGTCACTGCTTCCCTCCCGTATGAAATGAACAAGAACGCACTGACAGTGTTAACTGTGCACTTGACCGTGTGGAAACACTGGGCCTCTGGGCATGCCTGTGAGAGGTTCTCCTGACTGAGTTCATGGAGGCGGGGAGACCTGTCCACTGTGGGCGGTGCCATTCCCTGGCTGGATCCTGGATTGTAGGCGAGCAGAGAAAGGGTGTTGAGCAGCCTCAGGCACGTATCCATCCCTCTCTCTTTCCTGATTGTGGCTGGGATGTGGCCGATTTCCACCTCGACTTCCCCGCCATGACAGACTCTCTCCAAACAAACCCTTTCTCCCTTAGACTGCTTCTGCCAAGACATTTGATGACAGCCACAGGAAAAGATACTAAGACAAATACTTTCCTCACAGGGTTCTTGTAAGGATTGATCTAATTCAAAGCCATGCTCTCCGAGGCCTGGTACCGCACAGTAAAGCCTATGCGTGGCTGCATGCTTGTAGTTTGCCTGAGATTCTTCTGGGCGCCTTTGTGAGCATGACCTCTGATGGCCTATAGCTTCTGGCTCCTCGTACCCTCGACTTCCCTGTTCACTGTGCAAACCTGTCACCAGGTACACAGCTTCATTCCCCATTCATACGGTAAGGGCAACAACCGTACCTTCCTTGAGGACTTACTGTGAAGATTATAGGAGGCGGCGATCAGAAAGCTCTTAGCAAGGTGTCAAGCATGCAGTAGGGGCTCTGTCAAGGTTTCTTGTCACTGTCAATGTCATTATGTTATTATTTCACTGCGCTTGGTCGTGTTGGAGTCCATGTAAAGCCTCCACTGAAGGATGCAGTGCTAAAAATGCATTCTACCGACTAATCCACATGTGTTTTATCAAAAGCCCGGAACACCCTCGGGACCATCAGGAGCCAGCCACTACCTCTCAGAAACAGGAGACAAGAACACTGTGAACAAAGGAAGACAGGATGTTAATGACACTTCCCAGAGTTCCACAGTTGACAGAACGCTTTCACGTGTATGGTCCTAGTGCCTTCTCACAAGTGAGTGGGCTGAGGGTTGCCTTAATCCCTACTCACAGGTCAGACAGTGAGGGCTTGAGCTTGTAAGTGACTTGCTCCAGAACATTCTGGAATCAAAAGCCAAAGTCAAGGTGCTGTGAAATCTTGGAGGGTATGATACTCAGTCTGCCTTGTTGAGTGGAAGAATAAACAGGAGTGTTTGCCAGTGCAGCAGGCAGTTGGAACTGTCAAAACGGGCACTGTCCTTCTGTGTGAGCAGCGGAGTTGACCACAGAGAGGTGGGGCCAGGGCCAGAAACTCTTTAAAGGAGAAATAGGTCGATGGAGAGTCGAACAGTTGACAGCTTTGCTATCCCTGGGCCAGGCCTTTAAAGCATTAGATACGTCTCAAGTTGACAGTGGTTCAGCTTGTAATTTTCAACATTAGGCCAATGTGAACATGATCATGCATTCAGTAGAAAGAAACCATGCATGGGTTTCATAGGGGTGTTTTGTTTGTTTTGTTCTGAGATGGAGTCTTGCTATGTAGTCCAGGCTGGCCTGGAAGTCACTTCATAACCAAGACTGGCATTAAAGTCCTAGAGATCTGTCTACTTCAGCTTCCCATATGCTGGGGTTGCAGCTTTGTCTACCACCACCGGCCAGGCTTGGAATTTGGAATCTTGATCTCCTCCCTGGATAGCAATATACACACTATGAAACTTATGGTGCTGGGCAGAGTCTTAGCTCCTGATCAGTCCCATAAACTCAAGGGGAGACAACCAACACTTTACAGGGTGATGTGTTATTAACCTGTGGTATATTGTAAGTTTAGGGGCTAAAATGCATCTACAGCTAATGCTAGCTACCATTTGTGATGAGTCTGTCATAACTGAGAAGCATCTCTAGCAAGCAACACTGAAAAGTTGAGGGATTGTTTTAATAGTAGAGGGGGACATCTGGTAGACCCAGGCCCTCAACACAGATCCCCATCCTGCTCACTGATGCATTCAGGGAAACTGCCTGGACTTAATAGCCATTTAAGGGATGCCCCTGTGCCACTGCAGTGGGTATATAGGAATAGGGAGGAGGAGGATGCTTGAGAATGGAAGAACTCCAGCAGAAGCCTTGGAAGGGGTAGAACAAGCATTTCTGAGAAGCAGGGTGTAGCCCAGCTCAAGCAGGGATGGTAAGCCAGAAGCTTTGGCCTTGCCAACTGTGTGACAGAGGATATTTGAGCATGGGCACTCCCAGGAGGAAGCTTGTTCTCTCCCTACCAAGTCACTTACTTACCCATCCTTGGTGTCTTTGTATGTTGTCTGTTTGCTATAACAAAATACCTAAGAAAGGGTAATTTACAAAGAACAGGGGTTTGGGGCTGGGCAGAGGGCTCGATCAGTAAAACACATGCTGTGTAAGACTAAGGACCTGAGATCAGTCCCCAGAATCCACGTTTTTAAAAAGCCAGGTGCCCTAGTTCATACTTGCAATCCCAGCACTGGGGAAGTAGAGACTGGAGGATGCTTGGGACTTGGTGTCCAATCTGCTTAGCCTCCTTGGTGAATCCCAGGTCCAGTGAGAGATTCCAACTTGAAATGTAGATGACATTTGTGAGGACCAGCTACCTGAGGTACCCTCTGACCTCAGCACACATCTGCATGTGAATAGCACACACATGCAGCCACCTGTGTGTGAACATGCTTACACACAGACAAAGAAGTGGGGGGGAAGTACAGATGTGCACAGTCATGGTTCTGAAGGCTGAGAAGTCTGCAAGCATGGCCCCGGCATCTGGCCAACGTGGGGGAAGCAGAGCAATCATGGATGCCCAAGTTTCTCTTTACCTTCTTGTAGCACAATTAATAAAAATTCAGAGACAGATATTGGGGTTCAACCTGAAGGTCAGAAAAGCAAAACAGCCAGTCACTGACTCTTACCTCTATCTAAGTCCAAAATGGCGATCCTGCCTCCAGGAATCTCAGAATGAGACTTACTGAGAGCTGTCTCCTCCTGTCTTATATTCCTCTCTAGGGCTGGGATTAAAGGCCTATAGCACTACGGCCCGGTTTCTATGGCAAATTAGTGTGACAACTGGGATTAAAGGTGTGTGCCACCACTGTCTGGTCTGTAAGGCTGACCAGTGCAGCTGTTTTACTCTCTGACCTTCAGGCCAGCTTTTTTTTTTATTAAAATACAAATGAAATATCACTACACCTTCTTACTGTTAATGCCATCTGATTGTGGCCTCACCTAAACTTAGATACTATCAGCATATTAGCGTGGGAATAAAGTCTTTGCTCCATGGTCTTTGAGGGAGACCCTCAAACATACCACGAACTTCCACCCTGAATAAGGCCAAGCCTCTTTCTAATTCCCACAGAGGAACTGACCATAGGCTTGCCGGACTGTGAGCTTCACTGCCAGGGTGGGGCACCTGCTTCCTGTAGACTCTTGGCTCTCCTGAATTCAACAGGCTGGGGACAGGAAGTTCTGAAGATGGAGTCTGAGGAGCTTAGACATGTCAGCACCTAAGAGGGTGGGAGGAGGCAAGGGACAAGAGCTTGAGACCTTGAAGGGAGTGTGGGGGCAGGAATGGGGAACAATGGGAGGAAAGAGAAAGGTGAAGGGTGTAGATACATTAGCAGGGGCAGGGGACTTGGCATGTGGCCAAACAATGGGGATGGATAGCTATCAGGGGAGGAGCTGTGGGTGATTTTCATTTCTTTTCTTCTTATTTATTTTCTATTTACTTATCTACTTATTTATTTATTGTCTTCTTCGGTCACGGGTACTATATTTTCTAAATATTTCACATGAACATATTTCTGTTATACAAAGAAAAAACAATGAAATTTATTTTTAAGGAAGGAAGGAAGGGACATATGCTAGAGACATTTTGAAGGAAGAACTGACAGAATTTGATAAGCGACTAGATATGGGTGATAAAGGAGATAGATGACTCAAAAATAACTCCTGGGTTTCGAGACTGGGTGATGGAGGAAGTGACAGCGTGTGGGGAGGCAGGGAATGGATATGGGGAGCTCTGGAGTGGGGAGAAGATTGGCGTGATGTCAAGGTGTGATTTTCTAGCTGTTGGCAAGACCACAGAGGCTACCCACCCAGCCCCGAAGAGAGGATCTTGAAAAAGAGGTTCCAGGGGACCCTGTGCAGGTTCTTTGACTCAGCAGGTGGAGGAACGGCCTGGGGCCAAGGACAGAACTCAGACTTGCACAGAGCCAGAGCTATGAGAAAGACCGGAACATAAAGATGAGCCTGATACATTGCCCTAGGATAAAACCCCTAAGGACCAGACTATTTTCTCAGCCCATGTGCTTAGAACAAGAAGCAAGAATGGGCCTAGGGGATGGGGGTTTGAGAACGGTACACAAAGAGGTGCAAGGTAGGGAGCCAAAACATACCAACAGGAGGCCCCAAAGATCCTGATACCACCACAGGTGGTGAGCTTAGAAGGGGAAGCCAGGAAGCTCCTCTCTGGAGAACATAGAAGAGACTTTTCACAGAGAAGGAACTGCCTGAGTTTTCCACCTCACCAAATTGCCTAGGACAAGAAATCCATTTTCCCTGGCTCCTGACTGTGCTGTAGTGTTCAGAGGCTTTGGACCTGGTAAAGTCCCACGAATACCAAGGCAGGATGGACTGTTACCGCTGCCCTATATTTACTTTGTATCTGCTGGTGGCACAGTGAAGGACAGGTCTCTGGAGACTGTGTAGGACTAGGGCCTGCAGGGGGCCGAGCTGCCCACCACTCCCACCCCTAATCTCACCCAGCTCCAATTCTTTCTTAGTACCAACACATGCCTCCAGGCCCACCTCCCTGGATGTGGCCTCAGAAGACTCTATTGACCAGCTCAGGCCCCACCCTGGGATGCATCACAGTTTCCTTGGCAACTGAGGGAGTGGGTTGAAAAGTAACACACAAAGCAAATAAAACCAGCTCCAAATGGATGGCCTAAGAACAGTCACATCAACGTCCTGAATCTCCAGATTTAGAGGGGGTTGTCTGTCCAGCCCCTTTTCACCCAGACGGCTCAGTGAAACCCCAGGCGCAGAACACTTCCCAACGTGCTGTGGGCCTCACGCATGCTCTGACTGCACGGCAGAGCTGTCACCAGAAATTAGATCTCTGATAAAGATCCTGTCTGTATGGGCATTGGTGTTAATGAGGCGAGCAGATTCAGTCATCTCCCCGGGGGTAGGTAGCTGAGAGCAGACACCAAGCCACTAAATGGAACGGGCAGATGCGGTGTAAACAGAGTTCATGGGCAGAACCTACAGGGAACCTTGGGAACTGCTAGAGACCCAAGGCTCTCAAAGTCCCTAAGTTCCTATGATTATCCCACTGTCGCGCCCCAAGACCTGAGAGCATTTAAGGACCACCAACCAGCAGGTGCTCTAGGAAAGCCCCCTGTAAGTGTGGAGCTAGGACTCCATGGAGGTGAACCAGCATTTCCCTGTGAATGTGCAAACCCACAGGACAAGAACATAGACTTTTTTGGTGGTCCTGGCTGGCCTAAAACTCACTGCGCAGACCAAGCTGGCCTCAAACTCAGAGATCTTCCTCCTTCTGTCTCCCGAGGGCTGGGGTCAGTGGCATGCACACACAGCCCGAGGATGCAGGCCTTAACTAAACACCTTTGTGGTATTTTCGCTGCAGGTCTTCCGCCATACCCAAACTATAGACTCTCTTCAGTACCCCAAGTGTCTCTTCTTCATTCACTTCCTCCGCTTTGGGGACATCTTGACTATGCTGTCACCAATAACTGGGCATCTATTTAAGCATCGTTGATTGGCATGGTGTGGCAGGTGCTGGTTTGTGCAGAAAGCAGGTGTTTGTCCCCTTGTCTCTGTTTCTCAAAGACTTTCACCACTGGGTTTCTCTGTCTCACAGGCAGGGGCTTGAGCCCATGACATCCCGAGCATCCATGACTCAATCAAGTGTGTACATCCCTGTAAAGCCGGGCCCAACCCCCAGGTCCTTCCTCTTCACAAGGGCAGGAGACTGGGTCTGACGACATGAGAGCGATAACCTTGAATTCCCTCTAATTTACACAAAAGAAAAAACAGGGGGAAATTATTCGAAAACTGCAACACTTTATTATTAGTAACGTGTTTGTCTGTGATGCATCTCACAACTGCTGGTCCCACACCAACGTGTCACAGCTTTGAGGCTGAGAACTGCTAGTCTAAGTGGTGTGATTTCAGAAGTAAAGGAGGGCCACTTCCTGCCCCCAAAATATCTCCTGTCTCCACCCCGCTGCTTTCCCCTGAAGTCTCGCCCAGTCGACCTACTGCACTGTGTTAAACAGCCCGACATCCTCTTCTAAGGTGTAAGGGCTCCTGAGGGGAGAGAATTCATGAAGGCCACAGTACCCTTTAGTGAGATTTACAGAGGACCCAGAAACTCACACGCACCCCGCACCCTGTATGCCACTCTCTCCATCCCCTCCACAAGGTAAGTGGGAAAGTACTGTTATCCCCCACTCCCCACTTTTCCCATGAGAGAACTCAGGCATGGGGAGGGTACATCATTCCAACCCCATTTGGTCTTGTGTTTTGGCACTCCAGGGATGGAGCAGAAGGTCTTAGGCATCTGTGAGCCAGGACAAAGAAGCCTGCACCCAGGAGTGACATGACACCTCTGGACATAAGGAGGATGTTTATTCAGAGTAGAGGAGGGGCATCTTCATGCCTTATAGCACATTCCCCAGGCAGGCTTCTTCTACACCAGAGGCACAGATGATGCCCTCCATGGTCCCATCCTTGGTTACCTCCAAGGCCAGGGACAGAGATATATCAAAGCCTCAAGTCACATCCTTAAAGAGATGTGCGCAGGTGCTCCTGGCCCAGAAGGGCCAGTTTCTTCCATTTCTCCTGGGTTAGAAAAGAATGCCCACTTGGAAACCCTGTGAAGCCCTTGCTCCTTATCAAATGTCTCGTGTGTGTATTTCCACTGCAGTAGCCCTGCAGAGTTGGCCTCCTGGGCTCTTTTGTAAATGAGAAAGCCTGCGCTCCATCAGTTAAATTACTGGAGGCCAAAAGCTCCATGAAGGCAAGGATAGTTAGTGGCCAATATGATGATCATAAATTACCAACGTCTTTCTACTACACGAAGACTTGTCCAAGTGTTCATTGCCCATACATGGGCTTCACAGTCCAAAGTACATGGGCTTCACAGGCCAAAGTCCCATGGACCCGCGCATCCTTCCCACCATGTCTCCACCACCAAAAGGACTCACTACAGCAGAACTGCCCAGGGATGCAAAATAAGGATGAGAAAGCAAGTCTGAGCTTGGTAGAGGAGCAGGCGCCATCCAGGTTGGCCAAAGAGCTGTCAGCTGGCTTTGCTGGTATGAGGCTTGCAATACCAACACTGTCCCTTCAAGATAGCGGCCCCACCCATGATACCACCAGGGTGTATTTATTCCTTATGGTCCTAAATGCTGAGAATCATGATTGTGTAATTTACCAACTTGAATCCAGGACCCGGTCGGTGCCTGGGTTGTGTAAGGCTGGGAAAGGAGAAACTGGATAAAACGTAGTGTGTCTTTGAGTTCTATTGCAATCAATGGGCCGTGGAGGACACCCACCCAGAGTTTGGAGCCAATATGTAAAAGGCCATAGACATGAACATCTACTCACATGTCCACATGCCAAAGGGTTTGTATGCTATCCTGGAATCGACAGGGAATACTGTAGAAAGGACTTTAACTGGAGAGTAAACAAAAGAAATCCATCTTCCTTGATGCCACTTTAGCAGGATCACCCATGGGAAATGAAAAAGCAGGAGCTGGGGGTTGCAAAGAGGTGGTCCCAGCAGTGCTGAGCTGGGCTCCTGCGGGGCTGCATTTGTCCCTGAGAGGAGATTTTCCTAAGAAGAACTGAGAACTCAATGGGACTACTGGAGGGGACGGGAATGGAGAGGGCGTCTTCAGCTAGATCCCTGGCGGGACTGATGACATGGCTATGGAACTTGATGTGACAAGGGACCTGGGTCTGAAGAGAGAGAGAGGGGGAGAGACAGAGAGAGAGAGAGAGAGAGAGAGAGAGAGAGAGGCAGAGCTAGTCACCCCTAGCAGCTGAGGAGCACCCCATGCCTATGAGTCTCAAGTGCTATGGTGTTTGGGGAAGAGAAGCTCAATTTTGCTGCCACTTTCCCTCATCCTTGATCTGTTTCTATTTCCTTAAGGTTTCCCTCAGGGAAAATGGGTAGGGCAGTTATGACGTCATGCCAAGGGAGCAGTATGTCAAGGCTCTGAGGAGTCCTTCTGAGAGAGATAAGCTCTAAGCTGGAGGGGGTCTTTGAAAGCAGACACCAGGTATCCCTGTGGGCAGGGGGTCACCTGATAAAAGAGACATATATGAGTTCATGAGATATTTGAAGACAGCTGGGCTGAAAGAAAGATGATGTCAGCCCAAAATCATAACCACGTAGGTCTTGGAAAGACATAGATTTTGTTTTTGTTTGTGTGTGGGTGTGTGCGCGCGTGTGCGCGCACATGCACGCTTGAATGCGTGTATGTGTATGCATGTGTGTATGTGTATGCGTGTGCGCATGCATGCATGTGTGCGTGCTTGTGTGTGTTCATGCCACAGCATATGAGGCCAGAGGATAACCTCTTATATCAGTCCTCACCTTCCTTGTTTTTTATTATTAATTAAAACTTTATTGTAAAAAGACTTTCAAATAAAAAAGACACACCAAAACAAGCCAGACCCAAAGTCTACATATCTTAGTGAACTTCTATACAGTGAGAATGGCCATTCTGAAGCTGGGGAGCTTCACATTGGTTTTTACACCTTCATAGCAGCTATATTTTTATGTGTTCATCTACCACACACAAATAAAGGGGAAATCAATGACAGAGTTAAAACTAGAAAAGCAATTAACTTTATTTCCTCCTTCATGACTCACATCCTGCATCTATTATTTCATCACTTAATATTTAGCCTTTATTGTTCTCCTTTCTATGTGTTATATGGTAATCATACATACAGTGCTTACATGTATATTTATATACATACATACATATATAGTAGGCTAGGATCCCTATATGAGGGAGAACATGAGGGTTTTTTTTCTTCCTAAGCTTGTGTGCCCTTACTTAATATCATACATTCTAAATCCATCTTCTTGCAAATTTTGTGATTTCATTTTTCTTTAGAGCTGAATAATATTCCATGCCACGTTAGTACCAGATTTTATTATAGTTTTACCTGCTCAGAAAACTGGATTGGTTTCATTTCCTTGCTATAGTGAATAAGCAACAATAAAGCACCCATGGGACCAAAGCTACAGAGAAACCCTGTCTAGAAAAAAAAAGTACCCGTGGGGATCAAATACCTCTCTGGTGGAATGTGGAATTCTCTGGACATATGCCCAGAAGTAAAATAGTTGATCCTATCCTTCTATTTTTTTTAAACTTGGAGGGGGGGGGAATCTCCAAACGGATTTGTATAATGACTGTATTAATTTACAACCTACCTTGTTTGGAAGCATGGTTCCTTGTGTTTGCCAATGTGCCATGTACTATAGCTAGCTAACTGATGAACTTCCAGGAGACCCTCCTGTCTCTGCCTCCCATCTTGTCATAGGAGTGCTGGATTTATAGATATGTGTGCCACTGCTTCCAGGTGTTACAAGGTTTGGGGATCAAATTATAAAGCTTGCCCGCCAAGCACTCTCCTCACAGGGCCTGCTCACCTGACCCTACCCCTCTCTGTACTTGCTGTTTTGAGACAGGGTCTTGCTAATTTGCCAAGACCAGACGTGACCTCATCTGTAGCCCAGACAGGCCCTGAACTTCCTATTTCCCTGCATCAGCCTCTCGAGGAGCCTTACAGACCTGCATCACCGGTCACATCTAGTTCTTCTAGGTCACTAGAGTGTAAGTTTTCCAACAATAATGACAGTGAATCTGAGGTAGCCCAGCTAGCTGGAAGTAACATGTGTGATCTCCCTCCTCACAAAACCCTGCAAGACAGGCACTCCATTCCCAGTGTACAGGCAATGAGGAAACAGGAGCAAAAAGAAAACATTGTCACTTACCCAAGGGCTACTAAGTAGCAGGTGGCTGTACAAGATTTGAAAGGAGTGCCAGCTCTAGTTGTCACTGCCCTTTCAACACCTTCCAGGCAGTCGAGTGATACATCATTGACCTGAGCACCATAAGAGAAAACCCAGAGCCAAGAACAAATCCATCCATCCATAGGTGGGGATACTGTAGGGATGGCCCATCAGCAACAAGAGAGGCAGACTCACTGACTTCCAGCTCTCAGAGAGATGGCTGTCTCTCCATTCCTTTGCCCTTGGCCAAACTCTTAAAAAAAAAAATAGTTGTTTGAACCTACTCTGCCTGAAGGAGATCAGGCAGGAGGCAGGGGTCCGGCTGGAACTGTGGGTGGCTACGGGTTAGTAAGTGGCGTGCCTGTACCATTCCATCAAAATCATCCGGCTGTGTAACAAAGAGCAAAGGTAATTCCAATCCTTTTCTTTCTGCTAGACCAAAGGCTCAGTGTGCAGTCAAAAAAAAAAACAAAAAAATAGAACCATAGAAGAAATACACTCTAGAAGTTTTGTTTGTTGATGTTGTTTGAGACAACATCAGTAGCCCAGACTGGTTTCAGCTTCCTATATAACCAAGTATAACTTTGAACTCCTGGTCTTCCTGCCTCTGCCTCCTAAATTCTGAGCTTACAGTTATGCAAGGACTCGGCTACTCAATGATCAAATAACTCAATAGCCCCGAAGACATATGGTCTCTTTTAGCTATAGTGCCACCAGCCACTGGAGGCCTGGCCAAGAAAAGGGACAACATCAGGCCATCCACCTCCATAGATGTTGCCCTTTTCCTCCCTTCTGAACTTCAAATCTGAGACTCCAGCACAGCTCAACATTGACTTTGCTTCTCCCTACCTACGGCAAGGGTGAAAGTCAGAAACCCCCAGAGGCTGCTGAAGCAGGATGCTAGCAGCATTGCAGAAATGTGGACGGGCATTTCTGAAAGAATGCCCCCCAACCTCATGGCTTTCCACCCCGTTTTGCTTTACAGATACACACACACACACACACACACACACACACACACATATATATAAATATCTTTTCCCCCGAGGGACAATGAAACTCAGCCAAGTGGGAATTCAGCGTGATCTGGTAAGATTTGTTGCAAAGGAATTTTACTGGGGTGGGGAGAGAAATTGTGTATTCAGGACACCACCTGGTTAATAAACCAAACACACAGTTCCCAGAATACACGAGCGTTCCTTCCTTCCTTCCTTTCTTTCCTTTAAGTTAACCAAGGCTTTATTGTCTGGCCCCTTTTGCCAATATAAATTGTGGAGATCCCCCCCCCCTTTGAAACAATGAGCAAACTAACAGTGGGGGTTAAATAATTTGTTAAGGGGTGGTGGGTAGAGAGAAGCCGGGGCTTAGTAGGGGGGTAGGGGACTAAAATCTGCCAGTAGCAGCAATAAATACCGAGTTGCGCCTCAGGCATAATATATCAAAGAAAATATAATGCATCCAGCTTAAAACTAATGATTGCCATATAATTAGATGAGAAGCATTGTGCTATAAATGTGTATTCTTTAGCATGCTGTGATTTTACTGTAAAAAAAAAGAAGAGAGAGAGAGAGAGAGAGAGAAAGAGAGAGAGAGACAGAAAAACAGAGAGCCCAGCAACATACTATAAAAAGACCCCTCTGTTGACTTCGCTGCTGTTTAGTATTCCTTGGCTGTTCTCCCTTGGGAGTGTGTAATTAGTGCTTCATGAAGAGTACATTTAAAGCAATTTAATATTCACCTCATTCAATCTGAAACAATGTGATCCATGCTTAGACAAATCAGTGCTCCTTGCTGACATAATCTGTCAGAACATTACCTCTGAAAAGACCTTTCAAGAGGTTCTGCTGTTAATTAGTTGTCTATCATGTATAAACAGAGCAGTGAGCAGAAGGGCCTCGACAGGCCAGAGGGATACGTTGGGAAATGCATTTTGTATGAACGCGGGTTGCAGGGGTGTCTTCTCACTCGCCAGCCTCCCTCCTCCCCCGCTAGCCTCGCCTTGCCACGCCTGCAACCACACACGTCTTGGGCCTCTTCCAGGCAAGCAAAGTGCTTTCCAGTTGACTTCAGGGGGCGCTGCCAGTCACCACAGTGACGTGTTCACACACACACACACACACACACGCACACACACACACCACACCACACCACAGCTCCCTGAACAGACCCACCTGCAAGATACAACAGCTGCTTTTACAACCCAGGGTGCATGACCTCACAGGCCCACTGGAGCATGCTGGGAGGCTCTCTAAGCTTTGAGTGGGACAGGCCCCACCCACCATGGGCAAGGGCCAGGCAGAAAGTAAAGGTCTCATAGGCGTCTTCTTGCTCTGCTCTAAATGAGAGAGACTAACACACATGGGAGTTTATTTGTACGCAGGAACCTCTTTGGCTGCCACGGGCACGAAAGACAACCATGTTCAGCGGCCCAGTTAAGATCATGTAGCCCAGGCTTACCTTCAGGGGGCGCTTTTGCCCAGGTCCATCCCGCAGGGATGGGTGCTGGCTCTTCCTGTGTACGTTGTCTAAGGATTGGAATGGCTCTTCTTTATTCTGAACTTGGAGCACCTGTGTGCACAGCACATAGACCTTATAATGGGTCAAGACGCGCGATTCTGCTGCCTTCACTAGGATGGCAATTGCGAGATGGTATGACACGGGCTCCCCAAGCACCTCCTATCCCTGCAAGGTTCCAGAAGTCCCCCGCCCCATACTGTCACCATAGGTCTGTCTCCCATGCCTGTTTAAGAGATGTCACCTCCTTCAGTGGCCTCAACCATACAGTTTCAGCATCTGGCCCATAAAGAGCCCTTGGGCACCTACTGTGTGCTTTATATGAGGTACCACATCCCAGGGCTGCTGAAGTGAGTTAGTCAGCCTCCACTCATAAGATGCTTACAGACCCATAAACTTCTAATTACAGTTTGGGGCAATTATAAGTAATGAAGAGAGGCAATATAATTCAGTAACCAGGAAGGGGGGACACTGGAATTGAACTGCCTGGACTCAGACTTTAGACTACTTACCAGTTAAGTGACTCTGGGCGACTTATTTGGCTGCCCTAAGCCTCTCTGCAATGGAGAGTCAGAAACATACCTCATAGGTTTGTAAGGATTAACTGAGATGATGCAATAAAGTGCCGAGACAGGGGAAAGTCCAAGTGCAAAGGGGTAGAAATCAGCAAGTGACATCCTAGGAGGGAGGTCCCAGCTGAACCCTCCAGAAGAAGCCATGAGATGGCACAGGCTGAGTGATGACGAGGTACCCTGACAACTAGGAATCCAGCTATTCCTCCCTGTATTTCTGAGAGAATCGGGAGAGGGACAGGGAGAATAAGGGAGGAAGAGAGGGAAGAGAGGGAGGAAGGAAGAGAGAGAGAGAGAGAGAGAGAGAGAGAGAATAAAATTTAAAATCTCAAAATTCCCAGAGCCTTGAGACTTTTGCTGACCTCAGGCCGCACAGGAGGGAGAAAGCCCCGTGCCCCCCCCCCCCGCCCCCTGTTCTGGACTGTGTTCTTCCACAGTCCTGGATTGACAGCCCTGACCCATCCGCATGGCAAAGGCAGTCTGGGAAGAGGGAAACCCGAGTACACCCAGCCCTCACACAGCACTCGGTGCCCAAAAAATTGTTCAGTGCATGTTCCCCTTTGGCATTCATGAAAAGCATGGGGCTGGGTCAGCATCACTATATCTGAGAGAGGTTAAATGAAAAGTTCAAGGGTTCACAGGCACCCAAAGCTGGAGGTCAGGCATTTCTTCTTTCCAACCTCCCACCTGCCTTCACGCTACTGAGCAGCCTGCTTTTGCAGAGCCTGGGAGTTAAGAACGGACTTTTGTGTTTTTTCAAAGGTGGTAAGCAAAGAAGCAAACACAGAGAGAACACGTGACTGACACCGTGTGCCCCATCCACCCACCCACGGCTCAGACAGCCGATCTCTGGGTCTTTCCAGAAAGTTTGGTGGGAGGCTGCCCAGGGGTGGCTCACACAGTGAGGACCAGGCATTGAGTACCACATGCATACACCAGGTATAAAGGGCACTAAGGGGAAGCCAGATATGGGACCTAGGACATCAACCTGAGCAGTAGCCCACCCACTTCAAAGCCATTTACACACACACACACACGCACACACACACACACACACACACACAGAGAGAGAGAGAGAGAGAGAGAGAGAGAGAGGGGTCTGGAGGACAAAATGGGGCTGGAGACAGCAGCTGTGGCCCTCTTGCAAGCTCTGTGGTTGAGGGAGAAGCAGTTCACACACGATCATCTTTGTGAGTTGGCGTTCCTACTCTGTGTGAAAATCAGGGATAGGATGAGTAACTGAGGGGTCACCCTCAGTTCCTATGACCAAAGACCAGTTTCTCTCCATCACACCAGCCCGCTCTGATCCCCATGGCCTCGGGCAAGGGAAACTGGAACACAGGCAGGCGGGGAGGCGGGAGGGTCCCAGGCCACCCCTGCTTTCCATCAGACTTAAATTTCTCAGCATCTCAGATTTTTCTTTTCAACACCAGCCCAACTCCCTTGGAGTTGCTTCAGCCTCTGAATCATCCCCCACCCCCACCCTCACCCCAGGAGGAGTGCCCCCCAATTTTCAAGATCTTGGGGGATGATTTTGGCTCCTATCCCATCAAGCTAAGTGACCAACCTAGAGGACAGGAAAGGTCAGTTTCAGTCCCGGCTAGCTGTGTGACCGAGGGTGGGTCTCCATGCCTCTCTGTGCCTGTCTTTTCTCCCTGGGAATCAGAAGTCAGAATCTCCCCCCACCCCCACCCCAGGTCTTAAGGGATCTGGGAGAGTGAATGAGGTCATGTCTGTGAGCTGCCTGCCTGGCGGAAGGAAGTAGCAGGACAAACACAAGGCCGCATTATCTTCTGGAGTTGGCAGGGCAGTTGCTATGAAGTTGCTGGGATGGGGCAATATCTCAAAGGCCGCAGAAGCAGCCCTGGGAATACCAAGGGGAAGTGGTGGGTCACACCAGATCCAGCTTCCCAGGCTTGGAGATAGAAGTTCAAATCCCAGCTCAGCCGCCTCACAGCTTTAGGAAACCACATGGTCTCTTTCGGCCTCGGTTCCCTCTCCTATAAAATGAAAAGAAACCGAGCCCCAGATGGTTCTTTGGTTAAAAAAAAAAAAAAGAAAGAAAGAAAAGAAAAAGTAAATAAAAATGAACCCTGGCATACAGTGGGCATACTTACTGTGGCAAGTACCTGGGACTGTAACAGAGAATACCTGCCTTTGTCTCTCTGGGAGCTTTCCCACATACGTGCCAACATGTGTCTTCTTGAGAACAGCCTTCTGCAGTAGAAAAGGGCTCAGTGCTCCACACACCTGCTTTGGAACACGACAACAAAGGACTCTGGGAGCATCATCCTGGAAGCCTGCAACCCACACAAACAAGAATCCAAGGTCAGAAGATGAGAGCTGGCCCTTCCCCCCTGAGGCACAGTGAGACTGGCCACTAAGTTCTGAACCCAACATTCTTAACCTTTGCAAGGCAAAGCTCCCAGCCTAGCTGCCTGATTCCCTTGGCGACTGTCACTTAGGAACAGATGACAGACCTCAGTAAGCTCCCAGGCAAGTGGGTCTCCAGGCAGACAGGTGAAGGAACCGGCTTCCTCTGGCCTCCTTGTATCAGGGCAGGAAACCACATGAACGCGTGAGTGGGGCTGCATGCAGAGAGGAGAAGCTTGCCTCCCTAACTCCCTGGGTCTGAGTAGCTTCTGGACAGAGGTTACATCTGGGGAGCTGAGAACAGTGAAGAGGAAATCTATCCAGCAGAGGGTGTGAGGACCCATCGCCGGCTGGCTGAGCTCTCCGCAGCTAAGAGCAAGGCTGCCGAGCCAATCTGGCAGAGAAGGTCTGAATTAGTCACCAGTTTTGATGAGGAGGTAAACGGGTTACATAACAGCCTCTTTTCCTCTCTCCTCAATAGCTCTCCAGAGCTGGGGCTCTCCTCTCTCCCTTCGGGCCATGAAGGGGCTCAGGGACAGGGAGGGCCGCATACCAGAGCCTAGGGGCTAAGGTTCAGACAGGAGCCCTCCCCAGCCCTGCTCCAGCCCTACAGGGCCAGAAGGAGGCGCCCGCAATTCACCTCCTGTCTGCAGCTTGCCACCCTGCCTCCAAAACAATCCCACACTAGTCTTGCAACCTGCGGCTCACAAGCTCTAGGTGTTAGCCCGGAAGATGCCCCGGAGAAGGAGGTAGAGACTTCTCAGTTACCAGAGGCTCCTGATCCCTTTCCCCTGCCAAAGGTATCATAATTCATCATCATAAAAGTTAATATCAGTCAATGCCGAGCCAGCACTGTTTGCCCTACCCTGGTGGAGGGACTGTGGTGTGGGGGCATTGGAAGGCACAACTGAGAAGCAAGAGCGGGAGCATGGGATTCTGACGCTTATCTTCCCCAGAAGAGCATCCTGGCAAACACACGAGCTCAACTCTCTGGCTCCATGTTCTGCCATGAGGGAGATTTGGCCTCTAGGTAGAGGTCAAGTTCACCGATTTCTAAGAGATACTTAGGATGGGGGCAGACTCTGTAACCGGACTTCCTGCGGATTTACTCATCCACTGTACAGGGCTGAATAAAGAACAATAAATGTTTAGCAATATTAATAATGGGCAGTGGTGATGGTGATGACTACGGTGATATCAGAATGGGGCGTGTATGTGTATCCTGTTTAGCCCCCCAATCCTGGAGGCTCTGGCTTGTCCTGGCCACCTATTGGTGCATCTGTTGCACCTACTAGACAACTGAAAATCAGAAGTAAGAGTCTGAGAAACTGTAAGAATCACGCTGACCTCCTGACCCCAGGCGAGACTAGGCTCCATCAGCACAGAGAGAGGAGTCACCATTGCACAAGTGAGTGAGCTGGCACTCAGCAGGTCAAGTCAGCGCCTCTGGAACCTTCCTCTTTTCCCAAGCCTGAGTGAAGGCAAAGTACCCAGCCCAACACAGAAAACACAGTAACAACCCTTGAAGGCCATCTCCCCTCCTGCCACCTTCCCGGATTCCAAGATGGAAGAGCTTAGCAGGGTCTCTGGGGCCCACTGGGGCAGCCTCCCTTTATACAGATGTGAAGAAAAGTGGGTCACTCAATAGTGCCCAGGAAATAGGGCGCAAGCTCCCATCTCCTTTTGTTGGCACAGTGGAAAACAGAGAAGGTAACAGGAGAGTGGACACGGGGGACTGGACTCTGTCAGCTGCCAAGATTGCTGATGTCTGTGCGGATCCCCCTCCAGGTGTTCCCCGATGTCCGTGTGGACCCCACCTCCAGGTGTTCCCCGATGTCCGTGTGGACCCCACCTCCAGGTGTTCCACCTCTTCAGCTCTATACTGGGCAGGTGACAGCTTTGCATGGAGAACAGACCCCACCGAGGCCACACAGATGGCCATGATGACAAGCCAGCATCTACAGTTTCTAGAACAATGAGCCTTCCCTTTGCCCTGCTCCCTAGAACACAGGGGAAAAAAAAAAAGCTAACTCACCCCCTATGCCTGAGGGTAAATTCCCCAAGAGAAGCCTGATCCTGCTTCTATCTCCCAAAGATCTCTGCCAGGTGTCTACCTGGGATAAGGTTCCTGGCAGTATTTGAAGCTAATTAGAGGAAATTTCGTGCCACTTTAGGCCACAAAACCATTTATTCATTCAACGAACTTCTGCTCTGCTCTTGTGCCTTCCCTCTCCACATTTCCACATTGCTCAGCAACATTCTTGGTTTCCATCTGAACACACATGCACACACACTCACACACACGTGCACACACACACATGCACACACACTCACACACATGCACACACATACACACACATACACACACATGCACGCACACACATGCACACACACATTCACACACACTCACACGCACGCACACACACACACACACACACACACACGCGTGCGCCAGTTTCCAGCCTCAGCCTCTAACTTGGCTCTTTTCTTTCCCATCATATTCCCCATCTGGGACCCAAACCCGGCCCACACTCGGCAGAGAGGCTGTGGGAGGGGCCCTACCAAACTTCTTCCCAGACAGATGTGCTCTGTTCCTTGCACAGCTGTCCAGGCCCTGTCCATCTGTGCTCACTTCCTGCCTCTCTGCTCCAGCCCCTCACACTTCCCACGCCAGGGTGGGGACGACTAGTCCAGAGATTTACTTCTTCTCAACCCAAAAGCTGTAAGTGGCCACTGCCCAGCAGAGCCCAGCACCTTGGGTCCTGCCCTCCCGGGGCCTCCGGGAGGAGTGGTGACTTAGGAAATGCTCCAGCAAGTCTGCATCTTCCCTGATCTTACACTTCCAATTTCAAGGTCTAGACAGCTGCTCGGGGCCCACCTGGCTCTAAAGGCTTCCCTCCTAGCATCTTTGCCCGCATGAAACACACTGATGGTGATATCACTTCATTATTTTCTCAAGCCTTAGAAGTCCACTCTGACAAGCGCCCCGAAAGCAATGGTTCTCATCTTTCCTAATGCTGTGACCCTTTAATACAGTTCCTCACGTTGTGGGGGCCCCCTAACCATAGGATTATTTTTGTTGCTACTTCATAATTGTAATTTGCAACTGCTATGAATCGTAATGTAAATATCTGATATGGAGAAGATCTGTGATCTGTGATACATGCAACCCTGTGAAAGGGTAGTTCGGAAAAAGAAAAAAAAACGCAAGGGGTCGTGACACACAGGTTGAGAAGCACAGCTATAAGGGAAGTGCACATTGCTTTCTAAAACAGCTTGGACAGGGGAGATGTGCACATTGCACAGGGGAGTCTGGATCCCCCAAACCCACATGAGAGCCAGACAGGCATGGTGGCTGCTCGTAGTCACAGCACTTGAGTGGCAGAGACAGGGGATCCCCGGGGCAGGCTGACAAGCGCTGCTCACAGTAATGGGTGAGCTCCCGGTTCAAGGAGAGATCCTGCCTCAATAAATAAAAGTGGAAAGTGATGAAGGGCGTCTACAGATGTCAACTTCCACACATGCAGGTGCACACGCTCACATACACCTCCACACACGGGAACACACAGAGACACAGACCACATACACTCTAAAAGACACTAAAAGGAATGACACCCGAGGTAACCCTCTGACCTCCACACACATGTACATTAATGAACACACGCATGTATGATGGGTGCAAAAAAAAAAGATGTGACACCCTCATGACTAATACCTGCAGAAACTCCTGTGCACCTTCTCCTGGTCTTGCTGCTGTGAGGTAGGGTCTGCTTTGTTGAAAGGAGATTGCATCCTCTGGAACCCCGTTCGTTTCTAAGGTTCCCCAAGCTCTCTCCTGGCTCCTGAGCATGGGGCGTTATTCATCCTCTGGACTTTAGAGGTTTGGGAGGCTCTGTAGCATCCAGGTGATAACCCCTCCTTAAGACCAGGAGCTGGAGGACTGTAAATGTATACCCTGCAACAGCAGCCTTGACTCTAGCCGTAGAAGGTGCTTAGGAAGGATGTGCTGAACTGGGCTGCCAGCCCTCTCGCCTGTCATGCGTCGCCGACAAAAGGCAAACAGGGAATCTGATCAGCCCTTGCGCTTTGCCTTTGGGAAACTCAGATTAGGCAATCAGGGAAAGGAGCGGCAGAAGTGTATGTCTTCATGGTGGAGAATGGTCCTGGCAGTGTGGGAGATGACTAAAATTAACTGTGCCCCCAACACAGACACGGCCTTTTCTCTGACACCACGACCTAACGTTTTAGGAGTGACCAGAGAGATGGGCAGTCATTTCCTTTTCCTAGAAGTGTATTAGGGGTGTGTATGAAACTCCAAAATCCCGTACTTTTTGAGAACTGTCTTCTCTGGGAAAGAATAAATCCCAAACAAAGTGCTCATATCTAGGACAGGAGCAAAACGCTAATCCAGATTTCGCAGTTACAAGGCAGGGCTCACTTCCTGAACCGCCATTTGTAAAGGAAGAATAATTTCAGCTCACCCTCTCTCCCGGCTTCAGAGATACGCATGGTCTGGTGCATGTCTTTGGGTGAAGCCAGTTGCTGATCTTTTTGCCAGCACGCCCCCCCACCCAAAAAAACATGAATCATGGAACTCAATTTGGGTTTGTAGGTGACACCCTTGATATGAGCTGTCTCTAAACTATAGACATGGATGTGGTGTTTCTTGTTTTTATTGTTTTGTTTTCAAGCATTTTCTTAAATATCTAAGAAAGAAAAGCTCTTGGACCTGGGAGAGTGACCCAGTTAGTAGAATGTGTGCGTAGCACGCACAAGGCTCTTGGTTCAATTCCTAGCATCACATAAACCAAGCATAGTGACAGGTACACGCCCATAATCCCAACTCCCATGAAGTAGAAAAGAATTTAGAAGCTCAAAGTCCTCAGCTACATGAATAATTTAAGCATTTTGGCCACAGAAGACCCTGTCTCATGAAAGAAAAAGAAGGAAGGAAGAGAGAAGGGAAAGAGGGAGAGGAGGAGGGAAGGAGGAAGGGGAAAGAGGAGGAGAAGAAAAGTTCTTTGACACGGGCATTCACATCACCTTTATTCTACTTTACAAATCTGGAGTTCCCTGGCACTCAGGTCTCAGCCTGAAACGTTTAATCTGATAAGTCGGAGCCTCACATCACAGAACAAGAGGATGGATGAGTGGATGGCTGACGACAGACAAACTGGAAGGTAGCTGGTAGACGCTAAATAGACACAAAGGCCAAGGCTCCTCCTCACGTACGGCCTTGGAAGCAGGCTGCCTGGCAAAGGCCACTCTCCTCTGCTTGAGGGATCAAGATGAATTATCTTCCTCGTATGGCTTCAACCAAGAGCAACCAGTGTTTGTTTTACACACACATACACACACACACACCTCTTCCAAGGCAAAGTTCCTATTCTGCCAGTCCACCAATGGTTGGCAGCCTCTCTCCTCTCTCTTTCATAGAAAGAGGAAAACTATAGGCACACATTCACCTGGATTCCTCTGATAATTCTTCCAGGGAAGTCCTGGGGTGTCACAGATGTCCTCCCTGGGTGTTAAGGCAGCTGGGGCCTGGAAGACAGGGACGGGGCTTCATTCTGTAGAAGCCCTAGGCTTCTGAGTCCAGGTTCTCCACCCCTGTTATCCCTACTCATAGGATCTCAGTCCAAGCTAGCCGCCTCGACCTACCTAGGATCAGGGACCTTGACCTCAGAGCCCCCACAGCATGGATTCCCTGGGACCAATTTCACAACCCTTGACCTCAGAGCCCCCACAGCATGGATTCCCTGGGACCAATTTCACAACCCAGCCCCAGGTTTACTACACGTTTCAGACGAAGGTGTGTCAGAGCCGAGAGCAGGCTTCTGCCCGCTGCGTGGGCGTCGAGTTCAATGCCTTCTTGTCAACACTTGAATGTGTTGAACATCACTCACAAGGGCATTCTTTAAGAAACCTATTAAGTTAATTACCCAGGCATTTTTCCCTCTCTCCCCCTATCCATGCATCTCACATAAGGCAAGAAAAAAAAATTGGCTTTCTTCCTTTCCGAGATACTTTTGATGTAACTCCTCTCTTCTTGGCATAATAGCATCTTGTTTATTTCTCTAACACTTAGTCCCGGATGGCAGCACTGCACAGACCCACTCCTTTGCTCGGGTCTCAGGACTAACAGGAACTAAGCGAGGGTTTGGGACCCAAAACCATGGTGGAGTAGGTCATCTCTATCCTCATTTCTAGCTAACCGCCCTCAAGAGTGAGGCAAGGAGAGGATGAGAACAGCGGCAATGGCACGGGATTCCCCAAGAAGGGCAAGTCCACAGGCAAGCATTTATGAAGCAGCAGCCCCGTGCCCGGTACCTCACACCACTGGCTTTGGAAGAAGAAAATACTCCACCCAGATAAAAATTTTTCCCAACTCCAGGCATAATGCCCAAGTCCTAAGAAAAGTTAAGTATTATCTTAGTAAAGATTATCACACTGAGTGAGGAGATCAGGAGAACTGAGTTCTAGACCCTTTCTGCTGTGAGTACCTGGTCCTGTAGATGCCAGGATCATGAATGTGGCCCTTTGTTGAATGTAGCAGTAGCTCTAGCTCATGGGTTATAGTGCTTTCGTGGAGCTGTCGTTCATGGCTCGTCCATGCCTGCACAGTTGCCTGGGGAAGCCTACCTAGACCAGGGGGTCTACTCAAAGGAAGGGGAGGTGAGGCAGTGTTCAGACAGACTGTAAACAGAAACCACCCTGGAGAGTTTATCCATACTCTCTGCTAGGTGGATGGCTGCAGCCCTGGGTGACGACACTTCTGGATAGTGAGATGGATAGAGGCAAGGTCCCGGGTCAGGTAGCGCTCTCCAGCTCTGGCAGGTAGCTGTGATGTTTATGCCATCCTGACACAAATAGGAGCTTCTTACTGTTGGATGGAAAGCAAGAAGAGCAAGAAAGGGCCATGGAGATCTAGGTGGAGGTACCAACTGGCCAGACCTTGACCTCACCCTATGAGATGGCATCAGGGCTGCCAGCTTTGAAAAGAGAACCACATCCCACAGCTCCTTTGTAAAGACCCTACACAACCCAAAACCATCCCCAGTCTTTGCTACTTACGAGGACGCAAAACGCCCAAGGGCAAATGAAGACACTTTAAGAGGACTCTGGGAGATGCACTACCCTTAGTCACATCCCTCTTGGTCCCCTGACACGAGCCTGGAATTCCTCCAGTCACAAGAAACCATTTTAGCTCTCAGCCAGAGGATTGGTATCCACAGGGCCAAGGAGTATGAATATGGTAGGCCTCCGAGTGGAAGGAACCACAGAGTTCAGAGGAACCCGAGGGATCTACCTACCCCTTCCCTACCCCTAGGCAGCTTTTCTCCTAAGTCACTCAAGCTTTTGGTGGCCTTTCCTGTTCTTGGGTGTGTGTCAGTGGCCTGTAGATCTGGGCACGTCAGGAGCCTCAGACCTTCAAGAAGGCCTTGGTTTCCTAGGGAGACTTTTGTTCCTCGGGAACCACAAGACTATCTCCTGTCACTCCTCCCCTCCTCCCTGCCTTCCCTCTGATTCAGGGCTGATAAAAGCCTGGTCACTTCTGACTCATACCCCCTACTCTCCACATGCCCCTAGAGACCACGTCCATCTGTGCAAGGTCTAGTGCAATCGCCTTGGGTGTGTGGAGAAGAGCTGGTGGCGTCCCAGGACTTGCTTGACCCTCAAGCACCTCAAGGTTGAAAAATTGGGCTCACAAGCCCTTAGTGCCTTCTCCCCTGAGGCATTTAGCACAATTTCACTCTGGCACAACAGGCAGGTTCTATGACCCAGGATACCCCAGGCCTGGACACCTTGTAGGGGAGGAAGAGAGAGGCAGCTGTTGCTATCCAGATGTTGGCCGTGGTCCATCTAAAGCTGATTTCAGGACCTCTTCTCTAATCTTGAGCCCTCCTCTCAATGGCCCATCAGACCTCAGCCCTAGACTGGGACCGGCAGCCTGACAGCAGCCCTCTGTCAGGGGTCACCATCCTTTCTCTGGATCTTGGTGGGCGAGGGTTACTTATGATAGGCAGAGGCTTTGCAAGGAGGACATAGCAGCAAAGGATAATGTCTCTCCTCCCTCTACCTCTCTGCATAAAGCCCATGTTCATCTGTAGAAGCTCATGTGTTCGTGCCTCCATTTGTTCAAACTGACTTGACAACATAAGCATTTCATAAAGCCAGGGTCACGAGCCCCAGATTCCTTCACCCAAGCTGGGGCAGACACATACACACACACACACTCACACGCGCGCGCACACACACACACACACACACACACACACACACACACCTGCTGCTAGACCGTGGCTCTTTGGGATAGCATACTCAATGACTGAGTGCACACACTCACACATTCCCTGAGAAAACCCCTGAGGCCTCTGTGGGAAGGCTTTCCGGGAGACTTTTATGGGCAAAGAGGAAGTCTCGACACTGTGAAACAAGCAGCCCAGGCCAGGGAACCTGCAGATGCCTGCTGGGAGTGGGGTGGCAACCATCTCGCTAGCTCTGTAGCCTTCAACCCATTTCCTATACCCATGCTGCTTGGAGAGACAGGCCTGGGCAGAAACCCGGATGCCCTTGCAATCCCAGTACCAGGGAGACGGGAGAATGATGAGTTCAGGGCAGTCTAGGTTACATAGTGAGACCCTGTCTCAAACCCGACTCTACCCCTTCCCCCAAAAGAAAATAGCATCTGTTAAGCGCTCCCTGCTCCTGCACATGTAAATGCACACATAGGCACAGACATGCATGCCCATATAGGCACACCTGCCTCCTCTCCGGCTCCCACCCACCCAGCTCTGATCATAGCAATCTCCTGTTCAAAGACGCTCAGGGATTGAGCAGGAAAGAAACATCAAGACATACAAGGAACTACCCTCAGTATTTCTCAGAAAAGGCTCCAGAGGCACACAGATCAAGTGATTTGTCCAAGGTCATCCATCTCCACACCTGGTACCTAGATCTCTATATCCTCTCCACAAGTCCTGGGTCAGGAGTAGACCTGGACAAAGTCACCAGTGTCGAAGATAGCTTGAAAAATGCCGAGGGCACTGCCAGAGGGTTTCTGAGGTCTAATGCTTGGTATACCCCTCCTCCACCCCGTGTTCTGATATCCAGTAGTAACCACTAGCTCCCAGCAGCTCCTTCCATTTAGATGAAGTAAAATGAAGTCATTGTTGCTCTAATTCCCTTCCTGAGTAGCGCTAGCTCCCTGTACAGAGGTGGATGAGAACGCAGGGATGGAGAGAGGTAGGTGGGAGGTGAAGTCCCCTGATGGATCTGTTCCTGGACTGGGGCAATGAAGCTAATGAGCTCCACAAAAGAGGGATAAGAGGATGTGGCAGAAGACGGGAGGCAGGGAGGATGGACAGGCGATGGGAGGGTGGGGAGAGAGGAGGCAAGACAGGAAGAGTTGCAGAGATTACTCTGAAGCATTCCTTCACACTGTGACCCCCACCAACTGGTCATAGCCCCAGAATGACTCAAACAGTCTCCCACCTACTACAGAAGGGCCATGTTGCAGCATCCAGTGGCCGAAGAGATGACAAAAGGAGGGTACAGATCCCTAGAACCCAACTTGTTTCTGACCACGTGCTCCTCCGTCCCCCAGGTGGCTTCCACACCTGAGCTCATAATAGCAGAGAGGAGTGTCCCTTGCATTTTTTTCCCATGGGAGGACAGATCTAACAGGGATACCTGAAGGTCCTTTTCACTGTTCAAGCCAGCAAAAAAAGTATATCTGGGTGGAAAAGAAAGGGAGGAAGAAACACAACACAAAAAGAGAGAGACAGACAGACACACAGACACATGGGCAGACACACAGACACACAGAGACAGAGAAACAGTGAGATCTGAGATCTAATGATACAAAAATGCATCTCCTGTGCCAATGAGAGGGCTCAGCAGGTAAAGGCACCTGCTGCCAAAGCCTGACAACCTGACTTCAACCCCTGGAGCCCACATCTTGGAAGGAGAAAAACAGGCACTGTGGGGGGTGGGTGTGTGCACTCACACACATACATGAAAACATGTTTACACACACAGAGAGACACATATGTATATACACTCCATATATGTGTATACACATGTATATACACACTACATGCGAAATCTTTAAACTTTTTAACAAAAATGCTTCTTCTGCTACAAACAGACCATTCCTCCCAAAGCAGAGGGCACGTGGGCATACCAGCAGTACAATTTGTCACTTTTTTTGGGCATCTTTCTAAGTAAACATTTGAAAAACAGCATTACCCCAGCAAAGAGCATACCCCATGCCATCAGAAATGCCTAGCTTTCATTCAAACTTTGCTGCCTAAAGACCTGTATGGGCCCCATCCTCTCCTACCTTGTTTTCTCTCACTTACCGGGCTGTGATGGTTGAGTGGCTCTGAGGGACACAGAACTAACTCATGGGCAAAGCAGGCCCTCCAGCCCACATGTCTACACAAGGTGGAAGGTGGAGAGTGAGGTGGTGCCCTGTCAGACTGTTCACAGAAGAAGGGACAGCCAGGCCTGGCAGTAGAGACCAGCACAGAGGAAGGCTTCATCGGGGAAGCTGTGTGAAAAGACTGGAAAGAGAAAGAAAGGCACCTGGGCCAGAGAATCCACAGACCAAGCTGAACGGCAACTCATTAGCTCTCGTGGTCAGGACAAAGACTGCTAAAACTTACATGGAGAAACCGCCCATCCCACTCACTCGTCCAGTCTCCCCTATGCCCCCAGAGGACCCTCACCTCAAGCAGATTGCAAGGGACCTGTCCCTGTCTGGAAAAGCTTTCTGTCCCTGGGCCTGGCACAGCAAAGAAGTATAGGAAGCTCTGACCCAACCACCTTTCATCCCAAGGTTGCCAGAAAGATTCCTGCAGAGAGGGGAAACCAGCCCTCCCCTCAGAACTGGATCCCTTCACACAGCCCTTCTGTGTTCCAAGGTGGAAGCTGAAGCACTTTGGGCCATGAGCCGGGAGGTGGACATGGGCCAGGATACCCAGATTCCACTCCCAACTCTACTGCCCACAGGGACCATGATCTCGGCGGGTCACTTCCCAGGGACTTGTGCTCTCCAGCCGCAAACTGCTCATGAAGGAAGAGTATATGGCACAGTGTCCCACAGGGCCTGGAACACTTGGGGTAGAGGGTACCACTTGTGTCCTGCAGAGTGTGACCTAGGGGTACTGTATTGGCCCCCCTTTAAAAGGGAGAGGACATAGAAAGGGAAGGTTGGCTTAGGATGCAGGGAACTTGCATTCCTGAGATCCTCTGTCCTCTGCTGACCCCAATTATCTGAAGGTCACTTGGAAGAAGGGCTGGGCCTGATGGTGACATTGAGACCTGCCGAGTAAGTCAGACATGACCCTTGCCACTTGCTACAGACTCTGCCATGTTGGCCTGTAGACCTTATCCTGGCTGTGACCAGAAGACCCTGGTTAGGCAGTTCCAGAATCTTCCTTCCATCCTTGGAGGCTATGGGAGCTTTAATGATGCTTATCCTATCTCCCTCGGGTGCTATGGCTTACCAAGATCCCCTGTGCACCCCCAGGGGTCTATGTATAGTAAGTGGGTAGACTGTTTCCTGCATCATTTCATGGTGTGCCCTGGGTGATTTGCTGTTCAGTGACCAATTTCTACTATCCCATGGGGATGTGTACTCACAGAACAGCTCCATTCTCTTTCTCTCTCTCTCTCCTCTCTCTCTCTCTCTCTCTCTCTCTCTCTCTCTCTCTCTCTCTCTCATTGAACTAGTCCTGGGAACACAGGGGCAAGTATCTCTTTAAAAATCCTTCCTGCATAGCAGGTCACACTGGCCTGCAGCCATAACACCCTAGGCTGTGATCTCACCAAGCTCCAGGAAGCCAAACAGGGTCAGGCTTGGCTGGTCTCGGAGCAGGAGACCTCCCAAGCAAAACACAGGTGTTGCTGGTGATTCAGCAGTCCAGCCCCTCCCTCCCAGAGTCTCGTCCTTCTCAGGTGGTGGATGGCAACTAGGATGATTCAGGGAGCTCCTATCAGCACCCAGCCAGGGGAAGGGGGTGTGGTGCCGCCTCTGAGCACTCACGTGCTTTCTGGGCCTCTGCTGGGTCCATGGGTTCTGTTCTTAGGAATCAGGGTGTCAAGTTGTGCCCTCCTTTCATAATCTCTGCCCGGTATCCTCGGGCTGAGCATTCTCGGCCGTCGACCCAAATTCCTTGAGCTGTTTGTACCAGGTAAGGGGTGGAAGGACTTCAGGCAACCTCCAACTGACATCCCACCCCCCACAACTCTAGCTGTGGTCTATGGTTGCCATCAGGCTCAGGGCCTCAGCCCCCCAAGATAGTCCCTTCTAGTTTGGGAATAGTGAGGATAAAAGGGGTCCATGGAACAAGGGCAGTCATTAGCCTGTTTTATGAGACCAGGGATATTCATTACACCCCAACCCCATTATTAGACACTGCAGTGAGAGCTCAGGCCTGTTCTTAATGATGGTAGAAACTGAGGGGGGTTCTCCTCCAAAGGGAGTCCCGCTTCTGCCTCCGAAGAAGCTGTTCAGCCAAGGGGAAGGGCATAAGCCTCGGTCTCAGACCTGCCTCTTATTGCCCCTCCAACTCTCCAACCTCCAGATGCCAAGCAATGAAAGACAGGTGGCATGCAGAGGGTCTTAGAAAGACCTGAGGTTTCTTGTAAAGGGGTCCCGTTGAGGGCTTAGGAGTGGCAGCTGCATCCCATTGCACACCTTCACCTACCAGGCACCATTAACTCAGTGCACAGCTTCCTCAAAACAACCTTCCTCGCCGGGCGGTGGTGGCGCACGCCTTTAATCCCAGCACTCGGGAGGCAGAGGCAGGCGGATCTCTGTGAGTTCGAGGCCAGCCTGGTCTACAAGAGCTAGTTCCAGGACAGGAACCAAAAGCTACGGAGAAACCCTGTCTCGAAAAATCAAAAAAAAAAAAAAAAAAAAAAACAACCTTCCTTATCCCCACTCGGTCCTCTCTATGTCTTAGCTCCGGTCTCAGCGATACCTCTGTACTCTCAAGTCCCTGATATTCCATGAGCTACTTCAAAGCAAGTCCTGTGCTCAGAACCTAGCAATACTTAAGAACTGAGTTGTCGTGAACCGGGAGCCAGGATAGGGCAAGTGGACCGAGCTAGAAGGGGGGTACTGTCTTAGCCTCAACTCCTCTTCCTGCCTTTTGCCACCAGGCAACAGGTTTAGAGGCCTGGCTGCCTTCTCCAGGCCTTAGTCAGCAGGTGGCTGAGAAGGAAGCTGCCTACCAACCTAGGAGGTGCCCTGCTCAGCTCCTAAATTTAAACCCTTTCTATAAGTCCCATCCAGTGGCTAGTTGGCCTTCCCTTTGCACTCTACCCCATCTCCTGTCCCCAGGAAGGTGACTGTCTCACTGTAAGGGAACACCAGATAACAAAATGTGAGAGGGCGAAGACCCATCTTCCAGAGCCATTCCACAGCACTTCAGTCCTGAGGGACAGGAGGCGGGAAAGCTGAAGCCTACCCCACTGGTGCAAGCTGTTCAGGTCGAATGGAGCGTGGCCGTAGCCCGCAGGGAGAGCCTGCAGATTAATCGGTTGTCATTTGTGTTCATTAAAGACCCTTTTGCCTGTGTGCACAGCAGCCTCAGACACTGTCGCGGCTGCTACAGAGGTTTTTGTCTCTCTTCTCTGTGACCTAGCCTAGGTATCCAAACTCCCAGACTGCTCCGCAGAGGCGAGGCATACCCTGGAATAATTACAATGGGCTTTTATTGGCGGGAGGCAGGCTAAGGCGTCAGCAGATACCCCTTGATCCTTTTGGAGTTCTCTTCTACTGTCACCTGGTCCCCTTTCCTCCCATCTCCTTCTGCCCCTCGGCGCCATCACCTGGAATGGCCAGGCCCTCCTCAATGTTGTGCAAAGGTTCATTTCAACACATTGAGACTGAGGATGCTCCCTACAGGGGCTGGATGCCAGACACCTCAAGCTGCCCTGCCCCCCACCACCACCACCACTCTTCTGCCTGCCAAAAAACCGCAGCAGCCAGGGATCTCTTCATATGCACCTTCCCAGGGACTACTGGCATTAAGTGGCCCTTAAGAAATGTCTGCCGAGGTTCTCCTAGGAGCTCCCCTCTCCGTGAGGTCATGCCAGTCCCCAAGCGCCCCAGACACCTCTGGGACCAGCTGTGAGGTCAGGGTGGAGTTGGCTGTGTTAGCCTGTGTTGTTTTTCCTCATTGTTAATTGCCAAGCTCCCCAGGTTGGCATTTACCTGCTGGGCACTGTAAAAAGTGACACAATGGAATGAGAGCAAGCCCTGGGCCTGACTGGAGACTGCATGGCCCCAGCCCCTGGCTGGGCTCTGGGGGGCCCCATTCATAATAATTCCCTGGGCCTAGCAAACAGATCTGGTTTGTCGCAGGCAGGCAGAGACATGAAGGCCCACCACACAGGTCCCAGCACAGCCATGGAATGAGAGGGTAGTGTGGTATCTGGTCATGGATGGCACCTCGGACATTTGGGACGAGGGAGACTAAACAAAGAAGGGGCTCAGCTGTAACCCTCCTGCTGCCACCAGGGCCCACGGAGAAGATTACGGCCCTCAGGACCAGGTGCTCCCCACACCATCCTCCAGCCTGTATGTCCCCACTTTCCTGTATCCTCCCTCCCGTTGGTCTCTGAGGTCCCTACCTATTTGGAGAACAGGAATACCCCGCATCACGTAGGATTGTAGAAGGGGGTGCTGTGTGGGGAAGGATTATCAGAGGGTATCAAAAGCCCACAAGTACTTCACGTACCTATTAAATGGGGATGGGTGACCGCCTCACCCCCAAGACTCAAAGTCCAATGTCCCTGTGTGAGGTCACAGACCCTTTTCTGGCTGTCCCACCCTGTCTGAAACCAGCTTGCTTGAAAGTAGGCACCTTAGGACCTGAAGGTCAGCCAGAGTCTGTCAAGGAAAGGCTTTCAAGGGGGACAGAACCTGGAAAAGACAGGAGAGTGGAGCCCATCCGGGACCAGAACACAGAAGTTTCCCATTGCTGCCACCATATGTCCCCTTCCTGGGTCCAGAGACACTCAGGGAATCAGGACTCTGTGGCAGGTAGTATCCAGATTAAGCGTGTGTATGAATCACCTTGGGTTGTTGAGGGATGGGCGGGGGATTGTGTTGTTCCTTTTGATCACACTGGAAATTGAGCCTGAGGTTTCACCTACGCCAGGCAAGCATCTTACCACTGAGTTATACCTCTAGTACCCACCCCACTTTTTCCACATTTAAAAACTTTTGAAACAAGTCCCGCTAAGTTGCCCAACCTGGCCTCGAACTCACTCTGTAGCTCAGTCTAATCTTCAACTTGTGATCCACCTACCTCAGTCGCAATTACAAGCCTGCATCCCTGTGACCAGCTTTCCCCCAGTGTTCTTATTAAAAGAAACGCTGGGATTTCCTAGGCTGAGTGGAACCCCAGGGGATGCTGTATCCCAGACAGGCTGCTGGAGACTGCACAGGCCCAGCTACTGCTCTGGTGCAGCTTCGTTTTCAAAAACAAGGGGCTATGGGTAGTAGGCAGAAGCCAGGATCTCTGTCAGTCTTTGGGAATGACTAAGATGCGGCTTCAATGGGACTTAGACTGTTTCTGCTTATTGTCACACTTTCTCACAACTATCGATTTCCCTGAGCCTCCAGCTCTTGTCAGCATCTTCTCTTTTGAAAAGTTCCAGATCCTTCTTCCTCAAGTCCCTCTCTCCTTCCTTCCTTCCTTCCTTCCTTCCTCTGTCCCTTCCTTCCTTCCCTCTCTCCCTCCCTCTTTCTTTTTCCTTGCTCACAGAGCAGCCCCAGGCCTGGATCTGTGGATGGGAGGCTCAAAAGTTTGGCTTTTAGTTTCCCTTCCCAGCAGAGTTACAGAGCAAAAGCTGGCCCTGCAGTCCTCTTTACTTCTGAACCTTTGTCTAGGAAGTGTCCCTTGGGCCCCTATCTTCACCTTCTTGTTCTCTACTACCAACTAGGAAATATAGGCTGAGGATGGACTCACCAAATGGGGCAAAGAAGAGGGGGGCGGACAAAGCATAGACAGGAGTCCGGTTGCTGCTGCTCTGGCTCCCCCATCCCATCCCTGAGGCTACAGTAGAAGACTCTTGACGGTCGGGTTTCTCACCCAGCTCTGTGTCCTAGCCCAGCCTGTGTGACCCAACTTCAAGAAGGCCCCTCATCTCTTAGATAGGAAGTGGGGAGAACAAAGTAGCCCAGAGATTGTTGACAGTTTCTGACTGGCAGCTGAAAGGGAATGGATGGATTGGGGTGAGGAGTGAGGGATGCCTCAGCCAAACAAGGGGAAACAGAAGGTTGGCAGGATCGTGGACAAGAGGAAACTATGGGGCCAGATGCTCTGCAGGGACAGGAAGCAATCCCAACCACCTCTGAAGCCTCCCAAGTTGGGGCATGGCACTCTAGACATGAACCTGGCTAGCCACCACTCCCTAGGGGTCTGCGGTGAATTAGGAAGCAAAAGTCTGGTAGGGTCACCTCCTTCCAGTATGTGGGTCCTCCTTAGCTCGTCTCTCTACCTAATTCAGGGCAGGGAGGGGGATGTCTGGTGTGGGGTGCAGTCAGCAGCTAGAGACAGGGTTCTACAGGTCAGAGATGAAGCCGGATAAGAGGCAGGGCTGAAGAGTGAGTCCTTAGCTCCCTGCGCTCTAGCTGGGCTGCAGTTTCTCAAGCCCTGTTTGCTTTAGGGATTAACTGCACCCCTTTCTTAATTGCTCCCAGAGCCAGAGTACCTGCCGCCTCCTGGGGCACCCAGGGAGGAAAGCCCAGGATGACCTGATTTATGGGCCCACCTCCCAGAAAACTGCCCCCCCATACTCTCTGTACCTCACGGCTGAGGCTTACCAGCCCTTAGACCCCCTGAACCACCTCTGGGCCTTCCCACAGACCTCTCCATCAGTCTGTTATCTCTCTCTCTCCACACTCCCTGCCACTTGTCTCGTTCCCACAGTCCAAGCTGGAGCCTAGACACCTGCCCAGCTCCTCCCATCATGCTTACACTCTGACAAATGACACCAGGGACAGTCGGCCTGGGAGGGGAATGTATATGAGTGAGGGTCACGTATCTGTGTATTAGTGAGAATGTAAGCGTAGGGGTCCGAGTTTGAGCATGCTCGTGTACGTGAGCATGTGCGTATGTGTGAGTGTACACGCGTGCACGTATGTGTGTGCCTCTTCGTGTGTTCACAGTATGTGAATATAGAAGCAAGTGTATGAGAGACTGTGTCCTAGTTGTGTGTGAGCTCTGTGAGCGCACGACATATTGTACATGTGAGCATATCGTATTTGCTGTGTTTAAGTCTGTAGATGTGTAGATGTGAGCACCTGGGTGATATGTATGCTGTGTGCATATTGAATATACATATTTCTATTTATTATATTTGTTATATTTATTGTATTTGAGCATGTGCTGGGTAAGCATCAGCAGATAAGTGTGATCATACATATGTGTGTGTGTCTGTGTGTGAGAGAGAGTGTGTAGTCAGTGCAAACATGTAAACACATATGAGTGCTGCCCCCCCATACTCTCTGTACCTCACGGCTGAGGCTTACCAGCCCTTAGACCCCCTGAGCCACCTCTGGGCCTTCCCACAGACCTCTCCATCAGTCTGTTATCTCTCTCTCTCCACACTCCCTGCCACTTGTCTCGTTCCCACAGTCTAAGCTGGAGCCTAGACACCTGCCCAGCTCCTCCCATCATGCTTACACTCTGACAAATGACACCAGGGACAGTCGGCCTGGGAGGCCTTTTGGGTGAGCGTGTGTGTGTGTGTGTATGTGTGTGTGTGTATGTGTGTGTAACTGAGTGCATATGTGAATATGGAGATGTATGTGTATGTACATGTATATGTGAGCACCTGTGCCCAAGTGTGTGAATACACTGTATATGTGCACATTATATGTGGACATAGGGGTGTGCATGAGTGCATGTGAGTATGTGTGCATGAGAACATTGTGACTATGAGCACATACATGTGAGCATATAAATATTTAATGTGGAAATTGTGAGCATGTTGCAAATGTGCGCGCGTGTGTGTGTGTGTGTATCAGTCACCAGTCTTCCTGCCTGTGACTATCTCTCCCCTGCCACTTATCCCTCAACCCCAATCCCATGGGGACCTGATAGCCTCCTCAGCTCCCCCCACCCAGCTGCTGTGCCCTTCAAGGAAGCCAGCCCTCTGTCGCTTCTACTATCCCCCCCCCCCCCAGCCATCCCCATTTCTATCAGTTCTGAAAGGGTCTTACCACTGTTCTGCTCCCCTCAGTCACCAAGCCATATCTGGCCAGGTTTCCACAACTCCTGCCTTGTTGCTCACTGGGGCCCTCCCTCTGATCCCCGAGGCTAGACCTCCCATTCATTCCTCAACAATGGCTCCTGCCTTGCCCCTCTGGCGTGAGCCTCCTCCAGACCTGACAGTGCCTCTGTGTTCTCTGTGTATGTGACAGTGTGTGTCTCTGTGGGATGGGGGATGGGAGTGGGCAGAAGGGCCAAGGAGTAAGAGAAGAAGAGAGGCCAGGCTCAGATGGTGTCATTAGGAGATACTAATGCCCCTCATCAAGGCCTATTAATAAACATCATATACTGCTCGCTCCGCAAGCCTGGGGTTAGCACAGGCCCAGCGGGACAGGCCACTGTCGCAGCTGGGTAACCTCTGAGCCCTAAGCACAGCCATTAGACTTGTGAGCAGGGCCTGGCACGGGCACTTCTTGGGCCTGTCACAATCCAAGAGCACTGGCAGCCACAGAGCCCCTCCTCCCTCCACAAGCCTTTCAGGAAGCCTCAGCAGAGAGCTCAGCTCAGTAAATGACCTTTACACTGTGGGGCTCCTGGGCTCTGTTTCCCAATCAACCCTGTGAGAAACCCCAGCTGTACATTGCCATCACTACTTAGAGGTACAGAGATTGAGACACTTGGAAATCGAGTGGCTCCTCCAAGTCACGTAGCTAATTAGTAGTGACACTGGGCAAAAGTCTGGCTGGCCAGGGGTGGCGGGGGGGGGGGTGTGGACATCATGTTGGACGCCTGAGTGGCTGTCAACTGGACCTCTCCATTTTCCTGGTCTTGTGACTCTCAAAAGTCAGACCAGGAAATATGGCTCCATAGGTGGGGCAGCAAAGCGGGCCTTCACCCTCCAAGCAAGAGGTCTCCCAGCCTCACTGCCCTTCAGCAGAGCCGTTCCTGGGAAGCCGGAGCCAGCATGAATTAACTCATGCAGAAACCCTGGTGAGAAGCATGCCCCTCTGTGGTCGTCCTGTGGCCTCTCTGCGCGCGCACACACACACACACACACACACACACACACACAAGTACATACACACATTCACACACAAAGTTCTAATAGAACAAACGTGGAGTCTTTTTGTAACCTTAAAGCAAAGATTACTCTTTATAGAAGAGAGGTGTTTGCAGGGGCAAGGGGTGTCCCCCAGATCCCAAGCGCACGTGTTTTGACGGAAGCAGCTGCTGATAATGGAATCTAACCACTTCCTTTCTGACCTTTGGCATAGTGAGGAACCAAAGCCAAGCTTAACCCTTATCCCCTTTTGACCTGAGGGGCAGCTCAGCCAGCTAGCTCTGATCACTGTCCTGGGATGGCAGCCTAGGATCGGTGAACTCAAGATGCAACACCTGGTGGTAGCTTTGGCTCTCCACAGTCTGCTGTATTTCCTGCAATCAGAGCCTGGCCTCTCCCTTGCACGTCCACCCTTCTCTTGAGTTTCTTTCAGACATGCATCTGGCGATTGGCTCTAACAGGTGGCCCAGTCCGGCTTCATCTTCCACATCACTTCCATGTTCACACATCACTTACATAATGTGCTAGTTCTTTTTCTCATTGATCTGACATGAACAAATTCAGGGAGGGATTTGTCTTAGCACACGGTTTCAGGGCACACAGTCTGTCTTGATAGAGAAGGCATGGTGGTTTAGGGAGGCTCCATATGAAGCTACAGGTCCTCAGATTTTGGTGACTTAAGAAGCAGAGAAAATGATTCAGAAGTCATGTGCATAGAACTTGCGAGGCTTGTCCCCAGTGGCCTATGGGTGCCATCTAGGTCCCATGTCCCAAAGACTCCACAAATTCCCAAGAGAGCACCACTGGCCAGGGGATCACGTGTTCAAACATACAGCCTGCAGGGGACATTGCAGACTTGAAAAATAACAGGCAGATTTCTCAGCGTAAGCTGTCCTTTCCCTCTCTTCTTTTACCCACTGACGAAACAAATCATTACTCCATATCCTTCAACACCCAAAGACCAGCCTCCCTTGCGTAGTTTTCTCAGATACCCTTCTCTTCTCCTCTATTTGTATCTTCTGTCCTTTGAGCACTGCCTACAGGCCTCAACTATTACAGACGTTCCTTTGTTAGTTCAGCTGCTCCCCTGGACCACGGGCTTCAGAACACCAGGTCTCATCAGTACCTCCATGTCCAACACAGACCATCTCATTCATTCCTTCATCTTCCCATCTCTCCAGTCAGTCATCATGCCTCAGAATCAGCTCCATGCTACAGACTCACACACAGTGTCAAGCCAGCAGGTCTTACTGGGACAGCACTTACACCTCACTTGGTCTGGAACAAAGGACCAGGACCACCCATATTTTTCAAGCCCCAGAGACCCTTGACCTTGGCCTCGGGAAATGTGCCTATTAACGCATGATACAGGGTGGTTAAGCTTTGAGCGATGTTCCTCCCATCCTGAGCCATGACTTCCTTGAAGAGTTAAATCATTCCTCTTCAGCTACACCTCACTATGGTATCTGGAGACCTAGATTTGAAGTCGAGCTCAGAATCCAAACCCAGGGATCCTGCTGTCAATTGGTATCAAGGTACCAGGCTCTGCTGCCCACCTGTTGCTCTGTTCACCAGTCTTCACCATGCTATCTCTACTGCCCATGAGGGCACAGGGACATGACCTGACAAGTCTTTGATCTTGACATATGTTGAAGGAAACAAGCGTGCAAAATAATCGGCCGCCTTACACCCTGGGGTCCAGAAGCACTCAGCTGACAGGAGGCCTCAGATCTGTGTGCCTCCGTCTTCCCGTGAGCTTCCTTCCACTTGCCCCAGTGACCAAGCCCCAGGGCAAGAGCAGGCCACAGGATTAATTGACTGGGAGCTTTCCCCTTAGAGTAGGCACCATCTCCAGAGCTGGGTCTCCTCCAGGCTGGCATTTGGTGGCCTGGCAGTCACAGCCCCTGGGGATCTCAGAGCCTGGGAGCTGTCAATGCCTTCCACTCACTTAGCCCTTGTTAATTGCAGAATACACAGATTGCTGGGTAGCACTTTCCAGTGTTGTGCCTTTCCCTGGCTCCTTTGCCACTTGGCAGCTTGCAGGCAGCTGTGCGAAACAGCAAGGAGCTTTCTCATTCTGTGCCAGTGTCACAGGGTCCATGTTTCTAGATTCTTTTTGTTGTTGTGGTTGTTGTTTAGTTTTGTTTTGTTTGGGGCATTTGTCTCTGCGTTTTCTACCCAAGGACTATGTTGCTCATTTCACCTACCACCCTCCCCCCATCTCCTTGTGCCTTGCCTTGCAAATTCAGGGCTGATTTGATGCCCTCCGTTCTCCCTGAAATCAAAACGCAGAACTTCCCCGCTTCGCCAGAGGGAATCCCCACTCAGGCAGAAGTGATTGAATCCTCCATGGAAATGGGAAGAGGTGGATGAAGAGATTAAATCATCTCCTGAGTGCTAGAGGAACTGTGCCCTGATCCTCCACCTGAAGGTCAGGTAGCCAGAGGACTTGGAGTTCTGAACCCCCACCACCACTGCCCCTCATCCCCGGGTGGCTTGTTGCCTGTAAGCAATTACAGCAGAAGGAGGCCAGCAGACCAGCAACTCCACTGAAACCAGCAACAGCCAGGGCCCCTTCCCCCACCCACCAGAGATTCATGAACCAAATCAAGAGCCCAAGCCTTCATCTGGTGAACTTTCTGAGCAGGGGAAGCGAGAGGCCTTGGGTAGAACAGCACACAAGTGTTCCCATAAGGAGAGAAAACAAAGGGTATAGAGGAGAAGTAGCAAAGATAAGGGGAGCAACATCCCAGCCCACTGTGTGCAAGACATCCCAGGAGAACAATGATGGTGGGATACAGCCCCTGCCCTGGAGAGGCTGGGACCCCTCTACTTTCTGTCTGACTGCATGATCTACTGCCTCCATCTTCCCATGCAGGGAGTGTGCTGAGATCAGACAACAGAATAGTGCCCTGGAGAATCAGAACATGAGTCAACAGTGGCTAGAGATAGGCAGGCAGGCAGACAGACAGACGGACAGACAGACAGCCGGACAGACACACACACACACACACACACACACACACACACACACCACCACCACCACCACCACCAGCTTCCAACACCATACTTTGACTTAACCTAAGACAAATCAGCCAGAAGAATTTTAAGATGTTTTAGGTTTTCTTGGTTCCTGTGACTCTCAGTCAAGCCCCAGCTTTCCCCAAGTATCTCCAAGCTAGCTCAACAAAGGTATAGCAGATACTGAGAGAGGAGCTAACAAAGGGAAATCTCACGTCACCAATGCAGAGAAACCTACACGCTCCCAGAGTCCAGATCCTTCTGTGTAATTAGAATCTTTGTGCTGGAGCTGGGGGTGTTGTCCAGCAGTAGAATGCTTGCCTAGCATGCACACAGCCTTGGACTCTGTCCCTACGATAACTTACATGAATTCTGAAGCCAGGCAGTCACGGGTGTACCCAGCACTGTATTGCATACACACATACATGGATGCATTCCCATCAGCATGTATGAGCACACATGCACAGGCACACTGGACCAACTTCTAAGAAACAAGAGCAAGTGCTACTCTTACATCCTGCACACATAGGGTCTTCCCTGCAGAGCAGTTTCCCACACCTCCTGCGACCACAGATTCCCCCTCCCCAGAAAAGGAGGAATGGAAAGAAGTTGTGAGAATAAGTTGCTTCCATCTGTTGCCATCTGTCCTTGACACTTACGAGGGCTCCCTATCGTCCTCCCAAGTACATGGCATGAACATGCCTAAAAAGACCCCAGTCCTGCCACTCTTTAAAAAACTCATCCTCGGCTTCTCGGTGTTCCTGGGTATCAGAAATCCAACTGCATCTACAGTGTTTGTAATTTCTATAATTATTTATTTTTTAAACTGGCCATTTAGAAAAGTTCTTTTTGAAAATTTCAACCTGGCTTCAGATACAAAAGGGAAAAGGAGGTTTGGGCTGGGTTTGCTGGGTCTCGAAGAAGAACAGCAACACTTGGAGTCTTCCAGAGCAGGTTGGAGACAGCAGGGTGAGGGCAGCAGGAGAGGCTAAAGGTTTCAGGGGTTGGTGGGCGGGGCGCTCTCAGTGGTCCCTGATCTCTCGCAGGCACTCTTCAAAAGTACCAGAGTGGTGTCTGTGCCCCTCCAACACCAGGTCCCTACTCAGCCCCATCAGGGTTCTTTCTTGGACTGGCCTCTAGGGCAGCCCCGGCATTTCTCAACATCCTACTCAGGTTCTACTACAGAGTCTGGAGTCTGGACCATCCTCCAGTGTCCCAGCTTTCCAGGTCGGATATGATTTCCTATCAAGATATTTTAGCCCCAGGCCTCTAGATACAAATTAGTTCGGTCTGATTTGGGTTAGTACTGAATATTAAGCCCAACACTCCACACATGCTAAACACCCCATTCTATTGAGCCACACCCTCATCCAATGCCTGTGTATTTGCTAAGGGATAACTGAAAACCATGCTTACCAATGGAGCAATGGGGCTGTCTAGACGTCATGAAAAGGCACAAGGCAATAATATGGGCTAAAAGGCCTGAGCCATTGATCAGTCAGCCTCGGGAGTCCCAGGGTCCCTCGCTTGCTCAGCATTCTAGAGCTCTCCCACTCAAATAGCTTGGGACAATTTGTTTAGCCTCTCTGGGCTCCCAATTTCCTCAGCTTTTAGAGTTTGACTCCTTTACTGATGTTGATCCCATAGTAGGAATTTCAGCCCCTCCGGAACTAACCTGAGGAGGGGTTATGGCGAAAGGACACTTAGTCACCCTCACCGGACCCGTGTGAGTCCACTCACTGCATATGGATCCACAGCCATCATGCCCTACCCTTCCTACCAGCAAGAGTAGCATCTGTCTGTAGGACCAGCTTCGGCCACCCCAAGTGGCTTTAACTGTCCCGAGCACCCAAGTAAAACACAGGTGCAGAGAGGTAACAGAGGAGGCGGGGAAGAAGGGCAGAGGGCATGATGCCGGAAGCCCAACCCAAGGGTTTGCGTCCAGCCTTTGCCAAGCGGCCCTGCTGAGTGAAAAGATATTCCCAAGGTCTGAGCAGGGCTTCAAGTCAGACTTTCCACATGGGCCCAGCTCTGATTCCACAACAGCAATGCCCTGACCCAGATCATATGTCTCAGCCTCCACCCTCACTGCTTCCCTGCCCTCCCTGGAGGAGAGAAACTCGTTTATTGCTCTGGGTGGTACCCAAGCCCATGGGGAATTGAAAAGAAACAGCCGGCCTAGGTTGCTATTGTTTGGTTTAAACAAACCACTGGCTGGGCTGCCTTGGAGAGGAATAAGGGGGAGGCCAGAGAAGAGAGAGCAGGGCTGCTGGACGGGGCTTCCCTGCCTCCTCCCCAGTTTGCTGGGGTAGTCGAGCGAGCTATTTTGGGAGACTGCTTCTCAGCTTCCTTTGGGTCTTGACCTCCCCTTCTGGAAGGGACAGACATTGAGGAGAGAAGCCTCTGGGCTCCAGACCTCCATCCTCTGCCTCGGCATCTCAGCTTCTGGTCATATTTAGGTCTGATGCCAGCCCCAGACAAGTGCCAGGCCCCAGAGCGGAGGAACTAAGAGACTGCACTGAAAGAAGTGCCAGGCAGGCTACAGTGGGCATCAATGCAAGGGCCTGGATTTGAGGGCTACCCAGGCACATCTGAGGCTGCAGGACCAAGGGTGGGGAGACGGAGGGGGAGGGAAGGAAGGGAAGAAAGAGGATCCAGAAAATGAGATGCAGCAGACTTACAGTGTAAGATTCTGTCCTTCTAGCCTCCTGCCCCTTCACCCCGCTGAAAATGACCTAGACCTAGTGGAACCTAGAGAAGGAACACAGGCAAGGAGACCCACAGTGAGCAGTGGACAAACATAGCCTAAAGCAGAAAGAGGTCAGATCCCTGCCCAACCCCCACCAGCAGTCTGCCTAGATCCTAGAATGACCAATCAGCTAACTGCGGTACAGTCCTCACCTCCCCCAGCCTCCCTCTCCCCCACCACTCTTCCACCCTGCCTCCACTTTCAGGGACTAAGCCCAGGAAGGACTGGGTGGAAAGGGGGACAGGGCACAGTTAGGTGTTGGCAGAATCAATTAAGAACCACGCTAATCACCATCATTACGGCTATAAAAACCCCACACCTAGGGCCCTGGGGGCTCCCTGGTATGGCCTGGGGCCCCAGAGCTGTGGCACAGACCCAGGGGCCTGGCTCCAGTCTCTTTCATCTAAGCATCCACCAGTCCTGCAAAAACAATAATTAGCACCCGCCTCCGGGAGCAACTCATTATCCCACAGACACTGAGTGGAAGGAAGGAGGGCAGAGAGAAGCGGGGAGAAACTGAGGCCAAAAGGACTGCCCGGAGCTGCAGCTAAGTCTAGTCAAGCAGTCCACCCCCCAAAATCCTCTCGCAGAAGCAGCACACCCCTCCTCCATCCTGCTTCCAGAGAAAAGTCAGCTGCTAAGGACAGTGAGGGGTGGGGGGTGCTGGAGCATGGCAAGGGTCAGCTTTTGCCATCACTGCCCAGGAAGTAATCCACAGTATTTCCGTCTCTCCTTCCAGGCTGCCGACCTAAAAGCTGGGAATATTCGGGGCAATGTGATAACAGGTGAGTGGATCCCTCCAGCCTCCTTTCTCCAACCAGGGCATTAATGACAGTCCTAAGAGCAACCGTGACGCTAATTCACAATGTGCAAATACCAGCTACAGAGGTTACCTGGAGTCTAGGTCACTGATATCCAGGTTAATTGGATTGGGGAGGGAGGTTGGGGGGGAGGGGGGAGCAGGGGAGGTTGTTTTTTGTTTTGTTTTTGAGTCCAGGGTCTCATGTATCTCAAGATGGCCTCAAATTCAACATCACTCAAGAATTATCTTGAACTTCTCATCCTCCTGCCTCGATCTCCTGAATTCTGGGATTGGAGGCATATACCACCATGCTCGGTTTCTGCCACGCCAGTGGTGGAACCCAGGGCTTCAAGCCTGCTAGGCAAGTAGTCTACCAACTGAGTCATATCGCCAGCCCCAAGGTCTACTTTTAAAGAAGCTCAGACTGGAGTAGGAGCTGGGGGTGGAGGGCGGCTCCCCTTTATCATGAAGCTAGGAAGGCAAGAAGCCAGCCAAGGGTCTGGATGGTGGGAGGACACTCATGACAAAATTTCCCAGTCCCCTTCCTTCTGAGGTCCCCACCCTTTAGATGTCCCTTAGATGCTATTTAAAGGGGATACTCAGAGGGTGAGTCGGCCACAGACAAGAGACTAAAAGACAAATGGTCCCACACAATCCATGAAGCAGCGTGAGCAGGCATCGTGTGGGCCAATTCCAGCTTCACTTCCTGGGGACCCAGGCTCACTTCTCAAAATCTCAATCTCCTGATAAACATGGACCTAAGCAAGGCCTGGGTGGAAGGAAGTTGTCATTTATATACCTAGCCAACATGTGGGGAACCCACTCTCAAATCTTTACTTCTGGAGGTTTTGAATGGGGGAGGTTTCTTCAGGAAAGCCCTAGTAAGAGGGGTAAGGGTAAGTCCCCATCTCCCTTGAGAGTAAACCCGTAATTCTAATTTCAGGTTTGTCCATGCAGAATTTTAGCCCACCTGTCTTTGGTCATGAGGAATATACCCTCCTCAAGGGCCCAGTAACCCCTGAGTCCACCAGCCTGGCCAGAAGACACCTCTGTTACACCTGCCTTCCACACACCCATGTGTGCATCAAGTAACAGCCATTTTCTACTCCCCATACTCAGAAGTCTTTTGTAGCCCTAAATGTGTTTGAGAGGAATCCCGATTTACTCAAATTCTAAAGTTTCAAAGCAGCCTCAGAGCACTGGGATGCCACCACCTGCCCCCTTGTAGACCCTGAACCACACAAATGAACACAGCTCTCAGCACACCCTGCTCTGTTCCTTCAGCACACACACACACACACACACACACACACACACGTATACTCACAATCTGATCTGACCCTGAAACCACACAAATGAACACAGCTCTCGACACACCCTGCTCTGTTTCTTCAGCACACACACACGCACACACACACACACACACACACACACACACACACACACACGTACACGCACAATCTGATCTGCAACGGGAAAGATGAACAGTTAGGAAATCCCCTGGCTCTTGGTATGCTGGTGGCCCCGTGGCCGGAAGTATACTATGAGAAATGCTTCCAACAGTTCCAAACAGTCAGTCCCTCTTTTGTTTCACGGCTAAGAGAGGAAAGAGGGAAGAGGGAGGCCATGAAGAACCCAGTGTTCCCACCCACCAGTGTCCCCTTGCAACCATGCCTTCCCTCCCCCCCACCCCCGACCCAGGAAGATTCTTGGCTCCAGCTTTTATACCCTCTTTGGAAAGGGAAAAGGGGAGAAGAAGTTGAGGAGGGGCAAAGCAGCCTTGGAAGGAGTTCCAGCTTAGAAGGTCTAGGCCAGGCCAACCAAGTCCCCTGTTCTGCATAAGCAAAAGAGGAGGGATAGCATCACCCTAAACTCTTACCTCTCCCCCAAAACATCCAACCTCCGAGAGGGAGAGTGGAAGGGAGGGGACCTTCATCCCAGCTTCTGCAATGCCTATGAGCAGCCCTGTTGAGCTCAGTCCCACCCGTCCTGGGAATCACTTCCAGATCCTCCCAAACCAGCCAAGAAACTGGCTTCTTCAGGGATTGATTTCATAAGGAAATGCTAGAAAAAAAAAAGTGTAATCAAAACACACTGCCAAACACATTCATGGGGAAGATGGGTTTCTCTTGAGGCAGGAAATCCATCAGGATAGACTAAAACAAAAACAAGATACCACCAACTCCCCATCCACTGGCACAGAATGGCCTGGGAGTCTCAATCCTTCATGCTAATCTGAAGTCCCACTACCAATAACAGCACCTATCCCAAACAAAGACCTTAAATAAACACAATGAAGGGGAGATCCCACCAAGCATAAGTTCTAATGGGGGAGGGAGAGGCACAATAGGTGTAACTTCATTTGGGTGACCCTAGGAAGGTCGCCAGGGATGGAACAACACAGATGATTCTTCTTTAAAGCATCCAGGCGGTGCTGTAAGTGGGAACTCCACCCTGTGTGGCATGATGGTGCATCCACCTGTATCTCTGGTCCTCTTCCCTATAGACTACCAGCCTCCTACCCCACCACCGACCACTGGCTTACACCGCTATCAGTTCTTCGTCTATCTTCAGGGAGACAGGGTTATCTCCATCCCCACCAAAGAGAACAGAAACCGAGGTGAGCCCATCTGCACCTTCGCACCAAAGCTAGGTTGGATTCTGGGACAAAACTAAAGTTGGGGATCTTTATCCTGAACTCCCACTTCCACCCAAGAGCCTTGAAGGCTGGAGGGGGGGTCAAAGGGCAGTATGTCTTGGGGGTGAATTGATTGGGATGAATGTCCTAAAGGAGCTGTTGACTTCAGATGTGGTCTCCCAGAAGTAAACACATCAGCCAAGGAGCGCCCCCCAAAACTTGACATGGCATGTATGGGCAACTACCCTACAACACCTCAGCAGATAATTGTGCCCTATAATTGAGGCCAATCTGGGCAAGAGTACCCTGGAATGCCACTCTGCTGGTCTGTCTTCATTAGTGGTTAATTGCCTGGTCTGCCTTACCATCTCAGTGATGGGGCAAAAGATGTCCCCAGCCACGCCCCTTCTCCAGCTTCTCTGAGCAATTCTCCTCAGACCCAGGAGAGGACACAGTTCCATAGCCTTCCCATGGCTAACCTGCCTGTTTGGCCTCAGTCATCACGCCAATGGGGCTCAGAAGCTTCCTGGACAGACTGCGGGGAGCTCGCTTGTAAGCCTCAGATTTCTCCTCGAGAAATGGGGAATACAGCAATCGCTGTGTACTCTGTCACATACCAGGTTTCGGAAGAGGGAAGGTCCTGCAGAAGCCACAGGGGACAGTGTAAGAATCATAAACACAAAGGGCTCAGGCTGTACAAAGATGAGTGGGAAGGCAGACGTGGGCAGCCATTTCCTCTCCCCCAGTGACCCCAACTAACTTCCACCCACTGGGAAACCAGCACAGGTATTGTCCCATACCCTGTGCCTGAGGCTCCAGAGGTAGGAGCTGAAGCCCAGAATGGGACTGGCATGCTGGTGGAGCCCTTTAGATGTGTGCCGAGCAGGGGCCATCAATCACAAAGGACTTGGTCCCTGGAGCCAAGACGGTACCACTTTTCCACCCATGAACCCTCCTAGGTGCCTCCAGCCCCTTGCCAACATGTGGGTCTGTTTAAACAGCTCTGTCAAGGACACACTTTTAAATCTGGGTACCAAGCAGGAAGAAAGGAAAAAAAACAAAACATGTCTTGACCAGACCAAAAGAAGTCTCATGTTTTCCCCAGCCTCCTGGGTACCCATCTTACCAAAATGGTAGGAAGCCACCAAGGTTCTGTAGCTGCAAGGTGCCAGGAGCTAACACCCTCTGCACACTTCCCACTCATTCTGTGCAATTCTTGTAGGGTAAGGCAGTGCCTCAGCACGCTACCTTAGACTCCAGGAGCCCAACACCAGTGCCTTAACCAGGAAAATGCTCTGAACAGGCTCAACAGGATGGAAGAACAGCAGCAACGGGGGCAGGAGGGGAGGGGGCAGTGTGTGCCCAAGCCGTTGCCTTGCTCTGCTGAGACAAGGCACCAGAGATAGGACTTAGCCTAACATCCGTGAAACGCAGTGACTCAAGTGCTCGGCAGAGACTGCCTCCTAGGACAGACAGCAAGGCCAGAAAACGGCACATCTATGAGGCTGAAAGCACTGTTAATCGCTCTGGATCTTTACCTGAATCAGCATTCCTTACACACACTCACGCTTGCTCCTCGCGTGCATCTGAGCAGAATAAGGCTCCTGTAGTTTTCATGGCTACCAAAGGTTCTGGTCCTACCATGCAGGTACCTTTCATGTGCCTAGCCTTGTGCCAAGAGAAAACAGTCCCAGAGCCCACAGGATTTTCCCTGCCCTCAAGGAGCTGACAGTCTGGTTTGGAACTGATTAAATAACAGTGCAGAACGGCTTATAATTAAGTCCTTAATTGCGTTGTTCTGACTCTGGGGACACAATAATACCATGTGGACTGGGGGTTGGTCTCGTCCCTTCCCGGGGTCTCTTTCTCTCCAGAACAGCACCCCTCTTCTCCCAGGTAGAGAACAAAGGTGTTTCTCTGTGGGGTGAGGAAGCCTTGCTTCCACTTTCTAACTGGTAATAATCCTCTCAGGGCCTCAGTTTCCTCTCCAGAAAGATGAGGTGCTCAGAGGTGCTACCAATATCCAACCTACCGACATCTTGCCCTGGGGCTTCATGGAGGAGTGGAGTATAGATTGGGCCCTGCAGAAGATCTGAACTCTTGAGTGAGGGAAGACAGAGCTCGTGGTCGTGGAAACCAAAGATGCAAAGTTGTGGTGGTTTTCAAGTGAGAAAATAGGAAGCAATCTGGGAAGCAAAGGCAGGTGAATTTGTGAGTTCGAGGCCAGCCTGGTCTACAAAGCAGGTACCAGGACAACCAGGGCTGTTACACAGAGAAGACTTGTCTTAGAAAACCTAATTAATTAATTAATTAATTAAGTTGATTAATTAATTAAAGGAAGAAACAGAGGAAATGTCCACCATAAATGTGGCGTTCGTGGGCAAATCCCAAGAAGTCAGTAGAGATTGTTTGTGGGAGAGGAAGCACACGAAAGTGGCTCTCTAGAAACAAGCAATCCGAATCATCAGAGAGAGGGGCAAGAGACCACCAGAGGTATGAAGACATGAGGCAGTAAGAGGCCAGCAGAGATGGACCCAGGGCGATTGCAAAAGCAGAAACTGTTGTGGTCCTTGCGTAACTTAGAGTGTTGAGAGCCTGGTACACTCTGCACTACCTGACAGTGCTTAGGAACTCACAGAGCCCTAGGCAAAACCAACACTCAGGTCAGGGCATAGGGCCCTGCCAATGAACACAAGCCCCAGGGCTTGCCTTGATCTCGTTTTCTGTCCATAGGACTAGAGCCATGAGAAAGGTAGGTAGGCTAGAAGCAGATGCTGTGTGTGTGCCCCCGCCCCTCGCAGGGTGAACAGGCAGGGACAGCTTCTAGAGGCTGAAGGGGAAAGGTAAAGCTAGCTCTAGGAGTTAGGCAAAGGGACATCTAAGAAGACAGCTGGCTGAGTCGATGAGCTAGACAATTAGAAGAAACGTTTGCAAAGCCGTTTTGAAACCCAAGTAACCGAAAGGTTCCCAGTGTGAAGCCGGGTACAGTTCACTTAAAAAATAAACATATCAAAGTAGAGCCAATTGTGTTCTATTCCTACTCGGGGCCTGGTCCTCTTGGGGACTCATTTGTGACAGGCTGAATGTGGCAATGGGTTGCCCCTGAACCTGCCATGACTGGTAACAAGTGGCAGGTGGCATTGCTCAAGGCGAAGATTCTGCTCTGTCCAGTGACTCAGGACAAATACATGTCCTCAGAGAATAAGGGCATCTTAACACTCAAGCTCTCTCAATTACTGTGTGACCTTGCACCTCACACCCTACACCTCGATTCCTATCTCATCGAAATGGAATGGATTATCCCACAGTGGAATGACCTGGAAATCCTGATTTCCTGTGCTCTTCTCGCCTGAGTTCTGCCACACAAATGGGAGTGTTGGCCAGACTGGAGTGAAGGGGGCAACTCCAGACATTTCTAAGCGAGGTTTCCACAGGGAGGATCTAGAGGGGCTCAAGCTACCTGATCTGCTTAGGAAGTTCTGTGATATCGTGATGCCACTCCTGTGCCCCGGCCCATCCTCTCTTGCCATGACTGCCCAGTGCCCTCCGCACTCCCAGGACAATGCCTCATGCTAAGCTGTGCACAAAACTGTGCCCAGTGCCGACAGGACAAAAGAGAGCTGTCAGTCTCGCTTCCCTTGGATGTGTGTATCGCCCTGGTATAGCCCGAGAACTGGAGCACACAGAACACTTTGAAGAAGGTACTGACAAGGGCAGGCCATTTTTCACTGACATCATCCCAAAGGACATGCGTTGCCCTGACTTGGAGCTCAAGGCGACTCTAGCCAAGGATGTAATGGACTTTCACTCTCTGCATCCCAGTGGACGATCCCGTCCTACATATCTACCCACACACGCACGCACCCTAAACATAGCCTCGGCTGATCTGTGGTTCTCCATGGTCTCCCCACACACTTTTCCATAGCAGCAGCCTTAGCCACTTCCATATACTAGAGGAGCCAACTGATCCCATAGCAGTCCCCTCACCAACCCCACGCCCCACAACACACAGATTCCTAGGAGCCCCACATATTACCCATCCCTGTCTACCAATCTAGATGGGCCAGCTCCCCTCCCCCTACCTGGACTGTTCCCCAGCATGCCCCAGGGTAATCCAGGGCTGTCTCCTCTCAGCTGAGCCTTGCCTCCACTCTCCTGCCAGTGTGCCCTCACTATGTCAGCTCTCCTAGTGCTCTGTTGTGCCCAAGCATCCGCCTGGGTCTCTTCAGAATTAGTGAATACGGCTCTGCTCACAGCCATCCTGCTTCCATCGTGACACTAGGATTCCTTGAGAGAAGAGGTCCTTCCCTTGATCATCTGTCACTTCACCAAGCCTACTGTGGCCTCCAAGTCACCGTGCGTGCACGCATGTGTGCCTCTGTGTGTGTGCGTGACACACCCACATATACACATTCGCAAACCATTCGCACACATATCTGCACGTTCTCACACCCCCATGTCCACATACACACCCTGTCAACGTCCTTCAACACCTGAGGAGGCAGCGTCTCTATGAGTACTTAGGCCCTCAGATGACAACTTCGACATCCACATCCGCCCCATCCAACCCCAGGTCAGCAGGCTGCCCTCTCTGCCAGCTGCCCTGTCGTCTGCGACATTTTCCTTTGCCCCACCATGTCAGGAGGCAGGATAGTGGCTGACATCCCCTCAGCGACTGAGGAAAATTGAAGTCCACGATAAAAGGTCCACAGTAACAGCGGGCCAACCTTCTCCTGGCAGATGGCTCTTGACACTGGCACCAACACACTCAACACTGCGCTCTCCCCTCCAGATCACCAGACTTCGGGGCATGGGTGTAGGGACACACAGGAAGTAACTGTATCTTGTCCTGAGCCCCAAAGGGGGTCATCTTACACAAAATGACCTTCTTGCCTTTGACTAAGCGTCAAACTCCTAAAGAGCTATAGTCTTCACTACACTGCATCTAAGCCACTGGACCTCAGTTGTCACAAGCCACACAAGTCCTCGTGTGTGAAGGAACATAGAAGGACTTGGGAGTCATTTGGTAGTAGCAACACCTGGCTGGGATTTGTGGTATATCTGGGGGTCTCAAGATCTACGTTCTATGATATGACAGATGGCATGCCACCACGTGCTCCAGAAATCACTCAAAGGCCACAAGTCCAGGATGGGGCCGCTGTGAGAGTTACCACCCCAGGGACCTTCGGGGGGAAAGCTCACCTGTTGCAAAATGGGATGAAAACGGCAAGCGGGAATGGTTATGGTCTGAAGCTGCACAGCTGTAAAGAACTCCCCAGCACACAGGCATCTGGATTCCAGGGTCAACGAGGAGGAACAGGCATGGGCCTGCCATACAATGGCTCCTAAGTCTTGCTTTATGGGTCTGAACACCTGTGGAGCTCTCTGCATGAATGAGACAGGGCCATGGTAGGGCCACGGGCCTTAAGGCAACAGAGCCCCAAAGCAAAGGCGGTGGTGGTACTCAAGGCTAGGAGGGACCCCATTTTGCCTGTAGGCAAAAGATAAAGCTCAGAGGAAGTTGGGGAGTATGAAGGGAAGAGGCTCAAGAAAAAAGGGAGGTCATATCTGGAGAACAGCCCCACCTTCAAACTATTACCCTCCAGCACATACACACAGACAGACACAAACACACACATGCCGGCAGACCCACTACAAAACAGCTCAACCCAACCCCCCCATGACCTCCCACAGTGGTTCACCTGGCCTGGCCCCAGAATCCCCCAGGGCCTAGCCCCTGATCCCATCCCGCTGTGGGCTTGTGTGGTAGACAGCTCTCTTTTGCCTCTGTAGGTCACCACCCACCTGGCAGAGCTCGGTACCTCTGGGATCCTGGCAGGCACCCAGCTGGGAACATCCTAGGCAGAACACAATCAGGCACCCTGTCCAGGAACTCCCTGAAATTTCTGTAGGCCCAAGGTGAATCCCTTGGAGAAACAATGTGTGCTAATCAGCCTAAACATTGTCCATTCAAAGCAAAAGAGGACACGGAGATCATGGAGAACCCACGGATAACTCCCAAATTCCAGCCAGCCATTGCTACCACCAAATACAGAAACTGGTGAGGGCTAACCTGGCCACTGAATTCCTTCATCTCGCTCCCTTCTCCATCACTACCCTTGGCTACAAGATGGAAAGAGGCCCCAGTGCCCCCTGGATGAATGATGAGAAATCCTCTCATTCTCCAGATCTCCTGGGTTCTCTTCTACAGAGTTTAGAGACAGCTCCTCGCCGCAATGGGCCCTGCCCAGCCTCCCTCCTGCCCATATGGACCAAAGTCTCAGGTCCCAGTGGTCCCTCTATCCCAAAGCCTCTCAAGCCAGCGGGATCAGCCACTCAGCAAATATACTTCTCCAGAAGTAATTGGATGTGATGGAACGAGGGCTTTTCAGATCCTGGGCAAAAGTCTCTGGATGTCATTTAACGGCACAAAAAATAAAAGGTTCAGGCCTCCCGCCTACCACCGCCAGGACATCATTAATCTCTGTGGAAGACATCAGCACTTCTAGTGCTGCATCCAGCCCTGGCGAGCCAAACAAATTACAGACCTGAGCCAGGCTCTCCATAGGGTAGTTATTAGGTTGGACTTGAATTTGTGTTGTTTTCTTCAGAGCCCCCATCCCCTGCTGTCCCAAAAGGGAGAGTAGATAGAGCAAGGCCAAGGCCAGGGAAGGGGCTAGACACCTTGGTTAGATACAAGTTGCTTGCCTTGGGACTCGGCGGGCAGCTAAGAGCCAGGTGCCTAGGTCCCTGTATGAACTGACCGGAACAGGAGGCCCAAGTCAACAGCTAAGAACCTGGTCTTTCATTCTCTGCCTTACCTGAGTGGGAGCTGCCTCCCTCAGCCTCCTAACCCCACATCCCAAAGCTGAAAGGACCAAATGAAAAGTCAGATGAGAACTGTGTCTCACCAGAACAGGGCTAGGCAGCACCGACCTATGATGGCTGGAAATCCGAGAGTGGGCTTGCTGCAGGGACGGTGAGCATCAGTCAGGAGTCGGCTACAAAGCTGTGCTACTGGACAAGGCCTCCCTGACCAAGGCTGATTTAATGCAATGTTCATGAGGTGACTACAGAAATTCACTGAGGTCAGGAATGAAGCTAGAGAAAGAGATGAAGCAGCTCTCACCACCTATGCCCGGGAGAGGCCCAGGGAGGCCCTGCCTGTGTTACATAAATGGGGCAAACACCGAGATTCTCTTCACTCGGGGGTGGACAAACTCTAGGAGATGAACTGCTCATCTTATTCCCCTGAAGCCTGCGGATGATATACACGCACGCGCAGCTGCCACTTCCAAACTGCAAAAGCCTGCTGCAGAGTTCCAGGACCCAGAATGGAGAAAGTGACCCTCGACATCTACCACCAAGGCCATTCCAAACCTGCAAGCCGTGGCATTCCCTGGGAGTGAAACTCAGAGGAGTAGTCCCTCTCCTGGATGCTGAAGGGAGGATCCTTCAACTATCCTAACCTTGATGTCTAGTGTGGCTCAGATTCCTCTAGGCTTTAGATAGGCGTTCCTCGTGCTCCCTGCCCTGCCTGCCTCCCAGGCCCCTTCCACAACCAAGTTAATATCAGCACCTTGGCCAACCCCTTCTCCATCAGCTCTAGCAGAAGCAGTGGCCTCTCTCTCCACAAAGCTGCTTCAGCTGCTTCTGTGGGATGAAAGGGGTTGCCCTAGGGTTGTGCAGAGACAAACTGCATGTGATCTGTGTGGCTCTGCAGCAGGAGTACCAACCAGCCTCTGAGCGCTTCCCTCCAGGCAGCTCAGGATGTAAACACCAGAGGCCGCACTCTCCACCCTGCCCCGTCCCTAGAAGAATCCTGAGGGCTACCAGGGTAGTGGCCCCGCCCTCTTCCTGCAGCTCCGAGACAGAGCAGTGCCCTACAGGAAGGGGCTTTCCTCTGAGCAGTGACCACAGAAGCCACAGCTCTCCATTTCTCTCCACATGCCCCCGAGGGCCTGACTCACCCCTCTTCCTTCTAGAGCTTGCTCTGGGTCAGTTCCTCCAGTCCTCTGTGGCAGGAAACAAGTGGGGGTGTGCAAGGGGTCCCTGCTGAGCCAAAGGAAGAGACAGCAGGAGACTGGCCCAGGTCCTGGCTTTGCGGAGCTGCTGCCCAAGCTGCTGAGAGCCACAGGGTTGCTAGAAATATGGCCACAAGGGACCTAACTACCACAGGACACTCTGAGCTCACACAAAAGACAGCTCCTCATGAGGGGAGCCAGGCCTCTCTCGGGGACATAGGGGATTTCTTTCTACCAGCTTGCTCTGATCTCGTGATGGGTTTCAATTCCCTCATTGCCACCCAGACTCCGGCCTGTCATATTCAGTGAGGAAAGAGGAGAGCCACCTTGTCCCCTCATCCCTGCCACACACTACTTAACCCAAGATCCCTTCTCTGGCACACACACACACACACACACACACACACACGTGTGCGCGCGCTGGTGGGGGCGGGGAAGGAGGCATGCATGCCCATGCACACAGAGACACACAGGCATGTGCTTTCCAAGGGCCAGATTACCAAAATTTCTTTCCAGCCCTGGGGTACAGGGGTTCTTGCCAGGCACCATGTGCACAAAAGAACAGTGACACAAAGCCGCACCATGGAATTGCCCAGTTTAGTCAGAACCTATCTATGGGCCAAGCCAGCAGGCAGCAATCTCGGCCACCTTCCCAAGACAGTCAGATGAGCGCTAACTCTTCAGCCCTTGAGACTCAGTCGAACACGCAGTTACTGAGTCGGGCTGAAGGAACCTTGCAAGGCTTTGTATCCCCATCCTGGCACCCCGTCCTACCCCCTCCCATCTGTGAGCCGAAATAATCGCAGTCCTCCACGTTAGAAGTGACATGAAGTGATGTATGTACTTCTGTGATAACGCCAGGCTCCTAGGAAACACTACAGGGGTGCGCTCTTATCGTTACTGTTTGCATTATCATCATCATAGCTTTGGGGAGCTGGTATTATAAAAGTGTTCCGGTCCTCCAGAAGATCTTTGAAACATGAACCTCACCTGGGAGGGAGGGGAGGTAAGCCGAAAAGAAACCTGTATGTACTTCATCTCATTTTCATTATAAAAGTGGTTGTGGATCTAACTGAGGACCACCAGTGGCCTATGACTCTAAGGTGAGGCTGTGCAGGGACTTCCAGGCTATTTTCCATCTGGATCTCAGTGACACCTGGCCTCCACACACCATGGCATGTTGGCCACTGCCTGTCTGTACTCTGGACGAGGCCTTCTTTGGGTGTTCTGCCACCCAAGAAAGATATCTTGAGTTAGCCTCTAACCCTAAAAGAATCAAACACTGTGGGGCACATGTGAATCACAGTTATCCAAATAAACAGGAAAAGAAAAAAATTAGCAGAAGTATACTCCATGAAGTAGGTGGAGATGGCATACAGCAAATTACTTGTTATCTGAAGTTCAAACCTACCCGTTTGTGGAGCTATACACAAGACCCCTTCACTCTCGTCTCAGGAGGTACACCTTGTTGGGTTGACACCCCCTCAGAAGAAACCCCCTCTGGCCTAGGCATTGAGTAGGACTCTCCAGCTCCAGGCAGGGGGCATATCTCCCATACTTGATCCCCATGGAGGATCTGAGGACAGCCCTTCTCCCTTCACCTCAAGGAGGAGCCCTGTTTTGTAGCCATGTGCTTGGGGCTGAAGGGGAGAACACTGTAAGAAAGGCCATAGGCTCTCGCCAATCTCAGCCCCAACAGCTAGGGCAAGAGGGTGTGATAAACAGTATCCACGCATCTGCCGATTCAGAAGTAAGAAGATCTTCAAGAGGAGGGGGTGGGGCGCTCAACAGCCATCTGCTGACACTCTCTACTTGGGGTGAGAAGGTGGCAATGTATATTAAATAAAAGACCCTTGGGAAGGAAACCCAAGGTGGCTTTAACTCACTGAGCCGTGTCACCATCACCCTCTAGCAGGCAGGCATCTGTCACATGTTCGGGGCTCTCCAAACATCCAGACCCTCCTAAAGTTAGGGCCCAGAAGATTCCTCAGGCAGTATGTACTCCCTAGCTCAGTGACCAAGGGTACCTCTGTCCACTCAGACCTGGAGCACCCCCTGTCAAGTCATCTCAAGTCTGTGGTTATCTCTAACTGTCTCTCTGTGGTCTGTCTGCCTTTTCTAGGTGCTTGGAGACTGCAGAATTTTCTGCAGGACCACAGGCTGCAGAATCACGAAACAAGCACCCAGTTCATGACTGAACATGATGGGGAGTTTACACCACCGGATTATTGAATGAACGAGGCCACAGGCAAGTTCAGTGAAAGATAGAGCTGTCCATTGAGCTGAGAACTTTACCTTCCTGGTGTGTGCCCATGTCACGTGATTCACTATAGATGGTCTGGAGACAGAATCTCCTCTTGGTATCTTCCAAATAAAAATAAAAACAAAAACAAAATACACAAAGAAAGGAAAGAAAAACAAAGTTACCCAGGGCTTAGCAATTTGCTTCCTAACCTGCATTCCTTTCAAAATCAACAAGGGAAGAAGGGCTGAGGAGATGGCTCAGTCAATAAAGAGCTTGCCTTGCAAGCATTAGGAACGGTGTTGGGATATCCAGAACCCACGTAAAAAGCTCCGTAATGGGAAAAAGGAAATCAGAGGCAAGCAGGTTCCCCAGAGCTCACTAGCCAGTAGCCTAGGCTACTTGGCCAATATCCAGGTCAATAAGAGACTGTCTTAGTTGGACAGTAGTGGCCCATACTTTTCTTTAATCCCAAGAGATTTGCAGAGGCGGGCAAATCTCTAGGACAGCCTTGTCTACAGAGTGAGTTCCAGGAAAGCCAGCCAAGGCTACACAGGAAAACCTGTCTCAAAAAACCAGGTGGTGGGGGTGGGGAGGGGGAGAAACAGAGGGGAGGAGACAGAGAGGGACCCTGTCTTAAACAAAATGCTGACTGTGCCTGAGGAACAGCAATACTTGAGCTTTTCCTCTGACCTCACACTCATGCACAAACACGTGGGCGTATGCACACACACCCACGTGAACATGCACACACAGAAGGAGGAGGAAGAAGAAGAGAGGGGAATAGGAGGGAAAGGAGAGAAGAAAAGAAAATCGGTGAGGAGGACTGGACCAGTGTCTAGCCCTAGGTCTGAGGATCCCATACAAATGCAAGAGAGTCAGGCTGACAGGCAGGAGACCTGGTCCCAGGGCCTGGGTGGCCACATCAAGCGACCTCCCTAAAGCCCCACCTCCCCAGCGCTGGCAGTGAGGAAGGAAGAAGAGGTAGTGGGAACTGGGGTTTTGATCATGGACCTTTCCCGCTCCAACAGCCAACAACCTTCATTTAGGAAATTTGGGTTCCATGCTAGATCCAGGGCAGACAGGGAGAGGTGCTACTCTTGTGGAGCTTAGCAATCTGGAGGTGGGGGGGGGGGGGGGTGTGTGATCATCAGATGGTAACAATCAAGTTATAGCAAACTGTTAGTGTCATGAGGTTGTAAACGGGGCCTGGTTTCCGGTGAGAGCGCAAGAGGGCCAGGCCTTGTGAAAGAAGTGGTGTTTGAGGCTGGAACTGGAATGTGGGGCAGAGACAGGGCACAGAGAACTCCTTAGAGCTTCCCCCAAGCTGCTGGCAGGACCGTGTGTGGCATCTTCCAGAAAACAAAGGGCCAATGAAGTCACTGGAATGAAGTATGCAAGAAGGACATTGGCCAGATAGGCAGACAAAGGCCAGGCCCACCCTTATAACCATGTTTGGACTTGAATCCCCACAAACAGTAAGAAATTATGCAATGATAAGTAGCTGGGGAAAGACAGGTGACAAAAATCAGATGGCGCTTTTAAGAATCTCTGAGTAGGCTCCTTGGTGTGCACAGGGAAAGGGTTTTCATCATCCAAGGGCCTTGGATTTTCTTGTATGTTTCTTGACTTTGCTGCCCAAGGACCCCTGGAAATGTGTCTCTGCTCCTCTCGTGTGCAGCAGAAACCGTAGCTCCTCAGCTGCTTTACCCCCACCCTAGTCCTCTCTACTCCCTTCAAGATCCCCCTCAATCAGTCTCCCTCCAAAATTTAATAAGATGTGGAGACCTTGGCCGAGACACAGCAGCACTGGTGACCCACGTACAAGATGCTTTGAGATCTCCAGATGAAAGGGACAGGATGAAGCTAGGCATGCCCCGTGACAGCTACAAGGGAGAGGGGCCTCAGCTGAACCTTTACCTTGTGGAACACACTCTTAATTCATTAGTTAATTGTCAATTGCTGGGATCTGAGGAACGCGAGGGGGCAGGGTACTGAGTCTGTGACTCGGGAGGATGCTGCCCCTTCCCATTACTAGGTTTAGATCCCTGCCCAAAAGAATGGGAGTAAATTCTTACGTCCTAGCGGCTCATCTGATGCCAGTCCAGGGCAAAAGGAACCTCCTGCTCCCTCTTCCCCACCAGGTAAGCAGAGCTCGTAAGCAGAGCTAAAATAAGAAACAAAAGGAAGTTTCCATTTGCAGTGTCATGGGAGACAGCCACAAAAGGGACTTTTTGGGTTCCATGTTCCCTGGAACCTTCTCTCCATAACCCTTACCATGCCAGGTGCAGAGTGTAATTGGCAGCTCCGATTGGTGCCCGGGCCTAGGATAAATAGAAGGTTGGCTTGCTAGAACAACCCCAAATTGAGACATCCTCCCCTCTTCTGCTTTTAATTCCTTGCGGCTAGCGTGTTTATTTTGGGGTAAGGGAAAAAAATCGGATGTTTATCCTTCGAGGAAATTATCATCTTGCTTTCTTTCCCTTCTTTTCACCCCTCCTTTCTTTTGCCCAAGAGTTTTAGGCTTAGAATTCAGCCCCATGAGGGAACCCTACTCTTGAGGTCCTGAAAAGACACAGCTGGCCCAGGCCCTAGGCTAAAGCCAGTCCTGCCAGAACCAAAGGGGAAGGCTGAGAGGTGGAGGGAAAAACCTGAAGTCCGGGAGAGCAACCTGTGGGGACGCCCAATCTTGACTCTGCTTTTTACCTGCAGAACTCTGTGGGCCTCGCACCCCTTTTCACTAACTTCTCCAAAGGAAAACAAAGGCGTATAAATTGCCAAGAAATATATGAGGGGACATAATGTGACCCTTTACACACTAAGGAGAACTGACATCTTTAAAAACAAATCATCATTGCTGTGATCGTCGTCATCGTCATGAGAGGTTCCTACTGAATACTTGCTGCATACCATACACTACACGAAACACTTTACAAGGAACATTTCATCTTCTGTGCTCCTTCCCCTGATTCACACTGCCCTATTCCCACCCTGATTCACACTGCCGTATCCTCACCCTGATTCACAGTGCCGTATTCCCACCCTGATTCACATTGCCGTATCCCCATCCTGATTCACAGTGCCGTATTCCCACCCTGATTCACACTGCCGTATTCTACCCTGATCCACCGCCTACTCCAGTCTTCGGACTTGCTCTCTCATTTAAATGATATAACAGCCCAAAAGTACAGGTAGTAGTAGCAGACTCATTTTATAGACCAGGAAACAGAGCCCTATGCTCTTGATCCATAAAAAGAAATGGCAGAATATTGTATTCACTTAAAGCCTCTCACCACAGTATCCAGAGGGAAAGATAACTCTAATTTTACTCTCTGGGCAATATAAAATAAAGTCTGGGTTTTTGATTCAGTCAGGGGGTTGACTGGGCTAAAGGGAAAAGCCCTCCCGGACCTTTGTGGAGAAAGCTAGGGCCTTGAGTACTCAAGGCAAAGAGGCTGACACAGCCAAAGACCATGTCACCACTCCCTACCTGTCAGAGGCCACGACTTTACCTCTTCACCATCAATTAAGTGATCTCCCTTCTGTATTCACACACACACACACACACACACACACACACACACACCTGCGTGATAGCTACTTCTAGAAAGGTAGACAAGTGGAAAAGGAGGGAAAGCCACGTAGGAGGACTCAAGAACTGTAGAAATGATAGTGAGGGTAGTGATGGCATTGATGGAGGTGGTGTTGGTGGCCGTGTATCTAGGTATTAGGGCCAAGTAACCACAAAATAGAAAGAAAGCCCAGTCCCTCTACCCAGCCCAAAGACGTAAATTCACATGGACATCTGCCACATGGCAACCCAGTGACCTTGAGCAGCCTGTTTCAGACCTCTGTTTCAAATGCAATAAAGAATACAACGAAAGGGGTGGGGGGAGTAAATGATTTCTTTCTAGGATGGGCTAAATGAGATAGCAGGGCAGATACTGGAATGAAGTATCTGGCACACAGGCTGTTTCAACACATACATGTTTTCCTCTTCTTCTTCTTCTTCCCTGCCTCCACTTCACCTGCTCTTCCCAGCTCAGCCGAACCAAGCAATGAGGCTCAGGCCAAGGAGCCACCTCCTATCAGAGCCATAAGATCCTCAGCAGCCCGGGGAGAGGGTCAACTAGCTAAGGAGCTCGAGCCCCAGCCCAGCATCCCGCTCCCAAACCAAGAAAGCATTGGGAGGCTTGGATCAGGAAAGACACCCAGTTCCTTAGCAACTAGCAAGTATTTCCCTGTAAAGATAAAGACCCTTCACTCAGAATACTCCCCAGCCTCTCCAGGTGTCTGATCCACTTTGAAGAAATGAAGGAGTGTAGAGCCACCCGCCTCTAGGACCTTAGTCAACTTAGTAGTACCTGAGACAATTCCAGAACACATTTCCTCCTTCTGGTAATTAACTTTTACCTCCGCCTCCCTCCACCCCCCAGTAACTGCTAAGAAACGCATGAGATGTGTATCTGTACACACACACATGCACATACACATGCGTGTGCACCCTGGGCCCAGCAAAGAATCAGGACTAAAATGAAATAGAGAAGGGCACAGCCGCATATGTTCTGTTGTAAAGGAGCTATTGGTGGGCCGTTCATCTCTGCCATTCACTGCTCTGTGTGCCGGGGCAAGTCAGGCACCCTCTCTTGACCTCAGTTTCTTCATCTATCCAATACGTCACTCTGTAAGGTCCTCTCCACCTCCATATTCTACAACCCTGTAAAATGGTTATTTTTGGAAAGCAGTGGAGAAAGCCCCACAACACAGTAGAATGAGCATTTCCATGATTAAGAATGAAAAAAAAAAAAAGCCAAGTGCATGCAGTTACAGAGGCTGGAAGATCCTAGTAGGGTGCTTGGATAAAAGTGAGTTTGCAGATGTTGGGAGCTGATGACCCCCGGGGTCTCCTACAGGCAACATCTATTTCAGATGCAAGCTAGACAAAACCAAAGCAGGGGGACCGTCATATTCATTCCAGGGGAACCAAGGGAATACACAGAATCATGAACTAGAATCCTAAGTCAGGAGCAATGGGTTAAAAGGAAAGAGACAGAGGCCGCCAAAAAGGGACCCAGTTGCCCTGGGTTCCCACTCTCACGTCCAGTCTCATGATGGAAGCAGGTAAGCACACTTCCTGTAGGGCCTGAGTAGCAGCCTGCGAGCCTACATGCTCTCTGCTTCCTCAGACCCCCTCCCACCCACAGGAACAGAGACAGTCTTGCACGTGTCCTAGGGAAATCCACGGTGTGCGGATGGCCAAGTCATTGCCCTAGCCCAGCTGTGCGATTGTGAATCCTATCAAGGGTTGGGTCTCAGAAGAGAGCGGTCAGAAGACAAACTCACAAGAGAGGGGCATGCACGCTGGAATGCATGCATACTGTAGTCTACAGGGGTGGAAAAGGAGACCTGAGAAGATAGGGTGGAGATCAAGGCACCTATGAGCGCCAAGTAGTAGCTCATCCCTGGCTGGTGCTACAACAGGCCTAGTACAATTTGTCGGCCTGCCCTCCAAGCCTGGCTCCACACAGAAATAACATCTACAGCAGCATCTACAACCTTCCTAACGCTGTGACCCCCTAATGCCGTCCCTTGTGTTACGGTGACCCCGTAATCATATACAGATTCTCGTTGCCACTTCATAACTGCAATTTTTTGCTACTGTTATGAATCATAATGTAAATATCTGATATGTAGGATATCTGATTTGCGACCCACAGGTTGAGAACCACTGATCTACAGCCTACCTCTGCCCACAGGGATGCTGGCCACAGCTACCAGCAAACCAAGAGTCTTCTGGCTTCCTGACAGGCCATGTCCCGCCCATCCACACATATATAAGCACGAACATCCACATTTACAACACACCTCAACTGGATGCAACCTGCACACACGTACCGTCAACACAGCAACCCACACAGAATCACACGGTGCACACACCCGATAGACACTACGGAGCATCGACTCTGCCAACCTCTTCCTAGACATCCCAGACGGGTTGCCTTTGTGATGATACTGTTGAACCTCAGCACACTCTCCCTCACAGCCTGGTCGCACATCAGCCCACCATTAACACAGAGGAGACGGAGGACCAGACGTGACCTAACCACAAATCTCACTTTGCAATCACCTGCTGCTGCAAGTGGAGTTTTGATGACTGCAGTGCAGGTTTCTTGTGTGTGACTGGGGGAAGGAAGGTGGGGGAGGCGCTCGCAGAAGGGAACCAGGCCTTCCCTTAAAGTTCATGAGGAAGGCATCCAGACGCATGCCCATCCTTCCAGCAGCCCTACCTCTGGCCCCTTGCCCGTGTACTGCCCGGCCAGGGAAAGGAGAAGCCAAAAGTGGCCAGACTGAGTTGCTAAATTGGACCTTGGCAGAGAAGGGGAAACGCGTCAGTTCCCTGGGGAAGTGGCCTAGCCCAGGGCGGCCACAGGCCCCTCAGCTTCTACTCCGATGGAACAAAAGTTGCTCAAATAGATCTGATGCTTTGTTTTTGAGCCTAAAATACCCTGTGGTGGCAGCCGGAAGTGTGACCACGGGAGGGAAGTAGGGCAATGGGGAAGCATTTGTTTGAGTTTCCATCATGGCCACTTTTTCTTTCATTTGAGGTCTAGAGGAAGTTTCTCCACCTTCCTTCTCCCCCCCCCCCAATTTAAAAAAAAAAAAAACAGTTTGTGCAAGAGGGAAGTGTGAGCCCAAGATTTGGAGCTTGGGCACCCAAAGCCACCCTCCCCCTCCAGCCTAAGAAAGACTATTAAAATGACCCTGTGCACACAACACTGTCAGATAGCCATCTGGTGGTAGAGCGAGAAGCTAATCCAGAGGACGAGGGGTTGACACCTGGGGCAGGGACCAAGAGACAACTGCGTTCAAGATCTGACTGTCCCTAACGTACTTTGGTGTGATTTTTTTTAATTGTGTGTGCATGCACACACGCACACATGCACGCTGTGGTATACCTACGAGCAGGAACAACTTTCAGCGTCAGTTCACTCAGGATCAAACTCAGGCTGCTGGGCTTAGCAGCAGGCATCCCACCTGATGAGCCAACTCACTAGCATCTGGTAAGATTGAAAAACCGCATGTAATTTTTCAGGGCACCTAGTGAGCCAAGACCATAACTGCACCAAAACACTATATATTGGAAATCTATATATTCTATATATTGGAAATTGGTACTTTGATAGGTAAGCCAGCAGACGGACCCAGACCTCCAAAGGCAAGGATCAAAGAGTAACTGCCAGATAGGCCTCACCACTCTACACCCCCTCTTCCTAATTGATTTTTTTTTTATCCATACTCCTTACCACCCAATCACCTGTATTTGCTTGCTCTCTCTCCGCCCACCCTGAGGCTTCATGGGACCTGCATTTCTCCACCTCAAAGAAAGAATCCATTTTCATCAATGCCTTAGCCCGGTGTGTGATGGTGCACAGTACACCATAAATACACAGTAGATAATAGTCAAATGTTGGGAGTAGGGTGGGGAAACGATGGGAGAAGAGGCATTAAATTGTTCTATTATTCCCTGAAAACTCGTTAATTTGAAAAAGGGGGAGGAGGGCTACTAGACACCAGCTGCTCCGGCCAGGTACATGGGGATGGTGTTGGGGCCAGGAAGAGATAGGGGTGCAGAAGTTACTCTTCTGCCCTTGTGGAGCACGTGTTGAAAGGGCACATTTATCAAGGGATTTCACAAATTGGGGTGGGGGTTAGGAAAGCGCCTGGGCAAGGCATTCCTACAACATTCCCGCCAAGGAGGCTAACTGAGGTGTAACCCATCCCTTGTTCTCCTGTGGGTGATAGTCAGTAGAGTAGAAACTGGCTGTATGCCCTCCGTGTGAGCACCTGGCGGGTGGGAGAGGGTGAAGATGGCGTCCCTGAGACTGCACACAGCCTGCGAGTACTGCCCCGGGTACCCGGACAGCTGGGTTTGAACTGGTCACAGGAGATGTGGAGTGGCGCCGCTGGCCCGCAGCTGGGGACCTATGAACTCAGACAAGCAGTTCAGAGGCTGCTCCCGGCCTCGGTCTCTGGGTGAGATTTACCAGCTTTTAACAACGGCAGGATAATCATGCTAATGAAAAACTCCCTCCGGGCTTGGGGTAGCCAGACTGAGATGAAGAAACAGGGAGGCATTTCGGGAGTCGCCCGATGAGTCACTCTGAATGTGCCGGGAGCCCGCCTGCATCTGGGCGCGAAGGACTTCCACGTCCTCTTCCTCTGTGCTCTACAGAGACGGCAGCACGAGCTGGGGACTGCAAAGTTCACCCTTGGAACATCCCAGGCCCTGCTCTGGGAAACTAGGCACCACCTAGGCCGAATCTCCTGAGGCTGAGCCACCAGCAAACCCAGTAACCCTGCTACCGCCTGTGGCGAGGCCTGTGTAGGTTTTAGGCTTCTTCCAGCCTATACAGACCTTGACTTCTCCCCAACTCTCTTCAGGCTGCCAGGTTTTGGAGAAGGCAATGATCTGATGTGTCCCAAGCTCCCTGAAGATCCCAACTGTGCTGGGGCTCCATTCCTCTTTCCTATAGACTTTCCGTCAGTGCCTCAGTTTCCCTGAGTAGCAGTAGCTCGGGGTTCCCTACACCCCACCCTGCCCCCGGGTGGTGGGAGCATTAATTACAGCTTGTTCCTGGCTTTGAAGATGAAAATGCCAAGGATCATTACCTCTCAATTAACGGGGTTATTACCTCTTGAGATTGTGTCCGATGACTCCTACCCCACCCCACCCCTGCCCCCAACTTTGGATCCATAGTGATTCCCTGTTGTATTGCTTCTGGGTCCCCCACCTTTCCTGGTTTCACACTGGTAATTAGTCTCCCCCCCCCCTTCAAAATTAGGACTGGCAGAATATTTAGCATATTCCATCTTGAACGAGGATTTATGCAGTCTCTGATGAGGTGGTTGGTGTGGGTAGGAGGAGGGATGGAGTTACAGGCAGTTGTGAGCTCACACTTCTAGTCACAGTGCTCAGTAGTAGTACACTGAGGCAGGAGGATTATGAGTTCAAGTCTAACTCGGGCTACACAGTGAGACCCTGCCTCAAGCCCTCTACTCCCAAATGCTTATTTCCTTGGTGATGCCAGACCTACAAAGACATTAAACCCACGTCTGAGCTCCTCACAGAGTAGGGCACTAATCCCACCATGAGTTCTGAGCTCTAGAGAATCATTAACGGCTTCCCTAAACCCGCTTGACTGGATGCATGGGGTGGGGGTGGGAGGGGGGGGCAAAGATGTGCTTCCCAATCCTCTCTGGGATGGAAGAAACCAAAGGGATAACAGTTTGGGGCTGAGGCCTGAGACCAGGGCTCCAAGCCTACAACCTTCTCTAGAACCCTAGTTTTCCTTATGAGGGTGAAGGAGAAGAGTCAGCGCCCGCCTATGGATAAAGCCTGTCCCACAAAAGCTGGTGTTCTGCCAGCCGTGGAGGTAAGAGCTTCCCCCATGGTCCCGCCCACTTTCTTTTCTATCTCTTTTCTCCCCAGCTGCGTTCTCCACTGCCCCTCCCCCACACACACACTCACACCTTTTCTGCTTCATTTCGAATCATGAAGTTCCTCTTTCCAAAAAGCGTCATCCCCTGAGAGCCCTTTCTGCAGAGACACCATCCCTCTCAACTGAAAAGGGGTTACCCCATAGCCGGTCCCAGGGGAGAGGCAGGCCCTTAGAGCACATGACTCCATTTACCTTCTATGAGCACCTGAGCTAAGACAGCAAAGTTCCCATCACAAGCCCTCATCCCCAGACCCACTCCCCGCCAATACACACACCCCCACCCTTGCCCACAAGAACTCAGCCCCTCCTTCTAGAATCTTTAACTGTAACTAGGAACTTCAATACATTCCTCCCACACCTGCCTACAATAGTCAGAAACCCAGAGAGCTGAGAAAGGGGACTTGGTTCATTAATTCTCTTTCCCTCTCCCCTCACTAGGCCCCAGCATTAGAAATTCATTGAGAAACCCATGAGTCGACAAAACTTAGAGCTGAAATTAAGAGAAAAGGAGGGTTGTCCAATGCTCATGAAGCCCATGAATAAGACTGATCATAGCCAAAGTCACACACAGGTAGTTTACCAAGAAAATCAGAACTCTTGATTCCCAGGCCATAGTTAGTGTTTGACATTTACCTACGATGTACACTTTTCTCAGTTCTGCCTGTTAATATTTCCCTTCCCTCCCTGACCCAGCTCAGTCCTGAATGCTCAGCCTCTGAATTACCCATGACAATTAATTAGTTCTATAGACTCACTCAGGTCTTGGGAGAGATCTCTAGGATAAACCACCTTGGGAATTTAGTGGCTACTCCCACGCTCACAGCAAGTGGTGCTCTGTAACAAAACATTTTCTCTTTGGTGATCGGTCACCCTGAAATTACCTAAAGTGTGATCCCAAATATCCTGTTTCAGCATGATGAGAATAAGTTCATTTGAATTTAGACCAATAGATTTTAAAAGAAAAGTATGTCCGGCTGGGGAAATGACTCCATTGGTAAAATACCTGCCAAGCAAAACAAGCAGATTTGAGATCCCTAGAACCATGTAACAAGCTGGGCCTCTCCAGGAAACCCCAGCAGATCCCCCAAGCCCCTTGGCCAGTCTAGCCAAATCAGTGAGCTGCAGAGAAACTCTAAAGGTGAAAGGACTGGAAAGTTGGTTCAGCACTGTATGGCTCTAGCAGAGGGCCTGGGCTTGCTTCCCAGCATCCATGTGGCTTAAAATCACCTGTAGCTCCAATTTCCAGGGATCTGATAGTCTCTTCTGATCTTCAAGGCTTCTTGCCCGAGCATGGTGAATACAGACTCACACAGATGCATGCGCGCCCACGTGTACATACACACACAGGTGCACACACTAAATACATACATACAAATTTAAAAATACATACAAGTGAAGTATGCGATTATCCTTGAAGAGGATCCTGTGGCCATTGAAACAGCTTTAGGAAGTAGGGCTTCAGCTCAGAGTAACAGTCTCTCATGCCTACTACTAGGTCCTGGCAGAAGTCCTAAGAAGTGCAATGCTACACCCCTTTACTGGCCCCTGGGCTCCTTCCTTACCACCCTGCTTGGTCCAAAGCATGCTGGGATACTACAGCCAAGCTTCTTTCTATTCCTCAATCCCCAGATTTTCAGATTCAGTGAGAGACCTTGTCTTCAAAAAAATAAAGATGGAGGAGATGGAGAGATACCTCGGTGGTTGATATTGCTCACGGCTCCTTCCGAGGGCCTAATTCAGTTACCAGCACCCATGTGGTGGCTCACAACTGCCTGTAGCTCCATCCATCTTCTGACCCACACCAATCACCTCATCTCTTCCCTCTGTTACAGTCACAAAGGGGACAACAGCTCCAGTCAAAAACATTCTTTTTAGAGTTACATGGTGTGAGTTTAAATAGATCAGCCAGTTTGAGACCAATGAATTTCCAGGGAGCTACTAAGATTCTCCCAACCACATAGATCTTCTCCTAATAGTAAGAAAGAAGGAAGACAGTCCTAAAATCTTCCTCACTCGGCTGTTGTAAAGAAAATGAGAGTGGAGAAAGGGCGTAGTGGATAAGAGAACTTGTTACTCTCACAGAAGACTGTTTTACCCCCAGCACCCACATAGGAGCTAACTCTAGTTTCAAGGAATCTGATCCCCTCTTTTGACCTCCATGGGCACCAGGCATGCGCGCGCACACACAAACACACACACACACACACACACACACACACACGCAAGATGCTTATACACATAAAAAATAGAAATCTAAAAAAAAAATGAGGAAAACAGTATGTATACAAGGCCTGGGCAGAGTAGGCATGACATATCAGCAGCCCAACCTTCTAGAGATATAATCACCCAGAAGCCCTTGCAACAGGATACCAACACTTTCCTTTTTCAAGCTTCCAGAAAAATTGCACCTAGTTTCTCCTCTGCACTGGCTGCCATTGCCAAAGAAATGGCAATGACTTCTAAAGATTTCACTAATGAGCAGGAGGACTCCTGGGTGGCATCCCAAAGTGGAGAACGCCTGAAGACTCTCAAGATAACTGACATTTAAGAACAATGCCACCAGGGCAGGTCCTCAGCTCACATGCTTGGTGTGATTAGAAAAATCCCAAACTCCCATTTCTCATCATTGGGTCTGATGCCCTACAACCAGACTTCTATTCTAGAAGCATTAGTAAGTACCTCCATGTTCCAGGTGACATTCTGAGTATTGTGCTTAATATCTTCAGGTTATATTAGTAACTCTTAATAAATGGTTTTTTTTCTCCAAATTGCTAGGTAGTAGAGCCACTTGTGACAACAGCACACATCGATAATCCCAACACTTGGGAGGTAGAGGCAGGTAAGGGCAGTTTCAGCTGACTTCAAAAGGGTAATCAAGACCCTTGTCTGCATGGTGGCGGTGGTGGTGCAGGCCTCTAATCCCAGCACTTGGGAGGCAGAGGCAGGCGGATCTCTGAGTTGGAGGCCAACCTGGGCTACAGAGTGAGTTCCAGGACAGACAGGGCTGTTACACAGAGAAACCCTGTCTCAAAAAAAAAAAAAAAAAAAAAAAAAGACCCATCTCTGTAAGGCTGATACTAGGAGACAGGAGGATCCCTGGGGCTCACTGTCCAGCCAGTCTTGCCCAATCAGTGAAATCCAGTTTTAATGAGACTCTAGTTCAAAAAGAATAAGGTGGAGAACAACTAAGGGATACACATTCATGCACACGGGAGCATGCACATGAACACGGACACATACAGACAATATACACATCAAAAAAGAAGTCGCTGGAAGGCTTGAATCCAGGGTCTTGATCAGGAGACACAAGTACCCTTACCACTGAGCCACATCCCCTGTCCTAAGCATTTTCATTGAAAACACAAATTCCCTTGTGACTGGAACAGAGAGGGGCTCAGTGGTTAAGGAAACTGGCTGCTCTTGCAGAGGACCAGAATTCGATTCCCAGCTCCCATGGAAAGGCTCACAACTGTAAACTCCAGTCTCAGGGGACCTGATGGCCTCTTAGGGTCTCTGCGCACATACACGCAGGCAAAAACACCCATACACATCAAAACAAATAAATGTAAATGAAAATACCCTCTAAGACCAGAAAAAGCATCAATTCATCGCAGGTTGAATTAATTTTAATGAAGGAAAGGAGAACTCTTGGAAGATAGAAGACTGGTTAATAAAAACGGAGAACTAAAGTTGAGAGAATGCCTGGGACAAAGGATCAAGACAGAATTGTGCCTGTTTCTGCAGTGGAATTCCTGAACCACATCTTCTTTATCCTCACCAAAAACAAAGACACCCATTCCCCCTCCGTGGGAGACAGCAGCCTTGGCTCTGTTAGGCAGGGAGGATGGCCTGCCTGCCTGCCTTTCACCAGCTCTAGAGGAGGACGCTCTGAACCAGTGCCTACTCGCTCACTGGCTCCCCAACAACTTCAGGGCTTAGGGTTCAGGTAATTAGGCTTTTGGCAATCTCTCTGGAGCCCGCCAATAAACCTGAAACAAACACCTCAGCCCCTGTCCAGGAGGGAGAAAGGAAACATACCAGGAGGGAGGGACAGTGAGGAAGAGGAAACCCCCCCCCCTTTTTTTTTCCATGCTGAATTCCACTTCTGACAACCAGGGAACTATAGTAATCTACAAATCGCCACTGTAAACACCCCATGCTGCTCCAGATTCCTGGTTGTGCCTACTGGCACAGAACCATAGCTTCCACCTAACCATCATCCTTCAGGGTGATGGAGGGCATCTGTTGGCACCACAACTTGAATAGAAAGTAGTCATTAAGGGCCTATGCTTGTAAGCTCCTTTCATGGAAAAGAAAAGGCCCCAGAATCGCCCACCTTCTCCTGGGAGCCACAGCCAAAACTTTATTGTTGTTGTTGTTGTTGTTCCTGTTGTTTGGAAGTCATTCCTAGGTGTTCCAGAATGATCCCAGCCTAGTCTCACCACCAGCTGTTGACGTCTTAATCCAGGTCTTGGCTCCTGCAGAAAGGGGACCATTCCTTAAGCATCCCTATAGTGGCACCGCTACCAGGCACCCAAAAGTAATTTCCTTTTCTCTGTAAATAAGTAGTATTTCTTGCACACACAAGCTGGAAGGGATGGCTTCCTCCATTAGGCACTTCTTGTTAACTGCACTTTCTAAATGCATCTCTGGGACACACAAGGAGTGTGTCCATCATGCAGCAGGATGGGGGAGAACATCGTTTAATAGTAATCGCTGTTTACGGAGCGCTTGCGAGAGGTCCGGTATAAGTACTCTATGAAAACTCTGATTTAATTCTTCCTATGAGGCCTGCCGATAAGAAGCTCAGTAGTTTGCCTTGTCACAATGAAAGTCTGATAAATAAGTAAACTGAAAGCTTCCATTCCATTAGAAGAACTAGTAGTGAGGAGGCTGACAGCCTTTCCAGAGTTGCCTATTAGGCAACAAGGTCCTGGTGCAAGCCAGGAGGCCTGGATATGTGCTTTCCCTCTTAGAAGCAACAAACTAGCCTCGAAAGTGTGGCAGGCCATCCTTGGTGCAGCCTTAGCTGACGCTGGAACCGGAAAGCCTCTGAGAATACCAAATGCTTCCACCACAGGCCTCTATGGAAAAGGTGCAGGGCTCCCATCCCTTCCTATGGAGAGAGCCCAACAGGTGGCAAGTGTTTGATCTCTGAAGTCCTTGCTAGTTGAGCTGGGCCGCAGAAGGCCTTCCACTTCCTTCCCGCCACCCCCATCAGGCTGATCTCTGCCTCCCGCGGGGAGACATGGACACTGCTGTCAGTCTTAGACCTGCAGCTTGTTCCAGGGCTGAGAACCTCGCGACGCGTCCAGGCAGAGAGCAGGAACCCACCGAGACACCCAGTCCCTCCCATCGCAGCCCGCCAGCCTCCCCCTTCTCACGCGCAGCAGGAAGCGCTGCAGAGGCGCGCCCAAAGCTTGCGGGTACCCTGGGCGTCCTGTCCCGCCCCAATAGCCTGGCTCTCCAGCTAGAGGCCAGAGCTCCAGGCTAATTTTTCACACACACAACCCCCCCCCCCCACCGCCTCCCTAGGTGACGCTACAGTCTGTGCGGTTCCTTTAAAGGCTGCGGGTTCCGTTCTTCTTCCCTTTTCCACTGGATGCCAAAATATGCAAATCCGGGGACCGGAATCTGCAGCCAAATAGAGCAGGAGAAGGGGCGCGGCCGGCACGTCACCGGATCCGCTCCTTGTATGGCTCTTCCCGGCTTGGCCCGCTGCCCCACGACCCTCCCTGCAGCCGCGGAGGCCCCTCCCGCATCCAACCAGGCACACACCGCCGCCCACGCCCCTGGCCGGCCGCTCCCCTCCTCCAGGGATGGAGCCGGGGGCGGGAAGCGCTGCATGCCCTGATTCCGGCCGAAGCCCGGGACCGCTGCAGCACGCAGTCTCCCCGCGCCGCGCGGGCGGAGGAGAACCCGGGGGCGCAGAGCCTCTAGAGCACAGGAATGGGTAGCCTGGAGGGAGATGCAGCGGGGGTGGCAGAGAGGGGGCTCACGGGCGACGGGAATCCCTCCTTTCCTAAAAGCTAGAGAAGATCCGGGGGAATCTGGGCCCTTCCCACCCTCTGTTCTCCACCAAACTAAGGGGAGGAGAGAGGGAGTGAGGTTGTCATCCACCCCCACTAGAATGCGCAGCTCGGGAGTTCCTCCCACACGTCCCCGGCCCCGCATGGACCTCCCACGGCGTGAGGCCCGGGGATCCTCTCTTCCTCCTTGTCAACACTCCCCCGCCCCCTGAGAGATGCAAGTTACCCCAACCCCGACTCTCCAGCCGGGGACTCGGGATTCACCGCGCCCACGCGGCCAGTGAGGAGGGAATCCTCCCCCGCCAAACCGGTGTGATTCGGGGTCGCGCCTCCAAGCTCCCTCCCTTTCCTCCCCCTAGCTCTCAGCCAGGCTGCGCGCTTCAGGAGCAGGCCTCGGGGAACACATCACCCACCCCCGGGATCCGCTGTCGCTCGGGGAGGTGACAGCACCCCGGGTCGGCACAGGGGCCGCCCTTGACTGCAAGGCACCCTCAAGCAGCGATGAGGACAGCCCTTTGGGAGACGAGGAGGGTAGAGACTAGGGGAGACCGCCGTGGAGGATTAGAAACCGTGGGCTTCTCAATTTCCTGCTGTAATTCAGCCACAAGCCCTTCACGGGCTGCAGTAAACAGCTACTGTGCCCGGGCCTGCTGGGCCCTCCTGCCATCCTGTGGCCAAAGGGGTTTGCATTAGAACCGTTAGGGAATTTATCTGGGAATTATTTGGTGCACGTGTTTTCTATCCCTTAAACTTCACTCTTTCCCTTCTCCACCAAAAACTCATGTCTTCGCCCCAAGTGTGGGACTTCTGGCCCCTGCGCAACCAGCTAGTAGGCTACACATTCCCGGGTCACTTTTGCGCACCACTGGGAGTCAGCGCCGGGTCAGGAGCCAAGGGAGGGGTCAGGGCTGTGGGCGGTGAATCAGAATGGTGTAGGCAGGAAAGTTCTAGGTACTAGACTAAGGAACCCTGAGACATTGGAACCCCTTCCTCTAAGGGAAGTACTCCTTTTTTCCACTTGAATCCAGTCCAGGGTAGGGTGCTGAAGGAAGGGTAGGGTGGGGATGGAGGAACACGGGTTGAAGAAGTCACCTCCCCCTTTCTTAACAATTCCCAGACTGCTAAGGGACCTGTCGCCTACAGTATTGAACTCTTTCTTCCTGCTGGGCATGCTGGAGGCCAGTTGCGAACAACTCCACCCCTCACTCCCTAAATGTTGTCTCTAGTGCAGACCTCAAATAAAAACCTACATGTTTGGTTACTGGGTTTTTGACTGTGCACTGCGCACCGCGCGCTTTGCATTTTGGCTTCATCCCTCTTTCCTTTCTCCTCGCGCTCTCTTTCTTTCTAATCTTCTAATTGACTTTTTTTCTTTTTTTCTGTCTTTTTTTTTAAGAACGGCGAGCGGTGCGGGCGCTGCACGTTGGCTGCGGCCCGCTTCCTGCTTTCTAATGTTCCATTGTGAGGAGCTTCCATTGTGACGTCGCGCCCCTTCGGCTGGGCTTTGTCTGTCCATATATGGGCAGCTACGTCACGGAGCTTTCCCGGGGCTCAGATAAATAGACTGGTGGAGTTCCCTGGCTGGGAGCTTTGGGCAGCAGTGAGCTAGCTAGGAAGCGGCGGGGCTGGTGGTGGTGGTAGCAGCGGCAGCAGCAGCGGCAAGAGGAGGTGGCGGCGGCAGCAGCGGCGGCGGCGGCGGCTGTGGCAGATCGGGGGGCGGGGGGGTCGGCGGGCGCGTGTCTGTTTGTGAGCTCAATACTGAAGCCGCGTCTGACCCCCTGGAGCCTAGATCTCCCCCAGCCCAGCCCCCATCCCACTCCCCGCACACGCCCCACCCCACCCCCACGACCCAGCGTCGCACCGCATCAGCTGAAACACCCGAAAGGATTACCCTCTTTGCCCCTCTCCCCCCCCAAAAAAAAAGAATAGATCCCCTCCTCTGGCCCACCCCTTCCCCTCTTCCCCCCTCCCCGAACTTTCCCTCTCGCATGCTTTTCCCCTGCACCACGGATCGCCTCTCGGATGCCGCTAGCCTGGAAGCTGCGTTAGAAACAGGCGGCGGCGGTGGCGGCGGCGGCGGTGGCGGCGGTAGCTCGGGACTGCTATGACCGGCAAACTCGCCGAGAAGCTGCCGGTGACCATGAGCAGTTTGCTAAACCAATTGCCTGACAATCTGTACCCCGAGGAGATCCCCAGCGCGCTCAACCTCTTCTCCGGCAGCAGCGACTCAGTAGCCCATTACAATCAGATGGCTACAGGTAAGGGTGGCGGTGAGGCGGCGAGGCAGCGAGGAAGGAAAGGGGGTGGAAGAGGAGGAGGGAGCGAGCTAGCGATGGATGCATAGATCGATGGATGCAGAAATGGATGGATGGAGAGACGGATGGAAAGATGGGGGGCGCGCTGGGAATTTTCCGGGGGGCGAGTTGCTTTTCCCACCCACTCCTCCCGCCCTCCGAGATCGGGAAGGCTTGGTTGGCGACGCCACGGTTGAGGCTTCGGTTCTCCCGGGTGGGGGCAGCCGCCGACAGGAGGAGGGAGGTAGGTGCGAGCAGCTCTGGGGTTCTCCCTCACCACGCAGGGGGCCCGATCTCTGGACTGGGCGCAAGGCGTGGTGCTGTAGCCCCCTTTCTCGGGAGGAGCCCAGCGTCTTTTTCACCCGCGCTCTCCCCCCCCCCCCTTACTCCCTCAGCCTCCCACCCGGGATGGAGCCATGTGCGGCGTGGAGTCCCCGCGGTGGGAGAGGTACTGCGACGCTGCCTTTCCGGGGCGTTCAGCAAAGCCATTGGGGGTGTGGGGACGGCGGGGAGAGGGAGGGGGCTCACCCACGGGGCGGGGGAAAGGGTTTGCCACCGGGGGCGATCCTGGGACCCGGGAGCTTGGGAAAGGCAGCTGCTCCCGCCGTGGAAGCACCGGCCGGTTTTCCGCCGCTCTCCACTCTCAGCGGGGTCTAGGCTTTTCCCCTCCAGCACTAGCCGAAAGCTCCTTCAGGCCGGGAGGAGACTGGGGCCGGGAGAGGCTCCCTTTACGGGCGGCACCCTTCTGCGCTCCGAGGACAAAAGCGTCGAAGCGCTCTAGGTCGGCCACCCGGGGCTCAGCGCCCGTAGGGGGACATCGCTTGGGGCGTGAAGGCGCGGCGTCTTGGAGTAGACAGGGCCGGGGGAAGAGGCCGAGTTGTGTGTGCTGGAGAGCGAGAGCCGGGCGCGCTTCGGGTCTGAAACTACCTGTAGCTGCAGCTACCTGTCCGCCCCACCTCGGGAAGAACAACAATGCTCTCGCGCGCGCGTGCGTGTATGTGTGTGGTACGTGAGTGTGTGCGCGGCGTGTGCGGTGTGTGTGCCGGAGCCACTCCACACCCCGATCCGTAGTATTTTGCTGTATCCAGGTTGCGCCGGGGAGCGCGGCACCGCCCGCTTTGCGCCGGGCTCAGCGTTCCTCTTACCCCACGCGCTGCGCACTCCAGCCGGCCGCACCCTCTACTCCTAGGCAAGGACCGGGGCGCCGTAGACCGGAGCCGGCTCGGCTTCACTCACCCCTCCCCTCTCTCCCCCGCTCTCCGCAGAGAATGTGATGGACATCGGTCTGACCAACGAGAAGCCCAATCCGGAACTCTCTTACTCGGGCTCTTTCCAGCCAGCCCCCGGCAACAAGACCGTGACCTACTTGGGAAAGTTCGCTTTCGACTCTCCTTCCAACTGGTGCCAGGACAACATCATTAGCCTCATGAGCGCCGGCATCTTGGGGGTGCCCCCGGCCTCAGGGGCACTCAGTACGCAGACGTCCACGGCTAGCATGGTGCAGCCTCCGCAGGGCGACGTGGAAGCCATGTATCCGGCTCTACCCCCCTATTCCAACTGCGGTGATCTCTATTCGGAGCCCGTGTCTTTCCACGACCCCCAGGGTAACCCTGGGCTCGCCTATTCTCCCCAGGATTACCAATCGGCCAAGCCGCCGGCCTTGGACAGCAATCTTTTCCCCATGATTCCTGACTACAACCTGTACCACCACCCCAACGACATGGGCTCCATTCCGGAACACAAGCCCTTCCAGGGCATGGACCCCATCCGGGTCAACCCACCCCCTATTACCCCTCTGGAGACCATCAAGGCCTTCAAAGACAAGCAGATCCACCCGGGCTTCGGCAGCCTGCCCCAGCCGCCACTCACTCTCAAGCCCATCCGACCCCGCAAGTACCCCAATCGGCCTAGCAAGACCCCGCTCCACGAGCGACCCCACGCGTGCCCCGCAGAGGGCTGTGACCGCCGCTTCAGCCGCTCGGACGAGCTGACCCGGCACCTGCGCATCCACACGGGCCACAAGCCCTTCCAGTGTCGGATCTGCATGCGGAGCTTCAGCCGCAGCGACCACCTCACCACTCACATCCGCACGCACACCGGGGAGAAGCCCTTCGCGTGCGAGTTCTGTGGGCGCAAGTTTGCGCGCAGCGACGAGCGCAAGCGCCACGCCAAGATCCACCTCAAGCAAAAGGAGAAGAAGTCAGAGAAAGGGGGTGCGCCCTCTGCATCCTCGGCGCCCACCGTGTCCTTGGCCCCTGTGGTCACTACTTGCGCCTGAGGCTCGGGCACCCAGATCCCCTCTTTTCCCTTCCAGTGCCTCCTGGCTGGTCGCCTGAAAGCAGCGGGGAAAGCCAGCCACTGAGGCGCAGGGGCCGCGCCCTGGTCTCGCCCTGGACGTGCGGCCCCCTTTGCCTCCCCTTCGATGCCCCCCATTCCCACCCTTTCACACCGGCCGATGGTTGGGGGCTAGGGCTGGAGGCACTTTCTCCTTGCTGCCCCCCCTTTGCCAAGGCGTGGGGGCGGAAAGGTGGCGTCTAGCCCGCTTTGTTCAGTTAGGATCGCCTTGATCCAGGGGCAGCTGGGCCGCGCCAAGGACCTGCGGGGGACTGAAGGCGGGACCCATCCAACCTTCGCCAGACCCAAGCACCTCACTGTTTCCCCCTCCAGTGTCTCCCTGTGTTACCCCTCGAGCACCCGAGAGGGGGAGGGGGTAAGGAGCGCACCAAAGCGCAGAGCTTGCTGCCCGCCGCACGCACGCGCGCTTGCGTGCGGTGATGCGCGCGAGTGTGTGCGTGCTCGCCTGTATGTGTGAGTGTGCCTGTGTATGTGTGTGCGCGCGCACGCGTGTGTGAGACTCTTGAGCTGAACTGGGTTGTGTCTACCCCCAAACTCTTCTTCACATAGGGTCTCCAAGCCGTTGGGAGATGTCCCAGGCTGGGGACCTGCATGTGGCTGGAGGAGATGGTCTTCCATCTGCTCTGTAATAATGTTTCTTAAAGAAATGCCTCGGACGTAGCTGCTGCGGTACTGCTGCCGCCGCCTCGGGTTTGGCCCCTCAGAGGCCCCTTCCCTTTCCGAGCGCTTCCCTCTTAGGCCTCAGGGCAGTTTGATCTTTAGGGAGAAAGAGCCACCATCTCCTGAGCCTGCCTTTAAAAAAAAAAAAATCATTTGCTCAGCACCCCCCCCCCCACTTTTCAAAATCTGTGTTCTTGAGCTTGCCCTCTTCCTTTCCTCCCCATGGTCTCCTTTTCCCTCTCAGGTTCTCACTAGGTCTCTCAAGGTTCTTACCCAGAAAGGCAGGCCTCACTCAACCACCCGGATGTTTGTCATTTCTTTCCCCCATTTCTCATTCCCCCATTCCTGGGAAAAGCTGGCTCTATTCATTTGCCCTCTGTGATCGCCAACACAGCAGTTAGAAGTGAAATGTATGTATATGATTGTTGGTGTGTGTATGTAGATGTATGTGTGTGTTTCTTGATACACATATGTTTACATAACACACACTCTGTATTCCTAGCAAAAATCAAATCTAAGGCATTTGGTTTTCCAGCGCAGTGCACTGGAATAAAGAGAATTTGTAGGCATATACAGCTTTAAATGATTTATTTTTATGAAAATGCTAACTGAGGAGATTATATCTACCTGTGTATGTGTGTGAATATATGTGCACACATGTGTATATATGCATACACATTCTGTTCAAATGGTCCTCAAAACTAGATGGGGATTTTTGCATTAATCTGTTGCTGACCGAGGCGTCTGTTTCACTTTCCCATCACACCTTTCTCCCAACCCTACCTCACCTCTTCTCAGGAGCCTCTCTACCCCAGCTGTCCTGCCCAGCCCTTCCTCACACAGGGTGGCCCTTTTGAAGTGGAGACGCAGTGAAGGGTGCTCTCTGACACAGCTTCCTTCCCAGTCTTGACTGAATGTATACTGTTTCTAATTGTCATTTCTCCTGTGGCCAGCGAGCTGCCCAGAGAGGAACGACAAAGGTCTGGAGTTTACAGAATGTCTGTTTTTAAAGTCACTTTATGCGTTTCCCACTTTTTTTTTAACTAAAAAAAAATAAAATAAAAGCACCGTCTTTTGGTGGTGGATAAATAATACTAAAAAGGACTCTGGTGAAAGGAGAGGGAAAACTCAAATAGGGGGATTGGGAATTTCCAGGTACTCGGGCTTTTTGTAGAAGGAGAAGTTTGCCAGGAGGGCCCATATTTTTTCAGCTGAAGGGTAAAATCTTTCTTTGCAGAGACAGTATTTTGCTGAATACTTTTTATAATGTGATGATTATTTAAAAACACACACAAATTTTGGTCAGTTCAAAGCTGGAAGGAGGAATCGAATATCCTTTAATATTTTTTCCTTCCTCCTCCTGAAATATGCATGTCACTGCATGATAACTCTGACTTTTCCTTTGTTTTAATAAAACTGTTCTCAGTCATTTAAGCTAAACTAAGAGAAAAATAACTTTGTTGCCAAAAGGTTGTGCTATCCCGATTTTTTTATGTCTGCATGTTTTAAAAAAAAAACCAACAAAAGAAAATGCACTCTAACTTATGTGAACTGAGAGAAAAAAAATATCAGGTTTTAAACAGGAAAACCTATGGGGAATGATATTTTTTGAAAGACTTTTGTATACAGTTGAGTACTTAGAAAAAGACAAACCAGATGTAATATATTTTGTGGATGTTTTTATTTCTTGGATTTATAGTACCTTATACTAAGGTTAAACAAATGCTTGATATTGTGAAAAGGTGAGATTCTTCACCAACATTTCATTTACCCCTTGTCACATTGTTATGCCAATATAATATAGTTCATGAAAACAGCATTTTTAAAAACAGATATTGAAATGGTGTAATGTTGTACCATTTGCCCTGTGAGCAAATGCCAATACAGTAAATATATTGTGTTTGCTGACAATCAGCCTGCCTTTACATCTCATTTTATTTCTTGTTTTCATGGTATAAAGTTTTAGTTTGGCCTGGGGTTTTTGTTGTTGTTGTTGTGTGTTTTTTGTTTTGGGGTCTTGATTTGTTTGGGGCGCCGTGGTCTGTTTGATAGGCTGTGGTGCCTGGATTTATGCCTCTTGCTCTGAGAACCCTCAGAGTAGAACTGATGGCCGTGGACATGGGTCAGAATTCTGTATGGGTTCTGGTGTTTCTAATCCAACTTTGAATGCTGACTCTGAGAGGATTCCACTCTACCCTTCATGGATTCTCAGACTAACAGAACAATTAGATGACCGGGTTGGATAGGCTGAACTCAAGGGAGTCAGGGCAGTGACTTAAATCTTCTAGAACCTTCTCTATGGTTAAGTCTCCTGGTTGGTAAACTATTTCTCTGTTGGTCTTAGGACAAGACCCTAAAGGGCCTCTGGAACAGCACTGAGAAATTCTCTTGCTTAAGCTTTTGAAGCCTGAGAGACAGGTGGAGACTTGACAGGGATTCCTCGGGGTTGGCAAGATAATCAGAGAGATTGGCAGCTCTTCTGTGGTCAGATAATGGGGAGAGGGGAGTCTCGTTTTAAAGTTCTACGGCTCTATTTCCACCTGGACAGGCCTTCCAAAGTCCTCCCTGCTTGTCAGTGTCTAAGAAAGGTGGTTCTCCTTAGAAGGTGGTCCTTGTGAGTGACAAAGACCTGAGATTTGGAGAACACACCGGACAGGGAAAGTTTGGGTAGTGTCAGTGCTTTGCATCTCAAGCTTTCTGTGTCCTGTGAAAGCAGTGCCTCCCATGCCCTTCAGATTATCTCCCTCACCCTTTACTCACTTCTCTGGCTAGCCTAGTGTTTCCACCATTGCTCTTCTGGGAATATTGGCCCTTTGCTTTTTGTATCTACCTTTTCTTTCATGCCCTAATTCTCAGAATTCTTCCTTGTTTTAGAGCAGTCTTTAGAAAACCCCATCCTGCCTGCCTCCCTCCTTGTAGAACATTCACCGGAGCCCCTCTGCGGTGTGTGTGACATATGATCTGCCTCACCAAAATCTGGGCTTGATGCTTGACACTGGGTTATGGAAACACAGCACCAGATTGTAATGGGGCGTCAGCGTTCAGTGTCTCAGTTCTACACATACACACACACACACACACACACACACACACACTGAGCCAGCCCAAAGTCACAGAAACCGCTCTCAATACTAACTAATAGCAGGCCCATCTCAGCAAGAAATAGAGATGTTATTTCGGGTTGGCTATAGTTACCAGTAAGCTAAGGCCAGAGCTGGGTGGAGAGTGTGGTGGTGTGGCCCTAGCAAAGAATGTTTCTGAAGGGAGAGATGAAGAAGGAGCAAGTACTGTGCAATCTTAAATTCTTGCACCCACACAATTCTAGCTCCCTCTCTGCCATCTTGGATTCCTTTCTCTCTCCTCGTGAAACTAAGAGTTCCAAGCTCCAGCATTATACACAACCACACAGAGCTAGCTGCCCTCCTTCCAACCAAAGGAGTCCAAGAGGCCTGAGAAGTCTCAGTGACTGAACCCAGAGCCCCGCTCTTCGATGAACTAGATGTTTCCAGCTGTCTGTGTGGTTTCTCAGGTGAGTTGTCTCAGAGTTGAAGATATCATCACTGGATGTCTTCACACGTAGCCTCCTGCCCCACCTGTACCTTCTCCAACCAAACCAGGCCTTCAGAGTTGTGCTTTCAACAGTATCCCATCCTGCATGATTAATAAACTCACTTCCCATTGGTGGCTATTACTCAACCCAACCTGGTTCAACTGCTGGGTTACTTGGCAATATGGCAGCCTGCCTGCCTGGCTGGCACCAGCCCAGTGTGGTGTAATCACCACTGATTCAAACTTTGTAGCTAGCTAGATAAGACTGCCCCAGATAGCATCACACTTGCTACCCAACCTGAATGGGTTTTGTAAGTAGAGAAGAGATTCGAGCATGAAACCTAAGGACAAAATGGATGTAACGAGGCATAAAGGTGTAGACAAATAATGTCGTGGCTTGTTCCAAACATTTGAAGTATCTAGAGGAGAAGGAAAGGACATTGCATATATATGCACACATGTACCACCTCTGGCGTGGCGTACTGAAACTGATGGCTACAAAATGGTACTTTGTAAACTGGGATTGAGCATAAATGAGAAACTTTTTAGGAATTTGAGGTGAGACTGTTTTTGTACAGTGGTGGTGAACTGTGTGTGTGTGTGTGTGTGTGTGTGTGTGTGTGTGTATTTACAAGTATGTAAAAAGGAACCATGGGGTGGATTTTGGTGGATGCAGGCATTAGCTTCTGCATAGTTGTTAGGGTTCCTTTTTTATTTTATTTTTATTTTGTATTCCCTTTTGATAGTCCAGGATTTACCTGCATAGATGAGGAGATTGTGAGTTGCCTCTGCTGACCCTCATGAGCTCCCTAGTGGTCCTGACTGATAAGTCTAAGGAAAGAAAGAAACCCCTGTGTTGTGTGTCCCAAAGACTAGAGATGGCACCCCCAGTGACTAGTGGGAAAACGTGGCCTCCTAAAAGGCACCATGGAGTTTTAAAATTAGGGTATCATCCTCCATATGCCCCCCAAAGGGTCATCTCAGAAAGCTCGGTCTTCATAGAGGAGGGAGAGCTCCAGAGGGCAAAGGAATAGAGACCCTCGGCCCGAACCTAGAACAGCCCCCGAAAACACACAGTCTTACTTATCAGACACAGGAGCCAGAGGACTTCTGAAAACTTAAAACTTGACCTTTCCTTTGTTTAAAGGTTTCCCTCCCTCTGAGTTTGGTCGACCTTACAGTTCAGTGAGGGAACAGAGAGAGGTAGTGTGACAAGGCTTCTCCCTGTTAGCAGTAAGGTCTCTGATATGTCTCTGACTGTGTCCACTCTAGGCATGGCCAAGGCTGCTCCCTGGCATGGACCTGAGGCAATACCTGCCACCCACCTGCCACCAGGAACCCCTGACTCTAAGGTAGACCCACCATTTCTTTCTAACTAACAAACACAGATGACTGAAAGACTTGTCAACAATCTCAATATTATGCTAACACAAAAATTGGCCGCAGAGCTACAAATGAAAACATCAACACAAAGTTTAACTGCCAGACTGGATGGGCATAGACCCACCAAGTGGCTTCTTTAACACTACCTAACCTGCTTCCTGGCTGCCCCTCCAGGAGTTCCTTGGGGTCAGGACACATGGTGTGGTTCCAAATGTCTTTAAATGGAAAAGGCCCTTTCTGTGGGTCTCAAAAATGCCTTCCCCAGGCCTTAGGCCTTTCCCCATCTCTTTCTTCACTCTGTGACCGGAGCCCCTAGTATCCGGATGTTTTGATCCAGTGTGGTTTGCAGGGCCTTGCTAACCCACGTGAAGTGTGGTCATGGTCACCAGTTCTTCAGGCTGGCTTTCCTCACCCTGCTTGCCCAGGCCTGGCAGCCACCCATGTCTTGAACTTTTCATTGTTGGCATTGTGGCCCATGCAGAGATCTGCTCGGCTGCAAGTGTGACTGTCCTTGGCATCATCGCTGCAGTCTCAGAAAGTCCCCACCTCTCACCCTCCTGAAGGAAAAGAGAGGCCTGTTGCTCTTGTGGGATTGGCTCATCTTTCTCAGAGAATATTGCCTTTATCACTGTATTCTTCGCATGGCACACTCTCCTGGTTACTGCCTATCAGCCCAGATCCATCAGTTCCTTGTTCCTACCAAAGTGTTAGACTAGTGACCGCAGCAGAACGGAGACCTTAAGCCCTTTGGCTCCTTCTCAATAACAGGCCAAAAGAGCTCTGGGCCACTCACTCAATAATTAGCATTTTGCCTCAAGCTGTATAGATTTTTACAGTCTTCTGTCTCTCGTGTTTACTCTCCCTACTGCATAGAAAAATCAGTTCATCCCAACAAGAGAATCAAAACATCACCTGTCCCATGGGATCTTGAGGTCCTAAAGAAAGTTCCCTCGGGGGCTGCTCTTATTAGATCTCAAGTCTAAAAATTAGGAAGCCATTTTTAACAGTCCAGCAGCTATTCTGTTTTCCCCTCCGACTCTTAACTTGCCTTGGAATTGTGACCTCCATTCAAGATCCGAATCTCAGCTTGGCCACTTCATTACAGTGTGACTGTCAACAGATATTGTTATTGTTTACTTAGTTGCGGTGCTGGGAATCAAGTCCAGGTCTCACATTCTGCACAAGTATTCTACCACTGAGTGATGTGCCCAGACTGGTTTCTTGTCTTACTGAAACCTAGTCTCTGCCTGTCTTTTCATTGCTGTTGTAGAGTTCGAACAAGGTCATCTACATAGTGCTGGCTCATTGAAGACACCCTACCTTCTAAACATCACTGTAAATGAAATGGCTCTATGTCCAGCCTGAGACTGATGCATTGCTTGAAACACATTCAGAAAACAGTGTAACCCTTGGTTCCAGCCATCCCCTGAGGTTCCCAACATTGGTGCTCTTCACTCCCCTCAGCCCCTTCATCCATCCGAGAGCACAGATTTTTTTCCCTCTTGGCCTTAGCTGAGGTTCACTGTTGTCATTTTCTGACCTAGTTCCTGACCCCTTCCTTGGTTCTTTTGTCCTCTCTCTCTCTCTCACCAAGATGGGTGGATATAATACCTTCCTGATCCAGTATCATCTGCAAAATCAGTTAATGTGTCATTGGGCTGTTGCCTGCTTCCTGATTCTTATCAAGGATTTTAATAAAACGCAGCTAGCCCAGTTCTGCATTCTGTCCATCCCTCACCCTTGATACCAGCATGGTTCTTAGTCATCCGCCCTCGAACTCAGCTCTTAGCTTCCAGTTGCTGGTCTCATGGCACCCAGCCCCAGTTTTGGAGTAGACTGAGTTCCTGAGGCTTGATGTCATGGTGTTCTCCGAGAGAACCACAGGCATCAAAGCCCTTCTCTCATCCTACCTCATTGGGCAGGTTCTCTTAAATCTGTAGTCGTTCAGCCCAACATACTCTTTTCCTAGGTAAGGGAACAGAAATCACAAAGGTTTGAGATTCTTTTTCCTATGCAGTTAGTAATGGCAGAGCCCATTTCAGATCCTCTCTTGGGTAGTGGAAGGCTCCAGGGAAACTCGTCATTGCTTTTCTAGTCCAGTAAATATTTGCAGCACATTCTTCTAGGCATTGAGGGTTTTAACAGTGAAGCGAAAGGACCTGAATTCTCCAAGTTCGTCTTCTCCAAGGCTGAGACAGGTTAAACACAAAACAAGCAACTATGTGTTGTGGCTGACTGCGTGCGATATGAGATATGGAGTAAAAACAGAGCGTAGCTTATAAAAAGAATGAAGAGTGCCAGAGGGAGGGATTTGCTGCTCAATGGGTGGTCCAGGGCTGCCTCCCAGGGAGGGGGCCTGTAAGCACAGGCCTGAGAAGTGATGGTGCGAACAGGCAGACTTTGCACAGGATACCCAAGTGCAAAGGTCTTGAGGAGATAATGTCTTAGAATGTTCAAAGGAACTGTGGGAGCCAGAGCCACTAGAGAAAGGAAGTTAACCAGCTGTAAGAAGTAGAGTGGCAGTGTCGGGCCAAACCAGGCGAGCTCCTCAAAAGAAATTCATACATCCAAGAGAAGCAAAAAAAAAAAAAAAAAAAAAAAAAAAAAAAAAAAAAAAAAACGCTGCCCAGTCCCAACATGCACCTGGACTGCTTGGCCCAATCTCAGTTGCCTTATCCATCTCTCCAAAGCTCCCATCCATCGGCCTCATTTATCTTTTGGGTTGCTGACATCGGCCTTCTTAGTCTTCTTTATGTCTGAGAGGTCAGAGGTCCCTGGTATTTCGTACACTCCAACTTAGCTACGGAGAACAGGAATCCTAGAGCATCCTGTATTCCTGTCGACATTCTCCAGGGTACCGAGTTCCTAGTGGGATGGATAGCCCTTCTTCCTACTGCCCAGCCTAGGAGCAGGAATATACTTCGGCCTCCTCAGTCATAAATGGTTCCTACAAAGCCAGCTCCCTGCTTTGTCTGTGGCTGGAGTAGCCATGTTTCTTGCCTTGGGCCAAAGCTGGCTGATGACCAGGTTCTGCCAAGATGGGCATTTTCCTATATCGACGCTCAACCCTGAACATTCAAAACGGGACATCCCTAAAAGAACTTGATTTACTCCTTGGCATGTTCCTAGATTCTTGCACATCTCAGCCTTGTGGATTTATTTCTATAGCTTTATAATAGTTGAGGTCTTCTATTTCACACCTCTCCCCAAGTCTCCATCTTTCCCAGGCAGTGTAGTGCCATCCAGAGCTCCTTTATGTTTCATTCATTCATCTATTCATATATAAAAATTTATTAAACCATGTAGAGTTTACAGCACTTGGAGAAGAAGGCACCCACACTACAAAGATAAGCAAGACATTGTATCGGCCTCCCAGGGTCTCTGGGGACAGAAAGGAGGTGGACATGGAAAAGCAGATGACTTCAACACATTGAGGTTGGTGATACCCCATAAGGAGACACCAAAATCAGAGTCCAATGAGAGGCAGAAAGGCAAGCAGTCGGGAAGTTGTGGAGGGGAAAGGAATTTCTAAAGGCTCTCAGAAAGTCCTCTTCTAGGTCTCCCATAGTACAAAAGCACATCATACTGAGCATTTCCGCCATGTCATGGACTCAGCTGGGGATACCACTTAAAATACCCACGCTGCACTCCAGGTAGTGAGGACCTGCTAGAACCCTCCCTTGGTAGATGCTGGGTTACTTGCTCTTTTTGTCCTTTTCCCAAAGGAGAAAGAGAAAAGCCCCCAGGGGTTCTGGGTCCCATGACAATGCACAGCTTGGCATCTCTAGAGTGTAAACAGCTGCTTCATGGAGGTTGTTCAACCCAGATGACATGGCCCCATGCTACATCCTGGTTGCTGCTTCTGGCTACAGGGAAGACTTTTCCAGAGCTAGGCGAGGGCTGAGGAAGGAGACACCACCTTCACATTTGCTTGCGACAAGCAGAACATCTCTCTAGTATGCAGACACCTCCATGTGGAACCCAAGGAGGGAAGCTCTTCCACCGTTCAGGGAATGACCAAACCGCCACCTTGCCTTTTCCCAGCCCAACCACTTGCTCTTCCTTTGCTGCTGCTGGTGTTGAGGTCAGGCCTCCCATCCAAAAGACAAAGCTGTCTCTTTGGTACCTATTCTCTTCGGTGCCTTAGCCTGGATCCCCATCTACAACACCATTTGTTGCTAGAGAGGCTCTGCTGTAATGTACAATTATGGAAAGAACTGTCCCGGTCCCGAAGCCTGGAGACCATTGAGAGAGGCAAGTGGAGTACCTCTCTTGCTGTGAGTGGATATTCTAGAAGCCAGGTCTAACTTTAAGCAGGTCATGTAAACAAGGCACATAGGCTCCAGATGGCTCAGAGGTGACAAACCTGGGAACAATCCTGCTTCTCTGTGGAAATGCATCTTCTGGGTTTTAGGGCACCGAAATTTCCAACCAATGAGGTCTTTGCCTCTGTGCTCCCCACTGCGTCAAGAGTTGGGAAACCTGGCTTCTCTCCTGGCTCAGCCACTGGGACAAAGATGTATGACATTTGCAGAGTCACCATCCTTCTCTGGGTTCTTGTAGTCCCCATCAGAAAAACTACCATAGCAACTGATCCATGGAGTACCCTCTGCATAAGCCTGTCTCTGCAGAATACTGCACACCATACACAAAAGCTACCTTGCTATCTGTCCTCTAGAACTAAGCTCAGGCTCAGACATATCAGACAAGGCCCAAACTCAAGTGTTCCTCTTCCTCTGCTCAGAAGCACCACTCTGTCCTCTGTGGCTGGCTCCAGGGTCTCCCCTCTCTTCCTGGGGCCCAGCTCCCTGACTTTGGATCCTTATGGCCTAAGGCAGTTTACTGGTCTGTGTTTGCTTCTTGGAATATGTTTACAACCCCATTTTCTCTTCTATTTTCTTTTTTTTTTTAGATTTATTTATTTATTATGTATTCAGTGTTCATGTATCCCTGCAGGTCAGAAGAGGGCACCAAATCTCATTACAGATGGTTGTGAGCACATGTGGTTGCTGGGAATTGAACTCAGGACCTTTAGAAGAGCAGACAAAGCTCTTAACCACTGAGCCATCTCTCCAGCCCTTTCTCTTCTATTTTCTTGAGAATGTATAGAAACTGACATGGAATATAGTTTCTCATCTAAAGTCCCATTCAAACCCAAACCAGAAACGTTAAATAGTGCGCCCTGTTCAGACCTGCCTCATATTCATGGACCAGAGGGCCCAAGTGGGAACTTCTACCCTGATGAGGGAACAGCAGGGACCTGAGAGGCTCAGAACCTCTATCTGGAGTGGGGGGGGGGGGATGTCAACCTTCTCTCCCTTACTACCCAAAGAGCTCTGATTTAGTTGTTAACTCCAAATCAACCATCAGAGACGCTGGCTCTCAGAAAGGTCTGGGAACCTCAGTGCTTCTCATCCCCAAAGTCCAAGTGTGCTCCTCCCAAAGGCAACTGCCAGGAGCCAGTGATCCCTCCCTGCTGGCACGCCCTCAGGCCCTTATCTCCGGCATCAGGCATTTATTCCATCCTTACTCCGCTGAGGCGTCTGTTGGGTTACCCAACCTCCCTAGGTCAAGCCAGTGTCGGACAGGTTGAGTCATTATCTCCTTCTCCTCCCAGCCTTTCCAGGTCCTAGGGTTGGGCTGGTTCAGCAGGCTTTAACCTTCCAAGCCTGGGAGTCTCCCAGGACCAGTCTTCCTGACAGTCAGCCTCATTTGGTGTCATTCCCCCCCTCACCCCAGAACAACCCCCTTCACCATTCAGACCACTCAACAGCATACCTGGATTTGTTCACTATCTCCTCACCCACCCTTTTCTTTGATAAGTCATGGAAACTTGGGCCTGTCCAAAAACCTCAGCCTCAGATGACACATCTATAAAATGGGGATAATTGTACTTCTGCCTCAGGGCAGGACACTGGGTCAGCTAAGTTCCCAGGATCTTCTTGCCACTCTTCGGAGCATGCTAATCTCAGTTTGTGCACCCTTTCCCCTTGCTCTTAGAATACTGTATCCAGTAACGCTTAGGAGTCCTAATCCAATGCATCTTTTTTGCTTTTGTTTTTTGTTTTGTTTTGTTTTCTGAGACAGGGTTTCTCAATGTAGCCCCGACTGTTCTGAAACTCACTCTCTAGACCAGGCTGGCCTCGAACTCAAAGATCTTCCTGCGTCTGCCTTCCCAGTGCTGGGATTAAAGGCATGTGCCACCACTGTCTGGCTTCAATGTATCTTTATTATCCATGCTTCAAGTCTCTCTTTTCCGTTCACATCCTATTCTCAGGGTCCCTGTGGGAATCTCAGAGAGTGTGACACCCACCAAACAGAGCTTCAAGCAAAGCTCCCACAGATCCAGGGCCCTGCTTCCTTCTCCACCAAGCCCTGTCCTGCCTACAGAAATGCGTAGATTAGACAGCGAAGTCCAAGGCCCCTCTGGGGACAAGAAACTGGGCTTTGCTGGCTGTCCATACAGCAGCTGGAGATGACGAGGCCCTCTGCAATCCCTTCTGTGTACATGCCAGGCTATGCAGCCCCAATCTTTGCTCACTCCCTGCACACACAGGCACTCAGCAGCTCCTGCTCTTCCTCCCCCTCTCTCCTCTCTCTGCACTGTGCCTCTAAGACACACCCTCCCAACCCACCAATCCCACCCCTGCCACTGTGCTCCAGAACCCGCATTGGCTTCCTCCACCCCCAAAGGGTGGGCCCCTGGAGGCCCGCAAAACAAAAATCCCTCTTTCTCTAACACCCTTTATTTGATAGGGTCTTTGCTGGCTTTTCCCTGTCTACTGCAGCCCCTCGCCTCCCTTGCCTTGAATGGGGGGAGGGGAGCAGCCTAAAGCCCCCACAACCCAGCCACCTCTCCCCAGCATCTGGTGAGAGGGACAAGAAGAAGGAAGAACTGTGGGTTCTTTTCCATGCGACTCCTAGATTTTGTACCAAAATGCAGGGTGCGCTCCTGTTTGCATTTTTTTTCTTTCCTTTCTGAAAATAACCATGAAACTATCATTTCCTCCCACTGCCTTTTTCCTATCTTATTTGGATTAGCAGGGCTGCTGAGAGAGGTGGTTGGGAGCCGCTGACAGCCTCCTGCTTTGGCCTTGGTCTCCGAAACTTACAGGTGGCTCTTGAGGAGGTACACCTGTTGGGCAGAGTCCCAGGAATGGAAGAGAAAGAGTACAGATGCCAATCACCTAACATCGTGGGTCTCTGCTACCTTCTTAATGATGTTTGGGGTTCCAGAGTCAGTCCTGCCTGGTCTCCAACTTGTCAAATATAGGCACAACCCCTGGCCTGCTTGCCTGTAGCTAGTTTGAGGTCATAGGGTCCAACAGATGAGGCCTTCCCTTGGATTACAGGCAGGGAAGCTACCATGAATGAGTACTCTTCAAATGGGATGGGTCAATTCATGGGAATCAGTGCTTACACAGGGAGAAATGGGGGGGGCATATTATGAAGGGGCTTCCCTTTGTCATTTCTGTCTCTCCCCGTGTCCCCTTCCCACTGCTGTTCTGGCCATGTTGCTCACCAAGAAGCCGGTCTGAAAAGAACCCAGCTTCAGAACAGATCCCCAAAGGGATCTCTCTAGCCTCACCTGATGGCCTTCAGGGCTATTCTACTGACCCTCGCAGGGCTTTCCCACCTCCCTTGTCCTCGATGTGAAGGTGCCAACCTGGCAGAATCCCAGGCCGCTCTGACAGCTTAGGGAAACTGAGGTCTAAGGAGGGGGAGCAGGCACATTTTGCAGAAGGCAGAATAAGTGAAAATGGAGGGTGACATGCCAGACTTCCCTGCGCTAAGCACAGTCCTACATGATGCTCCATCCAGCCACCACCCCGTTCCCCAGCACCCCTGATGCCTGTAGCTTCGTGGCTTTGCCTCTGATTGAAAGGAACCCTGAGAAAGGTGCCCTGGAACCTGGCAGTTGCAGTCCCACTTAAGACCAAAGGTGGTTGAGGCTGAAAGGGGACCTGTTGGGGACTGGAGTGTCTTGACTTGGCCCTCCCAAGGTGGGGGACTGGGAGTCCTCAGCACCCTCCTCACCCTAGCCCTGACTTTTCTCCTCCATGCTACGTATCATCCATGGGGGCCCCTTCCTGATCAGTGCAGGTGCAAGCAAGATAGGTAACAGCTGGCCTGCCTGATCTATAGAAGAGAGACCTTTTCCACAAGTCCCTCAACCAAGGCACCACTTTTCCACCTTGACCACATGATTGGCATGTGCCTTATCTAGTTACACAGGACCATCCTGTTTCATTGATAGTTCAGCCCTTTCTCTGATAAGTCTAGGCCACCCAAAAGACAGAGGCCTGAAGACGAAATACTCCCCTACCTCCACAGCCCTTCCCAACACATCTACACCCCATGCCCTGTGGTCCTGCCCCTTCCTTTCCTGCAAGACCCTTCTCCTCCCCCACGCCCAGCGCCAGGCTGGGTTGCTGGGCTATTTGAGGCACTGCTGGCCCTGTGGTGTAATCAGTGCCCAGGGATAATTGCCACCTGTCCTGCCAGTGTCTGGGGGCTGTCTCGTCCACAGCAACAGCAGGCAGACATGGGGCAGCCAGGCCCGGAGCAAGGTCAGGTTAGGGCAGTCCTGCCCACACCCTGTTCAGCTTGCCACTCAGGGGACCTGCAAGGATTCCCTAGGAAACCCACATGCCTCTAGGAGCTGTGCTCACCTGGGATATCCAATGGCTTCATCTAAGAGGGAATGGTGCCCCCAGTTAAGGACAAGTCTCAAAATTACTTTGTTCTACCACGATCAGCCCAAACCATGAGCTGTCTTCTGATATGGGATGGGGGGAACCCTCATCCATAATCTGACCAATGGGAAGTACAGTCACCAAACAAGAAGAACTCGACCCTGTCAGCCTACCTTCTTTAGGATGCCAACGAGGCTTAGTGAAACGGTGTTTGCGAGTGAATCTCCCATAAACACTACTTATTATTTTTAATCAAAAGGCAGTTTAGACAGCCTAGGTTTGAATGCATGTCCTTCCCATGGTCAAGTCTATACCTTTGGGGTAACTAGTTTAACCTCAGTTTCTCCATCTCTAAAAAAGAACATAGAGGAAGTGCCTTGCTGAATGGCTCCACAGGATACATTATCTAATACATTCAGAATGTGTTCTTTACCTGGTACTGCCAAGACCTCCTGGTTATTGGGAACTGCAGAGGGCACCTCAGGGTTAGGAGTCTCTTAAGCCTGTTGAAAAATACTTAGAAAAGCAAAACCAAGAGAGACTCCTAGACACTGGCTGGCAACTGTGGCCCTGAAGTTGAGTGGCAGCCAATAGGCCTCTTTTCTCCAGGACAGCAGATCTCACTCAACCTGTGGGTCAAGACCCCTTTGCAGGTCGAACGGTCCTTTCATAGGGGTCGCGTATCAGATATCCTGCAAAGCAGATGTTTACATTATCACAATTCATAACAGTAGCAAAGTTACAGTTATGAAGTAGCAATGAAGGAATTTAATGGTTGGGGTCACCACAACATGAGGAACTGTGTTAAAGGGTCACAGCATTAGGAAGGTTGAGAACCACTGCTCTAGGAAAAGCTGCTTCTACCTCTCTCAACCCTATTCACCCCAAAAAGTGAGTCCCTAACATTTGTGGATGTGAAATATGCAAAAAAAAAAATCTGTATTAGCAATGAGGTCTAACTGAAACCCTGCTCCTGGGAGGAATTGAACTGAGGTCCTGTTTCGGCCTTTTTCAGTATGTTTAGCATTTAAAACGATGTGTATCCCAGTACTTGAAATTCTTCACACAAGTACCCACAGCTCTGCTGCGCGAAAGGCCACTCAGAACAACTTCTCTTCAGAATGGGAGGGATGGGTTACAAATCTATGCTGAGAGGCCAGAATCCCGGGAGTCAGCCCAGCACTGACAACAGGCCCTCCCCACAAAGCCCAAGATACTTCCCCGGACCAATAGGCCAGAGCAGGAGAAGACACTATCCCTCTAGCTTCCTAGCACCAAGGTAGCGACAGAAACAACATTCAGGTAGGGCTAGCCCAACACAGCAGATCGTGCTCCTTGGGAACAGAGAAGGGAGGCTTTTGACACAGAGAATAGAATGTGGGTGCTGGTACTACCCGACAGTGAACTCCAAATTCCAAATTCCTCAGGGCCACCACCCAGGGACAGTTGTTAGTCTCACTGTGTGTGGCCTTAACAGCATTCACATTAGGGTCCCCGCCTCAGGAGCCATGTTTTTAGTGGGTTACCTCCGTTTCCCCTTCCCAGTCTACTCAGGACCTACCTGGGGAAATAGGCCACCCAGGGCCAGCTGGCCATGGCTTAATGTCTTCTTATAGTTGCTTCCAGTGAGCCCCTGCCACCCTGGGTTGGGCCCTACCTCAGGGGTCTCCCCAGCTCTCATCTAGCACCTCACACCCCAATGCCTGGGCAGTGCATCATCCAAAGGGGATTGTTTTGCATCCTGATTCTCTCTCTCTCTCTCTCTCTCCCTCGCTCTCTCGCTCTCTCTCGCTCTCACTCACTCACTCATCTCTTCCCTGGGCCTGTGAGCTAATTGGAGAAGGAGGGGGAGGAGGGGGACGCTGCTTGCCTTCCCCGTTATCTGCAGCAGTCCTGGGTGACTAATGCTCCCAGTTGGTGAAAAGGCAGTGTAATCAAAACATTTTTTTTTTAGTCCTTAAAGTTAGTCATTCTTCCAGAGTGGAGGAAAGGGGGGGGGGGGGGGTGAGCGCACAGCAAGCGCCATGAAATGCAAGCTGGGAGGCTCCTACTGTTGGGTACAACCGAAGCATCTGCTCTGGCGGCTCCCTGCAGATCTAAGGTCCAGGGCCCTCCTCCTTGGGGCCCTTGGCTAAGCTTCCTCCACACCCTTGTTTGTCCCGACCCTCCTGGACACCTGCTGAAGGTCCTCCAGGCTGAGTCAGGAGATGCCCTTTGCTCTCACCCTGCCAGGTGCTGCCATCTGCTGGTGGCAGCTTTCCAAAGGGCAGGAAGCATACATAGTAAAGTGTTCTCTGTAAGGGCCTGGGCACGTGCTGGCCCTTCCAAATTGGTGCTCCTTCTGGCCCATATGCTGGCTTGAGACCCCACTGTACCTTGACAGAGCTAAAGACAGTTGGAGGTGGCAGGAACTTTGGGGGGTCTCTGAGGAGAGGTGATATACTCAAGCGGTAAATGGGTGGAAGCAGAGCTAGGTTGTCCAGGTTGGAGTCTTTTTCTTCGTCACTCCATGGCTGTGCTTACCTGTATGAATGACATAAAAAAGTGACAGCAGTGATAGTGCCACCTACCTTTTAGGGTTGTTATAAGGGTTAAATGGTAGTTGCCTAGGATAGCACATGGCATAGCATGCACAGTAACTGTCAACATAACAAAATAAGACAGCACACATACCATCTTACCCGCTTTGCTCATTCATGGCAGGCATTACTAGTCAATCACAGAATGTCTTCACAAGCATTCTAGACAGCTAATAATAGGCAGTCTAAACTGACATGTGGAATGACACCCATTTGCCAGCCTTGATTTAGTCTGGACCCCTCACATTGGGTCCAACACCCTTGGCTGTTGCCGAGATAATAGGTTGCTCTCTACAAATGAACAGCAAAGCACTGTCGAGGAAGATGAAGCCCATGGGAAGAAAAGTAACTCTTAAGCCACTTGGAGGCAGAGCCAAGACCCAGCAGGCGTTCCTAATCCTGATTAGTGCTTGCAGCCTAGCTTCAGAGAGGACACTTCACCCTGACCTTTAAGGAGTCCATGTGGACTTCCCATCCTCCACAAATTATTGCCCTGATGTCCTCATCTTCTGCCACTCTGGCTTGTCATCCCATGTCATTGACTTTTGGCTTCTCAGGAAACTCCGATCCGGTGAACCCTCGTAGGCACGTGCAAAGATGGGAGAATGTTGCCAGCCTGGGTTTTGGTCTGCTTCTGGGACCTCCTTGAGGCTAGCATAGTAAAAGAGTTGGCCCAGCCATAAACTTCATATGGAAAAGGGCTGGGACAAAGCAGGATGTACCATGTCCTGAGACAGGGACCCATAGACAGCATTTGTATATTCTGAGTTAAAGACTCCAGGGAGCTATAAATCAGTTCTTCTATAGCTTTGTTCGTGAAATAGACCCGTGCCACCTGACATCTGGGGAAGAAGCAATATTTACAAGGCTCACAATCAGGGGCATAACCTCTCTCTGAAGTACCTCCACTCTCCGCTTCAACTCACAAACCCCCTCTGCTCCTTCCCACTCCTTGGAAGAGGTAGGATCAACCCGTATTGAACTGTCATTTGATTAGAGAAAGGGAAGGCATAGGTTCTAATCCTGCAGGCCAGGCTTTCCTCCACAGTGAGATGTATGCACACATTCCTGCGCGCAGCTATCTTGGAATGAGTGCCACTCACAGGCAAGCCCACAGAGGGAACTTCAAGATGGACAGAACAGGAAGAGATCTGATTGTCCACCCTCAGCCCTAATGCTAAGAGGAAAGAAGGCCAGGTCCAGCTCAGAGACTTCCAGACACTTTCCAGACAGACCCTGGGAAGCCTTCTCCCAGTAACCTTGAAGGTTTTGCTGATTATGTTAAAAGTCCTGGGTGGGTGGTAAACAAACAGCCCCAGTTAGACCATGGGCTGAATCCTTTTCTCCCAGAAGATTCATATTTAGCTCCATTCTCAGACATCAATGATCGCTCAGACCCTCTCATTTCTCTGGGCTAGTCTCTCTGTTCGGGTCCTGTTTCCTCTGTCATATTTCCTACGGGCTTCGGGCTTCGAGAACGGTAGTTCTCAACCTGTGGGTCATGACCCCTTCTGGGGCAGAGGTCAAACGATCCATTCATAGGGGTCGTATACCCTATGTGTCAGATATTTACATTATAATTCATAACAAATTGCAGTTATGAAGTAGCAACTAAAATAACTTTATGGTTGGGGGTCACCACAACATGAGGAACTGTTTTAAAGGGACACAGTATAAGGAAGGTTGAGAACCACTGCTCTTGAATCAATGTAACAGTGACCTTGGGGACTGACTGAGGGAGACTTCGGCAGTGTTATCCCTCTAACCCTCCTATAGATGAGGGGCCAATGACCAGGGAATTGATGTGACTTCTGTGAAATGGGCCGTGCTGCCAGAGAGGGGAATAGAGCCCTCAAATTCTTCTGACTCTTAATCCAGAGCTCATCCATTCTTATCCTGCAAATGTGTCTGCTACTCCACCTCACAACCCCCAAACGGACTTCCCTTGGTGGGCAGCAGTAGCCTAGGCTAAAACTTTTGAAAATATCTATCACTATGGGCAATGTCTGAGGGAGGCTGAGTGTGGGGAAGGGAGGAAATGGGGCAGAACCATCTGTAGGTGCTGGAACATCTAGAGACTCATAAAGACGTTCTTCTACCCCCTTCCGTTCATCTTCCCTGTACAAAAAGCAGTAAGGACCAAGACCCGCCCCACCCAATCTCTCTGCCCGAGCTGTGCTTCAAGGATTCTGGGTCTTCACTAAGACGCTCCTGTGCTCATGCTTGCTCATTTCCGGGGGGGGGGGGGGGGAGGCGTGGTGATGGAGCTAATCTACGTGATGATTTGGGGGCCCACCTCCCACTGAAAGACACCTACTCTGCTACCATTGGAGCCTTTTTAAACTAAACTAAGAACCATCCCTGTTCCTCTTACTCTGAGGTTCTGTGCCCTAGGAATTTGGGACACATTGTATATACCTTCTGCTCTAGGTCCCAGGTCCTGCCTACCACCATTAAGGTCCATCTGAAGAAAGAGAATTCCTAGAGAGAAAACCAGGGGGTAGGATCTCACTACTTGCCTTTCTCACTTGTAAAACAGGAACTTGGGCAAAGAAACACAGTTCAGTTCAGAAGTCTAGGCAGTTTGTGATATGCTGAGGCTCTGAACACTGGTGCCAAAGACAACTCAGCTGTTTGCCTAGCTCTTAATCTTCTACAACCCCATGTACAGCTCCAGGGCCCCCTAACGGGCTGCCCAGCACCTTGTTCTATATTCTAGCTCTTCTTCTTCTCCTTCTCCTCCTCTTCCTCCTCCTCTTCCTCCTCCTCTTCCTCCTCTTCCTCCTCCGCCTCCTCATCCTCTTTCTTCTCCCCTCTCCTCCTCCCCCTTCCTCCTTTCTTGTTACCTCTTTCCGAAAGACCATAGCTCTGAAAGGGCATAGGGACAAGGTCAATACTCCTTTTGCAAGGCTGTATCCCTCAGGTTAGCCTCATACCTGGCACATTATTGTTAAATGAATGACTAGAACTTAGGATCTTTCCTAATATTGTTGCGGAGTTCTCCATACACCCTCTTCTTTTGTTGTTTTGTTTTATGGGTTTTGGAGTATTATTTTATCTTGAGACAAGTATTGATTATGAAGCCCAGATGGGCCTTGCATTTGCTGCGTAGCCTAGACTAGCCTCAAACTCATGACCCCTCTCTACCTCAACCTCCAGGGTGTTGTGATTATAGGTACATGTCATCACACCGGTGCTCTCTGAGTCCTCCCTCATCGAATAGCTTCACAGACTATTGTACCCTGAAAAGCACCTACTCTGCTACCATTTGAGACCTGAATCATCTTGAGAGGGGGAGGGGAACCTGCTTGTTGTTACAGGTGATGCGTGTGGGACATGCACTATTTTATAGATACGAAAGAGTTTAGAGCAAACGCAAGCTTCTTGTCTACTGCGTCTCCTCTAGCTGCTTCCCCACGACAGTTGTTGCTTGTGTCTCGGGGTCAGAAACGAAGCATCAGACAGAGAAACTGCCGTGACTAGCTCGGGAAGGGCTCTACGTAGACAGCCTCACAACCCGACTCAGAACCGTAGTCTGCAAAAGAAACTCCGCCTCAAACAGCAAGCGAAGTGTTAACGCGTAGGCCCGCCCCCTTCCCGCCTCTTCCGGGCAGAGGAGGCGGGTCCTACATCACTTCCTGGAGACTGATCGAATCCGGAAGTGATCCTCGAGAACCGAGTTTCTGCAGAGGACCCCCGGCAGCAGGCGTAGGTTTGGGACCATGAGCTGGTGAGTGAGGCCGAGCGGCGTCGGCTGGAGCCAGGAGCGACCCGACAGCCCGGCTCCTTAGCGGTTCCGGGAACCTCCTCGGTTGCCCTCCCGGAGGCTCCATCTCTCGGCCGGACTCCCGGGAAGGCAGGCTGGTGGTTCCCCTGGCCTGGGACCCCCGCGTCTGATCCTGTTGCCTGCTTTCTCTCCCAACTCGTCTCCTTCCAGCTCCTTGGTGTAAGGAGCTCTTCCCTCTTCTCTCAAATATCCATTGAGGTGGAGTTAGTGTCTTCCTTCGCTCCCGGGGGTATCTCCCCACCGCCTCTTCCTCCCCCCCCCCGCCCCCCAGCTGAGTCCCTCACTGAGGGAGTCTAAGCACAGTTCTCTGATCAAAAATCCATCTGCTTTCAGACAGATGAAATAGTACCAACCTAACGGTCCTTAAAAGACAAAATTATTTTTAGGAATTTAAAAATCGATTCTCACATGGAAGGGACCAAAATCACACCACACACACCCTTTTAAAGTGTGTCTGGACGATTCGAATCTTTCTAGAGGTGTGACCTACTGCCCGCTCTCTAAAATAAACATAATTCACTTAAACTCTATGGGGATCATAAAACCAAGGAGCCCCGGAACTAGAGCGTCACTGCTGCAAGTGATGAGCTCACGGTGGAGACTTCCTAATGTTCGTGGCTAGCTTTGGTGGAAGGTCCTCATTTTTCCCAAAAGCCTTATTTACTTATTACTCTGGATTATTTTTATAGTCACAGAGAAAAAAACTATGTATTTTCTACCTTCTTTAAAGGCTGTCCTTGTCAAAGACTTTACCATTAGACCCAAGAGCCTGTGTGTCCACAATCCCCCGTCTCACAAACTCCAACTGCTTATAATGAATGTGTATGAATAAATTGGCTCCCAGAGAAGTACGAGATGAATCGGAGTCCAAGGACCATTAATGTAGGGGCCTTACCTGCTCAGAGCCCAGCCTGTTATGCAAAATAAGTGCATGGTAACCAGCTATCAATGAATGAAATTAGCCTGTCACCCTCTGGGAAGGCTTTCACGCTTGACCACCAGTGGAGACCAAGCTTCGGCCACAAGCAGCTCTTGTCACTCAATGTCAAGGAGAGCTCTCTAATGTACGGTGTAAGCCATTTCTGCCCCTTCCTCCACCTGCTTCTCAGACTGAGATTAATTTTTGGACAAATGTCAAGCGGGTGAAGAAGCCTTGACGGGACAGCCCCTGCGACTCTCTAATAAGCCCCGGCAGGAGCTGTTCATTTTCCCTCAACCTCTTGTTCCAAGAAGCCCAACAGAGGCCTGGAACCCCCCAAAAAGCTAACTTTCCTATCTTGTATCACTTGGCTACTGACAGGGTAGGTGGCACTTCTGCAGGCCCCTTTCCTAAAGGAATTAATTGTTTGAAGTCTGAGTCCCCCAGCCTTGTGACGGTAGAAGTGATCTCGTTTTGTGCACCTTGAATCTTTGAATCTCTCTCTCTTTTCTGAAGTAGAAAGCAGAAAGTACATGTGCTTTTTGTTTGTTTGTTTGTTTAGTCTGGCATTTATACTTTCTTAAAAAATGTAATTTTTTTTCTCTTCACTGATTGGGAAGAGAGTAAGCAGAGACCACTAGTGGTATGGATTTTCTGGATGAGCTGACACAAGCTGCTCTCATTTGTCTTTCAGAATGTTTCTGTTTCTGAAAAGCTAGCATCCCATTTCCTGAAGCCCATCAGGTTGGAGAGAATTGAAACTGGCAATAACTAGCAGGAACTGAGCTTTTCACGAGCTAATTTACAGTGCAGGCGCATCTTAGTACCTCCTCGGATTGAGGATCATAACCAAAAGGGTGGCTTTGTCCCTGGACGCTGAGATTCTTGTCTCTTCCTGTGTAGAGGGCTTCTACGTCATCTCTTGCGTGGACCCTGACCCTGTCTCCCAGAGAGGGGACCAACACCAGCGCCTGGGCACACAATCGCACTCAGTTCCTAGCTCAATGGCTGGCAAAGGAACGAGGGTTGGGTCCTTCTGATTCACTCCTAGCGCGGTTTTCCTGCTCCCAGAATGAATCTCTCCATTCATCTGAAATCGGAATTTTCACTAGGGGAAGAGACCAGAGTGACGTAGAGCCTTCATGGGAGGCTGATGCCCAAGGTCAAGTTCACCAAGTACATTGACTGTGCCAAGCATCGTTAAATAAGGCCTAAGGCTATCATGGCCCGTGGTGCCCAAAGGGTATCCATTGTTCTGGACTAGGCTGTACTTTCAAAATGTCACGGTGAGAAATGTCTAATATTGATGCCCTTTGCACACTGTGGACTTTGCATGAAGAGTAAGAGGCTTTTGTTTTCTGCTTCCTCTGTGCAGGCAGCCTGCTGGCCCCCTGTTTATTTAGTGAGTACCTGCACTGCCACCCACCCACCTATTAGCCTTCCAGCAAGGCTTATTTCCAGTGATCTGTCCTAGTAGGAAGAAAGCATTGGATATTTGCCCTTCAGAGCATTAATTCACTTGTTGGCCCCAAATCAAACGCCCCCTATTTCTTCCTCACCCCTACTCCACCAGTTTCTGCTAAGTGTGTTCAATATGATGGATAGCGAAAATTAAGTACAATTAAGAGTGGTTGCCAGGCGTGGTTGGCACATGCCTTTAATCCAAGCACTAGGGAAGCAGAGGCAAGTGGATCATTGTGAGTTCAAGGCCAGCCTGGTCTACATTGTGAGTTCCAGGCCAGTCAGGGCTACACAGTGAGACCCTGTATCCAAAACAAACAAGAATAGTGACTTTAATGAAGCTGGCTCCAGGAATTGTAGCTTTCTCTGGAGCCACATACCTCGATAATCTGAGGTTTCCGTGATGAGAGGGGAGCGTTGCTGAAGGTGGCTAGTCATTTGAGAAAGAAGGAAATTGAAAGTGTAGAGGTACGTTGCACTAGGAAGTCGAGTGCTGTGTTCAAGTCCAGGTTTCGCTGCTCACAGGGTGGCGGGTCAGCCTTTCCAGGACTTGATTCTCCCTCTGTAACACGAGGGAGTAGATAATCCCAGAAGCTCCTCTGCTGTTGGCGTCTGCCGGTAAGCGTGAATACTGTTTGCAGATAGGGCATCAGGCTGCTGATTCTCATTCATCTTCCCTTAGATGTTGCTGTTCCTCAGACCCAGCCCGCAGTGCGTTTGGAAGGTGAACAAGTGATGTTCCACAGCCAGAGTGTCTGGGAGGTTAGGTGTCAGTAAAGGCCTTCTCCTCTTGAGGCCCTTTTAGGTTCTGATGGGTTTATGGAGCTGTATGGTGTGATGCGCACAGGTGGTACTCAGCCGATCTGTGCTGACTAAATGCTGGTAAACGCTGACAGTATCCAGAGGTGCTGGATGCTGAGGGACATTGGAGGCTGTCTGAGTCAACACCTTCCTTTAATAAGTGCCTGGAAAGTACTAGAGAGCACATGTCAGGATGATGTCAAGAAGCATTCCAAGCAGATTTAATTAGTTTATTTGTATTTTATGAACATTGGTGTTTTTGCCTGCGTCTATGTCTATGAGAGGGTGTTGGATCCCCTGGAACAGGAGTTACAGTCGTGAGCTGCCATGTGGGTGCTGGGAATTGAACCCGGGTCCTCTGGAAGAACAGCCAGTGCTCTTTAATACTGAGCCAACTCTCCAGCCCTCCAAGCAGATTTTAATTGAACTTTGACCTAGAAAAGTGCCTACTGTTTCCATGGGGACCTGAGGGAGAGATCCAGGTGAAGAGTGTGGGAAAGGTGATTGGCGAGAGCGCATGCGGAGTGTTTGGTAGAGATGGTCAGTAGGAAAGCCGACACACTAAGGAGTGGTTGAACAGAGGTGTCCCTGGTGGGAATTGGCACTCTAATTTGGAGTCACTTTTTGTACTCCTGTCATTGCCCTGCTGAGGAACTGAAATTGAGCCTGGCCTTTGGAAAATTGAAGGCTTTTAAGCAGGGAGGTAGGCTAGCAAAAGCTGTGATTTACATTATTGTGGCTTTGGCCTGCAGGGTAGCTCAGAAAGGAACAAGAGTGAAGTCATGAAAGCCTTCCTTCTTGTGTGATATCTTCCCAATGGTTTTATCACAATTTACAGTTAGAAATACAACCCCCGTGTGTGTGTGTGTGTGTGTGTGTGTGTGTGTGTGTGTGCTAACCAGAGAGCACTCTTGTATGTTGTTCCTCAGGTGCCCCCACCTTGTTTTTTTTTTTTTCCCAGCAAGCCCCAGGGTTCCACCTCCACCTCCACCTCCACCTCTCTCCATTGCACTGGATTCCAAGCACTGGCCACCTTACTTGGCATTTTACATGTCTGCTGGGATTTGAGCTCAGTCCTCACACTCGCAAGGCATCTTAAGCACCTGAGCATGTCCTGCAGCCTAGAAATATCTTTGACACCTCTCTCTCTCTTTCTCTTTTTCTCTCTGTCTCTCTCTCACACGCACACACACACTGCACATACATACGTGCACATTCATATGCAATAAAAGTTTCACATGGTATATATTTCGGCATCTTCTGTTATTTTCTCTTTCATATTTTAAAGAATGATTCATCTTCATTGATTCTGTGACTACTTTTTATAAATCAATCAATATATATATATAGATAGAGATATAGTGTGTGAGTGTGTGTGTGTGCGCGCGTGCATGCATGTAACAATGTGTCACAGTTTAAATTGATCTATGTGCCCTGGATTAGAAACCCAGTGCCCAAAAAGAAAGTGGGTAGGTATTTTACACGGACTCCAGTTTGAAAGACAACAGTACAAGCACATGATCACAAATAATCAGACTACAAACCAGCACTGTAACTTCAGCAACCTAAATACAGGTGTTTATGTGGCCGGTTTTGCTTGGTTATAAGACCTTAACTAAAAATAAACATTTTAAAGGGGGGGGGAGTGAGGATGTAAGTCAGTGGTAGAGCTATTGCTTAGCATGCCAAAGGCTTTAGGTTCAATCCCCAGTACCAGAAGAAAGACAGAGACAGAGGAAGGAGGGGAAGAGAGGAAAACTGCAGAGGGGCGGCTGTAAAGAATATCTACCCGTCGCTTGTCGCCTTCCAGGAAAGGGAGCCAATGGAGGGGCAAAAAGTGTCTGAGGGTGAGGAGTAGTAGGAACTCACGGGGGTTTTGGGGGCTGGAGGGGTAAACTGGACTCTGGTACAGCCTGGACCCCAGATGAAACACCTACCCGAAGCCAGCTTTGTCACTGTAGAGGTCCAGCAACTGTAATATTTGGACATAGTGAAGTGGCATGTTCAGTGAGCCAAGTAGCCAGGCATAATGGCACACACACATAATCCCAGCACTTGGAATGCTGAGGCAAGAGCATCGTGAGTTTGAGGCCAGCCTGGGCTACAGCTGGAGAGTGAGGCCTAGGTCTGTATATGAGCATGGCTGAGTCTCGGAGTATACTGCTTCCGAGAGTGTAAAAGCTGGCGTCTCGGTGACATTTGCTGCTTACATAAGGTTTAGACCAAGAAAATGAGACTAGGCTTTGCTTATGGACACATGTAGTGAAAATGTGGGGAAGAAGATAAGAAATCCTGGACTCAGAATGGTGATTATTCTGGGGTAGCAAAAAGGACAGCAGGAAGGCAGGCTCATTGGGGAGCTCCAGCGGCTTCTGCACAGTTGGGCACCTGGCCTTTCCTACCCTCATGTCTTGCCGAGAATGAGAAAAGATGATGGCCTGTCTGTCAAACACTAGAAGTTTCTTAGATAATTGTTACCAGACACCTTGAATCTTCTGTCTTCTATTTTCTTGGCCTTTAAGCACATGACAGCCTCTGGACCACTAGCACAAATCCTCGCGCTGTTTAGGGAGAAATCCCCCCGCTGGGTTGTAAGCCGAGGGATAGCTTAGCCCCGCTTGTGGTACAGTGTACTGTAGGACCGCTGCTTGCCTCAAGAACAACACACAATTTCGAGTTTTCTGACCCCTGCCTTGGGTATTTTTATTTCCGTCGCTTTGTGCAGCCCTCCCTCTAGGCCTCAGTTTGGTCTTCATCACAGTGGCTTGCCACCAGCGTCACAGCAGATCTCTCCACACCAGTGACTCCTGTCAGGAGCCGTTTCAAGCACTGAACTCACTCGGCTCCCTCAGCGGCCTTGTAGGATAAGTAGATACTTGCCCTGTTTTGTAGGTCAGGAAACTGAGGAAGTTGAGATAACTTGTGTGAATGTCACAGCTGACCGGCACGGCCAGGACTTGAACCCCAGCATCCTGACACCAGCCCTCCTCCTGTGCTGCCCCTGTGAGGCCCAGGAGTTGAGCGCTTCATGGGAGTCACTTTTTCAGAAGTCTCTAGAATCTGGCCATAGCAGGTGCTTAATAAATGCTCGCTTTAACTAGGTGGCACCTTCATTCACATGACCTGACACCATGTAATGCATTCTGTCTCCCCTTCAGAGGGCAGACTGGGGAGCAGCAGGAAGGAGGGATCACAGCTGAGCCGCTTGATTGTCCTGGTCCCACTTACAAGTCAGCCAAGTCACAAAGTCATGGACTCTATTTTTAACTGTGCACACGCCCTCTTCAAACAAATAACAGGTCGGGGGTCCTGTTCCACCTTCTCTCATCTGGGATGTAGCTAATTCATGCCAAGCATGTCAAGGGCAGGAGGCTGTGGTCATGGGCACTGAGGTGGAGAATTTTAGCCCAGGTTGCTACCCTCTGAGGGAGTCTGTCCTGCTCTTTCTCAGGCTGACCTTTCTCTGGCCTTCAGCATAGCAACTAGAAAAGAGAGATCCATTGAACACCTGTTCCAACAGGGCCACATGATGTGGTAAGCTCTGCCTGGCCCTGACCCAGGCCCTGGTCCTCTTCTTTGCTGAATGTTAAGTTGGTGGTGGCCTTGTGGGCCTCAAACCAGAGCAGGCAGGACTCCAAAGACAGTCTATGAAGGATGGGGGCAGGGCCAGGGCCCCAGAGAAGCTGCTGCCTCACGCCCACCTTCCTCTCTTACTGAGACAGTGACTCAGGCCCAGACCACTCCCTGGGGAGCCAGGGTTTCCAGCCACTATCAACCACCGCCTACTCTTGCTCAGCTTTCCTTTATCTCACCCCCACCCCAGCTCCGGGTGTCTGTGTGTCTCTTGCCCAGCTGGACATATCAAAAGGTACAGAACGGGGGAGCCTGAATCGTTCTGGGGGTTCTTCCCACCCCCAGGCCTAGCTTCCCATTTACTAGCAGCAAATCTTGGAAAGCCAGCCGAAGCCAAGAGAGCTCACAGAGGTTTGAACTACCTGCCGCTGCATATGCTGAGCACAGGGGATGCTCCCAAGAAGGCAGGAATTGAGTGATGTGCTGGGGTGACCCGGGGATCCCCACGCAGCCACCATCTGGGCCGGCCTGTTGTCTCTGCCCCTGCAGCAGAGGCGGGTGAGGAAACAAAAGATTGAGAAACCTAGCAAATGGAGAAAGCAGAAGAACCGTTTGTAAATAGATGTTACACAAGAGCAGGACCCTGTTTGGAAGGTTCCACCGAGACAGAATTAGCCAACTGGCATCATGCTGCTAATAGACATATTTACTGTTTGAAAGAAGTATATTTGTAGCTTTGGAGAACATCCTGTTGACTTTTCTTTATTGTGAGTCCTTTCCCTCTGTAAACATGGGTTTTGTTTTGTTTTTGTTTTCTTTCTTTCTGAGGTGAGGCGTGTTAGAGGTTGAGGACTGTTTTCTCCATTTTGTTAGTGAGACCAAAATATCCCTTCCCCTGGCCCCTGGAGCCTGTGTTTATAGAGTGGCCAGCAGAGCTGAGGAGTGACTCCCATTCCAGAGAGAACCACAGACTTCTTGATTTCTCCCAGAACACAGAGATTCTCTGGGGAGCAGGGCCTTACTTTCTCTCTGGGCTACTGCTTGCCCCCTTGGCCTCCTTGTCCTGGAGGACCAGAGGCCTGTGACCCAGCCGCCTCCTAGCTGTCACTCATGCATGCTACCACCCCCCAGAGCAGCTGTTCCGCCTGACCTGACTCTGCCACAGCTTGGGGAGGCAGAGAGTCTGGTGAAATATAGCTGAACTGCAGTTTCTTTCTCTTGTCCCCTCCCTGTCATCTTCCACTGTTCACTAGGAGTATGCCCCATACCAGTGCCAGGGAGTATCCCATCTGTCCCCAGTTTCTAGCCATTTCTGGGCACAATGGGGTTATATCCAATAACCCAGGAGACTCCTCTCCCTTTGTAGTATCCTCAAAAGCTCTTTAGAATGCCTTGCCTTGGGGACTAGCGGGGTGGCTCAGTGGTTAAGAGCAGTTGCTGCTCTTGCAGAGGACCCAAGTTCAATTCCCAGCACTTAAATAGTGCCTAACCACAATCTGTAACTCCAATTCCAGGTATCTGACAGCCTCTTCTGGCTTCTGCAGGCATGTGGTATACATGCCTACATGCAGGCATAAGACTCATACACATAAATAAAAGTTAGTTATATTCTTGACTCAAGCTTTGATAACTTCTCCAGGCTTTGCTTCAGAGGTCAAAGGCCAGCTCTGATCTGTAGCTAGCTAGTGGCATTCCTTGTCTGTTTAGTTTTGATCACACATCAGATTGGAAGCCGTTACCTTTTTTGTTCTTTATATACCCTGTCTACGAGTGCATGTGGTGGGGGAGGTGGTGATTTATGTTTTTTAGGACCCCTAAGTCACAGTGTAGTATTTTGCAGGACCCAAGCTTGGGACAGTTGAATTTCTTTTACTCATTCATGAAATAAACGCTCTATGAGGTCATGGCATGGGTTTTCCTTATTTGTTCCCAGAACCTAGCATCGCACTTTTCACAATAGGTAGCCCTTTAGTAATGATGCATTAAATGTTCAGCAAAAGGCTGAGAATGTTGCGCTATGCCTAAGACCATACCTGCCAGGATCGCAGAGAAGGAAAGCATTCAGTCCGTGTCCTTGATGAGCTGTGTATCATAATCAGAAAGCAAAATACAGAGGCATAGTGGTTGACTAGCCTATGCTCTTTATCAGGCGAACACTTCAGAATGACAGGGTGGTTCAATATTAGGAAACATATTTGCTCATTTCATCCCAGTGATACGTCATAGGAGAGTAAACTGCTCACCCAGATGCATGCTGCCAAGACATTGGTCTGCCAAAAATGCAATCTCTGTGTCTTCTAGTAATCTAGCAGCAGACAGCTGTTTCCTTCCTCTGCGGGCTTTGTGTCTGAAATCAGTGGCTCCCTTCGTGTTGCATAGTGGAAGATCAAGTGCAAATCCATCTTATTCTTACAGCAACAACAAAAGACCACTTCTAGCCAACACAGTAACTAGACAAGAAGCAGGTATAAGTATTGGTAAGGAAAAGGAACATTTGATCATTATTTTCCTGTACATATTTGGAAAACCTAGTGAGTTTCCCTTCCACAGTTGAACTTCTTAGGCTATATAGGATAACTGTAGGTATGGTGAGTGGTTGTAGGGTAAATTATCCAGCAAGACAGAGTGGGGGGAAAAAAAACATCTCATGGGGATGGGGGAGCGGGATTAACCGCCATGAAACATACCTAAGACATAAAGAGCTAAATGTTTCACACTTAAATATTACCTTGGGCTCTTTAAATAGCCAGCGAAATAAATGTAGAAGCCCTGTTTAAGAAAGAAAGAGAGGGGTGGAGGAGGGAGAGAGAAAGGAAAGGAAAAGAAACAAAGAATTGAGCTGTAAGACTAAGGGCACAATAAAAAAAACTCGAATGAGCAGATGGGAATATTGCTGCCCTAAGTGTAAACTTATGTGTCTATGGATGCGGGTTCTTCACACACTTAAAGTCCTATGAGTGTGATACATCTCTAATGATATTAAATATATTTATAGGGACTGGAGAGATGGCTCAGAGGTTAAGAGCACTGACTGCTCTTCCAGAGGTCCTGAGTTCAATTCCCAACAACCACGTAGTGGCTCACAACCATCTGTAATGAGGTCTGGTGCCCTCTTCTGGCTTGCAGGCATACACACAGACAGAATATTGTATACATAACAAATAAACACATATTTAAAAAATAAATAAATAAAAAATAAATATATTTATAGGGTTTTAGTATGGAGGGAGGACATAGCAGATGATTCATCTTGACTAATAAAACAAAAATAGCTCTAAATATTACCTGGGAAAGACATGCAATGATAAGGAATTCATTTTACTTGATGTTAAGAGTTTTTGCAACCCTAAATAGTTAAGCCCATGTTATTAGCCTGTGATATGGAACAGCAGAAATATTTAACACCAATACGTGATTTTTTTCAAAGATACTTTCTAAATCATGCATGGGGTGCATTCCTGTAATCCCAGCACTTAGGGGGCTGAAGCAGGAGGACTGCTGTGAATTTAATGTCAGCTTGTGCTATAGAATGAGTTCCAGGCTGGTGTGGGAACTATCTGAAAAAAAAATTATACCAACACATGCCAAAAAAAAAAGACTATATCGTACATGTTTGCGAGTGTATCAGGGCAAGCCTCCAGGTGCTGTGTGCCTTGTCTTTTGAGGTAGGATCTCACTGGCCTAGAACTCCAGGTAGCTTGAGCTAGTTAACCAGCAAGCCCCAGGGATCGCGTGTCTTTATCTCTGGGATTATAGATTATAACTGTGTGCCAGCACGCCCAGCTTTGTGAGAAAGATACATTTTAATTCCTGTTAAAGCAACTGTCTAGTCACACACTTAAAATAAATTCTAAATGGATACAAGATTTAAGAGTGAAAAATAAACCACTAAAATTCATCTGGAAAGAAAGGAGACACAGAATAATCAAAATAACCTTAAGAAGAGCAAAGTTGGAAGGCTCTCATTTCCCAGCCGTAAAGCTTACTCCAAAGCTGCAGTAAGTGAGATGGGGTGGTACAGGCAGACAGGCTAATGGAGTGAAATGGAGGGTGCAGAATATACCTTTGCATTTGTGACCAGTTGGTATTTTCACAAGGATATTAAGACAACACAAAGATCTGTCTTCCCAACAAACAGCTGAGCTAAAAAGACAGTGTTTGCAGAGGAATGAGATGCATTGCACCAAATACAAGTCCCTCTAAGAATGGAGTGAGGCCGGACTCAGGGACTCCACGCCAGGACTGGATGAAGTGGAGAGCCCAGCCATCTCCCTCCTTCCTTGAGCTTTACTCTGTCCTAGCAGAAGGATGAAGGATCCACCTCTGACAGAGAGCTCCACACTAGGGGATGTATAGGTGAATTTACTCTGGAAAACTAACAAAACCTCGCTTCAGGAACCCTCACTTGCATGAACAGTGTCCAGCCCCTTTAGAAGGAGCCCTAGCCTTGTGGTCACATGGTCCTGGTTTTCTAAACTGAAAGCATTTCTACCATAATTAACTGTTATTGTTGTTCACGCTTCTGACTTGTCGCTTTGTTTATTACTATTATTCCACTGATGTCACTCAGCTTTGACACAGCCTGTGCCTTCCGTAGGGTGGGGCTGGGAGATGAGTTGAGATTATAGTGTTTTACCCACCATTTACAAAGTGTTTGAGACATTCTTAATAAAACAAATGAGAAATGACTGGCTCTGACTTAGAAGTATACAAAAAGTACCTTTGAAATCACCTTTAAATTTATTTTTAAATTAAAGGAGAAACTGAGGATTATAGCTCACTGATAGAATGCTTGCTTGATAAGCTTGGGTTCAATTCCTAGCATTACAAAAATTGGGAGGAAATTGGATTTAAAAATGAATCAAACACAAGTGATAGGTGAGCAGTTACATCAATGGAAATCAAACAATAAAACAAAGTATTTTCAGTTTATACACAAAAGTAGTCATCAGTAAGGAGACAAAATCAATTTTAAATATTAATGGTAATTGTTTGAGAATCTGTTTAATGAACAGGAGCAATTCACATGAATACATTGATAAGACAGGAATTTCTAGTGTATTTAATGTGAAAGACACAACAAAGATAGCAAAACTCATGATATGTCACCTGCAAGGACATCAGTGACAAATAGTTGCTGTCACTAACTCAGAGAGCATTGAGATTAATCATTGTACAAGAAATCTTGAACTGTGCCCTGAACACTTAGTTTATTTATAAAAGAAACATGAGGTTTTCCTAAATTTTCCATCAGTCTTAAAATTTATATTTATGCATCACCAGTTAGCAGGGAGACATGATTTCCTACATTGGGAGTAGTAGAAAGCAAATTTCAATCAACTCTAACTGAGAAAAAAGCGAATTTTCTTTGTCCTTTGGGAAAATGATGCTGACTCTCCTGTGAAAAGACAAAGACCATGCAGCCAGGACTGTAGGAATGAAAATATAGAGACATATCAAGCTGCAAGGTTATTCTTGCTATCAGATATTTAATTACAATTCATATCCTACATTCCAGATACTTACATTACGATTCATAACAGTAACAGAATTGCAGCATGAAGTAGCAATGAAATAGTTTTATGGTTGGTGTCACCACCGTATGAGGAACTATGTTAACGGGTCTCAGCATTAGGAAGGTTCTACTAGATCAACCAACGTGCTGTGTGCCTCAGAGTTTTCTTTTGTTCCCAAGTCATATACTTGAGACATCCAAGGAAGACATTTTAAGCCAATACATAAAGACTAGAAAGAACTCCAAAGAGCCGGGAAAGGGAGGAGGGACTTTAAGCTGTCATTGACGTTCCCCAGAGAGGAGCCAGCTGGGAATCAACAGCACAAAGAACAGCGCAAAAGGTCAAGCTCTGAAGTCGAAAGATGCACTAGTCAAGTAAACGGTACAGAAACAAAAACTGGCCTCGGCCTCAGCCTGCGGTGCGCTGAGGTGGTGGTGTGAGCTTCTAAAGTTGTTATTAACTACTGAATTTCTTTTGCAAAGTGCACTAAATTAAAATTGTCTCATTGGGGTTAAAGTCATGGAATTTTAGGAAAACCTGATAGCAGAAACAACTTTCCACAAGTATTAGAAGATAAAATTAAGGACGAGAACGGACCCAGAGGTGCTGTGATGGAACCAAGGCAAACCTGCCATCCTTTGGAAATGAAAATGAAAAATGGACCACTTAAAAGGGAGTAGAAACCAGGGTGGCTTCAGCCTTCATGGAGACTTCATACTGGGATATTGGAAGATAAAAACAGTAATGCCTTTGAAGTTCAAAAGGAAATTATGGCCAGGTATGTGCCACTTGCCTGTAATCCAGCCCCAGAGGGTGAGACAAGAGAGTCACACTGGGAAAGTAGAGAAGCAATGTGCGCCACTGACGTGGCTCAGCAGGCAGAGGCCCTTTCCTCCTACACCTGACAACCTGAGATCAATCCCTGGGACACACACAGTTGTCCCCCGACCTCCACACATGTACCCTAGCACACACATGTGCACACATACACAATCAATAAATGTGTAACATTTCAAAAAATAAAAACTGATTGTGGAACTATATTGGCATCTTCCAAGAGAATGAATAATAGTAATAAGTGCTGGTGAGAGCGTGGGGGAGGGGAGCCTTATCCGCTGCTGATGGGAGTGTAAACTGCTCCCTCCGCTGTGGAAATCAGTACTGAGATCCTTCAAAGGAGGAATATAGAACTGCCGTGCGAGCCAGCTGTCGCCCTCCTGGAGCAGTGTGCCAAAGTGACACCCGCATGCCCGTGTTAATAGCCGTGCTGGTCACGAAACCAGGGGATGCGTCCAGCCTATGATTCTGGCAACAAATAAGTGGATAATGAAGATGGGGGACAATGCACAAAGGAATTTTTTGCAACCATAAAGAAAAATGAAAGCATGACATTTGTAGGCCAAAAAAAAAAAAAGAGAGAGAGAGAGAGAGATTGATTGCAACTGGAAGTCATTATGTTAAGCAAAACAAGCCAGTCTCCAAAAGGCAAATCCCATGTGTGTTTTTCCTCATGCAGAAGCTAGATTTGAAAGGGTGTGTGTGTGCTTGTATCACAAAATTAGAGAAGGGATCACGAAAGGAAAAGATCTTAAGGGAAGTGGGAAGCGTAGATGGAGTGCTGGGATCCACAAAAGCTGAAGCAAAGACTAGATGAGGGAGGACCTCACCTAGTGGGAGACGGGCAAATGAGGCCAAAGTGTTCTGTTGCAAATGCGTGAAGATGCGGTAATGAGACCCATTACTTTGTCTACTATTTTAAAGACTTTTAAAGATTAGATTAAAAACTATGTTGACTTAAGCATATGCACATATATACAGCTAAAGGAAGTACTGCATGGCATATATGCGTGTGTGTGTATATATAGATCTATATATGTGTGCAGATGCATGCCCGTGTTGTAATTCACCTCCACTGCTTATTTTTGTCTTGGTGGTGTGTGTGCATTCAGGTTTCTCTATCATTTGTACTTCCCATGTCTTCCAAGGTTCCTACACTAATCAGATGCTATTTTTGTAGTTAAGAAAAAAAACTGAAGAGTTTTGGGGATTTTTGTTTGGTTGCTTTCCCTGCCCCCCTCCCTTTGGCTTATTTGAAGAATTACAGCAAGTGAAAAGAAGAAAACAGTAGCCACATTCTCACACCCAGAACTGAGGCTGCCAGCACTTGCGATTTGCCTCAGCTGTTTTCCTTCCAGCTCTTGTAAAAACATATATAGTTAACACCACTGAAACACTGGTCATCTTTAAGGCAGAGACGTCGCCGGCAGGGCATCTTCTTCCCTTCTCTCTCACCCTTTCCTTGAATTTTCAATGAGAGCTTTCCAAGCACAGCTGTAGACTTAAGCGCTCCCTGTGGTCAGCTGGGCGGCGGGGCGGCTCTGCTTGGGTGGTGTTGCTGTGTGCCCGTTTCCCTATATGATCCAAGTGGTCCTGACAACACAATTTCCCAGTCTGGGACAGGAAATAATCAGAGAAACTGAGAAACAGCCCTGTGTGGACTCCATAGAAAAGAAAAGGTCACATTATCAGGCACAATGAAATGGAAGTTTCTCCCCCAAACTGGACCTAGAGCAGGAAAGCTGAGCCAGGGTGTCCTGGAGGAAGCACCACATAACTCAGACATGTATGTGCTCACACACTGATGGGAATATGTCAGAGGGTCACAGGAACCAACTGCAAAGCTGTCTGTCAGTGGTCAGACCAGAGCAGTTCTTAGTATCAAAATAAGGCAGTATTGGATTATGACCCCGAGTATAAAATAGCCGTGAGTCCATGCCGATATGAATAGATAGTAAAATAAACAGTGGCTCCCTGGTGGAAAGAAGTAGGGGGAGGGGGAACCACAGAGGGGGAGCCTTTGAAGCCCAGACTTCCTCAGCCTGTGGCTCAGTCGGGGGCAGCAGGGCTGTCTCTTGTCTGCAGTGTGTCTGTGGGGAGAGGTAACAAGAATGACTCTCTCCTTTTTTAAACATTTATTTTTATTTATGTTATGTGAATGTATGGATGTGTGCCACATGTGTGGGGGTGCCTGCTAGGGCCGGAGGAAGGCATCTGGTCCCCTAGAGCTAGAGTTGTCAGTGGCTGTAAGCCACCCCATGTGGGTGATGGAAACTGAACTCGGGTCCTTTGAAAGAGCAACCAGTATTCTCAATCCACTGAGCCATCTCTCCAGCCCCCCAAATCCAAGGGGTGGGGAGCATTTTAGCTATAAAATGCCCTACCGATGCCCCTTAAAAGGGGGTCATCAAAGCCAAGGGAAGTCTAGACATTGTCACACCAGGAGGCCGCTAAGGAGGAAACGTGGTGTGGTCGCCTGCGTGGGATCCGAGTTCTGGAAAGGGTGTTGAGCAGAAACTAAAGTAACTGAATAAAGCACAGATTTTAATGTCATTCCAGGTCCATTAATCATGACCAATGTACCATACCAATATAAGATGTTCACACGGCAGACAGGGCAGGGGCAGAGTAATTATGTTACTTCACAGTTTTTCTGGAAATCTAGAATAAAATGTCTATTTCACTTAAAAGATGTTGTAACAGGTGGACGTGTCTTTGGAGCTAGCGGGCTGAACAGTAGTGCAGGGAGTCTGATGAAATGCTGCCTGACCATCAGTAACTGCAGTGGAGACCTGACTCTGTCTGCGGATCCATGGTTCCCCCTTGTGCTAACACACTCGGCTTCATACAGGGCCTCCTGCATTTGTAGGCTCTTGGCCATCAGCCCCAGCTGATCCCACAGACTCAGACCTAGAATAGTTCAGGAGCAAAACACTGAACCGTGAATGGCAGCGAGAAGCAGGGGCCCAGGGAAGCAACACAGTGACTCTGGGCCCAACACCGAATCTTTTTAAAATCTGTTTTCTTCCTGCAGCATGAGAGGGTTAAAGTGGGAAAACCTCTTTTCTGATGTCATGCTGCTCTACAAGGCCTGGGATGCTAAGGTGAGGGCTGCAGAGGCCGTGACCCTGCAGGCGACAGCCACCAACTCTAGCTCCCTTGGGCTGTAGTCTGTCGTTCCAGATTCTGGGGCCACTCTGAGGGCTCTTCAGGATCCTCAGCCCACTCCCCACATTCTTGGGGTGTAGGTCCCTTGTAGGTAAGCAAGAGGGCCAGCTAGTCAGGCCGGTTTCCTCATAGAGGAAGCTGGGTTTCAGAGAGACTGATTGGCTCAGTGGCAGAACCAGAGGGGCAGAGACTGGGTCTCCTTCCTGTTATCCTTGTCCCATTGCAGCTTCTTTCCCACAGAACCCAAGTGTGTGCAGCCTCCAAAGTGGTCCTCGAGAGTACATGTTCATCAGCCCTCAACTCCACTTCCCAGTCTTAGAGAAAGTGGTGGGGGCTGGGACAGAAAACCCAGCTCCCCCTTTTCCTCTTCAGGTCTGAGAAACTGAAACGACAGTTTCTCCCCCAAACCCCACCTCTCGTCAGTCCCACAGCAAACCTTTTCCCATCTGATGATGACACAGCCCAAGACACTTTGCTTTCCGCCAGACCCCAAAGGGTTAACTCTCCCAAATTATGGGGCTGGGTTAACAATAAACAGGATGTCCTCCAGAAATTAAATTTAAACCACCGTGACTCAGGCCAGCCCATCCCCTCAGCCAGATCGCTGTCTGGGGGTTATTATCGGTGGTTAATTATACCGTTGGGGTTAGCAGCAGTGTTGGTCAACTTGGGCCAGGTGGAGGCGGGCGCGGGAGAATGACTAAAGGAAGGATGGGAATGGAGCCTAAGGGTTGGTTAGAACAGCCTTGGCATTGTCGGCCCAGAAGCCGAGAGGAGAGTATTGAGAGGCTGTCTTTGGGGCTTCTTCCCAGAGCAGGCCCCTAGGTACACTTCCGACCTAGGGTCAGGACAGGTAGGGGAAACGCATTCCCCTCTCTGTCACCACTGGCACGAACCGTGTTGATGTTCTCACCTGGCCGCCAATGTGGACTAACAGGGTCCATGTTGTCAGGACCTGGAAGAAATCTCTCCGTTGCCTCTGTCAATCCACTCACTCTTGAGAGCAAGAAAGGGCACCAGGGCAGTGGCTAGTGGCTTAGAGCAGCCTGCTGGAGTAGCTGGAAGCTGGGCTGCGGCCCCTCTTCTGAGCCCCAGCCCCATGATCTCCCTTGTGTTAGCCCCAGCTTCTTCCAAATTAACCTGGGAACGTGGTAAACACGCTTCTTAGCAAGTCCCAAGCAGGCTTGGGCAGATGCTTCACCAAGCCCACCACAGTTCATCCTGTCTCCTTTTTTTTAATAGAAATGTTATTTAATTTGTCCTCTCTCCTTAGCAGCCCCAGAAACCCTACCAGATACACTGTAGCACCTGTGGGAAGCTGAGGGCCTCTTCCAGAAGATGAGGGATGTCTGTGGGCTTTTCTTAAGGGCATGTTTTCAAGAATGATAGCCGCTATAGGGAGCTGTGTTTCTCTCTTAGCGGTTCCTCAGGGCAAGGTTTGCAGAGCCGCAAAGTGTCTTCCTTCCCCCACTTTTCCAGTGTGTTTAAGTGACAGACCACTAATAGGAATGACCATCTCAGCAGGTAGGAGTGACCAAGAGCATGGAGCATAGTCTATCCTAGAACCAAAGTGGGTGCTATTGGCTCACATGCCCCATGAGGACTGGGGGAGCAAGCATTAATCCCCTCTGTGTATCTGTTCCTGCTGCCCCGCCTTACCTGTGTCTCACAACACCCTCTGTCTCTCCCTCTTACAGGATTCCATTTAAGATCGGGCAGCCCAAGAAACAGATCATTCCCAAAACCGTGAGTAATGCAGTTCTTGTGCCCTGAGTCTCGGTTGTGCCTCACATCACCTCAACCTCTGGGTTTTTCTCTGTCTTGGTACTGGATCCTGTTGGTTGTTCTACATCTGAGCAGTCCTAGTCCCAGGAGAGCCCTGGAGCATACACTGCTCCCCAAATATACAGACCATGATAGTGCCTAAGGCCTTTCTTTTTGGCCACCTCGACTACATTAAAAGACACGGCAGCTTCTCCAGGTAGTCCACATCTTTTTGTTTGCACAGAGTGGTATAGCTGCCATGATCCAGTCACTCTGTGCAATAGTAACGCCTACCCACCTCTGAGCCCATGATGTTTATACCTGTTTTATGTCTAACACGGGAGAGGAAGAGCTGCAGATCCTGGAACATTAGCACTAGAAGCCCATGGACCTCAGCTGGCCACACTATCTGGTTTTTCGGTTGAGTGGTGGAGACACCATTAGATCTGAAAAGTTTCCTCCTGGAAAGCTGCAGTTAACATTCGGGGCTGTGGCTCTGGTCCCTCCTCCATCTATGCTTTGTGCTGCTCCCACTGTGCAGCCCCATCCGTCCAGAGTAGCTTCTTCAGCCCCTCACACACAAGAGAGGCCTTGAGGGGTTTTTGTTTTGTTTTGCTTTTTAAGATTTATTTATTTTATGGGTGTTTGTGTAAGGGTGTCAGGTTCCCCTGGAGTTTTGAGCTGCCATGTGGGTGCTGGGAATTCAACCTGGATCCTCTGGAAGTGCCATGCTCTTAACCCTTGAGCCATCTCTCCAGCACCCAAGACCTTGGTTTTTAACATGAGTAAAGCCATACTGTGTCATGACAACTCAAGGTCCAGGACTCCCTTCCCAGTAGAGGCCCCTGTGCCCATCCTCTGAGCTCCTGCCATCCTCTTGGCCTCCCGCCTTCTCTCCTCGGCTCCACCACTAGAGCTAGAGGAACGATCCCACTTTGGTTTGGCAGGAAGTCCAACTCATCTGACCAGTGCCTCTATCTTCAGGAAGTCCAGAGATGGGTCACAGAAAGGAGCAGGGCTCAACTTAAAAGAGTCGCCCTCTGCCTCATAAAAAAGGCCGCTTGTAGCAGACTCGGTGTCGCCTCCGTGGCTGACCATCTGTGGAGCCTCTCAGCTAAGACCCAGAAAGTCTGGGTGTGCAAATGCTGGGCTGCAGGCAGGGGAGGGTGTGGCTATGAGCCTCCAGAGAGTAATCTCAGCAGATCCAGAGGAGAAGTGGTTTTGAAAAGGGTCTTTTTTTCCTACTTTGTTCGCCCATGCAAACAAGAAGACAGAAATCCCTCCCTCCACCACGACTTTCATCTTTCCTTGATGGGGCTTTGATCCCCAGAGCAGGATGGGCTACAGTGCACTTTCCAGCTCCCTGCCGGAGTCTGTTGGTGGAAAGCCTTGGCTCCTGGGGGAGGGGCTAAAGATGAGAATTATTTATTTTGGTTTGTGGTTCCAGGGATTTCAGTCCATCATGATAGGGGATCCTAGAGCCCTTACTTTAAGGAATAGCAAAGATTCCCAGGGAAGAACAGACACCCCCCTGATAGCTTCCCTTGTCCCTTCCCTGTGCTGACTATGTCCTTGCCGGGGACTTGTCGTCCTTTAGTCTGTGGTGTCCCCTCCCCCAAATCGAGCAAGTATCCAGGTTAAGGAGCCAGGTTAGAGACTGATTCCCTGGATTACTACCTGGCTCTGCCTCTGTGTTATCTGTGGGTTTTGGCACACGCCTTACTCTCTTCAAGCCTTAACTTTCTCGTGTGTAAGGTAAGGGTACCCCCAGTATAGGAAGAGTCTCACATAAGCCAATGCATATAAGGTACTTAGTGCAGTGCCTGGTCTGTAAAGAGCCCTCGCTGACAGCTGGCTTCCTCCAAAGCCATCAAGGACCCAGCAGTTCCACTCCCAGGTGCAGTGAAGTTGTGGATTAGGCCTGTGATCCTTCACCAACAATGAAAGCTAAGGCGTTTTCCTCCACCCAGCCTATTCCCCTCAGCTCCCAGGGTGCTTAAGTATAGGTAGCGAGACCCTGCCCTCTCTGGATCGGTTCTTGCTCACCTCTCCACTCCGAGCACAGGCCTGGGCTATGCAGATGTCTCCAAATCTCTGGCAGCTGTCCCTGGATGCTGGTGACGCACTCTGGGGTAGGAACAGATGTGACCGCCCAGGTTATTGGAAGTCATAGCAGCCCTGTAATGGGAAGAAATGTTCATATTATCTTCAGGGAGTTTCAGGAGGTTACTGGCTCGGGGTACCCAGCTGCCAGCCACAAAGAAAACATTGTCTTGGCTCTCACTGCTTGCCTGTGTTCAGGTTACCAGCGTGCATTCCATGATTGTTGAGACTGTGACAGGAATGACATGTTCTTTCAGGGACTGACCATTGACACTATGACAAGGACCACAATTCCTACCTCCTAATCTAACTTCTGTTAGTCTCCTCTGGAGCCTCAGAGTTTCTTAACATGGAGAAAGAACATAAACACAGAAACACACATCACATACAGATACACACACACATATACACGATACACATACATATACACTCACAGCACACATACATACACAGTCACCACAGAAACCACACATACAGGGCGGTGGTGGCGCACGCACGCCTTTAATCCCAGCACTCGGGAGGCAGAGGCGGCAGGTGGATCTCTGGGAGTTCAAGGCCAGCCTGTTCTACAGAGCTAGTTCCGGGACAGGCACCAAAGCCACAGAGAAACCCTGTCTCGAAAAACCAAAAAAAAGAAAAGAAAGAAACCACACATACATACACACACACCACATACATATACATCACACCCACATACATACCACCACACATATATATACTTACACACCATATACAGACATACACCAAACACACACGGACAGGGGAGCTCTTGGAGACACTGTTTCCCATGCCTACTAAGCAAGGGTTTTTTAGATCTTGTGCACGTAGGAAAACACAAGACAAGGTTCCTAGCCAGTAGGTGCATTGCAAAACCAGGGCAAAGACAAGTAGCCACTCTGAACCCCTGCAACGAGGAAGATTTCAGACTTCAGCCCCTCTAATCCCCCTTAGCCCTGGAGCATACTGAAAGGGAGGTGTCGTCCACCCATAACATCCTTGCATGGCTCTCAGGATGCTTTCCCTGCCTCACTTTGACCTGACACGCCTTAGCCCTGGCATCAGAACCACAGCCCCGCCTGCGGCCTCCTTTTCCCCTTTACCAGGAATTTGTGTTTGGAAGGAACTCAGCTTGTTCACTCACTAAGCAAGTGCCGAGCTCCTGCTGGGCAGGCTAGCCTAGGCATTGCCCTTGCAACCTGGGCCCGGGAGAATGTAGGGAGCATCATGTGGGGCTTGATTCTCCCTAGGCTACCCTTCAGCAGCCCGGCCCTGCCCGATCCCCTGACAGTCCGCGCACATGTGTTTACACTTGCATTGTTGACTGGCCTCCAGTTGCCTTTTGGCAAAGGCATCAAGCATTCAAAAACATTCAGATCTTTTCCACTTGGCTCTTTCCCTCAGAAGACATGCACCTTGGAATGCAACTCCGATGTGTCCCTTTATTCCATTAGCCATAATCTGAGGGCCTGGAATTCTGGTCCTACCCCAAGTGGTTGTCTTCTGGGGAGAAAGATGAGGGACCCATGAACTGCACCGTGGCTCCTGGAAGCAGGAGAGGTGGTGCTTCCAAGTTCCTCTGAGATGACCTTGAGTGACATCAATCAGAAAGAGCATGTGGCCACCCCAGCCAGCTTCTGTCTTCCAGAGACTGTGAGCTTCTGCTCCCCCTGAACAATCCCACCTGGCTGGGAGCTCGAAGGCCCCTCTGTACAAGTCCAAGCAGTCCCCAGCCAGGCAGACCAGGTGCTCTCTGACATCCCACACACATCAGCACTCTCAAGCATTGCAAAAGAGAAGGCTGGAAGCCAAAGGCAGCCGCGCAGGAGCTCAGCCTCACCACCCCAGGAGAGCAAGTGCCTGGGTATGTCTCCAGAAGAGTTTGGTTATTGCCAATAAATACTTAGTTTTCATTCTATACTTTGGGAAGTCGACACTAATAGGAAGAAAAATAAGACGCTCAGCAGCCACATCCTCTGGGCTATAAAGGCTATGAAGTGCCAGTTATGTGGTACTCTGTAGCATGAGGTGCCATGCTTAGCCTCACCTGGTGCCATTCCCCAAGTACTTTTGGCTGCTGCTCTCTGTATTCCTATCTGCATCTCTAGGCTACTGTTAACCCTCTCATGCCCAGCAAGCAAGAGAAGAACATGGATGTTGCATTCTGCAATCACCAGTGTGGGCTGGGCACCCACCCACCCACCCATGTATTACCTTCCCCCAAACAAGTGAGCCACTGAGCCTAGAGCAATGACCAAGTGAAACCACTCTGCTCAGATACCAGAGGCTATTGACTTCAGAGTTCATTCCTCTCCACTGCCGTCCTGCACCACGTGCTGGGGAAATGACTCTGCTGGTCCAGCCTTTTGATCTTAGGACATGGCATTGTCATCTACAGAGTTCACTTTCAAAAGCCACAGTTAAGTCACTGTTGGCACCTAAAGCGCAGGCCAGCACGAAAGCTCTGTAGGTAAACGCACTTGCTGTGTAAGCTTGAAAGCCTCTTCCCACCAGAACCCACAGTGAAAAGAGAACCAGTTCTTAAAAGTTGTCCTCTGACCTCCATGGATACACTCTGCCTGCCCTTACATATGCATCATAAACACAATAATGATAGTGATAATAAATTAGGGGAGGAGTGTTTGTTTGAGACAGGGTTTCTCTGTGTAACAGTCCTGGCTGCCCTAGAACTCGCTTGGTAGACCAGGCTGGCCTCAAACTCACTGAGATCCACCTGCCTCTGCCTCCCAAGTGCTGGAATTAAAGGTGTGCGCCACCATCAGCCAGCTACACGATCCTTTTCAGTGTAGCCAAGGCCCAACAGCAGATTGGTCGGGTCTATGAGAAAGCTGTGGCTGAGAAGGGACCTCACAGCTAATACATGAACCCTGCAACTTGACTCGCTCGCCTCTTCCTTGGTGCCCTGCTGACCCCTAGGTGGGGTCTCGTCATGTCAGATTCCCTTGACTGCCATCAGAGTTGGGATGAGGAAAGGGCACTAACAGAACCCCACCCTGGGGTGACAGAGCCAAGGCTCAATCCTTTGAGATTTGCCAGCTAGCCTGGTTAGCCCCTCTGGGAGGAGAGGCCTTCTTCCTAAGTCAAACACTTCATTAGTTTGGGAACACAGGGACACTGTTGTTAATGATGGGCTAGAGCGTGTCGGGACTGGACAGCGCTGTTGCTGCAGGCTTGGGGGAGGGCGTGGAGCGAGTTTCAGTAAGCGGGTGATGTTTTCCACCGTGTTGTCATTGCCCCATTGATTGAGCTCGCTCTTTCCCTACAGGTGGAGAGAGACTTTGAACGGGAGTATGGGAAGCTGCAGCAGTAAGTGTCAAACTCCAGAAGGGTGAGATGGGAGATTGCTGGGCTTGTGCTTCATGCCAGGGCTACCTGCCCTGCCTCCTCCTGGCCAAGTCAGGCTCAGCCAGGGAGCCTCTGGGCCCTTTGTCCATTTACAACTAGGGACCGAAGACAGCGCCAACAGAGACTGGCTATAGGAAGGTCATTAGCGCATAGGCGCTGGGTGATTGGCCTCATGCAGAGCCTCAGGTGGCATGCGATCTGTGGGGGGTGTGGCACAGAGAGCGTCTTCCCTCCCTGCTAGGCTTACCTGAGGCAGAGAAGTAGGGGGCCCTAGTGCTGTGAGGCTAGGGGCCCACCTGCTCCTTGCCTTTCAGGCTGGAAGAGCAAACCAAGCGCCTGCAGAAGGACATGAAGAAAAGCACCGATGCCGACCTGGGTAAGCGGCCCCTCCCTGTGTCTGTTGAGGCAGATGGATGCCCGTTTCCTCAGATCCTCAGGGCTGACTCAGAAGTCGCCTGCTCAGAAAACAACATGCACTGAACCTAAGAAGAGGCCATTCTCTCTGATCAGATCGCCACGTCCCATAGGGTCCTGCCACTCCATGGGGACAGATGCTCCCGGGTCCTGTTAGGATGGTATTACAGCCAGCAAAAGTCTCTACGGCAAGTCCCTTCCCTGCCTCAGTGTCAGGGCCAGAGAGAGAGGGCAGCATGGCCTTTGTGGCAGAAGTGGGCAGCTTGCCTCTCCCATGGCAACAGCAGCTGAGGGTGCTATCCAGCTGAGCAGATGAGTCAGCAAGCTGAGCCAGGGAAACTTCAGGACCATTCTGTCATTACAGAGGGTACAGAAAGGCCTCTAGTGAGGGCCAGCAGGTGCTAGCAAACGGTCAGGACTAGGGAAACTCTTGGCCAAAGAAACTTGTTCAGGAAAAACTAGGCCTCAAGGCCCCAGTGACTAAGGTATTTTGGGTCAGGGAACATCAAGAGGCTGTGTCACTAGTGACAGAGAACATATCCCTTACTGTCCCCACCAAGCCTGATGGTCTCTAACCCAACACTGCCCCTAACCTCACTGTGCCTTGTCTGGGAAATACCCACATCGCTGGTCCTCAGCCCTGTGGCTTGCTGTGATGGTGAAGCTATATGCTTGGTGTAAAGCCCTAAGAGCAGCATAGTCACCAGCATGCTTCTATTAAGAGCAGTGGTACTGCCAGCAGCAGCAATAGCAGAAGTAGCTGCAGCAAGGCTTCTCCAGATTCCAAAGAGAGGGATGTGCGCATGTCACTTTACAATAGGGACTTCAGAGAGACAGGTTTGACCAGAACAACCCACCGTCTCCCACTTGACAAATCCTGGTGGAGAAGCATCTTGCTCCAGGCACATGTCTCAGTGCTAGGGATTCACCAGAGTCAAGACAGGAACCTCTACCCTAGGAGAGAAGGCATGCAAGAAATCAGTAACCGTGCATTCTAGCACCATGCAATGGCCCATGCAATGAGGACTGTAAAGGGGTGGGGAGTAACTGGTGCTGCCTTAGGTGGGATGAGCAGGGAAGCCTCTCTCGGGAGGTATCCCTGTACCTGAAAGAATAAGGGCGTACTCTCTGTGCCTGAGAGAACACTGCAGCAAAGGCCCTGAGGTGGCCTAACCCGAGTGGTTGTGCTCACTGACCCAGAGGCAGAAGAAGAACTGAAGGCCCACCTGGTTTGTTCAGCCACATGGTGTAATGGTGTCTTGTAGTAGTCACCGAGTGTTTGAACAGCCACAGAGGAAATCCACCTACAGTACATCTTCTTAACTAAGACTGACAGGGCGGGTGAGATGTCCATCTTTTGTTTTGTTTTGTTTTGTTTTTTTGAGACAGGGTTTCTCTGTGTAGCCTGGCTATCCTGGTACTTGCTCTGCAGACCAAGCTGTCCGGGAATTCACAGAGATCCTGCCTCTGCCTCCCAAGTGCTGGGATTAAAGATGTGCACCACCACCACCTGGTGTCCTTTAAAAATGGAAATTGTTTTGTCAGTCACCTGAGGCAGAGTTTTTTGGTTTTGTTTTTAAACCTTTTATTCTTTTATTTATGTGTGTGTGTGTGTGTGTGTGTGTGTGTGTGTGTGTGTGTGTGTGTGTTCATGTGGGTATGAGTTTCAGATTGCCTGGAGCTGGAGTTACAGGCAATTCTGAGACCCTTTGTGAGTACTAGAAACTGTACTTGGGTTCTCTGGAAGAACAGCAAGGGCTCTTAATCGCTGAGCCATTTCTCCAGCCCACCTGCCTGTTTCTGGCTGGCTTGTTTTCTGACTGCTCTAAGCTAGGACGCACTAATAGGGGGGAGGGGTGCTCACTGCAGTAACCAGACCTATCTTAGTGTCTGACTGTCTGCCCCAAAAGAGTAGAATCCAGATTCAGGTAACACAGTGGTATCCAGATGCCATCTGAAAGATCACAGGATGGTGGACAGCTCAGGGTGGGTTGAGAACCTACCATTGTCCCACTTGGCATGCAGTAGAAAAGGAAACCCTTGATAGGCCCAAAGCCTTGCCCCATTTTTGCCAGGTACTAGGACTCGGCTGGTTACTTACACCTTCTTTATTCCTTCAATAGACACACTGAACAGCTTCTGATCTGAGAGAGAAATGTCTTCCTAGGGAGCCGCTGCTATTGCCAAAGCCCTGGCAGAACCGCCCGCCTTCTTGCTCTGTGCCCTCAAGCTTCTCTGTCAACCCCAAGGCTGTGGGCTAGTCTGAACGTGACTCCCACCTTACTTCTGTCATGTCCTGAGCCAGGGCCAGGCTTGGGAGTGGGTCTGACTTTCACGGAGGGCCGTCACATCACTTGCCACCACCTTCCAGCAAGGGAGCCGCTGGCACCAGCTTCCCACACTGCTGGGGGTCAGAGTAGAAATGGAGCACAGGATTTTGTTTCCATAGTGAGACATCACAACCAAGTAGACATCAGGAGTCTGCAAGGAAGAGACCTTGACTACAGAGTCTATTATCCAACAATAAAACTGGACCGAGGGGTGATTCTGGAAGCCTGGAATCACTGGCTCCAGCTTACGTGGTCCGCATTCAGGGTCTGTCACATGGACGACCACAGTGTCACCACTGGGTTGGTGGTGGCATAGGATGCCAGGCCTGGCCTTAGCATTCTAAGGTCCAGAACGAGGCCTGGAAATGTAGCTCTGATGCATTGTGATGCAGGTACAGTGAGTGAGACTAGGAACACACCTAGAGCCGCTGACCCAACAGGTGAGAAAATGTGACCTCAGATTCTCCCAAATCCCAAGGACAGGCTCTAAAATACTCATTAATGCTCTGAAAAGAGGATCTTCTGGTCCGTAAAACTATGACTTCCGGAGCTTTCAGAATGGTCAGTTTTGAGGACTTTTGGGCACTTCACCAGGAAGCTGTATTAGAACCTCAGAAACACAAGGGCAGGTCCAGGAGCTTAATATTTTCTCTAAGATTCAAAGACTGCCAATCTTAGGGGCTAAGCCATGTGGGCCGTGGACCCACCACCACCCAGTCCCTGCAGGGGAGGGAGCTGTTATCTGGAGCAGGGATCAAGAACAGGTGTGTGGGATTGGATTTCAGACCTGGTTGTGCCCAGGACAGTGGCCTAAGAAAATGCAGCACGTTGGCTTCGTGTGTCTTCAGCAGGCAGGGGCCTGAGCGTGTGAGGGTGTAAGGGGAGGAAAGGGTAGGTGGAAGAAAGCCTTCCACCATCCGATGACTGCTGGGATTTCCTTTATTATGACTTGCTGGGGAGAAAGCAAGAGAAGACGTTTTCAGACATGTTTGCAGCTCTGTGCAGATTTTTATTATCTTCTGACTGTGCTGCTTGCCGTCACTTCAGAAATGGTTCTTCCTCCTCCATTGCTTCAACATTTCTGGCAAGTTTACCTTTCCAGTCCCCTCCCACAGTTGGCTCTCTTTGCTTGGTGATAGTAAGCCCTCACCAGCCTCTTAAGGAAGGACCTGGATATGACAGGGACCTCTGGCAGGGCCTGAGCTTCTCCTCTCTTACATTGGCCATGCAACTGTCAACCACATTCAGAGGGACTAGTTTGGTCCTATGCTTGTTCCTTCCCAGTCTGGCTGGAGTTGGTGAGCTCCCATTAGCTCAGGTAGACTGTTTTAGTGGGTGTACCCATAATGGTCTTGACCTCTTTGCTTATATTCTTACTCCTCCCACTCTTCAACTAGACTTTGGGAGCTCAGTCCAGTGTTCCGATGTGGGTCTCTGCCTCTGTTTCCATCAGTTGCTCGATGAAGGTTCTATAGTGATATTTAAGATATTCATCAGTCTGACTACAGGGCAAGTCAAGATCAGGCCCCCTTCTTTTTCTTTTTTTCTTTTTTTTTTTTTTTTTTTTTTTGATTTTTCGAGACAGGGTTTCTCCGTAGCTTTTGGTTCCTGTCCTGGAACTAGCTCTTGTAGACCAGGCTGGCCTCAAACTCACAGAGATCCGCCTGCCTCTGCCTCCCGAGTGCTGGGATTAAAGGCGTGCGCCGCCACCGCCCGGCCCCCTTCTTTTTCTTTCTTAATGGTTCGTACAGTTACTGCATGCCTTAAAATCAATAGCAGCTTAATGCTGTGACACTCAAGTAATAGTAAAATAAATTCCAGCCAAGGATGGTAGTGCATGCTTTTAATCCCACCTCTTAGGAGGCCGAGGCAGAAGATCACTGCCCATCTGGGGCTTCATAGTGAGGCCAGCCTGGAGGCAGTGCACGGTACAATTTAGAACAACAGTAACAGAACACTCGTCTTCTGTTACTCCTCAGCCTTTTGGCCAAGGTCACATGCCAGATTTGTCTTCTGCTCCGATACTCAGTCAGATATGTTAGAAACTGGTGTGGACAGTGTTGAGCCAGCCTGGTCCTTCTCTAGGCCCTCTGCCTATCCCTCTACAACTTCATGTATAAATAATGGAAAGTTAAAAATGAGCCCTAGATCAAGAGCCTCAAATTTAACATCGAGTCTCCATCCTCCTCGGTGCTGCCTGGGACTTCTGGAAAGCCCACAGCACTTCAAGCTTTCACCCTCTGTCCAGTCTGGATAAGTGGGCTAGCTCTGGGGTGCAGTGGGGTACATGAGACAGTCCAGGCGGGCAACCCACCTACAATATGGGTTCTTGTATTCTGCGATTATTGACTTAGCATCTTTAGAGCAGAAATGTGTTGTACAGCTTCCCACCCACACTTGGTTGGTCCTAGAACAACCTAGTTTTTCTTCGTGGCTAGGAGTTGTGGTAAGCACCACGGAGCATGTCACATAGCTTTTTGGAACCTCAACGTTCTGGTAGCCATGGCATAGGCGGAGGTGCTCAGGTCAGACCCCTAGGCCAGAGGAGGTCAAGGAACACTAGGAGATCATGAAATTTGGCCCTCTGGGAACTCACGGATCTTTTAACCTTCTTAACAGCTATGTCCAGATCTGCTGTGAAGATCTCCCTGGACCTACTCTCCAACCCCCTGTGCGAGCAGGACCAGGAGTTTCTGAACATGGTGACAGCCCTAGACACAGCTATGAAACGGATGGACGCCTTCAACCAGGAGAAGGTAAGCAGGTCTTGTTGCCAGTAGCCAGTGCTTGCCCCCTTCCCCTCGGGCCTACATAGATACAGTGCCCATCATAGCTTGTAAGTGGTGCTGGGGTTTCAGCCTCCAAAGGCCTGATGTTCCCCAAGCCCAGCTCTTCCCAAACCAGGCTGTTCAGTTGCCCGTGTCTCCTGTGAGGCATGTCACCGAGGCCACAGTGAAGCCAGGAGGTGCCTACAGCAGCCACACTCTGCAGGACAGCTTTGCCCGCCCATCCCTCCACACTGAGCAAAGCTGTTACAAACCTGGCCCAGTAGCACTGACAGGAAAAGCCTGGCCTGAGACCAGACCCAGCCCTAGGTGTGGCCCTCGGGGTCCCTGGTTGGCCTCTCCCTCTCCTCTGGCTGCAGAATATGGATACTGTATTGCCTGTCTCACCCGGATCCCCTCTTGCCCAGCTCTCAGGACTCTGGCTTCTGGGGAAGCTGGGGCCTCCTCCTTCAGAAGAGTCTAGAGCTCTCAGTTTGGATGCTGTTTAATTCTTCTTTTGGCAGGTGAACCAGATCCAAAAGACAGTGATTGAACCCCTGAAAAAGTAAGTAAGGTTATCCAAGGAAATGGGCCTCAGGCACTTGTGGGAAAAGCAGACCAGCTAGCCACTTGGGGACCAAGGAGCGTTTCTAGCAGCATGTCCCCAGCTTCCCATGACAAGGAACAGCAGGGACACCAGCCGTACATTGTGTCCCGTGTTCGAGGCTCCTGGTTGCTGCCAAGCACCAGCACTGCCTAGTCCATCTGTAGGGGACAGAGCCGCTCATGTCCATGGTGCCAGACGCTGCCCTGGTGGTCTTTTGGCCCCTTCCCCTTTGCCTCTGGCTGATTGCAGCGAGCAGAGCTCCTGGCCAGCACTCAGCAGACATGAGCAAGGCCTTTCATCTCACAGCCGGCCTGGGATGCAGCTGCCTACAGCACTCTGCTTTGGAAGCGTGGGGGTGGCTGCACATGGGGAAGGGCACAGCAGTGGTGGCCCGATCACATCCTGCTTGGGAAGGTCCCCTCACTCGTGACCTGGGAGAGCAAGGGGTTCTGTGAGACTCCGTCTTTGGTCCTGCAGGCCCTGGTCAAGGATCAGACAGGCTTGTCCCGTGGGTCCCCAGGGGAGGAGGCTGGCCCGAGCCTTGCCTTGAAGCTCCTGAGTGCTTCCTCTCTCCTGGCCTCTCCCAGCCTGCTCTGACCTAGAAAGGCTCCCGCTCCGCGCTGCAGCTGTACTTTATTACCTCTTCTGCGGTGGTCCCGGCAGTCGCCTTGCCAGGGCGAGGCAGTGCGCCTCTGCTTCATTATCATTAGGCCAGGATCAAGCTGGAGGAAGATGAAGAGAATCGTTTTTGATCCTACAGTCTGGGTGTTGAGGAGTGCTATTCTTCCCTGTTCGCGTCTGGGGGTGGGATTAGGAACAGCCCCCCTAGCCTCGTCAGTGCCTCTTCCCAACGCGGGACCTGCAGATGCCGTGAGGCCAAGCCTGGCCCATGCCCACCACCCCAGCCCCATCAGCTTGGGCTCTCAAACCCCTCCCTGCCTCTTAGTCAGAGTTCATCCCCAACCACAGGTCCTGTATGGGGCCTGAGTGCAGAAGGAGCTGTTCATTTGATCTGGTGCCCAAGATAGATTCAGAGCTGAATGGAAGGCTCTCAGAGGGGTGCGCTCTTGTGCACAGAGAAGTCTGCTGTGCTGGAGATACAGGGGGCCCAGAGGCAGCCACAGGCACTCAGAGTTGGCAGAGTTTGGCAGGACTGCCAGCTCAGAGAACTAGGGGGGTGACTACCTTCTCGATTTCACAACCAACGAGGCGGCATTGAAATCGGATCTCTGGCTTCTGCAGCCAAGTAGAGAGAAACCCCGGCTGCTTCCCACCAAGCTCGCAGCCCACCACCTGCCAGGAAGGTGGGGGCGTGGCAGAGGGGGCGGCCACCATCTCCGCCATGGATCCGCTGACCTCTGTGTGAGCCTCGGGCCTGGCTGGCTTCTGCAGCCCACAGCCAACATACAATCCCCCATGACCACAGAAACCACCACTGCCTGTTACCTCCTCCCCGCTTGCATCCTTGTGCCAGGAGAGAAGCTCCCAGGGACCCCAGCACCGGAAACAGGAAACTGCAGCTTTCCTGTCCTCTAATGAAGATCATGGCCACCCTGTCGCCCCCAGCATCTCCCGCAAAGGGGGCTCGGGCTCTAATCCCCCAGCCCCTGGGTTGTTCACATGTCGGATGGGGATGCTTTCAATTTCCCTTTCCTGGTGGGCGGAAGATCCCGGCTGTGTGGGCACAGATGAGGAATGGCAGGCATTCCCCACCAGGCCGGCTGCTCCCAGCCCACCTCCCAGCCGGCCTCTTTCCCTCACCACTCTCTCCTCACCCCACGCTTTACCTCCCTGGGGAGCAAGCTTGGTGTTGAACCCTATGTCAGGCAAGAAATGGGTACCTCCTAGGCTGAACTCCATCTTTGAAGATCAATGTGCATCTGTCCTTGGTACTTACAGACTGGGAACTCAGGCAAGTGAGCCCAGGTGTGCGTGCTGCTGTATTGAGCAGGGGCAGTGTCCCAGCAACCCCACTGGCCGAAATCTGTCCAGATCCTTGGTATGGTAAAGTCGGTACCTAGAAGCAGGGTTCAGTGAACTAAGTGTGCTTGAGGGTGCAGGATTTGAATGGGGCCAAGGAGCAGAATATGGCCTGTCTCTTACCCCTAATTTATCAAGGGGCAGCTGAGAGCAGCAGAGAGGCTCTGACGTCTCCGCCGTGTGTATTTGAAGCAGACCTGTAGAAATGCAAGCTTTGTGCCTCGAGAGCCGGGCCCATGTGTCGTGGTGGCCAGGAGATCAGCAGGAACCCTATGAGGTCCAAGAGCATATCTGGGGAAGGTCCAGCATGGGACCAGCCCACGCCTGTCTTCACCTTCTGCACCAGCACCCTAGTTAGCTCACATCTAGACTGGACCCTGCTGTCAGGTAACTGGCGGGATCTGTCCAAGGCTGGAAAGTAGGCACTCTTCCTGTGAGTGACGTTAATAGCCCCTCAGGTGAAGAGAGCGTGAGTCCCGTCCCTTGTCTCACGGACTCCCAGTCCTAGGTCCACAGCTACCCAGATTCCCCCTTTGTTAGGGACTCATCTCCAGTAGCCTGAGCTGCTAACCAAGCTCAGTTCTCAATCAGCTCTTAGCCTGACTGAGAAGTACTGCTGTAGGAGACAGATCTGAGGGAGACACGCGAGTCCCCAAAGAGTCAGGAGCCTCTGCTAGGCCAGCAGGACCAGTGGCACCTGCAGAGGGTGGTGGTCTTGACTCCTGTGGGCTTCTGAGAAGGAGTGCATGCTATTTAGTAGTGCTGTCTAGACACCACACATCCCTATAACCCCTGGGCTGTGCTAGCCTTGGTCTCCCAGCTCAGCACTTTGACCTGTGTCCTTCATGAGCTGGCCAGGTCATCAAGTATTAGTGTTAACACTCTCAGGAGGTGGGACTTGGTCTTGAAGATGACAACCATGGAAAAGGACTAGGATCCTGAGCTAATGTCCAAGCTGTGCCGAGACTGGCATGTACCCAGGGCTGTACACCCAGCCAGCATTGCACCAAGACCATTTCACACCTGCAGGCTGCCCTTCACACAATGCCTTTGTTTCTTGTGATGCCCACCTGCCCTCCTGAGAGGTGAGTTCCAGTGAGCAAAGAGATCCTGAGACCTGGGCAGGGAAAAGTACTCCACCTCTGCCTCCTGCCTGTGTCTCATTCTTACCCTGTCTCTGACCCCTAGCCCTAGGGCCACCCAAGCAGCAGGCTGTTCCTGACAAAGGGCTACTGGGGCCCTTTGTTCTCTTGGGATAGAGGGAGGGGCAGGGTGGTAGTTCTCAGGCCCGGGCACCTGTTCCCTTGAGCCGCACACTGCTCAGCTGCGCAGGAAGGGAGAGGGGGCTCCAGAGCAGCTGAATGGCCAGGCACAGCTGCCTTGACATAGGCAATGTGCCTGGCTCCTCCCAGTGTGACCTGGTGGTGCCTGGTCCCCATACGTGCAGAGCCCCATGGGTTCACATCTTCTACCTGTTAAAGCACCTCATCACATCTTATTTGACTACTATACAGGCCCTATGACTGCGGTCTCAGAGAAATCCTGATGGCCTTGGCCCACTAGCGTCTTCAGGAAAGCCATGAGCCCACTTTGAAGGTTAAGCACAGGAACTGGTTTCAGTGGCCTTTGAGAGGAAGCCATTTGTGTCACCCTGATCTGCTCCTGGAATCTGCTGCTTGCTTGGGGCACCCTGATGCCTGGCCGGGTCATATTCTCTATTCTCTAACAGTAGTCAATATTCTCGTCTGTGTATCCCTGACTTGTTGAGGCTTTAAGTAATGAATTCATGAGGTTGGGAATAGGGCCTCCTGCAGGTCGAAGCCTACCCTAAGAATCCAAGTGTTCTCTCAGCTCTGGTTGCCTCAGCCACTGCCTGGGGTCCCAGTGAGAAGATCCCCATCCCCCTGACTCCTGTTTGCCTTGTCACCCTCTCTGGGCTCTTCCTGGATAAGCTGACTCTTCTGGTCCCAGGTCATCAACTGTGTCTGTCCACCTGAGTGACCAAAGGCATTGAATAACTTGGTTGCTTTTCCATCCCATACCAGGCTGTCAGAGCTCCTGGCTGACACAGTAGGCACCTCATGGTGTGGTAGGGAAGCCTTGTACAGTGCCAAGGTCAGCCACAGCCCCTTAAGGCTTTGCATACCCCATTTTCTCACTTCCGGGAGACCTGCTTACAAGGTCGCCTCACCTCCGTCCTTCATCTGTGTCAAAAAGAATGTTTACTCTTGTCTGGGCCCCGAAAGGTGGCCCTGGTGATGGTAGTTACAGTCAGATACCAACATTTAACATACAGCCCTCTCTGAATGGCCAGTCTTCAGAGTGGTCACCCCGCACTCCTTTTCAGTCGTGTTGGGTAGGATGGTCCAGGGCCATTCCTAAAGCATGGTTTTTCCTGTGCTTTTTGTGGGAGAGCCATAGCGTTTGTGTTTCTCCACAGGCTGTCATTTGTTGTCACCTGTCAGTGGCACTGTCGCGCAGTAGGAAAGGTGCTGGCAAACTCAGAAACTTCTGGTCCTTCCTGGACCATCACCACCTGATTGCGGCCTTGACCTCCCGTGTTGGTGTGTTGTGTTTTGTTTTTTAGTGTATTCAGGAGTATCATCCCCGCCATTCTCTGTGATGGGGCTCAGGGTGTGTAGGGTGACAGCAACAGGGCAAGGAGCACTCTTGTTCCCAGCCCTCCCTGCAGTCTAGGGAGCGTACTCAGTACTGTCTGCTGCCCCCCATCTCATCCTGCCAGCACAAGTCCCACAGCTTCAGAGCCTGTTGGGTCTGGCACATAGTAGGTGTGTCATACATGTTTCTGAGTAAGGGGTGACTGTTAGAACCACACATACACACGACAAGCCTGTTCCAACCCGGCTGTGCCCAACAGGTTTGGCAGCGTATTCCCAAGCCTCAACATGGCAGTGAAACGGCGGGAGCAGGCCTTGCAGGACTACCGGAGGCTGCAGGCCAAGGTGGAGAAGTACGAGGAAAAGGAGAAGACTGGCCCAGTGCTGGCCAAGCTCCACCAGGTACAGCGGGAGGGGGAAGGAGGGGAGCAGCAAGGTAAACAGAACAATTGCCCGGAGGTCCTCACATGGGGACCTGCAGACCCAGGACCCTCGCTGTTCCCACACCCTGCCCCCTTCAGCGACAGCCCTGACACCAGGGTCTTGTTCCCCAGGCCCGAGAAGAGCTGCGGCCTGTGCGGGAAGACTTCGAGGCCAAGAACAAACAGCTCCTGGATGAGATGCCACGGTTCTACGGCAGCCGACTTGACTACTTCCAGCCCAGCTTTGAGTCCCTGATCCGGGCACAGGTGAGGCAAGGCTCCCCCTTGGGGAATAGTCTTTGTCAGAGCCCAGTTCCCGTTGATGTAGCTATGTTCTGCAGACAGCAGCATCTTCCTGCCCCAGGCACTCTTGAGAATTCATGTAGTGCCCCAGCCAGCCCTGGTGCCCAGCACTGATGTCATGCAGGAGCTTCTCTTGGGCATCCTCCATTCCACTTGATTCCAGCCCTGTGATGGACAGGGTTCCTTTTCGTTTAACCCTTTGCCCCTTGAGTTCTTCCTCCTACATTCAAGCAGCAAGACCCCAGACTGCATCTTTAGCCACCATTTTAACTGGGCAGGTCTTTTGTAGAGGTGGTTGGGAGGCCAGTAGAATGAATGCCCGAGGACCCAATAGGAGACTTCCATTAGCGGGAGACCCACAGGAGCCCTAACTGAGCTTCCTAAGGAGGAGTCCTGGACCAACTCTGAGATGCTAGCCTCTAGGTGTAATGCTCCCCCTAGTGGAAAGACAGTGGAGTGCAGGTTGGTGTGGACGTGGTTGCCAGAGAGCTGGACACAGGCCAGAAACACACCCCAGTGTCTCCTACCACCGGGGTGGGGGGCCCAAATGGGAGGGTACGCAGCTCCTGCCCTCTCTTCCCCATTCATCTTCAGGCAAATTTTAACTAGGATTGTTCTTCCCACTGGTGAGGTGGAAGAGGCAGTGGTACTGAAGCCAGGAGCAGGTCTTCTCCACACCGACACCCTGCAACTGATCACAGGTGCTGGCTTCCATCTCAGGACCCCAGCACTAACTGGTCCCCAAGCTAAAGGTTTCCTGTCCCCAAGCTCTGCCTGCCCTATTTGTTTTACCTGGGCCTCTGGTGCCCTCCAGTGGACAACCTCATTTCCTCGTTGCTTCCTTAGTCACACGCGCCCTGAGTAAAGAAAGCCTGATCCACATTTCCCATCCAAAGGCATGGGCCAGAATACATCAAGAAGCCCAGGCAAGGTGCACACTGGAGCCTAGACTTGCTCATGCCCATGTTTTCAGTCTGGTGCTCTCCGGGAGTGAGACTGAGATACTCAGGAGGAGGGTGTTCTACTGTTGTCCCTGCAGGCAAGGGCCCCCTTCCAGCTGCTGCTCCCTTTGTAGCTTTAGAGGGGAGCTGCTGGCCTGCCCTCTTTTGCTATGACACCTGCTTCTGCTTCCAGTGACCTGTGTCCACCACCCCAGCCCAGATCCTTAGAGGAAGCCGCAGGGTGCCCAGGCAGTGGGATACCCTGTAACCAAGCAGCAGGGTATCCAGGGTTGTTTACCACCTCCTCTGTGCCAGCATCCTCCTCACCCGGCTGCTGCTATTAGTCACTAGAGAAGTGAGCATCCCGCTGACTCACCAGGCAGCATGGCCCAGGCAAGGAATTGGGGACCCCAACACTTGGCCCAGTGGAACCCATCTCTGGCTTCTGGGGAGATTTCCTAGGACATCACATCCCACTGGCCTTTGCTGCACAGCCACCCTCCCGGTCACCACCTTCCAGTTTCTTGGATGGAAGGAGAATCCTGGAGACAGTCTGTCTCAAAGTCGAGGTGCTTGAAGAATAGAGTGTGAACGCTTTGATGAGTGTGCACTGTCATGTCAAAAAGTGGAAACTGAGGCAGAAATGACCTTTGACCTCGGTAGAAGTCATCACCTACCATCTGGAGAAACTCTTCCCCCTCCTGGACCTTCTCCAGCTTCTCACCCTGTCACTCAAGCCACATCACTGGTGCTTTCCAGCTAAGCAGCTTACCCTGGATGCGATAATGAGCGAAAATGGGAAATGGTGGAATCTGGGAAGCTGTCGCCTCCCTTGACTTTTAGAACCAACTCTCAAAGCTTGGGGAACCAATATCTGCCTTGTTCTTTTTCCATGACCAGAAGCCCCCAACTCCTGCTAGCTTAGGAAAACAGTAAACCCAAGCCTGCCCTCGGCCACCCTCAAATGCACAGTCCCCTCTCTGTATTAGCTGTTTTGGGGAGCCAGGGGTTCAAAGGGTAGCACTTCCTTCACAACCCCATCCCTCAAGGAACTACGGATTCCCTTTCTATGCAGTAGAAAAAGCCTCAACTGTGGTTCACCTATCCCTAGGCTGCCATGTGATAGGGTGAGATCGGGGGGGGGGGGGGGGCAGTGAAGGAGCAAGACAAGAGCCCCCCATCCCCACCCCCTTCATCAAGAAGCAACCCATAGACCCCAAACCCAGCCCTGTTTGTACCTCTTGGCTGCTTCACTGAATGGGTGCTGCGTAGAACCAAAGTCCAGTTTCTGGAACTCTTGCCTCCTCCCCAGGTTGTGTACTACTCAGAAATGCAGAAGATCTTTGGAGACCTCACCCAGCAGCTTGACCAGCCAGGCCACTCAGATGAGCAGCGAGAGCGGGAAAACGAGGCCAAACTAAGTGAGCTCCGAGCCCTCTCCATCGTGGCTGATGACTGAGTCCTATAGCCTTTGCTCTTAGCAGGCATGGATCCGTGGACCTCCCAGTGGCCTGCCAGTTGGAGACAGGTGGCCACTATTCTACCTTGCCAGTCCTCCATTTCCTGGAGCCTGAAACTGGGAGCCTTGCAGGCTGCTGTTTCCCTCTGCCCAACACTAATAAGCAATGTAGAAAAACCCCAGGGGCCTTTTTACTTCCAGAACCGTCCAGAGTGTGCTATAGTGTCTGGCCAGCAGGAGCTTCAGCCTTTAGAAGGGTCTGGGCTTCCTGTGAACTTGGGGGCCTTAGCTCTGACTACCTCCAGAGGACCCTGCTCTAGGGAACCCACTACCCTTTCCTTCGTGACTCTTCAGACTGTTGGGTAAGACATAGTGCCATGGGGAGCAGAACTCTGGTCATTCTGCTGTGGTGGGCCCCTCATGCCAACATGGCCAGAGCTGGTCTCCTGCAGAGCCAGCTAAGGACAAGCCCCTAGTACACAGGCTTTGTCTCTAGCTCTCCGCTCTACCGAATATCACACGTTCTTTCACAGTCCTCAGAGCAAGGCTTATGTCTCACCTGTGTTGCTGGAATTTTATTTTCAAGTAAAGTTTCCCAGTAAAATGTTAGTGTGTGCTGTAGCCAGTGCCATGGGGGTCGCCACAACTTTGCCAAAGCATGGCAGGGGGCCTTCACTCAATCACAACCTGTGGCAGCTCACTGCCTGCCTGCCTTCTGGATCCTTCTGGAGCCTTCTGGAGAGAACTGAGGATTGGCAAGCAGAGAGAGCACTGGCAGCTTGGAAAAAGAGGAGCGCTACAAGGACACACTGGTTTGTTTTTGACTTTGGTTTATTTAAAAAACAAAAAGCCAAAAAAAACCAACAAACAAACAACTTTATATACAAAGTCAAACTGAAACCACGGATTATGGAAAGAGGCAAGAATTATGGGAAACGGAAGAGGGCTGGGCCAGAGCCAATACCACATTCTGAACACAAGAGCTAGAGAAAGAAGTGCTGGTTCTTCTGGCAAGTTGGGAGGTGGCTGGAACACAGTGTTCTGTTGGCAACCTTGACCCAACTCCAAGTGTTTCCTCGCATGGGCTCCATCACCTAACGGACACCGGAGCCTACGGGACTCGTGCCCTCTAGAGGAAGGTACATTTTTTGGCTGTGCCAGTTCTACACCCGTTCCTTCCATTTATTGGCATCAAACCTTATTCCGGGCTGGAAAAGCCTTTTTCTCCTGTCTTGCTCTAAAGTGGACGAGGACAGGAGAAAGCACAAGACTACAAGGACCCTGGGAGAAATTCCAAGGTTGAGGGCAGAATGACATTCTAGGGGTGCAAAAGATGTTGTATTTAGTTGTAGCTGGAACTGGGGTTCCTTACACATCCATCCACGTAGCACAAACCCCATTCTGATAGCTTGATCACCCCTGCAGAGGCTGAGCACAGAACTCAGCCACCTCTGCTGCGACTCCCAGGCCCTGCTCCAGCTGCTTTCTGGTACCAAAAAGGCTCTAATGTCATCAGGCTCCGTTGTAGACCTCACTAGACAGCCACTCAGTTGCTAGGTGCTGGCTCCTCCTTCTCTACCCAGCTGTCAGCCTGTGTGAGCACATGGAACACTGGTGAGGATGAGGCTTCTCCCTGTGTCCTGCCGCTAGCATACAGAGCACTGGGAGCAGGCAGGAGTCTAAGATCCCAGCGAACAGAGGACCAGCATGGCAAGGACCAGCATCCCAAGCCTCTCCACACACACAGAGCCTAGCTCTGCTCTGCACCAAAAGAAACTATGGCCACCCTTCACCCATCCTACCTTTTCAACTATCCGCTGCATCTCCAGGTGCAGTGGGGTCAGGCGCCTACGGAAGTCCTGCAGCTGCCGCTGAAGCTGGTTCTTCTGTCGTTCCGCCGTCCGGGCTGTCTCCTCCGCCTCCACTAGCCGGGTCCGCAACTCCTGCATCTCTGCTGCTAGTGTCTTATTTGTCACTTCGGTGGCTGAGAAACGGTTATGGCTCTCCTCTGAAAGATCGGTGAGGACATAGCAGAAAGGCTCTGTTCAGTCAATTGGCGCATGAAACCGAAGCCCCAGGTCTCAGGAGTGGTGTCCCCTTAGTCCCTGTCACATCTGTCCTGCACTCACCAAGCTTCAGTTCCAGTGTGTGAATCTTGTTCTCCAGGTAAAGGCGGCCGCTGTCTTGCTGCTCTGCACGCTGTAACAGGCTCCCCACATTGATGAGGCTACCGTTGTGAGGCACCAGGCCTTTGTGCTCTGTGGGGGCAGCACCTGGCTTTGTGCTCTTCCCTGAAGGGGGCAGTAGATCCAGGTTTCCTAGAGGAACATACGTGGTCTTAGGAGAAGAGAGTAGCCCACCATGGAAGCCCCACTCCCTTAGACCACAGAGCTCAAGACCTACCAAAGAGCACCTCTTCTGGAAGCCCGTCGTCCAGCACCTCGGCACGGCTGTACTGAAGACTCCGGTACTGGCAGATGTTCTGTGTCGCCACCCGACTGACCAGCTGCTTAGCCTACAGAAAACAGCAGGATACCTGCTGGCCACACACCTGCCTCGGGGGAGCAGAAGGAAGCAAGAGCTCTGGAAAGGCCCTCCAGAAGGACAGCAGGGACAGAAACTACCTGCTCAGCACTGAGCCGGATTCCCAGTGTGAGGAGGACCCGCTCCAGGTCTCGCCGGTGCAAGTAGCCACACCAGTTGGCATCAAAAAACACAAAAGCCAGAAGGCAGTCCAGGGGAAGCACGGCTGAGGGATCCAGCTCCTTAGGCTGCAAAGAAAGCAGAGAAATGGGCTTTACAGATAGTTCTCAAGGCTAAAGGACACAGTGCATTCAGCCTGTCACAGCCAGGGGCTGGGCTGACAGCAACAGGTCGCCCTCATAACTGGGGACTTGGGCTGGGGCTCCAGGCTTCTGTGGGCACATTCCCAGAAGAACATGCTATGTTCCCTAATCAGATCTCTCTCTGATCCACCCTTCCAGGGAGAGTGAAGGATTCTCCGTGAGTCAGGACCCACAGTTGGTCTCTTGTCTAGGGAAGAGGTCACTGGTGGGCATACCTCACCCAGGAAGGGCCAAACTTCCCACCACAAGGCACAGAAGGAGATAGGGTCTCACCATGTCCTGAAGAGAGGAGTATTCCATCTCAGACTGGTTTGAGGCCACCGAGCGAACCTCCGTTTCCTCCAGCTTTGCTCCTGCTACAGAAACCCGAAGCTCAACATGTGGCAAGGATGGTGGTGCACACACCTAAGACAGTGATTCTCAACCTGGGGTCACAACCCCTCTGGGAACCAATGACGCTTTCACAGGGGTCGCCTAAGACCATTGGAAACACGGATATTTATGATTCATAACAGTAGCAAAATTAGTTATGAAGTAGTAATGAAAATAATTTTATAGTTGGGGGTCACCACAACATGAGGAACCACATTAAAGGACCACAGCATTAGGAAGGTTGAGAACCACTGCCTAAGAGGAAAACTACCACAGCCAGTCCCAGAGAGCCACTACTCCCAGACACACCAAACTCCTCCTCTCCATCATCCCTGAGAAGCAGCAGGTCTGGGTCCAAAGCCATCTCACAGAGGTCCTCAGCTGCCTCGCCCCTGGGCTTCTCCTCTTCTTCTCCCCCTGAAGAGGGCCGTTTGGGCAGAAGGCCATCCTCCTTCTAAAGAAGCAGACCAAGGTGGTGAGGAGGTGCAGGACTCTTGTGACGCTAACAACAGTTGCTGACACTCAGACATCAGCTGTGTACTGGGCACTGTGTGGTCCACCATGTGCTCACGGGTATTTAATAATACCCGGATTCAGATCACAGCGGCACATCTAGACTCCTGGGGTAGTTCTCAGAAGTCACTCTTGGTTCTGGAAGCAATTATGTGTATATGACAATATTTGGACAAGAAGCCAAGCTACATTTTAGAAATGGTTGAAGACCAGTTTGTCCACTTATAAACCATCAGGCAATCCCAACTCTTAAGCAGTCTGACTGGCAGTTCTATGCTGCCATGGCTTATCAGTCACACTTCCCTCCCTCTTCTTGGCCATGTCCCTCACTCTGAGTATACACCACTTCCTAGCTATATGGCCACATGCAGGGTTTCACCTTCCTGGGCCTCTGCCCATCCCCAGCTTTCAAAGAATGGGTAACATAAAGAAACGATGCAACTGGACACACAAAGTGCCCAGAACAATGCCTGACCCACATGAGGGACTCGAATCATAAGCATTCTGTGTGAACGTCAGGCCACCCAGGGCTGAGAACAGTACTCACCAGTGTGTTGTCTGACTCGGCGGCTGTGCCCTCATTCTGTACCTCATCCTTGGACACCTTCACCTCCTCCTCTTTGACAGCCTCCTCCTCCTTGACCACATCCTCCTTGGCTGCCTCCTCCTTCTCAGGTTCAGGAGGAGATACAACTTTTTCTGGAAGGCTCAGCAGCGTCTTATAAATCCTATAGCCAAAATCCCTCTGCAGCATCTCTACAAATAGCTCAGCCAGCACCACTACCTGTCGGAAGAGGTGCAGGGACCATGGCATCAGGCAAGAGGACGAAGACACCGTTATCCCATCTTCATACTCGTGGCCTCTCCTGCACTTGCCTCGAAAGAGATCCTTTCTTTCAGCCTCCGCTCCTCCACAATCCCGTAGAGAGACAGGTTGACACAGCCAGGGCGTGCCATCACAGCAGGTTCTAGAGGAGGCGGAGGGGCCTCTGGGAGGTCAGTGTCCACATCTTGCTGTGTGGTGGCCTCCGAAGTCTCCGCGTTCTGTTTAGAACTGTCTGCTTGCTCCAACACATCAGGGGCCTGTTCGGTAGACTCTGCTTCCTATGACAATAGCTCAGGTGACCTTCTGGGCCCTAAGGTCAGGGTACCTACTTTTGAGATAGGGGCTCATATAGCCTAGGTTAACCTCAAATTCACTATGAAGTTGAGAACAACTTTGAACTCTGGATCTTCCTCTGCTTCCCAGTGCTTTACAGCTTGTGCCACCATGCCCAGCTTCCCTGTATTTCCCTAAGGCCCAGCCTTACCCCTGCCTCCTGGGGTTGGGGCGCTGTCTCTGTGGCTTTCTGCTGGCACAGTGCCTCCCACTCCTCCAAAGTGGGCATGATGGTCCACACGTCTGGCAGGTATACCACTACTGTGTGTAAACGCCGGGGCGGCCCTGGCTGTAAATACTGAAACTCGGCAAATCGCCACCTGTTCAGAGCCAAAGAAAAAGGAAGTCCCCAACTGTGACATAATCATGGGTGTACCACTCACAGACAAGTACCCTGTTTCCAGTCAGCATTCCATGCGCACATGCTGCACGCCAAGCCGTGAGCACAAACAGAAAGCCACACACCAAAGCCGCAGTGGTTAGGCAACAGGGAGACACAGTAAACAAACAGCACAGAGGAGCACTGGGGCATTCGCGAGTATTGGGCGTGGCCTGGGGGTCAGCTGCCACCGCTCTCAGACATGGGTTCTCAGTCACCTCTAAGCAGTTAGGGGTGGGCAGACGTCAGCTGTGGCAGGAAAGAACCCAGAAGCCAGACTCCTGACACCCCACAGCGAGCTGGCCACACGGGGAAGGCCACTCACCACTTGGTGCAGGTGCTCAGGTCAATGCCAGTCTGGGCTTGTGCACAGCGGATGGCTGTGCGCACCAGCACCTGCGGGTCTGCCTGGGGGTCGAGGCCATCCAGGGAAGGAGACCACTCACCCCCAACCAGCACTGCCTCTTCTTCTTTCCGGCCCAGCAAAAACTGCAGAGAGATTGGGGATAACGAAACATGGCCTGTGGCTCCCATGTGTGAGGCAATGCTACTGCCCATGAGGAACTGAGGCAGTGAGGGGTAAAGGCCACCACCTGAGGTGGGGCTCTACAGCCATTCACCCAAACCAACCACCTGACTCCTCTTCAGAGGGGGCATCTCTGAACTACACTGTCCTGCTGTAAAAGTGAGGGGCCCTTCAGCTCTCAAACACTGAGTTTCTGTGTTACTGCTCAGGAGCCAAGCTGCTGAAAATGTGGCAGACCGACCGAGCAGCACACCTTGCCTCCCTTATAAGGCACTCTTACCTTTAGCTGCTTCAAAGGGTGCTCCGGCGTCTCCCTTGGCTCAGCCATGTCATCCACAAACAGCATGCAGCAGCGATAAAACTCCTCCAGGCCCGGGGAGGAGAGCAGCAGCACCTATGAAGAGGACAGGGTGCTCAGCCACGTTCTGTCCCAGCAAGAGTACGGTCACAGGAGCCCAGGCAACTGACCTTGGAACTGTAAGTGGGGTCACTGTCTGCAGGGCTGGGCTCAGCACCAGTGTCTGGAGCTGCCTCCTTCTCTGAAGAGACCTGAATCCGACTTGGGTGGTGGAGGGAAAAGGGCTGGCTCAGAGGGAAGGCTGACAGCCAACTCAAGTGAACGGAAAGAAAATCCGAGGGGACCAGGAGGCTGCGGTAACGTCGCTGGAGTTCTAGGAAGTCACACACAGGACTGCAGGAAGACAGAAAGGGAATCCACTGAGCAAACACTCTGAGTATTAAAGAGAGCAGCTCAGAGGTTAAGGAACATGTGCTGTTCTTACAGAGGATCTGGGTTTGGCTCCCAGAACCTACATGGAAGCTCACAACTGTCTGTAACTCCAATTCCGGAGGATCTGACACCCTCTTCTGACTTCCATGAGCACCAAGCACACATGTGGTACACTTACATACATGTAGGCAAAACACTCATAAAACTAATGTTTTTGTTTCTTTTAATTTTAAAAAACTGCAGGGCAGCAGGATGGCTTACAGTGATTAAAGGCATTTGCTGTGCAAGCCTGTTCATCCTCATGGAAAGGTGGAAGGAGAGAACCAACTTCACAAAGTTGTCCTCTGGCTCACATGTGTACACTGGCAGGCATGTGTGCCACCCTGTCATACATTGACACTGAATGAATGAATGATGAATGAATGAACGAGCGAATGAACAAAACTGCAAAAGACTACAGCATTTTACTCAGTTTGAGGAATAAGGACACAAATAAGGCATCTCCCAAGTGGTAAAGATGGATCCTGTATGACCACTTGACTCATAAATTCCCTATAGCAAAGAAGTCAAACTGGGAAAAGAAGGAAAAAAAATCCCAATGCATGACACAGAGATGGTGATGATCTCTTTCCTTTTTTTTTTTTTAATTATTTATTTATTTATTATGTATACAATATTCTGTCTGTATGCCTGAAGGCCAGAAGAGGGCGCCAAACCTCTTTACAGATGGTTGTGAGCCACTATGTGGTTGCTGGGAATTGAACTCAGGACCTTTGGAAGAGCAGGCAATGCTCTTAACCACTGAGCCATCTCTCCAGCACATCTCTTTCTTTCTTTATGTGTATCTGTATACGGGAACATGCACCTTTGTGCAGGCTCCCACAGAAGCCAGAGGCAGCAGATTCCTCTAGTGCTGGAGGTACAGACGGGTGTGAGCTGCCTCATGTGGATGCTGGGAACTAAGCTCATGTCCTCTGGCAGAGGAGTATGGACCCTTAACAACTGAGCCATCTCTCCAGGCCCACGCATGGTCATGGTCTAAATAGACAAGTCTCTAATCAGTAACAGAGCTCAGCTGCCCAGGAGAAAACTGTGAGACCTGACATGACAAGTCCTTCCCAGAAAAATAACCACATGCAACATAAGAGCATCACATGAAGAGGGTCCTGCAAGACGGCTGGGCAGGGAAAGACACAAAATCTGCCACCTGAGTTCAGTCCCTAAACCCCAAATGGTAGAAAGAATGCACCAGCTCCTGAAAGTTGCCCCTCTGACTTCCACACAGGAGCCCACACAAATGAACACACACAAACGAAAAGTAATAAATGAAAACATTTTGTTTTAAAGAGTGTCCGACTCACTGGTAATTAGAAATGCAAATCAAAGCCGGGTGGTGGCGGCGCACACCTTTAGTCCCAGCACTCGGGAGGCAGAGGCAGGGAGAGTCCTGTGAGTTTGAGGTCAGCCTCCTCTATAAAGAGCTAGTTCCAGGACAGCCAGGGCTACACAGAGAAACCCTGTCCTCAAAAACAAGAAGCCAGGCAGTGGTGGCACATGATTTTAATCCCAGCACATGAGAGGTAGAGGCAGGTGGATCTCTGTGAGTTGGAGGCCAGCCTGGTCTACAGAGTGAGTTCCAGGATAGCTAGGGCTGTTAAACAGAGAAGCCCTGTCTCCAAAAACAAACAAAACAAAACAAAAAAAAAAAAAAAAGAGAGAGAGAGAAAGAGAAAGAGAAAGAAAGAAAAGGTAAAGGAAAACAGTGTTGGCAAAGGTACAGGAAACAAGGACTTTGTGCCCTATTGGTGACAATGTAAGTGGATACAGCCTCTGAAAAAGAATTCGTGATAGCTATCAAAGTTGAAAATCAGGCCAGGTCATACACCTGTAATTCAAAAAGAAAAAAAAATGTTGGCATAGTGCTTGCATCTGCAGTGCCAGTGCTGAAGAGGGCAAACAGGCAGCTCCTGAACAACGGAGCCTGCCGGCCAAGTCCCAAACCAGTAAGGGACCCTGTGTCCAAAACAAAAAGCTAGATAGCACCTGAGGAATATCTGAGGTGGTCCTCTGGCTTCCACCCATGCACCCAAACATGATTACACACCCCCACACACATGAACAAAAGTGCGCACACACATGAACAAGACTGACTAGTACATACTAACACAGAACTACTCGAAGACGTGACGTGAAAAGCAGAGCAGCAAGCCACATGCAGCAGGATCCCACAGGCCACCAGGTGACACAAAATACCCTCTTGCGCCCTAATAGGCCATATCCCATTTACGCTAGAAACCATTGCTTTTGCAAGGCAAGTCTAAGTCCCTTCCTGGTTGTCACTCACCTGTCCACAGTATAAGGACTGAGATGAAGCCGGTAAGGAGGCAGGTCATGCCGAGGTTTCTTAGCACCCCAAGGCTCTCCACCAGCCCGCTGTTTGCGTTTCTTCGAGTCATAGTCATCACTGGAGGCAGAGCCATCCCCAGAAATAAGAAACATATTGTTATACATGTCTTCATACATAAAGAACTGGAAAATACCTGAATCCTCAGCATTAAATGAATAAAAGCCAGACAGTGGTGGCACACACCTTTAATCCCAGCACTCAGGAGGCAGAGGCAGGTGGATCTCCGTGAGTTGGAGACCAGCCTGGTCTACAGAGTGAGTTCCAGGACGGGCTCAAAAGCTACAGGGAAACCCTGCCTCAAGAAAAAAGAGAGAGAGAGATAGAAAGACAGAAAGAAGAAAATAGTATATAGCTCAGTGGGAGGACACTTGCTTAACCTGTGGAGGCCCTGGGTTCAAGTCCAGCACCACATGCACATACAAGAAGCTATCCTAGCACATATGTGACAGATTATTAAAGACATTAGAATAGACACGAAAAGGCTACAATTTAAAAAAAAAAAAAAAAAAAGAACAGCTTTAAAATAATGAAAGGCAAGCCAACGAGAAGCTTCAGCAGGTAAAAGCACTTATCAAAGAGCCTGGTGACCTAAGTTTGATCCCAGAATCCCCATGGTGGAAGGAAAGACCCTCTCTGCAAGTTGTCTGATCTCCACATATATATATTCACAATAAGTAAATAAGTGGAAAAAATCTTTAAAATAGTGGGGCTCGGGACATACTCTAGAACCTTTCTTCACCTGCTGGGCAGCCTGAAGGCTCTGCATTTAGGATTCTCCCTGTGTTTTATGCATGAGCACACACCAGCATGCCACAATGCACATTTGAAAATTGGTTCTTTCCTTCAACTATTTGGGTCCCAGGGATCAAATTCAGGCCATCAGGTTTGGTGGCAGGTGGGTTTCCCTGCTGAGACATCTCTCCAACCCACGTTTCAGGATTTTTTTTAAGACAGTTCCACACTGAACTCTGTAGTTCAGGCTGGTCTCAAACCTTCTATATAGCCCTAGCAAGTCTCAAACTCATTACCACCAATCCTCTAGCCTCTGCCACCCAGGTGTTGGGAATGAAGGTGTACACTACCACATCTGCCTTAAAATAACTTTTATTTTATTTTTGGTTTTTCAACACAGAGCTTCCCTATAAAGCCCTGGCTGTCCAGGATCTTACTTTGTAGATCAGGCTGGCTTCAAACTCACAGAGATCTACTTGCCTCTGCCTCCCAAGTGCTGGAATTAAAAGCATGCACCACCATACCAAACTCTAGTTTTTCTTAAATAATAAAAATAAGTATTTTTAATTGGATAAAATGGGGGGGGGGGGACCACCTTTTGCTCCAGTAACTCCATCCTTGAAAAACTATCCCAGGAAAGTTGGGGAAGGGAGGGTGCAGTATAATGCAAAAATACTGACCCATGTAATGAGTACATGCATCCCCACGGACAATTTAGTGGCTACAATAATAATCCAATCACTAAGGCAGTCACCAAGATGACACTTCAAGGTCCTGTTTTCGGTGGTGTAGGCACTGGTAAGCTGCACTTGCTCAGGTCATGTACCCCACCCAGAGTCATGGAAGCAACTGTAGGTAATGTGGAAGCCAAAAAAAGTGATAAAAGTCGAATCAGGACAGAAGGAGTTATTTTTCTGTGGGGTGAAGTTCCCCAGTAGGTTGCCTAAGCTCTAGTGGATGGCCCCACACCCAAACTCTGGGTTAAAAAAAAAAAAATGAAGGCAAGAAGGGTAATGTTAGGGAGACGGGAGGAGGGGAAGACTGGAGTAGTGTGATTGAGATACATTGTATGTATGCCTGAAACTGTCAAAAGAAATTTAGACTAAAAAAAAAAAAAGAAAAAAAAAGAAAAGAAAATAGAGGTAGCCGGGAAGAAAGGGTTCAGGGCGGGGAGCTGAGAGGCTATGGAGGAGGAAATCAAAGTGCATTTTAGATATGTGAGAAATGTGAAAAATAAACTTTTAAAGAAGATGGTGGCTACAGTCTGGGAAAACAGCTAAACACATACAAATACCTTGACCTCTGAGACGACAGTCACAGACCATGCACTTGTGTGCAGAAAGAAACTAGAAAGGTCACAGGGAAGGTGAAACAGGAACCGTTTTCCCAGGCAAAAATTACTTTCCAAACTCTTTAGTACTTCCTGCCAACAATAGAAAGGCTTCAAAGAAGGCTAGAACTGCACCTTTCAGTGTTACTAGTTTCTTCTCTTTTGTTTCGAGACAAGGTCTTAAGTCACTTGGGCTGGCCTTGCACTCCTAACCATCTGTGACCCCAGAGTCAGCAGGAAACACGTTAGCAGTGGAAGCTGCAGAATCCAGGCCTAAATAAAGCCCTGAGCTGCTCACAAGAGCAATGGCAATGTTATTCCCTGCATCCTAGAGTTGGGAGTTTAACATAAAGCTGGGCCTCTGGGCAAACCACCTATATGATAAGATCCTTTATAAACTGGCAGTTTCCCTCAGTGACTGATTCCCGCTGCACATTCTCACTCTGACAGGCGGTAAAGTCCCCTTCCCAGGATGATGTCTCCTTCTCCAAACGCTGTAACCCAGAAGCGCCTTGGCCAAGATAATACACTGCAGGTTTGCACCAGGGCCTGGCAGTCAAATACAATCACCAGCACACATCCAGAATTTACACTGAAAGCAGCAAGGCCACAGTCATTGGTTCCTAACCAGGTCACATAAACCTTCAAAGTATACACTACAGTTCTGTACTAAAGGCTTGCGCAGGCTCTCAGAATGGCAAAGGGGAAGGGCCTTGCAAACTGGAGACCAGCATGATGCACTAGATGAACAGAGTAGGTGCAAGCCACATCTAGGAGGAGAGGGGAACAAAGGGTTTCAGTAATGGAGACGATGTCGAGACCAACCCTAGACAAATCTAGGTCCACAGCAGCCTTCCCCAGAGAACAAAGGCTGGCTTCTACATGGGGACTGGCTACATCACCTCCCCTCAGCTTTCCTCAGAGTTATGCCATGCTTATTCCAAGTGTTTGCCACTAGACTGCTTTTCAGCTCTTACTGGCATGTGAGAGTCAAGGTGGTACCCTTCCTGTACCACCTTATTCCAAAGAAAATCACAGCACAAGGGAATTTTCTACATTGATCTTGTGGGGGCAGAATGGTAAGAGATCAAAAATATATAGTCAAATTCTAGGTGGCAGTAGCGCATGCCTTTAATCCCAGCACTTGCGAGGCAGAGGCAGATGGATCACTGTGAGTTCATAGCAAGCCTAGTCTACGAAGTGAATTCCAGGACAGTCAGAAATGTTACAAAGATAAACCATGTCTCAAAAAACAACAAAAACAAAAGGCTGAGCAAAACCTCTCAAGAACAGTGAACACACAGGAGGTGTGAACTTAAGATACACTGAGTACGCTCCTGGAAACTCGCAAAATGTGCAGATGATAAAGGACCACAGGAAGTCTCAAGAGCCTGAATCAACCACGCTTGCTCTACAAGAGGGCCAAGAAAGCTATGTGTACAGGACAAAGCCTGAACTTTTGAATATACTGCTGCTTGTGTATTGTAACACTGTTATACAAAATATACTTCACAGAAGCCATTTAAATTAGGAGCTAAAACATTCTGCAACATTCCTTTTTTAATGTTACTGTTTTCTTGTAACAATTCTTGTAACAAGTCTTATATCTCTGTGTTAAATACTAGAAACAAAAGGAAACTTTTTGAAGTATCTGGCGCTGAGGAGATGTAATGACACAGTTGTAATTCCAGCACCGGAAGGGGCAGACAGGAGGATCTCTAGGCCTTGCTGGACAGTCAACCTAGCCAAAATCGCGAGCTCCAGTGAGACAATCTCTAACACAAACAATAACCAATAGAGTAAACTCACCAACAACCTCCTAGCTCCACATACACCTGGACAGACCTCTATACAAATTCATAGAAAACACACACAAAGTATCTCAAAACCATACTGAAAAAGGAATGAATGCATAAGCAACCTAGGCGGTGCACACCTGAAAACCCAGCCCGTGGGAGGTAGAAGAGAATCAGGACTTCAAGGTCATCCTTAGCTATATACTGAGTTCAAGGCCAGCCAAGCTACGTAAGACCTGTTTCAAAATAAAGTATCTCAGCTGGGTAGGTGTGGGCAAACACCCCAATAATCCCATCACTAGGCCGGCGAGCAAAACAAAACAACGAAAAATCTCAATGTGACATTTTGGAATATGAATCTCACGTATTGAGTCTCAACTTTGCTGAGGTAGTATATAAAGCTGTTGCATGTGTATATATGCTTCAATGTATCTGCCTTTCAAAGACAAGGGACTATCAAGCTGTGTCTATCACAGAAAAAAGTGTTAGTGTCAACAGTTGTCAAAGGTGGACCATGGCTCCTAGAGGAATGAAACGGAGCCTCTGCCCCACCCGTTTATCCTCTTACCTGCGGCTCTGGTCCAGTCTGCCATGAGGACCCCGGGCAGGAAACCTGTTCAGGTGGCTCAGGTGAAGTGTGTGGGATGTCTGGAAGAGACTCAGGGCTGAAGAAAGGGAATGGCTGGTGACTTAAAAGCCCTAAAACCCCGTTGAGCTTCCTCCTCCTCTTCCTGGGTCCCAAAGTAACCCCTTCTGTTCCGAAAGCATCTATATTAAAGTAACAAGTCCTTTCCTCAAAAGTACCCCATACAGTCACACCCCAACATGCATGCCACCAGTACTCACGCTTCTGAGGGAAAAGTGGGGGAATTCGGTGAGGCTGAAAGATCAACTGTGGCTGAGCTCCCAGGATCCCTTGCTTCTGGCCCAGAGCTGCCACATGCAGAAGTGGGGGTGCTGGAGACTTCAGTAAGGGCTGAGGGAAAACAACCACGAAGTTCAGAGGACCCCAGCATTGATACCACGGAAAGACAGCCATCCCACCCCTCAACAAAAGTCAGGGCACAGGTCTTCATCTCGCCCTCCCCTTTTCAGTGCGTGTGCTAAGGGGAGATAAATACCTGGTTGGAGAGTGTCTGCACCTTGACGGCATTCCAGGGCACGGCCTGGCCTGGGTTATATGCAGCCTTCACCAGCACCTTCTCACCCAGCTGGGGGAGCCGACCCTTCACCACACTGCCAGTGCACAAGCAAGGGGACCTCATCAGGTGGGCCCTGGGACGAGCTACCCTGACTGCCCCCCTCAATGCTCTTCCCATCGAGATTTTTCACCTTGCAGTAAATTAGCAAAGCATTGGCGTTAAAGAGCGGGCCCACCAGCATGGAGACGGAACTGAACTCAAGAACCATCTCTTCCCCAGAAGAGAGGAGCCTCAAACCTACCTTAGCTGAAAAAAGACTTCTTCATCTACCACCCCAAAGTAATCATGCAAGCTGGTAACAATGCCAGTGAAGACCCGTTGCTTCTCCCCACCCTGCAAGAGAAGACAGGAGGTCAAAAGCAAAGGAAGCCACCTTAACAAGACCATGCTCTGCCACGAGGGCCTCTCCTCTAGCCACCAGAGCCCCGGCTCATGTGATCACACAAAACTTCACAGCAAACACAGCCTAGCTATGAAGAGGGGAGAAACCAACTCTTCGTGTTCATGCTTCTAGGATTTTCAGTTCTTTAATCCTAAAAGGTACCAGAAGATCTCTGGCAGATACTAAAAACTCCCCAGTCTAAAACGTGTCTGAGTTCCCCGGCCCTGGCCCACAACCAGGAAAAAAACAAAAACAAAAACCAGGGATGTTGATAACTATAACACAAGAGAGAACACACACCAGATACCCAAACATACCAGGATAGCCCTCAAAGAGAAACTCACTAGAAAGGGCACCCAACATACCTGAAGGTGCCTAGCATTTTGGGACAGGTCTGTGGCCACAGGAGGAGTAAGCAAACCAGGAGGAGGACCCAAAAGAGATGTTGAAGCCGCGCCTATGGGGAAAGAGAAGCAAGCTCCAGAAACTGCACTCACCCACCCTAAACACTAGAGACAGCCAGAGGATCATGTAAACCCAGAGGTCAAAGTGGCTCCAACCAATTCCTCAGACACTCAGGGAAACACCCAAGAACCAATATTTTTGGGAACCGAGTCCAGAGTGCAGCCAGGTAAGGAAGGTAAGCACCTGAGAAGTTTCGTCCCCCTGGAAGTGGGTTGATCCTCTGGCGCTTAAACTGGGACATTGGGAATGCTGTCCTTTCAAGGTCTTGGGAAACCTTCAATCGAAAAAGAAAGATGTTAATAGCTCAAATGGAAAGCTTCCACCTATTACCTGGGAAATCCTAATGAAGTAAAGGTTTTAAGATGAGGAGGTGGGTCCTAAAATGGAGGAATGGAGAATGTAGAGGAAATGAAATGGATAACTACGTTACTCCAGTTTGATCTGACTATAACCTAACGGTGGGGGCTAGTGACATGCTGGGTTACAGGGAAGGAAACTGGAGTTTTGAGATCAGGAGACTTGCCCAAGGCCACAAAACAGGTAGTGACAGAGCAGGACTCACACCCAGGTCTCCCAACAACTTAGCACTCGTTTCACTAGCCACTGGCACCCTTAGAGTGGCTGGCGGAGTGAGGGGCTGGAAGAGCTCCGATGACATTCATTCATTCATTCAAAAACATCCGCCAAAACACTCCACGCAGGGCCCGGAAAAAATGGAGGTGCGAGTAGCAGGGAGGTGATGCGGGCCCTCTCCCGGAAGCCCGCCCGTCGTCCTCTCTCGGACCGGCTGTTGGGAAGGGAGCTGTCCAGCCGGCCCTAGCCAAGCGGCCTGCAAGCCGCTCCCTCCTCCTAGGTCCAGACCCTCGCTCCGGCCAGCGCAGAGCCTTCCAGAGAGGCCACCGTGGGAGGACCACAGCGCTAGGTTTCGCCTCCTCCCGCCCGCCCCCAGGGCCGAGGCCGTTGCCAGGGAGACGGAGCTTGCAGTCCGGAGGGGGCCTCGGCTCTTTCCGCCCGGCTGGCACATCTTCGCTGATCAGACCTCTGCAGCCTCGCTACCCGGGAGAGACGGAGAGGCAGAGGCGCGGCAGGAGGCCCCCAACCCACCTGCGGGCCAGGGCCACGACACCAGGGGGACAAAGACACCCGGAACCACCGCAGCCGCTGCTGCCACCACCACCGGAAACGCCTCTCCGGAAGAGCGACCACTGGTCGGAAGCTGCCACTCTCCCGGATATGGTACCTCCCTCTTCTCCATCGACCTCTCCCTTCCCCCACGCCAGTCGGCCATCCCGCTCCAACTGTGGAACGGAAGTGCGCCTTCCCAGCTCTGATAATGCATTCGGAAGCCGAGCTCAGTGGTGTCCTCGCTCAAGTGTCCCATTAGGAAAGTAGGCTTCGGAGCATTGGTTCCTGGTTCCAAGGCGACTGGAACTAGACCCCTCCGACAAATACAAGGAAGGGTCTATTACTTACACACCTGCTGTGCTCTACCAACCCCCAAAACTACAGCAAAAGAAGCAGCGCCTCCACTGACTGGAAGAGGAGCATGCCTACTCAGGGGCTATTTCCAGCAGGCATTCTTCTGCCTGACTTAAGCCAGTGACCCCCATCCCTATCCCTGCCCTTCTGTTGACAGCACCACCAGCAAGGGGTAACCATAACAGAAATCCATGTCCAAATTCTCAAATATGAAACGTACTATATCTCAATGAAATTACTTTACCCAAACACTTGCCAGAAATCTGGTCACCCTCTCTTAACCTCTGACCTCCCTCCCATTCCACTTCTGTCTTCCTCCAACAGTACACCCTTTCCTATGCACTTAACAGTCACAGCACACATTGAGAGAGTTTAATGTCACTTTATCCTCCTAACAAGTTTATGAGGTAGGTAAGGCAGGCATCATCCCAAGTAGGAAGCTGTGGCTCACAAATTAGGAGACATTGCCATGGTCTAAACTCCAGGATAGAACACAGCAACTTAGAATTGACCTTGAAATTGCTATTCTTCACATTGTGCTTGATCACCACCACCACCCCCACTGCTCATTCAGTCTTCACAGGCTGTGCTCCAGGGCCATGACTCAATACAAAGTTACCCAAGGCAGTGTTGTTCTCTGTCCCAGGTCTGCCGTCTCAGATATGAGGAAGAAATTATAAATCCACATCGGTAACCGTCCGTTGTAGAATGAAGATCAGTGCCCGTCCTTCCACAGTTACACCCAAAGCACCAACCCTTTGGATGCGTGATTCCGCCAGATGATTGAATCCAGGCAGTCGACAGTCCAACAAAGATGGCCTAAACATACATCTGCAACATGCTGGCACAGCACCATACTAAACACGCTCCGGGAGCACCTGATAAATAAGTCCATTCACATTCTCTGAGCCCAGAGATTTCTGACAAGGAGTAAGAACCCTGGAAGATGGCCAGAACTGTACTTGAGGCTCTCACAGGGAAACCAGGGCTCCTTGGCCATGCTGCTTAGAGGCGGACTCTGCCGTCACCTTGAAAAGGAGCAAGCACAAATAGCTTTTCCTGGCAGTGCAGAGACACAGCAGTAAGCCAAAAGGTGAGGGACTTCATGGCAAATCCCCTCCACCTAAGGTCACCAGGCACACCAAGATATCATACAGAAAGGTTTTTTGCTCGTGGCTTCTTAATCACCAATGTTGGGATAAAGGCCTTCCGGTGGGAGTGGTACTGAGTCCTTTCAGAGAGGTTCCTGAACTCCATCCTGCAAAAAAAAAAAAAAAAAAAAAAAAAAAAAGCAAAGAAGAAGTTAGAGCAGAAGAAAGAAACCAGAGCTGCAAAGCCTTGTTCCCTTTACGAGGAGGAGATAGGAGTGTTAAAGTGATGCTTCTCCCTAAAGAACAGGCCTCCAAACATGACAGGTTTCACTTGCAGTGAAATAATTTACCTCTCTGCCTACCTCACCATCCCCTAAATTTTAGTGTTAAGGAGTAAGGGCTTGGCAGGTGAAGATAAAAATATGCTAAATAATCTTATTGGCTTTAGAAAAGCCATTGTCGTTCACCTTACTAGACCTGGAAGGAGGTGGGAGATCCTTGGACTCCCCACAGGGCAGGGAACCCGGTCTGTTCTTCGGGCTGATGAGAGAGGGGGAGTTGATTGGGGGAGGGGGAGGGATGTGGGAGGCAGTAGCAGGGAAGAGACATAAATCTTTAATAAATAAATAAATAATAACAATAATAATAATAAAAGAAAAGGAAAAAAATTTAAAAAAAGAAAAGAAAAGCCACTGCCCCTAACCTCATCTAGACTTATTACCAACAGATGGGGCATCTTAACTGCTTTTGCTCTTTGGAGCAGCTTCTCCAACACTTTGTCTCACAAATTCCCAAGGGACTAAGATGACAACTGTCAGGACAGAACAATATCAACATCCTGGCCTATCAGCCTCTCCCCCACTGCCCTAACCTGGACCAGTCACAAGACTCACCTGGGTCCAGAACTATCAGGAGGGGCAGGAGGCTCAGGGAGTCGAGGGCTCCTCCAGCGGATCCGATTGAGCAGGACCTTGACCTTGTCCCAGTGGGAGAGGTCCTGCTGAACACAGAGTAGGGGTCATCATACAAAACATCTAAATACTATATATCCCTAATGACGCTCCCAGGGACTTCACTGCCAGAGCAAGTCACCTGCTCCAAACAGGAATCTTGTCATTTCCCTAAAATTCTGATTTGGGAGCACTTACATATCCCCATGCTCTTTATTCTACCAAATATATCCACATATATCCATCACTACCTTGTGTCCCTGGGAGGATGGAAGGATGTGGGTTGATTCCAGCAAGGCCTCTGGCAGCCTGGGAGGGTTGGCAATGAGCACCCCCATCTCTGGGAGTGCAGATGCCTCTGCACCTTCAGAAAGAGAACCACACATCACCTGGGGCCAGAAACAAACAGGAAGCAATCCTGCTAAGCTATAGTTCAGGGGGTCTGCTGATGGGGACTCTGGGCAGGCGCACAGGCAGGCAGAATGCAGAGGAAGACACAGTTACCCCTTACCTAGGTCCCTTGTCTGGCTAAGCTGCTCTCTGTGCCCTTGCACCCTATTGTCTGGAATATGTGAAGATGAAAGAGCCAATTCTTCCTCCTCAGGATCCTGAGATAGGAGAGATAGGACAATCAGAGACTCGTCAGAAAGCTGGGGCTGTTTGGGAGGTATTCATGCTTGCAGGAGTCCCTGCCTCCCTTGCTGCCTGATCTAGCCACCTGTACCTGTCCATCACTCACCCTAGAGGGCCTCTGGGTCTGCAGCTGCAGGTACAGCTGCTGGAGCCTCGCCATCTGCTCCAGCACAAGGCACAGGTGTTCCAGGTAACGTAAACCCTGCCCTGGAAGGCAGGTCAATGCTCCAGACTCCATATCACCCACCTGCAGGACATGTTAAGATAGGAAGATTTCCAAATCCATCCAAGACTCCCATCCTGGGTAGCCAGGCTATGCTGAACCAACAAAATGCGACACAGCAGGCAAGCCGAGGAAGACACACCTGGCTGGCTTCCTCGGTGCCCAGTTGAGCATGGCACCCATTCCTGTCTACTTCCTCTGTGGGGGTGGCTACCTACCGCTGGGTTCAGGGTGAAGCAAGAAGCAGTGACACAACCATCAATTAGGGGCAAGGAACGCCCCACCCCGAGAGAGCTCCAGGGGAAATGGGGGAGGGTCCCCACAAACCCCACGGCAGGGCTTTCTCCACCCCAGTCTTCAGCCAAGATGACTACTCACCACCTTTGCTTCTTCCAGACCAGCCTCTAGCTCAGTGTCTGCCTCAGTGGATTCAAGTTCCCCGGCAAAGATGGGCACTCCACCTACAGGCTTGCTCAGCAGCTGCAGGGAACCGCGCCTACGGGACAAGCTGGGAAACTCTCGAGACCTCTCCAGCACCTGTTCCAGCTTCTGTCGGGCCAGCAGCCGGTCTAGCTGGGCAGAAGGCAGTTCAGAGCTTCCCACAGGTTCAAGGTTCAGAGAATCTTGAGAAAGTCCGGACAAGGTAGCCAACGGACTGTCCCCAACCACCATCTCCATGCCTGAGTCCTGGGAAGCCAGTTTCAGAAGTGGCATCTGTCCTTCCTTGAAGTCCAATGAACATCCATGAGTTTTATCTGGTATCCGTCTGTAGGTGCAGGTAACTCCTGGCACCACACAGCCTTGTGCTAGGTCCTCAAAGGCCCCGTCTGTAAGGAGAGTCAGTATCAGGCTGGGCAGGCTGCCCTCAGTGCCCCCAGCATTCCTAGCAGTTGGCAGCATTCCCTTGAGGAGGTCTGTCCTGTACCAGTGGTGAGCAAGGACACAGGCCATCCACAGCCCTACTGGGATATGGTTCTACCCCTGCTTGGAAGATGTCTAGATGAGATTCTCTTTATAACAATTGTTGTCAACAGGCAGGAACCTACACTTTGGGCTTGCAGTAGGCAAAAAGTCATTGCAAGTTGTGACAATCTGCAATATGAATGGCTTAATAGACCCTTAACTAGGATCTACTTGAAATTTGGATGTGGGAGGAAGAAAGAGCGAGGGGAAGGTCGGGGCCACATAGTGCTGTCTGGAGCCCTTGACACACCAAGAAGCAGGATGAGGTATCTCCTGGAGTGTGTGGGGACAGTGATAAAAACGACAGCAGCTGGGGCTGGGATGTGTCAGAGCGACAACTTTCAAAGCATGCACAAGGCACTGGGTTCCATCCCTACCCTGCAGAACAGAAATAACAAAATGACAGCAACTATACTCATTTGGAGATTTTTGTCAAAAGGGGGGAAATGGGTTTGGCTCGATGGTTCAGTATTTTAAAGCACTGTTTGTTCAGAAGATGGATGCTGGATGCCCCCACATGGACCTTCACAACTCCAGTTCCAAGAAATCTGGTTCCCTCTTCGGACCTCCCTGGCCAGACCACACAGGTAAAACACACAAAATAAAAGCCCAAATTCTTTAAGAAAAAAAAAACTTTAAAAATATAAACTAAGTAAAACAAGGAAGCTGACTTTTGTTTTGTTTCTGAAAGTGTTTCACTCTGTAGCCCAAACTGCCCTGAAACTTCCAACATCCTTCCAGCCTTGGCCTCCCAAACGCTAGGTTATAGGCATGAGCCTCCACACTCTGATGGCTAGCGTCCATTTATCAGCCTCTCTGTGCCAGGCTCTACTGTGGTCTGGGAGGTCTATTGGAATCGGGCAGAAGCTAGGGCTGCTTTGGCGGGAAGAGGATGCCAGCCCGTTCCTCTGGTTCAGGAAGTGGACCAGGAAGCCTATGCTCTGCAACCTTCCCCGGGAAATGGGTTTTTGGTCGCCAAAGGGCTTCCAGGACTGTTGGTTGAGGCCAGGGTATTGGAGGCACCCAATCACGGGTAGGGAATTAGGGGTAAAGGAGCCCATGGACCGGTAGGATGCGGGTAGTAGGTGATTAACCTGCAAATCCCAGAGGATCTGCGCTGTGCAAGGCGACCCCAGCATATTCACTGGCTGGACTGAACTCCATCAAAGCAAGGAAGCGAGGGGGCGCGGCCGGTGGGCGCCGCCCGCGCGGGACCGGAGAACCGGAGGCGACCCCAAGGTGGGAGGCAACGCGACTCACCCCGGCTACCAAGTCGCTCCACCGCAAAGACGCGGCGCCGGCTCAGCATGGTGCGTTCCGGCTAGGCGTAGTAACCGCTGCAGCACACAAGCGATCCCCGGGCGTCCCCGAGTCCCTAGTTGCGCCGAAGCAGCTCAGCCCGCCGTTCCCCGCCCATTTGGGCGAGGCCCCGGGACACTCCCCGAAGGGGGCGGGCCGGGGCAGGCTTGGGCGGGGCGCGGCGCGCAGGTGGAGGGCGCTGACCCCGGCAGCTTCTGTCCCAGGACTCCCTACACTGAACGCAAGAGGGCTGGCTGCACGGGGTCACCCCCCCCCTCCCCCGCGCCCCCGCTGCTCCTGCCTACTGCGTTCCTGCTGCAGCTGGGAACCTGCTAGTGCAGGAGTAGCACTGCACAACAGTCCGGAAGGAAATGAAACCCCACAGCGCTGGCGGAGGGAAGAAGGCAGACTAGGACTGCATCCGGCCTCCCAGCTGTGTGACTTGAGGGCAGGTCCCTCAGCTTGTCAGAAAGGGGGAAGGGTTCTGCGCCTTGGGAAAATCTACAGAGCAGAGACGCTCTGTATCCTGAGCAACTTATGAGCCCCCTATCCAGCCCAAGCTTCTGTCTTATCCGGGAACTGCCACAAAGTTGCAAGGATGTGGCGGCTGGGTCTGCAGGGAGTGGGCAAGAGGTGAGCCAGCAGCCTGGAGCTGCCTGGAGGCTGAGCAGAAGTTTAAATGTTTCCCTGACCCTAGCAGCCATCACCCTTGACCGGGTCCCATTCCACCCCAACCCCATTCTAAAAGGAGCCCAGGCGGCAGTTGATGGTCAACCACCAGGTGACCAGATGATGCTGGGGGCTTGTGGGGAAACACCGCCTTTCTCAGAAACCAAAAACGAAACTGGAAAATCTCAGCTGGCTTCAAATCCCCTAGAGGCAGATAAGGATGCTGGGGAGGAGGGAGGAGATATTAGAGCCAGAGCCCAGGGAAGTGTGCAGGCCCCTCTCCATCTGTCTTCCTAGACTGCATACTCAAATGCTCTCCACTGGTTCCTTCATCAGAGAGCCACCAACAATCGAAGTTCAGTACTATAAAGTCAGGAAACTGAGGCACCCACCATTCAAGATGAGGGCCCGAGTTGCAGTTCTCTGCCATCTTCAGACTTTGATGTTTAGGTCAAGCCCTTTTCCTGCAGCATGAGTTCCCAGGGCTTCTGGTTGCCCCACCCCAACCCCCCATCCCTGTCCTTTAAATATATTGTAGGAAACTGGATGCTGGGCCAGGCAGTCCTGCTTTCTCCAGGTCCAAGAAGAGTTTGCCAAGCCAGGTGGCTTTCTCCTCCAAGGTGAAACTGTGGGGAAGTAAAGAGGGGGAGACCCTTGGTCTGATCTTGCCCTGAATTTGGAAAATGTGAGGCCCGATTCCAAGCAGTCTCCGTGGTGACCAGGACAGGAATGCATCTAGAAACAGGAAGCCAAGCCAGCAGGAATGCGGCGGCTCAGCACAAAGAACCCACACACACCCCACTAAGTACACTCCCCAACAGATACTCCCCTCCCAGATAGGGCCCCACCCCCTTGTGCAAGACTGGGCCAGGTCTGAGCGGCCACAGCCTTCAGGGAAACTGGGTCTGATGTGGTGGACTAGACTTCTGCACCTAGCATCCTGTCAAACTCAGAACCCTGCCAGTTCTTCACTACCCAAAGTGTTGTACATCCGTGTGTACACCTGCCACGATCTTCTCTGCCACCCCCACCTGGAAAATCATGTCCCTCGGAGGGAATCGCAAGAAGCATCACCACTCAACTGCTTTTGGCAGCATGAGCATGGTCCTTCTGCCTCTGGTGGGGAAACCCCGATTTCAGGAAGCGGACTTCCTGAAAACTCAGCCCTAAGCTTCACATGGGACAAGTGAAGCCAAGGACCCAAAGACAAGTTCTGGTTTGGTTCCTTTCCTGGCCCCCTCCCCTTCCCACATTCAGACAGCAGGTGACAGTGATACTTGTCTCTGAGCCGTGAGACCGCAGTTCAAACATCCTTAGCACATCCAGGATGCTCTGGCCCAGCAGCTCTCAACCTGCGGGTCGCAACCCCTCTGCGGGTCACATGATCTTTTCACAGGGGTTGCATAGCAGATATCCTGCATATCGGATATTTTCATTATGATTCATAACAGTAGCAGAATTACAACAAATCGTTTTATGCTGGGGAGGGTCAGCACAACATGAGGAACTGTATTAAAGGGTCACAGCATTAGGAAGGTTGGGAACCACTGATCTAGAGTCTTAACCATTATTATCCTAATGTGTGACTTTGAACTGTGATTGCTCTCCCAGCTTTGTTTGAAGAGAGGCTCATTAGATGTTTGGCCCTCTCCTAACGAATCTGTCATTTGTTGAACGTATTCTCTAAAATACAGAAAGAAATATGGAGTACAGTTGTGCCAAAGGGGTGTGTGGGTCAGAGAGGATGGAAACTCGCCGCTAGCTGGCTTAGGGTGAGGATGAGCGAAGGGGTGAACACCAAAGCCTGCCCCCGGTCCTCCTTCATGTCTTGTGGCACATTTTAGCCCACACTGGTTTGTTGTAGGTGGAGATATAACCACATCTGTAACCCAACTCAGCCTTCCCAACCTGTCACTTGACTCGTTTAACATTTTCCAAGTGTCCCCAAAGCCTCAGGGTGAAGTTCATACCACACCTGGTATTGAGACTCTCCTGATCTTAGGACAGATTCCCCCAGCAGCCACTGCTCTCAGCTGAGCATCCTGTTGGCAGTCACCCATCTCTCAACATATGTATCAGTCCCTTTTCAGATGGCCACGGCTTTGAATACACAGCAGCTCCTTGTGTGTTCTGAGACGACCTTATCAGTTACTGTACTTTATGATAACAGCCCATGATTGCTGTTTCAACATTGTCTCCAGTGAAGTCAAAAAGCGTTTAGTCCTCCGCCTGCCCACCGAGCCAAAGCCCAAATTCTAATTCTGTGAGCAGTTTCCTTGCTGAGGAATCATTGAACACTAGATGGCGCCAAAGAGGCTACACCTTTTTAACAAGCGGCTGAGCAGGACAGACTCCCACTCAGCCAGACAATCTTGATCTTTTCTATAAAAATACAGGCTCATCCTCAGGCAGCCATCCAGGCAAAAGGTGAGATGATTATATCAAGGTATAAATTATATACACAGGTGTCTAAGAAGACAACACTGTTTCTGACAAAATTCCTTTCCCAAAGAGACAGATAGCAAAGACCTCCGTCAAGACCCCACCCTCCATAGCCAGCTTTGATCCCCTTTTTAAAAAAAGCTTTAGATGCCTCCCCTCCCCAGGCTGACAGCGGGCATGGCTGAAACACACAGCAATACCTGAAGAGGTTTTGAAATGTCCTCTGAGATTAAAACTAAGAGTGCCTGGTAGATCAGATCAAAAATTAAGGACCACTGCTCCCTACCGCCTCTCTGTTCAACTGCACCATACACAGTGAAGGATGCTGCGATCCAGCTACACCTGGAGAGCCAGCAGAAGAGGTGCAGGTGTGAGCAGACCAGCCTGGTCCAAAGACCCAGCTCTTGGTGTGTTGTGGGTAGTACCTTGGAATGAGTACTCTGTTGGATTGTCTCAGGCCACAGCCCTTCCTGAGCAAGGCCACCCGGGAGCCCGGGTTCAAGGTTATCCTTGGTCGATGAATCACTGTTCCCAATGGAGCAAGAAGCCTAAAAGATCAAGCTCCTCCACCCACCCGCACACCATCACTGGGTCCCCCTTCCTGCCTGTCCTGCTCATCTCCTTACACTGGTAGTCAGTGAGGCCGGTAGCATCTACACTGAGTAACAATCAGGTCCCAGTCTAGCTCTGCCCACAGCTGAATTTGTGGTGTGTTTGACAGTCCTTCCCGGTCCCCTGTGTTTCTCCTAGCTTCAGAGAAGAAACCTACAAAACCTCTTCCCTCCAAAAATAAGCAATCATCTTTGAGAGAGAGAGAGAGAGAGAGAGAGAGAGAGAGAGAGAGGAGTTAAGAAAGCATATACCCCCAACTTAAAGAAGGAACCCACTGAATGAGGTGGGGCACACACTGTAGCTGGATCCGATTCTGCTGGGAGGCAGAGCTATAAGTCTGAGGTATCTGGGATATTGTCTCAAAGGTACAAAAAAGAAAAAAGGAACAGGCCTCTGCAATGGGATGCATAGTGAGTAGGGCTTAAGGAAGGGGAAATAAACGGGTAACCATAAACAAAGACTTTCTTCTCAGGAACAGGGAAAGAAGGAAAAAGGACACTACTTCATTTTATCCACATGTATATCGCGTTCACACGTCAAAATAAACTTTACACCACGAATATCATTAACCTCAGGTCCACCTTGCCCTTCTAGATACTTCTATCTGTGCCCAGTCCTATACACAAACCTGTCCAACCGAATGGCCATTTCAGGCTACAGTGCAGCAACTGGTCTGCAGGAGGCCGGAGAGTGGAACTGTCCTCAGCACTTGCAGCCTGAGACTAGTCCCAGCCCTTGGTTTCAGCCAGCAAGGACAACCTTAAGTTCCTGTAAGGAGCCGTCACCCGCCATCACCCCTCCCTGCTTGCTCTCAGTGTGGTCGGTCCTGTCTGAGCACCTTGAGACTCAGGCCCGAGAGCTCAGAGTGCCAGGCACTGAGTAGCGCTGGCGGGCGTGCTTCTCACAGTACAGCTCATCGCCCACCCAGAAGTGACCGCGCATCTTCAGGTTCAGCCCACAGTCCGCACAAGTGTAGCAGCCAGGGTGTCGGTACCTTCCCTCCTGGATGCGCACGGCCTGGTTCCTGCAGAAAGAGAAAGCCATTAGAACAGGGGCACAGAACAGAGGCGGGATAGTTAGGAGGACCTGGCATGAAGTCAGCATTCCCAGGAAACCTGTTCCCCAGCCAGTCAGAACCTCAGACACAAATACCTCAGGCACTTGACTCCCAAGCCTCCCTCAGGAATTTCACTTTACCCCCTAATCAAGAACGACAAAAAAAAAAAAAAAAAAAAAAAAGGGCTAGAGTGATGGCTCATCAGGTGGAAACCCTTGCCACAGAAGCCTGGAGACCTGAGTGTCATTCCGTAAGCCGTGGTGGAAGGAGAGAACCAACTCCCGAAAACTGTCTTCTGACCTTGACATGTACGCCAGGGTTCCTTCCACATTCATGCAGACATGATCAAATAATGTTTAATTAAAAAGAACATGAGCTAGGATGCTATCCTGTCCTGCAGATGAGAAAGCTCTACCAGGAAAAGTCAAGGAATGGCCCAAAGTAAGTCACCTTGACACAGTTTGGGCATTTATTGCTGGAGGAATACCAGCATTTCTCTTTTTTTTTTCTTTTTCTTTTCTCTGTCTCTCTGTCTCTCTTTCTCTCTCTGTCTATCTGTCTCTGTCTGTCTCTCTTTCTCTCTCTCTGTCTCTGTCTCTCTTTCTCTCTCTGTCTCTCTCTCTCTCTCTTTACCAGAGAGAAGGGCTACATTACAATGCCACCCACTGAGAAATGAACCCAGGGGCAGGGAAGGGAGAACTTCTCCAGAAGGAGGAATGAGCCTCATCCGGGGGCAGATCTCCAGAGGCTTGGGGGGATATGTAGGAAAAACCAAAAGCAGTAACATTCTTCATTTCTTTGGCAAGAGGGGAGAAAGTGAGGGTGGGCAGGAAGCAGCCAAGCATTCATTCTGAGCATGAGGCCATTTGGCCATGGTTCCCTCTATGGTCCCAGACTAACAGCCCAGCTTTGCCTATAAGCCCCATGCTCCCCAAGGCTTGCTCATCACCCAGCCCTCCAAAACTCACGAGATGTTGACATTGCACTTCTCACAGGTGTGGAGCTTGGGTGGGGTGGCCGAGGCCTTGGAGGTGGGCAAGGAGGCCTGGGGACTCAATGAGCTGGGCACAAAGGCAGGTGTGCCACCTGGGAAGGGCAGGAGACAGACAGACGCATAAGAGCTGCTTGTCCCACCCGCAGACATATCCGGCTGTACTTAATGGCATTTTATGACGCTCTTCAGATCCTCCCCAGGACACTCACACACTTGTGGCAAAAGGCATACTTTCACATGAATCTATAAAGTACCAGTGGGTATGCAAACAGGTAAAGAAGGAAGGTGAGTGAGGCAGACCCTTGGCAAAAGTTGATGGTGGGTGTGAACCCCTGTCCTTCTAAAACAGCCTGGGAACATCTGTGCCTAGTGTGTGACATAAACAAGAAGGTGTTCTCTGTGAGCCAGTCATGATGATACAGACAGACCGTCCTAGGTCGTAACACCACCACAGTGTCTTTGTACGGCCTTTTCAAAGGGTTTTTATATGCATCATTGCATCTGAGCCAGTGAAAACACCGAGACGAAGCACAGAGCAGAGGCATTGGGCAGCTGTTGTCCAAGCCTCAGCACAGAGTCTGAGGCACCCATGAAGTGATCGTCTGTACTCTTTCCCCACCACCACCACGACTACCATCTCCCTGTGGCCTCTTAGAGTCAGGATTGGTGGGATTTGTCCCAAAACTTTCTTATTTAGCTCTCTATGTTCCAGCAAACAGCGTGTGAGCACTATGTGTTAGAGTCAGAACCAGCTATCAGGAACTGGCCTGGCCATCTGTTCTAAGCTCTAGGCCCTGTCCTGCCAGACTCATCCTCCCCATCCTCCCTGTGGACAAGAGGTGCTCCTATCGGCTACTACAAAGTACATCGTTCCTGATTTCCTAGAGGGCAGTATATAGTCCACTTGGGTATCCACTCCTGTAGGATCTTCCCAGGACCATGGCCCCAATAACTGGAGCTCCTCGGGGGTTGAAGTCAGGTTATGCCTCCACACATCCTCTCCACTGGATAAACAAACACATCAGTGTATTTGCAATGAGTAAACGGGCAGCTGGCAGGAGCCTGCATTGTGCTGCTCACAATGCTATCTTGCCTGGCATGATGGCTTGTGGCAGAGTGTTCTTTGTTCTGGCTCCCAGGGCCCTTGCCTCAGCAGCTTGCTCTGCTCGATGCTCTCCCATGCTGCCAGGCCAAGGCATTTTCTCTGAACCCAAAGCTCTCTGGTTGCTGGCCTCCACATTCCATAGTCCTCCCAGCCAGGCCACTGTCTTAAGGCTGTTGGAATCCCGGATCCTGTTTTAAGGCCAAATCAAATTCCTCTTCTTCCAAGAAGCCTGGAGACCTAGCCTAGAGTCCCTGTTTTTTCACTCCCTTGTCCTGGCTCTAGCTGGTACAACCCACCACCTTCTATCGGTACCTTGTACATCCCAACCAGAAAATAAACTTCTTTAAAGCAACTGGGGCCTGTCATCTGCTCCCTTAATTCCCTACTTCTGCTATGGGACCTTAAACTACTTCCTTAGCCTGTTTGGTCTCGCTCCAGGGAGTCCATGGGGCCTTACTTCATCCCAAAGCAAAGAGGCCTCACCTCTTTCCTCAGCCTCCAAGGCTTCCTGCAAGAGCCGAAAGGAACTGGACTGTCTCGGGGCGGTTCGTCCCTGGCGGTTCTCCTGCAGCATCTTGAACACCTCTGAGTCCTCTTCCAGATCGAAGGTGCTGTGGAAGCGACAGCTAGGAATGAGGACCCTGTGTCAGAGTTTTGGGACACACCCCAGTGCTGAGGAATATGGAAGGATGAAGAGGCGGAGACTCCCATCCCTCTCAGGGAAACCCGTCCCCTCCAGACCCTCCAGAAGCCCACCCAACTCTGCAGGACCTACTGGTACCTGAACCTGGGGCTGGAGGACCGAGGACCTGGGGAATGTGGCAGCACCCTCACTGCTGAGTCGCTTGGGCTGCTGTGGCCGGCCTGAGGGAAGAGAGCAGAGGGGAGGAGTCAGGGCCAACCCCCTGTGCATTACCAGATGCTCCTCCCAAGACCAACGCTAGGGGGCGCCTGGCCTCCAATGACCCGCTGGTGTCAGGTACCCTGTCCCTATCCTCAGAGTGAAGGCCCCAGGGAGAATGGGATCCCGAAAGGGGAGAGAGGTCAGCGTCCAGTTGCAGAGATGCCTGTTACACCTGGGGATCCCACAAGGAGCCGAGCAAGGACAATTAGATGGGGAACTCCACACAGACACCCTTTAGATACATTGTCACACTTAGATCATGCTACCTGTCTGCAGAGATGTGGCCAGCCTCCTATTCCACAGAAGAAACAGAGAAGAAGCAAGCAAGCCTGGAAGCCAATCATTTTGCAACAAGACCACGGAAACATAACTGGGTAAAGGGTTAAGCCCTCCTGGAGCTAGGCTGGGACTGGGCAGGCTCTCAGTGCCCTTCACGCAGCTCTCCTAACAGGGAAGGCTCTATGCGACCTGCTGCCCCCTCCTCCTACCATTTCAGGTCTAGGCCTGCCCTGCCCCTACCGCCACCTCCCAAGCATTGTGAGCAGCTACATATTCTGCAATAATCTTGATCCGTGCATTTGCTTTGGGACATTGAAACCCAGACTTCTATTTCACCTTTCAACCCTGGAAACCTGTTTCCAGCCTGCACCTGAGAGTGCTCTTTCGAGTGTGAACCCTCAATGGGATCTGGAGGAGTATGAGAAGAGGGCATTAGCAGCCAATCAGGCTGGGAAACCTGGGGTAGAGTTCCTGAAGTGTTCTTCCAACTGAAATATATCCCCAGTCTTTTTGGGTTCCTTTGCTACCATACTCTGTGGCACAGAGGCTGGCCCAAGCTTTCTGTGGGTCTGAGGCAGTACTCTATGCCCAGCTCCTAGATGTTTTTGCAGGGCTAAAGAAGGTCTGTGATAATGTTTTCAGGGTCTCAAGAGCAATGCTGTATCTCCAAGCAGGCCAGCATGTGTCCTGCATCGGAGAGAACAGCCTCGGGGAAGAGGGGTGATCCTTCCCGCCTAGGCTCCTTCTGGGGCCAAGTTCTCATTCCTAGCAAGAGGAGAGGTGTGTTTTTCACCTGCAGCTTCCAGAATGCATCCCAGCTCTCGAGCCTCAGCCCAGTCAAGAGTCCATGACAAAATGGGAGTATCACTGCTGGCTGGGTCCCACAGCTCTTCCTGGGCAGCCAAAGCCGTCACTCTTGCCTCACCTGTCTCTCCCAGACAACCGAGGACCCTATGTTCACAGAAGGGATGTTTCCTCTCCAAATTCAACAAGCTACTTCCTCATCATCAGCCCTTCTCGAATACGCCTGTAGTGAACGCACTACAGGGCATGCAGCAATGTTCACGGTAAATACCAGAGGTGGGCTGAGAGCTGAGAGAAGTCTGGGGGAATCTAATCAGACCGAATGTGCTGCCTTCCTCTGGAGTCTCTGAGAAACTAAAATGCGGTGTGACTCAGGAGGGAAGCGTGGACCCCATGACTCCTGCACCTATCAGCACAGCCTGGGGGGTGAGGAGTTCCGGTTTTTGTCCATGAATGCATCCCTAAGGGCCCAGAGGGGTCTTGACAAGCAGCAGCTGGCTTGTCAAGAGAGAAGAATGAGAGGTTCTAAGGGTCAATCTAGCCTGACTCTGAGGACCAGAGAGGAAGAGGGTCCTGCTCTGGGTAACACAGCAGCAAAGGGACCAGCCAGGACCTGCCTACCACCTGACACCCCCAGCGCCTTCTTTTAGCAAACAATCTTGTCAAAACACAAGTTCCTGTTCTGAACCCCCAGTTCCCATTCTGCTGCAGGTCCAGACTGGGGCCTGGGGCTCTGCATTTATAAGAAGTCTCCTGGGAACCTGCATTTTCCCATAGAAATTCCCAGGGGGTGATGCTGGCTCGAGAACCAACTCCTAGACCACCAAGCTATGTTCCCATTTGAGCAAGGTGGGATGCTACAGGGAGATATGCCCTTGAGCACCTGTGGTCTACTGAGCCAACAGCCCCTAAGAAACCAGGGGCAGGAAAGGGGAGCTTCAACCAGCTCTAATCCAAGCTCCTTTCCACCTTGGCTCAGAACCAGCCCTGTCTTGCTGGGACCCGTTTCCCCTTCTCCTAGGATTTCAGGTCACCATCTATCACTCTCTGATCGAAACTCTACCCCCAGTCCCTCTCCACTGTCCAGTCCAGCAAAATTCCTAACGGAGCCTTCCCAGGCCACCCAACCTACTTCTCTCTCTCTCTCTCCCCTTCCAGAATGCCTCCTGCTTTTGTAATTAATCCCACACTGTCCCATACTTAATTGTTTCAAAATTGTTTGGCATGTTTGTCTTATCTCAACAGCCACATCTTAAATTCTTTAAAGATGGCTCTGTGACCACAGCACCCACCCAGCTGGCCCTAGGGTAAGTATGTGGCCTATCACCACAAATCCTGCCCCTTCCTTCTCCAGACTGCCCCCACTCTTTGTCCTCTCCCCCCTACCACCCCCCAAAGGCCCTGCTCTTCGGAATGCAGAACCAACCCAGAAGTAAGATTCCAGCAGCTGGGTCTCGTCCCCTTCACCCAAAAGGCCAGACGTGTCCCCAGCCACTCTGCCCCCAGCGGCTAAGGGCCAGGACTGTTGTCTGTCCTTCTCGCTATTTCACTGCCCCGCCCCTGCCCTGGGGGAGGAGAAATACCACCTGGGGGTTAAGCAGTCAGCAGCAGTGACTGGGATGCTGGGAACAGGATGGGGGAGGGGTCCTGCAAAGGAAGGAGCAGACAGAAATCTGGCCAAGGGCAGCATGAGACAGAACCACAGCCCCTCAGAGGCTCTCTAGGCTGAGTGGAAGGAGATCAAGGAGCTGGGGTGGGAGCTGGGGGCTTATGACGGGGAGGAATGTCTTTCGGAGATGCAGCCAGCACGGAGTGGGACTCATCCCAACGACAGCAGCAAAACTATTTCAGCCACAGCCCAAAAGAAACACACCGAGGACGGAGGGGGCCAATGCGACGGAGGGGGCCAGAGCGACAGGAGCGAGGAATGCGTGGTGACCCCAGCGCTAGCCAGCCTCTCTGGCTCAGGAGTGTAATGTACCGGTCACAGGGGAATGGTCCCACAGGCTGTTCAGGTATTGCCAGCTGCTGTTAGTGCCAGAGGCACCAGGGGCAGCCAGTAGCATGGGAGACATCTTCCCTCAGGAAGCCTCACCTGTCGGCTGGTGGAGTGGCTCGGGTAGGACAAGTGGTGAGTGGCAGCGAGGCCTGAAGAGTGTGTCAGACTCTGAAAACTGAAATTGGAAAGGAGGGGGGATGTTGTGGGTGCAGAACCCACACAGCCCGCCCCAGGAAGGAAGAGGGGGTGTCCAGGGTTCCCTACACATAGCAACTGAGACTCGGATGGGGTCAGGCCTAGACTTGGTGGCACACTTGGCCATGGTACCCAGTCACTGAGCTCACCTACGGCCAATCACATCCTCTCCAGAAGCAGCAAGTGGACTTGTGGGGGGTGGAGTGGAGAAAGGGCTGCCTGGCCTGGGACTGAGGGAGGCTGGGCTCAAACAGGCAGATCTCCAGGAGGACTGGCTGTCATGGTGTGTCCTCAGGGAGCCCTGTGGAGAAGGGCCAAGAGAGAGTTGGCATGACCCTGCTGGCTGCTCCCCCTCAGGGTACTTGGGGGTGCTGTCGCTCATACTCACGGTTGGAAGCACCCAGCTTACCTGGAATCTAGCTGCCAGCACTTCCAAGGAGCCGTCCCCGTTGGTTTGCCCAGGAGAGGCAGGATGGGACCTGAGGGACAAGAGAGGGAGAGACTGTCTATCGCAGGGCCCTAGATATCCGCATCCTCAACACAGTTCCTAGGCCTGGTTCTCGAGACCAGCCAAGTATCCAGGACACTTGGACATTGGACTATTAACTTGGTTATATTCAGAACAAATGACTCCCACCAACCACCACCAGCAACACTCTCAGGTTCAGCACCATAACAGAAAGGACAGTTTCAGCAGAAGGCTTCATAAATCCATTTTTATCAGAGGTTCCTCCCATGACCCACATCCCTGTTTCCATCCATTTCATCTAGTCACCGGACAACGTCTGCTTTTTGAGATCAATTTGGAGGAAGATGGCTAGTTCCATATCAATAACCCTTCATCTTTTAAATTGTGGAGAAATTAAAATCACAGAAGGAAAATGGGTTGTCCCAAGTCCCAAGGCCCATCTTCAGCTGACCCAGAACCTTCTCCCCACCGATAGCCTTGTCCCTACCAGCCGCTCTACTAATGGCCAGAATATCTTTGGGAAGGTCACTGGAATTCCTTTCCCAGACTCCTCGCCCAGCAAAACCAGGGGTGGGACCAGGCTTCTCTTCCCTTCTAGAGGGGCATCTGGAGGACCTAGAGACCGAGGCTACAACAAGGCTCAGCGTCCAATGTGCAACCAACAGCAGCTAGCCAGAGAGCCCCCCCACCCACCCAAGTGGAACTGGCAGGAGCCTAGAGTGGGATGTCCCTGGCGATCCGAAGTGAAGGTGAAAGGAGGACCCACTCATCACTACTACATTTCTGGGCCTCTGGTCCCTTCTGGCAATGCTGGCCAGCAGGAGCCTTGGTTTCCTGGAATCAGGGGTAGTCATACAAGGTCGGGTTGAGGGGAGGGTCTGCCTCAGAACTTCTAAATGCTTCCTGAAGAGAGGAGGGAGGAGGATTGGGGAGGGGAGCTCCTGGCCAAAGAATGAAGACACTCTGAGCCTTGGCTTGCTGGCCAGGCCCACATCCCCAATGGCCAGGTTCCTCCAAGAAGGACCTAATATAATAGCAAGCAATGTTGTCTGCAGATCTTCCCCTGATGGCAGCCTCCTGTGGATTTTGGTCCCATTCCCAGATGCCATGAGGCTCCCTCCACCCTCCTCCTTTAGGTCTCCCTCTTGCAAACACTCAGGGACAGAATGGCATGGCCATTATCGTGGGAGCCTGCCTCTTGAGCATTCCCTACTAGCAGGGCCTATGGGTGAGGAGTAGTGCAGATGCCAGAGAAAGCTGGGCAGTGGGGCAGAGGCAGAAAGAAAAGCAGAAGATGTCCAACTCGTTTCATGGTCTGCCCAGAGGGCCTTTGGACCAAGGAATCTCTCAGCATTCCTGAACTGTGACTCACTGTGATGTTCTATCCTGAGTAGCCACCTGTCCGCCTGCCCCCCCCCAACACTCCTCCCCAGTGCAGGGACCCATGGTCAATGGTACAGCCCAAGTCAGTGATGGGAAGGGACAATAAACTCTTGTGAGTTGTGAGTCCCCAATTCCCATCTCCACCTGAATCTACAAAAAAGCCACCTCTCAGAGACAAGGGTACTGGAGACTCGGCCTAGAGTACACCTTGCCCCAAAGTTTCCTCTCTTCAACCACTTCATACCCACACCCTGTGCCATTCACACTCCTGGGAACCAGTCAAACCCGGGCTTCCAGGTAGCTGGTGCCAGCTTGCCCCACCTCACCTGTGGCTGCATGCCCAGCCTGGCGCCCACCTTCACCAGGTAGTCCCTGGGACACCTTCCTTTTCCATACCATAGGCCCAGAGCTGAGCACTTCCCAGATGCCAAAAGAGGCTTGGAAGACTGGGATGGGGCTCCACTGGGCCTCTAGGCCAGGTTGAGGGCGGCTGCCTGGGATGGCAATGGACAAGGGAGGAGCGGAAAGGTGGCAGGACCAGCCAGTGGAGGTGGAAGGCCTACCGGTCCAGCTGCAGCCGCAGGGGGGAGGCACTCTGTCGGATTTTGCTCTGGGCCTCAGCGTGGAGCATTCTCTCTGTACTCTCTCCGTTGATGGTTACAATGATGTCACCAGGCCGGAGATCGGCCGCCTCGGCCTTGCCCCGCTCTGTTACCTAGAGGGGTGAGGAGCCAGATGCTGGCTGGTGAGTCTTTGGTACTCAGTACCCACCCTGGATAGGGGTACACTTGAGAAGGCTGGAGCCGAAGGGACCTCCTGCTGCTGCCCAGGAAGTGCAGAAGCAGGGTTATGCTTCTATCACCTTTTCCTCTTTCTTTCCCCAGGCTGCAAGCTTGCCAGCTAATTCCTCACAGGCTTGAGTGGCTTCCCTACTCACCCAACACGCACACGCACACACACACGCACACGCAGATCTAAACACAAACTCCTAAGGAATGTGATGGCAGAATGTCAGGAACCAGGCTTGGGAATACTTCTGGACAGAGAATCTTGCCCGTGCAAATCATACCTTGCAGGTGGCTGATTAAATACCACCCTGGCTATGAATGTTCTCCAGTCAGGATCTGGGCCTGAGCCTGGGCAGCAAAGAAACTCCCAGCCTACCAAGAACTTGCAGAGGAGCTTGTCCTATGTAACCACCCCCACATGACCGCCAACAGGTGTGAGTTTCAAGACTGTAGGGCCCAGGGTCTCGACGGCCTTCCCGAAGGAGACCTCACATAGCCATAACAACAGAACAAAACTGTCTCCGACCCCCGCCCCTCCTGCCCCTGCCAACATTGCCCAGAGCAAGCTTCAGGCTCCAGAACAAATTGGAAGAAGGACCCTCATTTTCAGGGGGAAGCTGGCTTCTTATCTCCTAAAGACAGCCCTTACCTTGGTCACGACGATGGGCGTGTGGAAATCTCGGCCTCCGCTGATGCGGAAGCCCCAGGGTGCTGGCCCCACCACATCCACAGTCAGTGCCATGCCTGGGACAGAGAGGAACCGGGAGGTGGGATCTACTCCCACAACACACCCCCAAAAGAAAAGGGAGAAGAAGGTGACAGGTCTCAGAATTACCCAGTAAGGCCTGGGCCTGGGTGATGGGGGTAGAGGAAGTGACTAAGTCCCTCCCTCCCCGGAGAGTTTCACTTCCCCCCACCCTGGGAGGCCTTGACTCTGAGTTCTCCCTTCTAGGGTCTTAGGTCTAACAGATCCCCTAGGAGAGGTAGCAGGCCCACTGGCAGGCTGCCAGGCTTTCTCCTGCAAGTGCGTGGTGGAGAATAGTGGGAAGGAATTAGCAGGTGGTAGGAGTTATCTGCCCCACCCCCATTCGCTACCTCAAGGGCTTGTTTCCTGTCCCCAAAACTAAGAGCACAGCGATACTTCCTACTTGCCCTGTGTACTCTGAGCTTTCCACACAGACAGACAGCAAGCCTTGGGGCCCCACCAGATTGCAATAAGTTAGCCAGGCCTGGGGTTGAAGGGTATCAGACCAAGGACTCCAAAGGGGCAACTTGGCTACCTGCCCAGCCCTGACAAGGGGTTCAGATGAGCAAGAGGAAGCTTGCTACCTCCTCTGGGGGCCTGCTGCCCTCTGAACAGCCTGAGCAAGGAGGCCAGGGCTCATCTGCCAAGGGAGGCACACCCACACTGACCCTGGTATTGGCCAGCAGGGTAAGTTCATGATGTTGCCAGTTTGGCCACAAGCTTCCCATCCACAGCCCCCTCTGCCCCGCAAGGGAGTGTCCTTGTGGATCAGGCCCTCCTAGGATTTCCTGAGCCTCTAGGTCTGGAGCCAGGAGTCAAGCCAGGCAGGAAGCTACAATGCCAGGCTTGGCACCACCCAGCCCAGCACCCATTCTGAGGCTGTCCCTGGGGAGATACGGAGTCAGCAAGTACTGTCCAATATCTCAAGAACATCAAGGCCTATGAGAGGGGGTGATCCAGACCAGCAGTTCCACGGTCTTTTCCTCAGGCAACTGGCTTTCCCTTTTACCCAGGCCCAGCCACCGTGCCTCAGGCTGATCGCTGAAAGTCTGCAAACGCCCTGAGATTCTCAGACCTTTGAGCCGACCAGTGGACCCAGGGCTGCGAATGCTGCTGCGGGAATTGCCTAGCCTAGCGCGTCAGCCTGGCTGTCCCCAGCACCAGTTCTCAAGCCTTCTTCCCACCAAAGGCCAAAGTACCCCGGAGGCTCCGGACTGGAGGACGAGTGTCTGGGTCAAAGGCGAGTCCAAGCCACTCGGTACCCAGGCCGAAAGGAAGCTTTAGGGAAGAGGGGCTTTGGGCCGAGGGTAGGGTCCGACGAGGCGGAGATCCCCGAGGGCGGTGGCCCGTGGAGGGTGCAGGTGGGCGCGCGCTCACCTGGCTGCCGCCCGCCTGTCCCGCTGCTGAGCGGCCAGGACCGCCGGGAAAGGGAAGGAGGGAGGGAAGAACGGAGGGAGTGAGGACGAGGAGCCTCCGCCGTTCCACCGCAGCCGTCTGTCCGACTCTAGGGAGAGCTCGCCCGGGGCTCCGGGACCTGCCTCCGCCCATGTGATCCCGGGGCCGCCCCTGCCGCCGCCCCTGGCCCGGGAAGCCGCCTCCTCTGCGCTGCCGAGCCTGGGCGCCGCCACCTGGCCCGTGTCTTGCTGGGGAGCTGGGAGTGGGCGTGGGGGGGGGGCAGCAGACACTCCCTGAGTCGCCTCTAGAGTGAGACCCTTCCGAGGTGCCTGCATCCTCCGTGCTGTCCCTGAGTACAGGGGAGCGGTTCAAATGACAGACCCTCCCCACCAAGCGCAGACTACGGAGACTTCTTACCACCCCACAATAGGAAAGGGAACCGCGGCATCTAGGGCTCTATCAGGCAACCGCTGATATGATGGACCTGTCTGTGGTCCGCCCGACTCCTCTGCCCTCTACTAGCTCCGATGCTGGAGCAGCTACCGCCCGCCGATACTCACAAACTCCAAACCTGAGCCATCCCTCCACCCTCCTATCTGTTCCCGGGCAGACGCCCCACTGATGGCTTTGTGCTGCCAGCGCAGTGACTTAGCCTCAGATACCCCGCAAGCCAAGCCTGCCCTGAGCAGGAAGGCATGCCCAGACCCAGAGATAGAGAGCGCTTGGCAGGGTCACCAGGCACCTCCCCTCCCAGCTATCCTGCCTGGCATGGGCCAGCTCCAACCACCAAGGACCCTGTCTGCCCCATCCCTTCTACTAGGCTCCGAGGCTCAGCCCAACGGAGTAGTGGGGTGTGTGTGTGAAAGGAGCAGGTGCAGACCCGAGAAGGAGGAGCCATCTGACCAGAGGGTCCCCCAGAGCTGTACCTCGCAACCCTTGCCCTGGGGAGTTCGGGGCCCACGCAGCTGCCTCCTGCGCCTCTTCAGCTGCTCTTACAACTTGGCACACCGAGGAGCACACCTGTGGACACAGCTGTAACCTGCCTGCCTCAGGTGTGAGTCATTCTCTCCGAGTTCCCCGAGAGGATTGCCCTTGCCACCCTCACCATCCTCCTCACCTCCAGAGCGCTGGTGTGGTTCATGGTCCCGGCACTTCCCATTCAGTCAGCTCGCCTCCAGTCACCTCCCTGGCCCCACCTCCCACAACTACGTCTTGGGCAGGTAAATGGCTCTACCACAGACTAATCCAAGGGGCCATTTCTCTGCTGCACCTGCTCTCCCTCCCCAGCTAGCCGGGAAGCCTTTTATGTTTGTTTGTTTTGGTGATGGGGATTGAAGGTGAGGCCCTAGACCTGAATGTAACCTCCCTTCAAGCTCCCCCTGGAAACCTCTGGAGCAGGAGGCTTCCGATAGGGCAAGGTCTGCCTTGGGATCCCAGTGCCTTATCCTTAAGTGCCACAACTGCCTTTAGCTGTGCGCTGTTGGGCCGTGCGCTGTTTAGTTTTTTTTTTTTTTTGTCTACTTGACATAAACTAGACTTATGTAAGAGAGGGAGTCCCAGCTGAGGAGTTGCTTCCCCAGATTGTCCCGTGAGCATGTCTGTGGTGGCGTTTTCTTGATGGCTGATGCAGAAGGGCCCCGTCCTGTGTCAACAGTCCCACACCTGAGCAGGGGTTCCTGACAGGTATAAGTAATGCAGGCTGTGCAAGCCCCAAAGAACAAACCGTTAAGCAGTGTTCGTCTGCTAAGTCTGCTTGGGTTCCTGCCTTGAGGCCCTTTGATGATGTGTTGTGTTGTGGAACTGTGAGCTGAAATAAACCCTTTTCTCCCCAAGTTGCTTTCGGTCATGTTCTAACAAAGCGTTAGACACCCTGACTAAGAAAGTGTTCCATCGCAGCAACAGAGAAAGGAAACCAGGACAGGCAGATTCCACAGCTCTCTGGAGTCCCCATTTCTCCATCTTACCCTGCTACTGTACAGGTGATTTCCCAGAGGAGAAGTTCAAGGATTACGAAGCATAAAAGTTGAAGGACTTGGTAGGGAGAGGAGGCAACAGAAAAGAATTCCCTTCATTTTATCCAAACAATGCTTCGAACAACATTCACTAACAAACCTTTATTGGCCACCCACTGTGCACCAGGTACTGTGCCATACTGACTTCAGGGACCCTCAAGGGTGCCTCAGGCAGGCTCTGTAAACACACACAGGTTCATCTATGGGCCTCCCTACTCTGGGTGAAGTATTCGTGAATCGCACAAGAAGCCAGCTGACCAAAGGCATGACTCTGGCATTCAGAAAGGACCTGTCCTGTTCTAAATGATTCTGGGTACTGGGTGCAAGTCACATCCTTCACCTGTCTGATGGGTGGGTGCAGCCCAACAGCCTCCGGCTCTCTTCGCCAGGCCAAGGTGTTCAAGTGGTGCCTCGTGGCTGGGAGAGAGATTCCCGGGGCCTCATCAAAGAGACTTGGTTTCTGCCCAGGCAAAGTTTCAACCCTGAAATGTTTCATGAAGGCACCAAGGGACATAAAACAAGCCAGGATGAGGGATCAAAAGCAGGCCAGCGGAGCCCTCGAGAGTTGTCATTTCTAGGCTTGCCGATCTGGAACCAGACCAAGATGAGCACTGGGTGCAGTGGCTGAATGGAGGGCATAAGGGCATGCAGGTCTCGTTCTGCAAGCAGCTGTTTAACCACCCTGGCCAGCGTCCAAGCCACACCCAGGCTCAAAGGCCCAGCCACGGCCAGGCCACTGCTCTATGCACCTCGGCTTCACCCGCCCTAACAAAACCAGACATACTACTTCGTGTCAGTCACCAGCTCTACCCACTCGCACCTTAAGTGACAGGCCAAGGGGACAGGAGTGCCAGGAAGATCACATAGAAGCATCCCAACCCTAGGCCACCTCAGAGTCATCCCTAAGAGACTGTCCTCCTCCAGGGGCCTCTGAACAGGGACTGCGGGGCACTTGGTAGATGGGACACGATGAGGTTGAGCCGACTCCACCCTCCAACCAGGACGTGGCCTCTGACTGTCCGAGTGCCTCTCCTGTCTAATAGGTGTAGTGTTCAGGTTGGGTGACATGGGTGTAGCACCTTACTGCCTGCTCAACGGTCAGCGACAGCCTCAGAATGGAGCTTCCCATCAGTGGGCGTGGTGGCTGTGGTGGAGGCTGAAGCAGATTTATCTCCAGTTCCAGGCCAACCTGGGTCATAGTTAGACTCTGAGTCAACAACAAAGAGAATGGAGTTTTCCTTTTCTGGAGGAAAGGCCGGTCCCAGGATGTGCTAATGTCCCCAGAGGCCACCAAGCCCTTGGGTGAGGAGAGTTGCTTTGGCTACCTCTACCCTACCCACTCCCAGCCTCCATAAAGCGAATGCTCAAAAACTTGAGCCCAGAGAAGAAAAACACGAGAGTTTGGTGTGGAAACGGAGCATTAGTGGGGGACATTAGTGTGAAACAGAAATGTCACCAAGTTCAGCAACTGTGTTAGGTAACAGCTCCGGAATCAGGAACACCTATCAATCCCCAGCTCTGAACATTCCCATTGGGCCCTGTCCTGTCCCCACTGACATTAGTTCTCAGCATCTCTGGTCGGATACTTGATCCTCAGATACTGCTCCGTTCTGCTGAGACAGGAGACAATGGTGATTAACTTCCCTCCCACTACAGTTGGCCCACCAGCCTTGGGCCACAACCCATGACAGAAAGAGACCCCACAGTTCTAAATGGGCAGAGTCCTCCCCACCCCATACACCCACCCAAAGGAAAACGATGCAGATGTGTCTCTGGTATCCATGTTTATTTTACATTCTCTTCCCGAGGGGACCTAGATACTGGGGAGGAGCTGGGAATTAGGGCAGCAAGCGTGTCTCCCTGGAAATCTATCTTCTGATAGGTCAGGGCAGTTGTGGGTCTTAGTTGGGGGGCTCAGAGTATAAGTGGAGGCCCTACCCAGGGGGGTCAGTTGCCTCTGGGAAGAGAAAGTCTTGAGGCAAGGCCTCTCTCTCACTGGGCCTTGAAAGCTGACAAGGTATTCCCCACCTTGCTTCCAGGCCCAGCTGGAAGCCAGAAGGTAAAGTGGTGGCGGGCAAGCTGGTAAGAAGTGGGAGGCCTTTGGTCTCCACAGGGTAGGAGGCTGGTCCTTATTAGAGGAACCCCATGGGGGTGAAGCAAGAACCAGTCCCCATTAGGGGAAACGCTGGGGGGTTGGGGGCCTGGGAGTCTGGTCTCAATAAGGCCGGTAGGCAGTCTCCACATCAGAGCAGACGTCTGTATTTGAGGGGTTGTGAGGGGGGTGCTGTCAAAGGAATGCCTGTGATGCGCGGGTGGGAATCAGTCCAGGGGACTTCGAGGGGGCTTGGAGGGAAGATTGCTGGGGTCTCGCTGCAGATGCTGGGAGCACAGGTCCTGGAGGGGAGGATGATGTGGGGGGCCTCTCTCCCTCCCATAGTGCTAATGCTCCCCCACCCCGTCCTCGTTGGCTCCAAATTGCCACAGAGACCACTCACACCGGGGCTACATAATTTCCAGGGAATGTCCCAAATTTCTGAGTTCTCCGGGAGACACCTGAGAAAGGAAAGACAGGTTATGCGGGTTAGGGCACGCCCTCCGCTGACAGGGCCCGGAACTGAAAGTGGAACCATGTTCTCACGGAAAGGACTCGATTTTCCTCTCCTCATTCCTGCCCCCTAGCGGCACAAGCTGAGATAAGCAAAGCTGTACCCGTAAACCAACCAATGAAGACAACTTTGCACATGGCACTAGCTCCACACTTCCTTGAGAAAACCAGGAATCGGCAAGACAAATCACAGACATTCTATGGAGCAGAACCCACTGATCTAGTAAAGCACCTTCATTTCAGAGATGAGCTCTGCTCTGTCTAGGGGCAGAGGTGGGATGGTAAGCCAGACTTCTTGGCTTGCTAAGACCCCGGGAGAGGCAAGCGTCCTGGGGTGATGGAGGGAATGCAATAGTAGGAAGAGGCCTGGGCCTTTCGTTCTCTTTAACTAATCTATACATAAGTGGCCACATGTGGCTACTGAATACTATACCAGACAGCCCAGACCAGAGCATTGTGGCTTCGACTGCAGAAAGGTGTGCTTTCCTTCTTGTCTATACAAGTCTACCAAACTTCACTCGTGGTATAAAAGAAATTCAACAGCAAAAGCGCACGATAAAATGAGGCACAAGGGGGACTAACCTCTGTGGTGTGAGAAGCGTGGCTGGCATTGAGCCATGGAGAATCATATTAGAAGGAGGAGACCATATCATCAAGGGGTCTATTGCTATGACACCTCTGCCCAGGCAGAGCTTCGGTCCTTTGGGCCCCAAAGTCTGCTTGTTGGGAGGCAGGACTTCTAGATTCACGTCTCTCCCTGGCCTCCCCTTTGAAGCCAAGGGAATACAAGGCTTGCCCACTTTGGGGAGTCTAGTGGGTAGGTCACCTGGCACCAGACAAGATCAACATGAGGCTTCAGGTCTTAGTCCTTAAAGTGCAATGTCTTGGGCCAGTAGTGAAGGGCTGGGGTATTAATTATATTGTTTCCCAGGTTGTAGGGAGCGGGCAGGGGCAGGGTACGAGACCCTGGATCCTAGACCTGCTTGAGGAAGCCATGGTATGTGGAGAGCAAGGGTCTGGAAGTCAGGAGTCCTGTCCCAAATGTGACTCTATCACTGAGCATACTGAGACAGTTTTCCCGGGCCAGGACAGAAGGTAGGTGGGGGTGTTGGCTCTGAATCTCAACTGATTGGGCGCCACCACTCAAGTCTTCAGGGAGACCCTAAGGTTACTCTTTCTGGCCTGCCCTCCCCTCCACAGGCTACACACCCACAAACCAGCCATCGTCACATTGCTGCATGACATCCACACGGTCCCCCTCACGAAGTTCCAGCTCATCCTCGTTCTGGGGCCTGTACTGGTACATAGCCCGGTACCTGTGGGAGACGGCAACATGGCAGCCAGAGGCCTGGGGCTCCTTCCCAGACCCGCTGGCAGTTCTACCAAGAGCTGTCACTCCAGGTATCCTCTCCCCATCTCCTAAGCACCCAAAGACGAGCTTTGCTTAGGAGTTTCCTTAACCTATAGGTGAAGGGCCTGGGATCATTACTGTCTGCCAGCAACTCCCACCTGGGGCGAGCATCCTTAGTTGGTACTCACGGAGTCCAGTGTATTTCTGTGGTGCTTGGGGAGGAGGCCCCCAGGTCTACGGGACGGCTGGTGCCTCGAGGATGGGACAGGGTTGGTCCAGGAGTGCTGAGACCCTGGGGGTTCGTGGGAAGAAAGGAGGGCCACAAAGAGGAGGCATGAGGGAGAAGTGATGTAGGAAGGTCTTCTATCTATCTGTTGCTTTCATTGGTTAATTAATAAAGAAAACTGCTTGGCCTGATAGGTCAGAAAATAGGTAGGCAGGGAAGACAGAACAGAATTGTGGGAGGAAGAAAGCAGAGACAGGAAGACGCCATGGCTCTTCTCTCCAGGACGGACAGTGGTTAGACTCATGCTGGTAAGCCACAGTCAAGTGGCGATACAGATTATTAGAAATAGGTTAAATCAATATGTGAGAGTTAGCCAATAAGGGGCTGGAGATAATGGGCCAGGCAGTGGTTTAAATAAATACAGTTTTGGGGCTAGAGAGATGGCTCAGAGGTTAAGAGCATTGCCTGCTCTTCCAAAGGTCCTGAGTTCAATTCCCAGCAACCACATGGTGGCTTACAACCATCTGTAATGAGGTCCGGTGCCCTCTTCTGGCCTTCAGGCATAGACACAGACAGAATATTGTATACATAATAAATAAATAAATATAAAAAAAAATAAATACAGTGTCTGTGTTATTATTTCTGGGGCTAAGCTAGCCACGCGGGAGCTGGGCGGGACGAAATGCAGGCCTGCTTGCCTCATCACTACAGAGACACAGCAGGTCACGAGTCCCACAAAGCCTAATGAGTAGTCTCCATGCCGTTTCATCAAACTCCCAGGCCCAGAAACGTGGGCTCTGACTAGCTCGCTTCAGAAGGACTTGACTGTGGCCCTAGGGCCCCAGGCAGGGTGAGCAGCAGCAAGGTCAAAATGGGTCCAAGGAGGAGCCAGGAGCAGCTGTACCTGCTCAGAGAGGCGTGCTGGGTGAACATGTGGACCCAGGGCCAAGTGCACAATGAAGGGCTGGCTGCCAAGCACCTTTGCTCGGACCTACCCATTAATCTTCTGCAGTGGGAACTCCCTCTAGAAGGAGACTCAAGCCCAGAGAGTATAAGCCACTTGCTTGAGGGCCACACAACAAGCAAATACCAGAGCCCTGATACCTAACCCTACTTGACAAAAAAAATGGAAAAAAAAAATGGCATCTTGGAGGCTCAGGAAGCCTAGCTCGTCATCCTGGTTGGCTGGGGTTCCACATAGTGCTAGATCCTACCCATGCCTCTCTGAGCTGGAGGACCAAATAGCAGAACAACCTCAAGAGGATTAGGGCCAAATCAAGATGGAGACATTCTAGGTTCTGCCCAGCTCCCTGCGTCCTTGTCCGGAGACTGCCCAGGAAGGATTACCAGTGTGGACCAGTGAGAAGATAGGAAGGCGGTGTGAGGAAGCAGGCCACCTTACCTGGGTTTGGGATCTGGGCTCCTGGTGGGTGATGGGGAAGGGGAAGCCAGAGCGGCGAGGGGAGGTCCGACCTCCCCAGTCTGTGGGGTCCACTTGCATTGAAGGGGAGCTGGGGTGACAGGCTAGGCGAGAAGTGGCTGTTAGGTGAGGTGATGTAGGGAGCTGGGGGCTATCATCGCAGAGCCGGAGTCGGGGTTCTCGGTTTATCTGCACGTAGCTGGCCGGGAAGATGCCTTGGCGCCCCGTGCCTGTGATGCGCCCCTCGTACCAATGTTCATTCACCTTGCGGATCAGGCAGATGTGCTCCCCCTGAGGGGTTAGAGAGGAGTTCGTGTCAGCCGGGGTTCCTGGGGTAGCACACACCTGAGGGTAGTTTGCCTGGGTCATCTTCAGGCCTGACACTTTACGTGTTTGAGGGATCAGGCTCAGAAAGGGTGAGCAGGTTGTCTAAGGTCACACAGCTAAAAATGGAGGAGTCAGGAACAAATGGAAGGCTAAGCTCTTCCCGTGGCAGGCAGTGCTGGGCTTTGATCAGGTCTTCCCCTGGCAGGTTCACAACACTATCAATCCCTCCCTCCAGTCGCTGGAGGGACTGTGGCTAATTACACAGGTGCAAACCCAAAGTCAAGTTCAAGCTATGTGGCCTTAGACAGCTGTTCTGCCCTGCTGAGCTTGGTTTCCTCATGGGTTAAGTGGGATAACCAACCATGGTTGTTGCTGTGAGACACAGAATTAAGGGTGGCCTCCAAGCCACTGACAGATCTTAGCATGCCACTACAACTCAGTCCTGTCCCTGACGCGCATGTCCTGTGAGAGGACAGAAGGCATTCTCAGGAGGTTGGAGTAGAACTGCCACCATCTCAGCAGGCCACTTTCAGGACAGTGTCCCCACCCCTCACTGCCCAGCCCCCCAGCCCACCTCCTTCCCTGTCTGTCTTTGGAGTCAGCTTTCCTTGGAGGAATTCACTAGGGGCATCTGTAGGCTTTGCCCCCAATTCAACCAGAGGAAGGCCAGTTCCTCATCTCACAGAAACGTACCACTTTTTTCACTATAACCTAACACAAAACATACACTCTTGTCAGTGACATCCCAGAAGCCACACACACAAATGGATGTGCACATATAAGGGCCTCATGTTTGATACAGTACCCTTTACACGAAAAACTTCTTTCTATCCCTTTAAAAATGTAGATTATGATCCTTATGGTCAACTAACCTGCAGTCAATAAAAACACAATGCTAGGGTCAGACATGTTGGCTCAGACCTGTAACTAGTATTTGGGCAGCTGAGGCAGGAGGACTATAGTGAGTTCCAGGCTATCCTGGTAGGTCAGCCTGGATAACAGAGTGAGACACTGTTCATAACGTTCTTTCAAAACTGGAATAAACAGGCCTATAATCCCAGCTCCTTGGGAGGCCGAGGCAAGAATATCAAAAGTTCAAGGTTTTGGGGTTGGAGACGTGCTCAGTGGTTAAGAATATCTGATGTCCTTGCAGAGGACTGAAATTCCATTCCCAGAACCCACGCAGTGGCTCACAATCATTTGTTACTACTGTTTCATGTGATTTGGTGTTTGCTTCTAGCCCGCAGGGGCACTGCACACATGTGATGTATACATATATACAGGCAAACCACTCATACATATAGGAAAAAAGTTCAAGGTCTGCCTAGGCTAAAGAGTGAGTTCAAGACTAGCCTTGGCTATAAAGTGAGTTCAAGGATAGCCTGAGCTATAGAGTGAGTTCAAGGCCAACCTGGGCTATAAAGTGAGTTCAAGGATAACCTGAGCTATAGAATGAGTTCAGAGCAAATCTGGGCTATAGAGTGAGTTCAAGGATAACCTGAGCTATAGAATGAGTTCAGAGCAAATCTGGGCTATAGAGTGAGTTCAAGGCCAGCCTGGGCAACTTAGCAAGACCTGTCTTAAAATTAAAAGTAAAAATTAAAATTAAAAGTGGTGGCATACTCCTTTAATCCCAGCACTCAGGAGGCAGAGGCAGGCGGATCTCTGTGAGTCCAAGGCCAGCCTAGTCTATAAGAGCTATTTCCAGGACAGGCACCAAAAGCTACAGAGAAACCCTGTCTCGAAAATAAAAAAAAAAAAAAAAAATAAGAGTAATCTATTCAAGAGATTGGGAAAAAACCAAAATTCTCGGTATAGTTGACATTTTAAAAAATGTCCATTTCATTTTAGTCAGGCCATGGTGGCGCACACTTTGCATCTTAGCACTCAAGAGGCAGAGGCAGGCAGATCTCTATAAGTTTGAAGCCAACCTGGTCCAGGACAGCCAGGACTACACAGAAAAACACTGTCTCAAAAAAAAAAATTAATTAATTAACTAATTTAAAAAAAGAAATGTTCGGGCTGGAGAGATGGCTCAGTGGTTAAGAGCATTGCCTGCTCTTCCAAAGGTCCTGAGTTCAATTCCCAGCAACCACATGGTGGCTCACAACCACCTATGATGAGATCTGGTGCCCTCTTCTGGTGTGAGGGCATACACACATACAGAATATTGTATACATAATAAATAAACATTTAAAAAAAAAAAAAGAAATGTTCATCTCTTTCATCATCTTTGTTTCCCCCGCCCCACTCCACCTCGCCCTGCCTGAGCGCACCTTTCGGAAGGACAGCTCCACCTCCAGCTCTCCCTTGAAGTTGTACAGGGCCACGGCGTCTCCGTACTCCAGCACCTGGTATGTGGGTGACTTGATGGGCTTGGGGATCTCATCTGCAGGCAGCACCTGCAGGGAGGATGGGAGAAAAGCTTAGGCCCAATATTAACCAGACACACACCTGCGCTCCTGGAAGATGGACCCTGACAGCCTGGGAGGTGGCAGTGGGAGTACAGGCAGGCTCTGTCTTCCGAGAAGGCTTGCTGGGGGAAGATTTTTCAGTGCAGCGATGTGCAGCGAGACAGGCAGGGCAGGATGGTGAACGCAAAGATAGAAGCCAGTCCAACTACAGCCCTACGCTGGGCCACCCAAGCAAAGAAGGTTTGAAGAAGAACGGCCCCCATGGGCTCATATAGTTGAATGATTTGTCACTAGGGAATGGCACTATTTGAAAAGATTAGAAGGACTAGACAGTGTGGCATTGGAGGAGGAGGAAGTGTGGCACTGAGGATGGCCTTTGAGGTTTCAAAAGTCCAAGCCAGGATATTCTCTCTTTTTCTGTCTCTCTCTGCCTGTGGTTCAGGACGTAGCTTTCTTGTTATTGCTCCAGTACCACATAGACCACCATATTCCCTGCCATGGTGATAATGAACTAAGACTCTAAAACTGCAAGCAAGACCCTGGTGCTCTCTTTCATAAAAGTTGCCTTGGTTACGGTGTCTCTTCACAGCACTGGAACAGTGAGTGACTAAGATACACTGTCTAGGGGTCTTGGTCACGTCTGTTTCCTCTGCCAGTGAAAGAATTAAAAGGCAGGAGAAACCTTGAGTGCAACCAGGAGTGGCGGAGAAATCGCAAGCCCAGGCAGAATTCCCTGATTCAGGGTTGGTCTGCTGGAGGGTGGACTGGCCCACAGTTGTCGCAGAACACAGGCATCCTAATCAAACAAGGACTTTTGGGGCCAGTCCATCAGCAGGGGGACTTCTAGGAAGGACACGGGCTGATAAGGCCTTTGTCTGAAGCTGCCAAGCTTTTGTGTCAAGTCAGGAGGATGAGGAAGAAGCCGGCCATCTTGGAAATTCACCCCAATTATTGCCTAGTCATGGCCCTTCTTCCAGTCTGACTGTCTACTAGGGCATCAGTCTAACTCCTAGACTCTCAAAGTGTTCTGAGCTACAGAGTACCCTGTTCTAAAACTGAAAATGTATTTATTTATTATTATTACTGTTATTATTTGTTTTGTTTTCTCAAGGAAGAGTCTCACTATATAGCTTTAGCTGTTTCTGTTTTGGGGATGGGGTTTGTTTTTTTCAAAAGGTTCCTCTGTATAATAGCTCTAGCTGTTCTGGCACTAACTCTGTGGACCAGGCTGACCTCGAACTCACAGAGATCTGTCTGCCTCTGCCTCCCAAGTGCTGTGATTAAAGGCACACGCCACCATCACTGCCCAGCTCTTCAATGTTCTTTTTTTTTTCGAGACAGGGTTTCTCTGTGGCTTTGGAGCCTGTCCTGGGACTAGCTCTGTAGACCAGGCTGGTCTCGAACTCACAGAGATCCGCCTGCCTCTGCCTCCCGAGTGCTGGGATTAAAGGTCTTCAATGTTCTTGAACTCACTATCTAGACCAGGATGGCCCACAGAGTTCCACCTGCCTCTGCCTCCCAAGTGCTAGGATTAAAGGGATGTGCCAATAAGCCTGGCTCAGTTTGTCCCATCTCTTACTGCTCAGAACCAAGTGGCCCTTGGTTCAAGTCTTAGTCCCTCTTCTCTTCTGGCCCCCACCAGAGCTCTGAATCCCCATGCTATCTTGGTTGATCCTATTCATAAAAATCAATAAGCTAATCGACCATTTCTCACTAAGCTGTAGATGACTGATAGACTATCAGATGACTGTGTAAATTGAGAAATTAATTTTTCTCAGTGAAAACAGAGAGATTAATGTGTGGGTGGGTAGAATCTGTAATGCCTGCTAAAACAAGGGCCTGAATTACAATAGCCTACCCAGGTATCAGAGGAAACGAGAAGACAGTAAGTTAAACAACAACAACAACAACAAATCATCATCATCATCACGATTTGTTCAGGCCTGGTGGCACACATCTTTGATCCCAAGCATTTGAGAAGCAGAGGCAGGCGGATCTCTGTGAGTTCAAGACCAGCCCGGTCTACAGAGTGAGTTCCACACCATCCAGAGCTACACAGTAAGACACTGACTCAAACAAAACCAAACCAAAAAAGTTAGAATTTGTGGGATGCAGTTAAAACAGTGTTTAGGTGGAAATTTATGGTATCAAATACTATTATTAACAATCACCTAGTCTAGCATGAGTCAGGAGAAACATTATGAATTTGAGGCCAGCCTGGGCTACCTAGGGAGTTCAAGGCCAGCCTCAGCTGCTGTGCAAGGCTTGTCAAAGGATAAGAGAAAAAAGAAGAAAGGCTACTCTTTCACTCTGACAAACTGAGCAAGAAAAGTAAAAAGACAAAAGAATAAAGATAAAATTGAAAACAAAAATAATAGAGAAAAACTGATAAAAATCAAAGGTAAGCTGTAGGGTTAAGACAGCCCCTTTGGGGGGCGGGGTTTGCCTCGGACGAATGCCTGCCAATAAATGGGCGCGTGGAGAGGCGGCTCGGCCCTTCCTTCCTACCTCCTGTGCCACGCGGACACTTCGGTTCTGTAAATTTATCATTAAAGTGTGAATATTGTTTAGTATCTGCATTGCATTTATTTACGCCGATACAGTAAGCTATTTGAAAACACTGAGAAAATAAATCTGTAGGCAGAATAAAAGAATATCCAATTACAATACCAAAAATAAAAGGACAATCATTATAGAGATTACTAACAGCAAAGAAAGAACGGGGCCAAGGAGGTGGCTCACTGAGAGCCGAAGCCTGCCTGATGACCTCAGTTTAGATCCTGAGAACCCACGTAAAAGCCAGACACAGAGCCGGGCGGTGGTGGTGCACACCTTTAATCCTAACACTCAGGAGGCAGAGGCAGGCGGATCTCTGTGAGTTCGAGGCCAGCCTGGTCTACAAGAGCTAGGGTTTCCCTGTGGCTTTGGAGCCTATCCTGAAACTCACTCTGTAGGGTTTCTCTGAACAGTCCTACTGTGCTGAAACTCACTCTGTAGCCCAGGCTGGCCTCGAACTCACAGAGATCCACCTGCCTCTGCTTCCCGAGTGCAAGAATAAATATTTTTAAATATTTATTTATTTATTATGTATACAATATTTTGTCTGTGTGTATGCCTGCAGGCCAGAAGAGGGCACCGGACCCCATTACAGATGGTTCTGAGCCACCATGTGGTTGCTGGGAATTGAACTCAGGACCTTTGGAAGAGCAGGCAATGCTCTTAACCTCTGAGCCATCTCTCCAGCCCCGAATAAATATTTTTAAAATATATGGGAATATTATGGACAACTTTATACCAGAGGCTTAGTTTGATATGACTTAAGACACAGATACTAAAAGTAACCTATAGGTCCCAGCCTGCATTTAGAATATGACTCTCTACTTAACACAGAATCTCTGTCTATAAAATGAGGTGATTGTGGCTCCCTGGGCAGTGTGAGGAACGAACAGGTAACACGCCAGAAAGAAGCGACGCATTTACAGGCGAACTGTCACAATTCTGGTTAGTTGTCAACAGGATAGAAATCAGAGAGATCAGGGCTCTGGGAGTTAAAATGCGAGGTACTTATGGGATGGTGGCTTCTGGGCGGGCAAGGGGCTCTTCAGCTTCTCCTGGGCTGGCAGACAGTTTGAGTCCTGGACCAGGTGATGTGTAGGCCACAGACATTCAAGAGAGACAGCCTGGACTCCTCAAAGTTTTGCAAGAAACCTGGGGTCTGGGGTCCAAGCCTCTCCTAACATATGGGTCCTCCCAGCCTGCCCATTCCACCTCTCCCACCCCTCCCACTCACCTCCACATAATTGGCTGGGAAGATGCCTAGCCGGCCATGGTGCTCCCCCTCCAACCAGTTCTTGTCCACTTCTTTGTGGATATAGACAATGTCACCCTTCTGCAGAGTCAGCTCCCTGCAGATGAGAGCCGTGTACAGCACCGAGTTCCTGAGTCTTTCTTCTTCAGACTCTGCCCTGTACACCCCTCCCCCCTCCAGCCTTCTGCCCACTAAAGCCCTTCCTTACCCCCTCACAGTGCAGACTGCCCAGGCTGGAAGAGGAAGGGCTGAGAAGGCCACTTACTTGGGGGACTGGGCCTGGAAGTCAAACTTGAGCCGGGCAGCCTTCCTCTGGGAAAGGGGAGAGGATGGGACAGAGTGGGTTACCTCAGCCAGACAGGGTCCTGCCCAGACACTCCCTGACCCCTGACCCGGGGGGGGGGGGGGGACACTCTCTTACCTTCTTCTCCTCCTTCCTCGCAGGGCTGCTACCCCTTTCAGAGGCACTAGGCTCTGTGGAGAAGCACCACCTCAGCTTGAGGAGGTCATGTCTGGGGGGGATCGGGTTGGGATAGATTATGCTCCCCCCACCCAGGTCAGGCACAGGGGAGCAAGGACTCTGTGACCCTCGTGGCCCCCACCCTCCCTTTTCCTGGGGCACCACAGAGCTTGTAAGAGAACTCCCAGAGCAGGTAGGCCTCCATTCAGCGAGAACAAAAACAGAATTTGTCTTACCTCGGGCTGAGGAAGGGTAGACAAAATCTCTTCGTCCCAGGAAGGGGCTTCCTCCTCCATCTGCCATTCTGTGGGGGCTCAGGGGTCGGGAAGAACCGAAGTAAGGTGCATGCGGGGAGCTGGGCCTCCAGGCTGAGGCCGTGCTGGAGGGACAGAGGCAGTGAGTCACCTGTCTGGAACTTCATATCCCTCAGGGCTAGTCCTCACACATTACTGACCTCCCAGGCTCTCCCGCTACCCCCAACCTGTCCTCTGCCTCCTAAGGCGTCTTCCCAGGTCTGGGACTCTCAACAGGATGTCCTACTTCCCGTGCAGCAGAGGGCCGGGAAGGGTGAGGCCTTGGGTTAGCAGAGGGGGTGACCGCCCAAGGGAACGCGGGAAGTGTCGGGGCTCGGTCCTACTCCCTGCCGCCACCGCCACCACTACTACCGGTGTCCCTGGCTTGGGGCAGGTGACCCTCAAGGAGTGGATAAGTCCCAACAGAGTTGCGGTTGGGATGCCCCTAGGCCACTTTTCCGATTTTCAGGCCCCTCCTCTGAGTTTCGCCCGTCCCCCACCGTGGGCAGGGCCATCGCCCCCTCGCCCGCCGGCCGGCGCCACGTCCCCTCCGTGGGGAACAGACCCTCTGCTCCTGCCTGCGTCTCTGCCACTCACCGGGCCGAGGGCCGCTGCTCTGGGGCGGGCTGCTCAAAGGACCGTCGTGGCGCCTGCGAGTTCTGCACGGGGGACACCGGACGTGATCAGAGCCTGGGACCCCGGGACCAGGGCAGCTGAGGCCAGTGCCGCCACCTCCTCCGGAAAAGTTCGCGGCTTGGGAGGGAAGGAGGCCGGGGAGGGGCGGGACGCAGGGTCCTAGAGGCGGCCGCGAGCCTTCACGCTGGGAGGAGGCACGGAGGAAGGAGGACCGGGTCGGGTCCTGGGGTCCCTGGGGCTGCGGTTAGGGGTGGGGCCAGGCGGGGTGGAATATGGACTGAATCTGAGTTGGCGAAGGGTTCCTAGGGATCACTTAGAAAGTTGACGCCCAGTGTTTTGAAGCTCGGACAAGGCTGAAGTCTGCCCAAGGTCGCCAGTTTCTAGGTTTGCCTGCTTCCCTCTGTCCCCTGCTGCTATGGCTAAAGCCTTTCTCTTGAAGTCCTCTGGAGGCTGGTACCTTGGGGGATGGTAGGCGGGTCTCGATGGCCCGTAGGTCCTTGTCCAGCTCTGCACTCAGCTTGGCCAATTCTCTTTCTAGCAGGACCTGGGAGATAAGATTCTTTTGGGAAGTGCACTGTGTCGGAGGCTGGTCAGAGGTCAGAAGTGAGAGGCTGGTCCCGTCAGGCCTCAGGGAGGAGACCAGGAGAGGTTTCCATGCCTATAGGCTTGCTTCAGGACTAGTGGAAAGGTGTCACGTCATTCCTGTCACTAGTCCCCAACCCAGGACTCCAGGGTGTCAAGAGTGCCTCAGCCTTTCCTGGCCTTTTTAATTTTGAGGAAGCGGGTGTGTGTGTGTGTGTGTGTGTGTGTGTGTGTGTGTGTGTGGTTATGTTTTGTTTAAGAACCTGAGGGTTTGCCAAATTTCTATTGGTTTCTATGGACTTTCCACGGTCTGGTTTCACTACACCCACCCATTCATCATCATACTGCTCATTCCAGTGAGAGCTGAATTTTACTCATGCGTGCGCGCGTGCATACTCGGGTATACACCCCACCACACACACACACACACACACACACACACACACACACACACCAGCCTCTTTTCTAGAGGAGCTGTCTCTCTGCCTGGCCAAACTCAGCTCCAGTTCGCGAGTACCTCCGATAACCCCAGTTCACACTGACTAGTCTCTTCCTGCTCTGATCTCTACGTACATACGTGTTTACTAATCACCTACTGCATGCGGGCACTGTCCTTGGTGCTAAGGCTAGAGATCAAAATGCACGGGACTAGGGCAAGTTAAGAGCCTTAGGGTCCTGGCCTTTGTCTGTGGCTAAGACCACAGCACCCAGAGTCATTCTTGCTTACTGCTGATACTGGCATCCATCCGTCTGTCCTTCATTCCCCCCGGGTAGCACTCACCTCAATGGGCTGTGCAGGTTTCTCAACGGGGTCATCTAACAGTGGTTTCTTGGGCTGCAGGGTGGGAAGGGTACATCTAAGACGATGGCCTCACTTGGAACAGGCTCCAGCGCTGGGGTGTGTCCAGACCTAGAGGACCCTGCTAATACTCTCACCTTATGCCCACTTTCTAGTTCTTGCAGAAACTGGTTCCAGGAGTCTTCTGTCCAGACACTCTCTACTTTCTCTCGGCGTCTGGGCACCTGCATGGATGTGAGTAGCCATCACTAGGGCTGGGCCTACAGTCTAAAGGCAGGCCTTGGCTTCCCCGATCTGCCCACGGGTCCCTTCCTACGTATATGCGCCGAAATGGGGGAATTATCTGCGCTGTGCCAGCAGGTGGGTGTGGCTGGAGAACACGCAGCTGGGGATGGTGCTGGTGAGCAGGACCGTCTACCTGATTTGGGGGTTGGAGTCCCGAAGAGGATGGTCCAAAATTATAGTTAAAGGTGTTTCTAGATGGCTCTTCAGAGTGGTGCCAGTTTCTTCTGAAGAAAGAGAAAATCCCACTTCAGATTCCTCTTAGAAAACTGAAGCGTGGGTGAGAATACAACCAAAGGAGAAGGGGCTGCACCCCTCTCCTCTACCACTGTCCCCATTCCCACAGAAGGAGACCACCCTGCCCCCTTCCTGTGGAATTAGTGTCAGGGATTTCAATCCAGCCTCGTCCCCTAGTATCTATGAGACTTAGTAACTATGGCGAGCTGTATGGCGCCTCGGGCTCAACACTGGTAAAATGGGAGTGGCATGCAGGAATGTGTGTTAGGTGTCCAGCTGCTGGTCTTTGCAAACATCGCTCCATGGGTAGCCAGGACCTCTCTTGTAGCCTTGGGCAAAAGCATCCCGTATTTGTGTTTGGTGCGCTGTGTCCCAGTGCAGCAGGCTTTCAAGTAGCCATAGCCAAGTGGTTTTGTAAACCATTGCTGTGAAATGACCCTTCACTACACTGTGAAGGTGTGTTGCTCTTATTGTTAATAAAAAGCTGAGTAGCCTATGGCAAGGCAGGATTTTCTGGGCAGAGAGAATGCTGGGAAGAAGGGAGGAGTCTCAGGAGTCAAGAGGAGACTTGGAGAGAAGCTAGATGAACTTGCCTCGTTGAAAAGAGGTACCTCACATGGTAGAGCGTAGATAAGAAATATGGGTTACCCTAAAGTGTAAGACTAGTTATTAACAAGCCTGAGCTATCGACCAAGCATTTATAATTAATAAGAAGTCTCTGTGTTATTTGAGACTTCTTATTTGAGAACTGGCTGGTGGGACAGAAAAGTCTGCCTACAAACCATAGCCCAGGGTATAAGACCACACACAACTCCAAGGAGAACTTGTGGGCATCTCTGCCCAGGAGATCTGGCAGGCAAGTTGTTTTGGGTCTCTGGGCCTCAGGTTATGTGGCTTGGATTGAGTGATAAAACCTGTGTGGTCACCTCAGTCATTGAAGTGTCCTGCTGCCTTGGCTCTCCTCTAGGCTTCCTTTCCTGTCTGGCTTTCACACCCCATGTTTTTAGTCTGAAAGTTACCTATGCCTAGAACAACTGAATGGAGCTTATCAAATGATGGCATGTCTGAGCACAGGGTGAGGATTCATCGCCTATAATTATGACTCTGTTCTCATTTCGATAATAAAACGGTGATCATGAGAATGGAATGTGCTGTTTGCGGTAGAAGGAAGCGCTCATCGTTGGGAACCCGTGTGTTCGAATGCTTGCAGACTTGCTATATGCCAACCACACTGCGAGATCAGACCCTGGCTCACTCAGTCCTGATAATCTACCGTCTGTCCCCACTCACAAGATGGGTACAGTGGCAGTGGCCTGACTTGGACCTCAACTCTGGGTCCAATCTGGGTTTCTGTCACTGCCTCACTGATGACAAAGGCCATCAGTGATGGCTATGCTAGTGAACTGAATTGTACCCCGCGAAGGCACACACAGCTAGTGCACTTAACTGCAGAGCAGAGCTCCAGGGGCCCAAACGGAACAGAGTTCCTGCAGCACCTGAGCGCTCAGCCCAGGGCACCTCTCAGTCACAATCTAGTGGAAACCTGGTTCATCCATGTTACCGGTTCTCTCTGGTTTTAAAGTGGAAGGTCACATGTCCAAGCTGCCCTTAACAGCTTCCATGCCCCTGTGTCCTGGACACACACATCACTCACAGTCTCTGGTTCCTGGTGCACAACAGGAGTGGCTCTGTTCCTGGATGTCTTTGGCCCTTGTGAGTGAGAATAGCTACAGAGGTGGAGACCTTCTAAGGCCCTGTAGAACCCAATGGAAGAATAAACCCTTCCCTGTCTGCTCCCAGGCTGTGCCAGCTTTGGCCACAAGGGGACACTAGTCTCTGTTGCTCACCCGCTAGAAGTCACTGATGTGCCAGGCCTGGAGGCAGCAGGTCTTTGCTGGGGTTCTGGATGCCTGGAGTCTGCAGAAGAGGCACGCGAGGAAACCACTGGAATGAAAGGAGACAGACAAGGACTAAGATTTAAGGCGGTGGTACCCACCTCCATCCTAACACCTGGATTATGGCTCACAGGAACAGAGAGAGGCTCCTGGCTAGTCCATGGGCTTTGTACCAAGAGCTTTGGGGCAGGTGGGATCCCCAGATTCTCATAATTCAGAAGAATCGCATAAGATAATCATGTAAGAAAAGATGCCCAGTGAAGTCTGGTCAGCAGATGGCAAACAAGGGCTTTCTGGGCAGCCAAGGACGTCTTAGTCACCTCCTGTCAGGGGATTTAGTGTTCCCAGAAGTGGCCTTTAAAATCTTCTTGTGTGGTTGTTATGTAAAGTGTATTAAAAAATTAAAAAAAAAATAAACTTCTTGTGTAGAACCACACCATTTGGGAGGCCCCCAAGCTCAGGCCACACGTCACTAGACACAGACCAGTAAACCTATATCTCTCACCTTTGGGTGGGTCTTCCAAGGTCCAGTCAAACTGTAGATCTGGAGAACAGAACGGATTGGGTCAGCAATAGGACTCAGAGTGAGGACAGGGCGCTCCCGCAGCCTGCCTAGCTGCTCCCAGCCTCCCTTCTGCCTAGAGCAGGGGCTGAGGGCTGAGTCAGGGCCTGAAGAATGTCCCGAGGGAGGTAAGGAATTAGGAGGGCAGCCGTTGGGAGGGCTTGAAATGCCTGCCTCTGGCAGACTTTGGGCCTGGGAGAGCCAACTGGGCAACAGCCACACCCTCTAATCCCTCCTGATTTATTCCCCCACACACCCTCTCCTGACCTCTGTAGGCTTGTCCAGGCCATGCCAGCTGTGGAAGCTGGGCTTCCTCTTTGTTTCCCTTCCCCACCTGCACCTCCTTCTCAAATACCTCACTTCTCACTGCGCCCTGAACCACACCTCCCAGTGTGCAGGACTTTCAGGGGTTGGGGTGAGGGAGGCGTCTAGAGGTTCTAAAACCCAAATACTTTGTTCAGGAGCCTGTCTTGACCTCCCTCTGCTGCTGGGTTGTCTGCTTTTCCTCAAGAAACCGTACTACCACATCTCCGGTCCACATTCCTCTTTCCCAGAAGACCTGTTGCTCACCGTTGCTGCATCAACCACTCTGACCAAGGGCTCCAGACCTCCACGGCACTCAGCCTTATGGTCAGCTCCAAAGTGATCTAACTAACTCGACTCGGTGGCAGCATCTGCCACAGCTTTTCCCTCTGAAACTCCGCTCTCTCATCTGGCTGCAGGGAGACTATTTGTCTCTCCTTCTCCATCTCTGGAGGCACCTCCAAGGCTCTGGGCTACTTTCCTCAGAACCCACATGCCTAGGAGGCTCAGTCCTAAGGACTATCTCTCTATGGGATCTTAGCTGGTCCTAAGGCTTTTCAAACACATTCAGCCTTGTTTCCACAGGCTCTACCTCCATGGATCCAACCAGGCCTCTTTGAAAATATAATTACATCTGTGCTGCACATGGCCTTATTTCTTGTCACCATTCCCTAAACAACACAGTACAGTGTGCCCATAGCTACTGATGCAGCATTTACTTGGGATTAAGTATAAGTAACCTAGAGGCAATTTGAGGTCTATGAAAGGATATATATGCAAGTAGATGCAAATATGAATACTTATATCTACATTTTCTTGGTTTTTAAATTTTATTTTATATTCTATTTATATGTATATCTGTGAATCACATGTGTGTTTGGTACCCCATGGAGGCTAAAGGAGGGTTCTAGAAATTAAACCTGGGTCGTCTAGAGGAGCAGCCACTTAACTGCTGAACTATCTCTCTAGCCCCTTCAGGTGTTTTCTTGTTTATTTTGTTTTTTCTTAGAAACATTTCTGTGTGTATGTGTGCACACATGCATGCCACGGCATGTATGTGAGGGGCAGAGGGGCAGGGTCGGTTCTCTCCTCCCACCTGAAGATTGTCAGGCGTGGAAGTCTTTACACACTGACAACCCATTTTTCGTTTTTCTTTGAGATGGGACCTCATACCATAGCCTAGGCTGGCCCAGAATTCATGACAACCTTCCTGGTCCAGCTTCCCTGAGTGAACAGCTATGGAGTCCTAGATCCATACATAGCGTTGGATATGGCACTTTAGACAAAAGACTTGTTCTTGCAGGGGTAGGGGAGTAGGGGAACCAATCTCCTTTGGATACTAAAAGATAAGGACGGCGATATCTATTCCCACAATCCTAATTTATAGTTAAACTATAAATAAGAATGCCTCGGGGACTGGAACTCACCATGTCTTTTTTTTTTTTTGAGTCCCAGGTATTTCCTGCGCAGTTCAGACCCTGTCCTTGAAGTAGCCTACTCCACTAGAGTGTGACACGCCTCAAAAACCAAAAGCCTCTATTGTTTTTTTTTTTTCTTTTCTTTTCTGAGACAAGGACCCATTATGTAGCTCTGGCTGTCCTGGAACTCACTGTGTAGACCAGGCTGTCTTCAAACTCACAGAGATCCTCCTGCCTCTGTCTCCTGAGTGCTGGGACTAATGCCACGTGCTATCACACCAATCTCCAAACCTCTTAAACCTGCTCCCTCTGCAGGCTCCCCTTTCTCTAAAAACACAAAATGGCAGCACCAAAGGCGGACACACTCCTGTGACCGCTGAGGCAGGAAGACCGAGAGCTCTAGGCGAACCTCAGCTATGCGGTGAGCCCGGGGTCTGCCTGGAATACACAAGGCCCTGTGTGAAAAATTAAAAGGAAGCCAAACAGTAGCTTCATCCTTCCATGTGCTCAGGTTTAAATTCACCCTTGAGGATGGTCTTTCCTGCCCAGAATTCCAGGACTATGCCTGAAATTCCCTGGATTCCCCACCCCATCCCACTGCCCCTGCCCTGGTCTGGGTCACTTCTAGGTGTAGACTGGCTCAAAGCAGATTCCATGTTGACCTTTTTCCTCCCGGTCTTGCTAATCAGGGGGACTGGTCCCCTTGTCTGTCAGTGTGGGTGACCCTTCCAGTCCCCATTGTCAGAGCTTGTCACTCTGAGGCTCAGAACTGCCCAGGCTTCCAGGTTTCTTGTCTGGTAAAAGCCAAAGTCCTCTCAGGGGCACCCAAAGCCTCACAAGACCTGACCCTATCACTCTGATGGCGTCTCCTTCGTGAGCCCCCTTTCACTCCAGTGCAGGAATGGGCCAGGTGTGCTTTTCCCTGTGGGTCTTTGGAGCGTCCTCTGCTGGCACTTTCTCTCTACCCTTTCCGGGTTTAGCTCAGGGCCTCTTCCTTGCTGGGGTTACAGGTCGCAACTTCTTTTTAGGGGAGAGGGGTGGATATTCAAGACCACTTACCTTAGAGCTTGGAGAGAGAAGAATCTCATAAGTCAAAACAAAGCAAAACAAAACAAGCCCCTTTCCACCCCTCCCACAACCTCCATGCTGTTGGGAGTCTATTGGGCCCTGGGAGGATGTCTAACCTGGCATTTTCCGGTGAATTTGCTGGAACATTCTCCGATACCAGTCTCTGGGGCTGTCAACACTCTGAGATCAGAAAATTAAAATCAGGCCTCCCTGCTCACCCACGGTCTTCAGGCCTCCCTGCTCACCCATGCTTCCCAAGGAAAAGTCATGAGAGCTTTACTAATGAGACCTTTCTCTGGGTACCTCATAGAGCTGCATACCCCCGTGCATGTGGAGGCCAGAGGCGAGCGCCACCACATTTTTTATATTTCTTTCATTTATTATTGAGGTGGGATGTGCGCATGCCATACTCCTATGTGGAGGCCAGAGGACAACTTACAGGAACAGGGTCTCTCCTGCTGTCACCTGGGTCTGGGGATCAGACTGAGGTCGTCAGGAATGAGGCCCTGATGGCAAGTGCCCTTATCTACTCGAACCATTTCACCAGCTCTCTACCTAATTTATTTATTTATTTATTTATTTTTTTAAAGATTTTTTTATGTGTGTGTTTTACTTGCATCCTCAGAGGTCAAAAGAGAGTGTTGGAGCCTCTGTAACCGAGTTATGGGCAGTTGTGTACCACCGTGTGGGTGCTAGGGATCAAACCCTGGTCCTCCGCAAGAACAAGTAAGTGTTCTTGGCCACTGAGCCATCTCTTCAGTCCTTCAGTCCTTTTATTTTATTTTATTTTTGAGACAATGTTTCACTAGGTAGCCTTCGGCTGGCCTGGAACTCATTACGTAGACTGGGTTGGCCTTGAACTCACAGATCACCGAGATCCTTGTGCCTCTGCCTCCTGAGTGCTAGGATTAAAGGTGTTCATCACTATGACCAGGTGATCCATATCCACTTGTTTTTATGGTTTTTTTTTAATATTTATTTATTATGTGTATAATATTCTGTCTGCATGTATGCCTGCTGGCCAGAAGAGGGCACCAGACCTCATTACAGATGGTTGTGAGCCACCATGTGGTTGCTGGGAATTGAACTCAAGACCTTTGGAAGAGCAAGCAATGCTCTTAACCGCTGAGCCATCTCTCCAGCCCTGGTTTTTTTTTTTTTTTTTTTTTTGAAATAGTCTCTCTCAGTGGCCTGGAACTCATCAAGTACTCTAAAGTGGCTGGCCTCCTGTCTCCACCTTCCCAGCGCATCATGCTGAAATGATAAGCATGTGCTACCATGCCTACCTTTAAAAAAATTGGTTTTAATTTACTTTAATTTTTTTTAAAGATTTATTTATTTATTAAGTATACAGGCCAGAAGAGGGCACCAGATCTCATTACAGGTGGTTGTGAGCCACCATGTGGTTGCTGGGAATTGAACTCAGGACCTTTGGAAGAGCAGGCAGTGCTCTTAACCACTGAGCCATCTCTCCAGCCCAATTTACTTTAATTTTTAAATTTTAATTAAAATGATTTAATTTTAAATTTTAATAACAATAAATAGTATTATAAATAATAAAATATTTAAACTTTTAAATAATTAAATTTTAATGTAATTTCCCTTTTAGTTCCAGGGGCTAGAATTCTGGTCCTCAGGCTTGTATGGCAAGCACTGTACTGGCTGAGCTATCTCCTCAGACTTGTGTCTCTTTTCCCAGCACTTTGACAATGATCATGTTTCCTCACGGGGAAAGAAAAGTAACAGTAGGGGGAGAAGGTATTTCTCCTAATCCGCCGCATCTGGACCTTACAAAGCAGGAAGAATGCGTGACTATGAGGAAATTTGTTTGGCCCCAAGATATGAAGGCAACAGAAGGTCAGGGCCCCAGCAGTCCTGGTGGAATACAAGATCCTTCCCTGCCCACCATGGCATGAGGCAATCTCGCTCAGGGCTCCGCCAGTAAATAGGCAGCCATTCTGTGGGTGCTATGCCAGGCCATTGGGGTACAAAACTAAGAAACATCCCTGCTAGTTTCAGTCCTTATGGCTGTAACTTTCCAGTTTTGAGATCTGCACCATGTAACATCTGACTCAGATACATAAGGTGTGGGCACGGCCTTCATGCCTCAATCCTATTCTACTCATAGAAATAGAACTTGGCGGGGGGAGGGGGGGTCTCTGGGCCCTCGCTATCTGTGACCCCCAGCCCTGGACTCACAGATCGGGGGGCAATGGGCATGCCGCTCTCATCCACGGGCCCGATTCCCTCGTACTTCACCCAGCGCTTGTCCCGCCGCTTGTTGTCCTTGGTCCATGTGGCTGACCAGTTCTGGGCATGCTGGGAGGCAGGTTGCTTGGGGCTTCCAGAGGGCCGGCTCCCAGGGCCTGGCCAGGTCTGATACCATGCTGGGTCTGTGAGAGGTGTACCTAGGCATTAGCTGAAAGGGAGGGGTCCACGCCTGGCCTTGTTTGTCTCGTCTGACATCAATCCCTGTGAGTTCCGTTTCAACCCCTCCTCATCTGGCTGTGTGATGTGGACTCCACAAACCTCCCCATGCCCAGCAGCGCCCTAAGGCTTCTGCTTATTTGCTTCTTTAAAATGAATTTTCAAACTGGGCAGTGGTGGCGCACGCCTTTAATCCCAGCACTCGGGAGGCAGAGGTAGGCAGATCTCTGTGAGTTCGAGGCCAGCCTGGTCTACAAGAGCTAGTTCCAGGACAGGCTCCAAAGCTACAGAGAAACCCTGTCTCGAAAAACTAAAATAAATAAATAAACAAACAAATAAATAAATAAAAATAAAGTGAATTTTCAAAGGATTCTGTTCGGAGCAGTCTGTATGTATCCTCACCCCCATTCTGTTTTCCTGGACGACTGTCGTAAGCGTTTTGCAGAAGGACGGCTGGGAATCATGACATGCAATAAATGCTGAGGACATCCCAGCTAGGGTGCGGCAAGACAAGGAATCTGGACTGCACTAGGGTGGGTAGGGGAAATGGGATTGGACGGACTCAGACCTAAATTCTGACTCCATTCTGCCACCTACTGGTTGTTTAAGTTGAGGCTCGTCCATCGCCTTCACGGTGCCTCAGTTTCCACTTATATAAACGAAGAGCAATTTCAGCAAAGATGTAGTGACTTCGAGTCTGTGTCACTGTACCCAGCACAAAGACCCTCAGAGGGGTCCAAAACCCATTCCCCCAGGCATGCATTCTGCGCTGTGTCCCCAGCTCCGCCCCTCCCTCGCTGAACGTTTCATTTCTAAGTAGTGCAGTCTAATGGTGTAAGTGCTCCAGGGCCAGATGGCCAAGGGTGTGGACCTCAGTGCAATCTCATCTGCTCCTACTCCGGGCATCTCTGAGACGGGATCCCCACTGGGAAGATGCCCATAACGGCCTCGGACCTTGCTTGGCTGTGGATGCATTAGATGAGGGGAGGCTCATGAGGTCTGTCCAGTGCTGCCCCGCTGTAAGTGGTCAACAATCACTTGTTAAACAACTGAGGTCCTTTGCACAGTGTCTGACTCAGGAGAATGAATGCTCAGTAAAGGGTGCCATCTCTCTCAGGGCTGAATCATCCTGAGGAGTCCCCAGGAGCTTAGAGACCTTAGTGCCCAGATGGCAGGCTCTAAAGCTGCATCCTCCACTCTTGAGCCAGCACGTCTCACCCTCCCATCTGAATCACTGGCTCATTTACAGTTCCCTTGACTCCTAAGGCCACGTCCTTCCCTTGTCGAAAGGGAGGGAAGGGCTGTGTCAGTCTGTTCTCTTTTCAAGGTTCCTGTCTCAGGATAAGCGTGATCACATAGAGAACCCTAAGCTGAATTCGCCGTTCCCTTCCATCTGGTATAGGGGATTTGCCCCATAACCCTGCATATAAGGTTCCTAGAGCAGATCTCCCCCAGCGGACCCACCTGGATGCTGGGGACCATCTCTCCGGGGTGGGGAACAGCCATTGCACACAGTCCTGGGCGCAGGGTCATGGAACTGGAAATTAAGGGTGTTGGAGCCACCATTCCGAATCACAGGCACCTGTGGAGAGGGGCCAGGAGCAGCCAGCTCAGGGCCCAGAGGTTCCACTGGAGTGGGAAGGGTTAGCAGCCAGGGCATAGCAACAGTCTGGCCTCCTGGGGGGAAGCCACGAAGCTTTCTTTAGACTCTTCCCTCCTGACCCTTTCTGTCCCCTGCTCTCTCACCTGGCCTGCTAATGTCCCCATCAACTGCTGGCCCACCAGTGTACCCTTTTTTTTTTTTTTTTTTGGCTGTTCACTCACCCTCGTCCCCCGGGAGGATGGGCCTATATGGGCTCGCAGGTGATCAGGAATGAAATCGTCCAGGCTGAGCTCAGCAGGGAGGCCTTGCATGCTTGGGTCAAGGTTGGAGGACTCAGGATGTACCAGCTGCTCCTTCGTGGTGTGTACTCTGCTGGGAAGGAGGAAGGAAGAGAAAGCCTTGCTGAACTGGACTGCCTGGGCCCTCTTGACTCAACCCACGGGTGGGGGAGGAAGGTAGGTTGTGGGAGGGGATTATGACCGGCTGGGTGGGAGCTCAAGGGCCCAGGAAACATGCAGCTTTGGGCACCCGCCTGCAGGCTGCCAGTACGGAGAACTCGCAGAGGCACAATGGACTACTTGTTAGGCCCCGGGCAGGAGCACTGGGTGGGAGTGGGGGAGGGGAAGCTAGGCGAGGAGGAGGATAGGGAGGCTGGCCAGAAGCAGGCCTGCAGCCTGCTGACCACCCCTCTGGGGGCTCTGTGTGCCAAGATAGCCAGCTCCCCTAGAGGGAAAGCCCAGGGGAAGTAGGGCAGTTAGCAAAGAGGACCTGGGCACGCAGGACTTTGTTTCCATTCTTCTGCCACTCTCATGCCCTGGGTAGCATCTGCTTGCTCATAGCCACAAGGGCAGCCAACATCGAGGCCTCCTACCTGCTGACCACAGGAAGCAGCCAGCAGTGCCCTCATCCCTACCAGGGCCAAGGAGAGCATGGGAGCATTGCCAGGCAGGGCGGCCAGTCCTCAGGGGATCAAGGGACTGTGGGCTATCTACTGGTCTCCTGTGCAGATCACGGCTCCAGAACTCTCAGGGCCAGTGGTAGGTGGATGGAAAGCAAAGCCGCAGACGACAACAAGAGAACCTGCTCCCGCCCTGGGAGTGGTGCTGAGTTCTGGAAGCTGCTCTCTTGCACACTGACAAACACTCCAGTACCCGGACCCAGACCCATACCCATCCTCCCTGGCTGACAGCATCGCCTGACAAGGCCTCACTCAAGGGGTCAGCATAAGGGAGCGCAGAGCACCTGGGAGATGGAGGCATACAAAGGGGGACCCAAAAGTGGCTACAAGAGGACAAAGAGGTCATGGTTCAAGGGCACAAAAGAGTTTTGATGCCCAGAGAGGTGTGGGGCAGAATCTGTGCCTCTTCCTCTTCACGGCTAGACAGAGCACTAGTGGAATAAACTTGAACCACTTTTGGACTAGACTTGCATGTGCCTGTGGAGTGTGTAGCGGCTCCCAGCAAGGACCAGACACCTCAGGAGGTGTCCTTTGTGTGGCAGAATATATTTGGTGTTATGAATATGACTTGGGGGTGGGGGTGGGAATGCAGGATGGATCATGTGAGCAGCATGGGAGTTAAGATGAAAAGAAGGTCCCAGGAGTGTGTGTGGCAAGCAGTCATATGAATAGCATAAGAAGTTGTGGGGGACCATGGGGTAAGACGGACAACAGAGGCCTGTGGTTCCTTGCCGTTCATACTCAATTCCAGCTCAGGCATTGGCATGGATTCAAATGAGGTTAGGATACCACCCTCTCTGGTCTGCATTTGTGGGGATTTCTTCTGACATCTGAGCAGCCTTTTGGGGACCCGGCCAACCCCTCCCTGAGTTTGTGGGGAGGGGAGGTTGAGTCTGGAGGAGGTGCAGCCCACCAGCTGGACCCAATTAGAGCACTTACCAAAAGCAAAACATGCAAACACACCCCAGTCCCGGCCGCTGGGCCTTCCTCCCAGGGAAAGTGAGGCAAGGTGGGACTGAGGACCAAAGAGGCCCGGGCAGACTAGTGTAGAGCTACCCCGCTCCCTGCTTGGCTGCTGGCTAGAGGCCAAGTTGCACTAAGCATCAGCAGCTGTACCCATCAGCTGACAGGCCTTCCTTCCCTAATGTTAGTGTCCCCACCCAGCATCCTCTCCAGGGAAGAGGGTTCAACCCCCATCACCACCTGTTTGCAGGAGCTATAGACCCTGGGATACCTCATTCTGCTCCGTTCCCACCCAACTCCACGTAAAAGCACTCCCAAGAGTACACAGGGGCAGGACGGGGCCGGAAGATGGTCCTGGTCTTTCTCCCAGCAGGCCTGCCTGGAGACATTAGGCAGAACTTAAGAAAGACAGACGCCTCCAGGAGAATTGGTGTCCATCTAGCATAGAACAGGTGTCCATACACCTCTGGTGAGCTCCCAGAATTCAGGCAGCCCCTGCACCCGAGCAGCTCTCTCCAAAGAGCTGACAGAATGAAGTACTTCTAAGTTTGGTAAACTCCTTCCCACCTCAGAGTGAGGCCCTGATGGTGGGGGATCTTTGCCCTCTGCTTTTCCAGCTCTGATCAAACTACAGCTCCCCACAGACAGGGTCAGGGTTTTTTCCGAGCACACTTTTCTGGATTGCGGGTAATGGAACTTCATACAACCTCGGAGGTTGGGATCCCGGGGGAGGGGCTCTATGCCTTCGCTCCTGTCTAACCCATGCTGTGTCTTGCCTCTTTCCTGCCCCTTGGCGTTCCAGCACCTACCTTCCCCCGTCGAGCAGGTGGGGGGACTCGGGGCCGCCCAGAAGGGCAGGAGCATCCCAGCCGGCTCCTGCTTGGCGCAGCCGCGCGATCACCCTCGGGGAAAGAGGGCAAGGAGAAGTGCGAGCTGCCAGCGGTCGCGGCCCTCGTGACCCGTCAGGACGCTAGGCCAGGCCGGGCGCTCAACGAGGAAGAGGGAGGCCGAGGGGGGCGAGCTAGGAGGCAGGACCCTGAGAGGAGTGCGGCGGGAGGAGTTTGAAGCTCGGATCTGGACTGTGAGCCCGGGGTTGTGCTGGGGTGGAGTGGAGGGGCTGGCTACTCCCTCCCTCCGCTCCCGCGGGTGCCCTCTGTCCGGCCGCGAGCTACGGGGACGCTGTGGCCCCTTGCCCAAGGGGCCGGGCCCGCCAGGAGGCGGCGCCGGGAGTGGCCACCGAGGGTCCCAGGGGAGCCCGCTGGGTTTCCCAGATGCCTTCCCCGGCCCCCACCGCAAAGCTGGCGTCGGAAGGGGGCGGGCGGGCTGGTGGGGGGCCACTCAGAGTTTCCAGCGACATTTCCAGGGTGTGGGAAGCAAGCTGTTCTGCAGAGCTAGGACAGAGGGCAGGAGTGATAGTGCCAGAGTCCGGGTGGAGCCAGCATTAGATACGCAGCCCTCAGCCTGGGAGAGGCAGGAGACAGGACCGGAGGCAGACAGGCTGGGACTGAGATAAGGGAGTCCCACAGCAGGGTGGCCTTGGAGCGAAGGCAGCGCCCACTTGGGGAGAGAGAGTTTGTGCCTGCCTAAGCGCGCGGCCAGGAGTTTGCAAACAAACGTGCGTGTTCTGGCAAACGTGAGGATGCTCACACACGTGTAAAGTTTAAGGAGGAAATTGTCCTAAGAGAACCAGCGGTTCCCTGGACGGGCAGCAGCACTAAAGAGGACAAGGGTGGGGTCCCTTGGGCGGGGATGAGGTTAGGAGGGTCTTGGTGTTCCCATTCACCGTTTTGTTTTGATCCTGCTTTTCCGCTGTTCCTGCGGTGCTGACGCGGATCCCCTGGACACCACCCACTGGCTGTCCCTTCTCTCTGGCCCTCCCTTCTCCCCTCCTCCTCCAGTCTCTCGGCTGGCAAGCACCGTGGCAAATGTTTGCTGACAATGGAAACCCTGGAGTACTTCTAGCCCGTGACTCACTCCTGGGATACCCAAGTTCCCAACAAACCAACCAGGAAAAATGGTTTCTGATCCACTTCAGCTCGGTGTTGGGTATGGTCAGTGATACCCACTGCAGTTTGATGGGTGCTTGGAGTTTTAGTGCCTGAGTTTTAGTGCTTTTCAAGCACGTCACCTAATACCCTAGCACCCTCGCCTCTTATTAGCTTCACATTTCCCCAATTGTGGGAAAAGAGCTGTTTGTGCTGTCCTCAGACAAGATCCCCTGGGAAACTTAGGCCCAGGAACAGCTCAAGAGATGGACATGCCAGGGCTCCCATGGGTGGTGGCAGGCTCCCACAAATGTAAACCTCCTACCGGGGCTCCACTCCTCAGTAGTGAAGTATTTTAACAAAGGCAGGTATAGCACAGTTCAGGGGGGTTAAATGAGATGCCCTGTGAGGTCTCCTTAGAGAATATACGCCTGTCTTTTTAAGAAGGCTGAAGGGAGAGGGGTGAGGTGGGACCTCAGGAGTGGAGGAGTTCTGGGACCCTCTTTGAGGTCAGGCTGCAGTATGCAGAATTATCCATCCATCCCCGGGAAGCAGCCTCTTCCTCCTGTGGGATTACAAGTCCTACCCATTTCCCTCTTCCACGTTCTCCCACCTGTCAGGATCCCTGGAATTAAGAAGGGCCACATCACTTTCGTTCTCTTCCTTGTTCTCCAAAGACGACGGAGCTGAAGATCTTCCAAGTCCAGGAATCTTGGCCATCCCCCTCAGCAGGAGCGAACTTCTTAGGCTCTAGGGCTCTGACCTGGGCTCCAAGATAAATATTTAATGTAGAGGGTGCCGCTGCGCTGCCAAAGGTTCCAGCTTCCTGTTTCTCACAAGAGAAGGTACAGCTATGGACAAGGAGCTGAGGACGGGCTACCAGTCCCATCTCTATGGGAATGGGGGATCCAGTAAACAAGTCTCAGAGGACGCATGTGGGGAGGAGGGGGGCCACTGGAGAGCTGAGCTTTTGGCTTAGCTGCCTCAGCTCTGCCTGGCCGCTCAGGCCCGGACTGGCTCAGCACCTCTCAGGCTGGAGCCCGCTGTGTTCGCAAGTATTTGGTTGGCCTCACAAAACACAGGATGCAAGATTGCTAGGACCGTGGGTTAGAGAAATCCAAGGAAACTTGAATAATCCCCTTTTCTGTCCATAGTTAGGGAGAATTCCTTCTCTTTTAAGAAGATTAAAGAGGAAAATGTAGCAAGGTTCTGAGATTGTACTAAGAGCCAGGTGTCCGGTTTCCCCGACTCCTCCCGAGCTTCAGCTCAGGGCTGCTGCCTGCCTGACTCACAGCCGGGCAGCTTCCCATGGCACACAGAGCCAGGCAGCATTGTCCCAGAGAGTGCAGCTCTGGTCAGTACGCCATCCTGTCTCCTACATGCCGTCCGCTCTAAAAGGGACCTCCCTCCGCTCTAAAAGGGACCTCCCTCCCTATTAGTCAGTCGCCTGCACACCTCTGGCATGGCCTTTGGGTCAAGGATTGCTGGTGCCTCCACAGCCACCTGAGCCCAAGTAAACACAGTTATGTAACTGGTCTGTTTATCCTGGCTATCTGATTCCAGTCACCAGGAGCTCCACCCAGCCCCAGGCAGCCAATTCTGGCCTAGGCAACTCCCCCACCAGTACTCCCGGTCCTCTGCCACCAACTCAAAGCGCCATTAGTCAAGTGGCAACCAATTAGTGCTGAGGAGAGTCTACCATTTGGATGAGTCACCCTGACATCTCTGCTGCAGGTTTCTGTCTGTCCTCCAGGTAAGAGAGAAAAGCATCTGCTAGCTCCTTCCCTGGGACAACCTGCAGTCCATTCTTCAGGTAGGCTTTCACAGCCATTTGGATTTGTGCTCCTAGAAGAGTGTCTTCTTTCTACAGACCAGATGGGAGTAACCAAGGACATGCAGACCGCTTTAGAGGGGACCACAGGTAACCCAACCGCAAGGAACAGGAGCCAAGTCACCATGGATATACTAGCCCAGGCAGGGACTCTGTTTCACCCCTGGGGCCATCTCCTGACTCCAGCTCCTGCAGTGCTGCCAAATGAACTCTATCAATGGGCCCACATATGCCAACCACTCATGGGAACAGGGGCGAACAAGGCAGGAAAGTGAAGTGACCCACTTTGGGACTCCAAGGGCCCTCTTACACACTGGCCTATTTGGAAGTTTGTGTTTTTTTTTGTTTTTTTTTTTTTTTTATTCAGTCACGGCAAAGTGAAGGAATTCTGAGTGGGAAAGAAAAAAAAAACAAATGAACAACAACAAAAACCCACAGTGCAGGTCAAGGATGGTGAGTGTCAGGCCTTGCAGTCAGGACAGGTATGTAAAAGCCAAGGGAATCAGAGGCTCAGGATTTCAGGCCTGCCTTGCACAAATATTTTCATAGCACACATATAATAGGCACCGCATGGTTCTCAACATCTAAACCCCAAAGGCTATGGAAAGAAGCAGTCCTTGCCCAGTTTATCCAGCCCGTCCTGCAGGAGGCCTGGACACTGACTGATATAACATCCACCGTGTGTTCCTTTTCATGGGCGAACAAATGCTATGGGCAAGCAGGATGCCTCCGAGAAGGGCCGAGCTAGACAGACTTTCTTCAGTTCTTACAAAGGATGAAAAGAACAAGTTGCCAGCTCTTGAGAAAGCAGACTCTACAGAGGAGGATATAAATGATGACATCAGAGGGAACGCAAGCCAAGTCATCTTGACCAAAGACAAGGGCACAGACCCAGGGGCTGGAAAATTAGGTCTGCCTCAGCCTTCCTTTCCAGCTCAGGTAAACTGAGATAAGGGAGACAGAGGGCTGGTTGGCTGGCCAGAGAGTACCATGAGGTAGAGTGCTGGTCTCCAAACAAAGGCTAACCTGTCTTCCTGCCTGCTAGAGTTCTATGATGAACTGTCTCCACTGTATCAACGTTAAGACTTAATTTACCCCTAAGTGACCAACCCACTGTTGATAAGCAGATTTTTAAGACAATCTTAAGAGTTGTGATCTTTAAAAAGAGAAGGAAGAAGGAAGAAAGAAGGAAAGAAGAAGAGGAGGAGGAGGAGGAAGAGGAAGAGGAGGAGGGGGAGGAGGAGGAAGAGGAGGAGGAAGAGGAGGAGGAGGAGAAGGAGGAGAAAAAAATCATCTTACTACCCATAGCAGACCACAAAGTGGGGATTAGATTCTGATCTAGCAGGGGTCAGTGTGACTCAGTGTGTCATCCTTCTTTCCTAGGCTCTTAAGCAGCTTCCCACGACTCTGCAAATAAGGGCAAACATTACCTCATCTCGCTGGAGCTTTAGCAAAGGGATAAGGCCACTGTTAGCTCAGGAAGTCACTGGGGTAACAACATAAAATATTCACTTGGCTCTTGTGCAGTTAAAAATCTGGGCTCATTTTTCTGGTCTGAAAATTGTACACTGTGGCTGTATTTGATGTCAATGTTGCAATTTGGGTCCAATAGACCTAGATTTAGCCTTTCCACCTCTGTTGTCATAATCCGTCCAAGTCCCTCTCCCGGGCCCCAGGCTTTCCCTATCTCCAGCCCCAAGCTGTGCAGCGATGCTTATCCGCTCTTGCGCATTCACAGCCCCTTGGGATCTATGTTCTCTTCAGAGGACTCCAAGGCTGGTCTGGTCCTTCTAAGCTTGGTATTACAACTCTCCATCAACTTCTTTTTGGCCTCTGACTTTTCCCAGGCTGGAATCCACCCATGTCTATGGTTAATATGCACACTTATTAAATGACTATTGCAAAACATATTTTTTGTGCTTTGTAAAGACTGTTTTCTGGGTTATCATTTTTCTTTTTCAAACTTCAAGGAGGGGCCTCTGGTGGAGAGGTCACAGAAGAATCAGGGACTAGAGCAGAAGTTAGTTGTGGGCATAATTCCAGGATGGGGCAAGAGGCAAGGGAAGGGGATTTATGTGGGGAAAAGCAGAAACTCGGAAGAGGCCATCAGAGCGATAACTGTGGCTGGGGGAGAGGAGGTCATTTCTTGGGAAAGGACTTCATTGGTGTTGTTAGAGACCAGACCAGACATCAGAAACCAGGCTTTCCCTTGCCTCTGGAGTTATTACCTAGGTCAGAGCCAAACTTAGTAAATCCCTCTACTAAGAAATCAAGGAAATAAAGACACAGGGAGTCAATGAAGTTTTTCTTCAATTTTAAGGGCATTTTCTTCTTTTAATCTTAAAGATGACTTCCAATATACAGTAAGAAAGTTCTTACAAAACTTTTATTATTCACAAAGACTTATTAATGTCTCCTGTTGATAAGTAACATTTCCACAACTGTCTTTAACATAACAGAAAGCAAGAGAATGCGGGTAACCTCTAAGCACAAGCAAATAGCCCATCATTCAGAGAGCCACCAGCTAGATCAGCATGTGTGACCACCTCATCACCTAGGCAGCAAGACCAGGAACCGACCAAGGAGAAGGTCGAAGAGCTACGAATTAGAATGCTGTGAGAAAGGAATACGAGGAGCTCCTGATGGCATCTTTACAAAAGTTCGGGGACAGACAAAAACACATTTTCTTTTTCTCTTGTTCTCAATGCAGGTTTTCATTAGATAGCCCTGGCTAGCCTGGAATTCACTGTGAGACCAGGCTAGCCTCAGATTTGCAGTGACCCTCTTGCTTCATCCTGTGCCCAATCCAAATCACATTTTACCACCACAAATCACAATATCTGGTTGCCTGCTTCTAATCATGCGCAATTCACTTTGATATGCCCCCCTCAAACCAAAAGGACACGGAGGGGGGACCTGGAAAACGGTGAAAAGGCTCGAGGGGAATGTGGCAGGGACTTACAGGCAGGCAGCGTGCTTGGCTCTACTTCAGAGCTGCACAGAGGGATGGTCCATGTCCACGTCCTCGCTGCTTGATCTGAAACCACCTAGACTTGGCATAAAAGCGTTGACGATGCATAACCCTGGCTCAAACAAAGGTGTTATTTAGCACGTCTTGCCACGGTTGCTGAGGCGCGAGGTCAAGGCCTCCCAGGAGGGAATATGCCCGCAGTATCATCTTTACCTTTGTGACTGCATAGATGAAAGCAGCTAACACTGACCCCATTCACTTTGGCTGGTTAGATAGAGGCAGGACAGCTCCCAGTCCCAATGTCATGTAGTTCCCTCTCTCAGACTCAATGGCACAGAGCCCTATTGTTAACACAGCTCACTGCTGGCATCCAAGATGAGAGCATTGTCCCTGTCCTTTGGCTGACCAGCTTTCTTCTCTACACACGTCTGTTCTTTCTTACGGCTGTCCTATGAGCTTGTGACCATGGCAGGGACTGAAAGGGATTCCTGTGTGTGACCCACAGCTCCCTCGCTGGTGTCTCACTGGCCCATCCTGGCTGCCCTTTACAACAGCCTAACAGACTACAGGAAAGATGAGGTGGCTGTCAGATGAGGTCAAACCCCATGGCTAAATCCACAAATAATCTAGCAAACTGGAGCCTCATACCCAACACTGGGCTTGACGTCCACTTTTCCTCTGGAATTGTTTTCTGCCTGGGTAGGGAAAACTGAAAGCAAGAAACCTGGGTTCTGCCGTTACCATAACATCTAGGTCAAATCCTGGGGTTCTAGAATGCGACCTCAAGTGTTTACGGGTTAGGAAATTATCTTCAAAACAAACACTGAGCAGAAGAACCGATGATCACTAATATGAAGGAAACTATGAACCACAGTGTGGGGCAGGATTTTCTTAAACTAGGATAACTGAGTGGTCACTCAGATTGACCAGCATAGACTTAATTCTCTAGAGTGTGGACTTTATAGGCATTTATAGATATGATATAGGCAATACTTGGGAGATCAGCTGCAAGGTTTACATTAGGCAGAGGGAAGGGATTTGGGCTTCCTCAATTGAAGACTGGAGAGAACTCTTGCACAATGGCTATAAGCAGGAAGCCCAGCTGCATCTCACATGACTTAGGATATTTTTCTTACATACACCAGCTGCCTCAGACTTTGTGTTTGAAAGCCACATGGAGAAAAGTAACTAAGGAATAATGCGAAGGCTGAAAAAGTCTCAGAGCTACTCCATTTTCAGAAATTCTACCTCTGCTCCTTAACGTCATCAACTGATCTTCTACTGACCAAAACAAGAGGGTTTTTAATTCCCATTCTGAAGTGTCAGGAAATCATCCCTAAGTTGTCAGGGTAAGAAAAGAAGTGTTTGCCAGCGAGGGAAACTTGCTTCACTGAACAGCAAGCTACTCTGGAAGAAGAGAAAAGGCAATGAAAGAGAGGAAGTGGTAGATGGGAGCAATGCTGGCATTCCCTGACAGTCTGACATATCTGTTCCTAGGCAAGGAGCCACATCAAGCACCCCATTGTCATGTGACAAGTCATATATACTTTGATGGTCAATATCTAGTGACAGAAGAGGTATCTGTTGCCTTAAGATTGCAAAGAAAACGGAGGCTGTTTACATTGTAACACACTAGTTAGCAACCCCAGCACTGCACACACAGACCATCTATGCACACACAGACCATCTAAGCACACACAGACCATCTATGCACACACAGACCATCTAAGCACACACAGACCATCTAAGCACACACAGACCATCTAAGTACACACAAACCATCTAAGCACACACACACCATCTAAGCACACACACACCATCTATGCACACACAGACCATCTAAGTACACACACACCATCTATGCACACACAGACCATCTAAGTACACACACACCATCTATGCACACACAGACCATCTAAGTACACACAAACCATCTAAGTACACACAGACCATCTAAGCACACACAGACCATCTATGCACACACAGATCATCTATGCACACACACCATCTATGCACACACACACCATCTATGCACACACAGATCATCTATGCACACACACACCATCTATGCACACACACACCATCTATGCACACACACACCATCTATGCACACACAGACCATCTATGCACACACACACCATCTATGCACACACACACCATCTATGCACACACACACAGACCATCTAAGCACACACACACCATCTATGCACACACAGACCATCTATGCACACACACCATCTATGCACACACACCATCTATGCACACACAGACCATCTATGCACACACACACAGACACCATCTAAGCACACACAGAGACCATCTATGCACACACAGACCACCTATGCACACACACACCACCTATGCACACACACACCATCTATGCACACACACACCATCTATGCACACACAGACCATCTATGCACACACACACAGACCATCTATGCACACACAGACTATCTATGCACACACACACCATCTAGGCACACACAGACCATCTATGCACACACAGACCATCTATGCACACACACACAGACCATCTATGCACACACAGACCATCTATGCACACACAGACCATCTATGCACACACACACCATCTATGCACACACACACACCATCTATGCACACACAGACCATCTATGCACACACACACCATCTATGCACACACACACCATCTATGCACACACACACCATCTATGCACACACACACCATCTATGCACACACACACACCATCTATGCACACACAGACCATCTATGCACACACACACCATCTATGCACACACACACCATCTATGCACACACAGACCATCTAAGTACACACAGACCATCTATGCACACACAGACCATCTATGCACACACAGACCATCTATGCACACACACACAGACCATCTATGCACACACAGACCATCTATGCACACACAGACTATCCATGCACACACAGACCATCTATGCACACACACACCATCTATGCACACACACACAGACCATCTATGCACACACAGACTATCTATGCACACACACACCATCTATGCACACACAGACCATCTATGCACACACAGACCATCTATGCACACACACACGCCATCTATGCACACACAGACCATCTATGCACACACACAGACCATCTATGCACACACACACCATCTATGCACACACAGACCATCTAAGCACACACAGAGACCATCTAAGCACACACACACCATCTATGCACACACACACCATCTATGCACACACAGACCATCTATGCACACATACACCATGTATGCACACACACACACCATCTATGCACACACAGACCATCTATGCACACACAGACTATCTAAGCACACACAGAGACCATCTATGCACACACACACCATCTATGCACACACAGACCATCTATGCACACACAGACCATCTATGCACACACACACTATCTAAGCACACACAGAGACCATCTATGCACACACACACACCATCTATGCACACACACACCATCTATGCACACACACACCATCTATGCACACACACACCATCTATGCACACACACACACAGACCATCTATGCACACACAGACCATCTATGCACACACAGACTATCTATGCACACACACACCATCTAGGCACACACAGACCATCTATGCACACACAGACCATCTATGCACACACACACAGACCATCTATGCACACACAGACCATCTATGCACACACAGACTATCTATGCACACACACACCATCTATGCACACACAGACCATCTAAGCACACACAGAGACCATCTATGCACACACAGACTATCTATGCACACACACACCATCTATGCACACACACACCATCTATGCACACACACACCATCTATGCACACACACACACAAACCATCTAAGCACACACATGTATTATTCAGATTTTATCAGACCACAGAGATTGAAAAGGGATGTTCCCTTTATGTCAGACAAATTTTTAAATTTCTATTTAAAACTTAGTCTTTGGTAAGTGTGAAGTTTCATACGCGCATATTTAACCACAGCTGGAAAGCCCTTTCTGTGTGGAGTATCCACTTTAAAACGGTGCTTCAGAGGTTTGCAGAGGGCTCTGCCATTCCTAGAGAACTGCTTTAAGAAGTGGTTACTGTAATTTCTCTGAATGGGAAAAGTTTCTGAAAAAGAAGATCCCTGTGGACCTAATGTGAAAACCAAAAAAGAGGGAAGTGTTTTGGGCATATTTAGAATACAGGGGAAAGATGTAGTAAAACACAGAGATCCTGAGTGCTGGGATTAAATGCATGTGCCACCACCAGCTGCTGTCCAGCCACCATTTTTTATTAAAATTTTTATATTTACCTATTTTGTATATGCACGAAATAGCACATATGGAGCTGAGAGGCCGACTAGAAGCTGGTTGTCTCTTCACCAGTGGGCTCCAGTTATCTGAGTGACATCATAGGCTCAAAGACAAGACCTTTCCCTGCTGAGCCATCCCACTGTCCCTTGGCCTTGGAATGCATTAGGCAGCTAAGGATGACCTTGAATTTACTGATGTTTCTGCCTCCACATCCCCAATGCTGGGACTGTGAACCTGTGCCATCACACTTGGCTCTCTTTTATGAACAAAGCAATCCATGCAGGAACACTACAACTCCCAAAAACACTTTGATCTCTGTCATGAATAAACAGCAAAATGTTAGCAAAGGTATTAAAAAAAAAAGAATAAACAAAAACAGATGGGGGCTGGAACAATGGCTGGAACAATGGTTCAGAGCACTTATTGCTCTGGCAGAGTACTGGGTTCAATCCCAGTTCCCGTAAGGTGGCTCACAACCATCTGTAACTCTAGTTCAAGGCTTCAGATAACCTGGGGCATCCTCTTCTGACTTTTTGTGCACCAGGCACACATATGGCACGCATGCATATATTCAGGCAAAACACTCACTCACATAAAATAAAATAAATCCAAAAAATCCCTCAGATAAACAAGCTAACCTTTCATTTTCCTCATAAAAATCAAATTTTTTTAAAAAGCAAAAATTACTGTTGTTTTTATGCTTTTCCCAAATCTCCCAATGTACTATATTATTGTCTGAGATACTTACTTTAATGCTAGATTCCCACATCACATCAAAGAGTTCTACAAGCTTTGACCAAGGGGCTCAGAATCCAAGTCATCATAAAGCTCACCAGTGAGTGCTGTGACATGGTACCTGTGATCAGATGGAGCTAAAGGTGAAGTCCAAGCAGTCCCAAATCTTCTAAGTTAGGTCATTCTTTAAAAAGTTTAAAGAAAAAAAGCCCAACAAGCTAGTCAGGAGTGGTGGAGCATACCTGTAATGCCTGCACTTGGGAGGGAAAGGCAAGAGATCAGGAGGTCAAGGGCAGCCTCAGCTACATAATAAGTCTGGGCTGGCCTGGGCTACATAAGAGCCTGTCTCAGAAATTAAAATCAAAGTCAAATGCGGTGGTGCATTCCTTTAATCCTAGCAATCACAAGGCAGAGGCAGGCGGAGTTCTGTGGGTTCCAGGCCAGCCAGGCCTACATGGTGAGACTCTGTGTCAAAAAAATAAAAACCTAAGGGGTAATTATATCTGAGTCCCTAATTTTGGATTTCAAATTATGCTAACCAAGGTTCCACAGAGTTCAGCCCAATGACCCCTGAGGGATGAAGACCCCGTGACTAGAGGCTAGTTTTCTAACTAACTTTAGATCAGAAGCCTCACTCATCGGATCCCTCTAACAAGGGTCGGTTTACAAGGACCCCACTCCACCATCTAATAAGTTCCTGTTAGAAGACTGCCAGTGGGAAACAGACGCATGCCTGATGCGACGACACAGGAGGGCAAGGCCGGGTCTCAGTGCTGCATGTCCTGCCGGCCTTCAGAAAATACTCAACTTCCTTTGCAGATGGACTCATCTGGGATTAAACAATAAAAACAAAAGAATCTAGCAGCAATTGAAACCTTGAAAATCTCCCTTAAACTTCCAAGGGGACTTTAAGCAATTCTAAGAAAACCTCTCAGTATTATTAATTTTTTTATTTATGTGTGTTCCACAGTGTTTGTATGGCAGTCAGAGGATCACTTCTGTGAGTTGGTTCTTTCTCTCCTTCCACCATGTGGATCCTGGGGATCAAACTCAACATCAGCCTTAGCCATCTCAGTTTTTAGGAGGAACTGTATTAGAACCATTAAAATGAACCTATGAGTGGAGGTACAGCTGAGTGGCAGAGGACATTCATGCCATGTGTGAGGCATGGGCTCAATCCTGTGTATCACAAACAAACAAACAAACAAAAACCTCACACTCATGGAACTGAAGAGTCCAAAAGTAAATTATTACAGAAGCCAGTCCCACCTGGATCTTAAAAATCATTAGATTAAGTTATTCTCTTGGAAGTTCAAGTTTCCCTCAGAACAGAAGCAGTTTTAGCTACTGCCACCTGAGGTTTTCTTCAACGGTACCAAACAGAAAGGGGAATGAGAAGACATGCTGGAGTTAGTAAAATTACAAGTCTTCAATGAAAGAAATCCCCTCCCCAGACAAGAGAAGGGCTAAGTAGTAGCCTGAGTCAGAAACCCAGGGTTGAGGCTTTCAAGTCCCTTTTTATTAGGGGATAGTCTTCTTTACAGAACAAAGCTTCAACACACACACACACACACACACACACACACACAGACACACACAGACACAGACACACACACACACACACTGACTGACGACAATCAGATCCACGAGGGGAGCGGGGAACAAAACAGAAGTACTTTTTATATATATTGAACATAAATTAAAAGAATTTATAAAATGGTCATCTTTCTTACAGAATAAATGCGGCTGAATTACAAATGCACCTCCAAGTTTAAGTTGTTTGAGTTGTTTCTGTTTCATTTTCAATAATAAATAAATATGATTTGATCGCAGGGTTGGAACTCATCTGTGCTGCACGGGGCTCCAAGTCATTGCAGGGCTTTCTTTCTGTGGTCGCCCCTTCGTGCAGCGTGTGAGTGGACCATCTTCACTGGCCCATCAGGATGGCCACCCTCTCTTCGGGGTGGCATGCGCTCATTAATTCGGTCTAGACCTCGGGCTTCTTCAAAACTCCGGATCTTCTGTGGATATCCTCTGATGGCTGCAGAGAAAAAAAGGGGCGGGGGGAGGAAGTGCTCAGGGAGGTGGCAAAGTTAACAGCTTAGATCAAGTTTCTAAGCACACAGCTATCTCCTAGGAACACACAGGAGGTGGCACAGAGCACATGTCTGGTGACAAGCAACACGTGATTAAATCAGCCTTGTCCACCACCATTGCTTCCATACAGCTCACAGAGCGAAAGAAACCGTCATAGATTAAAAATTCTGGCAAAAATAATCCTGATAAGAAAGATTAGCTCTTAATTAGCCTTCACACATTTGAAATAGTTTCTTAAGAGAAACCTGCTCAGTTCTAGAAAAGGGCGACACCAGGAGAACCCTGCACACCACACAAATGGTTGCTTTAAGCACAAGCATCACCCTGACCACACAGAAGCAACAAGAGAGCTATCTGTTCAAAACAGCTTTTTATCTTTACAGTCAGAACATAGGATAAGATCAGTACAGCTTCTAGATACTGTCAATCTGATTCATCTTTGAAATTTTTTTCTTGTGGTATTGGGGATTGAACCCCAGGCCTCACACACCTTAAGCAAACATTCTACCACTGAGCTATAATTCCAGCCTGACTCAATTTTGAATTGTCAAAGAAATCACCTTATCTAATAAAATCACTAAATCTACAATACAGGTTTATCAATTCCAATGGTATTACTTAAAATGTGTCTCCATAGAAACAAAGATACTTTAGTCTGAATGCAACTTCAGTTCGGTCAACTTCAGAAATGAAGCATCCAAGTTCTACCTATTTTTGCCTCCATGCCTGCTAGCCTTTTGAGTCATTAGGTAACAAAGCATGCCTATCTAATTCTCTTAATAAAGAAAAAATTACTTAAATCATTTGACTTCTGTCATTATACAAAACTGACAGATTTAGAAAGGACATAAACTGTGTGAAGGTCATCTGAGAAACAGGCCGACACGTGGCCACACTGAGGGCCATCCTCTCCTTTTCTGTCACAGTTCTGCAGATACAAGTGAGTCTGGAAATGCTGATGAAGCTTTGTGACTGGCGCATAGACACAGGGGCGTTCCAACAGAGTGACATGACCATACCTTTCTGTGCCTCTGCCGCTTGTACTGTGGCTGCAAGAAGGCAGGAGCAGTGGCATGAAAAATGAAGACAGAGAAAGAGTGAGTGAACCAACAGCAATGCTGCCAGCAGACATCCCAGAGTCCCCCGGCCAGCACACCCACCCATAACTGAAGTCGGTTCTGAGTTAAAAGAAATTAGGGGATTACTGCAAAGAGCTGAAGGAGGGTGTGCACATGAAGTGGGGAGGATCTAACGTTTCCAGCATTTCTGGTGGCACGGGACTGCTGCTCTCTTCATTCGAAACTAGCAGCTGGCTAGTTTATGTCATGTGATCACACATCAAAATGACTTGTCAAATCAGATAATTTAACATCACAACTGTGTTTGGGTTTATAACTGCACAGATCATATCAGGCGAGCTGCTATTGGGTCTTATTTAAAAATCCTTCTTCTTAATGTTTTCAAATGACTGATGTATAATCCAACTGTCCTTAACCTTTTAATAAACAACAGCAATATGGTACCCCTTGGAAAGCTCTGGCATTTGGAAAGGGAGAAAAATAGGTTATAGATGAGATGTTACTTCCAGTCTAGGGGTAAATGACTAGGCACTGATTTGAACTCAAATTCATACACCCATCTGTGATGGAAGTTATGCAGAGGCTCACACTGACACTCCATATATAGCTTCTGTTCTTGTGTAGGAGAGCAGGTCAATTACTAAGAAACCCATCTTCCTTCCCCCTCTCAGCGACAGAAATGGAAGCAATTTAAAACTGACCACCAACAAGGAAACTTCCTCCTGCCTTCTCTATCAGCCAGTGAAACACACAAAAGGTCCAGGGTGCAGCAAGAGAGACTCCATCTCTCCACAGCAATCTTCCCAGGGAAGGGGCAGACCACTGGGAGGCTCTACCTGTCACTACAACAAGGGGGGAGCTGCAAAGCGACCTGCCCTCCCACATCTGCTGGCAACCCAAGTGCTTGGGATGCCCCTGGAAGGCTCCGTTAAAAGCACTCCACATGCATCCTCCCTAACCTCAGATGGCCCAATAAGCCACATAAGTAAATGACAGCAGCTTCTCACAGAGCAGGGCATTGCTCAGGCAGCCGTGAGGACATGGGAGCCAAACCTTTGTCTAAAATTCTATGAATCGTGCTGGCCTATTTAGAGTTTGAATTTCTGTAGTACATAGCAGCATCAAATTTCAAAGAAAAGTATTTTAGATTTGTTTATTTCATATGTATGAAAGTTTTATCTGCATATATGGAGGTCAGAAGAGGGTGTCAGGTCCCCTAGAACTGGATGGAGTTAAGGATGATTGTGAGCCATCGTGTGGGTGCTGGGAACTGAATCCAGGTGCCCTGCAAGGATAACAAGTACTCTTAGTGGTTGAGCCATCTCTACAGGCCTCCAGTATCACATTTTTGGGGTTCTCATAGGACCGTTCTTTTGTATTGGTTATTAGCACAGCAGTCTGTAACAAGGGACGTGGTAAGAAAAAAAAATCATGAAACTGTTAACTAACATACAATTCCTTTTTTTTTTTTTTTTAAGATTTATTTATTTATTAAGTATACAGTGGTCTGCCTGGCCTGCAGGCCAGAAGAGGGCACCAGATCTCATTACAGGTGGTTGTGAACCACCATGTGGTTGTTGGGAATTGAACTCAGGACCTTTGGAAGAGCAGGCAGTGCTCTTAACCACTGAGCCATCTCTCCAGTCCCCTAACATATAATTCCTATATCATAAAATTCAATTGTTTAGAGTGTGTAAGTCAGTATTTAAATTTTGGTTTTTGTTTGTTTTTCGAGACAGAGTTTATCTGTCTAGCCCTAGCTGTCCTGGAACTAGCTATGTAGACTAAACTGGCCTTGAATTCACAGAGATCCTCCTGCCCTTTCTTCCGAGTGCTGTGATTAAAGGCATGTGCCACCATCTGACTTTAGATTTATTTTTATTTATGGGTATGATTGTTTCTCCTGGGAATCAAACCTGGGTCCTCTGCAATAACAGCTTTTAACTGCTGAGCAATCTCTCCAGCCCCTTAAATGTTCCAATTACATTTTTATTTAGTGTGTCTGTGACAGAGAGAGAGAGAGAGAGAGAGAGAGAGAGAGAGAGAAAGTGTGCGTTCACAAGCATGCCACAGCACACATGCGGAGGTTAAAGAGTGCAGGAGGCAGTTCTCTCCTTCCACCATGTGGGACTGAACTCAGGTTATCAAGTTTGGCAGTAAGCATCATTTATTACTCACTGGGTCATCTCACAGGCCCATAAAATATGCACCCTCAACCCAATGGTTGCAGGAGTTTTACACATACAATGTACATATCCACCTCCTCTCACCTTTGTAACTCACTGAATCTATTTAGTGCTGCCGCTTGTGAACATGGCTGTGAAGTCATCCACTGAAGGAAGCATGGTCAACCTAAGGCCACTCCTAAAGAAACGTGCCGGGTTTTGTTGGTTTTAAAGACACTTATCCTCTTTGATTTGTTACTTAGTCATGTGAGATTTTCTGTGAACAGCGCTGATGAGGGGGTTTTGGGGTAATATGGGTAAAAAAGAGAGAGACTTGTTTATATAGCTTCTTTACTTGAAAAGTTTTGAAAATTTACTAATCCACAAAGTTGCTTTAATCTACTTTTTTTTTTTTTTTAGGTTTTTGCTAGATCTCGGAAGAGCAAATCTTTCAAGGGCAGCAAACCAAGGGCAGTAAGAGAATTTTATAGATATGCTAACTTGTAATGTACATGTTTCTTCACACCTTTTTGGACTTGGTTCCAATATATTTTGTGCCTCTTCATTTCTGGTGTGAATCGGTGTTTTAATCAATTTAGGATGACTTCTGAATTTCAGAGCTCATTACTCGTTTACTGATGGACAGAGCTTCTGCTCTGAAGTTAAAGCAACAGGACCAGTGGGTGAGCAACAGCCCATCGTATCAATATAGTACAACTTACTCACTAGCAACAGGTAGGGGAGCTGCTTCTGATTTGGAGCTACCATGATAAAAACCATAGTAAACATCCTTATGTAGTATCCTTTCTGATAGACACGCATACTAATTCCTCTTGGATATTCTTGGTATGGAGTTTCACACTGTGGGTACAAATATGTTTTCCTTTACTGGCAATCAGCTGGTCAAAGTGGTTGAGTCTAGTTATAAGCCCACTAGCCTATATCTAGTCCAGTTCTTCAGAGACACTTGAGCTTGTCGATTTTTTAATTTCAGTCATTCCTATGGGTATATAGTCATATTTCACTAGACTTTACATTTATCTTCCAGATGAGTAACTACGTTAGGCATCTTCATAGATGTTTACTGGCCATCTTGAAATCCTCTTTGGTGAAATAAACTGAAAAGATCATTGGGCTATATTTTAAATTTATTTTTTTCTTATTATTTTTTGTCTATCCTAAAACAAGGCCTTTGTCAGACATAGATAACGCAGAAATATTCTTATGGCGAGCCTTTTTGTTCTCTTATGTACTTTCTTTTTTTTTTAAATATTTATTTATTTATTATGCATACAATATTCTGTCCAGACCTCATTACAGATGGTTGTCAGCCACCATGTGGTTGCTAGGAATTGAACTCAGGACCTTTGGAAAAGCAGGCAATGCTCTTAACCGCTGAGCCATCTCTCCAGCCCCTCTCTTATGTACTTTCATAAGCGTAATTTAATTTTAATAAACTTTACTTTCTTTTAAGGTCAGTACTTTCTGTCTCTTATTAAAGACTCTGCCTACTACAATGCCTATTCTCTACACTTTCTTTTAACTGAGTTTGTTTTAACTTTTGCATTTAAAGGCCAACTACTCTGAAATATTTTGTGTGTGTGTGTGTGTACAGGAAAAAATAAGGGTCAAGATTCATCCTCCCTTAGATAAATATCCATTGCTCTAGCATCAGGTTCTAAATACGTTCACTGATGGCTGGTAATGCGGCAGGCTTTTTGGAAGGGGCACGTTCATACTCACCAGTCTCAATGGTCTGCTTTCCTCCAGAGAGGGCCCCCAAGGGGAGTGTACCTGTGGGAGTGAGGCCCTTGAGGGTTAGCACACTCTCACTCTCCTCCCTGCAAAGGAACATGGAAGCCCTGGTTAATGCCAGGGAGCCTCAGCACAGCCAGGCAGTGACATCTGAAGAAGAGTAACAGAGAGGCAGCAACAGATGAAGACAGGCCCCGACCTGCATCTGACCCAGGGTTTCTGCAAACACTTCAGATGGAAACAGTTAGCCAGGCACTGTTTCCCACATTTTATCCCATTTGACTCAGCTAACAACACTTGACCTAGGACCTATTATAATCTCTAGTTTATAGACAAGGAAACTTAAGACCCAGAGATTAAATCCAAGACAACATAGGTAAGGAAAGCCAGAATTTGAACATGGGGAATCTGGCTCTAAAATCCACATCAAACCTCTACATCTATGCCAGTACCAAATGAATGGTTTCCAAACACTGTTACTTTCCCATGGAAGTTTGGTTCAACCTGCACTCAACCAGAAGTACTACACTCAACCAGAGGACTCGCAGTTCTAGCACCAGACGGCAACCTTAAAAACACCACTCTAAAGCTATCTTCTAACCTACTTTCCAAATGCCTTCAGCCCACAGTGTAATGACAGAACCTTACCGAAGAACCGAAAAGACCCGCGCCATTTTCCCAATGGCTCTGATTTTATTCTTGATGACTTCTTTTCGAACTGAAGTGCTTCCTTAGAAAATACAAAGAACAAGTGAGTTAAAGGGATGTGGTTAACAGGACAGCTTTTTAAAATGCAGGATGGAGTGTCTTTTGTAGTTAAATTAAAGAGAAACCACAACGACAAAAAAGAATCAAAGCCTAATTTTTTTTTTTAAAAAAACAATAACCTGGAGGTGGTGGGGCGTGCCTTTAATTCCAGCACTCGGGAGGCAGAGGCAGGCCATCTCTGTGACAAAGAGAGTTCCAGAACAGCCAGGGCTACACAGAGAAACCCTGTCTTGAAAAAAAAAACAAAACAAAAAATCCCAGGAAGTTGCAAGGAACAAGAGGAACACACCAGAAGATAAGAATTGAAGAATGAATAAAGGGGCCACAAAAAGACACCGAGTCATCTATGGGGGGAGCAGAAAGTTGTGTAGGTCTGAAATGCTGAACACAGTGACTGATGAAACAAAGACACAAAGCTCACAATGACAAGCCGCTACAAGCCACGGTCTCTTTTGAGAAAGCTACGTGCCACCTTTGGATGCAGGTCTGGTCTGCCAAAGGGAGCAGCTGTCCTGAACTCAGGAGGCCGCTTTCATCTCTCATCTCCACCCATCACACCAGTCATTATCTGTTTCTTCGGGATCTGCCAACGACTGTGTCACACAGATTCCCAGGATGGGTAAGGCATTTTAAAAAGCAACACTGAAAAGTTAAGGTAAGACTGTATGGCCTTTTCTTACTTAAGATTTCGGAAATAGCCCAAACATGAAAGGTAAGATCCAGGCGAACACCAGGAGATGGCATCCAAAAGTCAGATGGAGAAACACAGGCTTTCCTCCCTCTCTCCCACCTCCCGATGCTGCTGGATCAAACAACTGGTTCACAGGAACCAGCTGTTCCTACTGAGAGGGAGGGTGGGAAGCCATGTGAAACTGCTCCACTACCAATTCAAAACGACTAGCCAATCAATGGCGGCAGAGCAGACAGCAAGGATTTAGCTCACAGCACATTTCCATTGGATACCTTTCGGACAGCTTGAAATGCAGTGATCTTCACAGAGAAGAGACACCAAGAAATAAGGAGATGGAGACAGACACATGAGAGGAGGGTGCGAGTTCCATGGAAGAGAAGAAAATCGGAGTGAAGTGCACGGAGAGGAGCAGGCTCCATGCGCGCTGATGCAAACTCCTTTTCTGTCCTTTCTTCCATTTCTTAACAATTTAACCGTTCATACCAATTCCCATCAAGTATTATCCAACCTCCCCCATCACGAAAATAACACAAAGATACTATTTGTGGGACAAAACAAAGGACAAAAACAACGGCCAGAACAGTTTGCAGATCTAGCAGGAACACTGCACTGCTGTCTGACATGCTAGCACGTCTCATTTTCAGGAGACATTTTCCTTTTTTTTTTTTTTTTTTTTTTTGATTTTTCGAGTCAGGGTTTCTCCGTAGCTTTTGGTTCCTGTCCTGGAACTAGCTCTTGTAGACCAGGCTGGCCTCGAACTCACAGAGATCCGCCTGCCTCTGCCTCCCGAGTGCTGGGATTAAAGACATTTTCCTTTTTATAGGTGTAAGCCTTCAGGGTTCCACCTTGCTCTCTAAGGCTACTGTCTCCTAAAGACTTTGCTTAGGGACCTGCTGATCCTCGGTATTCACTCACGATTAAGACAGGGAGGGAATCAAAAGCTTTTAGAACTGGGAGAAGGCAACTGATAGCTCCGAGCATTGCATGCTGGGCCTCTGTTAGGGAAACGAGTTCTTGTTGGGTCATTTATGCTCCAGAACTCCTTTAGTTTTAGCGATCAGCCTCAAGACTTGGAGAGGTCACCAGAAGCAAAGGGGATCAACAGCTCTTTCAAAGGTTCTTGCCTATTTCACTTGGGTGAGCTCAGTGTCCCTGCCTGCTCCTCTATTTTCAGTTCTAGCAACTGGTACTGACATTCAGCACCCTCTAATTACTAAATAGGGTGTTAGTGCCTCCAAATAAACTACGTGAATTCACTAATGCATTTAAAGAATAACTTGTTACCTTGCTCCATTCCTAGCCTTAACAGTGGATGCACCTTTCTTTACAGCAGGAAAAGATCTTTGGTTTGTTTTTGTTTGTTTTTTCTAATTAGCTTTTTAAGTTACCACCACATGAAGTAGCAGGTCTCATCCAGGCATGTTTATACATGTGCTGTTACATGTTTTCTAACTTGCCTCCTTCCCCACTGTCTTCCAATGAATTTGTTTTCTCAGCTCCCAAAAGTTCCATCTTTCCCTTTTTATAGGCATATAATTTTTCAGTTTTTTACTATGAAGCACAGTGAGTTTTCTGTACTTTACACTATATGATTTGTTAAGAAGCACATGCCTGTAAGACTCATCACTTAGGGCAGTCACCAATGTTGCTAAAACCCACAGCACCTCCGAGGCCTGCAGCCTCTCCTGTCTAGATGACACCATTCTTTCACTTTTCATGGGGATTTTTTTCTTCCTGCTCTGTGAAAGTTTTACTATGTAGGAATGCATCTATATGCACTATAGTTTTTATTGTTTTTTAGAAACTTCTATTTATCTTCTCTTGGTGTGCACACTCAGCAAGAGGAGATCAGATGACAAATTGCAGGAGTTGTTTCTTTTCTTCCACTATGTGGGTCCCAGGCACTGAACTAAGGTCCTCAGGCCTGGCAGTGGTTTTCAGGTTTGGGATTTCACATAACTGGACAATTAAGTATTGGGGCAGTTGGCTTATTTTATCCAACATTATGTTTGTAAGACTCATTCACTTAGGGGCTGGAGAGATGGCTCAGAGGTTAAGAGCATTGCCTGCTCTTCCAAAGGTCCTGAGTTCAATTCCCAGCAACCACATGGTGGCTCACAACCATCTGTAATGAGGTCTGGTGCCCTCTTCTGGCCTTCAGGCATACACACAGACAGAATACTGTATCCATAATAAATAAATAAATAAATAAATAAATAAATAAATAAATAGACTCATTCACTTATTCACTGTGGCCCATTGTTATTATCACATATGGTTCCACTGCAGCACTATGCTACAATTTTGTTGTTTTGTTTTTGAAACAGTCTCTTTACATAGCCCTGACTGTTCCAGAACTAAGTAGACCAGGCTGGCCTCCAACTAAAAGAGATCTGCCTGCCTCTGCCTCCCAAGTGTTGGGATTAAAGATATGTGGCACCATGCCCATCCACTATGGCACAATTTACCACCTGTACTGCAATGATCATTTGGGTTGTTCTAACATAACCGCATGTGGTGCTCTTGCACGTATTTCAGTGCATCTGTCTTTGCTGCACATAAGCACATTTCTGGTCTCTTCTTAGGATATAAGAATGCTCAGTTCTAGACCATGTGTATTAAAGTGGAATTTAACAGACCTTCTATTAAAGTGGAATCTACCGAATTATACTTTTGTGTATGAACATTCCAATTACTACACGTGCTGGCCAACACTAGACAAGACTCATCTTTAATTCTGGCCAATATGGTAAGTATGAAATATTATCTGTGGTGGTTTGAAAGAAAATGGCCCCCAAAAGAAATGGCACTATTGGGAGATATGGCTTTGGTGGAGTAGGTGAGGTCTTGTTGGAGGAAGGATGTCACTGTGGAGGCGGGCTTTGAGGTCTCATATGCTCAAGTCAGGCCCAGTATCTCACACCACTTCCAGTTGTCTGCAAGATGTGCTCTCAGCTCCTTCTCCAGCACCATTGTCTTCCTGTACATCATCATGTCCCACCACAATAGACTGAACCTCTGAAACTGTATGCCATGCCATTAAATGTTTTCCTTTATAAGAGTTGCCATGGTCATGGTCTCTTCACAGCTACAGAAACCCTAAGATATATGCCATGATTTAATTTGCATTTTTATGATTACTAACATGACTATCTTTTCATATTTTTTGCTAACCATTTGGAAATTCTTTGTGATGTGCCTATTCATACCCCATCATCTTAATTGGTGGTAATCCAGTCTTTTGTCAGTGGGCCATTTGTTGGCTTACTGCAAATATCCTGTCCTTCTGGGCAGCTTGCCTTTTCATATGTTGACAGAGTCTTTGAACAAACAAAAGCATTTATCTTTATTTTATTTTTAAAAGATATTTTGTTTTATGTGTATGAGTGCTACCTGCAGATATGTAGGTGTACCACATGTATACAGTGCCCTCAAAGGCCAGAGGGAGCCTCACATAAGATCTCTGGACCAGAATTGGATCTGGTGGTGGCTGCAACCATGTGGGTATAAGAGCTGCTAGTGTTCTTAATCATTGAACCATCTCTCCAGTTCTAGTTCTTGCTTTTAATTTATCCAATTTATTAATAGTTTTCTGGATGGCTATTTTTTTGCATCCCATTTAAAGAAATTTTCTCATTTCAAGGTTATCAAGTTAATTCTATATTATAAATACTACAAATTTCATTGCTTTGCATTTCATTTCTTAAAACTTTTGTTGTTTGTTAAGAAAGGGACGCTGGGCAGCAATGGTGGCACATGCCTTTAATCCAAGCACTTGGGAGGCAGAGGCAGGCAAATGTTAGTGAGTTCAAGGCCAGCCTGGTCTACAAAGAGAGTACCAGGACAGCCAGGACTGTTACACAGAGAAACCCTGTCTTGAAAAACAAAAAACAAAAAATAACCAAACCAAAAAAACAGTCTTTCTGTGAAGCTCAGGTTAACCTGAAATTCACTACATAAGCCAGGCTGGCCCAGTCCTGAGTGCTGGGATGAGAGGCATTCATCACTAATTGTTCTTATTTATCAGTTTGTTGCTGTGATGGTAGCAAATCTAGATAGCAGCCCAGGAACTCACAGGTGTTAGGAAAGTTCTCCACCCTGGAGCCACATCCTCAGCCTGCTCTACCTTTCATATCTCAATGAAATAGAAAGCCACAAAAACAAGTATTCTGGATATACAAAATAAATTCCACATAGATTTTTTTTTCAAAAGTGGGTGTTCACTAAGTATTAATTTTAATACCATTATTAGCCAGGTATTGCTGGTACACACCTTTAATCCAGAGTTCAAGTCTAGCCTGGTCTATAAAGTGAGTTCTAGGACAGCCAGAGCTACACAGTAAGACCATGTCTTAAAAAAAAAAAGAACAGGAGAGAGAGAGAGAGAGAGAGAGAGAGAGAGAGAGAGAGAGAGACAGTCATTCTACAGTACCACCTCTGATAAAAATCAAGGTTTAATTCTGGATTCTCTAATCTGTTTTAATGCTTATCTACCCTTGAATTAATCATTTTAATCACTGTAGCTTTACAGTAAATCTTGACATCTATAGAGCAAGTGCCCCTATGCTATTCTTTAAACCTTTAGCCATCAAATTTGCTAATTTGTTATCTTATTTTTCAGTCTTATAAATTTCATATTTGACACTTTATCAAATCTGCTACACTTTTCAGTTATCTACCAACATCTTCAACCTGGTCTTTTAAGTACTTAAACCAAGCCAAGGATGGTAGTACACACCTTAATCCCAGGGCTCAGGAGGCTAAGACAAGTCAATCTTAAATTTGTTTTTGTTTGTTTGTTTGTAAGTTTGACCTGATGAAGCCAATGTCTGTATAATCTGGAAGGCCTATTTTTAATTTCTGCTGCTCCTGAAAATTCTTTGAGACAGGACCTCACTGTGTATCCCAGGCTGGCCTGGAATGCACACATACTCATTTGCTTCTGCCTCCTCTGAGTAGAAGAATTAAAGGTATATGCCTTTAATTCCAGGTTTGGCCAGAATTAATTTTTTTAATATTTTATTTATGTGTATAGGTAGTTTGCCTTCATGTTTGTACACCACTCGCAGGCCTTGTGCCCATGAGGAGGTAACAGAAAGTTGTTGAGTCACCATGTAGGCACTGGGTGCTTCTAACTGCTGAACCAGCTCCAGCCCCTGGAAGTTTGTTTTAAAAGATCCTATTTCTGTTACTATTATTGCCCATGCCTGTGTGCTGGGGAAGGTTGTGTCACAGTGTGAACACACAGTCAGAGGACAGCTCCGTGCAGCGGTTCTCTCCCGCCTTTCTTTATGTGGGTTCTGAGGATCCAATCGAGGGCCACAGGCTCCCGAAGCAATCCCTTTTGCCCACTGAGCCAAACTGCCAGCTGTTTCGGGGAATCCTTCCTCTTCCTCATTCTGCTGTTGTATCTCCTTATTTGCTTGGTTATTTCAGTTATGGCCATATACTGTATTGACAGACTGCTTATTAATATCTGACATGCTGCTATCCCAGGGATATTGTCAGAGGTTGGACTTCATGTCAAAAGCTGAAATGATGAAGAAAGACAATATATTTCCTTCTAGTTTATCCTTGCTCTCACAGATACACCCTTCAAGGTCCCAAACTAATGAGTAGAAACTTATGATCATGTACATCCTCCTTGGGAAGTCATAAAACCCATTTTTTTAAGCTTAGCTACACAAGACTATAAAAATTGCTCTTAAACTTTTTACCTCCTCCTTTGAAATTCATGAGTTTTCAAGAAAGAAATGGTCTCAAACACTGGTTCAACTGTCTGTATTTTCTATTCTCATTTTGTAATTTTTTACTTTTTTGCCTGCTTTCATATGGATTTAAAGACTATTCAAGCCAGACGGTGGTGGCAAATGACTTTAATCCTAGCGCCTGGGAGGCAGAGGCAGGTAGATCTTTGAGTCTGAGGCCACTCTGGTCTACAGAGTTCCAGGATGGCCAGGACTACACAGAAAAGCCGTTTCAAAAAACAACTAGCTTTTCCAGCTGTCTTAACAGGCGAGACTAAAGTAGAAATCCTTAGATTGTATTGCTTATTTAAAATCCAAGTTTTCAGACAGTGAGATGGGTTCAGGGGGTAAGGGTTCTTCCCACAAAGATGGATGGAGTCAGAGCCCCAGAACCCATCTGGGGAGAAGAGAGCACCAGCTGCACACTATGCAGTGGTGTGCGGAGGTCAGAAAGCAACTTGTGGGAACCAGTTCTCTTCTGCCATGTGGATCCCGGGAATGGCACTCAGGTCATCAGGCCTGTCAGCAACGGCCTTTCTCAGCAAGCCACCTCACCAGTCCAAGAAGTTTATAATCATTTCCATTTCTACTTAGATTTGCATATCAACTTAATCAAGTAATTTTTTTTACATATTTCATCGTCCCTAACTTAAGCTCTTCTTTTTAAATCTTCTCAAAAGGTCTGGCTCCATTCAACAATCTCCAGTCCAGAAAAGGAACTCACACAAGCTACACTCTATCTGCTCACAATTCCCCATGAAGAATCTAATAAAAATCTGTTTGGGCAGTTGCTCTAGATTCCTAGCAGGCGCTATGCATTCTATACCATCGATGTTTTATATAACAGGTAAGTGAATTGCCTTGGCACAGGTCTGTAAAAAATGTGACTTGGAGGTTTGTGATCATGTGACACTGTATTTCCAGAATCTCCTGTATCCTCAGAAAAAAGTTAGAGCCTGTCTTTCAGATCAAACCACTGACAACACACTAGAAGCACCTGGCTACAAATTAGTTCAAACAGTTCTTCTAAAGGTAACAAATGAATCCACAGTGATAGAAATCATGGGGGAAAAAGCACTTAGCTACACATATAACCAATGTTACTATTCACAAACACAATACAAAGATATCTTACACACCAATATGGGAAGTAAAACGTGCATATAATCCAGTAGAACTAGTAATAAATGAATTGATAATCACAAAATAGAAAAAAAACATGAGGAATAAACACAAGAGAATTGTTTATTAGTTACCATAAAGTATAAATGTTAATAAAAATATGTTGGGGCAAAAAAGAACAAATTAAAAACTAGGGCTAGGGATTCGACTCAGTGGTAAATGCTTGCCTAGTTTGCACAATGTCTGGGTTCTAGTGTTGGCACTGCGAGTGTGTGTGTGTGTGTGTATGTGTGTGTGTGTGTGTGTACGCACACACAAACTGTAACAAGAAAAATAAACAGTACTAGAGGAAGCATGAGAACTATGTATCACAGAGATACAAATTTACATAGCCTTTTAAAAGGCTATCTGTATCAGATTAAGCTTTACATACTAACTGATATACATATGCAGTTTCTAGACATTTAACCTATAAAGAAGAAAACGTTACTCTCAGGTTTACTAATATTGTATTACTTCTTCCATAGCAAATATCAGTAACTGCATCATATTTATTTCTTGTTTGTCTTCCTTATAATACAGTTAATTTATTAAGAACAAGACATAAACAGTATTTGGCACACATCAATCATATAACAAAGACTGACTGTCCATAGAACGTGTAATGATTTATCTATAAGAATTTGAATTCTTTCCCCCTTCCCCCCCGAGACAGGATTTCTCTGTGTAGCCCTGGTTATCCTGGAACTCAATCTGAAGACCAGGCTGGTCTCGAACTCACAGAGATCCACCTGCCTCTGCCTCCTGAGAGATGGGACTAAAGGAATGCACTACCACTGCCTGTAAAAAAATTGTAGCAATTTAAAAAGCTCAAGTTGAAGGGGGAAAAAAAAACTAATATCCAGTAGCATGTGATTGATTAGCACAATGAATGATAACATGAACAACTATGTAACTATGAGAAACTAAACTCCAAAGGGAAATGAGAAATAGATATAAAGACATGACACCATCATGTCACCTCATTTTTGCAAGTGACAAAAATGAAAAGGAAAAAAAAATCTATGCAAAGACAAAGAGAGTTTACACAAACACATTAGCAGACCTCTGGGGTGGCAGAATAATAGTGATTATTTTCTTCCTGTCTGTGAGTCCTACAGTTATCAAACTTTTTCTACAATTAACATAATTCTTTTTAGTGAGACCAAAAAAATTTCAAAATAAATCAATCAAAATTCATTAGTTTCTAGTTTGAATAAGAAGTTTACCTTCTGCGTCGTCATCTGAGATCAGCTCATCATTAGAGCATATGTTGAGAATATTGACCAGCATCTCTGTGACTGTATGACAAGATAGTGCATTTGTACACAGTTAATATTTTTCAAAGGTACATAAATAAAAATACATTAAGTAAATGCTGACAGAAACAACTTATCCTATTATAAATAGCTACGTGAGGAGCATTAAAAGTAGATCATTAGGTTCCGAGAGAACTTATGTCCATACTTGTCTTGGTTAGATGAAAATCTGACAATTCTATCACAGAATTACTTGATTTCATTATTAGATGGCTGTTCAGAACCTTTGGCTCAGTTATGCAAGTAAAAATTTCTTCTCATTTTACAAAGAAGTTACAACAGGCCTATATCCAATAGACTTGTTTTGTTTGTATAGCTCACTGTGTAACTGTTTTATTCTGTACAGCTCACTGTGTAACTGTGTTTTATGTCTATACAGCTCACTGTGTAACTAGGTGTTATGTTTGTACCGTACACTTGTACAGCTATACACATAAAACTCAAAGACAACAAATCCTGTCTAATTCCCTTTAGCATTGTTAATTCATAAAAAAGTAGAATAGTGACCATATTACTTTAATAACTTGATCGCACAGGACAGTTGCTTTAAATTGGTGTTTCAGATAAGAAAACAATAATAGAATACTAATGTCATTTAAAAATCTCTCTGAGAGCTCAGTGGATCAAGGTGTTCCTGTGCAAACCTGGTGACCCAAGTTCAATCCTTAAAACTCATGTAAAGGTGAAAGGAGAGAACCAACACCACAAGTTATCCTCTGCCCGCCACACAAAATCTTCGTAGAAAGAAAACAACAAAATTTAGCGCCCGTTTCTGATAAACTTCAGGAATGTAAAATATCTCGTGGCTGGTCAGGAGAAAGCTGGCGGTGTTCAGATGCATACTGGGATTCTCTTACCTTTTTCTCCAACGAAAGGCAAAGACCATGTGAAAACATCCATGAAATTTGGAAGCCAGTAGGGGTGTGGAGAACAGTTAAACTGCCTGATGTTCATGACATTGTTTTCGTATTTCAACACTGCAGCTAAAAAGTAAAACACAAGACACTTGGGCACAGAGAACCACGGCATAGCAGCTACTGTGCTTTGCCCAGCTGTGGGCTAGTTACAGACTTCAATAACTTATTTCCCATTTGTAAATTCAGGACAAGGTCGGGAGAGCTTGACAAGTTTAAAGAATTGTGCAGGGTTCATTCTCGTGGGGATTATCACAAGGAATAAAGTTACCTGAGGAGTTGACACGGTCAAAACATGGAAGACAATGTGTTTGCTGTACATTAGCTATTAAATAAACCTCAGGTTCAACAAAGAAAAACTTCCCATAATTTCCATTTACTGGCCAAACAGCTGTAATCACCTCTAAGCGCAAATATCACCCATTGAATAGACAGACTTGTTTAGCTAGTCATGAGCCACTGTCAAACCCTCTTATAAACCCTCTAGAAATTTATCAATTCACAGTGGGAGGCTATAAAATTATAAACCTTGAGCAACTTATAATTAATGTTTAAGGATAAAATCTCTCCTCACAGTAAATTTTAAAAATAGCAGTTTCTTGTCAGGCAGTGGTGGCACATGCCTTTAATCCCAACACATGGGAGGCAGAGGCAGATAGATCACAGTGAGTCTGAGGCCAGCCTGGTCTTACAAAGCAAGTGCCAGGACAGCCAGGACTGTTAGAGAAACTCTGTCTTGAGAACAAAAACAAAAAAACAAAAACAAACAAACAAAAAACCTGGCAGTTTCTGCCAGGTGGTGGTAGTGCATGCCTTTGATCACAGCACTAGGGAGGCAGAGGTAGGCAAATTTCTGTGAATTCAAGGTCAGCCTGGTCCACAAAATGAGTTCCAGGGCAGTCAGGACCATTACACAGAGAAATACTGTCTTGAAAAAAATCAAAAACACCAAACAAAACAAACAACAATAAAAAACCCAACAAAGCAAAACAACCAGTTTCTTCTATTCTCAGAATTCTGAGGGTGCCTATGGACACTTAACAGTACCCTGTCACACAGGTGCATGCCTACCTGTACCAAGCTGATTTTCTGTACATTTGTTCTGTTTTTGTTTTTAATCAGCTCTGGCAAAGTTTTATTAAAGAAAAACTTTCCAGGTTTACTTTTCAACCAATCTGTTCTGGCATGCTTCTAATATCAGAATCACTTGGGTTAATGATAGGCAATGTGCAAACTCTGTAGTATTTCCCACATACTGTGTCCAATTTAATGCTATTGCCACTGTAGTGATGGGCACCAGTTTCAGCCAACAAAGCATGGTATTCTATTTCAGATTTCCTAGGCAGTTGGTGAGGATAACCAATTTCATTTTGCCCTGTCAGACTATCTTCAGAGTCTGTTTTTTTTTTGTTGTTGTTGTTTTGTTTTGTTTTTCCGATATAGAGTTTCTCTATAAAGCCTTGGCTGTCCTAGAACTCATTCTGTAGAATAGGTTGGCCTTGAACTCACAGAGATCCAACCTGCCTGTGCCTCCTGAGTGCTGGGATTAAAGATGTGCAGCACCTTCGCCTGGCTAGAGACTTTTTTGTCTTTGCAGCCACCATCTTGCTGCCTCAGATAAGGGACAACACCCAACCAAAAGCTGGGCAATGAGAAAGCCTTCTTTATAGTTTTAAAAGTTCCTAATTCCGCATGAACACATATTCACATGAAAAGTAATAAATAAATGTAAAACATTTTTAAACTTACTGCTAATTAGAAATGCAAATTAGAACAGCACTTTTCATCGGTGAAATTATGAGGAAAAGGTATATGAAGGCCAGGCTGTGGTGGCTCACACCCTTAATCCCAGAACTTGGGAGACAGAGGTAGGCAGATCTCTGAGTTTGAGGTCAGCCTAGTCTACAGAGTGAGTTCCAGGACAGCCAGGGCTACATAGAGAAACCCTATCTCGAAGAAAAGAAACCAAAACAAAAAACAACAACAACTACAACAAAATCAAAAAACACCAAATGTTGAGCCAGGTATAATGATAAATGTCTAAATCCCAGTACTGGGGAGGCCAAAGAAGGATGGTGAGTTTGAGGCTGCCCTGGGCCACACAGCGAGTCCCCATTTTAAAATACCAAACAAAATAAAGTGTCATCAAATGGTAACTATTTTGAGGTAGTATTATTAACTTACACTAACTGTTCTAACATGACTCTGTTATGTTACAGTTTTCCACTATAATCAGTATTTATACACTAAAGATCTCTTAGGAGATGAAGGCCAAGCAGTAATTTGTACTCTAAATTTATTGACCTTTGTTCCAATAAGATATCTTCTTCAAATGTGGTACATTTACACAATGGAGTAAAGAAAAACAATGACATCTTGAAATTTGCAGGCAAATGGATGGAAATAGAAAAAAACCATCCTGAGTGAAGTAACCCAGACCCAGAAAGACAAACATGGTATGTACTCACTCATAAGTAGATATTAGACATAAAGCAAAGGATACCAGCCTATAGTCCACGATCCCAGAGAAGCTGGGGAACAAGGAGGACCCTAAGAGAGACATACATGGATCCCTGGGAAAGGGAAATAGACAAGATCTCCTGAGTAAATTGGGAGCATGGTGGGGGGGGCGGGGGTGGGAAAGGAGGGGAGAGGGAAAGAGAACATGAGGGAATGGGATGGTCAAGTTGGGGGAAGGACAGAGAGCGAGAACAAGGAAAGAGGTATCTTGAAAAAGGGAGCCATTATGGGGTTAGCGAGAAACCTGGCACTAGGGAAATTCCCAGGAATCCACAAGGATAATCCCAGCTAAGAATCTAAGCAATAGTAGAGAGGGTGCCTGAACTGGCCTTCCCCTGTAATCAGATTGATGACTATCTTATTTGTCATCATAGAACCTCATCTAGTAACTGATGGAAACAGATGCAGAGATCCACAGCTAAGCACTGGGCTGAGCTCCCAGAGTTCAGTCAGAGAGGAAGGAGTGATAATGTGAGCAAAGGGGTCAAGACCACGATGGGGAAACCCACAGAAACAGCTGACCCAAGCTAGTAGGAGCTCACTGACTCTAGACTGACAGCTGAGGAACCTGCACAGGACCGAACTAAGCTCTCTGAATGTGGGTGACAGTTGTTGGCTTGGGCACTTTGTGGAGTCACTGGGAGAGGGATCAGGATTTATCCCTACTACATCAACTGGCTTTTTGGAGCCCATTCCCTATGGAAGGATACCTTTACTCAGCCTAGATACAGTGGAGAGGGCCTTGGTCCTGCCTCAACAGACTTTGTTGACTCCCTATGGGAGGCCTTATCCTCTCTGAGGAGTGAATGAGAGGGGGGTGGAGTGTGGAAAAGGTGGGGAGAGTGGGAGAAGGGAGGGGGGAACTGGGATTGGTATGTATAAAAGGTTGTTTTAAAAAAAATAAGAGAGCTCTTCTTCATCTAGATATGGTAGTGCATGCCTATGACCTGTCACTTGGGAGACTGAAGCATGAGGAGATCAATGCTAAGATCTTTCCAAAGCCAAACACATGCTTTACCACAGAGCCACATCTCTACCCAAGACCTTTTTATCTGACTGAAATTTTGTACTTAAGAATAGATGTTGAGGATATGGCCCAGTGGTAGAGTGAGTGCTTCAAAAACACAAGGTCTTGGGTTCAACCCATAGAACCAAAAAATAAAAGTAAGTAAATTAACACAATAAAATAAAACACAAAATTAAACTAGAGCTCATAGTTACTAACAAATTCACATATAAATATTGTTGGGCTTCTTTACCTTTATTGTTATAAACATCGAGGTAATTAGGGGCAGAGAAAATCGTGATGAGTGACGGAAAGCCCGTTGTTTGGCTCTTCCTGTACATTCGGTACCTGGAAAAGACATGGGAGCTCAGGCATCTTCACACTAAAATAAAATCTCTGCGGGGATATGTGAAAATTTTAGCGCAGCTTACCCAGCATCCTGGGCTTCATGGGCTCTGATTATTGATAATAAACTGTTGTTTTGTAAAAATTCACAAACCGCAGGGTAACTGAAAAAGAAAATGAGAATACAGAAGTCCAGAATTCCAGCAGTTAGGTTTTAATAGAAATAAAGGGAAAACCCAATCTCAGAGTTGTTTTAAGATTACAAATACTACAGACTATTGAATTTTTCAAGATTTATTTTATATGTATGAGAGTTTTGCCTGATTGTATGTATGTGTAACTGGTGCCTGCAGAGGCCAAAGGCAGGGGGAAGATCCCCTGGAGCTAGAGTTACAACTATGAGCCAACATGTGGGTGCTGGGAACTAAACCCAGGTCTTCTGGAAGAAGAGTCAGTGCTCTTAATCGCAGAGCCATCTCTCCAGCCCCACCACTGCACTTTAATTAAAAGTCCAGAAATCAATAATTTCTATTTCAATAATACATATTACTATCAAACCTGAAGAGGATACCTTAGAATAGAAACAGTTTACCCATCCTTTAATCTATTTTATTTTAACACTAATGATACAATCAAAACTTTTCTTGGTATTTTGATATAAAAACATACTACAACAGCATGTCTGCATGTGTCTGTATATAGTAAATGCTACAAAATGAGTGCAGACTTTCTTCAATCATCAAACCTTTAGAGAAGTTTTTTTTAAAAGAATCTACTTATAGCTTTATATGTAATATCAACACTAAGATAATACTATGCATGTCTATTTTAGGAGTAGATATTAATATTATAGACCACCATATTCTTTTCTAAAGATTTATTTATTTATGTATTTTATGTATATGAGTGCTCTACTTTCATGTATGCCTGCACAACAGCAGAAGGCATGGGGGTCCCTCTAGAGATGGTTATGAGCCTCCATGGGGTTGCTGAGAATTGAACTCAGGACTTCTGAAAAAGCAGCCAGTGCTCTTCACTGCTGAGCTATCTCTTCAGCCCTAGAATACCATATTCTAATGCTATCTGCATATAATCCTAAAACAGCCTTATTATTTTTACTTTTCTGGATAACAAATAGGAGGAACTGGAGAATATAAAATTATCCTGAGTGTGTAGATGTTAATTACTTATTTTTTTTAAGTTGTTTCTTGAATTAGGACAGTGCTTGCCTAGCATGCACAAAGTCCTGGATTTAACCCCCCCAAACTATATACTAGGGGTGCTACACACACTTATGATCCCAGTGAGACAAAAGAATCACAAGTTCAAGGTCATCTTTTCCTACATAGTAAGTTTGAGACCAGCTTGGGATGGTCTGAAAAAGAAAGGGGGCAACTTTGCTTTTCCCTATGTTCAATGGAAAAAGTTTAATTTTTGGATAAACATTTTCACCATTGTAGGAATAAGTCCAGCCCCTTAGAGGGCGTGTTTGCCTCGGGCGAATGTTTACTTATAAATCAGGCGAGTGTGCCCCTTCTGCTTCCTGTTCTCCGCAGAACCGTGGTACTGTAAGTCTATTTCCCCATTAAAGCTGTATATATTTTTTACAATCTGTCTGCATTCATTTACGCCCGTTACACACCATTGCAGAACAAGAAGTCCCTGCTCCTGTCTGTCATGGAAACAATGGCCTGTCAGCCATTCATAGACTGTGAAGTGGTTTTATGGAGGCTCTAGCAATGAGGTAGGAGGTTATAAAATCTTGGAAAAGCCTAAGACCCAGGAGTCATTCCATGAGGCATTGTTCCTGTAGGCTAAATGTACTTTAAGATTCCTAGGAGCTAGCCAGGTGGTGGTAGCACACACCTGTAATCCCAGCACTTGGGAGGCAGAGGCAGGCGGATCTCAGTGAGTTTGAGGCCAGCCTGGTCTACAAAGCGAGTTCCAGGACTATTACACAGAAAAACCCTGTCTCGAAAAACTAAAAAGATTTCTAGGAACCTTTGGCCACAGTATTTTCATCAACCACTTATGTGTTTCAGATATTCTTTCTGTATAAGGACATTTTATGTAAATATGCTATGGAATCTTTAACATTTAACTTATGGCCAGTAACACAGCTCACACCTGGCAAATCCAGTATAGACCTACTTTCTGTGTAAGTTACATTACCCCATGTGTGCTCACAAACACTGGACAGCACTTTGGCACGGTGCGTGAGTACCACTGCCAACACGGAGACGAACAGCTGACAAAAGTACAAAGATAGGAACAGAATGCAGGACAGGGCTGGAGGGGGAGTTCAGTCATCAAGAGAACCTCCGGCACTCGCCTAAGACCTGGATTTGGTTCTCAGCACCTTCCTCCAAAATTCCAGTTCCAGGGGATCGGATGCCCTTTTCTGGCCTCCATGGACACCAGGCAGACATGGTACATAAACATACATGTGAGCAAAACCACTTATACACATAAAACAAAAGAAATGAAGATCAGGGAAAAAGTCAGAGCGTGTTCTGTTGTTCTGCAGTTTATGTTCATGAGAGCTTGAGAGCTCTGTGAGGACGGACTGGGCAACAGTTATCTCAGGTGAGTGGGGATTCACTGCAATCCCCAAGACAGATTATAGAAAGAGGGTTCTGGGGTGGAAGGCCTAGGTACTGTAAGAGGTGCTGGCAAGTGACCACAGGAACTGTACCAAATGACATTTACCCAATGATGCTAAGTTCTTTTTTTTTTTTTTTTGATGCTAAGTTCTTAAGCAATGTCAAAAGAAGGAAAAGTTAAATTGTTTCACTAAATAAGTCACTAGAAAGGTTGGCAGAGAAGAATACAAAAATATTATTTCAAAAATGTTTAAAGGCAAATAAATCAAGGCTTCTTTTGTATATGCTTACTTCATTTAGTTATTGCATTATCTTAGCCAATCAGCAAATGTTTTAGGGAACAAAATAATTGCATTATTTTTCATGATAGAACACTGGAATTAAAAATAATTTACATTTCAACCTTCCTTTTTTTATTTTTATTTATTTTTTTTGCTTGGCAAACCACACCAAAAGCTCCCATGTGAGCTTTAGGACAATAGCCAATTTCCAGGAAATGTCCTAAGCTTAGATCACAGTGTCCTATTCATTTTTTTTTTTTTTTGAGAGGCAAGGTTTCTCTGCAGTTTTTGGAGGCTATCCTGGAACTAGCTCTTGTAGACCAGGCTAGCTTTGAACTCACAGAGATCCACCTGCCTCTACCTTCTAAGTGCTGGGGTTAAAGGCATGCACCACCACAGCCCAGCCCTATTCATTTTTTTATTTTCATCTACGCCAGACATTCTAAAAGCTGGGGAGCTTCTCACTACATAATAGGATCCCCTGGCCCAGATCTTCAGAATCACACTCTCTGTAGAAAAAGTAAAGTCATCTACAAAGTCTTTCTTTGTAGTCCTTGGTAGGCGTGGCACTTACTATGTAGATCAGTCTAGCCTCTGACTCACAGAGATCTGTATGTCTCTATCTCTCAAGCACTGAGATTAAAGGTTAAAATAAAGCCGCACAAAGATGGAAAATACACAGAGAATCTTGATACTGTATGCTATTATGCTCTCTTTGAATTGTTTGAATGCTGAGGAAGGAGCAACAGCTGCTAAAAGATATTTGTTTATTAATGCTGATGAACTAATCCAACATAGATATTTTGAAAATACTTTGACTTTAAAATTTGGATCTAAGGACATGATGCTTTGGAAAGGAGTTTCTTCTTTTGTTTTCACAGAGGATGAGACCTTGTGGATTGCTTCTATCCCAATATGGTATGATGGACCATGCCCTCCTGAAGCTAGTTACAGGACAGCCAGGGCTACACAGAGAAACCCTGTCTCAAAAAAATTTTTTTTTCATAAAATCAGGGCTGGAGAGATGATTCAGTGGTTGAGAACACTCTCTGTTCCTTCAGTGGACCCAGATTCAGTTTTAGCATCCCACTTGGCTGCCGGCTCCACAACTCCAGTTCTAGGGATCAGACCTCAGAGAGCTCCAGACACACAGGTGGTCCAGAGATGGATATGCAGGTACAACACTTATACACAAAAACTTTTAAAAATATTTTTTAAAATATTAATTTCATAAAATAGATTGTGTATACTCCTCTTGCAGAAGACCCAAGTTCAGTTTGGAGCACCCACATTGGTGGTTCACAACTGCCTATATACCCACAGACATACACACATACCGGCTAGAACCCATTTTCTCAGCGCTCTCCCCTCCAAGGACCGGCTTACCTGAAGAAGTAGGAGCAGCCGCGGACAGTGTTGTGGGTATAATGCTCCAGGGTCTTCTCACTGCCATACTCTTCTGAGGGGTCAGACCAGAGCAGGTCACACACCGGCCCAAAAGCAGGAGGCTCAGTAAACCTATCTAACTAGAAGACACACAAGAGCCAAAAGAGGGGGAAAACATCAGGAAAGCAAAAGGGTTCCTGGAAGCAGACAGGTCAAAAGTCCTCTCTACCTAAGGAATGCACTAACGATGGGGCAGTGAGCCCGAAGGATGGTCCTGGGAGAATGAGTGCTCTGTCATAAAGGTTTGCAGTGTCCTGTTTCTGTCATCTGAGAATCCTGTAGAACAGACCTCCTTCTGTGCTAATCTAGTGCAGCAGGCACTCAACTCAAACGTGAAATCGGCAGCCACAAACTCTTAGAGACTAATTTAATTTCAGTTTAGGAATGCTTGACAGTGATTCTTACACTGTTTACTTTATTTCAAAGGAGAGGTTTTCTTTACCACAGGCTTTTTATTCTTCCCACTCTATGCAGTGGCAACATTTCAATATTTGTTATTAACTTCCATATTTAGTCAATGCTGCTTTAACTTAAAAACAAACACAAAAGCCGGGCGATGGTGGCGCACGCCTTTAATCCCAGCACTCGGGAGGCAGAGGCAGGCGGATCTCTGTGAGTTCGAGACCAGCCTGGTCTACAGAGCTAGTTCCAGGACAGGCTCCGAAGCCACAGAGAAACCCTGTCTCGAAAAACCAAAAAAAAAAAAAAAAAAAAAAAAAAAAAAAAAAAAAAAAAAAAAAAAAAAAACAAACACAAAAATCAAAGAATATAAGTACTTAGGTTTTTTTAAAAATATTTATTTATTTATTATGTATACAATATTATGTCTGTATGTATGTCTGCAGGTCAGAAGAGGGCACCAGACCCCATTACAGATGGTTGTGAGCCACCATGTGGTTGCTGGGAATTGAACTCCAGGACCTTTGGAAGAGCAGGCAATGCTCTTAACCTCTGAGCCATCTCTCCAGCCCCCAGTACTTAGGTTTTGAACAGACGGGAACATCTGAGAGTCAAGAAGAGGGCTTCTGCTGAGTGAGAGGGGAGCTTTTTATCACAATTGACTCAGTTGTTAAATAGCACTGCAAACTTTGTATCTGTGTGAGAACTGAGAGGGTATGAGTGTGAGGAGGCGCCACAAGCAACAGTGCAAGCACACAAGGCTGCTCCTTTTCCCCAATCACAAAGACACAGAATCTTGGAAATAGTCACTGTGTAAATCAAATGGAGCAACCAACCCATACCATTTAGACGTTAAAGTCAATGTATTTCAGAACTGGCAGAGCTTAGAGCACTTATTCAAATTTCCTCATTTTGCAAACACAATGTACTAAATACTAAAGGTTAAGGGATGGTCAAGGACACTTTCGTGTTCCTTGAACACTGGAATATAATTTAAAGTTTTCAAGCTAGGCATGGTGGCATATGTTGAATAATTCTAGCATTTTAGTGGATGAGGCAGGAGAATTGTCTTAGGTTCAAGACTTTACAGAAAGATTCTGTTTAAAACATACAAATAATTTTAAAGTTTCAGAATTATAAAAATAGTATATTTTTAGTCATTAAGATTTAATTTTAAGACCAGCTGGTGGTGGCGCACGCCTTTAATCCCAGCACAGAGACATAGGCAGGTGGATCTCTGAGTTCGATGCCAGCCTGTTCTATAGAGCAAGTTCCAGGACTGCCACAGCTACACTGAGAAATCTTGTCTCAAAAAAAAAAATTAATTTTAAAAAGAGAAAGAAGTAAGAAATACATGTATCTCTGTAGGGCCCTGGTCTCCCTTATTCCTGTGGTGCATTCGCGGGGACAGTTTATGATCAACTAACTAAGCTTCCTGTGTGTTTCTGTGCTATGCCTGCCCTGCCTGGTGGTTAGCTACAGGGCATTCGGCTGATCTCCTTTCGAATGACCCTGGTCTCTCTGTGTCTTCTTTTCAACCTCCAGGCCTTTGCCCGACTCGCGTTCGGTACAGTGGCGCGCGAACTGTACTGAGGGTGTAACACCAAATCGGGTGTTACAATTGGAGGCCCCAGCAAGATGATCATCGGCAACTAGACCCATCTGCGAGATCGGGAAGTAGGGATCCCTGAGAGGTCGCCCTCGGGAAGGCTGGCCAGCAGGTAAGAAATTGTGCGGCGAGGGTGAATTGGTTATGGGTGCAAGTTATTCTGTTCCAGTGTTAAAGGGCCGGTTAACAGGCCAGTTGTTAGGTCTTTTGGAAAATAAAGGCACCGGTATTAAAGTTGAGACAGCACAAGAGATTATTAAGACAGTTTTAGAGTTTAGTCCCTGGTTCCTACATGCAGGGGGTTTTAACATTACTGATTGGGAGCAGGTAAAGGCTGATCTTCAAAATGCACTGAAAGAGCGAGGGCCACAAGAATTCCCCATGGCGATATTTTTACTATGGCGCTTGGTCAGAGATGGTCTTCTCAGTGATGATGTTAAAGTGAAAGAGCAATTAGAGAGTTTAAACAAAACCCTTGAGGAGATTCAGGAAGTAGATTCTGTGAGTTTTGAGGAACAGGAAGTTTTAGGAACAGGAAGTAATAGAAAGGATATAGAAGAAGAAGAAGAATCGCACTGATAAAAAAGAAGTTAGAAAAAGAGGAAAGGAAGGAAGCAAATGGAGATGTCACCATGAGACCTCCTCCGCATAATCCTTGCACTACTGCTTCTGCCCCTATGGACTTAGAGGCAGAAATCCGAGAGATCCGGTACAGGTTAAATAATCTAAGTGGAGAGAAGCAGATTTATCCTGTTGTGGAAAAGATTGATCAGCAGGGACAGAGGGCCAGGCAACATAACCCTCTGGCCTTTAAGGATATTAAGCAGTTAAAAGAAGCAGTTTTGGACTATGGAGCTCATGCTCCTTTCACTGTAGCTTTGTTGGAATCCTTTGCAGAACTCAACCTTATACCCAGTGACTGGATGCAGCTTTGCAGCGCTTGTCTTTCAGGGGGAGATTACTTGTTATGGAGAGGTGAAATGGAGGAAAATTGCAAAAAGACTGCAGGCAAAAATGCTGAAGCAGGTTTCCCCCAGAATAACCTTGACATGTTAACTGGTGAAGGACAATATGCTAGCTTAGAAGCACAGATTGCTTATGATCCTGCAATTTATGCTCAGATAGCTGCAGTAGCCGTTAAAGCTTGGAAAACTTTACCTAACAAAGGATCATGAGAACAGCTTTCTAAGATCCTTCAAGGATCTTCAGAACCTTATTCTGAGTTCATTGACCGCCTTCTACAGGTGGGAAGTCACATTTTTGGGGATGTGGATTCAGCTATGCCAGTCTTTAAAACACCTGGTCTTCGAAAATGCAAACAAGTTCTGTCAGCAAGTTTTAGGCCCCCATAGAGATGGAGAATTTTTTTTTTAAGATTTATTTATTTATTATGTATACAACATTCTTTCCATGTATGTTTGTATGCCAGAAGAGGGCACCAGATCTCATTATAGATGGTTGTGAGCCACCATGTGGTTGCTGGGAATTGAACTCAGGACCTCTGGAAGAGCAATCAGTGCTCTTAACCTCTGAGCCATCTCTCCAGCCCACAGAGATGGAGATTTGAATGACTTTATCCGATTATGCAGAGACATTGATGGCACCCACGTGATGGGCCAGGTCATCGTTTCTGCCCTTAAGAAAGGCCAAGATGGTGCTAGGCCTAGGAATTGTTTTCAATGCAGAAGGTCAGGACACCTCAAAAGGAACTGCCCTGCTGGTAAAGGAGCAATTAATCAGCCTAGAGGAAATCCAGGTGTTTGCCCAAAATGCCAAAAGGGAGTTCACTGGGCCAACGACTGTCACTCTAAGACGGATAGTCAAGGAAATCTTATCCCCAGGTCAAAAAACGGGGGGAGGGGCCTGCCCCGGGCCCCCAAAACATAAGTGTATGGGGCCATGAGCCCCCGTCAGATTCATTCCTCAGAGAAATGCCTCACTGTCAACGACCTTGTACGAGGTAACTCAGGAAGTGCAGGACTAGATCTCTGTACCTCCGCCCGAATAGTATTGACCCCACAAATGGGTGTGCAGACCTTGGGGACTGGAGTATTTGGACCTATCCCAGAGGGTTCAGTAGGTATAGTTTTGGGTAGAAGTAGTTCTGCGCTCAAAGGAATCAAAATTTTACCAGGAATTATAGACTGTGATTATACTGGAGAAATTAAAATTATGATTGAAGCTGGTATGGGAGTCCTTGTCATCCCTCAAGGAGCGAGAATAGCTTAATTAGTGCTTTTGCCCATGTTTCGCTCTACTAATCCTTTCTTTAAACAAGAACGAGGGGACAAGGGATTTGGCTCCACAGGATCCCCTGGAGCTTTTTGGGTTTCTAGTTTAGAGAACCGCCCCACACTCACTTTAACAGTCAATGGGAAAAGGTTCCAAGGCCTTCCTGATACAGGGGCTGATTCTTCAGTGATTGCTAAAAAGCACTGGCCTGCAGCCTGGCCTCTACAACCTTGCAGGGAGTAGGAACAGCCAGTTCTCCAGAGTGCAGTACTCAATATTTAGATTGGGAGGACGAAGAAGGCCATAAGGGGGCTGGAGAGATGGCTCAGAGGTTAAGAGCATTGCCTGCTCTTCCAAAGGTCCTGAGTTCAATTCCCAGCAACCACATGGTGGCTCACAACCATCTGTAATGAGGCCTGGTGCCCTCTTCTGGCCTGCAGTCATACACACAGATAGAATATTGTATAAATAATAAATAAATAAATTTAAAAAAAAAGGCCATAAGGGCATTTTTAAACCATTTGTCCTGGAACACCTTCCTCTTAATTTGTGGGGAAGAGATGTTTTGCAAGCTATGGGAGCAGTTCTGACCACTGAACCTGTGCAGCATATGCTATCGAAGCAGAGCTTTGTCCCTGGTCAGGGTTTGGGCAAAAATCTGCAGGGAGATGTGCAGATTTTAGCAGACAAGAAAATTATACAACAGTCACCTGGACAGCATACAGGGTTAGGAAATTTTTCCTAGGGGCCATTCCATAGCAGCCAGAAAGCATTCCTATAAAATGGAAAACTGAAAAACCTGTTTGGATAGAACAATGGCCCCTGAGTAAAGAGAAATTACAGGCTGCTCGGACTCTAGTCCAGGAACAGCTAGAAGCAGGACACATAGTGCCATCCACTTCTCCCTGGAATACCCCTATCTTTGTTATTAAGAAAAAGTCTGGTAAATGGAGGTTATTGCAAGATCTTAGAGCAGTAAATGATTGCATGGAAATTATGGGGGCAACTCAACCTGTGTTGCCTCAGCCTGTAGGTATTCCTGCAGGATATCATCTTTTAGTTATTGACCTGAAGGATTGTTTTTTCACCATTCCCTTGCATCCAAAAGACTCTGATAAATTTGCTTTCAGTATACCGTCTATAAATTTCAAAGAATCATACAAGCGCTACCAATGGGTAACATTGCCCCAGGGTATGGCCAATAGTTCTGTAATTTGCCAAATGTTTGTGGCACGGGTTATTGCCCCTATAAGGTATAAATATTCTCAACTGTATATAAGTCATTATTTCGATGACATCCTATTAGCTGGACAGGACCCAGAAATAGTCCTTGAGGCTTTTGCTGACTTGCAAGAATGTCTAGCACATGCTGGGTTAGTTATTGCTTTTGAAAAAGTACAACAACAGTTTCCATATCAATACTTGGGGCATCAGCTGTTGCAGACAGGAGTAAAACCGCAGAAAGTTACTCTTCGCCTAGATAAACTACAAACTTTGAATGATTTTCAAAAGTTGCTTGGAGACCTAAATTGGGTCTGGCCCAGTCTGGGAATCCCTACTGGAGACTTAAAACCACTTTTTGACATTCTGCAGGGGAATCCAGACCCAACCTCCTTTCGTGAGTTAACACCTCAAGCAAGGCAATGTATTACTTTAATTGAAGAAAAGCTTGCCTCTGCTCATATTAATTATATTGACTATAGTCAGCCACTGCTGTTGATAATTTTCCCCTCCAAGCATAGTCCTACTGGAGTTTTTTGGCAGCAAGGACCCATCCTGTGGGTGCATGAACATGTGTCACCTGTAAAAATTGTTATCTCATATCCATCAGCTGTGCTACGTGTTATTCAGAAAGGATATAAGCTTAGTTTGCAAACTTTTGGAATGTTACCTGATAAGGTTATTACACCATATACCCAGGCAGAAATAACTTGGTTGCAAAATTTTGCTGAAGATTGGACTTTATTTTTATGCACTAATCCCTGCAAGTTAGACAATCATTATCCTTCTGATAAGTTAGTCACCTTCTTTAAAAGTCATCCGGTATGTTTCCCTAAAATTATTTCTTTGCAGCCTCTGGCAGGGGCACGAAATGTGTTTACTGATGGATCCTCCACTGGGAGAGCTGTAGTAGCCTCCCCTCCTGATTTTGACATTCAGTCTGTTAATACTAACTCTGCTCAGGTGGCTGAATTGGTTGCTGTCTAGATGGCCCTAGAGAAATATGCTGATATTCCATTTAACCTTTTTACTGACAGTCAGTATATAAGCAAAATTCTTGCACCGTTGGAAACTGCAGCTTATATTGCCTCTGTATCTCGAGTCCAGATGCAGTTATTGGCTATTCAAACTTTGCTTTGGGCCCGATCTGTACCCATTTACGTAGGGCATTTGCGGGCTCATACTGACCTCCCTGGTCCTTTGAGTGAGGGAAACGCTTTGGCTGATCAGCTTACTCGTCAAATTTATGTAATGAGTCAGGAATCTTATGAAGCTGCAGAAAAAGCTCATAATCGTTTTCATCTCAGTGCTGGATCTTTAAGATTTCATTTTAAGATATCTCGAGAGCAAGCCACTAATATTGTTAAAAAGTGCTTTCTGTGTACAGAACTTTTAACTGTTCCCCATTTGGGAGTTAATCCTCGTAGGCTTGCCCCTAATCATTTATGGCAAATGGATGTCACCCATGTTCCTTCTTTTGGGCACATGCAATATGTTCACGTAACCGTGAATACATATTCTCATCTCATTTTTGCCTCAGCTCACACAGGAGAAAGATTACGAGATGTTAAAAGTCATTGTCTCGCCGGGCGGTGGTGGCGCACGCCTTTAATCCCAGCACTCGGGAGGCAGAGGCAGGCGGATCTCTGTGAGTTCGAGACCAGCCTGGTCTACAAGAGCTAGTTCCAGGACAGGCTCCAAAACCACAGAGAAACCCTGTCTCGAAAAAACAAAAAAAAAAAAAAAAAAAAAAAGTCATTGTCTCCAGGCTTTTGCCTACATGGGAGTTCCTGAAACTGTTAAGACTGATAATGGACCAGCCTATACTAGCACTGGCTTTGCTAAATTTTGCTCTGAGTTTTCTATTTCTCACAAAACGGGAATACCTTATAATCCTCAAGGACAAGCTATAGTGGAGCGAGCGCATAGTACGCTCAAAGCCTATTTGCATAAAACAAAAAAGGGGGAATATGGTTCCACCCCCAGAGATCATTTATCTTTTATTTTATACATTTTAAATTTTTTGACTGTTGATGCTCAATCTCATACCGCCGCTGACAGGCACTGGCGGCCAGATTCTTCCGGGATGCCTCATGTCAAATGGAAGAATCTATCAGATGGCACCTGGCATGGTCCAGATCCTGTACTGGTGTGGGGAAGAGGGGCTGTTTGTGTTTTCCCGCAGGATGCTGACAATCCAATATGGGTACCTGAGTGGCTGGTGCGTGCTGTGGATTTTCCTGTCCAGAAGCCTGAAGACAGGACAGAGCCGAGAGATCAAAGAGATTCTGGCTTGTCAACTGAAGAGTTGCTGGTTTCCTGAGGAGCTGGCTGCGGTGGTCCGAGTGCCAAGGATTGTTCCTCGCCTGTCTACCCATCTACCCATCCCATGATATCGGCAGCCACAGCTGTTGCTGCCACAGCAGCTAAAGCTGCTGGATTTTCCATTAGTCAATCAGTTGCTTCCTGCTAGCATAAAGGATACTTTCTCAGGGCAGGTTGCAAATGCCGTAGCATTCATATTGAGCTAAATTTACAAATAAATATTACAGTTAATTTTGCTCTTAGTTGTGGTTAAAGACCACTGCTAGATGTTACAGTAATAAGCTTATTGCGGTTATTCACGGACCCTGAGGTGTACTATTTACAAATTGGCTCTTAAAATTATTCTAGTTAGCTATACCAGGGTTATTTTCACCAGCGCTGAGACCTTACTTAAAGGGCTCCAATTTGGGCAGAAATATTAAGGATTGAGCAAGCACAGTCTCTTTAAGGGATGCTTACATGTGCTGGAGCATCATCTTCATGGTTATGATGCCAGAGCCAAAGGCAAGCTCAGGTCAATGTTGCCACGTGGCAAGTCCTCTTAGCTATTGCCCCAGAGAATCTTTCAGCACAAATCTGGCTGAACTCGGTGATGGATGACTAGTGAGCCAAAGACGGAAAAGGCTTTTGGGGGGCTGCCTCAACCTAAGACAGGAAATGTGTTTTGACCTGGATGATTTCCCATGATGGGTAAGGGGTATTGCCTGACGTCCAATGCCACCCAAGACAGGCCTAGTCATAATTTATACAAAAGGGGGACCTGTAGGGCCCTGGTCTCCCTTATTCCTGTGGTGCATTCGCGGGGACAGTTTATGATCAACTAAGCTTCCTGTGTGTTTCTGTGCTATGCCTGCCCTGCCTGGTGGTTAGCTACAGGGCATTCGGCTGATCTCCTTTCGAATGACCCTGGTCTCTCTGTGTCTTCTTTTCAACCTCCAGGCCTTTGCCCGACTCGCGTTCGGTACAGTGGCGCGCGAACTGTACTGAGGGTGTAACACCAAATCGGGTGTTACATATCTCATGTGTTACTAAGAGCTATGCAGCAATGACAAGATCATGGGTAAGTTCTGTTTTTCTACTTTTGATTGTATTTTCTTTTAATTTCAGTTATATTATATTAAATAAATATATATATATATATTTAACTGGCTGGGATAAAGAACAGAAATGTAACAACATCCCCTGTGAAAACAATGAACAATTACTTACTTTCCTTATGTCGTCTAAACAAGTGATTTCAGGTGACATTCCTCCGTGCACACAGAGAAACTGCTGGTTTAAGAGAGCAGCGAGAGGAAGACAGTCGAATGTGTTCATACACGCTTCGTACACCAGTTCTGAATACTTAATCCGACCTACCGAAAGAGGACACAGTCAAAGGATGAACCTTATCACACCCACAGACCCTGAGTCAGAAAGGGAAGCCATTGGTTCCAGGCAAGTCTGAAGATTCCATCCATGAGAACTTCCTTCCATTTCTAAAGTGCGTCTCTGGATTAACTTTCTAGCTCTGTAGCCCTGGGAACCTGAAAGTGCAGCTGGCTGCCAGCTGTCAATTATTAGGCAACATCTTATTTCCTGATGGGAGGCTACAGCTTTGGGCTCCTCTGAGGGTCCTTCTAGGAACCTCAGATTGTGCCAGTAAAGTTTTTATGATCCATGGGCTTCTAGGATAGAGTGGTTCCAGGTCCCTCCTCATGTGGAACTGTCCCCACAGTACTGAGAACTATTTCTGTATCAGAAACCTTTCTGCTCATTTTGTTCTATTCTTCTTAAAAGCTTTATTACTTTTATGTGCATGAATGTTTTTCCTGTGTGTATCCACACATATGCACTGAATACATGCTGGTGCCTCAGGAGACCAGCAGAGGGCACTAGATCCCCTGGAACTGGAGTTGAGGAGAATTGTGAGCTGCTATGTGGGTGCTCGGATCTGAACCTGGGTCCTCTACAACAACAGTTTTAAGCCACTGAGTCATTTCTCCAGCTCTTTCTTTTCTGATCATTACTTTAGAGATGTGTAAGTAAATTATTATTATCCTAGTTTATGTAAAAATGTTTGGATTATTGAACTATTTTGTATTTTTTAATTTATTATTTTGTTGTTGTTTTGAGACAGTTTGTCTGTGTAGTCTTGGTTGTCATGGAACTCCCTCTGTAAACCAAGCTGGCTTCTAACTCAGAGATCCACCTGCCTCTGTCTCCTGAGTGCTGGGATTAAAAGCATGTTCCATCACCGTCTGGTTAATTTTGAACCTTCTTATAGTTACATCCTTACACTGATATTTCAAAAGTAGGTCCAGATGTGAGTATAACATCTGTTTAAAATAAAAGCAAACAAAAAACTTTAATAAATGCTCCTAAAAGCCCAAAGGCAGATTCCCTTTGTTACCAACATCAAAAGAAATTCCTTTAATTAAAAAAGTCCTAACTCTGAGTATAGGTTAAGAACTGAAGGGGCTGGAAAGATGGCTCAATGGTTAAGAGCACTGTCTGCTCTTCCAGAGGTCCTGAGTTCAATTCTCAGCAACCACATAGTGGCTCCAAAACCATCTGTAATGAGATCTGGCGCCCCCCTCTGGCATGCGGGTATACATGAAGGCAGAAAGTTGTATACATTAATAAATAAATAAATTTTTTTTAAAAAAAAAGAGAACTGAAAAGGCACAGGATGTCACGCTGTACACCACCATCTAGTTCTGGTAACTTGCTTTTCACCCTTGCAATGACTTGGGAAAAGTCCTTAGCTTACTTCCAAACAGATGCCAGATCTGGGGAAAGCCATTTTTAAATCAAAACAGGAGCCCAAAATCCAAATTATGTGAACAGAAATTTATGGTGCATTAATATCTGAGTAAAATAAGAATCAATACATTACCTTTTTCTCCTCCTGAGATATTAGACCAGAGACAGTATCTATAACCCTATCTTGCCATATTTTCCTAATTTTATCGAATGTATACATAGCTATAGGTATATAGTGTGTATACATAAACATAGTCACACACACACACACACACACACACACACATATATATATATATTTCAGTGAGCTAAACGCCTTGACCCAGCACAGTGGTCAGATAAATTATCTGTAACCTAACTCTTTCGGTTTGGATTTCAGATCTGTTAGCTTTTAGCTTAGAACCTTGGACAAATGTGTTCATTTCAAGTGCTATGGTTTTCCCAACTATCTAATGGAAGTGATAATCCTTACAATAATGCTGCTTAAGGACTGAAGTGCACATGTAAAGTGTATTCATGCCTGGCACACAATGGCTGTAACTGTGTTAACTGACCACCTTTATAGAATCTCTATGAAGTAGATACCATTTCTATGTTCACTTAAAAGCCGAGGAAGGCAGCTGGAGAGGTGTTCAGCTGTTAAGAGCACTGGATGACCTGGCATAAAACCAGAGTTCAGTCCTCCACACCCACATGTCAGCTCACAACTGTCACAGCTGTCTGTAACCCCAGGTTAATGAAACAGCTCTGGGTCAGCTGCCGTTCAAAAATAAATAAAAACAGCTCTAATATTACATAGCACCCAACAAGTGACAAGAGAACAAGTGATCAGTATTGAAAAGAAGCTCTAGAAGGATGCATGGCTGTAGGAAAGAGATTGTAATGAGAGGTCCACAGGCGAGAAAACATAACACATTTCACTATGTGAAAAGGAAGGAACACAGGGGCTGGAGAGCTGGCTCAGCAGTAAAGGCACTCATTGCTCTTCAGAGGCCCTGGGCTCAGTTCCCAGCACCCATGCGGCGATTCACAACCATCTAAAACTCCAGTTCCAGGGCATCTGATACCCTTTTCCGACCTCTGAGAGCACCAGGCATGTATGTGGTACACAGATATACAAACAAATACAGATATAAATATAAACACAATTAAATAAAAGGGGAGGGCACTGGGCCCAGTGTCCAGAACTGCAAGCATGTTACACATCCTCACAAACTCTTCCTAATCACAGTGCAGGAATTAGAACCCAGGGCCTTGAGAATGTTGGGCAAGTGCTCTACCAAATGGTTACCTCCTCAGCCTGTGAACTTTCAACATGAGGTCTTGCCATGAAGCTCAGGCTGGCTAGAACTAGCAGCCTCCAGAGTGCTGGGATTACTGATGTGCCACCCATTCTTTTTAAGTTTAAATTAAACAGAATCTAAATACCCAAATTTATAATTCCTGAAGGTCAAATTAGCTGACTCAAGAGTTTTATTTTCATGAAAAATTAATGTCTATACTGTAGGCTAAGACTTGTCTAAAATAAAGGAGAACTATCACAACCGCAGGGCCACATTTAAATAAGTTTTCATTGTTGCCAATAATGCAACAGGACAGAACAACATTTTATATGTAATTAAAAGGTCTCATAGCCCAATCTGACCTTAACTCACCTCCTAAGTGCTGGGATTACAGGCCTGCATCACCCATGGCCAGTAGTAAAACAAAATTTTAAAAGAATTCTAGAAAGAGTTTTGAGAGCATTACTTATAAGCCTATCCACCGAGCATTATTTCCTTAATTTTTATTTGCATTCACTAAAGATTCTCCCCGTCTCTGTCTTTCCTCTCTGTCCCCTCCCATCCCCACTAGAGATTTGCCGCTGCCTCCTGTGCTGGGATTAAAGGTGTGCACCATGCCAGGCCAATTGAATTTTCTAGCCTAGCTGAAAAATTCTGAGGGTAAGGTAAACTTCTGTCATTCCTATAAGAGCAGCTTAGTAATTAAAAAGAAAACAAACTACACAGCACTTGACTCTATGGATATGCCATAATCTAACCAGGTCAAACTGCTACTCTAAAATAGTGTTGCAATAAACAGTATTTGTTCTTTTAAAGTCTGTTATAAGAGTACTATTTTCATTAGGAAAGTACAGGAATTTCTGGGACTTGTCAGTAAGCAATCAAAACAAAACAAAACAGTTCATGAAACAACAGACTAATCTGCTTGAGAAATCTGGACCCAGAACTACGAGATGGGATCAATACACAAGGCTTCTTGCTTTCTAAGTACATAACAATAAAAGGACAGTATATAAAAATTAACTGCTGGGCCGGGCGGTGGTGGCACACGCCTTTAATCCCAGCACTCCGGAGTCAGAGGCAGGTGGATCTCTGTGAGTTCAAGGCCAGCCTGGACTACAAGAGCTAGTTCCAGGACAGGAACCAAAAAGCTACGGAGAAACCCTGTCTCGAAAATCCCCCCCCCCCCCAAAAAAATTAACTGTTAGCCAGGCATGATAACACATGCCTGTACTCTCAGGAGGATGAGGCAGAGGCGCACTGAGAGTTTGAGGCCAGCAGGGTAGCCTAATAGGCCCCGATTTTAAAACCACATCTCCCAGCTGAGCAGTGGTGGTGCACACTCAGGAGGCAGAGGCAGGCAGACCTCTGTGAGCCAAGGCCAGCTTTGAACTAACTGGTCTACAGTTAGTTCTAGGACATCCAAGGCCACACAGAGAAACCCTATCTCAAACAAAGCAAAACAAATAAAAAAAGCATCTCTCCCAGCCAAGCAGTGGTGGTGCACACCTTTAATCCCAGAGGCAGGTGGATTTCTGTGAGTTCGAGGCCAGCCTGGTCTACATAGTGAGTTCTAGGACAGTCAGGGCTACACAGAGAAACCCTGTCTCAAAAACAAAACAAAAATTCAATCTCCTGTTATAATTAAGAAAGAGTGTGATGCAGGCCTAGTGACACAGCCTGTAACCCCAACTAGCTAGGAGATACAAGGGCAATCTGGGGAACTTAGACTCTGCCTCAAAGTAAAAAGTAAAAATAGCACTGTTTCAAAAAAAAAGAAAAAAAAGCAAATATTGATATGAGACAAGAAAAGCTTCTGCCCACATTCCTTAAAAAAGCAACAAGCCTGCAGCTGCACGCTCTGCAACTGATGTCACTTAACATTAATTACACGGTTCTGATCCTAAAAGCCTCAGTAGCCCATAGGCAAGATCGGCTTATCAGTGAACACCCAGGAAACACACACATGCTCTTTCCTTATATAGGAATAACATTTATATTTTTATTTTAGTGTGTATGCTTGCTCCAAGATTTATTTGCATCTTGCATGCAGCATTAGAATGAAACGGGAGGTACTATACAGGAGAGTAAGTGACTGGGCTGAAGTATAGCTAGAAGCACACTGAAAACAAATAGAGACACAAGCTAAGAAATGCCGGGCAAAATAAGATGCTTAAAGCATTTCCTGAACCTACTGTTCTATCTTCTAAAGATAGAACCAATTATGGAACCAATTATGCTGATCACAAAAGAAATCTACTTCACTCTCCAGCACCAAAGTCCACAAAAAGAACAAACAAAAACTTTAGCTTAAAAGGGCAAACAGGTGGGGAAATTACAGTAGATGTCCCTTAAAAATCAAACCAAACAAAAAGCCCGAGCCTAGGTCTAATGAATTGCTGTTCTTAGCCTGGGCAATGTAGAGGACTCTCTGTCAAAGTCAAAACCACAACACCACAGCACTCGGAACAGGACATCCACAGGCAATTTTCTTGCCACCCACTTAACTCTAAGTATCAGCAGCTGACTTCCATCAAGTGTATTCCAGGGCCTTTGCCGGTTGTTTCATACATATTTAATTTTCTAGGCAAAAATAGTAATGTTTTAGAGAAACTGCAAAGTATTTCAAAATCTTAAAGGTTAGATGAAGGGGACAAACAGAGAGTGAAGAGTTTTCAGACACTGGCACAGCATTCTTTTATTTCTTTTACACTGTCTATGCACATGCACCTATATACATAATATCAAAATGTGGAGGTCAGAGGACAACTTTCAAGGAATCGATTCTCTGTTTCCTGGGGACTGAACTCGGTCATCAGGCTTAGGAGCAAGTGCTCAGCCATCTCACTGGACCTACAGTCGTTCTTATTCAACTGCATACAGCCGAGTTACTAGAAATGCTTCAAAAACCTATTCATGAGTCAGTGAGATGGCTTAGGGGACACAGCACTGTTGCTGAGCCCACACCTGGATTCAATCCTCAGGACTCACACAGAAAGGAGAGAATCGACTCAAGGGCCTCCACATAAGCCAGGGCATATTCACCCCATGCACATACACAGAATTTAAAAAAAAAAATCAATGTTAAAAAATATTTAATTACAGTGCTGAGGACTGAACTTAGGGCCTTTCACATACTCTACCACTGAAGTATACCCCAGCCTTAAAACACACATACACACACACACACACAAAAAAAAAAAAAAAAACCAATAAAAGCCTTGCCTTCAAGAGCCAGGAGTGGAGGCACACATCTACTCGAGAGACTGACAGATAGCCTGTCTATACAGGGAGTTTGAGGCCATCAAGGACTACATAGCAAGATCACATCTTTAAGAAAGCAAAAAAATTAAAAAGCCCTTCAAATAAAAGTCCCCAACTGAGTAATTTTTAGATTAGCAACTTGAAAAAAATTACAAAAATAGTACATAATGATGGCAAAAAATAATTCAAACAGTACTAGAAAAATATTAAAATAAGACCTTCTGACTCAGCACTTCAGAAGTAAACACTAGTGCCAGTTTCTTCTTCACATAGTGTGCACAGTTAGCAAATGGCTTCTCTAAGCCAACAGCACATCTGGCCCTGCTAAATATGACAAGACATATGTGTGAGCTCACTAACATACAGTCTGCATGATACATTCTGACAAGTCAAAATACCGAGAAAAGGGAATGTATATCTGCGATTTTCACAAATATTGTGAAATTGCTGTCTAAATACTTGACACCAATTCAAATACCTACCAAGAGTAAATCTAAGTTGATAAGTTCCTGGTTATTATGGTCTAATGGTATCTTTATTTCAGAAAGTTTCTGGGGCTGGAATGATCTGAAGATCCTGCATTTGCAAGAGAATTTAGTGTCTGACCAAATCTGTTGTTGTTGAGAGAGCCCAAACTGACCTTGAATTCACCACATAGCCAAGGCTTGCCCTGAATGCCTTATCCTCTTTCCTCCACCTCTCAAGTGCTGGGATTATAGACACGAACACTAAACCTGGCTTACCATTTCCTTTAATAACTCTGACCTTTCCTTTCAGGCTCTCCTGGGAGGAAGGCTGCCATTATAACCACCCCATGTCCAATACAGGACACTACTGGCAACAAGACTCAGTATGAACACACAGTAAAGTGACATGTGGGTGTTGAATAAACTCATTCTCTGATAACAGTGTAGGAGTACCCAATTTTTCTTCTTCGTTTTCTTTTAAACAAGGTCTCACTCTATAGCCCAAGTTGGCTTCAATCTTGGGGTAGTCCTACTGCTTCAGCCTCCCAAGTGTTGAGTTACAGGCGAGAGACACCAAGCCTCACTCACTATTTTTATTTAGAAGGTATGATATTAAGTGAGCATGGCAGCACATGAAACAGCTGAACAGTCCCTGGAGATGCATACTTACATTCCTGTTTGAAGGTGAAGTACTCTGTGAGATGCCTGCATTCATGATTTCCTCGAAGCAGAAACAATGTTCTAGGATAGTTAATCTTTAAACTCCATAAATACAGCACACACTAGGAGACACAAAGGATAATGTTCTTCATGACCACAACAGTACATAAAGACAATTTAACTAAAATGAAATGACGTGCTCTATGGTATAGCTCACTGAAAGTCCCAAACTGAAAAATGCAATCTTCTAGCTTTTGAAAGTTACTCTTAAAGTTGGTAGAATAAGCAGCCTTCATAAAAAATCTCTCCCAAATATTTAAACACTGAGAACTCTCTGGGCAAAGCTACCCACATACATACCAGAGCCCTAAAATCTGCATCACTATTTTACAGTGGAAAAAAATCTAGGACGAGGAACAAGGCAAGATTATTAACTGTCATTCTTCAACATTACAATAAAGGTGTTAGCAATATAATTAGACAAATGAGATCAAGTAAAGGCTTCAGAATGGGTAAGGAAAAATGTAAAGTATCGTTATGTGCAGATGATATAATTGTATAACTGAAGAAAAACAAAAAAACAATGATAAAAGCAGCATAAATAATAGAGCTCAGCAAAATAGGATATAAATTTGAATATATAAATAAACAAGCTTTTATATAAAAGTATGAAATAGAGTAACATAGTATAAAAATTTCATTCAAAGCCGGGCATTGGTGGCACATGCCTTGGCACTTGCCTTTAATCCCAGCACTCAGGAGGCAGATGCAGGTGGATTTCTGTGAGTTCCAGGCCAGCCTGATCTATAGAGCAAGTTCCAGGGCAGCCAGGAATACAGAGATACCCTGTCTCGAAAAACAAAAACAACAAAAAAATAAATTATAAAAAAAAGTTCCATTTAGAACAGCAACAAAAAGGCTAGGGATATAATATAGCTCAGTTGGTAGAATATCTGCTTAGCATGCACAAGGTCCTGAGTTCAAATCCCAGAACCCATAAAAAACAAAACATAATGACCCACACCCATAATACTAGAACTTGAGAGGTGGAAGCAGAAGAATCTGTGAGGAACCAGTAGTTAAGGTCAACCTTGTCTACACAGTAAATTGAAGCAACTCAAGCTATGTGACACATTGTCTCAAAAAAACAAAAACAACAATGTTCTGAGTCAGACATGAAGTACAGACCTCACATTCTTGTACTCAGGCAAAAAGATCATGAATTCAAGGCTAAGTCAGACAACATAAGGAGTTCTAGATCAGCCTGGTTACATAATAAAACCTAAGTTCATTAAAAATAAAATAAAGAAACTGTGTCCTACCATATGCCACAATACAGCAGTATTTTACCACAGTTCAGAAACGGATCCAAGCTCATGGGACAGACATCTACAGTAAAAGTGGCATCTCAGGTCATTGGGTGAAAGCTGTGCATGGCAGCCATGACGGCAATTCCAGCACTGAGTAGACTAAAGAGGAAGACTGCCTTCAATTGGAGGCTAGCCTGTGCTACAGTATACAATCTTGTCTCATAAAAACAAAAATAAAATAAGGTCACTGGGGTAATGATGAGCTTTTAAATAAACGTCTCTGGGGTTGGATGCCATTTCAAAAGAATAAAAACAGCTCTAATATTACATAGCACCCAACAAGTGACAAGAGAACAAGTGATCAGTATTGAAAAGAAGCTCTAGAAGGATGCATGGCTGTAGGAAAGAGATTGTAATGAGAGGTCCACAGGCAAGAAAACATAACACATTTCACTATGTGAAAAGGAAGGAACACAGGGGCTGGAGAGCTGGCTCAGCAGTAAAGGCACTCATTGCTCTTCAGAGGCCCTGGGCTCAGTTCCCAGCACCCATGCGGCGATTCACAACCATGCAGTCCCAGAACATCTGATACCCTCTTCTGACCTCTGGGATACCAGGCACGTACATGGTGTACACATATACATACTGGTCAACACTAACATACATAAAATAAATAGAGCTAAAAACAAAGAAAAAAATTACACAGTAAAGACAATACAGCAAAAACTGACAAAACTACATTATTAACTTAACTCTTGACCCATTTTTAAGTCATGTATTTTCACCAATATGAAAAAATATACACATACTACAACATTGTCATAGCAAAATACTGGCAATAACATATACATACATACACTAAGCAACACCATGATACTATAAAAAAGAATGAGAAAGAACTGTGTAAACTGTTTTGTCTGTCACTGCTATCTCTTATCCATATCACAGACATTATCAAATTCTAAAATCTGAAATACTCCAAAATCTGAAACTCTCTCAGTGCCAACATGATACTTCAAAAGATCTGACTCTGGAGCATTTCAGATTTTACTTCTGGATGAGGGATGCTGCACTGGTAAAGTCTATGCAAATGCTTTGATGCCCAAAAACCTCTGCAATAGAAAACATATCTGTCTCAAGCTTTTCAGATACAAAGACTCAAACTCTATTATGACTCCTACCTGGGGTCTCTCTGCCTGTCCTCAGGCTCTAGCAGTCAGTCACTACATAACAGAGTAATTGTTCTAAGACACAAACATGGCTATGATACTCCCCTCAAAACCCCCAAAACATTAAAATAAGAGCAATTGAAATAACAACCCAGTGGCTTCATAACACATTCAGAACAAACCTAAACGCCCTGCCAGCACCTAACCTCTGCCCGCCTCCCCGCTACATCCCCACATCCCTATGCCTGTTCTCACCACCCCAGCCTTGTTACACTTCCCATTTCTCTACACCAGCTCTCAATATCATTCCAGTTTCTACCCAAAGGTTACTGCTTCTGAAAGTCTTGCCCTGACTGATTCATCTAAATTAGTTGTTCCTATTTCCCTTTATCCTTTTATTCAACTTCATCTTCATGGATAGTAAACAAACAATATGTTCCTGCACCTCAAGAGAAAAATCAAGAACTTAACTTTTAAGGATTTGATTTAAGGAAAAGTCAGATGTGCTATTAAAGATGTATTAATGTGAGGTGACCAGTGGGTAAAAGAGCCTGCTGTCTAAGTCTGGTGACCTGAGTTCAATCTGGAGAATTTACATGAAGGTGAAAGGACATAACAAACTCCATAAAGTTGTTCTCTGACCTCTACAAGTGCACGGTAGCATGCACACACCCCACCCCCATATAGTAATTTTTTAAATTAAAGATATATTCAACAAGACACTAGCTTCAGCAATTTACAGAACAAAATGGAAAATGAGCTTGTACCACTTTCAGTGCAATGATACAAAATCTAGTTAACTGAGCCTGAGAGATAATCCTGGGGGTTAAGGAATTTGCTGCCTAGCCCAACAACCTGAGTTCAATTCTTGGGATCCACAAAGTGGAAAGAACTGATTCCTATAAGTTGTCCTTTGGCCTCTATAGGCATGTATGTAAACACACGTGCACGCGCGCGCCCACACACACACACACCAGGACACAGCCACAAAGCCATTTAACATTCTAGAAGGGAGGACAGACTGTTAAAGTTAAAACCTTCCTTTTTATTTAAACAGAAAAGGGGAAATGGTGTGGGAAGTCCTTCTGGATATGTGTTGCTTTTATTGGCTAATGAAAAAAGAAGCTGCTTTCAACCAATATAGGCTTAGCAGAATATAGCCAGGCTGGAAAAGATATAGAGAAAGTAGGTGGAGTCAGTGAGAAGCCACATAGCCACCACAGGAGACAGTTGCCTCCGCCAGAGCCCACTGAAACTTTGCCAGTAGGCCACGACCTCGTGGTGATGCACAGATTAATGGAGATGGGTTAGTTTACGATATAAGAGCTAGCTAGAAATACGCTTAAGCTATTGGCCAAATAGTACTGCAAATAATATAGTTTCTGTGTGATTGTTTCGGGTCTGAGTGGCCAAGAACAAACAAACAACCTCTGCCTACAGGGACAGATGTGTGGTGATGGTCTTAGCACTGTCACAGAGAGACCAGCCCCTCTCCTGCTATTCATCAGTCTGTGACTCACAGAGGTCTGCTTTTCACCCTTAGTCCCACCACCTCACAGTCACCACAGTCAGGAATTGGCTGCCTCAGGACACACCTCCAAATTTGAAATGATAGGGTGGAATAGATGTCCAAAAGCTTTACCCTGTACCCAAAGCACAGGGAAGGCAAACACAGAAGAAACAGGAGTTCAAAGTCACCTTGGCTTCACAGTGAATTCGAGGCCAGTCTGGACTTTCTGAAATTCTGCATCAAACAAAGTAAAACAAACCTCAAAGTTTTAACTTTTCCAGAGCCTTTTTATATAAGAAAGATGTCCATAAAACAGACAAGCAAACAGAAACAAGAATAGTGCCAGAAAGCTATCTCTATGATGGTGGGTAGAAGAGGCCTTTGCTTGTCCCTTACAGATGGCAGGAAATAGATATGCCTTAACAAGTTCAGACCAACCAGAAGTTGTTCCCCGGCCTGGGATAAAAGCCTTCCTTTCTTGAATCTGAAATTCTCCTTACAATTCCAATTCTACTTTCTGGAGCAAAAAAGGGGTTTTGTTACTAAGGAGGAAGTAGGAAAAGGTGCTAAGCAACCTTCTATAAGCCTATTTATCCAATACTAAAGGAATGTTAAAAAATAAATTATATTTGTGTCATTAATTATACGCCTTTGTAGAAAAATTAATGACAAAATGCTTTTAGCATGAAATTGAATGGAAAAGACTACAAAAGGAATACTCATGATAGTCTAATTTCTTTTTTAAAATGCATACAAGGGACTGGAAAGATGGCTCAGCAGTTAAGAGCACTCTCTTCTCTTACAGAGGACCCAGATTCAGTTCCCAGCCTCCCCATGGTGGCTTACAGCCATCTGTAACTCCAGTCCCAGGGGTCTGACTCCCTCTTCTGGCTTCTGTGGGCATTTACACACACGTAGTACACATACATGTAGGTAAAATAGCCATATACTCATAAATAAATAAAATCTTAAAAAAGGACTTGCAATATTAGAAAATACATATAAAAGATTATAACAACAACCACAAAAAGTTGAGGGTAAGGGAATAGCTCAGTAGTACAGTAGATAGCTGTGGTGTATGAGGGACTGGATTTCCTCTCCAGGTCCAAAAGAAAAATAAAAAATAAAAAGACAGTGGCTTGAGAGACACCGCTCTTCAGAGAACCCAAGTTCATCTTGCAGCTCAAAACTGCCTGTAACTCTGTCTCCAGGGGAATCTGAAACCCTCTTCCACCCCATAGGCACTTGTATACAAGTAGCATAAGCTCCCTCCCTCCCTCTCTCTCATGCACAAAAGCACACAAATTAATTTTTTTAAATAAAATAAAAAATTAGAACATTTTGAATCACGAGTTTATGTGCATTGAGGTATGACATGTACATGTAAGGGGTCAGAATTTTGAGCTGGGTTACAGGCTTTGTGAGCCACCTGACATGGGTGCTGGGAACAGAACTCTGGTCCTCTGCAAGGGCAGTACAAGCTCTGAACCACTAAGTAATTTTTCTAGCTACTAAAATAAAAATTTTAAAGAAAATGCCCTAAAAATAAAAGTCACATAGTGGTTTATGCCTATACTCCCAGCACTTGGGAGGTGGAGACACACACATAACAAGTTTGGGGCTTTGGCTATATAAGATGCTATCTCAAAAAACTTGGAGGGGTGGTAGCTGGAGAGATGGTTCAGCAGTTAAGAGCATTTACTGCTCTTCTAGAGGACCTGGGTTTAGTTTCCAGGACCCACACATGGAGATTCACATCCTCCTTGAACTCCAGCTCCAAGGATCTGACTGCTGTCTCTAGCATCCTTTGCACCAGGCATGCACTTAATTACAGCCAGGCAACATTTATACACATAAAATCCAAGTAAATAGAATCTTAAAAGGAAAACACCTTTTAATTAAATCACCACTGTACCTAAAACTTTCAAGTTATTAAAAAAAAAGTCAATATAAAAACCCATCGCCGGGCGGTGGTGGCGCACGCCTTTAATCCCAGCACTCGGGAGGCAGAGGCAGGCGGATCTCTGTGAGTTCGAGACCAGCCTGGTCTACAAGAGCTAGTTCCAGGACAGGCTCCAAAACCACAGAGAAACCCTGTCTCGAAAAACCAAAAAAAAAAAAAAAAAAAAACCCATCAAATAATGTCAAACACAAACTACAATTTGTTAATATTCATTTATTCACCCAACCAGGTGCCTATTATATATCAGGAGACTATCAGGAGCTCCCTAAAATTCATTTCTATTCTTTTTAATTATGTGTGTATGCCTGTGTATAAGTATAAGCACATGAGGGCAGGTGTTCAAAGAGTTATTTGGATCCCCTGGAGTTGGACTTATAGGCAGTTGTGAGCTGCCTGATGTATGTTGAGAGTCAAACTTGGGTCCTCTACAAAAACATTACATGCTTTTACCCACTAAGCTACCTTACTAGCCCTCTGGGTAAGGTCTTAATATGAAGATTACTACTTCTAATGACAGGAACACTTCTGCTCTACAGAAAGACACGCTCAACAAGGGAACCTTTTGCTAGCTCCTCCAGAGAATATGAATCTTATTCTTTCTGTGTGAAGATGGGGATGCTAGGCAAGTGTTCTAGTGCTGAATGACATCCTCCACTGAATCTTAGTCTTGATTTTATCTCTACAGCCTGCTATGAAGTTGGTACTCAGGAACTTATTGATAAAGGAGGGGAAGAGCATGTAACACAAAGTTTCCTGAAAATGGCATATAGGTGTAGTGATATTTCAATTGTATCCTAATAAATAAAGACTGCCTGAAGATCTCAGAGTAAAACAGTCCCACTGGCCAGCCTTACAGACCAGGTTATGGTAACCTTTAATCCCAGCAGCCACAGTGACACACACCTTTAATTCCAGTAGCCATACTAGTTGCCATAGAAACTGGATGGCGCACGCCTTTAATCCCAGCCCTAGAGAGGATTATAAAATGGGAGGAAACAGCTCTCAACACACAGTCTCATTCTGAGATCCCTGGAGGCAGAATGGCCATTTGAGACTGAGGTCGAGGTAAAAGCCTGGCTGGCTGCTTTGCTTTTTGCATCTTCGGGCTGAACCCCAATTTCTGACCCTGAGTTTTTATTAATCATGTTTCATATAGGCACAAAGCTCATTGTGAATTTTAAAATGTAATTTAGTAATTGTATCAATGAATTGAAACTATTTAAAAACCAGGAATTAGAGCCAGAGGAGGGCATACGCCTGTAGTTCCAGCTATTTGGGAGGCTGAAGCAGAAATTCAACACCAACCTGGTTTACACAGCAAGCTCTAGGAGAGCCAGGCTACAAAGAGAAAACATATCTCAAAAGAAAGAAAAATCCTACTTGGGTAACATAAAGACACCTGCCTCTAAAACAAAACAAAAGCCCAAGGGCTGGGATGTTGCTCAGTGGTAGAATTCATGCTGGGTTTAATCCCCAGCACCTAAATTTTAAAAATAAATTAAAGCTTTAAAAGGCTATTTTTAAACTATATAAATGATAACAATAAATAATTAGAAAATATTTTGTCACATTTAAAATTTTATTTTTTCAAATTATGCATCTATCTGTTCTGTGTGCATGAGACCAGGTGCTGAAAGATGCCAGAAACATCTCCTCTTTCCTAGAGCAAGAGTTAAAGATGGTTGTGATCCACAAGCAGATGTGGGTGCTAGGACCTGAACTCAGGTCCTTTGTAAAAGCAGTCTGTGTTCTTAACGACTGAGCTATCTTCCCAGCCCCAATATTTATGTCTAATACGTTGTTCCAGGGAATAGGGATGTAGCTCAGTTGGTGGAGCATTTCCCTAGCATGCACAAAGTCCAGGGCTCCATCTTCAGTTCTAAGTAAATATCAAGGAAGCACGACACAGAAGGATCAGAAGTTCAAGGTCATCCTCAGCTATACAGCAAGTTTGAGTCTAAGTCACATGAAACACTGCTTAAATAAAAACAAAAACAACAACAAAAATGCATTTCATTAAGTAAAACAATGAATAACTGAAAACATTCTATAGTCTTTCCTTCTGTCTCTTAAATCATTTCATGTTAACAAACCCATAAAGAAAAACCCAGTGTGCCTTTTGAACACCCACCCTTTTGAGATGATGTGCTGGCAATAGGAAGGCTTTCAAGGACAAAGTCTAGAAGCATGACCTCCACTCATCCCAGTACCTAGTTAGAGGACATGTGTGAGTGCCACTGAGCAGCAGGACAAGGCACAGCAGTGAGACGCTAGGCAAACACTGTGCCACCGAACTGCATCCCTAGCTCCTGACACGGCCATTTAACTGAAGAGTAAAATAAAAATAAATAAATAAATAAATAAATATAAAAATACTTTGTTGTTCATTCTTCCTGGGACTTTAGACCTGCCTCTTCTTCGAACACTGGGGTAAGACAGACAAATTATATTTAAGAACAACGCTATGCTGGGATTAAAGGTGTGCATTACCATCACCAGGACAGAGGCAGAATTCTAATACATATTGAGTCTAAATGCTATTAGCAAATGAGATTCTGCATTTAGTTTTTGGATTTTTTTTTCTTTACAGAGAAGCTCATGCAACCCAGGCTGGCATCAAACTCATTTATGTAGCTGAGGATAACTTTGATCTCAGAGGCAGGTGGATCTCTGTCAGTTGGAGGCCAGCTTGGTCTAGAGAGCAAGTTCTATGATGGTCAAGTCTACACAAAGAAACCCTGTCTCAAAAAAACAAAACAAAACAAGAACAAAAACAAACAAAAAAGAATTCTGGCTCTGCAAATTACAAGAAAAATCAAACAAGTTCTTACTTAAATTACTGTTTTTTTAAATGTATAAGGTTAATGATTTAAATAAAATTAGATGGAATGCTACAAAGGAATATATATATATATGATATCTTATTTTCTAAATAATAAAGTTGCTTTTGTAAGAAAATGAACATTTTGGAATCAAATGTGTTGAATTTAGTATAAAGGTTTCTTTGGATTGTTTCTGTTTCTCTCTCCTAGAATGGCAACATTGTAATCTTGAGATATCGAATACCATGTGCAATTTTATGAGAAATAGACTTTACTTGTTGATTGTTACCTATATTTTGTGAAATAATGGCATAACACAAACCTTCAGTATCTGATATCTACCCTTCTCTGTTTTAAGCCAATACCTGTACAGCTGCTGACAGTGAGCAGAGGTGCAGGTGGTCTCTGAGTCCATCGACAGTATATTTAGAGTAACTGTGTTCTTCCTGCCATTAGGTTACATCGCTGCCAAAATGTAAAACGTCATAAATCAAATACTTTAAAAGAGTTTCCTAGAAATAGCTTTACTCTAGATTCCGTAACATTAACATCCTTTTATCAATGAAGTTCTTTTGTGCTCGTTTACCCTCGTTTTGTTTTCTTAATAAAACCTCTCAGTGTGGAATTGCTATCATATGACAAAAGCATTTGTTCAACTATGTTCATAGCAGTATTATTTGTAATAGCCAGAACCTGGAAACAACCTAGATGCCCTTCAATGGAAGAATGGATGAAGAAAGTATGGAATATATACACGCTAGAGTACTACGCTGCGGTAAAAAACAATGACTTCTCGAATTTTGCATGCAAATGGATGGAAATAGAAAACACTATCCTGAGTGAGGTATCCCAGACCCAAAAAGATGAACATGGGATGTACTCACTCATAATTGGTTTCTAACCATAAATAAGGGTCACGGAGTCTACAATAGGTGAATCTAAGGAAGCTAAGTAAGAAGGGGAACCCAAGGAAAAACATATAGTTATCCTCTTGGCTAAGGGAAGTAGACAAAATTGCCGGGGAGAAAATTGGGATCTTGGGGTGGGGTGGGTTGGGGGTAAGGGGAGATGGGGAGAGAAAAGTTAGAAGGGAAGGAGGTCGGGCCTTGGGAAAGCAGGAGGATTGAGATAAAGGAAGGTTGGACAGGGGAGCACGGAACCACAATTCTTAGTTAAGGGAACCACTTTAGGGTTGGCAAGAGACCTGACCCTAGAGGGGCTCCCAGGTGCCCAAGCTGAGGTCCCCAGTTAGTTCCTTGGGCAGTTGAGAATAGGGAACCTGAAATGACCCTATCCTTGAGCAATACTGACGAATATCTTGCATATCATCATAGAACCTTCATCTGGTGATGGATGGAGATAGAGACAGAGACCCACACTGGAGCACTGGACTGAGCTCCCAAAGTCCCAATGAGGAGCAGAAGGAGGGAGAACATGAGCAAAGAAGTCGGGACCACGAGGGATGCACCCACCCACTCCGGACCACGAGGGATGCACCCACCCACTGAGACAGTGGAGCTGATCTATTGAGAGCTCACCAAGACCGGCTGGACTGTGACTGAAAAAGCATGGGATAAAACTGGACTCTCTGAACATGGCGAACAATGAGGGCTGATGAGACGCAAAGGACAATGGCACGGGGGTTTGATCCTACGTAATGTGATGGCTTTGTGGGAGCCCAGCCAGTTTGGATGTTCACCTTCCTAGATATGGACGGAGGTGGGAGGTCCTAGGTCTTACCACAGGGCAGAAAACCCTGACTGCTCTTTGAACTGGAGAGGGAGGGGGAAAGGAGTGGGGGGAGGGGGAGAAGGGTGGGAGGAGGGGGCGTAGGGGGGGAGGAGGGGGAGGGAAATGGGAGGCTGGGAGGAGGTGGAAACTTGTTTTTTTTTTTTCTCCTTTTCTCAATAAAAAAAGAAAAGAAAAAAAAAGAAAAAAAAACTCTCAGAATTTAAAAACAACAACAAAAAAGACCAATGCTATGAGAAGAAGAAGGAGAAAAAGAACCTTTCTCTACCAGGAGCAACCTAGTGCAGCAAAATTCTCACACTGTGAAGAGCACACAGCCTAAGGCACCACAACACTATACAATCTGTGGTCTCATGTTCTTCCTGTATTACAAACTTGACTATGAAGACTTCTTCAAAAGGATCCTTTACTTATAAAGCCACAGATACACATCAAGCCAGGCGGCAGTGGCGCACGCCTTTAATCCCAGCACTTGGGAGGCAGAGGCAGGTGGATCTCTGTGAGTTCAAGACCAGCCTGGTCTACAAGAGCTAGTTCTAGGACAGGCTCCAAAGCTACAGAGAAACCCTGTCTCAAAACCAAAAAAAAACAAAAACAACAACAACAACAACGACAAAAAAACCCCAGATACACATCAAACATGAATGTGCTATAACTGCATGGTACTCAAGTGTTTGAATTAAGGCCTAAAATAATGTTATGTTTACATACAAAAGCATATAATTGTTTTTAATTCTACTCATGTTCCCATCATTTACTTCTTAAATATATAAAGGAATTCAGTTTTTATTAGCTCCACCTCATGTTTTGCCTTCCAAAGAACATACTGTCTGCCATGTGCAACAGGACCAGAAATCACTCCAGTAAGGAACTCCCGATGCCAAGTTCTCAGAGGAAGACAACCTAAAAGTCAACTACAGTCTTATAATTAAGGTTAGCTAATCCAGACACTGTTTAACATGAAGAGTTATGTATGTGCCTTCTATATAGCCCAGACAGCATCTTCAAAGTGGAAAACTTAGCAAATACTTACTTTCAAAATTAGCAAGTTAAAAAAAAGAACAGATTTTTTTAAAAAATAAAACAATTCTCTATTAGTTAAATGTCAAATGTAAGAAAGTGGATAAATTCTACCAGTGTTCACATCTTAAGCTGCTCTCCAGATGGATGGAAAGCAGATCTTAGTAGAAGGTGGTACAATAGGGGAAGAAGAGCCAAGGTAATCTTACCTCTATACTGAAATAGCCTCTGTCCACATAGTCACCCAGAAAGAGGTAGCGAGTAGTACTAGGTGATCCCCCAACTTCAAACAACTTCATCAGGTCAAAGAATTGTCCATGAATATCACCACACACTTCATAAGAAAGACAACAGATAAAAATTATAAATTAGAAGGAAAACGACATTAGAGCAACAGGGACCAAATGTAACTTTTAATTTAATCACTTTGGCTTTTGACTAGACTTCTGTATAATTAGTTAGTCGTACTAAATATTACACAGTTAAGAGTGAACTTTTTTAAAAAAAAGATTTATTTTTAAGTGTGTGTGTGTGTGTGCGTGCACGCGTGCGTGTGCATGTATCTGTCTGTGTGGGGGTATGTACATGAGTACAGGTGTCCACAGAGGCCAGAGGTGGAGGATTCTCCCTATAGCTGGAGTTACAATGGCTGTGAACCACAGAACAGATACTTGGAATGAAAATCTAGTCCTCTGCAAGAATAGTATGTTCTCTTAACCACCAAGCTTGAGCCTCTAATGTTGGTTGTTAAGGAACAAAAGTCATTCTAACCAATGTCTAGACTACTTTTAAAATTCCTAGAAATATTTATTACACTCATTTTAGTTGGCTTTTTGTAATCATTTCTCAGAATAAGTGCAAATCTAAGGGCCCCATATAGGTGCACTTCATACCTGTGACTGGAGCATCCACTTCTATCATAGTCTTCTCTTGCCTCAGGATGGCAGCCCCATCGTTGATTATCTTTAAGGCCACCTCCTCTTCTACCCGGCCCTCTTTGACCAAATGGTTTTTCAAAACATCCATTTTAGGTTTCCCATTCTCAAATACTTCCTTCAAAGTTAGCCGTTGGGTTGGAGGAAAGGGGACAGCTAAAAAGACAAAAAAAAATTTTTTTTAAATATTTAAAGGCACAGATAACAATCAAAAACCTACTTTTAAAAATAAACTAAACCTAATAAGCAATTATAACCTCACAGTATTAGAATGTGAAAAAATTCCAAGATACTACATATCAGAATTGATAATTCTAATTTTAAAATAGTCACAGTTCAAATCATATCCTGTCTATACATTTATTTCAACACACACACACTGAATAAATGAATGGGTGAATAAATGAATGAATGCAACAATATAGGTTTTGATAAAGCAGATGACTGAAGATGTAGCTCAGTTGGTGGAGTTGTTTCCCTTGAACGGACAAAGCCCTGGGTTCAGACCCCCAATATTACATAAAACAGGCTTTGTGGCCCCCACTTGTAATCCCATCACCTGGAATGTGAGGCAGTTGGGACAGAAGTTTGTTGCAGTAGGGCCCACTTGTTTGTCCCGGCCGCCCAGCTAGCTTAGCCCTGAAATAACCACACAGAAACTGTATTAATTAAATTATTGCTTGGCTCATTAGCTCTAACTTCTTACTGGCTAACTCTTACATCTTAATTTAACCCATTTCTATTAATCTGTATATCACCACGAGGTCGTGGCCTACCAGCAAAGTTTTGGCACATCTGACTCTGGCAGCAGCTCCATAGCGTTGTCCTGGCTCTGCCCTTTTTCCTCCCAGCATTTATTTTCCTCTTCCCCGCCTACCTAAGTTCTGTCCTATCAACAGGCCAAGGCAGTTTCTTTATTTATTAATGGTATTCAAGCGTACAGAGGGCAATCCCACATCAGAAGTCAAGGTCATCCTCCTATGCAAAGGAAGTTCAAAGCCAAATTGGGTAATATAGGGCCCTGCAGCCATTTAGTACCCATTCCCAATGTCTGTCCTAACATAGCTTTCAACTCTCAGGTAAAACCTTTGGGCTGCATTAATTTGACAGTCTGCTAGCTTTCACCAACCCCAAAACTAAGAATTTCATTCAGATAACATCTCAGATCTATAATCTTTTTTTTTTCTTTTTGGTTTTTCAACACAGGGTTTCTCTGTAGCTTTGGAGCCTGTCTTTGAACTAGCTCTTGTAGACCAGGCTGGCCTCGAACTCACAGAGATCCACCTGCTTCTGTCTCCTGAGTGCTGGGATTAAAGGCATGTGCCACCACCACCTGGCTATAATCTTGTAACCTGCTAACCCGATGCCTTGATTTTGTAACTTTCTTTTCCGACTCCAAAAAGTCCACATACCTCTTCCACGTGAACACATTATTCAGAGCACAAAGGTTGATTCTATCAATTTGGCAAGACTTAAAATCACTTAGAAGACAGACCTCTCAGTGTATCTGTGCTTCCAGAAGAGACTGAGGGGGTACAGCCCATCCTCAAAGTCAGTGGCACTCTCCAGCAGGAAAGTTAGGATAAAGCGGCCCAAGGAAAAGGTAGTCTGCAGCTGCCTTGCCCACCTGGCTACTGCCACCATCAGATTCCAGCTTCCTCAGCTTCCCAGCACTGTCTCTTCCATTGGTACTACTAAGGCATCTAGCTTCATGGACTGAGCAGCTACTGAGTTCTCAGACTCTCCACCATACACATGGCCAACATCAAGAGGGACCTATTACGTAAATAGGGACCAATAGGAACCTATTACGTAAATCAACCTAATCTCCTTTTATAATATATATTTTGTGTGTGTATACACACACACACACACACACACACATTTTACTGATTCTGTTTTCTATAGAGCCAAGACTATATGAAAATTGGTGCTGAGAAGTGGAGTTGTTACTATGATTACTTGGCCGTGGGGTTTTTAGACCTCAGAACTGGTTTGCAAGAGGAATTTAGAAGAGTTTGGAGCTGTGAGCTACAGAGATCTAGAGTGCTGTATGCTGAGCTTTAATGTGGAATGTGGAAAACCAGAGTGTTGATAGAAATGTAGTCGCTAATATCTCAGCTCTTGAGTTCTCAGAGAGAAACAAGGACTTAAGCAGGAACTGGCACTGGGATAGAGGAGGATACAGTTTCTGGTCACAATACATTCTGGAGGGGAAAAAAAATCTGGTTGCTTTCTTCCTGTGTCCTGAGAACTTTGAGTAAGGATGAATTAAAAGGTAATATACTAGAGCTGGAGAGATGGCTCAATGGTTAAGAACACTTACTGCTCTTGCAGAGAACCTGAGATCAATTCCCAGCACCGACATGGTGGCTCACAACCATCTATAACTCCAGTTCCTGAGGATCTGATGCCTTCATTTGACTTCCAAGGGCACTAGGCATGCATGTGCACATAGACCTTTTTTTTTTAATAAAGGCAATATGCTAAGAATTTTCTAGTGGAGGAAATTCCAAGACAGATTAACATCCAGGCTACTGTTTACTGTTCTTAGATCTACAGTGAGAGAAGAAACATGAAAAAAAATGTGCTGTCTGCTGAGGAAGGAGTGATGTGGGATGCCCTTCTGTATGCTGAATATGTTTTATTGCCACTGGTTAATAACGAAGCTGATTTGGCCAATAGCCAGGCAGAATAGAGTCAGGTGGGAAATCCAGAGATATAGGGAGAAGGGTGAAGACAGAGAGACACTATCCAGTCGCCCAAGGAACAACATGCCAGAGCACCACTGGTAAGACATGGGCTACATAGCGACATGCAGATTAATAGAAATGAGTTGGCTAATTTAGTTGTAAGAGCTAATAAGCCTGAGCTAATAAACAGTTTGTAATTAATATTAAGCCTCAGAGTGGTTATTTTTAAAAGCGGCTGCGGGACCAGGTGGGACAAAAAGCTTCTAGCTACAAAGGAGTATGTTCAAAGTTGCAGATAAGGTGGTGCACACAAAGTAGCTGTAATTACTGTAAGAGATTAGCATCACTAAAGAGAAACCTTACAGTTTGCACTGGGACAACAGGAAAGATACTCAATAGCCCAACTTAGAAAAATAGAAAATCTTTTGAAAGAAGAGGCTGAACCAAGAATGCAGCTGAAGGGGTTCTCCCCTCAAAAACAACCAGAGAAGTGTTTCCCAGTTCAGCCACAAAAGGGCACAGAATCTATGACAGCTGCAGGAGCAGCTGGAGCTGCCAGAAGAACACAGCAGCGCCATCCACACAGTGATGGTTTTGCAGTGAAGCAAACTTCAAGAGTGAGGAGACCTCGAGGCTTACAGCAGAGGGCAGAAAGCTTCTATCACTAGCGGCTTTCCCTCTGCTTCCTAACTGGACAAAATGGGAGCGGCTGCCAGCCACACTTCTGCCCCAGCTCCTGCCGCCACGTCTTCCTGCCGTGGCACACTACATCCTCTACTGGCAGCCGAAATGAACCCTTCCTTCTTAAGTGGCTACTTGTCAGATACCCGGTCACAGCAATGAGAAAAGTCACACAGAAGCAATCTGGATCTTTACTTCTGGACCATGAGCACCATATTTGACTCAGAATCAACTATCTCTTATTTCCTTTGACATGAGAGATGGATTTTATGTTAACAGTGGGCTAATATAGGAAATAAAATAATAACAACAATAATGTAAAGGAGCTATATTGAATAAAAATAAAATACAAAAGTTTTGCAGAAGTTTAGGACAAAGGCCCTGACTTGAAGGTTTACAGCAGAGTAGGTCTGGCCACCTGTCCCCAGATGTCAACTGAAGACAGATCAGTAATGAAAGGCAGACCAGAGCCGTGTTCCATGGCCACATTAGGAAGCGGTCTTATAGAAATGAGGAGGCGCTGTTTGCACAGCTGACAACACAGGCAAACTTGATCAGGGTGGTCTGGTTGGTCATTATCTTGGTCTATCCTGCAAGGTTCTGCGGGCTACAAGGAGGTCTTTACTGCTTGAGGAGGGCAATAAAAAATCTCATCAGGAGATCATTCTTACATAAGAGAGCAGCTTCAGTTCCCTTCACGGGGCAACTGCTCCCATTTAGCACTTACTGGGGTAGTGTCATCAGTGTGATCTGTCTACAAAATTCTAAAATTAAAAAAAAAAGTATCTTAGACGCCTGTGTCTTCATTCTTGTATTTTACAGAGAGGTTAGGTAAATTTAAGACTAATAATAAATTTTATATTAACAGTTTTTAATGTGCGGAGCTGAGCAGGAATCTGACTTGAAGTTTAAGAAAACAAAAAAAGACATACCAAATGAAGTCAGAGATGCCAGCACTTTCTGGCTTTCATTATCAACTGTGCACCTACAATGAAGCGTTGGTGCTTTTTAGCAAAGCCAATCTTTTAAGTCCCTATACAAAGTAGTTCAGATTCAAGAAGCTCAACACTGGTCCACGGGGCTTGGTGGAACATGTGTGAGGCCCTGGATTTGAGTTTCAACATTTAAAAAGTTAGCAAGAACCAGAGTCAGGATGGAGAAAATAGATCCAGAGAGCACTTAGACTGAACACAGTGGAGAGGGCTGGCACTTCTGATACTGTGTGCTCTGGACAATCTGCACAGATCTTTAGTTGTTCAAAATCAAACTGGTCTAAAGAGGAAGACTTTAAGAAATATGAAACCATGGTTTTGAAATAAGATAATTAGGGCAATTTCCTTCGTAAGTTTCCACTAAACACTCTCTCTCTCTCTCTCTCTCTCTCTCTCTCTCATGCCGATAGCTCTGAGCTGAAGCACGACTGTATTGATAAACTTGTTAGTTAATACTTTCCAGCTAGTATGTGTCAGGTCACCTTGAGCCCTCCTCTTTCTTACTTGTTTATTTTGGATTCTGGCCGTGCTGGGGATCAGTTCAAGGCCTTGTCCCTGCTAGACCTTCCTCTACTGATGAGCTACTTTCTCTAGACCTCCAGTTTTGTTTTGTTCTTAATCATCTTTATTTACGTGTGTATCCACTTTGACCCATGTTGAAAATGGTTTTGACAAAACTGACTACAAAGAAATTAAAGTTTTCTTTTGAAAACAGAAATTTTTCTTTATGAAAAGTGTGTATCATAATTTATCCAAACATTTTCTTACTGTTGGATACACTATTTTAAAATTTTTTTACTTATTGTTACAAATTTACATTGCTATGAACATCCTTGCTTCGTTGCTCCTTTTGAAAAGCATCTCTCTCTGTAGCCCAGGCCAGCCTTGAATTCTAGACCATCCTGTTTGAGTCTCCTAAGAGTTTGAGATTCTAGGCCTGGTCCACCACACCCTGCTAACCTCCTTGTATATTTCTGTCCCAAAATCTTTGATTTGTTACCCTTTGATGGGTATTTAAAAGCCAAATATCAATTATTTAATGTAACCTAACAAAATGTTCCCAAATACAATAAAACAATAGCCCCGTATTCTCTCATAGACTATGGACTGTGAATGCAGAAGACACAGCAGGACTGACTGCCTGTCTGTCTCAGTTGACACTGGTCATCCCAAGGCTAGAATCTTCTGAATGCTGCTCACTCACTCATCCAGTATGCCTGTCAGCTGAGGCTCAGTCCGGGTTTTTGATGAGAATACCTGCATGGCCTTTCATGTGACAGAGTTCCAAGGACAAGCATCCAGAAAGAGCAACCCAGAAGGAACAAAAGGAAGCTGTGTGCTTCACACCACAGCCTCATGTGCCACATCACACCATTCCCAACTCAATGTCCCAGTATTCTCAAGCCCACCCGGGTTCAAGAGGAAGAAAAGCAGATTCCAGATATGTGGTCCAACTCTGTGAAAGCCTGAGGCCAGTGGCTGTGGTTCAGAGGAAGATGAGGCCCCCAGTTCAGTCCCCAGTACTGCCTAGCCCTACTCCCAAAGGCTAATCCTTGAGGTTAAATTTTTCTTTTTATAGCCTTTAAATAACTGTGAATATTTACTTTTGGTTTTGATTTTGTTTGGTTGGTTGGTATTTGTTTGGTTTTTGAGTAGCGGTCTCATGACAATATAAGTTTGGAGGTCTGATACTCAATACACAGACCAGGCTAGCTTCAACCTTGCTTTGACTCTCCTGTCTGCCTACACAGTCAGGGATTACCAGCATGCCCAGCTGACAAACAGTGTTCTGTTACAAGAGGTGGAGCCAGACTGATGCACATTCCTGCAGCTGAGCATTAAGTATGCTCAACCATGAGATGCTCCCCCAACCTCACACATACACAAGAAACTAACACTGGCTGCCTTTTTAAATTAAAAGAGAAACCGCAACTTGTACTACACAATGACTCATAAAACAGATAAAGTAAGCACACCAAACCAAATGTGCATCACAGATTACAAGACCCCGGGTGGATCCTTCATGTCCCAGGAGAAAACAAATGAACTCAAAGGGAATTGCAGGAACCAGATTCAACCTAACACTGGAGCTTGCAATGTCTACCAACTCCCTAGCATACACGCACACTAGTTCTACCTAAAACCCGACAGCTGCTACTGTTCTAGCAGCAGCATGCGATGGGTGCCTGCTCCTTTCACCTGGTGGGTGCCTCCCTTTTACAGAGACTCAGTTTCTTCTGGATCTTTCTGATTGTTGAAACATGTAAAGTAAATCTGCTCCCCCCCCCCTTTTAAGATTTTGAGAGAAAAACAACAGGGCAAGCAAACTGTCAATCTCGTCTCTTTTGCTCTCTTCCCTGTGGTTCACGACTCTAGATCAGCATAGACACCCACGCCTTCCTTTATTGTCAGCACTATCAAGACCTTTACCCATGGCCATCACCAAATACAGAATAGTTACTTTTTCAGATATTTGTAAAGGTAAACAATGTAAATCAAATTAAAATTATAAAAATTTAAAAATTATGGACTGGGCTGGGCGGTGGTGGCGCACACCTTTAATCCCAGCACTCAGGAGGCAGAGGCAGGTGGATCTCTGTGAGTTCGAGGCCAGCCTGGTCTACAAGAGCTAGCTCCAGGACAGGCTCCAAAGCTACAGAGAAACCCTGTTTCAAAAAACAAAAACAAACAAACAAACAAAAAAATCAGAAGTAAAGACAGAGAAAGAAAAGAGAAGCCACAAGCTGCTTGAAATCCTCTGGACATACTAAGACTTGCATAACAGACAAATTGAACTAATGCAAGTCCCACTGTGTAGGGCAAGCCACACAAGCTCAAGCACTGTTCTTCAGCATCAGACCCCCAGACTTCTCAACTTTCCTAATGTTGTTATCCTTTAATACAGTTCCTCATGTTGTGGTGACCCTCAACCATAAAATTATTTCCATTGCTACTTCACAACTGTAATTTTGCTGTTATGAATCACAATGTAAATATTTGGTATTCAGTTACCTGCTATGTGACCCCTGTGAAAGGGCTGAGACCCACAGGTTGAGGACCACCACCCCAGACACTCAGGATCCTACTCCACAAACTCATCTGCAACTTCAAGGGAGCTCTTGCAGACTAAAGGCAAAACCACTCCAATCCGATTTTAACCACCCCCGCCCAGACTACTAACTTTACTTCATATAAAAGGTATAAACTCCTTTATACCTTTTACAGACTTCCTGACTCCGCCTTTCAGGGAATGGCATTACTTTCTACAATAAGCTAACCGAATAAAGCTCGTTTTTCACCACCCCGTGTTCTGGGTTTTCTGCAGTGGTGGGCTTTACACTTCTAAGAACACAACAGATGAGAGAGATAAGAATTTTTACTAAATACCTTTTAAAATTATATAAGAATATAGTTATTAATAAGACAAAAAATAGGGCTGAAGAGATGGCTCAGAGGTTAAGAGCACTGACTGCTCTTCCAGAGGTACCGAGTTCATTCCCAGCAACCACTTGGTGGTTCACAACTATCTGTAATAAGATCTGGCGCCCTCTTCTGGCATGCAAGCATACATGGAAGGAATGCTGTATACATAATAAATTAAAAAAAAGACAAAAAGAATAAATAACTTTAGACTCGTATTTCATTCCATTGTAAGTGAATCAATCAACAGTAATGCTACTAATATTCAATCTAGCTGTAATCAGAGTACTGCTGGATGTCCGAAGACAGGAAATTCACTGTTTCTATAAGCTTCAATTATCAAGTAATTCGGGGTGGTAAAGAGCGTGAGATCTGTAACTTACTGGAAGCAAACTGCAGGTCTGGTGAGATGCTCAGTACCTTTCAAGCACAAGGTCCTGAGTCCAGTTCTTAGAGGCCACACTGAAAAGGTGGAGGGCAGAGACAGGTGGATCCCTGGGGCATACTACCCAGCAGGCATGGTCTATGTGGTAAGCTCAGGGCTACTGGGAGAGTCTGTCTCAAAAAGTAAAACCAAAGCTTTATGTGGTGGTGCATGTCTTTAATCCCAGCACTGGGAAACGGGAATGTGGGTCTCTGAGTTTGAGGTCAGCCTGGTCTACAGAGTGAGTTCCAGAATAGCCAGGGCTATATAGAGAGGTGCTACCTCAAAATAGTAATAATGATGATGATGGAGGCTGGAGAGATGGTTCAGTGGTTAAGAGCACTGACTGTTCTTCCATTGGTCCCGAGTTCAATTCCCAACAACCACATGGTGGCTCACAACCATCTGTAATGAGACCTGGTGCCTTCCTTGCCAGCAGTACATTGTATGCTAAATAAATAAATAAATAAATAAATAAATAAATAAATATAATGATGATGATAACAACAATAATAGTGTGTGTGTGTACACATGCACGAGCAGTATGAGATTTAACTGCTGAGTCATCTCTCCTGTTCCCAAAGATTTCTTAAAATCACAGATATTTTATATTGAGCAGGAGATACAGCTCAGTGTTAGAACTCTTGCTTAGCATGTACAGATCCCTGAGTCTGATCCTAGTACCACACAAAACACACACACACACACACACACACACACACACACAGAGAGAGAGAGAGAGAGAGAGAGAGAGAAATGTAAAACTATTTTTTTTTAATTAAGGAGCATCAAAAAATACCACAAACCTCTTCAAATCCCACCAATTAGAATGACCACTGTTAATATACTAGTATATGCATTATTATGTTTGTTACTTGAACATATTGTTTTATAGTCAGTTATGCTGTAGACATATCATCTTTAGTTTAGTAGTAAGCTACTCAAATTTTCTTGTGCAAATAACAATTTATAATCCTGTGGTTTTCAGAGCTGGCATCATCTCTTTAGTTTGCTGCTGTGAGATACTAAAGTGTTGGTTTTATTAATAAGAAACAATGTGTCACCAAGCTAAAAGTGACCAGTGTAGCCTGCTCCCTTCTGAATAATCAATAAGGACTTTGGTATCTTTGGCCTACTTTTCATACATATGGCTAATTTACAGTTCTTTAAATATGGACAACAAAAAATATAGTCACATATTAAAGCTAGCTGGAACCCTGTTATATGTAGTATAAGTGTTTCCCTAAAACATACTCTAAAAGAAAGAATTTCAACCTGGGCAATATTCAAAGCACATCTTACCTTTCTAAAGCAATCTACGTATTATCTCCACAGGAGGGCTGTCTGTCTTTTTCTTTCAGCTAAATTTCTCAGTAGCCTATCATTCCCACAGCCTTGTTTTAACCAAAGTAAATTATCTGCATGAAATCTGCATTAATTTTATAGTATAGCCTCCACAAATACTTTTCAAAATAATTTTTTGCTGTTTAAGGACCTATGTGTCTGATAATAATTTTTTGCACATGTATACACTATCTTTATACAAAGCATTCCCATCACTTCCCAAATCTCTCCTTCTAGTAAGGAATCGTGGTTTACACCTGTAATCCCAGCACCGAGAGGGCTGAGGCAGAAGGCAGAATAATTAGGAAAGCTTTTGGCCAGTCTGGACTAAATAGCAAGACCCTTTCTCAAAAAAAATAAGTAAATGGATAGGGCTGGGGAGATAGATGCAGATGTCTAGATGTCTCAGTGGTTAGGAACACTTTCAGAAGGCCAGAGTTTGGTTCCCAGTACCCATACAGGGAGGTTCACAATTGCTCGAAGGGATCCAGTGCCCTCTTCTGGCTTCCTTGGGTGTGTGCATGTGTCCCAGTGGATACAAATGCTAGCCAGCACACTTGGCCTTTTACAGGAGTGCTGGGAACAATCTCTGGTCCTCGTGTTTACATAGCAATCCTTTATCCACTGAGCCATCTTCCAGCTTCCTACTCCCTAATACATAAATTATTACATTACGTTATGGCATGGGCTGGAATGAAAATAACCTAAGAGATCAGTAAGGTCTAGTGTAAGCAACAACTATATATACAAAACAAGACAAATAGTTCAATGCAAGATGCAAAGTAACAGGGAAGGGCTTATATGTCATAAACCTGAATCCAATCCAATTCTTACAGAAACTAAAATAAAGTTCAGAACTTAAACTATTACTAAATTATTTCCAATATACTTCATATCTGAGTTACACACACAAAAAAAAAAACTGTAAGAAACTTGAAGCTCTAGTTTAAGAGAGAGCCAAGATAAAAATAATTAAACCATTACATTTACCTTTCTGGTGTCGACGTCAGTATGTGAAACAGGCCACAAACTCAATGAACCCTTTGCTATAATAATGGGGCATGTATTCTTCTGCTATTTATTTCCAGACTCACACTATTGACCTCATCAATTTTATTTAAAAGCAACAGATCTGATCAGGCATGGTGGCACACCCTTGTAAGTCCAGGGAGGTGGGGGTGTAAGAATCAGTTCAAGAGCCTCAGCTACTAAGCTAGTTTGGGGCTACCCTGGGCTATGTGAGACTGTCTCAAAACAAACCAAAAAAATGCAGCAAGTTTTGAGGAAATGAGTCCACTGGCCACCAACTAACATCATATTCCTTACTAAGAAGAGCTAGGAAGGGAATGGTGCGTGGGATCACACTCCGTTTTTCGAGACAGGGTTTCTCTGTGGCTTTGGAGCCTGTCCTGGAACTCGCTCTGTAGACCAGGCTGGTCTCGAACTCACAGAGATCCGCCTGCCTCTGCCTCCCGAGTGCTGGGATTAAAGGCGTGCGCCACCATCGCCCGGCTTTTCTTTTTAATATATAGTTTATTTACTATGTGCATTGGTGTTTTGATTACATGGAACCTGTGTGAGAATGTCAGACCCCCTGGGACTGGAGTTTCAGACAGTTGCGGGTGCTGGGAATTGAACCCAGGTCCTCTGAATGAGCAGCCAGTGCTTTTAACTGCTGAGCTATCCCTCCAGTCCCCATACTCCATTTCTTTATGAAGCTTAACCATTACATTCTATCTCCTACACCAGGTGGAAAAACTAACAATTCAATTCCAGCCATCCAGTGTCATCCTTTTAAAAGCTGAAAGATGATACATTACTAACATAAACACTCAATACCTCATAAAGCTACGTTTCTATCCCCAGCCAGGAATGCTGGGTAATAATGATGTTTGTTAAAAGTGAAGTTCTAGAGTCGGGTAGACAATGAGCTAGAAGGGTTGTTAAAGTAAAATCTAAAATCCTAAGGAAAAACACTAGGGAAATAATTACATTAATGTTAAGTAGTTACACTCACTGCGTGGTAGCATGTGACATAAGACTAACACAGGAGTCTCCCCTGAAGAACCTTACATTCTAGTTAAGATAAAACAATTCACATACAACAAAACAGAAAAGCCCATGACCATGTATGATAGAACATGCCTATAATCTCAGCACTTGGGAGGCAGAGGCAAAGGCAGAAGGATCATCTCAAGTTTGAGGCTAACCTGGCCTATGTAGCAAGTTCAAAGTTCCCTACCAAGAGGCTACCTGAAAACAAAAAGACATAACCACAAATGTGAAGCACACACGTGCAGAAGACCACACAGAGCCCCTCAGCACAGAGGCAATGCCACCCCTCGGCAGTCTAGCACGGCCTGTGAGCTGGGAAAAGAAGACTACCCGAGAGCACCTCAGCACAGCAGTCAGTGCCACCATTGGGCAGACTAGGACGGATGGTGAGGGGGAGAGCTGATGGCTGCAGGAGCGCTGGCTGTCGGCAGCACCATGTTCATTTACTATACTATAAGGAAATCTGTTTAGATGTCCTTCAACTCTGACACAAAAGTTAAAAACAGATACACTAGAGGGGAGAAAAGAGAAAATTCTGGACACATGTAATACACTGTACATATGGAGATTTTAAAATTTTTTATTTTCTTTTACACATATGAGTGTTTTGCCAATAGGTGTGCATATGCACTATGGGTGTCCCTGGTGCCTGCAAAGGTCAAAGAGGGAGTTCAATCCCCTGCAACTGGAGCTATGAATGGCTGTAAGCTACCATGCCAGTGCCAGGAATCAGACCTGGGTCCTCTGTAAGAACAGCCAAGACGCTTAACCAGTGAGGCATCTCTCCAGTCCCGATATGAGTATTTAAAATAAACCACTTTTAAAAACAAAATTTGTTATAAAGTGGCACAGCAAAAAATATAAATACCACATACCAACTGTAAAATATAAAATATTCAATTTTTCCATACCCATTTCAAAGTTTTGATTTCATTTTATTTATTTATTTATTTATGTTTTTGACGTAATTTCTCTATGTAGTCCTGGTTTAATTTTATTTTTAATTATATGTATATAGGGGTATAAATGAGTGCAGTCCCCTCAAAGGCACCAGATATCCTGGAGCTGGAGTTATAGACAACTGTAAACTGCCCAATATAAGTGCAGGGAATTGAACCTGGGTCCTTAACCATTAAGCCATCTCTCCAGCCCTCATTTCAATGAAGAGAAACCCCACAATGCTATAAATATATAGCTCAATAAGTCTTCTACTCCTTCTTCCTCCCCACAGGTTAAATAGGACCTTAAAGTGGTATATTCTTCTCATGTGTATATAACTTTGTTACTAATGTATTTTGAATTTTTACACAAATACCTTTTGTAATCTAAATGGTACTACATTATGCATCCTTTTGCAACTTATATTTTTAGACTAACCAGTGCTTTCAAGACTTCTCTGGAATGGGGCCAAGGTGCCCGTGTTTTTCGTCATGGTTTTTACTAACTCCACAGGAAACCCAGCTTTTAACACACCTGCCAGTTTCTGTCACATTACTTCAGTGCTTCCAACTCAGAAGCAAAATTTTTTTTTTTTTAATAATTTTTTTATTAAGAAAAGAAGAAAAAAAACATAAACAAAAAACAAGTTTCCACCTCCTCCCAGCCTCCCATCTCCCTCCCCCTCCTCCCACCCTTCTCCCCCTCCTCCCACCCTTCTACCCCTCCCCCCACTCCTCTCCCCCTCCCTCTCCAGTCCACAGAGCAGTCCAGGTTCCCTGCCCTGTGGCAAGTCCTAGGTCCTCCCCCCTCCGTCCATATCTAGGAAGGTGAACATCCAAACTGGCTAGGCTTCCACAAAGCCAGCACATTAAGTAGGATCAAAACCCCGTGCCATTGTCCTTGGCGTCTCATCAGCCCTCATTGTTCGCCATGTTCAGAGAGTCTGGCTTTATCCCATGCTTTAGCAATCAGGGAAATGCAAATCAAAACAACTTTGAGATATCATCTTACACCTGTCAGAATGGCTAAAGTCAAAAACACCAAGGATAACCTTTGCTGGAGAGGCTGTGGAGGAACGGGTACCCTCATCCATTGCTGGTGGGAATGCCATCTTGTGCAACCACTGTGGAAGTCAGTGTTTCGGTTTCTCAGGAAATTCGGGATCAACTTACCCCTGGACCCAGCAATACCACTCCTGGGAATATACCCAAGAGATGCTCTATCATATGACAAAAGCATTTGTTCAACTATGTTCATAGCAGTATTATTTGTAATAGCCAGAACCTGGAAACAACCTAGATGCCCTTCAAGGGAAGAATGGATGAAGAAAGTATGGAATATATACACGCTAGAGTACTACGCTGCGGTAAAAAACAATGACTTCTCGAATTTTGCAGGCAAATGGATGGAAATAGAAAACACTATCCTGAGTGAGGTGTCCCAGACCCAAAAAGATGAACATGGGATGTACTCGCTCATAATTGGTTTCTAGCCATAATTTAGGGCCACGGAGTCTACAATAGGTGAACCTAAAGAAGCTAAGTAAGAAGGTGAACCCAAGGAAAAACATATAGTTATCCTCTTGGCTAAGGGAAGTAGACCCAATTGCCGGGGAGAAAATTAGGATTTTGGGGGTGGGGTGGGATGGGGGTAAGGGGAGATGGGGAGAGAAAAGGTAGAAGGGAAGGAGGGGGGACTTGGGGAATCAGGAGAATTGGGATAAAGGAAAGGTGGATAGGGGAGCACGGAACCACAATTCTTAGTTAAGGGAACCACTTTAGGGTGAGCAAGAGATTTGACCCTAGAGGGGCTCCCAAGTGCCCAACATGAGGTTCCCAGTTAGTTCCTTGGGTAGCTGAGGACTGGGAACCTGAAATGACCCTATCCGAGAGCAATACTGACGAATATCTTGCATATCATCATAGAACCTTCATCTGGTGATGGATGGAGACAGAGACAGAGACCCACACTGGAGCACTGGACTGAGCTCCCAAGGTCCCAATGAGGAGCAGAAGGAGGGAGAACATGAGCAAAGAAGTCGGGACCACGAGGCGTGCACCCACCCACTGAGACAGTGGAGCTGATCTACTGGGAGCTCACCAAGGCCAGCTGGACTGTGACAGAAGCAAAATTTTAATCAAACCAGACTTACAAAAGACTCAAACTATAAAGCTGAAGTTTTGGTGGAGAAAGGTGTTATTGGTGTCGCTATAAAAAAGAAATAATATAGTAAGTTTTATGTTGATGGTATTGTTGAATAGCATTTTACTGTTTTACATATGCAAATGCCAGGAAAGTCATCTACCACTGAGCTAGGCTCCCAGCCCATTACACATCTTGATTGTGGTGATCTGTAAGCAAGATCATGAGTAAGCAAGGCATATAATGAATATATAGACACACACAACACACACACATGCACATGTACACATACACACACACACACACACACACACACACACACACAAACAGCAGGGGATCATAAAAAAATAACCACCTCTGGATTTATGCCACTCTGTTGTTTAGGATATAGGACTGGGGTGGTGTGTTAAGTTAACACTATGGCAAAGGGGGACTTAGTAGAGGGGTGTGGGGGGTTCTTCTATACATTTTCTTGTAACATTTATGTATAATTATCAAAGTGAAAATTAAATTTAAAACTAAGTTTTTAAACTAAAGTACACTGAGAAAATTCTGCAACCTTTTTGTCATAACTTAAGTGGCTATAATATATACCTAACACAGAAACAGTGTAAGCAGTATAAGCAAATAAAAGTAAAATCTAGTTAGACTGCATCAATGACAAAAGGCCACACTGGAGATGACCACTGTAATCTAAGGTATGAAAGATAAATCTACAAAGCTACTGGCCTATAGGTGGCTATTTTTAGATTACCATATGTTCGTACCTCATGGGACAGGAGGATATGTCTAAATAGCTATCTCTGTTCACCACAAACAACTCCGCTTCGTTTCTATTTTAAGCGGGCAAACCTGCCCTACATTTGCATGCTTGTCTTCTAATCTACTCACCTGTCTTTCCAATCATGAACTAGGAGGCTAGCTTAAATACTGAAAATCACATGTTCTTTTTAGATTCTTACATAACTTACTGAACAAGGAATTGACTGACTTCAGTGACCTGACAGGCATTCTTGGAGACCACTCCCTCTGTTGTGATGCTCACAAAACTCACTGTCAAAGAACAGCTTAGAAGTGGCCCTCCGAGAGCTAATCAATCGGTGACAGTCAACAGAAACAGTAACATTTTTCTAGAAGGCATGAAGAGTATTTATTTCTTAGGAGGCTAAGACAGGAAGATAATGAATTTGAGGCCAGCCTGGGAGACTTAATGAGACTGTATCTCAAAAAGAAATAAAAATAAGAGGAGGGGCTAGAGAGATGGCTCAGTGGTTAAGAATGCATATTGCTCTTACAGAGGACCCAAGTTCTAGGGCCAGCTACTGAGTAGCTTACAACTGTCAACAAATTAAAGCTCCAGGGATCCACTGGCACCTGCACTCACACATGTGCTCTCTCTCTCTCTCTCTCTCTCTCTCTCTCTCTTAAAAATAAATCTTTAAAAAGGAAAGCCATGTTTGAGTGTTACAGTGTTACAGGCGGTGTAGTTATTTAAACAAGGGTGTTTGCACGTCTGAGAACTAGGCTTGCTGGGAGTGATCCCCCATCTTTGTAACTGAATGCCTATCTATACCTCTAGCACTTGAAAGGCAGAGGAGGCAGAAGGCAAGAGGATATCAAGGTCAAGGCCAGCCTGAGACTGCTAGTAAGATCTTGTTTCAAAAAGGCAAAGATAAGAGTCGACAAGATGCTCCGCAGTCAATGCTCGAGCTGCCAAGCCCGAAGCCCTGAGTTCCATCCTTGGGATTCCCACAGTAAGAGAGAACCAAACCCTTCAAGGTTCTGATCTCCAAAAACATGTCCCGGCCTTCCTGTGTGCACCCCCTCCCACCACCACTAGCAAATAAATACACAGATGTAACACTGTTAATTTACTGCAATCACCCTGGTATGCAACACCCATCAAAAGACCCCTCCCGTCTCTATCTCAAACTCTGTACCCTCTGGTCCACAGCTTCCACAGCTCTATAGTGACACCATATTTTCCAGAACAGTGTAGGATGGTCAAAATACCCAACGGGGGTCGAGGGAGGGGGGACAGCTCAGTCAATAAAGTGCTTTGCTTTGGAAATCTCAGTTTGATCCCCAGAATTCATGTAAACCCCTGTGTGTGACTGGTAATCCCAGCACTAAGGAAGCTCTCTAGGGCTCACTAGCAAAGCCAGTCTAGCCTAACTGGGAAGTAGCAGGCCACAGAAAGACATTGTCTCAAAGAAGGATGATATTTCTTTCTCAGGATACCAGAGATTATGCTCTGGCCTCCACATGCATGCAAACCACATCTACATAGACCTTACAAACACATGAGTCTCCACATACAACAAGAACAACATAGTAGTAATAATGATAATATCTTTACACCAGGCAGTGGTGGCCCACACCTTTAATCTCAGTATTTGGGAGGCAGAAGGCAGATCTCAGAATTTGAGGCCAGCCTGGTCTACAGAGCAAGTTCCAAGACAGCCAAAGTTGTCACTAACAATTTTATAATAGCCTTGTATGGCTAACCCCACCTTTATTATGCCAGCCCACCCCACTTTACTTTTAAACAAAGCCTAGCCATCATGTGTCACATACAAATTAAGTCTTATCTTTTGAGCCACTGATCATCATCCAAGTTTAAAAGATTATCAATTTTCAGAGTGTGGGAGCAAACCTTTCATACCAGATGTGATCTAGCTTAGTCATCCACTTTTCCACAGGCATTAGTCATAGGCAGCTCCACGGTTCTAATGTGTTACATTGTGTGGAAGCTATAAGTGCTATACTCCCATGAGTACATTCCAAGCAGTGTTTAAGCTTCTAAATATAACCAAATATGTGTTCAACATAGTAAGAATTCATCAATACTTGTTTATGAATAGACAGATTTCCAAAATTCTATGTATACTACAAAAAAGAACATTTCACCGTTTTTGTACTTAAGTATTTTAAGTTATCTCACATGCCAGTTTCCATAGAACAGTTTTCCTGTCAAAGTTCATCAAGATTTATGATCATCACCCACCTCTGTGCTGGGACCTCAAATATGCTAAGCAAGCTCTACCAATAAACTGCACCCCCAGGCAAAATGAACTTAAAGAATAACTGCCAGCATTTACCAGGTGCCCACAATGGGAACTGTCTTGAGCTATTCACATACACCCTTCTTTAAATTCTAAGGTCAGTTCTAGCTCCTTTTTTTTTTCTTTTCTTTTTTTTTTTTTCTGTTTCAAGACAGGGTTTCTCTGTAGCTTTGGAGCCTGACCTGTAGCTTTGGAGCTCTTGTAGACCAGGCTGACCTCAAACTCACAGAGATTCTCCTGCCTCTGCCTCCCAAGTGCTGGGATTAAAGGCGTGCGCCACCACCGCCCGGCTAGGTCCTAGGTACCTACAATGGGAACTGTCTTAAGCTCTTCACATACACCATTCTTTAAATTCTGAGGTTAGTGCTGGCTCCTATTTTAAATCTACAGCAAGGAGTAATAACTAACAAAATCAGCAGGCTGTAGTGAGCCAAGCACATTCTCTTTCCTACACTGTTATCCACAACTAAGATTCTTATAGTTGCACTAGAACATTTCCTAGGGACCCAACCATATTCTGCTTTAAGGATAAACAATTAGTGTGAAAATATGGGGAGGGGGTGATGGTGGTGGTACTGAACACCAGACCCAGGGTTACATACATACTAAGCAAGCAGTCTACCACTGAACTACAGTGTGCTACATTCAGCATGAAAACACTCCCAGTGTTTGTAAACTGGGGCTAGGGAGAAAGCTCAGTGGTTAAGAGCACTTATTGCTATCGATGAGGACCTGGGTATAGTTGTCTGTACCCACTGAGTGGCTCACAGTGATCTGTGACTCCAGTTCTTTTTTTTTTTTTTTTTTTTTTTTTTTGATTTTTCGAGATAGGGTTTCTCCTTAGCTTTTTTTGGTTCCTGTCCTGGAACTAGCTTTTGTAGACCAGGCTGGCCTTGAACTCACAGAGATCCGCCTGCCTCTGCCTCCTGAGTGCTGGGATTAAAGGCGTGCGCCACCACCGCCCGGCTTGTGACTCCAGTTCTAAGGGATCCAACACCCTCTTTTGGACACACATGGTGCGCACACACACACATGCAGACAAATGCTCATACACATAAAAAGAAATAAATCTTTTTAAAACTTTTGTGGCATTCATAGGAAATAACAAATAACAGCCAGCAATGGTGATGGCAACGGGGGTGGTAAAAGCAACATCTGAATATATATATATATTTAACTGTGCACCTGCCACGGCACTTTGGAGAGTCTATTAATCTTTCCAATTACCCTATAAGTTCTTCATTATCCCTCTTCCAGACAAGCAAACTGCCCAGCCGGTTTGTCCACGGCCATACAGTCACCTACTAAAAGGAAGAATTTGAATACAGGTAAATATGACTTTGAAGTCATGATCTAAAGTCATTTTGCTTTCTTGTTTTTGTTTCTCGAGACAGGGTTTCCTTGTGTAGCCCTGGCTGTCCTAGAACTAGATCTATAGACCAGACTGGCCTTGAACTCAGAGAGATCCTCCTGCCTCTGTCTCCAGAGTGCTGTAATTAAAGGTGTGCGCCACCACCACCTGGCTTAAAGCCATTTTTCTTTTCTTTTTTTTTTATTTATTTATTAAGGATTTCTGCCTCCTCCCCGCAACCGCTTCCCATTTCCCTCCCCCTCCCCCGATCAAGTCCCCCTCCCTCATCTGCTCAAAGAGCAATCAGGGTTCCCTGACCTGTGGGAAGCCCAAGGACCGCCCACCTCTATCCAGGTCTCGTAAGGTGAGCATTCAAACTGCCTAGGCTCCCACAAAGCCAGACCCAAAAAGAGGAACATGGGATGTACTCACTCATATTTGGTTTCTAGCCATAAATAAAGGACATTGAGCTTATAATTCATGTTCCTAGAGAAGCTAAATAAGAAGGTGAATCCAAAGACAAACACATAGGCATCCTCATGAATATTAACCTTCATCAGGCGATGAAAGGAGACAGAGACAGAGACCCACACGGGAGCACCGGACAGAAATCTCAAGGTCCAAATCAGGAGCAGCAGGAGACGGAGCACGAGCAAAGCCATTTTTCTTTACATCCATCTAGTAGAGGATAAACTTATCAGAAGTCCTCTCAGCTGAATCTTGAAAGATAAATGGGCGAGGCAAGTTGTAGAACAAATTCTGCACGGATGCACAACACCCAGGACCCACAAGCAATGGTTAACAGGTTGGAGAAGAGAGATAATGAAGAGGAAGTGGAGAGAGAGGTTGTAGAGGTTTAGCATGCAGGGTGGTACTGTTCACCGACTTAGAACCAATCCTCCAGACAGGAAGTACTCAGGAAAGAGCCCCGGCTTGAGAAGAGTCTTTACATTAGTCACAGGTCTAAACAGCTGGTGTAAAGGGTTACTCAATGAGTAGGAAGAGGTGAGAGGGAGGAAGCAGGCTACTCAGAAATCACAAGTCCAGCTCATCTCATCCCTGGGACTGGCTCTGCCATGAAAGGAGAGTGACTTCAATGACTGTGAGCTTGTCACTTAAGCCAGTGACTAACTGGGTAAGTGGAGTGCTAACAGGACAGGAAATAAGCTTAAAGAATCCTTTCTCCTCTACTCATGAACAGTTTTAGTATCTATCTCAATCATTTGCCCTTCACTGCAGTCTAATAGAATAAAAAAATTACCACTGCATGTCATTTATGTGATATTTTAATATTTTTATTATTATAGATTTTTATTATAGATATCCTTGCTATCCTTCTTAAATTTGTTTTTAGTTTTTAAAATTTTATTTTATGTGTATGATTGTTTTGCCTGTGTGCATATATGTGTGCCACGTGCATGACTGATGCCCACAGAGATCAGAAGCAGGTGCCCTGAAATGGAGTTACAGATGGTCGTGAGCCACCATGTGGGTGCTGGGAACCAAGCCTGGATCCCCCATAAGAGCCACAAGTGCTCATAACTGCTGAGTCACCTCTCCAGCTTCTTATTGGAGTCAGTCAGCTGCCCTTGCACTCACCTCTATCTCTGGCTTCTGCTTTACCTGCCTTCTCTCTCCTCTTTGGTGAACTGCAGATGTTTCTTCAAGCACTGAAACTTGGAAACTGTTATATTCTACAAGTGGCTGTACCATGAGGGTAGGAAGGAGACAGTGAGCCACGTGTTCATTTCCACTAGTCATTTGCAATTAAGTAGTTCCAAAGAAAGACGCCCCAAAATGACTACAAATGGCACAATTAGCTGAATAATTCTCTTACAGATTGTGCATCTAAATATTAAACTTTTTCCAAAAATGTTACCCTAAAGGAAGTGTTCTATTCCTACTACCAAATATGGCCTAAGAAAGGACTTCAATTATCTGACACTTTGAGTCCTTAGTACTTCCCTCTTAACTCATCTGGTAACTTAGAGACTTCATGTGATCCTAAGTTATTAGAGTGGGCACATAGCTCAGTGCCACAGAGCTTGCCCAGCATGTACAAAACTCAAGGCTCCATCTCCAGAGCTGAAAATAAACAAACAAGCAATAATGTTGCTTTGTAGAAAGCTGTACCATCCATCGTCACAACCAATAACATAGGCTAAAGAGAGCGGCTTGTCCCTGCTCAAAAAGGAATTAAATATCTACAATGTCCTTTCGAGTTTTATGCAGAGGTATGATTCCCAATAGCGACAACTTCAAGAGTCTTAGAGTTTGCAGTTAGTAACTACAGCTGCAAAGCAAGCACAAAGCAAACCCTGCTGGCAAGTACAGGTGCATACTAAGTCTTATTTACCTTGAAAATTCATAGATGATGGTTTTCAGGATTGGTATTGTGCTACCCCACTGAAAATTTAAGGAGCCAATAATATGTGTGATTTGTTTTCTTTTTAATTCAAAATTCCCCAGAGATTGAAATGAAGAAGCATATTAAAAGAAGCTGTTCTGAGCATGAAGTTTTTGTTCTTTTCACCTTCCAAATTTCATGATTAGCACGGTTCAGACTACATTTAAAAGAAAAATATACTTAAAAATCCCTCATGACATAAATGAGGAAGACACCAAGAGAAAAAAAAAAAAACTCCAAATAAGAAAAGAAACTTGAAAATTGGAGGGGTGGTAGTGTCAAATGGATATAATTTCATAACTCAGTTATTTGAATTCCTAGATCTCTGCCCCAGATATCAGCATAAAGACCAGTTTGCAGCTTCTGCTTTAGAGGTTCAGAGAAATATGACTTTCAAAGAAGAGAAACAACTGAACACAAGGTACACTGTAGATAGCACCTAATAACACTTAATAAGTTAGTGAAATCCAAAGAGCTTTTAAATATAAAATAAAGCACAGAAGAACTCAGCCACCAAACACTGGACAGTTCTCCTCTTCATCCTTACAGACAGGATTCCACTCATACAAGCTCTGTATTTTGAAACAGGTGTTTCCAGACTAGGGTAAGGTTGTTTCAATTTGTTTTTTACAAGAAAATTCTGTTATATAAATTCTGTTATAATTTCATCTGCTTCCTAACCTTGGCCTTTCTCAACTGCTAATGAATTCTCTCCTAACCAGTTACATGGCTGGAGATCTAGTACGAAGTGGGGTACAACGGCACACACCTGCAGTCACAGCACTTAGGAGGGCGAGGTGGGGAGACTTCAACAATTTGAAGGCCAGGCAGGGCTCCATAGCAAGATCATGGGGCAGGTGGATTGATTATGAAACTGCTCTCAAGCTTCTCAATATTATCTTAAGTTTCCACAATCATTTTGTCATTTATATGATGCAGGCTAGACAAGAAAATGACTATAAATGAGATTATTAATCAGAAACAAGTGTCACTAAAAAAGCAAAAAGTTGGGTGTGACATCAAATGTCTTTGATTGAAACCCTGGAAGGCAGAGGCCAGTCTTGTCCACATAGTGAGTTCCAGTCATGGCTCTACAGTGAGAGCCTGTCTCAATAAATAGACAGATAAATAAATAAAGTTATGATGACAGGCTGGGCTGGAGAAAGGGCTCTTCTGTTAAAGGCTAAGGCTTACAACCAAAGGATAAAATACTAAAGTGAAAACCATTATTTCTGATCCTAACCAAGAAAACCACTAGTACACACACACAAAAGGCAACTCCCCAAATAAGGCCAGAAGCAAGAGCAAAGCAGGTTTTTCTACCTCTTCCGGTTTCTGAGAGGCGCATTCAAAGGACATTTAAAATACAATCACGCCCACCCACCCACTCTTCTTCAAGAGTTGCTCTCACAGAACAATTAAGCAGACTTTAAAGTTAACAGGAAATAACACAACCAAAAATAACGAGTGTGGTGTCGCCTGTGACACAGCTTTGGAGCTGTGAATAAGTGCAGCCCAGCTGGCCAGGCACAAGAGCATCAGGTCAGACCTGGAGCCCAACAACATAGGCCTTTCCTGTTCACATGGCTTGCTTTTCTTTCCTTCTTTCCTCCCTCTCTTTCTTTTTTCTTTCTTTCTTTCTTTTTTTTTTTTAAGATGGGCTCTCAAGCTACCTACACTAGCCTCGGTCTCACTTTGTAGCTGAGAAAGACCTTGAACTCCTGATCCTCTTGCCTCCACCTCCCCGGTGCTGGGATTACTGGCAGGCATCACCGTGCTTGGCCTCATGCCCAATTTTGTTAAAAGCAACTTCAACTATTTTAAACTTCAGAAAAACCAAGAAAAAGTTACCCAGAGCTGGTCGGTGGTGGCGCACACCTTTAATCCCAGCACTCAGGCAGCAGAGGCAGGCGGATCTCTGTGAGTTCGAGGCCAGCCTGGTCTACAAGAGCTAGTTCCAGAACAAGCTCCAAAGCAACACAGAGAAACCGTGTCTCGGAAAACGAAAAGGAAAAAAAGAGAAAAAAAAGTTACCCAGAATCCAACATTGCTGAGGTCAAGTGCTTATGCCAAAGTTATTTTATTTATTGGATTTTGGTTTTTTGAGACAGGGTTTCTCTGTGTAGCCCTGGCTGTCCTGGAATTAACTCTGTAGACCAGGCTGTCCCAGAAATCACAGAGATCTGCCTGCTTCTCCCTCCTGAGGGCTGGGATTAAAGTTGTGTACCACCACAGATCCAGAACACCCAAAACTACATAGAGAGACCCTGTCTTTTTTTTTTTAAAAAAAAAAAAGGCTTAAAGCCGGGCGGTGGTGGCGCACGCCTTTAATCCCAGCACTCGGGAGGCAGAGGCAGGCGGATCTCTGTGAGTTCGAGACCAGCCTGGTCTACAAGAGCTAGTTCCAGGACAGGCTCCAAAACCACAGAGAAACCCTGTCTCGAAAAACCAAAAAAAAAAAAAAAAAAAAAAAAAAAAAAAAAAAAAAGGCTTAAACTAGGTATGAAGTTTACACCTGTAATCCCAGCACTTAAAACTGCAATAAGAGGGTAACCATGAGTTTGCCTGGCTGGACAACAGAAGGAAACACACAGAGAGAAACAGGTCTTGAAGGTATACAGCATGTGGTAATTTGTAATTCTGCTAAAGAACAGGTTTGTATCATATCCTAGACTATGAAGATGGCATTCACTTAGCTGTAAATACACCTAGCAATAAACAGCACCTGCACTTTAACTACCTTTCATTCCACTTCTGCTTAAGAGTCCTTTTAAAGCGTCCTTTATACATTGTGGTGGAAATAACTGGTTCAAAAAGAGATTAGACTTTGAAGGTCTGAGGGTGCCCCTAAGCCTTGTTCAGGCCTCATTTATCCTGACTTGACACGGGATTCAGGTTTAACTGGTTTCCTTGCCGACTTCAGCTGAGAAGCAGGCACATTTTGACAGAGAGCAGTGCTAGAAAGAAAAGACCGGATGAAACACTAAAATGGCAGAGTGGGGAGAAGTCATTCTAATGCAGGAGGAAACTGCCAACACCCTTACACAGTCGACTGCACTGGCCACATGAACAGTACAGTTCAGAAGTTGATGTACGTACGATGACCTTATTCCGTCAGAAAAGGTTGTGTAAGGTGATGTCTGTGTATAAAAAGAGGCATATATCCCCTTCATGGGTTAGATGCTATGAAGATTTACACTAAAATGGTCAGGGCACTCCGGGACTAGTTGTTAAAGGACTAACATCCATTATATGAACAATTGACTTTCCCTACTGACATCAAATTCTAAGGACATAAGTCTCAAAAGTGACATATGTACTGTCCGGCAAGGCAGATAACCAACATTTATGACATTAATACTGCCCTTCTCTCTGTGAGCACTCAGTAGCGCCCCCCCCTTTAAAAATTATCGTTACTAATCTTAGTTTCCTTTCTCCTAATATCAAAATGAAACGGGGGAAGAAGGTATCTTAATAGTTTTTCTCCCACTGTGATGAAACCCACCTCGCCCAGAAACAGCTGGTCTAAGCATATTACCTTCTTAGAAAACAGTGCTTTCGAACCAACTATTAATACAAAGCGAGAAGGAGGGAGGTCTTACAGTCGGACAATAGAAGCATATCGGTGGTTACGTTTGACAGGTTCTCGTGGGTAAAGGGCAGAAACTACACCACAAAACTCCGCAAGATTGAGGAACCAACACTTTTATATTTTCTTCTCATAGTAACAATGAAAATAAGATATAATGGTAGACATCTCAATCAGAGGTTATTATTCACCAAGTCCCTACAGCCAAAGCGAAAACAGAAGACCCACATGTCAAGAAATCTGTCAGCTCCTTTAAACATTATTAAAAAGATTTGTGTTGTTATCACAACTATGTTTCTTTTAGTAAAAGCGGTGACTTGTGATATCTAGAGAGAGTGGGCCAAACGTGCACATTCTACGCACCACACCCCTCAAAAAAAAAAAAATTTAAGGGTTAGGCAAGGAGCTGTCAAAGAGAGAGCTGAGCCTAAGAAAAGGCACGACTGGGGGTGAGTCAAAAGAACTCCCTGCTCACACATCCCCAGACAGCCGTCTCTAGACAGGAGACGAGGAAAAAGGCAATCGGGAGAGAGCGCCTGGATGCTGTTGGGAGTGGATGGCGGGCGCGGTCGCTCTACCCACCTCCCGCTAGGTACCCGTCCAGCAGTCACCGAGGACGCCGGCGGACAGCCGCCCGGTCCTCCCCGCGCCCTGCAGCGCCTCCCGCCGCTGCCTCCATCCCCGCTCCTCGAGTCCCCGAGCCGTCGCCCGGCAAGGGCCGTTCCCCGCGGCGCGCTCGGCACCTTTGATGACGCGCTCGGTCGTGGAGATCTGAGGGCGCCTCTCGGACATGGTCTCCTCCCGGCTCCGGCGGCCCGCACGACGCGAGCCGCCGCCTTCCTCCCCAGCGGGCTGCGCTCGGCGGGCCGGCAGCCACCGTGCCGGGCCCCGGAAGACGGGGCGTCCTCGGACGGCGGCGGCCGCAGCGCTGCTCCCTCTCTGAGGCGGCGCCCGGCGGGGACGACCGCGTCGAGAGCGACGGCGACCGCGTCTGACGGACACAACTAGGGAGACCGCGGCTGCGCGCGCCCGGGGCCCCCGCGTGCGCGCCTCCGCGCTCACAACTTCCCGGCGGCCCCGCGTGCCGCCGCCGCCGCCCTGCGCACGCGCGCCTCTCGGCTTTCCGCGCAGGAAACTCCCTGCCCTAAGTCAGCCTTGCAATGGGCAGATACTCTTTGCCTGCTGCTGGCCATCCTCACCCCGACTTGTAGCGTCTCAAACCAGCCCCTGGGGCAGCTGCGATCTTGGAACCAGGCCGGCGTCCTGACTCTCGAAGGCACCGAGCCTGTGTCGCCTCATCAGAGACAGTCCTGTCTTCTCTGAATGCTTGCCTCCTTACCACTGGGTCCCCACCTACTTTGTGTCCAGAAGAAATTATCCATTCTACCCCGCTCTTCAGATTACTCTCTTCCATTAACTACCACCCCGAACCTTGAAATTCCCTAAGTCAACTTCATGTTTGTTGCAGGCAGCTTGTACTTAGTATCCTAAAGACCTTCACGCCCATCCTAGTTCCAGTCCAGCCCTTGGAAGGACGGGAGGGACTGTTTGTACTTCCAAGAGAAAGCAGCCTCTGGCTTCTAGAACGCTAGTCCAAACCTCCTTGATTAAGGGAATTGACTGATCTTTCCTTACTGGTCACCTGCCTGTCTGGACGCATTTATTCCACCGTGGTACAGTTAACACCGCATCTCCCCATCGTGTGCGCGTGCATATGTGTATGAGTGTGTGGATGCGTGATGTGTTTGCATTTGTGTCTGCTAGTGGGCTTGCCCATAAGAGCGCAGGTGGAGGCCAGAGGTCGAGGTTGGGTGGTCTACAGTGGTCAATAAGTAATCACATGTGGCTATGTAAATTAAAGTAGTTCAGTTTCCTCTGTGTACTAGCCACACTTCAAGTGCTGGCTCCATTATTGTCTGTGATAGGACAGTCCCATCATTGCATAAAGTTGTTTTGTTTTTGTTTGTTTGTTTGTTTGGGGGATTTTGTTTGGTTTGTTATTTGAAACAGGTCCCGAGTCCCTCAGGTTGTCCTGGAACGTGATATGTAGTCAAGAATAATCCTGAACTACTGGTCCTCCTGCCTCCACCTCCCAAGTGCTGGGATTACTGGTATCTACCACCATGCCCAGCCATTGCAGAAAGTTCTACCGACAGCTTCTTGCTAAGAGATTGGAAGATAAAGACTAAGTCTCCCCTAGCCCAGATTTACACAGGGAAAGGCGGTCTGGAGATACGAACTAGAATCAGACCCGGCGGGAGGGTGTGATTACATGAAGTATATGAAAGAAAAAAGAATTTATATAAAATTAAGAAATTATCCTGCATGTAGAGTCTAGCCCTAATGAATGCCAGTAGATGCTGACACCTCATCCTTCCATGTGCGCATTGAAGCCCGGCGATGGTGGCGCACCCCTTTAATCCCAGCACTTGGGAGGCAGAGGCAGGTGGATCTCTGTGAGTTCGAGGCCAGCCTGGTCTACAAGAGCTAGTTCCAGGACAGATGCCAAAGCCACAGAGAAACCCTGTCTCGAAAAAATCCAAAAAAAAAAAACAAAAAAAACCCAAAAAACAAAAACATGTGCGCATTGACCAGCTCTAAGTAAACTTAGCGGTGCAGTGGTGGTGCAGTCCTGCACTTGGGAGGCAGAAGCAGGTGGACCTCTGTGAGTTCGAGGCCAGCCTCATCTACAGAATGAGTTGCAGGACTGCCAGGGATACCCAGAGAAAAACCTTATCTGGAAAAAACAAAAAACAGAAACAAAACAAACAAAATAAACTCAGTCCCACCAGATGTGGTGGTGCACACCTGTAGTCTTAGCACTCGGGCTAGGACCAGGAGTTCAAGATCATTCTGAATACTTAGCAAGGTTGAAGGTAGCCTTGGCTCCGGGAGATCCACTCGCAAGTAGCAACGAGCATTTGACTAGTATAACAAGACCAGAGTTGGAGCCAGAGTGCCCTGAAAACAAACAATAGAACTAAGGATGTGGTTCAGTGGTTGTCTACCATGCAGGCGATCCTAGATTTGATTCACACACACACACACAAACAACTCAGTGGTTTCAGATAAGGATTTCCTAAACACAAAAGTAATTAAAGTAATAAAAGATTACTATGTTTGACTACTTGAAAAAGACAAACATAATTAGAATGCATAAAACAAGAATGTATTTGCATATTATCTGTCAGGATAAATAATTTCCTGTTTAAAAAAAAAAACCATAACGTTGCACCGAAGAACAAGTGTGGAAAAGGGCCAAGGCCAAATGATTCATAATATTTTTAGTCACGACCATGTGCAGCTGTAATCCCAGCACTTGAGAGGTGGAGAGAAGAATCGCCAGAAGTGTGAGGCTCATCTACACAGCAAACTCTAGGTCAGCCAAGGCTACATGGTGAGAGCTTCTCTCAACAACAACAACAAAAATCAAATCAATGAAATAAAGGGTTGGGGAGATACCTCAATGGTTCAGAGAATTTGCTATGCAAGAATGAGGACCTGAGTTCAAATTTCTAGCCCCCACATACAAAAGCTGAGCATGCTACATGTCCCTATAACTCCAACACTGATGGGTGGAGACAGGAAATCCTGAGACTTCACCAACCTACTGGCCTAGCCCTAATGGCAGGCAAGTTCCTGTTCAGAGGGAGACAAGAAAGTGGGGAGTGATAAAGAAAGACATCAAATATCTTCCTTTGGCACCCACAAGTACACATTCATTGTATACACCATACACACACACACATACACCATATGCACACAAAAGAAGAAGAAGAAAAATAAAAATATGTAAAGTACTAAAATGTAAGAATGGGATCTGTTGTGGAATATTATCTTAAGATGTGTTACATTTGTTTATGCTGTAGACTATTTCTTTAATGATGCAAAGATTCTTTTATGCTGTATTTAACTCTGTGAAGCTGTGTTACTTTGCCTGTCTAAAACACCTGAGGTCTAATAAAGACCTGTTCATAGCCGGAAGAGAAAATAAATAGGAGAAATCTGGGGACAGAATAATCATGGAATGAGAAAAAAAGAGGATTCCAGGGGCCAGCCACCCAGCTACACAGCAAGCCATGGAGTAAGAAGTAAAGAAAGGTATATAGAAATAGAGAAAGGTAAAAGCCCAGCGGCAAAAAGTAGACGGGGATAATTTAAATTAAGCTGGCTAGAAACAGGTGAAGCTAAGGCCTGGCATTTATAAGAAAGCCTTCTTTTTTTTTTTTTTTTTTTTTTTTTAGTTTTTCGAGACAGGGTTTCTCTGTGGTTTTTGAGCTGAAAGACCCTCTGGACACCCCCCCCCTCCCAGAACCCGCAGCTGGCCTGCTCCCATGAGAACATCCTGTTCACTTAAGACCCTCAGGACCCTCTCAGGACCTGCAGCTAGCCGGCTCTCATGAGAACATCCCGTTTGCTTAGGGAAACAGGATGCCTATAGTCAGCACATGTGCCCAACTTAGAATATCAGTAATTCACAGAAGAGACAACTCCCCCTATGAAAGATCCCAGCTTGGCTGCTGTAACGTCATTTCACAAAGCTTTTGACGAACGACTGTAAGTGCAGAGTAAGGTCAGGGTCCCTGGCGGCAAAACAGGATATTTATATCCATAGATTCGGACAGGACATCAATTAACAGGATGTCTGTTCCCATACATCTGTGCTGGGAAAAGGAAAAACCCCCTGTGCCCCTTGCCCCATTCCAACTGACCACTAACAATGCATTTGCTTCTGTAATCTGCTTCTGCTGCCCTCTTTCCTATAAAAAGACCTTCCCCCAGTCTGCAGGCGCGCTTGTCTTCCGAAAGACTAAGTCGCCCCAGGTACCTGTGTACTTAAGTACTTAATAAAGCCTCTTGCTATTTGCATCCGAAGAGTGACTCGCTGCTCCTTGGGAGGGTCTCCTCAGCCTGAAAGACTGCCCACCACTGGGGTCTTTCAGAGCCTGTCCTGGCACTAGCTCTTGTAGATCAGGCTGGCCTCGAACTCACAGAGATCCACCTGCCTCTGCCTCCCAAGTGCTGGGATTAAAGGCGTGCACCACCACCGCCCGGCCGGAGAATTTTTTTAAAAAGCAAACAGGACGTTCCCCCGGGAGCAAGCTAGCTGCGGGTTTTAAGGAGAGGGCCTGTAGGGTCTTTCAATATAATCCCAGCACTAGATGACTGAGACAGGGAGGAGTTTAAGGCCAGTGTCAGCCACACCATGAGTTCAAGAACAGTTTTGTCTCAAATCACACAACAAAACAAAAACAAATCAAGGCAAGAGCTTTTATTTCCAGCACATGAAAACAGGAAGACTGCTAGTTCTAGCACAGCCTAAGCCGCACAGTGAAATCCTGTCTCAGACAAATAAGTAGATGATTTATTGAGCTCCGAGCCACCCGGGCCTCTTTCTTAACTACTTTCCGCCTGGGACAAAACTGACAAATACATTTGAAATGACCAAGATTAACATGCAGTTGTTCGTGGTGATGCCTGCCTGCAGTCCCAGCACCTAGAGCAGTGGTTTTCAACCTGTGGGTCGAAGCCCTTAGAAGCCAAATGACCTTTCCACAGGGGTTGAGCATCAGATATCCTACATTATGATTCATAACCGTAGCAGAATTACAGCTGAGAAGTAGCAACAGAATAGTTTTATGCTGGAGGGGTACCACAAGATGAGGCGCTGTATTTAAGGAGTGAAGCATTAGGAAGACTGGGAACTACTGCCCTATAGGCTGAAGCAGGGAGGTCAGGAGGTCAACGCCAGAGCTGTGTGTAGTGAGTATGCATGCTACAGCTTTGGAGAAGGAGACAGGAGGATAAGGAGTTCAAGACCACCCCCAGGTACATGTCGAGAAGTCCAGCCTGGGCTACACTAAATTCTGTCTTAAAAAAGAAAGAAGGAACAAAAAGAAAGGAGGGAAAAAGAGCCTGAGAGCAGACCAAGCTGCACATTGAAACCTCATTTCCAAAACCCAGAAGGGATTCAGGTTTCTCTGGATTTCTATTAATTACCTTACGTTTAGGTTTCCACCTCAGGGCTTGTGAGACTTGGAGAATTCCCATAGGAACTCCCTAATCACTGTATGAATCTTAATTAATGACCTCCCTCTAAGAAATAAATGATTATGAACTCCTTCAATTTCACCAAAGCACAGGGAGTCACTGTTCCTACTGCCCTGTAAAACTAACCTGGCCTCAGTTTCCACGTAAGTGAAGCCATGAATCTCAGCTAAGCGCAGGCCAAAGAATGAGGAACACTGTAGAAGCTAATAAAACAAGCATTTCCGGCGATTTTTTAAAAATGTGCATTTGTGTGTTGTGTGAGGGTGTCAGATCTCCTGGAACTAGAGTTACAGACAGTTGTGAGCTGCCAGGTGGGTGCTGTGAATTGAACCTGGGTCCAGGCAAAGAGCAGTCAGTGCTCTTAACCACTGAGCCATCTCTCCAGTTCCCTAAACAAGCATTTCTAAAAGAGCTTCATTGTAGGGCCCTGGTCTCCCTTATTCCTGGGGTGCATTCGCGGGGACAGTTTATGATCTGCTAACTAAGCTTCCTGTGTGTTTCTGTGTTCTTCCTGCCCCGCCTGGTGGTTAGCTGCAGGGCATTTACTCCATTGTTAATATGGTAATTTCCCACCTACCTGGGCGGAAATCCTTGTGCTGCAGTTAGGTAGATAAGGACTCCCCCAATGCTGAATAAACTGGCATTTGGCTGATCTCCTTTCCAATGACCCTGGTCTCTCTGTGTGTTCTTTTCAATCTCCAGGCCCTTGCTTGACTCGTGTTCGGTACAGTGGCGCGCAAACTGTACCGACGGTGTAACACAAAATCGGGTGTTACACTTCACAGCTATTTTGTAGTGCATAGCCTTTGGTTTGTGTGAAAAGTACTCTGTACTGTGTGGTGTACGCACACATATGTGTGAAAAGTACTCTGTACTGTGTGGTGTACGCACACATATGTGTGAAAAGTACTCTGTACTGTGTGGTGTACGCACACGTATGTGTGAAAAGTACTCTGTACTGTGTGGTGTACGCACACGTATGTGTGAAAAGTACTCTGTACTGTGTGGTGTACGCACACGTATGTGTGAAAAGTACTCTGTACTGTGTGGTGTACGCACACATGTGTGTGAAAAGTACTCTGTACTGTGTGGTGTACGCACACGTATGTGTGAAAAGTACTCTGTACTGTGTGGTGTACGCACACGTGTGTGAAAAGTACTCTGTACTGTGTGGTGTACGCACACATCTTATTCTTAAAAAATATCCCTTGGGGTCCCCCTGCCCCGCAGCAAACTCCGGCGGGTCCCAGCAGTGCCGGGCACCGGTGCACCCGAGCAAGCGACTACAGTCAGCGGCGGTGGCGGCGGGTCAGACATATAAACACAGGAAATAGCCATAAATGTTTATTAAAAAGGGGAAGGGAGAGAGAGAGAGAGAGAGAGAGAGAGAGAGAGAGAGAGAGAGAGAGGAGGAGGAGAGAGAGAGAGAGAGAAGGAGAAAGGCAAAAGCCCCGTGTGAGAGGAAAAGCAGGAAGAGAGCGGGCGGGGCGGAGGTCAGGAGTTAAAAGGAGTGGGCGTGGCTAGGGCAGGGACCAAAAGAACAACAACACATACGTGTGAAAAGTACTCTGTACTGTGTGGCATATGCACACAAGTGTGGGTGCAGGTGCACATATGCAGGTGCACATATGCAGGTGCATATACAGAAGCTATAAAGGACATTGGGTGTCGTTCCCTAACCCTCTCCGCGTGAGGCAGTGTGGATAAAAATGGCCCCCATAGACACATAGGAAGCAGCACTATTAGGAGACACGGCCTTGTTGGAGTAGCTGTTGTTGGAGGCACTGTGATTTGGGGTGGACTCTGAGATCTGAGAGGCTCAAGCCTGGCCACTGTCAGTCTCTTCCTGCTGCCTGCAGATTCGGATGCAGAATTCTCAGCTCCTCTCCAGCACCATGTCTGCCTACGTTCCCGTCATGCTTCCTGCCATGACGAGAATGGACTGAACCTCTGAAACTGTAAGCCAGCTCCAATTAAATGCTTTTCTTTATGAGAGTTGCTGTGGTCATGGTGTCTCTTCACAGCAATAGAAACCCTAAGACAGCACTGTATTCCTTTGGGCCGGAGTCTCTAACTGAACCTGGAGCTATGCTGGCCACCAGCAAGTCCCAGCAATCTCGGGATTTGAATTTAGGCCTTCATGCGTGCACAGCAAGTACTCTGGTTGACTCCTCTCCCTAGTCCTTTGTGTTGTTATTTAACTTTTCTTTAAAAAAAATTCCCAAGGAACAATATGGTTTCTTTTTTAAGTTTAATTTTGTGCTTTCCCCACATCTATGGATTTGAACCCCGTGTGTGCCTGGTACCCAAGAAGGCCCGAGGATGGTGTCAGGTCCCTTGAAACTGGAATTATAAAATGTTGTAAGCTGGTAGTCAAATTCCCATCCTCAGAGCAGCAAGCACTCTAACCACTGAGCTGTCTCTGCAACCCTAATATTATTGTTTGAAGTCAGCAAACAAAGTGATGTTTCTTTAAGGTATCTTCGTAAACATGTATCTTTACATTTTGTTCTAATCCATCTCCCTCGTCCATTTTACTTTTTATTTTGAGGCAGGATCTTCCTTAATTTCCTAGGCTGGCTTTGAATCTACTCCATACCCCAAGCAGGCCTTAAACTTTCAACACTAACTGCCTCGACCTCCTAAGTAGCTTGGATTATAATAAACCCGTGCCCCAAGGTCATGTTAAAATATATATTCTTGGCAATGGTGATGGTGCACGTCTTTAATCCCAGTACTCTGGAGGCAGAGACAGGCAGATCTCTGTGAGTTCAAGGCCAGCCTGATCTATAGAGCGAGTTCTAGGGCAGCCAGGCTACACAAAGAAGAAACCTGTCTTGAAAAGCAAAGAATTGTGCACACACGCGCCTGCATGTATGTGTGTGCAATTAGAAAAATGTGTATGTGGTGTATATATGTGGTGCACATATATGTATATATGTGGGGGGCAGGGCTCACGAGCCCCTGCATGAGTACAGAAGCCAGAAGAGGACATCATAATCTACCTTATTTTTCTGGAGCTTGGATGGCAGCCAACAATGCCCAGTGAGCATGGCCCATGCCAGTAATTCCAGCACTTGGGAGACTGAAGTCAGATACATTAGTGATCTTGAGGCCAGCCTGGGTTACATACCTAAATCTTGTCTTTACAAAAGAGAAAGAAGGAAGGAAGCCAAACCTATTTAGATGGTTCTAAGAAATGAAAAACCGAAGAAAGCTCTTCCAATTGGTAAGCATATATTTTCAGGTTGACATCCTGGCTGTTGTTTCTGGGGTTATGTGAGAACCTTAGCAGCATGTGATCTATTGGTCTTCCTGGGAGAAACCCAGGTATAGGTTTGCTTTCTGTTGCTGAGATAAAATACTGACCAAAAGGAACTAGGGTAGCCAAGTGCGGTGGCACACATCTTTAATCCCAGCATTCCAGAGGCAGAGGGAGGCAGATTTCGGCGAGGTCTACAGAATGAGTTCCAGGCCGGCCACTGTATGGAGGAGCTTTTTTGGCTTACAGGATACAGCTCATCATTGAGGCTAGCCAAGTCAAGAACTCAAGGCCAGAACTTGGAAGCAGAAACTGAAGCAGAGACCACGGAGAAATGCTGCTTACTGGCTTGTCTCCCCACACTTGCTCAGCTACCCTTACGCAGGCCAGGTCCACACACCCAGATATGGCACTGCCCATGGACTGAGTGAGTTAACAATCAGAAAGTGCCCCACAGAAATGCCCATATACCCTGATGGAGGCAATTACTCACCTGAGGGTCTTTGCTCCCAGGTGACTTTGTGTCAAGATGACAAAGCCAATCGTAGAGGACCCTTTTCCTTCCTGTACTGTAGCCTGCCAGCCTAGTCCCACAGCAGTCCATTTTTACGTCTGCAGATATTTCTAACAGCATAAAGCAGATTTGCCATTTTGGCTTCAAAGTCTCAGATGGCAGCTCCCCCTTCTGACATCTACTTCCCTCTGGGGGTTGTTACAGTCAGGGCAGCATGGGCTTCTCATACATCTCCCTGTCCCACTTCCTGCTTCACTAGCCCTTCAGCCTGGGACATCCTTCTCCTAGGCTTTCACGGAGCTACGACTCAAGTCAACTGTCCTCTTCTCTGGACCCTTCCCTGATACCCAGTGTGAGGATCCGAGTTTGAACCCCTAGCACCCTAGTAAATAGCCAGGGTTGCAAGATGTGCCTATAACTCAGGAGTGTGGGGGGACAGGAGCGGGTCACTGGGATTGCTGGCTGCCAGCCCCGCTCCAGGCTCCAGGTTCAATAATGGAGGCCATCTTAAGAAAATAAGGTTGGCCGGGCGATGGTGGCGCACGCCTTTAATCCCAGCACTCGGGAGGCAGAGGCAGGCGGATCTCTGTGAGTTCGAGACCAGCCTGGTCTACAGAGCTAGTTCCAGGACGAGCTCCAAAGCCACAGAGAAACCCTGTCTCGAAAAACCAAAAAAAAAAAAAAAAAAAAAAAAAAAAAAAAGAAAATAAGGTTGACTGTGATGTTCTCTTTGGGCCTCTGTACTCGTGCAGGGATTCATAACACCCCCCCCCCAACACACACACACACACACACACACACACACACACAAAACCAAAAAAAAAAAAACAACAAATAATTAAACCATCATCATACCTAGGAAAGAAAAATCTAAATCCCAGTCCTTCACTGTTCACTCATTTTCAGGACAAGAGGGACCAGATCCAGTCATCCAAAACCAATGAAGCATACACTACTTGGCCTTATGTTATACACTGTGCCTTGGGCCTTGTGTATAGGACACCAGTATCTGGTTTGTGAACCTTAAGGTACAGGGAGCAACAGAGAGGACAGACACGATCAAAGCACACATTACACGCATGTGTCAAAGTGTTTCAACGAAATCCACTGTTTTGTACAAAGAGTAGAGACTAATAAAAAAAGAAAAAGACAGTGGCAGGGCACTTGAAAGAATTTGGGGGAAGACATGATCAAAAAGATTTTTTTCTTCCCTATTAACATCTATAATTAATGACACCCACCCCAATCAAACTCACTACGTCCCTATCATAATTGCTGATCCTCCTCCTCCACCTCCCAAATGCTGCAATGCTGGAATCACAACCTGAACTACATATATCACCAGAAAAAATACATATTTTAAGAGAAAATACCTCGTTTACAATGACTTCTGCAGACGACCTGATGCGTCTGTGAAAACCCAGGTGGACCCAGTTTGTTCCAAACCACAGTGTCCGGAGTATCTATGAGCAAACCGCAGGCACAGAAGTAAACCCCAGAGTCTAGGGAGAGAAGTACTTCTTGGCTTATGATTACCAGGGTCAGAAGACTTCTAGTTATCCCTTAACTGTAACTGATGTGACAACCATCCTGGCCACCTACCTGCTGCCAAGGTCAGAGATTGCCGTTATACCAGAAGAATCTGTTAACTCACTTCCTTCCCAGTGAACCTGGAGAAGGCAATTGGTGAGAGGAGGCTCTGATGTGAAAGAAAACACAGGGCAGGTAGTTCTGGTAAGGGCCTTTGCATCTTTCCCAACTGATGCTGTTTTTACAAACACACACACACAACACATATATACACACAAACACACAATTTCTTTGGGGGTGGCTAGGGCATGGAGACTCTCTCTCTCTCTCTCTCTCTCTCTCTCTCTCTCACACACACACACACACACACACACACTTCTTTGAGATTGGCTAGGGGATGGAGAGTGTTCTGCTCTTGAAAAGGACCCTCAGTTTCTAGCAGCTCACCACCAACTCCAGCTCCAGGGGATGATGCCCTCTTGTGGCCTCCGAGAGCATCTGCATGCACATGTGCAAAACCCCCTCCACATAATTAAAACAAAAATCTTCTAAAACTACTTAAAATTGTATCTGTATGCAGGAGTGTTCTTGCTTGCTTGTATGCATGTGCAGGGCATATAGGCCTGGTGCTGGGTGTCTGCAAAATCCAGAAGAGGGGGTCAGAGCCTTTGAAAACGGAATCACAGATGGCTGAGAACCACCTCGTGGATGCTGGAAAACAAACCAGGATCCTCGCCGGGATGTCCCAAATTGTTATTTACTTGGGTGGGGGGAACTCACATATGCCATCGCACTTTTGTGGAGGTCAGGGGATAACGTTCGGGGGTTGTTTCTTTCCTTCCATCATGTGGGTGCAAGGGTCCTAGCTCAGGTCAACAGGTGTGGAGGCATGCTCTTTACCTTGAGTCATCTCACGGGCACATATACATACATACGTGTGTACATGTACGTGTGTGTGTGTCTAGAAGACACAGGTTGCATGTAACTCAGTGTATTCCAGAAGAATGAAGAAATTGACTTCCAATGGGTATTGTACGGGTCAGCCTGCAGTGTAGCCTAAGCTAGACCACAAAGAGTACGTGCTCTTTAAAACAGACAGGTATTTTGTTTTTCCAATGTGTCCTCCTAGAGTATCTTTGCTATTTCTCAGAATGGATTTTCCTCAAATCAGATCGAAATATCACTGATTAGAAAAGCAGCAATGAAGGAGGAAGCCTAATTAATTACTTTAGAAGACACTTCCAGTTTTAGGGCATTTCCTCCCCTCCCCCAAGGGGCTTAGCTGGCTAAGAGTATTACAAAGAGAGGTCTCCGCTGACAGAGTTAATCATCTTAAAGCCTGTTTACTGCTGTGCCATACACATTGTCTTCTATGCTGTAATCTCACCTCCTTCAAGCATGTTTCTAAATGAACGTGGGCCAGATGAGGAGAAAGCCAAACCACCGCTCAGAAACGCAACCGCGCCGCCGAAAAGAAAAAGAGAACCCTGAACTCACAGATGTATCATTTGGTCCTCTCGTTCATTCTTTCTGCATAGTAGGTGCTTATGTATCAGAAAGCAACTGAAGCCTCCACCCAGGAGTTTGGTGTGCTAACTTCAACCAACAACACAAGTCCTAGAAATGAGCGATGCAAAGAGGAAAACCAAAGCCAGCCCGGGGAAAGTGGTAAGAGCATCTGGAGGAAGAGTCCCAGAGAAGGGGTAGATGCTGGCGCTGTGGCCAACAGCATCTGTGACAGCACCGGCAGATGGGTAGCGAAAAGACCAACACGAATTGGAGAGAGACACAGGTGGCTCACAACCTTTCCTTCGGACCAGGGTCCCAGGGAATCTGATGCTGTCAACCCTCAGGCACTGGGCATGTACGAGATAAACCTGTAAATGTAGACAAAACACCCAAACACGCAGGAAAAAAATTAAAGACCAATATAATTTGTAGATGTTGTCCTAGGATGGGTGGTTTTGCAGAGCCATACTAAGCTCAGAAAAATATGGTTTTCCCTCAGGCAAGGTCAGCTACTGCAACCCAACCAGGCCAGAACAAACCTCGGATAGGCTCTGGCTAAAATCCTAAGGTGTCAGGAAAAAGAGGTTCCACTCGTTACAGAGCCAACTCAGATCCTCTGGATACTGCTAAGAACTCATGACAATTCACACGGTAAGATTTTAAAAAACGATTTATTTACTCTTGAGTGTATTGATGCATACATGCATACCTGCATGTGTATCTGTGTGAGGATGTAGGGTAAGATCCTCTGGAACTGCGTTTAGACTTTGTGAACTGTCATGTGGTTGCTGGTAACTGAACCCAGGGCCTCTGGAAGAGTAGCTAGTGCTCTTAACCGCTGAGCCATCTTTCCAGCCCCTTTACACTGGAAGGTTTATCAGCAAACTATGATGAGATCTGTGTGACCATCAGCATACGAGTCCCCCGGAGGTGTCTCATCCTAAACCTGAGCAGTGTGGCATTTAAACACCGCCTCCTGACCTACACAGAGTAATTATCAAGAAAAACAGCTCCAGCCGGGCGGTGGTGGCGCACGCCTTTAATCCCAGCACTCGGGAGGCAGAGGCAGGAGGATCTCTGTGAGTCCGAGACCAGCCTGGTCTACAAGAGCTAGTTCCAGGACAGGCTCCAAAACCACAGAGAAACCCTGTCTCGAAAAACCAAAAAAAAAGAAAAAAAAAAAAAAGAAAAACAGCTCCTCGCTTTTTAAAAAGGGTCAAGATGACTCAGTAGGTAAGGTTGTTTGTCATCAGGCCTGATGAGTTTAATCCCCAGAAACCACACAGTAGGAGAGAACACCAGCACACACGCCCAGGAATGCATGAGCATGCTCACTCAAACACACATACACACAATGACGGTAGAGAAAAAGCAACATTAAGTGGAGCTCTAGACAAAACTCTATAATAGTCTTTCCTCTTCCCAAGGACTCATCCACAGCTACGCGCTTCGTTCCTAAGCTACACACTTGGCCCAAAGTGAATCTTTTTTTGGGGGGGGGGGTAGGGGGTGGGCGGAGACACACTGGCAGGGGAGGGTTTCCAGTGTTTCTTTACCTAACAGCCCTGGCTATCATGGAACTCACCCTGTAGACCAAGCTGGCCTTGAACTCAGAGATCCACCTGCCTCTGCCTCCTGAGTGCTGGGATTAAAGGTGTGCACCATCACCACCACCTGGCAGTGGATAATTTTTAAAATAAGTGCATCACACATAGGCATCCTCAGGAATATTAACCTTCATCAGGCGATGAAAGGAGACAGAGACAGAGACCCACACGGGAGCACCGGACAGAAATCTCAAGGTCCAAATCAGGAGCAGAAGGAGACGGAGCACGAGCAAGGAACTCAGGACCACGAGGGGTGCACCCACACACTAAGACAATGGGGATGTTCTATTGGGATCTCACCAAGGCCAGCTGGCCTAGGTCTGAAAAAGCATGGGATAAATCCGGACTAGCTGAACATAGCGGACAATGAGGAATACTGAGAATTCAAGAACAATTGCAGTGGGTTTTTGATCCTACTGCACGTACTGGCTTTGTGGGAGCCTAGGCAGTTTGAATGCTCACCTTACGAGACCTGGATAGAGGTGGGCAGTCCTTGGGCTTCCCACAGGTCAGGGAACCCTGATTGCTCTTCGAGCAGATGAGGGGGGGGGACTTGATCGGGGGAGGGGGAGGGAAATGGGAAGCGGTTGTGGGGACGAGGCAGAAATCCTTAATAAATAAATAAATTAAAAAAAAAGTGCATCATATGACATACAAAGTCCCTTCTAAATTCCCATAGCCAAAATGTAAACCAGACCTGGCAAAAGAACCCTTTGTAAATCAGCAACACAAGGGCGCCACCTTGTGTCAAAGATCTTTCCTTACACCCCAGATCTTTAGGCCAAAGACCACACTTGGGACTCTCACCATTTCTTACAGAATATAGCTTTATTTATAGAATCTTACAAATAAAACACTTACAGTCCACATGACATAAGTTATTTTATTTTTTAATTCTTCTCATAACACCTGAGTTATTTTTTTTTAAAAAAACACTGTGATGTAACTGTCAAGGGAACTTCGAATAAAATCCTCTTTCTTTTTGCAAAAGTCACCCAGCTTATCTGCATCTCTTTGGAAGAGGGCTCATTAAAACTGGATCCGAGGCGATCCAAACAGAGAAGCTGCTTAAACCCAGGGTGAACGGTGACTGAAGAACACTCCCCTCGCTGACACCAGACACTAAATATTGGGGGGAGGGTTGGGCGACAGAAGGTACGGTCAGGGATGAGGTGTGAGGTGACAGAACCCTCTAAGGGTGTGACAAACACTTTCCTTGCTAGCCTTAGCAGGAGGCGGAAAACTACGGGCAATAAGGCCAGTGGGGGAAAGTCCGCTAAACAACTCGCCACCCCTTGGACTTCTAATATGCATAAATGCTTAAAACAGCAAGTTCAACATTTGAAAGTCAAAAAAGTTCAGTGGGCACAACTTAAAATGCCGGGCAAATCTGTTGCCAACAGCAACTGATCATCAGCTGGCCTGGAGCAAACCCCCACCATGCCCCTCCTGAGTCTGAGGGATGCGGCCTTCTGCTCTGAAGAGGATTTCCCTTTAAAGTCAGCTGTCTGCACAAGAAAGTTCTCGAGCTCCTGTGACGCTGCATGGCAAGCACCCTCTCTTACATGTAAGGCTCTATTTTTAAGCTCTTCTGAACAAACTAAGCCACCGTCCTCCTTCAGCGTGAGGGGTACTCAAGGAATATCAGCATCTAGGGGGGAGTCTAAAATTTAATTATAATACACAAACATGAACTAAGCAAAGCAGAATCTTTCAATCTTTTTGCGGGGTGGTGGTGCTGGGAATGAAATTCAGGGTGTCTCACACACACACACTAGGCAAAAGTTCTGCTACTGAGCCACACCCTCAGCCCACACATAAAATAGGATTAAGTTTTATGTTTTTATCCTCCTTTTGTATTGCTGACACAAGATCTCACTACATAGCCCAGACTGGCCTGCAATACACTATGAAGCCTGGATTGGTGTAAAACTTGCCTCCTAAGTGCTGAGATCACAGGTGTGAGCCGCCACACCTTGCTCAGGCTTAGACTTTGTCAGTTTCTGTCGGCTCCGGACAGCAGTTGTTGGAAAAATGAAACAGAAAAGACAGAGACTCGTCTTCAAACAGCAACAGCAATGACGGTGACAATAACATAAAATATTAGATTATGACATTGAAGGAATTGGTTCTTTGGTAAAAGTGGACCCTAATCCTACCAGGACTTGGTCCTGACATTTAATCTAGAACCTTAACTGCTGAAGCTTCTCCTTCCTCTCGCCTCTTCTCAAGAGCGGGAGAGACACCCAGCAAATCTCTAAATTTCCCAGTTATGTTGTCAGGATTCCTGGCTTCAAGCATGTTTCCCCAAGAAGAGGAAACATATATATACATATGTTCACACACACATATGTTCCACATATGTGTTCATATATATATATACACGCTGTTTTTAATGGACAGTTTTCCTGCGGTAAGAACAGAAAGACTCAGGCGTTGGCAATGAACCAGTACTGTCAGTCATGTGAGCAATGGCCCCTGGGCTGTTGACGGTGGGCACCACTAAGAAAGGCTCCGGGAGAAAGTGGCTCCCCAAAGTGGCTAAGGAACCCACGTTATCAATATGATAATAATAAATTAATTCACTTAGTGAACCTGGAGATTAGCTCCCCTGGAAGCCAGAGTTCTGAGGAGAGGGCCCCACAGTGTCTGAGGCTGGCCTGTGGCATGAAATGACAAGCAGAACCATCCGTTTTCCTGGGGTAAAAGAAAGCAGTGTACACTCAATTCAACTCAGGATTAATCTGGGGCCAGGGAGGAAGTGGGAGCTAGACAGTGTGCCCTTTAAAACCCACTGGCAGCAGGGACGTCTGCAGCCCTGACCTGAAGGTCTGACCTCAAGGTCTGGAGTTCCTTGGTATACAACTATTATTTCTGCAATTAGCAAGTCCTAAGTTTGGCCAACACGGACTCCATTTCCGGTTATCTTTGTCACAATAAGGCATAAACAACTGCGTCCCGATACTGGGCCAGGTTCTACTTGGCAGACCAGGGGAGATTAAATGTGCAGTTTCCCCTCTAATGCAAACACCTTAAATGTGCTTCTAGTGAGGCATCTAAAAAGTATCTAGAAAAGGAAGCCAAGAGGGTGTGTGTGAAAATCAGGGCAAAATGAATGGGTTTGGTGCAGACCTCGTGCCACTCCAGAGGGAATCCACAGTGGCTCGTCTGGCCGACTCCGTGACATAGACGCTGCACACATCAGCATGCAGCGTCCTAGAGGGGACCAGAGAGCACCAAGGAGACAGTTCTCCCTGTCCCTCAAGGTGAACCCCTGCCTCGTCTGCTCAGCATGCCAGTCTCTTTCAGAGAAGAGTTAACTGCACAGACTGAGAACAAACGAGATTCCTATCTTCTGTCCTTTCTCTGTAAAAACATGTCAAGATGGACCGACTTCAAGCCCAGGGTACACACATTCAGAATCACGGGCTCCAGAGCTGGAAACCACCCTGATCTTTCTAACCACACCATGACTTTTGGCTTTGTTTTTACATTGTAAAAGATTCAACATCTCTCAGTGCTTCCTCCAAGAGAAAGAGACAGACGAGGGTGATCAGAAGGAAGAGAGGCGTGTCCTACACGAGGCATTTCAGTTCCAGAATCATCTATGGAAAGGGTCGGGGAGACGGTTTGAGGCACTACCTAGAGAGTCCCAGGGCAGGACGTTTTGAAATAGCTGACATCTGAATGCAGGCAGGCAGTGTGTGCCAGTTTGTAAAGAACTGCCTCACCCATGATGCCTCATGGATGCTGAGTCCTCAGGCCAGGGACATAAGGCCCAGAGTCCGATGTGCAATGCCACTGGCTCCCCACCGGCAGGGTCCTACCCAATCTGAATCTGCCCTGAATACATGGTGAGGACCAGCATGATGGAGAAGCCGGTCAGGAGGCCAAGATTCTGGATGACAAAGGGGACCAAGAAGCTGTTCTTCCTTTCGTCCTCTTGGCAGACCTCGTTCATCTCCGGGAACTGAGAAAGGAGAGAAAAACGCGAGAGTTACGGTTTCTGCTGTCATCTTACCAATGGCGCCGACTGGAACAAGTTATGGTTCGACTCCACCCCGCCCCCACACCCCAATTTCCGGTGGTGGTGTTTAAGGTTCTGGTGACTTCTCTGGAGGAAGCTAAGTCATTGGGGGCATTATCTTTGGCCGTTCCCTGTAGCTTGACAATGTGGCTGCCAGAAACAAGACCCGAACAATGCCAACACCAACGGCTGTGCCAGCATGGATTGGGGGAAACCTCACAAAGCCCCATAGATGAAGAATTATGGACAATGACTACTCAGAGAGGGAGAATCAGACTTCCCCAGGGATGAGCCCTCTAATCGGATATCAAATGCTCATAATACACACAACACCACTAAATGGACGCAGCAGTTTGTACGTGTTTGTGTGTGTATAATATATAAGTGTTACATATATATAACGTCTCAATAATAATTAGCAAAAAAGAGGCTATGAATTTGAGAGAGGGCAGGGTGGAGAGAACTACACAGGAGGAGCTGGAGGGAGAAGAGGCAAATGATGCCAATATAGTGCTCATGTATGAAACTGTCAAAAAATTTTAAAACTTAAAAAAAAGCCATAGTTTACTATTATTTGTGACAGATTATTGGTGTAGGAGGTTCTTCTGTCTATGTGTTGCTTTCATTGGTTGAATAAAGTAACTGCTTTGGCCTTTTGATAGGGCAGATTTAGGTAGGCAGAGTAGACAGAACAGAATGCTGGGAAGAAGGGGACAGAGAGCCGCCATGGAGCTGCCAGGTCAGACATACTGAAATGTTTCCCGGTAAGCCACGACCTCATGGTGTTATACAGATTATTAGAAATGGGTTAAATCAAGATGTGAGCGTTAGCCAATAAGAGGCTAGACATAATGGGCCAGGCAGTGACTTAATTAATACAATTTCTATGTGATTATTTCAGGTGTAAGTTAACCTGGATGACAAGCAACCCGCTCGCTCCTGTTACAGATTATAAGTAAATTCTTTCTCTTTCACTCTTTCTTTTTGCCTACACATTATGCCTCTTCTACCAAATTTAAATAAGTACCCTGGACTGAGCACAATCAATTTTCCTTAGTGACATGGTAAGAGGGGGACCAAAGTTCTCCCTTTAAAATCCAATGACATGGGCTGGAGAGATGGCTCAGTGGTGAAGAGCACTGGCTGTTCTTCCAGAGGTCCTGAGTTCAATTCCCAGCAACCACACGGTGGTTCACAAGCATCTCTAGTGGGATCTGATGCCCTCTTCTGACATAATGGTATACATGAGGATAGAGCCCTCATATACATAAAATAAGTTAATTAAAACAAAACAAGCAAACAATGACTCACTGGGGTAGTTTACAGCTGTGTACCCAGCACCTGGGCGGCTGGGGCAGGACTGCAATGACTTCCAGGTCAGTCTGGACTGAAAAGAGACTCTTGTTGCAAACACAAAGAACCCTAATGCTACCTTGAAAATGTTGATTCTATCATGTTAGAGTTTTAAAAATTTACTTGATGTGTATAGGTATTTTGCCTTGCACGTCCCTTGGGGGACAGAAGAGGTGGGATCCCCTGGAACTGTGGCTGCAGATGGTTCTGTGTCACTATATATGGAGGCTGGGGATCAGCCAGTGTCGTCTCTCCAGCCCCGAACTGTTACATCTTAAATCAGTGAATCGTGTGGCAGGTGAAAGAGACCTCAATAAAGCTGTTATTAAGAACAAAAATCATGGGCCGGCAAGATGGCCCAGTGTAAAGAAAGAGCACTTACTGCCGAGACCGAGGACCCGAGTTCGACCTCAGGAACCCATAAAGAAAACCAACCCCCGCAAGCTGCTTTCCACAAGAATGAACTTGCACCCATACAAAAATCAACGTAAAAGGAATTAAAAAAAAAAATTCTAATGTGTGCCCTTTCCCTCCTATTCAAGAGTCAATCATAAACCACACGGCACACTTACCATATCCGCAAGAGCAATGTACAAGAACATTCCTCCAGCCAGTGCAAAAATCCAGTTGGCAGAGAAGTGACTTCCAGCCAGGATGCCAAAGGCCAGACCCACGTAGCAGCAGCAAGCAGAAAGGAAGTTGAAGAAGAGAGCCTGCTGGATGCTCATGCCAGCATTGAGCAGGATAACAAAGTCTCCTACAACAGGGATGGGCATAGGAAGGGGGTTGAGTCAGGACACGGAACACCACTGGATGAGACTGCTTCAACTGTGGATGAAGTGTGGGTTAAAAATCACAGACTCAAAGATGGTCCTGGGATGAAGGCACCTTCTCTTCCAACCCTGGCTATGGCCTCCCAGCACGGGAACTGGAAATAATTCATAAAGTTTGGAAAGTACATAAATAACCAGTAGCGGCCTCGTTGCTCCCCACATAGAGGCTGGAAATAACCCACGGGATTTTAAAAGTAGATGGCCAACTAGCAATGGCCTCGTTTCTTTTTTGACTGAGAGAGCATGAAATAAAAATAGCTCCCTTTCTCCTAAGGGGTGGTACACTCAGGAAACAAGACCAAGAGAGGGAGAAGTTAGTCACAAGCCAGTAAATGCCAAAGTTAGGACCCTGAGGTATCGCTGAGTCTTGAGTCCCAGCTTGTAGGTCTTCCTTGGTAAAACTAACACATCCTTACGCTCTGGTTTTTCTATTTCATTCACCTGCCACACTTTAACAGACTCCCAGCTTCTGCAGGAGGACGAGGACATACAATATGATCATCTTCACTGAGTATCCAGAAAGGTGTATAGCACCTGGTAAGTCCCGCATTGGCTTGCTTATGATATCCTAGATGACTCTTATCCCATGAGCTCCATATATTGTGGCTCAGTTTTCTCACCTGTGTAGTGTAGTAGCTGCTCCTGCCTTTCTACACTACAGAGGTGAGAAAAATGAGCCACAATATATGGGGCTCATGGGATAAAAATCTTCCTGTGAAAATCTTCCCCATTCTAAGCTGTACTGTACCCAGCCGTTTTATTTTGGAAGTCAGACGAAACACAGCTGAGGTGAAAGAAGAGACAACAAGGGACAGGACACATGAAGGATGTCGCAGACAAAAATGGAGACAGCTGACCCAAAGGGATAGGGAGTGTGCGCTCACCCAGCTCGTGTGGGAATTCCTCACAAAGAATGGCCACCGACGTGCTGATGCCTTGGAAAACAGACACGGTGAAGGAGGCACCAATAGCCAGGCCATCGATGAAATTGTGGAGACCGTCGCTCAAGGTGATCATCCAAGCCAGGGTACCAATATCAGAGTATCGGACCCCCTTGAGCCAGTAGCAAGCACTCTGAGATGCCTGCAGGTCCTATGAGAAAGCATATCCCAGTGGACTTGAGATGACAGGTGACTCCGGTGAGCCTGACTCATCAAGGCTGTGGCTTCCTAGAGACTGCCCGAGGGGCTGGCCGCTACTGACCTGCACAGACATGGAGCTTACGATGACCTTCTCGTCCGTGCCAGGCGCCTTGCCGTCCAGCTCACTGTTGCAATGCTGAGGAATCATGTGGTCCAGGTCCCCATTCTGCAGCTTCTCCATCACACCCTCCTCCTGGTCCTTCTTGGAAGGCAGAGTCTCAGAGGTAAAATGGTTGTGTCCGTGATGGTGCTAGAGAACGGAAAGGGATCGGTGTCACTGAGCAAACCTCCAGCCCAACACAGCACCCATTCAGAGGAAGCAAGCTAAGGCCGGCCGGGGAAGATCTCAGTCCTACATCCCAAGGAAACTGAGCAGGCCACACGTGGAAATACGGAAAAACGACAAGGACTTCCTATTAGACAAAGAAGTAGTGTCCCAACGCCACTCAATCCAGTGAGGTGACCACTACTTTCAGTACTTAGATTCCTCCTTCAGGATGACCACTTGCATTCAACTCTAACAGGCAGTGACCCCATGCCAGGCACCGGAGGCCTCTTATGGGAGTTACACCAGTCAGTGCTGTTCCTGGATGTATGTTACCAAGCCTCTATACTGGCTTCCACAGAGAGACTGCCGGGCTTACCCTGTAGTGCCTTTATACACTGCGACACCCTGCTGACCCATGTCAGTGTTTTCTGAATTTAGAGTTTCCCCCTAGAACATTCCATCACTACTCCCTGGGCCTCACCTCATTTTTCTGCTTCAGGAGCATCTTCAGGATCTTCTCTGTAAAAAAGAAAAGGTAGAAGCCCCCAAACACCACCGCAGACTTGGAGACATAATTGTCCTGAGGGTTGAAACCAAACGCCTGTGGGCCCAGGAAAAAGAGAGTGAGTCTAAGGAAACAAGTTTGCATCGCTCCCCGTTACCTGCTTACCGAGCTCCCCACTCTAGGAAAGAGGCAGCCTAGGGATCTCTGCTGTCCCGCCAGCAAAAACCTAACCTTGACCTTCCCCGGATCTGCCAGCACTAGCTGGATGGGTTGGGTATTCTCTTCTAATAACAAAAGACAGGCTTGGAACCAGGACCTTATGCATGCTAAGGTCTAACACTCTACCACTGAGTTACATCTCCAGCCCATATATATATGTGTGTTTGTGTGTATGTATGACATAAATCCTATGTTATCATATACACATGATATAAACCATATATACATCCATATGATATATACAATATGTGTGTGTGTGTGTGTGTGTGTGTGTGTGTGTGTGTGTGTGTGTATGTGTTTACAAATGTACATGTGGGTGCCCGAATAGGCCAGAAGAGGGCATCAGGTCACCTGAGCCTGGAGTTGTAGGCAGCTGTGAGCCATGTGTATGCTGGGAACCAAATTCTGGTCCTCTGAAAGAGCAGCAAGCACTCTTAGCTGCTGAGCTATCTCTACAGCCTTGAGCTGGAGAAAAGACACTGCAGGTGACTTTCTACTTTGTTTCTGTTGTTGTTTTGGTCTCTTTTGAGATGGGATCTCATTCCCTAGCCCAGGCTAGCCTCAAACTCACAGCCATCTCCTACCTCAGACTCATAGGTGCAGGGTTATAGACATGCGCTACCAGCCCAACTTGACTTTCCTTCCTTCCTTCTTTTTTTTGACTAGGTGTCACTACGTAGACCAACCAGTCCCAGACTCAGACACCAGCCTGCCCTACTGCCCCAGCGCTGGGAACTGGAGGCTGCTTTTCTCTTTTAATGAGGACACTGCCTTAATTTCTAGCAGTACACACAAGCACTCAGCCATCAAACTCCACATTTAAAGAAAGGCCACTTGCATTTATTTTTTTGCCTCATCCAATGTCCCTGGTTGATCTGCCCAACAATACAACGGGAAGTGGTTTAGCTATGATTGGTAAAAAAGGAAATCCATTTCGGTTCCACAGCAAGAACTGCAGCATTTTCCTGACCACAGAGCCTTGAGAGGACCACAAATCAAAAAAAAAAAAAAAGCAGCTACACCCGTGCAGGCAGGCATCCATCTTGGGGTGGTGTAAAGCTCACACATGCCTGCTGTCTCTGCAGTTCAGGAGGATGAGGTGGGAGGATCCCCTGAGCCAAGGAATTTGAGGCTAGCCTGCCCAACAAAGATTCCATCTCTTTCAAACACAGTAAAAATAGTTTTTCAAAAGAATGAAGTGGAGGGTATGTTTCTTTGAGTTCCTGCTGGAAAGGGGGCAAAGAATCCGTTGACACAGAAGACAGGAGTAACCAGAGACCTGCCCTAAGCCCGGCTCCTGGTTTATGGTGCCAAGCGTGCAGTGGCCTGTTTGTCTCTTCTCTAACAGAGAACAGTCTCAGTAAAAACATCGTTCCCAGCACTCAGGAGGTTGCAGCAGGAAGACAGGACATCTGAGACCATGGAGTGAGGAAAAAACTCCAGCTGAATGGTGGTGGCGCACACCCTTAGTCCCACCATTCGGGAGGCAGAGGTTGGCAGGTCTCTGAGTTTGAGACCAGCCTGGTCTACAGAGTGAGTTACAGAACAGCCAGGGCTACTCAAAGAAACCCCGTCTCAAAAAAAAAAAAAAAAAAAAAAAACAGAAAACAAAAACTAATTAATTAAAAAATGAAAAACCCTCCAGCTCTTTCTGGAACAGGACACAGACAGACGCTGCTCCTCCTGATGGGGAACTCCAAAGGCAAGCCCTTTTCCTTTGGGTGTTTAAAGCCCCTCACTCAGTCCCAACCCTCTAGCACCATCTAAGAAACCTGGAGGGCAAACGCCAAAAGCTCTGCATTCAGGTGAGCTCTCCTGGAGAAGATGTATGGGGGGGGGGGGGGGAGCCCTCTTCTCAGGTCAGGCTCTGTGGGTAAAACAGGACTAGGTATGGCAGATATCACGGCTGCTCCACTAGGAACACAAAGCAATGCTGTGGAAAACAGTGTTTAGAAGCATGTGAAATCGTCTCTTGCCTTTGCTCAGGCCTGTCAGACCACCTACAGTGAGATGCCTTGTGCTTATTATATAATTAGCAGGTCTACTAAATCAGATGGAATGTCTCCGAAGCTTCAATGTCTCCCAGGCTTCAAAACACTGACACCCTTCTCTTCCGTGGAAGATCACCCACATGAAGGTGTCACAGACATTCTGTTTCCGCTGAGTTTCTTCTGGTCTCAAACTCCCTACCAAAGTTTTTGCTGAGACCTGTGGATTCTGTTGTTTTTATGTTTCTTGAACCAAAGACCCACACTGAGAGTCAGAGCTACACTACCTTGCTTTTCTTTAAAATATATATATATATGTTATGTGTATGAGTGTTTTGTCTACGTGAACATATGTGCACCACAAGTGTGCCCGGGGCCTGCAGAGGCCAGAAGAGGTCATCGAACCCTCTGGAACTGGAGTTAGTTTGTAAGCTCTGTGTGGGTGTTGAGGATCAGACTAGAGCCAGGTCTTAACCACTGAGCTGTTTCTCCAGTCCCAAGTGGCACTGGCTTTGCACTCAGTCCCAGCACTTTGGAGGCACTCCTGCTTTTGAGGTCAATCCTTCTGTTTGCCATTATATACAGAGAACAGAGAGGAGAGTGGCTAGTCCCGGGTGTAGGATCCGGAGACAGGAAGGATGAGGATGATATTTCAACCTAGTTCTTCAAGCTCTCCTAGCGCCTGCCTTGGCCCCAGCTTTCCTTTCCAAACAGAAAGGACCTTGGGGGCTAGTCCCTATGCCTTCCGTGTAAGCAGAGGGGCCTCCCCTGTGCCTACTGTCCCCTAGCAGACAGGGGATGCTTTGGGACGAGAGCTGCAGCTTGCCATACCTCGGGGATGAGCTGGAAGAGGGCGTTGGAGTAGAGGGTTCCAATCGCCAAGGCTATGAAGTAGAGCAGCAGCCTCTTGTAAAAAGTCTTCTTCATGAAGGGCACCACGCTGGCCCCCATGAGGGAGCAGAGGGAGATGACGGTAACGCAGAGGATACCGTACCCCCATACTGCCCGCCCACCCAAGACAGGGAGCAAGGCAACCACCATTAGGGAAAGGAGGTGGAGAGGAGAGTGTGGGTATTAATGAAGGGACCCAAAAAGAAAAACCAGAGACAAGTAGGGAGGGAGAGAGAAATGGGAAACTTGTTAGCGATTCGAGTCCGATGCAATTTCCTTTAATCAATGCAGGAGGGTATGAGGAGGAATCTGAGGTGGCCTTGGAACCCTGTGACTACTGCCCCTGCTCCCGATGTGGCCTGGGTCATACCCATCAGTTGGTGTGACCGGAAAACGGCAGAATCACACACCACCCTGTGCTCAGGGCCAGCACAGACTCTGGGCTCAAGGTCTTCTAACAGTACAGAGGCAAATGGAAAGAAAATGTTGGGGGTGTCACTGGCTTTGCTCCTGCATATTTAAGCCATGTCACAGAGGCCCACGTGACACTACCCAGGAATGGTTTGGTTTGTGCAAGATATAACGAAGTCATGTGCAGGGCAGAACAGGTAAGACTTGCTGCCCATCAGATTTGGTTCCTGAGCACTTGTGTTTGTTTCTGTTTGCTTTGGGAGATACTCGGTGTAGAAAGCAGAGTTCCAAGACCAACCCCTCCTAGAAATTTATTTCAAATGCATTTTCCAAGGCGACACACTCCGGGTTGTGAGCACAGCCCTCAGGAAGGACTGGCACAAAACCGTACCAGGATAGCAACCCTCGTGTAACCCGAATGGCGGGACACGGACAATGGCAGGAGCGCCAGCCAAACAGGCAATGAAACAGTTCATTTCAAATCCTTAAAAAACAATTAGTAAATTCAATGAATGGAGCTGAAAAAATAGCCCAAGATGAGGTCTCCCTCGGGAAGAACTTTCTAGATCCACGTGGACTTTTGAAACCGTTAAGGGAGCTGACCTGCTCAGTTCTCCCTCGTGATGAAGGAGGAAGAGGTTGGAGCAGGGCATCTCAGGAGGAGGCTTCCCTGGGTCAGGCTCTTGGTTGAGGAGGGTGGGCTAGCCAATGGCATGAGTTTCTATGAAAGCTTTCCCACGAACCAGGCAGCTAAAAACATACTGTTTCTCCAACAGTAGCACACGACTGGGCTGAAAAGGTGGGTGGGCTGTCAACTTGGGCCTTATTTTTGTAGCTCCTCAGTGATGACAATTGAAAAACAGAATTACTGAACATCTCAAAACAGTGGGGTGAGTTACCAGCAAGCCAGACCTGTCAGGGAAAGATCAAGATGCAAGGTACCAATGGTCGAGCTTCTCTTTATGTATTGCATGTGCTTTTTTCAGTTTGTTTTGTCTTGGTGGGAACAACATATTTGCTAAGTTGCCCCAAAGCTGTGATCCTCCTGCCTCAGATTCCCAAGTGCTGCCACAGTGGCCTTAATTACAAATCGGGCTCAGGCTTTCCGGGCCGGTTCTCTGGAGCCACTGTAACCTCCCTCCCTTTCATCTCGCTCCTCACAGACATTCACCTGGAGTCCACACGTGACCCCTGGATTTCCCTTAGAATACAGGGCCTGCCTTGTACACCGCACCCACAAACTGCAACTGTCCTTTGGACTCCTGAAAGTGAGGGTTCTGGAATGCAGCCCAAACAGATCCCCAAGAAGGGGTACAAGTGTTAAGGACCTTGCATCTGATGTTACCTGAAGAGGCCAGAGGCCAACCTGAATGAACAGAGGCACGAGAGTAGTTATTGGACCCCCTGATATGAAGAGTAAATTCATTTTTGGGAGCAGTTATTGGGTATTTAGAGTACAGAGGGAGAACGCCAGCCAGAGGAGGCTCGGCTGGGGCAGTCCAGGAGGAGTGGACGCGCGCGCCTGTTCTACTGCACCTCTGGGATGAGCTGGAAGAGCGCGTTAGAGAGCAGCGTTCCAATGGACAGGGCGATGAAGTAAGTGAGCACACGGCTGAAAAACGCTTTCTCCGTGCATGGCAGGACCAGGACTCCCAGGAGAGAGGCCAGGTTAATCAGTGAGACACTGAGGAACCCAAAGCCCCACACTGTGGAGGAACAAGAACAGACGAGGGCCTCCATTACTGAGGGCGGGCACTTCCGCTGCTGAGAGCCTTATAGGCACACAGAGATCCAGCAGCCCCTCAGCAAACATCTGGTGACCCCATCTCTTGCTAGGGCAGTCTCAGAAAAATGATCTCAATGCGGCTGTCAGGGCAGCTTGCCTTTTAGAGGAAGAGACTGGAGACCCAACATGGAGGAGTAAGTACCATGACGTAGCCAGTATGTGTACTTATGATGATAACACTTTAGGTCCGGTAGCCCTTGGTGCCTATATAGGACTTTAGAAAGGCTCTCAAGGACTCGGACAGGGTGAATCCACTCTGGCAAAGTGGGCGGTACTAGGAGGAGGGGATAATGAAGTAGCCAAGGAGGTCATAAAGGTTGGCACTCTTATGGTTTAATGAAAACAAAGAGTTTCACATGCTGGCCATGGCCCAATGCCCTGCAGTCAGCCCACCCAGGGTCTGGCGCGCATGTCAATCACCAAACTCAACCATCACTCCATTCCTCTTCCGCTCCTCACTTACCTTCAATGGCGCTAGGCTTCCCCTCCTCTGACTGCTCATTTTCCTCAGTCTCCTGGTTTGGGGAGGTGCAAGCCCGGGAATCCAGCTGCTGGAGGATGGTGGGGCAGAACTCCTGAAACTCACTCATCCCGATCTGAGAGTGCTCGCTGAAATTGTGGGCGGCGAAGAGGTCTCCGGAGCTAAAGCACTGAAACAGAGGAGCGGTGGGTGGAGGGGTTCGGAGACGCTACAAGTCGTGCCCTGGCCTGCTAAGTGGCACCGCACTCAACCCTCGGAGAAACAAGGAGAAAATGGACGCATCCAAACTGCAGTGACTCTGGCAGACTCATCTCCGGGGTGAGATGAGTAAGGAAATCCTACACTTGAGAAGGTGAGCCCGCCTGAACAGCTCAGTGAGATGCTCGCGAGTCATTCAGGCACAGCGTGCCCTCTAGTTCACACCCGGAAGGTCCAGGTCAGTCTTACTGGGGTGGGGTGGCAGTGGAGGACAAGATTCCAATCATGTGACCAGGGCATGGTTTCAGACAAATAGGAATCTATCTGCAAACCCAATACCAAATCTGGCTGCCCTTCACAACAGCCCAAGGAACTATTCTGCTAAACTGCAGATTCTAGAAACTTCTGTTGGGAGTATGGACATGTGATAGTTGGCAATCATAGGCACCCATCGTGACCTTGGGGAGTCTTGGGAGTTGAACTTGTGGCTCACCCCACCCCCTCTCTTTGTGTACCTGTGCAGACCCCTGAGAGCCAGCCCTCTGGGAACACTGACAATATAGGTTTTTAGACCTATAAAGTTTTTTTTTTTTAAATATTTATTTATTTATTACGTATACAATTTCTACATGTATGCCTGCAGGCCAGAAGCAGGCACCAGACCTCATTACAGATGGTTGTGAGCCACCATGTGGTTGCTGGGAATTGAACTCAGGACCTTTGGAAGAGCAGGCAATGCTCTTAACCACTGAGCCATCTCTCCAGCCCCTAGACCTATAAAGTTTAAGTGCTATACTCTATTGACCCCAGAATACTACTGCAGACTCTAAAGCCCATGTGGAACACTCGGCCTCCCCAGGGATGCTGACACTTGTCACGCTCAAGCAACTCTGCATGCATGCTACACAGTACCCCGTCCACTTTCTCCTTTCAAATCCCAGCCTATTCATCCTTCTAGGTGTGGCTTCGGCATACCTCGTATGCACAAGCCCTCAACTGTTCTGGCACCTTCGCTTCTGTCTCACAGACAAACCCTATAATTACAGCGCCGTCCACAAAAATGTGGCATTTTGTTTTCATTCCGGCTAGCTGAGCTTCTCAAGTCAACCATGGTATATGGGTCCCCTGCAGGAGCAGCCGGGGCTCTTAACCATGGAGCCCCCTAACTGTGACTTGTGTTTCTTGCTTCTCAATGCTCTGTCTGGGCCACAAAGCAGAATATAAGGACTTTGCTGGCTGATCCCTATTGGGTCGCCACAAATAGCCCCAGATTCTGTCTGAGTAGCTGTGATAATATGGAAGAACACAGAACCAAGAGCTAAAAGTCCCGGGTTTTAGCTGAGACTACAGACGAGACCAGCAAGAGCCTGCGTCTAGAGTCTCAGTCCCCATACCAGGATGTTTTCATGAAAACAATTCCTCCTGCATCTGAAGGGACTGAGGTGCATTTGGTGTGGTGGGGAACCATAAACTCCGCTGGATGTGCTGTCCTGGGGGGTCAGGGTCTGTGAGCAGTGGCCCGGGTGCAGCTGCACACCCACACGCAGGCAGTCAGGTGGCCTCCCTCACTGGACATACAGAAATGTTGATCCCCACAAAGCTTACTTGTAGAAAGGAGCCTTACCGTGGAGAGGTTCCTGTGTCCTTCCTTGGGCTGAGTAACGTTATCCTGGTCCACTCCCACGTCCAGGTTTTTGAGCAAGGCCTTCAGCTGCGGCAGCGTAAGGCTGTCATTCTCCCCATAGCGTTTCATGAGATCTTCCAGGAAGGAGGTGGCGCTGAGGGGCGGCACGGTAGCAGAGGAGGCCTGAGTCTGGGGGGCAGGTCCCCATATGCCAAACAGCACCAACAGGAGGCAGCTAGGGAGGGTGCGGGGCAGGGGCTTCATGGTGGCCAAGGACACCTAGAAGAACACAAAACCAGGTGAGGGCAAGGTCTCTATCTCTCCCGGTAACACTCAAGTGACTTTCAACTCCTCACCCACGTGCCAAGGACAAGGGTACCCTCCCCTCAGACTCTGAGTAGGATGAACATGGAAGTGTGACGTGGCCTCCCTCTCCAGGTGCTCTCCCTGGCTTTGGAGAAGTCTTTCTTTCGAAGGGGCAAGTGACAAGAAAAAGGACATGCTGGGCACTGGGAACATGCCTCCCATCCTCTAGGAGGAAGAGGCAGGAGGATAGGAGTTCAAGGCCAGTTTCAGCTACACAGTGAGCTTGGGAACCCGTTCCCTGAAAAGGGCGACGTTGCGGTGGAGAGCTTTCTTCAGGTGCCCATGCTCCTGTAAGAAACCCTAATAAAACTCACTGAGTCAAAACTAACACACATACACCCCAAATGGAGAAAGGAGTCCAGTTGGGAAGAGAAAGGGATTCAGCAGGAATGAAACAGAGCGAGTACTGGAGATTGACTATAGTCAGAATGCATTATATACATACATAAAAATGTCTTAATGAAACCCATTACTGTGTATAATTACATACAGTAGCCGGTTTCATTATGCTAATAAAATAATGTGCTAATAAAAATTTATTGTTTTGTGTATTTGGGTATTTTGGCAGCATCTATGTCTATGCACCATGTGCATACCTAGGTGTCCCCAGAGACCAGAGGAAGGGTATCAAATCCCCTGGAACTGAAGTCATGGTCAGCTGTGAGCCCCATGTTGGTGCTGGGTCCTTTGCAAGAGAAGCCAGTGCTCTTAACCATTGAGCTGGCTCTCCAGCCGCTAATAAAAAGTTTTAAAAAGAAGAAAAACAAGCCGGGCGGTGGTGGCGCACGCCTGTAATTCCAGCACTCAGGAGGCAGAGGCAGGCGGATCTCTGTGTGTTCAAGGCCAGCCTGGTCTACAAGAGCTAGTTCCAGGACAGGAACCAAAAGCTAAAAAAAAAAAAAAAAAAAAGAAAGAAAGAAAGAAAGAAAAAAAGAAAAACAGCCAGGAGTGGTAGCACAGGACTTTAATCCCAGTACTCGGGAGACAGAGGTAGGTGGATTTCTATGAGTTTGAGGCCAGCCTGCTCAACAAACTGAACTCCAAGACAGTCAGGACTACACAGAGAAAGCCTGTCTCAAAAATCAAAAAACCTAGAACAAAGAAAACAAAAGAAATGCTTACAACCTCTGTATAATATTGAGAATATATATTTAAAAGTTCAACCTGGGTGTGGCAGCAGGGACTTACAATCCCAGCTCTCAAGAGGCCAAGGCAGGCAAATCACAAGTCTGGGCTACACAGTGAAACTTTTATTAACAGTGCAGAAAAGTTTCCCTAAGGTGCAAGAAAAGCCCTGGTTCTATGTTCAGAACTGCAAAATTCAACATAAAGACCTCATGTTCGAGGGACTAAATCACAGAATTTATCTTATTTCTAAAATTTACATATTTCAGACCTTATCCAGACTTACAGAATTTACTTTAATCAATGCAATTTTAAAAATAATAACAACAAAAAGTTAGGTGTTGGATAGATGGCCTAGTGGTTAAGAGCATTTGCTGATCTTGCAGAGGATCAGGGGTCAGCCCTCAGCACCACAGGGCAGCTTCAGTCTGGTGCCCTCTTCTGGTTTCCATGGGTTTACACTCAGCACACTTAATGTACAAGCGAGCAAACATTCGTACACATAAAATATAAATAACACGAAGCTGGAGAGATGGCTCAGAGGTTAAGAGTACTGGCTACTCTTCCAGAGGACCCTGGTTCAAACCCCAGCACCCACATGGCAGCTCACCACTGTCTATATCTCTGAGTCCAGGGGATCTGACACTCTCACACAGACACACATTTGGGTAAAACACAAATGCATGTAAAATAAAAATAAATTATATATATACATATATATGTATATATCACTTAAAAATAAATTATACATATATATATATATATATATATATATATATATATATATATATATATCACTTAAAACTCAGAGATCCACCTGCCTCTGCCTCCTTCCCGAGTGCTGGGACTAAAGGTGTATGCCACCACAGTCTGGCTATAATAACAAATTTTAAAGCAGAATTATTTCATACAGTTAAAAAAAACTGAGAAGGAAAAAAGGCAAATGAGAGCTGGTTATAATTTTCCTGTTAATCATTTACTTCCCTTAGTACAGTTCTAACTTAATTGGTGACATCAGCAAACACTGGCGATGCCAGCCCAGTAGAATGCTATCACTGGGATGATCTCCGTCCTGGGGAGGGGATCCGGCAGCAGCTGCTCCACCTCTGTCCAAAGGAGCAGAGATGGCTAAGAACCAGGGCTGCCTGAACCCTGACCCTGCTGATTATACACAATGTGATGGTGGGTTAGCCCTTAACCGGAAACATCATAGAACGATCCAGGGCAGATTACCAGGGCCACAGCTTGAATTTCCACACTGTTACCTACAAGAGAAAAGGCACTGAGCAAGTCACTTGGCCTCACCTACCTCCCTTTTCTCATCTGTCAAGGCGGGACCCACCTCACTGGATGACCGCCAAAATTTAAGGACCAAAGTGATGGTGAGGTGTTTTATTAGCCACTAACTACCTGAACTGAGATATCAAAATCTGGCTCTACCAGTTCAGACTGACCTATATTATATAGTGACGCAAAAGGAAAAGGAGAAAGAGGGGCAACCCCTAAAAAAAGGCTTGGCGCTATAGCTCAGCCGCAGAATATGGGCCTCCTATGAACAAGGCCCTGGATGTAATCCCTAACATTGGAAAAGAGGCCGGGTGTGGCTGCGCCTGCCTTAATCCCTTGGGAGGCGGGCGGAGGTAAACGGATCTCTGTGAGTTTGAGGTCAGCCTGGTCTACATCCTGAGTTCCAGGACAGTTGGCGCAAATAGTGAGACCCTGCCTCAAAAAGGAGAGAAAGAGAAGAAGAATGAGAATGAAAGGAAAGAAAAGACAAAAACTAACCAGGTAGAAAACAAAACTCTGGCTATAATCACTCAACGACAAGATTGCTCTCCCAACTTCTACTTTCATCTCAGACACGAACCTGCCAATGAAACTGTCACGGGACCCTGTAACCAATCGAGTTTACATTCAACTAAGACACACAACTCTGGCATCCCTGTCAGCCACACAAGCTTCAACACACCTAAGGGTACTCTGGCTTTAGATCCCACAGATGGGACACAAAAGCTGGGGACCAAAAACAAAAACAAAAAAATCATTCTTCAGTCAGGAGGTAGAAGCAGACAGATTTCTCTGACCTCAAGGCCAGCCTACGCTATACAGCAAGTTCCAGGTCAGCCTGGGTTATAAAGTAAGACCCTGTCTGAAATAAGTAACAAAATAAATAAGAATTTTTTTTTATTTATTTTTTTTTTTTTGGTTTTTCGAGACAGGGTTTCTCTGTGGCTTTGGAGCCTGTCCTGGAACTAGCTCTGTAGACCAGGGTGGTCTCGAACTCACAGAGATCCGCCTGCCTCTGCCTCCCGAGTGCTGGGATTAAAGGCGTGCGCCACCACCGCCCGGCTTAAATAAGAAATTTTTGAGGGTTGCTCTTCGGTGGACTATCCTTTTTGCCATACATCTGGAAGGACCAGACAAGGGCACAAAAGGCAGCCCGCAACTCAGTTCTCTGGATTCACTGACAACCAGGTTAATCTATGCTTTGAGGAGTGGATCTTAGATAAAAATGAGAATAAAACCCACTGCTCAAAGAAGGGCTTTGTCTGCAGGGTGGCACATGCCCCTACTCCCAGGATTTGGGAGACCCGGTAGGAGGACCAGGAGTTAAGGCCAGCCTCAGCTACACAGTGAGCTCAAGGCCAGCCTGGGCTATAAGAGCCCCTTTCTCAACAAAGAAAAATGGAGGGATGGGCTGGAGAGATGGCTCAGAGGTTAAGAGCATTGCCTGCTCTTCCAAAGGCCCTGAGTTCAATTCCCAGCAACCACATGGTGGCTCACAACCATCTGTAATGAGGCCTGGTGCCCTCTTCTGGCCTGCAGGCATACACACAGACAGAATGTTGTATACATAATAAATAAATAAAAATTAAAAAAAAACATTTAAGAAAAATGGAGGGAGGAGGGGAGGTTGCCCATCCAGTCAGTTAGCTGTGAGCTCTTTATTCTCTTCGCTGTCAGCATGAGGGCTGGGTGTGTGAGGGGCGGGGGTCGAAGCAGAGCTGGTAAGGAGAGCTGGTGAGCAGTTAGCCTTTTCCAAGCCGCTCCCTTCAAAGACGCTGGGAAAGGTATCCATCCCTAGGGAGCAGATAAGGAAGCTGGGATCTGGAGGCTAGCAAATGAGATCCGGAGGCAGCAAAGTCAGGAACTGAATTTTTCATGAACTGAAGTCAGGCCTGAATGACATCCAAACCCTGGCATCCAGTGTGGGCTCGGCATGAAGACAGCGCATGCCCAGGATGCCATGGAGAACCAGGGAACTAACTCTGCAGGCCTCCACACCGAGATCTGCCAATTTCTGTCAGCCCCACTGGGGACCCTAGATCCAGGCTGGGGACAGCCAAGGGTGCTATCGAGGCCAGGCTGTCTCACAGGACTCCCACTGCAGAGTCCTAGAGCACTGTTCCTACCTCAAACACCTTTCTCAAGTTTCCCTTCAGCGACTTAAAACACTAAGAAGGAAACAGACGCCCTTCAACAGTGGGCGCCACAGGGTGATGTTACTTTGGCAGCTCCACCCGGATGGGCATTCAGGCAGAGGTTGGCATTTATGATGGATCGGTTTTCTCGTGTCCTAGTGGCCCCTTGATCCCTTCCTATGGCTTTGAGTGCAGCCTGCAATGCTAGAGAACTGGCCCCCTCCGGCTGTGCCAGGACCCAAGCCCGTGTTTCTCCCAGAAAGCTCTTCCCTCGACCGCTGCTGGCATGGCTGCTTCCCTCTCTAGAAAGCACTGCTTTGGGCTTTGCAGGCAAGACTGCCAGGGCTCTGGGGTGCAAGCCAGTACCTGCAGGTAGGAAGACCCAGTGAGCAGAGTTCTATCACCTCGAGCTCATCTCACCAAGAGTAAGGAAGCCTCAGTACAACCGGGGCAGTTAGGAGTCCTTGTCCAGAATTCTAGGAACTGCTGAGGGCCCTACAGACTCAAGTGGCCCTGGCCGTTTAGTACGCATGAAGGGCGCTTTCTGCTCCAGAGATCTGGGTATCTTTCTGTTTGCCCTTTCTTAACTGTTAAGTTATTCTTAGGGGGGAAATGTTTATAAAAGACTTTGAAATTAGCCAGGCATGGTGGCTCACATTTGTAATCTGAGCGCTTGGGAGGCAGAGGCAGGAGATTGCTACTGGATCCATATAACTGAATTCCAGGCCAGCCAGGGCTATGTAGGGATGCGAGCGTGCGAGAGCACGTTCGTGCATGCATGCACACACACACTCATGCACGCACATACACCACAAGACAAAAAGCAAGTAAATTACAAAATCCAGATACCTTGGAGGAAATAAAAGAGACAGAAAACACACACAGCTCTTACCAGAGGCCCTCGCTCTGCGGTCTCAGCCCCACACCTGGCCGAATAGGAGTCACTGCAGTGGTCTAGGGAGCGGAGCCAGAGGCACTAGGAGGACTGGGGCAGAGGGAAGGCTCCAGTGTGTGGCCACCCAGCCCAGGCCCTACCCACTAAAGAGTTCCTCCCCCTCTGACTACTGGGCTCAGGGTCGAAGTGAGTTATCCTACAGCCTCAGGTCAGCTCCAAGCACCAGAGCTCAGCCTCAGGGGAACAAAATAAGTAAGGGAAGTCGACGTGACTGCATCCTAGAATCCTGGAGCAATGTGATGCTTCCCTGCCATCCTCAGGCTCCTAAACTGGAATCCTGCTGACTGTCACCCCCTTGTTAGGTCCAGAAGCACCTACCTTCAGATGGCGGTTCTGCCTGGTCTGTTGGCGCACTACTATGATATTCACTAGGTTCTGTTTTTTCTTGACTTAAGCAAGAGAAGGAAAGCACTTAATTTTTCTTCGAGGTAACTAGATGGTAACTTGCCACAATGCTCAGTCAAGAAGCTGACCACAGAGGAGGAGAGAGTAGAAACCTGAAGGAACCTGGGTGGCCAAGTCTCCCTTCCCTGATCTCACCAGCTGGCCAGGAGATCCACTACCCTGCACCCAGACTCCCGGGAGCACAGCCATAAACACAGAGACACAGCGACAGGGTCCAATACAATCTTGGCCAAGGCAAGAGTGTTTCTGAGGCCACGGAGGTGTACTTATGACCCTTCCCCTCCCAGGTCACATGGAGCACTTCCTAGGTGACCAAGCTGAATTTCAACCTCCTCTAATCTTGTTTATCTCTGAGGACTGGATGCCTGGAGGGCCAGAAGTTCCATTTCAGGTGGGCTAGCCAGAACTGGTTGGTTCTAAGATGGCTGCCAGAGTGACCTCCTGACAACCAGCTTCACTACACTCCCGAGTGTTCACTAGATGACCTCCCAGTTGTCTTAACTCTGACTAGAAAGCACACCGCTCTTCAACTGCACCCCAACTGTGAAAACCTAAATGTTGAGCAAAACTAGGCCATTTCTCACTAAGGTCCCCAAACCCGGCAAGAGACAAACCACCACCATTTTTTTTTTTTTTTGTCCTTTCCAATGGAGGGTTATGGGGAAGTTCCTGGAGGGCTATGGGGAGAAGAAACTGAGACGTGGATAGTCATGTCTCTCCGGCAGAAGGGCTCCAACACACACCGGCTTGGGGATACCTGCCAGTTCCAGGAGACTCCATCTTCCCCTTCCAAAAGAAATGGGAGGTACTCTACCAAAATAGCAGACTGAACCGTGTCTACACTACAGGGAACGTTCTTAAAACCCCAGCGCAGAGGACAGACCCACCCCCCTGCCTCACTTCATCCTCCAGACCCAGAGAGCAGACCCGAACACCCTCTGTGTGCCTGGGGAAGTGGGAAACAAATCAGCCACACCTGGTGGGAAGAAAGAACAGAACATCAGGCAAACACAGGCAGAGCCAAGCAAACAGCACCACACAATTCAAGGAAGACAGTTCTGCCCTTTGCTATAACTGTGAGTCCACCAGACAGCAGCACTTGCGAGAGAGACTGAGGCAGGAGAGCCATGAGTTCTGGGTCAGCCTGGTCTCACTGGTCTCAATAGTTAAACTTTATCTTAAAAAAAAAAAAAAAAGCAAAATAAAATAACACACACACACAAAAAAACCCAAATCATAATACAGGGCCCGGAGAGATAACTCTGTCCCCAGCACTCATGAAAAAGGCAGAGATATGGAGGTAGGGGCTTATGATCTCAGCCACGGAGGCATCCATATCATCTATAACACAGTTCCAAAAAACCCAACACCCTCTCTGGCCTCCACACACTCTTGCACACACATAATGCACATAAATTCACACAGGCAAACACACATCCACATAGAATAAACCTTTAAATTGAAGTGGGGCAAAGGGAAGTCTTGGGAGGTAGCCCAGGCAGATCTGAAATCCATGGTCCTCCTGACTTGCCTCCTAAGAGCAGGAGTATAGATCTACACCACCTGTATAGACGTACACAACCTGTACAGATAACATATACCACCTGTGTAGATGATGTATACCACCTGTATAGATGAAGTACACCACCTATATAGATGACTACACCACGTGTATAGATGACGTACACCACCTGTATAGATGACTACACCACCTGTGTAGATGACGTACACCACCTGTGTAGATGACTACCCCACCTGTATATATGACGTATACCACCTATACAGATGATGTATACCACCTGTACAGATGACATACACCACGTGTATAGATGACGTACACCACGTGTATAGATGACGTACACCACCTGTGTAGATGACGTACACCACCTGTGTAGATGGCATACACCACCTGTGTAGATGACATACACCACCTGTGTAGATGACGTATACCACCTGTGTAGATGACTACCCCACCTGTATATATGACGAATACCACCTGTACAGATGATGTATACCACCTGTACAGATGACGTACACCACGTGTGTAGATGACGTACACCATCTGTATAGATGACGTACACCACCTGTGTAGATGACGTATACCACCTGTGTAGATGACGTACACCACCTGTATAAATGATGCACATACACCACCTGTACAGATGACGTACACCACATGTATAGATGACGTACACCATCTGTGTAGATGACGTATACCACCTGTGTAGATGACGTATACCACCTGTATAGATGACTATACCACGTGTATAGATAATATACACCACCTTGTATAAATGTATACCACCATGCCTGACATGAAGACAACCAGCAATGTCTGCACTATTCTGACAGAAAAGCTCAGGGATGCACACCTCTAATCCCCTCCCACACAGGAAGTAGAAGTAGAAGCAGGAAGAGCAGGAGCTCAGGGCTAGCCTTAGCTACATAGTGAGTTTGAAGCCAGTCTGAGTCTCTCTCTCTCTCTCTCTCTCTCTCTCTCTCTCTCTCTCTCACACACACACACACACACACACACACACACCACACACACAGTGAGTTAGGGGATGCAAAGAAGGAAATAAAGGAGTTCAGGGAGCAAGTGAGTCAACAAAAGCGCTGCCCCCCAAGCCTGGTGTGAAGACCTGAGTTCAACCCCAGAACAGACGTAAAAAAGTTGATCGTTGGGGCTGGAGAGATAGCTTTAGTTAAGGGCGCTTGTTATTCTTGCAGAGGACCTGGATTCCAGTGCCAGCACTCACATGGAGGCTCACAACCGTCTGTAACTCCAGTTCCAGATCCTGGGATCTGTGCCATCCTCAGGCTCCCACAGGCCCCCCATGGTACACATACACACAGTCAAAACACTCATACACATGAAATAAAAATAAATCGTTAGAAAAAATGTTTGAGAGAAGTTGACTATAGTGGGGCCCACTGTAATTGCTGCACTCACGCACCAAAGAGAGGCCGAGACAGGAGAGCCACCCAGCAGCTCACAGGCTGGAACATCCAATATGCAGACCCAGGAGACCCCACCCCAAAACAAGGCAGAAGGGAAAAGCTGCCCTCTGACCTCCACAAATGAGCTGTGGCGCACATTTGCGTACACACACAATAATAAAATTATATTTTTAAAAAAGAGAGCATGCTTACAAAAGCAGAAACTAGGAGCAGAAGAAATCCTTAAAAAAAAAAAGACAATCCAATAATGTAATTAGGGCCGTCAGGGTGTGGGGGAAAGGATATGGGGACAGTATAAGATTTGAAATAGAGCAAGAGTCACTAGGTACTGTCTAACATGAAAACAAGCAATTATAGATGACTCACAAGCAATTAACTCTGCTGAGAGAGAAAAGTGTCTCTTGCAAGTAACATATTTCTCTAAAACTTAATAATTCCCTTTCGTTGACTGCAGTTTCTTTTTCTTCTGAAGCAGTCAAAGCTTTTCCATGGGAGTATTTATGTCTACTTTTCAATATCCATTTATGTATGAACATGCCTGGAATGCTGATGATGTATACTCTTTTCTGTTTGTTGGAGACAGTTCCTTTCTACATAGCTGTGGCTGTCCTGGAGCTCACTTATGAAGACGGACAGGCGGGTCTTCAACTCGCAAAGATCTGTTCTACCTGTGCCTCCGAGTGCTGGGTGAAAAGCCTGCACCACCACAGGCCAGCAAGAGAACGGATTTCCTGAGGCCTGGAGTCGATTTGGTTTTGCTTTGTTCTGCTTCAGCCCATTGATGTGGGGATGCAGCGATGTAAGAAAAAGACAGGGGCATCATCGGGAAGCAAAAGCTGACTTCTCTTCCCTTCCTTTGAAACAGGGTCTCATGCAGTCTAATAGGCCTCAATTTGATGTGTGGCTGAGGCTGACCTCGAACTCCTGATGTTCCTGCCTCTGCCTCCTGAATGCTGGGCTTCTCAGAGCCACATGGATTTATGTAGTACTAGGGATCACACCTAGAGCCTTGAGCATACTCAGCAAGCACTCTGCCAACAGAGCTACATCCCAGCCCAAACTCCCTTCCAAGTACAGCATAAAGCCTAGAACCCTACAGAAACAACCACTGACACCTGGTTACAAGGTTCTTCTATGACCATTCGACTATAATAGCCTCCATATTTAGGGCCAAACTACAAAGATACAGTCACCCTTGTAAGTTTCAGTATCCAAATTAGCTAGTAATTATTCTTTTTCCCATTTCCCCTTTATGGAGCGGAGGGCCACACATATGACAGGCAAATGTTCTCCCCACCAACAGGCTACCACCTCAGCCCAAGCAGCAGCCTTAAAGCCCTATGTTCAGGTAAACACTGTCTCTGGAGTTCAGAGAGCATCAAGGAAAATTGTGGTGGTGTAGACCTGTGATACCAGCTACTCAAGGGATCTGAGGCAGGAGGATGTTAAGTTCAAACAGTGCTTGGCTACAGCGTAAGTTCAAAGACAGCCTAAACAACTCAGCGGGGCCCTGTCTTAAGACACAGGTGAAGTGGTACATGCCTGGAATTCCAAGCATTTAGAAGGCAGAGGCATGAAGGTCGGGGGTTTAGGGGCCAGCCTTAATCATATCCTATATGGAGGCTAGCTTAGGCTACAAGAGATCCTGTCTCACCTCCACTTCCCCCCCAAACAGACTCCCCTGCAAAAGGCTAAAAATGTCCTAGGCTTGACCCCCCTCCCACGTACCACATACTCACACACACAAAGGAGGAAAGGGAAAGAATTGGTAACGACTGAGATAATACATACCTGCAATCCCAGCTGTCAGCAAACTGAAGCAGGAGGATTACTTCGAATACAAGAGTAGCCTAGGCAACAGAAGATCCTGTGAAACAGAAGTAAAAAGAGAGGTTAAACTGACCTGTCTGGGTCCCTGTCCGCTCACTGAATGAGCCCGGTCCAGAGGGCGTGCACACCCACGGCGAGCTTCCTTTCTCCACGTAACACACAGCTTTACTCACCTGGGTCCAGGCATTCAGTGGCCTCCCTTCCATTCCCTCCCACCCAACCACTTTACAGTTCCAGATTCCTGTTCCAGGGCCTGAGCCTCCAGCTATGGTATGCCTAAGGCCACCCAGGGTGGGAGACTTCCACATAGCACAAGAGGCCCAGGGGCCCACCCATTCATCCCAAGAAACTTAAGGTTGCTAAAAGGGGAAGGATGGAAGAATATTAAAAAAAAAAAAAAAGGTCAATGGTAACCCAGAAGCAGAGACCAGAATCAGAACCAGTAGCCTGGAGCTCACCACACAAAGATCTGCTGATCTCCCCTTGTGTGTCAGCACAGCAGAGAAGTTATATGGCCAGAGACCGGTGATCAAGACCTGGGGCAGCTAGATGGACTAGAACAGGAAGGTTTATTTAGCCCTGAGCTGAGCCCGGAATGAGTTTAATGGCAGCCAAACCCAGTGCTGGAGCCAGGAAGGGGGAGGGAAAAGCACACGTCAGGGCTCAGGGGCCACGGGGAAAAGCCAGAACTTCCAAAATTTCTTCAGGCAGGGGAAGAGAAGGAAGGGGCCCAGGGGAGCCGGCCAGTGCTTCCCGCCAAAGCCTGGGCGAGAGCTGCTCCTATTTCCATCACCTATCCATCAACAATTCCCAGACACCGATTGCAAAAGCGTGGCCTGCTGTTCCCTGTTTGCCAGACCACGGTGTCCTACATGCAGCCTCAGTACCGTGGCGCTGGCCCACATCTCACTTCCGGCACCTGCTTAAGCAAAGGCTTCTGGCTTGCTGATCAGGGTCAAATAAAAAGCAACACCTAGTAATTAAATCATAAATGCTTTTTCTCCCAAGCATCTCGATTACCTCTCCTTCCAGGGGGTCACAAACCACTCTTAGCTCTCCAACTATTTTGGACACTATATTTCTTGGTCTTCCAACAAGCCTGCTTAACTAGATTTTTGTTTCTTGAAGGCAAAGTCTAGTACCTCTTTGTCAACATGAGCCTAGCATGGTGCTGGGCACACAAGAGCTAGACGCAGAGAACTTCTGATCAAAGATGAGAAGTTTAACCTCCCGTCTTACCAATGTCTACAAGGCCTCTATAGCCCAACACCCCTGTCTACAGACATTCTACAGCCCTAGATGTCCCCACAGATCATGTGAAGTCAGCTGTTAGGACCATCTACTGTTCCTTCCCCTAAGTCATTCTCTTATCGTAAACTCGCTACACACACACACACAAGCACAAATGTACAAATGTTTGTCTTTTATTTTTCAGAATGGGTTTTGCTATGTAACCCTAGCAGGCCTGTTACTTAACATGCGGGTAGGCACCATCACAATGGGTACTTCAATTACGATAAGTAAACTAGAAGCCAGCTTGTGCTTATCAAATCTAAAACAGTTCTGGCCCAGCCCACAACAGCTCCCAAAAGAGAAGAAAAATAAGGAGTTCGAGCCCAGCTTCAGCTACATAGCAAGCCTGGGCTACGTTAGATTGTCTCCATTAATAAAGAAATCAAAAGCAAGGACAACGAAGTTCATTCATTCAAGAAACGGTCACTTCCTGTCTATGACCAAGGATTCTGTGAGTCCCTGGGATGCAAAGGACAGCAGGTACCTTCCCTCACACAGCGGGGAAGGTAAATAAACCCTGGACAAGAAACTTAGCAGTACAGCAAAACCAAGGACAGCAGGCAGCTCAAAGGTTCCCTGGCCAAACTGAGCCAACGGATTCCACCCAGGCTATGAAACGGCCTGGAGACTCATCAGAAGAGATGAAGACACGGGCTCTCGGCTGAGCTCCCAGGCCTACTCCCGAGATCGTGTTGCTGAGCTACGCTGCAAAGGGACTGCTACTCAGGCATCTGATAGTTATGGCATTAAGACATCCCTGCCAGGGCACCATTCCAGTGACACAGATGTCCTCGAGCCTGGCCCATGGAAGGGAAAGCTCAGCCTCTTCCCACAAAACCGTTACACATGTGATGAGCACATCTAACTGGCAGAGTCTGAGTCACACAGGGAATTTTAGCACAGACTATCTTAGTAGTCTGGCTTTGTTTTCATAGGCAATGCTAAGGCCCTAACCCAGAGCTTTCTGCATGTTAGTTAGCACTCTACCAATGAACTACGCTCCCAGGCCATGAATGTGTATTTTTATACATTTATAACAGAAGTCATCTGGTGTCAGAAGGCTCCCCTAAAGGAAAGTGCAGCACCCCAGAACTTGTGAAAGAAAGCTGGAGAGGGGCGGTAGAACAGTTCATGAAGCTGTAGCCATACTTAGGGACTCAGTGAAGATGGAGCAGCTAGAATTTGAAATCCATCGTGGCTAGATACACCACAGGTCACATAGGGGAGAGGATTAAGGGCTATAAATACAGGCCTTGAAGGATTCAAGAGAACATCTGGTTGAGTTGTGTGGGAATCAAACTCAGAGTCCCGGGCACACTAGGCGAGCGTCCTGCCACTCAGCTACACCGCAGCACCTGCTTTTGTTTGCCTTGCTTATCTGCACCCTCACACTGTAGCCCAGGTTGGCTTGGAGCTCACTATGTCACCTAGGAACCCCTGGCGACCCTCCTGCCTCAACCATCAAAGAGCTGGGAGCATGGGCATGAGCTACTAGGCCTGGTATTCATATGCTTTTAATATATCTGCCCGGCTGCATCATGGAGAGTGGGCAGAAGGTAGGCAGAAGGGGAGCAGGAGATTCAACAATGGGCTCTCACAGAGCGGTCAGGTCAAAACAGAACCAGTTTGGTCTGAAGGGCAAAAGTTCTTTGTGTTGGCTTCAGACTCAGCCAACCGGGCTATTATTCAGAGCTCATAATTCTGCAAGTGGAATTAGAAAAGAGACCACCCCAAAATTCAGGCTAAGACAAGTCAGCTCAACCCTCCTGCTGCAGCAGGTAGGCAATTTAAGAAGCATGCACTCTGGCTCTGCTTACTGCACACCCCGAGGGCCTTTGTTAGTACCGCTTGGTAAATGGCTAAGACTACCTGCCCCAGCACCCCTTCCCCAAGCCCCTCCAGACTTGCAAGCTAGCTCAAGCCCACGTCCTCCTCAAAGGCTCTAGCTGGCCAGTCTCCATAGGTGAAATAGCCTGGCATCCCATCATTAGCTGAAGGAAGTGTGTGTTTTTAAGTGTATGATCTTCACCTGAGAACCTGCTGGAAGGGCAAATTCTCAGCACCTCCAGGTAAACCGGAAACTCGCTTAGCCCAGAAATGTGGGTTTTCCTTCAGGCTCTCTGGCAAAGTTCCTGGACTCTACAGCCTAAGGTTTGCCACTCCACTTCCATGAAAACCAAAGGGGCAATAAAAAGGACCACATGGCCCTTTCCACCCAATATCCAGCCCTTCCTGATTGGCCACTGCTTGCCGCTCAGCACCTGGATACTCTGCACTCATGAGATAGGGTTACTGAAGAAAGTAAAGAAAAATGGTTATTTCCAAACTGGGAAGAAGGCAGCAGAGAGAGACAGAAATGTCAGTCCCAAATCCTAAATCTTCTCCCACTTACCCAATCTCTTACATAGCATACTCTCTGGCCAAGGTCATAGCCAGGCAGTCACTGATTACTAAACGTAAGGCTTTTCCACATCCTCTGCTTCCTCCTCTCTGTGGGACCACAAACCAAAGCATCCTGCTTCCTAAGATCCCAGGCACCAAACAGAAACCAACCCAGCCTACTGACCCTCACTCTAGCCGCTTGGACCCTCCTTCCTGACGTCCCTGCCTGGCTTTGTCTCATAAGCCCCTGCACTCCTCTGGCTCCATCCTGCCTTCCACCTTCAGCTGCTGCTATTCTTTCCTGGGCTCTGGTCTCCAACCAGAACATCACACACGAGGCTGGACAGATGGCTCAGAGGTTACCAGCACTGGCTGCTCTTCCAGAGGTCCTGAGTTCAATTCCCAGCACCCACATGGTGGCTCTCAACCATCCATAACGAGATTTGGTGCCCTCTTCTGGTGTGCAAATGTACATGAAGAATATCACACAACCCACCACCCACCTCACCCCTGCACCTTCTAGGCCAACCCCTCTGGACTCAAAAGCCTGATGAAGCCATCAGAAGGCTACAGGTGCATGCTTGCCCCATCCAGAAGGTGAGGAGGAATGAGGGGGTCCTGCAGAAATTCTGTCTCTACTCCATTCTGGTGTTCCCCAGCACCGCCTCTCCCCAGCCAGACCCCTTCTCACCTTCCTCTTTGTCTCAAGGTCATGGCGCTGAGAATGACAGGCTTACATTTTAGGTTAACTGCCGTGGCTGTTTCTTAACAGTCGTCCAGGAGGCTGGCAGGACCTTCACTGAGTACTTGCATATAAAGGAAAAGGCTTCTATACTCTGGCATAACCTCACCCTCCCTAGGCACCACAGGAAGTTTAGACTTCACCGTGGAAGCACTGGGTGAGGTCACGAGGAACAAGAGAATCTGCACAGTAGCATCTTCTAGAAGCTCCCTGTGTTGAAGGGGGGCAAAGGAAACCATGACTCTGGTCCCATCCTGCCCCCCTCCCCCACCCCCGTCCTGACCAGAACTCTGCAGAGAAGCTGTCAAGTTCAAGCACAGATGGATTCCAGAGCAAAAGCAAGCAAGGTTCTGGTTCATCTCACAGGAAGCCACAGATCAGTACTTGCTATAGATGGAGGCCACTTGCGCAAAGCCGCTGACACACTGCCATCTCCAGGCGATAGAGTACAGAACTGAGTTCCCGAGCAGGGGAGCTATTTATGCACGGATTTCCACCCCCTCCCCGACCTCCCACAAACTGCTTGCCTATTAAAAAGGGATCAACATTCTAGCCAGACTTAAAAGCTTACCCTTTCTAGTCAACACTCACCTGAGCTCCAGTTTAGGTCATTTTCAAACACAGAGACGAAAGAAATAGGCATTAAAACAGTTCTAGGTGCTGGAGAGACAGCCTAGTTGGTAAATGCTGGCCTGGCAAGCATAAGAACCTGAATTCAGTACCTAGAACAAATGTAGAAAGAGCCTGGATGTGGGGGCGTGTGCTACAGAGGTGGGGAAGGTGGGTCCCCGAGGCCCACTGACCAGCAGGGTAGACTACTTGAGAACCTTTCTGAAAAACAAAAGGAGGGAGAGAGGGAAGGAGGGAGGAAGTTAGAGAGGGAGGGTGGAAGGGAGGAAAAGAAAGAGGGAGGGAGAGAGGGAAGGGAAAGAAAGGAAAGGAAGGAAAGACCAAAGGCTGGAAATGGCTCAGTGGTTAAGAGTGTACACTGCTTTGCAGAGGAACAGAATTCTGCTCCCAGGACCCACATTGCGCAGTTAAAAATTGCTCATCACTCCAGCTCCAGGGTGTCTAGCACCTTCTTCTGGTCTCCGTGGGTACCTAAACTCCCATGTACATACACACATATACACATAATTAAAAATAAATAAAATCAGCCAGGTGGTGGAGGTGGCACTTGGGACGCAGAGGCAGGTGGATCTCTGTGAGTTCAAGGCCAGCCTGGTCTACAAAAGGAATTCGAGGGCAGCCAGAGCTGCTACACAGAGAGACCCTCTCTTAAAAAAGTGTGGGCAACACTTAGGTAACAACATCCCAGGTTGTCCCCTGGCCTCCCACACAGCTGCACGCAAATACACACTATAATGCGCACACACAGACAACACACAAAGAAACTAATTATAGAAGCGCCATTCATCAAAAGCCCTGGAGACAACCCAAGGGCCCCTGAGAAGGTAGGTAGGAAACCTCCAGGAGCTTCTCAGGAAGGAACTGGATGTGAGTGAGTGCACACAGGGAGCTTTTAACACGTGCCCACTGACCGTGCAGTTTGTAAGAGACCCCTTCTAGGAAGACCTGCAGAGCCTGTCTGAGTCTGGAACACTGCTCTGGAAACTTCTGGTGCCAAGAGCCCAACTAAGTTTTCATAGTAACGCCAAGGAGCAGGAGGAATTGGAGAAGAAACGTTGAGGTGTTTGTTTTTGAAAGATCTCTGACCTGGCCTTCCACTGGGCACCCACCCGGCTACCATCAGAGTTCTCTCTTCTTAACAGTGTGACAAATACACGCAGACATTAATTTAATCAAAGGGGTATTTCACCAGGCTGGTCACATAATGTTCTTGGCTTTAACCCAGGTAATGTTCTCTCAGCAAAACTGAATGAAAGTCTAACCTTTTCCTGGGCTTTAAAAGCTACTGTGTTGAGCCAGGCATAGCAGCTCGTGCCTTTAATCCCAGCATTCAAGAGGCAGAGATAGGTGGATCTCTGAGTTCGAGGCCAGCCTGGTCTACACAGTGAGCTCCAGGACACCAGAGCTATGTAGTGAGACCCTGTCTCCAAAAAAGAAAAACAACACAAAATAAAACAAAATAGGAAATGGGGGAAAAGATAGGTAAGTCCCTCCCTTCCCCACATCTCTGAGAACCAAGTGCCCAGAGTGGCAGCCACCTGATAATCTCACCAAAAATAACATTTTACTTTTCCCCATGGTACAGGACGTATAAGAGGAGCCCCACAGGCCGTTTCTAGAATTCCTCAGCTGCTCATGGAAACTCTGAGTCTCGTCACCATTAAGCACACCTCAGATGTGCACGCTACATGGCATTGCTGGGGGAGGGGCTACAGTGGCTGCCCAGAAGAGGGAGGGGACGATAATCAAGGCCATAGCTTCACATACCACACACAGAAGGCAGCTCACCCGTGGTCAAGGTCTCTGTCATGGGTCTGCTGGATGTCAGAGGGTGTCAGAGAGGGAGGAGCAGAAAAGAGAAACACGGAGACTTTGTTCCCAGGGCTGGACAGGCTGTCCCATGGGGCATTTTGGTCAGCTGCCCGGGGCCCGGGGGAGTGGGGTGACTGTACTTTTTGCACCTTTCTGGGAAAGGGGATGGGAATAGTCATGGCTTGCTGCCCTGGAAACCACCCAGGGACCTGGTTATCCTGAGAACTTGCCCAGCCTGCCACATGCAAAGTGTTCCAACACTGGGGAAATGGCACTGGGATACCCAAAGGCTAGAGATGTTCCATAGGCCAGGGATGTCAGGGCATGAGACCAATCCTCAGGGAACAGAGCCAGCCTCCCCAGAGGCCACCGAGGCTGCAACTAAAATTCCAAGCTTTGTACTTTGTTCTCCAAGAAAACTAGTGTTTCTCTGGGCTGGCAAGGGGACCCTCCAACTTCCAGGAAAGGCCAGAGAAAGCATCCATAGGACAGGGCTCTCCTGACTGGCAGAACAATTTGAGTTTCCAGTTAAAAAACAAAACAAAACAAAAACAAAAACAAAGAAACACACAGCTAGCTAGGGCCAGCCAGCCACCCTCCCTAACAGGTCTCCATTCCGCAGTCCCTACGCCTCACCCCAGCAAGACTCGTTCACAAACCATAGGAGCTAAAAAAGGGTCTTACCAGAGTGGATGGAAAGGAGAGTGCGATCCAAGAACAAGTTAGCAGAGGCCACACTTAACAAATAATTAAATTTTAGTTTGGTAACATGAATTGGACCTATGGTCTGTGCATGCCAGGCAAGCACTAACCACCATGTTATGCTCCCAGACCTCTTCTTATTTTTGAAGACACTGCCTCCTTAAGTGGCCTGGAGTGGGATTACATGCCTGTGCCATCAGGCCCAGAAACAAATACTGGATCAGGGGTTAAGTAGCACTTCTTCAAAAGTCTCATAGAGACTCCTGCCTCCACCTCCTGGGATGACAGGCATGTGGCCTCACAAATGCGGGGCAAGCACACTACCACTGGGCCATTATTTGCAGCCCTTTGCGTCGTTTGCAGACGTTTATTTTTGCGTCTATGTGTGTGTGGATCTATGTACCACAGTGCAAACTGGAGCGTTCGCTCTCCTTCCACCCTGTGTGTTCCAGAGATCCAGCTTGGGTTATCACATCAAAGGCAAGTGTCTCTCTATCCGTTCACTGGCCTTGCATTCTATTTATTTTTTGACTCTCAGTTATGGCCAAACATTCTTAGGTTTGCAAACAGTTATGCTTTTGTTTTCCCAACTGCCTACTACTACTCCCCTTTCTTCGTTTTGCTGAAATACAAGCATCTTTTTCTTGGTGCTTAAGTTCATTGCTGAGACTGGAGAACGACCCATTGTTTGTTTTTTGTTTTTTCCTGCTTTCCCAGAGGACTGGTGTTCAGTTCCCAGCACCCATGTTGAGCGGCTCACAACTATCTGTAACTCCAGGTGAATGGGATCTGGCACCCTCTGCTAGCCTCTACAGGCACTTGGGTGCATCTCTCTCTCTCTCTCTTTCTCTCTCTCACTTGGGTGCACCTATCTCTCTCTCTCTCTCTCTCTCTCTCTCTCTCTCTCTCGCACAGACTTGATGTTTAAAGAATATGTACCCCTTATTCCAGGAAAAAAAAAGATCTCATTGTATATTAACCTTTAGTCACATGTTCAAATGTTTTCCCAGTTATTTCCTTGTTAATTTTGCTCAACTGGAATTGGCGGCATAATAGTCTATCTTTTTATGTATTTGTTTTCATGTACATGTGTGTGCTTGTATGAGTTCATGTGCACTACATGCATGCAGCAGCCCATGGAGGGTACTGCGGCCCTTGGAACAGGAGCTGCACGCAGTTCCCAGCCACCATGTGTGCTGGGAATCAAACCCGGGTCCTGTACAGGAGCAGCCAGTGCTTCTAATCACGAGGCCATCTTTCAAGCTCCTGGAGACACAATAATCAAACAGAGGTCAAAATACAATTTCTCGCCGGGCGGTGGTGGCGCACGCCTTTAATCCCAGCACTTGGGAGGCAGAGGAAGGCGGATCTCTGTGAGTTCGAGACCAGCCTGGTCTACAAGAGCTAGTTCCAGGACAGGCTCAAAAACCACAGAGAAACCCTGTCTCGAAAAACCAAAAATAAATAAAATAAATAAATAATACAATTTCTCCTAAAGTTTCTGCTTTTTCTAGCACAATTAAAAGAACATTCCCCAAGCTAGGCAGAGTGGCATACACCTGTAACCTCAGTCCTGGGGAGCAGAAAGCGGGAAGGCCACCAAGTCGGGGCTACTCTATCTAGTCTGCACGGCAGCACAGCAAGTTCCGGGCCAACCAGGGCTACAGAGAGACGACTCAAGAAAAGAAATAAAGAACAGCCACAAGACCTTCCTACTACGTAATTTATAGACATGTGCACTTGAGTTTCTTGCATGTAAAAACTTCAGCCTCTAAAGAGAATCTAATTTTTTTTTCTTAATAAATAGTTGGTTACACCAATATTGCTAGAGTACAGTTTATCTCCTTTCTAAAGCTCAACGTGGAGTTCAGGGCCTGAGAATTAGGGTCCTGGGGACCAAACTCAAGCCATCAGGTCTGATGTCCAGTGTGTTTACCCACCGAGCCGTCTGGTCAGCTCCTCAACTTTTTTTTTCTTTTTTTTCTTTGGCTGTCCTGGAACTCACTATGTAAGCCAGGTTGGCCTCAAACTCACAGAGATCCACCTGCCTATGGGATTAAAGGCGTGTACCACCACAGCCTTTTAAGTTTTATTTTGAGATATGACATAAGGTCTTGCTTGCTTATTAAGGCCCTAGATTGAATCCGCAGCACCAACCCAAACAAACAGACAAGTCACAATGTGCCAAAGACAAGCAGTCTCAGGGTACAACAGCAAGGTTTGTTACCATGAAAGTAATCTGTGTAATAACATATATACAAAGGTTAAGAGTTAGCAGGCGCTGGGCCAGCGAGATGGCTCAATGGGTACAAGGGCTTGCGACCCAAACTAGGCGACCTGGGTTCAATGCCTGGTGCCCACATCAATGGGTAAATGGCAAATGATCTCTGGTCTCCACGTATGTGTCCCCGTCAAGCATATACATATAAAATAATGCTTAGTAAAAAGAAGACTTAAGAGTGGTCTGAGCCACACAGACCTCTGCCTGAGTCCTGATTCTACATTATCAGCCTTAAGGATCTAAAGGAAGACACAAGCCAATGGGACTTAGTTACCTCATAGAGAAAAGCAAAGGTCGTAACAGCCCCTCCCTCAGGGCAGCTGAGAAAAGGGAGATATAGTGCCTGCTATACAGAAACCACCCAAAAATGTTAGAGACAGAATGAAGTGGACCAGAGAAACAAAGAAGGCTTGGAGGTAGATTTTGGAGCTAGAGCACTCAAGAGGCCCCTCAGCGCCAGCCCTGCTCTTTCTTCAGGGACACCCTGCACTCTATAGCCGCTGGTACTGCAGAGCATCTGATCCACAAGGCCAGGTCTTCAGACCCAGGAGGCAGGGGGCCTAGGGCTGGGCTCTGAGCCAGAGCATCCAGGCCAGCATTCTGCTTCAGGGCGGAACAGAAGTATACTCCTCCCTCCTCTTTACAAAGCCTATCTCCTTGCATTCTAAGACAAACGGTACCCCCAAAACACCTCTATCTGAAACCTCAGAACGTGCTCTGAGTGGGGAGGGCTCTGTTGATGAGGTCAGGCCAGGATCTTAAGAGGACACTATTAGCTGGGCGGTGGTGGTGCACGCCTTTAATCCCAGCACTCGGGAGGCAGAGGCAGGCGGATCTCTGTGAGTTCGAGGCCAACCTGGTCTACAAGAGCTAGTTCCAGGACAGGAACCAAAAAGCTACGGAGAAACCCTGTCTCAAAAATTCAAAAAAAAAAAAAAAAAGAGGACACTATTGTGATATCTGGATGGGCCCTAAATCTAATGACTTGTCTCCTCAGAGAGGAGATGGGGGAAGACAGATACGCGTAGAATTTGGGGAGGCTGTATGGAGGACGGAAACACAGGCTGGGATAGTGTGGCCATAAGCTAGGAAACACCAAACGCCCCCACCCACAGTCCCCCTGCCCCGCAGAAATTGGAAAGGGCAGGAGGACTCTTCCAAGAGCTGCTGGAGCAGCATCCCATCCACACTTGACTGGAGGCGGACACCTAGGAAGCAAGAGTGGTGGATGTATTCGCCAGTGTGCGGGAAGTGGAGTTAGGAGAATCAGGAGTTCAAAGTCATCCTCGGCCACATAGTGAGTTCGAGGACAGACTGGGCTACAGGAAACCCTGCCCCAAAAGTAAAAAGGGAGAGAAAGAGCAGGGCATGTACCTCCATCGGTAGAGTGTTTGCCTAAGATAAACAAAACTGTGGCTTCAATCTCCAAAGCAGGGGTGAAAGCAGGAGGATCAGAAATTCAAGGTTTGAGGTCAGCCTATGATACCTGAGAACCTGTCTCAAAACAGAAACAAAAATAAGAGATAGAAGAAAATGGGGGGAGGGGGCGAATTTAGGAACTGAAAGTGATCTCTGGCGAGTAGCCAGGAGGAGAATCCATCCTACATCTATCTATGAGGGGCTGACTTCTTCCCAACCTTGAAAGCCAGCCTTCTGGAAAAGAACTATGGTTGGCTCCTCAATTTTAGCTCTGTAGGACCCTCAGCAAAGAAGCCAATTGATCAATTGCCTAAACTGGCCAACAGAGATGGGTAATCACAAAACAGGGGGCTGTTTTAAGACCTATCTGGATGGCACTACCATGCTTGTCTGTTTTCACAGACAACACCACACACTTCCATATCCTAGAGTTATGATGGCAGACCCAAGCTGCAGCAGGTCTCTGAGCCCCTCCCTATTCTGGAACTTCCATTAGCCCATCCTACCGACAATGTTAAGCACAGGATAGCCCATCCTACCGACAATGTTAAGCACAGGATAGCCCATCCTACCGACAATGTTAAGCACAGGGCCACAGGAACAGAGGGGTAGGGGACCTGACTATGGCTGTTATGCTCTCACCCAAGTGGCTATTCCGCCCTTTTAACAGTATGTTCTGTGAGATAAATTTTGAAGCTGTTAACAAGACTGTTGCTTAGGACAGACGCGAAGCCAGGCAAGTGTCACATGCCTACAAACCCAGCACTGGGGACACTGAGGCAGTAAGATCTCTGGGTCTGAGACCAGCCTGGGTTAAACAGAGACCCCCCATCTCAAAAGACAGATGGGGACTGGGGAGATGGTGCTGCAGGTAAGAGCGTTGGCTCCAAGCCTGATGACCTGAGTTCCAACTTCAGAACCCGGAAGGGAAGGCGAGAACCGGTTCTGGCCAGTTGTTCTCTGACCTCTCTCTGCACAGGTGTGTGCCTAAGCACACACAGTCAATCAATGTAAAAAGAAAAAATTTTAAAGACACATGTGGCAGTTGCTTACTATCTTTATGCCTAAGCCTGTCCACTTTTCTGAGTTAGAACTCAAAAGTGTGTGTGTGTGTGTGTGTGTGTGCATTCCTTTTCTATTTTCTAGCTCTTCTTTGGATACCAGCCAAAATCTAGGCAAACTTGGCCTAAAAAGTCAGGCTGTTTTTTTCTGAAGATCCTCCCGAAAGGTGTCCCACAGCTGTTTGTAAATCTCCATAGCTGAAATGGCTGAAGACGCGAGCTTCTTCCTCTTCTTCATCCCCTTCCTTTCAGCAGGTAAAAGTTCTGTAGCTCAGCTGTCCGGTTTTCTCTCAAGCCCTAATAAAATGGTCCTTGAGCTTCGGAAGGAAGGACGGACGAAGGGATGGATGGAGGAGGGGAGAGAGGGAGGGGTGGCAGGAAGAGGAGTGCAGAGGTGTGAGGGCAGGGGCGGGCAGTCAGAAGGGAGGGTGTCGGCGGCATTCACTCTGTCCTGATGCCACTGTAGGTAGGCATGTCCGTGTTAGGCAGGGACACTGACTTCTACCTCCAGATTTTATCATCAGGAAGGTTACTGCAGTCAAATGCAAAGTGCACAGAAGGATGAGCTTAGGTCAGTGTCAGGAACAGGAGCACAATCAGCAGACAACCTACGACCCACCAGCCTGACAAGGGCGGACAGCTTTGCACTGTTGAAGAAGAAAGTTACAAACAGGGGAAAGACTTCAAAACTAAAGAGAATTTATGGCGCTAGGCTGAAATAAGAGGGTCAGAAAATACAGAGGAGCTGGGACGTAGTTCACGCAGCACACATGGAGCCTTGGGTTAAAGCCCAGGCCTGAGGAAACCAGCTGCCTGTATTCCCAGCAAGAGCAGAAGTTCAAGGTCATCCTCAAATACAGAGCAAGTTAATGGCAGCCTTGGCCATAGGAGACCCTGCTCAAGATTTTCTAAATCAGCCCAGTGGTGGTGGCAGTGCACACCTTGAATCCCAGCACTTGGAGGCAGAGGTCAGCCTGGTCTACAAGAGCTAGTTCCAGGACACAGAGAAACGCTATCTTGAAAAACCAAAAAAATAAATAAAAAAGATTTTCTAAATCATACAACACACACAGAGGATAGCTCAGTATCATACACTGCCCATCTTTTCTGCTAAAAGGGTTCAGAAACAAAGATAACCCCAGTAGTGACTAACAACACTTCTAACAAACAGACTTTTTCATCTCTCTACTTCTCTGGAGAAGCGGTTGATTCGAGGGCTGAAGAGGGAAATGAGAAGATGAACGAGGATTATTCTGTGACATTAAAAAATTGCTGGGGGAGGGGGAGAAAGGGGCACAAAAGGTGACAAGATGACAAGGAAGCTCTTAATTAAGACGGCCACTGCGGGGGCAGGGATAGACACAGCTCCTCAGAGAGCACTGGCCTCGCACAGATGAGGCCTGGGTTAAGCTGACAATACCACAAAAGGCAGGAGGGAACGGGAAGGGTGAGTCATAAATAAAGCCCAGGAGATCCTGACCATAGAAGACAAGCTAACCCAAGAGGAGGGTCAGTTCCTCCTTTCAGCAGAATCTCAACTAAGAAATGCAGCGGGAGAGAGGTGAACACTGTGACCACAGACAAGATCCACAGTGGGATGCTACAACCAGCAGGCGACAGTACCGGGAGAAACAGGATTGCCTGCAGTGACGGGGAAGGCAGGAACTTTACTAAGTGAGCTGTAGCACCCACCAATTTAACCTGATCTGGGCTCAGCAGCAAGGGCTCTGTGTGGGCATGGTACCAGCCCGTGTCCTGGGCCTCAGCCCAGGATGCCCACAGAGCAGAAGGTCTTTCCTTGGGAAGATCTGACCAGGCTCCATGCCACCTCTCCTCTGTCCTTCCTAGGGAGGTAAAGGAGAACCTAGATGCATGATGGTCCCTATCCTGGGACCGAGTCATGATAACTCACTGGAGGGCAAAAAAAGATCACTCAAGTAAGAACATTAGCCTGCAAGCCTCACATCTGGAGTTCAAGTCCAGAACCCCCATAAAAAAAAAAAATCCCCGATACCTGGTGAGTGTGTGAGGGCACGCATCTGTAATCCTAGCACTCCTGCGGTAAAATGGGAGACAGAGATGGGGGACCACCCAGAAGCTTGCAGGACAGCTAGCCTGGAGTATGCAACATGGGCAGCAACAAAACAAAACAAAAAAGACCTTGCCTGCACAGGTGGAAAGAACAACCCTAAAGTTGTCCCCTGACATCCCTGTCCCCTTGGACACACTGTAGCAACACACACATACACACTGAATGCTCATTATGAAACTCTAAACAGCAACATCAGCATTCAGTACAGTCTAGGAAAGATCAGGGAACCTAAGTCAGAGACTGAACAACTCGGTGTGATGTGGGCGGCACATCAGACCCTGACCACAGAAAAAAGATAGTAGTGTAGGCACTGTTGCATATTAAAAAGGCTTACGGTCTATAAATGCTGTGTCAATATTTGATTTCCTGCTCTTGGTAAATGAAGCCCCGGGAAAGGAAATCTATTCCTACAACTCTTTAGTACATCTAAAGTCAATAGCAAAAGTTTAAAATAACAGCTGGGTATGGTGGCTCACCTTGTATTCCCAGCATTCGGAAGGATCACTGTAAATTCAAGACCAGCTGGACTATGTAGGAGTTTAAGGCATAAGGCCCTGTCTCAGAAGGAAACGAAAAGACCCGTAACTCCGTCTTCAGGAGATCTGACACCTCCTCTGGCCTCCACCTTCACCTCCACAAGCACACGCATAAATTAAAAAAAAAATTCCAAAAAAGTAAATAAAATGAAGTGTAATGGGAAATGCCCAATACATAGTGGTGTGTAACTCCAGGTCAAGGGGAAATCCTGCGCCCTCTTCTGGTCTCTGTGAACACTGCATGAAAGTGGCACACAGACATCCGTGCAGGAAAACCATTCATACACATCAAATTAATTTTTCTTTCATTTTGTTTTCTTGAGACAGGGTTTCTCTGTGTAAGAGTCCTAGCTATCCCAAAACTCGCTCTGTAGACCAGGCTGCCCTCGAACTCACAGAGATCTGCCTGCCTCAGTCTCCCAAATGCTGGGATTAAAGACATGCATCACCACCGCCAGGCTAAAATTAAATTTTTTAAACTATGAAAATGAATAACCTACACCAGTTACAGAAGTAAAAATAAAGAATTACAAATTTAAATTAGGCATTACCTAAAAGAAATAGGATTCTAAATACAGTTTGTAAATGTCACTTTTCAAATGAGTGTTAACAGCTCTATCTACTAACCTTTTGCATAGGCTGTATTTAACCACTTGCGTAGGACATCCACTTCACAAAACTTATTCTATACTGACATGCTTAGGAAGTGCCACTTGTGTGCAAAGGTATTCCTTTTTTTCTTGTTGTTGTTTTTTGTTTTTTAGAGACAGGGTTTCTCTATAGCTTTGGAGCCTGTCCTGGCACTAGCTCTTGTAGACCAGGCTGGCCTCGAACTCACAGAGATCCGCCTGCCTCTGCCTCCCGAGTGCTGGGATTAAAGGCGTGCGCCACCACCGCCTGGCTGCAAAGGTATTCCTTGCAGCCCAGTATGTACTGGAAAAATGATGACAACCGGGGGTTTAACACAGATGTAGAAGAGGACAGCACTGTTACCATGGAACTACACGGCTGTAACAGAGAGTGTAAGCACACAGGGCTGAATCAACGGTGAGGTACTAATAACAGCCGCTAGGACGGTGGCAGGCAATGTCCCAAACACTGGCCAAGATCATTCACTTTAAGAAGGCAGGGTGGGGGAACGGGATGATGAATTCGTTCACTCTTGACGGTTCTGATCTCTGAACTACACGATTATAGAGTGAAAATTACTTCACGAAGAAAACAAAGAGGACCGTCTATGCAAATCACTCGCAGAACACTGCAGAGCATACACAAGGCCACGGGTTCTGGCCCCAGCAACACAAACCAAGGAAAACAAGGGTTCACAGGTGGCACCTTCTCTCTCACACCCCAATTACCTCCACTTCCTCTCTCTCTGCCGGGAAGTCCCGCCTATACCTTCTGCCTAGTTAGTGACCAGCCGGCTTTTTATTACACCAATCAAAGCAATACGTCGCCACACAGTGGACAAATATCCCATGACACATAGGTGTGATTCTCATATACAACTTCCAATCAGGGGACTAAACCCAAAGGGGTCATGTTGGTGTCGGGGGCAAAGTGTTAGCCTAGCACAGTAGGAGAAGGTGGACCTAAGTGAGTACGAACACATACAGGTTTATTTATATTTATTTATATATATAATATTTATTTACATTTACATATATATATATATATTTACATTTACTTGTGTGCTTGTGTACACGCAACCACAAGGCAGAGGACAACTTTAGAGAGCTGGTCCTCTCCTTACATCAGGTGGGTCCTGGGAGTCCAACTCTGATGCTGAGCCTAACTGCAAGCCCGTTTACCTGCTGAACCATCACCCCACAGCACCCCCACCATCCCTTTTTGAAAGTTATACCTTCAAGCTTTTAGAAGAAAATGAACTCCTAAAACTTTTTATTGACCTGGTCTGTCCTGTTCGACTTTTTATTGACCTGGGCTGTCCTGTGGCCTCTACTCGTGCAGAGGCACGAGTGCCCATGGACATACATATGCCCACAAAGTAAATAAATCATGTGATTTAAAAACAAAACAACAAACAAACAAACAAACAAACACTTGTGGTATTAAGGGATGAAACCCAGGACCTTGTACATGTAGGCAAGTGTTCTAGCACTGAGCAACACTCCGCCTCCCTCATTTTTTTATGAAATAATTAAGAAATAATAAAAGCAGCTGGGCTGTGGTGGCACAGGCCTTTAGTCCCAGCGCTCAGGGGGCAGAGGCAAGTGGAGCTCTAGGAGTTCGAGGCCAACATAGTTTACAGAGCGAATCCTAGCACAGCCATGACTGTAACACAGAGAAACCCTGTCTCAAAAACCCATAATAATAATAATGACAATAATAATACACTCTACGCATAGCTACACTGACTATATATTCTAAACCCTTAATTCAAAAAACTTTTAATGAACGTTTTTATAATAATACAGAACGCCCCAAGAGAATGTCTAGGGGGTCAACCATAATAAAAGTAGAAGCATCACTGTATCCCACTAAACCCTAGGCTCTCTCTCCTGGGCCTGTACCGGCAGAAAGTTAGAAGGCTTGTGGAGCGCAGAGCTCTGGTTGCCACGGCTAGCTAGGTGTGGGGGAATCCCCTGGAAGGTGACTTACATTACTGCCAGGCCCTCTAGCCTGGTATAAATCGGAAGGCCCAGTAGAGGGCTCTGCTTCCCTATCTGGGCTGGTCCCAAGCAAGGGCCCTCTCTGGAGACTATGGCAATTGGGGTTTGGAGTTCCTGTGATGGACAAGCATGGGGCCCAACTGGCAATTGTCCTAAGTTAACAGACTCTGGACTTCTTATCACCTGGCATTCTGCCAGCCGCCAGCCTGGAGGTCAGAGAAGGCCCACTGTAGACTCTAGGGGGGTGGGGGTGTTCGCATGACCTGCTCCTCTTTCCCTGCTCTCTTGGGACCCTCTCTTTGTCCAGAATCTGCTTCCCCAAACCTCTCTTGGGACCCTCTCTTTGTCCAGAATCTACTTCCCCAAACAAACTACTAGGGTGGAAGCAGAAACCCCTCCCTCCCTTGGTCCATCCAATATACTGAGCAATAACTGACCCTCTCCCAGTGTTTCAAGGAAAACACAAGACTATCGGTAAATTCACCATACTTAAAGGGTGAGGTACACTTCTTTGGTATTCCCCAATAAGTCTCTGCCACTCACAAGCAATGTCACTCAGGGACACTAATTAACCTCTCTGGGTCACTCCAGATAACATGCCAGACTGTGGCTCTGCAAAGTGGCAGTGTTACTTTCCTCAGGTATTAAATGGTACAGGGAGAACAGAACTGGTAGGGTTGGGGGATTCTGGGGTGGGGGGAGCAATGCAATACATTCCACCCTGTAGGGGTTAGCTTGGGGTGCAGGGAAGAGGAAGCAGGTAGAAAATCTTTGAAACCAGCACCCACCCTGGGACTGACAAGTATCACACACACACACACACACACACACACACACACACACACAGAGGCGCTGCGGGGGGGTTGGGGTGGAGTCCTGCCTAGCCATCACTAAACCCTGACCAGGGATAGACTCAAGGCAGAAAAACACCCATCTCCCCTAAGATTGCCCAATGGATCTGTGAGCTAATTCCCGGCAGGCCACAGAAAAGCAGTCTCCCTAGGAGGACAAGGGACACTTTCTTCCCTGCTAAGGAGGAGACAATTCACCTTATGTCTGGGTTCCCAGCATCCTTACAACCTAGCCTACTTAAGAGGCTGAGACTCTAAACCCACAAAATGGTGGAGCTACTAAGGCGTCAGCCACATTCCAGACGTGACCACAGGGTTCCACCAGCCAGTGAGAACAGACTCACTGTTGAAGGGAGACGCGTGGTGCTGGGATGCGTGCGTGCAAATAGAGAACTCAGCTCCAAAGCCTGGAGAGCTCTGCCACTGTGCATTCTCTAAACTACCCCACCTGAATTCTTCACCTGAAAGGCAGAGCGGGCCTTCTGCCGGCACCCACCAGAGGCCTCTAAAGGGTGCAAACCAAGTGCTGTACAAGGGACCTAGGTCTTTGGGTGGCATCAACTCTTGGTTTACAATAGCACGCTGGATCCCCGGGAGCCTGTAATTCTCCTCCTCTTGTCTAAATGAAAGACCAATTGCATACTCGCCTCACCCCTCAAGGTAGTTGGTGGTTTAGCCAATTTCTGGGCTCTGTTATCCCCGTATCTGGGCCTCTACACTGTCCAGGTGAACAACTAGAAGACAGACACAGTGAATGGCAAAGTGTTCTGGCCTGGTTTTTCTGAAAGAGCCATATCCTGGGTCAGTTCAGTGCCTCTGGTCACACCAATAAAAGTCACATGAAGAGGACCCATACTCCATCTCCTGACTTGCACCACTGGCAAAGAGGTCAAGTGAAGTCACCAATGGAAAAGGGACTTTCAATTCTACTTGTTGAAAGTTGTGATTCCGGCCGTTCCTCTGGCTGCTTGGCCAAGGAAGCATGTTGGAACCCTTCAGTGTTTAAGGTTTGTTTTAATAGGTAAGGGTTACGGAATTGTACACATTTTGGAAAAACAATTTAGGTTGGCCTCAGTACTAACCCAAACCCTCCCCCAAAGTTGCAGACCATGTTCACAGAGGTCAGGGTGGCTACTCTGGGGCCAGTTTCCACCATCTCCTAAAATCAACACCCCCAACAAGTAATAATGTATCCTAATGACCAGGGGCTAGCTGGGTAAAAAGGGCTAATGTCACTCCTCCAAATCCAGAGGTTGCTTCAGGAAGAGGTAGGTGTTCTGCCAAAGTTGCTCCTGCCCCCACCCTTCCATTTAGGCCACAGGAAAGCACTCTGTCCCTCACCAAACCAAACTCAGAGTCATCTTGTACACACAGGCCACATAACTCTTTGGACAGTCCGATCAGTTTGGAATCTAGATTCTTAAAGCTGAACCACAACCTAGAGGTGCTCTGACCCCACCTCAGTAAAACAAGTTGAATCTGGACGGCTATATTGACCATAGCCCTAAAACTTCAAGAGGGAGCAGCCGGTAACCACACCACCTAATTTGGGCAGCCCCAACCTAAACTGGAAAATCAGCGCGGTGCCTCCCTTGCGGTTCTCCATTCCAGCACAACCCAATAAGAAGAATCAGGCATCACTCTTCAGTAGGAGGGTAGCCTGGCAGGGGGCAGGGAGGAAAGTGCACACTGGTTCCTGGAAGGCAAGGTCCAGACACCAGAGCCCCATGCGAGCAGCCGCCACCGCAGAGCATCCGATCTGCCCATCTATTCCGCTTCCTCTGCGCTCTGTGTCCCCGGGCTCTAGAAAGCCCATCTCAGCCTTTCCGCGCAGCTATCGACCTCTCCGGCGCCCTTCTCTGGCTCACACATCTCAGGCCCTCCAGCCGAAGGGACAGCGCTGTGACCTCCTTCCTCTCGCCATCGTGGCACGGCGATCAGGTGCCATTAGAACCGGGTTCAGTGAGTGCGTGGCCTCCCGAAAGGATCCCGGTCCTCGGGGTGCCTGTGTCCCCAACCCCCATCCGGTATACCCCCAGCCCGGAGGTGCCCGAGTTCCCATCCTGTGTGAACCCGCTCAGTCCTCACCTGCAGTCTTCCAGCCGGCAGTCGGGCCCACGCAGCCTCACTATCCAGGCCCCGGGGCAGCCGGCGACACAGCTACTGAGTGGGTGCGTCCCCGCCGACAGCCACGCGCCCCCTCTCTGCGTCCGGCCCCCGCCGCGTGCGCATGCCCGACCATATACCCCGCGCGCGTCACCGCTGGGCCCGCCCCCGCCTGCTGCCCCGCCCCACTCCCCCGGGCCTGCCACGTGGGGCGGTCACCGAGCAGCGCCCAGTCACCCGGGTCAACCTGGTCCTCTACCGCTATGCATCCCAGGCTCGCATCCTACCTCTCGCGGCCTCATCCACCCTTCCTCTCGAATTCCATCCTTGACTCACAGAGGCCCTGCAGGCTCCTCCATTCTCTGGAAATCTTCCATCTGTCCTTTTGTGCCCTTTGTGAGAAACAGCCTGGCCTCTACCCTGAAGTAAAGTGCCCTTCTCTTGGTAGGTCTATGTGTTTTAACACTGCTGATGAATCTAAGAATGTTCTTTAAGCAGGATGGAGCCAGTCCATAGACTGTTTTTCCTTTGTATGTCCTAGCCAACCAAAAGGACCAAAATGTCTTGTCACAATCCAAATAAAAGATTATATTCACATTTTAGATTTTTGCATCACTTGCTCGCAGTAATCAGAGTCCTAAGGAGCCAATTAAGCCTTGGGTTATGTTTGAGTAATGTCTTAGGAGGGAGTCTCTTCCGCTCTAGGAAAGGCCTATTGTGTTAGATATCGAATCTTGGACATGCAAATTTCTTGAGAAAAATAAACCACCCACCAAACTCATTGTTCTATTCAGCTGGACGTTGTTAGGATTATTTCCTCTATAGTTTAACCAGATGTCACCTGGGGCTTAGAGAGCCAGTGGAAGTTCTTTAAATGGCATTGGAGCCAGTGAGTACCCATGCTTCCTGTTCTAGCTCAGGCAAAAGTGCCCAGCTGCCTGCGACTATCTCTAGATTTGTGCAGTGGAGAGATTGGCATTAGGGAAAGTTCCCGCAAGAAGGAAGGAATAGGAAAGGAGCCCAACGTTCCTAGAATAGGTGGCAGGAAGGACTCAGTGCTCAGTGGCAACTTGCTCTCCGGGGCTGGCTAGAGAAGAAGGAAAAAAACCACTCAAGTGGGCCGGTGGGTGGGGTAAGAGCCAGTCCTGGTGGTACAGACCTATAATCTGAGCTACTTTGGAGGCAGGAGGATCTCAAGTTCGAGGCCAGCTGGGACAATTTTGTGAGACCCCCTTTTCAAAATAAAAGGTAAAAGGGGGACTGGGTACATGTTGGTCCAGTGCATGCCTAAGCCCGCGGCGTGAAGCCCGTGGGTTCAAGAACAGCAAAACCAGGTCTTGTAATTCAGCACTTAAGAAGTGGGGACAGAAGGATTACCAGTTTAAAGTCACCCTTTGGTCCTATTATGAGTTTGAGGCCATGCCTGAGCTGCCTGAGACCCTCTCAGTAAACTGATGAATGCCTTGCCCAGCCCAGCATATACAAAGATTTACTGAGACCAGTCCGAGTCTTCTGCTCACTCTGTTTTTCTAAAATTCAGTTATCTTCACTCTGTAATTACCGTGATCCAGCGGGTAGAGGGGAGAGCTAAGACAACCCTCTCATTTTCTTTCCGAGTGACTTGGAGGTAATGATAGCTCTTGAAGAATTTCCTCCAGAGCCCCTTCAACTCTGTAATAACACTGAGTATTTGTCTTGGTTAAACTTACAGTGTTTTTCAGACATTATGTCATCCACTTGGGGCTCCAAAGTGCAATAGGCTGTCAGGAAAGGTCAGTCCCCCACCAGGCCCTTCCTCGAAGGAGTATATAAAAACAATGAGAAGCCCACCTAGAGATCAGATACTTCAAATACACAGAGCTCTGAATAGGAGGAGCCCATAAATACACATCCCACAGGATTCCAGGCGAGGTGTCTACTACAGCTTGCACTAAGCAACTGTCAAAGCTTACACTATACCCAGAGACCATAGCAGGAAGTTGAACGGGAAGTCTCAAAGTAATGCCAGCACTTGGTCAGCAAAGAGGATCAAGGGTTCAAGGCCAGTTCAGCTCCGTAGTGAGAGGCCAACCTGGGTTACAAGAGATGCTGTCTCCAAACAAACAAACAAATAAGCAAATGAAAGTACTAGCGGGAAAGAGGCTGGACGAACACCCCATCTCTGGACCTAGCTGTGTGGCATTGTCACTTGTTTGTAGAACTGTCAAAGTCCATGGGGGCAACTGGAGGAGTTGATAAGCTATCTCAAGCTGATAAGCTATACACCAGAGAAATACAATTAATCATTAACATGGCTAAAAATCAAAAGGTCCTAAGTCTCTGCCTCCGCCCCCACACACATTTCTTCAGGAGGCAGATCCTGATTAGACTACGTACCCAGACTAGGTCCTACCTTGTCCACGACAGTTTGGACCTGTGTGGCCAGTGTCCCACCTCCCTTACTGTACGGTCACCTTTTCCTTCTCATCCCCTTCCCACTTGCCTTCCTCTTAGTAAGTTTCTTGATTGTTTTGAAGTATATTTGATCTATTCTTTCAGACTTTTTGGAAACCCGTATTTAAAAAAAAAAAAAGCACTTGGTGATCTGACCCCTTCTTCTGGTCTCCACAGGCACTGCACACTCATGGTACACTTCCAGGCATGAAGGCAAATCACTCATATATTAAAATAAAGGAAAAATAATAATATAGTGCCACAATTCCAGTATAAATAATATACCAAGCAAAAATTTAATAAAACAGGGTCTAAGAGTATAGCCCTTTGGTAGAACACTTGCCTAGCATGCTTGAGGCCTTGGGTTCAATCTCCAGGACCATAAAACAAAGGACCAGGCACAATGGCCCATGCCTTGAACCCCAGCACTCAGGAGGCAAAAGAAGTCTCTATGACTTCACAGCTAGTGACAAACCCACTAAATTTTTGTGACCATTACTGGCTTGTAATCTACAGAATTAATATGATTTATGGAACTTGGATTTTTTTTCCCTTGAAAGCATTTCACTTCTAATACAAGCTTTTTATCTTTTTATTACATGTATCTATTAGTATATGTATGTGTTTGTACATACGTGGGCATCATGACACGTGTGTGGAGGTCAGAGGACAACTTTCATGCTATTGGTTTCCTCCTTCCTCCATGTGGGTCTCGGGAATCGAACTCTGGTAGTTAGGCTTGGAAGCAGGTGCCTCTGAGGTGTCTTGTTGAGACCCAAAGTATTTATTTCTATCCCTAATCTTAGACCTTAACCCGCCTTGATTATAAGAGATTTCAATCTGAACCTGAACCCCATAATATAGCAGCCTGCACATAACAGATTCTCTATAAATATTTGTTAGCCTGGCTAGCAGCTCCCTCAAAGTTGCATGTTGGGCAATATTTAAGGGAACTGAACACAAGAAACTGACATGGTCATGGCCCTGTCAACATATGCAGACAGATTTTCCATAGGAGAGGTGATGGAATAGCTCTGCGCAAGAAGCCAAAGAAACGAGACACCCATCTTGTAGTGTGGAGGGGTGGGGCTGAAGACTCAGAAAGCCACAGTCCAGTGAGTCAACTGTGTTGACAAGATGGACAGGGGATGAGCAGGGCAGCCAAGATTCTTCATCCTTCCCGTCAGTTTTGGACCATGTTGGTTTGGCTAAGTGTCTATAGCTTTTCTCCGGACAGTTATCAATTCCTGGGGTGGAGAGGCGATTTGGGGTGAGGATTTTTCTGACTTTTTTTCTTTGTTCTAGTAGGCCTTAACACATTTAAGAGGATCAGAGAAAATATGAAGGTGTCCCTCACCCCAAAATCAGACTGAAGGACCCAAGGGCCCATGTGTTAATACCCTACGCGGCTAGGCAAAGCTCAGATGATGGCCAGTGGCCTCAGCTGTGAATCACATATGAGCTTCTGACCCAGTCAGATAAAAAGACAACTGGGAGAATACTTGGCTCCAGAGTAATTATCATTGGGAATTCTAATAATACAAATATTACCAGTATTCCATAACCTTTTTCTCCCTGCTTTTGGTAACTTGATTCTTCTTACTGTTTGTTTTATATTTATTTCATGTGTCTGAGTATTTTTGCTTGCATGTATTTATATATGCACCACATACATATCTGGTACCTGCAGAGGTCAAAAGAGGGTACTGAATCCCCTGGAACAGGAGTTACAGAAGGTTGTGAGCTTATGGGTGCTAGCAACCCAAACCAGATCCTCTGCAGAGGCAGCCGGTGTTCCTAATCTTCAAGACGTCTCCCTAACTCCCTTAAATGTAATTCTACATTTATTTAGTGTATGGAGAGATGCTGCAGCAAATATGTGGAGGCCAGAATGCAACTGACCGGAAACCAGTTCTCTCCTTCCACCCTGTGAGTGCAGGGACAAAGTCGGACTGTGAGCCTGGCGGCAAACGCCTCCGTGTACTGAGCCATCTCATCGGTCAACCCTTCTTTCTACACCAGTCCAGGTAAAGGGCTACCCACTTTGTTACTCTTTTCAAACAGACAACTTACGGCTTTGTTCACTTTTCTCTGTTATTTTGTCTTCTATTAATTTCTGCTCTGTCCTTTATTTTTAAATGATTAGGTGGCACACACCTAAATGTTCAGCTCACTGGGCAGCTAAGGAAGAAGGACCATTTACGTTGAAGTGTTCAAGACCAGCTTGGTAAATGTAGTGAGACCTCCATTTCAAAAATTAAAAAAAAAATATATACACACTGTGACACATGTTTCTCCCTGCCTCCCTACATATAATAAATAAATGTAATTTTAAAAACCTTTTTAATGGTAGAGAAGGCACTTGGAAGTGAGCTTACTGGCTCCCCTTGAGCTGACAGCACCTGGTAAAACAAACAGTTCAAGCACATACACAAAACTCCAGTGCCTTACTGTCTGATCCCCAGGCTGCTCAGGGGCGGGGGTAGGGGACCCCTGGCTACCAAAGGTGCTGCCCCCGACATGCTGAGTAACAGATGAATAACGCTAACTTTTGCTTCTCTCTGAAGGGAAAGCATTATAGCCTTTTAATAAACAAACCACAGTCTTTCAGACACAACTACACACATAGACGGTTTTTATTTTACACCACAGGACTCAACTGCTTGGCACTGAAACTGAAAAACAAGGCAAGAACATCACATATAGAAAGTACAGACATTCTGACATTACCACTAAGAATCTCTGCTACCTAAAGAGAAAAGGAATGCTAGGGACAGAAACGTCTAAGGACAAACTCAAAATACTTCCAAAGAAATCAGAAAGTGGAATTTGTTCAGCTAAAGACCCATTTTTTCAGTCTGTTCTGTTTAATTCTGTGGCTTTTATATTTCAGGTCTCAGCCTAGCCTTGGTCATAGACTCCAAATAAAACCAGGGGTGCATTTGAGAACCACAATGCTCATCTCTCCCCAGTCTCTGGGTGCTGCAGTAAGCTAAAGGTTTTCTCGGTGTCCTCTTCAAATCTGGGAGCTGGCACGTGCTTGGCAAGCACTCTAACACTGACCGCCCGCACGTTCCTCTTCAGGGCTCCATGCTGAAGCCCTTCTTGGTCACACTGTCATTTAAAGTAAGTATTTCTGCCCAGTCCCCTATCACCCATCCATCACACCAAAACACAGATACAAACAAATTTGAAAAGGTTAAGTAAAATCAGCTTTTAAAACCCAGTAAAAAGATGATCCACTTAAGCCTCAAGAAATGGGAAGATTCTGAAACAGAAGGAAAAAAAAAAAACACAGAAAACCAATGCTTTCCCAAAACACTGACGCCCAAGGGCCCAAGGACAACTTCCTCCTTGTCTCACTCAGGTGAGAGTGTCACATTTGTCCAAGCCAACTCTGGGAAGCCTGAACCTGGATTTTGAAAAAATTCTAAGCAACATCAGTCAACAGCTAGAAGAGACCCTTGCGAAATCTCATTTGCAGACATTTGCAGAGAAAACCTACACTTCATCTAGAATGTTCCTAGTTCCGCTGAGTCCTTCCCATGTATTCTGATTGAATTTACTGAAGATCAGTCACAAGAGCAAAGGTGTGTGCGTGTGCACGCATGCATCTGTCAGGAGCTGAAAGCTCCAGAAGAGCAGCTCTGGCTGGACTCTTAGGAAGTCAGGATAGCTGCACTCACATCCCTGGGACAAGTAGGTTCAAGGGCATGACTGTGCTTTACGCTGGCTTAACTACATGTCTTTCACACATGCATACAACTGCACTCTCTGAAACACTATGCTGCACAGGGCTTTCTATAGCCTTCCCCAGCTGCCAAAATAAAGTAATACTCTCATTTAGATGTCTGCAATGACTTCATTCCTATCACTCCTGGCACCAGAAATAGGATGACCCTGTAGGCGTGACCTCCAGGTATAACTAATGATCACACTGCCTTGAGGGGCTAGTTTTTCTGTCTTATTTGGTAGGAGGATTGCTGAGAACTGGACTTGGATTTTACATGCTGAGAACATGCTTTATCGCTGACCTGTCCCCCAGGCCCTAGAAGCTCCTGATGCCATGCTCCGCACAGGAGCAGGACTGCTGACACCACTTTGCTCTACAAAGGCAGCAAGGCAGCCTGTAGCTGGACTTAGAAACCTGCTTCCTTGACATCAGAGTTTGGTTTTGTTGTGGGCTTTGGGGGATGAGGGTTTATTTTTGATTTTTGAGACAGGGTCCCACTCTGTAACCTTGGCTAGCCTGGAACTCACCATGTAGCCCAAGTTGGCCTTGAACTAACGATCCTTCTGCTTCAGTCTATCAAGTACTGGGAGAACAGACATGCACCACCATACTCTACTGTAGTATCAGGGTTAAAAGAAGAACAGATATCTAATTCTACAAGGATGGAGAAAGAGAAAATGCCAACATAAACCCCACTGCCGTTTCTGTTGATGCTGTGAGAGGGAGCTGAGTTGGAGTCCAGTTGCTCCTTGTAGCTAGTGTCCATGCTGCCACTTACAGGAAGAACAGGTTCTCACACAGCTGGATGGCTGGTTCATGATGTAAAATCTGTCCAGACAGGAAAGCTAGCTTGTGGGCATACTTGCAAGGAGCTGGTACTCGGATAGTACCAGGCCAATTCCAGTACATGTGGCAGAGTTTGAAAGTCAACCTAAAGTTAGGATGAAAATGTGTTCTTTAACACCGTTGCCTTCACCTAGGGGCGGGCAGGGGGCTCACTCTCTAGGGGATACCACACACAGCACACCAACAACAAACTGGGGGATTCTGGGAAACCTAATGCCATTTTCAGGAATTGGTTTTATATTGGTTTATCTGGTTTGGTTTGGGGGTACAGGCTCTCAACTATCTAGTCTAGGCTGGCTAGTCCAGGTTGTCCTTTAGTTGCCAGTGAACTTCTTGCCTCAGCCTCTCAAGTGCTGGAATTACCTATCTTTCCATCTAGCTGTCTGGTGAGCTTTTTGAGACAAGGTCTTGTTAGATAGTTGGGACTGGCCTGTAACTAATTATGTCCTTCAGGCTGGTGATTCTAGGTGACTTTCTGGCTTCAGCCTCCTGGGTGACAAAAGTATAAGCTTGTGTGACCACATGCAGCTGGGGAAGTCTGCTAAAATACAAATGCCAGTAGCATGTAGTGTGCCCTGCGATCTCTGCTACTTAGAAGGCTGTTAGGAGCATAACTTGAGCTGAAGAGTTTGAGACCAACGTGGGCAACTTAGAAGACCATTTTTCTAAAATAAATTAAGTAAATACCAACACTTGATAATACAGGAGTAAGGGCTGCAGGCACCCACATTTCCTTAAAGCTCTTCAAGTGATTTTAATATAAATCACTCCTCAAAAAGCTAACTAATATTATGAAGATCTGGGAGAGTCAAGGGGTGAAATACTGGTAGCTGGCTCAGTTGGTAAAGTGCTTACGGTACAAACTATGAGGACCAGAACTCAGCTCTCAGCAACCACATGGTGTGTGTTTGTGATCACAATACCAGAGACAGAGACCTTGTCTAACTGGAGTGCTAGATCCCAGTGAAAGATACTGTCTCAAAAATCAAGGTAGACAGCTGCTTAGAACAGATACTTGACAGTGACCTCAGCCTCTAGACCCATGCATGCCCACGTACAACACACACACACACACACACACACACACACACACACAAGGAATAAGTTATCTTGAGGTACAGTGATTAATGATTTAGCTGTTAGTTGGGGTAAACAGTGAGAACAAGTATATTTCTGACAGGCTCACCTCTGCATGTGATCAGGGCTCAGATTTGCAGTGTTCAGGACACAGATGTAGTGTGTAGGTATGCCACAGCCCTGCCGCACATGATGGGCAAGAAGGTAGAAATCCACCCTAGCAAAGAAAGAGCACCAACTGCTGAGATAACTGACGGCATTTTGAAGATCCCTGTAGCCCTATCATACAGGACTCAGGAAGGAAAAGGACAGTCAATTACATGAAAGGACAATGAGTATGCGTGTGCACACATGTGTGTATGTGTGTGTGGGGGGGCTCATGGATATAATATCAGCCCTGGAGGATGAGAAGGAAGTCAGCCATGTGTTGAGATCAGCCTGGGAAAGGAGTATGTGTGTGTGTCTACGTATCTGTTGGGAGGGGAGGACCTCATGGATATAACCTCATATAATCTCAGTCCTGGGGAGGATGAGAAGGAGGCCAGCCATCTCTTGAGAGAAGCTTAGGCTACATAGAAAATTTAGGGGATGCAGTATGGGCTACATGAGACCCTATCTCAAAAAGAAGAAAGAAAAAAGTTTTTTACTAAGAAGTAAAAGCCTTGCTATTTAAAAAAAAAAAACAACGGGTTTTAGCTGGGTGCTGGTGGCACATACCTTTAATCCCAGCACTCAAGAGGCAGAAACAAGCGGATCTCTGTGAGTTCGAGCCCAACATGGTCTACAGAGCAGGTTCCAGGACAGCTAGGACAATACAGAGAAACCCTGTCTCAAAAAAAAATTTTTTTTGTGGGAGGTGGTGGCGCACGCCTTTAATCCCAGCACTCAGGAGGCAGAGGCAGGCGGATCTCTGTGAGTTCCAGGCCAGCCTGGAGTGAGTTCCAGGACAACTAGGGCTGTTTCACATTACACAGAGAAACCCTGTCTTGAAAAAAAAAATTTTTTTAGGGCTCTGAACACAGCTTTGTGATGGAGTGCTTGTCTAGCATTCATGAGGCACAAGGTTTAACCCCCAGTAACAAAATGAGTATGTGCACGTGTACTTGTGTGTGTGCACGCATATGTGTGTTTGTGGTTGACGCCACCACTGAGCTCAGTCAAAGCTTGCTTTCTTCAGCACTCGAAAGTGAGGATTCCATTCCATGACTCTCCAGGAATATTTGAACCAGGTTAATTTCTCCAGCTTATTCCTCCTCGACTGAGGACCCCCATTTTGTCTACTTACCACTCACAGCTGGTTATGGTATGATCGACCACAGTCCCAGGGGAGGGTGTCACAAAGTGATCGGGGGCAGCAAGGTAGAGATTAGTGCTGATTTTCTTCTGCACCACGAACACCACCATCTTGGGGTGGTAGTTCTCAAAGGCTTCAAAGCACTTCTGCAGCTGAGGAATCTCATAGTTGGCAACCGTCTTCAGCTGCCCATCGGACACTCCATCTCGGTACACCACGATCTTCTCTGGGAGACAGTGGTTCACCTGAAATGACACCTGGAGGAGGTGACTTTTGGCTCAAGGATCACAGTGAAAAGCTCACACCCATTGTGCAGGCTGGAGACTTGGCAGCTGAGCCCACACCCATTGTGCAGGCTGCAGACTTGGTAGCTGGGCCCTATAGCAAGTTAGCCCAAAGCACATGACTGCCAACCATGCCATTTTCCAGATTTGCTCACAGTAGCAAACGGTCTTGATACAGCTGAGGTGCTAGAAAATGTGAAACAAGACCCGGCCATTGTGAGGCACGTGCTCACAGCTTGCCCTCAAACAGAGGGGACACCGTTAAAAGGTAATGGAAGGAGGCTGACATGGTTACACAAGCCAGCAATGGCAGCATTTCATAGGCTGAGACAGGAGGATCACCATGAGTTCCAGGGCACCTGGACCATAGGGTGAAATCTTGTCTCTGGAAAAAAGGAGGGAGGGAGGGAAGGAAGGAGGAAGCAAGGACTCAAATTTTTTACAAAGATAATGGCCAGAATAGGTGAGTCAGTGTTTATCTGACCTGGATTTAATGCTGACAACCTATCTGGAAAAGAACCCGGAAGTGTTAAAGGAAGGTCTAATGCATGACTACACTCAGGTTTTGACATGTAAGTAGCACCCCAAGTTGCTGAGAAGTTGCAGGTCCTTCAGTAATGTCCCATGAGCAGCAGAATGTCGGACCCACTGACAACACAGTAATGTTAGACCCACTGACAACCAACACAGTAATGTCCCATGAGCTGCAGAATGTCGGACCCACTGATAACCAATACAGCAGCAGCCCTGTGGGATCAGCTCTCAGAGTGCATTCAGGTCCATTTTAAGTTAGAAATCCCCTTGAAAGTGATCTGCTCGACTTCAGTTCTAACTACAGTTTAATGTAGGTTCTTGTCCCTTAAGAGGTAAGTCTTGAGTAAAGCTTAAATATTCATTACATTCTGTAAGGATGACTCTACAAAGAAAACCTTATCTCAGAAAAAAAAACTTTCCAAAAATTATCTCACTAAGCATGGTGGCTTATGTTTGCAATCCTAGCTCTCAAACATGCATGGCAGGAAGACGGCTGTGAATCTGAGGCCAGCCTGGGCTACACAATAAACTACAGGTTAGCATGAGATGTGAGATAAAAGCTGGTCTCGAATTCCTCCCTCCACACAGCTTTTTAAGAGTTTTCATCCAGTGCTTCAAACTGGGTGTGTGATGGTACATGCCTTTAACCCCAGCACTCCAAAGGCAGTGACAGGTGAATCTCTGTTAGTTCAAGACCAAGTTGCCTACATAGTGAGTTCCAGGTCAGCCAGGACTATATAATGAGACTGTTTCAAAAAAAAATGTTTTTAATCAATGTTCCCCTTTTCTGAGAAACCTCAACTATTCCAACATTTACAAACATCTTTACAATCACTGGAGCTCCTATCCCTGTTTGAGCTAAGTTTTTTCTGCCTCACATCTCCCCCTCCCCTTCTTCTTTATTATGACAGGACCTCAGTCCCCTCCTCCCTCCCAGTATCAGACAGTCTTGTACACAGAGTGACTTGAAGGTCTCCAGGCCCTAGGGTGTCTCAGCCCCAGAAGGCCAGCATTCAGAGATGGATGAGTGTTAGAGCTGTCCATTCTCTGTAGATCTGGGTTTCATGCTGTTCCAAGTCTCTGCCCACTAAATAACAGCAGCAGTCTCTCCAGTCATAACCACAGTGTTTCCAGATGCTGCCCCAGCTGCGAACTGTGACTTTAGCCACCAAGCACACAAAAGGCTCAGCCACACTCAGAAGCCAATGCCCTGTGGTAAAAGAGAAGGTGACTCGGGGTGCAGATGTGGCTTTACACATAAGCAACAGAAAGAAGACATGGGACTTGGGGGCACTGCTGAGTCTGACCCAATGCTTCTTAGCTATGGCTTCAAATACTGTTTCCCGTTGAAAACTCAAGTAAAACAATCACCTTGCCACATTCTCAAGGGGGAGGGAAAGAAGCTACATGCACATATTTATGTAAACACACTGGTTGGGGAACTGACTGAGTGGGTAAAGGACTTATTGAACAAGCACAATCCCAGGGCCCACATAAAAAGCCAGGTGTGCCGGGTGGTGGCGGCGCACTCCTTTAATCCCAGCACTCGGGAGGCAGAGGCAGGCGGATCTCTGTGAGTTCAAGGCCAGCCTGGTCTACAAGAGCTAGTTCCAGGACAGGAACCAAAGCTATAGAAAAACCCTGTCTTGAAAAACAAAACAAAACAAAACAAGTGACATGCAGCAGCCTTGGGGAGCAGAGACAGGAGGAGAATCCCAGAGACTCACAGACCAGCCATGCAGCTCTGGGTTCCATTAGCATCTCTGTCTCAAAAATAATCTAGAGAGTGGTGAAGATATGCACATACACCACACATGCCAGTATATATTTAACATATGTGCACACATACATACATATATGTATGTGTATACATATATATGTATATATATATATGTATATATATATATATATATAGAGAGAGAGAGAGAGAGAGAGACTATAGAGGCTGGATATGGTGATAATGTCTATAATTCTAGCATTAACAATGCTGAGGATTGTGAATTTAAGTCCAGTCTGCATTACACAGCCTAAGATCCTGTTTCAAACTAATTTTTGTTGTCACAGTTCAGACCAAGCCAGGTCAAGAAAACACTTGGAACACAGAGAAAGAACATAATGAAGGGAGTGGGGTGGGAAAGTGGAAATCTAATTCACCTCAAGTGTTTTTTACCACCTCAGCATTCAGCCTGTGCCAATCTGTTAGTGAGTGCTTGGCACCAGACTATGTCAGTTTCTGATGTGGGATGTCCTTTTGTCTATGTATTGCTCTTATTGGTTAATGAATAAAGTTATTTTGGCCTATGGCAGGGCAGAATATAGCCAGGCTGGAAGAGATATATAGAGAATGTAGGCAGAGTCAAGGAAATGCCATGTAGCTGCCAAAGGGGAACACTTTGGAACCTTACCAGTAGGCCACAACCTCAATGATACATAGATTAACAGAAATGAGTTAAGATGTAAGAGTTAGTTAATAAGAAGCCTGAGCTAATAGGTCAAACAATGTTATAATTAATATAGTTTCTGTGTGATTATTTGGTGTGCGAAGTCCTTCTGTATATGTGTTGCTTTCATTGGTTAATGAATAAAGAAACTGCATTGGCCTGTGATGGGGCAGAGTAGAGCTAGGCGGGAGGGGGACTAAACTGAATGCTGGGAGAAAGAAGATGGAGTCAGGAAAAGCCATGTAGTCCTGACAGAGACAGACGCCAGATGGAACCTTACCGGTAAGCCACAGCCACGGGGCGATACACAGATTAATAGAAATGGGTTAAACTAAGATGTAAGAGATAGCCAATAAGAAGCTAAAGCTAATAGGCCAAGCAGTGATTTAATTAATACAGTTTCTGTGTGATTATTTCAGGGCTGAGTAGCCAGAAACAAACAAGTGACCTCCAACAGCAAGTGGCACCCAACGTGTTCGACTATATCCACATAAAACCTGAGAAAGCTTGGGTCTAGGCAGCCAGGAAATGAACAAGCAGCCTCCATTTACAAGTTTCTAGCACAACTAAAAGGCCAGCTGCCCACTGTGGGCTTACACCTAGTTAATGCCTTTTAAAAAGGGGGTAAAGTCTTTAAAGAGACAAGAGTACAGAGAGAGATTAAAAGAAATAAAGAAAAATGAAAAATTCACAGAGAGTTTGGATTCTGTATATTATTGTGTTTTCTTTAAATTTTTTGACTGTGAAGGATATGATGCTTTGGAAAAGAAGTTCTTCTGTTTTCACAGAGGATGAGACCCTGTGGACTGTTTCTATCCCAATATGGTATGATAGACCACGCCATCCTGAAAGGTCACCGTGAACAACTTCAAAAAATTACTTCACTCAACTGATGACTGAGATGAACCTAGCATACAGGTTATACAATGAAAGACCTAATTAACAGCGCCCCATACAGCAGGAAGAAGTTTGGAGAGAAATAACTGTGTCCATATTCCCATTGTTTATAAATGTTCCTTTACATTTAAAGGGGGATATGATATAGATATGAATAATTTACATTGATATAACTTTTGCTTCATTGATATAAATTTAAGGTTAATTTTGTTATATGTATATGTATTTCTGATCTTGATTAAGGTCTTATGATTGTGTAGTTCATTTAAAAATGTAATGTATAATTAGAAAATATAGGTTGTTAATGGATAATCATCAATAATAGTCAAGCTTGTAGTCATGTTAGTCAGATTTTCTAGATATATAGAGATATATTTCGGTTAGATAAGCATTTTTCATATCTTTCAAAGACTACAGAATATGGCATTTAATGTTTTAATAACTTAGGGCTTTTCATGACAATGAGACATGTCTGTTCCTGGCAGCATCAATCTACTTCAAGAGGAAGATGGGCATCGAAGAGACTCCTTATGGAGTTTGATAGCCATTTGGGCAAGAAACTGCTCCTGCCTGAACTGTTGCATAAACTGGACATGAAGAACCTGCAGAGAGTGGACTGATGAACTTGCCTAAAGGTGTTCAGGGTTCCTGATTCATGAAAGACTCTGTGAGACATTCTACAGAATACAGAAGAAAGTGACTGAACTGTCTTTGAAATTTCCTGCTTCATGGAAAAGTCTGCTGGATACTATGGGCCGGAAGGCCAAGGATGGATGCCCCAACAGTACAGAAGAACTTTGGGTGACTGTCTATGCAGCGAGATATCTCTGTCATTTCTAGAGTTTTGGAAGTTGCTTATTTCTTGCTTACTTAGGTAATTTTATATCCTTCTAGAGTCTTTGATGGAGTTGAAGAATAGATAGTTATAGTTATTGTTTTCCTTTGTTATAAAAAATAAAATAGATATAAATAATGTAACTGTAATTCTTGCTTGATAACTGTTTTGTTATATGTAATTTTACTATGTTAAAGTGAAAGCCTTGTTTGTTTGTTTAAATAGGAAAGGGGAAATGGTGTAGGAGGTCCTTCTGTATTTGTGTTGATTTCATTGGTTGAATAAAGAAGCTGCCTTGGCAGCTGGACATGAGTACCATGAACTGGACATGCCAGGCAGGGGATTCTCAGGATGGGCTCTGTGGGAAACTTCTCTTCTTTCCTGCTAGAGATCAAACCAGGGGAGCACTCTGTCACCGAGCTTCGTCCCCAGAATATCCCAACACGTTTTCATGAGAAATTCTGACATAAATTATGACAGCATTTTGCAGAGTGACTAATGTGTGCTGTTGCAGCAGCCTGTATTATCTCTCCAACTCGTAAGGCAGGTATGATGGCCATTTGCAAACATAAAAAAAAAAAACTGGTCTCACTCAGACTTCAGCAGTCCCTTTCATTTGAAATGCCTCTATGCTAATATGCATTGAACATAGTAGAGTTTTTGTGTGTATGACAGGGTCTCATGTAGCCCAAGCTGGTTTCAAATTCTGTATGTAGCTGAGCATGATTTTCAACTTCTCATCTGCCTAGATTCCAGCTTATGGTTTTAACTTAATACATTTCCTTTCTTCTCTCCTCCCCTCCCTTTTCTTCCTTTCTTCCTTCTTCACTAGTAGGAACTGAACCCAGGACTACGTGCTAGGGGCGTATTCTACTACTGAGTTAGGTGCCTGGCCTTCTATTTACTTTCTGAAACACAAGCTCACCGACCTGTCCAGCATGGCCTTGAATTCACACAATAACCCAGGCAGACCAGGACTCTCAGTCGTCCTACTGCCTCACCGTCTGAGTGCTGGGATTACAGTCACGCATCACTATATCTGCTCTCTTCTGTCTTCTTAGCACTGAGTAAGCTTTCATTGTCTGGGCGTGCCAGTCATTTATACATTCACCCACCAAAGAGCACTCTGGCTGCTTTCAGGTCTCAGCAAGCACGAGTAAGCATCCAGGTAGTTTACTGTGGGATCCTAAGTTTTCAACTTGTTTGGGAAAATATTGAAGAGCAGGATTCCGGGATTCTGGGGTAAGGTCATGTTTGGTTCTGTAGCGGCAAACTGAGTATTCTGATGGCTCTGGACACCAGCATCTGTTATTCCCGGTATCCGGACTCTGCCATTGCCACGGCTATAGCAGGTTGTTGGTTTGCTGTGTAAGGCTCTAGGGGCACAGCTGACATCTTTCCACATGCTTACTTGACATGTGCTGACATTCCTTCATGGCAGTGCTGGTCTTTTGTGGACTTCAGAGGGAAGTGCAGTGAGACAAGGCTTTTCTACATATGTAGCCAAGCCTTGGCTGGCCTGATATTATGTAGCCAAGCCTTGGCTGGCCTGATATTATGTAGCCAAGGCTGGCCTCAAAGCCAAGCAAAATCCTTTTACCATAGCACCATGTACTAGAATTCCGGTGTGTACTACCACTTCCTCCACTCCTGGAGAGAAAGACATCCAACTCACGACACAGCCCTCTTGCCTCTGCCTCCAAGTGCTAAATTGCAGATTGTAGGCATGAACCACCACAGCAGGCCATTTTGCTTTATTTATTTATGTATCTATTTATTTGAGGCATGATCTCTCTATGTAGCTCAGATTAGCCTCAAACTGTGGAAGGACTTGCCTCAGTATCATGAGTATTGGAATCACAGCTATGAGCCACTGATGACTTATACAAAACACAAAAGTAGCTGGCTGGGCTTTGCATCTTTAGAAAGAATCATATTATTTTGTCAATTATATGCATGTATCTATGTGTCAATGTTTATTATTTTAGATGCCTACAGAGGCCAAAGAATTCAGCTCCCCTGGACCTGGAGTTACAGGTAATTGTGAGCCACCCGATCAAGGTGCTGGGAACCAAACTTGGGACCTTGGGTCCTCTGCAAGAGCAGTGTGGACTCTTGACTACTGAGCCATCTCTCTTGTCCCTGGGTCTTATACTTTAAGCATAGGTGTGTGAGGCACTGCAAGCCAACCTTTGTGAAGTAAAGGCTGTGCAAAGCTTATTATTACTTTTTACATGTTTAAGGCCAACTGCTCCAGCAGCATTTGTTGAAAGACACCAGTTTCCCACTGACTTGCACCCATTCCTTCAGCAAAGGTTAGACAACTATACTTGTGTGGCATATTTCCAGGCTGTTCTTTTCCCTTAATGCTCTGTTTACCTTCCCATGAGTATCACACAGTACTGATCACCATGGCTTCATGCTCAAGTGTTTAAGCTCTGGAGCATCAGTCTTCAGACCATCCTTAGGCATGTGGTAGCTAGCCTGTGTCTTTGGACTCTCCACATAAATCTGAGAATGACTTTGCTGATGTTCACCAAAGAACTTGCTGACATTCCATTGACTCTGTGTTATAGCTGGGAAGAACAGAAACCTTGATGATATCAAGCCTACCAATTAATAAAGAATTATTTTTATTTCTTCATCAGTTTAATAGTTTTCCACATGTGGATCTTACAATGATTTTTTTTTTTTAGGTAGGGTTTCCCTATGTTGCTCTGGCTGGCCTGGAATGCACTATATAGGCCAGGTTAGCCTTCAATTCATAGAGATCTGCCTGCCTCTGTGTTCCAAATGCTGGAATTAGAGGCCACATCTTTAAACACCATAGTCAGATTAAAATTCCAGCCTGTCAGTTGCTCACAGCAAAAATCAAATTTAATACTAAACATTTTTTAGATTTATTTTTTATATATGAACACTTATCTGCATATATGTATGTTCACCATGTCTGTGCTGCCTGGTGCCCTCAGAAGAGAATGTCAGATTCCCTAGAACTGGAGAGAGATGGTTGTAAACCACCAAGTGGGAACCGAACCTGGTCTTTTGCAAGAGCAACAAGTGCTCTTAACCACTGAGATATCTCTCCAGCCCCAACAGTTTCCTTTCTTATAGAATTGAACTTCAAACAAAACCACACACATCATTGCCATTCAAGACTAAAAGTGAAAACATTTAAGAGGAATAAACTTCCAGCTTCCTTTCTTTACTGCATTAGTTGGGACGTCTAGTATGAAGCATCAATAGACAGAAACCGGAAGGACAGGAAGCTACCTCTGTTTGCAATAAACATGCTTATTGCTGTATAACCACCAGGTGAGTTTACTAAACTATGCAAGACTAGTTCAGGAGACTTCTATGTGATAAAAAAAAAAAAATCTTACCCAAGTCCTCCATGAAAACCCTCTCCAACTAGTGACATCACACTTACGAGAAACAAAGCAGCTGCTTCCCCTCTAAGACGAAGACTAAAGTAGTGGCTTCCTCATGACTGTTTTTACCAAGAACCACACACTGGGTGGCTCCAACAACAGACAGTTGTTATCTTATGGTTCTGAAATTTGCAAGATGAAATCAAGATGTAAGTAGTGGGTTGAAGAGGTAACTCAGTGGGTAGAGAGCTGACCTAGCATACACGAATCCCACGTCTGAGGGCCAGCACTGCATGACGTACGTGTGGTGGGGCACTCTTAGAATCCCTGAACTCGGGAGGTAGAGGCAAAGAAATCAGAAACTCAACATCATCCTTAGCTACATAGTGAGTTTGAGGCCAGCCTGGAATATATGAGACCCCTTCTGCTGTTGCTATTGTTTTAAGATAGATTTTAAGATAGGTTTAAATAGCCCTGGCTGTCCTAGATCTCACTCTGTAGACCTGGCTGACTTCTAACTCTGAGATCTGCCTGCCCCTGCCTCCTAAGGGCTAGGATTAAAGGATGTGTGACACTATGCCTAGCTTCCTCTGAAGGCCCTACAGAAGAGCCCATTTGGGACCCCTCACGCTTCCAGTCGCTGCAGCTACAGCACTGGAACCTTTGCATCTGTCTGCAGCTCTGTTTCCTCAGTGGGAGTACAGAGTGTGACCATCTGTCCCTGCTCTTTCACATGGTGTTCTGGCTGCGCTGCATCCAACTGTCCCTCTCACAATAGCAGGCATAGCTAAATGCACTGGGGCATATCAGAACTTTTGTCTGAGACAAGAGGATTGCAATTCATGGCCAGCATGGGATGTGGGGCGTTTGAGATCAACCCGAGTTACACAGAGAGATCCTGTTTTCCATACCCTACACCCACAGTCACAGAATAGCAGCCAGTGAGTCAGGACCCACACTAACCCAGCTTTGGCTCAACACTCTCAGTCCTGGGATTATGGGCATGCCTACCTCAACATACATCTTTATAATAAAATGTAACACAAAATGTCTTGTACTCTTCCTCTTAATTCAAAGATTTAACACTGGAACATTGTTTACTTCTTCCTAGTGATGAGCTGAGATGCCGCTGCTGGCACAGATTCCAGAGTAGACTCCCCACAGATATCCAATCTGACACTGTATGGATGCAGATGTAGTCACTTAAATTTACCACTGTGTCCATTACTTTTACTGTTGCTTACTCCTTTAACTATTTGTCTTTTTCCTGTGAAAAACGTTATCTTTGCAGTTTACTTCAGTGTAATCTGATGACGACAGCATCTCCACTTCTCAATTCCCTTCATGTCTTTCACCTTCATTACTGGACGTCACTTTCGGTGGACATTACATCCAGTGCTGGCGGTCACTGTCTTTCAGCACTTTGAAGTCATCACTTTATATCTTATAGCTGCACTGTTTCTGCTGACAAGTTACCTTTAATCCATTAAAAATATAACCTCTTCTTTGATCTCCCAATTTATGTCTATTTTTTATAATTTGTTTAACTGTATCTTTGCACATATATACATAAACACATAAACACGCTCACACACACACACACATTTTTATCTCCTGGGATCTGCAGGACTGTGTGTGTGTAAGAGACACAGAGACAGAGAGAGACAGACAGACACAAGGACTCACCAGGCAGTGCAGGCTAGCCTTGAACTCAGGACTGCCCTGCATCTGCCTCCTGTGCTGAAATTACAGTGCACCACTGCACCTGCCTGCTTGTTGGACTCTGAATCAACGATCTGACATCCTCTCTGTCATAGGACACTCTTCTCCACTGTCTTTTCGGATACTGCCTTGGTCCTTATGTTTCTTTGTTGCCTTGTATATCTTAAAACACACTATTTTAACATACACAATGGGGTGGGGGAGACAGTATGGAGTTAAATACAAAATACAAGCCAGGTGGTGGTGGCACACACCTCAGGAGGTGGAAGCAGGCGGATCTCTAAATTCAAGGCCAGCCTGGTCTACAGAGCAAGTTCCAGCACAGCCAGAACTGCACGGAGAAACCTGTCTTTAAACAAAACTACACATAGAAATACGTATCTTGGGGGGGGTGGGGAAGGGGGGAAAAAAGGAAAAAAAATACGTATCTGTTGGTTTCCCTGTTTTTGTAGCTCTTGCATCTCCGTGCTTTAGTCTGATTACATCCTCCTGACCTTTCTTCAGCTGTCTTTAAACCACTGTTACCCGCTGTTTTGGATGGTAACATCCCTGTCCACCCCCAGGAACTTTCTAAGCTGACACGCTGCCCTGAAGTCTCAGAATGTGACAGTTTTTTAGACAATAACACAAACAACACAGAGGTAAGAATGTGTGAAAATCCATTTACAGGACAAAGGAAGACACCAGAAGAAATCAACCCCACTGTCAGCTTTACCTCAAAGCTCTTGCCTCAAGAATTAGGCGGAAATACCCGTCATTCTTCTAGCGCTTCACCCATGGTTTTTTTTGTTGTTGTTGTTTTTTTTTGTTTTTTGTTTTGTTTTGTTTTTTTGCTTTTCCGAGACAGGGTTTCTCTGTGGCTTTGGAGCCTGTCCTGGAACTAGCTGTTGTAGACCAGGCTGGCCTCGAACTCACAGAGATCCACCTGCCTCTGCCTCCTGAGTGCTGGGATTAAAGGCGTGCGCCACCATCCCCGGCCACCCACGGTGCTTTTTACAGCATCCTTAAGACACTAGCACACCTACCTATGGGGTGTGCAGTCTCAATTACTGCGGTTTTCCCTTCTACAAACTGCAGATTTCATAGTTTTCAGTGCACTGTTCAAATTCTTAATGCTTTTTTAAAAATCTAAGTTGCTTTTATTTATTCATTCATTATATTTTTTTAATATTGATTTATTGTGGAGGGGATGCATGGGATGCATGTTACATATTGTGTGCATGTATGTGTGCATGTGAAAGAAGTTGTAGGATAGATTCTCTTCTACCATGTAGGACCAGGGATCAAACTCAGGAAGATCAGGCTTATGGGCAAGCACCTTTACGCACTCAGACACATACTGTCCCTCATCTGTTTATTGAGTCTCAGCCTCTGGAGAAGCTGAGATAACGGAAGTGTATCACCACATGCAGGATATCTGATGGATTACGGGAATCTTCTATGAGTTACTCAGTTTTTTTTCTCATTTTCTCTCCCCACACACTGGTTGGCTGCTCTCTGGGATGGCGTCACTTCCTGCCGAGGACTTTAGTATTCATTTCTGCTAAGGCAGCAGTCACAGCAGACCCATCCACATAGAGTGATAAAATAAGACATTTGTCTCCATTTTTTTTTTTTTTTTTTGCTTTAAGCTTGGTAATATTTAGGATTCGCATCCCAAAGAGTAGGAAATATATATACGCAGGACAAGCATGATGGGAACTGAGGTGGGGGGCTTGGCTTTAATTTTGTCTCTTGGAGACTTTCTCTAATGCTGAGTAATTCTGCAACCTCTTAGGTGCATGTCTTTAGGGTAAAGCCACCCAAAGCTACCCTCATTTCTCTGCATTTCAGTTGTTTTGTTTTCATCTCCACTTCCTTATTTTTCTTCTTTAATTAGCTCTTTAATTAAACTGAAGCAGACTGGACATCATGACTCGCATCTGTAATTCGAACCCAGATTAACAGTGACTTCCAGAATAGCCTAAGCTATAATATCAGACCTCAGCTCTAAAAGCAAACAACAGCAAATAAGGAGAATGGGCCTCTGTGTGTTCCTTTTTCAAAACAAAGCCAAGCACAATGCTCACAATAAGCGAGCAGATCATGTGGGCTCTGGAGGAACTTCCCTTTAAAGGAAACTGGAGAACATCACTATCTTGGATCAGCAGATAAAATTCAAATGTGATTTATAATCCATTCGAAGGGACTCTGATTAACTTACTTTAGTGCTTTCCTGCACCCACCTGCAGCCTTGGCCCTCTGGTGACTGATAATCAGCGGTCACCACAGGATGGAGAGAAGAGGCTCACAAATCTGAAGAAACCCTTGAAGTTGGGTTTGGTGGTACACACTTGTCATCCCAGGACTTAGGCAGTTAAAGCAGAATAATCACAGACAGAGACTGTAGCCTGGGCCACACAGTGAACACAAAGCCAGTGCAAGCCTCACAGCAAGTCTGCCCATTCATTAGCTATAAAGCTATGTGAACAGAGGCATCACAGGCTGCATACAAGCCAGACTACAGACATTATAGAGTGCAATCAATCAAAAGGGCAATTTATCAGCCCACCACACCCACGTAAGCATCCCAGTGAACTTCTGGTGAACTTCTGGATCCAAGGCTCAGGTCACGGTTGGCAGCTCTCCGCACGCCTTATCATATCCTGGTGCCAGGAACCCAAGTGTTCTGCCTTCACAGGGAGAGAACCACTGATGTTCCCTATATAGGACTTTCTGACTTGAACGGAGCATTTCTTCTCCTAGCTGTCCTACATCTCTATTCTTTTCCTAAAACAAACCCCAAAGACAGATATAGCGGCTTTTAGTGAGTTCTGGATCCCTTAAGCAAACTATCAACCAGGAGCGAGATTTGGGGATCCACCCAAACTTCCAACTGGTAGGCCTTCTGAATGGGGTAAGATTAGGTAAACTTCATTGTTTGGCCCTAGATTCTTTTATCAACAATGACATTTCTGAAATTAACATTTGCTAGAAAAGACATAAGAAGTCGGAGACTCCCACCTAGAAAACCAGAAAAGGTGAGCCTAAACAGATGAGAGGAAACCAGGAATGGATGGAGAGAAAGGCATTCCCAAGCTGAATATGGTGGCGTCTGTGATGCAGAGGCAGGTGGGTTTCTAGGAGTTCAAGACCAGTATGGTCTAGAAATGGAGTTCCAGGACAGCCAAGGCTACATAGAGAGACCTTGTCTCAAAAAACAAAAAGCAAACCAAAACAAAAAAAAATCCAGTGAGAATCTGGGAATATAGCTCAAAAGTAAAGCATTTCCTTAGCATGTGCAAGGCCCTGAGTCTGCTCCCACACATCACCAAACAGAGGAGGATAGGTAATGACAGACAACAAACTCCAGTTATCAAGATGTGATAACTAGTAGACGGTACATGATGGAGGACTTTGGGAGAAGAACACAAACCAACATTTTGTTTGGGAGGGAACAGCAAGGAGAAAACAGAAAGTGTCCCAGAAGTCATCTCGGAGTTAGGTCCAGAAGACAGAGTTTTCGAGGAAACAGTAGTAAGAAAAGAAATAACAGAGCTTGTTGATAAATTCCCACATCATTTGGATCTTCTTAGACACAGAAGTCCTATTGTCTAACACATGCAGGACACTGCACGGATCTTAATTTCATAAAGAAACAAGGTGGAGGTGCAGAGAATGACTTCAGTCACATACAATCCGAAGTTCCCTGTGGTCTACCCTACACCAACACACCATTGGCTTGACTGCTGCCTTTGATGTCCCGGCCAGCGGGAAACTCAGAACCTTACTTGCTCACTCCTTTAATCCCTCGTATCAGCTTAATGACAGCAACTCCCCATGGGTAGCATTCTTTGAAATTATGAGACGTGATTTACAGTGATGCTTTTGTTCTAAACCAAAACGAATCAGCAGCTAATGATAGTAATAAACAGTTGAGTAAATTAATAAGTTTTAACTCTGACATTTACTGCCAACTCATCTAGCAAGGGCATGGGAATTACCTCTGCAGGCCCCATGGTCAACCAGGCACATCTTTATTTTGAGACAAAGTTTCTCTGTGTAGCTTTGGAGCCTGTTCTGAAACTCACTCTGTAGACCAGAATTCACAGAGATCTTCCTGCCTTTGACTCCCAAATGCTGGGATTAAAGACGCGCACCACCACCACCCAGCTTGCCAGGTAGATTTTAATTTACCACACCGAGGTGCCGAGTTGGTTTCTGTAGCTGTTCTACAGAAGCCTGAAACGGGGCACTGAGCTCTCTAATGGACCACAGTTCAGAATCACCTTTCATTTCCTCCTGCCATGCCAGATATCTGCTCAGAGCTTAAAAATAGAAATCAAACTTAAAAATGTGGAAATGTTAGGATTTCTGGTCTCCTCACCTCATAGTACTTTTTCAAGGAGCCCACCAGGCAGAGCTTCAGGCTGTCCACAATTTCCTGATGTGGCATCTGGAACACCACCCTCGAATACCACTTGGTGAGTGTGCTAAGCAGGTGCAGGGGAAAGGAGAGACAAAGAGAAAAGGCAGTGAGCAGTCACTCAACAGGAGACCTGCAGTCTGCTGTTCACACACAAGGCTCCTTTTGAGTCAACTCAAAACATATCTACCTGTCAAATGCATTTGTGGGGTCAGTACAAGCCTAACAACCTGAATTCAATATCCACACCCATGTGGAGGTGGAAGGGATAACTGACTCCATCACGGGGTGGCCTCCAGCCTCCAAAAATGTGCCACACCCCCAATACCACACACACACAAATAATAATTAATACTAATTATTATTGTTACTAAACAGAATAAAGAGATTGGGAGATACATGTAAACCATTATTTAGAATTTTTCACAAAACTTTCATAATGTATGTGATTATGGGTACTTATCACAAACTGCTTCCAACAGAAAAGGGTGACAACTTGCTAACAACCAGCACAGGATTATTTAGTGAGAACACAGTGGTCGGCCAGTTCAGTGCAGAACAGAGCTAAAGAGAGTTCATCATATTGATGTGGGAAATATCCAAATTACAGTTTATGTGCATAAAATAAAATGATGGGCTGAGTGGGTGTGGCTCACTGGCAGAGCACTTGCCTAGCATGTGTAGGACCGTGGGTTCCATATCTGGCACTACATACACAAATCCAAACTGATAAAGACTGTGCACGGTAATCGCCCATTTATATAAACAAATACACATATGTATCTAATATTTTAGAAAATTACATCATCTAGTGATGTGACCTCCTCAATCTGTAAACATATGATCCATGATGTTCATTCGATAAAACTGCTTAAGGACCACACAACCTATGCTTCACAAGCATGCACAAGAGCGTGAGGGTCTATCTGCAGCAAGCCTTGTGACAGTTAGTGAAGGATGGACATTAGGAGCGCATGCTTTCTAAATTTCTACAGATATGCGCACTGAGCACAACTGATTTTCATAATTATAACAAATAATAAAACCACTTCAGGGGCTAGAGAAATGGCTCAGCAGTTAAGAGCACTAGCTGCTCTTCCAGAGGTCCTGAGTTCAATTCCCAGCAACCATAAGCTCACAACCATCTGTAATGGGATCTGATTCTCTCTTTGGTATCTGTGAAGACAGGACACTCATATACATTAAATAAATATTTTAGAAACAACTTCATTGGGGGTTGGGGAGATGGCTCAGTTGGTAAAGTGCTTGCTGCACAAGCATCAGGATCTAGTTTGAGCCCCAATACTCTTGTAGAAACTGGGCATAGTGGTATGTACCAGTAATCACAGACATAGGGGCAAATCTGAAGAGCTAGAAGAAAATCTGAACAACTTGTACGCCAGGCAATTTAGAAGAATTGTCAAGCTCCAGGTTCAGTGAGAGAGATCCTGTGGGGGGCTGGAGGGATGGCGCAGCAGTGAAGAGCACTGGCTGCTCTTCTGGAGGACCTGGGTTTGGTTCCCAGCACCCACATAGCGACTCACAGCTCTAACTCCAGTTCCGCGGGATCTTATGCCCTCTTCTGGCCTCCTTGGTACCAGGCATGCATGTGGTACAAAAACATTCAGGCAGGCAAAATACCCATACACATGGAAAGAGAAAAAAATGGGACAGTGGACAGTCTTTGAAAAAGACATTTGAGCCTGGTGTGATGCCCATGTCTTTAATCCCAACACTTGGAGGCAGAGGCAGGTAAATCTCCGTGAGTTTGAGGCCAATCTGTCTACACAGTGAGTTATAGGACTACACAGAATCTATCTCAAAAAAAAAAAAAAGACAACTGATGTTGACCTTTGGCATGTGAACCTCACACACACACACACACACCCCTTCACCAATAACAATTCTATTTCTAAAAAAGCTAATAACACAGGTGCTGGCAGCCTCTGTCCTTGCAAGGGCTGCAGAGTACAGGGAGCAGGTCTGTGTCTAATAAGTGTGGCAATCACATAAATACAGATATTAGAGACCAGAGGAAGGAACTTATTGTTTCTTATACTATGATACAAGAGTGCCCAAAAATCATCTGATGGATTTATAATAAGACCAGGCATCACATTGAGGTAGCTAATACTAAAATAGCTAAGATTATTGCTTACAGATTTATGCTGGCAACGAAGCCAACCACAGAGCGCATGCCTCTGCTGGGGTCATGGTACACATCCATCCCAATCACCATTAACTGTTTCTAGGGTTGAAAAACAAAAAGACAAAAGCAAAAGTTCAAACCCAAACAATCCATTGCTCTATCTTTATTATCTCAACTTCAAAGCAAATTCCCTTATAATTTATATTGAAAACAAGTTCTATAAAAGAAACAAAGACTGCAATCAACTTGACATTATCTAAACAAAGAAAAACAAGTCAGATCTAGACCAGGTCAGCAAGTATTTTCAATCAGAGGACAAATGAGTAATCTTCAGACTTTAGGAGTTGAGAGTCCCCTAGGAACCTTGTAACTCTGCCTTTTGAGTGGTAAACAGATGCAGCCAATGCCATGTATTCCAGTCAAAGTGTACTTAAAGTACTGGGGCCTGGAGAAAGATAACTTTCACAGGTCAAAAATGTTGATCTTAACTTTTCAACACTTCAAAACATAAAGTGCATGCTTAGTTTCTGGTCTGTCTAGTAACATGCAGCAGCTAGTGGACCTGAGCCCACACTGAGAACAGAAGGATGACAAGATGGAAGGATGGGAAAGAGTCAGACACAGAACAGACACTCACCAATGGAATATCCACTCCCCAGAGCTCACCCCCCAGTTTACAGTTCATCTGAAGTAAAATTTTCTGAGCCACACTCCGAAGTCTGGTGGGTTGACCAATGGTTCGGACATTGATGACCTATAGTGACAGGATCAGAAGATCATCAGTCTCGTAGGAAATATTAACAATTCTAAAGCACTAACATCTCTGGCTCCATGCCCTTCCCCTGTCCCTTCTAACAAGGAAACTGAAATCAGAAGATGCTCAACTCCCTCCCTTGGAATGGTGCAGGATTTGTGTATAGCCGCCCCACACCCTTCTATACACCCAGATCACCATTACTTTTAGGCTGAATGTAATCACTATGTAAATGGTTGCTATCCTGTGTTGCTTAGGGAATAAGCACAGGGGTTTTCCTTAGGAGTCTGATGAGCTCAGTAGAGGTGTAATTTTCTTTTAGAATGTTTTAAACTATGTGTGGTGAATCAGCTGATACAGAATCCACGGATAGGCCAGGCATGGTGGCATGCTTGTAATTCCAGTACTTTGTGTATGTGTTAGGGAGGTAGGCAGAAGCAGGAGAGAGAGGAATTCAAAGTCATCTTTGTGTACACAGAGAGTATGAGACTGTCTCAAAAGACCATGAATACTGAGACTGAATATACTATTTAGGAGACTTGAATTAGCATGACTGTTAATTCGGATTCTTGGACCACTTGGCATATATGCACATAACCCACAATGAACATTCAAAAACATACTAAAACTTTCACCTTATTAAGAGTGTCATTTTCATAGCTCCCTAGAGAAAAATATCTTCCCTTCTCAGAGTGAAGCCCACACATCCAGGCTTGGTCATGGGGAAGCCCCCTGGGGATTGTAAGAAGCAGAAAGAGCCCCCTACTGTTGCTAGCTCATTCTGATCGGAACCTGGCAGCATACAGCTCTCTTTCCCCATTATGGCCTCCAGTGGCTATGTCAGCTTCCAGAGCTCACCTGTGAGGGTACTGGGGATTGCACACAGCATAGCTTCTTGATGGCCCCATAGAGATCATCCCGTGTGCCCATGATGATGCAAACGACCATTTGTATCTTCCCCTGGAGGAAAGAAGCATACATGGTCAGGCTCTGATTGCTCTGGGGACTTTCATGTGACACAGATATGGTAGACAAGGAACTGAAACATAGCTGGTGGACATTCCAACCAGAAACATCCTCTGAATCTCAGGGCTGCTGTTCATGGATAGGACAGTAATACATTACTTACACCTAGAGCTAGCCATGACTACTACTGTTTATTGACTAGGAGGCTTCGGATTCTAGAAAAGGGCTAGGCTGGGAAGGATGCTAGGGTTCTATGACTACTGCTCTAACTTCCCTCAATGACTTTTCTGTGCTCTCCAGTCAACTAAGCAATGTGTCAGACCACAGGACTTCAGCTGAGGAAGCATGGCACATAGCACCACACAGAAGTATGCAGAGCCAAGTGCAGAGGGAACGAAGCCAAGTCCACAGTAGCTAGTCCTTGCTTTCTGTCTAGGGAAAACAGACCCTGCCAGCAACAGACCTGGTAGGAGTCTCTATCTCCCAAGACCCTTAGTCAACATCAAAACAGAGGACCTTTCAAGTGGCTGATGCTCCAACTCTAGGACTGACCTACCCAAAACAATTCAACTCACCAGACTCTTGGGCTCATGGGATAATTACTGCCAATGACGTTTCTTCTCCCGCCATCCTCTCCTTGTCTTCCTCCTCTACTTACAAAGAGCTAGAGAGATGGCTTAGTGGTTAAGAGCACTTGCTGCTCTTGCAGAGGACCTGGGTTCAATGGCAGCTCACAACAGTCTGCAACTCCAGTTCCATAGTCATAGTTTATTTGTATTTTAATAAATAAAGCTTGCAACTAGAGGCCAGGGAGTGGTAGCGTGCACCTTTAATCCAAAGACTCGGGAGACAGAGGCAGATGTGTAGTGATGAGGCAAGCAGGATTGCTTTTCGTCCCACCTGGCTCCCACATGCCTTGGAAATAACACAGGAACTGTATTCATTTAAACACTGCCTGGCCCATTAGTTCTAACCTCTTATTGGCTAGCTCTTACATAGGTTAGACTCATCCCGGTAAGCCACAATCAAGTGGCGATACAGATTATTAGAAAAGGGTTGAATCAATATGTGAGATCTGGCCAATAAGAGGTTAGAACTTAGGACTTTTCACGACTATGAGACATGTCTGTTCCTGGCAGCACCAATCTACTTCAAGAGGAAGATGGGCATCGAAGAGGCTCCTTATGGAGTTGGTTAGCCATTCGAGCAAGAAACTGCTCTTGCCTGGACTGTTGCATAAACTAGACACAAAGAACCCACAGAGAGAGGACTGCTGAACTTGCCTAAAGGTGAGATGGTCTTTCGGGGTTCCTGATTCATGAAAGAGTCTGCGAGACATTCTGCAGGACACAGCAGAAAGTGACTGAACTGTCTTTGAAATTTCTTGCTTCATGGAAATATCTGCTAGATACTATGGGCCTGAAGGCCAAAGATAGATGCCCCAATGGTACAGAAGAACTTTAGGTGACTGTCCAGGCAGCGAGATGTCTCTGTCATTTCTAGAGTTTTGGAAGTTGCTTACTTCTTGTTTACTTAGGTAATATATCCTTCTGGAGTCTTTGATGAAGGTAAAGAATAGATAGATAGTTATAGTTTTCCTTAGTTATGATAAAAGATAAAATAGATATAAATATTGTAACTGTAATTCTTGTTTGATAACTGTTTTGTTATATGTAATTTTACTATGTTAAAGTTAAAGCCTTTCTTTTTTGTTTAAACAGAAAAAGGGGAAATGGTGTAGGAGGGTATCTGTCCCAGGCAGCTGGGAGCTGGGCTGCGGAAAGAGGCCCGCCGCTCCTTTTACTACATAGATGGATCTCTGTGAGTTCAAGGCTACCCTGGGCTATACAAGATTGATCCAGAAACAGATTCAGGTGGTGGTGGTTCACACCTTTAATTCCAGCACTAGGGATGTGGAGACATGAGGGATATGATTGGGTGGAGAGAGGAATATAAAGGGGAAGAAACAGGAACTCACTGGAGTATGGAGTCTGAGGTTTGGTGGAGACACAGTGCAGTCTAGGCAGTCTGAGGATCGCCCCTTTGGTCTGAGCACCAATAGAGGTAAAAGATCTCTCTAGTGGCTGCTCTGCTTCTCTGATCTTCAGCTTTAACCCCTATATCTGACTCTGGACCAACTAGAACTCATGCTTCACAATTCTAGGGGATCTGGGACCCCTCTTTTAGCATCCTCAGGTGACAGGCATACATATTGTAGACAGACATGCATACAGGCAAGACACTCATATACATAAAATTGAAAAATATGTTTATTTACAAAGAGATAAAAAGGCAGAGTCTGAAAGCTGGGATGGGAGTGCCCAGGTCCAGTGTTCTAGTCAGTTATCAGGATCAGTTAATGTGTCTAAGGTCAAGTTCATCACCAGGGCAATTTGCCTCCTGGGCCAGATCATTACAGTTGTTACAACTCAGAACTGAATCCAGAAGCCAGCACGTGGCCCCAGCAGCTGGTTTCTGAGCACAACATGTTCTACAGATAATGAACTAAGGCAGCTGCTCTTTCAGCCAGTTTCATATGGAAACGGCTCGAGAGGGAGCACACAGCAGCACAGGAAAAGCCAACACAGAACGAGAAATGAAAATAACCAAAGGGCTTGAAGAAAATGAGAAGGACACGGGCTCCTGGGCATCACTAACAGACTGACAACCTAGATTATTTAAGATTAAGCATTGTAAGTTTACTCCAGTGAAGTTACTGCATTACCTCAACTCCCAGCAGGGACTGAATGGTCCTGATGTAGGTCTCTATTCTGTCATCTTTCAGTTCAACCCAGGCTGGGGGGCTTATGCGCATGCCAATGGGGCCAGCTATCTTCTCCAACATGTTAACCAGTTCTCTGGCCTGGTCCATTGCTCTCTTTGGGTAAAAAAGTGCCCAGAAATGCATGGGAATCTAGGAACAAGAACACGATGTATTTAGACTGTGGAGATATTACTACAGAGAGTAAGTGACTCTGCACTCCCTCTGCTTGAGTCCCTCTGCCTTACATAATTCCTATCATTCTCACAGACTTATAAACTGTCATATAACAGAATACTATACAACAATAAAAAGGAAGATCTACGAACACATCCAACAATATGCATGAAACTCGTGAACACAAGACTAAAGAAAGCAGTCAGACCTCAGACTATTCACTTTTTGATTTATATATATATATATGCATTACATATATATATACATATATATATTACAAACAAAAAGAATATATGCTTTTGACAACTTCAGACAGTTGTTATTTCCAGGAAACGGGGGTGGCAATAACCAAGAAATATGGTGAGAGGGCTAAATGTACCTATAAATTTGTTTCTCAGCTCTTGGTATTGGTTATATAGGTCTGTTTAATTTGTAAAAATCAAGTTATGCACTTCTAAGTGTGCTTTTTCTTTAACCATGCTGTATTTCTTTCTTCTTTTTCTGGTGCTGTTTTTTTAATATAGGGTATTTTGGGTAGCCTTAGCTGTCCTGGAACTCACTCTAAAGACCACACTAGCCTCAAACTTAAGAGATCCTTCTGCCTCTGCCTGCCAAGTATTACAGCTGTATTTCAACAAAAGCTCTAAATTCAATGTTTTCTATATATGGCCACAAAGACGAAGTTGGTCGAAAACATTCAGAAATAATTGTCTACTATTTTATACTCTGAGGCAAATAACTAACACTGAGTTGTCTCTTGGGGGAGCCCTGCTTTAATTTGATTTCTTTCATGGATAAAAATAATCCTGTGAATTCTCAGGGGCAAAGAGGAAAGGAGAAGGAAAAGGAAGAGCAGGAGATGGGCTGACACCAGACAAATCCCCATGGTAACATATTTCCTTCTCTTCAGTCTGTGGTCAGACAGGGCTTCCCTCCAGCCCCACTCAGCTAGAAGGGCTTGCTCAGGAGCCACTCAGAGTGGTTCAGATAGTATTTTCTCTCAAAGAGAGCACAGATCACCCACCCATTCCCACACTCTGGGGAATACTGATTCTCCAGCACCTCAGAAATCACTCACAGTCAGAATGGAAGCATCTCTGGTCACTTCCTTAACCCAGTTCAGGTCCTCAGACGTGACAAATGAAGTGTTCCTTAAGTTAATCCTCTCCATTGGTAGAAGTCGACCTTCGATCTACACAGAGAATAAAGTACCTCTGACATGGAGGCAGCCACAGACCTCAGAAAATACTGGTACTATTGCCTCTGAAGCCTGTTCAGCTCCACACACACTTGACCTGCTACAGCCCCACCCCTGTCCATTTCTCTCTTTGACAGTCTTGCTGGCCTCCAACTTGCAACTTGGTAGGGCAGAGAGTCAATGCTAGAAAGGCCGTCACCAGAGCCTGAGGCGCTTATCATGTGGCCTCTGTACTGTGCCTCCAGAGTGCCCAAAACCTAGGCTGTTAGGTTTGATAGCAGTGACTTTACCTGCTGGCTTCACTGACATCATTTTCTAATAAACATTTTCTTGTATGTATGTCATAATATGTATGCAAGTGTGTTTTTGAGCGTGTACATTCGTGTGCTGCATGTGCATGTTTGTGTGTGTGTGTGTGTGTGTGTGTGTGTGTGTGTGTTTGATTGTGTAGGCCAGGGATTCACATCAGGTGTTTTCCTCTATTGCTCTCTGCCTTATTTTTGAGACAGCCTGTCTCCCAAAGCCCAGATTGTCTAGACTGGCTGGTCAGTGAGCACTGGGACTCCGCCTGCCTGTACACTGTGCCCACCTGGTGTGATGTGGCACAGATCCACAGCACCAGGCATATCTTTTTATGTGGTGTTAGGGACTGAGGACCTGGAACTGAGGTTCTCATGCTTTGTGGTATGGCAACCTAAGTTTGGTCCCCAGGTCCCTGTGGTGGGAGGAAAGACCCTACTCCTGTAAGCAGTCCTCTGCCCTCCACATGCATGCTGTGAGATACTCCTGTGTACACACACAAAACAAATAAAATGCAACCAAAAATTTTTTTTTCAAGACATCGTTTGTCTGTATAGCTTGGCTGTACTGGAACACACTCTGTAGAACTGAGTTCAATTCCCAGCACGCACATGGTGACTCAGAACCATCTATAATGGGATCTGAGTCCCTTTTCTGTCCTGCAGACACACGAGAATACATAATAAATACATCTTTTTTTTTGGTTTTTCAAGACAGGGTTTCTCTGTAGCTTTGGTGCCTGTCCCGGAACTAGCTCTTGTAGACCAGGCTGGCCTCGAACTCCCAGAGATCCACCTGCCTCTGCCTCCTGAGTGCTGGGCTTAAAGGCGTGCACCACCACCGCCCGGCTTAATAAATACATCTTTCAAAAAATTTAAAAAACATTTAAAAAGAAAACAGAAGAAAGGCACAGAACTCTTTAAAATAATTTAGGTGAGGATTCAATCTCTAGCACCTAAGAAAAACACCCTAAAAAATTTAAAAGAGGCTGAGTTTGATCCCGAAATCATACAAGGCAGAAAGAGAGAACACATAAACAAAATATAAATAAACAAAAAACAAAAATGAAATGAAATGAAGAGCAAAGCAAAGCCCCACAGGGGACAGGGAGGCCACCCTCTCCCTCCCAGCTCCAGGCCCTGCTCTGGGCAGATGCCACACAAGCACCTGCACACAAGCACCTGCACACAAGCACCTGCACACAAGCACCTCCACACAAGCACCTCCACACATGCGCCTGCACACATGCACCTGCACACAAGCACCTCCACACATGCACCTGCACACAAGCACCTCCACACAAGCACCTGCACACAAGCACCTCCACACACATGCACCTGCACACAAGCACCTCCACACATGCACCTGCACACAAGCACCTCCACACACATGCACCTGCACACAAGCACCTCCACACATGCACCTCCGCTCACCTTGTGCACATCCTTCTGCAGACTGAGCCCCCAGCGGGTCAGCTCGTTGTTGGCTGTATCGTTTTGTGAAATTCTCTGCATTAGGCATTCCAAAGCACTGTGGTGCTGTTTGGGGCTCAGGTTAATCTGCTGAGTCAAGTCCTACACAGAATTAAAAAGAAAATAGCAAGTTCTAGGCATTACTCCTCTAGCAGGAGGCTAAATGAAACCCAGTGGCATGAAATGTTCCCGTGAGCAATCGCATGCTCAGGGAAATCAGTGGAAAACGTCAAATATAGCCAAGGACTCTTGTAAATACTCCTGAGGAATGTGAATGAGGTACATGGAGAAAATTCAGCAACAAAATTAACAACTTTCGGAAGTCCCTGTCTGTCTCTCTTGCTGAGCCATGGTGACACGCACCTTTAAAACCAGCACTCAGGAGGCAGAAGCGAGTGGATCTCCTGGTTTGAGGCTAGCCTGGTCTAAATAGCAAGACCCTGTTTCAATTTTTTTAAGATACTGACTCTGCTCCATGACATCTGATTTCTTTTGCAAGGCATCTTCGAATTTAAAATTCCTAAGAGAGTCTATGAACAGGAATGAAGGAGGCTTAATTACATCTATTTAAAATCTGGGGAAGAAGTAGGGGGAAGGGCTGGGGTAGAGAGCCCCATGTTTATGCTAGGGTCAAATACAACAGGACAGTGAACCACACTCAGGATCCCACTTTGTCTTTGTGTATTAGAAAGTCAGCACCAGGGCTGGAGAGATGGCTCAGCGGTTAAGAGCACTGACTGCTCTTCCAGAGGTTCAATTCCCAGCAACCACATGGTGACTCACAACCACCTGTAATGAGATCTGGTGCCCTCTTCTGGCCTGAAGGCATGCATGCAGACAGAACACTGTATATGTAATAATAAATAATTTTTTAAAAAAAGTCAGCAAGGTTTCCCACCCCCACCACTTGCCACAGTATTGCCACATTATAGGTGCTTTGAGAGAAACTCAACAGGTCAGGAATCTAAATCATGTAAGAGTTCTTGGTGCTTCTGAGGCTCATGGACCATGCAGCTGCTGTTCAGAGCCTCCGGGGCTGTCCAGATATCACAGGGATCATAAAGTCATTAGGGGTTGGGTGTTGCTGGGAGGAAGCTTTGACCTGCACAGTACAGTCAGAGCTGAAAGTAAACATGAAAGAAATCTTTCACAGGGCCTTTCTGCTTCTTTAGGCTCTCTGTAATGCTACTCAAAAATCTTACAAAGTCTGTGGGTTTGGGACAGTCCAGAAAAGCAAGGAGGCAGAGGACAGCTGGGCCATCTCTGCTGGTCGGTGCTGAGCTGATGCTCCCAGGACCTGAGCTTCACTTCTCATCTCCCCATTCGCTGGCTTTGGCTTCGTTCTCCTCCATGCTGGCACAGAAACTGATGACCCAGAGAACACTACGGTAACGTGGTGCTCTCAAGGAGTCTCGTTACAGTTACATAACCAGTCAGCTATCACCGGCAGACTGGGGAGATGAGGACAGGGCTGTCATTTTCACTTAGAATCCAGGACCTGCACTGTTCTAAGACCTCCAAAGCTTGGATCTGGTGGTAAAGAATGTGGATAAGATTCTACAGGAAGGAAAACTGGAGCCCAGAGGAAGGCTCGCCTAGGGAGTCAGAGCTAGTAAGGATACTATCCCAAAGGTGTCTTCTCAAAGTAGGCACTTCCCCCAAACAGTAGGTACCCCCCAAACAGCAAACGTCCAACCTTCATGGCCCTGAAGTCCTTCTTCATCTTTTCAGGGATCCCCGTCATGAAGGAGAGCTCAGGCAATAGCAGGATTTCCCCCTTCAGCAGCTGAGACAAGAAAACAGGAAAATGAGGGACAGAGATGGCACCCTGGGGCCCACTGGAGGTGGGTGCAGGTCTGCACTGATACACCTGCCACCGAGGAACTTTCATAAAATCCCAGGGGAGAGAACAAGAGAACAGGAAACACCACATGTAGTCTACCCTTAGTGTCCTCTGTCACAATGTCCTCTTCATGGCCGCAGCTGTTTAGGTGAGGGAAAGTAGGGGGAGGTTGGCCCTACTGAGCCTCAGGACAACGGCAAGACGGCTTGTCAAGCTCAGTGCTTCCTGCTCTGAGGCTCCTCAGCTGAAGAAGTGAGGCCAGAGAGACAACTCTGCAGTTAAAAACACTGGCTGCTTTTGCAGAGGAATGAGGTTTGGGTCCCAGAACCCACACAATGTCTCACGACCATCTGAAACATCTCAGACACCTTCTCTGACCTCAGTGAGCTTCGGGCATGCATGTGGTGCAGAGACATACAGGCAGACAGAAATAAATCTAGATGTTTCTTTTTTTTTTTTTTTTTTTTTGGTTTTTTTCGAGACAGGGTTTCTCTGTGGCTTTGGAGCCTGTCCTGGAACCTGGAACTAGCTCTGTAGACCAGGCTGGTCTCGAACTCACAGAGATCCGCCTGCCTCTGCCTCCCGAGTGCTGGGATTAAAGGCGTGCGCCACCATCGCCCGGCTTTAGATGTTTCTTAATTAAAAAAAAATAGATCAAGGGGCTGGAGAGATGGCTCAGCGGTTAAGAGCATTGCCTGCTCTTCCAAAGGTCCTGAGTTCAATTCCCAGCAACCACATGGTGGCTCACAACCATCTGAAATGAGGTCTGGTGCCCTCTTCTGGCCTTCAGGCATACATGCAGAAAGAATATTGTATACACAATAAATAAATTAAAAAAAAATTGATCAAGAACAGTATCAAGGCAATTCTCTGGGCCCTTCTCCTGTTAAATCTACAGATTTGAATCTGAATCTACAGATTTGCTTGTGTTTTTTTAAAGATTCATTCTTATTATTTTAATTATGTTTATGTGTGTAATGGAGTATACACACATGAATGCAAGTGCCTAGAGCTCAGAGGTGTCAGATTCCTTGGAGCTGGAGTTATAGGTAGTTCTAAGATGCCTGATGTGGGTGTTGGGAATTGAACTCAGGTCCTGAGGAAGAGCACTTATGTTCTTAATCACTGAGCCATCTCCCCAACCCCCATAAACTCAACATTTTCTTTCTTTCTTTCTTTCTTTCTTTCTTTCTTTCTTTACTGAGGCAGAGTCTCACTACAGAGCTCTGATTGGCCTGGAACTCATGATGTAGACCAGGTTGGCCTTCAACTCAAGAAATCTGTCTGTCTCCTAAGTGCTGGGATTACAGGCATGTTCTACCATGTCCAAATCAGAGTTTTAATCTCTTTCTCTTTTTAAGAGTGTTTAGTGTGCGTGTGTGTGTGTGTGTGTGTGTGTGTACACCTGGGTACCACAGAGGCCAGAAGAGGGCTTCAGATCCCCTGGAACTAGGTTCATAGACAATTGTGAGCTGTCATGTGGGTGATGAGAATGGAACCCAGGTCCTTTTGAAGAAGAGTCAGTGCTCTTAACCCCTCTATCATATCTCCAGCCCCAGAATTTCCATCTTTATTTATACAAAATTCTCCTTAATGCCTTTAACCTAATTGTTCATTTTGGTAGTCAGCTCCTCCTGATGTGGCCTAGCAACTCTGACTAGAGGAAACATAAAGCCAGGCCCAGTGAGCCCCCCACACTGCAGACCTGCAGACACGCCTGTGAGTGCACACATATGAAGTGGCCAACAGGACAGAGAACTATCACTCACTGTGCCGTGGTTATTCTGTCTCTCACTGGGCCTGTGGATGAGCAGTGGCTGGTCGTCTTCCTTGACTGTAATCCCGTAGTTTTTGCTGGAGTAAGAGAGTAAGAAACAGTGTCACCCCTCCCTGCAGCTCCGGCCAATGCTGCTACAGCTTACAACAGGCACAGGGCCCTCAGAGAATCCATCAGAAACTGATCATAGTAGACTTAAGTGGAAGAGGCAGGCTACAGTTCCCTTGCTAGTAGACGAAAAACAGAAGCTGTAAGCCCAGGAGAGAAGCATGTGAAATATCATCATGCTAAAGGGCTCGGACAATAAAAGTCTACTAATTAAAGAGCTGAATTCTACTTCTCTCACCAGACAAAAATCAACAAGAGAAATACAATTCACAGCCCAAAATTCACTTATGTAGTTATTGCCAAAAGAACCTACTGTAAAGGCAACACATTCAGGCCAGACCCCACAGACAAGCTCACTGGGTCTCGGGAGTATTACTAGTTTACGGATCTGTAAGTGTCTGTACCCTGCTATTAACAGTACTCAATAACCCAGAGACTGGAAGAGCACATCACACCCCCACCCTCAAACCCAAGCGAGCCTCTTGTACCTGTAGTACTCCAGGAATGTGATCTCCTTCCCATCAGACATCACAAAGCTGTCTTTAGGGGTCTTGTTCCAGTCCACATCATCGATACGGTAGGTGCGGTTGTTGTAGCGGGTGATGACAATACTGCCAACCAGGAGCTTGCTGCACTCGTCCTGGAAGTGCTCCTTGTTCTGCTGGTAGATAGCATGCCTTGGGGAGAGGCAAGAGGCTTTGCATGGCATCCGTACACTCAGTCAGGGTCATAGGAAAAGGGCTGGGGGTGCCAAAATAATGAGGGAGGGCCTACGGACTGATCACAGCTTTTACTCCTTATTAGTCACAGTCATGATGTGAGTCACCTACCTTTTTCATTTTAGTACTTATTGTTATTGTTTTAATTATGTGCATGTGGTGTGTGTGTGTGTCTGCAGGTGAGCATGTGCACATGACTGAAAGTGCCAGAGAAGACGGGCAGCATCAGCTGGGGCAAGTGCTCTTAGCCACTAGGCCATCTCTCTAGTCAACCCCAACTCACTTCCTCTTTGGGAAACATGGTTTCACTATAATGTAGCCTTGGCTGGCTTGGAATTTACTATGTAGGCCAGGATGGACTTGAACTCACAGAGATTTGCTTACCTCTACCCTTTGGAGTCTAAAGGTGTCAACCACACTCAGGTAACTGTTGGTTTATTAACTGAGGTTCCCCAAAGAAAAGTCACTTGCATTGTTAAAAAAAAAAATGCTCACACCTTTAATCCCAGGATTCAGGAGGGAGAGGCAGGTCGATCTCTGAGTTTGGCCAGCCTGGTCTAGAGTGAGTTGCAAGACAGCCAGAACTGTTGCACAGAGAAACCCTGTCTGAAAAAACAAACAAAACAAAAACAAACCAAAAATTGAGACCAGAAAGCTAGCTCCGTGGTTTAGAGCACATGATCTCACAGAGGACCAGTTTCAGCTCCCAGCGTGTAACATGGAGGCTCACATGTAACCATCTGTAACTCCAATCCCAGCAGATCTGATTCTCTTCGGGACTCTGTGGGCACAGAGACACCTGTGGCACACACATGTAAGTACACACAGGCAAAACACCCATATACATAAAATTTTAAATTTTAATTAAATACTCATGACCTCCAACTAAAACTAAGAGTGGAAAGTTCTGTAATTTGTCCATAATTTTTATTTTAAACCACAAGCTAAACCATAAGTGTTGGGCCTAAAGAACCATGACTAAGTGGTTCAGAGCACAGAACATCTCTGTCCCACAGCTTTGTAAGGTTGCTCTGCTCACAGAGACGCCCTTCTTTGATGTGTGCTCATGGGGCAAAAGGGTTTGTGGCTACTTCTAGTGAACTTTAAATTACTGTTTTAATCTGCTTTTTCATGCCAATCTAAAGCAAAGTGGCAACGTGGTGATGCCAGTCACCCTGCACAGCGCCTCCTGGGCCGAGGGTGCTCATATTTCATTACAATCAATAAAGCACCCACAGAGGGCTGAGGGGACAGAGCGATAATGAGCCACCCTGAGGTTATCACCTACAAAAAGTTCAAAATCCTGGCCTTTTCATACCTAAAACCACACACACACACACCCCACGCACATTTATCAGAACAACTTTTATATACAAAAAATATGGATAATTTAAAATCTAAAAACAAAACAACAACAAAAAAACGCCATGAGATGCCTTGGTGAGTGAAGGCACTTGCTACCGGATCCCCAGGAACCACATGGGTGGAAAGAGAAAACTGACTTCTGTAAGTTGCCCTCTGACTTCCATATACACTCTGAGCACAGGCATACACGGGAACACATGCAAGTAAACAAGCAAACAAACACACACACATATAAAATGTAATTAAAGGCAAATAAATTAATGAAAAAATAAATGGTTTTTATCTTTATCAAACTGAAAGTTTTTATGTGCCAAAGAGTTCTACGAAAAATAAGGCAACTGGGCCAGGAGTAGTGGTATACATCTTTAGTCCTATCAGGAAGGAGGCAAAGGCAGGCAGATCTCTGTGAGTTCCAAGGCCAACACTGTAAGTTCCAGACCAGTCAGGGCTACATAACCAGATCCTGTTTCACAAGAAAGAGGGAGGGTAGAAGGAGGGAGGGAAGAAAGGTGCTGGCTAGTCTTATCTGAAAGGAGAGAACCTCAAATGTGAACATGCCTCCATAAGATTCAGTTGTAAGGCATTTTCTTTTTTTTCTTTTTTGGTTTTTCAAGACAAAGGGTTTCTCTGTGTATCCCTGGCTGTCTTAGAACACACTCTATAGTCCAGGTTGGCCTACAGAGATCCTATAGAGGCCCACCTACCTCTGCCTCCTGAGTGCAGGAATTAAAGGCATGAGCCACAACTCCCAGCTGTAAGGCATTTTCTCAATTAGTGATCAATGTAGAAAAGCCCAGCTCATTGTGGGTAGGGCCATCCCTGGGCTGGTGGTCCTGGGTTCTATAACAAAGCAGGCTGAGCAGGTCATGAAGAGCAAGCCAGTAAGGAACAGCCCTCTATGGTCTCTGCATCAGCTTCTGACTCCAGGTTCCTGCCCTGTTTGAGATCCTGACTTCCTTTGATGGTGAACAGTGCTGTGTAAGTGTGTAAGTGATGTGTAAACCCCTTTCCTTCCCACGTTGCTTTGGTCGTGGCCCTTCATCACAGCAATAAAACCCTAACCAAGATAGGAAAGACAACGCACATGAAAGAAAATATCCTGCATTGTGTATCTGATAGGCTATCTGTATCTAAAATACACAAACCTTACAACTAAAAAAGGCATTTTAGAGCCAGGCAGTGGTGATGCACACCTTTAATCCCAGCTCTTGGGAGGCAGAGGCAGGTGAACTCTGTAAACTCCAGGCCAGCCTGGTCTACAGAGCAAGTTCGAGGACAGACTCCAAAGCTACACAGAGAAACTCTGATTCGGAAAAAAAAAAAAAAAAAAAAAAAAAAAGGAGCACTGAAGAAATCACTCCATGGTTAAGAACACTGGCTGTTCTTCCAGAGGACCCAAGTTCAATTCCCAGTATGTACATGGCAGATCACAGCTGTCTATAATATAACTCCATACAAACATACATATGGGCAAAACACCAATGCATGTGAACTATAATAAATAAAAAATTTTAAAGTACATTTTAAAATGGGCCAAAGATCTAAATATTTCACCAAGATACACAAACGGCCAAAAAGGTGCAGGAAAAGCTGCTCAATATCACTGGTCATAAGGGAACTGTGGTCAAAGCCATAGCGAGACTCACTTACATACAAAGGGGGTTAGGTCACAAACAGATGGCAAGTGAAGCTGCAGGTAAGGAGCCTTTGACCACCACTGGCGGGGACATAAGTGCTGTGGAATATTAGTTTAAGATGTGTGACATTCATTTATGCTGTGGATGTTTGTTAAATGATGCAAAGATGTGTTGCATTCTTTTATGCCGCATTTGTTTAATTCTGTGGAGCTGTGTTACTTTGACTGCTATAACACTTGATTGGCCTAATAAAGAGCTGGGTAGGAAGAGAGAAAAAAAATTGGGTTGGCATGCAGAGGGAATAAATAAGAGAAATCTAGGGAAAAGAATGAAGAATGAGAAAAGAAGGAGAGGAGGATGCCAGGGGCTAGCCACCAAGCCACACATCCAGCCATGGAGTAAAAAAAGAAGATATATAGAATAACAAAAAGTAAAAAGTCCAGAGGCAAAAATGTAAAGAGAAATGGGAAAATTTAAGTTAGACAAGCTGTCTAGGAACAAGACAAGCTAAGGACAGGCGTTCATAAGTAAGAATAAGTCCCTGTGAATTTATTTGGGAGCTGGATGGTGGGCCCCCAAACAGTCAAAAAACCAACAATACATAAGTAATGTTCATCTGTTCTTGGGCTAAATAAAGACTTAAAATAGAGCACATGGAAATGGCAACACACACACCAAGATCTGGACATGCAAGCTCATAGCCAAACAGTGAACACAACAAGCATCCCTCAAATAGCTCAGTGAGGTGACTTAGCAGGGAAGGGCTCCTGCTGCCCAGCCTATTGACCTGAGCTTGATCCTTGGGACCCATGTAAAAGTGGAAGGAGAGAACCAACACCAAAAAATTGTCCTCTGACCTCCAAACCCAAGCAGCAGACACACCTGCAAACATGCAGCATGCACACACACACATTAGTAAATAAAACATTTAAAGATCACTTTTTTAAAAAAAGAAAATACTTGGGGTTAGAGAGATCAGTGGTTTTCTAGAGGACCAGAGTTCAGCATTCATGCTGTATAGCTCACAATCTTCTAACTTCTGGTCTCCCTTGTACACATACACAGCATATACTCATACATACATAATAAAAATATTTTAAAAAGGAAAATATAGAATACCAATATGGTAGAATATTGTTCCATGCAAAAAAAAGAACGCTGTCTCATGTTTATAACATGGATGGATCTTGAAAGCATACCAAGACACAGAATATTATGCATAATATACTTTTTCATATGAAATGTTTGTAATAGACAGAAAACAAATTAGTGTGTTAGGATTACAAATCTGAGGCCAACACGGGCAAAATCCTGTCTCAATCAGTGGAAAAAAAGAAACGGGGAGAGAGGGAGGAAAGAGAGAGAGTGAACAGAGTGATGGTTTCTGTAGGTCTCATGGAAAAGAAGGACACTGATGGCCAACGGGTGTGGGCTTCTCTATGCAATGACGAACACGTCCTAAAACTGTCTGCACCGACAGTATACAGCACTAGATACACTAACAGTCACAGAGCAGCACCCTCCAAGGAAGTATATTTCATAGTTTGTATCTCAATAAGCTGTTTAATAAGATCACACTGGGGCCAGCTAGATGGCTCAGTGGGTAAAGACACTTGCTACCAAATCTGAAGACCTGAGCTGGATTCTTGATCCTCAAGGTGGAGAAAACCTATTCTTACAAATTCTCCTCTGACCTTCACACAGGTACATATACATACACACAAACAGATGTAAGAAAAATCATACACAAGCTGGAACATAGCTCAGTGCTGGGATGCTAGCTTACCATGCATGAGGCCTTGGGATCTGTCTCCAGTCACAGAAAAGATCAGACATATACCTATTATCTCAGTCTTTGTGGGTCAGGAATTGAGGTGGTCTAGCAAGGCAGTTCTTAACAAGGTTCCAAGCCAGCTGTAGACACTTCAAGGCTGAGCAGAAAAAAGGCGCATCTCTAACATGACGGAAGTGAGCCACTCTATGGGGCTGCCCTGCAACGCGGCCTCTGGCTTCTGCCTGGGTCTTCCCCAAGGACCCTGAGATAGCCCACCACAGACAGGAAGCACAGTCTTCCTACTCTACCCTCCTGCACACTCTGTCACTAAGATGGGTGGGAAAGCCCAACCAACACTGCAGAGCAGAGGCCTGCACAAGGACCACACAGACCCCACCATTATTAGGAACGGAGGAGGAGCCTCTCCTTGACCAAACTCTAGCTGGGCTCTTCCTCTCCAGGCTTCCATTTTCACCACTGCACTAGACTTTAGCAAGAATCTGGCTCAATCAATTTAGCTTGAATTCCAACCTTGATATCTGATTGCTTTCCATGCATATCTGATCAAACCCTTCATTCCCATCCATCATCCCCACCCATCCAGGTGATGTGCTAGGCCTGCCACTGCAAGAATACTCTTCTGGCTAGACACCCTCCCTCTCTGCAGGGCTTCCCTGTTGGTAACCCCTTCTGCTCTCCCCTATGCCGTTACTGTTTTAGACATTCCCTGTTGGTAACCCCTTCTGCTCTCCCCTATGCCGTTACTGTTTTAGACATTCCCTGTTGGTAACCCCTTCTGCTTTCCCACTACACCGTTACTGTTTTAGACATTCCCACTTCCCAAGTGGATGTGTTGGTATGCGCCTGTAGTGCCAGCCACCTCGGGGGCTACCCAACGAGGAGTTTCTGTTTTGTTTTGGAGACAGGGTTTCTCTGTGTTGCCCTGTCCTGGAACTCACTCCGTAGACCAGGTTATGAATGTCCTCGAACTCAGAGATCTGCCATGCCTCTGCCTCCCACGTCCAGGGATTAAAGGTGTGCGACACCACTGCCTGCTCCAACCGAGAGTTTGAGACTAGCCTAGCAGCATAGCAAAAGCCCTCCTAGAACAATCAATCCCCTTTTGCCCGTGGTCTTCATGGCTGAATCCACCCCTCTCACCAATGGTCCTCGCTCAGTCCACCTTACCCTTTCTGAACAAGTGTCACATCTCTTTTCTTTAACAGAAACCAAACTGGATAAACTATAGCAAAACTTCTGAAAAGACGAAAATTAAGGACAATTTAAAAAACAATTGTATGGCTCAGCAGCTGGCAGGTAAAAGCATTGGCTGCTCTTACAGAGGTCCTGAGTTCAATTCCCAGCAACCACACGGTGGCTCTCAACCATCCCTAAGGAGGTTGGGTGCCCTCTTCTGGCCTGCAGGCATACATGCAGGCAGAACACTATATACATAATAAATAAATAAATCTTTCAAAAAAAAAACCAATTGTAACACAGGCAGCTGACTTTTGAATACAAACCATGTAAGCTAGAAGATAATGGAATAAAGACTAAACGTTAGAATATCTACCAAGTGCAGAATTTTAGTTTAAAAAGCAAAATAAACATCTAAATTGTCATCAGCAAATCCTAAACGAAATGACATACTCTAAGTATTATTTCAGGCAAAAGGAAAACTATTAGAAAGAATCCTAAAATTACAGGAAGGAACATAGAACAAGCAATATTTCAGGAGACTACACTGAGAAACCTGAAGGAAACTGGCAGTCAAAATTCCATCATGGAGAACAAGGGGCCCCCAGAGATTGATAGGAAGTTAAAGGTTGCTAGTGGGGAGGAGCTAGCGAGGTCCCACCCCTCTCTGAGGATCCGATGGCTGCTGGGTGACGGGAAAGCAGTTTCTTTAATGACACCGGAACAACCCTACGCTGTTGAGTCACAAAAATATGCCCAGCAAAAGAGTGCACAGCGTTAGCTCTGAGACCTGACAGGCAGAAGCACCAGGAAGTAGGTGGGGGTAGCCCAGCCAAGCCAACCGGCACCAGTACTCAGCAGACACTGAAGATGGTCCTGAAGTCCATTAAATCAATTACTGAGATTGTAGCAGCAGCAGGTAACACTGAACCCACGGGGTAAACCTATTTGTTCGCTACTATTTAGAAGCAGTGAGGTTATTCCTGAGTAATGAAAAAAAATCTACTATTTCTAAAGACTGAGCTGTTCTGACCTCTGGGAAAATAGCTTCTCTTTGGCCATTTCCTGGGTCTGTAATAACATAAAGAGTTCTGAGGATGAAAGTGGTCATGCCAGTAGCAGGGTCCCCCGAATGCCACAGATCTAGAGTTGACTGGCTTTGTACTGTAATCATACTAGAAGCCAACCCAGACCACAGTGAGTTCCAGTACAAAAAAAAAAAAAAAAAACAAAAACAAAACAAACAAACAAAAAAATACCCCAACCCATCACCTCAGCCTCTGTGTGACATATGAGGGTGATACCAGGCACAAGACTTAAAAACAGGGCCCAGAAGAACCAGTTTGATCTCGTCCACCCAAGAGATCCAACTTCTTGGAGAACAGCAGATGCCCATCTCACTAGACTTCAGGAGACAGCACATCCCTTCCACTCTCTGTTCTGTTTTCTGAGACAGGATCTCACACTGTAGCTCAGGCTGATCTGGAACCCTCTACATAGCCCAGGCCAGGCTTGAACTTGAGGTGATCCTCTTGCTCAGCCCTGGGGGAGTCACCATACCAGACTTTGGTTCTTTTAATACATTTTATGATTAAAAGTCCCCACAGAGGGGTAAGTGGAGGGAATGGGAGGAGAGGAAGGAGTAGAAACTTGGATTGGTATGTATAATGAAAAAAAGATAGTTTGTTTCTTTTAAAAAAAATTTTAAAAAAGTCCCCACAGAGCAGAGTCAGAAAGCAATTGCGGGCTGGAGAGATGGCTCAGCAGTTAAGAGCATTGCCTGTTCTTCCAAAAGGTCCTGAGTTCAATTCCCAGCAACCACATGGTGGCTCAACAACCATCTGTAATGAGGTCTGGTGCCCTCTTCTGGTCTGCACTGCAAGCATACATGCAGACAGAATATTGTATACATAATAAATAAATAAATATTAAAAAATAAATAAAAAAAAGAAAGTAATTGCATGTTATAGGTGGATCATTCACTCACATGACATCCAGCACAGAATCATTCCGAATGACTTTATGAGAGACATCAGCAAGTAGGAAGAGCCCTCCATCTGTCCTCCGAATGCTGGCTGCATAGCCAGGCCAGATCTGCAACCTAACGAAAGAAGTGTTCCAAGAGCATCAGGGCCACAGAATTCCATGCCCCAATTAGACACAATACTCATACTGTCCTTTCCAATAATAATAAGGAAGCCCTGGGGGGAAATGTAATCAAGTCAGTTATCAGTACAAATTTACTAAAAACACAAACAAAAAGATTTAGTTGATTAAATTGTGGTTAGCATCATAAAATACGGGTGAAGTTTTTGTCCTAAGTATAGTGGGCAATATGAAAAGTTTCCAGAACATTCAAAACTGAAGGAGGAAAAAAACAAATCACCTACCTATGTTGCTGTAGCACCATGGCACTGGTAGGGTCGTAGAAGTTTCTCCCTACAAGCTTCATATCCAAAAGTTTCATTACCCTGAAATAAATGTGAGGGTGAGTTTCCTTTCTCCTCCTCCGAACTGGGGGTGAAACTCGGAGCTTTACAATCGCTAGGCAAGCACTCACCACCGAGCCGCATCCCAGGCCTAATAGAAAAAGCTCTTTCGGTCTTAGCTATGGCCTCCTCTACAAACCTGAAGGTGCAGAGAAGTTTTTGTGTTTTGCATAATGTAGCTTATGTTTAGAATGATCTTGCTATAGAAACGCAAAGCTAGCAAGGCAGTCATCTGGAGTTTGAACAAATGGTTGAAGGCTCTCTCAGTGCCCAACTCACCAAACACAAGGCTATTTCCCAGCCTAACTGCGTTACTGTTCACCATGAACTAAAGAGAATGCAAGTAAACTAGTTTCCAAATTTGTGAACAGCCCACCAAGGGGACCGTGTTTGTTCCAGTTCGCTTTAAGTTCTGTTTCATTAAATAAGAGGTAGTTTGGGATTAACACCTGTGCAAAACTGAAAGCCTCTAAAAAAAAAAAAAGATAAACAATTGTAAGCTATGCATATTTTTTAAAGCCTAGAAAATATCTGCCAGCAAATATGTTTGCACTCTGAGAAGTCTCTTCACCCATAACCCTATTAAATAAACAATATTGACATCTGTTTTGGCTGAATATGGTTGCTCATGCCTGTAATCCCATTAGGGAAGCTGAGGCAGAAGGATCAGGATGGGCTATCCTCAGCTATTTATCAAGTCTGAGACTAGCCTGAGTTACATGAAATCCTACCTTAAAGCAAACATCTGGTCTGAAAATTCCTAAAACTAATCCAAAGGAATCCATTTGCCTACTCAGCTACCCACACGCCTAATTGCAGGGATCCAAATCTGACCTATCGAGTGAGAGATAACTTTTGAATGAGTTGATGCTAAGGTCACCCATTAAGTGCTTCCAAGGCCACCCACAGACACCGTGTGGCACCATCCACACTTCCTGGGGAGCCACACTCCAAGCACGGTGAACTAGAGGCGCGGGCTGCAGCAGCTTCCTTACCGCCGGAAAACAACATTGTAGAAAGGAATGCACAGGTCAGAGCAGGGCTCCAGGATCTTCGTCAGCTGGATCCTAATGCTGATCTCGGCATCGTCCGTTTTCCTCTGGCTTTTTAACTCAACAACCTAACAAATATGTACAAGGAACAAGAAGTTACAGACATGAAGTCTTAGCCCTAACTTACTGAGTTCTACAGCTCAAAATGTAGTTTCAACTTCCCCCTCACTCTGCAGCCTGTGCTGGCAAAATCAGTGTGACAATAAATAGATAAACAAAAATAAATAAAATTCAAAGTTGAAATTTTAAATCTTTATTTTTTCACTGTATGCGGGTGCCCAAGGAGGTCAGAAGGTGGCGCTGAGTTCCCTGGTATTAGAAGGATGATCAAGAGCCACCCAGTACCGGTGCTAGGAACCAAACCTGGGTTCTCTGCAGGAGAATCAAGGCTCTTCACTGCCTAGCTATCACTCCAGGCCCTGATGTTGAAAATTTGAGTGATTCTTTGCCACAGAGGTCAAAGTTTCTTACCACTCCACCTATGTGAAAGGTCACTTCTTAAATTTAAGTGGGGGATCTCTGCTGTGTCCTGCAGAAGTCTACCTTCTGTCTAAAAATGGGAAGGAGCAAGTCAAATGTCCAAGGGGTCTGTACTTCACCACTATTAGAACCATCAGAGCACACGGGAGTTTCACCCACACCACAATCTCCACTAGGTCTCACTTGTTGAAGCTTGACAGGAAGATAGAGAATAGATCCATCAAAAGCAGTGACGTTTCCCGTGACAGTCTGATGGTCCTTCAGCATGCCAAACCTCATACTTTTGCACTCCACGTTAGGGCTGCAAAACAACAAAAGAGGATTTTAGTTCAAATTGAATCTTATTACAGCTGTGTAGTAAGTCTATTATTTTAAGAAGCAGTTTTTTGTAACTACGACTCCACCTAGTGGTCACAGTTATAATTACACAGCTGATTAAAACAATGAGGCAAGGATACCTGCTTGGATAGAAACATTAGATATTGTACATCTACCAGGCTTGGAGTGTATACCTGCTGTTTAGCTACATGAGAGGCTCAGGCAGGAGGATCATCAGTTTAAGACCTCTCTGAACAACAGAGAGAGATCTGGACTGAAGGAAAACAAAACCAACACTAACTCATAATTTTCGCTAGCTAGCTTCACGTTTCATGTACTCCCTTCTAGACTTCAGGGCAGGGTCAGAACACTAAGGGCCATGCTGTAAGTATCTAAGACTTTACAGGAACATACGACCATGCATCTCTGCTGTCCTAATACACAATCAGACACAGCATAGAAACTCCTGAGCGTGGCAAAGCCCCAATGAAAGTTCACTTTAAAACAAGCTGTGGGCCAGACCTGACCTTGGGCTGACTGTGGTTCGCCAATCACTGCTGTCTTCAGAGGCACACGTTTTTAAAGTGTTGTTTCCTTTTAAGTGTTTAACGTCTTTCTTCAGGATTTATTTTTACATATGTGTATATGCATGTATCTGTGTGTGCCAGAAGAGGGGAGCAGTTCCCTAGAGCTGGAGCTACAGGAGGGTTGTGAGCCACCTGATACAGATGCTAGTAACTGCAAGAGCAGCCAAGTTCCTGTCGTTGTCGTGGTGGTGGGGTTTGTTTTGGTTTTTATTTCTGAACATTTCTCTAGCCTTTTGTTTTTATTTTTTTGTTGAGACAGGGTCTATGTAGACCAGGCTGGTCTTGAACTCAAAGAGATCCACCTGCCTCTGCCTCTGCCTCTGAAATGCTGAGATTAAAGACATATCCTGCCATAAAGTTGGGGGTTTTTTTTGTTTTGTTTTTTTGTTTTTTTGTTTTTCGAGACAGGGTTTCTCTGTGGCTTTGGAGCCTGTCCTGGAACTAGCTCTGTAGACAAGGCTGGTCTCGAACTCACAGAGATCCACCTGCCTCTGCCTCCCGAGTGCTGGGATTGAAGGCGTACGCCACCATTGCCCGGCCATAAAGTGTTTTTAAAAGTTATATTTTAATCATTTTTCATACATGGCAACTTCAACTTTTCATTAATGTACTGTAACAAACTGGCAGCTGGCCGGGCGGTGGTGGCGCACGCCTTTAAACCCAGCACTCGGGAGGCAGAGGCAGGCGGATCTCTGTGAGTTCGAGGCCAGCCTGGTCTACAGAGCTAGTTCCAGGACAGGAACCAAAAGCTACGGAGAAACCCTGTCTCGAAAAATCAAAAAAAAAAAAAACTGGCAGCTGGGCGGTGGAGGCACATGCCTTTAATCCCAGATGACCACGGAGGTCAGAAGAGGGCATTGGATCCCCTGGAACTGATGTTACTGATGTTAGTGTCTCTATGTGGGTACTGAGAACCAAATCTTGACCTTCTGTAAGAACAGCAAGTGCTCTTAACTATCGATCCTTCTCTCTGGCCCCTTATAATACTTAATAAATTTGTATATAAACCGTGCGGTGGTGGCACACGCCTTTAATCCCAGCACTCGGGAGGCAGAGGCAGGTGGATCTCTGTGAGTTCGAGGCCAGCCTGGTCTACAAGAGCTAGTTCCGGGACAGGCACCAAAGCTACTGAGAAACCCTGTCTTGGAAAAAAAAACAAGTAAATAAATAAATTTGTATATAAATTTACAAATTTTCCTGGTGTGTAATTTTCTACTTACGGCATCAAGTCCACATTCAAAAAATTTCAGATTCTGGAGGACTTCAGGTTTGGGGTTTTCAGATGAGGACAATCAACCTACACTTAGAGCAACATCCTGACATTGGCCTTGCTGTCCCTAGTCTGTGAGAAAGCTTAGGAGACCAGTGCACAGCAGCATTTTCCACGTTATCAGTATCTCTCAGCTACCCCACATCACCTTCACGCTGTGGCGGCAAAAGTCCCTAGTGCTAGAGATTGTTGTTTGATGTTTTATTCTTTTGGCTTTTTGAGGGGTCCACCACCCAGCTCCCAAATAAATCATACACAGAGGTTTATTCTTAGTTTTGAATGCTCAGTCTTAGCCTGGTTTGTTTCCTGCCACATTTTCTTATCTTAATATCCTAACCCTTTTGCCTCTGGGCTTTTTCCTTTTTTTACTTCTGTAGATCTTACTTCCACTCTCACTGAGAGCACAGCTGAGGAGACGGCTTAATTTGTCAAGTTCTGACCTTGCAAATACAAGGATCGGCACTCAACAACCCCACCCGAAACCCATGTAAAAATACAGGGCAGGATGGCATCATCTAGATTTTTGGTTTGGTTTTTTTCTTTTCTTTCTTTCTTTCTTTCTTTCTTTTTTTTTTTGTTTGTCTGTTTTTTTCGAGAGAAGGTTTCTCTGTAGCTTTGGAGCCTGTCCTGGAACTAGCTCTTGTAGACCAGGCTGGCCTCAAACTCACAGAGATCCGCCTGCCTCTGCCTCCCAAGTGCTGGGATTAAAGGTGTGCGCCACCACTGCCCAGCGACATCACCTTGTTTATGAACCGTACATGTATAGTACCTGTGGAGGCCAGCAGAGAGTGTTTATATACAGTGCAATTCTGGTCCTCTGGAAGAACAGACAGTGGGTTTAACCACTGAACCATCTCTTCAGCCTCCATGGCATGTTCTTGTGTCCCCACAAACAAGAGGATCTCTGGGGTCTACTGGTCACCCAGTCTGGCCTAGTTCAGTCCAATGAAAGACCTTGTTTTGAAAGGTGTGAATGACATTCCTGAAGATAACACCTGAGGTTTTTTTCTGGACTTCACATGTGACCACTTGAATACATGTACATACGTATATAAAAACCGAACACTATGTATGATCCAGTAACCCATTTACATATATAGATCTAAAAGATATACAATCATTTCAAATCAACATCTACATACAAACCTAGATTTACTTTAGAAATTTCCCAATAGCCATGACATAGTCATCAGCACATGGATACAGAAAATGTGAAATACACACTAAAGTTCCTTCCCATATCCTTTACTGTTCTTCTGAAAGTTCCATGCATGTATATAATGAACTTCAGTAGTTTTCACACTATTACCCTATCCTCTCCTCCCTCTTCAGATAAAGCCATTCTTCCTAAGAAGTACTGAACTTGGGCAGAGACCCCCTGGCTTGACTGCCAGAATTCCAGGTAGACCACCCACCCTCAGACTCTCTTGGTATTTCCAGCCCTGTCCCCAATGTCCTCTCCTCTCTTCATCACCATGCCCCTGCCCCCGACTCAGGCAGAGACCCCCTGCTCAACCATGCTAGTCAGCAGAAGTCCAAGTAGGCCACTTTGAGATTCCATCTTACACCTGTCAGAATAGCTAAGATCAATAACATAAGTGACAGCGCATGCTAGCAAGAATGTAGAGCAAGGGGAACACCCCTCCATTGCTGGTGGGAGTGTAAATTTGGACAGCAACTATGGAAATCAATATGGCAGTTCCTCAGAAAATTAGGAATCAATCTACCTCAAGACCCAGCTATACCACTCTTGGGCATATACCTAAAGGATGTTCCATCCTGCCAAGGACGCTTGCTCAACTATGTTCATAGCAGCTTTATTTATAATAGCCAGAAAGTGGAAACAATCTAGATGTCCCTTAACCAAAGAATGGCTAAAGAAAATGTGGCAGCCAGATAATAGTGGCCCATGCCTTCAATCCAAGTCCTCAGAAGGCAGAGGCATGTGAATCTCTGAATTTGAATCCAGCCTGGTCTACAGAGTGAGTTCCAAAACAGCCAGGATTGTTAACAGAGGGAAACCTTGCCTCAAAACCACAAACAAATGAAACAAAGAGAAAAGAAAGAAAATGTAGTATATTTACACAATAGAGTATTACTCAGCTGTTAAAAATGACATCACAAAATTTGCAGGCAAATGGATGGAACCAGAAAACATCATCCTGAGTTAGGTAACCCAGACCCAGAAAGACAAACATGGTATGTACTCACTCATAAGGAGGGATTTGTTGTTAAATAAATGATAATTATGCTATAATCCACAGACCCAGAGACGCTAAGTAACAAGGAGGGGTCTAGCGGGCACAGAAGGATCTCCCTGGGAAGGGGAAATAGATTTGTGGGTTGCCTGACAGGGGGTGGGGACAGGAATAGGAGAGATCAGGTGGGGTAGGATGGAGGGAGGGAGAACATATGGGAAAACAAAACTGGAACTGGGAGGGTATTTGGGGGACAATGTGGAAACCTAGTGCAGTGAAAACTCCGGAATCTATGAAGGGTGACCCTAGCAAGGCCTCCTGGTAATAAAGGATATGGAGCCGGAACTGGCCATCTTCTGTAACCAGGCAAGGCTCCAAGTGGTGGGACTGGGACACCAACCTAGCGACAAAACCTTCGACCTATAATTTGTCCTGCCCATAAGATGTGCTAGGGCAATGGTGGGGCAGAACTAACTTGCGGGGGTGGCCCACCAATGACTGGTGAAATCTGCAGTCCACACCAGAAGAGGGAGCCCATGCCTGACACTGCCTGCGTGACCAGGAACTGGAGGCTGGATAGCCCAGAGACCCAGGGTAGAATCAAACACGATTGGAGCCGGGCGGTGGTGGCGCATGCCTTTAATCCCAGCACTCGGGAGGCAGAGGCAGGCGGATCTCTGTGAGTTCGAGGCCAGCCTGGTCTACAAGAGCTAGTTCCAGGACAAGAACCAAAAGCTACGGAGAAACCCTGTCTCGAAAAATAAAAAAAAAAAAAAAAAAAAAAAAAAAAAACACGATTGGAAAAAAAATCAAAAAATTCCTAAAGATGCTCTGCCACACTCATAGACGGATGTCTAACCCAGGTGTCATCAGAGGTTTCCTCCAGCAGCCAGTGGAAGCAGTTTCAAGAGACCCACGCCAAACATTAGGCGGAGAAAGAGCCCAGGTTGGAGGTCTCCATAGGGTTCCTCCCCTTGAAGCATGGGAACCTCATGGAAGTGAGGGAGGAGGCACTGTAAAAGAGGGGTCCAGGAGGCAGTTCTCAGAATCAACTAAGCAGGGCTCACAGGGGCCCACAGAGACTGAAGCAGCTATCATGTCTGGGTCTGCACAAGGTCCTCTGCATAAATGTTATTGTTGTTGACCTGGTGTCTCTGTGGGACCGACAGTGGGAGTGGCGGTGTCTCTGACTCTTCCGCCTGCTTTTAGGACCCTTTTCCTCATACCCAGTCTTGATATGAGGGTTTGTGCCCAGTCTTTTTTAAAAAAATCACAATACAAAGTAAATAAATAAATAAAACTAGTAAGGCTTTTCTGAACGCAATTAGGAAAAAAAAAAAGTTCCCCCTCTGACTTTCATGTATTTTTAAATTTTTATTTTATTTTTATTATATGTGTCTGTGCACATATTATTGTTTTTATTAAATGTGTGTGTCTGGTCCCTGGGGATACCAGGAAAGAGTGTCAGATCCCCTGGAACTGGAGTTACAGCTGGTTATGAGTCACCATGTGGGTTCTGGGAATTGAATCCCAGGTCCTCTGGAAGAGCAGACAGTGCTCTGAACTTTGGAGCCATCTCTCCAGCCCCTGGCCTTAGTGTCTTTGTGTATGACCCACTGAGTTTCACTAAGGTTGCTTGTATGATACTAGTTACTACAATACAGGCAACTTTTAAAGACTACACTAGTGAAGAAAATTATACCAGTTCCCAACAACCATCAACTACCACTGTCTGTCAGCAGGGACAGGGCCTCATCAGCCCCTCCTCCATCCATGAGAAAATGTTAGCAGCCGCAGGGAATTCACAGATGCAATGGTTATGCCCTGCTGAGAGTCTGTGCTTTGTCTTCTTAGCGGCACATTTTCTATCCACAGCTCTTAGCCTTCTCTCCATTCCTTTTCCACAATGCTATATGAGGTTTGGTGGGAGGGATATAATTACTCCACTTAGAACTGAGCACTTCACAATCATTTAATTCTTAATACTCTGACCAGTTACAATCTCTGTAGGAACTCACTATGTAGCCAGACTGGCCTTGAATGAAGGACAATTCTGCTTTGGCCTCCAAGTTCTGGAATCACCATAGTGTTGCCCACACCTCACTTCTATAGTTGTGAAAAGGAACTCTGTCATTTGCAGTATGGAAGGAGCCTGTAAGACATTATCTTAAGAGAAATTGGCCAATTACTAGCTCTCACTTACAGAGAGAGATGGCTCAGTGGTTAAGAGCACACACTGCAGCTGGTGGTGGCGGTGCATACCTTTAATCCCAGCACTCAGGAGGCAGAGGCCCACAGCTGCCTGTAACTCCAGCTCCAGGTGGATCTGACACCTCTGACCTCCTTGTACACCTGCACACATGTGCACATACCCATGCACAGACACATAAATACACATAGTTTAAAATCCTTTTTAAAGATCTCACTTATAGGGCTGGAGAGATGGCTCAGAGGTTAAAAGCATTGCCTGCTCTTCCAAAGGTCCTGAGTTCAATTCCCAGCAACCACATGGTGGCTCACAACCATCTGTAATGAGGTCTGGTGCCCTCTTCTGGCCTGCAGGCATACACACAGACAGAATATAATAAAGAAAGAAAGAAAGAAAAAAAAAGAAGAAAGATCTCACTTACAAGTGGCATCTAAAAACAGAAAAACCAAACTCATACAGAACAGAATAATGGTGAGATGAGGAACAAGAGATGCCATCAAGGCAGCTGTGCTCTGTGACATGGGAGAGTGAGCTTCAGTGAGTGACCATAACTTCTAATACGCTGCTCAGAGGGACTTGATTGTTCTCCCCGCAAGTAGGTGGTGTCCCAGGTCAGGGGGTGTCACGATGTGTGCATACAGGAAAGCATTAGGGTCAGCTCCAGTTACAGTAACTGTAAGAAAAGTGCAGGTCTCCACCCTCACATTTCCTTCACATGTATTTCAAAACAGCTGTTTTTCATGATTCCAGCCAATGACCTCTAGAGAAAGGCTTTCCTATAATTTTATGAAGAGAACATAAACTACTAGGAACCATTATGCTTAAAAAGTAAGAAAAAAGTCTTAAAATGTTGCTATAAAATTAAAAATTTTTCCTTTGATTTCAAACCGAGTTTATTTTATTTTTTAGATTTATTTTTATGACTTTTAATCATCTGTATGTGTCTGTGTGTGGGTGTGGTGTCAGGTCCATCTGGAACTGGCATTACAGCTGGTTGTGAGCTGCCCAATAAGGGAGCTGGGAGCCAAGCTCAGGCCCTCTGCAAGAGCAGCACATATTCTTTTTTTTTTTAAAATTTATTTATTTATTGTATATATAATATTCTGTCTGTGTGCATGTCTGCAGGCCAGAAGAGGGCACCAGACCTCTTTAAAGATGGTTGTAAGCCACCATGTGGTTGCTGGGAATTGAACTCAGGACCTTTGGAAGAGCAGGCAATGCTCTTAACCACTGAGCCATCTCTCCAGCCCAGCAGCACATATTCTTAACCACTGAGCATCTCAATCCCACACCCTTGAGTTTAACCCTGGACTGTCACTGGAGAGATATGAAATGTCGATTATGATAATGTCTATATAAGAGGATCCAGGTTTTGTGAGTTATGGAACTTATACAAGTAGCAGGAATTTAAGACAAGGATAAAAAATTAGATGAGCCACGATCATGGAAGGACGCTGGATGCTACTCAGTAGCAGAGCACTGCCTAGCATGTGTGAGGCCCTGGGTCCAAGCGTTAGGACAGCCAGAGAAACAGGAAAGGCTAAAGGAGGAGCCTGTGCAGATCACAGCCCCTGAGCTTACAGTCCATCACTTCCACTTTAAATCCATGTCTAACCTCAGACCACAAAACTGTGCCTATGAAATCAAAGCCTGAATTGGGAAAAGAGCTAAAGAACACACACATACTAACTCTGAACTTCCTCCCAGAAACTTGAGTGCAGGCTTAGTGCATGGGGAACAGTCAGTGAGGAGCAGTTCAGACGAGTACCGACTTACCTCCAGACCATCCCTGTCCTCTAGAAAGTGCACAAGGGAGAAAAACAGCTGCACAAACCTGAAAGTCACATGATACTGATAAACTGCTTCATTATGACACTGGATTTTGATGAGGTTCAGTCCCAAAGACTGGGGTGTTCCTTTTGATCCTTGCTTGACCAAAATCTCTCTGGAACAGAAGGAAAGAAAAAAAGATAAAGAAAGAAGAAAAAAAGCACAAGCCAGGCATGAGAATAAACAACTTAGTTCCATCTACTCAGGAGGCTAAAGCAGAAGATCCCTTGAGGCCAGAAGTTCAAAGCCAGCCAGCTGGGACTACGACACACACACACACACACACACACACACACACACAGCATATACCCCAATAACCAACTGACCGGTCCCCATCAACAAGGAAAAGAGTGGGAAAAGAATTCTTCCCATTCCACTTACAGCTACACAAACTGGGAATCAAGGTATACAAGTGCAGCCACATCAAATTACACGGTAAAGTCATCCAGGCTGCCCTGCAAATAGGGCTAAAATAACCAAGGCCAGCTCTCTAGGGACAAAGAATTACTTCCAGAGAGATAGATGAGAGGCTGCTAATACTCCTCCTAGGTGACATCCTTATCTTCAACATGACAGCAAACAGTCAGTGTCATGTGGAAGGCAAGTGACAGGCCATGCGTCTGCTCACCGGAACACCCAACTGTTTATAGTCACAGGTAAACCCATCACTTCTTCAGGAATCTCTTTGCCTATCTCCCCTCGGTCAAAAGGCAAACACACTCCAACCTGTATCAGCCCAGATGAACGTGGACTCACAGGACAGCATCCACACTGATACCCAGCAGGCTGAGTGCAGGCTGCAGAAGCACCTCTGCCTCCACCATGCCTCCTCTAGAGCAGAAGGTGATCGGAACTCACTTTTCCTTTCGTTCCATAGTCAGGACTGGAAGGGGATCTGCAGGGTGCATTGGGGTCGGAGACAGAGTTAGAGGCTGTGGCAGCCGAGGGGGATCCCGAGCACTAAGGCCAAAGGCGCTGGGAGGTTTGTCCACTCCTCTGCCTATACTGCTGCCTGCTCTTCCCAGTGGCAACAAGGAAACATCAGAGCTGCCTCTTCCCAGCATTCTGAAATGAAGAAGAGGCAAATCAGGGCTTTCCTGGCTAGACAATCCACTCAAGTATACCATTCATTTCATTTTAAAAACTGGCTGTGATTTTATTACTGAACATGATTTGGTGGCGTGCAGCACAACACAGGGAAGCCCCCAGAAGTGCAGGACCCACCATGCGTCCAGGGGATCACTACTAGGGTATATTTGACCTCACAGCCATCAATGACGGGCCGCTTCTCAGTTATCAGGTCTTCAAATTCATTTGCATTAAACTTAGTGAAGCGTGGATCTTCTTTGAGGTATGGGTCTTCTGGCGGCCAGAGAACTTGAACTTGGCTCTACACAGGGCCTCAACAAGTTCCTTATTCAGCAGTTTGGTGTGAATGGACATGATGACCTGGCCAGTGTGAAGCCTGGCCACAACCCTAGGGCTTCTCATAGACACATACCTGTCTAGAGCCTAGACTGGGGACAGTACTAAGATCAGAGACATGAACAGCCTCCACAAAACTGTTTCCAAGGTCCCTTGAGCAACCAGGTCAGCAACACGGTACACACACTCCCAAGGAAGCTGTGGTGCAACCACTGCTACTGAGGACCCAAGGTGAGCCTTAGGATTCTCTTAAAATAGAGACCCGCTCATTATCCACTCTTCATATGCCCTGTCAAAGCCACCTTTCTAGGTAGAATTAAGGGGAATGTGACTCATATTTTACCATCAGGGGACCTTCTGAAGAGGCAAAAGAAGCTGTGGTTCCCAGTGGGAACTACTCTCCCTTCCCAATGGCTTCCTGGATGAGCGGCCACCAACTATTCCCAGGAAATACCCACCTTGGAACCCATCTTGGGAATGCTCATCTAGATGGTAACACGCCTAGCCCAGAGCCTCTCTTTACACCCTACATGTGAGATTATGGGACAAAGTGGCTTGACCTACCTACTCCAACCAACTGAAGCCTCTGCCAGCTTGCTGTCCCCAGCTGCCAGCACTGAAGGATCAGGCAAAGCGGAATGGGGTTCTTCTCTGTCTTTGAGAACCATGTTAGCGGAAAAGCCTCGACCTAGAACGCCTCTGCCTGCAAGAGCCAAACGTCAGCTGTTACTATGAGCTGAGCATGTCGCACACGTAGGTTTCTGAAGGCAAACCATGTGGACACAAGAGCCAAATCTCACCGGCCTCCGTCACACACGAACCAAGTGACACATATGCCTCTGCACTTCCAGTTGACTTCTACATACCTAGAGAAGGCACGTCTCGTTTTGAAGGGCTCCGGAAGGACGTATCAAGGCCCATGCCGCGGAACATGGACACCAGACCCACAGACTCCTAGGGAAAGGTAATTAGTAAGATTATCCTAAGAAATGGATTGGAACCCTAGAAACAACAGCTTTCTAAAAAAAATCGCCTTCTCCAAATTCTATCCGTGTTATAGGAATAAGAGATATCAGCTGGTGAGATGGCTCAGAGAATCAAAGTGCCTACTGTCAAGCCTGGGACCCACATGGAGGAAGCAGAGAACCACTCGTGACAGTTGTCCCCTGACCATCACACCTGCTCTGTCACATGTGCCTGTGTATACACATACCACGCATCTACACACAAAACAAATGCAAGTTAAAAAAAACTTTTTTAAAAAAGGATAAAGTTCTTCATAAAAAATTTCAACACTTCTCATCACCTCTTAGTAGACTTTAAAGTAAATGTAGTTGAGTTAAAAACTATGAATTTAGGGGGCTGGAGAGTTGGCTGTGCAGTTAGAGCACTGGCTGCTCTTCCAGAAGATCCAGGTTCGATTCCCAGCACCCATGTGGTAGCAGAGGATCCAAAGCCCTCTTTTGCCTCCACAGGCACCCGGTGTGCATGTGGTGCACAGACATACATGCAGACTAAACACCCATACACGTTAAGAAATACATTTTTTAAAAAGTCTATGAATTTGGCTAGGCTTGGTGGCACACACCTTTAACCCTAGCGCTCAGGAGGCAGAGGCAGATGGATTTCTGTGAGTTTCAGGCCAGCCTGGTCTACACAGTGAATTCGCAGGACAGTCAAGGCTATACAGAGAAAGCCTATTTCAACAACAGTAAAAACAACAACAAAAAAAATGATGGACAGTGTAAGAAAATACTACAAAATACTTGTCTGCTTTTCCAGGTTTTTAATATTTATTTACTTATTTTGAGGTATGATCACACTATGCAGTCCTTGCTGACCTGGAACTCACTGCATAAACTGGGGTGCCTCAAACTCACAGAAATCCACCTGCCTCTGCCTCCTAAGTACTATGATTAAAGGCATGTACTATTCACTCAGTTACTTGATATTTTAAATTTTATATGCATGACTGGTTTGCCTGCATGTATGTGTGTGCACTATGTGTGTGCTTGGTGCCTGTGGAGGTCAGCAGAAGGCATCAGACTTCATCCTAACGGCATTACAAACTGTTAAGAGCCAACATGGGAATGAAGAGTAACAAGTGCTCTTAACTGCTGAGCCACCTCTTCAGCCCTGGCTTTTTGCTTGTTTGTTTGATTCGTTTTATTATTAAATTTCAATTTATTGCCAGGCGGTGGTGGCGCACGCCTTTAATCCCAGCACTTGGGAGGCAGAGGCAGGTGGATCTCTGTGAGTTCGAGGCCAGCCTGGTCTACAACAGCTAGTTCCAGGACAGGCTCCAAAGCTACAGAGAAACCCTGTCTCGAAAAAAAATAAATAAATAAATTTCAATTTATTTAATTTAAAAATTAAAAACATTTTCTATCTCTGTGAATTAGTGTGACTATGGACATAGGTGTGTGCCACGGTGGGTATATGTGAGCTGGAGGACAACCTCAGGAAGAGGCCCTTGCCTTCCACCTTGAGACCAGTCTCTTGTTGCTTGTTTGCTGGTGCATACCCCAGGTTAGCTCATCTGGGAGCGTCTCTGGATTCTGCCATCTCCACTTCCCAGATCCCTGTCAGAGTCATGGGATTACAGGCAAGGGTCACATACATAACTGTGCCACTGTGCCCAGCTTTTCCATGGGTGCTGGAGATATTGTATACATAATAAATAAATAAATAAATAAATAAATATAAAAAAAATCACCATAGAATTGAGAAATTAAATCTGCTCACACTACAGCAGCAATAGCAAGGATCCTCTTTATCTTCAAGGAAGTTTTATCCAGGGATTTTTGAAAGGAACAAACTAAACAACTATTACCTTGGAGGCAAGATTGCTGTTAGTACTACAGAGCTAATCAGAGTAGAATTTGAACACTCAGAAGCAGCAACAGGTTGTGTTTGAACTTCTCATTTATATATGAAAGGATGAAAAAAAATGAAGAAAAGAGAGGACCTAAGCTAGAAACCAACCCAAGGCACCCACGTCCATCTAGTGTTTATTTCAGGCACTTTCTCTAGGACCTGAATTGCACAAGATGCTCTCTACTTGCCAAAAACAAACAAAAAATAAAAATAACAGCCCTTGATTTTACAGAAAGTATCCTATTTCCTAAGCCCTCTGAAGTAGTCTTACCTTTTGTACTGGCTGGAGCTGTGGACTGGATTCCTCTGGCTTTCTAAACACAAGGCCTCTGCCTGGAGGTCCTTCCCTACCCCAGCCTGAGTCCAAAGGTCTAGGAGTCTGGGGCCAACAGCCTGGCATCCGAACACACTGAGATGGATGAACAGGGGTGGGCCCCCTGAACAATGGCCGGACAGGATCCATTGAGAGACTGTAGAAATGGCTGCCGTTTCTGTTCTGATTACCTGCCAGCATTTTCAAAGGATTAGAGATATACCATCTGTTGTAAATAGAAGCTTTTCTGCTGAGAGTTGAGAGATGTACTAATCTATGGCTGTAATAAGTCTTCAGGAGTCAGTTTAATACTATGTCCACTAAGCAGAATAACAGTAACGAGATTCTACCCTAAGACCTAGGACCTGTCTAGTTACAAGTTCTTGGCCCGACAATGATGCCAGGACTTTCATCTTGTGCAGTGAGACTTATATACAATCAGAAAGTGGACAGTTACTGCTCAAGCCATACCGACTCCCTGCATGGAGACAGCAGGTGGGCACGAAGTCCTAGCCAAGGAGCTACTGGCAATTGATAGCTGGACGGTGGGGAGCCTTATCAGTACAGCATCTAGTAAACTGGCCATGCTCCAGAAAAAGGCCACATCCAGGAGAATATGGGCTGCACAAATTAGATTTTATGGATGTTTTTTTTTTAAAAAAAAAAAAAAACAACAACAAAAAACAGAACACAAAGTTGGGCCGGTAGGGAAGGGGAGTGGATCTGGGAAGAATCTGGGGAGGGATGAGTACAATCCTAACACTTAAGTGTAACATTCTCAAAGAACTAATAAAGGTTTTTAAATTCCCCCTGCTTGCCTTTTCTTTCCTTCAAAACAGGTCAGATAGATCAGTGACAGGTCCAGTCTCCTATAACAGATTCACTCTAAAGGTTTTTTTTTTTAATTAAAAAACATTTTTTTTTCTTGCCGGTGGTAATGAACACCTTCAATCCCAGACTCTGGAGGCAGAGGCAGGCAAATTTCTGTGAGTTTGTGGCCAGCCTGATCTATAGTGAGTTCCAGAACAGCAAGGGATACAGAGAAAAACCCTGTCTCAAAAAACAAAGTATTCGGGCAGTGGTGGCGCACGCCTTTAATCCCAGCACTCGGGAGGCAGAGGCAGGCGGATCTCTGTGAGTTCAAGACCAGCCTGGTCTACAAGAGCTAGTTCCAGGACAGGCTCCACAAAAACCACAGAGAAACCCTGTCTCACAAAAAAAAAAAAAAAAGTATTTTTTTTAGAAGCAGGGTCTTGCTATGTAGCCCTACCTGCCTTTCAACTCTTGACAATACTCGTGCCTCAAGCTCCCAAGTGCTGGCATAACAGGCATGGACCACCACACCTGTCTTATTTATAAGACAGGGTCTTGCTGTGTAGCTCAGGCAGGCTTTGAACTTGCATTCTTTCTGTGTGCTGGGATTATAGGAATAAGCTCCCACGTCCCATCAAGACTCCTAGTGGAGCTAAGAACAACATTCTAAGCACCTCCCACTAACCAAAGTCCTCCTTGAACTTCTCTACCTAAACAGCCTCTCTGGAAACTGTCCATCAACTAACCACCTACTGTAGAAAGGAACAAGGTTTTATGTATGGGTGTGGTTTGCTGTAGCTGACACCACCATACGATAAAATGACTGTCAACAAATACTTACAGCTTTTGTTTTGCTTTCTCCTTTAACCAAGGCCTTGTCCTTGTGCCCCCCCCCCCCATACACACACACAATCTATAGCTGTGTTCTACTCTACTCTTTTGGGTTTAGTTGCTTTTCTGAATCTTTATCCAGTTTTTTTTTTTTTTTCTTTCAAACACCAGCAAGCAGGACTGAGGTCCCCAAGGAACAAAAGCTTCCTGCTCTGAGCCTGTACTACCTGCTCACTCTCACAGGTTCCATTAAATGCCTTCCCTCCCCAGCTCCCTAGTGATGAGCCGGAGCCTATCTCAAATCCATCAGGCCTCTTCAGAATCATTTTATGGTTTTCAGATTTCAAGACTCACTCTGTAAAAGGTTTCTTTCATTGGCCTGACCTGCTCCTGATCCTTGAAGAATCTTTTTTCTCTCTTCCTTTATTCCCCTCTTGTGCTGGGGATCAAAGCCAAGGCCTTATGCATTCATTAGACCACTGAGTTACACTCCGCAATCTCAGAAATCTCTTCTGAGCTTTTGAAAACCTGCCTGCACTATTAGCTACAGAGAAACCCAACCACACGAAGAAAGAAGATGGACACTCAACTAATTCCTCAGTGTTGGTCCAGATGAAAGTAGCTTAAGGGCTTCCAAAAGCCTTTGAACTAAAGCACTGCCTCTTGCACTACAAAAGCCACTAAGGCTTTCTTTCCCGTCTCAACGACTACCACAGTTCTATCCTTTGGTTGCTAAACCTGCTCCTCAGAAGCTGGTACTTTTTGCCACACCACCCTAGCCCTACCTAAGACTCTAGAAGTCAGTTGTCTAACCGGTACATGCGAAGCTGTAAACAAACCTCTGGGATCCTTTTTACCCTCCTAATATTACATTTACAGATTCGGACTTCTCCTCCTGAAGGGCCTTCCTTCTAGTGGGTTTCCTCACTGGGTTGGCTCTCAAGCACTGGCCAGTGAAGGGTCCCCAACCAGTCCTATCTTCTTCCGCTTCTCCATGCATGCCCTTTGGGTTGGACCACTAGGCCTCGGGCCTAACCTGAGGCCAAGCCCGTCACAGCGAAACCCACCCAGGGTCCACAATAGCAAAATACCTTTTCTACCAACAGGATTGTGGCCAGCCGAGTCTGGCCTAGCTTTCTCTTTAGAGCTTGTGTCACTGAACCCCAAGCGAGTGTCCTTCCTCCTCGAGCCACTTCTTTTCCCTCCTATTCCAAGCCCTGCGTTCCTCCCGCACACTCGGCCTGGAATAACGAATTCCAGTCCACCCTGCCCCCCTCCGCCCACGCCACCTCGTGCTTATGGGGGAGGGGCGTGGGGTAGGAGACAACCCAAGGGGAGGGCCCTGGCTGAGAGCACTCTGCTCACCACCAGGCGCATGAGCAATGCCCCTCACGCCTGCGCCATGCCCTCCTGGCTGTTCACACCTGATTCTCATCCTCTCACCTGGCCTCGAGTCGTCAGGACCCTGAAGCACCCTGCCTTAGAAGAACACCGCCTTCACCACCCCACCCGCCACTTTAAATGAGCCACGTGCCCCAGTCCCGATTTTTGGATCTCCCCAGCCCAGAAGCTCAGCCCATTGGCCAGACAACGAGCCACTCCGAAGGCTTCCCCACCTCATTGGCTCGCCCTTTCAAGGAGCCTAGCTGTGTGGAAGCTGATCCCCCCCACACACACCCAAAGAAAACGGTGGTAGAAGTCACGGGAGTAGTTTCAAAGTGTGTTGAGGGCGTGGGTGGCCCTGAGTCCCTTTCGGTGGGCTGCTCCTGTAACAAATTTAGTTAATAGGTTCATGTTGACGGTGACCTGCTCTGTCCTGGCAGTTTAAAGGTTATAAGATACAGTGGTAAATAACAAAGCTTGCTATAGGGCTGTAGCTCTGTGGTAGAGCACTGGCCCTGCCCGGGCTTGCACCAAAGCCACCACAGTGGGGGGAGGTGGGGTGGGAAAGAAACGCTCCAACCCTAATGAAATCCCAGATCCCTGTCCTGTTTGGAACACTGACCGAAGCTTGCATGAAAGATTCACTCAGTGAACATTGAAACAGTCGCTTAGGGAAAGGATTCAGAGTCTCTCGGATGAAGAGCACACCTCGTCATAACCTGACACAAGCAGCTTTCCTTAGCTTTTCGGTGTTGAACCAAGAGTACATGGCTTCCGTACAGTGCTTCCAAGTAATCTGTACACCACGAGTACCGTTTCACCAAAGGAAAAATCTAGATCTTAGTGTTGGTTGGAGATAAAAATGGGAAGCATTTGGAACCATCAGCATCTGTTGGGATTCTTTTCAGAGCTAAGCAACATCTCTTGCCTTTTATATTCCCTGCTGAGACACTCAACTTGTCAACAAACATGACATCTCTAGGAGAGCAATTTCTAAAACACACGCACAAATACAGCACTTGTCTCCTGCATGCAAGGCCTGTGGCTACAATCCCCAGCACTCCCCCCCTCCAAAAAAAATAACTCTTATAAAGCACACACTATCTTACCAGGCGCATGCCCACAGATAGGGTGGGAGTGCATGAGGCAAGAATATATTTAATTGCAATCATTCTACAATGAAATACAAATAAAATATCCCATTTGTCCCCATAAATAAAAAAGTGACTGATTTGCCGAAAGAGTATACATGTATTGTCTGAGATAAGTATTTTGAGTTAAATGACAGATGATATATCTTTTTTTAACTCAGAAAAGTCATAACTCCACCAGGCTCTAGAACCTAGGGATGAAAACCGGTCCATAAGTATACATGGTACAAGTTTTCCTGGTTTCAAATACTGTGGCCCTGTAAGAACCACGGAGTCTGACTTTACTGTTGTTCTTCAGAGAATAAAATCACAAAGCCACAGCAAGACTGAGCACATGGAATTACATTACCCTGCTGGCCCAGGAAGGACAGGGAGGATTCCATTTAAAGTAGATGTATGACTTCAATATCTTAGGCAGAAGTAAATATAAATCTTCCCAGGAGAAACACACCCACAGCCAGGTCCCCAAAGCACCCACATAAAAGATGTTAACAAATATGAGTCCATACAAGAGAATAAAAATATAAAACATTGAGAGACAAAAGCAGCATCCCTAACTGGGCAAGAGTTGAACAGAGCAACCTGGGTGTGTGTGGTACCACATGGCAGCAATCCTTACACACAGAGCTTCAGTTCAAGGCTAGTATGGGCTAGACAGCCAGACATTGCCTTTAAAATAAAAGTAAAAGAAACCCTATTTGGGGCCAGCAAGCTGACTCATCTGGTAAAGGCACCTGCAGCCAGCCTGATGACCCAAGTTCAATCACCAGAACCCAGAAGGTGAAACCAGAGCTGGAGAGACAGCTCCTCCAGAGGATACAACACCCTCTTCTGGTCCTTCTAGTCTTCTTGGAAACTGCACGCATATGGTACACGGACATACATGCGGGCAAAGCATAAAATGTGTGTGTGTGTGTGTGGGGGTTAATGATGGAAGGTAAGAAAAGACTCCTGAAGGTGGTTCTCTGACTTTTGCACGCCCCACCATGATGGGTGCTCATCCGCATGCACACATAAATAGATGCAACACATCTTAAACATCTTTTCACCACAAAGAAGAGGTGGAGGAAGAAGAAATGTAAATGGTAAGCCAGAATGCCCTGCCCTAATGTGGCCCAGCTTACCCACTCTATTAAAGGCCTGAACAGAACCAAAAGGCTGAATTACCCCTAACAGTCTGACCTCTCCCTTTAAGAGACAAGCCCTACCCACCTCCCCACACCTTCCCATCTGCTGAGGCAGGCAGATCTTCCTTCTGCTTCCAGCCTGAGTTCTTTTCTTTTTCATCCCTCTCCCAAAAAGGCAGCTTCTGCCTCTCTCCCTTCTTCCCCCATCTCCTCTCCCCCATCCTCTCTCTCTCTCTCTCTCTCTCTCTCAATTCTTTCTCTCTCTCTGCTCTTCCCCCTTCTCTCTTCCCTTCTATAACCCACTAAATAAATATCCAACCTCACTCTGCATGGCACATGCCTATCCGTCTCTGTCTCTCATCTGCCATGTGGCTCCCTGCCTGGGACCCACTGGCCCTCGTGGCCCGTGGGCCTCTCAGGGAACCACAGCATTTACCACCACAGCTCCTTGTGGCCTGCTGCCCACTGTCGCCACTCAGGGACCTGCAGTGTTTTATTTTTTAGCATAACATCCCCTATTAAAAATTTTCTCCTGTTAAACAGTCTTCAAACTGGGGTGTAGTGTGAATTCTAGTTGGTCTTAATAATAAAAACCCGGAGTTAGATATTGGGGTAAATACTGAAAGATCAGAGAAGTAAGGAAAGGAGCCAGCCCCTAGAGAGACTTTTTACCCTAACCGAATCCTCAGACCAAAGTGGGCAAGAGTCTGTCTCCACGAATCCTCTGAGCTCCTGTCTCTTCCCACCTAGAAAGACAGCTCATAAAGGGTCTGACTTCATTAATAGGAGGTAAATATGCTGATGGATTCATAATCCAACAGCCCTACTGGGAGGTGCTGGAGGCTTAGGAGAGAGAACCTAGTTGGAAGAAGTTGGCCATTGGGTGTGTGTCTTGGAGCTGGAAAGAAGATTCTGCAGTTAAGAGCACTTGTTTCACTTGCAGAGAACTCTGATTTGATTCCTAGCACCTACACATGTCACAATTTTCTGTAACTCCAATTCCAGGGGATCTGTCATCCTCTTCTGGACTCCTTAAGTACCAGACAAGCACTTAGTGCACTTACATACATGCAGACCAAATACTCATACACAGAGAGTAAGTAAATATTTTAAAGATAAGAAAGGTATACCTTCTTCTAGTCCCTTCCTGTCTCTGAGTGGTCATCTTGGCTCCACTACACCATTTCACCGTGACATTCTCCCGAACTACACATTCACAAACAACGGAGTCAATTGACCTGGACTGTGATCTTTAAGTTCCTTTCAGCTGTTTCTACTGAATACTTGTATTGGCAATGAAAGCTCACATGAAAAAGCCCAAGGGCCTCATGCTGTGCCGTGTCTCCCTTACCAAGAGACAGTTTATGTATTTATTTGATCTCATGTATTTTAGACTGGCCTTGATCTTGAGGCTAACCTTGAATTTCTGATTCTCCTACTCTACCTCCGGAGTGCAGGGATTATAGGCGTGTACTATCACAGTTTACAAAGTGCTGGGAATCAAAACCAGGGCTTTGTTCATGCAAGTGTCCCATCGGTTGAGCAACATCCACAGCCCATCTCCCCCTTTTTTATTTTGGATTTTTATAGAGTTGCATTGTATCCAAAACCAGCCTGGAACTCACTATATAGCCCAGACTAGCCTTCAACTTGAAGCAATTCTCCTGCCTCAGTCTCCTGAATGCTTGGATTACAGGTGTATGCCTGGTTGACAGTTTTACATTTTTTTTCTTTTCAAGACAGCGTTTCCCAGCAGCTAAGAAGCCAGTCCTGGAACTTGCTCTGTAGACCAGGTTGGCCTTGCAGAGATCCGCCTGCCTCTGGAGTGTGCCACCACCATCTGGCTGACAGTTTAACTTTTATTAGTTGTGGTTGGTTGAGTGCAGTAGCAGTTTTTGCATGTCAAACATGGATCGGTCCTTTAACTCCTGACGTGTCTAGGACACAAAGAATCTGAGTAGCAAAGGTGACAGCCTGGGAGGTACAGCTTCAGCCCATGCCAATTCCAGTCGGTTTCATTAGAGAATGAACCTTCACTCTGGGCATTGACATGATTGACCCAACTGGTTCTATCAGCTTTGTTTCTGTTTCATGGTTCCAAAACGGGAAATCTCTAACCTGCCAGTCTGTAGTTTTCCAAATGGTAGACCAAACAGGTAGGCTTTGTCAACTGTTGGAGTCAGTAAAAATAGTATTGGCCACTGCTAGGAGAACAGCTTTGAGTTCTGTCCACTGAGTGGAGCAAATGAATCCATTTTCCATTCCACACATCTGGTGAGAATGCTGCCATAACAGCCCCTGGAACATCGCTGGTTTCAGTTTAGCAAACATCAGTGAACCAGGGTCTGGCATATAAGGAAACCTCTGTGAACTGGGAGCTTCATGAGCCAATACCTTTGCTTTGGGCTGTGGAGCAGAGGGTAAGTTTTACCAAAGGGACAAATGCTGTCCCTCCTCCCAGGCCCCCATATCGACAGGGCTGAATGTCAGGCCAGTGTACTACATACACTGTAGGACTGTGGGGTACAAAGCTGGCTAGGTCCTTGCTAGACATTGAATTAGTTAGCCCACCTCAAAAGGGGAGGATCTGTCATGAGGCCTTGATGGGTACGAGTTGGGACACTCTGGCAGTATATATGTGTGTGCATATGCCATGGCAAGTGTGTAGAGGTGGGAGAGCTACACAATTGAATCTTTCTCCTTCTACCATGAAGACAGGTCCCACCCAGGGATTAAACTTAGACACGAGGCTGGACAACTGGTCCTCTACCCACTGAGACACATCACCACCCCACCCCAGGTGTTCAATTTCAATGAGAACCTAGGAGCAACCTTAAGAGTTGTTTTCAAAAGGGTTATGTCAGCTGGGTGTGGCAGTGCATGCCTCTAATCCCAGCTGAGGCAATGTACGGAAGATCAGGGGTTCAAGACCAGCTTCTTCTACATGGGAAGTTCAAAGAAAATCTGAGCTACATGAAAAAAAAAAAACTACTCGTTTCAAAAGACAAAAAAAAAGATATGTTATTCTCATCATAGGAGCAGCAAATCCCAACCCTACTACAGAACACTACCCTAAGGTGGCTACTCCCCTTTAATCATGCTACAATAGCAAAGGGCCAACCAAAGATTCAGTTATCTCACGGCAACCATTTGGGTTGTGGGGTCCCAAAGGTGCAAGCACAAGTCTATAGGAAGCAATCTCCACCTGTCATGATTCCTTTGACGTTTATGAGTACATCTGACACATTAACGGAAGAGTACCGTTTGTACACCCACAAGGGAAAGCCATAAAACACTAAGCGGAACCTGACCAAAGCCCAATCCACAGGGTTGGCCTGGTTCTTTCTTCTTTCTGGAAGAGGGAGGGACCTTACAGTTGGGTCAGTTTTCTCACGCGTTTGCTTAAAAATGTGGGTATTGACTAGAACACTGCAATTTGCACATAAGAGTTGTCTTGATTCTTTCAACCAGAACTTACTGGCTGCCTGCTATGTGTAAGGCTGTGTGTGATGTAAAATATCACGTATGCACAGCATCATCTGTGCTCTACTGTCACAGTCGAGTGGGAAGAGTAGATAGAGTGGAGTATCACGGGGAGACAAAGGCTCTATAGGTAAGGGAAGCAAAAGCATCAGAAATGCGAGCAAAAAGCACCAGAAATGTGAGTTTTCTTTTTGTCCTTTTTGAGATAAAGCCTTGCTGGGTAGCCTAGATTGACCTGGAACTGTGTAGCACAGGCTAGCCTCAAGCTCATACCCTGGCTGTAGCATCATCAGTGCTGGCAACAAGGGCAGAGCACCACACTTGAGTTTGCTAATTTATAGAGCATGGCCGGTAGTCTCAGAGAACCAGAGGATTTCATAAGCAAGACCTAGAAACATCTGGGGCAAGGTGAGTTCAGACCTGGGGAAAGAAATGGGGGGAAAAGGTACAGCCTACCCGCTGTGTGACATGGCGTCAAGGTCTGTGCGGCTGAAGTGAAATAACTCGGGGGACTGGGAAAGGATGCAGAAATCCTAGGAGGGTTCCATGCTGTTTTATGATTATGAATAGACTGGTTTAATAAGAACTTGCTAATCACGAATGAGTGTCTGCCACTGGAGCCTATCTATCTGGTACCCAATAAATTCTTTACTTTCATTGCCATTGAAAAGCAACATGGGGTGGGGGGTGCTGGAGAGATGGCTCAGAGGTTTAGAGCACTGACTGCTCTTCCAGAGGTCCTGAGTTCAACTCCCAGCAACCACATGGTGGCTCACAACTGTCTGGTGCCCTCTTCTGTCCTGCAGGCAAAATGCAGACAGAATCTGTATACATAATAAATAAAAAAGTATTTTTAAAAAATTAATTTTTTTAAAAAAGAAAAGCAACGTGGTAGGGGGAGCGGGACTGGAGAGATGGCACAGAGATGAAGAACGATTATTCTTGCAGTAAATCTCGGTTTCGTTCCTAGCACCCATGTGATGGCTCACAACCATCCATAACTCAAGGAAATCAGATGTCTTCTTCTGACCTCCACAGACACCAGGCAGACATACATTTTAAAAAATTAAAAGCAAATCAGGAAGCTGGGTAAAAGTGCTCGCTGCACTTGATGACCTAGAACCCATGTTAAAGGCAACAGCAAGGTCGGGCTGCGGTGGTGCACGCCTTTAATTCCAGCACTCAGGAAGCACGGGCAGGTAGATCTCTGTGAGTTTGAGGCCAGCCTGGTCTACAAATCGCGTTCCAGAACAGCCAAGGGTACCCAAAGAAACTCTTTCTTGAGAAACCAAGCGGGAGGAGAGGAGCAGGGTAGAAAGTTCAGAGTTTCTCAAAGTTGTCTTCTGACCTCTACATGTTTGAACCCCCAACTCACATAAAGTAATCCTTTTAATTAAAAAGCTATAGTAATAACATTCTTTGAAAAAATTAAGTAAAATAAACCTAGAGAGGACAAGTGATTTTTTTTCCTCCCCAAGGTTACTTGTGGAGTTGAAACCAATCCCAAGCCTGACTGAAGTCTACAGCCACTTACACAAAGAAATGAACAAGTCTATCATTCTCTCTGTTTCTAACACACTATATGTACACACAGATGCAGGTAGTAATACATTTGCATTCATTTGCACCCTTGTATGAACTGCCTTCCCACCCCCCGTTAATTGCGCACATTTGCTGGTAGAAATGGAGGCTTCGCTTCAGAGGCTCAGCCAAGACAGCAGACTTGCCTCGCTTCCCAGCCTTGTAGTGATGAGCTCTCCTCCAACTTGTGCGTCTGGAACCTCGACAGGTGGTGAGAACTGACTGTCGAAAGCGACACTCTTAAGGCATTTCAAATGGTGACGTGAGGACGAAGATGTTCCAGGCTCTTGTTGGAAGACTCAAGGAACTCAAAAGGTTTCTGCCCGCCGGGCGATGGTGGCGCACGCCTTTAATCCCAGCACTCGGGAGGCAGAGGCAGGCGGATCTCTGTGAGTTCGAGACCAGCCTGGTCTACAGAGCTAGTTCCAGGACAGGCTCCAAAGCCACAGAGAAACCCTGTCTCGAAAAACCAAAAAAAAAAAAAGTTTCTGCCCATGGTTGCTGTGCATCCTTAATTAAAGCACTCAGGAGGCTGACGCAGGGTTAAAAGTTTGAGGCCAGCCTGAGCTATATAGAGAAATTGTCTCGATTAAAAACAAAAAAAAACCAAAAAAACAAAAAATTAAAAACAAAAAAACCTCTCAAAGAATTTGTGCAAAATAGCAAACATCTAAAGACACAAGGTCATTGGGTTACTCCCAAAAAAGGAGGAGGGTTTTGAGTCACAACAGAGAGGATCCCATAGAGATTCACTCAAGGACAGTACATCAGCTATTTAAAAGCACAAAGGGCTGGAGTCCAGAGCTGCCTTCGACCAGACAGGATATCCATGGCACACACTCCCAAGGAACCCTTCTTCCCGTTTTCTATGAACACTAATCCCATGACCCAACAGAACGGATGAGCTTTGGTTCCAGGACAATGGGGCCACTAAAGATTCAATCTCTTCACATAACTGGCTGGGCAGCCTGAGAAGCTCTGTAGGAAAAGTCCCAGAGGTGCTCAATAAGCCACAGACTAGAGAAGGAGAAAGGAAAGGGAGACTACAAGAAAAAATACCCTTAGATTCTAGGGCCACCTGGCAGTCCTGAGTCTGGGGTTCATCAGTATAGATGCTACATGCTAAGACATCAGTTTGTCTTAAAGTCTCAAGCAAAGGAAAAGGAAACTAACATTTATTGAGCGTATATGTGTGTATAGTATATGTATGCTTGGTTTTGAGCAAGGAGTTCTCAGCTACAATATTCCATCTGATCCTCACGTTTGTCACCAACTTGAAAATGCCTCAGGCCTACTGACAAGGAAGAAATGTTCTTCAAGGCACCACACACAGCACAGCAGCAACTAGAGCAGTAGGAACCAGGCAGGACATGCTGGCAGCACATCCAGCGGTGCTAGGAGGCAGAAGGGGGCGTCTCAAACGCCAAGCTTCTAAAGCAGGAGGTCACCCATCAAGGGTCAGTCCCGATCCCACCAAGGTTTTTTTGTTGTTTGTTGTTATTTTAAGCACTACTGAATGTAATGTTGTGCAAATTCTGTGGCCAGATGTTTCTTTTGAGAAACACCTGTATGGAAGTTAGTCTATTGGCCACTTACTGCAGGAGAATAAGCCTCAACCCCCCTCATTATCTAAAGGCCTCTGAGGTTGTCAGAAGGGGCCTCTAACTTCTTCCAACAGACCCTCCAGGAGGAAGCAGGTGGCTAAGACATTAAGCGATGACAGGTACAGAAGAGCTGACTCAAACATTCACCACATCAGCCTGGGGCGGGAATGGGATGCAAAGTAAGCATGAACAAGGGCTGGACGGTGTGGCTCAGTGGTAGTGCACTCGTCTAGCATGCTCCAGGTCCCAGCACCAAAGACTAAAAAAATTTAAAAAGTTAGTAAACCGGGCGATGGTGGCGCACGCCTTTAATCCCAGCACTTGGGAGGCAGAGGCAGGTGGATCTCTGTGAGTTCGAGACCAGCCTGGTCTACAGAGCTAGTTCCAGGACAGGCTCCAAAGCCACAGAGAAACCCTGTCTCGAAAAACAAAAACAAAACAAAACAAAAGTTAGTGAGTCACAGCAGCAGGGGTATGCGCAGAACCAGCTACTTCTACAGAGTATAATGTTCATTTGGTTGGAAAAAGACTCAAGCAAAGGAAATGGAAACTAACATTTATTGAGTACATATATATACATATAATGTATTCCTGGTCTTGTGCAAGGAGTTCTCAACTACAAGATTCCATTTGATCCTCACACCAACCCTGTGAGGTAGGTATGATCCTCATGTTTGTCAGATGAGGAATATGAGGCTCAGAAAGGTCAGGTAATTTGTCCAAAAACACAGAACCAGAAACCAGTGAGCTGGAACCGAGTCCTAAGTCTCAAACTCTATCCCTATTCTTTCCTACCTCCTTCCCATCCCTGAAGCCCATGGTTCCCCCAACAAGAAGCCTGCCCCATCCTACCTTGGGAGAATGCAGTTAGTTGTGGGGATTAAGACATAAATAAAAATAAATAGCAGGGTCAAGTCCCCAGCAGCGAGGATGTACCTTCCATACTTGTGCTGTGGAGAGGTCACTGTGCCATTCACAGTTGCTGGGGTACGGGGTGCGGCACGGGCCCTAGCGGGGGAAACTGGAACTACAGCTGCCAAAGGCTGCAGTGGGTGGGCTAAACAGGTCCCTTCTGGGCTGCATGGATTTGAGAACAAAACGTCTGGAGCAGGCAGCAGCCGTGGGCACAGTCACCACCCTCCTCCATCTGCTCATTTCACCGGTGTTTGTGATCCAAGAGGGATTCAAAATCGGGAGAACATACAAGTTTGTGCTTCACATGTCCCAGGACGGTCATCTCTCCTGTCCTGCTGTCTCCAAGGCCCACAGACACCAGTTCCTGCCATTCAACAGAGACATCAGTGAGAACCACACACCCAAGTCAGCCCTCAGTCCTGTGACCCCAGTGTTCCCCTCACTGCTTCAAGCTGTGAATACTACTCAAAGCCTCTCCCTGGCCCACAAGGGTCGCACCTGCAGGAAAGAGCAGGTTGTTCCCATGGTCACATCCAGGGTCACCTTGCCCAGGAGGAGCTGCACCTTCCCTGATTTTCGGATGAGCAGCTTGCCCACTTGACCCTCTGTCAGGTCAGCCAAGGTACAAGCGTTCTCTGCCAGCCTGACTTCCTATGGAGAGAAGCAGGAGAAAGACACAGGTGACAACTTTCGTGAATGAACCCCCGTACTGTTCCCCAGAAAGGCACCAGCAACAAAGGCCAGAAACAAGGGCCATGCCCTGGAACTATCAACCCGGACTCTCCCAGAACTTGCTGCTGAACATACCCGGTCTTTTTCCTGCTTTATGACTACCATCTGTCCATCTTCGCCCTGCACCTCCGTCTTGATAGGCTTGACATCCTGGGTGGGTGGCTGCCCAGGAAGGGTATCAGGCAGCTGAAGGAACAGCAGCTCTTCATCCTTGGTGAGGCTCAATTCCCTGAGCAGCTCTGCAACAGACACGTCCTTTGGGAGAGCAGGGGTCTTCCTGACTGCTTTGGGAGGGGCCTTCGCCTTGGCATCCTCTTCCTCATCCCGTGGCTCCTCTTTCACTGCCCAAAGTGAAATAAAAAAAAAAAAAAAAGACATTAAGTAGTCAACCACCAAGCCAGCTCACTGTTCTCAACCCTTCACACACGAGTTCTACCGTGGCTCAGCCAGGAAGCTGGCGATGTTATAAACAGGAGCAAGAAAGAAATTCAAGAGCTGTGTGACTTCTCTAAAATGGAAAAGCTGAGGCCAAGTGTGCTGATATACAAAGACATGTGAACTCCGAGGAGAGGTTCTGTGCCTATACTTTTGAGTGGGAATGAAATTGGTGAGCAGCAGCCTTGGAGGCCATGTGAGAGCTTCTGGGGAGCTAGAAACACAAGGAGCTGACACAGGATACCTTTTACAGAAGGCACATCCACTTCCATGTCTTCTTCCTTGGGGCCAGCTGAAAAAGGCTTAACATCTGGCTCTTCACTCTCCTCCTTGAAAAGCCACCCTGAATGAGCCAGTGGCAGCTGCACTGGCATGTTCCGTTTGTCATTCTTTAGCCCTGGGTCATCGATGAACTGCCAAAGAGTTGAAGTCACATAGAATGTCAGCACATATGCCCAGGTCACAGTCCACTTCAGGACCCACCTCTCTTTGCTTTCTATTTGAGTGAAACCAAAAGTTTGAGGACATCAGCAAGCCCTGCACCCCCTGACCTGGCTCCCTATATGCCTTCTCTAGCAACTACAAAGAAGCCTGTCGTTGTGGAAAATTACTTTATCTGTGCTAGAATGTGTTGCATTTGTTTATGTAGCAGAATATTTGTTTAACTATGTAAAGATGTGTTCCTTTGCCTGCCTAAGACACCTGATTGGTCTAATAAAAAGCTGAATGGCCAATAGCTAGGCAGTAGAGGGTAGGCGGGGTTAGTGGGTAGAAAGAATAAGTAGGAGGAGGAATCTAGGCTTGGGAGAGAAGAGAATGAGGAGAGAGAGGAAGACGCCAGCGAGGCATGGAGGAAAAGTAGGACATACAGAATGAAAAAAGATAAAAAGCCTCAAAGTAAAATGTAGATGAAGAGAAACATGCTGATATAAGTTATAAGAGCTAGCTGGGCGGAGGTGGCGCACACCTGTAATCCCAGCACTCAGGAGACAGAGGCAGGCGGATCTCTGTGAGTTTGAGGCCAATCTGGTCTACAGAGTGAGTCCCAGGACAGCCAGTGATACACAGAGAAACTGTGTAGGGGGTGGAGTGGGGTGGGGTGAGGTTATAAGAGCTAATGGGACAAGCCTAAACTAAGGTAGAATGTTCATAATACTAAGCATCCGTCCTTGTCATGATTTGGGGGCTGATGGTCCAGGAAATCCTGTTACACCTGTCCCCCAGGCTCCTGGTACCTACATCATCCTTCTCCAGCATACGCAGGATCTGTTTGGTCTCTTCGTCTGTTTCTCTCTTCTCTTTTTTGATGTTGATGATATGGGAAGGGCCCATGTCTGACATATCCACTGTCTTATCCCAGTTCCCTGTGGAAAACCATTCTGTTCACTAGGGATAAATAAGGAAGACAGAGACAGCAAGGAAAACCAAAATGGGATGGAGAATTCCACTGCTTTGCCTTCTCAGGCAGTCTGAACTGAAATCTAGAATGGATCCCTTTTGGGTACCTTTTTTCTTCATCATCTCTGCAGGGCCCTGCTCAAAGATAGAATGGGACTGGATCACTTCTGGGCGGCCACGTCCCCGTCCATGACCCTCCCGTTGGCGGTCTCTATCACGTTCACGCTTTTCCTTCTTCATGGCTACTTCTTCCTTTGGCCTGGAAAAGAGAACAGATAAAAAACTACCCCATTTCCTACAACATCACGAGAAGCAGAAGCCAGTCCTTTGCTGGAGCTTTGACTTCATTCACAAGGCAGAGCTTTTCATTCCCTTTACTTTACCTTCCTGTTAAAAAGGTGGGATTTTTGTTTTGTTTTCCATTGCCTGGACACAGAAAGGCTGGGACAGAGACGGAAGGACAAGTGCGGAAGAGTCTAGCCCCACCTTAGCAGTACTAGAAGAGCTGGGACCTCCTGGATGGATGGTCAGCCCCTGAAGTTCCCCTTTCCTTTCCTCCACTTCCCTTTCTTCCCTCAGGTACTGTCACGTGTTCACTGCCATACCATAGGCGCAAAAGTGAAAGAATCACCTGACCATGGACTAAAATCCCCAAAACTTGGAGGTCCAAAATAAAATTTCCCTCTCTATAAGTTGATTACCTCAGGTATTTATTACAATTTAAAAAAAAAAGGAAAAAACCTCTAAATCAAAGTACCTTAGAGCCAGGCATGGAGGTACACACCTTAATCCCAGCACTCAGGAGGCAGAAGCAAGAGGATCTCTGTGAGTTCTAGGCCAGCCTGGTCTGCAGAGTGATTTCCAGGAAATGCACAGAGACCCTGTCTCCATTAGTGAATAAGCTAATGGTGTAAATTACAATTTCTGAGCCACACACCTAATTGCTTCCCCCAGTCCACAGCAACACAGGGTAAGCTACTTACTCTTCTTTGATCTTCCGACCGATGATATTGGGGGTGAAGGTTTTCTGGAAAGGAGAAAACAACAGCATTTCAAAGTGCTATACGGACCAGTCAGTTTCACCGGGAAACAATTCTGGGAAGGCTTAGCAAGACAGATCAGTCAGCAGACGGATGTCATGGGTAGACTATTAGCAGAAATACCCAAGACAAAACTCAGGAGCTTTATTCTTGGATCATTCTGCTCTTTCCTTTCAGAGCTACGCATCATATCTCACTTACATACATACTGGAAGAGGACACAGAGCAGCTAAGGTCATGCCTTCAAGTCATCACATACTAGATTATTAGTTTCAGTATTGGCATCCAGAGTTCTGAACACTCAAACTTCAAGTAAAGCTCATGGCTGCCTGACTTTCATGGTATTTCTAAAGGTGTTCAAAATATAAGAAGCACTTTTTAACACCCTGGATTAACTAGGCTCCCTGCCTTTTAATTGCATGTGAAGCCGTCTCAGTATCTTATACCAGCACCTAGACTTGAAGGTCTCGCTAGAGGTTGACATACCATCAGGGACACTGTGGGCCCTACAAGACCATCAGGAGTTGCATCCCTAAGGCCTGGAAGGTATTTAGGTTTCTGTGCAAACAAGCTCGCAGGTACCTTCTTGACTCCGCCAAGGGTGAGGTCCCGGGAGCGGATGGAGGGAAGGCGGCCAGGCGTAAGCGGGGGTGCGGGTCGCCGGCCGATCAGCCCCCGACCCCCTGAGAGAAGGGGTCGCGGCCCTCCAGGATTGCTGGGCTCGCCAGTGGCGTTTCCTTCCGACATGGTGCCTGGAGGAAAACAGGCAACCAAGTGACTCCAAGGGAGGGACGCGCAGACCCTGGGCGGAACCCCACCCACGTAGCCTCCCACCCCCCCCACCCCCCGTCCGTGCGTCGCTCTCGCTGCGCCGCAGCTCCTCCCGGTCCCACGTGGCGAGGCTCCCCGAAGCGCCCCACCTCTAGCTTTGGACTCGCCACATGCCCTCTTCCCCGGACCGTCTGACGCACCTGCGTTGAGACTCCACGCCGAGTGTCACGACTTCACCTCCGACACGACCCGCCACGGGCACCTGCTCGCCCCGCCAGGCGGAAGTCTGCGTGGCAGGGACCGGGCGCCGCCATCTTGCCCTGGGGCGGAAGTGACATCAAAGGGGCGGGACCAGACCATAGTATTTATCCGACGGCGCCTCGCTGCCCTCCGCCTTCTCTTCCCGGTTCTTCCCGGAGTCGGGAAAAGCTGGGTTGAGAGGGCGAAAAAAAGGATAAAGGGGTGGAAAGTGAGCTACGCTGGGACGGGACTCGTGGGGGTGTGTCTCGACCCCCTGGCAGGGAGTGGGGGCGTGGTCCTCAGGGTCCGTGGTGGTGCTCCAAGGTCGCCTACCTGTTCGTGTGGAGTTCCCCGCAGCTTAGCCTCTAGGAGCCCTGGGGTCGCCGGTCGGGAGGGGGCTGGGGACACAGGGAGTAACCTCAGACCGAGGCTGCCTGCACCTTTGCGTTGACCTTGGAGTTGCCACTGTACCTCCAGGCCTTGTCCTTTACTCGCCAGCGCCTTCCCTGTCTGTCCGGTGGGTCCTGGGGTGTGTCACCCTTAACGCTGCTGGGCAGAGCAGCCAGTAGCTCTTCTCACTTGCCTGGGCTCATGACTGCTTGATCAAAGTCTGGGAAGTCTGGAACTGTAGTTTGCTTTTTAAGTGGGAGGTGTTGTTACTTTTGGGGGAGGGGGATTGGTTGTTCGCTCATTTTAAAACGACCCTACTGTGTAACCCTATCTAATCTGGATTTTAAGTAGACCAGGCTGGTCTCGAACTCATAGGAATCCTGTCTCTTTGCCCCCTCAGTGCTGAGATTTACAGGTGGTGGCGCAAGCTGTTAATCCCAGCACTCAGGAGGCAGAGGCAGGCGTATCTCTTCGTGAGTTCGATGCCAGTCTAGTCTACTAGAACTAGTTCTAGGACAAGGCTCCAAAGCTACAGAGAAACCCTGTCTCGAAAAACAAAAACAGGTGTGCACCACCAATCCAAGCTGAAAAAACTTTTATGGTAAGGCATGGTTGTAATTTAATCTGAAGAAAAATGTTCTTTAATGTTACACCCTACCGACCCCCAATACGAATAAAAACTGTAGCAACGTTATGTAGTTCTTTGGAAGGAAACTATTCCTGCTAGAATTCCATAAACTGCTAGTATTATAATATTTGTGAGGTACTGTCATATTGTGCCACAAGACTGTATCCTTTGTTTTTTTTTTTTTTTTTTTTTTTTTGGTTTTTCGAGACAGGGTTTCTCTGTGGTTTTGGAGCCTGTCCTGGAACTAGCTCTTGTAGACCAGGCTGGTCTCGAACTCACAGAGATCCGCCTGCCTCTGCCTCCCGAGTGCTGGGATTAAAGGCGTGCGCCACCACCGCCCGGCTTGTATCCTTTGTTTTATAAATGACTTTATTTCCTGATTGGGCACTTCATTTATATGGGTATTTCCTTGTAAATAACTGTAGTGTACATTTGATACATTCCACTTTTTGTTAAATTTTCTTTTAGATTATATCCCTAAGAAAGAGATGTATGTTTTAAAAGTAAGTTTTGAGGTCATACATATGCAGTTATTTTTTTTAAAAAAAAAGGAAAGAATAAATGATTTGGAGAGCCAGGCATGTTGGTGCATGCCTGTAAACCCAGCACTTGGGAGGCGAAAGCAGGCGTGTCCCTGTGAGTTCAATCCAGCTAGGACTACAAAATGAGATCCTGTTTCATTTGATGGTGATTATGATTGATGACAGCGATGACAATGATGCAGCAGAGACCTCAAGTTCTGTTTCCTTTGTTCCCCCCAATAGCACATCAAAACCGGAATACTGACATTTTTATAGTCACAGTACAAGACATTTTCTTTCTTTTTTCTTCTTTCTTTTTTTGTTTTTTGTTTGTTTGTTTGTTTTGTTTTTTGAGACAAGGTTTTGCTGTAGTTTTGGAGCCTGCCCTGACACTAGCACTTGTAGACCAGGCTAGCCCCAAACTCAAGAGATCCACCTGCCTCTGCTTCCTGGGTGCTAGGATTAAAAGGCATGCGCCAGCCGGGCAGTGGTGGCGCACACCTTTAATCCCAGCACTCAGGAGGCAGAGGCAGGCGGATCTCTGAGTTCGAGGCCAGCCTGGTCTAGAAGAGCTAGTTCCAGGACAGGAACCAAAAAAAGCTACGGAGAAACCCTGTCTCGAAAATCAAAATAAATAAATAAATAAATGGCATGCGCCACCACCACCCAGGGACATTTTCAACACTACAGGTATCCCTGTAGCTGCCCTTTCATATAAAACCTCCTTTACTAATGAGCCTTCTCTGCCCCCACTCCTCCCACCACTAATCTGGTCTCTATTTTTTTGTCTTTTGGTTTTTCTAGACAGGGTTTCTCTGTGTATCCCTGACTGTCCTGGAACTTGCTCTGTAGACCAGGCTGGCCTCGAAGTCAGAGATCTGTCTGCCTCTGCCTCCCCATGCTAGCCTTAAAGGAATGCTGCCATTCTTTAGACTTAGCTTTGCTTTTGTGGCTACTTTTTTATCCCCATAATTCTGTGGCTGTTACCCAAGTGGCATGTATCATTGGCTTGTTCCCTTTTCTGCTGAATATCTGTGGTTTATTTAGCCTGTCCTTTGAAAAACATCTAGATTGTTCACTTTGTGGATATTATGAATAAAGTTGCTGTGAACAAAGTGCAACATTTTGTGTAAGTACTACTTTTCATTTCTCTGGAAGGAGTTCACCTGTTGATTTGTATGACTGTATGATTAATTTGGGGGGAAAAACAAAAACTGGCTTCCACAGTGGCTAGACTCTTTTTGGTGACTATTTTGTGGCTCATCAATCGATACTACTAAATCGCTTTCTAGAAGTATTTGCACTAGAGGGCTGGAGAGATGCCCTTGTGACTAAAAGCCCTTGTTTTTGTTCCCAGCTCCTACACAATGGCTCACAGCTGTCCATAACTTTAGTTTCAGGTGATTTAGTGCTCTCTTTTGGCCACTGGGGCTACCAGGCAAGCTCATAGTATACATGCATACATGTGAGCAAAAATACTCATACACATAGAATGAGAACAAATAAGTCCGTTTTTTCAAAGTACTGTACTAGCTGGGTGGTGGTCATGGCGCACACCTTTAATCCCAGCATTCTGGAGGCAAAGGCAGGTGGATCTCTGTGAGTCTGAGGCCAAGTCTACAGAGTTGAGTTCCAGGACAACCAGGACTGTTACATGGAGAAACCCTGTCTGGAAAAACAAAAAAGTACTGTGTTAAGATGTATCACTATTAAAAATGTTAAGAATAACATAGGGGAGGGGCTCATGGATCCCCCTCCTCTCTGAGGACTTTCCAAGTAGTTAAAAGTTGACGGGAAGAAAGGCAAGATGTGGGGAATCATTGGTAAGATGCTCATGTTCCCTTAAACAGCCCTAATGAAGCTCATAGAATCATGGACAGAAATACCGAAAAGTAGAAAGTAGAATGGTATCTAGCTCAGAAGAGGATTAGCAAGATAGTGTACTGTTTAGTTTTCTATTAACTTGGCAAAGCTAGAGTCATCGGAGAGGAGTGAGCCTCAATTGAGAAAATGCCTCTCTAAGGTTGGGCTATAGGCAAGCCTGTAGATCATCTTCTTAATTAGTGATTGATAAAGGAGGGCCCAGCCCAGTGTGGGTGGTGCCATCCCTGGGCTGGTGGTCCTGGCTGAGAAAGAAAGCACGCTGAGTAAGCCATGGAGAACAAGCCAGTAAGCAGCATCCCTCCAGGGCTTCAGCATCAGCTCCTGCCTCCAGGATCCTGCCCTGCTTAAGTTCCTGTCCTGACTTCCTTTGATGGTGAACTGTGATGTGGAATTGTAAGCTGAATAAACCCCTTCCTCCCTGTTTCTTTGGTTATGTGTTTTTACCACAGCAATAGTTAACCTAAGACAAACGGGGTGACATGAAAGAGGATAAGGGACAAATGAATATGATCAAAATCTATGGTCAATTCTCTTGCAATGTTTATGGAATTTCTAGAAAGAAGACTTAAATCAGGTATTTCACATACTGTTTATTTGTTTATACAGGGTCTTCTATTTCCTGATCTCTAATTTGTTGCCATGGTCACGGTGTCTTTTCACAGCAACAGAAACCCTAAGACAGCATCTAAAACCCAGGTCCACATCCAAACTGTTAGAAAGCAGCCCCATTTTACTAAGTGGCAACTATGTCCCTCTAGTTGTTACATCAAAAATCTGTTCCCAACCCCACAGCGAGGATTAAAACCAGTGCCCCAGGCATGCTAGCCAGGGTGTATGTATCTCTGCAATCCCCTTGACTCTCTTCTTTCATAGACTCCCTTACTACGTCAGCTTTTCTAGATTTTTCCAGAATCTTACCACTTTCTGGTGCAGGCCACTTTTGGTGACTCTTTTTATTACAATAACTCCCTGCCTGGACTCCCTTCCAGATGGGCCTCCTGGTCTAGTCTCAACAGCACAAGTTACACAGTCCCATCAGGTCACATCTGTGGGTAAACTTCCCAGTGGATCCCTGTTTCAGGGTGGCCTTCCTGGCCCAGCATAATCTGGTTAAACACCCACATTCTTGGGCCTCCACTCCCGAATTTCTCACTGACTGTTCCTGCTACGCCAGGCCCAGCTGGGAGATACCTAGCCGGCTTCTGCTTCAGGGTTCCCGCTGCTTAGAATGCGCCTTCCCCTTTATAATGCTGCATGGGTCCCTCCCTCCCTCGAGTCAGCTTCCCCGTCACTTTCACGTAGACGCCTTCTCTGGTGGCCTTACTTAAAACTGCCAAACAAAACAAAACAAAAAAGCCTTCCCCTGACTCCTATTTCCTGACTTATTTTTCTCTGTCATAACCCCAGTAGACTGTAGTGTCTGCTTGTTAATGTGTCTGCCGCCTTCCTACCAGGAAACAAGCCCTATGAGAAGAATTTCTTGGAGGTTAGGTGGCTGTCCAGCGTCTATTCTTCCTGCCTCAAATAGTGCCTGATATATAATGAGTGTCCAATAGATCTTTTAAACGGAATGAATGACTTCCAGTTTGTGCTGAGGCCATGGAGCAAGCCAGGCTGTGAGTTGAAACATAAAGGTGAATTGTTTCTAGGAGGTAAATTCAACTCTGACACCATTCACATAAATGCCATTTCGGGCCTAGGGCGGGTGCAGGTGAGTAGAGTCATTGCCTGGCCTATACAAGTCCTTGGTTTGAGTCTCCGGAATCACAGAAATAAACACATAAATACATAAATGCTATTTTTGAGTTAGAGTTTCATATTTTATCTCTCTGACTCGAAATACTAGGACCAAGCCTAGGACCTCATATGTGGTGCCAGTAGGTTTGACTGGTAGTGGTGGTGTGTGATCCTAAAATATAACTACAACTTGCTGTACGTTACTTTATGTATACGTTTTCAAGACTGATCATTTATTTAGTTGTTGTTGTTATTGTTTGTTTGTTCTGAGGCCGAGTCTCTCTATGGAACCCTCGCTGTCCTGGAACTCTTTATGTAGACCAGGCTGGCCTCAAACTCAATCTGCCTCTGCTTCCCAAGTGCTGGGACTAAAGGTGTGCAGTAGCCACACCTGAACTTGGCCATTTGATATTGAATAACAGATTGGCGTGTTCTTCCCTGGGTAAGACTATTTCTACTTCTCCCACTGTTCCTTACTTGTCTCTAGTTCTTTGTCTGGGGTTGGAGCCTCGTGGACTTTCCCTTTTCTGTGTTAGCATGTCTATTGATGTCACCTTTGTTCAGATCATGTTTAGGCAGCCATGCTGGTGAGACTGAATGGATGTAGCTTCTCTGACTTTCCTAGAAGACAAAACCTCACAGACAACTCCCTATTCCTCTGGCTCTTGCGGTCTTCCTGCCCACTCTTCTACAACGGTCCCTGCATCTAAATCTCAGGCACAAGAGTTATGTTGTGGATGTATCCACTGTTATTGAGCTCCACACCTGTATTTTGATCAGTTGTGGGCTTCTAAGTGGTCCCCATCTATTGCAGAGAGAAATTATCTTGATGAGGGATGAGTACCACACTTATCTGTAGATGCTAGAATAAGTAAGTAGAATTTAGTTAGGGATTAAGCTGGTTTAGTAAATTGGTCGTTGTAGATTTCCTCCAAGATCCATGACAAGAGTCCATAATCACTAACTCCAAATCGTTTCCAGTACCAGGCATTGTTTTCCTCTTATTGAGCAGGTCTTAGATCCAATTAGTGAGCTTTTGCTCACCTCCAAAAAATGGTGTCAACTACTGCACCCTTAGGGTTATTGTGCCAAACTGATCCTTGTTCTTCATAGCTGAGAGGGAGTGTTGGCTGCCTCCCTCCTTTGGAAGCTTGTATGGCCTTCTGATACCATGAAGGCCAGTTCTCAGGGAGGAGACTTTCAGGACAGATACAGCCTAGGTCATCTGGGTCCTGCGTCCAAACTGCATGGTGTCATCAGCGGTAGGGATTTATCTTTCCAGAACGTCTTAGTCAATGTTCTACTGCTGTGAAGAGACACCATGACCCCTGCGACTCTTATAAAGGAAAATGTTTAATTGGGGCTGGCTTACAGTTTCTCAAGTTTAGTCCATTATCAGCATGGTGACAGACGCTGCTGGGGAAGGAGCTGTCAGAACAAGGACAGCAGCAAGAGAGAGTCACCAGGCCTCAGTTAGGCTTTTAAAAGCTCAAAGCCCAAACCCCAGTGACACACTTCCTCCACCAAGGCCACACCTTTTGAAGCAGTACCACTCTCTGCCGACTGACTAACCATTCAAATACATGAGCCTATGGGGGCCATTCTTATGCAAACCATTACAGAGGCAGGGGTTGTTTTTGTAAGTTGTCTTGATGGGCAACAAATGTGATCTTCCAGCCTCAGTCTTCCTAGCAGCTGTTCCCCTAGGCCCAGCTCATCACTGTTCTTTATTAAGTATGAAAAGTGTAAGCACTGAGAGTGGCAGGATATCTAAATGCAGTCTCAAACACTGAAAGTAGGTAGGCAGGGGAAACCCGTGCAGTGCTCACAGACACCCTTTCTCCTTAGGGCTGTCTCACTGTAAGCACAAACTGAATGAACAAGGGGCTTTGTGGATGTGTGTACTTTGTTGGCTTATGGGCTCTCCACACTCAGCTTACCTAGAAAGAAAATCTATACATTTTGATTTTATAAAGCACACAGGCGGTATTGAGACCGTAAGCTTGGGGCTGGCTACATGACTCAGCAGTTAAGACCTCTTTCTGTTCTTGCAGAGAACCCAGGTTCAGTTCCCAACACATACATGGTGGCTCTCAACCACTTGTAGATATGCATGTGGAGCACATACATACATGCAAACAAAACACTCAAAGTAAGTACATTGTAGTAATAGGGGCAGCGGGGCTGCGTTCCCAGCACCCCGGCAGCCTGGCTAGCCTATGCTCCGAAATAACAACACACAAACTGTATTCATTTAATCACTGCTTGGCCCATTTCTATCTAGCCCTTACTGGCTAATTCTGATATCCCGATCAACCCATTTCTAATAAACTGTAGCACCGGTCTTACCAGGAAGATTCTAGCCTATGTCCATCCTGGGTCGGAGCTTCATAGCATGCGTCTGCCTGGGAGCAGGGCATGGCGTCTCTCTCTCTGAGGTGTCTGCTCCCGAGAGGAGAGCTGTGGAGTCTGAGCTCACTTCCTCTTCCTCCCAGCGTTCTGTTCTGTTTACTCCACCCACCTAAAAGTTGGCCTCTCAAGGGGCCTAGGCAGTTTCTTTATTCCTTAACCAATGAAATCAAAAGATTGATATATGAAGTAATAAGGGCGGCGGCGGGGCTGCGTCCCCAACACCCCAGCCGCCTGCCCGGCTAGCTTATGCCTTGAAATAATTACACAGACACTGTATTCTTTTAAGCACTACTTGGCCCTTTAGCTCTAGCACTTACAGGCTAATTCTCACATCCCGATCAACCCATCTCTAATAATCTGTGAGAACCGATCTTACCGGGAAGATTCTAGCCTATGTCCATCCTGGGTCGGAGCTTCATCCCGGGAGCGGGGCATGGCGTCTCTCTCAGGCGTCTGCTCCCGAGAGGAAAGCTGTCGAGACTGAGCTCACTTCCTCTTCCTCCCAGCGTCCTGTTCTGCCTACTCCTCCCACCTATCTTTCAACCAATAAAATGGGCCAAGGCAGTTCCTTTACTAGCCAATGACCTTCCTCCATCAGATATATGACACTCCCACATCAGTATATCTAATTTGTTTTTGAGACAGGCTCTTTCTAGAGTATATCAGATTCTGTATTTGCTACCCATCTCTATGAGGTAAAATATAGACTTTGCGTTCAGATCTGAAATTGAATATGCCTTTTCTAACTCTGGGGCTGGGCATCCTTTCCATTTCCCTTTCGATTATGAGACTGATGAATCAACCTCTCAAGCCTGCCTTCCAAATCACATGTCTGGCACTGTGTCTTGGTGCTTAATACGTGTCTTTGTTATTGTTGCAGTCTTGGCTTAGGTATAATGTTTAATGTGGAAACTTACAACAAGGCACGATGTAGAAGAAAATAGCTCATTAGAGCTCCACGAGCCCAGCTTTAATTATTCACCCTTGTTTTATCTCAATCACCACCCACCAAGATTACTTTGAAATAAACCATTTATAGTATGTTATTCATTTATAAATATCACAATATACATTTCTGAAGAATAAGGGCTTTAAAAAATATCTACAAACTGCAGAGCTGGCGAGATGGCTCAGAGGTTAGGAGCATTTGTTGCTCTTGGGAGGACCTGGCTTCGGTTTCCAGCATCCACCTGGCTGCTCAGAACCACCAGGAACTCCAGTTCCAGGGGATTGAATGCCCTCCCTTGCAGCAATAGCACTGAAGACACACAGTGCACAGACATGCATACAGAAAAACAAGTACAGAAAATAAAAATCTTTAAAAAAAATAACTGAAATGTTATCATCAAACCAGTGATTCCTAAATATTACCAAATGTCCAGATAAGAAGTGGTGGCGCATGCCTTTAATCCCAGCACTCAGGAGCCAGAGGCAGGTGGATCTCTTGAGTTTGAGGCCAGGCTGGTCTACAGAATGAGTTCTAGGACCGGCAAAGCTATACAGAGAAACCCTGTCTCAAAAAACCAAACCAAACGAACAAAAAAAATTAATTTTCTCAGCCAAAAGAAATGTAAAGTCCTTATTCTTTAGAAACATTAAAGGCGGTAGCACACACCTTTAATCCCAGAACTAGGGAGGCAGAGGCAGATGGAGTCCAGTCTGATCTACAGAGAGTTCCAGGACAGCCAGGGCTACACAGAGAAACCCTGTTTCAAAAAAACAAAACTAAAAAATGTCAGTCTCTCCAACTGTCACATAAGTGGGTTGTTTTGTTTGAGTAATGATTTTTAATTTTTTTTAATTTAATGTGCATTGGTGTTTTGCCTGCATGTATGTATGAGAGTGTCATATTTCCTGGAACTGGAATGACAGACAATTGTGAGCTGCCACATGGGTGCTGAGTCCTCTAGAAGAACAGCCAGTTTTCCTACCTGCTGAGCCATCTCTCCAGTCTCTTGGGTAGTTAGTGGTTTTGCTTTGTATGCTTTGGTTTGGTTCTTTTTGGGGGGTAAGGGTGGTTACAGTGACATGTTCTCAGGCTGCCCTGGAACTCAAGACAATTGCTTTGTCTTAGTCTAAGTGCTAGAGGTATGAGCCACCACATCTGGCTGATATTTTTATAGTTTTTCAAGACAGGGTTTCGCTGTAGCTTTGGAACTAGCTGTTGTAGACCAGGCTGGCCTCAAACTCACAGAGATCCTCCTGCCTCTGCCTCCCGAGTGCTGGGATTAAAGGTGTGTGCCACCACCGCCCTGCTCTGGTTGATCTTTTTAAAAATAATTTGTTAAAACTCAAGTCCAAATGGATCAAAGACCTCAACATAAAACCAACCACACTGAACCACACAGAAAAGAAAGTGGGAAATTGCCTTGAACACATTGACACAAGAGACCACTTCCTAAATATAACTCCAGTAGTACAGACACTTAAAACAATAATTAATAAATGGGAACTCCTGAAATTGGGAAGCTTCTGTAAAGCAAAGGACACAGCCAACAAGACAAAACAGCAGCCTACAGAATGGGAAAAGATCTTCACCAACTCCACAGAGGACTGATACTCAATATACAAAGAACTCAAGAAACTAGACATCAAACGAACAAATAATCCAACAGAGACCTAAACAGAGAACTCTCAATAGACAAACCTCAAATGGACAAGAGACACTTAAGGAAAAGCTCAACATGATTAGCCATCAGAGAAATACAAATCAAAACAACTCTGAGATATCATCTTACAACTGTCAGAATGGCCAAGATCAAAAACACTAATGACAGCTTATGCTGGAGAGGATGTGGAGGAAGGGGAACATTTCCCCATTGCTGGTGGGAGTGCAAATTTGTACAGCTGCTTTGGAAATCAGTATGGCAATTTCTCAGAAACTTGGGACTCAACCTACCTCAAGACCCAGCATATTCTTTGGCATATACCCAAAAGATGCTCAATCATACCACAAAGACATTTGTTCAACTATGTTCATAGCAGCATTATTCATAATAGCCAGAACCTGGAAACAACCTAGATGCCCCTCAACTGAAGAATGGATAAGGAAAATATAGTACATTTACACAATAGAGTACTACTCAGCAGTAAAAAATAATGACATCTTGAAATTTTCAGGCAAACGGACAGAACTAGAAAAAACATACTGAGTGAGGTAGCCCATAATCAGAAAGATAAATATAATATGTACTCACTCATAAGTGCCTTTTAGACATAAAGCAAAGAATGACCAACCTGCAGTCCACAGACCCAGAGAATCTAGACAACAAAGAAGACCCTAAGAGAGACATACATAGATCTGCCTAGAAAAGAGAAAGAGACAAGATCTAATGAGTAAATTGGGAGGGTGATGGGTGGGAGGAGGGTGGAAGGGGAGAGGGGAGGAAGGAAGGGTAGTGGGGGAAAAGGTATAACCCAATTAAAAACAAATAAAATTAAAAGAATAGTTTGTTAAATCTGTATTTTAATAGCTTACTTAAGTGTTCATAATTATTAAAAGTATAATTAAGGCATGAAAAGAAATTTTGCTATAAGTGTGTTCACTGTTTAGGAGACAAAGAAGGCAGAGAATCAGATGAGTAGAGGATTCCAAAAGAGACCCAACAATAGAACAAAACACAGCAATTTAGACCATATCATAAAGAAAAGGATATTGCTAAATCAGAAGGGCACATTCCAATTCTTCCTCCCACTTTTGGAATAAACCATGTGTATATATCACATATCTATTTTTGAAAGATGGGAAAACCAATCATTTTAATTCCCTCCTGATTTTTAAAAAGGACTTATATTTATTTATTGTGTATACAGTGTTTTGCCTGCATGTAACCTGCGGACTAGAAGAGGACACCAGATCTCATAACTGGTTGTGAGTCACCATGTAGCTATGGGGAATTGAACTCAGGACCTCTGGAAGTGCAGCCAAAGCTCTTAACGGCTGAGCCATCCCTCCAACCCCGCTCTTAATTTTTACAACGAAGTACTCACATATTTCTACTGTGACCATGTGTGACTTGTGTAAGAAAAAGTTACTATACTAACATAGTTGGTGGCTAGGCATGGTGGCACATGTCTTTAATCCCAGCACTTGGGAGGCAGAGGCAGGCGGATCTCTGTGAGGTCAAGGCCCATGTAACCGGTTCCAGGCCAGCTACTGTGCTATAGTGAAACCCTGTCTTAAAGAAACAAGAAGCCAAGCCAAACTAAGACAGCAGAAGCGCATCATCCTCTTGGCTGTGCTTTGTTCTGAGCATGAGTCTCCCTCCTGCTCTGAGAGGAGTCCTTGTGAGGCATGAAGAGGCATGAGCCATAAAGCGTTGTGTCTTCGCCTGCTCATCTGGCTCACGGGCACACGGTTGCACAAAGGGTCATTCATGCGGCTGCTGTTCACCACCACCAAGGCTCATGACCTCAGGCCGACTTCAAGCGCCATCTTCAGAAGGTGAGAAGCATAAATGGTTCAGGATTCCTCCATTTCAAGGAAGGGAAACTGAGTCACGGAGAGCCTGCCTTTTCCTCCCTTGCTGCTCTTCAGGTTGCTCTTGGTTTTAGGCTAGACAACTGAAACTGTCCCTGACTGGGTGGCGATGTCTCAAATCTCTTCTGAATTTCAACATCTTAGTGTGGGTGTGTGAGGGGCAGGGCCTTGTGTTTGGCCAAAGGGGTGCTTAATCCTGCCTGTGTGACACATCACTCCACATTCTGTGGTACATGATCTGACCAGACTCGCTCGGGTTCTCACGCCCATTTAAGGCAGGCCTGGCTTCTGCTTGGCTCTACACCCCGTGGATACTTCATTCTGTCTGGCACCCTCTCTGACCCTTACTGGCAATAAATACAGACCCCCCAAGTCCCTCTCCATGTATGTCCCTTGATGCTCAGCTCATGTCTTCTGCTTTCTGAGGTCAAGTGGCATCGGCTGTCCCCAGGTCACCCCCTCTCCACCCAGTCACCCTTTCTCAGCTGCCATCTCCTCTGTGCTTAGGAGTCGGCCTCTCTCCCTGCTCTGAATACTTATCTGTATCCAGAGCTTAGCCAGACACCATCTCTATGCACTGGTGAGGTTGGTTCCTACATCTCCGCAGATACCCAAACAAGAGTATATTCAAGTACTTTGCATAAAAATGTCATGGAGTTTACGTGCATCCCCACAATTTACTTCTACTATCTAATGTAATCCAAATATTATGTGAGGTTTAAGAAATAAAACTCTGCACTTGGGAGGCAGAGGCAGGCAGATCTCTGTGAGTTCGAGACCAGCCTGGTCTACAAGAGCTAGTTCCAGGACAGGCTCCAAAACCACAGAGAAACCCTGTCTTGAAAAACCAAAAAAAAAAAAAAAAAAAAAAAAAGAAAAGAAAAAAAGAAATAAAACTCTGCACATGTTCAACACAAATACAGTTAAACCAAATTTTACGTAGCTCGGGCTGGCTTCAGACGCACTAAGGATGATCTTGAATTCTGATTCTCCTCCGCCTCTACCCCCTAAGGACTAGATTACAAGCGTGCATTGCCACTCCTGGGGAGAGCTTTGTGCATTCTGGGCAAATACTCAAGCACTCTCTACCAACTGAGCAAAAGCCTCATCACCACAAACCAATATGGGAAAATGTCTGAAATTTTATCTTTATATACGTGGATGGGTGCTTTGCTTGCATGTATGTCTGTTGCCCCTGTTGTGTGTGGCAAAACTTTTCATGGGAAGACAAAACACATACATCCAGATAGGGAGCTCATGAGACACCAAAGTACAAATACCATCAAAGTCCAACTTGGTGAACCAATGAGTTTTATTGGGAATATGGGTGAAGGGTTACTTACAGGGGCAGAAATGACTCAAAGACAGCTGCACCATCAAAGCTCACCCCAATATGCAACACAACTTACAAAGCCTGCAGGCTGCTTAGCAGGTTGGAGAGTGAGTGTCCTTTCCAGGTCCCTCTGTCGGTCTACACCTCTTCCAGAGGCTCAGCTGGTTTCTGCTTTTTTTCCACGCATCTGCTCAGGTCTCAGCATCTTCTTGGCTTATCTAAGAGTCTTCTCTGCAGCTCAGCTTCACTCCTCTGAGAGGCTCTCAGTTTTTACTGTTTACTCTGGCAGGGAGGGCCCCTAGTGAATCTGGTCAGTTTCAGGGACTTCCGGAAGCTGTTTTGAGTTGTTTACCTTCCTGCTAAAGGAGCTCCCCTGTAGGATGGAATTGCTTTGATCTCCTAGGAAACTGCTGTACGGCAGCACCACATGTGTACAGTGTCAGCAGAGGCCAGAAGCGGGCATGGGATTCCCTGAGAGCTGGAGTCGGAATAATTGGGAGCTGGGACTAGAACTTGGGTCCTCTGCAAGTGCTCTAACTTCTCAGCCATCTCTCCAGCACCTAAAAACATCTTTTTGATCCTTGCTTGTATCAGCAGATGCAGAAGGGTCAACTAGAGGCTCCTTATTATCAAACTGTACCCTCTAAACATCCTTCCTACCTCCCCTAGAAACCTGGGTACTTTGCAGGGCAGAGACTGCCACTGATGATGAGAAAGATAGCAACTCTGACTGGTTGACAGACACTTCTCAGGTGCCAAGCCCAGAGTGAAATGATTTACATAATGATCTCATTCCGCAATAACAATAAACCTGTATTATCATCCCACTTCACAAATGAAGAAACTGAAGTTCAGAGTCACTTGTCCAAGGTCACCCAACAAGAAAACCATGGACCTGTTTCCATTGCCATCAGACTACAAAACCTGGGCTTTTCACCACACTGTCAACTCTTGGTCACTGTTGCTTCCATCAAATTTCCTTGACTGCTCTTTTGGGAACTGCCAGCCGTCCTCAGGTCTTGGTGATAGACAAGCCTCCTGCAGAGAGACAGCTTCTGGCTGCAGTCTCTCTGGGGTTTTCTTTGGTGACCTCGAGCCTGGAGGGTGGTAAGGGATAAGAACACTCAAAGCTCTGTGTCTCCTTCCACCCCCCACATTCTTGCCTCTGTGCATCCCTCCCTTTTTTTTTTTTTTTTTTTTTAACAACGCCTCTCTCCCACTCCTTGGAGACATTTAAGCAGCTAGAAGATTCTCCCTGGACACTCCAGAGTCTCCGAAGCTATGGGGCTGGCTGGTTTCTCTTGATGAAGAGTTGGTAAGAAAATGGAGCCGTGGCATCGGTGAAGATGCCCTAGGAGATCGCCTAGACTGAAGATAAGGTCCCTCCAAGCCAGTTCACCTACCTCTTTGGGACCCTTCCCCTATCCAGCCTCCGAGCCCTTGGGTTAAGCTCCACCCCTATCCCAGCACCTTAAAGTTTGGGGGGCTGCATTTAAGCCCCAGATTTCCAAGGAGGGGGTGTGTTGATTGACTTTGGGAGGCATCTTGTCCTGGAAGAACGGGGAAAATGTGGCAGAAGCCACAGATGCTGCCTCCAAGGACAGCTGTATAGCTCCCCGGGGACCCTCTGCCCTTTCCCCCTCCCACAAGCCTGGGCGAGCAGGGACCAAGCTTGCTTGTTATCACCTGACGCTGAGCAGCCTCTGATCCCATTGGTGGAGCCAGATTCGGTCTGGCTCTCCCGTTCCTTCTCGATTTCTCTGCCTCTCTCTCCTCCACGCTGCTTTGATTTCGCTCTTGCCTCTCTCTTCTAGTGCACTCACTCGCTGGGCTGCCTGTGAGCAACGTTGTCTTCTTGGTCTTCTTGCCGGGGGCAGTAGCGGTAGCTGCAGAGCCTGACAGGAGTGGCTGCCTGTGGGGCATGGAAGCAGCCTCCCCGATAGCCCAGAGAGAAGCGAGCGAGCCCCGCTGCCTGTGACCTAGGCGTCAGGCTGCTGTCCCCTGCGTGGGGAGCTCATCATCCACAGAGAGGTCTCGCCTTTCCTTCTCTTCCAAGTCTCTCTCTGCAGGGCCGGCTAAAGCCAGGTAAGTGCGCTTCTTCCCCCAAACCATCCTGCGTACCCTGAAAGGCTGAGAGCTGTAGCCACCAGGGTCCCACAGCTGTCCTGGCTGTCCCTCTGGGTTGTCAGGCCTGGCGACCTTGTCCCCTTTCCCCTAAGTCCTTGGCAAAGAGCTTAACAGCTGGATCTGGTCTCCGGGGCGACACAGTTAGTTACCCCGTGACCATTCTGCGCAGCCGGCGATGCCAAAAGGTTCAGCTGGGTGGGGGAGCTTTCCCTATGTATGACATGCCAGTGGCTTTTTGGAATGAGCTTGGGGAAGGGGATCCAGTGTGTACAACGTGTCTGCATGGTTGGGAGGAGGCTATAGGCTAGTTTGCGTAGGTAGGTCTGTCTCCACGCAGTTCAGTTCCTTTGGGGTTTCTGACCGGCTTATGACATGTTTCCGAACATTTTTGCGCGTGGGGTACATGTGTGCGGGGGCAGCGTTTATCTGAGTAGCCTGTGGGCATATGTGGGCAGGGGCCCCAAGAGGCAGTATTTTTAGGGGGTGGACATGTCACTTGTCGTGTGGGTGGGAGTGCATGCTGAGGGAGTACTGTAGCAACCAGGCTGTTTCTACGCGGGAGGGGCAACTTGGGGCAAGCCGAGGTGGGTAGGTGGGAAGTGTGGGCACAAACCTCTGTTTGTGGGCAAACTTGAGTAGGTGTGCAAACCTGTTGGCCTGTGAAGAAGCAGGCGGGCCAACGTGGCCAGAGGCAAACATGTTTTCAAAGTCTGTGTCTTGGAACCTCCGTAGGGAATATCAGGATCCAGGCAAGGATTGACGTGTGTTTGAATGTACATGTGTGAACAGTCAGTCTTGTGGGTTGCTTGCCTTCTTGGGGGAGGCAGCGTTGCATATGTGTTGGTGCCCGTGGCTTCCTCTTTTCCCCAGATACGATTTGTGATGCTGAGGGGCACACACATGTGGGTTTGTATGAGCCTGTGGACATGAACGTGTGTCCGTTGTTGACATGAAGGCAGCAGCTTTTTGAAGGGGAAATACTGGGACATTCTTAGAATGTGCCAGGTGGAGGAGGGTACATCCATGCGTAGGTGAGGATGTCTAAGGAGGCGTGTGCTGAGGAGTGTGGGCACCCCTTGCGCATGTGTCTGTGCGTGCATGCCTGCCTGCGTGGGGGTGTGTACATGCTTGCTTAGGGTGGATTCACATGGGAGTGTGGGTGTTCCTAGGGTGTTGCCGCAACCCGTCCCTCAAAGGCTGCCCTTCCCTAGGCATCTGGGTGTACAGAAGCGGGATTGACACCCGCCCTTCGTCCATGCTGGCTGGCTGCCCTGGCAGGGTCGGTTGTTCCTACTCTCCCAGACCTTAGGCTAGGGTGGGGTGCCGCTCTCCCAGAGATCGAGAGGAGAAGGGGTGAGCAAGCACCTGGCCTGGAATCTCCACCCACCACCAAAGCTGCCCTTGCCTCTGGGAAGACTCGAAAAGTGAGGAAGGATCAAGGCAGGGACAGGTGTCTGCTCAGGGCAGGCGTAGGCTGGATCCCACGTAGGTGGGAGCCACTCAAGCGCTCAGGTGGGAGTGTGTGCTCATGTTCATGGGTACAGAAAGCTCCCTCCGAAGCTTCTTGTCAGGATCCAAGGCATTGCTAATCCCTTGCTGCTCCACACCTCTTTCCAAAATTACATACAGAAGTATTATTGTAGCGTTGTTTCCGATACCCTGTCCCATTTTGTCTCATTTTTGGAGGAGACCTGGTAGCATCCCCGTGTTCATTGACCATCGTTTTCCTATGCATGAAGCCAGGAACATTTGGCTGCAGGGAGCGAAGCTAAGATAATACTGGACTTGGGGAACACCTGGGCAGATGAGGCCATCAACCTTCCCTGCACTCCTCCCTGTACCTGCCTTCCAGGCAGTCCACAGATTAATTTAGTGGTGCCAGGCTCTGGAGCAGGCTTAATTGACAGGGAAATGTGGGTTGGATTTTTCTGGGAGCTATAAATAAAAGTACCTGATTTTGCAGGCACAAGGTGCCCTCACCTTAGCTCCTGGGCAAGAGAAGGGGAAGAAAGATGAGGGCAGAGACGGAGGTGCTGGGGAGATGTGCTGGGTGACAGGCTGCAGAAGAGAAGCCAGGAAAGACCCTGAGCGAGTCCACCCGCAGTTCTGTGTCTCCCCTCAAGTGCCCCATTCCTGGGAGAACCAGGCTATAGACAAGCCCAGCTAAATCTAGCCTAGTTAAGCTCAGTAAAGAAAGATAATGGTGTAGTCTTTTCCATGCCCAAAGGGCACAAAGTTGGGGTAGACCTGAAGGAATGGGAGTAAGAGGCAAAGGAAAATTCAATACAAAAGGATGAGAAAAGCAAACAGTGGGAACACAGTTTTATCTCATGTACACACTATACGTGCACACACAGCCTTAGTCCGTAAGAAAGAACTCAGCCTCCAGAGTGTAATTTGCAGGTTGTGTGGACATGTCAACATCCTCAACTTTGGGGATGAATAAGGAGGATAACAGTGCCTATATATCCCCCAGACTGAGTGAGATGTTAGCAGTTTGTTGGCCCCCAATAGATGTCAGTGTTGAAAGTAATTCTTTAAGCTGGGGGCGGTGGCACACATCTTTGATCCTAGCACTCAGGAGGCAGAGGCAGGCAGATCTCTTAGTTGGAGGCCAGCCTGGTCTACAGAGTCCCAGTACAGTCAGGGCTCCACAGAGAAAACCTGCCTCAAAAAGACCAAAAGGAATTCTTTAAAAGAGTGAAGTAAGCACACACTCCCAATCTCAGCGCTTGGGAGGCTGAGGCAGGAGGATAGTGAATTCAAACTCTGGTCTGCATAGGAAGATCTTTTCTCAGAAAAGAAGAGAAGAGAGAAAGAAGTAAAGGAAAGAAGAAAAAGTCAAGTGAATCTGTGAAAATAGAAACTGCACGTCAAAGTAAAGGACCAAAAAGAGTTTAAAGCAGGCTGTGGCCCATACCGCCCCCACCCACCAGAGATCTATCCAGAGCGTTTGTCCCTCCATCCCTCCACAGCAGGGCCCCTAGCTGCTTTAGTCACTCTAGGGAGGAGTGAGGCCAGAGCCACAGGGTCTTGGCACCTGTGGACTCTGGCTGCCCCTGACCTGCCACCTGCCTCAACCCTCAGGCCTCGGCCCCTCAGCAGGTGCTTCCTGTGTCCCTCCTCCTCCCGAGCCTCTCCACTCCCACCCTTTCTCTTTTCACGCCTGCTGGCTAAGGGCCCCTCCCTCCTCAGCTCCATCTGCTGCAAATCTGTCCCTGCCCAGTGTTTGCAGCGTTCCCACTGCCTCTGCCACCTGTCAGGTGCCGTCTGCTCTGTGGACCCTCTAAGGAAAGCAAAGAGCCCCTTCCAGAGGCTATCCCGTCTCACCTCGGGCCCCTCCTATCCAGGCTAGCCCCCGTTGCAATCTTTTCAATCACCTCGATGAGGCAGGGGGCGTTCGATGGGTAAGCGAGAGACTCCACCTCTCAAAGCATGCTGGGAGCAGCACATTCCAGAAAGCCCTGTGATGGGAGGGAGATGCTAATCCTTCTTCTGGCTCTCGATCCCCACAGGATCCACACCAGAGGGGACCATGGAACTGCTGTCCACCCCCCATAGCATCGAGATCAACAATATCACTTGTGACTCTTTCCGTATCTCCTGGGCCATGGAAGATAGTGACCTGGAGAGGGTCACCCATTATTTCATTGACCTCAACAAGAAGGAAAACAAGAATTCCAACAAGTTCAAACACCGGGTGAGTAAAAGACGTCCTGATACCCTCCCCGCTCCTATTTTACGTGGAAGCAAGCAGACAAATAGAGATGCGGTAGATGCCTGGCCAAATTCCAGACTCTTCTCACGGGGTCATCTTGCCAAGGGTCACTTCTGAGCCTTAGTGCCTTCCTTGGTAATAATGGGATGACCACACTACCCCTGTAGAGCTGTTGAAAAGACTCCGTGAGAGATGTTTTCGTGCTGTTTGGTACCAGGCGTACCACAGCTCCAACGCTGTTATTCCCCATGGCTGGAACTTCAGCACAGGACTTGCGGGTCACACTTGTGGTTGGGTGAGCTACGTAGGCGCCTTTCATCTGGGTATGTGATACTGTACACAGTCCTAGGTATTCTCTGCTGCATCCCTGCCTGCTAACCTATTTCCTAGATGTAGAAAGACACGTAGGAGGATGCTCTTCAGTGTGTCCCTTCCCCAGGTTAAAAGCTAGCATAGGAGCAGGTGGGAGGGAACCTCACATCTTCTCCAGCTGTAGAAGATGTAGCATAGGCTGGGGAGAGTTCAGCGTGAAGGATCTTACTCCCAGGGTGACAGCCTTGGTGTGGGCGCTCGCACTCCTCTCTCTCTCTCTCTCTCTCTCTCTCTCTCTCTCTCTCTTTCTCTCTCTGTTTCCCTCTCCCTTATTCCCTCTCGCTCTCTTTCTGTTTCTCTGTCGTTTATTCTCTCTCTCTCTCTCTCTCTCTCTCTCTCTCTCTCTCTCTCTCTCTCCCTCTCTCTGAATCTGGCTCCCCAGATCTGGGTGTCTTTTGGCAGGCCAGTTGCCACGGTGACGTGAATGTTCCGCACCATCCCCTTGGCCCTCCCCCCAAAGAATAAGGCATATTTTTCTCTTCCTCCCTGGCTTCCCAGCATTTGCTGTTGCCGTGGAGACAGCACTGCAGTGTGCAGATTTCTCAAAGTCTCCCTCAGAAATGAAGGTCTTGCCACCTTCAACTTTGGGGCCCTCCTCCCTAGTGGTCTTTCTCCTTAGTTCTCAAGAGAATGGGGCATCATGGGGCTTGAAGGAGGTAGCTTCAAGCTACTGCTTGCCTCTTCAGTGAGATGGTGGTTGGGCCACAAAACCGTGGAGTCTCTGAAACTCCGATCCTCCTTGGGAGGAAGAGGAGAGATGTTTTGGGGGAGTGGGAATTCCGGAATAATGGCAAGATGGGATGTGACTTCAAGACTGATCTTTGGTTCTCCATCTGTACCCCTCTCCTCAGGATGTCCCCACCAAGCTCGTGGCCAAAGCAGTGCCTCTGCCCATGACAGTGAGAGGCCATTGGTTCCTGAGTCCCCGTACAGAATACAGTGTGGCCGTGCAGACAGCGGTGAAGCAGAGTGATGGGGAGTACCTGGTATCTGGCTGGAGTGAGACTGTGGAGTTCTGCACTGGAGGTGAGACCCTGATGGTGCATGAATACCCTGCCCCTGTAACACATCTGGCTTTGTTGGGCCAGGGTGGGAGGGACTCCTCATCTTAGCCAGGCATACACAGAAACATCTGCTGCACCCTGGGTGCTATGCTTAAGCCAGAGGGGAGTCTGCCTAGACAGATGCACACTCTACACATTGGCAGTGCCACCTGCATGAGGAATGGAACTACTTTCTGGCTTTTTTCAAGGGAAATATATATATATATATATATATATATATATATATATATATATATTATACATATGTATATATACATATATATAACTTTATTTTTATGTGTACATTTGTGCTTGTGTGTGCACACATACATTTGAGTACCCACAGAGATGAGAAGAGAGTGTTGGATCCCCTGGAACTAGAGTTACAGGTGGTTGTGAGCCGCCCTATGCCGATGCTGGGACTTGGACTCCTGTCCTCTGCAGGAGTAGCAAATGCTCCTCACGGATAAGCCATCCCTTCAGTCCCAAGAATATATATTTGTCATCGTGGTAAATAGATGTAACATAAAACTGGCCATCTGAACCGTTTCTAAGTGCAGAAGCGTTAAGTGGTTTTATATTGTGATTGTGCATCCGATCTCTAGAACTTCTCCATCTTGCAAAGCTAGAACACTATACCCTAGGAGCCCTCACTTCCCATTTCCTCTCCTCTGGGTCATGCCTACCTTTGTTTGTTCTGTCTTTCTGATCTTTGACTCTGCAAGGTGGCTTGTATGAATGAGATCAAAGTATTTGTTCTTTGGGGACTGGCTTATTTCTTTTACCTGAATATCGGCAAGACTATTTGGTCACCAATAGTCTACCGCTTGTCATTTGGTAGCTCAGTAACATTTTGCTTATCCTGAGTATCTCCTTAGCCTGGAAAAATGGTTCCCATCTCGTGGTCTTGTAAGGTCTCTTAGGCAGAGCCTCACTCACAGATTCTAGCCTGAACAAACACTACCTTGTATATGCTTGTCACCGATAGCCAAGGAGCTGCCCCAGAATATTCTATCCCTTTGGTGTCCATGTGTGATCTGCTCCAGATTGCTCTCTGTCACAAGGAAGGGGCAGAGAACATTCCCTGCCCTGGGGCCTCCAAGGCTGCTGGCTCCATCCTCTGCCAAATTCTGTGCCCCCGGTCTCCTTGAGTTGCCGTACCTGTACTAGAGCAGCACTCTCGCTCCTCGTAGGAGAGGCATCTTGGTTTGCCCCTGCCCCCGAACTGCATATGCGGTGGGTATTTAATTTAAATTGAAGATCTGGGATTGGTGTAGTTGGGTCTACCCTACCTTTTCCAGAGACCAAGCACACAGAACCGTGGCGCTATCGTAAGGAAAGGGCACCTTCAGCGCTACCATAAGGAAAAACCACCTTCCTCTAATGTGTTCCAAGACACTGTGTAGCCAACCACTCTGCGCAGTTCCCAAGGCCCCTGGTCCAGTCTCAAGGCAGTTTTCCTGTCCTGGTATCAGCCCTTTATATTTCTCCCAAATAGAGAGGCTCAGGTAGACAGCTAGTGCTTTAGCTCCTCTTTCCTGAACGCTCACCTGAGGCCCAGGCTTTAATTCTTCCTCAGCCCCACTTAGAACTACAGTTAGCAACCACACTAATTGTGGAGTAGGCTCTCACCCTGGGTTTGAAGGGCCTTCCCCAAAGGACCTTGTATTTTCTCTCTCAAGTCTTTACTTTTCCTATTGGCCCTCTTTTCACCGGGATGGCAGTCTTGGAGCCCCTGGTATAATGACAGGCATTCCTCTGTCCTTTCTGGACTCAGAGGACCCTGAGACTCTGGCAATCCTGCCGCAGAAGTGAGAACAGACAACAAACAGTTCTTCATGTTCCCAGTCAAGGCCAGCTGGCCTGTCTCATCTGAGTCCAGGCTATTGCAGAAGCGCCCCTGTTGGTCCAGAGGATGAGGTTGCCTGCAGGCTTGGTGGGTGGTGTAAAGAGGAAGAAGTTGCCATCCTGCAGTGGGTCTTTTGCTCATCTCACCTTGCTCGGACTCTTTACAGATTATGCCAAGGAGCACCTGGCCCAGCTGCAGGAGAAGGCTGAGCAGATTGCTGGCCGCATGCTCCGCTTCTCCGTGTTCTACCGCAACCATCACAAGGAGTACTTCCAGCATGCCAGGTAGGGCAAGACAGACCGGCTGGGGCTTCTCCCTTCCCGGCTCTTCCTCTATCCCAGAATGCCAAGGCAGAAGTATAATTGCAAGTTTAGGACCAGCCTGGGCCACACAGCAAGACCTTATCTCAAAAAAAAAAAAAAAGACTACTACGTTAAGGTTGGGGCTAAGGAAGGATCAAGGACGTTGAAGTAGGGCTTCCTGGCAGAGAACCCTGCTGGCAGAGTCAGGTAATAAGTTCTAGGTATGACCCCACCTTCTGGGACAGTCACTGGAGTCTGTCATGCGCATTAGCTTCTCTCCATCTCAGGACCCAGGAGCACAGGCAAGAAGAAGTCCAAATGAAAGGCGCCTGGACACAGAAAGCTCTGGGGAATCTTAGCCGGCTAGCTCTCAGAGGCTCCAGAGAAGCATTTTGGGGAAATCTTATAGGATACTGATGAGAGACAGGTAGGAAGCCAAAAGCCAGGGCTTGGAGGATCCCACCCACGTGACCCACCAGTGTAGCCTCAGACTTACTTGTCAGTGGCTCACGTGTACATTGCTCTCTTTTGAGGAGAGAGGCGGGGAGCAGGGAAGAAGGGGAGAAAGAGACAGACAGACCAGCTCTAATACTTCAGCCTACTGATGTTGAGCCTAAGGCACCAAGGGCTGGCAAGTCATTTGTCTCTCAGGACAGCCAGGACGAGGTCTTGTCCACCCTCCCCCACGTCTGCTGACGCGGCTTCAAGTCTATGTCCTTCTAAGCTAGGTCAGGGCAATCTGCCACAGTTACTGTCTTTATCATTTCTGGCAGCTGTGGTGGGCGTTCCCCACCCTTGCCCTAAGAAAACAGTAAAGAACCGGAGTCTTTGGTACTTCTCTTAAAGAAGAGGCAGTGGGCCTGTTTAGGCTTCTTTTTTTTTTTCAGAATGAAAGAGACAAGGGATACCCACCTGCGCCCGGCTGCTTATTGGGGGCCAGGGCACATAGACTAAGGATTCTCATCCTCCCAGTCTGGCGAGGGAGACAGCATGAAAGGACTTCATGTCTGTGGTTAGTGGAGGCTGCAGGCTAACAGAACTGCTGGAGTCGGGCTGGCTCGTTCTCTGCTCAGCTACACATTGCAGCCAGGTTCCAGCAGTGCTAACCCATGATATTTCCCCTTCTCTTTGGCTGTCCTCCTGGGTGGGCAGGACCCACTGCGGGAACGTGCTGCAGCCTTACCTGAAGGACAACAGTGGCAGCCACGGCTCCCCAACCAGTGGCATGCTGCACGGCGTCTTCTTCAGCTGCAACACGGAGTTCAACACAGGCCAGCCCCCACAGGACTCCCCTTATGGCCGCTGGCGCTTCCAGATCCCTGCCCAGCGCCTCTTCAACCCCAGCACCAACCTCTACTTTGCGGACTTCTACTGTATGTACACAGCCTACCACTATGCCATCCTGGTACTGGCACCCAAGGGCTCCCTGGGGGACCGCTTCTGTCGTGACCGGCTGCCCCTCCTGGACATTGCCTGCAACAAGTTCCTGACCTGCAGTGTGGAAGACGGAGAGCTGATCTTCCGCCACGCTCAGGACCTCATCCTGGAGATTATCTACACCGAGCCTGTCGACCTGTCCCTGGGCACGCTGGGAGAGATCAGCGGGCACCAGCTCATGAGCCTGTCCACTGCCGATGCCAAGAAAGATCCCAGCTGCAAGACCTGCAACATCAGCGTGGGCCGCTAGGGACTCCTGGGGAGCTGGCGGCCTGGGGAGAGATGGCAAGAGAGCGGGGATGTGTGGCTTAGGTTTGGGGAGCTGGCTTTCTCTTCCTCCCCCTGCTCCCTCCACTCTGTCCATCTACCCTTCCCCCACCCCGTTGTTGGCGACAACAGAAGGTAGTCCTCTTGTTAGCATGGCCCATTTCAGGCCTGGTGGACTTGGGGTGGGGGGCGGTTCACGGCAGGAGATGACTTCCTTTTCTGTTTTTCCTCTTCTGTTTTTGGGCCTCAAGCAGGCCTCTATCTCCCAGAGTCCTCCCTGTCTCCTGGGCCAAAGCCCGTGTGTAACCTGGTCTCCACATAGATGCAGAAAGTTGTGGGGCACTTCCTTCTTAGCCCCACCCACCCCACTCAGGGCCACCCCAGACAGCCCCCTCCCTACTCAGCTGGGCCCCAGGTCTTTGACTCCTCCAGGCCAGGACCCTCCCTCTATAAATAAGTTCCTGCATTGCTGTCTCACCCTGGCTGCTCCTCCCCCCCACCCCTAGAGCCCTCTTCCCGCATGGGAGAACTGTCCATCCTTTCTGTCACTGTCACCAGCCCGCTTAAGATACCCTCCCACTTTCCGGAAAAGTACCCTCTCTCGTTTCCTAGTTTGGAGGGCTCTGGGCTCTTGAGATTTTACTTTCTTCTGTCTGGGATGATATATTCCTTGGCAAACCTTCTCCCTCGCTTAGAGAGCACAAGGGCCTAAAAGCGCGGGGGGGGGGGGCAGCTGCTGGGGTCGAGGAGGGGGAAGGAGACCCCGAGACCTAGTCCTCAGCCAGAAGTGGGCCACCTCATGTCTTGATAGGTCTGACAGAGCCAGAGAACCGAGTGTGGCCCGCAGAGCCCTGGCACCCCCTGCCCAGCTGTGCATTTTGCTCGCTCCTTCGCCCGCTCTGCCTTCGAGTCATGACTGTTCTGTGCTGTGTGTGAGCCCGACTGTGGGCTTCTCCGTCACGCCACCTCCTGCCCTATCTGGGCTGCTCTCCTGGGGAGTTCTTGATGAGCCCCCCCCATCACACACACGGTTTCCCATGTGTTCATTTTGTTCCTGCTGTTGTCTGGGTCAGGAGGGCGGTGAGAGTGGGCAGGCAGGTGGGCAGGTAGAGTAGAGGGAGGAGGGCAACGTCACCGTCACATTTTCAGAGGTGACAGATGACACACAGGCCGCTGGATTTCTGTGAAGGACAGAGGAGCTGGCAGGCCCACAGGGCCATCCCTCTGAGGGACAGGTGAATGGCTGGTCTCCAGAGGTGGTGTTGGTGGACAGCAAGCACCTCATTGGGATGGCACAGGAGGTCTGGGATCCTGGGAAATGTGTGTACAAGAGGATCTGACCCCTAAGCCCCCCTCCCTCTGCTGACAGCGCTGCTGTAGGCGTGGCCTGCTGCCTTGTCCTCTGTCCCTGGGTGGGGCACACCCTCCTGTGCTGTGCTTGCCATGTGCATCAATAAACCACCTTGGCCCAAGGGCTCCATCTGTCTTGGTTCATTCAGGCAACTACAGTGAAACCCCACAGATTTACAAATAGCAAGACCTTTTCTTTCACCGTTCTTGAAACCAAGACTCGATATCTGGGGAGGGCCTGTTTTCTGATGCACAGACAGCCATCTCTGCCTTCTTTCTGAGCACCCCACACCCCCGCTATGATGGAAGGGATGAATAGTTTCATTAGCCTTTAAGTTTTTTTTTTAAAAAAAATTATGTGTATGTCAGTACACCGTATACCTGCCTAGTACCCGTCCAAAAGAAAGCTCTAAAGGCTGTGAACCACCATGTAGGTGCTGGGACTCGAACCTGGGTGCTAACTGCTGACCCATATCTCCAGCAGGCTCCCCTTTTCAAAAGCTAGGGTTATTAGTCCAGTCCAGCCTCCCGCTCCCTATGTGAGCTGAACTTGAACTTCTGATCCTCCTATTTCTGCCTCCAGGGTGCTAGGATCTATAAGGACATGGAGACTGGATGCGGGGCTCTTTGAACGCTAGACCAGCACTCTACTGAACCACAGCTCAGTCCACCTTCCAGCCTCCTTTGTCAGGGCACTGATTCCATTCCTAAGACTCCATCCTCGTGAAAGGCAATGCCACCTCAACCCAACACTGGGAGTTGAATTTCGATATGAACTTTGGGTTTGGGGTATATGCAGGGCAATATAGTGCTTCTCTTCGAGATGGAAGAGAGATGAACGGAGTGGTTGAGGTGCTGTAGCCACCAGGGACCTCACATGGGTATGCCACCTGAGGCCACCTGGAACTGCCCGAATCCTACAGTGGGTGACAGGCACAGCTTCACCCGTGAAAACAACTTCGGAGATCATCTCATCTCACTCCCTCCCCGTGCTTTCCAGATGTCACACTGGGGTGTCTAGGGAATGTGTGCCTAAAATCCCTGTACCCTGATGAGTCCTCCCTACTGCCACAGCCTGCCATGGCTCAGACCCAGGTGCCGCTGGATTCCCCTCTCCCGAGAGCCCTGTATCCCCTCCTCCCTGGCAGGACTCCGCGGTTGCAGATCTGAGTCACCTCTGTGCCTATTATTATAGGCTTATTAAAATGGTTCTCAGCTGCAGTGGAAATGTTCCAGAATTGTCGGAGGTACCTTACCAGCACTAGCCCTGCCTGAGTCAGGGCCAGGTTTACATGTGTCATGGGGCCTGGCCGCTCTGGGAGAAAGGAAAACCCAAGGGCAGTTTACCACCGCCGAGAGCCTCCTGTGCGGGCACCGGCTGAGGAAGGACTTCCACACAGCAGCTGGGTTGGTCTACATGGCGCGGTATTCCTACCTCACTTCGGGAAACTGAGGCGCAAAGAAGTTTAGAGGCTTGCACGTGTCTATGGGAATTCAAAAATGGGAACATTCCACTCGGAGCCCCCGTGGCTGCCTTCTTGAGAGTATATCAGTTTATGAGTGGGACAATTAGAAAGACTCAGGCAGGGGCTGTCTCCCACTTAGTGACCCTTCCCACTGTTCTTCCAGCTAACCAACCACATGCCTAGCTTCAGAATGACGCCAGGGGGGGCTATAGAGTTACAAATGTCACAGGGAGGCTTATTTTAAAGGAGTGGGTAGCAGCGAGCCCAGGGTTGAAGGATGCCTCTGGGCAGTGTGGATTCTCAGAGTCGTTAAGAAGGGTGGGCTTCAGCTGTCCTTTTGAAAGACCTTCTGGGTCTCTTGGAAAGAGGGACTGACTCACAGTCCTCATACTGGGGGACAGGGGTAGAGAACAGAAGTAAGCCTGCTTCCTTCTCTGTCTGGATGGGCACTCCCAGCGCATGAGCGACCCTGGACTGTAAGTACCCGGCAGAGAGGGTGGGCAGACCACCCACTCCAGGCTGTGCTGGGATTCTTTCTCGCTTAGGGTCCATCTGACCCAGGAAAAGGGGATGCATACAGACATACACACCATCCACATAGGGATGGATGCACACCCCTTCCCTGGCACTGGCTTTGGAGGAAGCAAAGGAGGTCCAAGGTGGATTGCAGCTAAAGGACCTTAGTTTGTCTCCAGGGCTGAGTGGAAAGGGAACTGAAGGCTAGGCTCAGGGTTATATATAGGTAGGCGCTCCCCTGTACATGACACAGGCACAAACACATGGTCGTACCTATTTCCCTCCAAGGCACACATGACCCCCATATTCTCCTCTGCACTACTGTGCACCCAACTTCTCTGCTTCCTCTTTGCTCCCTGGCCAGTATCTGTACTTTTAGTCCTTGGTGGAAAAGAGCTCCGCCTGCCAGAGCGGAGTGAGCAGAAGGCCAGTTCTACGGGCTCCGGAATTTCCTCTGTCTTCTGTTTGTGACTTCTCTCGGCTAGGAAAAGAGGTAGCTGAGGTCCCAAGGAAAGGGACAAAGAGGGACTGTACCCTGAAATGGAGAATGGCCTGATTTAGGAAGCCGAGCTGAGGTGATTGCCCATAAAAGTGTGGCCGCAGCATCTGGAGAAGATTGGAACCAGATGTTCCGGGATGGGGGCAGGGAGGGCGTCAGGCAGGAGCAGCAGCTCTGGTCAGGAGGTTGGGTTGGGTTGGGGGGGCGGGCAGTGGGGTGGCTCGTGGCACTCTGGGGAGAACACCTGGCTGCCCTCTCTCCCCAATTCTCCAAGGCAGGCATCACTGTTTGCAAACCGGAGCAGCCAAACCTCACAGATTCCAGAATCCGCCTTGTGCGTAGGGACAATCAAGTACAGGGCGGAACTTGGGAGGTACCCAGAAAGGCCACCAGCTGGCCAGAAATATGTCCTTGCTGCCCCACAGGCACCGTTTTGCTGCGGGCTAAGCATGCTTGCTCCCCTTCTGGCAGAGGAAGAGCTGCCTTGAGCTCAGGGTATCTAACTGGAAACCGGTATACCCAGAAATTTGTTTTCAGAACAGGAATAGAGAACTGTCTGGGATGGGTAGCTCTTTGGCAGAGAAAGCCTGATCATTAAGAACCTCCTCTTTGCTAGGCGCAGTGACAGGCTGTGCTCAGAGGTCACTTTCCTCCTTCGTCATAACCGTGGCAGGGCAGGTGTTCTATCATTAGCATGGCAGTATGACACAGCTGGGGCTCAGAAAGGGTGACTGAGTCATCCTGGGTTTGCACAGGCACCCAGTGATAGAACCAGGGCCCAAAAATGGGCTGTTGGTGTTGAAGATCGGAAACTTTCTGCTTCTGAGACGCATGAGAGGAAAGGAGGGAGGTAAAAATGAAAGTGAGGGGCAGAGTTGGCCTTCCAACCTTCCTGGTTTGACAGTCGAGGCAACGGTGGGCCCTCCTCGGTTCCTTGAAAGGATCCCAGGGGCCTCTGCATCCTAGCCTGCATCTTGGTGGCTTTAGAGCCTGGATGTTGGGGTTTCTTGACTGTCTCTGTAGTAGCAAGGGAGCTGTCAGTGGGTGGGTAGGTTTAGGGAGCAGACAACCAGCGTGGAGCACCTGGTCAGTGTCACAGAGGTAGCTGTCCTCCGGCTGTGCTGGCCTCTCTGCCACGATGAGATGTGCTCCCGGATAACACAGGCAGAAGGCTCTGCAGCTCGTTTCTCTCCGCCTGACTCTAGAAGTGGAGGTGAAATGGGCCTTCTCCCTGATGTCTCCATCATCTGGTATCTGGGCACTGGGGACACTCACTGAGAGCTGGGGGACAGTGGAGGAGCCACTGGGCCTTCCTCAGCCACAGCATCGCATATACTGCATTGGAGCTGACCTAGTTCAGATTGCTAAGTGTTTAGGCGTGAGGGTAGGCTTGTACTGGGGAGCATTGTGATTTTATCAACTCTTAAAAAACACTTCCATGAGCCAGGTGTGGTGGCACCCAGGAGGCAGAGAGGCAGGCAGATGTCTGAATTTAAGGCCAGCCTTGTCTACAGAGCAAGTTCCAGGACAACCAGGGCTACACAGAGAAACCATGTCTGGAAAAGCGAAAAACAACAACAACAAAACAAACAAAAGACCATCCCCCAAATGTTTCCACTTCCTGGAATAGCTTCCAACACCGTAAGGAGGAGAGCCTTGTTCTCCATCTCGCCCTTTCCCACCACCTCACTTTGGCATTCTGTCCTCAAAGCCCCTCCTCCCTCCCTCACCTCTCATCATTCATGCTTCAGCTGCCATTGCCCGATCACAAGCATTTGGAGGTGAACATCTGGGCATCCGGACTCGTCCCCTGACTTCTCATCTCAGCAGTGACAGATAACCCTGAAACCGCTCCAAGGACCTACTCCATGGTCTTCAGGTTGCACCCACTTCACACACTTGTTTAGGAGCCAAGGCTGTGGCTCTGGTCCTACATGAAAGCTAAGTGTGTGATGCTTACATCTATGTAAGCTATGATGCTCTGCTGGGGCAGCTGCATGGGTAGGTCATCTGTCTTTAGTCATGTTGTGGTTGTTCACCAGACACCACACACACAGCTGCCTCCACCACCAAAGTGGAGCACTGATGAGTCTCAGCGGCTGGAAGTCTGAGCTTAGACAAGGTTGTGACCTTCTTGGCTCCTTTAGGCATATGCCTTAGGAACTGGAATTGCCTTCCTTTGGATTTCACAAGAACCTGGAAGGCTGGTAGAGACAACTGTGACCAATGATTACATATTGTCATGGAGGAGCCATTGCTAACTCCCCACAGGAGGGGGATTAGGGATAAGTGATAGGACCTCTGGGCATCTCCTGTATGCATGAAGGTCTCTAGAGCCTCGTCTGTAGCCTTGTCTGAGGGGGTGGCATGGCTTTAGGCTGGCAGGGGAGTATTTGGTGTTCTGGAAGGCCCTGGGTGCCTGTCTACATTCTACCATGGCTTTCTGCATAAACGGCCTATAGGAGGTCCATCATGCCATGCTGCTCCCTAGGGGTGGGTCCAGGTGGCCTGGTAGAGTGCATCGGCCACAGGGAGGAGCTTGGGACTGATGGAAGAATCCTAGCATCTCAGGGAGTTCTGCCTCAGGGCAAGCTACTGGCTTGCTCCAGTATTGGGGTATATAGCCAGAACAGGGAGAAAAGCCGTGTCCTGCTTTCTGTGAGATACGGTCAGAAATCCTAGGGAAGTCTCAGAAAGGAGGGGGTACGGCTCTTTTCTGGCTTCTCCAGGCTCCGGTCTGGGCCTCACTGTTGGCAATAGCAGGGAGGAGGAGACTGGACAAGACAGCAGCCTTTGTCGCCTGGGGAGAGGGGCCCAGGCTGGAATGTTTACTCAGTGACTACTGAACCATCCTGACTTTCCTCTCCAAAGAGAGAGAGGATTCCTGGCGCTGGCACCCAGCCTCTGCGGGTCAGGAATGGATCTAACTTAGTCAATGTGGGTCTTCCCACTTCTAGTGGGCATGCCAGCTAGACACTCTCACAGACCCCTCCCTCCCCAGACCAAGAGACAGAAAAGCCAGATGGACAAACATACCCTAAACCTCTTTTATATGCCTCCTCCCTCCCCCAGACAGCCTCTTTATAGAATGTTCTACTCCTGTTGTGTGGGAGGGCTATAAGTAGTGTGTGTGTGTGTGTGTGTGTGTGTGTGTGTGTGTGTGTGTGTGTTCATTTCAGTGTGAAATCACACCCTTAGGAGTCCTGGAATTTTGAGAGAGAAGGCCAGCCAGCAAAACCAGGTGTTTTGGCTCCATACTGGCTCCAGACACCCAGCAAACTGACACATCTGGAAGAATCCACATGTCCCCACATCGCAGACAACATCTGGCACAGGGTATTGGCTGTAACACTTTCTGTTTATTGGCTGGGGTGCCCTAGTGTGGCTGATGAGCCTGTGGGCCTAAGAGAAGCCCTGTCTTGTTTATCCACTCCCTCCTCTCCAACTCCCCACCGTATAGCTCCAAGGGGATACAGATATTTGTGCCCCTGGGAACATGGAAATGGGGGTTCAAAATAAAATCAAATTGAGGCTGGAGAAGGGGCAGGAAATGTACGGTACAATGAAGATTAGGGCTACCGGCTATACACAATACGGTGTGCAAAGTCGGCAGGGAGGCAGCAGGGCACAGAGACTGTCTTGCCCCAGGCGAGGCCCCAAGGAGGAATGGTCACTTCAAGTGTCTTGGTGAAAGCTCTAGTTCCCTGGCCCCTCTGGTGGGAGGCTGTGGGGAACTGGCTTGTCAGGAGTCCGATTCCCCTATCTCCCAATGACACCTGGCCCATTGGCCCTGTAGGTCCTGGTGCCTGGGGGTAAGGGACGATGTGTCACCATCTGCCTGTCACCCCAATTGTCCAGTCTGGGTGACCAAGGGAAGCAGGACCCCAGTTCCTGCTGCCATGCAGGGGCGGTCACTTCCTGCTATGAAGTGTGTCCTGGAACTTGGTGCTTGTGTACCGCAGGTGGAAGCCTTTCTTGGAGATGGTATCATCAGAATGGAACTTCACCAGGACAGAATCTCCAGCCGAGTACACTTCCTCAGGAGGCTGCCAGGGAGAAAGATGGGAATGAGGAGCTGGGATGGGGCTGCTGTCTTCCCTGCCAGAGGTCCTCAGTATCTCAAGATTCCCCATGAAGCAGGATGGTGTGTGCCTGTAATCCTGGCACTTAAGAAATAGAACCAGAAGGAGAGCAGTCTGGGCTCTCTAGTGAGAATAATATATATATGTATGTATGTATATATATTATATTCATACATGTATATATGAATATTATATATATATATAATCTCTTTATAGCTAGATGAGGTTCTGGAGAGATGGCTCAGCAGTTAAGAGCACTTCCTGTTCTCTAGGAGACCTGAGTTCAGTTCCTACAATGGGTGACTCACAACCATGTATGATTCCAGTTCCAGAGAATCTGATGCCCTTGTCTCTAGCCTCTTTAGGTATTGCACAAGCCCCCAACCCCCGCCATTACACACAGTTAAAAATAAAATATTTTCTTAAAAAGTGAAGCAGAGTTTCATGTTACTAGGAATTTAAAGTGAAATCTGGAAAGGGCAGCTTGGTGTAAGATCAGAGCTGGGCAGGGATAGAGTGGCCTCTAATTCCAGCACTCAGGAGGCAGAGGCTGGTGGATCTCTTTGAGTTCAAGGCCAGCTAGGGCTACACAGTGACACTCTGCCTCCAAACAAAACAAACTCACCACACCCAGCTCAGAGTCAGCCATTCCTATATTTGTTTATTTATTCATTTATTTACTTACTCGTGTGTGTGGTCAGAGAACAGCCTTGGGTGTCATTCATCAGATACCGTCCATTATTAATTAACTAATTAATTAATTGATTGATGAGATAGGATCCCACTGGCCTGGAACTTGCCAAGGAGTGATTGTCCAGTGAGCCCCAGGCCTGTTTCTCTGGCGCCGGGATTGTAAGTATACACCACTTAGAGAAGATGGGAGTGTTCTTCTCTGCCCACCTGGCTAGGCAGGGAGCCCAGACGTGGGCACTGCTGCCCTCCACCTATTTCTGCTCTTGCCCTGGTTCCTTCTAGACCCAACTTCTTTCTCTGACTCCAGACTCTGAAGAGCTGCCTCAAGTGGGGGGCCAGGGACTGAGGAAGAGAGGCAATGTTCTTCTGAGGTGGCTTTATGCCCTGGCCCCCCAATCCTAGAAGGAATCATTCCCGACAGCCTTGAAGATATTTCCAGTAACTGTGCCAAGAAGCCTGTCTGGGTTCCTCTCCCACATCCCCTCTGCAGGCCCCAAGCTGGGGACATTCCTGGAAGAGCCTCCCGATGACATTTCATTTGCTCTATGACTAAAAGGAAGGGACAAGGCAGGGAGGAGGCACTCACCTGCCAGCCAGGGATGCCAGAGAGCCTGGGTAGCCAGGCTGAGGCTACACGTAGCCTCTCCTCCTACAGCCCTTTCCCACTTGACCCAGCCCCTGCTGCTCATGTTAGGCTGAAGCTCAGTCTCTAAGGCAGTGGTTCTTCCCTTCCTAACGCTGCAACCCTTTCATACAGTTCCTTATGTTGTGGTGACCCCCCCCAACCGCAAAATTATTTTTGTTGCTACCTCATAACTGTAATTTCCCTTATTATTATAAATCTTAATATAAATATCTGTGTTTTCTGATGGTCTCAGGCGACCCCTGTGAAAGGTTGTTCAACCCCCAAAGGGGTCACGACCCACAGATTGAGAACCACTGCCCTAAAGGGAGGTTCAGCTGATGCTGGGCCTGGCAGCTGAGAGGCTCCAGGGAAGTTTAACATTCTCTGGGGGCAGCAAAAGAGGAGGGAGGGGCAGGAGCCAGGGCCTGCATCAGAATGGACATGTGCTTGTGGATGTGTGTGAGGGAAATGGGGAAGGATGAGAGGATGAAGACAGAGGAAGGAGAGGGGAGAGGGGATGAGGGAGAGAGGGAGAGGAGAGAGTACAAGACCCTAATCTGTTACTGGGAGGAAAGTAAGCGCATCTACATGCTAGATGTGGCTTTTCTTACAAACCAGTCAAAGTGATTGTGCCCACAGCTTCTGCAAATTACCCTCTACACAGAATCTGAAGCAACCCCGAAGGCCTGCTTGGATAGCAACAGCAGCAATGGCCTTTAGGACACGGCCCTCTCACCAGGGGACAGACAGACAGTCTGTTAGAGCGACTGCTCACAGCCCCTGTTTGTGTTTCAAGCTCTAATTTCTGCCCCATCCCCACACCCCAATTAAGCCCTGGAAACAGCTGGTGGTGGGGTCAAGCGTTGTGTGGTTGAGGGAGAACCCTATCACCTCCCACTTCCAGATACATGCCGACTCGGCAGGCCAGACCAAACTGGTCCTGAGGGAGCAGAGGTCAGGGTGGGGCCCGGGCCAGGAGTTGTGAAAACTTTGACACCACCTAGAAAGGCCCCCGGTTCCCTGGGTCAGGACAGCCCAAGGCGTGATGGTCTCTGTAAGTGCCCCCAGGTTTAGCATATTAGCGTCTGCAGAGGGCCAGGCAGGGGATTAGGGTAAGAGCTGGAAGGCAATGGGAGGTCAGGAGCCAGGGGGGTGCTCACCCCAGAGCCGCAGTAGCGCCCCAGTCGGGGAGCTGTGCTGTCGTAGCCATCGAAGAGTTCCATGTGGTCATAACCACAGTCGGTCTCCTCTTCCACCTCGAAGGTCTGGAACACCAGCTCCACACCGTAGCCTTCCTCGGCCACGATGACCCACTCGCAGTCCACCCCTCCAGGGTAGTTGTTATCACCAAACTGGGCGTGGGAATACAGGTCTTTGGTCTTCACATCTGCCCGCACTTGGCCCCCGCACTCTGCGGGGGAGGAACGACAAGACTGACCGTCACTGATGAGAAGACAATATTTACAGAACCACCCAGAACCACAGCGACAAATTCCGGTACCGACGCCATGTGGCCAGTGAGAGGCGGCATCTGGCCGAGCCTCAAGCAAATGCCCTGTTATGCCACCTCTGAATAGAGAGCAAAGGAGGAGGCTAGGAGACACTCCAAGGGTGAGACCCCGGGGAAGAGGCTGCATTGAACAGTGGTGTTGGGAAAGGTTAGCTTTGCCTGAGAAGGAATTATTCCTGTGTCCTAGCTGAGGGCTGGCATGGAAGAGCACAGCCCAGCACTGTCAGACTGTACACTTACAGAGAAAAGCTATACATTTGTACGTGAGCTGACTTTTTTAAGTGTTGTCTCAAGCTTAAAAAAAAAACAGCCAAACAAATGAAAACCAACCAACCAACCAACAACAACAAATAAAGCCCAGCACCCCACTGTGGGTCAAACACTGATGGAGTTCCAGCCTCTGGTTTGTGTAAGTGTACTAGGCAAGGGAAATGACATGCAAAGCACCATGGGAGCAACCGCCCTTGTCTGCAAGTCCCTGGCCTTCCTCTTATACCTAGGCTCAGTTTCTGGGGAAGAGATGAGCTAGGCAAGGGTTGTGCTAGGATGGAGGTAAATGGGAAGGTGGAGGGCTGTGGGCCTACCAATTCTGGGATGCCCAGGACTCACCAGTAGACAAGGAAACTTGATACTGACATCCTTGGTCTGCATCTGGGTCTCTCAGAACTGGCCTCTAGCTTAGCTTCCCTCTGCAGCTACATGGTTCCCACTGCCGTCCTCACAACCCCCTCACCCCCGCCTGCTCTAGTCAGACCAGGTGACACAGCGGTCCACCTGTGTGAACCATGAGCCGGAGCTCTGCCCCCTCCCCAGCTGGAATGACTCCAGCAACTCCCCCGAGTCAGGTTCCGTTCTTTTTGCCCATGTCATGTTTTGGCTTAGGCTGTAATCATCCATGCCTACGGCTTATCTCTCAGCTGAACTATGAGTTCCTGGGGCAGGCAGGGTAAGGGCTGATTCACTGCCACATGCCCCCGATCAAATAAACAAGCAGAGCAAGCTCTTGGAGGGCTGGGATCTGGATTTCCTGCTAGGCTCATTTTCGGGCCTGCACTCAGAACGATGGCTTACGCAGGCTGCCTGAAAATAGACAGCTCTAGAAGGAAAGAGACAGCCCGTTGCCAGGGATGGAGTGTGGCCAAGGCTGCTATGGCACATGCTACAGTAGGGACAATCAGGGATGCTCTCCCCATTTGTAGGTTCCTTAACCACGCCTTCCTCTGACCACTGTCGCTATACCCTGTTTTCTGACCTTTGTAATCCCTGACTTCTCCCCCATGCCTCAGCGCTCTCTCCAGCGATCTGTGTCTCAGAACACTGTTGGCCCTGGGGCTACGGGGCTCTGTTCTACGGGCCTTCAAAGGTCCTGTGTAAATTCAAGGCCAGGATTGGCAACCAGAGTCAGCCACGTACATGCGGTACCTAATGGGAGTCAACACCAGCCTAGGGGCATCACCTAGGCGGAGACCAGCCTCACCTGTAGAGTGGGACGCCTGGAAGCCTTTCCTCTGTACCGAGTTGTCAGAGTAGAAGCGCAGGAACATGCGGTTGCCTGTAGCCAGGACGGGCTCGGGCTTCTTACTGCCACAGAATCGGCCAAGGACTGGCGCCTTGGCATCACGCCCATCGAACACCTCTAGGTGATCATAAGCACACTCAGGCTGAGATTCAATATCCATCTCCACGAAGGTCTGGGGGATACAAGAGAGGAGTCCAGATTAGAGGCGTGGCTAGGGCAGCTGAGAGGAGTTCCTAAACCTCTATACCTCTAGTCTCCAGCTCATGTACAACTATGGTAGCAATCGGGGCTGTGGGATGATGGTGAGAGAGGACTCAGGAATGGGCAGTGGCAGAGACATCCCCAAAATATATTCAGAAAGGGGGCTCCTGTTTAGGGAGACTCGTTTCCACAGGGATGGGTAGGCCCTGAGGCTCAATCAGGCCACCCTGTCTACAGTCAACACCTTGGACTCACACAAGTCTTTGCAGATGGCAGAAGCAAATGGTCACTCGATAGCGAAGAGCGGGGTGTCCATACAGGGTGCCAAGTGGTATCTTACCAGCTTTACCCGGTGCCCAGGGGTGCTGGAGATAGCCCACGTACACTCCTTCTTGCTGGGGTACTTGTCGGGCCAGTTGGGACTGGTGATGGTGCCACTGCTGGATGTCAGCTTGTGCTCGCAGCCGGCTGTGGGATGAGTGACAGAAGGGGATCACCAGGGACCTCCCACCCCGATGTCTCCTGGGAAGAAGGCGTCTCCCTCCTGCCCACTTCTTTGCTCTGCCTCCTGTCCTCCGTTTACAGAATGGACGGAGGACACACATGTCCTCCTCATCCAGTTACCCAGGCTGGGGGAGAATTTGCTGACTTGGTTTCTGATGACGCCTTGGTTAGGACCCCTAGGCGCATCAGATGAGGTCATCTACCCTTTTGTGACCACATGGCCGCACCACTTCTGTCCAGCTGTCACACACTCCTCCTCCCCTTTGCCACCCAGGAGCGTCTGTGCACTGCGAGAGGCTATGTCACCGGAGACTTTGGCATCTGACTCAGTCGTCCCCAAGCTCCACTCCTGCTTCCATCACAGGTGACAGAAACAGACAAGGGGCCAGCTCACCCATCACGTCCTCTGTGACTTCTGACCTTCTGGGTTGTTCTCGTTCCCATCTCTTCCTCATGCTGGGTTTTTCCAACATGCATCCCCTTCTTGCATTTTTCCCCAGCATGCTTAGAAGTCCCTACGTATCTTCAAGGGATTTGATCTAGAACCCCTCACAACTGCCAAAATCCACAATGCTCAAGTCTCATATAAAATGGTACAATGTTTGCCCATAGGATTAACTGTATTTCAGAAGGAGGTTGGTTGAATTAAAATAATGGATCCACCACCCAGAGGTCTGTCTTCCTCCAGAGTATCAGTTGGCTCCCCTCTGCAGCTGGATGACATGTCTGGTCACCTGACATCCTACCCTTCTACCTTAGAAACCACATTCATCTGGGCCTGGGTGCATTTGCTGTAATTCCAGCTACAAGGGAGGCCTAGGTAGGAGGATCCAAGTTCAGCTAGCAATTTAGTGAAACCTCCCCTCAAAATAAAAAGTAAAAAGAGATCTGGGATGTAGCTCTGTAGCAGAACACTTACCTGGGGTGTGTAAGGCTCTAAACTCATCCCCAATACAAAGCAAGCAAACAAGGAGAGGATTCTAGAGAGATGGCTCAACCAATAAAATGCTTGCCAGCCAGGCAGGGGTGGCACCTTTAATCCCAAAATTCAGGTGACAGAGGCAGGCAGATCTCTGAGGTCGAGGCCAGCCTGGTCTACAGAGTGAGTTCCAGGAGAGCCAAGTCTACACAGAGAAACCTTGTCTTGAAAAAACAAAAACAAAACAAAAAAAAAATCAAACAAATAAATAAAGTGCCACACAAATGTGAGAGTCCAGTCCCCAGCACCCATGAACTCCAGGTGTGGTACCACACACCTAAAATCCCAGCACTGGTAAGCCAGGAGGATCCCCGGAGCCTGCTGGCCATCTAGTCCAGCCAAGCCACAGGCCCCAGGTCCAGTGAAAGACCCTGTCTCAAAACCTATGCTGAGGAATGGTTGAGGGAAGACACCTGATGTCAACTGTGGTTTCCACATGTGCCCTCCCCGACACACACACACTTGTACACACACAAAATAAGTAAACAGAAAGTCCATTTGTGGGGTCCTGCTTCACCAGGACCCGGATCCTTAGACCCTCATTCCTTTGCGGCTCACCACCTCCACCTATCGGCAACCGTTCCAAACTTCAGCCTCCTCCTCAAGCTACTGTCTCAACAGCCTTCCCTCCCGGCAGCAGACCCATCTCCCTTCTGAGTCCTGAAGAATGAGGCCCTCAGATGTGAACCCTCCTTGCCTCTCCTTCCCTCTGATCCTGGGGCCTATGAGAAGTTGCCCTGCCTCCCTGTAAAAATGGACTGTCCTTTTGAAGCTGGTGTTCACTGCTGCCAATAGCCAGGGGACACTTCCACCAAGGAGGATTCATGGCCACTCTCCCCCAGCTCTGGAGCCCATGAGCTCCTAAAGTCACCCTCCCCAACTCAGGAGGCCCTCTAACCTTGGTTCTTTCTCTTGCTTTTTCTTCCAAGATGATCTTCCACACATCGGGCTACCACCGAATTCTCATCACCTATGCCTCCTCTACCTACAGTAACCCGACTCCCACACCGAGCAAGGCCTCCCAAACACCATGTAAAAGCTGATGATCACTGCTACAAGCTCAGGACAAGGCTGGCCTGGACTATGGTGTGAAACGCTGTCTCAAAACTAAACAAAAACCAGTGGCCACTATTCATGATCAGACGGTAACAGGACCCTTAAAGACAAGTGTATGATATAGATCTAAAATGTCCCTTAGACACTCAAGAGATGTCCCCAGTGGAGCAAGACAGCTTCTGGAATGTCACTGGATCTCAATAGGTGAATCCACGAATGCGTTCATGCTTGGGTACCAACAAACTCCTGGAGGTGAAGTCAAGTTGGAAGAAGAGCACCTCACTAGTCCTTGAAGGGTATTTCTTGTCCCTGATCACGGCTGCCTTTCTTTGCCTCTCTGCCCCCACCCCCTCCTGTCATCATAAGCTGGGCAGGTTTGCTTGTGGCTCCATCATGAACTCTGACATGAGGTTGGCCATGCCTTAAGTTCAAAGTGAAGGAGTCCAGTGACCATGGACCAAACCCTGCATAAGCCAAGATAAAATTCACCCCCCCCCTTTTTTGTTTTGTTTTGTTTTGTTTTTGAGACAGGGTTTCTTTGTGTAGTTTTGGAAGTCCTGGAACTCGTACTATAGACCAGGCTGACCTCGAACTCACAGAGATCCACCTGCCTTTGCCTCTGGAGTGCTTAAAGGTGTGCATCACCACCACCGGGCAAAAATTTCTCCTCTTTAAGTTATTTTCTTCAGATAGTTTTTTGGGTGTTACAAAGCTAATACAGAAAGCAGTTCAGAGTGTGGTGGGGTTGTGGAGGGTAAAAAGACAGGCAGACATAGGCCACACCCCGAGACTAGAGCTAAGGTTCACCTAGCTCTTGAGTCCTCTAAACTAAGCAGGTGTCTCACCTGCTTCTCTGCTGCTCAGGTGTGGGCTGTCAACTTCCCTCACCTGCAGCTTCTGCCCGCCCAACCTCCGCACTGGCTCCCAGCTCTGCCTCTCCTGTACCCCACATCTCTTCTCAGGCTGGGTGCCATCGCTGTGTACATTCCCTCAAAGAACACTAAACAGAATCAGATCCTCCAAGCCCATCAGCCCACCTCCAAGCGAGGGGCACGGAGTGTTTCTAAGTGCACAACAGAAGGGAGCTGATGAGCACGCCACCATCCCTTTCCACTTAAACTGTAGAAAAGGCATGTGGTTTAGAAAACCACAGGACTGGCTTCTGCAAATTAAAGGCAGTGGGTGCTCAGTGAGTCAGATGCTCCCGACGGGGGCACCCTCGGTGGTTGACGGAAGCTCCCGATGCCACGCAGCTCACTGTCGGGTGCTTCAGTCCTAATTCTGCTTATTTATTTATAGTTGGGTTGTTCACTTAATGATCGCGAGGAGTCATTTGTGAGGGACACTCTCAGGGCACAGAATAATAGCAATAAAGCTTGATGCTCTAAAGAGCAGGGTTTTGTTTGTTGTGTCATGAATGAGGAAACAAGTTTAGAGGGGTTAAGTAATTCCCGCAGGTCACACAAACATGCAGTGGCAGAGGCAGGCCTGTCTGGCTGTGGGGACTGTGGTGCTCAGGCAGGCACAGGACACAGAATGAATGAGCTGGAACAGCGTTGTGACGTGTCCAAAGAGGCACTGGAAGCTATGAGTGTTGGGAGAACTGAGCATCCCTCATCCAAAACGCTTGGGACCAGAAGTGTTTGCAATGTAGGAATGTAGGTAGTGAGCTGTAAGGATGGAACCCTTGTCAGCTAAATTCATTCATGTTTCATATATACCCTATGAACAAAGCCTGGAAGTATTTTTTAAATTTGTAAAATTTGGGGCTGGAGAGTTGGCTCAGCGATTCAAAACACTTACCACCCTTTCAAAGAACTAAATATAAGTGCCCAGCACCCACATCAAGTTTCCAGCTTCAGGGGAATCCAATGCCCTCTTCTGGCCTCCACTGGTAACTGCACTCATGTGCAAACACACACACACAATTAAAAAATAAAGTAAATCTTTTAAAAAATTTAAATTTATTATATATAGATATATACATATCGGAATATTATGATGTGTGTGGATGCGTGTGGACATCTGTGGAGTTGGAGCTCTCCTTCCACCTTTACACAGGTTATAGGAAGGGACTCAGGCTGAGCCATCTTACCAGTCCCTGAAGGTAATCTTTCATAATATTTTTACCATGCCTGTGTTTTGACTACAGCCAATCACATGAGGTCAGAGGTAGAGTTTCCTACTGCAATATCATGATGGTATTCAAAAAGTTTTAGATTTTTAGAACAGCCTGGATTTTGAGTGTTGGTTTAGGGGTGCTTCACATGTCTTTGTGGGACTTTAGTGTCAGAAACAGTAGCAGCCCTGCCCTGAGAGTCTCCAGGGTGAGGTATGGCCCATAATGGCAATGCACTCAACTGTGGTCACTGGGACTACTCCATCACTTCCCAGCACCTAGGATCTTCATTTTACATGGGAATAATCCAGGCACTGAGAGAGTAAGCAGTCACTCAAGGGCACATGACCAAGTGACAGATTCAGGCCAGGCAACCTAGCTTCAGAGTCTGTGTGTGCGCTTAGCAGCTCTCCTTTCTGTTCTGTGCCTGAGGAGGCTGTAACAAACAGAAAGGCTTGGATGCAGGTCCTAAGAGCCCAGAAATGGACCTTCGGCATCTGTGGACTCCTCTCCTGGTGTGGGCAAGGGGAGAGCACCTGTGCAGATGTCCTGGCTACCACAGTAAGAGAGAGTGGCCCACACACCAGGTAGGCGGTGCTGGCCTTCCATTCCTCGGGATGGAGCTGTCTGCATGCGGAGGTCTCTGGGCAGGGCAGTGTGAGGTACCTGACATGCTCTGGTCACCCTCTCCATCTTCCTCACCCTCTGCGCGGGTCTTACCTTCCTTGCAGTCATGTTTGTTGTCATGAAGGACAAAGCCGCTTCGACACTGACACTCATAGCTGCCGAACGTGTTCACGCAGTCTTGCTGGCAGCCACCGTTGTCCTTGGAGCACTCGTCCTTGTCTGTAAGGATGCGGAGAAGAGCAATGGGTCTGTGTGGGCTGAGATCTGGTCACCCCAGGGGACGTGGGAGGCCTGGCAGGGGCTTCCTCCTGTGGGAGGGGAGTGCGCAAGAGGGGCGGGAGTGGCGTGGGAGGTCAGGGTGATGATGGAGTTCTCGCCTCCGCCGCATCAGTGGAGGCAGCTGAGTGGGCCTCTGCTTTTGGGCAGAGAAGGCAGAAGTGGGCAGAAGTAGGTGGCGGGAGGGCTGGGGTCTGGAACTAACCAGCATGGGAACCTCTACCATTACCTGCTTACTGGACAGACGGACAAGTGGAAAAACAGACACAGGGACAAGCAGACTGCAAGAGAAAGGAGCAGGACGCAGGGGTCCCTCTTTTACTTCACAACAGGAAATGTCACAGACACCATCAAAATGGGAGGGGGCAGGGAAGGTTCCCCTGTCTGCTGAAGGGGGCAGGGGAAGAGGAGAGCACCAGTTCTGTCCAGCCAAAGGAGGCGGCTGGAATGGCAGAGTGGAGGCAGGGAGTGGGTGGGCTCCAAAGCCCCCAGCCCACTCCGTCCGAGGTGAGCTTCCTGAGTAATGAAGGGTCTGGGGGCCTGGCAGGCCTCATTGGGGGGTCCGGTTTCTTTTCTGCACTCGGTATTTGAGCTGGTGGGGGCGTCCCCGAGGGGGCTGCAGAGCTGGCCTCTTTTCTGAAATGAGAGAGAGAGAAGGAGAAAGGGGGCCGAGGAGTGGGGGTGGCGGGTGGGAACCAGGGAGGGAGATCAATGACAAGTAGACCCAGGGTCTCCAGACAGGTGGGCAGGGCAGAGTGGGGCAGGGGGGCAGGCAGACCCGCATGCAGGACGGCCATGTCACTACGGCTGGGTTAGCAAGAGGCACAGCAACAGGGGACAAGACTGAGCCTGTGGCAAGGGGGGTGCTGCAGGGATCACACAACTCTAAGGTGTGCGTACTGGGGAAGAGAAACTCGGAGCTGTGGGTAGAGGGGAGCTGGGGAAAGGGCTGCGTGAGAGCTCTGCTCACCCTCATTTTGACAGCTGCAGACAGTGTGTGAGACACGGGCACACACGTAAACACGGGCTCCCCACGCAACCCTGCGCGTGGAAGAACTGCTGTACAAACATGGGACCACAGATAAACAGGGGCACACATCCTGCATCTCACACACATAGGCAAACACCTACAGTAGAGCATGAAGACTCGGACACAGAGTTATAGTCACACACATACAACCTGCTCGCCCATCTGGGGATGGGGGCACCCACAAGACCCACGTGACCTCCTTCCGTGTGTGTGTGTGTGTGTGTGTATGTAAGCATATGCAGACAGAAACACATAGGCAGGAGACAGACAAACGTGCATGCATGGGGTCATGAGACCTAATGCGGATGCAGATACACATCCATGCAGAGGTGCTCATGCCCATCGTATGGGCATTTACACATAGAGCTCCTCACATGCTGACAGGCATGCACACATGCACACACACACACACACACACACACACACTTACAAAGATGCACACAGTCACGGGCTTATGCAGGCCACACCATTGTTCTAAGGTGGTGTGTCTGTCATAGAAGCAGGCGGTCAGGACAGATGTGTGGATGCCAGTTACACCAGAGATGAACCATGACGTGGAAAGATGGCTGCTGGCATGTCACTGACCAGGCAGGTCTGTGACAAGTGGACACTGTTCCTACTCTAGCCTGAGGGGAGGAGCTTGAGGGCAGCCGCATTGACTCGCAGAAGGCCCTGCTCCTCCCACCTATGCTCAGCTGAGCTAGACCCATCAAGAGTCCACAGAAGCATAGGGCTAAGAGGCAGAGTTGATGAGCCTCTCCCCAGAGCCTCCTCTGGAGAGCAGAACCTGACCAAGGAAGCTGCCATGTGCCTGTGAGAAATACCGTGAGTGCAGGAGTAGGGGGCGCCTCTCTTGGGGCTCTGCTAGGAGCTCCAGGCGGCACGACTCACGAAGGAAGCCACAGTTTCCCTAGCATGTTTGGACCCTCATGCCTTCTTCATATGCGCTCCCCAATTGCCTAGTCCAGTGCCTGGAACACAGGTGAGGTAAAATTAAAGTCAATGGGTGGATGGGTGAGTAACTAAAGACACGAGTGAGGGAATGTGGGTTCTGTGGATGGCTGCCTTAATATCTGGGAGGGGACTCTGGCACACTGAAGAGTAGACAGGGGGTCAGGGCAGGGGAGGTGGCACAGACCCCAACAAGGAGATGGCACTCACCCTACAGTGCCCAAATGCCCCGGAGGTGCTGGGGGTCAGACCGAAGGTCTTCAGGCTCTTGCTTCTCCTTCTTGTCTTAGGGTCTCCTCGATGGGTGTCTCAAAAGTCCACACAGCCCCCTCCTGGGGGCCAGAGTCACATGCCCCAGGCCCTGAGGCTGAACTCTGATGCCCATCCATGAGGGTCCTCTGCAGGTTTCTTGTGCAAGGGGCAATGTATGTATGTGCATGCGTGTGTGCACGTGTGTCTGCATATGGTGTGAGCATGTGTACAGGCATGTAAACGTATCTTGGACAGTGCTGAGTCTTATGTTGGGGATAGGGAGACAAGGCAATAACTCCAGACAGACATGAATATTGCCCCCATCCTTTCCAAGACTGGAGCAACAGAAGGGCAGAGACAGACAAGAGTAAGCAGGTAATGGTCTCTGAGAAGCCCACCCCGGCAGGTATTATATCCCCTCAGCCTCGGGAAAGCGCCTATGTTCTAGGTGGGCCTAGGGAAGGAGGGGCTCGGTGTTACACAGAGGGGCCCAGCAAGCAGGGAGTCAGGGGGTTGGGGGCGATAGCTCAACAGAGCACATTAAGCAGAGCGGGGCAGCTGGCAGTGCCAAGCAGGGAACCAGTGCACGGGGACAGGTGCATGGCATCCAGGTGGGACAGGCAAGGGTGCGGGGCAGCCGCATAGGGGGCTGAAGGATGCAGGACCCTGGGTAAGGAGGGGAGAAGGGAGGCAGCATGGACAAAATCATGGGTTTCCTGCTTCCTGCCCACCCTACAGCCACTCCACCAGGAGAAGTCGGGGTGAAGGTCCCTAAGCCACCCCTCCACAAGCCACCTGCTCCAGCCAGCATACCAACGTCCTGCTCTCTCCACACTGTGCAGCAGAGAATTCTCACATTCACTGCTGGGTCTGGGCCCTCGTTCCTGGCCTCACACTAACCCAGGGTCAAAGACTTAGGGATTCCTAAAGCAGGGGAGAGGTCTCTCCAGACCCCAGAGGTCCAGCCTGGAAAAGCTGGGGATTGGACCACCCAGAGAGGGACTTAAAAAGGGTCAGATGAAGCTAAGGAACAGACCAAGCCAAGCCTTCCATGGCAGGGGAGTGGGCAGCTTTGGTACTGGAGGGTGGAGGCGATTCCACATTTGAGAAGGCCTGGCATGAACCCAGTGGGCCAGGCGGGGTCTGATTAGAAGTCCAGCTGCTGCCAGATGAACTGCCCCACACAGTCCAAGGCAAACACCCTCCTCTTCTCTATTCCCAGGCAACTCTGTTCTTAAGCAACTGAACTCCCTGTCCTAGGACCTCCCCTTTCAGGCCTTGGCTCGCAGGCTTTTTCATTTCTGCACTAAAATGCTCTGCCCCTCCCTAGGCCTGGCACAACTAAGGTTTTAAGGGCTTCCCAGTAAAGATATCCAGATGCCCCAGGGGCTGACCGGAGGGAAGCAGGGGGCAGGGCTAGGAGACCAGGGAGGGCAGGGGAGCCCCCTCTTTGGATGGGAGATGGGGTTAGAGACCAAGGAATCCAGGGTTACCTGAGAAGAAGTGGGCCTTGAAGCCCTTTTTGGACACAGTATTGTCAGACTTGAACTCCACACGCATGTTGTTGTATTGGGAAGTGATGACCTCCGGCTTCTCGGAGCCACAGAACTTGCCATGCAGCTTAGAGTCCGCTGTGAGTCCGCTGCGCACCTCCACAAAGTCGTACTTGCAAACCTGCCGGAAAGTCCAGCTCTGGCTGTCTCCTTCAGGAAGCCTCTCTCCTGATGACTCCCTTCCAGGCAAACTGTCAGGCTAAGCAGCTGGTCCCCCATCAAATGCTGCTCCAGGCATGGTGGAGCCCTGGGACAGTTGGCCCCAAGCACTTCCGCATTCCACAAGCTTCCAACTCCGGGCCTATTAACCCACGGAGCTTCCACCTATTGGGTAGTCTCTTCTCTGTTCTCAGAGCCTGATTCTCTCCGATTCCCTCCCAATGGTAAAAGATAAGCACTGTGTCAATGCCCCAACCTTCCTACCCACCTTGGCTCCAGAGACACTTACGTCATTGCCCTCAGTCTCGAAGAAGTCAAATTGTAGGGAGATACGGTACTGGGTGGGGGCCACCAATTGCCAGATGCAGTTTTTGTTGGGAGGGTATTCTTTGGGCCAACCGGGGCTGGTGATGGAGCCATTGAGCTTGGTGAGGAATCCACCACAGGCAGCTGGAGGGACAAGGAAGGTGGCATCATCCACCAGGAGTCCCCACTCTAGGGAAGAGGTCTGAGTCCTAGGCTGGACACTAGTCAGGGGGAGATGAGGGTTTGTAGGTCTCACAACCTGGGGTCATGGGACAGTAGGTGGAGATCTTTGGAGGTGAGTCCAAAGTTTAAGAGCAGGTGGGCTGCATATATGGTCATTTCTACCACCTCTTCTGGAAAATGGGCAAGGAATCTTCTGGGAGGGGACACGGAGAGACCTGGGGAACGTGTATATGTGGCAGTCCTGGGAGACACAGAGACAGGCTGTTCAAAGGTAGTAAAACCAGTCTGATCTGAAGCTGTTGCCCTGAAGGACTGCCACTAACATGCAGGCTGAGACTCTGAAAAACAGTGGCTTCCAAACTGTGGATCGTGACCCTAGGGAGGGTGGTGACATCCATCACCAGGTCAAGATCAGTATTAACAAAGGAGTCAGAATAAAACCCCCTAATGCCAGTATATATCACACTCTGCCAGTCTGTTCTGCCCAGGCTGACATGCAGGACGGCTTTCTCATCCATGGCTGGGAATGGGACTAGGGAATGAATGTCTCCAGCTTGTCTGGAATGAGATGGACCGACCGGAAGGAACAGGAAAGAAATCAGCGGCCCAGGGACAGAGTCGGGCACTCACCCTCGCATCGACGCTTGTCTGGGGCCAGCTCATACCCGGGGTCACAGCTGCACTTGTAGCTGCCCAGGGTGTTCAGGCACCTCTGCTCACAGCCCCCGCGGTTGGGCCGAGAGCACTCATCCACCTCTATGAAGAAGAAAGCGATGTCACAAACCACGGGCCCGACTTGGTTCCTCCTTCTTCAAGCCAGAGTCTCGGGATTCCTGTGAACCTACCCCACACTGCAGGGGAAAGCCCCCTGAAAACCTCACTTGTTCGTTCAGCTCTGAGCTATCCCCAAGTCCCCACGGTGGCTGAGAACCCATAGGATATATCCTACAACAGCTTCCAAGCGTTCAGGCTGGCTGGCAGCTACCATCAGCTCCTAAATACCAGTGCTCATCCAAGCACTGTCCTCTCATTTCTCCTTCATTCACTATGAAATACCTAATATGGAGGCAGCTGTGGTACCCACCGTATAGGTAAAGTACTGAGGCTTGTGGAAGCAGTCTGCCGTAGATCACATTGGTGGGAAAACAAACAAACAAACAAACAAACAAAAAACCCTTCTCTCTCTTGCTCTCTCCCCAAGCCTCCGTAGTTCAGCATCGACAGGATTGACCTTTGCTACTATTTACCCACAATGCTTTAATATCACGACCTCGGTGTCCCTGTGTTTGCATCTCTCATGGGGTCTTCACATTAAATGAATGCCGAATAAAGAGGGAATGAGAGGCCACAGAAGGGGGGCAGGACAGCAGGGAGAGCACCTTTGAAAAAGTTGACTGCAAAGCCAGCTTTGTTAATGGACCCGTCGGAGACGAACTTGAGCCAGAGCCGGCTAGACGTGCTTTTGATGTCCTCGGGCTTCTCGTAGCCACAGTAGCGCCCGATGAGGTTGCTGCTCTCACTGTGCCCGTCGCGTACTTCCAGGTAGTCATAGGCACAGCTGTCATGACGTTCAATCTAGGAGGCAGGGGCTCTGTCAGGGTAAGGAGCAGGTTTCCAGGATCCCTACCCCCCAGAGATGTTGACTGTCCTAGAGACCAATGTAGGCATTGAAAGGTCTGCAGCTACCTCAAAGGACTGGAACGTGAGGCCCACGTGGAAGCCCTCAGACACCTGGATCCGCCAGATGCAGACTTTGCTGGGCCGGTAATCGTCTGGGTAGTTAGGCGACTGGATATGGCCATTGTCCTTTTTCACATCCCCACCGCAGATGGCTTTGGGAACATGGGATAATGGTGGTCAGTATGCTCGGCCCTGCCTAGGTGCCCCTTCCCCGCTCTTCCCACGTAGCCAGTTCCCCATTGCCCACCCTGCTGACCCTGCTGGAGTACCCATAGCAGGGACCCTGGAGGCAACAGGAGGGAGCGGCACTAGAATATCCAAGGCCCCCATGCAAGGCCCCCCTCCCCTCTCTCAGTACCTTCGTAGACGGCAAAGAAGCCTTTTCCAACCCAGTTGCTGCTGCTTCGGAATTCCACCCAGAGGCGGCTGTCAGTGGACACAATGGGCTCAGGGAGTTTGCCCCCACAGAACCGGCCTGCAGACGGTAGAAACAGATGACTCCTGAGTCCCAGGTCTCTCCATATAAGCCCCAACTTCCCAGGATGCCCAGGGCTCCAGTCTGCAGCCACCTTACTGGGCATGTTCCCAAGACCACCAGAAGGGCCAGAAACCCCTTAAGGGACAGGACAAGATTGAATGACATATGTGTTGTACTGATTTGGGGGAGGGGGTCGCTGTTTTGGGGAGGGTTTGTTGTTGTTGTTGTTGTTTTCTAAAAGCAAACAATATAGCCCAGGCTGGCCTTGAACTTTTGGTTCAAGGCCTCAGTCTCCCCAGTACTAAGATTCTAAGCACAAGAGACTGAACCCATGGTTTTGTGCACTTTAGGAAGCACCCTATCACATGAGTTACACTCCAGGCCCAAGCCCTGAACTTTCGGTCTCAGCCTCCAAAGTCCTGGGAGCAAAGTTTTATTGACCCGTTTTAAAAGCACATTCCCATCATGACTGGTCTTCATGAGATCTCCACGCAAACAAACAATAGATACAGCTTTCTCTGCCTATACTGTTACTGAATTTACTGAACGCTCTTCCCTGCATCCGCCACAGGGTCAATTTCGGGGGATGCCTACAGAACCCCGAACCCCCAAATCTGGGCACAGGGGCAGAAAGCAATCCTGTTTGAATGAAACTCACAAAGAATCAACACAAACGGTGAGGCTGATCATCTGTGGGATCCTTGGAGTCAAGAGTTGACTGGGCATGATTTGTGTGCTCCGAATAAGACTGAGTGGTTTTCAACTTTCAGCAAGGGCCAAGAGGTAGGGGCTTGCCTAGAAATGTCAGTTCCGAGAAAGAGAGTGTACCCTGGGAGACCTAATCCACTGCAGAGGGAATGCTGCAATGTCAGCTGCTTTGGATAACTGACAGGTCTACTGGAAGATCAGCAATAGAAGTGAAGAAATGACTGTCTGGCCACAGCTGCCTGCTTCCCCACAGACTATGGGGCAAAGATGCTGAGGATGAGGAGCCCTGAATCACGTCAGACTATGTGCAGATGAGCAATGAACAGCGTCACACAACACCTCAGGCTCGGTGCAGATGTCCTTTTTGCTTTAATTCTATGGCCACAAAGCTGCTTCTTTGTCCAGGGCTGCTTTTGTTGTTGTTGTTATTAAGATAGAGTCTTACTATGTAGCCCAGGCTATCCTCAAACTCAGGATCCTTCTGCCTTGGCCTCCCCAAAGTTGGAAGTATGGCACTACTATGCCTAGATTTGTCCTGTGGCCTTGACCCCCTTTATCTCACTTCATGCACACACACTATTAGCGACAAAGTATTTGTCCAAAGAGAGTCAGGCAACTCTTCCAAACCTATAGTTATCAAAGCGAGTCAAGGGCCTGCCCTACTAGGTTTAAAGTCCTTAGATCAAGGAAATCCCAGTGAGGGTGTGAGCCTGGAGCTATGGGAATGTGCAAAACAGACATCTCTGTGTGCTCCTGGGACTCCCCAACCTTTAATAGCATCTTCGGCTGGAAGCTCAAAAGTCCGTAGTAAGAACTGGAAGTCTGGACCACAAACAGAAGTCAGCCACTGTTGCACTAGTTAGTGACGGAACAAGCCAGGACAAACTACACCAGAGCCTGTAGTTTGTCTCGTATCAGGATGTCACCCCCCACCCTCCTTAGGGTATTGGGCCACAGAAGGTTCCAACAAGGAACCAGGGTGCTGAGGAGGCTGAGGGTTAGTGCCCTTTACCTCGGAGGGGCGCCTTCCTCCAGAAGCCGTCACGCACCTCCACATAGTCATACCAGCACAGGCGGCTACGGTACAGGTCCATGGACGTGAAGTTCAGGATTATCTAGGGAAAGAGAGAAGGGGTGAGGAGAGAAGGTTACATTGCTCCCACTCTGGACCTGCCCCTGGCGGGAGTGACAGGTAACCGTCACCGGCCACGGTCAGCATTGTTCCCAAGCAGCCCTCATCAGTCTAACTGCAAACAGCTGTCTACTGGTCCCATGGCAAACACCCAGGAGAGGGCATGGCTTTCACTGCCTGCACTCTCCACACCAGTACAGGGCTATTGTCCTGGGTTAAATAACCAGTCAGGTTCCCTCACCATCAGTATAAACCACGATGTCCTTACAATGGAAGATGGCAGGGCTAAGAACTGCCCAGAATGGGGGGGGAGGTCTGAGACGGGAAAGAAGGGGGCCAGGAAGGAAGCTAAGACACTAATCATACAAACTCCCTGGGCCCTGATTCTGGGAAGAGGCACGGTATCTACAGGGAGTAGTTATCAGGTTACAGGTCCCTCTCATGGAAAGATTTAATGTTATGTCTCTGCCCTCAGGGAGTTTATGAATGAGATGGCAAGTGTATGAAAAAGATTGTGCAGAAAAAAGTGTAACCTCTAGCCCAAGGACCTGGGTTTGAATCAGCCTATATTTCCTGCTAAGTCCTAAGGCCAACCATACAACCTCCCTGACGTCACCCAGCTCACGGGACAGCCTCTGACACCACAGTATTCCCTGGAGGCAGAAAGGATCACACTGCCGTACTGACTTGACACCTGACACAGCCCCTTGGTAAGTCTCAATGCTCCATAACCATGATTGAGAATTTTAAAAAAAGATTTTACTTTAGAAGCAGTGTAGTGGCATACTCCTTTAGTTCCAGAACTGGGAGGGGGGCAGAGGCAGAAAAATCTCTGTGAGCCTGAGACCAGTCTGGTCTACAGAATGAGTTCTAGGACAGCCAGGACTAACTACATAGAGAGACGCTCTTCTTTTGTGGGGAAGGAGGGATCGAGACAGCTCTGCTCTTTCTCTGACTGTCCTGGAATTCATTCTGTAGACCAGGCTGGCCTTGAATTCACAGAGCTCTGTCTGCCTTTGCCTCCCAAGTACTGGAATTATAGATGCACACCACCACCACCCAGTGAGACACTGTCTTAAAAATGTTTTCTTATAAAAAAAAAAATGTTTTCTTATTTACCTTGGTACATATGTGTCATTTTGTGACTGAATATATGTACATGTACCAGAGGCCAGAAGAAAGCATGAGCCTCTGGAACCAGAGTTACAGGTGGCTGTAAGTCACCCCATGTAGGTGATGGGAATCAAACTTGGATCCTCTGCAAAAGCAGCATATGCTCTTAACCACTGGGCTATATCTCTCCAGTCCCCCAGACCAGTGGCTTTTTAAAAGCAGAGGCTTACAGGGTGGTGGTGGCGCACTCCTTTAATCCCAGCACTCAGGAGGCAGAGGCAGGCAGAGCTCTGTGAGTTCAAGGCCAGTCTGGTCTGCAGAGCGAGTTCCAGGACAGGCTCTCTAACTTCTGAGAAACCTTGTTTTGAAGAAAAAAGAAAAGAAAAGAAAAGGCAGAGGCTTAAGAGAATCTACTTGCTTGGAAAAGTCTAGAAGGATCCCCAAGTCTGCTGTGCTGTCAAAGTTCCAGGGTCAGGTTTGATACAACCTGTAGGGTATGTATGGCGAACACTCAGCTAGTGGGTTTCTGTGCTAAAGAAGGAACAAGGCGCTGGTGGGGAGCTAGATGCTGATGGCAAGGTTAGAATGAGACAGATTCCACAGCAGGCACCAGCATCCAATGTCTGTATCGCTGTCAACAGGTGCCTGCTTCCTGGACATTCTCCCAAGCCAGCTTTGTCAGTGCAGGGTGTGGATGCTTTTTGTTTATTTACTTAGTGTGTGTATGTACAGTCACATGGAGGTCAGAGGACAACTTTCAGAAAACCGCCTCTCTCACGTCATCATGTGGGTTCTAAGCATCAGACTCAAGTTGACAGACTTGGGGGGCAAGTCATCTTGCCAGCCCTTCCGGGTGATTTGTAGCCACCACCTCGTCAGTCCTTTTCCCTGACCTCTCGGTTCCAGGACACCGTCTGTCTGGTTCTCTTTATCCCTCTGAGCCACACCCCAGCACATAATGCCCTATGCTCACTAATAAGCACGTGTCCCTTTCACAATCTCCGCTCCTAGGGCCCCATCTCTGCAGTCCAATTTTCCAAGCTCACACTGCTGCCAGCGGTTCTCTCTGCGACCAGCAACGTCCTCACTGTGACCTTCAACGTCTTGGGACTCTAGGCATTTCTACGACTCCTCCTTACCACGCTCCTTCGTCCACACTCCCCGCTTTTCTTTCTTACTGAATTCATGCGAGTTTCATCACTCGTAGTGACCGGAGATGTATCTGAATGAGACTGTATTTTTGAAAAGTGAATTCTATGTTGCGCTCATTACTCGTCATTATTATGGAAAGCTGTTGCTGTCATCATTACTAACGTCAGCACTTTCCAAGGGTGAAGCTGCAAATGCATTCTAACTCTTCCCATGGAGCCACAGTGTCACGTTCCCCCCCACCGCAAGTTGGTCTGGAACTCCCTGTGTAGACAAGGCTCACAGAGATCCATTCACCTGGCTCAGTTTTGAAAGCACAAGCCCCTCCACCCAACTCATCCCGTTTAGAAAAATGACCAAATCCTCCCATAGAGGAAGCAGCTAAGGGCTGGCAAGGTAGCCTTCAAAGCGGATCCACAGCCAGCCGGCACCAGCACTTCCTCGCACTCAAGCGCCATGGTGTGAACTCCCCACTCATACTCCTCTTCCAGCTCACTGTTCTCACCTAAAAACTACAAGCTGGTCACGTCCAGATCACTTTCTTCTGTCTATGGACAGCCATACCTGCCTGTGTGTGTGCCTGTGACATTTGAGATGCCATGCTACCTACCCACTGGGGCCTTGGCGCTGCAAGGCTAAGTCTGCCTATCATCCCTAAGCTCTTACCTCTTCCTCTGTCTTCCAGCCACTTCTGATCATCCGCCCATCCTAGTCCCACCATCAGCTTTTTGTCTGAAATTAGTTCCAAGGTCCTTGCTCTTGGCTTTGCCCTGCCTGAAGCACAGCACTATGTAAATCTGATCGTACCACCTCTGCTCAGAATCCTTTAATACACACCACCGATGCATAACTCAGAATAAACTCTGCCGTCCTCACTTGGAAAGGCTCTTTCTCCATCTCATCTGCTACCTCTGACCCTGTCTCCCACCGTTCCTCCTTACGAGGCTCCAGCCACGTAGACCACGCTCATCCTCAAACACACCACGCCTACCTCAGGACCTTTGTGCGTACAGCTGGAAGCTCTCGCCAGAAGCCTGCAGGAGCTCCCTCACTTCCTGTTGGTTTTTGCCCCAAATGCCTGCCAGGAATAAAGCCTGAAAACCCTACGTGAGTCACTCTCCTTTCTGATGGCTCCCCGGCATGCATCACCATCTCCTGTTCCTGGGGACTTTCTGATTCTCCTCCAACATGGAAACGCAAACCCATACAGTCAGGAACCTCATTTGTGGCACAAAATCTGCACAGGTGGCACTTAGTAGGTACTTAAAACTATCTCTCAAATACGGTTTTGTTCTTAGGATTCTTCAGGCAGACTTGCCTAAGTGTATAAAGACGGAAGTATAAAGAAAGATGTCTACTGAAGCATCTTGGGTAATAATGAAAACTTAACATCAACTGTCCTTCACTAGAGTCCTGCAAGAGGTAGTTGAAAAATTACATGAAGAGAAATGAAGACAGCTGGGGGTGGGGGTGGCGCAGGTCTTTAGTCCCAGCACTTGGGAGGCAGAGGCAGGTGGATCTCTGAGTTCGAGGTCTGCTTGGTTGACAGAGCGAGTTCCAGGACAGCCAGGGCTACACAGAGAAATCTTATCTCCGAGAATGAGAGAGAGAGAGAGAGAGAGAGAGAGAGAGAGAGAGAGAGAGAAAGCAGACTGAGGGAAAGTTGCCGTAAAAAAACAAGCTGACCCAAAGCAAGGACAGGATTTACTGCGAAGCGCAAGGCGAGCTGCAGAAACCCATTATGTGAACATGAGTCCCTTTGGCTTTATGTGTGTCACATAGACACACACATCAAAGCATTTCTCGTGCTCAGTCCTTGTTGAAAAGTGGGATTTAAAAGATTAAGGAGGAGAATATTCATTTTTTTTACATTGTGTTTATGGACTGTTCAGGCATTTTATATCACGCACATGTTATTTTTATATATCTAACGAATGACAAAAATATCCTTCGCGGAATGCCAGATGGAGGAAGGGATGAGGAAAGCTGAGGCGCAGCGCCCGGTCTGCCCCTCATGCAGACGGCCCCCTGGGCTGCCAGTCTTTCTTTCTGCTCAGCAGCTGGAATAAGAACAAACATCTACTTCCCCTCAGGCTCTAAGGTCACCACACCCAGAGGGCAGAACCCCAGGGGGGCCACCCAAGACCTCCCAAGGGGCTGGACAGACAGAGGTCACCTGATTTGGGGGGCAGGGCCGAGAGACCTGTGTTGGTGGTCAGTAGCATCCTCGAGGAAGGCACAGCAGTGGCTATATTGAGAGCAGAGGTACCTAATTAAGAGTTGTACTAACTTCTGTCATGTGGACACAGCTGTGCCCTGGTGGCAGGGGCACTGCCCTTTGCCAAAGGAAATCTGGCCAGCTCTGCTATTTCCCGGCTGAGGACCTGGGGCCTTTAGCTCCTTAGGCCTCCGGATATTTGTCTACAGATCCGACAGGGTCTCAGTGACTGCACTGGAGACATTTGGGGCTAAGTAAGGTACTGTGTGGCCATCTGTGAAGAGGGCCCCTCACACATGGGGTGATCTCAGGGAAGAACTTTCTTGGGGAGGAGCTGCATGAGGCCATTAACCACGTCACGCCTAAGACCACTCACTGGCTTCAAGGTGGCCTAACCTCACAATCTTAGACACGTCACTGAATTCCTTGGGACTATTTTCCTTATCTGTGAGTAGGTCATAGGATCTGCCACCCGGGGCTTAGGGGAAATGAGATGAGTAAAGCTTACATCACCATCTGGTGCAAGGAAGGCAGACAGCAAGCCTGGACTTCACTTTTAGAATCAGTTTACTTGAGTCTCCGCAGTACCGGGGACTGATTGAATCCCGTGCCGCGCACACGCTAAGCAAGCACCCTATCACTTAACTGCACATTGCTAGCCCTTCTTGCAGGGTTTTTTTTTTTTAAATCTTGAGACAAGGTCTCATCAAGTTACCCAGACATGCCTTGAACTTAAAAGCTTCACGCCTCTGACTTCCAAGTAGGTGGGATTCTAGTCCTGTGCAGCCATAATAAGCTGTTTAAGACATTATGAAATATGAAGTGGTCCAGATCAGAATCCTGGAAGTAGAGAGAGAAAAGCAGGGGATCGGGGAAACCGACTAGCACTTACCCAGCAAGCCACTGGGAATATAGAGAAGACAACCACAACCTTTGTTGAGATGTCTCTACGCGTTTGCACGGCTTAAGCTCTTTCTGAATGAGTTCCTTCAATCCTCATATAAACCCACAAATCACTGGGCCCATTTTGCAGGTAGGAAAACAAAGACACAGACTGCTTCATTACTTGGGAAACACCGCCAAGTACCCAGGCCAGCTGCTAAGTTCATGAGCATTGACAGGCACTTGGGCTTTTTTGTGGTTTTGTTTTTGTTTCATTTTGTTTTTTGAGTCATGGTTTTTCTGTGTAACAGCTCTAGCTGTCCTAGAACTTGCTCTGTAGACCAGGGTGACGTCAAACTCACAGAGATCCACCTGCTTCTGCCTCTCGAGTGCTGGGATTAAAGGCGTGCGTCACCACCTCCTAGCTCTTGAAGCAGCTCTTTCTCAAAGATAACATACCCATGACATGCCAAGACGGGACTGTCATCCACACTTGTGGCCATGAGCTCAGCACTAGAGGAGCACCACCCAGCAGCCAGATTTGATAGCAAAGTCCATCCGCTCAGGCAGGGCCTTTATTTAAGGGCTGCTGTTGAAAGGAGACTTAGGAGTCACACAGTTTAGAACTCCTGGGACACATTTACACGCCAGAGCCTCAATTCTCTCATCTACACAGTAGAGGTGACAGTGACAAGCTTGAAGATGTCTACGGGCATCAAGAGACTACACACGCCACATGCCTGATTCATTGCTTGGCATAAAACTGTTCTAACAAGGGCTGGAGAGATGGCTCAGTGGTTAAGAGCATTGCCTGCTCTTCCAAAGGTCCTGAGTTCAATTCCCAGCAACCACATGGTGGCTCACAACCATCTGAAATGCGATCTGATGCCCTCTTCTGGCCTGCCGGCAGACACACAGACAGAATATTGTACACATAATAAATAAATAAAATATTTTAAAAAATTGTTCTAACAACAAATCTAGGGCCCAAGGTTACAACTGTAATGTGAGACACAGATCAAGAGTAAGAGAAAATGGTGATTATAATGAAAGCAGCAGCCTCCGGGTCACGTCCCCAGGGTGCCATCTTGTTTTTTGTTGTTGTTGTTTTGTTTTCAGACAAGGTCTTACAATGTAGTCCTGGCTGTCCTGAAACTCACTATGTAGAGATCTGCCTGCCTCTGCCTCCCAGTGCTGGGATCAAAGGCGAGCGCCACAGAGCCAGGCTGGATTCACCATTTTGTAATTGACGCATTTCTACAACCATGCACTGGTACATTTATATCTTCTATGTTGGATCCACTGCTTGCCCTGGAGCTCTGAGCAGGGTTCTGAAAGGGGATGAAGGTCTCTTGGAAATTATGGAGGGCTTACAGCTCGGGGAGGACCAGGGCCCCGTGACCACTCGAGAGACTAGAGCCGGCCCATGCAGTCAGAAATTGCTGGGGAGGAAGCTGATCCAGGCCCCCTGGCCTCACTCCTGATGACTGGGTCCCACTCCTGACCCCGAAAGAAAGCCATGCTGTACCCTGACTGCTGCTCAAGGACCAGGCTCTTTTGTGCATCGACACTTCCCTGCAGAGTGCCAGAGTTGTTGAGATGCTGCAACGGGGCCTCAGAACAGAGCAGCAGTGCAATCACAGACCAGTGTATCCAAATCCAGCCTCTATGTGACCTTGGACCAGGTATTAACTTTTCTAAGTTCTCTTTCTCATAAGCAAAACAGGGACCATGTTAGTACCAAGACTAAATGCCATCATGCTAATTAAAAAGCACAATCCAGGTCGGGGATTACAGTTCAGTAAAGCCTTTATCTAGCTAACCCTGGGTTTGATTCCCATCACACATACACACACACACACACACACACACACACACACAAACCATAACAATGCTGGGCGGTAGTGGCACAGGCCTTTAATCCCAGCACTCGGGAGGCAGAGGCAGGTGGATCTCTGTGAGTTCGGGGCCAGCCTAGTCTACAAGAGCTAGTTCCAGAACAGGCTCCAAAGGTACAAAGAAGCCCTGTCTCGAAAAACCAAACCAAAAAAAAACATAACAGACAGAAATCATTGAACACATGCTCGACTAATCATAAGCTTGATAACTGTTAGTTATTATTATTATTATTATTATTATTATTATTATTATTATTCATACTTGTGGATAAGATTTCCAAATTTCCAAGGACTGGAGTAGGAGAGACCCTTGGGGAGGCAGCCAGGGCCAGGCTATTGAAAAATAGCAGAAAGGCTTGCAATTTTGAGATTTGGAATGAGAAGAACAAGGGACGAGATTGCTTTTGAGGGAAGATGGCGGTCTGCCAACTAAGAGAGAGATAACACAATTACCAAATTCTCAATAAGAATCTGTCACACGAAAGCATGATCTTCAAGCTGCAAAAACAAAATCACACCTCATCTGGAAAGCAAAGGAAAGCCGCTGCCCAATCAGACAGACGGGAGAGGAAGGCGCTCCTAAGGTGACGTTCGTCTCTAGGCTTTCCCAGATGACATCAGAGGTCAGTCAAATAACTCGCAGATGTGAGTGCGATCAGCTCACAGCAAAAGCGTTCTCAAGTTTCAGGGGCGTATGTGTGTATCCGCGTGTGTGTGCCTGTGGAGAGGGGGTCAGGAGCAGATTCTGGGAACTGCAAACCGTAGAGCTGAACGCCAATCCGTTAATTAAAGAGACAGTCTGCGGCTACTTAGGAAAGAAGTGCTTAGGGATGCGGGGTGGGGTGGGGTGGGGTACGGTGCACAGAAACAAGGCCCCATTACTGAGGACATTTCTCCTCCTTTCTGAAGGGATTGTTCCCAACTGTCGGGACAGCGGGTGTGATTGGGTAACACATTCCAGCTCTGTTTCCATCACTGCCGGATAGGTTCCTATGCTAGGGAAAGACCACAGAGGTTCCTGGGGAGTACGTATCGCCATCAGGCAGTGGCCTGTAGCTGGACATCAGCTGGACATCAAGACTTGGTGGAAACCTACAGCTTAGGGTCGACGGCAGTTTGGAGGGAGATCTTAGACCCACTTTGTTCTGTTTTCTGATCCACATTCTGAATAAAGCTCAGGACAGAGTCTCAGATGGCAGAGCTATCCAATGGGCAAGGGCAGAGGTGAGAGGCTACCAGTTAGTGTCCCGCTGGACAGTGGGACCCTTGATTCTAAACCCTCTTGCACAAAGTGCTGGAAGGCTCCATGAAAAAACAGTAACACCAAATCAAACACCATGTTCCAATTATGGGATTATTGAAAAATTCCAATTATGTACCAGCTCACTCTTGGGAACGATAAAAATATGAGGAGCGCAAAAGGTCCAGGGTTGGCTGAGAAGGCAAGACGCTATGTGACAAGCCCACGCGTGTGTCTAAGAAGTCAGAAGAGAGGCTGAATTTGTGTCTCTGCTCTTGCAGGGGACCCAAGTTTGGTTCCCAGCACCCTCATCAGACAGCTCCCAACTTCAGTTCCAAGAGAATCTGACGCCTCTGGCCCCTCGGGCACCTGCATGCACAGGCACACATACCCATGCGTGGAATGTCATTTTTAAAAAGGGAGAGTGGACTTCCTGCATTGGAGGGCTGTCTGGGAAACAGGAGGTGAGTTACAATGAACTGATCTTAAGAAGTCCTGAGGGTTTTCAGGGATGGAAGCTCCCCCTTTCTCCAGGAGACTTTGTGGCTTTAAGAGCTGTCAAGAGCTGGGCAGTGGTGGCACACGCCTTTAATCCCAGCACTTGGGAGGCAGAGGCAGGCGGATTTCTATGAGTTCGAGACCAGCCTGGTCTACAGAATGAGTCCCTGGATAGCCAGAGCTGTTACACAGAGAAACCCTATCTTGAAAAACAAACAAAAGAGTTGGCAAGAGAACAGAACAGAATAGTAAGGAAAGTCCCAAGCTCTTGTCACCTCAGGTATTCAAATCATGCAGTGGGGTAGTGCACTAGGCAAGCTCTCGGATGCCTTTGGTTCGACCCTGCAGACAGCAGACAGAGACAGGACCTGAGGGTCCCAGACAGTAAGGGCAGGAAGAACAGCTGTGACCAGAAGCAGGGCTGGAGACATCTGCTTTGCTCTGAACCATTCTCAGGACCACAGCCTGTGAGCATTGAGAAGGGCCCTTTGGAAATCCCTGACTCCAACTCTCACGACACCGAGGAGAAAGCCCAGGGCTGGGCCTGAGTGGTTCGCCCAAGGCCACCCAGGGCATCCCGGGAAAGGCTGGGACTGAACCCAGCTCTAGGAAGGGTTCACATCTTACCCTATCCTTGTTAACTGTACGTATGACCTGGGACAAGCTACTTAATTCATCTTCCTGTGAACTGTTTCCTCCTCTGCAAAATGAAGACTTAGGGTAGCCATGAAAATTAAAAGAGGAGTCATGTGACAAGCACTTTAAAAAGCACTCAAGAAGAGCTGAACAACCACGAGAGAACTACATGGCAACTGTACATAGCAACACAACCTTCAGGTGAGCACAGACGTAGGCTCGTCAGGGAGGAGGGGGACAAAGCGAAGCCGGAACTGGTGTGGAGCCTCCCTCATTGCATACTTAACGCATTCATGCCAGTGACCAGACAGGTCACCCTTGGTTCAGAAGCCCCTGGGCTGAGGCTCCTGGAGGGAGATGCTCTCCCACTTTTGGGGTCCCCATAGAGGAAGGAAGACTCAGGCAGGTGGTCCATCACAGTTACCTTCTCCCCAGGCGTGACCGAGATGCGCCAGACACAGTGCATGTGGGCAGAGTAGCCATTGGGGAACTCGGGGGAGGAGAAGTTGCCCGTGCTGTCTTGGAGAGTCTCGCCACAGGCTGTCAATCAAAAAAATGACAAGGCTGCTGACTGCAGGCACCAGACCCCCGTCTCTGGCTCACCCTTCAGCTCTAGATCCCATAAGGAAGACATGAGAGGGGTTATGTCCCTTTAAGATGTACCCCTCCTCCTTACATGCAAGTATAAACCATCCCACATCCCTGGTCGAGTGCTGCCAGGTAACCAGATGCCCTGTTGTCAAGGCAACATGGATTGCAGAGTTCAGGTCAAGCACTTCTGGTGGGCCTCACCTCCTCCTCACTGTCCAGGAGAGAGGCTAGTTGCTGCCCCTACTCGTCCTCCCTCTTCTAGGCCCTCCCACCACCTACTAGCTGAGCTCCAGTTTGGTCCTTAACATTGTCCTTCCTTCTTGTCTGTCCTTCCCAACACTCTTCTCTGAAGACTTACAGCCGTGACTTTCTAGGTGTTCCTAGGCCCTGGCCTTCCTTGGACTCTGCTCTCCATCCCTCCTGGTCGCTCCCTTCCCTGCTCTGACCTGGGCATTTGTAGAGCTTCCGGGCCTGAGCGATGTCCCCCTTGCTGAGTCTGGTCCTTTGGCCGATAGAAGGCTTCACCCCATTCACCTCGTACTTAGGAACGATGGTGTCCAGGAAGATGCCCCTGAGAAGGACATGAGGAGACTGAGGAACTGAGTCTTCTGGAAGGTGGGTGAAGAAGAAGGGTAGCGTGATCATCTATAGCCACAGGGCATGGCACTGCCAGGGCCCAGACATTCCTCGGCCGGGTCAGGGAAGGGTGGAGATGTCTCACCCTGTCATTAAGCTGGCCACTGACCAGCAGCCACCCTCTTCCGTGGCAGCTATACCACAGGAGCTGGGGGGGAGCCCCAGAAATGCTTTGAGGACCAAGGGCCTAGGCCCTTGATGTTCAAACTGGCTTCCACTTGCAACCCTGGGAGAGCTTTGGCCCCTTGTTTGCCATCTCTGCAACGCCACCCAGCCCCCACCTCCAGCCCTCAAACGATGATTCAGTCTCAGTCAACTTCTCTCTTGACTTCCTAGAGTCAACTCTAGCCTTCTAACATGGCTGTGATTGGACGGAGGCCGACGGGCAGCTTCCACAGTGGCCGGCCAGCTCTCAGGGCACAGCGTTCCTATTTCCCAACTCCTTCCTGCTCATCTCTGTGTTTCCACAGCAGAGGAGCAGAACAAAGTGGAGACAGCCGCTCTCCCCATCCCCAGGGTCCCTGACTCACATCCAGACGGGCAGGGCCCAGCAAGGGGTGTGGGTATGATGGGAAATGGAAGCAGGGTCTGTGGGGGTGGAGGGGTGAATGAGTTCACTTTCTTCTCTGGTCCCCATTCCCAGGCCCAGAGCAGGAAGAATGGGTCTAGGGGAGCTCAGAGAAGAAGGGAGAAGGGCCACCACCCAGATAGGGAGAGGGGTGCCAGAAGGGCAGTCGAGGGAGGGGTGTGAGGAGTGGGGTGCTTCTCCCAGCCCTGTAGGAGGGTCTTCTCATATCAGGCACTGGTTAAGGAGGTCTCTTGTGAACTGACAAGGGGGGCCAGTTCAAGGTAAGGCCGGTGCAAGGTAAGGACCAAGCTTCGTTCAAATTAGCCAGCCACAAAGCAGACAAAGCCAGTCCTAGTCTGTAATAGGCTACTTGAGAGGCTGAGGCAAGAGAGCCTGTCCGCAGGACAGCGAGACAGCTCAGTGAGTAGGCACTTGCCACCATGCCTGCTAAATGGAGTTCGGCCCCCAGAACCCACGTTGTGGAAGGAAGGAGAACTCCTGCAAGTTGTCCTCTGACCTCCACGAGGTACCGTGTGGCACGTGTGTTCACACATGCACACAAATTAATAAATGTAAGGAAAAGAAAAAGAATTCTAAGTTTGAACTCTGCCTGGGTCACATAGTGAATTCAAGACCAGTCTGGGTAACTTAGTAAAACCCCTTCTCAAAAATAAAAATTAGGGGTTGGAGAGATGGCTCGGTGGTTAAGAGCACTGACTGCTCTTCCAGAGGGCCAGGGGTACAATTCCCAGCACCCACATTGCAGATCACAACTGTCTGTAACTCCTGTTCCAGGGGATCTGACAGACACACATGCAGGCGAAACACCAATGCACATAAAATAAAAACAAAATCACTAATAAATAAATAAATAATAAGGCTGGAGATATAAGCCAGGGGTACACAATTGCCTAGTATGCACAAGACTGGGTTCAAGCCCTAGTACTGCAAAACAAAAACAAATGGGGAGGGGAAGACAATTAGAAAGAGGCGAACCCCCGGGAATCACAGGAGAAAGAAATGTATGCTTGTGGCAGATGAGAGACAAGCTCGGCTCCTTTGGGTTGGCACAGTTTGGAGACCACACACAGCAGGACCTGTGAACTCAGGGTTTCTGTCTTCTCAGCCACAAACCTTTGCTTCACACAGCAATGGGCAAAGCCTGGGGTCTGCCAGATGCACTGATGGGAAGGGTTACTAAGGCAGCCACAGCCACAGCCACAGGGGCTGCAGGCACCCAGAGGACAGGGCAGGGCAGGACAGATCAGCAAGGGAACGGCTTTCGGAAGGCAGGCTTGGGCTACCTTGGGCAAGGCCCCGGCCATTTCTCACCTGGAGAACGTGTTCCGGGCATAATGCATGATACTGTCAAAGTCATAGGTCTCTCCCAGCGACTCCACTTCCTGAACCTCCATCTTCAGGAAGTTATACTCCTGCCCTGCAAAGAACGTGAGAAAAGTGGGGGTGGGGTGGAGGGAGTGGCCTGTGTCCTCCCTGTACCTGTGAGGGGCTATCTGAAGGCGCAGAGGATGCAGAGGGGAAAGGAGACAGCCTATAGAGGAGTCCTTTCCAGGAGAAGAGACTGGAGAACTTGCTGAAGGGGGAGGGTCAGGAGACCACAGACAGGAAGCAGGAAGGACAGAGTGAAGAACAGAACTAGCAAAAGACAGGTAAAGACATAAGCCTGTCGTGATATCCAGGGACAAGCTGGCTGCATCAGCCTTCTCCTCAGGAGTGCTGGCTTCCCCTCTGTCCAGGACCTGGGCCAGACCCCCAAGCAGCTCCATAAGCCCTAGGATGGAATACAACCCCTGGGGTGTGTGTACCTGGCTGTATGTTCTCGCGTACAATAGAGACATGGCGGTCCCGGTCGGGCCGCGTGTGCTCGTGCCAGAAGCCAATCACATGGCCCAGCTCATGGACCACGATTCCAAACTTGTCACAGTTCTTGCCGATGGAGATGGCCTGGGGGCCCCCACCTCGGCGACCCACGTAGGAGCAGCACCTGGAGGGCGGGGCCAGCTCAGGGGGGTGGTCCCGAGCTGGGGGAGTGCATCCACTCAGGGGCCGGGCCAGGCTGCCGAGAGGGGGGGAGTATGCAGGGGTGCAGAGGGGGTGGGGATGTCCCTGAGCACCCAATGCACAGGCTGTATGCCAGGGTCAGAGCCAAATCAATGGGAGATGCCCACAGCAGGAAGAGGGGGTGGGCAGGCCCAGCTGAGGGCAGCAGGAGAGCCTGGGGCAGAACCTGGCTGGGGATCACCACCAAGGGTATAATGTCCAGGGGTTCCTGCTCACCCGCAGGGTCGATACGTGAATACAATATAGCTGTCCTCATCCGTGCGCTCCAAGAAGGTGACACAGGTATGCTTCTCCCAGTGTCTCATGGCCTGCCGAAAGACTGCCCTCTGGCTGCCTGCGGAAGGATAGAAGCCCGGCTGTCAAGGTGTCAATCAAGTGAGCTGGGAGGCACTTCCACCCGCTGAGACAATGTCACAGCCGCTCTGCAGGCACACAGCCTGCCCAGCTCAGGATACTGTGGACAGGCCAAAGGTTAACCAGGCCAAGGTCAGGTGCAGGCTTGCTCACAGCGGCACACTCACCAGTGAAATTCCCTCCGATAACAAAGGGAATGACCCCATCGGGCCACACTCGCTCTGGTCTGGATGTCGCTGCCCGCCTGCTCCGAGGCCTGCCTCTCCATCTGCCCCTGGTTTCCCTCTGCGGCTGCCCGCTAGTGCTCTGACCACCCAGGGCTGAAGAGTTTCCTGGGAAGGGGGAAAGAGTAGTCAGTGGTAGCAAATGAGGGGCCAGGAAGAGTCGGGGAGGCAGAATCGATGGAACCCATTCTGTTAGTTGTAGATTCTGGATGATCTGCATTCGCCTGTTTTGTTAAAAAGCCGGGCGGTGGTGGCGCACGCCTTTAATCCCAGCACTCGGGAGGCAGAGGCAGGCAGATCTCTGTGAGTTCGAGGCCAGCCTGGTCTACAGAGCTAGTTCCAGGACAGGCTCCAAAAACCACAGAGAAACCCTGTCTAGAAAAACCAAAAAAAAAAAAAAAAAAAACTTCGGCGGTGGTGGCGCACGCCTTTAATCCCAGCACTCGGGAGGCAGAGGCAGGCGGATTTCTGGGAGTTCGAGACCAGCCTAGTCTATAAGAGCTAGTTCCGGGACAGGCACCAAAGCTACAGAGAAACCCTGTCTCAAAAAGCCAAAAGAAAAAAAAACCTTATTTGCAACTCTCAGATCAATACCGTCAGCCTTCCATGATCATCCCTGGACATGCACCGAGCAGTAGAAAGATCCAATGGGTACACATTCCCAGACAAGGAATTCTGCCTGCCTGCTTCACCCCTCACACTATAAACAAACGTCCTTTCTTAGGTAAACCTAGCGACACTTTTCAAGTATTTTTTTCTTTAATTTGGCTGTTTAAAATGGCTCCCAAGCAAAGTGCTCCTGTGCTTTCTTGTGTTCCCAAGGCAAAAAAGCTGGGCTATGAGCCCCACCTGGTGATGCAGACCTTTCTTGTCATCCAGCTCCTAGGGAAGCTGAGGCAGGAGAGTTATGAGTTCAAGGCCAGCTTGAGTTCTACAGTGACTTTAATGCCAGCCAGCCTGGACAACTAAAAGAGACCCTATCTAAAATTAAGAAGTAAAAATGAAGCTAGGCAGCCGGGTGGTGGTGGCACACCTTTAATCCCAGCACCTGGGAGGCAGAGATAGGCAGATCTATGAGTTCGAGGCCAGCCTGGTCTACAGAGAGTTCCAGGACAGCCAGGGCCAGGCAGAGAAACCCTGTCTTGAAAAACAAAACAAAACAATGGAGCTAGGCATGTAGCTCAGTGGTAAAATGCTTGCCTGGCATGCATGAGGTCTCAGGTTCAATCCACATTATCACATACGTGTACAAAAACAAAACAAATACGGAATGTATTTTAATAAAAAATGCCCACATTCAATAAATTTGTTCTGGCTAAAGTCAATGCTGTTAGCCATGAGTTCAGTGTTAACGAACTAACTTTATATTAAATAAGGTGCCTTTAAGAGAAACACACATAAAATTTAGTCCTATAGTGATGACTGTAACCAAAGGCTGGTGGGAGCCTGCATTTCTCCTAGGAGCAATGACTCATTATTTGCTAATTCATTCTTCACGGTGACTAGGTAAAATAACTATGAAGTTCTATAACAACTGAGGCTGTGCTCTAAGTAGCTGAAACTGCCGCGGAGAGCAAGACTGGGCTAGGACTCCAGACGAAGACAAGGAGGAACTCCTTTCCCAGGAACGAGGAGGACTCGAACCGAGGTTTGGAAAATGTCCCCGTTTGTCTAAGAAGCCTTGATGCCAGTGAAGAATGGAGTTATGTGCTGTCTCGGGGCTTGGGGAGCCACCTTCCCACATGACACAGCAGTACTCTGGCATTGGGGCAAGTGTCACTGCCTGTATCTGAAGGCCAAAGTTTTGCCCCAAGTCACCTGTTGAGCCGGCAGCAGACCCTAGTGAGACATTCCCCTGTGCCAGTCCCACTGGTCACCACTGGGGACCTATAAACGTCTCTTGTCCCCGAGACACCAGGTTACTCTTGGATGACAACTGCCCTCTTGGATAGTTGGTTTATAACCCACAAATGCTCACACCAGAATCATCCCTCCTGCTGAACATGGCCCAGCACACTCCTGTATGCCCAGAACTGAACCTCAATAGGAATCCCTCGCTTGTGCAACGGAGAGCTCCATGCAGGTTTTCTGAACCATGGTCCAGCACCATCCTGATGTGAGACTGCTCTCAGCATCGCAGTAAGAGGGCCAGGAAAAGCCAAACCAGCCATTCTTTTCCCCTGTCACAAATGCTACATAGGTTGGTAGGTACCTGGGCCACCAGGAAACCAAAAGCATTGAGCCCAGCTTTAGGACACGTAAATAAATCCCTTCTGTGTGGAAAAATATGGAAAGATATTAACTAGACACAGAACAGCAGAACACTGGAAGTAAAGTGAACAGTTGGGTCTTGGAGGCAGTTTGTGAGGGATACTGAGGAAGTTCCTGAGGATGGCCCCCCAAAAATGCATAGAAGCTTACACACTGGGACCAGGAAACCCAGGAAGAACTGTAGGATTGGGCATAGCTGATGGATTGGGAGACAATGGTTTGAATTCTAGTTCCAGTTCTGCCATCTACACACTGTGTGTGAGATACTGGGCAAATTACTTTACCTTTGTGAGGCTTAGGCTTGGCTTCTGAGAAACACGAGCAGTCCTGACACCCCTTTATCCTGGTTGGATATTTTTGTCAACTTCACACAAGCTAGGGTCATCTGGGAAGAACTCTTAATTGAGAAAATATCTCAATAAGATTGGCCTGTAGGCAACTCTGTGGGGTACTGTCTTGATTAATTCTTGATGTGGGAAGACCCTGCTTACCGTGGGTAGTGCCACTCCTGGGCAAGCGGTCTTGGAGTGTATAATAAAAGAAAGCAAACTGAGGTCGGTGGTGGTGGTGGTGCACACCTTTAATCCCAGCACGCAGGAGGCAGAGGCAGGCGGATCTCTGTGAGTTTGAGGCCAGCCTGGTCTACAGAGTGAGTTCCAGGACAGGCTTCAAAGCTACACAGAGAAAACTTGTCTTGAAAAAAATCAACAACAACCGGGCGGTGGTGGCACACGCCTTTAATCCCAGCACTTGGGAGGCAGAGGTAGGCGGATCTCTGTGAGTTCGAGACCAGCCTGGTCTACAAGAGCTAGTTCCAGGACAGGCTCCAAAACCACAGAGAAACCCTGTCTCGAAAAACCAAAAAAAAAAAAAAAAATCAACAACAACCCCCCCCCCCAAAAAATGAGCAAGTCAGGGGAGCAGGAGCAGGACAGTGATCTGCATTCCTGTCCTGTGTGGTCTCTGCTTCAGTTCCTGTCTCTATGTTCCTGCCTTGAGTCCCTGCCCTGATTTCCCTCGGTGGTGGAGTCTGACCTGAGTGTTGTTCCCTCGTGATGGTCTACCACGGCAATATAAACACTAACTAAGACACTCTTGAAGGTGGCTGGAGACAGTCAAGCAGGATAACACTTTTGAAAGCACTTTGTAATCTGTATGCTAGAAAAATGCTGACTTTTGGGTCCCACAGGTGTCGACATTGATTGACAGGACTTATTGACAGGAAAGGATAAAGATAAGATAGCCCCTATGTTGGGTTCAAGTTCATGGCCTCTGTCCTGGGAAGGCCGGGCTGGAAACGGGTGGGAGTGGGGGACAGAAATCCTTGTTTCCCAAATCTGAAACACATGTCGAGGACACAGAGAGTCAGCCTGTCCCCGGTGTACCTGCGGCTTTAATGGACGACCTTCGGGCTGTCTGTTGTCTGAGTGCTGTAGCCTGCTGCACCCGGAAGGCCTTCAAGTCCTCTTCATCCAGGGCAATGTCCCCAAGGAAGGCAGCTGGAGAAAAAGAAAGCGGCCAGAGGTTGAGTTAATCCTCTTACCCACAGCTGTGTTCACTGTGCTTATAGCTCTGACACAGTGGTACACAGCCCCTGACCCCTATAGCCACTGGGATCCTCAGATGTCACCTGAGAAAGACAGAGAAGGACAATGACGGGTCAGCTTCTAGAATCTCTCTAGGGATTATACTTGCTTTTTACTTTAAATCCCAACAAGAATGAAGCGTGATAACACAGGCTTATAGCCACAGCTATTCAGGCCGCTGAGGCAGAAGGATCACGTGGGCCTGGGCTTTGCAGACCCCAAGAGTCAAATGGCCCAGCGAGTAGAAGGGCTTGTCTCCAAACCCAATGGCCTGAGAAAGGAGATAACCAACTCCTTCAAGTTGTCCTCTGATCTACACACACACACACACACACACACACACACACACACAGAGAGAGAGAGAGAGAGACAGAGAGAGAGAGAGAGACAGACAGACAGACAGTCAGTAAATAAAACTGCTAATAAATAAATAGTCCCATGAAGACACAATTGGGTCACTCTTCCCATTATCTTCAGCAAATAATTAGTCCCCACGATGGGCCAGACATTAAGTCAGACAGTAGCAAGGCAGAAGAAGCCCCTGGTCCTACGGAGCTAACCTTGACAACACAAAGTTCACACAAATACTGAAGTCCACAGAGAGACAAACACTCTGACAGTGGGACATACAGAAGAAAGGATGCTCTGGTGTCTAAGAGGCCACGAGTTAAAGGCTTTGGTCCCCAATGTGGTGCTACTGGGCAGTTCTGTGCACCCTTAGGAAGTGGGGCCTAAGAGATGCTTCTGTTACTGTGTGAGCCCTTGAAGGGGATCGCGGGGCCTGGCCCTTTCCTCAGCCTCTCTCTGCCTCCCGGGGGACTGGATGAGCCATTTTATTCTGTCAAGCAGCTGTCTCTAAGAGACACCAGAACCAAGTTCTCCACTATCTCGGACTGGAAACTCTGGAGCCATGAGGCAGAATCAACCTTTTCTCTAAGTCAGTCCTCTTGGTTATAGTACTGGAAAGCAGACTAACTAGCAGCCTATTTTTTGAGCCCATATTCTGTACTGAGTATACCATGTCACATAGCAAATGCCATTTCTACCAAACCGGGGAGGGCAGGAAGTATTATGAGATGTCTACCATGCTTACCTGGCTTGACAATCTTGGCAAGAGTAAGTAAATCTGAGAGGCCAAGACTTATACCAGGAGGCTCCCAGCTAACAGGACAAGGTGTCACAGTTCTCAAACAAATCCTAAGTTTCTGGGTCCTCCCTCTGGGGAAGAAAGGCCCAGAGGTAGGACACCCTCTTCTCTCCAACGCCCCCCAAGCGGTCATTTCCATGACTGGGCCTGGGAAGAGAAGCGCCTGGAGAGGTGGGATGAGCAGCCCATCTCTTCTCTGAGACATCTCGGGTAAGAGGAAGCAGAGGCATAGTGCTGTCTGCCTTGGAAGGAGCCCAGATGTGAGATTCACACTGGGCTGGGCTGGCCGAGGGGAGGTGGGAGGCCGCGCTGGAACCGGAGGAGCTTCCCTGCAGCCGTGACATCTGCTTCTCATCCCGGCAGAGTCAGCATTACACAAATTGTTTTAACCTTGAGGCCTTACGCACGGGTTCCGCCTCCCCAGTTGGCCCCACTGGGTGGATACATATACATTTACTTTATCACACACTTAGTCACAGATGGCTAACGTCCCTATGGGCATATGGTGACATCCAAACCCATGCTGTCTGTGCAGAGCCACTGAGGTCAGGGACTACACCCCTGCACATGCAAGGAACACCCAGCACTGGCTTTTGGGCAGATGGAACATAATGAATGAATGAATGAATGATCATGCCAGTTTTCTTTTGGTCTGCAAATGCATGCCCAGAGACATAAGCTCACTCAGACACCATCACCTGAATGTACCTTATCAATCATCAAGCCAATCTTTTCATTTATCAATTTAGGAAACTGAAGCCCAGAAGGAAACTGACTTTATACTATATTTTTTTTTTCCGACACAGGGTCTCACTGTGTATCTTTGGGCTATCCTGGAACTCACTCTGTAGACCAGGCTGGTCTCGAACTCACAGAGATCCGCCTGCCTCTGCCTCCCATAGACTGGACTTTCAGGCATCTGGAAGACTTGCTTTATACTCAGGCTTCACCATTCCTAGTTCAGTGGATTTACTCAAGTTCATTAGCTCTCAGGAACCCATACTGTAAATACAGACACATGAAAATAGACACTCTGACACACACATCCACACACACACAAAAATATATACACAGCCACAGAGTTCTAAAAAAACCACAGATACGAGCTCCAACACACACAAGCCAGTGGCCGGCTCTGAGAACTCATTAAGCCAGTAAGAGTAGCAATAATGACACCTTATGTAAATGTCTGTTGACATTTACCCAGCGCTTTCCAGTTCACAAAGTGTTCGCTCATTAAGGAGTCCATTTAATGCTGGCCCACCCACAACATGCCCAGTAAGCCATATGACACCCCTAGGAGTGCCCCATACAAACATTTGGAGAGATAACCTCATAGCTGGACGCTAGCCCCCTCCCTTGAATACAGAGATCAGGACCCTGGGGCCAAAGAGGGAGATGGCATGTCCAAGGTCACCAGCCTGTAACTTGGCAAGAGTCTTTTGGAGCTTACAAAAGGGCATGAGACAAGAGAGACTCCATAGAGGAGATGGTAGGTTCCTATATGACAGTCCAGGAACCCCTCACACTACTGTACACCTTGTACTTTTGCACAAACATGGCACCTTCAAGTTTCTACACCCACACCGTGGGCGTCACCGGACACAGCTGTCCCGCAGTCTCCCTAAGGTATCGATCTCAGGACCCCTAGAGATATTAAATCTTCAGATGTTCACATTCATATATAAAATGGCATTGTGTTTGCACAGAACCTAACATATCTTCAAATGTTTGCTCTTTTTTTTTTTGTCTTTTCTTTTTCTTTTTTGAGACAGGGTCTTATGTGGCCCACTCTGGCTTCAAACTCCCTAGCTAGCCAAAGATGACCATGAAATTCTGATCCTCCTGCTTCTGCTTCCCAAATGCGATGATTACAAGCAGGAACCACCCTACCTGAATAACAGTACTTGGGTTGGAACTCAGGGCTTTGTGCATGCTAGGCAAGCCTTCTTTCGACCTATATACTTCATCCCTCCTATATACTTCAAATCATCTCTAGATTATTTAAATTACTTCATACAACGTAAATGTTAAATAGTTATTATACCGCATTCTTAGGGAAAAATGGAAAAGTCTGTAGATGTTCCATCTGGACCAATTTTTTACTTGAATAATCTTGATTCATGGTTGATGGGACCTGTGGGTGCAGAGCCCACAGACACAGAAGGCAGCCGTACCCACGGGGCTAGACTGCCAGCAAAGAGGAGTCTTTGGAGGCAGAGGCTGATTTTTGCATCTCGGTTTGGCTCCCACGAGCTGACATTCATGTAAACTCTTAGAAACCTCAGTTTTGTCCTCTATTTAAAAGAAGTAACACGATAGAATGCATCTCCTAAGATGAGTACAAGCCATCGGGTGTGTAGACGAGGCATCTAGACCAAGCCCTTAGCGTAAAAAGCAACTGATAAACAGTTCACTACACTCGCCACACCAACCCCAACCTCAAAGACTCAACGTCAGCGTCAAGCCTTCCCCGGGCACACTCAGTCCCTTGCATTCACTCCCCAACTGAACAAATCTATGGACAGAGACTCTAGAACCACATTGGCCTGTGGGACCAGGGCTGTGTGGGACCAGGGCAGGGCTAGTAGAAGGAGCAGGGCTAGCTACAGAGCTCAGCTGGATGCCCTGTGGTGGAGATGTCATGACTGAAGAATGCATGGGAACAGAATGGGGGCAGGGTGGGGTTGGAGAGGAGCCTATGGCCAGGAGCTGGGCTGACAGCTGGTTCATCTGGGATCCTAACCTTAGGAAGTTGGACAATCTAGACGCAGGAGGGTTCAGGAAGCTTTCCTGGCCCAAAGGAAGCCCCAGGGGTCAAGGTCAGGGTCAAAGTAGCAGCTGTTTTCAACACACACAGGATCAAAAGTTTTTGTTTTGCTCTCTGGCTGTAAAGCAGCCAGGAAGCACTTGAAGGTGCTCTGTCACCAGGCCTGGTGCAGGAGGGGAAAGATCACAGAGACACATCAATGTGCGTGTGGACCTAGAGAGCAATCTTTGTCCCCTAGGTCAGCCTCTGGACTCCAAAGTTCCCTCCTCCTTGGCATGGCCAAGCCTCCCCTCCCGCTGGAACCTGGTTGGTGTGTTGGAGCACAAGGCCATGTATGTAGGACGGGCATGTATCCACCCCAACGGATGCAGAATTAAAGCAGAGGGAGGATGTACTTGTGGCCCTAGAACATGCAAACGGGCTTATTCTCCCGTCCGCTTACATGCCGGGGCACATTTGTACCTGTGCTCACCCAACACACACAGGTGAACTGACCTGCTGTGAAGCAAGACACATCTGCAAATGCAAACGGCAACCAATTCCCTGTGCCAGTTCCAGGGTGTTCTGACATATGCAAAAAAGAAAAACAAAAGCAGGATGCTGTGCTTCACAAGCCACGCCCCTCAGAGGAGAAGGGCTTCCAGGAATGGACCGAGGTGTGCACACGTGCAGGGAGGGAGGGACCCACTGAGCCCCCACACACCCCCTCAGGAAAGGCTTGCTCCACTCCTTCACTGCCACTCAAATCACTGGAGACACACAGTTCGTGGGTCCCTTCTTCCTGCCAGCTGTGGCGGTGCACGCCTTTAATCCCAGCACTCAGGAAGTAGAGGCAGGTGGATCTCTGTGAGTTCCAGGCCAGAATGGTCCACAGAGGGGGTTCCAGGCCAGTCACATAGTGAGATCCTGTTTCAAAACAAGGGAAGGGTCCCTTCTTCCTGCGGTATGTAACTGGTCTTCCTCCATGAGGGCCCACGGAAATGTGTTTTCCTTCGTGCCTGGGGCACCTAAAAGTGAGGGTGACTCAGGCTGGGAGCAGGGTCTTAAGTGGGCGGAGTGACTCACTCAGGGTGTCTGGAAGAGGGAATGTTGTCTGGTGAGAGATAACATCATGTGCTTCCTCTGGACTCCACACCTGGGCCACAAGGACTCTGGGGTAAGGGTGGGGAGAGGGACCGTCCACCTCTCCTCTTGCAGACCCCTTGGCTGCCAGCTGAGGTATCAGTGGAAGCCACGTGTGTCAGTGGCAAGACATCTGGGGTGGGGACGCTACACTGGGAATATCTGAAATCCTCTTACATGGCTGGGCATTCAACATATAAGAAACCAGGATTTCCAGTAAATCCCCTGCCAGCAGACTTGGTAGGATCAGCCTTAAGCACACCAACAGCCCAGGTTGGCTTCTGGCCCAAAAATTCAGAACCTTACCCCAGGACATCAGGGGTCTTAATTTTTTTCTTTAACAGCAGCCATAGATGGATATGGTGGCTCACCCCTGTAATCTCAGCATGTTGGAGGCTAAGGGCGGAGGATGATGAGTTCAAGGCCAATTTGGTGAGACACCATTGATAGAGTAAATAAATAAATAAATCTAACTCAAACAGTAACTACAGAGATAGTTTCAAATGATGAGGCCTGGCTATGTCCAGAATAAACAGAGAGATCCCATTTAATCTGGGAGAATCAAAGGCTTTCATTGGTAGGCCTCTGTGTGGGAAGAAAAGGGAAGAGGAGGATGAAGAGGTAGAAAAGGAGGAAAGAGGAGGAAGGAGAAAGAAAGAAGAGGAAGGAAGAGGAACAAGGAGCGGTCTACCAGGCACTTCCAAAAGAAGTAGAGACAGGCACCTGCCATGGGTACCCTGGCATCTGGTAGTCAGGGCTATGGAGGGACCAAGAAGCAAAGTCAGGCAGGGAGGAGCAGCATAGAGAAGAGAGTTGCAGAGGAGTGAGCGGCTGAGGTTCAGCTGAAGTGTATGTGTATGTAATCTAGCCCAGCTCCCTCCAGGGGTGGGCCCCAAGGAGAAGGCCTGACCTGACCCTGAAGTTGGGTCTTGTCAGGCTCTAGGCCCTCTCTATCACCTCAGGCCTGGCTGAGCTCCCCACCAGCCTCACTTCACCCTGGTGGAGAGCTTTCTCCACAGCCCTTGTTTGAAGCTCCAACTCAGACGGCCCCACCCTAGCATGAAATCTGAGACTGGGGATGGAGCCCTGAGCCTCTTGCCATTCCCCAAAATCACTCCCGTTTTCAACATCAGCATGGCTTCCTACTCATTCTCTTGAGGCTGTGTTTCTGTCCCACATCCTCCACAAAGCCTCCACTCTGCAAACCTTCCCAGACCCCTGCGATCACTTTGCTCTGAGATGCCAAGGGAACCCTATTCTTCAGGGCTTACGCCGGGTAACTGTAGCATGCTCTCGATTCCTGGCTTAGATCGTGATCTCCTTAAGGACAGAGTTCTGTCTGGCACCTCTCTGCACCTCCCACATCAAACCCAGGCCAGAGATGTGTCGGGGAATGTGCATCTCTGAATGAATAAAAGACACAGAGCAGGGTGGGGGAGATGTTAGCTTTGCCTAAAATCCAAGGCTAGGCTCTCTCCAAAGAAATGAGTCAAGAGTCGGAGGCACAGAGCACAAAGGCTAACCATTTATTTAGTGCTTACTGTATGCTAGTAATAAAGATTTGTATGTGTTCTCAGATGCAGACCTTACCACCAGCCATATGAAGGGATATAGTGCCAGCTCTTGTTTTACTAATGAGAAAACCGAAGTTCAGAGACTATGCTTAGCTCCCGGGACCTAATGAGTCCCTCAGAGTCCATGCCCTGCTCATTCTTCCTTTTGCCCATCCACCACACAAAATGAGATGGAGACAGCTAATGTCCTGGTTTACCCACAGCCCATCAGACATGGAGGAGCAAGCACTGAGGGTTTGGCTTGTCCTGCCCACGCTAAAATGGTCCTTATCCACCCAAGGGTAAAGTTGAAACAAGGAGAGGGGATAGATCAAGACTCCTGTGGTCAGAACTATAGCTGCCTGTCCCAAGACTCTGTGTTCACTTCCTTTCCTTGTGTCCCTGCTCCTGGCTCTAGCTCTTCACAGACAGGCTGAAGTTAGAAGCAGGAAGTTGAGGAAAAGTTGTGACATCTTGTCCCCAGTATATTCCAGGCAGCCTGCTCAGGGATATCAATCAGGCCAATGGCCTGAGTGCCTGGTATCTGGTCACTCCAGGGGATCACGGTTGTCCTCATGGACAAAGATCACACACACACACACACACACACACACACACACACACACACACACACGAAGCCCTGACCTTGACTAATTAGTCTCAGGTGTCTGTAGGGTGAGAGAGCTGATGGAGAATATCCGAGTTCTCTTTGTGTGTGTGGCTCAGTTGCTATCCCAACTTGGCTCTGGCAGAGCTCTCCTGGCATCCAGGAGCACAGGTAAGTCTTTTCCCAGCCTGGTTTCTCTGACTTTGACAGCTGTCTCCTGAGTGGCAGGAGGGCTGCTGCAGCTAGTTAGAAGCACAGAATTGCCCACGAGAGAGGATCTCACGAAACCCCCTGAAAAACTTTCTCCTTCTACTGGGCTGAGTATCCGGGAAGTGTATTCCTTTGGAGCTGCAGGCCTTCTGGGCATCAAACCAGACAGATGTGTAGCACTATGGCAAACAGACAAGCGGGCAAACACCAATATTCCACAAAGCCGGAGGGATAGCGGAGAAGGGAAAAGAACACACACACACACTCACTCACTCTCGGAGTTTGGCCAGTAAAGTTTCCCTGTGGAGAAAAAGCCGCCTTGCCAGCGGGATTCGCTGAGACCCAGGGAGATTTCCCCAGGAATCCTCTTCGAAGGCAAGCAGCAGCCGCAGCAGTTTCCACAAACAGCAGCAAAACTTCAGTCCTAAAAGTCCCCCAAACTTCCCCCTCCCTTTCTCCCTCGGTCTTTTGTTCCCCCACTGCATTGCCAACCAAGCAGCTCCCAGCTTCCCACACTGGACTGTCCTCCCCCAACCCCAACCCCTACCCCTGCCCGGCTCGCAGCCTCGATCCCGGCCTGCTCACTCTTGGCTCCCGTGCTCCCCTGGGGGAACCGGGGGTCGCTCACCCGCCTTGCAGGGGTCTTTGTAGTTGAGGAGCTCCGGGGCGTCCTCCTCGCCCAGGTCGTAGGTGTAATCGGCCAAGTCCAGCGGCCGCCCGGCGCGCGGGAGCAGCAGCAGCAGTAGCACCGGCAGCGACAGCAGCGGCAGCGGCAGGCGGGCCACGCCGGGCATGCTGGCGGGCAGCGGTGGCGGTCGCGCCCGGACGCGGGAGCGGGGCGACGGGGAAGGGAGCGCTGGAGGCGAAGGGGAGGTGCTCTCCCCCCGCGGCCACCTCTTCCCGTCCCGTTTCCTGTCTCCCGCCCCCCGCTCGGCCCGGCTCGCTCCAGCCCTGGGCTCCGGCGTCCCCTCGCCCTCGGCTCGGTCGCTCCCTTTCTTTTTTTTTTTTCCGCCGCCCTCCCACTCCCCCCCCCCCTTTTAGGGAAATGAGCTCGCTGGAGGGCGGGTTTTCGCCCAGCTCGGCCCCCCTCGGGGCCGGGACCGTGCTCGGCCGGGCCGGGAAGCGCGCCAGCCGGGCGGGGAGGGCGAGAGTAGCGCCGCCCGCCCCGGAGGGGGATCGGCTGCCTGGGGCCGGGGAGGGGGCGCGGGCCCGGGATGCCCGGAGGCACGGCTCCCGCAAGGGGCCCCCTAGTGGCCGCTGTCCCGCGCCGGGCGGAGTGCCTCGGGGCACGGGACACGCTGTCAGGTCCGTTCCTGCGGTCCCTGGATCAGCGGTCGTTCCCTCAGCCTGAGACTCCAGTCTGTCTGTGTCAGACCTGCTCTCTCGCTTCTTGCTGTCTCTCTGTCTTGCTGTCTCTCTGCCTGTCTCTGTCGCTGTCCTTCCCTGTGGACACACCGCTGGAGGGCGCCTAACACCCGTGTATGGCACCTAGGTCTCGTCCCCCTATCCCTGCTTTTTGCCCCCTTCTACACTACCTGGGGTAGGAATAAATCCCCAACACTCTTAGAAAGAATGTGGCAAAGCGCCCCAACTCCACCAAAACCCTCTCCTCAGAACGGCTCCCGTTAGGAACGGAGCTGAAAAACTGGGAAAGAAAAGAAATGTCACCCTTTGTTTTTCAGTCAGGTTGCTTTATTGTTTTGTGGTAGGAGCCCCCTGGCCGGGTAGGAGACACCTTTCCTCTACCGGCTTCTACCCTCTCCTGTCGGGCATGAACAGGAGCAGCTTCCTGCTTGTCTGCAAAAGACCCTTTGCTGCCGGTCTTTCCTGTTCCGATGAGGCCACCGACCCTGTGAAGCAAAGAACTGACGTTTATCACGTGAAGGAGGGGGACTGAGGAGCCATCCGCTTGATTCCAATGTGGGCTGTGTCTGTGAGCTTGCTATCCTGAGCGCCCCAGATCACTGACTTCTAGAGATCCCTATTCTGCTGACAATGCAGGCAGCCCAAGCCCTCCCAGTGTTTCTCCGGCATCCTGAAAGGAACTGCTGCTCACCTGAGGAGTCCTAGATATAGTACAGTGGTAGCTCTCCACACAAGGTGCTCACAGCAAGGCCTAGGAAAGTCAGGTCTCTCCCGGAAGTCTCGGAACCCGTATCACGCCCTTCCTCCCCGTCCAGCTTCGAGGTGGTTGCTGAGGGCTTGGCCTGGGAAGGGCACTTATGTTTAATCTCACCTGTGGTCCTTACTGTGGGATACTAGGCTGGCCAGGCCAACTCTCTGAGGCTCAGTTTCCTCACCAATACAAAGGAACTGGGCTGGAACCAAAGGCCCATAGGTGGTGTCTTAGCTCAGCCAAGGCCACCAAGTTAGTGGCAGGCCAGCTGACAGCTGGGGAAGGTGTGATGCAGGTGACTGTAGCAAGAATACAGCTGGCCCAGGGGAATCAATGCCGTACAGATAGCACTCGCCATCATTTTAAATATCTCTCTCCCCAGCCTTTGGAGGGAGACAGCTCACTCCCTTCACTCACATACCCACCTGGAAGTTCTGGAATTTTCTAGTAAAAGCCTCGAGACTGGGGATGCTCTCTGGAGCCATCTTCATGATGTAGCAGTAGGTTCCCGGAGCTGGCTTATAGGCAGTCACGAGCTAGGCATGTAACACTGGAGGTCATTCACGAAGGTCCCTTGCCTTGCTTACTCCCCAACCCCGAATGGCCATGGGAGACACGTACAAGTCAATGATTCGAGCATCCAAGGGGAGGCATCCAGGCACAGAATGGGGAGAGACCTCTGGGAAAGGTGGTATGACTGGGCAGTTCCAGTAAATTCATAGTAGTCCCTCAGGCACACTCACCCGCTGGTAGTCATACACAACAATGCCAGTGGGACCAACGGAGAAGGTGGCAATGGTGTCCATGTGCTCACTCAGGGCTAGGCGCTTCTGCGCTTCCGGTGCTCCAATGCTCATCTCAAGGACCTAGGGAGATGTGTCAGAGTGCCGCCTGGCATTCCTCCTTCTTCTCTCAGCCTCTTGGTACCCATATCTGCCCTGAGCCCAGCCTCTTGGTACCCATATCTTTCCAGAACGAGCCCTCTGTTCAAATACAATTTCTCCTTTTCTGAGATCTAAGAAAGGCGCTAAAGCCGGGCGGTGGTGGCGCACGCCTTTAATCCCAGCACTCGGGAGGCAGAGGTAGGCGGATCTCTGTGAGTTCGAGACCAGCCTGGTCTACAGAGCTAGTTCCAGGAGAGGCTCCAAAGCCACAGAGAAACCCTGTCTCGAAAAAACCAAAAAAAAAAAAAAAAAAAAAAAAAAAGAAAGGCGCTAAACATAGCATGTGTTGCAGAGACTGGTGGTTATCACACTGCAAGCCAGGGACTGGAGGAAAACCATCTATGCTGGACTGCTACCCCATCTCTGCTTGTGTCACCCAAGCTATGCCCTTGTTTGCCCACTCCCTTCTCCTCCTCTCCAGCAGCTGCCCATCTCACCCAACCCGCTGTCTGACATGGCCAGCCCAGGCCTGCTCACCATTTCGGTATGTTTCTGACTCATGTGAAGGCCCATAAGCAGGGCCCCTACAATCACCACGACAACAAGGACCACCACCACAACCACGATGAGAAGGCGTTTGAGATGCACGGGGCAACAGGGGATGCGGAACTGGCTCCTGGGACCTGCTGAGTAATCCTGAGGAAGTGGGGGAAGCAGAGAGACAAGCAGGCAGTTGAGAGGATGCTCACTCCTCTCCCTGTACAAACCAAACACCCTCTCATGCCCCGTTAGGCTATGACTATGCAGAGAAGGGCTAGGGAGATCACAGAAGGCTTTGGGGAAGGTGGTTGGATTCTAACAAACCAAAAGATACTTAGAAAGTTAGAAGTAAAATCTAGATTTGGAAGGAGCCAAAAGAACCACTTAGCAGTTCCGTCTTCTGTTTTCCCAAGGCTCCTGGCACCTCAGACATAGCCAGCTTTTTGTTCCCTCCAAGGATCCAGGGGGCACCATCTCCACACCTTTATGTAGCCTCCCTTTTTTCTTTCTGTTCCTTCCTCCTCTGCCTGGTGAGTGCCTATATATTCTTCCTAGTCAGTGCATGTATCATCTTTATATTCTTACATTTGTGTGTGTGTGTGTGTGTGAAACGCAGAGACAATGTCTCTCCTTCCATCATATGAGGTCCAAAGATTAAACCCAGGCCATCACATTTGGTACCAAGCCCTCCTATCTGCGGAACCATTTCTCCTTCTTTCTTTCTTTCTTTCTTTCTTTCTTTCTATTTTATTTATTTATTTATTGAGATCATATCTTTGACCCAGGCTGCCTTCCAGTTCCTTACATATCTAAAGATGACCCTGAATGATTACCTTGCTTACACTCCCAAATGGCGTGCATCCCATGCCTGTGTGGTCCTGGGGACTGAACCCAGGACCCGTGTTTGCAAGGCCCTCTACCCCACTGGTCTACATCCCAGCCTCACGTGCCATTTTCTCTGTGATGCTTCCTGTGATCTCCTGGTTACTTGGTGACTCTATCACCGTTCTTCACAGGCCTTTCTATTGAGCCCTCTGGTGACTCTCAACCCCTTTATACAGGAATTCATGGCTACCATGCCTGTCTCTGCCAGGGACTTTTAATGATCAATCCCAAACTAATTGACTATATGAGTCTAGAAGATGAAAAAAGCCTATCGAGGATGGAACAGGCAAGCCCAGTACACTCTGTACATACACACACACACACACACACACACACACTCACCGGTGGACTCTCCATCAAGACCTCTTTGCTACCCACGTCCATTTTTGTAGGCTCTCTCCCCTTCTCATCTCTCTGGTGTGACTGGTGTCCTATATATATCATCAGAGAGAGAGAGAGGACAGAGGTGAAGGACTGGGTCTCCTGCCTGCCAGCCAAGTCCTTGGCTTTGAAGCTTGTTTGTTCCTGGCTTTTCAGAGCCTTGGCCCTGATAAGCCAGCTGCAAGAGCCCCCAAGGGCCCTTGGCCTAGGCACATGAATCCTCTTGGCCCCAACAAGAGCAAACCTGGGTGAGGTGAGCAAACTCACCCTCAGGCCACCTGCTCCTCTCACCGTGGGTGTCTTTCTGGCATGTCTGCCTCTCTTGCTGGCACCTGCCCCTGCAGCCCTGTGGCTTCTCTTCTTTTGACAAGCCAAACCTTTCCTGCCGTAGCCAAAAATCTGGCCATCCCTTTCCACCGGCTCAGACTCTAGCTCCACTTAGATCTACCTAAGATCTAGATCTACTAGACTAGTGCCTACCAGGGGAACAAGATCTGGGACAGCAGCTGGGGGGTCCATTAGTGTGCTTTCTTAGACAGGGTTGGATTCCTCTTTACCCAACCTCCCATGCAGGCTTTCCCTAACCTCGGATTTGCTCCAGTCATTTTCCTCATTCTGGTAACCCCGTCCCCGCTGCTGGGAAACTCTTCCCCATAGGTGATTCCATGGGTGATGAGTCCTGTTTTTTGTTTGTTTGTTTGTTTTTTATTTTCGAGACAGGGTTTCTCTGTAGTTTTTTGGTGCCTGTCCTGGAACTAGCTCTTGTAGACCAGACTGGCCTCGAACTCACAAAGATCCTCCTGCCTCTGCCTCCTGAGTGCTGGGATTAAAGGCGTGCGCCACCACCGCCCGGCTGATGAGTCCTGTTTTTGCACAAGGCTTGTCTGCAAGTTGAACACTCTGAGGGCTTATTCCAGGCCTTACTCTTTGCCTTCCATTGCTGAGGATCAAACTTAGGATCATGTGAGTATGTTTAGGAAGCCTTTTACCACTGAACTACGATCCTAGCCCCTGGCATTTTCTTAAGCCGAGATGACCTTGCACAGGACTGAGTGTGATCCCAATCAGCCACCTCTGCCCTTCTACCACTCTATCTGCCATTCCAATCTCCTTTTTATATCTTCTAAATGTGCCCGATGTGGTTTAACCAAATCTCATTCACTTTCATGACTTCCTCCTTCTCCCCTCTCCTTGCCTTCTCTCTTCCCCCAAATTCTCTCTCCTGTTCCTAGGGTACTAAGTCATATCTACCAGTGACTTAGGATTGGCTGTACCCTTTCAACTTGGCCTTGGCTATATGCCTTCAATTTCCCTTTAAAGATTTATTCATCTTTATTTTATTTTTGCCTGCATGTTTACCTGTGCACTACCTGCAAGCCTGGTGTCACAGAGGCCAGAAAAGGACATTGAATCTTTTGGAGTTGGAATCACAGGCAGTTGTGAGCCTCCATGTGGAAGAATAGCCAATGCTCATAACTACTGAGCCTTCTCTCTAACCCTCAAATTCCCTTTCAGTTGTTGGTCAGGTGGTCTTGAAACACCTTTGCACCTCTTAACTTTTACCAGTGTGTAAGCCAGAGCCCAGCACTTCCCTGTATTGTGACCTGACACTCTTGTTCTCCTACACAGCTGCCCCTTCTGTCTCCCAGATTGCTTGCAGGACTCCTCTTGGACACAGCAAACCCACAGGTGTGCAAGTCCCTTGTACAAAATAGACTAAAGAAGTTACACACACTTGCATACTCTCGTGTATGCTTTAAAAAATGCCTTTGAGACCGGGCGGTGGTGGCGCACGCCTTTAATCCCAGCACTCGGGAAGCAGAGGCAGGCGGATCTCTGTGAGTTCGAGGCCAGCCTGGTCTACAAGAGCTAGTTTCAGGACAGGAACCAAAAAGCTACAGAGAAACCCTGTCTCGAAAATCCAAAAAAAAAAAAAAAGAAATAAAATAAAAAATGCCTTTGAGTAACCAACAACTCTTTAATTTGACTTTAGACCCCCCCCCCAACAAGAAAGAATCATAGAATCAGGAGCAGGGAGTTTGCTGTGAGGCTTTGACTTTGTTTCCCAGTAATTCCAAAAGCTACACACATCAAGTCTCACCAACATCACCACCCAAACGTGAGTTAAACAAGGGTGCCACCAACAGATGCACCAAACGGGATGGGGAAAGCCCACAAGGCCTAAATCCTATACAAAAAGCTATGGGCAACCGAGGAAAGCTGGGGGGCAGTCAGAGAGATGGCATTCTCCGGAGAAGGACACACTAATTTGTTTTCCAGTGCCAAATGATCAGCCTTGAAAACATACATACAGTATCAAAACTACAAATATGGAAAAACAATTTAAATCTTTCCAAAGAAATTGTTTTTGAGATTTATGTTTCACTTGCATGTGCATCTATGCACCACGTGCATGCAGGGCCTGTGGAGGCCATAGGAAGAGTCGGATTCCCTGGAGGTGGAGTCACGGACCTTTGTAAACTGCCTTACTTGGGTGTGGGGGATTGAACTCTGATCCTCTGCAAGAGCCATCTCTCCAGTCCCTTGTTTTTATTTTGAGACAGCCTTATTTTCTGCTCAGGTTGGCCGGGAACTGGTGGCGATCCTCTTGGCTTCACTTCCTGAGGGCAAGATTACAGCCATGAGCCACCATGCTCAGCTCCATCTACTGTCGAATTGGTGAAGACCAAACCTAGAGATGCAGAGAGCCAGCCTTATGGGACTTTGAAAGGTCAGCCAGCTTCCTAGCCCAGGCCCCAGGCTCCTTAGCACCTTGCCCTTCCCTTTGATCATGAGCTGGCCCCCTTCTCTCCAGCCCTGACAACCTCCCCTGTCCCCCAAGGGTTCCCTCTCCAGCTGAAGGACCTCCTCTCAAGGTTGTACAACTGCATGGCATCTGAAATGAGAGCTCCTGAGACATTTAGTGGAGAGAAAAGGAAGGAAATGTTTGCTCCCACCATCCTCCGCGCCCCTCTAACTACCTCCTTAAATATTTGCCTAAGCCTCCCAGGGCCCAGCAAAGGGTCTTAGAGTGAGTAGAAGGGGAGGGCCGAGGGAAGGAAAGGAGGGGAAAGCCAGTGTGCTCTCCCCTTGGTGGTGTGCAGGTCACAGATGTAAAAGACGCCTGCCTGCACTACCAACCTCCCTGCCCATTCCCCCCAGGCTCCCACTCCTACCCTGGGTTGTCCTGGAAACCTTGTGATTGATGTCTGACTCACACACACTGGGCCTGAGCCAGGTGGGCAGCAGGGCAGCAGGAGAGCCAAGAAGAACTGCGGGCATCTCGGGGTCCCTGTGGGCATGTGAGGAAGCACAGTGTCTACTTGTGGTACTTATTCTGAACAGGAGCTACAGTTGGGGCTTGCTATCATCACTAAGTGTGGAGAGAAGAGCTCTGTGTTCCCCCAGGTCCTCAGTCTCCCCTGCAGGCTGCCCTTAGGCTGGGTTCTCACAGCATTATGACTTGAAAACAAGAGTAACAACTTGGTTTTGTCAGTTTGGGGTCTGGGAAAAGCTGCTGGCCAACTTCCCTGAGTGAATTGCAGATTTTTTTCAATTCCTAGTAGGGGTCTTGGGTTCCTTGGAAAGAAGGGAGGATGATGGGGAGAGAGGGATTGGGGAAGGAGGGAAGGTGTCTCTTCAGCTAGGCAGACACAGCCCTCAACCTTGCTCCCCAGACCAGCCCTGGGGTGCAGCCTGTACAGCCTTCTTTATTTGCGTTCACTGATGCTAGTCCTTACGGTGGATACCACTCTTCCTAGAAAGCCGAAAAGTCAACGGCACCTGCTCTGTGACCCCTCCATCCTCGCCCCGACTCTGAAATCCTTTTACTGCCACCACCCCCGACACAACTTACCTGCCATTCAGTACACACCATGTTAACTGGTGTCAGCTATAAAAGCTGGGAGGAAGGCTGTCACCCTGTCTTCCCAAACGGAGAGAAGTGAATATGTTTTCTTTGTGTTTCTGTGAACCTGTCACAGGGCAAGGAGCAAGCACACAGCCCATATGTGATCATATGCAACCATAAGACTGTTAGGCAAAGCCGGGTGGTGGTGGCGCACGCCTTTAAACTCAGGAGGCAGAGGCAGGTGGATCTCTGTGAGTTCGAGGCCAGCCTGGTCTACAAGAGCTAGTTCCAGGACAGGCTCCAAAGCTACAGAGAAACCCTGGAAACCCTGTCTCAAAAAAACAAAAACAAAAAAAAAATACTGTTAGCCAACACAAGCAGGTTCCTTCTGTAAGTCCTTCGGTACATGAGGTCTGTGTTTTCCCTAGAAGCTCTGGAACCCACAGGAAGTACTGTTTTCTAGACTTTACTGTGTTCATCTCTAAAACGGGACTGCTGCCACCTGTCTCGTCCCCCCGCTAAGCTGTCCTGACATGCCAATGACTTCATGGGTATAGAAGGCCAGTCGTCATCAGTATCTTCTACTTCATCCACAGGAGCCTTTCACTGACTAAGCCTAGGATCCAGACTCCTCCCCCTCGTCTCTGGGTTGCCCTCGGGTAGTGGAAAGCCTCACAGTGGCCACTATCCCTTTCCCGCTCCCAGCCCCTCAGCTGCACGGTCCAGGACAAGATTCACTCTGGCCTTTGTGTGTTGGGCAAAGCCGTGCCAGGGACGAGTGGGGATGGCTGTCCAGCTGCCCCAGCCAACCTCCCTACCCCTCCTTGCTCCTTTCCCTCAAGCTGGCATGCACAAGGCAGATGGACAGCTGGACCAGCAGAGGCCAGTGGGAGTCAAAAAGCAGAAGTATCTCAGTCTGAAGGAACAGCCTGGGGGACTTTAACTCAGAGCAGGGATTTCCCCTGATGGTGAAAGCAGGCCAGCTTGAGAAGATGCCTTTTTTTCTTAGATGAGGTCTCCCTATATGGCCAGGTTGGCTTTGAACTCTTGATCTTCTTGCCCTTAGCCTCCCTCTAGAGCAGCTGTTCTCAACCTATGGGTTGAGACCCCCTTGGGGATCAAAGGACACTTTCACAGGGGTCACATATCAGATATCCTGCGTATCAGATATTTGCATTATGATTCAAAAACAGTAGCAAAATTATAGTTATGAGGTAGCAACAAAAATAATTTTATGGTTGGGGGTCACTACAACATGAGAAACTGTATTAAAGGGTTGCATCATTAGGAAGATTGAGAACCACTTCTCTAGCGTGTTTGGATACAGGCATGCACTACTATACCTGATTGGCTCACATACCTCTTTGTTTTGTTTTTGAGACAAAGTCCCAAGTATCCCAGGCTAAGCTCAAACATGATATAGAGCTGAAAATAACCTTGAAATTCTCTTTTTCCTACCTGCCAAGTGCTGGGATTATAGCCGTACATCTTTATACCCTTAAAAAATGTGGGTCTGGCCGGGCGGTGGTGGCGCACGCCTTTAATCCCAGCACTTGGGAGGCAGAGGCAGGCGGATCTCTGGGAGTTCGAGGCCAGCCTGGTCTACAAGAGCTAGTTCCAGGACAGGAACCAAAAGCCACGGAGAAACCCTGTTTCGAAAAAAAAAAAAAATGTGGGTCTGGAGAATGAACCCCATTAATACCAAACACTAAGAACTGAACGACAGCCCCAACCCCATGCTGGGGGCTCGAACCCAGGGCCTTGTACATGCTCCCACTGAATCATATTCCCAGGCATCTACATCTTTAACAAAATTTATTGCATTTATTATTTATTTAGGGATGTACTTATTGCATTTATTATTTATTATTATCATGCCTTGGCATGCATGTGGCGATCAGAGGACAACTTTCACAATTTAGTTTTCTTATTCGCCTGTGGGGGCCCTTGGGATTGAACTCAGGTCATTGGGCTTGGTGACAACTTGCTGGGGTGGCTGTCTTGCCAACCCATATGCCTTTGCCTTTTTAAACAAAAATAGCTGTAGAAAGAAGTGTTGCTGTTATATTTTTGCAAATCCCTTTCGTCTGAGGTTTCATAAAAGACTTGCCATATAGCTTTGGAAAATTCCAGAGTGTTTTTATGACAGCATGCAAGTGAAAAAGACAAATAATGTCCTTCTTAGGTAGAGTGTGTTGACCTCAAGACTCTGTGGAAGGTTCTCAAGGAGTTTGGACTTCTAAAGTTTCCCTTTGAAGGGCACTGATGGAGAAGGGTTGTTGTGAACTTGAAGTTGGAGTTCTGAACCTAAGGCTACACTTTCCTTATCTGTAGAAGGAAATTAATGTCCCTTCCCATCAAAGGGCCAGCCAATTAACCATGTCAAGTACACGGTAGAGATACGGAGTTTGGCTTCTTTTCCCTTTCTCGTGGCCTCAGCTTCCTTGTTGATAAAACGAAGACCTGAGCTGGAGCACATCCAAGGTGCTACCAGCTCCATGGGACTGCGGTCATGAAGTGTGAAACGTTCCCGGATTCCACACTTCCTACTCCAGAGTCAGCGGCTACCTTTCCCTTTTCAGCTCATAGGCACAAGGGCACACTCTGTTCCTCAGCTGTTGCAAACACGCTCGCACCCTCAAGCTCCCAATCTCTCATGCCAACCTGGATGTACGTGAGTCACTTGCGACATACCCCTGAATTCTACGCCCCCTCACAGCCAAGACATCCACACAGGTGCATGTAGGTCTACAGATCCATGAGCACCCGTGCACAGGCATATTCTCATACAAATGCACTCGCTACACACACAACCCTGGAGATCAGACATAGAGGCTGGTGGCTTGGTAGGGCACGCTGCGGACGGGTGCTACCACTCCATCCTTTGGCTGTTCTCCCGCGGGCGCCCGGCTTGGGCCTCCCCGCTCCGCCCCCGCGCGCGCCCCCGCCGCCCGCGCCGCAGTCCGCGTCCACCAGCCCCGGCAGCCGGTAGTTGCAATCCCAGTTCCGCGCAGCGCTTCCGAGCTGAAAGGACTGCAGCCAGCGCTTGAGGTCAGGAGGAATAGGTGGCGCCTAGGGTGCGGGTCACCCAGAGCTGCGGCAGCCCTGAGGTGGAAGCTCCCGAGAGGAGCAGAGCAGCCTGCAGGGAGCAGCGGGGCGCCGGCACAGGGGAGACCCTGTAGGAGGCATGGCCGGGCTACGAGCCAGGCTGGGCCCTGGGCGCAGGCTACTGGTGCTGTCTACGCTGAGTTTTTGTCTAATGCTACAAGCCAGTGCCAAGAAGCCTCCTAAGACGCCCCCCTGCCCACCCAGCTGCTCCTGCACCAGGGACACCGCCTTCTGCGTGGACTCTAAGGCAGTGCCCAAGAACCTGCCTTCAGAGGTCATCTCCCTGTGAGTGTGTACATAGCCTTGGGGGCGGGAGGGGGGAGGGAAGGAGGGCACCGAGGGCTCTGGAAGAGAGAAACCCTGTTCCTCTTTTCAGAGGATACAGACCTGGAGCACTCCCCGGGGTTCCTCCTAACTGGGGACTTTCAGGCCCCAGTCTGCAGAGAGCTCTGTAATCTTACAGCATCCATAGCTCGGGAAAACCAGAGTTCATGGCCAAGAATGAATCATCACCAGTAGTGTAATGAGACCTACTAAGTGTGGGTTGGAGGGAGTGACTACGTGGAGCGTGTGGGCCCCTCCCTGTGAGGTCACACCAAGGGCAGAAAGCAGGAGGACTGATGGCATTAGGGGGAGGGGTGACAAGTGAGATGGCCCTCGTGGTATCTTGGCACGGGCCAGACTCCTGCCCCTGGGTCTGCTGTTCTGCACACAGCTGGGCCAGCCTCACTTGCAGCAACTGGCCCACGGCCCCCGCCCCTTGCCTGTGGGACTGGAGAGGCTGCCAGGTCCCACATCTGCCCCATCCCTCAGCAGCACCAACACGTTGTGGGTGTTGGATAATGGCAATGGTGATGGTAATGGAACCTGCTTGGTTGACTGAGAGGGAAGGGGAGCCTTGGGGCCACTGGTGCTCCTGGAAGCAGCAGGGGAGAAAAACGGTGAAGGAGGGCATTGAGTTGAGAAGTGAAGGACAGATACAGGTGGGGCCTAGGGCTGCTGAGAACAGAAGCCATTGGCTGCCCTGTCTACCTCTGTTGCCCAGTACAGGTCCTTCAGATGCTTACCCCGTATTGACTCCTATGTTCCTTTGCAGGACCCTGGTGAATGCTGCGTTCTCAGAGATCCAAGATGGAGCCTTCTCCCACCTGCCACTGTTACAGTTCTTGTATGGATGGCCTTGTGGAAGGACGGGTGGGGACGTGCTAGAGTCAGATAGATGCTGAGCTTGTGGGAGAGTAGGTGGACGTAGTGTTTGAAAATGCAGATGCCCTGCTAGAAAATGCAGCAGAAGGTGGAGTGGCCTGGGGTCAGGAGGCCAGGCAGCAGGGGAACTGCACACAGAAGCCAAGAATGTGGGATGTAGAACACAGGGAATTGGGTGTAAGGGCTTGGGCCAGCGCCAAAGACTGGGTGCTTCAAGGGAGGGGGTCCTCTTAGATACAGATAACTCCAGGGATCAGCGGTTGGGAAGCATGGTGGACAGCTGTCTGCCCAGGGCTAGAGTGGGTTGCCCAGAGGGTGAGAAGACAGGAAGAGGAGATGCTATGGAGGTGGACCAGGAGCCAAGTTACCAGGGCAGCATTGCCTCCCATCATATTCAGGAGCAAACGGGGAGCTTGTGATATGGAAAACAAGTTCACACCTGGTCTTGCTGTCCAGGGGGTCCTGAGGTTTGGAGGAAGGGCAGACAGATCTTGAGGAAGCTCAAGAGTGGGGCAGTGGGCATGGGCAGCAGGCACACCCTTGCAAGTTCTAATTCCACCTTTGTCTCCCCAGGTTACTCAACTCCAACAAGTTCACGCTCATTGGAGACAATGCCTTCATAGGACTGTCGCACCTGCAGTACCTGTGTGTGGGAGGGAAGGGTCAACGGCAGGGTAGAAGGAGGGAGCCCTGGCCTGAGCCGGCTGAGGGGAAGTGCTGTGAATGAGAAGGCAGCTTGGAGTGGGATGGGAGGGAAGAGCCCTTGAGGCTCCCAACAGCAGGATGGAGCAGAAGGCCATCTCACCCATGCCTAACACCCTGTCACTACTGCTGTGCTGTTACTGCACGCTATAGAAGTCTATCTCTGGCTCCTGGGCTGGGCTCTGGCCTCAGATGTAAGAAAATCAGTGCCGGGGGGAGGTCTTTGATTCTGAACGGCAACTAAGGCAGGTTCTTATTTTCTCCAGCTTCATCGAGAACAATGACATCTGGGCACTTTCCAAGTTTACCTTTCGAGGACTCAAGTCCTTGACACACCTGTGAGTACCTGATATCTGTGCCCACATGCGATTGGGACCCGTGTGTCCCCTGGATTTCCCTGGATCTTGGTCATGGTTTTTAGGTGACCCTGGGGTCTTTCTTGCAGCTCACTGGCCAACAATAACCTGCAGACACTGCCCAGAGACATCTTTCGTCCCCTGGACATCCTGAGTGACTTGTAAGGCTTAAATCCTGCCTCTTCCCACAGTGCCACAGAGGGCATACCACTGGAGGGTGTACAATGGGAGCCAGAATTAGGGTGATCAGAGACTGGAAGGGGGTTAGGTTTGGGGACTTTGAGAAGATGGGGTAGTTAGCTATAGCTGAGAGCCTTCCAAATTGTGGCTCTTCAAGTCTCCATAGTCCTCCTCAAATGTATATTAGATATGTATGGAAGACTTGTGTTGTTTTTAATGTATGGTTGATTTGAATTAACAGTAAAGAACTCTAGCATGTCTGCAGTCATTTGCCATTATTTATATAAGAGAGAGAGAGAGAGAGAGAGAGAGAGAGAGAGACAGAGAGAGAGAGAGAGAGAAGCTCCTGAATTCTGTCAAGGTTGGAGGAATAGGGAAGCAACATGAAATGGGATAGGTTGGCCATGCAAAAGGTGCCTGGCTATCAGGACCAACTTTATAGGCCTGTAATCTCAGACACTCAGGAGGCTGAGCAGGAGGATCACAAGCAGTAAAATTTTGTCTTATGATTAGAAAGTAAAAGTAGCACTGGTGATTTGGAGCACTTGCCTAGAGTATGCAAGGCCCTGGCTCCAATCCCCAGAGTCACAAAATTTAAATTACAAGTTTAAAAACAAACAAACAAACAAACAAAAAAGGCGCCTGGTCAGGTAGGTAAGCAAACAGGGCCTAGGCTCAGCCAGCACGCCTTTGACCACGCCTGTGCTGTGGGGACTCTGAGCCATTCCCAGCAGTTTCTGAAGGCCAAGGAGGCTGCTGGGCAGAGCAGCTGAGGCTCTCCCCTTCTGTGTCCCTCCCTCCCAATCCAGAGACCTCCGGGGCAATGCCCTTAACTGTGACTGCAAGGTGAAGTGGCTGGTGGAGTGGCTGGCACACACCAACACCACTGTGGCCCCCATCTACTGTGCCAGCCCGCCCCGCTTCCAGGACCACAAGGTGCAAGACTTGCCCCTTCGGGAGTTCGACTGCATCACCACTGGTAGGATGGACCCGGCCTCTGACTGAAGGCCACCCAGCTGGGCACGCCCAGCTTTTGTAGCCAGGTCCCAGCTGCCGCCCAGCGGGCTAGTGCCTTTTTCCTTTGTGTGGATCCCACCCACCTGTGCCTCTTGTCCCTGTAGATTTCGTCCTCTACCAGACTCTGTCCTTCCCCGCGGTGTCAGCAGAACCCTTCCTTTACTCCAGCGACCTCTATCTGGCACTGGCCCAGCCGGGTGCCAGCGCCTGCACCATCCTGAAGTGGGACTACGTGGAACGGCAGCTCCGAGACTATGATAGAATTCCAGGTAGCTGCCTGTGACCTACCTGCCTGTGCTGGGCCTATCCAGGGGAAGGTGGCAGAAGGCTCTCTTGTCCAGCTCCAGTCAATTCCTAAAAGAAGAAGAATGGATGACATCTTTTTTCTGCCCCTAAAAATTTTACTGGGTTTGAGAAAGGCCAGTAGCTACAAAATAGCATTGATAGAATGCACGCCTTTAATTCCAGTGCTTGGGAAGCAAAGAAGGTGGGTCTCTGTGAGTTCAAGGTCATCCAGGACAAGTTCAAAGTCAGCCAGAGAGACTCCACATCAAAAAAAAAAAAAAGTAAATTCAATACTGAGAGCTAGGGATGAAGCTCAGTGGGTAGAGTGCTTACCTAGCACGTACAAAGTCCTGGACTAATGATGGTTCAACCGATAATCCCAGCGTTTGAGAGGTGAAGGGGAAATATGAAGAATTCAAAACCAGACTTGACTATATAGCGAGACCCTGTCTCAGAGGGAAAATACAAACAAAACAAAGCAAAGCTTGCTGGGTATGATGGCTCACACTTGTAATCCCAGCACTTGGGAGGTAGAGAAAGAAAATCACTGCAAGTTAAAGACCAGACTGGTCTGTATCATAAGGCCCAGGTCAGCCAGGGCTTCCCTGAATCCACAAATAAACAAAACCAATTATGGACCCTGAGTCCTGGGTGGGGCTGTGCTGGGAGTGGGATTCTTAGCAGATCTCAGCTGTGGGGCATGTTTGGATTTTGATCTTTCATTTGGGTGAGAAAGGGGGGAGCTATTTGACGCTGACTGATTCCACCTGCCTCTGTCCCGGCAGCCCCCTCAGCTGTGCACTGCAAGCCGATGGTGGTGGACGGCCAGCTCTATGTCATCGTGGCCCAGCTGTTTGGTGGCTCGTACATTTACCACTGGGACCCCAACACCACACGTTTCACCAAGCTGCAGGACATCGACCCCCAGCGCGTGCGCAAGCCCAATGACCTGGAAGCCTTCCGCATTGATGGTGATTGGTACTTTGCCGTGGCTGACAGCTCCAAGGCAGGCGCCACTAGCCTCTACCGCTGGCACCAGAATGGCTTCTATTCCCACCAGGCCCTGCACGCCTGGCACCGCGACACTGACCTGGAGTTTGTTGACGGTGAGGGCAAGCCGCGGCTGATAGTGTCCAGCAGTTCTCAAGCCCCTGTCATCTATCAGTGGAGTCGTTCTCAGAAGCAGTTTGTGGCGCAGGGAGAGGTGACTCAGGTGCCTGATGCCCAGGCCGTGAAACACTTTCGTGCTGGCCGCGACAGCTACCTGTGTCTTAGTCGCTACATCGGTGACTCCAAGATCCTGCGCTGGGAGGGTACCCGTTTCTCTGAGGTGCAGGCTCTCCCCTCCCGGGGTTCGCTGGCCCTCCAGCCCTTCCTGGTAGGTGGCCACCGCTACCTGGCACTGGGCAGTGACTTCTCTTTCACACAGATTTACCAGTGGGACGAGGGCCGACAGAAGTTTGTACGGTTCCAGGAGCTGGCCGTACAGGCTCCTCGGGCCTTCTGCTATATGCCTGCTGGAGATGCCCAGCTGCTCCTGGCCCCCAGTTTCAAGGGACAAACACTGGTGTACCGACATGTCGTGGTGGATCTCAGTGCCTAGAAGGAAGTTGAGTCCTTTGGGTTCCTCAGGGTGGCACTGTAAGATGGGTGGAAACCTCTGTGAGCAACTTGTGGCTCCAAGCGAAGTCACATGTGGCTGGTCTATATCTGTGCCCCCACACACATACACACAGAAGTGGGCCTGGGCACAGACCCGGGAAGCCATCCCCATTACTGTAATCAACACCTACGTATGCACCAGGCACCCAGAGTTCAGGTTCTCCTCTATGCGTACATCCTTATCTACAGTGCCCCCATGCTCTGCTCCCTCGCTAAGTGTGTCTGAGCCACGCAAACGGGTGCAGGAATGGGTGAACCATGGCCTTTTCTTCTCGGCTTTGCCTTCTGCCCCCTGGCCTTTCCTTTGGATGCTCGAGGTGTCCGTGTGCCTGTTTGGCATCCACAGTTGCAGCCTCTCTCCAGGTGTGCCCACGCCATGCTCCTTTTGCATGCACCCGTGGACAGTGTTGGACATCCTGGGTTACATACCTGTGCATACCGGGCCACACACTTCTTTCTATATATGCACATGTCTGGGAGTGTGCACACGTGTAGACTGGGTGCTAAGAAAACAGGCTTCCCTGCTGTCGCTAAGCCTAGCCGCTCTACTTGGAAGGTGCCTTCCAGCACCGACACCTCCTCCGCTCACTCCAGTGTGCCCCCCATGTGGCTGCTGATGATAATAACAGTAAGCATGGCCGTGGCCTCCTGGGGACAAAGCGCCTTCATCCTGAAGCAATAACAGCAACAGAGGCAACAGCAATTGGGTTCTTCGTGGTGCAGGATACCTTGCTTCTCACTAGAGTTTTCTTCCCTGACTCAGTCCCAGCTCGCCTGGACAGAGGTGGGAAGGCTTTCCCTGGGTAGCGATTGCTTTTTCAAGATGGGGCCATCTCCTCTCGGGCCCCACCTTGGGGATGTGGACCCTGAACTGTGACTGCTCCTGAGAGTGCCCGAGCCACTTGTGTGAGTGCCAGGCACATGTTGGGGCCCCTGGCACCTCTCCATCCCATGAAGACGCCCCTGGAAGTGTGACTCGGTGGAGGCTGGATGAGGGGGCAAGAAGGGCGCCTGGGAATCAGGCTTCTGCTGCCCTCTGCTGTCCACTGGAAACAGCGGCCCAGAAGCAGGAAATGGCCGGATTGAAAGGATTTCTTGGGTCCGACACCTTGAGGCACCTGGGGGCAATGCTATTCCCTTGCTTCAAATAAAAAGTTCCACCCTACCGCTAGCTATCAGGTGTCCTCAGGGTGTGTTATTAGGAGCAGAGCCAGGGTTGTGTACCTGTTCCTGCTACACACAGGGACCTCACCGGCTTCCAGGTCCTCTTCCTCTTGGCTTCTTTCCCTCGGAGCAATGGGTATTGACAAGGTCAGATGACACTAGGGTCAGGAGTTCATGGTGATGCCATTTGCCATTCAGGTGTTGGGCAGTGTGATGAATCTCCTCCACCTGGGTCTGACTCACAGCCCAGTGCAGTACAGGCCTGCCGCCTGCTAAGACCTAGGTCTGTCCCTTTGTCAGGAGGACGTTAAGCAACAAAGCGAAGACGTGGTCAGCCCTCAACAACCCTGTCTTCTACCATCTCCTCCCTGAACTCCCCACTGGGCAAATATCTGCCATTATCATGGCCCCCCCACCAAGCTGAGGCACCCTGGAGTCCTAGGTAACATCTTGGTCCTTCTTCTTCTTCCCACTTTTAACCAGCTACCAATTCTCTATCTCTGAGGGTTTCCAAATGAGCATTCTTTTTTCCCCTTACCCCGCTACAGCCTTTATCCAGCTCTGTCCTCATTACTATAGTCTCCAGGTCCCTCCTGCCAGCCTGTTTCTTAGATCCTTCTGGTCCAGCCTTCCTGAAACATCTCTCCATTATGTCATCTGCTACCCAGGAGCCTGCTTTGGCTCCCTGCTCTTCTGAAAACAAACCCGTGGCTTTGTGCCTGACATCGAGCTCCTCCGGTCTTGGTGCCAGCAGATGCAGCGGCATCCATCCCTTTCCTGCCTGCTGCCATTCTGTCTATTTCTGAGACTACAGAGTAAGAGGGGGAAGAGAGCATTAGGCAGGAACAGGGCGAAAGCGATGACCAGGCTCACTGGGGAATGTGGAGCATCTTGGGGAAGGCACATAGCTCTGTGCTGCAAAACTGCCCTGCTCCATTGCGGGACTTCCCTCTTTGTCATTCCTTTCCACCCAGCCCTGGATCTTATGTGAAAAGAAACAGGGAAAGGGGCAGAAATGGTAGATATAACAATAACTCCAGCTGTGGGGTGCTGGAGTGTGTGACCCCTCCCCAAACATACACACACACACACACACACACACACACACCCCTTCCCTTTTCCTTCTTCGCACCTGTTTTTTTATGGCCCCTTTCAGCTCTCACATGTCATGTGTATGTCTGTCTTAGGGTGTCTGTTGCTGTGAAGAGACACATGACACCATGGCAAATCCTTTTGTTTGTTTGTTTGGGGTGTTGTTTTTTTTTTGTTTGTTTGTTTTTCGAGACACAGGGAGTTTCTTTGTGTAGCTTTGGAGTCTTTCCTGGAACTCACTCTGTAGATCAGGCTAGCCTCAAACTCAGAAATCCGCATGCTCTGCCTCCTAAGTGCTGGGATTAAAGGTGTGTGCCACCACCACCAGAACACCATGGCAAATCTTATTAAAACAAAACAAAACAAACAAACAAACAACCCACTTAACTGGGGCTGGCTTACAGTTCAGAGGTTTAGTCCTTTATCAGCATGGTGGGAAGTGTGGTGCCATGCAGGCAGACACGATGCTGGAGAAGGAGCTGAGAGTTCTACATCCAGATCTGCAGGCAGTGGGGAAGGAAGAGACACTGGGCCTGGCTTGTGCTTCTGAAACCTCAAAAGCCCACCCCCTAGTGACACATTTCCTCTGACAAGGCCACACCCCCTCATCCTTCTCAAGCAGTGCCATTCCCTGATGACTAAACCTTCAAATGTATGAGCCTCTGGGGGCCGTTCCTGTTCAAACCACACAATGCCCATGAGTACCACATATCACTGATCTGTCCCAAGGGGAGGGACCTAGGTCTGAAAGCATGCATCATCAGCATACTCTGAATGCCACAGTCTGGACCACACATGCGCAGACATGGGCTCTATCATTTTGCTTGGTGTCAGCTATTTCCCCGAACCTCAAATCCGGCAAAGCAGATTAGCAAACCTACTTTGTAGAGCCCTGTTTCCGTTCACTTCCTGAGGAAAAGTGGCAAATGGCGTTCGGTCACTTTACTTTGCCTCTGTGTGCCTCAGTTTCCTCATCTTCAGAGTGGGTCTGATGATGCCTTGCCAACAGGGCCAACTACCATGGGATAGACGAGTGCCTGCGAGGTCCAGCTTACCTCTCGTGAGATTTACATGCATTAGACACAGATGGATGCTTGTCGGTCCCTTTGAAGAATGTACCTGGTGCATAATTATGAGCTATTTGATCCGTAGGATTGTATTTGTGATGGAGTGGCTCCAAGAAGCGGGGTTCATGGGAGTGAAAGAAAGGCAACCCTTGGTGACAGGTGCTCTCTGAGAGTGGGGGTTCCTCCACTAGCTGCACCCTCAGAACCCCTGCACACTACCTCCCGTCTGTGGCTTCAGGCACCCGGCCCTCCCCACTATCCTTGGCCACAGCTTGATGGGACAGGTTTAGGTTTCCATCTGCTCAAATCACATTCCTGTGCTCTTAGCAGAGTGGGGACCCGTGAATCCTCTCTACCTAATCCTGGGATTGCCTCCCTCTCTCCCTCCCTCCCTCCCTTAGATGGTCTCATATAGCTAAGGCTGGCCTTAAACTCACTGTGTAGCCAAGGGTAACTGAATTCTGACTCTTGCCTTCACTTCCCAAATGCTGGGATTGCAGCTGTATAGGACCCTGGCATTTTTATATAGTGCTGGCTATTGAACCCAGGACTCTATGTATACCCAGGCAAGCACTATACCAACTCAGCTACCTCCTCCACCGCTGTCCTCCTTTTTCAAACGGGAATCAAATGCACCCTTACCCATGGCCACTGAGGTTGCCAAGGGAAATGGTTTTAGTCTCCCAGACACCTTGGCCTTCTGTTGCCCAGCTGCAAGATAAACACCGCTCCTAACAAGCCACTCCCTTCGGTGGAGAGAGACATTCTCTCCAGCAAACCTTGAATGCCCAGCTTTCTGTGGCGTGGCTGCCTGGTCACCTGGGGGATCAGCCATGGGTCCATAGAGCTGCTTAGCAACTCAGGGTAACTGGGTGGCTGTGTCAACAACTCAGGACCAAAGGCTATAAGAGCTAGAGGCCACTTAACTGTGTCAAAGCCAAGGAGGGTGACAATTGGCTGCCAGCCTCGCCCTCCTCTGTGAGAAGCTCCATTCCTAGCATCAGACCTCTGACTCGCTGCCCTTTAGTTCTCCCAAGCACGGGCATTATGGCCAGGAGTCTCCGTGGGAGAGAGGCTGTCCCAGCTGGGAGAGCTCAGAGTGGGCCTAGGCCACCTCTTTCCAGCCAATGCAAGCCAGGGGAAGCAGGTTTTCTTTTCTTTCTTCTAAGATAGGCTTTCACTAGGTAGTCCAGAGAACCCTTGAAATTAGTCTCGGTCCCCTAAGTGCGTGGATTTACAAGCGGGTGCCACCATGCCTTGCACAAAACATGGCTTGGGTTGGCCTGGGGAGATGGGTTAGTGAGTGGGTAAAGTGCCTGTCGCACAGACACGGAGATCTGAGTCCGGGTCCCTAAAACCTGTGCAAAAAGCCAGGCATGGAGGCACATCAGGGCAATGCCAGAACTGGAGGAGTGGAGACAGATCCTGGGGTGTCCATGTTCTCCCGGACTTATGAGCCAACCAGCCTGGCTGAAACAGTGGGCTCTAGGAACAAGGAGAGGCCTTACCTCAAAAAATATGCTGGGAAGTGTTGAGGCACACTCTGGAGGCAGAGACGGGCAGATCTCTGAGATCCAGGCCATCCTGGTCTACAGAACAAGCTCCAGGACAGCCAAGACTACACAGAGAAACCCTGTCTTGAAAAAAAACAAACAAAAAAAGGGTGGAAGCTGGGTTAATCCCGCATTCATGAGGCAGTTAGGGGGATCTCTGTAAGTTTTAGGCCAGACAGGCCTACATAGTAAGGCCCTATCTTACACAAAAAATGGAGAGAAATAATTGGGAAAGACATCCTGCTGTCCTCTGCAAGGCTCCTGTCTGCACACACACATGCCCACCCATGCCTCTGCACACACACACGCACACCTATCCTTACACACACACACACCCATGCCTCTGCACACACACATGCCCACCACTACCTCCACACACTCTTTCACATCTATCCTTCTGTACACATGCAGATGCCCACCCATGTCTCTGCACACACACACACACACACACCTATCCTTACACACACACACATGCCTCTGAACACCCACACCCACACCTATCCTTACACACACACACACCCATGCCTCTGCACACACACATGCCCTTTGCACACACACATACCTATCCTGCACACACACACACATGCCCACCCATGCCTCCACACACATACCACACCTATCCTTCTGCACACACACACATGCCCACCACTGCCTACACACACACACACACACACACTTGCCCACCCATACCTCCACACACACACACACACCTATCCTTCTGCACACATGCACACGCCCATCACTGCCTACACACACACACACACACACACACACACACACACACATGCCTCTGCACACACACACACACACCTATCCTTACACACACACACACCCATGCCTCTGCACACACACATGCCCTTTGCACACACACATACCTATCCTGCACACACACACACATGCCCACCCATGCCTCCACACACATACCACACCTATCCTTCTGCACACATGCACACGCCCACCACTGCCTACACACACACACATGCCCACCACTGCCTACACACACACACACATGCCCACCACTGCCTACACACACACACACATGCCCACCCATGTCTATACCACACAAAGAGGCTGTGATTCCAGAATCAGGGAGGATGTTCTAGAAGTCACCCAGTGAATGAATGTACCAAAGGATTTGGATTCACATGGGTTTCTCTTATGACGGGTGGGTGTCTCTTCCTTCTTTTACAGCTCTGTGCACTTCCTAAATTGGTTCTGTCAGCTGTATCTTTCTGCCTTCAAGGAGATAACACAGTACTTTTTGTTTGTTTGTTTGTTTGTTTGATGTTTCTGAGACAGGATCTCATTAGGTAGCCCTGACTGTCCTGAAACTTGATGTGTAGTCCAGGCTGGCTTCAAACTCACAGAGATCTCACTGTCTCTGCCTCCTGAGTGCTGGGATTAAAGAAGTGTGCCACCATAGCTGGCCTTACACGATACCTTTTGCCTAAATAATCAGATCTAAAGGGCCAGAGAAATGGCTCAGCAGTTAAGCGCGCTGGTTGCCTTTCCATCACCCACATGGAGGCTCACAGTCACCTGCAACTAGAGTTCCAGGGGGATCCAACACCCTCTTCTGACATCCGCAGGCACTGCATACATGTTTACAAACATACATGCAAGCAAACACTCATACACATTAAAATATACATATATATCTGATTTGGCATGCTGGGCATGTGACTCAGTCTCGTGCTTTCCTAGTACACATGAAGCCTGGGTTCAAACCCTAGCACTGTATGGATACACATGGTGACACATGCCTGCATATCAGCACTTAGGAAGAAGAAGCAGGAAGATCAGAAGTTCAAGGCCATACCTAAACTACATAGGACCCTGTCCGGAAAAAAAAATAGCTCACAAGATGGATAGTGTCTGGAATATTCTCCGGCCTTGGTGTTTTTGTTTCTCCGTAACAGAACAAGGGAGACTGAAGGCATGAAGGAGTTTCTCCTGTGGGCAGGTTTCATTACCGGCTCCCACATCCAGCAATACCAATAAAATTGATGATAATAATTAAGACTGTATAATCACCATGTGTTTGTTTATTCCCAAGAAGCCTCCTTTCCCTGACTCCCGTCATTACCAATTCCATCCTCATAGTTGGGTGGGTGTTAACTGTGTTCTAATAAAAAGCAGTAACTGCTTGTGTTCCCACCCCCACGCCCTGGGGTAGCTTGGCTTACACCCTTACCTCAAGGCAGCAGAGGTGGGGGGGCCGGGGGACGACGACACACGGATCTCCCTGTTTTCAGAAGGAACAACTGACACAGGAGGCAGGTGTCACACAGGAAGAAAACCCCTATGTAAAAAACCCACGGTCTCTCTTCTGCGTAGCTTTGTCCCTTCTTGCAGGGGTACTCACCCCATCAGGGTTATTCTTCAGGCCCATGTCCCCTCCCAGAGCCCCTCGTCACTGGCTGCTGCTGAGTCCTAAGAAAATTGGCTGTGCCAGACATTTAGCCAGCACTAAATACCACTGGGTAACATTGGGCCATTTACTTCACTGAGAACATTTCTTAAATGTTAAAAAAAAAAAAGAAGAAGAAGAAGAAGAATCTTTGCAAAGATTAAGACCATGAGTAAAATCAGAAAAGCGTCTTCTTGCAGTAGACAGTTGACAGAGACCCACAGTTGGACAGCATGCAGAGGGTGAGAGACTCTGGAATAATCAGTCCTAAATAGGATGTCTATGTCACAGCTCTCCCGTCAAAGCTCTGGGATCTCTGCAAAAGCAGGGACAGGAAGGGTGTCATGACCGGAGGTGGTGGATGCCTGCAAGGAAACAGTGTTCTTCAGACACGATGGGGCAGATGCATGTACGAACTCACAGAGACTGTGGCAGCATGCATAAGACCTACACAAGCTCTAGCCAGGCAAAATATCTGCACAGAGAAGGGACTGGGTACCAAGTCCTGCCCCTAGCCAAGAAGCTATTGGAAATTGACACCTGCTGGGAGAGGGAAACCCACTTTCTCCAATGGAGTGCGGCTGGGTCAATCAACAACTCCAGGGTAGGGTCTGTGCTCAGGAGCAGTTGGCCAACACAAATCAGATGCCATGGTTGTGTGTGTGTGTGTGTGTGTGTGTGTGTGTGTGTGTGTAGATTCTCGTTTTATTGAAAATAGATTGGAGGGGGGCAGGTGATGCACACTTTAATTTCAGTCTTCAGGAGGCAGAGGCAAGTGGATCTCTGTGACTTTGAGGCTAGTCTGCTCTACAGAATGAGTTCCAGGACAGGCAGGGCTGTTGTTACACAGAGAAACCCTGTCGGCGGCGGTGGGGGAGGGTATTTTTTTCTCTAACATAATATAACTCTCTACTTCTCCCAGTCTCTCTTCACCTCCGCTCCCATCCAGATCCACTCCCTTTCCATCTCCCATCTGAAAATAAACAGAAAATTTTGCTTCAAATTGATAATAAAATATAATGCAATAAGATAAAACAAAACAAACACACTGGAATTGGACAAAAAAAAAAGCAGAAGGGAAACAAGCAAAGAGAGGGCACAAGAAACAGAAACCCACTGGAGCACACACTCAGGAATTCCATAAAAACACTACGTTGAAAGCCACGATATATATGCAGAGGACCTGGTGCAGATTCATGGTGCATGCAGGCCCTGTGCAAGCTGTGGCCGTCTCTGTGGGTTCATACAAGTATCGACCATGTTGATTTAGAGGGCCTTGCTTTTCTTGGTGTCCTCTATTCCCTCGAACTCTTAAACTCTTTCTGCCTCCTCTTCCATGGGGCTCCCTGATCCTAGGGGAGAGATTTGGTGGAGACCTTTCCTTTAGGGCTGAGAGTTCCAAAGTCTCTCATTCTATGCATATGTCTGACTGTGGGTCTCTTAATTTATTCCCATCTGCTATAAGAGGAAGCTTCTCCCCGAAGTCATGTTCGTGTGTTTTCAGAGAGAGAAAAGGGACAAGAAGCAGAGAGATGGCATCTGGGGTGGGGGATAGCAAAGAATATGATCAAAAATATATTATATGAAATTCTCAAACAATAAATAAAAAAGCTGGCAGTAGTGGCACATGCCTTTAATCCCAGCATTTGGGAGGCAGAAATAGGCTGATCTCTGTGAGTTCAAGGCCAGCCTGGTCTACAAGAGCTAGTTCCAGGACAGACTCCAAAGCTACAGAGAAACCCTGTCTCAAAAAACAAAAAACAAAAAAACAAAACAAAAAAAAAAGATCAAACATATTCTCAAAGAATAAATAAAAACATCTTAAAGCTGGGCGGTGGTGACACAAGTCTTTAATCCCAGCACTCGGGAGGCAGAGATAGGTGGATCTCTGAGTTTGAGGCCAGCCTGGTCTAAAGAGTGAGTTCCAGGACAGTCAGAGCTCTTCTGTTACCCAGAGAAAACCTTTCTAGGGAAAAAAAAAAAACTATCTTGAAAACCAAAATAATAATGACGCTAATGATAAATTATCCAAGTTTCATCAAATGTTATACCTCTCCAGTGTGGCCGACCTCATAAGAAGAATCTTTAATAACCCCATCATTTCACACAGCAATAAATACATGAGCACAAAAGCACTGCACAAAACGGCAAGCGTTGGTTTTGGAATTTTTTATGATATCTGTATACTTGATTTGGAAACAGGTAGAATTTCAAACCTCTGGTAAAGACCTGGATGAACCCAGATCAGCATCTCAAGACACTGGGGTCAGACTGCCCAGATGTATGGACCTTGGAAAACCGCTTTAGAGAGAAGTGGACCCCTGAAACCCACTGTTGGAAGGATGACCTCGGACCCATTCTTGACCACTAAGACAGTGGGATCAGCCAAGTCTGCCTCTAACTAGTGCCTGAATCCCCAGCTGGACGCACTCATTTCGTGCTCTATCTCATTTACAGAGGGAGAAATGCCAAGAAAAGGACACTGGGAGACTCCAATGCAATTACTTTTTTCTTTCATTCTGAACTTTTTTCCTTTTGTTTATCTGCGGCAGTGTCTTGAGATATCTGTAGCCCAGCCTGAACTGGTAATTCTCCTGCCTCAGCCTCAGGGGTTCATGTGTGTGCCACTAGGAGTCCGGGTTGTTTTGTTCCTCTCTGTCTTTCCGTTGTGACTTTCCACCTGCTGACCTTTCAGATCTGGAACACTATTCGACCTGTGGCCCCAGCTCGGAGATGCGCGTGGCGTCGCCGCTTTAAGGGACCGGCCTTTTGTTTCCATGACCTCGCCCCGCCCCTCTGAAGGCTCCGTTGCGCCTGCGCCTCGAGCTTGAGCACTGGGGTTGGGCAGAACCAGGTTCCGTGCAACTTTCAAGTGAGTTACAAACTCCGCCCCGGACACTGGTGCAGGTGGTCAGCCACCCCAGGACCCCGGTGGCCCGGGAGAGCGGAGATCGGGACCTGCCATCCCGACCCGGGACTAGCAGCGGCGCCCTCAACGGGCGAACTCGCGGTTCTCCGCGGCAGGAGTCGTTGGACTGAGCCGCCAGGATTCTGCGGCGCGGGTCCGCCCTCCCAGCTCCCAAGTCGGCTTCCTCTTCAAGGCCCTAAGTCCACTGGTTCCGGGTTCTCCAGACTCCTCGCACTACGGGGTCGGGGTCAGGGCTGGTGGTTTCTGCCTACACCGAGGGACAGGTGTACCGCAGCACCACTCGGCTCCTGCCCCCAGTTCCTGAGTGAGCGTCCCTCCGGTTGTCTCTTGGGGGCCATCCCCAAGACTGTCAGGATGGTGTCCTGGATGATCTGTCGCCTGGTGGTGTGAGTATGGCCCCTTGAGACCCCCCTCCTCCGATCCCCAGTGTCAGCCTGCCTTTGGGGTGGAAGCTGGGAACGTTTGGTAAAGAAGAGAGTTTTCTGAACTTCGTCAGCCTTTCCCTAACACACGCTTAACGGTCCTCGAGGTCTGAAGTGGGACCTTGGTCACTGAGTGCCTTGTTCCCAACCCTCATCCTTGTACACTGATTGGGACCCTTCTTACACGCACACACACTGCAGGCAGGTGCAGGCAGGGTCAGGCTTTGCCACCCACAGCCCCGTGAGACGGCAATAGGCTCGGCAGTGGGCGGAGTACCCAGGTGCCTCCTTCCCCTCTGAGCAGCCACATGACCCACCACCCTAGTTTGGGCCTCCCAAGTCTACCCCTCACTTTTGGATATTCCAATACCTGGCCCAGATGTCTGTCTCTCTCTCTCTGCATCCTGGTGGCCCTGAGCCTGATTTGCGTGTGGTGGGAGGGGACAGCCTGGTGCCCTCACCCACCTTGTTGTGTGTTCTCAGGCTATCCTGTACCCATGGGCCATCAGTGCAGGCCTGAGCAGGCTTGGGATGTTTGTAAACAGCCGGGTGGGGAGGCAGCCTCCAGGGCACTGACTCAGGCACCTTGGGTTGTGCAAGCCAAGCGGGAAAAACAGGGCAGGCACTGCCACCTCGCACCCAAGTTGGGGGAATCAGCCACCTGGTAGGGAGAGGGTGGGGCATGGTGCCCCTCACACTTCCTATGGCTGCTGTTCCAGGCTCATATTTGGGATGCTGTATCCTGCATATGCTTCCTACAAGGCTGTGAAGAGCAAGAACATTCGAGAATATGTGAGTGCCAAGGGTTGGCAGGAAAGCTTAACTAATGTGGTTACCTTTGAGGAGTGGTCAGGGAGGGGGTGGTCGGACTTGGTGATATGGAAGGCCTGAGCTGGCCTCAAACTCCAGGTCAAGGGAGTTTGGAAGGAGGGCCAGCCATTAGCAGGCCTATGGAGGATCTTGTGGGTGAAGCATGCTGGGGTGCGCACTGAGAAAGGCGGTTTCTCAGGGGCTCCCTCTGAGCAGACGTGGGGAAATGCAGCAATGCAGTGGGACTGGCTCTCAGGAATCTCTGGGTTGGGCAGCCGGGGGCGGGCATTGGCACCTCAGGCTCCCAAGCTGAGCTCTGTGCACTCTGACCCACAGGTCCGGTGGATGATGTACTGGATCGTCTTTGCAATCTTCATGGCAGCAGAGACCTTCACGGACGTCTTCATTTCCTGGTCTGGCACAAGGATTGGCAGGCCATGGGTTAGGAAGGCCTACCCACCACCTGGCACCCAGCTCACACACACTTCTCCCCTTCCCACAGGTTCCCTTTTTACTATGAGATCAAGATGGCCTTCGTGCTGTGGCTGCTCTCGCCTTACACCAAGGGGGCCAGCCTGCTTTACCGAAAGTTTGTTCACCCGTCCCTATCCCGCCATGAGAAGGTACTCCAGGGGGAGTAGAGGAAGAACACAGATGGTTGTGTCTGGGAGAGGGTGTGTCAGAGAGAGCCCTGTATCTCAGGTTCAGGGAGGTGGAGATGTCTGGGTCTAATTTCCTGTCCACTTCAGATTTGCTGTGGGACTGTGAAAGGGGTTGGCTCTCCTCCTCTACCTGGGTGATACACATGAATGGACTTTAGGGGTGTGACATGCCAGCAGGAAGTTGATGTGGGCATGGAAAAATGGAAGGGACACTCATTGAGGTGTGTGAACGGGGAACCCCGCTCTTAGTTTTTGTTCTGAGCCTCTGTCTAACTCCTGGGTCCTAGATAGGGGTGGGCTAGGGACGATGACAACCAGTGACTTCTCGGGGTCCGCAGAGAAATGGCTCCTTTGTTGACCTGAGCTCTCCACTCTGGGTCTGCAGGAGATTGATGCGTGCATTGTGCAGGCAAGGGAGCGCAGCTACGAGACCATGCTGAGTTTCGGGAAGCGGGGCCTCAACATCGCTGCCTCGGCTGCTGTGCAGGCTGCTACCAAGGTGCTCTGGGCCCCGGTGCTAGCAGTCTCAGCCGCCCCCGCCCCCCCCCCCCCCCCCCCGTAGCTCTGAGCCAGTTCAGTTCTGAATCTGGTGCCCCAGTGATGAGCTGAAGGCCAGCTTCCCCGCTAAAGCCTTTCCCAGGCCTCTTCTGCCATTAATACAGTGCCTCCCTCCCTCACCTCCTAGAGTCAGGGCGCTCTAGCTGGAAGGCTGCGGAGCTTCTCCATGCAAGACCTCCGCTCTATCCCTGACACCGCTGCCCCCACCTACCAAGATCCTCTCTACCTGGAAGACCAGGTACCCCGACGCAGACCCCCGATTGGTAAGCGGAAAAGGAACCCAGCCAGGGCTGACCTGGGAAGTCTGCCTCTCTGAGGGCTAAAGGGAAGCAGGGAGGGGCTCCAGGCTTGCAGAAATGTTCAGCTTTGCCCTCCCTGGCCTCTTTTCCACAGGGTACCGGGCGGGCGGCCTGCAAGATAGTGACACAGAGGAAGAGTGTTGGTCAGACAATGAGGTAGCCCCCAAGCCTCCTGTCCGGCCCCGAGAGAAACCTCTGAGCCGCAGCCAGAGCCTTCGGGTGGTCAGGAGGAAGCCATTGGTGCGAGAGGTCAGTGCATTGGAAGGACAGTGTGACGGATGGCAGTTGAGCTACCATGCCCACGCCACTCATGGTATGTTGGCTTTCTCTCCCCAAGGGAACCTCGCGCTCCATGAAGGTCAGAACCCGGAAAAAGACGATGCCCTCGGACATGGACAGCTAGATTCTGCAGAGTCCAGCTTACCTCTCCAGCCAGCAGGGGACCTTTTGCTGCTACACCAGCTGCCTGGGCTCCGCCCCTTCTGACTTCTGCAGCTGCCTAAGGGGCACATGGTGTGGTTCCTCAGCATGGGGATGCACCTACAATATACCAAAGCAGGCCAGACCCAGGGGCCTATTTATTGCCTTCCTCAACCTTTTCCCTTTCCAGACATGGGACCAGAGCCCCACTAGTCCCTATAGATGAAATCAAAAGTCCAACCAGTTGTGTTCATTCCTTCTTGTCCTTCAAAGTACTTGACAGCCTTTCCCAAGGCCTGGTGTGCGTGTGTCCTAGCTGTGTGTCTCATGTTGGTGAGTGAGGTCAGGCTTGTGAATGTTTTTATAAATAAACACCTATGGTGTCTGCCTTCCCTGGTTGTCTCTTGGCTCCTCACATTTCCTACTGTAACTAGCAGCCCTCTGTAGGCTCCTGCTAAAGGGTGGGAAGACTGCCAGAAGATCTCTGTGCCTAAAAGGGGAGGCCACCGATAGTCACAACAGCAAGTGTCCTGGTTGAGCTCCTCGGGACCCCCGTGGAATCAGGCTGGAGCCAGGAGTGATGGCACAAGCTTTTGATCCCAACATTGTTCTCAGGGAGGCAGGAAAATTTCTGTGAGTTCAAGTTCAGGATGGTCAACATAACAAGTTCCAGGACTAGGGGGATCATGTCTCAAAAACAAACAAAACAAAACAAAAAACAAATCCTCAAACCAAAAGTCAGACTCTCACAGGGCGGTAGTGGCACATGCTTTTAATCCCAGCACTCAGGAGGCAGAGTCAGGATCTCTGTGAGTTCGAGGCCAGCCTGGTGTACAGAGCGAGTTCCAGGATAGGCTTCAAAGCAACACAAAGAACCCCTGTCTCAAAAAAACAGAAAAAGAATCAGACTGTTGAAGATTACTCAGAGTAAGGAGTCAGTACTGGCTCTCACAGGAAGAGGCAAAGGGATGGAGAGGGTGTGGAAACCGCACAGAGCAAACCTGGGGAGGCAGGCTAGGGTCTCAGTTCTGTAAACCTTCCTGTGAACAGTCAGGTATAATCAGGGTGAATTTGCACACGAAGCCACGAGAGGGCAGCAGCTCCCTGGGGCCAAGCTGCCCCCACCTTCCAGGTCAAGGTGGGTGGAGCTCGGAGACTAGCCAAAGCCTCGCCCCGCTGGGGCCTGGCTGAAGATGGGGCAGGCCAAAGGAATGATGCCGAGCTCAACAGGGCCAATGATAGCCCTTCTCTGCTGCTAGTTGCTGCTCTGTGGCCTGCTCCATCCACGGAGACTCAGGCTTTTGCCCTGGACTGACTCTAATCCGTTTCCTCTGATGCCTGGGTCATCTGTCCCTGATGTTGGAGTGACATAGTGCCCTGGGGTGCTCCCTCTCTACACCCCATCTGCCCTTTGTTCCCTCTTCAGGCTAAAGAGGTGACTGAGAGTGCTGGAAGGAGGGCAGACATGAGCTGCTAAATTGGAGTTGCCTGTGAGGATTAACTCTTGGTGTGGGGATTATCTGGGTTTTATTGGAGGGAAGGCACCTAATCTGCGTGGCTGATTTAGCCTCTCTGGGATTGGGATTCAGTGGCTTCCTCTATGGCATTCCCACTCATTGTGATGCTGATTTACCACCTTATTAATTCACTCAAAAGATGTATCGCTAGATACTAGAAGGGTGAGAAGACAAGGAAGTAGGCACTATTATTATAATCCCCATTTCCCAAAGAGGCACGTAAAGGGCAAGTGATTTGCCCAAGGTGGCCTAGCTAGTAAGTGGCAGGATTGGGCTTTGGACCAGGCAGTCTGGCTCCAGAGTTGATGTACTTAATCACTGTTCAGTCAATGAGCTGCTCCTTGCCTGGGGGGCAGAGAGAAGGAGCCTGGCATGTATGGAATATTTGTTACATGCCTGACCTTGTGCTGGGCATTTCACAGAGATGGTTTCCTTGGATTCTCTCAAACGGGCCCATGCCTATTTTACGGGAGAAAGAGCTTTCTCCTCTCCAACGGTACTGCCTGGGAGGTGGGCAAAAGCGGTTGGTTCCCCTTGGCAGAGCTGAAGCCAGTGTCTGCAGGCTCTGCAAAGTCCATGCCAGCATGCCATCGTTTCTGCCCTTTCTTCCCCACCCTGCCTAGTCCTGTTCAGCTTTATTCTCCTACCCCAATTCAGGTACCTGAATCCTCTGCCGGCCTGCCTCTGCCTTGCCTTCTCATCTGCTGTTCCTACGATCGGATCGGATCGTTGTTCGTGGAGGGGTTCTGTCTTCATCTTGGGTACGTCACATGTTTTTGTCCCTCCTCAGTCGTGACTTCAGAACCAGCCTTATTTTACTGTTGTATCTCAGCCCAGAACAAGTGGCTGAGGTATTTTTATAACTGTGGGATCTGGTAGTAGTTGTCTGACTTCTGAGCTCAAGCGTCACCCCTTCCTCTGGGAAGCCTCTCAAACTTCCCAGCACAGAATTAGTTGTTTGTCATCGTGTTCATATCTCCAAGGCCTGACACCTCAGAGGCCTGAAGGAAGGTTGCTTCTAAAGCAACACATACATCAATGTCTTAACCCTCTCCAGGGTGGGAGGGAACTTGTGCTTTGGTGTCTCTGTCCTGTGTCACCTCAGTTCCACCACACAGCTCTCAAACCACCAGCGTCTCTGGTGATGAATGGCTGGCTAAAATCTCCGGCTACCAAGGCATCCTGAGGCCACACAGGAAGAAATGAGTAGATGTCTAAGTGTAGGCATTTCTGGGCAAACATAAATGTGAGCCCACGACTCGGGGCACTGGGTATCACCTGGACATCCCTCAGAGCAGCTCTGCCTCTCTGAGAACCACCCAGGCACACCCCCACCCAGCACTATCCACCTCAACAGGGTCCCTGGCCCACCACTGATCCTCTGGCCGGCCTCTTAAGAGGGGTGGGGGTTAAGCCATGTTCTTGCCTTCCAAGGGTCACCAACTTGATATCAGGGTACCTGGTCTCAGGTAGGGTCAAGGCTGGAAAGGACCTGACCCCATGAAGGCCAGTCCCTAGAGTATACTTTCTGTGGTCCCTGATCCCCTTCCTGTTCTCGACCTCATACCCACCCCCTCCACCCATCCTGGCCTGTTACCTGCTTCTCTCTCATCTTCCTTTCTCCCTCTGCCTCACCCCCTACCATCCTTTTAGTCCTCTGCCTCTGGCTCCATCACTGTCCCTCTGACCTGTGACCTTTCATTGTCCTAGTCACTTTCCCCTTCTCTGGCTTCTAGGTCACAACGCGCAGGAACCCACGGCTGTATTTTTAGCCTCCACTCTCAGTCCACTAAGCCTCTAGATCCCACATAACCCCTAGCCCAGGCTGAGTTAGGGGTCCTGGCAGACCCAGTCCTCCACTAGAGGGGATTCAGAGGGTAACTGCTTAGGTCCTCGCCCCCATTTTTCACCCAGCATCTGGGATTGGGCCGCACTGACAGGTGATCTTCATCGCAGAAGGCTAGTGCCTAGGGCTGGGTGATCCTGGGGGCAGAGCTGACATTGCTGGGCACACAAGACCCGAGCTCAGCCTGGAACACAATGGAAGCTAGATGGCAGTGGGGGAGGGCTAGAGAGGAGGGCTCCAGAAGAGGAATTAGGTCAATGATGTGGGTGGGTGGGCCAGAGGAGAGGATAGCAACTACCACGGAGCTTCCTCCTGGCTCCAGCAGCATCTCCACACTTCCCTTCCCTGTCCCCTCCCCCTGGTCCTGGGAGATTTCGCCCGGTATCACCCCCCCCCGTGTCCCCCACCTCAGGCATGGCCACAGGGGTGGGGGTGGGATGGGGGGAGGCCAGCCTCAGCTGTCTGAAGGATGGAGGGGCTGGGGAAGCAGGGCTAGGTGCCCAGACGGCCGCGTGTGTGGGAGGGGATGTCCTCAGATGCCCTCCACCCGGCAGTCCCCGCTCTGACGTGTGTGCCCCCCCTCTCCCCGCCCGGATTAGTGGCAGCTTGGCCTGACTCTCCGGGGCTCCTTCCCCCTCCCTGCCTGCTGCCCACCCCTGGGCAGGGGGCTACTCTGCCTGAGGGGCACTGTGCTTGCCCAGGTAAGGGGCTCTGGGGTGGAGAAAGGGCAGCTGGCTGTGAGAGAGGCTATGCCTGTCAGCACGAGTGTGTGTGTCAGCATGTGTCTCAGTGCGTGAGGGGTCGTGGCGGGCTAGGGCTGGACCCATGTGAGTCTGGGGGTGCTAGTCAGCTTGCTAGGTCCATGGTCTGGTTTTGTGACCACGGAGTGGGTGGCTTACCCCCCCCCCCCCCCGTGTTTGTGTCTTTTATGTGTGTCCTCAGCTCTGCTCCATCCTCAGGCACAGCACAGCCAGCTACAAGGACTCTGGCCTGTGGCATAGTCTCTAATGCAAAGACAAGGAATGTGGTGGGGTACGGGTAATACTTCTCCCCACCTCTATCTCCAGTTACCCCTAAACATTCCAAAAGACAGCCCTGAGAGCTCTGGTCTAGTCCAGGCAATATAATCTGACAGGCAGATATGGCAGCTGGAGGTGTAGGGGTGGGCACCTATTCAGTTGCCCTGAGACAGTCCCGATTACCTTAGGGGAAGACAGCCACAGGCCCTTGGGACTCTGGACAACCCAAGCTTCTACTCTGGCCTCTTCCAGGCCTCAAGCCACAGGACTTTCCCCAAAACAACGACTTTCCCACAGGCCTTCGTTAAGGTAGGCCAGAGGGCTTAGACTGGGACCACAGGCATGTCCCAGCCCACCACCTTGCCCAGGAGCCCGGCTGGGAGCTAGAGGCCAGGCTGGAGCCTTGGGCTCCAGTCCCTTTTAGACCCCCCCTCATTCATCTCCCATAGCACACTACGGTCAGGTCACCCCCAAGAAAGTGAATAAGAAAAGGGGTATGAAAAACTCAGTCAAGTAAACAATCCCTGCCAGCCTGCCTGACCAGACTTGGCCTCTGAAGGTGAGGAGTTAGCAAGACCTATGTCAACAAGAACCAAGTCTGTTCAGTTTCGGCTGTTCCGACCTCCTCTCCCAAGTACCCATTCTGTCCTCAACAGTTGATGAAAAGCTCCTTGCCTTCACTCTTGTCTGTTGAGAGAAAGACCTTGGGCTCTTCATGGTACACCCCCCCCCTTCAGAGATGGTGGTGTAACTTGGGGCCTGGTTGTGGCCACCAAAATCTATCCCTTCTGCAAAGATGGGGAAGTAGGCGGTATTGCTTCTGTTTCAGACTGGGACTGGGCTGGAGAGGCAGGGGAGTAGAGGGGCAGGAGGTGGGTGCCTTTAGGGAAGGGAAGCACCCGTTGGGCGTGTGGGTTTCTGTGTGTGTCTGTCTGAATCTGTCTGTTTGTGTGTGTGCTCTGGAACCACCCCCGCAGAAGAGCAGGGATGCTTCCTCGGGTGGAGGGTGCCCTGTTTGCCCATTTCCTCTCCTACTCGCTGTTCCCTCCCAGGAGCCACTCCCATGGGCTCCTCTCCAGGCTGGGCCTGGGAGCACCAGGAACATTGAGGATGGGGCAGCCCAGCAGGCAATCCCTACTGGAGCTTCAGATGGTTGTGCGCTTCTGGCCCCATCATCTCTCTAGACACTTGGTAGAAATCAAGGCCCTTAGACCAGGGAACAGACCAGACAGACGGCAGGCCCTCCCAGATTCCAAAGCTTGGTGTAACCTTGTGCCCCTGAGAGAGATGCTAGGAAGAGGGGCTTGGGGAGGTGAAGATGAAAAATGAGGTAGGGAAGACACCAACCACTGGGGTGTGCCCAGAGCTGAAAAGGACAAGGAGAGAGTGGTCCAGCAGGCACGGGCCTGCTGGCGTGGGTTGCAGCACCCATCACTGACCCGTGAGAACCCGACTGCCCCTGCCAGCTCTGGCACTGACCCCTCCCTGCCGCCCCGCCCTAGCACCCCGGGGGGCACCCCGCCTCACAGTGGCCTGGTCCGGCCCCTCCCGCCCTTTGCTCCAGTTCCCGGGCTTGGCACCTATAGTGGGGGTGCTGCCCGCCTGCCAGGCTCCGGGCCGGGCCCACGGGAGGGTGGGGCGGCTGGGAAGCTGGCACACTGCCCCAGGGGAGCCTCTCTCGGCAGGCGCCCGGGTGCCGCGGGGGGGAGGGGGGAACAAAGGGCTCATTCTCCCCGTGCGCAGCCGGTGGCATCGCCGGGGCGTTGGCGGAAGCCCCCGGGGCTAGAAGGGGGCAGGCCCAGGCGGGGCCGCCGAATCACGGGCTCCTGTTTCCCGTAGGGTGCTGGAGGAGGAAACCGGCGGAGCAGCTTCCCCACTCTCAGTTGCGCGTCTGGCGATGGCGATCAGAGGTCCTGCTGCGCTCTCCGCTGCGCTCTCCCTCCATTAGCCGCTCTGCGCGGTGCTGCGCCCTCGCTGGTGCCTCGCTCCTGGCTCACGGGATCGGCCCCCCACTTCCAGGCACGACCCCCTTCCCCGGCCCCTCGGCCTTTCCCCCCACTCAGCCATCTCCGACCCGGGGCGCGCGTTCCCCCCGGCCCGGTTCCTTCTCTCCCTCCGGGGACACCCGCTCCCTAGCCCCGGTTCGACCCTTCCCAAAGCGCAGCACGGAGTCTCGGCGTCCCATGGCGCAACCCACAGCCTTGGCCCAGAAGCTGGTGCGGCCCATCCGTGCCGTGTGCCGCATCCTGCAAATCCCGGAGTCCGACCCCTCCAACCTGCGGCCCTAGAGCGCCCCCGACGCCCGGGGGAAAAGAGAGCGCGAGCGCGCTGAGCAGAAAGAGGGAGAAAGCCCCGAAGCCGGCCCATGGGGAGCGAGTGCCCAGCGCCGGCCAGCACGACCGCCGCCCACACCGCGCCCGGCCTGTGAAGCCCAGGTAAGCGCCGAGAAAGGGCGCCTTCTGGGGTACTTGTATGGGGGATTTATGAGCCCATCCCAAGGTGCAGGCGAGGGTGAAGTGCCGGTGGCATTCTAGGATGGACCTCACTTAACATCAAAAAGTTAGGATGCCCAACTAAGGGACCGCGGGCTACAGCTCCAAAAATTTCTGGAGCCTCCGCCACGGCTCCCGGCTCCCTTATATCCATCCTTCTGGGATCTTTCTCGGGCCGGCCAAGGGGACTGCTCCAGGAGAGTGCAACCGATCTGGTGCCACCTGTCATCCTGGTCCCTCGCATTCAATTTTCCCTCGCTTGCGTGTCTCTGGGGCCCAGCCTGCTTTCCCCGCCTCCTTCCCTCCCCCCCTCCGGGCTGCAGTTAGCAGCGGTGCCCTGCACTATCGTTCGGTTTGGGCAGCTCGACCCACCCTAGTCTGAAACCTTCTCACATGCTAGTTTATTCCTCCTCTTGGAAGCCGAAATCCTAGCCCCCAGCAGTTGTCCTGGTCCTCTGTTGGATATGCCAAGAAACTAGAGCCCACGAAGGGGCAGAGTCAGGCAGCCCAGGTGTAGGGAGAAACACCAGCCAGTAGCCCTGGCTAGCTGCCCTGCCCAGTGACTCCAGCCTGCCAGGCCTGAACATTCTTGTCTCGCAAGCCTGGTGGAGCTGGAGATGGGGGTGGGAAAGCAGCACCCCCAAAACCACAGACTGAAGTTTAGAAAGAGTCTTCTGTGCCCCGAGTCCCACTTTTACGCACAGGTACACTGAAGCCCAGAGGAGAAAATGATCCGCTGAACGTCCACATAGCAGGTGACGCAGGGTCAGAGCCAGGATTCAGCCTCACTGGCCTCCGCTTGAGTCCTACTAAGCTAACCCTGCAGTCATACTTCTTGTCCGTTTCCAAGACTTGTAACCAGATTCCTAGCTCCATAAGGTAGAACCTTTCACCCCAGAAGTGACAACCTTCTGTTGAATTTGTACCTCCAATTTCAGTTAGGGGTCAGAACTTAGGAAAAGGTCTCAATTTCCTGCCATGAGGCAGAATCCTTTGGCCACATGTGGAAGGCTGCATTGTACCCTTCTGTGGCCTGGCGCTTGCTTTACTGGTTTGAGCCACTTTGGTATTCCCAGGGTGGTGCCCATGGTAAGGAACGTGGGGCATGTGCCTAAAGAGTTCGTGCTTTGTCCTTGTACTCCAGGATCCCCCCTGGGAAAGCCCCATGAGGACAGGAGAGTGATGGAGAGTATGCCCAGCTTCCTGAAGGACTCCCCAGCCTGGGAGAAGACAGCCCCTGAGAACGGCATTGTGGGACAGGAGCCCGGTACCCCACCACAGGATGGCTTGCGCCATGGGGCACTGTGTCTAGGAGAACCTGCTCCCTTCTGGAGGGGTGTCCTGAGCACTCCGGACTCCTGGCTCCCTCCTGGCTTCCCCCGAGGCCCCAAGGACACGCTCTCACTGGTGGAGGGCGAGGGTCCTCGGAATGGGGAAAGGAAGGCCAGCTGGCTGGGCAGCAAGGAAGGACTGCTCTGGAAGGAAGCGATGCTGGCCCATCCACTGGCGTTCTGTGGACCAGCGTGCCCACCTCGCTATGGCCCCCTGGTACCTGAGCATAGTGGTGGTCATCCCAAGAGTGACCCCGTGGCCTTCCGGCCCTTGCACTGCCCTTTCTTGCTGGAGACCAAGATTCTAGAGCGAGCTCCTTTCTGGGTCCCCACCTGCTTGCCGCCCTACCTAATGTCCAGCCTTCCCCCAGAGCGTCCATATGACTGGCCTTTGGCCTCTCACCCCTGGGTATACTCTGGAGGTCAGCCGAAAGTGCCCTCTGCCTTCAGCTTCGGCAGCAAGGTGAGTGATGGACTGGAATGGGTGCAAGGAGTTCAGTTGTCCCTAGCTGTGAAGACAAACCCAAACACTGGGCAGCTCCAGCTCCTCGGCCCTTCCCTGCCCTGCCCTTGGGCCTCCATAGCCATTGACTCACCCATAGTTCACCCAGGATCAGGCTGCAGAAACTGCCGATGGAATGTGTGCCCTTATCCTGAGGGCAAAGAGTGGGTGAGATGTGCAGTCCTCGTGGCCTGTTTCTGGGACTCCTTCCTGACACGCTACCCCACATGCCTAGAATGAGAATTTTTAAGTGTTTGGAGGTCAAAGATGGGCATCATAGTGCATGCCTATGAGGCAGAAAGATTGTGAGTTCCAGGCTAGTCTGGACTACAGAGAAAGATCCTGTCTCCAAAACCAGAACAAACAAAAGCCCATGAGGATCAAAGCAGAATTCTCTAGTAGATCCTGATGTCTTTTTACCATGCCAAGCGTTTACCCTTCAGCCTCTAGATACTAGAGGAATCTAAGAAAGCTTGGAGGAAGATCAAGGGGGATCCCAAGGTAGTAGGGGAGCACCTGGGGAGGTGCCACTTCCCCGCCAGTCTGTAAGTTCTCCATTAACTCCCCATAGCTGTAGTTTCGGCTGCTGTCAGTCCTGCTTGCCCTATTCAATGCTGAGGACCCACATTAGCATTAACTTAACCCTTTCACCTTTTTTCAGGGCTTTTACCCCAAGGATCCGAACATCCTCAGGCCAGCAAAGGAGCCCTTGGCAGCCTCAGAGCCTGGCTTGTTGGGCTTGGCCTCTGGTGGGCATCTCCAGCGAGCCTGTGAGGCAGAAGGTCCCTCGCTTCACCAGAGGGATGGGGAGACAGGCACTGGCAGGCAGCAGAACCTTTGCCCACTTTTCTTGGGGTACCCAGATAGTGTTCCTCGAACCCCCTGGCCCTCTTGTCCCCCAGGCCTAGTTCACACTCTCGGCAACATTTGGTCTGGTCCAGGGAGCAATAGCCTTGGGTATCAGCTGGAACCACCAGTCACACCAAGATGCCCATCTCCTGGAGCTCCCACTCCCCTGGGGGACTGTTGCTCATCCCACCTTCCTGCCAGAGAAGGGGAGCTTGGCCCTTGTAGGAAATGCCAGGATAGCCCAGAGGGAGGTACCAGTGGGCCAGGTGAATCTAGTGAAGAAAGGAACAAGGCTGACTCCAGGGCCTGTCCCCCAAGCCATCACACCAAGCTAAAAAAGACCTGGCTCACACGCCACTCAGAACAGTTTGAGTGCCCAGGTGGCTGCCCGGGAAAGGAAGAGAGTCCAGCTACTAGGATCCGGGCACTCAAGAGGGCAGGCAGTCCAGAAGTTCAGGGAGCAGCAAGGGGCCCAGCTCCCAAACGCCCATCCCACCCTTTCCCAGGCACTGGGAGGCAGGGGGCCAGGGCTTGGCAGGAGGTACCAGACACATCCTCAGGAAGCAAGGCGGAGGCAGAGCAACCAGAGGAGCAGAGAGGTAAGAGGGTGACCGGCTGCAGGGGTCCTGCTGAAGAAGGGGCAACAGGGCTGGGCCTTTGCAAGGGACTGGAGTCCATAAGTCTTTGTGATGGGTCATACTAAGATGGCAGGGTACCTTCCTGAGCCTCCTAGTTCTTAGTATTGCCGCCACCACAGCTTTCTAGCCGGTGGTTTCCATCCCTGCCTCTTGGTGAGTTGTTGTTGGCAATTCAATGGCATGGTCTGGAGCAAGGGTTCCAAAAATAGGATCTGCTTCCTGATATGCCGATCAGTAGCTGTGACCTGAAGAAAGTTACTTTGCATGAAAGCCTTAGTTCCCTCATCCATAGTGGAAGTAAAGACAGTCCCCACCTTATCAAGTCTACAGAAAGGATTAAATGGCTCATCAGGACACTGAAGATCTCGTGGCATCTCGTAAACAACACCTCATCAATGCTGTGATTATTCGTACCACAAATGCTAGTTTGAGCATTACCTCTCCTGAAGGACCACTGTCAGCCTCTCTTGGCCAGCTGCTCTTGGAGACTCAGTTTGGACTTTCCAGCATGGGAACCTTCTGTGTGCATCATGGACTCCTGCTGCGCTGTGCCCTTCACAGAGGTTCTAGCAATCCTTGAGCCAGATTGGTTTCTGCAGGCTCACCTCATTCTCGGCCTCCTGGACTGCTGGACCCAGAGAATTGTCTCTGTGGCCTGACCCCAAGGCCCCTGCACCTGGTGTGGGTCTGTCTGCACCCTTGCAGGCTTCAGTCTGGGCTGGGATGTTGTTGGCCCCTCTGCTGTCTTGGGTTACAGCATCTGTGTTCTGTGTTGAAACTCTGGCCTTCTCATTTTCCGGTGCCCTCCATCTGCCCATCCGTCCGCATTGGAATCATCTTCTCAGGGTGTCTCATGGCCACTGAGCCTTTAGTCAACCTATCCAGAGTCTATACTGTCTGGATTCTGGACGTGTACCAGGACCATGCTCAGGCTGCCCAGAGCTTTGAGTTGAACATGCCCAGCAACCTCTCAGCCTCCATTCCTGTCAGGGCTAGCTCCAGCTACTGTTCAGCCCTGTGTGTATGAAACTTATACCTGCCTGGTTCTCTTTTGGATTCTGAATTAGTCCTCACAAATCTGGGGAGCAGGGGCTGAACTGGCTGCATGTGGGCAGGGTGGGTGCTAATTCAGGGCTTTGAACACAAGCCTCAGGAACCAGACTCCCTAAAGCAGCTGTATTGTCCCCTCAGGACCCCAAGATGGCAGGGTTAGAATCCAGGAATCCAGGCTTCGGGATATATCTTGTCAGGCTCACTTAGCGGGTATCACTCAGTGCCGAAGCTGTGGCCAGGCAACTGGAGAGGCAGGAGTTCTGACCAGCCACTCCCAGAAATCACAGAGGTGAGTGTTGCTCCTGTCTATCATATCCAGCGACACCCCCTCTCACTCTCCCACATGGGCTCCCCCCTCAAGCCCTTTTCCCTCATCTCCTCTCCAGGCTGCCTCGGGAAGAGAAGCAGTTGGAGGAGGAGGGCTCCTCTGCCAGCTCCGAGGATGGAGGAGGGTCAGACCCAGAAGCTCCCCTCAACAAGGGCCTGGCCAAGCATCTGCTGAGTGGTTTGGGTGACCGACTCTGCCGCCTGCTGAGGAGGGAGCGGGAGGCCCTTGCCTGGGCACAGCGTGAAGGTGAGCTGACCTCCCTTGTGGGCCTGCTCCTGCATGTCCCTCCCAAGCCATGTTTACCAGAGCTTCGGGGTTCCCAGGCCTACTCAGGAGAGCTCCCCGTTCTTCTTTATCCTTATTCCTAACTTGGACTCTTAGTCAACTCTGAGGTTTCTGGGCCTGGGTGGGGAGCCTCCTGAGAAGTCTGGAAACGTGGTTCTCAAACTTCTCTGAGAACAATGGGCTTGTAGGGAAATAGCCAGTACAAGCGTCTTAAGAGCCTGGAAGGGGATGGCGCTCCGGAGAGGTGAAGGGCAGGGAAAGCCTCCAGAGGGATAAGGCTCATGGGCCTAGAGAGCTGATGGGATTCAGGCTGAGGGTAGAGACTCAGCATTCGGCTGGGTCCTCAGATCCAGGGCACCCCTCTGTAGCTCTTTCTAGCAATAGTATGGTCTTTGTAAACCACAGCCCTGGACCCACAATTTACTCCTTGCTTGGAGGTCTCCAGTGTCCCCGTCTTACTCCAGAGAGAGCAGCCCCTAGTTTGTTCAGTCATAGGTCAGCTCCTCGAGGATCCTGCCACTCCCAACCTGGATTCCTGGCATACATGCCACCCGTCCTTCCCTTCCCGGATCACCAAGCTTGTCTGTCCCCTGGGGCCTTGGCACTAGCTGTTCCCTCAATCTGGAATGCCCTGATCATCCCTTGCAACCTAGTGGATAAGGACTTACTCACCCTTTGGGGCCACTTGTGAAGTTCCCCTGCCACGTCACCCCCATCTTTCCATGGTCTTTCCAGCCAGGAGCCCTGTAGTCATCCGTGCCTGTGGGTTGTCTCCCTGAGTGGGATATGAACTCTGGGAGGGCAAGACCTGTTCCTGAGAAACTCTGACCTATTCCTGAGAAAGTCTCCTGGGCCCACTTGGGATGCCTTGAATGTGTGCTCTCTGGGGCCTTTTCCACCTACCAAGTCTGAACCTTGGCTCTTTAAAAAAAAAAAAAATCTATTCCTTTAGGTAAGGGTAGGCATGGCTTCTCAAGGTTTCTTCTTTTAATCCACTAAGTCCCCTAGAGGAAAGACCACCCGAGTAGCTGCTGTGCCTTTCCATTTCTGATAGCAGTGGGGCTGCAGGGGGTGGGGGAGGTGGATGGAAAAATGCGCTGGAAGTGGTGTGGATTAGTAATACAGGCACACTGGGGGAAATCCCTGGGGCAAGACTGGAGGTGGGGCTGGCCACGACTGTCCTGGGAGTGTGCTGGAGAGGACAGCTACTGCCAGACAAGTGTGTTGAGTAAAGCATAAGGAATGGCCACAGAACCCAGCTCCCTTCTTCTAGTGGCTCCGGTAGGATTTGCTCGGTGCCTCTCCTGTGTTACTTCCTGTATTCCAGGGCCACAGCTCAACCTTCCTAATGCTGAGACCCTGTGATGCAGTTCTTCACGTTGTGGGGACCCCCAGCCATACACTTATTTTGGTTGCTACATCATAACTTTGCTACTGTTATGAATCGTAATGTAAATATCTGATATGCACATGGTCTCAAGGGACCCCCGTGAAAGGGTCGTTTGATCCCCAGAGGGGTGACAGACATACAGGTTGACACACACTGCTGTATGTGGTCGTCCCAAGAGGACAGTGTACTTGAGCCCTCTGACCCTGTTCTGTGGTCAACAGGCCAGGGGCCAGCCATGACAGAGGACAGCCCAGGCATTCCGCACTGCTGCAGCCGTTGCAACCATGGGCTCTTCAACACCCACTGGAGATGTCCCCGCTGCAGCCACCGGCTGTGTGTAGCCTGTGGTCGCATAGCCGGAGCTGGGAAAACCAAGGAGAAAGCAGGTGAGGAAAAGCAGGTTGGCTTTTTTAGATTTATTTTATACGTGTGAGTATTTTGTTTGCATGTTTGGGTGTGTACCATGTGTGTGTGTGCTGCCTGTTGAGGTCAGAAGAGGGGGGGGTCAGAGCCCCTGAAACCAGAGTTACAGACAGTTGTGAATTGCCACGTACATGTTAGGAACTGGACCTGGATCAAATGCTCCTAACCACTGAACGCCCCCCCCCTCCTGTTATATTTTTATTTTTTGAGACAGGATTTCTCTGTGTAACAGCCCTGGCTGTCTTGGAACTTGCTTTGTAGACCAGGCTGGCCTTGAACTCACAGAGTTCACCTGCCTCTGCCTCCCAAGTGCTGGGATTAAAGGCGTACACCACCTCTGCCTGGCTTCCAGCCCCTTTCTTACCCACTCTTTAAAGAAGTCGAGTACCTGGGCACCGAGGGGATGAATTCATTCAGTTCTGACCAAGCAAACACGAGGACCTAAGTTCAGATCCTGCATTAAGTCTGAGCATGGGGGCCTAGCACTGAAGGATCAGAGGAAGGCAGATTCCTGGAGCTCATTGGCCAGCCAGCCTGGCTGAATGATCTGGCCTCAAAGGATGAGGCGAATGCATACGTGCATGCATGCGCATGCACACAGAGGTCAGGCACCTATTCGATGCGGCTCACTTGGATCAGCCGCCGTGTTAGCACAGTGACACGGGTGTGATTCTCTTCATTTTCCACATAAGAATGACTCAGAGAGGATCAATGACCCGTCTGAGGTCCCAGAGCAAGTCAGTGTTATAGCCAGGATTTTAGACTCGGGTCTTCTGATTCAGTTCCAACCTTTCAGTTTTCACTCCGTTGGCTCAATTTAACCACCTCTGGTCTTGGAGTTTCCCAGTGCTCCAGTAGACATGGCGAAAATAGTTCTAGAACCAGATACATTCTTATATGACTATCCTGGGATCTTCGATTAAAGATATTTATTTATTGACCTATTTATTTATTTGTGTGTGTGTGTGTGTGTGTTATGCACATACATATGCATACCCGTGCCACAGCATGTGTGTGACAGTCAGGGGACATCTTTGGGGAATCCATTCTCTCCTTCCACCATGTGAGTCTTGGGACTCAAACTCAGGTCCTTAGACTTGGCTGCACACACCTCTATCTGCTGAGCCATCTCACAGGCCCCCACCTTAGGATCCTGCAAAGCAGCCCAGCATATGCATTCCAAAACCTCTGCATTCCAAAAGCAAAGAATTCTATGTTGTTTCATATGCCCAAGCTTCCCAGCAAGCACTTGTTTGGTTTGCTGAACTCCTGATTTAAATATCATGTACTTGGCCTTCTTCCTTGACCTTAACCTGTAGTTACCTTGCTTTCTGGACCTGCAGCTCCTCTCTTCCTACCCCACAGGCTCTCGGGAGCAGCACACACAGGAGTGTGCCCAGGAGGCTGGGCATGCTGCCTGTTCCCTGATTCTGACCCAGTTCATCTCCAGCCAGGGTGAGCCATTGTGGAAGGGTGGGGCATGCAGTGGGTGGGTCCCGAGGGAGACAGTCATACTGTCTCCTTGTTCCTGACCCTGGTGACATGGCCTCCTGGTTGGTGAGACCAAGCCGCTCCATCTCTATCCTTCTTCTACACACTCAGCGCTGGCAGAACTGAGCACTGTGATGCACCAAGTCTGGGCCAAGTTTGACATCCGGGGACACTGCTTCTGCCAAGTTGATGCCCGTGTGTGGGCCCCAGGGGATGGGGGTCAGCAGGTAAGAACCAGGGCATGGTCCAAGTGCCATCTGCCAACCCCAGTACTGAGCAGTGTACATGTACATGAATGACCTTGGGGTGGGGGGTTGACCTTCCTCTGTTGGTGGGGATGAAGGAGGACGTAGAAGCTGGTGGAATAAGCTATTTCCTACCTTACGAGGAAGCAGGATCCTGATGTTGACTTTAGCCTGCACCTTTTCCCTCCATCCCCTACCGCAAGTCTTCTCTCCCTGCTTCCTAGAGTCCTGCCTTCTCGGCCAGCCCTTGTTACTTTACCTTACCATCACCACCCTAGATATGGGTGCTTTCGGGTTCATTGTCAGCTCACCTTCTGAGTAGCCCTGGCACCCCACTCGGGGCAGCCACTTTATGTGCACTGAGAAAAAAAATTTTTTTTTGAACTTCGTGATTCTGTGATAAAAGTTATTCACTTGAGAAAGAGTTAATTACGAGCATTTATGCTTTTAACATATTTACTTATTTATTTGTATGGGGGGGCACAGTGTATGCCAAGGCGCACACATGGAGGTCAGAGGACAAGTCGTGAGAGCTGGTTCTTTCCTCTCTCCTGTGTGGGTTCTGGTGATTGAACTCAGGCTTGACAGGTGCCCTGCTGAGCCATCTCGCTGACCCTATAAGAGTATTTTATGAACTGGGCACGGTTGTGCATGTCTTAGAAGGTAGAAACAGAAGAAACATGAGCGTGAGGTTAGCCTAGTTAACACAGGGAGACTGTCTTATAAAAACCAAGAGTTGGATGCAGCCAGGTGCCAGAGGGCATCCCTGGCATGTTTAAAGCCCTGGATTGCATCCTGAGCATGGGAAAGCAAAAGGTCCATTTTATTGTTGTGTAGAGTTTACTTTTTCAAAGGTAAGGTCTTTCATCCCAGGTCAGCTGAGCTTTGCCTTGACCGCCAGAGTACAAAGATTACAGATGTATGCCACTCCATCTGGCTGACAGGTACATTTTATATGCCAGACACTGCCATATATCCATGATATAAAAGTCAGAAAATATAAACAAGTATAAGTAAGAAAATAATGCTGACTTCTTAAGTTGCCATTACTATTTTGACTTTTCCCAGTTATGTGTCTTTGTATTTATTTTTAACTCACTGTTTAGAACAAACTCTATGAAGAAGTATATCGCAGTTTTCTTTTCTCTACTGGGGCTACATACTGTAACATTTCTATTAGCGCTACATACTGTAACATTTCTATTAGCGCTACATACTGTAACATTTCTATTAGCGCTACATACTGTAACATTTCTATTAGCGCTACATACTGTTACATGTAGCTGCAAACAACTTTAGGACTTGTCAGAACTCATTGTTAATTCTTGGACATTGACTTCAGTTGTGTCCGCCAGTTTTAAAATCTCTTTTTGGGTTTGGGGTGGTGGTTGATGGGTTCAACAGAAAGAACCAACAGAGAAAACTCCCCCAGCTCCACAACCTTCCTGCAATGGAGATTCCAATAGGACCAAGGACATCAAAGAGGGTGAGTGGCTGGGTCCACATAGCCTTTGGGGAGGGGAGTGCAGGAGGGTAGTCTGGGAAAGAAAAGTCTCCAGAAGAAACTTGGCAATACTTTGGCAATAAGCTCCCCTCCTCGTGATCAAGAATCTCCATCTCGCGGATCTCTGTGAGTTCGAGACCAGCCTGGTCTACAAGAGCTAGTTCCAGGACAGGCTCCAAAACCACAGAGAGACCCTGTCTCGAAAAACCAAAAAAAAAAAAAAAAAAAAAAAAAGAATCTCCATCTCTCACCTCAAGACGGGTACCCCGACTCCTTCAGCAAGACCTCCTATTATTTACTATTATTTATTTATGCACTGGTTCATTTATTGTGTGTGACGATGTCGGATGTCCTGCTCTGTCACTTTCTCTCTTACTCCCTCGAGACAGGGTCTCTCTCTGAACCTGAAACTAGGTTGGTGGCCAACAAACCTCAGCAGTGCTCCCCTGTCTCTGAGCCAACCCCTCTCCAGCCCAAGAACTACGGAGGCAGGCGTGACCACACCCATTTTTGTTTTTTGTTTGTTTTGCCATGGGTGTTGGGGAGTTGAACTTATATTCTTTTTTTCCCAAATATTTATTTATTTTATGTATATGAGTGACCTGTCTTCAGGCACACTGGAAGGAGGAATCAGATCCCATTACAGATGGTGTGAGCCGCCACTTGTTTTCTGGGAACTTCCAGGACCTCTGGAAGAACAGCCACTGGTCTTAACCTCTGAGCCATTTCTCTAGCCCCTGAACTTAGATTCTTGTGCTCACACACAAATGCTGTGTGCTTATCTGCTGAGCTGTCTCCCAGGCCAAGACTTCCATTTTATACCACTCTCTTAGAGGCTCTATAACTTCTTTTAGGAAGGCAGTGGTGGGATGATACCCAGACAGAGCAGAGTAAAGTTGGGGTGCTACTGAGGAGAGAGCAGGCTTGGCCAAGGGGTGAGAGGAATCTTTTTGAGGTAAAGACTAAAGGCCAAGCAGAAAGTTGCTCACCATTTTCTTCTTCCACAGAGACCCCGGACTCCACTGAGACCCCAGCAGAGGACCGTGCTAGCCGATCACCCCTTCCTTGTCCCTCTCTCTGTGAACTGCTGGCGTCTACGGCTGTCAAGCTCTGTCTGGGGCATGAGCGGATTCACATGGCCTTTGCCCCCGTCACCCCAGCTCTGCCCAGTGTGAGCAAGGGCTCAGAGGGAGGTCTAAGGGCCCGAGGACCAGAGGCTGTGTGGCCATCCCTCTGTGACTGAGTAGGTCCTAAGCCTTCCTGCCCCTCTATCCCTGCCTCCCCACAGGATGACCGCATCACCAACATCCTGGACAGCATCATCGCGCAGGTAGTAGAACGGAAGATCCAAGAGAAAGCCCTAGGGCCGGGCCTTCGAGCAGGACCAGGCTTACGCAAGGGCCTGAGCCTGCCCCTGTCACCGGTCCGAACCCGGCTGTCTCCTCCTGGGGCTTTGCTGTGGCTGCAGGAGCCCAGGCCTCGGCACGGCTTTCACCTCTTCCAGGAACACTGGCGGCAGGGCCAGGTAAGCTGGCCTGCCTCTCCCTTCCCAGTGCTATGGCCTCACCTGCTTCGCAGGGTCCTGGTTCTCAGGCTCAGGGTGTCCTGGTGTTCAGAGGGAGCAGCAAGGTTGGTCTCTCCCCAGCCCTTCCCCCACTGTTCTGGTGTTGTCACAACACACCCTGGCCCGGTTGCCATAGGCTCCCCCACCAATCTTGTGTTCTTCCTTTTTCTTCCCTGCAGCCCGTGTTAGTGTCGGGCATCCAGAAGACACTGAGAGGTAGCCTGTGGGGAATGGAAGCTCTTGGGACACTCGGTGGCCAGGTGCAGACATTGACTGCCCTAGGGCCTCCCCAGCCCACAAGCCTGGACAGCACAGCATTCTGGGAGGGATTTTCTCACCCTGAGAGTAAGTATTCCTGTTGCAGGGTAGAGGGAGCTGGGAGCGTGTCCTTGAGGGGTCAGGTATCATGAGAGCCCTGGAGTGGTTCTGGAGGAAGCCGGAAGCTGGGTTAGAGGTAGAAATGGAACTTAGGTATGGCTGCCATGGGGACAAGAAGGAGTCTCTGGGCCAAAAGTTTCCACCTTGGGTGCCTGACACACATCTCTTCTCTTAGCACGTCCAAAGTTAGACGAGGGCTCTGTCCTCCTGTTACACCGAACCCTGGGGGACAAGGACGCTAGCAGGTATGTACAGTACCAAAGACTAGCTCTGTCTCCCTACCTAACCCCACCCTCAATGTCCAGGCCCTCTGAATGGAAGTTTAGCTAGATCAGGGGATGGAGGGACTCTCTTTGGGGGAGTGATAGAAATTCCTGGAGGGATGGATTTTGCCCTCTGGATGTTACCCCAGCCGTGGGAAGGTATTATGGGTCTCAGGTATCTAAATTGGACTTACTATGCATGATTGCCCCTCCCAACTCCTATCCCCAGGGTGGAGAACCTCGCATCCAGCCTTCCTCTTCCAGAGTACTGTGCACACCAAGGGAAACTCAACCTAGCTTCCTACCTCCCCCTGGGCCTCACCCTACATCCCCTGGAGCCTCAGCTCTGGGCAGCCTATGGTGAGTGCCCTTCCACTCCTGCCTTACCTAACATCTTAGGGCACGTGAGGACCTGTGCCTAGGTTTGGGGGCTGAGAAATGTCTCTTATTTAATTCCCTACTGTCCTCACTCTGCCTCCACACAGGTGTGAGCCCACACCGTGGACACCTGGGGACCAAGAACCTATGTGTAGAGGTGTCTGACCTAATCAGTATCCTGGTACACGCCGAGGCACAGCTGCCTGCCTGGCACCGAGCACAGAAAGGTACGTGTTTGGGCTGGAGACACCAACGAGTCCAACTATCAGTCAGCCGCAGTGTGTGCCTCCGCCGACCCTGGGCTCACCTTAGCCTTCTTTCTCCTACAGATTTCCTCTCAGGCCTGGAAGGGGAGGGAGTCTGGTCTCCAGGTAGCCAGACCAGCACTGTGTGGCATGTGTTCCGGGCCCAGGATGCCCAGCGCATCCGTCGCTTTCTCCAGATGGTGAGGAGGGAGGGGACCCCAGAGCCTCCCCCTTGTCCCTGCATAACTGATAGGTTCACTCCCATCTCCTGTGATCTCGCAGCTTACCCTAGTCCTGAAGGTGAGTTAGGTAGCCAGGTGCAGAGTGCAGAAGTCTGATTTTCTGGTGGGGCTAAGAGAAAGGAGAGGATCTAGCAGGGGAGTCGAATCTCATGGGGGAGATGAGACAATAACTGTAGGATGGGCATTATGTTAAGGGCCTTGGGACATTGTCTTGGTTAATGGATATTCTTCTTTTCCTCACTCCTGAGCTAGGCTGGGACAGCTACTTTTCCATTTTATGGATGGGAAAACTGAGACTTGGTGGTAACCCTGGGGTCTGAACTTGCATTTATTCCATCTCTAGGTTACTACCCTGTATTCCTCCTAAGAACAGGAAGTCCCTCTCCCCTACCTGGGCTCCAGGGCTAAGAGATTGGCAAGCAGCTTCTCCCTTTCCTATAGTTCATACTGTGAGACCTCTAGGAGAGGCACTAGCCATGAAGAGGGCTGAGGGAGAAAGGTGGGCACACATGCCTACCAGGATAGGTACCTGGTGGTAGAGGTAGGGAGAGAAAAGGGCAGGAAACTCCAGAACAGGGGCAGTGGGAGGCCAGGGTTAATAAGGATATAGGAGGTGGGATATGGTAGTTCTGAGACAGAGAATCATGAGTTTGAGACCAGCCTAATCTCTATAATGAGACCCTGTCTCAAAAATAAATGAGACAAGTATGGTGGTGTATGTTTATAATCCCAATACTTGAGAGGTAGAAACAGGAGGATCAGAAGCTCAGAGTTATCCTCCGTCCACAAGGTTAGTCTGAAGCCAACCTGGCCTACTAGAGACCCCTGACTAACCACCACCAAAAATAATAATACTTAGTAAAATAAATAAGTGATTAAGGCGGACCTGGTGGTTTCAAAGTCTAGCTGAGTCCCAGCTGTCCTAGAGAAAAGACCAAGTGCCACCCTGCTAAGAGACACACAAACATGCAGGGGTCGATTGGTGTTGTCCACCATGCACTGTCCACAGGCACACACAAACACACACACACACACACACACACACACAAACACACACACACACATCTGCAGATGCACACCCAGATGTTGTGACACACAGAGGGGAGCTGACAAGAGCACCATCATGAACAGATGACTTTGTCAGCTCTGGGTGTGGCTGGCGGTTGGCAGTTCCATATGGGACAGTGGGGTGACTCATGGGGAGGTCTGAGGGGCACTTTCTCACTGGGTAGCCTGTTACTACCATAGTCCCAGGATGGACTTGAGTCTTTGGAACCAATCTTTGGCATCCCCCAGGGACTCCTCTAGAGGATGTGGTTCACAAGCCTCCCAACCCCACCCCACCCCTGCCATCACCCTCTCAATCCAGGGACAATGGCTGAGGTCCTAGCTGGATAGGGTGGGTTTAGCCAGTGGCCAGTTGGAGCACAATGCCGGTGCTCACCTCTGCAAGTGTTCTCTGGGCACCTCTTCCGGACTCCGTGTGTCTCTGCCTGCCCCCGGAGCTCTGACTCCACCTGGGCTGGTGATGGCTCCCATAGCTGTGCCTGCTGCAGGGGCCTCAGCCTGTCCACCCACTGCGAGTCAGGACTTCTGTGTGGCCCTGCCTTTCCTGGATCCTGGACCGTCTCCCCGAGGAAGCTACAGTTTCTCCACAATTTGGCTTATAATGCAGGCTGTTTACAAAAACTTAAGAATTCCTTATTGATACAGTTATGAATGAGGCTTGTACAGGACATCTTCCTGGGTTTCAGAGAAAGGGGACCACTTGAGAGAACAAGTGGTCAGGCCAGGGTCACAAAGGCTATGAAAGACACATCCTAGGAAAAGCAGGGATTTGGATCCCCCCTCCCCAGCTTGAGTGTCTTTTTCCCAAGCTCCTTCCAGCCTAACCTGGACCTACCCCATCCATTACTACCAACCTCACTCTCTCCCTCCTCTTTCCTCTTCTGCTTGCCCTTTAAGACAGCTTCAGCATCCTATTGCACTTGGTCCCCCAGAGAAACCACACCCCTTCCTCTCTTGAATCCCTGCCTTCATTCCCATGGGTATTCATGTCCTCTTCTTTAAGGTGTGCCCAGCTGGAGCGGGAACCTTGGAACCCGGGGCCCCAGGCAGCTGCTACTTGGATGCAGGGTTGCGGCGGCGTCTAAGAGAGGAGTGGGGTGTGAGCTGCTGGACTCTGCTGCAAGCCCCAGGAGAGGCAGTGCTTGTGCCTGCTGGGGCACCCCATCAGGTGCTTCCCTGGTGCTACTACACCCTGGTGGGCGGGACTTAGCAGAAGACCAGAAGTAGCGAGAGCACCATATCAGAGTCATGATCACACAGCATTCTCTACCTGACAGAAAGCTAGGCAGGACAGGAAGCCATGGAGATGGCAAAGCTGAGGATCTGGAAAGCTCTGTGGAACTCTTTCTACAGATCTGATCTAAGCCAGCTTCACTTGATACTCCAGCATCCCTCAGGTCTTATTCTGGCCAAGCTGTTGGGGATGCCTTGTCCTGTAACCATGGCTACTGCTTCCTGAAAGCTGGGTGGTGAAGGGTGAAATAGACTTTTATAATCAGAGGAATAGGGGGGAGTATGGCTTGAGCCTCAGTTTACCCTCTTGCCCTTGTCCCCCATGGTACAGGTGCAAGGCCTGGTGAGCACAATCAGCGTCACCCAGCATTTTCTGTCTCCTGAGACCTCTGCCCTCTCTGCTCAGCTCTGCCACCAGGGAACCAGCCTGCCCCCTGACCACCGTATGCTTTATGCCCAGGTGAGTGTGCCACTGTCCTAGTCTCCTCGGCCCAGGTGAGTGTGCCACTGTCCTAGTCTCCTCGAGGCACAGCCTCAGTAAGCAGGGCAGATCTATCTGAACTGAGCGGGCTGCTAGCCTGTGTCGGATAAAGGTGTCCTTGAGAAGGGCGAGGAGCGGAACAGGAGGGTAGGAGCTGGAACAGGATTGAAAATTCTGTGTCATTTCTTCTTCTTTTTTCTAGATGGATCGGGCTGTGTTCCAAGCAGTGAAGGTGGCTGTGGGGACATTACAGGAAGCTAAATAGGGGATCCTGGTACCTGGAGGGGTGGTGGGCATGTAACCGAGTGCTCAGGCTGTGCATAATTTCAACAAGGAATGGTATGGGGGAACTTAGAGGGTGTGGTCCATTCCACCGATACCACTTTTAATCAGAACCTTGTTCCTCACCTGGGCCCTGGCCCTAAAGGGATCAGCTGTAGTGCCATTGAAGTGTGCACCTGCTCCATCGTGGCCTCCCTCTCCTTGGTATTAGGTTCATACTGGGGGTAAATGACTCCTTCGAACCCCTGTACTCCACCCCAGGGGATGAACACCCTTTCTTGGGGAAGCTCGGGAATTGTTTCGGCTTAATCAACACTTCCTTCTGTTGCCTCGTCCTGTGTTGTCCCTGGGCCCCCAGCTACGCTAGAGCTTGCCTTCATCCACATGAAGCTCCTGGACAGCCCTTCCGACTCTAGGTCTGCTAGATGGGGGCGGGGGAGGCATAGAACTCTTCTTCCCCTTGCGGAAGAACTGTGGAACGGGTAAGGAGATGGCCTCCTTTAATGGCCCAGGCTGGCTGGAGGCCATGACATGGGCAGTGCCACTGTGGCCCTGCTTCTACCTCTCTGCTTTCCAGTCTGTATTAAAATCCATCGTTTGGTGACTGCTGCCAGCGTAGACTGACCTGACTCTGCCGGCCACAGGGGCTGGGGAGAGAAGGCAAACCCAGAAATCTGCTCTGGAGCAGAGGCCAGTGGGCAGAGTGAATAGGGACAGGGGACCTAGTGATAGAGACCTCAAATACCACTGCCAGATCTTTGGGAGGTCTGGACCCCTGGAGCTCTCTGGGGACTGAAGATGTTCCTGACGGACACCGGGAAAGTCAGAGTTCTAGGGTACAGCACTGAGAAGGCCTCCCTGGGTGGCATCAGCCTGTGGAGAATTCATATCCCCCTGCCTCTGTCCCACCTATCCTGTGTGCTCTGACCTGGAGAGACAGGAGAGCCCTTGCTCAGCCCAGCTACTCTTGGTGTCCAGGTCCCCCAGAGACAGAGCTTCACTGCCTCAGACAGCTGACCCCCAACCCCATGGCCCTTTTGGTAACGCTTTGCTCTCTACCTCTTTCCCCTGTGTATCTCAACCGCACAAATGCGCCAGCTCTTGTTATACTTAACTGTTCCTGCTGTGGTTTGGGGATTTTTTTTAATTAAATAAACATTTTTATTATAAATATAACATCTGTTCGGAGAATTTAGAAAACAACAAGTCACCCACAATCCTCTCTTGCCTGACGCAAGCGATGCTAGATTTTGCTGTGTTTCCTTCTAGCATTTTCTTCAGGGAATCTTGTTTTCTTTCTTTTAAGCTATGTTATAGCTGGGTGTGATGGAACACACCTGTAAATCCAGTACTAGGGGAGATGGAGATGCAAGAGGATCAGAAGTTCAAGGCCAGCCTTGGCTATATTGGGATTCTGAGACCAACTTAAGATTTCATGAGATCCCATCTAAGAAAAAAAAAAGTTAGGCTTTTTCCATTTTCTTTTCTTTCTTCCTTCCTTCCTTTCTTTTCTTTTTTGATTCAAAGGAGTGGGGAACTCTAGAGAACAGCCATGTTTTACTGTGTCCTTTTTAATTTCATCTAGACCATCTCATCTAATCCCTGATGCTATTTTGAGGTACAGACGGTCTATTTCCATCTTACAGAAGAAACAGGCAGTTTGGGGCTAAATAAGTCACCCAAGGTTACCCAGCCATTTTAGTGCCAGAATGGGATTTGAACCAAGTTTGCTGACTCAAGACACCTCGCTGACGTTCTAGTTTTAGCGCTTCGCGGAGTTTAAAGACAAGCTTTTCTGCTTCTCCATCCTCATGACTCTAGCGCTGATCGCGTTCCAAGTGGCACCGAGTGACATGTTCTTACTTAACGCTTTACCTTCATCTTGTCCTGATGTCACCCTAAGCCCCGACTACAGGATTTCCTGGGAAAGGTGTAGCCCTGAGCTTTGTGAATTGGGGTGAAATGGCAGAGGCACCCTTCCCCCACCATCACAGCTCCCTGGAGGGCGGATTTGTCTGGCCCTTACAAACAGCAGCTGGACCAACATGCTCATTTATTCTAGGATTGGACCAAGAATAGAGCTAGCCCAAGCAGTATCTGGCCCTGAGACATAGGCCGGGGCCCTTGGTTGGCACTGCTCCCAGCGGAGGTCCTGGGGGCCTCTGCTTATGTCAGGGTCTGTGGCTCCTGGTCAGTCTTTAGCTCCGGTACTTGTCTGAGACCCACACCAGCTAAAAAGTTGGAAGTGAGCTCAGGGGGTGTATCTCCATTCATTGGCCGCTTGTCCCTTTTTCTTATAAAATTTCCCTACATTTTATCTTGAAATAATTACAATCTTACAGTCAAGTTGCAAATGAACACATAGGATGGTGTGGTAGCACATCCCTTTAATCTCAGCACTTGAGAGGTAGTGCTGTGAGTTCAAGGCCAGCCAGGGTCAAATAGTGAGACCCTGCCTCTAAAAAAATAAACAAAACCCTCAAAAAACAAAACAGATATAGCACATAAAGCTATTAGTTACTGGCTGGGTGGTGGTGGTGCATGCTTTTAATCCCAGCACTTGAGAGGCAGAGACAGATGGATCTCAGTGAGTTCGAGGCCAACCTAGTCTACAAAGCGACTTCCAGGATAGCAGAGCTGTTACAGGGAGAAACCCTGCCTTGAAAAGCCAAACAAAAGCTTTCATTTCCTTTACCTCATGTCCCCTAGTGGGAATATCTTATACAAGCTTGGTGCTTTTATCATTACCAAGGCCATAACATTACTATAATCCTATCCGGGAAGCCTCGGCTTCACAGGAATTTCCCCAGTGTTTCCACTAATTCCCCTTTTGTGTCCCAGGGTTTAGAAATGCCTTTGTCTGATCTGTGACTCCGAAGTCTTTCAAGGAGCTAGCAGTAGAGCCCAAGGGCCCTCCTCCTGCTGCCCTTCTCGCGGATCCCTTCTTTGTCAAGAGACAGGATTTGTCACCTTGTAAAGTACTCTAGCATCCCAGACACCCTTGCCTCATCCTGCCTGCCCAGCCCTGTCCCAGGGGACCTGACTCTGCCTACCTCAGATCCCTCTGCTCACGAGGTCATTGACACATGCACATGCATGCACCCTAAGACGGCCTGCTCCCATGGGTGCTGGGAGAGCCATACTAGGCAGACTATGCTTGTCCACGGCCGCCGGCTCCAGGAGTGTTTTCCCCTCAGAGGACAGAAGGCATACTTAGAGCTGGTCTGTCTCCGTTTCCTTCCCTGTCTCACGAACCCCTTTCTATCCAGGACTCCCTCACCTGTCTCTGACCACTGTTCTTTTCCCCAGGGCCTTGAGAAAGCCAACCTTTCTTGTTGCCTCCCCAGGCACTCTGAGAAGGACTGTACCCTCTTTCAAATGCCTTCTGTGTTTACAAGGGGCTTTCGGTGTTCTGTTGCTTCAGTGTGGCATATGACGAGGCAATTAGGCCCTCCACAACAGAGAGTGTTTGAGTGTTTTCCCCTTCCCCCATGATAATGGAGGAATGGAACTGCGGTTGTGGCAGCCTTTGCTCTTCCAGGCAGTTAGGCTGTCTGCTGTTTATCTTAGGACGCCTCTGCAGCTCTCCCAGCCTGCCCAGACATGACCTCACCCTCTCCCAAATCATCCCTGGGAGGTAGAATGGAGTCTATGACCAGTGCTGCCTCCACTTCACAGATGGGAAAACTGAGGAACTGAAAGATCTAAACAAGAGTGATGAGGAGAGAAGACAAGAGGAAAGGAGAGTAGAGGAAAGGGAAGGGAAGGAGAAGAAAGGAAAGGGAAGGACAATAGAGGAGAGGAAAGGAGGAGAGGGGTAGGAGAGGGGGAGGAGAGGGAGGGAGGAGAGGAAAGGAGATGAGAAGAGAAGGGAGGAAAGGAGAGGAGAGGAGATGCGAGGAGAGAGGAGAGGAAGGGAAGGAAAAGGAGGGAAGAGCTTTAACAGGCACATCTGCACCCTGGGGCCTGATCTTGCTTCTCTGTCAGTGACTTCAGTTATTTGGAGGTGGGAGGTTTTCAATGGCCTCAAGCAAGCAGTGTTCAAGTGTCTCAAAATACTGTGGTCCACTAGGTGGGTCCCACCCCAGACAGTCTCATCTCCAGGGAGTCTGCACTCAGTCAGCATCAGGGAGAAAGGCTAAATGACGTGTCCTATGGGGCTGAGGTCCTGAGTGAAGACCAAGGAGCACAGAAGCTGTTTGTTTTGTGATGCTGAGGATTGAACCCAGGCCCTTCCGCATGCTAGGCAAATTCTCTACTGCTGACACACACACACACACACACACACACACCCCATCCCCAGTTTCACAGGGCTCTATAGGTTGTCTTTTGTGTAGCAACAAACGCGATGACTTTGACATCCTAACTGGAGAATAGGTGGACTGCCTGGTCGCCGTGCTCAGATAGTCCACGCGGCTCCTCCCAGCCCATCTTGGCTTCTCAACAACCGGGGAGAAGGCCGGTTGTTATAGACCTAGTCTACAGATGAGGAAATCGAGGCCACCCAGGCACAGAGAGAGCCAGCCAGCAGTGGCTGGATGTCTGGCTTAAACTCCAGAGCTTTGTCAGCACCACCAAGCCACTGTCCCCCAAAGGAGGTACACAGAGCCAGCAGGAGGGAGGAGGAAAGGGCTAGGATGGGGTGAGGAGCCCAGACTTGGCCTGCTTTGTGGATTCCTTCCAGCTGGCCCTGCCTTCCTGTCCTGAGCCGAGGTTAAAGAAGCTCAGAGGAGGAAAGGTCAGGCTGGGAGAGAGGACAGAGCTGGCCAAAACAACCCACACCCTGTTCCCCATGGCTAGGCCCTGCATGCTGGGTAGGAGGGCACCACCCCTGCCCTCTAAGGATGCTGTCTGCTGCAGATGCCTTGAAACTACATGGCAAAGGCTTTGAGCAGGGGGAATTTGATAAAGGCTGCATTGCGGTCTCCAAGCTCTTTCTCATCCCCCCCCCCATCCCTTTCCTTCACCCCCAGTCCTATCCCACCTTGACCATACCAGCCCTGTCCCATCTCTCCTCTGAACCTTGTCAATCACATAATTTGCCCAAACCAGTCCTGCAGCTGACTTTTCAAATGTCTGGGCCCATCGATCCACACAGATCAGAATCTCCAAGGCAACGTTATGTACCCCGGCAACTTGAAGTTCAGAACATTTTAACGAAGTCAGAAAGTTATTTGGGGCCTATTTCTCTCCAGTGCTTCTCTAGTTTGTTTATGATAAAAAAAAAAAAAAAAAAAAAAAAAAAAAAAAACCAGCAGTACAGTGGGAGCTAACGGCGGAGCCTAGGCTTCCGTAATGTCATCAGACGAGTGACGCCACCGACCCCGGTCGCGATGGGGTTCAGCACCCTACAGGCAGGATGACATCATCGTCGCAACCCGCGCGGACAAGTGCGTGCTGGGTGAATTAGCTATGAGCAGGGGAAAATAAGGAGTGAGCGACCAGTCGCTGAAACCCCAGAGAGGCGCGGGGGGGGGGGGGGGGGGGGGTTGGGGGGGTTGGGGGGAGCAGAGGGAGGGTCCTTGGAGCCCCGCCCCCTCGGTAACCGCCGTGAGCTGGCCAATCCGGGCAGTCCGTGGTGACGCGCAGCCTATCAGCAGCCCGGCCTCTCCTGGAGGTTCCGCGTTAGGTTTGGCTCTCCAGTCAGGGGAGGGGTCTTTGGGCTTAGCGACCCACCGCAGCCCTGGTCCCCGCCGCCTGCCTCCGGGGGTCTGGCAGGTCCCGGCTTGCCACCTCCCTGGAGACTTGATGGCCTCGGAAGGCCTGGCGGGGGCGCTGGCCACCGTGCTGGGGGGTAAGGGGTTGCTGGTGCAGAGCTGTGACTCGGAGCCGGCTGGCAAGCCGCTGTCGCCCGTGCGGCTGCGGAAGAATGTCTGCTACGTGGTGCTGGCCGTGTTCCTCAACGAGCAGGTGAGCGTCCGGCCGCCGGCCTTCAGCTGGTCTCGGGAGCGCGCCGCCAGCCCCGGTGGGAACAGGCGAGCCAACGGCCGCTGCCTGTGCGTGGCGCTTCCCAGTGTTGCAAAGCACTCTCACACTAGCCGCTAAGCTGAGCTCGTCCTTATAGACTATAAAACAGAGGAAGAAGCTGAGACCCCGGGGCGGTTTGTCTCATCCTCCCTCCCCCCTCGCCTCCTCTAGGAGAGGCCTGCAGTATACCTCCTTCCTTACCAGGAGTCTGGCACCATGTCTGGCTTACTGAAGGATTTTCCTAGACCCTCCCGGCCCCACCGTTAGTAATGGGGAGCTTACTCTGACCCTCTGAGAATATCTATCTGTCTGTCTGTCGGTCTGTCTATCTTGTCTGTCTGTCTATCTATGTATCTATCTATGTATCTATCTATGTATCTATCTATCTATCTATCTATCTATCTATCTGTGAACCCCTCTGTACAAGTCTATGTGAAAACATCTGGCCAAGTAGGGGTAGGCAGTATGGGGGCAGAGCTGAATTTCAAAGCTCAGACCCTAAAGTGGGGACTGGACACAAGCTGATTTTAAGTCCTGTGGGGAACAAGAGAGCATCACAGTGGTGTAGATATGAGTCAGTATTGGAGTGGTGGCAATCTTTTAGGGCCTCCTTGAAGCAACGCCCAGGGACCTCAGCCCTTTCCTACAAACAGAAATCCTTTTGAATCCAAAGTCATGTTACAGCATAGAGAAGGCCGCCACCGCACTGAACCACAGCGGACTCTTGAGTCCCGACGACCCTGCAACCCTGAAGGTGTCTACCAAGAAGGAAGCTTTGGGCCACCATCCATCCAGCTAGGGGCTGCTCTTTCTAGAGTCCCCAGACTGGCTGGGTAGGAGTGAAGATTGTCTCGCTTTTCTCTCAGGATGAGGTGTTGATGATCCAGGAGGCCAAAAGAGAGTGCCGGGGAGCATGGTACCTCCCTGCCGGGAGAATGGAAGCCGGGGAGACCATCGTGGAGGCCATGCAGCGGGAGGTGAAGGAGGAGGCTGGGCTGCTCTGTGAGCCAGTGACACTGCTGTCTGTGGAGGAGCGGGGTGCCTCCTGGATCCGTTTCGTATTCCTTGCTCGGCCCACAGGTACATGGGCCCACGAATGCCACCTGGGAGCATTCGGGCACTTCCTCCCTTTCTTCTCCTAAGCCAGTCATACTGTGGCTTCTGTAAATTGCCACTGACCTAGTACAGGCTGAGAGCTGGGGGGAGGGAGGGGTCCTCCACCTGGAATGCTTGGGTGGCCCCTCTTCTCTCTCATACTAAATCCTTCTCATGCTGGCTCTCTCCTCATCCCCCAAATCTCCCCTAGGTGGAGTTCTCAAAACTTCCAAGGACGCCGATGCTGAGTCCCTACAGGCTGGCTGGTACCCACGGGTTTCCCTGCCCACTCCACTTAGAGCCCATGATGTTCTGCACCTGGTAGAGCTGGGTGCCAAATTCTGCCAACAAGCCATGCATCCTCACACTCTGCCTCAAGAGCTTCCCTGCAGTGTGGTCTGCCAGCGGCTGGTGGCCACCTTTACCACAGTCCAGTCAGTGTGGGTGCTGGTGGGCTCAGTGGGGACACCTCACTTGCCCATCACTGCCTGTGGCTTCACCCCTATGGAGCAAAGGGGTGGCGTCAAGGTGGCCATCCTGCGGCTGCTACAGGAGTGCCTGACGCTCCACAATCTGGCCGTGGAGACCAAAGGGTTGCTTGGGCTGCAGCACCTGGGCAGAGACCACGCGGATGGGATCTGCCTGAATGTGCTAGTGGCCCTGGCTTTTCGGAACCCAGGAATCCAAGATGAGCCCCCAAAGATTCGGGGTGAGAACTACTTTTGGTGGAAGGTTTTAGAGGAAGACTTACAAAAACAGCTTCTACACAGACTCCAGGAATCTTCCGTCGTCCCCCTGAGCAGATAGAGAGGCGCCGGCAGTGACAGCTGAGCCACCACCCTCCCTCTGTGGGCTGGAAAGAGACTGGCGATCAGAGATCTCATTGCACTGTGTGCAGGGACCCCACGTGGAGCCCAAGGGGAATCCAGTGCTCAAGGGTTTCCGTTGTTCTCAGGGTACACAATGCTTCTCTCGAGATGGCGAGGAGCTTTTTGAGCCCCGAATGGCACCATCTTATTTCTTTGTCCACTTTGGTGAAAGTCACATGTTGATCCATCCAAGCTCTTAGGAATGTAGAAGGGGCTGGGACATGGCAGACTCGTCCTTCAGGGCAGAGCCCTCATTGCTGAGTAAAAAGGTGTTGTTTAACTTGCCTTCTTGCCTAAATGTGTGTGTGTGTGGAAAATGTGGGGCCACTGTCCCACCCCCAGTCATCCAGGTCTTTCCTCCTGATAGACACACTCATGTTATGCAGGGGTGTAGGGCTCCTAGGTTAGGCAGCGCTGCTGACTGAAGCCTCAACCCACCCCAGCTCTCTTTAGCCTTTCTGTCCTGCTGGGGTAGGTGTGGGACTTTGAAGTGACCACACCCCTAATAAAAACACAGCTCAGACCTGTCCAGGTGTTGGAACAGTTTGGTCCGGTGAAATTGCATGTGGGGACAAGAAAGAACTGAGAATGACACCTTGGCCTCTCAGCCCAAGCTTCCTTCTCTTTGAGCTTCAGGACTCTGTTTTGGTTTGGTTTTGGTTTTTTTGAGACAGGGTTTCTCTGTGTATCTTTGGCTATCCTGGAACTCACTCTGTAGACCTTGAACTCAGACAGATCTTCCTGCCTCTGCTGGGATTAAAGGCGTGTGCCACCACCACCGCCCGGGCGAGTTTTGTTCAAGCCCTTTCCTCAGTTCACGCAGCCCAGACTGACCGTGAACTCTTATAATGTAGCTGGGGATGCCACTGAATTTCTGGACATCCTATGTCTGCAGAACTCAAGCACTTTACCAACTGGCTGGCATTCCCAGGCCATAACAGGATTCTGTTTTCTTGAGATAGAATCCACTCATACAGACCAGGCTATCCTCAAGTTTGTTGTGATCTTCCCACCTCTGACTCTTGAGTCCTGGGAATACAGATGTGCTTCAGCATGCCAAGTGACATAGTATATTATTATTATTTTATTATATTTGATGAAAACTTGGAGGCTGGAAAGATGGCTCAGCAATTCAGAGCTTGTACTGTTCTTGCGGAGGACCTGAGTTCAGTTCCCAGCTTTCACACTAAGTGGTTCATAACCACCTATGACTCCAGCTCCAGGCGATCCAACCCCCTCTCTGGCCTTTGTGGACACTGTAACTCAATGTGCACATACCCCTCTATAGACACACAATTAAAAATAAAAATGTTAAATAGAAACCAAAAGAGTGGGGCAAAGGAAATGCATCATCTGTTGCTAATCATTGGAGACCCACTTGCCTCTGCGTCTGTTGGGTGCACCACCACCGCCCCGCTGGTAGGGCATGCCTTTAATCCTAATGTTCAGGAGGCAGAGGCAAGAGGATCTCTATGAGTTCCAGGACAGCCTGGTATATATATGGACAGCCAGGACTACAAAGAAAGACCCTGTTTCAAAAAAGTAGAACAAGAAAAATGATAAAGTTGTTTCAATTTTTTTTTTCATTTTTGTGGTGCTGCAAGTTGAGCCTAGGGTCTCACACATGCTAGGTAAGCAGGCTACCTAATGGTCCCAACTAGCACCAAAACCCTTTTATTCAGCTCAGGGCCCCTCCTCCAGTTCCTACACAGAGAAGGGCTATTTAGCCTGGTAATTTTTAATCCTGGGTACACATCACCATCCCCCGGAGAGTTCTCAGACAATGCTGTCCACCCACTGTACTGACTAAGCTGCTGAAGGCAGCTGGACGCTGGCACTTTTATTTGTGTGTGTGCACACATGCGTGCTCATGTGCAGAAGCCAGAGGAGGATGCTGGGAGTCCTACTCTGTAGATTTCCACTTTATTCCCTTGAGACAGGTCTCTCATTGAAACTGGAGCTAGGCTGGCACCCAGCAAGCCCCAGTGATCCTCCTGTCTTCTTCACCCACAGTGCTAGGGCTCCAATGTGTGTGTAGCCAGACCCCCCCCCCCTTTTTTTTTTACAGGAGTGCTGGGAACTCAAACTCATGTCTTTGTGAATGGTTTCTCTTACCCACTAAACCATTTCCCCAGCTTGGCACCGATATCACAAAAAGAACCTAGGACAGTGGTTCCCAACCTTCCTAATGCTGCGACCCTTTAGTACAGTTCCTCATGTTGTGCTGACCCCAACCATAAAATTACTTCATTGTTACTTCATAACTGTAATTTCATTACTGTTAGGAATTATAAGGTAAATACCTGCTTTCCTATGGTCTTAGGTGACCCCTGTGGAAGGGTTGCTGGACCTCCAAAGGGATCTTGACCCACCAGTTGAAAACCGCTGGCCTAGATTTATTCTTGAAAGAATATTTTCTTCTTTTTTTAAATTTTTTTTATGATTTATGTATTATGTATACAGGGTTCTGCCTGCATGTGTGTGCCTGCAGGCCAGGACACCAGATCCCATTACAGGTGGTAGAGAGCCACCATGTGGTTGCCGGGAATTGAACTCAGGACCTCAGGAAGAGCAGTCAGTGCTCTTAACCACTGAGCCATCCCTCCAGCCCCTTGGAGGAATATTTTAAGATTTCGTTTTAATTCTGTATGTCTCTATGTGTATGTGCACGTCAGTACAGTGCCCTCCGAGGCCTGAGACATCAGATCCCCTGGAGCTGGAGTCTAATGTTGGTGCTAGGAACCAAACCCAGGTCCTCTGCAAGAGCAGCGTGTGTTCTTAGCTAGGTCCCACCTCTCCAGGTGATTCTCCCACATACCACTGGAGCCCTGCTGAAGCCTGCTTCTCTAGTCTGACTGCCTGACCTCTAGTACTCCTGATGACTCAGAACATCCATTTTTCCATACCACTTTTTCCCTTAAGACGAAACTGGGAGGTGGACATCATGGTACACACTTGTAACTCCAGCACTCAGGAGGATGAGGCAGAGGATTACCATCCAGTTCAAAGCCTGCCTGGGAGCATGGCCCTTTCTCAAAAACTCCAACCCACCAAATGAACATAAAAAGCAGTGTTAAGGATCGAACCCACGGGTTTTAGGCGTGCTAAATAAGCACTTTGTGTTGTTGAGACAGGGTTTCTCTGTGGAGTCCTGGCTGTCCTGGAACTCACTCTGTAGACCAGGTTGGCCTCAGAGATCCGCCTGCCTCTGCCTCCTGAGTGCTGGGAATAAAGGCAGGCCACACCACTTCCCAGCTGATTAAGCACTCTTGTCTCTGACCTATACCTTCAAATCCCCTCTCCAAACCAAGTTTTCATCAATCCCAATCGTGACTGACGTGGTCAAACAGCACACAGCAACACACAAGATGAGACTTGCGTCTATGCCCTCCCACCGCCTGACGACTCTTGCTGGAAGGCTCGGCTGGAGGTGAAGCAAATTGAAACAACGTTGCTCAGCCAAGAGTCAGTTCCGGGCTGGTGCTGAGGAGTATCAAATTTGCAACGTCAGAACTCATTACCTCCCACCTCCAGTGCTGGAAAAAGAATTGAGTTTGTCTTCCTTGGGGTGAAAGACGGGCTGAAAGGGGCAGAAAAGCTCTGGGAAGAAGACAAGCAGACTGAGGAACGGTCATCGTGTCCACACAATCACACTGTTTATTGCTGCGCTGTTGTGAAGACGCCATGCAAATGCCAAAGTGCATTACTGCCCAGACCCTTAAACGGTGAGAATCTCCGAGCACAGACCCACTCCACCAAGATCTGCTCCCACTCCAGCACCCGTGTACCCTGACATACACACACAGCTTGTACACACGGGAGTGCAGGACGATCTTCTGAGCAGCAGACAAGTCCTCCCCCGCTGGGAGGAATTCGGGAGAGGTAGAGGTCATTGAGTTTCCTCCTCTTTCATGTCACCTCCTGGCAACCTGTGCCCGGCTTCGAGAGGCGGCATGGGCAGGAAAAGGAAGCAAAAGGGGCTCTGGCTTGCTCCTCCTTGCCCAGGAGCGAAGCCAACAACTGCAGGCCTGTTGTGAGGTAATGCCTGGCGCCGCCCGTGTGTTCTTGCAGGTTGAGACAGATTCAGGCCGGGCGGGGTGGCAGCTCCAGCCATGGAGGACACACGAAGAACAATAGCAGAGCTATCTGCTTTGTGTCTTGGTCCCTCCTCACTAGGCCTCAGGGGTCTGGAGTTGGGGGGTCCCATCCTATCTGTACCTTGAGTGCCTGTGCTCCCCCAGGAATGCATTTCACTGGGATCCCTGGGTCCTGGGCAGGATTCGGAGGACAAGGCTCACCACCCCTGGTCAATAACCTCGCTGCCCAGGTGTTGCGGACTTGCTAAGACGGGTTCAGAAGGCGCCAGAGAGGAACCAGCTGGAGCTGGAGCCTGGCACCTAGCTCCCAGGCCCTCGCCTGCCCTGGCTGCAGCTGCGCCAAGGCTCTTGTTAGCAGCTGCCCCCGCCTGGGCGCGGAGCACGCTTTGGGCATCTGCCATGAGGCAGTTGGGATTTTGCAACAGTCTCCAGGAGGGCAGAGCTGGAAGAGGGGGCTTCCCCTCAGTCCCCTCCTCTGTCTCCTTCACTGTTGTTCACACCAAGGAAGCCATAAAGAAACCTACCGAGTCTTCAGCAGCTTCCATGATACCTAATGTGACAGACAGGGCTCTTGGTCCCTGTTTCTCCAGACTGGATGTCTAGCAAGCCTCAAAGGCAACAGTTCATTTCCCTTGCCCCTAGAGTTGTCTCATGTTGTGGCCCTGGTCACAGTATAGCAGGGATAGTCGCACAACACATGCAGGGCAGGGTCTCGATGCTCGCTTGCCATCCTCCAGATGCTCCAAGAATACCACTGCCTTAGAAGCCAGCTCTTTTGCCACGCGACACCACCCTGAAACCTCAGCTCACGTGGTCAACAGGTGAGGTCTCCTGCAGCTGAAGTCCCCAGTCTGGAGGACAGAGCGGCAGCATGGCCAGGCAGGAAGCTGCCCACGGGCAGAAGTACAGACAGGAGTCTTCCCCCGCCCATCACGCTCCTGGCTCAGACTTGCCCTTCCGGGGGAGGAGAGAAGTTCAGGTAAGGACCATGTGGGGGAAACTTGACAAATGCAATGGCGGCCAGCTCCTTGCAGAATTCCTCAAGTACTACCACGCCTTGGAGTAGGGTCTGATGGTCCAGACTGAGAAGAGACAGTGCGGTGGGGGGGGTGGCATAGCGGGGAGTCAGCAGGTGTGCACATGGCAGGACTGCCCAAGTCCACAAGGCTTGACCCAGGAGCCTCCTCAATGCTACCATCCTAACCCTGGACACCCACTTCCCTTGTTCACTTACTGTTCTCCGGGAATCTGGCCCATCAGTTGCTTGCGCACCAGGAGCAGTTTGCCCGGAAACTGGGGTACCCTCTGAATTCTCTGCATCAAGTCCCCGATAACCTAGAGTCCAGAAAGGACAAAGATGAGAACTACCATGTCCCACAGCTGCCCCTGGCTCTGCCATTCCACAGGAGCTGAGAGAGGGATTGGGAAGCCTGTGCTTTTCCTAGCACGGGTACAGGTGTCTACTTCTCCATTCCCACCCCTAGCCCTGCTCTGTCCCGCCCATCGCACCCCAATCCTTACCCTAACAAGCACAGAGAACAGACTCCTGCAGCCAGGGGCCAGGCTGATGTAGGGATCCAGGAGATACTCATGGATATGGGGGTGGGGGAACAGGGCAAGCCGGGACAGGACTGAGGTCACTTGTAGGTTCAGGCTGTATGGCTGTAGGGAACAAGATGGACAACACCAGTGTTGGCAACGGGTGGTGAGCATTTTTGCACTCCCCAAGCAAGGCGCCTGGCTGGTGTGAATGTGTGCGGGGGTGGGAGGCTCACGTGATGTGTGTATGTCATGGATTCCCTGGGGCTGAGGGCCAGAGCATGTTAGGGCGTGTGGGGAACAGGCGAGACAGGGTTTCCCGCTTGGGGAAAGGTAAAGGCCTGTGGAGCTGAGGAACCAAACAGGGATCCACCCTGGTCACCGACCCCACCTCTCCTGAAAGACTCAAGGCTTGGAGCTCTCCTAGGCACAGTCTTTGGGCTACCTGATCCAAAATCCGGGTCATGCGATCAAAGAGCACTTGGAGGAAGTGGCCCTCAAAGAAAGGCCTTTCAGGTTCATGAGAGTCCAGGGGTGCTGGGCCCAGGGGCCAGCCCCAGGGAGCTACACGGGAGCTGCACTCCTGGAACTGAAGCAGAGGGGAGGAAGAGTTGAAGGAGTCGGCCCAGAAGGGCCTAGTTGAGGAACCCCATAAAAACCGTGTGGGACTGGGGACGTATCAGGGTATCAAAGGGCCCAGGAGAGGAGGGGGGCCATGGGCCCTTCACTTACCAGGCCGTAGGCATCGTGCACATACGTGTCGTATCCATTCTCCTCCAGGAAGGCTGATGTCTTGGCTTCCTCAGGGACCAGGCAAAGGAAGCTAAGAGACAGGGGCCTAAGTGTGGAGGCGCCTCCCCCAGCTCCCCCACTCTCTGCTGTTCATCGGACCCCAAGGACAAGATAAAATTCAGGTGACTCCAATGTCCTAACCTCCTCCCCACCTGTTGACGATTTCTGTCACTGCTGTTTTGCCATCTGAATTGGTGGCAGGAGCTGGGGGAGGCTTTGTGGAGGGCTGAAGGCCAGAGTCAAGGAAGCCATCGGTGAAGTAGGGGTCTTCCTCCAGATCTCTGCAGATAGGGAGACCGGCATGTACCAACGAACAGATGGATGAGGGGCGTGTATGGCTGTGTGTGTTGAGTCCTGGGTGGCACCCTGCCTTCCTCTCTGTTCCACTTACAGGGTGTCCTCATAGCTCTCAGGCTCTGGAGAGCCTCGGGCCACATACAGGCGGCCCTCGAGGTTTTGCAGGACCAGACTTCGGATGACTCGCTCGTGAGGCTTCTGAAGCAGCTCTTCAAATAGCCGCAAAGTGGCGATGCTGATCTAGAATGAGAGAGGGCAGCAGGGGACCCTCCTGTCACACCCTGCTGGCCTCTCTCTCTCTCCACCGAGTTTCTCTGCATAGCCCTGGATATCCTGGAACTTGCTCTGTAGACCAGGCTGGCCTCAGAGATCCCCCTCCCTCTGCCTCCCAAGTGCCAGGATGCACCTTTAGGCATGTGCCACCACTGCCGGCTCCTCTGGCTTCTCAGTGCCTGAGAACCAATGCCAGATAGAACCCTCTAAGGTAGGGGTCACCTCCCTTGTTGGTCAGGGGCTGGAGGAAGTGTTCCATTCCTCATTTGAAGTGCCCTCTCAGGCAGACCCATGGGCTTCTCTGTGCCTCCATTTCCGTATTAGAAAAAAAAAAAAAGGGACTACTTCAGAATGCTCAAGTTTCCAAAAAGCTGAATGAATAGAAAAGCCGTTTGGAAAATATATAGAAAACCATGACAGAGACAGCACAGCTGTCAATCACATGTTGCCACTGGTTTGACTTGAGGCCTGAGGCTGAGCTACCTGGGCCAGCTGAGAAAAGCTGGAGGAACCCCCCCTGGAAGCCCAGTGATGGTTGTGGAGCAAGTTGAGATGAAGGCCCTTCCGCCTTACCTCGTCAGACAGATGGTCACAGTGCATGATGAGGTGTGTGCCCAGAGAATGGGGACTGTCCTCTGTGGCTGTGGGCTGCTGCTCAGTGCCCAAGAGGAAGGTCATGGCCTCCTGCAGCAGCGTCGGGGAGCGCAGCTGTCGCAGCAAGGCTGTCAACAGGGCTGTGGAGGTCAGGATGGTCTGCTCGGACCTGTGGGGAGAGGGGGAGAGCAGAGGGTCAGTGGGTGAATGGTCCTGTTCTCCTTCCATTGTTGCCTGACATATCTCTAGCTACCTCCCCATCTCTCATGAGGTCCTAGAGTTAGGGGCGGGAGGCTGTGCTCCACCCCATGGGGCTTAGAGCCCAGTGCATGTAATAACAGGTAGTCCCTGGCCTTTGTTATGAGAAGAGACACAGACCAGAGCCACGGACAAGGAACTGGACAGACACTTACACGTGCAGGAGCTGGGGCTGCAGGGTCTCTACAAACAGCTTCTCGGCCACAGCCTTCGCCAAGGCATCTGCAACCACCTAGGATCCAAAAAAACACATCTTCTACATTCACACTCCCTCATATTCATTCCTAAAAATTCATGGTGTCCTTTTACAGCCCCAGATATATCAGAGGGGCCTTGCTAACCAGGGCCAAGCTGGCATCTGGCCCCAAGTCACCACGTATCAGCTCCATTCCATCCCTGAGACGAGATACCCAGGGGAGCTAGGACAGAGCCCTGGTCACACCTGCCCCTGCTCACCGTGTGTGCCTCTGTGATAAGGTGGTCGCAGTAATCAAACCAGCCCAGGAAAGCAGCCAGAGCCTCCTTGCCGGGGAAAGAGGCCTCATCAGATGGGGCACTGGGTAACCTAGGAGAAAGGGAAGCAGAAGCTTGGAGGATGAGCACTAAGTTTCCAGGCCTTCCTGAAAGACGTCCGGGAGCTGGTATCCCCTCTATCTAGAACCTCTGTGATGCTTAGATTGCAGAAGTGAGGCTTCTGGGAGGCTGGGAAGGGCCCTGGGGACTAGCTCTCCCGCCCAGGAGAAGATAGCAAGCAAGGTTGCCTATTGTTATATTTTTGGTTGTGAGCCTAGCCTTTAACGGCTGAGCTATCTCTCCAGCCCAAGGCTGCCTATCCTATGTACTACCAGCTCCTGAAGGTATTTCCCCGGCTCCCCAGGTCAGGGACCCACCTCCAGCTGATGCCCTCTAACGCGGCAATGTCTGCTGGGTCAAGGAAGGCAGGCATGGACCGGTACAGTTGGCAGAGGTGCTCAGCTATCACCACACAACAGGAGGTGCTTTGTGTCAGGTAGGTGGCAGCTGCTGGCGAGGCCACGCTTACCAGCAGCAATACATTCTCCCGGGCCTTCAGGGCCACCCGACTCTTCTAGGGAATGGGGAGATGATGTCTGAGACAAGAGTTCTCTTCACCCCTCCCTACCCCTGCCATCTCTGTGGCCAGACCTTGCTCTTGCACAGCCCGAGCAGGGAGGTGATGAGATTGCTCTCCCCAGGCCCATTTTCTGGCCCCTCGGTCTCTGCAGGCAGGTGGCTGCTCAAGGCCGGGATACCACAGTGCTCACTATCTGGTCCAGGATCCCTGCCGGGAGCAGCACTGTGGGGACAGTCCTTGTCCCTGTAGCCAGCTATGTCTTTAGATGGAGCTGTAGGTTCTCTGGAAGTCTTCTTGCTTATCATCTTTTTACCCTGCAAAGAAGGGGAGGGTGAGGTCAAGGCCAGAGTGCTTCCCAGGGAGTGCGGGGTAAGAGAAGAGCAGGGCGGAGCAGCCAGTATTCTTGAAAGGCAGAAGGAGGAAGATCCCAGGGTCAAGGCCGGCCTGGGCTACACAGTCTGCTGTGCACCTTGCCAGGCACTGTAGTACATTCTGTAATTCCAGAACTTGGGAGGCTGAGGTGGGAGAATTGTAAAATTGGGCCAAACCTGGGATATATAGAGAAAGAGCCTGTCTCAAAAAAAAAAGTCGATTCATTGAGTAAAGGCATTTGCTACGAGAGGCTTAGAGACCTGAGTACAATCTCCAGAGCCCCTGTAAAAGTAGAACTGACTCCACAGAGTTTCACATGCACACGTAAAAAACGTTAAGAGCGGGGCCGGAGAGATGGCTCAGAGGTTAAGAGCATTGGCTGCTCTTCCAAAGGTCCTGAGTTCAATTCCCAGCAACCACATGGTGGCTCACAACCATCTGTAATGGGGTCCGGTGCCCTCTTCTGGCCGCAGGCATAGACACAGACAGAATATTGCATACATAATAAATAAATATTAAAAAAAAAAAGTTAAGAGCTGGAGATACGGCTCAGTTGGCATGGTACTTGCTTAGAACATGTGGAGGCCTAGGTTCTATCCTCACCACCCTTTAAACTGGTACATGCCTATAACAATATAGTGAGATGGGGGCGGGAATCAGAAGTTCAAGGTCATCCTTGACTACACTGTGAATCTGAAGCCAGCCTGGGCTATATGAGACTCCCTCCCCCCACAAAAAGTTCAAAATCCAACAACAAAAAAAAAAAGAGCCTCATCCTTGAGTGCTTATGGGCTCCGCCCTCTTCTGCCTCCTCAGCAGGGTCAAGAGGGCTCCCCTATGCACCATACCCTGGTCCCCGCACAAACACTTACTTCCAGAATATACGCCAGCAGCTCTGGATCCTGCTGGATCTTAGAGCAGAGGACAGTGGTGAACTGAACTTCTTCCTTTTCCGTGAGGGATCCAGGGACTGCCCCACCAAGTCGGAGAAGTTTCTGAAAGAGGAACAGCGCAGAAACCCGGAAGAGTGGGGTGCTGGGAAACGGAGGCCCTAGGCCCAGACACCCCATGTCTTCTTGGTCCTCACCTGCACAGGCCTGTGCACGCTCAGATAGTGCAGCAGCGGGTGCTGCACCTGGGTCAGGACCTTGCTGAAGAACTGGAACACTTGCTGTCGCATGCCTGGGGGGTACTGAGACAGAGCGTCCTGTCAGAGGTCAGGCCATGGCTCAGAGGCCTTCTCCTCGGGGAGGCCTCTTCTGCACAGTGCGTAAAGCAGCTCTTCCCTTGCCCCACCAACCCCCTTTCCAGAATTCGTGCTTTTCATGACGGGGCCGTTCCTGAACACAGTACAGTTGGTCCTGCATCCATAGCTACTGGTTTTGTATGTATGGGTTCAATCAACCTCACATTAAAAATATTCAAAACATGTACAGACCTTTTTCTTATTACCTAATTAATGTAGCATCAGGAGTTTCGTAGTGCTTAGATTTAATAATTATGAGCAATCTAGTGATGATTTAAAGGCATAGAGCTTATGTAAGTTATCTACACCCACCCCAGGTATCCATATGAGATTGGTTCTGGGACTCTACCTATTTTCTACCAACCTATCCATCATCTCTGTCCCTCTCTCTTTCTTTCTGAACCCTATTTAAAATTTTATTTTATTTATTCACTTACGTATGTGTATGCACTCACACGCGTGTGCCACACTGCACACGTGGAGGTCAAAGGACAACTGGCAGCTCTCTCCTACCATGTGGATCCCAACAACTGAATTCAAGTCGTTAGGCTTGGCAGCAACTGCCTTTACCCACTGGGCCATCTTGCTGGTCCTCAGATCCTATTTTTTTTTCTTTTTTTTTTTTAAATTTATTTATTTATTAAGGATTTCTGCCTCCTCCCTGCAACCGCTTCCCATTTCCCTCCCCCTCCCCTGATCAAGTCCCCCTCCCTCATCTGCTCAAAGAGCAATCAGGGTTCCCTGACCTGTGGGAAGCCCAGGGACCGCCCACCTCTATCCAGGTCTCGTAAGGTGAGCATCCAAACTGCCTAGGCACGTACTGGCTTTGGGGGAGCCTCAGATCCTATTTTATATAAAGGACTTGAACAGTCACAGATTTGGGATCTGAGAGGAGGGGCAGCAGGATCCGGGGACCAACCTCTGGAATAACAAGGGCTCACTGAATGTGACTATCCCGTCCCTCAATTCCCAGCACCCAGCACCTAGAATAGAGTCCAGAAAGCAGCAGGTTCCTCTCTGCTGAGTGACAGGGTGGGCTACTCCAAGTAACACAGTCACAGTAATTGTCCCATCAAGGTAGAGAAGCACAGATAGAAAATCAGGGAATAAGGGTTTGCCTGGGGTAGAAATTTCCAGATGCCCCAGGAGCATGCCCACCTCTGCTTTGCCCAGAGTGCACAGGGTCTCCAGGATCTTGTGCTGTAGCAAGTATTCCAGACAGGGTCCGGCCTCACCAGAGGATACCTGCTGCCTCTCTTCATACACCAGGATGTCCAGCATCTGCTTCAGTCGCCAGGGAATATCTGTTTTCTTGGCTGGGGTGTTTTCATCTAATCGAGATTCAAGACACAAGGGTAGGTAACATGAAGAGCACTAGACCCTCTCATGTCAAGCCCAGAGGAAGTCACACCTGAGGTGGGCTGAGGGCCACCAGAAAAATGGAAGTTTACAGCTGATACTTGTACATTTAAAAAAGACAAAAGTGGTAGGTGACAAAGCCTGCTGGCTGAGTGTGTGCTTGCCCCAGTGTGTAGCAACACTCCCTACCAAAGTGAGAACAGGGACCCCTCATGGGCCCAGAGGAGGACATGGGCCAACAGGAGATGTTTTGAGAGCTGTCTATCCATTCCAAGCTTAAGTGAGCTGCTATGGAGTCTGTTCTGAGACTGTCCAGGCTGTATTTTAGTGGCTTCCTTGCTAGCATCTCCTAAGGCCTGCTCTTGTTCTGTTTCCATGCAGGGCAGTCAGAGGCAAGCACAGACAACCTGTCAGGATTTGTAGTACTTCCATAGAGAGAGGTTTCCAACTGGCCCTGGAGCACCCCCTAGCTTTCCTTTAAGGCATAAGCAAGGAGCTTGCCTCACCCCCTCCCTGTAACTCTGGACAGGGAGTTACACTGTCCAGACAGCACCGGAAATTAAAGGCCAAATGCACAGAAAGACCCAGGGAACTTGGAAGATTCTTAGACAGTTTGAGGCTGGGTTTGGTGACATGGGTTAGTAATCCCAGCTTCTCATGAGGCTGGTGAGGCATAAGTAGTGAAAATTCAAGCCTTGTCTGGGCTACAGAGTAGTTCAAGGCCAGCCTAGACAACTTAGGGAGCTCTCGTTTCAAACTAAAAAGGCTGAGGGATGTAGCTTAGTGGGGCCCGGGGATGGGGAGGACTGTCCTGGGTTCAACCAATCTCCAATATAGAGAGAGACATATAACATATGATTTAGTCTAAAAGAGTGGCTCCCAACTGGGAAGAGATTCTTTCCCGACCCCGAAACATCTGTCAGTGTCTAGAGACATTCACGGCTATCACAGTTGAGAGAGAGGTAGTAGCAGGACCTTGTGGGGACGGGCTCAACAGACAGCAGTCATTCCCCTTTAACACAGTCAAGTCTCAGGAGCCACTGCGCCAAGACTGAAGGACCCTGCTCTAACAGAATCCTCCAAGTCTCCCCCAAAGTGCTCAAAGGCCATTTTAATTCCTACGCTAGCTCAAGCTGGAAAGAAAGCCTCTAGGAAAGTCTTAGGCCCAGACATAGTCTGAACTCAGGAAGATGGAAAGCTTCGGATACAGGACTTTGTTACCTGGCAACCAGGCTTATTGACTACAAAGCAGCCAATCAGATTCTGAGCCTCACCAAATCATTACAGTGGGTTAATGCATGAAAGCTTTGGCCCTTTGAGATGTCAGCTAGGAGGGCTGGAGAGATGGCTCAGAGGTTAAGAGCACTGACTGCTCTTCCAGAGGTCCTGAGTTCAATTCCCAGCAACCACATGGTGGCTCATAGCCATCTATAATGAGATCCGGTGCCCTCTTCTGGCATGCAAGCATACATGGAAGGAATGTTGTATACATAATAATAAATAAATCTTAAAAAAAAAGAGAGAGAGAGAGAGATGTCAGCTAGGAGAAAAGGGACCCAGGCATGTTTCACACCTTAACTGTCCTACTGTACTTCTGAGGGTGGCCAAGGCAAAAAATAACTTATTGGACATCTTTCTCCTCTCCCCGACTGAACCTCTCTCTAGGACAAAGTTTCAAGTATCCCAGGGTGACCTTGAACTTCTGATCCTCTTGCTCTCCATCTCCTAAGCACTTGACTACAGGCATGTACCACCACCTGGTTTATGCACTGAGGACTGAACACGGTCTCTGTAAATGCCAGGCAACCATTTTATCAACTAAACTACATGCAGGTCCTTTAGTCAACAGTCCTAGTGACAAGCACTTGGGACTGAAAGCCTGGGGACTGTGCCCAGCGAAACTACAGCAAGTGGAGCCACCTTTATTCAAGCAGTTGGATAAGTTAGGTTCCCAACCTTCTTGTCCCTACTCATTACTCAGGCAACTCCACTCCCAAAAGTCAAGTGAGACCAACAATTTAACCATGAAGACGGGTGATGGCTGGGGCTCTTGGTCTTGCCCCCATCTGTCTCCTTGGCTCAGCCCAGAGATGTCCTGTGGTCCAGCACCTGCCATCACCTTCCCAAGACACCTGTGGTCACTCTCTGCCCCCTCTCCTCAGCTCCCTCCTTGGGTCGCAGTCTGGGGAGCAGCAGGCTTACCTGTGCTCTCGATATAGTAGTGTGTGATGCCCTTCCAGTGTTCCACGAAGGCCTGTAGGAGGTCAATGCTGGGCTCCCGCTGCAGAGAGAGGAGACACGGTCTCCGTAGGAGTGCCAACCATGAACCCGCTGGCACCAGCACTCAAGGGAACAGAGGCCCAGGTGACTGGGGTGACTTCTAGGTTCCCAGTTTTCCAAAGGGAAGAGCGACTCATCTCTCCAGGACACAACATCGTAGTCTCCCCAGAGGACTCTCTCTCCCACATGTCCCATCCCACAGGCTCTGTTCCCAAGAAGGAAGCATGCTGAAGGAGGAATAGATACAGGATTTCTGCACAATCCAAAAGCCACAGAAGCTACAACAGAGAGACTGCCGACAATACAGTGGCACCCGAGAAGACGATAAGAATGATACACAGGGGAAATGCTTCCAGGCTCTGCCGGAGTCTAGGAAAGCTGTGTTCAAGGCCATGGCAGGCTCTATTTAGTAACAGGGTTAACACTTCGATAAAGGAAATGCCTTACTCAGAGAGTGCTTCCATCTTTTATCCCAGACCACAGTCTGCACCCCCAACTCCTGCCTACCTCCTCCCATCAACCTGGAGGCTTGGACCCTGCTCTCTGCAAGTCCTCGACTCCCCCTTCCCAAAAGCATCCTCTCCCTCCAGGCGCTCTAGCTGAAACTGGCCTTGAACTGAGAGTGACCAACGGCCCTGAAAACAAATCCTCTTTCCTTGTACAGTGAATGTTCATATGGGCAGAGAACAGGCGATAGTGGGTTTCCCAGTCCTGATGGACACATCCACAACATGACCCTACACCTAAGGCTCAGGGAACATGAAAACGAGGGAGTGGAAAGATTGTAAGAACCAGAGGACCAGACATTCTGTCTGATGCAAGATAGTGTCTTTTACATGACAGAGAAGTTGCACCCATGAAATCTCAACAGTATAGTCACCTAATCAAGACTTGAACAATGACATCAGTTGGCATGCCAACAGGGATGGGGAAAGTTCAAAAGGCCCCACCCCTACATGAAGAGCAACAGCTAATGGCTGCTGTGTGTGTGTGTGTGTGTGTGTGTGTGTGTGTGTAACAATAATAACTAAAGAAGAAGTCATGATTGTGAGAGGAAGTGGGGACATAGGAAAAGTTGATGGGGAGAGTAAGGGGTAGAAATGATCTAAATACAGTATTTATATAAAATTGGGGAAAAAAAGCCAGGTGGTGGTGGTGGTGCATGCCTTTAATTCAAGGACTCAGGAGACAGAAACTGGTGGATCTCTGTGAGTTCAAGGCCAGCCTGGTCTACAAAGTGAGTTCTAGGACTGGCTCCATAGCTACTGGAAAACCCTATCTTGACTAAAAATAAATAAATAAATATAAAATAAAAAATATATATGAAAGAAAAAGAAAAGAAATTCAGAAAAAATTATTTTTTCAAAAAAAGGAAAAAATTGTTAACAAGATAGAATGTATCTCTAGTCCCTACCATGGGTGTTTATTTCTTCTAGGTCATTCTGCTCAGGTCACAATGTCCTGGGTCCATCATTCCTTTACATTTGTCTAGGTCCTGCGACTCCACAGTGAGGTCAGCGAAGGACTAGACATCTCCAAAGCAGGGCATCCTCTAGAACCACGTATCTGGTACACAACTTGTGAGAGCCTGCCTGGTGCGCGATGCCACGCTAGGCCACAAGCCGTCTAATGATAACTGAGCCCCCAGTCAACGTGCCGCCACCGAGAAAAGAATATGAAGTCGCCAAACACTCATCTGTAAAGAAGCAGCTGGAGTGGAAAGGGACTTCTGAAACGGTGTCACCTCTAAGGGCTAGAGATGGCTCAGCGAAGAGCATTTGTGGCTCTTCAAGAGAACATGAGTTTGGTTCCCAGCACCCATGTTAGATGCTTCACAACTCCAACCCCAGCACCAGGGGATCCAACACCCTCTTCTGGCTTCCATAGGAACCCACACACATGTGATATAGGCATATCACATATACAAAGTAAAAATAATAGACCTGTTTCTGGGGACAGTTTCAGGACAGGGTTTCTCTGTGTAGCGTTGGCTGTATGGACACGTGCTCTGTAGACCAGGCTGACCTCAGACTCACAGAGGCCTGCCTCTGCCTCCTGAGTGCTGGAATTAAAGGTATGTACCGTTGCTGCTGCCACCACCAGGAAAAAAAAAATCATAAATCTTAACAGGTTCCTTTCAGGATCCGGTCAAAGAATAAAAACTCCAACTGGATCAAATTTTAGCAGGGCAAGGAAGATGGTCCCAGAAGGAAAAAAAAAAAAAAAGGCAGAGTGTATCAGGGCAAAGGGCATACGGAAGCACGTGGGTCTAAGGCCAAGTCAAGAAGCCTGTCCAAGTCAGCAAGGTCAGTGCCACTTTGAGAGGAAGATCTATCTGGCAGTGTCAGGCAAAAGAGGAGACAAAGGCAGGAAGATGGAAGATGTTGGCTGGCCAGGGCAAATGGGAGGTGGGGGCAAGATAACACACATGACAAAATCAGACAGAGTCTTCGAAGCAAGCCCCACCTGCCATGCAGGCAGCAGACTCTTTTTTCAAAGTAGTTGCCGGGTGTGATGGCACTCACTCAGGAGGCAGGCAGATCTCAGTGAGTTCAAGGCCAGCCTGGTCTACAAAGCGAGTTCCAGGAAAAAATACTAGAATACTAGAATAAAGAATCACGCAGGGTCAGTGACTCTTCCAGCAAGGCACGACTCAGTCCTTCAAGATGTCCTACCCCAGACAGTAAGATGGCTCATGCTAAAGACCTTGATGCTGAGTCTGAATCCCAAGACCTTTGACCTCCACATGCATGCTTGTGACATAACCCCCAAATATACACATACTAAAGAAACGTAATAACAAGATACCACGTCCACAAGGAGTGACCTGGCTCACAGCCATAGAACACTGTGATTCAGGATCCGATAGACTATGCACTTCCCAAGGGCTGTGGTTTTCACCCGGCAATCCCAGAAGGGCTTTTTACCAACTCTTAGGAAGCTCCCGAAGACCCTCCTGCCATACTTTCTTGTACTGAATAGTCCTTGGAACCTTGGCTAGCACCATAATAACCTCACAGTTCCTGTGATAGGGTCTCATCTACCCTCAGATTTCATCTATGAGTTCCACAATCCTTGTGGCAAACTTCATGAAAAAAAGGCCATTCACATAGCAAAGCAGGACAGCCATCAAAACCTGGTGGAAAGAATGGGGCTGAAATCGCTACCTGAGTCTACTACCAGATACCAGACCAAAGAAACTGCAGAGCAATTTCCTCTAAAAGATAGCAGTATTTTTAGAGAGAGCCACAGGAATTTCTATTCTCTTTTGTCAAGAGGGAGCAGAAATTAGTACTTTGAATGGGTCATAATGACCTGGTCCTATCTGAAGGAAGACAAACAGTGGGTGGAGCTAAAAAGAGGGACTCTTGGGTGTCATAAACCACACTTCCAGGACATGGTCTGTGTGTTCCACAGTGCAGGTCACCTGCCTAAAAGTATGTCCCTCCACTCTGCATCTTCAGATCCTGGTGCCTGAGCCTTCTGCCATCACAGTGTGAGGACCAAGGAAGCTTAGGCCTGCCCACCCTTCAAACCCTCTTTGTAATGGACCCGAGTCCAGTAGCATGAATTAGTTTATTAGATCCCTTTCTAACACGACAGTTGTTTTTATTTGGAACATGAAGGAGAAGAAAGGTTCATTTTGGAAACTCTCCCTCTTAGGGTACCTTAGTCCCTGGTCTCAGGGCAGAGCAGGACAGGGGTGCTGGGAAAAGGCAGATTACAGAAGTGTCTCTGTCTCCTCTACCAGTTTTTCTAAGGCTGAGGCAGTTTTTAACAGTAATAGTAATAGCTGGGCGGTGGTGGCACACGCCTTTAATCCGAGCACTTGGGAAGCAGAGGCAGGCGGATCTCTGTGAGTTCGAGGCCAGTCCGGTCTACAGAGCAGTACCAGGGCTATACAGAGAAACCCTGTCTCAAACAAATAAAGTAATTACAAAAATAGTAATAAATGTTCCGACTAGGAAGAGGGTGAGAGGAAAGAAGGGGAGTCAAACTCAAAATTGTTTCTCCAGAGACAATTTGATAGACTAAACATATCAATTAGTAGGTGTTCTTATACAAAGAGAAATAATAATAACTTCCCAAATAGCTTCTTGCAAAGCTGCCGAATGAAGTGATCCGCACACAGCAGGTAGCGGAGGACCTGCGCTCCACGAAAAAGATCCAAACCCAAGCTGAGGGTCGTAAAACAAAAACAAAACACTCTTCCCTGCAAGCCCCTCTGGCAGGCTGGCCCTCCCTAACTCAAGGTCAGTTCGCGTTCAGACCGGTGACCCACAGAGGACTGTTTCCGGGATCCCGAGACCACCCACCCCTGCAAGGCTCTCTATCACCTTCCGGGGGACTTAGTCACTCCTGTGCCCTGGCTGAGAAAGGGAACTCGGTGCAAGAACTCCTGATCTCCGGAGTTCTCCAGCACCTTAGAGGGGAAGGGGAAGGCTGTTTTAGTCCCAGGTGAAGAGGAATGGAAGAGAGACAGGAATAAGGAAGGGAGGAAGGAAGGCTGCCAGGGGCTGAGGAGGAGGCGAGGGGCAGATCCGGGAGGAATGCGCTGGTGACAAGGGTGCATTTGGGGAGAGAAGAGTTAGAAGGCTAGCAGAAACTCTCAGGCGCAGGAAACGTAACCAGAAGCACTGCGGCGCGCAGGATCAGGGGAGTGGGGCGCAGGGAGCATAACAGGAAGCAGTGCGGAGGCAGGATCAAGGGATCCGGACTCAGAACCAGAGGAGCGTGCGTGGCTCAGGATCAGGAGTGGGGGCGCAAGATCGAGGGAGCTAGGCGGTCAGCCTGGAGAGAATCCCGGAGCTAGGCGCTCCTGGGCGGCGGGGACTAGGGACACGACCCGGAGACAGAGGCCCCGGAAGCAGCGTCGGGCCCGGGGAGGGGCCCTGCCCAAAGGGCCCGCACCCACCCGGCCCCCGGCCCGCGCCCTCCCCTCCGGCCCGCCCCGGGCCCGGGCTCACCGCCCCCACGGCCTCCTGCAGCAGTGCCCCGAGCCGGCTCAGCATGATGGCGGCCCGGCCCGGCTCCGGGTGGCGGTGCGGCGGTGGCGGAGGAGGTGGCCCAGCGGGCGGGAGGCGGGACCCGGCCCTGGAACCCCGCCCCTGCCGGAGGCCTGGGGGCGCTCCAAGCACGGGGCTGGCTGGGTCGTAAAGGAGCCCTGGGGGGCGCCCTGGGGAGCTGATGACTGCCAGTGTCTTGGCCTTTCGACGTCCCTTGGAGTGACACCCAGAGACTTCTAATTTCTCATGCGTCCCCACTGCCTTGCCTAATACAGTAGCCCTGGCCACACTTGGCTGAGAAGCTTTTAAATTGTCAGGGGCACTCCCGAGGTGAAGAAGTAAAGGGGGGGGGGGGGATTAGATAGCTCTCCCATTGATATTGGTGCTGCGTTTAAATGTAATCAGGATATTGGTTATATTGGGATAATTTATGGTTAATACTAATTTCACCTGTTGTTTAGTTCTTTTTAAAAAGTAGTTATGATAAAAGACGTTCCATGAAGTATGCAGTCCGATTGAATTCCAAGCGAATCCAGCTCTTAAAGCCGAGGGAGGGAGAGATTGAAGTTGTAAAAAAGTTTGAAACAAAAAACAAAACAAACACACACACACAAAACAAAACCAAGGGCTGGGACTGGAGAGATGGCTCAGGAGTTAAGAGCACTATCTACTCTTCAGAGGTCCTGAATTCAATTTCCAGCAACCATATGGTGGCTCACAACCACCCGTAATGAGATCTGGTTCCCTCTTCTGGGCTGCAGGGATACCTGCAGGCAGAACACTATACATAATTAAAAAATCTTAAAAAACAAAAAAGCAAGGGCAACATAAGGCCCTTGGTTCAATCCCCAGTAACAAATAAATAAGCAAACAAATAAATAAATGCCAGACATGATAATGTAAGCATAATTTTAGCCCTTAGTGAGCTTTAGGATAGCCTGGGCTGGGGCTGGAGAGATGGCTCAGTGGTTAAGAGCATTGCCTGTTCTTCCAAAGGTCCTGAGTTCAATTCCCAGCAACCACATGGTGGCTCACAACCATCTGTAAAGAGGTCTGCTGCCCTCTTCTGGCCTGCAGGCATGCACACAGACAGAATATTGTATGCATAATAAATAAATATTTAAAAAAAAAAAAAAAAAAAAAAAAGGATAGCCTGGGCTGCACAGTAAATTCCAGGCCAGTCTTGGAAATCTAGTGAGACCTCAAAAACAAAGAACTGGACATGTAAATTGGGCTTGGTGTCATATGTCTTTGACCCCAACACTCAAGAGGCAAAGGCAGACAGATCTCTATGAGTCCAAAACCAGTCTGGTCTACATAGCAAGCCAAGGCTACTTAGTGAGACCCTGAGTCCAAAAAAAAAAAAAAAAAAAAAAAAGGAGGGTGTGGTAACTAGGGCACCCAGCATTCAGAAGGCAGAAACAGATGGATCTCAGTGATTTCTAGGCCAGCTGGGTCTACAAAAAGCTTCAGGATAGCCAGGACTGTTACAGGGAGAAAAGCCCTGTGTATGTGTGTGTGTGTGTGTGGGGGGGGGGGGAGTGGAGGTATAGCTCAGTGGTAAGAGGGCTTGGCTAACATGTTCAAGGCCTTGGGTTCAGGCTTCGGCATCACATTTAAAAACCCAAAAAGTAATGCTGGGCATGGCAGCAAAGTTTCAGGACAGCCAGGGCTACAGAGAAACCCTGTCTCAAAAAAAAAAAAAAAAGGCAAAGCAAAACAAAACTCAAAAACTCCCAAAGAGTAGAGTTGATGTGTTTTTTTTTTTTTTAAAAATGACATCTTTATTTCTTTTTTTGAAACAGGGTCTGATGTGAACCAGTGGGGCCCCAACTCACTGTGTAGCTGAGGATGACCTTAAACTTCTGATCTCCCTTTCCTAGTGTGGAATTCAGCGTGTGCCTAACGTCTGCACTGCTAAGGAGAGAGCCCAGGGCCGCACGCATGGTGGGCAAGCGTTCTTCCAGCTGAACTGCATTCTAAGCCCTCACCTCATGATTCTAAATAGGGAGATGGGATAAAACCAAGACCAACGCTTTGGAAACCACTGGAATCAAGTTTCCCAGGTTATATGTTTGTGTGTCAGGGGAAGGAAGCATGGAGGTCTTCCCTAACACTTTGCTCTAGGGGCCAAGAGCCTCACTTTGAAGGATTCTAAATTCTCAGGAGTTTTAAATCCTCTGGGGCTTAGTGTCAAAAGGAGTCCCATCACACACATTTCCCCGTCCATCTGATCATGTAGTTTTCAGCATTCCTTGGTAACCAGTGAAACACGCATTTTCCACAGCGGCCCGTGAGTTCCAAGTGGACAGGAACTGCACAGGCTCCAGCACGAGGAACTTCTCCACACAGTCAGTGGATGTCTGGTAGCATGTGGGAAGCCCAGTCCTGCTTCCCCGGAAGAAATAGCGATATATCACCAGTGCTGGGCAGCTGGGGGTGTAGCTAGGTGATAGAGTACTCACCTAGCACACCCAAGATCCTGAGTTTGATCCCCAGCAGCGACCACTGACCCCTTCCCCATGAGCTACTCCTTGGTTTTATGTAACTTTGGGTTTCAGATAAAATGTTCTCTCATTTACTGGAAGGAATCAAACTATGGGTCTTACAGGTTTGTTTCAAGGATAAAACAATGCTGCAGACGTAGGACAACTTAAGATCACTGTTCAGGGGTTGGGAAAGTAGCTCACTAGGCCGTGTGCCTCCCTACCTAGTACACACAAAGCCTGGGTTAGCTCCCCAGCACCGAAGAAACCAGGTGTGACGACCTGTGCCTGCCATCTCAACACTTAGGAAGTAGAAGGGGAATGAGCGATTCAAAACAGTCTTCCAGGCCGGGCGGTGGTGGCGCATGCCTTTAATCCCAGCACTTGGGAGGCAGAGGCAGGCGGATCTCTGTGAGTTCGAGACCAGCCTGGTCTACAAGAGCTAGTTCCAGGACAGGCTCCAAAACCACAGAGAAACCCTGTCTCGAAAAAACAAAACAAAACAAAAAACAAAACAAAAAAAAAAAAACAGTCTTCCACTATACATCCGGTTCGAATAGTAATGAAATCACTGTTTAATTCGGAGTGATTCTGATCTATTTGCTTTTCTGGCCCCTTCCGGCACGCACCCACATCTCGTCTCCTTTTTGGTCCTCGAGTGGAACTGCACAGGTAGCTCCCTCAGGCTTGCCGCTCCGTGGCAGTTGTAGGGGGAAGGCCGTGTGGAGGGCAGGGGGGTCACTACCTCCTTTCCTGGCTCCACCTGCCCCCCACTTGTGTTCTTCAGCCCCTCACTCATTCCCCACTTCTGTTTCCTCTGCCTGGTGCTTGCCAGTCAGCTCACCGCACCCTAACCTTTTGCTGTTCTGCTTCCCTGCTGCATAAGCGCCCTGGGCCCTGGGGAGAGCAGGGTGTCTGAGGCCATCTTCTGAGGTTCCCCCTCAAGTGTCCACCAAGCATGAAACACAGGTTTCTGTCTCACAGAGGCCCTGGAGAAGTGGCAAAGAACACCCTGTCTAGGCTAGCCCTTACTTTTATGCCCTAGACATAGGAAGTTACTGTGCGCAATGTCTCTCCACCCCTTCTAGCCTGTGTGAAACCCCTCTCCCATGACTTTCTCAACCTGATGTCACCTGTCCCTCTGACTCAGGGCCGACTGCTTATAAAGAAACAAACATGAATCACAGATGTTGCTCAGTAGGTAGAGTTCACACCTAGCAAGCAAGAAGCCCAGGGCTTGATCCCCAGCACTAAATAAGCCACACCTGTTGGTGCATGCCTGCAAGTCCAGCACTTGGGAGGCCGAGGCAAGAAGGGCCAGAAGCTCAACCTCAGATATAAGGTAAGTTTGAGGCCAGTTGAGCTCCAGAAGGCCCTGCCTCACACAAGCAAATAAATAATGCCTACAAATATGTGGTATATGCCTGTGTTCCCAGCACTTACAAGGTGAAAAGCCAGGCTTAGTTGTGAAGCAAGTTCAAGGCCAGCCTTTGCTCAGGACACTTTATCTCAAACAAAACAACAAAACAAAATAAATGAATAGTCTGGACTGGTGCCCCAAGCCTATCCTCCCAGCTACTGAAGCAAGAAGAGCAAGCCTTCCTGGGCTATGAAATGACAGGTCAGGTCCAGCCTGTCCCAAAATATAAAATTTCTTTTTTTTTTGTTTTTGTTTGTTTGTTTGAGACAGGGTTTCTCTGTAGTTTTTGGAGCCTGTCCCAGAACTCACTCTGTAGAGCAGGCTGGCCTCGAACTCACAGAAATCAGCCTGTCTTTGCCTCCTGAGTGCTGGGATTAAAGGTGTGCGCTGTAGTGGCATTTCATTTATATTTTAATAAATAAAGTTTGAAGACCAGAGAGTAAAACACCCTTACTGACCAGGCACTGGTGACACACACCTTTAATCCCAGTAGCCACACTAGTTGCTATAGAAACCGGGCAGTAGTGGTGCATGCCTTTAATCCCAGCACTAGAGAGGATTATAAAACAGGAGGAGACAGGCTCAGTCTCATCCTGAGGATTCCTGGAGGCAGAATCGCCATTTTCAGACTGAGGTAGAGGTAAGAACCAGTGTCTGGCTGTTTTGCTTTTCTCATCTTCAGGTTGAACCCCAATATCTGTCACTGGGTTTTTATTAACTGGGCTACAGTGTGCCTCCACTGCCCAACTCCAAAATTAAAAATTTCTTAAAGGGCCGGGCAGTGGTGGTGCACGCCTTTAATCCCAGCACTCGGGAGGCAGAGGCAGGCGGATCTCTGTGAGTTCGAGGCCAGCCTGGTCTACAAGAGCTAGTTCCAGGACAGGAACCAAAAGCTACGGAGAAACCCTGTCTCGAAAAAGAAAAAAAAAAAAATTTCTTAAAGGGGTAAGAATATTGGTTGTGAGCAGGGCAATAGTGGTGCACGCCTTTAATCGCAGCACTTAGGAGGCAGAGGCAGGCGGATTTCTGTGAGTTTGAGGCCAGCCTGGTCCACAGAGAGAGTTCGAGGACAGCTAGTACTACACAGAGAAACCCTGTCTAGAAAAACAAAGACAAACAAACAAAAAATATCCGTTATGGTGCGAGCTTGTCTAGCATATGTAAGGGCATGAATTCTGCTCCAAAGGTGGGGATGGAAACAAACAGATTTAGGGACCCAACGCAACCTTTTAATTCCAAGCAGTTACCCCTCCCAGCATGATCACACATACAGTGGACAGGGAGTGCCAGGATCTGGGCAAAAACAAAACCCGGACCTGGGCAAAATATATATATATATATATATAATTATATACACATACATATGTGGAGAGACAGGGACTGGGGAGTGCAATTAGGTAGGGCAGGGAGTCAGGGAGAAAAGCAGCAGAGGGTGCCCCAATAAATTACATTCTTTAGAGAGCACAATAGGGGATGCATGGCAATGAGGGGGGACCTGGGAGCCTGGACTCTCAGAGATGCCCCAAACTAGGCCTCTCGATCCCATGTAGGGGAGGCCGAGGCCTGGGTTCCGTGGTCCCTGGACAGGTGCTAGAAGGGTGCATCCTAGCTGGTTTTGCCTGGAGGCTGGTGGTGAGGCGTCATGTGAACAGCGCCTCTGCTCTGAGCCACAGCTTTGAATAGGCCCTGGGTCTTGAGCAAGAGGCTTGAAGCTGAGGGGTTGCAGAATACAGGACAGACAAGCTGGCAGGAGGATGACTTCCCAGCTGGAGGCCCAGGTAGAGCCTGCTTCTGCCAATCAGAGAAGCATCGGGTGCAGGGAGCTGTCAGGAGTGCAGTGGACTGGAGCCTTTGGGTGGACAGGCACAGGGTCCCAAAGCTGCCACTGCCTGGCCAGGTCTACCTCCCTGTACGGGATAGCAGACAGACCTCACCACTAAGTACCCCTTCATTTCTCCTCACCGTCTTCTGGGGACCTTCGTGTGGGGAGACAGAGAGGAAAAGGGTGCAAACATTTGACTGTGTACTGGAGTCCAGGCTGGGTTTGGCTAGGCAGTGGAGCCCAGGGAAAAGATAAGGCCACCTGGCCCATGTGGGTAAGGAAGTCCATGCCTCACGACTCTGGGACTGTGCACATCTTGGCTCTCTCTCTCCCTGAGGAATGGAGCCCAACGCTTCTGCCCTGCCTCCTGCTGCTCCCAGCCTGCAGAGGAAGAGGATGCTGTGGGGTCTCACAGCCCCAGCTTCAGGGCCTTGAAGCAGCAGAGGGAAGGTGCTGTCGCGGACAGAGTGAGCTGGCGGGGATGTCAGAAGAGGGAAGCCTTCTTCTTGAGTTCATTCCTCTTCCACAGGGCCAGCTTGCCAAACTCCTCAGGAGACATGGCAAACACCCTAGAGAAGTCCTCTGCTGATAGATGCCTCTGTGGGGACACATGGGCATCTGAGTGACTGAGGAGGCAGGTGGCCCTTACAGCGTCAAAAATCCAAGGCAACCCCACTGGGTGACCCCTCAACCACCCCCTGCATCCTTGCATACCTCAAGCCTCATGCGATCCACACCGGGAGGCAGCTTAGTTCGCCCCTTGTTGGTCACTATCAGCATTTCATAGGGATAGATCTGGAGAGTCAGAGATAGCTCTCTCAGATTCATAGTCTCCGGTCCTTAGAACCCTCTGGACTCCCCAGGTCCCCTTGTCAACCTGCAGAGGCCACTGGGATTCATGCCATCTTGCCATTCATCTCCCTCAGCTTCCCTGCTACCTCCCCCTTGTCATCTCCAGGAGCACCCCGAGCGCATTCAGCTTGGTGGGCTTTACCACCCCCCTGAAGCACACCCCACTGTGGCGGTCAGGTCCCCTGCCCTCACCTTCTGCTCCAGCACACAGGGCAGGGAGTTCCCCCGATCCATCCTCCCCCTCTGGCCCTCTCCGTTCTGGGGAGACCAAAGCCTCAGTGAGCCAGAGTGGGCCAGGGGGACCTTCCCAACCTTACCCTAGGCGTCTTCAGTCTTCGCCAGGCAACTTCTTGGCCCACAGCCCCGCCCCCACCAGTGCCCATGCCTGGCCCTGGCTTCCTGGGTTTTTCCTGCTCCCCCTCAGGGGGCACTCACCTGCAGGCCTAAGGAGACAAGAGCCATGGTTTAGATTTAGAGACCGCTCCAGAAGCTGTACCCTCACCTGACCTTAGACAAATAAACCACGACCCACACTGGACACAGGCTGCCTATGACGTCTGTGGAGATCCCCTTCCCAGCGACATGTGGCCCCACTGCTCACCTGGGCTGCTAGCCTCACTCCCCGATGGGCTGAATTCTGTGGATTGTAGCTAGGAAATGACACAAAGACATCAGAGAGATCAGAGGGCAACCGTCAACAGTCTCCTTTACTCTGAGGCCTCCCCACTACACGGGGGCCTTCAAGTGTTCGTCCACTTAGAAACACCATGCACATACACTTCTCCCAGGCAGCCCCTGCTTGGTGGTAACCTTACCCGGCTCAGGGCAGTCCTGCCGTAGGAAGGAAGAGAGGAGGACTTAGATGTTCCCGAATGCAAGGCTGAAAGAGAACAGGAAGGCCTGGGTTCGGTCCCTTGATCGCGACAGTCCTTCCTGAGAGGGATGCCTCCTTAGCCTTCCCTGACCAGAAGAACCCAGCAGGCTTCCATGGACTTCCAGCGAGTGTGCTGTGGATTTTGCTGAAGCTACATCTTCCCTCTTCTCTAACTAGAAGTAAGCCCAAAGGCCTAGCACAAATCCCAGGCAGAGCTGAGTGAGGCTCGCCATCATGAAATGAGTCCTAGAAGCCACCGTGAAGTAAGCTCTAGGTTTAAAAATAAGTGCAGGCTCTCTGTGAAATCACAGAAATGGATTTCTGTGAGTTCGAGGCCAGCCAGGTCTATAAGAGCTAGTTCCAGGACAGGCTCCAAAGTTACAGAGAAACCCTGTCTCAAAAAAACCAAAAACCGGGGCTGGAGAGATGGCTCGGCGTTAAGAGCATTGCTTGTTCTTCCAAAGGTCCTGAGTTCAAATCCCAGCAACCACATGGTGGCTCACAACCATCTGTAATGAGGTCTGGTGCCCTCTTCTGGGCTGCAGACAGAATATTGTATACATAATAAATAAATAAATAAATAAATAAATAAATAAATATTTAAAAAAAACAAAAAACAAACCAAACTAAACAAAGAACAAACAAAAAAACAAAACAAAGCAAAACCAAAAGAAATCACCCAGTTATAACAGCGGCATTACCAGCAGCCAGAAGCCAGATTCTGGAATCTGACATTATAGTTCAAATAGTTATCACCTGGCACAGTGAATGCAGCCGAGATAGTTCCCATTTGAGCTGGCTCAGTGGCTCTGAACCTGAGTTTGCGTCCTAGCACACACATAAAAATCAGGGCATGGCTGTGTGTACCCTACCACTGTGTGGAGTGGAGACAGGGGCATCAATGCCAATCTAGCTTCTGTTGAAGTGAGTAACACAGAGAGAGATAGTGCAGGACACCCAGTGTCCTCTTCTGGCCTCCATACATGCTCATACCTGCACAGCTGTGTGCTTCAACTACATGCACACCTTGCGGTGGTGGTGCACGCCTATAATCCCAGCCCTTGGGAGGCAGAGGCAGGCAGATCTCTGTGAGTTCAAGGCCAGCCTGGTCTACAGAGTGAGTTCCAGGACAGGCTCCAAAGCTACAGAGAAACCCTGTCTTGAAAAACAAAAACACAAACAAACAACAATGGTCGTATTTTGTTGCAGTCACTTTGACAGGTGTTTTGTAAATGTCTAGCCTAGGGCCTAGGCACGGTCAACACCACAAGCATCCTCTAAAGTCCATTGGAAGTTTAGGGAGTGGGAACAAAATAGGCTCCGGGAACCTACCACTTACTTTTGAATAAATTTAGCATCTCTAAAATGAAAGTTCAAAATCTGAAATCCAGTCTGTTCTGGGTTCCAAACTTCTCTAGTCTTGTTGATATAGTTCTCAGTTTTGGATTTGGAAGTGTTTGTTTCAGATTTTTGGATTAGGGGGTCTCCAATTTGGCAAAGTTTATCCAAATATTCTAAAATCCGGGAAATAAAATAAAACCGTCCTTAAGCCTGAAACTCTTCAGATCCTAAGCATTTTGGAGAAGGGATAACAGGCCTGCATAGAAAGCCATTGGTTCTAAGAGCTGGGAAATGGCTGGGGTTAACTGCTTGCTGCAAAAGCACGAGGACCCGAGTCTGGGTTCCTAGAACACAGTAAAGGGATGGGGGGAAGGGCAAAGAGGAAGTCATCAGTTCTCACAGTCACTGTTCATTGCTGAAGTAAGTCTTGTCCTTGCAATAATAAGGAACATTTATATTTTGATTGACAGAATTCCAATATATCAAGTACATATAATTTTTTTTTTCACTCCCAATCACTTTCTGCCTGCTGGCTGTTTTTATATCAGCTTGACACTATCTAGAATCAACTGGGAAAATGCTCCTACCAGATTGGCCTGTGGGGGAAGCCTGAGGTGGGGAGCATTTTCTTGATGGGTGATTGATGTGGGTGAGTCCAGGCCGCTGTGGGCGGTGCTACCCCTAGTAGGTAGTCCTGGAGAGTGTAAGAACACAAACCAGGCAAGCCATGGAGGGCAAGCAGTAAGCAAAACTCCTCCAGGGCCTCTGCAGCAGCTCCTCCCTCCAGGTTCCTGCCCAGCCTGAGTTCTGCCCTGACTTCCCTGGATGACAGACTATAAGCTGCAAGATGAAATAAACCCTTTCCTCACCACGCTGCTCTTTTTTTTTTTTTTTTTTTTTTTTTTTTTTTGGTTTTTCGTGACAGGGTTTCTCTGTGGCTTTGGAGCCTGTCCTGGAACTAGCTCTGTAGACCAGGCTGGTCTCGAACTCACAGAGATCCGCCTGCCTCTGCCTCCCAAGTGCTGGGATTAAAGGTATGCGCCACCACCGCCCAGCCCACCACGCTGCTCTTGATCGTGGTGTTTTATCACAGCAACAGAAACTTTTAACTGACAGAATATTTGTGTTTGAAAGCGACAGTCCCAAGGTAATCGTTGTTTGTGACTCTGAGCTGTTAAACCTCATTAGATTGGTGTAGGAGGGTCTTCTTTCTATGTGTTGCTTTCATTGGTTGAATAAAGAAAACTGCCTTGGCCTTTTGATAGGGCAAAACTTAGATAGGCAGGAAAAAGACAACTGAATGCTGGGGGGAAGGAGGCAGGCAGAGAGCCACCCACCATGAAGCTGCCAGGTCAGACAACCTGAATCTTTCCTGGTAAGCCACGGCCTTGTGGTGACATACAGATTATTAGAAATGGGTTGAATCAAGATGTGAGAGTTAGCCAATAAGGGGCTAGAGCTAATGGGCCAGGCAGCAATTTAATTAATATAGATCTCCGTGTGATTATTTCGGGCATAAGCTAGCCGGGTGGCTGGGACAACAAGCAGCCTGCCAGCCCGGGTGTAAGCCAGTTGGGCGGCGGGACACAGCCCACGGCTCCATCTACAACATTAGATCTATTGAGAACCTACATGACCACCTGATACCTCCACCCGGGGACTGTTCCAGGGGAGGGTGAAGGAGGCACTTGACTATTTCACTTTACAAAGCCAAACGGAAGTCACAGTGCTCATCTTTTTGGCCAAACAGAAGAATCTGGGGGACTAGAGAGATGGTTCAGAGGTTAAGAGCACTAGCTGCTCTTCCAGACGTCCTGAGTTCAATTCCCAGCACCCACATGGTGGCTCACGGCCATCTATAATGGCATGACCTCTTTCATCATGCATGCATACATGAGGACAGAAAACTCATACATTAAACACACACATAAATAAATAAATTTTTAAAAACAGAAGAAGAATCTGAAACACCAAGGCTGAATCCATCCCTAGAGACGATCATTCTCCAGGCTTCAACTATAGACTTTAAAACATAAATACATACATAGAAAAGAAAAAGAAAAACAAAGAAACAAGTGCAAAAAAACCAAAAACTCAAAGCAAATAAATAAAAAATGCCCAGTCCTGGTGTGTCTCTTGGCCCCACATCTTCTATACCCCTCCAAAGAGCCATGCCCTGCAGCCCACTGCTGGAACTGCAATCCCTCAGCACCTTCCTTACCAAACACTAGCACTGGATCATCCCACATTTCCTCTCCTACCCCCACAGCTATGGGTTAGCATCACAACAAAGGTAAGGTCTTGTGGTATTTCCCAACAAGCAAGCTGGGCTTGCATCCTCTGGCTCAGTAGCCCCAGTCCTTTCTTCCACAGAGGAGGTCTTTCGTAGTCTCCCAAAACGCAGGGCTCCATTTCCTCCCCTTGTTCCTCACCACCACTAGATCCAAGGGTCTCGCTATGTAGCCCTTAGAACACACAGATCATTACTGAGCAAGCTACCTGGGGCATGCATGTTCTGCAGGCCTGGGAACCTGGTTGTCTTTTCCTTTCTCCATGAATAATCTTTTTTTAAAAATATTTATTTATTTATTATGTATACAATATTCTGTCTGTGTGTATGCTTGCAGGCCAGAAGAGGGCACCAGACCCCATTACAGATGGTTGTGAGCCACCATGTGGTTGCTGGGAATTGAACTCAGGACCTTTGGAAGAGCAGGCAATGCTCTTAACCTCTGAGCCATCTCTCCAGCCCTCCATGAATAATCTTACTTTGTCTTTCCATTCCTACACATATTTGCTGCAGACCCTCCAGCTTCTGGCTGGCCAAACTCAGTTCTCACCCACGTGCTCTACACAGCTGAAACAGTCTCTTCCCCTCCCCCTTTCTTATCTAATTGTAAATTGTTACTCACTAGCACCCAGGATAAAGCCCTGAAGGTTTTCTCTCTTCCTTATCCATCCATATCCCCGCCCCCACCATGCAAGGGTTATGAGGGTTATAGGATTCACTTCAGTGGATTTGATCTGTATATTTCTCAGATCTGTTCCCTCTTCTCTGAACCCAAAAAGATGTGTTCTCCTTAGGATACAGTTTGAGTATACCACCAAGGCTTCAAAACTTGCGATGTTAAGAGAGTAGGAACAGGGCTAGGAGACGGCTCAAGGAGCAAAGGCAAACACCTTGCAACCCTGACGATGTAAATTTGATCCCTTGAACCCACAGACGTAGAAAGAAAGAGCTGACTCCTCAAAGCTGTTCTCCGATGTCTGCCCAAACACATATGGGTCCTGCACGCACGCACAATATAAGTGACTAAATAGACGTTTTAAAGGAAGGATGGAGAGGCAGCTCGACGATTAAGAGCACATAATGCACTGGGTGGTGGGAGTAACCGCCATTAATCCCATCACTCAGGAGGCAGAGGCAGGAGGATCTCTCTGAGTGCGAGGCCAGCCTGATCTACAGAGCGAGTTCCAGGACAGCCAGGGATTCCTAGAGATACCCTGTCTTGGGGAAAACAAAAAACAAAACAAAACAAAAACCCACATACTGCTCTTACAGAGGACATCAATTTGGTTCTCAGCACCTACACACAGTGGCTCACAACAATCTGTAATTCCAGCTCCAGAGGACCAATGCCTCTGGCTTCCACAGACCCTACACTATTGTACACACGCACGCACACACACACACACACACACACACACACACACACACAAATAAAATAAAACCTTTATTTATTTATTTATTTATTTTTAATTTGTTTTTATTTCACGTGAATTGGTGTTTTACCTGTATATATATATATCTGTGTGAGGGCGTCAGATCCTCTGGGACAAGAGTTACAGACAGCTGTGAGCTGCCACGTGGGTCCTCTGGAAGAGCAGCCAGTGCTCTTAACCTCTGAGCCACGTCTCCAGCTCCTTAAAACCTTTCCTAAAAGGTAGGAGTTTAGGCTACAGAGATAGCTCTGTGATTAAGAGCAGTGGCTGCTCTTCTAGAGGACCCCCCCCCCCCCAGTTCAGTTTCCAGCACCTACATGGCCACTCACAACCATCTATCTAGTTCTACGGGAATCTGATACCTTATTCTGACCTCTGTGGACACCAGGCATGAACGCAGTAACAGACATACATGCAGATAAAATACCCATACATATAAGTAACTCTTTAACAGGGTATCACCATGTCACTCTGGCTGGCTTGGAACTCAAAATCTAGATCATGGGCCTTTCAAACCCACCAAGATCTACCTGTATTTGCTTTTGAGCACTGGGATTAAAGGTATGCACTACCCAAACAACTCTAGTAGGCTTTTATTTTGAAACAGGGTCTACTAAATTGTCCAGGCTAGCCTTGGATTCAATCTGGAGGCTTGGTAGGTGTGGTGGTTTGAAAGGAAGTGGCCCCTATAGGGAGCAGCACTCTTAGGAGGTTAGGCCTTATTGGAGTGGGTATCACTATGGGGGTGGGCTTTGGGGTCTCCTATACTCAAGCTATACCCAAGTGACACAGTTGCTTCTGCTGCCTGCAGATCTAGATGTAGGACTCTCAGCTCCTTCTCCAGCACCATGTCTGCTTGCATGAGGCCATGTCCCGCCATGATGACAATGGACTGAACCTCTGAAACTGTAAACCAGCCCTTTTCCTTGTAAGAGTTACGGTGGTTGGTGGGAGGGTGGAGGAAGGGGAGAGAAGGAGAACTGGGGTTGGTATATAAAATGAAAAGTAAATTTTAAAGAAAATATTTTTTTAAAAAAAAAGAGCTACTATGGTCATGACATACAACAGAAATCTTTTTTGTTTTGTTTTGTTTTGTTTTTTGAGACAGGGTTTCTCTGTAGCTTTTGAAGCCTGTCCTGAACTAGCTCTTGTAGACCAGGCTGGCCTCGAACTCCCAGAGATCCGTCTGCTTCTGCCTCCCGAGTGCTGGGATTAAAAACGTGCACCGATTGGCGCCAAAATCAGGTTTTAAGAGTTCTCATAGCTCTTTAGGGACGCGTAGCTCTGTGCCTCGCCTCTCCAGCTATCGGACTCTCAAGAAGTCCAGGCTAGGGGCTGGTGGGATGGCTCAGCGGTTAAGAGCATTGCCTGCTCTTCCAAAGGTCCTGAGTTCAATTCCCGGCAACCACATGGTGGCTCACAACCATCTGTAATGAGGTCTAGTGCCCTCTTCTGGCTTTCAGGCATACACGCAGAAAGGATATTGTATACTAAATAAATAAATAAATTAATTAATTAATTAAAAAAAAAAGAAGAAGTCCAGGCTACACAGGGGTGCCCAGATGCCTAGCACTCAAAGCCCTCTTTACCCATCTCCCTGCCTCACTTCTCGGTCTTCTGTGCCCAGGCTCTCTGAGCTGCGACACAGGCTCAAATTCCCTGCCTTTGCTCCCATGATGTGCTTGATGTTTTCTAAGGATCTTCTGTGTCATGTCTGTGTCTCCCTCTTAGATGCAGTGGAGCTTACCAGGGCTTCTCACTGGCCTCTGAAAATACCCACTGATACTCTGTTCCCTCACCTGTCACACTGCTCCAAAGTCCAGGTTGAGTTACATGTCAGTTTTCCTCTTGCTGGAGAAAATAACTGTATTTCTCCCTCACAACATCCACAGTGCTTAGCATGTCCTGACCCATAGTAGGTGTTCATTGAATGAAACCCGACCTGCCTGTGCTACTGTTCTCTATCTGTTATGGCTACCAGCTCCCATGCTTGCCCTCGGGGAGTACACCTGTGGGCTTCACACCAGGACTCTTCAAGAGCTACACACACACCCCTCCACTCCATCCCCACCTCTGGCCAAGTAGGTGATCCTGAGCCCACTACACAGAACTCACAGGTATGGAAGGGTGTCCGGTCCGGCAGAGAGCGTGTTTTCCTCCGAATGGGCAATGACTTCTCCATCTCTTCTTTCAAGATCATCTTCCCCAAGTTGGAGGTAACCTGTTCAGGGAGGAAGGAGAATGGCACCAAGCTTGAGACACCAGCTTGCCACCTCTGAAAAACACAGAGTTGGGGTACAATCCAAGAAGACTAGCAACAGTTTTCCCAAGAAGCTAATCCACACTAGAGTCCACGTTCATTCAACCCCGTTAAGTTTGTCAGAGATGCTCAGTGGTACCCTTCCACAGCAGCTTCTCTCTCCCAGGTCACCACGCCAAGGGCACAACCAATGGCCTTTCTATGATTCCTAGTTCTCCTCCCATAGGTCAGCCTGCTGGGACCTGGCCCTGGTGGATCCTTCCATTCCTGGGCTTAGGGTCTGAATGTCCAGCCACACCTCTCCAAAAGCAGCCTAATGCCCAGGTATAGCTGGAATCCTGGGAAAGGAGAGGCACTTCCCACCTGTTCAAACGCAGATGCTTCTGTGGCAGGAGTCTTTTAGACTGGCTATGGGACCAGAACATGTGTCACCTAGACAACGGGTGGGTGGGGCTGGGAGCCAAGATGCTACCTTGCTGAGCTCCTCTTTCTGCCGCTCCCTGATGGCCCTGAGCTCCTCTTCAGAATCATCATCTTCCTCCTCCTCTTCCTCTGCCCCCTTTCGAGATGCCTTCCGTTTCCTCCATTCTGTCTCTAGGAGAGAGAGGTCCAAGAATCAATGGGGCCTCTCAGCTACCCACTTCTCCAGTTTGTGAAACAGGGCTGAAAAGAACACTATAAATTCTTTTTTATTTTATTTATTTTTTTGTTTTTTTATATTTATTTATTTATTATGTATACAATATTCTGTCTGCATGTATGCCTGCAGGCCAGAAGAGGGCACCAGACCTCATTATAGATGATTGTGAGCCACCATGTGGTTGCTGGGAATTGAACTCAGGACCTTTGGAAGAGCAGGTAAATGCTCTTTTTTTTTTTTTTTTTTTTTTTTTTTTGGTTTTTTCGAGAGAGGGTTTCTCTGTAGCTTTGGAGCCTGTCCTGGAACTCCCTTTGTAGACCAGGCTGGCCACGAACTCACAGAGATCCACCTGCCTCTGCCTCCCGAGTACTGGGATTAAAGGCATGCGCCACCACCGCCCGGCTCAGGTAAATGCTCTTAACTGCTGAGCCATCCCTCCAGCCCCTATCTTTTATTTTCAGAGGTGGGGTTTCTCTATGTAGCGCTGGTTGTCCTAGATCTCGATCTGTAGTCTGAACTCAAGAGATCTACCTGGCTCTGCTTCCCCAAGTACTGGAATTAAAGGGGGTATGTCACTACTACCTGACTAAATTCTTTTTTATTTCTACTTATTTAAAAAAGAAGCTGGGTGGTGGTGGTGCATGCCTTTAATCCCAGCACTTGGGATTGGGAGACAGAGGCAGGCAGATCTCTGTGAGTTTGAGGCCAGCCTGGAATATAAAGTCCAGAGCCAAGAGTGCATGTAACTTGAAGGTAGGTATGTGTTTAGTGTGCAGAAGGCCCAGGACCAGAATAACATGTAATATCAGTAACATGACAATAACGATGGACAAACTGATAAGAAACACATTTAAATTACGTGGGGACCAAGACCTCTCATTTATTTTTCTCTTTCTGAAATCTCCTGTCACAGGGCCTGGGCTATGGCGGAAGCTTAAAAGCTGTCTGTTAAGTGACTGAAGAATGAACGGGAGCCGGAGCAACGCTCAGTGGTTTAGGCTGCTCACCGCTCCAGAGGGACCTGGGTTCCATGCATAGCACCTACATGGGTGTTTTTATAACTTCCCGTAACCTGGGCTGCAGCGCAAGCCTTTGCCATAGGTTTCCAGGTACTGCACTCTCATGCACATTACCGCCCCCCCCACACACAGTTCAAATAAAAGAAAACCTTAAAAAATAATAATGAGGGCTGGAGAGATGGCTCAGGAGTTGAGAACACTGGCTGCTCTTCCAGGATTCCTGAGTTTAATACCTAACAACCACATGTGGCTCACAACTCTCCATAACGAGATCTGGTGCTCTCTCTTGGTCTGCAGGCAGACATGCAGGCAGAACACTGTATACATAATAAATAAATAAATCACAAAGAAAGAATAATAGTTGGGAGGTGGTGGCGCACGCCTTTAATCCTAGCACTCAGGAGCCAGGACAGGCTCCAAAGCCACATAGAGAAATCCTGTCTCAAAACCCCCAAATAATAATAACAATAACTATAATGATAATGAGAAGGGAAGGAATTATTAGCAAGCAGGCCCTGCACAGCAACACGAAGAAGTGCAGGGGCGAGACAAGCAATGAGCCATCGAACGAGGGAAGCACAAAGGCTGGGAAGTAACAACCAAGCGGTGGGTTAGAAAAGGGTTCATGGGACCAAGAAGGAATAGCAGACAGGTATCCCAACCTCTTGTTCTCCCCTTTCCCCAGTTTTTCCTACCCACAACGGCCAGCGACGGGGGACACGGCCAGTAGTCAGTCTCTATCTTGGCTGGCTGGTTGGGGTCAGGGGGCTGTGCTGCAGGGAACTTGGATGACTCGATGATGAGGTCCTCGATGAGATGCTTGCTCTGAGGGCTGCCTCCCGTGGATTCTGCAGATGGGCCCAGGGTCAGTCCACACACCACCCCATCTAACCATGCAGCCAGTCAACTGGCCCATCCTCAGCCCCAGCTCCCTCAGCTCTCCCTTCCCACCCAGGAGATCTCAGACGCCCAGCACGGCAGAGAACACAGGGTCCTTGCAGGTAAAGTTATCCCCCATCCCTTCTCAAGTCTCAGCATGTGGCCCAGTACCACCCTACCAGTAGGTGGCAGGAGAAACTGCCAGGAAGTCAGAGGAATCCTCACCTCTCTGCTTGTAGATGGGTGGCTTCTTGTAGATGTTGGAATCCGGGCGGGTGGTCTCTGAGAGAAGGAACAGGAGCAGATGAGAAGGGGGACAGGATGGCAGGGGGTGGTGGGTCCAGGAACAGAATGGAGACAAACAGAATGGGGCCATGAGCAAGACTGCTGGCATCATGCCTCATGAAGTAGAACTTCCTGTCCTTTTCTGGGTGTGTGAGAAGGAAGACATAACACGACAACTATTGCTACTGATTCTGCCTGGCATCCTGGTCCCAGAGGGTCCAGCTAGGTCTACATCCAAAGAGCAGGGACTGAGAGGAAGGGAAATGGGGTCATGAAGGAAAAATAAACTCCCGGGGAAAGAACATAACTAGGCTGATAATAAAACATACCAGGGTGGTGGAAATGGGGCAGGCTGGTCCTAGGGGTCCCTGTGGTCCTTGGTGTTGAAGCCTGAGAGATGAGTCCAAGTGTCCTGCTGTCCGCCCATACCTATGGAGAGGTATGCAGCTCCTAGGTCCCGCCACCATACCTCATCTCGCTCCCTTGTACGTGGCTTTACCTCCGACCACCTTCCAAGTCCTCCCACACCAGCAGCCTACACCCCAACCCCGGGACAATGTCATAACAGAAGAAGAACATTCAAAGGGACTAGAGGAATGGCTCAGAGGTTAAGAGCACTGGCTGCTCTTCCAGAGGACCCAGGTTCAATTCCCAGCACCCACATGGCAGCTCACAACTGTCTGTGAACTGTTTCAGTGAATCTGGCACCTTTATACCACATGAACATAAAATAAAGTTAAATATTAAAAAAAAAAAGAACATTCAAAGACTCTATCCACCTGCTCAGTGTGCCTACCCAGAAAGAAAGGGTTAAATGACGCCCTGGGTCTGGCTGACAGATGAGTTGGCTGGTGACCAACCAGTCAGGATTTGCTGATTCTATCATCCCCTGCACTTTGCTGAGCTGAGACAAGGCATGTTGGGGGAGGGGAGCTGGGGGCCCCAGTAGAGAGGGACTAGAGCTGACTTACCTCTGGGGATGGTGGGGGGGATGTGGATTTGGGTGACAGTGAGCACTGTGAAGGGAGAGGATTATCAGAGTCAAGGGAGGCACTAAACCCTAGAACCTCAGAGGGGTGACTCACCCCCATCACCCAATTTCACCTGCTCCCCTAACCTCTCTTCCGTCTTGATCCTTGCCCATCTCTGACCTGACCTTCATCCTTCCTCTGCCCAGTGTTCTCCCAGCCCCCAGTCTTTTCATATGAAGCTCAGATCTGGGAGCACTATGCTTTACACCCTGACTTCAGAGCCTGGCAGGCAAGGAATGGTGAAATCCAAACAACAAGCAGCCAGGATGGAATCAGTTCTCCTTGGCTCCTTGGTACTGAAGTTTTCCAGCCTGACAATCTGCCCACACCAATATGACCTCTTTCTTTTCCTAAAATTCAAATTTTACTCTTTTAATTATGACTTTGTGTGAGTTTGGGCACATACATGCCACAGCACACGTGTAGAGGTCAGAGGTCACTTTTCAGGAGTCAGGGCTTTCCCTCCACTATTGGTCTCTGGCTGTCAGGCTTGCATGCATGCAAGCCCTTTTACCTGCTGAGCCACCTCGGCGCTCCTGACCCCTTCCTTCCCTCCCTCCTTTCTTTCTTTCTTTCTTTCTTTTTGGTTTAGTTTTGTTTTCATTTTTCGAGACAAGGCTTCTCTATAGCTTTGAAGTCTGTCCTGGAACTCACTCTGTAGACCAGACTGGCCTTGAACTCACAGAGATCCACCTGCCTCTGCCCCCAAATGCTGGGATTAAAGTCATGCACCACACCACCACCGCCCGGCTTGTTGTTTTTTGAGAAAGGGTCTCACTCTGTAGTCTTTTGGCTGGCCTGGAGCTCACTACATAAACCAGGCTGGCTTCCATTTCTTAGAGCTCTGCCTGCCTCTGCTTCTCTACTGCTGGGATTAAAGGTGTGTGCCACCATGACTTGAGAGGACTTCTTTCTTGAACACAAGTGGCAAAGTACCTAACCAATATTGTCCCATGCACTACCCTCCGGGGTGCACAGGAGGAGCTACCACTGCTATGTGACAGAAAGATAAAACGAGGCTACAAGTCTACTCCCTCAGCTAGAATTTCTGGAGCTCCCGTTGTGTGGTTTGTTCTTTCTACCACCTTCCACTCTCTCTATGTTTCCACTGTTTAGCTAGGGCTGTTCCTGCTGATTCACACCCCAGCCTTGAGTCTGATGCCCACTTTGCCCAAAACATGGGTTCATTCCTGTGGGCATAGCCCATTTCTGTCTCCAAGGTCTGCCAGGGGCATTCCCCACTCATTACTTACCTGGCTCCCTCCAGGCAGGCGCAAACGACCCCCCCCACACACCTTACCTCCCCCTTACCTCCCGGCTTCTGGGCAGCTCCACGTGCTCCAGGAGAGAATAGGTGAAGTGGGGCTCGTAGATCATGAGGTCAGGTCGCTCAATGTCCAGGATGGCCTTGTCCTTGGGGATGGCAGCCAGGTCTTTGTAGCCCAACACCTGGTTGTCCATCTTGGCCTGAAGGGAAATGGTCCAAATGGAACAGAGTTTCCCAAAGTATCACCTAAGGACGGACGCTTGACCTCACATTGGTTATCAAGAAAACGTTTTTCGATGTCAATTCTCATGAGTTAACAGCTCCACTATATTCCCTTTAAGGATCTAGGATGAGCACTTAATTTTGAGACAGCATCTCATCTAGTCAAGGCTCTCAGTAGCTGCAATTGGCCTTGAACTTCCTTAACTTCTTGTTTTCACTTCCCAAATTCTGGAACAATAGGCTTGCCTCACCGTGCTCCGCTCTAGATCGTCCCTTTAAAAAAAAAAAAATTTTTTTTTTTTTGCCTTTGAGGCCTTTTGCAACTAGACCAGCCCTTTCAGGGCACTAGGAACCTTCCGCAGGGATGTCTGGGGTCTTTGCACCTGCAAGAATTCACAGGACCTCTCTCCATGTGGCGGGGGTAGAGGGGAGGTCAGGAGAAACAAACAGGGGTTAAGTGGGTCCCGCCCCTCCCTCCTCCCAGCTGAGGTGCAGGTGGGCAACAGAAGTACTCACCACGATGCTGGAGGGAGAGCCCGGCACACTGGAGTCTCTGGAGGAGCTGACGCTCCCCGGGGAGGTAAGAGGTTGCTGGAGAGAGCGAGAAGGTGGCGGAGTGGGCATGTGCGTGGGTGCGAGGGTGTGGGCGTGGGTCTTGCCCTAAACCTCAGGATGGGGGTGGGGGAACCCAGCGTGCTGTGCGGAGGTGGCCACCAGGTGGCGCGGGCGACTCCCGAGCCGGCCCGAGAGGGCAGTGGTCCCCACCCGGGGCCGGGGTGCAGCCCGCTCACCTTCTGCAGACGTTCCATGCGGCAGCCACTGGCCGGCCACTCCCTCGGAGGCCGGCGCGCACGCGGAGAGGACAGACGTCAGGCTCGGCCTGGCTCCTGCAGTGAGGGCGTCGCAGCGAACTGTGGTTTACTCATCCCTTGGGCTTCTCCAGGCTGCTGACCGCGGGTAGCTGGAAGGACAGTGAGATGCGGGCCGTGAGGACGTTAGGCTGCCAGGTTCCGTAGAGCTGGGCTCAGCACCATAGAGTTGTGTGTGCGTGTGGCCAGGCAGCAGCTACGTGGATCGACTGCACTTGTTTTTTAAGCCATTGTTCTCTGGCTCCAGAGGAAATGACGGCAGGGGTCAGCTGGCATCCCAGGATGGACTGGCTTTTATATCCCCAAGCCTGTCACCCCTGCCCTGCCCTTCTCTTGCCTGAGCGAGCTCCCAGGCGGTGCTGGCCCCTCCCACTCCAGCCACTGGTGCCACTCCCTGCCGTTTGCTCAGCCACCTCTTCATCTCCCCCCCCCCCCGCCCCCAAGGTTATCAAGGAGACAGACCCATTAGTTAAGAATGGAGGCATTGGGAGCCAGAGGCCCAAGGGAAAAAACACACGGGGTCGAGTAGAATGGGGAAGCCATGGCCATGCCTAACCTGGTCTGGTGCTGGACCTCAGAAGCTGGCCCACTTAGACTTTTCTCTACTCCCTTCAGCCAGGTAGACTCCTGTGCAGACACTGCAAAATACCTCGGGCCTGGACCACATCTTTGCTGCACCAAGGTGCCCAGAACGTTCTCAGGGTCTGCCACACTGTTCCACGAGTGCCAAGTTGGACCCCCTTTCACAGGCTGTCTGATCCTAGGAACTTAAGCCAGTCTGTGTACTAGTGACAATAGCCCATGGGCTCTCCTCCTTGGTCACTCCCTCGGCTATCCGCCTTTCCCCTTCTCCCAACACTGGCCCTGGAAGGCACAGAGGGAAAGGAAGAGATAATGTGTGGCTTCAAGCAGAGCCTTTCAAGCCAGGATGCCTGGGCTTAAGAAGTAACTACTACTCGGTGCGGTCTTGGGTAAGTCATTTGCACTTTGCACGTGCTTACATCCTAGCACTTGGGAGGCTGAGGCAGGAGGATTGCTTTGAATTACATGCCAGCACAGGTTCCATAGTGCCTAGATTACACAGTGAGTTCCAAGCAGCTTGAATTATAGTGTGGGACCCTGTCTAAAACAGCAACAAAGGGGCTGGAGAGATGGCTCAGAGGTTAAGAGCATTGCCTGCTCTTTCAAAGGTCCTGAGTTCAATTCCCAGCAACCACATGGTGGCTCACAACCATCTGTAATGGAATCTGGTGCCCTCTTCTGGCCTGCAGCATACACACAGACAGAATATTGTATACATAATAAATAAATAAATATTAAAAATAAAATAAAATAAAATAAAACAGCAACAAAACGAGGGATGGTAATAGTTTCTTGTCGTAGACTTCTCTGGGAAGTTTCCAGGATTTGTTTATTTCTGTGTGTATGGGTGTTTTGCCAGCATGTTTGTCTGTGCACCACATGCATAAACTGGTGTCCGTGGAGGACAGAAGAGGGTAACAGATCCCCAGGAACTGGATTTGCAAATCAGTGGCCGTGTGAGTGTTAGGAACCAAACACGGATCCTCTGAAATGGCAGCCAATGCTCTTAACCACCGAGCCATCTCTCCAGGACCAGAGAAGTATGTAAATTAGGGTGTACTTAGTGTGTAGAACATGGTCTACTCCACACAGAGGGCCAGCTATTAATATTATTTCTATCTCCCCAGGGATTAGTGAATTTAGGGGGCTTTTCTGTAGCCAGTTATGAAAGAATGAGGTCACTGGTTTGTTCTCTCTCTCTTTGGGGGTGAAGCTCTGTCCTCTTAACTCTCTCTCTCTCTCTCCACACAGGGCTTCCTTGCATAGCTTTGGCTACCCTCAAACTCTCAATTCTTCTTCTTAGGCCCAGGCTCCCAGATGCTGGGATTCGAGGCCTGGACCATCGCGCCTGGCTCTCCCAGTCTTTTCTGCCCGTGCTTCGTCTCAACATTCTGCTGTCCACATGTCACCGAAACAGTCAGCAGCCCTTACCCGACACCTACTTCCCTCTGTCCACCTCTCTGCCTCCCGCATGCCACTCATCCTCCCAGGTGCGCGTGAAAGACGCTGCCATCCTGTTCCGTGCCTGCTGCTAGTGCTAACCCCCTTCTGAACAGTGACGTCACAGGGAAGGTGGTATTTAAGCACTGGCTGCTGTGCTGCCTAGCGTGTGGTGCTTTGCTCCCTGAAGTGAGCAGGTTGCTAAGGGCCACAGGGCAGCTTCAGTAGCAGAAGCTACTGTCATTGTGAACACTTGCATGTTACCTGCAGGATACTATGCATGTGCCTGAGATGCTAGACACTGAATTGTATGCGCCCTCCTACTGTGCCACAGGCTTTGCCTTCTTTGCTTCATTCTTTGTTTTGAGACAGGGCCTCAATCAGTTACTCAGGCTGGTTTTGAACTACTCCGTAATCCAGGAAGGCCTTTTCCTGCTTCAGCTTTCAAGTAGCTGTGCTGGGTATCATATGCTAGATACAGGTCACACAGAGATTCTTCTAATTGATCTTACAACAGCCTTGCATTTCACAGACTAGGAAACCAAGGCTTGGGGAGGTTAAGGACATGATGGCATGATTCAGGATGCTCACCCAGGGATGGGTCTATTTTGGGGGGGTTGGAGACAGTGTTTCTCTGTGTAACAGTCCCGACGCCCTGGAACTCACTGAGACTAGGCTGGCCTCGAACTCACAGAGATCCTTCTGTCTCTGCCTCCCTAGTGCTGGGATTAAAGGTGTGTGACACCACCACCCGGCTCACGCAAGTCTTTTTAGAATTCTAGACCCATGCCAGGCAGTGGTGGCCCCTTTAATCCCAGCACTTGGCAGGTAGATCTCTGTGAGTTTGTGGCCATCCTGGTCTACAGTGTAAGTCCAGGACAGCCAGGACTGTTACACAAAAAAACCCTGTCTCAAAAAAGGAAAAAAAAAATTCTAGAACCAAAGGCTGTTGTGGTGTCCCATGCCTTAAGTCAGCACTCAAGACACGGAGACAGGCAGATCTCTGAGTGTGAGACCAGCCTACTTAACAAAATGAGCTCCAAGGCAGCCAGGGTTACACAGGAAAACCCTGACTTGAAAAGTAAACGAAACCAAAAAGAATTCTAGAATCTGGGCATCTCCGTCAGGCACGCAGGAGGAATCTGGTGTTTGTGGTGACTGGAGTCTTGTTCTAGAGCGTCACCCTCTTCCAGCCTTCTCAGTGCTGACTTTGGGATGCTTAAACCAGGTCTCTGATGAGCAAGATGCATTCTGGTATACACTTAAGGACTGTCAGCTCAAGCCGGGCAGTGGTGGCACATGCCTGTAATCCTAATACTTGGGAGGCAAAGATAGGCAGATCTCTGTGAGTTTGAGGCCAGCCTGGTCTACAAAACAAGTTCCAGGACAGTCCACAGAGAAACCCTGTCTGGAAAAACAAACGAAAAAGAAATCAACTCTGTCTCACTAGGCTCTGGTTTTTACTTCATCAGTAGCTATTGTCATAAGGTCTGTGCCTGTGGCTCAGCCCAAAAGGTGAGTACTTGTCCATCCACCCGCCCATCTACACCTAGGGGTAGATCTGCTACTGACTTATCCACCTACCCACCCACTTTGGAGCATCTTATCTTCCCCACTGAACACGGTACTAAGCTCTGTGCTGAGCCTCATGGAGAATATGAGGATGAAAAGGACTGATGCAGGCTCCTCCAGGGAGAGGACATGCCCACAGATAATTTCTACCTTAAGTGGAGAGTCACACACCCCAGATAAGGCAGTGGGCTGCAGGTAATCAAGAGAGAGGTGTCTGCGGGAGAATGGAGAAGTTTCTCAGAAGAGGTACTTGTAGGAGGCCCGAGAGAAATGCTTCTCAATCTTCGTAATGCCGTCACCCCTTAATACAGTCCCTCATGTTGTGATGACTTCCCAGCCATGAAGTTACTTCCGTTGCTACATAATAACTGTAATTTGCTACTGTCACGAATTGTAATGCGAATTCCTGATATGTAGGCTGGTCTTAGGCAGCTCCTGTGAAAGAGTCGTTTGACCCCTAAAGAACTCACAACCCACACAGGTTGGAACTACCGGCTTAAAGGTGGTCACTTTGAGGTCATACAAAAATTGGGAAGAGGAGTTGTTAGTTTGTCTGATGGTTGTTTACAGACAGGGTTTCTCTCTGTAGCCCAGGTTGGCCGGGACCTCACAGCCCGGGATGTGGTCTAGGATGGCCTCTAACTCTGTAAACCTTCTAGCTTTAGTGCCCTAAATGCGGAGATTACAAGAGTGGGCCACTGCCACCAATCCCAGCTTTTAAAGTGAAGGTGTTTTGTTTTGAGACAAAGGATCTGCCTGCCTTTGTCTCCTGAGCGCTGGGATTAAAGGTGGGCGCCACCACCTCAGCAAAAAAGAGGATTCTTAAGATAAAAAGGCACAGTGAAGGTGGGGATATGGGGACACACTGGGTCAGTCTGGGGACAGCAGATAGGACTGGATTATAGCACTCAGGGATGAGAGCCATTTGAGATGGGAGTCTGATTTTCTGTGACTGACAACCATATCACAGAGGGTTAAGAACTTTGACGCCAAGACGTGACATGATCTCCACAGTGCTTGTGACAAACGAATCAGGCTACAGACAGAAGCAGTGTTTCATGAGGAGATGGGCGAGGGCCGGATTTAGACGTGGGGCTCAGAACAGGAGCAAGCAATGTGGAGAAATGCTAAAAGCAGCGAGGGGGTGCAGGACGATGGGGTCCTCAGGGCAGATCAGGTACTGACTCACAGAGGAGGGATGGGGTGGAGGGAAGGGTCCATTTCTGACAGGGCAGCTGGTGGACAGGCGGGCACTGCAGAACACAGGAGCCTCTGGAGGCCCCAGGCTGGAAAGAGTGGCCTGGGGACTGTTAGCCTAGAGCAGTGGTTCTCAGCCTTCCTAATGCTGTGACCCTTTAATACAGTTCCTCCTGTTGTGGTGACCCCCCCACACACACACTGCTGCTTCATAACTGTGATTTTACTACTGTTATGAGTCATAATATAAATGTCTGTGCTTTCTGATGGTTGTAGGTGACCCCCATGAAAGGGTCATTCAACCACAAGGGGGTCATGACCCACAGGTTGAGAACCATCGGCCAAGAGGTAGGTGTCTGAACATGAAAGGGAAAGAAAGTCAAAACAGCATCCCAGGGCCCACTCTGGGGAGTGAAGGCAGAGGGTCTCACACTCCAAAGGAAGTTTAAGGGCGGGGAAGGAGAGCAAAGAGTGAGAATGCCAGGAAAGTCGGAAGCCATCACTGGGGAGGAAGCAGGAGGCTCCCAGGGAACTGGCGGAAGGCTGTATGCACAGGGCTGGAGTCTGTGCAGGGCTCTAGCGAAGGGGCTTTGAAGGAGGGAAGCTCTGGGCTTGTGGCTGCAGTAGAGAGGTGGGGGGGGGGGGTCTGAGTGGGAGGATGGGAGAGTGGTGGGCCGAGGACAGGCTCTGGAGAAAGCACATGCTTCTCAGAAAGAAGGGAAAAGGGCAAGAGGTTGGGTAATGAGAGACCAGGGCATTTGGAGGGAGTCACTCAGAGGCTCCTATTTTTCCAGGGAAGTGAGGGGAGTCACCTGCACGGACGCCAGGAGGGGACCCTCTGGAGAGCACACAGGACTAAGCACAGATGGGAAAAATGACGTCCTAGCGCCCCCAATACCAGGTGTGGGGTGCATTATGGAGTGGCTGCCCATCAGAGTGCTGAGAGTAGGAAAGCAAGGGGTCCCAGGGGATGTGGCCAGACAGGAGACCCACAGTCATGTGCGTACAGACACCCTAGCGCCCCCCCCCCCCCCGCCCCACAGCCCAATACTCAGGAGCATGGCTTTGAGCTGATGGGCAGAGTTATACTAGTGGGTGTTTACAGACTGTGTTATGTGTGGCTCTGGGCCCTGCACTTCACAGTCCTGCATTTCGTCCTCACCCTGACATCCTAGCCCCGTGAACTGACTATGACCTCAGGTTCATCGAAGAAGAAACAGACTTCAGCAAGTACTGGGTCAAGGACACACTTAAGCCCACTGACCGCAAGACCACTGCATGCAAAACTTCAGCCTGAGTTTCTGAGCTCCTCTGTCCCTTCCCCCTTCCAGGCCCTTTGCAGCACTGGGGTGCCTTCCCTGCTCCATCAGGGTCCTGCATCCCTTGGTGTCAGAGCACACAGATCAGCAACTTTTGGGGAAATGCTTATGGCAGAGCTTTACCTCTGTGGGGACATTTGCATTTGAATGAAGGTTTTGGTGGTGGGTGTTTCATAGGTTTTTTTTTTTTTTTTTTTTTTTGGCAAGAGCTCTCTAGCTGTTTAACTTTATCAGGGATGACCTTGAACTTCTCCACCTCAAGATGAGGGAACCAGGGGCACTGCAAGGCCTGGCTTAACATGATGCTGGAGATCAATCCAGGGGCTTCATGCATGCTAGGCACTCTGCTAAGCGCCATACAATCCCAGGCTGTAAGGTTCTTACTGGGGACATTTTAGGCAGTCAGAAGGCCAGCAGGGGGAAAATGTTTTAAGTGGAAGATGAGAAAATAAAGAAAATAGGAGTGGGAAGGGAGGAGGTGTGTGAGTCGTAGGTGGTGGCTGATTTTTCAGCTTCTGCCAAGTCGCACTGCACAGGCATCTGCCTACAGCACCCACGTGGAGTCCCCTCACCCAAGCCAATGCCTCACTTTGCTTCCTCTAGGCCTGATCCCTTTCCCATCCTTAGGCACAGTCCTGTTCTCTTCAGTACAGTCCTGTATCCTCCATGGGCACAGATGGAAAGGGCAGGCTGCAGCAGGAAGGGAGGGAGGAGGGAAGGGAAGGGAGGTAGAGCACAGCGGAGGAAGCTAGTCCAGGTGTCGGAAGACACCCTTCAACCTCCCAGGCTCAGGTTAATAGCCAGCAGGCTCCCCATCCTCCCATCTCAGCCCCACCCACCTTCAGCTGGGCGCCCCAGCCTTATCTGAGCCACCAGCCAGGCCCCACCTCAAACCACCCACCCTCTCATCTCCACGGCAACCAGAGCTTTGCAGCTCCACAGGATGTGGGTGATAAGACTTGCCCAAATTTTCACCCACCTATCCCAGGGCTTTTGTCTTAGACAGGGAGGAATCGAGATTAAGACCCCACTGGACTTGTAGAAATGAAGGTTCACAGGTGGACAGATCCACCGCCGCAGGTGGGCTCTGGTCCAGCCTTTGCTTTCATCCTAATCCAGGTACTACTTTCTCTGTGCGGATACCTGTGCTGGGGGTATTCATATAGCCTGGCTGGACTCGACACATTGGTATTCTGCTCACTTTGAGATAAGGACAAAAAGAGCTGAGAGATGAACCCCCCAAGGCCACCCAAAGGAAGCTGGAATTCCACCAGGGCTGTATTTAAGCCAAAGGAATTTCCTGTTCTTTCCAATGCATCCCCCAAAATCCTGTTTTGATATGAACTTGGGCCTCTCTGCCTCTCACCTCACCTGTAGAGCAGGAGCTGGGAGTCAAGGATTGGATGAGATGGTAGGATCTGGCCCTGGAGCATTTGGGATCATGGAGCCGTGTTGGAGAAGACCACAGACAGGAAGGAACAAGTAAACCAAGTCAGCCATGTGGGCTAGGTCAGGCGGGTGGGAGGTCTGACCTCTGTTTCAGTCAGTGACTCTGTCTCTCTTCCTGTCTTTCCTTTTCCTTCTTCATCTTTTCTCCTCTCTCTTTGCTTTCCACTCTCTCTTCCTCTCCCCCTCGCAGCCCCACCTCCACAGTTGCTGTGGTAACAACTCAATGCCAGAAATAAAGACAGGCTCCAGCTAGGTCACCAGTTCCCAAAACAGCATCCTAGGGTGGGAGAAGGGCGGTGTAGCCAGCAGGGCAGGGACCAGGCGCACTACAATGAATGTGTGTATTGTAGGGTGGGGTGGAGATACAGGACAGCAGGCTTTGGGCCTGCTTAGGGCTCACCAAAGGCCAAGGCCTTAGGCCAAGCTTACCCCTGACCTTTTCTCAAGCGGGCAAAGCTCTGTTACTTCCTCTTCTCTCATGCAATTTTTTCTTAATCTTTTCCTATGGCTTTGGACGGCTGCTCCTATTACCCGCACTGTGTGACACCTGTCACACTGAACAAGATCAGGGAGCCACAAGGAGTAGATTACAAAGTCTATTGGTTCCAGGGCCTGCCCTACCCTCTCAGTAAGAACAGCCCAGCCTCACAGTGCCCCCTCTCCCTTTGACCCCACAACTATGTCTGGATTCCCTCGACTTTACTTAGGTTCTCTCTTAACTGGGTCGGCAGGCCATTTCTGTACACTTCCTTCAGAAGAGGTAAGTTCCTCCTTCCTAGGCCCCTCAGTCCCTCACGCTTGGTCCCAACATGTTTCTGCTCTGGCCAGACCTGAGTACCTGGGGTACAGCTGATTCAACAGATCTGGAGGGGGGGTGGTAGAAACACCCACCCTAAATCCAGCTTTCAGAATTCAGGAGAGGTCCCTGTTCCACTCTCCCCACACAAGAGTGCTGAAAGACTTCCGTAGACGTTGCTCACCCAACCTCAGAAAGGCCAGACCCACAGGAGCATACAGACAGAAGAGCCCTGCGCCCAACACGCGGTTGCTGAGTGAACTCCTGCACACGGGTGCACACAGGGACTCTGCAGCCCTCCTTGCCAGAGCTCTCGCCCACTCTCCCTGCCGGGACCCCCCCCCCCCCACACACACAATGACACATGGTGCCGAGGACACCTACCTGCACCCGCCCACTGATCCTCCCCTTGGCATCAGTGATGCTGGTGTGGTTTGCTGAACCCACCGCTGTGCTGAGCACGTGGACCCCAAGACTCACAGTGCCCTCACCTGACCCACCCCCTGGGGGCTTCCCCACATCTTCCACTCCCAGGGCACCACCACTGCCTTTCTTCTCTTAGACCCGCAACAACCTGGCAACCAGTCCCCTGGGACGAGATACACAGGTGCGCCTGCCCGGTAAAGGGGTTTGGTGTGTCTGGTGCTGGGAAAGGAAGAGCCTTTAGGACCCGAACGCCTACTGGGTCTGTTCAGCACCCAGTCCCCGTCCACCCCTACCCTCAGTACACTAGCAGCTAGCTGGAGAGCCAGGTGAGAACCGCAGTCACACCCTGCCACACAGCCTCATTCTTCAGTCGAGTCCCCACCCAACCTGGCCAGCCTCAGGTAGGAGGGGCTCCAGGCTGTAAACCGGCAGCGTTGGGCCCCTCGCTGATCGCTTGGCACTCGGGAGGGCACCTGACACGGTGGGAGGGAGGCTGGCAAGGATTCCTTGCATCATGAGCAAAGAGATAAATAATAGCGCCCTCCATCGACTGTGCCCCAACGACCCCACCCCTTGAAATTTTGGCCAGATTAAGCTAGGTAGGCAGGGTGGGGGACTCAGGAAACAGATGTTGGGGGGTCGCATGCACTCTTTGCATGACAATACTTTAGATCCTTCTCCCCCAAATAAAGGAGGGGGTTTGATCAGAAACACAGCCAAGCTCCTGTCTAGCCACTGAGGCCCATTCTCCCACTGATCAAGAGTCCAAAGCTGATCCTCTACTAGCATCCTTGCTGCTACCCAAAGCCATGCCTCAAAGCCAGAAAGAAAGAGAGACAGGGGACCCTGCCACCTACCTCCTCCCAGACAGTGGGGCCCAGGCTCTCCAGAAGCCCCCAGAGGCAAAAGGCCTAGGCCCTGGTCCACGGGTTGCCGCGTTTTCTCCGGAATCTAGGTAGGAGGCGGCTCTTCCAGGAACCCAGCCGCGCTTTAGTGAAGCACAAATAACAGGAAGAAAGCCGGCTTAGGGTGGGTGGGGTGGGAGTCGGCGAAGGAGGGGAGCTGGTCTCAGCTCAGTGGTCTGATCTCCCTTCTGAACCCCCGCCCGCTTCACCCGTACCCTGATGCTCTCGCAAGCCACCAGCTTGGGTTCCCGACGCCGGGGAGTCCGCGTCTGGTGTCTGGTGGGCGGGCAGGACGGGCTGTCGCTGGGCGGGCGGGCCCTTCCCCACCAACAACTGATAGTGGCCGGCCCCAGGGTGTGTGTGTGTGTGTTTGGGTGTGTTGCTGGTCCAGTCCTCGTCAGCTGCTTCTGCAGCTGATCCTTTTGAAACAAGGGGCGCATTAGCCGGCATCATGACGAAGCAGAATTGGCTGCGCTGCCTTTTCCACCTTTCCCATACCCGGGCTCTGCCATATCCACACCCCACAACCCCTCCAACAGATACTGGTAACTGAGGGGAGCTCGCCAGGCGCCTGCACCTCAAACCCCATTCATAGTGCTCCACCACCTTCCAGAAGCAGCTGAGGCTCTGTGAGGGTCCCCACCTCTGGGATGGGGGAAACAACAGGGGTACCAGAATTGATCATCCAAGGATTAACCCTCTCCTGAGGGGGATGAATCCAGGTTATGACTACATAAGATTGAGATTGGATTTTCAGTAACCTTGATCTCCTGAGAATTGCAGTAGGGGCCAGTGGATAGAATGAAGGACCTGGCTTCTCCCCAGGGAAGATGTTTTTGAAGAGGAAGCTCCCTAACAGATGGCACCCATTCCAGCACAGAGGTATGCCTTCCCTCGCTGGCAAAACGTCAGCCACTCCAGGCTTTGGGGTACATCGGACACCTCGACACTGACCCCTATTAGCATTGACTGGCCTCATCCCCACCTCCATGTCGGCAGCAGACTTGCCTACCTAGGCAGCCTTGCGTTGCCCTGGTAACTGCTGCCCACAGCCGGTCAGCTGATGGTATCAGCAGCTACTGGGGCAAAGCTAGGATCTGGAGAGGGGACTCTGGGGTTTCTGAGTGGAAAAATCTCAGGGGGAGGGGCGTGAAGGAGACAGGTAAGAATATGGCTCCAGCGAGGACTGGAGGGGACAGAAAGGGAGGGGTGTATTGGATTAGCAGGAGACGAGAGGACTGTAACCTGAGGGTGGCTTGGACAGAAGGAGAAATGACAGAGGCAGGTAGCTGTGTGGCTGAGAAAGGGGGAAGAAGGGCAGGAACCCTGGCTTAGCTGCCTGGGTGCAGTCAGGGCAGGTCCTGTGGAAGGTAGAGGAACACCAAAATCAAACAAACAAACAAAACCCAACAAACCCTGGGGTCAGGGAGGGACATCCAATCCACAGAAGCAGGGAGAAAAGGCCAGGAGAGCTGCATGGGGTATACCTTTAATGTGCAGGAAGCGGGGCACAGCCTTGGAGGAGGAGCTATCAGGCTTTTTCATAGCTAGTCCGGGGCCTCTACCTCGCCTCTCATGGTTTGTCCCTTCAACCCCACCCTTGTAGCCCAGAGTCTGGGTCTGAAAGAGTGGGAGGGAGGGGAGGCCCTCCTCCTAAGCATTATCCATCCCTCTGGGAGTCCAGGTACCCAGGGCTCTGACACTCAGCCCTTCAGACTCCTGACTCTGCTCCTGCCTAGCTTCCTTCTCCCTCAATTACCATCCCCTTCCAGACCCCACCCCAGGAGACATGTCTTCCAATACAAGGGTCTCCAGAGGTACGTTGTCAGAAAGGAGAGGTGTAGACAGGAGCCTAGGATGAGGTAGGCTAGGAGCCCTGGGTAGGAGGCAAAGATCCAGAAAGAGGGGAGTCCCTTTCTGATGGAAGCCAGCCTATGGGTAGGGGGAAATGGGGAAGAGTCCAGGGAAAAGGCCAGGAAGAGGGGAACATGAGGGGAGGGTTCTCAGTACCTTCAAGGGCCTGGGGCGTGGGGCAGGAACACGGCAGCCTCTGCGATGACATACACCTCCATCCCTTAGCGCATCTCCTCTCCGCCTCCCGTTGCCAAGACAACCTCCTGGCAGCCCAGGCCCAGCTCAGCAGCGATGGGAGGGGGAGGAGAAACACTGACTCCTATTGCTTCTTCCTCAGGGGGAGAGGGAGGGGGCCTGTAGAGCCTATAATCCTGGGGCTGTGCCCCCAGCCGTACCCCTAGCAAGTGTGCTCTCCCCCCACCCCCCCTCCACCCTCTGTAAGCCAGGATTGGTTCCAGGATTGGCCTGGAGGGAACCATAATTCAGGGCCAGACAACAGGCTGGTTGGAAGGATGATGGCCCTGTTCCAGGCAGCCCATGGAGTAGGTGGGGAAAGGTAACAAGGACAAGGGATTCAACAGCCTTGGTGCTGAGGGATTACACCAAGAAGGTCACTGGTTGGACTGGTCCTGTGGCTCTGCCTCTCTCTCCCTTTGACCTAGACAAAAGCCAGAGTCCCAGACAGCCTCTTCTAGTCCCTCAAGGCCCAAATCCACTCCCGCAACACATCAGTCACATGGTACTTGGGAACATCGTCTCCCCCCCCCCCCCCATCCACCAGACACCTTAGGCAGAAATAGTCTAGGGTCCAATCAGCCCTGGAGCCAAAGGGTCCACAGAGTTAGGGCTCCCTCTATCGACCTGAGGTTGTCAAGGTCATCTCTTGCTAGGAGGGATCTTGGTGTGTCTGTGTGTGTCTCTGTGTGTGTGTCTGTGTGTAGTGGGGGGATGGGTGCATGCTGATGGTGGAGGTTAGCCAGGCCAGGAGACCTCCTCTCCCTTGCCAGTCTCTATCTCCACTCTGCTCATCTCTGTCCTGGAGAACAGGGTCCCCTCCAGCCCCAGCCTGGGAAGGCCCAGTTGATCTGAGGTTCCTCCTCCATCCTTTTCCCTTTGTATCATGTAAATTCTCTTCCCCGGGAGCTGGCAATGCTGACCCCATGTGCCAGTTGACTCTGGTCCTAGGTGGGCTTCTCCCATACCCTCAACCCAACCTAGCAGGTGAGGAGGCCTCCCTCAGACAGGGTCAACGTACCTCCTGAAGCTCTCAGGCCTTGCGAGATCCCAGTAGAGGGTGGAGGCTCTTGCCTCTCTTAGAAAGAGGGTTCCAGGCCCAGACACCTACTTCTGGGCTACTTTCTCCAGAAAGGTCACTGGTGCTGGACTTCCTGAGAGGACTGTGGCCGAAGCAGCAGCTTCTCTGCTCGTGTCTCACTCCAGTGCCCAGGCCCCACCCCGTGCACTGACCTGTTGGGGGGCGGGTAACACATAGGGTGCCCTATGCTGTCTAAATATTAACTCCTAGAAATGTTGAGCCCGGGCACCTGGACACACGGGGAGGAAGGAGAGAGGACAAAGATCCAGACCAGAGGAAGAAAAGGAGTATGAAAGCCAAAAGTAGCCGTTTTAGGATGAGTATGCTATCATGTCTGCAATCCTGACACTTGGAGGCTGAGATGGAACTGCTGTGAATTTGAGGCCAGCCCAGGCTACACAGCATTATTAAATATATATATTTAATATATACATATATATGAGAGAAACAAATATTATAAAGTGACTGTTGCTGGGTAGTGCCTTTAACCCCAGCATGCCAAAGGCAGAGGCAGGCAGATCTCTGTGACTTTGAGGTCAGCCTGATTTAGAGAGCGAGTTCCAGGACAGCTAGGCTACACAGAGAAACCTTGTTTCAAAAGCAACAACAACTCTATACCCCAGCTCTCTTTGCATGGTGTATCTATCTTTCTTTCACCAGCCCCGGTCTCTCTTTTTCAGCAGAGATTAGAAGCCACTACCCCTTCCTTCTAGAAACCAGACTCTTAACCTCTAAGACCCCAGAGCCTCAGCCACCAGCCCCCCGGACCTGTCACTCCCTTCTCAAAGCCCTTTCTGGTCTCTTCCTCGCCACAGCACCAAAACCAGCTTTCATACTTTGACGGAACATTCTAGCTAATTCTCCATGGACGCTCGCAGCTCCAGTCACACTGGACCTTGGCAAGGAAGGGGACCTTGTACTGAGGCTCTGCAGAGATCTAGACTGCAGGACTCAACGGGGTGACAAGTGAGGATAATTTTCACAGCCTATACCTGCACGTTGCCAGGCATATCTCTAGGGCTTAGTACATTCCAGTTCCTGATTTCCAAACTTTTATCCTTCTGAGACTTCATCGCCCAGCCTCAAGGGTACAGCAGCTCTTCTTAAGCTTCCTAAGTGCTGGTGTTACGGCCATGAGGATGGTCCCAGATTTATCTTCGAAACTTCTTATCTACTCTTTTGGGATATCTATTTTTTTTTTAAAGACTTTCATTATATAAGTAGCCCAGGATGGCCTAGAACTTGAAACTTCCTGCCTCAATTCCCTGGTTCCCAAGTGATAGGATTACAGGCCTGAGGCACCACACCTGGGTGCCTTCTTATCTTCATTTTAAGGAGATAGAATTAAAAAAAAAAAAATCTCAATGAAAGAGCCATGCCTTTATGGGTTAATCCCTCCAATTAAAATTTAAGTGCCCCAAAGCTCCATCTTCTCCAACATTAATTAACTGGAGGATCCTCATGGTGCTTCAGTACCGAAGGGAGGAAATGAATGCTTAATTCAAAGTGACTGCTCAGGACCCCTTCTTCCCCAAGGACACCTGAGGGCTCTGGCTTCCCATTCTGCCTGCATCATGAGGGCCAGGAACACAGCGCTGGGGCAGAGCCAGAGGAGAGCACACCAGTGGGCAAAGCTTTCAGAGCTGAGAGGTGGGAACAGGGTGGTGCTGGTGGCTCACATCTGGAATCCCAGCTCCTGGGAGGCTGAGTTAGGACAGATGGCTGCTCCAAGTTTGAAGTTAGCCCTGGCTACATAGTGAGTTCTAGACCAGTGTGCACTGTAGGGTCAAACCAAGTCTCATGAGACTATGTATGTATGAATGTGGGTATGAAGACAATAGACCAATGTCAACCTCTGGTCTCTTATACATACTCACCACACACATACACACATATCATACACACACACACACACACACACACACACACACACACACACAGACCAGGGGCTGGAAAGATGGCTGAGCAGATGGCTCAGTATCTAAGAGCACTTGCTGTTCTTTCAGAAGACCCAAGTTCAGTTCCCAGCACCCATCTCAAGTGATCCACAGCTGCCCATGACTCCAGCTTCAGAGTTTGTATCCCCTACTTCTATTCTCTGAAGTCACTAGGCATGTATGTGATACACAGACATACATGCAGACAAAACACCCATGCACATAAAATAAGAACAAAATTTTATTAAAAACAAACAAACAAACAAACAAACAAAAACCCAACAGGACCAGTGAAACCGTTTGGCAGGCAAAGGCACTTGCTGTGCAAGTCTGATGGTGGAGGAAGAGAACCAACTCCACTTGTCCTCTGTCCTTTACATGGATGTCGTGGCAAGTGTGTCACACACATACTGTGCACACACACAAACAACAAACTAAGCAAAATAGAGGGGGTGTGATTAGTGTGGAGGGGTGAGTGTTGTATGATATTTTGATTGCGTTTTGACAATAAAGCTTGCTTTGTGTCAGGGGGCAGAGCTAGCCACTAGCTGACCGAAATTAGCCATAGATGTTTTGGAGGACTGAGGGAAGATAGGAGTATTTGACTCCTATAAACTCCTATTGATAAAGAATAATTAGATAAACGCATCAGGCAAGCATCCTTGTTTTGCTGGTGTCTGTAAGGCTGGACAGGGGATTTGTTAGTGATGGCCCTCGCAGACCTGTGTGTTTGGAAATTAGTGGATGCATACAAGTGGGTGGGTAGGTAGAGCCTAGGGAGCCCTACCAGGGGTGCCTGCCCATGGCTTCCAAGGACAATACTCAGGAGGGAAACCCATAGAGGGCTTAGAGAGGTTTATTGTTATTTTTTTTTTAATTTTATGTGCATTGCTATTTTGCCTTTATGTATGTCTGTGTGAGGGTTTCAGATCTTGGAGTTACAGACAGTTGTTAGCTGCCATGTAGGTTCTGGGAATTGAACCTGGGTCCTCTGGAAAAACAGTCAGTGCTCTTAACTGCTGAGCCATCTCTTTAGCCCCCCTTAGAGAAGTTTCTATGGGAACAGGGCAGTGAAGCCAGGGAGATTAGTTTACTATAGTCCAAGGCTGAGGACTGGAGGATGATTCTGGCTTGGTAACTGGGAGGCCCCTGGCCACTGGCATCCAAGGGGCATTGCTGGACGATGGGACTTAAAATAGAAGCAGCCATGTGGTATCTGAACGAGATGGACATCATTCCTGACTTCCTTACACCCGCTCCTTTGGAGTTTAGTGGACAGATGGTGAAGGGGCAAGACAGAGCAAAAGAGATTGATGTGGAGGATATTCTCAGAATATGGTAATACTACATCACACAGGATTGGAGGCCGCTCCCTGTGGCTTCCCTCCACCTTCTCTCCCTGGATGGGTTCATCTTGCCTTCTCTAGCAAGAGACTATTGTCAGGAATCTGCTTAGGAATCGTCAGAAGCAGCCAGGGCTGCTAAAGTCTCTATGTGGGTCTGAAATCGTTGGGAAGTCCCTTCCCTACCACACACCCTTTATGCCCCTCCAACAAGTTATCACCGGAGATCAATTCCTTTTGACCCATGCATTTTATTTACTTATTTATCTTCAACAGGGTCTCATGCAGTCCAGGCAAGAACTCAGTCTTCTTGCCTTAGCTTCCGGAGGGCTAGGATTACTGGGGTATGTCAGCATGCTTGGCTCTGGCTTCGGCATTGTAGAGTTTCCATGTTAACCTTGTCCAGAAGTCTCTGGTTTATGAAACTCTACCTAGGGTAAGGAGCCTGCCGGCTAACAGGTGTGGTGAGGAGTGGGTTTTCAGCCCAGCCAGGGATGGGCTGGATTGAAGGCTCTCTGAGATGCCCCTTGGCTTCCGGTTCAGCCCTGCCCTCCAAAAGCTGTCCTTTCTCTTTGGCATACTCTGTCCCTGCCTGCCAGGCCTCACCTCAAAAAGCAAGAAAGGAAACAGTGAGGGCTTTCTGGAGCTGGCCCCGAGAGGCTTGTCTGTGCTGGGGAGGTCAAAGAGGGAGGGAGGGGCCGAGAAAGGCCTGAGAAGAAAGCCGAGGCCAGACAAAGGGCCCAGTCCACCTTTGAAGCTGCCTCTAACCCAAGAGGGAGGGTGAGGGGTGGGCCAAGGCCCGGCTGGAGAGGCAGTCTAGAGTCTTAAGAATGTCTCAGATTCCTGCGATAATCAGAGAGATCAGAGCCCCCCTCCTTCTCAAAGTCCTCCCAGCCCCCCAAAGCCCCAATACTCCACACCTTGGGGGCCCCAACTCTTTGTCCTCAAGTAATTGCTGGGTGTTGCCTCAGTTTTAAAGTCCCATTGAACTCGCCAGTTATCAGCTGCAGCCCCAGACCACCCGCCCTACACACACCCCAGAAAACTACCCCCAGCGCGTCCGGCGGTCTTCACTGGGATTAAGGCTCTTTGTGATAGGGGGACAGAAAAAAAGCAACCTGGTGAAAAGCAATTATGACGAACTGGAAGGAGAATGTCAATCCTAGGCCTGCGGGACCTCCCTCTTGGCTCTTGTCGGCTCCACCTTCTAAATGGCCCCGGGGTTGGGGGGTCAGGCCCTGTTCCAGCTCTGAGTTGGTTCTGTCTGCGGCAGCCCACCTCTGGTTCAGACTAAACCAGGCCCCGGCCCTACAACTTCTGTTCGGGACTTTTTGAAGTAATTTCTTGGGAGAAGTGACAAGAAGGTTAGCTTTCAATCTTTTCCATTTCTCTTCATAATTACTCCTCCCCCCCAACATTTTCTTAAAGGGGGAAACTGAGGCTGAAGATTCCAGGAGCAGAAAGGAGAAAGGAGAGGAGGGTCCCAGACACAATAACCTCCCCCTTGACAAGATTAAAAACCAGCGCACCGTAGGAGAGGCGGTTTTACGGCTTCCACCCTCGCTCCCCCCCCCCCCCCCCCCCCCCCCGCACACCTGGAAGCCTCTGGGAAAGCCCACCCCAGAAGCTCGGTGGGGGCTGGGCGCCCTCCCCCTCCACTGCCAGCCTGCGACCGCCTCTAATTGAGGCTTGCCCTCAGGTGTGGCCCCCGCCTCCGCCCCCAGTGGGGACCGACGAGAACAAGGGGACACATTCTCGCCCCCACCCGCTTCCGCTCGTCCCAGACCTCCTCCCCCTCCCAGCCCTGCTCACCGGAAAAAAGCAATCTTGCTCCCCGCGAGGTGACTTCTGTCGTCCCCGGGCCGCGCTCCTGCTACCACCTCCCCCCTCCCCCGGGCCTGGGCCCCACAGGACGCCTGTCCCGGCCAGCGGCCGCTCAGGGAGGCGCCTAGGGGTTGGGTTTTCTTCTCTCCTACAGGTAGCAGGGACGCGTCGCCTGAGCCTGGACATCGGAACGCGTGGAGGGAGGGGCCGCCAGTCCCCCGGGTCTGGGCCTCCCGGTACCGCACAGCCGGACGCGCAGGCTGCAACACCTGTGTGCCCGGGTGCCCATCTTTCCCAGCTAGCTCCTGGCTTCTCGGTGCCTCCAGCACCAGACACTTTGCGGTTGAGTTCTGTGGTCTGATTGCCCACCTTTCTTCAGCGGACCCGGTTGCAGGAAAATGGTTTTATTCTGGGGCTTGGGATGGGAAGGCAAGCCTGGGGCGAGAAATAGGAAGAGTGGCTGGCATTGATTTCTCTCTTGTGTTTCTGGAAACAAAACCAAAAGTCCTTTCCTACTGTCTGGTCAGAAGTTTTGGATATTTGGTTCAAACTGAGAGAGATTCTGGGAGCAAGATTTGAATAGTTTTCAGCAAGACCAGTAATCTGCTGACCTGCCCACTTGTTTAAGGCAGTCGCTGGGAGGCAGGCATTTTAGGTCGGGGAAGACCCTACTTCTTTGTCTAGAATCTGCTCCTGGCCCCAAAAGAGCCTGTACCAGAGTGTGGTGCCCACCCTGGGGTACACAAGTGCTGTCTCTTCCCAGCTGGGAATCAGATGCCCTCTGGGTCCTTTGGGGATCTGGCTCCCCACCTTCCACCCCAGCCCCCATCTTTGGATGAGTTAGAGAAGAGAAAGAAGGCTGCCGAGGGGCATCTACCCCACACTGCTCACTATGGCCTCCCTAACTACGTTTGGGGCTGGGGCCTCCGAGTACGCTTGGTCCTGCGGGTGGGGGCCGAACCCACGAACTCGAACTGCTTCTGCCTGTCCGCGTGGTTGGGGAAAGGCAGCTGGCCCTGGTAGAGGCGTTTGATGAAGTGGGCCTCGCGCTGGTTCTGGCGGCTTCGGGAGGCCTGGCGCGGCCGGCCCTGCCGAGTGAAAGCCATGAACCAGCCCTCGTGCCGAGCGTTCTGGAAGGCTGTGTAGTTGTTCTCCAGCACGATCTCGGTGAACACGCAGTCTTTGCTCTTCCCACTCGGCTATGGAAGAAAGAAGCAGAGGAGGGGAGGTTGTCCACTCACCCTGGCTGAGTTGTTCGCCTGTGGGTCTATTTGTGTAGGAGCCACGTGGGAGCAAGAAGCCATTTGTGCCCCCCAGGAAACTCTCTGGGGAGATGGGGCTCCTCTGCTAGTGAGGCAGCTGTGAGCAGTGTGCACAGGCTGCAGTTTAAACCATTCGGCATTTATGTCCCTTGAGGAAGCGCTAAGAAAGCATTGAATCTGTTTCTTCAAATGCTCAAGATCAGGGTAGTATGCAGTTCAGGGCTGGGGGTGGGGTGGGGGCGCGGACATGGCTCTTGAGGATTCCATGCTCTCTGGGTGAACTGTTACAGGGTGGAGAGAGGGGTCAGAAAGAGCCCGTGGGACACCTGACCCCACATGCCTTGCCTTCTTACAGGTGAGAAGAGAGAGGATGCCTGGTGAGAACCAGTCAGAGTTGGAAGTCAAGACCAGGCAATTCTACTGTGTACCCACAGTGCTTTGCGGCTTTACCAGTAAGTGTATCTTGCCGGTCACATCCATGGACGCCACTGACCTTAGGAGAACTTCTACCATACGTGAATGCCCCCCGACTTGCAACCCTTATCATGGTTTAGCCCCCTACATGGGCTGCCACTCCAGCACATCACAAACAACATCATATAGTGGATAGATCCTTCCTGACCGCTGCTGGGGAAATAGTCCCTACATCAGCACTGGTTCCCTGTGGAGGGGGGAGGGGGTTGGAGAGAAGGCTCAGTGGTGAAGATCACTGGGTGCTCTTCCAGAGGACCTGTTTTGATTCCTTGTACCCACATGAAGGCTGAAAAGGGCAACTCCAGTTCTAAGGGATCAGACACCCTCTTTTGGATGCTGTAAGCATGTGCCGCATAGACATCCATGCAGGCAAACACCCACACACTTAAGAGAAAAATAAATATCTTAAAAAATTAGTAGAGATCTGAAGGGATGGCCGAGTGGTTAAGAGCACTGGCTGTTCCAGCAGAGGACCTGGGTCCAGTTCCCAGCACCCATATGGCAGGCGGCTCACAACCATGTGTATCTCCGATTATCTGATCCCTTCTTACCTCCATAGGCACCAGGCACACATGTGGTACACAGACATGCATGCAGATAAACACTCATACACATAAAATAAAAATGCGTAAATCTGTAGAAAGATTAAAAAATTAAAGATTGGGGATGGGGTGGTTGTCAAGAAAATAAGACTTCATTCTGTCGAGCAGGACCTCCCTCTCCCCCTTTAACCAGGTGGGCTGGGTCATTGGCAAGAGGGAGGTTCATCTCTGCGGCCTTGCCTGCCCTTACTCCAGTATGGGAGACTCATCTGTCTGCTGCCCTGTGTGCCAGTTCTCCTCACCTTCCCAATCAGCTTGCCCCTCTTGTTCATACAGATGTACTTCTCGCTCTCCGCCCCCTTGATGCGGACCCGGCTGCCAAATGTATCCGTCTCCACGATGAGCTTGGCTATGGTGAGGAAAAGGAAGAAAGGCCTTTGTCTATTGGCTGTTGGCTCACAGACTGTGCAAGGGTTACCCCACCCCCCCAAGCAGTCTGCCCTTCAGAGTCGGACCAAAGGAATGGTGTACAATCAGGCTTGAAGGACCAAGAGGCTTCCTCTACCCAACCACCATACCTCAAAACCCTTAACCGGGGAGCTGGGAAGAAAGCAGGAGGCCAGGCTTGGCGGGGTATAAAGTGGTCTGGGCAAGGGTTAGGTCTTACCGAACTTGTTGCCGTCCTCGGCGGGTGGCGGAGATGCGACGCCCGGTGACCTGCACGTGCTTGCCGCTGGTTCGGCTGTAGAGCTGGTACTCACGGATTTGCCGCCGGCTCAGCTGGTCGGTCATGGCGCCCTGGTCCCTCACGTACTGGTTAAAATTAGGAGACGGGTGATTCTCCCCCTTTGCGGTTACCAAGGGAAAAATAGTGTCAATTTGCTTTGGGTGACACCACCATTGGTCCATCTGGGGAGAGGGGTAAAGAGGTAAGTGAAGTGGGGCTGGCCCTGGGCCCTGCAGTGTAGTCGACAAGGTGAAGAGTGCCTGTGTCCATGATCGTCCCGGGATGTTGCATGAGCCAGCTGTGGCTTTTGGGGATTCGTGGCTGGTAGTCTTGGGGAAACACAGTGAGACAGCATACATTCTCAGTCATAACAGGCTGCTAGAAGAAACCTAGGTTGTGTGTGTCCTGTCCCCATGTTTCATAGGACAGGTACATGGGACACGTAACTCAAAACCAGACCTCCTTTCTCTTTCTCAGGGGTCTTGGCTCCATTAATCAGGACCTCTAGATGCCCCCCATCCCACCCCACTAGCTTTGAAAAGTCCAAGAGCCAGCACATCTGCACAGAGCAGATGTGTTAAATACGTGGGCTTTACTATTGGAGGGCATTTCTTGGCCCCTTAGGTTCATAGCGTACTAGAGGATCTCCAGAGAGAGAGAGAGAGATACTTCTCTAGTGTAGGGGAGTAGGTAGAGGCAGCAGTAAAGGGGGGTACCAATGACTGCTCTCCTGATTCCTTGCTGGCCTGGGGCAGTTTCCTAGGCATTCAGTGGCCTGCCTCCTTGGGTGGTAAAAGGGGCCATTTTGACCATACATCAAGCCAGTCCGGTGCCACATCTCCACCCTGGAGCTTGCCTTAGCCAGCCTTACCTGAGTGGGACAGCAACATTACTTACTGCCCTGCTTCCTCCGAGGTGCCTTTGAGGGTGACTTGCCAGATGCTGGTTATAGCCTCACCTCAGCAGGAAACCTTTCCCTGTTCCTAATGCTCAGTGTAATTATCTCAGGCCTGATCCAAAGCAGAGCTAGGACCAGCTCTGTATGCATTAGGGGCTACTCTCTCTTCGATAGAGGGGTGGGGTGTATCAGGGTGGTGGTAGTGAAACCTTAACGTCACGGCCAAGGTATAACCTGCTCAGGGTTGACCCCTTCCAGTTCTTCTGTCTCCAGTTCCTAAAGGCCAAGAGTTGCCAGAACTCTGGGAGAATGGGAGCATCCTAGGGGACCAACCATGCATCCCACCCTAGAGAAACTTGAGGCTAACATCTGTGGTGGAGAATAGGCTGCTTAACCCTCCCAGGCCTCCCTGCCAGGGGTGGGTTCCTGTCTATCTCAGCCTTAGCCTTCTGGCCCAGGTTCAGGATGTCCGCCCCACTTGGCGGGCAGCCTTCTCCTGGCAGTCTCTTCCAGGTCAGGGGCAGATAGCAGCCCCCCAAACCCCCTCCTCTCCTTGTCCCCCTTCAAGTCTTTCACAAAAGTAGCCCACGCCCTCCCCCACCCCCCACAGCCCACAGCCCACAAGTCCCTCTCCCACAGGACCTTGCCTGTTCCTTTCATGTCCCCGCTGTGGGGGGACCTCCCCTTCTACCACGGTAGACAGCTGCTTGTCAGACAGCCCCTCAAGCATGGCTGTGGTTCAGCCTGTTGCCCCCCCTCCCAGGGGGGTGAGGGGGCACTTCAAGGGGGAAAGGACAGCCTTGCCACCTTCCCTCAGTCCTGAATGGGGCCTCAGCCAGGCCATAAACGCCCAGGCCAGCAGCACCATTGTGCTAATTCCCTTTCCAGAACAGGTTGGACCCACCCCCAGCCCCCTCCCTGCCAGGCTGGGGGCTTTCTTCTTGCTCTCCCTAGATGTGTGAAGTAAAAGGGGGAAGGAAAAAGGGGGGTGTTGTCTCTCTCCCACCCCCCCACTGCTTCAAAGGCAGCCCCTTCCCACTCCAGAGAAAAGGCATTTACCTTAAAAAAAAAAAAAAAAAAAAAGTCCCCAGTGGATGGGAAGAGAAACAGGCCTCTGGCCTGGGAAAGCCAGGCCATCTCTCCCCAGAGCGGTTCTGGACCAGTGCATTTTAATAGCTGCATTTTTATGGGGGATCACAAAAAAGGAACTGTGCCTTGTCTCGGGCTGGGCTGGGGGCTTGGGGGTGGGAGGTGTGTGTGTGGGGAGTGTGGAGAGGTAAGCCCCGAATCCATCCCAAACAAACCCTTAGGCTTGACCTAGTAACTCTAGAGGCAATGGGTTTCCCTATCCGGTTAGATACTCCAACTGTGCCTGAGACCCCGGGCACCTATAGTCCAAGCATGTCAGGAAGAGTGGATGGTGGGTGAATGGACCAAACAAGTGGTTTCAAACCCAAACCCTTCAGGTACCTGCAGCACAAACCTCACCTGAGCAATGGCCTCCACTGGCTTCTAACCGCCCCAGCGCTCTATCCCTCAAGTCTAAACAACACACTGCCCTTAACCATCCAGAAGTCCATCACAAAGGGATGGAGAGAGGGGAGACCCAGGGAAAGCCAGCAAGCAGGGTGGTTCGGAGGGCCCAAGAGGCAAACCTCAGTCTATGCACCATCCTGTTTGTCTTGCCAACCCACATTCTAAACTGACCCTCCAAATCCCAGCACTTGCTGGGTTGGAAGAGGCCAGTCCTGCCTCCCCACCTCTGAGGTGAGGTGGGAAAGGTGTGGGGGGGGGGGGCGCGGGAGAGGGCGCTAGGCTGGGGTGCCTACCTGCGTTTGACAGCAGAGAATCAAGAGCTGCAAGCACCTGTTTGGGGAGACAATGCAGTTCCAGGTGTGAATACCCCAGGCACACCCGTTCCCCCCACCTTTGTCTTGCCCCATCTGCCGGATGGTAGTCCCAGGGAGGTATAATTTTCCTGGGGCTGGAAATGGCAAAAGAACTCCAGTCGCAGGCAGCACACTTACAGAGTAAGGTTAGGCAGCAGGCGGGCGGCTCCCATCGCCGGAGAGACTTCTTGGGGCGGTTGCCCTTCTACCCCCCAAACTCAGGAGCGGATGTGGGCAGACGCCTGGGGTAGAGTCCCAGAGAAACCCAGGTCTCTCGGAGCCACAGGTTTTCGGGGATGAAAGGAGACGGAGGGAAGGAGGAAGCTAGCGGAGGGGAGTGCGGGGGAGGGGGGCGTAATTGGGAGACTGAGGTGCGAGGTGTCCACCTTCCGGGCCAGGGAGGCTGCGAAGCTGAGCTGGTCCGATTGGCGTACTCGCACCCTTGGGCTGCCAGCTTCGAGCGGGGGTCCCCGGGCTCAAAGGATGGAGCTGCGGGAGTGTCCTCTATCAGGAGGCTGGCCCCTGCGATCTCTTCTGATTTTTTCCTGACCCGCACGGACCTGCCGACCTCGGTGAAGTGCGGGGCGTGGGGTAGGCACAGGGAGGAAGGCGCCTTGCCCTCCCCCTCTCAGGGTCAGCCGCTCCCGCCCTCAGGTTTGATGCCCCAACCTCATCTCTTTAAGAATGAGCTGCAGGTACCGAGCTGGGGCTGGGGTCTCGAGTTCTGGCTCGGGGTGGGAATTCCCTGAAGCAGCCTTTAAAGGAGGAGCCTCCCTCCAGGGAGCAGGGGTGGGCTTGGCTTGAGAGACTGCTAGCTTGGCTTCTCTGCTGTCACCCCTTGCCACCAGGAAAGAGGGGTAAGGCTACGAACAGTGGGTGCAACAGGTTCGGGCCAGAGGTGGGGCGTCAGGTGTAGCTAGGGGTCTTGGAAGGTCACAAAAACTGGTCTGAGACGGAGACCCCAAGAAGCGGGAGTCACTTTTGCCTGGGCCTGTGCAGTCTCCTGTGGAAAAATGGGAAAATCATTGGCGTACTGGAGGGCCAAATGAGAGGACAGTGAGCCAGTGTGGGAATCTCTAAGACGTGGAAACCCCTTATTTGGGGGTTGAGACTCAGCCTTAGGCTCCCAGGTCCCATCTACAAGTGTCCCCTAGCAGTTGCCCGGGATGAAGTGCTCAGCAGTATGGACATATGACCCCTAGTCTCACGGAGCTGGGGTACCCAAGCCGATAGGAAACAGGCCCACAGGGAGGTAATTTGTTCAGAAAAAGCCAGCTGGTGATTGAAGGCGCTGCATTTCCAGAATCTAGTCTCTTTCTGTTCCCTGAAATTGTGATCTCATCCCCCAGGGTCCAACCTGCCAGAGGCCTTATTTTCACTATTGGGCTCAGAGACCTTACTGCCTGCCTTCCTTTCCTTTCCTTTCCTTTCCTTTCTTTTCCTTTCCTTTCCTTCCTTCCTTCCTTCCTTCCTTCCTCTTTCTTTCTCTTCCTTTCTTCCTTTTTCTTTCTTTCTCTTCCTTTCTTTTTCCTTCCTTCCTTCCTTCCTTCCTCTTTCTTTCTCTTCCTTTCTTCCTTTCTCTTTCTCTTCCTTTCTTTTTTTCCTTCCTTCCTTCCCTTTTCCTTTTTTTTTCTTTCTGAGACAGGGCCTCCCTAAGCAGCATCAGCTGGCCTGGAATTCACTGTGTAGACCAGCCTTACTGCCAGTTCACAGACACCTACCTGCCTCCATCTCCCGTGTTGGGATTAAAGGTGTGCCCCACCGGATCTGACAGGCTTAACTGGATTGTAATGTGACAGCTGAGGTTCTGAGAGCTGCTGACCAGTTCTCTCCTTACAGAAAGGTGGGCGGGTGGTGAACTGGAAGGAGGAGCGATCCAGGGCTGACGGCGGACCTGGCTGAATGAGCTCTGGCTCTGGCTCCCCAGAGTTCAGAGCAGCTAGGAGGTGGATTTATTTTTGCCATTGCCGACTGGAAAGGTGACATTCTCCCCCAGCTCCCTTCTCACCTCTCTGAGTTCTAGCAATCCACAAAGTGATCTGTGCTTCTGCTCCTCCTCTTCCCCCACCTCCCAAGCAAGCTAGAAGAGACTTTCTTTCCCCTGCTCCCCACCCAGGGGCTCAGTTCAGCTCTATCTGGCTGGGTCCCTTAGAGCTCCACTTTCTCTTCTGTAGACTCAAAATGCCTCTGCAGGGGGTCTGGGAGTATATTTGAAGAGGGTGGGAATTATCAGGGAGAGTTGAGGGATTTGGAATCAAATTTAAAGAAAATTAGAGCTGAGGTTGGCTGGGGATGTAGCTCAGTTGGTAGTAGGCTGGTCTAATGTTCATCAAGTTTTGGGTCCCATCCTTAGCACTGCTTCAACCAGGTGTGTTTGCACGCCTGCAATCCCAGTGCTCCAGAGGTTGAAAGCATCTGGGGATCAGTTCACGGTCATCAGCTTCCTTGGCTACACAGCAGGTCTGAGACCAGCCTGGGACGTGAAACCATATCTTAAAAAAAAAAAAAAAAAAAAGTCAGAGCTGGGTGTGGTGGTACACACACCTTTCGTTGGAGCACTCTCAAGGCAGAGGCAGGGGGATCTCCTGAGTATGAGGCCAGCTTGGTCTACAGAGCAAATTGCAGGACAGCCAGGACTACAAAGAGAAACCCTGTGTTCCAAAAATAAAAGGAAAAAAAAAAAAGTCAAAACTAGAAGGTCAATGATACCTCCTCTCTAACAGGATGTGTGGCTGGGTCAAGGGGCTAAGGACCCAGTGCCTAGCACGGTACAAGTGCAGCAGCTCAGTCTGATGTTCTTAGAAGCAGCTCCAGCCTGCTCACCCCTCGGTCCCTGCGGGGCACTACCCCCCCCCCCCCCATATGACCTCATTCTCACCCGGGCCCGCTCGCTCCCGGGCAGGCTGTTTAAAGGCCTCTCCTCCACCTGAATTCAGTCCAAGGCATCAGGTGGACTGATGCTGAAGGGGTCAGGTACAGGGAGGAGACAGCTAGAGACTTGGAATTCAGCGGGTGTGGTGTCATCTGGAAGCAGAGGACAGACACAGGCCAGGGCATCAATACCCTGTGTTCTTGAGTTCATCCGCTAGGAGGCAGTGAGAACTCAAGGCTTCTGAGCCTGAGCACCTGTTTCCCCGTCACTGGGGACAGGGCCTGTCGTCCTTCACTGGCTAGCCCTTCGTGCAGCCGAAGTCTCCATGGTAACAGATGCCAGTAGTGAAATTTAGTCTTGAGGTTCAGCCAGAGTCTGGTACCAGCGGGATGTAGGGTGGCCTGCTTTGTGTGAAGTATCCTTGACATCTCGCCCCTTGTCATTTGGCGCTTTCAGGCCTGGATTTCAGGTTTGCTCTCTTACTGTCCTGGGGGAGGCAGTAGCAGGCCACGAGAGAAAGAGTGGGGAATGGGGAGTGGGTTCTGGAGCTATCTCCATCCCTTACTATGTGACTTGGAAAGTTCATCTCTCTGGCTCTAGGTTCTCTTTTCGAAAAAGGCAATGGTTGCCATCATGAATGTCAGTTGAGACAAAGGATTCCTGTTGCCAAGGAGGGGAAAGGGAGACAATGGCTCTCTGTGGTTCAGCCTCAGTTTACCTAAACTTTGATTGGCTTGTCTCCGCTGATGGAGTGAGCTAGGGAGGGAGGGTCTGTTTACATTTTCCGAGGGCACTGAGAGGTGTTAAGCAGAGCGAGAGGTGGGTACCAAAATTCTAGTTAGTCTCCACCCTCAGTGCCAAGTCCAGTTGGGGCTGTCTCACAGGTGCCTTACGACCCTGCTGCTGCAGCACAGCACATCCTCCGCAGCAGACTTGCTACTGGCCTCAGCCTAGCCATCCTCTTCCTGTAGGAACACTGGGGCTGGGAGTGGGGTCAGGGCAAAGGGCACCCCTAGCAATGTGGGCTGATATCTGACCCTGCTACAGGCCTGCAAATCCAGGCAGGTGGTCAATGCTGTATCTGTTGGTCAGCCCCATGTGTGGAACGGGTATATTTAAGTGCCCTATGTGTAGAGCCTTGTCTGGGGCCGCAGGAGGGAAGTCCCTGCTATGTCTTCCCCTGGCCAAATAGGCTTCCCTCACACAGAGGACTGCCCTCTAGCCCCCTCCCTCAGCTTACAAGAGTTCCTGCATACTGGCAGGAAACCTTCTCATGGGTAGAGTGCTCAAGGCAAAGCTTCTGAGGCCGGACACCCTTGCTCCTCCTCTTGCTCCCTGACCTAGGTGTAGACTGCTAGCTTCTCGGCTTTGCTTTTCTCCTTTAGGAAGTGAAGCTAATATCACCCACATAGGGGGATGGTTGTGATGGCTAAAGGAGCAAGTCTGGGACAGTCTGTATACCCTAGGCTTGTAGCTCCTGCTGCCATGGCTGCCTTCCTTCTGGGTGGACGCTTGGAGCCATCTCCTTCCTCCATTCAGCCAGATTCACAGGAACAGCCTTGTTAGCTTCCCCCCACTTCCTTTCATGGCAGCTGCCTGTTCCCAGGAACCTCCTTAGGTTCTCTTTATTTGCTGGGTTCCTCCCTCCAAAGCTTTTCCCAGGAACTGAAATCATGTTGAAGCCACTTCCTGGGACTCATACGTGGGGACATCTCTTCATCAGCTTGTTTCTGACCTGGCTGATAGGGATGCTGGGGTGGGGCAGGAAGAGCACGGGTTCCCCCACAAGCACAGCCTCTGGGGTTGTCTTGTGTCTCACTCAGATCTGGGATGACGTCTTGACTACCCTCCGTGAACAGGCTCCAAAGCTACCTCAACATGCTAAGGAGGCTAAAGAGCCAGAGCCAAGCAGTAGCCACCCGCTGTTTTCCAACTGTTAGCTGGTCTCACCCTGGAACAGGCCTGGGTCCTGCTAAGTGTATGGGCCTAGTCTCAACTGTAGTAGCCTAGATTGTCCCCCAGTGACAATTGCCTGCTAAGAGAGAAATGGAGCAGTTTGGGCCTGGGTCAGGCCCTTCCTGGTAGCAAAAGCTGGTTGGGTCCCAGAGTTCTATACTTTTAAACCTCACCTGCCCCAGCTCACAAAGGACAGGGCAGAGGCCAGATGCCTAGGCCTTTACCCAATCCTGGGGTGGAAACCAGGAAGAGCAACCTGGGGCCAGTTTCTTGCTCGCGGTTGCCCTCTGCTGGGCACATGAGCTAGTGCAGCGACAAGGAGATCCACCCAGGGAAAGGACGGAGGGAGATTCTGATCATGCAAATTTTATTGTGGCTTATGCACACTTGTGGGGGTTCTTCTCCAAGAACAGAAAGGCCAGGTTGTAGGGCTCCTGTGTGGCCCCCACAACACTATTACATTTAGGTTCAGGTGGAGGGGCTGGACACCTGCACCAGAGCAGCTGGTCGTCACCTCTCTGGGACTTGAGAGATACCAAGGTGCTCTTCATTTCTTGGATGCTGACTTCCTAGGTTTGGGTGTAGCCTTCCCCTGTGCAGATGAGGGAGACTGAAGAGTCTTTCTCCCCCCTGGCCTCCCTGCCTCCCTCTCTCCCTCCCTCCCTGGCAGCCTTCCTTCTCAAGGCTCACCTTCTCATGGACCACCTTCCTCCAGAGGCTCTTTTCCGGAGGGCCGGGCCTGGAAAGGAATAGGGACAGAGTGGGCAAGAGAGAGTGGAGCTTTATGCCATAGATGATCCCTCCCAACAGCTGCAAGCAGGAGCAGAGCTGGGGCAGCTCATCTAGAGAGGGGCGGACTCAGACAGCTAAAGTTGCAGGATTGTCTCTCCACCTGGCTCCCCCTCCTGCTGTTCTGTCCCCTCCTGTGTTGGTTTTTTTTTGTTTTTTTTTTTTTTTTTCAGTGCTAAGGGTTGAACTTAAGGCTTTATGCATTCAAAGGAAACGCTCCACCACTGAACCTTATCCCCAACCCACATCTGAATCTAATTTTTGGCGGTGTTGCGGGAAGGGAACAGACTTGATTTCTAGCATGCTAGGCAAGTCCTCTGTCGCTGAGCTCAGCCGCAGCTTTGCTTGTTTCCTTTTCTGTTCTGTCTCTTTAAGAGTGTTTTCTTCTTAGACTTCCTATTGTTTTTCTTTCAGGTATGAGAAAGAATACCATTATCACCTGATGGTGGTGGTGCACCCCAGCACTCGGGAGGCAGAGGCAGGCAGATCTCTGTAAATTCGGGGCTGGCCTAATCTTTAGAGCGAGTTTCAGGACAGCCAGGGCTATAGAGAAAGAGAAACCCTGTCTTGAAAAACAAAACAAAAAAGCCTTTTTTTTATAACGGGAGGGGGATGGTATAAAAGGGATGGTTAGGAAGTACAGGGGTATAGGTTCAATAGACAATATATATACTTAAATGCATTTTGTTTGAGACAGGGTCTATCAGTAGCCCTGGACATCCTTCCTATAGAGAAGACCCAGCTGGCTTAGAACTGATACACCTGCTTCAGCATCCTGAATGCTGGGATTAAAGGCATGTGTTACCACGCTCAGCGTCAAAATGTTTTGGTCTCTTCTTTTTCTTCCTTCCTTTCAATCATAGGACAGGCAGATTGAGGCTGTTGTTTTTCTAGACTGTGTTGGACGGGATCTTGGTACAGTTAAGAGGCTTGTTGACATGACTTACGTGGTGGGGAATGAAGAGATTTGTCCTCAGAGTTACAAACCAAAGAGACTCCAGAACTCCAGGGATTCTGAAACGTTCCTGGGGTGTGTGTCATAAGTGTCTTGTTGATGGTCCTGCCTGCTGCGCTGCCATTACTGGCTTTCATCCTGGAGACAAGTTCACTTTTGCCTTGGGACTTCGGTGCTGATGTAAGCAGAGAGGAAAAGTCTCCACCTTTCTTTCAGTTTTCTTTTTTTTTTTTTCCAGAATTTGCCATCCTTGCATCCAGTCTGCCATTCACCCCTTTAAACTGCTCAAGTGTTTTATCTCGACAAACCTCAGGTACCTGATCTTTACATGCACCCTGCTGTCCCCATGGCGCTGGCTGGTTAAGGGACTTAGAATGTTCTCCAGTTGGACGAAGGTTTGGATTGGATTGAGTCTGAGTTTCTGGTTAGCAGAGGGGGCTTCCACAGCCTTGGGAACCTCAGGGATTTGCCTTGGTTCCTTCTCAGGTGGAGGTCTCTAGTCTTGGTGGCTTATTGTTCTGCGTCCTGAGACTGGTGTTTTATTGAAATTGGTCCGATCTGGATGAATAAGTTGTCCCTTAAATATACTTTAAAGAAGAGCTGATATTAGATTTTTTTACTATAAAATTAATGTTAACCTCACTCACTGCACATAATTTAGCAAACAGACAAAAAATTACTTATGCTTTTCATTACTTTCCAATGTTAAATCTTTTTTTATATTTATTTATTATGTATACAATATTCTGTATGCCTGCAGGCCAGAAGAGGGCACTAGACCTCTTTACAGATGGTTATGAGCCACCATGTGGTTGCTGGGAATTGAACTCAGGACCTTTGGAAGAGCAGGCAATGCTCTTAACCGCTGAGCCATCTCTCCAGCCCACCCAATGTTAATCTTTTGTATAACTTTAGCCAAGCTGTTTCTAAAATACAAGACATCAAATGAGCCCAAACCCATGCTCTATTCTCTTAATTATGTCCCTTTCTAGGTTGTTAGCATGCTTTCAAAGACAACATATGTTCCATTTGACTTACTCCACAGAAAAGAAAAAAAAAATTAATAGGAGACTGTTTGGTCAACTCTCATTGGCAGACAGTTAGAATGCCACTCTTTCCAGGATGGTCAGGTAAGGCCAGTTTGAGTTTGAGTGTAGATCCTGAACTTTTTTTTGGTGGGGGAGTTACCTCAGGTAGAGTCGGGTCAGAAGGATTATTCATGCTTTAAGGGCTGTGTCAGCCTCTGGAGCTGTTGGATCCCCACGTGCACATGTGTGGAAACACATTGCCTATAGCTGCTCCCCAGGACTAGTTATCTCACAGAAGACCTTCTGCTGTTTCAGCTGGGCCTGGTACCCAGGCCTGTCATCCCAGTTCCTAGGAAGGTTGAAGCCAGAGGATCATATGTCCATGGCCTGCCAGGGCTATACAGTGAGTTTAAGGCCTGGCTGGGCAATTTACTGATACCCTGTCTCAAACAAAACAAAGCACCAAACGAAGCCAAACACAAAGTTTGGGGCTGTAACCCAATAGTACCCTGTTTGCTTAACATGCCAGAAGCCTTGTTTGCAATCCTTGGTGGTGACCATGGTGGGGAATTAACAGTGTTGAGTTACCTTGCTGCCTCCTCCTCTTTTTCTAGCTTTTTTTTCTGGAAATAAAAACCAAGTGTTATTTGGAGAGTCAACCCCAAGACCTAGAACCAGAACACACTCGAGTACTGAGCAGTTCCAACTCAGACCCGTAGAACTTCAGTGGTGGTGGCCTTAGCTGGCACCAAATGCCCAACCTGGGAGGCCTAGCTCGGATCCTCATACCCAATCTCATTCCTTTCCCCAAACCTTAGCCAGGCTCATCTGCTTGTGGGGAGCAGCCCTTTTGACTTGTTTGGTAGGTGTCTCTTCTATTGATAAATCCAAATCCACATCTTCATCTTCTTCCTCCTCCTCCTCTTCCCCCTCCTCTTCCTCATCTTCCTCGTCATCTTCCCAGGGTAGGTCTGAAGTCTCTGTAATGGCATGGTAGGTAGGCAGGAATAGGGCAGGGTGGGGAGAAACCAGAACATCTGAGTTAATGCCTAGCTCCTTCCCCACCATCCCTTTCTGCTCTAAGTTTATCCCCACGCAAGCACGCGACCACCATCTGGCAGCAAGCCATATCCTTTCTGTCCCTTCCTCCGGTAGGGCCCAGGGTGAAGCAGGGGACAGGAAGTCTCCATGCAGACTAAGGGAAGGAGGGCAGGCAGGAGGAGGATGTGTATTAAGAACTGACTGGGACAAGGCTAAAGGTAGACAAGCAGGGAAGGAGATGTAGATGGTGGGGTTAAGGTATGGCTTGGCTCTCCAAGGTTTATGTACTAGAAACCTGGTCCTCAGTGTGTCATGTTGAGGTGGTGTCTAATGTGAGGTGGATCCTCTTGTTTTTTTTTTTTTTTTTATTCGTTTGTTTTTCTATAGCTCTGGCTGTCCTGGAACTCACTGTAGACCAGGCTGGCCTCAGACTCAGACATCCACCTGCCTCTGCATTCTGAGTGCTGGGATTAAAGTATGTGTTACTATCACCAGGCTGTGAGGGGGATCTTAAGAGGTGACAGCGTGGCAGGTGGCTTGTGTTGTTGGCCATGCTACTGCTATAAGCTTCATGCCTTCTAGTAGCCATCTTGGAAATACTCCCAAATAGGGTCTCGCCATGTAGCCCAGGCTGGCCTTGAGCTAAGATTCCAGGCTGTGTCACCATGGCCAGTCTTGTTCTTGTTTTTGTTTTTTTTTGTTTTTGTTTTTTTTTCGAGACAGGGTTTCTCTGTGGTTTTGGAGCCTGTCCTGGAACTAGCTCTGTAGACCAGGCTGGTCTCGAAGTCACAGAGATCTGCCTGCTTCTGCCTCCCGAGTGCTGGGATTAAAGGCGTGCGCCACCACCGCCCGGCTACCATGGCCAGTCTTGGAAGACCCTGCTTATCCTGCAATAGTCTCTGAAGCTGAAACAAGGGCCACAGCACTCTCGGATACAGCTCAGGCCTGAGGCCCACAGCAAACATGGAGAGGCAAGTGAAAAGTTAAGGCTACAGCCCTGTCACGGCCTTCTAGTTCACTGGCAGTCATTTGCCCTTGGAGGAGTCGTAAAAAAAAAGTCAAGACTCTCCTAAGGCCTCAGGTACCCAGGACACCTCAACTTACCATAACATTCCTGGCCACTGAGGAACACAGGTCCTGAACCAGCCCGGAGCCGGAAAGTCACTGGGGGACAAAGCTCCACACCTGTCATTGTGACCTGTGGTGGGAAGGGACATCAGAGCAACATAGGAGACACAGGGAACTCAACCCGGCCCCCTGGTAGGGGCTGGTCACACCATGATGTCATCCCAGCATGGAAGAGGCAAAGGCAGGAAGATTTTAAGTTCCAGCCAGTTTGGGTGACATGAGACCATCCAAAACAAAAACAACCCCAGACACAAAATGATCCGCTTCACAATATGGCCACACCGAATTATTCTCTTTTCTGTTTTTCACTGAAGAAAAGAGAGAGAGAAAAAAAAAAAGCTGGTGGTGGTGCACACCTTTAATCCCAGCACTGAGGCAGAGGCAGGTGGATCTCTGTGAGTTCAAGGCCAGCCTGGTCTACAGAGCTAGTTCCAGATCAGCCAGGGCTACAAAGAGAAACCCTGTCTTAAAAAACAAACAAGCAAGCAAACAACAACAAAAAGGAATTCTGTGGTGCACTTGGGAGGAGGGACAGCCGGAAGGACCACTGACAGTTTGAAACCATTTTGGACTGGGTCTCAAAGAACAACAAGAACAAAATGAAAACAAAGGAAAGGAAGAAGTGAGATGGCTCAGCTGGTAGGTGTTCAGGGAGGAAAGGGCCCTGCTGAGCAAGCCTGGCAGCCTGAGTTCAGGCCCTGAACTCACAGCAGGCTTGAGGGGAGAAGAACTCCACAAAGCTGTTCTGATTGCCACATGTGAGCTGTGCCATGTTCACCACCCCCCAACCCAGAGGAGCAATGCTCTTAACCATCTCTCCAGCCCCCCAGAGGAACCCTTAAGTGAAGAAAGATGTCAAGCTGAGCTCGGGTGGCAGAGGTGGGCAGATCTCTGAGTTTGAGGCCAGCCTGGGTTATAGAGCAAGTTTCAAGGCAGCCGTAGCTACACAGAGAAACCTTGTCTTCAAACTCTGCACCCCCCCAAAAGATGTCAATGTATTAAAGTGAATCGAGAATTCACATGATTAAGTAAAGGACCCAAAAGGCTCAAATGCTATTCTCTCAACATGACGATGTGTACAGGGTAATGGGATGTGGAGGAAGGACCTGGGATCAAGGGAGTCAAAAACATTTGAGGGGCTGGAAAGAAGGACTGGCTGCTCTTCAAGAGGGGCGGACACCCACCCAGTGTTTCACGACCACGTGCCACTCCAGTTCCCAGGCCCCCTCTGGCCTCTGTGGGAACCAGGTTCAAATGTGTGTGCAGACATACGCAGGCAAAACACTCACACAGGAAAAATAGAAATAAGTAAAAATCTTCTTTTAAAAAGCAGTTGATGACGTTTAAACTCCCTACTCATGAATAAAAGTAAAAGCTTTAAAGCCCAGGAGGACTAGATGGGGGCTTCATTCATTTGGTGAAGGGTATCTGTCAATCATCTCATGGAGAGTCATCTCAAATCAAGGAAGAGGAAAGACCGTCAGCTCACATTTATCTAATTGAAGTTCCCAATCTGGAGATCTGACTTTACGGTGAAGTGAAAGTTAAACCCATTTGATGGAAAACACATCTGCATTCTGAATTTTGATCTTTTCCTAGGCCAGTGACAATTGTGATAGGAGCCTGTGTAGTCAGGGCCATGGCAAGGAGCTTCATGACACTCTGCTCTCCCCACCCCGCTTTCTCAAAGGCGAACAAATGATGCTTCTACAGCAAGTCAGGGGGCTAAACTAGGGTGCGTCACGGGATGAGCATAGTAAATGCTTTTCCCAGTCGTGAAAGTTTCCAACTTACAAACCTAGTTTTAAGTCAGGGAGCATTTGTATTATACCAAAAGTCCGAGCCCATGGGGCAAGGCAGTGAGGTTCTAGAAAAGGGAAAAGGGCCCAGTGTGTTGGCATATTATCTGTAATCCCGGCACCAGAGAAGGTGAGGCCAGAAAATTATAGTTTGGAGATTATGAGAGCCTGTCTCAAACAGACAAGGGCAGGCGAGATGGCTCAGCAGGTATAAGCCCTTGCTGCCTAAGTCTGGCAACCTGAGTTCGATTCCTGGAACCCACAGCAGGAGAGACTCAGCTCCTGGAAAGCTGTCCTCCAATCACCACGCGTGCTACGGAAACACACACTTGCCCCACCCCTGAAGGATTTTTTAAAACCTCCAGACTACAAACCTGCCGTTATTCACGAATAATAATTCACTGTGGGACACCATGAGATTCATCGCTAGAAGGAAAAGCCTCTCCAGACACACGAGCCAAATACCAGCTCCCAACAAGCTCTCGCTGACTAGTAGTAAACAGCTCAAACGTGACCCTGTTGGAGAGGCTATTTGGCTTGTTCATGTTTGCTTCTGGGAAGCGGGAATTGGGATGGCTGTCCACTGTGGTCAGGGTCATGCTACATGGCTGTAAGCCCAGGGCATGAAGGCACCTCCATTTATGTCCAGGCCCCTTGAAGGGTGACGCTAGAGCAGATAGCTTCCTTGGGCCCGAAGGGAGAGACTCACCATAGGCAGGACAGAGGCCTTCAGGGAGGCAATGGTGACTGGCAGTTTTCTGTCTTCCTGGTTTGCTGAGGGCAGGATTTCCACGCGATTCACCTCCTCTTTGGCTTTCTCCCCCAAGCAGATCTGAGAAGGATGATGGGAGAAAGCTGTTACCTGTTGAGACCAGAGAACCACTCCTGTGCCAGCCTTCCTCCCCTCCTGGGGAGACACCCACCGTGCTGAGCAACAGTTTACAGCTGTCCCTCCTCTCCACTTGGGGTTTAAAGGTGCAAGTCTGCTTGTCCTGATTGAGCTCGCCGCCTACATGGAGAAGAAAGCAGCATGGGTTTGGGAGGCTCGTGGGCTCCCCCACATCAGGGGCACGGTTCACCAGCAACCCCATTCCACCTTTGCTGGGGACAGTCTTACCCTTACCCCAAAGCATGGTCTTTGGTGTGTTTTCCGTCCCACTGCTGGTGCTTTGGAAACTCATGGAGCTTTCCTGGGTAGCTTGATGCAGGTGTTGGGGGACAGAAGCGAGTCAGGGGTAAGGCAGGGTCTTGGGTCTCTGCTTTGGAGCAGAGCTATTCTATCTCCTGAATAATGCAGAAGCTAAGCTCTCAGCCGTCTCTCTGTAAGGAAAACTTGTTTGAGGCCTGGGGAATTATGGCTATAGCCGATAGCCATTGAAAACCCCTAGAGGCCAAGTCGTCCACCCCACCCCACCCCCCCCCCCCCCCCGCCACCGCCCCTCTTCCCCGGGGACCTGATCAGAGCATTCCCAGATCTGAGACAAACACTCAAAACATCAGTGGAGAGAATGGTGATTTTGTCTAGCCCAAGCTTGGAAGCTTGCAGAGAGACTATCTGACAGCCTTGGGGCCCCTCCCAGAACCCCAGCGTGGTGAGGGAGCAGACACCAGGGTTGTGTCCAGTTGGCTCCAAGTCCGACTCATCCCCTGCTCAAGCTTACTGTGCTCCAGGCGTGGGTCATACCTTGAACTGCTGTCCTCATCTGACTTCAGAGATTCACCTAAGGACCAGCTTCCCACACCAGGCTGTTAAGAAGCCTGGGGAAGAGGAGGGGAGGTACCCAATTAGCCTTAAAGAGGTAGCCCTTCTTCCTTCCTTAGTCCCCTGCTGAGCTGGAATCACCTGGCACCTGACTGTTGAGCATCACCTCCAGTGTTTCCCATTGAGCTGGCTAGGTGGGGCCAAGAGAATGTGCATTTCCTAGTTTCCAGGTGAAGCTGCTGCTGTTGGCCTAGAAAGAGGCCCTAGGCCAGAACCACTGTTCACAGCCAGTGGGGACTTACTGAGGTAACCAAGAGAGAGGATATCTTTGCTACTTGGAGACACCGTCTTCTGGCAGGAAACACCAGCAATGACAACCGCCATACGTTTCTACCTACAGGGTCTGAAAGTTGTAAGGTGCTCCGCATCTTTGCCAACGTGTGGCATTGCTGGTGTTCTTAGATTTAGCCGTTCTAGAGGGTGTTTTTCATTTAGTTTTTCTTTCCCTCCAAGGAAAGGTTCTCCCACTGAGGTTATCTTTGGCCTGATGGTGGTATTTCATTTTAGTTTGTCATTTGCATTTCCTTGATGATAAAGGATGTATACTATTCAATATATTGAATATTAGTGATTGTTGGTTATGAGCAAACTGACATTTTCAAAATGCCTGCTCAATTATTAAAATTGAGTTATTTGAGATTATTTTCTTATTGAGTTATAGAGGTTCTTTTTTTAAAATTTATTTAACTTTATTTTATGTGAATTGGCATCAGATCTCCTGGAACTGGAGTTACAGACAGGTAAGAACTGCCATATGAGTGCTGGGAATTGAACCCCGGGTCCTCTGGAAGAGCAGCCAATGCTCTCAACCACTGGGGCATCTCTCCAGCCCCCAGAGGTGCTTGATATATACTGGATATTTGTTCTGTGCCAAATATATGTATTCCAAAATTTTTTTCACTCCAAATTATGTATTGTCTCTCTGTTTTTCTTTCTTTCTTTCCTTTTTTCGAGACAGGGTTTCGCTGTGTAACAGCCCTAGCTGTCCTGGCACTAGCTCTTGTAGACCAGGCTGGCCTCGAACTCACAGAGATCTGCCTGCCTCTGCCTCCTGAGTGCTGGGATTAAAGGCGTGTGCCATCACCACTTGGCTCCTTTTTTTTTTTTTTAAATATGTAGCCCTGGCTGGCCTCCAATTCGTGATCCTCCTGCTTCTGCCTCCTTCAGCAAATCCTACCAGTGTGCGCCACCATAACCAGCTCTTTCCTTCCTTTTTGAGACAAGGTCTTGTTATGTGGCAAGGCTGTTCTTGAACTCAAGATTCTTTTGCCCTTCCTTCCCAAGTGTTGGGATTATAGGTAGGAACCACCACACCTGACTCTAATTTTAGCTTTGACTCTTAGGTGTATGATATATTTTGAGTTAACTTTTCTGAGATGGTGTCATGATTGCTAAAGAAACTCCCTTTTACGCTAGGCATCCATCCTGGTACCCACTAACCGCTTGTCTCTGACTCCAGTCCCTGGAAGATAAGTTCCCAGGAACCCTGATTTAGTCACCCCCATGCAAAAATATACAATCTTGGCTGGGTGTGGTGGCACATGCCTTTATTCCCAGCACTTGGGAGGTAGAGGCAGGCAGATCTGTGAGTTCAAGGCCAGCCTGGTCTACAAAGCGGGTTCCAGGACAGTCAGGGTAACACAGAGAAACCCTGTCTCAAACAAACAAAACACACACACACACAAACACATATCATATAAAACAAGGATACATATATAGTTGTGCTATACTGCTTTTAGACTTCTGGAACCTGCTTCTGTAGGCATTCAGCACTATTTTGTGGTCACCCTGACTACTTGTTCTGACAGAGAACAGCTCTTGCCTTGCCTGTGCAGATGCTCCAGGTCTTCTTGTGTTTTTTACCTTTACAAATCCTCCCCTCAAGACTGGGAATTTACCTCAGTGGTAGAGTGCTTGCCTAGGAAGTGCAGGGCCCTGGGTTCTGTCCTCAGCTCCGGGGGAAAAAAAAAGTTCTCCCTTCTCCCCCTTTCAGGAAGCAATCCCAACCTTGGCTCAGAGATTGTCTTGCTAACAGCTTTAATAGATTGAACCAATAATTCAGATTGATTTCCCCAGAGGTCATGAACTCCATAACGTCTCACGATGTAAAGGATGGCCTTGAATGTTTGGTCCTCTGCTTCCAGAGTATCTGGGACTCCAGACTTGTGCTATCCCATCAGCTTGAGTTCATTTTTATTAATGTAGTAGGAAAGGTTCAATGTTGACGTTTCACTTCCTGCTTTTCCCCCAAATGCATAGCCAGCTCCTCTAACACCAGTTCTGAAAAAGCCCATCCTTTCCTTTTCCTTTGTCCACTCATCTCGGCATCTTTTTATTTTATTTGTTTGTTTGTTTGTTTATTTATTTATTTTTTGGTTTTTTGAGACAGGGTTTCTCTGTAGTTTTGGACCAGGCTGGCCTCAAACTCATAGAGATCCACCTGCCTCTGCCTCCTGAGTGCTGGGATTAAAGGTGTGTGCCACCACTTCCCAGCCAAAACTTTCAGATTTTATTGAATACAGAGATCAGTGTCAGGTCTAGAGGATGTAATTTCATGGTAAAGTGCTTGCCTAGCATGTGTGAAGCCCTGTGTTCTGTCTCTATAACAACAAACCACCAAAAAGCCCACCAAGAAGACAATCGACATCACAGTGATTTTGGAGTCAGCGAGTTATGAACACATCACAGTCTAATCCATCTTGGCATTATTCAATAGCTTTTAGATATAAAATTATTCATATATATTTCATGTTCTTGGATGCCATGAAAAATGTTATATCTTTTAAAATTTAATTCAATATTTTTAGTACGTACAAATAACCATCATTAACCCCAACAGTGATCAAAAACAAACTGAGGCAAATCGAGGGTCTTGGGCAGGTTAAAGAAGCATGTCATAAGACTGGCTTTTGTAGGAAAGAAAGGGAACTGGCGGTTTTAGTTCCCTGGGTGATGTGGAAGCGACATGTGGGAGAGGAACAAATGAGAAGAAAGTGCTGCACATTGGTATGAAAAACCATAAAGAAAGCCATTGTAGAACAGCCTGGAAAGAAAAAAATCCATGAGCAAACAATTGACTTTTAGGTATCGCTCTGTCTTTTGAGTTCCAGTGGGTTTATTATTATTTATTTATTTTTTGGTTCTTCAAGACAGGGTTTCTCTGTGGCTTTGGAGCCTGTCCTGCTGGAACTAGTTCTTTTTTTTTTTTTAAATATTTATTTACTTATTATGTATACAATGTTCTGTCTGTATGCCTGAAGGCCAGTTGAGGGCGCCAGATGTCGTTACAGATGATTGTGATCCACCATGTGGTTGCTGGGAATTGAACTCAGGACCCTTTGGAAGAGCAGGCAATGCTCTTAACCACTGATCCATCTCTCCAGCCCTGGAACTAGTTCTTATAGACCAGACTGGCCTCGAACTCACAGAGATCCACCTGCCTCTGCCTCCCAAGTGCTAGGATTAAAAGTGTGCACTGCCACACCTGGCCTGCCTCCTTCCTCCCCTCTTCCCTCTGGCTCTTTCTGCCCAAGACACAATATATATACACGTATATATGTATATACGTATATATGTATATAATGTATATATATTCCTACATTGACCTTGAAGTTTGAAACTTCCTGCCTCAGTCTTCCAAGTGTTAGAATTGCAGGTCATTGTTATCACAGATAGCTTTTTCTTTTAAGGGGAAAGATCTCATTTTCACCTCCAAATATGCTGTTGGTAAGATTTTTGCATACCTTTTAAGTTAAGAATGTGTGTTGGGATTACACTCAGTACCGCATAGAAGGCCCTGGGTTTGTTCCCCAATATCGCCACTCACAAAAAGATTCTTTCTATTCCTTCTTTGCTGAGTTGTTTTTGAGATAAGGTCTCATATATTCCAAGCTGGCTTTGCACTCAGTGGGAATAATCTTCTGATCTTTCTGCCTCCATTTCCAATGTGAATCCCTACGGTGGACTTTATGTTGCACTAGGGACTGAACCCAGTGCTAGGCTAGTACTCTGCCAACCAAGCAAGATATCATGAATTTAGAAATTTATAGCCAGGCAGTGGTGGTGCACACCTTTAATCCCAGCACTTGGAAGGCAGAGGTAGGTGAATCTCTGAGTTTGAGGCCAGCCTGGTCTATAAGAGCTAGCTCCAGGACAGGCACCAAAAACTACCAAGAAACCTGTCTCGAAAATCAAAAAAAAAAAAAAAAATTCTTCACATTTTACTTCTATATCTACTGAGATGGTCTCTAATTTTTCCTTAGTTTATATGGTATTGCATTTGTGCTTTTTATAGAATATTTTAAAAAATTATATGGATGGGTGTTTTGTCTGTATGGTAGATCTGGGCACCTGAGTGCCTGGTGCCCACAGAGGCCAGGAAGGGCAGTTAGATCTCCTGGAACTGGAGTTACAGATGGTTGTGAGCAACCATGTGGGTGCTGGGAGTTGAACCCAGTGCTCTCTGGCAGAGCAGTAAGAACTCTTAACTGCCGAGCCATCACTCCAGTTGAAAGACCCTACAGAACCCTTCCTCAAAACCCGCAGCTAGCATGCTCCCAGGGGAACGTCCTGTTTGCTTTAAAAAAAATTCTCCAGATCAGTAGCTAGCCTGCTCTCGTAAGAACATCCCTTGTGCTTGAGAGAGCAGGATGTCTATGAGATAGGAAGACTGCAAGGCAGGATGTCAATAAGATAGGACATCAACAAAGCAGGTTGACTGCAAAACAGGATATCTATAAGATAGGCCAGGCATCCATGCTGAGAGAGGAAACCATTCATGCCCCGCCTCATTCCGATGGACCGATAACCATGCTTTTGCTTCTGTAAACTTGCTTTTTGCTCTTCCCTATAAAAAGACCTCCCCCCAGTCTGCAGGCGGGCAAGTCCTCTGAAAGACTTTGCTGCCCGCAGGTACCTGTGTTTACTCAATAAACCTCTTGCTAATTGCATCCTGTGGCCTGGTCTCGGAGTGTGCTGGTTCTGGGGTCTTCATCAGAGAGGAAAGGTCCTCTCTGAGGGTCTTTCACGGTCTCTTATTCTTGAAAGTTAAATCAAACTTGCATCCTAGACTCAGCCGCACGTAATCATTTCGCATTATTCTTTTTTTACAAATTGTTGATTTTGACACATTTACATTTTGGTAAGAATGTATCTAAATTCATATTACTCTAAAAGCTTTAAATTAAAAATAATTTATCTGGATGGATATTTTGTAAGTCTGTGCACATCTTGGCTAGAGGTCAGACCTATTCAAGGTCCCTGAAACTGGAGGTTTGGATGGTTGTGAGCCGCTATGTGGGTACTGAGGATTGAACCTGGGTCCTCTACAAGAGCACCTACTGCTTTCCAACTGCTGAATCATCTCCCCAGATCCCTAAACATTCTTTTATTTTATTCCTTAATGTCTTTGGTCTTTGTATTTGAGGAATTTTTGCTTAATAAAACGAAGTTTTCCTCCTGAGTTTCTGTGTGATTGGTATTCATTTTGCAGAAATGTTTTGACATCTCCAGGAGTGGGGTCTTCTCTCAGGTTCACCCCAGTATGCGCTACATTACAACCTGCGCCTTGGTTTTGCCCAGTGCTTCCTCTTTCCCAGCCAGCTGCGCTCCATTCTGGAACTAGGGAATCAGAGGAGAATCATTCAGATCCAGGGGGTCACAAAGTTGTGTTGACCTGCCTCTCAAGATTCCTCTACTTCTCACAGCCCTCGTCTGGGCTCACACGTCCTCTCCATTAGGCTGGTTGGTTTAGGGACTGGTTACAGAGCTGCTTTGCTGAGGTGTCTTTGGAGGTTTAGAAGCCGGTCTTTGGATCAAAGCCCAACCTCTTACAGGCCAATTCTTCACCGAGACAAAATAAGGTTGCACTATTCCTTCTGGCCATATTATCTCTGCTAGTCATTGGAAGGTGTTTCACGCCTTTCTGTCGCGCCTTCTTGATCTGGTCAGGGAGGGCTTCCCTGGGAGCAGTACTACGCAGAACCCCCGCTGCGCCGGCTACTTCCTCCACAGGTTCAGCACTCCAACTTTGGGACAGGGACTCTGAGACTACCGCTGAGGATAGAGGACGCTATGCAAATGAACTCAGATTTCTGCCAGCACAGGGCCCAGAGAATGGTCTTCCCAGCGTTGGTTAGCCCCTCGGTAGCAGCCAGAAACCACCGGCCGCATAAATCCTTACTGCGCGTGCGCGGAACAAGGACCGGATCTGAACTGGGGATTCTGCGCGGCCCGGTTGCAACCTAGGCGCGGCGTCTCCTTCTGACGCAAGGAACGCGCCGGATCACTTCCGGGGCCGTGCACCTGCAGGTTTTGGTTCCAGCTGCTCTGCTTGGTGTCAGGTGCAGCGGGTGAAGCTGGGTTCCCCGCTGGGACTTCACTCACTTCCGTACTACTTTCCACCCTCTGCCTACTGTCTGTAGCAAACGCAACGGCGTCCCATAAGCCACATCCTTGTTATCCATCATGATGTGACCTGATCCTTTGGTCCTGGCTTGGAAGCACATTTTGTTTGCTTGTTGGGACAGATAAGGAACAAGACAAGATTAGGATTATCTCAAACAAACAAATGGGCCCTAACACTTTAGGGATGGGGACGGAGGGGATGGAGGACTTTTGGGTCTCTGGGCCTGCAGATAAGCAGAGTATAGTCTACTGACAAGTTGGCTTTGCAGACGAAAAAGGCACGTGGAAAGGTGTGGCTGCGAAGGCCGCTGTTGAACCTGTCTAGATTGGAACGGTTCTGCTGCAGTGTTTATAGCCTGTCAATAAAGTTTCTAATTCAATATTCTTTGTGACTCGTGCCCCAGACTGGATTTAAGAGGTGGTTAATCAGATGAAGTCATGGCTGGCTGTGTTCCGTGTTTTCACTTCCCCCCTTGTTACTTGATCTTCCAGTTGAATTGGGCTTTGGACGATTTACTACTAACTGCTCTTGAGAGCTGGAGGGAGGTATGTATTTTCTGACTCTAAGACTATATTCTCGCCCTTAGTAGTTGTGGGGAGTACCTGTTGTGTTTCCTGGTGGGAGTTTTGGGATGGGGAGAGGCACTCACAATCAGGATTTAACTCCTCTACAGCTCCCTTACTGCGTGGGTTACAGGTGTGCACCACCACGCTTAAGCTCCTCTGAGCTTTTCCTAAGACTTTGTCCATTAGCCATTTATTTAAAAAATTTGAACTACAGCCAGGTGTGGGTGGTGCACGTCTTTAATCCCAGCTCTTGGGAGAGGCAGGTAGACTTCAGTTCAAGGCCAACCTGGTCTAGAAAGCAAGTTTCAGAACAGTTAGGGCTGTTACACACAAAAAAAGCCCTGTCTCGAAAAATTTTTTTTTAATTACAAAAAGTATGTATATATGTGCATTTGAGTGAAGGGCCAGAAGTTGGAGCCTACGGAACTGGAGTTACAGGCAGTTGTGAGCTGCCTGATGTAGGTGCTGGGCGTGAACTCGGATTGTCAGCAAGAGCAGTTAACTGCTTTTGACCATGTCTCCAACACTGTCCCAAGACAGGATAGGATTTCAATTTGTAGTTGAGGCTGGTTTGATATTCATGGGAATCCTTTTAATCACTGTCATTACAGGCATGAGCCACCATCTCTGGCTTTTACTCTCTTTTTTAATCCTATGGGCTTGTTCTCCAGACCTTGAATCCCACTGGTGTAACTTGTGGTTCAGTAGCAGTGTTAAGTGATTCTCCTCTGCTCAGACTGCACTCTTTTGTAACCCAGGGATGAGATGGATTAGGTTACTAGGTGCTTCTGTGTGTTGAGTGCTTTATGAAGTCTTCAAAGTGTAAATATGGGTGCTGGAGAGACGGCTGAGCGATTCAGAGCACTAGCTGCTCTTCCAGCAGTCCTGAATTCAGTTCCCAGCAACCACATGGTGGCTCACAAACATTTTTTTTTTTTTTTTGATTTTTCGAGACAGGGTTTCTCCGTAGCTTTTGGTTCCTGTCCTGGAACTAGCTCTTGTAGACCAGGCTGGCCTCGAACTCACAGAGATCCGCCTGCCTCTGCCTCCCGAGTGCTGGGATTAAAGGCGTGCGCCACCACCGCCCGGCTCACAAACATTTATATTGGGATCTGATGCCCTCTTCTGTCATAAAGTCATATATGCCGAGCATCTTTGCAGACTGTCCCTTTCCATTAGAAAACTGACACTCTGCAAAATCATTACTTCTTAAAATTTCAAAGCCTACCAGGCATGGAGGCACCTGAATATAACACCAGAACTTATGAGATGAAGCCAAAGAGGCCCAGAAATTCAAGGCTGGCCTTGGTCACAAGTTGAGGCTAACCTGGCCTACATGAGTATATGTATCAAAGAACAAAATTTAAAAACCTAACATTTCAACTCTGAGTAAGATCCCTTCCTTGGTTTGCAATTTAGTAGGAAAATATTACCTTTATTTGGGTTAACAAATATATATGACACAATAAAAATTAAAAATCATCAAAGTACAAGAACACCTATGTACTTAGGTGTTCATAAAAGTTGATTCTGGAATCATTATGTAGACACTTGCTCTGAGTGTCCAGGGACAGCACAGATACCTATAGTTTCTATGACTAAGATAGAAAGTTAAAGACAACTGGATTTCATATTAGGTTGAATCCCATGAAACTATTAAAGTGTGTGTGTGTGTGTGTGTGTGTGTGTGTGTGTGTGTGAGAGAGAGAGAGAGAGAGAGAGAGAGAGAGAGAGAGAGAGAAAGAAAGAGAAAGAGAGAGAATCATGTAGCCCAGAATGGCCGTGTAGCCTTCATGGACTACCCTGAATTAATTCATCCCCGTTTTCATTTTTTCTGTGTGTGTTTAAGAGACATCGTCCTGCCTCAATTTATCTGCCTTTGCCTCCCAATTGCTAGGGTTAAAAAGACATTCAATACCACAGCAGGGTGGAAACTTTGTCAGTTGAAGAGTAACAACCTTAAGGTTTACAAAGTTTGGTGGGGCTGTGGAAGATGTTAGCCATAGACACTCCGCTGTGATGCAACAGAGACACTGTCATCCCTAGTGAGTTTCTTGCCTTTGGGATTACTTTGTGGGAAAGAAGAAAGGACACTGGGATTTTGTTGACCAACTGTTACCTCAAAATTCTTGACACTCTACTTGCCTTATAAACATGAAAACATAGGTTTTTGCCTTTTAGGAATAAGCAGGCAGTACCGACTCCCAAAGGCTCAAACAGCAAGAAAGGCACTAACTAGTACACCTAAGGATGTGCACAGGATTGGCATTTGGGGCTGTGCACACGACTGTCTTGTACTTTTCTGACAAGTATACTTCCTGGCAATGGAGATCCCTCATACTGAAAGCACTGTGCAGCACAGCATCATAAACCCTAGAAACTAGTGTTCTTTATTCGCTTCCTCTAGCCTGTGCATTCTGTGGTATTCCAGGGGAAACATCTGCCCAGCCTATATCAGAGAAGCAGATGGAAGAACTAACAAAAAGGAGCTTTCTTCAGCTACTGCTTATATGCAGGTAGTCATTTCATTACCTGGTAAGAGGAAGAATGGCTTCATTTGGACAACTCTGGAGAATATAACACTATATGTCAAGTATGTCAGCTGACCCAGTCATACTTTTTAAAGAAGTGAGTTAAATACAGTCTGAGTTAATTTTATAAGGCAGAGGGACTTCTGTATCCACTGCTTTTAGAAAAGAAAGCATGGCTGTTTAAATATCTCCATGTTTAATTGAGACACATCCCTGGACACACTACACTAGACTGCTGAAACCATGTCAGTAGAAACCACTGAAGTTTATTGGCGGTCACAATGCTTACACTGTATGCAGCAAACACCCTTACAAGTCTATCCGCAACCTGATCACCCAAGAAAAGATTCACCACACAGTCGCCAGAGGAGAAGGAAAATCAACAGGCTTGTTTGTGAGGGTTGAAGAAAAGAAAAATAAAACCTAATTGATTAATGTCCCATGGGTAAGAGCTGAACTAGAGATGTGTACAACTAGCAGCAACAGTTGTGGAAAAGTACAAGGCATAGCTTTCTCCATTGAATTTTCCTCTGTAGGTTCACTTTTCTTTTTTAATATTCAAAACATTTATTATGTTTTTTATTTTATAAAATGTATATTTTTCAAGGGAGAATGTTAAATACTTCATGCTAGGTAGACCTTGTTATTAAGAACCCCTCCTCTGTAGTAACTTCCTCCAGTTCATACATTCATGAGTGCAGGGTACATACATAAATATCCACACATACATCCACACACACTGCCTCAAGGGCTGGGGAAGACAAAGTTATGGCCACACACATCAGGCCTCTGGTGGACTCATGCAAATTGCTCAACAAGAGAGCAAATGGCTCAATTCTCCATCGTCTCCCTTACAGAGACCAAGAATCCTAAAACATAAATCCAATTTTTAACAGCAAGAGGCATCTGTCTGAGGATGAGGGTTAGTAAAATGGGGAGAAAGGATGGAGATAAGCAGATCAGAAATTTTTATGGAATTATGTGTCACTGCAGGAGGCTGGGGGACCCAGGGCAGCATCCATGGATGGGAGGATGGTGCTCCCCCATGGCTCAGAGTTCCTAATAACAAGGGTTAATACAGCAACAGGAACGCATCATTGGGGATGGGAAAAGGGCATTAAGAAAAAATATACATTTGGAGTTTTTTCCTTTTTTGCCTCTCTACACTGTGTCACTAAATATATCTCTGCACTTTCACACATCCTTGTCCAATAAAGCTTCAGGCCACCACAATACACATTTTCTTCACTCGCCATACATAACCCCTCACATCAGCATTGGTGCACTAGACTCTGTAAAAATTTTTCAGTCACACTTTTTGTTTTTAAACTTGAGTCAATATAAACCTTGTTCAAAATGTTATGAAAAAATGTACATGTTTATACAAGGCAGGTTGTGGCAGGACACTGGGCTCTCCCTGCTTGGGTGGCCCCAGGAGGGGGCTGGAGTCTCAGATGCTTGTGTCTCTGTCTCCTCCCACCACCCTTCCCACCCAGACCCCCAGGAACCAGCAGTGCCCTGCCCCTTAGTGAGTGCACGCACACCCCCGTATTTCCTGGGGAAATAGCTAGTTGACCATTGCCATTTCCCCCACACCTCTGGAGGAAGGAGCTGGGATCAGTCAGGCCCTCTCCCTTGCAACTGTTCAACCTCTGGACCAGACCAAAGGGACGCTGCTCTGTACAGGTAGAGTCTGAGAGTTGTCAGCTCATCATGTCATTGCTATTCACTCCGTAAGTAGAATTCTTCATTGAATCGTTGACTTCTCGACGGAATGCTGACAGGTTCTGGGTGAACCTGCAGAGAGAATGCATGGGGTTGGGGGGGGGGGGAGAGGCAGAAATGAGGTCTTTGCCTGAAATGTTAGTTTTCCTAGGCACAGAAATAGCTACTGAGAAGCAGAACACAGGAACTGTGTCTAATCAGTTAACTTTAGTCTTAAGACTGTTAGGGAAAGGTGGCCTTGTTTATGCTTCTACTTTTTCCTGGCAACTTCACAGCAGGCCAGAGATAGTCAAACCAGAGCTGGGAGGGCCACATTGGGCTCATGGTATCATCACAGGCAACAATAACTGTTCGACAAGAGATGGGAATTAACCTTAGGAAGCTCAGTGCTAAAAGACCAGGAATATAGATAGAGCATGTTGTCCAATATAGAAGCTGCTAACCAGATGGCTAGTGAGCAGTCAGACTGTGAGCTGAATCAAACTTAATAATATTTAAATTTGATTCCCCATTAGTCTAACAAATTTTATGTCAAAATGTTTTCATTAAAATTAAATAATGAAGATAATCTAGAAAATTAATAAAGTTCTTAGAAAACTTAGAAATATATTTTGCATTACCAGGGTACAGGAATCTATCAATCTGTGTTAAGTTTATAAAATGTAATTCAGATTTGGTGTTTCTGACAAAAACTTAGTCATTTCAGTTCAGGTATGTGTAATCTATATATGGCTCTAAAGATTTAGTAAAATAAAGTTTACATCTCAATTTCAACATCATATACTGACATAACTTTAGACGTTTTGGGTTACTTGAGTTACTACCAACACTTGTCATGGAGAAATTCGACACGCAGCTTGCCTCTCTACTAGACAAGCACTGTTTTAGGTAGATCACAGAGATGTTTATGGAACTGCCCTTGTTTCAATGGTCTGAAAAATAACAACACTTCTTGGCAAGATCCAGATACTTACCTGTCTCTGTTTTTCGTCAGAAGATTCCGCTCAATGCCTTCCATCAAATTTTCAAAACACAGATGCATGGCCTGCTGTTTCTCTGGTGGTTGGCTATTGACAATGCTGTTTCTTAGGTCAGAAAAATACTGTGGGTCAAGGAGTAAAACAGAAAATGAGAGAAGGCAGATGAATGTTCTCCAAGGAAGGTAATGTCTACCACAATTCAATTTACATTCTAAAATCCAAGCCCTTGACTCATCACAACCCTGAACTTCTGGATCTACCTCCTTTTCCCAAGTGCTGGGGTTGTAAGTGTGTGCTAACAAATCGGGCTTCAGATCCCCTTTCAGGAAAATCTCAGCTGGATCTAGAGCTTAGGTCTCAGCTCCTTTGATGTCTAGGGACAACTTTCCCCTTTAAAAGGACGAATCTCACTACTTAAAGGAAAGTGCTCCTTCATGTAGCACAAATAATAAAAACTCAGAGACAGATATTGGGGTTTAACCTGAAAACCAGAAAAGCAAAGCAGCTAGGCCACTACAGAAGTCTTACTTCTACCGAGGCTGGATGACTTCAGACTAAGCAGCCCAAGCCTCTCTCTCCTCTCACTTTATATTCCCTCTAGTGCTGGGATTAAGAGTGTATGACTCCCTAGTACTGGGATTAAAGTGAAGGCCACCACCACCTGGATCTGTTTCTGTATTGATCTTGTGTAGCCCACGGTGGCCTTGAGGTCACACAGACCCATCTGACTCTGCCTCCCAAATCCTGGGATTAAAGGTGTATGTCACCATTGCCTGACCTTCAGTGGCTTTAGCTTTGCCCCTGGTTTTCAGACAAGATTTATCAAAATACAAATAACATACCATTATACCTTCTCATTTCCATTAACTGGCACTTGTGGATTTTTTTTTTTTAAAGACAGGGTCTTATGTATCCCAGACTGCCCTCAAACTCACTGCATAGCTGTGAATGACCTTAAACTTTTGACCCTCCTGCCTTCAACCCCCAAATGCTGAGATTATAGGAATAGGCCACTAATCTACTGTGCAGACTTCAAGAGGCAAGTAGGAACAGGACATATTTAGTCAAGGGCCCATACCCCCTTGCCAACTGACAGTCATGTGAAGACTTATTACTGTATAAACCTCTGGCTGGGAGAGGAGCTGGCTTTCCTACCTTGCTATTATTATTCTGTATGTGTATGTGTCTGGATGCCCTCAAATGACAGGAAAATGTCAGATTCCTTGGAGATGGAGCTACAAATGGTAGAGTGCTGCCTGATGGGGGCTGGGAGAACAGCATACACACTCTTCACTGAGCATTCTCTGCTGACCCCCTTTCTTTTAGAGTCAGGGTCTCACTATCTGGTTGTCTTGCTGGATAGACCAGGCTGGCCTTGAACTCCGATTATCCTGCCTCTGCCTCCTGAGCACTGGGTTTAAATTGTGTACCACTACACCTAACAGCACACACATACTCTCTCTTAAGAAGGGGTGGTGGCTGGAGAGATGCTCAGTAGTTAAGAGGACTGGCTGTTCTTCTGGAGGACCTTGGTTTGGTTCCCAGCACCCATATGGCAGTTTACAACCAGGTCCATGGGATCCGATACCCTCTTTTAGCTTCCAAGAGTACCAGGCACAAAAGTGGCACATAAACATACATGCAGACAAAATACCCACACACGTAAAATAAGGAAGAGATTTCATTAAAAAGACCGAACTTAGGCTGTCAGGGCTGGTGTAAGTACCGTATCTCCTGAGCCTTTTGCTGGTCCTTGCCTACCTTTTCATTAAGCAGTATCAAGCCAAGTAGGGGTCGAGACATAGACCACTGATTCCTACAGTCTTCAAAGATGATGATGTTCAGCACCGTGGACAGCATCTAGCAGCAAGAAGGCAGAGATCTAGTCAGTGTGCATCTAGCTACTTGAGGTAGGAGGACAGGCTCCAAATAGGCCTTTTCTATGCAGGGTAAACTAGAAAAGTATTTGTGAATCTTCATTTTGGCCATTTGTTTCAAGGAAAATTTTTATGGTAAAATTTTATTTATATGTAAAGTCTTTCCCTGTTTACTCTGACTTGTGGGGAATAGGATGGGGAGAATTTAAGCAAGCAGAAGCTCCCTGTGTATTATTTTTCAAGTACTGGTCTTAGAGAATACAATTTCATGACACTTTAAGAATGTGATTAAATTGTGAATAATTTTACTGCTACTTTTAGAGAGTAATAGATTAATAGTGAAACTGGCTTAGACATTATCAGCTTAAACATGTCATATTACTGACCTGATGCTACTTTATTACCTATTTGGCATTATTATTATTTTTCCTCTTGTTTTTCAAGACAGGGTTTCTCTGTATAACAGTCCTGGCTGTTCTAGAACTTGCTTTGCAGACCAGGTTGAGAGATCTGCTTGGCCCTGTCTCCCAAGGGCTGAGATTAAAGGTGTGGGCCACTGCTGCCCAGTTTGGCATTGTATTTTTTGCAAGTTACTTTAAAAACTTATAAAACAAAAACAGATACACAGACTGATTTCTTTGTTTGCTAACTCTTTTGCTCTGTATTCTTTGGCAGTGCTGGGAACTGAACCCCAGGCATTGTGCATCTTAGCCCTGTCTTGCAATTTTTTGGGGGTGGGAGGCGATTTCTCTGTGTAGCTTTGGCTGTCTTGGAACTTGCTCTGTAGACCAGGCTGGCCATGAACTTATAGAGATCCAACTGCCTCTGTTTCTAAGTGTTGGGATTAAAGCTATGTGTTACCACTGCCTGGCTTTGTCTTATATTCTTGTTCCTACTTTGCAAAAAGGAGCACATGCTCTAAGAAAGCTAGGTGTGGCTAACTCAAGCTCCAGTTCTCAGCAGTGAGGGAGAAGAGTAATTAATGTCCATGGAAGTGAGTGCTCATGAGATAGAATCAAAGAGTGGGGTGGGTGACACTCAGACCATTTCAGATGTTTTCCAGATCAAGAAAATTCAAAATCCACTGCCATTTTAAGAACATGAACATAGTGAGATGATGGAGGAAGGTCATTGGTTAAATAAAAAGAAACTGCTTGGCCCTCATTGGTTAGAAGATAGGTGGGAGGAGTAAACAGAACAGAACGCTGGGAGGAAGAGAAAGTGAGCTCAGACTCCACAGCTCTCCTCTCGGGAGCAGAGGCCTCAGAGAGACGCCATGCTCCGCTCTCCTGGGCAGACACACGCCATGAAGCTCCGACCCAGGATGGACATAGGCTAGAATCTTCCCGGTAAGACCGGTTCTCACAGATTATTAGAGATGGGTTGATCGAGATATCAGAATTAGCCAGTAAGGGCTAGAGCTAAAGGGCCAAGCAGTGTTTAAATGAATACAGTTTGTGTGTTGTTATTTCGGAGCATAAGCTAGCCAGGCTGCCGGGGTGCTGGGGACGCAGCCCCGCCGCTCCTATTACTACAGTGAGATGTACATTAGTTGCTTGGCCTTCCCTTTCTTGTAGAAGTTCATCCACTGTGCGACATACCACCACTGCCAATTAACCCTCAGGTTCCTTGCCTGCTGGATCATAGCTGGATGCTGCTGCATGATATGCAGAAAGCAGTCACTCTCCCGGTTCAGGGGTGTTGTCCTTTTCTTGGTGCTTCGTGACAGCTGTTTGAAGAGGTATGTCACAATATGGTCCAGGCAGGAACAGCAGCCTGTGCATACCATGGTGTCTGGAAGAAAGATGTAGGAGGGCAGGAATATTGAGCTGGTGATGACTTGAGCAAACAGATTAATATTGGCTGCACTCCCATAAGAGTACTCAGACTGGGACCTCAGCCAAGGTCTCTGTTATACAAAAGGCCCAGTTTAACTTTGCAATGGAGTGTAATCCATAATAGAAATATTAAATTATTGGCTTAATATATTTTATTTCACTTAAAAAAATTCCTATTCAACGAGTGCTATATTTATGCCAAACACTTTGTTAAATGCGTCCCCTACAACAGGGTTTCTCTGTGTAGTCCTGGCTGTCTTGGAACTAGCTCTGAAGACTAGGTTAGCCTCAAACTCAGGGGATCCACGTGCCACTGCCTCTGACTAATGGGATTAAGGGCATGGGCCATCACTAATTTACAAGTACTTTATTTAATATATGCTCTTGAGAACTCTAAGAGGTATGTAAGTGTGGCTTCTGACAACAGACACACCAGCTTAGAGAGATAATGAGACTCATTTAAAACCATATTGCTAGAAACAGAAAGAGCTGTAGAACCCAGGGGCCTGAAGTATGAGCCCGAGTTACTGGTGGTGGAGGGCATCATTAAATCCAATTTTATATGGTCTGTCAATATTGACCTTGGTTAAAATTGGCTATGTACTGGCTTTTATCTCTAAAGCATCTTGGGGAGGGTCACAGTTTATCTGAGAAACCTGGCAGTGTGTAGGAAGCCTCCCAAGGCAAGGTCTGATACCTTTGGGGATGGACTGTCCTAGATATGATTCTGACCTGGAAAGAAGTATGAATGTATCACGGAAGTGGCAGTGAGGTGTGGATAGCTCACAATACATTTTTTTTTTTTTTTTTTTGAGAGAGGGTTTCTCTGTGTATTAGTTCTAGCTGTCCTGGAATTAGCTCTTGTAGACCTGACTGGCGTTGAACTCACAAAGATCCACCTGCCTTTGCCTCCCTAGTGCTGGGACTAAAGGTGTGTGCCACCATAGCCCAGTCAATAGTACTTCTTTCTTTCTTTCTTTTTTTTAAAGATTTATTTATTTATTATAAGTATACGGTGTTCTGCCTGCATGTGAACCTGCACCCCAGAAGAGGGCACCAGATCTCATTACAGATGGTTGTGAGCCACCATGTGGTTGCGAGCCACCATGTGGTTGCGAGCCACCATGTGGTTGCTGGGAATTGAACTCAGGACCTATGGATGAGCAGTCAGTGCTCTTAACCTCTGAGCCATCTCTCCAACCCAATAGTACTTATTTCTTAAAGCCCACAATTTTAGGTTCAGGTTCTGCTCCTCAAACAATGAGAACATTAAAATACAACCAAACAACAGGATGGTAGGTAAAATTAACCCTTTTAAATTCTCAATTTAAATTTAAAGGCGTGCACCACCACCACCTGGCCTCACAATATATAATTTAAAAGTCCTTTTTTATCATGACTGCTCAGCCTAATACCAAAATGGTTGGACTAGAAGGGAATTTGGGGAACTATCTGAGCATAGTTCCACTTCCATAGCTTCTACTATGCTCAAAAGAGAGTACCAATCCCCTAATGTGCCCAAGGGAACCTTGTCTCACGTGTACATTGTTTCTGCTCATTTTCAGTGTGATCTTATTCCTCTATAACCCTTTTGCACAAGCCAGCTGGAGCTCCTGGTTTTCTCTTGCCTATAAATGCTAGTGCTTGCTGTTCCTGCAACTGTCATGGACCTCCTATCCAGCTTTTACACATACACTTTGATGCCAGGCTTTCCCTGACCTCATCTTCTCATGACCAGGAGCTTACTTATTCTTCCATACTCACCCTTGTCACACTACGTAAGGAGTAATTATGGTGAATATCAGGTATCTGTCTTATCCACCAGATAAAAAAACTCTGGAAGGAAAAGGAGTATGTTCTGTCACTGTATCCTGAATGTCTCAAAGTGGCTCTTGTGCCAGGATCAGTAAGCACTTGCTTGATGAGACTACACCATGAGGATCATATTGGGTTGTCAAGGTCAACATTTTACATCAGCAATGGTTTTAGACACTGGTAAATGGCATACACCAGACATCCTAGGTCCTTACCAAGTGCAGTAAGTCCTTCAGAAATAGAAGAGAGGATGTACATAATGACATGAGGTTCCAGGCTTGCAATAAAGTTCATATGGTCCTGGGTCAGGACTTCCAGTAGTGAATAGTAAGACTGGCTGAGTTTGGGGTAATCCTGGGCAAAAAAGAAGGAAAAGAATCAGCTGAATCATTTTGTACTTTAGCACAAAGGAAGAGGGTCTTTAACAAAATAGTTCCTTCAGTTGGGAAAACCAAAAGACAGTTATAGCAGAAAGGAATGAGGTTGCAGTTCCCTGTTTGTTTGAGACATGATCTTTCTGTATAGCCCTGATTGGCCTGGAACTTGCTGTTGACCAGGCTGTTCTTTAACTCATAGATCTGCCTTCCTCTTCCTCCTGATTGTTGGGATTAAAGGCATGAGGTTGTGGTTTCTTAGGAAAAACATTCAGTCATGGTCACAGGCACACAAAACTAACATGATCTGAGCATGATGCTGCTCAGGGAGCTGAGGGCTTACCAGGAGGTCACTGTGAGGAATAGAGAGGAGCAGTTTGATGAAAGTCTGTAGGGCGTTTTCCAATGCATCATCTCCATAGAGACGGAAGACCCCAAAATTGACATAACTTCCACTGAGAGCAGCTTTCAACATGGAGAAGCAGATGGAGATACCCTTGAGCTTCAAAGCATAGACTTGATCCTTTGGCACCTCTCCTAGTGTCAGGATACGATTGCCTGAGAAAACAGGGAATATTTATACACCCATGTTCATAGTACTTTTACTGTAGTCAGGGTCCTACTATGTAGTTCTGGCTGGCCTTGAACTCACAGAGATGTTCCTGCCTCTGCCTTCTGAGTACTTAAAGGCATTTGTTACCACACCCGGTGTTCACAGATTTTAAGTCATCCCAACCCTCCCATTCTAAAGGCACAAACAAAATACATTTCAGCAGGCCTTTGGTGACATTTGGCAGTCTAATACTTTCGTATAAGAAACACAACACCCCATGGGGATGCTCTCCTGGCCACTGTTAGTCTAACCTGAGAGCACAAACAGTTGGACTCACTTCCAGGGACACGCCTCTCTAAAGCACTCACCATACATTGTTATCATCTTGCTGGTTTCTCGGAAAAGTAAGATGCCATTGGGAGATGAGACATCAAACTGGAGTCGCTGAGATCTGAGCAGGAAATACAGAAGGACAAAACATCAAAGTTTTTTCTTGGCAGATCAGGTTCTCACCGGTGCTCCACAGGTGACTCAGCACTACTGCTACAAACTGCTTCCTCCACTGAGGGGAGAGCCAAACTTTTTATTCAGTGACGGTACCTATTCCTTTTCTTTTCTTTTTGTTTTTTGAGACAGGGTTTCCCTGTGTAACAGTCCTAGCTGTCCTGGAACTAGCTCTTGTAGACCAGGCTGGCCTCGAACTCATAGGGATTCACCTGCCTCTGGGATTAAAGGCATGTGTCACCACAGCCCAGCCAACGGTACTTATTTCTTAAAGCCCACGATTTTAGGTTCAGGTTCTGCTCCTCAAACAATGAGAACATTAAAATACAACCAAACAACAGGATGGTAGATAAAATTAACCCTTTTAAATTCTCAATTTTATGTAAGGTATAGCTTTTATCAGTCATTTGTTGCTACAAACTCACAATCCTTCTGTGGGTTTGCATTTACCCACAGTTTTGGTGGCAAGAGAAGGTGGGGTGCAAGCATTGTTACTACTTTCTAAGAACACGAAGGGACTTGAAGCGCTCGAACACTCAAATATTAGGCAAGGAAGACTACATCTTTTTAACATTTATTTATTTATTATGTATACAATATTCTGTCTGCGTGCATGCCTGCAGGCCAGAAAAGGACAACAGATGGTTGTGAGCCACCATGTGGTTTCTGGGAACTGAACTCAGGACCTTTGGAAGAGCAGGCAATGCTACCAACCACTGAGCCATCTCTCCAGCCCAAAGACTACATTTTAATAATCTTAGTTGTGGTCCTTGACTGTTCATGAGGCCAGAATTTCTTTTAGCTGCTCTCTTGGAGAGAAAGGCACCTGACTACTCAAGGCCTAGAGGTTCTTCTTGACACTCCTGCCTGTTTAATCACAATCAAGACCTACTTCTAAAAGAAGTTCTGAATCCACTCATTTCCTACATGCTCTCCGTTCCCACTCCTGCCTCTCTACAGTCTACTCTTCACATGGCAGGTAGCTATGGCACCCTTACATGATATAACCAAAATCACTGACAAAGTTGCATAAAATGTTTAGTAACTTTCTACTGCAGTGAGGATAAGTGTCCGTTCTTCACTACAGTTCTTCACTACCACTGTGCCACGGTTCTAGGCAAAGGCACCTCTGCCCACAAACTTGACTAGGAAGTCCTCTGCTTACTCACTAGGATCCAGCCACAAGCTCTGCCTCAAATTACAGCAAGCTTGGCCTACCTTAGGGTATCTGCAGCAGTATTAACTATTTACAACAGCTTTCACTGGAGTTCTATCAGAATCTTATCATTCAGATCCCATTTTAAACGTCAGCTTCTCTGAGAAGAATGGCGCACACCTGTAATCCAAGCACTAGGGAGGTAGAGGCAGGCAGATTTCTATGAGTTTAAGGCCAGCCTGGTCTACAAAGTGAGTTCCAGGGCAGTCAAAGCTGTTACACAGAGAATCCCTGTCTCAAAAAAATCAATAACAACAACAACAACAAACTTCATCAGCTTCTCTGAGAGGCTTCCCTTGACCTCCCTCCTATTCCTTTCAATTCTATTACTTTTTAAAATGGCATTTAATCATTGCTAAAATTCTCTTCTGTACTTTGTACTTGGTAGCAGGGGGAGAGTCTATGCTGCAGCCCAAGCTGATCTGGTACTCACTATATCCCAGTGTGACTTTAAATTCATAGTAGCTCATCTGTCCAGCATGTACTCATTTTTAGTGTCTTTCTTACTACATGCTACATGAGTTGAGGGCAGAGATTCTGTTCATAAAAGCTAAGAAGTTCCTTGACAAAGACTGGTCATTCTCAGATACGTATTTTATAAATAATTAACTCTTGAATGTAGGTTTCATAGAAGGTTATGTACCTTCTGAGTATTTCATACTTCCTCACTATAGTACTTTTAAAAAAAATCTTAGGAGAAATTGATGAATACACTCAGACACAAAGCTAAGGCACTAGTTATATTTTTTCTTTTTACTCTAAAATGTAAGACAAATCTAAAATTTGGTGTATTGAAATTTTTTCTTATCTTGCTATAGCTGCAGTTAGGCTAATAAGCAACTGTTTGTGTGTGGGTACACGTATGCTTTGCCTATGTGTTTGGAGGCCAAAGGCTCAGATCGGGATCTTGTTTACACTGTTCTCTACCTCTTTTCCTCCTCCCCCTCCCTGAGACGGGGTTTCACTATGTAGCTTTGGCTAGCCTTGCTCCTTGAGTGCTGTGACTAAAGAAAGGTATGTGCTACCATGCCTGGTTCCTCCACTAAATTTAGAGACAAAGTATTTTACTGAACTTCAGAGCTTAATGTTGTCTAGACTGGCTGACTGGTACATCATAAGAATTTGCCTATCTTTGTCCTTTCAGTGTATGGATTATGGATATATAACCACAACTAACTTTTATATGGCTTATGGGAATACAAACACAGGTCCTCCTGTTTGCACAGCAAACACTTTACCTGTTAAGCCAGCTCCCAAGCCATTTCTGTTGTTTTGAGACAGGATCTCACTTTGTAGCCTAGGTTAGCCTGAAACATACGACCATATTCCTTGCTCAGCTTCCTGAGTGTTAGGATAAGTGTGAGTCACTTGCCACCATTAAAAGGTTTAAAGAAAAAAATTAGAAGCTGAAGAGATGGCTCAGCAGTTAAGGAGCATATACTGTTCTTGTAGAGGACCTGAGTTTGGCTGCCAGTGTCGTTATCGGGTGGCTCATCTGATTCCAGATGGAATGTAATTACATTCCAGTTTTGGAGGGAGCCAATGCCTCTGACCTCTGCAAGCACATGCACTCGTGTACACACCCATACACAGAATTAAAAATAAATTCTAAAAAAAAAGATACTCAAAACAGTATATCTTTCAGCCTGGTGGTGGTGGCACATGCCTTTTTAATTCCAGCATTCGGGAGGAAGAGGCAGGCAAGATTTCTGTGATTTTGAGGTCAGCCCTGTCTACAGAGTGAGTTCTAGGACAGCCAGGGCTGTTACACAGAGAAACTCTGATTTGAAAAAGTGAAAAAACAAAACAAAGTATATCCTTTTTATATATCACTATTCTAAAATATGATGGACAGAGTACCATCACCAAATGTCAACTTGTGTATGTTCGGGCAGGGAGAGAAAAACAAAACAAACCTGGGTTGCCAAGCCTACTTCTTATTAGAAATGACTATCCTGGTGGTGCAGGGGGCAAAAAAAAAAAAAAAAAAAAAAAAAAGATAGAAACCCTGGGTTGGGATCTACCTTGGCTAGTAAGAGTGTTTCTTAGCATGCAGGAAGTCTTGGTTTAAGCCCCAGCATTGCAAAAATCAGTTATGTTGGCACATTTCTGTTACCCTAGCACCCAGGGGAGGCAGAAAGATCAGCAGTTTCAGGTCATCCTCAGTTATATATTGTTTAAGGTCAACCTGGGCTACTGAGACCCTGTGTCAAAACAACCCCCAAACAAACAAACAAACCAAACAAAGACGTCCCGAGCTCATCTGGTGATTTATTTCCTGTAGACAGCAATAGCTTGGTGTGGCTGGCAGTATCCTTCTTTCAAACAAGAACACACACATTTTTAGAAGCTTTCAAATTTGATAGCAGTGCTCTACAATCTGCCCTGGGCACAAGAAAGTGAACCAATCATCTTAGGGTTCTTCAGCAGTTGAGCAGTTACCATGCCGCTTACCTGTTATGAACTAATTCAGCCATCAGCTTGAGCACAGGTGTGGTGCAGGCTGGATCATGGTACCAGAGCTCAATCGCCCGCTGGAGAATTGGCATGTAGGAGGGATAGCTACAAAGGAAATGCTAAGGAAGAAATTCTGAATCCAGAAGACACAGAGCTTAAATTACTTAAATTACAAACTTACATTATAGCTCTTTACTTTCCTGTCTTGTTTGCTAACCTGGGGAGTTTTTCTATGTATACACACACACACACCTACACACACTAGGCATTGAGGGATACATTTCAATTCTCAGTGACTTTCTTCTGAAGAACACAGCATATTTTCTATTTTTTAAATATTTTTATATTATGTGCATTCTGACTGTATGTAAGCTGCCACACTGGTCCTGAGAATTGAACTGGGGTCTCTGGTATTCTCAATCACTGACCATTTCTCCAGGCCTTGTATTTTGTATTCACTTATACCTTACCACATACATGACAGGAGATTAATTATTTCTTTTATATTAGTGAAACTACTGGAAAAACAGGTCCTCAGATTTTGGTGACTGTTTCAAGATCAAACTTCCTTCCTAGCTCTACAAGTCTTTATGTCTCCCTCCTGCCCGTCTTTTCTTTCATTAGAAGAACTTGCGACATAGCCCAGGCTGGCCTCAAAGTCGTGATTTCCTGTCTAGCTCTCAAGTGCTGAAATTACAGGTATGGGAGACCATGTCTGGTTTTCTCTTTTTTCTTTTCTCTTTTCCCCACTTCTTGAGAGAGGGTTTCTTTTGTGTAGTCCTTGCTGCCCTGAAACTTGCTCTGTAGACTAGCCTGGCCTCGAACTCAAGGATTCTCCTGTCTCTGTCTCCTCCCCCTCAGGGCTGGTATTAAAGGCATGCACCACAATGCGTGGCTTCCATATAGTAAAATCCATGTACAGCAGTTCCACATTGGTACTTGGTTCCATTACTGGCAGACAGTCTCATTTATGTACTAATCAGAGGGCAGAATGTGACCTAAGCCCACTGTAGTATGGCTCACAGAAAACAGCAGACCACAGCCAGGTGGCACAAGTCTTTAATCTCAGCACTTGGGAGGCAGAGGCAGGCGGATCTCTGAGTTTGAGGCTCTACAAGAGCTAGTTCCAGGACAGCTAGGGCTGTTACACAGAGAAGTACCATCTTGAAAAACAAACAATAAAACAAACAAAAAAAGCAGACCTTTTGGAAAATCATTCTCTTATCTTACCAAACTTCTTCCCACTTCCCCTTCCCACTCCTAACACATAGCTTCCCTTCAGTTATTGTTTGGGCAGATGTTTCTAGTACGAGTTAGGATACATCCATTCGAAGAGCATCATGAAGCTGGTCTTGGCATTAAAGGCAAAAGCTATTCCTCTCAGGTCTCTCACCAGGCCAACAAGAGTTCTCTGTAGCAGGATGTAGAAACAGAAGAAACACCCCAACTATAACCCTCTGACAGGAATTGCACACAATTACAATCAAATTTTTCCTTTTATAGCAACCCTCCCCCACAAATCCATTTCTTCATGCTAGAATGGAATCTTTTCACCTGGAAAATTAGTTTTGGAAACCTGATACACAGGCTCAAGTTTTCTTGTAACAAAATCCGAAATCTAAAATCTTCCAAAATACAAAATAACTTTCAGCATGCCCAGTAAGTGGAGAATGCTACATGATGAAACTGTTCATATGGACTTAAGGGACAGGGGAGACAGGTCAGAGCTCTGACCCCTAGCTCCCTACTGCAGAACAGTAAGAAACGTCCCATAAACAATAGTAAAAACATAGAAGTACCTTCAGGCCAAGTGCACAGGTATATGAGAAACACAAGTGATTTTTGTATTTAGAATTGGGTCCCATCCCATTCTCAAGATATCTATATATCTATCTTACACACACACACACACACACCCCAAAATCTAGTAAAAAACAAAAACAAACCCAAACCCAAAACAAACAAAAAAATAAGCAAACCTTGAAATCTCAAAGATCTCTGGCCCAGATATTTCAGATAAGGGACACACACTCTATACTCAGAAAAATAGTATGGGTAATGGCTCATTATTGCAAAACTGAAGTTAAGTCTGTCTCCCCATGGCCTCATGTGTGCTAGGAAAAGACTCTTGATGACGGTAAATTTTAAGACATTAGAGATATGCAAAGATCAGGAAATCCAAATAACCCAATTTTTCAAAAGGGAAAAAAGGTTATATGAAGGCAGAAAAGGCATTTTTCTCTTAGTTCTTTATCTTAAAGGAACTCAACTATGCATTCTATCAAGGGGAAAAGAAAGGGAGTATGCATAGTGCCTTCCCTGGATCCTGAGTACCTAGAAATAAGGCTGAATGTATGGAGCTGTAAAGTGTCGTACTCTCCATTTATGGATGACGTCTAGTAGCTTTCCCATCATCATGCTGCTTCTCAGAGTAGGGCGTGTCGTTTACTTGCATCAAGATCCTGTATCGGGTGCTGGTTAAGATGGCTCAGGGGGTAAAAGCACTCTCTGTGCAAGTTGGTGAACTGAATTTGATCCCTGGACTATGTACAGGTAGAAGGGAACTGACTCCACAAAGCTGTCCCCTACCTCCATATACACTCTGTGGCATGTGCAATCACCTCCTACACTATAAATCCAGCATTCTCTTTCTCAATAGAATTTCTACTTGGGCATCCTGATTAACAGAACAACTGCTTTAAAAATTTATTATATTATTGAAATCCCTGGGAATTTGAGAATGTTTTCTTGTTTAGCAAAAGTTGCTGCACTATACTCTGAACAGTCTGCTTTAAGCAAACAATTCTGAGTTGATACCATTGAGCTCAACTTTCTAGCCTAAGACACATCAATATTAAAGACTTGTTACAAGGATCATGACAGAAATAATGGGTGACCACTGCAGTTTATGGACAGCCTGGACTCTTTACTAATTTTACTTGCTTTGAATGAAACTAAGATTACAGGACAGAGCTAGTACTCACTGATATTCTTAACTAAGTTCTTGGTGGCTGATACTGTAGCCTAAATCACTGGTATGTTCTGTAATAGTGCACTCCCCTTAGAATGACTCAGATGCCCAAACACAAGTACAAAGTTGAGGAAGTTATACAGAATGGTACTGTTCTCTGACTGCCTTGCTGTAAAAAGTCTCTTAGATTTCCATCTTTCGAAACTAAAAAAGTTCTCAAACAGCATTCATTCATTGTGTATGTATGCACATGTATGTTCACATCCATGTCACACTGCATGTCAGAAAACAACTTGAAGAAGTTGGTCCTCTCCCTTCACTGTGTGGGCAATGGAGACAGAACTCAGGTTTGTCGGCCTTGGCAGCAAATGTCCTTACCCACCTTGCTGGTTCCTGGAGGGTTTTACAAGATGAACTGTCAAGTAAAACCTCACATTTATCCCCTATCAAAACCCTTTTGCTATTTGGTGTCTTTCTGCTCAGCCTGGGCGCTCTTAGGAATATTGTAGAAAGCACTATGACCAACATTAACATCCTCAGGTATTCCCGGTTTGGTATGGGTATCTATAGGCCAGGAGAGTAAGCATGTATGAACTAATAACAGGAGAGCTAACAATCAAATGACAACTTTAGAGCCAGAAATCAAACTAAAAAACTGACTTGAAATTCTACACATCAATTAAGGAAATTCAAAGACTATTCTTACTGTGTTTGTTTGTTCTGTTGTGGTGCTGGGGTTTTAGCCCAGGGCTTCTAGCACCCTAGGTAAACGTCTTACCACAGAACCACAATTCCTAGGCACCTCAAAAGATTTCCTTACAGAAATAAGGAAGTACAAAGAACACAATGATAGTAAAAATGTCAAATCAAAATTCCGGGATTTTGAAAATCTGTTTTGGGTGGGTGTGGGGGAGGTGGGAAGGATCTGGAAGAAGATCCTTCTTCTGGGAGAGTACACTGTGAACAAAATATATGGTGTGAAAACATTTTTTTTTCCAATTAAAAAAGAAAATCTGGCTGGGCAGTGGTGGTGTACATCTTTAATCCTAGCACTCAAAGGTAGAGGCAGGAGAATCTCTGTACGTTTGAGGCTAGCCTGGTCTACAGAGTAAGGTCCAGGACAGTTAGAGTTAGTATAGAGAATACCCACCCCCCAAAAAAAGAAATAAAAAGGAAAAAAAAAAAAGAAGGAAAATCAGTTTTGTGAATGATAATGGAGAAACACCTAAACTATAACATGTAAAATAATTAAGATTATATAGTCTGTTGTCAAACTAAAAAACATTCAAACAAAGAAAAACTTTTGGAATATGCCTAGAAATACTTATAGTTTTACAGCTTTACAATAAGAAAGAGCTAAAAAGAACTGAATTTACTCCAAGAAAAGTAAAAAAACAAAGAGTAGAAAACACAGGTAAGTCTTTTTCTGCAAAGACAAATCACCTATAGAATTGTTCTAGAAAAAGTGAAATTACTAACAAATACCATCAAAAATTAAAATGGGACATAAGATATAGCAGTGATCCAAAAGGTAAGAAAACCATAACCTCATGCTGATATACCTAAAAATATACACAACAATCCCTAATCACTACTTAAGAATATACTTTAATATGAAAAGACTTTATGACTACTAGATCTTCAATTTAAGTTTCAAGAACACAAGAGATTCATATGCCAACCAGGGGATAGTTTGTAGATAAGCTGTGCCCTTTTGGCAGCTACCCAATCCCAGCTTTACCAGGCTCTGCTTTTGCCCAGAAGCCAACTGGTTCATAGGTGGAGGACTCACCTTTGCCTCTTGTTCATTGAAGCTGTTAGTGCTGAACATCTGGGCCACAGCCTCAAATGCTGCTGTGAGTGGAAGCATGAATTGCTCATACTGATCTTCATCCTCTCCTACAAGGGAAATAACCCTAGGTGTGACTCTGATGTCAACAAGTCCAAGCTGTGAATGCTTGAGGAATAAAATGGTGTGGAAGAGGAGAAGGTCCCAGCGCAATCCAAAGGCTCCCTTAACTATCCCAATGGGTGTTAGTAGTAATTAAAAAGTTAAATGTTAGTGGAAACATGCATTTGTACAAGATACTACACACTGAACACAGCAGCCCAAGGCTGCTGTGTTAGAACAGGTTAGATGCTTCCGGAGGCTTTATTCACGTGCACTTTCCTTAGCAGTGCTTCATAAACCTAGGTCTCGGTCATTTTAGTAGGATTAAAGTAGCTTAAAACCTACAATGACAAATGCCACTGAGCATCACCATCAGTGATTAGTTGGACCACCAGTGCTACTCGGGAGACTAAACTTCCATGGCTCCTATGCACTGGAGACCCACATAACTAAGCCTCTGATGACAGAGTAGGTGGGTTCATTTATTACTGTGGGGTGGAGGTGGTTCTGGCCAACAAGATGCACTTACCAAGCTCAATAATTCTCTTATTTTACAGATGTGGTTATCAAAGAGAGAATTTTATATGCTTCAAAAAAGTAATTTTAGTCAAGTATCTCATTATATTGCTCTGGTTGGTCTCAAACCCAGACTTCCTGTCTCAGTCTTCCAAATAGTGGAATAACAGGTGCAAGCTGTGTCCAGCTTGAGGAGAATTTTAAAACCATGGCATATCAAGATAAAAACTTGGCTGCATATTATCACACTTTTCCAGTACAGGGAGCATGACAGCATGATGTGTTTTTTTTTCAACTGTTGAAATAACAGAGAGGGAGTTCTCCTACATCTACTACTCTGTCCTCAGGAAAAATTTAGTACAGGGCCAGATACTTCTTGAGCCACTAGTTTGTTGCAGTACCTAAATCCACCATGAGGAGACGCCCAAGTGCTGTGTAGAAGGTAGTCCGACACCGCATGTCTGTCAGGTTGGACTGATTGTTAATACCCAAAAATGAAAAGTGCTCGCTCTATTAAAAAAAAAGAAAACAAGTTAAAAAGGTAAAAACATGGGTTAGAGACAGAATGGAAGCCAGTAATATCAGAATTACTGAGTCCTTGCACACTAGTCACTTTTTAAGGATACATTGGTCTTTAATTATTTTAAAATTAAAATTAAATTGGCTGTACTGGTTTATCCCAAGTATATACAGCAGCAGGTGACTTTACTACAGCTCAGGCATCCTGCGCAGTTGATGGTGGGAGTGTAATCTGGCAGAGATGCAGGACCCAGGGCCTCAACTGAAGCACTTGCTTTGCAGTGCTGAGAAGTCTATGTGGGTGGCTGGAGAAGGACAGGGGAACAGGACTGAGAGCACTCACCGTGTGATTGTTCAGCATAAACTGTACCGCGCTAAGCTTCACTAGCTTCCTTACACTACTGTATGTAAAGACAAAGGACACAGTCAAGGAAAGTGTGGCACAAACTAAGACATGTTTAGAATTAGTACACTTTCCTAGAAAGTCTATCTTCTAAACCAAATGAGTGCAATACTGCCGAAGAGTACAAAGTGCTTGTTAGCATTTAATTAATAAGAGAACACCCAAACCAAACTGCTACTTTTAAGAAAATCAATACCACAGCAAGCAATTTCTCTTTAGAGTCAGACTATCCCAGATTTCAAGAGGGACTTTATGACTTAAAGCTCTGCACGAGTACCCACTGTGCACTGTGATTAGACTCCTCTCTTATTAAGAAAGGGACTAGCTATGAAAAGTGTTGAAGGCATGAGAAAGTTATTGAAGAAATGTACAGTGTTTTTTGCACTTAACTGGCTCCTAACTGTGGAGCAATCCAAACTTCACAGTAGATGTCATTCAGATCAAGGGCTGTAAGCCACCACTGTGGAAAAGTGAGCCAGGTCCTAGGTCTCCTGGTATTTATCAATCTTAGGACCAGTCAGGGATACATTTATAGTCAATTATTATATTGTGTGGTGCCTCACTTTTAGGGACTTGGAATTATTCTAGATTTTCTGTGTGTATTGCCTTTGGCTCCTAGGAAAATGGAAGCAGACACTTGAGTCCAAGCTACACCCAAGTTAAAGCAGCAGCAGGAAAAAAAAGTGACTTGAACTTCCTCAAAGTCTAGCTTAAAGGATATCCAATGGAGAGGTCATTGAGAAGCTGCAGGGTCTTGGAGGTGATTGGTTCACAACGCCCCCAGTACTTCAAGTTGGTGATGCTGGAGGAAAAAACAAGAAAAAAAGAAGAGAAATTTTTGATGCACCTGATTTCCTTGAGGGACAAAAGAAGAAATGCATCAATCAAAAGTCACCACACATCTGTATCACCAATTCACAGACATCACGACCACAGGAAAAAAAAAAGGGTATAAAATCTCTGTACTTACATTTGGTTGACTAGAAAAATTATCCTTCAGATAATCTTCACTACTTGGTTCCAAAGCTACACTGGCCCATACCCAGGCCCTTGGAATTCTGGGGCACTCCAGGGCTGATTTCTGCAGCAAGGGTAAGAGATTTCTGCGGCAGTGATAACATGCAGACGTATGCAACTCTGCACCTGCACCATCCACTGTCAGCTGCAGAACTCTAGTAGCCCTTGCTTCTGGATCCTTGGCTGGTAGAGTCCTTTAGACCCCCTTTGCTTTTTCCATCTTAAATTATTAACCAGCTCATGGAGATCAGTGTTTAGGCTGGGACAGTTGCAAGGAAGCAAAATGGTACTTTGCACACAGCCCTGGGTTATTAGTATTTGACTCCTAGTGTGTGCTTTGATAAATTGAGCTCCTAAAAAGGGGAAAATGTAACTAAGGGACATAACTTAAAAACAAAAACAGGAAAAGGGCCAATTAGAAGCACCAACTTTGAAAGCGTTCAAACAGCAGGAGCGTATTTTAGAGATCAAGACTCCTGGAGGGTATGATGCTTCCTGAGAAGAGTAAGCCCATGTGAGAGTGAGGCCCTCCTCATAGCGGAGGGGCAGGCATTCCTACTGGAAATCAGCACCAGAAAACAAATGCCTACTCTGGGCATTCTGGACATCTGAGTGACCGAGAGTGAGAGGACAAATACCAATCACCAGGGAGGAGCTCCATTTTGTGAATGCCTGGCAGTATTTCAACTGGGATTCCAGAGGCTAAAGAGCAGATTTGGTAAAATTCTACACAAGCCTGGAATGCTCTGGGGCCGGGCCATATCTCTAAGCACAGCGTGTCACACACTCAAATGCACAATTCTCTGACGCAAACGATCAAGGCTGGAATAGCAAGGCAGTGGCAGCACAGTGCCTGGGTCACTGCACAGTTGCAACAGGACTGCAGGGCCTATTGCTGACTGTGAGCCACAACACTTACACTTTTCCTATGAAGACACTCAGCACCATCGTCTCATCATTCAACCCCAGAACTTCTGAGAGTCGGCGGTACAGCTGATGTCATGCAAAGTAAGAGAAAATAATCAGATGACATAGATTAGAAAAATCACAACCCTGAGCTTTCTAAAACATGCCCACACTCAGGTGAAAGATGTAGTACAGTTCTGGGAAGTATGGACTAAAGGGATAGGCTAGCCTCAATGTTCTAAATACTAGATAGAGGCTGTGTTCTCTTATTGGGCCCCTTCAATCCTGAAATTCTCCAAACACTGCCAAAACTACCGGCTGTTCTCAACATTAATTCATGTATAGAGACTAAGAACTGCCAATTTGGAGGAGTACAACAGATGTTTTGACTGGCCATTTGTTAAGCATATGGAGCACTAGAGAAACAGGCCCAATTCGTTGATGATTCTCAGAATTCTACAGACTAAGAGAAAACATTTGGATTATTCCAATACTGGAAATCTGGAGCCTTATTGTAACTGTGATCAACTGTTTTCCCTCCATGCAACTCCACACCCGAGAAGTGAGAAATGAAGCTGACAGTGAGTATGTTACCTTTGAGGATTTCTGCACCTGGTCCCCAATGTAGATCTTACGAAACTGCTCAAAAAAGCTCAGCATGGCCAATTCTAGCTTCTCATTACCCGCCTGAGCCAAGCGGGAATCTGTCAGGTTCATAAGCTGGAGCACCCTGGAGGAAGAAGAGTGATGATTTTCTCAACAGCAAGATATCCTGGGCATTCTAAACAATGTAAGCTACTTCAAAGTCATCACACATCTCTCTTCTTCCACTCTGGGAACTGTCTTCTCTGCAGGCTCTAAATGGTGGTGAGGAAACAAAGTCTCCACTTCTGCTTATAAACAGTGGTAAAACATAAATAGAAAGGTAACTGTCTTCTGGAACTTCTGTGAGATTGTGGATCTTCTGCATGCAAATTCATCTATACAGATGAATGGGACTGGACTAGCCAGCTTAGTGCTTCTCAATCTTTTTTTTTCTCACTTAGCCATGAAAGGAAGGGAGACACAGTCGAAAGGACCACTTTCAGGAACAAGCAGCACATGTACCTGTGCCTTTAATCCTTTGCTCTGGACCTTTCTCTCTCCAAACAAAGGATGTGGCCAATGATGAATGAGTAAGAATGGTATCCTCTTTTGAGATAGGGTTTCTTTGTAGACCTGACTGTCCTGGAACTCTCTTTGTAGATATAGCTGGCTGCAAAGTCACAGAAATCCGCCTGCCTCTGCCCCTCCGAGTGCTAGGACTAAAGGTGTGCACTACCATCCGTCTGAAGAATGCTATTCTTACAAGTGAGTCTGGCATTTGACAGAATGAAGACAGCAACTACTTGTGACATATTATGAGTCAATTAGACTCACTGTGTTGCAACATCCAAGAGAACAGCCTACAAGACATTGTCTAAACTGAGTTTATTATGACACACATGTGGTATCTGAAAGGTACTAGATTTCATTCTTAAGAAATCTTTGTTCACTACCTTTAAAAAGTGCTAGTGGGGTAATACCACGCACACTTTTGTCACAATTAGGGCACCCAAAGTCAAAAGAACATTTGATAAACAATACAGGGTACAAAGAGAAACAGGCCCAATTTGTTGATGATTCTCAGAATTCTACAGACTACATTTGGATTATTTCAATACTGGAAATCTGGAGGCTTATTGTAACCGTGATCAACTGTTCCCTCCACACCCGAGAGTGGAGAAATGAAGCTGTGATTCTGTTAGCTCCAAATGGGAATTTTTCAGAAAACTAAGATTTACAGACTGAGATGTCTGGGACCAATAGAATGTAAAACACCAGGTTCCTTGTAGGTCATCCCTAGGAAAGATATCTGAAAAGTTCAGAAGTCCTAACAATAGCAGCTCTCTGTATGGTCCTACAACAACTTCAAAACACATGGCAACATCTGGTCCCTCCTACTTGCACTCCTGCAGGAATCTACAGCTTTCCAGAAGCTGCAAGATGCGCAGTATCACCACAGACTGATGCAGGAATGAGACTCCAGCTATCTTATACACGACAAAGGTTTGAAATTGTAGATAAGACTATTCTTCTCATAAACACCTTTCTTGTTTGTTTGTTTATTTACTTGTTTCTGAGATGGAAAGCTCCTTTGGAAAAAGGGGCTAAGGATACTGTCTGGTAGTAGAGCATGTGCATAAGACCCTGGAATCAATCTCTGAAACAAGTAAATAAATAAACAAGAAAGAAGGTTATGTTAGCATGCAGTGGGCTTATTATTACAGTAAAAAGAATTTTTTTTAGAAGCAAGATCTCACTATGGCTTAGAGCTAAGTAGACAAGACTGGACTCAAACTCACAGAGATCTGCTTGCCTCTGCCTCCCCATTTTAACTTGGAAAATCTTCAGTAAGTTTTAACACTCACCTAGAGTTTTTTTAACAAAAGGAGAACACAGATACAAAATAATGTAAAATCCGGTGGTTGTGACAGGCTGCAGGAGTGACATCAATGAACCAGTTTCCTTTTAGATCATGTCAGCACTGCAAATACAGCCCATATTCTCCAACTCTTAGATACTGCCCCTGAATAGATCAACAGTTACTCCCCTCCATTAGTTTCCCCAATTCCATACATAACATTTCCTTGTTGATTATTGATTAAAATTTAGTGTAAATCATAGGTAGAGTTCTTAGTGCATGCACAAAAGAGAGCTAGCTGGCTTAGCAAAGTAGGTCCACATCCTCATGGGCATTCAGCTGCCTCAGAAGCACCAGAAGGGCCCCAGCAGGCGCTGAGTTGTCAAGCAGAATAAGAGGCTTCCTTGGGGCACACTTACCGACAGACAAGTTCACCATCCATAGCATCCTGCTCATCAGTGCTGGCGAAAGAAACTCGACCACCAATCACAGCTCCAATGATGTAAACCAACCATGTCAGTCGTCCTGGAGTAGGAAGAAAACTCCTTAGTGTCCCCTTGCTAATGTTGTAAAGATACTTCTCGCCAGAAGACTATTCAATTCCCTACCCTCACAACCCCTTGTGACAGGGTTTTTCTGTAGTCTTGTCTGTCCTGGAACTCACTCTGTAGACCAGGATGACCTCCAACTCTCAGAGACCCACCTGCCTCTGTCTCCTGAGTGCTGGGATTAAAGATGTGCGCCACTACCACCTGGCAAGACTCCTTAATCTTAAAAGAGTATTCTAATGAAGCCATAAAATTTTACTTTTCTGATAGAGAATGGCTACCATTCTACTCTAGTAAGGTTGATACCAAGAGGGAAACTGATCAGATAGTATTCCTATATCAGACAAGACCATTATTTTTGGAGTGCAGTACTTCCTTGAAACAACCCGCTACAGGTATGATTTGTTATTCCACCCTAGGCTCCTATGACACTTATTCATTCATTCACTTACTCTGTGTACATGAAGGTAATAATGAATAATCTCTTTTTCTGGCGGGGATGGGGGCACAAATGGAAGAAGCAAGAGGTGAAGGGGCTGACAGTATCTCTGTGCTCCCTGGACACTGCACTTACCTTCCTGCACTGCGATGTCCATTGGGCTGGCACTGGCACTCTGCAGTAGTTCCTGGTAGGATTGGGCCGACTGGTCAAACAGCTGCACAAGGAGCGCACAGGTCTTCTCATACTCACAACGCCCAATGGTGGACAACTGGTCCAACTGTTGCTGAACCAGACCTGTATCTTCCAGGGGATCTTCCAGGCCATCCCTACTCCCAAGAAAGAAGGCACCCTCTTAAAAACACATGCCCATTAATTTCCCTGATACAGCAACTCTTTCTCACCAACAATAGAGGATCAACATTAATTTTTGCTAAGGAAGGAAATTTAAAAAGTTTTTGTTGCCACAGAATCTTACCAATACCTTAGCATTTGTCTGCCATTGAACCTGGCAGTATTATGTTTCTACCCCTCTGAGCTGTAGGCATTCAGTGTCTTATTTCTTTCATAACAACAACAACAACAACAATGAAGGAAGGAAGGAAGGAAGGAAAGAAAGAAAGAAAGAAAGAAAGACGTTTCTCTGTGTAGCCTTGGCTGTCCTGGAACTTTCTCTATAGACCAGGCTGGCTTTGAATTTAGAGATCTGCCTTCCTCTGCCTCCCAAGTGCTAGCTTATTTAAAACTGTTTTAAGATTACATTTTTACTGTAACTATGTATGTATGCATGCATGCCCAAGGACACATATATGTAGGTCAGAGGATAATTTGTAGGAGTCAGTTTCCTCCTTCTACCTCCTGGGAACTGACCAGTAGTTAGGCTTGGAGAGAAGCACCTTATATTTACTGGCCATCTTGAAACTCATAAGGAGCAATTTTTCTTCCCTCTTTTTTTAAATTTACTTTTATGGAGCTGAGACAGAACTTGGGCTTTGTGCATGTCCGGCAAGTACTCTACTGCTGAGCTACCCTAGGTGCCCCTGGCCAATCTTTCTGATTACTGTATACTTTAGGACTCTAAGTACATATCCTGCATTTGAAGTTACTGTGGCTAAATGAGGTCAGGGAATTCAGAAACTTTCATGAGGAAGGCAGTATGTTTCTCTTAGCAATGCAAAAACTTTGATGAACCCCTTATTAAGCTCAATCTTGTTACACAGCAAACACATAACTATAAAAATAATCATGCTAAATGGGATTTAAAAAACCCAAAGACTATAAACTGGCTTGGTTTATACCCAATTTCCCCAAATGTATATTTGGTACCAAAATGATATAGTTTCCCACCTCAGATTTCAGAACCGTGGCTTTGTACTAGGCCTTACCTTACAGGTTTTCAGACTTTAGGACACCTTGCCCTATGGTGAGATCTCTACTGCTCTACTGTAGCATGCCAGGACCAGAAGCAGCAGCAGTCAAGAGCTGGCTGCTGTATGTTTCCCACATGCTATGTACAATGCTAGGTTATACTGGTTCTCATAAGATCACAAGGTAGTCTTATTACTATTTGTAGTTTACAAAAAAAGGAACTGCAGGAACATACCCAAAAGTATAAGCTATTAAAACCAGTTTCCTGGGTCTAGACTCTTTACACATTTCTCCACCCTCCACCACTGTCTCCTGGAAGCTAGATGAATTGAACACAGGCTTTCCAGTGAACTTCATGAATACTTATATTTTGAAACGTCTTGTCATAAACAGTGAGACCACAAACTTGAGCCTGTATGATGGCTCAGCAAATAAAAAATTTAAAGAAACATTTAAAGAAAATCAGTGGTAAGGGCAAGCACATGCAATGCATTTCTATCACAGACATTGCTGGGAAAGGTAATATCAGGGGACATGAACAAGGTATCGAAGGAAAGAGAGACAGGCGGCCAAAACTAAACATAGCTTTGTCAGTTTGGGATCTGACTTCTAGAAAGTCTGATACAAGGTTGCTGACTAGGGAATGTGGTGGTAGTCCATGTTTCCTTACCTTAGAATGATATGCACAGATTCCAAACGGGATGTGATATAGGCTTTGGTGACCTCAGGAGTATATGTTTCCAGCATATGGGGCTCGGTGGCTTTGACATATGGCACGGAGGCTGCCAGCCGCTGCCACAGGCTCAGGAGATAGTGCACACTATTTGGGGCAAATTCCCAGTGCTGAGGATCAACAAAAGAATAAAAGAAAGTTTTTTATTTCTGCACACAAAATCCCAAGCTATTTGATACAAAGAATAACAAAACAGCTAAGTTTCTGGGGGCCTGAATCTGTGTATGGTAACTCATTTAAGGCAGCTACTAGTGGTGGTTTAAATGATGTTTCCAGTGGGCTTGGATATTTAAACACTTAGTTCCCTGTGGGTGGTGCTGCTTGGGAAGGTTTAGGAGATATGGCCTTGTTGAAGGAGGTCTGTCATGGGCAGGGTTTTGAGAGTTCATAGCTTTACCAAGTTCATTCTCTTTGCTGTTGAGGATGTGAGCTCTCAGCTTCCTGACCCTATCATGCTTGTCCCTTGCTAACTGCCTCTCTACCACAATGGACTCTTTTTTATTGGTTTCTTTTGAGGCAGGGTCACGCTACACAGCCCTGGGTGACCTGGAATTCACTAAGTAGATGAGGCTCATATAGATCCACTTGCCTCTGCCTCCTAGGTGATGAGATTAAGATATGATCCACCATGCCTGGCCCATAATGGACTCATCCTTCTGAAAATAAACTCTTCCTTCTGTAGGTTGCTATTAGTTATTTCAGACTTAAGAGTTTAATGAGATAGAAGGTGAGTCTATGCTGGCTCTATAAATCTAGATGACAAGAAAGATGCAGGGAGTGGGTCTAAGACATTAGGATGCAGGAGAGTCACTAGTCTCTGTGAACCAGAGCCTAGTGATGAGACCCTGCGTCCTTCAAGCTCTCAGGTGATTGTGATGTAAATCACACAGCAAGAGACCCTAACTGTGCTGTGAGGTGACAAGAGGGTGAGGTGAAGGCTGAGTTTCTTTCCTTCTTCAGTCTAGGCCCCCCAGTTCTATCTTGTGCTTTTCAGAGAGATAAAAGACTTCTTCTCACCGGGCACGCCTTTAATCCCAGCACTCGGGAGGCAGAGGCAGGCGGATCTCTGTGAGTTCGAGACCAGCCTGGTCTACAGAGCTAGTTCCAGGACAGGCTCCAAAGCCACAGAGAAACCCTGTCTCGAAACCATCCCCCCCCCCCCCCAAAGACTTCTTCTCTCAGTACTGAAATAAACCCAGGAGGGCTTTTAGTATGCTAAGCAAGCACTCTACTAGAGACCTATGTCCTTAGCCCTTTATAATTTCTAAATGTTCCTCTAACCAAAGTCATTAAACTTGTTTTTCTTGTAGTGCTGGGATCAAATGCAGAGTCTCACAAATATGAAGCAAGTGTTTTACCACTGAGCTACAACTCCAATCCTTTCCTTACACTCTTATAAATTTAAGTAGTCTTCAATGGGAACTACTTTGCAGAGTATGCTATAGGTATGTGTGAGTATAATAAAATACTCTTTATGGCTTCCTGTGATTCTGAGGATTGAAGCAGTACCTCATACATATTAGGAAAGTGCTCAACCACCAAGTTATAGTCAAACTCCAATAATATTTTTATAGGGTTAAAACCAAGATGCAAGAGATGAGATCCCAATAATTAAACAGAAAGACACAGTGGTGAAAGACAAACCTGTAGGCTGGTCACTGTGAAGTTGGCTATCAACCGGATAACCTCAGGGTAGTTTTCCACTTTTACCAATTCTCCCAGTTGGTAGTTACTCTTTAATCGGGCCAGTAGTCTGCAGAACTCATGGTAATTGTTTGGGTCTGATAAACTCTGGCAACGGCATAGAAAGAAAATAAAAATGGAAAATATGATCACCACACTCCAAGAATGCTGTATGCTTGGCACAGCATGGGAAAGTCTATTTTTTAGCTTTTGGACTGCAAATCCATGATTAAGAACACAGGTATAGAAGGCTTCAACACAAGTCAAGTACTACTTTAAAAAGGTTTGATCACATTTATTATCACATCAGTTCAAAATATTCACCCATGATATGGGATCATTAGCTTCAAGCGTAGAGTAAGAAACAGAACCTAGAAGGATCACACTACTTGCCTAAGGTTGTAAGGTGATCAATGGCAGAAATGGACACCATCTTTGATGTGTTTGCTTCTCATAGACGAAAGGGATTAATTAATTTCAACATATGTGAAACAATCACTAAATGACCTTAAATGAACTTAATAACCTTAAATGAGCTAAATAACCTTAGTTATTATAAACAAAAGTGGCACAAGTGTTTTCATGTTGTATCACAAATATCAGATATTTATCGTATACTAGTATATAACTATATGAGTACTACAGGAATTTAAAGGTGCCAGTATATTTGTATTTCCTTATGAATACTATTCTTTTTTTTTTTGATTTTCAAGACAGTGTTTCTCCGTAGCTTTTGGTTCCTGTCCTGGAACTAGCTCTTGTAGACCAGGCTGGCCTCGAACTCACAGAGATCCGCCTGCCTCTGCCTCCCGAGTGCTAGGATTAAAGGCGTGCGCCACCACCGCCCGGCTTACTATTCTTTATTAATGATCAGGGCAGAAACTTTGTTTTGTTCATATACAAAATCATGCCACAAAGTAAGTCTTAATACAGTTTGTTGAAAAAAAAAAAGGCATTTTAAACAGTTTAAGTATATTTTAAAGTACACTGTTTCTAGAATTTCTTTTCCCAATTATAGAGAATACTTGAAAGAAAAGTGGTTATTACATGAATTTTGGGGGAAAAAAGAGAGAAAAGAAAATTCATCGAATTATAGATTGTATCTTTTTTTTTTTTTTTTTTTGGTTTTTCGAGACAGGGTTTCTCTGTGGCTTTGGAGCCTGTCCTGGAACTAGCTCTGTAGACCAGGCTGGTCTCGAACTCACAGAGATCCGCCTGCCTCTGCCTTCCGAGTGCTGGGATTAAAGGCGTGTGCCACCATCGCCCGGCTAGATTGTATCTTTGAAAAAGAAATACTTCCCTTCCCACCAAAAGATAGCCTTCTATGTTAGGTTACTCATGTCAATATTAAACACTGAGAAACAAAACCAATCTTTAGATTCTTAATTTCTTGAGGAAGTAAGAATTGCTGGTTCCACCTCTGCTGGCTTGTATCTAATGACCTCTTCCCATGTATTCTAGAGCTATAGGACCCATGTTCCTCTCTGCAGCAAATGCACCCACAACTATCCACACATCTTCAGAAGTCAGACTATGCTGCTTCCTGGGATTCCTGCCATGTGTAGCTCTTGATAATCTTCCTTCAGATTTCAGTCATACATGTATTCAGTGTATACACACATTCTCAGAAACCTTACCTGTGGATTTTCCAGTATTCGTTTAACACCATCAACGAGATGAGAGAGAAACTTGGCCCTCTCAGCATTGTTAAATAGGGATCTCCGGACTGAGGCAATCTGTACTAAGCAGGACAATACCTGCAAGCAAGGCATAGCACAGAAACACTTAGTAAGACGGCCAGCCATAGCCTCCTACAATATTCATTAGCTTTATCAAAGAAAGAAACATCCAATCCAAATTCATCAGAGCAAGGCCCATGGCTACATTCAGCTTGGAAATTCTTCTTAGTATCTTTGATTATTCTAATCACTCTTTGATTCTTTCTTATATATTTATTTAAGCCACAAAAAATGTCAAGTAATTTATTGCTTCAATAAAGCTTGAGGTTTAGATTATTTTTGTCTTAATAAAAGCAAGTTCTGCTCACAGAACTATATGACAAAATAATCATGTCAAATCTATACCCTGAAAAAAAAAGTTTTCTTCTCTTTCCCACTGTGCTAATTTTTTGTTGTCCGTCTTTCTATATCTAGTTTCTGGTCTTTTCTGCATGTTGCATTCCCAGGAAGAGGGATATTAGCAGTAGCACAGCTGTTGCTTTTGCTTTGGGCTGGCTTCAGCCAGAGAAGCACTAGGGAGGTCAGAAGGTAGAAAGACAAAGATGCTCTCCTTTCAACCCTCTGGCTGGACTACAAACAAGCAGTTCTTCTATAAACTGCCACAGTGTTTGCTGTATAGCTGTCTCCTAGTATATAGGCTGAGCTCTCCCAGGCCTGTATTCCCACCAGCTGTAAAGGGCACATGTCACCATGCCTTGTTGGGTCACTGTGAGTATGCTCAACTATAAACAGTGTTTTCACTGACTACCCCTCTGGACTGTGCTTCCTTTTTCTGAAGTGACTTAAGGATACACATACACTGAATTTATATTTATGCTAAAGGGAAGACCTGTGTTAGTTTGGAAAAGTACAATGACCAGGAGAGTGATCTACTGCAGAAACACCATCCAGATCCTCCATTACTTACTTGACTGTGTTCCTATGTATATTTCATGTAGAATATTATTTAAGTCCAAAATCTCCAGACCAATGAGGCTTTAGAACTTGAATAATCTTGTGATTTAAGGTATGTTAATGCTAGATATGATCCCAATTCTTTTTGGGAGAAAGGCCTTTCAGTTTATCATTTATCAATATGCAACTCTGGCCTCAGAGACTTTCTTTTCTTCTTTCCCTCAAATTTGGTATGTGGAAGATAGGATGATTTTAAATCCCCAATACAGTGGTCTCCAAGTGCCTGGATTACAGAAGTGCCTGAAGGATTTAAAAATCGTCCTATGCCAGTCTCAATGTGTAGCTAGACAAGTATCAATATCTCACATACTAGCCTGTGGTGTTAACTAGGGTTACAGACAGGACAGAAAGAGCTTGACAGTTAGCTATAACCTGACAAGACAGGACGAGTTAAAAACAATCAAGACTCTGCTGCTAGAACTTTTAGGTTATGACCTCAGCATCAGCATGCTGGGTACATAACGTACATAATGTACACCTATGCTATATTTCTACCACTACCACCCCCCCCAGATAAAAAACAAAACAAAACAATAAAAACCCAAACCAAAACACCAAAAACAATTCCAGGGTTTTTCTATATAGCCCTGGCTGTCCTTGAGCTTGGTATGTAGACAAGGCTATCTTTGAACTCACAATGATCGTCTAGCCATCATGTTTGGTTTATTTCTATGATTTTGCAAAACAAAACAGACCTAAAGATTATTTACCAATGCTACTTTCTAGAACACATTTGCTTTAGAAACCGTGGTTCTGACTTACCAAAGGTGAGAATGAGGGAGGGATGGAATGATACAGGTCAAAAAACAGCTGTAGAGTTGAAGAGTCTAAGAATGCTAGGGAAAATACAAAGGATATGACTTTACCATGGTTGCACAAGTCTACTTTTCCCAGCATTATATATTATGGGCCATAATCTTCTGATTATTTGTCCAAAAATATCTATTTTCTTAGAAAGTGATAAACTAGTGAGATTTGTTTTCTTTTTTCCCCTTTAGGTTAGGCACTGATTTTGACTCTTCTATGAAGTTTTTATCCTTTTGACTCTGAAAGAACCCCTATTAATCTTAACCCACAGTTTGTCCTTAGGAAAAAAAAAACACACACATTGAAATTCTTTTATTTTATTTAAGGTTTTATTTATTTACTTATTTATTATGTACAAAGTGTTCTGTCTGCATGTATGCCTGCAGGCCAGAAGAAGGTGACAGATGTTACTACAGATGGTTATGTGTCATCACGTGTTTGCTGGGAATTGAACTCAGGACCTCTGGAAGAACAGGCAGTGCTCTTAACTGCTGAGCCATCTCTCCAGAGCTATTTTTTATTTGTTTGTTTAAGATTGGGTCTTGCCATGTACATGGTGGCCTTGAACCTGGGATCTTCCTGCCTCAAGTAGGATGACCACAGGTAAGTGACACTTTATGAAATCTTGTTTTTAAGTAACTGAAGTGAGTGCTTGAGAGATGGCTAAACAGTTAAGAGCACTTCTTCCAGAGACTTGAGTTTGGTTCCCAGCACCCACATGGTGGCTCACAATTGTCTGTAACTCCATTCTTGCAAATCCAATATCCTCTTGTGGCCCCTGAGGGCACCAGACACTCAAGTGGTTTACAGAAAAACGTGTAAGCAAAACACACATATACATAAAATTAAAAAAACAAACACCCAAGAGTCTGATGTTCAGTAATTCTAAGTTCTCTTATGCTTGGGGGAATCTTATAAGACTCTTCTATGAGCTAGGCAGTAGTAGTGCATGCCTTTAATTCCAGTACTTGGGAGGTACAGGCAGGCAGCTCTCAGTGAGCTTGAGGCCAGTCTGGTTTACAAAGCGAGTTCCAGGACAGCCAGTACTGTTACACAGAGAAACCCTGTTTCAAATAAACCATAAAGACTCCTCTATGAATTCTTACCATGTTGTAAACAAAGGCATAAAAACACTAAGTTTTGTTCAAAGTAAATCAAGAATTACAGGGCCTCTCTGGATTATCCTACAGACACAGGGCAGGCAGGCTTAGACTTAGGTTGGAGTTCTCTGTTACCTGATCTCCAGCTGGTGGGGATCTGAACTGTACACAGGTCATCTGAGGACTCATCAGTAGATGTGCCGATGAAATCAAAGTTCAGACAGTTATGGGTGAGTTTGAGCAGCTGCATCAGCAAGCCATGCTGACTTTCATCATTCAAGTTCAGGTTCTTTCCTGATGCCTGGAAAAATTTTCACACAATGAATGAACTCCAAACACTTCTCTTTCCCCTGCTTCAGAAGCAGGCTGCTAAGCTGGAAAAGGAGGGCCCTACTTTAGCACAGTAAATATTTTCACTCCAGAAAGATGTTGCACTTTTATTAACAATGTTATCATGAAAAAAAAATCTACTCTTTTAGTATTAACATATGTAAAAATATGAAATTGATATTTAGAGAAATCCCCTGGTTAATACTTCTTTTTCATAGGTAGTCACAATGGCCACTGAGAAAATCCTAAAGCAATACAAGATGTGGTGTTTGGGTCTGCAATCTTAGTATTTCTAAGTGTGGTTTATTTAAAATGTGGATAGAGTTCAGAGTAAGATTTACAATTCCCTTCTCTTTGTAAAACTATCATTATCAAACACTTTTCTAATGAGAATTAAAAAAAAAATTTCTCCTGTATATTACATATCTGCAGACTTATAGCTAGATACCAGTCCTTAAGTATCTGTGGTAACAGTTTCCAAGGATCTACTAGCTGGCCCTCAGTGACGAGCTGGCTAATTATTTCTGATAGCGTGAAGAAGAATTTGATCCTTAGTTTTCTCAAAAGCTATTTCTCTCAGATGTCAGAGCTTTGTCCAGCAAGGTGCTGGACAATGGAATGTTTATAAATCTGGAGTATAGTCAAGTGAGTAAATGATGGGTGTTGTTAATGGGGGCAACAGAAAGGAAATAAATTTGTTTCTAGAGCTAAAATTGGGAAATATCAGAAAATGAGAATACAAATACATAAAAGTGAACCTAAAAACCCAAAGGCTATCTTCAAGTACTTCCCATGTTGAAAAAGCCACCTGACCACTGTTACACATGAGTAGGACTCTCCCTGCTCCCTTCCTTAATCTTTGATTCTGTAGCCTAGGCATATTGCATCGTGACAGGCTTACCATTTTCTGTGACAATGGGGATTGTACTCAGGCTCTCAAGCATGGTAAGTAGTCTACCTAACTTTTTAAATTAAATTTAATGCTATAAATGGATGAAATTAAAATCAGTTCTCTATTTAAAGCAGATAATTCCCTTATATGATACTGTCTACCCCTTTAGGTTATTAAATCTAAGAGGATGCTGAAAAATTCAAAACCTACTCTTCTTTACAGATGTTGCTTGTTTATTTGCTTCTTTTAACTCAGCAGGGGACAGAGAGTCACATAGTTTTATATGGTAACAATGTAGTCTGAACCTGCTTACAGAACACTTAAGAATCTTAAACACCATAAAGCTAACAGGTTTCCATTCTGTATAGAAACATTTTATGTGGCCATAGAGTAACAAATTTCCAACTTTATAGTAAACTAGATTCCTTGAAGACAGGAACAAGGAATAAATGTTCACTTACTGCTTTTCACCTAGATGAATAGCGTTTAAATAGGGGAAACCATGCAATCCTTCCTCTTAGTCAGTGATCAACCTGGCTAATTGTTTTTCCTCCAGATGTGTGTAATGTGAGAGATGATGGTCTCAGTCAGATGATCTCTAACATATCCCACCCACTCTTACTCTTGAGAAGGGAACAGGAATTAGGACTGAATATAACCATACCTGTTTTAGTAAATTGCAGGAAAGTGTGAAGATATCAAACAGTGACGAGTCTCGAAAAGAAGAGGCTATTTTTCTGTGTTTGGTTAAAGGATGGGTGGTGTCTGCCTGTGTAGAAAAGAATAAGCCAATGCAAGTTTTAAAATTAATTCCTAGATAGAGGGTGGTTCATGTAGACTTCAAATAAACCAGAAGGATTTCCAATAATGCAAATATAAAAACAAAATTCATTTTATAGCTTAAATTATTGTTAAATCAGATCTAGGAAGATATGAAGAATGGGGTGTGTGGGAGTGTTGCTCGTGGCCACCATGATCATTTCTCTCTAGGGTATAGAGAAAAAGCAAAACTACACAAACTGTCAGTATTTATAGCCAGCACTTACTGTCACATTGTATTGTGGCTTAGCTACAAAACCAGACAGAGCAGCAAGATTGGGCTTTGGTAAGTTAAATCATCAAGGCTGAAACAACTGCCCAATTACAAAACAGTCACTAATGGCCATGAACTTGAAAATAAATGAATGACCTGTGGCCTCACTTCATTCTCTAACCTATTTCAACATAGAAATGATTTAAAAAAATTATTTATTTATTTTAATGTATGCGTGCTCTATCTGCAAGTATGCCTTTATTCCAGAAGAGGGCACCAGATCCCTCTGAGATGGCTGTGAGCCACCATATGGCTACTGGGAATTTAATTCTGCTGGGAATCTAACTCGGGACCTCTGGAAGAGCAGCCACTGCTCCTTACCTCTGAGTCATCTTTCCAGCTCTGGAAATGAGATCTTAAATGGTTCTAAGGGTCTCTCATTCCACTGTTTTTTTCAGCTGCTATAGAATAGTATATCTTGCATTTTTAACACGTAGTAGACACTCAACAGTAGAATAAAAGAATTAAGGTTGTCTATAGTATTTGTAGTCTAGATACTTATTGAAACTTAAATTTCTTTGATTTACTGGTCAACACATCCAAGAGGGGTACATTTGTTTCAGTCACACTGAAGAGTCATATAGCAAACCTTCAAATGCCATCTCTAGGTTCAAACAGGAATGGTAAAGAAAAGTGTACTTTCTGATTTGAATGTGCCAACCAATAAATAACGGAAAATTACTTAAAGTTCAAAATATTCCAACTCTACTGTCCATACCACTGTGCTGTGTATGTCTTACATGATGAAGCTATGCTTTTTCTTTGTTTTTGAGACAGGGTCTCACTATGTAACCCTGGATGCCTTAGAACTTGTTCTGTAGATGTAGACATGGCTGGCCTTGACCTCGCAGAGATCCACCAGTCCTCCCTAGTTCTTGGACTACAGGTGTGTGCCACCATGCCATGTCATTGCTAAATTTTATACATACATAGTACTATACTGTTGTAGTGATCATAAAAAACATGTTACCAGCCCGGCGGTGGTGGCGCACGCCTTTAATCCCAGCACTTGGGAGGCAGAGGCGGGCGGATCTCTGTGAGTTCGAGACCAGCCTGGTCTACAAGAGCTAGTTCCAGGACAGGCCCCAAAACCACAGAGAAACCCTGTCTCAAAAAACCAAAGAGCTAGTTCCAGGACAGGCTCCAAAGCCACAGAGAAACCCTGTCTTGAAAAACCAAAAAAAAGAAAAAAAAAATGTTACCTACGTCAAGCCCATTTTCATCTACTGCCTCATCCCCCAACCCCACCAGTACCGGCAACTGAATTTAGGGCCCTGTGCCTGTAGGTAAGCCCTCTACCATGGAGCTATGTCCATCACTTCTGCCAGTGACCAGCTTTGCTGGGGGTTTAGGTCCCAAAGAAGATGTATGGAGTAGGAGACAGACAGGATTTGTGGGTGAGTCCATAGGCTGCCATCTTTTAAACTCTATAGTTGCGTGTAGAAGCTGGGGTGTGGCTTGAGGAATCTAGCATTGACCTTGACAATAGGCAGGGCCACAAATTCCCCACCCAGAAATAAGAATTTGTCTCCTTTTTGGTAAGCAGGTACCTTCTTCAAGCCCCTGATCGGCTAACTAAAGTTCAAAATATTCCAATTCTACTGTCCATACCACTGTGCTGTGTATGTCTTACATGATGAAGGCATTTTGGGATCAGACACTCCTTATAGAATATTGTAGTTTCTTAGTTTATCCAAATAGCTAAAATTTAAAAGTGAGCAAAGAAGCTAGACAAACACTACTCTGAACATGAGCAGGCTTTAGGAATTTATAAATCTTGATCATCAAATACCAAGCATATGTTACTTATAAGCTGTTAACTTGAATGGGACTAGGCAAAGTTATCATGCTATATGGTTCCAAGGTGTTGGGAATTTTTCCCAAAGAATTACTTTGTTTAAAAAGTCTACCATTGTATGTATTATTATCCTTCACCGAAGTCTACACAAAATTTGCCAAAGGGAAAGGTATAATAGTGACAATCATTAAAAACAAAAGTAAAAGGGTGCTGGAGAATTAACTGTGCTCGGCAAAGTTGAAATGACAGAACTTTGTTGAGCAGCAATGGTCACCATATGGTCCATGCCACATCCCAATCACTTAAGTAAAACACAGGAAAAAAGATTTTTTTTCTTAAATTCTTTTTTTTTCAAGACAGGGTTTCTCTGTGTAGCAAGGGCCTGTCCTGGCACTTGCTCTGTAGCCCAGGCTGGCCTTGAATTCACAGAGACCTCTGCATCCCAAGTGCTGGCATTAAAGGTGTGCACCACCACCGCCCGATGAAAACCTTTTTGTTAAATACTAACCTTCATGTTATTTAGAGGGTGGGGAGCGAGCTTTGAGAGAACATTAAGCCTATGGTTTTTGTATTTGGTTAATGGATGCTCTCTTTACTGTACAGGTAACAGTGGTTGAACATTCTGTTGTTAGCAACACAGGATCTGGTATAAGACTATCTTTAGATAGTAACTGTGAAACTGTAGACAAATTATCATGTATCAGTCTTCTTATCCAGAAAATGGGACAGTTATAATACCCACCTCACAAGATTGTTGAGAATAAAATCAGCACATTTTCATTCTAGAGCTTAGAATGGTGGCAGGCCTATCATAGTTACTTGAAAGTCTAAGCTATTTATACTTTGTAACTACTGCTCATAATGGCAACTCCATCTAATACAATATAGACTCCCAATCTGAGCAAGCTATAATCTAGAGCATTAAAAGAGCACCAATTCATTCAAAAGTTCTCAGGGTTAATAAAACATCTGCATAATTATTAGCAATAGCAATGGCAATGCCAATGTAATTAATATGCTGGCAACTTAATGTGAGATGTTACAACTAATATCAATACTGACTTATTCAATAATTATAAAATTCTAGCTAAATATAGAAGCAAACAACCAAAATGATATTAGCCAGAGCAAAAATGGGAAAAAAAGTGAAAAGAAAAAGAAAAAAAAAGGGGAAGAAAACAACCACTGGTGTTTCCTCTGTAATACTTGGTGACATCAATGGCTACTTGAAAGAATAACTGGAAAAGGAACATTTTATTCACTCCAAAAGAACACCAGCAAGATCTTTAGTAGTAATACATGGAAACTTATATTCACTTATATTTTTAAAATTGTATTTTATATTATCTATTTTTTGGAGACAGGGTATCTAGTCCAGGTTGGCCTTAAACTCTGATCACCCTGTCTACACCTACTATGTGCTGGGATTTATAGAAATGCATCACCAGGCCTGGACGGTGTGGCTTGATGCATGCCCCAGAAAAGCACTTTACCATTGAGCAACAACCCTAAACTTGGGAACTGAAAATTTTTTTTTTTGAGGGGGGGAGGAGTGAGAGTGGTGTGATGTGAGGGAGTTTGAAACAGGGCTTTTCTCTCTGTAGCTGTGGAGCTTGTCCTGAAACTCACAGAGAACCGTCTGCCTCTGCCTCCTGAGTGCTGGGATTAAAGGCACACGCCACCACTTCCTGATTTTTAAATACCTTTAGCAGATAATAATGTATACAGGAGCAGATGGGCCACAAGCATGACACTGATTTCACTTTTAACATTGCTATTTTATAATTAAACTCTTTCACTAGCATAAGGAAGTTATTTCCTTTCTTTTTAATCTTAATACATAGCCCAGGCCAGCCTTAAACTCATAATGATTCGCTTTCCTTAGCTTCCCACATTCTGTTATAGCTTTAGATGACATCATTCTCATCCTAAAAAGTACACTGATATTATCAGAAAAACTGATATGGGAGAGTACTGGTGATCTCAGAAGCAGGCTGATTAAAAAAGAGTGATGTGGACTGCATTTACAGAGGAAAACCAAATGAATCTATTTTGTTTAAAAAAGGCATTAATCACTTACCGCAAAAGCACACAACTGCCAAAAAACATCACCCCACACACAGCAGAAAGCACCAATATTAAGGAAAAAAATGTGTCACTTACTTCAATAAGGAAGGCTGTAGCACTTACTTGATTAATTTCATTGGTGAGCTGAGATAAAATTGTGACGCCAATGATGCAGTACTCAACACTGTCCTAGTAAGAAAATGCACAGGAGAAAGTTGGCATGGCCTGCCTCTGCAATGCACTCATACTATTTAATTACAGAGTCTTTGCACTAGGAAAACTGCATAGAGAAGGCAGCACGAAAATAGTTTCAACCTGCTGCCTTATGGAAAATAAAAACCACCTTCCATAAAGACTGCTGCATTTAAACTTATTAATGTTTTAATGGAAGTGCTCCAAAGCACCACAGCATAAAAATTATTGAAAAGGAAACTGCAAAGCATATCTTTAGGCAAATCCCAAATACATAACCAAGTTTTAAAGGGGATTTCTTTTATAACATTAAGAAAAAGGTAAAGAGGGGGACTGGAGAGATGGCTCAGCAGTTTTCCAGAGAACCTGGGTTCAAACCCAGCACCCACATGGAGGCTCAAAACCACCTGTAACTCCTCCAGTCCCAGGGAGATCAAAGCCCTCTCTCTACTGGTCTCTGCAGTTAATTACCTATGTATATTACACAGAAAGAACAAATAAAGCAGTAAATTAACATAGTTTGTTCTGTCTCATCCATAACTCAAACAATGCTACTAATTATTATTATTTTTTTGTTTTTCAAAACAGGGTTTCTCTGTAGACCTACTAAGTTATTAAAAACAAAAATGCTTAGCTTATAGGGATGAGATAAAAAGAGGGTACTCTTAAAAACTGAACTCTTTTGAAGATTATTTGGAAATATCTTTGGACGCTATAAATACTTTTATCCTGATCGATCAGCTTCAAGGTTAGGAGTCCACTGACAGATAAATGTATTCAATATGTGACAAGATGTGTGTGCTGGGGTAATTACTGAATACTTGACAGCCCCCAATTGAAGCAAACTAAATGCTCATCTGTAGAATACCAGTTAATTATTTTATAGCATTTTAGCTTGACACAATATGTAGGAATCTCCAGAATTTATTTAGACAGGATTTATTTATGCTAAATGCAAAAAAGGTCACACATAGGATAAAAAAAGATGGAGAGGAGTATTTCAGATGATATTTTACGCAATGTAAAAATGCAGATAAGCATCAAATCTATTTCTGTTGTTTTCCCCACTTCTATTATAGTACGTGTACATGCACACGCATGCATGTGTGCATACACACACACACACATTCACTCACTCACTCACTCACTCACTCTCTCTCTCACATAAGTACACTGTACCTGTAAAAACCTTGTGACATCTGTGATTGCATTTCTGAAGACATAGTCATCCTTCTGACAGTCAAACCAGCCCAGCTTTGTGATTCTGGCGTATAACTGGATGAGTGCTTGTGTCACGAAAGTAGCCAACTTTGGCCGAGTAGCAAGGTAGTTGAGCACATAGTTCCCTACAAAAATGAAACAGTCTGCATGTTAAGGAGGCTGTAAATACAGAGGGTCGGTTCCCTCCTACCCCGAGATAGGGTTTCTCTGTGTAACAGCCCTAACTGTCCTGGAACTAGCTCTGTAGACCAGGCTGGCCTTGAACTCATTGGCCTGCCTCTTCCTCCAAGTGCTGGGATTAGAGGTGTGTATCACCTCCGCCTGGCGAAAATCATGATTTTCTTTTTCAGAAAAAAGATCTAAGCCTTTGAATTTAGAATTTTACAACACCATAATGAAGAATCTGAAGTTAGAGCAGCCTTAAATGTACTCTTAAATGGCTAAATACTACTGCATATGTAGAACTAAAAAATCCTCTAATCCCAGCACTTGGGAGGCAGAGACAGGCGGATCTCTGTGAGTTCGAGGTCAGCCTAGTCTACAAGAGCTAGTTCCAGGACAGGCTCTAAAAACTACAGCCAAACCCTATTTTGGAAAACTAAAAAAAGAAAAAACAAACAAACTGTTATGGTTTTGTTCCCTTTAAGAGACAAGCCACACCCATTCCCCTCCCCATCCGCTGAGGCAGGCTGATCTTCAGCTTCCGGCCTGAGCTCGCTCTCTTTTTCAACTTCCTCTCAGAGAGGCAGCTTCGTTTCTGCCTCTCTCCCCACTTCTCTGCTTCCCCCTTCTCTCTCTTTCTCCTCCTCCTCCTCTTCCTTCTCTCTCTCTCCCTCTCTCTCTCTCTCCCTCTGTCCTCCCTTTACCCCTCCTCCTCCATAACCCCCTGAATAAACATTCAACCTCACCCTGCATGTCGTGTCTCTCCATGTGTTTCTGTCTTCTGCCTGCCTGACATGTGTCTCCCTGCCTGGAACCAGCCATTGCTCAGGGACCAGCAGCCGTCTCTGCCTGGGGCCTACTGCCTGCTGCCACATGGCCCGCCACCACTGCTCTGAGACCAGCAGCTGTCTCTGCCTGGGACTGGCTGCTCCCAGGGCCTGCTGTCTGCCTCCACATGGCCACTGCCACCGTTCAGGCCACCACTCTGGGACCGGCAGCCATTTCTGCCTGGGACTGGCTGCTCCCAGAGACCGCTGCCTGCCACCACATGGCCCACTGCCACCATTTGGGACCTACAGCATTTCTGCTGCCTACTGCTGCGGGGATCTTGCTGCATTTTTAAAAAAGAACAACACAAACAAACACAACTTTTTCCCTAAGGTATCAGTGACAATAAAAAGATGAAAGAGGCTGGGTGTGGTGGTGCATCACTATAAACCTAATAGGTGTGAGGTGAGACAAGAGGAGTTGAGGTACACAGTGAGGCCCCATCTTCAAAACAAACTAAAAACAAAAAGTGAATAAAGAAATGTGTTAGCAACCAAAGGGATGGTTTACAGAACTCTGGGAAAAGCCTGAATCCTAGATACACTTAATCACATTCAACTATTTAACTATTTAGTTACTATTAGCACATTATGAACCAGATTTCTTTAAGACAAAGCAGAAAGTTCTGTACTTACGAATATCTATTCGCTGTTCCAATGGTAGTGGGTTGTTTGTTCGTGACACAAGCTTGGTAAGGCATGTAGCTGCTAGCAACTGGGAGTAGGATGACTGGAAAAAGAGTAGAAAAAACAGTGAACATTGAGTGTACCAGATAATCAGCTGCAGGTTTTTGTTTTGAGATGTTTTAATGATGTTTCACAAAGTTTCACCTTGGGACATTTCTGCAGAATAAAAAGAAAATAACTATTGGACAGAATAGTCCGCTGCACTGCATAGTTCATATGTCCATCAGCATTGCTCTGGGGGAATGCATATGATAGCTTTACAGTAAACTTCAGAAAACTATTGCTGAGAAAAACTAGGTCCGAATAACGGAGTATTATCTTACTCTCCAGTGAGGCTTTTAAAGAATTTTAGATTCAGAGCACTAAAACATCCCAACTGGTCATAACATGAAGAGGAATCATGTATGGTGACCTTACATAAAATCATGCAACAGGAACAGATTCAGAATCATTGAAAATAATCTAGCTAAGGGTCAAAAATAATTGTCCATGAAACTAAGTCTTAAAGACATCCATTCATGTTAGTATTTTTATATAACACTACCAGGCAGAAAAAGATTCTTAAGACTAAGAAAAAAATTGTTGGTGGTGCATTCCTGCAATCCTAGCACTCAGGAGGCTGAGGCAGGAGGACAGTTGTGAGTTCAAAATAGCTAAATGCTATATACATGGAGACCCTATCTCAAAAACAGCAAAATGAGTAAAACAACAGAAAAAAAGTTACAAAAGTGACTTGGATGTGATTTGTACTCATATACTTGAACACAGTTTACTGTAAAGTTTTATTCATAATTTTAATAGATTTGCCAAATCACCGAGAAGTCTACACAGATTAAATACAAGGAATCCAACATTACTGTTTTCATTCCGCTTCTGTCTATGTTGTTAACTGTCAGTGAGAAACTAGAGTCAACAGTTCAGAGTGCATGTGGGCTCTGGGAGCAAGGAAGGAAAGAGCTGGTTGTAATGTCTCCCGAGACATGTGCTCCATACCAGTTCACAGTGACTACAAGAAAATGCAGATGCTATGTGCAGAAAGCTTCAGTCTGACATCACTTTGTAATCTTCAAATATTTAGAAAAAGGGTTAGATCTGTTAGGAAAAAATCCTAAGACGAGCGGCTCTGATGGAGCAAAGAAATACAATCAGGTCAGATCAAACCAAATTAAAATGCCCATCGTTTTATTAAATACAGTGCTGAGTGCATGGCGGGGAGACAGGAAAGCGAGGAGCACATACAAACCCGGAACCCCGTGTTTCTCCTCTGGGAACCCACCTAAATATCCTGTGAGAGTGGTCCTGACCTCTCCCTGGCATTGGATTTGGAGTCCAGACCAAAGCAACTCCCAGGCCAAGGGGCTGGGATGGGTGCCAGGGGCTAGGGCTATGCTCCAGACTTAACAGATCCCTGAAGTGAAGGTTGTTTGAAAAAGGGTGATTTTAACCAACTATAATTTAATTATTACATTAACATTTTGACAATACTAATGAAAACTAAACAGTAAGTCAATTAGAATTTAATTTTCAACAAATTAGCCATTTCACATTTTTATGTTCTTTTGGCTTGAAGGATATTTTTTAGAAGTAAATTATTATTACTTTGGATTTTTTTTTTTTGAGACAGGGTCTAATTTTATTGCCAAAGTTGGCCTTGAACTCACGGCAATTATCTCACCGCTACGATTACTGGAGGCACGAGCTACTCACTGCCCCTGAAGTATTTATAATAAAATATTTTAGGGATACACTTTTGTTCAGAAAACAATATTGCACCATCATTTCTATTTCCACCTCCACCAGGCTCACAGTAAAACAGCTATTGTTTGTATCTTTTCTTAGTTTCTTCCCTTTTATCTGTAGAAAAGATAATATAGGTATGCACATCTAGAAAAAAAACAGGATTCAACTGGGTGTGGCAGCACGTGCCTTTAATCCCAGCACTTGGGAGGCAGAAGTAGGCGGATTTCTGATTTCAGATAGTATGCTCAAAAGAGTTCTAGGATAGCTAAGGCTACAAGAGAAAAACAAAACAAAAAATTTAAGTTATGCTGTTCCTTTGTCTAAGGAAAGTCAGGCCAGGTGTTGACTCCCCTAAAGCTGAAGTTACTGGTATTTGAGAGCTACAGACATGGGTGCTGGGAAGCAAGCTCTGGGTCCTTTTCAAGAACAGTTTATGCTCTTAACCACTGATCCACCTCTTCAGCCTCAGTTGTCAGGGATTCTAATTCTAAAACCTAAACTTCCTAGGTAGACGTGGTCACACTTTAAATTAGCGCGGGAGTCAGATGCAGTAGGATCAGGAGTTCAGCTACGTAGCAAGTTTGTGGCTACCCTATATTGTTTTGAGACTGCCTCAAAAAACTAACAAAACAACACTTTAATTTCCACTGTCATGGTGATGTGTTCTTAGATCTGTTCAGTAAGCAGTAAGAGCTGAGGAGAACACAGTATGTACAACAAGGACTTATGTACTCCCTTATATCCTACAAGGGACAGGAAGTGACACTGAAGCATAAAATCTGCTGCAGGACAGAAATATGTGTAAAGAGTTTATCAATTTGATTGATACAATAGTGTTCAAGACTAAAATGGATACAGATACCTTTAGACTCAGAGCAGAGACTATCCCAGTCTATCCCTAAAGTTAGAACCAGAGCATTTTACTTAATTTTTGTTACTCTTTAGGACTTGTTAACGCTTACGTACACTTCCCCTCTCGAGGAGCAGCTGGCACTTGCTCAGGCAATCAGGGCTGTTGGTGAATTCAACCAGGGCTTTCTCCGCCTGCAGCCGAGTGGTTGTGTCTGTTGTTTCATACAACTGTTTGCACAGATTCTCTAGCTGGGCCAGGCTCTGGAAGAGTTCAGTAAGAAATGTCAGTCTAGGCAATCACCTATCTATTGCACTCTCACTTGGAATTCCTGGACAGAGATAGCAATGCTCAGCGAAGCAATAACTGCCACTCATCAGATCAAGTAACCTTTATTTTATAACCATGTAGCTCTATTTGAAGCATTAGAAAACAAAATGATATAACGCCTAGAATACCTATACAGTTTTGAGACATTCCTCTGGGAAATAAACACAAATGACATACTTTCCCTTGTAAATACATACTTCCTAAGTTCTTCCAAAAAAATTTCAAACAAAAATTCAAAACTTATTTTGTCACCAATTGTAGAAGAGGAATTGTTGCTAACATCAAGCACATAAAACATAATTTAAATGCAACACAGAACTTTACATGGTTTTAAATATTTTCCTTTTGAGCAATAGTTGCTAGCTTGCAGCTACCTATATGGATAAAGACATCACCCCTAAAAAGTTTCTAGAACATTTGAGAATGTGGCACACACCTTTCTCCCTGGGTCCCGCATGTCTGAAGTGCAGCACAGTCTTCTGATAGATTTAAATTCTTGCTTCAGTTCCACATTTAAAGTGAAAGGGTCAAAATAAATTCAACCCTAGCATCTGCTTTCTTGGAGATAAGACAAGGGACACGCCCCCAAACAAACCCTTCTCTCCAAATCTTGAACCAGTTCCAGAGACGCAGAAATTTGGGCGTGTGCTTTGTTTACAACCAAAGGGACACAAACAAATCTACTTCCACTCTACTTGTGCTCAAGGAAAAGTTGAAAACTAGTTAAAACCACACTTAATTACCCCCTTTCACTGCCTGAAAACAACAGCAAATGTGTAAGTCTTTAACAACGAATGGTTTGGACTTTAAGAACTTTCAAAAGTAGTAAGCAAGGCTTGGGTTAAGTAGTTTCAGAAACCTGGCTATTAGAAGTGATCACTCAGACAAGAATAAAAAGAGTGATATTGAAACAAGGTGTGGAAATGGCCCGAAATGCCTGCCCTTTGGGCAGGATTCCTATTTCATTCAATGTGATGAATAAATCCTTACCATTAAACAAATGACAACGAAGGTAGACACCAGCGTCACTCCAGGAAACCCTCAAAGGGTAAAACACCATCATTCATCCTCAAAAGGGAGCAAACAAGTGTCCTGGGTCTCAGTGAGGCTCACTTGTTTCTGACTTCCAGCTACTTCTCTCTAGCTTCAGCCCAAAGCAGAGACATTTGTAGCTGTGAAGTCAGATCAAAGTCTAAAGTTCTAAGATCCCATGATTCCCATTCTACATGGCTCAAAAACACAGAGACAGAGGAGATATCTAACTGTATATATGCCACAAAACACTTAGGAATGTCATTACATGCTGGTCAGTACTGACAACGAAATCAGTTTATTTATAAATTATTTATAGCCGGGTGGTGGTGGCTCACGCCTTTAATCCCAGCACTCGGAAGGCAGAGGCACGCGAATCTCTGTGAGTTCGAGGCCAGCCTGGTCTACAAGAGCTAGTTCCAGGACAGGCTCCAAAGCTATAGAGAAACCCTGTCTCGAAAAACTTAAAAAAAAAAAAATATATATAAATTCCCACATTTTTTTTTTCTTGTTCTTTTTTGAGACAGGGTCTCTATAGAGCCCTGGCTGCCCTGAAATTCTCTCTGTAAATCAGGCTGGCCTCGAACTCAGAGATTCACCTGCACATGTGCCATCCTACTCAGTTAATCCACACATTTTAAAACAAAAGATAAAGTCTCCTTCACAGGTTTTGTTTCAATATCAGACTTCAATTTCCTCATGTAAAATGATTCCCTTATAACAAAAGGAACAAATTATTTAAAACAGGCAACAAGGACACCATTACTGAAAAGTGTGGCTTTAAATTTGATATTAGGTAAATGTACACACTCTGAACAGATACCCTCAAAATAGACTTGCAGCTGCTTAAGGTATAATGAGGCTCCTTAAGGTCTGATCAATCAGTTCTAATAGCTTCCCCACATCAACTCTTCTTTATGCTTAATTCAACAAAGTTGTTCATGCTAGGATGGCTAAGCATCCCTTATTACCAAATTCAACAACAGTTCATGGTTGCTGTTTTGGTTTGCTAACTTAGCAGATAAAACACACTAAGGAGTAAGACTGGTAATGAATGAATCTTCAGTTCATGAAATAAGGCTGATTAAAAACAACAAAACCAAAACTGAAGTCTGAAGAACGACAGCTCCACCTCTATGTTTCCAGAACAGTTAACAGTTTGATCCCACAAAATCAGTGGCAGTGTCTTAAAAACACAGGGCTAACAGTCACTTTTCTATGTTGACCCAAGTACCCAGAGAAGGCAAAAGGAATGAAGCATGTAAGGTCTTCTGTTCCTAGTGTTTCTACAGCAAATCTAACAGCTAGGATGACTTTAAGTCTCTTGCTTTTACATAACCTAAAATAACTTATTATTATTTGATTAGCTATCATAGCTTCTACTTCCAACTTGAAGCGGCAACAACCCACCACAGCAGGAGAACCGATGGTCACCTCCTCCCTACTGCTACATGGTATGATGCTACTCTTGTCACAAAACAAGCCTCCAGATGTAAAGGACTATTTTCTGTTCCTGAAACTGTCATGCCTATAGTCCACATAGCAACCTCTATCTGTTGCCACCGAAACAGAAAAGCAGTTACAAAATAGAAGAAATAGAAGATAATCTTCAAACTAGCAAAGTACTGCTTTATTACAAGAACCTCAGACCATTAACCCTAGCCTAGAATCAGCCTGATTTTGCCAATAGTCACATGTTCAAAAATTACCTACATACACGCTTATGTGTATACACACATATAAAATACAAACTATAAAATATTGCCCAATTATGCACATTTCAACAAAAGAACTACTGCTGAGACCACGGACCTCACAGTGTGATGATTTAGTTGAAGAGCTGATTCTACACAAGGAAAATAATTTTGTTTGTACACTGGATACTGTATTACACCACAAAGCAGAAATAGCTTGGAATGTATCTTTTTTTTTTTTTTTTTGGTTTTTCGAGACAGGGTTTCTCTGCGGCTTTGGAGCCTGTCCTGGAACTAGCTCTGTAGACCAGGCTGGTCTCGAACTCACAGAGATCCGCCTGCCTCTGCCTCCCAAGTGCTGGGATTAAAGGCGTGAGCCCACCGCCTGGCTTTGGGATGTATCTTAATTAGTTTTTATACTATTGGTTTTCAAATACCTAACAGTTAAATTAGCCTCACTGCTTTAAAAATCTACTTTGGAGATTTCCACTCACAGATTAGGATTTTTTTTTTGGAAGAGCTAAATACTTTTCCATTAATTAAATGTAAGTATTACCTGGAAACAAGCATAACCCATGAAACAGACCCGTAGATGTTGTTTTGAGTGTATCTTTGACCTGACTGCTGTCTGATAGAAGCCACCATGACATTACAAAACAAAGGTGTAGGACACTAGTCTTAATGGGAAAACAAATAAACAAATAAGCAAACAAACCAAAACCAGAGAGAATTTATTAGTAGTCAAATTTTCATAATTAGGATGTTTTAACTATAAAAAAGGAATTGGTAGAAAAAAATTAGGCCATGTCCAATCCATTTAGATCCTCATTAGCATTCTGCACACAAAAAAACATTAGTGTCAGGGATATTAAAAGAGAGGATACTTTTCTGAACTTCTGCCAGAAAAGGGGATACCTGGAGACTTATAAAGTAAATGGGATAGATGGACAAGAAAAAATATTGAGTCAAGATGGTATCTTATTGTTAATGAATTATCCAGTCAACACAGGAATAACTAAAGAACTCTTAAAAATTGGCAATTATTATTGATAGGTTAAAAGAACAGAAGGTCAGCAAGAAGGCAGATAAAGGTGCCTGCCATGCAAGCTGATGTTGATATCCATTATAACAAACCTGTTCACTCTAGGATGGCTAGGCATCTGTCATATTAAACCCACAGATCCCCAGATTCCACACAAAAGTGTAAGGAGAGAACAGATTTTACAAAGATGTCCTCTGCCCTCAACACACTCACTGTGGCACATGTACACGAACAAATACACACACCAAAACAGCAAAATAGAAGTATATTGTCATTTGTATGTTTATTATATAAGAAAACCTGAATCTAATCTAAAGTTAGTTAAAAATTTAATCTAAAGTTAGTTACAACTGAGAAATGAGATTATGGGAGATTTGAAACTTCTGTAATTTGAATAATGTGAAGACTAGACTTTAAAAACTACATTAAAAACTACATTAATTTACTTATGCGTGTGAACTTGCTGTGGCCAAGTGAAGAGAAAGACAACCTGACCTACAGGACTTTGAGCCTTCCACCACTTGGGACCCAATTAGAGAATGTAGGCTGTCAGACTCGGTGGTAAGTATCTCTATCTACTAAGCCATCTTGCTGGCCCTTGAATTTTTTCTTTTTCAATAGAGAAAATAGAGACTTCTATGAAGCCTTGATTGGCCTGGAACTCGCTATGCAGAACAGGCTGGCCTCAAACTTGCCTCTTCACTCGAGTACTGGAATTACAGGAGTGAGTAATTATATTTTGCTTATATCTTAAATTAAAAAAATATTATTTATATGCACGTGCCTAAGTGAGTTTATGAACATCATATTTGTATGGGTGCCCACAGAGGCAAAAGAGTATTGGATTCCCTGAAAAGCACACTTATAGATGGCAGCTACCCACATGATTTGGAACTAGAAAAGGAACCTAGCTAGGTCCTATGGAAGAGCAGTAAGTACTCTTATCCAATGAACCATCTCTCCATTCTCATGATTTTACAACTATGTGGGCAGAGAACGTGCCCAAGGTTATACAGAGGAAACACTGTCTTGAAGAAAAAAAAAAAGTCCTGGTCCAAAGCTACGGACTAAAAATCTAAGGAATATTTTATTTTTAATTATGTGTATATGTGTGTATCTGTGCACATTAATGCAGGTGCCCACAAGGACCAAAAGTGGGCACCAGGTCTTCTAGGGCTAGAGTTATAGGCAGTTATAAACTGTCCTATGTGGGTGCTGGGAACTCAATTCCAGTTTTCAGTAACAAAAGTATGCTGTTTTTATTTCTTTAGTTTTGGTTTTTCCAGTTAGGGTTTCTCTGTGTAGCCCTGACTGACTTGTCTCTGTAGACCAGCCTAGCCTCAAACTCAAGAGATCAGCTTGCCTCTGTCTCCCAAGTGCTGGGATTAAAGGCATGTACCACCATATCCCAAACAGCATGCTTTCTTAACTTCAGGCGTCTCTCCAGCCCCCATATCAAAGTTTATAATACTCTATAAGCAGGAAAAGAAAAAAACCCCGTATCTTCTCCTGAGTAAATGGAGCACGGGGGCAAGAGGAGAAGGGAGAAGGGGAGAGGAAGGAAGGGAGGGGAGCGGAGTAGAGAAAAATGTATAGTGTAATAAAAACAAACAAACAAAAAAAAATCAAGAAAAAAACCCAAACCTTATCTTTATTTTAAAGACAATTCAAGCTATTCTTTTTCTTTTCTTTTTCAAAATCAACTCCTTTAATTAGTAATGATCTTATTTAGTTAATTAGGGACAAAGACTAACTATGAAGTCCTGCGTCTGCTTCCAGAATCTTGGGATTACAAGTGTGTGCCACCAAGCTTGGCGGTAATAATTTATTAATAGTGATCAGAAAGTCTTTTTCAGAAGTTAATTAAAAATTGTATTTGTAACTAGTTTCTATTTTGTTCTTCATATTGGTGGTTTTGACTTGTGTTGGCCTGGAGCCTGGAACTCACAAAGATCTGTCTGCCTTGGCCTCCCAACTATTGGAATTAAAAGCATGTGCCACCAAGCCTAGCAACTATTGGTAGTTTAAATGAGCAGATAACCGCCCCCCCCCCCAAAAAAAATACCCAAACGTCAAAAATCAAAACCAAACACTTAAAGTTTCTTCCTATTTATAAAATTAACAGAAGATAATCTTTTGAAGCTAAAGCCAGCTTGGTTTTATACATTTAATTTGATTTATTTACATATTACCAGCCAAGTTCTCATTAGTTATTTCAGAAAGGCTTATTACACTGGAGTCAATAGTCAGTATGAAAATTACTCTGAATGTTTACATATGCAAATCATTTATTTTTTAAGTTAGTTTAAGAAAAATGTTTATGAAACCAATACACATTAGACATTAATATGTGTTCCAAACAGCCAACAGCCAAAGATTTGTAATCTCTGGTACCTCCAGGATAGGAGTTCAAATCACAAAGACACTCAATAGAACTGGCTAAAAAGGAAAAGCTAAGGTCACTGTTGGGCTGCACTTCAAGTAGATTCACACACTGTTAGGCTGAGCTGATTCAAACATGCTAAAAACCTGGTGGTGTCTGTTACTGTTCAACTTCCAATACCATAAATGGAATGGTTCCCAAATGGAAAGCCAAATGCATTGAAAGTAGTATGGGTAAATATTCTGCTTCCTAGTCTGGGTGCAGGCTATCCATGAATGTCTACTTCATACTGATGGAGATGTGTACTTATAATTTTTGCAGCTTTCTGAATGCACAGACAAACGACACAGCCCTCCCCAACTCTCCAAGTATTTGTTCTGACCATTGCTTTCTTATGGTAATGGGCGAGTGTTCATCAATGCCCTGAACTACACTGGAGACTAGTTACATTCAGTCATGCCACTGGAACTAGGCCTCCAATTTGCTCAGCAAATAACTAAGGCAAGGTTTCTGGATGCATCTGAGGACACCATACTTTTAAAGAGTATTGAGAAGGAAACATTTTTTGTAGGTGCTGTGTAATGTCTACTGACTTAAAGCAAGATAAAATGCAAACTTCAGCATGTGATACTGTTCTGCAGAGGGCTGCATGCATTAGATAAGGATAGTAAGAGTGCCACTGTCTGAGACTGCAAAATTCCATACTGACTCAAAATATGAATCAATTCTAACATAGTAAACACACATGATCTTTTTGCATTGTAATAACGTAGCCAAAACATGTTAAATTATTTTATGAGATAAAGTTTGACATTTAATGTTCATTTTAATTATATATTTACCACATCAGCATTCAATTAATCTGTCACTCACTAGAAGTTGGCTTAAGTTCCTTGTCACAGAACAGAGGCCTACAAGTTGCAGCATTTAGATCTATTTACAAAAAGAGGTTTCACACAAGCAGTCTGAAATGACCCGGAGACATTTCTGGTTCTAGCCTTGCAGAGCAGGTTTAAAGTTTGAAAACTGCTGAACACTATCTGGTTTTCCAGCTTTCCACAAAAAAATTTAGAAAGGGGCTGGAGAGATGGCTCAGTGGTTAAGAGCACTGACTGCTCTTCCAAAGGTCCTGAGTTCAATTCCCAGCAACCACATTGTGGCTCACATCCATCTGTAATGAGGTCTGGTGCCCTCTTCTGGCCTGCAGACATACACACAGACAGAATATTGTATAAATAAATAAATATTTAAAAAAAATTTTAGAAAGTGAGTAAACACTGGCTCTTAGCCTCCTGCTGCCAAGAAGGAAGAGCTTGGGGGGTGGGGTGGGGGGCATGCTCCTACACTTCCCTTAAAGACCTGGCTCGTTCCCTGTGCCCTACTGCAAATCCTGACTTAAGTAGTTCACCACAGGATGACAGATGGAACGATCCTGATCGCACAATAGACTTTGGCTTAGCTTTGGTTATTACTCTGACAAATTTTGTTAACAGTCCTTTGAACATAAAACTTAGGTAGAAAAGAATGATTCTAAATGTCAAGCAGCTTGGATACTGATCTTGTAACCATGTGACTGGACAAGTTAATTACAGGAGCTTATTTCCCATGGAAGTGAGTAGATTTAATTATATGAGTGGTTTTTGTTGTTTTGTTTGTTTGTTTGTTTGTGGGGTGGTGGTTGAGATAGGGATTCTCTATAGCCCTGGCTGTCCTGGAACTCACTCTGTAGTCCAGGCTGGCCTCAAACTCAAGAGATCCACCTGCCTCTGTCTCCCAAGTGCTTGCTGTCTCTCCTATCAACTCCATTTACAACTTTTTAAGTTCTTTTTGTCTCTTAAAAACAAATTTTGACTTTCAAAGTTCAGAGAGTAATAACAAAAACAAAAAAAGGCAAAAACAAAACCAAGAAACACAAACACATCCCTCAAACCACAAATATGAAAATAAAAATATACAAAAAAAAAAGACCAAAAGCAAAAAACAAAAAACAAAAAACCCAAACAAAGTAAAATGAGACAAAAAATATCAAATAATGAGTTCATTTTGCATTGGCCAACTAACTATTCCTGCGCACATGGGCCTACCCTGAGGTATGGTTAAAAGATCCAGTGAGACATCATTGGAAAACAACAGTGTACACTGCCATGAAAATAGAAAAGAAAAAAAAATAATAAATAAATAAAAATAAAAATAAAAAGTATGTAAGTCAAGCAGGTCACCCCATGAAAGGAAGCAGTCACCTAAGTTATCTGGGAGTCCAAACCTGCAGTTTAAAAAAAACACATACAAATACATTTTCCTGCTATTTTACCATTTGTTATGGTTTGAGTGTGCAAAGCTCTCCGTATCTCATGTGCTTGAACACTTACTTGATCCTCAACTGGAAACACTGGTTTGGGAGGTTATGAAACTTTCTAGATATGGCCCACAACGGTATATGGTCATAGAAGCTAAACTCATGATTAGAGGCTGAAGTCTTTTACTTCTTGGTCAGCTGCCAAGAAATATGAACCAGTCACCGCATGTTCTACCAACACAGCCCAGAGATGCTCCCAAATACTATGCCCTCTCCACCTCGATGGGATGTATTCCCTAAACTGTGAGACAGAATGAATACCTCTTTAAGTTGATTCTTTCAGTGTTCTACAACAGCAACAAGCCACAACTAACAAACCAATCCTCTAAAACCTGTTTCTAAGCACAACTACAGGGAGAATGATAACAAGGTGTCACCCCACATCTCTAACTAGTGAAACTAGTGTGATATTATCTTGATATTATCAGATTTTAAAGAAACCTAATAGTGATCTTTATTATGTAGCAAGAATGGTTAAACAGTTGACTTTCTTTTTTTTTAATATTTATTTATTTATTTATTTATTTATTTATTTATTTATTTATTATGTATACAATATTCTGTCTGTGTGTATGCCTGCAGGCCAGAAGAGGGCACCAGACCCCATACAGATGGTTGTGAGCCACCATGTGGTTGCTGGGAATTGAACTCAGGACCTTTGGAAGAGCAGGCAGTGCTCTTAACCTCTGAGCCATCTCTCCAGCCCCTAAACAGTTGACTTTCAAAGTTCAGAAAGCGATAACCTATTGGTTAGGCATTAAAGGAGTCAAAGTGAGAATGTTACATAAACTTTTACGTCAGGTAGACTTAGTTTTCAAGAGCTATTTGTTTTGAGTTATTAGGCAACTTACACTGTAATGGGATGCTATTGGGTAGTTCACACTAATGATTTTAAATCTATGCTTTTTTTTTTTAAAATGTGAAACAGGGTTTCTCTGTGTAGCCTGGCTGTCCTGCAGCTTGCTTTGAAGACCAGGTTGGCCTCGAACTCCACCTGCTTCTGTCTCCTGAGTACTGGGATTAAAGGTGTGTGTCACCACTGCCTGGCTTAAATCTATGCTTTTAATATTTTTTCGCATATTCAAACTTAAGAGTATTTTATGCAAAATTCTATTAAAATAGTAAAAGCTCAATCATTATATACAATAAGCAAAGGGAGTGACCACACATCTCTGAGGTCATTAATCGTCAAGTCTCCTCACTGTGGAGGAATGACTAGAAAGAAAAATTTCAGGAAACTCCAGGGTCAAGTGTTTTCTTTTTCTTCCTTTCTTCCTCCCTCCCTCCTTTCTTTTTTTCATTTTTTTTTTGAGATGGGTTTTCATCTATCTCAGGCTGGCTTTAGACTAACTATGTAGCCAAGAATGACCCTGACTGATTCTTTTTACACTTCTAGTCCTTACAGTGTCTCTGATTAACTTAAAATACACTTACAAAGGGAATCAAACTTACTTGAAAAAATGAAAAGACTAGCAATACATTGGAAGAAAAATCTTTGCAAAAACCTGAAACCAGACTGATACTAGAAAAATATAAAGACTGCTTAAAACACAACAATTCCTTTAAAATTCTCACCCCCAAAATAAGAAAACACCCCAATTATATAATCACAAAAAAAGCTGGGCACAGTAGCTTGTACCTGTAATTCTACCACTTGAGAGGCTGAGGCAGGTGGGCTGCCCTGAGTCTAAGGCCAGCCTGGGCGACAGAGTTCAACCCCGTCTCAACAAAACAAACAAAACAAAAACAGAAAACAAACAACCCCCCCCCCAAAAACTCCCTAAACTAAACCAAACCAAAAACCTTCCCCAACAAAAATCCCCTAAAGGTGAGAATAGCCACCTCACTAAATATACAGATGGCAGGTGAGTATGTGAAAAGCAGCTAACATCAACATCACCTGGGTCCTGCCATTTACTGAGTAGTGAGCTACTGTCACACAAACACGGACAAAACAGATGTTGGCAAAGACGTAAACAATAAAGACTGCTAGTGAGGTGCACACCGGCACAGCCATTTTAGAGGGCACTTCGAAGATACCAACTGAGTTCCTTGGTATATACCTCTCAAAACTGAAAACTCATGTCTCATCAAAACTTATACACAAACTTTATATAACTTAAATTTATACAGTCAAAACTTGGATACAAAGACACTAAGAACTAAAGTAGACATAAAACCAAATTGAAGGGGGCTGGAGAGATGGCTCAGTGGTTAAGAGCATTGCCTGCTCTTCCAAAGGTCCTGAGTTCAATTCCCAGCAACCACATGGTGGCTCACAACCATCTGTAAAGAGGTCTGGCGCCCTCTTCTGGCCTTCAGGCATACAGACAGAATATTGTATACATAATAAATAAATTAAAAAAAAATCCAAATTGAAAAAAAAATGATACTGAATGATTCCAATCCTGGGAAAGGCAAACACCACAGGATAGAAAAAGTAAAAAAATAGATCAGGGTTGGAAGGATGAAGAAGGAGAACACAGGGGGTGTTTAGAGCAGTGAAATGATTTGGTAACAATAAATACGTAATATCACAGCCTAGCTAAAACCCAAACATGCAGGCTGAAGAGATGGCTCGGAGGTTAAGAGCACTGGCTGCTCTTCCAGAGGTTCTGAGTTCAATTCCCAACAACCACAAGGTGGCTCACTACCATCTGTAATGAGATCTCATGCCCTTTTCTGGCCTGTAGGCATACATGTGGACAGAACACTGTCTATATAATAAAAAAAAAAAAATCTCTAAAAAAAATAGCACTGGCTGCTTTTCCAGAGGTCCTGAGTTCAATTCACAACCATTCATAATGAGATTTGGTGCCCTCTTCTGGCCTGCAGGCATACATGCTGGCAGAACATTATATATAATAAATTAAAAAACAAAACAAAATAAAAACAAACAAAAAACCCCAAACATGCACAGAGTGGACATGGAAAAACAGAGGAAACTGTGGCATACAGGAGATGGGAGGTTATGTAGAAACTGTACTTACTCAAATTTTCAGTAAGGTTAAAAAATAACAATAAAATTAAAAACAAATTTAACAGTGACAATAAAATTAAAAACAGGGCTGGTAAGATGGCTTAGTGGGTAAAGGAACTACTTACTGGCAAGCCTGATGACTTGAGTTCAATTTGTGGGAACCACACAGTGGAAGGAGAGAACCAACTCTTGGAAGTTGTCTTCTGACCCCTACATGTGTAAGTAACTCCCCAATAAATAAAGGTAATAAAAATAATGAAAAATCCAGCCAGGAAGTGGTGGTGCATGCCTTTAATCCCAGCACTCGGAAGGCAGGTAGGCGAATCTCCGTAAAAATATCCAATAAAAAACCCCACAAACTCAAAATCATTATTGCTGAGATCTGCTTGCAAAAGATATGAAAGGATGTTACAGATTATTCACTTTTAGTGGGATATTAGAAACTATGAAATTCTTCTACGTTTAAATATTGAAAAGTAATAATTTGACTTAAGGTAAACCAAATTATATGATTGAATAAAAATTAAAAAAAAAAACACATCCACCCTTACAATTTCCTAGTTAGATGATCCAGGAAGTAAACCAGACAATGGTATTATGAAATGTGGATGGCCATGATGACCTGGCCAGTGTGAGCCCTGGCCACTGCCCTGGGCTTCCCAAAGGCAGATGTACCCTGGACTGAGGACAGCACCGGGATAATTTGTCTCCAAGGCTCCTGACGACAGCTCATGTAGGCAATGGGGTACATAAACGGGTACAGCCCATGTAGGCAACATGGTACACACATTCCCAAGGAGGCTGCTCTTAACAGCCTCACAAGGCTGCCATGGAGAAAGGATCCTGGTTGGTTTAAGTGGTTGAGCGAATATCTTTTTTAAAATTTCTGTTTTGTATGTATAGTTGGAAGAGCGTGGGGGCTCACTTGGAGCTGGAGTCAGAGGTAGTTCAATGTGGGTGTTGGGAATCAACTTAGGTTCCCTACAAGCAGTACATGCTTTCAACTGCTGAGCCATCTCTCTAGACCCACTAGTGTTCTCATTAATAAACTTGTTGCAGGAAATGACTAAAGGTAATCTTCCATCTCTTTACTTCCTAAACTGGCATTATGCTCTTTGAACTAATAAAGAATGTGTCTGACACGCTAGGAGGTGACAATATGAGGAAGGGACTGGACAATTTTTACTTAAGTCTGATTAGAATGGGTTGGATTGTCACCAATCCTATTGTGAAGAACTGCTGCAACTCTACCACTTCTAGGGTTTCCCACTGTCTTGACAGCACTGGCATCAACATAATCACAGGACTCATAATCAGACACAAGTTATTTATGTATATAATTATTGTTAAGAGCATAAAGTGAGTCTGAGTACCATAAATATTCTTTTTTTTAAAAAAAGATTTGTTTATTTATTATATACACAGTGTTCAGACTCCATGTACGCCCTCAGGCCAGAAGAGGGCACCAGATCTCTTTATGGATGGTTGTGAGCCACCATGTGGTTGCTGGGAATCAAACTCAGGACCTCCGGAAGAGCAGTCAGTGCTCTTAACCTCTGAGCCATCTCTCCAGCCCCCATAAATATTCTTTAAAAAGGGGTTTCCAAGCTACTAGCTTAGAACACAATGCTCTGAAAAGTAGCAGTAACTCAGAAACACACCAGCTCATCATATATCTAGGGCAGCTAATTTTTTCAAGTGTGATCAAATGCTGAGGGCTGAATTGATATTTAAGCTAAATGGCCAGAACAACAGGCTAATGAAAAGAACACCAACTTCAAAGTCAAGAGGGTTTTGAAGTGGTTTATGTGTAGTTCCAATGGACTACATACATGATATTAGAATCAGCATTACTCTTCAAAGCTCCCTTTCTATCACATGGAAAACAGGATCCATTTAGAGACAGGTGTAAGTGCCTACTATGTGCCAAACACCAACCACTCTAAAAGCTTGGTAATATTAGTGAGCAAACCAAAAGATTTTGGCTTCCTGGTGTTGGCATAAATGAGGGAAGACAATACTAAACATACAAACACATTGTAAGAATTGAGGGGATGATAAACACCATGAAAAACAGAAACATCATAAGGAAGACTAAGACGACTCCCATCCCGCTGTGGTTTGAGACAAGGTTTCTGTGTCCTAGCTTTCCTGGAACTCAAGCTATAGACCAGGCAGGCCTTAAACTCAGAGATCGCCTGCCTCTTTAAAGCATGCACGACCACTGCCTGGCTGGAAGTAAGATTTTATATGGATACAAGGGAGGTAATGGATGGTTAAGACAGATCTTAGAGAGAGGCAAAATGGCCAAGCGAGGTTAGCCAAATGGACAGGTTCTTCAGTGGATATGAGAGCATATAAAGTCTACCTAAAAGGAAGATGGCTAGTTTACTAGATGCCAATTATGTGCTAGGTACTTTATAGATGTTTTGTTTTCTGCATAAATTTAAAGTTTGTAATAATTCTCATTTAAAATAAAATAAAAGGCACACATGATTTTTACAGCAGTTAGCTTAAGAACAGTTTTCTGAGGAAGACAGAGGAATGTTCTATGTATACCACCACTTGAAACAGACCTGATTTAGCTGAAATGACAACAGTCATGTTCCCAGAACACAGACATGAGCTTCCTAAACACCTCAGCAGAAGGCCACCAAATCTTACACGTCTGACAGGGAGACAATCTGCTTTTCCTCAGAAGAGCAGAAATGAGCTCCTGTACTTTATGAGCATGAAACACTCCTTCCACAAATGGCACTCTACTAATTAAATCTTCAGGCAAGTATTTCTTTGGAAATGTCCTTAAAAGCCTAGAAATAAGTAAGATTAACGGCATTTACTCTGAGGAAATGAGGTAATTTTAGGTCCATTCAGTCCAACTGGATAAGAAAACATTTTAGGGTATGACTGTGAAATAACATAATGAAACAAAACCAAATTACTTAATATGCACAATTTTTAAAACCTCAAACAAACAAAACTTAGATCCCAACCAAATAAGAAATGATCCTAGCCACTGGGTAGTGGTGGCGCATGTCTTTAAATGGAAGGCTGAGCCTGGCGGATCTCTGAGTACAAGGCCAGCGTGGTCTATGCAGCAAGTTCCAGGACAGCCAGGAATGTGGAGAAATCCCATCTTGAAAAAATAAAATGAAACAAAATGAAAATGATTCTAAAACAGATTTTCTATCTTCAACTCTTATCTTTCCATTTGGTAACTAAAGTTGTTCATGGTTAGCTACAGTTTCTTCGGAAGCCCAGGACTTCCCAAACTACAATAAACTGATATCTGTTGTCAAGTCCCTAACAAAATTAGACAACAATGATCATTGTCCCAGGCATGACTGTTGTGGAATAATCCTTTTGTGCACAGTGTGAATATATATTGCTGTGACTGGTTCAATACAGAGCTGAATAGCCATTAGCTAGGCGGAGCTATAGGCAGGACTTCTGGGCAGAGAGAGGAAGTAGGAGGAGATAATCAAGGTGCAGAGGACATGCCAAGGAAACACAGAGGAAGTCGGACATACAGAATGAAAAAAAGATAAAAAGCCTCATGGTAAAACATAAATTAATAAGAGCAAATTAAGTTATAAGAGCTAGTGGGGCAATTGTAAGCTAACGCTGAGCTTTCATAATTAATAATGTCTTTGTGTCTTATTTGTGAGCTGGCAGCCTGAAGAAAAATCTGACTACACATGACCTCATTTGACTCCTGACAAGAGTTAGAGAATGGCTGCCATATCTTAGAGGTAGATCGGGGAAAATTAAGCACTTGGTCTTTAACACAGGATGCATGAACATGAATGAATGAACACACACACACACCCTTGAATGCTCTTTAAAACTGTCCCCATTGTATTACTTTTAACTAATGGATTTTTAAATGCTAGTTTCTTCTGTCACTTAGGAACAATTAATACATAAAATCAACTTCCACTGAGTGGCAGTCATCACACATCTCAGTTTCTCTCAAGGCCATGTTATCCAGTGGAAAGTAGACATGCAAGCAGTGGCCTCTGTGGGGAAGAACCTGTGGCTGTCTGGGTCAGTCTCTGATGGTTGCTGGAGCAACAACTGCATGCCAAAGGACATCAGATAGTTCTACTCTGAAGACTTGTACTACACCAGAAGCCACTTAATAAAAATGTGGAAATGGATAATAAACTAATCTGGCTTGTGTTAACCTCTGCAACTACTGTTTCAGGTTAGAAGATTTTGGGGAAGACGTGAGCCAATAGTGAAACAAAAGCTAGCAGCAATGTATCCAGAGCTTTCTCCAGAGTCCAGCAAAACTTAGAATATTACTTGTGGAAACATCTGCCTGTTCCCATTTCAGGATCCTGGCTTGCTGATTTGGTACTGACAGAAGCCCAGAAGCCTCAGTACAGCAAGTTTAGACCATATACATTCAGTGTCCACATTCACTAAACTTCTCACTGGCTTTTTTAAAAAATATGTATTTATTTATTATGTATACAATATTCTGTCTGTGTGTGTGCCTGCAGGCCAAAGAGGGCACCAGACAGATGGTTGTGAGCCACCATGTGATTGCTGGGAATTGAACTCAGGACCTTTGAAAAAGCAGGCAATGCTCTTAACCGCTGAGCCATCTCTCCAGCCCTTTTACTGGCTTTTAATGGACACATTTTCACTGAAATAATCCCATACCCACTAGTTTGAGAATGTGACATTTTACTAGCACCCATGATGCTTTCTGGTGTGTAAAATATTAAACATATTCAGGAATATTCTGTTATAGATGCCTTTAGAGGGATGTTGACTATGGCCCAATGCTTATTTTCATAAGGATGGATAAGAAAACAAATCCAAAAAGGCTCAGTCTTCTGTTAGGCTGAATCATATGGAAGTGTCAAAATGCCCACTCCTCTTGACCTTCAAAAATGGTCATTTTTATATGGCTCAAACTTAGTATTTATAAAAACAACAATTTAAAATTTTCTTAGAGTGATTTTTAAAAAGAAAGATTTTATTTTAAGTTATATGTCTATGAGCACATGTACATGCAAATGCCTTGGAGTCCAGGGGTGGCTGTGGGCATCCCAATGTAGGTCTTGGGAATCAAATTAGGATATTCCACAAGAGCAGGAAGTGAACACCACTGAGGCATCTCTCTGGCCTTCTCTATTACTTTCTTTGTCTCCAGGGATTGTATATATTTAAAAACAGCAGTAGTAACAACAACAACAAAATAACAGCAATACCAGTGTTCTTAAAAAATATTTGATAATAACCACTGCTGAGTAGGTTAGGTGCCTGCTGAGATGACAAAGGACAGGAAACTCAATGTTTTCATTTTAAATTTTGAGGATAGGTTTTATAGTTCATAAAAGATACCAAATAAGTATACTGAATACAAACCCTTATCTAGGAGCTGGAGCTTGAGCGCTCAGTAGTTAAGTGCTTGCTGCTCTTTTGAGGGCCTTCCCAGCACTCACACAGTGGATCACAACAGTCTGTAACCCAGTTCCACAGGGATCTTAGGGACTGCACAGGTACCAGGCACCCATACTGCAAACACACATACACATTCAGGCAAGCATTTCTCCATATAAAATAAGTATTTTAAAAGCCCTCATTTAGTTACAATGAACATTTTTACATAAAAAAAAAACCACACACACACACACACACACACACACCAAACAAAAAAGAGACTTTGGCCAGAAGAGAGAGATCTTTTCCCCTCAATATCAATGAATCATTGATTGATTTGTACTCTTGGATACAGTACCTGATTGAAGCATTCAATGATCAACAAACACTTGACATTAAACTGACATTATGTCTGATCCAATTGCCTAATATCTGAGGATATTGAGATTTTTATCTTTATTAAATACATCGCTGGCCCTCAGATAAAGTATGTCTACATGTTCTTTGTCTATCAACATTAGTGGTTTGTTTTAAATCTCATGAATATGGTTTGCATTTTTATTTCTTGTTTTTCAAGATAGGTTTCTCTGTGTAGCTTTGGAGCCTGTCCTGGAACTCACTCTGCAGACCATGCTGGCCTGAACTCAAGAGATCCATCCACCTGCCTCTGCCTCCATAGTGCTGGGATTAAAGGCATGTGCCATCAGCACCTGGTGGTTGTGCATTCTTAAAACCCCAGTATTCCAAAAGCTGAGACAGAATGATGACAAATCTGAGGTTGGCCTGGGTTACATAATGAAAGTCTGCCTCAAAAACAAAAAATAAACCCCTCTTGATGTCTTTCTGAATATTTAGATCACACTGATCAAGAACTCAGCAATATAAATGTCTACACCATACCAATGTTAACTTTTCCTTTGTTTAATAAGTTTATAACACACTTGCTCACAATAGTGAATAATGTTGAACACATAAATTTTATATACACATACATGCAGTAAATAACAGTTGCTTTCTGTCATTTTGTTTTGTGATACAAAGTCTCAATTATTGCAGGTTAGCTGGCTGCCAGGAACACACTATGTTGCACAGGCTTTGAACTCACAACTATTCTCTGCCAAAGTCTTCCAAAAGCCTGGATTACTGACAAGAGCCACCAAGCCCAAATATAGACTTCTTTATTACAGAGGCATGGATTGTCTGTGATACGGAGAAAAAGAGAACTCTCATTTAAGCCTTACTCTCAAAACAGGAGGGAACAAAATAAGGAATATTGTCTGTTTACTAATGTAACTCACACGTTAATACTATCAAAATTTGTTTTTCTATCCTTATATATTTTTTCTGCAAACATATGTCCTACAGCAAACATACACTTGTGAAAGAAATGTGCTCAGTTACAGCAATCCAAAGAGTAAAGGGGCTTACATGTTTCTCAGATGATGTGAAGGAGAGTGTTTTGAAACACACTGTCAATCACTCTAACACCACAGCCCTAAAGATTTTATTTAAGGAATATCTATAAAGCATCAAGTTCGTAATTTCTGATGAGCCAGGGAAAGCCATAGTGTGTGCCAGTTCTTTAAAAAAGAGTTATTTTCAATTTTATTTTTCTCAAAATATAATCATGAAGAGTGGTAAATATATCATCCAGAAAGAATATACAAAACTCTCCAGTTTATAGTTCTTAAAAACATGGTTCATGGACCTCTACAGTTTCCTGAAACTTCCAAGAGGTCGGTAAGACCCAAGCTGTTGCTCACAATGGCACTAAATACTTTCCATCTTTTTGCTGTACTGATGCTTGCACAAATGGTAAAGCAAAGGCATTAAAGCAACGGCAGACAAATCCAATGGTACTTTAGCACAAATCATGACAGTGACTTCAAAGCATATGGACAGTCTTTGAATTCTTGGCTGCCACCCACTCCTTTAAAGCAAAACAGAAACTTTGCCAATTTTACTTGAGATTATGCTTCATGGTGAAAATCACTTTTATTAAATCTTAACTGGGAGAATCAGAGAGATAGTTCAGCAGGTAGACACTTGCTGCCAAGCCTGATAACCTGAGTTTGATACCTGAGACACACATGGTGGAAGGAGAGAACCCACTCCCATTTACACTCTGGCATGCACAAAATAAGTACGTGCAATAAAAACATTGAGATCTAAAAACACTGCATGCGATGATAAGAGAATTATAAAATACTTCTGCAGACCAATGGATTTTCACTTACCAGAGGAAGGAAATGTTCAGAGAAGATTAGATTATACAATACAACTAACTTTCACAAACTACCACTTGCAGACTAACCACAACAATCTCAAATGGCTATTAAAATACTCTTCCATTTCACTACAATATTTGTGTGGGACTAGATTTTGTTCAGACACTGTGTTCACATAATGTATCATCACAGGCTAAGTATGGAAACAAACATAAGAATCCAGCTATATTCTAGGAAGCCAGATCTAAAAGAAATTTACAAAAACTGAAATACTCAGGAGGCTGAGGTAGCTGACAGTTTAAGGTCAGTCTGGGTCATATACACTGGGCCAGTCTCAAAACCAACACCTCCCCCACAACACACACACACACACACACACACACACACACACACACTCACTCACTCAACCAGTCAGGGCTATATATTAAGTCAGTCTCAAAACCAACAATCCCCCTTCCCACTTCCTCCAACACACATGCACACGCGTGAACTCAACCTTTCTCTGAAGTACTCAGACTATATAGATGTAAACAATCGACTCCAGCTTTGCTTTTCATCATGAGTTGGCTAGTTCACTACAGTGTGTGAAAGTCAGAGGGCAACTTGTAGGAGAGCTAGTTCTTTTCTATCATGTGGGTTCTGGGGATGGGTGGTAGTTTGAAAGAAAACAGCCCCCAAAGGGAGTGGTACTATGGCAAGGGCGGTCTTGTAGGAAGTGTGTCACTGTGGAGGTGGACTTTGAGGTCTTATATATGTTCAAGACACACCCAGTGAGTCAGTGGATTTCCTGCTGCCTTCAAGTCAGGATGTAGCCAGCCCCATGCCTGCCTGCCTGCCTGCCTGCAGGCTGCCATGCTTCCCGTCATGGTGATAATGGACTGAACCTCTGAAACTGTAAGCCACCACCTCAATCAAATGCTTTCTTTGTGTCTCTCTCTTCACAGCAATAAAAATCCTAACTAAGACAGGATCAAGATCTTCTCTGGACAGGGTAAACCTCAATTCTTTAATCTTATTTTCGTGTATATGTATGTGGCTGTGTACACATGGGTGCAGGTGCCCTCAGAGTCCACAGTGTGTTGTTGGATCCCTGGGAACTGCAGTTATAGACAGTTGTGCATCACCATGTGGGTGCTGAGAACAAAACCCTCTGCAAACTTCTCATCATTATTTTTGGATCAGATTTATTAAGAAATAGTAAGAACTCCTAAGACTGGGAGGGACTCAAGGAGAGAAAACTCACTGTAGATTCTTAACTCACTGGGCAATCTCTCTAGGCCCATCTTAATTCTTTCTCTTGCCAACTTTCAAGACAATACATTGATTTCCTTGATTACAATGATTGCTTGAAGATGATCAATTATTTTATTATGCCTTTAAATTATCATCAAGAATTCACAGACCTTGACTCAAATGTTTAGACAACAAACTCAGAGCAAATGTGTTTCCTAATTATGTTCTTAAAAATGCCTAAAATAAGTACTCTGACCAGGGAGACAGGTAGGCTAACTGCAGATCTTCACCCCTCCCTCAGCTTCTTTAAATCCAACTCCCCAGTCTCATTCCCATTTCTGCAGCAGACCACCAGTCATGGTCACTGTGGTGATTTAAATAAGAATGCCCACCCCAGGCTCATATATTTGAATGCTGAGTCATCAGGAGTGGCACTACCTGAGAAGGATTAGGAGGGGTAACCTTGTTGGAGTAGGCTGGCCTTTGACTAACAAAGGCCCATGTCAGGTTCAATTCAGCATCTCTCTGCCTATGAATCAGGATGTAGCTCTTAGCCACTGTTCCAGTGCCTGTCTGCCTGCTGCCATGCTTTCTGCTATAATAATGAACTAAACATCTGAAACTGTAAGCAAGTCCCAATTAAAGGCTTTTTCTTATAATAGTTGCCTTGGTCATGGTGTCTCTTCATAGCAACAGAACAGTGACAAAGACCGTTACCCCTCCCCGCAATCTCCAGTGGATCATACATATTTTCTCCTAACTTCCCTCCCCAACCCACTCAACTCTAGCAGGCACTCCGTGGGAACCTATAGGCCACTCTGGCAGGGAAACAGACTAACTGCAGATCTTCAGCTCTCCCTCCACTGCTTCAAATCCAATCCCTAGTCTCATCCTCAGATCTGTAGATTTTCTGCCGTGGTCTCTCTTCACTCTCTGCTCCCATTCCCAGGGGACTAAGCAGATCCTGGCGGAACACTCAGCTATCCTTGCTCCTGTGGATCTCTCAGCCCCATCTAGTCCATCCCCTTTCCTAACTGTCAGCTCTCAATACTTGGAAACACATTTTTACCTGGAGCCTTTAGTAGCTACACCTATCAGGATCCCTGAAGTATTTTACACAGCCACCACACTCTCCTAAAAACCAGAGAGGAAACAAAAACCAAAGAACAAAATGACCACCCAACAAAGACAAGGCCAAATATCAGCTCCTAGAATTATAATTACCCCAAACCCAGATGTCTAGATGCCAGAGTAAAAACACAGTAACAGCCAGGACAGTATGTCTCCACTAGAGATCAGCAAACCTTACACAGTAGGCACTGAGTATTCTAACATGGCTGAAACACAAGAAAAAGACCTTAAAATAGCCTTTATGAATGATGATACTTTATGATACTGGTCCTTAAAGAGGAAATGAATAAACCCCTTAAAGAAATCTATGAAACAAAAACAGTGGAAGGAAGTAAAGAAAATAGTTCAAGACCTGAAAATACTTGCAAACTGAATCCAAGAAAACACCAAAAAGATCTTCAACCATGACAAAGTAGGCTTAATCTCAGAGGCAGGAATGGTTTGACATATGAAAGCTGATAAATGTAATCTACCATATAAACAAATAGACAAAAACCACATAATCATCTCATTAAATGTGGAGAAGGCCTTTGACAAATTCTAATACCCCTATGTGACAAAAGTCATGAAGTACTGGGGATATAGGGACATACCTCAACATAATAAAGGTAGTTTACAGAAAGTCTATAGCCAACATCACCTAAAATGGAGAGAAACTTAAAGCAATTACACTAAAACCAGGAACATAAAAAGGTTGTCCATTCTCTCCATAACTATAAAAAAGAACAAGTGAAGTCTTAGCTAGAGGAATGAGAAAATGAAGGAGATTAAGGGGAAACAAACTGGAAAGGAAGAAATCAAATCATCTTTATTTGCAGATGATATGATAGTATATGTAAGTGACCCTAAAAATCCAACTTGGAAACTTCTACAACAGATAAACATGTTCACCAAAGTAGGTAGGAACAAAATTAATTCACAAAAATCAGTAGTCCTCCTATATACAAATGACAAATAGACTGAGAAGGAAATCAGGGAAATAACACTTTCACAATAGCCTCAAAACTACAAAATTTCTTGGGATAACTCTAACAAAGCAAGTGAAAAACTTGGACGATACAAACCTCAATTCATTTAAGAAAGAGACTGAAGAAGATAATCAGAAAATGGAAAGATCTCCCAAACTCATGCATCACTTTGGATTAATACAGTAAAAATGGCCATCCTAACAAAAGCAATCTGCAGATCCAATGCAATACCCTTTAAAATTCCAACACAATTCTTCACAGACCTTTAAAGGGCAATTTTCAGCTTCAGATGGAAACACAAAAAATTCAGGATAGTTAAAACATTCTTGAATAATAAAAAACTGTGGGAGGTCTCACTTTGTCTCAAGTTCTACTAGAGAACGACAGTAATTAAACAGTGGAATTGGTACAAAAGAAGACACGTAGAGCAACATAATCTAATTGAAGACCCAAACATAAATCACCTGATTTTTGATAAAGTCAGAAACACATACTAGATAAAGACAGCATTTTATGTACATGGTGTTCTATTTGCATGTACACTTGCATGACAGAAGAGGGCACCAGATCTCCTAACAGAAGGTTGTGAGCTACCACGTGGCTGCTGGGAATTGAACTCAGGTCCCCTGGAAGATCAGCCAGTGCTCTTAACCTCTGAGTCATCTCTCCAGTCCTAAAAGTTGGAATTCAATGCAAAATTTATATTTCCTTTATATATTACTCCAAGGCCTTAGAATTTTCTTTATCCACATAACACTCTACTGGCAAAAACTGAGCATCACTGTCTAATCAAAGAGGAACAAAGAAAGACACCTAGAATCAGAAACCAACTTTTTTGTTGCTTTAGGATACTTTAGTTTCTGCCTGACCCTCTATAATCAAACCAAGTTACTAGGGAGTAATTTCTAGTGATTTTAGCATACCTCTCAGTAACTAATAAACTCAAAAAAGAAATAACTATGCCCACAGCTGGTAGTCACTGCACAAAGGACACTGCAGTGACAAGGGGCAGTGATGGGAACAGAAGGACACAGCTAGGAGCATCGTTGGAATCTAAAGGAACTAGACAAGCACAGTTTGAAAAAGACACCAAACCCAGTTCCTGTAGGGTCTGCCAGCAAAACATCAATTAAATGTCTTTCCTATTATATACAAGCACTAAGAAGTTTCTTTTTTTCAGAAGTAGAGAGATCAAAATGATTCAGCTTGAACACAATGGTTCAAGGTACTTTAAAAATCAAATAGTTTTGTGATGGAGTTCAAGTTGGTAGCTGTTGTTGTTTTTTGATTTTCAAGACAGGGTTTCTCTGTGTAACATCCCTAGCTGTCCTGGAACTAGCTCTTGTAGACCAGGCTGACCAACATGACCCAGATAATTATTTCTTTTCTTTCCTTCCTTCTTCTCTTTCTTTTTAAGACGAGGTCTCTCTACATAGCTCTGGATGCCTTAGAACTCACTACATAGAGTAGGCTGGCCTAGAACTCAGAGATCCACTTGCTTCTGGGATATAAAAGGTATGTGCTGCCATACCTGGTTTAGTTGTATTACTTCCTTTTTCTTCCCCCTTTTAATTTTTTGGTTTTTGGAGACAGGGTCTCTCTGTGTAGCTCTGGTTGTCCTGGAACTTGCTCTGTAGACCAGGCTGGTCTGAACTCAAGAGACCCATCCACCAGCCTCTGGGATAAAGGGCATGTACTACCATGTCCTGCTTTATATTCTTTCTCCACTCCCCCTTTAGTCTTTTCATGACATGGTTTCTCTGTGTAATTTATATTATTTAAGAGCAAATTCTAACAAGTAGCAAAGCTGAAAACGTACTTTTCTTTGGTTAACCACACAGGTAATGATAATCTGCTTTGCTGTATACTCTCTTAATCTTTTTGCTATTATAACACCCTGGTGACTGAAAATACAAATGGCACACAAGTGGACTGGAGAGATGGTTCAGTGGTTGCAGCTCTTCTGGAGGACCTGGGTTCAGTTCCCAGTACCTACATGGCAGCCCACAATTGTCTAATTCCAGTTCCAGGGGATCTGATGCTCTCTTCTGGTACCTGTGGGTACCAGGCACACATGTAGTAATATACATTAATGCAAACACATAAAATAAAATTTACAAATCCTGATTCATTGGCCTGATGGCTAGTATTTAGATAAATACAAGGATGTAACAAATTTACTGCATTCATAAATAAAAGATTCCAAACATTTAGCTGTAGATAAACAAATTCTTTGCGATGAATGTCCACATGCAAAAATGGAAAAAGGGGTTTACTGTATCTTGCTGCAGCTTCCATGATGAGATTTTTCTCCTTCCTTCCTCACCCCCTTTTTTCTCTTACATTTTATTTTGGGGTGGGATCAAAAGGCATGATGTGAAAGACACAAAGAATAAATAGAAAGAAAGTTGAGCAACTAGTGCTCTTTAACTGAGCCATTTTTCCAGCCCCATCTCTGCTTAAAAATAAAGATCGGGCCGGGCAGTGGTGGCACATGTCTTTAATCCCAGCACTTGAGAGGTAGAGGCAGGTAGATCTCTGTGAATTCGAGGACAGCCTGGTCTACAAGAGCTAGTTCAGGACAGGCTCCAAAGCAACAGAGAAACCCTGTCTTGAAAAACCATAAACAAGCATCAAACAAATGGTCAGGACAGCATTCCAACACGTACATGTGTCTGGGGAACTAATGATTTAAATAGCTTTGAAGCCTCAAAGTAGTGGAATTTTCAAATTATAGTACGTTATTTATTAGAAAACAGTAAAAAACTACGAAAATCCAGCAAAAAGATGGAGTTGGAGAGATCGTTCAGTGGTTAAGAGCACTGGCTGCTTTTCTAGAAGACTGGAGTTTGATAGTTAGCAACTACATGGAAACTCACAACTTGCTCTATCTCTAGTTCCAGGGGATCCAATGTGTCCTCTTTGGGCCTCTGCAGGTTCCAGACATGCATATGGTGTAGAGATATACATGCAGGTAAAATATCTATACACATAAAATAATAATAAAAAAATCCACAAAAATGAGAAGGCAATTTCACTTCTCTTCCAAAGTCCTAGAATGTGACCTGTTCCTACTATCTGGGCAGTACAGTATGATAGGATATCATACATAAAATAATTCTTTCTTGCTCCATAGAAGCATGTCCTTGATTCCCTAATAGAGGTTAGCATACAGTCAAGTTTCCTTGAATGCTCTCATTTTGAATTTTATTTCTTTAGACTCATATACACATATAATGAACAAATGAACAGTCTATAGTTTTGAGACTAGTTGCTAGTATTTTAAGACTTAGATCTCTTCTGGCCTACTTACATGTAGTCTAACTCTTGATACAAACATTTCAAAGTTATGAAGAATGAGAGAGAAGACAGGAGATATAGGCACATAAAAGGACACAGAGTTCTTATTGACACAAAAATCCACAAGAAAGCTTTTTCATCTCTCCTTATCTCTTCCCACGAGAAAACCCTGAACACACTCTGAACTCTTTTAGAAGGCTCAACAAGGCAGAGGCATAAGAAAATCCAAAGCAGAACATTAAAGAGAAAAAGATAAAAGAAATCAGAAATACTTAATCTTGGAGTCCTGCACTTAGATTCTGAGGAAAAAAATATCATAGTTCTGTATTTACTCTCAGAATAAAAGTAAAAGAATTGTAAGTGGCTATTTCTTGAAAGGCTTTGGCATGCACACCCCACACATTGCTGGTTTTTCTCAGTCTCTGGAATTCTAAATCATTTTTAATTCATTTTTCAAACCTATACTACTGTATAAATTATGAAAATACTTTTCAAGAAAATTAAGTCAGCAAATAGGATAGACAGACACATTGTGATCTAAGATTTAGAATAATCTTCTAACAGAAGAAAGAACGTTAAAAAGAACTCTTTTCTGAATATTCCTAAAACAAATTGATGGGGGCATAAACAGACGAAGAGAATTTAGAAAAGGGAAACTGTTTTCCAAGAGGAAAACATAGGATGGGAAGATTTGATAGAGTTCTTGCCTAGAATGTGTAAGGCCTTGAGTTCAATCCCTAGACTCCAGAACTAATCACATCCATTTATCTATGGAAATAAATCAAGGGCAGTTTAATGTTGAATTACTTTTAGTTGCTGGGCATAACAGCACAGAGGCAAGAAGATCTCGGTGAGGTGGTGGCTATCCTGGTCTCTTACAAGTTACAAGCCAGTTAGGGCTACACACTGTGAATGTCTCGCAAGCAAACTTACTTAAAACAAGAACTGCTTTCATTTGTCCTAACATAAAAAGAAACCTTTAAGAGGTAGTAGTGATCGTATTAGTCAATGTTGTACAGTTCACAAAAGCCCCTAAGAATATGAACTCTTCTTGCATAACTGCATGCCAATTTCCATACTGATTGTCACAAAGATTTTGCTCTTGCCAATGTTAACAGTATCTGAGTTTAATTGTGCTGGCTAGTTTTATGTCAACTTGATACAAGCCAAAGTTATCAGAGAGTAGGGAGCTTCAATTGAGAAAATGCCTTCATTAGATCAGGCTGGGAGAGGACATTTTCTTAACTAGTGTTCGACAAGGGAGAGCTCAGCCCATTGTGGATGGTGCCACCCCTGGGCTGGCGGTCCTGGGTTCTATAAGAAAGCAGGTTGAGAAAGCCATGTAAACCGCACCTCTCCATGATCTCTATGTCAGCTTTCTGCCTCCAAGTACTTGCCTTGTTTGAGCTCCTGTCTTGATTTTCTTCAATGATGAATAATGATATGGAAGTGTAAGCCAAATAAACCCTTTCCTTTTCAAGTTGTTTTGGTCATGCTATTACACTGCAACAATGATAACCCCCATAAAGCAAAAATTGGTACCAGGATAGTGGGGTACTGCTGTGACAGACCTGAACATATGTTTTGGGGAGGACTATGGAAGGACTATGAAACTTTTGGCTAGAAGAGCCATCAAGTGTTCAAAGCTTGGTGAGCTGTTCCGTGGGAGTTTGGAAGACTGTTGAGAAAAATGCACACAAAGGCCTGGCTTGTGAAGTTCCAGAGGGGAGCAGGTGAGTTACAGAGACAACTGGGGCTGTTGCATATTTTGAGTTAAGAATGTGTGGTTCTGGTTAGATAAGGCTGAAGAATCAGCTGTGATTAACAAGATACCAGAATCACTCAAGTGAAACCTTTGCCTTACTGGGACAATTGATACTGGTTAGCTGGAGTTAAGAAATTAGTGGTGCTGGGTAGTGATGGTCCATGCCTTTAATCTTAGCACATGGAAGATGAGACAGGGCCAGGCAGATCTCGGAGTTTGAGGCCAGCGTGGTCTACAGAACTAGTTCTAAGATAGCCAAGGCTACACAGAGAGATCCCATCTTAAAAAAACACACACACACACAAAACCAAATCAGTGGTGATTAAGAGGCAACCAACATCATTGAGGTAAAAATGAGAAGTGTTTCTTCAGAGTCAGCACACAAAGCAGCCAAAGTTGTACTACAAACCAGTTGCCAAACTTGGTAGTGTAAGAATCACCTACATGGTACAAGGTTTTGAAGGTATGAAGGGGTCATGAGACTTGGCATTGTGTGGCAGGGCTGGAGTCGTTGAAGAGAGCCCAGGAGAGGCTACTGATGAAAGCAGCCAAAGACCCCAGCACTTAGGAGATGCCAGAACCATGGATGACCATCAAGAACAGCCAACAGCAGAGGACTGGAGTCTGCTGGAGCCTAGAAACAAAACTGTGTTTGCTGTGGAAGGCAGAGCCAGAGAAGTGACCCAAGCATTTGAAGAAGCCTAAAAGATCTCAAGTGGACCCCAGACACTAGACACTGAGTTATTCACACAATTGGGGTTTGGTTTGCTTTCTTCAGATTGTGACTGTGCTCTGATTCTTTGTTCTTGAAGTAAGAAAGTATTTAACTTAACTTTGATTTTACAGGAGCCCATAGTTAACTTCCTGGTTCTGGTCTCTTTGATCTTATAGGAGTCCACAGTTTTAAACTCTGGATTTTAAGAGACTGAATTTTAAAGGGTTTGAATTTGTAAAGACTGTGGGACTTTTTAAGTTTGTAAAAAGTTTTATATTGTAATGTTTATATTAATGTGTGATCTTGGAAACGAACAAGAAAGGAAAGGCTATGGCTTAATAGCGAAGTGTTTTGTCAGATTGACATGGAGTCAGTTGTGCTGGCTAGTTTATGTCAACTGACATAAGCTAGAGTCATGAGGTGGGAGCCCCAGATGAGAAAATGCCTCCATAAGATCAAACCTGTACAGCATTTACTTAATTAATGATTAATGGGGAGGGCCCAGCCCATTGTGGGCTTGTGAAGCAAGCACCCCTCCATGGCCTCTGACCTCCAGGTCATGTCCTGACTTCCTTCAACAATAAGCAGTGATATGGAGTGTAAGATAAATAAACCCTTTCCTCTTCACGCTGTGTTGGTCAAGGTGTTTCATCACAGCATTGACCACCCTAAGACACTATTGTTGCAAAATAAACCATCCTTCACTCAAATTCATTCATTGTCAGCAATTAGCTAGGTCGGGTGCAGTGACGCATGGATGTAATCCCATCACTTGGGAAGCAGGTGGATTTCTGAGTTCAAAGCTAGCCTGATCTGCTGAGTGAGTTTCAGGACAGCCAGAGCTATAAAGAGAAACACTGTCTTAAAATACAAAACAAGCCAGGCTGTGGTGGCACACGCCTTTAATCACAGCACTTGGGAGTCAGAGGCAGGAGGCGGGTAGATCTCAGTGAATGAAGCAAGTTCCAGGACAGCCAGGGCTACAAGAAAAAAACCCTGTCTTGAAAACCAACCAACCAACCAACCAACCAACCAAATAAAAACAACCCCCCCAAAGAAAACAAAGGAAATACAACAGTTATACGATGTGACCCTCAACACTTAACATATATGACACCTAAGATAACTAAAATGCCCTTTCCTATGAAAATGTGGGTTCTAAGCTGAACACAGGTTGAAATTACAGAAACTAGAAGGCTGAGGCAGCACCATGAGTTTGCAGCTGGACTGGGCTCACTACATAGTGAAAGCCTGTCTCAAAAGCAAAGGAAAACAAAACACACATAGAGAAAATATTGATTCTAACCCAATGTGGTAATGGAGAAACATAATGTCAACTGAATTTCTTTGTGCTCAAAAGTATGTAAGCACCTCAAACTCCACTCTTTTTTTGGTTTTGTTTTTGAGACAGGGTTTCTCTGTGTAGCTCTACCTGTCCTGGATCTAGCTCTTGTAGACCAGGCTGGCCTCGAACTCACAGAGATCCACCCACCTCTGCCTCTCAGAGTGCTGGGATTAAAGGCGTGCACCACCACCGCCCCGCTTCAAACTCCACTCTTAGGACTCATCTTACTCCTTGCTTCAGTATTTTACTTCTTCATTTTCCACTCAGTGGCCCAGAAATGTGGAAGCTTGCTTTCTTTCCACATTCATAACACTATTAACTAGTTCAGAGAGTGTTTTAAAAAACAAGAGAATGGCCAGGCGGTGGTGGCGCACGCCTTTAATCCCAGCACTTGGGAGGCAGAGGCAGGCAGATCTCTGTGAGTTCGAGACCAGCCTGGTCTACAAGAGCTAGTTCCAGGACAGGCTCCAAAACCACAGTGAAACCCTGTCTCGAAAAATCAAAACAAACAAACAAACAAACAAACAAAACAAAAACAAAAAACCAAGGGAATGAAGGTGAGGCGGCTACCTGACATTGACCACTGGAGTACAAATGCCTGCAACATACACATGCGCACACACAAACATGCAATACACATATGCTTGTGAAATGATTCCTACCTGATTTAGCCTCTATTTTCTACCCCCCACAGGTACTAGACCCTTCAAGGTCTCTTTGAAGCATATACTATTGCTTCACTTCTTCATCAATACTCAATCAGTTTTCTCCATGTTTGCTAGAGTAGTTATTCTGCCACCAGGCTTCTTCATGTCCTGGTCTCCTACCATCTGCCTGACTTTTCACCTTCTCTTAATTTTCCTGGAATGACTGAGGAACATAACTGCAGATGGTCCTTTCTCTGCGGGTATGTATTTATCAACGTGGAGAATGCCAGGCATTATTAGAGCTAGCTTGACCATTCACCATTTTAGAAGAAGCCTCTCTTGGCTCTGTGGAGGAAAACTAACACCTGTGTCTCATGTTCTATGTGTACATGTAATATTTCTGATATCACGTCATAATCATTAGTGGCATACATGTCTAGTTTTTAGGTCTTTGAGCTATATCTTATTCACATTTATATCCTCGTAAGCCTTGCAATCTTGATGAATATGATTTTAAAAACTTGACTAATGAATGTTTACTAATGACTTTATTTAGCTACCAGTTTTTCACCTTACCAAATCACCAATATAGTAATACTGTCATAAACAATGGCAGTCCATTACTTAGAAGCCAGCTAACAATGTGACAAGTTATGTTTGCAATCAGAAGTGGCAGAAGCTCTTTTAACATGTACCTTTCTAGAAGCCTCTAAGATACCCCTATGTTTGTGACATACTTTTATTTTCACCTATATAAAGAGAATCACCTAAGTTTGCTTTTCCTCTGGACAAAACATTAAGTTGACTTTTTTCAAGCTATTACATTTTGTTTATATGTACACTGCTTTTTGTCATCATTTGGCCAAGAGAACAGAACGTAGGGTAGGATGTAATCTTTTTATTTTGTTTTGCTTTTGTTTTTTGGAGACAGGGTTTCCCTGTTTAGCCCTGGCTGTCCTGGAACTTGGTCTGTTCTTCGAACTCATAGATCGACCTGTCTCTGCCTCTCAAGTACTAGGATTAAAGGTGTGCACCACCATCGCCTGGCTGGAAGTAATCTTAAATAAGTCACCCAATGTCTACCTCTATCACACCTATCTGAAAAGATAATTTAGTTTATTTTTATTGGCATGTCAGAACACAACTTTACAACCCATGTTTCATTTCTGTGTGTTACCTCTTTGGTTCAAAATTGTACTTATTCTAGATCAACACTGTTCAAAAGAAATGTCTATGGGGCTAGGGAGGTGGTTCAGTTGACAAAATGCTGTCATGCAAGAATGAGGACCTGAATTTGGATCCCCAGCACCCACATAAAAGCCAGATGCTGTGGGAGGTATATATAATCCCAGCGTGAGGGAGGCAAACACAGGAGGATTCCTGAGGCTTTCTGGCCAGCTAGTATTGCTAAAATTGGTGAGCTCCAGATTCAGTGAGACTTTGTCTGAAAAATAAGATGGAGTGATTGAGGAAGACACACTATGTCTACCAGACATATCAGAAAAAGTCCATTATAACATAAATATTTAATATCATGGACCATTACTCACATAATATGACTAAAGAACTTAATTTTTAATTTAATTGAAACAGTGACTTGTTGCCAGTCATTATCATTGGACAGTGCAGTAGAAATCCCAGAATGGCATAGCAAACAAAAATGTATCAAGTAATTTCTGAGTCTGGTTCCTGCCAATCTAGGCTTTGGTTAGAACATGCTGGGTTAGTATTCACCTGTCCCAAAATTCAGGAATGGATGTGAGGTGTGACATTTTTTCAAAGAAGATATATTAAAAGTCTGCAAACTTCTGTGAAGGGCCAAATGATGTTATCCTCCTTTCCCCAACCCCATTAAGTCTGGTAGTTACAACCACCACACTCATATCTAAATCTTCCAAAAGTTTCTTCTAGGGATAGCAATTCTTTATTTAGTCAACCTGTTTCTTGGAAAATTCCATTACTATCATCTCTGCAATACCTATCTTACAGAATGGCTCTGAACCTTAAATGAGAACACTGTAAAATAGCAAGCACCTAAAAGTCCAATGAGTGGTAATGTGTAGTTTCTAATTCTATTTTCTCTCAAGTCTATTCTTTTCATTTTGTGGCAGTAAGAGTTTGCTTTTGTGGGCACACATAAGAGAACAAGTGTGTGAAGTGGTCAAGAGCCAAGGATGTAGGTATCAGAATAACTAAGGGTCTAGTGTTTGTGGTTAACAATTTCTTTTCCTTCCTTATGACTGTACATGCCTGTCCTGGATAGTTTTGTCGACTTGACACAAGTTAAAGTCATCTGAGAGGACAGAACCTCAACTGAGAAAATGGCTCCAAGAGGCTATAGGTAAGCCTGGAGGGCGTTTTCTTAGTGATTGATGTGGAAGTGTACAGCCTGTTGTCGGTGGTGCCATCCCTGGGCTGGTGGTCCTGGGTTTTATAAAAAAGCAGGCTGAGCAAGTCAGTAAGCAACACCTCTCTGTGGCCTCTCCAGGTTCTTCTGTTTGAGTTCTTGCCCTGATTTTCTCTGATAAACAGTGATCTGAAAGTGTAAGCCAAATAAACCCTTTCCTCTCCAGCTTGCTTTTTGGCCATGGTGTTTTGTTGCAGCAATAGAAACCTTAAGTCAGCTCCCTCATACTATTCTCATTCTATTAAGAACTTCCAGTTTTTTAAGAAGCAATAAAGAGACAACTACATTTCCAGAAGTATTATAACGTGAGAAAAGGTAAATAATAATCCCGTTTTTAGGAACATGTGAACAAAGGCATGGCCTCTTATTACAGAGACTTAACTCTAGAACCCAGGCTTCTGTTATCTCTCCAATCACATGGAAAGCTCTGAAGATAGAGTCCACATCTGTGCATCCTTTCCTGAGTCCCCACAACAACACAACACAGGAGATGGCTTATGGTAGTCACTACAAATCATTCAAGAATGTAACTCATAGTCTTGCTTGGTTGCACATGCCTGTAATTTTAACTACTTGGGAGGCTGAGGCAAGAAGACTCAAAGTTTAAGGTTACCCTGAACAACTTATTGAAAACCTGCCTCAAATTTTTATTTATTTGTTTGGTTTTTTGGGACAGGGTTTCTCTGTAGCTTTGGAGCCTGCCCTGGAGCTAGCTAGACCAGGCTGGCCTCGAACTCACAGAGATCAGCCTGCCTCTGCCTCCCGAGTGCTGGGATTAAAGGCGTGCACCACCACCGCCCGGCTTTGGGATTAAAGGTTTGGGCCACCACTGCCCGGCTGTGCCTCAAAGTTTAAAAAGTAGTGGCTGGAGAGATTGTTAATGGGTTAAAAGTGTATATGGCTCTTGCAGAGGGTCTGAGTTTGGATCCCAGTACACATGACAGCCATGTAACTATAGCTCCAGGGGAATCCAATGCCTCTGTGGGCATCTGCATTCATGTGCACACAACTAACTACATAGATATAATTTTAAAAAGTTTTTTTTTTAAATAAAAATGCTGAGAATATAGATGAACAGCAGATCACTTGCCCGGCATATGCAAGGCCCTTGGTTGTTTTAACCTCTAGTATTGTTAGAGCCATAAGGACATAATTTATTATCTAAGAATTCATTTTGGTGTAACCGTCCAGGAACATATTATGACCTTGCATTAGGTCACAGAGGTCAAAAGAAACATTTGTTAAATAATTTGTAAACCTAATATTGTGAACATTTATGCCTAAAAAGATCACAACCTTAAACTATAGTTCTAAGTCTCCTGAATGATGTAAAATCATGGGCAAAATTTTGTGTAGGTACACTTTCCTCTTTCTCTCACTACTGACATAGCTTTCATTGTGTTCTCAAAAATTGAGTAAAAATACCCTATATGCTGTTAACTATTGCCTTTTTTGTTGTTGTTGTTTTTTAAAACCTGGCTTCCAAGTTGAAATTCTCAAGTTACTCAGCCTGAGTTGTGAAAGTATGTTTAAAAACTAAATGACAGGACAGGAGCTATCCTGGGGATGGTGGCCGGGTAACAGTATGAGCAGAGGCATCATGAGGGCTTCTGAGTACTGACAATATTAATTTGGGAGCTTCATTCAAAGGAATATTCACTTGATAAAACTTCATCAAGTTGAAAAATGAAAATTTCTAAACCTGTCTTAGGTTGATCATATTTCAGTAAATTAGAAAAGAAAGGGATTAAAGTGGGTGATGGCACTTTCCTCTAATCCCAGCATTTGGGAGGCAGAGGCAGGTGGATCTCTGAGTAAAAGGCCTGCTTGGTTTACAAATCAAATTCCAGGACAGTCAGAGCTGTTACAGAGAGAAACCCTGTCTTGAAAGACCAAAGAAAGAAAGAAAGAGAGAGAGAGAGAGAAATCACTTATACTGAATGGATGTCAGTAGAGCGTTTAAAAAGGAAAACCCGTAAAGAGAGTGTACTGGGTGAGGCTGGTGGTGAATTGAAGCAGCTGCTGAGGAACCAAAGCCCTCACTCCAACCAACAGCCTGCAAGGAACTGAGCCTATCAAAGAAGGTGCATTTGAAAGCAGATTTTCCATTTTCCATCAAGTTTTGAAACTGCAGCCCCAGCTGACAGCACAGACTGTAAACCAGATCCTGAACCAAGACCATTTGAGATAAGCTACTCCCAGGTCCCTGACCCCGAGAAAAATCTGTGAGATAACAAATGTCTGGCTTTAAAATAAGAAAAAAAAGAAAATAAAAACACTATCTTCTGTACACATATTGACAGGAGCAAAGTAGCTGTACCTAGAGGGAGATACTAGCTTCTTGAAGGTTAATGGTACAGTATTACTTTCAAAATCCAACCAGGACAGAAAACCCAGCTGCTAACTATGGAAGCTATTTCCTGTAAAATATAGACACAGATCTTTTTGATGCCTCTATTACCTCACTCTAAATTAGAGATTTTTTTTTACCCTAGTCATATACTTTCTGTTTTACTGCTTAAGTGTTTGAATGGTACCACATGCATATATACATTCCTTAATTGTTCTCAAGGATTTTCTTACAAGAAAAAATCTACAGATGTGAGAGTTACCAAGTAAGTATAAATAGATGATTTTAAGATGGACATATTTCCCTGGCAGAGTAGCATATTTCTGTAGTTCCTGCCATTTAGGAAACTGAATGAGAAGCACTTGAACCTGGGAGTTCAAAGCCAGCCAGAAAAACACAGATCCCATGACAAAAATAAAATAAATCAAACATTATTTTGTAAATCCACATCTGAGAGGGATTTGGGGAGCCATGAATGGAAATAATGCATTCCCTCTGTCTATATCTGTGTGGCTGAAGTTTGCTTCTGATTCTGGGCAAAGAGAACATGAGAATCCAGTACTTCAGCTTTAGACTTTGGGATCTTTCTCATTCTGCATCTTTTGCACAGTAGACAGTAAGAATTTTGGCAATTTTTTTGTTTGTTTGTTTTTCGAGATAGGGTTTCTAGGTAGCTTTGGAGTCTGTTCTAGAACTAGCTCTTGTAGACCAAACTGGCCTTAAACTCACTGAAACCCGCTTGCCTCTGCCTCCCGAGTACTGGAATTAAAGGCTTGAGCCACCACCAACCGACTAGAATTCTGGCAATTTGTTTAGTTGAAAAAGTTACTAAAGTCAGGCCTGTAATCCCAGCACTCAGGAGGCAGAGGCAGGTGGAGCTCTGCGAGTTAAAAAAGATCAGCCTAGTCTACAAAGTGAGTTCAGGACAACCAGGGCTATACAGAGAAACTCTATGTCTTGAAAAACCAAAAACCAAAAAAAAAAAAAAAAAAGTTACTAAAGTCATTGTTTATTTTTATGTAAAGTTCTCTCAAAATGGACTAACTGTGCCTATCATTTCCTTACACATTTCAAAAACCTGAAACAACAATCCCTTTTGCTATATAATCAGACTAAATTTTTGGACTTTGTTAAATTTTAACCTGCCAGCTGTAATGATTCTTCATAACTCCCTAGAGTTACACTGGCAGTCAATATTTAATTACTGCACCTGAAATCTAAAAAAAAAAAAAAAAAAAAAAAAAAAACATGACTACTTTGCAAAGTTTTTCCTGTTATAGTTATAAAGCAGAGCTCAATAAATAACCTGTCAACAAAACTCTGGAATGATTCTTTTATTAAATTTATATGTCTAACATATGTACATATACTCAATTAATTATACTGGATTCCTTCCTTTTCTTCTCAATTTCTTTTTAGCAAGATCCTCAATCTTTTCTTTTTTTTTCTGGCTGTCCTGAAACTAACTCTGTAGACCAGGCTGGTCTTGAACTCAGAGATCTGCCTGCCTTCGTCTGGGATTAATTGAGAATACCACCTCTGCCTGGCCCTCCTTAATCTTTGCAATACCACTGTTCTCTGACTTACCTTTATCTCTTTGCATTCACTAGCCAGAAGATACTGAATCACCATCACATTCACTCAGCTTTATATAACATTTCTCTCTCTCTCTCTCTGCCTATCTATTGTGATCGCTAATACATGAGTTTTAGTCTATCTGCCTACCTACCATGACTGTTTAGTTTTAGTACCCCCCCCGTATTGCTCTGTAATTGCACTATTCAAAGTTAGATCACACTTTTCAAGTAAGAAAAACATACATTAAAACCATTCTTGTAAAGACCCTTGACTATGACAATAACAGGGCTCACAGACAAACCAAGTATTATAATTTTTCCATGACTAAAGTTTCATGGCACTTAAAATTCTCAATAAAACACAACCTGAGTTGGGTGTGGTAGCAAACACCTATAATCCCAGCACTTGGGAACTGGAGGAAGGAGGATCAGAAGTTCAAGGCCAATACTGGCTAACACATAACATAGGAAGTTTGAGGTCAGTAGGGTTCTATCTCCACCACCAAAATAGAACCCCAAACTGCTACCTACTTTAGAAAAATCTTTAGAAGATCTGATAATCAAAACACTTACTTGGAATTAAAAAAAAAAACAACTGTTCACCCTGGTGGTTTCAGAAAAGTATAGATTCTCAACTACCTAGTTCTACACAGGCAGCTTCCAACCATCAGCTGTGTTTGTAACAGTGTTAACAGGTACCCCCTTCAGTGTTCTGCAGACTAGCTTCTAACCAACCTGGGGAAGAAAGCATGTTTTTTATGGCAAGGTTTTATATTAAAATACCACCATAAAGGATCTAAATATTCAATGCTAACACTTAGCTTGGTTGCCTTAAAAAACTCCAAAACCCAGCATGTCTCAGGACTCCAAATTAATTCAGAGTTACACATTAGTCTTAAATAAAGAATAAAAACAAAATACCTAAGAATTTTTCCTTTGTTTAGAGAAGTTGATTAATCCTTTCCTTATGCTATTTATTTTTGGGTGGGTGGGAGGAAAAGAGCCCACTAAAAATGAGACCTTCCTGTGGCAAAAGGCTCTTAGAAAGATGGCTTTGATGCTTCCTGATATTCTAATGCATAATGTCAACAGTATTGCTTAAAAAATATTGGACTGGACATGAAGAGATACTTCTTTTAGAGACAGAACCCACAGATGTACTCCTGTTTAAAAAAATTTTAAAAAAAGCTTACATGTATGAATGCTTGCATGTATGTATGTATTCTATGTGTGTGACTGATGCCTGCAGAGGTCAGAAAAAGGTGTCTGATCCCCTGGATGTGGAGTTCTGGATAGCTGCAAGCCACCTGCTGGGTGCTGGGAGCCCTCTGTGTGTCTCTGTGTGTGTATACAGTCTTAAAAGTAATGACTTCTGTAACCCCTAAAGCAACATTCAGGAGATCAATTCTCAAAGTCCTGGATTTGATCCCTAGCACAACCAGAAAGTTCTGGAATATTCATTGCACATTTTCCCCTTTTAGCAAAGAGACTGGACGCAAAAAAATCAAAAAACTTTGGTTCACTTGGGTTTACTACTCCCGTCTCCCCCACAAGGCAGGATTTCTCTGTGTAGCCTGGTCTCTGTAGACCAGGTGGCCTCGAAATCGCAAGATCCACCTGCCCCTACCTCGTGAGTGCTGGGATTCATAAAGGCGTGCACCACCACTACCGAGCTCACCTGGGGTTACTTTAAGAAAGTCTCACATCACTTCTGTGCTTTGGCACTCTTCCTTTAAGTGTAAGAGTTAATTCTGACCTACCTACTTTTCTAAGATGCCAAAATTAAAAAAAAAAAAAAAAAACAAACCATGTGACCATCTTCATGTCTTTTTACACCAGTAACAACTAGTACCGTAGCTTCCACACTATCATTAGTACCACTCTGTCATGTTTTACTGCTCCTTCTGAATTAGGCCATCACACTGCTGCAGAACACGAATCTTGTGGTCTTCCATTTGTGGTTAAGTTTTGAGATACAATTCTATCCTGATAAGTTCCGCCCACTCCAGAGTGCAACTCCACCAATCTTATGCCTGCGAAGCGAGTCTTTAATCAGTTTCTTCTCTGTCAAAGAAACGACTAGAAAGTCCCACCATCCCACTTTCTTTGAACATACTCAGAGGAAGATTAGTCTTTGAACGTGGGGAACGATGCCACACAGTGTGCAAAATAAAGCCGACTCTGTTCTCTAATCTTAACGTCCCATAACCCCAAACCTGTGGGGCTTGTTACAGAGCAAATCCAAAGGTTCCTGACCATGGATTTGCATCAGACACCCCAAACAGCAAAACCTTTACCTAGTTTGCAAGAAACAGCTTGCACTTGCTCCAGCTACTACTGGGTTAGGTGTGGGCTATCCTTTTTTATTTTTTTTTCCCCGGGTCTGGCTGTATCTATGAGGAAAAAGTGGCCTGACCCCAAAGCACCCCCAGTCAGTTCTGGAGCAGAATCAAGACCCTCCCGAGAGCGGTCTGCACCCAACCCTGCAACTCTGGTTTCAGACACACCCCCCTCCACCCCGTGTTTCACGGGAGGTGTGGGCGCTCAACTCCTAGGCTGTAGCATGGGGGACGCGAGGGGAGGCGGGCCAAGGCCTCAGCTCCCATTTTGGAGAACGGGGTGCTCGGGCCTCCCGGCAGTGCCAATGGGAAGTGGGAGCGGAGGGACGCTTCGGGGTTGGGGTAGTGGGCCGGACGGGGCGGGGGGGGGTCTCTCGGTTTCGGGGGCGTGAGGAGGAAGGAGACAGGAAAGAGTAGGGAGAGAGGGGTTCGCGAGGTGAGGCTCTCTTTTTGTTGATCACGGAGGGCCGGCGGTGTGACCTGGGGGGACCCCTCAGGACAGTCAGCGAGGGGTCCTCTCCTTCCCGGCTTGGTGGAGGTGGGGGGGCAAGGGCTGCGCGGAGGCCTCGGGCCGCGACTGTGCGCGCCAGCCGACCACTCTGCCCTTCCAGCGCCTCGCGTGAGGCATGGGGCCGGGTGGGAGGGGATGGCGGAGGCCCCCGGTCTGGGAGGCGGGAAAGGCCCCGAGCTGCGGGCCGGGCGGCGGCTCGGCCTCTCCGAGCGGCGGCGACGCGGCCTGTCGGGCCCCGGGCGGGCTCGAGCCCTGGGACCCGCGTGCGCCACGCACTCCGTGGCCCCGCTCCCACGGCCGTCCCCTCCCCTGCCGCTCGCTCACCTGCACATGATCCGCCATTTTGCTCCATTCATGCTCCTCTCAGGCCCCCCCTCCCCCCCGGCGCGCACCTCGGCCGGGGCCGCCGCCGCCGCTGCCGCCGCCGTCGCCGCTGCGCCTGCGCGCTGGGGGCTCGGCGCTCTACGCTCGTGGCGTAGCGCCGCTCGGCTGCGCAGGCCCGGGCCGGAGGGCCCAAGTTGGAGAATGCGCAGCGCAGCTGGGACGGCGTAGAGGCGCGGGCAACGTCAGCGGCCCGGAGACGCCGGGTGGGAGGAAGCGGAGGGCCGGGGGAGCGCAAGGGAGGGGAGCAGGGGGAACAAAGCTTTGTTTACATGGGTTTTAAAGGGGCCGCGCTCGATCTCGCGCGCGGGCGGGCTCCGCGTGGAAGTGGACCACGCTGCTTGCAGCGCCGTGGGCTGTCAGGGCGACACCCTTCACCCTGCACCCGGGGCATCGCCTGTCCATGTGCGGCCTGCTTGACTTGCGGCTGGACGTCCCTGCCCCAGGGCCAGAGACCTCCACCTGAGATACCTGCACCATTCGTGACTTACCAGGACACTTTTGTTTTTTTGTTTTTAAAACCGGGCCGTGTTTGTGTTTTTCTAGCCTGTTCCAGTGGACCAGGGTCATTGTTTTCTTATCTGGGTTTCATCAGCAACCCCAGTAGCGTTCGCCTTGTTTTTATTAATGTCTTTTTTTCCCTCCATAAACAGCCATGGATATAGCCTCCAATTAGCGATGATCAAAAAATGTAAAGAGCCGCCGTTTAATCTTACACAATCGATTGCTGTTTTAACCAGTGCTACCCAGGAGGGGTCAGATACTGGGAGTGGTGCTTAGGATCCCCTGGCTCAGTCTGAAGGGGAAAGCTATCCCTCTTGGGTCGGGTGGGATCCGTATCTGCACGCCGAGGCCGAGTCCCCACCAACAGTTTTCTCTACTAGATTTCTCTACCTATTCCTATTTTCTATTAGATTCCACTCGCTGTTATTAGCCAAGGCCCCCAGATTAAATCAGGAGGATTTCGACAGCATTAGTTATTTTAAGTTTGCTAACAGCTAAACCTGCCTTGTTACTGGGGCTGCTGCTTGCGGCGCAAAAGAGGATGGTAATGAGGCCCACAGTATTCCACGGATATATTGGGCAGGTTTTCAGCAATCGTTCCAACCTCCGTCTTCCTTCTAGCGTGTCTTCTGGTTCGGAAAGGTAGGACAAGTAGGAACTACATTACCCAGACTTCTCTGTAGCTGGGGTTCTGCCTGCAAAATTAGCCCAGTGAATGAGACTGACTCAGAAGATTTAGGAAGCAGAAGTAAGGCAGAGCTTTTGACTTTTTTTTTTTTTTTAATGGCAAGCTTTCCCTGTTAATCTTTCTCCTTCTCGCCCTCTTTTTACCCCCTCACTCCCCATCCCTCTTTCTTCAACCTTCCAGTGACCAATCACTAGTTCCATGAGTGTCAAGAGGCAAAGGGGGGTGTGTGTAGGGGAAACTGGTGTCAGAGGCTTCCTGACTTTGTGTTGCTCTAGGGTCATAGATTCTTGGGGTCTCGGTGGCAGTGACATTTTTTGGGCTTCCTTACATGACTGATTGGGTATACATTATAGCTTTCTGGTTAGGTTAGACTACTCAGGTCTCTGTCCAGTCTCCCCTGATACATTTGGTTCTTCGTTTCTCTTACCCTTCTAAAGGCACCTCATCCAGTTTACCCGGTTTCTCAAAATAAGCTCAGGAATGATCTTGATTATCCAGCCAGCCTCATATTCCTCCCTCCACAGTCTTCCCTTTCATGTCCAGTTGAACATACATCTAATACACACCCCCACTCGACTCCTGTCTTCACCTCTGAGCTTTCGATCCAAGACTTACTTTTCTTCTAAGCTCTACTTTGATTACTGTTATAGCTTCCATTCCTTCCGTACTTCTCCTTGGTAGTTCAATCTCCATACCTCTGCAAAATTAGCCCCACAATACAGATAATTTGCCCTCTTGTTTAAAGTCCTTAAGGGGGCTCTCATTAAGTATCTGTGTGGCCTGACATAATCTCCCCTGGACCCCTTCTCCCCCACAATGCTCTGTTCATTTCTGGCTCAGTTCTGGCCAGTTTGCTCTTAAAATTACTCAGTGCCTTTCCTTGTCCAAGGTGCCAAGAACTAAATCCTCTCTTTTCTTAGTACAATATGTCTCCCTTATTCTTGGAGGATACATTGCCTAAAAACTACACAGTAAGGACATCTATATGTTGTTTCCCCCATATATACCTAAGATACAGTTTATAAAGTAGCTACAGTAAGAGATGAATAATAGGGGGACTGGAGAGATGGCTTAGTGGTTAAGAGCACTGACTGATTTTCCAGAGGACCCAGGTTCAATTCCCAGCACCCATATGGCAGCTAACAACTGTCTGTAACTCCAAGATCTGACAGCCTCACACAGACATGCACGCAGACAAAACACCAGTGCACATAAAATAAAAGTAAATGAAAAAGATGAATAATAATAGATAATAGAGTAGGACAATGAAAATGTGCCATTATACCTTTTTTTTTTCTTTTTTAAAGGATTGCTTGTTTCAGGAGTGTCCCATTTGGTGGTTTTGAATTATTGTCTATGAAACCATAGATCCGGGAGGACCACTGTACATTCTTCATGGGGAAAAGGCAGGGGCTAGCAATGAATTCAGGTCAGAAACTGTAGGAGCTGAGGGTAGCAGGCACCAGATCTGTTCTCATCCTCAATTACTTCTTTGCCCAGTCCTTCATTCTTCTCATGCCCACATCATTCCTCTACCCATTTTAAACCTTTCTCTTGTTGCCCGGAGCTGCCCATGGGGTAGCTGCCCACACCTAGAAGAGCTTTTGGAGTTGCCTGATCCCTGAGTTAGGAAGTCAAGTGCTAGCCCAAACCCCACCTGTCTCTCAGTATGAACCTTGGGAATCCTTTCCTTTGGGACACTTTTGCTTCCCACCGCTGGTGCCTGGAGACTCTCTACACCTAGGTTGTATATGAGAACAGTGTCTTGATTCCTGCTCCTGTGGCTCCCCAGAGGCCAGGCAGAAGGTACTGTGGTTTACTATTCCCACTTCAGGATTCCCAACCTGGCCGGGTGAAGTTGAACTTGATGAAAGACATATATTCCTTTTAGTAGACTCTAGCTCCTTACCTCTTTCAGACTATGGCTGTGGGAAGAGTAACCTTTCCAGCTTCAGTAGGCCAGGGATGGGATGGGGGTGCCTGACATACGTAGGGCTAGGTTCAATAGTTTCCAAGCAATCTGGTTAACTTGGGCGCCCCCCTGTGGTTCTCAGTGGGATATATCTGGTTTACCTTCAGGTTGGAAGGTAAGCAGCTTGGTTTCAAAAGAAAGCACTTTGTTGCACTTCTGTGAGGCTTGTGCCGCCTACTCCACAGCAGTGCCACACCAGAGCCATCCAGTCAGGATCTGTATTCTTTTTTGGGTCGATTTGCTTTTGATACTTTGAGACACAGTCTTGCTGTGTAACCCTTGTTGGCTTGGAACTCACCATTAAGAGCACGCTGCTCTTAAGCTTTATTGAAACCTTCTTGCCTCTACCCTCTACCTCCCAAGTGCTGGGGTTATAGCAACCTGCTTTTTTTTTTTTTTTTTTTTTTTAAGACAGGGTTTCTCTGTGTAACTCTGGCTGTCCTGGAACTTGCTCTGTAGACCAGACTGGCCTTGAACTCACATAGATTCATCTGTCTCTGCCTCTCAAGTGCTGGGATTAAAGACCTCTACCACCATTGCCTGAACCTGTGCTTTTGATAAGATGGGTCCATTTGACTTTGAAGGCTATTGCTCCTCCTGCACTCAGGGTGACTTGAAAAACCATTTCTCTCTGAGAGGCAGAGACAAAGGCCACACAGGTTCCAGGTAGACCAGACTCTCAAGAGCCTAGGGTCTCAAACTCTTTTTTTTTTTTTTTACAGTTATTAAATATTTTTTATTTGAGCTCTACATTTTTCTCTGCTCCCCTCCCTGCTTCTCCCCTCTCCTCTCAACCCTCCCCCAAGGTCCCCATGCTCCCAATTTACTCAGGAGATCTTGTCTTTTTCTACTTTCTACTTCCCATGTAGGTTAGATCTATGTAAATCTCTCTCTTAGTGTTCACATTGTTGTCTAAATTCTCTGGGATTGTGGTTTGTAGGCTGGCTTTCTTTGCTTTGTGTTTAAAAACCACCTATGAGTGAGTACATGTGATAATTGTCTTTTTGTGTCTGGGTTACCTCACTCAAAATAATGTTTTCTGTCTCCATTTTCCTGCAAAATTCAAGATGTTATTTATTTATTTATTTATTTTTGTGTAGTACTCCATTGTGTAAATGTACCACATTTTTCTTATCCATTCTTTGATCGAGGGGCATTTAGGTTGTTTCCAGGTTCTGGCTATGATAAACACAGCTGCTGTGAACATAGTTGAGCACATGTCCTTGTGGCACGGTTGAGCATCCTTTAGATATATACCCAAAAGTGGTATTACTGGGTCTTGAGGAAGGTTGTTTCCTAATTTTCTGAGAAATTGCCACACTGACATCCAAAGGGGTTGTTCTAGCTTGCATTCCCACCAGCAATGCAGAAGTGTTTCCTTTTCCGCACAACCTCTCCAGCATAAGTTGTCATCAGTGTTTTTGATTTTGGCCATTCTTACAGGCGTAAGATGGAATCTCAGAGTTGTTTTGATTTGCATTTCTCTGATGCCTAAGGCTGTTGAACGTTTACTTAAGTGTCTTTCAGCCATTTTAGATTCCTCTGTGGAGAGTTCTCTGTTTAGGTCTGTACTCCATTTTTTTTTATTGGATTATGTGATCTTTTGGTGTCCAGTTTTTTGAGTACTTTGTATATTTTGGAAATCAGACCTCTGTTTGATGTGGGTTAGTGAAGATCTTTTCCCATTCTGTAGGCTGTCGTTTTGTCTTGTTGACCGTGTCCTTTGCTTTACAGAAGCTTTTCAGTTTCAGGAGGTCCCATTTATTAATTGTTTCTCTCAGTGTCTGTGCTGCTGGGGTTATTAGGAAGTGGTTCTCTGTGCCAATGCGTTCAAGTGTATTTCCCACTTTCTCTTCTATGAGGTTCAATATGGCTGGCTTTATGTTGAGGTCTTTGATCCATTTGAACTTGAGTTTTGTGCATGGTGATAGATATGCGTCTATTTTTATTCTTCTACATGTTGATATCCAGTTATGCCAGCACCACTTATTAAATATGCTCTCTTTTTTCCATTTGATTTTTTTTTGCTTCTTTATCAAAGATCAGGTGTTGGAAGATGTGTGGATTGATATTGGGGTCGTCTATTTGGTTCCATTGGTCCTCCTGTCTGTTCTTATGCCAAGTCTTAAACTCTTGAGTCACAACCCTATATGGGATCAGGAAACTGAGCATGGGGGAAGGAGTAGTAAAAAAAAAATTGACAACTGTAAAAGGTTTCTGAGTATGCAAAATTAAAAATTAATTAAATATGTAACGAACCTAAGGGGATTCTGGCAGCACTATCCCTGCACTGCTCTGCAAGACTTTGTTGTAGCCCTGGTTCTAAACAGACACCATACACACTGTTTGCTGTGTATAACGTCAAACCATGCAATGCCAAAGACTGCCTGGAATAGCTTAGCTCAGATCCAGGATGATGATAGGCCACAAACTGCTGTATTTTTACTGCACACACCAAGTTTTCTGCTGCTGTAGAAACATAATGGGTTGATAATAGAAAGAAACCAATATTTTCCTACAATTATTCCTCAGTACCTATAAAATTAGTATGTCCTTGGATTGTATTGTTAGAATATTTGATTTTAAAAGCTGCTCTTTGAGCTGGGTGGAGGTGGTGCATGTCTATAATCCCAACATTTGGAAGGCAGAGGCAAGTGGATCTCTGTGAGTTCGCGGCCAGCCTGGTTTACAAAGTGAGTTCTAGTGAGCCACAGTAAGAGACAAATAATAATAGACAATAAATAGAACAATGAAAATGTGGCATTACACTTTTTTTTTAAAAAAAATCTGGAGTGTTTTATTTAGTGTTTTTTAATTATAGTCTATGAAACCATAGATACGGAAGGACCAGTATACATACTTAATGGCTACACAGAGAAACCCTGTTTAGAAAACAAACAAACAACAACAACAACAACAACAAAACTCAACCAAAAAAAAATCCCCAAAACAATGACAAAATACTGCTCTTTGAGTTGCTGACTTGTTTCACAAGAGATTATTACATATATTTTGGTTTGGGATTTGCATAGGATTTATAGCAATTTCTGAAATGACCCTAAACATACTACTGCCATTTTATACTGTATATATATATATATATATATATGCATGCATGTATGTATGTATGTATGTATGTATGTGTGTATGCGTGCATGTATGTGGTTTTTGGGAGAGGGGTCTTTTGTTTCCAAGGCTTACTTTGTGAACTAGCTATGTAACTAAGGATGACTTTGAGCTCCTGATCCTCCTGCCTCCACTTCCCAAGTGTTAAGATTACAGGTGTGTGCCACCATGCCCAGCTATGTGCTATGTGAATGTAAAGTGAATTCACACCATTGATGATTGCAAAACCAGAATATCAGGGCGCTCTGAAGAGAACTTAGGTGGTACCAGTGTTATTGGTACTGTAGTAACATCTGTGATCCCTGCAGGCAAGATGGGAGGCAGGCAGGAGAATTTCAATACTGGATATGTGGCTCAGCTTTGCCTGAGTTGGGAGACTTGGGTTCTGGTCTGGTGTACTTGCAGGAGCCCCCCAGACCACTGCTAGCTTCGTTTTCAATGTGTATGCTGTGGGCATTGATTAATGAAGTTTATGAGCAAATATACTCATCTCAGTATGCAAATTTGCTTGTCTTTAATAAATGGTAACACATATACCAAAGACTTCCTTTTAAAAACCTGGGTTCGAGTAGATGTTCTCAGGTGGAAAAAGGAAGTGAAGAATCTGATGTTCTAGAGACAGAGGAGGCCATGCCCCATTTCCTACTCCTAGCCACTTCCCGAGTCAGTGTTCCCACCATGACCTTTGTGGTTCTCCTTGGTGTTTGGCCCAAGCTGCTCAAACCCTGGCAGCAAGGCTGAGGGTGATGAGCTAGAGTAACACACTCCCAAGCCCCAGAGCTGCCCCATTTAGCTTTCCGAGCTGCTTTGGTCTGCACATGGCACCAACAGCAGACTGGATGAGCAGTGTGCAATCCAAACCCCATGCCAGGAGAAACAGGCTGTGTTATAAAAACACCCTTCACAAGATTATTTCCAGGAGGATGGTCTAGTTCTCAGTTTCCCCAGCTATTCCAGACTGTTTCTTCAAGCCATCGGGCTCTAAGGTGAATTCCTCCACGGACCCTGTCTTTCCCCTAAAGAAATTCTCTTTCTGCATTGGCATCTGCCTTCTGATTAAGGCCAGAGAGATGTTGCTTTACAAAGGTTGCATTAGGGCTGGGAAGATGAGTCAGTGGGGAAACCACTTGCAATGCAGGCATGAGGACCTAAGTTCAGATCTCCAGAATTTCTATAACTCAATATTAAATTAGCATCTGCAATCCCCGCAGGCAAGGCAGGAGGCAGATGCAGGGACCTCTAGAAGCTGCCTCTCATGGGCCAACTACTCTGGCTTATGAGGAGCAAACAGCAAGAGACCCTGTCTCCAGAAGATGGGCGGTGAGGACAGCTACCTGAGGTTTAGTCTCTGACTTCTATAGGTTTGCTTTCACACACACACACACACACACACACACACACACACACACGCACACACACACGATTAAAAAAACGGTTACATTAGCTACCATGATGACACATATATTGGAGATCAGCCCAGGCTACATGAGACCCTGTCTCAAAACATCTAAAACCAACCAAGGAAACAAACAAACAAACAAACAAAATCCTATTGTGTTAACAATCTACTCACCTCCATCTCAGTTCTGTGATCCCAGGTAAGTTGCAGACAGGTGTGCTCATGCCTGCCCTGCCTTTGTCAAGGAGTAAATTATGGCTAGTGAAAGAGAATGGGGAATTCTGAAGCGCCTGTGATTTAAGGTAAGTTCGACCTGAAACCCAAGTGTCTGGAACCCTTGCGAGGAAGAAAACCCGCAGCAGAGATGTACTTGGGGACTAAGTCTTCTCTAGAGAGGATGTTCTTATTTCTAGACTCTTCGCAGGGCTGTATATTGTTGGCAGGTAGTAAACACGTTCAGGGACTAGTGCATGTATGTGCATGTGCGTGTATGTGTGGCTGCCTGGGGGTCCCCCATTGCCAGTCATGTGTCTGTCTTTGTACATTACTGGGCTTTTGGCTTATCTTTGCCTGAGTTGGGAGATGCCGGATCTGGCCTTATAGGCCCTTCAGACTGTCCCTACCTTTAGTCTTCTCTTTTCAATGACTGTGGACTGATTCCCAAGGTCTCTTTCAGCTTGATGTATTCAACATCTTGTCTGAACTACAGAGCCCTCATTACTGATTTTCTAGTACAACTTAATTTTTGGGTCTCTTTGCTCTTAGGTTTCAGTCCCTCACAGCAGCTTCTGCAGAAGTGTGAAATTTTGCCTTTTTGGAAATTGTATGTTACTCAGTGGAAATGCAGGAAGGAAGTTTCAGCATGAAGTGTACTCATAAAAAAAAAAAGCACACACAAAGCAAGAAACCACAGGGCCTATCAGCCTGTCGTCATCAAGCAGACTAGAATAGTGTAAAAGACTCTAGGCAGAGAGGAAATGAACTAGAGAGAAGGGGGAACAGGCCCAGAAGAGAGAGGAGAGAGGTCAGAGGCAATGGCAGTGGGGCGCTGAAGTGGCAATGGTCAGGATGGAGGAGGCGGTCGTGAAGCAGGGTTTCCTGCATTTTCAGCAGCACCAGACCTTTGGCAAGGTGAGGGCAAGGCTCCACTGGGACTGGGCAGAGCAGCTGTGTGAAGGAGGGTGTCGTGAATTCCCCGGGGCAGAGGGGCTGGATCTTCATGTCCCTGACCCTCCTGTGACCGTGTGCTCCACCGGTTTAGACAAGAACCTGGGGACGATGCCTGCCTTCTTAAGGTGCCTTGCCTCCTAACCCAGGCCCCAAATGACCCTCTTGGCTGAGGGTTGTTTGTCCTCGTGGGTGGGGTAGAGAAGGAAGCAGCTGCTGACTTCATCTCTTTTTTGTTTTCTTGCTAATTATTGGATTGGGGGGTAATGTGGAATGGTGCGGAAGGGAAGAGTTAGGGGGCCAGTTTGGGACCACAGTAGAGGTCCCTTTCCCCTTTGCTAAGAAGCTATGCCCCCAGGCTGTTCCAACCTCCCCCTCCCCTAGCCTCTTTGAAGTTAATCTTCTGCCTCCTGCCATTTAGCCCAGCCCCCACCTCTCCCTGTCTTGGTCTCTATCTCTTGGTGTGTCTCTCCAACTTGTTAATTGGTGAGACAAAAAGGGAAGTTGCTGGAAGGGTTGGAGTCAGACCCTTCCTAAGGAATGAGGACTTGTCCTCAGTCTAGGCTGCCCGCTCCTAGTTCCAGTCTGGGTTTCAGTGACTCAGGCTTTTCTCCCCAGTACGGAGAGATGGGCCTGTTGTCTCCCTGCACTCTGCACCCATAGGCCATTTACTGTGGTCCCCGCCTGGCTTGCCCATCCTGGTCTCCTGGCTAACCTTCAGCTCTCCCATGCATTCTCTCTGTTGTCCTCACTGGCTCTCTGGTTCTGTGATGTGCGCCTCTTTCTCCCCATCCTGTGTTGCTGCCCCAGCCCCCCACTCTCTCCCATGGTGGTTCCTTTTCTCCCTTTTGATGACCGTTTCTCCATCTTTGGCGACTCCCTCTTGGCTTCTACCTGTCATGCCCGGGCTCAGAAGTGGCGCCGGTTCACAGCCGTGTTATATGGAGAGTCTGGCTGTGCCCTAGCCAGACTGGAGCTCCAGGATGGCCCAGAGAAGACGCGGCGAGGAGAGGCCACTCGGAAGGTTGTCCGCCTCAGTGACTGCTTACGGGTGGCTGAGGTAGGCAGTGAAGCCAACAGTCCCCAGGACACCAGTGCCTTCGTCCTGGAGACCAAGGAGCGTCTGTACCTGCTCGCAGCACCCTCAGCAGAACGCTGTGACTGGATACAGGCCATCTGCCTCTTGGCTTTCCCGGTGAGGGGTACAAAGCAACCCACAGGCACACAGGAGAGGGCGGCGTTAGATACTTCCTGCGGGCAGGTGGTTGGAAACAAAGCCCTTTTTAGGAGCGTTCTTCCAGATGGGAACCAGAGTTAAAGTGCAGTCAGGGCCGGCAGGCTGGGTGTGAACAGAAAGCTTGGGTCAGAGGGAGGCCTTGAGGTGGGAATTGGTGGTAAGACCTGGGACCACCTCCTCAGGGGCAGAGGAAGGAGCCCCTGGGACTGGAGGAAAAGACAGACAGACCCTGCATGGAGGAGAATGAATTGTATAGCAGCTCTACAGCAGGTGAGGGGTAGGACCCGAGGGACACTCTCTCCGTGTGGGGGGAAGGTGTGGGCTGGCTACAGGGCCAAGTCTTCCTGTCCTGTGGTTACCCTGGGCCCTGCTTATCAGCATCTCTTCCTGGCGTCTTGGTGTGGCCCAAAGGTGGTTGGTGCCCAGCCTGCCCCCCATGTCACCTTTGGCTCACCCTGTCGTGCCTGCTGGAGGCTGAGGGTCTTGGTCTCGACTTTCTCTTTGTGGGATCTGAGTGTTTGTCTGGGGGAAGGAAATGCTTTCTGTAGGGGCGCCGCTGTGCAGGTGCTCTGTGAATGGGGAACACAATGCTGATAAGAGAGGCCCAGTTCTTGCTTCTGAGGGCTGGTGATGGAGAAAGAGGAGCGAGAGACTCTTCCATTTAAGCTCCACCCATAGGGAGCTACAGCTGTAGCTTTAACAGCAGGGGCCCGAGGGGAGAGAGGGAGCGCAGAAACAGGCTACACTGGCAGAAAGGATGTGGCCCAGAATTAGGATGAGGTGGCCGAGGGCACAAATGGCACTTTCTAGGGGAGGGGGTGGGGTCTGTAGCCCAGGCTTTAAGATCCGTGGCGTGGTCTTAGGTAACACGGGGTAAGTTTTTTTTTTTTTTTCCTGAGAACCTCTGGCATGCTTACCTCAGATGGGTAGCATGGAAGGAGGCCCACTGTTTCCTGTAGCTGCCTCTTTGTTTTTCATCTCCTCCCCAGGGGTCTCCTGTAAGGAATATGCTGTGACCATTAGACCTACAGAAGCCAGCGAGCGGTGCCGGCTCCGAGGGTCCTATACTCTCCGGACCGGCATGAGCGCCCTGGAGCTATGGGGTGGCCCTGAGCCAGGCACACAGCTATATGACTGGCCCTACAGGTTTCTTCGGCGCTTTGGGAGGGACAAGGTGAGTGAGGGGCTGACCTGGGCAGGATGAGACCCAAGATGAACTATCTAAGGGGGACAGTCAGCAAGGGCCAGAGAGCCACTAGAAAAAGAGAGAATGGGAGAAGGCCAGCCAGAGAGACAGCAGAGGTGGGAGAACCAGGGAGGGGAAAGGGGTGAAGGCTAAGAGGTCTGGGTGAGGAGAGAGATGAGCTCCGGCTGAGGAGCGGCTGGCATTTCTTGTCAGTTAGTTCATTTGTGAGTGAAAGGGAGGGAGAAAGAGAGTGAGCATTCTTGTCAGGAAGAAACAGTTGGCCATCCAGAGTGGCACAAAGCTATAATGTCAGCAGTAAGGAGGCTGAGGCAGGAGAGGGTTGGAGGCCCGGCCTGGGCTTTGTAGTGAGAGCCTTTCCCCAAATAGACAGCAACCAACTCCCATAATCAGGGACAGAGGGACAAGAGCTTGAACAAAAGTCTCTGATGAGAGGGGACTAGGCCTAGAACATCTATGTTTGGGTGGGGTCCAGAAAACAACAGTGCCAAAAATGTCTCTCCCTCCCCTTACCACAGGTGACATTTTCCTTTGAGGCTGGCCGACGCTGTGTCTCTGGAGAAGGCAACTTTGAGTTTGAAACAAGACAAGGCAATGAGATCTTCCAAGCCCTAGAAGAGGCCATTGCTGCCCAGAAGAATGCCACCCCTTCTGGGCCTCCAACCCTGCCAGCCACAGGGTCCATGATGCCCGCTGTGCTGCCTCGGCCTGAAAGCCCCTATTCCCGGCCCCACGATTCTCTGCCTTCTCCTTCCCCTGGCACATCGGTGCCTGGCATAAGGCCAGGGGGCCCCGAGGGGGAATATGCTGTACCCTTTGATACAGTGGCTCACTCCCTGGAGAAGAGCTTCAGGGGCATCCTGAAAGGGCCTCGACGTCTCCTTCCTGACCCACTATATGACAGCATCCAGGAGGATCTCGGGGCTCCCCCACCCGACCATATATATGATGAGCCTGAGGGCATGGCTACCCTCTCCCTATATGACAGACCACGGGAGACCCTGGGGGAGACATGGAGGGAGCAGCCTACTACTGCTGACGGGGGTCCTAAACCCCTCCAGCAGGATTCCTCTGTGCCTGGCTGGCCACAGGTAACGGAGTATGACAATGTCATACTTAAAAAAGTCCCAAAGTAAGGGGGTAGCCAAGAGATGGGAGATGTGGTTCCAGGGAGGTCTTTGGAAGCTGTGGAGGCTTCTGTTAGAGACCTCTGGTCTTGGGCCCCAGGCTGTTTACTGTTTGAGTCACCGGTCCTGAGCAGGAAGAGGGCCCTGGAGGGACCCACCCTCCTCCCACGACTTTTCCACTTCCTCTGCCTGCCTTGGGTCTAAAGGGAACTTGGGTCATTTCTGCTAGGAGACAAAAGGATTTCCACAGATACCCTGGTTCCTTGGTTTGTACGGGCCTTATGTGTACAGACACTCCTCCCTTCCTGGGACAACCCTGGCTTCCAGTTAGCAAGGAAGGTGACTGTTGTCCCTCAGTCTCCCAGAGTTTTCTAGTCATTAAACATATTTTGAACTACTCCATTGTGGCCCGAGTACTGTATGTGTTTGTGGGGTGAGTGCTTGGCTGACCCACTGAAGGCTTCTTTACCTAGCTGTGAGGCCTTCCCTGGACCTAGGCTGGGGGCCTCAGCATTTGTCCAGAGTTAGCGGCCCAAGAAGGTCTTGGTGCCTTGGTAAAATGTTTATCCTAATGCGTTCTGTTGCTATAACTGGATGTCATAGGCTAGGTAGTTTAAGAAGAAGAGAGATTTGTTTGTTTGTTTTTGTTTGTTTCGGCTCATGGGTCTTTAGGCTGGAGAGTCCACAAACTGGGCATCCAGTCAGGGCTTCTTACCCTTGTGCGGTAATACCACAGAGGGCACCATGTGCCCATAAGATGACAGTAGACCAGAGAGAGAACGCACTAGTGCACGAATGGCTTAATTCACCCACAAAGCCACTGCCCTCATTGCCCAGTCGCCTCCCAAAGGTCCCACCTCCAAACCCACGAGCATGTAACTTTGGAGACTTTGTTCCCAACACAGGAAATGTGAGGTTCATCCAAAGCACGAAAATCTTCACACGGGTCTACTTTTCCTCCAGGACAGAAAAATGGCAGTGGATGTACCAAGGGTTGGTGGGAAATCTGGATCGCAGGGTACACTCGGCATTTAACATTTTTTTTTTTTAACATTTATTTACTTATTTTGTGTGTATGGGCAGGCACACGTGGAGGTCAAAGGACAACCTGCAGGACTCAGTTCTCTCCTTCCGTCATGCAAGTTCCAGGCCACTGAACTCAGGCCATCAGTCTTGGTGACCTTTACCGGCCGAACTGTCTCATCAGCCCCAAGACTTGGAATTCATGATTGTGTCCTTTATGCGCTAGGAAAAAGGCTTACCTGTTGTGTGGCCTGCATGGATGTGTACCACGTTCATGCCTAGTGCCCACAGAGCCCAGAGGAAGGTGTTGGATTTACAGATGGTTGTGAGCTGCTATGTGGGTGCCGAGAACTCAACCTGGGTCCCCTGGAAGAGCAGTCAGTACTTAACTAGCCACTGCCCTTTATAATTTGAGGATGTCTATGACACCCATGGAAGCCAAGAGTCCTTGCAGCCCCGTGCTTTCCCTTGGGGCCTGAGACCCTCTTGTGTCCAGTTTCCCCATAGACTTTGTGTCCTTAATGGTTTCTCTTGTGCACAAAACCTGAGCTGGTGGAGAGAGGAATGGTCAGGTATTTCTCATCTTAGTCCAGCCAGCCCATTCAATGAAACACCATGTATGTGAAGCTGTAGGATTGATTCCCTGGCTGCAGGGTGTGAGACGCCCAGAGAGACAAGGTGCGGATGTCTGTCCTTGAGAAGGGGATGTAAGTGCCGCACAGTGACTCCAAGTTGTGTGTGCAGCTGCCCGCCCAAGAGGAGACGGACTGTGGAAGGCAGTCTGGGGGGGTAGGGGTCAAGGCTTTTGGATAAGGAATCCCACTGGGACAAATCGTTAGGGCTTAACTCCAGCAGCTCCGGGAAGGCGTGCTTGGGGCTGAAAGGTGGAGGTTAGGTCCTCCAATGGAAGGATTCCCTGGATCCAGAACGTGTTACCGAGTTAGCTCTGGTGAAACAAGGGTGTCTGCTGGATGTGGCCCATGAAGAAGGGAGGGGTCCAGCGAGAACTTGGTTCCTCACACACTGGGATTAAGATGGCTGCAGTATGTCCAGCCAGAGTGGGGCTGGAGCTAGAGAGGAGGTTCTAGAAACCAGTAGAGCAATGAGCAACAGACACACAGATCAATGCCCTCAAGACCTCACCGATAGCGTTTGCCACTTAGTGAAGGAGTAAGTAAACTGGAGCGGGTGAGAGAGAGGTAGCTCTGCTTCTTTTGTCTGTGCCAAGGTTTGCATCCAATATGAGTTCCAGGATCTGTGTGAGTCCAGTTCTCCAAGGGGTCTGGCTCCTCAGGTTATGGGCGACAAGAGTGATGCAGGAGTGGGGTAGACGTGCCTCAAAGCAAAGGAAGCCACATTACTAATTTCCTCACGTGGCACTTGACGTGGTCATACTGGGTATAGCCAGCAGAGGGCAGTGTCAGTCTGTGGAAACTGCAAGCAGGGGCTAAGCTTGCCAGGCGCGGTGGGTGTGCCTAGCCCTGAGGGACGAATTTCCCTGCCGGAAGCATCTGGGGGCAGTTTCAGGAGTCAGCTTTTTAAGAGAGGGTCCCTTCAGACACTCAGGATTCCACTCTGGAAGTGTGGACACGCTTTCAAGATACCGGGATTCTGAGCAGATCCCTGTCCCATTGCGCCCCTCGCCTTCAAGAGACAGAACTTTCTGGTTGTGCTACTTGAGATCACGTGATCTTACAAGGGGCGGTGGTGAACCGCTTGGTTGGGGAAAAAGTGGGGTGAAGGTTGGTAGCTGCGGAAGTCGCGCTCGTTTAGGGAAGCTGGGAGGGGCAATGAAAGTCTTTAGAGGGCTGCTGGGGAAACGCTGACTAGGCATTCAGCGCCCCCTGAGAGGAAATGAGCCAGTGGGTGTGCCCCATTCTGCAAGGGAGCCTTGGGTGCCTCCTAGCCAGCGCTAGCCGCTTCTGGGCCGCCATGATGTGTGCATCATTCATTCAGCAAACACTCTAAAGCATTTCCCACTGTATGTTCCCCTCATCCAGAAGTGGGGATTCTGGAAGGCTCCACAGCCCCAGACCCAACTCAAGAAGTTCACAGGGGAGAACAGCGAGCAGAGATGGCTCCTGATGTGTCAGTGAGACGAACAGCTTGAGAGAGCTCAGACAGACACACGGTGACAAGGCCTCCTTGAAGAACTGCTGAGCCACCTAGGCTGCTAGGGGCGAGTTCGTAGGTAAGGAAACAGATCTGCCTTTGTGGGCCAGGGCAACGGAATCGCAAAGGCCATCAGCTGGGAGAGGGTCTCTGGGCTCAAGGCAATCTGCTTGGTACCCATTGATACCACGAGAAGCTTAACGGTATCTAGGACACTTGGAGACGACCTTAATATTTTAATTGCAATCGTAAGTTGCTTAATGAAGGGACTTGCTCTGAGAAACTTGTCACTACCCGTTTTCACCACTGAATTTTATACCTAGATGACATCTAGCTGCATACCTAAGGTATATGATATGTGTGTATATATGCTTATATATGTCTCTGTGTTAATATAATTGTTATATAGTAGATGACATAGATACACATGTATATGCACACACTGTATACATTATATATATTCTATATAATATTTCATTATATCTAGAATGTTTATATTATATATATATATATGTATGGCATAGCTTGTTTCACCTAGGATTCAAACATGTAGAGCTTGTTTATATGTGAAATACGGCATGTAATGGTAACACAGTGGTATTTGTGTATACAAACATCCAAAGATAGAAGAGGAACCACAAAAATACCAGGCGGTGGCTCATGCCATTAAGAGGCAGAAGCTGGCAGATCTCTGTGAGTTAGAGGCCAGCCTGGTCTACAGAGTGAGTTCCAGGCTAGTAAGGCTGCACAGAGAAACCCTGTCTTGAAAAATCAACCAACCAAATAAACAAAAACCAACCAAAAAAAAAAAAAAAAAAAGCAGGCAGGAGGAATTTTTTTCATCTGCTTTAATCTTTCCGGTTTAATAAACAGCTTGCCATTGACTGAGAAGTCACTGTGTGACATACAACTTGGCAGTGGCATCAGGGCAGTGAAGAACGTAGGTCCCCAGCTTAGAGGTGGGTACCCAAATTCATGATTGTTAATGTGCTGTGCCATTCTCTCTCTCTTTTCTTCTCGGACTCTCTCTTTCCCCATTATTCCTACTTTCTCCAGAGTGTACAAGCTGTGTGTGTGTGTGTGTGGTGCAATCTGCATAAACGTGCTCCATGCTTACAGTGGGGGTGTCTCAGGAGGTTCCACTATGGACTTTCAGCATCTAGGAAGGGCCCAGATTGCTTGGGCCTCTCTGGCTCTTCAGGCTCCTCCCTAGCTACTCCACTCAAGCTGTGGCTGCCGCCGCCAGTTTTCATCGGTGATGCTAACCAGCCTCCTGCCTCTTGCCTCCTGGGTGCTGATTCAATTAGCCAAGGTGCCCACCTCCTGCAAGAGCCGTTTATAAAATCAACCGGGGCAGCTGCAGACCTCAGGCAGGGTAGGGCTGGTGGGGGTGGGTGGTGGTGAGCAGAGAGGAGAAGGCACAGGAATGAGAGCCTGGGAGGGGTGTCTGATCCGATTAGGTGTTAGGTTGGCTTGCCCCTGGCAGGCTGCTGTTCATCACTGCTTGGCTCTGGCCCTCTACTGCCCACCGCAGAGCTGAGTCTATCAATCTTCTAGCTGTGGCCGGGGTTAGTGAGGGAGCGGGGTGTGGTATGCAGACCGCCTGCCACACTTCCATGTGTGTAGAGTGCTTGGGACAGCACGCAGGCTGCAGTGTGACTCCCCAGGTTCAAGTTCCACTTCTGCGTAGTGGCCGCTGTGTCTTTGGAACACACACAGCGCTTTGCACCCATGGAAAAGGAGAGGGTAATGCTACCTATCTCTGAAGCTATGGCAAAGATGCAAGGAATAGGTGAAAGCGGAGGCTCCCAAGACAGTGCCTGGTACACGCAGTGCTCTGGTGTCACCCTCTGTCTCCTTTTCGCCCCTGACAGCTCCCTAAAGCAGCAGGCAAGTTATTCTCATCTTATTGAGGGTCACTAGGTCACAGACAGGCAGATTGCCCCTGGTCTCTGCAGAGTGGGGTTGGGCTTTGCAGTGGTGGAAGGATTTGCTTAAGAGAGATACCTGTGGTTCTAAAGAGTGAAGAAAAGAGGAAGAAAGGTCAAGAAGAGGTCAGGAAAGTGTTGTCAGTGGCCTCTCCTTTACACCACTAGAGTGGGGAGGGGGGTTCCTTTGGGTGAATCTGATGTGCGCATGGTCTGCTATGCCTAGGAATGGTGGAGCAGGCAGGCTGCTGCACAGCCCGGAAGGCCTTGGCTAGCAGCAAGGCTGGAGGCCAGGCAGCCTGGGCTAGCCCTCCTTCCTTCTCTCAGCCTCTGCTCACGCCAGGCATGGTGGGGGAGGGAAGGGAGCTGGCCTTGGGCTGGGAAGAAGCACAAGGGGGCCCAGCTAGTGTCACTTGTTACCTGGTGTGGTCAGTGCAGATCCTGGGACCACTACTCTGTAGCCAGAAGGAGGAACTGGGAAGAATGATTGAGGAAGTTGAGGAGAAGTGGGTGTAAGCCCGGAGACTGTTGGAAGCCATGTATGGCAGGTAGGCTTACAATCCCCACACATGGGAGGCTGAGGCAGGGTGGTTAGTTTGAGGCTAGCCTGGGTTACATAATGAGAACTTGCCTCTAAATAAATGCATGTATGAATGAATAAATTAAAATAAAATAAGGGGTCCAGAAAACACTTAACACAATATAGCTTCTCTCTTTTTCTCTTTCTCTCTCTTCCCTCTCCATCCCTTCCTACTTCCCTCTCTCCCTTCCTCTCTCCTCTTTTCTCTTTCTCTCCCCACCCATTTCTTCTGAAATGTTTGGTGTGTCCAACTCCTCAGTGTAAACGAGGCCCCCAGAGCTGCCAGAGGTGAGGATGGCCACCATTTCCTGCTCCTGGAGCCAGAGTGTGACTGGTTAAAAAAAAAAACCAAAAAAACAAAAGCAGCCTAGTATGAAGCCATAGGAGGCACACACAGATAGAACCGTGGGCACGGCTGGCCGTGTTTCCCCTCTGATGCCCTCTCTTTGCCTTATGCCTGCAGAAGGTAGAGCTCTCTGGAGGCCCCTTGGGTTGAGGAACACCTTACCCCTGGAAGTGCAAGGGACCAGATGCCTGAACCTGAAGGGACCTTAGCAACCCTCTGGCCTACAGCTTCATTTCCCACCTAAGGAAATAGAGGCCATGTGGACTTTTCCATCTCTCAGCCATGTTTACATCTTATGAGAATCTGTGCTGGGTGCAGAGGACCGAGTTTCTAATGTGGCGGCTTTGGACATCCATAGGGAGCCGGTTTGAGACTTTGCACTTGAATAGGAGAGGCACCATAAGGACGGGAACTCCTGGTCCCCTATTCCATCTTCCTAAAAGGACAGGTCTCTCTGAGCAAGAATTTCTTCCCTCTACAACATCCTTGCAAGTCTCTAAGCAAAGGCCCAAGGATGTGTGTGAGGCTTGGGTTAACGAAGGGCAACTGAGACCCAGACTATTCATTTCCTGCTCTGCACCAAAGACAAGCTATATGGACAGGTTTCCTCTGGTAGTGACCCCACCCTGTCACCCTGTGCTCTATTCCCCGTGAACCTCTGCTTTGCCACAAACTTCCAGGGGAAGTGACACCACACAGGCTTGGTGGAGAGAAGGCAGGGGGTAGAGAGGTGAGTTAGGACGAGTCCAGTTGAGAAGGACAATGTGAGCTCATGAGGAATGGGCTTGTATCAAAGGGAGGAAGAGGGGGCTAGAGGTGCCTGGGCCTGGGGGTCATCCCAGGAAGCCAGAGAACAGCACAGAGAGTCTTTCTCTTTTCTCCTCCTCTTTGGTCTCCTAATCCTCCTCTTCTGTTGTATACTTATTTTTTTATTCTTATTTGTGTGTATGTGTGAGGGGCGTGTGTCAGAACAGGAGTGTAGAGATGGGAAAATGACTCTTAGGGGTTGGTTCTGCCTCTGCTGTTGAGATGAGATTGCTCTTGCTTTTGCTGCTAAGCTCTGGGCTCTGGGCTAGCCTGCCCTTCAGCTTCCCTTGTCTCTGGCTCCCATCTCACCTGGTATTACAGATGCTTGCCACCACATCTGGCCTAAAAAAATGTAGTTTCTGGGGATTAAATTGGAGCCGTTATCTCCTTGACACCCCCCCCCCCCGAGTCCCTTCCTTGGAGTAATAAAATGGCTCCTGCAGTTACCAAGTGACTGGGGAGGTTGGGTTGTCTGAAACTGAGGGCTATCCTTGTGAGTGAGCAGAGTGGTGTCCTGATATCACTGTGACCAAAATAGACAATACAGGAGGAAGAATATACTTCAACTCAGAGTTTCAGAAGTTTCAGTCCAAGGGGGTGGTGGAGTGGGTCAGAGGAGAACAGCTTACATCATGGCTGGCCTGAGGACAGAGCTAGAGGGATACTCATGGTGCTGCCCTTTTAATCATTTGAAGCCCTGGGAGGGTGATGCCACCCACTTATAGAGGAAGGAGAAACCACTTTAAAAGGATATGAATAAATTCCTTCATGAGACCATGACCACAAACAGAGAGTTATTTCTCATGGTCAAGAGATAAAACACAATGCCTGGGACTTCTCTTCCCAGCCCACCTCCCACCCCCTAGGGGTTTTGACTCTTGGCGTGGTCCCAGGGTTTCAGAAGTGTCAGTCCATGGGGGTGGTGGAGTGGGTTACTGTAGTTAGAGGCTTCTCTTTCCTCCCCAGCTGCCCAGACCCAAATAATCACACAGAAACTATATTAATTACAACACTGGCCAATAGCTTAGGCATCTTCCTGGCTAACTCCTATATCTTAAATTAACCAATTTCTATTAATCTGTGTACTGCCACGAGGCTGTGGCCTATCAGTAAGGGTTTCTGGCATCTTTCTCCTCCAGCAGCTACACGGCATCCCTCTGATTCCACCTACTTTCTTCTCTGTATCTCTTCCAGCCTGGCTATATTCTTCCCCGCCATACAGAGGGGAATCACACATCAGGTCTCCCTCCACCATGCCCTTTCCCTCTCAGTTCTTTCTGGAAATGTTTCCAAAGACATACCCGTGGTGTGCCCCCATCTCCTAGGCAATCCTAAATTGGGTTATTTGTTTTTTAAAAATCTTTAATTCTTTATATATTTTAGATGCTTTTATCAGATGTATAATTGCTAAAGACCTTTTCCCATTCTGTGTGTATCTCCTTTGCCAGAACGATGCTGGCCTTTGTTGCACAAAAGCTTTTCAGTATTACAAGGTTCCATTCTTTTTTTTTTCTTTTGAACACTGCCTGGCCCATTAGTTCTAGCCTCCTATTGGCTAATTCTCACATCTTGATTAACCCATTTCTAATAATCTGTGTAGCACCATAAGCTGTAACTCTGGTTTTAGTGCCTGCAGTGTTGGCGTCCTGTTAAGAAAAGCCGTGGGGCATTTCTTTTTTGTTCCAGTCTATTTGGTGTTCTGTATTTTTCTTGTACCTTGATATGTAGAGATAGGCACCTCTTTCTTTAGGCTGGGGAAATTTTCTTCTATGATTTTGTTAAAATTATTTTCTGCACCTTTGACCTGGGTTTCTTCCCCTCCCTCTATGGCTATTGTTTGTAGGTTTGGATTCTTTTTGCCTGGATATTTTTTTAGAGTTTGCATTTTCTTTGACTGAAGTGTCCATTTCTTCTAGATCTGAAATTCTCTCTTCCATGTCTTTTAATCTATTGGTTAGGCTTACCTTTGAGGATTTGTTTGATATCTTGAGTTTTTCATTTCTAGTTGAGCTCAGTTTGAGTTTTCTTCAGTGATTGTATTTCTTTGTTAAATTCTATATTTATGTCTTGAATTGTTTTTATTATTTCATTTAACTGTTTGTGGTTATGGTCTCATGAATGAATTTATTCATATCCTTTTTTAAGGCCCTTAACATAATCCTAATTGCTATTTTGAAGTCTTCGTCATGTGTTTCAGCTAAATTGCTTCCCCCTCCCCCAGGACCTATCACAATAGTGTTCCTGGCTTCTGGAGGAGAGGTTTTGTCTTGGCTTTCATATTGTGTTTTTTTTGTGTGTGTGCAGAAATTTGGGGATCTGGAGTTGGGGTATTTAAAGTGTTTTATTGGGTGGGTGTTCTATTCTTCAGTTGCTTGTTGCACACTCGGATCCTAACCAAGTGTGATGACTGTGGGATCCCTGATAGAGAGTGTTTTTAAGAGCCAGCAGGAACCACAAAGGAATGGAGATGTGCTGGAAATAATGTCTGAAAGGGGTGGTGGAAAAGAACTAGGGGGACTCTGGGTCCACACCGAGAGGCAAAATCCCTAGGGGGTGGGGTAGGCTGGGAAGAGAGGTCCCAGGCTTAGTGGTTTATCTCTCAGCTATGAGTAGTAGCCATTTATCAACCTCCATGAGGTTAAATAAGGTGAGTGGAAATCATGTCCCTTTATTCAACAACAAGTCGTCATTGTTTCCCAAAGCACCCCATGGCAATCAGATGCCAATGTTCTCAGATGTCTCCGTGAGTCATCAAGTAGAACAATGGAGAGAGGACAGGAGGGACCCACACAGGCATACGCGACTCAGGTTCTTTGGTTCTCTTTTGTTTCTTTCTCCACGCTGGCCTCAAATGTTCAATCCTTCTGTCTGGGGTGATAGGCATGCACTGCCTTCCTGGATAATTTCCCTGTTCTTGGCTCCTCTGGCTCTCTCTGGGGCTCAGCCAGAAGCTGCAGGAATAGCCAAACCCTGACAAAGCCCCAGGGCAGAGGAAGGCTTCGCTACCTCTGGCAGCTAACAGGTGCCTGAGAGCTTGGCTCTGGCTCCTTTAAGAGCTTGCCCTTTCCTGTTGGCCCAGGCAGGGAGATGGATGATGGTCTTAGGAGAGGGATGAGAGCTGGAAGAAGAATTGATTGGAGAACAGACCAGTTGGCAAAATCTCTGGCAGATCAACGGAGACCATCTGCACAGTGGGCTGCACTTAGTGACTAAGTGAGCAACTAGATTCTGGGCCTGGTATCTACTGCCCTATCCCTGCAGAAGGGAACAGTGCTGTCTCCAGGCCTTTCTCGGACTCTAGGAAAGCTCAGGAGCCCTTCCCATAGAGCCTATAAGGAACGAGGCTCCCTGTTCCAGACCTGAGCATGTGGGTAGCTATGATCCAGTGTTCTGGTAGCTGAAGAGATGGTCTGCCCTTACTGGGCAGGATTGTGAGGGGATCCTCATACTGTTTTGTCTAGCTAGGATTCAGTGTCTGGTAGTTAAGAGGTGCTCTGCTCTACCAGGCAGGATTTTGAGGATGTCTTCACACTACAGTGTGTGCAAGTAGAAAACTTCTAAATGTCTATAGAGACACTGTTGCCGGGATCTGTGCACACCCGTGGGTCTCTGCTAGAGGTAGGGCGACATCCTGCCACCTCACCAGCTCCTCCTCCGGGAGATGTGTGTGGATCTAGGTTCTGCTGCCTTTACACTGTTCCCAAGGTGGGGTAGCGTTTTTGCCTATCAGGCTGGGGGTCCCTAACTAAGGGGAATGTCTCATAAAGAGGGACAATCTGCAGCCCCCCTCCATTTTTCAGAGGTGCTCTTGTATGGATTCTCTAAAGTTAGTGCCCTGGCCAAGATCAGAACTGATGAGGGTAAGGGGCAGGAGACAGTTACTCCAGGCCCTCTTCTGTGGGATAAACTCACTGGCTCCTTTTACTGGTAGGCAGGCCAGATTTGTAGCTATAAATGCAGCTCAACACGCAAAGCCATAAACTTACTCAAACCGCTGGGAGATTTTTCTACCTTTTTTTTCATTTATTCTTTTTATTGAGCTATATACATTTTCCCTATTCCCCGTCCTTCCTCCCCTTTCCCCTTCCACCTCCCTCCCACCCCAATTTACTCAAGAGATCTTGTCTTTTTCTCCTTCATAGGCTGATCCGTGTATGTCTCTCTTAGAGGTCTCTTTGTTGTCTAAGTTCTCTGGGATTGTGGACTGTAGGTTGGTCATTCTTTGCTTTATGTTTAAAAGCCACTTATGAGTGAGTACATATTATATTTGTCTTTATGGTTCTGTCTGGGTCTGGGTTACCTCACTGACATCTATCTTTTTTTTTCTTTTAATATAACTTGATTGGTTAGTTCTACAGCATGAACTTAGTAGGTGACCGTGGTATGCCACTGTGTTTAAGGTTGGATACACCTGTCAGCACTGTGGCCCTTGCTGTGGGGTCCACTGATCTAGGCCAGTGTGCTCGTTCTTCTGTCTCTTGTGGGTCCTAGCCTAATGACACTGGAATATCAGGAGTTTTAGAAGCTGGGGACAAGGTTGCTCCCATTAGTGAGCCATACTTCCTGGAATGCCAACTACTATGTAGTAGTAGTTTTGAACAAAGACAAAACAAGTCTTCATATGGGGAGGGGGACAGACTGTGGAGGGGTAGCAGCCTGGGGACATCAGGCCTTAGAACTGAGATGTGTCTTTTCCAGGAGTTTGAAGAGCTAAGTGATTCCAGCGTGGCATTGAGGTTGGATGCCATGTGATGTGGGGGGCTGACTCCTCTGTGTAGATCTTTTTGAAGGCACTTTGAGGTGGGGGATGAAAGGATTATAAAATACCCCTAGCATATAATTCATCCATGATGGCTTCCCTCCATGGGCTCATAAAAGATTTTAGCATTTATAAGAGCCTACCTTATAAAAGGCAAATGCCCCATAAAGTGGCCATGGCTGGTGTTCATTATCAACCAACACCCCAATTGGGGTCATTTTGGTGGGAATTAGGTGGCACCCAGAAATCTGATCCTAATAGTTTCCATGTGTGTACGTGGTGGGCATGTGTATTTGACACGTCTTTGGGTATGTGTGTGCATGTTTTTGAGTTGAGGGCAGGAGATTTTTTTTTAATTTATTTAACAAATATTGATCAAACACTAATAGAATGCCAAATGGTAGTCTTGGTTTTGCGGGATTGGAGAATGACCAAGTAGGGCCGCTTGTTTGTCCCAGCCGCCCAGAACAGAAATAACCACACAGAAACTGTATTAATTAAATCACTGCTTGGCCCATTAGTTCTAGCTTCTTATTGGCTAACTCTTATATTAACTTAGCACATTTCTATTAATCTGTATATCACCACATGGCTGTGGCTTACTGGGTAAAGTTCCCAGAGTCTGTCTCTGGCTGCTCCATGGCTTCTCTCTGATCCCACCTCCTTTCCCAGCATTCCATTTAGTTTTCTCCACCTAGCTCTGTTCTTCCCTACCGTAGGTTCAAAGCAGTTCTTTATTCATTAACCAATAAAAGCAATACATAGACAGAAGGCCTTCCCACACCATTTCCCCTTTTCTGTTTAAACAAAAAGGAAGGCTTTAACTTTAACATAGTAAAATTGCATGTAACAAGCCGGGCGATGGTGGCGCATGCCTTTAATCCCAGCACTCGGGAGTCAGAGGCAGGCGGATCTCTGTGAGTTTGAGACCAGCCTGGTCTACAGAGCTAGTTCCAGGACAGGCTCCAAAGCCACAGAGAAACCCTGTCTCAAAAAACAAAACAAAAAACAACAACAAAAAAAAAACAAAAAAATTGCATGTAACAAAACAGTTATCAAACAAGAATTACAGTTACAATATTTATATCTACTTCCTATCTATTCTTCAACTCCATCAAAGACTCCAGAAGGATATAATATTACCTAAGTAAACAGGAGGTGAATTGTAAGCAACTTCCAAAACTCTAGAATTGATAGAGACATCACGCTGCCTGGACAGTCACCCAAAGTTTCTTCTGTACTGTTGGGGCATCCATTTTCAGCCTACAAGTCCATAGTATCCAGTAGACTTTCCCACAAAGCAGGAAATTTCAAAGACAATTCAACCTATATTGGTAGTTTTCAGTCACTTTCTTCTGTGTCCTGCAGAATGTCTAGCAGACTCATGAAGTAGGAACCCTGAAGGACCATCTCACCTTTAGGCAAGTTCATCAGTCATTTCTCACTGGTCCTGCATGTCCAGTTCATGAAGCAGTCCAGGCAAGAGCAGTTTCTTGCCCAAATGGCTAACAGATTCCATAAGTAGCCTCTTCAATGCCCATCTTCCTCTTTAAGTTATTGGTGATGCCAGAAGCTGATATGTCTCATTGTCATGAAAAGTCCTAAGTTCTTAAACATTTTAAATGTCATATTCTGTAGTCTTTGAAAGGTTTGAAAAATGCCTATCCATCTAAAATACATCTCTGTACATCTAGAAAACCTAACTAACATGACCACAAACTTGACTATTATAGATGACTATCTATTACATTACATTTTTAAATGAGCTTCACAAACACAATACCTTAATCAAGAGCAGAAATATATATACACAGTATAACAAAATTGACCTTAAATTTGTATCAATAAACCAAGATCCATACCCATGCAAATCTCTATAGCATATCCCCATGTAAATGTAAACACATATTTATAGACAATCTTTGAGTATGTGTGTGCATATTTTTGAGTTGAGGGCAAGAGATTGTTTTTATTCATTCAACAAATATTGATCAAACACTAATAGAATGCCAAATGATAGTCTTGGTTCTGCGGGATTGGAGAATGACCAAAGAAATAAAACACTTCTGTCCCCACGGAGCTTACTTTCTTTCAAAGTAGAAGGGCAAGAAACAAGGTAGAACGAGAGGTGAAGGTAAGTCAGATGGCAGGAAGAACGATGGAGAAAAATGTGGCAGGGAGAGGAGAGGCTATGGCAGAAGATTGCCAGCTTCCCGGCTGGACTTGGCTCTGGGGGAAAGGACAAGCCTGTGACTACAAGTCCCAGGATGAGGAGAAGGCCTGCAGACTCCTGGGACATGGCGCTGAAGGAGACCCTTTCTCCATGTTCAAGGTACATGCCCACCGACATCTGCCTCCTCCATGCATGTTCCTTCTCCACGCAGTGTTCCAAGAATCAGAGAGCTCTCAGGGCTCAGCAGAAGAGAAGCCACAGAAGTGGTGTTTCCTGACCAGACTGAGTAGCTCGGTAAGCTCCTTGCCAGCCAGTTCCTGGATATATTTGTTACTTTTCTAGCTGTGATCAAAATATTAGTAAACAGAGGAAAATTTTCTTTGGGTCCCACATTCAGAAGGTTCAGTTCCCAGCCACTTGTTTTTTGGCCCCATGGGGAGACAGAACAATATGGCCCCAGAAGCTGTTTATTTATCTTATGGTGGACGGGAAACAGAGACAGGGAGTACAAGAAGGAGCCAGGGCAAGATGTAGCCTCAAGGACACAATCCAGTGACTTAACTTACCTTCTTCAACTAGACAGCATCTCCTATTTATCACAGTTTCTAATAATGCTGCCATCTTATGAATCTGTCAAGAGACTGAGGAATTCATGCATTCAACACGACCATGAATTCATTCAACTCTGGAGACGTGATCATCTCTGGAAACACCATCACAGATACATCCATCCATGGGTGTGTGTTCTGCCAGTGCACACAGTTTTCCATCCAATCAGTTCAATAACTCGAATTTGCTACCACACCAAGGAATGAGGTGCCAGCTTACCTCTCATAAATTTTTTTCCCTCCTGTGTGACGAAACTTCTGGAGAGGCATAACACACAAGTCTACTCAACCCAGATAGGGATTCCACAACAGATAAAAGTATGGATATCACTAAAGTCCAACTTGTTGAACCAATGAGTTTTATTAGGCTTACTTACAGGTGTCTGGTGAGGAGTTACTCACACGATTAGAAATGACTCAAAGACAGCTGTGTCACTAAGACCTACTCTAGCATGAATGACAATTCACAAAAACTGGGGAATCTGAGCACACACTGCACAGCTTATAGGCAGCTCAACAGGTTGGAGTGTCCTTTCCAGGTCTGGGTGGTCTCTCTTTTTTTCCTACCCTAACATCCACAGCTTTTCGGGGGGGGGGGGATTACCAAACTGAGATGGTGTGAGAACAGTTTGAAGACAGGCTGGGTAGCTGAGGGCTTGTTTCATACAGTGCTTGGACTCCCTCCTTACTTCGTTTAGCTGGTGAGGGTCTTCTTTAGTAGGTGAGGGGGCGCAGAAGAAAATAGCACAGAACTGCCCAAAGAATCTAATGGGGGATTGACAGTGCCCCAAGCTGTGATGCAGTGCTACTAGGGGATAATGGAGGAAATAGCTCTGGTGTACTGTGGTCCAGAGGAAGGAGGCCCAGCTACCTGAGCATCACAGGTTTCCAGGGATGGTGACATAGATGAATTCTGAAGATAGAGGAAGAAAATATAGCATTGCAGGCTGAGAGGCCCGTGTTTGGTCATTATAGTATGTTCTTTGAGTGTGGTGGGAAAAGGAAGGGCGCCAAGTCACATGAGAGGCCACTGTGGAGTAAGAAAGGGAAGAGGACATTGTGGTCTACTGTGAGAAAGGCAGAGGTAGCCTGGGGAGGACATTCTATTTAGAGTGGTGTTCAATGTGAGTAGCACCCATAAGATGGAGCAAAGGACCTTGGAACTACAGAAGGAGAAGGCTGGCTCTATTTAATCCCTGTGTTTATAGACATAGAATCGGGAATAGAGGGGAGAAGATAATTGCCCAAGATCCCATGGTTACACATGGACCGAAACCCTCATGCTTCAGGACTCTTAGCTCAGTGTAGCTGTACATATTGCTGTTGTAAGAGGTCACTTGTTTGTTTCCCAGCCACCTGGCAGCTCAGACCCTGTTGAAATATGAGTGGCGGGGCTGCGTCCCTGGCACCCGGCCGCCCACATGGCTAGCTCTAGCTTATGCCCTGAAATAATTACATGGAAACTGTATTCTTTTAAACACCGCTTGGCCCATTTCTATCTAGCCTCTTCTAGGCTAGCTCTCGCACCTGGACTAGCCCATTTCTAATAATCTGCTGTAGCCCACGAGCTGGCTTACCAGGAATGATCTTAACCTGTGTCTGCCTGGAGTAGGAGAATCATGGCAACTCCTTAACTCAGCTTCTTTCTCCCAGCATTCTGTTCTGTTTACTCCACCCACCTATGTTTTAACCTATGAGGGCCAAGCAGTTTCTTTATTGCTACCAATGAAATCAACAGATTGATATATGACACTCCCCCATCAAGACCCAAAATTATCACACAGAAAACTATATTATTCAAAACATGGCTTGGCATATTTCTGGCTATCTCATATCTTAAATTAACTCATCTTCATTAATCTGTGTATCACCACGAGGCTGTTGCTTTCCAGGTAAAGTTCCAGTGTCTGTCTCCGAAGGGGCTACATGGCTTCTCACTGACTCTGCCTTCTTTCTCCCAGCATTCAGTTTAGTTTTCCCCGCCTAACTAAGTTCTGCTTTGCTTAAGGCCAAAGCAGTTTCTTTATTCATTAACCAATAAAAGCAACACATAGACAGAAGGATCTCCACACCATATTGCTCTGTTCTAACACTTTTGAAGTACAAACTCATTCATCTTCTTTCCCCACCAAGAGAGCTACTGTGGTTATTTCTTTCCCATTCTTCAAATGAAGAACCTTAGGCCCAGTGGTTAACTTATTTAAGGTCACACAACTAGTATATAGGGATCAGGGATAGGAACTCTTCAGTCTGTGCTAGGGTCCATGTTCTTCCTCCTAGAAGTAACATAGAATCATCTGATGTCCTGGGTAACCAAGAGTGTGGTCCATAGCCCTTATCTAAGCATGGCAACACTGTTTTTAAGATATTTTCTGTTTTAAAGATCTTTTCAGATCTACCCTCTACACTGTCTGTCAATGCCTCAGTGCCATTGCTGCTTCTCTTCCTCCTCCTTATTTTGCTTCCCTTCAGGAAGAGATGAACATGGTGCATGGGCAGCTCTGGGCAAGTGAGATGGAATGCTATTGTTAAAAGAGGTTTCTGTCCTGCCCAGTCCTACAGCCGTTCAGTCCCATAGAACCATACAGAGGCCACATCAATTATAAACTGGTTGGCCTATTAGCTCAGGTTTCTTATTAACTCTTACATTTTAAATTAACCCATAATACTTGTCTGTGTTAGCCGTGTGACTTGGTACCTTTTACCAGGGAAACATTCTCATCTTGCTTCCTCTGCGTCTGGGTGATGACTGCAGACTGAGTCTTTCCTTTTCCCAGAATTCTAGTCTGGTCACCCTGCATATGCTTCCTGCCTGGCTACTGGCCAATCCGCATTCTATTAAACCAATACAAGTGACAAATCCTCACAGGGTACAAGACCATTGTCCCACACACTATTATTTGCAGCCCTTGCTCTGTGCTGTGGTGTAAATATTTCCACTGTGGCCGGATTCCCTCCATGGGCAACTTTAAGCCCTCATCTGAATATCAATCAGCTTGAAACACTGCAAACTCTACAATGCACTTCAAAATATACATCTCGCTTCAGAATATCACCATAGCAGCACCCTCTTTCTCCCAAACTCTTCCTGAAGCCCCCTTTCCCAGGGATCTCCTGCCTTCCCATGTCTTATCTTTGATTAAACTAAGTTTATGTAAATGGCTATGATTTGAAAGTTCTCATCTTAGGATGTTTATTTCCTCTACTCAAAAAGAAATAATAATAAAACATTCATGGAGTTCTGCCTACTATAAACATTTCCTAGAAGGGGCTTTGGTGATTTAGTTCAAATCTTGGTTTTACAGATATGGAGAGTCTGCTTGGAGAGTCAAGAGACTTGCTCAGAGGCACACAGCCAGTAACTTACCATGTTAGAAGCCTACATTCTCCTGGTCTCTGACTTGCTTTTCTAACACATCTGAGCATCCTCCTGCTATGTGTGTGTGTTGATCCAAAAGCAGGTAAAAATTTGCACACCTTAATTGAGAAGTTAAGATGAAAAAGATAAAACTATTGGCACGGAGGAGGGAACCCTACAAGGAAGGTGTTTTGGATCTGCCTCTTCAACCTGTAACTTTGAGTCAGAATCTTAAATGCTTTGAGCGTTAGCTTTATCCCTTTAAAATGCAGATATTATGAATATTTGCCTCACGCATCTCACAGGGATATTACGAAGATCAAAGGAGATAAACGGCCAGCAAAGTGTGTCTACTGTAAGGAAACACAAATGGTTCTTAAATGCAGATGATGACTTACCACCTCATTTAGAATAAGAGAAATGTAAATTAAAATTACACCGTGGTAAACAATTTTCCCACCTATCAGATGGGCAACAGGCCAGAAAGTTGATACCACACTGTAATGGCGCTGCTGCGTGGAAATAGGCACCCTCATCTTTCTCATGGGAAGAGAAATGTGTATAACCTCTACAGAGGGTAATTTGGCAATCGCTGTCAATGTTTTAAATACATAGCTCTTCTGACCCAGCAATTCCACTTTTGGGAATGTATCTTATAAATATATTTGCATAAGTGCCAAGGATCTGCTTCCAGCTCTTTGTTATGGTGATGTTTGCATCACTATAACAGGCAAACATTTGAAATGTTCAGTGCTCATTGAGAGAGGTGTTTCTGGGCTGGGGATGGGGCTCAGCTGTGGAGGAGCCCTTGACTACTGTCCTGGAGACCCTGGGGTCCACCCCCAGTAGTGAATAAAAGCAGCTGTCTCTTTAAGATGCTTTCTCTTCCCATCCTGCCGTGATTAGGAGCCATTAAGACACCATGTGACTTGCTGCCTGGTCAGAAGCAACTGTTTCCAATCAGGAGGGACCATGTGTCTTTTGAGAGCGCTGTTTGTGTGGTTGCTCAGTCCACTGGACTTCTTGCTTTTGGGGGGCCGTATTCTGACGCTTTTTTGCTCCTCTCTGAGGGGCATCAGCCTATCCCACCGATATCTTGACAGCCCAGAAACAAATCCTAGCAGACAGAGGCCTATCATCAATTAGAGATAGGCAAGGGACTTACTATCTATAGAGAGATCTGCAGGAGGCGGGGCTGTCGGCAAAGGGAAGCATCTTGTCTCCAATTAAAGTTCTAAGGATTCATCTTCCACTCAGCCCCCCTCAGAAATTGACATTTATTAGGTTGTCAAGTCTGATTTTCCTCCTGGTCCTTTCTCGCCCTCAATATTCTCTCTCTCTCTCTGTACAGACACTCAAGTGAATAAAATACCTCGGTTTTTCAGTTGGGCCTGGTTTCTTGGTTTTTAATAGATGGGAGGGTGAAGCCTGGAGTGGGGGCGCAGGCCCAACTCTGCTCAGGAGGTAGTGGTCTGAGGCTCATGGTAGGCCTAGAATCTGAGGTGAAATAGGTCTTGTATAGAGTCAGATTGCCAACTATGTGTTGGAAGAGTCTCCCCTCCCCTGCATCACCGTAAAAAAAAAAGCCCCCCATGTGCCATTCAATCTGAGTTCCATCCCTGGATATTCTCCCCTGTGCATTTATCAAGCCCTGTTCCAGGTCTCTCTGCAGTGGACATATTCCTCTAGCGGGGAAACTCACTAAACACTGACGTCCTAGGAACACTGAACTCTGAGCAAAGAGACTCTGAATATAGTCTGAACTCTTGCAGAAAGGAAGCTGAAGAGCCAGGGATTTGCCCAGCATCACTCAGTGTGCTGGTGACAGTGATGTGGTTGTCACCTGGGTCCTCTGACCTGAAGATCAGTGGACTTCAGTTTATCACAATGGTTTTCTTTGGTAACAGGAGGAAGCCTGGCTGGATGTGAGCTCAGAGCCTCCAAGTGAGAGAAGACAAATAGGCACAAACAGGCAAGGCTAGCGTGGAGGCAATCCTTCTTCTTCCTCTTCCTCTTCCTCTTCCTCTTCCTCTTCCTCTTCCTCTCCTCCTCCTCCTCCTCCTCCTCCTCCTCCTCCTCCTCCTCCTCCTCCTTCTCCTCCTCCTTCTCCCCTCCCTCCATTTTGGCTTTTCAAGACATCTCTGGCTGTCCTAGAACTTTCTTTGTAGACCAAGCTGGCCTCGAACTCACAGAGATCCTCTTGCCTCTGCCTCCCGAGTGCTGGAATTAAAGGTGTGCGCTACCACCGCCCAGCTCTGAAATATATTCTTTCTTGTGCTCTTATGGTTGAGACTGTCTGTCTTCCTCCTCAGTGAATACTATTCTGCACAGTGTAACCTGTGCAGTGCTGACTTGGTGGTTATGAGCCGTCTTAGCCTGTGCTTGTCTTGCAATGTCCTTATTTACCTGTCAGTTTTCAAAAGTGGCTTTGCTGGAAGCAGCAGTCTTGGTTGGAAGTCTTACTTTCAGGCCTTGACATATATTGTTTTATGTTCTCCTGGCTTTTATAGTTGCTGGAAAATAAAATAGAGGAAGCATAATGTTGGAAGAGAGAGAGGGTATAGAATTCAAAAAGGAAAACTCCTCCAACCCTTAGAGCAGCTGCTTTGTGGGTCTTTGAAATTTACAGACCGACAATTGCATACACGGGAGTGAAGAGGGGCGGTTGAACTTGTGGATTCATGTCTTTCCTGTGGTTTATGATGGTGTTGAGCTTGTATTGGACAAGTGTCTGATGCCTACCAGAATTGTTTATTACCCTTACTTCTTTGCATAACAGGGGCTTCGGTTGGGCACGCTTAGCTTTAGTCTGTGAGTTGGACTGCTTCTCTTGTGCTCTGGAGATTCCTAAACTCATTGTCCCTGCGGGGGTGACTAATATATTATAGAGGCTATTTCCTAAGTGGAAGTAACCTCAGTACTGTAGTCTGAACAGGTGCAGGACATGGTTTTGTCTTTCTTTCTTTCTTTCTTTCTTTCTTTCTTCCTTCCTTCCTTCCTTCCTTCCTTTCTCTTTCTTTCTTTCTTTCTTTCTTTCTTCTTTCCCTCCCTCCCTTCCTTCCTTTCTCTCTCTCTCTTTTTTTTTTTTTTGAGACAGGGTTTCTCTATAGCTTTGGAGCCTGTCCTGGAACTAGTTCTTGTAGACCAGGCTGGCCTCAAACTCACAGAGATCTGCCTGCCTCTGCCTCCTGAGTGCTGGGATTAAAGCCGTGAGCCACCACCACCCGGCTTAGCTTTGTATTTTCAAAATGTCCCAAGTATTAATATCCTTGATGAAGGGAAGGGGTGAACTTTAGAGTTCTGAGCTCTGCATCAGTCACTGGCAGAGGAATGACTCCAGAGATCGATTCTCTCACCGGCTTCAGGCTCAAGGCTACCAAATTCTTTTTTTTTTTTGACTGTCTTTTTTTTAAATTTATTTATTTATTAAAGATTTCTGCCTCCTCCCCGCCACTGCTTCCCATTTCCCTCCCCCTCCCCCCGATCAAGTCTCCCTCCCTCCTCAGCCCAAAGAGCAATCAGGGTTCCCTGCCCTGTGGGAAGTCCAAGGACCACCCACCTCCATCCAGGTCTAGTAAGGTGAGCATCCAAACTGCCTAGGCTCCCACAAACCCAGTACATGCAGTAGGATCAAAAACCCATTGCCATTGTTTTTTTTTTGTTTTTTCAAGACAGGGTTTCTCTGTGGTTTTGGAGCCTGTCCTGGAACTAGCTCTTGTAGACCAGGCTGGTCTCGAACTCACAGAGATCCTTGAGTTCTCAGTAGTCCTCATTGTCTGCTATGTTCAGCGAGTCCAGTTTTATCCCATGATTTTTTAGACCCGGGCCAGCTGGCCTTGGTGAGTTCCCAATAGAACATCCCCATTGTCTCAGTGTGTGGGTGCACTCCTCGTGGTCCTGAGTTCCTTGCTCGTGCTCTCTCTCCATCTGCTCCTGATTTGGACCTTGAGATTTCAGTCTGGTGCTCCAATGTGGGTCTCTGTCTCTGTCTCCTTTCACCACCTGATGAAGGTTAATATTCAGGAGGATGCCTATATGTTTTTCTTTGGGTTCACCTTCTTATTTAGCTTCTCTAGGATCACGAATTATAGGCTCAATGTCCTTTATTTATGGCTAGAAATATATGTTTTTCTTTGGGTTCACCTTCTTATTTAGCTTCTCTAGGATCACGAATTATAGGCTCAATGTCCTTTATTTATGGCTAGAAACCAAATATGAGTGAGTACATCCCATGTTCCTCTTTTTGGGTCTGGCTTACCTCACTCAGGATAGTGTTTTCTATTTCCGTCCATTTGTATGCAAAATTCAAGAAGCCCTTGTTTTTTACTGCTGAGTAGTACTCTAATATGTATATATTCCATACTTTCTTCACCCATTCTTCCATTGAAGGGCATCTCGGTTGTTTCAGGCATGGAAGAACACAACTCGCTGATTGACGTGGGGAAGGCTGAGGGAGGAACTGATCTCTTAGGACGGGACTTCCAAGTAAGTGTCTATGGTGGTTGAGCCTTAGCCACAAGTGTGAGTCCACGAGTCTGGCTTAGATAAAGGAAGATGGGCATTTCTCAGTATTCAAAAGCCACAAGGCAGAGTGAACTTACTTAGAAATTGAGTGTTTGTAGAGAAGATAGTAAATAAAAAACGTAATGCCTGTGGGGCAGTCTAGACAGCAGGATGCGGAGGCGGACCAATCAGTAAAGACAGCAGAGAGGTCGGGGCCTGCAGTAGGCGTGAGAACAACCTGGGCGTGGTCCTGGAGCACAAACCTTTTCATTGGTTATTGCTGGTGAGACGTTTCAACAGGAAGAGAGGCAGCGCAGGGCCACAGAAACTTCTCTTTTCTCAAGTAAACAAAAATCATGGGTTGAGGAGGGAAGCGAGGAAGTGCAGCAAATTTGAAGAGATGAGAGAAGACAACAGGGCTTCCAAGAGAGTGGGAATTTTGAGCAGCACAAGCGACCTGGGGTAACTCCAAAATCTCCTTACATTTTTTTTTTGCATTTATAGTTTTAAAAATTTGTGCATATTAGCTACTTTTTTTTTCTGTTGCTGTGACAAAATACTATTATCACAGCGACTTAAGGAAGAAAAAAAAATATTTTTGGCTTATGGTTGCCGAGGAAGATTCTATGGTGGTGGGAAAGGCCAGGAAGAAATGGGCAGGTATGGAAGCAGGAGCAGGGAGCCCAGAGCTCACTCTCTTGATCATAAGTAAGGAGCAGAGAGAGAGAACAGGGTGAGACTTCTAACTCCAAAGGCTCACCTCCACTGATGTACTTCCTGAAGCTCCCCCAAACAGCACCGCCCACTGGGGGCCAAAGTGTGCGAGCAACCGAGCCAGTGCGGAACAATTCTCATTCAGACCGCCTCAGGTTCGAATGTGTGTGCGGGAGCAGCTGGAGGGTGCCACAGCACAGAGGTCAAGAGGAAGTCTGCATAGTTAGTTATGTCCTTCAACTATGTAGGTCCCTGGGACCGAACTCACGTCACCAGCCGTGGCCACAGGCATCTTTCCCAAGCAAGCAATGTCATTGGCTCTGACATTGCTTCTGACAATATAGAATCGCTATCTATATTGGAGGCACTGAGGGGCTTGGGCTGGCTTGGAAGGGAACTTGACAAGGAACTCTCAAAATACTTTAGGTCAAGAAAACCTCAGTTGTTCCTATAAAGGATAAGATAAGCTGTAGCCAGGGCAGAGAGTGCGTTAAATTTGAAGTTCTCCCATGACCCACTAAGGGTAGGTCTTACATAAGCAGCTGGAGGGGAGAGAGGGGCCTTCTGGGTAAGATGAGCCCTCCATCTCGGAACTAGTGCCCTTGCCCCAGCTGTGTTCAGTCAGCAGAATCAAGGCCAGTGGGGTGAGAAGGAAGATGCAGAACCAGACAGGTGTTCACAGAGATGTGGCCAGGCCTCTCACTGAATGGGAGGGAAATTTCATAATGCCTTTTTCTCATCCTCTTCCCTCTCGTAGACACTTAGGCAAGTCTGACGGTGTAGCTTGTGTCTCTGACTTACTTTGGTTGACAAGACACATACAGATATAGAGATGCACACACATCTGCACATGTGTGCGTACCCCTTCCCCTCCAATGCGCAGCATGTGAGTTTGCACATGAAGGAATCTTTTTGAAGGGAAAGGTGCAAGGCAAAATGGCTTTATAAAAAAAAGACACTGTTGCCAAGCCTGGAGACATGAGTTTGAGCTCGTCCACAAGGAAGGAGAGAATTGATTCCTGCAAGTTGTCCTTTGACCTCAATATGCAGGCTGTGGCATGTAACCCTTCGCACGAGCGCGCGCGCGCGCGCACACACACACACACACACACACACTTTTATTTTTAAGAAGTAAAACCAAAACTAAAACCCCCAGACACCTCGGGAGACCATGAACTTTTTGCACAGATGTTACCGTGGGATAAGGATAAAGCATTTTCAAATTCCCTTTTTGGAAATCCCTCTTCTGACTGTTCTCTGTCGGGCTCACTCTTTGCATTTCAAGGGTAAGTTTGATTCCTAGAAACAGCATCGAGTTATTGAAAATTATGTATGATGTCTAAAATGAGAGATTAAGGTTCTTGTGGCCTCTGATGAGGTTTAATATGGCTGGGATAAGGCTTACTTTTTCTGTTTAAAAGGGAATATACTTCTTCCTTCAAGCATATAATAAGGGATGGTGAGTAAAGTTCTTAGGATAGTTTTTGATCTATGGGCCTTTTATAATTGGTAATTATTAATATTCCTAAAACAGGGATCCTGAAATGAATGGGAACGTTGATGAAAGAAAGGCCATGTCTCCCAAGGTGAAGGCTTTGAAGGGACAGACTTTATCTAGAATTAGAAATTTTGCTAAGTGTGTTAAAAAATAGCATATTCATAACCTCATAATCTTATCTCTTATTCTCCTTTATCAACTCCATAGGCAGGAGGACTAGAGGACTTGAGGTCAGAGAGGAGAATTGCTGAAGGAGGTCACCTGGGGAAGAATGAAGCCAACCCCTAAGTCACTCCTTAGGACCACCCATGTCTGTCCCTGGTGACAAAGAGGCTGCGAATGCTCCCCCCTCCTCTCTCCCTCCGGGCTGGGATGCTGACAACAGGAGACGGAAATGCTGCTATTAGAAGTTCTTGTGTTGGACATAGACTTTTGTCTATCCTTAAGGACAAGAGCAAATTGCTGCAGAGAAGGGAGCAAAGGCGCAACTTACAGCTTTGCATACAGAAGAGACCAGATGTCCTCTCCCGAGGCCAGGTCTTCACAGAAGGAGACTGGAGCCAGCAGAAAGGCCGTGGGTGTATATATATATATATACATATATACATGTATATGTATATACATATATATATATATGTATGCCAGAAGAGGGCACCAGACCTTAGTACAGATGGTTGTGAGCCACCATGTGGTTGCTGGGAATTGAACTCAGGACCTTTGGAAGAGCAGGCAATGCTCTTAACCACCAAGCCGTCTCTCCAGCCCCTGTAATGATGCATTTCTCAGAACATATCTCTCTCATCAAATGATGTATGGCTATATATATATATATATATCTGTGAATATATGTCATCTACCTATCTTAGCTATCACGTATGTACATATGTGCCTATATCCATCCAGCCATTTATCTTCTTCCTATGAGCCCAAAATTGTAAGAATCAAAGTTATAAAATATGAAATTGGGTGATGAGTAAAACTCTTCCCAGTTCTGGTATTTTAAGCCTATTTTTAACATTTAAATTGATCCTTAGAGAGCCTCACACTTGCATACAATATGTTTTGATTATCTCCACCCGTGCACCACTCTTTGCCTCTCCACTCTCTCTCTTAACTTCAAGTCCTCTTAAAAAATACCCGGCTGTTCAGTTTGTGCAACCCACGTACACATGGTGTGTACACGAGCATGGCCAACCTACCAGGGACCACACCTCGCAAGAAAACTGACTCTCTTTTCCCCAGAAGCTATTAACTTTCAGCGGCTCCTTACCTGGGGGCGGGGACTTGTGAGCACCTCCCCTCTCCATGCTGGCCGTTGATTGGCTTGATCTTGTTCAAACAACCACAGCTGCTGGGAACTCAGGAGTTCCTGGTCCTGTCAGGTCAAGAAGACATTGTTTTTTCAGGTCCTCCCAAACTTCTGGCTCTTACAGTCCTTCCATGCCCCTTCCCTGACCCTTGGGACTAACCACTGGTGTGCTGGTTTCGTGGATAAGTCAATATTGTAGGGGTATGTCCACATAAACTCTCAAGTGCAGAGTTCAGTTCAGAATCGTTATCCTGTGACTGTTACTCGTTCCTTGCTCTCACGATCTGGGATTGGCTGCAGAGGTTTCCCGCCCATATCACTTTGTCACCTTTGTTTTTCTTTATAGGTAACTCTAAAATACTCTTTATTAATATTATCTTATTTTATGCGTATGGGTGTTTTGCTGTGTCTATATCTGTGCATCCTGTGAATGCAGTGCTGGAAGAGGCCAGAAGAGGGCGCTGAAGTCATTGGAACTAGAGTTACTAATGGTCATGAGCCTCTATTTGGTTGCCGGGAATTTAACCCAGGTTCAGTTTCCAGCTAATGCCCTTAATGTCTGGACCACCTCTCCAGACCCCTCTACAGATAGTCTTATTTTCTGTCGTGCCTTATAGTTTTTGAGAGTATGGGACAAAAAAGTGGTTCTTCTGTCTCTCATCCTTCTCCCCACGTCTTTAGTTGCGGAACTTTTACCCTTTACACTGACCCAATGAAAGTCAGGTTTCAGGTAAACAGGGGTCATGTGACTACTCCTCTCTCTTGGAAGTGGACTTTCGTATGATTATTATTTTTTTTCTTAAATCTTTGGGGATTATTTTCTTCACTCTTCCAAAGCTCAGGGAAACATTTATGATGTTAATTTATTTTTTTCTCATCAGTTTTTTTGCTATTCTTTATGAGGAAGATATTCTGGACACTTCAGCCGCCATGTGTCCTGAGAATGAGAGGTTCTCCTGCTTCTTCTCAACAGAGAATCCTTACATCTTAGAACAGTGGCTCTCAACCTGTGGGTTGCAACTCCTTGGTGGGGGTGGAGTGGGGTGGAGGAGGGGGTGGGCTCAAGTGACTCTATCACAGGGCTTGCATATCAGATATCCTGACTATCAGATATTTACATTTTGATTCATAACAATTATGAAGTAGCAATGAAATAATCTTATGGTTGGAGGACACAAGAACACCAGGAACTGTATTAAAGGGTTGTGTGAGGACCTGACTTGGCAAACTTTGTTTTAAAGAAGGGGCTTCATATTAAGCCATATAATGAGTTGGGGGTATGTGATCTCAGCTCTAGAGATATGCTGTCATAGCAGAAATTTGAACAGATACCCTAAAAATGACCAATTAATTTAGGGAGCCAGGCCATAAAATTTACCGAGGTCCAGATGTTCTGGGGAGGCATCCTGTCTTTGAAGATACCTTGTCAGTTATTAATGGTTCTTTGTTAGGTTTTCACGCCCAAAAACTGACCAATGGGTTCAGAAAGTACCTTATCCTATGCACTCCTTACACAATCCCAAGACAACAGGACCCAAACTCCCCTGATTATGGCGTTTCCCCTTTAAAAGTTCTACCCTCCCGGGGCTCCCACCACACTTTCTGCACCCACCATGCTGGGGTGCTGGAAAAGTGTTGGTCCAAACTTGAATTTGAATATTATTAAAAACCCTCATGTAATTTGCGTCAGAAATCTGGCTCCGTGAATTCATTTGGAGACCAGAAACTTGGGCATAACACTTGCAACATTAGGAAGGTTGAGAACCACTGCCCCGGAGACCACAGGAAAGCTACAGGCTATAGAAGGAAGAGACATTATGAAACTGGGTGGCAATACTCTTCATCTGGGTGTGTGGTAGGGTGTGGGAAAATTATGTAACTCTTTTTTTTTTTTAGATTTTTTTTTCAGTTTACAATTTGAATTTTTGTTTGTGAGCCTAGCTTTTAATGTCCAAGGCATCTCTCTAGCCCTGACTTTTACCTTTATTTATTTTTCCAACATAATATTTTTATTGATTATTTGGGAATTTCACATCATGCACCCCTATCACATTCATTTTCCTGTCCATCTATGTCCTTCCCCATCCTTGTGTTTGCCCCTCTCCCCCAAAGAAAAAGAAAGAAGAAAAGAAAAATAAAACGAGTCTAATTTGTGCTGTTCATACACTCACTGGAGCACGGTCAAACTCCCAGTGGCCAGCCCCTTAAAAAAACTGAGTCCTTCTCCACCTACACCCCTGCCAAAAGCTATCAGTTGCAGAGAGCCACACTTCAGCATTCTTACCACCATTTTTAGGAGTTCTGTTTGATAGCTTCCTTTTTAAGCTGTTACTTTTTGGGGGGTGGCTGTCGAGTTGGGTAGGAGTTGACCCAGAAGCCTTCTATGTCCCTCCTTCTCAACTGTGTGCCTGTAGTCATCAACATCACTGCGAAAGTAGCTTCCCTGCCTTTTACAGTCAGCGAGAACACAGAACACGGGCTTCTACATGACTTCTGGTGATAGCGTGGAACTCGAACATCCACATAGACTCCGGCTTCAGTTCATGCCAAGGACTCTGCTTTGTCTCAGGTTGGTGTAGGAGGGTCTTCTGTCTATGTGTTACTTTTGTTGGTTAAATAAAGAGACTGCCTTGGCCTTTTGATAGGGCAGAAAATTAGGTGGTGGGGGGGTAGACAGAACTGAATGCTGGGAGAAAGAAAGCAGAGACAGAGGGAGCCACCATGGAGCCAGTTGCTAAGTCAGACATGCTGAATCTTTCCCGGTAAGCCACAAGCTCGTGGTGACACACAGATTATTAGAAATGGGTTAATCAAGATGTGAGAGTTAGCCAATATGAAGCTAGAAATAATGGGCTAGGCAGTGTTTAAATGAATACATTTTTCATGTAAGTATTTTGGGTAAAGCTAGCTGGGAGCCGGGCGGCGGGAAGCCTGCTGCTCCTCAGTACAACATCCGGTGGCAGAACAGACCATGGACATCAATACGGCTTTCTGCCAAAGCATGGGCCATGGACACCATCATAGCCTTCAGTGGCAATATGGGCAAAGGACATAAACGTGGCTTGGAGGTAACATGGGTCATGGACACTAATATGGACCCTGGGGGTAACACAGGAGATGGGCATCGACATGGCCTCAAGTGGTAGCACAAACCAGAGATGGACCACAGACATCAACCTCGCTCCAGGTGGTCACACAGGCCACAGACATCAACATGGATGTGGCAGCATGGTCCACAAACATCAACATGGATCCAGTCTGTGGCGCAGACCACGGACATCCCCATGGGCTTTGTGGTAACCTTGGCTATGGACATCAGCCAGCCCCTCGCTGTTTCAGAACTACAGACCCAAACATGGCTGTTAGCGATAGCATGGACCACGGACATCAACATGGCCTCAGGTGGCTGCACTGGGCGACTCTCAGGCAGAGTACGATTGCTGACAGCTTGATTCCCTGGAGCATCATTTGTTGCTGGAGAGAACCGGTATCATCCAGCTATAACGCCTCACACCAGGCCCAGCACTCACTGAACTTTAATGAATTTAATGAGTGTTGGCTGCTTCTGTTTCCTCTCTTGTTTTAAAGATTTATTCTATATTTTATTCATGTAGCGTCTCTTGCATATGTGTGCCTGTGGATGATGTGTGCCTGTGGATGACAGAAGAGGACATCAGATTCCCTGGAGCTGGAGTCACAGATGGTTGTGAGTCACGTGCCATGGGTGCTGGGAACTGAATTCAGGTCTTCTGGAAGAGCAAAAAGTGTTCCGCATCACTGAGCTAACTCTCCAGCCCTCTTTGCCTTCTTAAAAAAAAAGATTTATTTTTATTACTTTTATTTATGTGCATGTTTGTGAACATACGCTGTGTGTGTTTGTGCCAGGGTAGGGCAGAAGAGGGCATTTGGAGCCTCTGGAGGTAGAGTCAATAGTAAATCTTGAGCCACTGAATGTGGATGCTGGGAACCAAGCTTGGGTCCTCTAAAAGAGCAGCAAACCTGTGAGCCATCCATCCCTCCAGCCCCTGTCTTCTCTGCGGCGGTGTCTGGGGTTCCAGGTCACGCACAGTCTACCTGTGAGTAGGAAGCCTTGTTACTTCATTTCTGTTTCTCACATGCAAACATCCCCCCCCCCCCCCCGCCCTTAGATGAAGGGGTGGACTAAGTGATTTCCAAGTAGGCTTCTTACCCACATGGTCTGAGATGCTAGCACCAGCGTGTGAAATGGCAAACCTGTCCCTCAAATAGCTCAGTGTGGAGCTGACTGGAGCGCCCAGTCCTGATTTGCTGAAGCTGAGTCTTTGGGATTTGGCAAGTGTGTCCCCAGGAGAGTTGCCTTCTAAGTGGTGGTTGGCTTTCCAGGGCCAGCTCATAAACATTGATAACCCCACAATGAAGTTCATTTGCATTGGAAATGGCAGGAAACAATATTGTCCCGATGCTAGTAATTAAACAAAACAGAAAAGCAATTCAATTGAATAGGCACTCATTTTTTATTTATCTGGAATCATGGTGCTTGAGGGAAGCAGGTTAATGGGGGAAGGGGCGAGGGATGGATACAGGGGGCAGTGCCCGTGGGAATATATGTATGGGGGGAGGGGCAGCTGTGACTTTTCTTCTGAGCTCTCAGAGGGTTTACACTGAGGTCAGTGTTGGAAGTTCTTGACATTTCTTTTTGGGTTGGAAATGGAAAGGCTTTCCCTGTATTCACTTTAACTTTTCTTTAAGACAGTGTCGTCCTAAGTCTTCCTCAGATTTGAAGGCGATCGTGAGAAACTGGATCAGATATGTTCACCTTTTGGCGTCATGTTAGGAGGATGTTGTCATCTGTGTTTTCCCGATAATACTGCTATGTAGCTCCAAAAACAAACAAACAAACAATAAACAAACACAGAATCTGCCAACAAATACGACCAGATTTTAAGTAAGTTTGTGATTTTCTTTTGGGCAGCATTCACAGCTGTCCTTGGCCATGGGTGGGTCACAGGTCGCCTGTGCTTGCTGGACAGAACAAAGGAAAGAGGAGAGGGGAAGAGGAGAAGAGGCAAGCGGTGAATTGATCCTTGACATTATATGTGAATGGTCCTGTAAGGTTTTGCTGTGCTGTGAAGGCGTAAGTCACAAACAATGCCACATCAGTTTGGAATTATGATTAATAGGGTGGTATTTATTTAAAGGGGAAAAAACTTACAGATCACTGTCCCAGGCACCAGGATGGGAGTCTAGTCGCCGGCGGAGCAGGAAGTGAAGAGAGAGAGGAGAGGGAAGTGGCCGCTTTTTTAAAGGGAGAGAGACCACGCCCCAATGGGCTGGTATCTCAGCGGCTATTGGCTGGAGGAGTGGGAGGACCTCCTGCAACAGTGCTGTATACATAGCATATTAAAGTTTAACCCCTTCCCCCCAATCCCACACAAATCCAGCTAGGATTTAAACAAAAACAAAACAAAACAACCTACGGTTTCAGGATGGTAAGGCTGCTGACTGGTAAAAGCAGTGGTGAGGGAGTAGGAGGTAGACAGAATCCCTGGTGAGCAAGCAGATCAGGAGAGGGGCCAGGATTCGGGAATAGAGAGGGAGAACTTTCAAGATGGCTGGCTTCTTCTCGGCCTCTGGACCTGAGTCAAAAATCCTGAATGCTTGAAACAAAGGCCTCTGGGCTGAACTGGCCAATCAGTTCAAGGCTGGATCAGAACCTGTTTTACACAGCAGTTGTGGGCCAATCAACCGTCCCGTCTTTCTTCAAACTGACCAACCCTAAATCAGCAGAGGAAGAGCCTTCAGAGACTTCAAAAACTCCAGCCCTAGAAAGAAGCTGGGCTCTGACTACTCCCTCTTCTCCGCCTGCTTGTGCCTGCGATCTGTGTGTTTCCTCACCCCTAATAAAAGCTTTTCTTCAGTTGCACATCCTGTCTCCTGTGCTTGAGATTTTGCCACTGCTTCCCATCTTTTAATTCTTTAACTGGCGCAGAAAAGAACGAATAAGAACCCCTAGATAGTAACAGACTGGTCCCATAGTTGCCCTTGGAGCTTCTCAGCCAACTATGTACTTTATTACACAAAACCACTTCCTGTTTGGGCCCTGTAATGCCACAGTGTGAAAGTGTTCAAGGGTTGTAAAGGCATCCCTTGTTCAAGGCAAGAACCAACAGAGTATAGTGTGATAACACAAGGAACTGACTGGACAACGGAAACAAAGAAAGGGAGGGGGTCGCACACTGTGGCCAACTTCTGTGCTTTAGATGGACCCATCTTAAAGGTCCCTTCCAGCTCTGCAGGCTGGAATGCCATAACTCTGACTCTGTTTAAGTGACTTCTCAGCCGTGGGTATCTTTTCTACTTCTTGCACACTGATGGCTCCTGAATACGAGTTGAAAGGCAGTGGCTACGTATTGTTTAAATTTGCACCCACACACTGAGACAATGGGGATGTTCTATCGGGAACCCACTAAGGCCAGCTGGCCTGGGTCTGAAAAAGCATGGGATAAAACCGGACTTGCTGAACATAGCGGACAATGAGGACTACTGAGAACTCTAGAACAAGGACAATGGGTTTCTGATCCCACTGCACGTACTGGCTTTGTGGGAGCCTAGGCAGTTTGGATGCTTACCTTACTAGACCTGGATGGAGGTGGGCGGTCCTTGGACTTCCCACAGGTCAGGGAACCCTGATTGCTCTTCGAGCTGATGAGGGAGGGGGACTTGATCGGGGGAGGGGGAGGGAAATGGGAGGCGGTGGCGGGGAGAAGGCAGAAATCTTTAATAAATAAATAAATTAAAAAAAAAAGAAAGGCAGTGGCTAGTCACCCAGGGCCACAGGGGGACTTCGTAAGGCAGTAGCTAGTCACCCAGGGGCACAGGGGGACTTTGTAAGGCAGTAGCTAGTCACCCAGGGCCACAGAGGGACTTTGTGTGTGTTTTTTTTTAAACTTTTTTTTTTAACTTTTTTTTTATTGAGAAAAGGAGAAAAAAAAACAAATTTCCTCCTCCTCCCAGCGTCCCATTTCCCTCCCCCTCCTCCCACCCTTCTTCCCCTCCTCCCACCCTTCTCCCCCTCCCCCCACTCCTCTCCCCCTCCCTCTCCAGTCCAATGAGCAGTCAGGGTTCCCTGCCCTGTGGTAACTCCTAGGTCCTCCCCCCTCTGTCCATTTCTAGGAAGGTGAACATCCAAACTGGCTAGGCTCCCACAAAGCCAGCACATTACATAGGTTCAAAACCCCGTGCCATTGTCCTTGGGTTCTCATCAGCCCTCATTGTTCGCCATGCTCAGAGAGTCCAGTTTTATCCCATGCTTTTTCAGTCACAGTCCAGCTGGCCTTGGTGAGCTCCCAATAGGTCAGCTCCACTGTCTCAGTGGGTGGGTGCTCCCCTCGTGGTCCCGACTTCTTTGCTCATGCTCTCCCTCCTTCTGCTCCTCATTGGGACCTTGGGAGCTCAGTCCAGTGCTCCAGTGTGGGTCTCTGTCTCTGTCTCCATCAATCACCAGATGAAGGTTATTTGACGATATGCAAGATATTCGTCAGTATTGCTATAGGATAGGGTCATTTCAGGTTCCCTATCCTCAGCTGCCCAAGGAACTAACTGGGGACCTCGGCTTGGGCATCTGGGAGCCACTCTAGGTTCAAGTCTCTTGTAAGGCAGTAGCTAGTCACCCAGGAGCACAGGGGGTTAATCCCTGAGTCTGCTAGACCATGTGTTTTTGTCTGTCTTCCAATGTTGGGGCAGAACCAAGAAGGAGGGCTTCTGGAAATCCAGGGTGGAACCTGAATCTTAGCCTTTCTGTTTTGAGTGTGTGATATAGGTTACAGCTTCTTAAGCCCTGGGAAATGACTCTATGTGGAATTGTGTAACCGAATGTGAGTTTGTATGTCCTCGGCTACATTGCCTGAATTGGCCATCTCCTGTGATCAGATTGGTGACTTTCGTCATCAGAGAGCCTTCATCCAGCTAAACATTAGGTGAACATGGGGATTTCTACTGAAGAGAAGGAGGAAGAATTGTAGGAGTCAGAGGAGTCAAGGACGTCTCAAGAAAACCCACAGAAACAACAACCCAGACTCACAGGAACTCACAGAGTCTGAACCAACAGCCAGGGAGTCTGATTGTGGCTGACCTAGGCCCTCTACATATATATGACAGTTGTGTAGCTTGGTCTACTTGTGGGACTCCTAACAAGGAGCAAGGGTTGTTCCTAACCCTTTGACAGGCTCTTGGGAACCCATTCCTCATACTGGATTGCCTTGTCCAGGCTTAAGGAGGTGCTTAGTTGATATGCCATGTTTTGTTGATACCCATGGGAGGCCTGCCCATTTCTGAACAGAAACAGAGGAGTAGTGGATTGATGGTGGTGGTGGCGGTGGGGCAGAAGGCACATGGGGGGATAAAATGGGAGGAGGGGAGGGAAGGGAAACTGCGGCCTGGATGTAAAATAAATAAATAAATTAAAAGAAAGATCAAATGTCAAAAATCAAACAAGTGATGTATCAAAGATGTTCCTGGCAGCATGCGCCTGTGTTGTAGCCTGTGACTTCACTGCAGCCTGGTTCTGCACACACAGTATGCACACGTTGCATGTGCAAGCCATCATGTCATACGGCACCCACGAATGCTGCCTGGAGCAGCTCGGCTTAGTTCGAGACTGCTATACGCTATGCATTTCAGTTTTTACCGTGTATGCAGTTCTCTGTTCTTAAAGAAACATAATGATTTGATTATGAAAATAAAGACAATTTCCTCACAGCCTTTCTTCAACATGTAAGTATCAAATCAGTATGTCTTTGGGTTGTATTGTGCTAGGATGTTTGATTTTAGAATTTTCGATTTGAGTTGCTGATGCATTTTGTGAAAAAAAAAATCATCCCATGAATTTGGGCTAGAATCTACAACAGTTTCTGAAATGGTCTTGAATTAGCTGTTTTTTCCTTTGCTGTGATCAAGTGTGTGATAAGGAGCCGTCTAAGGAAGGAAGGGCTTATTTTGGCTCAGCTGTAGGAATATCAGTCCATCACAGCGGGGAAGGCATGGCAGCAGGCACAGGAGGCTGGTTATTGTGATGGTGACAGGCAGTGGAGCAGGATTAGGAAGCTGGGCCAGGCTGCAGAGCCTCAGAATCCACTCTCAGTGACTTACTTCCCCTAGCAAGGCTCCGCCTCTTATAGGCTCCACTCTTCTCCAACAGTATCACCAGCAAGGGGATCATGTGTTCAAACACGTGAGCTTATGGGGGACATTTCACATCCTAACCACAGCAGGTCCTAGACATACAAACACATATGTCTGCCATATATTTAGAAGTGTATTTAGAAGTGGTATTTCGAGTGCTGATGATTATAAAATCTATTATTGATCTCCTTTGAACAATGTTGAAGATACTCTGCCTTCTGCTGTATCAAATATTCAGTCAAGATTTAAGTCTTTATGTGAAAATAGATAAGCATGTTTATCTCATCAGTAACCAACTTTGTAAATCTATGATAGATGATTAAATTATACATTGATCAAAGCATTATTCTAAAATAAATTTAACTTTTCTTTTTTTAACCTTTAAAAGTTTGTTTTGTTTTTCTATACAAATGCGCGCCTGCATGTTCCACACACTCATGAGGAACCACACACAGGCACACCACACACACATACTCACCTAAGACTAGTCTTGAAGTCTAGCACCCTTGGTGGAAAGCAAGGTTTCTGTTGATTTTTGATTCTGTTGTCTTAGGCAAGACCCTCAGGTTTGTGATTGGTGAATCAACAAGGGTGGAAATGTCCTTTAGAGGTGGGCAGAGATGATAAGGGGACAGGTGTGCACTCCCTTGTAAATACCACAGCAGTCACAGATAGGAGGACCCCAGGGGCTCCTCTTCCTAAGGCTGTGTGGCCTAGCCCTTCCCATGGAAAGTCCCTTCTTCCTGCGGCTTGTTGATTCCGTACGCTAGCTGCTTTCCGATCACTGTGAGCATGATTAATTCTTGACAGAAACACCTTGAGGGAGGAAACATCTGTTTTGGTTCGTGGTTTTAGTCCGTCACGGTGAGAAAGGTGGATCTGTGTCTGAGGAGCTCAGTTTGCGGGCCAAGGCTGTTCACCCACAGCACACTAGATGAATACAGTGTGCCAGGACCTAGAGGCTGAGTGTGACCTCCCAAAGCCTTCCCCTTGGTGGCTGACCTCTGTCCTCTAGGCTCCCTAATTTGAAAGTTCCACAGCCTTCCAAACCGGCTGGCAAACAAATATTCAAATAAATACGAGCCAATAGAGTTCATGTCATCTTGAAACCGCAGTGCTCTGGCATCCAGAGGATTTCTTTCACCGGACTCGGGCTTCCAGGATGGTTGGTTTTCTCCATTTTCTCCTCTTTCCCTTTGCCTGGGTCTGTTCCAGACTGGGTGTACAGTAGCTTTCTCTGAATGCGTATATGAATGAATGACCCACTGTATGAATGAGCGGCACAATGAATGAGACTAAATATCCAGTTATCAAAGGAGTGAGGTATCCTGGGAAGGTGGCGCCCATTGATGCTTTTGATCTTGTACCTGTTCTTAGAACTGAGATGGGAGGCTCAGGAAGAGGCTTCCTTCTGGAGCAGCTACCTGCTGAAGACAGTCATGATCTTGCTCCATTGTTTCAGAGGCAGGGGAAGGGGAATGGGAAGGGAGAAGTCCTCAGAGACTGGATGTGAGTCTCTTCATTGATGCCATAAAACAATCCCACACCAGTTCAGAAGAATGGATAATGAAAGTTTTTTTTATTTAAGGGGAAAACTTACAGACCACCGTCCTAAACAACAGTCCTCTGAGTGCAAACAGGACCAGAGAGCAGAATGAGAGCTATAAGCAAGAGAGCAGGTTCAAGGTTCCTGCTGCTTTTACAGTATAAGAGACCACACCCCAGTGGACTGGTATCTTAAAGGCTATTGGCTGAAGGAGCAGAATGTGCTCCCACAGCATTTTATGTCTCCTGTACAAACAGGGGGAAGAAGCAGGCTAGTGGAAAATGGTCATATATGGTTCTCAGTGGTTTTTTTGGTTGAACAACTATTAGGTGCTGAACACATGCTGGTTGCTGGGGCTAAAATCCCAACCCAAAGATAACATTATCTCCCAAGAGAAATTGTCTCATTTAATCCTTAAAGCAACTGTGGGAGGATCAGATGAAATATTGCCCAGGAAGAGGGTCTATAAACTATAAAGTGCTGTAAAATGTCATGAATTGTTAAGAGGATGATTACTTTCCCTCCCCACAGTTGCAGCTTGCCCAGCATCCTCCTGGTGCAGAATTGGCACTCACCTTACCTGTCTCCTTCCTAGCTAATTGGGGAGGCTCTCCAGGCCTGATTTATGCAGACACTCACATGTTCTCCCACTGAATATTATTCTAATCAGACACCTCATTATTGGAAGCCAGCCTCCTCGGGCTGCCTGGACAGGATTATTACAGGATATTATACAGACCATTTGCATGGTCACCTTCAGGTCATTTCCATCACTTTAAGCTACTTACAGGCCCATTTTCTTCCCCATAATATTTGCCTAATTCGATTACTCTGCAGCCTCTGCTGGCTCCAAATGGAATCAGAAGTTACGACTGGGAGTAAAGTCAATTGCATCTGGACACACTCTTAGTACTCTACCTGGTTCCTGATGACTGTGTCGGAACTAGGTGTCCAGACCCAAGGGGACTTCAGAGCTGGGGAGGGGGCAGGAAGGAAAGAGGCCAACTTGTTGGTTGTAGCAAGACTTCATAAGCTGGGCATGGTGGTGCAGGCCTTTAATCCAGCACTCAGGAGGCAGAGGCAGGCAGCTCTCTATGAGTTCGAGGCCAGCCTGGTCTACACAGTGAGTTCCAGGACAGCCAGGGCTATGTAAGGGGGACCCTGCTTCAAACTCACACACGCACAAAACCTCAAGAGGATGTATTTTATAAGGAAAGATTCTGTTTCTGCCCTGGGTTCAGGTGTGTGTATGTGTGTATATGTGTGTGTGCGTGTGTTGATATCTTGTTTGTACAAATAAAGTTTGCTTGAAGATTGGAAGATGAAGTTAACCACTAGCTAAGCATAGAGTATGAGACTCAATGTCAGGGTTGTGAGTTTGAGCCCCACGTTGGGCATCAATATGTAACATGAGTTCTAACAGGTCTTAATAATAAAAGTCCAGAGTCAGATATTGAAGAAAATACTTAGAGATCAGAGAGATGAAGAAGTAAAACCACTGCCACCTTAGCTGGGTGGTAGTGGCGCACGCCTTTAATCCCAGCACTCAGGAGGCAGAGCCAGGTGGATCTCTGTGAGTTCAAGGCTAGCCTGGTCTATAAGAGCTAGTTCCAGGATGGGCTCCAAAGCTACAGAGAAACTCTGTCTCAAACAAACAAACAAACAAACAAAAAAAACCCATAAAAAAACCCACAGCCACCTTACCTACTTAACTTCCCAGCCGAAAAGAGACTGAGTTCCTGTCTCCTCCTGACTTATCACTTCCTCTCTCCATTCAAGCAAATCACTCCCTATCTGTCTGTACAGACTTCCAGAGTTCTGTGGTTAGCTAGTGGCTAGCTCCACCCTATGATGTTCAGACAAGTTTTATTTGTGCAAACAGGATATCACCACATGTGTATCCACTAATGAGTCTTGTCTGAACACATTTTTTATTCTGTTGGCATTCCCCTCTGTGGGTTCTGAAGGGTCCAGTCCAATACTTTTATTCATATCCCAGTTCTGCACAGGGTGAAAAGGTTGAGCATACAAAACAGGAGCAGGGGAGAATGAGATAAGGAGATGTTCGTCAGAGGGAACTGAGTTACAGACAGGTGCAAGATGTTCTGGGTGCTATTGCACAGCTGAGCAATTGTAGGTAAGAGTTATTTACTAGACATTTCAGAAAGCTGGAAGGATACTGGATACCTTCACTACTAAGAAGAGACGAATGTTTAAGTGAGTCAGACATATGTAACTTGATTTGAGTATTGCATAGTGTATCTACATGCCCATCAATGGAACCTCATTTATATGAGCAATTCTTTGTATTGTTTTAATCTGCATGAGAAAATTCATATGCGTAAGGATGGATACACATGGAGGTCAGAGGATAGCCATAGGTATCAGTCTTTACCTTCACCCTGTTGGAGACAGGTTCATTTGTCTGCTCCAACACATACCAGGGTAGCTGGTCTGTGAGCTTATGGAAATTCTCCTGTCTTAGTATCTAACTTGCTAGGAGTGCAGTGATTACATGGATGTTGCTATGCCCCAGCTTTTTTTTTAAAATTCTATGTGTTGTTTACATCACATATCTTGACCCCATTCATTTCCCCATCCCTTCACATCTGCCCTCTGCCCCTTTACCCCCACCCTCCAAATAAAGCAAACGTTTTAAGAGAAAAAAGGAAAAAAATAAAATCTTGTCATGGAAGCTACAGTGTGACACAGTGAGTGAGTCATGAAGTAAACCCTTTTGTCCATATTTTTTTACTTGCCAGTGTTAATTGCAAAGTCATTGGTTTGGTTCGAGGCCTCTGGTTTCTACTACGCTATTGATGCTGGGCCCCTACTAGGACTTTTCTTGGATATCCTGTTGTCGCCCTGTGTTGTGGAGATCCTCCAGCTTTGATTCTACAGGTCAGGTCTCTTCACGTGCTCCAGCAGATCATAGATGGACGGATGTTGGGGCAAGCCAAGTCATAACCCTGGTTCTGTGCCTGGGCGACTGCAGGTCATGTGCCCAGCTTTTAACTCAGTTCTTATACTTGGATACCTAGGGCTTTACTGATTAAACTATCCCCACAGCCACATTTTATGTTCTTATATATTACTTAAAGGGAAAATAAAAATTACACAAATGATTCTCAACTACGGGCCTCCCAGGAAATTATGGACAATGTCTGGAGATCTTTTTGATTGTCACATGGTCAGTTTTTCCCTATCATGGTAGAATACTTGAACTTGGTCTTGGGTAGCTATGGTGATTAGAATGAGAAGTCACTTATAAGTCTAGGACATGGATGCTTCCTCATCAGTTGGTGGCTGTTTGGGAAGGATTAGGAGGTGACGTCTTGTTGGAGGAAGTGATCACATGAAGAAAATAAAGCAATAAGCCATGAGCCACAGGGCAAAACATAACTAAGAAGTATAGGCTAATTTAAATGTAAGAGTTAGGTGGCAATAAGCCTGAGCTATTGGCTGAGAATTTATCATTTACATTGTCTCCAAGTCACTTATTTGGGAAGTGGCTTCCAGTTATTTGGAAGCAGGCAGCGGAGACAGGAAAACTCCACCTACAGAAAAGAGTTCAAGAAAAGGCACAAGAAATAGCTATAGGTGCAGAGACCAACTCATTAGCACACTTAATCCCATACAAACCAGACAGTGGTGACACAAGCCTTTAATCCCAGCACTCGGGAGGCAGAGGCAGGTGGATCCCTCTGAGTTTGAGGATTATATACCTAAATGACTAGTGAAGGTCCTACACATACTGCTTCTGCTTCTGTCTCTGTGAGTTTATATGTACATCTTGTTGATTTAAAGAGCTTTGTTTCCTTGAAGTTTTCCATCTTCTCTGGCTCTGACACTCTTTTGCCTCCTTTTCCATAGGGTTCTCTAAACCCTGACAGGGCGGGATTTGATGGAGACATTCCATTTAGGGCTCTCTCTCTCTGCATATTGTCTGACTGTGGGTCTCTCTATTTGTTCCCATCCGCTGCAGAAGAGTGCTTCTCTGATGGCTAAACAAGGCGCTGATCGATGAGCACAACAGTATGTCATTACGAGTAATTATACTGCTATGTTCTTTTATTTAGTTTTACCATAGGTCCCTGGGCTATCTAGTCGTAGTGTCAGACATGGGTTCCATCTCATGAAGTAGGCTTTAAGCCAACTGAGATGTTACTTGGTTGTCTCCACAAGCTTTCTGTCACCTTTGCCCTAACATATCTTACAGGCAGGATATCATTGTAGATCAAAGGGTTTGTGGCCGGCCTGGTGTTTACTTTTCTCCTCTGGTAGTATACAGAGTGCCTTCCTGTACTGAAGATGGTAGCACACAGGGCTGAAGGCTCTAGGTAGGCATCAACTCAATTTCTCTATGGTCAATGAATTGTATAGGTGTTGTCTTTCGCTGTCAGTTTGTGGTTAGCACCCTACAGTCTTGGTCATTAATATCCATTAATATAAATGGACTCAACTCACCTATAAAAAGACACAGGCTAACAGATTGGATACAAAAACAGAATCCATCTTTCTGCTGCATACAACAAACACACCTCAACCTCAAAGACAGACATCACCTCATAATAAAGGGTTGGGAAAAAATTTCCAACCAAATGAACCTAAGAAATGGTCTAACAAAATATCTAACAAAATAGACTTCAAACTAAAATTCAGCAAAAGAGACAAAGAAGGATATTTCATATTAGTCACAGGAAAAATCCATCAAGAGGAAATCTCAATACTGAACATCTATGCCCCAAATACAAGGGCACCCTCATATGTAAAAGAAATACTTCTAAAGCTTAAATCATACATTAAACCACACACACTAATAAAGGGAGACTTCAACACTCCACTCTCACCACTGGACAGGTAGATCAGACAAAAAATTAACAGAGAAATAAGGGAACTAACAGATATTATGACTCAAAAGGACTTAACAGACATCTATAGAATATTCCGTCCAAACATAAAAGAATATACCTTCTTCTCAGAACCTCATGGAACCTTCTCAAAAATTGACCACATTCTCAGTAACAAAACAAACCTCAACAGATACAAAAATGTTGGAATAACCCCATGTATCTTATCAGATCATTGTGGCTTAAAACTAGAATTCAACAGCAACACTAATTCCAGAAAGCCCACAAACTCATGGAAATTAAACAATGTTCACCTGAATCATCAATGGGTCAAGGAAAAAATAAAGGGAGAAATTAAAGACTTAATTTCTGAATTAATTTAATTTAATCTGAATAAAATTTAATGAAAATGATCACACAACATACCCAAATTTATGGTACTCAATGAAAGCAGTGTTAAGAGGAAAGTTCATAGCACTACATTCCTACATAAAGAAACTGGAAAAATCCCACACTAGTGAATTAACAGAACATGTGAAAACTTTAGAACAAAAATAAACAAATTCACCAAAGAGAACCAGATGGCAGGAAATAATCAAACTGAGAGCTGAAATCAACAAAATAGAAACAAAGAAAACAATACAAAGAATCAATGAGACAAAGAGTTGGTTCTTTGAGAAAAATCAACAAAATAGACAAACCTTTATCTAAACTAACCAAAAGGCAGAGAGAGAATATCCAAATCAAAAAAATCAGAAATGAAAAGGGGGACATAACAACAGACATGGAGGAAATCCAGAGAATCATCAGGTCATATTTCAAAAACCTGTACCCCACAAAATTGGAAAACTTAAAGGAAATGGACAACTTTCTGGATAAATATCACTTACCAAAATTAAATCAAGACCAGATAAGTAAATTAAACAGACCTATAACTGCTAAAGAAATAGAAACAGTCATCCAAAGTCTCCCAACCAAAAAAAGCCCAGGACCAGATGGTTTCAGCTCAGAAATCTACAAGATTTTCAAAGAAGAACTATTTTCAATATTCCTCAAATTGTTCCACACAATAGAAACAGAAGGAACATTGCCAAACTCTTTTTATGAGGCTACAATTACCCTGATACCCAAACCATATAAAGACATTACTAAGAAAGAGAATTACAGAACAATCTCACTCATGAACATTGATGCAAAAATACTAAATAAAATACTGGCAAATTGAATCCAAGAACACATCAGAACCATCATCTACCATGATCAATCGGCTTTATCCCACAGATGTAGGGAAGGTTCAACATACAAAAATCTGTCAATGTAATCGCAAATAAACAAACTGAAAAATAAAAACCACATGATTATCTCATTAGATGCTGAAAAAGCTTTTGCAAAATACAACATTCCTTCATGATGAAGGTCTTGGAGAGAGCAGGGATACAAGGAACATACCTAAACATAATTAAGACAATATACAGCAAGCCAATAGCCAACATCAAACTAAATGGAGAGAAGTTCCCAGCAATCCCACTGAAATCAGGAACAAGACAAGTTTGTCTACTTTCTCCGTATCTATTCAATATAGTTCTTGAGATTCTAGCTAAAGCAATAAAACAATAAAAGGAGATCAAGGGGATACAAATCAGAAAAGAAGTCAAACTCTCACTATTCGCATATAATATGATAGTTTACATAAAACAACCCTAAAAATTCTACCAAGGAACTTCTACAACTCATAAACACTTTCAGTAATGCAGCAGGATACAAGATTAACTCAAAAATTTAGTAGCTCTCCTTTACATAAGTGATAAATGGGCCAAGAAAGAAATCAGAGAAACATTATCCCTTCACAAAAGCCACAAGTAGCATAAAATGTCTCGGAGTAACTCTAACCAAACAAGTGGAAGACTTTTATGACAAGAACTTTAAATCTTTGAAGAAAGAAATTGAAGAAGACATCAGAAAGTGGAAAGATCTCCCATGCTCTTGGGTAAGTAGAATTAGTAAAAATGGCAATCTTGTCAAAAGCAATCTACAGATTCAATGCAATGCCCATCAAAATCCCAATAAAATTCTTCACGGACCTTGAAAGAATGCTACTCAACTTCCTATGGTACTCAACTTCATATGGAAAAGCAAAAAAACCCAGGAAAGTCAAAACAATTCTGTACAATAAATAAATTTTTGGAGGCATCACAATCCCTGACTTCAAACTCTACTACAGAACAACAGTACTGAAAACAGCCTGGTACTAGCATAAAAACAGACAGGAGGACCAGTGGAACTGAATCGAAGACCCGGATATTAATCCGTACACCTTTGAACACCTGATTTTTGACAAAGAAGCAAAAAATATCAAATGGAAAAAAGAAAGCATATTTAACATGTTGTAAGGAGGATACTTGTTCATCCTGGCCACCAAGAACCAAATAAACAAACAAGTAAATAAAACCATATAAACATTTTGACACTGCTGCATGACATTTACTATGGAAAAGTTAACAAATGTCCATTTATCCCAGATAGGGCAGACAGACCATAGGAACAATTCCAGCATTTACTGGAGTTACAGGAGCATGGGTGAGGGGTTGCTAATAGGAGTGTGGGTGGGGGTTGTTAATAGGAGCGTGGGTGAGGGGTTGCTAATAGGAGTGTTGGTGGGGTTGTAAATAGGAGCATGGGTGGGGGGTTGTAAATAGGAGCATGGGTGGGGGGTTGTTAATAGGAGTGGGGAAGGGTGAGGGGTTGTTAATAAGAGTGGGTGAGGGGTTGTAAATAGGAGTGTGGGTGTGAGGGTTTGTTAATAGGAGTGTGGGTGGGGGTTTGCTTACAGAGCTATGAGAGCCTCAAAGGCAGTAGAGTCTCAGAAAGGCCCACCTCAGAATTGGTAAGGACTGCATTCCTGGAGTTCACTGACCAATTTACGGGTTTAAGGGGCTCTCTTCACCTCCTAGGATTGTTTATTGCTTTGTAACTTAGGGGACAGGGCCTTATGAATCTTGTGCCTTTCTGTACTTTTCACATCTTAAAAGTTTCTTGAACTTCATGAGTGTATCAGTTACTTTCTGCTGCTGTGATGAAACACCGCCTCGGCAATTTAGGAGGAGGAGTTTGTATGAACTTAAGAGGCCTAAGAGTTCATTGTGGTGGGAGACATGGCAGCAAAGGCAGGTACGCTGGCAGGAACAAGAGAGTGGGGGTGGGAAGACGGAGACAGAGAGAGAGAGAGAGAACTGGAAGTAGGGTGAGGTTATGAACTCCCAAAACCCATCACCAGAGACGCACTTCCTCCAGCTAGTCCACACCTCCCTATAAGTTCCCCAATGCTCTACCATCTGGGGACCAAGTGTTTAAACGCCTGAGCCTATGGGGTATATTTCTTATTTGACCTACCATGCTGAGCCTTCTAAGTGTCCATAGCGCCAGGAGGTGGTGGCACTCGCCTTTAATCCCAGCACTTGGGAGGCAGAGGCAGGAGGATCTCAGTGAATTTGAGGCTGACCTGGTCTACTGAGCGAGTTCCAGGACAGTCAGGACTGTTACACAGAGGAAACCCTGTCTTGAAAAAACAAAAATACCAAAAACCAAAACAACAACAACAAAACAAGTGTCCATAGCTTCCCAAGTTTAACGAGCTTCCCCCCTTCTTCTAGATGGGGATGTTACAATTTGGAAGAAATAGCTACACAGCACTGTGTGTGTGTGTGTATTTACATATGAAGTTTACATAGTCTTACATATTTTAAAGTGTATAAAGTATCACATAAATGTCTAACTTGCTTTTCTTCCTTCAACATTATTAATGATTTTTCATTTGATTCTTTTTTATTAATGTAATTCTTTTTAATTGATTCATTGGGACTTTCGCATCATGCACCCCAATCTCTCTCATTTCTCAGTCCTTCCATTCTGTCCTCCACTCTGTATCCTCCTTCCCACCTTCCCCTTGGGTCTACCAATAGAAAATGTATTAAAAAAAACAAAAGAAAGAAGAGAATATACCTTGCTCCTCTGTCTTTCCTGTCTCGCCATCACATATTCATTTGCTGTAGTGGCACTGGGAGCTGCCGTGTGTTGCATAGTAAACCCTTTTGCCCAAACAGCTTTACTTACAAATGTTCATTGCAATGAGTTCTTGGTCTGGTGCACCATCAATACTGGACCCTCACCTAAACTTCTTTTGGATATCTGGCTATTGCCCTGAGTCATAGAGATCCTGTGGCTATGGCTCCACAGCACTGGCCCCTTCACACCCTCCAGCAGGTCATAGATGGAGTAGATGATGGGGTAGACCAACTCAAAGCCCTGAATGTGGGCCTGGGGTAGCTGAGTTGGTTAGTCTGGGCCTCCACCAGGACTAGACCCCTCAGGTAAGGGTCAGGGCCAGCTCTCCCTCACCCATGCCACTGGGACCAGCTCTCCCACCTATAGGGATAGGTCTCCTGTTATGACCGCTGGCAAAGGGGAGGGTAGTTTTCCCAGAGCCATCGAGGGTCTTGGAGCCAACTCTCCTATGCCTATCACCCTGGGGTCAGTTCTCCTTGGGGGGCGGGCAGCTCTTCCACTGAGGGGGCCAGTGAGGGCAGGACCAGCTCTCCAGTGCCCAGGTTCTCAGTGGTAACACAGGCCATGGACATCATCATAGACCCTGGCTGTGATAGGGTCATAGACCCAGAAACTCAAGACTAGACATTGTCATGACTCTGGGTGGCAGCACAGGCCACTCAGACTGTGATAATCCCAGTGGTCATGTGACCCTTGCATAACAACATGACCTCAGGCAGTGGTCCAGACCCTGGACATTCCCGCAGTTTTTGGTGGGAACACAAGCCACAGACACCAACATAGACCCCCACCCACAGACCCAGACATGGTTCTTAGCAGCAGCTCAGGCTTGGGTACCACCATGGCAGTGCAGGCTATCCAGATTAGTATGACCTTGGTGGCAACATGAACCCTGGACGTCAACATGGTCTCAGGAGGCTTCCCAGACCACCAGCATCTAAAGACCTTTGGTGGTAACATGGACCAGAGACATCTACACATACCCCAGCTGCGGTAGGGACACAGGCACAGTCCCAGAGAGCAACACAGGCCACCCGTATCAGCCTGTTCCTTCCCACCGTCACATCATCACTTCTGCTTCTCTCCACAGCACACCAACTGCTCTGCCTCTTCCTGATCCCATTTTGTCCCCACAGACCTGCTTATCACAGTGGTGCCCGCTGGGCTGGTGGCTGTCTTCCACCTGCCCAAGCCACTTGGCACTGGGAGGGCCCGTCTCATGTGATTCTTATAATCTTGGTTCATTTCTCTTAATTACACATAATTTTCATTGTATGCCAATTTCAAAGTTGTTTATCCATTCTCATGTGAATGATGTTTCTTTCCACCATTACCGTTGGGCACCCAAATATTCGTTTATGCAAGGAGACCTGGGTCTTCTCTTGCTCTGACTGCTACACTTTTCTAGAACATACCATAGTGTCCATTGATCTTAGGAGATGTTTTCCAAGACCCCTAGTGGTGCTTGACAACTTTAAATAATAATAGAATAGAATAATTGTAACAATACACTAATAAAAGTTATCTAAAGCATCTGAATAGCCTATTTTCAAATTTTTCCATTTTATTCTTGTTCTGGTTAGGTTTCTTTATTTTTTCCTTCCTTCCTTCCTTCCTTCCTTCCTTCCTTCCTACCCTCCCTCCCTCCCTCCTTCCTTCCATCCTTTTTTTTTTTTTCTCAACGTGACAGAAGTTTGGATCATCTGGGAAGAAGAAACCTTAATGAGAGAATGCTCCATAAGACTGGCTTCCTGACAAGTCTATGGAGGCATTTTCTTGATTAATGATTGACATGGAAGGACCTAGCTCACTGTGGACCGTGTTTCCTGGGCAGGATATAGAACAAAGCCTGTTGAGGTAGCCGTGGAGAACAAGCCAGTACTCAGTGTTCCTCCATGTCCTCAGCACCACCTCCTACCTCTAGGTTCCTGCTTGAGTTCCTGTCCCGACTTCCCTCAGTGATGGACTAGAAGCTGGAAGCTCAAATAAGCCCTTTCCTCTCCAAGTAGCTTTGGGTCACGGTGTTCGTCACCACAGTAGAAAACAAAGTAGGACAATACTTTCAGACCACAGGTGACCACGAGTAACTAAGATGGTGGGAAGAAGAACTGTGTGTGTAGGAGGAGACTTCTGTGTAGTCAGGAGCTGAGTTGGTGGATTATGGAAATTTTACATCAGCATTGACACTGTCAGGCCTTTTGCTTTGATCTGGTGAATATAGACTGGTAGGTGATTGTTTTAATATGTGTTTCCACATGACTGGTGAGGCTGAGCATCTTTTCACGATTATAATACTTTATTTTCTTCTGTGAATTGACTGCTAAATGTTTTTGATTATCTTATTATTGGACTGTTTCCCTTTTTTCCTATTGATCTGAGTGTATTGTATGTGTCTTTCTCTCTCTGTATGTGTGTGAATATCATCCCTCTCTATGTGTGTGTGTGTGTGTGCGCGCGCACGCGTGTGTATGAACATGTGTGTTCTCATTATTAATTTCACCTTGGGAATGCAGTTAACTTATCTCAGACTCTGAGCAAATCTTTCATTTGTCCATGGAGTCTCTTGTTCTGTCTAATCCCCATCCCTTTCTCTCAAATTTAAATTAATCACCTTCCTTTTTCTGGGCAAGCTAGGACTTCTAGAAGACTCCAATAGGAGGGAAACAGGACGGTATACTAGAGGAAGAGACTTCTGGAAGGAATGGAAATCTCAGTCATCGAGGTGGAAAACTTCTTTGAGGAGCGTTGGGAACTGCGGCCTCAGACCCTAGGGGTCTCTTAGAGTTTTGTGGCTATACTGAGTGGCAACTCAAAAATCCTGCTAACGCAAGTGATTCCAGAGTCTTCATTCAAATTTGCACATGTAAGAGCACAGGGAGACATTATTAGTGACTACAGTGGGATGATAGGAAGACCCAGAACTCTCAGGTCAACTAGGCCATGGGGACCCGCTTCTGGAGTCTGTACCCCTGATCCCTGAATTCAGCATACCTTTGTTGTTTTCTGCAAATGCTCCCTCTTTTCCTATTGCCCTGAAGGATTTGGGGGTACCAGCCACTGAAGGACCTTAATAACACCTGTGCTGGCTAGTTTTATGTCAACTTGACACAAACTGAAGTCATGTGACAGGAGGGAGCCTCAATTAAGAAAATGCCTTAAGATCGAGCTGTAGGCAAACCTGTAGTGATTGATGGGGGAGACCCAGTGCATTGTGGGGTGCCACCCCTGGGTTGGTGGTCTTGGCTTCTATAGGAAAGCAGGCTGAGAACGCCATGAAGACCAAGCCAGTAAGCAGCACTCCTCCCTCCATGGCCTCCGCATCAGATTCTGCCTCCAGGTTCCTGGCCTGTTTGAGTTATTGTTTTGACTTCCTTTGATAATATAGAGTGTTGTGGAAGTAAGTGTAAGCCACATAAGCCCCTCCACCCAAGTTGCTTCGGTCATGGTGTTTCATTGCTGCAATAGAAACCCTAACTAAGACAACATACTACTAAAACCTACTTGTAAGGAATACCCAGCTTCCTTTGGGAAGCTCCCCTTCTACACAGGTCCCCTATTGTCTACTTGAATTGAGAGTTGACCATCCCCTGAGTTTCTCACTCAGATATTACACTTGTAACTTTTTTTTAAAAAAACCATTTATTTCTGTTTATAAGTGCTATGTCTTCATGCACGCTAGAAGAAGGAATGTGATCCCCTTACAGATGGTTGTGAGCCATCATGTAGTTGCTGGGAATTGAACTCAGGGCCTTTGGAAGAGCAATCAAGTGCTCTTAACCCCGGAGCCATCTCTCCAGCCTCATGCTCATAACTTTATGTGAGTTTTAGTTACTGTTCTCATTGCTGTGGCTCACTGTTTAAGAAGGAATACGGTTCATCAGGGAAAGCTTGGTGGCAGGAAGGTGATGTGACTGGCTACATTGTGTCCACAATTGGGAAAGGAGGAACAGATAGGAAGTGCATTTGGGGATTTCAGCTAATCATTTTCTCTAACAAATCTCCATCTCCTAAAAGTTTTATAACATTCCAAAGCAGTGCTACCACCTAGGGACCAAGAGTTCAAATCCATGAGCTTTCAAGGGACATTTGACGTTCACACCCCAACCGTGTGCATCACCTCCTATAACAGCTTATCAGGGTCTCGGAAACAAGGGTGTGTGTTGTATTTTCCTGCCTTTGTCCTTTGAGGAGTAAAAACTGCTCTTATACTAAATTGCCCCATTCTGGTTTGGTGCTGAGGTTGAAGGGAGTGATTTCTTTTGAATCTTCTGTACTGTGTGCCTGATTCATCTTTCTGTGCCCGCGTATCTCTTGCCTCAAAGCCATTTGGGAGAGTGTTTTCTAGGATCTGGTAGTTGAGCATATCAGCATGTCACGGTGCATAGTCCAGCTTGAAGATAAGCATCTAGTCGTAAGGCCATCAAAAGTCTCTAATTTCAGCTATGCAGACACAGGTATGCAGACACACACCGCGGCGTAATTAAGGGAGGGTCATCCTTGGAAAAGATTTGTGAAAATGGTTGATAATTGCAAGGACACAGAGTTAGTATGAAGGCATCTTGACTCACGATAATCTCTGAGGCTTCTTTATCAATTCATGGCCAGGTGAACATTACTCCCAAGTGGTAAGCCATTGGCTTATCAGGCTCTCTGACATCTTGTGACTCTCTATAGCATCCGTGGGGCCAAATGAAGCATCACTGGCCAGAGATGGATCATGTTTATTTCGCTGCAGTGCAGACTTACAGGTTGGTAATGGCATGACATTCTTTGAAGTGCCCTCAGGATGGTGAGCCCAATACCGTGGGATATTTTCCTAGTAGAAGTTATATTGAATTTGTGATGGTTGCTTTTCAAAGACAGAACACAGATAAGAATTAGAGTGGCCTCATGAAGGTTGGAAGCTATTGCTGTGCCTTGAGAAAAGATACATTGTGAGTCATAGAGACACTCCTTTGTGGGAAGAGAGGAGCGGGGATTGGCTGGTTAGAGCAGTAAGGGAGGTGACAGTGAATTCTGTGCCACCCCTTTCTTCACGCAAAACACTTGATGTGTGGAGTTGGTGTGGGATTTCTCCAAGGCCTGTTACCTCCTGTTGATTTTGCAATAGGGTAATTTCAAAATAGGGCTCGCTCCTGGACGAAGTCACCTGGGCAAGTATGAGTCCTGTATATTACGATGCTTAAGTATAGATGTTCTTTAGTGACTGACAATTGTCTGAGGGTCCCTGGTTTGCTGCGGCAAGTGCATGTATATTTGTCATGCTAGATGAAACACTAACGTCTTCTAAAAGGAATTATTTATTTAATTTTGTATGTGCGTTTTTGCTTGCATGTATATCTGTGTACCATGTGTGAGCCCGGTACCCTCAGAGACAAGAAGAGTGTATCAAATCCTCCAGGACTGGAGTAACAGATGGTTGTGAGTGTCCATGTGGATGCTGGGAATCAAACCCAGGACCTCCGGAATAACAGCAAGTGCAATTCAACGCTGAGTTATCTACGTAGCCCCCTAGATCATCTTGGCCACAGAGCAATGTGGTCATGGCAAAATCTTAGCAAACCTGTCAGCATTAGTGTCAACAGTATTCACTGGTTTATAGAATGATTTCAGATCTCCTGATTTCATAATCCCCATGCTTTGTTCTTTCAAATAAAAGTAACAGCCTGTATTCTAGATACACACACACACACACACGCACACACACACACACACACACAATGCCAAGAATGCACCAAGAATACTCCAAAAATGCCCTCTTTATTGTATTCCAGGGTAGCTTATATAGGCTCTCCTTGACTAATGGTCACGTCCTAACCTCAGCTGCAAGCCCACCAGAAATCACTCCCCTGCCATCAGGAACTCCTGAGGGTCTCGTGCTCAGAGCAGCTGCAAAATAAGTTGTTTGCTGAGAACAGCTGCAAGCATAGGAAAACAAGTTGTGGGTCACAGGAAATTCAGGGTCTGCGTCCACAGTCCCCAGCACAGTGGGTCCTGCCCTCAGGAGCTTGCAGAAACCTGATGATGGTCACAGAAAGGAAGGTGAACTCTGGGTACCTGTTGGTAAGCAAGCCTTTGATCTTTCTTGCCCCCCCCCCCCCCATGTCCGCCTCTCTGAGGATAGATATCTCTAGGCACTGCCTCCACTTCTAAGGCAAACCAAGGCCTCTCATTCCTTCCCAAGAGGCTCTGTCCCCGTCTCTTATTTCTAGGGTCCACTCTCACTCTGCATGTTTGAGGTCATGCCAACAACAGGAGCACTGTCCTGCTGCAGTCCTGAATGTGTGTGCTGGCCTGCCTCTAATCATAGCTTCAAAGTGTGGCAGCCAGAGCCCTGGAAGGGTAATGTTGCTGATTCTTCAAACCCAGCTGGAGGCCACTTGGGAGCCAAACACCACTTCCCTGTCCCATCTGCTGCCTTGTAGCTTCAGAATGTGAAGATAAACCTGTCATTTCCAGGAGCTACAGTCTGCACCAGCCACTACTCCCACCAGCCCCCCCCCCCCCCCCCCCCCCCCCCCCCCCCCCCCGTCCCTCTGATTCCTGAGCAGAGGTTGCTCAAGGATTTGACCTTCCTCTGCAGGAATCTGCTCTGGAGCTGTAAGAAGGGCATCAGGATGTCTGGGTCATCTTTGGGTGCAGAGATTGACACCCCCTTGGAGTCAGTGTTCCCTGAGCCTGTGGCCCAGGCTAGCTGATGCTCCCTGTGCACTGTGCTAAAGAGAAAGCAGAGGCTGTTTCTGGAGAGCTGGAAGAATTGTCATAAGAATAAAGTACACTTGTTGAAGGCTCCTTGTGCTACGCAGTGTGCCAAAGCGATATGCATAGAATTTCATTTCCTAGAGTAGAGGAATAAACAAACTCATATCTATATTATGTATACTGTATATATAATACATATATACACATATATTATTTTTTCTTCCTGTATGCTTATTTAACAACCCACATAGATATATGAGAGGAAATGCTGGGACACACACTTATTTCTTGGACTTTTTTATATGATCTTGCTGAGAAAATATGGTGAGCCCTGAATTAGTCAGGGTTCTCTAGTGGGACAGAGCCAATAGACCATTTAATGACATGTGTATTTCAAAATGCCAATACATTAAATAAAAAATTGTATATCATATATCAGTATATCTAAATAAATTCATAATATAGTTAATTATGTTGCAGATACCATCCAGATGCCCCAGAATTCAATCCTATTCTGATACTCTACTGGGTATTAGTGTCAGATTCCATAAAATCAAGGGCTCACTTCCACAATGCTGTTCTCACCCTACCCATACTTTAGATGGCATTATAAACTCCAGGTCTTTTTATCCGTGTTTCTTACCAACAACCTACAAATGGGGATTTCCATAACCTTTTCTTGGAGGTGTAATTTGTTAGAGAGGCTCAAGGACTTCAGAGAAACACCCTCTAGTTTATTGTAGCTGTGTTAGGGAGGACAGGGTGGGAGAGCTGTGTAGCCATGGCACGTGGGAAAGGACACGTCTGTCCTTGGGTCCATGGGTTCAGCTATCTGGAAGCTATCCTTTTGAGATTCTGAGGAGGTTTCATTGCATACACATTATTGATTAAATTAGTAGACTCTCTCCACAGCCTGGAGGTGGTCCATGAAACAAGGTATTGCAGTAACCAGCCCCCTTATTCTGCCCAGAGGCTGCCAACCTCCAGTTCTTCATTAGCTTACAGAAAGGCAGGTATCACTTTGGATATTTTAAGGATTTTAGTAGCTGTGTGCCAGAAAACCAGAAGACCAAATATATATGTCACACTATGACACCATTAAATCCCCAGCTCCTTTGATGCAGGAATCTCCTATTAGCACTATTTTATAGAGGAGGGCCTTGAAATACATACAGACTAAGTTACTTGCTCGAGGCACAGTATCCCGTGCCTAGTCGACCGTGACCTGACTGTAGGCTGGTCTGCGTTCACAGCCAGTTCTTCCTGCCACTTGCCTTGTGAACTCACCCTGCAACGTTCCTTCTCCCCAGCTCTCCTCAAGCTCCATAAATGTCAAGCCTGATTTAGTCGAGAGATGATGGGTTCTTCCATTTTCTGCCACAATAACAAATTCCTAAGACAATCAACTTAGCAAGAATAAAGGTAAATTTCGGCTCTATGTTTCTAGAAGCTTTAGTCTAAGGTCAGATGAAGTAGTTACTTTTAGGTCTGTGGTTGGTGTGCTGGGTGGCAATGGTGAAGAACATGGTTGAGCTAAGTACCTGTTCATCACCAGCCTGGAAGCAAGAGAATAAGGTCCCCCAGCCACCTTCAGGGACATGCAAACAATGACCCAAGATCTCTGGCTATTTCCTACCTTCCAGAGTTTCTATAATTTCCTTGAAGTGTGACATTGGAGACCAAAGCTTTATTAACACATGGATTTTTTTGGGTCACTCATTCAAACCACAGTAGATGGTGCTGGGATTAAAGGCGTGCGCCACCATCGCCCGGCTACCACAGTAGATGGTAATGGAGGAGTTTTCTGTGTTTTCCACAGCCCATGGGGATTGGCAATGTATCAGCCAGGGAGCTGGTATAGCACCCACCCTATAGACAGACACTGGGCTTTACCTTATACCTGGGTCACTCCACCAGATCAGGAGCAAGTGTGGATACTAGCAACTCCTCTCTTCTAGTAAATCCCTGGTGTCCCCAAGTAACTAGAAGCTCTTCTTTCTTCAAGCCGTTCTAGGCACAATAGGTCCATCACCTGACAGTTAAAGGAGCTTAGTTGTTTCAGCCCCTCAGGGGCATAAGGCTCTCTCTGTCTTAGCCTTGTTGCTTGGAGAATGATCTTCCTGGAATTTTTTTCTTCTTTTAAAAAAGCTGTCACATGTTTTCTTTATGTTCAGGATGATTTTATTTTCTGCTTGTGTGGATGTGTAACTGAGGGTGTATATACGCAAGAGTGTGTCAGTGTTCATGGAGGCCAGAAGAGGGAGCTGGATCTGGGGGATCTGGAATTGCAGGTGGTTGTAAGTCACCCAACTTAGTTGACGGGAATTGAACCTGGGTCCTATGGAAGATCAGCAAGCGCTCTTAACTGCGGAGCCATCTCTCCAGCCCTGTGGTGATTTTTTCACTTCTTGTGGAAGTCAGAGATGCTTTCTGCTCTTGTATCCACTAGCTAGGACTCTGCTTAAACCCTGACAGACCTCTCTGAAATCAGGGAGAACTCCTGCTGGGAGACCTGATCCCCTGGACTCACAGACATCAATTGTAGCTTGATTAGACTCAAAATTGGGCTTTGTTATCTGGGCTTAGGAGTGGGGCTCTGCTTGAGTCCCTTCCCTTGATCCTAAATTGCCTTCCTCTCCCATATGGTCCTCTAATAGCCTTCCAGCATGTCTTGCATCTGAGGCCCATAGAGTTTACCAGTTGATTCTATCACAAGGTCCAAATTTCCTTTTGGGAAGTGATGGTCCCCTGGGGAAGTGTGATTTTAGTCATCCCTTAGCAATTCATCAGGTGTCCTGGTCTGAGATGAGGTAAGTCCGAGAGGACTGGGGGAGAGAAAGTCTGCTATAACAAATGTCTGCTTCATCTCTTGGGCAGCCCTGCAACCCTGTTCTTCTCTTGGACTCTGTACTCTTTGGACTGGTAAAGCAGCAGTCTTCAAGTGAGAGAGGTTTTGCTTCTCTGGCATTTAGTACTATCTTGAGACATTTTTGGTATTACAGCTAGGGGTATCTATTATGGTACACATGGCTAAAAGCTATATCCTTTTTCTCTCTGCAGGCTCTACTAAGGGAGATGTTAGGGGTAAGGAATTAGCAATGCCTCCTCTACCCTCACCCCATCTAGTAGGTAGAAAAGCCAGGACATAACTCACTCTCTTATATAACACACAGGGCAGTCCTCGCAGCAGAGTTAGTTACCTGGCCCCAAATGTCAGTGGCACTGAGGTGGAGGGAGGGTGCTCTAGGTTCAAGGTACAACATTTGTCCTTGAGACTGTGGCTAACAGGAACCCCGGTTTCTTGAATGTAAACTAATTTACATTCAAGGCTTGGCACAGAGGGGAGTGCTTGAAAAACAAGGAGCTCAGTGGGTAAGCTGTTGAGCCCAGCTCCCAGTCACAGTGGGGTGCGGCCTTGGTGTGGCTGGCTCTGCTCTCTGGGTTGTGCTGTGCTCAGCGGAGGTGCTAGTTCCTTTGCTGTCTCCTTAGAGCTTGAGGTCTCGATCACCTGACTTGGCGTTTTCTGAGTCCTGAGCTGTATTAGTTATGTTTTGGTTGTTGTGATCATCACAACCAAGAGCAATTTCCAGCCGAGAGAGTGCATGTTGGCTTACAGTTCCAAAGAGACTAGAGTTCATCAGGTGGGAAGGCATGGCAGCAAGGGACAGGGATGGTGACAGGAACAGAAAGCTGAGAACGCTCGCTGGGAAAGTTCACATACCAACAAGCACAAATAGAACAAACAGGAAGTAGGGCTGCTCTAGAAGCCTGCTCTCAGTGATAGACTTCCTCCAACAAGGCCACACCTCTTAAAATTTCCTAAATAGTGTCACCAACTGGGGACCAGGTATTCAAATGCCTGAGTCTGAGGGGTGGTTCCCCCTTCAAACCACCATATCAGTAGACTTCAGGGGAATGGGGCACAGAGACTCAGATGCATGTCCAAAGCCTATTCTTGTTCTTTTCTTCATATTCCCCAGGCTCTTACCCCATCTTTCTTAGGCCTGCCCAAAAGTACAGTACCCACGCTCTTCAATCTTTCTTCTGCTTGAGATTTGAGAGCTGGACATAAAGGTCTTTGACCCTGCACCACTGAAAAACACCTGCAACCACCATGCTCCAGGGTGAAACTGGCCTAGGTCTTCGGAGAGAAAGGCCCATTTTTCCTCTGCAGAGGGAAGCGAAAATGATTTCCTCTGCATGATAACGCAAAGCAGAATTTCTTACCAAAGCAGCAAAACTTAAACTCAGACCGAGTTCTCATGGGCCACCATCAGTGAAAAGTACAGCAGGATCCATGAAAAAACGGGGTTCCTAGCCATGACCGGGAACCTTCCAGATTCAAGTCCTCTGCATGGTGGAAGTTCAAAGGTGATTTGTGTAGGGCTATGAAAGTGAGAGGTGTCAGAGCCTGAATAGAAGACAGAGCTGACTTGTAGGCCATTTGGAGTTGACCTCATCCCACATCACTGGGTCTGGGAACTGGGGATGGGGGTGGAAAACATTAGGAATGAAGCCCAGTCCACCCAGTCCATCTAATTGCTTTTGTGGCTAGGAAGGCTCTTACCTTCAGGCCCCGACTCTCCACTTGATTGCCTGCTAGGAAAAAGTGTAGCACTTGATAAATCAGTTCACATCCATTATCTCACTAGACCCTTGCTTGCCCTGTGGGGGGGGGGGGGGCTGGGATACATCTTCCCGGCTTTACCAATATTGAAACTAGGGATTGAGAGGTTAAGTGACTTACTCAGGGTCACATGCCTACTACCGAGAGGGCGTTAGGGCCCACGTCTTTCTATTCCAAATTCCTTGGAGAGTATTGGGAGGCTGGTGAGTGACTCTTCCTGCTTTACCTCTGTTCTGTTGCTGGGAAATTCGGGGAGACTCTGCCCTGGGTACCCTTTCTTTTTTACATCTGGATTCTTTGTATTATTCTATATCCACTCATCTACTCTCTGACTGCTCCCTGGTCCCTCTCTCTGGCCCTTCCATCTCTTAAGCTCCACACTCATGCAGCCGCTTGCCAGCCTGGCATCTCAGCTGGTTTGGCCCACCTGATCCACACATCTGTCTCCTGGAGTTCGGGCTGTGATTTACACAGAGGCAGGGAGAGGCTCTGGCTGGGGTCTGGATGCTCTCTGAGTTTGAGAATGCAGTTGCTTCTTCTCTGTCGCCCACTCAGATGCAGTGTGTGGTTGGGTCTCTGTCTTCCTCTCTGCAGAAGGGATGGTGTTGTTCTGTATTTCCTTAGCTTGTACATTCATTCTGTCAAAGAAAAAAAAAAGGTTAAAAAATAAAGCTGAACTTAATCTCAACAGATACTTGGTATGTTCATTTGTACATAAGCCACTTTAGGGCCCCCAGCCCTGGCAATTTACGTCTCCTTGGTGATTTTCCCTTAGACTGACCTGGTGTCTTCTCTTTGGTCCCAAGGGCCTTTCTCCTTCCCTCCTGGCTCTAGAGATGCTCCTGGCCTGGACCTCCCCCTGTCATCACAGCTGCAGGCTTGTTTCCTCTGCAAAGCTGTCCCCAGAGTGGGGCTGAGGAAGGGGGGGGGGGCTGCACAAGGGACAAAGGAGTATGTGCACCTGTAACCAGTAGGGGGTATGACCACCTGCTGATGCAAAGCCAAAGCCCAAAGTAAATTTGCAGATTCATACACACACTCAAATATGTATGTGTTCTGTGTATGTTCCTTGGCTTTGACCCTGCTCTCTCCTTGCTCTCCATGCCAGGGCATCTTCAGGCAACTTTCTTCTTCATTTCAAGATAGTTTAATATACACTTTATATAAAGACCTAGGCAAAAGTTGGAGGGTGAGGGGATAGGAGAGACAGGGAAAAATTTTGTTCTTTATCCCACTCCCCATCACTGTTCCCCAAGGTCAGACCCTGGGCCCCCAATTCTCTCAACAGGGCCCTGCATTTCCTAACGTTGATGTCGCATAGAGAAGTCAGCCCTGTTTGTCTCTTTTTTGTTGTTTTCTGCAGACCCAGGAAGTTAGGGTGAAAGGCTACCATCATCAGAACGATAGAAGGATCCAGAGAATGAGACGGGATATCTGCTGGGGACTGTGCCCACTGAGCTAGTTCTCTCGCCTCCTTCTGCTGCCTTTAAACAGGACTCTGAGGCTGCTGGCTAGTGAAGCAGCTAGAGAGAGAATGATGAGGTGCTTGGGAGCTGTGTGCTGCATGCCTGCCTTAGGTATATTAGACCAAGAATGAGGCAGTTTCTTGCCTGCCTCATGGAGCACGTGACTTTGTGGTATGGTGGCTCGGATGAGTTAATGTGGAGGAGGCAGACTCCAGCCAAGAGGGCAAGGATAAAGATCTGATGAGAGCCTGGAAGGGTCAGGGGAGTCCTGCAGGATGCTGTCTGAGCTGCAGGGTGTCTGTGGTCAGAGAAGAGACACAAGGACATCAGAGGCAAATGTAGAGGAGCGGAGGTGTGGCACTGACACAGGGACAAGGTGAAGGGGGAGGGGTCTCTTTAACTGGCTGCAGGGCCCCTCTGGAATCAGCATGCCCACTTGTCAAACGAACTCCCTCAGTGTGGCTGTGAAAAGTGAATGGAATGGTGGGAACCCTAAAGGTGAATGAAATGACCCTGTGATGTGTGCTTTTCGTCCATTGTCAAGAGCAGGAGGGAGGGGGACAGGGCTGGGCCAGGCCTGAGGGAGGCAAGTAAGGTTGCAGATGTTAGCATTTAAGGATCTTCCATCTTCTCCTCAATTCCATTCTGGCCAGGGGAAGACCTACCAAGGGGTGTCCCTGACAACTCTGAGGCCTCTCGACTGCTGCTCCTGGAGGTTCTGCCACCTTACTCAGCAGGTCCTGAAGTTAAGAGCTGGCCTTCATTCATGTGGGAGAATCAAATACTTTTTGTGGCCAGTAGACTTAGTGTCCTTTGAAAGGCCTGACTTTTTTTTGTAGGTTCTGTCCCCTGATGGTTGGGATGTCCTGTTCTGAACACAGTAGTTCTCAGACCTGCCCACTCACTGACAAGGGCAAAGGTGACTTTGCTGACTGACTGAAATCATTTATCTACAAGAGAAAATACTTATTTTTTTTTAGGTTTCTGTTTCCTCCTTTCACTTTTCTTTGGAGTTTCCTTCATCTTTTCTGTTCCTCCTGTCCCAAGATAGGACGTGGACTTCTAGTCATGTGATCCCCAAACTTACGTGCACCCGAAACACATTTCTAACACATCTTTAATACAGACCAATGACAACAAGCGTTTGAAATGAGGCCCAAATGCTATGAATTAAAGAACATAGGTGCAATTGATAGAAACAGGAGGCAGAGGCAGGTGGATCTCTGTAAGTTTGAGATCAGCCTGGTCTACAAGAGCTAGTTCCAGGACAGGCTCCAGAGCAACAGAGAAACCCTGTCTCGAAAAACCAAAATAAAATAAAATAATAAATAAATAAATAAAAAAAGCAATCTAGTGCTAATCATTTATTTAGCTACTTTAGTGGCACCATATCTAATGCCTTTATAGGCGGCTCAGTGCTGTCACAAAGAAGTGGTCAGTGATCTCCAGAATGGATGTCTGTTGCAAGGATGGAAGGATGTGGTCCCTTTTTCTCTCCTATTCTCACACGCTGTCTTCTGCTTTCTGCCATGGGAGGATGCCGGGTGGGAGTCTTTTTCACCTCGAATATCCCAGACTCCAGACAAGGAGGTTTCTGTTTCTTGTAGTGTAATTCTGTCATAATAGCATAAATAGACTAAGATGGCAGCTCAAATAATTGTGGATTTATTGAGCTGAGTAGGCATGTGCCTTGTGGTCCAATCTGTGCGCTCCTGGGAATGAATCCGGCAGAGAGTCCCCCGCCAAGGGTGAAGGGGGCATGTGGTGAGTGCAGGGGGCTGGATGAGAGAGAGAAGAACAGATTGTATGGGCGTTCACTAGGGGACCCTACGCAGTGTTAGCATCAGCTAGCCAGGTATGAGAGCGCCAAGACTGTGATGGCTGCTAAAAGCAAATTATAGAGTAGTATCCACGTGACAATATCATTTATGAACATCCATTACATTCAAAATGATGCACTGGTTGACAAGGGTGCATGTACACTTAAAGAATGCCGCAGACACATCCGAACCGGTGCCTATGAGCAGAAGATGGACTGACGTGGTGTTGCTATTAGTTTTAAATGTCAACTTGCTACAGCCTAGAACCATTTGGGAAAAGAGCCTGAATGAGGAATTATCTAGATCAGTTTAACCTATGCGTAGGCTTTGGGGAGGGATGTCTTAACTGTTAATTAATCCAGTAAGACCCAGACCACTGTGGGATGGCACAATCCCCTAGGCAGGGGCGGCTGAACTGTGTGGGTGAAGAGGAAGAGTGAGCTGCCTTCAGTGAGGAGGCCCCTGAAGGGCTGCCCATGCTCCAGCAGACAGCCCTGAACCCATGCATGTGCCGACAACACTGCATGGACTCTGAGGGTTAAAAAACAAAAAGAAGGAAAGAACCCGTGGAATCAGGAGGGAATAACGGTGGTGAAGATAGGGGAAGAATTGGAGGGGAGGAAATGGAGGCAGACTTGATCAGAACACATATGCACGCATGAAGTCATCAATAAAAGAAAGAATTCAAGACAAAAACCAGCTTCAGTGCCAAATGAGAAGGAAGCAAGCAGGCAGCCCAGTCCCATTTGTGTTTCTCTGTTCTCTGGGTGTGCTGTGACAAGCTGCTTGAGTTCCTGCCTTGGCCTCCCCTCTGCCATGGACTCCTAAACTGGAGCTATCAGCCTAATAACCCTTTCCTACCCTGTGCTGCTCTTCATGAGCAACAGCCATGAAACCAGAACAGATGGAGTGGGGACGGGGTGAACGGGAAGTAACAGGACACACAGGAGTCTCCTGTAGATCAGGAGCGATCTGGCAATGTGTTGTACACAGAAAAACGCAAAAGACGTGACTCAGTGGGGAAATGTTCAAAAGTAAGGAAGGGGAAAGGAAGCCGGCATTTCTCTGAGGATGGCTTAGAGCCAGAGGAGAGCCCAGAGTGAAGAGAGTGAGCTGAGCACCCAGAGGAGAAGAGGGTTTGCTTTGAAATGGACTCTAATCATTTGGTCTCAGGAAAACGGGAACAACACAAAGCAGCTATGACTCCTTATTACAGGGTGACCAGCCAGCCGTGGGCATTCCCAAGGATCTGGCTTTCGTTTCCATTTGGTAGCCCTCTAGAAAGCAGTTCGGTGCTCTTCAGGGGAGCTCCTACACCTTCAGCCACAGGTCAGAATCAGAGTGGGCGAGGCTGGTAGGCACTCAGGTACATAGCCTGGTCTCTAGGCTCACATTGTGGAAAATAGTGAGTTTTTTTCTCATATAGCTCAAAGCAGAGCGTACAGGATCACTAACACCACCGTGCCTCAGTCTCTTCAGCCATGGAGATAACAGTACCAGAGGCTGAGACAATGGCATTCATTTCTCATGACTCTAGAGGCTGGGAAACCCAGGCTCCAGGGGCTGGCAGACTCAGTGTCTGGTGAGATCTTGTTTTACAGATAACTATCTTCTTGTTGTGTTCCAACAAGGAGAAAGAGGCGAGCAAGCTCTCTGGGGACACTCTTGCGTGAACATTAATCTCACGGTGAGGCTCCACCCTTATGACTTTGCTGCCTTCCAAAGACCCTGCCCACTGATGCCTTCCCACCAGGGCTTAGGATTTCAGCTTACGGATTTTGTAATAACATAGACATTCAGTCTAGAGCACAACTGCTCAACCTTCACGCTTATCAGCATATACACATTTGGAGGTGTAATTGATAGGAGGGACCCAAGGATAAGAAGTTCTGTAAACTAGTTCCAAAGGCTTACGGACCACATGGTAAGGTGTGGTTACACTAATTTCGCTTTTTGAACCAGCTCTTGATCGATTGACTGAATTTTGGTCTTAGTTACTGTCTTTATCGCTTTTTGGCTACTGTGATAAAATTCTGTGACCAGAAACAGCTTATGGAAGGGTTTATTTTGGCTGTGGTTCCAGGGCTGGGAGTCTATAAAAGTAGGCGAGGCAGTGACAATAAGCGGCTGGAGCAGGAGGCTGAGAGCTCACATTTTTAACAGCTATCACAAAGACTGAAGTGGATCAAGGCTATGGACTCTCAAAGCCTGCTTCAGTGACCTACTGACGGAGGCATCAAGGCTCCATCTCCTCCCCAAAACAGTGCCACTAGCTGGGAACCAATTGCTTACATACACGGAGGTGGGGGGAGATCACTTCTCATCAAACCACCGTGATTACTTTGGTGTCACTATGACCAAAAAAATAACTTAAAGAAGGAAGGATACATTTTGGCTCATGGTTTCAGACTGTTGGGTCTGTGGTTGCTTGGGCAACCAAGCAGTAGAAAAGGAGGTCACAGCAGCAGGGAAGCGTGGTGTAGGATGTCAGAGTCCAAGACAGACAGGAGGCAGAGAGTGATGGGAAGTGGCTAGAGATACCATACTGCTAAGAACCTACCTCCCTAAGAAGTGACCTACTTCTTCCACCTCTCAGAGTTTTGAGAACGTCCTAAAATAGGGCCACCAGCTGGGGACCAAGCATCCAACATGTGAGTCTGCGGGGGATATTTCAGATTCAAGCCATAACAGATAACAATACTTTATATCTATATGAAAGAGTAAGCCTTATACACACACATTTTTCATATATTTCACTCACTTCTCCCAACCACCAGAAAGGAGATATAATTATTATTCCCATTTTGGTGGTAAAAAGATTGAAGTCTAGAAGGTGGAGTGTCTGATGTCACATTGTTCTGGTTTCCCGTTGTGGCCTTTCCTCTGTGTTAAGCAATGGGTGTGATGGACATCACCCCTACACTTGTCACCCAGGAAGGTGTTAGTCTACTGTTTACTTTCTTTGGAAGAGTACATGGGTCATACTTGCTGGGCTCTATCCCTAGCTGCCTCTGGGAGAGAGGGACCAAGACTATAGCCCCCATTCTGTGGGTGCCACCCTGTCCCTCTTGGAACTCAGTGTTAACTGTCCATGGTGTGCCCTACTTACTGGGAAATGGAGCAGTTTAGAAGCAACCCAGAAAACAGAGAGTGACCCATATAGTTCCACCATGCCCATCTCAAGGCTCAACCCTGGCTCTCAGCCTGGTTTTAGGTGAAAGACCCATGGAGGCCATGATGGTGGAATGTGCGGGGTGGTAGGTGCGGGGGTGGGATGGTGGTGGTGGTGGTGACACTCAGGGTTTCTTGATTTCTGCCAGGAAATTTTTTTGCCTGTTAAGTTCATGTAAGGAGTCCTATGGTTCCTGTCAGCCTGAGTGAGGTTTCTGGGTCTTCCCCAGGGGACATTCAGCTCCAAGGCAACCAACTCTAGGTTCCAGAAACAGAGCTTTCCTTTTTTAGCCATCCCCCTCCAGAGTGACCCACTTTTGCCGCTAATACCTACAGGTACTTTGGCCACTTCCCTGAGTTGATTTTCTGAAGGACAGGCTCCATGTCCCATCTTGGTTTCTTTCTGTGACCTGAAAGCTCCTTACAGGGACACCAAGCATCTTTGGGAATGGGAAGGTCTCTAAGGGCCCAGGGCCACTAAATAGGTACTCCTGGAGTCACCATGCCTCCTACTGGCCTGGGACCCTTCCCTGGTTGTGAGACAGGAATGAGAAGTTCTGTCTCTGATTTCTGAATCCCTTAAGACGTGCGATGGCAGAGAGAGAGGTGGGAAAGAAGGCCAGGGTGTTGGGTGATCCAAATTATATAAACAAGATGGAAGGATCATATCAGCACACCTGTTTGATCATTGCTTGAATGTGTTGCTCTGGAGAGCGGACTTGTGAAGCTGCAGGTCTAACTGGAGGGCCTTAAGGATGTGTGGGAGTCGGATTCTGCAGTCGTGGGGTGGGCATAGACAATGCCTGTTCTGTGACGATAATGAATGAAGAGCACTAGGCCCTCAATAGGAGCAAGGCACACTCCTGCTGTTCTCATCTATTTTCTGTTGCTATAACTGAGTGTCATAGACTAGGCTTTTCTTTTCTTTATATTTTTCTTTTAGAATACAAGATTTTTCTTGTTTTAAATCTGGAAGCTGGGAAGTCTAAGAGCATGGTGTCAGTACCTGCCAAGAACCTTCTTGCAGTATTATAACACAGTGAAGGGTATCACACGGTGACACAGGACAACACTACTGCTGGCTGAGGGACTGAGACCTCTTTGTACTTCCACCTGTCATGTTCCAACTGGAAAGTGGCCCTTAGGACAGGGCAGTACCACAGGCCATCACAGATGTCATCTGTGGAAGGTGGGAGAAGCCTCACAGGGTCAGGGACGTGGCTGGGTTAGTCTCCATCTCTCTGTGGCCTAGCACCTAGCCTATAGGAGAGGCTCCAAATGTTTCTGAAGAATGATCGAAAGCGTGTAAGCACTTTGTAAATCGCAAAGAATTTACCAAAGTTACTTAATATGCTTCTCCAGAGAGTACGCCCGGGGCGAACACTTAGTGAAGGAAATGGAGCTGGATTTCAAGGTAAAGGCCAGGCTGGAGCTGGTCCTGTGGGGATGCTTTTCAGGGGAGGAGGTGGAGGCCATACCTGCCTGCGTCCTCTCCTCAGGCTCCCTCTGCTCTCAGTTATACAGTGATGCAGCCTGTGTCAACCACCCGGTCATCTTCTTTTCATGGGGAATTTGCTGTCCCCTCCCCTGTAATGCTTTTCCTGATTATAAAATCAATTATTGTAAATCAAACAACAAGGAAATGTTTCACGTGGAATGTGAATGGTCTCTTCCCATCCACCCACCCATCTATCCATGCATCCATGCATGCATGCATGCATCCATCCCATCCATATGCGAGACGAGGTAGCCACTTTTAGTGTATGTCTTTACAGATATTTTCTGGATGCACGCACCAACTTATTTATTTATTTATTTGTTTTTTTCAGAAGCACAGCTCGGTAATTTTCTTATATCACCTAGCAACATATCATGGACATTGTTATTTTTTAAATCTATACCGCATTCGTTTTAATGGCCATTGATGTTCTGCGCTATGCACCAGGCATTGCGTATTTAACCAGTCCTCTGCTGATGGGCTCTGGATGGGGTGAAATGGAAATTGCATTTTGAAGGAGTGAGTGTGGTGGGGGTGATGGCTGGCTACAATGAAGGCTTTCTTAATGGTAGTATTTCAGGTACGGTGTGAAGCAATATTCCTCTCCTTCTGCCTTCCATCTCGTTCTCCCTGAGCTGCTATTATTGAGATGGTGAAATGATCCCCTGGTTTCCTTTCCCAGAGGGAGTGAGGCGGTACCCCAGGTCTTGAAGTATCTGCACCCACCCTCCTGCCTTTTCCAGAACTGTGAGCCTGGCCCTCCAGCCTGGTGGGATTTGGCTGCTTACCTACTGGGCTCAGACCTTCTATTTGCTCAGCTTGGGGTTTGGCAGAGGGTCTTGAGTCACCCTGGGGGCTTAGGGGAGGGCAAACAGTGGAGGTGAGGACCAGATGGAGTGGGGAAGGTAGTGGCTTGTTGGAGAGGGGGTGATTAGAGAAGAGGCCATCCCATCCCAAGAGAGGGCAGCCAAGAGGACAGCACTGCTATTTGTCCTGGCATTTGGGAAATTCAATGATGGAAACGAGGCCTCCCGCTCTGGTGATTGTGAATATTCATGAGGGGTTTTCCCCTTGGAGCAGCTGGGAATTCCTCCAGACTCTAACCAGCTCTTTTATCCACTGCAGGTCTAGGATGTGGTCCTTCGACACTCGCCCCCATCCCCCACCTTCCTCTGTACCTCCAAATCTTTTGGGTATGGCGGAGGCAGAACAAAAGGGACCAATCCTGAATTCCCTAGTGAACAGGTTTGGATCTGATCTCTCCAGCCCTATTGCCCCTTTTCTCTTTGGAAACTCAGGACCAAGGTTATCATCTGGAAAGAACCCGAGGCAGAAGGTGGAGAAAATTACAGGGCACTGGACATAAATCTTAGACACAGTTTAGAACAAATGGGAGAAACTGAGGCTAATAACATAATTGCCTAGCACAGGTCATCTGGTAAGGTAACAGAACTGTAGATTGAAGAACCAGGCACTGGACAACTTACTGCTCCGTGCTCATAATGCTAGATCAGCTCCCTTGCTGTGCCCCCAACATGCCCAGGTCTAATGTGCATCTCACCAGCTCAAGTGGATTTGGAATCACCAGGGGACACCCCTCAGGTTGTATCTATGCGGGTATTTCTGGAGAAGCTTCACTAAGGTTGGGACTTAACCGAGTGTGAGTGGCATCATCTCATAGGCTGAAATCTTACCGGAGGGGAACTCCTGCTTTCACTGCTCTCTTCTTCTTGACTGGATCCACATTGTGACAGGCTGCCTTGTGTGCCTGCTGCCACAGCCTTATTACCTTCCCCGTCCTAATGGGCTGTACCTTCACGTTGATTCTTTCGTGGAGCCTGGCCTCTGCACCAACAGCTGCCTCTTGTCCCTGGACGTTGAAGCTCCATTTGGTTCCCAGTCACTCACTGTCCTACTTGGCACAGATGTCCTATGCCACTTATCCTTATAGAGGCACAAACTTTCTAAGTGTCAGGTGGGGCTATCTCTTTTACATGGACTCAGAGTTGTGTGGGCCTGATGCCTGGGACTGGCTTATAGGGAAACCAGCAGAGAAGGTGCAAGTGGGGACCGGTTGACTAGGGAAGACAGCCAAAGCTGTCAGTGTGGATTGAATTAGAATGAGATGCAGAGAAGAAAAGAACCCCGCAGGTCATCTCTGGGCCATTGGATTTACACTCTCTTTGAAACACAGTCGCTGAAACTTTTTCTCAAGTGAAACCTTATCCACCGCCGTTCAAATAAAACTACAATAGCAGTGCTGTTGGGGTGTGGGTAAGATGAGGAGCCTGGACTCAGCTCTTCAGCCACCATCCCTAAGCAGGTAAAAGGATACCCTCCTCAGCTGACTTACTATGCAGATGAAGGGAGGGAGCGCAGATAGGCATGGGGCTTGCCTGAAGTGATCCAGCCTGGTAGTGGCAAAAAGTAGAATTGGGGATGCTCTGGTAGGCCCTGCCCTGCTCCTGAGAACCCCTCAGTGTTCAGAATATCCTTCTCTTCCTCTTCCAGACTTCTGGGAATTCTATCTGAAATCCAGATGAGGAGCCCCTGGACATCAAGGAAGGATACTGGCAAAGGGGGAAGGATACTGTGCAGAAGAGGGTTTTCATCCAGCCTGGGGTTTGTGGACCCCAAGAAGGCAAGCAGGGGTGCATCAGCAAGGATTGCAGGATATACGGATTCTCACCCAATCTTACTTTCCTGTGACTCCCAGTGCCTCAGTTTCCTCATCTGGAAGAAGAATCCCCAGTGTTCTCAGCTTTTGCAGCCTGGTGAAGTTGCTGGGAAGGTAACAAGTGCTTTGCAAACTCTGGGGGTCTGGATGAGACAGAGCGAGTGCATTCATGCCTATTACCTGCATCCCTTGGAGCAAAGGAAAGAATACGACTGACTGTCTTGCTTGTGAGGGATTGATCCATTTCAAGTGAGAACTGCCCCAGACCGGCAGGAGGGTGGCCTGGAGACAGTGGGTGTCAGATGCCTCTGAGTGTGGAGGTGGGTGAGAGCATCAAAACCTTTACACGAAGACCAGGAACAAGAAGAGCTGCTGTGGTGGTACAGGAGTCCCTCCCTGCTCTCTTCAAGCTGAGTTAGGATTCCAGCAGGGAGCCATGAGTCCATTGAGCTTTGATGGCCAGTAGCTCTGGTCACTTAGCACATCATCCCTTGGTCTTGTCGTGAAAGGACCTCTAGCAGAGGCTCTTAAGTGTCAGAACATTAAATGTCATCTAAGGCATTCAAGGACTGCGCCTTTACGTGAAATAATTTTGCTTCTGTAGAATCTGAATTTCTGAAATCACTGGCCTGTAGAATACTGTATGCCATTTTTGTCTCGGAGCTTTAGTTTCTTTATCAGTGAAATGGGAGAGCAAGAGGGAGGAAAGAGGTTCGACATAATTATCACTAAAGGATACTGTAGTTCAACATTGATGTTTCAAGTCTAAGAATTCTTGTAGAAGTGGCCCTTTCCTACTCTGGTAACAACTCTTTACTCAATTCCAAGGCAACCCCACCACCACCCCTTCCACATTTTGATGAGAGGTTGTTGAGAACTGATCATATTCATTGAAGTGGTACCCAAAATTCCACCATACTTTTCTCATCTGCGAATGTCATATGTTGTGAATCCATTCACACGTTCATCTACCATTCATCTATATTGATACTTGTCTACCCATCATCCATCGATCCATTCATCTGTCCATGCACAATGCATCCATCCATGTATTGTGTCTGTCTACCACTCACCTACCTATTCATTATCCACCCATTCAGTTATCTTTCATCCATTCCTTCCATACTTAACTGTATGTATTCACTCACTCAATTATCCATCATCAACCTATCCTTTTATAAGTATATCCTCCATCCATCCATCCATCCATCCATCCATCCACAGTGCCACCACTCACCCATCTACTCTCCTCCTATCTATATTCCACTGTCTACCAATCCATTTTTATAAATGTCTACTTGGAGTGCCCATTACAAACCAAGTACCCCGCCTAGAAACATACAGATAGGAAGATGTAGCTTCTTTATCAAGCAACCCACTGGTGGAGAGTAAATGGGTGACAAACAGCAACTATAATACACGGCACAACAGAGTTTCCAAGTTAGACTTGATTCCTGTTTTTACTATTCACTTCCCAGTTACCTAGGTGCTTTTGTGTGAGTTACTTAATCCCCTCTGAATCCATCTTTCCATTTGTGAAGCAGAGATAAGCATACAGGGCATACTGAAGGTAAAATAAATTTCAATAAGCGTTATTCTTTCTCCATAAGAGAGGCATACAATCACAGCACGACAGCACAGGATAGAAGAGCATGCTGAGGCTTGGATGAATCAAAGACGCTTCCTAGCATGGTGGACATCTGAGAGAGGTGCACTGAAGGGAGACGATTCCATGTGAGCTGAAACGGGACTGCTTAGGGTATCACTACAAAGCAGAGAGCATGGCTTGATTATGGAGGTGTGAGGCGTGCCAGTTGGGGGAAAGATGCATGGCTCAAGCTGTGTGAAGAGATTACTGGCTGCTAGGACTAGCCTTTTTGGGGGACTCACAGAGGGTTTTTGAGCAGGAAGAGTGGAAGAACTGGGACTCCTCAGTTCTTTGGGCAGAGCTGGAAATTCCTCCATGAACCACAAAGTAGAATCTGCGGCCGCTACCATCACAGTGTGAAGTCCTCTTTAACATGTGGTCTCTGTTAGTGCCTGCTCGTGGTTTGGCTGCAGGGCTCTTGTTTATCACAGCAGTAGAGACGAAGGTAGGACAGGGATGGAGGGAGGTTGCGACAGGTTCTCCCGAATGGTGGTCTCAAACTCCCTGTGTAGCTGAGGATGATCTGGAATTTATGAGCCCCCTGCCTCCACCTCCTGAGTGCTGGGATTACAAGTGTGTACTACTGCACATAGAAGGTGCAGGCAGAGAGGGGAAGAGGCCTTCTTAGGACAGGGCTTCAACCTGACATTCCACGAGGCTATCTTGCTGTCTGCTTGTTCTGCCAGCTACAGATCAGGCTACCATCTGTACTAAGCCTCTTCTTATCTCTTCTCCTGCCCCCTCATCTCAGCTCACGTCTGTATCTTTGGACACTGCCAGTTTATCTCCCTGTCTATCGCTAACTCTTGTTCTCTGCTCATCCTTTCCACTACCCACCCTCCCTCGCCATCCTCCCTCCTCCCTCTGGCTGTTTCCTTGCTGTCTGTCCCGTGGCTCTCTGCCTCTGCTCATCACTATACTTCTATCTGTTACCTGCCCCCCCACCTCCCGCCCCACGACTTCCCTAGTCTCTTCCTTCTCTTCCTGTCCACATCCCTGCCCCTTATTTCTCCCTGCAGCCCTGGTAAGACGTCTTTTCCAGCATCGCCACCCGTATCTCAGCAGGCGGCCACGGAGTGGAGCAATGCAGGCAGATGGGGGACTGAACACAGTCTCTTGAGGCGAGGGTCAGGCCTGCTAATTCGCCCGCTCTGGGTGGAGGAAGTGGAGGCCTCATTCAATTATGTCACATCCACTCAGCCGCTCCACCCAGATGATGCAGTGCAGCCCGCTCGACTTTCCCTGCCAGGACTTAATGGAGAGAGATCTCCTCCTGCCTGCCTGACCACAGGGTCCTCCTGGAACAGGAATGGGTCCAGCCAGTCTGGCTTTGAGACTCTGGAGCTGCTGTGATTCCCTGCTTGCTCTAATTACACCGAACGACCAGTCTCTGGAGTTTGTTCCTTTCACCTTAATCTCCCCAGAATTGAATCTCAGTGGCCCTCATTCCATTACTGCCCCGGCCTCACGGGCTCACTGCCTGCAGGAGCCAGTTCGCCCTGCCTCTCCCTTCTTGACATAAGGCCCATGGTTGTGTTGGTCAGAGAGGTGATCAGAGGAACAGGGGCTGGGACCCAGGCCAACACTGCTTTTCTGGTTTGGAGTGCAGGGCTGAGGTCTCTGCAGAGGAGCTGGCACCTTGAGTCTTCACTGAGCCTAGCTGTACCAGTTGTCACAGAACATTCCAGAGAAGTCCCACACTTTTTTCCTTCCTCAAGAAGCTTGGTGTAGAGGGACAAGAATTGCAGAAGGAAATAATTCCATGCTGCCCTTTCCATAAGCAGATGTGGATTCAGAGCTCAAATGCCCGGTGAGCAGCGTTTATTGGCTGCAGGATCTGTACATTACACCTCTGGACCCTCACTATTCTCCTTCTCTGTTCTCAGGTGGAGCAGCTCAGGCATGGAGACAGTGAGAGGCTTGTGTAGTTGGTGTTGACTGGTGCTCAGGGCCTTGAACCAAGCCTGTCTTTCTTCCTCAGAGGCTGATATGCTGGAAAGCTTATGAAATAGGACTCCATGGGCAGAGGGTAGGAGAGAGGACCCCAGCACAGAGAGTGAGCAGAGAGGGGGACTATGAGAGGTTTATAAGGTCTTCTGTGGGGTACAAGGGAAAGGGGGCTATGTTTGAAAGGTCAGGCATTGTGTAATTCATAACAGAGTCTGATCCTCAAAATATAGCAAAGGAAAATCCCATAGAGAATTACCAGTAGCTAGACCAATATAATGGGGTGAGTTGTGTCCTTCAAAATGTATGTCTGCATTGAAAGTACAGTGGAAGGGTACATGGCTTTACTGGGAAATCAGGTCTTTGCAGATGTAATGAAGACTCTCAATATGAGATCACCTGGGATTCATTGTGGGTCCCAAGCCCAATGATTCATGCTCTCGAAAGAAAGGCTAGGAGAGACGTGACTGAGAGGAAGACCATAAAAAAGTGGGGTCATTGCTACTGTGAGTCAAAGAGTGCTGGGGGTCACCAGAAGAGGCAGAAAGCACTCTCTCTGTGAGATTTGGAAGGGGGTTCAGCCTGTCTGTATCTTGATTTCGGACTTTTGGCTCCCATAACTGAGAGAATACATTCCCATTGTAAAATACCATTTTAAGATATGCTACAGTTGTTTATGCTGTAGTTTATTTGTTAAACGATGTAAAGATGTGCTGCATTCTTTCATGTTGCGTTGTGGAGCTGTGTTACTTTGCCTGCCTAAAACACCTGTTTGGTCTAATGAAGAGCTGAACAGTCAATAGCTAGGCAGGAGAAAGGATAGGCGGGGCTGGCAGGCAGAGAATAAATAGGAGGAGAAATCTGGGAAGAGAAGATCAGAGGAGCAGGAGAAGAATAAGGACATCAGAGGCTAGTCACCCAGCTACACAGCAAACCACGGAGTAAGAAGTAAAGAAAGGAATATATAATAGAGAAAGGTAAAAACCCAGAGGCTAAAGGTAGATGGGATAATTTAAGAAAAGTTGGTTAGCCACAAGCCAAGCTAAGGCCGGGCTGTCATAAGAAAGAATAAGAGTCTGTGTAATTTATTTGGGAGCTGGGTGGTGCGTCCCCCCAAAGAGCCAAAGAGTAAAACAGCTAACCTCATATTCCTACTGCTCTAAGTCACCCAGTGTGGGAGGGTTTGTCCTGGGAGAGCTGCAGGCAGGAAAGGTTAGGGGCCCATGTTGTTTCAAGGGCAGATGAAGACGGAGCACTTTCTGAGGACCCATGAAGCCTACATGGTTTACACTGTAGGACTGGCTGAGAAGACAGTCTCTTGTTCTTTGCTATTGGCCAGGGAGGATCCAGGAACCCCAGAATAAGGGTCTTCAGTGTAGCCTAGGTTAGTACTTTTAGGTGGAACAGAAAGCAGATCCCACTTCACTTAGGCAGTCAATCCACAGAGCAGCCCCTGAGAAGAGATTTTTATAGAAATATGCTATGGCACCGATATTGTTTGGGGGAGTCTTTAAGCTTAGACTTTGAGAGTTTGGGCTCGGGTCTGGTGATGTGGAGAGATGGAGGCCTGACCAGGGGCCAGCAGGTCAGTGGGGGTGTTTTCTTTTCTTTCTTTCTTTCTTTCTTTCTTTCTTTCTTTCTTCCTTTCTTTCTGATCTCTGCCTCCTCCCCGCCACGCCTCCCATTTCCCTCCCCCTCCCCCGATCAAGTCCCCCTCCCTCATCAGCTCGAAGAGCAATCAGGGTTCCCTGCCCTGTGGGAAGTCCAAGGACCACCCACCTCCATCCAGGTCTAGTAAGGTGAGCATCCAAACTGCCTAGGCTCCCACAAAGCCAGTACGTGCAGTAGTATCAAAACCCATTGCCATTGTTCTTGAGTTCTCAGTAGTCCTCATTGTCAGCTATGTTCGGCGAGTCCGGTTTTATCCCACGCTTTTTCAGACCCAGGCCAGCTGGCCTTGGTGAGTTCCCAATAGAACATCCCCATTGTCTCAGTGTGTGGGTGCATCCCACGCGGTCCTGAGTTCCTTGCTCGTGCTCTCTCTCCATCTGCTCCTGATTTGGACCTTGAGATTTCAGTCTGGTGCTCCAATGTGGGTCTCTGTCTCTGTCTCCTTTCACCACCTGATGAAGGTTAATATTCAGGAGGATGCCTATATGTTTTTCTTTGGGTTCACCTTCTTATTTAGCTTCTCTAGGATCACGAATTATAGGCTCAATGTCCTTTATTTATGGCTAGAAACCAAATATGAGTGAGTACATCCCATGTTCCTCTTTTTGGGTCTGGCTTACCTCACTCAGGATAGTGTTTTCTATTTCCGTCCATTTGTATGCAAAATTTAAGAAGTTGTTGTTTTTTACTGCTGAGTAGTACTCTAATATGTATATATTCCATACTTTCTTCATCCCTTCTTCCATTGAAGGGCATCTCGGTTGTTTCCAGGTTCTGGCTATTACAAACAATGTTGCTATGAACATAGTTGCGCATATACTTTTGTTGTATGATAGGGCCTCTCTTGGGTATATCCCCGAGAGTGGTATTGCTGGGTCCAGGGGTAGGTTGATCAGGGGGGTGTTTTCTTGGATGGATGGTGGTGCTGTCACGATACTTTCTGAAGGAGAAGTGATCATATAGGAAGACAACTGTCCTCAACTTCTGCTCTCCCAGAAATCAGCCCTAAGGCCACTTCCTTGTGTGTAACTGTAGGTTAAATAAAGTAAGGGTTTTGCTCAGGGCAGGCAGATTTCACCCAGGTCATTTGTTCTGTGGAAATGAGTGACTTTTCTAGCTTCACTTCCTCCCTTGCTAACCTTAAACGGCAGCTAGGACTCGTGCCTGTGAGTATTAAGACCCATTTCCCTGAGTGGCTCCTGGATCCATTTCCAACTTGAACTCAAAGGGCAGAATTAAGTGAGATAAGCCTGTGTTTTGTTTCCAGGGCTTAAGACCACCAGAAACATCCGTGGGCATTGCTGACAGTGGAGGGAGAGGTAATTTAACATAGGGCAGGGACACAGGCTTGCTCCTGAGGCTCTTCCTGTTGGAGGCTGAGTGAATGAATGGGGGGCAGAGCAATGAAAGTGTACTCCATGCTGAGGAAGACAGAGTGTGGGCCATTTATTTGACCACAGGCCTCTGTCTAGAATGTACCTCTTCCCCGCCTGCTGATCCACAGCTCTTTGGTTTTATTTTTTTTTCTGTGGATGGTGAGATGCTTTCCCACATACCCTGCTCCTGAGTCATCCTCCTTATTAGAGGCTTCCCCACCCCCCACTGCCAGCCAAAGTGGGACCCAGGTAGCCAGGAGGCCTCTCTCTTCTTCCCGTTTGGTCTCTAAGGGACAAACTCCATTCACTCTCTTCTCCTTCCTTTCTGCCATTCTCTCCTTCTTTCTCTCTCTCTCCCCCTTTTTTCTCTTTCTCTCTTCCTTCCCTTCCCCATCCCCTCCTCTCTTCTCAATAAACCCCACACCCAAACTCTGTCTGCATGGTGTATTCGGTCTGTCACCCATTGTGGTCATCACCCACAGTGGGACCTGCCAGGTTCCAACTCTACCAGATCATAACACAGCCTCCTGCCAAAGTCATGTCCTTATTGATGACTCACTAAGTCCAATTAGTGCTGCCCATGTGTGCACAGGTGTGGGGGCATCTATGGAAGCAGAGGCAACCTACACCCCAAGGAAGAATGATTCTCCCTCTCCCAATAGCTATCAATTGATAATAGCTTTCCAGTTAGTGGTGGGGTCTTAAGGTCTTCCCCATCCATGCTAGACTTTTTGCTGGCTTGATCTTGTTTGGGTCTTATGCAGGAAACCACAGTTGCTGTAAGTACATGAAAGCCTAGAGCAGAACTTACTTTTGCAATTTTGTTATATGATCAAGTTGTTAAATATGCCTTCTAAATATTTGTGTTTATTCCCATAGACCTGGGCTACTCTCAGTCTTGATCAGAACACCTTCTTTTTGTATTGGGCAACAGTCAATTCAATTCAGAGACTCCCAACTGGCTAAAATGCCGAGAATAAATGGCTACCTGTTTGCAGCTCTCAATGGGACATCTTTATCTGTTTCCCTATTACTTTATTTCTTAGCTGGGCAAACACCCAGAGCTGATGCACATAAACTCCCGCAGGTGAGCTGGGCATATTGGACACACCCACTTGTCTTCAGTCCATTTGCACAGCTGCTGTCTTTCCTCCTCCAAGGACCATGAGAGCAGTGACGTCACAATGATGGTTTTACGTCTCATCAACACTTGCTATGTTCTCCAACCTTCCTCACACATCTGTTTATGGTCTTCCCATACCTCCTTTAGGATTGATCTATTATAGCTTCCCTTCCTCCAACCACACTTTTGCGAGGGCCTGGAAGGACCTAGCTCAGCCCTAGGTGAGGACGCTGAAGCTGTCCAAGGTCATACAGCCAGGGCTTGGCAGAGCCAGGGCAAGGGCAAGACCTGGAACTAGTCCTGTTAGTCAGGCAGGATATGCACTGGTGTCCTTTTGAATTTGAATAGCCTTTGCCACACACTAGCTTCTCACTTTTCTGGGACTTGAGCTGGCTTCCAAGGGATGTGTTTTTCAGTAGTAGGAGTGTGCTGTGGGAAGTGACTGAAGAAGGAACACATGAGGCCTGTTGTCTTGGCTAGGGTTTCTATTGTGGCAACGAAACACCATGACCAAAAAGCAAGTAGAGGAGGAAAGGGTTTGTTTGGCTTACACTTCTACAGCTTTGCTCATCATTGAAGGAAATCAGGACAGGAACTCAAATAGGGCAGGAACCAGGAGGCAGGAGCTGATGCAGAGGCCACAGAGGAGTGCTGCTTACCGACCTGCTCGTCATGGCTTGCTCAACCTGCTTTTTTATAGAACCCAGGGCCACCAGCCCAGGGAAGGCACCACCCACCACGGGCTGGACCTTCCCCCTTTGATCACTAAATGAGAAAATGCCTTACAGCTGTACCTATCTTGCGGAGGCATTTCCTCGACTGAGGCTCCTTCCTCTCTGATGACTTTAACTTGTGTCAAGTTGACACACAAAACTAGTGAGTAAACCTGTGTTTGGGGGCACCAGGTTACTTTCCTGTTGCTATTGTTCTGTGTGTCTTGCACATTTGTGTTCACACGTGTACAAGCAATCTACCTCTCACACAGTCTGGTGGTACTGGAGCCCCAGCCTGCTACCTCCTCTCTCTCTTCTCTGGAGCTCTTTGCTCCTGGAGTTCCAGCATCTCACTGTGTTCCTGGATGCCGTGTGCAGCCGTAAGGGCTGCTCTTTCTAGATGTCACAATGACCTAGTACTACCTGCAAACCTCCTTCCTGGTCCCAGTCACCCGCCTTTCCTTCTCTTGTAGTATCTCCTTTCTCGACTCTCTGTTCTCCTGGGTCCCTCAGACTTTTTCTGCATCTTTCATCTCTCTGGCCCAGCATCCCTTCACCCGTCTGAAGCTCATGCCTCAGTCCTGCCCCGTCCCCAAATGATGACATCTATCAGCACATCTATACTCCAACCCTTATTTCTGTTCTCCTAGTTGACTCTGGCTGGCCACTATCAGAGCCACGCTCCACTTTACATGGAACAAGAAGATTGACAGGGGCCGCTTTTTTATAGTATGTCTTTCACCAGAGGACTTTTTCCCAGAGGCTCAATTCCTTGCCTGCCTGGCCCTCCCCACCCCAGAGTTGCACAGAAAGCCTTTGCAGCATCTCCAAGAACAGAGGACAATTAGCTAGGTTATTCCATTCCACAGCGTGTTTATTCTTCACAACGTCATGTTGCACACCTCAGGTAGTTACACTTTGGTCAATTTTAAAAAATGATAAAATAATAGGGGAGTTGTAATGGTGAAAATCAGAGGTGTCCCTGCTCCATTCTGAGCGCAGAGATAAGCAGGCAAGGAATGGCCTCAGGGCACTCGGCGGCTCTAACTATCCAGGGCCAAGGTCAGGCTTTTTTCCTTAGGGAGCCAGATAGGAACTGGGCTTCACACTGTAAAGGAAGCCTGCGGTGTAGTTGTAATGATTCAACTCCACCACTATAGCGTGTGAACGCAACTGTACGTTGCACTGTGTGGGAAAGCAGTTACGTCCATCCGGGTTTGTGTGTTGAAGTCTTGTTTGAGTGCTTCAGATTGTACCTATATGCAGACAGGGTCTTTAATGAGGTACTTAAGCTGAAATGAGGTAGCGATGCTGGACCCTAATCCAAGGTGACTGGCATCCTTATGAAGGAGGAGATAATGACACAGGCATGCACAGTGGAAGGACCACGTAAGGACACACGACAAGAAGAGAGACCTTAGAAATGGACAACTCCTTGCCCCTAGACCATCAGCTTCCAAGTCCTGGAGGAAACACATTCCTAGTCTTCACGCGTCCTCGTCTATAGCGGTTCGTCGTAGTAGCTCGAGTCTATAAACAAGGGAGTACAGCTGTTCTTATGAACGCTGAAGTTTGACTTTTGTATTATTTTCACACATCACCGTTTGACCCTTAAAATGCAAATGAAACAAAACAAATACCCCTTCCATCCTCCCCAAAAGAGCTAGCGAACGCTGAGACAAACACTGGATTCCAGGGCAAGGGTCGTCCTTGCTGCACGGAGCAGGGCTCTTAGCTTCTGCCGTCGCTTCTACATCCCTGCTGAGGTACACACACCGCTGAGTGCAGCTGAAATTGCAGGTGTTCTCCTCAGGTATTTCAGTTTTTCTCCCTGAATCGTATCATGAGAACCTTGTCTCTGGGAATTAATCGTGACCCCTTGTTCATGAACTGTCTCCCCTGTGTTGTGATTACAGCGCAAGGTGGGACCTTTAGCCGGTCCCATGGCGGGTAAAAGATGAATACACCATGCAGACAGACCTTGATTGTGGAGTTCATTGAGAGAAGGATAATGGAGAGGGAAGCAGGGGAAAAAGAAAGAAAAAGAGACAGAGACAGGGAGCTGCCTCCTCAGAGAAACAGCAGAGAGAGTAGGAGTGGGCAGAGCTTGTCTCTTAAAGGAACCTGCATAGAATTAGGGTACTGCTTGCCATATGCAGAGAGATGACACACTGTGCCAGGTTCCCAAGGGGCAGGGCCAAGGTGTACCTAGATGCTACACCCTGTCCAGTCTCTGGGCACAAGACTGGAGGCCTTTTCTCAAAATGCCTAGAAAATAGACTTCCTGACATCTGCCGTTATCTCTGTGGGCTCCTCAGAATTCTAACACTGCAGACTCTCATCCCATCTGTCCCCGGATTATGCTCTCTCTGGTTCCTAAGACGTTCCTCGTGGTAGACAGAACGCAGCCTGTGTAGTTACTGCATCTCTTAGCTCCTAACCATCTGGGATTGAGGTTGTGAACCAGGGGAGGTGAGAGGAGACTGCTCCATTTCTGGTCCTTGGGTGTCTGAGTGCCATTCCTACGCTGGGCTTGGGGCCTGCATGTGGAAGCCCAGTTTGGCTTGTATGTCTTGAGGCCTGTGAAGGAAACTAGCATCCAGGACAGACCTTAGCCTCTTGATCTGATCAGGTAAAACAGGCTTGTGGGATTCTGGGACCAGGTAGACCCTTTTCCGCTTCTCCAAGGGAAGAAAAAGCAGCCCCGAGAAGCCCATGGCTCATCGGCTGCATAGTCAGAAACTTGGTGAGATCTCTTCCGAAGCACAGTTGTTTGGTTGAAGGATGCCTTGCTACCTGAAAGGCCTTCAGGAGTGCTTGTCACAGGAGGAAAGGCAGCCAACACAGCCATTCACAGCCTTCTGTGAGCATCAAGTGTCCGTACTGTTTCCTGACCTTCTACTTTTGGCAGGAAAGGCCTACTTCCTGTTCCTCTACACTCGCTCTTCATGTTGCCTTCCGTGTTTCTCCTCTTCTCCCTTCTGGATCATCGACAGTTGAGGCCCAACATGAGTTCCGGTTCTTGAAGGCCTTCTTTACCACTGAGTCTCTTTTTGGACTCAAATTGTCTGATTTCCATACTCTTGGTCAGTGCTAACTGCACGGGGTTGTACTGTATCTGAGGAAGACATCCAGCTTGGCATGGATCCCTGCAGAGGACCCCAGGACGGGAGCTGTATTGGGGGTGCTAGCCTGGGATCTGTGTGGTGATACTGCAGGCTGTCAGGGCAGAGGGTCAGTAGAGAGGGACTGAAGGGGAAGAGGAAAAAGGAAGGGAAGAGGAAGGGGAGGAGACAAGAAAAGAAGGACCAGGAAATAAGGAAGAAAGGGGAGGAGAAAGAGGAGGAAGGAAAAAGGAAAGTGGAAAGGGAGAGGGAAGGAAAAAAGGAGGAAGGAGAGGAAGGAGGGAAAGAGTTGGAAAGGAAGGCAGAAGGAAGGGAAGAGAGGAAAGGGGGTTCAATGCTAAAAAGAGTTTCTGTTCCTCAGAGGGCATAAATTTAGTCTCTGGGAGAGGCAATGTGTGTGTGTGTGTGTGTGTGTGTGTGTGTGTGTATTGACAGCCCGAGGGACACCGGCTCTGGGTGGCTTGGCCTGGGAAGGCCAGTCCATGCTGGCAGTGACGGCACCTGAGCATGTGTGATAAGTGGGGTGGGGCAGGAGAGACAGCCTGTCCCTCAGCCACACTGCTGTCCTCTCATATTCTCCTGTGTCTCTCAGCGATGTCGAGTGGAGACACTAGGGGAGAGGAGGTGGTGGCAGGGGCTGGCTGTTGATGCCTGTGGTGACAGGAGATAAATGAAGCCATTGCAAAGAGCAGCTCCCTTTCTAGAGCCGGAGCAGCTCAGCTCTTGACTTCACTGCCTGGGGGTTTTAATTAAATGTCAAATATAATTTAGAGCTGGCGTGCTGATGGGTATGCGAATGTCGAGTCCCGTGTCTCCTCTTCATGGGTCCCCCTTGTACTTGAGGGACTTGGAGGAGGAGTTAGTTGGTGCCCCATGAGGTATTTGATGTCCCCTCTCCTTATCCCATTTTGAAATGATTGGAAGAGTTTTATAAAAAGTTGTAATTTACATGTATGTTATATATAGAGAATGAGCCAGATTGGGATCTAGGTAATTTGGGACATACAACAGAGTATATTTATCTGCAGCTCTGCCTCCCATATCAGACTTACTGTGGCAGGGCTATTGACCTACATTCTCTGTGGCACCTGCACGCAGGGCCCGGGGTCAAGCTAACCCATTCTCTAACTTCCCGCTGGGAATTTTGTGCACTGAGGAGGAGGGTGCCAGGACAACCTTTGAGGGGATGAAGGCAACCAACAGGGTATATTCTCAGGGTGCATATGAGCTCACCGAAGCTGGGGAGCAAAGTGACCTAACTGAGATTGGTGGCAGAATCAAAAATGCCCTGCCATTTTTCTGAGTAGTGGTTGATTGAAGAATTCATTGCAGCGCCCATGAGAAGAACAACGTGACTTCCTTTCAATTTAATTCAGGAAGTCCTAAATAATGACTTTAATAGATAATGTAGATACTACAAAATAGTGTGATGCCCTACTCACGGGACACCATCTATGTTGTTATTGGGGTCTTCCAGTCTTTCTTTGATTGACACAATTCTTTTTCTAAATGGGACTAGGATCATATTACTTCCTTGCCAAAAGTCTGGAAACATCCCCTTTGACTGCTTTTTGACTCTGATCCTCAGTTCCCGCGAAATCCTTTTCCTTCTACTCTAAAGCACATATTGCATCCATCACCTGTGCGGAACCTGACGTGGGCCACAGGCATGATGCACCATGCAGTGGAGCCTGGCGTGGGCCACAGGCATGATGCACCATGCAGTGGAGCATGGCGTGGGCCACAGGCATGATGCACCATGCAGTGGAACCTGGCATGGGCCACAGGCATGATGCACCATGCAGTGGAACCTGGTGTGGGCCACAGGCATGATGCACCATGTAAATCTCTTCCTGCCTGTAATCTCACCTCTGGGCTGGTTAGGACTGCATTCAGCTTCAAGGTCAAGCCTCTGTAATAACAGACTTTAAACCTCGCGACTTGACATGTCCTGCATTCCAAGGAGTCAGAAAGTATGTTTGGGTACTTAGAAATCTCTCAGAATTCACTGACTGAATCTGTCGGTGACTTTTGCAGGTCACTCTTAGTGCACCCGCCTTTCATCCTATGTTCAATACATGATGGTTGTGAGATGGTCTTTACATTCAAAGGAGGAGCAAAGGAAAGGGTGGAGGTGGGATGGGAGTGGGGAGTGAGGTGGGAGTAGAGGGTGAGGGGGAGCAAGGGTAGGGTGAATCCATCAATGCCGCTCCAGAACACCCCAGGAGCAGGTTCCCTAGTTATCCTAGGTTAGCATAGCACACTCACTGATAGGTATGAGAGCTGATAGAAACCTAACACTCTGGCAGATGGACATAAGGATTCTATGGTGGGCATGGGCAGGCCCCGGAGGACCAGTTGCACCCTAAGCAATTGTATAAGTTTCTTCTCTCACAGCTGTGATAACACACCTGGAAGAAACAACTTAAGGAGGGATTTGTATGTTGTTAGTTTTAAAGGCAGAGCCTCAGAGTCCAGGGTGGCCTTAAACTCCCCACGTAATTGAGATTGGCCTTGAACTCTTGATCCTCCTGTTTCTACCTCCTAAGTACTGGGGTTCTACTTTTTCTTTAACGTTACACTGGCCAAGGAAGAAAGACTATATTCTGTATTGTGACCCTAGAACAGTGGTTTTCAACCTTCCTATTACTGTGGCCCTTTAGTACAGTTCTTCATGTTGTGGTGCCCCCAACCATGAAATTATTTTCATTGCTACTTCATAACTGTAATTTTGCTACTGTTATGAATCGTAATGTAAAGATTTGCTATGTAGGATATCTGATATGCAACCCCTGTGAAAGGGTCATTTGACTCTCAAAGGGATGGTGACCCATAGATTGAGAACCACTGTCTAAAGGCTATGGTCCATCATGGTGGTGGAAACGGCTGGTAGCTTAGCAGCAGGAATGTGTGGCATTCAGGAATCAACAGCTGACCTTTCGGATGTAGCCCAGGTTTGATCACAGGTACCCAGAGAACCTCTTTGAATCTTCCAGGAACCAAGGCTCCACCTCCTCTGTGGACATGTAGAAAGCAGGATGCTGCAGTGTTCTTGCCTTGATTGACATTTCCCTGCGTGTTGGTCTCTTCCTTCTCCTGCCTGGCATCCGAGACCGATTGTCCGAGGGCAATCCATCAGTTTCTGTTGTTGCCCTCAGACCTTCCCCTCCCTGAAGACTTTCCTCTGGGAGCTACACCAGTCATGATTTGCATCTCTGTGTCTGAGTGAATTTTCTGGAAGTTTCCTCTGCCAGCATTAGCCAGTAATGGAAGAACTCAAGTCATGCTAATGAGAGTGGCTTGATAGAAAGTTCAGCTCCCCAATAACTGTGGTGGCGTTCGTTTTGAGCCATGCCTTGTCCTGGTTCCTGGAGATGCTCTATGGATGCAAGAGTCCTTCAGACATCCACTGAAATAGGTAGCTTAATAAAACACATCTCTGGGATCCTTGCCCTTGTTTCTAGTTGGTGTTCCTCGTGCCTTTCGTGTGACCCATGCACACTCTGACCTTTGGCTCAGGTCTGCTTCTACTATGACCTCAAGTGGAACAGGCTCTCCATCCCTTCTGTACCTACAGAGATCAGCATGGTAGTCTCTGTTAGAGCAGACCCTCAAAAGCCCTATAGAATGTCCCTGTAAGTGGCTGAAACTATGAGATGTTTGCGGAGTTCAAGAGAGCTAAGAGAGCTGGGTGGTGTTGCAGAAGTTGCTTCCTGCTGACCTGATTCCATCTTGAGTATTTTCTACTCTCCTTGTAGACAGGGTTTAGAAGAGTAAGTCTGACCGGAAGCCAGGAGTAGGAATGACATTTGTTACCATGGGCAGTTGCTGCAATTCTCTTCCCTGCCACAATTCATGTGACAGGATGCAAGCTGGCTAGATCTCTCGGCCCTTGTATGAAGGACAAGCATTTTTTAATGTTATCAGATCACCATGGATGTCACATGAGAGGGAAATGAATTGCATAAGATACCGATTTCTCTGTTATCACAGGGTGATCTATTGCAGCCTGCATTACCCACTAGCTCTTATTTTTTTAAACTTTTGCTGTTTGGTTCTAGGTGGTAGGGAGAGAGAAGTCCCTGCCCTTATCCACTTAACATCCCTGCACTTCTGCAGAAAAGTGTGCAGCTCCAATGGTGTATAACCATTTTCCACCCAGGCCATCTGTGGCAGCTTCATCTCGGTTTCTCTCCTTTGGTGGATCAGCTAGGCAGACTACAGGTTCATGATACTGTTTATGGTGGAGGCCTTTGAGACCCATTGTTTTTCAACTCATAGTTATGAATATATTTTCCACTGTATTAGTATGCAACACACATATATGAATATGGGCATGCTGCAATTAATATTTATTACTGGCAATATATTCTGATATCTTGTACTCTGTTTTGTTAAAAAATATTCATTATGAACCATCGAGTTGATTTACATGACCCTCCAGTGATGTATGTCCTCCAGTGATACACATCCTCTAGTTTGAAAAGAACCAATGCAGACATTAAAGACTTCTAGGAGTTAGAACATGCAGGCGAACACTGTGGGTTACGGTAAGAGACTTCCAGGAGGAAAGGATGCTTGGCCAGCATCCTAGAGGATGGGGAAGGACCAGACCCACAAGAAAAGCCATTGTAGAAGAGAAGACTGTGAGCAAGGCTTTGGAGGACATATTTCGATGTTCAAGTTTCTCTGTATAGGAACAACCGGATGAGCGATCACAGGAAATGTGGAAGCAGGCAAGGGTGATATTTGAAATAGATGACAGCTAGAATAGGTGCTTGGTGAGTGTGGGCTCGGACTAATCAAAGTATACACCCTTATGAGCCCCTAGAGTGGTGGCACCATTATCAGCCTGACTACCACTGTGGAGAGGAGACATGAAGGAGAGATGTTAGTGTGTGACTGGAGGTGGGTGTCAGGAGGGGCAGAGGTAAGAATGGCAGTGTTGGGTCTGAGGTCCCTGTAAAATGGGACCTTGCATTCCTTGCTGCATGCTCCTCTAAAAGGGTAGCCGTGGGCCAGTGAGATGGCTCAGCAGATTATGGCGCTTGCCTCCAAGCCTAATGATCCAAGTCTGATCTTCAGAACCGCATCATGGAAGGAAATAACCGACTCCACATTTGTCCCCCGACTTCCACACAGGCACTGTTGCCGCATCGTTACACGGCTTGTGTCCCAGGAAACCGACTAGGAGCAGCGAAGGGTGAAGAAAGGGGACAGTCACATGGACACAGAAGAGCTGGAATTGGGTGGACTGGACTCTCGATGGAGAAGTCTCAACACCCTGGAAGCTCGGTGTGTTTATTTTACACCAGCAGTTTTCACACTTCCTAATGCTATGACACTTTAATACAGTCCCCCATTTTGTGGTAAGCCCCCAATCTTAAAATTATTTTCGTTGCTACTTCACAACCATAATTTTGCTACTATTATGAGTTATAATGTAAATATCTGATATATAGGATGTCTGATATTGGACCTCTGTGAAAGGGTCTTTTGATCCCAAAGGGGTCATGACTCCATAGGTTGAGAACTACTCTTCTATACAGCTTAACAAGAAGGCGGGGTTATTACACAGATAACCAAGGAGCCAGGGTTGAACAAGGAGGCAGGTTTAGCTAATATTGGTAAGGAGTCTCAGGAGAGGAACTGTCTTCACTTTATAACTATCCCGGTGGGAGAAATCTGCATTGACATTTTCTTCACTCACTGTGAACACTCAGGACAGCTTTGCCACTCCTCTGTGCCTCACCTGAGGAAGGCTTTGCCACTCTCTTGGGACGGACTCATTGGTCCTTGACATGGCTGTGCCCATGTCAAACTATACACCTTTACTCAGGGCTTTACTTGCTACCTGCACATCACCCATGAAACGTAATCAAAGGGGCAAACTTATGGTCTTCGCACGCATAGGCATGTGTGGCATGACTTGGCCAACAATGAGCCACATATACAGAGATGTCTTAGGGGATTATAGTAAGACCATAGTAAAGCTGGGACATCTGTTTTACCTGGTAACATCGGCACTGCATGCTGTAGCACGATCCGTTGCTTTCACGTTGTGGGTAATGCTGGCATCAACAAATACGCTACCTCCGCTGAGAACATCTAACCATTATGAGGAACTCAGGGTCCTTGATCACGATAGCAAGTGTCTGTGTTTCTGACTTGTGCATTCACCGTACTCTCCTTTTTTCTGTGGTTGTTTAGATTGTGCTCCTTATTTTAAAAGTTTACTGTAAAAAAATAGTGGGTGGCCTTAGGTCAGCAGTAGCCCCACGCATCTTGTGCTTACTGTGTCTTGATTGCATCAAGAGACCACGTAGAGGGATTGACCTGGGCCATGCAGGTTTGTGTGTGTATACTCGGTGATGCTCCCACAGTGATGGAATTGCTGAACGACACACTTCTCAGAAGGCACCCTAGTTGGCAGGTGACACTTCACTGTAATTTCCACCTCCTCAAGATTCTGAACATCTCAGGCTCAGGTGAGGGTCCTGCCAAGGTGAGCCACGGGAGAGATGCTGTACCCAGCATTTTTTTCCTTTTTATTTTTTTTATTTTTTATTTTTTAAATATTTATTTACTTATTATGTATACAATATTCTGTCTGTGTGTATGTCTGCAGGCCAGAAGAGGGCACCAGACCTCATTCCAGATGGTTGTGAGCCACCATGTGGTTGCTGGGAATTGAACTCAGGACCTTTGGAAGAGCAGGCAATGCTCTTAACCACTGAGCCATCTCTCCAGCCCCCTCCTTTTTATTTTTTTAAAAAGAAAACTATCTTTTTTCATTATATGTACCAATCCAAGTTCCCACTCCCTCCCCTCCTCCCATTCCCTCCACTTCCCTCCCCATCCCACACCCCTCCATTCCTCAGAGAGGGTAAGGCACATTGCTTTGGGGAAGGTCTAAGGCCCTCCCCTCTATATCTAGGCTAAAACCATCTGGCCCTGGGCTTTTATGGTTGGGAGGCCTTTGATGACAGCTTCTATTTCCTTGCAGTTTATAGGTCTATTTAAATTATTCACTTGGTCTTGAGATTTAATTTTGGTATCTGGTATCTATTCAGAAAATGGTCCATTTTGCTTATGTTTTCCAATTTTATGAAGTACATGTTTTTGTAGTATGACCTAAAGATTCTCTGGACTTCCTCAGTGTCTGTTGTTATGTCCCCCTTTTCATTTCTGATTTTGTTAATTTGGATGTTCTCTCTCTGCCTCTTGATTAGTTTGAATATGGGTTTGTCTATCTTGTTGATTTTCTCAAAGAACCATATATTTATCTCATTGATTCTTTGTATTGTTTTCTTTGTTTCTATTTTATTGATTTCAGCCCTCAATTTGATTATTTTCTGTCTTTTACTCCTCTTAGGTGACTCTGATTCTTTTTTGTTCTAGAGCTTTCAGGTGTGCTGTTAAGTCACTAGTGTGAGCTTTCTCCACTTTCTTTATGTGGGCACTTAGTGCTATGAACTTGCCTCTTAGCACTGCATTCATAGTGTCCCATAGGTTTGGGTATGTTGTGCCTTCATTTACATTGAATTCTAGGAAGTCTTTAATTTCTTTCTTGACTCAGGGGTGGTTCAATAGTTCACTGTTCAATTTCCATGAGTTTGTAGTTTTTCTGAGAGTAGTGTTGTTATTAAATTCTCACTTTAAATATTGGTGATTCAATAAGATACAGGGTGTTACTCCAATTTTTTTTTGTATCTATGGAGGTTTGTTTTGTTACCAAGTATGTGGTCAATTTTAGAGAAAGTTCCATGAGGTGCTGAGAAAAATGTATATTCTTTTGTGTTTGGGTGGAATGTTCTATAGATGTCTGTTAAGTTCACTTGAGTTACGACATCTGTTAGTTCTCTTATTTCTCTGTTAAGGTTTTCTGGTTGACCTGTCCATTGGCTATAGTGGAGTGTTGAAGTCTCCTACTATTAGTGTGTGGGGTTTGATGTGCGATTTAAGCTTTAGTAATATTTCTTCTACATATGTGGATGCTCTTAGATTAGGGGCACAGATGTTCAGGATTGAGACTTCATCTTGATGGATTGTTCCTGTTCTGAGTATAAATTGTCCTTCTTTATCTCTTCTGATTGATTTTAGTTTGAAATCTGTTTTGTTAGATATTAAGATACCCGCTTGTTTCTTAGATCTATTTGACTGGAAAACCTTTTCCCAACCCTTTATTCTGAGATAATAATGTCTGTCTTTGAGGTTGAGGTGGGTTTCTTGTGTACAGCAGAAGGCTGGATCCTGTTGTCATATCCATTCTCTTAGCCTGTGAATTGAATCCATTGATATTTAGAGCTATTAATGACCAGTAGTTGTTAATTATTGTTAACTCCTGTCATTTTTTGTTAATTATTGTTAATTCCTGTTATTTTTCAGTGGTAGTGTTTGTATGTTTCCCTTCTTTACGTTTTGCTGGTGGGAGGTTATCTGTTGCTTGTGTTTTATGGGTGCAGTTAGCTTCCTTGGGTTGGGGTTTTCCTTCTAGTATGTCCTATAGGACTGGGTTTGTGGATACATATTGTTTAAAACTGGTTTTGTCAAGGAATATTTTGTTTTCTCCATTGATGATGATTGAGAGCTTTGCTGGGTATAGTATTCTGGGCTTGCATGCATGGTCTCTTAGTGTCTGCAGCACATCTGCCCAAGACCTTCTGGCTTTCATGGTTTTCATTGAGAAGTTGGATGTAATTCTGATAGGTCTATCTTTATATGTTACTTGACCTTTTTCCTTTGCAACTCTTAAAATTATTTCTTTATTCTGTATTTTGTGTTTTGATTATTATATGGCAAGGGGACTTTTTTTTTTTTGATCCAGTCTATTTGGTGTTCTGTAAGCTTCTTGTACGTTCAAAGGGACATCCTTCTTTAGGTTGGGAATGTTTTCTTCTATGATTTTGTTGAATATATTTCCTGTGCCTTTGAGCTGGAGTTCTTTTCCTTCTTCTATCCCTATTAGTCTTAGGTTTGGTCTTTTAATGGTGTCCCAGATTTCCTGGATGTTTTGTGTTAAGAATTTGTTAGACTTAATGTTTTCTTTGAGCAATGAATCGATTTCCTCTGTAGTATCTTTAACACCTGAGATTCTCTTTTCCATCTCTTACATTCTCTTGGTTATACTTGCCTCTGTAGTTCCTGCTTATTTACCTAGATTTTCCATATCCAGAATTCCATTTTTTATTTTCTTTATTGCCTGCATTTCAGTCTTCAAGTCTTGAACACTTTTCTTTACCTTTCTTGGTTTTCTCTGAGGAATTTATTAATTTCTTCCATTTTTTTGTTTGTCTTTCCCCCCATTTCTTTCAGGGAGTTATTTCCTCTTTATAGGTCTCCATCATCTTCATAAAGTTACATTTAAAATCATTTTCTTCTACTTATTCTGGGTTAGTATGATCAAGTCTTTCTGTTGTGGGACCACTGGGTTCTGGTGTTACCATGTTGCTTTTTAGGTTCTTTGATGAATTCTTGCATTGGCTCCTGCCCATCTCTTCCTTTAATTGATGCCAGCAGTGTCTTTGTGGCTTGGTCCAATCCTTTCAGTGACTGTCTTTGAGAATTGTTTCTGGTCTGGTCTGTACTGTCAATGTCTTTGTCTCAACCGCTGAGGTCTCTCTTAGCCTGCTCTCTTGGTCTTCTCTCCATGTTTACTCTCTTTGCCCACTCTGTGCAGTCACAGCTTGTGCTTCAGAGTCCTCTCTTGGTCCTCTCTGAGGACACTCTCCTGCTGGCTGGCTAGATAAGCAGAGGCAGGTGGGGGAGAGGCCCAGGGTTCTGCCCCACTATGGAAGGCCTAGAGAGTAGGGTGTCCTGCTGGGTGGCTGGTACCTTCTTGGTCCTCTCTGTATTATAGCAAGCTGTGTTTTAGAGTTTCACCAAGATTGAGGAGAATAGGCAAGTTTCGGGGCAGGATGGAGTTTGTGGCTTGTCAGGTGTGGTTGAAGAGAGTGGGTATTGGGGCAGCCTACCTGCAGCAAACTCTCCTGCTGGCTGACTAGAGAAGCCTAGAAGTACCCAGCAATTTTAAGTGATGGGTGACAAAGAAGACCCACTGTGTGTTTCAGGAAGCACACAGGCAGACAGCCTGTTTAATAGTCTATGCTCACTCAGTCTTCTTGGAGCAAGGACTTTGTGGACAAGCAGAACCAGGGTCTTTGTATAGTTCCACAGACTTCTTTTACTTTGTGTTTTAAAACCCAATGTAGCACTGTGCTAGAGAAGATTGCTCAGCTGACAAAGTGCCAAGCTTGAGGACCTGAGTTTGATCCCCAGAACCATATAAAAAACAGGTATGGTGGTGTGCACTGGCGATCCCAGTGGTGGCAAGATGGCGCTCACTGGTCAACCTGCCTAGCTTACTTGGTGAGTTCCAGGCTAGTGAGAGACAAAGATGGATGACTCTTGAGGAATGATGGCAAAGCTTGTCTTCCAGTCTCTGAATGCATGTGCAGACACATGGACAAACAGAATCTGATGAAAGAGCTTCCCTTTCCATCCAAATGGAATCATATTGTGAGAACATACTGTGGACGCAGGGATGTCCCAGCTAGGTCTCCATTACTTTGATAAACACCATGATTAAAATAAATTCGGGGAGGAAAGTGTTTACTTGGTTTCCAGGTCACAGTTCAGCATCAGGATAAGTCAGGGCCGGAACCCAAGGCAGGAACATGGAGTTGGGGGCTGAAGCAGAAGCCACAGAAGAACAGTGCTTGCTCTCCAATGCAGGCTCCACTTGAATTTTTACACAACCCAGGACCACCTGCCAGGGCTGGCAGCACCTACAGAGGATGGGGTCCCTTCTACATCAGTCATCCACCGAGAAAATGCCTCACATAGACCAATCTTTTTTTTTTTTTTTTTTTGGATTTTCGAGACAGGGTTTCTCTGTAGCTTTTGGTTCCTGTCCTGGCACTAGCTCTTGTAGACCAGGCTGGCCTCGAACTCACAGAGATCCGCCTGCCTCTGCCTCCCGAGTGCTGGGATTAAAGGCATGTGCCACCACCGCCCGGCTCCACACAGACCAATCTTACGGAAGCATTTTCTCAACTGAAGTTTCCTCTTTCCAAGGAACCTAGCTTGTATCAAGTTGACAAAAACACAAAGCAGAAGACAGGAAGAGCCACGTCCGGCCTAGGAATTTGTGCATGGGTGCAAACTTGTGCACGGGGTGCATTAAGGAATGTGTTTCTTCTGTCTTTCCGAAGAAGGTGCGTTTTTATTTAAATACCAGCAACATAACGGAACTGCTTAAAGGACATGATGTCAGCGATGAAGTTTGTGGAACCTAACTCGTAGCTCTCTCAGTTTTACAATGGTGTAAAAATAAAAATTTTCATTAAGTCGAAATAAAAACAATAATACAGTCGTGACATTTGCTGTGGGCTGATTACCTGCCAGAAACTCTGCAAGCTACTTCACATCTCATTGAACCCTCACAAGCATCTTGGGTGGCACATCCAATTACCATCCTCATTTTGCCAAGAAAAGCGATGAGAGAGTGGGCAGAACTCAGCTTATGATGGCGCTGCACTTGGTCCACCACACAGAAAGAGCAACTATTATGGTGGCTCCCCTCCTCCCTGGAAACATGAAAGTGTTATTCCCAGGCCCAGAATGGCAAGGCATGATGGGAGTGGACAATCCTGCTACCCGTGTGTGAGTATTACTGCAACGAAATACTCAGGGCAAGATACTCATGAAGCAAAGAGGTCTACCTCGCTTTATTTCAGAGGTTCCAAATTCTAAGTCTGGCTGCTCGTTTGGCTTGGCCTGGTTTCACATCATGGTAGGAATAGGAGCAGGAGCAAGTAGCCCAATTTTAAACTGGAAAGCAGAAAGAAGAAAGGCCAGCTTATTTATTACTATTATTAATTATTTTGGGTTTTCGAGACAGGGTTTCTCTGTGTAACAGATCTAGCTGTCCTGGAGCTAGTTCTTGTAGATCAGGCTGGCATCGAACTCACAGAGATCCCCCTGCCTCTACCTCCTGAGTGCTGGGATTAAAGGCCTGTGCCACCACCGCCTGGCCATGCTTACTTTTTTTAAATAACTGCCCTTCTTTGAATATCAAGGGGTCACCTAAGAACCTCCTTAATCCTTTTTAGGGCCTAACTTTTTTTTTTTTTTTAAAGGATTCAGTGACTTAACTTCCTTCCAGCAGGCCCCTCCTTTTAAAGGTTTCATCACCTCCCAATACTGTTACTCTGAGAATAAAGACTTTAACACATAGGCCTTAGGGGGACACTCAAATCATATCCAAACCCTGGAAACTCTATTCTTAATTTGAGTAATGCTGTCTTCCCTACAAATACAAATTTTCTTCTCCCCTCCCCTGATTTGTTTCTGCCAAAGCCCCTTGCCATTTCAAGGGCTAGAGTTTAGGAATAAAATAATCCCATCACTTTCTGTCTTCCTTCATTTCCTATTGAAATAAAAGGAAATGATTATATTTGGTTGTTGTAACCAAATACTCAACACTAGATAATTTATAAGGAAAAAAGGCTTATTTTCAGCTTGCGGTCCCAGAGGCTAAGAAATGCAAGAGCAAAATACTGACATCTGTTCAGTTTCATGAGTATCTCATGCTGTTGCGAATCTTGACAGAAAAATGGAAGGGCAAATGGGGCTTGTGAAGAAGAGAAAGGGGCTCAGAGTGCTGAGATTGCTAGTGCATTCCTGCAAGGAAAACACTGGGGAGGCTGGGGAGATCCCTTGGTCAGTAAGGGGCTTGCTGTGCAATCATGAGGACCCCAATTTCATCCCAACACAAATGTGAAAAGGCCAGGTTTGATGCCATGCGCTTGTGTTCCCAGTACTGGAGAGGTTAAGACAGGGTGTGCTAACAACCAGTCAGCCTGGGCTGGTCAGTACGGCTTAGGATCCAGTGAGGGACCCTATCTCAATAAACAAGACAGATGGCTCCCTGTTGGGCCGCATGAGGCCTGGGCATGAGGCCCAGCATAACTTCTTAAGCCTAACTTGAGTTTGGTGACTTGGCCCGCCTCTGCCCAGCCACTGCTAACATGGCAGAATATTATCGGCCCTTGTTCCTTGCTCCACCTCTGCCCATTCCAGGCTTCCTACCCCCTATCTCAGCCTATACAAGTTTTTGCCTAATGCAATTAAAAGAGATCCTGCTTTGACAGACTCCCAACTCAGTGTGTGTGTGTGTGTTTTTTCTCCCCAGTGGCTGGGGGGGGGGGGGGGGGAGGAGGTCTGGGTCATTGAAATTCAGCATCCCATTCAGCCCCGGGGAAAAGTCCAGCAGGTCTGGCTCTGCTCCCGCCCTTTCTGCCAGAGAACGTGGCAGCTCCTATGGAATGACACCTGAGGGTGACCTCTGACCTTCACATGAATACACACACACGTTCCTTGTATGCACCTGTATGTGCAACAGCACACACCTCACACCCCCCAACAACACACACATACACAAAAGCAAAAGCAAATCATGGATCTTCTCATGAGGACTCTGCCCTGTGACCCAAATGCTGCCCCCCAAGGTCCAACTTTCTAACACTACAGAACAAATAAGTTTCAGCATCAGTTCGGAGCAGATGATAAATTTCAAGCTATCGTGCTCTCTCTCTCAAGTTTGATCAGTTTCCTCTTTGGTCCAGAACAGTAACGGAAGATGGGGGAAGGAGGTAGGCAAACATTAGGAGGTTCCAGTGGGCATCTGGGCTCCTTTGTTCTACCAAGCAGAGCTACCAGTACTCAAGGGAAGCTGTGATTTGAATGAGAAATGTCTCCAATAGTCCCAGGCATTTGAACTTTTAGTCTCCAGTTGGTGGTGGTATCTGAGGAAGTTCAGGAGGTGCAGCCTGACAGAGATGGGCTTTCAGAGTGTCCAAGTTTGCTTTTTAGTGCTGTGATAAAGATCATGACTGAAAGCATCTTGGGGAGGAATCAGTTTGTTTTGCTTATAGTTTCAGTCTATCATGAAAGTTAAGTAAGGGCAGGAACTGAAGCAGAGGCCACGGAAGACAATTGCTCAGTTTGCTGTCTTTTACGACTCTGGGCCACCTGCCCATGGGCGGAACTGCTCACAGTGGGCTGGGTCCTCCCACATTAATTGTTACTTAAGAAAATGCCAATATGATGGGATCATTGATAAGTTTGAAATCCCCGGTTATTGGATATTTGCCACCGCTCATGTAATAAGCCAACCAAACCGAATTAATAAATGAAGATTTAATCTGAGCAAAGCACTCCCTGGTGGCCCAGGAAAGAGGAGAAAAGCACTAGGGGAAACCATGAGGAGGGGGCTTTTAAATGCCCACTTGGGGTGGAGCTACCACTGGCAGGCTGGAATGAGGCAACTCCAAGGGAGGGGCCGCTGCTTGGCATCCTGAGGGCGGGGTTTGGAAGGGCCCCTGAGCTGGAGATTCCAGTCATATTCTCTATTGAAATTCCCTCTTCCCAGACGACTCTGGCATGTGTCAAGTTGACAAAACAGGAAACAACCAACCAACCAACCAACCAACCAAATAAACAAACAAATCAACCAGCACAAAGCCTATACAGCCTTAACTATTTCCAGTTTGCTCCTGCTTGTGGGTGGCATGTGACCTCACAGTTTTCTTCTCTGGCCACCGTGTCTGTCTGCTGCCATGCTTTCCTGCTGCTATGCCCAGCCAAAAGACCTCCAGGGAGACCGACTCACCGAAAATGCAAAAGCAAGATTTATTGTGAGCACAATACAAGCCGGTAGGGACCTCATCAAGACAGCTGGTGCAGCAGCTGCAAGAGGAGGTACCTCACCCTCCTAGAGGACATTATTTAAGGGGGAAAAAACCAAAAGAGTTACCTTAAGAGGGTGTGTGCTGGCAGGTGATCCTATCTATAAACGGTTGCAATGTTAGGAATTTCCTTTGGACGGTCTGTTTCTGGGTGGTGCCTGGGTAGTCTAGGTTTGTGGTCTTTAGCGGAACCAGGTCTTGCCTCAGGGTAAACCACTGAGACTCAGGCCTCTATTGGGCTTGTCGTGGTTGGGTCCTACACCTGTCACAATAGGTCTTTATCTCTCTGGGACAGTAAGTTTTTGATCACTGTTTTATCGCAGCCGCAGAATAGTGACTGGTACAGAAGCTTATGTATCTTACTTCACCCTGAGATTCTGTCAAACACTGGTCCTCCATGCTTGCAATAGCCTTTCTAAACCTCCCCTGAAAGCCAAGCCCACTAGGGACTAAGCAGTCCAACACATGAGCCTATGGGGGTCATTCTCATTCAAACTACCACAGCTACCAGATTTGCATCTGCTTGGGCTTGGCAGAAGCTGATGAGAAAGAAGAATGGTCTACCCCTCACCAATAGGCGTGCGCCTTACCTGGGAAACATGCTAGAGCTGACCCTGTGGTCAGGGATGCAGGTGAGCGGACCCTGAGGGCATGAGAGCAAGAGAGCTGACCCTTGTCTGCCATCTGGAGGCATGGGTGAGGGAAAGATGCTCTCCCCTCCTCATCCATTACTACCTGTAGCAGGAAAGGGAGCAGGCCCTGGGGTGACAAGTGTTGGAGAGCTAACCCTGACCCTTACCAGGGGCAGCACATGAGAAAGCAGACTCTGCTTCCTGTCTAAGCAGAGCTGACCCTGTTGTGTGTATGGGGTACAGGTAAACCAGCCCTGAGGGCCAACCCAGCAAGGTGAGTGAGGGGATTGGATCTGAGGACCCCAGAGCAGGAGAACTGGTCCTGCTCCTTGCTGTAGGCTGTGTTGGGTGAGCAAGCTGAGGTGCTGGAGAGCTCACCCAGGTAGTAATGGGGAGGGAAAGCTAGCAAGCTGACCAACCCACATAGCTCCAGAGCCAGGGCTAAGTGTTGGCCCACCTCAACATCCATTGAATTTATGAACTGTTAAAGCATGTGAAGGGGCTGAACCTGCAGATCCAAAACAGCAGGAATTCCACAACACAGGATGACAACACAATATTCAAGAGGAGCCCTAGTGAGAGCTCATTATCAGGTGGTGGAGCAGAAACCAGAGGTCTCAGCCAGGCCAGTGACTCCAGGCAATAAACACTTGCAAAGATGAATGAATCAAAGGGCAGACTGTGGGACTGAATGGGCCACTTTAGCTTCCAGGATAAGAGTCTTCTTCTTTTTAATTTTTGTTTTTTCTTTTAAATATGGTTTTGATCGTGGGTGCAGAGAGAGGTTGCAAGGGGATGGGGAAATACGTGGGATCAGGATGCCTAATATGAATTCCACAAAGAATCAATAAAAGTAAAGCAGAAAGAAAAAGAAAGGAGGAAGGAACGAAGGAAGGAAGGAAGGAAGGAAGAAGAAGGAGATGTGTTTCCTTCCCTCATTATCAGTTCTTATCCATGTGACCTGGGGCCCCTGGAGCATGTCAATCCACTGTCTCAATCCAACCTGCAGATAATTGACGGCTCACAAGATTGCTATGAAAATTAGACATAATTTACGTAAAATGTTTAGCTTGGCACCTGGCTTCAGTAAATGGTCTCAATGCAGGGGAATAAACCTGTTGCCAGGAGTTTCTACCTTGGCTCGGGACCTTTTGGATGAAAGAAAGGTTCAGTTTCATGCTGTCTGGAGTCTCAGTTTCCTCGTCCTTGTCTGTGGAATTAGCAGCTAGGTCTGGATGGAATTTGAGTTTCTTCCAACCCCAGGGCTGTTCTTGTCCCCACAACTCTGGATGGAACACTTCCTTTTGCTCTCTCCTAAACTCAGCTTGAAATGCTAAGAACTAGATTTCACTGGCGCTTAGAGAAGAGTGACCAGAGGGAAAGAGGGATGCACATAACAAGCAGGACAGAGTGTCCTTGAAGTTGGACCTCCCCAGCTATCAATCCAGAAATGATGGGCAATGCAGGAGGCCCTGTTGTTCTGTTCTTCTCAACTTTAATTGCCATAATTCTGAGAAGGTTCAAGGTTAAGTCTTCACGAGGGGCCATGTCTTCATTACATCCACCAACAAGGATGCTAGGAAACCAGCAGTCAAAATTCCTATCAGCTCACCATGTGGGGAGGACCATCCTGACAGATGGAGGTGTGCTCATGGCATGGCTCAGAGCCTACCTGAGCATCCTTCTGGTGCTAGGCTCCTCTTTGCTGTTGATCCCATGGCTACTTAGCCACAGTTGCAGTTATAGCTATGAAGATGTCTTTTACTCGTAGGGAGAGAGAGGAGGTGGGGGTGGGGATTTGGGGGGGTGAAGTGGAGAGGGAGAAAGCTGATAGATTGATTTTGAAAGGGGCACAACAAAGGCAGATTAGAACATACTGGAGATATTGGTTTTCAGTATGTATGTATCTTGGGGTCTTGGGGGACTAATGACCCTTTCACAGGGGTTACCTACACCCATCTGAAAACACAGATATTTACGTTACAGTTTTCTTAACAGTAGCAAAATTACAGTTATGAAGTAGCAACGAAAACAGTTTTATGATTTGGGGTCACGATAACATGAGGAAGTATATTAAAGGGTTGCAGCATTAGGAGGGTTGCGAGCCGCTGCTCTGGGGGGAGTTCTGTGTGTGAGACAGAGAAGCTATGACTGTGAGTGTGAGGGGCAGGCCATGCTGGTAGGATCCACAAAAGCCTGGTGTGCTGGCTCATCTTGGTTGTCGACACATCTTGGAAGAGGGAGCCCCAAATGAAGATTTGCCTCCATCAGGTTGGCGTGACGGCCTGCCTGGTTGGGCATTCTTGACTGCTGTTTGGTGGCACTCTGGGGAGTGGTATCCTAGGCAGGTGGACCTGGGCTATCTAAAAAAGGCATCTGAATGTGACCCCGGGGTAACTCAGACAGCAGCATTCTGTTCCTTTGTATCCTCTGCTTCAGTCCCTGCCTCCAGGTTCCCACCTGAGCTCGTGCCCTGGCTTCCCTGGATGATGGACTGTTACCCATAAGTTGAAACAAACCCTTCCTCCCCCAGTTGTTTTGGTCAGTGCTTCATCACAGCCACAGAAAGCAAACTAGGGCACCTGGCTGTCACTTAAAAAGACCCTTACCTACCCACTGAGCCCAGATAGCCAGTGACCTCTTGGACTCTGTGATTATGCAGTAATTTCAATGTGGATTCTTGGCGAAATTCCAAAACAGGACTGACCCGAGTGATTCGTAAATTCTTGGAAAGGAAAGATGATGGCGAGAAGCCAGCATGAGTTGTGTAGAACAAAGTGGATCAACCCAGTGCCTTCTCTTGCTCCTGATGGCTGTTTGATTAGTAAATCAGTGAAACAGGAACTTGGGCTCCACAGGGGCTGCTGGGGTGGTAGCCAGAGACTTGGCCCTCTCCGGCTGCTATCAATGTACTTTCAGGATCACAGGGGGCCTTCGTTATGCCCAGATCATGGAGTCCCCCAAAAACCAACTTAGAGACCGAGTGCTGTATATAAAAGCAAAGAGCCTTTATTCTGACACAAGTTCGCGAACCTGGACTCGCCATGTGTCTAACATATTGGTGTGATTGGGGAGTCCCGAGCTCAGCTGGGGTGTAGTTTTTATAATAGCAGAGGTTGGGGTGAGGGATTTCTAAGGTTCAGAACTCCTGACTGGTTGACAGTTGTCTAGGGGTGTCCTGGTGAAAAGGGATGGGTGTGTGCTGGCAGGTGATCCTATCTTTAGATGGTCTGTTCCTGAGTGGTGCCTGGGTAGTCTCAGTTTGTGGTCTTTCTTGGAATCAGGCATTGCCTTAGGGTAAATTACTGAGACTTGGGCCTCTATTGAGCTTGTCATGGCTGGGTCCCATAGTCTTGTGGGCCATCCCTCCCGTATTTTGCTGTTTTTATTCTCAACTTAGTTCAGCAAAGGGGTCTCTGAGAAACTAGCAAGTGGGCTCTATCCTTACACTGGCATACTGTAATAGGAGTTGTGGCTGAGGTGGGTAGCAGGAAAGAGCTGTGTCCTCCCTATGAAGTGGCTTATAGTAGGAGGAGGGACGTTGGTTCTAGCACCAGGGGGAGGAAAATGTCATCCAGGGTTCATGAGGAACTCCACATGGGCCTACGGGGAAAAGCTATGCACTTCTGATTAAAGGTGGATACAATACTTGAGTCCTGTGCCAACTTCCGCACCTTAAGAGCCATCCTGCCCCAAGTTGAACAGAAATCCATATTAAAGTCAATCATGGAAGCCAGCCTCTGAATGTTTGCTTTCTCTGTGGCTAGGAGCCAGGTGGCCTTGAGGAACTCTGTATAACCCCAAGGAGTCCTCAGAACATCTGTGAATCAGGTCCTTAGTGACCTACGGGGACCCAAAGCCACAGTGACTGGGATCTTAGAGGACATGACACCTCCTTTTCTACTCCTGGACTTAAAAAAAATCGATCTGGGGTCATCTGTTGGTTCAGGAGCAATAGTGTAAAATCAGTCCTGGCAGCCTTGTGAATAAGGGAAAATCCGAAGTGTAGCTGGCTGAGTGCTCGGGTGGATGAAGGGCTGCAGAGTAATTCTCCTTAAATGTTGCACCTCAAACCTCAATCTCCTCCACCGAGAGGGGCCTCTCGCCTCGTACCTCTCTGCCCTGACCCTGTTCAATTTCTTGATCTCATCTATGACGTGGATGAAGGCACAGAGAGCAGGATTATTAAATTTTTAGATGCCAGTTAGAAGGGATAATTGAAGTCCAGAGAGATAGCTGAGCGTTTGGAAGCATCCTGACAAGCTGAAATGAAGCCCGAAACAAACAAGATGAAATTTAACAGGGACCAATATTAAGCCCTATATTTAGGTAATAAAAATGAATTATGTAGGTACTCTATAGGGGGAGTATGACTTGGGAGAATTTCAAATTAAAGTCCTGCGGCCGGGCTTTTGTAGTGTTGATTGCCTGATGGGGGCAGCAGAGAGAGAGAGAGATTGAGAGAGAGAGAAAGAGAGAGAGAGAGAGAGAGAGAGAGAGAGCTGATTTTGGTAGTGCAGGAGGCTGGCAGATAAGGGACAGCACAGAACAGCAAGGGACAAGGGACCTGAACGGGACCGGTAATCCCGCAGACCGGGAGACGGGAGGTGGGCAGGTGAGGACTGCATTGTGGCAGTTAGGCTCTGAGTACGCGGGTGACTGTGTCCAAGTGAGGCCAGGATCTCTACACTGAAGGTCACTCTGTCCCAGGCAGCCTGCGTTGACCTGTCTGTCTTCTTCTCCGCTGCACCCACCCAGGCTGTGAGGTGACTTTCAATGGCCACAAGCTCCATGGGGGCAGAGACTGTATATAATGCAGTGACATAGACAGGAAATAGACTGGGAAGGGTGGAATGGAGGATGTGGGGGATCTTTGACAGTTCTGGATTTGATACCTGAATACACCAGTGAGGTTCCCCCAGCACAGACCCACGCATAGGTGTCGTTGCTGATTCCTGGTTCTGATACTAGTGTTTGGTTACTAAACCAAATAGTAAATTGTTACTATTCCGGGAACTTGATCCAAGGGTCCAGGACACTGCTCTGTACTGTTTTTTTACAACTTCTTGTGAATCTGTATAGTTTTCAATGTTTAATTTAAAAAGCTAAGCCCTCCTCTGCAACGAGTGTGGGGTGGGAGAGAGACCTCCATTCTCTTTTGGAGAAAATGAGTGGTCAGGGCAGTCTGGAATCTGGGAGGAGGTTTGTATCCAGGAGCCCTCCTCCCCCATCCTAGGTGTCTGGAAATTGTGAGAAGGGAGCTTGGGACTTAAGATTCACTAAGAGGGCTGGGTATGGTAGCCCATGTTTGTACTTAGAATTCTGGACGCTAAGGCAGGAGGCTCTCAGGTTTGATGTCAGCCTAGAAGACAGAGAGTTCCAGATGAGTCTAGACTACATGGTGAAATCTGCCAAAGACAAACACCTCTCTTCAAGCCCCCCCCCCCCCCATCCCAAACCCAAAACAACAACAATAAACAAAAAACAAAGTCAGGAGACAAGGGCTGTTTTCCAAACAGACCTGAAGGTGCCGGGTGGCGGGAGGACACAGGGCACATTTTTGGCTGTTGGTGATAGTTGTGGTGCTTTGAGAGTGATTTCTGGGAGGGGTTGATTCAATTTGAGCAAACTTTCCTAGAATTCTCCAAGAACTGTTAAGACAAAGCTCAGGTTTAAGGCTTGGGAACCCGGGAGGGTTCAGTGTTTAGGCAAGCAGCTCCTTTTCAGTCTCAATCTCTCCCTGCTGTGTGGGCTGAGCTAAACCGGCTAAGAGGTCTCCCAGCAGGGAGGCCAGGTCTTAACGTTCGTTTCCTGTTTCTGACCCCAGCCGGAAGTAGCTCAGTGCCTACAGGGAGTTGTTTTTCCTTTTCTCCTGAGCCCCTGAAGGAGTATCTGCAGGCCTGTTTGCCAAACCAGTCAATTAGAGAAGCGAAGTGCAAAGTTCTTTAGCTGGTGACAGTGCTTTCCGGTTCTTCTTCCCTCAGGGTTCTTTGGCTGGGGGACTGGAGGGAAGGCTTCTCCTGGCCACCTAAGGGGGCTTGAATCTTACTTACGCCTCACAGCATTCCTGGAGCCTTCACTCTTGTCTATTTTTTCATCACGTGTGTGTGTGTGTGGGGGGGGCACACTAGAGTGTGTATATGCCCGCGCACCCGTGTGTATATGAATGTGGAGATCCCAGGCTAACAACTCTGGGATTCTTCCTCATGAATCTCTCTCCACTTTGTTCACTGAGGCAGTTGACACGGAGCTTTTGAATATGCCTCGGTGCAGCCTGGCAGCTTACTGAAGGGGTCACTTCTTTCTGCCTCTAGAACGCTGGGCGTATACATGAACCACGAAAACCCACCTGGCATTTCCTTGGTGGTATTCTTTCTGCGGGATTGGAGACGGAGACGAAACGCGAGACACATGGCGGTGCGGGGTTAGGAAGGAGACACGGGACACGCGGCTGTCCCACGTGGGTGCACTTTAATGGGGGGGGGGGTAACAACAAGTAAGGGACAGGTGTGAAGAGACGAGAGGGAAGGGAGGGAGAGAGAGTGCAGCTTGAGGCGACCCTCGTTTTTAATGGGGAACGCAGGGGTGTCTGAGAGAAATGTCCTGCGCCTGTGCACGCTGGTATCCGTAGTCCAGGGGAATGCTGGGAGCTGTAGTCTCCAAAAGGAACAACATTTCACCCTTTTGGTTTTATTAAAAAAAATTGGGGGGGGGCTTAAAGGGTAGGGAATGGGGGCATAGGCCGGGCACCATTTGTTATTCTTTTTTAAAAAATGCTGCAAGATCCCCGCGGCAGTAGGCAGCAGAAATGCTGTAGGTCCCAAATGGTGGTAGCGGGCCATGTTGCGGCAGACAGCAGGCCCTGGGAGCAGCCAGTCCCAGGCAGAGACGGCTGCTGGTCCCTGAGCAATGGCTGGTCCCAGGCAGGGAGACACATGGCGGGCGGGCAGAAGACAGAGACATGGATAGACACGACATGCAGGGTGAGGTTGAATGTTTATTCAGGGGGTTATGGAGGAGGAAGGGAGAAGGGGGGCAGAGAGAGAGAGAGAGAGGGAGAGAGGGAGAGAGAGGGGGAGAGAGAGGGAGAGAGAGAGAGAGAGAGAAGAGGAGAAAGAGACAGAGAAGGGGGGAAGCAGAGAAGGGGGGAAGCAGAGAAGTGGGGAGAGAGGCAGAAGCGAAGCTGCCACTCCCAGAGGAAGATAGAAAAGAGAGCCGAGCTCAAGCCGGAAGCTGAAGATCAGCCTGCCTCAGCGGATGGGGGAGGGAGTGGGCGTGGCTTGTCTCTTAAAGGGACCAAAACCATAACACTTGGGTTCTGGAGATCCAGATTCCAATCCTCATGCTTGTGTGACAAGCACTTTAACTGTTGAGCTATCTCTCCCCGTCCCTCCCCACCATTGTCTTTTGCCACAGAGTCTCTGAGGATTCCCGTCTACAGCTGACATCCCAGTTACCATGCCACTGGTGCATGATGCATCCACAATTCACTCTTGGAAGCTTGGGCTTGCAAGGCTGCCTCCAGCATGCTGCGATTGGGTCTCTGCATGACAGCCCCTTTGACACTTCCGTTTCTCTTAGCACCAGCTGAGACCTGCAGGGCCCTATTGTCCCAAGGCTCAGAACGCCAAGGAGCAAGAACTAAGTGGTGGTGTATTTTCATCTCTCCTGGCAGCGAATGTCCAGAGATGATTTTGCTAGGGGAAAGGAGGGACTTGAAGAGACTGGAGGATCATGTGAGGCTCATTCTTCAATTAGGAGGAAAAAGAAGAGGAAAGGAGGCTGACCATACTCAAACTAGAGACCTGTTGGGGAGGGCATGGAAATGGATTATGTGTTGGGGTATATTTCCACACCCAAAGCTCAGAGTGTTACAGATGGAGCTGGGATGGGTTTGCTTTGGAGAACTGTGCTCATCCCAGGAGAATGCTGAGGTGAGACAGGAGTGGCACAGATGTGTGTGGAAAGTTGGGTCACAAAATTCTTCTGACAGCTGAACTGGTGAGAAACCATGGCTAATTTCTTTCTTTCTTTCTTTTTACATTTTTTTTTTATTCTTTGGGAATTTCACATCATGCACTCCAAGCTCCCTGATTTCCCCAACCCTCCATTGCTGCCCTTCATCCTTTTAGCGTACTCCCCTAAAAAAAAAATTTAAAAAGAAATAAAAAAATAAGCTGGGTGGTGGTGGCACATACCTTTAATCCCAGTACTTGGGAGGCAGAGGCAGGCGGATCTCTGGGAGTTCAAGGCCAGCCTGGTCTACAAGAGCTAGTTCCAGGACAGACACGAATAACTACAGAGAAAACCTGTCTTAAAAAAAAGAAATAAAGAAAAATATTAACCAACCAACCAAACAAACAAACAAAAAAACCCACTTTGTTTCTGTCTTTCCTGATTCTCCATCACCTCTTCATTTGCCTTAGTGGCACTGGGAGCTGAGGTGTATCACACAGTAGACTATTTTGTCTAAACAGCTTTACTTGCAAATGTTCATTGCAGAATGAGTCGTTGGTCAGTTTCAAGGCCTCTGGCTTCAAGTACATCATCAATAATGGACCCTCACCAAAACTCCTCTAGGATATCCTGCTGTTGCCTGGAGTCATGGAGATTCTGCTGCTATGGTTCCATAGGACAGGTTTCTTTATGCGCTCCAGCAGATCACAGATGCTGTAGATGTTGGAGTGGGTTAACTCAGTGCCTTGGATGTATGTCTGGGTGGTAGCTGAGTTGGTCTGCCTAGGTCACTGGAACCCCCCCCCCCTTTAGGCAAGGGGCAGAACCACCTCCCCAATGCCCTGCCCCGTGGCAAGGGGTGGCAACTTACCCAAGAGCAGGGACCAGCTCTCCCATGAGTGGTGGGCCCATCGCTAACTTTTTATAGTCTGCTTCAGTCTCTGTGTATGGAAGGATCAGGTAGGGTAATAATATGTCCCCCCCAACTTGGTTCTCCACCAGTGCAGTAAGCCAGATCAAGCTGAATTGAACAGGTATAACAACAGGTATATTTGAGCCAAGCACCTGCCAGGTGGGTTCTCCTGTCCCAGGGATGGGACCAGAGAAGTCGTGTTGCCGAATGAAAGCAGTGAGATTTTATGAGTTGTAGGCAATGGGTGATGATGTGTCCACCATATGCTGGGTTTGTGCCCAAGTATGGTAAAAATATGGTAAAAAATTGAGCCCTCAGGCAGAGACTTGGGTGGCTGGGGCAGCTTTAGGGGAGGAAGCTGTAGTAGTAGCTCTAAGAATGCAGAACTGGGCCTTTTGGTGCCTTCTCTGTGCTCAGAGGCCCTCTGAGTGGCAGGGTTTGGAGAGAGTGAGAAAGACAGGAATGGGTCTTGATGGATCATGTAGGGGCGAGTTGGAGGTTCCAACCAAACAGGTAACACATGCGATCCAGTCATGCTGCGGGAAAGTTAGCAAATACAGGTTGAAGGCACTGGGGCAAGGTGCTCCTGCTGATTGAGGGGTTCATGAGAGTATATTGAGGGCCTCTAGTTCCCTACCCCTCTCCCACTCCTAATGCTTCTTGATTTCTGAAGGAAGCTTCTGCCACACTGCGCTCCCTGGGCGAATGGGTTGCAAACTCCGAAGCCACTGATGTCTGAACAAGTATGTCAACATGTGGGTACCATTCCTGGGCATGCATGGCACAGGGCGGTCCTAGAACCTGGAGGGAACAAGGGGAATGTTTGTCTCCCAAAGCTGTTTAGATGCAAATTGCTCCAAAACTTTGTGTCTTCCCAAAGAAGTCATCTGCAGATACAACGTGCCTCCTTCTCCTTGAAGAGATCTCTTCTGATCCAGGTCCCCAGGGTCCCTATGTTCTATGAATCATAGGACAGAGTACATTGAGCATCCCTGAATAGTGTTGGACAAATACTGACCCCTCCCTGGCTTCTTTCACTCATCTGACAAATGGGTATAATGTCTTTCTTAACCATTTTGAAGCATCTCTCTGAGGGTGAAGTAAGATAGAGCCTTTTTAAAATTCATTCTTGGCTTCATTCCACAATGCATTTGAGGCAGCTTCTAAAAATACCTGTGATAGAAAGAGATAAAAATAAATACTATATGAAATCATCCACAATTGTACTCTAAGCACGTTTTTCTTATTGTCACTCATAGCTGTGTGGAAGTGATAACAGAAAGATCCCCAGACTCATTTCTTACTTAACCTTGGTCTTTAGGGGGACTCTAACTGAAAAGCAGGGCCCCGCATGGGAATCTCAGACCCCGAAGCTGTCTAGCCATGAGGTCTGAGGTCTGGTTTTGCCTCCCAGGGGTTTGGGTGGCTGACTGGGGTCAGTCCTGACTCTTAGCAGCTCCTACTGGGAGCTTTCCTTCATTTTCCATTATCAGCAATGCCCAGTCTCTTCTGCCTGTGACCTCTCTACCTGGACCTGGACTGGGTGCTCGCACACTGATAATTAAAATGCCTGAGACTCTCCTGCAGGGGATCCAAAGAGTCTTGGGGTGAAAACCACTGGCCAGGGTGGGCTTGATTTGAGCAAGTCGGTACATTTTTCTCCCTCTAATTCTTACCCTGTAAGATGGGCATAAAGATCCATAGTCACCCCGTCTCCCGCAACAGGCTGGAAGGATCTGCTGAGACAAATTGCTATGCAAATGCATGGAATCACCATCACTCTTCAGCGCCATTGGAAAGTGATTTCAAAAATATCAGGGCCATTAGGATTTGGGAACAGATAGGACCCAGAGGCTTTTTCTTAAATACTCCACCAGGGTTTTTCAGTTTCTTTGTAAGACTGGAAAACCATACTGCAAATTTCAGACCTTCCCGTGGAGACCATGGAAGGCCTGTCACTTTCAGGGCACGCGCTGAGCAAGGAATATGTGCCTAGCACTGAGGCTGGCAGTCTAGGGTAAGGCTGTGTTACAGGCTGAATGAAGTAACTCACATTGACATGTAGAAGCCGTGAGTCCCAGAACGCAGGCTATGACTGTCTGTATTTGAAGACAACAATTTTAAAGATGTGGCCCAATGAAAATGACAACGAAACTGGAATTTTAGGTGGCCCACTAATTCCGTATGACTGTTGTTCCTACAAGAACAGGAATTTTGGGCACATCTAGAGACACAGGGGATGTACATGCATAGAGAAGGAGCAGGTAAGACCAGGCATGCACTGGCATGCCTGTGATCCTAGCATCTAGGTGGCAGACAGGGGATCAAGAGTTGGAGACTGTGCTGAATACTGAGTTCCAGACCAGGCTGAATTACATAATGGGACACTGTCCTAAAACAACAACAACAACAACAAAGAAATAAAGCACATGTGTGGATATAGAGAATGGCATCCACAGCTATGGAGAGAGATCTGAAGGAAACCCAACTCTACCCATACCTGAGTCTCAGACTTCTTGCCTCCAAAACTTTCAGAACGCAAATGCTTATTGTTTAAGCACTGAAGTTTGTGGCATTTTATTATGGCAGCTTGGGTAGACTAATATAGACATATATGGGTACGTATGAACTTCTCCTTTGTTCCTCTAGTGCTATTTATTACACAGGAAAGTCAAGGACATACGGACATACAAGAATGATGCAGTTTCTGCCCTCATGAAGCCCCTGAGTCCAGCAGAGACTGCTGCTTCCTTCTAGATGTGGGGCTGGGATTAATACCATAAAAGAATAGGACGGCCCCCTCATTATGCATGCAAATGCAATACAAGATGGCTGAGTAGTGTTGACTTCAAATGATGGAAGTTTAGGGAAAATATAAATCAAAGAACATGGAAGGGGCAGAGTTGGTGAAGGGAAGCTCAAAAGATCAGGGTAGACTCAGTTTTAGGGCAGTTCAGTAAGAAGTAGGTTCGTGGAGGATGCCCACCCCAGGGCTCCTGGCTGTGTTCCAAGAGACTGTCTTAAGACAGACTTCCAGTCTAGGGAGCAGCCACCCTCTGCTGTTCTGTAGTCGCTGGGGCCTGGCTGGGGCCTGGCTGGTCCATCTGCAGTTATTTGTTGCTGTTTTTCCAGGCAGATGGGGACTGCTGGCTGTTCATCAAGTTAGCAATTAACAAGTAATTCATTAGACACCTAATAAACAAATTATTAGCCTGGCAAGCCATGTCCAGCCTCTGACTCGGGAGAGAAATGGCTATTAATAAGGTCTTGGAGTGGCAGTTGTGGTTTAGTGGTTAAGGTACTGGGCAGGGCGACAGGCGATGTGGGTTCTGGTCTCTTGGGCCAAGTAGCTTTCCCTTTCTGGTTCTTATTTGACTGCTCATGCAGTAGGGCTAATAGAACTCAATTAGTGGGCAAATGAAGTGTCAGTAACAGTCTATATGAATGTAGGGCATTGGATTATGTAAAATCAAAGTCCTCAGCCCACCGTATGCTATTTCTGAGCCATCACCATAATTCCCCATCTGGCAAGCACAGTCAGACCTTTATGTCCTTGGCTTCTACATTCATGGATCCCAAAAGAGTGCAGATAAAATGTGTGTGTGTGTGTGTGTGTGTGTGTGTCTGTGTCTGTTTGTGTGGGTGTTGATAAAATGTGTGTGTGTGTCTGTTTGTGTGGGTGCTGATAAAATTTGTGTGTGTGTCTGTGTGGGTGCAGATAAAATGTGTGTGTGTGTGTGTCTGTCTGTCTGTTTGTATGGGTGCATATGTGTGGAGGCTGGAGGCCAACATTGGGCCTTGAGAATTATTTTTCAGGAAACATTTACATTGTATTTTTAAAATGAGTTAACTTGGGTGTGTGTATGCCGTGTGTGGAAGTCAGAGGACAACTTTCAGGAGTTGCTTCTCTTCTTTTACCATATGGGTCCTAGGGATCGAACTCAGGTTGTCAGGCTTGGTGGCAAACCCCTTTACCCGCTGAGCCAGCTCACCAGCCTTGTTCTTTTGAGAAATGGTCTCTCACTGGCCCGAGGCTCACTGATTAGAACAGATCAGCTGGTCAGTGAGCCCCAGGGATCTACTCCTTTCGATTTCTCCAGCACTGGTTTATAAGTGTGTGCTAATATGCCTGAGGTTTTTTCCCTCCTCAGTTTATTTATTTATTTACTTATTTAGTGTGTGTGCGTGTGCATCCGTGCACACTCTGGGGACTGAACTCAGGATTTTAAGATTGGCAGCATGCCATGCATTTTAGTTACCGTCTCTCTGCCTCTGCCAACCCCCTCTTCTCCCAGACCTGTCTCTTTTCCGGATGTGTGACTTTTGTTGTGTGACACATTTCGTTAACCAGGGCCATTGATGTGACCACTGGATGGGAACTGTCCAGTGGGGTCTGGTAGAGTCACTAGTGGGTACACCACCGAAGGCAATGACCCTCCCTCTCCCTGCATCTACCAGTAGCAAATAGCTCAGGAGTGAGGGGCAGGGGCCCTGAGACTCTCCTTCACCCACTCTTGGCTAACGACAGGCCAATTCTTGTACGTACCCAGTCCAGGCACTCCCCACTCCTGTGTGTTCATGATTGTAAGGGCTGTATCCCTATTTCTCATCCAGCTGTTGCATTCTTTCTTTGCCATCTTCCGCCGCTTTCTTGGAGCGTTATGTGGATGGTATAAATATCCTGTTTAGGACTGGCCACCCGTCTGTCACTCCTCAGCATCTTGCTGTAGTCGCTGCATTCAGCAGCGTTCACCGGAAAGAGAAGCTCCCCTGCTTATGTCGGAGAGCAGCTCTTGTCTGCGAGCACATGAATTCTAACAGGCAGTTTGATGCTGTCGTTTCAGCTAAAACAACAGTGTTCCGTTGGTTCCCTTCTGAGGTTTGCGACCTCCTCCACCATGGGTTTTTGATTAGGCTTACAGTAGCAGGCACGGATTGTCTCCTGTGGAATGGGGCCTCAGAGCCAAACCACAGAGTGGTTGGTTATCTCTATAACAGTACTGCCACTTATTATGATAGCGCAAGCTGACACACCTTGCCTGGAGATTGGTCTTATAGGGTTCACAGCTGGGAAAACAGTTGCTTCTTCTCCCTCGGCACTGGGGATAACAAGTAGATGCCACTAATTGTTTTTAACCTAGGTTCTGGGGATTGAACTCAAGTCTCATGCTTGCAAGACAAGTACATTATTGACTGCGCTATCTCCCCAGTCCCAAGCACAATAGATTTTTAAAAAATAATTTTGGATTTGTTGTTCCAGAAGGTCTATGAAGGCTGCTGGGGTGGGGATAAAGGCATTGCTACTTGCTTTGCAATTTGTTTTCTGAGATGTGGTCTCTCACTGAACCTGGAGTTCATTGACTTTGCAAGTCTAGCTGGCCTGCAAGCTCCAGGGATCTCATTGTCCTTGTCTCCCTAGTGCTAGGGCTATAGCTATCTTTTAATGTGGGTTCTGAGAATGTCAACTGAAGTATTCTTGTTTGCGTGGCAAGCATTTTACTGATGAAATAATCTCCTCAGTCCCACACAGTATAATGCAGTTTATGGTGGGGGTGAGAGCTTTAGAATTTCTCAGTAAAAAGCAGACTGCCAGCTAGGGCTGGAAGGGGAGGGTCTCCTAGGACAGCACGGACTTAAAGCGTGACTTCATTGCATTTTGCTGATTATAGAAATAACATGTGCTCACCCCTCTGTTCTGCAGAAAGGGGAAACTAGAAAGAAGAATATAGAGACAATCTATAATCCTATCACTCTCTGTTAACCGCTTTTGATATTGTTATGTGTGCCTGGTGAGGGTTTTGACAGACAGAGACAATGGGAGATATTCTAGGTGTAAAGGGGCCTCAAGTGAAGGAAGGGAGGCTTAGGAAGGTGATGGTCACTTTGGGGGACAGATCTATGACTATGCAGACTGGCATTGGGGTTGTGGGGCAGAATGTAACTAACGGCTGGAAGAGAGGAGAAAGTGCTGAAAGTGGCACCAAGGTTCAGACCACAGGATAAGAGGGAGAGGGATGGGTAAGACTGGAAGCCTTAGCCTCAAGCAGGGCACCCGTGATATGATGGAACTTACTGTATAGATGTCCTTTTGAGAGATGCTGCAGACCTCTGTAGGAAAAACAGACAGATGGAGGCCAGGAGGGTAGGGGTCCATTCAGGTGTGTCTCAAGGGACCAGAGATCTGTCCTGTTTTGATTCCCCATGTAGCAGATGTGACCTCCCTTCAGATCCTTGCTTCATCTCTAGGGGATAAGTTATCCACAGGTATATTTTTGTGTCATACAATAAGTAGCAGGGGAGCTTAAAATAGCAAAACCTCTTTTCTATAGCATATTAAAAGGAATGAGTAATGGACATTTCAGGTTACTCTGTTTAATGGGTGAGGAAATTTAGATTCAGGGAGGTGATTTGACTTACCCAAGGTCATGCGTCTAGGGTTTTTTTTTTTTTTTTTTTTAATCGAAGACTATGAAGGACCTGACACTTTTTCTCCAGAGTCTTTGTAGATCAAATGTTTGGCTGCACTGTTGATCTCCCCAGGTTATTGTGTTTGGCACATAGTAGGTGCTCAGCCAATGTTAGTTATGATTACTGTGATACTCTCTGCTCACTGGAGTCACAGAAGTAACTTGAGTCCAGTGGTTCCTCTTCTGTTCTCTGCCATGATCAGTTGCTCTGGAGTTAGCAAGAATTCATAGTTAGTCCCACGTCACAGCAATTTCTTGGCCCCAAGAGAGTCAGATTCAGATGTCCTTAAAGGACCTTTGGCTTAATCAAGCACCCAAGTTCTGCAGGTCACAGAATGCCCTACTTTGATCCCCTGTGACGTCCATCAGATAGTCCTTCTGGTTCCAGTATTAATGGATGGACCTATATGGGTTCTGAGTAATGGGTTATCACATGTCAAACATATGTATTACCTCTGACCTGCCATCTGTCCCCTAGCTCACATTTCTCCTGCCTCATTGATTGAGGAGTCCGTGCACACTGGGTTGACATACACTCATGACCATACACGAGTTAGGTTAGATGTCTGAGAGATGTATCAGCCAGCCTATCTATTGTTCTGCCTCCCACTTCTAGCTGCTCCCTGTGGACAAAGGGAAGATTCTGTCTCCTTATTCAAGTCAAAGATGATAGTGTATGGAATACCTGGTGTAGACATTGCGACCAGAGACCCGAGTGACAATACTGCGAAGGAACGCCTGCTCCCCCAAGCCTTCTTGGCAGGAATTTCTTTTAATGAGCAGTCAGAGTCCAGTGGGGTGGTCTTTGCCCACAAACCCTTACTTCTTATCCCCAAGGATGTGGGAAAGTGCCTCTCTTTTTAAATGTATCATAGATACCACACTGTCCTTTCACGTGGATGGGCAGGCACAGGTCAGCTTGAGTGCCATTTGAAGGATGCAGGGAATTGCTATATAGCCACCTCACCAGGATCCCAGAGAGATGGGGACTCAGGATTCATGGAACTGGCACTCACAAATGAAGGAAGTGAATTTAGAAGCTCCAAGTGCCTAATGCAGCTGTTTTATGAGCTGCTATGAGCAGCCTCTGCTTGATCAATGAACCTCAAGTGTGTGGTAAGGAGAGGGAGTGGCCCAAGAAGGCTGTGGATTTGCTTCTTCATTTCATTCCAACCCTTTTCTTCTGGTGACTTGCTTCGTCTGTGAGAGAGCCATTAGCTTGCATTAAGGCCCGGATTCTGCTAACATTTCTTCCAAATGCATATGTTTCAGAGAGGGAGAGAGAGAGAGAGAGAGAGAGAGAGAGAGAAGAAATAAGAAGGCATTGACGAATCTAATGATTGATTGCTATTGATATCAAAAAAGGAAAACAAAAACAAAACAAAACAACAACAACAACAACAAAACCCTGATCAACTTTGCAGGTTCTGGAACATATGCCGCATTGGCAACTGGAACTAAATAGATTATTACCGGGCTTCGGATCTGTTTCCCAGACTTACTTGCAAAGCTGCAGCTGGCTTTGGTAAGTGTGATGGAAGGTCAGGTGGTTAACTCAAGATGTCCTTGGCCAAGTTGTCCCTCGGTGGGGGGGGGGGAGCATAAGGGACATCAGGTGAATGGAGACACTGACTCTACTGATTCTTGATTGCTCTTCTGTGCCTTTGCTGTGGTCATTCTGTGTATGCAAGGAAGGAGGTTTCTTTTGCAGGAAACAAGAGTTCTCTGCAGGTTTCTTATAACCAATTTTCTGTGGGTTGCATCCTTCTTATGTATGCTTGGAGAGGGGGAGTCACTCAGGCTTGGAATTAAAGTTGGTGCTTCTTTTTTCTTCTTACAACTAAAGAAAATTATTGAGGTCCCTGGGCCAGAGTGCAGGGTTGGAGGATTACACCACTAATGTGTAAGAAAGAGGAGGCTTATTGGGTCAAGCAGGAATTCCAAAGGGTTGGACTCCCATTAATGTGCTAAATCTTTGTAGAATTAGGCTTTAAAGTCAAGAGCATAAGCCAATCTAGTCTGAATTAAAAGAATTTAAACAGTAAAAAAAAATCCTCTGCAGATTTATCAATTTTTCCTATGGAGAACAGAACAGTGGGAAGCAAATGCATTTATTACATGAATCAGTTAGGTCTTAGAAACTCATAGGACAGGAAAGAGGAGATGATACCAGGTCCAGAAGAGGCATCATTTGTCTGTCCGTCCGTCCATCCATCCATCCACCCATCCATCCATCCATCCATCCACCCATCCAGCACTTCTTTTTTCTTTTTCTTTTTTGGTTTATTGAGACATATTTCTCTGTGTAACAGCCCTGGCTGTCCTGGAATTCATTTTGTAGACCAGGCTGGCCTGGAACTCACAGAGATCCACCTACCTTTGCCTCCTGAGTTCTGGGATTAAAGACAAGCACCACCACAGCCTGGCCCATCTAGCACTTCTTAAATATCTATGTACCAGCCTCTAAGGGTATAGTGACAATGAAGATACAGGTTCTACTTGCGTAGAGCTTTGGCCTGAAGGGGTATGACAAAACCATGAACCTTTCCAATAGGGTGTGAGGAAAGCTAACAGGGATACCCACAGTGGGACCAAAAGGCCTAGTCTGTCCATTTGTGAAAGGGGGTGCTCTTCTTTCCCAAAGAGACCCATGTGCAGTAGACATGGGATACTCATTCCTAAAACAGACGCTGGAAGGTGGGCTCCGGAACTCACTGCTCAAAGATGTGTGCCATCCGAAAAACCCTTCATAGTCTCTTGTCCGTGCAGAGTGTCTCATATGCTTCAAAGTGCTGTCGTGTTCAGCATCTCGCTTGATCATCCTGCCTCGAGGGTGGCAGCAGTGTAGGCAACTGCAATCCCAGAGGATCTAAGGTCACATGGCCAGCTGGGGGCAGAACAGGCTGTAAATTTTCTTGGCTGGCTCAGTTCCAGGTGAATTAGATGGAAGGTGAACGGAGAGCCTTGAGATGCTGTACAGATAGGCAGGAGAGCAGAAGTTCTCACGGTGCACACACCCTCCTCCATTGTTGTGACAGAAACAACCTGAAGGAAAGATCCATTACAGCTTATGGTTTTGGGGGTGGCTGTGTTGGTGGGAACTTGTGTAAATCTTGTTTGCATTTTGCTAGGTCAGGAGCTAGAGGGTGCTGTGCTAGAATCCCAGGTGGATATAGTTTCCAAAGCCCATCCCGTCTATTTCTGCTTGTTAGGCATAGTCTTAAGGTTCTACAACTTCCCCCAAACAGAGCCACTGGTTGGGGACGAGGTGTTCAGACATATAGACCTGAAGGGAATATTTCAGCCTCACCTGTCCCCCCTTTCTGGGAAGGAACTTCTGCTTAGAAAGCAGCACTCTTGTTCTCATTTTGTGTCCAGAGGCCCTTGTGAACCACTTTCCAGACCGTGGATAGAGTGCTATAGGGCGTTTGAGTGACAGTCCATCTCAGACCTAGTGCCGATGCTCCACCTCCTTGCCAGGCTTGGCTAAATAAAGACATGGTCCCAGTAGGGAGTCCCTGGGGCTGAGAGCTCTCCTGGGGGTGCCAGGCAGCAGGAGCTGCTCAGGAGTCTTTGCAGAAGCAGTTGCTGCCCCTATCTGTCTTAGCCTTGAGTAACCTGGCAGATGGCCAGTGCCTGAGAGAGGCAGCCGAGCTGTTCCAGCCAGCTGAGGTCTGTCAAGTACAGCGCTGGTCCTAGCACAGGGCTGGGTGTGGTAAGTACATGCCAGCCACCAACAGCAGAGGAGTGAAAGCACCGGGAAGACAAGACAATGCCTGGGAATTTTAGCTTGCCATACGTAGCTGTGTGCAAGGGCAGCTTCCTAGATTGCTTATGCTGTGATGGTTAAGTGTGCAGATAGTAAGGAAGGACGGGGCGGGGTGTAGCCTTTTTTTGAGGTCTGATGAAGGGAGTTCAGGTCACCAGCCGTTCCAGGCTTTCTTGGAGGACATATGTCCCAAAGTGCCTTGGGTACTTTTCCCCTGCCCACCCCTACCCCACACCCAACAGTCACCTGTCCCAGAGAAATCTTGAGTGATATAACACATCAGCAGGTTGGATTCTTTCTTTCCTTCCCAATTCCGTAAGACAGTCAGAATTCACTCCCTACCATAGGGTGAGGATGACTGGCTTTCTGGCCCCAGATTTGAAACTTGCTGGCATATGTTGTGACCTTGACTGTGCCGTGGTATTAGCTGTGTCACGGACAGACTTCAACCCAAGTCTGTCCACTTTGAAGGGAGTCTAGTTTTGGTACCATGTTTCTCCGGGATGCCGTAAGATCTGGATGGAGAGGGCGTTCCTTCTGTGAGGGGTACTGTGTGTCTACCCAGAGGATACGTGGCTTTTTAAGGCGGCAGCTGCTTCCTGCCTCCCACACCTCTCCCTCTAAGAAATTGTAAAAAGTAGGTTTTTCCTTCTCTAATGGGCTATACTAGAGCTTGGGGGGGCTCCCTGGGATGTGTAAGGCCACAGAACAGTCCTTGGGGCTTGAGAAAGGGCTAAGTAGAGAGAGTCTACCTTCGGCAGAGATCCTACCTCTGCAGGGGATGAGAGGCACTAAGAACACTGACTGAAATCAATTAGAGGAATCAATGCCTCTGAGTGCAGGATGCTCTCTTCCTCATCTGGTCTCACCCTAGCATGAAGCCTTGTTCCCTCTCTGAGAACCAGAAGGTTTAGTTAATCCCTAGGCTGGCGCCTTCCTTCGGGGGCGCACCTTGGGATCCATAATGACTTGGACCAAGGCTATTTTAGTTGGGGTGCTCCTGTCATCAGAGGGATAATCAGGGCTCAGGACACAGGGCTGGACACTGTGAAGCTGTTTTATGGGGACAGGATTCTTTCTAGTCTCAAGTCTTGAACTCTAAGGGTGAAGCCAGACAGGTGCAAAGTATAAGTAACAAAAAGAATTTTGAGTAACATGATTTTTTTTTCTTTTTACACAGACAGGGAAGGGAGAAAGGAATTATCTCAGATGTTCTTAATTTATAGGCCAAGAGAGCTGCTGTCATTTTGTTTATTCGTATGGAGCCCGGATTGTCTAATGCAGTACCCTCAATTTCAGCTGCCTGACTTTATCCCACTTAGAATAGGACTTTGTGTAAGCTAAACCACTAACCTAGCCCATGGGGCTATTATTAGAATTAAAGGAGTATGAACTTATATTCCACCAGCAAGTTAACTACTTTCCCCCACCACTCCCCATAACAAAGCCTGCAAAATGAGAGTTGGTGTCCTTAGCCAAGCTCTGGAGTAGATGGCAATTTCTTTCCCCCATTCATCGTGTTCAAGCTGTCACCAGCATCCTGTTGATTCATTTTAGAAATGCCCTGTCTCTGGCAGCCATCTCCTCTCCATGCCCTCTGCCATCTCCTGTTAGGGCCCTCCTCACCTCAGGCTGACACTGTCACAAGTGCCCCCATCGTCTCCACGGTTCATACACTTGTCATATCACACCAGTGTATGGCACATACCCGCTCAATGCCTTTAGTGGCTCTTAGAGGCTCAAGTCTACAGCCCCTGGTATATGTCACTCCCCACTGGATCTTTTAGATCTCCTCCCACCAGACCTCTTCGACTTGTGCTCTTGGTCCCTCTCAACTCTTGGATGTCTCAGTCCTTCCCCATCACAGCAACCTCACACATAAGGACATTTCCTACACCTGAAATGTCCTTAGACAAATTTGCTTACCTCTCCAGAGTGAGTCTCACTCCCATGAACAGTGAGATCCCTTTGGACGCCTGTTCTGAAATACAGCGCCACTTTCTTTCTTCCTCTCTTTTTGCCTTTGGGTTGTTCCCTCTCTTTTCACGAAGACATGACTAACTCCATCTCTAAATGCTTCCCTGAGGGAGACACCCAGTCCTATTCCCACAGCCTTTGGTGAGGTTCTGAGGACTGATGAGATATCAGGTAAGTTTGTTCTGGTTGGCTGGCGGTGAATGTCCTGGGTTGGGCTGCTGTCCTGTGGTGGAACACACCTCTGTGGTTCCTGGTGTGTTTAGCATGATGCGGGCCACCATTTTTTTTTAAAAAACTCTTAGTTAGTTTCCATCTATAGGAAAAGGCAACCCAGAGCTTTCTTCCTTATGCCAAAGGAAGAGATTCTGCACTATATGTGGGTGGGTTACTCTGTGTCTTCTTACTCCTTACTGCTCTTGCTTTGGAGAGAATCTTCTCCACCAGGCAAAGAAGAGGCATTTAGGTTCATATGCCCTCTTTCTCTCCCCCTGCACCTTGTGATGCTCAGTCTGAGTCCAGGGGCTGCTCTGGCATCCTTCAAGCACAGGTACAGAGAGGTGGTGCCCATGGAAACGGAAAAGGATACAGGGTATCTAAGAGTGTCATGTCTCATCTCTCAAAGGATAGCACACCCCCCACCACTGTCTCCGATGACTTCCTCCTGCAAGGTCTGCTCCCATCTTCTAGAAAACACCCTCGATTTCTCTTGAACCCTTGCTGTTTTTTACTCTCTGCTTCTGATTACACTTAGATCCTATAGCCTTATTTTCAGTTTGGATCCAGGAGGGAAGAAGTGAGTCAGGCACTCCACCAGTGGCTTTGTGTGCAGTATCGTAATTTTTACAAAGTTGTTTTTAGGAAACATCTCCACTTTACATGTGAGATAATTAAGGTTCAGAGGGACTAAGTTGCCCCATGCCTAATACATTCTCCCCAGTAGATCCTGGTGAATGGATTGAGGTCTATCTAACAGTAACTTAGATTGGCCATTGGAAGATGATGGTGGATCTTGGTGCAGATAGGAGGAAAGAGGGTTCAAGGTAAATATGTCCTATAGTCACACAGCCAAAGAGTGGTGGCGGTGAGTGCTTCTCATTGTCCTTGTGAGGGTTGGGTGGTCTGGAAGGCCTGAAGCATCTCAAGTCGCTCACCTCCTACTATCAGAATTCCATATCCCTGTTCCCATGGGAACTCGGTAGAGCTCATCCCTAGCTGTCTTCTGCTGCTTTCTCAGTACACTTAACTATAGGTGGGTGACAAAATTGATGTTTCGGAGCCCTTTCCTTCTTATACTCAGCTAGAGCTAAACGGAGGTACGATATATACCGTCTGAGTAAAGGAAGGACTGCTCAGCAGTAATTTAAAGTCTCTAGGGTCTACTTGAAAGAGAGATCTTTAAGGGATACAAATGAGTGGAGGTAGGTAATGCCTGGACCATCAGAAGGCTCTGGATGTAGGTGAGTGAGTGAAAAGGGCTTTATTTATTTAATGACAAGGCTCCCAACGTTTGGCTTCTGAGCTAAGAGTCCCTAGAGGTATAACTCATATTGCTTCTCTCTCTCCCTTTCCCTTTCCCTTCTTCTCCCTCTCCCTCTTTCTCTCTCTCTCTTTGATTTTTCGAGACAGGGTTTCATTAGAGTTTTGGAGCCTATCCTGGAACTAGTTCTTGTAGACCAGGCTGGCCTTGAACTCACAGAGATCCCCCCTGCCTCTGCCTTCTGAGTGCTGGGACTAAAGGTGTGCACGGCCACCGCTGTCTGCTTCTTATCTTTTAACCTATACTTGCCAACATTTGGCTGACATCAGATCTTTAAGTTTCCCAAGTTTTGGAAAGAACCTAGGAGACCTTGGGAGGTCATTCTGTAAAAGAGAATCACCCTGGAGGAAGGACAGAGGGAAGCCTGTTGCTTCAGTACTGGGCGATTGCTCACTTTCTGCAGGAGCCCTCCACTACCCAGACATCACAGTGGTATTATTGGATGTAGGGTCTAGGATCATTGTTTTCCTTGGGCTGGATGAGACACCTATTAGGTGCTTCCCATACTTGGGAAAAGCTGCTTGCCCGCCTAAATCCACAAGATGGAAGTTGCTCTCTCTAGCTTTCCCACTAGCAGCCAAGACTGCTGGTTTTGTGAGTGATCCTCTCCACACTAAATGGATTTCTAGCACTTCCTCTATTCTATCGCTGGTATTTAACAATGCATTTTAAAAGACACTCCCAAATAAGTTTTGGATGTTGACCACCTTTCATTGCTTTTTCTTCTTAATTTTTTTTTCTTTTTTGGCAGCGTGGAAAGTTGAGGAGACACCCTATAAACCAGGCCCTGGCACTCAGAGTGCGAGGAGCCGCATGCAAGGCACAGGGGTGCCAAAAGCCCGCGATTTAGGGCAGCCGAGGGTGTGTCAGAGAGGAACATGGAATTAGGGTGCTCAGTGTGCGTGGGTTGTATGATCCTGAGGGCGCCGCGGTTTGTGCACCGCCTGTCTGTTTGCTGCCCTGCCACCTCCGTCAGCAACCTCACTTCGCCTTCAACCCATTCCCAGCCAAACGCTTCTTTTTCGGCGGTGCTTCTGGGCTTTTATTGTAAATTCCGTGACTAAAACACGCCAGTGAGCAGGGGGGTGAGGGGGCCCAAAGACAGATGGATCAATTGTCCCCTTCTCGGCTTGGGGAAAAGTCCCCGGCAGCCTCCGAGCGGGTAGCGGGGAGGGGCCAACAGTTCCCGACTTGCTCTGGGAGCCCAAGCGATCTCTGAGTGGGGGGCGGAGGTGGGAAGTGGAGGCCTGGATGCTCTGTGTTTTGGGCCACCCCAGTAGGTTGGAGTGCGCATCCAGGCTGGATTCTTCCCGCACGGTTCCGTCTGGTTCACTTGCCTGGGAGGAGGCGGTTGGGACGCCCAGACAACCTTTTTTTTTTCTGGTCCAGGGCATGGTAAAGGAAAGTCTGGAATGGCTGCAAAGCTGGTGTGTGTGTGTGTGTGTGTGTGTGTGTGTGTGTGTGTGTGTGCGCGCGCGTTGGGGGTGGGGGGGTTTGGCAAGAGAGGCGCCAGTGTGCGGTGAAAGTTCCCAAGCTCCCGCGGGCAGAACACTCGTGTAGGAGCGCGGGGCTAGACCCAGGCTTGCAGGCTACTCTCCAGCTCTCCTGCTTGAAGGACTGGCCTACAGGGAGTCTTTGGGTACCCTGTGCCTTTGGGGTGCTGCTTAGATCCGCTTCCCAAGAGGGATACATCATCTCGCAGAGTGATGCTCTCTTTCAGACCTCCACCAGGCCAGGGCTCCCTCTACTGCCCTGCCCCCATGCATCCAGGATGGCTCCCGCACCCGGGACTCAGTGTCCCCTAGCGTCTCTCAGCTTTCCCAGGCGTCCAAGATCTCATGGCCCTGGGAGTCCAGTGCAGGGGCAGTGGCACTCGGTGGGCACAAACCCTCATCTAGGAGGGACGAGAAATTTCATGGAAGGAGGGGGCGTGGAGGCTTCATGGGCTTTGTCGGTTTGAGCATGGACACTAGCCCGGGGATCCAATCGGTTTCTGTCCAAGGCGGCAGGCTGGTCCCAGGATGGTGGGTAGCTGAGCGGAGGGAGCCAGTGGTGGAGCTCACCCCTAGGCCAGAGTTCCCTGGCGCCAGCGCCACCGCTCACCGCTGCGTTGCTGCTGCTACCACCGCTGAGTCTCCGCCACGGCTGCGGCAGTGTCGCTGCTCCACCGCGCTCCCGCGCTCCGAGTCGCCTGCCGCCAGGGAGCCGGAGCGCCGAGCCCGGGGCAGAGGAGTGGGGCGAGGCGTGAGAGCCTTGGCGAGGGAGCCGTGAAGGGGGAGGGAGCGGGCGGAGGGAGGAGCAGAGAGAGAGAGAGAGAGAGAGAGAGAGAGGGAGTAGGGAGGGAGAGGCAAGCGAGGGAGAGTGGAGATCGAGAGCAAAGAGCGAGAGCGAGGGAGAGCAGAGGGAGGGAGGCGAGAAAGACACACGCAAGCACAGGCACCCCGGCACTGGAATTCCATTAGAAAAAAGTGAGCCGAACAAGGGTTAGCGGGAGAAGATTTTTTTTTTTTTGAATCTTTTTCTTCGTCTTGGTGCCAAAGAAGCGACTCTGGTCTCCCATCCTAGAAGCTCCTACTGGATTGCTCCTTATCCGTCGTTGGATTTCTTTCTTATTTGCATTTATTCTGACCCCCTTCCTCGCTGCTTTCTTCCAGCCCTTCACTTTCAGATCTCCTCGCCCCCACCTCTCCAGTCCCCTCCTGGGAAGTGCAGGGGAATTGGACCCGCGGGGACTCACGCCTTCCCGGACGTGCGGAGGGCTGGGCTGACCTCAGGACCAGTCTGTTGGCTTAGAAGGCAGCCAGACACATAGCTACGTGTGTTTGATTTCAGTGGCAAGGGGGACGTCGAGAGGCAGCCCACCGCCCGCCTCCCACCCCACCCCCTGCAACCAGCAGCGAGAACCCCAGGACTCGGGATCTTCAGCCGGTTCGGGATCTCCGCATTGGATTTGGGGGTCATTATCATTGCTTGGCGGTTATTATCGTTGTTATTTTATTTTTATTTTTTAAACCTAAGGGAGAAAGACAGACACACACACACACACAAAACTGTGGGATTTATTTAACATGATCTTGGCAAACGCCTTCTGCCTCTTCTTCTTTTTAGGTGAGTACCTGCAGGTGGCGAGTCTGGGGGCCACACCGGGTTGCGCGCGTTCAGGCGCCCGCTGGAAGCTGGGCACGCGGGGGTGGGGTTGGGGGTTGCGAGCAGGGCGCCACGGGAGACACCGGGAGAGCGCCGCCGTGCTGGGAGACAGGGCCGGGGCTCCGGGCAGGGGGAGGCTCTGGGGAGGCTCTGAACGAGGGAGCCGTGCTGTAGCTGGCTGGTTGCGCGGAGGACTGAGAAGGAGACTTCCAACATTCAAACCATCTCCGCACGCACTCACGCGCCGCCGCGCGCGCACACACGCTTACTTGCAGGCGGTGATAACGCTCATTTCCCTCAAAATAACGGGTTCAATTTGCAGCAACTTAGGAAGAAAAATTTGCAACTCTTAGCGTGGAAGAAAGGAGGGAGGGGAAAGGCTGTCTGGGAGCTAGCACGCCAGCCCCTCCTTTCCTGGTTGCCTTCTGAGTCACTGGATTTCTGCAGGAGGTCCTGGTTTGGACGCTCACGGGGAGCCCTTGTAGTCACCTCCCACTTGCCAATCAGCCTCAGGAAAGCACCCTATTTCCTCACTCTCGGGAGCACTTTGCAAGTTTCTTCCTACCCAATGCCTCCTTTTTCCACCTATACCCAAGCCAGACGGTAGGCAGAGAGCAGGCTTGCAAAGCGGTGTTCAAGGCCTTCAGAGCAACCGCTCTGGGGCTTGAAGCTGGGGGCATGGGGGAACAGGAGGGGAGGAGGCCAAAGTTTGCTCCTTGGGAAGAAGATGGAGTGTTGAATGTATGCAAAAGGGGGGGGGGCAGAGCTTAACAAAGACCACTCACTGTTCATCCAGTAAGTCCCCTTGTCTGTGACAGGGAGGAGTAGCTGCCCTGCCGCTCTGAGCTCCAGCAGAGCCTCCCCCTTCTCCTTATACTTTGTAAAATCTCAGCTTCTTGGGATAGATAGAGATTTCCTCTTGCACAAGGCGAAGAAAAGATGTTTACAAGGCTGTGTGTGGATTCTGAGAGAGAGAGAGAGAGAGAGAGAGAGAGAGAGAGAGAGAGAGATCTGTGCAGGTGCTGTTCTTGGGGTCATGGCTTGCTGGTAGTCCAGAGTGATCTAGACTACCAAGCAAGGATCAGGGGATCATCTTTACCTCCAGCAGCAAGGGTTATGGAAAACCCAGACAGGGAGGTTATGGAAGATGTGCATGGTCTAAGAAGTGCCCTCAAGATTGGTCCTGTGCATTTGTAGTCTGGTAGAGCCAGTGTTGGCTGTATCCTGGGCCCTTCCCTTGCTCACAGACTTGCCACCTCCTAGCTATGCATTCTCAGGGGATGTGGCCCTGCCCCAGGGTGTGGCCTTCACCAGGCTTGCAGTAACCCTGTGGGGTAGGAGGGACAGAGTCTGAGGGTAGGAGATGTTCTGGGCTCATTTTCACCCTGCCACCCTTTCCAGCAGCCTTAGGGAAGTGGACGCTCATTCTGAACATACTGTCACAAAATTTGACCTTTTTCTTCATTGATGGTCTGACAACACAGCTTTCTGGGGCCCAGAATGCTCAGAGCCAAGAAGAAAAGAAAATCACATTTCAGGCAAAACCTGCCAGATTGCCTGCTATTGAATTGTACCCCACCACCATCAAGGGTTCATGCTTTCCAGTGTAGGGGTCCTCTCTGAGGGCCATCAGTAGAGGAGAACAGCCCCCTCCAGTATCAGATGTCAAGTTGCACACGAGGTGTTCCTAGCTGAGGAGGCAGCTCTCCACAGAAGTGGCTCTGGATATCCTGCACATAATGGGTGTGTATGCGTGTGTGAAGGCATGTGTGTGGAGTATGAACACATAGTAGAGATGTGGGAGGGGGCAGGGTTGCCTGGCATCTCCTTGGGTCATGACTCTTCAGTCCCCTCTCCCTTGAGATGTCCCTCTCCAAAGCTGGGCAAAGGCTCGACTCAATGACAGACCGTGGGATTCTGAAAGGCTCTGATAGGATGGAGTGCTGTGAAAGAAACCTAAATCCAATGGCCCTTTCCCTGCCTAGAAGACTATAGTTGGGAACCAGTTGGAAAGCCAATTCAGAATGGAGGTTCCTTCTCAAGTCAAAGGCTTGGCTGGGGCCATGGTGAAGAGTGTCCCCCGTCCCAGCGAGGGCCTTCAGATGCCTTTTCAAAGGCTCTAAGTGAGATCTAGTGTCAGAGGACTAGAGTGGAGAGAAAGGGCCTTTTAGCCCAGCCATTCACATTTCCAGTGTTGGCACACACGGAGAGAATGCAGTGTAGAAAATGATGGGGACCCGGTGGGCAGAGGGCCCATCCCCGGTGGCATTCTAGCACACACATCTGGCTCTTGAGGGGACACTGGATGCAGGACAGCAATCTGGACCCCCCCCTTCCCTGTGCTCCCTGGAACTGTTCCACACTACCTACTCTCCATAGACCCAAGTTTCCTTCCTTCAGGCCAGGAAACCAGATTTTTCTGGATTCTTGGCTAGCGAACCCTGGCTGCTGTGAGTCCCTTTCTCTGTCTGGGCATGGCTGCTTCTGGGAGCTTTGAAGCTGAGTCCCAGAGATTAGGACAGTCGGTGAAAGCATGTCCTGGTCCTCTGCAGAGCATATCACGAACACCAGTTGACAGGATGGGAAGTCTCTCGATAATGGCCGGGGAGCCAACAGAAGACCGGTGTTCAGGGCATCCTGGGGGCTCTGGGCTCAGTTGCAGGGCAGGCAGAGTGAGTTGCTTTATTGCTGCACTCTCTGGAGCTTCTAGGCTGACTTTAAACAAGTGTGAATTCTGAGCCAGTAGAAAGCCCTGAATGTCTGTATGTCCATTCTAAGCCCCCTCAGACAGTCCAGCCTCTAGCTCAGTCAGGTGGAAGGTGGACCTACCTCTTTCTGAATCTGTAGGATGAAGTCAGTGGAAGCTCAGGACTGGCTGAGAGAGGCAGACAGGTGCAAGTGTGTGTGGGGGGGAGGATGGGGTGGGAGTGTGGTGTGGTTCAGCTGCTCCTGGGCGGCCCAGAGGCACTAGAGTCCTGTAAAGCAACGTTGGAATCTGCTGAAGCCTAGAAAGAAAGCTGCTACCTCAGCTTTCGTGGAGGACACATCTAAGACTAGTGCCTGGGCCCGCCGACCTTGCTTCCCGTAACTCCTACTCAGTACAGGTTTCTACCTCTTGTTTTGTCTCGGAGTGGTTACATTCTTCAGCTCTTTCTGTTCTGAGGCAGGATTATGGTCAGGAGAGAAGAAATCTTCCTTTGCTCTAACTGGAGCCTCCTCCATCGGGAGTCCAGCTCCCCTTCATCTCCTTTGCTGTTTCCTTGTGGGGAAAGGCCTAAGGCTCTCTGGGAATGATTTCCCCCCACCAGGGGCTCTGGGGAGTGACAGGCTTGCTGTGTGCAGCTCTACCTGTAGGTGTCGCTGTCTCCCTGCAGTAGCTCCCCTGTGAGCAGGGCCTCCTAGGGAGAAGGCCTGAGAGTGGCTGGGCAAGAAAGGGGTGGGGGATTCTGCGGTATTCTGAGGAAGGGACTAATGGCCTAGAATTTTATTCTGTTTTGGAGTGGGAGGGAGTAGAGGACACCTCCCAAAAATTATCCTTTGGGTCTTGCAGAAGGCAGTCTTTGCTGTAGCAGTGGTATGGCGTTTTTTTTGTTTTTGTTTTTGTTTTGTTTTTTTTTTTTTTTTGGTGGGGGGCAGGGTCTGAAGTTAGGAGTTAAGGAAGGACATAGAGACAGAAGATGTCGTCTATATCTGGAGGAAACCATTTTGGGAGCTTGGCTTTAAAAGGGTCTGACCAGCTTCTTCTCTGCCCTTCATGTCCACTCTTCAAACCCCTCCCTTCTGAGTTACTGTGGGAAGCAGATAAGAAGGGTGGGTTAAAGCCAGCTCAGGCTGGAAGGCAGGACCCAAAGGAGGGGAGTGTTTTCTTTTCTGTAATTGATTTATTATTTTGCTTTTGGAAGGAATTAAAAAAGAGGGAGAGAGGAATTTCAGAGTAGGATAGGGAGGAAAGGAAGGAAAGGGGAGGAGAAGGGAAAAGGTGATGAGTTGATGAGGTCTGCTGAGAACAGAGCCCTTGGGAGACAGGAAGCAAGAGGAGTAGAGAGGTGGAGGTGGGGGAGGCAAGTCCTGCGCACCAGGGAGAGCAGGTTCGCTTCTGTGCTTCGCCTAATGCCTTCTCTTTCGCAGGAGGCTGGGGTGGAACTTGGCTATGCAGCCACTTGGTCAGGCCATTGTCTGGAATGAAGTTGGCAAATACGGAAAGGCAAGGCCTAAAGGGCGTCTCCTTTTCCCCCTCCTGGGCCTCCTGGACCACAGGGTTAGGCTTGTTTCTCGTTGTCTTCTAAGATCCTAGCAACAGTGGAATGTTGAGACAAAGGGCTGGAGGGCTTTGCTTCTCTGTGTGCAACCTTGAGTTGTTTCCCTTCTTTGGACCTGAGTGTCCCTGAAATGTGACGGCGAGGCTTGATTCTTGGGTCTCTCGAAGGTTCAGACGGTCTCTGAAGGCTACCTGACTTTTAGTGCCTTCAAACCAAGGCCTTGGATGGAGCCAAGGTTTGAACGTTGGGAGATGCAGTGAGGTCACGCTGTATAAACCCTACCATTCCTTGTTGAGGGCATGGCATTCTGTCTGGACTACCAGCGTCTTAGCCTGCCTGCAGTTTTCAGTGAAGGCCGCTGCCTAGGACTGTGCTCAGAGGAAATGAATATGAACCATGATTGTAGGGGAACATGGCTGACTAGGTTGGGTCTGAGTTGACCTTACTCTCTGTGTACTTTGGTACAAAAGTGGGTGAGAAATTTCTTCAAGCCTTAGGCCTGCCTTGGGGTCGGAGACTGTGGTAGCCCTCATTCATGCTTGTCTTCCCTCCCCACTACCCAGACGAAACCCTCCGCTCTTTGGCCAGCCCTTCCCCCCTGCAGGGCTCTGAGCTCCACGGCTGGCGCCCCCCAGTGGACTGTGTCCGGGCCAATGAGCTGTGTGCGGCTGAATCCAACTGCAGCTCCAGGTACCGCACTCTTCGGCAGTGCCTGGCGGGCCGGGATCGCAATACAATGCTGGCCAATAAGGAGTGCCAGGCGGCCCTGGAGGTCTTGCAGGAAAGCCCGCTGTATGACTGCCGCTGCAAGCGGGGCATGAAGAAGGAGCTGCAGTGTCTGCAGATCTACTGGAGCATCCATCTGGGGCTGACCGAGGGTAAGCCTGGCTGGGCCCCGAGGAAGGGTGGTGGTAGGGAAGAGGATGGATCCAGCCAGGGGTACAGAAGGGAGGGCTTGGTAGAAAGGTGACAGGATCTGCTCCCTGTTTGACAAGTCCGTAAGAGAAGCTAGAATCGAGAGGAAGTAAGGACCCCTCTTAGGAGGACAATAGCGGTAGAGGAAGGGAAATGACACAGATGGAGGACGAGCTGGATGGCGGGATGCAAGTAAGGGCAGCAGAAGTTGTGCCCAGGAGAGGGAAGAAGCACCAGGCAGATAGAGAGCAGGAGGTACCAGCCCCTGCCACTCTGATGCCCTTTCACCCGGAGCTGAGCCCAGAAAATTGCTCTCTTCATGTGGTTCCAGGACCTAATGGCTGACCTAGGTATTTTATACAGACCTTAGGAGCTCAGGATGGGACATGAGCAACAGGTTCCACGTCTCTAGGCAAGCTCTCCCCAAGCCTGCCCAAGACAGAACCTGGGAGTCCCTCCCCCAGTGACACCTCCTCGATACTCCTCCGTCTAGACAGGACCTTGAGAGCTGCACACACTTCAGGATGATTGGTCACCTTGGCCAGATGTTCATTTACTAATTCGGCAAGCATGTATTGAGAGCGCATTGTTGCTTGGTGCTACTGGAATAGTCTGGAATCAGGGGTTGCCTTTGCCTGGGATGGAGTGCAGTAAGAAAGGGGGAACTTGCCATTTGAAGGCCTAAGTGTTGCTATGGAAGGTCCAGGGCCTAGTAGAAATGCCTCAGAGGGGCGGTTAAGCCCTTGTTAAAAAACCTAAAGCATCTGGGAAGATGCTCTCTCAAGGCTGGGATGGAGTCACCACCCAGGTGAAGGACATACTAAGAGTGGGCAGCTGGAGGGGGAAGCATGTTAGGGTCAGGCCTGAGAGTTGAATCTTCAAGAAGAACTGGAAGTAACTGGACAATGTTACTTCCATTGTTATTGGAAGGGCTGGGGGCTAGGAGGAAAGATATCTGCTGGGCAATGGGAAACTTGAATGCTTTTAATTCAGATTTCCAGGGAGGGGATCAGATTGACACTCGAAAAGAATGTCCATGGAGTTCTAGGGAAGACAGTCGGTTGTAGGGACTGTGACCCCAGGCAGGGACAATGGCAGGAACAGGACAGGGCAACCAAGGAAAAATGGATGCGCATGCTTCTGAACAAGGTAGAATCAACAGGTTTTGTCAACTACTGCCTGGGAGATGGGAAGGGAAAGAGTGGCCAAGGAAGACCCCCAGCTTCCTGTGCCTGCCAAGGCTTTGAGTAGAAGAAGGCAGGGGGTGTGGTCTTGCTCTGGGGCTCCCCACCTGTCATTGGTCAAGCCCTGTAGGCATGCAGGTATGGAGTTCAGGGAAGGATGTGATTCTAGAGAGATTCTAGAGTGTCCATGAGCCTTTGTTTAGAAGCTGGAGCTAAGACAGGGGTGCAGTTCCAGAATGAGGACAGTGAAAGAGGTCCTGGCCTGCTGTCTCTAAAGGGCAGATGAGGGGAGGGGATGTGCCCAGGTGCTTGAGAAGGTTCTGGAAGAGGATTGGGAGGACCACCAAGGAAACAGAAGACTCTCAATAGCTCACACATTTCAGGTCAAGCAGGAGAAAGACTTGAGATATCCCTGATGCCCCTTGGGTAAGCCTCCTAAGTGGCTTCTGGGAACAGAGCCCTGGTTAGGGAGTGAGTGGAGGCAGAGGATTGGACATGATGAATGTGGATAACTTCTCCCAGAAGTTATTTTCTCTCTCTCTCTCTCTCTCTCTCTCTCTCTCTCTCTCTCTGTGTGTGTGTGTGTGTGTGTGTGTGTAGAACAGAGGGACGACCTATTTTCTCTTTTAAAGGTGAGAGAAGGTGGGGCTGTCTAAACCCCAAAGGAAGTTAGGAGTGATGGAGAGGCAGGGGGAAGACAACAGGAAGGTTCTCTGTGCATTTGTGCCTCTGGGAGTGAGGACAGGGGGTGGGACTAGGGACAGAAGTGGCTCAGTAGCCTAAGATGAGAGAAGAGTTCCCTTGTAGAGTACCAGAAGGGAAGGGTGAAAGGAGGGAGGAGCCCAGCTACAACAGTAGAGTCCTAAGAGAGAGGGGTCCCTAGCAGTCACCAAGATGGCTCAGATATGCTCTGAACATATGGCTAGGAAGCTCATACACTTAATAATTGTATCACTGCCACCAAGAACAGTGATCCCCTAGGCCTTAGGTGGCCTCTTCTCTCTAGCACCCAGGAAGGCAAGGCTGTCCTAACACACAGGTGCTTCTCCATACACGACATGAGGAACTGTATACCTAGTAGTCTACCTCTGGCTTGCACGCCATGAAGCCTCCTGCTTCTGGAAGTGGATAGCTTTGCCTTTCATTTCTGAGTTCAGAGCTTTTGAAAGGCATTTATTTTTATTATTTTAACTATGTACGTGTGTGTGTGTGTGTGTGTGTGTGTGTGCGCGCGCGCGCGCGTCTGCTTGAGGTTTCTGAGCACATGAGTGCAGGTGCCCACGGAAGCCAGAGACATAGGATTCTCTGGAGTTGAGAGCTACAGACAGTTGTAAGCCAGCGGGGAACTGAACTTAGGTCTTCAGACAGCTGGCAGAGGTGGGCCCGCTTGGGCTGCAGAGCAACAAATAGGGGAAGCCATAGAACTGACTTAGCAGGAACCGTCCCATCACCTTGGGGGCTCCCTTTGGCATCGGTATGCCTGTGTGCAGGACAGCCTGTGATCAGAAGCAGGAGGAGGGAGATGTCTCTGTGGCAGCGGTGAGCATGATGCTGTGTGTATTCATTTGTCAATGCCGTGGGATATTCAAGGGCCCTTTGGACTTGGAACACCTCCCTGCGCATAGCTATCTCTGGGGCCATGTCTGGAGGGGACTCCTGAGTTCATTCACTCAACTACCACCTGTTAACACCACTGTAGGCCTCAGAGGGTGCTGGCCCCATGGAGACTGTAGAGCCTATGCTTGCCATGGGAGAATTCCAGAGATGCATCCCAGCTTGCCTCTTTCTGCAGACGCTTGCCTCTTTCTGTGGACGCTTGCCTCTTCTCTCTAAGAGGCTGCCTCTTCTCCTAGGTCTCAGGGCTGGAGATTTACTGTTCAGGATTCGTCAGGAGAAGCCAGGAGGAGGCCTTTGAGCAGGAGGTTATATCCCTGTGAGGGTTAAGGTCTGCCTGAGAGTTAATAATTCATTGTAAGGTTGAGCCGTTTCCCTGGGGGAGGCTGTAGGTACCTTCTCCATACACCTTAATAATACTTAGTAGCTGGGCTGGGCCTGGGAGGACAAACCACACTGAGAGAGGAGAGGTGATGGGGAGGGACGACATGGGACCTTCCTTGGATTCTTGGTTTCCCTCTGAACCTGAGGTGGGTGGAACTTGCCCATGTCTTTGATTCCTCTACCCAACTCCAGGACCCCACACCTGCAGCAGGAGCTGAGGTGGCCCTGGAGGAAGGTAAACCAGTGTGACAGGCATATGGCCTCTCAAGAGGTAGCTATGGAGTTTTGGGAGTCAGGACTGTAACCCATTAGCCCTGTTTGTAGGGAAAACTGAGTCACAGGGCTAGAATGACTGTCCAGGTCACATAGCAAGCTGATGGCTGAATCCAGGGTCCTTACACCATATTCAAGTTCCTTTTGACTGGGCTGAGGGTGATCCTGTGGCTGGGAAATAGGTGTGGGGGTCTCTTCTTTTCTTGTCATTACAACCATGTATGGCCACAGTGGGGATGTCACCAATGCTGCTCCAAAGGTGACTCTGAAATTCACGGTCCCCGATCTCTAGACCATGAAGAGCAAAGGGCCACCACAGGTATCAGTTCCCAGACTGCATCCTGGATCGGGCTTCAGTGGCCCAGGCTTGATAGTTCCTGGTGCTCCAGCTGCAGGGACAGACCATTTAAATGACAGGGGGCTTAGAAAGGGAGGACCCCTGGCTAGCCAGTGGCATGGGGTGTCCTACAACCAGACCGAAGGCTGTGTTTCCCAAAGTCAGGCAAGGGGGCAGTTGGGCAGCGCTGGGGAACACCACACTGGTAACAGTGCTCTAACCAAGGGGCCTTTTGAAAAGCCACATGATACTTGGGAGAGTGTCATAACATGAGAGGGCCTTGTACCCTAGTACCATCAACCCTAAGACTAAAGTTGGGCTCTGTAGCTTACTAGGCAATGAAGCCAAGGCACTTTGGAGCACGTGACTTCTCTTGTGCTCCTTGCTCCTTGTCAGCACTATTAGGGGAGCAATAGTGCCTAGCTCACAGAGCAGTGAAGAAGAGAGTAAGTTAGTGTGTGCGAAGTATGCTTGGGGCTGTGGACATGTAGAAAGTGCAATGCAACTTTATTATTATTATTATTTTTATCATAACAGCAATTCCCAAGCTCTTACATTGTTTGTCTTTAATATATGGCAATGCCTGGGGCCCCACTCCTGGGAGTCTCCTGGGAGGGAGTAAGTTAAGCTTCAGTGGGTGGAATGGAGGGTACTTAGACCATGAGAGGCAATGGATGAAGCTGTGAGCGGATCCCAGTGGGGCACACACTGTGTGTTCTGGGTGCTGCCTGGTGCACAACATTTCCTGGCAAAATGCAGGCTAGAACTCCTGTGAATGGGAGGGCATGAGCTTCTTCCCTGTGCGTTGGGTATCTTGACCCAAGCTTGCAGGTACCTTCTCTAATGAGGAAGGCACTCAGTGGCTATGGAGCATCCCAGGGCTAGCTGGATCTCTAGTCCTGGTTCTCTGTGGCCTCTTGGGCCAGATGAAGGTACCTTTTACAGGGGCAGTCTCTGCTCCCTCTTCCAGGGGCATCCTTCACAGATGCCTCTCACCCGGGCTCTCTGTAGGCAAGGGTGCCTGCCGGTGATGCCAGGCCCTGCTGGATAGGAAATCAATGGGTGAGGCTGTGGGTCACCCCCTGTCTGCCCCTCCCTATCACCACACACTCAGTCTGAGTGAGTTTGCATTGATTTCTCCTCACTGGTCAGGTCTCCCGAGAATATTTCCTTTCTCGCAAGGTGTCCGCAGAGGGTATGGGATTCTTGATAATGTGGTGGGGGTCTCCTGGGCATCCTGGGCCATTTATTTCCTGCCATTTATTTGCTTTTCTACTGCAAGCCTCTGATGTACCTTGAAACTCTGAGGAGGCACAGGGATAACAGGTAGTGGAGAGGTTTTGGGGAAATAGGCGCATGGGGTCAAACCCTTCACCTGGTGACTTTTAATCTCCCTAGCTAGACTCTTTCTGGTGACATGATGTGAGGCAAAGGGAAACTTACGAGTGTGGGTCTCCAGGAGATCCCTGAGCCCTGGGTCTTCCACTCAAAGCTGTGTGAGACTTCAACTCCCAGGGGCTACACTGCCCAGCTACCCAAGAGCCTTCTCTTGTGAAACAGGGAAGTTGGGCTAAAAGTTTTAGTAGGGCCCCTGTCTCCAGATTTTGTGGTTTGCCCTTGACCTTCCAAAGGCTATTATTCCTCCTAGACTCCTTTAAAGAGGGTGAGTCCTGCAGGGAAGTCACGTGTCAGGCAGTCACACCTGCTCTGATTGGTGAGAAATAGCTCATCTCAACACACTGAACTTTCACCTCTAACTTGCCTGCACAGCATTTTCCAATTTGGCAAGGGCTGGCCTCTCTCACATCCTAGATGGCCCTGGGGTGTGTTGGTGGAAGTTTTTTAGGTAGGGTTGTTGTCTGATGGGAGGGCTTTACCGGAGAGGAGGAGCCTGTGTCTCATGCCCCGCCTCTCTTCCAGGTGAGGAGTTCTATGAAGCTTCCCCCTATGAACCTGTGACCTCACGCCTCTCTGACATCTTCAGGCTTGCTTCAATCTTCTCAGGTAAGTGATCCTCGCTGGTGCTTGGCTTGTTTTTTTCCCCCCTCTCATCCCTGTGGCATGGGTCATTCATCTCTTGGACTCAGGTGTCTTTCCTGGTCTTCTGTTGACTCCACTCTTCCCCTGCCTGCTCCTTACCATTTTTGAGCCTTGGCTCCTGGCTTGGAGGAAGCCACCCGGCCTCCCTCCTTCAGTAGTGCCTGGTGCTAAGCATTTGCCTGGCTCCTTGGTGGTCATGGATAGATCTTGAATCTGAAACCTGGTGCCACTCTGATGTTTTGTCACCAATCTCATCTGCGTTTAGCTTTCTGCTTCTCTGGATCTTCTGTTTGGCACTTTCTCTGGTCCAGTTGTTTCCCAATCTCTTTGTGCCTTGATTTCCTCACTTGTGAGTGAAGAAGCCCCTATCTGTTTGGGTTAGTAGTGAGTCAGCGGATTGTAAATCACATACCATGTTGAAGGGTTCTTGGGTATGTTCTGGAAATACTGGTCATGTTTGCTGGTATAGATTTAGGCTCTTTCATCCTAGACATCCAAATTCAACATTGCTCTAAAGTTTAGACTACACTGAGTACCGAGATGGTACCACAGGGGCAAACCCTACAACTGACCTTATGTGATGGGGCAAAGTGAAAAAGTGGGTTACTGAAAGTATTGTGTAAGATTCTCTTCAGGCTGTGTGCATCAAGTATGCAGGAAACAAACCAGTTTTGTGTGTGAGTCCCATTTCTATGATATCTCATTTATGGATATGCAAATATCCCCAATCCAGTGACTCTCTGAAATACTGAACATGCTTGGTCCTTAACAGTTCAGACGAGGGGTCCCCAGCTATATCAGTGTCGCCGCTTCCCAGGCTGCTCTGGGTTTTCTTTCCACTGCTTGAGCTACCAGAGAGGCGTCTGAGGTAGGAATCACCTGCTCCTGGGTGATTCCTTGAGGAATGAGAAAGACCGTGCTGGGCTCTGGCTTTGCCTGTTGGGTGTGTGCTTGAGAGCGAAATGAGGGTAAGGGGAGTGATTTAGCCTGTCAAGCACTCGCTTTGCAAGCGTGAAGATCTGCATTTGGTTCCCAGCACCCATGTAAGAAAGCTGAGCATGGTGGTGTAAACTTGTAACCCCCAGGGCTGAAGGGGTGGAGGCAGGAGGATCCCTGGGGCTTGCTGACTTGCCACCCTAGCCTAATTGGTGATCTCTGGGCCAGAAAGAGACCCCATCCCCAAGAAGGTGGATTGGATACTTGAGGATAATGTCTAAGGTTATCATCTGGCCTCGGTACGTAGATGAACACACATGCACATACCTGTACATGCACAAATGTCCATGCATACACATATACATTAAAAACATTAGAAAAAAAAAACTAGATGAGGTTTGTGACCCTTTCTTCTTGTTCTTCCTTCCTGCATTTAGGAGGCACTGGGGCCAGCATTCCCCATCTTTTACTTTCTCTCTGTTCCCCGCCCCCCCGCCCCCGTGTGTGGTCAGCTCTTACAGGCTCCAGTGGCCAGCCTGAAGCTTGTTCTCTGAGTCTGAGTACAGGGATCTGGGTCCCAGGCTTTGGAACCGTCTAAGACTCCTATTGCTCTGAATCCTGGTTCTTAATAGCAGCAATGGGGACACCTTGGCTTTGTCAGCATTTTTTTTTTTTTTTGCATTGTGGAATGTTAAGCGTTGTCCCTAGAGTTGTTTCTAGATGCACTTACACATTCCCAAGGTGTGAAAAGCACCAATGTCTTTAGACACTGCCAAGTGTCCCCTGTGGGGCTTGTTAAGAAGCACAGTTTCAAAGTGTGAGCCAAAAGCCTTCCTAGTCTCTAGGAGAATGCTTGTCAAATATGTTTTGTTATTATCATCCCTCGAAGGAGGGAAGACTAATTCCTTCAGGTAGAGAAATTAAGAACCAAGAAATAAAGTTTGTGTCACAGGGTTGAGGTTTGGATGGCCATTAGTTTTGGATGGCTGCTTTGAATGTCTGTTTATTTTCGGGCACTTGGAAGACCAGATTGCTACTTTGACAAGATACCTTCCTTTCCACGGAATATGCCTCCTTAAGATGACCCTGGCTGAGGGTTGGGGTATGTGTTCCTGGTGGAAGAGATCCTAGACTCTCACAAGAAGGGAGATATTGGCCAGTGTTGTTGGTTGGGTTCTGTTACTATACAAGACACTCAATGTCATTAGCTTACAGAAGAAAGGCTCACTCTGACTCCCAGGGTCTGAGGCTTTAGTTCAAGATTGGTTCACTCACTACTGGGCACCCGTGGCAGTATCTTGTAATGCCTGTGGTGTAGAGCCAAACTTCTCATTTCGTATCTGGGAAATGAAGCAGAAGAAGGGAAAGAGATCAGGACTCCATAGTCCCTTTGAGGACACACTCTTAGTAAGCTAAAGACCTTGCACTAGGTCCTACCTCTTAAAGTTTCAACTCCTTCTCATAGTGCCAACCTGGGGCCCAAGTCCTTCACAGATGAACATTTGGGGCCATTTAGGTCAAAACTATAGAGTTAGGCAGAATGGTAAATGCCTTTAATCCTAACACTTAGAAGACAGAAGCAGGAGAATTGCTAGTTGGAGGTCAGCCTGCTCTATACAGTAAGTTTGAGGACATCCTAGGACAAGACTCCATCTCAATACAACAAAAGAAACAAGTACTCAAACTATAGTAGCCAGAGAGTGGTCATCTGGACACGGTCTTGGGTCCTGGTGGTGATTAGGGATGGTAGGAGTAGATAGGTGGAGATCTCAAAGCTGGCCAGTTACAACACTCTGCCTTTAGCTGCCACTATTATAGACTCCCCAGTAGGGTCCTACCGAACAGTAGCTTTGTGCTTAGAGCAGGCGTCCTTCTGGCTCTGCTGTAGGTACAGTGTTAACTATCTTACAAATTTTGCCCATCCTATGTGGCTGGGTTATATGACTGACTGACTAAAACCCCTTCCAACTGACATTCTGAGTCTCATGGTTTCTCATTAGATTGGAGTATAACTCCTCTATGGATCTGTCCTTCTGAGACTGTGCTCTGATGCTCACAGGCAGGATGAGGGCACGCTGGCATAGCCTGCTGTGGTGGGGACATATTGGAAGTCTAAATGTACCCAATGTGCCCGCTACTCCTTGATCAGATGCCATCTGATGACTATCGTGGAGACAGGTGCTTTGGGGTTTGCTCTGTGAATGCTGGAGGCCCAAGGTCCTCACCGTAACCCTGGCTCCTATTGCTTCCTGGATTCGATCCTTGAGTATCTTTCCAGCAGGAAATCTTTATGTAACAGACACTTGACACTCTGTGGGAAACATGGGTTGACAAGACAACTGAGGAAATCACTGGATATGCAGCTCACAGAGCCAGCATCGGCTACCTGCTGCTACCTGCTGACCCTGATAACTTGGGCCAGGTATAGCTCTGGAACTGTCTTCCAGTCCAGTGCCCTTCCTAAGAGCCAGGCATTGGATGCTATGGTGCTCTGGTGTGTCATATCCCCTGTAGGCTAATGTGTTTGAAGTCTGGTGGTGTTTTTATTTGGGGAGGTTGCAGAGCCTTGTAGATAGCACGGCCGGTGGAGGAAAGTCACTCTAGGTTGGCCCTCTTATAATCTAGCCCTGCTTCTGGCCTGAGCCCCCAGACTCCTGGCCCATACTCTATGAAACCTGTTACTTCAAGCTTCCATTTTCACAGAGCAACCTCCTCCAGTCCCTATAATGTCCTGCCACGATGGATTGTGTCCTCCCAAACTAAGCCAGAATAAACTTGTCTTCCTTTGAGTGATTTCTGTCAGGCATTTGGCCACAATGACAAGAAAAGTAACTAGCACATGGTCCTGGTGACTCTTTTGGTGTGGTCAGTAGACTAGAACATGGAGTTCCAGAGCCATCATGTCTGGCCCAGTTATCACTGAGCAGCAGGTAGCAAGTTGATGACTCTGAGCTGCTCATGCAATGGTCTCCTTGTCTGTCTATTCAACACCCTTGTCTTGCAGAGTGTCAGTGTCTGCTGCATAAAGATTTTCTGCTAGAGAGTTTCACCCAGACCAGCCCTGAAATTGGGCCAGGGAGCAATGCTCTCTGGAGGGGTATCTGGGGAGGAGAGGCCCTGGCCTGGGTCCTGCTCTAGGAAACCAAGGAAGCCATTGTGGGGAGTCAGGAGAAAGAAGGTGAGAACCAAAATCAGGAGGCCAGACTCATGCGTGGTGTGTACCCCAAATCCCACAAGAGGCTTTGGGCACCTGTCTTCCCAGCTCCAGACTTGAGTTTCTTCCCCCCTATGATGGATGAAGACAGGAGTTTGAACTCCCTCATCTTTTGTCTCACAAAATGCATACAAGAAGTGATACATCAGTAGGCAGTACAGATGAGCTTGGACCTTAGGCTGCCATAATTCTCTGCCTGGCTCTCCATGGGCTGGTGAGTCTTTGGGCAGAGAGACCTGAAATTCTGTTCCAGAGCACTGGGCCTTAGTGGGTGCTACCCTGGAGGATGACATGTAGTTGGTAGCGGCGTCTCCTCACATCTGTATGTCCTTGCTCGGCTGTGTATAGCCCTTTCACCGTTTCTCTGTGATGTCTCTGCTGGGGGGTGCCAGGTCTGGGCGCCCTCCTCTTAGTTCGCTGCCACTAGCTGGGTCCCTGTGGAAAGAGGGAGGCTGTTGGATCTTAGGGGTCTTCCTGCCTTTGTGTTTTACCATTTCCGCTCTGAGGTTTGAGGCTGTGTTTGTTACAGAGATCCTGGAGGGTGAACCCTTCATCTCTGCTGGAGTTCTTGGAAAGTCCTTCTGGGATTTAGTTGTCAAGAAAGGCTGCCAGAATTTTACAACACCCTCTGCTTGCCAGATGCCCCGGGAAAGGCACAGCTTTATCTTTCCCCTTCCTTCTTCATAGGCTCCCTTGGCAGGCCCTGGGTTCAATGATGAATCAGCGGTGTGGCCGTGACTGACCCATAGCAATGGGAGTGTTAGAAGCCGATACTTTAACATGAGAAGAAAGAAATATTTCATGGAGTAGTCGGCCTTGTTTTTTTTGTTTTGTTTTGTTTTGTTTTTTAAATTCAAACTGTCCTTGAAAACAAAAACCGGGCATTTGAAGAGGCAACTGGTATAGGGGAAGAACATGGGCCAACAGTCCTGAAAACAAATCCAGTCTTTGCTGCTGAATATGTTAGTCAGCTTTCTATCATTGTGACAGAATGTGACAGAGTACCCGAGATAAACAATTTAGAAGGAGGAAAAGTTTATTTGGGGTCATGGTTTCAGCCCATGGTTGCTTGGCCACGTTGCTTTGGACCCGTGGTAAGCAGTCCACTGTGGTGGAAGAGTGTGGAAGATGGAAGCTGAAAATCCAAAATCCTGATACCAACTCCATGGGCATGTGCTATGGCCTAACTTCCTCCCTCTAGACCCCATTTTCTGAAGGTCCTATTAGTTCTGAGCATCCTCACCAACTGGAAACTCAATACATGGGCTTTGGGAGGACTTTCAGCATGCAGATCATCATGGACCATGCATTCTTGGACCTCATTATGGCCTCTTTGCACTGGGGTGGCTACATCTGTAAACTGGGTGTATGCTGTATACCTTCAGGGGTATTGGAGAGACTTTAGTGAAAATGGGTTGGGTAATGTCGCTTCTGCATGTGGAGACCAAACTGGGTTTGCTAGTTGGTAATCTTCTCTCAGGTGGCTCTGGGCAATGGCGGTAAGAGGTTGTCTAGACGGATGCAGGGGTCAAGGTGCTGAAATTGAGCAAGTCTTGTCCCAGGCTTATGGGGGCAGTTGAGGGTGAAAAAAAGAGAAGAAAGTGAGAGCTTTTAGGTGGAGATTTTCTCTGAAAAAGGTTGTGGTAGGCCGGGCGGTGGTGGCGCATGCCTTTAATCCCAGCACTTGGGAGGCAGAGGCAGGCGGATCCCTGTGAGTTCGAGGCCAGCCTGGTCTACAAGAGCTAATTCCAGGACGGGAACCAAAAGCTAAGAAGAAACCCCGTCTCGAAAAAAAAAAAAAAGGTTGTGGTAGATGACCTGCAGCTCAAAGAAGAGCGAAGGACTTGGCTGGGCATCAGTGAGCACAAAGTACTGGTTTGGGCAAGCAAGGGTGTCTCTGAGAGCTATGGGGCCATGTCTAAGGGATACAGAGAAGTGATGGGTCGATGGTACTATGTCATTAGGCTCTGACTCTACCTTCTGGCTGAGATCCCTGAGGGAGTCTCCAGGGTCTCTATGTCCCATACGGGTATTGCTCGATACATATGTTTGAAGTGTATTTGTAAATCAGCTCCTCACTTTTTTTTTTTTATAGTTGGAAGGGAGCCTAAATACCCAACAGTAAAGAAAACTGAGGTTCAGAGAGAAGGGGCAGACCTAGACTAGGGTCCAAGTTCCACTTCGAGCTCTGCCTAGCTCCTTAGAAATGTGTACGGGCCAGCAGACACACCTGTCTTCTAGGAGTTCTACAATGACCAAGTGAGACAACATAGGAAAACACTTTGCCTGGCGTGTTACATGGGAATATGTTAGTTATTTGAAATCGTCACACACTAACTTCTCTAAGGTCAGATGATACATGGTGGCAGGGTCAGCCTAGATAGCATTCGAGAAATGTGTACCTCTTGTTTGCTTGACAAACCTTAGACAGCAGAATAGAGCTTGTGAGGGCTAGAATGGGGGTGATTATTTTAGAGGACAGTGGCACCCCGAAGGCTCAGTCAAAGTTTTACAATGATAGTCTTCCTGTGACTGGGTGAAACAGACAGTGGCTGGTGAGCTTTCGGAGACTGGAGAGTTGGAGGCTGGCTGTGTCTACCCGAGCTGGCCGTCCAGCTTGGATGGATCATAGAGGGGGGCAGGGACAATTTTGCTGGTGGCTCCAGTTGTTTTCTTTTGGGGTTTCAGGATAAGAGAGAACTCATGTCCAAGCAACCTTGCAGGAGGCTTCTGAGAGGGGACACCACTGTGGTCTCGGTTCCATGGTGTGGTGCTCCATCATTCTTAGGGTTTAAGCATGTGTGTAACTGTGGTGCACGCATTTCTGTGCCCTGTGTCTGCATTCTTCTCCATACCTCCTGGGGACCTACCCCTGTGCATGACACCTATACACATCCCCCGAGAGCCCCGGAGTGAAGGACGATGTGGACTTCGAGGTCGGCTAGTTTTAGCGTTGAATTGTGGCCTTGCTCTACTTGCTGTGTGACCTCTGGGCCACTTGGCTCTCCAGAACCAGAGTAGGTCAGCTGACCTGTGTCTGGTGATGACAGAAGGACAGTTCTTCATGTGGCGTGTGGCACACAGGAGCACCCTGGATGGTGACCACTGGGATAACGGTCCAGGGACTGGAGGGAAAGACTGACCTCAGTAGGAGGGTTAGGCCTGCCTAGGTGAAGGTAACTGAGGTTTCCAAGCAACTGTGAGATGTTCCGTGTGTTCTGGGTCTTATTGTCAGGTGCAGAGATGAGGGATGCCTTGAGGGGTGCAAGAAATGTTCACAGAGAAGATGGGGTCAAGGTGGGCCTTGAAATGAATACCACTTTATTCAGTCCATATGAAGTGTATGCTGGAGACACACGCTGTCCACTGTGGACAAGGGGAGACCTGTGTCCTAATTGTTTATAAAGGGGGACATGCAGACACTTGACCAAGGTGCCCCAATAGGTGACTTACTGTCCACATGGTTCAGACAAGATGCTTACCCAAGATTTTAGAGGAGGCAGCAATGAACAGTGCCTGAGGATATCAGGAAAGTCTTGGAAGATGAGGTATGGTACCTGGGAATGGCAGTTCTGTTTTCTTTGTATGTATGTGTGTGGGTTCATATATATGTAAGTATATGTGTGTGTGTGTGATGTTCATGTGTACATGCCCTTGTGTATACCTGTGTATAGAGGCCAACGGTCAACCTCAGGTGTTTTCCCACAGGCACAGTGACCTTGCTTTTGAGAGAGGGTCTTTAATTGTCCTGGAGCTGGCTGAGCAGTTAGGCTGCGTGGCCAGTGCGCCCAGGGATCTTCCTGCCTTTGCCTCCTCTCACACCGGGATTATAAGTGTGCACCAGGATTGCAAGTGTACACAGTGGCTCCTGGCTTTTTCACAACCGCTCTGTGGTTTGAACTCAGGTCCTCGTGATTGCAGAGTGAGGTCTTTACTGATGGGTGTAACTAGCTCTCTAGCTCTCTAGCTGACATTGTTGACAACATCATAGCCTGGGTCAGTTTGCGATGAGAGGACCCCAAGGGTTCTGAGCCTCTTCTAGCTCCCTGGTGTGGATGAGCCTTACAGCCTGGGCTCTGCAGAGTGAAGGGAGGTTCAGTCTTTGCCTTATTGTCCAGCAGTCAGGCAGTGTGATCTCGAGACTCCCGTGAGACAGCTATGGAATGGAGGATGTAAGCAGGTGGGTGGGCTGGAGGATGTGGAGGAGCACAGCCCCTCCCTATCGGCTTCATGGTGGCTCTTGCGATAAACTGCTTATCCTCAGGTTGTCTCCCTGAGCCGAATGCAGAAGTGTGTTATTTAAATTTCAAAATCACATCCTTCTTCTAACAGCTGTCAGAGACTCTGGGTGTCAATGAAAACTGGGCTTTAGCTGTAGCTCTGTCACCCCTTTCACCCCCCCTCCTTGCAGAGATCTCTGCTAGCCAGGGAGAGGGGTTCGGGGAGAGGGGACCATCAGTTGGTATGGTGGGGGTGAGTGACCCATGGCTGTGGTCATGCTATCGGGTAGCTAGGACCAGTAGAGGTTGAGCCAGTGTCCATACCTAGGACTATTCCAGCTTTAGAGATCTGTGTACCTCTCTTCTTGTCCCTGTAAAAGCCAGAGAGCTTCAGGCTCCTGTCAGGGGGTGGAAGGATTTGCTGGAGCTGAGGTGTGATCAGGGTGTTGGTGACTTCATCTCTGCTTGCCTTTGTGTTCAAGGAAGACACTTCTGGGAAAAATGAACCATTAGAGAAAAAAATGTAACCTAAAGAAACACTTTTTAGTGGTAGAACTTTGGGTGCTGTAGCTTGGGCAGGCCTTTTTGGAGGCCTCTTTTTGATGTTCTTCACCATGTAGGCAGTCACCAGCTTGCTTCTTTGGGGCTCTGCTGGTAGCTGGCATGTGAAGTGGCTCTTGGCCGGACACTTTCTGTTGTCATCATTTCCTACGCTGGCTCTCTTGAGATTCTGCACAACAATGGGGCCCTGATTTAGCCATTGACTGCACCTACTCCAGTCTATGGAAGGCAGGCAAGAGTGATGTGAGTTCCCACACTGGATACTCACCTTCCTAGTCATCCATCCATCCATCCATCCATCCATCCATCCATCCATATGATCCTGTGCATGTGGGGATCACAGAGAAAGGACCACAGTAAGAGGCCAGTGTACAGACACAGAGTGGAGTGAGAATAGAGCTTGTAAGTATGTGTGGCATATATGTGTATATATGTGTGTGTATATATATATGTATACATGCATGAGGTGGTATATGTGAGCCAATGTGTGTTGATACATGTTGTGTGTATATGTGAGTATGTTTGTGTGTTTTGTATATGTGATAGCCTTCATATGTGTATATATATATATATATGTGTGTGTGTGTGTGTGTGTGTGTGTGTATCCACACACCCAATGTACCTATTGGGTGTGTATGTATAAGTATGTATAGTTATATGTGAGTATGTATGAATGTGTGGTGTTATGTGTTTATGGGATGCCTTATGTGTGTGTTTACTGTATATATATATATGTAGCCGTGTAAGTTAGTATGTAGGTGTGGTACTTGGGGTGGCTTGTGTATGTGTTTAATGTATATAGGATAGTGTTTGTGTAATAATTGCTAGCATGTGTGTATGTGTGTGTGGAGTGTAGGTTTTGTGAGAGTAAGTGTAAGGAGTGTATTTAATGTGTGTAGTTGTACAGTTATGAATTAATATATTGGGTCATTTGTGTGGTTTTACATGGCTAGTATAATTGTGTTTAATATGTCGGTGTGGTGATGTGTATGGGTGTTGGGTGTGTTAACATGGCATGTCAGTGTGTGTGTAGTGGTGTGTGTAGGCGTGGCTATAAATTTGGGACAACAGCTTTTTGCCTGCAGAAATAACGGGAAGGAAAAGGAGGGACAGAGTCAGGGAGGTATAAAGATAGAGGTTGGAGATATGGCTCTCTCCTGGTCAGAACAGACTCTAAGACTCCCATAGGGAGCAGCCACTCTTCCTAGCTCCCTTTCTTGTCTTTCTGGAAAGTTCTGAGAACATGGTTTAGGGACGAAGACTGAAGACCTTTAGAAAAGAAGAAGGCATTTTGATCTGGCCTACAAAAGAACTAGGTTTAAGTGTGTATATAATTTGGGACATCCTCACCTGGAGGCTGTTTCCACGAGCCTCCCCTAAGAGGCATTTGTTCCCAAATATTCCCAGAAAACTCTGGCGTTCCATGCCCTTGTCTAGACATAGAAGGTACACCAATAACTTGAACCAACGACTCCCTGTTCTTATGGAGCTAAGGTGCTGCAGAGAGGGAAAGCCGGAGGCAGGCCAAGGAGCAAATGAACAGGAAAGATATAACTGTGACAATCGCTAAGCCAACACGAAAATAAGATGCTGGGTGAGGCCATATGAATACCTAGGTATGACTCACAAGAAGAGCCTAGCATGGGGGAGAACAGGGGAATGGCAGGTTTGAAACAGGTATGAGAAGACCCCAGTGGGCAACCCGTGTGTGGAGGTGGGATCTGCAAGAGTCCATGTAGCTACACCCCTGAGTGAGGCGGAGGGTAGTGTTATGGGAGGCGAATGCTGAGGTAAGTGGAGTCATCTTTAAAAGATGCAGACCAAGTAGTTGGGAGTTGGGTGTTTTTAGCTGAGAAGTGGCAGGGAATCACTGGGAAGATTTTAGATGCTTGAGCAGCACAGTACCACATATGCATTTGAAAACTACTCTTATTCCAGGGAGAATGGATGGTGAGGAGGAGGCAGGGGCATGGGCAAGAGTGGCACCAGTTAAGATGTTACCGCTGAAGTCCAGGTAAGAGACAGATAGTCAGAGGAGCATGGAGCTAACGGATGGGCTTGGGATAGAGTGTGGAGGTGTGTGGAACTGTAACTGTGGCTCAGCCACATCTCTGGCTTGTTCAACAGTGATGCTGCCCTTTATTATGATGGTAAGGATGAGGGGAGGGACAGACTGGGGTGGAGGGGGCAGAGATCAAGAATTCCGTTTAGTCTATGTTAGGACTGAGATGTCAGATAGACCTTCACCAGGAAATGCCAAAGTCAGGGGCAATCTATAGACAGATACTAGTGTATAGATGATATTTGAAGCTGAGAAAGCAGAAGTTTAGAGAGGGGGGCTAGAATCTAAAAAGAGGAGGGCTAAGATGAGGGTTACAGGGGAGGAGAGCCAGCTGGGAGTGAAACACTGGGTGGGTACCAGCTGTTAGAGTCAAAAGTGAAGGGGTGCCAGGTGTATAGCTATAGTCAAGCAAGGGAAACTTGGGACATGACTACCCACATCCCTTGTCTACATGGGGCTACCCCAACTCCTACTGAACCCATAGGGAGAGTGATGTGGGTTGATAGATTTGGGAGCACCACCCCCTCAGGCTTCATTATGAAGAACAACAGGTAAAGGGGACTGGTAGGCCGAAGGGAGGCTTTGTTCTAGTTGCAGACAGGTAGTAATGGCTGTGTGTTTGTTCACTGCGCTGGATGGAATATGACAGGGAGGACTTGGAGGGCACAAGAGGAGAGTGGAGGGGGCAAGAGGGATGTCCTTGAGCATTGAGGAGGGATGAGATCCACATGGCACACACAAGCACAAGAGGCCAGGTGGCCTTTGGCAGGGACACGTCCACCTCCATGGTAACAGAAGGCAAAGCTGGGTTGCAGGTGAGAAAGACTGGTTGTTGCCAGGGAAGGGAAATGAGGGATTCTGTCCAGCTCTTTCCTTATAAAATATGAGGCAAAGTTCTGTGCTCCAAATGTTTGTGTAAGCCACACTCTCCCACCCAGTTCGTGGGTTGGGATCTTAATTCCGAAGGGGAGAGTATTAAGAGGGTTTCCATGTATTATTTTTATGAGTGTGGTGTGTGTGTGTGCTCACACGAGTTTATGTGCATCATGTGTGTGAAGGTACCTGTGGAGGACAGAAGAGGTTGTTGGATTCCTGAGGAAACTAGGTAATACCCCTTGGACAAACAATAACTCAGAGAAACATGATTGTCCTTGAACTGAATGCGAATGCTTGATAGACATCTTGGCCTTCCCAACCTCTAGAGGGGAGTTCTTTACTTACAGATCACCTGATTGGTATCTATCTATCTATCTATCTATCTATCTATCTATCTATCATCTGTCTGCCTGCCTATTATCTATCTATCTATCTATCTATCTATCTATCTATCTATCTATCGTCTGTCTGCCTGCCTATCATCTATCTATCTATCTATCTATCTATCTATCTATCTATCTATCTAGTAGCACCCTGAACATAGTAAAACACAATGTTGTCAGATCAGAACAAAGAGATAAGAAACAGCTCAGGGAGACTGAGTTAGGAGAAACTGTGAAGTAGCTTTTACAGGACATTTTAGGCGTGAGTAGAGGCATTTAAAGTCAGATGGGTCATTTTGGATGGTGTGTCTCTGAGTGACATTAAGCTGTTGGGCAGCCTGGAGATGGAAGGAAGCTTTGCTTCCCTGAGATTAGTGTGTCAGAAGAGGGACTGATGAGGTGATGTGTTTGCTTGGAGGCCAGGAAGTTAAGCCTGTAAGAGGAATGTCTGAGGATGGGGTGGGGTGGTGGAAGGCTGGTCAGGGCAGTGGTTAAGTCTCAGGGAGGGTGACAGATTTTGCTAGGAGTAGGAATTCCTGAGGGAAAGCTGGAGAGGTGGGGAGAAGTTTATCCAAGGCTGGGATGCTGGTACAGACCCAGTGAAAGCAAGGCTGGGGCCATGACTGTGGCAATGGGTAGCAGGGGAGAGGGGAACGGTCATGGAGACAGGAAGATTATGTTGTAAAGACCATTTCTGTGGGAGAGAGGACCCAAGGATGGCATGGGAAGAGATGACTAGCCAAAGGAGGAGTCACTCTTAAAAGAATGGGGGCACTGACAGGTGACAGCCCCACTGAGGAGTGGGGGTGGGAGATTGGTGATATGACCTTCACAGGATGACAGATGGCATAGAAATGTGGCAAGCAGAAGAGAGGACCTCCCTTTCTACCCTGGACTCAGAGGTTAATCTGCACACCAGCTGACCAGTAGTGGCCTTTTCTTCCATGATTAGTGTGTTAAATGAGGAAGTCACTGGTTTTGACAAATGTTTTTATTTATCTATTCTTAATGCTTTGAATTATTGGAAAAATTTATTTTAGAGATTCGTGTTGAATGGTTTCCATGGCTTTTGAGTGTTTTGAAAATGTGCTTGGTAACTGTATTTTAAGATGTATTCAGTGTGTTTTAGAAGCTAAGAGTTGTAAGTTGATGTATGTTTCCTGTTGTGAGAAAAGTCTATTTCATAATCAGTAAACAAAGTTTTAGTTAACAGATTGGGGCCTCATGTCAGCAACCATTAATCACAAGAAGAAATGCCGAAGGTCAATCCTACCAATATAAAATACCTCAATTTCAGCTTTTATAAACACAGAGCTGAGACTGATATGCCTCTGTTGTATATATGAAAACCCCATGTCCCAGAAGTATATTTCAAAGATATAGAGACCTCAAATATGACTTAAAAAGTCCCTTTACAAGGGAAAACACTTAAAATTTAAATTTCCAGAACTATAAAATCCAGACTAATCTGGCCTTTGAGGAATTTGAGAATAAATTTTAATTGTGGTTAAAAATTGTCAAACTATAACAAGGTATTCAAAAGCATTCAGATTGACTCTTGTTGCTGATTTCTACTGCATTTTGTCTTCCATCAGGTTGACTTTGGGTGGGTTGACATGCTTTCAAAATGTCTGCTTCCTCTAAAGAGCCCCTGTGGCTTTGTGCTGGGGTTACTGGATTGGACTCAGACTTCCTGGGCCTGTCTGGGTAGGGCAGTGCTCTGGGAATGTAGAGTAGTGGGAGATGAAGATTTGGGTCCTCTTGGTTCTCTGGGCTTTGAGTGACAGCAGAGGGGAATGGGAGGTGGAGTGTTGGCATGGCCCTATGATCTAAGGTACCATTTTCTGTAGATTGATTAAGAGCTTCAGGGGTGGGGGCCGGATTTGAGAAGGGGTCTGAGGCTCTGCTTTGTCAGATTTCCATGGAGAAGAGAAGCTCTGGAGATTGCCTCTTGTTCATGGAGGTGGAGTCCGAAGGACCTTTTCCCTATGGTCATAGTGTATAAAGGCAGGATCACGTGGATCTGGCTTTTTCTGTCAACAGGTGTGATGGATGTTGCAGAGATGGAGAAATGGGAGGAGGCACTTCCCAGCTGGGGAATCTTATTTTTAGGCAGGCCTTTGTTGCTTATATACTACGAATTAGAGACTCGAAGGGACATTGGCAATGAACTTTGCAATACTATCAGGAAATGCTAGAGGCAGCTGACTACTGAAGAAAAAACTCATTTAGTTCAATGTTTGGGAGGATCAAGGACCAAGGCTTGAAAGGGCACAACAGTATGGGAGGGGGGTCATATATAGAACAAATGGTTACCTCTTGGACCTGAGAAGAGAGGATGAGGCCAAACTCAGGCTTTTAAGACAATTCTCCCTCTCCATTGAACCACCATTCATAAGCGCTGCCTTCCGGGAGCATGTACCCAATGATGAAGAGACCTCCCTGTAACCCCACCTTCAAAGGTTCTGCCATCTGCCAGTAGCTAGGGATTAACCAAGTTTTCCATCAATGGGCCCTTGTGTGGGCATGTGATTTACATCCAAGCCCCAGTGGGTATTTTCGTCTTCATCATTCTGTCTCACCTTAGATGTCACTTGTATACATACAGTGTGAGCACTGTGGCCCCATCTTGCACATGAGACAGATGAAGCCCAAAGAAGTTCCTATAACCTCTGTGCACTTGCTATACCAGGCAGTCGCCCATCTCTCGATGGTTCCACCTCCCAAGCCACCGCTAGGTCAGAGGACTCACTCTTAACAATAACCAGAGGCAGAGAACGGAACCTAGGAGACAAGAGGAATTTTTTTGTTTGTCTTTAATTCTGTTCTCCTCTGCTCTAGAATGTGAGCTTCAGACAACTTGGAGTCTTCTCAAGTTTGTTAATTAGTGCTATTGCCTCCCCAGCAGCCCTTGACCGGGGCTGGAAGAGAGTTCAGAGATTGCTGGTTGCAAAACTGAAGCTGCATTTGGGTGGCCTCTTGAGGGCAAAAGGCGATAGGTCACAGCATGGGCTCCCCACTTCTGTCTCTTCTCCTGCCCTTCCTTTCCCTGCTCTGTCTTCCAGTCATCCACCCTGCCTTGACAGAGTTTGCTTATTTTTTTTCTCATTGTTAGGATACCCCTAACTGCTTGCAGTCTGTTGACCGTCCGGTTGACTCTCTTTTCCTTTCATGAAACTCTTGACTTCATGACACCAGATTCTCGTGATTTCCTCCAACTCAAGTTCCATTGCTTCTCAGTCTGTACCACACACTGGCGCCCATAGTTCTGGCCCATCCCGGGACCTTTTCATCTCTATTCTCAAGCTCAGCCTAGGCAGTCTTGTTGAGTTGGGCGGCTACTCATGTGAGTTATGACATGGCTAGCTTAGTGTCTCCAGTCCAGATGGCGCTCTGATTCTCTGTCTTGTCACCATCTCCATTTGGCTACTTATGAATTCTCTCATACCAACCAGGTTTCATCCTAAAAATACCCAAATAATTCTAGTCTCCTCTTTCCTCCCTAGTATTCTCTGTCAGTTCTCTGTCAATCAGCACCATCTACCAGACAGATGAAACTCTAGTCTTCTGGAGTTCTCTCTCCTTCCACTCAAAATCCAGCCAATCCTGCTATGCTGTTCTCCACTTAATGTGCCAAATAAAATTACGCTACAGTGACACCTGCCCCAGCCTTCACCTCTCTGGCCTGCTACGGAAACAATCCTCTCCACTTTAGTCCATTTCTCCCGCCTCCTTTCTCAGTATACCAGCCTTCCATGTATTGATGAAGAAGCTATTGTGTCTCCTCCTTCCCTCCTCCAAGTGCTTTTCTTTTTTATTTTATTTTTTTAGGGGAACTTTATATGTATATGTATATATATATATTAATTTATTTCTTTATTAAGGATTTCTGCCTCCTCCCCGCCACCGCCTCCCATTTCCCTCCCCCTTCCCCGATCAAGTCCCCCTCCCTCATCAGCTCGAAGAGCAATCAGGGTTCCATGCCCTGTGGGAAGTCCAAGGACCGCCCACCTCCATCCAGGTCTAGTAAGGCGAGCATCCAAACTGCCTAGGCTCCCACAAAGCCAGTACGTGCAGTAGGATCAAAAACCCATTGCCATTGTTCTTGAGTTCTCAGTAGTCCTCATTTCATTTTAGTGTTAAAACCTAAAATTTTAGCTGGGCAGTGGTGGCACATGCCTTTGATTCCAGTACTCAGGGGGCAGAGGTAGGAGAAACTCTGTGAGTTCAAGGCCAGCCTGGTGTACAAAGTGAGTTTCAGGACAGGCTCCTAAGATACACAGAGAAACCCTGTCTCGAAAAACCAAACCAAACCAAACAAAATCACCACCACCACCACCACCACCACCACCACCACCACCACCACCAGCAGCAGCAGCAGCAGCAGCAACAACAACAAAAACCTAAAAGAAACCCCTAAAGTCTTTACCCTGCTCTACAAGGCCCTCACTGCCCGCTCTAAATTATTGTTCCTCTAATATTTTTCTTGTTCAAGAAGCTTCAGCCACCCCATTCTTTTCATTTATTCTTTTTTTTTTTTTTGGATTGGGAACATGCCAAACCATGCCTTTCTCCAGGCCTTTGTATGTGACCTTCCTATTGCTCATAATCCTCTGACCTTGGATTTTTGTGTGTGATCTACTCCTGCTCATTGTTCTCAAATTGATGTCCCCTCCTGGCAGACACTCTATATCTCCTTTCTCCATCATTCTTTTCTGAATTTTCTTATTTCCTTCATCACATGTCTCAACTAATCTTTTTATGTATATGTGTTTTATTACCAGGTTTTCTGTCACTGGCGTGAAATCCCCTGGAAAACAGGACTCCATCTTTCTAGGCTGTTCTAGTCAGTTCTTGAAAATATTTGTTGGTTGGTTTCTGTTTGACTGACTGCTAACTGCCAGGCCCTGGTGCTGTTGGCAGAGAGCCTTTGTGTGCACACATGTGCAGATGAGGTTGGGGGGCAAGTGACCCACGGGCAAGAAGGGAAGGTTCCTGGCAAGAAGGGAACTTGAAGTACCTAGGTCCCTGTGCCTTGTGAGAATCTTAGAAGGCTGAGACTCTTATTTCTGCCTTTTGTTTGTGATTGGAAAGTATACCTTGATGATACAGAGGAAATAGGAGGAACAAAAGATGCCTGAGAATCACACTTAGGTGAAACAGAGCTACCTTCTGCTCAGGTGGAACTGGTCCGTGGAGAGCTAGGTGTACTAGGTGTGTGTGCCTGTGAGTCCATGGATGTGCATTTGGGTGTGGTCACTAGCAGCACTTGGGGCTTGTTTCTAGGTGTTGGATTCAAACTTTGGAAGGAAGCTTAGAATCATAGGGTAGTTGCAAATTCAAGTGCCAGCCATAGAGCCTGTAACTCGGTGGGCTTCTTGGATGCCTAAGATTATGAAGTTTGTGCATCTCTGCTCACAGCTAGTCTCCTGCCTCTGAGTGCATACACAGTAAAGTTGGAATTTGAGATGGATATGACACACAATTGATAAACAAATTGAGCGTAGTGGCTTTAACGTGTCAGATCCAGAACTAATGAGATGCTCTCATATGAGACCTATCTGTGGAATAACTGAAAGCTGTAGAGATTGAATTAGTTAAGGAAAAACCTAAAATTTCACTAAATAATTAAGGGAGTCTAATAGTTCAGGATTTAATCCCAACCATGTGGGAGGCTGAAGCAGGAGTATTACATGTTCAAAGGCTCTTTGGACCATCGAATGAGTTCAAGGCTAGTCTGAGTAACCTAGTAAAAAAGACTGGGGAACTATCTCAGTGGTAGAATATGCAATTGGCCCACAGTACCACACACACACACACACACACACACACACACACACTATTAAGTAGAAGTGATACTGTTAAAAGGACTAAATATGGTGGGTCATACTTGGGTGACTGTTTGGCAAACTCAGCTCTGTTAAATGCAGAACAGCTGTTCAGGGAATATCAGATTGAAGGGTGCCATACTACTTGGGGACAGCCTGGTGCTGAGGATAGACCATTGGCTCAGGGGGGTGCTCCTGGCAAGAAGAGAGAACTGATTCCCCAGGGTGTAGGAGACTGGTGTAGATGTTTTGTGGTGAGGCTGCTACCCCTCTTCAGCCAACTGTGTCCCCATTTTCTTGGCTTACACCGAGGGGAGGGACAAAGGAAGGGATAAAGAAGCCAAGATGTATCTCTGGGAGCTGGAGCTGCTGGTAGGAAAGATTCCCTGAGGTTTTGGAAAGCTCCAAGTGCCATTGAATCCCCTGGGCAGCTGTTTGCCACTCACAATTTCACTCATCTTTGGTTCTCTATCTACAGGCCTAGAGGACCCTCATAGGGCCTCAATGGCAACATCTGTCAGGGATAGGTAGCCCTGGGTCAAAGGGCTTGGCACTCATTTTCACCTCCCAAGTCTCTGTTGAGGTCTGTGTGGTCTCAGCTATCTGCACAGGAAGTGACTAGGGATTGGGAGGGCCTAAGCTTCCAGAATCTTCCACAATGGAGCACCCCGCCATCTTCCCCCTGCAGACACAGAAGGGTATTTGTCACAATGGATCACCCCACCATCTGCCCCCCTGCCCTGCTCTCTGCAGACACAGAAGGGGTATCTTCCACAATGGAGCACCCTGCAATCTGCCCTCCCTGCAGACACAGAGGGGGTATCTTCCACAGTGGAGTACCCCATCATCTGCCCCTGCAGATACAGAAGGCGTATCTTCCACAATGGAGCACCCCACCATCTGCCCCCCTGCAGACACAGAAGTGGTATCTTCCACAATGGAGCCCTACCATCTGCCCCCCTGCAGATACAGAAGGGGTATCCTCCACAATGGAGCACCCTGCCATTTGCCCCTCCCCCGCAGACACAGAAGGGGTATCTTACACAATGGAGCACCCCTGCAGACACAGAAGGGGTATCTTCCACAATGGAGCACCCCTGCAGACACAGAAGGGGTATCTTCCACAATGGAGCACTCCTGCAGACACAGAAGGGGTATCTTCCACAATGGAGCACCCCTGCAGACACAGAAGGGTATCTTCCCAGTATTCAGGCAGTTGTTGTTCACACTGCTGCATTTCTTGATTTCTTTTTTCTAGGAAATTTACCAAGTTGAGACCCAGGGGTTTACATGTCCCACCCCATAGCAAACACTTACACTATTCAAGCTCCAAATGGAAGCCACTGGGGCTATAATTACACCGGCATTAGCTATGAACACTGCTGCGAGGAGGGGAGCAGAGCACCTGGGGGGAACCTGGATGCAGCCGCAGGCCTAAATTAGCTGTTGCTCTGCTTGTGGTTGTCAACTGCTCCTCTGCAGAGACCACCCCTCCCCGCTCCCCCCCCCCCCCCCCCCCCCCCCCCCCCCCCCCCCCCCGGCCCCAGGCCGCTTACTCTTCGCTCCTGCCAGCCAGCCGGCATCTGACAAGTACAGGAAGGACTGTCTGGTCTGGGAGAACAGCCCCACAGAGGCAGACCGCATCAGCCTCTGTGCTGACAGGCATCCCTGGGTCCTTGCACTGCTGAAAGGTGGAACAGCATCTCACAGGATTGCTGCCGAGGTCAAGGCTCCAGCATGGCCAAGTTAACCGCCTAGCTGCCCAGCACTCCCTCTCGCTTTCTTGGTCTTTCTCCATTCTAGGCATGATTTTCTTTGTGGTCTTCTCAGCCATTGTTTGACTCCCCCCCCCCCCCCCCCCCCCCCCCCCCGCCTAGGACCCCTTTTCCTACTTCCCCAGACTCACTTTGTTAGTTCTAGCAAGGAAATCACTGGGTCCATGTCCCCGACTCCAGACAGGTCTTTTCCTCTCTGTACCCTGACCTCATCCAGGAGAGCTCAGTATTTGCATTTGCATAGATGGGTGGCTCTTTTGTCTCCAACTCGCTCAGCAAGGTGGCAGCCTAGTGGCTGGGGTAGTGTGTATGTATGCATATCCAACATATGTATGCCTGCGTGAATCTATTTAAATTTGTATGTGTTGTATGTGCGTGTGTGATGTGTATGCTCCTCCGTGTGCATGTGAGTGCTCACATGTCCATGTGAAGGCCAGATCAGCATCAAGAATCTTCCTCAATCACTTCTCTGCTTTCCTTTTTAAAGACAGGGTCTCTCCTTGGCCCTGGAGCTTATTGGGTGGCTAGGTTGGCTGGACAGTGTGCTTCAGGGATCCTGGGCTCACTAATTATCCCAACACTGGAGTTATAGATGTACCTGGCTTTTGCGTTCTCTCTCTCTCTCTCTCTCTCTCTCTCTCCCCTCCCTCCCTCCCTCCCTCCCTCCCTCCCTCCCTTCCTTCCTTGTGGGCCCTGGGCATCCAAACTCAGGCCCTTATGTTTACGTAGCAGACGCTTTACATACTGAGCCTTCACCTTAGTTAAAAGCTGTTTATTGAGAAAAGATTAGAAAAATAAATCTTGATGCTTTTCTGCCTTAATTTCAATGCAACTTGTTTTTTCTCTCTCTCTTTTCTTTTGTCTTATCTTTTCTCTTTCCTTCTCTCCCTTTTGGAGGCAGGGTCTCCCCCAACCTATGAGGGCATGGAACTCACTATGTAACTGAACTTGATCGTCCTGCCTCAGCCTCTAGAGGGCTAGGACTGTAGAAGTGAGCTGTCATATCCTGCTCCAGTTTCCATTTAAAAGAGATACAAAGTTTTTTAGGGCAGTTTGAAACCTGATTGAAGGAAGATAGAAGCCCACTGCGTACTCCCCCAGCCTCCCTACTGCTAATACCCTACTCTGATGCTGCTTTGTTACAACTCTGTGTTTACAACAGTGATACACTGTTACTACCCAGAGCTTATAGCTGCCCGCAGTTTACTCCTTGGGCTTTGGATACATGCATATTACCTGATGACCATTACAGTATCATTTAGAATATTTCACCACCTTGAAGATACCCCATGTTTTGCCTATTCATCCCTCCCTCCCCCACCCAGCTTCTGATAGCCTCTGATCTTTTACCATCTCTATTGTTTTCCCTCTTCCCAAATGTCATGTACTCAGCATCTTATGTCCTGCAGCTTTCATGAGTTTCTCATGGTGTGACAGCTCATTTCCTTTTATCACCAAATAATTTTCTGTTGTCTATACTCCCTTCCTCTTTATTTCGCTACAAAGAGAGGGACATTGCTCTTCCCAGAGTTACAAGGTTGCTCTTGGCGAAGCAGCGTTAAAGTGAGTGGTTCACTTCTGGTCTTGTCTACTGCTGCCTCCCGATCTCTTCTTGCCTAGGCCACCATTAATACTTGAATAAATGTAACCATGTCCATGGTTACTTGGTTTGTGGCAATTCTGCTTCATTCAAAATACAAACAAACTTGTAAGCATTTTTTATAAACCCAAATTGTTATTATAATATTTATTCTTTTCTTTATATGGAATATACTTACTGAGTATTCATGCACCAAACTTTTGGTCCATGGAGGATAAATAACCTCTGCCTTATTTTAAGATAAAAAATGAGTCATTTATATACACGGTGGCTGCTGCTGATGTGTGCTGTGTAAACACGGACCATTTGGGGGATAGATGCAGGACTGGGGGTGCTATGTGCCAGGAGGCAAGAACTCACAGATCAGCTAACATTTGAGCAGAGAGCTATCTAATTAGTATGGCTCTATGAGCATTGGGGAAAGAGGAGAGCCTTGCAGGCCAGGGACACACCAAGTACAGAGGCCCCAAGACCAGGCCACCGTTAGTCTGCCCCAGGAAGATCAAGGCAGCTAGTACTGAAGTTGAGTGACCAAAAGGAAGGAGCAGGGGCAGCAAGGCCAAGCAGAACAGAACAGTGCTGCTTAAAAGTAATGCAACACACCATGCACATGGAATTCTTTTTTTTTTTTTTTTGCACATGGAATTCTAAATGTTTTAGTGGCCACATCAAAAAGAAAAAAGATAGGTGAAGTTAATTTTGATACAATGTTTAATACTTCATGTCTAAAATATTATCCCAACATGCGATTAAAGCAAAGAAATTATTAGTAGATGCTGTCTAGCTTAATAACCTTTTAGCATCTGGGATGTGTTTTCTAATCTTTCCAGTTCAATGGCCAGTGGTTACCATGTTGGACAATGCAAACACAGAGCCTTGTAGTTCATGCTGAAGTCACTGAGTGAAGCCAGTGGATGTCCTGGAACCTTGGAGGGACACACCTTTGTGCCTGAGGTTCTTGAAATTCGCGCCAGTTTCTGTGATGAGAAAAGATCATTGTGGGGTGTTATGAAAGTTGGGGGACAGGGCATGGTGGTGACCTTGGGGGAAGGTGGTTGTAAGGCAGTGAGAATTGGTGTATTCTGGGTATGTTTTGAAGGTGGATTTCCTGGTTTTCCTGATGTGGTTGTGAAGGAGAGAGGAGTCAGGGACTGGGTAAGGACTGTGGCTTGAGCTGCTTTGGTGTGGCTGTTTTCAGAAGGATGCAGGTGACTGTTATCTGAGCCATGGGGACAAGGGGGGATGGGTTTGACATAAGAGTGTTGGGTTTTCAGGTAGTATTGTTGAGTAGAGGTGAACAGGTGAATCTGGGGTTTGCGAGAGAGGTCTCAGGATGTAGAAGGAGGCTGACTGACAGTGTTTAATGACGTGAGATAAAATGATAGCCCCAACTGCCTGGAGAGGAGGGCTGGGCCCTGGGGAGCACAGACAAAAACCAACAAAACAACCTGAGCAGCGAGTTATCGGGGAGGACAGAATGAAGACAAGCGAGGAAGGAGATTTCAGGCAGAAGGGAAAAAGCTGCTGGGCACAGGGTTGCAGGTATGCCAGCTGGAAAGGCTGGGTCTGCGGGTTCCTATCTATGATGTGGGAGCTGCCAGGCTGGTGTGGGTCTGAGAGAAAATGCAAGGAGAGCCAGACACAGATGGGGTAAGACAACTAGTTTCCGCTTTAAAGGGGAACAGAAAATGGGGTGACATTAAGGGAACCACATGACCACTAGGAGACCCCCCCAAATTAAAGACAGCCAGTCATATAGTCAATGGGAATATTCTAGAAGACAGAACCAATTCATGATGTAAAGAAAGTTATGAGCATTTTCGTATGCTAACAAAGATGCTTTGTGGCAGGTACTGTTTTGCAGACAAGGAAACCGAGGCAAAGAATTGTTTACCCTGATGTGTAGCAGGGCATGAAGGCGGGCTCCGTTTTACAAGGCTTAGTTTTGTCCTGGTTCTGTCTCTTGGTTTCCTGGCTGGAGTAGTCAGCTCTTTAGTTGGGACTTCTTAATACTTTAATGTTTTGAGTGCCCATCATGGCACCCAGCAGGGGTAGGACCTTATAGGTATTTAATGACCCAGCAATCAGAGGACCAGGAACTGCACATGCGAATGCTGAGTCACCACACTTATCTGTAGCGGGGTCATGCTTCTACCAGCCCAGTTTTGAGCCTTCCCTACCCTATGGCAGGTTCTTGTATAGACAACCGCACCGGCAATGGAACATGGCAGGGTAGAAGAACTTACCTCTGGTCTAGGCTGATAATTCTCCAGGCACACGATGGTGCCGAGCAACTGGCTTCTGCCTCTAGTTTTCTGTCAAGGTGCAGGATGGCTGTGGCAGTCCCGTACCCACCCAGGATTCATTTTCTTTACCTGTAAAACACAGGTTGGGTTGGGTGACCGCTCACCTGATTGGTCCCAGAAGATCTCAGGTGGGCATGTGCAGATTGGGGGTCCTGCCCCTCTTTCTGCCGGTCACCAAATTGGACAAGAGGGTCTTCCTAGGTGGGGGGTGGGTGGTAGAGTCAGATTGTTTCTCTGCCAGGCATCCTCTTGGTACAATGGAGATCTGTGAGGTTGGGACAGCCATCACGGAGTAGCCTTGCTATTCCTGGGAGTCCTGCTGTGTACCTCAGACATCTCCCCCACTGTATTAAACAGAAAGCCACAACAGTATGGCAAGAGACCCAGCCCATCTGGCTCGTGGTTGGTTTTACACCCAACAGTGTCAGAGTTGAAGCTGGGGCAGTCTGCCCTTCACACTTAGCAAACTTGTGTGCTCCCTTGTAGGCAGCAGTGGCAATCACACCCTTCTGGACACAGAAGAATAGCTTTGGTGGTTGCAAGGGTAGGGGTGAGGAGGGCAGCCAGGGTGTTTTCAGAATCCTTGTTGACAGAACTTAGTGATGAGTGTTCCCCACTCCAAATGCCAGTGGTGCCAGTTCTTCAAAGTTCCACGGAACTGTGCTGCTGGAGGACTGGCAGGGGCCCCTACTTATGTGACTCTGAGCCAGACATGTTATTTTCCTGCCCTAGTAGACAGGGCCATGAATGACCACTTCTAAGCATCTGAAGCTGGGGTTAGTCTAAGACCTTGGGATGAGTCTCCTTCTGAACTACTCCTTGCATGTGTAGGGTACCCCTTTCCTGGAGCTGTTTCCTACAGTGTACCCCTTTCCTGGAGCTGTCTCCTACAGTGTACCCCTTTCCTGGAACTGTCTCCTGTACTTTGGGCACCTGCATATTAACATCTTTAATACTCACTACAGCCATACATTATTGGAAATGATCTTTATTCCAAGACCAAGAAACTGAGGCAAGGAGCCTGCCTACGGTACCAATCTTGAGTGTCCACACACGCCCTCCCGCTGTGGCCGTATGCACCTCTGACTAATGTTCTCCTTCCTCCTCCAGGGACAGGGGCAGACCCGGTGGTCAGTGCCAAGAGCAATCACTGCCTGGATGCGGCCAAGGCCTGCAACCTGAATGACAACTGCAAGAAGCTTCGCTCCTCCTACATCTCCATCTGCAACCGCGAGATCTCGTCCACCGAACGCTGCAACCGCCGCAAGTGCCACAAGGCCCTGCGCCAGTTCTTTGACCGCGTGCCCAGCGAGTACACCTACCGCATGCTCTTCTGCTCCTGTCAGGACCAGGCATGCGCTGAGCGCCGCCGGCAGACCATTCTGCCCAGCTGCTCCTATGAGGACAAGGAGAAGCCGAACTGCCTGGACCTGCGTACCCTGTGCCGTATAGACCACCTATGCCGGTAAGAACTGCTGAAGTTCTGGCTGTTGACTAGGGGTGCTCGCGTGTGGTTGGGTCGTATTTTAGGGTCACTTGAATTATGATCATGAATGAACCCGGCAGAAGGTGTTGAGAAGGCTAAAACTGGTTGGTCGTAGGTGGAATCAGTTGTCACCTATTCATGTCATTCATTCAGCCACTCATCGGTCCATCTATAACATTCATTCATCTGTCCATCACCCAGCTCTTCCATTCAGTGTGAGTTTATTATTTGTCTACACTGTGTGCAGCTTCATGCTGAGTACTTGAAGGGATGCCAGAACTAACTACCCCAGGAGTTTATAGTTTCAAGTCATGGATTTCTAACAGGAGAAAGGGACCTTCAGAGGTTTTTGCTCCACTTTTAAGGGAAGCCCGTGCCCATGTCCCAGCAGAGGAATGTGATTTAAGAGCCAGATCACTGCAGACGGAGAGCAAAGCCACGCTAGTGTTCAGTGAGGACTGGGTTCTGGAGGCTAATAGTCCTGGGTTCAAATCCTGTGTGGCTTTAAGTCAGTTTTTAAGATTTCCCGTGTTATCATGGCTTCATCTGTGAACAAGGAATACGTAATATCCTGGCACTGATGTGCACATGATTACATATCCAAGCCTTAGCACAGAGCCTGGCATGTAGCTAATATATTTAATGAGTATAGCCTAATTATTAGGTATGAGTTTTCAAAATTTGGTTATAGCTAGTTGAAATTCGCTTTTTACTTTTTTTTTGGCGTTTGTTGTGCTTTTCCTGTCAGCAAAATATTGATTTATTGAGCCATGTCATGTGCAGTGCTCGCTACTCAGTCCTGGCCATAGAGAGGAGAGCACGCTGCTCTCAACAGGGCCCACATTCCACAGGAGGGAGATGTGGTCCCAACTCAGTGGAGCGTGGCTGGGGCTTGCAGAGAAGGGAGCCCAGGGGAGGGCTGTCTGACAAAGTCTGGGAGTCCTGAGGGGGATCATTGTGTTGATGGAGCCTTGAGGATTGAGGAGGAGAAGGCCCAGGGGTGAGTCTGTCAGGAGAAACTTGAAGGAGAGCGTGGGCTGATGGGAACTTCAGAGGTGGGTGTTGGGGGACCGCTGGAGAAGGGAAGGTTGTGATTGTCTTAACTGTCTACTGTGTCTGGACACTGTCTAAAGGCTTCATGCTTGTAACCTATTAACCCTGAAGAAAATCTCTGAGGTAGGCAGGCACTGTTGTCAACATTGAAGGGGAGGAAGCAGACTGAGGAAGTCTCTTGCCCAAGGTCACAGGTCACACCCACTTTATAGCTGGGACTGTGTAGTACTCTTTCTTACCACTATGACTGCACAGTCCGAATGACAGCAGGCATATCACCTTGAACTACGGGAATGGCTGTAGGCGATGAAGAAAAGGGGATTTTTTTTTTTCATTGAAGATGCTAAGTAGACTTGACCAGACTGTCTGTCTGTCTGAAAGTCTCCTGGAGGCAAGAATAATTCTGTACCTCTTCCTGAATTTAGAGTGTGGCCTTGGGGAACACTCAGCAACACACTAATTGGATGGATGTGTGCTTGGCAATTGCTCGTTTCCTAGTTGAATAACCATGAGTCAATGGAATTATTCTTTGGGGGTGGCATTGGACGTGCAGTTTCTGAGGGACCAGAGTGACCATTATGGTAGCATCTGGGGTTCTTGCCCTGGCGATTCCGGAGCTCAGTCAGGAAGCTGCAGAGAAGGGGTGGATATAGGTGTTCTTGAGGACTTGGTTATGATCAAAGTCCAGTCTTGTACTGTGGAGGGTTGATGGAGCCCATGAGGGAGTCTAGGCTGGAGGTGAATGGGGCATCATCAGTGTCAGGGAATAAGTGGGGCCATTGGTGTGGGACTTGGGGCTGTCTCTACTGGAAATGCCCATGCCCAGGGAAGAGAAGGACCGAAACAGTACAGCAGAAGACAGGGATGCAGAGGAGGTTACCGGAAAACCAGGAGGTAGTAACTCAGAATCCAGAAGAAAGGAGGTTCAAGAGGGAGGGATCTGCCTCAATATGTATGTGGATGTGTGCATGCCTGTCTCTGTGTGTGCTGAAAGCCAATGGCTGTTGCCCAGCTTTCCAGTCTTCTAGCTTCCAGGTGCTGAGGAGATAGAAGAGGTACCGGGTTCAAGCTGTTTTCTTCAGAAGGCTGCAAGGCTGAGGCTAGAGCCTTCAGGAGAACATAGGACGGAAGAGAGCTTTTATATTGTTTTTTGTCCCTGGGGTGTTGGGCCTGTGTGCAGCTGGACTGGGAGGCTCCACTTTTGTTTGGCTTGGAAAGCAAGCTCTCACAGTGTTTAGAGAAGGGATTGAGCGTTGAGCTAGCTACAGGGCTCGGGGAAAGCCTTGCAAAGAAATAGACTTTTGAGTCTGCTTTTTAAAAAAATGTACATTAGATATAACAGAGGAAGGAATTTGAAATATTGTGCCTACTACAATAGAGGGGTTGGTGGTGGCAACCAAGGGCCCTACAAGGAAGGTGCAAGCATAAGCCTTGACTGTATGGACTGGCAGAGCTCTGAGCAGTGAACCAGGTTCATCCAGAAAGCCCCGCAGGCTGCAGGGTGCCTATGTAGGTGTTTAGAGTCTAGCTACTCAGACATCTGAGTTAGGAGCCTTCAGCAGATAAGATCTTGTGCGTACTTGTCAGTATTGTTCTGAGGAAGGATGGGTGGCCTATAGGACTTGTGCCTCTGGTGGTTGAAGTCATGTTTGAGATGGAGGACCATGAAGTATTTTGATGACTTCATCATCAAAGAAACAGAAAGATTGTTTGCTTATTTTCCTGGAGTTGGGCAGCCATGATAAGGAGAATTATGGGGTAGACAGCACATGGTGGAATCAGAACAGATCTTTAAATGCCATTAGGCATTTTGAGGGTCCAGGTAGAGGAATAGAGGACTGAGCAAGAAAATGAGCCCCTTGGGTTTGTGGACTTCAGGGACTGCACAGCAGAGGTCTGTAGACAACACCACTTCGGGATTTGGGCTGTGGCTCAGTTTGTCAGGTAGGAAGTTTGTGTTGGTTCACGATGAGGCTATGTGAGTGTCTTTGTCCACCAGGACATCCTGAATCCATCTTTGCTTGGGTCCTGTCTTACTCACCACACCCTCCAGGGTACAGATGCAACAGGGCATCCCAGAGAAGGAAGGGCAGGAATGAGGAAAGAGCCTGCATCTAGGATGAGTCTGGCAGAGGCACTGGGGGATGTCACAGCACAGCCAGATTCCTGCAGGGGCCTTGGCTCTCGACTCAGCTGAAGCTTTAGGTGTGCTGGAGAGAACCCAGAGATGGAAATGCAGAGTGACAGGCAGGTGGTGGGTGGAGTGGGTGGGACTCCAAGCTGGAGACCTGCATGTGGTCTCCTGAATGGCCTCCTAGTGGGCTATGTCCTTCCCTGGGCCCTTGGTTTCTACACTGATGAAGCAAAGATACTTATCCAAGGCATCTTTTGGGATCTTTTTTCATTGTCCAGATGTGTGGCCTGGAGTCTTTCCAGGTGGTTTCCAGGATCCTTCCTGTTGCTCCTGGGACCAGTCTCAAAGGGTTTTCTTTGAAGGATCTTCCCAGGATGACCTAGAAGGAAAAGAGGGACTATCTTTTGTCTAGTGCCCACAGCTCTGACCTTTGACCTATGCATCACTGCCCAGCAGTTCCTGATGGCTTTGACCTCTGACCCATGCGTCATTACCCAGCAGTCCCTGGTGGTCCTGTTGGTGCTAATCTCAGTTCTGTGAGGTCAAAGATGGCTTGAAAGGGCAACTGGAGAACATCAAACTGGGCTTGACTCTCGCTGTGCCCAGGAAGGAACAGAGGACCCTTTCTCTTTTGGGTGTGCTAATAAAATGGGTTAGATGGGGGTAAGGGGGAAACCTCTCTGGGGGATGATTCTTTGGAAACTGAGCTCTCATCCTTAGGGATCCCCTACAGCCCCCCATATGCTTTGTTTCTATAGCATCCAGTCCTGCCTCATCCACTAGCCTTCCTTCTATGGAGAGGACCCATACATCCCTAGGCTTCTTCCTGAATCAATCCTGGCCCAGGAATGCTGGAGTTAGAGCAGCTTTGCCGAAGCCTAGGTGGCATGACACGGGAGCTGATCCGCTGATGTGCTGGGAGGCTGGCTCAGCTTGCACTCTACCGGTGTGATGTACAGCGGATTCTGCTGTGCCGTCTTGTTAAGTGGCTACCAGTGTGGGCTTCCCTTGACCTAGCACTGGTTAATAGGGATATCTGCAAGGTGGGCCTTGGAGTTAGGGGAAGCTCTTCCGAATCCTTCACTGCTCTCTGGAACAGGGCCAGATGGAGCTTCTGGGAGTGGAAACGTCATGCTGTGTTCACAGGGTATCTAGATGGCCATCTCTTAAGAGACCCCACTCTCTGATTTTTGTCCCATTCCAACCCTGAGCCTCAAGGCTGTGGACTTAAGCTAACTGAAGATCTGAAGATGACCAGGGGAAGACATTTCCTTTCGAAGCCTCCGATAGGGAGCCTAGAAAGCTGGAAAAGTTCTGGAATGAGTCCGTGGAATCTGACTGGACTTTCTCCAGGGTCCTGTGGTTCATGAGCTATTTTTAAATTTATGAACATTATTGTTTTTATCTTCTCAGCTTGCATTCATTGTAAGGATGTGCTCAGATTGTGTGTGTGTTCATGTGCATGTTGTGGTGGCTGTGAGGTTGTGGGGAGGATGATTGCTGTCTTACTATCTCTAGCAGGCCGCATTTGGAAATGGCCTCTTGAAGAGCTCTGTTCCTCCTGGTCTGCCAGAAGGCTATAAATAACCTCCTGCTGGACCCATGCCATCTAAAGAGCTGCGATTTAACCTCTGGATGCTGAGGATGTGCAGAAATAGACTCCAGCCTGGGGCTACCCCAACAGTCTTGGGCTACTTTGTGCTGTGGCTGCTGTCTTTGTCCTAAGGGAGAGGATGGTTGGGATATGGAGTGGAGGGAGGTTGCCCCCCTCTCTCGCGCTGTCCTAAACTGGGGTTTGATTCTTGACTCCTTGGAATGTGCTTCTCATTGACTCTATAGGATGTGTTGGCTGCTGTTTTCAGCAGACCATCTCCAAACGGCAGCAAAAGACTATTTTCAAAGGGGTAGGGAGGCTAAGGACTTCCAAACGTTTACTTCCCTTTAAAGAGCACCCCATGTGTCTCTTGTTATGATTTACCAGGTTTTGGGTGCACATTTGAGAGAGAACCTTATCGTGCTTGTTAGATTCTAGAAGGGTTCTTAGGCCTCCTCGAGCTTAAGAACCTCCACCTCCTCTGGTAGCATCATCAGTTCCTTGGGGATGGATACAGAATTTCCTCCTTGATTTGGCAGCAAAGAGCTGTTACTGACTAGCGATGTTTGCCTCCCGCCTGGAAAGGTTAGGATAAATCTTAGCTGGAACCCAGCTAGTGATTCTTAAGGCAATCAACCAGCTAGGAGGATGGGGGTCTTGTGACCATTCTTCATTCATCTTATCATGTCCCGTTGATCATCTATTTTGAATCTGGCATTGTGTTGAAGAGTTCATGATAAGGGAATTGGAGGACCTTGGAGTCTCATAGTACCACCACATTGGCTGGCTCTGTAGCGAGGGTGGGAATCTCCACCCTCAGATGATGGCATTTTTCACTAGGCTTCTCGGAGACCCTAGTTTTTCTCTGCTTCTTCCTAGGTCCACTCTGATGGTCCCTCTTAGGGAAGGTGGGCTTCAGTATTCTTTGGGAACCTTTCTGGCCTGGATCAGGGAAAAGCATCCCAGCTGAGATTGCCTGAGGAGGGAGGGGCTGTGGGCTGCCAATGCACGTGTCTCCTTTGCCTAGCGACTTTGCTGTCACATGACCCATATTGGCTCTCCTGGAGCCCCTGCTCTTCTTCATTCTGGGTCAAGGAACGGGCTCTTCCTGGAACTTCCTCTGGCATGTTGACACAAGACAGAAATGTTGAATGTTACTTTAGAAAAGGCTCTGGGCGATATCAACTGGTAGATGCTCCAGCCTACATACCTAGATTGGATGATAGAGTCTGCAACTTTCCTGCTGTAGCTTCTGGCGACCTAGCAGCAAGGCCGCATGGAGGAGCCTTCCCCATCCATCCTACATTCCAGGCACCCAGGCCCCACAAAATTCATGCCGAGCATGGATGAAGTGCAGTCCCTGTGTGGTGAAGGATCCGCTGGAAGAGCTGTGACTAAATACCTACCTCATGTCGGGGGGTGGAGGGAGATCCCCTCAGGGAGATGTTGTTGGTTCAGGGAGTGTCAGGATACAAGCCCATATTATCAGTTCATACCAGATTCTTTCCTATAGGTGTGTGTGTGTGTGTGTGTGTGTGTGTGTGTGCGCCTTCCTGTATCTACTCACATAGGGCTAGGCAGCATCGCCTTTAGTTACCCTGGCTTCAAGTCGTTTCCATGGTATTTATGATTTTTTTTCAACTTTCAGTTGGTGTGAGCTCCCTGCTTGATGTTTTAGTCATTTTGGGGATGCTATCATGCAGTGCTATAGCCTGAATGACTTAAATATGTTGTTTTCTATCAGTTTGGGAGGCTGGAAGTCTGTGATCTGGGTACCCGAGTGTCATATTCCCAGTGAGACAGAGACAGTCTTCTTGGTTATATTCTCCTGTAGTCTTGTCCTTGGTGTGTGTGTGTGTGAGTGTGTGTGTGTGTGTGTGTGTGTGTGTGTGTGTGTAGAACAGAGAAAGAAAGAAGAGAGAGAGGGGAGAGAGATTTTTTCTTCCTCTTAGGCTGCCAATACCATTGTGAGTAGTGCCTCACCCTTATGACTTCTAACATTAATCACCCCCAAATACTCCAACTTCAAACTCCACCATGGGCTTTAGGGGTTTCCACATAAGACGTTTGGGACATAAGTATAAGCCTTTAGTCCCAGGGCTTCAACCCATCCTCCATCAAGCCTGCTTCATCCTCACGTCCTAACTTTCTTCTGGCAGCTGGCTCTTGTGTGGATTTTCTCTTGAGCTTCTCTGCATCCTTCACTTGGTACTTGGTGCTTCCTGTCTTGACGAGTTCTCCACCTTTTCACACCCTGTGTTCCTACTGTGCTGGTTTGGTTTCCTTATTTAAGAAGTCTGTATGGCGTCCCTGCTCTGCCTCTGCCCCAGGCACTGCGCTAGACAAAGGAGGTATCTTGGAGATCACTGTAGGGATGACCACACCTCCTTGTAACACAGAGTCTGATGGAGGACACAGTGGAGAGGTAAGCAGACAGGTAGATCCAGGTTGAGCATCCTATATCTGGAAATTGGAAATGCCAGATGTTCCCAAATTGGAACCTGTCTGAATGGCAGTGTGATTCTACAAGCAGAACATTCTATCCTTAACCCGAGGAGACGGGCTGCGGTCCAAACACAAGTGCACTAAAAATACCGCCCAAACTATTTCCAGGCTGTCTGTTTAACATGTGTGCAAAGCAAAACCAAATCTCCCTTTTGGACTTGTGTCCCATCCTTATTATGTCTTAGTGTGTATATGTAAATATTCCCAGATCCGATAGCTGAGCCACTTCTGGTCCTGAGCAACTTTGGATAAGGTATACCCGCCCTTAATAAAAGAGTTGCAGTGAACAGGATACAGAGATAGAGCATCATAGGGGCAGGGAGGGGGTGACCTTTATCTGGACAGAGGTCATGAAGACATTTGAACTGAGATCTCAGGCTGCTGAGATGGCTCAGTGGGTAGAGCTTCTTGCCACCAAGTGATCGGAGTTCTTTCTCTGCTGGGAAGAGAGAAGTGACTCTGCACATTGTCCCTTGGCCTACACACCGATGCCATGGCATGTGCGCTTCCCACCACAAAACATAAATAATTGTAATCTATTAAAAAATAAGCCAAGACGTGAGGAATGCATAGCCAGAGTGAGACAGACAAAAGAGGCATTTGTGCAGAGGGTGTGTCATGGGCAGAGGCTCCAGGGAGGAAAGAGTTAGCATCGGCTGAGGCGTAGTGACTCGGACAGGCTTGGGGTGCTATTGTAAGGTGGCAGGGCTCAGACTGCACAGGGCACAGGGGTCCTGGAAAGGAGGTTAGACTGATTCTGGGAACAGGTGGAAAGAAAGGGTTTCTGAAGCTGAGGCGAAACCTCACTAAAACTGAGTAAGAAGATGACTGGTGTGTGGAAAGATCAGGAGGGGCGCAAGTGACCACAGGACACCGAGAGCAAGTGATGTTTGCATCACTAGGACAGCAATGTTGGCAGCTCAGACCAGGGCGATGATTGTGTGGCAGGAGATAAGAGGATACAGCAGAGAGATTTAGAGATGGGTTTGGGAGTAAGGGTGATGGAGTGCAGCGCAAAGCCTGCTCTATGTGCTACGGTACGGTTCGTGAGTCAGGCAGGGGCCTGGAGAATGAAACACACACAGACACACAGAGACATGGGTAACACCAAGAATTCCTTCTTTATTGTGTTCCAAGGCAGCTTATATAGGTTCTCCTTGACTAATGGCCATGCCCTAACTCTCAGCTGCAAGCCCACCAGAAACCACTCCACTGCCATCAGGAACTCCTGAGGGTCTCGTGCTCAGAGCAGCTGCAAAACAAGTTGTTTGCTCAGAGCAGCTGCAAGCATAGGAAAACAAGTGTTTACTCCAGCAGGCAGGGGGTGACAGGAAATTCAGGGTCTGGGGGTCCACAGTCCCCAACAATGGAGGAACTCCAGGATGACACAAAAGATACATACATGCAGTGGTGTGGAGCCATTATTTTCAGATGGACAGGATCTGGGGTTGAGGGGAGATTTGTTTGGGACATGGTTAGTGTTTTTTTTTTTTTTAAGACAGATTTTCTATGTAGTTTTGGTTCCTGTCCTGGAACTAGCTCTTGTAGATCAGGCTGGCCTCGAACTCACAGAGATCCGTTCTCCTCTACTTCCTGAGTGCTGGGATTAAAGGTGTGGCCATCACTGTCAGGTTTATGGTTAGTGTTTTGGTGCTTCCAGACATCTCTGGCACTTGACTGGGGTGGTAATTTTTTGGGGTTATTAGTAGGGTGGTGGTATTTTAAACTAGGGGAGGGTAAGCTCCTTTTGGGTAGAGTCTAGTGAAAGGAGAGGTACTGAGGATGTTAGGTACTTGATGGATGTTTGTCATTAGTCTTATGAGGTCCAGGATTCAGAAGAACATTTCCTTGCAAGAAAGAAGTAGACAGTTATGTTAGATATGCTTCTGAGATGCTTACAGACTGTGACACCCAGAGAACCATGGTATTTAGGATTGCGAAGGCTGTGGTGATGTTTCCATAACAGTTTTGGTAAATTGGTGATTTCAGAAACCTGCTTTAGTGCTAAGGAAAGTCAGATCACTTGGTCACAGCTTGCCAGTACAGATGGTGGAGGGATGGACAAAGGTATGCCCTTCAACAGAAGGATGGCTAAAGATACCCAGCATTAGATTGGATCTGGGAAGTATGGTGTGAAGTGGAGGTGGGCAGGAGGTTTCTTCAGCCACAGGTAATCCTGGGTTCTCCACCTTGGCACTCTGTGGGTCCAAGGACTTGGGCTAGAGTCCCTCTGTAACCTTGCTGAACCTCAGCCTTAGGATGGATGTAGGATCTTTTAGCTTTACAATGGCACAAATGGTGATACACACTTACTAGAGAATATTCTTGAATTTTAAACCTGCGTTGGATCCTGTCTTGTGACCCTGCTTTGTGGCTACTGAGCCACAGCTCCCAGCCATCCCTGGGACCACAGTGATGGACTAACTGATGCTCTGAAGGGTGCTTCATCAGAGAGCCACCAGAGGGACTGGCAACTTCATTATTAAATAGGCTTTGTGTTGGGTGATTCTGCCCAGCTGAAGGGTAATGTAAGTTCTCTGAGCAAGTTAAAGGCAAGCTGAGCTAAGCTATGATGGTTTGAAGTACAGGTGTGACTTCTGACATTTCCATCCTATGATGGGTTTATGGGGATACAACTGCCTTTCAAGTTGAAGAGCATGTGTGTTGCGATTCAGAGTCCAGCACATCCCCACCTGGGTTCTGAAGGTCCTTGATATGGTCATTGTTGACTCTGCTTCTCCTGCTCCAGACCTGAGTCCTTCAACTTGGGAAGACATCTCTCTCTTGGTCCCTCCTCTGAGAGCAGCCTAGGAGCCAGCCTCTCCTTCCCAGCTATTCTAGTCTTCCACAAGGAGGTATTTAGTGTTTTATTGAAGGGGTTTGAAGGGTGTTCTGGGGCTCCTATGATGGAATTTTCCCCAAGGTGTTCTAAGGATGGTGTGCAACGTTCCTGTGCCCAAGATCAGGAGCGCTTTGCCTTTCTGTTTGGTAGAGGTGAGGTACCTTTGCCTCCTGAGGACGCTGAGCCACACCCTTCTTGAGTCACACTCCAGCTTCAAGGACTCTGCCAGTTTGTTGCGTGATATTTGTACACGGTGTGAAGATGTGTTGTTGTGATTGGTTTAATAAAAAAGCCAAAGGGCCAATAGGTAGGCAGGGGTGGGGGTTAGGTGGGACTTCTGGGCAGGGAGGAATTCAGGGTTAGAATCTGGCTCTGTAAGAACCTCCGGCAAGACACAGAGGGAGTCAGACATACAAAATGAAGGAGAGGTAAAAAGCCACACAGAAGAATGTAGATAATAGAAACAGGTTAATTTAAGTTCTAAGAGCTAGTTGGGAACAAGTCTAGGCTAAAGGCCAAGTTTAATAATAAATCTCCACGTCATTATTTTGGGGGGCTGGTAGTTGACGAGGAAGTCTGATTACAACAGTTTCGCATTGTCGTGAGACATGCCTTGACAGAAACAAGAGAATGATTTATTTTGGCTCATGCATTTAGGCAGTTCCAGCACATTATTGTGAGAATAACATGATGGACTAGTTCATGGCCATGGGAACACATGATGGAGGCCGTTTTTCTCATGGTAAAAGAAGCAGAGTGTGGCAGGAGCCAGAGAATATCACCCTCAGAGGTCTTGAATGACCCAGGCAGGGCCTCCCAAGATAACACTAGCAGTTGGTGAAAAAGCTTTTAAAAATATGGAAGTAATTTTAGCTTCAAACCATAATGGGGCCCTTTTAGGAGGTGTCTTGCAAAACTCAGAGGCCTTTTACCAGTAGAAAACCATGGAAGGTTTTCTGGTTTGGGTGAACACCTTAGGCTGCTAGTGACACCCACCATCCTACTGATGAATGGGGACACCGAGTCTGTCTGTCTGTCTGTCTGTCTGTCTGTCTGTCTGTCTCTCTCTGTCTCTCTCTCTCACACACACACACACCACACACCACACACACACACACACACACACACACACACACACACACACACGCATGCACGCACGCAGCAAACATTTGCTGCTCATATAGAGAACTTTGCAATATCTGCTCCTATCTTGCCTGGCTCAGGTCTTCCTGAGCTAGTGAGTCCTTTCTGTCCTTGGGGGCTAGACTTTTGTCACCAATATGTGCTTAAGAAGAGAATCAGAGAGCTGTGTCACAAATGGGTCACGCAGTCCCGAGTTTTGATCAGGAACTGCATGTAGCATTGTAGCCCATTTAGGAAGATACACACAGGGGTTGCCTCTCTGGGTGTCCAATGGTACCACTAGGCTAGTTCTAGCTACAGGTAGAAGGCTGGTAGGGTCCCTAGAGAAGCCCTCTTGGAGGTGATTTTTCTCTTTAGTTTGAAGGCGAAGTAGACTTGTATTTTGAGGTGATCCTTCTCTTTCCTGTCGAGGGAATGTATCAAAGAGGACTGATATAGAAGGGGCAAGGGGACCAGCTTATCCAGCCCATCTGTATTTTGCTAGCAAGCTTCATTTCCTCTGGAAGACAATCAGAAACCAAGAAGTAGTTAAGCAGGAAGAGAGAATGACCCAAATTGCCATTCTAGAAAGATGCTGCTGTGCAGGAGAGGGCTGGAGGCTGGAGACATGGAGTCCAATGGGAGACCTTGCTGTGCCGGGCCTGAGATGAGGGCAAGGCAGGTTGTAAGCAAAGAGAAATCGGTCATAGAGATGACATGATGTCCTTTGGGGGTCAGTTTCTAAGTACTTACTGGAGGCAGGCAGAGAAGGGGAGTCCAGGAGGCTCTCCAGGTCTCTGGTTTCTCAGTTGACTGGTTTTGGTGAAGCCATCACCTTGAGAAGGGAGGAGAAGAAAAAGAAATTTGTCAGGAGAAGGGGGAGGATGTTTGGGTTTCAGAGCTATTGTTTGAAAGCCTTTGAGTGTGCAAGTGTCAATGTCAAATACAGAAGGTATTTGTTATCTGGGAGTTCAGCAGAGAGGCAGCGGCTTGGAGTGGAGATGATGGGATTAAGGGAAATAACTCATGAAAAGCGCGAGCAGCGGCCTGGTGCATGGGCACGTAGAAAACACGCGTTCCTTCAAAGAGCTCTAAGCTCATTTGGGGAGGCAGGGCTTGCCCCCGTGAACTAGCAGCCATGAAGAGGAGGCCTGGTTTAATTAAGAGTTGTGAGGATTAAACTGTGTGCTGCAGGCAAGCCCTGGAGATCCAGGGAGGGCTGTGAGGAGAGCAGTCCAGCAGCCAGGCCAGGAAGGAGGAAGGATGCCTCGGGGCAGAGGCTTCAGGGAGAAAGGGGCTGAGGAGGAGAAGAGCATGGCTAGCTGTGTGTGCGTGTGTGTGTGTGTGTGTGTGTGTGTGTGTGTGTGTGTACTCTGCTTGGAGCAGAAAGAGCCAACAGGATGAGGAGAGCTTGTGTGTGGAGGGAGGGAAAATTTGAGGCTCCCAATTCCTGAGGATTAAGGATTTTCTCAACTTGTTGCCTGATAGGAGGACAAAGGAGTTAGGTGGAGCAGGCCCTAGTATAGCTTGGGAGTTACACTAAATCCTAATGAATCATTTTGGCCCTCTGGATCTACATCTAAATTCCGTACCCATGGATTCTGTCACTCATCGATGGAGTGTGTGTGTGTATGTATGTATGTATGTGTATATGTATATATATACATATACACATATGTATATAAACCCTCAGCATACAAGAATATAACAAATAAACCAAGTCATAACTATTTAGCATATAACATTATATTAAATATTTTAAATAACCCCATATAAAATATGATTATAGTATATAGGAGGATTATATAGATTAAATGCGGAATCTATACCATTTCACATAAAGGATTTGTGTGTGTTTTTGTTATTATTGGGTGTCCTGGAGCCAATCCCCTGGGGACTGAGAGACACCTATGCTGCCCAACTTATAGTTGATGTGGTGACACCAAGAAATTAGGAAAAATGACTTTTTTAGGGGTTCAGCTTCTGTCCTCAGAGATACAGAAAAAGAGGCAGAGGCTTCTCTCAGCTTCTGATGAGTGTGGGGTCAGAGACTTGTTTTAGTCCCTTCCAAGGCAGTGTGTGATGCCCTTATTTCTGTCTCGGCAAGGAGCCGGCTGTGCACCCCAGGAGGATGCCTGCTTCTCCTCTCCCACCTGTTTTATCCTTTCTAGTTCTTACTCTGTAGACCAGGCTGACCTCGAACCCACAGAGATCCACCAGCCTCTGTTTCCCGAGTGCTGGGATTAAAGGTGTGCGCCACCGCCACCCAACTTCCTTTCTAGTTCTCAAAAGGAGATCGAGTTAGTTTTTATTTGTAAAAGCACTATGGATTCATTGGGAGAAATGATTGAAAGCTGGGGTGGTGGCTCATGCTCAGTGGTCATTATGGGGCACAGAATCTGCTTCCCTTTGACAACAGTTGTGCTATGCCAGGACTGGCCTGAGTGGATGGGTTTTAGAGAGATATAGAAGCCTCCTTAGCTTACCTGAGACTCCAGGAGAGATGATGCCCCCAGCAGCAGATCTGTGTGTTGATATCATTAAAACACAAACCGGAAGGCTGTGTCAGGAAGGGGCTGGTGAGAGGCCCCATGAGAGAGTAAAAGCGTGTGGGCCATGCTGGGCCTCCGAGGTTCGAGGTGGACACTCTCTTGGCTCTGTTTCCTTAAGGATTTTGCTTCTCTGGGGGCATTTTGTTTATTTTTAAAGTGATTTCAATTTATTGTTATTATTACTGTTTTGTCTTTTGAATGTCTCACTTTGTAATCCAAGCTAGCCAGGAACATACCATGTAGTGCAGGCTGTACACGAACTCACGGCAATGCTCCTGCTTCAGCCTTCCAGTGATGAGATTATGATGTGAAGTCCCTGCGGCCCCAACACTCCCACTGGGGGAGTTTTAAATGAGTGAGCGAGGATGATTGCCTGCTTTTGAAGAACTCTCCCCTAATATTTTCAGGAACAATTTGAAATCCCTAAGACACTAACAAGTAGTAACCACCAAGTGTGACAAACCCTGAGCTTGGAAGACTTCAGGCAACAGTTGTAGCTATTAAGCTGTGACTTTCCCTCCAGCGCAAAGAAGCCTAGAGTCCTGCTTGGAGGGAGGAGTGGGCTGTTATCTCCTAGCAGGTGGGCAGGTGGGAAACAAGCTGGTGCAAGGTAACTTGTCTGGAACACCTGCCCCTTCCTACCGCCCCCCCCCTCCCCTGGCTGGCATGGTCAAGAGCTTAGGGAGGAGAAAGCTCTTTTGGTCATGTTCCCTACTGCTAGGTTTCTGCTTTTGTGTCCCGATTTCATCTGGGCTTGTTCCTCTAAGGAGCTGTGTGTGTGTGTATAAAAAACTCAGCTAGGACCAGTTACAGCGTCTGCAGTGGGTGGGAATGGGGAGCCATGATGGCCCTTACTTCCTCACTGTTTGTCCATGGACAACTCTGCCCACTCTCCTTGGTCACTTTTGAATGGTCACTGAAAAATAAGTGGCTTGGTAGAAAGTCCAGTGCCATGGTGTCTGATGTGGGGTTGGGGAGGATAACGGTGAGGTCTTGGTGTTTCTGTCTTTAGTATGCCTCCGTCTTATTCTTGCCAGGATAAGGTATAGATGCTGCAAGAAAAGGTGACAGCTGTGGTGTTGAAGAGGACATGACTGTTTCTGAAACTGTGGCTCATGAAGCCCCGAGGATGCAGGACTGCTCCCTGCACAGGTGGAGGAGATAGAGAAGAACATCCCAATATAATAGTATTTTATAGATGAAGATGCTGAAGTATGGAAAAGTAAAGTTATTTGTTCAAAGTCACAGGGCTGAGAACCCTAAGGACCTGGGTGAGAGGTCAAGTCTCGTCTCTCTGGACAGTGTCCTATTCTTTTGAGGAAGCTTGATATGGCAGAAGGTGAACCCAACAGAGTCAAAGCCCTAGGCAACCCCTCCCCCTCCAGCCTCGTGAGATGCAGCATTCACGAGTCTTCCCTTATTTATTTATTGTTTTTTTTTTTTTTTAAAAAAACGACAGAATTGGAGCAGGATGTACCTGCAATCCCAGCACTTTGAAGGTTGGTGGAAAGGGAAGCAGGAGTTCAAAGGCAGCCTCAGCAGCGTAGTGATGACCCTTTGTCTCAGGAAACAACAAAATGGACTTGAGTGACTCAGCCCTGTACATCAGGCGGGGTTGTAAGACCTGGGGATGGTGAGGGAACAAGCTGGGCATGCCTGGTCTGAATTGCTGGGCACTGAAGTGTTTTAGATAAAATATTTTTAGTATTTGCATATATACGTGTGTGTATAGTGCAGGTAAAATCCAACTCTGTTTGTTTAGTTGGGGATTTGCTTATCGTTTCAGAGAGTTAGTTCATTATCATCATGGCAGGGAGCAAGGCAGCAGACAGGCAAGGCATGGTGCTAGAGAAGAAGCTGAGAGCTCACATCTGAGCCACAGAACATGCACACACACACACACATACACACACACATACACACACATACACACACATACACACACACAAAGAGAGAGAGAGAGAGAGAGAGAGAGAGAGAAGAGATAGACAGAGACATAGAGAGACACAGAGACACAGAGAGGCTGGGCCTTTTTGAAACCTCAAAGCCCATCCCCAGTGACATGCCTCCTCCCACAAGGCCACACCTCCTAGTCCTTCCTAAACAGTTCCACCAACTGGAGACCAAACAATTAAGTACATGATTCTCTGGGGGCTAGTCTCATTTAACCCGCCACATGTGTAAACACGACCTTCATTTATGGGTCACATTCCTTATATACACAGGCTGGAAGTAATTGTACGTGGGCTTTCCAACAACTCTTTCGTGAGATAAACCTTCCTGGTGGCCCATTTCCACTTCTTATATCATATTGATGCTTAAATGTTTCAGACTTTGGAATATTTCAGATTTCAGATTTTTCGATTAGATACTTGGAATACTGTAATGTTTGTCTTTAATTTAAAAAGTATGTGTGTATATATGTGTGTGTGTGCGAAAGGTTGGGTGGTTGGGTATTCTTTCTCTTTTCCTCTCTACCTTATTTTCTGAGGTAGTATCTCTTTCCTGGAATTCCCCATTTTGGCTCTACTCACTAGCCATTGATCTGACTCCTTCTAATCTCTCTCTCTCTGCCCCATCCCCTAGTAGTGGGGTTTCAGGCATGTGATGCTACAAATGTCTTTATTATTAAATTTTACTTTACTTATTTATTTTTTGGCTTTTTGGGACAAGGTTTTTCTGTATAGCTCTGGCTGTCCTGGAATTCACTCTGTAGACCAGGCAGACTTCAAACTTACAGAGATCTGCTTGCCTCTGCCTCCAAAGTGCCAGGTTTAAAGGTGTGTTCTACCATTGCTCAGATTATTTTTATTTTTTAAAGGGTGGCAACACATCATTTACTTTTCTTTCTTGAAATTTTATTTAAAAATCAAACATTGTATCATTTCTCCCTTTCCCTTTCCTTTTCCCAATCCCTTCTATATACCTTCCTTGCTACTTCCCAAAATCATGGCCTCTTGTTCTTTGATGTCTAGATGCATAAATATTATCTACTCAGTCCATTAATGTTACTCAGATGTATATGATTCCAGCCCTGACCCCTTGGTATTGCATCATTAGCTAGGTGGCTCACCCCTGAGGAAGAATGTTTTTCCCACTCTCTCAGCATTGCTCAGTTGCCTGTGTTTCTTTGTCTAGGGGTGATGTTCCATAAGTTTTCCCTTTTCTACGTTGGCATGTCTGTGGATGCTGTTGTTGTTCAGTGCTTGCCAAGGCAGCCATTGTTGACTTATGAGTGCAGCTTCCTTGTCGTTTCTAGAAGACACATTCTCTCCACAGATTTCTTGGTCCTCTGACTTCTAAAATCTTTCTGCCCCATCTTCCACTATGTTCCCTGACCCTTAGGTATAGATGTTGTTTTGCAAGTATATTACCTGGGGCTGTGGACCCCACAATCATTTGTTTTCTTCTCTCTCTCTCTCTCTCTCTCTCTCCCCCCCTTTCTTTCTCCTCCTCCTCCTTTTTTTTTTTAAATTTTGTGTGTCAGATCCCCTGGGACTGGAGTTACAGAGTTCTAAGCTGCCATGTGGGTGCTGGGAATTGAACTTGGGACCTCTGGAAGAACAGCCGGTGCTCTTAACCACTGAGCCATCTGTCCAGCCCTCTCCTCCTCCTTTTTTTTTTGTTTTTTTCAAGACAGGGTTTCTCTGTGTAGCCATGGCCATTCCGGAATTTGATTTGTAGACCATGCTGGCCTCAAACCCAGAGATCCTCCTGCCTCTGCCTCCCAAGTGCTGGGATTAAAGGTGTGTACCACCGCCACCTTTTACTTTCACGCTTTTTGATGAGTTGTGGATTTCTGTAATGACTTCCTTCTGTTGCAAATAGATTTTTCTTTGATGATTGGTGAGAGCTGCACTTACCTGTGGGTGTGAGGATGTATTTTAGAATGCAGTTGAGATTTAGGCTGGTTTAGCAGAGCAGCTGTGGTGGGTTCTTCTCTAAGATCCATGGCCTCACTGGTTTCAAGTACCAGACATGATTTCTTTCCTATTGAGTGGACCTTAAGTTACATTACCAAGCTGTTCATCACTGCCGAGCTATGAGTGCCTCTGTTGTATCCTTAGGGCTATCATGCCTTGCTGGTCACCATTGTGCTTCATAGGTTTTACAGCTGGATGGGACTGATCGGTTGCTCCCCTCCTTGGGGATAGCACTCCCCTCATCTTACCCATTTCAAATCTTTTGTATCCTGCTATTCTGCTCTCTCATGTCCCTGCCCCATGGTCCCCCTTTACCTTCCTGTTTATGTAGTTACTTAGCATACCTGCCTTCTCCATGTGTGCTGTGGATCCAAGCCCTGGTTCTTATGTTTGTACCATAGACGTTTTACTCACCGAGCCCTCTCCCTGGTTCAGAATGTTGCAGACTTTAAAAATGTATTGTGTCCATCCCTGCTGCTGGCCTACAGACCAGCTCTGTCCCAGCAGGAAGGGAGGGAGGACAGCGGGTTGGGTAGAAGTGGGCAGAGCAGAAAGGCAAGGAAGGCTTGGTGTTTGGCTACACACAGCGTGTGGGAGGAGGCATTTGGCTTCTGGCTGTGGGCAGAAGGTTGAACACTGATTGGACTTCAGGTCAGCCTGAGCCTGGCAAAAGAGAAACCATTTCTCTCATCTCAAGCCAAGTGAGTCTGACACTTTCCTGAGTCTCCACAATACTGCCAGAAGCTGGCCAGCCCACGGGGTGCTGAAGGCTGGGTAGGGAGATCTGGAGATCTCAAGGAACCCATAAGTGGGGGTCCCCTAGCACTCAGTCCCCTTCCTTTCTCCGTGAGAGTTCAGACCTGTTCTGGTTCCCACCCGTTGCTCTCCCCCTTGGATCAAACTCCAGAGGTCAATGGCAGAAAGGAGGGGGTGAAACGAAATGATGATGACTTTGAATTTTTTCCCCCTTTCTTGTGTCAGAGCCTGGAGAGGTGGTTGTTTTGCTTCCTGGACCTCGGTGGCGAATTTTCTGCCAGACAATCATCGCGGCGCTTTCATTGCTTTCTGATGCTCCTCTAACTGCGCAGGGTCGGCTATTAAATGGTCATCAAACCTCAGCCTCTATCCCATCAATAGTCATAAAGTTGGGGAGATAAAAGCCATCAGTTTTCCATTATAGCTGAAAGCAATACTGTGGATGGCTATTTTCTGAGTGCTGCAGATAGATGTATTTTAACTAGAGCACAGTTTCCAGTGGGCCCAGCTCAGCTGTGGGCCCTGCTGGACCTGGGATAACCCGCCAGGTGCAGAAAAGGCAGGCATAGCCCAGCTGTTTCTCCATTAGTCCCCTCTCCTTGGAGATGCAGATGGGCAGAGCATCAGGGTTGGGGCTCTAGGTGGATGCTCCAGGGTGGCACTATGTGCTCCCACTCTCCATATTAGTGAGATGTAATGGGTAGATGCGGAAAGTCGTGATAATGCCCAACCTGGTGAAGAGCAGCCCCGCCCCTCGCAGGATCCTGGGCTTCTGAGAGACCAGAGGAAGGTACTCTGTAGTACCAGCTTATTTGTCGGGTGCATGGTGGAATAGGCATAGCTTACAGACTCTGCCCAGTTGGACACAGAATGGTCCAGTGTAAGAAAACTGGCACCTGGGGTGGGGGCATCACTGCTCTTGCAGGATCCACAGTGTCTATAGGATTTCAGTCAAGCAAGCCGTCTGGAAATGGAGTTTACAATCACATAGTCTGGCAGTGAGCAACCATTGGCCATGTTTGTAGAATGAATTGCACCCCCTTGCATCCTCCCATTCCCTAATCCCAGGGCCTTCAACGCAAGTTCCAGAAGAATCTGGGTTCTGGCAACCCTGGCCCTCATGCCTACTGCTTTCTGTTTTCCCTGAATATGTAACTCACCTCCCTTTTCCTGTCTCTAGGCTCTTGCAGGGGCAGGACCCTTGTCTGGATGTCCCGCTGGCTCTCCGGGAAGTGCCTAGTCGTATTAGAGGTCCTTTGTGGTCACCCCCCTTTGCCGTACCTCTGTCTTTTCCAGGAAGCTGCCTTCTCTGTTTCCTGCACTGGTGCAGTGATGAGCTCCAGTCCCATCAGAGCTATTCTTAGAGACATCACAGTTGCTGAGCGTATGGACTTCTCTTTGCAATGCTCTGGGGTCAGCTCGTGTTTCATGGTGTTTGTGCCTGGCTGTAGGGATCCAGTCTCATAGGCAGAAGCTTTGGATCTGGGGCCTGCAGTAATCTCCTAGATGGGGCAGGGGCAGACTTCAGTTTGGGCTTCTGCTCCTCCTGCAGCCTCATGGGGCTGTGGGTTTCTTTTGTGGACCTGGCAGCACTTGTTAAATGCTCCGCTCTGGACACATTCACATGCACCATGGTTGTGACGTCTACTGGCATCAAATTTGCCTAAGGATCTTTCCTTCCTCCTCTCCTCTCCCCCAGGTGGTTCCCTCAGGACCACAGGCTCCCTGTGTACTAGCACCCTTATCTGTATCCTAGGGAGCTGGGACTCAGGATAGTCCAACCTTGAGCTTCCTATCCCAAATTGATGACCAGTCCACTTAGCAAGCTCAAGTATCTCTAGCTTTTGACTGGTCATCTTGAGGCCTTTGAAAATGACCCTCTGTTTTAGCATGAGGGACACTCAAGTCTTCTAGTCTCAAAGTCTTACCCGTTTCCTGGAATGGCTATGTGACAGGGGGAGGGGGAAGAAAGGAAAACTCTTACTGTTTTTCCATGTTCCTCCATCTGCTGAGTCCGTAGGAAGGGAAGGTTCAGCTGTCTTCTACCATGTCATCCACTCACATGTGACTCTCCTCATGGTGACACTGTGAGCTCTGGACCGGGTGGCATGTTGACCAGCTCATTAACCCCAGCATCTCGCCCATGGTCTGGCGTGGAGTGCGGTGAACACCTATGGAGTTCTTGAGTGGTCTATCTCCTAAATTAGATATCGTAGCAGCTGCCCCAACCTTTCCCAATGACACAGGATCAGCCCGGGTGACCAGGTAAACTGTACAGATGGCAAGCGATGCTCTCAGGTGCATCTGACGTCTATAGAGCGGTTCCCCCATACTCCAGTTATCCCTGGAGATGCAGCCGCTGGACCACTGGTGGTTTTCTGTTGATTTCTGTCCTCTCTGTGTTGGCTGCTGTTTCTGCTGAAGGTTCTGTCGCCTCCTGTGCTCTTCCTTCTGTCACCTTTCCCCTTTGCACATTTTCTGAGGAACAGAGAACCAGATGACGGAGAGCGTGGGAATTACGTCTGCATGGGGGCCTGAGGATTTAAGTGGAGAGAGAACCAATTTTCTTAGGAGCAAAAGATCTCTTTTAGTGGACAAACTTCATCTTGCCTATCTCGGTGACTTCCTTGTTCTTGGAAGGCTGCCAGATGAGTGACCTACAAATGTGCTGTTCCGGTAGAGCCCTTTAGATTAAAAAACATATTTTAAGATGACTTTGGAAAAGGGCGTAGAGAGCTCCCTGAAAGGCTGGTGGGAGGGAAGTAGACTAGTCTATTGAGATAGATCAGGTGAGTAGATCAGGTTAGTAGACCACTCAGGTTCTGCCCTGTCTCTATAGAATGACATTGTCCTCTGTGTCCCATGATGGCCAGTACTGGGGTAATTTACTCTGTCCTTTCCTCACCCTCCGTGGGCCCAGGCATCAGAGTGAGGGTGGTTTTGGTCTCGTTGTGTGGAACACTGGTATAGATCAGCGTAGATCACTGATTGCAAGAATGGGATTGCCTTGCAAATGATGCTTGGGCTGTTGGTGATGGTGTCACTAACAACCATTGTACCCAAGGGTACCATGGGGCCAGGTGGGGATGCTGCGTCATGACAGCAGCACAGACTGAGTGAGGGCGGGAAACCCTGGAAGGGAAGCGACTGGGTCAGAACTTCTGGGTCCTGCCTGAGCCTAAACCTGTCCACCTCAAGCATTGAAATATTAAAATAAACTTTATTATAAAAATTCCAAATAAATAAAAACATCACACATCAAAATTAATCAGACTCAAAGTCTATGCAACTCAATGAACTTCTATACAGTTAGAATAGGCATTCTGAACAGACACTGTGGAGGGTCATGTTAAATTTTACACTTTTAGTGTTGAATATATTTTATGCACTAATCCACTACCAACAACAACAACAACAACAACAACAAATGTGACAGAATTAGAACGAGAAAAACAAACAACTTCTATCCCCTCTTATAACTTGTGTCCATTAACTTCATTCAGTCTTTCCCCCTTTCCTTGTTTTAAGCCTTTTCTGGTCTGTTTTCTTCATGTTATGTTGCACCCGCACACAAATTTGTTTAAATAGATACTTAACATTATTGGCTAGATTCTGTGTATGAGAGAGAACATGCAGGTTTTTTTTTTTGTTCTGAGACCGTACGACCTCATAACACAATATATTCTAAGCCCATACATTTTTCCTGTGATTTTTAAAACCTCATTTTTCTTTAGAGCCGAGTAGTGTTCCATTTTATATGCATATACCCAATTTCCACTCTCCGCTCATCTGTTGATGGACACCTAGGTTGAACATCTTGAGAATGAACACATGTACCCTCTCAGCCTTTGTTTAACAACAGAGTTGGAATCAGATAGCACCATCCCAAATTCTGTGCCTCCTGAGTGAAGATGTACCCTATTTCTGGAATTTGAGAGCAGGAGCGGGGGAGCACTGACTCTATAGTTCTTGTTCTGTTTCACTGCTATGACTAATACCTGGCCAAAAACAACTCATGGGAAGAAGGGTGATTTTGGCTCACGGCTCACAAGAGCCGTTCTCACCATCGTGGAAGAGCATGGTGGGGCCCACGGAGCTTCTCACATCGTGGTGGATCAGGGAAGGGAGTGAAGAGATTGTGGGTGTTGAGCTGATTTTCTCCTTCCCCTGCCTTTATGTCTGCCTGGAAGCCCAGATCATGAGATGTTGCCACTTACTTTCAGTTGGGTCTTCCTTCCTTCAACTATTAAATCTAGTTATGTGTCTCTGTCCTGGCTGGTTTTGTGTGTCAGCTTGACACAAGCTAGAGTCATCAGAGAGGAAGCAGCCTCAGTTGAGGAAATGCCTCCATGAGATCCAGCTGTAAGGAATTTTCTTAGTGATCAGTGGGGGAGGGCCCATGCCATGGTAGGTGATACTGTCCCTGGGTTGGCGGTCCTGGGTTCTATAAGAAAGCAGGCTGAGCAAACCAAGCCAATAAGCAATACTCCTTCATGACCTCTGCATCAGCTTTTACCTCCAGGTTCCTGCCCTGTTTGAGGTCCTACCCTGACTTCCTTCAGTGATGAACAGTGCTGTGGAAGTGTAAGCCAAATAAACCCTTCTCATTTCTGGGGTGAGGGACTGGGATAAATGGTTCTATATGTCTCTTCTTATGCTGTGAACCCAAGGAAACCCCTTTATAATCCTTCTTTCTTGGGACTGGGGAGCATCTGCAGCTTCTCTTCTTCTTTGGACTTCCTGGGGTGGCTTAGCGTGACCGGTATCCTTTCTAGGGTGTCCTGGGTTTCGTATCTCTGAGTTCATTTGATTTTCTTTATCTAACAAGTATTGGGGCCACCTTCTGTGTAAGCCCCCAAAACATGGGACCTGGCAGGTTAGGGAGGGATGTGGCCCTAAGGATGTGGGGCTGGAATATCACAGAGAGGTGTTCTGGTGACTCCATCTATGTCCATGAAACTCACTGTGAGTGTGTTTTCCTGAGTGATCTGGAGCATGGAGTTCACGAGAGAGGTTATCGGTGTAAGTGTGTCTGTAGACTGGCCAGTGTGTCTTCCCAAAGTGTCTATGCACTGTAGGTGCTACCTGTAAGGAAATGGCCGTGTCTTTAATAATCACAGTCATTTGTTGCTAAATGGTGGGGAAACACCTGAATACTGACTGTGTCCCTAGACAATTTTGTTGTCATGTGAACATCTTGGAGCATATTCATGCAAAGAAGGATGCTATGATGTCACTTGTGGAACCTTGTTGCTCTCCAGTGTTGACTCAAACATTGTTATATAATGCACTTCTATACAGAAGTCTTGATCCTCTGTGTTTGTAGAAAGAGAATATATACAAGGAGGGAGAAGGACAGGGCCCCCAGACCCCAGTTTCATCTTCTAGGATCTTTTCCCAACTTAGATTGCTTCCAGATGACCATGGCAGCTCCCCATGAACCTGAAGTAGAGGGGCAGCCCCTGCTCTCTGTGGCATGCAAGCGTCTCTAAGGGGTGCCTGTCCAAAACGCCCCATGGAATAGTCAGAATAGGCTGAGAGGTTTATTATTGCTACATCAAGGCTCAGGAAGATGAGGTGATATCTGGGGAGTGGCTGCCATGTCCTGAGCTGGCCCTGCCACAGGACCCAGCTTGTTCCCTGGGGCGGCAGATCTGCACTTGGGTCTTGATCTGCCCCAAGAGGTGAACTGTGTGTGTTGGGGTGGGTGTCTTCCAGCTGGCTGCTGAGCATCCTCAAGGTACATAGTTATAAGGTGGAGCGGAAATCTGAACAGGCACAAGCTCCTCATTATTTTCACTGTTTCTCCAAGCAAAGTCCATTGGCCCCCGACATCAGTCAGCTGTGGTGCTTAATAAAACCCTGATTCCGAATTTCTCCTAAAACCCGTGGAAACAAAATCTCCAGGTGTGGGGCTTAGGAATCCATTTTTCCCTGTGTTTCCTGCCAGTTTTCATTTTTAGAGAGGGCTGTGAACCATTACAGTTTCCTGGGCTCGTTCCTGAAGTCAGTGCTGTACCTAGCCTAGGAAGGAAGCTCCCAGGTTGGGGAACCCAGCAAGCTCATTCATTTCGCCTGATTAACTCCATCATGTCTGAATTCTCTAGAAGTCTACCCACGGTAGATCAAGGGTGCCTGAATTTATCCACCATCTCTCTGTATATGCTATCCAGACTTGTCTTATCATCCAGTTGGCATTATTTTTTCTTACTGTTCAAATAACCTCATTAGCATATCCCTGGGAAAATAATCAAAATATTTTCTGTGAGTCCAGACAGACTCTGGAAATGGAATGTCATTGCAGATTAACTGTGTTGTGATCAGAACAGATGGGTTGGCCTAAGCCTCAAAGAGTGAGCAAGGCCCAGCGTGGAGCCTGCAGGCTGTGGCCAAGCAGGCAATAGCAACACCTGCCTTTCTTCCCTGACTGACCATTGCCCTTGTCCTGTGTGGGACTCCTAACCTTGGGGCGGTAGGATGGGTTTGCAGGAATATTAGAAGCAGACATGGTTCCCCTTTGGCCTGTTTCTCTGGGAGTTGTGAAGGGAGCCCAGAGTCTCACACAGTCTGCTCTGGAAGAGCTCAGAGAAGTGGGGGATCAGAATAGAATCCACTCCCCATGATATCACCTAGGACCTTCACAGTGGACCCCATCTTCATCTCCAGGACAACCACTTAGCATTCTCAAAGAAAGCAGAGGCAAGGCAAGCCTTTTATAGTTATCCTGGGGACCAGGGTCCAGTCCCAGGTGAGCAGTAGAGATTGGAACCCTTGGAGAATTGAAACTCTGTCTCTATTGGGGGCTGCTCACATAGCCAGTTGGGCTTATATCTGCTTCAACCTGGGACGGGAGAAGTATGTCAAAGGTAGCTGGAATTAGGAGGGGCTCCATGAAGATGGTAGAGTGGGTAGCCTCTCCCCAAATTCATGTCTACCTAGAGTTGCAGAACTTGACCTTATCTGGAAATAACATTTCAGACAGAATCAGTTAGGGTGATGCTGTAGTAGAAGGTTAGGCCATACTGTAGAATGGGCCCCCAATCCAATGACTGGTATCTCTGTGGAGGAAGGGAGGAGGTAGAGACACATGGGAGAAAAGACCGTGCGACAACACATCTGGAAATTGGAGCCATGGCACTAAGAGCCAAGGAGCGCTGTGCCTCCAGCAGCTGGAGGAGATGGGAAGGGTCCACTGTGGAACCCTCAAAAGGAACCTGGCCCTCAATAGGAGCTTGGGCATCTTGTCTCCCAAGTTAACAGAGGACAAGGAACTGTCATTTCAAGCTACACAGTTTGTGGTAATTTCTTAGGTTTGTTCCAGGCAGAGGCTCCCACTTCTCCAAGGGAGTCACCAGCCAGAGAATAATGGATGTGTCACTTTGTGATCTCTGCTGCAAGGCTGATGGAACATGGCAAACTTGACAATAACATTCCAAGGGGCCCACGGGAGGGGTGTAGATGGGCAGGTGAGGAGGCTGAGGGAGGCTTTCCTGGGAAAGGTTGCTAGGGACGAGGGATTCCTATTGTGGTATCCTAGCTACAGGAAATGGCTGGAGGAAGCGTGATTTTGAGGACAGAGACCTGGAGCAGGTGGGCTGGCTCTCTGTGGAGCCAAGCTTCTTCACGTTAGGAATGTCTCAGAAGCCCCTGGGTGGTTCGAGGGAAGGGCTACAATATTCAAGGTCAGGTAGCTGTGGCTCTGCCTTTATGGCCATCAGCCCCATCCTGGTGTCTCAGTGGGACTCAGTTGCCATTACCCTGTTCCCTACCCCAAGGGCAATGCTCAATGTATGTCAAACAGCGTCCAGCCTTGCCCATCCCTCTGAAGGAACCAGCAATCCTGCCCCGCTGTGCTCATAGACCTGGGTCCCGCGCTAGTCCCAGCATGTTCCAGTGGAGCTGTGGGTCAGCGTCTGTGAGTGTCACCTTCCTTCTCTGTCACCTGGGGCATCCTGCCGCTGCCTGTCTATCTCAGGGTGTTTACTAGGATTAAACATATTAATGCTTTTAGAAGTGCTCAGCAGACACACAGTAAACACTCAAAATTGTTAGCTGTGATTATTTATTATTAGTTTGGTAGGTTTCTCAGCAAATGCAAAGGCAGGGCTAAAAAGAAATAATTATAGAAAACATGAATAGCATAAAAATACCAGTTTACAAAGTACAGGTTTTAGTTCAAGTACCTGGGCTGGCACAGCCTGGCCCTCTCCCTTCCTAGGATTAGGCACTGGGCTTCTTTGTAGGACTTCCACTCTGGCCTCCTTGTCCTCTTGAAGCCTCTCAGTCAGTTCAATCTCATCATTACAGCAACCCTTTGGATAATAGAGCTGAATTTTGGGAGGAACTCTAGAATCTTCCTTGTTATAGGTGGATATGAATCTCTGTCTCTTTGACATCTGCGGACTGGCTGGATATGCTAATGGACATGCATCTAAGAAGTAACCTGTCTTCTGCTCTCTTTTGGATAGAATCAGTCAGGAATGAGGAATTTGAAAGGTTTGTGTTATGACAATGGGGTGGTTATTCCTCTCCATTGTCAACTTGAGATCTAGAGCCACATGGGAGACAGGCCTCTGGGCATGCCTGATGGGGGAGTCTCTTGATTTAGATAGTTGAGGCAGGGAGACTCATTCATTGTGAGTGGCACCATTTCCTGGGATTATATCTTGGACTGTATAAAGAGATGGAAGTGAGTTGAGGACAGCATTCATTACTATACTCCCTATACTCAACCCGTGTTTCCTGACTGTGGATGCCGGGTTGACCAGTTGCCTCAAGCTCCTGCAGTCATAACTTTCCCACCAAGATGGACTGTATCCTGGAATTATGAGCCAAAATAAACTCTTCCTTAAACTGCTTTGCTGGGGCATTTTACCACAGCAGCAGAAACATAATTAATACAGACTTAATGGGAGGAAATCTTAACTTGGAAAGCCAGTGGTCTAGGGTTATGCTTGGGCCATGTGGCACCATCATAGATTACTTGAGACATGAATGTATCCTACAGAGTCTCTCTCTCTCTCTCTCTCTCTCTCTCTCTCTCTCTCTCTCTCTCCCTCCTATTATGCATCCACCCGTATTAGAGTCATCGTTAAGGGTGTGTTCTGAGAAAGGGTAACCGGACTGAGGAATTTCTAAATGCCCCAGACATGATTATTCTTGACTTCATTTATGTTCTGTGCTGTGTACACAGATCCGCTGTTGACACCAGGCCCGATCCTGCACAGATCCTTTTCCTGCAGACCGCCAGCTACCTGGTCTTAACTTGTCATTTCCAGTTTGTCTTCTGTCCAGAAGGGCTCTGTGTAAGGCTTCTGTTATATGTTCATCAGCCCGTTATCTGCAGCTGTACTACTTCAGAGAAATGTATCTACCAGACATTTGAAGAATAGCCTTTGTGTCAACCATGTGGCTGCCTGTCTTCCTCACTCCTGTAGATTTTTACATATCAGAACTCATTGCCCTTCAGGTCAGAGTGATGATCAGTCAGTTCTATTCTTGCTTTCCTACATGGCCACTTCCCAAAATATCTGTATGAAATGCAGATGTCCTATTAGGACACACACAGAAGGCTTAGCTGGGCAGCAAGAAGGAACTCCAAGAAACGCCCAGCTCCTGTAGAGGACCATCTGCAGGCTCAGGCTCACTCCCTGTGTAGGAGGCAGGAGAATTATTCCCAGGGGTCTGAGGTTAGGGGTCATCAACCTGATTTACTCCCTGCACCTACCCCTCACCCATGTGATGCTGAAGATGTGGTTCATTTGAGTAGGCCACTCTCTTGTTTCTCCAGGTCTGGGCTGCATTTTTTTTGGCTTTCTTTCCTTTCTGCTCCACCCGCCTGTTTCTTCTGTCTTGTTTGGCTTCCTCTGCTGGGGCTGTTTGTCGAGTCAGCCCCTGCCTCCTGGCCCTTGCCAGGGACTCCACCCTGGCTCACACACTGAGATGACATTCTCTACCTCGATCTTTTTGCAGAAGTGGGATTAAGGAACTGCGTTGTTTTACAGGAAGTGCTAATGTCCTGTAGCACCAAGGGTTGGCCACTTATCAGGCGGCTGGAAGAGCACAGATGAGCAGTCTTGGAAAGTATCTTCCAAGTCAAAGATGCTGTTGGGGCCTTTGGCTTTTCATGCTGACCCAGGGATTCCCTACTCCTTACCCCTTGGAGAGAATGAAAGGCTGGTGATGGACACTCAGGGGCTTCCTTCTTCTCTGTGCTGGAGCCTGGCTGTCCTGGAAAGGCGTCTGCATCCTGATGTTCTAGGGCATCTCCTGATTCTCTTTTCAGGACCCGCCTTCCGTACTTTCCCACTGCCAGATTAATTTCCAACTTTCTTCCTTTGGCCCTGCCGGTCTGTCGTCTTTCCTCGGGGCCCCATCCACATTCCTGACTCAGTTTCCACCTGGGGTTTTCTTTCATTTGTACCTTGTAATCTTGTGTTCTACATCCATCCCGTGAACCTTAGGCATGGCAGGGTATTAGGGGGCATGTATGAAGGACCTCAGTGGAAATGAGAAGTTTGCATGGTACTTGAGTCTGAAGGCATTAAGATAAATGTGAGCGAATAATTAATAGGCTAAGGAATTGCCTCCTTGCTTTCTTCACCTTGCATGATGTTATATCATGACGTAGCTGTCAATATCTTTCTTCTGCCCACAGTTGAACCCTCCTTGGCTGAAGCTAGATGTTTTAGTCCAAATCCTCAGAAGCTCCAGGGACCTGATGCTTAGTTCCGAATAGTAGAAGTTTCTAGAGGACAAAGGTTGTGGTTTGAATGTGAAATGTCTCCCAAATGTGTTTGAGCAGTTGGTCTCTAACCAGTGGCACCCTTTTGGGAGTTTGCAAAATCTTATGTATATAGTGTCCTGGTGGACTCAGGGCCGAAAGGCGTGGGCTCTGAGGATTATAGGACTGCCCTGGTTCTGGTCTAGTTCCTATTTGGTAACATAGAGGCAAACCTTGTCACAGATCTTTGATGCTGTGGACTGACACACTCCAGCCACCGTGACTGACTATATTTCTTGAACTGTGAGCCAAATAAATCCTTCCTCCCCTAAGATGATTCTGTCAAGAATTCATCACAGCGACGGGGAAACTAACATAGTAAGCACTTCATCTGCTGGGTCTCAGTGGCTCCTTGCTGTCCTGGCCTGAGCAATCTGCTGTGTCCCCCGTGATTTGCATCAAGTCCACTCTCTGATGGGCACTGACCATCAGTTGCCACACTCTCTGTTGTTCCATGTGGTCATCACTACACACAGCCCATGGTGTTTCCTGGGCCAACCTGGAACCCAGCCCTATGACGTCAGAAGGAGATCTGTAGTCGAACTAAAGGGGAGATATGGAGATAACGCTTGAGAGGCAGGACCTAGGAAAAAGGCTCCTGATTGATGTGTGGTGGGGTGGGTGAGGGGCAGGGGTGGGATGAAGGCTTTTGATCTAAGGGTGAGTGACCTTGTATGCATTATATGCATCTGTCAGGATAGCAGGGCCTGTATGTGTATGCATGTGTTGTGTGTACACATGCTTGAATGTATGTGTGTGTTTTATGTGTGTGGGGGGAGAGGGGAGAGAGAGAGAGAGAGAGAGAGAGAGAGAGAGAGAGAGAGAGAGAACTTCCTTTATGCAGGTAATCTAAAGGGCCCATGCTCCATGCATCCTGAATGCAGCAGTCTGTGGGCCTGACCTTATGCTGACAGGTTAGAAGCCCCCTAGTTTATAGATTTTATTTTTGTTTCAAAGCCTTTTTTTTTTTTTTTTTTTTTTTGTAAAACACTAACCTCAGCGAAGGAGAAAGAAGGAAGAAAAAGAAAAAAAAAAGCTGAGTTCAGCAGCTGCAGTTCGCTGTATTTTTCTTCTTGCATCAGCAAGTTGGGACCACAAATAATCTGGTCTCCTATGCTCCAGTGCTGCTGCTTAAGACTTTGCCCTCCCAAAAGGCAGCTAGCTCTCTCCCCAGAGCTGGCGATGCTCCGTTTCCCAGGATCCTGGCTTAGGCACCTGGAGGTGGGTGGACAGGATGGGGGGTCTGGGGCAGAAAAATAGCACAAAGAGGAGAAAGTGCTGGCCAGCCAAGGGGTTGGTAATTAATGTCTAAATGGTTTCTGGAATCAGCTAAACATTTCCTTTTAACCAGTTTCTCCAGCCTCACGTCCTTTGTTAGTTCAGGAAAAATGTCATTTATAATAGATGTTGCCTTGATAAATTGCTCCTGAGAAGCACCGTGTTCTCATTAGTCTATATAATGAGAAGGAGGCCTAGTGGTGGCATAGCTGCCCGGATATTTGCCTGATTGGAAAATATTTGTTTATGCCATTCATTTTAAAAGGCTTGACTGAAGGCCCCGGAGGAGGGGGCTGAAGGCCCAAGGGTTCTCAGAGCAGACTCCAGCCATACCTGTTCTTTCTTGCTTCCTGGTGGCTTCATACTGCACCACACAGGTTTCTTCTACTCTCTGTTTTCACCTGTCCCTTCTTCCCCCATCTCTTGCACAGGGATCTTGTCTGTCCAGCCAGGCAAAGTTGAGAATTCAACCGCATGTTCTCTTTTTATTTCTCCTAGAAGGGAAGTGTGATATGTGTGCACACAGTACATTTTACTTTGCAGAAGGTTTTAGTAGATATGGTTGTGTTTTTCCCCCCAGTATATCTTGTGGACATACGTGCGACAGCCACCAGGACACTAAGAGGCGCAGCAATGCTTTGAGGGTTCGTGGTATGTAAGCGCAGGTGTTTGACCTCAATACTCTGCTCCATCACTGGCCCCTTCCGCTTGCTGGAGAATGGATATTTTAACAAGCTCCCTTTTTTCCCATAGGGACACATTGGCTTCTCTTCTGTAGGTCCCCAAGGTACTTCTTCATGTTAAGAATGGTGCTTAAGGGTGTGTGTTAATTCCTGTAGGCCGCTGGGGTCTCCTTTAGTGGATGGCTATTACCAGAGACGGCAGAGAGACATTTCTAAGTCCTAACAGCCACCAGGCAGGATCACGGGAAGGGGGGAAGACAAACTCAGTGCAGGGAGTGTTTCGGGCCTAAGCTGTCTTAGTGCCCAAGGACATGCAGCTCTGACACATTCTGCTATGCTGACAGCTAGGGATCCGCCTGTGGTTTTCTTTCTCGAGGGGAGCAGTGCTCTCGGATTGCTTGCTGTGTAGAGGGAAGCCCTTCATTCTTTCAAATGTAGTCTTCATTTATCCATCCAGCCACCCCCCCGACTCGCTCACCCCCCAGCTACTCATTCACATCTCCACACCCACCCACCCCTGTGCTTGTCCATTCATTCTTTCATCTCCATTCTTCCTCCATCTAGCCCTCCCTCCACCCAATGGCCGATGAGTCACTGCTGTACGTCACAGAGACCTTTGGGCTCTGAAGAACATGGAGGAGGCGGGTTCTGTTCTGGAAGAACCCATTGTTTAAGTGAAACATGAAAAATGAATGACTCTTGGTGAAGCAGAGGCAGGAGGATTAGAGTTTGAGGCCAGCCTTGGGTACATAGAAAAAACCATGTAAATTATGGTAGATGATACGAGCCATGACTGGAGTTTATGGAGCACAGTCAGGGATAGATGAAGGTATTCAGGCTTTCTGGAAGAGATGGAATGGGACCTGAATGTAGAATTTTCGAAACTGGGAGAGATCTTTAAGGAGGACATGGCTGGAGGAAGGTATTTTTGGCAAGTGGAATGTTAAAGGAGGTTTACGAAACAAGGTTGGGAAATAAATGTACCGTTGATGTTGCTACATGGCTTCAGGGTGGGAGAGAGGAGGAGGAGCTGAGGAAAGGCGAGGTGATGGAGGTTACTCCAGTTACGGTCGGGAGTCAGGGTGGTACATGGTGGGCCACAGAACTCCTGGGGTTTCTCCTCCACCGGGCTGCTACTCTCAATATACAGAGGGCTACTCACAAAAGCTGAGGCCAACATGCTAAGCATTAATCCCAGATGCTCCGAGACAGTCTCTGTTACTCTTCTCAGAGTCCCCTAGCATCCTTTCACGGATGTGGATGCTTAAACAAAGAAGTATAAGTTCAGTATCCAAGGATGTCCATTTTGTGACTGACAGAAAGGGGATGAACCAGGGTGACTTGGGTTCAAGCAGCTCTCAGCTCTTGTGTCATTTTGTGTTTCTGGTTGGTCTGAAGCTTAGGTGAAGTATGCACATCTGGATTTCCCTCCCCATGTTAAGTTTGATGTAAGAACATGTCTGAACCTCTGTCCCTTTAAAGCAGTGTGCTATGGAGGAATGATTGGGTTTGTATGGGATGCAAAGTGGAGAGATGCATTCTGAGAAGGCTGTAGGGAGGGTAGATGCTGGGAACAACAAGGCAGGCGAAGGCTCTGGGACTTGGAGTAGGAGCCCCTCACGGTCAGAAATGGGAAGAATAAAGGCTGGAGTTGGCTATACAAAGAAAAGACGCATTAACTGGGTGAGGATTCAGCTTGTAGGGCAAATTACCCATCCTAGGGAGACCATTTGAAAGGTCAACCACCCAGAATCACCTGCTACCCCCAACTAAAGAGAGATGGACTTGAAATGCATTGCTCTGAAGCTGGAGGGAGGCAGGGGCCTGGAGAGAAAGAGGAAGAAACCTAACCTCACCCCATGAGCAAGAACCATATCAGCATTCAGAGAAAGTTGAAAGAAATCTTTCAGCTGGCTGGCTACCTAGCTCAAGGCTAACCACACTCTTAACACAATAATAAGTCAATCCTCACTGAATAATTAAATAGGGAGCCTTCATAAGTATTGACTTAATGTGACAGCAAGTCTATAGTGACTTGGGGTTTGCTTATGTAAACACAATCTCCTGTTCGGCTTACTTAGCAGTTCAATGAAATAGAACAGTCCTTCAATTAAAATCAAATGATGCATACATTTAATTCCTTTCTCCTCTTACCCAGTAATAATAGGTTTGGAACACAGGTGAAGGGATGGGGAAGAAGTGGAAAAACAAGGGTATGTTTTTGAAGGACACAAAGGACTGTATCTAAAGTCAGTCTCTAAGAGAAAGGTGTGACCTGAATGTTGACTGTACCTGGGCATCCCCATGTGGAGACCCAGGTAGACGTGGGTGGGCCTTTGCCCCTCCTAGGTCCTGCTGACTCATTCCAAGGGGCGGTGTGGGTCCTTTGCTGGGGTCAGCATCCAGGTCTTCTGCTGGTGGACTAGGCCTGATTGAGTGTTCCCGGTCATCCCACAGCCTCTTCCAGGCCAGTATTTCCCAAGGACACTTTCTTGCCTTACCTGGAGAAGAGATGGCGCACCCTTTAGGCTGGATGAGGATGGAGGAAGGGGGCACCCAGTCATTTTCTGGCATGGCTCTGGCAGAGAACTATGTCCCCGTGGCTTCAGAATGCTGTAGGGTGGAAGTGAGGGGCTGAGACAAGTGGGCAAGCGATGGACAACACAGCAGGAAAACCTACTGGTTTCAGAGTTTGGATATGAACTTAAGTCTCCTAGCCTGGTACAGTGCTATGCAGTGAATTCTGGAAAACAGTGCTGCTGCGGCTAATTTTGGAGCACTGTTGTCAGGGTACCATCATAGAGAGGCTAGTGAAGTGCTGTGTGGTACCTTCTGGACAGGGGTATTGTGAGTGGCGTGGAGGAACAGAACTTCTACCCAGGCTAGTGGCATCCATCATATCTATCCCCACACTAGCAAACCCTGGCAGGGTATCCACTATGCCAGACATTGTCTGGACACTTCCACACCCTCATCAGATAGTTCATTGCATCCTCCTAAGGCCCGCATGAGCTAAGTGCCATTGCTACCTCCATTTAGCAGGTGAGGAAAATAAGGCCTCATTGGGTGACCTGAGTAGGTCATTCGGACCCAGCTGAGCCAAGGTTCAAACCCAGTGGGTGGTCATGTCAGAGACTGGGTGCCACGACTGGGTCTTTGGATGGAAGATCTCAAGGAGAAGAGGGAAGTTCATGGGCAGCTTCATGTCTGGAAATGTCTGGAAGCCTTTCTGTGGTCAGCACCAAGTCTCTCTCCAACATGGCTCCTCCCATTAACTGGGGCTGCTTGAGGGTCAAGAGCTGGCCTTTCTGACTCTTCATCTCAGGGTAGAATGGGCTGAATTTGCTGAGAGTCTTAGAACTGAGAACATTTTTTTCTAAGAGAAGGCCAAGAAAAATTATTGTTTATAATAAGTCAGGATTCCCAAGGCTTTGTTCAATTAAGCTTCAAAAAATAATTACAACTTCCAAGCAAGTTTATTAAAAGAGAACACAATGAACAGTATCTTTTGAAATTTCCTTATGAGTTTCCTCAGCCCTCAGCTTAACATCTTCCCTGTTTGTAAACGGGGGGGGGGGGGGCATAAACCATGCTGGCTGCTGCTTTTTAATCCCTTAATGTGATCACATATTTAAAGTTTTAGATACAGGCATAACCCACATTCTTGTCATTTTTGATAGTGATGTATCTTCTCGTAGTGTTGGGGGCTTTCCGAGTAGCTCTTCCCTGATTAAACTGGCCAGAGAGTTCCTGGTCCATACTGCCTCTTGCAGAAGTCAGCTCAGTGTCTTCTTCTTGTTGAAATGCTCCTGGCATCCTTCTCTTTTGCATGGATTACAGACCTCTGGGGATTTTGTTCTTGGTCTGTGATTATTTTGTTTTCCATGCTGGGCATAGAACCCAAGACCTTGTCTATTCTAGATATGCGTTCTACCACTAAGCTGTATCCCCATGTAAAATCTTTTATTTAATAAAATTTGTTCTTTAATAATTTAATATATATTATATATATGTGTGTGCATGTATAGGCGGAGGCTGCTTGTTCATTTCCCAGCTTCCCAGACCTGAAATAATCACACAGAAACTATATTAATTACAACACTGCTTGGCCAATAGCTTAGGCTTTTTATGAACTAACTCTTACATCTTAAATTAACACATTTCTATTATTTTATATTTTACCATGAGGCTCGTGGTTTACCAGTAAGATTCTGGCTGGTGACTCACATCTTTCTCCTTCTGTGGCTACATGGTGTCTCCTTGACTCTGCCTACTTTCCTCTATCTGCTTGGAATTCCTGCTTTACTCTATTCTGCCCTGCCTTAGGCCAAAGTAGTTTTATTCATTAACCAATAAAAGCAACACATATACAGAAGGACTTCCCACACCATATATATATATATATATACATATATATAATACATATATACATATATACACACACACACACACCCATTACACACACACACACATACACACACACACACACACACACACACACACACACACACACAGCATCCTGGTTATCCCCCCCTAACCCCATACTTTCTCTTATTTACCTCCCTTCTTAGCAAGCCCCACTTCTCTATAAATCTGTCTTCCAGATTCATGACTTTTGTTTTATTTTGTGTATAGTAGAATTTAGCCAGGGCTGTCTGTGTGAATACAGGCTTAGAACTATCTATCAGAGCCTGGTGGGCTCATCAAGGGGTTTACAAATGTCTGCTATGATCCCTTCTCCCAGAATCTGTTAGTTGTCACTTAAGGCTTTTACATAACACCTCCGGCCCCCGCTACAATGTTCCCTGGTCCTCAAGAGAATGGGTAGGAAAGGGTTTATTTAACTCACACTTACAGGACACAATCCATCTCTGAGGTCATCCAGGTCAGACACTTGAGATAGGAATCATGGAAGAACACTGCTTGCTCTCAGACTCACACAGCTTATGAAACTCAGGCCTAACTGCCTAAGGATGGTACCTCCCACAGTGGGTTGGGCTGTTCTAAGTCAATCAATAATCATCACTCACAGACATGGCCACAGGCCAATCTGATCTTGTCAATCCGTCAACTGAGTCTCCTCCAGGCTGTGCCACGTTGATAAGACTAACCAAAAGAGCATTAATATCTTGTTTAGGACTGACTCCTCAACCATCCTTTAATATCAGCATCGTGTGCAGCCGTGGGTTTCTGCATCCATTCACTGCGAAGAAAGGCTTCTCTAATTAAGGGCTTGAGTAGCCTTGACTGTGGGTACAAGCATATGCATTTAGAAGGTGACTTGATGCTATGTCAGTCTGGCCAAGCAGCAGTAGATTCTTCCCTGGGGGCCCAAAGGCTGTCCATAGTATTTTTTTTAACAGGTTTGCAGTATTTGTATGAATATATATTTATTGATTTAGCGATGCTGAACTATCTTGGCACTACTGGAGTGAAGTCAGCTCAATCATGACGGGTGATCTTTTTGGAGGTGATCTGGGATTCAGTTTGCAAGTATTTCATTGAGAATTTTTGCTACCGTGTTTATCGTGGAGTTTGTGGTGTACTTTTTTGTTTATTGTGTCTTTGTCTGGTTTTGGTATTGGGGTAATGCTGGCTTTAGAGAAAAGAGTTTGGAAGAATTTCCCCCTTTTCTGCTTTTTGTAATAATTTAAATAGCATTAGTTGTAGTTCTTTTTCAGAAGTCTGGTGAAAATCTGCAGTGAATCAGTTTGTGAGCATCTTACAGAGGATTTTTGCATCTGTGTTAACCAAGGAGAAACCCTGGGGCCTTCCTGGTTTGGAGACTGTCCCTGCTTTTGCTTTACTGTTGGTTATTTATCTGTTTGAATTCCTCATTTTATCTTGGTACGAATTTAGTAGGTCATATGCATTGAGAAATTCATTCATTTCTTTTAATTTTCCAATTTAATGGAATGTATGTTTTTAAGATATGTCTTGTGATTTTCCGAATTTCATTGGTATGTGTTCTGTCTCTCTCTTCATCTCAATTTTATTGATTTAGGTGTTCCTCTTTTTCCTTTAGTTAATTTGGCTAAAAGTTTGTCAGTCTCATTTATCTTTCCGAAGAGCCAGATCTTTGTTTCATTCTTTATATTGTTTATGTAGTTTCTATTTCATTAATTTTTGCTCTGATCTTGATTATTTTCACCCGTTTACTAACTTTGGATTTTGTTTACTCTTGTTTTTCCAAGGCCTTACAGTGCATCATTAAATTTGTTTGTTTGAAATCATTTAGAAGTTTTGATATAGGCACTTAGCACTACAAACTTTCCTTTTAGGACGGCCTTCATTACTTCCCATAGACTTTGGTATGATGTGGTTTCATTTTCATTCAATTTTATGTTTATTTCCTTCTTGATTTTTTTTCAGTGACCCAATTATCATTTAATAGAGTAGTTTGGTCTCCATGTGCTTATGGACTTGGTGAAGTTTTCTTGCTCTTGATATCTAGACTTATTCCATTGTGGTCAGACAGAATAGAGGAAGTTATTCCCATTTTCTTATATTTGCTTTTTTAGTCTTTGTAAACTAATTAATTAATAACTTTTTTTTCCCATACCAATCCCAGTTTCCCCTCTCTCCTCATCTCTCCTCCCCCACCTTCCCTGTACCCCACCCCCATCTGCTCTTCAGAGAGGGTAAGGCCTCCCCTGGGAAGTCATCTAACTCTATCCCATCACCTTGTTGAGGCAGGCCAAGGTCTCCCCTGCCCACTCCCTCCCAGGCTGAGTAGGGAGGTATCTCTCCATAGAGAATGGGCTCCACAGAGTCAAGTTCATGCATTAGGGTTAGATCCTGGTCCCACTTTCAGTGGCCTCCATGTATTGCTCAAGTCACACTATTGTTGCCTGCATTCACAGGGCCTAGTTTGGTCCTATGCAGGTTCCCCAGGGGTCAGTCTGGAGTCAGTGAGCTCCCACTAGCTCGGCTCAGATGATTCTGTGGGTTTCCCCATCATGGTTTCCCCATCTTTGTTCATATTACTGCTCCTCCGTCACTGATGACAACTTATGCTGGAGAGGATGTGGAGTAAGAGGAACACTCAGCCATTGCTGATGGGGGTGCAAACTTGTACAACCACTTTGAAAATCAGTATGGTATTTTTTTTTTTTTTTGGAAAATTAAGAATCAGTCTACCTTAAGACACAGCAATATCACTTTTGGACATATACCCGAAGGAGGCACACTTACTCCACAAGGACAGGTGCTCAACTATGTTCATAAGAGCATTATTCATATTAACCAGAACCTGGAAACAACCTAGATGCCCCTCCACCGAAGAATGGATAAAGAAAATGTGGTACATTTACACAATGGAGTACTACTCAGTGATAAAAAACAATGACATGTTTAAATTTGCAGGTAAATGGATGGAACTAGAAAAAGCCATCCTGAGTGAGCTAATCCAGACCCAGAAGGACAAATATAGTATGTACTCACTTGTAAGTGGAGATCAGACATAAAGCAAAGGATAACCAGCCTATAGTCCACAACCCCACAGAAGCTAGAACTCTCATCCAGAAACAGATGGAAGCCAATACAGGGATCTACAACTAACCACGGGGCCAAATTTCCCAGAGTCCATTTTCTTATATTTGTTAAGGCTTGCTTTGTGTCCTGAATTGTGGTCTGTTTTGGAGACTCTTCTACGTGCTACTGAGAAGAATGTGTCTTACTTTCTGTTTCAGTGGAATGTCTTATAGATGTCCAATAGGTCCTTCTGATTATTGGTGCCATTTAATTCCAATGTTTTTCTATCTAAATTTTGTTTAATTTTGTTTAGATGACCTGTCTGTGAGTGAGACTGGGGTGTCAAAGCTTCTACGATTACCGTTTTGGGGCTAATTTGTTGTTTTATATCTAGTAGAATTTTGTTTTCTAAAATTGGGTGCTCTTGTGTTTGGTGCACATATGCTTAGAATTGATGTCCTCTTAATAAGCATTGCCTGGTGAGCATGAAGTGTCTTTCTTTATTTCCTTTGACCAGTTTCGGTTTGGAGTCGATTTTCTAAGGTATCAGAACAGCTCTGCTTGCTTGCTTCCTAGTCCAGTACTTGTAGCAGTCTTTCCCATCAATAACTTTATTTTTATTTTTTTTATATTTTTTCCATTTTTTTATTGAGAAAAGGAGAAAAAAAAACAAGTTTCCACCTCCTCCCAGCCTCCCATTTCCCTCCCCCTCCTCCCATCCTTCTCCCCCTCCCCCCACTCCTCTCCCCATCCCTCTCCAGTCCAAAGAGCAGTCAGGGTTCCCTGCCCTGTGGTAAGTCCTAGGTCCTCCCCTCTCCATCCATTTCTAGGAAGGTGAACATCCAAACTGGCTAGGCTCCCACAAAGCCAGCACATTATGTAGGTTCAAAACCCCGTGCCATTGTCCTTGGCTTCTCATCAGCCCTCATTGTTCGCCATGCTCAGAGAGTCCAGTTTTATCCCATGCTTTTTCAGTCACAGTCCAGCTGGCCTTGGTGAGCTCCCAATAGATTAGCTCCACTGTCTCAGTGGGTGGGTGCACCCCTTGTGGTCCCGACTTCTTTGCTCATGTTCTCCCTCCTTCTGCTCCTTATTGGGACCTTGGGAGCTCAGTCCAGTGCTCCAGTGTGGGTCTCTGTCTCTATCTCCATCCATCACCAGATGAAGGTTCTATGATGATATGCAAGATATTCGTCAGTATTGCTATAGGATAGGGTCATTTCAGGTTCCCTATCCTCAGCTGCCCAAGGAACTGACTGGGGACCTTGGCTTGGGCATCTGGGAGCCACTCTAGGTTCAAGTCTCTTGCCAACTCTAAGGTGGCTCCCTTAACTAAGAATTATGCTTCCGTGCTCCCCTATCCAACCTTCCTTTATCCCAATCCTCCTTTTTCCCCAAGTTCCCCCCATTCTCCCCTTCTCCCTTTACTCTCCCCATCTCCCCTTACCACCATCCCACCCCACCCCCAAGATCTCAATTTTCTCCCCGGCCATTTTGTCTACTTCCCATAGCCAAGAGGACAACTATATGTTTTTCCTTTGGTTCACCTTCTTACTTAGCTTCTTTGGGATCACCAATTGTAGACTCCGTGACCCTTGTTTATGGCTAGAAACCAATTATGAGTGAGTACATCTGGCATAACTGGATGTCAACCTGTAGAAGAATGAAAATAGACCCATATCTATCACCATGCACAAAACTCAAGTCCAAATGGATTAAAGACCTCACTATCAGTCAGAACACATTGAACCTGATAGAAGAGAAAGTGGGAAGTACCCTACAGGAGATGGGCACAGGAGATCGCTTCCTATGTGTAACCTCAACAGCACAGACTTTAAGGGCAACATTGAATAAATGGGACCTACTAAAACTGAGAAGCTTCTGTAAAGCAAAGGACACTGTCACCAAGACAAAAAGGCAACCTACTGACTGGGAGAAGATCTTCACCAACCCCGCAACAGACAAAGGTCTGATCTCCAAAATATATAGAGAACTCAGGAAACTAGACTTTAAAATGCTAATTAACCCAATTAAAAAATGGGGCACTGAACTGAACAGAGAATTCTCAGCAGAGGAAGTTCAAATGGCCAAAAGACACTTAAGGTCATGCTCAACCTCCTTAGCGATCAGGGAAATGCAAATCAAAACAACTTTGAGATATCATCTTACACCTGTCAGAATGGCTAAAATAAAAAACTCCAATGATAGCCTTTGCTGGAGAGGCTGTGGAGGAAGGGGTGCCCTCATCCATTGCTGGTGGGAATGCAATCTTGTGCAACCACTTTGGAAATTGGTGTTTCGGTTTCTCAGGAAATTCGGGATCAACCTACCCCTGGACCCAGCAATACCACTCCTGGGAATATACCCAAGAGATGCCCGATCATATGACAAGAGCATTTGTACAACTATGTTCATAGCAGTATTATTTGTAATAGCCAGAACCTGGAAACAACCTAGATGCCCTTCAAAGGAAGAATGGATGAAGAAAGTGTGGAATATATACACACTAGAGTACTACGCTGCGGTAAAAAACAATGACTTCTCAAATTTTGCATGCAAATGGATGGAAATAGAAAACACTATCCTGAGTGAGGTAACCCAGACCCATCAATAACTTTATTCCAGGGTGATGTTTCCCTTGATGGTAAGGTATGCTTCTTGGAAGCAAAGATGGATCTTGTTTTTTTAATTCAGTTTGATAGTCTGTATTTTTTTTATTGGGGAATTGAGACCATTAGCATTCAGACTTATTACTGAAAGGTGTATATTAATTTCTGTAGTTTTGATGGGTTTGTGAGATTTTCTTAGTTTCGATGATGAATTGCTCTGGTATTGTCTATTTTTCTCTATAGGCTCTTGGATGTATTTATCTTCTTCTTCTGTCTCGAGTGTTCTCTCTAGCATCCTCTGAAGAGTTGACTTAATGGTCATAAATTCCTTTAGTTTGTTTTTATCATGGAAAGTTTTTATTTCCCCTTTACTTATAAAAGATAGCTTTCCTGAGTTTAATATTCTCTCTTGGCAGTTATGATCTTTCAGAGCCTGGAATCTATCTTTCCTAGATTTTCGGGCTTTAAAGGTTTCTCTGAGTAATCAACTGTTATTCAGATGGGCCTGCCTTTGTATGTATGTGGCTTAGCATTTCTCCCTCGGAGCTTTCAATGTCCTTTCTTTATTCTGTGGGTTTTTTTTTAATATTTTAATCATGCTGTTGTGAATAAATATTCTCTTCTGGGCCTGCCTATTTGGTGTTCTTTGGGCCTCTTATTCCTGTATGAACTTATTTTTCCCAAGATTTAGAAATTTTTATTTTATGTCTTTACTGAAGATATTTTCTCTGACTTTGACATGGGAGTCTTCTCCTTCTCTGCCTGTAGTTAACAGATTTGGCCTGTTTTGGTGTCTCGCAGACCCTGCATCATCTGCTCATGCATTAAAGTTTCATTTTTCCATTTTCTTTGGTTGAATGGTCCAGTTCCTCTAATTTGTCTTTAAGCCCAAATATTCTGTCTTCTGCATGATCCATTTGGCTGGCGAAACTATCGGCTGAACTTTTTATTGGACTAGTGGAGAGTTTCATTTCCAGCTTTATTTCAGGTTAATTTTCTTCTATGGTATTTCTACTTCTTCCCTGAATTCTATTTTTATACCCTGAATGAGTGTCCTTCTTTCATTCAGATGTGTGTTTGTGTTTACTTGGGCTACAGTCAGTTTATTACTGTCCAGAGGTCATTCTAGCACTGGGGCTGTCTTTAAACTCTCTGACCTCTTTGAACAGACTTATAATTGTTCTGTGGAATTCTGTGTCGTGAATTTCTTCTTGGGGACCATGGCTATGGGACTGGTGTTTTTCTCTTTCTTTCTTTCTTTCTTTCTTTCTTTCTTTCCTCCTCCTTCTCCTTATTCTTTTTTTGTATTGCTTACATTTGTTTTCCTGATGAGACCTGGTCATCTGGAGTTAGGTGGTTGTTCAATGTGTCTTGCTAAATGTTTAATGCCCACAAAGCTGGAGCCTGGAGGTAAGCAGAGGATTGGGCAACTCAGAGAAGACTAGGTAAGAAGAGGCAGGTAAGGGCGTGGGAGGGTGTGTGTGTGTGTGTGTATGTGTGTGTGCATATGATTTCCTGGGTTGCTCATAGCTGGTCAGTTGGGGGAGTGCTTTCTGTCCATATCTGTGCCAGGCCAGGCCAGTTTGCTTTGGTTCAGTCTCAGAGGACTGTAAACAGGGGATGGCAGCTGTACACAGTTGTATAGTTGTGGGGGAGGGGAGCGGCTTCTCCGGGTTCCTGCTGGCTTGTGTTTCATGTGGTAGTTTTGCGGGAGCAGGAGGGGTGAAGCTGCCTTAGATAGGCTTTACTTTGGCTGGAGCGTGCTCCTGAGCCAGGGGAAAGGTTACAGATGGTTGGGACTGAGGTGTTTCCAGTCTGGGTCCAGGGCGGGTTGGGGTGTGCGTGACAGTTTGTCAGGAGTGAGCTCCAAGGGCAGGTTTTTTTTTAATTGATATTATGTTTTGGTGTGTCTGTTTGGGGCGTGACCGCGGTGTGTGCACATGGTAAATGTGGAAACCAGAGGATGAGATGAGGTGTCATCCAGCCACAATGTCCCTTCATCGGAGACAGGGTCTCTCATCACTGTTGGGCTTGGCTGGCTGCTGAACCTCAGGAATCCTCCTGTCTCTGTACTCCAGCCTTAGAATCATAAGCACATGCCACCATGCTAGTATGTTATGTGAGTGCTGGTTTGGAAGCAGGTCCTCATGCTCATGAGGCAAGTGCTTCACCCACTGATCTGTCTCTCTAAGCTTCTGCTTAACCTTTTCATGGCGTGCTTTTTCCTGGTGGTTTCGAGCTTGGCCAGAAAAAGCCGTTTAATAGTAGAGAGTGAAGCTAAGTAGTAGTCAATAATTAAAAAGTAAATTAACTAACAGAGACACAGCTAGGTTAAAAATAAAAAAAATGGATTGGCTCACAAAATAAAATATAGGAGTGATAGAGGTGTATCCTAGGAAGCAAGGAAATCTCTTTCCCTTCCTCCCTGCCCTTCTTCCCTGTCTTCTCCCCTTTCTATCCCCTCTCTCCTTTTTTCCTTTCTTCATTCGAATTGTTATGGAAGTGTTTTGAATGTGACCCAAGGCCACTACTGTGGAGCTGGTATGTTTGTGCTCTAGTCTGGAAACCAGAAAGTAAATAATGTTCTTTCTTGCATCAGGAAAACCTTAGTTAGGGATCCCTCTTTGGACCATAATGGCCAAGAGAAAGGGGTTTCAGAGTTGATCCAGTCTAGGCCAGTTGTCCACCTGATCCCAGAGGTGGTGTCCATACAGTCTGTCCTGAGTCTCAGTCTGTCTGTCATGGTAGGGAGGACATGGCAGAATTTCATGGTGGTGGCGGTATGTGGTAGAGGATTCTCACATCATTAATGAAGCAGAGTGGCCAGAATTAGGGACCAGGCTAAAACCTTCAAAGCCCCACCTCTAGATGGCTGCTAGTTCCTTCCTCCTAAGGCTCCACAGTCCCCTTCCAGGCACCAATAGCTATGGAACGTACATACACCCAAAGCGTGGGTCTACGGAGATACTTCAGATTCAAAATGTAGCACTCCTTAAGAGATTTGACAAGGTGTTACAGCCTGGACCAAGACAGAATGTCACTGATAAAACACAGATCTGTGTCCTTTCTTTTGGATAACACCACACACAAAGTAGTTAGAAGAACATGTTCATATAACTGTGTACTATGTGTCTCTTTGGGTGCAGGAGTGTGTGTGTGTGTATGTGTGTGCATATGTGTGTGTGTACATATATGTGTGTACACGTGTTCATGTGCGCACACGTATGTACTTATGTGTACAGAAGCATGCACATTCTGCATGTAGCCGGCTACAAGTCTCCTAGGATTTTAATTCTTCCGCTGGGCTGTAAAGTAGGAGCATTGAAAGCTGAGACCAGAAAGCAGGACCTGAAAAGCACTCCTAAGCTCAACTCTGCAGCCTGTTCAGATGGCCTCACTTTAGACTGGAGCCTGCCACCCCACCCTCTGGAGGCCTAGTGGAGAGATTCCTAGCTCTGTTGCTGCAGTTTGAGGAAGGGTGTGTTTGGGGCAGAGCCTAGAGAATTAGCATGTCCAACAATTTCTGGCCAATGACAGTGCAGGTAGTCTGTGCCTGGTTACCACACTTGGAGAATTTCTTTGAGAAGTGCCCCACCCCCCAGTCTGGGTGAGTGCTCCTATTTGGGTTGTTTTCTGCATCCCCAGCTCTGCTCTTTCTCCTTTTGCTGGGGCACCTGTGCTAACAGATAAAAATAAGAGGATTCCCAGTAAAATTTGAATTCCAGATCAGAAAACTTTTTTTAGTACAAGTATGTCTGAGATGTATTATAATAATAGTAATAATTAAAAAACTCACATTCATCTGAAATTCAAATGAGATGGGCATCCAGCATCTAATATGGCCACCTTTTCATCAAATTAGGGTCAAGTGCCTCTCTCCTGCTGCTTCCCTGTGATTGAATAGGCCAGAGCTCTTAATGAAGCCTGCTCACAGAGGACTTGTGATTTTGGGGCAATCCACCTGCTCCCCTGAACTCAGTGAATAGGAATTGGTTTGTGTCCATTTCAGTGCTCTTGCTGGCTCTCTGCTTCTTTCTCTCTGTTTATCTGTCTGTCTGTCTGTCTGTCTTTGCCGCTCACAATTTCTTCACCCCATCTCTTTTCTGTGTGTGTATGGGAGTGACTTAAAGGCAGAAATCTGTGATGTGGAAGACTTATCCCAGCCAAAGATCAACTCTTGGCAGTGGTACAGAATCCTAGAGACCAATGACATCCCAGGGTGGAGGGGATGAGTGACATTTTGCCTGGAGGAGATGGCGATCACCAGCTGGCACCCCACATATTATGGGTTAGGCTGGAGTGTTCATGTGGTTGGTTCTCATTGTGTTGGGGTTGTTGGAGTTTGTAGAGGCATGGAAGGAAATTGACTCCACTTGGTCCCTTTAGCGGGCGGAGGGAGCCCGCTGCTATGGGTTTATCACAGATTGAGAGGCAGAGAAAAACTTGAGCAATCAAAGGCCTCCTGGAGACTTGGACTTGGCAACCTCCTAAATGGCCCCATTTGTCCCCTTCACTTGCCAGAATGTCATAATGCTGAGAGTGGTGATGCTGACAGCAGAAGGCCTAGCTGCTTCCCTTCCCTTCCTTTCCCTCACCAACTGCTGGTCCAAACCCACATCCTCCCCTTCTCTTTCCTCTGTACAGTTTCTTGTCTGGGGTCCTGGCTCTAACCCCCAGGCTTCTTTAAGAGCAGGAGGCTGGAGCCACATAGGGCTGAGATGCTGCTTTTCCTGCACATCACTCTGGGGCCTGGCCATGGGGGCTCTGTGCACATTTCCCAGCTTCCAGGGCCTGTCCTCCCTGCTCCATTCTTCATGGCATGGAAAGGGAGAGTGGGCTCAGGGGGGCAGGGTCTCTTGGGACCCAGCAAGCTGTCTATGGAGCCCTCCCTTCCCATCTCGACACAGGATAAAGTGGTGTGTTTTCTCTGTGGGTCGTGAAAAGCTCTTTCTTGTTTGTACTTGCCAGACCCAGGCATAGTGCTGAGGACCAGACATCTGCATAGAGAAGGCAACAAAGATGATGATCCCTGTCTACGTTGGTGGCTGGCTGCTCTGTCTGATACCTCTCATCGCTTTATTGAAGCTCTGGGAAGACAAAGCTTTCTGTTTGTTAAGCAGGGACACTGAGTACCAGAGACACGCCAGTGAGCCCCAGGTCACATAACAGGGCAAAGGACTGAACACAGCCATGTGACAGATGGCTCTCAAAGCAGCTGGGCTGCCTTCCTTCTTACCAGCTCAGGAGCCCCTCTAGCCACAACTCTTGAAAATGTCTGTCCTCTTTTACCGTCTGTTCCCTGGCTTGCATTCTCACCCGCGCGTCTCCTGCAGAGCCTGGCTGATCTATGGTCTGCTAGGGAAATGTCCCAGATCCCTCAAAGGACCGCTCTCCTCTTCTTTCATTTATGTTGCCATTCCTTCTCCAGCCTTTGAGCTGGTGACATTTTGAGAGGCTCCTTGGACTTCCAGGCCAGCTGAAAGATACGCCAAGTTCCCAGTGCCATTTGATTTTGGAGTCAAACTTGTTACAGAGAAGGCTGCTCTGGTTGCTGGCGGTGACTGGAACAGTCCAGGAGGCTCCAACAGCTACGGGTCTAGCTGGAGCCCCCAGCTCAGTTTTGGGCAGATCATGTGATTTGTAAGGAAATAAGCAGATAGTGACATTCCACCCAAGTCCTGTGCCCTAATCTAGGGGGGGGAGTGGGGAGCATGCTGCCTTGACCATGCCGTCGGGGTTCCCTTCTGATGTCATATTGACATGCTTACCATTTCCATCTTGAATCTGTTAGTCACATGTCAGGGGAGATGCTCTAATCCAGTTGGAGCAAGGATGAGGGATATAGCTACCATATCCTTTAACACGTTTAACAGGACCTTGGAGGATATGGATGAAGAAAGAAATAAAATTGCCGTGTTAGCAATGGGCTTTCTCATTGGAGAGACTAAAGAAGGCAATGCCAGCGAGTCTGTGTGCTGTCGAGTCGCCTGGTGCAGATTTTCTGTGTAGTTGCAGATAAAAAAAGAGCAGAACTATGTGGTCGTAGGAAAAGTCCTCTGTGGAGAAGTGTTGGGGGTGGCTTTGGGGACGCCGGAAGTGGGAGACAGATTCTATACATTCCCACGTGGATGCACGAGTGTGTGTGTGTGGGGGGTGTCATACAGAACAACATCATACGGAAGACGGTAACTAGTGATTGCTCTAAAATGCAGGATTCTGCAGGATCTCCATTTCTGCCTTTATCTTTTCCTATTGCCCTTGCTTCCTTCTGAAGCAAGGGAAGATTTGACCAAAGCGGAACTTTTGAAAAGCCTAGTGTTTTCCAGGGATGTACCAAAGTACTAGGGACTAGGCAACTGAAGACAGACATAGACCCTCGCTTACAGTTCTAAAAGCCACAAGTCTGGAGTGTCAGTGGAACCATGCTTTCTCTTGCACTGTCAGAGACTTGGATGAGCTGATAAATGAGGTCACACAGTCAGGACACTACCTGTAGGAGGTGATGCTTGCCATAGGCGTGATAGGGAGGGAGGGAGGAATCCCCTCTAGTTCAGGCTTATAGAAGCTCTGCGGCCAGAGCACCAGGGTAAGAGGGAGAAGGAAGGGGGCTAGCCGTGGGTGTTAGACTTTGCTTCACATCCAGTTCTGAGGTAGGGGTAGAGAACAGGCCCGGTCCTGCTCCTAGCTGAGTGTGTCACAGCTGTGCACAGAGGGGTCCTGTGCACGGTGTCACAGGAACCGACAGCAGCGGGTGATGGCGTGCTGGTCAGGAAGAGAAAATTTTACAAGGTGGGCTCTGCCTGGTGATCCTGGGAGGCAGGAGAGGGGCAGCCTGTTGGCCTTTGTTCTGACACGATGCAGCAGAGTCCAGGCCAGAAGGAGGAGAGGTCGTACCCTAAGGAGACTCTTCCTCCTTGTCCCTGAGTTCTGGTTTAAGTTTCAGGTTAGGGTCGCAATCATGGGAACCACTTTGGGTTGGGAAGCGCAATGTGTTCCAGGATTTGGGCAGCGTTCTCCAAGGCTCTGGCTGGCAGGAATTGGAACCTAGTTTCCTGCCCTGGTCCTAGATGCTGTCTGTCGACACACTCCTTCCCTCTTCTCTGTTTTCTGACAGCAGGAACCAGTTAGAGAGCATTGCCAGTGTCTCTGAACTTTAGTTTTGCTCTTTTTTTTTTTTTTTTGAAACAAATCTCACACTTCATTCCAGGCTGACACTGAAACTCACTATGTAGCTCAGGCTGGTCTCAAACTTGTGATAATCTCCCTGCTTTTAGCTCTCTAAGTGCTGGTGTTACAGATGCGTGGCTGGGGCTTTTCTTAAATTGCACTGTGCCTGCCTCTGCCCATCTCCCTTCACTTTCTATTCCCTCCTCTCCTGGCTTCCTCAGGTTCTAGGATCTGCAGTGTGGAGCTTCTATGCCCCAGGCAGTGCGGAGGAGGCTGGAGCAGACTGCCAGACTAAACTGTTTCCTCCTTGGGTCTTTTCCTGACACCAGGTCCCGCCTGGCAGACTTCCACGCCAACTGTCGAGCCTCCTACCGGACACTCACCAGCTGCCCTGCGGACAACTACCAGGCATGTCTGGGCTCCTACGCTGGCATGATTGGTAAGCTCTCCTTGTGTTTTCTGTGATTTCAGTGCACCCCCTCACAACCTCACTGGGGTGGGGAGTGTTGCAGCCCAGCCCAGGGTCAGTGAAAAAGACTCAAGGCACAACCTTGCCTGTGGCAGATTCAGAGAAGTGTCCAGGGGAAAGCAGAGGGAGGCTACTCCTTACTAGGAGGGGACCGTTTTTTTGTTACAAGGCCTTGGAAATTAAACTACAGCTTTCTAGGCCCTGCTAATCAGTCAATCGGGACTCTTATACTGAAACTTTCACTAAGTAGCTGATATTTCTTTCTTTCTTTCTTTTTTTTTTTAAAGATCTATTCATTTATTATGCATACAGTGTTCTGTCTGCATGTATACCTGCAGGGCAGAAGAGGGCACCAGATCTCATTACAGATGGTTGTGAGCCACCATGTGGTTGCTGGAAATTGAACTCAGGACCTCTAGAAGAACAGCCAGTTCACTTAACCGCTGAGCCATCTCTCCATATTTCACAGACAAGGAACTGATGCTTAGGAGAATCTGAGTTCCTTGACCAGGCTCACTTAGTTGGTAAATCCTAGTGCTGAGATCCAACCCAGGATGGGTGCCTTCATCTTTTAGATTCTAGAAGAATCACTCTGCACATTTGTGAGGGAGAAAGCAAGGACCAGAAGGCTGGGGCTGAGCTGCTGGGGTCTTTTCTGCCCTTCTGACAGCATAGAGACTGGTCTTCTCTCGGCCTTTGGCTTTTCTGGTCCTGCTGACTCCATGGTCACTAGGAGTCATTGTGCTCAGAGTTAGGATTGTAAGTTGAGGTACCTGAGTTTTGTTTGGTGTTGGGGAGGAGGGCAAACATGAACCTTTGTCCTATTGTGTCTACGCATCTTTTTTTTCCTTCCCTTTCTCCCTCCCAGGGTTTGATATGACACCCAACTATGTGGACTCCAACCCCACTGGTATTGTGGTGTCCCCCTGGTGCAATTGTCGTGGTAGTGGGAACCAGGAGGAAGAATGTGAGAAGTTCCTCCGGGACTTCACAGAAAACCCATGCCTCCGTAAGTCTGGGAAGACTTCCCTTTCTGTTTTGTAGTTGGAATACACTTTTGCTACCTGGGAAGGAACCTAGAGCTGCTCTGGTCATTTTCCTCTCATCTTCTTGGGATGGCCAATGATACCCGTGGGGCTTCTGTACCATATAGGGGTTCCTAGAGACCTGAAGTTTTGAGCTCTTGGAGATTTCATACCAGAACTGTCAGCGGGGTGCCTGAGCCTACCATCAGAATCTCTAAGCTCATGGGATGCCAAGATAGAATGATTTTCATTGGCTGTTCTGACAGCATCAACCAGCTTCCTTTGGAGACTGAGTGTTCCCATGAGGACCACAGGCACCCTTTCTTTGTGGTGGGTCTTTCCTCTTGGAATTGGTGACTTAAAAAAAATCATTTAACTACTGGTCTAAAGGCTTCAGAGAAAAGCAGTCACAGTTAAATTTGGCCTGCCTTTGGTCTTTGCAGCCTGGCATCCCTTGTCGATTATGACACTGGCAAATCTCTTCCCCCCTTCTTTCTCTCCTTTTTTCTTTCTGTTCATCTATTTTTTGCCTTCCCTTGCCTGGCATTGGGGATTCAGATTTCAGTGCCTGTCATTAAAGCACGCGTAACTAGGTGGAGGTAAATTGGAGTCATCTGTGATCCCAGCACAGATGGAAGCTGTAGGCTGCAGTTCTCTCTGGTGCCAGAGTTAAGATACCCAAGTCCTCCTGGACAAGGGGGGACTCAAGGTTTCTCAGAGGCTGTATCTCTTGAGGACAGCTGGATATTAGCCAGCTGCAAGGTAGGGACATCTGGTGGTCTACTCTGACAGGTTCCCAGGGCTCCCTAGAAGGACACAGACTGACGAGGAGATTGCAGGGCAGAGAGCCTTGTTGTACAGCATTGCAGGTGACCAGAGTGGCCTGTATCTGGACTGGAAGATAGCGTACTCCTCCTGCAGATCTGAAGGCATTGGGGCTTTCTTGCCTGAAAGTCATGGTGGTTGGGAGGTAGAACAGACTGGTTAAAGGATACTGACCAGCATTTGGTGTTGGCATCCAGTTCAACCTGGATGTGAGTAGGTGTCATTGGGGTTATGGAGGATATGGCTTGTATGGGTGGCCTAATACTGTGAGTCTCATACTGTAGCAGGTGCTTGTAGGAGAAGACAGGAACTAGAGGTGGAACCTTGAGATGGCTAGGAGATAGTCTGAGATGACATCTAGTGGATGGGTTAGAAGGCACCATAGGCTCCCAAGGTTCTGCCTTGGAGGACTTAGTTAGGTATAGAAGACATCTTCAGGACTGGCAATAAAGGGGAGAAAGCATTGTTGATGGTAGGAAGCTATGCATAGTCCACAATGAGACATGACTTTGGAGGAAGATATTTCCATAGATATTTGTTGAGTTTTAGGAATAATTTTGTTCAAGAAGTCCAATTAGATTGCCCCAGTGGATTAGTGCTAGTTGGTGGTATGGGATAGGAAGGCCGTCCAGGAAAACTCAGTGATGTGGAGAGGGAAAATGGCTGAGGCTGGGGTGAGGATCAGGTAGTACCTGAGTTGGCAAAGGAGTTGGAAGAGCCTGTGCCCAGGAAGCCATGGATGGGGCCTTCTGCAAGAGAAGTCTCCAGTGCTGGCCACCAAGAAGATGCTCCTGCCATCTTGGCCTGGCCAACTGTCTCTAAACTTCATGGCTCCACTCTTGTAGCAATTCTCATTTTGCTAATTTCTTTCCATTTTGATTTTTCTGTCTCTTCTAGTTTTTCTGTGCCATTTCCCTCACCAATTGGGAGAACACTTTATGTCTGAAAGGAGCCTTAGCAAAGTCAAACTCCAGTGTCCAACCATTTGTCTCCAGCTTGTAGGCTCCTCTGGGAGAGCAGTAGTTAGGAAGGAAGTTCATCAGGAATGACGGCAGCAGGCTCTGATCTTGCTATTTCTATCTGCCCTCTCTCCAGGGAATGCCATTCAGGCCTTTGGCAATGGCACAGATGTGAACATGTCTCCCAAAGGTCCCTCATTTCCAGCTACCCAGGCTCCTCGGGTGGAGAAGATTCCTTCATTGCCCGATGATCTCAGTGACAGCACCAGCCTGGGGACCAGTGTCATCACCACCTGCACATCTATCCAGGTGAGGGCTGTGCCTCTGAAGCTTGGGAACCGGAATTCGGCATAGCTCGAGTGCTCAGAATGCATCAGGGTCAAGCATAAGGGAATTCACTGAAATGGAACCATTGAAGGAACGCCGAAGGTTCCTTAAGATCAGGAGCCCAAGGGCCAGGAAGTTGGGAAAGAACATTTTTTTTCACCTCTTCGTTCATGTAGGCATTTTCTTTGCAACCTTGAAAACACTTGCTACCTAACAATATTGCAGTAGACAGACTGGGGTACAAGAGAAATGTAGTAGTTACCATTCAGCTGCTGTCTGCTAATTATCAGTGAGCATGCTGGGAATTCTCATCTTGTTAAATTCACAATGAGGTGACAGTGTTCTTTTTAAAAATTTATTTATTTATTTATTTATTTATTTATTTAATGAACCAATCCCAGTTCCCCCCCACTCCTTTCTTCCTGCTCCCCCCACCTTCCCCCACCCCACCCCCAATCTGCTTCTCAGAGAGGGTAAGGACTCCTCTGGGGAGTCAACTAAGTCTGTCCCATCATCTTGTTGGGGGAGGATCAAAGTCCCCCCTGCCCAGGCCTAAGCTGAACAAGGTATCTCTCTGTAGAGAATGGGTTCCACAAAGTCAGTTCTAGGGTTAGATCCTGGTCCCACTGCCACACACTGCCCAAGCCCCATCACTGTCACCTGCATTCACAGCCTAGTTCGGTCCTATGCAGGTTCTGCAGTTGCCAGTTCAGAGTCAGTGAGCTCCCACTAGTTCAGGTCAGCTGATTCTGTGGGTTTCCCCATCACGGTCTTGACCCCTTTGTTCATATCTCTCCTCCTTCTCTTCGACTGTACTCTGGGAACTCAGCCCAGTGATTAGTTGTGGATCTCTGCATCTGTTTCCATCAGTTTCTGGATGAGGGTACTATGATGTCAATTAAGATAGTCCTCAGTCTGATCTCAGTGAAGGTCAGTTAAGTTAGCATCTTCTCCACTATTGCTTAGTTTCTTAGCTGGGGGAGGTGACAACATTCTTACTCAACATTCAGGAACCTGACCCAGAGGTCTTAGGTGACAGACCCATGATCATGTACTGATGGTTGCTGGCATGAGACCTTCCTCTTGCCTCCAAGATTTACAGTGTTCATTGAATTGTCCATCCATCCATCCATCCATCCATCCATCCATCCATGCAATATGGTTTACAAACTCTGTATGCTGTATCTTATATGAGCTTTTAGGGAAAGATACATTGGTGAATGAGATTGATCCTACTCTGGGTTGTGCAGTGTGCTGGTTAGATTTATGTCAACTTGACACAAACTGTAGTCATCCCAGAGGAGAAACCTCGATTGAGAAAATACCTCCCTAAGATCAGGCTGTGAGCCAGCCTGTAGAGCATTTTCTAATTAGTGGTTGATGGGGGAGGACCCAGACCATTATGAATGGTGCCATTTCTGAGCTGGTGGTTCTGGTTTCTATAAGAAGTCAGACAGAGCAAGCCACAGGGAGCAGGCCAGTACACAGCACTCCTCCATGGCTTCTGCATCAGTTTCTGCCTCCAGGTTCCTGGCCTGTTTGAGTTTCCTATCCGGGCTTAATGCACTACAATGTGAAAATGTAAGCCAAATAAACCCTTTCCTCCCCAACTTGTTTTTGGTCATGGTGTTTCATTGTAGCAGTAGGAACCCTAACTAAGATATATAGTCTTTATGGCCTTGAAGGTCAAAAGCAATGATATCCTTCATTGTAGTAGCTTAACTGCTAAAGAGGTTGATCCTAAGCAGGCCACATACAACATACTGACTCACACATGCACACACTGATACAGATGTAGACACAGATACACACACACACACACACACACACACAAACAAACGCACACACACACAAACACACACACACACACACACACACACACACACACACACACACACACACCTAGAACAAAATATTTTGAAGAAAGTTTAGTCCAGAATGCCAAAGGATAAACAGTGAGGTGTGTGTGGAGGACACAGGAGATGGCTCGGGCAGGACTTCTCAGAGACTGGCTGGACACACTGCTGGGGTCTGGAGATCATCAGCAGGGGCACAGATTACTAGAAGGTTTGCGAGGAGCTGAAATGGTGGGCAATGGGCTTCTCTGATCGGTAGTACGTAACATTCATAGCACCAGGATGAGAACTTGAGCGGGTTCCTCCTGGCCACTCACCAATCTGTGCTGGTGACCCTCCTGATTAGGGAAGACACTGTTCCTTCCGCACCTTGAACCTTGGGGTCTCATTATCAGTGACAAATGCCTTTAAATGCCGTCAGTTAGAGGATTAATCCCTTCATTGAGTCTCCCTCCCCAGTTTGGGGGAAGATACCCATGTCATCTTTGACTGCCTTCTAATTACACTGGGTTTACCTGGTTTACTGCCAGGGGAGGGCTCAGGTTCCTGCTCCGTAGACAGCTGTCAGCTCAATTCCATGCTGATGTGGTAGACAGTTAGGTTGACCTGAGTTACGCCACCTGCTAGATGACCAGACTCAGGCACAATTTGCCCTTCTCATGCCTTACATGACCCCAAAGGGTACCCTTGATCTTACGCTTCTTGGGACAGCTCACCTGTGAAGAAGCTACATTGGCAGAAGACTGGTATTGCCTATACTTTCTCTGTGATCCCCTGTGGGCACAGAGAAGCTCAATGCTGTGGTAAGAGCTCTCACTCCAGGCTCTTCAGTGCCTAACCATGCGGAATCTCATTCTTTCTTCTTAGAGAAATTCATTCTTCACATCTTGACTAGTCAGTTAACTATTGCTATAAGTGAGCCTGTTTGTGTATGATGTGTATACACAGGTACACATGCCATAACACATATGTAGATGTCAGAGGACAGCTTTGTGGAGTCAATTCTCTCCTCTCGCCACTGTGTGTGCTTTCGGGCTCAAACTCAGATGGCCAGGTTTGCACAGTAAACACCTTTACTGGCTATGTCATCGCATGGGCCCACATTGTTCATGTTCTGAGTTTCTAAAGCATCCTTGTTTAGTTCCCCCCACCCTGACAACATGGGCTTTCACAGGCTCCAGTCTGGGGGCCTGTCTTAATCCTGATTTGTTTCTGTATGGGAGGTGATGTAAAAACGCTGTGTAGACCCAGCGATGCCGCTCAAAGGTGGGGATTATGAAGCTCCGGTGGGCGGGAGGCTCCTTAGCAGGTAGTTCCTGCAGGGCTGGCTGCAGGGATTGTCAACCTGGCACCTGTTGGCTAAGTCATTGAGCAGGATGCTAGGGACAGCCATTCCAGAAGGCAAGGAAGAAAATCAGGTATTTAGGAGAGACCTGTTCACCATTCCCTGCTGGATTCCTGCTCAGAAATGCAAGGGGAGTGCCTCCGAATCTTACTATTCTGTAGGGAACCCCCTTTAACATGCCAAGCTGGTCTGTCTTTTCCGGCTCAGCTGGGGGCTGGCCTGAGGCTCTGCTTCTTCCCACCTTGTATCCCTCTCCCAGGACTGGGGAAGATGGGACCCCTCCTGGGATTAAGGCTGTAGAGAGCTCCTTGAGTATAGGTTTATTTATCTGAGTCTATATGAGCCCTTTGAGGCAGGGCTCACACACACACACACACACACACACACACACACACACACACATGCTTTTATTCATTTTTATGTGTGTATATGTGACATGTCACAAATGTAGATGTCAGAGGACCGCTTGTGAGAGTCAGCTTTCTACTGTGGGGTTTTGGGGACCAAACTCAGGTTACTAGTCTTGGTGACCAGCACCCTTACCTGGTGAATCATCTCATCTCCCTGGGGCTGAGAAACTTAAGGGCACAGCCCCAGCCCGTGAGGGAGGGGAGCAGTGGATCTGAGTCAGTGTTCTGGCCTTAGGTATTAGAATTTCCAGCTCTCTGTTTCCTCCCCACCCACGTGCGGCTTTTAGAAAAACCGGAACCCCCCCTGCTGTTTTGTGTGGTGACTAGAACTGGGTGGAGGGGCCTCGGGTTGGCTGTTGGAGGTCACTGAAGCCATTTGCTAGCTGCTGTGTTTCCTGGAAATCAGGAGGGCAGAGGGTTTTTTTTCCCCCCTCCAGCCTTTTGCTTCTAGAGTTGTCCTTATGCAGAGAGGTTGGGGAGTCCTTGGAGAGAGCAGGGTGCTGCCCAAGTTATGCTTTCCTTACCGGCCTCAGACCACAGGTTGAGTTGGGTTGCGCCTTCTCACCTTAAGGCTCCTTCCCTGTCACCTGTCACTTGGGTGCTTGGCTTCTGGGTTCTGCCTGATAAAAAATTACTTGGTGCTGCTTTGTGTGATGAATAGGTAATTTTGAGATCTGAGGGTCCAGTGTCTCACCTGAGCACCACTTAGGGGTGCATGCACATCTGTCCAGGCTATTTTATACCCGAAGAAACAGGCTCAGTAAGTTAGTCTTGGGTAATCAGCCGAGCCAAGTCTTGAGCCCAGGACTTTGTCGTCCTGGGTCCCTGCTTCTTACTCTGTTCCAGACCACCTTGGGACAAGAATTTAGGCTGTGACGTGTGGATGACCAAAGGGATTAGACAGGTAGAGAGTTCTAGATCTTGCAGCCATGGCCACATGGGCAGATCTGACAGGCAATCCTCACTGCATGTGGGTAGGCTCTCGTAGCCCCGGAATCTATTGTCCTTAGGTTTTGAAGGCTTCTTCGTCCTGATTGGGAGACATTGCTGGCTCTTGGTCACTCTGGGGAGGAATGTAGGCCTAGGTCAGGGGCCCCATAGAGCTTGTGTGTTCAGATCCTATCTCTATACTTCTGGTTGAGCTGGAGAATGAGGTTCTGGCTTGAGGCTCAGGAACATTTTTGGCTTTTCTTTGTGGTTTGATCTTGGTGTAGAATGCTGTGTGCCCATCAGTGTCCTGATGCACGGAGCCTGCATGGGCTGCCTGAGCATTTGTCCAGTCACAGGGCGCTGTGGCTGCCCCACCTGAGGTAACTGTTCAATCGAGTTGTTCTCTCAGCTCTTAGTTTTCTTAAGGCAATAGACTATTTTCAAACAATTTTATGTGTAACTCTGAAATACATTAATGAAACAAAGATGGGCACCTTTGATTGGCATGAGACAAGGTCCTTGAATGCTGTGGGGCTGTCTGACTCTGATTTACTGGAATTTCATATCTAGTAAGCCTTGAAATAGGGTGACATAGGACTAAGCCATGGGGCCACCGAGGGCAGGCCAGGCTTGCCACAGCCCATGATTAGAATGATGAAAGTGGTACTGGGTGCAGGTAGATTCTTGGCAGTCCACAGGAAGGATAAGGATAGATGTGGTATGGTGAGGATTTGAGTAGGGGAGGGTGCCAGATGGGAGACTAGAAGATAGGATGTCCTCCAAGATGAGATGACGTTGTTCTCCCTGTGGCCACCCAGAGCTTGGCTGGACTGGGACTATGCCTTGAGGAGGAACAGCCCATCTTTGGAGATACAAGGCCCTAGAGCCCATGGCCCTCTGAAGGTTGGGCCAGCTTTTGTCACCCGGGGACACTGGTACTGTGGTTTTGAGCAGGTTCCTCCTGGGTCTGATTTCTTTTGTTTCTCCAGTCTGGATCATGACCACACTTTCTTGGCCTGGATCTCACTGTGACAGCTGGGGCATCACTCAGTTGACCAGACGCCCAGGATGATCGGTTGCCTATGGAGTCCAAGGGATTATTGATAATTCTGGCTGAGAACAGTGACTTCCTCATAATTTCTAGGGCTTCCTAGGTGCTTCTAGTGGCCAGAGTGTCCACACAATGGCTGTGAGAACCAAGCTATTTGAAGCCAGGATAGACGTGCCATGTCCCCAGTTTGTTCCCATGGGACTCTATCATAGTGTCGGCAACAGAGAACTGTTGATTGCACATATCCTTTGGTCCTGCTGCCAAGTAGTTAAGTCAAGGTAGTGAATTTTGGAGCATTACCAGACTGGCTTTTCTTTCTCATCCCTTACCTCATCTGCAGAGGGTCCAGGTGCACACGTCTGTTGGGGTCTAAATGGCCAAGCACAGCTGCTACAACCCTAACATTCGTGACAGGCAGCACCAATCAATTACAGCTCTCTCTCCTCTCCTGAACTCAGATGAGGGCTCGTCATCCTTTTTCGCTCCACAGTTCTCCAGCAGCAATGGCAGGCGATGTGCTGGCACCCAGCAGTCAGTTTTCTCTGTGGCATTTCCTCGTTTGTGCCTGTGTGCACTTAATAAAACATTAGCTGAGTTGCCTTTGGAGCCAAACACTGCTCAGTGCAAGGAAAAGGCCTGTTCTCTGTCTCTGGGGAGTTGGGAGGAGCATTGGGAGAGGTAGATGGCCACTGACCACAGAATGCTGCAAGCTGGGGATCAAAGTTTCCTTCAAAAGCCCACAGGAGCCAGGATAAAAAATGCAGAGCATTTCAGAGGAAGCCGGGTGCTTCATGCTGCATGGGACCCAAACAGCCTGCTAACCTGTCGTGCCTTCTTTCCCCAGGAGCAAGGGCTGAAGGCCAACAACTCCAAAGAGTTAAGCATGTGCTTCACAGAGGTGAGTAGGGGCACAGTGAGGGGGGGGTGGGCACTTGAGGCTGGGCCCACAGGAACTGTTATTTAGGTGAGAGTTGAACTCAGAGCCCCTGGGCCAGCCGAACTTCTGACCCCGCTTGGACCTGAGTGAGAACTCACTCTGTTGGGGTGGTGGAGGCTCCAGCCAGAGCCTGTGGGTGTCTCCTTGATGACCAATAGCTGCTCTGAGCGGAGGCCCCTCCCACAGTCCCCTCTAAGACGAATGGGTTGGGTACTGCTTGGCTCTAGTTCTGTGGTGGTTACGGGGCATGGGAGTCGAGAAGGACTCGGAATCTTGGTGGAGCCCCTTGCCCAGGATTGTAGGAGTGACTCACAGGCCCAGGATAACAAAGAGTGGCACCCCAGTCTGCCGAAGGGCGAGGGAGAAGCTCTGTCAGATGTACAGTGATGGGATTTTGTGGAGAAAGAGTGTTTCCTCAGTCAGGAGCAGGGAGCAGGTGGCCTTCTCCTCTCCCTATCAATAATCAGGCCCTGATAAACCACCTGTTTGGAATTGTTCTTGTTTACTTGCTGCTTTTGAAATAGGATCCTTACCTTAGGGTCCTTACTGGCTTGGAACTCACTTTGTACTCAAGGCTACCCCTGAACTTAACGGTTTTCCTAACCCCGCCTCCTGAATGCTGGGATTACAAACTCCTGCCAGCGTGCTTGTTTGCCAGTGTGGAGGTCTACAGGTCCATTTACTGAGGACTGCTACCCATGGCCTTGAGGTTTAGAAGAGACAGAGTCTCCCATTTGTCCCTGTCTTCCCCAGTTCCCTGAAGGCACAGTTCTACCCTCAGAGGGCGAGGGAAGCAAAAGACGGCTCTAGGCAGTGAGAGAGGCGGGGCCGGAGAAGACAGCTTTCGGCATGTGTTTCTTTGACCACAGCCCTACTGATGGGTTTTTGTTGTTTTCTTTGTATGTGTCACCACCTCTGCCATGGATCAGCTCACGACAAACATCAGTCCAGGGAGCAAAAGGGTGATCAAAATTTACTCAGGCTCCAGCAGGGCAAGACTGTCGGCTGCCTTGATGGCACTCCCACTTCTGATGCCGACCTTGGCCTTGTAGGCCTTCGGAACCCAGCACAAGAGTTCTTCAAGCAACCCAGATGTGACTCCCACCTGACAAAATGGAAACACACACACACACACACACACACACACACACACACACCTTGCAAAAAAAGTTTTTTGTTTTTTTTTCCTACATTGTCTCTGAACCTTTCTCCGTTCAAGTTTCTTCTCTGGAGAAGTTTTTCTAAACCAAACAGACAAGCAGGCAGGCAGCCCGAAGCCTGCCTAGAGGTCCCCGGCAAGGGCCACCCAGCACCACTAAGGAGGGCTCGAGGCTCTGCGATGACTCTTTTCTCTTCACTGGTGTTTTCTCTCGGGACCATATGACGACCTGCTGTGGAAGGGACTTCGCTGTGCCTGGTGTGAACTGGAGAAAGGACAATGGCAGCTGTTTCTTGAGCTGCCTACTCTGGGGACCGACCCACCCAGGGACTAGCAGAGAGTGTCAGTCAACAAGGAAGCAGGGGTGGCCGTAAGGACCTTGTCACCTCTTCCTCTTGGCTTCGAAGATGGAGATGGTTTGCTGCCACCCCCAGCTCTTAGGTGGCCTAGTGGGTCTGAGTCTGGATTGGGAACCCCCATGGCTGCTCCAGGCCAATTGTGTCTGTAGCGTAGATGGGGTTAGGAGCTGTTAACAAGAGGAAGCTCCTCCAGGGAAGGAGCAAGCCTTGGTTGGGCACCAGCTCCAAGATGCTCCTTCCTCCTTCCTGCCAGGAATCCTGAAGTCAAAGAGAAATGATCCTCTGTTGGCTTTTTTTGGATTTTTTTTGTGGGTCCATTTGGCGGACCTCACTTGGGGAGAAGGGCTGTTGAGTGGGGGCTAGGGAGACCCTAGCTGGACATGTGTCATTAACACTCTGGTGGGGTCCCAAGCTTGCCCTTTCTCTCTTCTCCTCTTTTCCATTTTTCTCTTTCCTTATTTCTGAGGCATTCATCCACCATCTGTACATACTGGGCCTCCTTTCTCCACATATGTGTATATCCATATACATATAGCCTGTGATTTCCTCTTTCTTTCATTTTTTTAAGAAGCAAAACTATGGAAATAATACCCTACAGATGAGCGAAAATGTATTATTGTAAAGTTTATTTTTTTTAATAATGTTGTCTATGATGGGAAGAAAGGTACCAGGCCCCCTGAGCTCTGGTCCGGTTGGGCTGATGGGGCTGTGGCCGGGCACTCCCGATTGCATTCACTCTTAACCAAGCTCCAATAAATGTACTAGGAAGCGAGTTGCCTTCTGACTCACTCCCGTGACTTCGCCTGTGCTTTGTTCTTGGCCAGGGACCACCCTTACTTGAGGGTCCTGCTCGGCTGGCAGATGTTCGTATGTATTTGTATGTGTGCATGCACTGGTGTATCTGGTCCATGTGTCCTGTTGTGGCTGATGGATGGAACTCACATAGGAGATTTGTTTTTTTAACTTGGTGGGTCTGAGGTCTGCGGAGTCTGTGGGATCTTCTCCCCTCCTGCGTCACCTTCCTGGTCAGCACTGATGTCTGTTGCTGTAAGACTAGAAGAAAACTGAGACAGAAGTGGGGTGGGAGCATTGAGAGAGACGCCTGGCATCAGTCCTGGGTGATGCTTGTGTTTTTATGCAGCCCGGATGGCCCTGTCTACCTTATATGTAATGGAGTGGTGTCTCCTTAGGCTTTCTGGTCTACCTGAAGTGTGTGACTGGAACTTTAATCCTTGAGTCTCACTATAGAAAGAAGATGATTCTTAGTGTTTGGGGAGGGGTACTAAAGACCGTTTTTTAAATTTTCTCTATCCCATTCTTCTATCTTTCTCCATTTGCCACACAGACCCTACTAGGATACTAAGACTACATATACATATACATCACACACACACACACACACACACACACACACACACACACACACACGCACAAGGTAGGCAGGATGGAGAGGGAAAGTCTGATCTACATCTTTAGGGTTGCCTGTGATCCTGCCTTGTCACCCTATGGAGTGATGTCATTTTTCAGTTTCTCTGTCCTGGTTCTGCTCAAATGACTCTTATTGATTGTACACATGTTAGTAACATCTGTTCACAGTGGTGACATTGACATGTTATGCTCCAGCTTCAGCCTGGAGGAAGGACAGTGAGCCAGCCAGCTCTCTTCCCAGTCTCCTCAGCCTTACTGAGCAGGCCGCTTGAGAATACATTGTTCTTGTAATCAGCAAAGACTCCATAGGTTTGGAAGGGATTTCCTGGAAGGTTCTGGGAGGTGGGGGTTCACAGAATTGGAAGGGGATCCAAAGAAGGCTGGAGGAGAAAGTATAAAACATCTAAGGAGCATTGGGGCCTAGACCTTGGAGGCTGGGGGCAGACAAAGGCAAAGAAACAGTAGGACCAGGAGCAGGCTGAGGGGACCCACAGAGAGCAATTTTCAGTTACTCTGCAGTTATTTGGTAACCTGTGTGCTTACCTTAGTCATCAGATGTTATGACATTAGCTCCCTTAGCCACTGGCTCCTGAACATTCCTCATCCAGGGAAGATGTCCGTGTGCCAGGCTGCAATAGCTCTTGTTTCCTATTCCAAGACGTTGGCAAGTCTAAAGGCATATCTCAATGCTTTTCTACTTGCTGGGAACATCTGCTATGGGTGGTTATGCTCAGATAAGAGCCTGGACATCAGGTTCCTGTTGGCTCTTGCCTCTGCAGGCATCCTTTCTTGCAGCAGGAACACCAGGCCAGGAAGAGGGTCTGTGGAAGCCTGCAGTGGGTGTCTAAGGAGGCCCGTGTTCATGTGATCAATGTTCTGGACCTCGTGGGAGCAGTACTGCTGGTCTCACTCTGAACTTGGGCTCATCTTCAGAGCCAGGTCTCTGCCTTATGTTCATACTGACTAGTGGCATTGTCTTATTCCCGAGTCCTCAAACCCTGCATTTACAAGGAAAAATAGAGCAGGTTTCCCAGGATGGGCTTGAGCCTGATTTTATTGTTATTTCAAGAAAACAAGCTTTGCATGTTATCCTTAGGCCTAAATGTATCTAAAGGACCCTCCTGATACCAGTAAGCCAGGATGGACCCTTGTGTCTGCCCTAGGCTCTTGCTAAGGATATCCTAGTCACTGAGATGCCTGCTGATTCTGGGAGCTCGTGGGTTTGACTCACCTCTTGTAGCTTGACTTTGCTCCAAAGTTGCTTCTTCACATGTGTGCATGTGTGTATGCATGCATGTATACCTTGGTCTCTCTAGTCATGGACTGCTGAATGCCCAAATGAGATTGTGTTTCTCTTGCTCTTGGAAGAGCAAAGTTTCAGGATTACGTGCTGGCTGGAGAAATTCTTGGCTGAGACTTTTCTAATTTGTGGAGTGGATTTAAGTCAAGCAGCCCCTACCAAGTGGGTTAAAATGCCAGGGGATAAAACTACACACTCCATGTTAATACAGGTGAATCTATTCATGGCCAATTTTCCACTGTTATGGGTCTCCGTAGGGGTTGATGTTTGCCTTCTAAAAATGATGAAATTTTTAAGGAAAAGTCAAAGTAATTTGGAAGCAAAAGTGACAAATAAGACAGGTACTATTCATTGTGGTAGGTCTAAGTAGTGAAAAGCTGCCTTTGGGACACAGAGGGGAAATCTTGTCATCTTGTTCAACCTTGGGAGCCTCACTTGTGAAGTTCTATTAGACAAGCACCTGAGGCATCCTTTTCAATCTTAAATGAGCTCTGAGGAAGAGGGTAAAGGCCCAGAAATGGTCAGAGATGGACAGAAACCAACTCCCAGGCTGATGCAAAGCAGTCAGCTTGGTTTTCCTGACGAGTGTGTCTACTGCTCCCTGAGGCACTCCTTCAATATTCCGGACAAGGCCTGCATATCCAGTTTGCTGAGGGATGGCTTGATCTGAAAACCCAGCTGTACGACCTTGAACATCTTCTATATTAAAATAGGTAAGTAAACAGAAAGGGCTTGGAGGTCTTCTCGAAGACATTAGCAAGAGGCTGGGAAGACGGAGCATTGCTATAATCCCGCCATACCTGCATACATAAGGATCGCCAAGCACCCTGTGTGTTGCGATGTGAATTTATAACACATAGTTGAGGTCGGGAAGATAGTTGGATCCTTGAAGCTTGCTGGCCAGCCAGTTTGGCCAGTCAGTGAGTGCCTGGTTCAGTGAGAGACTCTGTCTGAAAAGGTAAGGTGGAAAGTGATCAAGGAAGACGCCACGTTGACCTATAGCCTCCATACACATGTATACACATGTCCATGTACTCACATACCCATGTGAACACACATACACCACATACCTAACATGCATACACATACACACAAATACCTAACAGATCACAAATGATGCTGAGTATCAATTCCTGAGAATGTCATTTACTGCATCCCATTGTCAGTGTAAAGTAGGGTTTGTTTTTTTTTTCTGTACCTGCCCATGGCAGGAAAAGATAATCCTGCATTTTGAAGGGATCATAATAGGATCATTGGAAACAAAACCCGAAATAGTGAGGCTGTTTTGAAATGTGCACATCTAAGATATTACAAATGCTCATGTGTCCCTGTGCAAGATGCTGTTTTGAAATTGTGTAAAATCAATCCTCCCTCTGTTGAGACTCAGGCAGGTTGATGCCATGTTCCTATTGCAGACACTGAAATAAGGATGTTCCAATCTATCTCAGATATTGAAGGAGGTGAGTGGTAGGTCTCAGACTCGAATTCAGTGGCTAGTACCAGACGTATGCCTCCCACCAGGCAGTCAGTTTGAACTGAACTGCTGTATAGATGACCTATTGTGCTGGCCCATAGCTGCCCAGGTAGAGACAGTCACTTCCCTGAGCTTGTTGCTGCATCCTTCTCTCCCCTTCAGCATCCTCATCATTTGTATGACTAAGGGTACCAGACCACTGGCAGACAGGGGGCTGAGTGTACCCTAAGGAGCCTGCGTGGCAGTGGGGAGGGAGTTCTGCAGTTTCATAAAATCAAGCATGGTATATACATGAAAGAGAAAACAAGGGGAAGGGGGCTGCTACTCAGTGACAAAGGACCTTGGCTGGAGGCCTTGCTGGTGGTCAGGGGAGGATGGAGCTGGGTAATCCACAGAAGCATCACCATCTCAAATTTCCTCGAGTAGATGAATGGTTTTGTTGGGAAACGGATTTTGTGGGAAGATGGACCCTTTAGGAAAGTGACCACCTGGGATCTTAGTTTACTGACCCCAGATTGTTCTTGCCTTGGGGGCCCGATGTTTGAGAGGAGAGAGGCTGAATTTGGGACTTAAAGTGATGTGATTTGAGTTATATATATATATGTCCCTGACCAACTAGGATTTCATGTCCAGTACCCTTGAATTGTCTCACATAGAAAATAATGACAGCAAGCTGTCTTCCTAGGAATGGTCAGGAATACGTGGGCTATTCTCTGTGTGTGGCATATAGTGCCCACTAAACCATGCACTGTCTCCCCCAGGGGTCAATATACTGGGGCTCTCTGATTCCCTCAGTGCCCGCCTTGATGCCCAGGCTTGTCTGCTTCTGGTTACCTTTGGAGCTTCTCCCCTCTCTTCCTTCTACATCCTAAGAGGATTTCCTGAATTCCCTGGGATAGACGGGGTACAACTGTCACTCCACTCCAGGGTGCTGCTCTTAGAAACCCTGCCAAGCGGAGTTGGGAGGGCAGAGAGAGTGGGGACATCAGAGAGCAGACATGCTTGTATTATTTGTAAATTGCAGTTGAGCTGATCTGAGAGTCACCAGGGACAGTGGCTGCAGAGCGTCTAAATGTCATGCTCTCTGGACTCCTTTGATTGGCTGTCCCTTCTCTAAGCGTGCTGCCAGGGCAAGTGCAGCAGCTCAGAACTGAGGACAGGAAGCATCGATTAGACACAGGGCTGAGCCGCTGGGAAGGTCAGCACCTTTGGGAGGGTGGCTGCCATGTCGTCCCCCATTGGGCCCAAGGTAAGAACAGAGATGTCTCTACAAGACCACGAACTTTCAGGAGCGCGCTACGGGAAGGCAGCTTTGAGCTTCCAAATCCAGTTTCTGAGGACTTGTCTGTGTGCTTTTTCTCAAGTCTGGAAGAAAGGTAAGGTCTAAAGATATCAAAATATCAAAGGATATTTTGTCCTTTAGGAGTCTAGGATGTTCTAGGTTTGATCTTGAGTCGGCTCTTGCTATCTGTTGGCTAGTAACATCAACTAAGTCGGTGAGCTTATGGGCCCCTTAATCATTTCTTTAGATAGTGATAAATACGTTAACATTTAAATTGTATTTTTATTTTTTTGTACTGGGGATTGAACCTAGGGACTAATGCAGGCCAGGCAGGTGCCATATCTCTGAGTCATATTTAATTAAGCTTCTTTTGAACCGTTTTAGTGACTCACTGAATTGCTTAGGTTGGCCCAGAACTTTTGATCCACCTCAGCTTCCCAAGGATCTAGGATTACTGGATTGTGTCAACAAGCTTGGCTAGCATTTTTTTTTCCCCTCCTCTGTGGGCCTTGCTATCTGGTCAGCTCTGTTGCTGTAGCCCAACAGCTGTCACAGGCACTGTGTCAAAGACCAGACTAGGCCATGTGCCAATAAAACTTTATTTACAAAAACAGACACAGGCTCCCTTTGATCCATGGGTTGTAGCTTGCCAATCATATCTCAAGACATTTTCAGAGTGCAAGCTGTCAATCCAAAGGAGCTGGAGCACAGAGTGCCTGCTAGAAGGGAGTGGCTGACAACCAATTGGGCTGACATGAGTTTGGGGAGGTGGAGGAAGGGAAGGAGTGGGTCAGCTAGCATGGAAAGGGATGCGAACATACTGGCATGCTGGTGATGGAGAAAGAGAGGGAGGAATGGTCCTCTAGTGCAGCCGGGGTGCAAGAGGAAAACCAACAAACAAAACGGGAGCATGGGGGCTGACTGCACACAGCGCTGTGAGGTTGTGCCCTTGTACTGGAACATTGGTCCAGTTGGGTGGATGAGGCTAAAATCCAGCCACACTCAACTCATCCATCTGTGCACCTGCTCTGGGCCTCATGATAGGAAGAGCATCATTTCCTAGCTTGCACAGAGGCTTCTGTATGTGCTGGCACAGGACCGAATGCCTACAGCAAGAGCAGCTGCCAGTTAGGGATTGGAGGGGAGCAGAGTTGCATGCTCAGAGATGTCCGGGTGTGCCTGCAGGGCTCTCAGCAAGTCCCTTCCACCTCTTGGACCCCACCTTCCTGGTCTGCAAAGGGAGAGAGCAGAGGGCATGCTTGCTTGCCAGATTTCCCTTACAATAGGGCTCTGAATCTATGTCGCCGGCTGCTTCAGAACTTGCTGGTCTATTGCAAAACAACTTGCAAGGAGACAAAATTCATCTTTCTTTCGGTAAACACTGACACTCTGCTTGGCTGTTTCAATTTTTATTCCACGAGTCTTGAGCTCTAGACAGCTGCCACAGTGCTCACGGTAGGTAGAGGTGGCAATTACACACTTCGCTCACTGGCCTCTTCTCCTTCAGGATGGTTTGTCTAAGGAAGCCAACCCCAGGGTCTCCTGGAGATGAGAACCACCTGAGCCTTCTGAGGCGTCGTTCCCTGGGGGAATGCACACATGCGTCTCCACCTTAGCCGGTAAACTACCTAATGGTCAGAGGTCACAATGTCTCTCACCTGTGGCCCACTCAGAGCGTGGCCAGTTCCTCTTGCACACCTCTGTAGGTAGGAATGTGCACAACCACTGAGGTCAGCCTGAGAGTGTGATTGGGGCTGATGGAGCACCTGCAGCCAAGGGCGGCTTCTGGGAAAACACCTCTCTGCTTTGTTCTCTCCTTGGTCACAATCCATAGAGGGTTGACAATTAAAGACAGAGCAGCTGCTTTCGCCCTGTTCCATCTGAAAACCCGCATCCGGCCTGGTTGGCTGAACAGATCTCACAGGATGACACCTGCTGGCTCCATCCACCCTTCACGTTTATCCACCCAGGAAGGTGAAAGGGCTTTTTGAGGGACCCCCAGTGGCCTGAAATTACTCATAATTCTCAATTTGTTAGGAAGCTGGCTGATGGCGAAGCCACTGCAGCAAGGGATCAGCACGCGACACCACCTTGGGACCTGTGTTCATAGCGTTTGGGGGCTTTTGTACCAACTCTCTCTCTCCAGTGGAGATTTGACCTCGTTGGTGGTTCAAAGTGGTCCAGGGGCACTGTTGGTTTACAACACTGATGACACCCTATTTGGCGCCTCAAACTTGCCTTTCTGTGTCTTACTGCATGGATCTGGGGCAGAGACGAATATAGCCCAGAGCAATCTGAGGAGTGTTGGTACATGTGGCCAGCCTTGTTAGGAAGTCCTGTTGTAAGTGGAAAGTTGGATATGAGCGAGCCCTGTGAGACTTATGTCTCTTTGGGTCTTAGCTGGAAGGATAGTAAGTCCGTATCCCCCCCCAGATTTACATCACTGAAGATGCGTCTTGCAATGGACTCTACCGAAAGAACAGGCCTAGCAGCTTCCAGATACCTCTTAGGAAGATCCTAAGACTCAGGCCCTAGGCCTTTCTGTGTGGACCCCAGGATCTTCAACTTCAAAATAGAATTGGATAGTGACACAGATCACAGGACCATTCACTTTCTCTGCAATCAGTATGATCGATTGGTTGATTTTTGGCGGCATGACAGCTTGTTCCCAGGGACCCCCTGAACCAGTTCTCAGAGGGATCTCTCAGGGTCTGCATGTCATATAGACCTTGGTAGCTGCCACCCTGGAAGCCTTCCCCTTTCCTCTATCTTTCTGTATCTACTGCTAGCAGGCCAGGCTACCGAATGTGTAGGCATTCCTTGTAAGGCCTAGCCCAGAGGTGCAGGATTGTTTGTAAGCTGTATGATCAAGTTTCCCTTCTTTGCTGAGGCTCATTGCACAATCAGCTCATCACAGACTCAGAATGAAATGGTTCTCTTCCTGGAATTCCTCTTCTGTCTTGCTCCTGCAGACCTTTGTCTGCCTGGTTGTCTACAGCTCTCCCCTTTCTGCTGGAGGTGTTGCGATCCGTGTTTTTTTTTTTTTTTTTTTTTATTTATTTTTTTAAATTTATTAATTTATTAAGGATTTCTGCCTCGTCCCCACAACCGCTTCCCATTTCCCTCCCCCTCCCCCGATCAAATCCCCCTCCCTCATCTGCTCGAAGAGCAATCAGGGTTCCCTGAACTGTGGGAAGCCCAAGGACTGCCCACCTATATCCAGGTCTCCTAAGGTGAGCATCCAAACTGCCTAGGCTCCCACAAAGCCAGTACGTGCAGTAGGATCAAAAACCCACTGCAATTGTTCTTGAATTCTCAGTATTCCTCATTGTCCGCTATGTTCAGCTAGTCCGGATTTATCCCATGCTTTTTCAGACCTAGGCCAGCTGGCCTTGGTGAGATCCCAATAGAACATCCCCATTGTCTTAGTGTGTGGGTGCACCCCTCGTGGTCCTGAGTTCCTTGCTCGTGCTCCGTCTCCTTCTGCTCCTGATTTGGACCTTGAGATTTCTGTCCGGTGCTCCCGTGTGGGTCTCTGTCTCTGTCTCCTTTCATCGCCTGATGAAGGTTAATATTCCTGAGGATGCCTATGTGTTTGTCTTTGGATTCACCTTCTTATTTAGCTTCTCTAGGAACATGAATTATAAGCTCACTGTCCTTTATTTATGGCTAGAAACCAAATATGAGTGAGTACATCCCATGTTCCTCTTTTTGGGTCTGGCTTACCTCACTCAGGATAGTGTTTTCTATTTCCATCCATTTGTATGCAAAATTCAAGAAGTCCTTGTTTTTTACTGCTGAGTAATACTCTAATATGTATATATTCCATACTTTCTTCATCCATTCTTCCGTTGAAGGGCATCTAGGTTGTTTCCAGGTTCTGGCTATTACAAACAATGCTGCCATGAACATAGTTGAGCATATACTTTTGTTGTATGATAGGGCCTCTCTTGGGTATATTCCCAAGAGTGGTATTGCTGGATCCAGGGGTAGGTTGATCCCGAATTTCCTGAGAAACCGAAACACTGCTTTCCAGAGTGGTTGCACAAGTTTGCATTCCCACCAGCAATGGGTGAGTGTACCCCTTTCTCCACAACCTCTCCAGCAAAGGCTATCATTGGTGTTTTTTATTTTCGCCATTCTGACAGGTGTAAGGTGGTATCTTAAAGTTGTCTTGATTTGCATTTCCCTGATCGCTAAGGAAGTTGAGCATGACCTTAAGTGTCTTTTGGCCATTTGAAGTTCTTCTGTTGAGAATTCTCTGTTCAGATCAGTGCCCCACTTTATAATTGGGTTGATTAGCCTTTTACGGTCTAGTTTCTTGAGTTCTTTATATATTTTGGAGATCAAACCTTTGTCAGTTGCAGGGTTGGTGAAGATCTTCTCCCAGTCAGTGGGTTGTCTTTTTGTCTTAGTGACAGTGTCCTTTGCTTTACAGAAGCTTCTCAGCCTCAGGAAGTCCCATTTATTCAATGATGCCCGTAGTGTCTGTGCTGCTGGGGTTATACATAGGAAGTGGTCTCCTGTGCCCATGTGCTGTAGAGTACTTCCCACTTTCTCTTCTATCAGGTTCAGTGTGTTTGGACTGATATTGAGGTCTTTAATCCATTTGGATTTGAGTTTTGTGCATGGTGATAGATATGGATCTATTTTCATTCTTCTACAGATTGACATCCAGTTTTGCCAGCACCATTTGTTGAAGATGCTCTCTTTTTTCCATTGTATACTTTTAGCTCCTTTATCGAAGATCAGGTGTTCATAGGTTTGTGGGTTAATGTCAGGGTCTTCTATTCGATTCCATTGGTCGACTTCTCTGTTTTTATGCCAATACCAAGCTGTTTTCAATACTGTAGCTCTGTAATAGAGTTTGAAGTCAGGGATGGTAATGCCTCCAGACAATCCTTTATTGTATAAGATTGTTTTGGCTATCCTGGGTTTTTTGTTTTTCCATATAAAGTTGATTATTGTCTTCTCCAGATCTGTGAAGAATTTTGATGGGATTTTGATGGGGATTGCATTGAATCTATAGATTGCTTTTGGTAGAATTGCCATTTTTACTATGTTGATCCTCCCAATCCAAGAGCAAGGGAGGTCTTTCCATTTTCTGGTGTCTTCTTCAATTTCTTTCTTCAAAGACTTATAGTTCTTGTCAAGTAGATCTTTCACTTCCTTGGTCAGGGTTACCCCAAGGTATTTTATGCTATTTGTGGCTATCGTGAAAGGTGATGCTTCTCTGATTTCCCTCTCTGCTTCCTTATCCTTAGTGTATAGGAAGGCAACTGATTTTTTGGAGTTGATCTTGTATCCTGCCACATTACTAAAGCTGTTTATCAGCTGTAGGAGTTCTTTGGTAGAATTTTTGGGGTCGCTTATGTACACTATCATATCATCTGCAAATAACGAAAGCTTAACTTCTTCCTTTCCAATACGAATCCCCTTGATCTCCTTATGTTGTCTTATTGCTATTGCTAGAATTTCAAGCACTATATTGAAGAGGTATGGAGAGAGTGGACATCCTTGTCGTGTTCCTGATTTAAGTGGGATGGCTTTGAGTTTTTCTCCGTTTAATTTAATGTTAGCTGTTGGCTTGCTGTAAATAGCTTTTATTATATTTAGGTAGGACCCTTGTATCCCTATTCTCTCCAAGACCTTTATCATAAAGGGGTGTTGAATTTTGTCGAATGCTTTTTCAGCATCTAGTGAAATGATCATATGATTTTTTTCTTTTAGTTTATTTATATGGTGGATTACATTGATAGATTTGCGTATGTTGAACCAGCCCTGCATCTCTGGGATGAAGCCTACTTGATCATAATGGATAATTTTTCTTATGTGTTCTTGGATTCGGTTTGCCAGTATTTTATTGAAAATTTTTGCATCGATGTTCATGAGTGAGATCGGTCTGTAATTCTCTTTCTTGGTTGGGTCTTTTTGTGGTTTTGGTATCAGGGTAACTGTAGCTTCATAAAAGGAATTTGGCAATGACTCTTCTGATTCTATATTGTGAAATACATTAAGGAGTATAGGTATTAGTTCTTCTTGGAAGTTCTGGTAGAATTCTGCATTGAAACCATCTGGTCCTGGGCTTTTTTTCGAAGGGAGATTTTTGATAACCATTTCTAATTCTTCGCGAGAAACCGGTCTATTTAGATCATTCACCTGGTCTTGGTTTAGCTTTGGTATGTGGTACTTATTTAAAAAAATGTCCATTTCTTTTGTATTTTCCAGTTTTGTGGCATACAGGCTTTTGTAGTAAGATCTAATGATTCTCTGAATTTCCTCTGTGTCTGTGGTTATGTCCCCCTTTTCATTTCTGATCTTATTTATTTGCGTGTTCTCTCTCTGTCGTTTAATTAGTTTGGATAGGGGTTTGTCGATCTTGTTGATTTTCTCCAAGAACCAGCTTTTTGTTTCATTGATTCTTTGGACTGTTTTCTGTGTTTCTATTTTGTTGATTTCAGCCCTCAGTTTTATTATTTCCAGTCTTCTACTTCTCCTGGGCGCGTCTGCTTCTTTTTTTTCTAGAGCTTTCAGGTGTGTTGTTAAGTCCCCAATGTATGCATTCTCCGTTTTCTTTAAGTGGGCACTTAGTGCTATGAACTTTCCTCTTAGCACTGCTTTCATTGTGTCCCATAGGTTTGAGTATGTTGTCCCTTTATTTTCATTAAATTCAAGGAAGACTTTAATTTCTTTCTTGATTTCTTCCTTGACCCAGGTGTGGTTCAGTAGTTGACTGTTCAGTTTCCATGAGTTTGTCAGTTTTTGGGGGGCAGCGTGGTTGTTGCCTTCTAATTTTAATCCGTGATGATCTGATAAGACACAGGTGGACACTGATATTTTTTTGTATCTGTGGAGGTTTCCTTTGTTTCTGAGTATGTGGTCAATTTTTGAGAAGGTTCCATGAGCTGCAGAGAAGAAGGTATATTCTTTCCTATTTGGGTGGAATGTTCTATAGATGTCTGTTAAGTCCATTTGCTTCATTACCTCCAATAATTCTCTTAATTCTCTATTAGGTTTCTGTCTGATTGACCTGTCCCTTGGAGAGAGAGGTGTGTTGAAGTCTCCTACTACTAGTGTGTGTGGTTTGATGTCTGCCTTGAGTTCTAGTAATATTTCTTTTACATAAGTAGGTGCTTTTATATTGGGGGCGTATATATTCAGGATTGAGACGTCCTCCTGATGAATTGTTCCTGTTATGAGTATAAAGTGACCGTCTCGGTCTCTTCTGATTGATTTTAGTTTGAAGTCAGTTTTGTTAGAAATTAGTATGGCCACACCTGCTTTTTTCCTAGGACCATTTGCTTGAAACACCTTTTCCCAACCCTTTACTCTGAGTAGGTGCCTGTCTTTGTGGTTGAGATGTGTTTCTTGCAAACAGCAGAATGTTGGATCCTGTTTTCGTATCCAATCTTTTAGCCTGTGCCTTTTTATAGGTGAATTGAGCCCATTAATATTAAGTGATATTAATGACCAGTGGTTGTTTACTCCGGTTATTCTTATTGCTTTTGGTAGTAGAGATTGTCTCCCTTCTTTGAGATGTGCTTGTGAAGGGTCATTAGATGGCTGGGTTATTGTAGGCAGTGTTGGCAGTGTTGGATTCCTTGGGTTGCGATTTTCCTTCTATTACTTTCTGTAGGGCTGGATTTGTGGCTACGTATTGTTTAAATTTGTTCTTATCCTGGAATGTCTTGTTTTCTCCATTGATAATGAACGATAGCTTGGCTGGGTATAGTAGTTTGGGTTTGCATCCATGGTCTCTTAGCTTCTGCAGAACCTCTATCCAGGACCTTCTGGCTTTCATAGTTTCCATCGAGAAGTCAGGTGTAAGTCTGATCGGTTTACCTTTATAAGTTACTTGCCCTTTTTCTTTTGCAGCTCTTAATATTTTTTCTTTAACCTGTATATTTTGTGTTTTGATTATTATATGGCGAGGAGATGTTTTTCTTAGATCCAGTCTGTTTGGTGTTCTGTATGCTTCTTGAATGTTTAAATGAATATCTTTCTTTAAGTTGGGAAAGTTTTCTTCCATAATTTTGTTGAAAATATTTTCTGGGCCTTTGAGCTGTGACTCTTCTCCTTCTTCTATTCCTATTATTCTTAGGTTTGGTTTTTTTATTGTGTCCCATAGTTCCTGAATGTTTTGTGTTGAGAATTTGTTGGCTTTGCTGTTTTCTTTGATCTGTTCGTTTATTTTCTCTATGGTGTCCTCAGCATCTGAGAGTCTTTCTTCTAGCTCTTGTATTCTATTGATTATGCTTGTTTCTGTAGACTCTGCTCGTTGGCCTAGATTTTCCATATCCAGCTGGTCCTCAGTTTGTATTTTCTTCTTTGCCTTCATATCAGTTTTCAATTCTTGAACTGTTTCCATTACCTGTTTGATGGTTTTTTCTTGGTTTCCCAGGGTATCATGTACGTATTTACTCATTTCTTCAAACTTTTTGTTATACTTCTCATCCATTTCTATAAGGGCATTTTTTACATGTTGTTTAAGGGACTCTATTATCTTCATAAAGTCGATTTTTTCCACTTCTTCTGTGTTAGGTTGTTCAAATACTTCTGTTGTAAGATTATTGGGTTCTGATGTTTTCATGTTGTTTTTCGGATTATTGGGAGAGTTCTTGCCTTGGCGTCTGCCCATCTCCTCCTATTGATCCTATCCAATGGGTCCTTTAAAAACCGGATCAGGTTTCCCTGCTGGCCAAGGGCTCCGCTTACAAAATGCCCTCACTCTCTTTCGTGGTTCCTGCTGCAGGCCAAGAACCCTCTCACCCCTCTGAAGGATCTTCAGGACAGGACCAGGCTCCCCTTGTGCCAGTGACCTGGCCAACCAAAGGCCTACCTCTTTGATTCAATTGTAGTAGGGCGATCTGCTCTCCTTATTGCACGCCTGTCCCCGCCGCTTGGGTCTGCCTCTGCGCCGGTCCCCGAAAGCCTCTTCCTGTATGCGGTGTTGCTCCGCCGCGTCTGGCCGCCGCCGCTCCGCCTCTGTGCGTCTGGCCGCCGCCGCTCCGCCTCTGTGCGTCTGGCCGCCGCCGCTCCGCCTCTGTGCGTCTCGCGATCCGTGTTTTTAGGCCCTAGAGAAGTAGGGGGTTTTGGCCTTTAAGTTTCTGCTTCAGGTCAGACTCGTTCTTCCCCTTGGCCGGCTAGGGGAGCATCTACCCAGAACCAGCAGCCTTTTAATTCTCACTCGACAGCCATCTTGCTTTCTGCCCATTGCAATCCTGCCCTTGGAAGGGAATGGCGTCAAGAGCAGAGTCCCACCAGGCACACATCAGCAAGGCAGGCCCCCTTTACCAACAAGCGCTCCCCAGTGATTGCCCCATGGATATATCCAGTATTCAGCCTCTTCACTGACTGTGCACCAGGGCGATGCTCTGGGGCCAAACTTCCCAGACTCAACTTGAATGTACTGGGGAGCTTTAAGGGAGGCCCGCTAAAATGAATACAAATCTCTGAAGTGAGAGCCAACCCTCATGACATCCCGTGATGCCCTCTCTGCTCTGGCTCTGGTGACCTTGCTGACCTCTTCTCTAGCTGTCTTCCCTGTGCGCTCTGCTCCAGCTGCGGTGGCCTTCGTACTGATTCCTGAACACCCTGGGGCACTCACCCCCTGGCCTTTGCTGTGACCATGCCATCCATCTATTGTACCCTTCTAGTCATGAGAGTGAGCCCCCTCACTTCCTGCAGGTCCCCCTCAGTGTCAGCTAAGAGGTCTGCTCTGTCCAGGACTCCCCTTTTCTCTGTCTCCGGATTTCCTATTCCTAATGTTTCTCTAGAGTACCACCATGTATGTAGAGTACAACATGTACAGATCATGTATGCATATGTGTTTATATGCAGACTGTGTATTCATATGTGTTTATACACAGACTGTGTAAGTATTTATGCACAAATCATGTTTGCATATGTATTTATATGAAGACCATGTATGCATATGTGATTATACAGAGACCATGTATGTATATGTGATTATACACAGACCATGTATGCATGTGTTTATACACAGACCATGTATGCATCTGTGTTATGCACACCACACATGCATATGTTTTTATACGCAGATCATGTATGAATATGTGTTTATATGCAGGCACATGCTGCTTAATGACAGGGCTGTGCTCTCAGAAATGTGGTGAGAGGCAATTTCCTTGTGTGAATGTCACAGAATGCTGGTGCTAACCCCTACACAGTCTCGGTCACTGGTGATCATGACCTCTGGTACAATCAAGAGGTCCAGTTAATCGGAAGCTGTGGGAGGCTGTTGCTGAAGCAACAGGGCATGCTGATTTATGGCCAACGTTTTTGTTTATCAGAAGGATATACTCTAAAATAATGATAAAAGGACAGCAAGCATATAAGCCAGCATCCATTGCTCAGTCTCATTTATCAGATATTATATGCTGCACACAATTGTATGTTTTGCATTTTTATATGACTAATGGTACAATAGGTTTGTTTATACCTCAGCCACAAGCAGGAGCAATGCATTGCCCTCTGGCATCATGACAGCTGTTATCATCGGGAGGCAGGGCTATCTCAGCTCACTGGAGTCTCATGGTATCTCCGTTAGCACATATGTAGTCCATCATTGCCTAACATCACCATATAATGCAAGACTCTGCTCTGTGTGTAAGCGTGTGTGCATGCATGTGTGTGAATGTGTGCATGTGTGCATGTGTGTGTATGCGTGCATGTGTGTGTATGCGTGCATGTGTGTGTATGCATGCATGTGTGTGTGTCTGTATGTGTGTGTCTTACCTTCTCCCACTAAAATGTAAGTTCCAAGAGGATGATATTTTTTTTCTTCCAATATCTATGCTTAGCTCCCAGGCCAGGAGTTCTTAGCAGAGAGAAGGGCTTCGGCTAATATTTGTTGCTTGACTGGAAGAGGGTAGGCATAGACAGTCAGGAATTTCAGCCTAGCATTCAGGAAGATGTTGACAGGAGCAGGGACTCTGAACTAGCCTTTTTTTTAGACTATTGAAACCAGTCCAGAGCTCTATCCCACCTCTGGCTAACACCAGGACTAAACTAGGACTCTGGATCTATTTCCATTTTCCCCTGCCCTGAAAAATGGCTTTATCTCATAGGTAGCCGCATGAAACCGTGCCATCTTGTAGAATATGATTAATGTGCTTAGTAAACTTTTCTTGCACATAGAAAAAAAATGTGGCCAGCCAAGCTCCATCAGTTTAGACTCAGGATAGGAATGAGGTTGGACCAGACCCTCCAGGGTGGGAGGATGTTTGCTGGTTCGACCTTGGATACCCGTTTAGGTAAGGTCTGCTGAGTTCTGCTGCTGAGAGCCCACCTGACAACCAATCTTTCAGCTACCCTATTGCCCTGCCCCATCCCTCTGACCTAGCCTCACCTTCCTACTTAAAAAAACGAGAGAAAGCACCATGTTCCAGGCCAAAAGCACATAGCCCCGAGCATCCTGAATCCCCAAAGGCCCATGTTGCTCTTGCCTCACATCCCAGTCATTTTACTTAGCAAACTTACAGGGAGGCTAGTGCTGTGCCTGGACCTGGAAGGGTTAAATTGCCAGCGGAGGAAGGGGGAAACCGGCTGGGTTTTATTTCCTAATGACCATGGAAGGAGAACACCAAGTCTTACTTGTTCAGGGTGTGTGATTGAGCCAGGCCATCAGCAGAGGGCCGAGGCACTTAGTAGAAATCACCCGGCCATTCTAACTTACATCAACAGCTGCCTCTTGAAATGGAAAGGAAATAGACACGATCTCAGGAGGACGATGAGAATGAAAGATTCCAACATGCCGGGCGAGCAAACAAAACTTCATAAATAGACTTCTTGGGTGAACGGGCGGGCTCCTTATATTAATGATGTCTGCCCCCCCCGCCCCCGCCCCGCTGGCAACTGATAATGGGACATACAGGGTGTCGTTTTGGGGTCAAGGGTTGAGAGTCGGAGGCAAAGGGGTAAGACAAAACCGTCAAAGGAGATTTTGGGCTGCTGTCAATGTTTGGAAGATGAAGGGGGTGCAGCTAGGGCAGCAAGCTCCACATCTGTAGTTTTCTAGAATCATTTATAGTTATGTTCTTGAATGTGTTCAGTGTATGTGTGACACTGTGTTGTCCCCTACGTGGGGATCTAAAGGCACTGTCTTCTTACAGCAGAAAAGGCAGCTCCATGGGACTGAGGGACCACAGGTCTCTTTGGCATCCTGCGTGTCGAGTGTGCCGTGAGGGAACAATCGTGGGCCGTGTGTGGATTGGTGTGACTGTACACAGGTAGAAGCCTCTCGGTGGCAACCATTAGCGAGTGGGCAGAACCCTTGGTGATCCTTTGAACCAAATCTGAATGGCTTTGGGGAAAGCTGATTGGCTAAGAAGCCAGAGGGAAGGCAGCTAGAAAATGACGGGATCACAGAACCCAGGCCCACTCCACCAGGACATGCCATGACCCCGCTGTTTGTAGCCTGAGGTGTCCATGATGACCACGACAAAGTCTGGCAGAGGTTGAGAGAATCCACCCTGCAGATGGATGCTACTTTTTGTGAGCTTGTCTTCCTGCTTCAGGTGCAGCAAAGAGCGTGCTAGTCTGGTCCATCTTCCTTGATGGCTCCCTCTGCGGTTAGTGGAGGATTTTGCTAAGTCTTTTGTCCTTAACTCCTTGCACATGAACTCAGAGAGAAATCACGGGGGTGGGGGGTAGTGAGGGAGTGGCTGGAAAGACAGAAACATCCTGACGGGGCAGGGCCTGTCCATCGCCCCATCCCCCAGTAGCTCATTTTCCTCCCTGTACAAGGCAGATACCTTCTAATAAAATGTGGATAGGAGCTGAGCAGTGGTGGCGCACACCTTTAATCCCAGTGCTCAGGAGGCAGGGGCAGGCGGATCTCTGTGAGTTCGAGGCCAGCCTGGTCTACAAGAGCTAGTTCCAGGACAGGCTCCAAAGCTACAGGGAAACCCTGTCTCGAAAAACCAAAACTAAACCAAACCAAACCAAACCAAAACAACAACAACAAAAACTCTAAAAATCCATGGATAGGGGACACCACATTCTCTTTCAGATGGGGTCCAGGATGTGTTCATTTTGGGGGCGGTCTTCTAGGTGTGGTCCTTAGTGCTATTTGGAAGTGGCCACGCCTTTGAGCTGGGAACAGGCATGGATCCTGACAATTTCCCCGGTGAAGGAGCATTTACAGAAGTCCCAGGAACCCCCACTCCGTAGAGATGGACAAGGCCTGCTGGAGAGAGTGATCTTCCAAGAGCTCAAGAAAGAAAGATCCCGGTCACATATCTTTCAGCTGCCTCAGTTTCCTCATTTGTCAAGTAAGTGGTTTGGGACAAAGAAAACCTGAAATGCATGGGGGAGGATGAGAGCTGAGGGTGGTCAGCTCGCCACATAGATCAACTCAGTGTTTAAGTGACCTTAAAAATCTCAATTTGTTACCGGCGACATGAACTTTGAGGAGCTGTGATGGTAAATGAGCTAATATATGTGAGACACCTGCTGCAGGGCCGGCTGCAAAACAGCCTCTTAGTACAGTTTCCCTTCCGATTCCCTTCGGCATTCAATCTTTCTTTGCCCACTCCTCCGTTCTTCTGTTCAGTTGCTGAGTCAGTGCTGACCGCTGGGAAGCCAAGTAGGGATTTATTAGCTGAACTCCCTCCATCGGTGCGTACCTGCCATCATCCCAGGTCCTACTCTTGGTCCTGCTGGGAGATGCTGAAAGTCATGGTCATTTCCTGAAGGGTCTCACTGCATGAAAACCCATCCTGTAGGACACTTACCATTCCAGGTAGTGTCTCCTTCATTTTGATGTATGTGCTGGCAGACTCAGTACGGGAAAGGCCATCATGGTTGATGTCAGAGCACCTTGGAGCAGATTGTATTTACCCTGTGTGCTTTGATGCTGAGAAACTCAAACGCTGGTTCTAGAACTATGGTGCTTCATCCAACCTCTAGTCACACTTCATTCTAGCTACCTCCTTCCGTTCTCAAGGGCTGAGAGAGGACCACTTCAGTGCCCTTGGATCACCCGGGTTTCCACTGTCTGAACACAGCTAGGATGATTGTTTTATGTTCTGTTCATCAACACAGAGAGAATTCTCCCTGTTTCTCTGCCTCTGTCTTTCCTCTCTCTCTCTCTCTCTCTCTCTCTCTCTCTCTCTCTCTCTCTCTCTCTCACACACACACACACACACACACACACACACAACTTCACATTCCTTGAGGCTGGGGATTGGGCCTTCCAACTTATCACCTATCATAAAACATGAAGTATCTGAAAGTGTATGACAAACTTAAGAAATGCTTGCTGAGTCAATACATGTCTGAGTGAATCAGGTGGTTAAAGAAAGCATTTACTTCAGCTTTCCTGAGCAATCCTTTCCTTTCTCTTCTGTGGGTTTCGATCTTTTTAAATCAGTGTAGTGCCCAGAGTGAAGGCGCATGTCTGCACTTCTAGCACTCAGGAGACTGAGGCAGGAGGATCAAGAGGCCATCCTGGGCTATGTAGCTACAGGTACCTACCTTTTATTATGAACACCATTTTAAAGCTTTTAGGATTGATGCAGGTGGGATGGTTAATCTTGCTAACCTGACAAGATTTAGAATTGCCCAAGAAGACCTGTGGCGTGTCTGAGAGGATTTCCAGACAGGTTCAGCAGAGGAGGGAAGGCCACTCTGAGTGTGGATAGCACCAACCAATGGGCTGGGGTCTCAGAAAGAATCTAAAGGGGAAAGTGACTATAGTGCCAGAATGTAGCTAGGCTTGCTGATTGCAGACTCAGTATGACCAGATGCCTTCCACCCCCACGACATGCCTTCCTACTGTGCTGGGCTGCACCTTCCTGGGAAGGGAAACGAACCATCCTCTTTATCTGACTTTTGTTAGATATCTTAGCACAGTACTAAGAAATGTAATTAATGCAGTAGGGCTGTGACCTGTTACAGAAACAAGTAACTACATATCTATCTCCTACGCTAAACCTTCTTGGCAGCTTCCAGCCAGCAGGTCAATGGGGCTCGGGACATAAATTTTGGAATAAACAGAACTTACACCTTTGTGCTGTTCTCTTATTTAATGTTCATCAGAACCTGGTCAAGTCCTTCACCTCTCTGACCTTCAGTGGCCCTGCTTATTAAGTAGCAGTAATGATATTTTCTTTAGGTAGTGGAAGATGACACAAAACCAGGTGAATATGGAAGACAGAATACTTGTCCCTTAGGAAGTACTCAGCCATTTTTTTTTTTTATGATGGAACAGAATGTCTCCATCAGAGAGGTGTGCTGTGCACTGGCAGTCCCTCTGATGTAAATGTTAGCTCATTGGAGCAAGGCTACTCCTCCAAAGCAACCTTGGGCATCTGGTTTTTGGATTCCAGAATAAGAAGGTGCTGGCAAGCACTCTTCCTCACTGACTTGGAGAGCAGAGTTGGGTCGATGCTGCGGACATGAGGGGGGCCTGACTCTGGCTCCCCGTGTGTGGGAGGTGCTGAACTGACCCAGCTGGCCTTGAATTTGGGGCCCTGGCTTTGGGCAAGACTGTTTTCCCTCCTTTGCGTTGCCAGTGTTGTCTACCAGCAGGAACCCTCGCCTGGCACGCGGAGCCTGGCTCGTAGGTCCTCACAGTAGAGGCTTCTGATAGGATGCAGAAGCAGCGAAGGTAATGGTGGCATTCAAGCCGGGTCTGAATAGGAAAAAGTGAGGAGTCACCTGCAGGTGGAGATGCTCTGCTTTTGAAGTATGGTTTCCTGTCTGATCTCATCTCATCCTTACAGGGATGATGGCAGACTGACTGGGCAGGGGTTTTCAGCCGGATTTTATGGGAGATGGTCGAGGGCCAGAGAGGCTGAAAAACAGGGAGTTTCTTTTTCCTTTTTCTTTTTCTTTTTTACACAGTCAATGATGGGGCTGGGACAGGAACTCTAGCCTGGGGCCTGGTCAGTGCTCTCTAGCCTGCATCTGGAGAAACACTGCAAAGGGTTACATGGAGCAGGTGGTGCCTCTCTGAGGCTGGCTTTTAAGATGGTCAGTGTCTGACCCCCAACCGGTCCAGCCTGCAGGAGCTGAAAGGGCCTCATTTTCTGGTGAGGGCCCCTTTGGCCTTGGTTGACATGGTCTGATGGCTCCAGGGGAAGACTGGGAGTCAACTTCGAAGGCTTTGGTTTGTTTGTAAGGCTGGGTTCAAAGCCAAAGACTCCAACAGGCAGACTTGGAAAAACAGAAGTGGTGGGACAAGGGTGCACGCAGCGAGGAGAGACAGACCTCAGCCTCTGAAGTCCGAGCAGGTCCACACCCAGGTCCCATCCAGGTGTACCCTGGACATATGCACCAATGGCATTTATCAGCCTTCAGAATGTGAATCTCAGTATAAAATTAAACCCATACTCAAGAGCTTTTAAAGCATAACCTATTTATTCAGCCTCTCTTTATGATCAGCCCACCAATTTATTATCAGGACTGTAAGTCACTCCGCATGGCTGAGAGCTGGCCGCTCACCCTTCGTGGTTAGGAGGAAGGCATCTTTTGCTTCATGGATGGAGGAAGTCTCAGCTTCCTGGAACTTGGTGACAAAGGGGGTCTGGAATATAGTCCTGAGTCCAGGAGACGTGTGGGCACACTGTCTTGCTGGGAGCGGCCTGTCTGTCACCCTTCCTCAGGCCCTGGTGGCCATCTTCCTCCTGGTCCTTTGGAAATCCCTTTTGACCTGAGACATAGGGAAACTTTTATTTATTCAGAATCTTTTATCCACAGCCTATGTGCTGATCCCTGTGGACCCCACGGCAAAATGCTTCCTTGAAGTACCTATGGAGGCCAATACCCAGGAAACAGGCAGGATGATCGCATGTTGAAATCTAGCCGGCTATACATAGTAAATTTAAAGCCAGCATGGGCTTTTCCTCTTAGTGTGAGTCTTACCCATAAACCCCACAGCCAGCCATTTCCGCGCCCCCCATCCAGAGACTAAAGCAGCACCCGAGAAGCCCCTCCCAGAAGACCTCTGAACCCTGACCTGCTTTCTTTTCCAGTGAGTTGGTAGGCTGTCGTCTGAATTTCCAAATGCCATAGATCCAGGGAGCAAAATTCTTGCCCGATACTTGGCCTAACACAGGAACTTTACTGCGGTCTCCATCTAGACAGAGCGGGCCCGAGGGGCTGTTTCTCCCACTTCTGCTGGGGAGCGTTCGTGCTAATTACCCGTAGTCTCAGTTACATAACAGGGCCGTTGTCAGCAGCTTTCCAGTGGGACCTGACGTGAAGCTGGGGGTTTGCTGTTCAGCCAGCATTTCTGATGAACGCTCTGGAAAGTTCTTGTGTGCTGTGATTGCGATTCTTCCCTGCAGGGTGTCCGGGGTTTTGGGGTACTAATTCACACTGCAGAACCTTTCCGGTGTCCTCAGACACCCTGTGAGTGCGCACCTCCTGGGCTCCTGGGAAGAGGGCACACTAGGAACTCCCCCCCCCCCCGCCCCCCGCCAAGTCATCTGCAGAGGCAGGGACTTAGACACATCTGGAGTGGGGATCATTTGTTGGCAAGGAGCAGGGTATACCCACTACCAAGTACCTGTCCCCTGTCCATAACAAATGTCCCTGACACCTGAGCCCAGCTGCAGACCTTTCTGCTAGACATAATGCTCAAGCTGGGAACTCTATTAACTGGACTATCGTTAGCGGCAACGATGGCAGTAGCTATTAATTCAGTGCTTTTTAGGCACCAAATAGCAGGCCAGACATTTAACGCACATTATCTTATTTAATTGTATAAACAGTGCCGAGGACTTTTATTATTCTATGAATTGTATAGGCATGGAAACTGAGGTTGAGATGTGTTTAATGTTGTCGGGTGACTTTTCTTGGGGGAGATGTCAACAGATATCTATTTACTCTGGATCAGGCACACAGAAAGGACAGAAGCAACCCTTCCACCCACATCTAGCTTGGTGAACAATTGGCTTTAATTGGGATTCCTTACAGGAACATGGGTGATTTAAGACAGCTACGTCACCCAAGAGGAATGCATCTCCCTACTCGGCAATCGTTAGCTATCTGTATATCCAGGGATGTGGGACTGTGCGCATCATCTCATGAACCGTCCTCTCTGTCCTTGGTGGGAGGTTAGTGGGCCCATTCTTGTAAGGATCCCATGAAAATAACCATAGCTGTTCTGATTGTAAGTCAGTCATGGCCTTGTCATACCTGAGGACAGAGTTCCTTAGGAAACACCATGTCCAAGGTCACCTAACTGTAGCAAGAGTGCACGATGGTGGTGGAAGGGGGAGATTAGCAACCAGGGCCTTCTCATCTGTTTGGTAGCTTGCTCCTTTTTTTTTTTTAAATACATACCATGTATCTCCTGCATGCCATCATTAGAATACAAATGAAGCCTTTGTCTAGGGAAGCTCTGAGTTTAATGGAGGAGGCCTTCTTTGCAATGTGGACAGAATACAGAGAAATGGGCCTAGTGCACTGCATGGGGTGCTCCAAGGAGATGTTGTATTAGGGTCCCCCAGAGAAACAAGCAACAGCAAGCAGAGAAGAAACAGAACGTATTATATGGAATAAGGTCATGTGGCTACGGGGGCTAAGTCTGATGGTCTACCCTCGGGCAGCTGGACAATCAGGAAATCCTGTGGTGTAATCATAATGCAAGTCCAAAGGCCTGAAATTCGGGAGTCTTCATAGTATGTCTGAGCTCATGACCAGGAGCCTCGATGGCTCAGTTCTAGACACGCAGCATGCATGAATGACATACATTTAACCTTCTTCTACCTTTCTAGTCTTTGACGGTCCTCGATGGGGCGTATGATGTCGACTCCTATTGGAAAGGGCAGAATACTCCTTTATTGGCTTAAAAACTAAGGCCTTTTGGAGACACCCTCATAGAAATAGACAGATGGCTGGGTGCCCTCTAGCCTAGTCAAGTTGCGATATAAAAATAATCATTCCGTTGGCTGAGTGTCAGTGAATTCTGGTGGAAGGAAAGGCTCAAGTAGCTTCCCGAGTTTTGTTAAGTGCTGGATATGAAGCTGGGCTAAGAAACAAGAGATGCCTGACAGGGGTGGCATCTCAGTAGAAGGACCAGGTACAAGTGATGAGCAAGTGTGTAGACAGCCGAGGGCAACTGCCACCCTTGGCATGCTGCTAGAATCTCATGGACCCTGAGTCAACAGGAAGCTCATATGCCAGGGAGAAGGTCCTGTCAGGTGGGAGCTATGGTCTAAATGCAAAGACAAGGAGAAAGTTCATGAGCCGCAATGCTGTGGTGAGTCTCACCTCTGCAGTTCATGAACACCCCTCTCTCTAACTTTGAGACTCAAAGCCTATTTTGATATTTTAGTCCTTCAACATCAGTACTACATGGTTCCACTCCCTGAACTGGGGTTTGAATATATGTCTCCTAAATTTCATATGTTGACACATAGTCTCCAAAGTGATGATCTAAAAGGTGAGGTCTCTTGGAGGGGGGTCTGAAATTCATGCTTTTATGCATTCTCTTCCCATGTGAGGGACACAGAAAGCGCTATTATGAGGTTCAAGCCCCTGCCAGATTTGCAATCTTTTGGCAGCTTTCCAGCCTCTATACTAACTATATATTTGTTGTTTATAAATTACAGTCTGTGGTATTTTGTTATAGTGCTGAATGGACCAGCATTAAGTGTTCTGCTACGATGACAGAGCACTCTAGATGGGGTAAATTATAGCAGAAGTTTATTTCTCTCACAAGTGCCCTTTCCTCTCAGAGTTAGGCAAAAATATTTTAAAGCTTGTATTGAAAAGTAATCTGGAAATACATATGAAACATATCTGTGAAAAAGAGAGAAGAACATGGAGACACTTGTCCTATGGGACAAGAAAGCTCTGTGTCCCTGCAGTATCAGCATAGGCAGCTAGGTAGGCTAATGGGGGAGAATAGCAGAGCCAAGACGAGTCCAGTTTATGTGTAAGAAAGTAGTGGTTCAGATGATATCTTCTATCAGCATGACAAATGTGTTTGTGTGGGGGAGTGGGTGATGGTGGGTGGGAACTCGTGTCTGTGCATGCATGTCTGTGTGTGTGGAAGCCAGAGGTCATTACTTAGTCTCTTCCTAGATTGCTCACTACCTTATCTTTTGAGACAGGATCTCTTCCTGAGCCTGGAGTTTGCGGATCTGGCTAGGCTGGCTGGTCAATGAATTCTCGGGGTTCACCTGAACCTATACCTTTTCCCTCCTCAGGGCAAAGGGTACAGCTGCTGTACTTGTGCCTGTGGGTACCGGGGATCCAAACTCATGTCCTCTTGCTTGTGTGGCTGGCATTTGATCCTGCCTTGCTACAGGTCCTGCAAAGGGGAATTTTTAACCAATGCTATTGGGAGAGCAGAGAAGTCGTTTCAGGAACAAAAATACTTTGGCTCCATACTTTACCCCATTGCATTGAGAAAACCTCCAAATGGAGCCAAGAATTAGGAGCTAAAAACAAGGAATGTAAAAGTAACCTGAGAACACTTGGAGTCCCGATGGATAGTGATGGGCTTTGTAAGTATGGTGTAAAATCTAGCAACCATAGAAATGATGGCTGCATTCGAATAGATGTATATATATTAAATATTCTGCATATCTGAGATACCATATTCGGTCAAAAGGCATTTGACAATGTGAGGAAAAAGTATTTGCAATTCATATCACAAAGCACTAATCCCTTTAGTATAAAAAGATTGAGAAATTGAGAAGATCCATAACCCAATGGAAAATGGTCAAAGGACACGAACATTGAAATCAAAAAGAAAGAAATGCAAATGACCTTTACCCATGAATAGGCAAGTAGCCCATTGACGATGAGAGGAATGCAAATCAAAACGACACCAAGAGATGCCATTTCTTGCCTCTCCAGTGGGCAAAGCCCCCCAACTCCTGACAAAGTGCAATGTTGGTGAAGTTGTGGGGGAGCCTGAGTTTCCCCTATTGCAGAGTGTACAATCGAAGACCTCTATGGCAGAACGACAGTGATGTCTACCATGTCACCAATGTGTCTGCCCTCGGGTCTCATTGCTGAGGATCCATCCTATAGTGTGCACCTGCCCTGGTGTAAAGCTACATATATGCAAAGTCATTCCATAGCACAGACGACCAGAGCTTCCTGTCAACAGGGGATAACTGCTGGGAACAACTGGGAAATTGCTGCGGAGGCGGGAAAGGAAGAGAAGTTCCAGAGTATCCTATTAGATGAGAGAACCAACGGAGGACAGCATGTAAATTACATCACTGATTTTGTAAAATAAAAGGAGGAAATAAGCCAAGGCACCCCGGGGAGATGGCTCACTGGGTAAGAGAGCTTGCTCCGCAGGCATAAGGATTGGAGTTCAGACCCGAAGCACCCGTGGAAGACTCTGGGTGTTGATGTGCTCCTGTAATCCCAGCAACTGTGGAAGGGTAGGGATGGGAGAATGGTGAGGGTTTGCTGACTGCCTTGCTCCAGGTTTGGTTGGAGCCCTTGTCACAAGGGAATATGGAAGAAAGGGATATATTAGGACACTTGATCTCCACACTTGAACCTTGTTGAAATGAATCCAGAGTCCCAGTGCCCCGTTTACAGTGGTCCCATAAACTTGCATTTTCCCAGGAGTACCAGCTGACTGAGGCTCAGAAAATAATGAGAAATTACCAAGGCTCATTCCTTGAGGCCCACGAGGCCATAGGGACCAGAGAGAAGAAATTCCCCCAGCATCATGATCCTTCTACATGTCTCCTACATCCCAGACTGATGTGTGAACATCTGGGAGCTTTCTCTTGCTGTGACAAAAGGCATGCTGAAGTCATATCATAAGGAGAACATTATTATTATGGTTCACGGTATCTGGGGTTTCTGTTTCTGTTTGTTTGGGGTCTGTGGTGAGGCAGACTGTCACGACTGTCAGGGGGTGGGCAGCAGAGAAAAACTGACTACCTCACAGAGACCTGGAAGGAAAGGCAGAATTAAGGCTTAGAGTCCTGATATCTCTTTCAAGGACACACCTCCAATGGCCCAACTTCCTCCCACAGGAAGCCACCTCCTACAGGTTCCACTGCCTCCACACAATGCCTTCAGCTGAGGAAAGTGTCTTTAACATGGGAAACTGGGGAACCTTCCAGATACAGCTATAGCAACATCCTACTCCTCCCTGTAGGCCTCCATCAGCACCAGCTATGGGCTAAGATCCATCTGCAGAGTACACGATGCTTGTGGGATGGCTGCCTCCAGCAAGCCAGTGGATGCTGTGGGCTTTAATCTTCCTCAGCTGACAGGATGAGAAGAAGAGCCGGTGCACTTTGTGGTCGCTGTGTAACGGTATCAACGCCATGGATCACCTTTGCCAACTCCTGTCTCTCCTCTGGGGTCTTGATAACTTTGCGGACATCTTCCTGCACCCACCTAGAGATATTCAGCTCTCACCTTTGACCTTATTCAGGACGAATGAATGGTGGGGGCTTTCAGGGGAGTGAGTTCCCAGTCCTGCTTCCCCTCCCAGGAGCACAGCCTCCACCCCAGCTGGGGAGTTGACAGGACAGCCCTGGGACTCTAAGGACATTTTTTTGCTCCAATAGCTCCTCTTCCTTTTCTTTCTTGATCTATTCTATCTGTCCCATGTACAGCTGGGTGGCAGTCGCTGTATCTGCTGCTTCTCCTCTCTGTCAGCCTTGACCCTGGATGTAGGCACACAGGGTTTTTTCTGTTTAGGTCACGACAGGGCTAATGTCTCATTCCAGTGGCTGAGAGAAGGAGGCTGGTCTTGGTCACTGGGCAAAGGTCTTGTGGCTGTCGTTGAGAGTGTATCCAGTTGAGAGGGTGCTTGTTAAGGAACCAGGCACCAAGCATCGGTCTCTTAGATTCTTAAGAAGCTTGGCATTTTGCCAAGGAGACTAGGAAACAGCCTAGGCCTTGGAACCTTCCAGTCAGGCTCACTGTGCCCAAGGGATGGGGGAACTGTGTCCTGAGCCCAAGGCCAGCTGCTCAGGGTGCTGCACCCTCCAGAGCCTGACCTTTGGCCCCACTCTCATCGTCTTTGCTTTTCCTGATTATTGTTTCTTTCTTGTTCTTTGTGTGAGGGAAAATGTCTGTGTCCTTCCTGCTTCTCCTGGAGGTCTTGAAGGACTCATGGGAGTCTGTCTTGGAAAGGCTTGGGAGTTTGGAAGAAGTTGCTAACCACCCAGATTGGGAGGCAGATGGGATTTGCCAAGCCCCAGTCTGTGGTAGGTATCTAGTGGGAGGCATTGGCAAGAACAGCTCCATGCCTGTCCTGGATCGCACCCTCTTGGTCCCCCAATCCTTGCTTAACTGATATTGGTGTTGCCCTGACACCTCAGGGAGAAAGGAGAAGGAGCTGTGAGATCTGGGGTGGTCCCCTTCCCCTTGTTGACCTCAGTTCCCCCGCTAGTAAAATGGAAGTTGTCTTGGGGCATCTCCAGAGTCTCTTCTGCCTGGACTGTTTCCTGATTGCTCTCGACTGCACTGAATCCTCTCCTCAGAAACCTTTGGGGTGGTGGGGAGCCCCTCAGATAAAATATAGCATCTCTGTCCCGTGAAGAACGTGGAACTGCTTCTGAAGAATGCCTTAAATAACTGGGGTGCCTTACATGCCAGCTGTACTGGGGTGCTTGCATCATGGAGCTGGGCAGAGTGGGTATCCGGAAGCCCGGGGTAGAATGAAGCTCATGCCCACTCCACCCACTCCGCCTGGCTGTCCTGTGTGACTTTGCTCCATCAGCACCTGAGCAGAACAAAAGGCTGTGTCAACCTTCATCTCCATCTGGAAGGAGATTTGCAGTTTCTTTTCTGTAGGCTTGCAGGAGGGCAGGCCCACTTCCTGCTGCCCCCACCCGCCCTCTCTTGGCTGTGCTCCCAGGTCTTAAGCCAAACCTGCAGAGAGATTTAGGCTCTCACTTCCAAGGGTATTTGGTCTTCCCGCACACTCTGGGGACCAATGGGGCTCTGTTTACCCTCCCTTTACTTCTTTTTCCTTCCCTTTCTCCTTCTACAGCATTCACTTTGCTGGGGGTGGGGGTGGGGCAAACAGGGCTGTCTTCTGGGGAGACCCAAGCTGTTAGGAAGGGTCTCAGGTTTGGAGGGGGAAACAGTTAGACTGACCCTCCTGGAAGGCATTTCCAGGTAACAGTTGTTCACAGTGGATAGTTTTGTGGGCAGCCAAGGTTGCTTTTGGCAACTTCCTCTAGTTTCCTCAGTGATTGGGCTCTGGCACTCTTAGGGTCTCTCCTCCTTTTGATCCTCATTACTGCCCCTTAGATTTGCTGGAATCGGTGCCTTGTTTTGTGAGTTCCCTATTACATGTTCCCACTCAGAAGGACAGGCTGTTGTGCACGTCATTGAATGACTTGTGTGCCAAGGCACACTGGGGACAGAGCGGTCTAGGAACTGTGGGTCTTCCTTTGAAAAACATCAGCCAAGGGGGCACAGGGGAATTCCTAGAGCAATGACTTCACTGCTGTAAGTCTTCAATACAGGTTCCAGAAAAATCTCGAGAAGGAAGAGATATAATGGCTCCTTTCTTTCTTTTTTTTTCTTTTTTTTTCTTTTTTTTTTTTTTTGGTTTTTCGAGACAGGGTTTCTCTGTGGTTTTGGAGCCTGTCATGGAACTAGCTCTTGTAGACCAGGCTGGTCTCGAACTCACAAAGATCCGCCTGCCTCTGCCTCCCAAGTGCTGGTATTAAAGGCGTGCGCCACCACCGCCCGGCTTGGCTCCTTTCTTTCTATCTGAAGCTGGTGTCCCACAGAACCTGCATATTTGGAAAGCAAGTAGATAGAAAAGATGTACTAATGTTTGGATGTCTGTAACAGATCCCCCCTAGTCACTTCTCCCTGAACAAGACACCCCAAGACCAAGTTCTCAGCACAAAGGAGATTTATTTGCTCCAGAGATACAAAGGACAGGGAATAAGAGACAAAGATAGGAGGTAGAAGATGAGGGAGAAGGGGAAGGGAACAGAGGAGAGGGTACAGGGATATTCGTCCCAGGGGGATGAAGGACAGCCTCTGGATAGAGGGGAGTCAGATGTGACACAGGAAAATGGCAGTTTATAAAGGAAAAGCGGGGAACCCCTGATTTAGGATAAGTTGTTTTACTTTAATTGGGCATGTTAATTAGGGTAGCCAAAAGGGGCTTTTGACTGTTGGACTTCAATACTTTGAGAGCTGGACCTTGGTAGTCAGCCTGGGGAGGAGAAAATGACCAAATAAGGGATTTGACCTTGGTGGCCAACTTTAGGGATGCAATCTAAAGACTTAGCAAGGCAGGGGGAGGGCAAGACCTGTCTATGTGCCATACTCTGGTATGTTAGAGCCCCTTCACTCCCTACATGAAGGGGCTTGTAGAGTTACTTGGAGGGGTTTATGGTCTGAAGGGACGGGATAAGGCCTGCAAGTCTTAGCCTTAGAATGTCAGCGTCTGTTACTGGGGCATCGGGTTTTGGGACAAAAACTCCTCCGGAGAGATAGACTATTATATTTTAGCAAGGAAAAGAGAATGAAATATAATCAGTTGCGTTGTTTTTAAGCCCCTACTATGCTGTGTTCCTGGCACAATATAGCTCTTTCTATCCTCTACCCACTCCACTCCACACACATTTTACATGATCCTAAAGATTAAAAAAAAGAAAAAATTACAAACAAAACCCAAAACCAACTGATGTGCTTGCTCTATTCCCATTTCACAGATAAGAACCTGAGGTCTTACATAACTTGGAGTTAGTCTGAACTCAGGCTCCATTTCTTTCTACATCATTCTGCTGCCTCCTTGGTGTTTGTAGAACCTGAGCCTGACTGAGTGACTCTAGTGAGCAAGGTGTTTCTTACTGGTGCCCCTGGGTCTTAGTGTAGCCTGTTCATGGCCAAGGTCAACTTTGGGTGTCTTATGGTTTTCCTCTGGAGGGCAGTGTGTGTGTATGTGTGTGTGTCCATGAGTGTGTCTGTGAGTATGTGTTGATGGAGGCTGCTTGTTCGTTCCTGGCTGCCCAGACCTGAAATAATCACACAGAAACTGTATTAAATAAACACCGTTTGGTCAATAGCTTAAGCATATTTCAGCTAGCTCTTACATCTTAAATTAACCCATTTCTATTATTTTATATTTTACCACGAGGGTTGTGGCCTACCAGCAAGGTTCCAGTGGGCTCCCGCGGGCATCTTTTTCCTTCAGGGGTGGCTACAATGCATCCCCCTTACTCTGCCTACTCTCTCCTCCTCTATCTGTTTGGAATTTCTTCCTTGCCCTGTTCTGTGCTGCAATAGGCCCAAAGCTTCTTTATTAACCAATGGTAGTCATAGCGTACAGAGGGGAATCCCACATCAAGTGTGTGTATTTGTGTATCCATGAGTATATCTGTGAGTATGTGTGTGTTCATGAGTGTGTAAGTTAGTGGTGTGTGTGTGTGTGTGTGTGTGTGTGTGTGTGTGAAGGGTGATGAACATTGAGCATCCTATCCTAGCACTGAGGCTTGATTAGTGACTACCTTTCAAGACTTGGAAGTTGCTAAACTGGGGAGAGAAGCTAGATTCTTCATCTGATGTCCATTGAACTGTAGGCTGATGGTTTTTGTCCTGTTTTCCTCATTCAAGGGAAAATCTCTCATCAGATGACAGACAGCCTGCTTCCTCTTCCATCCACCATGGCAGAGAAAAGAGGGAACATTTACAACCTGTTTGTCCCTTCATGAGAAAGGACATGTGAGTGTTTGGGGCTTTGGACAAGTAATAAACAGAAGATTTAGGGATCATTTGATTTTTGGGCCTCAGTTTCCCCATCTGTAAATGGAGGTGACCATACTTACATGGCCTTTTATGGGATTAAGTAGAGGGCAGGGAGAGAGCGCAGAAAGAGGTTTAGCAATGGCCAAGCAGTCCCTTAGAAAGACCAGAGACTCACTCTGCCCCTCCACCTGCCTTCCTGGATGCAAGCATGGGGATTTCCAGGGCACTAGTGCTCATGCATAGGTGACCACTTCTCTGCAGGACCAGCCTCCTGGCTGCTGGGCCGACAGCTCACAGCTCAAGTGTTTCCTTCCGACTTCTCCCCACACAGCCTTGTAAATTGCCTGTGTTGGATTCTACACACACCTCAGTGGAAGGGGAATTACTTGCCAGATATACGGCGTCTGAGAGAAGGGCCTCTTATGAGTCAGTGTTCAAATATGTTACGGGCTCAATAAACAGAGGTGGTTTGTTGTAAATTAAGGAGAGGAAGTGAGGTGCCTGCACTGGCACTTGTTCACCTACTGGTTCCTATTAAAGCTCTTCCCCTAAGTGCCCAGTAATTCTCCAGGGGACTTTGCCTGGAGGGCGGGGGTGGGGAGGAGGAAAGGCGCAGCAAACGCTAGGCAGAACCACACAGAGAGGTCAAGAGACAGATACGGCCGTGCCTGGGGGCTTGACTGAGCTTCTGGATGGGGTGGGATAAGGGCTGCCCTTGGGATGCTGCAGGGCATCAGGGCTGATGGAAGCAGGAGCATCCTGGCCAGGGGTAGGGAGTGGCTCTGGAAAAAGAGCATCTGCCTGTCATCACCAGAGTGAACTGGAGTTGCTACGCCCACACCCCAGTAAGAAGCCCATGCTGACTGATTGGCAGGGTATTGACTCTTGCTACATTCTGGGCAGAGATGGTAGGTTGCCATTAGGATTGCCAAGACTAAGGATTCAGCTAGAAAGAATGATGTGTGATGGGGTTTGAGTTGAGGCAGGGTGTGGGGCTGAGAGGAATTGGCCATAGATGAGACCCAGCTGAGAATCTAACAGGGCATCTGGCTGGCTGCTAAATCATGCCCTGGGGAGACATTTTCTGGTACTTTCTCCTCTTTATTTCCCTTTTTGCTAGGCCCTACTGGGGAGAGGTCATCCCATTCATGACCCTCCCATCCTGATCAAATCCTGTCTTGCCTCTCTCTCAGCCTGATAGATTTCAATAGTTCCTCTTTATACTAGGCATCCTAGGTGCCCAGGGAGATGCTAGAGAACTGTATGGTATAGGGTGGAGGAGGGGGAAGACCCAGCTGGTTTTGACATCAACTGCTCATGCTGGTATCCATTGAGATGCCATTGTCCCCATCTGTCCTTAGTCACCCATCCATGAGATTGCCGCTGGGGGATTCCTGTTCCCACCATCTGGCTTTCTCAGACATGTCTCTTTTTCCCCTTTTGTGCCAGTGGCAATACTGTTTAGAAAGGGCATCTGAGAACCCCATATCTCTGAGACAAAATCCAAGTCTTCCAAGGGTCTCAAGGAAACAAGCTTTTGACATACAAGGCTAACCAGAGAAGGCTCTGGGCCTGTTGGTTTCCCATCCCAAAGTGCCCTGAAGAAATGGTTAAGGGAAGGCGAGTTGCTGGAATATGGTGGAGGAAGGAGCAGACTGTGGAGGACAGAGGGACAGATTCTGTGAATCAGAACTGCCAGAGACTGGGTAGCATGTCGTTTAGTTCCCTTGGATTATGGGTGGGGACCTTAGACCCATGAGACTGTGACATGAATGACACCAGTTTTCATTAAGTCCCCATTAGCATTCCTTCTACAGGTCAAATGCTCCAAGTCTAAGTAGTTAGAATAAACTTGTGAATCAATCAGATGCGTTGGTCCAGGAAGACCCACCAAGGAGATGCCATGCTGGGATCTGGCTTCCCGTGGAAGGAGCAGGGGCAGGTGGCAGAGCCTCAGACAGTGGCCCTGATATTTGAAGTGTGACTCCAGGGATGGTTTGTCTGGGCTAGAGAGGAGTTCCTGAACTAGAGTCATCACCAAGGAAGTCTTGCAGAATGGACTTGCCTCAGGGACTTCACTATGCTCTACTTCACAGCCCATGGGCAGTGCGAATGTGGTGATGGAGGCTAGGGCTGAGACACACTTTCTTACGGTAGAGATAAGAGCAGTGGTATTTATAATGAGTTTTGCAAGAGGGTCCTTTTTGAGCCAGTAGATCTCAGAGAGGGGAGGAAGAGGAGAGAAGGGGAGGGGGAGGAGAACTAGAGGGAATGGGATGGTCGAGATGGGGGAAGCACAGAGATGGAGGACAGGGAAAGAGATATCTTGATTGAGGGAGACATTATGTGGCCAGCAAGAAACCTAGCACTAGAGAAATTCCCAGGAATTCACAAGGATGACCCCAGCTAAGACACTAAGTAATAGTGGACAGGGTGCCTGAACTGGCCTTGCCCTGTAGTCAGATTGAGTCAGATTGATGCCTATCTTAAATGTCATCATAGAACCTACATCCAGCAACTGATGGAAGCAGATGCAGAGAGCCACAGTGGAACATTGGGCTGAGCTCCCAAAGCCCAGTTAAAGAGAGGGAGAAGTGAGAATATGAGCAAAGAGGACAAGACCATGATGGGGACACCCACTGAAACAGCTGACCTGAGCTAATGGAAGCCTTCCAACTCCAGCCTGACAGTGAGGGAACCAGCATAGGACCAAACTAGGCCCTCTGAATGTGGGTGACAGTTGTATAGCTGGGGCAGACTGTGGAGCCACTGGCAGTGAGACCAGGATTTATTTCTACTGCTTGTTCTGGCTTTTTGGAACTAATTCTCTCTGGAGGGATACCTTGCTCAGTCTAGATGGGGGGGGGGGGGAAGGGCCTTGGTCCTGCCTCAAAGCAATGTGCTAGACTTGTTGATTTCCCATAGGAAGCCTTATCCTCTCTGAGGAGTGGATGGGGAGGGGTGGAATGGGGTAGGAGGGGGGAAGGTGGAGGGAGCAGGAGGAGGGGAGGAAGTGGGAAATGAATTTAGCATGTCGAATGAGAAAAGATAGTTTTTAAAAAATAATAATTTTAATGACCACCACAGCAGACAGAGAGTTCTGTGGATTGAGGAGAGTCAGGTGGCATTTAGTCAAGGTCAGCCTCATCATTTGAACAGGCTCACATGTTTGAACATTGAGTCTTCAGCTGGTAGCACTATTTTGGAAATTTATGGACCCTTTCATAAGTGGGGGTCTTGGTGAAGGAAAGAGTCAGTGAAGGTGAGCCTTGAATTTTACAGTCTGGCTCCATTTCCTGTCCCCTTTCTGTTTGTCTCATCCTTCTGCAATGCCTTTCTTCCATGATGGATTGTACTCCATAGAACTGTAAGCCAAGGCAGACCCTTCCTCTCCAAGTTGCTTCTTGATAGGTGTTTGGTCATAGAAGCCAGGAAAGGAACTGGTCAGAGGGGTCAAGGACACCATGAGAACATGTCTGCGGAATCAAATAAGCAGGTCTTAAAGGACCTCACAGAGACTGAAGTGACAATCACAGACCCTGTATGGGTCTGAGCTATGTTCTCTGCATATATATTAGTTATGGCTGTGTAGCTTGGGGTTCTTGTGTTCTTAACAGAGGGAGCAGGGCCTGTCTCTGACTCTTGCCTGCACCTACCTATTCTTATTGAAACTTTATGTGCCATATTTGTTTGATATCCACTGAAGAAGACCTCCTCGTCCTCGTCCTCGTCCTCGTCCTCCTCCTCCTTCTTCTTCTGGAAATGGAAGAGGAGTGGATCTTGAGAAAAGAGGAGGTGAGGGAAGGGAAGTGGGAGGAGTGGAGGGAGGGAAAACTGATCAGAATGTAATGTATGAGAGAAGAATAAAACAAACAAACACAAGAAAAGAAATAGATGATTGGCTGAAGTGAGAAGACAGCAGGCTAGAAGTTGGCAAATGCTCTAGGAAGTGGGGTGGGTGAATCGTGATTAGGCAGCCAAGTGTACAGGCAGGGCTACAATTGGAGTGAGTTAGGCACAGCCAGTCTCACTGAGAAGGTTATTCTGGGCTGAACCGTAGAGCGGGGAGGGAGTTAGCTTCAGACCTGCCTGGTGGAAGAGTATTCTGAAAGAGAGCTCATCACAAAGGCCCCGAAGCAACACTGTGTGTGCATGTACCTGCGTGTGAGTGTGAGTGTGCGTGTATGTGTTTGTGTAGAACAGAAAGAAGCCATGGTGATGAGTGTGGAGGGTGTGGAAGGGAGGCAGGCAGGAGGGGCATCTGAGATGACTTCCCCAGAGGCCAGGGTGAGGACTCAGCTTCGCTTTGGGTTGTGTAAGCAGAGAGATGTGATCCTCACATTTAATAGACAGGCTTCTGCGTCTCTTCTGGGAACAGATAATGAGCAGCTAGGTTGGAAGCCTGCAGACAGGCAGGAAGCCACGGCCTGAATAGGGGTGAGGAAGGTGTGGGTTCAGGGGAGGAGGAGAGGCCAGAGACTGGGTGTGTTTTGAGGACAGCAAACTTTAAGATCATATCGTTTTACAAAAATGTAGATGGGTTGGGCTCACATTTTAAATTACAGAGACTCATTTTTTTAATTGAAAAATTTTTTCATACCATGATCAAGGTTTGGCTTCCTCCAGTATCTCTCCAGATCCTCCCCATTTCCTCACCCATCCAACTCCATGCCTTCCTTCTCTCTCTTTAGAAAACAAACAGGCAAATAAAAACACCAAATGAAACAGAATATAATAAAACAAACAGCAAAAAAGAAAATGGAAAATCCTGAAAGTGCATGTCAGACACACACACAGACATAGTCACACACACACAAAGAGTCACACACACAACCACCCACACAGTCACACAGTCATACACACACACACTGTCACACACACTGACACACTGTCACACTGTCACACACACTGACACACACACTGTCACACACACTGACACACTGTCACACACACTGACACACACACTGACACACACACTGACACACTGTCACACACACTGTCACACACACTGACACACTGTCACACACACTGACACACACACTGTCACACACACACACAGTCACACACACTGACACACTGTCACACACACAGTCACACACACTGACACACTGTCACACACACTGTCACACACACTGACACACTGTCACACACACTGTCACACACACTGTCACACACACTGACACACTGTCACACACACTGTCACACACACTGACACACTGTCACACACACTGTCACACACACTGACACACTGTCACACACACTGTCACAACACTGACACACTGTCACACACACTGTCACACACACTGTCACACACACTGACACACTGTCACACACACTGACACACTGTCACACACACACAGTCACACACACTGACACACTGTCACACACACTGTCACACACACTGACACACACACTGTCACACACACTGACACACTGTCACACACACTGACACACTGTCACACACACTGACACACACACTGTCACACACACTGTCACACACACTGACACACTGTCACACACACACAGTCACACACACTGACACACTGTCACACACACACAGTCACACACACTGACACACTGACACACACACACAGTCACACACACTGACACACTGTCACACACACACAGTCACACACACACTGACACACTGTCACACACACTGACACACACACACTGACACACTGTCACACACACTGACACACACACTGTCACACACACACTGACACACTGTCACACTGACACACACACTGACACACTGTCACACACACTGACACACACACTGTCACACACACACTGACACACTGTCACACACACACTGACACACACACTGTCACACACACACTGACACACTGTCACACACACACTGACACACTGTCACACACACTGACACACACACTGTCACACACACTGACACACACACTGTCACACACACTGTCACACACACTGTCACACACACTGACACACTGTCACACACACACAGTCACACACACTGACACACTGTCACACACACACACAGTCACACACACTGACACACTGTTACACACACACAGTCACACACACTGACACACTGTCACACACACACAGTCACACACACTGACACACTGACACACACACTGTCACACTGACACACACACTGACACACTGACACACACACTGTCACACACACACTGACACACTGTCACACACACTGACACACACACACTGACACACTGTCACACACACTGACACACACACTGTCACATACACTGACACACTGTCACACACACTGTCACACTGTCACATACACTGACACACAGTCACACACACTGTCACACTGTCACATACACTGACATACAGTCACACACACTGACACACACACTGTCACATACACTGACACACTGTCACACACAGGAAAACCATCAGAACACAACACTGGAGACTCTGAAGTTGGAATTCAGACAGAGCAAAGGATCTGGGACTCTGCTTTCTGTCCGACACATGCAAAGGGTTGGCAGTAACGACCAGTAGAGACAACAAGCTAATGTGAACCGGAAGAAAAGTTACAAGAAATAAAAAGATGTTATTTCGGTAAAAGGAATACAAGGATCACAACCCTATAAAATGATGAAAAAATATATACTTAGCCAGATCGCCTTAAATATCTGTGTGTGTATGGTTAATATACATGCAAGCACTTATGAAAAGCAGGTGCAGAGACACAGAGAGAGATAGATAAATCAACCATTTTATATGAATATTTTAAACATATTCCCTTCACAAGCTTACCGAGCAGGCTGACAAATTTATTAGCTATATAGAAGATTTGAACAACTTGTTTAATAAACTTGGAAATAAGCGTATTGTTACACACAAATGTGTAACTTTATAGCTAACAGAAAATACGCCTTTTTGGGATTAGATGTAGAATGTTCACAGAGATGCTCATAAATTGTGGTACAAAGGCGGCCACGATAAATTCCAAAGGATAAACATCACATGAAGGCTTTTGACCAAAAATGCAACGAAACAACAATAGCTGGAAGCTAGGATTTTGAATGTTTTTCTCTCAAAGAAATGATGCAGATGAAAGGTAACTTAAATATCCTGAGCTGGTCAGTACACAATGTTGAAAGGACTTAAGCATCACATGGTGCTCCATGAAGATATGTAGCTACTCTACCTGCTAACCACTCCCACAACCAAAGCCAGAGGCCAGGGAAACAGCCTGGGAAAGGACACTAAACACTTCAGAGGTAGGAAGTATTACCTGGAAAGATTAGAGACATAAATGACTTGCAACTTGCAGCAACGAAAATTACAGAAGCCAAGTCGAATGTTGCTAGGTCTTTGGGAAAGGTGGCTCATGGTGTAGGGAGGATGGTGGTGGGCTCTTGGAGAGCTGGGCTTCATCTGGATGTGTTTGGTAGAGGGAGAAAGACCAAGGGTCTGGGAGATGGAGGTGACGATCCCACAGGATGTGTGAGACCTTGTGAAGAGAAATGGCTGGGAGCAAGTCTAGAAATGTTTGCTTTGTTAGCACACCCCACCCTGGGCCTGTCCTCAAAGTCTAGCTCAGAGTCTCTCTCTCTCTTCCTCTAAGACAGGGTTTCTCTGTGTAGCTTTGGGGCCTGTCCTGTTCTGGAGCTCACTTTGTAGACCATGCTGGCCTCGAACTCACAGAGATTCGCCTACTTCTGCCTCTGCTTCTGTTGGGATTAAAGGCAAGCGCCACCACTACTCAGCTCAGAGTTCCATTCTTATCTTTCAGTTCTTTTGTTGATAGACATGTCTGGCTCTCCCCTCCAGGTGCTCACATAATTAAACACAGATCAAAAAGCCACCCTTTCCTTCCACCCTCTCCCTTCTCTTCTCCCCCCTCCAGCTTCCTTCTTCTTTTCCTCCCCCCTCCTCTTCCATCTCTCCTCCTTTTCCCCTCCTCTTCAGTCTTGCTTATTTCTCCTTTCCTTCCTCTTCTCCTCCCTCTCCTTTCCTTTATTTTCCTTTCTGACCACATAAGGATGAAAGGTGAAATGACGTCTAACAGCAGAATGTCCCCTCTGTGGGAACCAGGGTTCCAAGGCCCTTTCTGACCCTTCGTCTTGGCCTCTGTGTTCCCTCCTGGGAGCCCTCTGACACATCTGTGTTTCTGTCAGCCCTCTCACTCTTATTTTGTTCTCTTCTCTTTCGAACCCTTCTAGACCACGAGAACCTAGAGCAGGGAAGGAATTATTCCAAGCAAAGTCCAGATGTGTGTTAACATCTTTCGCTCAAGGAACCAATACAATCTGGTTGGTTGCTCCAAGTTCAGATTCTTGTAAGAACTACCCGGTTGTTGTAGAAGATTATTTGAAGGTGTGTTACTTTTGTTGATGCTCTGGAACATTTGTTTAATGATGTAAAAATGTGTTTGATTAAACAAAATTCACCTGTGGTCGGGAGGCTGCATCAGCAACTAGCTGACAGGAAGCTGTGGGGAGGAGCCAGGTGGAGCAGGGATTATAAGGAGGGGGCAAGGAAAAGCAGGAGGACTTCTTGGGAGATGTGAGGAGGTGAGCTAGGTGAGCTGCTTGCTATTCAGCCTCTCTGGGAAGCAGGAAAAAAGGGGGGGGGGAAGAAGAGCAGAAAGTAAAAACCATCATATCACAACACTCATCGCCCATCAGGCAACCATCCAAGTCTAATCAGAGTTGGCCAGCCATGTGGCAGGCAATGGGGTTGAGGTGGGGCCGCTGGCACAAACATGGTCCCAGGGACCATTTGAGTGAGAGACTGGCCCCTTTCAAAGGGAACATGGATTGGCTGGACTCTACAAGGGCAATCTGAATCTATCTTCATCTAAAATAACTAAAATAGCAAAAGGGAAGTCTTCCTAAAGTCTGGCTGAAGAGGGTGACATGTGACTCGATGGCCTAAGACAGCTGCAGCTGGGACACAGACCACACAGAAGCGGCGCGCAGCCTGGTGATGTCTGAGGACACAGAGCTAGCTCTAATCAGCAAGAGGAAAAATAAAAAAGAATTCACAACAGCTTGACACCCTCCAGGCGGAACCCGGCAATTTTATTTTTACTTGTTCAGGAGAGGAAGCGTCATCCCTGTTTCCACATTTACTTCACGCCAGCGGACTTGTGAAAAATGACCTCAAGTGTAAAATATTGTCTACCAAGGAATTAACTTAATAGATAATTTGGATTCAATTATTGGCTCAATACTAAAATTTGCTGGGAAAAGCACCGGCAATATTTTATGACTGTCATATGATGCAGAGATTGTGAAATTAGTTATTAATGACTTAAGAAAGAGACACTTAAGAAGAGTCAGTGGGGAGGGGAACAACCATCATTTCTCAAGACAGTCCGCTTTTGCTGACTGACCCACTTGCCTGGGCTTCTGTCCTTCTCTTTCTCCCCATGTGTGTGATTTGGGGCTGGAGCCATACGCGTGGTCTTTTGGAGCAATTAGAAGCTGAAGGTTGCCGCCATCCATCATGGAAAGGTGGCCGCCATCTCTGCCTGCCCCGAGAACCGGTTGTTGACCTCTGACCTCTGCTCTAGACCATTCATTATCTATGGCCAGCATCCTTGAGCGCCGACTGAACTTTTAAAAGTAGAACGAATTGCCCACAGTTAATGACCATTACTGGCTACCTATGACCGGCTTGCTGGTAGGAGGAGGGTTTTCCCCCCCTCTGGAATCTCTTTGGTGGCAAGGATGATTCACCTCCGTTAGTAATTTGAAGTTACTGCTACAGCTATCTTTTCAATTTAGTTCATTTCTTCCTTTTTTGCCATAGGTACTCACGGGGCTCTTACTCCACATCGAACACTCGGGAGAGATGAGCTAGCTATGTTCTCTGCTCACTGTGAGCTGAACCCAGGGGTTACCTGCCAAGCAATGCAGCCAGCATTGAATGGGGAGGCATCCAGCTCAATGGTTGAGACCGAGATGGGGCAAGGGGCAGAGGTGACTGCTGCACACATGGCTCACAGCAGGGGTTATAAGGATAGAGTCACCTGGGAGGGACACTTTGAGATGCTAACCTAGGAGCCCTTTGAAGAAGCTGCTTGAATAGCCAACAATGAGCCTTGGTTTTAGTTAACTGGTATCAGGATAGTTCCAGGAAGTTCTGGGATTTTGAGACCCAAAGAAAACACCACAAAAACGGAGTAAGGCTCCGTGTAGCATAGATTTGTGGGGTGCGTTTGTGTGTGTGTGTGTGTTTGTCCATGTTCTCTAGAAGAGAATACAGTATGAGAAGACGGGGCCCTGGACGCTGGTGGGAATGGAGGGGAGGGTTTTGAATTCAGCAGCCAGGGACTCAAGGAGAATGGCACATCCTAGCGAATATCCGAGGAGGGAAGCCTGCCTTCCATTTGTGACTGTGGTGAGACCCTGACAGGGAGAGCAAGCACCAGGGTAAAAGCTGCAAGATGGGAGTAGGTGTGACCTGTGAGAACCGCCCACAGCTATTGGAAGACAAAAGGGCAAATGTGGGTGGGGCTGGGTGGAGAATAGAAGGCGGGAGGGACGCTGGAGCTGTGACAGGCAGAGCCTGCTGTAGGGCCTGAAAGGCTGTCCCTCTGAAGTGAAGCATGGGACCATTAACAATGGTGAGGCAGGACCTGAACTGTTTTAAAGTGCTCTCTGCCTGTGCTGCTGGCTGGGCTGAGGAAGGTCACCAGGAAGACCCCCTTCTGAAGCTAACCCAGTAAGCCAGGATGAGGAGGGCTGGCTGAAGCAGGGAGGCATCCGAGTTGGCTGTTTTTTCTTTTGAAGGCTGCCAGGCTTTGCTGGCAGAGTATTTATAGGAAGGAAGGAGAGAACTACAGGTAGATTTTAAAGACCATCCCCCAGTAAATGTTGGGATTGCTGCATAAGCCACAGAAAGAGGACCGCATCTTTGTTTGGTGTCTTGCCTCCCTGTCCTGCTTCTGGCATGTCCTTCTGAGTATAGTTCCCCCAATAAGTCACTCTCTGAAGGGTGCCCATCTCATTCTATACTTTGAAGGAACCCAAGTGAAGATGCTAAAGTTAATCAGGTCTGTAGCTCCAGCTAATTGGGAGGCTAAAGCGTTGTCACTTTAGTGTGTGGGCTGCTACAGAGTGAGTTCAAAGACAACCTGGGTAACTTAGAGAGACACCGTCTCGGAAATAAAAGATGCTGAACGGTACAGATAATACAAGCCCAACACCTGCCATCTACATCAAGAAATGAGACATTATCAGCTCCCACCAGTCTGCAGGGCTGTTCCCAGATGCCATTGATTTGTGCTGTTAACAGTGTAGATCAATTTTGTGTGCATTGCAATTTAATGTAAATGCAGTCAAACACCATGTATTCTTTTTGATCTGGTTTTCTTTGCTTGAAATTACATTTGTTTACGGTCTTGCATGTATCAGCAAGTCATTTTTCATTGTATAGAACTGCACTGTGTGAGCAGTCAAGATTGTTCCCCGGTTTTAACTATTGCAATTGATCATCCCCCAAACGTCCTTGTATGCTTCCGTTATTATACATATATGTAGACACTGTTTGACAGGTATATGTTAAAGTATGGAACAACATGGTTATAGAATATGCAAGTGTTTTGTTTTTTATTTTTTCATGGCGATGGAACTCAAGACCCTGAGCATGTTAGATAAATTCTCTGCCAAAAGCGGCATCCCCAGCTCTGGCTTTGCTTCACTAGGTACTGCCAGGCGCTTTTCCAGTGTTGGTGCCATTAGCATCTTTCTATGAGCAGACGATCATTCCACTTGTCTCACAGATTGCTTGACACTTGGTACTGTCTCTTTTCATTTTAACTTTTCTAATGGGTGCACAGAAACATCCCATAATATTTTTTTATGAGCATTTCCCTGATAACAACAACAACAGGGATCAGTTAGATTAGATTTTTATGTGCACTGACCAGTTCAGATATGCTTATCTTTGTAAAAAAAAAAGTCCATTTCTTCCTCTGTTCATTAACAAAATTGGGTTGTCTGTCTTACCCATATTTAGGACCTCCTTGTATGTCCTAGACATATGTCTTTTTGGATATTATATATTACAACACATATTTGGGGAGATAAATATAATAGAAAATGCAGTCTCCCATTTAGGGTTCATTTTCATTGCTTTATTTTTTTGATAAGTTAGGTTAGAGTGCTTTGTAACTTTTTTTTTTTAAATCTTTGGTTAGATCCAAGATCTTGAAACTGTGGAGCTGTGTTCTCTGCCCAAAGGTTTTCTATAACTCTTTCTTTAACTGCACACCTGGAAGGTGGAGGAGTCTCCACCAGCTGAAATGGGAAAACAGGGCCAAGGTTTCTAAGAGGGCTTGGGGTGGAGATGAGGAGTCCAGCTGAGGATGTGTTAAGTCTGAAGTATGCGACAGCCACGAGTAATGTCATACAGGCAACTGGACGTGTGAGCTGTGAGCTCAGAGATAGGATAAGTGTGCAGCAGTAAGCAAGGACCATTTGAGAAGTGGACAAGGACTGAATCCCCAGACATGATCATATTAACAGCTCTGGTTGAGGAGGAACCAGGAGACGAGACTTCAGGGAGGAAGGTGGCAAGGTGGAGAAATACTCCAAGACTGTGAAAATGTATCAGGGAGAAGGTCAGCATTCTGGGGGATTATTGAAGAGGAGATGAAGACTGGGTCTTGAAGTTGTATTCACACATTGATGAAAATGTTTTTGGGGAGGCAGAGATGATAGATAGCCTTACTAGAGAAGGTTCAGAAGCAGAACTCTCTAGCCTTTGAGAGGTGGCCAGGACACAGTGAGAGCCCACCCAGGTCCAGCCTCCAGATCTAGAAGCTGAGAGGGACCTGAAAGACACAAGCCAGAGCAGTAGGAATACCAGTGATTTGGAGAATGCTGCCTGCCCTTGGGGTTGGTTTTTTAAAAATTAATTAATTCTTTATCTCTCACACCAGGCATCTCAATCCCATTCATCTTCTTGCCCCTTTGTATTTGCCCTCTGCCCTTGCGTCCTCCTCCTCAAATAAAATGAAATAAAATTTAAGGGAAAAGAGGAGGTGGAGGAGGAGGAGGAGGAGAAGAAAAAGGAGAAGGAGAAGGAGAAGGAGGAGGAGGAGGAGAAGAAGAAGAAGAAGAAGAAGAAGGGAAGAAGGAAGGGAAAAATCTTGTTGTGGAAGTAGTAGTGTGACCCACAGGGTCATACAGTATACGCTTTAGTCCATACATCTTTACTGGCAAGTGGTCTTTTCAAAGAGTCATGGTTGAAGGCCTTTGGTTTTGGCTACACCATCAATTCTGGGGCCTCCCTGGGACTCTCCTTGGATATCTGGTCATTGTCCTGTGTTGTGGGGATCCTGCAGTTTTGGGTCTGCAGGACCAGCCCCTTCATGTGCTCCAGTAGATCATCGACGGGGTAGATGTGGTGTGGGTCCACTTATAGCCCTGGTTGTGGTTGCAGGGTTTGTCAGCCTGCTACCTGTGCCCTACCCTCACCACTAGGGGGAGCTCTCCAGCATTGCCCCTGGCTAGTTCACCCCATGCTGCTAGGAGCAAGCGGGGCGGGGCAGAACCAATTCTCCTGCTTTCATGAGCTCAGGTTCATCTTACCCACACTTAAACCACCAGGGCCAGCTCTATTGTATTGCTGGGGGCCACGCTCTAGGGTGCTGTAACTGATGAGGACCAGGGACAGCTCTCTAGCTCATAGGACCTCAGGGTCCACCTGTCACAGGTGGCCAGGGGTGGGGCATCTCTCCCTCACCCACACCACCATAGGGCAGAGGGGTGGGGTCAGATCTCACGCTCTTGAGGCCAGCTCCCTCACAGTCCTGTCAACAGGGTCAGCTCTACTGTGCTGCCCAGGGCTAGCTGCAGAGCCCACTTTCCGAAAGTGCTGCAGCTGGTAAGGGGGAGGGTTGCCTGAGGTTGCTCTTAAGGAGCCAGCCAAGGAGGTGGGCACTATCCAAAGAAAAGGATCCAAACAGAGAGTCTAGGGCAGTGGTTCTCAACCTGTGGGTCGCGACCCCTCTGGGGGGGGGGGGTCACATGTCAGTTATTCTGCAGATCAGATCAGATATTTACATTATGATTCACAACAGTAACAAATTTACAGTTGTGGTGCAGCTATGAAATAGTTTTGTGGTTGGGGTTCCCCATAACACGGGGAGCTGTATTAAAGGGTGGCAGCATTGGGAAGTTTGGGAACCATTGCTCCCGGGATTCTGCTCAGGTAGACATGGCTTTGTGGCCGTGTCCAGCTCTTTGGTAGGAGACCCAGTGTTCTTTATGGGTTGGTTTCCATTGACCTCTCCCTCTTCGGTTCCTTTACTGACCCCTTTTGCTCCTTCAGTGCTGGCTCATTGCTTGGGACTAGCATCACACTCTCTGCTCCGGGCCCCTGTGCCTCTTTACTTGGAGACCCTCTTACTGCCTTGTAGATTTCTACCTCTCCATCCCATCTGAACTCAGGCAGTCCAGGAGATTTTCCCCGAAGTTTTCACTACATCTTCTTGACATCAGCATCCATTCCCTTTCGTCTCATTGGTCCAGATGGTCTTGTTATCTCTGTGGATGGGGTTCTGCCTGGTGTGCTCCTCGTGGGCCATTTCTGCTCACGAAGCCTGCCCGATGCTGGTGCTCTTCTCTGAGGGCCATGGAGATGCTTGCAATGAAGGTAAGACAGGGCTAAGCATTCAGGAGTGAGGGTAAATTCTGGTCAGGAGAACAGTGCTGGGGTGACTGAGAAATACATCCACAAGTTGGGTGTGCATGCAGATCTGAGAACTGGCCTGGTTGAGGGGTGTGGATTAGAAATAGTTGACAAAGAAGGAGCTCTGAGTTCTGTCCACATCCTAAGGGGTCAGCAGGAACATGTGTGTGCACATACACACACACACACACGTGGCTGTGGAGAAGAGCAATTATGAGCATCAAATCAAGGCAATTTACACAGATACGCTCAGCCAGCGAGGCCTGGCGTGACTGATGTGATTTATTCAGGCAGGAGGAGCCCCAGCAGGGAGTTCCCTTCAGGTGAGTGAGTGACAATATGACCATCAGTGTAAATAATCCATCTGTCTGCTGGAGTGAGAGGCAATACTCTCTGGTTAGTGTTGGAGAAGGAGTGGGCAGCAGTTACTAGTACTTTCTAGAGAGCTTGTTTCTTTTTTTTACTGTCCCAGGAATATTGCAGGACTATTTTTTTTTAAATATTGACAATTTCCTACATGTGTGCAAAGAATCGTGGTCATCCTGACCCCCATTACCCTCTGTGATCTTTCTCTCACCTCTGCACCCTGTTTCCTCCCAACTAAGGCCCCTTTTACTTTCACGTGTGTGTGTGTGTGTGTGCATGTTTGCACATGTGTACATGTGTGTGCATAAGTTTTGTGCAGGTAGCTCCTATTGCTTGGCGTTCAGGATTGCAAACATCATGCTCTATCTAAAAGACAACATGTCCTAGTGTCCTTCCTGTCCTCCGGCTTTATAACCTTCCTGCCCCCTTTTCCTCAATATTCCCTAGGCCTTGGGGGTGGTGGGGTGGGAAGATGTGCCATCCAGAGCTGAGCACTCAACAGTTACTTACTTGTAGTAGTCTGACCAATTAGGAATCTCTGCATTAAGTGTCACCCACTGTCTAAGGCCAAGAGCTGCGCCATGGGTGTAAATGTAGGTATCTGGAAGGTAGTTTGACAACACGTCCATTAGCAAAACACCAGGAATAGCTGCCCCTGGACTTTTGTAAGTAAGTTTCATTGCTTTGAATTCTCACTGGAAAATTGAAATATAGCCAATATAGAACACTTAAAGAATACAGACTGATATAAAGACAATGGCTCAAGCATCTGTCTGTATTACCCAGAGCTAAGTACTATTAATACTTCATGGATTCTTCCCAGCATTATTTCCATGTTCAATCTTTTTTTTTAAAATCTTTTTTCTTTTTTCATTTTACAGAATTCCCTGCCAATTGCAGCCTGGGCCTATGCTTGGAGTTTTGTTTGAAATTTGAGATTATTATTGTTGTTTTGAGGTAGTCTTACTATGTAGCCCAGGCCTTGAAACTATAATACTCCTGTCTCTCAAGAGCTGAGAGTACAGGTGAATGTCATACACCTGGCTAAAAGAATGTTCTAGAATTGTCCCTCTGTCACTGAAACGAAATAGTTTCAGTACTCTACTTTGTGGGCATGTGGTGGCTTATTCAATGAGTCCTCAATTTGTGAGCACTAAGATTCTCTCCAATTTTTCATAAAGAATATGGCAGTAAAACTCTGGGCATATATCTTTATCTGCATCTTGGGTTGTTCAGAATAGATTTCTAGAAGTTAGATCCTTTTTCATGCTTATGTTTATGATTTCTAGAGTATTTGAGTAGGTGAGGATGGTTTTTGCTGCATTTTATTTTGTTTTAATCATTCTCCACTCTTTTTAGCAATTATTGCAAATGATCATTTTATGGCACTGGATATTATTATTAAAAGCGTAAAATGGCCATTTGTATTTTTATGTAGCCCATCTGTATCCATTGCCTATTTTAATTGCTATCGTTTTCTTTTACTGTTAACTCTGCTCTCACCGTGGAATGCAAAAAGCATTGTTTCATTGTATCCGTATTTTATTTTATTCTAGTGCTAATTGTAATTGGTTTTTAATGAAGTTTTTGACATGCCTGGCTTTAATTTTTCACGCAAGACTTTAAAACAATCCTTCTCCTTAAAGTTCTCACTCTTTTGCTTAAGTAGTCTTTTCCACGGCAAGGTAGAGGAACCGCTCACCTGCATTCTTCTGCTTGCTTTGTGACTTCACATGATGCATGAGTTAAAAATTCATCCATCTGGAATTTACTTTGATGAATATTACTTTTTCAACTATTAACCAGCTAGCCCATAGATGATTCAAAGCATCTTCTCACTGTCTCATGATGACATCTATTTTAAAAATAAGATTCTATGTATATGTGTGTTTATGCATTTGCATTTGCTGTGAGCTATGTGTTAATTTTCCCATCAGTTCCATGCCGTTGGGTTGCTGTAGTTAGAGTCACAGCACGTTCCCCTTATTACTCTTATTTTCTGTAATGGCTTTTGCAAAGTATTGCATCTTTGTTTTTACACATAGCCTTTAGACTCCCTTACTTAAGGAGTGGAAACTGGGATTGGTGTGTAAAATGAGAAAAGATTATTTAAAAAAAAGAAAAAAGAAAATATCTCTTGGAATTCTGCTAAATTTGTAAGTTAATATGTAAGTTAACAATAACAACAAAAAACTTTCTTACTATATTCAGTTTTGCCTTCCACAATTACACTATCATTATACAGTTTTTCTTTCAAAGGGAATAGACATATATAACATATATATGACCTATTTATATGACTAAATCACATATATACGTATAATGTACATATACATGTATATAAACATACATATGGGCCTAAGGTAGTTCCCCCAGCTCAGTTGAAGGATGGAGACAGGAGACAGTAGTGCTGGGGAGTCAGAGAGGTTTGGTGGCATCTATTCACCTTTAACCCCATAGTCTTTACTGAAGCCCCAGGAGAAGAATGTCCCTAGTGGGAGACAATAGCTATTCTTCACACCTGGTTTGGAAGCCTCGGCAACACTGCCTCTGTTTCTAGATTTTTCTTTCTTTTTGGGGGTGTTTCCGTCTTGTTTCTTTTGTTGTTGTTTCTGATTATTTATCTGGCTTTGGCTTTACACTTTTATTCTGGGTAGGTGGAGGATGAACAGGGACTATCTTGGTATAAAGGGACAACACCTTAGGTGGAAGGAGGCTGGCAAACAGATAGGAATGACTGCCCAGTGTGGTGATACTTACTTGGGATTACCTGGTACATTAGTGAGTCACATAAATCTAGGACATAGCTTATTCTTTGATCTAAACTTTTTTGTTTTTCTATCTCAAGATAAAACCAGAGTTGTGGGTGTTTGTGTGTGTGTGTGTTTGTCTTTAGTATGTCAGTTTCTAAGAAACCCACAACCTTGAATCAACTGACCATTGCTCCTTTACTACTTTATCTGAGAGTCCCCTTGGAACAAGGAAGTGGGCCTCTCTGGAGCCAAGGCTTTCGTTCTGGAATGAAAGAGAAGTAAATTGGATGACTCAAGAGGGAGGTTGCTGTGGTCCTGAGGCTGGCAGGACAACACTGGTGGGAGTGGGTAGGGGACCGACATCCATGTTTCAAAGCTGTCCTGAAGTTCCAGGTTGGTGTCTTCAGTTTTGACCTCGGCTTAGAAAGGATTTCCTTAGAAGGGGGAGCCTGGAGCCAGAAATCTGTATCTGTGGTTCACCTGCCCCAACTGGATCCTCCACTTTTACCCTTGGCCTAGGTGTCTTGCATGGTGTTTATAGTGCTCGACTTGTAGAGTATATGTTGTTTTCAGCTTTCACGGCCTTGACAAGAAGGCAGGCCTGGAAGAGAGGGAGCGAGCAGAATACAGTGCTCTGAGAGACACTTGAGTTCCGAAGAAAGTTTCTTTTGCTATTTTGATCCCTTTTTTATTTTATTTTATTGGTGGTGATTGGGGTGGAAGCCAGGATGTTATTTGGGCTACATGAGCACTCTACCACAAAACTACCTTTGGGAAACAGAGGAGAGAAGGTCAACGAAGAGGAGGAGAGGGAGGGGGTCTCTGATACTCTGTTCCTTTCTTGTCTGGAAGTTAACCATCATTTTGGTATGACTGTCTTTGGTAGAAAGGACTTTCTTCCTCCCTTTCCTGTCCTCCCCTGCACCCATCCGCTCCCTCTAGGTGTGACCAGGGAGCTTCTCTGGTCCATGAACTTCATCTTTCATCTGTCTATCTCTCCGCCACGCCTCTCCCACACCTGAAGGGCCCTTCACCTCCCAACTCTCCTCCCAAGAGTAGGGCTCCATGTCAAAGTCATACAGAATTGTCTAATTATAACAGATTAATCCATTAGGATTTATGCCTTTCTATTTATTGGCTGGAACTATCCATTTCACAGCTGTGGCTCCCACATCTAACCAGCTAGCAGGCAATTTAAATATAGAAAGCAATTTAACCTAGTTGGATACCGAGGCATCTCGCTTAATGTACTGCATAAATTTTGGAGCTCTTTGCTCTCAGCCCTCAAAAGGGCAGCCAACAGTTTCATGTCCCGAAAAGATTGGGCTTTTGAGGGAATTTACACCCCAGGAAGGGAGCCTGGGTGTTGGGCAAATAAAAGGAGTCTTTTCAAATGAGGTCAAGGGGGGTTTTCTGGGTGCTTCAGCTTTATAGGTTTCTTCCTCCTTTGGGGACCATCATCTTCCCTGAGCTTTCTGGGAGCCTGATGCTGATTGTGGGGTGTCTGCATCTCACTCTCATTTTTACAATGGTATTTACTGCTGTTTGGGTAGAGTTTGTCTCCCAGTTGTTGGAGCCAGCCTGCCTGCCAGGAACTTGCAGTCTAAGAAGTGATCACCAGGTCTTGGTTCCTTCCCCTGGTGCCCTCAGCTCCTGGCCTAGAAACCCCTCATCAAAGTCAGGCATCTGTCACTCTGCCGTGGTGATGGGTGACTGGGTTTTTCCTGTCTTCTGCAGGGCCCCTGATGTCAGGAATAATAATGTTTTGGATAAACACATTATTTAGGAATGTCTGATAACATTCATTTAAAATGATAAGGAAGTGTGGTCTGTGTGTAGCTGTGTAATCCCAGCACGTGGGAGGTGGAGACAGAATTATCAGGAATTATTGCTATGTAGTGAGTCTGAGGCCAGCCTGGCCTACAGGAGACCCTGTCTCAAAAACAGAGACCCACACGTATTGGGAGGATATTTGCCCAATACTGTGTGTGGTCTGGAATGGTGCTATCACAAACCCAGAATTGCCAACAGGCAGCAGCTGGACAGAGTCTAAGAATAGAACCTTCTGGAGCCCTCAGAGGGGGCACAGCCCTGCACACACCTTCACCTCAGGGCTTAACCTCCATAGCGCAGAGACAATAAATGTGTGTGTGTTAGCCACTCAGTTTGTGTTTTTTATTATAGTAGCCTCAAAATCCAATATGCATTTCAGCCATGCTATTAAAATTGCCATTTTGCTCCAGGGAGAATTAAATCACCAAAGGCAAGACCCAAAGGAAACTTTCTCTCTCTTGCCTGGGGACTATTGAGTAAAACAACAGATTCACCAGGCCCCAGGGCCTGTAGTTTCCCTTCTCCTCTGCAGGGGGTGGAGAAAAACAGCTGCAATCCAGGTCCATGATTCCCTGTGACAGAGGGACGGGTGTCCCTAGTCACAGACACTCAGAAAACACGCTCAAAGGTGTCCAGTCCTGTCTGGTTCTAAACTCAGTACCTTCTACTTGTGACTGGCTACCTTCAACTTAAGCACAAATAGAGTGGTCAAAAGTGTGGAAAAACCCAATCACCCATCACCACGGCAGAGTCACAGATGCCTGGCTTTGATGAGGGGTTTCTAGGCCAGGAGCTGAGAGCACTGGGGGAACCAAGACCTGGTGATCATTTCATGTCTCCTAATTATATCCCAAACAACTGTCCCCTGACCAAAATGGCCCTATTTTGAGGTACAGTGTGTCTGAATATCAACACACAAGTTTTGGGCTAACAAAACTCAGACCTAACAAGATGAGAAGGTGTGGGCTATGAAGTGACTGGCTTGATTGCAGGACCCATAAATTAAAACCGCTTCCTAAACCAGAGGTTTTCTACCTTACGAGACCTCGATAGAGGTGGGCAGTCCTTGGGCTTCCCACAGGTCAGGGAACCCTGATTGCTCTTCGAGCAGATGAGGGGGGGGGACTTGATCGGGGGAGGGGGAGGGAAATGGGAAGCGGTTGTGGGGACGAGGCAGAAATCCTTAATAAATAAATAAATTAAAAAAAAATAAATAAAATAAAGAATCTGTTCTCTGTAAACCCCCAATAGGCATAGCTTCTTTTTTTGAACTCTAAAGAATGGAAATCACAAGTTCCTAATAATGTTCTTTATTGTATTTTTTTTCTGTAAATATTATTAATTATTTCCTTCTTTTAAGTTGTTTTGCTTGGGTATATTTTGTCACTGTAATGCAAGTCGAACACATAAGAAGCCTAAGATATTTGTAATATCTCACTTACCCATGGTTGTGAGGTAGATGCTATTCAGTTCATTTTGTAGGGAAGCAAACAGATTTTAGAGGGTAGTCTCTCATTTGCTCAAAACCAAGGATCCAACAGGTAGGAGAACTAGGTTTTGAACCCCACCGTCTAACTAAGGTTCATTTTCTCTCCGTTACCCCATGTATCTCCCAAACTTGTTCACGAACTTTTCAAATGAAAAATCTGCTATGTACCTTTCGCTGCTGGATCAATAGGATCCACTGTAGGGACCCTTTCCGGTTCTCTATGGCAAAGTGCTCAGTGGTCTCTTGGCCCCCGTTGTCGATCATGCTTCATGAGAGATGATCTCTTGGTGATGAATTCCTTGGTTCACCTTAAGTTAGGAGTTGGAAGATGACTCACTGAACCAGACTGTCAGAAGGAAACCCAGGAGAGGACCCGACTCAGCAGTGGGCAACTGTGTGGGAACTGTGGTCCAAGGCTTGTCCTCTGCTTTGAGACCAGAGGTTGTGTGTTACTGTCATTCCTCCAGGGCCTCGGGTCAGGGCGAATTGATTTAGAGTCTCTCAACTCACTGACATCTTACTGATAAGCCAGAATACTGATGTCAGAGACACGGGAAGATAGAGTTGCTAAGAGAGTAGGTGGCTGGGACAGCTGGACATGTGTTCTCTTCCCTGGAGAAGGCTTCTCACTCCTTCAAAACAATGGGCTTATTATTAAACTGTAGTAACCTGACTCATTCTAATTGTCTGTCTGTCTGCCTGTCTGTCTATTTGTCTGTCTGTCTGGTGTGTGTGTGTGTGTGTGTGTGTGTGTGTGTGTGTGTGTTGGGCCTTTTTCAGCTTTATTGAGGAATAGTAAAACTGTATGTATTAGGAAGATAATGGCATTTTGACATTGTAGAATGATCACTTTAGTAAGCCTGCCTATCTATCTATCTATCTATCTATCTATCTATCTATCTATCTACCATCTACCCACTATCTCTCTGTCTGTCTGTCTACCTACCTACCTACCTACCTACCTACCTATAACCTACCTATAACCTTTCTACCTACTATCTATCTATCAATCTATCTACCCACAATCTATCTATCTCATTTTAGTAGGTGTTAAATTTACAAGACAAAATTGCTTATTATGAACTCAACACTATATATACTAGATCCCTAGTGATTATTCATGTTGCCAAACTGAAACTTTGAATTCTCTGACTAACATCCTCCAGGGTCCCCAACCTTGGAATTTCTGCTTTACCCTTAGCTTCCACAAATTTGACTTTTTGAGATTCTGTATGTGAGATCATGCTTCTAGCTGATCTACACCCAGCTAATTCCACTCAACATAATATCCTACCAGTTCATCCATGCTATTGTGAGTTGTGGGGTTTTTCTTGTTTTGTTGTTCTTTTAAAAGATTTGTTGTTGTATATTCATGGTATATGGTACTGTGTTATACAGATATACAATGTAGTTTAACCTGTCCCCCCATATCTGTATCTTTATTTTTCCTCCTTATGCATGAGCTTACTCACACTAATAATAATACTGAGTAATAGAGTGAATACTTGTGAGTTATTATTTATAGACTATTACATTGTTATAGATTCTTGTATATTGATACAAAGTTAAATTTTATTGAATATTATATGCATGCATGCATGCTTCTACCTCTGTGTAAAACATTTTTTATATATTGATATATATTTACCATATTACAATGTACATTTCTACCTCTGATCAAGGTACTTATACATTGTTTACATTTGTAGATCATTACTCTCATTTATTGCACAGTTGTTTATAGTCTTAGTCTTTAAGTTATATAGGTATTAAGAATTGTAGATCAATAGTCATCTATGTTTGTCATACTTATAGTTGGACTAATCAGGTTCTTTAGATACATAGAGATTATATTCTGCATAGATAGATAATCTTCAACCACTTCAAAGAGCTGTAGAAAATGGCATTTAAATAAATTAGAGTTCTGTTGAAGTGAGACACAATTGCTCCTGGCAGCACAGATCTATTCCCGAGAGAATGTTGAGCACGAAGACACTCCACTTGGAGCTTGTTTTCTTCTTGGCAAAAACTGGCCTTTGGGCAAAGAAAGGCCCATGCCTCAATCATTGACAAGATATATAGTATCTGGAAATGGATAAACAGTACTGTCAAATCTTGCCAAGACAGGATAAGATGGTTTTGAAAATTTTCTTTCCCTTGAAAATGGTCTGTCAGTTATTCTAGGCCTTAGCCAAAGTTGGTTGCTTCAACGTTGCAAATTACACTTTGGGTGATTGCCCAGCTAGCCAGTTATCTCTGTCATTTGTTGCATGATTTGGAAGTTGCTTGATTGCACTTCCTATTTATTCAAGTAATATTATTTTCTTTCTCAGATCTTCGATGGGGTTGAATTCTAGATAATTGTAGTCACTTTCCTCTCATGACTTGGCCAAGTTATTTATCGTAAAAGGCTTAAGTTAATTAGGATAGAATAATTATTAACTGTATTTATTTTTATTGTATACAATTTTGTATTAGGCTTAGAACTTTCTTATTTAAAGAAAAAGGGGAGGTGCTGTAGGAAGTATTACAGCTTGTATTTGCCCGCCTACTGGGGCGTGGCCTCTCATTATTTAGGGGAAAGTCAAGCCTGCCTTCACCTTCTCTTGTTCCCCTTGCTCCGTTCTTGGCCCGCTGCTCCTTTGGATCGCCTGATTCAACCGGCCAAGTGGAGAATATTGATTTGTGAGTTTACCCCTTAATACATGCCTATTTATTGTTCAATTCTGAGTTAGTGTGGAATTTTTTTTAAGTGTCTGACCGCCTTAACTCCCGGAACACCCTTACCCAATCCACTAGTTTCATTTGCTCCATAGACAGTTTTGTTTATATTATCATGTCACATATATATCCTTTTATTGTTTTTTATTATTCTATTTGCCATTGAATCAATCACATGAACTCCTTACATATTTTGGGAAACACACCCAATTCTTGCTTTCTAAGATCTGCCTACCAAATAGCTAGAGTATTAGGCCAGCAGGTCAGGCCACCTTCCACATAGCTTACAGTCGGCTGTGGTTTGAAGTGTCTCTTTCCTGCAAAAGTTCATATTGTGACACCTTGGACCCCAGAGCGTTGCATTACTGAGAGGTGACTGATCGTGAGAGTGTCCTAACTTTATTGAAGGACAAACTTCTGATGAATTTTCAGCTGAAAGAACTGTTAGGAGCTGGGCTGTGGTTGGAGCTTCCTGGTCACGAGGAGGCAAGCAGCTTTACTTTGCCACACCCTCCTCAGCCTGACATTCTGTGTTTTCCAGGCCCACAATGTTGGGTCCAGGTGACCACGGGCTGAAACCTCTGAAATCAAGAACCAAAATGAGTATTTCATTCTTCAAGTTGTTCTCTTCAGGGATTTCTTTACGGCAACAAAAGGCTGATTGACAGATGCGCTCAGTTTCCATGGCAACACTGACTACCCAACTACCTGCATTTGTTATAGCCTACCGTTTTCATATAGCAGACCCCACAAAGGAGAGAGGTTTTGCTTTAGGCTGCCTCTCTCAAATGGCCAGTATTTATTGAGCCCCGAGCTGAACTCTGGGCTGTGTATTGGTGAGGCCAGAGAGACTGAGCACTCTTCGAAAAGCATATGCGTATTCGTAAATGCTAATCTGGGACAGTGAGTCACATGATGGGGGTGATTTTATGGTTACTTGGAATGACGGAAGGTTCAGGAAGACATCCAAGAAATCATGAGGCTGGAAAAGGACTGCGAAGAGAAAAGGATTAGCTAAGACCAAACCACAAAACTAGGCAATATGTCCTACAGAGTTAAAAAATTATGTTCACAATTATAAACGCGTTGGACAAAATTCATGCACATCTGCTCTCTCTCTCTCTCTCTCTCTCTCTCTCTCTCTCTCTCTCTCTGTGTGTGTGTGTGTGTGTGTGTGTGTGTGTGTGAATTAGAGGACAAAGTGCTGGGAGATGAGGTGAAGTAGTCAACAAATCATGGAGAGCTGTCTAAAACCAGGTTAAAGGGCAAAGACTTTATTAGCCCTGCTGGATGGGATGGCTAAGTGCTTCCAGCAGCTGAGTAGCACAGGCAGACTGGTTTTCTGTCAAGGGGGAGTTGGCTTTTGGAGAGTTTCTGCTGGAAGTGCTGGGGTCCTCATGTTCCCCTCCATGCAGATGACTGGAAGAGTCACTCCGAAGGCAGCAGGAGGGTCTCTTCTCAGTGGGTTTCCTGGACACATGCACAAGCACCTGTACCAGAGGAGTGGGAGAATTTCCGGACAAAGGAGTTGGGTTTTCAAGTTCATTTTCTTTCGGAAGTTTAGAGTTCTGTATCTTGGTACACACTGTAGTCTGTTAGGAGCTGCTAAAGCATTGGAGGAAAGGGACATGGGATGTGTGTGTGTTGCATGTGTGCACCTGTGCGTGTGTTTGTGTGTAAGTTTGTGTGTGCGTGCGTGCACGTGTGTGCGTGCACGTGCAAGTGATCACATGCACCGGTGAACTCAGCATTAGTTAGTAATATATGAGTTATTCTCTGTTCACTTAGCGGCCAGTCTAGTGTGGACTACATTGGGTTTGTATTTCTTTTCTGTCACCTTTATTTGAAGGTGGGCAGAGACTCCCTTCTCCATCTCTGAGGTAATCCCCAAATATATAAATATTCAGCATATGTTTGTGGGACCATGAGGAAAGGTAACGTGAGGGTTTGTACTTGTGCTCCCTCACAGAAGGATCTGGCCAGGGAGCAGCAGATAGACTCTCCATGAGGCAGTACGTCTTGTCTGCGGCAGCTGAGAGGTCAAGCACATTTATACAATCCTTTTCCTTACCCCATGTTTATTTAACTGGGAATGGTTGGCAATATGCAGAGCTGCAAAGGCCTCTCCATGCTGCCCTCTTGCAGTTTTAGCTGAGGAAGGGAAACCAAGTCAGGGGGTAGATGAGAGACATGCAAGAACACAGGGAGAGGTGAGGAGGAGGTCAGGAGTGGGATGAGAGATGGGCAACGGCACGTGCGTATGTGGGTTCTGAGGAGGCAAACCCCGGCACAGAGGCAGAGACCACAGGCCCCACTTGGTGGCCATAGAACACCGAGAAAAGACCACAGGTCTTTGAGACATTTCTGTCCTTCCTGTCATGAGTCGGCTGCCAAGACACGTGGGTCAGGAAGTCTCAGGACCCTGTCTCTTGGGTTCACTGGCTCTGAGCTAGGGCAAGATTAGGTTATCTTCAGTAGAGAGTAAGGTTTTTGATTATTGTATTCTCTTTTGAGGGAGATTATATTCTGAGAGATTGTGATGCTAATGGGAAGGTTATGTATTATTAGTAGAGACCTAGGATGAATCACTGGTTATCCATTTCAGTTGGGTCTTGGACATGATCACTAGACTTCACCACCTGTCCTACACTATACAACATTTATAGGCAGGAGGCATGGCCCTTTCTTTCAGAGACCGTCTATAGTCTTTCTTCAAGCCGTGGAAGATGCTATCCTCTGTGATATGATAGGCCCCAGAAACTGGCAAATCCAAAGGGGCTAAGCCAGCCATGCAAGCTGGGCGTGGTAGTATGTGCCTGTAGTTTCCCTTCTTGGGAGGTTGAGGCTGCGAGGGGGAGGGTTGTTTGAGCCCAGAAGTTCAAGGCCAGCCTGAACAACCCAGTAATAATTCATCTTCTCAAGAAACAGATCTATTATTAAAAAAGAAAAAAAAATGTAAGACTTGTGCATCTTAGCGCTTTGCTTTAGTTCAAATTCTTCTAAGGTGTATAGCATGCCAGGGCTTGGCCGAAGGAGTGTTTTGCTGTTTAAGCTCTTCTTCACTTCCTGGCATGGACCAAGCTTGAGTTGTATTTATTATCTAACTCCACTCTGGGTTCCTCTACAGTGGAGTCAGGGCTTCTAGATCCATGCAAGCTTCAGCAACATCTTTTTGGGATCATGTTCGCCTCTTCCCCAGCCTGCTCTTCCAGTCCTGGTCATCTCACCCACACTTAATCCACAGCAGCTTTAATGCCACACTTTCACCCGGTCCCCCTGAAACATCCAGTGTTCTTACAATCACCAGCTTCCTTTGCATTCCATATTCCTTTTACAGCTTATTAATTTGCATAACACTTAATCTAGTTGCATAATCAACAGTAATGAGCACAATTGGCAACAGATTCTTGGTAAATAGACACTACACTGTGGGGAGGGGCATGGGGAAGGGCCTCGAAGTCCTAGAAGCTGCCTGGGTCATTTACTAGACCCGGCCAGTGGAGGAGGTAAGAAAACTCTGGTCTTATGTTGTTTCTCAGAGACCTAGGGATGGCCACTTCTGCTCCTTTCGCCAGTCAGGGCTTGAGACCACGGCTTTCTGAATGTCTAAGCTCAAATATAGACCCCTTGGCCCTCATTCGAAATACTGTTTCAAATCTCACCTTCATTTCTCTGTTTCTTCCAGTCTTCTGCTCTCGTCTTCAGGGTCCTTCTGAAAAGAGACCTGGAGATACTTTGACTTTAGGGACATAGGTTTCAATACACATTTTTTTTTTTGAGTGATATAAACACTATGTGCACAGCGAAGCCCTTGTGCTGCTCTGGGTCTCCAGATTCGAAACACAGAACAGCCCACACCATCTGCCATGTGGGCCCAGGGTGAAGGAGAGGGGAGAGAAAGAGAGAGAGAGAGAGAGAGAGAGAGAGAGAGAGAGAGAGAGAGGGAGCGGGGGGAGAGAGAGAGAGAGAGAAGCTCCTGAGGTGCTGGGGTTTATCTGCCTTGGCTGAAGCACAGGCTGAGATGGCTCTGAACTTGCGGGAATAAGAAAAGCCTGCAAATGCCCCGTTATGCTCTCTGTGGCTCATACATTTTTGGTTCCGGGGGATGTATTCTAATGTGTGTGGCGTTAGATACTACAGCCCTAGTTTACAGTGACTGAAATTGCAAATAAAGCCCCATTCACCACAACAAGCCACATGGGAAAGAGTGCTGCGGGATGCAAAAGAACTCCGTGAAAATTGCAGCCCTGCCGTTTTCCAGCCGGAGCCCCTTAAACAGAGGAATTAATTTCTCTGCTTCATGTTTCCTTATCTATGAGGAGGCACAATCATATCTACCTTTCAGGGTTGTTGGGAGAACTAAGTGCACGCAACAATGCTCAGCATATAGTGGGCAACCATTAACACCTTTTATTTATAATCCATTCATTTGATAGGACTTTAATGAAAACCTATGAAATGCCCCAAACCATTTGAGGAGCAGATGAGGCAGTGGCCACCCTTGGGGGATGGCTCTTTAACTGAAGAAGTATGCTACCTGTACACGATTCTACTGAGGACCATCTCTGGATGGTATGATGTCATACAGAGCAATTCTGGAGGATGCTGTCCTTGGCCTGAGGGAGACTTCCCAGAGGAGGGTCAAGAGGAGGTGATGTCATCAGGGAAGAAGGGTGACAGCTGAAGCAAAGTTTCTCTGGCCTTCTGGTCCCCTTTGTCTGTAGCTTGGGAAGGCTAGGGAGTAGAGCAGATGGAAGGAGACTTGGGGGTGCTGGGGGCAGCAGACTAAAAAGTGCGGGCCTGAGTGTGTCCCGTGTGCAAAGCTGATAGCGGATTATCAATGCTACCTCAGCGCAAAAGCAAACCAAAACCAAAAGCAGCCTAGCCAGGGAAGCCTTTTGCAGGGGGCTAGTTAGTCATTGTCACCAGCTTAGCCAGCTGTGATGCTGCAAACCATGTTCCTGGACAGAGGAGCAGCTTCATTACAGTCCCCGTGTAGGGATTTAACAGCCTTCAGCAGATGGCTGCCTCTTTCATAACCAAAATGTGGAGCATGGCCCCTTGTCACTGGCCTTTGTTGGGGCACTGAGAACAGGGCTGGTGACACAAAGGGAGGAGACGCTTGTCATCCTTCTTAGCTCATTTTTGGGCGAGTCTCCAGTTCTGCTGCCACCTCTGCAGAGCTTCTGTGAGAGCGCTCTACCTGCAGCAGCCCCTTGAGCTCTTGGCATCGCCAGTCAAGAGACCAGAGCTGTCCCTCCAGGACTGACTGTTAGTAGACATGCTATCCTTCATGAGGGCAATGGTGGCCCTCTGTGCCCAAAGATCCCCTGTCGCTGATGTGGTCCAGCTGTCTCTCTCCCTCTCTGGAGTCCAGGTCCTCTGGCTGCTGTTTTGCTGTCATAGATCCTTTTGTTAAGTCTTTTCCAGGTTAATTAATCCTATTATTATCTCTACTGCAGTCTATAATTGGGCACACAGTGCAATTAGACCATCCATCCTGCCTTTTTGATGTACAACTCACTAGCCAATGATAATTATTAATTATTTTCCCGGTGGGTTGTGCTATACACAAATATGACACTTCTCTGGGTGGTTGGCTATCCGGTGTCTGGGGATCTCTAGTTAGGGTCTAAGCTTGCTGTTATATTTATGAGCATGCATAGGCTACTACTGTAGAGCAAGGCCTTGGGCAAGGCCATAGCTTGGGAGCATCCTTAGGCAGACCAAGGGGTGGGATGGGGAGACTCTATACTTTGGTCTTCGACCTTCTCATCTAGGCCTTTTCTACCCCAGGCAGGGGCCTTGCTGCACACAGTCACCCAGCGATGCTCCTTTCCAAAGCCAAGGCTTGTGAACAATAAGACTATCATTATATCTTTTGATCTATTTATCTTTACTCAGAGTTCTACACATGGTATCCTTTTAATCAATTCTATGAGGAAGGTATTATTATTCCCATGTTATAGATGAGGGAGTCAAAGCTCAGAAAAATTAAATAACTTGTAGCAAAGGTTGCAATTGATGTTATGTCAAAGCCAACATCTTCTTGGCATTAGCAAGAAAACCACATTTTATGAACAATACGGGAAGATGGGCACTGGGATAATACTTGATGCTAGCAGGAGGAAGATTTAGGGGGTTTCTTGCATTAACTGCCAGGTACTAGGGAACCAAAGAGTTCCCAATGCTACATGATGTGAATAAGTTGCTGCCCCCACCCTGTGTGTGTTTCTGTGTGTGTATGTGTGTATGTTTTCTAACTTCTCCTACCCAGGCTGCTGCTGAGCAGGAGGTATCAGTTACAGTGAGCTCAATCTGGGATCCTTTTCACAATTGTGTCCCTTATACTTCATGAGATTTCCTGGGGTGGAGATGACATGCCAAGGCAGATATACCCTGGGCTGTTTTGTCCCTAACACTATATATGTTTGTGAGTTGATGAGGGAGCTTGGTTTTCTTTATTGGGTTTGGTAGATTTTGGGAAGATAAGGACAAACAAACCACTCAGTGATACTATATACACCCTCTACTTTCTGTTCTACATGTCCTTTTGCCCTGGCCCAGGCAGAGTGTAGGTGATATGATGGTGGGGTACAGGAAGCCTTGTATCACAGGGCAGTGGTCTGAACAGGGAGGGCAGGAGCTCTGTTCTTCTGGTTTGACCATTGCTAGCTGAATGTTGACTTGTCTCAGTTCATGGTGATGAGGATGAGCCCGCCAGGGCCCCCTTCTTCTGCTGAATTATACTCGGTATTTTTGACGTTTTGACATATTAGAGAGATTTCTTAGTCTAGAAAGAGACTGCGCACCCAGAGCTCATTCTTAGAGACAGTGAACAAGTTGTCTATGAATGTTATTTCATGTATCAGGAAAACTGTTTCAAGGCCAAACCCAGTCAACTCCTGTATCTGTTACACTTCCCAAATTTCATATTTTCCTTGCCCCAAATCACATCAGGACAATGTACTAAACTACCACCATTATCCTTCTAGCCCTGAACTGCTGTGGGATAATGCTCTTGTACACTGTAAGGATATGTCATTTTTATTGGTTAAATGGAACACTGATAAGTTAGTAGCCAGGCAGAAGTATAGGTGTGGAAGTTCTGGAAAGAATTCTGGGAAGGGGAAAGGCAGAGAGTCAGTCCCCAGCCAGACGCAGAGGAAGCAAGATGAGAATGCCTTACTGAGAAAAGGTACCAAGTCACATGGCTAAACATAGATAAGAATTATGGGTTAAGTTAAGTTGTCAGAGCTAGTTAATAAAAAGCCTGAGCTAATAGGTCAAACAATTTATAATTAATATAAACCTTTGTGTGTTTCTTTGGGACAGAATGGCTGCAGGACCAGGCAGGACAGAAACATCTGTATATAAATGGCACCCAAATATATGGCAAGAATTTCCACATAAAACTTGAGAAAGCTTAAAAAAAGGATTCTAGACAGACAAGAACAAAGACAAACGGCAGCTCCTCGGTAACCCTCTTACTCTGGTAGGCTCTGTTTGCTGGTGGCAAGCAGAGGCAGGGCTCCATTAAGAAAGGTTTTCTGACTCAGCATTAGCAGTAAAACTGCATGGTAGCTCTTTTAAGAGGCCCTGCCACCAATCACTTAAATGGTGCTCATGAACAGCCAATGGCATGCTTCTTGATGGTGGTCCCCTAGAAACTCCACAGAGTTGTGGCAATAAAAGAGGCTCCTGCCAATACTGCCACCACAAAGCTAGATTCTCAGAAAGCCAAGCAATGGGCAGAGCTAACCACCAAAGCTGCTGCTTTAATCCTAGCCATGCTGTTTAGCAGATTAAAGACTCATGTGATCAGAAGAAGATAGAGATATACAGTAAAGACAGATTCAGATGAAACAACCTCTAAATGGTTTACATTGTGTTTAAAATATATGTAGGCTTGGGAGAGGGAAAAAAAGAGAGTTCTTAAAAAAGAAATAAGAGTAGAAAAAAGCCACATAAGGATGGAAACTACACAGAGAGTCTGTATATTGTATGTCATTGTGCTGTCTTTGAATTGTTTGACTGCTGAGGAAGGGGCAACAGCTGCTAGAAGACATTTGATTATAAATGCTACTGGACTAATCCAATCTATATATTTTAAAAATGCTTTGACTTCAAAATTTAAGTCAAGAGATATGTTACTTTAGAGAAGAGGTTTTGCTTTTGTTTCCACAGGAAATGAGAGGCTGTGGATTAATTCTAGGTAAAGAAAAATAAGGTTTGATCAAGGAAGATCCTCTGAAAAATCTCCAATAGGAACAGATGATCCAATGTTTCGAGCACCTTTGTTGCAGTTTCCTCTGAACTCTACTTCCAGAACAGCCTCAAGACTGCTGGCTGAGACTGTTCAGTCTCACGGAATAGTCTAGTCAGTCAGGACTTGACCATAATCCTAAATTTTCTTTGGGTCTTCATAAGATTTTCAGTGCCCCCAATGAAGCAGCCTAGAAAACTATGCCCACATTCCCAAAAAGTGGATTATGGATGTTCGTCTTTGTTTAGTGTGTTAGTTACAAGTTGTTATGGATAATGGTCAGGAAAAAAGTTGAACAAAGGATATTAGATACAGGGTCTTTTTTTGAAAAGAATAAAGAAGAAATACTGTGGGATAATGCTCTTGTACACTGTAAAGATTTGTCACTCCTATTAGTTTAATAAAACACCAATTTACCGGTAGCCAAGCAGGAAGTATAGACAGGGCAACCAGACTAGGAGAATTCTGGGAAGAAGAAAGGCAGAGATGCAGTCACCAGCTAGACACAGAGGAAACAAGATGAGAATGCCTTACCAAGAAAAGGTACCAAGCCACGAGGCTAACCATAGATAAGAATTATGGGTTAAGTTGTAAGAGCTAGCTGATAAACCTGAGCTAAAAGGCCAATCAGTTTATAATTAATATAAGCCTCTGTGTTTTTGTTTGAGAGTTAACAGCTATAGGACAGGATTGGGCAGAAACTCCTGTCTACCCTGAACCAACAGATGTTATTATAAACAGCTCATGCCACACTTGGGCTTGCTCTGCTCTGCCTCCCCTCCCTGGAGAACATTATGCAGGCTGTGATTGATTCTTACTCACTAAAGTGCTGACCCACTCAGGGGGCCCTGTTTCCTGAGCTATTTATTGTATATCTCTACTTTCTAGGGAAACCATATCAATGCAATATTTTAAAGGCATCATTCTCTTCCAAGTTATCATTTGGATATATTAATGTCCCACAGATATATTTTAATACAACTGGATTAGGAAAGGGCAGGTTCTTGATTCTCAATTCATTCTACCAGAAACCTTGATGGCACCCATCACTTGTGTGGGTGGTTGACGATGATTGCCAAGGACTAAAACACAGGTTCTGAGAAGAGGATGGAATGAAGAATGTTATTTCTTAGTTTACCTGGAAAGTGGCATTCTCAGCTTCTTGACTGTTTTTAAGAGATTTGGGGTTTCTAGATAAGGACATCCCAGGTAAGGCATAGATATTATCTGATCCCTCATGAAGCATCTGGTGGAAGAGAGCCGGAGACTCATTGAAGGAGAGAAACATATCTTCTGACTATAATCTTGGGAAGCAGAGGCAGTACCCAATGCCTTAGTTTCTCTATTTGCTAACTGGTACTCAGAACACTTTCTTCCTCAGAGGTGACTCTGAGAATCTATGTGGGAACTCCTTAGAAAGGCCTGGTTTTGGAAGATAAGGGAGGGTCAGTGACAGCCAGGGATTTGGGTTGCAGGGTTGAGTCCTCCAGGCCAGAGGAAGACCTATTTTTGCAGCAGTTCAGTGGCTTGTTCCAGGTCTTCATAGACCCAGCCATCTAATTAAAGACAAACTCTTTCCCTGTAGCATCATTGTCAAAGGAAAGTTGAGAAGCACAGTAATAAGAGTAACGATGATACAAACCAACAAGAATGTAATCCATGACAGCAGCCACACTGTCCTGGCTTGGCTTCAGGGTCCAGATGGACTGCAGCTGCTACTGACCTTGGGATGACTCAATAGGGCATAGCAGAGAGTGCCCTTGTGGCTTCTGTGGGCCTCGCATCTGTTCCTCTCTTCATGACTACAAAGTTCCATCCAGGACCCCGGAAATGTCCCAGGTAGGTGTATGGGCTGCCTGGCTGGCAGAGGGAGTGGGGGGAAATGGCCAGCGTGTCTTTGCCTAGGCATTCACTTCTGGATGTTTAGATGCTTAGGGACCTGCATCTAGAGGAACCAGTGGCAGAGGTAATAGGTACAAAGCAACTCATCTAAAAATTTGGGGGATTTCATGGGTAAATTGGGAGTGTGGGGGAGAGGGAAGAGGGAGAAAGGGGAGAGGGGAGGAGGGAAGGGAAGTGGAGGAAAATATATAGCACATTTCATCCAAACAATTAAAATGAGGGAAAAAAAGAGTGAAAAAAGTTGGGGGATTTAAATGCTTCCTCCAGACTTAGAAAAGATCCATAGTTTTATCCCCTCATTTATTCTTCTCTTCCCTCATCTTCTCCCCTCCCTCCCTCCATTCCTTCCCCGTTCTCATCTGTCTGCCTCCCATCCCCTTTCCTCATTCTCTCCCTTGGGTCTCCCTTCCTTCCCCCTCCCCTTCCTTTGAACTCCTAATGATACCACCCAGTGTTAGGTTTTTGGTCCACAGAGATGAATGGTGCCCAGTGTCTGCCCTTGAGGAATTTTAATTGGATGTCTAAGTCTGTAGAGAATTATTAAATGCCATTGACCTGCAGGAGAAAAAATGGAGTTTTCTTCTATCTGATTTGGAGGCCTGTTCCCAAGGCTGCTCTTGAATCCCTACCCTCACAGTTTCCTGGGTTTCTTTATTCCATTTATTGGCACTGCAACAGAGTCCAGAGACAAAGATGGATGATAAACTAGAGGGAAGTTAGGGGGCACAGTAGGAGTATCTGCTGAGAGCACAGAGAGAGGGTAAGCGAGCATGTGCAGGACCCAGAAGAGAAACTGAGGCAAATGTTCTTTTTTTGTCACGAATCCACTCTCAAGATAGCTTACCTAGTCCCTTGATAATAACATTAACACAATGGTCCAGCCACCGGTCCAGCTGCCTCTTCAAGCGCACACCTCCCACTAAGGTTACAGTGCTCTGGACAGGCCCCCAGAGGCTCCTATATTTGAATGTTTGGTTCCCCATGGTGGGCTGTTTAGGAAGGATTAGGAGGTGTGGCTTTGTTGGAGAAGGTGTGTCACTAGGGGTAGGCTTTCAGCTTTCAAAAACCCATGCCAGGTCTAATGGTTCTCTCTCTCTCTCTCTCTCTCTCTCTCTCTCTCTCTCTCCTCTCTCCTCTCTCTCTCTTTCTCTCTGCCTCTTGATTGTGAATCAGCTGTCAGCTCTCAGCCACTGTTCCAGCACCATGTCTGCCTGCTTGCTTTCATGTTCCTGCCCTGATGGTCTTACTTACTCTGAAACTGCAAGCAAGCTCTCAGTTAAATGTTTCCTTTTTATAAGTCGACCTGGTCATGCTGTCTCTTCACAGCAATAGAAAAGTAACTAAAACAAATGTCAATTAAATGTGAGCCGTTTTAGAGGGGACACTCGAATTACAGCCCTGAGGAAGACTGGGAAGTGGCGTGCAATGATGGAACGCTGTAGCTGTTTAATATTTAACAGCGTATTGACTAACAGGCTGGACAATTGTGCGATGCGCCAGGCACTTTGTGCTTTGTGGTGACCGGGGTCATTGCATCTGACCCTTGCTGACTTCTGAGGAGAGTAAATGGAGTACAGTGATTCACCCGAAGACACTCTGTACCACGTGACTCCTTCGTGGTTCCCCGAGACCTCAGACCCAACATCTGAGAGACTCTACTTATTTTTAGCCTGCCGTTCTCCAATGGCTCTTCCTCTGGGGCTTTCGGTCATTTTCTGTTCAGCCATCCATAGCTGAATATCCCACACTGGGTTTGTTTTCTTCCCCTCATCCTCATTGTACTAATGAGTCTATTGTCTACAATACCAACATTTGCTATTTATGTCGTGTTATTATTATGTAGCTTTTAATCCTCAAAAAACTCACATGAGGTAGATGCTACTATATTCCTTTAGCAGACAGGGACATGAGAATGGGAGAGACGAGATGCTCCTCCTGGCCTTGCCTATGGCTGCAGAGATGGGATAGGCACCCACTTCTTCTGACCCCTGCGTGCCTGTACCTCCTGACATGAAGGCATGCTGCCTCATTCAGTCAAAGCTTGCTACAGGCAATTGGTTGGACTTCACACTGGATTCTGAACCATACCCAGGGTAAGAGTCCTGCTTAAGTCAATGTCATAATTCTTGGGATCTGGTTAGTGGAGGCTGCAGAGGGGACTGATGTTACTCGCCAGCTTGCCTTGAAGGAAAGAGACGGCTAGATTCTCCATGTAGGTCCAGCATGATCACATCGATCCTTGAGTGCCGGTGAGCATGGCAGGAGCCAGTGTCAGAGACTTGAGGGGACTGTGCTGGTGGCTTTGAGAATGACAGGCAAGCAAAAGAAAGTGGTGGAGAAGAAATGGAGGAAAGTCATGGCTTTAATGGACTCTCCCTTAAAGCCTTTAGAGGGGCATCTTGACTCTGCAGTGTCCTTGATTTTAGCCTTGGCAGTCCATTTTAATGGCTGAACTCTAGAACGGCAGACAATTGGTGTTGTTTGAAGGCGCTGTGTGATAATTTGATACATCAGCAGGAGGAAGCCCATGCAAGTCTACGGCCTCCCAGCTCAGGACCTCATTTCTTCTCTCCCATATTGTGACTTCCACTTGTCTCCAATCTTCTTTATAAAGAGCCTGTATTATTTTAAAATTCAGGCAAATATTGCTTGCACTCTAGTCCAGAAACTGACTGTCCTCCCCCTCCACACCCGTGCAAACACTGGCTCCTGTACCCATGTACCTATGGGCTTCCGTAGACTTTTTGCATGAAGACCAGATTGGGTTTCACTGTTCTGAACGCAGTACAGATGCTGCCAAATCAGTATGGCCTCAGCTGCTTCCTCTCTGCTTTCCAGATACGGTCACTCAAATGTCGTAGGGATGTGGTGAGCATCTCAAACTTGAGAGGCTCTAACGAGAGCTCTGCTTCCACCCACATCCCTCAGCCTGACCTGATCCTCCCTGGGGCTTAAGCCTAACTATAATAGTTGATTCCAATCTCTTATTCTCCCACCTTCACACCCTGTCCCTGTCCCCACAGTTCTCCGGATGCTCACAACCGTTTTCTGTTCTTGTATTGCTTTCCCATGACTTAGTCTGCACACAGCAGTCCAAGGACCTTTTCAAAGCTAATATAAAACACATCTACAGAGTCTTTAGGGCTCTCTTGGCCACTGTTGTATGACAAGTTCAGCACAATGTAGGAGCAAATGTTGGGCCCTTACTGTTGATGAAACTTCACACTTTGGATTTTACAAGTTTGCCATCAGCATCCATTCTGTTCCAGGATTCCACAGTGTATTTAGCAATTGCATTACCTAGCCTCCTCTTGGCTTCCATGGTTTCTCAGGCTCTCCTTATTTATAATGACTGTTTTTTATAACTCACTTTATAACTGCTTTTTAATCTTTATAACTCACTGTTTTTACAAGCATTAGTGGGGTGTTCTTTGGATGCCCCTCCGTCTGAGTTTCTTCGGTCTTTTCTCATGCTGAGGCTGGAGTTCTATCTTTTGCGTGAGGGGAAAGGATAGTCTCGTGACATCATAGCAAGGATGCACACTGCCAGTGTGTGTTTTCACTGACGGTATTGACCTTGGTCATCAGCCTGGTACACAGCCTGCCAGGTTCTCTTCTGCAAAGCCACCTGGTTCCTGTCCCTGTGCGCATTCTGCACTTCCCAAGCAATTTGACAAGAGTAGCCCTCTCAGGATGGGTAACAGAAGGGAGCGGAACTCCATCTCCTGGAGCCCAGTGTAACCACCTATGGGAGATTGGTCTCCTTGCCCCCACTTAGTTACTTAATAATTCCTCCTTGATTTGCAGCAATAGTAGCTCATTTGCTTCATATCTGGGTTATAGTCCACGATTGTGTTGTTTCGGTGTTGCTTAAGTTCTCCCATCTTTGGCTTTTGCGGACTCCTTCAGGTAGGCTCCTCTGTTCCTTTGGCATGACCTTATCTACGAGTTTACTCATTCCTTCCTCTCTATTAGTATTTCCTATTCAGTCACTAGACACAGGTATGTCTGGGATCTCAGAGGGCTTTGCATGGTGAAAATGGAGGTTGGAATCCTAGCTACTGGGCCAAGGATCGTCTGAAAATGCAAGCGGAGACATCTCTTTTTCCTTTAGAGTAAGATGTCCACTTCTGACCCGGTCTCCAGCTGGCTCTCTAGTTTTGTTCAGAGCTACCCACAGCCACCTGAAGTCATGGCTATTCTCACATGGGATATTTTCACTTTTCGACATACCTAGGGAATCCTCTCCAGACTCTGGTCTCAGTGACAGATGATTGTATCTAACTCCATGAGAGCACAGGCAAGGGCTTTGGCTGCCTCCAGTACCTTTGTCCAGCCCTCGGGAAAGCTGAGGTAGCTGATGGTGCTAGACTCCTGCTTGTGACGTGAATAGCTGCCTCTGACCTTCATACTGTCTGCTTCCTCTGGCTTCTGATGGAAAGTAAGTCTCTCCCTGGAAAATGTAATTCTTCTCTGAAGTTCTAGCTCCGAGCTGGTCCCTCATGACCCAGAAAACTGTCATTTCTTCTTTTGCAACTGGTGCTCTTTGTGCACAGCTCTGTGGGCATATTCAGCATGTGGAGCTGTGACTGGCTTTCAGATGCAAAGGTCCTCATGGGGCGAGCTCTCTAGGGAGTCAGGCTTTCACTCTGGCATCTAAGCTCCTCGGTTCCGGGCCAGTAAATGCCTGTGAATCCTAAGACTCTCCTTGCACAGTCTGCAGTAACCTTCCACATACCCCTCCCTGGGCAAGGAGGAGCCGTTTCTAGCTCATACTAAGAGTTGGGAGTTGGTGGTTGAGCTTGCCTCCCATTTACTTTCTTCTTCCTTCCTTTTCATAGGGAGAAGGATTCAGAGGTGGAAAGTTCATTTCCAGCGAAGCTTTCTTATGCTTCACTGGCTCTAAAGGGGGTCCCTTCCTCCCCAGTCTTATCTTGAAATCTCCTTGATGTCTGTGTCTTTCTCCTCCTCCTTTCCCACCTCTGAAGATCAATAATATTGTAGAAGTGAGAGATCAAAGTTTTTCAAGTGGTGGGCGAGCAGGGGTGGGTGGTGGGTGGTGGGTGCAAAGAGACTGCCTAGTTAGCCCATTCCCTGTGTGTTGCTTCCAGAAGCTTCTGGGTGCTCAGCCACTAGCTTCCATCCTTCTCCATATCATTCTTCTTCATCCTTTGGCCTCCCCCTCCTCACTTTGCCCCATAAACAAAGCCACAGCCTCAACAACATCTTGTAAAACACATTATAAAATGCTTCTAATAAATTCCTAACAGCCTTGGCCATAACCGGTTGAAAAAAGGGTGATTATGACATAGAAGTGTCAGGTTAGAACAACAAATTGGGCCACGCAAGCAGGGATTTATTCATCTTTGTAAGTGCGCTATAAAGGTCTATATAATTTCACAAATAAATATGAACATTTCCTAGCAAATGGCTCCTGGATTTAGAGCTCCAGGATCACAGGAAGGAGGACATTAGCACCGATGAGACGATTTCAGACATAGGGCAAATCGACCTAGGGTACACCAAACAGGAAATACTCAGCCCCATCGCTGTCCCTCCTCAAGTCCTTAGGTCAGGGAGGTCAGTAGGGTGGACCACTGTTGTGTTCTAGGACCGGTGCTGAAGTCGACTGTGGCTCTCAGGACAGTCCCTGAGGCTCCAGGTGAGCACGAGAGACCAAAGGAGGCAGACTTTGAGTTCTGGTGGATGTGGGGCGTGTTGTCAGAGCCAGGGTAAATTGACCCACATGGAAATTTGAGTGACAACCCTCTCCGTTTCCCCAGCACGCCCTAGAATGCTGGACTTCTGCTTTAGATGGCCACCCCACCAGGCAGAAAGCAGGACTCTTGAACAATGTATCATGCTATGCTGTGTTAGGGGTGCAGAAACAGGGTGTGGGGAATGGGAGAGGGTTCCGAGGCAGCGGAACCGGTGAAACTAGTGCTTTCCAACTCCGCCGGCCTTCCTTGTGCTTTAAAAATTCCTTTTGATTTCTGGCCCCATTTCAGCCCACTGAATCAGAATTTCCAGTGTGGGGTTCAGGCAGTTTTTAATGTGTGCATATGTGCAGATATTGTGTACGTGTATATACAGAGACCAACCTAGGGTATCATTCCCCAGGCAGTATCTACCTTGTTTAATGACACAGGCTCTCTCATTAGCCTGGGGCTTGCCCAGTTAGCTAGGATGGCTGTCCAAAGAGCCCTAGGGGTCGCCTCCTGTCCTCCACGGACATGCCTGTTTCTACCTCCCCAGTCCTAGGATTACAAGTATGTGTCACCACGCTTAGTTCTTTTTAATGTGAGTTTTGGGGATCAGACTTAGCTTCTCATGCTTGTATGGCAAACTTTTTTTTTTTTTTTTGTCCGAGCCATTCACCCCAATCTGTGATTCAGATGTACACTTCACATACGATGCCGGGCACAGGCAGACCCACGGCAGGGCTCATCCCTAACTGTAATTTATTAGGGCTTTATAGGAACTGCTGTTTAGCCCATCATTGTTTTTCATTGTTGTCACCGTCCACCTCCTGTCTCCCATCCTTAAGCACCAAATCACATTGACTCCAACAAAACATATTGGCTGCATCAGTCACGAGGCCACTAAGAACACCACTGACCCTTCTACCATCTGCTGGTTTTATGTGGCAGACATGGCCTAAATAAGGAGCAATGACCTGGATTGTCACACTGAAAATATTACAAATGGGAAAGGCCATCCTAACAAACATTCTGCTCTAGAGGGAAGATAAAACTGTGATGAACTTGGGTAGAGCATGGATGTCATCCGTCACTACGTCTTCCCGCTTGATGTCTGGGTTATTGGCCTGGAGGCTACTTCTCATTTTATTGTTATCCAGCAGAGAAGGCCTGGCAGGATACAAAGACTAAATATAGCCTTGGATGTCTAGTTGAAATTTTTTTTATGCATGGGGTGAAATTTGGATTGTAGTTTTAGACTTTGGGATAGTGACTGCTCCCTCTATGATCTGGCAAAGAGGAGGACTGGCAGAATAGAAATGGGTTGAACTTTCTAAGGGAGGCCACACGGCCTCTGTGGAAACCTGACATGAGTTCAAGCCCAGCTTCTGCCACGAGACTTGCTCCTTGGTCTTTCTAGGTCACAGTTCTTTGAACTGTCATCTGGTGTCTACAGTTCCAAGTCAGCCTCTGGATGCCGGTGACAATAAAGTCTTAATTACTCAGGACTCTCTTTTCTCGGCAAGCACATATAACCAGGCCCTTTTTGTTTCTGGCATTCAGTTTCCTCTCATCAAAAGGTGGGAAATACAAAAAGATGTAGAATTTGGTTCCTTGTTCTATTTTACTTGATGATTCTTTGACCTGGAAAAAAAATCACTTAACACTTTGAACCTCAACTTATTTTTCTATGTTGTGGGTATAACGGAATCATGGATTCATAAAGCACATATAACCACATACAGTGCCCCCATTTGACTGCACCGTGTTTGCCATTTCTTTTTCAGTCCTTTCATATGTCCAGTGAGATCATCTTATACCTGATGCCACCTCTTTGTCATCGCACTTCTAGTTGCTGCTCTAACCCTGCTGGACCTTTGTGCTCTCGACTCCATCTAGGAACCGGAGGTGCTCATTCTTTTGTGATAGATTATGAGGGTCTGCCCCAGTCCTCAGAACACCTGCTCTGCTTTGGTACTGCCTAGACTTCGAGGACCACAGACAAAGCCTTCTCTGTTCTCCTTTGAGGGCTCCTCTTCTCTTAGGGGCTGAGTTCTTTTTCAATCTTGCAGGTTGTTAAGTTCAACTTTTCTAGGAGGGACCCCTAATATGTCAATCACTTGGAGTAGGAGAGAGAAGGAAGCCTTAGGTTTCTGCAGAGATTCGTCATGACCACCCTATCTCTGCAAGCCATCTCATCTCCGAAGACCACCCCGCCTCTGAAGGTCACCCCATCTCTGAAGGCCACCCCATCTCCAAAGCCATCCCATCTTTGAAGGCCACCCCTCCTCTGAAGGCTGCCCCATCTCTGAAAGCTTCTCCATATCTGAAGGCCACTCCATCTCCAAAGGCTACCCCACCTCTGAAGGCCACCCCCACCTCCACAGGCCACTCAACCTTCACAGACCGCTCCACCTCTGCAATTACACACACACACTCCCAAATCTTTCACTTCACTTAAGTTGACTTGACCCTTTCTGCCCTTATCTCTTTAAAGCCCCTCATTTTCTAAGACTCAGATCTAGACCTTCACCCCCATAAGGATTGTCACTCGTGATGTTCTCATATGACTCCTCCGGCTGGGATCTTCTTTTGGTCTCTGGGAAAGGCTCTGGGCTCCTATGACTTTTGGATTCAGTTTGGGCTTGGTCAATGGAATGAAGCAGCTGGGGAGGGAGGTTGTGGTGGGAGGAGAGAGAGAGAAAGAGGTGGGAGCTCTCCTTTTAGTCTCCCTCAACTTGGGGCGTCCTCAGGTTGCCACAGTTTTGCTCAGTGAACCTCTCTACATAGACGCTCTCTCTGACTTCAGCGGTGTCTCTTCTAATTGGTCTCTTCAAACCTGGATATCATCCCTTGTGCTTTCCCTAAGCCCTTCCCACTTATTCTAAAATAGGACTCTCATTAAACTCTCCTCAATTACCCAGCTTGAGTACACCATCTGTTTCCTGCTGAGACCCCCGACTGATACGGCTTCTGATGGTGCAGTATCCAACTTAACACTTTAATGTGGATGGTTTGATTGTTTTACTTTGTCCTTCGGTTGTTTATCTCACACCCATTGTGGTGAGGCTCTGAAGAGCAAGTGTGACTATCATCCAGCTCTCCTTGGAGTCTTCAGATGGGCTTGGAATCCATCATGCTGGCCTCATGCTGTGCGTGAAGCAAAAGCTTGCAAAATTGCCCAACACGAAGATGGTCTCTTTGTCCTCTGTCCCTGCTAAGGTGTGGGCAGTGGGGTAATTCTGTCCCTGGAAGTCAGGTTCACATTCTGGATGGGGAGAGGCAATGAAGTAGGGCCCTGTAGCTTAGGAGGCAGTTGAGGAGGTTTAAATGTGATATTCTGAGAATATCGGTTCAAGGACAATGTGAGGACATTGGCAAGACAGGGAGTAGCATTGTGCCTTCTGGTGAGCTGATGGGCAGAACTTGGAAATGGAGAATCTGGTCCTAAATGAAGTATAGCTACATGATCATGAGCTCACAGGTCACCTAAACTAGAAGGGACCTTTACAATATATGGCCTTGTATCACATCTGCTTTGGTGACCACTTTACCGTGTCATGATTACTGAGCAATTGAAAGGTGACTGATGTCACTTTTTATATGCTGAAGATACAAAATAGATATCAGATTTCAAAGCCAAGTCAGCAAAGAATAAAAATTCCTCATTCAAATATTTGTATTCACTATATGTTGAAAGGATAATGTGTTGTTAATATTATATTCAATGATATATCTCAGACAAATTCATTTGGTTTTCCTCCTATAGTGTGGCTACTAAAACATTTAAACTTACAACTACAGCTTGGGTTGCTTGTTTACTGGGCAGTGCTGACAGGCTTTAGCATTCTTGGGAAGAGAGTGGCCCAAAGTATCATACCTGATAGAAATTTAGCCAGTAAAGCTGGGAGGCTACATATTGTTTCACTATATCAATTCTTCTCCATGCCAAGGGCAGATCTCAATGGTCCTGCTTCCCAAGGTTGGTGCCAGCAATTCAAATATAGCCTATGTTTGGGGCCTTTGCATGAGTTTGGATTAGAGGCTGTGGCCTTTCTTCTAGGTCCACCTGATCCTTGCCATGCACCTCATCTTTTTGGAAGCCCACATGTGATGTGGGTTTTTATATTATTTGCTCGTAAGGGTCCTTCCCATATGTGACTTCGGCCCAGGAAGCCTGGATTGGACATGGCAGAAGAGTCAAATGCTAAGATTTGCAGAGAGCCTTCTCTCTTATCATGGTGGGTGTGACTTCTGCAGAGTCCCCCAAAGCTGCATGACTCAGTCATGTCTGGATTGATTCTTCAAATAGTGTATAAGCAGATCATTTGTATCTAGGACAAGAAAAAAGAGGGGATGGTTTCTGGACTCTTTATTAACATTCGAGAGCAAGATAGTCCATTATCCATAGAATAACTCTAGAGCTATGGCATATACTACAGATCCTTCTCAAGAAACTGTCTCAGACTACAGTTGATAAGGTGGCCATGGTCATAAAGGCGGTATGGATTTGCGGAAACAGAGTCAAGGCAGAAGAGCTCTTGAATAGTTGGGGTCTTGCTATCAAATTCAGTGATGTGAGCAGTTCATAGTCACCATAGCCTGAGTGCCCTCTTTAACTTAAGGAGGCGGTGCCTGCTATCTGGTCCTCACTCCTAGGTATGGCTGGGCATAGTGAAGTGTAACACATAGCTCTGGAAAGGGTATACTCGGGGCTGAGGTCTCAGTGAGAGGGTAAAGGAACAGAGGGAGCTCACAAGGGAGGCTGGCTATGCCATTTATCTTCCAAAAGGGTTGTTTGGAGGGTATAGGGAGATGCTATTAATATTAAAATTGGGACGAAGGATGAAGAACAAAAACGGTCTATGTAATTAGGACACATTATCATTTAAGTGTAAACTGTATCTCCCTTCTCTTTTCTCAGGCCTTACCTTCTTTCAGGCCCAGTTGGTGGCATGGTTTACTGAAGTTGTAGAACTTTGGGGTATGGGATGTTGTTGACAGAAACAGGTCACTGGGACAAGCATTGAAGTCTCCCTCTCCTTTGTATTTCTAGTTTGTATTTCTGACCTCTTGGCTCTGCTGCCATGGACATGCGCACTCTCCCTGCCATGGACAGAGCCCCTCATGCAGCCATGTCTTCCCTGCTGTGATGGACTGGACCACCTAACACTGTCAACCTGAAGAACTCATCCCTCTTATGAGTCATTTCTGCCAGATCTTTGGTTCACAGGGATGTAAAAGGAACCAGTGTCAGGTATACAACCATCTTGTCAGAGACAAAAGGGAGAGCCAAGATCAAGATCATTCTAGTAAATGAAACTTGGTGGTAGGGACTGAAGGCAGGGGAGGGTCTAGGAGGAGAAAGAAAGGTGAGGATAGGGGATGAAACAGGAAGGTGTATTGCGAATACTGCCTCACACAGAAGCAAGGTTACTCGGAGGATGTGGGCAAGTGCTGGCCTGGAGCTCAGAGTGGCTAGCCATGTAGTCCTTGATTGACCTTCCAGGATATCAAGAGTATGCAGGGACAACATGGTAAGTGACCTGACACCATAGGCATATGTCACTACTGACACCCTAGATGGTCATTTTGTAGACATTCCTCCGGCTGCTGAGGAAAGAAAACCTGCTGCTCAGAAACCACCGGAGAAAGCATGAAGATGCTTCATGCGTGAGGCCATAGTCCTAGAGGAGCAGTTCAAATGGTTGAGACCTTGGGTGCCCCCAGGGCCTGACTCTACCCAGAACAATGCTCTCTGTTGAGTTCCCTGGTTCTTAGGCAGTAGGAAGCCCTGGCCCAAGTGCACAGAAGGCCTTAGCAGAGGTGCCTCTGTGACCTCTAGCTAGGCAGGACAAAAAGCCAATTCTTCTTGCCTTGGGGCTGGGGTGGGAAGGACAGGACTGCCTCTTTGTCTGTGGAGAAATATGAGTGGCCTAGTGTTCCAGCCTTTGGCCTGCGGCAATCTCTCTTTCATCTGCTGACCTCATGGGGTCCTGCTTTAAGTCTCCTTGCCGTGGTGCAACTCTGGGGAGAGAGACTGTCCTTTCTTCCCCAACTGTGGCGCATGTGGGCTGGGCTTATGAGGAAAAACCATCATCCCCTCATTCAATGTTTCTTGGGCAGAGCTTAACTGGATTTCCTGTCTCCCAGGGAAACACCGCTAGTTGTAAGGGTAACCAACATTTTTAATCAGATAGGGCATGATGTGCACAGACACAGATGTGAGTGTCCTGAAAAGAAGATATGTCTATCCATAGAGGTCCGTGGAAACTGATGTCGCTGTGATCAGGGTCTTGTCGTAAGCTCCACAGTACATCGGGAGGCAGAGAAACCGAGGTGAAGGTGGGAAGAACTTACATTCTGGTTGCTATGGGAACCCAAGTGACATGGGTGAGCAGACTGGGGATTGGTCAGTGTGAATAATAATAGCAGACTCTGAACACAGAGCATGGTTTAGGATCCTGATTCAGGGGTGATAAGAGCCAGTGTCCAGTATCCAGGAGTGAGCCATCAGAGTACCATAAAAGGAATAGTTCTAGGACTCACTCTTCCTGGAAAGGGCAATGGTGTGGCCCCAATACGTTGTCCTATCATAGACATCTGAAAACGTGACTGTTATCCATTTATTCTCAAGGTTCAATAGAAAGTCACCACTCTGCCACCAAAACCTTTCATGGCTCTTCTTAGTTTTTTTTTTTTTTTTTTAATTTGAAGCCAGAATCAAAGCCTACTTTGGGGAGCATTCCCTCTTTTACCTCTGGGGTCCCCGTTGGAACTGTTCTTCTCTCCTATAGAATCATCTGTCTACATGCAGGTCTGTGACACATTCTGAATGAGCCATGTTTGTGTCCTCTCCTCCCAAGATTCAGGAGCCTCTTGAGGATTCCCCTTGTCTTATTCCTCTCACAGCCTGTGCCACAGGCACAGAACAGATGCTATATGTGTTGACAGGATGGGGGATGAAAAGAAAATCTTTGGAGTGTCTCCAGACTTAAGGGGGTCACGTGCTTGCTGTGTTGGTATCCCTATGGAGAAAGTACCAGGAAATATGAAGTGTGGGGAATCAGACAAGTCACTCATATTCTCATAATGGACACCATAGGTGGTCCTTCCTTGGCCACCAAAGGATGGCCCCTGGAGGAATTTCGGTACACGGACCTTGCAGAGCCCTTCAGGACCTGAGCTTCATGCAATATGGGCATGTGGATTGTCCTAAGGGGAGAAGTGAGTCAGACTTTGAAATTGCTCCTAACTCGGAATAGGTTAAAGCCGTAGAACACAGGTCCTTGCCAAAGCTGTATGGCTTGAAGTTGGTGTCTACCTCCCATCTTGACGCTGTGCCAAGCGGTGTGCCCACTCTCCTCATCAGTGTTCTCTCTCTGTGCTCTTCCTTCTCCCATCGTTGTGGATATTCCATCTCTCATAGGTTAGTCTCCTAATCTCCAGACCTAGTCCAGATCATAAGTTGGAAGCACTTGGAAATATTCTGTGTTGTAAGCCTTACAGCAAAACCTTATTCTGACCCTGTTCCCTGTGTCTCAGAAGTGGACCTCCAGACAACATCTTATGCCAAGTGCCCCTGAGGACATAGCGAACATTCCCAGTGATTTAGATGAGTGACTTTCTCAGCTCCTTGCCCTTTCTCCTACTGACCCTGCCAGGTTGTCCTAACCTAGAGTAGTTGCTGAGAGAGTTTTCAGATGCTAAAGACAGTCCCATTAATACTGTTGTTATTATCAGCAGCAATAGCAACAATACCAGTGTCCACCATTTTCTCAAAAAAGATTGCCAGCTATGGCAAGAACCAATGCGGAAAGAAGGTAGACACGTTTATTGACTCATACATGAGACAATGTATTGTTTAGGGTTCCGGAGAGGAACAGAACTGATAGAAGGGCTATATAAAAGAGGTTCATTACATTGCTTTCTTGTCTAGGTGCTTTTTTGTTTTATTTTTTGTCAACTTGACAAAGCTAGAGTTAGCTGAGAAGAGGGACCCACAACTGAGAAAATGTCTTTGAAAGATTGGGCTCAAGGCAAGCAAAGCTGCGGGCCATTTTCTTAACTGGTAACTGATGTGAGAAGGCCCCGGGCCATTGTGGGTTGTGCCACTGGTCTAAGAAAGCAAGCTGAGCAAGCCAGCTAGTCAGCAGCATCCATCCAGGTCTTCCGCTTGGGTTTCTGCTTCGAGTTCCTACCCCAAATTCCTTCAGTGATGGAGTGTGACTCTGAGACTGGGGTCTCACAGATTCGCTATAGTTGATTCCTAGAGGTGGGCTCTGTGAGGGTAATACTTGGACCACTGGCTTCCATGGTAACTTCAGAGCCTGGCACCGAGCAAATGCACAGCGTGGATGGATTTAGGGGATCACCCAGGGCTTGGGTCTCATCCAGTTCTGTTTTGAGATACAATCTTGTGCTTGAGTTGTTCCAGAGGGACAGTGTGACAGGCCTTGTCTGCTTTCTGTCTCCTGCCCTCTTATCCTGAGCCTAGAAGTGAAGAGAGGTTGTGATGACAGACATGGCAGAAGGTGTTGCAGGAAGCCTGCTGCCCCGATTTGCTCTAGACTTCCACAGGAAATGACATCCCTCCTCTAGCTATGTCTTCTCCCTCAACCACCCATTCCCTGGGGACTCACAGCTCAGAGCTGATCAGGAAGGATAGACTGATTTTCACTGGAGCAAGCGTGTCAGCAGCAGGACAAGAACAGCTCCTTTACCATGAGTTCCGCCAGGCAATCGAGGCGGGTTGACCTCCACAACAACTGGGGCCAGCTGAAGCCTATGAGCTTGGGCTTGGTCCTTCTCCTGACCTCCGATCTTGAGAATCCTTTGTCCTGGCCGTCTTCTATTTCCCATTCAACACAGGCACTGGGTGCTCAGAGGCCTCTGTCTAGCTCAACTATGGGTTTAAAAAAACAAGCAGGGGCCTTAAATCTCTTGCTGCCATTGTCAGTGTTTAGAGCCATGAGAGCAAACACTGGGAGCAAAAAACAAATTCCCAGCAATTCCCTGGTCTAAGAAAGATGAACTATCTAAAGTCAAGTTTAAAATGGGCTGCCAGGGTTGGTGAGCTGGCTTAGCTAAATTGCTGTTAAACCTGAAAACTCGAGTTTGATCTCCAGAAACCACACGGTGGAAGGAGAGAACCGATTCTTGCAAATTATTCTCTCATCTCCAAATGTACTCTGCAGCAACACGCCCCACCACATGAATAAATAATTAAAAAACAAGTCTCAAGGGAGTCAGGAGGTATAGACACTTGGAGAAGTGGCTGGGGGAGCCACTACTGGGGACATTTAGATACTCATGCAGCAAGAGGACCCGGATGGAGTCCTGAGTGAAGCCGAACTAATTACAGTGGTTTTGAAGCTGTTTTGCAAAGCTGGGTATGCCAGGAGTCGTTTAAGTCTTCAAAGAAGAGGAGGCATTTGATATAGAACCAAACTCGTCCCACCGGCTCTCCCTGTGGCCACACTCCCTCCCTCCAGAAATCCCTGCTTCTTTTCGCTCGCATTAATCAATTAATCCACCAGGCAATTGCTCGTGCCTTTCTTTCATGCATCCCCCGCCCCCCTTCAAGGGGAATCTTACACTCTCACTGAAGAGGGACAGTGACAGACAGATACGTCCCCTCGGCAGGCAGCGAGCATGTTGTGATGTATATATATCAGGACGGTACTGTGAGGTACTGATGGAGAGGCAGACAGTGTGAGGGGCCGGAGGAGGGAGCAGTTAGAGGCTGTAGTGATGGCCATGCAGAGGGTCTATAGGGTGTGGCTCTGTCGTTGGTGGAGGAAATGACCCCGTGTGCCTGCTGCTAAGACCACCTTCAGTCCACCCAGCTTCTGAGTGTGATTTCACTCCCACAGCTGTGGATGCAACCCCGCTACACTGGCCTCCCTGAGGGGGATGTGTACTGACTAGAGATAGCAGTGACAGGAGGAAGAGTGTCTGTCCTTCCCTCCTTCCTCTCCTCCGTCCCTCCCACACTCCTCCCTTTGTTCTGCATATGCCAGATATCATCCCAATAGTTAACAAAAGACATAACTTGGTCCTCATAGAGCTTACAGCCAGTTCTGTCTCCAACTCTGGCCTTCAGTTTCTCATTAGGGAAATGGATCTAAAACTTCCAAAGATGGTAGAGTTTCAGTTGTAATCTTGACTGGCCCCAACCATGGAGGGAAAGGTGTGAACTTGTGCTGTTCTGGACACACACACACACTCCACTCACAGGGGACAGGGAACATCATTATCCTCAGTTATTTGTGGGCAATCCACATGTCCCCAGGTCCCAGGTGGATTCTGTCAGGCGGATCTCCTGGGATGCTCCAGCTACAAACACACACATACCAGCATCTTGATGTTCTACCCTGTCTACTGGCTGGTTTTGTGTGTCAACTTGGCACAAACTGGAGTCATCAGAGAGGAAGAAGCCTTAGTTGAGAAAATGCCTCCACGACATACAGCTGTAAGGGCATTTTCTCAATTAGTAACTAGTGGGGGAAGGGCTCAGCCAGTGGTGGGTGGTGCCATCTCTGGGCTGGTGGTCCTGGGTCCTATAAGAAAGCAAGCTGAGCAAGCCAGGGGAAGTAAACTAGGAAGCAGCATCCCTCCATGGCCTCTGCATCAGTTCCTGTCTCCAGGTTCCAGTCCTGCTTGCGTTCCTGTTCTGACTTGACTTCCTCCAATGATGGACTATGATCTGGATGTGTGAGCCAAATAAAATCTTTCCTCCCAATCCGCTCTTTGGTTATGGTGTTTGGTTGCAGCAACAGAAACCCTAACTGAGATAAGTTGGTACCATTCTAGTGGGGTATTGCTGTGACAGACCTGACCATGCTTTGGGAGGACTGTGGAGGGACTTTAAAACTTTGGACTAGAAAAGCCATTGAGTGTTAAAAAGCTCTGTGGGATAGTCTGTGGGTCTTGGGAGATAGGAACGTTGAGAGCAGTGCTGAGGGTGGAGATCTGGCTTGTGAAGTTTCAGAGGGAAGTTTCAAGACTCTACCAGGGCCATTTGTCATTTTGATTCAGAATCCTCTGGTTCTGGTTAGCTGGGCCTGAAGAATCAGCTGAATATACCAGAACCACCAACGTGAAACTTTTATGTTACTGGGACAGTTGATGCTGGTCAGCTGGGGTGAAGAAATTACCAGTGACTAAGAAGAGACCAGCATCACTGAGGTGACATTTTCTGTGAAGTGTTTCCTGAGAGCACACAGAAGCTGTGTTCCAGAGGTGGCCATGGTTGTACCTCATGTTGGCAGCAGGACTTGGTAATGTGTAAACATCACCCAGGTGGCATGAAGGGGTCATGGAGAGCAGCTGAGGCCTGGCACTGTGAGAGACCAGGAGAGGCCATTGGTGAAGGTGCAGCCTCAGAGTTGAAAGCCCAGGACTGAAGGGGTCATGCAAAGAAGTTGAGGCTTGGTAGCATGAGGCGAGCCTATGAGAGGTCATTGGTGGAAGTACAGCCCTAGGAAAGGGACCCTAGCATTTTGGAGATCCCAGTACCATGGAATGACCACCAAAACCAGTAACAGCAGTGGAGTGGAGTCAGCTAGAGCCCAGAAGATAAGCTGTGTGTGCTGCAGAGGGCAGAGAGGAGAAGTGACCCAAAGTCCTTTGAAGGAGACCAGGAGATTGTGAGTAAATCCCAAGTAATTGGACTTTGAGTTATTTATACTGTTGGAATTTGGTTTTTCTTGGTTCAGATTATGATGGTGCCCTGGTTATTCCCTCTTGAATAAAGTATTTAATTTAATTTTGATTTTTAAAAGGAGCCCACAGATGAAAGACTTGAACTTTTAAAAGCTATTAGATATTTTAAAGGACCCGAAATTTTAATGTGTTTGAATTTTTGAAGACTGTGGGACTGTTAAAATTATTTATGATTTTAATTTGAGATCTTGGGGATGAACAAGAAAGGAAGGGTTGTGGTTTCATAGTGGTGTGTTTGTGTGTCGAGGTGACAAGGGGTCAGTTGTGCTGGTTGGTTTTGTGTGTCAACTTGACACAGCTAGAGTCACCAGAGAAGAAGGAACCTCAGTTGAAGTAAAGCCTCCATGAGATCCAGCTGTAGGGCGTTTTCTCAACTAGTGACCAATGAGAAAGGGCCCAGCCCATGGTGTGTGGTGCCATCCCCGAGCTGGTGGTCCTGGGTCCTATAAGAAAGCAAGCTGAGCAAGCCAGGGGAAGTAAACCAGAAAGCAGCATCCCTCCATGGCCTCTGCATCAGCCCCTGCCTCCAGGTTCTAGTCCTGCTTGAGTTCCTGTTCTGACTTCTTCCAATGATGGCCTATGATCTGGAAGTGTGAGTCCAATAAACCCTTTCCTCCCAATCTGCTTTTCGGTCACGGTGTTTTGTTGCAGCAATGGGAACCCTAACTAAGGCACCCCGCCATAGGTTGCCTGTGGGTAACAGGAAGGTTTGTGTCATGTGGGTGCAGGAGAACTACTTCAGTAGAGGTTTTCTTTTGCTGGGACTAAACACTGAAACAATTATTGTTTAATTTCCAGGGAAAGGAGCACCGGAGGAGACACGGTGTGACCTTTCCTGTGTCTGTGTCTATAGATAGAGATATACAGACATTGGAATTTATTTCCCCGGGGAGACAAGTGGCACTGTGCTGCCAGCTGGGCTTGTGTTTGGAGCTGTGTTTGTGTACAGTGTTATGTGTAATTTATTTCCCCAGGGAAGATCAGCTAAGATGGCGCATCTGATTTTTAGGAAAGGCTTTTTAAAAATGAGCCAAACTACCCTCCGCCGTGGAAGAAAATTGTCTCCTGCAGCCAGCTGCCTTATTTGACTGATTACACGGAGCTTCATAGTGACACAACAGAGGACTGGGACCGTGGTCCCCACGCTCCGCTATCCCTCCTAACTCAACTGTCTCCAGTCCTTCTGTTGCTTTCTTGACTGTGGGTTGGTGAGCTGGGGCTGCTGCTGACCGAGGCCAAGGACATCCATTGCTGGCATATGTGTGTGTGTGTGTGTTTTCTCTTTTCCTCAGCTAGGAGGCTTGGGAAGGTCTTTCTTATCTCTGGTGGCTCTGACTGGAACTAGCTTTGGCCCCTAATCTCTGAGGGAAGGAATATTTAACCTTTTACTCCCAACCCTACTTTTCCAAGCAAGATGTGGGAGGCTCTCTGGACTCCGCAGTAATACGCAAGATCCATGTCTCTGGTCCTTGTCCAGACCAGGTGATTGGGAGCCTAGAAACTGTGATGGCATCACTTGGCAAGTGCAGTGCTTACTTTACTTTGACAAATGCGGTTGGTACCAGTGTCCACCAGTTCCAGTTGCTATAACAACCATATATCTCCTTTGTAGTCACTGCTTCCGATTCTCCTTTATTTGTAGACACACATATGCTTTGTCTGGGAGCAAATGGAGGCTTTTTTTTCCTCCCCAAGTGCTTTCTCTTTGGTTTCTTCTACTTGGGTGATTTACTTTTTCTGCCCTTAGGATCTCCCCGTATGTTTGGATCTAGAGTAGAGATACTCTGTCCCTTCATTGGAACTGTGAGCCTTGAGTTCTCAATGACACACCCAGGTACTTCAGGCATATGTGAGCTTGTGTCTAAGTGGTGTGATTTCAGGATTTGCTAAGAAGCTACAAACAAACACTCACCCAACCCAGGTGTCACGGCAACCCAAACTCCCTCACAAGAGCCCATACGCCTTGAAGGCATTTATTACTTTTACATTAAAAAAACAATATATATTTATAATACTATATTTGGTGTATGTACAGATTGTGAAATGATTAAATTAACTAATTAATCTACCCTCTAATAGACATAATATTTGAAGTCTGCTGTCTAAGCAATTCTCAACATACATTTTATACTGACTGTGGCCCTTATGCTGTGAAGGTCTCCAGATCATAGCCCTCCTATTTAATAGAAGCTCTATTCCTCCTTCCCACATCCCCTTACCAGGCCCCATTTATCACTATTCTACTGTCTGACTTTGTGAATTAAGTGGCTTATTTCATCTCTTGTAATGTCCTTCAGTTTAATCAATGTTGTTGCAAATGATACAATCTCATTCCACTTTGTGTTTGTGTGTGTACGTATACATAAATACATAGACACACATATTACATGGCCCACAGTAATATAAATATCACAACACTTAGGTTGACTGTTTCTTGGCTATTGTGAATAGTGAACATGGGAGTGTAGAGGTTCTTTGACATACTGATTTTATTTCTTTTAGATGTTCCTGTTAGAGATGATTGGCTCCTATGCTAGTTATATTTTGTAACTTTTAAAAAGAATCGCCACATTGTTTTACATATTGGTTATACTAATTAACATTTCCTTTTCATCTCAAGCCCTCATTGATGCCCGTTATTAATATTAATTTTTAAATAATAGCTACTCTAAAAGGCATGAGATAGTATCTTATTGTAATTTAAATTTGCATTTCCTTGGCTGATGCAAGAAGACTTTGAATTTGAAGCCACCGAGGCTATACAATGAGATCCTGTTTTAAAAACCCAAACAAGAGTCTCAGTTCGTAAAATGTTCTTGCAAACCTTATCACCCCAGCTTAGCCCCTATAACCCACATTTAAAAAAAAAAAGAAAAGAAAAGAAGAAAGGAAGAAAAGAAAAAAAAGCTAAGCGTATAGCCTGGGGAAGCTGAGACAGACAGTTCTCTAGAACCCATTGATTTGACAGTCTTGCCTAGTAGGGGAGTTCTGGGCAGTAAAGGAGCTTCAAGATACAAGGTAGAGGGCACCTGAGGAATGACATCTGGGGTTATCTTTTGGCCTCCAAGTTCATGCACACATCTGTGAGTGTACATGTCCCCACCCCCTCACCCCCCCGGCACCTGCTTATAAGTGAAAGCACAAACAGAAACAGACAGACAGACACACATACACACACATACACTCTAATAAAAATCCATAAAACAAGTAGACAATATAAGCCCAACCAACAAGACTTAAAAAAAATGCCCCAAACCAATTTATTTCTTGCTGCTAAGTTGTTTGAGTTCCTTATGTATTTGTGTATTAATAGCTTATCGGATGTATGTTTAGCAAACTTTCAACATGTAAATTGTCTGTCTCCTCTGTGGTGCAGAGGCTCTTTGGTTTGGTATTACCCCATTCATCTATATATGCTTTTATTGTCTGTGATTTTGGAAGCATTCCAAAATATTTTCGCCAGGACCAATGTCAAAAAGTTTTCCCCACATGTTTCCTTCGAGTAATTTTTCATTTACTGTTCTTCCATTGAAGTCTTTAGCCATTTTTATCTATGATGTAGTAGAATTTCATTGTATTGCCTTTGGATATCCAATTCTCCAGCACCATTTATGGGGAAGACTGTCCTCTCCACCATTGTGTGTTCTTGGCATCTTTCTCAAAGATTGGTTGGCCGTAGACTTGTAATTTGTTGCTTGTCTGTGCCAGCACCACGCTGTTTTAATAGCTTTGTAGTGTCTTTTGGAATCAGGTAGAGTAAAGCTTCCAGCTTTGTTCTTTTCATTTAGGATATGGCTTTCCATATTTGGGAGCCCTTGTTACTCCATGCAAATTTTAGGGTTTTTTTTTCTATTTGTATGAGAATTTTTATAGACATTTTATTGAATCTATAAATTACCTTGGGTAGCAAGGCATTTTTAAAGCTATTAATTTTTCCAATCTTTGAACATGGTATAGTTTTCCATTTACTTCAGCCTTCTACAATTTCTTTCATCCTTTTTTATGAACCAGTTTCGAGTGTATACATTTTCTTAAGGCTTTCTAGTTCAGTCTAACCTATAACTCTGTGTATCTCAGAACAGATTCAAACTTGTAATTCCTCTGTTTGGCCTTCTGAGTGTAGAATTATATGGCTGTATCAACATGCTTGGGGAGTGTACAGATCTTTTAAGTGCTTAGTTAAATTTACCATCGAAATATTTTTAAAAATATTGTAATAGGCTGTTTAAAAATTCTTTCCTTTTAGGTTATTGTTTTTTAAACACCAATGACTTTTTAAGGTTGACTTTACATTCTATAACTTTACTGAATTCATTTAGATTTTTGCTTCATTATTCTTTGTTTTTAGAAAAAGATTTGTGAATGTGTATTTGTGTGTGTGTGTGTGTGTTTGCATGTGTGTATTCGTGTTTGTGTGTGCCCATAAACTATAGGGTGCTCTTGGAGGCCAGAAGCAGACATTGGATTTATAAGATGTAATGATTGGCCATGTGGGTGCTGGAAAATGAACTCTGGTTCTCTGCAGGAACAGCAAGTGCTCTTACCTGTTGAACCCTTCCTATCTCCAGCCATTCATCTCCTCCTCCTCCTCCTCCTCCTCCTCCTCCTCCTCCTCCTCCTCCTCTTCTTTTTTGAGACAGGGTTTCTCTGTGTTATAGTCCTAGTTCTAGATGTCTTGGAATTAGGTCTTGTAGACCAGGCTGGCCTCACCCTCATAGAGATCTGCCTGCCTCTGCCTTCTGAGCGCTGGGATTAAAGGTATGCGCCACCACTGCTTGGCTGTTTATTATTCTTAACAGGTTTTATCAGCATGAATTTTTGGAGTTTTCTGTATATAAAATCATATAATCTGCAAAGTGATTTGGCTTGTTTCTTCCCTAGTTGGATATTGGAGATGATTAGCGAATTAGCTATGCATTTATTGTTTTTCTCGCTTAACTACTTTGGATAGGATTTCAAGGGTGAATGTAGTGATGGGTGTGGGATTTGCTCCCCTAAGGAAAGACTAGTGCTTTTGGAAGAGATCAGCTGTTCCAAAGCTTTTGTGTAGGAAATAATGATAGGCTTGGTGGGTCCTGATGGTTCTGGGGGAAAGACTAACAGGCACCTGGGTCCTAGAGGGAGCCAAAGGTGCAGGAAAGGAGCAGCCCCAAAGGACCGCTCTTGGATTTATGCTGTTTGTGCATTCTTTTGCTGAGGAAGAGTCTCCTCCTTTGGCCTGCTTGTGAGTCTTGAATGGCAACAGTACAGTCACAAAGCTGGACCCCGACTACTCTGTGGGCTGCGAGTAGGGCGTGAGCTCCTCTAGATTTCCTCAGCCTTTCTGAGCAAGGGTGACCTGCATGTCAGCAATGAAGGATGCCTCCCTGGGGGCTGCTGAGGAGTGGTGAGACACGGCTGTATTCCTTGGCAATTGGATTTGTATTGTAACCTGAATTCATTTAGATTTTTGCTTCATTATTCTTTGTTTTTAGAAAAAGATTTGTGAATGTGTATTTGTGTGTGTGTGTGTGTGTTTGCATGTGTGTATTCGTGTTTGTGTGTGCCCATAAACTATAGGGTGCTCTTGGAGGCCAGAAGCAGACATTGGATTTATAAGATGTAATGATTGGCCATGTGGGTGCTGGAAAATGAACTCTGGTTCTCTGCAGGAACAGCAAGTGCTCTTATCTGTTGAAGAGAGAGTCTAGAAATTGCCTCCCTAGGGGCAGATAGATAGGTGGTCTTGGAAGGAGCACAGAACTTGTACTCACTGGGTAGAGTCCAGGAAGGTCAGGGCATAAGGAAGCTGGGGAAATGACTTTCGTCTGCTGTCTCCAAATTTAGTCCTGAGCTACCAATCTCACTGAGAACAGATCACAGATGGTTTGTTTGTAAAATGACCCTAAGCAGCACTGAGGCAGGACAGGAAGGCAAAGAACAGAGGCTATGCTGTTACACAGGTGGCAAACTGACTCCTAGCATTGCTGGGAGACACTGTGAGTGAGTTTTGAACACACTGGCAAATCACCCCAGCCAAAGAAAGAGATGTGCCCTCTCATCACTGAGCACTCTTGACTGCTGGCTGCTTGTAGGTGCACCACTTCCCCAACACTTCTGGGGAGCTCGGGGTGAAGCTTTACAGGTTCTGTGGGTGCAGGGACTGGAGCAGTAAAGGTCAGGGGATATGGTTGGTGAATCAACAGTGAAGCTATAGCCTCACTGTTTCCTGAACATGGGAACTTATTTTTCATTTTGCATGAAAGAAGACAAGGGGAGGGGGGCAGTGAGGCAAATCAAAGCGTTTGCTGCTGCAGTTGAATCTGAGGTTGCAATTGATGTGCTTCTTATTACTCTGCCACCAACAATTCCAAATTGTCCTCACGGTCAGCCGTTTCTGCTCTACTTTGCTTGTCTGGTGGGATAAACTAAGCGTTATCCTCCAGGGATGAGGTACTACAATCTCTTTGTGGGCCACTGGTTAAGATGCTTGCCCCTTCTGAAGCACAATACAGTGTCCCCAGGAAACTGCTCAAGTGTCAGACATGCTCTTCTGTCCCTTTGATGCTTATGGCCGTGGTACTTCCCTTCCCTACGTCTTTCTGTGTCTGCTGGCACATCAGCAGGAGGACCCCCAAAGTACATAGGGCCTCTTTCACACTGATGGAGGAGCTTCTCCTCTGGGCCCTATTGGAGGTATTCCTGTGCTCTGAACTCAGACTCATCAGATACCTAAGTCCAGAGTCAGGAGACCCCCAGCCTTCAGGTGATTTTGGGAGTGGCGGGGAGAAGGGCTACCTCTTCTTCCAGCCCTTGATTTTCAGACCTGTGCATTTAGTTCTTGAGGCTGCAATATCAGAAAGGAGCCATTAGTTCACATGTGTTTTCTATCTCAATCAGTACTCAACATTGTGAGCATCATGACCAAGCTGGTACTTAGATGAAACTCCAAGAAGTAAAATACCAGAACAGCAAGTTTTAAGAAGTGGGCACATGGCAGGATGCTGACTACTGTGGTCCTGAACCCTCTGTTACATTTCTTTTTATAAGATGGGTCTTTTAAGCTACAGTGACACATTCAGGATCAAATAACAAAATCACATGTTCTATAACCTTTGGATAGTAGTTATGTCAAGATACTATGGTCCAAAAAGTCAATGTTACTCCTAGACTATATGTCAATACAGTAGACACCTACATATCTTCTAGAATGTAGGATTATAGTACCATTAACTAGGCTTGAAGTGGGTGCTTGTTTTATAGCATGCTAAGAGCTAAGCACTGGTCCAAAGGAACCATTTACATCCCTGTGAGTAGATAGATCTGCTTTACCAAGAAAAAGCCCATTGGCAATCCCTGCCTGCCAACTTGTCTCTACCTACTGATTGGTGAAAGGCAGAAACTCGTGACTTCTAATCCTGTTTGGTTGTCCAACACTTTCTAAAAAAATAAATTTCTTTGTTTTACATCCTGGCCATAGTTTCCTCTCTCTCTTCTCCTCTTAGTCCTTCCCTGCATCTCCCCTCTGTACCCCTTCCATTCTCTCCTTCTCCATTTCTATTCAGAAAAGGGCAGCCTCCCATGGATATCAATAAAACATGGCTTATCAAGTTGCAGTAAGGCTAAGAACCTCCTCTTGTATTAAGACTGGGCAAGGTGACCCATTATGAAGAATAGGGTCCCAAAAACCAGTAAAAGAGTCAGAGACAGCCTTGCTTCCACTGTTAGGAGTTCTACAAGAAGATCAAGCTACCCAAAATTGTCACATATGTGCAGAGGGCCTAGGACAGTCCCATGCAGGCTCCCAGGTTGTTGGTTCAGTCTTTGAGTTCTGTGAGCCCAGCTTTGTTGATTTTCTGAGTTTTCCTGTGCTGTCTTTGATCCCCCTAGTTCGTATAACCCTTTCTCCCCCTCTTCTACAGGATTCCCTAAGCTCTGCCTAATGTTTGGTTGTGGGTCTGCATCTGTTTCCACCGGTTGCTGGATTAAGCCTCTCTGATGATAGTTTGGCTAGGCACTAACCTGGTTACAGGAGGTGGCCAGTTCAGGCTGTGTCCACTATTGCTAGGAGTCTTTAGTTGAGGTTATCCTTGTCGATTCCTGGGAGATTCCCTTGCACCAGGTTTTGACCTGACTCTGAAATGTCTCCTGCCCCATACTCCTTTGGACAGGTCATCCAATACTTCTTCTATGGGATGTTTTTTTTTTTTTGTGACCTTTGAGAATGGGCCATATATTGTCCTCATATTTCAATATTGCTCCATTCAAGCTTTTGGTTATAGCCAGCTAAGAATTTAATATTGCCTATGAGTATATGAAGGTGACTTCAGGCTACTCCTCAGACCAGATCATATTGTTGGGCAGCTGAAGAGATCTAGGCTCTTTCCACAGGGAGATTTTTCCCTTCTCTGCTCACTCCAGGGGCTGTCCCTGTCTCTGTAGAGAGACAATTGTCCATTTTCGTGCATAGAGTCCACTTATCTGACCCAGGAACAGGTATTTCCTTCTTCCTCAGCAGATGAAAGGGAACTTATTATAGTATGAGCAGACACACGCCACTTAGTTTCTTTGTATTCTCTGGAGTTGTTTGTGCCCGATCCCAGCTATTAGATGGTGGAATGCTCTGGTGTTCATGCAACTTATGGCTTGGTGGGTTTCAACTACTCAGATTGCGATGGATAGCTCTGTTATCATTCCTTGATGCCCCGTGCTTGGTCTTTGCTAAGACTCAATGGCAAGCTTAGAGCGGCTTCTTTAACAATCTTTTCCAATCCATGGGCAGTATAGTCTTGCTCCATAAACCTAAGGCTTTATTTTGCGCTTTCCTCCTTGAAGCTCAGCAGAGACTCCTAACACCACCACCATCTACTCAAGATATTGCTGAACATCATAGAATATTCCTGGTCTCGTGGTACTAAATATGAGGTCTTTATCTGAAAGGAAAGAGATTCAAATTTTTTATTAGTCATTTTTTTCTGTCCAGGCAATGAAAGGTCTGTGGGTGGGTACTTAAAGGAAAGAGATTTATTCAGCTTACAGTTACGGAGGTTCAGGGGTATGGAACTAGCTTTGCCTAGATGTTGGTGATGATCTCATGGGGGTCAACACTCACCACAAGAGTGGGAGCAAGTTCAAGAGAGAGTGATGTCCTGCAATCAGGAAAGTGGAAAGGACCACTTCAGAGAATGGGTATCAGTGACATAAGAACCTCTTGCTATGCTTAAATGTCTTAAAGATTTCACCATTCATTAACGTTGCTAGGCTGGGCTTCAAGCTTTGAACACACGAAGCCTTAGAGATATGCTGAAACCAGATCCAGACTACAGCAAGGTCTAATGATTTCTCCTTTACCTCAGAGAAAAAAGGATCTCAGTATGTCCCCGATCAATGAACCTTTACAGACTGTGTGATGCAGCAGGCTCTGAGTCTTTGTAGGGCTTATCTCCCATCCCAGGTACACAGATCTTACCGGGGTTTCTCAGTCTTGCCACTTCCTGTTCACCAGCATTACGATGATGATGCTATTAGTATAACGGACCAGTCTGGCATGTGTGTAAAGTCAGATAATAATAGAGCTACATAGTGACAGAGAGCAGGAGAGTTAAACAGATCAGAGGCAGTCATTCACATGTAGAGCTATGCATTACAACTGACTGCATTCTGACTCTTCTGAAAGAATGCATTCATTGGATTGAAAAATGTGTCCTAAGAGATAGAGCGTGTGGAGCTGTGTTCTCCCAAATATATCTGGCAGTACAGTTGTAGCTGAAGCACTAGTGGTTACTAGTCCTCTGTCATCTGTTATGAGCCACCTGATTTTTTTAAACAGCCGTGCACGCATGTGCGCACGCGCACATATACACATATACACACACTTTTAAATCTAGTTCCCACATATGAGAAAGTATTTGTCTTTCTGAACCTTGTTTTGCTTAACATAAACATCTCCTGCTCTACCCATTTTTCTGCAACTGTCTAAGTTTCATTCATTTAAATATTTAAAAAATTGATGTGTATGAACACATGGATCTGTGCACCTTGTGCATGTCCAGTGTCCACAGGGACAAGAAGAAGGCATTAGATACCCTGGAGCTGGAGTTAGGAGTGGTGGAGAGTGGCCTCACTCAGGTCCTCTGCAAGAGCAATAACTCTTAACTGTTGAATCATCTTTCTAGCCCCCACACTTTCTTTCTGTGCACATCTGTGGATAGTCATCCAGGTTGGCTCATTTTTCAGCCACTGAAAAGAAATAAACATGACTATGCAAGTGTCTCTCTGCTATGTTGATTGAGTTCATACCCAAGAGTAGCATGCATGGTTCATGTGGTAGTTCTACTTTTATTTTCTTTGAAATAGGCCACATACTGACTTCCATAGTGACAGCACCAGCTTACCTTCCCACTGGTAGTGTGTGGCTCTCCCTTTTCACCACCTTCTCTCCAGCATTTGTTTTCTTAACAGTAGGCATTCTGACGTGTGTGAGACGGCATTTCAAAGTAGTTTTAATTTGCTTCTCTCTGATGGCTAAAGATATTGAATGCCTTCAAGTATTTATTACTCATTTGTCTGTTTTTCCTTTTGATGTGTGCATGTGTGTAAGAATATCTCTCTTAGGGTTCTCTCGCTTCTCTAGGTTCATCGGGGTTCTGGATTGTAGACATATATGGATCTAAATAGGAAAGATAAAAGATAAAATAATCTGGGTAAATTGGGAGTGTGGGGGTCACAGGGGAGGATAGAAGGGAAGGGGGAGAAAGGGAGGGGAGCAGAGAAAAATGTATAGTGAGATAAAACAATAAAAAGAAAAAAGAATATATGTACTATATATGTGGTATATATACACACTGTGTATGTGTGTACCTGCATGTATGTATTTATGTGCTGAGTTACACTTATTGATTTGAATATATTGAACCAAACTTGCATTTTCACAATGAAGCCGACTTGGTCTTGGGGTATGCTCTTAATGTGTTCTTGAATTGTTTGTAAAAGTTTTGTTGAGGATTTTTTTTTCATCTGTGTTCACCAGAGAAATTGGTCTGTAGTTCTCTGCCCCCTCTTCCTCTCCCTCCCCGCTCTTCTCTCTGTTTGTGTGCTCTCAAGGCCTGTTTTATGCTGTCAGAGTAGCATAGATTGGGTAGTTTGTAAAGAACAGAGCTCTAGCCGGGTGGTGGTGGCGCACGACTTTAATCCCAGCACTCGGGAGGCAGAGGCAGGCGGATCTCTGGGAGTTCGAGACCAGCCTGGTCTACAAGAGCTAGTTCCAGGACAGGCTCCAAAACCACAGAGAAAAAAAAAAGAACAGAGCTCTATTCTTTTCTAATTCTCATCTGGCAAATTCAAGATCAAGCTCTAGCATCTAACGAGGATCTTCTTGCTGTGTCCCCACACGACATAAGGCAGGAGAACAAAAGAGGTGACAAGAGCTGAGCCCTCACATGACAGGGTAAGAGAACCTACTCCCGAAGCACTTTTAATAGATCTTTAATCGGTTTATGAAGGTATAACCCCCATGAAATAAATACATTCCAAAAGCCCACAATAACCAACACTGATATATTAGGGTTTAGTTTCAATGTGAAATTTTGAGGGGACAAAAATAACCAGACTGTGTGTGGGTGAACGTGAACATGAGTGTGTTTGAGTATGTTGATGTGAGTCACCATCAGCATGGAAACGATGAGTATGTTTTGACACATGTACGTACGCTCGGGTGTTAGAGACATGTGTTTAAATTGCCTGGCTTTAAGTATATAGGTGAATGAATCTGTAGATGTGTCTGAGTGTGTGGTGAGGGCATTAGCAGGGAGGCTGCCACTTGGCCATCCTATTCTGGTGACTCTACTGTACTGGTCAGGGATGAGTTCTACAGACTGCAATATGTACTCATCTGGATTATGGACTCAGAGACCCGGCCACTGACAGAGTGTGACAGCTAGTCCGCTGGAGCAGATGTCTGCCATTCATCACATGCCATTTCTGTGCTCCACATTCTGATGGGGTGATATTTTCATAACAGTTTCAAAATACTCAGGCCTCGTATTCAGCCCACAGTATTTGTAATGTTGGGGCCCTTTTCTTTTCCCAGCATGCTCATTTCTGTGAAATCAATGGATCTTTGGGGGATGGAGCAGAAATACTCTTACGGTATGTATTTTCTGTGACATTTGCAGGCTCCCTGGTCAAGCAGCCTGTTCTATTCTGTTCTTGATGGTATTTGCGTCTAAGAACCATCTCAGATCTGGAAACCAGATGAGGGAATTAGAGTTTTCTGTTGTGGCAGATTATATCACCCTCTTGATTTTTCCCTCCTGACCATTTTTAGTTATATAAACTAAATAAGATCTTTGTTGGCAAAGTACTTGTCCCACGTCTGGGAACGTTCTGACCGGCAGTCACTGCAGCAGCTCCTTGGTGGTCCCTATAGGTTCCCGTTATCATTCCTGTCTTACTGCCATTACGAATTGCATTTCCTTTGCTTCTGACTTGGCCCTGGCTCTTCCAGAATCATGGATCCGTTGAGATGGGTCAGTGGAAGCAGCCTCTCCACTTTGTTTTTTCTTTCTTACCTTAGACAGCCACCCTTGTTTTTCTAGTCACAATGACCCATACCGTTTGCTTTAGTGAGGAAAGGCAGGCAGGCAGGCAGGCAGGTCCTCTAGGGCATCCTACGGGAGCACAGTCATCAAATCAAGTTCTCTGTCAACTCAGAAGGTTTAGTCGATAAAGGATACTTCTCTGTGCTTCCTGTGCCTTTCCCAGTGCACCAAGGCTGTTCTGGCATGCCCACACCATATACTGTAGCCATTACTACTTGGAAGCTTCAAGGAATCATTACAACAGTGTTTTAGATCTGGCTCTGCCTGTCCTGGCCAAGGCATTAAATACTGAACTATGGGAAAGTGCTCTTGTGTCAATAAACTGCCCACAATCCAACTTTCTATTCCAAACATAGTCCAGCGTTCCCAAGATGCTTTTCAAGGCATATTATCCAAGTTCCTCCTTGCTTTGAAGCAGTTTGATTTTTTTCTTGTTAAACAGTCCATACCCTCTAATAAAAGTACTATAATTACCTAGTTGAGTTCTGTGAAGGCTTTGTCCTAGAAACTCATTGAGAGATAGCAAAGAGAGCTGTAGGCAGCCATTGGGGAGGGTAAGCAATCGTGATGTAAGTCACTGGCTTCTAGGAAGGTTTTGTGGATCTAGACCAATGACTTGTCTTCTCTGCATGGGCAGGCAGGTGGTACTTCTGATGGTCTCAAGCAATGAAAGGAACTTAGGCGATTCTTAAAGGGCACCAATCTGTCCTATTGTGGGTGTCATGATCCTACTTATTGCTTGGCATGTGTTGCTCTACCCTGAACACTTGCCAGGCTGTGAATCCAGCCTCCTCCCTGACTCTGCTGTTCATCTAATCAGATGCAGAATCTGCTTTTCAGTGCAGTCTGCTTTTCAGGTGCCAGAGAGTTGGTTCTCTTCCACATGGAATCTTGGCTTACATCTGCCTTCAAGCTGATAGTTCTTCTAACTAGCCCCATCATTAGCATAGCTCATATTACTCTAATGGGTTTCAAGCATAGGAGAATGAACCTCAAGTTGTAGGCTAAGGAATTTATCAGTAAAACAATTACTTAAAAATAGAGTAAAAATGTACCTGTGACATAAGTCTAATTTAAAAAGTTATATCTAACATATGTAAAATTGTTATGTCAAAGTTCTCATAGATCTACTTTCAGTTTCTGTCCTTATCTTGTCAAAGACTGGCATCAAATAGTCCATAGAATGGTACTGGTCCATGGAACCCACTTTGAGTAGCACAGAGGGAGACCTATGTTAGTGTTTCTCCTCCTACCTTTAACCACAGCTCTTTAGCAACTGTAATACTCTAGGATGCTGGTATTGCCTGTGCCATGCAGAGAGTTGCTTTTTTTTTTTTTTAAATCTACGGATTGACATCCAATCTTCCCTTTAGGACCTCACAATGGATGTCTGCCTTTTACTCCTATTCTGGCACCAAATTTATTAGATCAAATTCCCAAGAATAATTGAGACAAAAGTATGAGCGCCTCTAGTTTATTTGAATGAAGATAAAAGACTCATGGAAACGTGAAACAAGGAAAGGAAGGAGGCTGTAAAAGTGTGTTACTCTGAAAATGACCACTGTGGAAATCTGAGTTTTAAGTCGACCAGGAAGTTAGGTACCAGATGGAAACATTTATTGGAATTATTTTTACCTTAGTCCCATTGGCTGATGGTTTTTTTCCTGGTAAGGTTGACTCAGCATTTCTGGCCTTACCTGTGAATTTCAGACTTAAAGACTGCTCTCAGGAGAGATGGGCATTTATTGATGATACCAGGAAAGGATGGATGCCCTAGATATGGGGAGGGCACTGCTGTCTGATGGTGTTGAGAGAGAGGCCCAAGGGGATAGCGACATGATGCCAATCCCAGCCACACACCAAGGCAGAGAGGGCACTGGAGATGACAAGTAGCTCATGTTAGTCTCAGAGAAGCTCAGAGAAGAAAGCAGGGAAGAACAGAGCATAAAAAAAAAATTAGGGCACAGGCTGGGTGGTGGCGGCACACGCCTTTAATCCCAGCACTCAGGAGGCAAAGGCAGGTGGATCTCTGAGTTTGAAGCTAGCTTGGGCTACAGAGTGATTTCTAGGACAGTCAAGGCTACCTAGGGAAACTCTGTCTCAGAACAAAAACAAAAAGATGAAGTTCAGTTGAATGAAGTCTTGTCAGTAAACAAAGAATTTTGCAATGGGGAGTGAGTGAGTGGTTCTCCAGAGACCAGACTGGGCAACAATAGGACAGTTCTCAGTGAGGGAGGGCAAAGCCTGTCCTCTCTTTGAGTTCATCAAATGCTTTTTAAAACTTGTGGGAATGTCACCATCTTACAGAGCTGCCTTCCTGGGACGAATGAACCAAAGGGTTTGTTGGGAAGCCTCCTACTCCTGCTTCAAGCACAGTAGATTCAGCAGTCATCATCCAATTTAGATTTTGGTTGAAAAAAAAAAGCCTTCTATTTCTAAGAGAATGATTCCAAACAATGGCTCTCATCTGAGACACTCTTAGATCTACGTTTGGGGAATCAATTTGGCAAGGCAGAGGGCTAGACTGTAGGTTGACAGATACCCTGTGTCTGAGTTCCCTGGCACATAACAAACATTCCTGCAACAGTGCCATCTTGAGCTTGTTTCTTTTACCTGTTTGTCATCCCAGGTCAAGCAGATTTACAATGCAAGTCACCCTGTGCCTCCCCAGCAACACATACTTACTTTGGAAAGCAACTATGCAAAAAGGACATAAAATGTCCTCGAAGAGGATATGCATCCATTTGAGTCACAGGGATGTTAGCTGGTCCCTCCCATCTCATTTCCTAGGAAGGGAATGTGTGTGCCCCCACCAACACAGACTTCTTTCCAAGGGCCCAGGCCTGCTTAGCACCTTGGACAGGGTCATGCAAGGCTGTTTCCAAGATGATTTCTCAGGGGAACAATTTACTGTTTGCTTTGTGCTTGTCAGCAGAGTTCTTAAATTCCGAGGACAGTTGGATGAAATTGGATGTAACCAATTTGCATCTTCAAATCAGTTTTGTACATCCGGGAGTGTGCACCGGCATCTCTGGGGACTGAGGGGAATGGTGTCTGACAGCTCATGGGCAAGGAGACGACAGTTTGCTCTGCTGCATCTTTGGGCACGGGCCTGTGTAACCTTGGGCCTCAGTTTCTTTTTATGGAAATAGGGGGTAGAGTGGGCGATCTCTGAGGGCTCTTTTAGCTGTAGTGTTCTATGGTTTTGACATCTGTGGGGCGAGGAAAGGGCAGTATGAAAACCAATGGTCCATATTCTACTGTGAGGCTAAACTCAAATGGGGAGCATAAAACTGCTTTGCACAGGCCTGGTCTCAGACCCTGGCTCTGTTTTAATGTCACAGTGCATGCAGGCTTGAAGGTGTGCTGAGTAGAAGAGTAGTGGCCTCACGTGCTGCAGGCTCTGTGAAGCTGGGAGTGGCTCTGCATGATGCAGAAGCTCAGAGGGATTAAAAGGGTATCTTCTAGGGACAGAGATAGGGCTCCACAGAGAAGGCTCAGTAGTTATCAGCACTGGCTGCTCTTTGAGAGGATCTAGGCTTGATTTCTTATATCCACATAGTAGCTCATCCCATAACCATGTGGTGGTTCATAACCATCTGTCATTCAAGTTCCAGGGGGATCCAAAGCCCTTTTCTGGCTTCCTCGGGCTCCAAGCTTCATGCAATAGACATACATGCAGATAATATACCCACACACATTAAAAAAAAAAATCTCTTTGACTGACTATGAAGTAGAGTCTATAGTTCCTGGTGTGTCAAAGGTCTACAATAGTTTATGCATTGGAACTTGTCTTTCTGTGTGGCTTTTTTTGTCAAGAGCAGTAGAGTTGGGTGTAGACCAGGTTTCTCAGCTCTTTTTCTTTATCTGCTATAGCCCCCATAGCCCCGGGACATTTTCTCCTGTGGTTGTCCTCCTGTCTCCTTTCTGCATTGTTAAGTTTCACCTGTCTACCCTCCAAGGAGATATTCCCATCAGAATATACATACTCTATGTGTTTAGCCCTAAAGAAAAGAGGAGCCAGCTCTCTTGACCCCGCATCTCTTTAGTGACCGTCAGTTTCTCTGCTTGTTTCGACAGCAAAAGCAATCAATACTTACTTTAACCTCCTCAACTCCAATTTTCCCATGAGCCCATTCAACCAAGCTTTCATTCTGCACTTTCTTGAAACGTCTTTCACCAGTGCTGGCCTATTGCTAATTTCGGTGTCCTCAGGCTGACCTGTGAACCTTGCTTGTCACAGCTGGTCGCTGTATTCCTAGAAAGAGCATCTTTCCTTGGCTCACTGTTCTTGAACACTTTTCTTTGCTGAGTTTTTCACCTTCCTGACATATTAACAATGGGGTTAGTCCTCAGGCCACCTCACTAGGCTCCTTTCCAACTCTGCGTCTCCAGTCCCAGCTCGGATGCTTCTCCTCTGTCATCTCAGACCAAGATATCTAGCTCACTTTGTAGGCACCCTGAATTTGGCACAGTCTAAAGCGAACATATCATATACGTGGCCGACTCAGGTTTCTCTGATTTATTTTGTTTAAAAATGTAATTACATTAATTTATTGTGTAAATGTTATTTATTGTGTAAGTGTATGGGTGCATGTATGTCGTGACGTGTGTGTGGAGGTCAGAGGAAACTGCAATAGTCAGTTCTTCCTACTATGTAAGTTTTCGGAATTTCATTGAACTCGGATCATCAGAGTTGATGGCAATTGCTTTCAACTGTCGAGCCATCTGGAAAGCTCAGCTTTCTCTATTTAATGCTGGATAACTTAGTTTCCTAGAGATTCAGACCCCAAACCACTAGAATCACCTTAGACATTTTTCTTCTTCTTTACCTACAGCTTGTCAACTAGATAGGCTAGCTTTACCTTCACAGCAGCCTCCAGAATCTTCTTGCCATCTCCGCAGCTGTCATGGAGCAGGTCTCTATGACCACCTGACAAGTCACATGATGGTGACTTGGTGGGACTTTAGAGTTACCCAGGAGGTATACCTGAAGGTATTCCCAGGGGTTTCCCCAAGGAGGGAAGGCTAAGCTGGAATGTGGGCAGAGCCATCCCATGGACTGGATAAAGAGGGGAAAGCGAGTGCCATTAATCTCTCCCTGCTTCCTGACTGTGAGTGAACATGACCAGCTGCCTCTTCAGTTTTGCTACCATGACTTCACCTCCATGATAGACTGTGTCCTGAAAATGTCAGTCAGCCCCCCCCCCACCTTCCTGAAGTTGCATTCATCAAGTGTTTTAGTCGCCATGATGAGAGAGGCAACAAATGCGGTTCACTAGTGAGTCCTCTCGCATCCGTCTGTCTGTCCTTCGTGTTGGATGAGAGTTATGTCCACAGTGTTCATTTAAAAACATGCCAGCCTTCCTTTATCCCAATCCTCCTGCTTTTCCAAGGCCCGACCTCTTTCCCTTCTAACTTTTCTCTCCCCATCTCCCCTTACCCCCAACCCACCCCACCCCAAGATCCCAATTTTCTCCCGGAACCACAATTCTTAGTTAAGGGAACCACTTTAGGGTTGGCAAGAGACCTGACCCTAGAGGGGCTCCCAGGTGCCCAAGCTGAGGTCCCCAGTTAGTTCCTTGGGCAGTTGAGAATAGGGAACCTGAAATGACCCTATCCTTGAGCAATACTGACGAATATCTTGCATATCATCATAGAACCTTCATCTGGTGATGGATGGAGATAGAGACAGAGACCCACACTGGAGCACTGGACTGAGCTCCCAAAGTCCCAATGAGGAGCAGAAGGAGGGAGAACATGAGCAAAGAAGTCGGGACCACGAGGGATGCACCCACCCACTGAGACAGTGGAGCTGATCTATTGAGAGCTCACCAAGACCAGCTGGACTGTGACTGAAAAAGCATGGGATAAAACTGGACTCTCTGAACATGGCGAACTATGAGGGCTGATGAGACGCAAAGGACAATGACACGGGGGTTTGATCCTACGTAATGTGATGGCTTTGTGGGAGCCCAGCCAGTTTGGATGTTCACCTTCCTAGATATGGACGGAGGTGGGAGGTCCTAGGTCTTACCACAGGGCAGAAAACCCTGACTGCTCTTTGGACTGGAGAGGGAGGGGGAAAGGAGTGGGGGGAGGGGGAGAAGGGTGGGAGGAGGGGGCGTAGGGGGGAGGAGGGGGAGGGAAATGGGAGGCTGGGAGGAGGTGGAAACTTGTTTTTTTTTTCCTTTTCTCAATAAAAAAAAATAAAAAAAAATAAAGTTCATTTGCTTTAAAAAAAAAAAAAACATGCCAGAGCATGTCACCTCTCAGTCCAAACCCCTAACAGATCCCTGCCTCTCTCAAAATGAGTTCCACCATCTCTGCCTGTTTACACCCCCAGCCTCCCTTTGCTCGCTAAATTCCACCAACAGTGTGCTTGAATGCCTCAACAATTCCTCCGTCCAGGACCTGGAATGCTCTCCTTTGATGGGGTCACATTGTCATTTACTTACTTCATTCTGGCCTCAACAGTCATATTTCCTCCCAGAGATACCCTCTGAACATTTTATCTAAACTCAAATTCTAAAAAAAAAAAAAAAAAGGAACAGCTATATCGAGGTATAATCGACATGCAGTAAACTATACCTAGTTTAGCATAGGTGGAACCATCAGTGGAACAATCCCTTCACTCAAAACAATGAACCCATCCATTAATTCATAAACATATGCGATGCTGTTGTGGCAATCCATTTCTCTGCCCTCCTCACACAGACACCGATCTGTCTTTTGTCACAACAGATTAGTTTATACTTTCTAGAACTTAATAGCTGTGGGATACCTATATGTGTATCCTCTTTTAACTGGCTCCTTTAACTCTACATAATTATTTCGTCACTCATTCAGCTGTGGTAGCTATCAGTGACCCATTCTTTTTCACTAGTGAGTAATATCCCATAGCATGCCTATCCTGTATCTACTTGACTATTGCTGTGGACGGGAGTCTTACCATTTTTTTTTTAAACGATTACAGTTAAAGATGCTGAATGCATGCCTGCTCACAGCATGGCAGGGATGTGTTTCTTTCCTTTCTTCTGGGTAAACATGTAGGAGAGAAATGGCTGAGACATATGGTAGACATGTAATTAGTTGTCAAGAAACTGTCAAATTGCTTTCTAACGTGACTGTACCCTAACAGGCATGCCAGCAGCACATGCCGGGTCTGCGTCCCTCAAATCCTCGCTGACATTTTCAGTCACTTTAGAGGGGCCCTGAGAACATCTCACTGTGGATCTAGGTGCGCATTTCAGGAATTCCTCACTGTGCACAGCAACTTTCCATGGTTTTATTTGCTACCCTGACCCCACTTGGTGAGGTGTCTGCCCAGACCTTGTGTCTACCATTTTCTGTTTTGTTTGCCACACAGCAGGGTTTTCCTAAATGTCATAACAGCTATGATTTCCCTGGCTCTGTGGGTCAGAAGCTGGGAATGGCTTAGCTGAGTCCTCAGCCCAGGGTGACTTTTCATTAGTGGCTTGTATATCAAAAAATCCACTTCCAGGCTTCTCAGGTTGCTGGCCGGATTCGTGTCCTTGTCACCTTCAGCCATGGTTGGCTGAGGTCGGGTCTCTTTCTAGCTGCATTGGTTACTTTGTGTAGAACTAACTGGCAAAAACCACTTAAATTTGGCTCAGGGTTCTTTGGGAAGGTGGAATTCAGCTTGTGGTTACCAGGCTCCATGTTAAAACCCCATGAGGGGAAGAACCCTCTGGTGTCAGGGACATGAGATGGGGACAGCTGTTCACTTTGAAGCAGACTGGAAGCCAAAAGCTGAGGGCAGACTAGGGACCGCTATAAACTTCAAAGGCATGCCCCACTGGTAGACTTCTTTCAGCAAGTCCCCCACCTCTCAATGTTCACAATCTATCAAAATAGCACTACCAGGTGGGGACTAAGTTTCCCCAAACATGAGCTTGTGTGGTGACCCCTCACACTAACTAAAGAACCAATAACTTTTGTTCTTTGAGACCCAATCTGACTCTGTATCTCTGGCTGTCCTGGAACTCACTACGTAGATCAGGCTGGCCTCGAACTCACAGAGATTCTTTTGCTCTTCCTCACTGCCTTCTCTGGTCCCCCTGCCCACTCTTAATTATCACCTCCTTCCTCCCTAGCCACGACATCTCTCCTGATGTCACGTGTGTCTCATCACCTCATGTTTCCTCCTGCTCCTTGAATTGAGGTTCTGCACACAAGAGAAAAAACTGTATTTTTCTTCTCGAGTCTGCCTTCTTTCACAACATGGTTTCCAGCTCCGTCTGCTGCCCTGCAAATGTCTCAGATCTGGTTCTCTTCAGGGATGCCCGAGGCCTCATTGTATAGAAATTCCACATTCCCTTTATGTATTCGTCTGTCCATGGACAGTTTGTATTTAAGCCACGTAACTCTTGTTATGTCGTCTGGGGGTTGCTCTGAGCTGTCTGTTCTGTCCTGCCATGTCTTCTCTCAACAGACTGTTTCAAAACACGTTTGTTTGTTCCTCTGAGGCTAGGCCAGTCTCTCTCTCTCCAGCTGGCAAAGATAGTCATGTAATGTAAGGCAGTTGTGGGAATGGTATGTGCTCCACACCTCCCAGTTTCTATTCGTACTCAAAACAAGGTAATTATAACAAGGTTTACTGGTGGACAGCTTAGAATGTGTTTGCCAAGTCATTACTTTATCAAGTTGTCAAATTTTTATTATTGAATTCAAAGAGTTTTTTTTAAAAATCATAGCTATAATGCTCTTACAATATTTAGCATGTTTTAACAATTCCATTAAAAAGTCACAAGGTTTATTTACAGTTGGTTTTGTTTTCGATTATTTTTCTTTATAGCTCAACGGATCTAAGAAATTTTTGCCTAACCAAGGTCATAAAGGGGCTCCCCAAGGAATATTTTAGTTTTAAGTTTTTACGTATTCTTTCTATTCCATGAAATATTTTAAATCCTATGCTAAGGTGTAGATCAGAGCTACCTGAATATGACTCCAATTTGTTGGCACACTGTTCTGCAATTGTGTTATAGTTTCTCCAAGTTTGGCATCAGGGCTAACAATAATAGTGCTGATTGTGTCAACTTGATATTAACCTAGACATCTGGGAGAAGGAATTTCATTTGACGCACTTCCTGGATCGTATTGGCCTGTGGGGTCATTTTCTTGATTGATGATTGGCGTGGGAGGCCCAGATCACTGTGGATAGTCCTACCCCAGGCCACGCTGCCCTGGATTGTATGAGAAAGCAAGCTGATCAAGCCAGGAAGAGCAAGTCAGTAAACAGTTCCTCCGTGGCCTCTGCTGCTTCAGTTCCTGCCCTGACTTTGCTCGTGAGGAAGTAGGACCTGAGAACTATTGTAGAAACAAACCCCCTCCTCTTCCAGTTGCCGTTATATTGGTGTCTTATTACAATGAGAGAAAAGAAACTAAGATAATGACCTGGTTCTCACCCTGTGGGTCATGACCCTTACAGGGGTCACATATCAGATATCCTGCAATCTGATACTTACATTATGATTCATAACAGTAGCAAAGTTATAGTTATGAAGTGGCAACAAAATCATATTAGGGTCCAGGTCAGTGCAACATGAGGAACTGTGTTAAAGGGTCACAGCATTAGGAAGGTTGAGAAGCACTGCCTTAGAGAATGGGTTGGACAGTGTTTCTTCTTTAGTTCTTTTTGGGAGAGTTTGTGTAGAAGTGATACTATTCTTCCCTCAAAATTTGGTAGAAGATGCCAGTGAAATCATCAGGGCCTGGAATTTTCTTTGTTGGAAGACATTCATTTAATGGATCATAAGGTTATTGAGGTTATCAATTTTTGATTGAACTTTAATGGCTTGCATATTTCAAGGAAGATATTCATCTCATTTAGATTGCCTAATTCCATGACATAAAACATTTACAATTCTTATTATCCTTTGAACACCTGTGGTGTAGTTTCTATCATTCTTGATATTGATACCTTGGCTTTCTCTCTCCTTTTCTGATCAGTCTGGATAGGAATCAATCAATTTTATTGATCTTTTCCACAGAACTGTCTTTCAGCTTCATTGATCTTTATGTGTCTTTCCTATTTCCTACTATATTGATTTTGCTCTGATCCTTATTGCTGCTTATCTTTCACTTACTCTGACTTTAGTTAGCTGATCTTTTTCTGGTATTCTAAGAGAGAAACCCAGGACAGGAAGCTTCTATTCTATTTGTAAAAGAAATGAGTTTAATTCTACAAATTTCCCGTGAATAACCTGGCACTATCTGAAGATTTTGCTTTGCTATGTTTCCATTTTCATGTGGGTCAGAATACTTGCTATTTTGATTCCTTCTTGGAATTCTATGTTGTTTTGGAACATGGGCAAATGTCTGAGGATTTCCCAGAGATGTGTCTGCTGCTGAATTCTAATTTAATTCCATGTGATTAAAGAATATAGTTTGTATGACTTGAATTATTTTAAATTTATTAAGATTTAGATTTCTAGCTCAGGATATGGCCTGTTCTAGTAAATGTTCTTTATGTGCCCCAAAGCAATGTGAATTCTGTTATGTTGCATGGGCATTTATTTCTTTAAAAAGGTGTAAAGCAGGTCTAAATAGTGGGGAATCTTGCTGTAATCATTCATGTTCATCCTGATTTTTCTTCCTACTTCTTTTATCAGTTATTGAGTAAATGAAACATTTGAATTATTGGCTCAAATCATGAATTTGTCATTTTTCTTGAAGATTTTATTTGTGTATTTTAAAGGATTTATTAAATGTGCCTCTATTTGAAGATTTCTGTGTCTTTAAAACAATGAGCCCTTATCACTTGGTACACTGCTTTACCTCTGACATATTCCTTTCTACGTTACCAGTTCTGTATGTTATTGGTGCCACTCCAAGTTTCTTTTGACCAGTTTAGTGTGGTATATTCTTTTCCATCCACTTTCATTTAAATTTATTAGTGATATTTTTCTCATGTTAAGTTCGTTGTGGACAATTATGTCATTAGTTTTGCTTTATTGACCAATCTGACAAATCTTTGCCTTTTACTTGGTGTATTTAGACATTTACATTTAATGTGGTTATTAATATAGTTAGGTTTCAGTATGTTATTTTGACCCTTGTTTTCTATTGTATCATCTTTTTATGTTCTCATTTTCCACTTTCCTACCCTACCTTTCCCTTTTTGGGGAATTATTATTTTTATTGTTTTTATTTGTAAACTGATAATCTATATCATTTCTTATTTTTGTTTAAGGGTTTACATATATACAGATTTCATTTATCAGTCTAACTTCTAGCAACAAGTATTTCACCTATAATATCGTCTAAGAACATTTATATAGATATATAAATATTTATATATGCACTTTTACATTTCTCTGCTACTGCCCATTGTCTTCTTATTTCCATATATTTTACTTTCATATGTCCACACAACTTGTTACTTTTTGCAGTGCATTATCTCTTACCTCTAGAAGATAATATGTTAAAAGACCCAGTTCCCCACCTTCCTTCTCCATATATCCTTCCTTTACTATTCCTACTGACCCAGGTCTCTCCTTCCTTCAAGACATTCAGCACTAGAGCCAGCAGCATGTGTTCTAGAACTTCATTGTTCCTCTAGCAAAGTATTGTGAACATTTTGAGGGCTTCTCTCAGTTTCCTTCTGTGCCTAGCATAGTGTAAGAAGTACATATTGGTGATGACCTCGAGTATGACTATTTTTGTGTATGTTATGTGTCCTATTTTATCTGTATTTTTTTTCACAATGCCTCTTTTGCAGGCTGGTAACTTGTCTTTTTGGGAAATTTCAGAAGCTAGGCTATTTGAATTGCCTTGAAACAGATACCTGAGAAGACCTGTGATGTTGCCGATGTGTTGAAACAGTGCTGCTTGTGCCAGAAGACAACAATACTGAAAGGAGTTGAATCTGGGGCAAAGCCTGCTGCCAGGAACTGAACTGGGTGCCTCCTGAATGACAGCGCTGAGCTCCTAGTCTCCAGGGTGATGGTCTTTGGAGGTGGGCCTTTGGGAGATAATTAAGTTTATTGACATCGAGAGGGCAGAACCTTCCAGATAGAAGTGGTAGAAGAGATGCTAAAGGCTAGATGTAGCTCAGTGGTAAATGCTTATCCTTAGCACCACAGCAACCAAACCCAAACAAGCCAACAGAACACCAGGCTATCAGACTGCTCCCTTTCCCCACTACAGCATAAAAAATCCAGGAAGAGAGCCTGCATTGGAAGAGGGCCTATTTTAGAATGTAGCGATAGGCCATGCAACTTAGATGGGCAAAATACACCTATAGGCCAGCCTGGGTCCTCATGGTCTAGGCTTCCCGAAGGCATCTCGTCTGCAGGGTGCTGAGCAGGCAGGTACCATTATCATGAGCAAGTATATGGTGGAGAAATGGGAGAGAAAGAGAGGCAGAATGGTTTGTGTGCTGTGTTAAGAGGAAGATTTGAAGAAGCTAGGGTGATGAGGAATGGGTTGGTGTTGGCAGCCTGCTTGCCCCCTCCAGGATCAGGGTGATGTCTGAGCTGCTGCCTAGGCCCATGTCCAGGTCCATAGGCCAGCAGCAGCCAGTGACTGAGTTGATGTCCGTGGCTCCTGTTACCAATGAGGCAAGGTGGTTTTTTGTTTGTATTGTTTTGTTTTTAATTGTTATGTTTGGGGAGTTTCTTTACAGTGGATGCTTGAGGGGAGAATATGGAGGAACTGGGAGGTGAGCAGGATTGGGGTGCACAATGTGAAATCAATAAAGAATTATGTTAAAAAGAATGTAACTATGTGAGCATTTGGATTCCACTAGAATGTAACTATACTAGCATTTGGGTTTCTAGCATAGAAAAACATTTTTAAGACATGAGCCTATGGCATTTTGTTCTTGTACTACCAGCTGGCTTCTATATACACATCCACAATATCATAGTTTTGGAAGCTTGGCAAGAGGAAATCTCACCTCTGAAGACAATGTGCTTGCCACTTCCTTCTCTTGAAAGAAAGTGATAGTATAGGCCCTCTTGGCAGTCACCTGTCTGGTTATTCTACTTCCTGGATGGAACCAGGACAGGGACATCCTTCCATGTAGCTCTTCCTAGCTCCCTTACAGTGGCACTGGAGCCAGGGTTACCCTGATTTGGACTATAGAAATAAATTAGATAGATGGTCCCTGGCCTTTCAGCTCTAGGCAACTCTTGGAAGAGTCCCCCCCCCCCCCCCAGCACAATACTTTATACTTTTGAAGTTCAAGGTCACCTCTGAGAGTGACTTACCAAAAATCCCTTGACTTAACTGTAGGACTGGTCCCTGATGACAGCTAACCCATGGTTAGCTGATTCCCCTAGCCACACTCAAGTCTCCATCCAGGCTCCACGGAGCTCACACTAGGTATCTTCTTTCCTCCTGAGCTTTCCCTACCAGTCAAGCCATGTGATCTCCCGTCCTGCACTCCCTTTGCTTGCAAATACAGACACATGGCCCTTGTCCTGTCTTGTTCCCAAGAGAGAACAGTCTTGTCATCACTCCGTGGGCTTGTCTGCAAAGAATGGACTCCCTCCCATCTTCTTGGTTATAGCTGGTGAACATTGTTTTTGGCCTTCAAGAAAGAATTTCAGGACAATTGCAATTTTTGAAATCTCCAGCTGGGATCTTGCCTGTGGCTGACAGAAAGAGTGTACCTTGGAACATGGCCAGTCAACTAGCAAACTAATACCAGCATTTTAAAGCCTGGTTCAAGTCCCCCAATGTGTATAGTTTCCTTCCGAGAATGTGGCCACTTTGGGGGCTGTAAAATAATAATAGCAGCTTGAAGTCTCACCTGGCTTTGTCCCTTCCTTTTTTAAAAAAAATATTTTCTATTGGAAAAGGACTTAGACTTTAAAAATTCACTTTTCATATTTATGGTCTTGTATCTCTCTAGCCATCAAGGAAAAAAAATCACTTTGGCAGAGGTAAGCGTGGGCTGGTCATTCTTATCTCTGTTGGACTCAGGGGAACCTGCTGTCAGATTGCTTGGCTTGTGTGACAGGAAGATTTTTCTTCCAGTCTAGATCCTGTTCCTTGGCAAGCTGGGTGTGATTTGTCTTAACACTCAGACCACTTGCCAGGGTGTGCCTGACGTGGGTCACCCACAGTGTTTAGAAACAGTTTGACCTTTATTTATACATGCTGATCTCGGAGCTGATTGGTTCAGAGGTCTTGAGTGCTAACGTTAGCAATGGCTTGGCTTGGGAAACACGTGATGATGACTGCCATGTCTTTAGAGGAAAGTGGACCAATCCAACGGGGTCTGTTAGCATGAATTTATACTGCCGAAGTGACTCAATCTATGGGACTCGCCTAAGGCCGCCCAAGCTGACCACAACAGGCACCACACTGTGTATGTGAGCATGAATTTGCTTCTGAGTAGAACCCATAGGCTTGAATGGCTGCTCATGGAATCTGTGGCAGCAGTTTGGTCTGCACCTTTCCCTTATTGTGTTACTTTTAACACTTTCCTTTCCAGCCATCTTCTACCTTGCCTTTCCAGTACTTATGTGAAAATAGGGGATTAGAGGCTGGGAAAGGAGAAAGGAAGTCTATAGGAGGGGAAGCAAGGCTTTAAGGGAGAGGCTAGGTGTGTAGCAAGCACATATGATAAAAAAAAGCTGGAGGGAAGTGCTGGGGGTAGGAGGGTCTACATATGGATGATAAACAGGGAGCTAGAAGGAGAAGGGTGTCCAAGGACAACAAAAGCTATGTATGTGTGGAAATGACGAAAGGAAACCTACTAATTCATACAGACAGTTAGAACTTGTAGAGTAAATTAAATGTATACACACACACACACACACACACACACACACACTCACAAGTGTGCATGCATACACACAGTGAGTCTTACTTTCTCAGTAACTCATTTGGGCCAAAACTCTTTTTAAATTATATTTTATTTTTAAAAAATTTGTGTGCATGCATGTATGTGTGTGTGTGTTGGGGTGCATGTGCAGGCAGGCACCCATATGGGTATAGGTACCATGGAGAGGGTATCAGGTTCACTGGAGGTAGAGTCATAGATAGTTGGGAGCTGTTGTCTAATAAATGTACTCTCTCCAGCACCCTGACCAGAGCATTTAAATCGAAGAAGAGAAATAAATCTGGATTATTGAAGACTCATGTCAACAAGCAAGCAAGCAAGCAAGCAAGCAAACAAACAAATTAGAAGACTCCAGCCAAAGCCTTATCAAAGCTAACATATTTGAAGTTTTTTGTCACCTGGAAAACAGTTGTTCTTTTATAATTTAGTGAGGTGACCTGAGTGTGACTGATCGATCTGGCAATAAGGACAGATTTTATGACGATTACATGAGGCGCAAGCCTGGGGTTAGGACTGAGGGTTAAGATTTCTCTCTGGCTCTTGAAGACTCATTTTCTCACATCTAGAAGCTCCGTTTTGTAGTTATCAGTTTGTTCTTGGTGTACCGCCTCATGCTCATAGATTTAGCGGCGGTAATGAATCTAACACTTTAATTTAGATTTCACTTGTTGTCACCATGAACTAGAAGGCATCTAGTGGTTGGAAGAGACAAAGGCTCTGGTCACTGTCTTCTTCCAGAAAATGATACCAGAGGAAGAGCCACAGAAGACATTTCATTTTCAATTTTGGTCTGTGAGATTCTCATCATTTTTTTCTTTCCTTTTTTTTTTCAGTGAAGTACTTCATGGTTTGGAACACTTTGGGCTATACTACCTGCATACCTCACTTCTGGCTTCTCCCTTATTCCTGTTTTGACTCCTTTTCATACTTTGCTACTGCTTCTAACCTTTGTCTTGTTGCTGTAGCACATTCCTGTTGTTATGGGTGATTATGAAGTGTCCTCCTCTGCTTATGGGTCAAAGTCCTGTCCCCCAGTGTGTAGTGCTATTGAGAGGTGATTGGATCATGAATGCACTAACATCATTAATAGATTAATCCATTGATGACCTCATAGATGGATGGATTGTTAAATTGTAGGAGCAACCTAGATGAATTAGGTTGCTGGAAGTGTGGTGGTTTGGATAGGTATGGCCCCCATAGACTCATGAGTTTAAATGCATGACCCAATAGTGCTATAGGGAGTGGAATTGTTAGGAGATGTGGCCTTGTTGGAGGATGTGTGTCTCTGTGCAGGCAGGCTTTGAGGTCTTATATATACTTAAGCTATGCCAAGTGTGGGACACAGTCTTCACTTCTGTTGCCTATAGATCAAAATGTAGAACTCTTAACTCCTTCCCCAGCACCATTGTCTGGCTGTGTGCTGCCATGTTCCCTCCACAACAACAATGGACTAAACCTCTGAAACTGTAAGCCCACCCCAATTAAAGGTTTTCCTTGATAAGAATTGCTGTGGTTATGATGTCTCTTCATAGCAATATAACCCTAAGTCGGGGTTTACATTTGAAGGGTGTATCTTGTCTCCAGATCTTTCTTTCTTCCTCTTTCCCACATTCCCTCTTCTTCCATTTCCTTCCATCTTTTCCTTCTCTCCTCAGCCCTCTTTGGCCATGATAAAGTGATTGGATTTTCTCTGCCATGCCTTTATGCTATTGTATTTCTTCTTTTCCATGGACTTAAAAACAGTGGAACCAATTGGCAGTGGACTGAAATCTCAGAAAGTGTAAGTTAAAATAAATCTCCCCTCTCTTATGTTTCTTATTTCTGTCTAGCATTTTTTTACAGCAATGAAATTATTGAACACATCCACATATCACTTTAAAACTTGTCTGTACAGAGTAAGGATACACACAAATCAATAATTCTTGGGGTTGGGCCTGAAACTCAGTTTTTAGATTACTTGCCTAGCATGTAGGAGGCACTGGAGTTGATCCACAGCATCTGATAAACCAGATGGCAGTGCCGTGTACCTGCAGTCTAAGCCCTTGGGAAATGGAGACAGAGGGATAAGGAGTTCAAAGTTACCTTTCACTACATGCGAATGCCAGCCTTGGTTACATGAAATCATGTGTCAAAAAAAAATGACAAAAAGTACTTCCAGGAAGTAGGTGCTGTCCTCCCATTTGAGAGATGAGGAAACTGAGGTCTTGAGGACAAAGTAGTTTGCCTAGGGTCATAAATCACTGAGGGCATGGTCAGGTGTGACTGATCTGCAGCCTGTTTTCTTCTCACATCCTCCTCTCCAGAAATGTATGCAGCAAGATAGATAGATTAGGATGTTTGGGGGATCTTGTGGCCTGTAAGTAATGAGATATGAGACCCACACTTCATTTTACCTCCAGGAAGGACATGTATAAGAACTAGTGTGGCCATCAGGGTATAAGAAATACTTATACTGTAATCTTGATTAACTGAGAGTGGTTCATTTGGATAATTGAATTGTCAAGTGAACTGAAAATCAGCTCAATAGACTCAATTTTCTATATGGCTATTAAAATTTTTCTTTTTCTTTCTGACTATATTCCTACCTCAGTTGCTACTATGCAATGCACTGTTGGAACCATTATTATAATTCTGTAATATTATCCATACATAGTATAATAATAATATTGTAATATGTTCCCATTATCCCTGAAACACGTGACACAAAGACTAGAACACAGTAGGTCTTCAGTCCTGCTCTTGATCCCCCTGCAGATCAGGCAGCCCTCTTGGGCCACGGGAGTGAAGCATGCATTGATTAGCTCTCCCTGGGAGGAACGAGAGTGGTCACACTGGCAAGGCAGAGCACTGACTGCATTGCAAGCCTTAATGTATTCCCCCAAACACCCACCGAGAGCCTCTCTAGCCTACTGACCTGAGGATAGCCAAATACAAGTCTTGTGCTGTGTTTTGCCTGTTTCAATTATCATAGAAGCAGGATGATTTAGTTAACTCGAGGGTCCAAATTGTCAGATTCTAGGCAATCTAGAGTTTGCTTTCCTGTGACTTTTTCACAATCTATGGATATTTTCTGAGCACCCTCTAGGTGCAGAAAGGAATGTTCTGAGTGCACAGGATCCAGAGACGAATAAAGACTAAAGAAGCCGCTATCTCACAGGACTGCACAAAGCAAGCTGATGTTGATTGACTCGTGTGTTTGAGGTGGCACGAATCCCTTCTGTACTAGAGTGTACTACAAGGAAGCCTCAGACCCACCTCTGGCTTCTGTGAATAGCTCAGTTGTCAGTGTGGCCTCTGTGTCACCATCTGTATGGTAGAGCAGCTGATGCCATTCAGAATTCAGTTAGAAAGACTTGAGGTCATGCATGTAACACCGTGGCACATGACAAATAATACATAACAAATAACACGTAACAAAACTCAGTAAATGGTGGCTGGGAGTAGTGTGTCTTCCTTAATATCAGAGGAAGCATTTTCTTTCTATTCCTTTCAAAACGCTTTTGAGCCTAGGTAGTGTAATTTCTGGGAGCCCCTTTTCTAGCACAGGCTGAAGGCTAAGGCCACTGTAAACTGCAGACTGAGGACCCACAGTTCTGTAAATATGTCCAGCCCGGGCATCACACAGCAGCTAGGATTTTCTGTGCACATTCATGCAGCAACACAGCTGCCACATGGAAAAAGCACCTCGCAGCCTTGTTCCACACGCTTTGTGTGGAGCAACAGTAAGCCCAAAGAGAAATGATGGCTTTTCTCTGCATTTCTGCTCTGTATGTTCAGTATTCTTTTTCCTACTTTATATACTTGCTTTGAAACTTAACTCCCTAGTTTAAAGAATGGATGTGTGATCCCCCCCCCCCCCCCCGCCCCATCCATCATGGAGTTCTAGTGAGGCTCCAAGGAACTAAACTGAGTTAAGAGGCACAAAACTATTCCAGACTGTGAGGTGTGGAGTGTTGTTCCCACAAAACAAAATACTCTAGGGGGTGTAAATGAGATGTCTTCTGTCTTAGAGGCTGAACTCTCAAGATAAAGGGCTACTGGCCCTTTGTGAGACTCTTGTCCTTGGCTTGTGGGGCGCTACTTATGTGTCCTCTCATAGACTCTTTGTTCAAAGAAACAGGGAGAGACAGAGAGAGGGAGAATTTGAGAGGAGATAGATAGATAGATAAAGAGAGAGAGAGAGAGAGAGAGAGAGAGAGAGAGAGAGAAGGATAGAGGGCTCTAGGAAGGAGGACAGTAGGAACTAGAGAGATCTGGTATTGTATTATTGAAAGACAATCAATCCTTCAGAGTTAGGGCCTCAGTCTAATGACCTCACCTTACCTTCTTAAAAGTTATGTATCTTGCTACAGTCCTATTAGGAGTTAATGTCTCATCATACATGGTTTGAAGGGATACTATCCAGTCCATCACAATATCTGTGCCAATGAAATCAGACAATTAAAGCTATCTCTTATTGTTCTCCCGACTCCCAACACACAAGAGGAGAAGATGAGGTGGTCCTTATTCCTCATCTAGGACTTCCAAAGGCACAAAAACAGAAGTCAGATGAGGCCAGATTACATCCTCTTGCTCAAAAGCAGAGGTCCATCCCTAGAAGGGAAAATGTTAACACAGATCTAGACTGATGTTCAAGATGAACTGAGGTGTTTAAGAATGAACCCCAACCAGAAGGCCTAGAAGCTACCCATCACACTGTTAGAGCTCTGTTCTGCACAGAAGGAGCTATACCAAGTGTCAGAAGGCCAGGGTATTCTCAAAGTGCCATCATTGCAAGAGCTGAAATCTTCTTCCAAGTCCATCTGCCATGGACTTCTCTAACATGCACCCCTGGGAAGACCATCCCTTCATAGTGCTGCTGCCAGAGGGTAGAACCACAGGGGAATGGCCAGCACTGCCTTCCAGAGGAGGAATGTCTAAACTGGAGGCCCAGGAGGCAAACAGAGGACCTTAGTTACATCTCAGTTGAGGGCAACAAAAGCAAACACTGCTTCCAGGAAAATGATCTAAAGGCATGAAGGCATTTTTGCCTGTTTCTAAAACCACAGTTTAGCTCAGGGTCATAGTTTCCTGACTTTGGAGTTCACAAAAGGAAGAAAAATAATTGTTAGGAATCAATATAGGGCATCAGCTTTGTGTTTGCTAAGAAAAGATAGAAGGGAAAACCCTGCTGTTCTTTGTCATCCTTCTTCCTGAATGGAGGGGATATTGTGATATCCCACCCCAAATCAGAGAAAAAAAGGTCACAGTCTCACAATAACAGATAGCCCTTTAACTTTGATCCATCTGGCCTCAGTGGCTCTTTCCACTGGTTTTGCTGAGGATAACATGATTTGTAAACAGAAGAAATATCTGTAGGACATATTTCTGTCCCATATGGTCCCACAGCTATTCAGTCTCAAAGAAGCACACAGGGACGTATATAAATTATAAACTGTTTGGCCTATTAGCTCAGATTTTTTGTTAACTAGCTCTTACAATTTAAATTAACCCATAATTCTTATCTAGGTTTATTAGCCACATGCCTTGGTACCTTTTCTCAGTGATGCATTCTCATCTTGCTTCCTTTGCATCTGACCAGAGGCTGTGCCTCTGCCTTTCTCTTCTTCCCAGAATTCTCCTAGTCTGGGAAGGACTATACCTATACTTCCTGCCTGGCTACTGGCCAATCATCATTTTATTAAACCAATATGACTGACAAATCTTTACAATGTACAAAAGCATTATCCCACAGCATTTTTCCTTTTTTTCTTTTCAAAACAAGACCCTGAATCTAATCTCCTTTGTTTAGCTTTTTTCCCTGACCATTTCCCCTAACAACTTGTAACCAACATACTAAACAAAAACAAACATCCATAATCCATTTATTGGGAATGTGGACATAGTTTTCTTGGCTACTTTCTGCTGATTGGGAGTGCTAATAATCTTATGGGGACCCAAAGAAAATTAAGGATTATGGTCAAATTCTGAGTAGAGTATTCTGTGAGGGCTGGATCATCTTAGTCAGCAGTCTTGAAGTTGTTCTGGATGCAGAACTTGGAAGAAAATTCAACAATTGTTTCCAGTAATCTGAGCTGAAACTGAGTTGATATTGTCTCTGTGTGAGCACATGTGCATGTGTACGTGCATGCGTGTGTGTATGTGGGTGTGTGTGTGCATGTGTGTGTGGTCTCTGCAAGTGGGTGTATATCTACAGCGTGTTAGTCAAGGGTTATGAACACAGGTAAATGCCAGCATATCCACCAGTGCCAGGAGGGGGAGAAGATGGGAATGTGAGAGTGTGTGGAGGAGCTATGTGTATGAGTGTCATGAGGGGAGTGGTGAAATGAATGAATTGAATGGTGTGTCAGCAATTATGAGTGTGAGGATGGTAAGGAGAGGAGGTGAGACATTTGAATTTGTAAGCAGATGTGCATTTTGGGGAAGAAGTGAGATGCGTGTATTAGTAAGTTGTGTGTGTGTGTGTGTGTGTGTGTGTGTGTGTGTGTAGGCAAGCAATGTTCCTAGAGCCTTTTCCCAACAAAGCAAGCATTCATAGTTTCTGAAAAGGGGACACTTTAGTCTCTGTCGACCTCTACTAGCATCTCTATGCATTGTCCTCTCCTCTGCTTCTTCTCTCTGATAGCCACCACTTGCTGACCCTACCCTGGAGAGAGGACAGTCAGTCACCACCAGCAGCCCTCACACTTTCTGCCAAGAAGCATTACTGCTCCACAATAGATTGCTTACTGCCTCTGACACCTCCTCACTCTGGGGAAGCAGAACTGGGCCAAGCCTGTCCACAGCAGCAGAGGACTGGCTCCCTCAGGCCCTGGCCTTTCTTAAGCTCCTCACGTTGTCTCTGACCTTGAGTCAGTGAAACTGCTCTTTTGGCCTTCTGGATAGGAACCTGCCATGGTTGATCTCCTAGCTTTCTGGAGTGACCCTTTGACCCTCTCTATTTGCTTTTGACTTTGGTTAAAACTCCAAGAATGAATCTTAAGTTTGCTCTCACTGGTCCCCTGTGCACCTTGACCATCCTTGTCATTGTCCATCAGGAGAGCATCTTGCAATATCTAGTTGATCACATCTGGAGTTCCTTGAGTTTCGCATCATCTTTCATCCCTGCCACTCCACTTTGTTTTTGTTTTCTTCTTTTCACTCTTCCTCTCCCACTGAGATTCTTTCCTAAAAGAGCCTATCAAAAGTCAAATATGACCTTCAGGAAGGCTTTCTGCTAGGTACCCAGCCCCTGAAACCTCCCCCACTTTATGTAAAATCCATTGCTTCCCATGCTCCCCAATTCGGCCTCTGCCTTGCATTTTGGCTGAGGTATTATTGTTTGAGCTTTTAAAATTCAAATTGATCTCTCCTGGTTCCCTGTGCTGATTTTGCCCAATTGTTTTTTAAAACCATACTTTTGTTTTTATTATTTTTAAGTTTGTCTTTTTATGGAGTCATTTTTTAAAACACTTATTATTTCTCATTGATTTTACTTCTATGTATAGTGTTTTCTATAAAAGAGGGACCAGAAAGCAGATGCATGGTGCTGTTAGGGATGGATGGCTGCTGGAGATTGGGACATTTGGATCAATTACCTCTGCTAGGAGAGGGGAGTGGGGCCTGGAGTGTCATAAGTAAACCCACTCTGCCTCTCTGAGTCTCAAGGGTTCCTTTTGAAAATTCAAGTACACGGGGTTGTCATGGAATTACAGTGGATGATTCAGCCAGTAAAGGTGTTTGCTTCCAAGCTTGATGATCCGAGTTAAAGTCGAAGGACTTACATGATAGAGGGAGAGACCTGAATGGCATGCTCGCTCTCTTTTTTCTCTCTCTCTCTGTCTGTCTCTGTCTGTCTCTCTCTCTCTCTCTCTCTCTCTCTCTCTCTCTCTCAATATAATAAGAAACAAAACAAATAATAAATTATAGTGGAAAATGATCTCAGTAATTTGCATATGCACCACCTTACATTTTGGTCATTTTTAGTGATGTTCACTGGTTGTCCATGCCTCTTTGTCTGAACTCTGTCATATCCCTTAGTGATGCTTGTAATTGTGCATCTGACACCCAGATTCCTTTGTGAGCAGCTGCTATGAGTAGCTCCCCATTGCCTCACATACATTCCATGTGTGACTGATACATTCAAGCTCTTGCCTAACTTTTGCCTTGCATTAGACACGCCAGTAAAATGACTGCTTGTGATAGTTGATACATTCTTTGAAGACTGAGACTGAATTCCTCATACCTTTGTTTGGGTATTTCTCTGATTTTATGTTCTCATCCATGATATTTACTCATCTGTTTTCCATAACTATAATAAAATACCTGGACTTGGGTATTATCTTAGTCAGTGTTCTATTGCCATGATATGATGAAGAGACACCGTGATAATGGCAGCTCTTGAAAAAGAAAGCATTTAATTGGGGCTTGCTTACAGTTTCAGTTACATTCTCATCATGGCAGGAAACATGGTGGCGTGGAGACAGACATGGTGCTGGAGAAAGAGTAGAGAGTTTTCCATCAGATCCACAGGAAACAGGAAGAGAGCTACTGGGCCTGGTTTGGGCTTCTGGAACCTCAAGGCCAACTCCAGTGACACACTTCTTTCAACAAAGCCACACCTCCTAATCCTTCCAAGCAGTGCCACTCCTTGGTGACTAAGCATTCAAATATATGAGCCTATGGGGGCCATTTAATTGAAACCACCATATTTTATAAATATTAGTATTAGATTCAAGGTTCTGTCCCTCGCGAGGAGACCCTGGAAGACCCTGGAAGGTAGCGTATGATAGTTGTCATGTTTGTGAAAAGGAGAGATTACATTCTGGAACAGGAAACGAGAGAGAGAGAGGGAGAGAGAGAGAGAGAGAGAGAGAGAGAGAGAGAGAGAGAGAACAGGAGCCAGGGTCACTCTTTCACCACTTAAGTACCTCACTCTCATCTGAGAGCACAGCCCCAAAGCCCTAAAGACCTCCCATGAGACCCCATCTCCTAAGCATCCCAACACTCCTCTTCTTACCACACTGTGGACCAAGTTTTAAGCATGTGAATGTGTAGAGAACTAGCCACATCCCAACCACAGCACTCAGTTCTTTGGCTGAACCCTTGTCATCTTTTGGGTGTATGTTGCACGACATCTCTTCTAGGCAGCCTTTCTTTATCTTGCGGGGTAGAGAGTCCCACAGTCACCTTTATTCTGCTTTAGTGCTGCAGGTGCTCAGCACACTTCAGACCATACTTCATGCAGCTGAGACTTGTTCACGTCACCTGCTTCCACTGAAGCTGAATATAGGACTCTTGATCATTTGGGGGTCAAAGTCTCTGTTGAAGACTCAGATGGGTGTACACACATATTAACAATTTGCATATCATTTCTGGGTCTTTCTGCCTTCTGAAGCTCATCCATACCCACCTGGGGAGGGGGGGTTGCTGAATAGCACGCTAGGATATACACATGCCCGTGTTCTGAGACCAGTTTTGGCACTGAGCAGGATGCTGGATGCCGTCAACTCATTAGCAAAGTTGTTTAAACTTCTAGAGAAAGATGACGCCAATAGAATCCTTCTTATGAGTTACTATGTAGAGACATTGCCGAGCATAGGGTCTGATAAGAGTCTGATAAATATGGGTTATTCTCTTTCTTACTGTAATGATTAATTGATGTGCACTGAGAGAGCCAAGGGGTACCAGCTGGGAAAGCATTACCTGGATACCTCCCCATGCCTGTCCCTCTCCTGGTGCTGTCATGCACTTGCTATCACCTCTCAAGAAAAGAATTGGCTCGTGCATTTCCTACTTTTCAGTGAGAACACTGAGGCTTTGAAAGATTGCATCTTGTGCCTGGAATTGCTCCACTTTGGCGCAACAGAGCAGATTTTGCCGGTGGTAGCTCTCTCTGTCTCTCTGTCTCTCTCTCTCTGTCTCTCTCTCTGTCTCTCTCTCTCTGTCTCTCTCTCTCTCTCTCTTTCTTTTTTTCCTCTTCTCTATTTCCCTGGATGAAAGTAAACAAGCAAATGGAGGCCTAGTGAGGTCTTTCTCTCTGCTTCCCTTGAAAATATTTAAATTATTTCCTTGCCTTTTAATAAAATGCTATTGACTTTAATTTCCATCATTTCAAGCAATGTCACAAAGCTACCTGTGAACTTTTCTCAGCCCATTAGCTGCTTGGATGGTTAATTACTAGCCATTAATTTTGGTGAGACCTCTGCAAAGTGATGGCCCCCAAAAGTCACCTACCTGTTTATTCATACTGTACACCAAAGACCTATTTCTCTTTGCAACAGCCTAGTATTAAATTTTATTTATTTATACAAAAAAATCCCTGACCTCTGAAGGCCCCTTGCTTTTCATCCTGGTTTCAGAACAATTCATTCATGTCTTTTAGAAACCATGTAAATGAGCCTCTCTTGATTTTAGAGGATTTCTCTGGAATTGATTTTGGGATTCTGTATTAATTACCACTCCTTAGGCACAGGGGCTGTCACATAATGGATATATTTAGCAAGAATGACACGGCTGATAATTATGTACAAGGAGCCTCCGAAAACAGATTGTTTACTTTGATGTTTAATTTCAGCAGACTCCTTTAGTTTGTTAAACTTAATCAAAAGCAATCAAAATACACTGGTGTGAATTACAGCGAATTAATTTCAACCCAATGGAAAATATTGTGTCTTTCAAATTCGTATGTTGAGCTGGGATTTTTGAATGATCCACTCCAAGCAGGAGAGCAGTATGTTCTTGTTGTAGAATAAGATGAAACAAAAACTAGCATGCCAGAAATGGACAAAAGAAACAAACAGAAGGAAAAGAGTCCCCTACCAAAGGCACAAGAAACACCAACCCACTCAGTTAGTTATACATGCATCAGTTCCATAAAAACATTGCACCCCAAGTCATAATATATGTGTAAAGGACCTGGTGCAGACCCAAACAGACTCGATTAATACTGTTTCAGTCTCTGTGTGTGCCTATGAATTCCCCTCTGGCTCTTGTAATCTTTCTGCTTCCTCTTCCACAGGATTCCCTGAGCACTGAGGGGGGGATTTGATATTTACGGTTGAGTGTTTCAAGGTTTCTTGTTCTTTGCATTATGTCTATGTTGGACCTCTGTATTTGTTTCCATCTACTGCAGGAGAAAGCTTCTCTGATGATAGCTGAACGAGGCTCTGACCTATGAGTATAGCAGAATACCATGAGGAGTCATTTTAGATATTGGATGGTTACTGCCACACCACCTTTGTGTCACCGATGACCTTGCCTATATTTCAGGTAGACCACCATTGCAGATCAAGAGTTCGTGGCCAGGTTGGTGTTTACATTTCTCTTTTGTTTGTGTGTATATAGCACCTTCCTGTACCAAGCTTATGTAATGATGGCTGAGCAAGGAACTGATCTATGAATATAGCAGAACATCATTAGGAGTCATTTTATTGCTATTTTTTTCATAATACTAGTTATTTGGATTTTCCTAGGTCCCTGGGATATCTAGTCTCAGGTTTTTAGTCATTGAAGCAGTGTCAGGTATGGGCTCCATCACATCGAAATGGACCTGTACCAAAGACACTAGAACATAGGAGTGAAGCTCTATGCAAGCACTGGCTGGACTTCTCGATATTCAATGAGTTGTCTTCAGCAATAGGACCTTGCTATCAGTTTGTGGAGAGCAACCTATAGTCTTGCCAACAGCCTTGGGATTGTTTGGGGATTTCCATGGGACCCTTTTGGCCAACAACTCATTAACTCAATTAGATGTAACTCAATCCTGATAAGAGAAACTTCATTTGGTGACAAGAAATGTCCAGTTGGTATTCTGTCTCCCTCATTATTTGGTGATAACATTTAGATCTCCTTCATATCTATATATATTTTAGGAAGCTTCTACTGTAGTCAGATAGATATTCAAACTATACCTCAAATGGCCCTTAATTGCAGTCATTTTCCCACACTTCCTCCTTCATCACCTTTCCCCCTTCTCCTTCCCACTTGATCCTCCCATTCCAGCAGCTCCCATCCATCCATAATTATCTTATTGCCCTTATCTAACAAGATCTTTCTGTCTCCCTCATCCCTTATGCTGTACCTAAACTTTATGATTCTATAGACGATAGCTTAGTTACCATTGACTTAACAGCTAATATACACAAACCATACTTGTCTTTCTGAGTCTGGGATAACTCACTTAGGATGACTTTTTTATTTTCATCAATTTTCCTGTGAATTTCATTTTTTTTGAGATAGAGTTTTTCTGTAGCTTGGGAGCCTCTCCCAGAACTAGCTCTTGTAGACCAGCCTGTCCCTGGACTCACAGAGATCTGTCTGCCTCTGCCTCTCGAGAGCTGGGATTAGAGGCATGTGCCACCACCACCCAGTGAATTTCATTTTTTTTAGCAGCTGAGTAACACTCCATTGTGTAAGTGTACCATGTTTTTAAAAATCCATTCTTCTGCTGTGGGCTATCTAGGTTGTTTCCACTTTTTGGCTATTATGAATAAATCATTAATGAACATGGCTGAACAACTATCTCTGTGGTAGGATGAAGTTTCTTTTGGGTATATGCTCAAGCGTGGTATAGTCGAATCTTGCGGTAGATCAATTTTCATCTTCCCGAGGAACTGCCACTCTCATTTCCATAGTGGCTGTACAAGTTTGCATTCTCACCAGCAATGGATGAGTGTTCCCCATACTCCACATCCTTACCAGCATGAGCTCTCACTTATTTTATTGATCTTAACCATTATGATGGGTCTAAGATGAAACTTCAAATTAGTTTTGATTTACATTTCCCAGATGAATAAGGATGCTGACCATCCTTAGTTCTTCAAATGTTTCTCAACCATTTGAGTTTCTTCTTTTGAGAACTTTCTTTTTTAGATTTGTAACCCACTTTTTCACTGGGTTATTTGTTTGGTTAATATCTAATTTTTGAGACCTTTATATATTTTGGATATTAAGCCCTCTGTCAGATCTGTAGTTGGTAAAAATCTTCCCCAATCTGTATGATGCCCCTTTGCCTGAATGACAGTGTCCTTTACCATGTAGAAGCTTCCCAGGTTCATGAGGTCCTATTTATTGTCAGTCTTAGTGCCTATGCTATCAGTGCTCTGTTCAGAAAGTCTTTTCCTGTACCTATGAGTTCGAGGATATTTCCATTTTTTCTTTTCTAACAGGTTCAGTGTATTTGGTTTTCATTTGGAGATGAGTTTTGTGCAGGGTGATAAGAATCTATTTTTATTCTTCTGCATGCAGACATCCAGTTTGAGTAACATCATTTGTTGAAAATGCTGACTTTTTTGAGTATGTATTTTTGACTTCCTTATCAAAAATCAAGCATCCGTAGGTGTTTGAATTTATGTCTGATTCTTCAAGTTGATTCATCAATGTATATTTTTGGGCCAATTCTATGTTGTTTTATTATTACAGCTCTGTAGTACCATTTGAGACCTAGGACAGTGATAAAGATCTTTTATTGTTCAGGATTGTTTTAGCTATCCTGGATTTTAGGATGTTGTGTTCCATGAAGCTGAAAATTATCCTTTCAAGATCTTTGAAGAGGTATGTGTTGGAATTTTTATGGGGATTGCATTGGATCTATAGATTGCTTTCAGTAGAATGGTCAGTTTTATTATGCTAATCCTATTGATCCATGAGTTTGGGAGATCTTTCCATATTCTGATATGTTCTTCAGTTTCTTTCTTCTATGTCTTGAAGATTTTGTCATATGAATCTTTGACTTGTTTGGTTAGAATTACTCCAAGGTATTTTATATGATTTGAGGCTATCGCAAAAGGTGATGTTTCTTTTGTTGTTCTCAGTCTGTTTGCCATTTATATATAGGAGGGCAACTATTTTTGTGAGTTAATTTTGTATACATCATCTTTGCTGAAAGTGTTTATAGGCTGTATGAGTTTTGCTTCCTAGGTCCATTTTCTTGGGATTTCTTTCTTTTTTTTTAATTCTTTGACCTTGAGGTGATGTTTATCCTTGACATTAGGGTGGCTGTGTTTCTTGGATGTAGCAGGATTGAGCCTATTTTTAAATCCATTGTATTAGTCTGTGTCTTTTATCAAAGAATCGGCATCACTGATTTTGAGAGATATCCATGAGCAGTGTTTGTTGATTCCTGTTCTCTCTCTCTCTCTCTCTCTCTCTCTCTCTCTCTCATGTGTAGTTCCCCTCTTTTGGTTTGCTCATTAGGATTATTTATTCCCTGGGTTTTCTTGGGTATGGTTAACCTCTTTAGGTTGGAATTTTCCTTCTAGAACCTCTAGTAGAGCTGGATTTGTAGATAGATATTGCTTAGATTTAGTTTTTATCATGGAATTTTTATTTTCTCCTTCTATTGTGATTGAAAAGTTTGTTGTTATAGCAGTGTGGGTTGGCATCTGTGGTTTTTTAAAGTCTGTAGAACATCTGTCCAGATCCCTCTGGCTTTTAAAGTCTCCATTGAGAAGTCAAGTGCTATTCTAATTAGTCTGTCTTTATATATGTTACTTGATCTTTTTTTTAAAAAATTATTGATTCTTTGTGGATTTTGTATCATGCATTTTCATCCCACCCATCTCCCCATCCCTTCCCATCCACCCTCTACCCTTGCAACTTACCTCCCACCCCCAGATAAAGTGAAATAAAATTTAAAAGAAAAATCTCACTGTGGAAGCTGTACTGTGATGCAATGAATCATGCAGTATACCCTTTAGTCCATATATCATCACTTGTAAGTGTTGATTGCAATGAGTCATTGATTTGGTTCAAGACCTCTGGTTTTTGCTATACTGTAGATACTAAGCTCTCATTAGGGCTCCTCTTGGATATCCTGTTGTTCCATGTCACAGAGACCCTGTAGTTTTAGATCTGCAGGACCAGCCCCTTCATGTGCTCCAGCAAATCATAAATGGGGTTATGGTTCAGGGTCTTGGTGGTTACTGGGTTGGTCAGCCAGTCAACTCTCCCTCAACCTCACGACCAGGGTGCTCTCTCCAGCACTGCCATAGCTAGTTTACACTATGTAGTAAACAGCAAGGGATGGACTGGTTCCCCCACTCTCATGTCCTCAGGACTGGCTCTCCTATGCTTACACCACCAGGGCTAGCTGTACTGTGTTGCCCAAGTGAGGTATAGTAGTCATTCTGTGCAGTGCTGCAGCTGGTGAGAGGCTTGTGACCTCAGAGAGAGCACTACCATCTACCATAGGCCTGGAGGCTTCACTCCCTTGCCCATGTCACCATATGGCAGACGAGGGGTGGGGCCAGATCCCTCACACTTAGGTTTTCTGGGCCTGCTCATCTGCACCCAACAGGGTCAGTTCTATTGTGCTGTCCAGGTGAGGTGTAGGGCCTTCTCTCCTGAGTTCTGTAGCTAGTGAGGGGCAGGACCAGTTTCTTCACTCTTATGACTTAGGGGCCAGCTCTCCTGCCTTCTGCAGGCAGCCAGGGATAAAGACAGGCATCTGTTCTCTGCCCATGCTGCTCTCATGACAGACTAGTAGGGGATGAGTTCTCCCATGCTCATGCCCTCAGAACTGGCTCACTCATGCTGCTGCCAGTAGGACTAGCTCTACTGTGTCGCCCGGGTGAGGTACAGGGCCGGCTCTCCTACTGCTGCAGCTGGCGAGATGCTGGGCCAGCTCTCTCACCTGCCACAGATATGGATGGGGCCAGGTGGGGAGGGCATCTTTCCCTCACCCATGCTTCTATGTGTTAGATGAAGGGGGTGGGACTAGTTTATCCACTCTCACACCCTCAGGGCCAGCTCGCCCACAACCTTGCCAACAGAGTCAGGTCTGTCTTGTTGCTCAGGTGAGGTGTAGGGAGCTGGTCTATCCACTGCTGTAGCTTGTGTGAGTGTGTATGTGTGTGGGGGGGGGTGGGTAGGGCCAGTTCTCCTTAGCGTTTTAGCCAGTGGGGGGAGGACCCAATTCTGGGCAGCCCTATCCTCTTGTCCTTCTTTGGTAACAGGAGCTACGGACATCGACACAGACCACAACTCCAGAAGATTCATGGGCTCAGGCATGGCCCTTGGCAGCAGCTCAGGCCTGGATGTCACTGTGGCCCTGGATGACAAGCAAGCCACCAACCTCAGCCCATTCTTCACTGCCTACACCTCTTTTGATCTGCCTCTCTCCACAGGTCATGAACCATTCTGGCTCTTTCTCTTTCATACCCCACCATGTATTTGTTCACCATAATAGAACCGATTGGTCCCTCCTGGTGTCGGGCAGGTCTGTGTTTTCTCCTCCTGCCTTGGGATGGATAGCCCTGGACTGGACGTGGATCCTTGTCTCCCTTCAGTCTTAGAGGTTCTTGTTACTTGTTCTTTTACCTTTTGGTTTTTAATATTCTTTCTTTGTTCTGTACATTTAGTGTTTTGATGATTGTGTGCTGAGGGGACTTTCTCTTCTGATCTATTTACTATTGCTGTTCTGCATGCTTCTTGTACTTTGATGGGCATCTCCTTTTTTAGGGAAACTTTCTACTATGATTTTGTTGAAATATTTTCTGTGCCTTTGTCCTGGGTTTCGTCTCCTTCATCTATTCTTATTGTCCTTATATTTGGGTTTTTCATGTGCCCCAGATTTCCTGGATGTTTTATGTCAGGAATTTTTTAGATTAAAAATTATTATTATTTTTTAACTGAAGTATCCATTTCTCCTATCTGTGTCTTCTTCTGTCTTCTATCTATGCACCTCCATTTCCTTTATAATGTTGGTGAGGCTTGCCTCTGCAGTTTCTGTTCCTAGATTTTTCATTTCCAGGTTTCCCTCACGTTGGATTTTCTTTATTGATTCTATTTCCACTTTCAGGTCTTGAACTATTTTATTCATTTCCTTTCACTATTTGTTTGTATTTCCTTAGGTATAAAAACGGGGATTTACTCATTTCCTCTTTAGAGACCTTTATAATATTCATAAAGGCTGTTTTAAAGTCTTTTTTTCTTGAGCTTCAGCTATGCTGGAATACTAAGGGCCTGCTGCGGCAGAGATGCTGGGCTCTAGTGGAGACATACTGTCCTGGCTGTTATTGATTGTGTTTTTATACCAGCACTTAGGCATCTGAGTTTGGGAAGATTATAATTCTAGGTGCTGGGATAGTTGGTCATGCTTTTGTTTTGTTTCCAGTTTCTGTTGCTCTTTCTAGTTCTTAGGAAAATGTGCTGCCTATGCGTTGTCTGGTAGGAAATTCTTCCAGGATTTTGATTGATGTAGCCACTGGTGTTTCTAGGTATTGGGAGCTGACATTTAAGAATGGAATGGGTAGAAGGGGGCCTGAGTGGGTCCAGAGGAGCTAGGGTAGCTGAGTGACCCACCAGGACTTTCTTAGTCCCTGGGGAACTGGGGAAGAGAGTGAGGCCGCAACAGAAGGCCTGCTACAGAACTGGTGGTAAACCTGGGCACTAGACTTGGAAGAAGGCTGCCGGCAGGAGTGGGTTCTCTGGGAATGCCTGTTGGAGTTGAGGGCTTGAATAAAGCAACGAGTGGAGAAATAAAGTTTGTAGGGAAGATCTGTGAGATCCACTGGAGAGGAGGCCAGGGGAGGATGCTGTAGGTGATGTGGGGTGGGTGGATGGGCAGGGATTGGTTGATGAGGAGTTGAGAGGAGATGTGAAGATATTCAGTTAGTTGATCTGCTTTCCTGACCAGAGTGGTCTGTGGAAGTCAGGAGAAGAAGATCTCTGTGTGACCCCCTGGAGACAGAGCCAGGGGCAGGGGCCCACAGAGGCTGCAGCAGGTGGATAGGTGGTCTGCCAGAGAGCTGGGTATGAGATGGGGGATTGAATTTGGAGGAGCTGAGAGAGAGTTGAAGATATGCAGCTATCCCACCTGCTTCCCTAGCTGGAGAGCAGTAGCATGTTTTAAAGCATGGAACACTTGTTGAGAACCCTAGTTGGGATCCGGGTAGGGTCCGAGCGGTCTTCCACCAGGAATGATGCTTTTTAGGGGGTGGTTGAGGGCCTAGTACTGACTTTCACTTTTTGCTGTAAGGAAAATGTACTAAATAATATGGGAAGACCATGTGGACTTAGCTTTTTAAGATCTCAGTGTCCTTGGCAGCGCAATGCTTGCCTGACCACTACTGTTAGCAAAGTTATTCCTCTGTGCTGGATGTGTCCCCTGTTAGTGTAAGCCCAACAAAGGCTTTGTCAGGTGGATAACCTCGTTTAACTGGTGGGACGCATCTCCGAGACAGAGCCTCAGCTCTCTCACCTCAGATTGCTTCTCTAGGGATATTATGTTTAATTTCAGACGACTTCCTTGCTTTGACAACTTAATCAGAAGCAATCAAAATATGCTTATGAAACATATAGAAAATTAATTTCAAGCCAATGTAAAAGATTATATTTCCAAACCATGGAGAATAAAGTGAGAAAATGGATGTGCAAATATTATGTAAAATGTTGATGGCTATGCTAATGAGCAGTAGTGAGAGTAAGAGCGTCAGTCTAGTAGACTGTGCTACCCAGGCAGATCTACACCAAGACATGCTGTCCTCCGCGCTCACGACTCATCACAGAGGCTTGTGCTTCAGAGGGACCTGGGGAATCATTCCAACAGGGAGTCACTGAATACGTTTTCCAAGGACCTGCCTTGATTGAGGCATGTAAAGGGGGAATGTAGAACTTAATAACTTGACCTCTGGAATCCATGGTGCGATGAGTGCGAGACAAGGGGCTACGGAGGATGGACCAAAAACCGATTTTGCATTATTTCCCTTGAAGACACAACCCTGTGTGCTTAACATACCAGGTGTTAGCATCCCCCAGTGCATGTGAGCAAGCACAAAGATATTCATCGGGTTTGCACTCAGAAGTCTGGAACAGATGTGCTTTCTAGCCTATAGGTGGAGATCGCTCATTCTTTTCCTGGCCACCCAGACCCAAAATAATCATACAGAAACTATATTAATTACAAGACTGCTTGGCCAATAGCTTAGGCTTCTTATTAACTCACTCTTACATCTTAAATTAACCTATTCCTATTATTTTGTACATTACCATGAGGTTTGTGGTTTACCAGTAAGGTTCTGGGTAGTCTGTCTCCTTCAGCAGCTACATGGCATCTCTCAAACTCCACCTTCTTTTCTCCTCTATCTCTGCTTGGAATTCCCACCTTGCTCTATTCTGCCCTTCCAGAGCCCTAAAGCAGCTTCTTTATTAACCAATGGTAACACAGCACATTCACAAGCACATCAGGTGGCCTTGACTCAGTCTGTGTGGCTAGAGGCTTTAGAACTAGAAATGGCAAAAATTAATAATCTTTCAAAGCCTGTCTCCAGTGACATATTCCTCCAACAAGATCACACCTCCTAAACTTCCCCAAACAGCGAGACCTATTGGGGACAATGTGTTCAAATACACAGACCTTTGGGGGACACTTTCTTTCAAGCCACCTTGGGACTATGTAGTGTGGCTCTGTTCACCTTCCCCTAGGATTTTTAGTGGTATCTCCACCATTGGGCATTGGGGGCTGCCCACAGCCTCTCTCCTTTCCTGGGATGTAGGAGTGAGGATGAAGATTCTATCCCAGTTCATCTCACAGCCAGCCTCTTCCTGAAGCTGTTGAGGTGGCTTTCAGAGGCACTGGCCACCTCACTAACAGACACTTGGGTGGAGTTGAAAGGGTCGAGTTGTGAGTCACAAAAGTGGCTCCCATTACTCTGCACTCAGGAAGTTCCAATGGTTTAGAAGCTCAGCGTCTGGAACTGCAGACAAAACCAGAAAGCTCTAACAAAAGGGGGCTCGTCACCTTTGTCACTCAGGAAATTTCAAGAGCCTTAAAAAGCTCTGTGCGAGGGATCGGGGATGGAGACCATGTACACACTTCTTATCCTGTCACAATGTCGGTGTCTTTCAGAACAGACGACAATCAACCGAATCTTGTACAGATGACTCAGGTCTTAAGGGACAGGAGGCCCAGAAGGGTCCCTCCCCCCATATGAAGAAAACAGTGTGGAGTTGTTAGTCATACATGACGCTGATGTGACTGATGGTCCAGGTTCCTCTTTGATCATCAGCACACTGCAGATTGGGTTTGGGAGGAGGGGAGCGACCTACTTCTGGGAGACTTGGTGTTGTGCCTCGCAGCACAACTCTGTCCTAGATTGCACGGGCCCTGAATCTGTGTACCACTCTTTGTCAGCTGATTTGTATTGGGCAAGTTGCTTAACCTCTCTGTACCCACATCAACTCTGTCAAGTGCACAATGGCATGCTAATAGTCTTTTTCATATGTTGTGAGGGTTTACGAATAGTAACACACGAGGAGCACCTGGAAGGCACCCAGCACATGCTAGCTGTGGGTGGATGCTAGCTGTCCTTATTCACTTGTGCCCGGTAGCCTCTGTGGGACCTCAGGCTTGTCACTCACTCCTTGGACAACCTGTGTGCTAGGCTCTGTTGTCCTTGCTTTTTCCATATTTATGAGGAGGCAGGGGAGGTGTATCTATTAGGGCAAGGGTTACTTGGATATGCTTGTGAAATCAGATGCTCTGGTCCCACCTGAGAGCCTCTCAGGGAAGACACTGTCCTGAGTTGAGGAAGATAACCTGTGATGGGTGGAGGGGTGAGTAAAGTGTGGAAGGGAGGAGGTCGCTGTTTAGAAGATGCTAAGAATTGGGAAACCCAGAACCAGAGCCTGCCTGGTAGATGCAGGGGCTGTGAGAGGTTCTGCTGCAGAGGTAGGGAGTTTGAGGGGAGGGGGGTAGAGGGAGGACATTGCTGTTTCTAACACAGGGAGAGGATTCAGGAGAAAGAGGGTGGTGATGGAAGGCTGGGGTGATAGGTTCCTTGGGATGGAGACAGGTGTATGGAGAGGGATTTTTGGACAGCATTCCCCAGGGATTAACCAGTATCTTTGAATGGGGACTCTGCATGGGACCCTGCACTTTTTGGTAGATGAACTTGCCTTTCTTTTTTATTGCGGTGAAATACACCTGACATAAAGTTTACCATCTGAACCATTTGTAGCTATACAATTCAGTAGCAGCAAGTGCCTCCACATTGTTGTACAACCATCCCCATCATCCATCCCCAGGACACTTTTATATTCCTGGGCTTGAGACTCTGTGCCCATTAAACATTAATTCACCATCTCCCCTCCCCCAGCTTCCAGCAACTGGCATGCTATTTTTCTCTTGCCTGTGAGCCTAGCCTCTCTAGGTGTCTTAGACAGTAGACACATGCCATACTTCCTCCTTTGTGAGCTGATTTCACAGCTTCCCTTCAAGGTTTGCTCCTGGTGTAGCACATATCCGAATGTCCTCGTGTTTTAAGGATCACACAACACTGGGGAGTATAAACTGTATCTGTTTATTTGCTACAGGGACAGACACTTAAATCACCCCCATTCTTTGGTCCTTCTGTCAATCCATAAAAGTTTCAATTTCTCCATATCCAGGCTAACACTTCTTTTGTTTCTTCTTGCACCCCCTCTCTTTTTCACCCCCTTGCTTCCTTCCTCTCCTTCCCCCTTTATCCTCTTCTCCTCCCTCTCTCCTTTGGAGAAATACCTGAGCAGCTCTCTATTTTTGCATTGAGATTTCTTATTGTTGGAAGTTATAGTAGTTATTTGTTCTGGATTTTAGTCTTAACCATATTTGCAAATACTTTTGCATGTTCTCCCATCTCACAGTTGGCTTTTCTACCTCTCTGAATGGAGGTGTGTGTGAGAGAGAGGGGGGGAGGGGGAATGTGTGTGTGTGTGTGAGAGAGAGGGGGGAGGGGGAATGTGTGTGTGTGAGAGAGAGGGGGAGGGGGGATGTGTGTGTGTGAGAGAGAGGGGGGGGAGGGGGAATGTGTGTGTGTGTGAGAGAGGGGGGAGGGGGAATGTGTGTGTGTGAGAGAGGGGGGAGGGGAAATGTGTGTGTGTGAGAGGGGGGAGGGGGAATGTGTGTGTGTGAGAGAGAGGGGGGAGGGGGAATGTGTTTGTGTGAGAGAGAGAGGGGGGAGGGGGAATGTGTGTGTGAGAGAGAGAGGGGGGAGGGGGAATGTGTGTGTGTGAGAGGGGGGAGGGGGAATGTGTGTGTGTGAGAGAGAGGGGGGAGGGGGAATGTGTTTGTGTGAGAGAGAGAGGGGGGAGGGGGAATGTGTGTGTGTGAGAGAGAGAGGGGGGAGGGGGAATGTGTGTGTGTGAGAGAGAGAGGGAGGAGGGAGAATGTGTGTGTGTGTGAGAGAGAGGGGGGAGGGGGAATGTGTGTGTGTGAGAGAGAGGGGGGGAGGGGGAATGTGTGTGTGAGAGACGGGGGAGGGAGAATGTGTGTGTGTGTGAGAGAGAGGGGGGAGGGGGAATGTGTGTGTGTGAGAGAGAGGGGGGAGGGGGAATGTGTGTGTGAGAGAGGGGGGAGGGGGAATGTGTGTGTGAGAGAGAGAGGGAGGAGGGGGAATGTGTGTGTGTGTGTGAGAGAGAGGGGGGGAGGAGAGAGAGATAGAGAAAGAGAAAGAGAGAGAGAGAGAGAGAGAGAGAGAGAGAGAGAGTGAGTGAGTGTGTTCAGGTACCTAGAAGGCCAGGAGAGAGTGTTTTATCCCCTGGACCTGAAGTTACAGGTAATTATGAGCTTTTTGATCTGGGCACCTGGAGCTGAGCTTGGGTCCTCTGTGCCAAAGCATCTCTACAGCACCTGTTTGTTTGTTTTGAGACAATGTCTTGCCATGTGATTGAGGCTAACCTCAAACCCGTGATCCTGCAGCCCCAGCTTCCTGAGTGCTGGTGATGCACACACGTGCTACTGTACTTATCTCATGAAAGCTCTTGACAGTACCTGGTTCTTCTTTTGGTGCTCGTGCTTTTGGTGTCACTCACAACCCCATCATTTTATATGTCATTTATGAAAGTGACATTATTATTCCCAAAGTGCCTGGAATATGCTGTGACTACATGTTTCAGCCAAACCTGTCCTGTAATTCTCGTGGGCTCTTCTCAGTACAAGACATACAGATGTACAACGTGGAATTTGCAGTTGTCACTCTCCTGCCTTCTGAATTCCTTTTTGTGTATCAATGGTCGCATCAATCGTGGAGTCCCTAGGCCTGAAAATAGTCACTCTTGACTTCTGGTCCCTTGTCTCCACAGCCAGCTGTAGGAATTAGGAAATTGTTCTCCTGTGTCCTTCCAGCCTCCCTGGAAGGAGAAGAATAGGATGCTTGCTGCCTTCAGGCCTGGCAATGCCACCTGTACACAGCTCTCCCTGCTCTTTCCGTGTTCTCTCCCTGCCATCTCTCTGCCTTCGTATGCTGGCCTTGTGCACGGGACCCGAGGTCTCTGTGGACTATGACACAGCCACAGGATGGAAGGAACTTAGGGACTTCAGTGACTGCATGGGTCAAGACCCCTCTCCCTTCACATTGTCTTCTAATGTGCATAAAATAAAATAAACTTTACTGTGTTTAAATCCTTAGATTTTGTGATTTCAAAAAAAAATGCAGCTGGCCTGTGCAGGTGAATTCTCATCTACGTCAGAGCTCTCGAAGATCCCTGTCCTCAAAGGGCCTATCCCTGTGCCTCTTTATTTCCTGTCCATTGATAACAGTTTCAGACTCCTTGCTGGTCCCCTCACCCCTAGACTCCTGGAATGACTTGCCAACTGATTACTGGGTCTAATTGTTCCTCTTCTCATTCACCATCCATACTCTCGGAAAAGACATATTTTAAAGACGATAAAAGTTGTATGTGATTTTACTAATAACTTCAGTTATCAAAGGGTTTCCCATTCTATGAAGCTTCTTTGTTCTCACATGGGAAGGCTCACCTTCTGCCTTTCTTTCCGCCATCCTCTCTGCTCATCGGCCTCATAATTACCACTCAAGCTCAAGTCCAGGTATTCCTTCTCTTCCAACAAGCCCTTGAGGGAACTTCTTATTCTCTGGCATATGGTTAGAACTGCCAACATTTTGTTCTTCATAATAGTTCTACACTAAACGTCTTCTGCTAAACTATAGATTCTAATGTCACATTAGTTAGTGGGAAGCAAGAACATCTTGAAATATGTTGAAATCTGTGTTTGCCTACATGTGGATTTTAAAATCAAATTTGTTCTTTGAAAATTGCATGCATTTATACAGTGTATTATGACCTACCCACATACCTCTCTCAAGCTCCCCTAGGTACCTCCTGTCTTTCTCCCAATTTCATGTCTTCTATTTTTTGCATTAATGGGTTCAATTAGTGCTGTCCATATGCACACGGAGGTGAGTTTATGCCTTTGAAGAGAGGCGTGGCAGACTATGAATTTTTCCTTTACTCTTGGGAGGCCGCAAGAATGGGATGCCGATGGCTTTAATTTTAATTTTTTTAAAAAATTGAAATTAAAATGTAATTTTAATTTTCTTTACCCTTCCCCCCTCCAATGCTTCTTGTGCCCCTCTCATTGCTCTCTCTCAAATTCATGTACTCTGGCCTCTTTGAAAAATATATTGTTTTTACACACACACAAACACACACACACACCCCTCCAATATGAACTGTTCTGTCACTTGTATGTATATGATTTGAGGGTGACCACTGGTGTTGATAACCAACTGGGAACTCTGCCCTGGGGAAGACTACTTTTTTCCCACTCTTAGCAATCCTTGGTTGCATGTAGTTGTTTCTTTAGGGTTGAGGCCCCATGAAATTCTCCCCTTCCGTGTTAGCATGTCCTTGTTCATGGTATCTTTAGGCAGCCATGTTGTTGATATTTCATATGCATAACTTCATTGACATTTCCAGGAGATGCAATCTCACAGCAGACATCCTGTAACTCTGGCTCTTACGAGCTTTCTGCCTCCTCTTTCTCAATGTTGCATGAGCCTTAGGTGCAGAATTTGTGTTGTAGATAGGGCAGCTGGGGCTGTGTTCCACAGAATCTCTTATTCTATGCATTTTGATCAGTCACGGTTTTCAGTATTGATCGCCATTCGTTGCAAAGAGAAGTCTCTTTGTTGAGAGGTGAGAGCTGTACTTATCTGTGGGTATAAGGATAAAAATTTAGAATGCAGTTAGGAACCAGACTGGTCTAATAAAGTGGCAGATGTAGTTTCTCCTCTAATACCCATGATCTCACTGGTCCTAAGTAGTTGGTGAGGTCTCCAGTACCAGACACGATTTCCCTCTTGTTAAGGCGGGATTAAGTCTAATTAGAGATCTGTTAATTAGTGTCAAGCATGAGTGACACTATTACACACTTAGGATTGTGCCAGCTGGTCATTGTTACAGTTAATAGGTGTCATAAGATGGATAGACTTATTGTTTTATTCTCTCTCTTGGAAGTTTGCATGGCATCTTCTCATATCCTGAAAACTAGTTCTCCAATCCCACAGTTTCTGAATCTGAAGTACATGGCATTGATAGCAATAGGGGCTTACCTTTCATCCCTGGGAGAGCCAAGGACAGCAGCAATAGCCTGTAATGCTTTGGGGGACTCCCCTGACCAACAGTTTGTAAAGAAGCTTCTCATGCCAGGTATATAGTCTATGGCTCTTGGGGGAAAGCATTGTTTGCCTAAGTTGGAAATTTTCATTTATAATATATATTTATATGTCTATGCATAGGCTTATATATATTATATGTAATTTTAGGTAAATAGATGATATGATTCCTTATGACTTTAAAGACACCCTTATTGTTATTTTACCCCCTCCTTCCTTCTCCTTCTCTGTTGACCTTCTTCCTCCACCCCAGCTAGCCACTTGTCTGTTTTTCCTAATTTTTTCCTTCATGTAGGAGGAGGCTGCTTGTTCGTACTCGCTGCCCAGAACCAAAATAACCACACAGAAACTATATTAATTAAAACACTGCTTGGCCCATTAGTTCAAGCTTCTTATTGGCTAACTCTTATATTAATTCAATCCATTTCTATTAATCTGTTTATTGCCATGTGGCAGTGGCTTAATGGCAAAGATTCGGCATGTCTGGCTCTGTTAGCTCCATGGCATCTCTCTGACTCTGCCTTCTTCCTCCCGGCATTCAGTTCTGTATTCCCTGCCTACCTTCTGCCCTATCAACAGGCCAGAGCAGCTTTTTTATTCATTAATGGTAATCACAGCACACAGAGGGGACTCCCACATCACCTTCAGATTGCTTTTGCCCTGCTATTCCCCTTTTTATTGTTCTTCCCACTCCACAGTTCCTTCTTAGTTCCCTGGCTTTTGCAATTACTCCAGATTACATACTCATATCAGAAGAACCGGAGTTAGGGGCCACAGATGAGAGAGATCATGAGATGTTGTCTTTCTGGATTTACCTCCTTCTATATAGTCTCTCCTATTTTCATCCATTTGCCTCTGAATTTCATTTTTTTTTACAGCTGAATAGTAATCCATAGAGTACATGAACACATTTTTGTTATCATTCATCTGCTAAGGGGCCTTTAGGTTGTTTCCATTTTATAGTTATTGTGAATAGAGTGGTACACACTGCCTTTTGAAAAGAATTCCTGGTATAGAAAAGATGTGTTACTGCCTGGAGTGGAGGTGGAGTCTGTTTATGTAAGCAGTATTTCTACCCTTCTGCTGTAGTAAGGAACATGCCCGGTTTCCAGGGTGTCTGTCAAAATCCATTTTATGTTGTTTTACAGAATTCTGAAAACTGAATCATTTATTAAAAAATAAACCAAAAAACTAGGTTCCTACCATTCTGGAAGCTGAGGAGGCCAAAGTCAAGGGCTCTGTGTCTGCTAAAGGCCTTTTCTGTGCTTTATCTTACAGCAGGACTTGGAAAAGCATGAGAACACATGAGAGAGGAATAGAAACTAGGCAGTCTCTCTCTCTCTCTCTCTCTCTCTCTCTCTCTCTCTCTCTCTCTCTCCCACTCCAGAAATTGCCAAGCCATTGCCATGGTAATCCACACCAGCTCTACCCTCATGATCTTGTCACTCTTTAAAGGCTCCACCACTCAACTGTGCAGCATTGAGAATAAGGCTTCCTATGCATCAATTTTCAGATCCTAGAAGAGACGCAATTAAGAATTTCTGCAATTTCCTTGATGAAGGGTGAGGACTATACTCACCCGTGGGTGTAAGGGCGAATGTTTATAGACTGTTGTTAGGGATGATGCTGGTTTAGTAAGCGAGTAGTTGTAGACTCTCTTCCCATACCTGCAGTTTCACTAGTCCTGAGTAGCTGTCCAGGTTTCCAATATCAGACATGGTCTCCCTCTTATTGAGCAGCTCTTAAAAACAATTATAGAGCCACTAGCTAGCACCAAGATAAGTGTACCGCTACTGTACCCTTAGGATTATAGGGTGTGCTGGTTGTTGATGTGGTTCATAGGCATCGTAGCTGGGTAGGAATGTTGGTTGCCTCTTTCCTTTGGAAGCTTGTATGGCATCTTTTGGTACCATGAAAGAGTCCTCAGGGAGGAGATACTCAGGTCATTTCCAGCTCAGGTGTCTCTGAGTCCTGTTTCTGAAGGACGTGCATGGTGTCTCTTCAGCAATAGGGACTTAGGGACTTACATTCTACCTGTGGTGGGCATCCAAGGTCAATGGCAATTGACTTTATGTTTTAGAAGTATTTTTGCAACAGATGGAGACCAGTATGGAAAATCATAACTAATCAAACTGCAGAAGTGTGGATCTCAGTCCCAGTGGATACATCTACAACACATTCTCACACTTACAGCTCAGGGAACACTGCAGAAGAGGGGGTGGTAAGAATGTAAGAGCCAGAGGATTAGGGAGTTTGCCATGAGATTTTTCTCTTGGTATTATCAGTATTTACACCCATAAAGCCTCACCAAAATAATTGCCCAAACATAAACTGGCAAGGATGACACCAGAGGACATGCCAGAGTGGATGGAAAAAAGCCCATGAAGCCTGAACCCTACACAAGGGACTATAGACAACTGAGTAAATCTGGGGTCAGTAGAAGTGGTCACCCCCATGGAAGAGCACGCTAATTGGTTGTTCAGTGCCAAATGGTCAGCTCTGAAAACATATATATGAGTAACATGATATTGGCTGAGGAGGTTCTATTTAGGAATATATATGTATATGTATGTACACACACATATGCTTACAATAACAATTTGTGGAAAAAGAGACTAAGAATTTGAAGGTGAGTGAGAAGAGTATATGTGAGGGTTTCGAGGGAGCAATGGGAAGGGAGAAATGTAATTATATCACAATCTCAAAAATAAAGACTAAAAACTTCATGTGAGAGTAAAATGACATAAGGCCTCAGGACCTTTGGCGCACAAACCACAGGTACTTTGGAATTGCCTGGTATGAACTAGAGTCTGGCCAATTAGACAACACCTGAGCCACCCTCAGACCCATCAGGGTGATGGCTGCTGCTTGCACACTACAAGTTTTCTTACCCTAATCATGCCTGATGCTAGCCGGCAGATTCTCCTCTGTGGGTCTGTCCCCACAGTTCTAAATCTCATAGATTCTTCCAGACTGTGGTTGGGGCCCAGTGGCTTCTGGTGCTTGCCTTCTCCAGGGAGGTGTGTGGAGTCCCACTGGATTCTTCTCCATAACTCGTAGTGTTTGCTCAGCACCCAGCCCTAGCAGCCAGTAGAATGCCTTGCTAGCTTTTTTCCTCCACAGCTCTTTGAATGTTTAATAAATTCTTAATTAAAAGCCGGGCACCTCATCTATTTCTGTCAATTGCTTCTGTGTTGTGAAGAAGGGAGGCCTCCAGGAGGGAAATGTCAGGCCCACCCTCCGCCCTCCATTCACACCCACAACCCTACACATGCGTGCGAGTGCGTGCACATGCACACAGCCCAGGACTTGGTGCATATTTACATAATTCTATTGACATTTTGAGGCTAAAATTATGTATGCTACTTTAATTTGCTGTTAAATTAAATTATGAATGTTTGGAACGTAGTAATTTCTTTTGTTCTATGAACAGATTGTTTTATATATCTGCCTATATTACCAAGTTATTAATTTAATGATTTCATAATAGCAGCTCATTCCTCTGGGTAATATAAAGACTGAAGTGTGCGCTCTGTACAGCACAGGCAGAAGCTGCTTGCCCTACGTGAATTGAAGGTTTTTGGAATAAAGATATTAGTTTTGGCAGAATGTTTAAGAGTGTGTAGGGAAACTGGAGGGATGTGTCAGGTCAGTTCTGGTTCCCCAATCTCATTTTAAAAAGGCAGGGCATAGTCCACTGCCCATGAGACTGCAGGAAAAATAATTTTCTCAAGTAAAGTCAGGCCCTGGCTGAGCACTGACAAGTTTGAGAGCTGTGGATCCCCATTTTGTCTGTTAGACTTGGACACAGCGTGGGCTCTGCTCTAGGCTGAAAGCAGGGTGGTCTTTTGTCTAGAGGGTCTCTTCGGTCACTATCCAATCTGCACGCTGGAGATGTGTTGCTATGGCAACTTGGCACTGGCCATATTACTCTGCTCCTTGTTGGTACCTGACCCTATTTGAGTGAAATGTCGAAGGCTAGATACTGTGTGTGTGTGTGTGTGTTCTGGAGCACAAGAGATTTTCCTTTATGCCAGCAAGTTGTGCCTTCAGCTTTCTGTGCCTCAATTTTTCAGTCAATAAAATGGAAACATTGATAGCAGCTGGGTAATCAGTGTAGGAATGAATAGGACTCACAGAAGAAAGTAGATAAGAACATGCTTTTGCTAATATCTGGGGGCTGAGTTGTGTGGCGTTAGGAGGGTGAGCACCACCAACCACCACATACTAGAGCAGTGATTCTGACAATGGCCATGGTGATGCCTTTTGCATATCAGATGATTCACATTCCTATAGGTCTCAATGTCTTCAGGTGATATTGGAGACTGGAACATGAAGGCTTCTAAAGTTATCCTCACCTCTGGTACTTACTTTTGCCCTGTTACATTTCAGAAGAAAAAAAAATGATTAATTTCACTTGAGAATGCCGCACTGAACACAGATACTCACCGAAGAAGTGCTGTGTTTTCTTCCGTTGCTGTTGAGCCCCCCTGACTCAACAAGAACTGAAGCAACTTCTGCCTTCTCCATGGCGACACTCCAAACGGACCAGATGACTGAAAAATACATGATCCTGACGTTCTGTGACGGCAGAAGTGTGGGCTGGAAGAGGGCAAAGGAAGCTGGAATGAGAGCCAAGGATTGATTATGGGTCAACCGGATGACGAGGAAGTAGGAGGGCGGGCAGGGCAAAGCTGTCAGAGGAAGAAGCAGAGAGCTGGAGGGAGATGGAATGGGTGAGACCCGTGTGGTGTGGATGGAATATTGAGTCCAAGCTCGGGGCAAGAGGGGTGAGACACTGGCTAACGGGGTCAGCAGGGTCTAAATTGGTGACATGGAAAGTCTTGCTAGGCCAAAGGCAGTTGGGAAAGAGGGAAGGACTCAATGGGGGAGCCTTTGGAAGAGGATAGAGTTGGAGGCAGGGAGAACAGTCATGAGACCGTTATAGCCAGCAAGAAGAGAGGCAGTGACACGGAGGAACGCTGTAAGGAGGCCCAGAGGAGAATTGCTAAGGTCTGGCCTAAGGTATCTGGAGGTGATAAAGGAGAGGGCATTGCTGGTGGTGGGCAACCAGGGTACTGTGAGATCACCCTGAGACCTTCTAGTTTTTCCTTTTCTGAACTTTATGATGTCTTGAAAGGTATTCATATCAATCACTTTACCCATGGGGCACACATACTTGCATATACACAATGGTTTATTCCTAGACACACACACACACACACACACACACACACACACACACCCCTCTACTGCTGTGTGCTCCATGGGGTAAGACAAAATGTTTGTGAACCCCAGTATGACAGTTAGGTGAAACATTCTTGACCCTCCCCTGAGGAAAAAAAAATAAGCTTCTTTCTTCTGTGTTTTATCTACAGTCTTGGATATCATGTCTTTGTCTTCATGAATCATTCCCCCATTAGGGTGTGGCTTAACAATGTCTAGATTCCTAGTGCCTAGCAACATGTCAAGCAAATTACAGTCATCACCGTGAATGATTGATAAGTAAAGAAGCCTAAGGGTCCTGGATCTTCTCCTTTTTGAGGATAATTAGCTGTACTTCCTAGTCTTCCCAAGAAGAGAGTCTACATCTTCTGTCTTGAGAGGTGAAGAACATCTTGTGACCAGTGTCCTACCCAAGTACCAAATCTTTGGTCCTTTGGTGCCAAATACTTTATAAATGTAGACGAAAGGCTAACTCAATAGCTAGAGGTAGGCAAGAAGGGAAATTCTGAGGTAGGGTTGGCTGCAGCTCCCCAAGGGTAGAGGATAAGATAAATAAGAGAGACTGTCTACATAGGTATAGGACAGAGAAATAGAGAGAAACATGGATGAAGATGGAGAAGGTGACCAAAATGGTCAGGAAATCCAGGGGTGACTCAGGAGCCCAGATTCAGATGGAAGATCAACAGCGGACGTCACTGTTATGCTGGGCATAGGGGAAGAAGTCTGGAGGACTCGTTAACTATGATCCAGGGACAGAAAATGATTGAGGACCCCAGGGAAGACAGATAGCAGAGAGGAATTTGGATGGAAACCCCAGAAGCACAGACAAGATCACAATAACGGCAATGTGCCAATGCCTGGCAGAAGTTTGATGAATTCCTTGTGCATCACGAAGAGGGAACAGAAGAAAGGGAAATGCCAGGAGGTGGAAGAGAGGCCCTGTCTCCAGGACCTTGCATCCTAGAACTTGCCTTTAGGCAAAGCAGGGTGAAGACAGATCTGGGTAACACTGCGTTTAAGACATTTCCGAGAATCCTTCTGTAGTGGCAAATTGTTGGTTGTATACTATAGTTAGGCCAGATACTGATATGTTCTGAATACTCCTGTCAAATTATTATGTTGAAATCTAATCATCTTCAAAGAAATAGTATCTTGAAGTGGAGCCCCTGGGAAGTAGGTTATTTATGGCCGGCCTCATGTGTAGAATTAGTGAACTTATGAAAGACTTTTGTGTTAGGGTGCTCATTTTGTGGCAAATACCCTAATAAATATCAGTTTAAAGGAGGAGATCTACCTGACCCACTGGTTCAGGGGTTCTGTTCATAGTCTCTTAGCCCCATCACCTAAGTCCCGAGGGTAACAACATGGCGGTAAGAATACGCGACAGAGGAGGCCCTTAGCTTCATGGTAAGCAAGGACCGGAGATTAAGCAGCAGGGCTCTGTTAGCAGATTTTCCCCACTTCCCCTCCCAGTTCACAGCTATGAGATGGTGCTGCCTGCATTCCAGATAGGTCTTCTACCTATATTTAATTCTCTCCAGAAACACCCTCACAGACACATCTGTGAGGTGAGGCTTACTCCTTTCCTAGACACCGAATAAGCCAAATCAAGTTGGCAATCAAGATTCACCATCACAGCTTTTGAGAGTGGCGTGGAAGGACATCTAGAAGGTGCTGATACACAACAAGCTATTGGCATCTTGTTTGTGAACTTACTATACTCTAGAACTAGTGAGCATCAATGTATCTTATTAATATATGGTTGCTCATAAGTTACTTAGCATAAGGCATTTTGTTCACTGGCTTACATGGACTAGCATAATCACTAAACTCCATGGGCAGGCTGATGATGACTCAGAGGTCCATAGAGACTAAACATTGGGGCAGAGGTCAGGGTCAAGGGGGCAGATCTGTAGTCTTCTAAATAATGTTTTCAGAGGTAGAATTGGGGTAGATCTGAGGAGATTGTGGAGTGCTCCACTGATAGGCCACCTCTGTGCATAAGAATGGTGGCCATGGTGATGTCTAAATTCAGGAGGGAAAAAACCTGGCTCAAAAGAAACAAACAAAATACCCCAGAGACTTATGAGAGGCCATCTGAAGCAATTCTCTGTCTGGAGCCCCGGGCTATTTAATGTTTCCGGCAATGAACTAGACAATGAAACCGAGAGCACGCTCATTAATTTCATAGATGACACCCAGCTGAGGCTGGAGGGGGCACCTTGGAGGAATGGATTAGAATTCAAATTGACTTCAGTAGGTTTTAGAGATTGGTCAGAAACCAACCAAACGAGATTCAGGAAGGACAAGGGCAGAGTAAGGGGAAAGCCGCCCCAGGAAGGACTAGGAGGAGTGACTTGCTTTGTTTTACTCCTGCCTGAAACCCACAGACTCTCTTGACCTCCCTGGCCTGACATTTGCACAGGAGGCTTACAGTGAACTTTCACAGGTCTCTCCTTGGAGCCTTGGGTGATGACACCCTTAGAGAGGGGCTGTTAGGAGGGAACAGGTTCATGGGGGGATACAGAGATGTTAAAAAATCTGCCTATTTGCCCTATGACACCCAGCTGATAGGTGTCAAAGCCAGATGCAAACTCGGTTAGCACTTTACAGCACTCATTCGACACTTACCTCAGAGTGCTTTACCGTCTAGTTGATCTGTGACCTCATTCAGTGATACAGCCTCTGAATCCTGCTCCGTGGCCCCAGGCAGGTCCCGTTTCCATCGATGTCAGGCCAAGATTCCATGATGTACCTGTCCAACACAATTCTTACCAGCTGCTTTATCCATTTGGATAAGACCCACCCGCTGGCTTTCATGCCTGGGTGTCAACCTAACTACCTGTCAATACTACTCCTCACCTGTCTTGTTGAGAACCCTTGGAGAAATAGCACAATTGGGTAGAGGTAGAAAGAGTCGCTGTGGAGTTATCAGGCAGGCTGTTGGTTTTGCTTCCCAAACAGTCTTCCCAGCTTGCTCTTCTTAGGTTCTAACCTCATTACTGACCCATTTACTATTATTGTCCTCCTACTGAAGGGAGCATGGGTCACCTGGCAAAGGGTCCCTCAACTCAGTTCTTATCATCTCCCACTTTGTCCAACTCTACAGTAGTTCTCATCTTTGTCTTCCTGGCTCTTCTTGTAGTATAGCTCCCAGTCCTCTCCTCTATTCTTCCTTCCAGCCCTTAAATTTGTGCAGCCTGATCCATCTATGAAACTTTTCCCAAAGAGAAGTTATCAGGGAGGAGCAGAAGTATACAGCATCTTCTATCCATGTTCTGATTCTTAGGCTAAGTAGAACATTGTAGATTCCTTCCACATAATATAGTACATAACTTTGGGTCATCTGAAAGGCAGGTAGCCCTCCTTCAAGTTATCCTGTGAATGACAAAAAAAAAAACTATCCATGGTCCTTCATGTTTCTCATTTGCAGGTCACACTTCACTGCCTTTCCTGAGATCCTTTGTCGCCTCTTACCACCCCACAGACTGCCATTCTTCTCTCTGATGTTGAGCTCCCCATGGCGCCATTGCTCCCTCATCTTTCCCTGGGCCCTTCTGCCCCATTCTTTCACCCTTCCTTGACTGGAACTCCATGTCTGTTCACTAGCCCATATATTCTACCTTGGTCAGAATTTGAGTTTTCACCATGAACTTTATGTTGAGCTATAGCAGGCTGGAATCCATGGGATGGATATGTGCAGTCTGAACTTGTGTTACTGCCTTCCTCTAGTTGACTCACTCCTGCTGGCCAGCCCCTGAAAATGCTAGATTCCTCCTGCATTTTACCCTCTTTCTTCGTAAGCAATTAATGATGGAAATTTTGTGCCTGAGTTATTATTACTATTCCTGGTCTAGTCTCCTTACTGATGTCCTGGCTCTACCCTTGCCTCCTATTCACCTGAACTTACCATGCTGTTTCTCTCCTTGAATGCCCCAGCTTCCTACCTAGTGTCCATTTACATAAGTCTAGATTCACATGGTCCATGGTTTGCCACCATCTTGGTGCCATCTGCGCTTGAGAAGCAACTCCATCCCTTGCCACACCTGGATGCTTTTAGATAACCAAGGGCACCATCCTGCTCTTGCCACACTGCAACTTGTAGGTTACCAAGGACTCCATTGTGCCCTCTCCCCTGTGCCCTTGCTTCCTCCTCATGGTCCCCACTAGGCAGCTGTAACTGCGGTGCTCTGGCTGCCCATTCTGAGAAGTGACATACCATCTTAAGAATGCCACACCTGGTGTCACACTGGCTAGGTTTGGTTCTCCTAGCTCTGTGACTTGGGCTCTAGGCCCCAAGGCTTTCTCTTCTCCCCTGTAGAGCGCAGATGAGGAAAGTGTCCACTTCTTGGGACTGTGTGGAGATGACCATGCAGGGGGTTCAAAGTGCCTTCTCCAGCGGTGGGTCTGCGGGAAGTTCTTGCTCAAGGCTGGATGCTGAAGACACTACCATCCTTCAAGATCCAGGCGCCTGTTCTGTGAAGATGACTCTGACTTTGCAGATGGACACAACATTGCTTTCTTACTTGGCATTACCTCCTTAGCATTGTCTGTGTCTCTCTGCCTCTTCTAGCATACTATTATGTTAAGTGTTGTCCTCGGTAACTGGCCTAGTACTTACTGATAGACAACCTCACTCCCCATGCCTTAGAGACAAATGGCTTTGACCTTCATCTTTGCTTGATTAGTGTTGGGCCACTGTGATTCTGAATCAGGTTTATCATCCAACAAACTGAGGCCATTGTAATCGTATCCTCATGGTGTATCCCAAAAGAGACTCAATAGATGTCAGGCCCACAGTCTAGCATAAATCCCTCAGTAACTAGGGTGGATTATCTAGAAATTTACACTGGCCAGTGGGAACACATTGTCCGAGAGGGATTATAGCTACAGGGAAAGGGTAGGGGAACCGTGTTACGTAGCACAAGGGGGTGAGTACATGCAATTGTCAGCCCATGGTCCTTGACTGGCAGGGAGTGGTGAGCTGAATGACAGTGGCCTCATTGTTCTCTGACCCTGGGTGGCAACAGCTGGGCTGGCCATTCTCCCCAACTATGATCTCAGTGGGCAAAAATGATGTTGATGCACTAAGAGAATGCAAGAGGGGGGACTTCCCAGGATAAAGGGAGATGCTTTTGTGGGCTCTCAGTTGCTGCCAACTGCCTCATGGGATGCCAGGACATTCTTATGCCTTGGTGTGGTCAGAAGGCAGCCGATTGGAGAGCCCTAGATGGGTGCCAATGAAGGCCAGGCTGCTGGTTGGCAGTGTCTCCTCAGGGTTGAAGTGGACAAGATTACATGATCCTTGTCTGAACTCCTTGGAGTGGAGGGAGCAAATACAAGCGACAGAGAGCACTGGACTTGGGTTTCTTATGCTCTGCTAATATCTGGACTTGGGTTTCTTATGCTCTGCTAATATCTGGCCACCTGATTTTATGTCCCTAGAGTCTCCTCTCTGTAGTTCTTACCTGGGGATACAGACCAGAGAAGAAGCTGGTTTTAGGGCATACTTTTCCAGCTTTGATCCTTCTTTTGGGTATGGCTGTTAGGTTCCCATTCTAAGCCTTGTTCACCATGAGTCTCTGAGTCCAGCCCCGACCCTCTGTTTATTGGATATTTAGAATTTTGTGGCCTGCCCATTGATGCCTCTTGGGGGTCATTGATCACTCTGCCACACCTGATCTCCACCTGCACATTAGAGGCATTGGCTCTCACATTCAGAGGCCAGGACAGGGAGATTCACCATCGTCTTGGGCAGAGGCGGTTGGACCCTCAGTGTGGTCTTTGTCCCACACCAGTTGATATCACTGGCTGTTTCTCCAGAAGAACCAGCTCCTTCACTCTGTTTTGTTAGGCATGATCTTACGTCCTGGCTGGTCATTTGTTGCATGAGCTGGCATGATGTAGCTCAGGGGAAAACACTGGATTGACGGACTCTAATATGGGGCAGGATGGCATTGAGAAAAAAAGGGATTTGGGGACTTCTAGGTGAAAGGCACATGTTTGGGGGAAATGATGTCTCTTGTGTAGTCCCACAGCTACCAATTAACAGTACTTGTCAGTGAAGGTGGCATTTAAAAAGAGGCCTGTGCCCAAGGCCATCAGAGATGCCCACTGCCATGTTGGAAGCTGAGCTGCACGCAGGCCAGCTAGCTTGTCATCTTCCATGTGGCTTTGCGGGATGAAGACACTGAAGCCGCTGTTCCCATAATGACCTTCAGCGGAGAACCAGGTCGGCTTCTGAGGCTGACATGGCCCTGCTTTGGCCCTCTGCCACCCAGGCAATTAACTTCTGCTGTAATTCTGGGCCTCTGCCCCCGCACCCCCCCCTTCCAAACAACCATGTTGAACAAGTGACTTACAGGGGGAGGGAAAGGGACTGTCTAGTCTGGAGGCTGAGAGATGACAGGGGCCTGAGCACAGAGCTGCATGTTTTGAGTCACTGGAGACGCTGTTCCGGGGAGCAGATGTGAGGCAGCTGCGGAGACGACTCTAGGCTGAGCACCCTGAGGATAAGTGGGGGTGACATGCCGAAGACAGGAAACTCTCCCAATCACTATCCCCCCGGGGCTGGCCCCAAGCCCTGCCAATTATCTCCTTACCTTGCTGGTTTCTGCTCCCTGCGAGAGGGGTGAGCTAATTCTGTTCTGGGATGCTGGGCAGTGAGTGAGTTTGGGGTTCAGTGACCCCCTCGAAAGAGCTGGGATGGAGGAGACTAGGGAGTTGCTCTGGGAGGTCGGTGCTTGCTGTTCCAGCCGGGGACCCTCTGGTCTCCCCATGTGCCTCTTTCTACCTCGCAGCAGTAGCTCAGCTGCAACCTGGGTTAATCAGAAGCCGCTGACCCTGGGAAGACGGTCTCAGAGGAGAGAACCTATTTTAAGCTGGTGAAATGATTAGTGATACTAATCACACATCTTCAGCCCAGACCCTCTGGCCTACTTTACTGTTCTCAGGTTTTCTCTGGGCCTGTACACTTACCTCAGTCCCGATCCCTCTGTCTCTTCTCTAAGCAGTGAGTTGCTTTTACCTCTCTTTCTCTGTTTGCTTGCTCCCGTTTCCAAGGGAAAGAAGGTCCTAGAAACCTCTGGTGGCTCCGGTCTGCCCCTCTAGAAACCCCTAATACTTCCAAGTGACTCCAAGGGCTCTTAGCGCTAAATTATTCAGACTACAAGCTGACCCTAGAATTTTCTGCACAATAATGTTAGCAGATGTGAAAAGGGACATGGTCTTTGGGTCCCTTATATGCATAAGGGTTTTCTTAGGGCCACAGAATATAGTCAGGGGTATGAGGGAGTGATGTTGGTTGGGGGAGGGGGTGAGTTGGAAGTGGGGAATCTTACCCAGAGAAAGATCCTACTGTTGTCTAGGTTTCGCAGTTACCTTAGGACAGTGATAGTGGGGCTTGTTGTGTGACCCAGGCTAGAGCTATGCTCTTGGGGTGATTAGGGCAATGCAATGGTTTGGACTTGTCTCCCAAAGTTCATGTGTTGGACAGTCTAGCTTTAATGTAATAGAGTTAGGGGTGGCACCCAGAGATGAAGTCACAAAGGTTCTGGCTTCTTTTTTTTTTTACATTTATTTATTTATTTATTTATTTATTTATTTATGCATTCATTTTCAGAGACAGCCTTGAGGAAGTGGCTCTCTCCTTTACTCTGTTGGTCCCAGGGATCCAGCTCAGATTACTATGCTTGGTGGCAGATGTCTTTACCAGCCGAGCCATCTTTCCTATATGGAATAATGTCCTTAGCCCAGGGGGCTGTTAATTGTCTTGGAAATGGGTCCCTGATGGAAGGGGATCAGCTTGGCGGCGCCTCACTCACACATATGTGCCTGTATACACATGAAGGCACACATGTCATTTACACCTCTTTTAAGCTTCCAGCAAGAGAATTATAACTGATTTGTAAATAGGAAAACCAAGCCACTGTGGGGTTAAAGTATATAGCTGGACAGTCGATGGGTATTGACCGGGTAACTCAACTCCAGCACTCGAGTTTTAACCTCTGCTGTAGATCTATACCCTCTGTGGGCCACACCCTGGCTAATGGACTCAGACAGCAAAGTTCAAGTGCGTGGTTCCCAAGGAAATACTGAGAACCAACGGTAGCTTCCCTGCTCTTATGCTTTGAATATAAAATGCCCACCATGAGTTTGTGTGTAGCTGCAAACTTGGTTCCTAGCTGGTGGCACTCTTTTGGGAGTCCTTTGAGACTTTTGTTGGTGTAACCAGCATCAGGCAATAGGTCACTGGGGACATGTTCTGGTAGGCTCTTGCCGACCCTTTCTTCCTCTTTTCAATCATTCCCTTGGTCAGAATGTCTTGCATCACTAAAGGCTTAGCAACAAGGACTCTGGTGAGCATGGCCTGAGTCTTTGGAAAGTGTGAGCTAAAATAAGTCTTTACTTTTTAAAGCTGCTTCTTTTGGGTACTCCATCGAGGTAAAACAACAACAACAACAACAAAACACCACCACCACCAACCAAACAAAAACTGACCAGCACACCTCTGATGAATGCTGTGATCTTGAGTAAGTCACATAACCATTGTAAGTCTCAGTTTGCCCATCTACTAAGTGGGGATAATAACTATAGGACCTGGTTCATAGGGCTTTTGTATGATCTAATAAGACAGTGCACATGAAACCACGGTGTCTAGCACTTAAGACATTCCTGCTTAAGGCCTTCAATCTTGGTTCTATACTTTCCTGTCTTTCCTCACCCAGGAGTACAGCAGATGAGACTGGACAACTAGATCCCTGGCCAGGGAAGGTAAAAGTACTTGGTGTTTACAGTAACTATTAGGGTCTGAATGATAACTTGGCTTCCTCTCTAAACATGTCCTCCCTCTTCAGGTTGTCTACCTTTGACTACAGATATTCTGTCTTTTGAAGAAGCCGTTCCTTCCTTCCTCCTGGTTCCCAGAGAAGATGTAGCCAGAAAAAATAGGTCAAGAATACCAGACCCATGTCATTGGAACAATCTTGGGCCCATAGAAAGTGAAGTGCTCTGTCTTGAATCTCTTCAAAAGATGTACATGTGTGAGTACGTGCACACACACACACACACACACACACACACACACTACTAAAACCAATGGCCCAGTTGCAAACCTCAGTGAATTGCTGAGCCTTGAGCAATTTCATCCAACTGATGAAGATCCCAAATAATTTCCATTCTAATCTACATTGCTTGACTTCTAAGGAGGTAATGGTCCCTTTGGTGACACGCTGTCCTTTCTGTACACACTTTATTGCCGTGACTTGCCTTTCTGAACTGTTAAAAAGTGTGAAGGAAAAACAGTCTGTGACTTACTGCTAGCCATTCTTGGCTGTAATGCTGGGTCCTAGAGTCTAGCTTGGATGTATGTGGGGGCACTGAGGCCAGAGGGAAGGTGGTAAAAATGGAAGGAGGGAAGAGATGGAACTTGAAACCAAGAGATGATGGAATTTTGTTAGCGATGATGATAGCGACCATGAGTGTACTTTATAACTGCAAAAATTATAAATATTATGTCCATTTAAATTGTGTGTATGTGTGTGTGTGTACTAGTGTGTATGTTTAGGTACACATGCTTAAACATTCACATATATGTGGAGGACAGAGATCAAAGTTGGACATCATTGCTCAGGCTTGTTCCACTTTTTGGGTGGGGGTCATGATCTTTCCCTTGGACCTGCATGATGTCCTGACGAGGCTAGGCTACCTGGCTTGTGAGCCCCAGGGACCTCTTATCTCTGCCTCCAACACTGGATTAGAGATGTGTCTCATCATATCTGGCTTTTTCTGTGGGTTCTGGGGATTTAATTCAGGCCCTCATGTTTTCACAGCAGCCTCTTTCCCAGCGAGGCCATCCTCCAGCCCTCTGTCCATTTAATCCTAGCAAAATGTCATTGTGCGGGGGGTGATATTTATGTTAGGACAGACATTTATAGTCGAGGAGCAATCACAGCAAGCCCCCTGTCTTCTGGTTGCTGTGCAGTAGGTCTGAAGAGTTGGGGTGGCTGAGCTTTCAGATTCTTTATTGGCTGTCTAGGAGTTGGCTTGTTGTCTTCCTGTGTGGATAGAAAATGATTCAAGGTCATGCCTTTTGTCCTGCAGAAGATGATTCTCTGACTCTGAGCTGAGACTGGTCATGTCTGGCCAGAGACAACTCAGCTGCGGTTTCTGGGGAGGTGGGACAAGCTGAGCGAATTGATTCATGCCAGTGTGTTATTTCTGGAGAAGGATGCAGAGCAAGGACTTTGCTGAGTGGGCAAGGCTAACATCTCTGTAAATCTCAGCTCTTGTCTGTAAATGGGTTTGCAAACAATCAAATCATTCTGAAAACTAAATGAAATAATATCAGAGCATTAATAATCACAAACATTCCAGTAAATATCCAGGAATCTGTCTTTAATCACAGCTGTCCCTGTCATCACTACCTCCATTTTCCCACTCTTGCCGTCGATATCATCATTATCATTGTCATCATCATCATCATCATCATCTCCATTTTCAAGAAGGAGAGCATAGATTGCAATTGCTAAATGTATGGAGCAACACTGAATTTTCTGCTGAGCTTTATAAAAATGTGGCTTCCTGTCCACATCCTAGCATCACTGATTCAGAAGTTCTCCATGGAAGAACTTTCTTTTGAACAAGCTCCTGGGTTGATTTTGTATGCTCAGTTGGTGGGACCTACTTTGAGAACCCCATTGCTTTTAAACTGAGGGATAAGTTAAACGAGGGTTTAATGAAACCATAAAATCAGGGCGCTCTCTCTCTCTCTCTCTCTCTCTCTCTCTCTCTCTCTCTCTCTGTGTGTGTGTGTGTGTGTGTGTGTGTAGTTTACATCCTCGAAAAGGTTCATAGATCCAAGTGAGATCATCAACCTGGTGGTCCACAGAACACCATTCAAGGGAAGAAGCCTCCTTGGGCTTATTGCTCCATCTAGTTTCAGTCCCTTGGGGTGAGCTGTTTAGAGGATGTGTGTCTAAACACCCACATGAACCTTGGCGTTAGGACTGACATGGCAGGGCTAATACCAAAGAAAGAAGTACTTATTTATTCTAACAGCACAGAGCAGCTAATCTGCTTTATTGCTGCAATTAAATATCTCAAAATGAAGTTGGAGACCGAACCTATGAGCTGGAGCAAATCCTTCTCCAGAGCTTCCCGGAGCAGGCATTGTCCCCAGCTGCCCTTACCCTGCCACAGAATCTTGAAACAGCTCCTCCAGTGGAGACTGGGCACTGACCTTGTGGGGTACCTTTTAAAATTTTTTTTAAATAAGGTCATACTAGTTGTGCTATGATGGGTCTTTAGAAGAAGGATCTCATCTAAGCAAAGTGTATAGCAGGTGTCCTGGTAGCTGCCAGGTGAGACTCGGACCAGTACCGTGAGAGGAATCGTGATGACTCTGCAGCTCAGATTTGTATCCACTCATCTGCAAGCCAGCTAGAAGCTTTCTGGGGTAAATACTCTAGCCGTGTCTACATCCGGGCCTCAGAAATGATGCAAACATGTTTGGTAAACTGAATATAGAGGTCAGGTATCCAAAGACACATTTCCCAGATGAGCTGAATCTGTGTGGGAAAGAAGCTTGCTGGTAGGGTGGCAGGGAGAGACCCAGAGGCAGACCCAGGTTCAGGGGCTGCAGAGGTTTCTGGCTGCAGAATATGGAGTTCTTATTCGGAAAGTTCTAACACTATCGTTGTGGGGAGCATGTCTTTGCTCTGGGGAAGAAGAACGCTTTGAGATATTCCCTCGGATTCTCTAGCTGGGCTCCCTGCAAGCTACAAGGAAAAGAGTGTTGATGTTCTGGGCTGTAGAATGGCTGGGCAACAGCAGCAGGGTGGACATCCCATATGCTCAGGGTTGTAGCCAGAGCAGAATGAAGGTAGAGCAGAAAATGGTGAGGGTCCCGGAGAAATGTCTCAGCAGGTGAAGCCCTTGCTACTCAAGCACGAGAACTGGAGTTCAGATCCGAGACACCCAAGTAAACGCTGGGTGGGTGTGATGGCCCTCTGGTATTTTTAGGTTTAGAATACAGAGATAAGCAACCCTATCTGGACCAAGCTGGGGAGCATGACTAGCCATATCAGCGAGCCCTGAGTTCAGTTAAGAAACCCTGTTTCAATGAATAAGGTGGAGAGAGATAGAGAAAGACACCTGTCATCAACTTTGGGTCTCCATATGCATTCACACATATACCCCCTACACATGTACATACACACACACACACACACACACACACACACACACACACACAGGCCACATATGCCACTCATATGCATAAAACCCAAACTAAAAGCAAAACAAAACAAAAAAACAACCTGGGGTCTGATTTCAGAGGCATGTGGAGAGAAGTACAGGTCTTCCGTGGCTGGCTGAGAGGACCAGGCCCTGGGAGCAGGCTGAGATGCATCACTTAGGAGGGCAGGACAGGTGGGTGCAGGGTGATGAAACGTGCCTTCTGACATGGCCATGGGCCGGTAACCTGTGGGGGTCACACTGATGATGCTGTTGTGGGCACTGGATGTGTCTACATTGCCATTGATACTGCATATGGGTTTCATGACTAAATCCCCACTGGGCTCCTCCCTTCTTAGTCTCTATCTTCTTTCTAAATTCCATGTTCAGTTGTGGTGCTCTGGGCTGTAGGACTCTGGTAACTACTTTGGTGTGTATGAGGATGGAACCCAGGGAACTTGCCATGGTGTTATTAGTCTGTGTGTGTTTACATGTAGAGATCAGAGAATGATGTTGAATGTCCTCCTCAATCACTCCCTACCTTATTTTTTGAGACAGAGTCTCACATTGAACCTGGAACTTACCAATTGTTCATACTGGCTGGCCAGTGTCTTCCAAGAATCCTCTGTCTCCTCTGCTATATTTGCACTGACACACCCATTGTTTGCCTGAGTTCTGGGGATCGAAGCTCATGCCCTCATGCTTGTATGACAAGCAGTTTAGCTACTGAGTCACCTCTTCAGTCCCTTCTTCAACTTTTCAGCCCTCCGCATGATCTTCATGGAGAACAGTTTGTGACATTATGTTGAAGTATTTGCAGAACATTTAATTCTATTCTGAGGAAAGGGGCACGAAAGGCAGCCTGTGGCTTCCTGCTCAGGAGCAGGCATCTCTGTCTTCCTTCCTGTCTGCCGTCCCATGTAGTCCAGCAGGGAATGCACAGGTGCTGAGTTTCACTTAGAAGTACCACAGCAGGTGCTGGTGGCTAAGCTGGTAGCTGTTGGCCGTGTAGGCAGGGACCAAATCTACAGGAAGAGGCTCACAGTTGTCCCGTGAGCCTGTCTTTGTGTCATCAGCCCTCTGGGCTCTCTCTGGAGATAGTGGTGACTGCATGCCTCAGAAGCTTAACCATTGTGGCCATGCTTTGCACTGCTGCTGAATGAAGGTGAAAATGTGGGCAGTCATTCAATATACTAGCTATCTGTTAGTAGAGATCCCAGTTCTCGGGAATCAGGCGCCTAACAGAACCAGTGGGGCACTGACAGGCATGGACTGCAGAGTTCTGCCCCAACCACCACCACCTTGCAAAATCTAAAGAGGAGGGGAACCATTTGACTTCTCTGATTTATTCAGATGACATTTCCAAGTCAATTTTTTTTTTACCAGGGGTCTATTGTTTGTTACTGTTGGGGAAGATGAGGGAGGCAGAATCCCTCTTTGGTTTTAGAGAGCTGGCTGTCTAGTGAGGGGCATCAGCAACAGGGATGAGATACCCACAAAGTTATGTAAGGCAATGATTCCTCTGAAGACTATCAGTGGGTCTTTACAGTGACAATGACCATCTGAGTGGGACACAGCAAGTTCCATACCCCATAGGAAGCCTTATACCGCATAGGAAGCCTCATACTCCATAGGAAGTCCCATCCCCTATAGGAAGCCTCATACCCTATAGGAAGTCTCATACCCCATAGGAAGCCTCATACCCTATAGGAAGCCTCATACCCTATAGGAAGTCTCATACCCTATAGGAAGCCTCATACCCTATAGGAAGTCTCATACCCCATAGGAAGCCTCATACCCCATAGGAAGTCCCATCCCCTATAGGAAGCCTCATACCCTATAGGAAGCCTCATACCCCATAGGAAGTCCCATCCCCTATAGGAAGCCTCATACCCTATAGGAAGTCTCATACCCCATAGGAAGCCTCATACCCCATAAGGCACCCCATACCCCAAAGGAAGCCTTGTATCCCATAGGGCACTCCATACCCCATAGGAATCCATGTACTCCATAGGATAACACACACTCCTAGGAAGCCATACGCCTCATAGAAAGTCCCATACCCCATAGGAAACCCAATGGGGAACCTCAAAAGCCTTACTAAGTCCCTCCCTCCCTTCCCTCCTTGCAGTACATGCTGACCAGCTGCCTATTTCTGTCTCAGAATTTCTACGACTAATTAATTCCCCAGGCCAACAAGTCTGACCAGGGCTTGCCTCCCTCTTTAGCCATATCCCATTCCACTCCCCTCACATCTCATTGGTGGTTCTGTAATTTCTTACTAACCCTAGACTGCTTTGCATTTCCCTTCATGAGAGCCGGTGAAACATCCTGCCTGACTCTCACTGGGATCCGAGAGGCTCCCAGTAGTGACCCTTCACTCTGAGTCATGGCTCTGGGAGAGAAAGAATTTGAGAAAGCATGAAAGTCCAAACTGTAGAGTGTAATGCAGGGTTGGGGGTTGTTCTCTGCTCCAGGTAGGCAGCTTCTCCATGGCGTATCTCCAGGCGTGGTTCCCTTTAGAATGCAGATTTGCCCAGATGTGCCTTACCTAAAGCAAGGAGGCAGGGTGACACCTTAGATGCAGGCAGTGAACCCCAGGATGTCAGCAGCACTTTCTCATGGGAGTGACTTGGGAGCAGACTGTCTGCTCAGATGAGAGGAGAGCAGAGTGGAATGGGATTGTCTGGATCCCTGGCCTTCAGGCCTCCTGCTTTCAGGTTGGCCCTGAGGATGAAGGCTGAGTGTCAAGGACCCTGGAATCTCTGTCCAGGTAGAAGGGCAGATAGTTCATACTCCTAACAATTGGAAAGTTGCCAGCTCATGCCTGTCTGTCTGCAGAAAGCTCATCTGTTCAAGATAAGGGGCCAGGTGGGCGCCTCCTTGTCATTTGCCCAGTGTCTCATTAATTTATTCAACCACATAGTCACTCATTTCCGTCCATTCATTGCTCATTCCTCCATTCCCTCTTCTTCATTCCTCCACTTTTTCTCACTTACTGATTTATACACACTGACTCACAGCTGGGCACAGTCCCTCTGTCGTCTTTCTGCATGGGTGACGCTGGTCCTCAATAGCAAGCACCAAGGACGCTCCTTCACACACTTCAGAACTGCAGCCTCTGTTCTTTGCTTGGCTTTGTTTACCCACATATTAAGTCAGTCTCATTCATTCATTCATTCATTCACTCCTTCTCATGTACTCATTCTTATCAATTCTCTCATTCATTCATTCATTCATTCACATCATTCCTTAATGACTGATTCATCCCCTCACTAACTCCTCACACACTCATTCCTTCATACACATATTCATTTGCTCTTGGTTTCCATATGCATTGTTTGATGACAGCTGCTAGCCACTGACTACTTGAAATGTACTAGTCTAAAATTAGATAAATTATAAATGTAAAAATGAACCCTGGATTCTTAGGGCTTAATACAAAGATATAAAATCCTTATGAATAATTTCTCAAAAATACTGGTTACGTAGAGACAAAGAATTTTGGATATTTAGGGTAAAATAACATATAAAGTACTATACTTAGATTTAAAAAGTGTGTATGTGCACTCATGCGCATGCACACACATGCATGTGTGTGTGCATATGTACTTGTGTGCTTGTGTGTGCTTGTGTGTGTGTGTGGTACCTGAGTATATGTATACTGCATCAGTTCAGATGCCTGAAGAAACCAGATGAAGGTATTAGATTCCCTGAAGCTGAAGTTATAAGCTTAAGTGTCTGAGCTACAGGTCCTGGGAACCAAACTCAGATCTTAACCACTGGGCAATCTCTCTGTATCTGTGCATCTTACTCTTGAAAGATGAATAAAAGCACATAAATGTATTTTTTCTTGGTCATTAAAAATGTGATTGCTAGAAGACTTAACTCTCCCTCTGTGGTTGGCATTAGGCTTCTACTTCCTGAAACTAGATTCCTCTGAAGGACAAGAAGGCATGAGGTTGACAGAACCAGCACACGTGCCCTTAAACATGCCAAGGAGGGAGAAAAAGAGGGAGGAGAGCTGACTCCAAAGTCTCCCAGACAGGGACAGGGTACCCGAACCATGAATGGAGGATTTATTGCAGGCCTCTCCTAGGGGACTTAGCACAATGTTTATGATTGATAAAGGCACTAAAGCTGTTCATTAGTTATGTTTGCTACTTTGTACTTCTGTGCCTCTCAGCAGTGTGGGAAAAGGAACAGAATAAATTACCTAGTGATCTGGGAATTCCTGTAACCCACAACCAAGTAAGCTGTGTGTGTGTGTGTGTGTATTTTAATGAGATGCAATTTTGTTTCAATTTGGGAACTCCCCAAAGCTTTCCTGCTTAGTCCTCTCCAGTTTTAGCCTAGCAGCTATGGAAGCCGCAGCAAACCTGGAGATGAAATGGTAACAGCCAGGCTCAGTCCCTCTCTGTCTTTCTACACTGGCAACTCAGTGGCGAACGGCAAGGGTGTGCCCTTCTTACACTTTAGAACCACGGCCTCTGTCCTTTGTTTGCCCTCGGCTGGCTTCCGGCTTGAGGACGTACACTCAAGCTAGAGTGTGAGCCCTTGGTCCAGAGTGAGGCATTCACAGGGTCCCAGCTGTGTGCAGACGCTCAGGCTAATTACAGGTGCAGGTTGAGCGTTGGAGAGGCTGTGCTGGAGAGACATGTTCACTGCCAAGGATGATTCAGGGACACTTAGGTGTGCTCTCCATCCAAGTGACAGGCATCCGCTGGACACATGATCCTTGCTAGGTGCTGGGGAGATAAAAGTGAACAAGGCTTGTTTCTTGCCCTCAGAAACCTTCCAGTGAATGGGAAAAGTGTATAAAAATGAAGTATCACTTGGTGATGTCGTGTCTGGGAAGAAAGAGCTGACTGCATATTCCATTTTGAAATGTAAAACAGGATAAAATTCTCTGGATTTTTTGATTAAAAAAAAAAGAACTTAAAGATGGGGCAAAATGTTGAAAAAAAAAAAAAGGAAGGTGCAGAGTCTTGGTGTCTCAGGACCCAAGAAAAGACATGATGGTTAATTTCTCTGGCTTTTGAAAATGAATTCAAAGTATGAATAGGGCAGAGAAGCAAAAACTCAACAGCCCCAATTACAAACACACGAAACTCTTAGTAGAGACTTTTCCTTACCATCCCAGGCCAAGGGGGAATATTGACTCCACTATGACCAGGCCATAAGAAGATGCTTGGCCCCTCCCCTGTTCTGTTGGTAAAGACTCCCATCACTGCCCAGTAATCAGAAAGTCAGCATTGCATTAGTAGGGGGCACCTCAAAGGGATGAGAGGAGAATTTCCACCTATTCCTTTCTCTATAGAGAAGAACAAAAGGAACACCTGTCTGAACAGCAGAAAGGAAATAGACTGGAGAATTGAGTGATCTCGGGGTCCTAGGGGATTTTAACAAGGAAGCTAACATGTGTCATTAACCATCCCCCGACCCCCAATAAAAGGAAGACTGTGGAGCTGAAGAGTATTTGAAGAAATCATGACTGCAAACTACCAAATTTGGCAAAATTCGAATTCTATCAACTCAAGATATGGAGTGACTGTCCAACAAGTTAAACTTAAAGAAATTTGCACAACAAAACATACCACACAGGCGAAATCTCCAAAGATAAAAACACTCTGAAGGCAGCAGCAGAGCCTAGTTGCCTCTCATATGTGGGTGGGTAAGTGGGTAGGAAATCTGAGTGACAACTTAGTGGTTGGCAGGAAGTGGCACCATATATGTATAAAATGGGCTGTCATTTTCAGGTCTTAATTAGAATACCCTACAGGATAGAAGGGCGAATAAAGACATTCTCAGATGACGGTAAACCCAAGCAATTTGTAGCCAGCACACCTACCCTAAGAGACTAGCTGAAAGGAATTCTCTAAACAGGGAGGGGGTGTGATAAAATAAGTAACCCTGGAACACTAGGAAAAGGCATGATGAATATTCCACATTTACTTTTTACTCTTGATTTTCTACATTATGTTTGGTGGGAGAGGCAGAAATTATAACAGCATGATGTAGTTTTAATATGTATGCTGCACGTATTTAAGACAATTAAAAACAAGAGAGGACATGGGACTATAAAAGGAAGTCAGATTTCTATAATTCTAGTTGGTAAAATGTCAACACAAGGGGCTGGGCAAGTCATGTAGGCATAAAGCAATTCCTACATTGAACAGAATGAAAATACCACGTATCAAAGTCCGTGGGACATGGTGACAGGCAACTCTGGGAAGGGAATTTATAGCTCTAAATTTATACATTAAAAAAAGTCTCATATAATCCAAATTTCCATCTCAAGACTCTAGAAAAAGGGAAAAATAGGATCAAGAAAGTAGAAAAAAAGAGAATCTTCAAAAGGTAAGAGGAAATAGAAATGGAATTATAAACCCAGAAAAATATTAAAAATTGGTGAAATAAAGATCGATTTTCTTAAGAAACAATCAGTGATACCTGGCACAGCTCAGCATGAGACTGACAAGAGGGAGGATAGAACTTGCAAAAGTAGAGGCTGCAATGGGGAACAGTGTTATAAAACCTATAGGCACTGAGATCAGTGAGGGAGTGAGCCTAGGGACTTTATACTCATGAACAGACAGGTCAGAGACGGACGATCACAAACCACAAGACTTCATTCCATATTTAATGGATAATTTCAATAGCCTTATGACTTTTTTGTTGAAAATCTGACTTTAGTTTGTTTAATGAATTTTTAGGTATAAAAATCTCTCTATAAAGAAATTTTTAGCTACATATGAATTTGTTGGAAAATTAAAAAAACAGCATTAATATCAATCCTACAGTTGTCCTAAGAATATAGAAAAGAGGGAACAGTTCCAAGTCATGTTGTCAACGATTACATTAGTCCAAGCCAGAAAAATGGGGAAAAACATAGACCAATACCTCTTGCGAATATAGACACAACCTCCTTTAAAAAATGCTATCAGTAAGATATGTTTATTCCATAGATAAAAAGTTGGTCCAACATTTTAAAACCAGCCAATATACTATATTAATCAGGTAAAGAAAAAGAATCACACAGTGGCTTGGTTTTACATATCAGTACATAATATTCTGTTTGCATTTTTGACTTCAAACAACTCAGAAAAACAGGAGCAGAAGAAGTTTCCCAACTAGATAGAGATGTAGACACTATGCTCAATCACAAAACACAGATCACTTTCCCACTCAGAGAGACAGTGGGGCAAGAACATAAACTCCAACCAATCTTATTTGGCGTGTTACTGGAAGCATAGCTGGTGTGCTAAGGGAAAAAAAGAAACAAATGAAATAATTCCCCACTTTTCTAATTATGTAATTTCTAGGCATAAAATCCCAAGGACACCACAAAATTCTTAGATTTTTAGCAAGAAAAAAAGACCATGGGATAAGAAAATAACATGACATTGTAATCATATAAAACAAAATACCATAAACACTGAATCAAAAATAGAAAAAGGGGGAAAAAGAGGGTGTTGTTTCCCTTTAAAGCCATATATAAGCTCAATGTGATTCTTTTTAAAATATAAGGATTTTATAGAGAAAATTCTAAAATTCATATGGAGATGCAAAGAGATTAGAGTAACTAAGAAATTTTGTAAAACTGGACTTAGTGGAAAAATAAAAAGATACAGCCATTCTGGAAGGAAGTTTAGCAGTTTCTTAAAACAAATATGCAACTGCACAATCCAGTAATTGAACTTTTCAGCTTTTATTCTATAGAAAAGCTTATGGCCCCACAAAGATCTCATGAAAATGTGTTCATAATGCTCATAACTAGAAGCAATACAGATGTCTTTCAACAAATGATCCAATAAGTCGTGGCATGTCTGCAATAGAGAATAGTGCTTAGTCCATGAAAAGGAACGCCTATTGATACATTCAACCACTTGACTCAATCTCCATGTAAAGAATTATGTGGAGAAGGTTGGGCTTATGGTATGATTATTGTCTGTAACATTATAAAATGGTAACATTTTCAGAACTGAGAGCTGCTTAGTGGTTGCCAGGGCCTACAGGAGATAAGGATGTAGCTAAGGGGGTTGTAGGTGACCATGTTTCTATCAGGGTAGCATGAGAGAACCTGTGGATGTCAGACATGGTCTGTATCTTGATTGTAACCCCGGACACATTCTCTCCATGACAGTATACTCTAGTTCTATGAGATGCTACATTCGAGGAAACCTGACTTATGTGGGATTTTTCTATATTCTTACAAATGTGTCATAATACTCTCAAACTAAAATGCTTAATTAAGAATATTATAAGAAAGGAAATAACACAACTCAATATGCAAGTGGTAACACAAGATTCTATATAAAACACTTTGAGATCCTGGGGATGGCCAATTACTTCTGCACAGGGACAGTTAGTGATGGCTGCAGATGGCAACACATGCCCAAGGTTCTAAGGAAGGAAATTTCATTTCTCTTTCTTCATATTTTACCTTTCTGCTACAACATCCCCCTAAAGGCTCACGTCTTACAGGCTCAGGCCCCATCTTGGCACTGTATGTAGGAAAGGGAATCCTCAGGATGTGGGGCTCAAGGGGAGGTCTTGGTCATTCAGGATCCTGGGCTCCTTTCTTCCTCTCTCTGCTTATTGGCCACCGTGTGGTTAGCTGCCTCCTCAGCCATGTGTTTCTGTCACTGAGCTGCCTCCCCATAGACCCACACCCAAGAGACCATGGGCTGAAACCTCTGAAACTGTGTGCCCAAACAGCCTTCCTCTTTCTAAGTTTTTCATTTCAGTTATTGTGGGATAGTAATAGAAAACTGATTATCTTGGTTAAGGAGACGGCTCAGTGAGCCAAGGCTGTGCAGGTGTGAGGACCTGGGAACAGACCTCCAGCAACCCTAGAAAGCTGGGCCTTGTGGCATATGCTTGTGACTCAGTAGAGTGAAGCAGGGATGAGGGATTTCCAATGAAAGAGCTCCAGCTTTAGTCAGAGATCCTGTTGCAAAGATAGAAAGTGATTAAAGAATTCTGGCCTCAACCTACACACTCACAGTGAGTGGTTAATCTCTAGAATGCATCAAGAGGTATGGGGAGGGAGGGACAAAGAGATAGAGATATAGAGAGAATATTCTACTATCACTGACTTTTTCAACATTGTCCCCACTGTTTATTTATTCATAGTTTGTTAAGGCCATGAATTGCTGCACACGTCTTAAAAATTAATGTAACTATTCAAGGAGGCAGGTGCTATTATCTTAGACAAGCAAGTAATGCTTGGAGAACTTCCGACACTTTGCCTAGGTCATTCAGAGGACAAATGGTAGGACCACCCCGGTATGTTTCAGGGTGGTGATTATTCAAAAACATCTTTGGCTTTTTTCTTTAAAGTCTTTTATTTTTATCTTTATCTTCATTCCCAGCATCCTTTTGGATTAATAACATCATTTAAAATATTTTGTCTTGTCTTTTCTGCTTGATTTATTGGAATATTTTTATTTTAAAAAGTTCTTTGTCTAGGGCTTATAATATTCGCGTTTTACTTAATCACAGTCTACCTAAACTGATATCTCACCTTGTTATTTAATCTTTTGAAAAAGTCACGCTGTTCTTCTGTGCATCCCTGCCTTTTCTTTTCTGTTGCTGTCACATTCTTAATTCTATTTCCTAAGCACCACATGCACCATTATTAATTTCCTTCAATTAACTTTCTTTTCAAAAGTACAAGTTATAAAAATTAGAAGTCACCCCCAGATTTACTTTTTTTCAACTCTTCTTATCCCTTAAATCCAAATTTCCACCTGGGATCATTCCCTCAGCTTGAGCATCTTCTTATTGAGTTTCTTTGCAGTGAGGCTATTGGTGATATTGTTTCTGATTTTTACTGACTTACAAACATTTATTTTACTTTAATTTTTTAGGTTTTTTTAAAAACTGGATATGGAATCTATGTTGAAGACTTTTTCCTCTTTCTACAGAGACAGCTGGACCAAGCTCATGGACACTTAGGAACTCTTGACCTGACAGCTGTGGAGCCTCCATGGGATGGCACTAGGCCTCCCATATGTGGGAGACAGGGGTAAGCTTAGACTATCTGTGGGGCACCTGGCAGTAAGACCAGACTCTATCCCTGGTGTATAAGCTAGCTTGTTGGAGCCCATTCCCTATGGTGACATGCCATGCTCAGTCTTAATGCAGGGGGGAGGAGCTTGGTCCTGCCACAGACTTTGCTGACTTTGGGAGCCCTTACCCTTGGAAGGAGTGGATAGGGGTGAGCTGGCAGGGAGGTGGGGAGTAGAGGGGAGAGAAGAGAACTGTGGATGAAATGTAAAATGAAATTAAAAAATAAATTAAAAATTTTAAAAAAGAGTCAAATGAAGTGGGTACTAATGGCAAAAAAAGAACGTTAAAGGCATCTCTCTGCTACTTTCCAATCTCTGTTTCTTCATGAGAATCAGCGATTATTCTTGATGCTCTTCTGCCATGTGTCCTGTGGTCCTCTCCCCTGGCTTCTTCTGAGATATGTTTTAATCAACTTTATATTTTAGTGAGATTTTCTTTGCATTTTATCCATACATAGGTTTTGCTGACCACCTGGGATCTGTAGTTCTGTTATTCAAATTTGGAAAAAGTTTGTCTGGGATTTTGTTATTTTGTCCCATGAAAAAAGTGTTAAGTGAAATTGGGATAAGGGACTGGAGAGATGGTCCGGCAGTTAAGAGCCCTTGAGACCCTTGCAGAGGACTTAATTCTACCCATGCGGTGCCTCACAACTGTCTGTAACCCCAGTCCCAGGGGATCTGACACGTTTTTCAGGTCTGTTCTGCCACTGCATAACACGGAGCAAATACATACGTGTAAGCAAAACACTCATATACATAAAATAAAATAAAAAATGACAAATATTATTGATTTCCCCTTTGTATTCAAGTTCAAGACTTGGTATGTCATTGTTCTTATCATCACCTTTATTTAAAATTATGAGGATTAGAGCCTTAATTTTGACTTGTTGAAATGCTGTATTATTGCAGATTTCTGCTTGTCATTTTTTTGTCACTTCCTCAAATTCTGTATCTAAGGTCTCACATATCTCTTCTTAACTTCAGATATTACTCATAGTTACTTAAAAAACATTTCTGTTATTTCCAAGATCTATGTTTGTTGTCTCTAGCTTTCTATCTATTGACTGTTTTCTTTCTTAGTTACCGTATTCCCCATTTTTTTTGTATTTCCAGTAATATGTGATAAATATAAATGAGTAATATAATTTAGAGGCTCTGGACTTAGTTTTCTTATTCTCAAGAGTATAAAATTATTTTATAGTATAGTAGCAAAATTCCCGATTTTTTTATTCAGTAAATTTTCTCTTATACAATTTCCCACATACACGCAATATTTACTCCTCCCTCCCCATATCCCTACCGCTCTTCTCTATCCATGCCTCTCCCGTAAGTGTCACTCACTCATTCCTGCCTATCCCTGAGTTTTCTCATCCTTTGAGTTTCATCAGGACCATATGGCTGACTATAGGTTTGGAACTCTCTACTGAGGCCTGACAGGCTCAGCAGCGGGTATACAATCAGAGACAATGCTTCTTCCCCTCCTAGGATTTATCAATAGTCAACACTTCGGCAGTAAAGGGTAAGCACTCAAACACATGAAATAGAAAACAAAGGGATGAACATTATTGATTTCCCCTCCACGCTCAGTGGGGCTTTGTTACAGATGCTTTAGCAAACCAATATTCTTTGTGGGTTAGTCAGCTCTCTGTTGCTAGAGCGGATACACAGCAGACAATCAGCTTAGGAAGAGGAAAGGTTTGCCTTGGCCAACAGCGTTGGAGATGTCAGACCATGGTTGAGAGGTTCAATCACTGGAGACTTGAAAGGAAGGCAGCACACCCTGCCAGGGAGCATGTGGTTGAGTATAGCCACTCATTTCCCATTGGGCAGCCGAATGAGAAAGGACAATACAAAGGTCTCATAGTCCCATTCAAAAGAATGCCTACAATGACCCACTCAAAAGGATGCCTACAAATGACCCACAGCCTTCGTTTTCTAAAGGCTAAACTACTTCCTGTTAGCACCATGGACTGAGGACCAAGCTCCTACTCCATAAGCCCTTGAAACAGATTCAAGCTAAAAATTTTAGTAATCCCCTTCATTGTGCTGTATAGTCTTCATCTTTTCTTGGTCATCTCCAGCTCTTCAAACTCTTTTATATAAATATTTTGTAGATCTGGGGAGTTAGGTCAGTCTGTAAAGTGTCTGCCCTGAAAGCGTAAGGACCTGAGTTCTGGAACCCATGTAAGATATCCAGGCATGGTGGTTGTGCACATATGTAATTCGAGATCTAGAGAGGCAGAGACAGGTGCTTCTCTGGGGCTTCCTGGCCAGTCAGCCTAGTCTAATTACTGAGTCCCAGGCCAGTGAAAGACCCTGGCTCTAGAAAAACAACGTGAAAGACTCATGAAAAATGATACTTGAGATTGTTCTTTGGCATGCATATATGTTCACATGTAATCTTCCACACAATGTGCACATGCAAATGTTATGTAGTATTAATAACTATTATGTAGGAACAATATGCACTCTTTTCAGGCATGCCCCCAATGACCTACTTCCTCCAACTAGGTCCTACTTCCTCTCTGCTATATTATCATGATAGAGATATCATAGGATCCACCCATTGTTTGGGTCAGAGTTCTCAGGATCCAATCACTTCCCAACATTTGGCAACACAGTCCACCACTATACAAGCCTATAGGGGACAATTGATATCAAATAGCAATATTGACTCAACCTATACACACTTCTGCAGGCCACTTCCATGAAGATGTGTTTGTGGATACATGCATGCATATACGTATAGATGGAGTCAATGTTGTTATTTGATAACACACACATCCTACTTTGGTAAGAATGCAAATCAGTTTCTTTGTGTTTAATGACATTCTGATTTTCCTTTTTTTTTCTTTTTTATTAAAGTTGATTTTCCTTAAAGTTGTCAGCCCCCCTTTCAGTCACCAGTTGAACATATCTGTAACCTGAGGACTTAGCTGTGGCTTAAATCTCCTAGAAGCAGCCTTGACAAGGAGCTTGGAGACTTGGTTCAAAGGACAACTATTAGTCCTACTAGATTCTCTAAGCTTGCTCTTTTTCCAGTGCATTTATTGCCAGGAAGACACAGGACATACACTACGTTACCTCAGCTTCCCAGAACCATTTTATAGAAAACAATGACCTAAGGCTGTGCCTGCAGTTTCCATCTGTGTTGCTCAAAGACAGTGGCATGAGGAATACTGTGCAGGCTTTGTATTACCACCACTGAAGACACTCTTCATCAAACTGCCCCGTATCTTACAGGAAGGCCCATGAGAATGGCGCCCATTTCTCTTCCATTTTAATCACAGGATCCTTTCTTCAAATAAAATATTATGTGGAAACTTAATGCCTAAAGTAGATCGATGTGGTTGAAATAGAAACTGGAGGCTCCTGAACCTTATCATCCCTCTGTCCTGTAATTTTTCCTGTCTACACATCCTTCTTAATCTTCCCTCCTCCAGTTCTCCTTCATGATCTCTTAAGAACAATCTTCCATGGGCATAGTATTAAAACCACTAGTTCAAGTCCAAGGCAGAGGGCATTTCTGAGAATTTAGGGCTAGCACAGAATTCGTCTCATCAGACAAAAGGCTGTGTTTGTTTTTTTTTTTTTTTTTTTTTTTTTTTTTTTTTTTTTTTTTTTTTTTTTTTTTTGGATTTTCTGAGACAGGGTTTCTCTGTGGCTTTGGAGCCTGTCCTGGAACTAGCTCTTGTAGACCAGGCTGGTCTCGAACTCACAGAGATCCACCTGCCTCTGCCTCCCGAGTGCTGGGATTAAAGGCGTGCGCCACCATCGCCCGGCTTGTGTTTGTTTTTATATTACCCAGATTTAGAGAAGTTCTTTGTGTTTCCTTTCTTGCCTTGAATGAGACAAAAATCTGCATATAGTAGGCACTCACAATACAGTATTTCTTGTCGATCATTCTACAGAGAACAAAAGAGCTGGCTTTGTTTTCCCACTAAATGCGTAGCGGTAAGTTGATTATCCTTCTCATTTCAAGTGCATCAGTTGTCAGAGAAAGCATGTGAGTCCATGTGCAAGTATTTATTCTCCTTCACCCAACAGCTCTGTTCCTACTAGCCACTATCTTCCTCCCCTATTCTACACGGTTTGATGTATAACTTTTGTTAGGATGTGTTTATTAAACACATTGTATTATTTCACGACCACCCACCCAGACTCCACACACACACAGACCCTTCCACCCCAACACACACACAGAAACACACTCATACATACACCATTCATTGTCACTATGGTAAGAATGACTCTACCTGTACACACTTCTGCAGTCCACTTCCATGGAGGTGTGTCCATGGCTACGTGCATACAAATGTATTACCCACTTAGGTAAGAATGCAAACCAGGCCTTCTGTGTTTAATGACATTTTAGTTTTCCTTCATTGTCACCCCCCCCACACACACACTTTCAGTCACCAGTTGAGTGTATCTGCAACTTGGGGACTCCACTGCTGCTTAAAGCTCCTAGAAGCAGCTCTGTACCGGCACCATCTGCATCAGCATGTGTTAATATCGTCAACGTCTTTCAACCCCAGCCTGCAACATGTCTGTATTGTGTTCATGCTCTGTGTACTGTATTGTAGGCTCAGGCTACCTCTTACAGCTGATCACTACAAACATTGAAACAGATGTCCTTATACAGGTGCCTCTTCAGAGTTGTTTTTCTGAGATGCAAGTATAGGAGCAGAATTTCTGGGCTATCACAGGCACATATACTTAATCTGACTAGGCACTGGCAGAACTGTTCCTGGAAGACTGTATCCATCTACCGTGCAGAGGGTTCCTGCTTCCCCAAATCCCTAACAACTCTTGGCATTATCCAATTTTCTGACGTTGTTCAGCTTTAAATATTTCTCTTCGCCTTTTCAGTTTGCATTCATTTTGTCCTTATTTATTGTGAGCATATATCCAGACACTTGCTTTGGATTTCTCCCTGCAAACTGTCAGTGTACCGTGCTTGTCATCGTCCTGTTGAGACTGTTGCCTTTTCTTCGTTAAGTTTCACACATTTGTTGCATGTTCAGGATTTGCCTGCAGAAACTGCAACACGAGCCTTATATAGGTAAAATGTTCTACCAGTATGAGGGTTTGAGTCCCCAGCTAGTGATGCTGTCGGGAAGGAGTGTGGAATCCTTTGAAAATGGGCATAAGTGGTATACACGGGCCACTAGGGATGGGCCTTGAAGGTTCCACCTGCCTCTGGTTCCATCTGAGCACTCTGTATTTCTCTCAGGGCCACTGTGACTAAGCTCCTCAGCCACTATGGCTTCCCTGGCATGAAACAGAGCCCCCCTCCATCAGGAGCTTTCTAACAGTATTCTGTCATAGTGATGAGAGAAGTGACAGATACGGAGAACAATATTAAAAAGAGGTTTGTTTGTGTTTCAAGTAAAACTATTTTCAGGAATATTCCTCTCCTCAATCTGTTTTACTTAACCCGCGAACCCCAGATATCATTACATCAAAATGCAATCAATGAGCTTCTCACAAGTCCTCCCGCAGCTATTGTGTACTTAATGCTTCTAGAGTCCTGCACTTTGGGTCAGTTAGCGCACAAATGCTCTGTGACAGCATGCGGCCTGTGGTGACCGTACTACACAGCGAAGCAGCTATCTTTATAAATTACCTTTTTGGTTCCGCGTTTTGCTAATATTTTCCCCATTTTGTGATACCGACTTCTTGATGGTCTTTATAGATGTCCTTAATTATGATATCTAACATGCTAAGTAATCTTAAGTTGTATACTCAGAAACATTCTTTTCATCTAGAATCTCCTTTTCTGCTCTTATCTTTGTCAGAGGCTCAAATATAAAAGTTCTCTGCCCCAAAGTCCTTTAGAATAATGACGGAAGTGCTTAATGTCTCTTGCAGAAAAGCCGTAACAGCCACTTAGCCCCTTATTTTCCTTGCAGCTTGGGTTCTGCTCACCTGGATGGCAAAAGCCATAGGTTCATATGTGATATGTACGGTGGGCCCTAAGGGGTAGAGTCCTTATGGAATGCATATGAGCAAAACTAGCCTAGAAAATTCCCTGGGACCATGCCACATTGGAGGTCTCAATCATTTGAAAAGAGTTGGAAGGCACTGGTTTTAGGGATGTCATATTCAGCTTGTACTTGATTGCTTCCTATTTCCTCAAATACCAGAATTTCATTTATTTCGGTAAGGCACTTGTAGCAGAAAATATATAATCGAGAGCCTGCCACCCTTCACTCAGGAGGACGTCACCGAAAAGTATAAGGGTGGATATATTCACTTTTAAATTGTTCTGTCTCTCTTAATTTTTGTAGAACCTGAGTGATTGCTTTTGGGTGAATAAAAGGTACTTAATGATGAGATTCCACGGTACCGCAGCTTCAAGCTGTCTCTCAACCATTCCCCGCCTGCAGGAGATTCACACATTGGTCCCAACCCTCCTCCCCACAGGGCTGGGAACTGGCCTCAGAATCCAGCCAACTCAGTTTGTCCCAGGCAGCAAACAGCCTGTGGAAGCTGGCAGGTGTTGTAGGTACTGAGACAATTCATTTTGATTGTCAACTTGAGGGGATAGGGAATCAACTAGGAGACATACCTCTGTCTACATCTGTGAGGACATTTCCGGGAAGGATCTCCCAGGGTAGGTGGGCATTTCCAGGAAAGACTGACAGAGGGAGAAGACCTCCCCCAGAGTGGGTGGCCCAGGTATAAAGAGCTGTTTTTAAAGTGTTGACTGTCTGCCTTCGCTTCTAGTTCATCCCCTCCTCCCCGGCCCTCTCCTCTCTTTTTTTTCTACAATGCTTCTCTCACGTCAGACCCCGGTTTGTCAGCCTTCCTAACCTTGACTCTCAATCTCAGATTCAGATCCAGGCATAGGAGGTGTCCGACTTCATGGTCCGCAGTTACCTAGTTCTCGGCATCTCTAACATGCAGACAGCTATTATTGAACAATTTGTTCATAAGGGTATCCATTGTTTTAGCAAATTTTGTACAATATTTCAACAGTTCAGTTTTCCTAGACGTACATGCATTCACACACATATGAAAAGAAGAAAAGTAATGAGGTAAGTGACAAAGGCAGATGAGAGTGAATTGTCACTTCAAGGTTGGCTCCTGGGGACAATTCTACACCTGCTCCAAGGGCCTATGGCTGAATCTATAGCTCAGCACCCAGCCTTTTCCTTCCCTACCCTCAGACCCACATCCTCAATGGGTCCTTGCTGTCTGATGCTCCTCCACACCAATGCCTTCAAATAAATCAATAAGTGGATAGATGAGCTAACTCGAGCATTAGAATATTTGAAAAGGGTGGCTCTCAAGACAACAGATGCATGCAATAATCCATTTCGGCATGGGGTGAATTTGCTCTAACCAAAGGGCTATCACCGGTGTCAAAGGCAGTTAGCATCACACTGTCTGCGTATCTATTTCTTGTTAGCTCCCCAACACTGAGCAGTAAACACATTTCACAGTTTTGCAAACTTCTCCTAAACAAATATTAGAACAGTTGCGTTAACCATCCCCTCACTCCTCCCATAGCTTTGTCTTGCTTTCATCCTCAAAACTTCAAGTTCAAGACCCCAGGAGCCTGCTGAGCTCAGGGGCAGGAGCTTCGGAGGAAAGAGCATGTTCTCTTTTGATCTCTTTTCTCTTCGCCACAGCTAAAAATACACATCTCTCCACCCCATCCTGTCAATTCCCCTGTAATTAGAAAGGCCCAGAGTCTCACCTGCAGAGTCTCTACCCCAGAGGAGAACTTGGGGAGCAGGTGGGGCATGTGGGTAATGAGGGCAGATAAAATTGGGGGGCAGAAGGATGTCAGGATCTTGTGATGAAAGTTGAGGCCAGTGAAAGGATGAGGCGTATGTGGGAAAGGTGGGCTCCTCTTACTGATGACTGGAAGGACCTTACTCTTCTTCAAGATGCCCATTGCACATTTTTTTTTATGACAGGTGTATGAACAGAACCACATTCTATAAGAACTTTGCTGCCCTGAGTTAGAGATGGATTAAGGATGGAAAGTCTGAATCGGTGCTAAAACAGATGTCAAACATAGGATGTGGTACTTTGAGTAATACTTTGTTGTTCTTGTAGGTTTGCTATTTTTAAAGAATAACAAACATGTAAAAATTATAAAAAAATAAGAAATTTGAATTGGGGGGGTGCTTGAAACACACACACATGAGACCATAGGTTCAATCCCTGATTCTGGGGGGGGGGGGCGGGGAACTGCTACTTTAATAAAAACCAGACTTAGAAGATGGTGTTTTTTGTTTTTTTGAGACAGGCTTTCTCTGTGTAACAGCCCTAGCTGTCCTGGAACTAGCTCTTGTAGAGCAGGCTGGCCTTGAACTCACAGAGATCCGCCTGCCTCTGCCTCCCAAGTGCTGGGATTAAAGTCGTGTGCCACCACCACCTGGCCAAGATGGTACTTTTTTAACACATGATTTTAAAATGAGAAAGGCTAGAAACCAAATATGAGTGAGTACATCCCATGTTCCTCTTTTTGGGTCTGGCTTACCTCACTCAGGATAGTGTTTTCTGTTTCCATCCATTTGTATGCAAAATTCAAGAAGTCCTTGTTTTTTACTGCTGAGTAATACTCTAATATGTATACATTCCATACTTTCTTCATCCATTCTTCCGTTGAAGGGCATCTAGTTTATAATTCATGTTCCTAGAGAAGCTAAATAAGAAGGTGAATCCAAAGACAAACACATAGGCATCCTCATGAATATTAACCTTCATCAGGCGATGAAAGGAGACAGAGACAGAGACCCACATGGGAGCACCGGACAGAAATCTCAAGGTCCAAATCAGGAGCAGAAGGAGACAGAGCACGAGCAAGGAACTCAGGACCACGAGGGGTGCACCCACACACTGAGACAATGGGGATGTTCTATCGGGAACTCACCAAGGCCAGCTGGCCTAGGTCTGAAAAAGCATGGGATAAATCGGACTAGTTGAACATAGTGGACAATGAGGAATACTGAGAACTCAAGAACAATCGCTGTGGGTTTTTGATCCTACTGCACGTACTGGCTTTGGGGGAGCCTAGGCAGTTTGGATGCTCACCTTACTAGACCTGGATAGAGGTAGGCGGTCCTTGGGCTTCCCACAGGTCAGGGAACTCTGATTGCTCTTCGAGCAGATGAGGGAGGGGGACTTGATCGGGGGAGGGGGAGGGAAAGGGGAAGCGGTTGCGGGGAGGAGGCAGAAATCCTTAATAAATAAATAAATTAAAAAAAATAAATAAAAACTCTGGAAAAAAATAAAATGAGAAAGGCCTTTCAGTTGAAGACAATTTCAGATTAACCAGAATAAACCAGAGTATAATTAGTTGATTTAAAAACTGGATCCTCTTCCAGAGACTGAGAACACAGAAGAAAGTATCACTGGGACAGAGCATTAGCTGAGGGGGGTGACAAGTGGGACTGAGAGCCAGCTATGGGCCAGACTGTGAGGGTCTTGTGTGCCAGTTGGAGGGGCTGGCGTTTCTCAGTCCCTCAGCCAGGGGGTTGAATACCTGTGGCTACATGAGGTGGAATTTCAGAGCAGTTTCAAATCCATGAGATATCAAGTATAGTATAATCTTCCTGGGGCATTTTCCAGTGTCACTTGAGAATTCTGGAGGAGGTGGCTAAGAGACTCTGCAAAGGCTGGGAAGTTCTCGGAAGGGGACTTAAGATGCTATTGTTTTATTGAAGCGAACTCAGTGGATCGTGGGAGAGCTAGGTGGATTCCAGGTTTGAGGGAGGCCTTCTGTGGGGACGGAAAGTAAAGTCACTCTATTACTGGTTTGTTAGGAGAGTCACTTGATATGCTGCATCAAGGGAGGGAAGGGAGATTTGAGGCAGGGAGTGGTTTTCTATAATGGTCTTGGATTGTTGCAAAGAGAAATTTCTCTGATGTGGGGTGAGGGCTACACTTATCTATGGGTGTGGGAACAAATGTTTAGAATATAGTTAGTGATTGTGGTGGTCTTGTAAAGTGGTGGTTATGAATCTTGTCTAAGATCTATGACTTCTCTATCCCTGGGTAGTTTGCTTGGTTTCAAGTACTGAGCAGGATTTCTCTCTTGTTGAGTGAGTCTTAAATTCCCATATAAAGTTGTTGATTGCCATCAAGGTATGCAGACTACTACTGCACTGTGTGGTTCATAGATGTCTACCTGGGCAGGACTGTTGATTGTTTTCCTTCTTTGGAAGCTTGCATGGTGCTATGCAAGGCAGATCTCAGGCAGGAGGCTTTCGTCCTGGACTGTAGTTTAAAAACTTAGTTCTGTGATGCTTAATCTTCATCACCAACTTGATAAGATTTGTAATCACGTAGGAACAAATCTCAAAGAGGTTTAGTTGATAGGAAAATATCCATCCTGAATGTGGGTTTACCATCCCATGGGCTGGATGAAAAAAAAGGTGAGTGGAGGGAGCCCTGGCACCTCTCTCTGTTTCCTGCGAGAACACAATGTGACTAGAGGTCGCGGGCTTTTGTTGCTATGTCTTCTCCGCCCCAGTGGCTTATATTCTCAGACTGGGAGGCAAAAGAAAGCCTTCTTGCCTAAGCTGTTCTTGTCAGGGATTTTGTCATAGTAGCAAAATAAATAAATAATAAATAAAATAAAAATAAAAAATTTTACAAAATGAGCTAATACAAGTTCTTTAGCTGTGGGTCAGATGAATATGGACATGATGTCTGAATTTGGTTTGCTGAGGGCCACGTGGGCCTCCATAACAGAATATCCTTTCTTCATGCAGGACTTTCTAACTGACCAGCTTATTTCATGCCGCTCTTTCTTAGTGCCTCTGTTCCCATCAGAAGCAACTCCTCTTAGGCCCACTGCAAAGCTTCCATGCCGGACCCTTGTGTTTTACTTTTTTCTCCTAGGTTTACTCAATTGCGCTCCCCACTGCAATCCTGCATCCTGAGACCTGTGTTTTTCTGTTTGTGTAATTTTCTTTATCTTATCTCCTGCCACATGGCCAGTAGCATCCCAGGAATCCAAATATGCCTTGTAGGCTTAAAAATAGCTTTATTCTGTCCTCCTGTTGGAATTATAGTTCAGCTGGGAATTTAATTCCGAGTGGAAAATAAATTTCTTTCAGAATCTTGTCTTCTAATGTCACATGTGGTTATTGAGAAGTCAATTGTTTTTTTCTGATTTTGTGTCTTTTGATGTGACTTTTTTTTTTCTTTTCTGGAAGCATTTAAGAGATTATCTTTAGTCCTGTGGTTTTGAGATTTCATAAGAAGCCTTGATGGAAGGGTTTTATTCATTTATTTTGTTGGGCAATCTGAGCCATTTCAATCAAGGAGCTCATGTGTTTCAATTTCAATTCATAGAAAATGTTTTTGGAGCATGCATTGGATGACCACTTTCTGCTTTACGTCCTTCCCCCATCTCCAATGTATACTAGATAACTCTTGGATCTTTTGACTTGTCCTGGGAATTTATTTCCTAGTTTTCCTCTTTGTCTTCATTTGGGGAGATCTCTTGTGTTTGGTCTTCCAGTGATGCTGTTGAAGCCTTACTTTCAGCTCCCACCCTTTTCTATAATTGCATCCTACTTCGTTTTGCATGTGTGTTGTGTTTCCGCATCTTAAAGAATTTGAAAAGGTCTTTTGTTGTTGAAGTTTTGTTCTGCTCTGGCCATTTTCTTCCAGCTTTATTTCTCCCCTGTTCTGTTCTGTTCTCCACGTTCAAGGCTGTCATCCAAATTAGAAAGTGCAAGGGAAGGAAGATGGGGCTGAGGGAGGGGAGCAAGAGAGGCAAGTCAGGGAGAGAATAAAATCAAAATATGTCATAAGCACGTGTGAAAGTGCCACATGAAACCCATTGTTTTGTACAATTAATAGATATTAAATCAAAAAATAGAAAAAGAGCAAGGTTTCTAAAATGTTCAGAAGTTGTGTGTGTATGTATGAACATAGGCATATATATATATATATATATATATATGTGTATCTGGGGGGAGAATTTATTATCTGACTTCAATGCAGAGTGATCAAACACCAAGAAGAATGTAGATAATCTTTTTTTCTATTGTAGTAGAGGAGACATGGGAATTCAATTTTTTTTTCTGAAGAAAATCTTTTTATATCATTGTTGTTCCTTCTATATCCAGCTCTTCTGATTTTTGGAGCTGTTGGAAGGTGGGAGCTAAGGTAGTTCTTCTTTGTGTCTCTTATTCAAGATACAATGTTACCGGCTTCTGTTTGTTTGTTTTTTTGTTTGTTTGTTTTGTTTTGTTTTTGTTTCTTTTTTAGTTTTTGAGACAGGTTTCTCTGTAGCTTTGGAGCCTGTCCTAGAACTAGCTCTTCTTGTAGACCAGACTGGCCTTGAACTCACAGGGATCGGCCTGCCTCTGCCTCCCTGAGAGCCGGGATTAAAGGCACGAGCTGCCACCACCCAGCCTGGCATCTGTTTTTAAACTAAGACTCGACCATGAGACAGCCTTGTGGAAGACTATGCACCTACATCTTGAAGTTTTTCGTCCAATCTAAACTAGAGCCCCGTGACCCTCCAGGGTGCAACAGAGCCCATCCACCAATCGTTCTGCACATTGATGTCCACGTTTCCCAAGCTGCCACATCCTCTGCTTCTGTTTGTAAGTGCTCACACCTCCTGAAACTCTCTGCAGGACCCCGGAGCAGTGCAGCGTTCCCACTCTGTTTACCTACTCAAGCTCTTTTGAAAATAGGCATTGAAATCGCTTCTCTTCAGGGACCCCTGTCTTTCTCTATCCTGCTATGACACTTATAGATTGACTCACAATAAAGGGATCACAAGTGTTTAATTTAGCATTTTAATCAGAAAGCCTAGTGTAGATTTTTGCGTGAAGAAGTTTGTACTATGCAAACCGTTATGGCCCTCAGTGCCCGGCACAGCAGAGGTCCCATGAAGATCTCATTCTGCCTTAGTGGTTTAGCCTATAAGGCCGTATCGACTGCTTTGTGCCAGTGAGTGTATAGGCTGAGCCTGATGGGGTATAAAAGACAGATAATCCCTAATCATGTCAAGAGAGGAAGCCTGAAAGTAGGCTTCTACCAATCGGCATTATGGTTTAGATGTGACATATGCCCCTAAAAGGTTCACGTGTTGAGAGCTTGGTCACCAGTTGGTGGCATTATAGAAGGGACTGGATTCTGAGATGTTAGTTCATAGCCAAATAGTCTGCTAGGACGCGTGGTCTAGTTAGAGTAAGAAGGCCATTGGTGGGGGGCAACTCTGACCGTTGTCATACTCTGCCATGATGCTCTGTGTCAGCTGACTAGGACCTAAGTCCGAAACTGAGAGCTTCAGTCTGACTGCCTTTAAGTTGCTTTACTTGAATGTTTTGTCACAGAGCTGAAGGTGGAACTATCAAAGTCAGCATGAACTGCTCTTCTGTTAGCCCCCCCCCACCCTTAGATCTCAGTTGCTGAGGGGTGACTGGAGCGCTTTTTTATTTCTTTGCTCAGTTGCCAACATTGGTGTGAAGAAATGCAGGAAGGAACAGAGTCTCTAGTTTTAGTCACCCATCCTTGCTCTAGGCCCCAATGTTTTCAACCATCATGGATAGGCTCATTAAATCCTTTCAGAAGCCTGAAGGCCTTACTGGATGGAACATTGTGGTAGTTAGTGTTAAGTGTCAGCTTGACAGAATCTGGATCACCAGGAGACAGACCCAGGGCAAGCATGTTGGGGGTTTGTCTTACTCTCACTGAGGTGGGAAGATTGCTCCACTGTGGGTGCCACCATTCCCTAGCTGGGATCTTGAATTGAGCAAATTGAACACTGTTACTCTCCAAGTCCTGAATGTGGACACCATGTGACCAGTTAGCTTCCTGCTCCTCTTTAATGTCAGGCCTTTCCTGCCACTACTGACTATGTCCTTCCAGAGTTACTAGCCCAAACAAACTGTTCTTCCTCAAGTTGCTTTCATCGGGGCATTTCCCCACAGCACTGAGAAAGTGACTAAGACAAACCTCCATAACACGATCAATGAAAAACTTACGGCCACGTACAAGGCTTGCAAAGAGCTCCCAGAAAACCGATCAGACTTACAGTGCTTCTTTCTCTTGAGACTTCACAGGCAGAAATGAAGTTTTGTGATGTGCTTTGGGCCACAGTCCCCTTGTGGTGTCTGTGGAGAGCACAGTAGGTTAGATCTGCTTTCTTCAGGACCCTGGGCGTAGGGTTAGGACCAGGGTTCTCAAGCTACTGATTTCATGTCTTTCTCTTTTGGGCACTGACTTGTATTAGGTGCATTTTCTTCTGCTGTGACAGAATATAAGGCAATGCAGACACAAGAAAAACACGAGGCCAGAGCCACTCCTGAGTTGAGCACACTGCCTGGAGTCGGTTTTTATTGGGCTCTTAGGCTCCCATGTAGGTCTGATCTAGATGGAAGACTCACTGACATAGGCTTTGTCCTTTTATCTTCAGATATCTCTCTCTCTCTGTCTTCCCATTTCTTCCCTTTCTCCCTGATTCCTCTTGCTTTTTCTGCTCCTCTGTCTACTCCTTGCCCCTACTTTTGCGGCCTCTACTGTTTCCCAACTCTTTCACTCACTGTCTCTTCTGTTTCCCAGTCTCGTTTTCCTTTTGTGATAGGGATTTAATATTTTCATCCATCAGGCAGTACTATCTATATATTTTAAATCCCAGAGGCATATCTGCTAATTGTATTTTGAGGGAAATAATTATGCAAGTTAAGATGATTAGATAATGAGAGTGTTCTCCAGGGCCTGGCCTCCTTAGGAAACGATGCTGGAGATGGGATGAAGCTGGGGTGGTTCCCACCGTAGCTACAGGATGGTAGAGCCCTTGCTAGGCCACTTTGCTGACATTTGGATGTAATCAGATCCCTCCTCAGCTCCGAGAGCTCATCCGGGGAACAGGATTAGATAGTCTATGGCCTTTCAAGAAGACAAATATTAGAAAGCTCTAAAATATGTTTCAGAGCTTAGTACCCAGCTTCACATGAGGATTTTGGAGTTTTGGGAGTATTGCTACACATATATACTGAGGGAAAGAAGATAGAGGAGAGAGAGAGAGAGAGAGAGAGAGAGAGAGAGAGAGAGAGAGAGAGAGAGAGGGGGAGGTTATGGATTCTCTCAGGTAGAGTATCCTGTGGACACTAAATTTCTTAAATACATTAATTCTTCTTGCCTCATTGCCTAGGCTTCCTGCTCACATGTTCCTGTCCTATGAATGCTTACAGGACACATCATTTTCTTTTACAGGTTCTGTTTTTGACCTAGCACTGGCTGCCTTGCAGCTTTCCTGGAGGACCGATACCATCACAGGCATCCATCACGCCCTTCCATCCAGTCATCTGCTTGCTTGTCCCCAGCACTAAGCTAGTGATAGCAACACCCTTCTAAGGTTAAGGGGCACTGGGTGAAGACCTGGCCTGGGCAAGTACAGAGGCCCTTAAAGCATGGGGTCTATAGTACATGAAGTAGGTCAGGATGATTTATCTCTGTAGAGGACCTGAGGAGGTAGAAGTCTTAACTTTGAGGGGAAAGAAAAGGAAAAAGACAGATTCTGATTTTTAAAAGCATGTTGTTTTGAAAAGGGAAACCTTGATGCTCAGAGAGGTCAAAGTTCATGTCTGACTTAGATGATCAGTTAGCTTTCATACTAATTAGCTGTGTGGTGTTCAGCAACCTTCTTCTTCTTCTTCTTCTTCTTCTTCTTCTTCTTCTTCTTCTTCTTCTTCTTCTTCTTCTTTTTCTCCTCCTCCTCCTCCTCCTCCTCCTCCTCCTCTTCCTCCTCCTCCTCCTCTTCCTCCTTCTGTTTTTTTTTTTTATTTTTGAGACAGGGTTTCTCTGTAGCTTTGGAGCCTGTCCTGGCACTAGCTCTTATAGACCAGGCTGGCCTCAAACTCCCAGAGATCTACCTGCCTCTGCCTCCTGAGTCCTGGGATTAAAGGCGTGCGCCACCACCACCCTGCCGAATGAAATTCTCTTAAATGGTTTCTTAGAATTGAGTTTTTTGAGGTGTGTTCAGGATAGAGATTCAGATTTAAGCTCCTGGTCCTTGACCTGGCTCAGTCCCTGCTAAGCAATGGGACGGCAGCAGTGTGTCCCCTCACTGACTTCAAGAAACAGATCTTTAAAGGCCCATTGGCCAACAAGTGTCCACAGAAACATGTGCTACGATTTGTGTGTTGTGATCTAGTCCAGACTTTGAGCACAGAATGCAGACAATGCCTCCCTTGGTTTTGAGGCAGCAAAACCTGCTGCGTTTTGAGCCCTTGGTATCACTTCTTCCCTGTTTTCAGCCTGGTGTTAGCCGGCACAAGAGCATCTCTGTTTCAGGCCACTATCCTGTGTCCCACAAGAAGTCACAGAAGAAGGAAGGTGTCATGTGAGCCTACTCTCCCTATATCTCACTTTTCGTGTCCCCACAATTTATTTATTTAACCTTTTCTTAAATTTTATTCTTTAAAGTTTTCCTATCTATAATGTATGTTTGGCATATTCACTCTATATCCTGTTCCTCCCCTTTTGATCCTCCCCCATCTTGTCTCCTTTGTCCCTTAGAAGTTTACTTCTGCTTTCATGTCCCGCATATATGCATCTCTGTTAAACCTGGGACTCCCAGATGAGAGACAACATATGATATTTGTCTTTCTGAGACAGACTTAATTGTCCTCATGTATCATTATCTCCACTCGCACCAATTTTCCTGCAAATGACATAATTTTGTTTTTCATTATGGTTGAAAAACTCACAATAGCTGAATTACAAGAACCAACCTAGGTAGCCAACCACAAAAGAATGGATGAGGAAAATGTGGGATCCATGGAATTTTTCCTACCTCATTTTCTTCCCTTACCGGTGTTAGACATTCAGATTCAAGTGCAGAACAACCCTCTTCTGGAAGTGTTCCTAACTCTCCAGGCTCCTCCATGGCTGCCTCTGAGGAGGGGAAACAAGAGGTCGAATTCTTTGAAGTGATTCCCCCCATCCTCGCTGCTCACCCTCTACTCTCTGTAAGGAGTTTCTGGGGGGTGGGCCAGTGCCCCTTATGCTACAGGCTTGCTATTCTGGTTGATAAAAAAAAAAAAACCCAGTTTTCAGTTGTGTGCAAATCTCAGATGTAAAGCAAATACTTTTGTTAGTACAACTAGGTTTCATGTGGTATTTCGAATACTTGTTCTGTGAAAGTGTTTCCCAGAGTAGGAGCAGGTGAGGCATCCAACACCATGAAGGCACTGCAGGCACCGTCTTACAGCTGGTCAGATCCGGGCCACAGGAAGTCTACAGCCTTATGAGTTTCACAGCACTTTCTGGTTTAGCTCCATCTTCAGGTGGATGTCACCGTCGCTGCCATTTTGAAAATGCGCAAGCGAATTCCCAAAACAAGTGTGTATGTGTGTGTTTGTGTGTGTGTGCAGAGGCATATATGATTGAGTGGTATGCATGTGTGAAGAAGCCGGGGGTCAACTCTGAGTATAGATCCTCAGACATCTTCTACCTTGTTTTTCAGATATACTTTTTCCCTGATGCTTGGAACTCACCAGGAAGGTGAGACTGGCTTGGTAGTGAGTCCCAGAAAGCCTCTATCTACCTCCCAGCATGGAGATTACAAGTTATGACTGACTGCTTTGTGTGAGTTCTGAGGATCACGTGTGGGTCCTCATGCTTGCAGTCCTTGAAGACACAGCTAATCTTCAGCCTGTAGCCCAGGGGGCATTCTCTGACTTTCTGTTGAGTGTATGGTATCTGCTCCCATTGTCTGGAGCACTATTATTTTAAGAGTTCTCTTGGCTTTATTAATTAATCACAGTAATGCTTTTCAGCAGGAATTGGCTCCATACATCAATGTACAGTGCTCTCTGGTTAGTCCTTGTTAAGGGGAACGAGTTGTTTGGCCACGTGCTACAGTCTGTTTATACTTTCTTCTGTTGGTGATGACTTCCCTGGCTTCCAATTGGGGGCTATACATACAATTGACATAAACAGGGGGCTGGAGAGATGGCTCAGTGGTTAAGAGCATGTCTGTGCAATCCTGAGAAATGGGATTAGGATCCCAGCACTCATGTAACAGGCTGGGGGTCCCACAACTAGCTATAACTGCAGTTATGAGGAATCAGCATGCTCTTCTGGCCTCTGCCTGTACTGGATGCGCAGCCGCACGTGCACACAGACACATAACTAGATAAAAATAAATCTTGAAGAAGTCGTACGCTTGTCTTTGTCTTTTCTAGACTCCGTCAAAAATAAATCTTGAAGAAGTCGTACGCTTGTCTTTGTCTTTTCTAGGCTCCGTCACGTTTTACTGAGGCACTACGCGGTCCCCCACCCTCCCCTCATCCCTGCCACACCCTCCATAAGGAAACAAATCAGAGTAAGCAAGCAAGCGAACAAAAGGAAAAACAGAAAACTAAAACCAAATAACCCCAAATAAAAACAAAAACCAGCACAACAGAAAAATCCCTTTGCTTCTCCTTCTTTCCTGCTTCTCTAACACTTTTTCATTTGTCCTGGTAGCAGGTGGAGGCTTCAGTGCGCTTTATGGTATACATACCTCTTTGTCCCATCAGTTCTACTGGCTAGTGTCTAATGCAGTGAGTCACTGGTCTGGAGGCCTCTGGTATCTGGTATACCACCATCACTGGGTCTATACTGGAATTCCTCTAGGGTATCCTGTGGCAGTCACGAGTCTTGGAGATCTTGTGGGTTTCACAGAACCAGTCCCTTGACCAGATCTAGCAGGTAACTAGATGGGGTAGATGCTAGGGTGCGTCAACCCAAGGTCTGGCTGTGGGCCTGGACAGTAACCAAGCTGGTCAGTCAGGGCCCCTGGGGTCACCCACCTTGGACGAGTGCATGCCCTCAGGGTCAGTTCACCCTGGCTTGCATTGAGGGGTGGGAGCCATCTCTCAGTGCGCAGGGGCCAGCTCTCTCGCTGCAGTGTCCAGCAAGAGGCAAGGCCAGCTTTACCAGGGCCAGCAAAGGGGGTGGCTGGCTCAGCATGGCCCTCTGATTTCATATCGCATGATTTCTAGGGTCTTCTGAGGTGACACAGGCCACAGACATCCACACAGGCCCCAACTGTAGCCGGATCACAGACCCAGACATGACCCTCGGCAGCAACTTGGGCCCAGTAGACATCCTGGCTCTGGGTGGACTGACTGGCAACTCAGATGGAAATGGTTGTGACCCTAACCTTGGGCTTCTATGTGACCTTTGGTGGCAATGCAGGACCCAGACTTCAGCACAGACCTCAGCTTTGGCAGAACTGTGGACTCTGACAAGGTCCTCAATAGTCGCTGGGTCTGGATGTCACCACTGTCCTAGTGGCAGTATGACCCTGAGACACCAACATGGCGCTCAGTCTCAGGTGTCTGCATGGCCTTCAATGATAATAGGAACATTAGACATCAACACAGATCCTGGCTGCAGTAGGGCCACAGACATCACCATGACGTTGAGTAGCTTCTCTGTAGTGGCACTGGTTGCTCAGATCTAGATGCATCCTCACCCTTGGACACCAACCTGGACTTAGGTGACTGATCTGATTCTGGGCAACCGCATGGTGCTTGGTGGCAACAGGAGCCCCATAAGTCAACCCAGATCCTAGCTATTAAAGAGCCACAGACCCAGACATGGCCCTTAGCAGCAGCCTGGGCCCAGATGACAACATGACCCCAGAAGGCAGCACAGTCCACTCCTATCTGTATGGCCCCTGCCGTGGCATGGCCCTCAGAGTCCAGTCAAGTCGCTGTCTCTGACCTAGATCTCGGGCCTCTGTGTTGGCCCTCGTGGTAACATGGACCACAGTCTTCAACACAGAAGTGGAAGCACACACGCTTGGGGCCACAAGGGCAGGCTCCTGGCTGTCTTCCTGCTGACTGGGGTCTTGGGGGCCCCCCAGCCAGCTATCCTCCATCTGAGCAGTTGAGCGTCCGGCAGGGGTGTCTGTTGATAGTCATTGACAGGAATTAATTAGAAGTCACTCAGAAAACAAACACATGGGCGTGTACATAAAGAAGCTTCAGGCTGAGTTAATTGGGAAGTCAAACTCTTAAAATGACAGTACCCTGCCATGGCCTCGGTTTCTGGGCTGGATAGAAAGGAGAGGTAAACTGAGCCACAGCATTCATTGGTCTCTTCTTCTCAGCTGCTGATGTCACGTGATCAACTGATTCATCCTGCTGCTACCATGCCTTCCTTATGAGGATGAGTTCTACCCTGAACCATGAACCCCCACCCCCTCAAAAAAAAAACCCAAAAGCTTTCTTTATTAAGTGAATTTGACAGATATTCCATCACTGCAATGAAAAGTAAACAAATACTGTTCAATTACCAATTTGCATAAGTGGCATTTTGGATGTTTCACCAGACTGAGGCGTTGCCTTCTGTGACCCCGGCTGCTATCAACCTGCATGGGACATGAGACCCAGTGAGAGCCATGCAGCAGAGCCCAGTCAACCTAGAGCTGCTAAAGAACTCGGTTTTAGCTTTCTGTTGCTGTGACAAAGGGACCGAGACAAATGACTGCAGGGAGGAAAAGCCTCATCCTGTTTTACAGCTTCCGAGAGTTCCATCCAAGGTTGGTTGGTTTCATTGCTTTGGGGCCTACATGGCAAGGAAGACACATGGTGGTGGAAGGATGTAGGGAGGACAGTTGCTCAGCTCATGGTGGTAGGAAGCAGAGAAAAATGGGTGGGGACAGACCTGGGATAAGACCCCCCATTGGAGAACACATTTCTAACTAGCCCTGGCCTCCTGCAGCTTCTGCAAACTTCCGATAACTCTACCGTTTGAGGACCAAGGTGTAAACACATAAGCTTTGGGGGAACATTTCAGATCCGAACCGTAGGACTCATAAACTATACCCCACTGTGAGCTGGTTAGTGCTGTACGAATGTTTTCCTGACATCGTATTTAAAAATCTCCTCAAGATCCTGAATTTTAAATACGGACCAAAGGAGTTTCTGACCGATCTCTCATAATTGCTTTCAGAAGAAAAGGGAAGTTTGAAAGTCCCTGACGACTTCCACGTGTTCGCTTCTGTTCAGACAAGCTAACAGTCAGCCAGGTTTGAGCAATAGGCCTCTTAATCTTGAAAGGAGCTTCAACCACTCGGTTTGCTTTATAGATGGGGTCAGAGAGGTGAGGTGAATTGCCTAGGGCCTCTTAAGTCCTGAATGACAGAGTCTGAGTCAGGTCTTAGGTCTCTGGATGCCTACCTCGGTGCTCTCATTAGGGTATGCTGCTTGTTTCTAATGATGTTTAGGGGCAGGAAGCTCCCTCAAATGCACATTTCCATAGGCTGAATATGAGGAAAGGATTTGGGGTCTCCAAGACATGTTGGTTCTGATATGATTGTGGTGGAAAGTTTCCTGTGCCATTTTAAAGGCAAGTGAGGCCACAACATAAGCCTGTCTTAAATCCTGTCTAGTCATGAACTTGGAGGTGGTGTATCTTATTTAGTCAACTACCCCATAACAAGTTACCATGGGTTGTTAGTTACTTTCCCAATTGCTGGGGGAAAAATACATGATCAAAACCACTTAAGGCAGGAAGGGTTTTTTTGACTCCCAATTCAAGGGTAGTGTCCTAAATACTCTTGCATTTAGGGTGGGACTTCCTACTTTAGTTGTCTCAGTCTAGAGACTCCCATGAGTTTCTAGAAAGATGCTCAGAGATTCATCTCCTAGGTGATTTTTAGATCCTGTCAAGTCACTCATCAACATTAATTGCTGTCTGGGTTAGACAGCAGACATTTCTCCCTGTTCTGCCAGCTGGAAACCCAAAGTCAAAGTGCCAGATTAATGAACCAGTTTGCCTCTTAGACTTGAAAGTCATTTTAATAATAAAAACATACTACCATTTATAGTTAAGTATGTTTCTCAAGTATTGGACTATGCCCCATCTGTAATCTTAACTCCAAATCATTCTGTACTGCTTGTTCCAGAAAATGGGAATCCTGCCTCTGCTTTAAAAGATTGCTCTATCACCTGGTTATGACCATCTTTGTTATAACCACCTTGTTATGACCACATTGCAACCATGTCTTCGTTTGCAAAGGTTATGACCAACTTGTTCTGCTTCTGTAACCCTGCCTATTTATCTCCAAAATCTCCTATTTGGAAACTCCTTCTCCTGAGTTTAAAAAAAGAATCCAGTTATCTTCTCCATATCTGATGCTGATCTCCTGATCCCTTGCTATAGGGACAATGAATGTGAAAGCATGATTTAATTTGGGTTGGTGGTCTACTTAGATCTCTGAGATTAACAAACTGATATGGTGTCTGGTGAGGATTGGCTCCCTCATTTGAAGGGATTAATGGTATTTTGTTAATAATCTTTCTATGGTAGAGAAAAGAGAGAGAAGGGAGAAAGAGTCCTCTCACGTTTCTTCTCTTACGGGCACTAATCCTATGACCGGGGTCCATCTTCAGACCTAACCAACTTCTAAAGGCCCCAACTCTTAGCTGCACAGGAGATTTCAATAGATGAGCTTTTAGAATATAGAAACATTCCCTTTATAACCAGAGGATATGTTGAAATATTGTCATTACAAGAAGGGTCTCCATAGGAAACAGTTGTGCTCATGGTCAAAGTGGTGGTTGCCTCAAGGGTACCCTGACCTTCTGGGATGGAGACGGTCTGGCTAGAGCAAGGCCTATTCTGAGTGTGGTTCAGTGGAGGAGCTCTTAGGCCTCTTCCTAATCATTCCAACCTAGCACCTCCACTTCAACAACCAATGGCAGACAGTGAATCTAGACAGCAGCCGCCTCCATCCCAGGAAAAGGATATAGAAATCCAAGGATCTCCAAGATGCCTCAAACCAAGATGTTTGTTTTCTCCAACTTCTGTGATGATAGTTTCACCTCTACTGCTTCAAAGTGTGACCTTATCTGTAAGTAAGATCGTGGCAGATGTAACCAGCTGAAATGAGAGCACGACCCCAGTTGTCGCCTGTATCCTTCTGGAGAGGGGAGTTTTGAATACAGACATAAACGTGGAAGGGAAGATACTGCATTGAGGAGTTGGATATCAGAGAATTCAAAGGCTGATGGCAGCTTGTCAGAACTGAGGAGAGATGCCTGGGGGCAGATCTTCCTAGGCAACTCTCAGCGAAGACCAACCCTGCCCACACCTGGGCCACAGATTCCAGATCCATGGACTGTAAGATGCTAGTACATGTCTGTGGATGAAGCTACCCAGTTTGTGGTGTTTTTGTGGAAATTCTGCAAAATGAACCTAATATTATAATATCTTGTGTCTAATATTATGACTAGAGTCTAGAGATTAAAAATAAAATGAAGGGAATAACTATTGGGAGGAGGGGAAAGGGTGGGATGACTTATTTATACACGCTTCAGTGGGAGAATCACCACAGGAATCCCTGGGACTCTGCAGTCACATTGTGCCACCTGCGGTAGGACACACGCGCCCTTTGAGGAATAGCTCTTGGCATATCATTGGACCCTGGAAGAGATAGAGTACTTGGCCTTGGACATCAAATGGCAATGCATCTGGAAGCTCCAAATTATGAACTGGGCTCTGTCAGACCTGCCGGGTTATAAAGTCAGGCAGATCCTGTAGTTATGTAGAAAGGGTCCATTTGGTGGAGAATGCAAATAGGACCAGAGAGCTCAACTGCAAGGGCAGGTGACATTTCAGTGTGTGTGTGTGTGTGTGTGTATGTGTGTGTGTGAGTGTGTGTGTGTGTGTGTGTATGCACGTGCAAGCATGCATGCATATGTGTGTGTATATATGTGTGTATGTACCTTATTATATTATATCAAGGGAAGGCATTGGGAGCATTTGTGATACGGTCTGTCCAAGAGGCCACTTCTCTTTTCTGTAATGTTCTTTAATGGATACAAGTAGTCAGAGATCCTTATTTCTCTGCCTTCATAATTTGTAGACTATGAGAAAGCTCCGTTCCCTTTTTATGTATTACTTTTTTCATATGCATCTTTTTATGTGTAGTCAGGGACTTATGTTCAGTAAGAGCTGTGCCAGGATCCAAGGCTAGATGGGAGCCCATGGTAAGTATCCTGGAAAGAGCAATAGGGTCGCCTGAAAGAATGGGTAGCTTGGGCTTCTCAGCTGGATCTAAGGAGAATGGGGAACATGAAACCAAAGTGCCCATTTTTTTTTCTAGGAACCAGAGATGGCCAGTAGTTTTCTTCAGAAGAAAAAGGGTAAAGGGAAGTTGCTTTAACTAGAGGCATAAAAGACAGACATGCAGAATGCTAGGGAAATGTAGGTATTCGACAGCGCATAAACAATTCAGCGATGTTTGAGATGATCTTTGTACTATGCTGGGGAAACCCAGTTCTGTTTGTTCTTTTATTCCTCCTGGCTACATTTACTGGACAACTGCCATCAGCAGGAACTGTTCAAGGGATCAGGGATGCACTATTAGACAAGACAGATGAAAATCCTTGTCTCTCGGGCTGTTGCTAAGTGATAGAGTGACTGCTTACAGTAATTACGTGGTGTGAAGAAGGTTCCAGAACCTTAAACAAAGAACATCCCTGACCTCATGGAGCTTATATGTTGGTGTGTATGTGTGTGTGGGGGGGAACGCGGGAGGGACAAGAATCAGATAAACAATAATGCAAATGTAAGGAGTTAAAGAATATGAATGATACCTTGAGTAATCTATGCATGGTAAATAAAATCCTCAAAGGCTTGGAGGCTGGAGCATGCATGCCTGGGGCTCTCATGACCATCCCTCAGTCTGACAACCTGTACACAGGGAAGCTACTGTTTACAGCATCTTCTAGGCTCAGTGGTTTGCATTTCCAATGTATGTTTGTGCTATCTTACGGTCTCATAATGGCTTGTAGCCCATGCAGAAACAGATAAACTTCCCCACACGTGTCTTAATCCAGAGATTTTGGACCCCCACAAAAGAAGAGGTACCCTGGCTTTTAGATTAAGAGAATAGCAGCATCCACAACACAGACAAAGGAGGAAGTCAAAGAAGATGTGACTTAATTGTTTCCGCATGACTGTCTTTTATAGAACGGACATTCTAATTGGCCTATTTGTCCATTTCTTAATATTTAAGTTGTTATGCATACATAGTAAACCATGTCAGGAATGAATGACTTAAACAACAATCTTTATTTGATCCCAGTTCTAAAAATTGGACTAGGATTAGCTGGGTGGTTCTTCTTGCAGGGGGTCATTCTTGTAGCTGGGCTGTAGCTGTTTATCTCGTGCACATGACCTAAGACAGCACCAAGAACATTTCAACATTTGCATTCTAACTCTCTCAGCTAAGGCTTTGACTCACTGTCTAGTTTCCTGTCACACAGTCCCTTCTTTCTTAGTAAGATAATCAGCCACTTTAGATGATAGCTATTTTTACTGCTGTGTAGCACTCCATTGTGTAAATGTGCCACATATTCTTTATCCATTCTTTGTTTGAGGGGCATGTAGGTTGTTTCCAGGTTCTGGCTATGACAAACAATGCTGCTGTGAACATAGTTGAGCACATGTCCTTGTGGTATGATTGAGCATCCTTTGGGTATATACTCAACAGCGGTATTGCTAGGTCTTGAGGCAGATTGTTTCCTAATTTTCTGAGAAATTGTCATACTGATTTCCAAAGTGTCTGCACAAGTTTGCACTCCCACCATCAATGGAGGAGTGTTCCCCTCACCCCACATCCTCTCCAGCATAAGCTGTCATCAGTGTTTTTTATCTTGGCCATCCTGACAGGTATAAGATGGACTCTCAGAGTTATTTTGTTTTGCATTTCTCTGATGACTAAGGATGCTGAGCATTTCCTTAAGTGTCTTTCAGCCGTTTGAGTTTTGTCTGTTGAAAGTTCTGTGTTTAGGTCTGTGCCCCATATTTTTTACTGAATTATTTGTTCTTTTGATGTCAAGTTTTTTGAATTTTTTGTATATTTTGGATATCAGTCCTCTGTCCGATGTGAGGTTGGTGAAGATCTTTTCCCATTCTGTAGGTTGCTGTTTTGTCATGTTGACCGTATCCTTTGATATTTGCATGTGAATGGACAGATCTAGAAAAAAACATATTGAGTGAGGTAATCCAGACCCAAAAAGACTCATATGTACTGACTCATAGGTGACTTCTAGACATAAAGCAAAGAAAAAAAACCAACCTATAGTCCACAACCCCAGACAACCTAGACAACACAGTGGACCCTAAGAGAGACTTCCATGGTTCTATACAGGAAGGAGAAAAAGACAAGATCTCCTGAGTAAACTGGGAGCATGGAAGGCACTGGAGAGGGTAGAAGGGGAGGGGAGAGAAAGGGAGGGGAGCACAGAAAAATGTATAGCTCAATAAAAACAATAACAAAAGAAAATAGCTCTTAAGGTTTTAGTGGACCCTGCTCAGAAGTCACACAATGGGCCTCTTGCCCCATTTGATTGGTCAAAGCAAGTCATGAAGTCATCTAAGATGCAAGGGATGGGCTGGGCTTCATCTTTTAGTGGGAGGAGTGATAAAGTCAGGCCTTCTAAGACTGTTCAATATGGACGGAAACAAGAAATTATGCTTAGAAGCTGTCTATCAAGTCTACCTGTAGCCTCAATAAAGCACCCCTCTGCCCTTCCCAAGACTCTCAGCCCCTTTTATAGCATTGCACTATGTGTCTACCTCAAGTTGCAATGTAGGTAAGACCTCTTGATGTGGCTTCTTAGCCACTGCTGCTCTTCATCCAATGGCTTTGCACTTAAAAGGCAAGTGTATTTTTCCCTTAAAGCACAGTGGTGAGTGAAAAAGCATTTGATAGAGTTGATAAGATGTGCCCACTTAAAGTGGACAGGATGGCACTCCCAAAATTGCCCAGCAATTGTAAAGTCCAGCTGCTCCCCTATTGGGTTTCTTCACGTGGGTCAAAAAAAAAAAAAAAAAAGTCCTTAATTTGGGCTTGGTTTTTCTACCTGCAGGGGTTACCTCATCAGTTGTTCATTTTTCATGGATCTTAGGCCCTTCTTTTAAGCTCTTGATTTGCCTTTCTGAGACATATTTTCTTTCCCATTGGAAGTGGCCCATGTCTGTAGCTAAGTAGCCTTATTAGCCTGATTCCTGAGTGTAAAAAGTGGGGATTTAGAGGACTCTATTCACTTTGAATTGTGACTTTACTTTTAGTGCAATATTGTCTAGCTTTTACAGCTAAAACTCTCCGGAAACTTGTGGGTTGTCTTTGAATCTCAGAGGAATTCACCCTATGTCCCCAAATCCTCATGGACTGCTTGCTTCTTTTGAGACAGACCCGTTTCTTTGGGAATTGCTGCTGTCATGAACCGAAACATCCCCCAAAGACTTAGTCCTAAGCTTTGCATGATTGGGAGATCATGGAGCCCTTTGGAGGTCCAGTCTGCAGGACCCCTTAGCACCTGAGGTGGCCTTTGAAGTGCAGAGAATGGGGTTCTGCCCATTCTTTCCCCTTTCATTCCTAATCACGGGCTAATGAGCTTCCTCTGCCAGGTGCCATTGCCACAATGGGCTGCCTTGCCACAGTTTTTAACTGCCTGTGGACTCTGAATCTGAGCCCAAAATAAACCTTTCTTCTTTTTAAGTTGGTTATCACAGTTACTTGTTGCAGTAATGGAAACCTCGCCGACACAGTTAGACCCATCTTCCAGGGGCCACTTTCATTAAGAATGTAAGATGTCTCTGCATCTCTCTGAAAGGGTCTAACCCCTGCCTTTTTGAAGCTAACAGTGGGTGGCCTTTCACAAGCATACCCTTCCTGTTTGATCTTTATGCTGAGACTCCTTCTTATTTGAGAAACACTGACAAGAAAAACTAGATGTGAGGAGCAGTTGATTTTTTTTTTTTTTGAAACCAGCACTTCTGGGGCCCTCCGTATTCCTTCAAAAACCTGATTGAAAGCTGAACAGCTTCCTGCTTAGTTCTGGCAGTTTCTTATCACACTCAGCTGGAAGCATCCAATGGATGCTTTCAACTCTGGGTTGGAAGAGTCTCTCAACTTAATCGACAAGCTCATTAAGTACCTTCTCTCTTTCAAGCTTCTGCAGGCAACATTTATTTTCAATTATTTCACCGCTCCATAACAGGGGGCTGCCCTTTCTCTAGCATGCGCGAAGAGATGCACCGAGAGATTATACATCACTTTCCCCAGCCTCCCCTACCAGTCTATTTGCTAGTGCCGCGGCTCCTATCCTCTGCCGTATCCCAAAGCCAATGCCACACGTTTCTGGAGTTTTGTTACAGTGCTAACTCCTCTTTCAGATCTGAATTGCTTTAGCAGCTATCTACTGCTGGCAGCAAATCACTCCAAATTTCTGTGGTTTCAAACAAGAGCCATTTATTTCCTTCCTCTTCTGTGGTTCAGTCGTTTGGGCCAGCTTAGCTTGGATGGCTTATCTCTATTCCACACAATGTTGGCCGGGCTCAGTCACACACTGGCGGTCAGTCTGTCAGTTCATCTGCAAGCTGGCTGATCAAGATGGCCTCGCCCGTGTTCCTTCCAGCTGGCTAGGGATCCTAGCTGAGGTGCCTCGCTGCTAGTCCACGTGGCCTCTTTACCAGAAAGTCTGGGCTTTCCGTGTGGTGGTGGTGGTGACATTCCAAGAACCCTCGTGGGCAAGCACTTCCTAAATCCAGCTTGGACCACATTTGCTGATGTCTCCTTGACCAAAAAGAAAGTGACATAGGCAAACTCTAAGTAGAGGTAACAAGGGAATTGATTTTGGGGGTGGGCAGGATCCACTGGGGACCATTCAGGGACAATCCCACAGGCTTAGTTACTATGCTCTTTGATCTGATCCTACTGACTTCCAGACTCTGTTTTAGGAAATTTTGGTATTTACTTCTATTTTAACTTATCCCTCCCTTTTTCCAAGTAATTGGAAGCACCAAAGTTTTTTCTTTGTCTCTCTTTAGAATGGGGTCATAAGGCCAGAGACGTGACAGCCAGTGTGTTTTAGAAGAGCTTGCATTAGTACCAGACAGAATATAATTGCAACTGTTGCTTCTTCTTCTACTGTGCAAATCTCCATGTTGATGGAGAATATTGTAGCATCCTTTGGCTGCCTTGTGAGCCACAGCTACATAATGGTGATATGGAGCATCCTGGTTCCCCACTTTCTACACTTTGCACCTATATAAAGAGATAGTAGTGAATCTGTACAGTTTTAAGCCATGGAGACTCTGGATTTGTTGGTTACGACCACACAACCCAACTTAGTCTGACAGACACGGGTCTCTCTGGCTATCCATGCGTGGTAGATTCTAGATCCTTCCCGAGGAAGTTTTTGTTGTGATTTAAGAAAACGAGAGGGTATAAATCCCTGAGTGTCACATGGAAAATGATAGGAGGGAGAAGAGAATAATAATGAGCCAATGAGAAACTTGGGTTTTTTTAAGGGGGGGCTGGAGGGGAATGGGTAAGCACTTATGAAGAGCTTTCTGTATGCCAAGACTGTGCAGACTGTCTAAGGTATGCAAAGATGCACAAGACACATTCTCTGAAGAAAGACAAGCCTCCAGGTGAGGCTGACACATTGTCAGTGAACCACACCAGGGAGTGACAGGAGCCACTGTATAGAGGGAATGATCTTATTTTCTTCTTGTAATTAGCTGATTGTCCCTGAGGTGTTTTTCATAGGGAAATTTCATCCCTAGGGGCTGGGGCGGCAGCCCCTTTGGAGTCAGTATGCAGCCAGCCAAACACGGTGTCATCTTTGAAGGCCAGCGCTCATCTAGAGTCACAGGCTCTGTGGTTTGTTTAAAAGCCAGTCTCATTACTTTGTAATCACATATCAAATTCAATCCTTGCAGATGACAAGTACAGGGACAAAAGAGGGCTCTTCCGAGACTAAAGTCTGCAGTCTTGAGGCAGGGATGGTGACTGACACAGCAAACTGCTGTTGAGCATTCAAGGCCAGTTCAGAGCCTAGGGCCTTAGCTTTTGGCTGGTATTCGTGACCAAACATTGAGTCTAAAAAGGTAAAGCCACATCATAAGAAAGGATTAACCCATGAAACACTAGCACTCACCCTAGAACTGGTTCCTGAATTGTGAAGGCAGATCTGGCTTGGATTGTCTGGTACCAGCCAGGCTGAGATTGTAAGAGATACGTGGGAGGCCGGTATTCTTGAGGTCAGACCCAACAGAGTCATTGTTGGTGGGATATAACTGACCGATGTGAGCCAGGTATGGGCTGTGGATGGAACAGATTTAACTGGCATAGATTTCAACCTATAACATGAAATAAAAGGAGAGTTTTCTCACCGTTAACAAATCTCATTTATTCTAAGCCCCCAGCAATACAATACAATACAAACTTTATTTAGTCCAAACTTAGGCCCTTTCCCTAACAGAGTCTTAAACATTGCAGAACACTGGTGGGATATCTCTGGTGTTCAGTTCCCAGAAACATGGTCCCCTATGAACACCGTATGTTCTCTTGAGGCTCACCCGCTCTGTGCAAGAGCTGGCAGGGCACTGGATGTGAACGGTAGCATTTTACTATCACCTGGTGTCACTCATCCCAGAACTGAGTCCCGAGCAGCTTTGACAGGTCATGCAGAAGAGGAGGAAACAGACCTCAGCAACTTCCAAGAACATCTCTGTCCCCACAGAACCTTGGAAAGCATTCTGGTTTTCTCAAAAAGCTGACTGTCATTTTGCTGTCCTTATCTCAAGCCCTAGCAGCATCGTCTTTTCAGACAGCCCATTCTTTCTTTCCCATCTCCAAGATCATACACTTTTAAAAAATAAACAAACACACACACACACACACACACACACGTGTGCAAGCACACACACATGTACACATGCACACCTGTGCACACAGAAGTGTTTATCCATAGGCATTGAGCATAGAGCTATAGTAAAGGGAGGAGCTAGCATAGCAAAGGAAGCAGACAATATGGTCAGAAATTACCCGGGCTCTGGAGCGCTCGCTCCTAAGAGAATTATGAACCTTCTCCTATGACCATGAGACATCTTAGTACCTGGGGCTTTTTGGTCAACTGGTATAGACTTATAAAGGGTCCAGGTGGAGCCCAGCCTGGGGAGGGGTCAGGATCCAGAGGGACATTTCTGGTATTGACAAGATTCATGAAACATGCTCTCCTGTTCCATGGTCTTTGGCAAGGTTTATCCAGGGCTTGCCATGTGCTGGGCACTATGAGAGGCATGTAGAGGGCCATGAGTACAACCAGGAAGCACACTGTGGTGAAGGCTCAAGTGACAGGATGCTGAGGATAATGTTGTGCCTGTAGGTGATTCCAGGGCCAGTTTGTGCCAGTGATGATGTTTGTGTGTGTGGGGAAAATACTGTCAGGAGACTCTTCAGGCTGTCCACGATTTCTTCCTTCTATCGGTCTCAGAACATTCCTGGTTATCTTTCCCCAGAAGCACCCTCAACCATCATCATCGTTATCTTCAAGACAGCTTTTGTGAACCCTTGTCTCACTCTCTAATTTGATGACAAATTGTCTTTTCCTTTCTTTAATAAGGCAAACGTCACTGGTCACAGTGACTCTGAGGAGGCTGGGGCTCAACTGGAGAGGCTGGGTAGGAACACCAGTGCCCACAGTACAACCAGAGGACTCCCTTACAGCGTGGCAGACTCACAGCTTCCTATAGATTACAGGTCAAGGTCATTGCCGGGTCCTCCTTCTCAGAGCCTAGGTTCTTAGACCAGAGGTGTGGATTTAGCTTCCGTCACAGGTCTTCTGGCTCTAGACAATTAGACCGGCTGATTGGTGAGGCTCTTCTGGATGCTATGGGTCTGGTAAAGCCGGAGAAGCTGGTCCTGTCTGACTTCCTTCAACAGGTATCTGGTCATACCTGACACCTTACGGCTTTGCTGGGGTTGCGCTCCACTCTCTTCTATGTGTACCAGTGCTGTGGACTGTAAGCAGTTCTGATACGTTTTGTCCTTGCCCGTCTCCAGTGATGGGGTCTGCAGGTTAGACTGGGAAGCTCTCCTCGGGACAAGACTCCCATATTCAATTCTTACTCTTTGGGCTGAATGCAGAGACTAGCAATGGAGAGGGAAGCAGGTGTGTGGCTTCAGGACTACTGTGACTTCTGGCTTGTTGTCGCTTGTTTGTCCACGATATCCACAGCATAGTCTAAACGCTGCAAGCTCTGATGCTCAAGGCTGCCACGCATGGCGGCTCTTATACCCAGCCATTGATATTAATAAAATTATTACCTATGACACAGTAGATACTTAGCAAATATTTGTGGCCCTGGAAATATCAATTTTATTGCACAGCAAGAAATGACGCTCTTGGTCATCTTCACTACCCCTGGCTTTGCAGGTGCAGAGGTTTCTTTCTCGGGAACTGTGCTACTCCGGTCTCTTGTTGCTGTGACAAACACCGGAGGCAAACAATTTAAAGAAAGAAAACTGTATTTTGGTTCATGGTTTGAAAGTTTCCAGTTCATGGCTGGCCTAGCTCTCTGGTTGATCAACCACGGTGAGGTGGACCATCATGGACGAAGGGAAGGGGTGATGGAGGAAAGCTAATCATGACAGGCAGGAAGCAAATGTGAAGAGACCAGGAAGGGGTCAGCACAAGAGCAATCTTCTATGTTCAGTCCTCCGGCAATCTACTTCCGCCAGCAGGGCAGCACCTCTGAAAATTTCCACCTCCTGAAAATAGTGCCACCAGCTGGGAACCGAACCTTTGCACACAAATTGTGAGACCCTTCCCAGCAGAGCTCCGGGCTCAAAATGGAGATTATTCTCCAAATAAACACAAATATGTGGACAAACAACCAGGCTAGCTCAAAAGCAAGTGTTTTATGGAAGCTTTGGGCTATTATCTTCTTTTAGATTTTTCTGGTAGATAAACAGGATGTTCCTTCCTCCCCCCCCCCCCGCCCCCCAACAAGGGCATGCAGAGAGAAAAAAAAAAACAAAAACCAAAAACCAAATGAAACCAAAACAAAACAAAAACCCAACAAACAGTTCAGGCTTCCACCCATCACATACACTTAAGCATCTTTCTTGTGCTTAAATAAAACAAAACCATGACTTGAGATTTCTTTTTCGGATCAAACCACTCTCTGTGTGGGTAATTTTGCTCTCCTTTATTCTGGCTTTTCCTTTTGGAGGTCACATTCATGCAGATACCTGATTAGTTCTCTGCAGCTTAGATCTTGGGAGCTGAGTCCCTCAGGAAATGAGGTTCTCCCCGTGGGCAGCTCTTGACAGGAGCTGCAGTGGAAGAAGCCGGCGGAGACTCTTGACTCAAATGAGGGGATTAATTATGAATCTTGTCCAATGGGTCTACCCCTGCCTAGCACTGTCACCAATAATTAAGAGCTAACAATATAGCTGTTTTCAATGAGAATTTTCACCTGGGAAATTCGAAGTTCTTTAAAAACATCACCTGAAGATTCTTCCTAACACCCTGGAAGCAAAGTGTGATGAATCCACTGGATGTTTGAATGTAAAAGCACTTGAGGGAATAGTCAAGAGGACGGATGTGTTACAGAGGAAGGAAGCAGGGCTTAGAAGCAGATGATGTATGATTCTGAGACGCATCCCTCACAGTGTAGCCATGCCAAAGTGAGGAAGTGACTTCAACTTCTGGATCCTTCATTTTCTCAGCTGCGAAAATGAAAGTAATAAAATAATATGTTTAGTAAGCATTCATTATTAATAAATATAATAGCCACAACTTAATGACCCTCTCTTATGGCATTCTATGTGTTAGCCACATCTCATTCTAATCTATAAAAGATTTAAATCAATCCCTCTTCTCTTAAACATACATACATACATGCATATATATGCATATATTCATATATATGAAAGTCAGAAAAATTAAGATGTCAGTGTTCATTTGGGAAAACACTGAGGAGGGAGGCGAGAGTAGCATTCAGAGATGTGGAATGCATTTAAAAATGTTAATAGATGTTTCCTATCTCAGTAGTGCTTCTGTGATCTCCTTAGTTTTTGATCAATGCCTGCTCACATCTGGCTTGAAAAAAACAAAACTTTGAACTATGTAAGTGAGATGATCTATCACTTGAAAGAAAAAAAAGTGTTGGGGATGGGGCTCAAGGTACTGAGGGATGCAGAACATCGTTTCTAGAAGGTGAAATGGGGAGCCCAAATATTCAGGCTAATTAGACAGAGCTTACATAGCTTGGCGGGTAGGGAGTGGCTGTGAAGGTTACACAATGGTGGTTCCCAGGAGAGGGCACCGTTATAGATCATGGAAGCAGGTATACAGCCATGATGACTCACACCTGTTATCCCAGCACCTGGGAGACTAGGCAAACGAAATGTGAGTTCAACACCAGCCTAGACTATATAGCTAGACATTATCTGGCACAGCATCAAATCAAATAAAAAGCTCAGTCTCCTGGAACGACCATGAGGTATGAATGATGCTGGGATAGCCATGAGGATGAGGATAAAGTAGGGACACCAACTGGACACTGGTGACCCAGGCTAGATGCAAGCCCATGCCTACGTTTCAGTCCATCTTGGCTGCTGTAACAGAATGCCCTAAATCCTGGAAAACTTACAGATAATAGAAATTTGTTGGAGACTTGAATGTAAACAATGGTGGCACCAATTTATTGGTGCATTGTCTGAGTTTATTTAGTACTTCAAAATTGGCATGTTCCTGCTGTGTCTGAAGGAAAGGGCAAAGATGGTCAAACAAATCCCTTAGAGCCATTAATCCTATTTATGAGGGTGAAGTCCTCATGGGTGAATCATCTCTAGAAGGAACACCTACCCTTCCTTCCTTCCTTCCTTCCTTCCTTCCTTCCTTCCATAACACGTTTATGAATTGAACTCTTATTTTTCATTTTTTTTTTACTTTAGATGTTTTTATTTTTTGTTCTACTCTCTTTCTAAAATTAGATTACAAAATATTTAGTTTCATTAAGTCCTTTCCAAGGGACCAGATCATGAGAGCCATGAGGAGGCCAAGGCAAAGCTGTATTCAGGGTAGGAACTGCTGGGCTGCCATCCAGAGAGGGAAGAGCAGCTGCGCCAAATGGGGAGAAATGGGGAGTTTGGGTATAGGGTGGCAAAGGGACCGAGTAAGCAAATTCTATGAGCTGAGTGCTCTGGCCGTTAGGCTAGCAGGAGCCTATGCTCAAGTTCTTCTGAGAAAATGGACCAGTAGACTTCTGAGAAGTCCAGAGAATTTGGTTTCCTTTTCCCCAAAGGGTCTGGGTCCCACGAGAGTCATCCAACTTGATGCCTTAAGTGACTCCATCTTGGGCCAAAGATCTGGGCCAATCTAACACTTTCCACATATGCTTAGGTTCACATTCTTCCTCTTTCTTTCCTCAACTACCCCTCTTCTATTTTTAACACACACACACACACACACACACACACACACACACACACACGTACACATAGGGGCACACACACACACACACACACACAGCAGATTAACCAACCGGTGGGCATACCTTTGGTGCATTTAAAAATTATTTATTCTTTGTGGCTTTTACGTCATGTGTCTTGATTCCATCCATCTCCCCGTCCCTTCCTATCCACCTTCTGCCCTTGTAGTCTTCCCCCAAAATAAAATAAAAAGAAGAAAAAAGAAAGAAAGAAGGAGAAAAGTCTCAACATGGAAGCTGTGGTGTGACACAGTGAGCTGCACAGTGGACCCTTTAGTCCACATAGCTTTACTTGCAAGTGTTCATTGCAAAGAGTCACTGGTCTGGTTCGAGGCCCCCGGCTTCAGCTATACTATTGATATGGGGCCCTCACCAGGGCTCCTCTTGGGAATCCTGATGTTGCCCTGTGTCGTGGAGATCCTGCAGTTTTGGATATGCAGGACTGGCCCATCCATGTGCTCTAGCAGATTATTGATGGGGTGGTCAGCTCATAAGCCTGGTTCTGGGCCTGGGTGGTTGTAGTTTTAATCAGCCTGCCAGCTTTCCCCTCCTCATCACCAGGGTCATTACTGCCCCATCTGGTTCACCTTATGCATCAAGGAGCAAGGGGCAGGACCTGTTATCATGCTTTCACACCGTCAGGGCCATCTGACACACATCTACACCCTCAGGCCAGCTCTACTGTGCTGCCCAGGTAAGGTGCAGCGGCAACTTTCCTGAGTGTTGTAACGGGTGAGCAGGAGGGTCAGCTCCCTTGCTTTCCGTAGGTGGCAAGGGTCAAGGGGGAGGACATCTTTCCCTTGCCCTCACCATAACATGGCAGATGAGGGGGGCAAGGTCAGGTCTCCCTGTCTCACACCCTCAGGGCTGGTTCATCTGTACCCCACCAACCGGGCTGGCTTTACTGGGCTGCCCAGATGAGGTGCAGGGCCTGGTCTCCTGATCTCCTGAGTGCTGTAGCCAGTGAGTAGCAGGGACAGCTCTCCGGTTCTCATAACTTCAGGGTCAACTTTTTCACCTGCCACAGGTGGTGAAGGGCAGCAGCGGGGGCATCTCTCCCTCAGCTACAACACCACCATATGGCAAATTAGAGACGGGACAAGAACTGACATTCTCACGTTCTCAGGGCTGGCTCACCCACGGCTCTGTTGACAGGGTCAGCTTTCCCAGGCAAGGTGCAGAGCCCATTCTCCTAAGTGTTCCTATTGGTGAGGGCCTGGGTCAGCTCCCCTGCTCCCCGCAGATGGCTAGGGGCAAAGCAGGGAGTCATCTTTGCCCTTACCCACACCACATGGTTGATGAGGGGTCAGGACCAGCTCTCTCACTCTCATATGCTCAGGGCTAGCTCGCCCACACCCCTAGGAATAGGGTCAACTCTATTGTGCTGCCAAGATGAGGAGTAGGACCTGCTCTCCCGATTGCTACAGCTGCTGAGGGCAGGCTAGTTCTCCCTAGTGTTGCAGCCAGTGAGGGGGCAGGGCCAACTCTGTGCAGCCCTGTCCTCTTGGCCTTTGGTAGTAACGGGAGCCGTGAACATCAACACAGACTGTGGCTGCAGCAGAATCACAGACACAGACATGGGCCTTGGCAGTAGCCCAGGCCTGGGTATCACCATGGCCCCAGGTGGAGAAGAAGCCACCCACCCTAGCCTGTAGCTGATTGTCTTCTCTTCTTCAGATCTGTCTCTCTTCACAGGACATGAACTAGTCTGTCTCTTTCTCTCATACCACACCATATATTTGCTTGCCATAATAGTGCCTGACCACCCAGCACCACAAGGCAGTGTTTTTCCTCACTGCCCGGGGCAAGCAACCCCAGGCAGACATGTGAGCCTCCTTCTTTCACTCAGTTGTCCCTGTGGTGCACATTAAAAGTTGAAGACTGATGTGGGAGAGCTAATTCGTGGTGCCAGCTCCAGGCTGATGATCCTGGGTGCTCTGAGAAAGCTACAGGAATGTGCCAGTGATAAGCACTCCTCCATGGTTCCTCCTTCGAGGTTGCTGGCCCAGCTTCCTTTCCTTTTTTCTTCCCAGTTGCTTTTGGTTATGGGATTTTATCACAGCAATAGAAACCCTAAGAGGAAAGGAAGCACCACGTAGAGGTGGAAGGAGAGAATTGACTCCACGAAGTGGTCCTCTGTCCACCACAGGCATGCACACTCGCACATATATGCACAGTAATAATACATGAAAAAAAATCAACAGTCAAACACTTAAGAGCTGTCCACCGCTGTGACCTGCATGACCCTGGGACTGGCTTGACTGAGGTGATTGGGAATAAAGAAAGTACAGACACCCATACATGAAGGTTGGAACTGATGAACTGGAGAACTCAGTCCTTAAATGCTAGGCTCACAATCAAAACGTCAAGACAAGTTGGGATGGGTGTGTCATGCATGTGCTTTGATGGAGATGCACTAGCCTTAGCTTGGGAAAGCTACACACTTGCTCTACAGGGCATGAACTAGAAGGAAGGTGAGCTGATCTCAGTAGTGGGTTTCCTCAAGGGGCGGTCTCACGCTGCAGCCAACCTGGGGAGAATGTTGTAGTTGGTACTTTCTGCACACACTGCTGAGATCTGTACTGGGACCAGGGGGAGGCCTTCATGGGTCGGAGGCATTGGGCTGCTTGATGCAGCCATGCACATGCCAATGATATACATATCCACCCAGAACTTTGTCTGCTCCTCACAGCCTGCTTCTGAGATTCTGCCTTAACTGTCTGTAATGGGCTACCTCATTGATCTCCCAGGTCCTGAGTTGGAGGACACTGGGGAACCAGTGCCCTTTTAAAGGATGTCTTTCTCTTTGACCTTGTGTTAGGTTGTTAGGGCTGCCATAATCAAGTGACATAAACTGTGTGGCTTCAAAGGACAGAAGTCCGTTCTCTCATATTATGAATGCCAGAGCCCTAACATCAAGGTGGCAGCAGGGCCAGCCTTTCCCAAACTATGACTCCAGTCTCAGCCTTTGTTGCAAAGCTAATGGGAGCTAGAACTTCAATGTAACTATCATGGGGACATAAATTAACCCCTAAGAGATTTTGTTTTTCCTTTATGCGTGCTTGTGTGTATGTGTGCGTGTGTGTGTGCCTGTATATGCATATGGAATGTTTTGTATGTGTGTAGGTACATGCGTGTTAGAGTTCTTGTACACCTTTGCACTCATGCATGTGGATGTCAGCATGTGGAGGCCTCAGGTTGATGACAAGTATGGTCCTCTATCTCTTTTTTTACCCCATTCCCATGAGGCAGCTTCTTTCAGTCAAACCTAGGGCTCACTGATATGGCTGATTTTGCTAGCCAGCTTGCTCTGGGGATCCCCTGTCTCCACATTCTGAAACTGAAATTACAGGTGGGCATGATGCCCGCTTGGCATTGATGTGCGGTCTGGAGATCCAAGTCTTTCCACTTGGCATAGGAACTGTCCAACCTTGGAGCCATCTCCCCAATCCCTAAGAGACAGTCTTATTTTTTTAATAGAATCCTTGGAACACATTTTGAGAATGTGCAGGCCAGTAGAATTTGAAGTTTTGAGTTATGTAGCTTCCTGGTAAAACCACCAAGATGAATTATTTAAGCACTCTCTCCCTTGATAACAAGTCGAACTGCGGTGTAGAACTGTTGGGGTAACAATGTGAAGGCTGTCTCCCTGCACAGATGATTTTGGTTTCCAAGTGGCTGATCTCCAGCCATTCCTTTGGACTTGAATGTTGCAACTGCACCTCCTTAGATAACAAATAGCTCTCATCAGGAGAGAAGGACACGTGTCTGTCAACAGTTCTCCTTGGTTACCTGCCTGCCACCAGGACATCCAGGATACCACCAGAATATCAGATACATTCCAAAGGACAGTCCCAAGATGCATCTCTCTCTATATATTACAATTATTCTTAGGAATTACATATTTGAGCACTGTATTTATATAGTTTCCATTTCTCCCCTCCAACTTCTCCCTTCCCTCTCAAATTTATGACATTTTGCATATATGTGGTGTGTGTGTGTGTGTTCACACATGTGCATATATAAATATAGCCTGTTACATCCATTTGGTGTTGCTTCTATGTATATGTTTGGGGATGAATGGTTGCTTGGATAACATACCAGGGGTCTAGTCTCTGGAGAAGATGGATTCTTCTTCTCCCAGGAGCCAATAATTGCCTGCAGCTCCCCATTGAGGGGTAAGGCCTTGTGAGATTTCCCTTGCTTGCATTGCCATGATAACTGATGCTGTCAGTGGGCACATTTTGTTGAGGCTATCATGTTGTTGGGATTGCAGAGGTACAGATTCCTTGTATAGAAGACACTAACTAGATTACAGAAGACAGCCTGTCCCTTGGATTCCTACAATATGTCCCCCCTCCAGTTCTAGGTTTAGGGTGCATGTTGTATCTGTATTCATTGGGGCTGACAACCTTATAGTCAGTTGCTTTCCACCTTTGAACCAAGTGTGGATTTCTGCAATGATCTCTGCCAAGCTGAGTCTCTTTATTAGAGCCCATGAAATTGTGAGCTAAATGTCCCCAGGTAATATTAAATGTAGGTTTTCATAACCACTGGGGCCTAGTAGAGAGTGCTAGCATTTAAAAGGAGGGCTATTGCTCTAAATGCCAGTATATCTTTCCCTATTTCAACCATGTTTCTCTGAAAACAAGAATGGTGTCTTATTTCAAAATTAAGTGAGATGGGGTGGGCCATAATGTTCATAAATTATAAACCCGAGGAAGAACAGAATTCTTCCAGGGGTGGAAAGGACCAGTTTTAACGTGAGCCTAGGTATTATTGTTAAGGAGCTTTATGCTGATAATAAGCGTTGGCTTTGAACAACATTACCAAGTCAAGCTTGTGGCTGTCTGCCTGCCCACTTCCCATTCTGCAACGTTTCTCTCCTTAAATCTTACCTGCCCTTGCTAAATGTGGCTCTGCGGTTGACCTGCTGATGTGAGTCGGTGTGGCTCTGGCTTTAGAAAATGGAACGGCTGATTTTAACAGCCCTGTTATTAGGGGCAGAGGAGGCTCTGCTTAGAAAACAGAAGGAAGCAAGCCCTTCCTGTAATCAGAAGACAGGCCTTTGGCAGGGGCTGCTGAGAAGGGGGAAGGTACAAGGCAGTGCCCGTTTTGCCCTTGGAGGGAACTCTTTTTGAGCCTGGTCTCCAAGATTGAGAAAATAGGGGTAGATGAAAGGACTATTTAAACATTAAAATTTTGAAAACATCCAAAAGGCAACTCATACCCCAAATAACTCCTCTGGAATAACTCTCCATGCCTGCCAGGCCTTTCTTTTGCATTAAGACATGGTGTCAAGACTTCCCTACTGAAATGAAAACATTTCTGTTACTGTGTTACTATGGATAATATTTGTGGATAGATTCATTAGCTCAAGAACTGGAGGTCTTGATTACTAACTTGTAAGTCTTCCAGTGGCTGGCCAATGCTAATTCCTTGCCAGGTTTTTGTAAATGTCTGTGGAAACACAGGTGAAGGGCTGTACTTCTATTGTGTCATGAGGAAGAAGATGGAGGAAGGAGTGAATCGGGATATGAGAACTATTGGAGGCTTTATAATTTGGAGGGAAAAGAGATTTAAGGAGCTACAAAGATAAGACAGTGTGATAATCAGGGTATGAAGACAGAAAGATCTGAAGTCATGTTCTAATTTTGACACTGAGCATTGCATAATCAGCAGGCCATATGAATCTACTTCCCTGAACCTTGGTCTTGTCTACTGTAAAATGGGATACGGTGCTGTGATAGTGTACAGGACAGTTGCTACAATAGGCAGGTATAATGGCTGTGTAGTTGCTTTATCAGTGAGAAGAGAAGGGTCTGGAGACATAGCTTGTTTGGTGGAATGTTTGCCTAGCATGCAGTGTTCTGAGTTTGACCTTTAGTACCATGTAAACCAGGAGAGCTAATGCATACCTGTAAACATAGCACTTGAGGATGAGGTGGGGGAGGAATATCAGCAGTTCAAGGACATTGTCAGTCACATAGGGAATTAGAGACCAGTCTAGGCTGCAAATGCTTCTGTCTAAAAAAGTAAAAGGGAAAGGGATAGTCATTATTGGTTTATTAGGGTTATGACAACTGATTTCATGTTTGCCTGGCAATGAGACGCAATAGGCTGTGTCACTCCTGCATCTTGTTTATGCATCACACGGGAAATATTAATTTTGTACAAAATGAGAATCTGTTTTAGCCTGACATCTGACAAAGAGTGAGAGTTCTTTCCAAACACCATGCTAAAAATGCCCCCCACCTTACTGACATGGACAAAGAAGGAGGCTGTCTTCCCCACGCACAGACAGACCTCTCTCTAGAGATGGTACTCTGGTATCAAATGACTTGTCCCAACAAGATAAAACAGGCAGCCAGCAATGGGGAGGAGCTCAGATGATACTGATTCATCCCTTTGATGAAGGACCTTTGACAAACACAAAGGCCAGCACCAATCTCTTGGGTCAGAAACTGGATCTTCGATGGCCCTGAAAAGAAATGGGACCCTTTGAATCTGGGCGAAGGCTCATAGCCCTTTGCAAGAGCAAACTGGAATCCAAGCAGACAAGACTTTATTTTCACTGCCATGGCTGGAGCTCCCTACCAGTTATGGAGGAGATAGTGCAAACTGATAGCAGAACTCATTTATGATCCTCAGTGTGCCCTGGACATTGGGCATAGTCTATAAATTCAAAAATCTCTCACAGTGTGCATGCATTCAGTTTCAGGCAATCTATTTGTCATCCACACTGTGATAGAATTGAAACTGTATGTTAAATGGGAGCCTGACTGGGTAATTAGAGTCAAGATTCTGATTGCACTAGTAAGGGCTAGGCCAGGGAAGGAGCTTCCATTAAAGAATGCCATCATACAACGATACGGACCTTAAAAGTGACATACATGGATCTAATCTATATGGGAAGTAGAAAAAGACAAGCTCTCCTGAGTAAGTTGGGAGCATGGGGATGATGGTAGAGGGTTGAAGAAGAGGGGAGAGAAAGGGGGGGGGGGCAGAGAAAGATGTGTAGCTCAATAAAATCAATAAAAATGAAAGAAAAAGAAAAAAAACTGCGGTCATAGAGGGGTAGCCATTCACCACATCAAGACTGAGTCACGAAGGATTAGAAAATCAGTGAGATAGACAAACCAAACTAACCAAAGGAAGAGAGGATATCCAAATTATCAAAATAAGAAATGAAAAGGGGGACATAACAAGAGACACTGAGAAAATCCAAAGAATCATCAAAGACCCATACTATAAAAAATTAGAAAATTTAAAAGAAACGGACAATTTCTTGATAGGTACCACATACCAAAATTACATCAAGACCAGATAAACAACTTAAATAGACCAAGGAAATAGAAGCAGTCATTAAAAATCTCCCAACCAAAAGAAGTTCAGGACCAGATGACTTCAGCACTAAATTCTACTAGAATTTCAAAGAAGAGCTAATACCAATACTCCTCAAATTGTGCCACACAATAAAAACAGAAGGAAAATTGCCAAATTTCTTTTATGAGGCTACAGTTACCCTGATACCCAAACTACATAAAGATGCAACAAATAGAGAGGAATAGAGATCATTCTTCCTCATGAACATTGATGCAAAAGTACTCAATAAAATACTGGCAAATTGAATCCAAGAACACATCAGAAAAATCATTCACCATGGCCAAGTAGACTTCATCCCAGAGAAGCAGGGATGGCTAAACATGTGAAAACCTGTCAATGTAATCCACTTTATAAACAAACTGAAAGGAAAAAAACCACATGATCATCTCATTAGATCATGAAAAAGCCTTTGACAAAACCAATACCCCTTCATGACAAAGGTCTTGGAGAAATCAGGGATATAAGGAACATACCAAAACATAATAAAGTCAATTTACAGCAAGCTAACAGCCAATATCAAATTAAATGGAAAGAAACTAAAAGTGATTCCACTAAAATCAGGAACAAGACAAGGTTGTTCACTCTCTCCATATATATTCAATATAGTACTTAGGTTCTAGATAGAGCAATAAGACAACAAAGGGAGATCAATAGGATCCAAATTGGAAAGGAAGAAGTCAAACTTTTCTATTTAAAGATGATATGATAGTATACACAAGTGATCCCAAAATTCTACTATGGAACTCCTACAGCTGATAAACACCTTCACTAATGTGGCAGGATCCAAGATTAACTCAAAAAAAAAATCAATAGCCCTCCTATAAACAAATAATAAAGAAGCTGAGAAGGAAATCAGAGAAACATCACCTTTCACAATAGCCACAAATAACATAAAATATCTTGGGGTAATGCTAACCAAAGAAGTAAAAGACCTATTCAACAAAAACTTTAAGTCATTGAAGAAAGAAACTGAAGAAGATGCCAGAAAATGGAAAGCTCTCCCATGCTTTTGGATAGGTAGGATCAATATAGTAAAAATGGTAATCTTACCAAAAGCAATCTATAGATTCAATACAATGCCCATCAAAATTCAAACACAATTTTTCACAGACCTTGAAAGAATAATACTCAACATCATATGGAAAAGCAAAAAAACCCAGAATAGTAAAAACAGTCCTGTGCAATAAAGGAACTTCTGGAGGCATTATCATCTCTGACTTCAAACTCTACTATAGAACTATAGTCATAAAAACTATTTTAAAAGCTTGATATTGGCATAAAAACAGACATGTGGATGGACCAATGGAATTGAACCCTGACATTAATATGCATACCTATGAACACCTAATTTTTGACAAAGAAGCCAAAATGGTACAATGGAAAAAAGAAAGTACCTTCAACAAATGGTGTTGGCATAATTGTATGTCACCAAGTAGAAGATTGTACATAGATCCATATCTATCACCATATACAAAACTAAAGTCCAAATGGATCAAAGACCTCAACATAAATCCAATTATACTAAATCTGATAGAAGAGAAAGTAGGAAGTAGCCTTGAATGCATAGGCATGGGAGACCACTTCTAAATATAACACCAGTAGCACAGACACTGAGAGCAACAATCAATAAATAAGACTTCCTGAAGCGGAAAAGCTTTTGTAAGGCAAAGGACATGGCAAATAAGACAAAATGACAAAATGGGAAAAGCTCTTCACCAAGCCCACATCTGACAGAGGGCTGATCTCTAAAATATATAAAGAACTCAAGAAACTAGACATTAAAATACCAAATAATCCAATTAAAAATGGGGCACAGGTCTAAACAGAGATTTCAGCAAAAGAATCTCAAATGGCCAAAAGACATTTAAGGAATTGCTCAGCATTCTTAATCATCAGGAATACGCAATTCAAAATGACTCTGAAATACCATCTTACAGCTGACAGAATGGCTAAGATCAAAAATATTGAGGACAGCTTTTGATGGACAGGATATGGAGTTAGGGGAACACTCCTCCACTGCTGGTGGGAATGCAAACTTTTACACCCACTTTGAAAATCAGTATGGTGGTTTCTTAGAAAATTGGGAATCAATCTACCTCAAGATTCAGTGATACCACTCCTGGGCACATACCCAAAAGACACTCAGTCATACCACAAGGACACTTTCTCAAATATGTCCACAGCGACATTATTTGTAATTGCCAGAACCTGAAGACAACCTATATGCCCCTCCACTCCACTAAAGAATGGATTTTTAAAAATGTGGTACATTTACACAATGGAGTATTACTCAGCTGTGAAAAACAATGGCATCATGAAATTTGTAGAAAAACGGATGAAACTAGAAAAAAATCCATCCTGAGTGAGGTTACCCAGACTCAGAAAGACAAACATGGTATGTACTCACTTATAAGTCGATACTAGATGTAAAGCAAAGGATAACCAGATTACAACCAACAGCTTCAGAGAAGATAGGTAACAAAGAGGACCCTAAGAGGGACACATGGACTACCCTAGGAAGAGGAATTAGATAAGATTTCCTGATAAACTGGGTGCAGGAAGGGGTAGTGGGAGAGGGAAGGGGATGGGGAATGAGAACATGAATGAACAGGATGGTTGAGTTGAGGGAGGGGTGGAGTGGGAGAGCAATGAAAGTGATATCTCAATAGAGAGTGCCATTATGGGGTTAGGGAGAAACCTGGTGCTAGGGAAATTCACAGGAATCCACAAGGATGACCCCAGCTAAGACTCCAAACAATAGTGGAGATGGTGCCTGAACAGGCCTTTCCCTGTAATCAGATTGGTAAATACCCCAACTGTCATCATAAAGCCTTCTTCAAGTAACTGATGGAACCAGATGCAGAAATCCACAATTAAGCACCAGGCTGAATTCTGTTGAATCCAGTTGAAGAGAGGGAGGAGAAAATATATAAGTAGGGGGGGGGTAAAGATCTTGATGGGGGAATCCACAGAAACAGCTGAACCAAGCTTGTGGGAACTCATGAATTCTAGACTTAAAGCTGTGGAGCCTTCATGGGAAAACTAGGCCCTCTGCATGTGGGAAACTGTAGGGATAAGTCCAGCCCCTTAGGGGGTGTGTTCGCCTCGGGCTAATGTTTACCTATAAATCTGGCGAGCATGCTCACTTCTGCTTTCCTGGTCTCCGTGGGAATGGTGGTTCTGTAAGTCTATTTCCCCATTAAAGCTGTATATATTTTTACAATCTGTCTGCATTCATTTACGCCATTACAGGAGACAGTTTTGCAGCTTGGTCTACATGAGGGGCTTCTTGCAGTGGGACCAGGATCTTTTACTGGTGTATGAGCTAGCTTCCCTATAGTGGGATTCCATGCTCAACCTTAATGCAGGCGGGAGGGACTTGGTACTGTTTTAACTTAAATGTGACAGGCTTTGTTGACTCCCCATGGGAGGCCCTACCTTATGGGAGGAGTGCAGGGGCTGTGTGCTGGGAGGGAGGTAAGAGAGGATAGGAAGAGGGGTAGGTTTGGGGGGAGAACTGAGATTGGAATGTAAAATGATATTTAAAAATTAAAAAGGGTTAGAAATGCATGAAAAAATGTACATCAGTTTCAAATTGAGGAGCTAAGGAAGGTTTTGTGTAGTATGGCAGTGAGATGGGTCAACAGTAAAGCATGGTGTTGTGGATGGAATGTATCTACTGAATTCATGTAGAATTTTAATCATGGTGAGATTCACAGAGAGACCAAAAATAGGTGGAGCTTCTAATGGTGGTTTCAACAGGAAAATTCTGCCCTCATCTCAAGAGTGGACTAATCCATTCCTATCCTGATAGATTAATGTCTTAGTGAGTTATCTTCAGAGTAAATCTATTATAAACGCTGGTTGGGCTGTATCTCTTGGAAGTAGCCTTCGTTCCATGTACCACTTTGGTTCTGAAAATCCTTACTAGCAAGAAGGACTTTATCAGCTGTGACCTTTCGTCTTTGAATTTCCCAGGCCCCAGAACTGTCAACTTGGTAAACACGGATCTTTATGGGTTACTCATGTTGTGGTATTCAGTTATTGGAACAGATAGTTGATGGAGACAGGTAGGAGATTTGAAGGGAAAGTATTTCTTGAGCAACAAGGAGATAGTGACTCAGGCCAAATGGGATAATAGAGCAGTGGTGAAGCCTGGGAGAGTTTACAGGAGGGATGGGGGAGACCACCTATGGGTGATCCTATTGGGGCAGAGGAGGGACTGAGCAGTGGGATCATCCACAAATGAGAGACCTACAGAACCAGGACTCTGGGCACAGAAATCCGTAGGTTCCCTGATGTTGTCAGAGGTTTTATATGATCCAAACACGTTCCTTGCTTCGTCTTCTTAGCCCTACCACCTGGAGCTCATTTTGCCATGTGTTCCCTGCTCTGCTTGGGAAATGAAGCTGATGTTTTCTGGAGTTGCCACAGGAAGCTCTTTAAATGAAAGTGCAAAGTACAAGTTTACTTCTTACCCAAAATGCTTACAACCAGAAATACTTTGTAGTTCATACTTTTTTTCATTTTGAAATATTTGCATGTACATAATGAGATATATTGGAGATGAAATATAAGTTTCAACATGAAATTCATTCACATTATCACATATCTCTTCTACATATTACCTAAAGGTCATTCATATAGTATTTATAATAATTTTATGCATGAGGCAAAATGTGTGTGCCTTGACCCATCATTCTCTCAGTCTGTGCTGTCATGTTGACACTCAACATGCTTCTGTATTTGAAGTGTTTTGCATTTATGATTTTCAGAGGAGGGATGGCCAACCCGTAATATTCTTTCCCCTAAGGAGATGGAGGAAAGGCTTAGAGTCTGGAGCAAGGGTGACTTTGGGAGTGCATGTCTAACTCTGCAGACTGTTCCATAAGGCAGGAAATTTCAAAGACAGTTCTGCCTATACTAGCTGTTTGTCAGTCATATTTTTCTGTTTCTTTCAGAATGCCTGGCAGTGTCTTTCATGAATCAGGAATCCTGAAGGATTGTCTCACCTTTAGGCAAGTTCAGCAGTCATTTCTCTGTGGGTCCTCCATGTCCAATTCTTCAAGCAGTCCAGGCAAGAGCAGTTTCTTACCCAAATGGCTAGCAAACTTCACAAGGAGCTTCTTCAATGCCCATTTTTCTCTTGAAGTAGATTGTGTTGCCACAAGCTGATGTGTCTCATTGTCATGAAAAGTCCTAACTTCTTAAAACATTTTAAAAGCCATATTCTGTAGTCTTTGAATAATTTGAAGAATTGCTATCTATCTGAAATACATCTCTGTACATCTGGAAAATCTAACTAACATGACTACAAGCTTGATTATTATAGATGATTATCTAGTAACCTACATTTTTCATTATACATTACATCTCTGAATGAGTTGCACAGACATAAGACCTTAATCAAGATCAGAAATGCATATACACAGTATAACAAAATTGACCTTAAATTTGTATCAATACCAATGCGAATCTCTTTAGCATAACCCCCTTTAAATCTAACAAACATTTATAGACAATATTTGGAAATATGGGTGTAGTTTTCCTCCAAACTTATTTCTGCTGTTTATAGGGTGAAGTATTTTGGGGGGTATATTCACAGCAACCTTTCAGGGGGTCTTGGTGCATTAAACCATATCAGTCTGGAAGGATTTTACAGGTTCTCATCTCCTGTGGACACAAAAGAAGAACCTCTTTTCCAAAGCAACATCTTCTTAGACCCCAAATTCTGAAGTTAAGATACCTTTGTAATATACATGCTAGTTTAGTTTAGCAGTCAATACAATGAAATGTCTCTTTGTACTTAGCTCCTTTACAGTCAAAAATTCAAAGAAATCACAAAAATATACATAATCCAGACTTTTTGTGAATTTTCCATCTTTATGTGGCTTGTAAAGATCCCTTTTAATCTATGACTGTCTATACTCTGTGTCTTTAAAGACTTTGTTCGAATTTTTTATAAACAATTTTATTTCCTTTTATAACTCTCTATACTCTTTTTCTTTTCTCTCCCAGGCCTATGTACATTTATTCAACACTGTGACCCATTTAGAGGTATTCTAAGTCTGGATCTGTCCTATTGTGTATCTGTAATTATTTACTGTCCAGGAGTGCTTCTTAAAATGCTAAACACTTAAGAATCTAAGCTGTGACATTGCTAGAGTGTATATGGTAATTCCTTTCTTGCCTTGTCCATTTCAACACGGTGGAGCCACTTGCCACTTCCAAGAGCCACACATACTGCCCCACTTCTAGGCACACAGCTGGTCTGTGTTGCCATCAAGCAAGCTGCAGCATGCTTCTCACAAACTCCATCCAAACACTAGGTCTCCTAAAAGAGCCAGAGGTTGCACTGACAGCACAGCCCAGAAAGCCAGCATTTCAAAATGGCTCAGCTTTTTTTCTGCTACTGCTGAATCAGGAAAACCTCTCTTAAAGGAGCCACAGCATGCTCCCAGCAAGCAAAGCCCATTCGGGAAAATAAATGCAGTTAAACTTTGTTTTTTAGTGTCTAAAATTCCTTTCCAAGCCCTCTCAGGTTTTTATTTTTATTTTTTTATTTTTTTTAATTTATTTATTTATTAAGGATTTCTGCCTCGTCCCCACAACCGCTTCCCATTTCCCTCCCCCTCCCCCGATCAAGTCCCCCCCCTCATCTGCTCGAAGAGCAATCAGGGTTCCCTGACCTGTGGGAAGCCCAAGGACTGCCCACCTCTATCCAGGTCTCGTAAGGTGAGCATTCAAACTGCCTAGGCTCCCACAAAGCCAGTACGTGCAGTAGGATCAAAAACCCACTGCAATTGTTCTTGAATTCTCAGTATTCCTCATTGTCCGCTATGTTCAGCTAGTCTGGATTTATCCCATATAAATAAACTGAAAGAAAAAAACCATATGATCATTTCACTAGATGCGGAAAAAGCATTCGACAAAATTCAACACCCCTTTATGATAAAGGTCTTGGAGAGAATAGGGATACAAGGGTCCTACCTAAATATAATAAAAGCTATTTACAGCAAGCCAACAGCTAACATTAAATTAAACGGAGAAAAACTCAAAGCCATCCCACTAAAATCAGGAACACGACAAGGATGTCCACTCTCGCCATACCTCTTCAATATAGTGCTTGAAATTCTAGCAATAGCAATAAGACAACATAAGGAGATCAAGGGGATTCGTATTGGAAAGGAAGAAGTTAAGCCCTCTCAGGTTTTTAAGTTGAGTTTAGTTGGCCATGTGGGTACCAATTTGTAGTAAGGAAGTTTTTTGTTCATCCTGGGCACCCAGAACTGAAATAATCACACAGAAACTATATTAATTAAATCACTGCTTGACTCATTACCTCTACCGTCTTATTGGCTAACTCTTACATTTTAATTTAACCCATCTCCATTAATCTGTGGCTTACTGGGTAAAGTTTCCAGTGTCTGTCATCGGGACTCCACCTCTCTCCCAGCATTCAACTTAGTTTTCACTGCCTTATCTCTGTTCCCCTATTGCTCTGCTATAGGCCCAAAGAAGTTCCTTTGTTTATCAATGGTAATCACTGCATACAGAGGGAAATCCCATACCACCACGGTATGTGTGTGGAAGTCAGAGGACCACTTGTGGAAGTCAGTTCTCTCCTTTCATTGTGAGGGTTTTCAGGAATAGAATTCAGTCTTCAGGCTTTTATGGCTCCCACTCCTAGCTGTCCCACCAGTCACCACACGGGCTTTTGTGGCTAGAATGAGACGTGTAATGGTTAATCTGATTTAAAAACAGCAAGGAAAGCAAGCACTGAACGTGTCTGTGAGGAATTTCTAAGTTAGGTCAGTTGAAGTGGGGAAATTCGTCCTGAACGCAGGTGGCAGCATCCCATGGACTGGGAATCTGAATAGATATAAAGGAGAAGGCAGGCATCAGCATTTATCTTTCTCTTAGCTTCCTGACTGTGCATGCCATATGACATGTGACCAGCTATCTAAAGTTCCTGCTACTATGGCTTCTCCTGTCATATGGACTGTCCCTCTCTCCTATCAGTTGCTTTGGTTCATTATTTTGCTATGGAGATAAGATAAATAACTAATACAAGGCTACCAAAAAGCAATGGAGCAGCTTGCTTGCCATCACCTAGGTTACATGATGTTGTGTGACCCCACATCTGCGGCTGAAGGTTTTAGGAGGAAATTCCTCCAGAAAGTTCAGGCAGAGAGGCGAAGGAACCGGTATAAAGGAGCTGCATTTGCTGGCAAATGCAAAGACTATAAACCTCTGAACCCAATGACCAGAGCCTTTCTAGCCATGGCAGTCTGACCCCCGGATGTGTGCACTCTGGGGCTCGCGTCGTCTTACAGGAGAGTGAGCCATCCTCTCTGCTCTCTATTTTCCCAATGAAAAATTTCCTTAAAGAAATTCTAGTGGCGGAAATGATGGCATAATTGCAACCCTGCTTTGTTGTCGCAATGTTTTCCAGCTGTGCTGACTATTTACTTCCCCTCAGGACCTGCTTGCTTCCCAAGAGGAGAGGGTGTTTAATAGCAAGGTTGCTGAGAAAGGTCATTGCTAGGGAACAGAGTCGTGCGGTCCACATTGACATAGCCAACTGAGTGTTTCCATCCCTAAAGGAAGGCTGGCTGGGACCACGCTACTCACCCCTCAGTTCCAGCCTTTGGCTCCTGTCCTCTGTTCATCTCTTCTCCACAGCCACCATTGTTAATTGTCACGGCCAAGCCGATGTCTCTGGGGGAAAAAAATCTACTTCCTGGCAATCTCGGTTGGCTGTGTGACAAATCAAGGTTACCTTGAAAAGAATGCAAAGGGGGAGAGGCAATCTATCCATCTAGCAAGATGTGAGTCACCAATGTGATGTCATCTGAATCACAACCTGATCCCATTAGTTTCCACTGTGGAAGAACATTTAAGCACTCAGAGAGAAGAAAATGCATTCAGGGACGAGGCATGCACACCCTGCAACAGTATGCACCAGAATTATACCATCCATTGGTCTCCTATGCCTGGGAAGCAGGTGAAGTTCCCATTGGCCTTGGAGCAAGACCTGCTTTTGGCAATGTTAATGAGGGTGACCTTCAAGTGGGGATGTGCATGCAGCATGGATCTTGGAGATGAGAAACTTTGGCCTTCCTCTCACTAGAAGGCATGGCAGGGCTTACACAATGAGGCTTAATTATGCCTTGCTCTGTTTCTCCTGGATGTATTTCATGCAGGTGGAGTCTGGCTTCCTTGCACATGTAGTCCCTGGGCTCTTCCTCAAATCAAAGCCCAGCTCACCTCTAGCTAGGTATGGAGACCACTGTGATGGTTGAAGGTCTGTCTCCTTTATGTTATCTGGTTTCTTCTTATATGGAGAGAGCAGGTATCTACTCACTGTATAGTGTGCCTTTGGGGATTTGGGGTTTTTGGGTTTTTTTGCTCTTAGGATGGGTTTATGTGCAGAGACTACAGGAACAGCTGGCATTATAGCCAAAACAGGATCTGTGGGCCTCAGTTTCCTCCTTTAAAAATAGGTATAAGAAAATATGTTTGAACTATGGAGCTGACACATGGGATTGCACAGAATGGGCACTAAACAATGTGAGGATCTCAAGGAAGTGGAGCCCATAGAGCAGAGGGGATCATGAGACAAGTGATGGTTACTGGGCACTGTTCCTTCTGCTTAGTTTTCTGGGACATGTCCTCTGTCCAGCCAGGCTTACAGTGTAAGCCTATCAACTCCATTTCCGGCCAAACCCTTCCTCTTTCTTGGTGGAAAAATGTTGTTGCCCAGACCCCTGAAACCTTGAGTTCTAAAGCGAGAAGTAGAAGTAGACTCTTCAGAGTTCGCTTGTGGCTTTGCTGTAACTGTAGTTCATGCCCCAGAAAAGCTCACATGTGGAAGGGTTGGGGGCCAGGCAGTTCACTGAGCAGGAAAGCTAACTTTGCTCCAGGATGGAGACTATGTTGATTACTTCCCTGTTGTTATGATTAAACACCAAAAGCAACTTAGAGATGGAAACATTTACTTTGGCTCATGGTTCCAGAAGGTTGAAAGTCCATCATGGGTGCGGGGGTGGGCATAGCAGCAATCATGGTGGTAGGAGCCGGAAGCTAAGATTATACTCAGCTACATACAAGAAATAGAGATAGCAAAGTGGAAATGATGTAGCAGTATAAACTCTTAAAACCTACCTCTAATGGCATACTTCCTCCAGCAAGACTGCACCTGCTAAGAGGTCCCTATGACATACTTGCTCCAGCAAGGGTGGACCCACTAAGAGGTCCCTATGACGTACTTCCTCCAGCAAGACCCCCACCACTAAAGGTTCTATAACTCCTCAGACAGTTCTACCAGCTGGGGACTTGCTGTCACTTTTTACCGAGACAATGGAGCAGACACCAGGAAGAATGAGCACATCTACATGTCTATCTCGTCCGTGAGTCATCTCAAGGCTGTACCCTTGTCACACAGCATTGTTTGTAGTTAACTGAGAAGCAGGGAGTGAGGACAAATGACCTCCTTGATACTCATTTTAACTAGGACTTCTCAGCTCATTCCTCAGTACCTCATAGGGTTTTCCTTCTTCACCGTTCTCCAATTCTCATGAGCAGCGAAACGCTGGGCTTGCTGGGACTTGTGCAGAAGGATGCTGGCCAGGGCCAGAGAGAGCAACTGGACCAGACTCAGAACCAGCAGCATGAAGAGACCCCTTATCTACTGGAATGAGTACAGAGGGGCCCACGTGGTAATTAGGACAGGAAGTTGGGGTTTTCTAGGCCTGGGAGAATATTCTGTGATGGTCAGCCTTGGTGAAGAATTTCCCCACAAAGACATTCAACTAAATTACCTCTAAGCATTAAAAAAAAAAAAAATGGATCCCTGGAACCCAGTTGCAGAAACTCTGCTTCAACAAACCTGGCTCTTACTCCTTTGTTGTCATTTAGTCCTAGAGTAGCTTCAGATGTGCAGAAGAGCCACAAAACCAGCTTGTAGTTCAGATCCATTTTAAACTGTGATGGATAAAGAGTACACAGCTAAGTGCCCCAAACAGAAAGGACAGCTCAGCGATTTATAAGAGTGAACACCTGAGCCGTACAAGACCAGAGTCCAGTGGTTCCACTCTGTCCTTCTGTCCGCAGTTGCACCATACATGTAAGCAATAGCCCCAACTGATGCTGTAATTTTTCATCTCCAAATGTTTGGTTTGAGTTTACCAGTTTTTGAACACAATAGAAATTGTACCATCTTTTCATTGCCTGAGAGAAATCAACTTAAAGTTGGAAAGTTTTGTTTTGGCTCTTGAGTCCAGAGCTTTCAGGCTGACATCTCTTGACCCAGTTGTGTCAAGGTGGCGAACCACAGAGGAAGCATGTGGGAAGGAGAAGCTGCATAGAAGAAGATAGAATGGAGAGGCCATGATCTCATTATTCTCCTGAAGGGCATGTCTGCGTTGTCCTACCTTGCTTCTATTAGGCTCTACCTCCTACAGGGTCTAGCGCCTCACATAGAGCCATAGTAATGGAACTGAGACATGGTGGAACCTTTACCAGACAGGGTCTAATGGTTATTAGTTCATAGGGGCACCATGACCTTTCAAAAGGATTAATGAAGTTGTTGTGGAACAGGATGGATCTCTTGAGATCTCTTTGTTATAAAGTGAGATCACTTGTGTGTTCAGTCCCTTGGGCATCTACTTCTCCATCTCATTATGATCCAGCCACACATCGACACTATGATGTTTAGACTTCCCGGCCATCAGAATCATGAACCAAATGAACCTCTCTTTAATATGCATCATTCAGCCTCAGGTATTCTGTTACAGTTGATGCATGTCTGGGTGGTTTGCAATTTGGGGCTGCTGAGAAGGCTGTCTATGAGAGAGTTTTTAAACTGGTCCCTGGCCCACCTGAGAGCATAATCCCCCTCCATATGTGCTTAGTTTTGTAAATTATTCAAACTGGTTCCCCCCCCCCCGCCCGGTGATATAGAAAATTTATACTTTTGCCACAGTTTCTTTATGCAGAGGATCTCAAGTAGTTTTGAAGTCAAACCAAGCTTGGGATTACAGCTTGATTGCTCAGAGAGGGTATACTTTTGTCTTTATATGACAAAGACGTTTTTAATGACTCAAATTGCTAACAAATAGCATCGGATGCTGCATGCCCTGTCTCCGAATGTTCAAGCAATCACAGCACAACTCTGGCCTAGCAACTCTGTAAAGAGTTCTTGGACTTGGCAGAAAGTCCCCCTGGTGATAGATAAACTCTTCCTCAGCTGCTTGAGCGCTGATTCCATCCCTTTCATGGCTATGTTTGCATGGCTACATGTTGGATAGTAAAAATTATTCCTAGTTAGGCAATAGAGGAGAGAGAGAAGTGATGCCAGAGGCCCAGATTAAACACAAATTGGATCATTAGTCCCTGAATAATTGAGTTAGTTGTCCCAATGATCAATGAATCTTCCCCCTAGTCTCTAAACCCACTGTTCCCACTTGAGCTCTTGGGATAATGGGAATCATGACTTCTTCAATGTCACCCAGAGCAGACATTTACACTTCTTGTTTCTGTTTTAATGGCTTTATTGGGTATGTGCCTATTACAATAATAGTCTTAAATCATTTTTGGGGAGCAGGTGTGGCGTGAGTCTTCACATGGTAAAAATGCCCTTCCTCTAGCAGTACATTTTCGTCTATCTCTGAATTACCTCTCTTTGCCTGTTTCTCCTGCCTGCGCCCCACCTGGAATTCTCCACTACCCTTTAGGGATTTGTCAATGATGAGATTACTCCAGGTCATGAGAGAAATAAGCTTGCTGCCCAGACACTCGGAAGGCTACCCTTTGGGATACGACAACTTCCTTTTAACGCACTTGCAGGCTGATTGTTTCTGCTAAAAATGCTGTTTGGGGACTTGGGGAGAAAGATCTTAAATCTCACTGAGTATATTGGAGCTATGAGATTTGAAAGGAGGGAATGAGACACGGAGCAGACATGATAACCTGAGCTTATGCTGGGCCCATTTGTGGTGGCCATCCCTGCTCTACCAGTGAACTCTGAATACCATTCTGCTCTGGTTCAACATGTGACTCATGGATACACGTACGCACAATGCCCAGGGAACAAACAAGTAGCGCCCAAACAACCCATGGATGTAGATACCTAAGTTAGGCTAGGTTCTTCAGAGGAACAGAACCAATAGAAAGTATATTTATTATAAGAGGTTTCTTCCCCTCAGGGGCTTTGTTTACATGGCAGAGGCTAGTTAATCCAACACGGATCATCTACAACTTAAAGAGGCAGAGGTTCCGTATCAAGGAAGTTGGGTGCTCCAGCACCCCAATCCAACATCGAAAACCTGAAAACACTCCCTAGACAGTTGCTGGCATTGAGCCCATATTGTAAGACCTCAAGGCCAGAGTCTGATGCCATCAACAACAAAATATGTTGATCAAGACAAAATGGCACCTTGAAGGCTCACATGATGTCACTCTTTGATTTCCCTTCTTCCTGTCAGGAAATCTGCCTGCTGAAAAATGTTGTTAACCATCTAGGGTTTGTTTGCCTTCCAGTCAGTGCTCCCCACACCAATCCACCAATCCTCTGGAAACACCCTCACAGACACACCGGTATGTCTCACCAGTCCTAAGCATCTCTGAATCCATTTAAGTAAGTGACTACAATCAACCATTTTACCACCACTGGACCAACAGAGGAGTAGAATCATGGTACTTCTAGGCGAAGGCATCCACCCCTTCTTCTCTATGAGGTGTGAACTAAGGAATGAGCCAGACTTTATTCCTTTGTTCACATCATTTGTTTGACTATCCATTGTATCATCAGTGACAATTCTAGATGATTCCTTGGAACTTCTGGGGAGGCCCAGAGCCCCACTCCACTGTCTCACTCTGTTGAATGAGTTGACCTAGAACTTATTAGGTAGCCTAGGCTGTCCTTAAGTTCCCAACAATCCCTTTGTCTTGGCCTCCTGTGTGTTGGGTTAGAGGTATGAACAACTTATCTGACTGTTGCTTGTTTTCATTGCCACTTCTTTAAAAACTCCCCTACAGTGAAGCCGAGAGAAGCAGTGAGAAGAAGCTTGACAAAGTGACAAGGTCAGGCCTAGGATTCACATACTTAAAAGTATCTTCAGCCTGACATTTACTTTCTTTAAGAAAAAAAAAAGATTATTGATTATTTATTTTATTAGTATGAGTGTTTTGCCTTCATGTATGTATGCACACCAGATATATGTCTGCTAACCATGCAGGTTAGAAAAACGCATTGGATACCTTAGATCCAACTGTCTGGGGCTACAGACAGTTTTGAATCTCTGTGTGGGTGTTCGGAATTGAACCCAGGTCTTCTGAGAGAGCAACAATGTTCTTAACCACTGAGCCATCTCATCATCCCAGCCACTTACTTTCTTGGTCCTTGGCTTCCCTAAAACTTCAGGCACAAAGACAATCAAAGGGGTATGTCTGAAGTACATGCTCCGTCCCTAGAGACATGCTAGGATTAATTAGCTGGTACCCACAGGATGTTCTGAAAATGAGAAATGCCCAGGATTATTATCTATCAAATGTCACATACAAATATGCTCATGTTCCCATTATGAATGTATGTGTTGCAAAGTTGCTCAACCGAGTGTGACCTGTTGGGTGGTTTTAATTACAAATATCAATAAAATTGGTTGATATTTATGGGCACAGACCCTTCAGATCAGAGGAAAGGAAGCTAATTGTGGAAGACAGTGCTGTGATTGAATCCAAGGGAGGCACAGGCTCCTGCAAGCTGGGTGCCATGCTGAGATACCTCTAGTCTCTCTGTGCTAATTAAATGTGATGAAATGAATATTTACTTGTATAAAGAGTCAGAACCCTCAACTGTGTAGTGCTGACGCTAGGGACAAGAGATGGTCCTATTGTAAAGTGGATCATAGCCAGTCTATCAAGGGCTTGTTCTTTAGGGGAAAACAAAGACCAGCAGAGAGGGTCTCAAATCTTTAGAAAATGGCAACACTCAGATGCAAGAGAAATAAATTTACTACCAACGCTGTGTCTGTTTTGGTGTCTCACTGTGTTAGTCTCCTGATGAGCCAGGTCCGAGCTTCACTGAGATGCTAACGGACATTAATGTCTTTGGAATCAGGTAATTGAAACTTCAAGTTAGCCATGTGTCTTTGAGTTATTTCAGGTTATTTTTTCCTGTTAAACTGAGTTTAATCAGAGGGATGATATGCCTGTGTGATAAAATAAGATCCTGTGTCAAGAGGAACTTGGTGTCCAGTGGGTGTATAAAGAAAATTCATTTCTCTGCCTTTCTGAGATGCTATGCAGCCAGTTGAGCTAGGAAGACTATAGGGACTGGCTGTGGAAGCCACAGTCAATTCTTCCCCGAACACTGACTGAGTTGTTACCCATAAGTAGATTCCTTCTATACTGTATACCAGCAAACTAAGGGGCACAGCAAACTGGCAGTTTCCTTCAGTGTTCCTCACTAAATGTTAGCTCCAAGATTAGAACCTTGACTTTCCGGGGGGGGGGGGGGGGAGGGGGTATCTCTACCTCTTGGAGTTGGTGGTGAATACTTCGTGGTAGACACTCAGTGAACTCATTTTCACAGCATCTGGTTGGCATGAAGGGAAATTTCACTCCTTTCAGCCTTCTGTTTTGCTTCTGTCCATAGAGAATGAAGGCACAATGAATGGACAGATAGTCACGAGAAGGTGTTGCCCCTTCATCCTGTCCATCTTCCACAGGAGCAAATGCACATGTGAGTTAGTAAGCAACATGAGCCTGTGTCTCAGAGTGAGCAGCTGGAGGGCCACAGCCAGGCTACCTACTTTGGAAGCACTTACCTTCTTGGCACACTGGGCTGGCCAATCTTGACGTACTTGTGGGTTCACAAGGGCATTTGTTCTGTAGTTCCTTGGCCAAGACAATGTTCTGAGAAGTAGGGAGCAAAATGGGACTTTGGAATGATGTGTGATATGTGATATGGGACTTCGAACTTGGGCTCTTGCTCCTTCTTATCTTGATAATACATGTTCTCTTGATTTCATCCTGTGTTGGCCGTGTGTGTGTACACGCGTGTGCGCATGCATGTGCATGTGTGTTTGTGCTGATGTCTGCGCAGATGCCCATATACAGAAGCCAGACATCAGTATTGAGTACTATTCCCCAGGACACCGTTTACTCTGTTTCTCAGAGATGAAGTCTTTCATTCAGCTAGCCATAAAAACCCGAGGATCCACCTGTCTTCATCTGTATGGTAACGAAATTACAAAATGCATGCTACCATATTCAGCATTTTCAAACGTGGGTTCTGGGGGTTGAACCCACGTCCCCCTGCTTACATGGCAAGGACTTTCCTAACTCACCCACCTCCCTGGTCCCTCACCCAGCCCTTTCCGTGCATCAGATTTTCCTGCTTGGAATGCTCACAGTGCAATTAGACTAGAGATCACTGGTGCTCTTGTTTCTTTGTCCAATTTCTGATGTCATCCATTTTACTGTCTGTGAGAGCCCGGGGCACCAAGGTTGTCTTGGCATTCATCTTTCCTTGGCATGCCTTTCTTCACAGAAATGGCGATGGCAGCGTGTCCTGTATGGCACAGGCCCCACAATCTTAATTTTCCATGTGGTCTTGTTTCCGCCTAATCACCTTTTGGCCTGGATGCTAATGTGGGTAGGGTGCTGTTGGAAGGAGCACAGACCTTGACCTGGAGGCACACTTATTTCTGGAATTCATCCTTGTCAGTCACCCGCATTGTGAATCTTGGAGAATCATTTGGATTCTGTAAGCTTCTGTTTATGCATTAATTAAAATGAGGAAATAATTCCTATTTCTTAAGGCTGATATGAGGATTAGTTTGATACATATTTATGAAAGAGTCTGGCAAAGAATGCATTCGTGGAGATCTAAAATGTGATTAAGTGAATTGGTATAAATGATCAGGCCCCTTCTATTTCCAGATTGCATTTGGGGGTGGTGGTGATGGTAGACAAGGTGCAGATCCATCTCGGATACTTAAAATGCAGGCTGTGGATCTCAGGGAGGGAAGAAAATGAACTTCTTGGGCGGCTATGTAAAGTCTGCATCGCCTTCGTTTCTCATTAAATCCTTAACGCAACGCCAGGAAGCCGAGACTATTTTCAAAGAAAGACAGGGTTTATTCATCCCCTCTGCTACCTAATGAAGGGCTGTGGGAAAACTGTTGGCTTGTTCTGGACTTTGGTTTCCTAATAGATACAAGGAGTAGCACCCCTTTCCTACCTGGGTTGTATCCATTGGGGGAAAAAATCACAGCATGTAGGGGAGGCCTTGGAAGGTGCCTAGGGCTCTATGAACAGCGAGTATAAATATAGCTGTCCTTTTGACAATGTGCAGGACACCCTGGCATCACTTGCGTAGCATCCTAGCTAGCAAGATTAGTGCTATGTTTCATCCCTTGTGAATCTGTACTAAGTCCAGCCCCCTTCCTCTGCTCTGCCTTGCTCTGGTTGAGCAGCCAGTCTTAAGCCAGAGCACTGCTCAGTAGAACTTTGTTCTGGGCATCCGAGTTTTAGTATTTTCAGAAGTTTGAATTTGTTGCCGCAACAAAGCTCCCCATCCGTCCATGCTGTCCAGCATCAGACCTTGGTTCTCCCTGGCAAATCCCTACCGGACTCCATTTCCTTTATCAACCTGCAGATCAACTCTCATTTGTCATATTTATTGGCTTTTAATCTCCCCTCCATTTAGTGTTGGGGTTTAAGAGTGGGATTAGAGGGGGGAGTTTAATTGGATGATCCTCCATGGCCCCTTGAACATCAGATTCAATAAAAGTTTATGGAAAGATAAAATCGCACAGGGTTTTATAGCCCCAGCTGGAGCAAAAGGCCGGTGCAAGAACAAGGCAACTGTTTTTCCAACTTCATATAATCTGGGTTTCGACTTGATTAAATGAGGAAGTTAGTTACTCCCACCCCATCTTTTCCTTTCTTTCTTTGGGTAACATTATCCTTTTATGCCTGGTGTAAGCTGGAAGCCACTTTGTGCTACACACTCTTTTCTCTTACTTTGCTTTTCACTGACCAGCAGACAAATGAAATCTGGATGTGCGAGAAAATAACATTTACTTCCCACAGAAATATACAGAACCACCACTGAAGGTGGCTGAAGAAGGGAGAGGCCAGTCTCCAGCGGGAGGAACATAGTCCATGAGATCAGAAGAACAGGGGCTCGTCAGCTCCATCCCCTCTGCCTGTGCCGCTTTCCCTTCATTAAGCAGAACCCGTATTCATTTTGGGCATGGCAACCATACAGTGCTGTAGGGTCACAGTAACAAGACAAAACCCACTAATCTCCTCCATCCCTTTTCTAGACCACAGTGATGTCTGTAAAAAGAAAACATGATTTCTTCCCAAACCATCTGTGCCTCCATAGACTCTGTATCCTGAGATACAGGGTCATGTTCTCTCTGTCTCTCATGTTTAGCACTGAACCCATGGAAGACATGCAAGGGGTGTTGTGTGCATTAATACATGCACATCACTCTGTAGCTCAGCTTTCCCTGCACCTTCTGGTTCCCCGGGTCATGGGAAGACAGCCTAAGCTGAGAGGGTAGAAGTCTGGAGGTGGTGGGTCAAGGTGTGTGCGTTTTGTCTTGTTACTATGACCCCACGACAGACTTTCACTGTCATGCCCAGAAGGAGGACGGGTTCTGTGTAATGAATGAAAAAGATCTTGGTGGAAAAGGGGTGTAGGAAGAGGAGATGGAAGAAGAGAGGGGAGGCAGAAGGAAGGGTGTGAAGAGGAGCCAATGAGAGGTGTTCCTTGATGTGAAGATGAGGTTGTAGAAAGTTCCTGGTGTGAATGGCCTAAGGGCCTAAGGATTCGGTGAAGAAAAATCTACAACAGCTGACAGTGTGACTTAGAGGTACAGTACTTCCCTAACAGGCCCTGGGTCCTGTCCCCTACCAGTTATCTATCTATCTATCTATCTATCTATCTATCTATCTATCTATCTACCTATCTATCTATCTATCTATCTACACATATGTATGTATACACACATATGTATGTATACACACACATATATAATAGTCTACAACACTCGTTGATTGTTTTATTAATTAATATTTATATTAAAATTTAACCAAGGACAATCAAGACACTAATACAGAGTAACTTGTGACCCGGGAGAGCTCATCTTTCTAGGAGGTCAGGAACTCTGAAAAGGTTTTGCATTTCTAGTGGCGATGTGATGGGTCCAAATTAATCTTAAAGTGATACAGGCATCTCTTAGTGACATCTTCAAAAACAGCAAACAAATGGCAGGTGACATCAGAGCTTAAAGGAAGCTACTTGGAACTTCCCCTCTACATCAGTGGTGTGGATGGGCAGCGTTAGAGGCCTCACTTGAGTTAGGTCTTGAAGAATGGGTGTGGATTTTCTAGACGATTGGTAAGGAGAGAAGGGGACTAGGGTACCTAGGAAGAAGAGACAGTGAGGTGGCGGGGATCTGTGAGACCAAGAGCCCAGGACATATGAGAATACTGGAGTAGAGTAGAGTTGTGGTCTGTGGGAGGTCTCAGGCAGTAAATGTAGTTGCTGGTACTCAGTGGTTGGGGGATAACCACTGAAGAGGTTTTCTCACGGGAGCATTGGGTTGTTTTCATTTTAGAACAGTCACTCTGCCTCAGTGTGGGGGAATAAATTACTGGGTAAGTGAGGATGGAATTAGGCAAACCAATTGAGGGAGACATGATACAGGCCCGAGTGTATGTATGTGGGCATAGAATACACAGGGCATGGAACCTGCCGGAGGCATGTTTGGTAGAGGAAGGAAAAGAAAAATGTGATTGGCAGACTGAGATGGCGGAGAGGAGGAAATGTATTACTTCTAAACCTCTAGACAGCTTGGAGAGCTGCCTGGGAGATGTGTCTCTGGGATGACTACTCTGGGAGCTGGGTATCTGTTACATAGCAGATGCGCTTGAAGTCTCGTGAGTAAAGCGATGTATTGTACTGAGTGGTAAAAAGATGAAGAAGAGAGAGGATGGGAGGGCAGGCAAAGCAGAAGGAACTGCCACTCGGGGTTTTTGGTTTCTCCACCGGCAGTTGTTCTAGGATTCCATCTGTTTCTGTTTACCTGTGGATGTGGGTTTAAAATGTTTTAATTGTGAGCAGGAAAGGAGGGTGACTCTAGGTGTTGGCAGATATGTGAGACATCAGGCGACATTGTGGGCACCGTGCTCTGCACGGATGGACTAAGAGGGGGCTCCTGAGCACAGACCCGTATGGTTAAAGTAAGAGCTATTGGCTTGAGAGCCAGATGCTTGACCGGCACTGTTAGAGTTGGGGTGCATCTACACTTTGTGAGGCTTGAAGCTTGTTTGATCTTTAAAGGAAAACAATACAGAAATGCGCATATAAAATTGAATAGTGAACTTTGGAAGGGTAGCATGGGTCTTTGAAGCTTAAGTTTCATTAGTTTCATGCTAAAAAAAAATTTCCCTGTTTGGGATACTTCCAGAAAGCCTAGTAGAAGTGTGTGTGTGTGTGTGTGTGTGTGTGTGTGTGTGCACGCACGTGTACGTGCACATGTAGACACACACACACACACACACACGCCTTCACATAAGTATTGCTGGCTTCCAGAACACTTTTGTGAGGACAAACTCAGTAAAGTGGGAACTTAGGTCAAGTTTGGTACCGTCAGAGTCTGGCTCCATGTTACAGGGTTCAGGAACAGGAGCCCCTGGCATGTGCACTGGACTTGTTTAACTAAATGGTTTATTAGCTTTGCACTGCTATCATGAACTACCCAAAGTACTATGTACTGAGAAAAGCAATTTCTTTAGCTCACATTCGAGAGGTTCATGCCCCTGCATCTGGTGAGAGCTTTCTTTTTGGTGGAGCTCCATCATGGCACAAGTTATCGAATGGCAAGAACTGAAGACTACTCATCCACGTTTTTCTTATGGCTACGTCTTTTCTCTTAAAGCAACCACTATTCAGTCACGAGACCTCACCAAATCTTAATATCCTCTACTTCTAAACACCATGTCTTGTTAGGTTTCCAAAGTCTCAAAATTCACAAGGACAATTAAACTTCAGCACAAGTGTTTGTGAGGGATAATCTATTTTTTCTCCTTCCTCTCTTCTCTTTTGTTTATTAAGTTTTAAAATTTATTTTGCATATCAAGCAGTTTTCCCCCTCTTCTTCTACAGTTCTCTCTCCCACCTCCCTTCTATCCCCCCCCACACCACTCCTTCATTTCATTTCCATTCAGAAAGGGTAAGGCCTCTCAGGGGAGTCAACAAAACATGGCATATCAAGTTGAGGCAGGACCAAGCTCTTCCTCCCTTCATCAAGGCTGACCAAGACATTCCACCATAGAGAATAGGTTCCAAAAAGTCAAATCACATGCAAGGGACAGGTTCTGGTCCCACTGCCAGGGTCCCCACAAACAGATTAAGTTACACCCACATGTAGAGAGTCTAGGTTGGTCTGATGCAGGGTCCCTAGCTGTCTGTTAGCTCCCATGAGCTCGGGTCAGCTGTCTCTGTGGGTTTCTGTGGGAGACAATCTTAAACTATATTTAAACCATCTCAGATAGTCCTTCTGGATATACTCAGCTGATCTGAGCTGAATGTAGTGATATTTCATTTATATTTTTAATAAATAAAGCTTGCCTGAAGATCAGAGAGTAAAACAGTTGACCTGGTCACCTTTACAGACCAGATAGTAGTGACCACAACTTTAATCCCAGTAACCGCCCTAGTTTGTCATAGAAACCGAGTGGTGGTAGTGCATGCTTTCAATCCCAGCACTAGAGAGGAATATAAAATGGGAGGAGACAGCTCTCAGACACAGTCTCATTCTGAGGATTCCCAGAGGCAGGATCACCATTTTCAGACTGAGGTAGAGGTAACAACCAGTGGCTGGCTGCTTTGCTTTTCTAGTCTTCAGGTTGAACCCCAATTTCTGTCTCTGGTAGTTTACTAATCATGCTACAGCTGGGCTTGTTCATGCACAGGCTGACAGTTGGTAGGTCATATTGGGGATGGTTAGTCTACAACGGCTGTGGCAGGAATGACTTGCCTTTCTTCCTGGTGTCTCCTGAGCCCATCCAGTAGGCAATCCCTGTAATATTGATGACTAGAGTACGGTGGGCTGCTCTACAAAGGACATGGTACAGCCAAGCAGGACGAGCCATGCTGATTGAGCAATACATCCATCACCCTGTGGCTCTTATGAGGCATTATTCTCAGCAAACACTGTTCTTCCCCTAAGAGGCCTCCAGGTTCCAGCTGTTAAGACAATAATTTGCTTCACTCTATTACATCTGGCTCCTGCTTTGCATCTTATTGAACAACAAAATTGCCTAGGGTATGACATTTTATAAGGGCTTAAGCATTTCCGCGCGAAAGGGAAAGCTTCGTAGACCATTTATTTACTTTCTAAAATCGTACGGGTAGGGCTCACCTCTATTTTAAAAGTGTTCTGCTTCTTTCCCAAACACTGCTTCAGAAAGGGCAAGAGGGACAGCTAGAGCTGCTTTGCCAGCACTTCGGGTCTCTTGGCTTAGATGAGAAACTGAGGCAGTGAGAAAATTCCTGTGGCCGCTCATCATTTTAATAAGCATAGAGCATATATCTTCCTGGATTATCTTGAAGGAGCTCTAGCCTTCTGTTATCAATACAGCATCTTTGGATGCCCCCCCCCCCCCGCAAGAAGGGATTTGGGGAGCAAGAGAAGCAAAGCATTTTTGTCACGGCTGTTCTATGAGAAGGGTTGAGATTTGACAGGGTGTTCTGCTCCTCGTCGGGTTAACACCCTTCTGCGGGGGAGGGTGCATATGTGCATATAAATACAAGAGAGGGAGGCTATGTGTATGCTCATGTGTCTAGACACATATTTCAACACACTTCCAAGTTTTCTGCAGAGAGAAGTGCAGCTTTGACACTGCCAGGCTCTGCTTTGTGAGGGACCAGACAATAGGGGACATGATTACGGCCTTTCCAAGTCGCCTCCTAACAATGGTGTCAGACGAATGCGGCTGATTGGGGTTATGTTCCCCATTCTGATGAGCAAGAGAGGAGGGCAGCCCACGGGTGGCCCCGTGTTTTGCAGGCCTAATCCCGGGATGAAAGCTCTCACCCATGTCCCTCCCTTCTGACAGGGCCCTCTGGCTTGGTTAAGTTTAGTGTTCTGACAGATCCATATGATTTCTTCCAGGACTCTGCCTCTAAATGCACAGTTTGTAAGAGAACATGGAGAAGGGTTGTGGGGGATGGGGGAGGATGCCTGTGACAAAGAAGAGCAAGGAGGTATGTCTTGGAAGGTGAAGAGGAAAAGAAGAAAAGAGGGGGGAAGGTCGATTTGGGTGACAAGTTAATCAGGCTTCCTTTTCTGTCACTCACCCGACACCAGTGCAAAGGAAGCCAACCAGGGTGTGACATCATCAGACCAACTCAGGAAGGAAGCTGGGAAATGACAGCAATGCTGGAACTGGTTCTTAGTTACGATCTCCTCTTAGTTAGGAAGTCTTCTTAGGAACCTTTCTTAGGTAAAAACCCTTCTTAGTTAGGAAGTCTTCTTAGGAGCCCTTCTTAGTTATGAATCCTTCTTTGACCCTTCCAACTCTAACAATGGGCCTTGTATTTAGTACTGGTGAAGACAGACAGAGGGGCTTTCTTCTGAGAGCATTCTCCACATTCGGTGGGGATAAAGGGCAGGTAGAGTTGCAAGGCCTTTATCCTGGTGACCCACCTGTGCTCTGCCCCTCCTCAGCCTTGAGATGTAGGCGCATTCAGTTCCTCAGCTTTGGGTTCTTCTTTTGTTAAGTGGGCTAGTGATCATCGACCTGGGCATTCTGCAGGAGAGTTTGCAGGTCTAACTAGGTGGTGTGTGGAAAACCCTTGCAAAGTACTTAGTTGGTAGCCTTGCTAACAGAGCTTCATAGCTTTGCCTATGGACATTTCAGGGAACAATGAGGCATGTGCTATGCTTTAGTTCTGGAATGAGACTTAAGGATGAAATCTAGCCACACTGTGCAAGCTCAGAGAACATTTCTTTTTCATCAAGTTCTTTGGTTTCTTGGCCTCCACCAGGGAGAATTACAAAGCCAGCTGTGTAGGATTCTCAGGAGGCTTCAATGTATTAATACAGCATCGCATCAGTTGCTTTTCCCACTTCTGTGATGAAAAGCACCTTGCAGAAGGAGGGGGAGTATTTTGACTGGCAGTCCATTCTGGCGGAGAAGTCATTGCTGTGGCATAGGAGGCAGCTGGTCACATTGCACCTGCAGTCAGGAAGCAAGGAGAGATGAAGGCTGGGGCTCAGCTTGCTTTCTCATTTTTGCTCAGTTCAAGACCCCAGCCCCAGCAACAGTGGCACGCAGAGTTAAGATGGATCTCTCTATTTTAGTTAACCAATCTTCAGCCTGGGCAACAATGCCATACACAGTAAAGGTGGATCTCTCTATTTTACTTAACCAATCTGGAGACTCTCTCCAAGACATATGCAGACATTTGTCTCCTAGGTGACTCTAGAGTCTGTTAACTTGATAACATCACACACATTCAGGCACTTGGGTTGTGCCTAGCAAATGATAAGCCAGGAGCCAGTATGGTCTATGAGTATACCTCTTCTATGCGGTAGTATGCTTTAGGACCCCAGGGTTCTTATTAGAAAGACTTTCATAGAAATATTCTGGACACTCAAGTTCACTCCAGCCCAATGCTATTGCAGGCAGTTGGTGCTCATGTTATCCTATTTATTGTGCATCCTTTTAGGCCCTTCTTCTAATCCTACGTGACTGACACTGTGGGTGCCAAGATAAGGATTGAAAAAGACCTCGATGAAGACACTCTTTCTCAGAGCTGCTACTGTGACTATCTTGTACTCAATGTCTTACTCATAGGCTCCACTCAAAATTCTCCATCCTTCTGTATCTTGATGAGGAAGACATGCCATGGAGAACATACATAGGACATCGTAATACCTGTATAGATATTGAGAAAATTGGCTTCTCTAGAACTCAGTCTCCCTATCTGTAAAATAGCATCAGGCCTCTCTAACATGCCATGACACTGTTGACTACACTGTCGTCCAAAGATGGCAGGCTTAACTCTTCTCTCCATGATGGTATAAGCGGATATTTTATCTTTTTCCTCTTTGCTTCTTCCGCTTGGATATGCCAAGTGTTTATGCCATTTCTGAGACTCCAATAAACTGCATTATTGGGAGGAGACAGAATAACACACATAGGAAAAAATCTGCTATTTTCACATGAATGCTTCAGGCAGTCATCCATGCTGGGAAATGAAATGTGTAGAAAAATACAGGGTGAATAAAGATGGCTCTCGTGAGATGATGAGCCTTTTACTGTCCGCGCCTGCACCCGATCTGTGATTTGTCGTCGATCTGTCAGCCCAGTGGCTGTGTCCCAGTATGGCTTCAGCTTCAGTGGGAAATCCTTCTCCCGACCCCCCTCCAGAGGTTTCTTTCTCCTGTGGGACAACCCAGGGTTATCTACCAATGTTTTACCAGGAGAGCAGGGGCCAGTCTCCCTGGGGAAGGGTGCAGCTGGTGGGGGTGTTAAGAACTATTTCTGGAAAATAGAAGCCATTGAGAAATTTTTTTAGGGAAATGACAAGATGCCCTCTGCCAACTGATGGAGCATAGGGGACATTGCTCATTTTTTTTTCGCTCAGTATTTTTTTATTAAGTGTGTATGTATGTGTATGTGTGAGGGCTAGGTGTGTTTGCCTGTTTGTGTCTGTGTAAGGTGTACATGTATGTAGAAACCAGAGGGTGATACTAGGTGTCTTCTTTGATTGCTTTCAGCCATTTATATAGAAGCAGAATGAGCCCCGTGATGGAACACAGGGCTTGCCAACTCAGCTAATAAAGCCAGCAAGCTTCCTTTAGGGATTCCCTGTTTCTCTGCCTTCCAAGTCCTGCCATTTCGCACAGGGCACCACACACACCCAACACTTAACATGGGTGCTGGGACACTGAGACAATGGGGATGTTCTATCAGGAACTCACCAAGGCCAGCTGGCCTGGGTCTGAGAAAGCCTGGGATAAAACTGGACTTGCTGAACTTAGCGGACAATGAGGACTACTGAGAACTCAAGAACAATGGCAATGGGTTTTTGATCCTACTGCACGTACTGGCTATCTGGGAGCCTAGACAGTTTGGATGCTCACCTTACTAGACCTGGATGGAGGTGGGTGGTCCTTGGACTTCCCACAGGGCAGGGAACCCTGATTGGTCTTTGGGCTGACGAGGGAGGGGGACTTGATCTGGGGAGGGGGAGGGAAATGGGAGGAGGTGGCGGGGAAGAGACAGAAATCTTAAATAAATAAATAAATAAATAAAAACAACCCCCCCAAAAAAAACCCATGGGTGCTGGGAATTCTAACTCCAGCTTATAATGTAGCAAGGACGTTTTACCCTCAGAGCCCTGGAAAGGACACCTAGAGCATAAACGGGAGGCAGCAGTCCTTCCGGGATGGGTTCAAACTGCATCTTCTATATTGAGAGGCCAGATGTGTGAGTCCAAGTTTCAAGGGTGTGAGAGTCATGCGTGTGGGCTCAAGCGACCACACATATTCCCAGCTAGCTATGGGGTGCTGGGCCCAGATGAGCGGCCATGTCTGTTCATCTCTTTGCTCCTTAGTGACTCAAGTATTAAAGTTCATTGCCTGTTACAGACATACCAGTGCCTATGCTATCTATTTTGCTTTTAGTCTTTTAAAGGAGGTCTTACTTTTAAGAGCAGGTTCAAATGGAAAGAAACACTGAGCAGAAAATACAATGCATTTCCGTATAATTGCCCCTCTAGCATAGCTCCCACCATGGTCGTCTTGCACTGGCGTGTTGAGTCTGTGGTAACTGATAAGCCAATATTTCTACATTACCCACCAACCATTAAACTCTGCTGTTTGCATGGATTAACGTTTCCTGTTGGGCAGTTTTACATATTTCCAGAATACAAAATATCATGTACCCACCACCTGAGTATCACATAGGATCCCCTTACCCCTGGAAAGCCTCTGTTGCTTCAAGAAGCCGTCCCTCAGACTTTTGGTAGCCACCAATCAGCTTACTGCCTGACCAGTGAACCCATCTTTCTAGATGGTCACAGACTTGGATATGTGCTGCATGTAGCGGTTTTTGATTGACTTCTTTCCCTTGGTAATGTGTATTTAAGGTTTCTTCACATCTTTTGTCTGGCTCGATAGCTTGTTTCTGTTTTATTACTATATAACAATTCATTGTATCCGAGTCCCAGAAACTGTTTATTGATAGAGGCACATATTGATTGCTTCCAAGTTTGGGTAATTATGAATAAGGCTGCTATAAACATTCTCGTTCTGACGTGGACCCAAGTTTGTAACTCAGCTTGGTGGAAATCATGGGGTGGGACTGTTGGATTCTATGGCAAGATTCTGCTTAACATTGCAAGAAGCTGCCAATTTGTCTTCATAAAGAGGCAGCCGTCCCATTATCCATTCATTCCAATAGTAAACGAGAGCCAGTTGTCCTGTGCTAGTGTTTGGTGAGTGGAGTGTTCTGGATTTAGCTTTTCTGAAAGCAGTGCAATTAAATCCTGTTTTTAATTTGTATTTCCTTAATGACATAGAATGTGGAGCAAATAGGAATAGTGCCTATATCTTTACATTTTACAAACGGTTTTTAGCAAGCTCCTGTATCTTGTTTTATTTTACGTCTCCAGCCAGGAGGAAATCAGAAGTACAGTGTGACAGGGATTAAGGAAATAGGGACACAGCTGTTAGGAGCACAAGGGCCCAGGGTGGAACTCAGAAAACTCAAGGGCTGGCCTTGTCTCTGTCACATTGAATTCGGTGACCTTCGGAAGTCACCTTGCCTTTGGGGCTCATGTCTGTTGTGACACTTGTACCAGATCAAGGTCATGGCATCTTTCTCGGGCCAACATCCTCCAGCTGGGAGGAGGACCTGGAGTTGGGAGAGGGTGGTGGACACAGGGAGTGACATGCTGAAACTGAGAAGGGCTGCCTCCCCACCCCTTCCCCGACCCATGACAGATTGCAGTGCCTGCATCTCATGCCTGCTCTTCTGCAGAACACTTTCTAACTTCCTCTTGCTGACAGTTCTGTGCTACTTCAGGCGACAAGTGACAGCTTAGCAGAGAGAAAAGGAAGACTAATTTTCCAATACCCATGCTGGGTGGGGACAGCCTGTGTTGGAGAGGTAGCATCGCTCATACTCAGCTGGTGGTAGAACCTGTCCAACTTTTAGAAGGTTCCCTGACTAACCCATGAGTTCTACCTGGGAGTAAAGAAATACTGTCACTTTGTCACTTGGCTTGTTTGAGAGAAGACCTTCAGTTTCATTTACCAGGTTCTTCACCTAGGTCTGCTGAGCATCTTGCAGGCCAAGAATTGTTCTCAGCACTGTGGGCGTGGCAGCAGGGCAGGGGTGGGCGTGGGAACAGGGGGAGGGGCGGGCGAGGACAGGAAAAGGCACTGTGCTTCCTTCATCTGGATTTTGTTCTAATGTTGTGCACACACAGCCCAAACCAATTAATCCTGTACATTCCATTCGAGACAATAGATGAGTGCCTTCCTATTCTAGAAAGAGGCCAAGCCGAACAGCCAGTGGAGGCGGGGGGAGGGGGGATGAATTGGGTTTTACCAGGATGAGCCTAAGTTGTCTGAAAAAAAAAATCTCTCAATAGCTCATATGAAATTACTGACCTATTTCTGAACACGAAGCTTTATCATCCTTGCTCTGGTTGTACTACAGCAGGCCAGGTACCGAGCAGAGAGAAGCCTTTGGAGTCCCATGAGCCCTAAGCTCCCAGCCCTCAAAGGCAGAGATCCTAGAGGACGTCTTCCCTCTCAGGACCCCATTTCCAGACAATGATGTACAGATCCGTTTAAGAAGGATGTCCTTTGGGTACCAAATAAGCTACAGCCATCGGGGGAGGGAGCAGCTCTCACCCACTGCCTGCATCCCCCTGGCATTTGCCCACACAGCTGGGGGAAATGATTAAACTCACACGACAGCCAGGCCATTTCTCTAGATGAAGAGTTGTGTAAGGAGCAGAACAGCCCCAGGAAGTCAAGAGATGCTTATCCGGGTCTGTGAGCAGCTGAACTCTTCCTTCCTTGCTGAGAAGGCTGGTAATAGCTTTTTTCATGGTAGGACAGTGTAATTTCCTTTTCTCATGCTGAAAACTTCCGGTGAGCAGTGACCTCAGCCATCAGGAGAGCAGGGGAAAGGTTTCTGATAGCAGCAGAGACCACCTTGTAAAGTAGGGGAAGCCCAGGAAACTCCTGATTCCCTTCAGGATCTTTGGGTGACTGCACCTGCAGATTGGATGAGAAGGGAACAGAAGTGGAAAATTCAGAGTCATCAGGTGTGACTACTGTGGTATTCCTGTAAGTCACTTGTGCACTTTGGACAGAGCCTGATACAGCAAGTCTGGGGTAGAGTTCACAGTTGTCCTTTGCAGTAGGTTCTCAAAGGATGCTGTTGTTCCAAAGACTGAAATGGAAGAAATGGTGGTTGGGCCACCACTGACATTGTACACCAGAGAGGGGATGGATGCAGAGCTCAGATGGGAGTAAGCCCAGGTCTGTGTTTGGTCAGGGCATCCTGAGCTCCACAGGTTCATCCTGCCACTCACAGCTCAGACTGGTCTTTTAGCTTCCAGAGAAGTTTCTGGTCTCATCACTTCTGGCCCTACAATGTGGAGTCTCATGGATCTTGATGCAGACTTAGAAGTGAATAGAAAAACAACAGAAAGCACAATGCCTATGCCTTTTATTCAACTTCTTTCAGACCAAACGAGGTCTGCTCAGGTTGACAATCTAATTCTAGTCCCAACTCTGCTGCTAATCACATGTTGGATAATAGATAAATTATTCCTTCTTCCTAGGGCTCCGCCTCCTTATCTTAGAGCACCGAATTAGATGCTTCTCAGGAGTCAGCCTGCCCCATGTATGTCTGATTTCTCTGTCTTTTCAGGAATAGTACGGTGCTTACTATTTAACAAGTTAGGCAATGAACTCCTTTGGTGTGGCAGTGGGTACCGTGTTGTGGGCCAGAAATGGTGGTGACGGGATCAGAGAGTCCTGCAATAGCAGGAAGGCTAAGAGTTGAGTAGGCTCTTCATGTTAGAGCTAAGGGCAATGGAAGAGCTAGAGGAAACTACAGCTCAGCACAGAGTAACCAGGACACTTAGCATAGGGGCAAATGGCTTTGTAGCCTGAATAGCATCCTGGGTTCTCTGCGCAACACGATACATTGCTGGGGCCCTCTACAGTTCCTTCAGTACTGCCATAGGTGTTGTGCCCCTGGATCCTGAGAACAACTGCTGTGGGTAGAGATGGGCACCACCTGCTTTTGCAAATGAGTGATGTCCAGAGAGATTTATGGATGTGCAAATGGTAAGGGGCTTCAGCTCCCTTTCAATGACACCACACCAGACACCAGCAGAGCTGACAGCAAGTAGGGAGTAGCCATAATGGCATCATCAACAATGGCTAAAGTAAGAAAAGTTCATGTTTGGAAGGTTCAGTTATCTTGAAACTTTTTGCTCAGCTGGAACATTTCCTTGATTTCAGACAACAAGGAAGAAATGAGGCATTCTGGACCTTGGGTTTGCAGTCAGTCGCAGGCTGTCCCCAAGAAGGAACTATAAAGCACAAAGCACATGCAGCCATACCCGATAAATCACACATTCAAGTATACACAACAGGAGGCGATTTAACGCATAGGAAAGAGTAGGCTCGCCCCTTAGCTGGAGGGAGAGTCTACCCAGAACAAGATGAGAGCGTCTTGCAACCAGGTGTAGACTCGGATGGCCCAGAGGATCCATTCCGACTGTAATGAGAATGGTAAAGACGATGGCTAACGTGATGGATTGCCTAGTCTCTGACAGGCAGCATGAGAAGAATTCTGCATGTAGTAATTTATTTAAGCTTTCTAAGTACCCTGGGGTTCATACTGCTCGCATCCCCGTTTCTAAAGATGAGAAAACGGAGATGTGGCAGGGCAAGTGAGAGTCTGATGCTGTTGTGCAGGTGGGCAGATTCTGCCCCGTGTCTGTACTTGGAGCTTGAGTAAAAGGTGACTCCTGAGGCCTCTGGGTCTCTTCGCCCATTCTTTCTGCCTCTCATACACTTCCTTCTTCCTCTTTCCTTTCCCTTGGACATTTCATGAGTTTCGGTTACTTCTAATAAGCACACATTGCTCTGGAGATACAGAATAGAGAAAACCATGTCCTCTGCCACAGAGAGATATAAAGTCTGGGAATGGGAGAAGGATGTGAGCATTGGTAGACACGTGATTACTCTAATTTCTTTCAAGTGAGCATCATAGGCGAGCTGGATGTGCTGCCCCTGTATCGAGTAGGTGACAACAGAGAATACCTATAGGAGACAGTGGAGGGACAGTGTCAAAGGTTCAGTAGCATTGTGACTGGACCCATGCTTAACCTTGGCAGCCTCCCTCAGAAACCCTCTGGATTTTTGTACCAAGTCCTCAAGTATCTGCCATCTTTGAGGAGTTGAGCCTCGGGCCTCCAATGGTGGTTGTGTTGCTCACAGGCGTGAGATAGGGACCTGATAAAAGACTGTGCTGAAAGTAGAGCCGGACTAAAACTGTCAACTTTCCACGAGACGGAAGGAAAAGAAGGAACAGAATTCCATCTGGAGTTCCCAGGGCTATGATTAAAAGACAGCATAGCTTGCAAATTTCAGTGCCTTTTATCAGTCAATTAATTCGCAGATGTTTCTTAAGCTCTCAGCAGAACTAAGCCACTCTTTTAAACACCAGGGGAGAGGACGGAGAGGTAGGACGCCGGCCCCTCCCACAGAGCCCTTAAGTGTGTCTGGGGACAAGGAACAACAGATGCATTCCCAGGTAGACAGCTTCAGCACAGCTGAGCATACCAAACGCATAGCGAGAAGTGTGGAGTTGTATCCAGGGCACGAGATCGGCATCGGCTGAGCTGGTTTCTGGCCTGAGAGACACGATGGGCAGGCTTTGTGGAGGTGGTGTATCTTGAAAGAGCAACAGGATGCAGCTCAACACAGAGAGGATACTTTGGGTTGAGTGGCAGGGAAAACCATTCCTGCGCCTTCTCAGTGATGCGCAAAGACGAAGGGAGGATGGTATTTCCTGGACTGTCTCTTCTGGATCTGTTAGGAAGTTCCAGCACAACCCCTCTTCCAGTGGGGCACAACAGAGCTGGGAATGAAAGATTAGGACCCAGGCTCAGAACAGACAAGGGGCCTAGTGGGGAAAGCATTTCCTAGTTTGTAGGACTTCAGAGGACAGGTTCCCCTAGGCTATTCTCAGACTAGAACAAAGGAAATTTCTTGCCTGATTTCACTTGCCTAAATGGTAGGATCACCAGTCTGAGAGAAGGCCACTTGCTGGCTCTGGAGTGGAAACAGGTCCATATGCCCTCTTTCCCCACCTGCTCCTCCTTTTACCCCTCCCTTCCCATCACTCTCCACAGGTTTGTCTGGGTGACTCCCATCCCATTCCCTAATTCCAGAAACTCTCCTGACATCTGCCCACTAGCTGTCTTTGTCCCTTCCCTTGGGGGGTACCTCTGAAACACAGACGATCCTTGGCCAATCACTAGCCATCTGAAGATGTTTTCCTACCATCTTCAGTCCCAGAATGGGCTGAACCAACATCTTCAATGGCTTTGTGTATGTGTACACTTGTCTGTGGGTGGGTCTATTTGTTATGGTTGGTTTTAATATCAACTCGACACAAGTTAGAATCACCCGAATAGGAAACCTCAGCTGAAAACTTGTTATGATTAGTGTTATTGATTTGGGAAGAATCACTTTGACTGTGGGGGGCACCTTCTGAAAGCTGCTCCGATAAGGAGGGTGTGGCAGAAGGAAGATATTGTTACTTTTCGCTTGCCTTCGCTTCCCTCTTGCTGCCCAGTTGATCTATCCTGCGCTGCAGGTGCCGCTATGGTTTCCTTTGCTGATAGCAGGACCAACATTTCCCAGCTTCCACCCTAAGAACCAGGGACTCTCCAGGTTTTCAGAACCAGATGGGGACCATTGAGACACCCAGCCTTGTGGATTGAGCAACTGCCAGATGGTTAGCCTCCCGAGTGAGAGACAGTCGCTGTAGGACTATTCCGACTGCTGAGGCTCCCAGTCTTAAGGACTCAGCCATTTCTGGGTTCTCAGCACTCACTGTAATTTAGTTGCTGTTGCTATCTTAATGTAAGCTGACTCAGTGTGTGTGTGTATTCATCTTATTGGTTCTCTTCTTATAGAGAACCCTGACTAGTATAGGTGTACCTACATGCATGTAGTGATGTGTATAAGTGCACACAGCATGTAAACACGTGTAAAGAGGCCAAATTCAATGGCAGATCTTCTTCAATCACTTTCTATTTTAGTTTGAGATAGAATACCTTCCTGAACTCTGAACTCTTTGATTCAGCTGGACTTGCAGGCTATCTGACTGCAGGGCTGCTCCTGCCTCTGCCTCTTCAGCAATGGGATTATAGGTATGTGTAGTACACCTGCCTTTTAACATGGGCTCTGTGGATTTGAACTCAGACCCTCAAGCTTGCATGCCTGACACTTTATTTGACTGAGCCATCTTCTCAATTCCTTCTCATTTTTAAAATGGTGCTAAGATATATCCGTAGAATGAATCCCATGGGTTGAAGAAACATGAGGAGATTTGAAGTGAGTGTAATTTGTTTTGGGGGAGTGAGAGATCATTCTAGACTTTCAAGGCAAAAAAAAATGATATAGCTGGACATTTGCTAGTAGGCTCCTAGAACTTAGTTTTTCATAGAATTTCCACATTTTCACATTTAGTTTTAGCACCTATTACCCTCTTGCTGGCTCATGGCTCCCTTCCCTCACTTTTGTGGTCATGATTCAGTTGGTTTCAGAGTGTAGGTCTTTAGCCTCACCTCTGCCATTTGCAGGGTAGGCTATGGCATGAAGGGGTATCCCTAGCCTTCCACTGCCCTTGGCCAGCAGCGTGACACTGATATTCCAGTCAGAGCACAGAGTTCAAGTGTGTGACCTGTCTTCTCTCCATTTATGCATGGGAGCTCAGGACAAACCCTGTGACTCAGGACGCGTTTCCAGACCTCCAGGAGTCTGGTTCTTCTTGTTTTGATGACACCATTTGGACTGAACGAAAACAATACAGTTGCCCTGTCTTCTGGCCTGGAAGGGAATGCAAGAGTCTGTAGGGTGGCCTGGAGCAGCTCAGGCCTAGCTTCTAGAAGCCAGGAAACAGCAGGGGAATGGGTGAGAGCAGGGTCGAGAGGGAGGTTCCTTCTGTAGGGCCACAGAGCCTGGGTGGGTACAGAGATGGGCTTGAAAGGAGAGAGGGGGTTGTGGGGGTGTCTCCCTCCTCTGTGTAATAGCCTGTTTCTGGCAAGGAGCGTATGTTCTCTTCCACTGGAAAGCTTTTAAGAACGCTGAAAAGGACAGGCAATTACAGGAAGGTTAGGTGCGCCTGATTGGATGTTGTTACAAATCACTCATTGTCATACGAGGCATTTGGAAAGGAGGGCATCGGGGACTGATTGCCGCTTAGGGTAAGTGATTTCTGTTTAGACTGACTGAGCAGATGAAGGCTTGGCTCACGCTCCTTGCCCTTTCTCCCTGTTTGCTGTTGCGTTGATTTTTCTCTTCCTTTTGCCAAAAGGGGTCATTACAGAGGCTCAGAGGATGTGTGAGTGTGGAGGGGCTAGGTAGTCCACTCCCCTCCCACTCAAATCCTCCCCCACAGCACGCCCGGGGCATAGGCAGGGGAAGAGTCTACTTTCTCCCAGCAGGTTAGTGGAAGGTGCGGGACTAGAGGCCATGTCTGGGCTGCAGGCTGGTAGCCTTGCTCATGCTGGGCACCAAGGTGATGCTTGGCTCTTACTGTAGGATTCTATTAACGCAATGGCTGTGCAGTCCGAGCATACCCCATGGAGCGCTCCCTCTGCTTCAGCTGCCAGCCTACTTACAGTCTCTTCCCCTATTAGATCCCTTAATATTCTATTCCTGGAGCTTCTGTTTGATTATGAGATGATTCCACTAGGCAAGCAAACTATCTGGACCAGCTCAGCATCTCCAGGACCTCTCCTTCAGACCTCCTCCATTGTTGTGTCTGATACTCTATTATAACAGGGAAATGTCCTTAGACTCCGAAGTCTGCTTCTCCTTCAGTGACACACAGATGGATCCTCTGTAAGCTCCCAGGAGACTCTACAGTAGAAGGAAGAGGAAGTCACATAATGGGAAGGGAGAGGATGGAAGAGAATCAATCAGAAATCAATTCTGACGAAGCTACAGTTTGATCTGACAGTTCTTTATTTTGCTGCAAGAAAATAAAGCAGAGAGTGGTTAAACGGCATGAGATGGGGGCTTGCCACCTCCAAGGATGCACTGCAGTGAGCTGCATCTCCTGAAACTGCCCTGAAGTCCAAACAGCCACACATCAGCCAGTTTCCACCACTGCGAAATACCCAAGGAAAACATTTAGAAAAGAAGAGAGATTTGCTATAGCTCACACTTTCAGGGTCTCCACCCATGATTTGCAGACTCCATCGCACTGTGTCTGAGGAAGGAAAGAACATTGCAGCTGTGGGAGAGGCTGCTCCCATCATGGCAGCCAGGAAGCAGTGCCCGTGAGCTGCTCCTGGAGCACACATCAAGCGCTTGACACTGGGCCCTACGCTGCAGACAATGATACACAAAGCAGTCTTTCTTCCTGGTGATATGAGCAGGGCAGATGAAGTGGCAAAGCAGCCAAGATATGGGTCATTGCAGTGTAATAAGGCAGATACAGACAGGGAAAGGAACACAAGGAGTCTTGTGAGTGTAGAATCTGGATGTCAGATTGCCCTGCAAAATCCAGTTTGACTTACTCAGCAATGATTCATTGACAGAGAACTTCATCAGATTCTGGTAATTCAAAATGAGTGAGAAAAAGTGTATTCTTACCTTTTAAGAAATTTATAAGACAGGTGGGTGGTGATAGTGCATGCCTTTAATCCCAGCACCCAGGAGGCAGAGACAGGTGGATCTTGGTGAGTTTGAGGCCAGGTGGTCTACAAAGTGTGTTCCAGGACAGGATCCAAAGCTACACAGAAATGCTGTCTCAAAAAAAAAAAAAAAAAAAGGAAAGAAAAAAATTTTAGTTCATGGACCAACAACAGCTGGGGTCTGTGTGGATATCCATGGCCTGTGTTATCACCAAAGGCCACGTGAATATCACTGGTCTATGCTGCAGCCTGAAGCCATGCTCACTGTCACCAGGGGGCCATGCTGATGTAAGCCGTCTTGTACCATGTTGATGTCCAAGGGATGGGCCACCTCCAAGGGCCTTGCCAGGGTCAGTGATCCCACCACAGCTGGGGGCCTGTGTTTATGAGCTGTGCCGTTGTCAGAAGCCACACAGAAGACCGTGGAAGCCCATGATGCATGGTCCTGCTGACTATAAAGAGCAAGGAAGCTACTACGGCAGTGATATTGATGACTGTAGGTGCACAGCTGAGAAAGAGGGACAGGGAAGGTCTCTGCAACAACCCATCCCATTCCCCATCTCTCCCCACCCCCAGAGTAACAACTTAAGCAGCAAGACATTGAGAGAACCCTTCAAAAGTGTGACAAGGATGCTGAAGTCTCGCTTTCCACAACTGACAGCTTCTGGCAGGGATGCAAGAGAAGGACTCAGTTCTATTTAAGGGGCAGGCCTTAAACAGAGTTTGACCATGCTCCAGTGAGCCTACAAATAACACAAATTGAACTTGTACTTTGTGTTTTGTTGTTGTTGTTGTTGGGGGGAAGTCACAAGAGTGGGAGGGGGCGGACATGGAAAGACTGGGACGTGAGGGTGATCAGAGTGTATGATGTGAAATTTTCAAATAATCAATAAAAATTTTGCGTTGAAAGAGAACTTTATATTTCAATGAGAAGATAGATGATGCAGAGACTATGATCTCACACACAAAACCGTAATTAGATGCTATTAAGAAAAGGCTGCTAAAATGGAGGATGATGTTTGGGAGGCTCCTTATTGAGAAGAGGTTGACAGAGATGATTGGGAAAGAGAACTTGGCCATGCTGAGGTCAGAGGTAAGTAGCTGGGCTATGGAGAATGGCCTGAGAGTTGGGATAGGGCATGCCCGTAGGGTGGGAAAGGCCAGATGACATCATGTGTATGTAAATACCTTATCAATGGTATGAACCTCGGACATAGAGGATCCACGTGCAGTCTCTTGATGCCGGATCTGTGGCAACATCTTAATCTTTCTCATATTTCTCTCTGTGTCCCTTGCAAAAATCAAGTCCCCTCTCCAGCCAACTCTCCTACTACCGTCATCTTCTAGCATGTGGGTACCTGTGTGCAGGTATTTATGGGGATGTCTGTAGGAGTGTGAGCACTCTTTTACCCATGTGGGATCATGGCATGCCTGACACCCACTGTCAACAAGAACATGGACTGCATCATTTTTTCCCCACATGAAATTAATTGCACTTCACAAATAGGCTCAACCCTAACTCTGAGCCAGACACTGAGTGAATCTGGTTGGTTTTTCTGGCTCTGATGTTTCCAAAGACGAAAAGCCTTGCAATGTGTGACACCCGCATCTAACGCTAATGGTATGGCGGAACCTCGCCAAGAGAACTGATAAACTTCTCAGATTGAGGGCAGACGATGAAAAGAGACCAGCTCCAGATGTACAATTTGAACCTCATTTAAGAAACACCCACAGCTTGGAATGTTCAGAAGTAGAACCCCAGGAAATGAGAGTCTGGGAAGAATTTCACTGTTGAATCCAACCCAACAGAAACAAACAGAGACAGCCACGCTCAACTTTCTCTAAGGACCTGCGAGGGTTAGGAGTACAGTGTGTCAATTCTGGAAAATAAAAAAAGTATCTGAAACAATGCTTTGGGAAAATTAAATCAACGATTCCCAGCCCAGCAAATCTCTAAAAAGAGTTAAGTCTTTCCTCCTGGAGCTCAGATGGGAAACTGAATTTTTGTGCTATCCTGCAAAATTTCACATAACCGTTTGGTCGCAGGAGGAATCAGGGCTTTGTAACTATGCTTCTCTGTCCTTCCTCGTGTTGCCAGTAGGCATCCAAAGGAGTGGACATGTTGCAGGAGACCAGGGACGAGAGGAAACAGCAGATTAAGATATGAGAGGACAAACACATGGCTTAGTTGGATAAGACATTTTCCTCTAAACCTGAAAATCTGAATCCAATCCCTGGGACATACACAAGGTGGAAGGAGAGAAGCATGCTCATGAATTGTCTATAAACCTCTCTGACATGGCATGCAAGCCCACACCAACACACACATACCACCATATCCACACACAAAATACACATAATTTACAATGTTTAAAGAGCATTAACAAGTGAAAGAAACCAGTTGAAAAAAAAAAAGGTTGACAGACAGGAAACCTTTTTCCACCTTGGTTTGTTTGGGCTGTGTGAACCAAACTGAGCACACTTGAGAAAATCAGGAAGTATGTAATATGGTAGATGCTATACATATGACCTACATAAGGTCATGAGTCTAATAATCCAGTGCATTAGAGCCCATGCCTTTTCCTTGATCACCAGCCCATGCCCATTCTCAGAGATACATGCTCTTTCTTATCAACTTGTCTCTATTTCTATTACCTTACCTAATGTGTTATGACATAATTTTTTTGTCCTGAGACATAAAACCCGGTACAGCATATACGTTTCAAGACTCAAATCTGCGCTTATAACAGGCAGGTTAGTGTTTATTTCATGGTGTGGCCGATAGTATCAGCTTCTGTTGAGTTTGTGATCTGTTCCTCATCATGGGTATGTGTAGGCAGATTTTCCTATCCTGCAGTCACTCTCAAATAAACACACGGGAGCTTATATTAATTATAAATGTTTGACCAATAGCTTAGTCTTATTACTAACTAGCTTTTCTAACTTAACTCATTTTTTTTCATTAACCTTGTGCTGCTCTGAAGCTCATGGCTTTTACCTCTATCCCATGTTGTGTGTCTGACTTGTTTTCTGTTTGGCGACTCCTCTGACTCTGCCCTTCCTTATGCCAACATTCTCCGTCTGGCCTTCCCCGCTAACTTCATCCTGTCTTCAGCTATTGGCTAGTCAGCGTGCTTATTATGTTAAACCAATCATAGCCACATATATTCACACAGCATGCAGAAGGATTATTCCATAGAAGCTATGTGTTGGCTCTTACGCCTTGAGAAATGATTTGGCATTGTGGTCTTGATGTGGAGAACGGCTCTCAAAACTGGGAGACCTCCCCATCTTAGTTTGACAGCCACAAATAACTGAATTAGAGTAAGCACCACAATGGGGAATAATTATTGGAGGGTTGTGTTAAATAAGTCCAGGGAAGCAATTTGCCATGCATTCTTTTATAGAGATTTGGAGAAAAGAGCCAGGGCCTGCATTTTCTATTTGTGACTTTTGAGATGAGGTTGAGTGATAAAGCAATGAAAATGACTTACACAGATGAGTTTGTGGGGTAAGAAGCAGATGTCCTACATGGAGAGGTAGAAGTTCTCCAGGGAGCCTGTACCTACATCTCACATCAAGGCCAGCCCTACCCAGACCAAGGCTTGTCTCATCTCTAGTCATTGGGTCAAATTCTGGTAAAGTCATCCTTATTCCAAGCTTTCCTAGGTAGGAGTCTCGGGAACACAGACTCAGAGATGAGATGAGCTATTAGATAATTTTTCTTTAACCTACCTCTGTGGAAAGACAAGGGGCTGGAGTAGAGCTGGACAGGTAGCCTTGATTCAGCCCCTAACAACACTTGGCAGCTTAAAGGATCTCCACTGTTGTCTCAAATTGCACCAAGATGGCCTCACTTATAGTAGCTACTGTTGGGGGTCACTCTGGGATGGGACATCCTCTTGGGTGGGAAGACTGCACGACCTGCAGTCCCCAAGGGACTGAACCATACAGACAGAAGCAGGAGACATGAGTCTTTCTTCCAGGAGGCTACTGGTAGTCCAGCCAAGCCTGTCACAGGGGTGGAAGAGAAAAAGATCTGCCCTTATTGGTCTATGTTTACTGCCCCTTTCTTGTGACTCTTTATCCTGTAGGGCAAAAGCTACTTAAGATCTATTAACAGTGGTCCTCTTTATTTCCTTTGGGCAAGCTATAGGGGGGCATGGCTATAGGAACATGGAGGAAGAGAGAAAGAGAGGCTGCTTCTCCAGTTCCAGCCTGGTCACTCACAGTTAAATTCAAATCTACAATGGGCTATGGGCTCAGATGACTTAGCCCCTTAAGAACATTTTATTTCAGTTGCCACTCTGGGGTCCCAGGGTGTCCATGCTTCCATCTAACTTGGTTACAAAGAATGTGCGAGGAAAGATAGAAAGACAAGGGAGATTAAGGGACTTGGGATGGCAAAATAACTTTCTACAATCTGGTTACAAGTCTGAAACTTTAGCATAATTAATAAAATCAAATATGTTTTCAGAGCTAGTACTTAAGGAAATCCTGTCTTGGGGGGAAAAAGGACAAATTACACCTACTTATGGCCTTAGTTAAAGTACATTAGCATTTTCACACTTCTAAGTCTAAATAGGGCAATTCATATAGCTGCATAATAACTTCATTTACAAAAGAAAATAAAATTCTTGTGATTTTTAAAAAAATATATATTTATTCTCTCTCTCTCTCTCTCTCTGTGTGTATGCACATGCATGTGTTCCTGAGTGTATGTATGTATGTGTACAATGTGTGTGTGCATGCACATGCATGTGTCCCTGAGTTTATGTATGTATGTGTACAATGTGTGTGTGCATGTACATGCATGTGTCCCTGAGTTTATGTATGTATGTGTACAATGTGTGTGTGCACACATGTGTGTATCTCTGAGTTTATGTATGTATGTATGTATGTGTACAAAGCATGTGTGCATGCACATGCATGTATTCCTGAGTTTAAGTTACAATGTGTGTATGCATGCACATGCACGTGCTATGTATGTATGTATGTATGTATGTATGTATGTGTACAATGTGTGTGTCCACGCACATGCACATGCTATGTATGTATGTATGTATGTGTACAATGTGTGTGTGCACGCACATGCGTGTCTCCCTGAGTGTATGTATGTTGTGTACAACGTGAGTGCAAGAGTCTGAGGAAATCAGAGGGCATCAGATACCCTGAAACTGGAATTGTAGATGGTTGTGAGCTGCCATGTGGAGTTAGGAATTAATTCAGGTCTTCTGCAAGAACATTACATGCTCTTGACTGCTGAGCCATGTCTCCAGTTCTACAAAAGGAAAATTTTAAGGTAACAGAAACAAATAAACCAGGTCACGTGTTTTTACTTATTTCTTAAACTTTACTTAAAAATTTAAGTTTGATCTTGGAAACTTGGTATAGATTATTTTCTAAGTTGAACAATATATCTTAGAAAGACAAAAATAATCACACACATAATATATTCATTGTAAAGCATCTAAGTCTCTTAAAAAACCTGCATCCATTTCCTTGACGTATACAGTGATTTCCCATGTCTGCCCATCTATCGGGCTCTCTTTTTCCTGCTCCCTCTACATGTTCTTTTCTTTATCTAAATAAAATAACTAAGTTTGCTTTCTTCTGGCTCATCTGGGAGTTCTTTTCTTCAGTAGCATAGGCACTATCTGGCTTTACCTAGCTGAGGTTGCTAAGGGATAAGGGAAGTCCTCATGCCACTGACAGCTTCTCTGATAGACTTCTCAAGTTCAGTAATGTCCTCGGATAGCTCACAGAGTTCAGAAAAGCAATTTACTTATTAATATCAGTTTATAATAAATAATATTTTACACAGGCTGAGGTGTGGGCACAAGATCATCTGCCCCAGGGGGACGGGAGTGTACATCTGCTCACTTGCCTGCTTATGTATATCCTTGCTTAGCAACCTGGATGCCTTGAAATTTTTCCTGCTGTCTTATATGTTGATTTTAAAAATTGCTCATTTGAGATCCAGTAAATCACTGGTGACCATCATAACCTTTGACCCCCTCTCTCCTATGAGATCAGGAATTGGATCTAGAATTTCCAATCTTCTAGATCAGTGCTTCTCAGCCTATGGGTTGCAATCCTTTTGGGGGCACAGACAACATAAGGTCATCAGAAAACACAAACATTTACATTACAATTCATAACAGTAACAAAATTATAGTTATGAAGTAGCAATGAAAATAATTTTATGTTTGGGGGTCACAACCACACGAGAAACTGTATTAAAGGGTTGCAGCATTAGGGAGGTTGAGAACCACTATTCCAGACCCACAGTTGGCCTCCTGAAAATGAGGTCCTTCATTCTGAGGCTATGAGAAACCGTGGTAACCAGGTCCCTCATCTCGAGGTTGCGAGGAACCCTGGTAACTAGGTCCCTCATCCCGAGTCTGTGAGGCTTTGAGGAGCCCTAGAAACCAGGTCCCTCATCCTGAGTCTGTGAGGCTGTGAGGAGCCCTGGAAACCAGGTCCCTCATCCTGAGGTTGTGAGGAGCCCTGGAAACCAGGTCCCTCATTCTGAAGCTATGAGGAGTCCCAGCCTTCAGTTTCCTCATTAGCACACAAAGGAACATCTCTCCAGAGACTTAGGGATTTTAGAACCATGTGCCAGGAAACAAGAAATGGGTCATGGCTCAAAATACTCTTCTCAATATATCAAAGACTCACATGACCCTTCTTGTGTGGTGGGAAATGAGTATTATATGTTGTCCTGACCTAAAGCTGGATCAAGGAGATACAGACAAGAACAAGGGGGTCTGGAGGCTTCTCATTGGTTTTTGAGGTGGGAGGGAGAACATTGGACAGAAACAATATAAAATATGTGGCTATCTAACATGGTGGGTCCTTAAAGGAAGGGAGAGGCTTTCACTTAAAGCCCGGAGGGAACAGCATCAAGGTAGAATGGGGGGACAGAGACAGAGAGAGAAAGAGACAGAGGCAGAGAGACAGACATAGTTACCATGAGAGGGGTGGCACGTGGAAGCCAGAGGGGTCTCTTGCAAGAGAAGCTGTTGTAGCAATCTTCTGCAGCTTCCCCCAGGAGTATTAGTCCATCCCCCATAACAAAGCAAAGGCTGATTGTTATAACCTCATAAGGGCTAGAGGGACGTTTCATGTCACATGATTTAGTCCAGCAGAGTGTCAGTGACAAGGAGTGTGAAGGAGCCAGGCACCATAAACTGAGAACTGCCAAGCCACAGTCCTGGCTGCTTCTTAACTCTCTGTCTCAGCGCGCACTGCAGAGAGGGTGTGCTGACTGATGTTTCTGCCGCAGATGGTCCCACAGCCATTCAGTCCCAATGAAATACAGAGCTCTGCGTTAATTACAAACTGATTGGTTTATTAGCTCAGGCTTCATATTAACTCTTATAACTTATCTTAGCCCATAGTGTTTGTTTGTGTTAGCCACATGGCTTGGTACCTTTTTCAGTGTGGCAGTCACATCTTGCCTGCTCTGTGTCTGGCTGTCTTTGTGTCCAGGTGACAACTGCAGACTGAATCTTTCCTCTTCCCAGAATTCTCTTGTTCTCATTGCTCAGCCTCTATTTCCTGCCTGGCCACCCTGCCTATACTTCCTGTCTGGCTACTGGCCAATCAGCATTTTATTAAACAAGTACAAGAAACAAATCTTTTCAGGGTAAAACCATTGTCCTGCAGCAAGGGTTTGAACTGATTCTGGCTATGAGATGTGGGTAAAAGACTAGGCTCCTATTCTGAAGGAGAAAAAGACAAGATCTCCTGTGAAAATTGGAAGCATGGGAGTCACAGAAAAAGGTAGAAGGGCAGAGGGGAAGAGGGAAGAGGAGCAGAGAAAAATGTATAGTGCAATAAAAATAATAAAAACATTTTTTTAAAAGACTAAACTCCTATTCTAACAACCTTAAGTTGGGAAAGTTCTAGATAAAGTAGTCTTGAGTTGTCATTTTACATCCAGAAGTGAAGAGGAAGAGCAGTCTTATCTGCTGTGGGGTAGATGCAGTGCAGGAAGGCTTGTCCACATCTCTGGGAAACAGACGGCAACTGCTTCTGTCATTGTTGGTAAGATCTCTTATTCCATCTCTCCTGCTACCCAGCAGTCCCGCTGCTGGGAATTTCTCCTCAGAAGATCAAAGCAGCAGTAAGGACAGGCATATATGCAAAGTTGTTTCCAAGGGAGGGGCCGTCAGTAGATATGGCTGAATAAATTATGATATACACATGCTGCTCATATTCCTCAGCCATTAAAGGCAAATTAATTCTAAACCCATGAAGAAGCTTGAAGGATGCAATGACCCAAGTGGAGAGAAGTGTATAAAAAGATCGTCTGTGTGAAATGACAACCTTCCCTATTTACATATAAGGTGGGGAGGGCAAAATGAGTAGATCTCCTAAAACTCAAAAGAATGCTCACCTAAAACACACACACACACACACACACACACACACACAAATACACACAAACACACATTTGTACGTGCACACACACACAATATGGATGACAATATGACTTCATATGATTGCTAAATACTATATACTATAGTAATATGTAAAACACATGAAAGTTACTTCAGGGTTAGGCAACTTTGATAATTAATAATTAGCTTTTATTTGCTTTTTTCTTATATAGGTTAGGCATCCCAAATCCAAAACATCTAAAATCCAAAATGTTACAAAATCCAAACCTTTTTTGAGTGCTGACCAGTGCTCCTATTTTGCTCAGAGGAGATGTAATTTTTGGATCTGGAATGCTCTATAGGTAGTCTATCCAAACATTTCAAATTCTAAATAATTTGTAATCTAAAACGCATTGAATCTTGAACATTTGGTTATGGTATTCTGGGCTTTTACTTTATATATAGTTTGAAGAAAATTATAATGAATAATTATGGCAATCATATAATTACTTAAAAACATGACAGCCCTCACTCCAGCCACGCACAATGAAGTTCGCTACAAACTTTATGTAAGTCCATTTGCAGGCTGGCTCCAGGAGCAGAGAAGCTGGGGATAGCTTAGATGTGCTTGTGTGTGTGTGTGTGTGTGTGTGTGTGTGTGTGTGTGCATGTACACGTGTGTGTGCTTAAATGTGCATAGAAGTGTGTGTGTGTGTGTGTACTCACATGTGTGTGTGTGGCCCTAGGATTGAATTCAGAGTCTCTCATACGCTAGGCAAATGTTCCATTAATGATTTATAACCCTTACCATTTTGATTTTGAGACCAAGTCTTGCTATCATGTAGCACAAGCTATGTAGCATAGGCTATGCAGACAGGATTACTTGTGTGCTGCATCAAGCCTGGTTAGCTGGGTTGTACTTTTGAGACCAGATAGAAAGACAGTAAAAACTAAGGGGGCATGGGGAGGGAAGAAGCTTCTTAAGTTGAGATCTCATTTGTTTTTTCTGCCAACTGAGAGTCAGAAGCATCAGCACAATAGATGAAACCAAAATAACCTATGCAGATAATGCTGGTTCTCCTAAAGACCTCTCCAATAAGGGTGTTAAAGTGACAAGTAATTGTGTTTACTGAGCACCGGAAGGTTTTAAATGGTGATTTTAATTCTATTAGATCACTCATTCCTAAACGCAAGCAAGGAACGCTCAGGAAAAAAAAAAAAAAACCTCACAATTTCACTTATAAAAAGGAAATTCTTTGAGAAGCAAATATACCAGCTCTCAGCTGTTCGCCAATATTTCAGAATTTGCACTTAACTGTTAAACTTTGATTAATCTTTAAACATTGTTGTAAATTACATTCTTTCAGCAATGTAACTTAACCATGAGATTGTACTTACAGACAATGTGAGGATCTCTCTCTCTCTCTCTCTCTCTCTCTCTCTCTCTCTCTCAATATGCCCACACTATGCTCCTCTCTCAGCCTAGGCTTGGTGTTTGTAGTACCTTCTTTTTGGGTATTTCTCATACTGACCCACCTGTGATCTACCTCTTATGTCTATGTAAACTCACTTTGGTTTGCCATAGCTAGTCCTGAAATTGTATAGCTAAGGATCAGGCTGTGCTTGAATGACGGTCTGCAAGGGCAGGGTGGGGTGGGGTGGAGTTTGAAACGGAGTTTGGGAGTTCACGTCCTCTCCCTGACGGTGCTGGTGTTGAGTGGTGCCAGCTGCCAACAATCTTAGTACTAAACCCTGAAGTATTAAATTCCTTGCGGGAACCCCAGTTACCCTGTCCTCTCAGCCCCATCTCCTCTCTTCAGACCCTGAACCTGGAGACTTGGCCTTCTATTGACTCTGGATTTTTGACCCTGCCTGTGGGCTGGGTCTCTAGAGCACCTGAGCATATCTTTCTGAACCCTAGACCTAGTCTAGTCTTCTTGCTTTTGGCTTCATCCCCAATCCTCCCAATGGCTCTCACTGGGTAGGCTCAGGTGGCTGCTGTTTCTCTTACCCCAAAGGACCTTTTCAAGCACTGAAGAATTCTTTACTTTTGACTTTGCTAAGCTACTCGATAGGAGTGCTTTTCTCTCAACTCAGCCTCATCTCTGTAGCTAGCTTCTTCTCCACACACCTCCCTCCAGAGAGGTGCTGATGGTTGGCAACAGACCAGCCAGTTGCTAGCTTCATGAAGGACTTCTAGGATATCTATGAGCAAGGGAAGAGGAGCAAAGTCCATGCCTAAGTCCCAGAAGAGGAGATAAGGACAGTTTGCACCACTCAGCACTGTTATCATCAGGGAGAGGATGTGCACTCCGACCTCCATTTTCACAGATAGAGTAGCCTAAACACCATGAAGACAGGAGCAGCGTGCTGAATGAGAATTAAGAGCCCAGAGGAAGCAAGATGCAGGGCAGGATGGGAACCCTGGTCTATGGGCTCAGTGCTATGAAAACCATAAGGTTTGTGCGTCCACAGAGAGCTACATATTCAGAATGCCAGCAGATAAAGTTGGTATGCATGGGAGGAAATGGGGAGAGTTAACAGAATTAAAAATAGAATTGGATATTGTCATGTGTGTGTGTGTGTGCCTGTTCTGAAGCTTATACAAATTTTACATTACCTGGCCTTGGTCTTTCTACAGTACTAGCCATGACCCACACATAGCTACAGAGCACTTCACCTGGAGGCAGCTGCATGGAGATATGCTGCGAATGTTAAAAATAGATCTGCTTTGCATGACTTTGAGAACAATAATTCAAAATATATAATGTTTAAAAAATCCTTTAGGTTGACTATGATTTGACATTTTATTAGGTTAAATAGAGTCCATACTTGCTGACACCTCAAGGTGGCTGCCAGTAACTTTAGTATTTTGTATGTGGCCTGCACTGTGTTATGGACATTTTCCCTCCAGACTTGGGGTTAGAAAGCATTTGCTCTAGAGAGGTAGACAGTGCATGTTTTAGGCTCTGCGGACTGTGTGATCTATACTCACTACCCCATTCTCTCTTTGCTGTGCTTGTGGCCCAAAGCATCACCAGCTACAGAGCAAATATAGGCTGTAATTGGCTAGACCCTGGGCTAGACCATCTCCTGATTACAGAGGTGGGGTTAACCTGGATGCTCCACTAAACCAGTGCTAGCATTTCTGGCTTTTCTTCCTGGCTTATTCACTTTTCAATAAATAGTCAACACAGTAGCATCACTCTCTGGAAGAAATACCACTCAATGGATGATTAACATCTGGCTGGGGAGTTCACCAAAGCAGCCATGCACAAAAATAGGCATTTATCTATGTACTTCCTTAGAAAGACCTCTTCTAGTCTTACAAGGAGGTTCACACATGTATGCGGGTGTGTTTGGTTTCTGTGGCTGTTCCTTCTGTCTGTGATCTGTGTCCACTTCATCATTACTGACCAAGTATTCTCAAGCTTGGACATGTGTAGCACAATTAAAAAAAATTCAGAAACAAAAATTGAAGTTCAGCCTAAAGGTCAGAAAAGCAAAGTAGCCAGCCACTGCTCTTACCTCTACTTTAGTCCGAAATGGCGATTCTGCCTCCAGGAATCTTAAAATGAGACTGTGTCTGAGAACTGTCTCCTCCAATCTTATATTCCTCTCTATGGCTGGGATTTAAGGCCTGCACCACTCCTGCTCAGTTTCTATGGAAAGCTATTGTGGCTATTAAAGGTGTGTGTCACCACTGCCTGGTCTGTAAGGCTGACCAGTGTGGCTGTTTCACTCTCTGGTCTTCAGGCAAGCTTTATTTATTAAAATGCAAACGAAATATCACTACAGACAAGAAAGAGGGCTTCTGTCAGTGCTCAGGAAGTTTCTGGTGACTTTGGGGTGGCTGTATTTGGATATCTGTTTAATAATGCCAGTGGTGTGACAGAGAGAAGGATTGCCATGTAACCTCCTTGCTTTCACTGAGAATCGTTGAGCTTTGTTTGCCTGTGGAAAGATCCTCCATCCTTAAGTCCTTCCGTTCACTAGGACTCACGAGAGGTCTAGCATGCCACTCATGTGGTCCGGTTAGGGTGACTGCTCCATGTGTATTAGTGCTGGGCAGGCAGCAGCCCACCAGATCTTTGGGTACAGTTTGTGAGATGTTCCAAGCTTAGATCACAATCCCTAAAATCCCCTCCTCTGCTGTGTTTCAGCCCTGTTTACACCTTGACCCCTATTCACACCTGACCTTCCCCTCCTCCCTGATGGCACACGGACCTGCACAGCTGAAAGCGTTAGAGGCTGAAGATGCACACCGCGGGCCAATTCACAAAAGTGTGCAAGAGAACTCACTGAGAGGGAAGCCCCTATGGCCCAGAACAGAGAAAGAAAGAGGGAGAAAGCTCATGCTTGGTTCTGGCAGGCACCTTCCCCTTCAAAGATTTTCTGGCTAGCCACATTCCCTGTCTTTGCTGCCAGCCCATGCAGGAAGGTTCAGGGTTTTTTTCTGCCACTCCTTTCCCCATTGCCACAGTCGTCTGGAGCCGGTGGAGATCTGGCTGGTTAGCTCTCTTCAGATCCACACCATTAGTCCTACTGTGTAGAATTTATAACAGAAACGGAATATGGTTATTCACGGCATTGGCAATAATAAAATTATTATACCTGCTAAATAAAATGTATTTATACCTGCTTAACAATGCGATGGTTACTTTTAAATATCTTCTGAAACATTTAAAATGTGCAAAAGCTTTACAGATGAGTGTGATGGGTGCCCATTTACAGCCCTGGACCCTATCCCCATTGTTTCTTGAATTCTCTGCCTCAGGTAGCTTCTACCACACATACAGTGTTATTAGCATGCATTTCATTTTAATACATATGTATGTGTCTCTAAATATGCACTGTGGGCCAATGGGCAGTGGATAATGCATTCTGACTGCTAACCGGAAGAGTCTAACTATGTGTGCAATATAACACCTAAAATCCTTACATAAATTGCATATTAATGATTGAATTTCCCTGCTATGTCTTTCGTTATTTTGTTTTGATTTTTTTTTTCTTAAAATCATTTTGAAAAGACTTAGCATCGTGATCTAATGTTTTTGCTAGTGTTTCGTTTTATGTACTGTCTGGTTGGCAGGTCCATTGTCTTGGTCATGAATGTGAATTTGTTTCCAAGTTTGAGACACAAAAAATGCCTTCTTGCATGCACTTGCCACATTTCTGAGAGTCCGGAATATATAATTGGCAGGGAATTCCTGGATCCTAGCGTTCTTTCATTGTCTTTTTTTTTTATTTAGTCCCCGTTCTTGTTTGTGTGTGTGTGTGTGTGTGTGTGTGTGTCACATTGTTCTTTTTAATGGCGTCTGTTTATATCAGCTCCACCTTCCTGGCCATCTGTGTCCTCACTAACACAAGCAGATATTAACATTGTATTGTTTGTCTGGTGCAGATGAGATGGTACTCTAAGTGGCATGCCTGAAAGGAATCAGAATATTCGAAAAAAGACACTTTTCTCTCTCCCTTAGAGTATCAGGCTGTGAAATAAGGCATTTCAGGGAACTGGAATTTCCTCTAGGAGTCTCATGCTGGGAGAAGAAAAAGATTGAAGCCTGGTGCCATCCAGAATCGGAACATGATCCCAGAAAGAGATTCACAGTGCTGAGACTTGCCAGACCACCCTACAGAATGAAACTGAAGCCCTGACAGTGATGGGCCAATGATGGGCAGGGCCACTTTGACCAGCATTGTTGAGTTATTCATAACTCTGGCCTTCTTTTTGAGCTTTAATGTGACCCTGGAGATGATCTTGGCGTTCACTAGATCTCTTTGTCCCTCTTCCTAATGTTACCATTTCCCTTTCACTATTAATTTGATTCTTTAATTGGCTTATTAAGGACAGGACTGCCAGGCGAGCAGGTATTTACTCTGACACCAGCTAAGTCGCATTTTTGTAATAGTATATTTTTCTAATTTCTCATCTTTCCATCTTGTTTCCCTATATGCTCGCCAGATCACATTTTGTTCTGTGACCTGCCTGTTCATATCCATTCCCCATTTCTCCACTGAGGTCTCATGTCGTAACGTAAGAAGACTTTTACTTTATTATGTATGCAGTGTTCTGCCTGCATGTCAGAAGCGGGCACCAGATCTCATTACAGATGGTTGTGAGCCACCATATGGTTGCTGGGAATTGAACTCAGGACCTCTGGAAGAGCAGCTAGTACTGTTAGCTTCTGAGCCATCACTCCAGCCCTGTAAGAAGACTTTTATATACTCCCTACAATTCTAACCCATTACCCTCCCCTAACAATTAGCCAGGAAGATGTTTATCAGTCACCTGACCTTCTTTAGTCCAACACACACCCTAGCTGCCCTGGCAGCATCCCAGGACCTGAGGAAAAGAAAAATATTCATTCTCCTTCCCCAGTTCCCTTTTCTGCCCTTTGACCACTCAGCAGAAAAGGAGGAGCAGACTCTGGTCTTTGCACAGGAAACCCCCGTGCAGTTCCTTTTCCAAACAAAGCCTATGCTGTCTATTAAGCCATTCATCCCTTTGTCGGCGTCCTCCTTTTCAGACCTTACACAAGAGCCTGGACACACAGTTTTCAACTCTAGCCTGTCTCATGTGGTGTGGTGAGGAAGTCGTACAGAGTGGGCAGGAGCAGTGGGCTCGCAGCCTTATACTTCTGTGGTTTCCTTACACTTCAACCCAGGGAACTCTGTTGCAGATTTAACAGCTGCCTAGACTGGAGGGAAGGCAGGCAGCCTGTGTTCTCTGCTTACTGAATTTTTTTTCCCAGGCACTTAATGTACTACTTTGAATCCCATGGAAATATTTGCAAAAAGCCTCTGTCGTAAGATAACTTAATTAAACATTACTTACAAGAGTTTAATATTCATTATTTGGCTTCAATTACTGTCTTTGTCCCCTCCCTTCCCTCTCCTCCACTGGAGAGTTCTCTCCCTTCTCTTATTCCGAGGGTCTAATTAGCCTAATGGCTGCTGCTTGCCGTGACCTTCTGTCTGTTGAAAAACAAAAACATAAAGGCTGTTTTTGGTTTGCCTTCCCGATGGTCTTTGCATGTGGCAGCCCAGATTCTGAGTTCTGCATCGCTCTCCCTTCTCGAATGCGTGGCCCCGCATGTGTGGCGGAGTGGAATTAATGATGCGTGTTTGGAAAGGGCTCTGCAGCCAAATCTCCATGAACACCAGAGGGCGGGGGCCACGGAGAAAAGGAGGAACTGAAGAAAAATCTCAGAACTCTCCTCCAAGGGCTGGCAGCACAGACAGGGAATAAAGCTGGCAGGGAAAGTCTTCAAAGGAGGGTACCTGTATAAATCTAATCATGTGCTTTCCTATTCTTTCCTCCCCAGTCCTGGGGGCACAATAACATCCTGGGCTTCCCTCTCAGTGGGTTTCTCTGGAGACTTTTGTGCGTTTTCGCCTACAGTCTATATCTGCAGCATCTGGCTTCCACACATACGGGCTATGTACCTAGCAGGACCCCGTGCAGAAAGGAGGCAGAGAGACGAGGAATTTGATCTCAGCTGCAGTACATTTCCTGAGCTCCTTTTGTGTTGTCTGCACAGTTGGGCATCAAAGGGATTCAAAGGTGAGGATGCTTGGTCTCCAAGGAGCCAGAGAAGCACAGTGGGGACTCTGCCATCAGTCAGCTGGGAGAATAGCCAGAGAAGCTTTGTCTTGGTACCCTAGGATCCATGAGCTGCTGGGCACTGGTTCAATGGGAAGCTGGGTACGAAAGGAGGAAGCAAGGAAGATTGGCATCAGAAGGTGGTATCAGGGATGTGCCTTAAAGGAGAGGAGGAGACTCAGTTAGGCAAAGGGCTATGACATTCTGGGCAATGGGAAAGGAAAGGCACTGAATGCCCAGTGTATTAGGGAGGAAGGAGAATATGAGAATAAGTAGGGGGCCCTGTGCCTGAGAAAGACTAAGGCGATGGTAGAAGCAATGTGGTTGCGGTGAGTGAGAAACCACGAGGGCGCATGCCCCCGAGCGTGGTCTTTATACTGGAGATGCATTTTACTGGAAGACACTGAAGGTCATCACAGTGGGCACGAGCATGTTCTGGCCTGAGAGCCCACAGAGGAGTAAGAGAGGCGAACCCATGAAGAGATAAGAAAGGCAAAGCATAGAAGAAAATGGAGCCAGAGGACAGCTGGGGAGCACTGGCTCAGCAGCTGGAGCTGAGGGGCCTGGACACACAGCCGCTTAGAAAGGAGGTTTTACACAATGTGGGACTAAATGGATGGGATGGGTATCTAAGCTGATCAGGAACTGCCCACCCGGGAAGCAGCTTCCAGGGAGAGGGGAGGTTGACTAATGTCAGAGGGGCCGGCCACAGCAGTCACAATCACACATTTAAAGAGACAGTAAGCTCAAGTCTGGTCCAAACCTCTGCCAATATGCCAGGTGTCACCTGCAAGGCCATAGGGTGGGGGAATATTAGGACTTCAGCCTAATTTAGGGTGCAAAGCTGGACTTAAAGCGAGTAGAGAGCTCAGCATATGGTCTTTGTTCTTACTATCCCCAGTCTCTTCTGTTCAGGAAGGGAAGGATTGCCTATCTATTACTTCTCAGGTGACTCAAAGGTTTACCCGTGTGGTCTAGTTCAGTCCCTACATCAGGAGTCATGCGAGATTCTCGGAGCTATTCATAGGCAGAAGGAAACCCCTCTCCCACAAATATCTTTGCAACATCACCCATTGTTTGATACTCTGAATTGAGCCATCCTTGGGATCATTGATTGATGTTGGCGTCTGGGTAGAACTGGAGTTAGAAGGTGTAAGGGAAGACTGGAAGGGACCACGGTGAGAAGAAGAGAGTGACTGGCTGCAGGACACAGTTAGTAGGTGGAACAATTTTCACATAGTCAAGGTTTCCTGACTTCTCTTCCTAGGACCTGGCACTGTCTGGCCTCTGCCTGTAGTAGACATCAGTCAACCTCCCCTCTCTCCCTGGAAGCTGCTTCCCAGGCAGGCAGTTCCTGATCAGCTTAGCTTAGTTCTACATTGTGTAAAACCTCCTTTCTAAGCGGCTGTGTGTCCAGGCCCCTCAGCTCCAGCTGCTGAGCCAGTGTTCCCCAGCTGTTCTCTGGCTCTGTTTTCTTTATGCGTAGTCTTTCTTCTCTGTGTATTAACCTGTCTCACCACCCTCCTCACTCTTTACAGAGTGAGGACAACGGAGCTGGGGAGCACTGGCTCACACAGGCAGAGTTGAGGGGCCTGTACACACAGCCTCTTAGGAAAGCGGTTCACTGGCTCCTCTGCTATCTATTCCAACGTTAGCTCCAGACTGATACGGAGGACAGTTTGCAGGTGTTTCTTTGTCCCCCTGTCTAGGTCTCAGGGTCTGAGCAGGTCCAGTAAGATAACAATCTAGCCCTCATAAGCCATCCTCTGTAGCCAGACTGCCATGGTAAAGACCCTATGTCTGTTGCCTGAGGTACGTTTGGGCAAAATAATCAGTTCTCCTGCAATTCAGTGTCCAGATCTATAATATGGGGAGGATGGTAATACATTCCTGTCAGTATTGGTCAAAGTCAATTATCCTAGTGTTATCATGGTATTCTCTTTCCTTCCCATATGTGTTTTGATTTGTATGACCAATCTTTAAAACTTTAAACATAGGGCATTAATAATACCAACTCCTTAAGACTGTAATACTTAAAGTGTGTGAGAGCACTTATATTACTGGCGGATACCATATAGCCATGAATTGCTAATTATGTCTTGGATATGATAACAGTGTAGGGTCACAACAAAGAATTATTACAAATAGAGAATATCAAACAAGGAGAATCCCTTTACCAGTTGTTTTTGATGCTGCAGGATAGAAATTAAGGTATTGGTTGAGCTGTGTCCACTCCATAAGCTTCATCTAAAAACCCACCTCGCTCCAGCTATGGTGGTACCTGGTGACTATGGGCACTACTTGGTTTGTGGCAACATCATTTTCATGTGCCTCTGTCTTCACATGCTTTGTGAACCTCTGTTTGTCTCTGTCCATTTTCTCCTCTTCTCACAGAGATGCCAGTCACTGTGTTAGGGATGAGTTGTGACCTCCTTTTACTTCGTTACCACTTCAAAGACCCTGTCCCCAGATGTGGGCTGTTAACAAAGTTCAGGGCAGAGGCTAGTCTGTGGGATGCATCATTCAGTCTTGTAAAGACACAGCCCTCAGCTCACAGTTGTGCCTTAATCTATCTGACTCTTCCACCTAGTGCAAGACTTCATTGAGCACAGTGGGTAGTTGATTGCCCATTGATAGATACGGCACTGCTGAAAGATGATCTGTGCCGATTCATGGTGGAGCCACTGCTGGCAATGGAATTAGGGAAAACAAGGAAGGGAGAAACGAGCTTCTTCCTGTAATCCCCCCCCCCACCCCGTGGAGAATTCTATCTTCTTGGAGCTGTCAGTCTTCTTGCTTGCTCACCCTTTGGCTAGTACTTGAAAAAAGTTAAAAAAAAAAAAAAGACAGAAATCTTCAAATAATTTTTAAAAGGACAAAATTCAACCAGGCAAATCAACAACCACAAACACAAAATCCAACAGAAAGCCCCCCTAGAACATCAAGGAGATTTTGGTGCCCAAGCTGAAATGGCTTTTCCATAATGTAGTGAAACATATTAATTCAATAGACATCAAAGGAACCTTGGGAGCAGCTTCTGAATTTCCCGAAGTAAACAGGGCTTTCAAAGAGAGCTCTGGGATCGTGGAGGTAGGGGCACATTTTTTGAGGACGAAACATGGAATCCCCCCTCTTTTCCATCACAGAATGAATTCTTTAAAGAGTGGTAATAAAGGAAGACTTGAAAACAGTTTTTGACCTAAACTGCCCCAGGTACAGACAGAGCCTACAAAAGGCAAGTTCATCTCCAAATGACAGAGGTAGATGATTCTGTCCCTGGCTTTTTTCCCTACAGGTTATTCAAAATGAGCAAATCATTTTAGGCAAAACGGATTCTGGTAAGTGAAAGGCAGCTTCATGTGGGCCGAAACGCAGCAGACGGCTTTTGTGTTTCCAGCAGCTGAATGGCGAGTGTGGCGCCCTCAATGTTGGAGAGACTAACATTTCAAAATCTCAGTGTGTGTGTGTGTGTGTGTGTGTGTGTGTATGTGTGATTGTATATGAGAATACGTGTGCCTCTGTGTGTGAGTGCCGATGTGTGGGCATGAGTGTTCATGAGTGTGTGTGTGTGTGTGTGTGCACATGTGCGCATACCTGTGTACCTAATTGTGTGATTGAAGTTCTGTCAATAAGGATATAAGGGTGCACCAATGGGCTTTGATAAGGCCCTCTTGCAGGATGCAGGATGCGGGATGCAGGATACAGGATGGCATTCTCCCTCTCCATGAGTTAGGTTTAAGGAAGAATTCTTTGAGATCAACAAAGTATGGAATCCCGAAGGCTGTAAATCATGGCTCACATGAACAAAACAGTGTTTATATAGGCTAAATGCATTGCTCAACCTCACAGATTCATTAGTTGCAGTCCCTCATCAATGGGTTAAGTCTTTAATTATACAATCATTCCTCTAGCCAGAACTCTCTAGGGTATTGAAATCCCAGGATGCCCTAGTCCCATATAAAAACATAAGGTTTTCGTATGACTTGGGTACATCTTCCCATATACCTCAAATCATTTCTAGCTGACTTACAAAGCTAACACCGGGGAGAATCTGTATGAATAGTTGTCACTTTTTTATTCAGAAAATGACAAGAAAAAGTCTGTAAATGTTCTGCGTAGACATATTATCTCTAGTAATTTCAAATCGTGTTTGGTTAAATCTGCAGTTGTAGGGCCCATTAGCATAGGGCTGACTGTACAGTCAAGTAGTAAGAGATGTTCTCAGCTATCAGGGCATCCAAGACCCTCAGCACAATGACTCCCAAACGTGAGTTGCTATCAGAATCACCTATGTTGTTCTTCCAAAGGTATCTACTAGGAGGAGAGCTTCAGCCAACGGTGATGATCAGGTGCTTGTATGAGCCTCATTTCTCCCAGGTAAATACCTAGGAGTGTACCTGGTCCTTTGCTAAGCATGGTTATCTAGTGCAAACCTGCCCAGTTGTGCCCCGAAACAGCTCTATCCTTTCCCATTCTCACCAGCAGAGCCAGAGCATCTGCTTACCCCACAATATTCCCGACACTTGCAGTGGTTAGTCTTTTCCATTCTACTCATCCCAACCTTCATGAGGCGTTGTCTCCTTGTGGTTTTCATTTGAATGTCCCTAGTGACCAATATTCTTAAGTACCTTCTCAGATGGGTCATTCTCTATCTATTGTAACTTTCCAGTAAATTGTTCTAATCTTTATCCAGTTTTTATGTTGGATTGTTTTAGTTTGTTTTGTTTTGGTTTTAGCTAAGATTGGAGGGGGCAACGGGATAGGCCAAAAGATAAAGACACTTATCACACAAGCCTGGTGGTCTGAGTTAGATATCAGAACCCATGGCATTGTGGAAAGAGATAACTGACTGTACAAGGTTGTCCTCCAACCTCCACATGTACATACTAAAGTATACCCACACACACATCATGGGAGTGATAATGATGGTGTTAGTGATGCTGATGCTGAAGATGATAATGATGATGACGATAATGTGAAGGTGAATGATGATGATGGTTTGGAGAGTTTGCACTTGACATGTGTGTGTGTGTGTGTGTGTGTGTGTGTATGTGATACCTCGAAGTAGAAATAACCCAAATATTTACTAACACAGTTGTGTTTTAACTCAATTGTGGTATATCTGAGAACAGAGTCTACTTAGAAATAGGGGACACTAGTACATGTTGACTGAAAGAGACCTGACATAAAAATATTCATTCTGTGAGTCCAAATATGCTGAAAATTTCAAAAAATGCAAAGTGTTCTTTGGTGACAGAAAAGCAGTCCAGTTACAGCCTGGCCTCGTGGGGGAGGGAATGGGAAGGATGGAGGAGAGAGATTTACAAAGGCTAGTGGGGAAACAGGGATATTAGGCATGTTTCTTGTCTTGATTTTGGTGAGCGTCTCATGATTGTATACATCTGTCAAAATTGGCAGTATTTTTCATGCTAAACATCTTTTAAAAAAGAGAGAAAAGATCTAGGCTTGAGTTCTTGTTCACTATTTACCAGGTGTGTACGTCTGAAAATAAAACAAAGCCCAAATAACTTATCAACATTTTAGTTTCCTTCATTTGTACAAATGGGCTAAACACCAGAAAAACATTGTTCAGAAGTGCCTGCCACAAACTAGGTTTCTATAAAAGGATGTTTGTTTATCTTCTATTTTCCCAATACACCACTCCACTCCTCCACCCCCAGTCCCCCTTCATTGTAAGAGAAGGTGTGTGTGTGTGTGTCGTGTGTGTGTGTCCTGTGTGTGTGTGTGTGTGTGTGTGTGTACGTGCACATGTGCACACACATGTATACAAATGACTGAACTGTGCACACTGGGATCAGGGTGAGATTACCTGACTAACCAAGGGTTAGCATGAAGGTCCCAGAAGATAGTAGGAGCAAAAATTAGCTTTACCATCTACATTTACCTACTTGATAAATCCCCCACCAAAATGCTTAAGGAACAACCTCAGCTCCCATAAGGCATTGTGTGATTAATGCTTATCTTCACTCCCCATCAGGGCCCTGGGCCTGGCAGCTTCCCTACTTCCCTGCTGTCCTTTATCAAATCCTTAACTGGTTAGCTGGCTCACATTTTGCAGGCAGAACTGAAGGGAGGCCGCCAAGCAGCTTGCTTTCTTTGCTTCCCCGCTCTCCCTCCCTTTTGTTAGCTCTTTGCCTGGGCTTCATTGTCCCGGGAGCTCCAAATGCTCTCCAGGTGCAGGCATGTGAGTGTGTGCCGCACAAGCACGCAGACACAGGTTCGCACCCACCCACGTCCTGGAGCTGGCGCCAGGGCTTTGAAAATGTCTTATCATCGTGGTGCACATGTGCAGGGATGAGGGCGCATTTGAGACGGTAGAAAGGAGGCAGTGGGGAGCATGGAGGAGAAAACAGAGCTGCCAGCGCCCCTGGTCCCTGCCGCCTTTGTCAAGATGAAATTTCAGATGCCACCAGTGTCTTGTCAGCAAATCTTTTGCAAAATAAATGGGAGTAAATATATATATATATATATATATATATATATATATATATATATATACACACACACACAAAATTTAAAAAGCTGATTTGCTCATATTTAGCCTATGGAAAGATTATATACAAATATAGAGAAAATGCCTGATTTCTAGCATGGCTGTTACTCCAGGTTTGACAGTCCTGGAACCACAGCCAAGGAAAAGCAAAGCACTTACTGAATGCCTACTGTGTGCTAAGTCATCTCACAACCGATCGTGAGTCTTGGTGCCTGCTCTAACTGGTGGGTAATCAATCAGTCAAGCGTGTCTGAGTAGAGCCATTTGGAAGTCTCCTGGCCCCTACTGTTAATCACAGAGAACTGGGCTGCTGAATTGACTTCCAGCAAGTGTGGGGCACAGGGGGCTGAAAGCAACATGGGTATGGAGAGTTGAAGGCTTTCCCAGTAGATTGCAGCACTTAATTCCTGTTCTTTCTCCTCCTTTGAAACTTATTACTGACTTCATTAAAGACGAACTCTGCTTACAGGGAGACTGCAGGCTACACTTACTGAATTAAAAAAAAAAACCAAAAAGATAAAACCCCAAACTTCAGATAATGAAACAAGTTTGTCTCTGGAACAGCTTTTAAATAGGATGCAGCCTTTCCTAAAGGACAAGGTCAGGGGTTTGACAGAGCCTCCTGCCTTACCACCCAGTTTCCTGTCTGTCTCCTCTGGGAGGGTAGACATTCTGGAACTTTCCATCTTTAAGCAACACATTGTCATCCTGTCTTGCCCAAACACTCCAGTGCTGACCATAGAGGGATGGCAAGGACAGTACTGTGTCCCCATTCATTGGAGCAAAAAAAGCATTCTTCCTTTTATTCTCTCCTCCCCTTCCCTCCCCTCCCCTCTTTTCCCCTCCCCTCCTCTCTTCTCTTCCTCTTTCCATCCCTCTCTCCTACTCTCTCCTCCCTCCCTCCTCCCCCCTCTCTTTCGTTCTTTCTTGTAATGATTAGGCAGTCTGCAGAGAGTCCTGTAAATCGCACAAAAGCTATAGAAAGGTTAACACCGCCATGCAACAGCCACAGGCTTCTCAAATCATCTTGCTCAAACTGAACTAGCTTCTTTGTGTTTCCTTTCCTTGGTGTTGGCCCTGACCCTGCAATTGTCACAATCCTTGATCTGGATGTTAAGAAAGATACCTGTGGTTACTCCAGAGTTCAGGCTGACCCCTATACCCAGGCATTATCCACATGAAGTGGGTGTCTTGTTTTTCCCAATGTATACATTTTTACCCATTCATAATGCTAACCTTACAATCCCTAGGGATAGGTGAGTGGTGTGAGGTAAGATCCAGAATCCACATAGATTCTAGGCCCGGCTGCTTCTGGTACCTGGTTGCTCCTGGCACCCTGTCCCCTGGGCTTTGGTGGTTACTGACATCTGAGAAATCGGGCGTTCCCATTTGGAACGTGCAAGGTGGAGGAAGATTTGCAAAGAAACACAGTGTTTGGGATTGACTCTTGTGAGTCACACTGGCTGCAGCAGAAGCTTTTCCCAGTGAGGCAGTGAGGCAGGGGACAGGCAGGAGATGTGCAATATTCTAGCCAATAGCAATGTAAGAGCATCCTCTGTTTGTGTAGATTAGCTGTAAGTGGGCTCTGGCTCACTTGTCTTTTTTACTTCAGTTTTTGTGCATTGCCTGTGCCAATTTGGTGAGCTAACAAGTAGAGCAAAACCTGATACTTGATTTTAAATTAGCTGGGGTAGTCTCCCTCCCTCCCTGTCTCATTTTCTTGTCCCTTTCTCACTTTCCTGTCCCTTTCTCTTCAGTCTATCTCTCTCTCCCTCCCTCCCCCTTCTCTCTCCCTCCCTCCCTCTTCCCTCCTTCCCTCTCTCACCCCCCTCTTTCTCTCCCTTGTTTTTATTGGACCAGGGTCTTACTCTGAAGCTCCAGGTAGTCTGGAACTCATTATGTAGCTCAGGTTGGCCTCAAACATGTGGCAATCCTCCTGCTTTAGTTTTCCCAATGCTGAAGTTACAAACAAGACCCGGTGACCAGCTTAGTTTCTGTTCATTGTAATCAAAGGCCTCAACTAGGTTATTCTGTACAGAAAGACCTACTGTGTTCATCCCTACTGTGTACATCCCTACTGTGTACAAGCTTAGGCTGCTCTCCTGACAGCAACGCCACACTAGCCTGGGGCCTCCTGGGCACTGCCACCATCAGCAACACCGAAGCTCCATCACTGCTGTCAGGAATGTCACTTGTGCTGGTGATGTGAGCTCCCCACTATGTCGTCCTCCCCTCCCAAGCTCCTCAGAACCAAAAGAAGACTCAGAAACACAAGCATGCGACACTTCTGAAGAGACAAGTCCCCCCCTCCCTTTTTACAGAGATAGTCAAAGGGTTGGCTCACCCAATACAAACATGGTGACTATTCCGAGGAAAAAGGCACCCCAACCTTGCCACCCCCCAAGTTTCTGTTGATGGTCTGTTCCTTGTGGGGAAAGAAGCATTGTTTCAGATGAGCGTCAGGTATCTCCAGAGCATAACGTATTTCCAACTGTAGCTTGGAAGGCTGGGGCTGCAGATGCCCTTGCTCAGGTGTCAGTGGCCCACAAAGACCAACACCCTTGCTTTAGTTACAGAGCCAGCACCAGACAGGGAAGCCCAGCTTCACTGCTTGTCTGCCTTAATTACAGCAGTCACGCTCCGTAAAGTCAATCATCGTGGAATAAGTGGATACTGAGTCATGGTCCCGAGGTGAAATATGTGGTTAGTCTTTCACGAGCTTCTGCTCTTAGCATTTCATTATCCAGTCAACATGCAACCTCATTCTATGCGTGTTTCTGTTTTAAGAGCCTTGCTTAATATGGGTCCTTTATTTATGAATGGGGAGGTCACAGCCAACAACCACCATAGATCTTACTTGAACGAAACTTTTCTAATGCCTGAATCTTTATAGGTCATATGGCAACCTTCTTGTTCTTGGGAGCATCAGACAACACTTGGGGAGCATCTCAATTGAGCAGTGAAAGTACCACCAAGAGGTGTCACAGATCCTGACAAGGACCGGCTTCGTTAGCCTGTGATGAGCTGCAGGAGAAGGTAGAGCATCTGCTACCTTGTTGGACCACACCCATCTTGGTGTGCACATGTCAAACCTTTTGAGCGCTTCACAAGTCCAGGAAGTGTTCTGGGTGTTGATTTGGGGTTATAAACCAACTTGAGTGAGTTTATCATCTGTGATCATTAAGGAGTAGCTCCTGGTGTGTGTGTGCATGTGTGCATGTGTGTGTGTGTGTGCATGTGTGTGCGTGTGTGTGAGTGTGTGTGTGTGTGTGTGTGTGTGCTAGCACATACTTTGGTTTCTCTGGCAAGGCAGGGGACTTTTTGTTCCCCTAACTGTGGGCTGTGGGAAAGTAGGAGCTAGCTCAAGCTAGGTGAGGTGGAGTGTGCACACTACCCTAAAGAAGGTGAGGATCCTGGTGCGTGTTTGCTTCCATGCTGGTGTTCTTAGTTCCAGCATGCGATGACATGGCTGGACTTTTAGGTCAGTGGTTCCCAACAGAGAGTTCAGGGGTTCTGGCCCCCAAAGCCACTTCTGTATGAGCCATGATATTCAAATTATTTTCCTAAATGCAAACTGTTATTTGGCTCTTTCCCTCTCTTTTGCTCAGAAGCACAGACTGGAGGTTCCCAGAGTCTCTGGGATGGATGATGTCACTGCTCTGGTAATCGGGTTTATTCCTGTTAAGATAAATGCATAATTGAGGTTCTCAAATATTTATCTTGCGATCAGAATAACTGGTCCTCTTTCCTCTGGGATAAACTGCCTTGTGGTTCACTTAGGAGAATCACGTTTCCTTTCGTAGTGAGCTAACTTCTGTCCATGTCCAGACCTTCTATTTTTCTGTTCTAATTCTCTGTGGTCCAATAAGCTTTACTTCATGACCTCTGACCCCTTTGTTTTGTAGCTCTCCGTGGTCCTTTGACTTCCACAGGTGATTTGTTGACTTAGCTTCTCTTCCAGCACACCATGGCTCCAGGGGAGAGGCAGCCAGTTATGGCTCCTGGCCTCCCCTCCAGTCCTTGACAGGTGCAGCTTTGTTAGGCAGAAGAATCACCCAGAAGTTCTTTATGAGTATGATCTCTGTGTGCATGCATGGTTCATGTGCAGACTGCATGAAAGTACGTGTGCTCATGGAAACTGCAGGACATCCTCGACTGTCCTTCCTTATGTGTGCCCAAATTGCTTTTGAGGCAGGGTCTCTCACTGGCCTGGAACTCACCAATTAGGCTGGCTGGCTGGCCAGTGAGCCCAGAGAGCTACCTGTCTCTGCCTCTCTGGGCTGAGGTTCCAAGCACTTTTGGGAGTGGCCAGTGCTTTACTGTGGCCTGGCCTCTGCATCTGGGAGTTCTAAGGGATGGGGCGACTGTGAGGGATGATACCTGTGTTGTTATGTCTTTAGTATCTTGTCCTACTTACTCCTTTGATACTGTGATATATTCACCTAAAGTAACTCAGGAGATGGAAGAATTTATTTGGCTTACTGATTACAATCCATCATCAAGGGAGTACAGGGTAGGAGTTCAAGGAAGGGACCATGAGGCAGGAACTGAAACAGAACGCAGGGAGGCAATGATTATGGCCTTTCTTCCCGGCTTGCATCTGTCTACCTTTTTGAGATAGTCAGGCCCACCTGCTTAGGTGTGAGGTGAGTTCACAGTGGCTGTGTCCTCCCAGGCCTATCACCATCCAAGAAAATGCCCCAGAGACACACCAAAAGGGCATCTGAGGGTGGCAATTCTTCAACTGAGAGTCCTAATTTCCAGGTGTCTCAAACAGGACACAGAACACACCAGACCCCATAGCCATGTGAGTCATCGTAGTGGGGAAAGCCCCAGACGGAGGGTACCTGTTGATGCCGCTGTTCTCCAGTCCTGTGGCCCGTTTCTTCTGTAATGCTGCCTCCTCCTTTCTAAGCTCCTTCTTTCCGTTTCTTTGCCTGTCTGTCCTAATTCTTACTCAGCTTTATCCAAATAGGCAGCCTGGTATATTTGTATCAATAAGGAGCAATCAGGACAGCCGCAAGCCCTGCAATCAATATCTAATTGCATCAGAGTTCTTCTATCACCTCAGGCCTCTGCACACTGATTGCCACTGAGACCTCCTGATTCTGGCTGTGGTTCCAGGCTCTGCTGCTGGTTTCCGTTGAGGACCCTGTCCGAGGTTTATAGGCTAAGTGTAGGGAATCCCTTCAGGCCTGGGTGGTTTGGTGGGACCATTAAAAACCAAGAAATCATGGGATAGACATAATTTAAAGTAATAAAAAATGTTCAAAATGCATGCTTTTAAAAACTCTTAACACTGGTAAGAAGTGAGTCGTAATAGTCAACGATGGTCAAAATATAAATAAGGATTATAATCCTAAAACATGGGGGAGCCTAGTGGGAGATGACTGGGTTGCAGAACACCACCCTTAGGAGTGGATTAATATCTTATTGTAGAAACTGGGTTAGCTCTCTCCAGGGGATTAGATTTGCTGAAGGGGGGCAGTTAGCTCTCTCAGGACAAGTGTGAGATGGTTACAGCCTCTCATCGCTTCTGCATAATCGCTCCTTCTGCACGCCCTGCTTGTGCTTCCTACTTCTCCACCATGAACTGATGCATGAAGTCAACTGGGTATAGCTATCCTGTTGCAAATAGAGCTCTGAGCCAAATGAACCTGTCTCATTTAGGCGTCTCTAGTCTCAGACATGGTGTTACATCAGCAGAAAGCAGAATAAGACACCCTGGAAAACACAAAGGTCTCTGTTGCCTGTATAGGACCTTCACATACATCATTTCATTTGGCCTTTTTAGAAACCATGGGAAAGACAGCACATAGAGCATTATTCTCACTTAACATATAAGAGCAGGTAGCACCCCTTCTCTGTGTACCCCAGATTAAGGGCATATTCCTGGGATTCTCAGTGCTAACTGGGAAGTGGCCACCTTAGGTTAGATACCATTCTCTTGATGTTCTGCAATGGTTTAGGGATTGAATTTCCTTCCATGACACTAAAGACTCCATGTAACTGCCAGTGTGTTCATACCATCCCCGTCTATGAAGATCAACACGGTAAAAATGAAATGACAGCCTACGACTCGGCAAGTGTTTACGGAGCTCTAGGGCACGGTGCATGTTTGGCAATAACAGCCTGCATGTACACGGGGCACTTCCTGTGTACTAAACACCGACCCAAACACTTGGCAAACATTCCCTTGTTCAACCCTCACTTAATCCTTTAGCAGAGATGGGAACAAAAGCGCAGACAGGTTGAGTGTTTTCTCAATGGTTAGACAGCTGGCGAGGGACGCAGCGGGGACTTAAATGTAAACTTGTGACTCCAGACCTCGCTCGTGTGCCTCTTGCCTCTCTAATCTTGATTAAACACTCAGACGACAGCAGGAGTCATCAGCAGCATCTTCTGGAAAAGGAGTCGGAGGTAGAAAGTAAGTTCTTATTAGATGAATGGATGAATGCTTGAGTGGGGAGCCTTGCAACCCTTCCAAGGTTTCAGAGGGAACGAAGTCTGTTCTTCCCATACACAGTGGAAGACAAGACCGTAAGAAAAAAAGAAGAAAAAGCGATGGCAAAGGCCAGAAGCAACAGGGGAAGGAAGCCGACACACAAGACTACTTACTTTCCTAGGAGTCTACGAGGTCTGAAATCAGATCAGTGCTGCAACGATGATGTTCAGAACTATTCCTGAACTATTAGGGGGTGTGGGGACTGACTGGAAAGGGGACCGCATGCAGTTGCTGGGCAATGCAAATGTCTTATATGCGGATTGGCATGTTAAGACATGGCTACATACATTAGAAATAAATTGGTTGAGTTGTCTTCATAAAGACTTTGAACTACGCACATGGGTTTTGATCTCCAAACAAGTAGCCAGTTGAAATGGAAGGGGAGGATTCACAGACAGGGCTGTCAGACTCCAATGCCTGGGATACCCCAGCTGTTGAGAGAGAAAGTGCAGTCAGCCACAGGTGGTGTCAAGGAAAGCCGTCTGGACTGAACTGTTTATAGGTGAAAACAGGGGGAGAAGTGAGGTGAGTGGTTTGACTGAGTGGGAGTGTGTAGTGAGAATTCTAATTGGCTTTAATAATAAAAATCCAGTCAGATATTGGGGTAAATGCTGAAAGATCAGAGAAGTAAAGGAATCAGCCACTAGAGAGACTTTTTACCTCTATTGAATCCTCAGACCAAAGGGGGCAAGATTCTGTCTCCACGAATTCTCAGACTGAATGGGGTATCCTGTATCTACAAGTCCTCAGACTGAATGCACCAAGATCCTGTCTCCGCCCACCTTATATTCCTGTCTCCATCTCCCTAATGCGGGGATTAAAGGTGTGAGCTCTGTTTCTCTTTTAGATTTGTTCACTCTTCTATAGCCAGGATGAACTTGAACTCCCAATCTTTCTGCTTTGTCCTCCTAAGTGCTGGGATTAAAGGTGTATGCCACCACTGCCTGGTCACTATGGTTAACTAGTGGCTAGCTCCACCCTCTGATCTCCAGACAAGCTTTATTTGACAGAAAAAAACCAAAAAAAAAAAATATCACCACAGGTATGGTTGATCTGAGTGCCACAGGAACAGCCAGCAGGCGAGGATGGATGGGCTGGCTGGGCCCTAGGTTCAAACATCTTCCAGGTTAGGAGTTGTTCACATGACAGTAGATGATCACAGATGCGATCTGTACTCAGTTCAGGATTGCAGACTGTGAGGGTCCTGTGATCTTAGTTCAATACCAGGAAGGAAAGAAGAGGGTCATAATGTTAAAGAAACAGTTTCTGGTCATGCTAGAGTCTCCACTGCAGGGACTAAAGATGGAGTTTAGTAACTGGCCATAGACTGGAAGGTAGGACGGTGGTTTTAGGTGGCGCCAGAAACGTGGAAACTAGTGTTGAGACAGCAGGTGAGTGCTGAGCTATCAGAAAGCCTGCAGTCAGCTGAGTCTCGGGGGCACTGGATTGGTGAGGTTCAACGTGTTCCAGTGCGTACTTGTGCTTGAGGACCAACTCTACGTACGTGTTGTCTAAAACGGGGCGGGAGGGATAATCATGATACAATCGTCAGTCATTTCGGAGCAGCGAAGGGTTCCCGAGAGGTGCACAATTAGGTGATTGCATCGCGGTGTGAGCCGCACAGCAAGTTTACACACACATGGTCTCAACCTTCCCACACAGCCGCTTCGTGTTGCCAAGGGACACACGCAGACGTGTGAGGTGGCTGCTGGCATCGCACAGCATCTGTTTTACAGTAAGTTTTCCAAAGGAAGTACAAAAAGTCCACTGTAAAATAATGGTGAAGCTATGCCAAGCGCATGAACCAATGGCAATCACTGTTACTATTATCAGGTATCACACACTGCATGCAATTGAATTACGCTACCTTTCTACAACTAGTAGCTCAGTAGATTTGTTTCCAGCATCATCTCCACAGACACATGCGCAATGCACTGTGCTATGACATCATTGCTGGGTGATACGGATATTTTAGTTCTGTTAAAATTTCATGGGACCACCCTGTGTATGTCGTCCTTTGTTGTATGTTATAAGTGTAACATCGTTATATGATGTTACTGTATCTATGTCTGCAGCATGTTTGTGGGATTGCGTTATTATCAATTTTTGTGTGCATGAACATGTATGTGTAGGTGTGCATATATACATGCATACATACATGTAGAGGTCACAGGTTTACCTTGGGTGTTTTCCCTCAGCATAATGTCTACCTTGGATTTTTTAAAGACAGGGCCTCTCACTGGCCTGAATGTTGGTAATTTGGTTAGGCTTGATGGCTAGTGAGCCCCAGGAACCCTCCTGTCTCTCCTCTCCACTGCTGAGATTTCTAGCACATGCTACTATTCATGGCTACTTCCCCTGGGCTTTAGAGATTAGACTCACGTCCTTATGTTCGCAAGGCCTGCACTTTCCCAGCTAAGCTATCACCTCAACTTGGATGACATTGTTTTATATGCAAAACAATTAGACTGGAGCAGGGCGTCCTGGCTGGTGTTAGAAGGAGGGATTACAAACGTAGGGATCCACTTCAACTGAAGATCCAGTTGGCTGACAGCCCTGGGGAGGACTCCATTTGCAGTTTGTTAAACTGCTGTGAGGTGGCCACAAAAGCAGTGGACTAAGTGGGCTAGCAAGTTTTGGGGAAAGAGTTAGGAAGAAAAACAAGCCATTATTATTTTCCCATTCCACTGGGCCATCTAGCAAGATGGAGAGGGGTTAATGGAGGTCTGAGGTTGAATAGCTAGTTACTGCAGGGCCTGGGGCTACTTGTCAGTTTTCCTGCTCCATTGTCAGAGCCTCCTCCATCTGCTCAGAAACCTCCATCATCCCCAGCCCTCTGGATTCATTACCTATTCCTGTGCAGAGGCAACCTTGATCAGATCCAGGGCTGCTCTTCTGATCTTTAGTTTGTAAAGTGTAGAGCATCCTGTCCGGGACTTTGGTGGTGGTTAGGGTACATCCTCATTACATTTTGACTGGTATTTTTGTCAGAGGAACCTGTCACCATGTCATGTGGGCACCTTGATCGTGCCTTTAGCTGTCACATCCACATACTTAGGGGCTGACACTCTGCCATTTTTACAGAACACATGATTCTTCACAGGAGGCCTCTGATCCTGACCTCAATCTTTGCTCTGTTCTTCATGTCTCTGCACCTGGGGCGGGTGTTTCCGTCTGCAGCAAGTCCACTGCTCCCATCTTTTCTCCCTAAGAAGAGGAGATGGGTAGCTGTAAAGGGAAGATGTGTTAGCTATCAATGCAGTGGGGAAAGATAAGAGGTCTCATACCCTGGGAGCAAGACGGGGGCAGAGCTGTGTTAATGACAGAGGCTGTATCACATCATGGGGACTGAGAGATGGCAGAAGGGGAAACTTGAACTGGTAGGGGAGCAGCTGAGCAGCAGGCAGGAGCATTTACAGCTCCTGTAGCATGTTCCAGCTGAGAGGGACTCGGGATTGTTTTCACATTACAGTGTGAGGAACTCCTTCTCCCAGAAAGAAGGAAAACACTTTTGATGATCACATTAAGACAGGATGACATGGTTTTAGCTGTTGGTTCATTTCCTAATACTCAGTCACTCACTCTGTTCATGAACCTATTCGTATTCCTTCATTTATCCAACACTGTCTGACTAGTAATCAAGAAAGTAGATGATCAGTATCCAGAAATCAGAACAAAAGAGGACTTAGGCTTTATTTAGATAGTTAATATAATTGAACTCATAGTTTGCTAGTGTTAATTCATGCAGTATGTCTGTTTAATTAGACCATGCTCAGTAAATTGCATGGCAACCTTATGATGCCAGAGAAATCCCCATAAGATCCATCAAAGGCTGCCTTTGCCTTGAAGATCCATGCACTGTTATCCAGGGGATTTCCCCCCATTTCTCTCTGCTGAAGTTTTAGGAGGATGCTATTGCCCTGGTTATATGTGCCTGGACCCAGGGACCTCCCCAGTTCCCTGCTCTGGAATTTCTAGAAGTGGCAGCGGATGGCACATGTCTGCCTTACAACTCTGTTTTTAGGAAGATGCTCAAGTGTTGTTGACTGTTACACACCTGTTAATAGCTACAGAGCTTGTGTTTCTGTCCCGGACACCTGTGCCAGTCACGCCGCGAGTCCTGTAGGAAGATCTCTGATGTCTCGTAAGCCTTTGTTGAGGATTCTCTGCTGACTTCTGCTAGGATAGCCATGTGGGTCTCACGTGTTGGCACTTGCACAGAGAGTCTGTAGCTGCACTCCACCCAAGAGTGTGTAAGGTCAAGGGGGCAAAGCGAATCACAGCCACTCTGCCTGGCGACTCATGTTTAGAATTAAATGGTTAAGTTTAAGAAAATGCTATGAATAGTCTAAGCAAAGAAAAGCAGGAGGAAGAGGAAAAAACCAGAGGAGAAGGAACACATGGAGATGAAAATAGGAGGAAAAGAAGATAGAAAAATGCAAATGAGTGAAGGATGCCTGGGTGCAGACAAATATATAGTATGTACACAGGAGGTAAGTTGGCTATGACCCAAATCCCATGAGAAAAATGGGTTCTCCTTATATCCAGGGGGAAGATAATAAAGAGATGAAAGTGATGTTGAGCTACTAAGATAGACAAGAGAGAAAGGAGAGGCAGCCTAGAAAGCATCAGTGTTACTGAGGAATAAACCATGAGGACAAGGCACATAGAAACAAAGATCAAAGTCACAACCCTAAAAAAGTGTACTGCAAAACATTGTGTTCAGAGGAAGCCTGGCTGGGTTTTTGACTTAAGAGATTAAGCATGCAAATATTGGGAAAGGAAAAAAAGAAAAAAAAATATCGAATACTTTAATCACAAAAAATAAATTAATTAAAATGCCTGCTAACTTCTCTGCTAATAGCCAAGACATCTTGTGGCCCATTCATCAAGCCACTTGGTTTCCCTAGTGGTTAAATGGTTAAGTGATTAAGTGGTTAAATCACTGTGGTTACATGTGAAGAAATTCCCACAAACTGAAGTGGCAGAACACTTGTTTCACAGCTGGTTGTGCTGTTTAGTGGGTGGGCGTCTGTTGAACGTGTGGGAGGTGGGACCACCTGGAGAAGTGGTTGCTGTGAGTGGTTCTGTCCGATGGACTTGGGCAGAAGTGACAAGCTACTACCAGTCTGACTCCTGAGCATTGCTATGCTACTTACCATCTTCTAATCTAATCCCCTCCCCTCTTCTCTCCTGTTTTCTTTATCTTTTCTCCTTCATACCAATCCATCTCTTGTTCCCATTCTCCTTCTCCCCATCTCTGCTCATTGTCAGCCAGAAGTGGTGTATTTCAGAGGTCCCTCAATGGCCACAGAACCTGGATTCCCGATCCATCTTCCTTAGGCTAGTCTGCAAGGGTCTCTGACAAATATTGAGCCTCTGTGACTCTGGGGCTATTATAATCCTATAGCCTGCTTTGCATAAAGGACTTTAGAATATTTAAGAGGTGTAACTGTGATTCAACTTAATTTATTTTATAATTTAGTCAAACAGAGACTGAGAGCTAAACACAGGAACTTATATTAAAAACATAAGAGTTTATAATATGGAACATATTTTCTTCCTGAGAAAAGTACTTCAAATATACTCCAACTGATAGAGATGTGTGTCACAATAAAGAATGTAAGCATGAGAAGCTTGTCTAAGAATGACCTTGGTGCTGAGCACTAAGATTGACTGAGCACGGAGTAAAGTCTAAATCATTCTTGTTAACATGGCTTAAAGTGGCATGAAGTAACGGTTGTCCTCAAAAGAGAATACAAAACAAAACAAGAAAATGTGGCTCTGATAATATTTTAGTCTAAGGGTTATAAGAAAGGAGGCCAATAGAAAGAATTTCAAATATCCTAACTTCTTCATCTCAAAGGGAGAAAGGATAAACAATGTTTTGTCTTTTCAAGTTGCTCACAAGAAAATAAAGTTTAAAAGTTATTTTCTGAGACCTAAGAAGGCCACCAACATCTTAAAAATATATTCTCTACCATCGACGCTATCAGAGGGGGGATAATTAAAAAAGTAATTTGTGGCATCTTTAGTAAATAGAAATGAAAAAGGAAATAGAACTGTTAGGCAAAAATAAATGAATAAAAATATCAGAAGATGACTGGGTGTGATGGTGCACACCTTTAATTTCAGCACCCAGTAGGCAGGCGCAGACAGATCTCCATGAGTTTGAGGCCAGCTTGACCTACATAGTGAGTTCTAGGCCAGCCGGGTTACACAGTATTTTGCAAACATCAGAAGTAGTAAAGAAGTCCCATGGGCAGAAATAATAAAATGAGTTCGTGGTAACAAGAACAGAAATTTAATTCACAACAATAACTGAGTGGGTCAACCCTCCTAATGTAGGGCTTCAAATTAGGGCAGATAGAAAGTGTCAATTGCATGCTGTTATAAGATTTAAATCTATGTGCCATTATTGACAAGGAAAGATTAAAAAACCAGGCTGGGTAAAAGGTACCAAGAAAGGGTATACAAAATTCAATAGTCGTAATATTAGCATAACTACAATAGAATTGGAAGCACAAAAAATTATGCAATATTCATGAAAGAGATAATTCAAAATAAAAACATCATACCCACAAACCAAATAGTTGGTGATGTCAAATAATTGAATATCCAATGTCCATAGCAAAAGCATTAGAAAATATAAGGAGATACAGTTTGTAATTCCTAAAAGGATGACAACATATTCCTTAGAAAATGGCAAGTGATATATTATGGAATTAACTAGGGTGAAGGATTCACGAATGATATGAACTTTGTTCAATAAAAACATGAAATGAAACCCACAGACAGATCATACTGGACAAAAATGTGGTTTTCAGAGACTAAATGTGTGTGCTTTGCAGTTAGAATTAAATATTTAATCTAGATATTTTAATAAGCAGTAAAATATGCTAAATATAGAATAAGAAAAGAGAACCAGATATACTGGTGAGGTGGGTGCCTCTAGTCCTAGCAGTCAGGATGCCAAGGTAGGAACTTTGAGTTCAAGGACCAGATGAGCCTAGGGCTTGGCTACAAAGACACAACAGGATGATCTCAATCAACTAGTCAGCAGGCAAAGAAACAAATGAATTATAAAAGAAAATAATCAAAAGAGAAACAAAATAAAATGGAAGGAAACAAACGAACCAAACAAAACACAGAGGAGCTGTGTTAAATTAAATTAAATTGAATTAAAATGCCAGTAGAAGATCTAGAAAGTTTAAATGGAAAAAGGAGAAAACAAATATAAAATTAGATCCTGGAAAATGGATGTAATTACAGGTACCAGAAATAAAACATGCTGCATGGTATCCATTATAACATTTTTGCATGATTTTAAATATTTGGATTATAAGGCATGATTCTGCATCAAGATAGAACTCCTTTCAAATTGACAAATTAAAGAGTTTATATTTTTGAATAACTTGTTCGAAAAAAAAATTGCTGATGAAATGCCTTCTCCTTTGTTCCCCTAATTTTGTAGTTTAGTTTATCAAATTTTAAGAAATATTAATTTATAAGGGGAACTTAATAATTTCCTATTATATGAAAATGTAAAACGTTGGAAGTCATTTTATGAAACTACTATAACCCTAATAATGAAGCTATAGTAAATAATGTTCAGTGTATTTTGTGAATGGAAAGGGTAGTCTTTGTTTTGAACTATCACATCAAACCCACTGATAATGAGAAATACTTTGGATCTTCTTAAATGTATTTCAGTTATGAGTCAGTTTCATCTGAGAAATGTTTGCATTATTCTGGGTATGCTCTTATATGAACTAGGTATAGGAATAAAATGCGACTCACAAATCATAAATTAAGTTTTAAATTTAATTTAATCTTTTCATGCATTTTGATCATATCATTGCCACTCCCTCAACTCCTCCCAGATCCATCCCACCCAACTTCATACACTTTCTCTCTCTTAAAAATAAAAGCAAACCAAAACAACAATAACACACGCAGACAGACATGTACATAGACATGCACACACACACACACACACATATACGTGCACAACATCAATTTAACAAAAAATCAAATCAAACCCCAAATAGCCTGAAGTCATTTTCTGTTGGTCAACTACTCCTGACATGAGCCTATTCCCTGCTCTGATAACCTATGCTGGAGAGGATGTGGAATAAGGGGAACACTCATCCACTGCTGGTGGGAATGAAAACTTGTGCAACCACTTTGGAAATCAGTGTGGTGGTTTCTCAGGAAATTGGGAGTCAACCTACCTCAAGATCCTTTTACTGTTTTCTATTTACTTTTTGTTCTACATTCAGTCATGTGACTTTATATAGGGGTCCCCTGGTTTTAAGAAGGTGTAATCTATTTTGAAAGGTAGATATTATTTTAATGTAAATACATGAGCAGTAGGAATTCTAGTAATTCATTCCACAGATGCAATGACTGTGATCCAAGAAGGATCTGTGCACTCTAATTACATAACAAAGAACGGGTTAAAACAGACTGTGGTGTAGTTACAAAGCAAAACATCCTGCAGGCTTGGCTTCCAGGAGGATGATTTGTTCCCCAGGGGACCACTTACTAATGTCTGGATGCTTTCGTTCTGAAGATAAAAGTGTGATGGTCGTTTGGGATGAAGTGGCATCCAGTGCTTACAGGGTGGGGATGAGCCTATATATCCTACAATGCCCCGGACTGGTCCCTGCAGCAACAAAAATATCTGATGATTAGCCCTCATATCTCAAGTTCATTAATCCAAAACTGAGCTCATGGTATATGCCAGTTCTCAAACTGTGCCCTTCATCTGCGGTAATCTTTGCACACCTCTATAAATTAAATACTATCATTATTTATTGCTCTCTCTTGGTATGCTGCATGATACATGTGTGGATGCTTGTGGCATCCCATGCCTGTGGAGGTCAAAAGGCAACTTGGTGTAATCAGTTCTCTCCTGTCCCTTTGCATGGATTCCAGGGATTAAACTCAGGCCTCCAGGCTTGCTTGACAAGTGCCTTTGCCTACTGAACCAACTCACTGGCCCTTATTATGTTATTTTTATCTGTAAAGTCATCCGAACATGCAAGGCATAGCCTACGTGAAGTCACACGGATATTCATGAGAGATTTCCCGCTTTATTTTCTGCTGTGCTAGCCTGGTGGCACAAATGACTACAGCAAAGTCCAAGATTAGCACACATACACATCCATTCCAATTTCATAACATACCATACATAATTAAATAAAAGTAAATACATCTTGTTTGTTAGTAGTAATCTTCCATGGTAGAGCTTCTAAATTGTTTTTAATGGACATGTATTATTTTGTTATCAGATAAAACAAAAATCCAATAAGTCATATAAGAAAATCAATGGAGCTAATTGTGTTTTGGTATACTCCCATATAAAAACTCCAAGTCTGAATAGAGGGTCAGGCTGTTACTGAGTTGTTATGCGTTAGAACAAACACCACCATTCAAGTGTGTGTGCTAACATCCCTTCAGGGGCAGGAATCCTGACTCACAGCGCTTTAGACAAAAGGAAGCCAATCGCCTCTTGTAGCTGAAATATCTGATAAAAGTGCTTCGTTAGCTTCAGGCAAGACTTGATCTTCCAGCTCAGAGGGTTTGACATTTAAGCAGCTTTCTCTCTTCATTTCTAAACTCCCCTCTTCCTTCCTGTTTTCTGCCCTATGTGTAATTACGGCCACTCGGATTGGACCATCATTAAGTCAGTCACATGGATGCATTGATTCTTGTGGCTTTCATGGATCCCATCTCTGGACTTGGGTTAAGTTCAAGTTCCTTGGAGTCCTATTATTCTCCAGAGGGAATAGGGGCAATTGGGAAGTCCGAAAACTTGCAGTCCTCGAGAGGCACATGGTGTCTATTCAACACATTCAAGGCTATAACTCTCAGAGACAATGGAGATGGTACTCATCTTTCTTAAACGCCCACTTGTGTATATCTGTTTTCTCATAATAGAGACAGTATTATCTACTGCTCAGAGTAAGGAGAGGTCGCTGATGGCTGGACTTCCAAGGGAGAGCTACCTGATGGAGAGAGGACTAAACACAGTCCCTCAAGGGTAGTGCCGACTTGTAAGGCAGAAAGGGGAGGGCGTGTGATCACAGTGTGAACTGAGCTGTGTGGAGGACACTGAGCCTGTGAGAATCATAAATGACATGATTCTGTCAGGAAATCTGAAGCATGGCTTGGCCAAGCTTGTTTTCTCTCTTGGCTCTGTACCTCATCTTAAGTAGGAAGGATACTCCGGGATGCTGTCAGGTGAGAACTGGGCAGGTCAGGTGTGAACACTTTGTATTACAAGCCGGCCTTCCTGTCCCAGCTTCGTTTTCCACACTTGTGAAGTGGACAGCTATGTCAACACAGGATTGATCTGCTGAGAGAATGATACGATGTGTGCCTTAGATCCCTCTGTAGATTGTGAGGGGGTCGATGCACGCAGAAAAGCAGCATTTCAGAAACTCAGATATGTGCGGGAAGAGAGGAGATCACAGGGCAGACTGGAGGAGTTATGGGGACCCCCCTCTTATCTGGAACTCTCCACCTTCCTGGTCTTCTAACACTCCCCTGCTTGCCTATGACATCACCACTGGAAGGAGCAGGCAGAGGCTGTGCTTTTCAGTGGTGTTAGGGATGAAGGCTCCAGGGAAGTGAGGTTCAAAGAAGGGGCAGAAGTGCCCAGGGAATTACTTCTTGGGTCAAGTCTGCCAAAGACCATAAAAGCCTCAATGTATGAAATTAGCTTGATTCTGTAAAATAGTTACATCAGGGCAGCTGTCAGGAAATCAATAGCACGCAGTAATTATGTCCATAAACATGCTGAAGAACCAGGAGAGGTCAGAGGCAAAGAAGAGGGTGGCTACTGCCCAACCTTTCAAGACATGACTCACAAAGCCTGCGGGCACTGCAGCCACCTCCGAGGGTCCAGCTCCTCGTGTCTGCCACCAATTAATCCAGGGAGAAGGGAAATTGAATTTGGCAAACGTTTATTGAGCATTTACTTCAGATCAGGCACTGAGAGCAGTGAGGATGATTTAACCCTCTCAGGGCAAGCCTTATTTGCAGACATGGTAGGGTAGGAAGTTACTGGAACTAGCCTGGGATTAGTGGATACGTGATAGGCATGGATAAGAATCCTGCAGTCACCCACTGAGTTTTCATGTTTTGTGTTTCAGAGCAAAGAATGGAAAGAAGGAAACATGGATAGGAGAGACAGAGACAGTTAACCAAGGAGAAAGGCACATTTGAGACTGGAGGTGGGTGAAGAAGCTGAAAATGTCTGAGTCTCAAAGGCCCTGAACCACAAGAGTCTCATTTCTTCTCTAGGTCATTTACATGGTGCCTGCTTTGTCTTTTTGAGAAAGAGAAAATTTGCATTTGCAGAGCACAGACCTTTTTTTCTGAGCATGCTCTGTTTTATTTTATGTAGTCCTATGTACACAGGTAGGTCAAGGAAGGGTTTCTTGTTTTCCTCTGCCATTGATTTCTTCCTCATCGACCTTGATGCCTCTGGAATCTTCCTTTTTATCCTATGGTAGAGACTTCTCTCTGAGGAAGTTTCTGAGACTTACAAGGAAAAGAAAAAGAAAGAAAAGGAAAAAAAAAGATGTCTCAGTAATAAAGAGCACTGGCTACTCTTCTAGAGGACCCAAGTTCAAGTCCTAGCAACCACATGGCAGCTCACAACTGTCTGTAACTCCAGTTCACATAGATCATATGCAACTTCTGGTTCCTGCAGATGTTACACACTGGTGGCCCACAAGCATACATGAGGCAAAACATTCATAAACACACAAAATAGAATAATTAAAAAAACCTTTACTAATCACTTTTATTACCTTTCATTGAGAGAGAGAGACTGTGAATGAGGAGTGGAAAACATGAAAGCGCATGCATGCCATGGAGCTTGAATGGAGGTCAGAGGACAAGATGTTCAGGTGGGGTTTCTTCCTCTTCTAGGTGGAGCCATAGGATTCATTTCGGGTTGCCAAGCTTGGCAGCAGGTGCCTTTACTCTCTGAGCCATCTCATCGGACATGTGCGGAGTTTTGCAGAGAATAAGAAGAAAGACTTTTGCTGACACCACCTCCTGTCCAGATTTGTAGGTACAGCCACTCTGTTCCTGGGGATGGCACCTGCTCTTCCGGGCTCAGACACAGTCCGTTTGTACTCAAAAGTTCTTCCTTTACATTTCAAACAGTATATTCTTCTGAGCAGGAGGAAAAGAAACACTTTCCCAGCACTTAACTGCTCTTCGCTGTCCCTGTATCATTTCATGTTCTCAAAACATATTATGGGCTGGGAATTTTTATCTCCATTTTATGGACCAAAAAATTAAGGTTCAGTATGATGAAGTAATATTTTCCATATCGTGCGGATAGTAAGTGGAAATTTATGGATGATTCATAGCTTAGTCTGAATGGCTTTAATTAAATTGTCATCGTGGTGATTAGGCCACTCTTGTGACTGGTACGGATTTTGCTCAGAAAATCAGAACACTAGAAGGGACGGTGATTGTGTGGGGGAGAGGGAAACAAGAAGGTAAAATAGAGCCAAGAAAAAGGCAGGGAGGGCATTGGGGTGTGCACGAGCATTGGGAGGAATTGATGAGATGGGCACAGAATCGGGAAGGAAGAGAGGCAGTGAGGCAGAAGTGGAGTCCTCCATCCTTCTCAGCTGCAGCAGCGGAAGGCTTTCTGATCTCAGACCACGAGTGAGAGTCTTAGGATAGCCCCATTTAGGGGCTGATTGGTGGAGACTGCTCATGTGTGATGCTTACTGGTGGGAGGATTTTCCTGGAACTGTCTTAGAAAGTGTCTATGTCCATATAATCTCCAGGAAAAATACTCTGAGAAACAGAGAAATGATAAAAAGTGTTATTGCTCTCCTGTGAGAATTATATCTTAACAATCAGCATAGAGATGTTGCTCCCATGAAAGCATCTGCCAGCACAAAATAGAATCCAAGAAAGGAAACATGGCAAGAGCAGAAGGTGAAGGAAGGGCAGAAGGTGAAGGAAGAGCAGAAGGTGAAGGTCGAAGTTCCCAAAACACAATAGGAGCAGGAAGGAGTGTGGCTGTCAGCATGGTCACCATGCTACATGCCGAGCACATGCTCACTATCCTATCCATTGCTCCTGATGAGTCCAAGTTATAGATTATCATTGTGCTTACCCATGGGGAATATTTCTATAAAACATTTTTATTATTTCTAAAAAAATTTTATAAAAAATTCTGTGCATGGTGCCCTGAGAAATAATAAACTTTGGAATCAGAGTAAGTCATTTGAAAGGCAGTTTTGGCACACGGATCTGTGTGCTTGTGTAAGGAGCATTTTAGGAGATCCAAATATTGTTATTTTCAATTATGGCTAATATATATATATATATATATATATATATATATTTCTGTACATTGCAGCTGTTTGCAAATACTTTAGTAGTGAAATACAAAGAGAAGATGTGAGTGTTGAGAGAAAATTCGAACATTAAAGCAGAAATTGATTTAAAACTCCAAGTTAGCAGAAGCAATTACAAATTCAAAGACGAAGACCAAATCAGATCAGGCAGGGAAAATGTGCTGGCTGGGAAGGAAGGAAGTCAGCGAGCTTATATAATGTCAATTCAAGTTGATTTTGGACACAAACTTACCAAATTTGACAACTGTCCTTGCAAAGCAAGAACATTTTTACTTTGAGTGGGAACAATGAATGTTTTGTGTGTTTAAAATGTTTTTTTTTCTTAAGTGTGATAGCCTTTTAAACATTGCATTTGCATTACTATCTTTGAATTTTTAAATGACTTTTATTTGCCAAGTATTTTCTCCTAATGCTTCTGGTACTCAAATGTCTATGTCAGGGCAGGATCATTCCTTTCGGTTTGTAATAAAATTAAGTTATGCACTTATTACATATTTTTAGCAAAAGCTTCTCTGATAACATTTTGAATAAGAAGCAATGCTTGGTTGGCTATTACAGCTGATCATTGTTATTATTGAGTATGTGTGTGCAGATGGGTGCATGCATGTTTGTGGGTGTGCTCATGTGTGTGAGTATGGATGAACATATACATAAATATAATATATGATAAATAATTAATAATATATCAATAATTATATAATATAAATATATTGAGATAGAGTTCCTTGCTGGCTTGGAAGTCACTAAATAAGTGAGGCTTGTTGGCCAGTGAGCTCTGAGGTTCTACCTGTCTCCACCTTCCTGGTGCTGGGACTACAGGCAAATGCCATCAAATCAGGGCTTCCCCTCACCGAGTCTTGGTCCTGGGAACTGAACTCAAGCTCTCAAGTAATCTTTGGACTTCACTATCTCGTGAGTCTATTGTTGCTATTAGTTTAAAACACACAAGTAAAGGAGAATAGCTTGTGATTGGATGTTCTCATGGGAGTTCCAGGAACTTCGATGCCTCATTCTCCAATCCTGGTCTTTCATGTTGGCATTAGGAAGCAGGCTTCTGTGAAGGTGAGGGAGCCATACCTTGCAAGGGCATGGTAGGGGAGGGCTGGCTGGGGCACACCGATGCTACTGGTGGAAGTATTTCTCACTGGGAGCAACTGCTGCAGAGCACTTGGGACTGCAAAGCCCCCGGGTCTGACATCACTTCACCTGAATATTTAGGCAATGTGTCTTCATGTCATTGTCCTTATTAGCTTCCATCTCCACCTGGGGACGTGTGCCAGTGAGCTGAAGTGACCCCCGGCTCCCTTTTCCTGCTAAATCTACACCAGGCTGACAACTTACACTGAAGCTGTCATTCTGACGCTTTCATGCCTAATTCCCTGTCTACATAGCCCCACCCATCTATGATAGGGTTCAAAAATTAGTGATCTTAGGATCAATACCGCCTCCCATAACAAAAGACAGGGGAACAAGGAAAAGCAAGATGTCCTGCAGTTTCTTGTTGCTGCGATCAAGTATCCAATGGAATCTGCTTACAGAGGAAAGATTATTTCAACTCACCGTTCCAGATGAATCCATCTGTCAGAATATGGAGATCAATGCGGGAAAGCTCAGCCTGTGGCTGCTGTGGTGGGAAGTGATGGTTTATCCTACTGGTGGCAGAACCAGGAGTGGAGATAACCTTCAAAGACCGACCCTGAGTGCCATATGTTTACCAGCTGAGCCCGCCTCATAAAGCCTTTAAAATATTGCTACAAGCTAGGAAGTGCTCAACACCTAAGCATTTCAGATTGCAACCAAAGCAAAAGGCAAAGCATTTTGCTTGATGTGGGGTCTTCACAGGCACAGGTTCACTCAAAGACCCAGAGCCTTTGGTTTTATAAGGGATGAATGTCTTGGGTATAATGACCTTAGACAAAAAGGCATGCTTCAATGATGACGGCTTGAGAGGGGACCTAGCATGTTCTGTTTGCTCAGCTTCTTTCTGTCCTGTGTTGTTTCTTGCTCCTGAAAACAGAACCTCCATGAACTTAGGGTCTATGGGAGGAAGGGAAAGATTTCTTTTCTAGAGTCTATATCTCTCCCTTGATGGGAGAAAGGATCTAGGCTCTATAGTTTTGCCTCAGGGAAAAAGAGTTCTGGTTTCTATATGTGGGTTTGGGGCCAGGGCAGGCAGGAAAGCAAGAGAAGTGTAATTGTTAACTCTGTATTGCTATAGAAAAATACATGAAGCAGTTAACTCAAACAAGGAAAAAGGTTTATTCAGCTCCTGCTCCAGTGACATTCTGGTTCAAGATCATACAGCCCCATTCTTCAGGCTTCTGGGGAGGGCAGCACTTTCAAGTTCAAGATGGAGCAAAACGCTTGCATCATAAACCAAGAAAGAGAGAGAGAGAGATGGGGGTGATGGAGGTCCCACAATCCTCTTTGAGAGTATGCACTCAGGACCTAAAGACCTCCCACAGGTTAAAGGTTCTACCACTATCCAACAACGTACTCTTGTGGGCCTCCCACCCAACCTATAGGAGGAGGTGGAGAAACCTGGTCTCTAAGGCCCCCATCTCTTTCACTTCAAAGCTCCCAGTGTACCACGGGGTTGTACTTTGGGGGTATCATATTTAGAACTCTGTCACTTGTCATTCAGAGCTTCGTGCTTTCTACACTTTGTGGTGAGTTAGAGATTGAGGTGGGATTGCTGAGATGACTTACAGCAGGCCTTTCCATCAGAGCCTGGGGACGATGAAGAGCAGGCAGCGGGCACTAAGAGAGCAGGACCGTTAATAGCTGGTGGCGTGGTGAAGCTCAGTTCCCAAGCCATCATGGAGCTGAGGATAGCTTTCCTTGGCACTTTGTGGACAGGATCAGCTGCTTGAGAGACTCTGGGGAGCTAGGAAATCCATCTTCCTTCAGAGACCATGGACCCTGGTGGTGATGGTGATAGTTACTTGGGGATGCTTTCTGCCTTCTGCTTCTTGGGCCCTCCCTTTTATCCAGGTACTGGCCATAGGAAGAGAACTAACCAAATGAAGCCATTGGGGTTTATACTAATTCTCTAGGATTGACCGGGGCTGCTGTAAAGCCCTGCTATAGCAGTTCAGAACTAGGGGGGTAATTTAGTAAGAGGCAACAGAAGCCATTTCTTTGAATGTCATGAAAGAAAGTCACACCTATCTCCTATGATTGCAGCAATATAAGAAAACACCCAGTTCCACCCTCTGCAGCCATTCTGTACCAGAGAGGGGCACAGCCATATTACTATGCGTGAGTAGCAGGAAGAGGGAAAGTGCTTGGGACCTTTTTGTGCATCTTTTGTGCACCGACAGCCTGAAGATGTTCCGTCTCTAGAGACTTGGTATAGGGTTGAACATTTCTGTCTGTGTCTACTGCACTTTAGGAGAACACCATAGTTCCCGTAGGGAATCCAGGCCCCTTTCCAAGTTGAGCTTTGTGTAAAACATAAAGATTTTCTTTTAAGAAGTTATCAACCCTACACACAGGCTTTCTATTATCCTCCCCAGCATCAGTTTGCAATTTTATGTCTTGTGGATGGTTATGGAGGAGAAAACATAAGGTCTCATCAAGATCTGTCTATTCATACCCTGTAGCCAGCTACTGCTTGTCCAATCAGGAGCTGACTCAAGCTTCTCAAACACTGGGAGCTGGGAGGTTACTAGGAGACCTGGGCTGAGGCTGGTCTCTGCAGACAATTAACTGTGGTATCACGGGTAAGTTAAATAGTCTCTCTGAGCCACAGAAGCATGTGGCATAGATTTTAATTGGTCTTAATAACAAAAATCCAGAGTCAGATATTGGAGTAAATGCTGAAAGATACTGAGGTAAATGCTGAAAGATCAGAGAAGTAAAAGAGACAGCAACTAGAGAGACTTCTTACCTCTCCCTAAAGGGGGCCAGATCCTGTTCTGTCTCCACCTCTCTAGTGCTGGGATCAAAGGTGTGAGTCACCACCACCTGGATCTGTTTCTCTTTTAGACTTACTCGTGTGTGCCACCTCTGCCTGGCTTCTACGACTAACTAGTGACTAGCTCCGTACTCTGATCTTCAGTTTCTTTGTTAGAACACAAAGAAACTCTCATCACAGATGGATCTTCTGGAAGGTGAAGATGGCAGCCTGCATTTCTCACAGGGCCCATTCCAGGATGAATGTACACAATTTCATACTATTCATTAGGGTTATGTGGAGATGGCGGTGAGTACCACGGGGACCAAGATTCTGTTGGATCTAGCAGACAAGTGGAAATCAGTGAATGAGAGTGAATGGCTGGTGAACAGCAGATCCTCACAGGGAGAGAAGCCTGTGACTGGGTACATGGGAGAGAATGGCCGGTGGACAGCAGATCCTCACAGGGTGGGGGAGGAACCTGTGACTGCGTGACCCTAGGTCAGATCTTTCCAGCAGGTGATTTTCAATGAAGGTGAGAGAAACACTGAAAATGTGGGCTTTCGGTTCCTCTATTCCTGGTTTATGAGGTGTTGGGGTCAATCCCAGAATTAGGTAAGCACTCTATCAACTGACGGACACCCCCAGGTCCTTTCTGTTCCTTAATGAAAACACCCTGCAACTCTAGGGTGTGGACCCAGCCCCATCAGCACACTTGGCTCTGCTACATTCAGAAGAGACACAGGATGGTTTTTTTTTTAAGTTTAGTTTCATTTGTTTATTGACTTGTATGTTTACGTGTGTACATGTATGTTTACATGTGCATGCCATGGCCTACCTGAAGAGGTCAGAGCACAGCTTGCAGAGGTAGATTTTCTCCTTCTACCATGTGGATCCAGGGATTGAACTCATGTACTTAGGCTTGTCAGCAGTGCCTTTATCTACCGAGTCATTCAATACCCCAGAATATGAGTTTGCTAAGGGCAAGGATTGTGCTGTAATATCTGTTTTATCACCTGCGCTGGCACTGAGCCATGGATACAGAAAAAAGTTATCAGTGAACACTTGCTCGATTCAATTGAATTTGTAAATTAGGCTCTCTTAAGGGAGAATACACCTGTATTCATTTTGCAAAAGGATGGCTGACTATATAATTTCTTCTGCCAAAGGATCCTTTGAATGGGCAGGTCCCTTGGTGTGTTTGGAAGAGATGCAATTTCAAATAGACCTCATTCCCATCACTTTTGTGAGGGAGGCGGGCGTGCATATCACCTGTAGAATGGTAATGGATGTCACGCTTACATGGAGGGTTCATATAACTGTTTGTTTGTTTTCCTTCTGTTTGCTGGAGTTTGGGAAGAGTTCCTGGGTCTCAAGGATCATGATGCCAGGGCCATTCCATCCATTGCGGATGTGCGAGCATCTGCAATCTGGTGGACACAATGCTGGTGGGAGAAGTAACAAAGGAAGGCTGGGCCTCAGCACGTTTCCTGGTTCCCATCTCTCAGCCTTCGTAGCGATGTATTTCAATTCTACCCAGAAAACACTCATCTGTCATCACTCATTATGGGTGTTTGTCAAGAACTGCAAAATATTGAGGCTGATGCTTTGGGGCAGTCGTATTCCTATTAATATTGATATCCCTGGCAGTGCCTGCATCCGATGAACAGTGATTCTTTTAGGCTCTCCTGCTGTCATCCTCCTTACTTTGTTGCTCCTCAGCCTTGCCCTGAAGCACATTTTGAAAGATTTTAGGAAGTTATTGATCACACAATAAAAGGCAGCAGGAAATTAAGCATGGCCTTTGAGGGGCTGGAATACACTTAGGGTTGGGCTGTAGGTGCTGTGAAGGGGCTCTTTTCCTATGGAAAAAGGAAAGAAGACATTGCCGGAGGTGGGGAGGTGAATATTCATGCCCCTGCCCCAAACAGTAAAGCATCCTGGCCTTTCTTTCTTCCACAAAACCTAGAAAATGGTACATAAAAACATCTCACTACTGCCTTTGGAAAAGAAGAGGTGGGGGCATCCTAATTACTTGGATGGCTTCATATTTAGAATGTCTGACTCTTGGTACCTCATTACATTCACCCCTCACTTGTCATGCATGGAGGTATGTTTTAGCTAGTATCTGCATTTTATGGACGAGAAAACTGAAGGTTTCAAGAAAATCCTTTTGCTTTTATGTTTGATGAGGCAAGGTTGCTGGTAGCCCAGACTGGCCTCAAATTCTTTATGTAGTTCAACTCCCAATCCTCCTGTCTCTACTTCCTGAATGCTGGGATTACACCTGTATACAATTGTGCCTGGTTTATGGGGTGCTGCCAACCAAACTCAGAGCCTTATATGTAGAGGTAAGCATTCTACCAACTGGGTTACACCCTAAGATGCAGCTCTTCATGGATAAGTCCTCTGCCTTAGGACTTGCGAGCAGAACAGGGATCCACCTGTTTCCCTCAGATGACCATGGAGCAAACTCCATCCTCTGAAGTCTGTTGTACCTGGATCACCTACACAGATATCTGTTGTGGGATCCTGTATGCTGTAAATGTGTGTTGTTGTCATTGGTTGATAAATAAAGCTCCTTTGGCCTATGACAAGGCAGGACAGAGCCAGGCAGGAAATCTAAGAAGAGATATAAGTGAAGAAGAGTGGAGTCAGGAGATGCCAGCCATCCACCAAGGAAGCAAGACATGCAGAAAATGAGGTAGCACCACAGCCATGTGTCAATACAGTAATAGAAATGGGTTGACTTAAATGTAAGAGCTAGCTAGTAATAACCCCGAGCCATCAGACAAGCATTTATAATTAATATTAAATGTCTTATAGGTGGCCACATTCTTGGGGAAAGCTGATCCCTCCTTTCCTAACAACTAACTGCTGTCAAATACTCCATGGCTAAGGGTCGGGCTGTGTGCCCTCTCTCCATGCTGGCATTAGTATGGATTGGGTTTGCACAGATATTGTGTGTACTGTGAATTCATGTGTGCATCTGTCTTGATGTGTTCAGAAGGTGTTTTCTTATACTCACCCATGGCCTCTGGTTCTTACACGCCTTCCTCCCCTTCTCTTGCAATGACCCCTGTTTCTTACTCACTCCTTTGGGTTCCTCTTGTTGCAACTCAGCCAGCCCAGCAGTCCGGCTAGAGTCTTGTGCTCGGCAGATCCTCAGGATGATTAGAATGTCTCTGTATTTGGATCTTAGGATCTCACACCTCTCATGCTGTGTCCTGTCAGGGAGGCAGGGCTGGGATTGCGTCCATATCAGGCCAGTGAGAAAGCGGATTAGCCTCTCAGCCCCTCAGCCTGAGATCAGAGACAACATTCTTTCTTTGCTTCGGCTCTATCCCAGGATTCTCTCCTTTATACCTCCAGCTTAGCGTGTCTACACTGAGTGACATCCTGCTTTTTCTCTGTCTGCTGTCTGAACCCCTTAGCTCCCCAGTGGCCAGAGGCCAGCTCTAAGCAGATGGCAGCTGGCTCCTCCCATCTCCATTCTCTCTTCCCTACTGTGGAAGAGTCTCTGGTGTTCCCTCTGGTCTGTGTGTTCTGCTGGAAAATCGGAGTGGGAGCCACTTTCCACATTGCTCAGTTAGTGCTGATGCTAGGCCCGCAGCTCTGATTTGCAGCCTTCTGCATAGAGGGCAGGAGTGTTCCTCTTCCTCTCCTGCCCCCAGGGAAGGCCTAAGCTCTTGTGTCAGTGCACCTCAACTCCTGGCCTGTGTGTGGCTGGACTCTTAGCTCTGATCCCACGTCAGATTCTGGCTTTATTATTCTTCCAAGCACAGTGATTATCCCCCTAATCATGCCAGGAAATGAAAAGCCACAGACGCTTTCAGCTCGGTGGCCTGCAGATCTCTGTTGTATTATGAATGTGAAAGTTGATTGAACCAGGGAAACAATTTGAAAGCAGAGTTTCCAACGCGACCTTGGTAAGTGGAAGCCCCGCCCAAGGGGGCAGTCAGGCTGGCTCTGAGCCAGACAGAGCCAGCCTGTGTGGCTGGAGCATCTTGTTCCTGCCTACCCTCTGCAGGATTGGGGGCGGGGTGTACAGTAGGTACTCTTGGTTCAGGTTAGCCTAGCATCTCTGCCAACCAGCAGGGCCTCAGTCTGCATAGATGAGGAAGCAGCCTGACCACCAAGTGGCTTTCAGAGAAGGAATTTCCCACCACTGCACCTCCTCCTTCACCTGCCTCTCATCATGTCTGGGCTTCATCCCATTTGTGTATCCTGGATACAGGTTCTAGTACAATAAGGGATATCATACCTTCAGTGTGTAGATGTCAAATTGTTAGTCTATAATGAGCATGGATATCAACAATAAGAGTGAATGAATAAATAACATTGTGTGCTCTGGGCATTTGAAACATCACGATGAGTTTAAGAGTTTTAAGAATCTTATAGGATCTTGTAGGTTATTGCTTCCATATTTGTCTTCTTTCTGTCCCCCCTTCCGTGTCCCAGTCATATCTGCTCTCCATTTTTTAACAATCTAATTGCAGGGAAAAGAGGAATCCCGCATTTATGCACCTCTCTCTACCCCGGAATTAAAATTTATCTTCCCTTCTTTTTGTGTCTCCCTCTGTCTTTCCTCTCGCCTCAGTGCTCCTCCTCAGTGTACCAGCTAGTCTCCTGGCTCACTGCAGCTCTTCACCCACTAACAGTACATCCTTGCTCAGAGGTCTGGGGACCGGCTTCTGAGAGTGCGCAGCCGGAGAACACTGCTCCTTGGCTTCCTTGCTCTAGGACTTCCACGACACACAGCTTAAGTCTCGTCATTTAGCTCCTGCCTTCCCACTGGGATGCCCCCAATCCTGTCTCTATTGATCATTTTCAGAGGTGTCTTTGCTACTTGGTATTCTTGATGAAAACTTAGAAGTCAGTTAACTTAAAGTATCACAAAGACACATTCTGCTTTGAAAGGTTCTGGAGCCATTAGGCAGAATTAAAGATACATGCTTCCCCAAAAGAACTATAACCAGGCGTTAAGGCAAATATTGGAGTCACCTAGGGTAGGGTTGAAAAGAGATCGTGTGCAGTGAGTCCCACATCCATGTTGTCTAAAGTGTTCTCCCACTTAACTAGCAGCTGCTCATCGTTTATCCAGTAATCATGAACTGTGTGTATGCCATCTGCGAGGCTCCACAGAGCAGACAGAGGTGAAAGTCTTGGCCTTTAGGAAGCTGAAGGGTTGGCTGGGGGTGTGGAAACAGACATTACCTGCCACAGGCTTCTGGAGATGCTTGATGGGCAGTGTCCTGTGGCTCTTTCTCACAGCCCATCAGCAGACAGTGCCAGTGGCACTGTCCCTACATGGCCGGTGAGGAAACCAATGCACAGTTGGGCAGAAAAAGTAGTAACTGTGAGAACTATCAAGTGGCAGGGTCAGGCCTTTAGCGAGCCCTCTGATCAGCTACTGTGTGTTCCCAGAGCAGTGGCTCTCAACCCTCTTAACTCTGTGACCCTTTAACAAAGCTCCTCATACTGTGGTGACCCCCAACCATGAAATTATTTTTGTTGCTATTTCATAACTGTAATTTTGCCACTGTTATAAATTGTAATATAAATAGCTGTGTTTTCTGATGGTCTTAGGTGACCCCTATGAAGAGGTTGTTTGAACCCCTGAGGGGTTGCAGCCCACAGGTTGAGAACCGTTGTTCTAATAGGACTGGGACATAAGGGAACAGATACGAGGGTGTATGAGTGGCATTCTATTTCCCAGGGAGTGGGCACTCCTGAGAAGCTTCCTGGGGTGAATGGATCCAGACTTGATTCTACATGGAGGGGCATGTTTCAAAATAGCACAGGGTTCTTTAGGGACATGCTGGGTGTGATAGTCTAGCTACTGTGCTGGCTGGAATTTTATCGACTAGTCATGAGCTAGAGTAATTTGGAAAGAGGGGACCTCAATCGAGAAAATGCCCTAACCAGATTTGCCTGTGGGCAAGCTTATAATGGCTTTTCGTGACTTATGAGAGAGATGGTGGGCTCAGTGCACTGGGGGCCATGATGCCACCCCTGGGAAGGTCATTCTAGATGGCAAGAAAGTAAGCTGGGCAAGCCATGGGGAGCAAGCCAGTAAGCAGCACTCCTCCATGGCCTGAGCATGAACCCCTGCCTCCGGGATCCTGCTTAGAGTTCTTGTCCTGACTTCTTTGGTCAATGGCCTGTGATGTGGAAGTGTAAGTGGAAATAAACCCTGTCCCCTGAGTTGCTTTTGATCACGGTATCATAGCAGCAGAAATCCTAACTAAGACAGCACTTTTCTTGTCACTGAGAGAAAATATTTGAGAAAATCTTGACAGAAACAATTTAGGGAAGAAACGGTGTGTATTTTGTTTTGTTCTGTTTTGTTCCTCGCAGTTCAAGGGTTCATCCCATCATGGCAAGGCGTAACAGTGTGTCTGAGATGGCTGGCCACATTGTGACTGCTTCCAGGCAATGGAACATGGGCAGGAAATACAGCCAGGCTAGCCAGCTTCAAGGCCCACCCCACGACCATTTCATCCAGTGAGGAACCTTTAAAACCTTGTCAAGGTTCCACAACCTTCCAAAACAACTCTGCCTGTTATAAACCAAACGTTCAAATACGGGAGCCCGTGGAGGGCATTTCACATTTAAATCACATCAAAGGAAGAGTGAAACCATCATAGATGCAGTTACAGGGAACGAAAGTCTGAGAGCAAGCGTGTACATGTGTGTACATATGCATCCGTGTGTACGTACATTCACACATGTATGAGCATACATCATGTACAGAAACAGGCACGTGTTTGTCTGTCTATATGTACAAACATGTAAACCATGCTATGGTTTGACACTTGGTCAGAAGCGCTGTCTGTGGAGGTTGGAGAGCCTTTTAAATATGGAGCTTACCTGCAGACATAGGGCTGTAGTGGTGGGGTTTGAGGGGTATAGCCTGGGTCTGCTTTAGGCCCACGCTCATTTCTGCTTCTCAAGCCACTGAAACATGTGATAGTTGTTCCTCAACTTTCTGCTGCCATGGCTAGGAGAGGTTCCCTCAGTCAAGACTACCCCACTGTGTTGGGCTATGTCTTCTAAACTGCGAGCCAAAATGGATTTCTCCCCCTTTAAATTCCTTCTGTCAGTTTTTTTCCCCACAACAGTGAGCAAGGTAGCTGATACTACTGATGCATGCGCAGGTATGGGCATGGGAGTCCCTGTGTTGGCCTGCAGAGACACGAGGGGGGACAGGATGTGGCTCACCACTCTGTACCACATTTTGTCAGGAGAAGGTGTGAGTTATGCTTGCTTTTGTGGGTGTGGGGGCAGAGTCAGAGTGAGGGAGTAGGCACACAGGGTAGACAGGTTGGGTGACAATGGCCGCTCTATGACCTCAGCATCCATTTGCTGAGCGTTCTTTCTGCCTTGTCCTTGGCTTTCTAAATGGAAGCTGTCGGCCTAAAGCAGGCTGCCATTCTAAGCGTCGTTCAGCTGTCATGGTACTCAGTGTAAAAACAGCAACATATATTTATTTTCTGTTATTTACAAACTGTGGCGTTTGCCAGGAAAACAAATTGAGACTCTTGGGCAAAAGGCGGCATCTGATGTGGAATTGAGAATTTTTTTCCCCTTGTTCAGATTTACTCATTCGGGGGCAGGGAATGACCTTGATACCCTTGCTGTGGTCATTTCTGGATGCAGGTGGGAAGCCTGAGAGGGACCCAGAAGGAAGGAGTCAGGCAGTGAGGCCTTCACTCTGACATTCTCAACATCTGGCCTCATGGACCAGGACACACGAGTTGGTCACAGGTATCGAATAGTGGTTAACACTAGTGATGCTTTTGTGAACCTGAGCCCAGAGTGCACAAGCTACTCCATAGTATATGAGTGCAGTGTGTGTGTGTGTGTGTAGGCATGTGTGTTCTTTGGGATACTGAGTTTGCTGCCTCCTGCCTTTCTTTCTGAGGTGTTCTAGGCTACTTTCCCCCACTCAGAGAAAGGAGAGATCTTATTTTCCAGGTCTCTTTGATGATTAAGGGGCAACAATCCTAGAGGCAAGGCAAGACAGAAAGAGAAATGTAAGACAGAGAGGCAAAGCATGATGGATGTCAGGTTACGTCACTGACACTCTCAGAGTAAAAACACCCACCTCTTCCTTTAGCATAGCGGTCCTCGACTTTCCTAACACTGAGAACCTTCAATATAGTTCCTTGGTAACTCCCAACCATAAGATTGTTTTTGTTGCTACTTTATAACTGTAATCTTGCTACTGTTATGTATTGTAATGTAAATATCTGATATGCCTGATATGTGACCTCTGTGGAAGGGTTGTTTGATCCCAAGGGGTTGTGATCCACAGGTTAAGAACCCCTGATCTAGCTGTTGCCTATCTGTCCTAAGAGTCCTAAGAGTCAAGCTTTCCATAGGGTATCATGGGACCATAATACTCCAGGAAGAAACTTCAGGATCTAAACAGTGAGCATTGTAGCCTAAAGCATGGTGGGTGTGTGGCAAGATGAGTCCCCAGTGTCACAGCACCTGTGGAGTGACAGCCCGGACGCGCTGAGGGGAGTCCCGCCAAAATAGCTTCCCTCTGAGTGTGAGTCCGAAGGAGGAAAGTGTCCGACTGACCCCAGATACTGCAAACATTAAATTCCGGAGCTCTCAGAGCGTCACATCCACGAACCTAAGTCTTTTGAACTTTCTTCGGTCCCAAGAGTTGCATGTGTCTGAACACGGTTTTACTCTCCTCCCTCCAAAAGTTATTCACGCTAACAGCAGAGGCCGAGCGAGTGACAAATTGCTGACTCCTTCCACATGAATATTGTTCGTTTATTCACAGATGCGTTTGCCCTGACAAAAGCTCCTGCTTCAGCACATTTCCGCGGGTAACCGAAGGCACTCGTGCTAATGCGGAATCAGCTATCATTAGCACAGACTCGCGGCAGCTTTCGGCTCCTCCAGTGTCTCTTTTCTCCGCTCCATCATTTTCTCTTATGATTTAATTAGTGTGAGGCTGGAATCCTTGGCTCTTAATTTGTCCGGGAAGTTGAACAAACTGCATTTTGACACCTGCTGAATTTTCCAAGCCTGGCTGTCGGCTCCATTCTGCATCCACTAAACTCCAGGGTGTGCGGGGATTTTACAGCTCTCCCACACCTGCCTGCTAAGGACAGCCACTGGCGGCAGCCAGATTTGTGATTCCGGACCAGGTTTCTTGTAGACAGTGGGTTTTATCTATTCCATTTCAGAGCAGAGTAATCTAAGCAGGTGTTTTCATTCAAGTGGAAGGCCCATGGACCCTCATGTTCTTTGCTTGGGTTACGCCTGTAGTTCTCTGATGCCTAGTGAGTCACGAGTGCCTTAGAGACCACCAAGATGAGGGCTAGGGATATGGTCCGGGGGGGAGGGCACACTCACTTGGCACTTGACAGGTCCTGAGTTCAATACCCAGCACGCTATAAGGAGCAGCACCATCAACAAACCACCATGAACAATGTTTTGGAACTTTTCATTCTTGGTGATACAATGCTTTTGAGGAAAACCTTATCAGAAAAATGGATGTCTACTCGTGACTTACTGAACTAGGGGCCTACCATCTGGTCCTTCTGCTCATTAGACTTTGACGACCCTTTTGATAGTCTCAGCCTGAAATGTATGAGCTATCGAAGCTCATACATTGATGGAGAGGGGCTGAGACTTGACTGAGGTCAGCCACCAGCCACTGCAAAGCTGCAGGGTTAGAAAACTACTCTGGAGGCTCTGTCTGCATCCATTTGACCAAAGCCACCCTCTTTATGAAGCCATACCCAGTGCCTTCAGCCAGCAGAGTCCAACTCTTATTCTATAAGTAGTTATCAAACTAAGAGACAGGTGCTGTATTCTGTGCAGGGGAAAGTGGCTGAATGAGACATAAGTGAGTATTGTGTTTGCTCTCATGAGTTTGGATTCCAGTGGGAGAGAGAAGCCAGAGACACATGATAAGTAGATTACTTAGTGTTATATTACATTAAGTCTTAGAGAAAATTATAAATCAGAGTAAAAGACTGCAAAGAGAGGGAGTTATAATTAGAAGTGGGTATTCTCTATCTTTAGTGATGACACAAACATGCATAGGACATTCAAGGAAGGGTGGGGGCGGGACATGATGAGATCACATCTGCCTGACTAAGTCATCCATGAAGAGTGGAACAATTGTACCCTCACAGGTTTGGGAAAAGTTAAATAGTAAGTGTCTGCTAGGTGTGATGTGAAGATTCTGTTGAGTCATGAAATTTCCAACTTTTCAACATGCAAAATGTTTTCATAATCTCTGAAAGGCACTTGGCCATGTGGTTGCTAGGATTTTAATTATTTATGCATATCTCTGAAGACTGTTGGTGAAGTGTGAGCATCCGGGGTCAGGGACCTTATTCATCCCTGTAATCTCTGCTGCTCTAACACAGGCTATGTAGATGACCTGTAGTTCACAATCCAATATGAGTTCACAGTAAGAAATCTATAAATTCATGGGGACTCCAACCACTATTAGTCCAAGTTAGCACCAATGACCAGTAGCAGAATCAGATGTACTAGAACCCCAGATATTGGAATAAGGATATAGGAATAGATAGAGAAATCAAAGCAAACATGTTTGTATACTTGAAAGAGTAAAAGAAGCCGCAAGAAGTATGCTAATGCCTCTCCTCCAAAATTATGGTAATTGAGGAGAGGATGAAAAGGAACCAATAAAACTTTCAGAAACAAAAATAAAAGTTTTTATGTAATGTTAAATTAGTGAGTAACAAAAGAGAAGAGAAGTAAATTGCAAGGCAGATATGAGGCTGAGAGAGCTTGGAATGTAAAAAGATATCAAAGTAAACTAAAAAGAAAAAGGAGGAGAGGCCATTTTGTTTTTATAAATACAGAGACAGAGAGTTTTTCACATTTAATGGATGACAACAATGCCCAGCTTCATTTAACCCATGCCCAGTTTGCTCCAGTGGGGGGGGGGGGTAAAACAGATTCCAAAGACAAGGGAGTTACAAAAGCATCCAGGAAGAAAACACATATTGCCACAAATTGGTGAGAACTAGACTGATGATAGTTTCTCAAAGGCAGCAATCAGATTCTGAAACTCAGGGAATGAGACTTGTATTTTTCTCTTGGCACATGACTGACAAGCACAGAATGCGGGGGAAACTTCTTTTAAGGATGAAGACCACAGAAAGAAAGTTCTAGACAATCAAATCATCATGTGTTTATTGACAAATGCCCTACTAAAGGAACATCTAAGGGTCCTCAATTTAGGAAGAAGAATGATTTTTAAAAGTAAGCTCCAATACACTAGAAGGGCTGGTGAGTAAAAAGTGCAAAAGATGGCCCAATCTAAATGAATATTGACTGTAAAAATCCATGTTCATTATGCCTGATCTGAGGCGTTTCAAAAGACAGCATAGGTTCTTATAAATCAGGATGAAAACAGAGGGTTTGAAACACTCACAATACTTGTTTGAGATGAAGACAGGTATTCTTGTCTCCCTTCTTCGAAATGCCTGCTGTAGTGTAGTTATGGGTGGGGCGTGTCTCAAGTCCATGCCAGCAACATCCCATCTTGATATCCACTATTTCTTGATATGGGATGTCTCTCTGTATGCTGTGAATAAGTTTTATTACCATTGGTTAATAAAGAAGCTGATTTGGCCAATAGCCAGGCAGAATATAACCAGGTGGGAAAGCCAAACTGAATACAGGGAGATCGAAGGTGGGGTCAGCAGAGATGCCAGCAGCCAGCCACCAGCCACCAGCAGTCAGAATTTTATCAGTAAAACAATGGGGCATGTGATGACATCTAGATTATTAGAAATGGGTTAATTTATATGTAAAGCTAGCCAGTAAGAAGCCTGAGCTAATAGGCCAAACAGTTTGTAATTAATAGTAAGCCCCAGAGTGGTTATGTGGGAACTGGGGGGCAGGAGGGAAACTTCTAGTTATAATTTCTTCCTCTTTATGCTTAGACTGTTAGACTTTAACTGAACACATTTAACAACTGTGAAGTGAAATGGAAAGTGTCTAAAACTAGTATAAACAACCTGAAACAGAGGGAGAACCCAGTTTGAAAGACTTTTTTCTTAAGTTTAAAAAAATGATAACCATTGCCTTAAATATATAAGAAATCACAGTAAATGCAGGGAGCCGGACAGAATTGCCATTACAAGATGGTGCTGACATCCTGTCCCGTTGGGAGCTGCGTGTCCCCTGCTTCCCGCATGCGCAGTGGATAAGGGCCCTTAGACCTATCCTGATGCAGTCTGGTGACAGCTGATGGTGGCAACCAATCACAGGGCAACCCGTGTGCCTACTCCCTATATAAGCAGCTGCTTTAGTGCTCTTGGCCCCCCTCGCTTCCTGCTCTCCCTCAACCAAGAGGCACTCCATTAAAGTGTGATCTGAGAAGAATCCTCGTGTGGTGGTTGTTCTTCCTCGCTGGTCGAGAAGTTCGCCACAAGTAAATGCATAAAGACTAAATGTTTCAGCTAAAAGATAAGGCATGCCAGAAGAGGTTCAAACTTGGAACAACGCAAAGTTCTGATACATGCCATTTAGAAGACATATGTTAAAATACAATGATATTAAAAGGTTGAAATCAAAGGAGAGCAAGAACACCATAAGCAGGCAAATGCCAAAATAAAGCTGGCACAGGATGTAATTACAGGCATAATTATATCTCAGATAGAAAGATATAAATACTTTGGGGGATGAAGAAAAGCTCACTACCCACCAAGAAAGGTTTAATTTTCTGTCAGTAACACTTCTATCTTTGAATGCATCTTACAGTCAGCTTCAGGGCATATAGAGGAAAAATTGCCCCAAATACAGACAAATTGATAGATCTTTCGCGTAGCTTGGAGAGTTTCCTCTCTTGCTCTCTTAGTGACTGAGAGGCTGAGGAGATGAAGAAATCAGTAATGATGGAGACGGTTCTGGCATCACAATTAACACTTCGGTGTGAGAAGCATGTGCAGGACACCTGCAGCAATTGGAGAAGGCACATTCTTTTCAAGAACACAATTTAATACTAGACAACACTGTACATTTCAGAGAATCTATGTCTTACAAACAGCATTCTTAAGAAACAATGAAATTTCAAGCATGTAAATAATATTGGATAACATACATCAGAAGTGAATGAGCTTTTGAAAATTTGCTTAAATTCACAAAGTATATAAATCAAAACTTTAAGTTTTTCATTACCAAATATTATTTATGCACAACAATGTGCATCGCTATAACATTTTCATTTGTATAATGTATTTGATCATCTCCATCACATTCTCTTGAACCCCTCCGTTCCTGCTGATGTCATCACTTTTCCCAATTTGTCACCTTCTATTTTCATGACACCTCTTCCTCTTCTTCTTCCTCCTTTGGTGAAGCAATGAATTTTGTTAGGTCTACTTTCAGGAGGACGGATGTGAGATTATGATTTACAGAAATATGAGAAACTTGCCAGTGACTATGCTACAGAAGAAAATGTCTCTCCTTCCCCTCCTCAGCAACCATTAGCTACTGGTAGATCTTGAAAGAGAAATAGGACCTTGTGAGTCCCCTCCCCTCAACAAGGTAGAATTTTTGCTGTGATGACTTCTATTTAATAATATACTGGAAGTCTTAGCCAAAGCAATTAGACAAGAAAAAGAAATCAAATACAGAAGATCTAAAATGATCTAAAAAAGCAGTATTACTAAATGCAAAAGTAAAAAGCTCAAAATAACATCAAAATTATGAGCATTAATAAAATAATTTGTTAGACTTCAGATTTTGACACGAATTTTTGAACGTATCTGTATATAGATATGAGAACATATTAAATGTACAAAAATAGCTAGCAATGTTGTGTATGTTAAGAAAACAAACATATTTAGGACAATAGAAGGAAGCATATTTATAAGAGGATCGACACTATTCTAAACACTTTTGTGTATACATATATGTTCCATCAATATCTGTGTATCTATGCATTTTTATAACAAACTTCTATGATAGCTACTATAATTCCCTTGACAGTGGAGAAAGCTGAGACTTGTGTAAACTGTTCACACTGTGGAGTACATACATACATAGGAACAGAAAGACATTGGCAGGTAGTAATGGGAAGCTCACATCTGCCTTCCAGACTATGTGAGCCTAACTTATATAATTTCATTTTTCTTGAGAAAAATGCAAAGCTTTACTGAAGGACCTTGAAAACTAAAGAGCTAAACTGCATTTGTGGATAGGATTTAATACCATAAAAATACCAGTCCTTCCCAAATTGTTGCATCCAGTTCCAAACAAAATCCTAAGAGGTTCTTCATGGAACTTGAACAACTGATCATAAAATTTATATGGATAATAAAAAGGTCATGAAAAGTCAATACATTCCTGAAACATATGGGTAAGGGTGTGAGAAATATGTGACTGATCAGATAACAACATACAACATTGCATGTAGAAATAAAGAATGTAGTCCTGGTGCAAGGACAGACAGACACACCAACAGAACACAACAAAGAGCATGTAAGTGCCTTGTGTCCTGTGCACATGTGGCAATTGAGAAGTCACAGAGTAAATAAGTGGGGAAAACTCAGGTCTTCAATATGCGGAATTCGTCCTTTAAATGCAAAAACATGTGAAAAATAGATTCCCACTTCACACCGCACACAAAAATTAATTCCAGATGGTTTAAAGTCTTAAATGCGGAAGATAAAAGTTTATGAAATGTGGATCTCTTTATGACTGTTAGGATTGTTATTTCTTAAACACAACACACAAAAACTCCAATGATAAAGAAAAAGATTATAAAAGCAGGGCACATTAAAATTAATAACTTCTAGTTACAGGAAGACCACAGAGAGAATAAAAAGATAAGCCACTAATTGAAACTTGCAGCACATCTAACTGGTACCACTTCAGGGTCCCCAACACAGTGAAGAGCCCCTTGATAAACAGCAAACACCTAACAGTCCAAATAAAAATGGGATGAAAGAATAAATTGACATTTTTACAGTAGAGAGTTTGAACAGCCAATATATAATTTTTTATAAAAGACACCCAGTCTTTCTAGTAATTATGGAGTGTGTATTAAAATCATACCATGATATAATTTGTTTCTGTCTTAGATAAGCAATAATTAAAAATTTTGAAAATACCACGTTAATTGGGGCAGAGAATGTTAAACAGAAGAAAACTTGCATGGGCAATGGCTTGGCATTAGCTGGTGTGATCATTAATCTTGCTTGCAAACTTGACTGGGTTGAGAGACACTGAGAAAATTAGAAAGACACAATTATGGGGATGTGTAAGAGTGTTTCCAATGGGCATGTGGGTTGGGGGCTCACCTTGAATGTAGTGGCTGCCTAATAGGCTGAGGTCCAGGATGGAAGTAAAAGCAGAAAGAGGAAGCCTGCAACTTCTGTGCAAGTGCCTTGGTGATGTTTGTGTCCACGAAGACCCGTAGACATCAGACTTTTGAGCAATGATTAACAAAAGCAACCCTGCAGGCAGTTTTGAGGTCTTCAGCTTTGAGTTTGGGCTACATCACTAATTCCCCTGGTTCTCAGTGTTCCAGATACCTGAGCAAAGCATAAATCAGCTTCTTTTGACTGTCTGGCTTATAGTCATTGGTGTGACTATCTAGCCTCTGATCATGGCAGCCAATCTAATAGTTCCCATTATAAGCACATTCTATTGGCTCTGTCTTTCTAGAGAACCCTGACTAAAACACCTAGTAAGGCTGAGAATATGAAAGCTTTACAACCCATCAATCCAGAAATTCCATTTCTATGTATGTCCCATAGAAACCCTTGCAGAGTTCACCAGGAGGATGAGCAAGAATATCACAGGTAGCACTGCTTCCACAGTACAGAGGTGCACAAACAACAAGAGCAAGAACCAAACGTGGACCTAGCAAAATGGAGAAGCACGTTTTTGCTAGGGTCATACAAAGGAATTCTGTACAGTGATGGCAATGTATGTGGATTGCATTTGGGTTGAACATGTATGGATCAGCAATATCAAACACTATTGAGTCTAAGAAATGTTGGCAGAAGAATAAATTGAGCACAATTCCATTTATATAAAGCCAGGAAAAATGAAACAGTGTTTTTCCAGAATTTGTATTCCTTTATGTATGCTTTATAGACCGTACTTTGTGTGTATGGTACATTTCTCAGTGTACAAAGATAAGAAAAAGAGATCTATGGAGGGAGAGGTTTCTATTTTAGACTGTGAGTGGCCCTTAACCTTTCTGAAGCATCTCTAAAGCATCGCATAAAGGAGACTAGAAAAACCACACTATGGCTCGAATTCAACTCAGTTGGCAGAGTGTTTGCTAAACATGCACCACAATCTGGAATTGATCCGCAGAACTTTGGTGGTCCCATTTCTGTAGAAGTTTAAGGTAATCTTGACTACATTGTTTGCTTGAGGTCAGTCTGAGCTACGTGAGATACCATCTCTGAACAAAGAAACACAGGTCATATGGAAAGAAACAAAAAACCCTCCACACCTCTTCCCACAAAACATCAAGTTTCCATTAAAAACGGACACTGGACCGAGCAGATGGTGCTTATTCCATGCCTTGGGCTGTGATCAGGATGCAGACTTTGCCAAAACAAGTGTTTCCGTCACGAAAGACCATGCTATGAATACTGCCTAGAATCCAGAAGGATGGGGGAGTCCCTGTAGAGTATATCCTTATATCCTGGGATAGCTAAAGAAACAAGAAAGCAAATTATTCCTTTCCTAAAACCACTGCTGATTGACTAGCCATCCCAGGGACTGACTGAGGGCTACAGGAGGAGAACAGGCAACAGAAAGTGCAGACTCCAGTCAACAAACCAGTGCATCCACCTTTTGGCTGCTGTCAGTGCTGTTTTATAGTTGCCTTCTTCAGAGAACATCTCTAGCATGAGAGGAGCCATCTTGCATGGGAACAACTGGTAGGCTACACCTAAGCCTAAGTATTGGTCAGGGCTCAGCCCTTGACAGGCTACTGGTATTGTATAATCAGTGACATCATCCATACTTCCATGCTCTCTGAAGAATTGGGTAGGGTCTACAAAGAAGCTTGACTTCTTCCTCTGTGCTACTACCTCCTCCCATTTCATTATAGGTCCCTGACCCAAGAACTACCCAGGTTCTGCTTTTTAAGAAACCTGTTGTGTATGAATTCAGGCACCATCCACTAAACACCTAAAGGGGAGGATGATTTTAGGTAGGAAGGGATGCTATATTTGGGAGAAGTCCTCCAAAGTACTTTCAAAGGTCGATTGAGAGTTCCTAACTCTTCTCCTATATCTTAATATTCCTTAGCAAGTAATTAACTTGACTCACACACAACTTATTAGTTTATAAAAGGAAACAAGTCCAGGATCTTTGCATAGGGATGATAAATAGAGGGGTTGGAGACAGAAAAATAAAAATTAAAACCCAAGAGCAGAACAACTCGTTTAACAAGAGCCAAGAACTCCAAACAAAGAAAACCTCAGGTCACTGTTAAGGTGAACCTCAGAAATTTGACCACAAAGATACAGTTTTACTTGGTTCAGTCTGAACTGTTTTCCCAATTCTTATAGGCATCACACATGGTGTAATCTTTCTAGAAAAGCGCTCAAAAGGAAATAGATGGTTCAAAGGGGGAAAATGACAGAAAGAAATGTCATAAAAGTTAGTGGAGCTCCTGAAGAAAACAAAGGTGAGAGCAAAAAAATACCACAGAGACAAAAGTTACAAAAGGCCATAAAAATGGAACAAAAGTAACTGAAAATAGGATCCTTTGAGGAAATCATGCAAGACAAAGTGGAAAAGCAACAAGACAGTTGTGAGTACAAAGCAGCTGGTCTATAATGTTGTACTGATGGAGTTACCTTGAAATAGCTTTGAGGTAAACCACTGTTGGCAGAAGATTGTTTGAGACCATCCTCAGGGCAACAGCTCTAAGGAGAGAAAATTGGCAAGAGTGGGCATACCTGTGATGTGTTTGTAATCGTTCTTCATCGACTCCACATGGAATTATCCGACACTGAGAAGAAAGGAAAACCTTTGTTTTTCTCCCTCAGAACAGGCCATCTGTGGTTATAAGCGGGTCATTGAGTCAGGGGGTTTAGAGCCTTTGCCTCTCAGCCACTGGGTTTTCTAGCAGCCGTGAGGCACCCTGGCATGATTTGAAAGAGGAGAGCTGATGGAATCTGCTCTACCCATTCAAGCTCATACTCCCTGGAGCAAGTATATCACATCTGGAAAGGAGCCCCTTGCTGTTGTTCCCATAGACTTGGCTTCTCTTTGGCCTCAAAAAAGCCGTGGGCATTGGAGATGTAACCTGCTGTAGAATCCTTTCCTGCCCTGGGCATCACTCAGTCAGAGACCTATGATGTGTAATTCACAAATGGTTCAAATATGCAGTTACTTGAACTGGAAAAGACTGTTGAAATGTAATGCCTCTGTCTTCGTGATGGACTGTTGTATAGGACTATCCCTATCCTCTGAACCAAACTGCAGCCACTTCATGAGTTCTGGTGGGCTCGCCCAGGCAAGATCATCACAGCTTGGTCTGTTGACTATTAAACTATTTCCCTCCCTCCACTGGAGGACGTGGTAGAGAGGGTCATATCACTCTTACCTTAATATCCAGCCACCCTTCTCAACCAGATGTATATAGTTCTTCCTGTTGCCCTTGGCCTTGAGGGAGAGGATAAAGGATATAGGTGGGCAAAAATGAGGGGTCAGTGTTCTATCCACTAGCCATGTGGAAGCTATCGTCCCTGTGAGTTGCAGACCTTCTATTGTAGATACTTTAAAGTCCACCTTTATTCCTGCCCACATCCACTCATCCATTGGTTTGTAAGCCTAATAAACTCACTGATTTTTTTTGGTGAACTTTGGTGGAAGCATGCCTTACCTTATCTCTGTAACCTTGGAAGAGTGGGTTTACCTTGTTTATGTCTCTCCCAGGGAAGAAATTTTAGCAACAAGGATATTATTATATATAATAATTTACCCTTAACTTTGGGGGATGTCACATGTCTCAAGTCCCTGGAAATTTCACTGATACATTTGGCCACTAAATCATAGAACAATAGAATAGAGAGCTCCTTGGGGGTTGTGTTAATCTTGTGATTTTATTTATTCTTCTAGATTATAAAAGGAGAATGGGAGAATATCTAGAGAGAATATGTTTTGTCTTACAAGAGGTGCCTATAGGATTGGAGATTGATAACCTGTCTATACAGTGGGTCTGTCTGCATAATCTGCCCACCCACTGAATTGTGGAGGATCTGAAGTTCAAGGTTTTCAGTTACAAATACAATGGCACCTTTACCCCAAGTCTCTAGTTCACAATCATCTCCCACAAGGGCCCTGATCATTATGGGATTTCTAAGCAAGCTGCTCTGAGGATGGCCTCTTCCCTGTTTGGGGGTCAGCATCTTTAGCAGTTCAGGGTTCTTAAATGCTGCCATGGAGACACACTGACTTTCATGAGTTTTCTCGCCTTGAAGCTCTCAGTGGAACTCTTCAGACCCTGCTACTCAAAATAGTCACCTCATGCCATTGTCCCTACAGGCACGCCATGTCTCTTAGAGCTGAGGCCCCTTCCGCCAGCATCATTTGCTCATACAACTCTTTAATCTGGTCGTAGAAACAGTCATGCTTGTGTGCTCGCCCTTCTGAGCCTAAAGAGAGGCTGCCAATACGTTTATGTTGGTTTTGAATCCATTATTCTTATTGAATAAGGGCTTGGATCTTGGTTTCTCATTCCCTGTGTTATTCTCCCAGTTTTGTACCACCTGAACATTTGATGGGTATGTCCTCCATGTCTTTATTCAATGTATTGATGAAAGCATTGAGCAAGATTGGGTTAATTGGACAGAAATGCTGAAGAGGGCAAGGGTAGAAACAAATTTCTGAGGCATGCCAATACAAGGCATGCCTCATTACTTTCATCGATTCAACAAATATTTATTGAATATCTGATATCTTCTGGGCAACCTGTTTCAGTGAGGATAGAATAATAAATATGATGGTTTTCATGCTCATAAACTCCTGATGTTTTTCATAAAGGTTTTTATCAATCAGCTTACTTTTTAATAACAGGGGAGGAGAAGGGGCAAACTTTTCTTTTTCTGTTTCAGTACAGGACTTCGGTGACCATGTGCTGATCACCAACTAAGGGAGTTTCCTATTTGACAAAGGCTACTGCCACCACTGTGGGCACATAGCTTTGCCCTTCAGTAGAGGTATATTGACTAGATTATGAATAGCTGAAATGGAGTACTGGCTAGCCATGTGGTACTCAGAAATTTTGATTTAGTGGATCTTTATAAATAATAAGAGATGGCTAATATGAATATTATTTTTCCTGCTAGTAATTTTGTAAAGACACTAATTTAAATTATACAAAGTGGTATAAGGTGATATTACCATTTTATCTAATAAAATAAAGGCACAGATCCTGCCCTCCTAGAGTTATTTTGTCCTTTGAGAATCAGATGTGAAGCAAAGACACAAAGGGATGAATACTAAGTGCATGTTTTGTTATTTGATATGAAGGAAGGATTCTGGGTGTAAGAGCAGTGACTAATGGAGGAAATTGGGAGAAAGTTGTTAAAGAAATGGCATTTTGGCTTACACAAGAAGGAATATGCATAAATTCCTGCAGAAACTATTCAAGGCAGAGGCCCATGCATGCAAAGTTTCCTATGGTGCAGTTAGTGGTGGCCCTTCTGTGCTTGAAGAACTGAAGGAATTTGGTGTAACATCCAGCACTTGAAGGTAGGACCGTTAGTCCAGGGAAAGGCAGGCTTCTCTCTGCATTGCCAGCCAGCTGTCTAGACTGGGCCAAATCTCTGCTTCCCCCCAATGAGTGGGCAATGCATGACCTTGGCTCCCCAGAGGGACTCCAGGTGCAATCAGAACTGGGCTGCTGGCTCTCCCAGCAGGTGTATGCAACTCTCCTGAACACCTGGCACCCATGCTTCCACAGGACCAGCTTTTGTAAGAGCCTGTGACAACTGAGAGATACATGGGGTGGGCACAACCCAAGATGCTGAAAGGTTGGAGCCCAAGTGGCACAGCTGCAGAACCCCTGCCATTAGGCTACTGAGCCCTTGTCAGGGAACTGGCCAGAGTTGCCTAAGTCACAATAAACAGCTTGGAGTTCATTCAAGAAGCAAAGTGGAATCATTGAAAAACTTTGAGCAAGTAATTAAACAAGGACTCTGACTGATACTCAAAGCCTTTACTCTGCTGGTTGAATAGGAATGACCTGCATGAGAACACAGTTGAAGCAGGGGACCAGTAGGAAGGTTACTGAATTAGCCAACATGCGATCAAGTGAAGGGTAAAAGTCATCAGCACACTGCAACTAGAACATTATGTAAAAGAAGTATTCAAACATCTGGAAGCTCAGGTATCTGACTGGAGCTACTTACTACTTAGGGCAGACGGCCTACCTGAGCACTATGGGAAGACATGGGGCTTTTAGTTACATGGATGAAGAGAAGGGAAGATTAATTGAAGGAGAAAAAGAGTAAGTCCCTTTAGTGGTTTGAATGAGAGAAGTCTCCCATAGGCTCACATAACCAAACCCTTGGTCTCTTGTTGGTGGCACTGTTTGGAGATTATGGGACCATTATGGGGGCCTTGCTGGAAGCCCATACATCACTGGGGACAGGCTTTGAGAGTTTATGGCCTCATCCTACTTTGACTTTGCTCTTTCTGCTTTGTGTTTGTGGTTAGAGATGGGGACCCCTCAGTTACCTGCTCTGTCTGGTCTTCTGCTAAACCTCTCCTGCCATTATGCATTGCCCCTCCAGAACAATCAGCCAAAATAAGCCCTCTCTTTGTAAGTTACTTTCAGCTATGGTGTTTAATCACATCAATAGAAAAGTAACTATTATGGTCTTCTTTCAGCAAGCTGTGTTTGATTTATCTGTCAGATATTGAAATAGAGATATTAAATTGGATGATTATATGTGGAAATCTAAGGAAGGGTGAGGTCTGGAGATGTAGCTGTTGGAATATTGTCAGATGGTATTTAGAGCCATAGATTAAGGAGAGTGTAGAAGATGTAGAGAACAGCGCTAAAAACCCTGGGGGTGGGGTGGGGGGTTTCACATAGAAAGTAAAAAAAGAGGGGGAAGACACAGAAGGGGAAGACATAAGATAAATGAAGTGCACTCCGTGAGAGAAGGATGGAGCTGGTGACAGTCGAGGGAGGAGAGTGTTTAGGCAGGAAATCCTGCTAACAATGTACACAACACGCCAGACTGAAAGAGAAGTGACCAGCATATTTAGCAAATGCTGATGATCTTGATGGTAACATCTTCAATGCTGAGAAGCAGATCCATCTTCCTGTAGGACAATGTGAAATGTCTCCCTTTTATTAAGCATAGATTATATTCTCATCCAATATACTCTGATACCAGTTTCCCCTCACTTTACTCCTTCCAGTTCCTCCTCACCTCCTCTCCTATCCAAATCCTCTCCTTTTCCGTCTTTCATTCGGAAAGAACTGGCTTCTAAAAGATAACCTAACATAGCAAAAATGTAATAAGATAAAACAAAAACCATCACATTGAAGTTGGACAGGACAAGCCAACAGAAAAATAAAAGAGCCCCAAGAGAAGGCACATGAATCAGAGACCACCTGCTTACATCAGAAGTTGCACGAAAGCACTAAACTGCAAGCTACAGCATACATGCAGAGGACCTGGCGTAGACCCATGTGGGTCCTGTGATTGCTGCTTCAGTCTCCGTGAGTTTGTACTGAGCTTTATTTTAGAGGACCTTGTTCTCATGGGATGGGAGGGTGCAAATGAAAGAAAAAATGGAAGAATACCACTGTTGGGAGAAACAACCTCATCTGTGTATCACTCACTCATCATGGGCTTGCAGCTGACATGTTCTTAACAAAAGTTAGGTTAGCAGGAGAAAGATATAACAGATGAACTAAATCCATTTTGCGTGGCATGGGAGCCATTGGAAATGATAATCCACATAGCAAGAGTCTGATAAAAAGAAACAGGTAGTTGTGGAGAAATGTGATTGGGTTCAAAAAATAGGTGTGTGTGTGTGTGTGTGTGTGTGTGTGTGAGAGAGAGAGAGAGAGAGAGAGAGAGAGAGAGAGAGAGAGAGGATGTGTTGTGTGTGTGTCCAAAGGGCAACAGTCTAACAGACTGCGGTGGGGGGTGGGGGGACTTGTCAAGGTCTGGTTTATCTGGCTTATCTTGCATTCTGTTGGATTTGGGGTAGAAAGCAGAAATCTTTTTAGGCAAGATGGGCCAGATGATTTCTTTATGACCACACTTTCAGGGTGAAAAGCAGTAGATTATAGTGTCCAGTTGCTTTGGTGATTTTTGTCAATTGCCAGTGTGGAATAATTTCAGGTATCATGTTTTGAGCCCCAGGGTTTTGTCGAAAATTCTGGTTAGCAGTCTGGCCCTAAAGACGATCTTTGGAACAGAATGGTGGCTGGAGATGGATGAAGGGCTCCATGAAGCTTCTCAAAGAACACACGATCTCAGGCCATTTTGTGAGCCACTGGAGAACTGCAATGGAGGGGGTCGGTAGACTGTCAGAAAGGGAATGGATCGTGAGCCATGTTAGAAAAAAAGAACCTACTTTTTTCTTAAATCTGCTAAATAACTGGATCCTTGCTCTCTCTAGTCCGTGAGTCTTTAAACACACAATTAGGAGCCTTATCCTTCCGATCATGAATTCTTTTGGAGTGAAATTATCCCAAGTCAAAAGCCCAGAGCTTTTTGACAGGGTATAGTGAGTATGTAGGCACCTTCATTATCCTGTGCCTATCTTCTGATCAGGGTCCGTCCCGATGCAGAGCAGTGACTAAGGGTCCCCACCTGCCCTCCCCTTTGACTGATACTGTACTGCTCGCCGCAGAAACTCCAGTGTTCTCCACTCTGTTAATGCAACCCCATCTGGGAGAACATTTGTGCTGTCCTTCCCAGGGTCGTCATCAGCTGCACCCTCCAGAGATAGCTCTTGTTGGCATGGCCCGCTCTGGTTCTTCTTCTGGGTGATTATTTTGACTTATTTCTCAAGGTCCATTTTCTCCATGGAGCCTACTATCCTGAGGTTTTAGGAAACAGTTCTTGCCAATGATTGGCTTGTGATTGACTCTATCTTATGAGGTGAATTCATATATTGAAACATAAACTCCCAGTGGGACTGCATTTGGAGGTTGTAGTTGGGGGGAGTGGTATCTTTGTGCTGGGAATGGTTTCCCTTGTAGGGGGAGACGGCAAAGACCTTATTTGTTCTCTCTCAGATGTCCTCGCCTATGTGAGGCCTCAGTGAGAAGGCATTGCCTGCAAACCAGACAGCCCCTGGCCAGCCCTTGAACCTGCTGGTACCCTGTTCTTGAACTTCCCAGGTTCTATAATAACAAGAATTGAATGCTTTAAAATACAAACAAAACAAACCAAGAACTCAGTTTGTGGCAGTGTGTTACAGGAGCTTATAATGGATATGACATTGTCAAATTTTTTAGTCAGTGTGAAGCTAGAAGACGGGGGTGGTGGGATCACAGGCGCCACAGCGAAGCAGGGCCTGCATTCTCTGGAAGTCCACTAAAGAAGCTCTGTGGTAGAATGTTCTTCCTTTTAACTCGGTTTGAGTTGGAGCCACCATCCTCTCGCATCTTCTTTCTACCTCTGCACATTCTTCTAAAATCAATGTTCGTCAAGAATGACAAAAAGGGTTGGTTTCATTCAGCGTCTCCCTGCCATTTGAATTGGTAGTAAGAATTTTGCATCCTGAAAAATTCTTATTTGGGGGCCAGTCAACATCTCCCTCAATAGCCCAGTGTTATCAAATTGGAGACCCCATTTCTGACATCTGCTATTTTCAAAGACTATTAAGCTGTGTTGCTAGAAGCCTGGCTGAGGCATCCAGACTTCTCTTCAGAGTTCCCCTTGCACCAGCTGCAGCGTAAAATCTGTCCTTGTCCTAGAAAATGTCCTGACTTTTAGTTTGGAGATGTAGCTACTGTTCTTTTAAAGCCGCCCCGGCGCCAAGCTGACAGGAATGCTTGAAACCGACTTTTCAAAATGACATGTCTGACCAGCGTCAATGTTTCTTTCTTTCACAATAACAGCATCCAACATGACCCAGCCCCCTCCTCCCAAGGTTCCCATCACCTCTCCTGCATCAATTTGTCCTTCCTTGTTGCTTAGAATTGAGTCCGGAATCATAGTTCTGCTTTTACATCCTTTTCTTTTTCAGCGACGGAATTGTTAGCTCTGTGAGTCAGGTAGCTCAATTGGGACGGACCCAAGGGATGTATTTGTGGTAATTCACATGCCTGGAAGTAAGGAGTTGGATGTGAGCTTCAGATCAGCAGAGAAATTGGATTTATTTTGGACACTATATCAGGAGGAAAAGGACCAGAGCTGTGGGAGAAATTGAGGTGATTGAATAGATCAGAGCGAGGCTAAAGGCTGTGCACTTTTCCTTTCAAAAAATGAAACACAGCCTTCTAGAGACACCGTGTCTACATTAGAAAGACACCGTCAAGGGTTGTTGACAGACTCAGGACAAGATGCAGACTACTTTCTGCTGGGACTTGTCAGGGTTGGGGTCACCACCGCCAGCCACTTTCCTGGTACTTCTTCAGGACCCTCGTTGGGACTCATGGCAGAGGGGAAGCTGGTTAGTCAGTGGCAGGTGGCAGTAATGTGGGGGAGGAAGTAGAGCTTTCTCTATAAATTGGAAGAGGTAGGACAGTGGGAAAAGTTTTAGAATCAGCCGTCTTAGAGTTTGAGTCCCTCTGCTTACTCCTAGCTCTGGTCAAGAGTAAGTTATAGAACCCATTGGCGTGTCAGCATCCTCCTAGGTGGATATAGAGAGTACATTTTCCATGAGCTGGTAAGTAGTTGACTTTCATCTTGGTAAAGATTTCGTATGGGATTAGCATAGCCTTATGGATTCAAGAAAGGAGAGTGCTGAACCATTACAGGTCCTGGGTCCCAGCACTGAAAAGGAAAGTGGACACAGGCTCCTTCCCCTAACCAGGAAACTATTTGTAAATGATACCTGCTGACAAAGGAAAAATAGTTTTTTTCCAATGGAGTGTCCTTGCGCGTATCACCCATACTCCAGGGCAGGCCCCATATCGGGGGTAGATGACCAGCAACAATAACTCCATGTTTCTTTTTTTGTGGGACTTCTTTTTGTTTGGTTTATTTACTTGGCAATATTTTTTTTCTTACTGATGTCTTTATTTTGATTTTCATTTGAGAAAGAGGGAGAGAGAGAGAGAAAGAGAAAGAATAGAGTTGGATGGGAAGGGAGGTTGGGAGGATCTGGAAGGAGTTTGGGAAGGGGAAAGACATAATCAAGATATATTGTCGGAAAAATGTAATAAATAAAAAAATGGTAGTGCTTGGGGCAAGGAGAGGCAGATTCTCCCCAGGATCAAAAGACTTCTGGGGGCTTTATAAAATGTGGGAAGTTGGCAGGTGGGGAACTATTTGTGAGGTGAAACTAGGTAAGAATGGGAGGCTAGCCCAGAAATGCTGAGGCAGGGGTTAGAATCCAGAAGCAGGGCCCAGGAAGCGTGAGATAAGGTCTTCTTTCTGTTGGCACACTATGTATACATTTCATGTACATATATTATTGGAATGTTAATATGTACAGAGAAAGCGCACAATTATGCACAATTTAAAAAATGATGGAAAAGAATGAGGATGAGAAAGGCCTGCCAATGGATCCCCAGTTCAGACAAGAAAGACAAACCAGTGTCTGGACTTTGAGATTCATTTGTCCTCTCTGCTGGCTACTTCCCTTCCATTCCCTCCAAAAAACTATTGCCCTGGCATTTATAACATCATTCTCTGACTTTCCTTCATTAATATCCTACCTGTTGACATTTCTCTAACTCCTGTGTTGTGTGTGCTGTGGTTTTGAGCTTTATGTGGAGCACATCACACTGTATGCTCTTTCCGTGACTGTTGTTCTGTATGAGCTTTGTGAGCTTGGCCAGCTCACTGCAGATGACAGTGGAGAACTTGACAGGAGGAAGACACCATTCCCCAAGCAGAGGGCTAGAGACCACCTGTTCCCTTAACAATCAAATCAGAAAATGCACAGATTACGATAGATATTTGAGAAACATGGAAGATAAAAGTAACCTGATGCCTCTAAAGGATCACAATTCCTCAATGACAGAACCCAAAACCACTGAAAATAAAATAAAATACCTATTGAAGGCTTCAGGAATTTTCTGGTGAAACTGAAATAATTACAAAGAAGTGAATGAATTCAACTGAGGTCCTGGAGATAAATGTCATAAAACAGAGGAAAGAATAATACATAAGAGAAAGCAGAAAGGAAATTGAGATTTTGAAACAAACAAATAACAAAACCAAATAAAAATGAAAAAAGCTCAACGAATCAAAAAACAAACAAACCATTATGTAAAGCATCATCATCTGATCAGGCAAAGCAGAAGAAAGAAAAGTATCAGGATAGATGACAGGATTCATGAAACAGTATATTCAAATATCTGTATGAAAAATAAAAATAAAAGCATATATGAACCCTGGAGTGCAATCATAAGAACAAGTTGAAGAATCCATGGAATAGGAACAGGAACTAAGATAAACACTAGAGGCATGGAAACATATTCAGTGAAATTAGGTCAGAAAATCCAAGTCTACAGAGAGAAATAGACATTAAAACAAGAGAAACTTATGATCCCACATAGACATGACCATGGATGGTACAGTCAAGATGTCAAAAGACACAAAGCAGAGAAAAAATATTAAAGCTTTGAGGAAAAATTGATAACTTACCTACAAAGGCAGGAATATCACAATGAAATCAGATCTCTCATTGTTAACGCAAAAACCAAGGCAGCACAAAAAGATGCATTTCAGGTCCTGAAAGGAAATACTAAGAGTGCTCTGTCTAGCCAAGCTATCTGAGAGAATTGACCAGGATTGAAGGTACTTCATGACAAAGACATACCAGGGAATTTCACAACCACCAAGCCAGCACTACAGAGGATACTTAAAGGAATACTATACGCAGAGAAGAAAGACAGTCCCAACCATGAGCACGCAGGAGAAGACAGGTTACATGAGAAGAACAGTTGAGCAAAAGAGAGCTAGGGTAGAATCCAACATGGCCAATACAGCGAACCAGGCAGAGATCTTCCTAAATACAGCAGAACTAAAATAATCTGTTGAATCTTATCAGAATAGACTGCAACAAACAGAAATCAATAGCACGAAAACCTACAAAAATTAGTCAGACGAATGAACAAGACACTTTGGAATGACCAGTGGGTAAGAAGGAAATTAAAATTAAAGTACAATTTACTAGAAAATGTGTAATACAGCTAAGAAAATGTGATGGCTGGTTTGGTTGTCAACTTGACTCCATCAGGAATTGACTAAAATCCAGGCAGCTGGGCACACTTCTTTCTCCCCCTCAGTGAAATCGTTTGAAGTGGGAAGACTCATTTTTTAATCCAGATTTTTTGAGATGGAATGATTCACCTCTAATCTGGGCTACACCTTTTGCTGGCAGACTATATAAGAACACGGAAGGAGGAAGCTTGCTCTCTTGCTTGTTCTTATTCTCGCTAGCAAGTCCATTCCTTCACTGGCATTAAAGCCTACTTGCGATTCTAGCATTCACTGAAGATCAGCTGAGACATCAAGCCCTGTGAACTAGACAGCTATTGAATTCTTGGATCTTCTGTTGGTAGACGGCCATGGTTAGTCTAGCTGGACTATACCGTATAAGCGGTTCTAATAAATCCCTGTCATCTGTCTATCAATAAGTCATTTTTCTCCATATATATTCATTCACACACCAACACATACACACACACACACACACACACACACACACGTATATTTCCATATATATTCATTTTAAAAGTTCTGTTCTTCTAGAGAACCCTGACTACTACAGACAGAAAGAGAGAAGACCAACCATAAATATGGGTAGTCTCATTCCATGGATTGGGACCTAGGTCTAAAAAAACTAAAAAAAAAAAAAAAAAAAAGGAAAGAGAACTAAGCGCTACATTCAACTCTTTTCCTGCTACGGAAGCAGTGTGACCAGCTGCCTCGTTCTCCTGTTGACGTGACTTCCCTGTGGTGATGAACTGTGCCCTCAAACTATAAGCCAAATCAAGCCCTTCCCTCCTTCAGTTGCTTGCTTTTGGTTCCATCAATGAGAAAAGTGAGGAAAGAGTACAGAGGACTAGGACCCAGCCCTGAGGTTGTCAGCATCACGAACCTGACTATGTGGTGCTTAGGCAGCCTTTGGAACGGGTTGGCAGGAAGAACTAGAAGCTTTGAGTTAGAAAAGCCCGAGAATGCTGTAAGCGAAGCTCAGTGGTCTATCCCTGTGCTAGTTTAGAGGCCCGGAATGCTGGGAGAAGAGCTGACAGTGGAACCCTGGCTCTTAAGGTTTAAGCAGGGATGGAGGCACTTATGTGATGTTCTGACAATGGATCTCACTTCATTCTACCATGACCTGAGATGTGAACCAGAAGATATGGAGGTGCTTTCTGGGATGTTAGAATTGCTGTTAGTTGATCTGGATGTTTGCCTAGGTGTGTATATTCTTGCCAAAACTCACCAATTATATAATAGGGATCTCTATACTTCTTTGTATATGAATTTCTACACCAATATAAATGACTCCAAATAATAAATTATTGTAAGTATTTAAATGGTCTCCATCTGGTGTTACCTTGTCATTATGACTTGCTCTTCACTGATTTCTTCCTGCACATTGTGCCAGGCATCACATTGAACCCTGAGCCTTCTTTACTGTGGGCAGGCTGTGGTTTATAGAAATGTATAGCAGGGCTATGTCTGTTTAAACAGTCATGCACAAGGAGATACATGGAGATAAAAACCAAAATACATGACGAAAAATTACCCCACTCTAGAACAATATCCTAACTGGTAACACGTGTACCACGAGTTTAGACATTTGACATAAATGGCAGACATTATACTACTTTAAAAACCTGGTTTCGTGGATGTACTTGCTAAATTTTATGATGCTATGTATTTCCATGCTTGTAGTATTTCGCACTGTGCTTTTAAACTATAAATATATGTTTCTAATAAGGATCAAATGTTTGCAAAAGCCCCGGAGTGCCTCCCAGGTTGAAAATGGCTGGTCTAGCCATATTAACTCTATGTTGGAGGCCTGGATGTTGCCTTCTGTTTATGCTAAATAGCTTTGATAATAGCCAGTCTTAAGTGTTAACACTTCAGTGGTAATGAGTGAGCTGGTGGTCTGGGAGACTAAATGACTCCTGCTAAAACGTAGTGATAATAGTTCCTGGGCAGAAAGGAAGGACAGATAAGTATAGGGAGGATGGAAACTGTCCAATCCAACTACAGTCCATGCTAAATGTTAGTGCCACTTTTTCAGCCCAGTTTGGTGAGCCACTCGCATTTTGTGGAATGCTGTTTCCTCATGCGCTCTGCCCAACCCACTGGGCTACAATGCAGCTTTGCAGACTTTAGTATGCATTCAACCTGCCTAGAGAGCTTGTTAAAATGCAGGTTATAGGGCTAGAGAGACATCTTGGTTGGCAAGATGCTTGCTTCAAGAGGATAAGGCTCTTGTTTTGGGTCCCCAGCATCCATGTAAAAGCCTTGCACGGTGACTGCCTGCATGTGCCTATAATCTTTCAGCAGTAGAGGAGGATATGGGTGGATCTCTGGAGTTCATCGGCCAGCCAGCGTGGTGGGACTGATGAGCTCTAGATTCAGTCCCTGTCTCAAAATACAACATGGGAAGCAATCAAGGAAAATGCCTGCCGTCTACTTTGGCCTTTGCCTGTGCACATAGGCACACACGTATGTGTACGACCACACAGCTCTTACCAATCAAATAGGCCCAGTAGGGATTGAGGTGAGACTTGGGATTCTACTTGTGCTGTAGACTTGAGACCAACACTGAGAGATCACGTGGTGAGAGAGCCACATTGCTGTACCCTGAGTGCCTCTCCAGTTTGTGTTAAGGGTTGATAGGATTAACAACAAAAAAAATGGAGATACTTCGGGGATACGAAGTCCAATATGGTAGCCAGTATCCCTGTGTAGCTATTTAAATGTAAATAAGATAGAATAACAAATTCAGCTCTTAAGTCCAAATAGTCACATTTACAGGGCCCAGTAGTCACTCAAAACAAATCCCGGATAATGTCTTATTAGCAGTATAGACTCAGAACACTTTCCTGGTCTTGAAGAGCTCTATTGTGCAGCTCTTTTTGGGGAGAGTTTACCCCAGAGCAGTCTAGAACCATGGAGCTAGAGAGCCTTCTTACTCATCAATCAGTCACAGGTCCATCACCTAATCTGGAGTAAGCTGGACACTGAGTTTATGGTGAACACTTGTGGTAAATGGTCCCTATGGATCTCACTGGGGTCACTGTAAGTCTCTTGACTTGCTCTATGCAGGTACCTGTCTCTGACCTTGGGTGGATGCCATTCTATCCCCTCCACTGCACTCCCAACATGGGCCACTTGCTTTGGACCAAGGGTAGTGAGTCTTTGCATGGTTAAGTGATAGAAAGAAGTCCAATTCTGATGCTTTCAAGTTGCATTTAGGCCCTGACCCTGCAGTCCTGCAACCGGGTTCCCTCTGCTGCTTCAGACAGGCCCGTCCCTCTTCTTTGTTTGCACACTGGCTTCCTTAAAAGTACACTTTGGGAAAATAACAAAAAACTGGTCCCACCTTTAAAGAAGATTTCAAAACCATCAGTTCTAGTTTAGCAATCTCATTTTATAAACAATGAAACAGAGGAACAGGGAGTAGGAGGGCCTGACCTTTCCAGGGTTACATGGCCAATTAGTTGTAGAGCTGAGATCAGAAGCGGACACCCTTGACCTGGGCAGCATCTCTTCCGTCAGCTCACTGTTAATTAACTTTGTGAGCTACATGTCTGGTGGCCCCAGCTGCAGTTGGCTCCTGGCAGGGAAGACAAGGGCTGGCACATTTCTGGGACCCTTGCTGGCCCCGTGCTTGGGTCATTTTGAGGAAGTCATGTTGTGTAGTGAATCCTGGTTTGTGACAGACAGCTTCCTGGGAAATGAGTACCTTTGTTGATTTCAGAGGCAGAACACCCACTGTATCATCTTGTCTGTATTTGCAGTTTGGAGGTGACTGTCTACACAGCTTCTGAATGCTTGGGACTCATCCCCAAGGACCAGAAAGAGCCATCAGAAAGGACTTGTTCTTCCCTGGATCCAGGTTTCGGCTTCCCTGGTCCTGAAGGTGACTAATTTCTAGCCTCTGACTAGAGCTGAGTGTGATTCCATTGTTGGCCTCATTAACCATACGATGATGACTGCTGGCTCCCTCGTCGGCTGTCTTCCTTCTTTTTTGTTTTTATAGTAGATCTTTCTTGAGCTTCTATCTGTCCCTCAGGTAACACTTCATCTCTATATTCAAAATGCTAGCCATCTGCCAAGGAACAGAAGTTTCTGGGCTTCTTCTAAGTAGCTCTGAGGAGGGACCACGTTTGGTTAAAGTCACTGAATGCTGAAAGGGGTTAGTTAGAGAATGATCTGAGGAACAAGGCTCCAACAACTGAGTCTTCCTTTTAAGCTGTATTCTTCCCCAGAGACCTAGGGTCTGACTATTCCAGACACAGAGCTTTTGAATTCACAAAAGTGTTGATTTGCAGGCATTCATAATTTAGCTTAATCTAAAGCACATTCTAAATTTAACAGTCTCTTTGTTTACTTCATGATTATTTACTGGCATATACGTAACATATAGGCATCCATGAATCCACGAAGTTAGTGTGTGTATACACCCCAGAGGTCTCATTCGGAAGATTCCTGTGCCTCTGTTATAGTTCTGACCCTGATATACACATGCAGCTGGTTGGAGAGGCAGGTCAAGGGATTCACCCAAGTAGTGTAGCCAGCCCCAGGATTGGAAGACTCAAAAGTCAGAAACCAGGGTCGGGAGGACCAGGCTGACAAGAATGCTCTGCTCTCCGCCTGATTACTTTGTTGTCTTTTCTAAGATTAATGACTGACGGCGCTAGTTGGAGCACTCAAGGTTCACCTCCATCCCCCCTTGCTTGCCGATCTGCCTTATAGACCCCAGAAAGCAAAATTACTGCCATCTCTCATTTTGCTTGCCACCTTGGTGCCCATGTGAGATCATTCTGGATAGTTGGATGTTGATGGATTCTGGAGAGACAGCTTCCGTTCCTGAACAAATCCTGCAAACCTTCCGAGGATAGAGATGACTTACTACGTTGAACTTGTTTCCCTACTTCCTGTTTGTGATACAGAAATGACATCTGGAGGTACAGTAGCTCTTTCCTCACTATGAAGCCTGAGAGTGAAAGCTTCGTGTTTAAAGGTGACAGAATTGAGAGACAGAGGAGTTTGCATCCCTGGTGATAGCTCTAGCAGCTGCCTTGCCCAAGAACTGCAACTCTGCCCTCTTCTTGTAAGAGCAGACATTCTTGAAGCCTCTGTTGATTGTGTTTTGGATTACTCTCAAATGCATCCTTTAGAACACCAGGGAAAATGTGCCATTTTCAATGCCCTACTTTTCCCACAGGGCCTTCTTGGTTAAGATGCCAGGGGTTGACCAGGTTGGACCCCAGACTAAACTCCAGAATGGAATTTGGAATCTTAGGTGCTAGTACTTGACACATACACACGCACCTTCAAGGCCTTTTACAGAAGCCATCTTCCTTATCCACATATTCATCTGAAAAATTGTGGTCTTTCGGCCATTTTTTACTTTTCTAGGTCTCTATAAAAATTCAGGGAAAGATAAGCTTCAAAATCCTTTCTCTTGATCAGAGCCTCTTTCCTTTGTTTGTTATACTTCCTATGTTTTTAAATGACTGAGCACGGGGCTACGGAGAGAGAATGAATATAAATCACAAGAAACAAACCATTGTCACTGTAATCTATTAGGTTCTGGTCCAGTTTGTTAGGCAGCATGGTTAGACTAACAGATATAAGGCAAGGAGTAGAGACAGTGGGACTGGGCTGTGTGATTTTGAATTAGAAGTCAGGGACCTCAGTTTGTAGTTTAGTTTTGCCACCAGGTAAATCTGTCACTATATTAAACTGGTTTGGGCTTTTTTTCCCCCTTTTTGAGAGAGAGAATGAGGGTCTCATCTATTCCATGCCAGCCTTGAACTCATTACATTAACTTATCAGTTGAACTTCTTATCTTCCTGCCCACATCTCCTAAGTGCTGTGATGACAGCCACACACCATCATACTTCATTTAAGGGGTGCCAGGGATTGAACCCAGGGATTTGTGCATGCAGACACTCCATCCTCAGCACCCCATTATCTTTACTTTGATTTCTTCATCTGTAAATTAACTGCATCCTTGCCCTTATTCTGGATGGGGAGGAAGGCCTTCTCCCTTTGACCATCATCCTCTTCTGTGTGCATTTTTCTAGCTGGTCCAGGCTGCATCTCTCAGTTGGGAGTCCTTTGGTTTCCGAGTTTTAGCCCCAGTTATTTCTACTGATGGTCTGAGAATGACAGGGTGATGGATGCTGCTCTTGCCATACCGTGGGGAATGTTTGCTTGGCCTGTTGCGGAAGCCTCCCTGCTATGGATTTTCCTGGGGTTCAAGCTTGACAGATGGCAGTCAAAGGAGGCTTGGGATGCCCTAGGAGAATTCCCCAGTTATCTGTCCTTTGAGTGTGTTTAGGCACTGCCTAGCTTTAGAAGTATTTACTATGTTGTAAAGTTTGGAGAAGAAGAAAATAAATGAACTGGAAGGTTCCTGCAGAGTGTCCAAACTCCAAGAAGCAGGAAAGAGGTGGATTGGGTTCTTTCTATAACCTGTTATACTCTTTCCTATTGTCTGGGGATGTGGCAGAGTGGAGAGAATGGTTCTTCAAGACACCTGTGTCAGAAATGGCATCCCAAGCAGTCTACTCCCAGCTCTTCTGCCATGACAGTTGTACAAGGCATGACTAGTTATATCCTGGACAGGAGGTGACCTGGAACCTGTCTCCAACATCTTGGCCACCGGAGAAGATGTCATAAATGACAAGGTTTCCTGTATTCTCGAGAATGGGCAGAAGAATGCCCCTTACCCCCAATGGCTGGGGAGAGCACAATGTTCAGTCATACAAGAGTTCTTTCTAAAGAGCTGACCATGACATCTCAAATGCTTTCTATAATGGATCTTCTGTGAGTGCCTGAGTGATCTATTCCTCCAAGGGCCTGGGGCCCAGGTTAAAAACAAAACAAAACAGAGAAATGCATATAGCAACTGACTTTTAACCTGGGCCATGGAGAAAGTCCAGAGTGAATATCTTTTTTTTTTTTTTTTTTTTTTTTTTTTTTTTTTTTTTTTTTTTTTTTGCTTGCTTGTTTGATGTGTTTGCTTGAGAATCTTCTCTCTGTTGGAAGACCATATTGAGTCCCTAAGGATGGGCCAAAGCAAGAAAAAAAACCCAGGGTCTAGAAAGAGAAATCAAGGTGAAAGATTTGTTCCTTTTGGAAGCACCACTTGAGAGAAGACACAGGACCCCAGAGGTTCCATTTCTGTTTATTTTGGGGACAGTCAAAGAGAGGGCAATGTGAGTTGATGCCCCTTCTGCATATGTTATGACACCTGCTGCTTTCTGCTGTTTCTCTTGGATTCTGGCTTAGAGTGAAGCTTCAGAGACTGGGAGAGAAGAGTGTCTCTGTTCAGCCTGCCTGACCCTGGGCTAGGAGCAAAGAAACATGGACTGTGGTCAGGCCCCATTCGCTCTGGGAGGTAGAAGAATAAAGCCCCACCTGAACATCCTGCTGGAGCAGACAGGAGTCCTGGAACACCTTTGAAGTGTAAAATCATAAAACTGACGGGAACTTGGCAACTGGCAGGTCCTCCCTAGAGGAATTAGTGACAGCTCCACATCGATCTGGGTGCTAGAGACTGCACTGCATAAACAGCTCCCCTTCACTCTGGCCCTGTTCGCTGACGGCCTGTGCCCTCCTGCTCCTGGCCAAGCTCACCTATGGGCTGGCAGAGGTGGTCCATATGGGCAGTGGTTGAACACAACCTGGGGTTGGAGAAGAAGCTGACAGCAGCCAGATCCTTGAGGGTCAGGTGAGGTTAGAGCAGATCTGGGCGGCTTAAAGAATGGCCTTCGGAAGCCCTGGAGGAACACAGGCAGAGGAAGGTGGACTTGCAAAAAGGGTAGTGTGAGGAAAAAGAGGGAGAAAAGCAGCTAACACAGGAGAAACCAACCTGAGTAGAAGGACGAAGAAACTAAGTTTGGGGAATGGAGCCCAAGTATGGGACTGAGGAAAGTGATTAAACAGTGCTTAAACATCAAATGAGCATTCCTGACTCTACGGGGTAACTTCTAAAGCAAAGGTGGAGCTAAAGAGCCCATGGCCCTGCCTTTCCTAGAATCACTTGACTACAGTGGACACAGCATTTTTGGCGACACGAGTCAGCTGCTAGGAGCAGCCTCCAGCTGGTAAGAGGGGCAATGGTGAGAGACTGCGGTAGCTGCAAGCCCCTCCCGCCAATCCTCTGCAAGGTGGCTTGCCTTTAGAGAAGGGACCCTGTGTGGTAAGGACAGAAGCAAAGAGGAAGCTTGAGTAAGGCATTGGATGCTCTGTGCCTCAGTTTCCCCATTGTGAAATGGGAATTATGTCTCTTGCCTTTTTCTTCCTTACGTTTCTGCAAGAACTAAACAGATAATTACTCCTTCCATACATTCCTTTCTCTTTCTCCCTTTTCTCGTCCCCTTTCTTTCCATGCTTCTCTTTCCTTTCTTCTCCTTTCCTGAATCTTCTCCCTGCCTTCTTTGTCTTCTTCCCTGTTACTTCACTTCTTTCCCTTTTCTTTTATTACCCTCCCTTTCTCCCTCCCTCCTTCCCTTCCTCCCTCCCTTCCTCCTTCCCTTCTTCCCTCCCTCCCTCCCTTCCTTCCTTCTTTCCTTCCTTCCTTCCTGCCTGCCTGTCTGCCTTCCTTCTTGCCTTCCTACCCTCCCGTCTTTCTCCCTCCCTTCCTTATTTTCTTCCTCCTTCCCTTCCTTCCTGTCTTCCTCCCTCTCTCCCTTAATCCCTTCCTCCTTCTGTCCTTCCCTTCCTTCCACCCTTCCTCCCTCTCTTCCTTCCTGCCTTCCTTCCTCCCTCCCTTTCTCCTTCTCTCCCTCCCTCCTTCCCTCTCTTCTTCCTTTTCCTTCCTCCTTTTGTCTCTCCTTTCTCCTTCCAAATTGCTTTCCTCCTCTCTTCCTTCTGTAATACAAAACCTCTGGTGACAAGTGATTACTGTTGGACACCATGTTGATGCCAGAGCTACCAGGTGACTAAGACAAGGTTCTTGCTTTCAGAACCAGATTAGCACAAGAGTAGCATGTCGATGGACAGATCTCAGAGCTCTGTGGGATATGTGTAAAAACAGCAACATGTGTGATGTCTTGCTGTTATCCATGCTGCGATAAAAGCCAGCCTCACTTGCATGACTTGTGAATGTCTCCATGACTTGCATGCAGATTGAGCATCTTCTTTGAGCCTTCCCTGTTACATTGACTGCTGTTCCTCTCTGCAGACAGGCAGCTGATGCCACTGCTTCTGCATTCATGCTTTCCAGGAATAAGATACTATCGTCTTTGTGACTCTGCACCCCAATCCCATAGTTCTAGGAAAGACTTTTTGCCATCTCATCTCTGCTGATCTCCCCAGCTAGGAACCTCTAATACTGTTTTTAATTAAAAAATTAGAAATTCAGAACCAGTATGAATTTCTATCACTGTTACAGAAGCAGAGAGAGCAGGGACCTCTCCTCATGCTTGTATCTCAGTAGACAGTGAATAGCAAAGTTAATATTACCGAGAGTCTGTTGAGATGAATGGAACCATGGGTCTTGTTGTTTGGAAGAATTTGGGGAGGAGAACAGAGGGGTAAATGTATTCTAGTAGAATACCATGTATTCAAAGACCCAGGACATGGGACTGTATGGTTTGTCCAGGAGGGACTGTGAAGGCTGAATGAACAGCAGGTACAAAGCCAACAGGTACAAAGTTAATTCTATAAATCAGCTTGGGTATGCTACCAAGCGCCATTCTGGATGTGTGTGTGCTGGTTTCTGTATTTCAGTGAGATTAGCACTTGCTGGGTGAATTGGATGAAGAAGGCAGTCTTTCCACTGTGGTCCAGGCTCACCAGCTCAGCTGAAGTCTAGGTGGGACCAGGAGACTGAGCAAGAGGAAACTGCTGTTTGTCTGCTGAACTGGACTTGTGGCTTTTCCTGTCTTTGCATTGGAGCTGAAACTGCTGGGCTGTCTTCCTGATACTGGAATCTGCTGGTTCTGGGATGGAAACCGGAGAAGTTGATTTTCCCATTGCCTCGACAGAATACTTAACAAAAACAGCTTACAAGAGGGAGGGAGGCTTCTGATGATAGAATTTATTGATCTGGGAAGACACTGCTACAGGAAATGTGACATGACTGGTCACATTATGTCTGCAGTTAGGAAGCAAGAGAAGGCAGGAAGTAGGGCTGGTTTATCTAGAATCAAGGCCCACCCTCAGCGACTCACATCTGCTAGGGGAATCTCTACTTCCTAAAAGCTCTACTGCCAAAACACAACCAATGAATAGGAAAAGGTGTACAAATGCATGAACATTGGGGGATGGTTTGATGGTTCAAACAACCCATCGCCTTCTGAAATCTGTATCTTGTTGCCTTTTGATCTTGGGACTGGCAACCTCTGTAATCTCCTGAGCTAATTCATTATGGTGTACCTTTGTGTCTCTGTGCATATGCATTCAGTTGTCTCTGATGGAAGATCACTAACCAGTGTACGGGGCTCCATTTTAGAAGACTAAAATGCTAGAGAGTATGGGGAGATAAGAGAAGGCATAATGATAACATCATATTTGATTCCATTGCATCCATATCTCTTGTTTAAGGCTGCCAGGCTTGGCTGTCTTGTGAGAGTGAATATGAGATTGCATCTGGGGTTGTGTCTGTCTCATGGGTGAACCTGGGTATTCATGCTGTCTCCCATGAGTTGGGGTACAGCAGGCTTTTTTTCCCTCTATGTTCCCCTAATCCAACTTTGCTAGCAGACATTGACTGCACATGGATCCTAGGGTCAGTTTTGTGATTATAATGGACAGACCAGCCTGTGAACTCACTTTTGGCAAAATCAGGAAACTGGGGGTTAAATGCTGATGTGTTTCCTTTTTTTCTTCTGTACTATTTGGCAGAGTTTTCTCTGATAAGTTAACTGCCTCAGTTGTTCTAATTGGCTCCATGAGCCAGACTTACACATATATTTGGGCAGTGTTTTTAAAGTGGAGAACGGTCCTTTGGGGCCAGCTAGGCAGCCACATTGGGCTGCAGATGCCAGAACTCAGAGGGAAAGAGGAACTGTAAAGAAAACCACAAGAGCCTCTTGTTTCTGCTTGCTTTTCCAACCCAGAGGCATTGATATCTGAGATTAAACCATGGGAGGTATACTATTTTGTCTTAATAAGGGGATCTCTTTACAGCCTGTCACTTGGCAAAAGCCATGCTCTTGGCAACAACAAATACAGTTTCCCCTAGACTTTGGAGTCAGTCCTAGGTTTGAGTTTTGGCGTCACTGTAGAGTTGTGTGCCTGGGTACTGTCCTCCTGGGTCTCTGAGAGACACAAGATTTTACTTAACTGACAGAAGGGTTGTGGGAACATCTTAATGGGCCAGTGTGTGAAAGTGTGAGGTACTGTACTTCTCATACACATTTCTTCTTTCCTTCCAACTCCATAGGTGAGATCTTTAGAGAAAGTGACCCACCATTCTCTGTGGACCTCTTGAGAATCCATTCATTCTGTTTCTCTCCTTTACAATGAAATGTTTGCTCCTTCTCCATAGTGGAGTTTATACTAACAGCTTTGGTTGTCCAAGCCTAGAGGCTCAATGAAGTCTCAGCCAGTTAAGGTCCTTGGAAAAAAACTGAATCCTCAGATATATTCCCAGGCAATGGCTAAGAATCTGTATGTCCAGGTCCAGTCTGCTGCTGAGGTAGACGATAGCTCTTTAATTCCTTGTCCAATGAAGAAAGGGCTCCAGAGAGAAGCCAACTTGTGGTATCGGGGGGAAAGAGAGGCATTCAGACATAAACCTAGCTTTTTGTCTTCTTTCATTGGTTATGGAACTGTGAAATCTTCTTGAGTATTCACTCCAGTCTGGTGAATAGTATTATTATCCACCCACGCATCCACCTACCCATCCATCCATCCATCCATCCATCCATCCATCATCCGTTCATCCATCCATTCATACAACTACCCACCCACTCATCCATCCACCCACTTACCTACCCATCTATCCACTCACCCACTCATCCATCCATCTATTTATCAATCATCCATCTATCCATCCATCCATCTATTCATTCATCCATTCATCCATCCACCCACCCATCCGCCCACCCACCCACTCATCCATCCATCCATCTATCCATCCATCCACCCACCTACTCACCCATCCACCCACCCACTTACCCACCCACTCATCCACTCACCCATCCATCCATCCATCCATCCATCCATCCATCCATCCATCCACATACCTATTTATCCATCTAATCAACCAACTATCCACTTAGCCATCTACTCACCCACTGGTCATTCCCATGCTTCCCTCAATCCCTGTCTTCCCTGCACTTTGTGCTTACTCAGAGACAAATGCTGCATCTCCAGTTCATCAAACCTCAATCTACTATGGAAAAGGAGAATAAATAAGAGGTATTTTTCCCCAGCCCAGTGATAAACAGTGTGACAAAAACAAATGACACACACACACACACACACACACACACACACAAATCTTCAAAGAGAATTCCTAAACATGTGACATGTTTGTCTTTATGGACAAACAGGAATTTTCTCAATCTAGTAAGAATTGAGTGGCACGAGAGGGACTCCTTGAAGCAGGAGATTCTATGCAAACACTTGAGAAGCTGTGCTGTGTTTGGCTGTGGTACACGGGTCAGGCTAGCTGGCAGGCAGAGGTGTGGAAGAGACTGAGAACGAGTGATTGTGAGGGTGTGTTATCATGGCAGGTGGGATTCATGGTGATAGTTAAGAGCAGAATGCACAAAACAGTATGCTTTGAGGCTCATGATTCCAGGCTAGTTTAGTTACACTCTACAGGAACTGTAGAAGAGCAACTATGGCATTCCTTTATTGATTACTCTTTTTCTATGATTAGTAATGCAGATATTCAAAAAGGAATTGCCACGAATGGTTCTTGCATTTGTGGAACTCAAGCTTTGATTGAAATAACATGAAAACCCAGGGCCTGTGTCCTCCCTTCTCTTTGGCATGTTTGCTCACTTGCGCTATGAATGTTCTAATCAAATGTTCTCTACAGAGCTGAAATCATGCTGAGAATCTTCTACATCCCTACTATGTTGCACAAGCTGATCTCAAAATCCTCCTGCCTCAGTTTCCCAAGTAGCTTGGACTACAGAAATGAACAACAGACCCAGCTTATAAACAGGTTCTTGAATACCAGTTCCCTGCTACTGGTCCTAGAAAAAGGAAACCTAGTTCAGCATCCACAGAGACACTCACAATCCACCCCAGAAGACACATACGAGGCAAATGATACTAATTTATGCATATTTATAATAAACTGATTCTGTATCCTAATGAGCTATATATATAGCCTTATGAGTTCAAAGTTAATCTTCTAACAACAAAAGCAGAATTTTGACTAAAAAGAACAGCCTAGGCATCTGGCAGATGTGGTTGGTTAGGAGGGGCATCTATTAAGCAGCCATCAAAGTAACTTGGCAATTGTAACTGATTCTTATTTAAATGAGTTTTCACTTTTTTTTTTTTTTTTTAAAAAAAACCCAACAAAGGGAAAAACCGTCTGTGTTTGCAATGTTTTTCAATGAACTGGGATTTCTTTCTCTTTTTGAAAAAAAAAGTCATAATTGACTTATTTTGTAATGAAATGTTGCCCAACATTCTCAGCCTCATTTGAATAAATTATTTACCAGGATTTTCTTGGTTTTATTGAGGAGCCAATTCAGGCCTGCTTAGCGTCCTATCAGCTCCCTTCTTGCTACCCAAGTGCAAGCATTCGGGGCAGGCAGAAGGAACAAAGATGTGAAGCCAGGGAGTTGCTCTTAATTAAAGCCACGAAAGATTAGGCTGTCAATGGGGATACTTGATGGAGCTCAGCACTAATGAGATGCAGGAAGGGGTGGAGCCAGAAGCTAGCTCTGGTAGTGTGTATCTTATTTGCTAGAATCTGGAATCTTCCTTGCTTGTCAGGAATGTTGCAAAACCAGGCTCAAGTAACTGGATGCACATGGGACAGTATTTTAGCCGACGGTCTTGGGCAAAAGTGTCATCTCTTTGGACTCCCCCTTCCGATTCAGAACATAGATTCTAAGCTGACGGCAGGTGTTTGGGGCACATGAAAGGTACATGGATCTTAAAAACTTTAGCCCAAGAATGAAGGCTGTCATTATGATCATTAATGTCCTTTAACATTGAGGACAGAAGGGACTTTGTAGGGTCATGTTGGTGAGCATGAGACATGAGATCAAAGAAATCTTTCATCTAGGACCAAGGTGCTGTTGCCCCTGGCAGAGACATACAGAAATGGGGTTATCTGGAATTTGGAAGTAGAATCATAGACTCCCTAAGGTGCACCCTGAGGTTTGGGCTCAGAGAAAGCTCAGCTAGTAAATGTTTATTAGGCAAGTGTGATGGCCTGAGTTCAGTCCTCCGCACCTACATTAAAAACTAGGCATAGTGGGTTGTGCTTTTATTACCATTACAAGGAGTCAGGCAGATCTCTGGGCCTTTCTGGCTAGTTAGTTTAACTTAGTAGATGAGACAGTAGTCCCAATGAGTTGCTGGTTCCGAAGAGAGAGACCCTATCTCAAAAACTAAGGTAAATGTCTCCTAACAGATGACTCCTGAGGTTTCCATCTGGCCTCCACAACACACAAATGCACATATACCAGTACACTTAAACACACATGAACACCCCTCCCAAGTCCACATGAATAAAATTAAGGAGAGTCTGGGGGAAAAGCTCTGTGTGTCAAAAGGACAAAGAAGTTGCCAGCCAACCCTGGCCTTACAAGTGGCGTTTCAAGGTGGCTGTGACCCCTCATTCATTCCCTTGACAAGTAAGAAAGGACTCTTTTCTCACTAGAGGAAGTTTTGGGTCCTTGGGGAGTTCTGGCAGAATTCTTATAGAACAGCTGTCAATCCCTAGACCAATCCCAAGATTAGCATGTTCCACGAAGAACTCTTTTTGTTATTATTTTAATATTAATAGAACTAATTAAATATAGAGGTATATTCTAGCCTTAATCTGTGGCTTCTCATCTTTACTCTCCCCTCCCTTCCTCTTCCCACTGTGCCAGAGTTGTATTGTCAAAGTGTCAAGTGAGGAGGGAAGGAAAAAACCAGGCCAGATAATGCGAAATTGGTATGCTTAGCGAAGGCCACAGACACAAGGGACTTCTTTTAATCCAGTCCATTAATCAATTTCTTCGTAGAAATTGAATTAACTGTCTTTCATCAACATCACACCCTGTGACTGGAAAACACTGTGTGCACCCGGGGAATGTAAATGCAGTGGGTGTTTCCTCCTTGCCTGTGTAGGTGAACGTGCGACAATCATATTATTGGTTTCTTTGCTCCTATGCATGGAGAAGAAAAGACCTCAATGTCAAATGATACTGGCCCTGAACTTGGGTTCCAGGGAAACAATGAAGCAATCTACTGTTTTGCTTTTCTTGTCACAGGTACTTAGAAAGAGCCCAACTCCTACACGCCCCTTTAACCTCAATGTGATTCACCACTGAATATGAGAAGCATTGTAAATTATTTTCTTTTCATTTGAGTTACAAAGGAAACAACTGGTCTACCCTCCCAACCCCCATGAGCCATTTATCTTTTGGAAACCAGGCTCTCTTATTGGGTCACTGGGCTCCTGCTTGTGTGGGGAATCATGCAAGGATAAAAGTATCTCTCTCAGTCTCTGAGAGACAAATTTTGGTGTTTCTTTTTCTTCTTTCCTTCAAATTGGCAAATAGAAATTTTATGTATTTGTGGTGTGTCACATGAAGTTTTGTATTGTGACTACATTGTAGAATGCTAAATTAAGCTAACAAATATCCTTATTAGAATACTTAACTGTTTTCTGTGATGGCAACATTACTCTACTAGCAATTTTCAAGTATATAGATCATTATAATCTAGAAGTCATCACATTGTATAACAGATTTCTTAAATTCATTTTCCTCGTTTAAATAAAATTTTGAAAGTTTGGTTTCACATATCCTGAGTCTTCTAGGCTTTCAGACCCCTGTACACATCCTATGCTCTGTTTCAAAGGTTGGCCTTTTAAGATTCCATGTGTAAGCGCAGTAGGGTGGTGTTTGTCTGTCCATGCTTAGATTATTTCATAGAATATTCAATATGTGTGAAGACACAATCCCAAAGGCAGGCCATCGACCAGTGGAGGAGCAGACCCTTCATGTTTTGTGTTACAAGCTTATTTGGGGCCCATGAGACAAAATAACCATGCTCATAAGTGAAGTTACAAGAAGCAGGTTTATTAGTTGTAGTTATTAGCTATAAATGAGAAGTGAGGCTGAAGTTTTTTTTTTTTGTGACCTATTCACATCACAGTTGAAGGATTCCACCAAGTAACAAGCCCTTACGCCTATAATCTATAAAAGCAAGCCTTACAGAGTTCAAAGGCTAAAACATATCATGTGTGAGTTTGTATATTTGAATGAATCCTGAATAGATCCTGGACTATTTTGTTCAGCCCCTCATTAACCCAGAATATTGGGCACCCACAACATTCTACATATTTTTTTTTCTGAAGAGCAACCAACAAGTAACAGTAGAGAACTGATTTGACCAGAGGCTCTCTGAAGGTGAGTTCCTCAATTTTAATATTTCACTCATTTAGTTGGTTGCTAATAAAACATTATTGGCCATCTGCAAGGTTCTAGGGTCTTTGATTTGTCTGAAGAGCACAAGGATGAAACAAAACAAAACACACACTGAAATGGAGTACAGTGGGTACCCAGGAGAAGTTGTCATGGACTGGCAGAGGCAAGAGCAACAACTCTCCCAACACCCTGATTAGCACGCGTTACGACAGAAGTCTGCTGTTTCTGGGGTAATCAGAGGAACTTCACAAAACATGTGGACTCTGGAAAGGGAAACAGATCACCTAATTCCAGGACAGAGAGATTGGAAGCCAGTACCAAAGACCGGTCCCTCTCATTCCATTCGCTAGTCAATTAAACAGGTCAAAATACAATCATGTCATTTTCACCTTTACAGTATTGGTGGAGCTGTGCTACCCTCAGAACAACGAAAAAAATTTTTTTTTAACCAAGAAGAGTCCCATGGCTGCATCTTCCCTAGGGAAGGCAGTGGCTTCACTGAGCCAGATCCAACTTCAAAGAGGGAATCCATCTGCCGTCCTTCTGACTAGAACGTTTTCCTTACTTTCCCAGCTCTTTTTGCCATTGCCCAGCAGAGTCATGAGACTTTTAAACAGTTTTGCCTGCCACAGTTGGATGAGTCTTCCATCATATCCTTACACAGTAGCTTGTACTTTTTTTCCCCTAGCAAGGAACACAGCTGCAATTACTGTTTAACTCTTGGGTCTTTCTGTCCTGGTTTCAGTGTCTCCCAAAGCTGTATCGATTGGACACATAACCCTTGATTTGTCAGTGGTATTTGGAAATGGGATTTTGAAAGATAATTAGGGGTAAGTGAAGACATGAGAATGGGGTTCCCATGATGGTATTAGTGACTTTGGAAGAACATAGATCAAAGCCAACACATCTGCTTGTGATGTGAATCCCTCTGCCATGTTGTAATACAGTAGAAAGACCTTTGCCAGGTCTGGACCCAAGCGCATGAACTTCCTAGCCTATTAGAATCACCTAGCTTCTAATAATCTGTTGTAACAACACAAAACAGACTTAGACAACTTCTGGAAAAGGCAGGGCTGGTGTCCGCTTTGATCACTTTTGGAGTCAGGGTGCGTGTGATCAGGATAGCTGAAAGGACAACTGTGGGGTGTTCTTCCTCCTCCATTTTTTGTATGCATTCCTGAGTGTGTGCACACTTGTATGTGTGTGTGCTCAAGAGTAAGTGCATGTATGTAATGGCTAGAGGCTGATGCCAGTTATCTTCCTCTACTTCTCTTCACCTTATTTATTATTATTACATTATTTATTTATCCAGTTTTGCCGATGTGTTTGAAAGTGACACAGTGCTCATGGGGAAGGTCAAAGGTCAACCTGTGGGAATCAGCTCTGTCCTTCCATGTGGATCTTGGAATCTAACTCAGGTTTGGCTGTAAGTGTCTATATCTCTGGCTCACTCTACACTGTTCTTGAAGACAGTGACTCTCACTAAACCTGGAGCTTACTGACTGGGCAATACTAGTTGGCCAGCAAGCTCCAAGGATCTTCTTGCCTCTATCTTCCCAGAGACAGGATTACAGGTGAACACCACTGTGGTGGCTGTTTGTGTGGGTGCCTATGGTAGCTGTATTTGTGTGGGTGCTGAAGATGCAAACTTAGATCCTCCTTGATTGCATAGCAAGGACTTTATTGAGTGGGCCATCTACTCCATTCCTCTTCTTCCTTCTTAAAGGAGAAATTGCTTACTTGGCTTATGGCTCAAAGGGTTCAGTCCGTGATTGCTTGGCCCCACTTGGCCAGAACATCATGAGGGCAGGAGTACATGGGAGAGAAACTTCTTTGGTTCATGGCAGACAGGAAGCAGATGGAAAGAAGACTGGAAACTAGTTATTATTTTCAAAGGCTTGTCCTCCTGGGACCTACTTCCTTTAGCTACAGGCGCTGGCCATAGTGGGGCTGGGAGTCACATGCAGAAACCAGTGTGCACCTGTCAAACTTGTTTTCCCCCAGTCAGCTAAACTGGAAAAAGTGAGACTTTGAGAAATCAACCCCACCTCCCAAAATAGCATCCCCAGCTGGGGATGCAGTCATTAACATATAAGACTGTGAGGGGACATTGCATATTCAAACTGGGACACGAGAAATAACATATAGTCGGTACTGTATAAAAGCTGGGTGTTTGGGTGGATGAGCAAAGGTGGCATAGACTGTGGCTCATCTGGGAAACAGTGAGTGTAACCAGCCAATGGCTGGCTCAGCACAGCACTGACCAAGCTCACTGTGAGAGATTGGATGTGATGGCATGTCACACTAAGGGGTTTAGATGTGTTCCCGCAGGCAGAGGAAACCTTGGAAGTCTCATAAGCAGGAGAGTAACTTAACTTGTTCTGTGTTTCAGAAACACACCTCGAGGGCACTTGATTTCATAGTTGACTACCTGGAGTTGGCTCTTATCTCATTTTGGAGGGTCTCACTTTTCCAGTTTTGCTAAGAGAGGGAAAACAAGTTTTGGCTCTGAGTGGCACCCAGCATCATTTGCCTGTGACAACTCCCTTCCTTCTGCCAGCCCCACAGATGCTCTTGTTTCCTGCAGTTTTGATTTGTGCCTCCCTTGGAGCTGTGGGCTCTTCCTTCCCCTCCGCGCCTCCCCCCCCCTCCCCGGCTCACAGACGAGACTCATCTGGCCCTTGTGACTTGACTGGTTCCCGTCCTTCTGTCTGCAACACCCTCCATATTACCACCTCTTCTTGGCTCAGATCAGCACACATTCCCTCACTGAGTCATCTCTGACCACAGCAAACCTATTGCTCTATGGGACACAGAAACCACTCATGTTCTGTGCCATTCAGAGGCTCACATAAGCAGAGGGCCCAGTTCTAGAGGCCACTGGAATCTACCTCTTCTTTTAAAGGAGGTATGCACTGTCAGGTTATACATCAGGGAAACAACAAAACCAGGAAAAGATTCTCAGTGGTACACTAGTCAGCTTTTTGTTACTATAGCAACATGCCTGAGATCATCTACTTAAGGAAAGGAAAGGAAAGGTTGGTGCTAGTTCACAGCTTTGGAGGATTTAGTCCATTGTCATTTGACCTTGTTGCTTTGTGTCTATGATGGTAGGCACATCATGGGAGGAACATACAGAGGAGGAAGCTGCTGGCTTGTCGGTGGACAGGAAGTAGGCAGGAAGAGATGGAGTCACACAATCTCCTTGGACAGCAATGGAATAAAATCTCCCATTAGGCTCACCATTAAAGTTCTCTTCTTCTTTTGCTTTCACTAAGCTACAGACCAAGCCTTAAATACTTGGTTCTTTGGGAGAAAACTTATTCCAATCATAGCAGATGGCTTGGCCCAAGTCCAATGCTTTTTCTATTACATGGAACTTCCTCACTATGCCTCAAACACAGGACGTGCATATAGCTTCAGTTCTATTCATTAGAGTAGTGGTGACATTAGGACAGAATCACTGATAGCATGAACAGGGGCTTGTGTAGAGGAACATACCCTTATTTCTCTAGACAGCTAGTTTGGTACATCATCTGTGTCTATCTCAGGGTCCTTAGAAGGAAGGACACCCTTGCTATACTTGTTCTGTATCCCTGTCCTAGAGACTGACTTCCCCTGGGTAGAATCACCTATCTTACTGCATTCTGTGGGGGCTTGGGATAAGCCCATTCCACCTTGCCCTACATATAGTTCCTAGGAGGAGCTGCTTTTTCCTGAACCCACCTAGTTCAGGTGACACTGGTCTTTCCCCTAAGCCAATGTCCCATGACAATTCTGTCTTCCTATCAACACCTAAATTGTAGACACGTTACCGAATTCTTCCTGGAACATGCTGGTTTCAGCCAGAACCTGGTTTGATGCAAGAGCTCAGAGGATCACAGAAACATGCCAGTGAGGCAGAGGATTCTTCACGGTCAAGTAGTTTTCAGTACTGATGCAGCATGCTGAGCAGTCGCTGTATACCCACTGTTTCAATGAATGTGCTCTGTGGTGGGAATAGGAGAACTGGGGATTAGAAGAGCACTTTCTTATCTTAGATGGCCCAACAGGGGTCACTTGCATTCAATATTTTGGTTTCTGGTTCATGAACGACAGTTTTATTCAAAGCATTAATAAGATGTTACCACTTCCTTCAAGGAACTCACCATTTAATGAGAAATGAACGATGGGGAAATTGTATTGGAGGCAAGTAGAGGAAAGAACTACGCCAGAGTGGCGACACATGTAGCTTGATGTGGAAGCCACCAGTTGGTGACTCTAGAAATGGACCTAGAGTCACACAGAAAGAGATCTGAGCTGGAGGAAGAGCAGCTTCGATCATGGGTCCTGTAATAACTCTCTGATCCTAGGTTAATGTGGGAAAAGATCCTGCTTTTTTGAGATCATCTGAGATCAAGCTGTAGTGATCTCCAGAATCACGGATGGATGCACCTCCTACGTGTGTAACGGTAGGACACTCTTGTCTCCCCCCAACATGGGACAGACCCAGCAATGCAACATGGGACAGACCCAGCAATGCAACATGGGGCCCACCCAGCAATGCAACATAGGACACTACCCACCCAGCAATGCAACATGGCACCCACCAGCAATGCAACATGGGACACAGCCAGCAATCCAACATGGACACACCCAGCAATTCTTTGCTTGCCCCAGCTTCCTCTCGAAACTCATTGAATTAAAAAAAAAAAGTCAACATTTCCTTCACCCTGTTTTTCCTGCTCACTGTCATAGCTTAAGCACTAGAGAGGTTGGGACGGGGGGGAGAACCCAAAAGAAAAAAACCCAAACCCAAAAGAGCTCTGGGCATAAAGGCAACTTTAAAAGATGGCGTTCGTAGCTCATCTTTTTTAGGAACTGGGTGAGTCACCCTGGTCCACATAAAGCAAAGAACCTTAGTGTTCCAGACGGCTTTGAAGAAGAGCTGCCTCGGTTGAGTTCAAAGAGAATAAAAAAGTAGGTCAGTTGCCCAGGGTTCTTCAAGAAGAAAAGGAGGAAAAAAACACACACATTTTCAGTGCAGCTACCATTGTCTTGGTTCCTAACCAAATAAAATAAATAAACTAGTAGGTATGGAACTTAAAGTGAAAGACTGAATGCCCAAGAAACACGAGTTAGTGAAGTTACTCGTGCTGTAGATCACCCCATTTCCCTCTGGCTCCATACATAGAACATTCTCGGCCTAAGGAACAGGAAGAGGGCGGATCTTTTCCTGGTGTGCTGGTGTCAGACTATATCATCTCTCAGGGCCCGTCCTGGTGCAGGGTTACTCACAGAAACAGCAGTTACTTTCTTCCCTCCCTTTATCCATCCACTTATTCACCAAATGATCATATTCTGACCTACGGGGCAGGTCTTCTATATCAATCACCCTGGGACTCAGCAACCACACCTCTGCCAATGGTGACCATGTTCTCACTGGAAAGCTCCTGGCCAGGCACTGTCCTCAAAATGTCTCACTTTGGTCTATTTTTGCCCATTTCTGAGACCCTATACTCAGACACACAGCTGCCTCTCCCAGCTCAGAGATTCATCAATTACTGCAGGCAGCCAAGTCCTGGTATGTCCCCCTCCGTCTCTAATGCCAGGTTCTTAGAGACGGCTATTACACATTTTAACAAATAACAGGAGAACTAAGGCAAGGACTTTTATCACAATATGAACACTGTAATTTCAACCTTTTAGGGCAACCAATCTATGGAATCAAATCCAATGCGGAGGGTGCAGAATGGTGGTTCAGCTGTAGCCACTTCGACTAGGAAGAAAAACGTTCCACAGAATCTAGGTTGGACTGGAAGCGCTCAGTGCTTCCGGAACTTAACGTGGGAATTCCTGGAGCTAAGGCTATGTCAAGGCCTTGGACAGTATAAGCTTTTCCACCCCCTCACTCACAGATGGAAATTGCTGGTTAGGGTCTGCACACAGAACTCTGTGTTGTGTGGAGAAATGTCTCCTTCTGACAACTTTGAAACAGAGACTGGTTACGTCATGGCTTCCCAAGGTACCATGCTGAGTGTCTTCCAGGCTGCTGCAATGAACACTTCTGCTCTCTGTGCTGTAGGTGTAACCACCAGCAAATATTCTTTCCTTAAGGAGTATGAAGTCCACTACTTAGTGGGTGTTAGTGAGTTGTTATACTGAGTATTCTGCAGATTGTTATAACTAATGCTTATACTCTTTGGGGGCTTAGATATCATCACAGATCCTTTTCACCTGCAAGGGATCTTAGGCTTAAAGGGACTCCCCTGCTTTGAGAGAAGCAGTTTGGAAGGAGAGAACAGGGACTCACACTCAGAGAGCCTATGTCCGGAATGTCCAGAGTCACCACAGGCCACGATACTTCTCCATTTCCTTTCTATAAAGCGATACATCACCTGCAAGCAGGCCCCAAACTCATCTTCCCACCCATCGGCCATACTGCCTTGACCTTCAACTCCAGTCTTCTTTGCTAAGTCTCTAGTTTAATGATAGGAGACTATATTTCTATTAAGCCAGTCTAAACATTGCAAGAAATGGCTCATTACATTTGGGACTAGGTGTTTTTAAACAATGAATTAAAATAGTTTGTTTCTCTGGGAATTCATACATGGGATAGGGCATAGTAAAGTTGATGTGGCCACAGGAAGGAAGGGGATATAGCTTGAGAAGAAAAAGTTTGCTATACTCCCAGGTCCTAGAGAGGAGTCGCTACATGCCATGCAGAGCAACAAAGGTTGTACAAGCCTTTGTCAGGTGACCCAAAGGTATCAGAAGAAAGAACAGACTAGAATTGCAATGGAGCCTGTTGACGTCACAATCTTCCTAACATCATCACCCTGGAAACATCACTCACATGTATCATGGTGACTGGTGTAAACAAACCACTCACTGCTAGTTGTGCATAAGTGTAGCACATACAACTGTGTGCAGTGCATGGTATGGAGAAGGATGATTGTGTTACTGCTTATGTGCTTTCTATTCAATAATTTTTAGTATTAATGTGTGTCCCTACTTCTTAGAGAACAGTATACTCTAAAACAATAGGTCGCGCTATACTGGCAACAGCCTTGAACATTGTATGCTGACTGCATACCTTCTTTTTCAAAACAATATTTTTATTACATTTTATTGTGTATGCATGGCACAGAGAATATATAGAAGTCAGAGGATAACTTATGGGAGCCAGTTCTTTCATTCCACCAGGTGGCTTCTGGGAATAAAACTTGGGTCATCAGCCTTGACAGCAAGCCCCTTTATCCACAGATGCATCTCCCGGCCTCTTATTACATTTATTGGTTGCCTCATTTTCTCTTGTTTTACTTAATCTCATTTTGTTCCCCATTTTTGTATACCTAGGGCCATGATTAAGAAAACAATATGAGATATGCATTCACACATGTGCACAAACATATACAAGTGTATTTGTGCAAGCACACCTTCACACACACGCACAGCACATCGCCTATTTGTGCAGTGGGCCATATAACATAGGTAAGTACAGTCTATGATGTTTGCATAATGACAAAGTCACTTAATGGCGCATTTCTTAGACTGTGTTTTCTTCATCAAATGATGCATAACTGACATCTCATTTGGCCTCCACCATCCTGTGATGAACTCGTTGCCCTCTAATTATTTTTTCCTTCAGCGTTTTTCAGCTACCTTCTTAATGCAATGTTTAATCCTTCCTAGAGTTTTCTAGCATGAGTGGGCTTATGCACTTCTGATCCCCAAATGACCATTTAGGGTCACTCTTTACCCTTCCTTTTCTCAAAGGGAAGTCATTGCCAGTCCCTCCAGCATGTGGGTCCTCCGCTGACTGGATCCAGCTGCTTGCATGTCACCTCTGCTTAAAGGCTCAGTTTTTATGAGCTAATCTCCTTTCTGTACGTAGGAGTTAATCACTTCACTCCCTGCACCCCATGGTGTTTGTCTGTCATGATTCAGTTTGTCCTATATTTTATGATAATTTCCTTGGGACATGGCAAAGACTGATATATAGGCTGGAAAAGCTGGCCCCTTCATCTCTGCTGGGGCTGGCAATTCAGCCCAGGCTGGCTGTTGTAAGCCTGGGTCAGGACTCTAATAGACCCAAGTTTAATCTCCTCTTTGAGGTGACCTGACCCCTTTCCTCATACACAAGGTTGGAGAGATACTATGAGTATCTAGGACTCTCACCCTTATAGGGTTCCCTAGTATCAGAGAGATCATCTGAGTGGACACCTTTCTCACCCTGCCCAGTGTGGTATTTCTAGGGTTGAGATTGGATCAGAGAAGCAACAGTACCGACTTATTGTCTTTAGATGTCTTCTATTCATGTCAGACCAAGAGTGAGTCTAGAGTTCTAGTTTATCTGTGGTTCATTTCCAGCACCTGGGGACAAGCCTCAAGGAAACACCAGTCTAGCCTGTGGTACTGCCTGCAGCCCACGGTATCTTTAGACAATAGGCATCAAGGCAGGTGTCTTTTGTACTGATGTTAGTACCCAGGACACACTGGTACCTGCTCTGTTCCATGTGTCAGGAAAACCAAAGGGAGGGCAGTTGTTAGAAACCGTACTTCCTTCTTCTAGTGCCCTCTCTGGTGATGTTCTTTTGCTCCAAGTTCTGTGCTGACATTGTGCCCTGCCATTTGGTTTTAAAGCTTGTCTAACGAGTGGCAGACAATCCGGCTGAGAAGAAAAACTGTCTCACCCTGCCCATGGCCCCTGCCTGCCTTCCACCCAGGTAGCAGCATAGGAAGGTGGGCACACAGGAAACCCTCCTGAAGAGCCGCTCACGTACCAGGAACTCAGTAATTATGACTCCAAAGTTCAAGAGGAGATACAGTTTGCAGATGCCAATTTCCATTTATGCTACAAAATTCCACCCATACGTCTAACGCAGCCAGAAAATGAGCTAACATTTACATTTTTCTGTATACTCAGGGAAGATCTGCATTTATGATCATCCTCAGCGAGGCACTTGGAGGAGCTCCGAGAGTTATTGGAAGCTGCTGTGCAGGGCAGCATGTAAACAATGCAGTATCATACGGGATGGTGTCAACAGCATTAAAGACAGCAGTATATCCCAGGGAGCTGCAGAGGCAAGAAGCCCTCCACTGTTTCAATGCAAACGCATTTCAGAGAAAGAGCGATGTGAATAAATAGTAGCATGGGTACCTGTTTCTTCAGGTGGGAGCTGTAAAATTAGCCAGGAATGATCTGTTTGAGGATCAAAACACGAGGAGAGATTTCTGGATCTAGAAGGAAAATAAGCTGCCAAGATCTTCGAAGGTTTGGAGGCACACACTAATTGGGCAATAAAGAAACAGCCACTTACAGTTTAAACCTAAAATGCCCCCCACAGGTGTGTGTTTTGAATTTGTATCCCCAAATGGTGGTGCTATTTTGGGAGACTGGGATGCCTTTAGGAGGTGGAACTGAAGCTGGTCATTATGGGGTGAGCCTTTAAATGTCTCTGCCACTCTCTCTGCTTCCCTGGTCTGCTATGATGTGAACAGTCTCTTACATCCTGCTGCCATGGATTGAACTACTCTTTCAGGTCTTCAGATCCATGATGGATGGGAAGCCTCTGAAGTTATGAAATAGTCTTTGCTCCCTCCAGTTGTGTCTTTTGGCCATTCTCCTAAAATAATGGGGAAGTGACTCATTCACAGCCCTCACTCAAAGGCAACGAAGTGTAGGCTGTGTCCGCTCTGGGCCAAATGTGGCCACTCTTGTTTGTTCAACCATTTTCTGGGGTTGCTTTCTGTGCCAAAGCAGAAGAGTTGAGAGCTGGCTGGTAGTGGCTGCATTAGTGCCTCTTCCTTCCACCCTGGAGGCCAGCTGGAACTGGAGCTAGCAGCACTCACTGTCTGGGGTGAGTGTGACAAGTCCCATCAGTACTCAAGTGGGTTGACATACTTTACATTTGTTTTTGTAGTACGGGCTGGCTCTGTGTCCGCAAGATCAAATATGTATATACAATTTGGCTCGTGGTAGAAAATGGTTTCTGCTTCTAGTCTAAATCTGTGTTAGTAAGTCACTGAGAGATGGTGTTTGCTAACTTTTTATTTTGAAGTACTTTTTAACTTACAGGAAAGTAGTGCCACACAGTACAAACAACTTCCATCTAGTTTTTACTCAGAAAGTCATCTAAAGCTTTACTAACGGTCCCAGTAATGTCTTTTATAATTAGAGGAACCTATCTGGGTACCCCAGGAACACATAGCTCTCCTGGCTCTCTAGGTTCCTTTTGTCTGGAATAATCTTTCACAACCGTGTTTTTCATTTTTTTTTTATCTTGAAATGATTATAGACGCACAGGGATCTGCAGTAATGGGCAGAGAGAACCCACGAAAGCTCTGCCCATCTCCTCCCTTGAATTAGTTACTTTCTCTTCACTTAGAAAAGCCATCTTAAAAGGAAAGGACTTAATCTGCCTCACAGTTCCAGGATACAGTCCATGGTGGCGGGGAAGTCATGGTAGCTGGAGTACAATGCAGGCAGTCACATCATCACCCGGGGAAAGGGGAGAGATAGATGCTTTTTGTTCAGCTAGCTTTTCCTCTTTTAATATAGGCAAGGGGTACAGTCCTTAGGATGTAGTAATACACATGAACAACTTAGTTAACCTAATCTAGAAAATCACACAGGTACGCCTACAGACTCATCTTAAAGGTGACTCTAGGTCCTGTTAATTTGATAATAGATACAAACCATCTCAAGCCTACTCCTTGTCAACTTGACACATTAATATATCAATCACTTCTCCTCTTATTTCTGCTCATAACTGTTTTCGTGCCGAATGCATTCAGTCCAAGTTAAAAAGCTCTGTAGTCTTCAAGAATTTGACATTGTTTAAATGCCAACATCCAAGTATCTTCTGAAATTCAAAGTGATTTATTAACTGTGAGCCCCTATAACATCACAGAATACCGTGGCACAGAATAAGCTCTCTCATCTCAATAAGGAAGAAAGAGGGCATAGCAAGAAAAAGGGCAAAGCAATGCAAGAAAAAAAAAAACCTTCATCATGGAAAATGTAAACGTTTGCAGCTCCATACCTGGTATTTGGGGCTTATGATGAAATTATCTGGACTTTAAAGGACTCGGGTAGCTCAGACACTCCAGTTCTGTGTGCATTCATGATGCGTACTCTCTGAGTCCATTCATTCTGTGTCTGTGTCTTTCCTCAGTGGACATCTCATGGTCCTGGCATCTAGACCATACTGACATCTACACTGAAGCTTAGGGTTCATCTCTACATGTGCAGGAAATAGCCTCTTGGGACCTTCCCCTCCAGCCTTTCTTTCTAGCCCACCTTCGTTCTTTGTGATTCATACTGACCCACAGAACTACTCTCTACCAGGGACTCACAGTCTCCACACTTGGTTGGGACTCAAGAAACTTTATTCTCTTTCCTGTGCTCAAGTTCATAGACAAGCCCCCTTTGCCCTGCAAACATCAGTCTATTGCCAAACCTATTGGTTACTCTCCATAACCTGATGGTAAGGCCATATTCCTGAAGATTCCACTTACATCACTGAACACAGGGATATCAGTACCAACTGGACACTTTGTCTCTACTGATTAGCATTCACAATGCCTAAGGAACTTTTTAGACTAATGGAAGAGAAAAGAAAGCATCAATGTCATCCGGCTACAAATTCAGAGACCTACAGCAGAGGTCTGCCTGCAAGATACACTGGTATGCAATAGTAACACACACATACACAGACACACACACACAAACATGCACACATACACACACACACATTGCTAGCTAGTTTTCGTTAGTTTAACACAAGCTAAGGTCATCTGGGAGAAACAATCTTATTCAAGAAAATGTAGGATTGGCTTGTCTGTAGGTCATTTTCTTGATGGTTGATGTGGGAGGCTCCTGGGCTAGTGGTCCTGGTGCTATAAGACAGCAGGCTGAGAAAACCATGGCGAGAAAGCCAATAAACAGTGTTTCTTCATGGCCTTTGCACCAGTTCGTTCCTGCAGGTTCCTGCCCTGAGTTTCTATTTTGACTTCCTTTGCTGATAGACTGTGGCAAGGAACTGTGAGATAAGCCCTTTGCTTCCCAAGTTGCTTTTGGCCATGCATTTTTATCATAGAAATGTAAATGTAATTAAGACACACACATATATGTGTTATATAGTTTATATATGTTTGCATATGTTCCATATATATTAATATAAGGAATTAACTAACTATTGGGGAGGTTAGCGAGCATTTGTACTATAAGAGCAGCATACCTCTGGATATGACCCAGAAGAACCGATGGTGCAGATGGAGCCTGGACGCAGCTATTTGATAATGCTCTCTTGTTTGGGAAGGCTTGTTTGTGATTGTCATCACTGCCATTCTCTTCAGGCCTTCTCCTGGGCCTCTTCCCTTATCAGGCTAGCCTTACTTCTGCTCTGGCTGAAAGCCTACCTTTGAGCTTCCTGAAGACACCTTACCCTGACCTCCCATCAGGACTGATCTTACTCCCACATTTTCTACACCCCTAGCTAGCCCTGGGCATATGTACAGCCCTCCACCCCTCACCCCCTGTCTTCCCTCCTCTGACCTCTAAGATCTTGTTGTCTCAGATGAAGCCTTTCTATTCTTTCTGTTGAGGCTCCATTTTTTACCTTTGTCCCTGGCTGCCGTTCTTGAGAAGGGAGAGGTGGGTCGAATGTTCCTCTTCTTCAACAGAAATGGCCTGCAAGTGCACACCAGAAACAAATTCTGTGCCACAAGGCCACAACAATGGTGGGACATTTCAATAAACCATTTTCAGCCTTTCATCAACTAAATTAAATGACAAATAAGAACACTAGATATTTCGATGGCATATAACAAGTTTTGATTTTAATAGATGTTATTAAACTCTGTGCCCCACAGCCCTTTTAATCACATTTTGTGAAACATATGTTTCATAGTTTACTTTGATCATCTATAGCTCCATCATTTGGTAACCTCCCAGTTTTAGAGTTAATATTAATAGAGATTTTTAATAAAGAGTATTAGATACCTTCAAGCTTTAGACACATTTTTTAATATTTATTATTATTTAAGATCTAGGCCATCATAAAGCCTTTGACCTCCTCAAACAGCCTTTTTAATTTAACTGATTATTTTAATTTTTCCAGTCTGATCAGTTTTCCCTTCCTCCCTCCTCTCCTCTCAGTACCTCCCCCAACCTCCCCTCCCCCAATCACTCCTCTCTTCTCTTCAGAAAAGTACAGGCCTCCTGTACATCAGCCAGCCTTTCCAAATCAAGTTGCAATAAGACTAGGTATCTTTTCTCCTATTAAGACTGGAGAAGGTAACCTGTTGGAGGAGAGAGGGCCTGTGTTTTGTCCTGGCTGTCTGGCTAGCTTACACCACATAGAAACTTTATTAATTAAATTACTGCTTGGTTCATTAGCTCTAGCCTCTTATTGGCTAACTCTCACATCTTGATTTAACCCATTTCTATTAATCTGTATATCACCACGAGGTCGTGGCTTACCAGGAAAGATTCAGTGTGTCTGACCTGGCGGCTCCATGGCGGCTCTCTGACTCTGCTTTCTTCCTCCCAGAATTCAGTTCTGTCTTCTCCACCTACCTAAGTTCTGCCCTATCAGTCCAAGCAGTTTCTTTATTGATTAACCAATTAAAGCAACACATAAACAGAAGGACCTCCTACACCAGGAACCTAGTAGGCAGAAGGGTCCCCCAAACAGGTAACAGAGTCAGACAGGCCCTGCTCCCATTGTGAGGAGTCCCACAAGAAGACCAAGCTATACAACTGTAACACGCATGCAGAGAGCTTTCATCAGTCCCATGCAAGCTCTCTGGTAGGCGAATTAGTCTCTGTAAGTCCCTATGAGCCCAGGTTCATTGATTCTTTGGGGTTTCTTGTGGTGTCCTTGACCCTTATGGCTCCCACAGTGCTTCCTCCTCATCTTCCACAGGTCCCGGAGCTCTGTGGATCTCTGCATCTTGGAAAAGTATTTTGTACCCATCGTGTCTCCTTTATTTCATTCGTCTTGTTTAATCAACCGCCTCTACACAATTTATTTAGATCTATTTTCATTTGGTCTCAATGCTTACCATAGGGATTTTGAGTTCTCCCATCTCCCTACCATTTTCCCATTATTGAATCCAGTGGCCTGGAGAATGTTTTAAGTATTTTTTTTCTTTTTTTAGGATGAGAATACAGATATACTTAATAAACAGAGAGTATGTGAAATAGAACTTTTTGTTGTTCTTATGCATAAAATAATTGGGTCACATCCTTCCCTGATACCTGGCTTCCCCCTCTTCTGTTTGAAGATTGTTATCTAGTTTATCTGTGAAAATGCTGATCCATTTTCCACAGTACTCAATCAAATGTGGCATGAAGCAAGGCTGTTATCGTGCTTCCTCCAGTTTCTATGTGTTATATTCCAAACTGGCAAAGTCCCCTCATGTTTCTGTTGCACACATAAAACATATTTTCTCATTTTTTCCTGCTACCTATACTGGGCCTTCTTTAGAAGATGCATTTCTATTTGAGAGCTGATCACTTTGCTGTCTTACTCTGCAGGCTATGTTTGAAGACTACATACTCACTCAGTGATTCACTTAATAAATACATCTGACCATAGGAAATCCAGGTACTCCTGACCATAGGTTCTAGGAACTATAGGTATATTGATTAATAAAAAGGCAAAACTCTCTGTTTTCCCAAGTTTATATTCTAGTGCCAGAGACTAACACTATGCAAAAGCAAACAGATGGTATACAAGCATTCTTAGTGTTTGTATAGTCAATTCCAAGAATCCTTAGAGATGCCTAAATCCACAGGTGTCCAAACCCTTACATTCAGTGGTGTTGAGTTTGCACCTAATCTACATAAACCTTCCACACACTTTAAGTCACCGCTGGATTACTTAAGTACCTGATAAAATGCAAATGTTGTGTGCAGAGTTCTTACATTGCTTAGTTTATAGAATAAAGACAACAATAAGAATGTCTGTTCACATTTACTATATTTACCAAAATTTCCTTTTCTTGTTTTTTTTTGAGGTGTGTGTGTGTGTGTGTGTGTGTGTGTGTGTGTGGTGTTTGCACCTACGTACTTGTGGAGTTCAGAGTAGATCATCTGATGTCCCACTCAGCTACATTTCACTTTATTCCTCTGAGACATGCTGTCTCCTTGAGCTTGGAGTTAGGCTGTCAGCCAACAAGCCACAAGTGATTTTGTCTTTACCCCATGGTGCTGGTGTTTAAGCACATATGTGGCCACACCCATCAATTTTTAACAGAGGCAACAGGATTCAAACTCAGTACTGTTACCAAGGAGCCCTTTGTCCAGACCACTTACCAAATGGTTTTGATGTGTGGTTGGTTGAGTCTACAGGCACCGACCCCATGGCTGTGGTGGGCCAACTGAATGAAGCATGCTAAATAGTGGTGAATTCAAGGGAGAAACATAAAAGGAAGTGAAGCAGCAATGTTGGTGGATGCTGCAAGTTACCTGCTCTAGGGTTAACTGAAAACCAGGTGAACCTGGAATCAAGGTGTGAATTGATGGGTGGGATCACTGTATAACCATGGGAAAGAAATCAGAGACATAGGTGGCAATAGACTGTGTGCATGCCCTAAGATGAAAATATTTCTGACATGCTCTAAAACATCAACAACTCTAGGGGACTACACAATCAAGTGCCAACAGAAGGGGTAGAAATCCATGTCTGTTTGAACCTAGCCTTGGGCAGACTGTGCAAAGATCCTGAACACATGTGGACTATAGTAAGTCACTCCAGGGAGAATTCTTTATAGATGGCATTGTATTTTGCTAGTTTTCTGGCATGCTATGAAGAGGCCAGTGTTAAAGTGGAGAAGCTGAGAAATCAGCCAGGAAGCTATTGCAGTATTTAGGAGACTTTGTGTTGGCTTGGAGAGAGGGCTTAGCTGTAGAGACTGTGCAAGATGGTCAGATTTTAGGTCTAGTTTGGGGGCAGGAGAAGGGTCTGACAGAGGAGCTATGGAATGTGAACTGAAGAGCACATAAGACTGACTCTACAGCTTTGGGACTGAGTAATGCAAAGGGAAGGGCTGTCACTGATGAAGATGAAAGAGAGATACCAGGGGCTCTGTTAGTAGGAATTTGGAGCTTTAATTTCAGTCACATTGAATTTGAGAAGGACACAGACATTCAGAAATCTGCAGTTGGTTTTGAACATAGGAAGATGGAGATGCCTTATGAAATAAAACTAAAAGTTTGCTTATATGTCATATGCTTCCTATCCACAGTCTAGCGGCCAGCTGATGCAATAGTTTAGTGCACCTGCAGTTTGGATACGGTTCATTCTTAGTGGTCAGGTGTGGAATTTTCCATTATGGTGTCATCTTAGTCTCAAAAAGTTTAAAAGCAATTTGAAGCATTTCAGAATTTAGATTTTGCAGTTAAAAATGTTAATCGTCTAACATAATGCTATCCAGGAAGTTGGATACTATCACCTTTACTATCAATCAAACTATAGATTTGGTTTGAGTATGGCAAGATGGCTCTTGGGATGATCTTAGGGTATATTGCATATATGCTATAACACACACACACACACACACACACACACACACACACACCCAAGGGGGAAGAAGTCATTAGAGAGGAAACTGAAGTACAGTTGAGAGAAAAACTGTGGCAATCATAGGTGAGAGAGGAATAGGTGGAGACATTCTGCTAAGTGCAAGGCACAGACAAACCAAGGACAATGACAGGAAAAGAAACAGAGACCGCACGTCAGTAGCTGTCTGTGTGTTTTATGGCAGAGCTGGGGCTTCTTGCACTTCTTTCTCTTCAGTAACATCATTGAGATGAAGACAGGTGACAAGTAGCTGAAAGTCAGATGGGGAGGAGGACCCGGGGACTTATTTTAATATATCTTCATATTTCTTATCCTATGGCTCATTCCTTTGTATTTATTGTAATGACTTTCTATCTCCTTTATTAGTTGCCTGCTGTCATCTTCAGGGAAGGAGAAAACATAAACCACAGACTTGGCACTAGGGAGCTCCTTGAGGGAATGGACAGTCTGGAGTTTTTGTCTGAGCATCCTCAGAAGCCAGGCTGGAACACTTAGGTGAGGAGCAGATGGACAACTTAGGTCTTGGCTGAATAGGGGAGGGGGTTATAGCAGAAACCTAAATGCAATCAGTGAGGAGGCTGCTGGCTTGGGATGGACCAGAATGGGGTTGGTGGCCTAATCACCATGACTGGTGGCACTGAGGCATTAAAAATGCCTTTAACCAGTGATTCAGAATGTGGAGCCGCAAGGCTAATAGACACTGCATATTCAATATTTTCATTTGTAGCTCATAAATGCAGGGCTTGTCCTGACTTATTCACTACATGGAACACCTGTATCACAATGTATTTTCCCCACATAATTTCCCAGGTAATTAGTTTTATGGAGTGTTGCCATTTGGCACATCTTTACCCCCGTTCCAAGCACTCCTGGGGATATCTGAAATACTGAGAAGAAATCATAGCACATAGCTGTATTTAGAAGCTGAATGAGCGTAAACGTACTCCATAGCAGCAGTCTCAAGCATTAGCTGCTTCTATGAGCAGAATTCCCAGCCGTCCTCATGTTTGGAAATCCACTCATCCCCACACAGCCATGGAGACTTTTTTCTTATTGTGACTCCAGAATGGCAGAGACCATTTTGCAAACATTTTGTAACCAGGGTTCCCACTTCCCTGTTTATTTGTTTCTAGCATCCCACGAATCCCCTGTCTTTGATGCATCTCCCTAACAGCTTTCCCAGCACCATTCTTAAAGGTTTCGTCCCCTCTGAACTGCCACTTCTTCTGCAGCAGGTGGCCTAGACGTGAAGTGTTCTTTACTTTCTGATGACTATATATCCATGAGTTTCATGGCCCAGGGTTCTAGTGTGTTCTGTCTTGAACCTGACATGTTCCTACTGAAAACATTTAGTGATGAAAGAGAAGGATTCCTTCTGTTTTTTTTTTTTTTCTGGTGGCTGTGATTTCTTTTTCTCTTTTTCTAAATCACTCCGCTGTTCTCAAAAGTGACTTTTGGATCCTCTTGGGTGAAGTGAGACCCACGCTTTGTTATGTGCTGCTCTGGAAGGACCTTTGAGGAAGGAGCCATAGGAGATGAGTGAGGACAGGGCATGAGATATAGGTCCTTGTCCCACCAAAGTCACTATATACACAATATACTACACAACCTGTATAAAATCTTGCGATAGCTAATCTTGACTGTCAGCTTGGAAAGATTTTGGATCACCTGGGAACCATACCTCTGGGTAGATTGTTGAGGCCATTTCCAGAGAGATTTAACGGAGGAAAGAAGACCCACCTCTTATCCCATGCACTGGGGTTCTTGGCCTGGGTGAAAGAGGAGAAGGAGAGTGAGTACCATTTCTCACCTCCCTGTCTTTCTGGAATATAGCGCAGTGTGGCCAGTGCATCCCACTCCTGCCGCAATGCCTTCTACACCATGATATAGTGTACCACACACCATGAGCCAAAAAAGTGTTTTTCATTTAGGCTGCTTCCTACCAGGTATTCTGTCACAGTAACAAGGAAAGTGGTTAGTTTAAGTATGTATAAACTATTTTTCAGATATTTGTATTGGATATTATATATTAATATCATTTTTATATATGTTCAAATAATATAGGCAGTAGTTCATCTTTAGACCAATACTGTGGATTTCTTTCGCAAGCATCATCACATGACCTTTGATAATATATAATATTTGTTAGTGATACAAAATGTATATGAAAGAAACATTTTTAAAGATTAGAGAGTGCCTAAAATACTTTATTAATGGATCAAAAATATAAGTAATTAAAAGTATTTCAAGATATTTCTTAATTCTTAGTGTGTCCTTTTGCTTCAGATCAACTAGATCTACTCATCTAACTCATCTATTTTTAAGTAGAGTTTTTCTTACATTTTAGCTTTCTTGACAGAGATGTGCATGCAAATATGTGCATTTGCCTGATCTTAGTAAGTCATGATATTAATTATTTTACTCTCATCTGCCAAATATATGAAGATTTTGCTTGAAGCTTAGCTGGTAAGATTTTGTGTTTGGTGTGTGTGTATGTGGTGTGTGTGCGTGCATACACACATGTGTGTTTGTTGTCTGTGTACGTGTGTGTGTGTGTGTGTGTGTGTGTGTGCATGTGCATGTATGGATGCATTCCTGCTCATGTATGCAGAGGGAAGAGGAGGAGGTAGAGTGTCCTGTTCTATCACTTTTTACCCATTCTCTTGAGACAGAGTCTATTACTGAACCTAGGCCAGAAGCTAGCAAGTCCCAGAAATCCTCCTGTCTCTGTTTCTCAGAAAATTCTATGGTTACAGGAAGGCGCAGCCATACCATACATGAGTCCTGGGGATTTGAACTCAGTTCCTTATGCTTGTTCAGCAAACAGTCAGTGTTACCCGCTGACCTATCTCCCCAGTCCCCTAAGTAGCGTGTGGTTGGTATCTACCTGCCATTCTGGAAGATCAGCGCCCTGGCAGCTCAAGTATATCAGTTAGTTCAGTGTAGATATTGGCCAAAAGGAAAACTCTGCATGGTTTAAGGGAACAAAGGGGACAAATTTTTCCATGATCACTTCTCATTTTGTTAGGACTATCTGGGAAGACTCCATTACCATTTTAAAAAGAATGTTCTGGAGATGGAGAAATGGCTTAGTTATCAAGGGCACTTGCTGATCTTGAAGAAGACCTGAATTTGGTTCCTAATTCTCATGTCTGGCAGTTCACAAGGGGATCCTATGGCATTTTCCAGCCTCTTTGGGCACTATGTTTATGGGCATAAACCCTTACACATATAAATAGTATGTATTTAAAATCAAAAGAAAATAATTATAAATAACACAGAAAAACAACTTAGAAGGAGAGTAAGTGGCTAGAAACATTTTGAAAAAAGTGTGGATTTTTTAAGTATTAAAAGTAGAATTACCATATATTTCCAGATTATAATCTGGAAACCCCACTGTATAGCTAAAGGAAACAAAATGAAATCAATGCCTCAAACTATTTGCACTACCATGTCCAGGGCACCATCACTTATAGTTGACAGATACAGAAACAGCCCAGCAGTGTAAGCAGATAAATTCATTAAGAAAATGAGGTATAGACATACATATATTGAAATATTACTCAGGCTTAAAAAGAAGATTCTGCCATGTTGATTAATGGGATAAATCACTGTCATGATCCAGACATGTCTAAACTAGTCAACTTCACAGGCGCATAGATTTAAGTTTTAAGTCTGAGGGATAAAGAAACAAGAAGTACTAGTTAGAGGGTGAAGTGAAATCTTAAGGATCTGTGAAAAACAAATTGCCCATACCTTATGATACTATACTGTATAACAGGCAAACATGCTAAAAGAATAGGTTTCTGTTATGTGTTTCTTACCTTACACAAACTAATTATAGAGCCAGGCATTGGAAAGAAAGTTTTGGAGTTGAAGAAGACACCCACGACATAGATGTGAGTGTGTACTTATCTTCCAAATCATCAAATTGTATGCATCAAACATAGATAAGTTGTTATATAGCAGAAAGAAAAGAAAGAGAGAGAAAGAGAGAGAGAGAGAGAGAGAGAGAGAGGAAGAGTGGAGAGGGAAGGTGGGAGATAGGGAGAATGAGGCACTACTCTGTATGCAGCACAGTACCCTCACCTTCCCATAAAACACTTTGAGTTCCAAAACGTGTTTTATGGGAACACAAATGTGGTGAGGGAAGCCCGTGTCTTGATGGCACAGGAAATGAGCCACGTGGCACACGCAGGTGCTGTCATATGTAATATCCACATGACTGGCAGATAGGCAGCTCCCCATTCCTGCATTGTACAGTCTCCTAGCAGAGCGATGTTACTTCCGGAAAGAGTGGGAAGTAGATCCAGGAAGCAGGGCATGCAGGAGCAGGCTGGTGTGATGGAAGCGGCCACTAATCATCTGGACAAGGATGCTGGATGGAAGGTTGCCTGGGGAGGCTCAGAGCAGAGGCCCTGGCAGCTGCCTTTGTGTCTGAGGTCTATGGAGCGGACAGATTCCCCCAGCTCTTGCTGCCTTCCCTGGAGGGCTTGCTCTTCCTAGAGCTTCAAATTACAGAAGCAAAGGATGAGTGGTTGCCTTGGTCCGGGCTGGAGGAACTCTTCATGTGGTCCGGCCCCAGGCCCTGGATGCACTGGGACTCATCTCACAATTAGATCTTGACTGAGCTTGACTTAGGATGTAAACTGTCCCCATGAACTTACCCTGAGTGAGGATTGACCTTGACGGAGCATGACTGATGATGGCTCTGGTGTTGGGATCCTGAAACCTTTCTCCCTAAGATCCACATGTCCATTTCCGTCCCCGTGAAGCGCCACAGCCCTTCCCCTTATCTCTTCATTCTCTCTCTATGGCTTTTGTTTCTTACAGTTAGCCGAGGTCTGCAATATTTAACATACTGAAAACACCAAATGGAAAAATAGTAGGTAGGTGGCTCCAGGGGAGAGACCCTCAAGGCTTACCCCTGGCTTCTACATGCTTGCTAACCACGCACACGCATCTCCCCACTTCAGGCACACAAAGAATGGCCCTAAACCACAAGAGCAATTTTATTACAGGACATTTTTTCCATTGTTCTACTTCATTGTAAGTTGTTGACAATAATCCCTCACTGTGTTTAATTTATGAATTGATCTTAATCATACGTCTATATGGACAAGGAAACCACAGCAGATGTAGATGTCAGGGTTGAAAGCACTGCTTTTAGAGAGCTGCTGGGGGTCTTGGGACATATCCCCCGAGGGGAAGAGAGCCACCCGCATGTACTATGCCTCTGCTTTGTTTCTATGGCTTCCAGAGTCACTGCCTTGGAAACAGCTAACATCCGGGGCAGGTCGCACTGTTTCTTTGCATGTGCCCATGCGTTCACTTGTCCATAGCCCCAGCAGCAGAGGCACGTCGCCAGGATCACAGGCTCCAGAGTCTGACAGCTGTGTGGGCACCCAACACGTGTTTCTTTGTTTAATTGACTCCTCTGCCTTGTCTCCCAGTTTTCTCATATGCAAAAAGGTAAAAATATCAGACCGATGACAGAAATCCTTGCACGTGTAAAATCCTTCCCTTTATTCTTGACATAAAAGAGCCACTCACTAGTTGTTTCTGTGTCTGTCCACCCCAAGGAAACATCACATACAATAAGAGTCTGTTTCTTCATAGGGTGTCATTCACAGCGCATTTCCCCCCATAAGGCCTCTCTGAATTAGTTTCTTGTGTTATATTCTGCAATGAAGTATTTTCATACCTTGTAAGCAAAAGCATCATTGCTTATCAGATGACATTTCAGGTTAATTTTACATTTGGCACTCCTATTATGATTGGCTGTTCTCTCACCTCCTGGACCACTGGACCTCACTGATTTTTTTCCTTCATTAATTAGTCCTTATCTTGCTTTTATTCATCTGACCCCTGACAATAGGCTAAGCATTGTGTGAGGTAGAAATCGTTACGTTGCTCACAGTATAATGGACAAACTGGCCTATCAAAATCTATTCCAGTTCAAGGGTCAGGGCAGAGTTGGTGCTGAGCCATACAGCTATTGGAACTTGGTGACAGTCCCATCCTGGACTGTCACTCACAACAATCCATGCCCTTCCCATCAGGAACGTGTAAGCTACCTGAGAACGGCATCGGAAATCGAAAGGAAATATTTTTTTTCCTACCCTCTTAGGAATAAAACGTGGACAAAGAAGCTGAAGTGGGCACAGATGCATTCTGAGTCCTTTTTCCCTTGTGGGCACAGCGTCCAATTGATTCTTTTCCAGTGATGAAAACTGAGTTTTGTGGGTGGCTCTTGCCAGCCCCTTCACACTCTTCATCATACCTGACATCCTCCACTCCACCAAAGGAGATCCAGGCACAAGTCCAGAATGTCTTAGAGGCCCCTCCTTTGCTCGTGTTTCCCCCTCTTCTTGCACTGCACACCAGCCCATTGCTCAGCCAATCACTGACCTACCTGACCAGCCTTGGTCTCTCCAGACTCCCCTAGCACCAGGAATGGGTCTTCATGGTCTCACTTTCCAGATGTGTTGGAGTGTTGACTTTCTGGTTTGTCTGCTTTTTGAGGCAAAACAGTGCCTTACTCTGGTTATCCCTTATGAAAGTTAGGACGACAAGATTCCTATAGCAGGGTTCAAGCAGGTGCCAAAGGACACAAACCACTCGGAGCAGGCCAGCATGGCCCCTGGGGAGTGAACACATTGCCTCTCTGTGGGCGCATGCCCAGAGCTTGCCAGCCAACTCCATTTGCAGCAGACTGCCTTGCTCTCAAGGCAGGAGAGCACATCTACTTTCACCCACGCCCGCACTCTCTTCTGACTGCAAACACGGAGGGCGCTGTTGGTTTCCAGACCCCCACCTTTCCCCTTGACCTTTCCCTGCATCAGCACTGACTCCATCCTAGCTGCATTAAGTCATCTGGCTGCTTTCGCTGCGACTCGATTGACTGAAGCTTTCACAGCAATTGCTTTTATCTGAAATTTGAAGAACCCACTTTCGTAACAATTTTTATTCCAGCTGCGCATTTTCAAAGCTATTAACTGTACTTTGTCCTCAAAATGGGGCCGAGCCCTTACTTGAGGGTCAATGCCTCTGCTTGGTATGCCCAGCTCTGGAGTGGCAAGGTCCCTCCCGCTTCTGACTGAGCTAGTGCGTGTTCTGCCTGAGTTAGCCGGTGCCTGGTCTCCCTGGTGTGGATACTCAGCAGTGGCTCCACGAGACTGCAAGTCCCACATCTCTCCCTACAGGAGGGAGAGACCTTAGGGACTGTACTTTTATTAAGGACCACAGTGTGGCGCTGTTCCTTGGAGATGTACAACAATTAAAAAATTATTTAAAAATTTGACTTTTTTTTTTTTGTTTTGAAGGTTGCCTTTTTGTCTTGTTAACTATGTCCTTTGCTTTACAGAGGCTTCTCAGTTTCAGGAGGTCCCATTTATTAATTGTTTCTCTCCGTGTCAGTGCTACTGTGGCTATATTTAGGAAGTAGTCTCCTGTGCCAAGGCGGTCAAGGCTACTTCCCACTTTCTCTTCTATGAGGTTCAGTGTGGTTAGTTTTATGTTGAGATCTTTGATTCATTTGGACTTGAGTTTTGTGCATGGTCATACATATGGATCTATTTTCAATCTTTTACATGTTGCTATCCAGTTATCCCAGCACTATTTGTTGAATATGCTTTTTTTCCATTTTATACTTTTTGCTTCTTTGTCAAAATTAGGTGTTCATAAGTGTGTGGATTGATATCCGGGTCTTTGATTCAATCCATTGGTCCTCCTGTTTGTTTTTATGTCAGTAGCAGGGTGTTTTTATTACGGTAGCTATGTAGTAGAGTTTGAAGTCAGATATTATGATGCCTCCAGACGTTCCTTTATTGTACATGATTGTTTTGACTACTTTGGGTTTTTGTTTTACCATATGAATTTGAATATTGTTCTTTCGAGGTCTGTGAAGAATTTTGCTGGGATTTTGATGGACATTGCATTGAATCTGTAGTTTGCTTTTATAAGATTGCCATTTTTACTATGTTAATTCTACCTACCAAAGAGCATGGGAGATAGTTCCATTTTCTAATGTTTTCTTCAATTTCTTTCTTCAAAGATTTAAAGTTCTTGTCATATGGGTTTTTCACTAGTTTGGTTAGAGTTTCTTCAAGATATTTTGTGTTATTTTTTTCTATTGTGAAGTGTGATGTTTCTCTGATTTCTTTCTCAGCCCATTTATCATCTGTATAAAGGAAAGGCTACTGATTTTTTTGAGTTAATCTTGTAGCCTACTATATTACTAAAGGTGTTTATAAGTTAAAGTTTCTTGGTAAAATTTTTGGGGTCACTTATGTAAACTGTAAAAGGAAGGGCTGCTTGTTGGGGTTTCTGTCCTGCCCAGTTCCCACAGATAGCATGTCCCAAAGAAAATCACACAGAAGTCTCCATAAGTTATAAACTGAGTGGCCCATTAGCTCAGGCTTTGTATTAGCTCTTATAACATATATTAACCCATTATCCTTATCTATGTCAGCCACATGGCTCAGTACCTTTTTCAGTAGGGCAGGTCACATCCTGCTTCTTCTGTGATCTGGGCAGGACTGCCAAGGGAGCTTCCTGCTTCCCAGAATTTTTGCATTCTCCTTGCCCTGCCTCTGCTTCCTGTCTGGTTGTCCCACCTATATATCCTGCCTGGCTAATGGCCAATCGGCGTTTATTGAAAACATAATTGACAGAATATAGAATTGTCCTACAGTAAACTATCAGATCATTAGCAAATAGTGAAAGATTGACTTCTTCTTTTCTAATTTTTATTCCGTTGGAAAAGGTCTTCACTAACTCAACCTCCCATCAGACAGAAGGCTGATTTCCAAAATATACAAAGAACTCAAGAAACTGGTCATCAAAAGAATAAATAATCCAATAAAAAGTGACATACAGACCTAAACAGAGAACTCTTAACAGATGAATCTAAAATGGCTGAGAGACACTTAAGAAAATGCTCAACATTCTTAGCCATCAGAAAAATGCAAATCAAAACAACTCTAAGATTCCATCTTACACCTGTTAGAATGGCCAAGAACAAAAACACTGACAGCGTATGCTGGAAAGGATGTGGGGTAAAGGGAACACTTCTGCATTGCTGATGGGAGTGCAAGCTGGTACAACTGCTTTGGATATCAGTATGGTGATTCTCAGAAAATTAGGAAACAAGCTACCTCTAGACCCAGCAATGCCACTTTTGGGTATATATCCAAAGGATGCTCACTCATACCACAAGGATATGTGCTCAACTATGTTCATAGGAGTATTATTTATAATAGCCAGAACCTGGGAAACAACCTAAATGCCCCTTGAATGAAGAATAGATAAAGAAAATATGATACATTTACACAATGGAATACTACACAGCAGACAAAATAATGATATCTTGAAATTTGCAGGCAAATGGATGGAGCTAGAAAACACCATATTGAGTGAGGTAACCCAGACCCAGAAAGACAAATATATGTACTCACTCATAAGTGGCTTTTTGACATAAAGCAAAGAAAAACCAGCCTATAATTTACAACCCCAAAGAACCTAAGACAACAAAAAGGACCCTAAGAGAGAGACATACATGAATCTAATTTATGTGGGAAGTAGAAAAAGACAACATCTTCTGAGTAAACTGGGAGCATGGGGATCATGGGAAAGGGTAGAGGGGATGGGGAGGGAAGGAGGGGAGTTGAGAAAATATGTAGTTCAATAAAACAATAAAATAATTCTGTTTGCATAATAAAATCTTGTGTCACTTGATAAAAAGGTTTTTTTTTTTCCATTTTACATACCAACCACAGTTCTCCCTTTCTCCCCTTCTCCTACTCACCCCAAATCTTCCCCCACCCAAGGCCCAGATCCACTCCTCAGAAAGGATAAGGCCTCCCATGGGGAGTCAACAAAGTCTGGCATATCAAGTTGAGACAGGACCAAGCCCCTGTCCCCTTCCCCCATTGTTGAGTCTGAGCAAGACACCTCACCAGAGGGAATGGTCTCCAAAAAGCCAGTTCATGCACCAAGGATAAATCCTTTTCCCACTCCAGTGGGTCCACAGCCACAGAACAAAATGGTAGCCTACCAAATGGGAAAAGATCTTCACCCCACATGACAGAAGGCTGATCTCCAAGATACATAAGGAACTTAAGAAACTAGACACCAAAATACCAAATAATCCAATTTAGAAATGCGGTACAGATCTAAACAGAGGTCTCAACAGAAGAAACTGAAACGGCTGAAAGTCATTTAAGGTGTACAGATTTCTAAGATTGTATCGCATCATGCGGTTGGGGGCTTGTAAATCGGTTGTGTCTGTAGACAAGCTTGGGTGCCTAGTGGGACTGAGACTGTGAGGTTGATGGGGCAAAGAGCCAGAGGAAACCGAGATGGGGAGGCAGGTAGATCTAGAAGCACTCAGTCAGTGTCCTGATCCTTCATCCTTCCCTCTGACCATCTGCAGCTGATTCAAAAGCCTTTCCTCTACTCAGTTTCTCCCTAACTCCACACCTGGACTTTATGATACTATGCCCACAAAAGACTTTGTCTGATGTATCAGGCTTTCTTTCCAGCCACCAACTAGCTCCCAAATCATGACATAAGACTTGTTATTAGTTATGAGTACTTGGCCTTATCTTATCTCTTGTTTAAATCTATTTTTCTTTATCTACATTCTCTTTGCCCATCAGCCCCATCTATCTCGCTATATTGCTACTGCCTAGCTATTGCCCCCCCCCTTTTGCCATTTAGTTTTTATTAGACCAATCAGGTGCTTTTGGCAAGCAAGGTAGAACATCAGCACACCTTTACATAATTAAACAAATGCAGCATAAACAAATGTAACACACATTTACATAGCTAAGCTAATATTTCACACAGTCTGAAGGCTTATGGGTAAAGATGACAAGGTGTCAGTTATGAAGCCACCCAGATAAGAATTACATATTTCTGCTTGTGTGTAGCCATCCCCAGAAAGCTGCCTTGTGTCTATCCAAATCCAAGAAAGAACACTCATCAAGGGGACCAGGGTGTCGGCTGCAGCCGAATATGCCCAGTAGGACCTGTGAAAGCATAGGTACCCTTTCACAGTAGCCAGCTTCTGGGTGCCAGAGAGAAGGGCATGGTTTCCCTGAGTCTTCCGGTGTTTTGTTATTCCCTACTAACTCGCTGATAAGATGTGTTCAGTAAGGCTTTGAGATGGGTAGGTATGTCCCTGCTATTATTTGTCCAGTGGTTCCTTCAAATTCCCTTTTCTCCTGGGGCACAAGTCCATCTTTTCTGTAATCACGGAATCAAGAGAAATGACCTTTATACAGCACATACAGTGTGCCAAGAGCATAAGCACGCATTCAGATCTGTTGTCATCTTACAACTCAGTTGTCCTATTATTTCCACCTCACAGATGAGGAAACAGCCCCAGAGAGTTTAGTTAATTTCTTCCCTTGGCATAGCCTAGGAGGGCATGGTACGGAAATATCCGAGCCTAGGCAGTCCAGTCTCAGAGCCTGGACTATTCCTATTTTTGTCTGTTCCTAGCTGTGTTTTAGTTGCTCTCTTTGGGATTTCTTTTCAGGGACCCAGGAAGAATAGGGTCTTGATCTTGTCACACAGCATGGTGCTGATGCAGCATCTGGGACATGTTAGAAAGTTCGCCATGTAGCCCATCTAGAGTGGATAAGAGGCGTCTCAGTGTTAGGTATTGCTGAACAAGTTGGAGAATCCGGGTCCTTCTTGCTCCCAAAATGATGCTGCTGAGCCAAGACCAAGGTCCACCTGGTATTCCAGTACAATGTGGTTCTGAGTATAACTTCTCTGAAGTTGAAAGGCCCAGTGTTGGGGCTGTATAGGTGGAGTAATCAGTATCTGAAGTTAAAAAAAAAAAGAAAAGCGTGTGCAGTCATTTAGTCTCCTGGGGGGGTTGGGTTATTGACAACTATTAAGGAGGGCTTGCAGACCAAAGGTCTACAAATGATGATGATTGGAAAAGATGGTCGCTAAGATTTATAACCTGGAGGTACAGGTACTTCGCTAAGATAGGCTGGGGTTTTCTTGACTGATGCCTTAGGCAACTGAGCAAGTATTAGCAACATGTTCTTAACAGTTGCTATAAAAGTTACTGTCATTCATTTTTTTCCCTTTCCTTCCGTTCCCTTCCCTCATTTATTCAACAGTGCTTATTAATCCAGAGGAGCCAGTGTCTAAAGTAGTCACTGTGGGGGTAAATGCAAAAAACCAGTGCATTATAGCTAAAGCCATTTTCAGGCTGTCTGCCTTCATCTCTAAAGTAGGACTCTGGTACCCTGGGCTCGATTTCATTTCCTCTCCCGTGTGGATGGCTACACACCCTCAGTCATGCAACCAAGTTCCAAGTGAGAACACAGGAATCTCCTTTTTTTCCAGTCCCACCAGAAGTGAGTAACTGGATGACTGGTGACAATATACATTTTAAAGTCAGATCCCAGCCTAGGGAAAATAACAATGGAGGAAGACAAGAAGTATGGAAGAGGGAGAGTAAATTGTTCACAACACAAGAGGAAGGGAACTGCATCTATTGTACCCTCATTTCATGTAAATAAGGCAAGCTCTGCTGTTTTAATGGGCTCTAGAAAACCAAAGGGGCCCACAGGGAGAATGCTGGTAAGAAATGAGATGCAGATTTGGGAGAGAAACAGTCAGTACCTCTTCCCAGCAAAAGCTACAAGATGAGGATGTTTTTAATTAGGCTGAACTTTAGAAGCCCAGCCAGGGAGAGGGCACGACAGCTGAAGCCCTGTTCAAGATCTTGGCCCTTGAATGAGCATGGCCATGAGAAGGCTCTGAAGGCAACTGTACCAAGTCAAACGCCATCAGGATGTGGCTAATTCACATGGAGAGGGCCTGTGACCTGGTCGGATGTTGCCATCAGCTCAGAACAGGGATGGGATGGAAGAGCTGTGTGAGAGTGTGAGATCCGTGCTATAGGGGTTCATAAGCATGCAAGTCTAGTGTGTTTCTGTTGTGTTTGGGCAGACCTACAGGAACGGTGTCTCCTGGCAGGGCTTGGAAAGTGAGATCTCCGGGAAGCCTTGTGTATTACAACTAGGTATTGATTAATGCCTCAGTTATACTGACCTTTGCCCCTGTACATAGCTGTGCAGAACCGTTATCATTTGTGACAAGATAGAGCAGAGAGATGTGAAAGCTGATGGTTTCTTTTGCATTGTTTAATTTAGAGTCAAGAAGCCTAGGCCAAATTAGCAGGAGGCAGGTAGAAGGGAAGCCTGGTGTAGAGCATTCTTGCAGCCAAGAAGGCATGGTTAGGGGAGCAACTGGGAGGGGGGCAGTGAGGAGACACTCAGTCCTAGGCCTGGCAAGAACAGAAAGGCAATGCTCTAGCTGTGTGCCATCACGTGGAGAGCACGGAGTGGAGTGGCTTTGGTTAGAGTCCTGGCTCAGTCATGCTCACTGGCCTACCATGCGCAAGTCATGAATGTGCCCCCTGTTTCACTTACTCCCATCTGAAAAGCAAGCTTGGAGTGGGAATTAGTTCATACTCACACAATACCCTGGAACTTGCACAAAGCTAAGTTCCATGTAACAGCTTGTTAAGGAAAAGACATTTAAAATGGAAAGCACAAGGAACTTACCCACGGTAAGATAACACAGAGGAAACAGAGGAGCTGATCAGAGGTCTGGTTACTATGTGGAGAGGTTGGAAGGGGGGTTATTAATTCAGAGAACATGGCTTAGAAGGACCGTGGGGAGGATTTTAGGCTGGGGGCCCAGGGTAATTCACTGAACATGGCTTAGGAGGGACCGTGGGGAGGATTTTAGGCTGGGGGCCCAGGGTAATTCACATACATGGCTTAAGAGGGACCATGGGGTGGATTTTAGCCTAGCCTTCTGGATCACTGGATAATTAGAGAAGACTCTGGATTCTCATCTGAGAATGATCCAGGGAGAGTGATCCAGGCAGTATGTGACCTTCAGAACCAGTGCAGGTGAGGTGATGGCCCAAAGTGGCTGCCACATAGGCCACTGCCTCCCTGACAGTATCACAGTGGGAAGCCACAAAATATACAACCAGGTCTTTGCTTCAGCAAGTGCATACTACACTTTGAACTTGTTTCTTTGGGGGCAAATTTTGCGCAGAAGACATGGGGGTACCAAAGTCTGGTGGCTTTTCTATGACCATTGAGGCTCACAGGTAAATCTCGGCATAAAACTAGCCAGCCAGCCAAGTATCTGTTTTAACTGGGGATACAAGCTTGGGTGTGCTTGAACATGTAGGGGGTCCCAAGAGTTTACTGTTTATTTTGGACTGGCACCAGATGGTAGAACTTTTGTTTCCCAAGCCTACTGCCCTTCTGGACAGAACTCCCTCAACCCACACCTTGAGATTTTCTGCCTTAAGCTCACCTGCTTGTAACTGTTCTGCAGCTAGGCAAGCAAGCAAGTACACCTAGGTCATGCGGGAGTGCAGAGGAGCGAGCTGCTCCTTCCTAACGGTTCTCTCCTAACTCACTGCTGTTGAAGTGGTTGTAAGACAGCAGGGAATCGGCCTTCAGTCTTCCAAAGCAAAAAGCTCCCAATGGTGGAGTTTGTTTTCTGGAAGTAAATTAATTGAACAGCCCTGTGAAAAATGGGGGAGAGAAAACAGAGAAAGGAACCGGAGGGAAGCAGAGGGCCAGATAGGCAAGCGGGTTGGGGCCAAGATGGGCAAAAGCAGAGTAAAATGTTTCAATAATTGTGATGGATCCTTGGTGTTCATCAAATTAACAGTCACCTCAAGACTTGGTGTCATGTGTGCTCATTACCTTCTGGGCTTCAGACAGCTGTTGAAGGGCTCTTAGAAGCTCCTGCTAGGCCAGGGACAGAGATGAGGATGAAGAAATCCCCTCTAGGACTTACCCCCACTGGGTCTTGCTGTGCCTATGAACTTGGCTCATGATAATACCATCTGGGATTTCTTCGACATCCGCCCTTGGGAGTCACAGGACAGTTCTTCAGCAGTGTCCTTGACCTCAAGAAGCTAGGATGAAGGACTCTTAAGTGTCCTCTGGGTAAATTAAAAATAGCAGCCCCCTTCCTCCTGAATAGGCTACTAGAGGACAGGAACTATCCATGTTTGGAATCAGTGAGAGTGATGGCATACTTTCTTTTTCTCCACTTTGTTACCATTGTCAGATTCTTCTAAAAATTCTTTCTGGCCTTTTGTTCATACCTCTTCTGTCTCTATCCAGGGGCTTGGGTAGTTTCTATTCTCTTTGGATCTGGACCTCAGGTTCATGTTTGTAGTAGACCCTTCAGGGATACCTGTATACATTACTCCACAGACAGTAAAAGATGGGCAGACAGAGGGTATCCCAGGAGAGAATAGTAAATGCAAACGCAAGCCTTGAAATATAATGTATAATTTCTCCTAGTTTCTTCTATAGGGATCGATCTGTTTTCAACACAGGGGACCTGAAGAGTCTTCCTGGGTCTATAGCCCCGTGCCTTTCTGATCTTGGGAAAGTCAGCATACCTCTGTGTATCCTGTTTCCTTCTCTTAAAAATGAGGGTCTAATGAAGACTAGAGTTCCTGGGCGTCAGTGGGGTGGGGGAGGTTGGATCTGTGAAGGTCCTGAAGATGGAACTAGCTCCGCCTGTGTGTTTGAACATGTTGCTAGATAAAGGTTCATACTGCCCATCAGGGGATCAAGAGAAGGTCCCAGGAGAAGATATTATTCTATTGTTGTTGACATCTACAAATCTCCCTAGGGTCCACAGCTGAGGCAAAGCCCATCAAAGGCCATCTTCCTTCTCCTCTTCAAGGTTTCTCACAAGGTCTGCCCAGTCCTATGATTACCTCACTTTGATTGCTTTCTTTTTTCTTGCTAGGTATACCAATACCTGTCTAGCCTTTAAAAGACTTGAAAGTCTAATTTCTCTACCCAATCAGGTTTCACATCAGTCTTTATACCCCTGAAGGTGGGAAAGTAGCTTGAGAAACACAGTTTCAATGTCCAAACCATTGCATTTCCTGTAAGTTCTCATGCATATGAAAACAGAGACCTGGAGCTGAGCTGTTGGGCACCTGGCTTCTTACTTTCCCTTTGATGCTCCTTTTTTTTTCCTTCTATAAGTTGAGATTCTGATATGTTTAGACACATGGAACATCAAGCTTAGGAAACTCATCTAAGAGGAAATATTTGCCCAGATTTGCCAAGGTCTACTTGTCCAATCCTTATGGAGATGCTTTGGTTTTATCTTGGCATTATTAATAACAATCCTTCTGTATAGAAGATTTTTTTCTTAAAAAAAAAAAAACTCTGACTTGATTCCATGACAACCCTGTCAGGTAGCTCTCCGATAAGCTGATACATATGAAATACCCTAGTGTGGGACAGGTATAAGATGGGTCTGTGAGAAAGCATCATTTACCTGTCAAAGCATAGTAGCACAGACTAATTAGATGTGATTTGGCTTAGCACAGTTGCTCAACCCAGGGCCTTTACAAATAGGCTGGGGAGGGGGAGGTTGTGCCCTACTCTTTGGTTGAATAAGTGTATTATATTGAACGAAGTGCTTAAACTCTCTGGGTCTCGGTTTCCTACACAGAAGCGAATGGGCGACAGTAGTGCTCATACCAGAGATGACATGAAGATCAACAGGAATTATTAACACAGACCTTGTAGTGGAACGTCTGATATGTTGTGGTGCTCAGGACCTGGTAGGCACCATCATCTTGGAAATGCTGACATAGAAATGGTTATCTGTCTACCTTTTCCCAAAATTTGCATTTGATTCGTTCTAAGTTTCTAGAAAATTCTAGGAGAGTCCCATAACCAAAGAGTCAGAAATGGAAGCAATGGTATAGACCCCGTTTCCAGATCAGTTAAGAAAAGAGACACAGAGAATGTGACAGAGACACAGAGTTCACTGTCAGAAAATCATCTTACGCAGGTGGGGTGGTCAGTTCCCTCAGCATTAAGAGGGTCCTCATAGGGAGAACTTCAAAGGTGAAAATGAGGCCATCTTTGGCTAACTCAAATGGCTAGTCTTTACAGGCAGTGATGACCCTCCAGCTGTCTAAGCTGTTCAGAGCTAAGGGGAAGAAGTAATATGTAGGCCTGGGGAAGAAAATCTGGACTGATTATAGTTAATGGAGAGGGACACAAGGCCCAAAATAAAGTGGGGAAATGGAAGAAAAGGACTAAGAATTTGAGGTTGGAGTGTGAGGCTCTGTTGGTACCACATCGCACTCTTGGCCCAGGTGGGATATACACATGAAGGGCCTTATTTCCAGAACAGATAAGGAATTCCTCTAAACCAATAGGAAATAACCAAGCCGGGTGGTGGTAATTTCAATACTCAGGAAGCAGAGCCAGTCTGACCTCTGAGTTCCAAGCTAGCCTAGTCTACAGGGCAAGTTCCGGAACAGCCAGGGATACACAGAAAAACAAAACAAAACAAAAGACAGAAGCCTTGACAAAATGCAACTAAATGGTCAGTACTGTACGAAAAGGGCACAAACCTTCAGTAACCAGAGAAATAGGAATTCAAGTAACTTATAGTCACCAAAGTCACTGAACTCAAGCGTCGTATGTGGTTGAAAATGTCCAGCCACGGGAACTCCCTTGTTCTGCTGTAGAGAAGAATGAATTGATGTGACCACTTGGACTGTTATCCACCAAAGCCACCCCACAATTGTGGGTTAGCCATTTTACACCTGAATGAGAACTAAGACGGAAATGCATCTGTGTTCACCAACAAAGGAAGATTGCGCTGTGGAGGTATTGCTGTCAAGGGCTCCAGATAAAGTTGGGGTATAGTTCAGAAGCTGAGTGTTTGCATGGCATAACATCTTCAGATGTGCTGGTCAGTTTTTCCAAGATAACATAAGCTAGAGTAACCAGGGAAGAGAGACTTTCACTTGAGCAATCTCCACCCTCAGATTGGCCCGTGGGTATGTTTGTAGGGGCATTTTCTTGGTGAGTTAATGATATGGGAAAGCCAAGCCCACTGGGGCAGGACCATCTAGGGAGGTAATCCCGGGTGATATAAGAAATCTGGTTGAGAAAACCATTGAAAATGATCTCCTAAGTATCATTCTACCATGGCTTCTGCTTCATTGTCTGCCTCCAGGTTCTTGCCTTGGCTTCATTGGTGATAGACTGCAGTCTGAAAGCCAACAACAACAACAAATCAGGCTGCTCCCCAAGTAGCTCTTGGCTAGTGTTTTATTACTGTGACGATGAAGCAAACTAGAACAACAGAATTGAGAAAAGGTCTCCACATTGGAAAAAAACCAAATATCTATTAATGTCATAAAGAATAAGTAACTATGATATTAAACATGAATGAATGCTATGCAACACTGCATCAAAATGAGTGATATTAGTATATGTAACTGTATGATTTGGTCTCTTTCTATTTCTGTCTCTGTCTCTTACCCACACATGCACACACACACACGCACACACTGACAGTAATTTCAAAAAATGGGTACTACTAACCTACAGTGTTTAAAATGAATTTAGTCATGGAACTCCCAACTGGCAACTACAAGAAGTCCGTGTATGATTTCTTAACACGTTATTTTACTTGACATGAATAGTGGTTTTATGAACGACTTTACCGTGTGAAAATGATTGAGACAATTCTTATACCTTGAACATTTTTGGTGTACATAAACGCTGACAAATAAATCTGTTTAAAAATAAACACTGACGAAGAAACGGGTGGAAATTTTTTATCTGGTGTGTTTACTCCATGTCGAGTCCCTGTGCTACTGGGAGCAGGGAACCTGGGCTTTGGTTTTCCCCGGGTGCTACCTTGCTATCCAGAGCATGTTGCAGGAGGAAGGTATCCACCCTGTCCCCTTGGGTTTCATTCTCTAAAGTGTTGTGTGTCTCAGATACCTTCTCTCTTTGAAGACGGCTTGTACAGTGGAACAATGGGATCCTCTAGATCCAAAATCTTTTAGTGTTCTCTTTAGGGAAAGAAACATGTCTTCTGTTTGTTCTGGCTCCATACCTTCTCCATACACCCATTCTAGAACTTTAACCCACCGACTCCTGCCAATCTCCTCCCTTTTTCTAGCCTCCTACTTCATTTTCAGGCCACTTTGTCTGTTCGTCTCCCCTCCTTTGTCCTTGGTTTTCAAGACATACCATTTGGGCTGATCCCTATTCGGTGACAAGTTGTCAGAACAACTCAGGCCTCAGTTCTGTTGTGTGATTTAAGCAAAAAAAAAAAAAAATGACTGGGGAAATTAGATGGAGGTGATTGCAGCTAAAGTGCCTTTTATTGAAGCTTTTGGAAAACGTAAATGTCATCAGTCTTGTCAAAGGCAGACACAGGAGAAAATAACAGGACTAGAGGCAGGCCAGGATACATGCTGGGACTGTACTAACTTAGAATTAGCCTTCCTATTTGTTATTATTTTTTTTTCTTTGTAGGTAGTGGGGTGGAAGAGGGAGGAGAAGAGAAGACAAATTAGAGAGGAGTGTGGGACATGGAGGAGACCGAGGTGAAAAAGCTGAATCTGAAGCAGCATTTATTTATTTATTTATTTATTTATTTATTTATTTATCTTTCCCTGGAGTGTTGACTACTGTGATGAGAACAGTTAGGGGTTTAAAAATCCAGCTTTGGTTTTAGAATTAGAAGACAGGAGCAGGCTGGGCTGGCAGAAGAGACGAGATGCTAAGATCCACACACAACAGCCAGGACTGCCCAAGCTGTCCAGGATGCCCTTGTCTGTGACATATGGTGACTCTGCCTATATGTCAGTACCTGCCCACCATTCAGTGACCCGCTGGGAAATTATTATATGTGAGAACTTGGGTAGACTGGCATAGTCTTGTCCCAGAGGCTCTTATGGTTATGAATCTTGTGGGCTTGGAATGAAGTGTTCCCCTAGAAAGATGACATATTGAAGGCTTAGTTCTCAGTGTGGTGTTTCGAGGGGGGGGGTCTTGTGGGAAATGATTGGATCATGAGGGGCCTGGGTGTGATTAATGGATAAATTCGTTGAAGGATTCATAATTTGTTGGCATTATTGGTAGCTGGTATAAACCAGAGGGTGGAGGCTCTGTGGGGGAAATGGGTCACTGGAAGCATGTTCTTGAAGAGTCTACATGGCCCTGGTTCTTTCCTCTGTTTTTTCTTTCTGGTTACAATGAAATGAGCAGCCACCACTGCCACATATTATGCCATTCTGATGTTCTGTGACACCACAGGTCTAGTTGATTTGGGTCTAAAGCCTCTGAAACCATGAGCAAAATCGAAAACAATTTGTCTAATTTCTCTCAGGTATTTCAACATAGCAATGAATGTCTGAGAACATAAACCTCCAGTGGGAATCTGAGGAAGGGCTGGAGTTCGTGATGGAGCTGGAGAAAATGAAGAAGGGAAAAATCAGTTGAAATTTGCGTCTGAAACTAATTGCTGGGTTAGGAGAAATCACGGGCCATGAGTCAGATACCTAATCAGAAGTCACAGAATAGAGTGAGGTTGGGGCATGCCAAACAAGGCTCAGAGGATGGATTGGGTGCAAATGTCTGGACTGGCAATGGTCATCCCTGGGGAAGGAAGGTAGGAGACAACATGCGACAATATGTAAGTTCAATGGAAAGAGAGCTAGGTTCTAGGAGAGGGCATGGACATAGAATTTGAGGAAAGCTAAGTACTAAGGAATGGGAACAACGTATGGATGGTTTTACAGAGCTGAAGCTGGGCCTGATCTCAGAGAGGCAGACTGTTGGGATTAGAGTCATCAGTGGTAAATCCCCTATAAGGTAGAGGGATGAGACTGTTGGAGATTTGAGCGGCTTTAGCTCCTGATGTCACCACACTGGACCAGGGAGCCCAAGTTCTGGTGTGGGAGGCTTTTTCTTGCTACACACTATCTAGGTTCTAGTGCACTAAATTGAGCACTCCAAGAACTTGGAGTTCATAAAATGGCTTAAGACTGAGGTCCTCTGTGGAGATTTTGTGGAAGAGATGGGACTGCCACTCAAAAGTCTATATAACCTCTCTGGTTCTCAAAGACAGTTTGGCAATCAGATCATAACACAGACTGGATACTAAGTCTGAAAATAAAGCACAGAGTTCTCCAACCTAAATGTTCTGAGTCCTTACGTGATGTTATAAGTAGAAAAATACACTTCTGACCTCATCATTTTGGGTCATACCCAAAGCATGGGTACATGGAAAACACCACGCAAAGTTGTTTCTCACCTGTATGCACAAGAAATATATAAAACATCAACAGATATTGTATTTGTGTTCAAGTCCTGTCCCCAGATATCTCATTATGTGTATGCAAATATTCCACATTCTGATAGAGCCAAAATCACAACCACTTTTGGCCCCATTCCAAACGTTTAAGTACAGGATAACTCGCCTGTTTCCAGCGACAACCTCAGTCATTCTCATCGGTAGCCTTCAGTTAAGCCCTTAAATTCCCCTTTCATGGACTAACTTTCCTCATCTGTGAAGGGAGAGTTTGAATTAAGCACCTGTTTAGGATCACTTCCTTGTTTCGCCTATTGTGACATGTCTTTATTCCTCCTCATTGATACACTTGAGTATGTCACTCCCTCTTTTATAGTTCCTGCTTTAATGTCTGCTTCCCCAGATCTCAGACAGAAGGGAGTTGGCCTCTTTTTCATATCAGCAGTATGACAGAAACATTGTCACAAAGGGGGCACTCAATACATATTTATTGAACAAACGAGTGGAAAACAGTCACTATTCTTTGATATCTGTCTGTCGGCTTGAGACCTGGGGCCACCAAGAGAGGCACAATTCCTCCCACGCCTCCATCCCTGCCAGTATGCTTTATAGGATCCAAACTCCCTTTCTTAGGGCAGGATAAATTTTAAGAGATTTACGTTCTCATTTTAAATGCTGTAAATACTGAGGCAGATAAGCCATGGTTTGCATTACACAGCTACAGAGGGCAGTGGGTTTGAGAAAGGTAACTTATGTGGCAGACCCTTTTCCAGTAGGAGTGGGAGGACCACTGGGATGTGCTGTCACTAGGCAGAACCAAGCACAGTATGGCCAGCCACAATAGCAGCAACACATGCCCCCTTCATTGTTCCTGTGAACTTCCCTTGCCTCATCCACTGGCGGCTTTAGAGATTCAGCCTTCACTGGGCTTTCCCAGGACCTGAACAGGATTCCAGCAAAGAGCCCTGTCCTGCTTAGAATTCAAGTCAAAACAAACTATAATACTTTTCCTTCTGTGTCCACGTTTCTTCCACCAGAGAAATCTAATGGTTTGGATTAGTATTCGGATCCCTTTGTTTTCTGTGTGTTCTGGCCTCTTCCTTTTCCTGTGGAAAACCAGTGTGTCTTCTTTTCTAGCATACATCCTCGGGAATAGTAATGTGATAAGACAAGTGTCCCGAAATGCTGTTCTCCTGAGCTTGCTACCTGATAAATGTTACCAATGTCTTTTCCCAAGTATTGATTTTTTTATAGCCCCCAACATGTCGGGACAAAGAAATGTTGGCCAAGGAGTACATGCAAGATAGAAGAAAAGGAAATAATGTTAAGGCTCTAATATATTTTGGAAACTCCAGTCAGCTCAATAGTTAGCACTACAGTCACTGGGCTTTGTGATTTGTGGGTGACTGAGAAACTAGGGATGTGCTGACAATGAGCCCTGGATTTCTGTCTTCCTGCTCTGTTTTCCTCCTCCTTTTCCATCCCCATCTGACTTCTTATGGACCTGTATCAGTTCCTTTTCTTTTGCTGTGATAGAACATCATGGCCAAGGGAGCTCGCAGATGTGTGTATTTTGGTTGATAGTTCCAAAAGGTTAGAAGCCATAATGGCAGAGGCAATGGGCATGAGAGCAGGAGCAGGGAGCTGAGTGCTTAACCCATGAACCACAAACACAGAGTACAGAAGACAAAATTCCAGTAGGACAAGACCTTAGGTTCTCACAGTCTACTGCCAGTGATGAACTTCCTCCGTGAAGGCCACACCTTCCCAAACAGCACCACCAAGTAAGGACCCAAGGTTTAATTATGGGACATTTTCATTCAAACAACCATCGGAAACTTGTCTGTGCCTTGCCTTTCAAGATTATCTCTGTTCCCCAGTCACGGGGCTCCTCCAACCCTTTCAGTTCCACCGTGATTTCTGTTTTAAGTTCTTTCATCCTGACTCATCAAACCCCCATGTCTTAGACTCTGCATACTTGACCAACCACTGGGAATTTGAACTCATATCCAGACTAACAATGCCCTCTACATAAAAAAAAAAGTGATGTATTTCTGTTGTAGTCATTTTCTCTTTAACATGACTCCAGGGTCAGTTCTGTTGGTTTGATCTTCCAGATGAACAAGCCGAGATGGCTGGTAGTAGCTCCCTAAAGTCAACCTACTTATAAACAAAAGTCTGGGTTCTGTGTCCAGAGCTTCAAGGTTTAAAGTCTTTACTGATCTGTAGCAGTTGCTAATGGCCAAGAGAATAATCAAGCCATGATTGGTTGAGAATTTTCAATTAGAGCAATGGTCAAACACAAGTAGTAATTGCCACTGGTAATTTCAGTCCCAGAAAGGTACTTCTTGTGTATACTGGGTGTGTTCCCTTGTACAGAGCAAAGATTGTAAGGGACAGGAGACTCTGCTATTCTACTGTGTTGGACACGGGAATCATCTGGAAAAACGGTAATCTTAACTGTGAAGAAGGTCCCATAAAATTAGCTAGTGTAAAAATCTGTGGGAACATTTTATTGTCTAATGATTGATGTGGGAGGCTCTTGCCCACTCTGGGCAGATGGTCCTGGGAGATATAAGCAAGGTTGTTGACTTTGATGAACTTGACTAGCAAGGCAGTAAACAGTGTTACTCATGGTTTCGGCTTCAGTTCCTACCTTGAGTTCCTGCCCTGACTTCCTTTAATGATAGATTATAACAACATATAAGATGAAATAAACTATTTACCCTCTAAGTTGCTTTTGGCCATATTGTTTATCTCAGCCATAGAGAGCAAGTGAGAACATTTGCCTTGGCACAGAGCTGGGTGTTCGGTGTCAGAAAAGGGAAGGGGAGATGACCTGGCCAGCAGGCATCTCAATTAGCAAATGCTTTTGGGCAGTTGGATTCATTACTGCACATTAATTGGAAGCTGAGAGTGAGGCTGGATAGAATGGCTTAATTGCACAATGGAAAAGCCAACCTCCTGGCCTCTGAGACACATGAAGCACCGGAGGCTGCAGTCTCCCACCCTCTTTTCTCCTCCGCAATCTTCTCTTGAATTCATGAGCCTGAGTTTTGCAAGCCCAGCAGAAAGGCAACTCCCATTATTGCCTTTTCCTCTAGCATTTGGACATTTAAACCAGGCCCCCTTGAAAGTGGGCTGGTTTTGAGCCTAGCCTTCATTTCAGTGAGCCATTTGAAAGGTTCTCTGTGTTTTTGTTGTACATAACACTTTTACTAATGGTAATTTAGTCACAGGCATCCTGTCCCACGAGCAGAGGGTTAGGAGCAACGTTAGCACAGACACTGAAGGGTTGAAGCTTAAATGCTTACATCAGAAATAGCAAGAACATTGGAACCAGACCAACTCAGGTGCGAATTCCAACTTTGTTGTTTACAAGCCATGATCCCTTGCTTTCTGGAATATTGATTCTCAAATGTAAATGGAGAAAAGAATACCTACCTTCAGAGTGGTATGGGAAGAAGGAGGCAGTAGATGGGAGCTGCTTCAACTTCTGTGCTTTCACCTGCCCTTCGGAGCCAAACCAGATTTTAAATCTCATCTCATTTGACCAATATTTTCCACCTCCAGTCATATCCTCCTCCCATCCTCTCTTTTTTATTTCTTGTTTTTTTAACAGTACACACACACACACACACACACAGAGAGAGAGAGAGAGAGACAGAGAGAGACAGAGAGAGACAGAGAGAGAGACAGAGAGAGAGAGAAAGAGAGAGATACAGAGACAGAGACACACAGAAAGACAGAGAGAGAGTGAGAAAGAGAGAGAGAGAGAGAGAGAGAGAGAGAGAGAGAGAGAGAACTCAGACTTCAAATGCCTTTAGGATGTGGTGGCCAATTCGTGACAGCTTGATTCCACGACTTTGTTATTTGTAGTTAACTTTACTCTGCAATTTAATACATTGCTAAGACAGATTGATTGGATGTGGCACAACAGTGCCTGTGTCCTTAAAGTGAGAGAGGTGCACATTCCATGCCACTGTTGGTGGTAATTGTTCATTTATATGAATTATTTCATACTTTACTGTGGTTTAATAAACGACTTCAGAGCCCCTGGATTGACACGCGTGTAACCCACTCTAGATGAGATACAGACCTGATACAGGCACCTTGATATCAGAGAATGGAAAGTTCATCCTGAGGAGTGGGGTCAGGAGGTTGTTTCTCATGCAGTTATTCAGAGACTTTGGCTCCCTGGCATCATTTCGTCCTCATACAGGCTTCCAAGGTGGTCCCAGGTATGGGGAAATGTACAGCAAAAGGAGACAGGAGAAAGGGGATCACTCTAAGCTTTTAAAAATGTGTTGGTCAGATTGGATGAGGCATCATATCTTCCCACTTCTTCATTCCTATGACCAGAAGTTATTCCGTGACCACGTCTAACCACAGAAGCTGGGGAAATGTAATCTAACCACACTTTCATGTGTGTATATGTCTGTGGATACAAGTGTATGTGAGCGTGTGTGGGTTGTGCGGGGGTGTATATGAATACACACATATATGTGGGTAACTTCTGTCCCTTGTCACAGACAGTCATCTGGGAAGAGGGAACCACAACCAAGGAATGGCCTCTCTCAGACTGGCCTATAGACGTGTCTGTGAGATATTTTCTTGGTTAGTTCCTCCTTTTTAAAGACTTACTTGTTTTTTTATGTTTGCAGTGTTCTGCCTTCATATATGCATGCAGGCCAGAAGAGCGTGCATTATGGATGGTTGTGAGCCTCCTTTTGGTTGCTAAGAATTGAATTTAGGACCTTTGGAAGAGCAGCCTGTTCTCTAAGCCTCTGAACATCTCTCCAGTCTGCCTTGGTTAGTTCCTATTGTGAGAGAACCTAACCCATTTTGGGTGGTATTATACCTGGGCAGGTAGTCTTGGGCTGGATAAGAAAGCCAGCAAGACAGACCAGTTCCTTTGTGGTTTTTGTTTCAGTTCCTGCCTCCAGGTCTTTTTTTTTTTAATTTATTTATTTATTAAAGATTTCTGCCTTTTCCCCGCCACCGCCTCCCATTTCCCTCCCCCACCCCCGATCAAGTCCCCCTCCCTCATCAGCTCGAAGAGCAATCAGGGTTCCCTGACCTGTGGGAAGTCCAAGGACCACCCACCTCCATCCAGGTCTAGTAAGGTGAGCATCCAAACTGCCTAGGCTCCCCCAAAGCCAGTACGTGCAGTAGAATCAAAAACCCATCGCCATTGTTCTTGATTTCTCAGTAGTCCTCATTGTCCACTATTGTAATCCACCATATAAATAAACTGAAAGAAAGAAAAAAGCGTATGATCATTTCATTAGATGCTGAAAAAGCATTTGACAAAATTCAACACCCCTTTATGATAAAGGTCTTGGAGAGATTAGGGATACAAGGGTCATACCTAAATATAATAAAAGCTATTTACAGTAAGCCGACAGCTAACATTAAATTAAATGGAGAAAAACTCAAAGCCATCCCACTAAAATCAGGAACACGACAAGGATGTCCACTCTCTCCATACCTCTTCAATATAGTGCTTGAAGTTCTAGCAATAGCAATAAGACAACATAAGGGGATCAAGGGGATTCTAATTGGAAAGGAAGAAGTTAAGCTTTCGTTATTTGCAGATGATAGGATAGTATACATGAACGACCCCAAAAACTCTACCAAAGAACTCTTACAGCTGATAAACACCTTTAGTAATGTGGCAGGATACAAGATCAACTCCAAAAAAAATCAGTTGCCTTCCTATATGCAAAGGATAAGGAAGCAGAGAGGGAAATCAGAGAAGCATCACCTTTCACGATAGCCACAAATAGCATAAAATATCTTGGGGTAACTCTGACCAAAGAAGTGAAAGATCTATTTGACAAGAACTTTAAGTCTTTGAAGAAAGAAATTGAAGAGGACACCAGAAAATGGAAGGACCTCCCTTGCTCTTGGATTGGGAGGATCAACATAGTAAAAATGGCAATTCTTCCAGGTCTCTTTTGGAAGCTATACACTTTGTTTCGTGAGACAGAGTCACTGGGGCTAGCTAAGTAGGCTAGGCTAGCTGACCAGTGTGTCAGAAGAATTCTTCTGTCTCCACCTTCCCAGCACTAAAATTACAAACACAGACTATCACATCCAGCTTGTGGAAGGGGGAAAGGGCAGGGCAGGGAGACCCATACTGAGGTCTTCTTGCAAGGCAAACTCTTACTACTGCCACCCCCCCCCATTTCCCGGCCTCTTATTTCCCCCTGTAAAAACTGTTTTTAGACTTGGGCATGTGTCTTTTCACCCTTCAACTTTCCAAGAATTGGGTCTGGAGATTTCTAGGTACTTATCAAAAACACACACACATGCACGTGCGAGCGTGCGCACACACACACGCACACACAGACACACACACAATAAGGTCTCTCTGTGAAGCCCAGGTTTGCTTCAAACCTGAAGTCGTTAAAAAGGTTATTAGTTCTCTGAGAATTTTGTACAACATATTTTGATTGTGTGCAACCTGACTACCCTCTCCCCCAAGTACCCAACTTTGAGTTTGTTTTCCCTTGTCAGGACATTGTGCTGTCCAAATATTCCAGTCTTTAATGATACTGTGATTGACTTATCCCTGATAAAATTCCTAGAGAATAGTGGCTCTTCCTCTCTTGATAGTGAACAGTTGCTAACATCCCTAGTGTCAGGGGTGGTATTTCATGTTCACCTCACCTCTGGCTTGTGCTTGTGCATTGCACAGGTCTTACATATGCTGCCACAAGTGTTCTACATATGTACATATGTAATGTGTACAGGTACCCTGTTGTTCCCAGAAGATTTTTTTTCCCCTGTAGCCATCTACTTCCTCTGATTCTTACACACTCTCTGCCTTCTATTCCTTGAGCCTTAGGTAGGGGGTAGAGCACATATGTTTCCTTTAGAGCTGAGCATTCTGTGTTCTCTTATTATCTGCATCTTGTCAAGTTGTGAGTCTCTGTGTGCATTAGTTTCCATCTACTGAAAACAGAAGCGTCTGTGATTCTGTGAGAGCCAAGTGATGCATTAATCTATGAGTATAACAAAAAGGCATTAGGAGTTAGTTTAACATTATATCCATTAGTAGCATGATAGTAATAAATTCTCTCCTTGGACCTATGCCTGTCTAACCATAGATTCTTGACTTAATATTGGTACAAAGTATGGATTTTATCTTGTGGAGCAGTACTTAAATCTGATCAGAAAGTGTTTAGTTACTCCCATGGTGTTCATGCCATTATTGCACTGGTGGACATAGCTTGCCAGGTCAGTCATTATTGTAGTTCATAGACTTCACAGATGGGTAAGATTTATCTATTATTTTCAGAGCAGCCTACGTATAACCTAGCACCATCAAAGATACCCAGTTGAAGCAAGGTTAACAAAACCTTATAGAGAGAAATTGGGGTTCAATTTGAAGATTCAAAAAGCAAAACAGCCAGCCACTGACTCTTACCTCGACCTCAGTCTGAAATGGTAATCTTGCCTCCTGGGATCTTAGAATGAGACTGTGTCTGAGAGTTATCTCCCCCCGTCTTATATTCCTCTCTAGGGCTGGGATTAAAGGTGAGCACCACTGGAATTAAAGGCATGCACCAGCCGATTTTTATGACAACTAGTGTGGCTACTGGGATTAAAGTTGTGTGTTACCCTAACCTGGTCTGTAAGGCTGACCAGTGGGACTGTTTTACTCTCAGATCTTCAGGTATTCTTCATTTATTAAAATACAATCGAAATGCTACTACACTCAGTATACAGGACAGTACCAGCTTGATTTTCTATTTCTCAGTTTTCTATAACTCAATTATATGGCATCTTCAGCAACACGGTTGTACCTCAACTTCTGGAGAGTGACCAAGCGCATTGACAATAGTCTGTACTGTTTAGGAGTCAATGGGGCCCCACTGGCCAACAACTTCAAAATAAGCATCCCATTCCTAAGTGCTAGAATTTTTATGTTAGTCTCTCGTGTTTCCACGTTGGGCGCCAAAATGAAGGCGTAAGTCACAAACAATGCCACACAAATTCGGGGTTATGATTATTAGGGTGGTATTTATTTAAAGGGGAAAAAACTTACAGATCACTGTCCCAGGCAACAGCCCTCTACGCAACCAGGAAAGGAGTCTAGTCGCAGGCGGAGCAGGAAGTGAAGAGAGCGAGGAGAGGGAAGTGGCCGCTTTTTTAAAGGGAGAGAAACCACGCCCCAGTGGGCTGGTACCTCAGCGGTGATAGGCTGGAGGAGTGGGAGGACCTCCCGCAACAGTAGGGTGTGGTTGCTCTGTTACAAAGTAACTTCATTTTAAACTCTTCTTATGAATTTATATGGAAACTTCTATAGTAGTAGAATTTTCTCCAGTATATGAATTTTGAAAGGTCTTTAGTGTTATTTATCTTTCTCCATGTTCCCTCCTCTATCTCGCTATCTGCTCCTTCCCAGATTTAGCTCCTCCAATTCCATTATTATCTCTTAACCCTTAATACCAGTGTATTCTATCTTGTTTCCTTTGAAAAGCCCTCCCCATGACCTCTTAGCAATTTCTTGACTTCTATATATAAAATCCAACTTGAACACAACACATGTCTAAAGATTTAAAGCTAACACCCACAGGTAAGAGAAAAGAATAAAATAATTGCAGTTCTGTGTCTGAGTTGCCTCACTCAGAGTAATTGTTTCCATCTCTATCAATTTAACTGTAAATTTCCTTTCTCTTAATAGCTGAATCAGATTCTATTGTGTAACTGTACCACATTTTCATTATCCACTCATCTACTGATGGACATCTAGGCTGTTTCCATTTCTTGACTACTGTGACTGGAGTAGCAATTAATATGCATGAGTAGGTATCTCTATAGTAGGGCCCAGAGTTCTGTGGGTACATGCTTGAGAGTGGACCAGCTCATGTGCTAAGTTTATTTGAACCTTCTTCTGGAAGTCTCTTAAATGCAGGGATTGTCAGCCTTTGTTGTCAAGTCTGGATAACAATATACATTTTTTAACAAAAAATCAAACTCAAGTAAAATTGGAATCAAGAAAGGATAATTATAGCAATTTTTCTCAAAATATAATATGAATTAATAAGTCAAGGACTATCAGGCCTTATGTGTGCTGTAATAAAACTATTTCTTTTGTTTAACAGCTGAGTCATTTAGAGTACTTTTTCAAGAGAAACAAATCCTGCATATAAACATACTAGAATATAAAAAAATAAGAATAATTAAGATAAAAATTGATTTTCAAGTCAAAAACTTGCTGATTAACATTGTTATGTTCTTGAACAGCTTGGTTAGAAGTCACTTATTTTAGTTTTAGTGAGGAAAAAGTTCAAGAAAAAAATGTAAACACTTCTTAGTAGAAAGATGGTATGTGATACTGTTATTTGCAACTTCTATCTAACCCTTTCTCTAATTATTCTAAGTAACAGCTGTGCGCTCTATAATTCTAATAGTGATGACAATAAGAACAACTTCAAGATTCACCTCAAATTTTATTTTGGTTGTTCAATTTCTGCTATTTTCTTGCCTCACATTAGTGAACCTAGGAATCTAAAGTCGTTGCAAGTATATCTTGGCTGACGGTGCCCCATCCTTCAAAGGCAGCCTTGTTGGTCTTTCTTAAATCAACAAGTATTCCATTTTAGCTCTTTAGTTTGAGCTGCTCTCAGCTTACTAAAATCTTCTTTCTGGTCCACAGGGAACAATCAAATCCTTGTATGCTTTTCTTACCAAATCAAGAGAACATCACTTCAATTCCTCTGTTTTCTCCATTGAGTTAGCCAATTACTCTGCATATAATGACTCTGGCTAATTAATAGTTTTCCCACAGCTGGCTCCCTCTAGACATATTCAACAATTGCTTCCTTGTGGAAGCTGCGCTAGAACCAGAGTTCAACCCAACAATAACTGCTCGCCATAGAGAAGAGCATGTTCATACTGTTTAACTTTATTATAATTATGGGATTGGTTCCCTGGCTTTGTGGAGCACATGTACCCCAAAAGATGTTGAAAAAGTTTCTTCCCAGCTCTTATTTATTTCATTCTTTCATTTTTTAACTTTCCACTTACTCTTAACAGCTATCCTCCCTCATCTACTACTGTCTCTATTGGTGGCAATTTGAAAAAATATTCCATTTTTGAATTCTCTGTGAACCTCGGGTGCATAGAATTTGACTAGATGGATATTAGTGCATCACTTAGTTTCATCATGGGTTTTTAGGAAAATTTAAATAATGTAATTAATAAATCTCACTGTTTCTTCATTATTTTGCATATCTTGCTTCCTCTACATGAGATAAACCCTACTCTGAATAATGAATTTCTATGCTCTTGCTTTCTTTTGAGTGCTCTTTCCTTTCAGCTCTATGTAGTCCTCCAAAACCTACTTTTATATTCATTGTGTTACACTCTATAAAACTGACATCAGGATCTGTGTACCCCTTAGGGTTAATGCCATGATCAAAAATACCTGGAGTGTTGGTGACTCGGTCCATAACTGGTGTTGATATTAAGAAATGATTGGCTCATGAGGGCTCTGGCATCATCAAATTCATTGGTATATTCATAATCAAATGCCATTAGTTGAGTGTGGTGTGAGCCTTAGAAGGTAGGGCCTGGTTGGAAGACACATGTAGTGAAGGTTTACACATGAAGGGCATGCCCTTTTCTTTCTTCCTTTAAATTTTTAAATTTTTTTCATTTTCCTCTTTTATTGAAAATAGATTCTTTTCTCATACAATATACCCTGTTTATAGTTTTCCTTCATTCTACTCTTCCCAGTCCCTTCTCCCTTCCCCTCTCTTCTGGATCCACTCCCTTTATGTCTCTCATTTAAAAAGAACAGGCTCCTAAGAGATAACAACCAAACATGACAGATATATACATACATACATACACACACACACACACACACACACACACACACACACATATATATATATATATATATATTAAAGCAAAACTATTACATCAACGTTCAGTAGGCAACCCAACAGAAGGAAAAGTGTCCCAAGAACCTGCACAAGAATCAGAGACCCACTCATTATCACACTCAGGAAATACTAAGCTAAAAGCTATAATATATACACAGACAACTTGGTGTAGACCCATGTAGGCCCTGTGCTCTCAGTTTCAATCTCTTTGAGTTCATGTGCACCCTGCTTAGTTTATTCAGCGAGTTTAAGAAAAAGGAACAAAGGAGAACACTCCTGGGGTCGTCCATTCCCTCTGGTGCTTATACTCTTTCCACCTCCTCTTCTGTGGAATTTGCTGAGGTCTGAGGAGAGGGATTTGATGGAGACATTACATTTAGACTCTCTCCATGTAGTACCTGGCTTAGATCTTAGCATCTGTTCCCATCTGCTGTCCAAGGAAGCTTCTCTGATGGTGACTGAATAAGGCAGTTAGGTATTTTCTCTTTGCTTCCTAGCCACCATGAGGGAAGCAGCTTTCCCAAACATTGTCATCCATAAAGTTGAGCCAAAATAAACCTTCCTACTTTTAATTATCTAAGTTAATTTATCATAGTGATAGAAAGCTGATTAACACAGTTTCTTACTTAACCCTTAGTAGCTAAAATCTGTCCATAATGCTACAAATTAGTAGTTTATTTACTTGATCTATTTATGATATCCTGTCACATGACTGATCTAAATTTAGTTCATACATTCTCCCACCCATTAACAATGGGTCATCTTGACTTTTAATTTGCTATGATAAACAGTGATCCTGTAAAATAAATATCCTCATATGCATTTCATGTTATAAAGGCTCAATTTTTCTTTTGTGTATATAATTAGGAGTAGAACTTCTGTGTTACAGGATATACAAATAGATACATTTAGGAAATATACACTAAAACATTTTCTGAAGCAGTTGATACTAATTTATTGCTTCAGTCCCAGCAGTAATACGATCTTGTAGATATATATCATTTCCAATATACAATTTTGTAAAAATTTTAAAGGAATTGGTATCGTGTTTCTGCTTTCATCTTTATTCCTATAATTAAACACATCTTCTTGTGATTTTATCTATGCAATTATTCATTAAAATATCTGTATGTACATTTTCCATTTTTCTATTGTGTTTTTTGTGCTTTTCCTATTGATTTAGAAGTCTCTTTATTTTCTATACATAATTATCACTCATCTCTGAGCATTACAGATATTGTCTCTCAATATTTATCTGCTGATATTTGGTTTCCTTCGAGAACGCGTTGAAGTACATTTTGTCAGAATATTTTACTTTGTATGATAGTCTGTCACTCTCCATTTATTTAATTATTTAGAAATGTTAAAGTATTAAATCTGTCATTGTGGTTCCACAAGTATTTCATAAAATTAATTCTCAGACATTCTCTGATAGTGTTGTAGCTATTTCTCTGAAAGGACCACAGATCTTATTGTCGACAGGCACATTGTAGGTTGGTCTTAACAGCTTGAGACTTTGCTGAATCTCCTTCCCTGAGTGGTTGTCAGCTCTCTGAGGTTGTCTATGTATAGATTTGTCATTTACAAATCCTTATGATTCATGCTTCTGAATTTACTAGTGAGGACTTGTATGATCTGGAACATAAGTGCTTATTGTAATTTTCCATGATTATAAACATTATGGAGGGTTATAGTTCCCAAGATTTAAAAATATATTGATAACCTTCATGAAATTAAGAATCTACTGTTTATTATTAACTTAATGAGGATCTTAATTAATATAGAGTGTGGACTTTAATCAAATTTTTTCTTATATTTGCTGAAAATGATTTCTCCTATTAGCTTCTTAATTTGGAGACTTATGTGTCTTGATTTTTAAACATATTAACTCATCTTTGCAAACCAGGATGAAGCCAATTTTTTCAGGTGTGTTATGTTATCAATATGTATTTCAGTAGCTGTGTTTGTTAATATTTAAAAGAATATTTACATATTTATAGCTGTACTTAAAATGCAATGGCTTGACTGTTTCTTCTCTTGGAACATCTTTGTGTGGTTTAAATGTTTGGAATTCTTCTGGCCTCATAGAAAAACAGAGGCATATGTTTTCTTTTTTATTTTCCAGAAGTGTTTGCATGACAATGACAAAATCTATTATGTAAAAGCTGGGGAAATTTAAAAACAAATCAAGATTTTGAAATTAGATGTATTTTATTTCTGAGGATTTGATGCATGTATGCAATGTATTGCACTTACACCCATTCCCACATTACTCTCTTGTATCTCCCTTCCACTCCTTACACTTTTGTAAAACTGAAGAGGGATATTTATTAGATAGTAATTTCCCATCCTCTCCTCTCTAGGCCATCAGCATCCATCACTGTACTGTTTCTGTGACTTTGAATCTTCTAAATACATACATAAGTGGAATTGTAAAGTATTTACTTTTGTGATTAGTTTATTTCACTTTTTATAACCTTGCTAGAGAAAATCCATGCTAAAATGTATGTCAGAATTACTTTCTTTTTCTTTAGAATGAACAGTATTCTCCTGGATGTGCCAATCACACTTCCATATTCAGTTATCTGGCCTTCCACAGTATATTGTTTGGTTATCTTCTATTAGTAACATAGCTATGAAAATGAGTATATCCATTGGTATTTGTTTCTGAAGTCTTTCTGTAGATTTCCCTCTTTTTACTAAAAAATATTTTCATGTGTCTTTCTTCTTTCCTTTTAAATCTTCAGAATTTTCTCCAATACCAGTAAGTACTAGAGTTGGGTTATATCAATTGAATTGTTAGCCAAAGAGGTGCCATGGGAATCCATAAATAACCCAGGCTATTGCAAAGACAGGCTGCTCTTCACAAACTGATAGCAAGGACCCATTGCTGAAGACAGCACCTACATAATTCATTGAACATGGAGAAGTGCTTTCGTTGGTTTTTTATTCTTTATTCTTTTAGTTCTTCTGGGTGGCCTGCCACCCAGCTCCCAAATAAATCACACATGGAATCTCATTATTTCTTAGAAATGCCTACCTTATCTTGGCTTATTTCTAGCCAGCTTTTCTTAACTTAAATTATCCCATTTACCTTTTGCCTCTGGGTTTTATATTTTTCAATTTCTGTATTTTTTTTGTACTTCTTTCGTCATGACTTGATGTGTAGCTGCATGGCTGACCCCTAAAGTCCTCCTCTTTATCCTGTTCCTTGATCTCCTTTTGCTCCCAGATTTCTCCCATTTATTCTCTCTGCTGCCAGCCCCACATATCCTTTTTCCTGTCTTGTAGTTGGCTGTTCACCCCTTTATTAGAAAAATCAAGTGTTTTAGGCAGGCAAAGTAACACAGCTTCAATGAATTAAACAAATGCAACATAAAAGAATGTGACACATTTTTGCATCATTAAAATAAATGTTCCACATTGTAAACAAGTGAAACACATCTTAAAATAATATTATACACCATTTCCCCCCTTTTGCCTAGATAAAAAGAAAAGATTTTTAACTTTAACACACTATATACAATAAAAACAGTTATCAAGTAAAAATTAGAACATTCAATCCATTTGTATTTAGCAAATTAAGAGAAAACACTATATTATCTGTCTTATTTTAGTGAGTGCAAAGTTTTATACCTAACTTACTATCATTGTAACTAAGGAAAACTATAAATATTTAGCCTTAACTCCATCCAAGACGCAGAAGGAATTAATATTACCTAAGTAAACAGGAAGCGCATTGCAAGCAACTTCCAAGACTCTAGAAATGACAGAGACATCTGGCTGCCTGGACAGTTATCCAAAGTTTCTTTGCAATGTTTGGGCATCCATCTTCAGCCTATAGGTATAGAGTATTGGACAGAATTTTCACTGGTGTAGGAAATTTTAAGGATTGTTCTACCTTGTATTGGCAAAGTTCATCTATCACTTTTCTCTATGTCCTACAGAATGTCTGTTAGACTCTTAAGTGAAGCAGGAACCCTGAAGAACCATCCTACCTTTTTTTTGGCAAAGATCAGTAGGCACTCCTTTGTGGATCCTGCATGTCCAGTTTATACAGCATGCTGTCAAGCAGTCAAGGAAAAAGCAGTTTCTTACCCAAATGGCTAACCTTGCCACAATGAAAGCAAACTCCTATGGAGTTTCTTTAATGCCCATTGTCCTTTTATCAAGTAAATTGGTGCTGCCAGGAACAGATGTGTCTCATTATCATGAAAAGCTCTAAGTTAACAAAACCATTTTAAATCCATATTATATAGATCTTTGAAGTATTTGAATATCTCTTATATAACTAGGATATAGCTATTTAATCTAGAAAACACACCTAATGTGACTATAAGTTTAATTTTTAGACATTAATTAGTAACCTCAGTTTTTATTTATACATTGCATTTTTTAAATGAACCACATAAGCCCAATACCCCAAACACATAATATATATATTCTAAGAGTAGAATATATATTTCATATGTATATACAGTATAACAAAAAAATTTAAATTAGTGTAATATACTATATTCCCCTAAATGATTATAAACATCCATAACCCACCAAATAACCAAATGCTTTCCATACCCCTCTAGGGAATGTGGGTGTCGTGTTCTCCAAAATACTGCTGAGTGTGGGTAAAGGCATCTTTAAGATCCCTGAGAAAATTGGAGACAATGGCTAAGTGCTGGAAATACTAGCGGTAACCTTTTTGATAAATTTCACTTGTCAAGATTCAGGAGATCTCCCCTGATCAAACCTGATCAATATTACTCCTAAAGGAATCCGTGCTACTAGTCTCCTTTGAAACAAAACTCCAAAGCATTTTTGATTTCCACTTGGAAATACATTTTTGACTTTTTGAAATTTAATATAGCCCTAAAGTATCTAGGTTGGTCCTAGGTTGGTTCGATTTCTCAGTCCTGTTCACAGTCCCATGTCTTTTGCTCATCAGCATTCAGAGCTTTAAAATCAACATAATAACATACAGGATGCAGACTCCCTGTGTACTCCTCATGTTTACACTGCTTTCTCCTTTTAAATTACTTTTATTATCTCTTCAAAGACTTTATTTTATTTTTAAAACTATTTCTCTCTACAACTACCTATAACCATATTCTTTCTTTCTTAAGCCTATGAACATTGTAAAACACATTGGAGTCTGTTTAGAGTTTTTTTTTTTTTTCATCTCTTTTTCTGCTCCTCTCTAGTCCTTTTCAACTTCATGAGCAAACTTTTAACTGCTATGCTACACCTGGATCTTCAGCATGGATCTTGGCTGCCTCCCCCTGCTTCTAGGTTTCTGAGAGCCAAGCCTAAAGCTTGCAGAGGCCTGGTGGGAAGTGCGTGACCAGGAACTGCACTAAACTTTCTAGAATACTGAGGTTTTTGCTATGGCAAAAACCTTTAACTCTAGTCCCAAGTTGGAGTGCCAAAAGTAGTTGGTTGTTTACTCTTTTTATTCTTTTGGGCTCTTTGCTGTTTGAGGGGGGCTGCCACCCAGTTCCCAAATAAATACACAGAGAGATATTTGCTTACTTATAAATGCCCACCTTTAGCTTGGCTTATTTCTAGCCAACTTTTCTTATCTTAAATGATCTCATCTATCTTTTGCCTCTGGGCTTTTATCTTTCTCTATTTCTGTATATCTTTCTTCACTTCTTTTTCCATAACTTGCTGTGTAGTTGGGTGGCTGGTCCCTGATGTCCTCTTCTTATTCTATCTTGTTCCCTTTTCTCCTTCTCCCAGATTTCTCCTATTTATTCTCTCTGCATGTCACTCCCACCTATCCTTTCTCCTGCCTTGTTACTGGCCATTCAACTCTTTAGTAGACCATTGGGTGTTTTAGACAGGAAAAGTAATACAGCCTGAATACAGGGGGAGATGTTTGGTTTTATGGCAACTTGATATGTCATGCTTTGCTGAAGCGCATGGGAGGCTCTTTCTGAGTGATTATGGGAGAGGAGGGCAGGCATGAGGAAGCAATAATGGAAGAGGGGAGTCGGGGGAAGGAGTAGGAGAAGTGGGGAGGTTGTGGTTGGGATGAAAAATAAATAAATGAATAAAATAAAAAGCAAGATAGATAGATAGATAGATAGATAGATAGTATTTAGTTTCCTTCAAGGGAGTCTAACTGGGAAAATAAGCTATTCTTAAGGGTAAGTTGTGTACCCAGAAGTAGACAGTCAATAGAAAACAGACTCAATGGCATCTTTGGAGGTTCTTTGTCTTACAATGTCATGTCAAGGCTTTCTAATTTTTGTTTTGCTTTTAATTTTTTATTTTATTATATGACTTTTATTTTTACTTTACTTTTATTTTCCTCTGTCTCTTTAACCCTACAAATCTTCTGTGTATGTGTTATGGTTTCCCATTTAGTGTTATTATGGGATTCATGAACGTGTAAACAAGTGGGTCTTTGTTTCTTGTGACTTCTCTTGGGCTCTTTTCCTCCAAGCTGTTTGTTTTGTAAAATTCTGATGTGCTAGTGTGTTTGTATTACTATAATATGTTAATTATATTAAATTAGTTTTCATTAGAGGACTGTTTGTTTTCTAATGAGAGACAGAAAGGGGGTGGGGAGGCACCAGGAGGAGCAGAAGGAGTGGAAATGATAATAAAAATGTATTGTGTGAGATAAAGATCTATTTTCAGTGAAAGGAAAAAAATTGTACAAGTCAACTTCTGACCACTTACAGCAATGATTGTATCTTTGTTTGCTATTTGTTGAGTTCCCCTAATGTTTTCATCAACCATTTCTTTTCATCTGGTAATTTTATATTACTTTTCGTCCATTAAGATGAGAAAGCCCATAGCTTGCATTATGTTCAAACTAATAAACAAATACAGCGAAACAGCAGAATAAAAATGAGCACATAAAGCTTGGTAGCACAACTCTATACTAACAATGAATATTCCAGAAATGAAATTGAAAGTACTATTTACAGTGGGCATGGAAACCCATGCAAAATGCTTCGAAATAAATGTAACAAAAAGTATTAGACACTCATATGCTGAAAACTATAAAATGTTAATGAAAAAGACAAAGAAGGCATATAAATGGAAAATACCCATGCTCGAAATCTAGAAGAATCCTATTAGAATATTCATACTACTCAAAGGCGATTTACAGATTCAGTGAAATTGCTATTAAAATTTCAATGCAATTTTTCACAATTTTTCAACAATCCTGAAATTTGCATGGAGCCACAAGATAACCATGCCTAGCTACGGCAGTTATGAGCATTAAGAGCAGTGATGCAGACATTCTACTCTCTGATTGCAAACTATCCTAGAGATTGAAACAGCAGAGCTCAACTCTAAAAATAGACGTGGTGGTCAGTGGAATACAGGTCCAGAGAAGAGCTCATGCATATGTGGTGGGTTAAACTGTGAGAAACTGGTCAAGCAAACACAATGGGAAAAGAACAAAAACTACTGTTGTCTTGTATGTCCAGGGACTGTTGAGATGGCTTTTCGGGTAAATATGACTTGAACTAAGACTGACAACTTGAGTTCTATCCCCAGGACCCATGTGGTGGGAACAGAGAACCAACTCTCACTAGATGCCCACTCTGACTTCCAGATATATATGCACATGCATGTGCACACACACATACACACCCTACAACATGCACAGACACCACAACCCAAATACACAGACACATACACACACACACACACACACACACACACACACACACACACATCAATGTAATAAGAAAATTTTAAAAACTGTTTATCCATAGGTAGAACAATGAGATTAGAACTTAACTCCTGTCCCATGCAAACCTCAACTCAAAGTAGGCTAAAGACTTAAACATGTGATCTAACACTCTAAAAACTACTAGAAGAAAGCACAGAGAAAAATGAATTTTTAAATTTAGCTTCCAGGGCTCCATAAGTAACAGAGACCAAAATAGACAAATGGGATTATATTAAAATAAAGTGCATCTATACAGTAACACAGGAAATTATAAAGTGCAGAGACAGTGAATTGGGATCTGTGTTCACAAACCATGCTTATACATACACACATCACAAGACTTTAAAATCTAAGATATGAAAGGAGTCCAATTTTACAAAAAGAAAGCAACCTGTTCAAGTAAGGGCCTTGAACAGACATGTCAGTTTTTGTCAGCTTTTGAAACCCTGTTCCTCACACTGGTTCACCTTGTCCAGCCTTAATACAGGGAGAAGTCTTTAGTCTTACTGTAACTGGATATGCCACGCTTTGTTGAGAATCATGGGAGGGAAGAGAAGTGGATGGGGTGGGGACAGAAGGGAGATGAGGATATTGGGAAGAGAAGAAGAAGGAGAAGCTTCAGTCAGGATGTAAAAAAAAGAAATAAAAGAGAATAAGCAAATGACCAACAAATTTATGACAAAAAAACCCTCCTACCTGCCAGTGGCTGTTGCTAAGAAGTCAAAACGCAGGTATTAGTGAGGGTGTGGTAAGGGGAACTATATACAGTGTTACTGGTATAAATTAGTATTGCAGTCACTTAGGAAATTACATGGTAGCTCCTCAGAGAATAAAAAATGGAATTATATTTCCTAACATTCCTAGTTTGTGTTTTCATACAAGCTAATGGTATGAGTTAAGATCTAATTTCATCATTATGGATACCTAATTTTTAGAAGTTTCTTATTACATTAATTAATTTGTGTCTGTGTGTGTGCACTCATAGACTTGTGGATCTCAGAGGTGGCCAGAAGATTTGAAATCAGCACCTCAAGGAGATACTCACACCTGAACATTTATTGTTCTATCCTTAATAACCAAGATAATGTAATTAACTAAATGTTTGTCAGTAGACAATGAAAAAGGAAGAATCCTCTATGTACACGGGGAATAGTATTTATTCCTGAAAAAGGAAGACTGTGACATTTGCAGCAACACAGTTGAAATTTTTGAAGCAATGCAGTAAGTGATATAAATCTGCACAAAGTATTAGCTACTGCATATTCTTATCTATAAGTGGAATATAAATCCATCTGACTTTAAGGAACAGAGAAGAAGAGAACATTGATTACCAGAGGCTGGGTGAGAACGAGAGAGTCAACATTATTTATTGTTTCCTTCTTCTTTGTGATATTTTGAGATCTTATTAAACACAGTTGCCCTGTGTTGAACATTTCCAAATTACTAAGAGGAAACTTCGAGCTATGGTAGACATATGGAGTTATGGGTATATTAATTAGTTGGTTTAAGTGTTTCATATGCTATGCATAAATCAAAACAATTTACACCCTAAAAAATTGTCAATTCATGATTCGAAATAGAGAATTCGAATCTTATAACTAGAAAAAAGTGTCGTGAGGAATTTGTAAACTAAGCATGGTATACTTTCAAGTTTTGAAATTATGCTACTGTATTGTTAATATTCAACTTAAAGTCTTTTTTCAGAATTATAATTGAAGCCTAGTGGTTCTAGCGCATGTTGAAACTTAGCAGATAACTTCACACATCATTGGACATCCACACCACACAGTTGTTGACCTTCTCTCAATGACTATTGACTGTGCTGTTCACCTTACCCCATCCTTGTTGAGTCTTCTCTGCTGGTTTTGTCAATATGGATTGACAAGAGAAGTGTATGGGATCTTCTACTGCAGTGGTTCTCAACCTTCCTAATGCCGAAACCCTGTAATACTGTTTCTCATGTTGTGGGGACCCCAACCATAAAATGATTCTGTTGCTACTTCATAACTGTAATTTTGCCACTGTTATGAATTGCAATGTAAGTATCTGATATAAAGGATATTTACTCAAAGGGTTGCAACCCAGATTGAGAACCACTGTCCTACTGCAATGGTAACCTATGAAAAATCTTGGAAAAGTCTATAAATTTTCCTTCAAATATATTGAGGCTATTTTATTAGATTAGTAGTTTTAGAAACTACTGAAAAGTTTTGGTGACTTGAAACTTTTATCAATGTAAAGATGCATTTTTCATCCATGATTACATTTTCTGTTATTCTAATTTAAATCACATTAAGATACGTCTATCACCTATTTTAGCTAAGCATCATCCAATGCATTTTCTTCATGTCCCTCATTGTCAGTATTATTTTATTTAGAATTCTGATAGAATCTTAAATATCCAATCTACTAGTGATTGTATAAGAACAATCCTAAAGCTAGCTTAAGAATTTTCATGATTGTGCCTACCTATAACATTTCATTTGTCCAGCATTTTTCTGTTTATGAAAACTTGGATTGCTTTATTACAAACATCTTTTGTATCTTGTCCTTGACATAGCTTTTTTTAATCAGAGTACTTTATTTTACATGAATTTTGCTATGAGACTTCCTATGGCATGTTAGGTCTTTGTGTACCTATGATATTGTTCTACTCTCATACTTGAAAAATTATGGAATGCACATAACTCTCAACATTTTATCTTCTTTTTTTGAATATTTAAAAAATACTTAATCGTCTCCCAGGGTTCGGTGTTTTTTCTTTTTGTAAAATTTATGTTAATCAAATTCTTGCTGTTTAAATAAGGCACTCTTTTCCTTTTGGGGGTGTTTGTGTTTTCCTTGTGTCTGTATGCAGAAGACCCCCCCCCCCCCCCATCCACGGGTTATGTTCTAAGGCCATCAGGAAGTGTTCCGAAGCTCAGATTTTATAGAAACTTTTAAATAGGGTCAAAGATTCTGTTCTATACACATTTTCCTCCACCTGAAGGCGACTTCTCTTGAACTGTTTTCCAGCACTTGAACTTCTATTATCCACCGGTCTTAATTTATAAAAACTTGTACTATTAAGTCTTATATTTACTCTTTATTTCCAGAGATTTTTTTAACATGGTCTTTGAAATCATATATTTCTTTCTTAGCTCTTACTTGGTTCTTTAATTTAGCATCTTTAATCCATTTCATAGGAAATAATTGGTATTTTTACTTTTGCACTTTTTGTATTCCTATTTCAAATTGCTAAAACCATCCCCTTTTCTCTTAAGGAAATGTATACAAAATCTGAAGTTATGAGAGAAAAGAGATACAAGTCCTTTCCATGTCCTAACGGGACAGTCTATTCCAGTCAAAGATGACCCAACACCCTGAGATAATGCACTCCTTCTATTTGATTGGGACTCATACTGTTTATGTTATAGGTTATGGTTTAACTCCCACACGGTTGATACATGTAATTTCTGCCTACTGGAAAGTGATCTTTGAACAGATTCACTTTACTTTTGTTTAGACTTAATTGTATGAGCCAGTTTTGTGTCTGTCCATCATATTCCAACTGTCTTTCTTCCATTGTATGTACATATCCCACTTCTCAAATTTTCACCTGAGCTAACTTTGTCATCATGCTGGATTGACTGTGCCTATAGATTTGAAATAAAACATGTGCTCACTCTGGTTTGCATGAACCAATTTTTAGATGAGATAATTATTCTTTGAACTTACTTTTAAAGAAGTTTGTACTAATAGTATGTATTTGACTTTTTCCCTTTTAGTCAAATACATACTATTAGTTACTGCTCTGGGGATGCAGGCAGAGAAGGAGAGTAGGGAGAAGGGGAGTAGGGAGAAGGCTTGTTCTGATTTCTCTTAGTGCCGCCTGTTTCCTCAAGTTCTCACAGCGCAAGGCCTCTCTATGCTATCCCGACCTCATTCCTGACGCTGAGTGTGAAAGCGCAGCCAGCACAGTTTGTCCCAAAGAACCAGAGAAAAGGAGGGACAGGACAGCAGTGTTCCTTTTCTATTTACCCCCTATCCAGGTCTAACTATCTGTTCTCTTTGTCTCCGAGTTGCTGTAGGCTTTGTCCTAGGGCAGGGACAGCCATCTCACAGGTTTAGCAGCTCAGAAGAGACCAGAGTCGGCAAGAGTCTTGGCATGCTTAATGGTTGCCCTGCTGATTTATAGTCATTCTCAGACACTGGGATTCCGTTTCTGTCTTTGCTTTAAGTCTTAGCTGATTTTCCTGTTATTCCTGGTGGTCCTCCCCCACCCCGATAGCCAGATGCCCCCTTCTGGGGTTACTGCTCCTTCATGACTCTGGCTGCCAGAGTGGAAACACTGCCCTCCGTTTACTTACTCAGTCTCAAAGGCAGTACAATCTTTCTTTTCTTTTCTTTTTGAACATGAGTCTTTCTTGGCCACAGCTACTTGACGGTGATGAAGCGGGAGGAGTGGGTGGCACCAATGCCAGGCCAGCCTTGCTTCACAGGCTTGTAGGTAATGGAGAACTCGCCTAGGTAGTGGCCAATCATCTCCGCCTTGATCTCCACCTGGTTGAACGTCTTGCTGTTGTACACGCCCACCATGCTCCTCACCATCTCGGGCAGGATGATCATGTTCAGTAGGTGGGTCTTCACCACCTCGGGCTTCTCCATGGGCAGTGCCTGCTTCTTGGCCTTTCTCAGGCCTTGAGCAGCGAGTGCTGCTTCCGCTGCAGGCTGCGGTTGAGGCATCGCCTCTGCCTGGCACTATAGAGCTGCATCAGTGGCTCATAGCACATGTCCAGCAGCTGGTCCAGGTCCACGCTGCGGTAGATGAACTTGCGCAAGGTTCTCTTCTTCTGCTCTACTTTGGCCATCTTGACGGCGACTCGGAAAAGCCAATTTTTTTCTTTAATTACGCCAATCATAGGTAGCAGATCCGATGGTCCCCTTCAGAAAAAATCTCATGATTTTAATGTGAACAAATCTTTGCAGAATAGTTTGGCTAAGGATTTTGGTATGGAATCAACTTAAAGGATAGCGAAAAGTATTTTTACAAAGGGCTGAAGAGAAAAGTCACAGGATCAGAGAAAAAGCTCCTGAATGACTACATCACTGCACTCCAAGAAATGCCCAGAACCATCCAGAAACTGGAAGCTGGAATGTGTGAAGACAAAGAAATATTCTTCCCGAGTGTTTCATGGAAGCATAGTTCTCTCATCTTTAAGAATGGACTTTTGGCCTCCGGCACCTTAACAGAATGAGTTCATATTGTTCTGAGCCCAGTTTGCGGTCATTTCGTCCAGAAGCCCGAGGAAATCAGTTCATATAAGCAAGTTCAGATCGTGGTTGATAGGAAGGAAAAACAGCAAGAAGAATAATTTATAACTACAGCACAGGTCCGGGGCATCAGATCCAGGGTATCTGGGAACCTCTCCAGATGGCTCCTCACCAGGGGCTCTCTCTACACTCTGACCAGGAGCAGCATTTTGAAGTCTTCACAGTGTGGAGACTGGCCCGATTTCCCCAGCAGCGGGCAGAGGAGAGGGAATTTTTCTCTCCACAGCTGTCAGTGTCTGATTCTTTAATCCTTACCATCCTCGGGACTGGCTTTTTTCTGTTTCCACGAGTAGCCCGAGTAGCCCGCTTCCACCCGCAGGCTCTGCACTCCAGTACCGTCAGTCATCAAGTGGTGCAGCTTGCGGGGCCACAGGTTTGATTGTGGCTTGAATATGCACTTTGAGAGTTTTGAGCTGGGGGCCTATTCCTCAGTGTGATGGTGTTGGGGTGGTAGAACTATTAAAAAGTTGAGCCTAATGGAGATAGGTCCTTGGGGTCCCCATCCCCCGACAAGGAATATTTAGATCTGTAAGTGCACTCTGACTAAAGGGGAAGGGCTGGCCTCTTTAAGTTTTCTAGCTTCCTGTGTCTGATGTCTCACACAGGCTCTCGCCATGACATTTTCTGCCAGGGTTTCACATAGCCAGAGGTCAAACCATGTAGCCGCTTAATCTTAGCGACTTGGTCTACAAAGATTTGAGGTGGGGGGAAACAAAATTCTCTTTCATAAGTTGTTCACTTTTGGTTATTTTTATCATAGCAACAGAAAATGGGATAATTCAGCCACATGTCCCAAAGTCTGTGTTTTTCTATTCTAAACAGTAACCCACACCGGCCGCTAAAGACTGTGTATGGTTGGGATGGGTCCAAGTACACGGTGCCGCTTTTTCTACTTTATGGTTTCAGAGAATAATCCTGGAATTGGTATCACCAAGGAAATATCCCAATCTTCTGTTGCTAGGAGGGATAGATACTGCTCATGAAATAAAATTTGCTAGTGATTATAATTATTCATAGTCAGGGAATACCGGTAAAGAATGGGAGGGGATCCAAGCATCACTAATGGTTTTCATGGACTGATAAGAGAACGCACAGGTCACAAGTGAGATTATGAGTGAGATTTTTATCCATTCTTATATGACTTCTAATGTTTCTTTCACTGTGTACAGTGTTCTTTTATAGCAAATAAGAAAAGTCATAAAGTTTTGATGCTATATATATATATATTCCTCTGTCTATTTCCTCATCACTTTGCGGGTCGAGGCAAGGTTCTGGTTGCTAGGGGTAAATTTTTCTGCTGAGAGAGATTTTCAGTTTATGTGCATTTCAAATAATGATAGATCTACTTAGAGAGAACCACTTTCCTCTCTTGTTCATTTCCTTCTGTTATTAAAAATATCAGTTATGAAATATCATCTACATTGTGTGAGAAGAGAGAGGGAGAAGGCTCAAAGAGAGAAAAAAGGGGAGATAGACCATGAGATGGATGGAGTCAGGAATTAGAGAGGGAGCCAAAGAGGAGGGAGAAATTAAGCAGGGCCAAGTAATGGAAGGGGATGGGGACTGAAGAACGCAGGACAATGAGGGCCATCAAGTCTGTCTCCTTCATCAGGGGAAACTTCTGCTGGATCGGGCAGAAGATGCATGCTGTCAGAAAACTGAATAAAACCAATGGTCAAATACTAATGTGTGGGAAATTCTGCCTTAGTCTGCTTTCTCCTTCTGCAATGTACTTTTTACCTCTACCCATTGGCATCTAGAAGCTCTTATAAGATTCTCCCCAAATGATATTTTCTTTGTAAAATCTTGACTCCATTTCTATCAGGTACCTAAACTGTAAGTTCCTTAAAACATTTTCAGGAGGAATGAGACAAGAGAATTACCCCTTCAAGGCTAGGTTGGATTATATAATAAAACCTTAGCTTATGAAACATAGTCTTTAAAAGTTAAAGATAACAGCAGTGTCTGCTCACAGGGGTTTTAGGGACTAGATCTTTCCTCCCAACAGTTGGGGCAGAGTATTAGGAGTGCTGAGGAGGGCTCAGTCTGCTGAGAGTCCTTTGTCCCACTCTTCTGTGTCCTTGTGTCGGACTAAAAATTCTGTGTGTCCTTCTGAAATCACACTTGAGAGACTAGAGTTTATCATTAACCTTATCTCTAGATGAAGTTTAAGCCATTTTCTTAACAAAATGAGGACCAATGCCTGTTCTCCATTCCTCATGTGAAACCCCTCCCAATTGGATATGAAAAAGAATGGAGAGCCTTGGCAAGTACTCATGGGTTGACCACTGCCGTAGTTTCATTACTATGTATATGGCCAGGAATGTATATGGGATGTAGGCACATCTTCTTTATTTGTTTGGAATAGTGGCCATTGTACTGTACTTCCAGCCACTTGCTAATGGTGAGAATTATCATAAATAAACAACTTGCTGTTCAAACTTTTAAAAACAGCATGTGCCAAAGAAACAAGTTAACACACAACCTCTGCTGTGATTCTACCTCTGAATGCCTTTTCTATATGGTGTGGTACTTTAAATTTCTTTCTTTTTTATTTAAATTTATTTTTTTAAAAAGGAAACAAACTATCTTTATTCATTTTACATACCAATTACAGTTCCCTCTTCCTCCCTTCCTCCTCTCCCTCTCTTCCTCCTCTTCTCTCTACCTATCTCACCAACCCCCATCCATTCCTCAGAGAGGGTAAGGCACATTGCTTTGAGAAAGGTCCAAGGTGATCCCTGTTTTATCTAGGCTGAGAAAGGTATCCATTCAAAGAGAATACATTCCTTAAAAGCCAGTACAAGCAGTAGGGATAAGTCCTGGTGCCACTGCCAGTGGCCCAGCACTCTGCCCCAGCCATACAACTGTCACCCACATTCAGAGAGTCTAGTTTGGTCCTATGCTGGTTCCTTCCCTGTCTGGCCCTATCCCCAGGTAATCTGTTTCAGTGGGTGTCCCTATCATGGTCTTTCTTCTTCTTCTTCCTCTTCTTCTTCTTCTTCTTCTTCTTCTTCTTCTTCTTCTTCTTCTTCTTTTTTGTTTTTTTTGAGACAGGGTTTCTCTGTGGTTTTGGAGCCTGTCCTGGAACTAGCTCTTGTAGACCAGGCTGGTCTCGAACTCACAGAGATCCGCCTGTCTCTGCCTCCTGAGTGCTGGGATTAAAGGCGTGCGCCACCACCGCCAGGCTCCTATCATGGTCTTGACCTCTGCTCATATTCTCATTCCTCCCACTTCTTAACTGGACTTGGGAGCTCAGCCCAGTGCTCTGCTCCTTTCTCCCTCAGTCTCAGGATGAAGGTTCTATGGTGACATTTAAGATAGTCATCAATCTGACTACAGGGCAAGGCCAGTTTGGGCACCCTCTCCACTATTGCTTAGGGTCTTAGCTAGAGTCATCCTTGTAGATACCTGGCAATTTTTCTAGTGCTAGGTTTCTTGTTAGTCCCATAATGGCTCCATCAATCAAAATATCTATTTCTTTGCTCTCCATCTCTGTCCTTCACCATCTTGACTCTTGACTATCCCATTCCCTCAAGTTTTTCTCCCCACTTCACTTCATCCCTCCTCTTTTCAGTGTGACATTCCTTCCCCCTACCCCCATTCTCCCAATTTTGTCAGGAGATTTTGTCTATTTCTGCTTCCTAGGGGGATCTATATATGATTCTTTTATGATTCACCTTGTTACATAGCTTCTTTAGAGTTATGGACTGTAGGCTCATTATCTCATTATCCTTTGCTTTACAACTAGTATCCACCTATGAGTGAGTATATACCATCTTCATCATTCTGCATCTGGGTTATCTCACTCAGAATAGGATTTTTTTTTTAGTTCCATCCATTTGCATGCAAATTTTAAGATGTCATTGACTTTTACTGCTGTAGTACTTCAGTGAGTAAATGTACCACATTTTCTTTATACATTCTTTGGTTGAGGGGCATCTAGGTTGTTTCCAGATTCTGACTATTACAAATAATGTTGCTATGAACATAGCTGAACAAATGTCCTTGTAGTATGATTGAGCATCTTTTGGGTATATGCCCAAAAGTGATATTGCTGGGTCTTGAGGTAGGTTGATTTCCTGTTTTCTGAGAAACCACCATAGTGATTTCCAGAGTGACTGTACAAGTTTGCATTCCCACCAGAAATGGGGGAGTATTGTCCTATCTTCCACATCCTCTCCAGCATAAGCTATCATTGGTGCTTTTGATTTTTAACCATTCTGACCAGTGAAAGATGGTATCTCAGAGTCATTTTGATTTGCATTTCCCTGATGGCTAAGGATGTTGAACATTTCCTTAAGTGTCTTATGGCCATTTGAGATCTTCTGTTGAGAATTCTCGGTTTAGTTCTGTACCCCATTTTTAAATTGGATTATTTGGATTTTGATATCTAGTTTCTGGAGTTCTTTATATATTTTGGAGATCAGTCCTCTGTCTGATATGATTTTTTTCCCCATTCTTTAGTCTGCCTTTTTGTCTTGTTGATTGAGTCATTTGCTTTACAGAAGTTGCTCAGTTTCAGGAGGTCCCATTTATTTACTGTTGCTCTCAGTGTATGTTCTACTGGTGTTATGTTTAGGAAGTGGACTCCTGTGCCCAATGCATTAAAGGCTACTTCCCACTTTCTCTTCTTTCAGGTTCAGTATATCAGATTTATATTGAGATCTTAAATCCACTTGGACCTGAGCTTTGTTCATGGGGATAGATATGAATCTATTTGATTCTTCTACATGTTGGTATTCAGTTATGCCAGTATCAATTTTTAAAGATGCTTTCTTTTTTCCATTGTATAATTTTAGATTCTTTTTAAAAAATCAGGTGTTCATAGGTGTATATATTAATATCTGTGTCTTTTATTTTATTCCATTTGTCAACATGTTTGTTTTTATGCCAATATCAAGGTGTTTTCATTACTGTAGTTTTATAATAGAGCTTGATGTCAGGGATGGTGATGACCCTGGAAGTTCCTTTATTGATCAGGATTATTTTGGCTATCCTAGGTTTTTTGTTTTTCCATATGAAGTTGATTATTTTTCTTTCAAGATTTGTGAAGAATTGTGTTGGGATTTTGATGGGCTTGCATTGAATTCATAGATTGCTTTTGGTAGGATTGCCATTTTTATCATGCTGATCCTACCTATACAAGAGCATGGGAGATCTTTCCACTTTCTGGCATCTTCTTCAATTTCTTTCTTCAAAGACTTAAAATTCTTGTCAAACAGGTCTTTCACTTCTTTATTTAGTGTTACCCCAAGATATTTTATGTTATTTGTGGCTATTATGAAGGGTGATGTTTCTTTGATTTCTTTCTCAGCTTCTTTATCATTTGTATATGGGAGGGCTACTGATTTTTTTGAGTTGATTTTGTATCTTGCCACATTACTGAAGGTATTTATCAGCTGTAGAAGTTCCCTGGTAGAGCTTTTGTGGTCACTTATACATACTATTATGTCTTCTGCAAATAGCAAAAGTTTGACTTCTTCCTTTCCAATTTGTATCCCCTTGATCTTCTTTTGCTATCTCATTGCTATTTCCAGAACATCAAGAATTATGTTGAATAGATATGGAGAGAATGGACAGCCTTGTCTTGTTCCTGATTTTAGTGGAATCACTTTAAATTTTTCTCCATTTAATTTGGTGTTGGCTGTCAGCTTGTTGCACATTGCTTTTATTATGTTTAGATATTTTCTCTGTATCCCTGATCTCTCCAAGACCTTTATTGTGAAGGGGTGTTGGATTTTGTCAAATGGTTTTCCAGCATCTAATGAGATAATCATCTGTTTTTTCTTTTAGTTTATTTATATAATGGATTACATTGATAGATTTTTGTATGTTGAACCGTCCCTGCATCTCTGGGATGAAGCTGACTTGATCATTGTGGATGATTTTTTTTATGGGTTCTTGATTCAGTTTGCCAGTATTTTATTGAGTATTTTTGCATCAATGTTTATGAGGGAGACTGGTCTGTAATTCTCTTTCTTGGTTGTGTGGTTTTGGTAACAGGGTAACTATAGCCTCATAAAAAGAGTTTGCTAATGTTCCTACTGTTTCTTTTATGTGGAACAGTTTGAGGAGTATAGTTGTTAGCTATTCCTTTAAGTTCTGGTAGAATTTTCCATGAAAACCATCTGGCCCCGAGTTTTTATTTTTTGGTTAGGAGGCTTTTGATGACTGTTTCTATATCCTTGCAGGTTTTAGGTTTATTTAAATTGTTCACCTTGTATTGATTTAATTTTGGAATGTGGTACCTATCCAGAAAATTGTCCATTTCTTTTACATTTTCAAATTTTGTAGAGTATGACCTAATGATTCTCTGAATTTTCTCTGTGTTTGTTGTTATGTCCTCCTTTTCATTTCTAATTTTGTTAATTTTGATGTTTTCATTCTGCCTTTTGACAGGTGGGATAAGGGTTTGTCTATCTTGTTGATTTTTCTCAAAGAACCTGCTCTTTGTTTCATTGATTCTCTATATTGTTTTCTTTGCTTCTATTTTATTGATTTCACCCCTCAATTTGATGATTTCTTATTGTCTATGCTTCCTGGGTGAGTTTGCTTCTTTTTGTTCTAGAGCTTTCAGGTGTGTTGCTAAGTTGCTAGTGTGAGATTTCTCTACATTCTTTATGTAGGGACTTAGTGCTATAAACTTTCCTCTTAGCACTGCTTTCATAGTGTCCCATAGGTTTAGGTATGTTGTTATCTTCATTTTCATTGAGTTCTAGGAAGTCTTTAATTTCTTTCTTTATTTCTTCCTTGACCCATGGGTGTTTCAATTGAGCACTGTTCAATTTCTGTGAGTTTGTAGGCCTTCTGCAATGAGTGTTGTTGTTGAATTCTAACTTTAAACCATGGTATTCTAATTAGATACATAGGGTTATTTCATTATTTTTTATCTTTTGAGGTTTTTTTTTTCTTATCATGTATGTACTCAGTTTTAGAAAAGGTTCCATGAGGTCCCAAGAAGAAGTTATATTTTTTTGTGTGTTTGGGTGAAATGTTCTGTAGATGTCTGTTAAGTCCATTTTAGTCATGACATCATCTTATTTCTTTGTTAAGTCTGTCTGGTTGATTTGTCCATTGTAGAGAGCAGAGTGTTGAAGTCTACTGCTGTTTTTGTGAGAAATTAGATGTGTGATTTAAGCTTTGGTAATGTTTCTTTTACATATGTGAGTGCTATTGTATTTGGGGCATAGATATTCAGGATTAAGACTTCACTTGATCAATTGTTCCTGTGATAAGTATAAAGTGTCCTCCTCCATCTCTTTTGATTGATTTTAGTTTGAAATCTATGTTGTTAAATATTAGGGTAGCTATACCTGCTTGTTTTTTAGGTCCATTTGATTGGAAAATCTTTCCCAACCCTTTACTCTGAGGTAACATCTGTCTTTGAGGTTGAGGTGTATTTCTTGTATACAGCAGGATGAATCCTGTTTTCATATGCATTCTTTTAGCCTGTGACTTTTTATAGGTGAATTGAGTTCACTGATATTAAGAAATATCAATGACTGGTGATTGTTAATTACTGGGGTTTTTTGGTGGTAGTGTTTGTGTGCTTCTCTTTTGGGGATTTGCTGGTGTGAGGTTATCTGTTGCCTTGTTTTTGTGGGTGTAGTTAGTTTCCTTGGGTTGTATTTTTCCTTCTAGTACTTCCTGTAGGGTTGGAATTGTGTTTAGGTATTGTTTAAATATGTTTTTTTTCATGGAATATCTCGTTTTCTCCATCTATGGTGACTGAAGGCTTTGAGTATAGTAGTCTGGGCTTGCATCCATGGTCTTTTGGTGTCTGTAGCACATCTGTCCAGGACTTTCTGGCTTTCATGGTTTCCATTGAGAAGTTGGGTGTAATTCTGATAGGTCTGCCTTTATATGTATATGTTACCTGATTTTTTTCCGTTGCAGCTCTTAATATTCTTTATTTTGTATGTTTTGCATTTTGATTATTATATGGTGGGGACTTTTTTTTTTTTTGGTCCAGTCTGTTTGGTGTTCTGTAAGTTTCTTGTATCTTCATGGGGATATACTCCTTTTAGGTTGGGAAAGTTTTCTTCTATGAATTTGTTGAGTATATTTTCTGTGCTTTGAGTTGGAGTTCTTCTTCTTCTGCTGTAGGAATTCCTACTGCCAGTAGCCTTTAAATTACCCGCCCACTTGGGCATGGCCTCTTATACTATATATGCTGATGAAAAGCACACGTTCAGCCTCTTTCCCTGCTGCTGGATTCAGTTACTGTTACCTATTCGAGCAGAGGATTGTGATCTGTGGGTCTACCCCTAAATAAATAATCCTCTATTATACTCAATTCTGAGCCAGTGTGGGATTTCTTTTAAGCATCCTTATTCATTCTTCTGTCTTTATTATTCTTTGGTTTGGTTTTGTCATGGTGTCCTAGATTTCCTTGATGTTTTGTATTAAGAATTTGTTGGATTTAACGTTGTCTTTGACCGAGAAATCTATTTCCTCTATAGTATCTTCAACACCCGAGATTCTCTTTTCCATCTCTTGTATTCTGTTGATTATGCTTGCCTCTGTAGTTGCCATTCATTTACCCAGGTTTTCCATTTCCAGAATTTCCTCAGTTTGTGTTTTCTTTATTGCCTCTATTTCAGTCTTCAAGTCTTGAACTGTTTGCTTCAAACAGTTTGTTTTTTCTTGTTTTCCTTGGGTTTCTTTAAGAGATTTATTGATTTCTTCCAATTTTTTGTTCATCTTTTCCTCCATTTCTTTAAGGGAAAATTTAATTTCCTCTTTAAAGGTCTCCATCATCCTCATAAAGTTACATTTAAAAGAGTTTTTTATGCTTCTCCTGGGTTAGGATGATCAAATCTTTCTGTTTTATGACCACTGTGCTTTGGTGTTATTATGTTACTTTTTAAGTTGTTGAATTAATTCTTCATTGGCGCCTACCTATCGCTCTCTTGGTTTGCTCCCGTGGTCCACTCTGTGTAGTCACAGCCTGTGCTTAAGAGTTTTTCTCTTGGTTCTTTCTGTGTAGTTGTAGTCTGTGTTTCAGAGTTACTCTGAGGTCTTGGGGAATAGGAGAGTTTGAGGGGCAGACTGGGATTTTTAGCTTATAGGGTCCAATTAAACGTGTAAAATTTTAGGGTCTACAGTGTGTCTTCTATTTGTCAAGGAAATATATGTTTATGTACATTCATTTGAGTCCCAGTGATAACATGAAGGCTGTTTTGAATGTGATGAAATAGTAACATAAGTTGGAGAAAATGTTATCAAATTATATTTCTTTATTCACTTTTAAACATTAATAATTTTATTCCATTTTAATATCACTTTGCAATTGAGACAAAAATCATTCTTTATGTAAGAAGACCAGCAGGCACAAAGGACTGAAAAAAAAATATGCCACTTCCCATTATCCACATCTGTTGTCAGTATCTCAAGCATCGTCTGGCCACCAGCAGGTGTGATTGCATCGTGAGTACAGACAGCTTGAAGGAGCAATAAGGGATCTCAGAAGGCTAATACAGTCTCACACAACAGTGAAAATTGATGCTGTCTACAGTCCCTTGGAACCTGAAGGGCTCATGGTTTTGTGATTATTATTATTTTGGTAACAGTAATAGCTAACATTTATTGCTGCTAGCTTGGTGCCTGGCTCCCTTGTGTGTGTTCTCTGGTTTTACTTCAGTGACCGTATGTAGACCTGTGAGCACAAGGAATCAAGTAGGCAGGGACAGCTCTAGTCCTCATCCAAATGGTGATGCCTCCCCCAAAATCCATGCTCTTCAACACCTTGTGCTCCTGGCTCTTCACACCTTGCCTTCTTATGCGAATGCCTGAACCTATAAAGCCTTTCATTCCAAAGGACAACATGAGAAGGCGAAGGCAAAGGCTAAGTGTTATATTAAAACTTTGAAGTATGGTCCTCCCCCATTTCCTATCAAGGTCTTCCTTAAGCATGTATGAAGCAGAATACTTGGCCGAACATAGCTCGCTTATCATGTATTTTGTGTGGTAGTATGAAATTAACATGACTCAGCATGCATGAAGACAACATAGGTAGCATGAGTACCATATATTCTAACTTGCTTTCTATTGCTGTGCTAAATCACCATGATCAAAAGCAAGCTAAATCACCATGATCAAAAACAAGCTGGAGAAGGACCGTCTAATATTGATAGAATCAACGAGGAACTCAAGGCAGATACCTGGAGGCAGGAAATGAAGCAGAAGGCATTGGAAGCGACTGCTTACTCACTTAACTATTTGTGACTTGCTCAGCCTGTTTTCATATAGCACCCAGGACTACTTGCCCCGAGGGGAGGTGACATGGCCCTTAAAGTGGAATAGGCCCTACTGTATCCATCATTAATCAAGAAAAATGCCCTACGAACTTGTCTACAGGTGATCTGATGGCAGCCTTCTCTCAATTGCGGTTCTAGTTTGTGACAAGTTGACAAAACTCCAACCAGGACACAATATGCAGCATGGTGACAGGAAAGCACCATGCTGGAATATAGGATGCTTAGAATGTATGCAGTGTTGTATATAAACCTAGTACAGCTTGGCATGTTTGAAGGAAGCATGCTTAGCTTCCTTCACATGTAATGTGGTGAATGTTGTTAACGTGACTACACAGTTAAGGGTTACATAGTGTTAAATAATAGACAAAGGATAGACTTGAGGGTAGCTTCATCCTTAGCCAGCTGCAGGACCTTAAACAAGTTGCTTAATTTTTCTGAACTTCACATCTTTCTGTGTCAATGCTTGATTGACAAGGTCAGGTTGCTGGGTATTTGGCATCTAGCTTGGCGCTGAGAACCAATATGTGCTATGAAAGGTTTGCTGACATACACCAAGCAAGCTGGACTTCACTGAGCCCTTGCGATTGTGCAGGACTCTGGAGACAGAGACATCAGAGCCACTGTGTTTGTTCAGAGCACAGGGCTTAACCTAATAGGAATGGCATACTGTTCTAATGAAACAAAGTTTGGAAGCCATAAATAAAGGACAATGAGCCTATAATTCATGTTCCTAGAGAAGCTAAATAAGGTGAATCCAAAGACAAACACATAGGCATCCTCAGGAATATTAACCTTCATCAGGCGATGAAAGGAGACAGAGACAGAGACCCACACGGGAGCACCGGACAGAAATCTCAAGGTCCAAATCAGGAGCAGAAGGAGACGGAGCACGAGCAAGGAACTCAGGACCACGAGGGGTGCACCCACACACTAAGACAATGGGGATGTTCTATTGGGATCTCACCAAGGCCAGCTGGCCTAGGTCTGAAGAAGCATGGGATAAATCCGGACTAGCTGAACATAGCGGACAATGAGGAATACTGAGAATTCAAGAACAATTGCAGTGGGTTTTTGATCCTACTGCACGTACTGGCTTTGTGGGAGCCTAGGCAGTTTGAATGCTCACCTTACGAGACCTGGATAGAGGTGGGCAGTCCTTGGGCTTCCCACAGGTCAGGGAACCCTGATTGCTCTTCGAGCAGATGAGGGGGGGGGGACTTGAACGGGGGAGGGGGAGGGAAATGGGAGCGGTTGTGGGGACGAGGCAGAAATCCTTAATAAATAAATAAATTAAAAAAAAAAAAGAAAGGCTCTTGCAGATTACCTGAGATCACCAACTCCAGCTGGACAGGGAAGGAGCCAGCATAGGTTCAAAGTAGTCCCTCTGAATGTGGGTGACAGTTGTATGACTGGGGCAGACTGTGGGGCCACTGGCAGTGACACTAGATTTATCCCTATTTCTTGTACTGGCATTTTAGGAACCTGTTCTGTTTGGATGGAAGCCTTGTTCAGCCTAGATGTAGTAGGGAGGGTCTTGGGCCTTCCCCCAAAGCAAGAAGCCTTACCCTCTCTGAGTGGATTGGGGGGGGGGGTAGGTGGAGGGAATGGGAGGAGAGAAAGGAGAGGGAACTGGGATTGGTATGTAAAATAAAAAAAAGATGGTTTGTTTTCTTTTTTTTAAAAAAAGAAATTAAAAAGAAGAAAGACTCTTGCCTGTTGTTATGCAAGGAAAAAGCAGGTTTTATCTGTGTGAAACAACTGTTTCTCTCATGGCTGCTTTTACCCATCCCCAAACTATCACGCCTGTGATGTTAAAATTAGAGATTTATTAATTTGGGTCAAGCATTTCCATTTTCCCAAGGGCTTGTATTAAAGTGCCAATTAACTGGGAGGTGTCAAGAGTTTGCTAATGATATTTTGATGAATTCTTAGGTAATAAGTCACAGGATCCAGCAACCCACTGAGATCAACTCAGTGAGCCTAGGTGGTGCCTAGAAATGACCTTGGCTGCTAGTGGTCCATCCATGGCTTATACCCAGGGATGCAATAGTCAAAGAGTTCCTGAAGCCAATTGGTGGTCCCTTTCATGGGAAAGGATGAAAAGCACATGAAGGAAGTAGGTTCGTCAACTGGAGTAGGAACCCTGGGGACATGTCCACCTCCTGAGTGTAACTGGATCTTTCTGTCTTCCGTGGCTCGCTGAAGCCTGCAGTAGAAAGTGCTTTGCAGTCTGCAGGACCCAGGGCATCCTGAACTCATCTTCCTTCCAGCTTGTTCATTCCCTCCGTGTTTGCTCTGAGCCCAGCACCCCACGTCTGTCCCCAGTCATGTAGCTAATGAGAGGCCTATTCAGCCCTCATTAGGAGATCAACTTGGTTTCTTCTGCTCTCGGAAGCTAATTATGTCTCTTTCATTAGCTTGATTTCAGCAATTAATGTGCCTCTGTATACATAAGTGACCATTTGTTTCTAGACTAAGTGACACATGTGCAGTCGCCCTTCCCTCACATGCATTTGCCTCTTTATCTTCATTCAGGTCCCAGTTTTAAGCCACAGGAATCAACAGGACAAATCTGATAGGTGCAGAAACTGGGCCACTCAAGGAGGCAAAGGAAGTGTCAAGGTTTGATCTCCAGAAAAAAGGATGAGCTTGAGTGGGGTGGGGAGCACTTACACAACCTGTGACTCTCGATTGTACATTTGAGTGTCACAGAGCACTGTGGCTCCAGAGTTGGTGAATTCTACAAGTCAATGACCTTCTCAAGAACTCAGACTACAAGCCAGCGGGATAGCTCAGAGAGAAAGGTTCGTACTCTGATGCCCCACATGTATGCCTTGACAAGCAAACACCGCTGACTGGAAAACAAACAGACAAACAAATATATATTTTAGTAAAATAAGTGAGGGGGCATCTCAATACTGGCTGTCTCCAAATTCTACTCTACCCTTTTATCTATTTTTTCTATTCTAGTCTCTTGTCCTGCAGGGTTCTAAGATGCTAATGTATTCCATGTGTGTGATGTATAGATAGACTCTCCATAGCTGTGATGGAAGGGGTACCTTTGCCTACCCTTCTTTTTTATTTTCTTCTTTTCACTCTCCCTCGTCCTTCTCCTCTCCTCCCCTCTCCTCTCCTTCTCTTCCTCTGTCCTCTTTTATTAAGTATCTCACGTGGAGAAGCATTCCAAGTAGCCTCCTAGTCTCTTGTGTTTCCTTGGTTACAACTGTAACAAGTCACTAGGAATTGCTGCCACATATAGGCCAATTAGGGCTAAGCAAAGGGCCTGGTCGCTTCTGAAGAACAGACAGAGCCACGAGATATGTGAGTAAACTCCAGACTTTTAGAAAGCCAATTGCCTCAATGTTTTGCCACAGCCATCTGTGAAGAGGTGAGCGAAAGACATTACTAACGTGGAAAGTCAGTGAGGGAATATTAAATGTAGATGTTCCTCACTCAAATTCCAAAGCAACAGTAAGATTCACACTCAAACTGCTACATATGTTTAGTATAGGGTGATGACTGGCGATGAAGCCTTGAGAGAGACATCATGGTGGGTGACCAGATCCATTTGGATTGGGAATGTGAACAAGTGCTAAGGTAAAGCTATGTAACCTTGGCAGCAATGAAGATGAAGATCTCTCTGCTTTTGAGATCAGCCTGAAAGTTGGTTTCCTGTACTGTCAGTCAAGAGCCCATTCAGGTGCCTGGTTTGAAAAGAACACTGCAAACTGAAGGAAATAGAAAGGTGATCTCCTTGACAGGGAAAGGACTTGATGCTGTTGACTGAAGACTGGGACTCTTGCCTGGGGATAGCACTGTTTCCATATATGTGAAAGGTGACCATAGAGATGGGTGGACTCATTCTTGTTAGAGATGGAAGACGGAGCAAAGGCCTATAGGTAGAAATCAATAGGAAGGGATGCTAAATTCAGCAGGGAAAGAAATGGCCCTTAACTTTACATAGCTGTTCACAGTTCATATAGCTTCTACCCCCAACTTAGTAACTTAAGGGGGGCATTTATTTCTCGCAGCTCAGAGAGGGAGCTGATGAAACCCACTCACTTGCTGAAGATTAGCCAGCTAAAGATTTAATTAAATCTTTGTGCTAGACCATAAGAAGCATGGATTTAGATGAATGCTGGTGATACAGACCAGAAGCATCGGAGAGTATCTGGTAATGTGTACCTTTCCTTGTCTTACATTGGGTTTCTTCTCTGTGTACTCACAAATGGGTAGGAACATGGTTCAAACTTCCACGCACTGAGAATGTTTCCTTCTGTGCTATAGTCCTGGCCACTACGAGTGGAGATGTAGTTCAACCACTGTCCATTTTTTACTTGCACACACATATCAAACCAACCCATACAGGAACTAAGATTAGGCCTTCCCCTTTTCTTTTGGCTGGTGATACAGGCTTCCCACGTGACTGCGGGTAGGAGCTAGCTGGGATGACAAGATGATGATGTGGCTGTGCTGTTGATATGGAGTCATTGCCCACGCAGCCTACTTGGATCCTACTTAGCCTTGACTTAGATGCACCATCTCTCAGTATGATGATGGCTTCTGTGCATGTCTGACTCAGGACTTGGCAGATCCTACAGAATTTTACAATCAACCCTACTGAAGGACACTTGGTAACCTCACGTCCCATGGCCAGGCATTCTCTTTATTAAGCCTATGGTTATTCCATGAACTGTTTTCTTAAAAGATGTTAAATTCTTGATTGTGGTGGGTACAGCCTTGGTCTAGAATCCCAGGCTCATATGACTTTCCCTCTGTTCGTCCTCCAAACGCCATATTGTGTCTCTCCCCATCATAGATATTCCAGCATCACATGATTGTGATTGTGGGGTCCAAGCTGTAGGACTTCACTGTAGCCTGCAAATTCAACAGAGCTCCTTTCTTTGCCACTAAAAGCTGGCAAAACTCAAAACTCATACATTACCCAGAATATGGGTTGGATGTGTTCCTGTGTGTGCAATGATTCCTCCTGACCCCCATCCCCCACAACCCACCAGGAACTACAATTCCTTCTTTTATTGACTTTCAAGTTTAAGTGGTTTGCCTTTTACTTTGATAGGGATCTTCTGGCAAAACCATGACAGATGGATACCCTAAAATCATTATCAGAGTTGCATATCCTTGAATCTTTGTCAGAGTTATCCTCCACCTCCTAGGGCATGTATGGATTATGGTGGTTGCCCAGAAGAGCTCTTGCTCATGCTGTCGAATCAGCAGAGTACCACCAATGCTGTGGGCAGCAGTGATGCCCATGAGATGACTAGGGTGATCATGTCTCTTGTTGGGTTGAGAGGGTGTGGCACAGTCTCCAAGCAAAGCCATAATTGAATATGGTTTTCCATTCTATTTGAGTGCAAATTTCTGGTTCTATTTTTTTTTTTGCCAGATTTTTTTAAAAAAAAAGTAGAGAGAGAATATTTAAAAAAAAAAGAAGAGAGAGAGAATACATCTATGAAATTCATGGCCACATAGCACACACTTGAGGCTTTGTTAATCTTCTGTAACAAAAACACTATCTTAGCACAGTGGCTGCGATGAATGCCCCAATTGGGTTAAGCCTATACTAGTTTGTAGCCATTTGCCAGGATCCACCAGTGTCTGAACATGCTGAATTTTCCAGGTGAGTGGAGGTTAGAAGGGTGGCATCATTCTTGCATTCAGCAGGTCTTTAGGGATAGCACTGATCTCTGACATTGGCTCCAGCATGAGATACTGGATTCGATTTGCTGTTGTGAACAGTGATGGGGCAATTTCAGAAATCCTTGTTTGGTTTTTATCAGTATGACAGTATTTTTCCCCAAAGAAGGACCAATATAAAGTCTAATTATATTAGTCAAGGTTCTCAAGAGTAACAGAATTTATCTCTATCATACATACATACACACAAATACACACACACACACACACACACACACACACACACATATATATATATATAATTTGTTAGAATGTCATATACAGGCTACGGTCTAGCTAATCCCACAATGACTGTCAATGAACAGAAGGCCCAAGAATCCAGCAGTTGTTCCGTCCATGAGGCTGGATGTCTCAGCTTGTTTTCAGCATATACTAGAATCCTGGAGAAGTAGGCACCAATGCCAGTAAGGAACGGACTTACTATCAAGGGGAGAGCAAGCAGACAAAGAGCAAAGAGCAAAATCTTTCTTCTTCCATGCCCTTATATAGGCTTCCAGCAGAAGGTGTAGCCCAGATTAAAGGTGGCTATTCCTATCGCAAAAGATCTGGATTAAAGGTGTGTCTTCTACCTCAAAGATCCAGATTCGAAATGGATTTTTTCATTTTAAAGTAAGCAAAAATCCCTCATAGGTGTGTCTCTCAATTTTTGGGTTTTAGTTAATTTCAGATGTAGTCAAGTTGACAATCAAGAATAGCCATCCTCCCACTCCTCTCCCCCTCCCCCCACACGTCTCCCCTACCCTCCACTCCTGTCCCCCTCCCCCCACTCCTCTCCTCCTCCCTCTCCAGTCTGAAGAGCAGAGGGAAATGGGAGGCAGGGAGGAGGCGGAAAGTTTTTCAATTAAAAAAAAAGACCCTATCCTAGAGCAATACTGACGAATATCTTGCATATCATCATAGAACCTTCATCTGGTGATGGATAGAGATAGAGACAGAGACCCACACAGGAGCACTGGACTGAACTCCCAAGGTCCTAATGAGGAGCAGAAGGAGGGAGAACATGAGCAAAGAAGTCGGGACCACAAGGCGTGCACCCACCCACTGAGACAGTGGAGCTGATCTACTGGGAGCTCACCAAGGCCAGCTGGACTGTGACCGAAAAAGCATGGGATAAAACCGGACTCTCTGAACATGGCGAACAATGAGGGCTGATGAGACGCCAAGGACAATGGCACGGGGTTTTGATCCTACTTAATGTGTTGGCTTTGTGGGAGCCTAGCCAGTTTGGATGTTCACCTTCCTAGATATGGACAGAGGGGGGAGGACCTAGGACTTACCACAGGGCAGGGAACCCGGACTGCTCTGTGGACTGGAGAGGGAGGGGGAGAGGAGTTGGTGGAGGGGGAGAAGGGTGGGAGGAGGGGAGAAGGGTGGGAGGAGGGGGAGGGAATTGGGAGGCTGGGAGGAGGTGGAAACTTGTTTTTTGTTTATGTTTTTTTTTTTCTTCTTTTCTCAATAAAAAAAAAAGTACAAAAAAAAGAAAGAAAAGAAAAGAAAAAGTGGGGAATGGGAAGGAACCAAAGGGGAAAGAGGGAAAGCTAGATCTGATGGAAACAAACATGAATGTATGAATTCTCAAACTAAAAAATAAAATAAGAAAATCTAATAGAAAAAATCATTTTAATTAAACAGAGGATTAATATTGGGGAAAAAAAGAATAGCCATCATACTACACAGAATGACAAATATGTTGGTTATAACTACGTATCAATGACAGAGCCAATGACTGCTAGACAGGGCTCAGCGGGTTCATGGCATGGACTCAGAGAACTTTTCAAGTTAATAGTTTATCCAGGATTCCATTTATTACCTTATTATTCTAAATCCAGGTCTAGTGGCAGAAACTCATGAGCATCTCATTTAATATCTTTGACTATCAGTGCCAAACTCAGACCTGGATCAGTAATCCTTAACATATCTTACTTGATTCCTTCCATCATCCAGTTAAATAAATAGAGCCATAGGTCAATTTGAGAAAAGATTGGGGGATCCAGCAAACCTGCCATAGCACTGCAGGCCCTTCTTTCCCATGTGTATTGGACCTGAATATGGGCACAGGTTACGGCACTGACCAAGGGGTAGCAAGTTGATAGAGTAAGCAGACTTATACCTCATTCTCCACTGCTACTGCATGGAGTAATGATGATTAGCTACCTTGGCTTATCTCCATTTTCTTATACCCTGTCCTGTAAACCTTCCCTGCTATTGTTCCAAGGAGAAGCCTCCTTTTCTGGTCTCCAGGTCCTTCCATAAACCATGGTCTTCTTAGTCTTTGGCTCTGACTTTACATAGCGGCTTTATTCTTGTGTGTTCACTTTCCTCTGCCTCCTCCCAGCCTCCTATATCCCTCCCCCTCCTCCCACTCCTCTTCCCCCCACTCCTCTCCCACTCCCTCTCCAGTCCAAAGAGCAATCAGGGTTCCCTGCCCTGTGGAAAGTCCAAGGTCCTCCCCGCTCCATCCAGGTCTCAGAAGGTGAGCATCCAAACTGGCTAGGCTCCAACAAAGCCTCTTGATCAAGCATCTTTAAAATTCCAGTCCTAGTCTGAGTGCCTGGCTCTAAATGAAACTTGCTAAGTCTTGAATATCTTTTCTGTAGAGTTATTTCCTTCTCCATGCCCAGACTAATCCTAGTTACCAGCCTTGCATCCAGGAAAGGAAGTAAAGGTTGCTCCTGGGAGAGGCACCTGCTGCCTTTTAGGAGAGGGTCTTGGCCTTCTATAACATCTACCATGTAGCAAAATTCTAGCTCTTTTCAGGGAAGCATGATCCTTTGCAGCATGCTCTTAGAGCAAAGCAGAACAAATAAGCTAAGGGCCATTTACCCAACTACCCATATCTTATGTTTCTGGGACACAAATATCCTTACCTGAGTCTTGATCTTGACATAACAGGTCTGCTCTAGGTGAGTGTTCAGATGTTTGATTGAACATACTACTATATACCAGAGGGGCATCTTGATAAGTTTATATTCTTAGCCATGGAAAATGTAAGGGCACTTTGTTTAGTTTGATGACTTAGCCACAAGTTTCCTGGATCTCATTATCCTTTCTTGGGGTAATAAAATAACTTATCAATAACAAAGCAATTCAATTTTATTTATAGGCCTTTCCCCATGCTTCCCAAGGCTGCAATGGTATTTCCTTCCACCAGAACCCTTCCCACCTACAATGTTGTTCCCACATTGTAGCAATTTGGGATGCTTTCCCTGCTCAGCACCAGTAGAATCTTCAGCAGCTGGCTACTGCTTCTTGAGTCTTTGAGGCAGGTAAAGGCACCAGTGGAATGGCTCTAATCTCACCCAGCTGCTACAAGTCACTTCCAAGCTTTCAATGGTGATTGTCTTCATGTTCAAAGTCAACAACCTCATTACTATGGTCTCTGCTTCCATTGTTTTATCCTCAGCTTAGCTTCTCCTGCCACTACTTCCTAAAGGCTATTATCATGTGGACTACGCCAGAAAGATCAAGGATAATCTCCTTACTCATAATCCCTTACTCATTTACATTTGCACAATTCCCTTCCCTGCAGAAGATAACGTTTACTAGTTTGGGGGATTATGACAGATATATTGGGGTGATGGCAGCTTTTAAGCTGCAGAAGGTGTTTCTTCTGTTGATGGCAAGAATGTACGAGACTGGATAGTAAGATTAAGTGAAGTAGGAAGGTGTAATAGGGCGTTGAGAGAAACCAATTAAAACAGCATCCTTGACAAATGCTACCTGTGTTTATCTGTACTACTGGCAGGATTGTAGCTCGAATGCTTTGCCCGTGACAACAATGTCCTTCTCAGTATGCAATGCTGCTACATGCTCAGGCTTCATGGTGGTCTGAGCACTGTTGTTGTTGCTTTCTAGGTTAAGGCTGATGCTCCCTTGGTCATGTTCACCCCGTCTGAGCTGGCTATAGTCAACAGAGCTAACCCACCCTTCCTTTGTTCTTTTGTTTCTTCATTACTTTGCCCCTTTGTCCTTTTCTTCCTTTTATCCATCCTTCATTCTGTCCTCCTCTTCCATCTTCTTCTTCTTCCCCTCACCTATATCTGTCTCTCTCTTTCTTCCCTTCTATATTCTTGATGTGAACTATTTTTATGTCACCACTAATCTATATTAAAACTAGGAATGTTTGTATTATTATGTGAAAACAAATAACATTCATAAATCAAATAAAAACAAAACCGCAAAACCAATAAGCATAAACAGAATAACTGAAGGAGTCAGATTTTTTTTTAAAGTGAATTATCCCTTGCAATGGTACTGGTTGCTTTAGTTCCAGTTGCTCTGAGTGACAGTGTTTGGCCTCTGGTAACTAAGCATTATTTATTCTCTTCTTATTAGTTCAAAACGACTAGCACAATGTTTCTTATTTGTGATTATTAGCTCAGATTTAAGCTTGGGTATCAAACTGATTTGACAGACTCATTTATAAGTACTTATATTGTATGAAATACATTTTTATTATTCATTTTAGATTGTAAAGATAAAACTCAAGTACTCAAAGTGAAATTATAGGAGAGGACCTGGGGGTGTCTGGAAATATTTTTCATGATCAAACACCGAGATAATGAATGTGGATATGCTCTTCAAAAGTTAAAAAGAGTTAATAGTTGCTAGAAGCCATTCCAGAGACAAGATGGCAAGCTGACAACAGCTGCCCTGACTCCTATGGCATGCCTTTCCTTGCCACTGCTGGGTCTTGGCAGCCTCTGAACAAACCAGGGTACAGCCATTTCTGTTTCATTTTGCATTTCTTTGGCTCTCTAGGCAGACTGTGGCTCCCTGAAGTCACCAGAAGTCAGCCAGTGTAAAGAAAAACCAAATTCCCCAGTAAGCCAGCATTCTCCAAGCACTCTCCCAGTAAGGCAGGAAGAAAGGCTGACAGGCCCTGCGTAAAAGCATTTTCTGGACATGACTCACCTCCCTCCTTATTCTCCAGGAAGGTCAATGGTTTTCTTTTTTTGCCAATTACTGTGATTCTGGACTCTCTGGGGGTCTTATTTACAAAATTAAAATAGGATTGATTGCAGAATTTCCTGGGGATCTTTAAAGCCTTTACTGCAGGGTTAGCAGCACCAATCGTCAGTTTTGGGATGCTGTTCCAGGGGGATAGAGGGAGAAGCTTGAGGGCTCTTCTTTTCTCCTCTTTCCTGTAAGTTTCCCTTTTTCCTTCTCCTTTACACATTTATCTTTTTATATCTCCTTTGGTTAACCAAGGACATAGATTTTTTGGGGGGTGGGGGTATTTTTTTATTCATCTATTTATTTTACTTGCCTCAGCCTCCTCCACATCCTCCTCTCCCTCTCCTGTCTTATCCTCACTGCCTCACCCCCAATTCCCTCCTCTTCTATCTCCATCCAGGAAAGGACAGGTCTCTCATGAGTATCATCAAAACAGGATATAGATTTTTCTAGTTGCGTGATCATTGTTCCTTTTTGTTTATCCCAGACAATCATATTTAGGGTTACCTAATTATTTGACTGCTAAAGGGAAAAAACCTTGTAAGATATTATTATTATTATTATTATTATTGAAAATAGCACCTCCTATTTGTATAATAGTTTTGCATTTATCAAACGTAACTAAAGAGCTAAACCATTTTATGGAATCCTCACGATCACCTCTGACATTAGTTTTGTCAGTGGAAAAAATAAACTGAAGGTCAAAGAGAGCCTTCGGCTCCTTCTTGTCCCCCATCCCTGTGGCATCTGGTCCTCATCATTCTCCTCCTCCATCTTTTCTATGTTCTCCTCATCTTCTGTCTTTTCAGCTTCTTCTCCTTCTTCCCCATCTCTGCTGTGTTTCCCTTAACTTCCTTCTCCGTCTTTCATTCTAAGCCACTCATGTTTGAACATTGGAAAGCTGAGTCCCAGTAAGGCTACATGCTATGCTGGGACACGAAGCTCGAGTAGCCTAGAGTGAGTATTAGTGCTCAGAAGGATTTGCTCCAATATATCGACCAAACATATGTGATATTTAGCAGAAAGTATAACCCACACTCAGAAAAACAAAAGCTAGTCAAAAGACATTGAACCTAAGTGGACTCTTGCAAGTTATTTTAAGGTACAAAGACTTCAAAGTAACTTTTACCAACATTTCGAAATGAAAGAGAAAAAAAAAACAGAACAATTAAGCAAATAAGAAGTCTCAATACAAAAATGAGGGCTTTTATAAAAGACCTCATAGAATTATGGAGTTGAAATATGTAGTTGAGATGAAAATCATACTGTGTGTGCTCAGTAGTAGACCTGAGAATGAAGTATTAGCGGAGGGGATGATAGGTGAGTAGAGACCATCCAGTCATCAGACCAGGGAGAGGGGAAAAAGGAGACGGAGAACACCTGTGAGCCAGACCCAGCTAGATAAGTGATAAATTCACGGAATGCAAAATATAGAAGGGAAAAGAAGGTGATAAAAGAAATGGCCTTTTGAAGAAATAATGCTTTTCAAACCTTCAAATTTGGTAAAAGGGGAAAAAAGACCTCACATATATCTAAAAATGTACTGAACCAGAAATAAGTAAATCCTAAGAGTAGCCTCCTGTACCCTACCAAAGCCCTACAATCAGACAGTCTGAAGTCAGCTGTCACAGAGGATCTTGGGTGATATCAGAGGAATAGGGACTTACCCTATGCAGGGAAACCTCTGAGTTCTAAGCAGAAACAAGAGAGGCCAGGAGGGGGAAGAATGATGTAGACTGTGTAGGTATGTTTCTCTCCCTCTCACATACCTCCTATTGAGTGTGTATGACTGTATGTGTGTGTGTGTGAGAGAGAGAGAGAGAGAGAGAGAGAGAGAGAGAGAGAGAGAGAGAGACTGTGTCTATGTGTGTGTGTGTCTGTGTATACAGCCTGTGAACATTTATGTGGGGTGTGTGTGTGTGTGTGTGTGTGTGTGTGTAGCCTGTGAATGTGTGTGGGTGCGTGTGTTTGTGGCTATTTGTATATCCTGTGAATGTGTGTGTGTGTGTGTGTGTGTGTGTGTGTGTATTCTGTGACTCTGTGTGTGCGACTGTGTTTATGTCCTGCAAATGTGTTTCTGTGAAGGACAGAGGTTGATGTTGGATATTTTTTATTTTTTGTCGTGTTTTTTTTTGAGACAGGTTCTCTCACTGAACGTAGAGCTCACTGACTGGCTAGACTGGCTAGGGAGCAAGCCTCCAGAATCTTCCTGTCTTCTAGTACTGAGAGCATAGACTGTAGGCAATGACACTGCCAGCAGCTGAAACTCACAGGAATAAATAAACAACCTCAGAGATGATAAATAGGTAGAAAACAATGAAAGAGCTATAAATGTGTTTCCATTATTTTTCGTCTTGTAATTTTCCTAACAGTCACTAGATTCTATAAACAATAATTATGGTGCTATGTGTTGGGCTTCTAATGTAGACATGTAATATATATGGAACCTACAGCAGAAGCGAGGAAGAAACAATGGAGTTAACTGTAGCTTAATTGCAGTATTTTACTATAATTAAGTTAGTATTAACCGTCCTTAATTTCAAGGGTTTTGTGATGGTTAAAGATGCATTTTGTAATCCACGGAGCAAGTAAATAACTCATGAATCCATTGTTAGTTAATTCAAAGGAAAAATTATAGAAAAGAAATTAAAAGTAATAAAATAAATTAGGGAAAAATGCTTAAAACAAGAGAAGGTCATAAACGGGAAATAAATGCTTGCATGTAAAGGAAATACAAGGCAAGACAGAAGACATTTAAAAAAAAAACACATGGCCATTATGTTAAATTTGGATGTGCCATTAAGCCAGTAAGTAGGCAAAGATTATTGGGATGGTTTGCAGGAGAATGGGACCAATGGGCTCATGAGTTTAAATGTTTGGTTCCCAGTTGGTGGAGTATTTAGGAAGAATTAGCAGGTGTGGCCTTGTTGGAGAAGGCGAGTCACTGAGGGTGGGCTTTGAAGTTTCGAAAACTCAAGCCGGTCTACTCACTTTCTGCCAGTGAGACATAAACTCTCAGCTACTGCTCCAGCACCATGTCTGCCTGCCTCCTGCATTCTCTCTGCCATGATGGTCATGGATTAACCCTCTGAAACTTTAAGCAAGTCCCCAATTGAATGCTTTCTTTTATACGTTGCCTGTGTCATGGTATGTCTTCATAGCAGTAGAGGAATAATTAAGACAAGCAGCATATTATAATATTTTATGCTACCTATGAGAGGCACTGTTCATGTATAAAAACAGAGTACAGGATGGAAACAAATGCAATAGGCGGTGGTAACTACATACACATAGAACAACTATATCATTATCAGCCAAAATAAAATTTAAATGTTATTACCGGAAAAGGAATTTCCATAATGATAAGGAGCCAATGTGTCCAGTAGATATTAACAGTCAAATACACACTCATTTTTTACAAAGCTCCCAAAACTAATGTATTTGTACATACAAATACCTAAGACAAAATTAAGAGAATTCAATTAGAATCCAATTCAATTAGTCGGAATTCAATGACCCTAGTTGGGGATTTCAGTGCTCTACTTAAGACTACTTGAATAAACAGCTGGACAGAATTGTTATGATCTGACTTTGCTCCCTAGAGTTTTGCATGTCAGAGGGTTGGTGCCTGGAAACTGTGCAAGTAATGAAGGTTTTAGGGGAAGTTCTAGTGGAAGGTGCTTGGTTTAATTCAGGTGACAATTGGCTGCTGTAAAGGTGCCTGAAGCATGCCCAGAATCCCTATTCTGTCCATGCTATTTGCCGCTGCTACGTGAACATCGGGACCACTACTGTTCAGCTGGAACTTTCCCCAGTTAGTCCATGAGATTTACCCAGCCTGGATAATATTGTTCCATCTTAACCAAAGAACTGGAAAGTCAAATACAGACTAGGCTTGAGCAAACTGTAGAAAGCCCAATGGCACACGGTGGCTCATATGCACACTTGACAGAAGATAACCATGCAACAGGAAAATCCCTTTTACCTAGTGAGATAGCTGTCATGATAAATAGCACAGTGCGTGACTCACAGGGTTATGACGATGCTGGTGGAAACCTCTAGTCACCTAGGTGGTGGCACACTTAGTTGTGTGCAGATGGCCAATGACTGTTGCTGGTTTAAGCATTTGTTACCTTTGTAACTGTTCTAGAGTGAAATCTTCTAAAACTTGTTAGCTGTGGACACTGGAGTACATAAAGCATGAGGGCTAGGGTTTAGACCCTAGAGTGCATATAAAAAGTAGCTGCTCACACACTAGAGGGAAAATGGGAGATGCCAGGGCAAGCTGGTTAGGTAGACTAGCTCTGAGTCCAGGAAGAGACCCTGCTTTGGTAAATAGAGTGATCGAGGAAGACGCTTCATGTCAACTTATAGCGTTCACACATGTGTACACAACCACATCCAGACTTCCAGCCATCCAAAAACGCTTACACATCCCACTTCCATCACACATATGCACACACACGACCCCTCCCAAAGTGTTTATGAGCAGTCTCTAGCCTGACCAGGGAAAGGAACTTCAGGTGACATTTGTTGTGGTGGATGAAAGCTCTGTATGGTTATTGCTCATCCACTGGGACAAGACATGGATACAGAAGACAGGGGCGTTGATGATCCTAGTCCTGCATAGGTCTCAGCTAATATACATTTTTGTTTTTAAAAACACAGTATAAAACTTAAGACAAAAGAATAAACCAGAGAAACTAATTCTGGACAGCAGTACATTGTGCATTTTAAGCCAAGGAACAGTTACTGGACACTTGAAACTAGTTTTTATTATAAACTTAAGGTATATGATAAGGCAAGATTGTTATTGTAGCAATAATTTTGTTTATAAATGAAGCATTGCTGAAGTTTACAGTGTATGACAATGTCCCAAATCTTCACACTTGCCACTTGCTCATTATTCTCTCATTTAAAGGCACTTCCAGTCTTCTCAGAGGCACTGTCTTTACGTATGGCACCATATTTTTACTGTATCATTTTATGTTCATCCAGAGAGTGATAGGCTATTCTAAGTCCCTTCCCTATGTTCATCTATGGAAAGACACACTGTGATAACATGATCACCTATCCAGATGTCTTAGACGAAATCTTCATCATTGTGATACATGACTGTTCTTGGCGCATTGCTCCTTTTGAATGGAGGAATACTTGTCTGAACAGTCGCTAGAAAAAAAGGCTATACAGAAAAAGGTTAGCACCAAAACCCAGGCTTCTTGTCTTTCTGGCTCATATTCTTCCACTTTCTTCAGCCTAGCGTTTAACTGCTTGCGGCTCACTGTCTTAGACCTGGACGTAACTTTGTTCCCTATATCATTATGTTCGTCAGTTGAATCACTTGAAGGTCAGGTGGGACCCGTTACCCATCTGCTTTGCTCTTGTCCTTTATGTCACAAGACCAAGCGTCTTAGTTAGGGTCTCCATTGCACTATGACCACTGCAAACTCTTAAAAAAAAAAAACATTTAACTGGGGGCTGTCTTACAATTCAGAGATTTAGTCCATTTTCACCACGGCGGAAAGGATGGTGACATGCAAGCAGACAGGTTGTAGGACTAAATCTGGATCTGAAGGCAGCAGGAAGAGGAAGTGACACCAGGCCTCGCTTGAGAATCTGAGTTCTTGAAGCACACTTCTGCCAACAAGGCCATATCTACTCCAACAAGTCCATACCTAAGAGTGCCAGTCCCTAATAGTCCATGAGGACCATTTTATTTCAAGCCATCACACCAAGCCAGCTAGAAAAAAACTTAGCCTCAGAGGAATCCTGCTTCTATCCCACTCCTGTCTCTATTCCTATGGTCACATGGACAAAACCAGCCAACAATAATAAACCCACTATTTAACAAGCACTGAATGTCAGGAACTATGTTAAAACACTTCCTTGAACCCTAAGACTAGGTACCATTTTATTTTTATGCTTTTGTAGACAAGTAAGTGGAAGCAAGGAGATGTCAGCCAGGCAGGCCAAGGTCACCTGACAAAGGGAGGAGCCTGAAAGTGGCAAGTTGGGTTCCCGGGGCCTATACATATAAACACCACCATCAGTTTTGAAAGTGAGCGTGTAGGGATGGCAAGAATTCAGGTGCCCGTCCCCATGTACCCCAGCTCCTCAGTGTGGGTGACCCAGCTCTGACCCTCCCCCTCCTAGTGCCCTGTCTTTGAGACTCTTGGGAAACCATCGTGGGTGCCTCTGTCTTTCCCTGAATCTTCCTCCAACTGCAAAACTATTCTGCATTTCAAGCCCAGTGTTTAATGAATTATGTTTCTCCAAATTGCTACATTAATAAGGGCCATGTGTTCCTGGAGGATCATTAATTACAAACACATTTTTATTTCCTTCTGAAAAATGGCCCACGTTTCTGGGCCACGTGGTGTGGGCACAGCCCTGCCTCAGCACGCCTGCGTGTTGCTTCTGACATCTGTCTCTCATTGCTCAGGGCATACTGCCTTCACATTCCTGATTTTTTACATCCTTTTTCCTCCTTGGTGGTCATGTCTTTCCCCTCAACCCAAGTGCCTTCCTGCAAACCCGGGTAGCATGGAGGTCTCCATTTCTCAACCTTCTCCAATCTAAACCAATGGAAACCACCGTGATAATTGTGGGATGAAGAAGCTAGATGATCTTCTGCCATGGCCCCTGCCAAGGCATGAAAGGATAGTGAACAGCTTAGTAAAATTCAGGGTGCGAATGAATTTCACCAGGGACCAAGTTAATAGGAAAGGAAGAGTTATGAATACACTAGAAAGACTCCAAGTATGTTTCCAAAGGGCTCACATTGCTGAGAGGACAGGGAATCTGCTTTCATGAGAAAGGGCGGTGGTGAGGTCTTATTGGTGGGGCACCTATGCGAGGCTCATATCTAGAGGGCTAGGTGGACTTTGCATTAGTTGGCTGAGGAATACCTTTGTACGGCGTGAGTTCTTCTCAGGACTGACTAGCAAGGCGCCATGAGTTACTAGGGGGTCAGACTCCTGATGAGCTCAGTCTGCTCATTAAAGAATGAGATTCTCAGCAGCCATGGCATCATGCGGGATAGATTGCAGCTCGGGTTCCCTCGGGTGAATTTCTTTCTGGTTTTCCTCTGAGGTAGCTGCAGTGGGCTTGGGCTGAGTCTAGTCTGCTCAGAGGCAAAACAGCCTTGTTCCGAGGCTAGAATAGCTCTTCTCTGTCCTAGAACGGTGTCTATATTTCTTTCAAAGACTCACCTGCATTGAAGGTGGCTATGGTAAATGGGGTGTCCTGAATAGGTAATGCTCCTTGCTTCTGCCCAGGGACCTTCCTTAGTCCCCTGATGACTTTACGCTTGGTCCCAGGCTCTAAGAGGGTAGACTAAAACAAGAGACCTGGCAGGGTCTCTCTGCTCTCCCATCTTTTGAGGCTTGAAGTTAGAAACGCAGTCTTTTGCTCTTCCTTGATGGGTGAGCCACAGGAAGCGCTGGTATCTATAGACAACGGCAAAACAATTCCTTCTTTGCGGCAGAGTCTCTATCCTTGGACTTGGGCTTTCTCCAGATTTCTGCTCCTTATGCTACCTTGCCACCTACACACAGCTTCCTTCGGCCTCCATCCCAGTGGCTCCCAAACATGGCAGTCTCTTAGAATCACCGGGGAGAATTTTTTTTTCCAAACCCTTATGCTGAGGCCATGCCCACCCAACTCAGAATCTCAGCATGATGCATGGGCACTGAACTTTCTCAAAGTTTCTTGCACAATCGCACTCTGCAGGCAGCACTCAGGAGGCAGAGGCAGACAGATCTCTATGAGTTCAAGGTCAGCCTGGTCTGCAGAGAGGGTTCTAGGACAGCCAGGACTATACACAAAGAAATCCTGTCAAAAAAAAAAAAAGAAAGAAAGAAAACATGAAAAAGAAATCTACTCTACCCCCGAGTCTCAAAGCAGAATCCACGCTCAGGGGTGTGAACAGCGTCTGGGAGGTGACTAGGGATGCAGACTCTCAGGCCCCACCCCAGATGCACATGAGGAGTCAGAATCACCTAATTTTAATAAGATCTCCCATAATTTGTATGCGCCTTAAAGTTTGAAAGGAATTCCAGCTCAAAATGGTTTTCAAACTTTTGCCTGTGAAAGAATCACCTAGAGAGCTTATTAAAAAAAAAAAATTCAATATGGCTGGGATTGGGTTAGGGATCTGATTTTTTTTTTTAACAAGATCCCCAGTTAGTTCTGACATGGCCCTGCCCAGGCATCACACCTTGAGATGCGATCCAGGATTTGGGCTGGGGTCCTTTGACTTGAGGTCGACTACTAGGATGAGGCTTTCCACTCTAGGCAGCAGCCTGTCTCCTAGAGAGAAGAGATCTGGACTGGGAAGCCTGTCTAGAAGAGTAGACCCTTTCATTGTCAACAAAGCTGGCAGAGCTGTCTGGTCTACACTGAGGCAGGTCCTCTGTCCATTGACAGCATCTGCAGTTTTCTGATTGAGATATCCATCACATGACACAAGACTCATAATTTCCAAGTGCTCAACTCAGTTGTTTTTAGTATATTCACTTAGTTTGGCATCCATTGCCACTATCTAATTCACCACCTCCCTTAGATACCCTGAGCTCTTCAGTAGGCGATTCCGGTTTCCTCCTGGATCCCTCACAATGGCTAATTGACTTGCTGACTTCGTGGGTTTGGCAGTTGAGGACATTTCCTATCTGTACAATCATGCAAAGCATGGGCCTCTCTTTCAGTTTCCTCCACTTATGAGGAGCAGGGCAGGTGTTTTCAGAATCCATGCTGTAACAAGTAACCAGGCCAACAATTTTGAATATTTTGGCCTTTGTGTGAACCTTTCCTGGGGAGATGAGAAATGTGTTTTCACTCCCGGTAAAGCAGCAACAAAAGACCAAAGAGAGGAGTCCAGGTATGGCTAGCTCAAACCAATGAATTTAACTACTTTTAATTATGGGAGTGTGGGTGAAGGGGTTACCCTTAGGAGCATGGGCAAGGAGTTACTATGCCGCTCAAAAAATGTCTCTCCACTTAGTAACTGTGGCACTTTGAAAACAACAGAACATTATTGGCTCAATCTTGTATAGAGTGTCACAGTTGGTGAGGGTTCGTGCCTGAAGGATAGATATCCTTGACATCACCTATACCTGGGGACTTAATTGATCTCGAGTGTTTCCAGGGAAGCCTCTCTCCAAATCTTTATCCTATCTCTTATTCCCTTAATGCCCAACCCCCACACCTTTAGAGACACACTAAGTTGAGTGCCATCGGAATAAGAACAAGACTGCCAGGCCACATGGTACAACTTCATTCCCAGGATGAAGAAACTGAGGCACAGAGAGGCATTTGAACACTGGGATAGCCCTCTGGGACCCACAGGATGGTACAGGAAGATATAGGAATTCAGAGAAGGGGATTAGGATGAATGCCTAAGAAACTAGGAAGAGGGTGCCAGGAGGCATCCATGCTCCAGCCTGGAACATCATGCCCCTGAGGAGAGAAAAATGAAGCTTCCAACTGAGATTTATGTCTGAGATTTCAAGTTTTCAGAGGAGAGTGCAGAAAAGACACATTTATTGAGAGATGACAAATTCCCTCTTCGCAGATTTATTAGAACTTGCATGGAGCTGGCTCATAGATTTTTTTTTTTGGCAAAAGCCTTAAACTTTTATGTCCTATCATAATGGTAAATGAAGTCCAGTAAGCAGTTTAAATTATTCTTGATTAAATACTCCTCCCATGATGTCAGCAAAAGCCCCTGCCATCCCACTGAATCTGAGTGGTGGGGGAAGTATGGGCAGACTTCCTGGGAGACACAGAGTCAGGGGATAAAATCTTTTACTTTGGTAAACAGTTGCTTTAGTCTGGCATCCAGGGACTCCAAAAGAAAGCATAGTGTGGGTTATATATAGTCCAGTGATCAAATAATCAGATTAAATTAATTTTTAAAAATAAAATGTTTCCTTATGTGGTTGATCTTGAAAGCTCAGGGCCACATATAATAAATATAAGGGGAAGGAATTTTCTCGTGGAAATGCATCCTCTTCTCTCCTTGCTTTCAGTCACTCCATCCCAGATCCAGGCAGCTTGTTTGCTGCTCCTTCAGCACGTCTAGCTCTCTGCAGTCTCAGGGGCCTGTCCTCCTAGAAATGTCTTCTCTTAGAGTTGTGGTTTCTCAGACTTTCTTATAAACATCAAAGGAGAGACTTCCGGGTGTTAAAAATGGCAGAAGAGGTGAGAGAGGATGGTCAACCACAAGTAAGTATGTGTGAAAATGCCCTAAGGACACCTGACAGAGACACCTCTCTTTGCTGTGACTGGTGATGAATGCAGAGGCTCACAGCTGCTCAGGGTGCTGAGAATAATGGTTGAGGGCTCCGCTCTAAACAGAACATTTATACTCTCCCCTCTATGGCTCAGAGAACATCTTGGACGAGTGGGCAGAAAGAATGGGAGAGCTGGAAGTAGGGGAAGGGGCTGTGAAATATCTTAAGTTCATGATGCTGTGATCGTGAACGAACAGCAGCTGTGACCGCCTGCACTGGACATGCACAAGAGTGGTCCTGTTAGCTGTCAGCAGGGATGAAGGGTGCACTCATGTCTTTCCAACCATTCTTTGCTAAACTACTGATCCCTGATAGACTCTCTCTCTCTCTCTCTCTCTCTCTCTCTCTCTCTCTCTCTCTCTCCCTCTCTCTCTCCCTCTCTCTCCCTCTCTCTCTCTGTGTGTGTGTGTGTGTGTGTGTGTGTGTGTGTGTGTGTGTTGGGAGGATTGCTGACTTCAGTTGTGCACACCCTGCTGAACTCACCAGGATACAATGGCCAATTCCAAACCATGCTCATGTATTTAGCCCCAGTTAAATTCACTGGGTCACAAAAAGCAGAACAAAAAGAAAAATGTGGGTAAGTGAGTCATAGGGCATGGGGGTGTTGACAGACAGGAGAAGGTGGAGGACAGTCTAATCAGAATGTATTAAAAGCACATATGAGATTGCCAAAGAACAAATTTAATTAATAAAAATGTGCCAAAAAGCAGAAAAATACCTATTTATTACTTATTTTTTCTTATATTGCTTTGCAATTCAGTCATTCAATAACTCCAGTGGTATAAAAGTAGAAAACAAATTTCATAGAAAAGTATCTACAGACTGAAAATAGCCTATGAAAACATGTTCAGCATTGTGAGTTGTTAAGAAGATACCAGGTTGGCACACTGAGGAACTCCTTACTGCCAACCTAGGACAGTTCAATTAGAAACACAAACCACTACATGTGATCAAGTGCTGGATTAAGCATTTCCTTCTTGGCTGCTGGTGTGGTGTGTGTGGTATTGTGCTATTGGTGGTGTATATGTGATGTTGTACTTGTGTGATGGTATATGTGTGTGTATGCTATTGTGTGTATATGTCATGTTGTATATGTGGTATGTGTATGTGTTGTATGTGTGGTGATGTATAGTGATGTTGTATGTGGGTGGTGGTGTATTTATAGTGTTGTGCATGTTATGTTGTATGTGTGCTGTGGTGTACGTATGTGATATTGTATGTGTGGTGTTGTGTATGCGGTGTATATATGTAGCCTTGCTTTGTGTGTACGTGGTGTTCTATATGTGGTGCTGTATATGTTATGTTATATGTGTTATGGATGCTATTATATATGTGGCATTGTATCTATGGTGGTGTGTGTGGTGGAGTGTGTATGAGTGTTTTATGTTGTATTGCAATATTGTATCTGTTGTGTATTGTGAGTGGTGTTGTAGCTATGTGGTTTGTATGTATAGTGGTGTATGTGTGGTATTGTGCATATATGTTGTTGTGTATGTGATGTTATATGTGTGGTGGTATTGGTGTGTTATTATATGTTATGTGTATGATGTATTTATGGTTTTGAGTATATTGTGGTATGTGTGTGTATATGCGTGTGGTGTGTCTTATGAGTGGTGTTGTATGTGTAATATGTTATATGGGTTATGAGTGTGTGTATGTGTGTTACATGAGTTTGTTAGTGTAGCTGTGTGTATATACGCATATGTGTCCCATGTGTCCCTAGCTCTTGGATAGACTTTTCTTATTTCTAAGTCATCTTGATTTGAATATGAATTGTTCATGCTCATTCTTGCTGTTTTTGTGTTCTGAAGCTTTATTTCACTGCTGAATAGTATCTAGCATGTGAGCACAACACACTGTGCTTACCAACTGTCCTTCTAGCAGATATTTGAATTTTTCCCTCCACTTTGGGACTATAACAAATGAGGCCAGAGGTAGAGTCAGGATGAATGAGTTGATAGAACTATTCATTATGAAGATTGTAGTTACTGTTACACAATTATGAAAATGTGTCATGTTTCTAACTGTAAATATGTTCTCCTTATTATATGGCAATTACACATCACAAAACTCATTAAAGAAAAATAGTACCATGTTAGTCAACGAAGTGAATCTGTTTCACTTTCATGGGCAAGGGGTCTTACAGCTAGGAAATAAATCTTATTTTCAAAATATAAACATCCCATAGATACTACTTTCTCTATAGCCTTCTAGAGATCCAAGTTAGTTTTCAAGGTTGTGAAGGGAAGTTCTAGATCAATGGTTCTCAACATGTAGGTTGTGACCCTTTGGGGATCCAGTGATTCTTTTATAGTGGTCACACATCAGATATTTGCATTACCATTTATAACAGTAGCAAAATTACAGTTACGAAGTGACAATGAAATAATTTTATGGTTGGGGGTCACCACTATATTAAAGGGTCAAAGCATTGGGAAGGGTGAGAACCACTTGTATAGATGGTTATGGACTGTTTGCTGACTTCTGCTTTCACAGTCCTAGCTAGCCTGTCTTCCTTAGGAGAGAACTCCCTTGTTGATTTCCAAAGCTGTCTGCCACTCTATCAAGTTCCTGGGCTATTAATGAGTCCTGTGTGCCTAGAACCACTCAGCTCACCATGTTGAAGTCTCCAGTCAAAGCTGGATTGATCTACTGTGCCTTGTCATTCCACTGACTTTTGCTCCTGTGATTTGAACTCCTTTCATTAGTGCCCACACATACTTGCATGTTATCTTGGGAATTGGCTCTCCTCTCATTTGAAATGGAAGTGTGCATCTCTGGTAATATTATTCACTTTAAAAACCTGTCTCACCTGATCATTTATATGGCCACCCTACCTTGGCTTTCTTGAACTATGGTGTTTTCCCCATGAACTGTTAGGGTTTTTTTTTTAAATATATGTGTGTGTACTGGTATACATGTGTGTATAGGTGTGCATGTGTGTGTTTGTGGAGACTAGACCATGACTATAGGTATCATCTTTAAGATCGCCATTTACCTCCTTTGAAGCAGTGTCTTTCATTTGCCTGAGTTCACCAGCGAGGCCAGATTGGCTGACTGACCAGTGTCAGGGAACCTTTTGTCTCTGTCTCACAGTTTTGAGATTACAAATGCACACTGTTATACTTGGCATTTTTGATTGGGTTTTGGTGTCAAACTTAGGTTCCCATGCTTATAAAACAAGCATTATACTGAGTCCTTCTTCAGATCAGCTTTTAGTTTTTAGGCCTGTAAAGTAGCATTTTTGTAGGCAGAAGTGTATAGTTGTTCCTAACAGTGCAGCTTGAAACTGTGCCTTTTAGTTGAGTATTTCTTTAATCATTTCAATTTTATATGATTGGATATATATTTATCATAAATTTTTTTCCTTCGTCCTCCTTTACTTTATTCTGCTTTCTTTTGGATAAACTATTTTTTATTATTACATGTATCTCATTTGTTGGCTTATGAAGTATTTTTTCACTTTCTTATCAATTATATAGTATTATAGCATATAGTTTTACATTCATAGTATAATTTTAAATAATACTGCATCATCTCAAATGTATAATACTACATCCTACTACAACCCAGTGCATTCCAATACATTCCAGTGTATCCCAGTGCATTCCAGTACATTCCAGTGCATTCAAATACATTCCAGTGAATTCTAGTACCTTCCAGTGCATTCCAGTGAAATACAATACATTCCAGTGAATCCCTGTGAATTCCAATACGTTCCAGTGCATTCAATTACATTCTAGTACATTCCACTGCTTACTTGTCCCTTGCTGTTTTATGACAAAAATCCTGTATTTACTTTGATATAAATTATAAAAATACATCCAGTATCGATATTCTCGCTTTGAGCAGTCAGCTGTATTTTAAGGAGTTTATAGAAACACGAGTAGTTTACTTTTGCCTCCACATCTCTAATTTCTGGTGGTCCCCTTTTTTCTGATTGTAAAGATTCTGATGACATCTTTAAAACAGCATACAACACCTCACAGGGTTTCTGTGGGGCATTGTGCATTAATTTCAGGAAAGATTAGCTTAGCTGGCTGCTTCTAATTCAAGGTCTGTCTGTTATGCGAGCATAGTCAAGTTGTGGTCAACGTGGTGGTCCTTTGAAGGTGCTGGAAAACCTGCTTCCAGGCTAGGTCATGTCCTTTAACACATGGACTTTTCCTCAGGCTGCTCAAGCACATGACATGTACTGTCCCCCAATGCAACAAGAGAAAGAGAAGGAAGGAGGAGAGAGGAGGGAAGGAGGAAGAAAGGTAGCGGGGAGAAACAACTAGTATTTTGGGGTGGAGTAACCTCTAAGAAGACAGACAGCCACAGACACTTTATTTTATTTTTAAAACAATCTTTGACATATCAATCCCAGGTCCTGCTCCCTCCTGTCCTCCTTCTGCCCATATCATCTCCCCATCCCACGTTCTCATCCACTCCTCAGAAAGGGTGAGGCCTCCCATAGGGAGTCAACAAAGTCTGTCACATCTCTTGAGGTAGGACCAAAGCCCTACTCCCCTGTAGCTAGGCTGAGCAATATATCCCTCTATAGGGATGGGCTCTAAAAAGCCAGTTCATGCCCTTGGAATAAATACTGGTTCCACTGCTAGTGTCCCCACAAACTGTTCTAGCTACACAACTGTCACCCACATTTAGAGGGCCTAATTCGGTCTCATGCAGGTTCCCCAGCTGTCAGTACCACTAACTCAGGTCAGCTGTTTCTGTGGGTTTCTCCATCATGGTCTTGGCCCTTTGGCATGTAATATTGCCCCCCTTTCTATGGCTGGACTCCAGGAGTTATGCTTAGCTGCGGATCTCTGTACCTGCTTCCATCAGATGCTGGATGAAGGTTCTATATCAACAATTATGATAGTCATCAATCTGATTACAGGGAAAGGGCATTTTAGGTCTCTTCTCCACTATTGCTTAGATTCTTAGCTGGGGTCATCCTTGTGGATTCCTGGGAATTTCCCTAGTGCCTGCTTTTTCCTTAACCCCATAATGGCTCCCTCTTTCAAGGTATCTCTTTCCTTGCTCTCCCTCTCTGCCCTTCACCTAACTCAATATTCCTGATCCCTCATGTTCTCCTCCCTGCTCCCCTTCTCCCCTCCCCACTCCCCTACCACCAATTCCCTGTCCCCCCGCCCCCGCCCTGAGGCTGGTGCATTACTAAAAAGATCTTGTCTACTTCCCCTTCCCAGGGAGATTCATGCATGTCTCTCCTAGGGCTCTCCTTGTTTCCTGTCTTCGCTGAGGTAACAGTCACAGACTCTTAGAACCTTCCATCTTTATTTCCCATGTCATATGCTATTATTGGTCACCATGATTAGCTTGAGAACACATATGGGTATCAGTATTGGGGGTGAAGATCATTAAGAATCATCTAAGCCCTTATAAGACAATACCTTGTTCTCTTCAAGGATTCCCAGAGTTGTCTCTTTAAGTCAGGGAGATTGTGGACATCTTCTGGATCTCCCTCCCCTGTCTCTAACATCTTTTAGTCTAGAGACTTTGGAAGAAAGCTAGGACAACAAGAGGGATCTGTGTCCTTTCTCTTGGGGACGGTTAGCCCATCCTATCCAATGCCTGATGCTTGTTTTCTGTATTTTCTCATTTATTTGTTTCAGGAGGGAAGCTCATTTGATTCTTTCTATTATATCTTTGGGCACAGTGGAAGGTTTCCATTATTTTAGGGTAAACTCTGGGTGCTTTATGAAGTGGGAGGACAGACATTTAGGAGTGAGAGGGGAGAGGTTGAAGGGCAGTGTGTGAAAATCCAATGAGCCATCTCACAGGTGTGAGGAGGTGGTCAGGCCTCGGGATAAATGGCGTGGGTGGGAAGCACAGTGAGGAATGGGGAAGGTAAAGGCAACAGTGTCCTGGTTGTACCAAGGGCCCACTTTGGTGATTTTTCACTTCTTGCTATTACCACCTTCCATTCCATGATGTTTCTTTGGCAGGGTCTTGTCCGAACTTTGATGGATTTATGTGCCATCTTGTGGATTTCTGAGTTTGCATTGTGACCATGTAAGACTCAGTGGGGGAGAAGGCTCAGGTGAGGCCTGCACCGGGGCTAGGGATAGAGATGGAAAAACCAGTGGTAGACAGCCAGGATGTCAGGAATGATATACCCGAGCTGTGTCAGCAGAAGAGGGCCAGAGTGCACTATGGCATTCTTGAACATTGGCTGCCCTCATTCACTTCCCTATTGCTTAGTTGTTACATAATCTCTTCTTTAAAAAATTATCAAACATCTGCTTTTTAAAATATTTTTTTATTTTTTAAAAAGAAAACAAACTATCTTTCTTTCATTTTACATATTAATCCCAGTTCCCACTCCCTCCCTTCCTCCCGTTCCTTCCACCTGCCCTACCCCCCATCTTCTCCTCAGAGAGGGTAAGGCACATTGCTTTTGGGAAGGTGCAAGGTTCTCCCTACTATATCCAGGCTGAGCAAGGTATCCACCCAAAGAGAATAGGTTCCCAAAAAGCCAGTACAAACAGTAGGGATAAATCTTAGTGCCACTGCCAGTGGCCCACAGTCTGCCCTAGCCTTGAGACTGTCACCCACATTCAGAGGGATTAATTTGGACCTAAACCTGGCACTAGAGAAATTCCCAGAAATCTACAAGGATGACCCCAGCTAAGACCCTAAGCAACAGAGTGAGGGTGCCTGAACTGGCTTTGCCCTGTAGTCAGATGGATGACTATCTTAAATGTCACCATAGAATCTTCATCCAGCAACTGATGGAAACAGAGGCAGAAACCCACAGTGTAGCAATGGGCTGAGCCCCCAAAGTCCAGTTGAGGAGTGAAAAGAGTGAGATTATGAGCAAAGACGTCAAGACCACGATTGGGACACCCACTGAGACAGTTTACCTGAGCTGATGGGAGCTCACCAACTCCAGCCGGACTGGGAAGGACACAGACATCTGCTTTGAGCTAAGCTGTTGGCGCTCAGCAAAGGATAAGACAAGCGCCTTCATGTCTGTACAGGATTTTTTACAGCCTAGCAGGGTAGGGACACAGTAGAGGTCAGACTGTCCACTTTGCTGTCATGTTGGTACCTGCCAGTACAACCATGGGTGCCAGGAGGGCAAGCAGTGGTAGGACAGTTGGGAGGATGACTGGAAAGAGTTCACAGTGCTGAGCTTCCTCACTCTCCTGGAGTCCTAATTCTTCCCTCCCTCTCCTGTTGGTTCAGAATCCTCCTGGAGGGGCTTTGGCTGTGCAGCCATTAGCATAAGTCAACAGCACCCTGCTCCAGGGAGCTCAGGTGCTGCATACATGGACCCAGCTACTGTGCAGAGTCAGTTCTTCTTCTTCTTTTATTATTTTTTTTGACAGAGTCAATATGCATAAGATTAAAACACACACGGTTTTGTTTGACAGACTCCTGGGAGCTGCACAGACCTGTGGTTTTCTGTGTAAATACAAACTTGGTTGATTCTTCTCAGCCTCTGACTTTACTGGCAGAATTTGGGTTTCTCATCCTCCTTCCCTGTATCCGGGTGGTTATGTGCAGAAAAGGGCATTGGGCCAGGTTTAAAGAGGGATATGGCGCTTCAACATTATATGTGTGTCCACATACACCAAGGCATGAATCACCTTGCGGGCGACTTTCTGTGTGTATGCCCGTGTGAATCTTTATGTCTGTGTGTCTCTATGTGCATGTATATGTGTGGCATGAATATTGAGTGTATGTTATGTGTGTGTTTTGTGTGTCTGTGTTTGCAAGTGTGTATGTCTCTATGTGTGTCTGTGTGGTGTAGCTGTCTATGTACTTGTCTGTACATGCATTTTAATTTGTATGTCTCTTTGCTTATGTATGATTTGTGCATGCTTGTATGTGTGGGGGCATGTGACATTGTGTCTATAGCTACGTCTTTCTGTGTACCTATATCTGTTTGTGTCTCCATGGTTATAATATCTGTGTATATGTATGTGTGTTTTGCCTGAATGTATGCTTCTCTCTCTCCTCTTTCCTTCTCTCTCTCTCTCTCTTTCTCTCTCTCTATATATATATATGTATATATATACACACACACATACATGTTTACACACACAGATGCACACATACACACGTACACATATGTTTGTGTCATTCCCTGAATGTCTGACTATATGTGTATGAGTGTGCTTATGTGTGTTGTGTTTATATATTTGTATGTTAATCATATTTTGTTGCTGTTATGAAGTACCCAGAAAAATCTGCTTATCAAAAATAATGGTTCATTTTGGCCTCTGGTTACAAGGGTTTCAACTCATGATTTTTGGTTCCCTTACTCTGGGCCTGTGTTGAGTCAGAATGTTATGTGGGGCTTCAAGGTGAAGTAAGGCTGCTTTCCTTATGATGCCTGGGAAGTTAGGAGAGAGGGAAAAAGGGGAAGGGGGGGTGATGTCCTTTAAGGGCACAGCCCCAATGACCCAATTTTCTCCCATTAGGCCCTACCTCTTAAGGATTCTACTAACTCCTAATAGTGCCAATAGGTACAACACTGTTTTGTGAGGATCATTCCAGATAGAAGTTGTGCCTTCATATCTGAGCATTTGTTTGTATCTTCATCATTTCTGTGTGTACATACCAGTTGGTATCTTTACATATGTGTATCTGTGCACATTGTATATTTTCATGGGTTTGTGTATGCATGCATATGAAGTGCTTGCTATGATGGGATCATTTTTGTGCAGTTTGTACGAGGTTATGGGTGTCATTTTTTGGTTTTCTTTTAAATGCCATTGTCATTCTTTCTGATGGTGAGTGTCCCCCAGTATCACTTATTACTGAATGCCCTTCCTAATATGAATTTCCAACCACAGGCCCCTTCCTGCCAGCACCATCTCGTTCTGGGTTTACTCTTTGCTCACCTCTGATGACTTGCTTATGTCATGGTCCTTCTGCTTCCCAGTGGAATATGCAGGTTGCATCTGCTCACTTCTTACTGTGGCCTTTGACTGACCATAGCTCTACCTCTGATTTATTCAATCTGGAGGTATCCTAGTTAGGATTTCGATTGTTGAAGTTGGAGAAGAAGAGGTTTATTTGACTTATGCTTCCACATCATAGTCCATTGTTGAAGGGAGTTAAGACAGAAACTCAAACAAGGCAGGAGGTAACTCAGAGACCATGGAAGGGTACTGCTTACTGGCTTGTTCCTTATGGCTTGCTAAGCCTGCTTTTTTACAGAAACCAGGACCACCAGCCCAGGGATAGCACCACCCACCATGTGCTGGGTCCTCCCACATCAGTAATTAACAAGATTGCCTACAGCGGGATCTTACAGAGGAATTTTCTCAATTGAGGTTCCCCCCTTTTAATGACTCTAAAGTGTGTCCAGGTGGCATCAATCTAGCCAAGATAGGAGAGTGAAGATGTTTGTTAATGCATGTGAAGCTCCCATTGGACCCAGATACTCTGAAGGAAAGTTATGAGAATTGCCATCTATCTCTTTTCAGGGAAGAAAGCAAAGTCAGAGAGAGGTTGAGACCCTTGCTTAAGGTCACGTACATAGAAACCAGCTTGCACATGGCAGCTTGGTTCCAGCTATAAAGACAGCCAGAATGTTAGTCGTTCAAGGCAACGAGTGGTTTCTAGAGAAGCAAGTCAATAGGCCCAAGTGGAAGAATGAAAGAGAACGGAAGAAGCGTAATTGCCCTGTAAATTCTTTTTCAGGTGATGCCTAACTCTGCTGGGCACACAGGAGAAATGGTAGAGGAGTTTGGATGGGGTTTGCAGCTGGGCAGATGAACCTCTATGCCCAGGCTTGCCCACTGCTCAGCAAGCTGAGAGGTCATGTTGTCTGGCATCTCCTTTGATGGGAGCCATTTTATAGGACCCTTAAGACCATATCGGCAGAGCATCTGGGATGCAGCAGCCATATGTTAGGTCAGAACTCTGACTCTTCCCGTGGGTTAGGGCAGGCATGTGAGGTCTGTGTTGTCAGGATGGTGGCTTTATCTCCTACACTCTCAGCATCCAGTGTTTCTTTCTGCTGCTCTATTTGAGCCTTGTATGTAGCTCATCTAACAATAGCCCAGACTGCTTATTTGCTGAGAGAGCGACAAGGTGAGATGGGAAGGCCAGTGGACTCCAATCAGCTGGGGAGGATGTGCTTTTGTATATAACGAAGAGTTCTGGGCCCCAGTCCAGACCTGCTTAATCGCATGATTGTCCCTGAAAATCTGCATTCTACAGCGCCTTATGGCTAGAATATATAATGTCTCCCTAGGCTCCTGTGTTTGTATACTTGGTCCCCAGCTGGTGGCCCTGGTTTGAAAGGAATTGGAACCTTAGGGACAAAGTGCCTAGCTGGCAGGCATAGGGTTAAGATTAGGATTAGGAGCCTTGAAAGTTAAACCTGCTTGCAGTGTGCATTTGTGAGCCTCCTTGCTTGTCTGGTAAGGTGTGAAGAGCTGCGGCCTTCCCCTCTGCTGCTCTAGGCAAAGATGCCCAGCCCACATGCCTTCCTTGCTATGATGGACTGTATCTAATGCCAGAATTGTAAGCCAAGATGGTGTTGTTCTTTGTAAAGTCATGCCTGCCAGTGGTGTACAGGTGAATCGTGCACAAAGACAAACATGCACACACATTTTTATTGTTTGTTTTCTTTGGGGATTGTATTGTATTTTATTTTTAAGAGAAAAACAAGTTTATTCACATATGTCTATGGGATATGGCTACCACATGAGTTTAATTTTATTTTGAGAACTGTGGTCAGGCAGTTAGATCATCACACAGGCTTCCAGGAGTGTACTTACAAAAACTTACAGAGCATAGACCAGTCACTCAATTTATTCTTTTGATGAAATTAAGAAGATTATAAAGATAGGCTTTAAGGCTGTTATAGCATGGCTTGTTGTTTTGCAGTAAAAGATTTTAAATAAATAGTAACGTGTTCTAAAATAATAATTAAATGTATACTTTAGAAAGCACATAGTCTATGATATTAGAAAGTAACAGGAAATTTTAACCTTCATTCCAATCCTATTAGATCACCATTTTCTATGGGATTTACAGCCCAAAACTAATGAAGTGGTCGTATGCTAGTCTAGCATAAAATCCATCTTCAGATGAAGCCAAAGTATAAAGAGAAAGTGGTTTCTCAGGTAAAAGCATGACAAACTGTCAGACTTTTATTATGCAAACTTGCTTGTGCCCTCTTTACGGATGTGTTTCTAGAGATTCAGAGCTGTCTCTCTCTTCCTGGTTCAGATAGGAGACATCCCAATATAGGGTGATTTTCCATATAAATGTAAATTTCTCTTCGGAAAAGGTGACATGTGCTCTATTTTCAAAGTTTCTCCTGTGCTCTCCTGAAGAAAGTCGCTATCATGCTTATGACAAAGAGGCATATTTGAGTAGCAGAATCTGGTCACTTTGACATACGTGTAGCAGCTTTTAATTATGTATAAGAAAGCTTTTCACTAACTCAGGTCGGCACACTACCCTATTAAGCTGTATCATCTTTGCCAATCTGATAAGAGAAAAGTAGAAATAACATCTCGCAGACCAGACTTGGTAGTACATGCTTTTAAAACCATCACCTGGGAGGCTGAGACAGGATGCTCCCTAGCTCAAGGTTGTTCTGGGCTACATTAGCAAAAGTCTGTCCCACAGGTAAGCAAACAAATGAACAAAAAAAAAAAATGACAGCAATTTTGAAACAAATGAAATACAACAAGTGAAAAAATATATGAAATGCAATAATAAGATATTAATAGTAAAAATCACCTACATCTATATCATTGTTTTATGTCAAACACCATATCAGTGCGTTTCAGGAAACCAGGAAAGCAAAGGGGAATAAATGAGTACAAGGAAGGAATAAGTAAGGGGCATAGTATAAATGAATAATTAAGTCTTTAAAAGCTATATAGATTCACTAAAATCAAAGGTTAGGTTTTGTAGAGATAAAAATGACAAAAGTTTAGACAAAGAAAAAAGAAAAGCTCGTAAAATTAGAGATGGAGAAGGAGATGTTACAATGGATATGGCATAAATTCAAAAGACCACCAAAATGACTGTGAATAATTATATAATAACAAATTAGATGGGGGCTTTATATATGTAACCTACAAAGATTGAAGAAATACAAAATACCTAAAGAAAAATCATAAGTATCTTGTAAAAGTTCAAAACCTAATAATATTATTAGTGAATTCTACAAAGAAAGTTGGCCACTGCTTTTTAATTACATTTTTCCCTTCTCTCTCTTCCCTCCAGACTTTCCCATATATCTCTCTTCATTCTCCCTCAACTTCATGGCCTCTTTTTATATCAATTTTTATTGCTTAAAATATTTATTTGTAAATACAGCCATATTCCCAAATAGGACCTGTTGAGTCTATATAGTCTTATTTGTATGTATGTTTCCAGGACTGATCATTTGGCACCAGACAACCGGTTGGTTTGCTCTTCCCTGGGAAGGGATACCTCTCCAGCTCCTAACTTTACTCAGTCACCTGTAGTTCTTTGTGTAGGGTTGAAGTCTTGTGGGCTTTTGCCCAAGTAGTTGTCATGTTTGCCAATGTCGTCCTTGTCTGGCTCATGTCATGTTGGTGAGACTTATGGATGGAACTTCTGATGTTACTAAGAGTCACACTATCATAGCAAAGTCCTTGACCCTCTGGATCTTACAATCTTCCCACCTCTCCTCTGCAGTGTTCCCCGAATCTGAAGTCTGGCAGTGTTTTGTCAATGTAACCCCTGTTGGGTTCCACAACTCTGGTGCATTCTTCATACATGCTAGCATTTCAGGGCACTAACTAGCACTCTGAAGGGTTTGTGTTTATCACCTTGGAAAAGGCTTGGTCTGTCTTTCCCCCAAGGATTCTCTTTAGACACACAGGGACCCTTAGCTAAAAGCGGAAGATGTTGGAGCCCACAATACCGTACAGGGAATGCACAGCTGACAGACCAATAGGCAGACTCACGGGAAGTGTATACGTAAAAGTCCACATGGAGCAATCCATTTTGCAGATCTGAGGGAACACTCGTCTTTCGGAAAAGTCACTGTCATATCCGTAAAAACCTTGTGAAGCCATAATTCTTTCCTTTGAAATGGGATTCATTCCCAAAACACCTCAGCAGTGTGACTTCTTCATAAGCAACAGAGTGACCTTGCTCCATTCCCCAATACCTTGAGACTTTGGAACAACGGCATTTACTCTTTGTTCTAACAGTCAAATTTACATAGAGTCAATTCCACAAAATTACCTGTTAATAGACCACATAGAATCAGGAGCAGAAGGAGAGAGAGCACGAGCAAGGAATTCAGGGTGCACCCACACACTGAGACAATGGGGATGTTCTACTGGGAACTCACCAAGACCAGCTGGCCTGGGTCTGGAAAAGCCTGGGATAAAACCGAACTCTCTGAACATAGCGGACAATGAGGACTACTGAGAACTCAAGAACAATGGCAATGGGTTTCTGATCCTACTGCACGTACTGGCTTTGTGGGAGCCTAGGCAGTTTCGATGCTCAACTTACTAGACCTGGATGGAGGTGGGGGGTTCCTTGGACTTCCCACAGGACAGGGAACCCTGATTGCTTTTTGGGCTGAGGGGGGGGGACTTAATTGGGGGAGGAGGAGGGAAATGGGAGGCGGTGGCTGGGAAGAGACAGAAATCTTTAATAAATAAATAAATTTTAAAAAAAAGAAATTTCTATTGAAGACAGGTAGGCACTGAACAGGAAGGCAACATGCCCCACCTTTGCTAACAAACATATCTGGGCATCCCCAAAGCCGGTTATTACAAAAGAGATTAGATGAGGAGAATGGGTGAATCCAGGATTCAGGGGTGTTTAGTAACTTTATCTAATGGTTTGGAATGTCAAGTACTTTGCCTTGAATGCTGGCTCTTTCCTGGGTTGAGTCACCTATTCTACATGTCCCTTTTTGTGATTTTGATATGCATTATCATTGTCCTTGCCTACAGAATTTTCCAACTGTGTCTGTAAAAATTAGAAACCTTGTGAAGATCTGCCCTTACTCTTCTTCTTCTCCTCCTCCTCGCTACTTCTACTTCTTCCCCTTACTCTCCTTTCTTCTCTGTAGTCTTCCCCTTACTTTTCTTCTTATTCTTCCCCTCTTCTGTGCCCCCTTCACTTCACTTTTTCCCCTTGCACACAAAATTAAAGAAGATGCAGAGGTAATGTACTTGAGTCATTTTTTTACCCTCAGATATTCGCCCACCACAGACATCCAATTCTGAGCCCTGAGGGGGTTCTGAGGCTGATACTCAGGGTCCCCTATAGGAAGATAGTCCCTATTTCAAGACAATGAGAGGAGGAAGCAGCAGGGCTTCCTCCCAACTTGGGTGGGCATTCCTGGCTCTTATTAGCTAACTTAGGACTGGAGACTTGTTTCATTCATAGGTGACATCAAAGCTAGGGGCATGAAAAATTCACCTTTGATTCATGACTGTCTGCAATCTACGGTTGCAGTCCCCTGCCCAAGAGAGGATGACAGGTATCCTGAGGTGATCTGAAGTCCTCCCCACATCTCAACATGCTATTCAGAGTCCCCTTAGCAACCACAGCTGCAGGAACAAGCTGTCTGTCCTTTCCAAGGCTGCTGCTGGGCTCTTAGCCTGCTATGCGTTCTCAGCACTGGAAGGCTTTTCAGTATTTAAAATGATTTTGTTTTCTATGTTGGGGTGGAACCAGCCCACTCCATGAGCAAAATCTATAGTGCTGAGAAGCGGCAGAAATTGGCAAGGCTTAATAAACCTCATGCCTGACGTGCTCCTGTGGCTATATATCAAAGGGAAAACAAATATATTGACTAATTCCTCTCGGAAGAACATCCATAAATTACAGCTGTTTGAAACCAGCCTGTTGTGGAGAAAGGTTAAGGATGATGTCATTTGTACATTATAGGTATCACCATACCAACCCTGGCCCAGGTTTTCCTATAGCCTCTCTGCTCTGAGCGTGGGATGGACTCAGCATTCTGGGTACATCATGTGGCTCTAGGGTGGGAGAAGAATAATGGCCTCTGTTTGCCTTTTCTGAATCCTTCCCCGCTGCATCATAGGCTTCCTGTGACTCCCTCAATGGTTCACTGAAAAGAGTTCAAGTGCTCAGAGGCAGAATCTAGGAGGGTTTCTGTGGGCTTGGGTAAGACAGAGGGTCTTAGATGTGACTGAATGTAGCTCTTCTGCAAGGCACCCATGGAGAACTCGGAGCTTTACTTCTACATTAAGTGGCCACTGTTGAGTCCGGGGAAAGAATATGGAAAGGCTCCATGTAGATCTAAAGGTGACATTCACTTACTATCATTGATACATTTCAAGCCAGGGTAGGTGCTGTGCTATTGTGCCCTCCATCTGAGGATGAGAAAGCTGAGACCTACAGGTGCCAAGCTGTGTATGTGGTGGGAGACACAAGGAGATATATGAGTACTTCGATGTCCTACACCCTGGCCTCTGTCCCTCAAGCAGAGAGCAGGTTTTGAGCTTAGCAGAGTATCAGAGCGGCAGGTACTCCTTGTGAATACAGGGCCTGGGGTTACAATTTCAGGGAGTCTGAGACCCTGAACCTGTATATATTTCTTAAATAACATTCAAATTGTTGTGGCATGTTGCTGGGTCCTAATGTCTTCCGTGGGAGAGAAGATGAAAAGGCAGCATGCCAATGACCATAGATACTGGGAGACAGAAGGCTTACAGCAGACTCATCTATTTAACAATGGGGAAAAACTTATATACCTTTCCAACACCCAGGCTGGGTGACAGTTGACATCTCATGCTCATCTTTCATTGGCTAGGCATGATTAGGACCTCTGACAGTGACTGTTGCTAGGCACTTAGGAAATACCACTTGGTAGCTCTTCATTGGCTAGGCATAGACAGAACCTTTGACAGCTCCAGGCAGACTCCAGGTTGACTCCTTTTGGTCTGGTAGGCCTTAACTTCCTATACATCCACCCTCTCTTATGTATTACATAGGGCACTCAGCGAGAGCCAGAGTTCTTTGCTCAGGCCTTGTTGACCCTGACTCAGGAGGGTTCAGCAACTAGACTGTGCCTGTCTTAGGTTGGCCTGCCAAAGAAACGTGTGCCTGTCTTTGACTACTATCCCTTGAAGAGCACTCATTCCTGGAGAACTGACAGGGTGTGTGTGTGTGTGTGTGTGTGTGTGTGTGTGTGTGTGTGTGTGTGTTGGGGGGTACTAGGCAGTAACCTTTTGAATTACAAATAATCAGGCATTCATAACCTCCTGTGGAGGACTGAGAGAAGAATGCCTAAGAGCCATTAACACTGAAAAGTCGCCTTAGTTACTGCCTACTGGTGTCAGATCTGCTGCATGAGACATCTAAGGAAAATAAAGGTTAATAAAACCACCTACCAATTAATGCATATATGAGCATCCAGGAGGGATCCAATAGCCTTTTTATATTATGACAAACTTTTTTTTTTAAATGAGTAGTCAAAGGCTTCAACTTCTGCCCTTAATAAATCAATATGTTAGGGGGGCAATGAGAGCAAGAAAGGGGAACATATACATTACCCATCCTGGGTTACTCCCTCCTTGGTGGAAGCAGGCTGATCCATGGCTGGATGTACATCTCTTACTGGGACCCACATTGATGTGGCAGTCTGAGGAAAAACACAAGTATACCCTCTCCCACAGGTTAGTAGAGGGCTGGTGGCTTCCATTAGAGGGAGATAGGATCTCCCCATCTCACCAGGGACAGGGATGTGTTCCTTGGAAGGGATGCCCAGTGCTTATAAGCTGGGTTGAACCCTTTGTCATCCAAACTGAGAAAGTTCATATGGAAAAGGACCTCTGTTAAGGCCAGATGATTATGTCTTCTAGCCTCTGGAGAGACAGTCCTGGCCAACAGCTCCTTAAGAGCTCTGTTGGTCCTCTCCACAATGTCTTGTCTCTGTGGATTGTATGGTATGTCAGTGGTATGAGAAATCTTCCAAGAGCCCAGAAAGTCATTGAATTGGCAGGACCATACAAGCAGTATGCACCACACATCATACACTTACAAATAATTAAATATAAGGTAGATATGTTAAAATGCAATGCTACTCTACTGAGTATATACATCACATCTATCTATCTATCTGTCTGTCTATCTATCTATCTATCTATCTATCTATCATCTATCATCTATCTATCAGCTTCTATTATCTATCTATCTATTCATCTATTTTTCTATTGACCTCTTTATTTTACCTACTAATCTGTCAATATCAAAGAAAGGTACTCAAGAGTCAAACAATAAGGAAGGGAAGAAATAGAATTTCGGGGAGATAACAGAGATTTAACACCAATAGTCCCTAGGTTTTTGGTTTTATTCTGTTCCACACCAGGTGACTCTTCTTATATAAAACAGAAACTCTGAATTTTTCTTCTAGTAACATGCTTGGGTTTAGGGAAGGAGAGAGCCATTTTCCAACTCAAAAGCCAGCTTTGATTTTTGTGTTGGAACTACAACTTTTCTGAGAATTAAAGAGATATAGGTGTTTAGGTAGTGAGATCTAATATATGACAGGTAGCAGTGCCCAGTCCTCCGAGTTTTTATTTGAATCTAAAAAGGCCAGTGTGGGGCTGGAGAGATGGCTCAGATGTTAAGAGCATTGCCTGCTCTTCCAAAGGTCCTGAGTTCAATTCCCAGCAACCACATGGTGGCTCACAACCATCTGTAATGGGGTCTGGTGCCCTCTTCTGGCCTGCATACACACAGACAGAATATTGTATACATAATAAATAAATATTTAAAAAAAAATAAAAAGGCCAGTGTGATTAAGGGATGGGAGTGGAGGAAGAGACTACATGAGGCTGTATCTTTATTGGAAGTGTAGGGAGCCCTGCTAAGATCTTGTTTTCTGGCAAGTGATTGTCAATTAATTTGATATTATATCCAAAATGATAGTATCAAATAAACCGTTCTGTTTTGGGATATCTGGGAGTTAATCCCTGTCCAGTCCAGTTAATCTTTAAAAGTGGTTTCCTAAAGGAGAAGATGGGCAGTGCTCCAATCATGGGCTCTAGGATCATTCACATTGTCCCATGAATCTGAATACTTTTACACTTCAACTATAGGCATGTCACCAATCAAGGGCTGTAGGATCACCCATTGTCCCATGAATCAGAATACTTTTCACACCAGCTCCACAAAAATATCGTTTGATCTCCAAATCAACCTCACAATTTCCTACAAAACTGATCTGAAGGCCCAGAATAATTTGTCTTTTGTTTACATTTTTAGTATAAACCTTAACACCATTGACTCTAAGGGGCTGGCTGCTGACCCATGTTTACTTGTGTGAAGCTGAAGGTGCTGAGGTGGGCATTTGCTCCCCACACAGCTGGTTCTATGGTTTCTCGAAAAGGCTTCTCTATAAATTGACAAATAAAGGGACACACGTGCTTTACCCTCTCGTCTAGCCATTCTTCTCTTTTGGTGTCTGGAAAATGATCCCAGGTGGGCAGACTACAGGCATGCAACCCTAGGTGCACAGCTTGCTCCTTCAACAGTGCCGGCATAGGGCACAGGTGGCTGGCCTTGGAGCCATGACTCTGGCAGCACCAGGCCAGAAGCCCAAGTGCCAGCAGCACCCAACTGAAGATCAGTCCCAGGTAGCCAAGGGCATACACTTACAGCAGCAGCAAAAAGCTGTGGCCACTACTGCATCCAGCTACCATCTGTTGAGAGTCAAAGAGGACCAGGAACTCTGAGGACACACTGGAACAGCCAGTTGCAGCTTCTCTCTGCGGTCCAGGCCCAAGCTCCCACTGCTCAGACCACTAACCAAAGCCCTAGTGGGCCCCACAGAAGCAGCAGGCATCCCTGATGGCTCTGGTGGGCTTGGACCCATGGGGTAGCACAGGCTTCAGGCCCTGGGATTCCAAATTTACCAGTGACATGTTGCCATTCTTGGACAGGCTGCTGAAGCCCAAATGGGCTCCAGGCTGCTCTCCATTGCCTAGGGCAAAGTCTCCGAGGTCAGCTGCACAGGGCCACAGACCTATTGGGACCATCTGGGAGGACAGAAGCACTGGAAGAAGCAGGTGGCTCAGATGACAGGTACAAAGCCCAGCCACGGTCTGAGACAGGCTGAGAGCATATGGTTGCATACCAGGCTAGGAAAGCCTATTACCCCTGAGCCCACACCTTGAAGTGTCACCTATACCCGAGGCTCAGACAGCACCCTGAGACCTCAGCCAAGCGGGAAGCTCACACCAGTCACAGTTGACACACCTCAGGTCTGGCCAGCATCAGCCTCTGGGCTCCTCATCTCCCATGCCTCCATGCATGCTAACTTCTCTCCACTAACTTCTACAGATGACATATCACTCCACACCTCCCCCCCTCCCCCCCCCCCCCCCCCCCCGCCGCCAGCTCCTGTCTGAGGTGGACAGCAGGAGATCAACAGTCAACAGAGGTGGGAAATTGTATAGGACCTTATATCTGGTGATTAGTGGGGGAACTTTTGTGATTCTTTAGGCTACAGCCATCTGCCCACATGGTGACTCTGCACAAGGAACAACATTCAGGAGCCAAGCCTTGGCTCTGCCTCCTTGGGTGTCAGGCCTTCTATGTAGACGCTGGGTGAACTGAAACAGATAAAATTACCTTCCTAACCAAATGGACAGACAAACATGACAGACAACATGAAGGAAAGGATGGGGGTCCCAATGCTTACTTGCCAAAGGAACTGAGGGGTCTTTCACTGAAAATACACTGTTTGGGGAGACATTGCGCAGCACTACAAGTGAGGAGAGGAAAATGACTAGAACCAGAGCCAGGAAAAACACAAAGTTTACAGTGACAATGAGAAAAGGACTCTGACCAGCTGAGCTCAAAACCTGCTAGAAATCCCTGTTCCTGACACCGATGTTGCTGGGTCCTAGCGTCTTCCTCAGGGGAGGAGGTGAAAAGGCAGGAATGACCACAGATGCTGGGAATCAGGCTGAGGCAGATTCATTTATCTAACAGCAGGGGAAAACTTATACACCCTCCCAGCACCCAGGCTGGGTGACAGTTGACAGCTGACACATTATGCTCGTCTCTCATTGGCTAGGCACGATCAGAACTTCTGACAGTGCCTGTTGCTAGGCACTGGGATGGATGTAGGTTAAGAACTCTTGGATTCATCTGGGAGCCTTTTGATTAAATGTGGGCCACATAGGCCTGTCTCTTATCTCTTGCTAACAGAGAGAACGTTGTCCATGGTTGTGTAGGCACTTGACTTGATGTCTTCCCAGGCTGTCTCAAATGGGCTCTCTGGACTGGCACAGGAGAAGACGATAGCCAAGGCCTTTCCAGTGAGCAAAGTTCTTAAGAAAGGGGCAGTACAACAGGGAGCGGACAGAGGGCAGGTTCAGTGGTTGGGCAATATCCATGTTGGGAAGCTGTGGTTGAACCTCAATGTCACGATGTGGCTTGACTTTCATTTGCTTATTGGACAGGTCTAGCTGTTTGCTGTGCTTGTGGGCATTGCGTTCTCAGGGCACCAAGAAGGGCTCTGTGTTGCCCACCAAGGGAGATTCTAGAGAACTCTTCAGTCATGGTCATGGACTGAGCCCCTGCTCTGCCCCCATCCACAGCCCTAGCATGCACTGGTGCTTCTGAAGCAGGTGTGGGAGCTGTAGCAGCTGTGCTGATGCAGGCGGACTACCCCATGCTTCTGATTGCAGTAATTGTTGCTTAGTGTTTTGTATTTGTCTGTGTATAGCCGTCAGTGGCAGCCGCCCACTCAGTTTCTTTTGGAAAGCCTCCTCTCTCATACACACATGTTCATACATACACAAATACACATGGCTGAAGGCCCAGCCAGGCCCACACTCTGCTTTCGCTCTATTCAGAGAACCAAAATAGCCACTGACACATTCATGGGTGAGCCTGATTGAACTGCCACCCATTCTTCCCCTCTGATGACAGTCCAGAAGCCACCCACCTGTTCCTTGCTTCCTTAGAAGGTTCGCTGAGGCTGGCTGAGGCTGGGAAAGCAGTGCATGAATGGAATCCTGCTTGATTCTAGAAGATTTGCTTCCTGGAATCCTAGGGTAGAATGGGAGAAGGGCAGCAATGGGACCAGAATTTTGTGTTTTCACAAGGGAGAGCAAATTTCTTGGGGGAGTGAGTGACCTATTTGTACGGTAGAGGCAGACTCTTCAGACCTTTGTGACAGTACTGAACTGGGACTCACACATAGGAACCCAGAAATCCAAGAGCCACTCTCAACACATCACTGTGAGTCCAGGAGACTACAGTCATCCTTCTGTTGCACTGACCATCGCTTAGTCATCATTTAATACTGACTGGGAGAATACAGTTGTGTGAATTTTAACACACACACACACACACACACACACAGTTATATGTTTGTGTATTATAATCAGGACACAGAACACTTCTGTCATTGATCAGTACTCTATCGTGTACATGTATATGTATGCATATGTGTGTCTATGTATATGATATGTAGGTATATGTGCCAGCTTGGTCATTCGTTTATTTATTAGTTGAAGGACTTTGAGACTTTGATGGTTTTTGTTGTTGAGTTTTTGATGAGGATGAATAAAATTTCTGTTAACATCCATACAGGGTTTCTTCTTTCCTTCCTTCCTTCCTTCCTTCCTTCCTTCCTTCCTTTCTCCCTCCCTCCCTCCCTCCCTCCCTCCCTCCCTCTCTCTCTCTCTCTCTTTTCCCTCCCTCCCTCCCTCCCTTCCTTCCTTCCTTCCTTCCTTCCTTCTCTCTCTCTCTCTGATTCTCAATTTTTAGTCCTCCAGGAAAAAAGCCCAGTCTGAAATTACTGAGTCACAGGTATATATGTGCTGAACTTGTAAAAATCTGACTGCTTTCTAAAGATTATACTCATTATTATTCTCTTTATAAATATTTAAAAGTTTCAAATTGATATTAAGTACTATTTTGTTGTAGCCTGAACTTCTGTTTCCTTTATGACTAATGATGCTTAATAATTTTTTTGTGTGTTTACTTGCCACCTCTTTGAAAAAGTATGTGGCGCACGCCTTTGAAAAAGTATGTGGCAGCACTCGGGAGGCAGAGGCAGGCGGATCTCTGTGAGTTCGAGACCAGCCTGGTCTTCAGAGCTAGTTCCAGGACAGGCTCCAAAGCCACAGAGAAACCCTGTCTCGAAAAACCAAAAATAATAATAATAAAATAAAATATAAATAAATAAATAAAGTTCTTGTGTCTATTTTTGTTTCCTGGCTGTGAGATTCTGAGGATTCTCTATATATTTTGGATCAAGGACTTCATTGGATATATTCTTCCAGATATTTAACCCAGTCTGTTGCTTGTTTTTTTCTCATTATTTTAACAATATAATTTAAGAAACATTAATTTTTATCAATAGTTAGTACAACCAAATTTTCATTTATATATTGTATTTTTAGTGTTAAGTCTATGGAACTCATGGCAACTCTCAGGTCACACAGAATTTATCTTGCATTTTCCTCTATTTAATTTTGGAGATGATAAGGTTACCCAAGGATATAGGCTATCATGCCTGCTATGGAAACATCGCACCAATTAGCTACATCCTAAATAATCTATCTTTAAAAGTTTAAATGTTTTTACTGTTTAGATCTCTATTTTAATTTTTCTACATATTATTATGTTAAATTGACATGCAGTAGGGATAAATTCTGATTCTACTACCAGTGGAGCTGAAAACTGCCCAAGCCACACAACTGTCACCCACATTTCTCTTTTGAAATTATATTAGCTATTCCAGTTTCTTCGAGTTTCCATCTTGTCAATTCTACAAAACACACACACAAAATCATTAATACTATTTTATAGAATTGTACCAGATTTGTAGATGAGTTTGGAGAGAATTGGTATCTCCACTCTTCTGAGTCATTTAACCCCAAATCGTATATCTCTGTCCACTTACTTCAATGTGTTTTGATTTCCCTAATCAGTATCGTGTAACTCTAGCATCTGAAATCTGCAAATGTATATGTTACGTTTGGTATCTTCTTAGGTATTTTGTTTTTTGTACTGTTTTCTTTTCAAATTGTTTTTTTTATGGAACTATGCAGATTATTAGTGTGTGTGCGTGCGTGTGTGTGGTGGGGGGTGTTGACTTTGTTCTTATATGCTTCGGTTCTAGGGGAGATGTCATTATTTAGATTTCTTCAGACTTTCTACTGAAACAATCATGTTGTCTGTGGATAAAAGATAATTTTATTTCTTTTCTATTTTTTGTGACTTTGATTTGTATTTCTTGACTTATAACACTTGGTTGGACTTCTAACCCAATATTCAGTAATTGGAAAATAGCCATGATTCCTTCATGCCTGATCTTAGGAGAAATATTTATTCTCTTACCATTAAACATTATATTGATATAGGAGCTTTAGAGACACACTTAGGAAGTTGGGGAATTTCTGGTCTGTTCCTGGTTTATTGAGAGTTTCTCATAAGTGGATATAAAAATTTCAGGTATTTTTTTCTACATTGATTCATTTTGTCATCTGTTTGGATGGCTCGTGCCATTGCACCATACTGTCAACTGATTTGCAAATGTAGAAATACCCTTCCATTCTTGGGGTGGACTGACTTGGCCACAGTCAATTTCTTTCTACAAATTCATGAACTTGAACTCCTAACATTTGGGTCATGATTTTTATGTCTATACTCTTAAAGGAATTGATTTGTCCTATACTTTGTTTTTTTTTCTTGCTTGTGTAAAAATGGTTGAGAATCAGTTCATTCATTCTCTTTCATCATATAGAATTATGAAATGAATTTTAGAATTTGCCAATGAAGTCTTGTAGTACTGGAGTTTTGTATTTCAGAAGGGTTTTGAACTATCAGTTAAATTTCTTTAATACTTATAGGGTTTTTTGAGTACCTTTCTCATTCTTTGGTGAGTTTTGGTAAATAGAGATTTTTAGTAGCTCCCTTCCCTCCTTCGAGGTGTCAGACAGTAAATGGATGCTACACAGTATTTGCTTCCTGTCCTTTAAATGTCTGTAGGTTCTGCAATGATAACTTCTCTCACATGCCTCGTATTAGCAATGCATACCATCTCATTTTCTCTTTTGGTCTTACTAAAATAGAGTTTTTCATTGATTTTCTTTGGGACTACTTTGTTCTTTTTCTTAAAGTGGAAGCATATATTATTGATTTGATACATCTTTGCTGATGGAAACATTGTATGCTATAATTTTCTCTCTGTGAGATACTTTAATTACAAACCATACATTTTGATAGATAATGTTTATATGTATTTCAGTTCTGTTCAAACTTTTTCAATACTTCATGAGACTTCTTTACCCCATTGGTTATTCATGTTACTAAATTTCTAGCTGCTTGGTATTCCTTATATTCTGTGTTATTTACTTCTAATTTCTTTTCATTATAGCTAGAAAATTAATTTTGCATGGTCTCAATTCTTTTAATTTGATAAGGCTTGTTTTATGATCCAAAATATGGCCTTTCTGGGTGGATTTCCATGTGTACTTGAAAAGAATGCATATTCTAATTTGTTGTATTGAATCTTCACTGACTTAATTAGATTTAGTTGATAGGTATCTCTTCAAGTCTTCTATTCCTTGCTGCTGTTTTTCTGTTCTGTGTATTACTGAACAAGAAAATGTCAAGGTTTCCTGAAATTTTGCACTTATTTCTTCTTTCTTTTTGTTTGGTCACTGCTTTATGTATTTTTAAACTCTACTATTTTATGTATATCATTCTTTCTTGGCCATTTTATCCTTGTATTATTACACATTTTTTCAGTAGCTCTTTAAATATTCCTTGCTCAACTTGAATGAAAGACTAGCCACTCCAGGTTTCTTTTGGCTATTATCCATTGTATCTCCTTCCTGTTTTATTTTGAGATTTCTTGTAATCACATTTGAAATTAGTTTATTTTTAGATAGTACAAACTGGAGACATACTTTCTACCCATTCTGATGATTTTCATTTTTTAATTTATAAGTTTAGACCATTTACACTTAATATAATTATTGATAATTTTAGCTTCCCGTATATAATGTTACCTTTTCTCCTATTTCTATTTTTCCTGTCCTTAATTATTTTTCTTACCCCCTTTTAGGTTACTTGGGTTATGTTTATTCATATCAAATTACATGTACTTTGAAATTATTTTAGCACTGACTTTAAACTACCATAATACAATGTCCTCATGTCAGAGTGCTTTTGCCTTCTTTTCTGCTTTTGTGGGGCCAGGATTTAGTCTTTTAAATAGTGGCCTCACAGTAGCTTCACATTAAGTAAATCAACGAAGACCAAGTGATTCAGATTTATGTTTGATATTTGGGATATCTCATGTTCAGTACATTTTCTTCTTGATCAGAGGGTAGAACGTTTTTCTTTTCTCCCTGATCTATAGTTTAGTTCTAAGTTCTTCTGGATTGGAATTTTAGACTTATATTTAACTATGCCTGTGGATAGACAAACTAAGAGAAAATGATGTTTCAGCTGGCCCTCAAATGTATGTCTTCCTAAAAGGGCTTAGGAATTAGGTTGCCCTCTGTGTGTTAAATATCAACTTGTTAAGGATTTTAGTAGCGCTATATAAAAAGCCATCCAGGGCAGCCAGACTCATTAATTAATAACTTGATAACAAATAGTAACATGATGAAATTTAAAAAAGTGTAATTTTGGACTAAGAAAATCACTGGCAGAGAGAGAAACTAGAGAAAGGAGGGAGAAGATAATGCTGACAGTGTGGATTTAAGTCATCCAGGAGCTACAGAAATTGGAAGTTCACAGGCACTATCTCTTATCTGCAAACAGTGGGTAGTGCATGCAGCTGTCCTACCCTGATTCCCTTAGACACCCCATTCTTTCTTCCTCTCTTTGTTCTGATTTGAGAGTATCAAGAAAAGTTCTTCATAGGCATTTTCCTTTCAATTATGAAAGCACCAACTAGAGAGTCCTATGAGGAGAAATGGAGATCTCTACTTTTTTCTGCTTTCTTGAGTTCTATGAATTAACAGTAGAGTTTTTTGTATTTGTTTGTTATTCCCTTTAAAATAGCATTTTTCAGTGTGTGAGTTGTGACCCCTTTGGGGGTCAAATGAACCTTCACAGGGGTTGCCTAAGAACATTTAAAACACAGGTATTTACATTATGATTCATAGCAGTAGCAAAATTACAGTTATGAAGTAGCAATAAAAATAATTTTGTGATTGATGATTGATAGGTCACCACAACATCAGGAACTGTATTAAAGGGTCAGAATCATAGGAAGGGTGAGAACTGCTTCTTTAAAAAGGCAAAGATAACCATGGTGAAGTTAGGCTCCCAGCACTCAAGATCAGAGGCTGTCAAACTCTTGTAACTCCTGCTCCAAGGATTCTTTGCCCTATTCTGGCTCCTGTGCTCACTATACTGGCCTCTGTGGTACATATACCCACATAAAACACCACAAACAGCAACAAAATGAGAATTCAAAGAGCAATGTCCTCTAGGAATTGAAATTCCAAGGGCAGAAAACACAGGCTTAAACAGAAAGTTAAGGCATAAAGCTCAGGAATTGTATGCACTGCTGTTTTGATGGCTGTGACCTGACCACAGAAAGGAAGGGCTTATTTGCATCCACAGGTTGAGGGCACAGTCCACCGTGGCAGGGGAGTTATGGGGATGAGAGGTCAATGAAGCTAGCCATGTGCTCCTGGTGGAGAAGAGAGAAAGAAATGCTGGTGCTTATCTCGTTTTCTCCTTTTTGTGCAGTCTCTGACTCTAGGCAATAGAGGGAATGGTGCCTCCCATATTTGGGGTAACAGGAAACAGAAATTCTCCATAGGAGAGAGGCAAAGGACATCTTAGAATGAAGGCAAAATGGGACACCAGGCTGTGAGACCACGTATACTAAGGAACTCTAGGAGAGAAAGTGTTCGTAAGGGTAAATGAAGCTGACAGGATTCTCTTTGGGTCCAAATACACTGGAAGGGGATACAGGCAAGAATACAGAGCTCAGAGATGAAATGTGATAAATACACAAAGTGAACAAATCAAAAAGTAAACTGAATCCAAAGAAAAATGAAAATCAACATGAAACAAAGAATTGTGGGGGGGGGAGGACAAAAGTAACCACAGTGTTCCCTGAAGTTTGTCCACATGAGGCGTCTACCTGGTGACAGTAACAATGCACACCCAGTGGATAGGCTAACAAAAATTACAACATATTTCCTCTGGGAGAATATGGGATTGGCTAGGAATGTGTCTATTTTGGGCAGGGCAGAAGCGGGCAGAGCAAGCCTTTGCCTCCCCTTTGAGGCTGGACTCTACAATGCAAGAAGTAGCTAAACATACGTGTAATTTGGATGAATGGAGATAAATACTGAATGGCTCTGCTATAAATATTGAGCATGTTTTGTTCTGGTGACTGAGCAATGAAGGAAATGAAGAGGAGGTGGCTGCTATTTGTTTCCTAAGGCGTGCATGAAATAAGCAAACGCAGAGTTGACAAAAAGGAAACCTTAAAAGCTAGGGAAGAAAGTAGGGGGAAATTATTTTCTGGTATTGTCTATCTGTAGACAGAAATTGATACAAGTTAAATGAGTAAATAAATTAAATAACATCATAAACAACTTGGAATTTCAAAAGATCTACTACTTTCCAACAATATCCCAGGTTAGGGACAAGCCTTCAACACATTCATGCTTCTGGAACATTCAAGATTCAAACAATAACACAAAGCATAGATTAGGTTGGATTTGGTGGGAAGATTACATATTGCACCCCTTTCCTCTGGAAAGAAAATAACATAGCAATGTTTAGATAGTCCATTTGATGGCTGATTCATTTCACTCAAAAGACCTCAGAGGCATTTTAACCAATGTACCTACTTTACAAAGCTCACACTGTACCCTGAAGAGACCAAGTAACTTGAATTGGGGCTTAGGACCAACGTGTCACATCATGGACCCAGAACTGTGACTTGATCGCTGGTCCTTTTCTTTTCTCTGCACTCACACTGTGATACCTTCCTCAAAGAATGCCAGGATAACAATGTGAGAAGCTTGGGCGAGCTATTCCTGTTATTGAGTCTAAAAATACCAAAATTCATGTGACCTATAAAGCACTGACGAGCCTGCCTCGGGCGGGCTTCCAAATGTCAGGGCCCCAGAAAAGGAGAAGTGGTACCAAGCAGCAGGGGGCCTGCTGGCAGGGAGGACCTGGCCCACATCTGTCTGAAACACCTGGCACATCCCGGGCAGAGAGGCAAGGGCACACAACAGTCTACGGCTTTCACCCTCTCACCGTCGCAGTCACTTAGGGAACTTTTAGAGACAGGCTGATGGAGGTGACACACACTGAAGCAGTGATTGCCCTCCCCTCCTCTATCCCTCCCCTTCTTCCTAGCTCTTTCTCTCCTCTTCCCTTCCTTTCTCATTGTCCCCCTTCCTCTCCTTTTCTTTCTCTTTCATCTATCTCTTCCTCCTCTCCTCCCCTTTTTCTTCCTCCTCTTTTTTTTTTTAATTCTCCCACTCCTTTTTTCTTTTTCCGTCACTGCGCTACACTTAGAAGGATCCACCTCTGGAACTATTCACAATATGAGGAAAGCCTGTCTCTCTATCTCTGAGCCCCAGCAACTTTGAGTAGTTAGCACAACTTGCTTATGGTGACATGAAGACTCAAGGAAAGACTGTGCCACAGAGGCCAAGGTAGGGCTTCAGAGCATCAAGAGTGCTTCAGTACTGCTGGAAAGGCAAAGGTTAGTCTAACCCTTGGGGAATACTCCGTTCTTCCTGAAGACATGTAGGAGTCCCCCACTGGTCTTGAACTTGGAATAAGATAGTCCCATTCTTCCAGGAGCTAACTGACAAAGCAGTGGAGAGGATCCCTTGCTAAGAGCGTAACCAAGGAACCTTTCCAAAGAAGAAAGAACAACACCTCCCATGAGGCAGGTAGAATGCATGCCATTTCCTGAGCTCTGCAGTAGTTTTCTACCTGGGAAGACCGCACTGTAACCTATAGGGATACTAAGAACATATAGATCATCCCACCACTAAAATGGCATGTATCTCTCAGGATTTAAACATCGTCTCCAGAGCTCACACTGAACTTAATCCCCCAGTCCATGAGTTGATGTTCTTTGTAGAAGAAGCCACTTGGGAGATTAAACATGATCATAAGGACAGGGCCCCCACGATGGGACTGGTTGTTTTGTAGGACGGGAGAGAGCTGAACTGAGAGTCACCTGCTCAGCTTTGCCATTGCTCCTCAAACTCCAGTATTGCTTAAAAGGAGGCTCTGAAAACTCATTGATCCACACCTTCCTTTTTGCCACTGAATGGCAGTGAACCTACACCCCTGTCTGCCCTTAAGGAGAAGCTGCTCTGTCAGCATAATCTTGACTTGTCTCCATTGGAGAGGTGAGTGTGTAGACCAGGGACTTTTTCACATTGCCACTTCCTTTCTCTTAGCTCCCTGGGTTTCTTTGGCAGAATGGTTCACTTCCTGTTTTTCCATGCTTATCCACAACTGAAAAGCTCCTTGGCCTCTTCAGCACCTCTGGTCATACTCGTTCCCTTCCTCCAAAGCCGTCTTCTTACCTCTTTTGTATCCTCTTGGAGCAACACATTAACTGCTTGAAGGTACTGTTCTTCATCCAGTGACTGGCGTATCTCTTGAATAAACTGTTTCAAACTTGTTACATATTCCTTTTATCATGTTGTTCTGCCCTTGTTGAGCTGTAGAAAGAAGGTGGGGCCTTTCTTTCTCATGTCTTCAGAACAATTGAAGCAAAACAAACAAAATCCTTACACCAGTATAGTCAAAATAGTGGTTCTGTTGTGACTTTGTATCCCTTGCACTTAGTTTGGTCCCTGTGTGTAGTGGATGGCCAACCAAGACTTGTTGGTTAAATCATCAGACAGAGTCAAGAGTAACACCAATATGTCCAGGTCCTTATCCATATGACCTGAAAGCCTACATTCCTTACACTAAGCCTTAAAATTATTCACACAGCTGTTTGTAATGGCACGCAACTGTCATCCAGCAGTGGGGAGACAGAGGCAGTCCTGGGTTAGTAGTTCAAAGTTATCCTTAGCTATACAGCCAAGTTCAAAGGCTAACCTGAACTGTGTGAGATTGCCTCAAAATATCAAAACCTTACAATTTTCACTATAAAATTAATTGTACAACTTGATGGATAATAAGATATATTCTTCTAAAACTTATATATCTTTAAAGTTAATATTATTTTTTCTTTTATCTGTATCAATTCTGCCATTTATATTTTTTAAAAAATTGTCTTGCTGACCTCTGCCATTCCTGACTTTTGTCATACCAGTCTTGAAAGTTTTAAGATTTCAGCGTGTCATCTTCAACTAATCCCTGCCACTCGGTTCCTGTGCTCAATCACTCACCTGGTCTGTCTGCTCTCTAATTCAACAGTCCTTACTATCCTCTGCAGAGTCCTGTCCTTGTGTCCCCTGCCTGGCTCAGCTCCCACACCCCAGTGTGTCTCCCAAGCAGTGTACCATCACCCAGCTGGACACATTCCTCCTTCATCCTTGGTGTTTCCAATCCATTGTTCAGCTCTTCCTCATAACTTAACAGCAGCAAAATGCAACTAGTTTTTCACACAATTGTATTCATCCTCACAAAAGGTTCATGCTAGCTTTGTCAAAACTCTCAGGCCTTCTCCCACTCACCAAACTCATCTCCCTGACTCAGGGTCTGACACCCTTCCTAGCACTTCCTAGAGCCTCCAGTCTCCGGTCTCCATCCCTTTCTCTTTCTGCCATGCTAGCCACTTGTGTCTGTCCTGTGAGTGTCCCTTTTGAGCTCCTTCCTAGCCCTCACAGAAGCTGCCTCTTCTCTTCTACTATCCCCTTCACAGGCTCCCAGTCTTTTAAATCCCTTAGAAATTTAGCATTTATTTGCTCGAGTCACCCTGTCCCCACTCCACTGGAATATTCACTTTTTCTGATCTTTCACTGACAACATGGCTACATGTGTATAAACTCCTTTGTCTTATGTCCCGTTGTATACCTGGAGCCTAGCAGAGGGGCCATCTCAGAGTACATACCACATAGGCATCTGCCAAATAAAGGGATTCCCCGTTTATTGACCGAGGTTTCTGTCCTACCTGGTCCCTCTATGTTAGCCACACCACCCACAGCTTTTTAGTCCCAAATAAACACACAGCGATCTACACTAATTATAATACTGATTGGCCTACTAGCGCAAGCTTCTTATTAACTCATAACTTATATTAGCCCCTAATTCTTGTCTGTGTTAGCCATGTGGCTTGGAACCATTTTCGACGAGGCAGTCATATCTTGCTTGCTCTGTGTCTGGGTCACGACTGCAGACTGCAGAATCCTCTTCCCAGAATTCCCCTGTTCTCATTGCCCCTACCTTTACTTCCTGCCTTGTCATCCTGCCTATACTTCCTGCCTTGCTACTGGCCAATCAGCATTTTATAAAAAAATAATACAAATGACAGGATAAAAGATCATTGTCCCACAGCACTCCCCCTTTAAAAAACAAAATAAAACAAGAACTCTGAATCTAATATATTTTGTTTAGCTTTTCTCCTAACCATTATCCATTAAAACTTGTAACCAATATTTTTAAAAAAGAAAAATATCCATAGTCTTTTGGGAATGTGGTTGTGGTTTTCCAGGCTTCTTCCTGCTGACTGGAGGCACTGATAATCTCATGGGGACCTAAATAAAATTTAGAATTATAATCAAGTCCTGACTGGAGTGTCCTGTGAGTCTTGATCATCTCAGGCAGCAGTCTTGAATCTATTCTGGATGTAGAACTCAGACATCTGGGCCATTCCTCCTATCGGAGATTTCTCAGGGTGTCTTCCTTGATCAAACCTGATTTTTCTTAACCTGGAATAAATCCACAGCCTCTAATTTCCTGTGGAAACAAAAAGCAAGAGCTCTTCTCCAATGTAATATACCTTTTGATTTCAATTTTGAAGTCAAGGTATTTTCAAAATACCTATCTTGAAATAATTCAGCAGCATTTATAAACAAATATCCTTTAGCAGCTGTTGTTCCTTCCTCAGCATTCAAACAATTCAAAGAGAACATAATAACTTACGGATCACTGTTCTAGATAACAGTCCTCTGCACAAATGGGGAATGGGAACAGAGTCTAGTAGCTAGAAGTGAGAGCCAGAAGCAAGAGAGAATGCACACTTTACAGCTGCATTTATAGTATAACAGATCATGCCCAAGTGGGCTGGTATCTTAAATATCTTACAGGTTATTGGCTGAATGAGTAGAATGTGTTTCCACAGCACCCCTTGGCATGTATTAGTCATTAATACCATTAATGCATGGTAGTTTAATCCACATGCCAGTTCTTGTGTGGTCAAGTTCAGTGTGACAGACCCTAAGACAGAGAGAGGCCAGAGCAGGGAATTCATGGAGTCACTAACATTTGCTTTCTTCAGAGTCAGATGGATGTTATTTTTTATCTCTGAAGGAACTGTGGGTCCTTCTATATAAATATCATTAGGCCTGTATTGATTCTGTTTGTTGCTCCATTTCCTTCATGCCCTGGGGCCTCTTGCTTTGGTCATTTATGAAACAGTCACATCAGTTATTCCCTCCTTTGATGCTTTATTCCAAAGATTATGTCTTAAAAGGGATAGATCCCTGAAAGGAACTGGATCATTACTATGTTTTCTGTGGCCCCATTGCTTTGAATTTAATTCTTTGAACTCTTTAAATTTTATTTTGTGTAGAGTGTAAGGCAAAGAGCTTTTGTCCCACTAACTGTGGCGAATTTTCCCAAAACCACTTATTGAAAAATCCAGTTTTTTTTCTATTGGTTTATAGAATCTTAAAAATAATTCACTGGATGCTGCTACACTTCCAGGCTGTTTGGTTGCTTTTGTGTATTGATATGTCAGCTCTCCAACATTATCACAATATTTCCTAGTTTCTTTCTTTCTTGACAAGGTAGGTCCTGCATGTTATGGACACTTTACTCCCAGTAATATTTCTTTTCAAACATTATTTTGCTCCACCATTAACTATTTTCCAACAATAAAATATCATTACTTTTAAGGGATAATTATTTAAATTATAAGTATGCCACGTGTTTATTATATAAATTTAAGAAATATAGAAAATTAAAAGAATGAAACTCTGGAAATATTAATGTTTGTTTATTTCCCACTGGTTTTCATTCTGTGAGAATCTGGACCATACAGATAGGATCATATGACAAGATGTATTGTATCCTTCCTCTGCCTTATCTGCTATGATGATCTGAATGTGAACTATCTCCCATAGGCTCACATGTCTGAACACTTGCTCCTCACTCAGTGGTGCTGTTTGGTGCCATATGGAACCTCTAGGAGGTAGAACCTTGTTAGAGGAAGTCCATCACTGGGTATTTGCTTTGAAGCCTTCCTTCCTGTTCTCTCTCTCTCTCTCTCTCTCTCTTTCTCCCCCTTTCACACACACACACACACACACACATACACACTTTTCTCATTTTTTTTCTTCTCCTGGTATGCAGATAGAATGTGAAGTCTCTGCTTCCTGACTGCCAGGTTACCCTCACACTCTCTGCTCTCTTGATTTCCCTACTCTGTCTCTTTAGAACTGGAATGCATTCTCTTCTATATTGCCTATGGTTATGGCACTGTAACCCCAACCTACTTTATAAGCACTTTTGTATTTAGTTACATAAAAAACTGGAAGCAGGGGATACACAGGAAACCTACACCCCAAATTCTCCCCTGATCTCGACACGTTTGTTGTGGGATGCACACTCACAGGCATGCCATGCCTTTGAACAATAATAAATAAGTTAAAAAGAAAGTTTGAAGTCATCTTTGTGCTGTATTCCCTCATATTTAATGTTTTAAATTGGACTTAGTGATGTCCCTGTGGTGGATCTTTAAATATGGCAATAACATCATATTTTGCTTCCCTTAAACATCATGATAATGAAAATCTGTGTAAATATATTTTTGTTCACATTTGATCATTTCCTTAGGGTGTATTTATAGATCTGGGTCAACAGGTATGTGCAATTTTAAGGCTCCAAATTGCTTTTTAAAAAGATTATACCAATTTAAACTCCCACTAGCAGGGTATGAAAATGTCTGTTCTTGCCAAAACACGGGTATTATTGTCTCATTGAGATTTTTGTTGAGGTTATGTTAAATCTATAGATCAATTTAGAAAAAAATTGCCTCCTTTGCAATATTGATTTGTTTCTTCCAGGAAGATGGTGTGTCCCCACTTAATTAAATCTTTGTTGTATATCTCTCAGTGAGGTTTTGTTGCTTTCTTCATATAAATCCTCCCCATTCATTATTGGGTTTATTTCCAAGTAACTCACTTCATTTTTTTCCCTTTGGCTATTGCGAATGGCATTTTATAAATGTATATCATGCACATTCCCTCAGTGTCCTACAAGCAGTTGACCCTTTATGGAAAATAAAATTCTATGTTCAGTTGGTTTGGCAAAGGCTATAACCTTCACTTAGAAGCTCTCATGATAAATTCATGAAAAACTGAAAAGTCCTATTTGCAAAGAAATTCTATGAGCATTATTTACCACCCCCTAGCACATGAAGTGCACATTTGATGACAGACTATTTCCTTCTCATACAAGACATAAAACCTTAATACACAATCTATAATTATTCAATAGGCTGACATGCTAGGCAGTCTACTGTTATAGACTGATGAATGGCTACGGTTCTTCGTTCCTCCTTTAAACTGCACCATTACCTGGGATGTTGAAGAGTTCTGTTGTGACTCTCAACTTGGTTGTGTGATTTTGGCCAAAAAGATAGCAGAAAGCAGAAAGCATATGGGTGATTTCAAAGTGGGCTTGTTCACAGTTGCATTTCTCCACATTTGGGGAGAAGAAATATTTGGTTACTGTGTTGGGAGAAGGGATTTATGAGGCAAGGCTGAGTTAACACAACTCATATCATTTCATTCTAAACCTAGTCAAGCCTGTTCTGTGTCTGTGTGTGGATGTGTGTGTGTGTGCATGAGTGATCTTGCCTATATGTGCACGTGTGGAGACTAGAGATCATCTTGGGAAATCTTCTTTTATACTTCTCTGTCTTATATTTGATATAAGGACATTCAGTGGACTAGAGGCTCCCTCTTTAGACGAGCCTGGCTGGCCAGTGAGCCCTGGATTCTGTCTGTCTCTGCTCCCCATCAACCATGTGGTTATAGGTAAGCATCTATGTCATCCCTGGCTTTTTAGTGGATGCCATGGATCCAAATGCAAGTCCTCATGACTGTGCAGCAGCGAGTGTCTTATCCACTGACTCATTTCGCCAGCCCAATCAACCAGTTCTCTTCATGAACATGAACCCATCTGAGACCAGGAAAACCACTCGACTGACTTTCAGACTTATGAGCTAAATAGTCACTCTCTCTCTCCCTCCTCCTTACACACACACACACACACACACACACACACACACACACACACACAGAGAGAGAGAGAGAGAGAGAGAGAGAGAGAGAGAGAGAGAGAGAGATGTTTCCCCCAGTGGTCATGGGGATTGAACCTAGGACTTCCTACATATTCCACTGGGGATTGAACCTAAGATTTCCTGCATACTCCACTAGGTTCACTGTGCATTGATCCCTAGATCAATGAAGCCTGGCTGGTTTTAGGGCTCTGAATGTGAGTAACTTGTTGCCTAGCATTACTGTGGCAGGAGATAAGTGGCGTACCTACTTTGACTAGGGTCTGACCTAAGCCATTAGTTGAAATGCCATAACCTTTAGTATATTAAAGAAATTTTTACTCCTATTTTTCTAAATGCTTTTTATCACCAATATTATTCATCTTTATCTTATTGAATTTTCTGAGAATGGATATCACGTTGTAGCCAAGATTAGCCTGGAACTTAATATACAGCATAGGCTGGGCTCCAAGTCACAGCAATTCTCGTGCCTCAGTCTTGCACGGGATGCAGCTACAGGTGTGAGCCACCACATCCAGCTTTACTGAGGTTATTCTAAGCTTTTCTAATTGATGTGGTATTTTATATTAATAGACTTTCTTAGAATAACTTATCTTGGCCTTCCTACGGTGAGTTATTCTTGGTAACGGTTATCATTCTTTAATGTAGTATCGAATTCCATATGCTAGTATTTTCTTTAAGAATTTATCTGTAGGAAAGTTGGCTTATAGCTTCCTATTTTGACTCAACTTTTTCATTTTTGGCATAAGGCATATGTCAACTTTGTAAAATGACTCATTAATTTTTCATCTTTGTCAATGCTGTCAATCACATTTTACAAATGGAAATTGTCTAATCCTGGAAATACTAATAGAGTTCACTATTAAGTGCTTTGATCAGACGTCTTTCCTGTAGCTTATTAATTATTTAATAATTTATTTATTTATTTTATAACCTCTGATTACTAGTTCTAAGTTTCCTTATTTTGATTTTTTAAAGCACAACTTACATTTCCTTATGATTATAGTAAATAATGTATACTTTATTTCATTCATTGTCAAAAACTACTTTACAATCATTCTGGGGCAAAGTCTGATATAATAAGCAAATAGCAAGACAGTCACTTCAGCAATTACAGCTCAACATCGAACTTGAGTTCGCATCTTAGTGTGACCTAGCATTTCTGCATAGAGCAATGTGACTGACTCTCAGTGTGACCAACATGTGCCCTCATTTTGAGAAGCTAGGTAGTGGGGGTGCCTGACACTTTGTTGTACTTTTTCACTACTTGGAGAAGACTGGCTAAGAGAAGTGATGTGGACTCAGGAGTATTGGAATATTGAATACCTTTACATTATTTATGAACATAACATATGAGAATACTTGAATATTTTAAAAACTCTAGGACCAGATCGCCATATTTATCACCTTAAGTTGTGATTAATATGGGATTTGAGGTCTAATGAGTGCATTGGTTTGTATTAATTGTCAACCTAACGGAGTTTAGAATTACCTAGGATATAGGCTGTTAGGCATGCCTGTGCGTGATTATCTTGATTACAGCAATTGTTAAGAGAGAACACATCTTAATTGTGGTCAGGACCATTACCTAGACAGGGGATTCTGGGATGTATAAAATGGAGAAAGTGAGCTGAACAATGATTTGCATTTATCCCTACCTGATTGTGGCTGCCTCAAGCTCTGGCGGTCTTGACTTCCTCATCATGAAGGATGTGCCTTGAACCGTGAGCTAAATACAACCATTTTTGTTTAAGCTGCTTTTGTCAGAGAATTCCACCGCCACGTTACCAGGAGGAGAAAGTAAGAAGACAATGAGGCACACAAGGCATACCTTTAAAAATCTGGTCTGCTTCCTCGATGGTTTTGAGATAAGCTGAAAGGGGGTAAGCATTCACATACCACCAAGCACAGCAGAGCTTTCTATTTTGTGGGCATCCTGTTTAGCAGAACCTTGTTGATTGTTCAGGCTTAGGTTTTGACGTCTAGTTTTATCAGCAACAATAGCAAATGGTTATTCATAGCTTACCAGGTACAAGACACTGCTCTAAGCACTGAAATCACATCCGTTTTGCAGATCAGGAAAGGGAAGTGCAAATGATGACATGCCTTCTCTGTGTTCACCAGTTACTGGGGCTCACGTCCAAAGAGTTGGGTGTAAACTACGCTGTTGCTATCTCATACCACTACCTCTAACTCCTCCTCATTACCTCCTTTCCACATGTTTACCACAGTGCCTGCCTGAGACCTGAGCTTCTAGTGGTGTTAGATAGTTGCAATTTACATGAGGATAGAAAGTGAGGAAAGCCGGAAGTAGAAGAGTAAAAATGGATAAGGTATCATGAGATAACATTTTTTAGCCTCCTCATCAAGACTGATGCCAGCCATGCAAACAGAAATACTGGAATGTCTTCCTCATGTCACGATTGGAAGGATTTTTATCAGTCAGAGCTGACACATACTTAATACCTCGTAAACATTTCTTGCTAATTATAGTGATGACCATAAGACCAAATCTCTGCCAGAGGGTGTGGCTTCTTTGAAGTTACTTTGCTTTTTGATACCTAGTGCCCTCATTCGTTAGACGGGGCATCTTCTTGGATCTATGATCCTGTGATCTGTGACCCCTACTGGAAAGTAAAGCTATGAGAGTGCAGGCTAAAGATCACTGATGAGCAAGGTATTCTCTTAGGGCAGTTGAGGACTCTTGCTACATATTGTCATGGAAGCAGCTGTTCATGCAACTCAACTCCCCTCCCTTACATCCGGCATCTGGATCCTGACAACTTGAGCTGGGGTTGAGTCCAGAGTAGTATCCATAGACACTTTCTACATTTCACATGCAGGGCCCTCACGATCACTCAAGGAGAGGATTGATGCATTGGACAGACACACAAAACCCACGTGACGCAGTTGACTTGAGTTTTGAATAAACAATAATTGCTTAGTATAAACAAGTCCCATAAACATTTAGAATAATTATCTGCCATTTAAATTCAGTGCCCTGGTTTCCTGACACTGTAGCCACTCTCTCAGATGGAAAGGGTACTGAGAATCTGCATTTGGTCAACCTGTTCTTGGAAGTCAAACAGCCAAGATCTAGAACCTCTGCCCTTGTTGCTTCTTCTGGGAGTAAAAAACAGACTAGCTAAGTGATAGTATTTGTGTGCTGTAAGTTACCAAAGAGAAGAACATCTCTTGATTCAGTAAGGCAATTATTATATTTTGAGTAAAGAACAATTGATTATCTGGCATGAATGTCCCAGACTGTGGTTTAATGGAAATCTGTATCTACAACCTATTGTCGCTGTTGAGTTAGAAGTAAATATGTTCTAATAACCAACTGGTATTTATTTAATGTACAATAACTCGCCTGCTAAGCTTAAATAAAATGCACAGTTAATTAAAACCATTTTTGTACCATGTCCTCTAGGGGAAAATATTTTACACACAATCTGACTTGGACTTTTTTTTTTTCTTAACCTTCACAACCAAGCCCCTGTTGGGAGATTTTAATATGATCTGTATGGGGGGTTGTCTTGAAAATAGATTTGCTGGGCAATTTTCATCATGCTTGGAGTCATAGAAACCCTATTTATTTATCTACTGTGGAGAAAGCTTCAGGGAGCTCACAAAGCAAAAATCCTAGGTTAATGCCCTAATCTGACCACACGTGGCTGGGGTCGGATGGGCTGGGGTCATACTGTTCTGGTTGGTGTTAATACGTAATGTTCCCCCACAAACTTATATGTGGAAGGTTTAGTGGAGCTGATGGCAGGCACTATTTTGGGGAATTGTAGAGATTTTGTGAGGTGGGTAGTGCCAGAGGAGGTATGCTACTGGGGTCTACTGGATCTGCTGGATCTCCAGTTCTTTTCTTTCTTGCCTCTCACTGGTCTAGGAGGGAAGCATCTCTCTTCTCCTATGCTGCTTATGCCTCTTATTGTTTGACCCAAGTGTATGGGGCCAAGCAACCATGGGCCAGACTCTCTGAAACTGTATCAGGAAACTTGATCATTCTTCCTTTTAAGTCCTTTGTGACGGGGTATTCTGCCCCAAGGACAAAGAAAATAATTTACAGACTTGCCTGCTTGCAGCTCAGTCTGAATCTATTCCTTTTTCTGAGTCTGAGCTTTTCCCAACAGGTCCAAAAGACGCCCCGCAGCACATGGAGTGTAAGTTAGTCTTGACTTCGTAAGTGGGTCTTCCTGTGTGCCCTGTTCCCTACTTTGTGTGTTCAGACTTGAGGCCATCAAGAGAAGGCTGTAGAATGTTTGCTCATTCGCTTACTTGCATATCTTTCCGTTATTCAAAAGTTATTTGGTTTCTGGGTGCTATCTAACTACAGACCACACATTGTGTAGACAAACTCCCAACCTTGACCGCCTCTTACAGAGGTACCAAGTTAAATTTATGCAGTTCAAGGAGGCATGCCACACCTCTGGATTTGTTCCTTTGCCTGCAAAAGTGTGCACAGTGTCTTCCCTACAAATTACACAGTGACCGTGAAGTTCAAATGAGACAATGTATGCGCACACACTTTCAGGAGTCAGAAAAATTAACATACAAATGTATATTTCCCCAATAGCAGCAGTTCATGAGCGCTCGCATGGGATTTGCAGATTTGTTGAGTGCTGAGGACGGAGCGTGCCAAGCTGTGAGTGCCAGGACAAGCGTGGTGGGCCGGGAAGAGAAGAGCAGCTCAGCCTCCCAGAGGACTCCTGGGTCGAGAGTCAGCCAAACAATTAAAGTCTGATGTTCATGGAGGATGTGGAGAATAGAAAATACTTTTGAAGGCATGACCTCATCTGATTCTTACAGCATCCTTCTGAAGATGGCGGAGCAGGCATTCTCTCCCCCATTTTATGGTGAAAAATTGGACGGCAGAAAATGGAAATGGCAGATGCTAAGTCATTCTGTGCTAAGGCTATGGGCAGGGATTCTGAATTTATAAAACCTGTTCTGTAGTACAGGGCTTAGCCAGTGAGCTTGGACTGGATTTCAGGGCCCCTTTCCCTTTCAGGATGCTTTTAGGAAGGATACAATCAGGAGAGAATGAGCACATATGGTGGACAGTGGGAAGGCTGATGAGGCCTGGCTGCCCCATAAGGGGGTCCTGAAGATTGCTGACCTGATGCTGTGGTTGTGTCCATGCTGCTCTGAGTGGCTATGATAAAAAGTTAATATCCAATTTCAGTGGGAAGCCATAGCTAACTATAATTACTTGGGTGTGTTGATAGTAACAGCTGATGCAATTATAATTCCAAGGTCATAGGGAAGTGCACTCAGCAAGAATTTGTACCAGAATTGTCCGTTTTTTTCTGTTGCTTAGATTTTTATGGTGGTCCCCGTGATTGACTTTCTTCTCTTCTTACTCCAGCGGACATTTGGAGATGGGGCTCCAGGCTAAGTGGGAAGCTCTGGGGAGCTCTGGTCTGTACTGGAGATTGGCTTTCTCTGTTCCACTCTATCTAGTTCTGTTTCTACGCAATCTCAGATCCTAACTCTTTTTATCCTGCCTTGCCTTTACAGATTTTTTTCCAGCATAGAAATAAGGAGGAGAATGAAGGTGACATCCAAATACTCCATTATGATTTGGAGGCCCACTCGGGATAGCAGATTCAGGCCCGGGAGGCCTGGGAGGCCCGGGAGCAGCTGACAGGGCTGTCCGGCCAGGGGTAACAGCTGTTTGTGCTTCTCACACAGTGGCCACTAGAAATATATGAGTTTTAGAGTGGTAATGATTGTACATAAACATCAAATGAATGCAGCAGTTCCTCAGTGTCCCTAACCACTTCTGCTTCTAGTGCTCAGTATTTGGCAGGTACACCAAACTATTATAAGGGACAGGGGCATGTCCAGTGTTCCCATGCCTACAGAAAGTTCTATTGTCTCAAAAGATCCTGAGAGGAAGTTGGCTTTTTATGGGGGAACCTGGGAATAGAATCCTAGAGAAGTTTGGGGTCCAGTCATGCTTGACCTATAATCTTGAACCTGTCAAAATTATGTGACTTTGGACCAGTCATTGAAGACTTCTAAACCTCTGTACAATGGAAATTTGAATATTCTACTGAAGAGTATTAAAGGATCTGGGGATAGTTATATCGAATATTGAAATAAATAAGGAGAGGTTGGTGGTGCCTTTGGATTGTCATCCATTGTGACAGTTCTGTCTCAGCAAAGTGCCCCCCTGAATAACCCCGAGAAGAGGTATCTCTGTCCAGACCTTTCCTGCTGCCCAATCACCTGGACATTTTAAAAACTGTGGCTTAATTTGTCTCCAAGCCTGCACACAGAGAAAGCTGTTGCTTGTCTATTTCTCCCTATTCTCTTTTCTTCTTCCCACTCCACCTCCATGTTCCACCTGTTATTCTCTGAGGATAGCCAAATTTAGCAAATAAAAACACGGGATCCAAGTTAAACTGGAATCTCACATAAGCAACAAATGGCTTTTATAGCACATGCATGTCTCATTCAATATTTGGGACAGATGTATATTTAAAATAGTTAGACTGAGAAGGAGGGGTTGGTTAGGAAGAGGTGTCATTTGGATGATTCTCTATTTTGAATGATGGATAGGTTATATAATCACTTCTTTACTGTGCACACTGCTTCCCATAATGCATCTGAGTAAATCATATGCACGGCCAATTATGTATAGGCATAAGGTGGTAAAAAAATATTGTCCCTACATGGTTACTAGAGGACATAGCTTTGCCTTCCTGTGCATGTACCTGAAACTGTTTCAGGCCAGATTGGCCCTTCTATTCTGCATACAGAAAATTCTGCAGTGTTTTTGTTGACTGTGGTTAAAATATTTTTTTTTCTAGTAGCTGGCTTAAAGTGGCTGCTACAAAAATAGTTGGTAGAGGAGCAGCAAAAGGTCATGGGTCTCATGGAGGGGCCTTACAGCAGTGTCAGGGAGATGACTATCTTGGGCAGATGTCATTGTCATCCTGTATTTCCTCTGAGGTCTTTGGTCTTTATACATATGTATAGAACTGTAATTGGAAAAACTTCTTTCCTCGTTTTTTGTTTTTTTTTTTTTCAGCCAAGGCTTTAGAAAACTCAAAAGATTAGAGAGGTAGGTGCCAATGCAGAGGAGGCAGGGGGACAGAGAGGGTCGGGCTCCTTGCCCTGTCTTCAAGAAAACTCCTCAGAAAAGTGGAAGCCCTATTCTTCTTCTCTCCTCAAGTTGCTCAGAATTCAGTTCTCTCCATCCTGGCTTCTTGCCCAGTGTCGGCTCCAGGGCTAGAGTAAAACATGGCATTGTCAGTTTGGCTCTGAATCTCTTTCAGCATCTTTTCATAGCGGACACCATGATGGATAAAATGCAGAAGGTGTGTCGGGTACCAGCCTCCCTTCTCTCTCGCTGATCCCTCACCAGCTCCTTGGCAGGAGGCTGCGGATGTCAGGGTGACTGCTTTGCTTCACTGCCCTCCTCCTCATCGTGGACGGTAAACATCAAACTGATCTTTTGACAGGTTGTGACACACTCTGGGGCTGCAGGAATTTGTAGCTGTCAGAGAAGCCTGGCTGATGGGTCTGCTTCTCAGAACACTGCTGGGCTCTGGTGTGGCTCTCTGCGCATGCACTCCACCCCCAGAGACAGGTGTTACCTGGAAATCGCTGCCCACTTTTTTCTTCACTTGGGGCTGGGCTTATCCTGGAGGGAGTGGAGGATACAAAGGCCTTGTGTTAAATTACAGGGGGTTCCATTTTAGGTTTTGCTAGCAAGTGCTTGTCTTCCTGGATGCCTGAGAGTAGGAGCCAGCAGGATAGGTAGTGTTAGGTCTATCTGTTTGGATGGTAATAAGGAGAGAGATATTCTTCATGAGCCTCATCCTCTTGCTGCTTAAGAAGCCTCCCTCAGTGCATTCCTCCTCTACATCTGTTAGAAAATCTCCGAGGGAGGGAAGACTTGGATCCCTTTTGTAAATAAGAAAAGGAAGGCAGGATTTAGGCGGATTCTTAGTGGTAATTATAAGTCTAAATGCCAGGTGACAGCTTTGAGCCAGGACCAGTCACCAAAGCTAATGTGGTTCTTAGTTCCTCATGTCCATCAGATACTATCCTAACTGATTCTTAGATCTGTTCATTTGTTTTCCTCATAAACAGCCAGAGACGCAGGGTTAGTGCTGTGCCCATCCCAGATGTTAGGGTTTGAGTGCAGGGTGTTCCTCCCAAGCTTATGTTCTGAGTGATTCTTCCTCAGCTTCTGACACTATTCCCAGAGGCTTCAGAATCCTAAGGAGGTGGATCCTCTCTGGTGGAAGTTGGCCTTGAGATGGTGGGCCTTTCTTTGAAGATTATCCTGGCCTCACTTCCTGCCTTGCTCTGTGCTTCCTCATCTACCGTGATAAGAATAGTCTCCACCATGAAAGGATTCATCTGCCCTGGGTTTCTACCATGACTGATAAAAACCGTGACCCAAAATATTATCTCATGACACAAAAGTTGCTAGCACCATAGAGAAGGATAAAGGGGCTCTGAGAGGGTAACCAGGCACCCGAGGCCATCCTCTAGGGAGAGACGGAGCTTGGGTTTGAACTCAGGCACATCCCTAGTGACTCCCTCTCTAGCTCTGCACGCTCTGCAGAGTTGTCAGAAGGTGAAAATGCACTGGCGATGACAGAGCACTTATAAAAGCATAAAATTATTATGCAAACACAAGGTATTTTACGGATGACTTGCTCCTTTACCAGATACTGGAATGACAGTCAAATCTGACTTTTTAATTGAAGGCGAACTTGTCAGGAGGAGGGCGGGAACGTTGGCCATGCAGACTTTAAGAGCACCTCTGTATTTCCTGAGCCCTTCCAAAGGGTTTCTACCCCCTAAATTTCTGAATCCTGGTATGTTAAGGATGTTAGTGGGCATTTCCCCAATCACACAGTTGTATGGTCTCCACATCACTGGGCAGGGGAGCAATCTTGGGATCATGGGCTCAGATAGCCCTCATTACTCTCTGCTTTCTAACAGCAAATTCAAGGTGGCCAAACTCCTCAGACTCCTGTTTCCACGACTTTTCCACAAGGATGTGCTCTCAAACTGGGAGTCAATACAAACCCTTTCTCCCATAAGCTGCTTTCGTCAACATTCCCTGCCACAGAAGCAGGAAATGTGACTAAGGCATTGGCCAGGGACTCCAGCCTGAGCTGTTCCTGCTGAGTTTCGGGTTTCTATTGTCCATTTTACACCCCAGAGCCACTTCTAAACTTTTACTATTAGCTTCTCACCCTGGGACACAATCCCCATCTGTATCTTGGGATTTAGCACCCCTGCTAGTCAAGTTCCTCTTTGTAATGTGCCAATTAGCATCACTTATGCACTTCAAAGAGAATAGCAACAGGGTGTGAAGAACGCAGAGTGACCTTAAAAGCGAGAAGCCTGGTTCAATCTGTGATCCAGGTGTCACTTTCATTACACACTTGGGCTAAAATCCAAACAGTTACTATGAAATCCGTGAGGTCATTGCTGTGGTTTATCTATTCCAAAAGATTGTCATTTTCTATCTTTCCCTCTTCATTCTTGGGACTCCAGGCTGCAGGCTTTCTTTGAAGAAAATACAACTCAGAAAGAAATGAATAGGAAGTCTTAATTCTTAAAGTAAAATCCTGGCCAAAAAAAAAAAAAAAATTAGCAGCCACAAATTAATCAGTCACTTGTGTCAGATGCTGTCCTGGACATATTATCGCTCTCCTCTAGTTTCATGATGAAAGTGGATCAGCATCTCAGGATGATATCGGTAGGAAGCTTAGGAGGGAGAGGTCAATAATTTGGGTAAAAAGAGTATTCTGACTTTCACATCTGACCACTGATTCTTTCTCACTGTAAAATGGGAGTCCATAGTGAATTAGCAGGACTTACAGCACACAGTGCCTGGCACAAATAAGCAATAGAACAAGTGGCCTTAGAGGACCTGGGATTCATGGACTCCCTCTTGGAGCCTGCACACAGATATAACTCTAAGGATCTATCCAAATCAGCAAGGATGAATGGAGATCTGGTCATTCATGATTCAGCTACCAGAGATCTGAAGGGAAAGAGCCAGATCCTAATCGAAGTCTTGGTTGCTCCCCATAAGGACTTTATGGCCGTGGGAAACACAATAAGGAAAATGCATAAAGTGTTAACATGGACATAAGATAAAGCCACAGGCATGTAAGGGAGATGAAATATGTTATACTATGGACCATTTCGATATCTAAATGAAACGATGGATCAAGGCAGTCACATTGCAATATCACATTTCAAAAAAGCTTTGGGCAGTGTTTCTAGTGTCATATGACAAGCTATGAGAATATCAAAGACACCCTTCTTCTAAAATAATCTGTAATTAGTTAGTCAGAGCGAACAGACGATATACTCCTAACACACTGTGTGCTGGATTAGAGACTCCGACCACTGGGTGCACTCTAGGGTGATGTCCCTTTAAATTCGACTCCATTGTGTGCCTGTGCACAGCTCCTTGGCTGGCTGGCACCCGCATGCTCTTCTTCAGCACGTCTGAGAAATCATGGTGGGAAGAGGCTCTCAGACACCACCTGGCACATTTACCATGGACTTAGAGGGGCTGATGAGCTCCACAGCTAATCCTTAATTAAGAAAGCAGCTAAAAACACCACCAGAGAACCCTGCCCAGAGCTGCCGTGCCTGCTAGCTAATGCTGAGTTGCTTGGGTTGATTGATACTTGTTTTCCGATTCCTTCCGTCAGCTTTCCCTGGTCCAGCCATCTGTTTTCTACCCAATGAGAGGGCGAGTTGGCTCTGCTGCTCATCTGATTTGCAGTAGAAGTGACATGATAGTGGCTAGGGGCTTAAACTGGGGGCCTGGCAGTCACTTGCTGTTGGCATAGAATCCTCCCCAAGAGAATGCAACTACCTCTGCCTGGAGTGACTGCTCCGGTTTCGTGTTTTATTGTCTGGGATTCAGAGCCGTATCAGTGGAGGGTAGTCTGGAAGTTCAGATGATGCTTCTAGACATTCTGTCAAGAAACTCATCTGCTTCCCATTCTACATCTCATCTTCCAGAGTGTTCTAATGCCCGTCCATGGGAGGAAAAGACAACAACTGATGTGTTTAAGTCACAGCTCTTCTTTCTTTGGGCAATAGTCATGCAAAGAACAGAATGCAGGGAGAGAAATAAGAATGTAAAGTGCAAATAGTGCATTTAAAGAGCTCGCAGTCCAGATTTTACACACACACACATGCTTATATAAAAGGTCTCTGGGAAGATTATAATAAAAGTGAGGTTTAAATTATGTTGCCATCAGTAGTTCTAATAAAGGAAAGTATCAATAGATTTAAAATAGTCAAAAAAAAACCCTTTAGAATGTAAACACCTCGTAATTTGAACTTTAATGTATGAATGCTAAATAAATGAAACAAACAGAATGAATGGAGAGGAGAGGTATGTGTGTGTGTTGTGTGTGTGTGTGTGTTGTGTGTGTGTGTGTGTGTGTGTTTGTATGGACTAAAATTTGCCTTTGAATATCAATCTGAATGCAAAAGAAAACCAGGTCAGAAGAAAATTCTAACTTGCTAAATAGTTTGTTTAATGATTTGATTTCAGCATTAGTCAGTCTAAGGGTATGGATGGAGTCAGTGCCTGACTCTGAGTTCCAGTACGAACGTCTCGGGAGGTCTTATCCATGTTGTGTAGTCATCTAGAAGAGGTAGAATGGGGAGAGTTTAGCTCTTAAACCTGGAGTTGGGGTAGAGTTAGCAGTAAAAAAAAAGGTTGTCAGTGGTGGCCATCACCAGCATACCAAACTGCAGCTGTCCTCAATAGGATCTGAGCAGGCAGAGAGGAGCATCCAACTCATCAAACGGTTGGTATGGCCAGCAACAGCATTGTTCCAGTCATTGGCAGGGAATGTAGGAAACAGTAAACAACTCCAGGGGCCCACAAAGCGTGGGGACATAAAGGTCAAGCAAGCAAGCTGGGACTCTTGGCATGTCACTGGCTGCAGCAGAAGCAGCATGCTAACAAGGGAAAAAGCACAAGTCCTACCCCATGCAATGGAGTGGCCATATGCTTGAACAGTCCATGGGTTTGAGGCACTTGGCTGGAGAGGATCGAGATTTACATCTGTGGAAACCACATGGACTTTGACAATATGTAGGATGCCCTTGAGAGCTGCGCCTGATGAGCGGGTCCTGGTAACTGTCTTCCCAGCAGCTATTATCAGAACATCCAATAACATCTATCTGCTGCAGTGTCTCCAACTACCCAGTGATAAGGTCACAACCAGAGACTGACTGCAAAATTGTGGGAACCAGTGATCTGCTAAATACAGTAGAATGCAAGGGAGGAAAAAAAAAGACTCTTTCAATATGAATGAGCTTAAAAATAAAATACTTCATACAGTGTGGTCCTAAGGTGGGGTGGCTCACAAGCTTGTTAGCTCAGTGGTTTAATTGTGCCAAATGTTCACTTGCTGTTTCAGTGTGTCCTCATATGAGAGTTAATTCTTGCCAGTTGACTCTAATTGGGCATTCCTACCTGTGACATCCAGGGACAGAAAAGTGCTTCTTGCATTTTGCTGCAGGAATCACGAACAAACATCTCTTTATCTCTCCCTAGTCAGAGTTAACAAGCTCAGTGGCCCAACCATTGACAAAGAGAAGGACTACCGCAGTAGGTGTAGAGCAACCAAATTAAAGCTCTTGTCCCTGTGGATGAAGATAGGGCGTTTAACCCTGAAGCCCATGGCTGAATGAAGGAGAGGGGACAAAGTTGGCCCTAGTTTTGGTTCTGATGGGAATTAAAGAGAAAGGCATCATCGTGTTGGGTAACCCCCAAGTGTGGCTGGAAAGGGAAGCAGGAAGTTGACATAGATTGAAGAAACAGACCCCTTGTTCCACTAGGTGGACTCTACAGGCCGTGCCTGAGATTCGGAGATGGGCATGGCCGAGGCAGCTCTAGGCATCTGCAGCACGTCCTTCTGAGACCTGCAGGGGCTGAGGGCAGAAGCAGATGATGAGCAGGAATTGGGAGGAGATTTTGAGCATAGCCGGAAACTGGCTATGCTTTTGTGAGTTTGTATCACAGGATGTAAAAGACAAAGTGCATTTCCCTGCCATGACAAAGTAGAATCCTGATAAGAAGAATGTCTTTTGTTCCACCACCACTAGGGCTTTAAGCCTCTTCACCGGTTTAAAGGGGGCTCAGTGAATTTGGGATGCAAAGGCTGTATTGGGAGTCGGGTTTTTGTGGCAGATTTTGTGTGTTCTGACTTACCTCTAGAATACCATTTGTCCTTCCTGATAAAGAAACTCCCATCCTCTATGGCACTTTACAAATAAAGAGAAAGAGTTTCAGGAAGAAATGAATTACTTAGCTGAGATCCCAAAGTTAATAAATGGTGGAGTGAGAACCAGACTCCAGACTCCTTCACTGCTACTTCTGTTCCTAATGTGACCATCTGTCCAATAGCTCGGAGGAGTGCCAGAAGTGGTTTTACTCACAAGAGACCGAAGGAGGAGAGGCTAAATGAAAGCAAAGGCAAGACGGGGAGAGAGAAGGGCTGTACAATCAAATCTTCCTTTAACAGCTTCTCTCTCTCATTGTCTGAATCTGATTTCTGTTGCTGCTACAGAACACCTAAGACTGGGAAATTTGTAAAGAAAAAAGGTTTATTTAACACCCAGTTCTGAAGGTTCAGAAACATGGGGCTCGTATTGGTCTTTGGAGAGGATCTCATGGTGAATGTCATCCCGTGGTGAGGTCTGTACAAGGAGAAACAATACAACAAACGAAGTGGCAAAAGGTCTGAGGAGAAGGTTCAATTAGTAAAATGCTTGCTTGTCTTGCAAGTATGAGGACCTAGTTTGATACTCAGACAGACAAAAAACGGCATCAACAAAAGCAAAGTAAAAGGTGAATGTGGTGGCATGCGCTTGTAATCCCAGTGCTGAGGAAGGGAGACATGAGTCCTCAGGAAGACTGGCCATTTAAACTAGCCAAATTGACAAGCTCCAGAGTCAGTGAGAGACCCAATCTCTAAAAGCGATGTCTAGCAACCGAGGAGGATACTTAAGGTTCATCTCTGGCTTTCACCTACACACAAGTGGTCCTGGAGGTGTGAATGCATGCATGTGCACGCGCACACACACAAATGCAAGCACACACGCATGCACGTGCATGCGCACACACACACATGCTAACAAAAAGGAAGTTGAGAAAGCAGAACCTATATAGTTATTACCCACTTTTGCTATAACCACCTTAGGCCCATGAAACCCAAGCTGCAGCTCAGATGAGAGCATCCACCTGAAACCCAAGGTGCTCTTCAGATTGGGGTATTAACTCCTTCCAAGGACGGTGTTCCCAATCATCTCTTCACCTCTGAAAGTTTCCACCAACTTCCAATACCATTACATTGAGGACCAATTCTCTAGCACATAACCCTTTGGGAAACAAGACATATGCACACAGTAGAGTGTCTGTCTACCTGTATTCCATTTGCTTTGGCATCTCATATGAGCCTTGAGGTCATGTTAATCAAGAAGGAGAACGGATATGGCCTTATGGGGACAGAGTGAGTGCAGTGCTATTTCTGCCTTTCTATCTTTTCCTAATGAATCCTTACACTTTTCTTTTATCCCCTCTTTCCTCCCGAGAATAAGGTGAATACACTCTGCTCTGGCCTGTGCTTCCCTTCCACAGCAGGCCTCCCTCCCAGCAGCCCCACCCTTCAGCTGCTTCCCCACCCCCCTCTTTATCCCTTCACACCAAACACTTTCAAAGTTAATTTCAAAAAGCTGGGAACACTTGATAGTTTTAATTAATCCCATGCCTGGGGAAATATGATTTTGTGCGCGCGCGCGCGGACTCTCAGCTTCTCTGCATAGATAGCTTGTTCTGGATAATGCCAGCATTTCCAATTTAGCTGTGTTTATACCACCAACTCGTTTGTTTGTTTGTTTATTACCTACAAGAGTCTTAAGGCTGGTGCATCCTTAGGAAGAGATTCCTAGTTTTCCACATAATGTCAGTATTACCCCATCTTGGGAACCAACCTAGTACGATAGGGAGGAAGGCTCCATTCTCTGTGTAGAGAAAGGGAGGCCCAGAAAGGCTTGATGGTTTGATCATAGACACACTTTTAGGGGGCATGATACACATCAGGGCTGACTCACTTGTAAATCAGAATTCTTGACCAACTGACCCTTCTTCCTGGGAGAACTAGGTAAGACACTATGTAGTACACTACTAACAGTGTGGTGTAGCTATTTCTTCTGAATTAAATATCTCATCTTAGAGGAGGCTGGTGAAGAATGAGAAGTAAATGCCACTTACAAGACACAGGGAGTTCCTGAAATTTACATAACTAGACTGGCCTTCTTTGAAGTTACATAAAAGGTAACAGTTGCTGGGAGGCAGGGGAAGGCAAGCTGCTTCCATAATATGGGAAGTTAGTCTGTCTAGGTTTTGCTTTTATTGATTAATGAATAAAGCTGTTAGGCCAGTGGCTTAGCAGAATAGGGCAAGGTGGGAATTCCAAATAGATAGAGACAGAGAGAGTAGGTGAAGTGAGTGAGAAGCCACTGGAGACAGATGCTGGACACCGGATGGAACTTCACCCGTTAAGCCACAGCCATGTGGAAATATACAGATTAATGGAAATGGATTAGTTTAGGATATAGGAGCTAGCTTAAAATATACTCGTTTCTGTGCCATCATTTCGAGTCAGGACAGTCAGGAAACGAACTAGTTGCCTCTGCCAACACTTGCAAGTCATGCAGGGAGCTCTAGAGAATGCAGCTTTCATGAGTTCTCAGCCAGGTAGGGTGGACTTTTCAGGAGTGCAGCTGTCATTGCGTTATCCATGTTCTTAGAGGCGCCATAGAAAACCTTAGAACTGCACTGGCTGGTTCAGTGGGTTCATGTGTCTGAAGAGCTGACTGGTTTGAGAAGATCAAGTACTCCATCAACTATGGGGATAGCACCAACCTCACCTACTAGCTCGTAGACAAGGAATGGGAAGGAACTTCTTTGGTAGAAAAACACACAGAATAAAATTATCAGTGGAGAAAAATAGATATCAGATAGACAATTCTCCATTCCTAAGAGTAAAATACATTCCTATTTCTTTTCTCACTTTTACTTTCAGATTAGAATGAGTAAATGGATTATACCTTTCTCCTTTAAAAACCAAGGAGACTGGATATTTCCTGATTGAGTCATCAGCCTAAAGATGGATTTTATGTATTTGCTTCTGGTGTCCTTGAATTCTTTCTACAGCATCTACAGAAAGTATACTTCCACATTACAAAGTACTGGGATAAGGACTTTCAAATTATTCAATCAATATAAAATGTTTTTTGTTACACCTCAAAGTTTTCTAAAAATCTCACTTATTAAGTATTTTTACCTCCCCCACTGGACTGAAGTTCTGCCCTGGCTTGTTCTTGCCTTCTTGGGCCAAGTCCTCTCTCAGATGAATATCTTTTGGTCTTTGTTTTCTTTCTTCTGTTTCCTATTTCCTCTCTTGTTTCCCCCATTTTTAAAAGTGGTCTTTCTTCTTCTTCTTTCTCCTTTTTTCAGGTCAGTTCTTTCATTCTTCTCTTGGCTGCCCTGTTCATGCAAGCTTTCTGGGTAATAGACTTACTTCCTGGGAAAACTAGACTAGATCCCTTTGTGAGTTTCCATGTCCCACTCAGATGGGCTAGGAAAAAAAGCACAGAATGTCATTCACAGAGCCACCATGAAGAAATAGCAAAGGGATTATCATGGGAACCATGTTAACCAATTTTAAACCCAAGCTATCTGTCTTACTTTGTGGGACCAGAACCTGATCATCTTCTGGAGCATGTCTTGAATATACTGCTGTTCTTCTCACCTCCTGGCTGTGTTTCTGGCTCACCCAGTTCCAGGGCATCAGAATTCTCAGAGCCATGCCTGAGTGTGGACAGGCTTCTGGAAACTCATCTTTGTGGCTCTTGATGAGCAGAGACATGAGGAGCCTCTAGTTTGTTTACTCCCACACTCTACTAAAACTCTAAGATTTGTTTACTGAAATATTATCCCCAAACACCGTAGGAGACAGTAGGAGCCAGAGGATCAAGGAGTTTGCTATGAGGCTATATATACTAGTGATATCAGAAGTGATGTCCATAAAATCTGACAGCTTAAACATAAGCTAAACAAGGACAACAACAATAGACATTCCAAAGTGGATGGGGGAAAAACCCGTGAGGTCTCAACCCTACAGTTAAAACTGTAGACAACTAAGGAATACTAGGAGCAGAATAACTAGTCTTCTCTGGAAAGAGCACACCAATTGGTTATCAAATACCAAATGATCAGCCCTGAAAACATATATGCATGTAACATTTATACTGACTGAGCAGGTTTTATTTAGAATATGTATATTAAATATTACACATATTTACATATACATGTGCATGTAATTACAATTAATAAAAAAAGACGCCATGGATTTGAAATAGGGTAGAGAAAAATATATGGGAGGATTTGGAAGGAGGGAAGGGATAAATGATGTTACAGTATAGACTTAAAAGTAATAGAAATAAAAATTTTTCCCTATTATTTATGTTTTTTATTTTCTCCTTAATTCGGGAGATTTTCTGGTATTGAGGTCTGCATTACTGGTAAGAATGAGTTTATAGAAAATTTCTTAATGAAGAATCTTTATGTTATATGAGAAAAAAAATCAAAGTTTATGAGAGGATGTCAAAGGTAGATGTGACAGGAGTGGACCCAGAGATGTGTTTTGGTTTTGTCTTCCGGCAGATCCCACGAGGAGGCAGTACCTTATATCTAGACTGACCTAAGTGGGAGGTTTCTGACACCTTCACTATTGTCCTTGACAAGATGGACTGTGGGTTTCTTGGTGCCATGGGCAATATTTTTCACCTTATCATTCCTCAAAGGACCAAATACTTAACGAGAGGCCACCGGATTCTGATTAATGAGCAAATGACTTAATGCACAAAGGGACCACTGACAACTAAACATAAAAATTCCCTTATAAAATCCTGGTCAACGTGAGAAATCGCAGAGTCTGGTTCTTCTCATCGTTTATAAGTTAGGAATCTGATTAGAAGAACCGTGTTTTGTGCATGACCCTTTGAAAAGTCTGATGGCTCACAGAATGATGGGGTATGCTTTAAACAATCTCGAGGGTTGGGTTTCCTCATGAGCTATGCATTTTTTTAAAAAAATTTATTGTTTAAGAACTCTTTCATGTGACTGTTCCAGAGGAGGCAAGGATGAGGTGTCTGGGTTGCAGCTCAGTGTTCTTCTTGGGTCACCAGAAAATTCTTCTGTGCTGATTTGTGACATGCCTGGTTAGATACAGAGTTCTGCAGCATACCACACTGTCATCAACTGATGTCAGTATGGTACTCACTTAGCCACTTGGACACTTTAAAAAAGGCACAGAATAGAGAGCTAGGAGGTGGCTCCGTAGGCAACACCCTTCCCATACAAGCACAAAGACTAGAGCTTGGGTCTCTATCACTAGTGTTTTAAAGAGCCTGATTCTCCAATTCTAGTGCTAAGGTACTGGAGACAGAAGGAGTCTGGGGCTTACTGGCTAGCCAGTGTAGACAATTGCTCAGTGTCAGATTCATTGAGAGACATTGTCTCAAAAAAGGAAAAATATAAGGTAGAGAATGGAAGAGAACATCTCTGGTTTAAACATGTTTACACAGACTTATTTATGTTCATATATATACATACATCCCCATGTACATGCACACAATGAGAATCTACACACACACACACACACACACACACACACACACACACACACACACTAAACACACACATACATGACACAGAATGTAAGGGCCCAGAATCTGGCCCCAGGGATCACATTGGTCAGGCTCTGTGCTATTCCCCAACTTCTCTGTGCTACATCTTTATCGCTCTTGCTGGGCTTTCTTTAGGATACCATACTGGGTCCTATGCCTCTTCTTTCTAGGTGAGGAAAGAGCAGGACTCAAGTCTCTCATAGCCCTGGGTAACTCTATCCTGGTGATGGGGTGTCTCTGGAGAGAAGGTGCTTTCTCTTCCCTCTCATTCTCCCTTCAGGCAATTTGTTCTGGCAAACACATAAAGCTGGGTAATGGGAAATACAGTCCTCAGGCAGTGGAGCAGGAGGATGGATATTGATGAGTAAATAATTGCTGAACTAAATCAGAGACTCGGGGAAACCCCCAGGGGATGTCAGAGACATCTCTGGTGGGATAGGGAAGAAAGAACATTCAGGATGTAGGACGGTCCACTGAAAATTGCTCTGGAATTGGGCAGCACTCTATGAAATTTGGGATTCACTTCTTATCATCTGGGTAGATGATGCAATCAATTCCCTTGAGCGTGTGTGGCCAGATCTTTAACACAGAAATGATTCTTGGCTCTCAAGGCTATTGTGTGAAGTACTCTTGCCTTCCTATCGTTTGTTCATTCAATATATCTCAAGGTTAAGCAAGCGCTTTTCAGAATTCCTGAAAGAAGCTTGAGACCTGGGTTGACTCCCAGGAGTCATGAAGAGTGAAGGGCTCCTCGTCACTGTCTAACAACAGACATGACATCCCAGCACAATAAGAGTCTGGCCGTGGAACCTGGGGTTTTCTGGGGAAACCTACTGCCCTGCCCCCTCTTGGGCCACTGATCTGTCCTCAGAAGCCAGCCTTCCCCTGCCTGTGCCTGGGTTTTGCTATCCGGTTAGCTTTGGGGAAAACTCTGCCTGTGCAGCCAGTTAGCATCAGCTGGCATTTGCAAGCGACATTTAAAGGTCACCTCCAATTCTCCTGCTGGGGAAACAGGGAGGGATGGCATAGCAGAGAATGTGGACTTGGGTTGAATCTAATGAGCTTGGGCAAGACGCTGGGAGCTTGTAACAGGGAGGCATGCACTGGGAAGGGACTTCCTCAGCCTGAGTCTTTAGGGGGAATTCAGTGGTGAGCAATGACTGGGAAGGGAGGGGGGATCTGAGCAGAGCAGGGGTCCCAAGCACGTTTGCTTCTGCTGTAGCAGTGTGGGACACATTGTGCTTCTGAATTTCTGTGCTCTATAAAATGAGCTGGGGAGGAAAATGTTGGTGGGGAGTCGACCTTCCTTACAAACACTGTGTGCTGCCCAAGAAACAAGTCTACCATATGGCTAGTAAAGCTTCCTGAGCATCTTTTCTGAACCCGCAATTAAGACCCATTACTCTAAAATCTGGTCAGCTAATACCCTGCCGTAAAGTCAAGAGACAATCATAATCAAATTGCCATTTGAAGTTGAGACTACCTTGGAAAGTGGAGCCACCTCTAAGCAGGTGCCTGGGAAGAGAGCTTAATGTTTGCAATCAAAGAGGATTGTACTGCCCATGGAAGCCAAAAGGGCACTGCATTAAGATATCTGTCTGATGATGGGCACACGGGTAATGCATGCCCTGCTAGCCACTCTGTCACCTGGTTTTTGCTCATTAGTGTCTCTTTTCTTCTCAGAGTCTGGGCCCTTTGCTCCTCTCTTTGCTCCCCCACACAGTAACCCCCTGGCACTTTATTTTTCTGCATGCCCAGTGAATTTGTCCATGACTAGTGTTGGCCATTCCCCATCAAAGGGCTTCCTGTCTAGTATTGGGTGCTAACTGTGGTCACGTTTGAGTAAGGGTCATTTTTGATTAAATGACTCTGTGCCTCTCTTATAGCAAAGATGTTTGCCATGTGGTTCTTCGCTCTAGAAGGGGTGTTTTGCTATCCTTAGGGAGATGTCAGGAGACTTCACCTGTTTTCCATCTCAAGTATAAAATCTACCCATATTCTACCCCCTGGAACACCATATAAACTTAATTGTTAAATAAAAGAAAAAAAATCACCACTAATACTTCTCAATCTATGAGGACTTAATAGGGTTGCCATCAGGATAATCTCATACCACACATCTGAAGAATGTGATTGATCCTCAGCTAGATGGAATGACCTTGAAAGCCCCTGTTTGCCTTTCTGCTCACCCCTTCTGGTATGGCACACAAGAAAGCCTCGTTTCCTTCTTGGAGGACCATCTGCTGCTTCTTAAGGAATCCCCTCATGACATGCAGATGCCCTGGGGAGAGTGTAAACTGCATTAAGCTAAAAGCACATTAAGGCACTGTCAGTTTCTGCTGGGACATTTTAGCGAGGATTAATTTATCAGGGCTTTTTCAGACGTGACACCTCACTGAGAGGGATTTGGACTTAGCAGAGAATGGGTGTGTGCTAGGGAACTTAAGGAGAGACAGACAAGAAGCGACCGAGGAAGGGAAACTGAATGTTTTAGGAAAACAAGGGCTTTCATGACATGACATGGATGATGGTGTGGTAGCTAAAAGCAGGTGTCTTGCTTGCTGTTCTATTGCTGTGAAGAAACACCACGACCAAGGCAACTTATAAAAGTAACCATTCAATTGAGAACTTGCTCATAGATTCAGAGGCTTAGTCCATGACCATCACAGTGGGGAGCTTGGTGACAGGTGGCAGGAAGACAGGCATGGCACTGGAGCAGTAGCTGCGAACTTATGTCTCCTCCGTAAGCACCAGGCAAAGAGAGACTGGAAAGGCTTGGGCTTTTGAAACCTCAAATCCCACCCACAGTGTCATCATATCTCTTCCAACAAAGCCATGCCTCCTAACCTTTTTCTAATAGCTCCATCAACTAAGGACCAAGCATTGCACTATGTGAACCGCCGAGGCCCATTCTTGTCAAACCACCATAGAGGGTAAGAAAAATCTATATGTGGTGAGGATAGGGACAGAAGGGCTTCAGAGAACTTCAGGGAGTGAATTTCTCCACTGCTGTGTGAGAACAGGCCTCCTTCTGATGCCAACAGTCCACTGTGTCTTCTTCTGGGTACCTTAGAGTTCAGGAGCCAGGAAAGCTATGGAAGCCCAGGAACCAACCTGCAGAATTTGGCCACTGGTAGAAAGTTCCTAGAGATGAGCACCAGCTCCTCACTCGATCTGTTAAGGATTTCCCTCTATCTGTAGAATGCCTCCTTTTGCATGGATACTTTTAGGGGCTCATCTATATAGGACCTTCCTTGCTGCTTTTCTTTCATGATACCTTCTTAATGTGCTGATACCAGAAATTGAATACACTGGGTTTCACTGTCTTTGTATGGGATGACAGAAGGCCAGTTGCAGTGGTCAGCTAGGCAGCAAATGGGTCCCAGAGTCTTGAACAAGTTTTGGAGCTAGGGCTGGGCTTTCCCCATTTCTTGTCCTTGCTTTTGCCCAAATTTCTCATGAAAGAGACAGGAAGACTTGGCCTGGATAGTGTGCTAGAGGATATTTCCATTGTTCTGGTGATGAAGTAGGAACCTTACTTCACTGGCCATCCAGGGGGATAGTCCTGCTGGGGAGACACCCCATGTCTAAAAACAGAATGCTATTGTTATTAAATATTACTGATTTCTTCATGGCAATTCTCCATAGGATTCCAGATATTCTTATTTTTTTTTTCATAAGGTTCAAACAACAATGGGGTGGGTAGTATAGACATACAGTAGAGTTCATTCAGAAGAACAAACCTATGCCATTTGTAGGAAAAGGGTTAGCAGCTGAGATCATCATATTAAAAAAGTAGACCCAAGTCAGAAGGACAGATACTGCATGCTTTCTCTTGAATGTGACACCTACATCTTATGTATGGCATAGAAACAGGAGGATTACTCGGGAAGAAAGGACTAGTAGGAGAGGAACAGGAGTAGGTAGTAGAGGATGGTCCAGGTTTGTGATACAGCTGAATGGAGGCATTAGGAAATCCATCACATTGTGCAGTAAATGGATGCTAATGAATGCATCTTTGAAACTTAGTAATTAACTGTTGAATGCAGTTGAATATACGGAGTATTCCCACATTTTGATGTGCTAGGTGATATGCATCTAAATATATCCTGATGTTCTGAATGTGTGTGTGTGTGTGTGCGCGTGTATGCGTGTGGGTATGTGTATTTGTGTGTTGAAACAAAACAGCTCTAGCAAGGCTGAGGGTGGTGGATCTTCTGTTGATTAAGTGATTTATGCTATAAAATAATGCAACAGGCCACGGTTTATCTGTTGGCACCCTTTAATGGACAGTAAATACTGGCATGATTGGGCTCATTGGAAAGATGAGGAAGAAGTTCGGTGCAGTTTAGAATTCATCTAATCAGCCAGGCGGTGGTGGCGCACGCCTTTAATCCCAGCACTCAGGAGGCAGAGACAGGTGGATCTCTGTGAGTTCGAGACCAGCCTGATCTAAAGAGCTAGTTCCAGGACAGGCTCCAAAGCCACAGAGAAACCCTGTCTCGAAAAACAAAAAACAAAACAAAACAAAACAAAACAAGAATTCATCTAATCATGATGGAAGATCTGCACCAGGCATGGAACCAAGACCCATTTCCCTTAATTGAAAATGTGCACACACAAAGGGTTGAATCTATGTTGATTGTTTGAGCTTATCTGCTTTTCTTCCTCTCCCTGTAGTCCCTAGTACTGTTTTCTAATTCTACCTGTCTGTATATTCTACCATACCCTTCCCTGAGCTGTTTCAGAGCATGCAGAAAAGGTGATTGGAGTGGTAGCCCAGCAGTCTATGGGGAGTCAGGTCTTGCTGGCATAGTAGTGAGTGTGTGCCTTGGATCCCTGTATGAGCATCGTCTCATAGCCTTCCCAACATCTTACTCCCCACCATGATGACAATGGACCAAACCTCTGAAACTGTGAGCAAGCCCCAAATAAATGTTTTCCTTTATATGAGAGACCACTGTCATGGCATCTCTTCACAACTGTAGAATACTGACCAAGACACAGAGTGTGTGCGCAAAGCCCTGGGTCCAATCCCCAGTACCACATGAATTAGGCATGGTTGGATAGATCTGTAATCTAACCATGGGGGAGGTGGATGCAGGAGGGTGAGAATTTCAACGTCATTCTCTATTCCATGAGTTCCATGTTAGAAGACGTCTTTGGCTATAGGACAACTTATCTTAAAAGCAGAACTAAACTGAAAAAGATTTCAGTGGGAGAAAGAGGGAGGCTGAGAGGGGATCATGGGGGAGAGTGTGAGTCAACCAAAGTCATTAAATTTCATGTAGGACACCACCAAAGAATAAAAAATTTAAAATTTAAATAAAGCCAAAATCCTAAGCAGACCAAAAGCCAAGAATATAAATAATAAGGCTAATAAGCGACAGTTACCTGGCTGTGGTTCAATCGGGCTGGTTTTTTGCTCAGCGCTCTTGTACCTAGAGAATTACACACAGTTCTAGCCCCCACCATTGGCTGCATTGCCGAACGCAGCCTTCTTTGCCATTCACGGTGACCTGTGAGCACCCCAGGATCCATCTGAACTACCATCCCATCAGTTCCTTCTCATGAGTTCTAGTCCACCCGAGGAGTCTGTTTCCAGTATGATCTCATCTTAGACTATCCTTACATGAAAAATGGGATTTTCTTTCTGGTTGATGCCTCAGCAGAGGAAATACATGCACAAGGAAGACGCAGCCACACACAAGATGAGCCAAGTGAGTCATCGGAGCAAAGATCGCCTCACCTCCACTGGCTGGTTATTAATACTCAGAGTTCTTATCCATTCATTAGTGTGGCAGGCGCTGTCTAGTGACAGGTTAATTACACAGCTCTGGGTAATTAGAAAGTAAATATATGTTAAGAGGAGACCACTGTCAAGATAAAAACTGTCTGTGTGAAAGCCCTCTTGCATGGTAAATTCTACCTCATGTTTTCAACTTGAAGGGAATTCTTTTGTTGTTCTTAGTACTTTGAGAAAAAAAAAAACAAACTCTGTGCTTCCCTTCATCTAAGATGTGTTTGGTTCTTGCTCTTGCCTGCCTTCTTTGCCTCTGCCTTCAGTAACACACCTTGCTGGACCAATTTGGAGTTCTGCTTCTATTCTGGGTAAATGTCTGTAGTGTCAGTCCCTTGTACATGAGGTTTATAGCTCTAGGGTAGAAGACAGCAGGGTGGGAAAGATAAGCCATTCTGAACAAAGATTCCACACCTTCTGTTGCTGCATAGCTGTGTGTGAATGGTGGCCTCCTAGGCTGCTTCCATGGATCCCATGAATGCTGTTGAATTAGAGTACACCGTCCACTCCAGAGAGCGTGGGGGCTATTTAGTTATTAATCATGCCCTCAGCTCAGTGTGGAGTTCATCTCTGCGGGGATTTTCCTTGTAGACAGTGAACTGTCTTCCAGCTATTAGAACCCGGGACCTTAACATTACAGGGACAGAGTTAGAGCCTTTCATCCTGAGTATTTTACAACCACAGCCCAATAAATTGCAGTTTGTAACTAAAAAGGGTTAAGATGTTGTGAGTGCTTCCATGTGGTTTTAATTGATTGGTTTCAAATTGTCTTCAAATCCAGGCTTGTACTTTGCCTAAATTAATATTCCTGATTTTCAAGAGTATAGGGACGAGCTACCAAATTCTGCAGCAGAACTCAAGTACAGCCAGCTTTATAGGAACAGGCTTCCTCTCTATTCGCCATACCCAGAAAAAAAAAATCGGTAGTGTCAAGGGGACGTATCTGCTTTTATTTCCTTTCTCCTCTGAATTTATCTCTGTATTCTCTGGTGCTTATCGATGGAGGGTAGAGTTGTTTGCTGATCTGGGTGTGGAGGATATAAATAAACGGAGCACTCGCTACTCCTGAGCACCTCCTAGGGAAGCTGGAGAGATGGGTAAAGAAGGAATCAACCAGGGTGAAGGAGGTATTGCTGGTGGGCAGAAGTAATGAGGATTGAAAGAGTAGAAAGGAAGAGGCATTTACCATCACTGTATCTAACAGAGAAGGACAAGCCTGAGAGGAACAGACCGGGCTGGCCTTGGGCTCTAACCAACCTGCCTAGGGTCACAACAGCCACCCTAACCAGGCTGGGTGGGGACTCCAGGACTTCCTGGTCATTGATAAGACATGCAGTAGCTGGCATCTGAGGGACATAAGCTTCTGCTAACTGTACATGTCTGAATTCTGTTAATGAAGAGGTGCCAGAGGTCCATGGAACAACAGACAAGGATCTAGGACCAGGCAATAGGGCATGAAGTAGGGTACTCAAGGCTGTTTCCTAAGTGCACCTGAACAGAGTATATAGATTCAAGATGGAAGTGCATCTGGCACAGCATGTTGGCTGACACTTGTTATCAATGGCATCATGTAGTGGGGAGGGGCATCGTTTGGGTTCTTCTTTCTTTGGTTTCTCCTGTTAGGAGGATAGGACAGAGCTCAGAGCTCAGGATGTGTACTGCCCACCACCCACAGCTCCTTCCGAGTGGGACCATCCTCCCAGTCTCACCTGCCAATCATAAATGGACATGCTCTGAAGCAGCCTAGCTTCCTGATGACATCTCCTAACATGACATTAACAAAGAAAACAGCAAACTGCATCCCTTTGGCCATGGAGCATTGATTTTTTTTTGTTTGTTTAGATCCTTAGCTAGGAATCAACAACAGATGTGGCAGGTTTAATTAGGTATCTCTCAACAGGGTTCACAGGAGGGGGGAGGAAGTGATCAGACTCAGGACCCTGGGAGACAGGATGGAGTGGTTTAATTTCTTAAGTCACTGTCTTAAGATGGGAGTGGGGAGTATATGGAGCCTCATTCCAGGATCCAGACTGCTTTCCTTAAAGAGGGACTGCATCTTTTTTCAACGTATATGGTTATGATATAGTCCTTTGGAGCACTGACCCCCTGGTTTTATTGTTCTTACATTCTAACATGGTTGTCAGGATTCTACTGGCCACTGACAGCCCCTTCTACTCCATGTAGCAGGCCAACACTGCTTTATTCTGTGTTGAAAATTTCCCTTTTAAGAAAGAAAATCCCATGTTTAAGAACTAACCTCTGGAGCTTCCACCCAATTAAAACTTTTTCTGTAGTTGGGTAGAGCTCAAGTTACCACCATTAAAATATCCTCAATTACCATGAAAAGCATTCCTTGCTCCAGCACCATAAATAAAGCATTTTCACAAAAGAATAATATTTACATGATCACCATGGGTAGAAAAGGAAACAGGCAAGAGAGAGATACAGGCTTAACCACCGGTGCTTCTTCCCTTGTAGTACCTCGACCTCCTATGCAGCAGCTCCTCAGCCCCAGCCCCCAAGTTTGATTCTATTAAAATACACATATATCTATGTGTGTCTATAGCTCCTTCTCTGAATACATATAGACAGCTAGATATTATCTCTTTAAAATATTAAAATAAATTACATCTTTGCACAGAATACAGACATTAATTCTGTTTCCAGGAGATTTGTCAAATCAGTGGCCTGTGTTTGCATAACAAGCTCTTTGGTTACGCTGTGCAGAATATAAATTACCATGTTGTCAGCTCGGGAGGAAAATCACCAGAATTTCAGTAGCGTTGCTTCCATTGATGAAGATGAACTCTGTGTTACATGCCCAGGTAATGCCTGTCGGTAGTGACTTCTTCCTGGATGTGGCTAAAAGCTCAGAGAAAGGGAAACCCTAACTACAAAGTTTTCCACCTCATTTCCCCCATTTGGTTCTACAAAACAAGATGTCTTTCCTTTGCAGCTTTCATTGAGTTGCACACAAATCGCACACACATAAATACACACACACAGGAACACCTATACATACTCAAATATGCATACAAATACATAAAAACATTCACGCACATGCTCACATACAAGCACCTACTTACTTATACACAAACATACAAATTTACATGTATACCCAAATCTGCACGCACACACACATATACATATAAATATGCATGCGCATATGTATACACACAAATGTGCACACACATATACATGTATATGCACATATACACATGCACACACTTGCATGTACATATAACATATACACATGTATATGAACACACTTACATGCAGACTCATACATACTTATACACATGAACAAACCCTTGGGTTTTGGGTTTTAATTAATTGGTGGAGCGCTGCTAGTTTTGGCCCAAAATGGTGTGTGCCTCTCTCTCTCTCTCTCTCTCTCTCTCTCTCTCTCTCTCTCTCTGTGTGTGTGTGTGTGTGTGTGTGTGTGTGTATGTGTGTCCTTTAAGTGCAGGTGCCCATGGAGTCCAGAAGGGCATGCTGGATTTGGATCCCCTGGAGATGGGGTTGTAATATAGATTCTGGGAACTGAACGTGCATTCTCTGAAAAAGCAGTACATGCCTTTAACAATTACCCTGTCTGCCCGGCCCTGAGCGAAAACATTTTAATACATACGAATGCTACTGAGTTTTACTGCACAGACAGCCCACAAACAGGCTCATAAACCTCAGCTTCCCACAGAGCCAGATTCCTCCACCTCTACACCTTATAAGGAAATATTCTAGCTTTATTTAGTCTGTATATGCATGTTTATCTGTGTGTATATGCATATGTGTGTGTGTGCCTGTGTCCATGTGTGCACGTGCCTATGTGTATATGTTTGTAGGGCACTGAACACTAGAAGACAGCCTGAGCTGTTGGTCACAGACACCGGTAGAACACTCTGAGTACTCTAGCTGAGCCTGGAGGTGTCTGCCTGTCTTCTGATGTAGGGGCTTTTGCCATTGTGACTGACATTTTCACATCAGTTCCAAATGTGAAGTCATGCGTGTAAGGCCAGCATTTTACCGGCTAAACTAGCGCCCCAGCCCAGCTTCTCTATCTCTTAGAGGCTCGTTGAGTCAGACGGTGTGAGGAGCTTTGTGTGTGTGACGTCATTCACTTTAACAAATGTGATAAATATTGCTATTTTTCTAGCACAGCTCAGGGAACTAATGAGTCAGAAAGTTTAGGAAGGCACCGTCGCCAGGAAGCTGCTGATCTGGACTTGAACTCCATCTGCCTGAGTCAGAAGTCTAAGCCTTTAACAGGCTGCATTTTGACGTCTGCATCAGGAGAGGGAGCATTCAGATTCTCACTTAGTGTTCAAATAGTGCTTGGTGTCTGGACGCTTCTATGGGAACGAACCAGAGATTGCTGAAGAGATGTCAGACACATTCACGTATTTAGTGATGAAATTTAAAGGAACTAAATTGCTCTAGTTATTTCCTGCTTGTTCTCACCTGTCTGCCTCAGTTTACCAGTAATTGCACTGTGGTTCCCTCACTACTCGTAAGATTGGAAACTGAAAGAACCTAAGATTTGCTCATCTTTTGCTCATTTTGTGCACGGAGTTATTGCGATCCAGAGATGGGGAGAATGGTCATTCACAGACAGTTCAGTGTAGGGCACCTGGGGTCGGGACCCTCCCTGGTTCAGAAAGAGCTCATGTAGGTTGGTTTTGGAGTTGAGTACGAAGGGGCCAGCACTGGCTCCTGGAGCCATGTTGAGGGGTTGCTGGGGGTCGCAGGCTAGAGAATGACAGGCCAGCTGATACCTACTGGATGCTGCAGATTTCCAGGCAGTGTTATGAGTGACCATAGCAGGCATCTGGCTCCTCACACTGATTTCCAGAACCAGCTGGTTGTGCGGTTGTATAGCACTTTGTTGCAATCATGGTGTTTTTCTCACAATCATTTACAGTTGCAAAATGTATCTAGAGCGGTTTTTTCCCCGGAACTGTAGAATTCATCTCTGCTCTGCTTCCTTTTTGAAATGTTCAGTTCAGCAAGATCAAAGGCCAATCGAGAGAGAGGCAGATTTAACCAGATTCCAGCCGTTCTTTTTTTCCTGCCTTGGTGTTTTCCCATCCAAATTGCGTTCATATCAGAAACTTTTCCGCCCATGGTTTTCATGATAGTACATAAAAGTCATCCCCTGGTTGAATGGACAGGGGGAAGCTTCAAGGTGCCTCTTCAGTGTTCAGTGCACTTTTCACATGGAGCCTGATTATCTCCTAAACAATAGCAATAGTAGCGGTGATCAAGACACGTGGCCTTTATTTTCCCATTTAGCAGCAGGGCTAGAATGAGCTGACACCACATGTGTCAAAATGGACTGGGGAATCCTCAAGCATATTAGTGTGTGTGCGAGTGCGTGTGCAGTGCGTGCACATGCATGTGGTGGGAGGAATTGGTTCTTTTCTCTCTTTTTCTTATCTTCATGTTCTAAAATAATGAAGGTTTGTGTGAGCTTTCAGAAGCGAGAAAGATGCTCTGCCGCCCCACAGTTTGTGAACTCCAAAGTCCATTACCTCTGTCAGTAGCAAGGAAGGAACAAGGAAGCAAGAACATGGGTATACCAACACGCATGTACATGGGTCTACATGTGTAGAAGCTGAAGTTTGCCGCTCTGGATTTTCCAGAATCATTTTCCATCATATTCTTTGAATCGGTGTCCTCACTGGAGCTGGGACTCACTGATTCTGCCAGAACAGCTGACCAGCAAGCCGTAGAGATCCTCTCGGCTCTGTCTTCCTACCCTTGGGATTACAGGCCCATGTCTCCACACTCAATCTTCATATGTGGGTGCTGGGGATCCAAACCCAAGCCCTCATGCTTTCACAGCTAACATTTTAGCGACGAAGTCATCTTTCCAGCCATGTTGATGATTCTAAAAGTTGAAAAATCTTCACTTGCAGACTTGCTTGATTTTAAATATTTTCCTGCTATCTTTCCAGCCATGTTGATGATTCTAAAAGTTGCAAAATCTTCACTTTCAGACTTGCTTGATTTTAAATATTTTCCTGTGGTTGGTTGGTCTGCTTCTTACAGCAGGGTGATTGCTACTTTATGATACTCTCTCACTATATACTAAACATACCTTTGCCTAAACGTGTGTTTCCTTTAGCTAGAATCATGGGGACCTATAATTTTTCTCTCAGTGACCTTTTCACTTTATATTTTGGGCAGCATTACTGTTGTTATTATACATTTAGACACAATACCCCACTTTGTGTTTATATATAATTGACCTTTAAAATCACATCTTTGGAAAGTGGAGATGGACATATTAATCTTAGTTTTGGCATGAAGAGACACAGCCTCAGAAGGAACTTAGGGTCTTAGATAAAAAATCACACATATTCATGGGGGGGAGCTGAACCCCAAACCTCATCTTTAGATTTCAAGTTTTCTGTTCTTGTCATTATGTGCCAAAATCTCATCTGTAAATTTGAAAACCACTCATGTAAGCTGCCTGTCAATCAGACTTCATACTCTTATTGTGATTGCTACCGCCTCTTTCAAACAGCATTCATTCTGATCCACATATTTTTTAAAAGGATGAAGGGTTTGTCACATTTTCTATTTGAATAAAATTTTTACACATTTCCAAGAGCTTTCTTGTCCATTATCTTATTTGATATTTTCTGGGCATCTATGAGGTAGATAGAACAAGCTTTTATTTTTCTCTCCCATCTACATATAAGGAATGAGTGCTTGGATCATCTAAGAGATGGGTTCAAGATTAAGAGAGAATTAGTGACAGGATTGGGACTGTGTCCTGTAATTGGAGGAAGATACTTCCAAAGAATGAATATGGAAGTAACCCCCTTTGAGTTCTATAGTGAATAAAACTCAGATGCTACGCAAGTGAATCAGTGGTTCTTACATTTCTTGTGGAAGTTTCTTTAAAAGAGATAAACCTCCTGTCTCCATCATTTCCAGGCCAATTAATCAGATACTTTTTGAAAAAAGCTGTATTCTGAGTCCAGTGCTGTTCTCTGCTCTGTGTGGCAAGGCTCAGAGAGAAGGAAGGGTAGAAGACTTTCAGTTTCGAACTGTTCCCTATCAGTGCTGAGTAAAGGCATCAAGAAGTCAGTTCAGATGCTCAAGGGGGTATGGTATCAGGATGGTGCTATCAGCCCCGAGGGCAAGATTTAAGAAGACTGTCACTGGGACAGCTTGCTAGTCCTTAGGGCTAATACAGGTCCTGGTCATCAGTTAGGGAGCCTGCATGGGACCCTAGGCCCTCTGCATGTGTGTGGTGACAGTTGTATAACTTGGTCTCTTTGTAAGGCTCCTAGCAGTGAGACCAAAACCTGTCTCTGGCGCTTAGCTGCCTGTTCTCCATGCTGAATATCTCACCCAGCCTTGATGCAGGGCAGGAACTGGGTGATGTGACACACTTTATTCAAGGCCAGGGCCGGGGGGGGGAGTACCCCTTTCTGAATGGAGATTGAGGACCCATGGATGGGGAGGGGGTAGATGAGAGTGGGTGATGTGATTGGAGGAGGGAAAGGAAACTGATGTTGATATGTAAAACAATGAAACAACCAAACAAAAACAAAACACAGGTCCTGAGATGAACTCTGGACTATATGTGTGTGTGTTTTTGACCCTCAGCCATACTTCAATCCTTAGTGACCTTTGGAAGCTCATTTGATCTCCCAAGAACTCTGTTTCTATATCTTTAGCAGGAGAAGTTTGAATTAACTTTGAAATATTTACATTAGTTCCTTGGGGTTTTAATAATAAAGTAGCACATATCAGATGGCTCCCACACCCAAATGTACTGTTTTCATAGTTCTAGAGGCTCAAGGTCTAAATTCAAGGGCTTGTTTCTTTTTTTTTTCTTTTATTTTTTTTAAATTTATTTATTTATTAAGGATTTCTGCCTCCTCCCCACCACCGCCTGCCATTTCCCTCCCCCTCCCCCAATCAAGTCCCCCTCCCTCATCTGCTCATATCGCAATCAGGGTTCCCTGACCTGTGGGAAGTCCAAAGACCGCCCACCTCTATCCAGGTCTAGTAAGAGACCTCTCTCCTTAGCCTGTAGGTGGTATTCTAATTTTTTTTGTATGATCTGTCCCCATCTATGTCTATATTTTCATCTCTGTCTCTAGTTCTTCCTATGAGCTCATTAGTCATATTGTGTAAGGGCCCACCACAATAACTTCATTTGAGCAAAATTCTTTCTTTTTAATTTTTAAAAATATTTTATTTTTAATTATGTACATATGTGTGGATCTGTATCAGGGAACACATGAATACAGTGCCTACAGAGGTCAGAAAAGGGTTTCAGATTTCCTGGAGTAGAAGTTACAGGTAGTTGTGAGCTATTAGTGTGGGTGCTGGGAACTCAATTCACTCTTAATTATTGGACCATCTCTCCAGCTCTATAATCCTCTCTTTAAGAACTTATTTCCAAACAAAACTATATTCTGAGGTACTGGGAGTGAGTAATTCAACCTGGGAATTTTTAAGCTTACAACAGTGCCCACATTTAACTGATCAGAATCACCCAGGACATATTTTTAAATGGGTCTGAACTTCAGTCTATTTCTCTAAGAACCACAAGGGATACAGTCCTGGTAACCAAATGTCTTAGAGTTTCTTGGGTGACTGACATGCTTAGATAAAGGTATGGCTCTCTGAGCTAGAGGATTTTCATGAACCACTATCGTTAGTGATGTCTGTGTCTGAGTAGAGGGCTGTCAGAAGCAAATTTTTACATGGAAGATGTTTTGGAATGAATGCAGGTTGCCAAATTAGCCCCAGAGGTGTCTCTAAAAACCTCCAGCTGCTTCTTAACATATGTATGGGAAAGCTAAGGAGGATGTGAGAGAAGCAGATAGTTCCCCTCACCAGTCACTCTTAGGACCACAGAAGACTTAATTTAGTTTCTTTCTGTGCTGCGTAATTGCTGATTCTTAATAGTAAATTGTTGAAAGAACTTAGAACTGCTGAAAGTTCTTGGCTTTATGTGGCTAATGGATGGCCAAATAAATGACAAAAATATTCTTTGGTATGCTTTGAAGTTGTTTTCAGAAAAGAATAGCATGCATTGATAGAATAAGTTACTAATATTCAGCCTCCCACAGTGGGCAGAACCAAGCAAACTTCTAAGGTCCGTAACTGAACAACGTAAGGTAGAGAGAGGGTAACAACACTCTCTGCTGAGCAATGACATCATCCAGACCTTCCTCAGACATGGATGCTCTTTGTACCCAATTCTTAGGTCTTTGGATTCAGAATGAATCATACACCAGGTTGCCTTGGTTGTCCAGTTTATAGAGGGAAGGTCAAGGAACTCTCAATGTCCATTATGAATAAGTCAATCACCATAATAACTCCTCTCTTACCAAGAGAACACACACAGACATATACTGACACAGACACACACAGACATATACAGATAGACAGACACACAGGCACATACACATATATACACACAGAAACGTTTTGTGAATATGGGATTCAAAAGGAGGTCCCAGAAGGGGCAAGAGGAGAGAATCTAGAGTAGTTTAATGGGAGTCTCTTATTCACACAGTTCTTGTTTCTCATTTGTCAATGAAAGGAAGGCTTTCCTGGTACCAGGTGTTAAAGAGAGTATGGGCTCTGAGGCTGGAGCTGATTGATATTCATTTCTGTCATTCATCAGATCAATGATGCTGGACAAGTAACTTGGAGTCTCAGAGTTTGTTTTTTTCTTTAGTGGGATGAATGTAGTGGAGGAGAAATACTGGTGGATGGGTAGAGATCATGAGATACATGGCTTTCACAATTAGCTCTTCCAGTTCAGGGCCTTTAGTGAGTCCTGGATAAACAATACTCCTGAAACCAAGTTTCCTTTTTCTACTCTTGTGGGGTGGGGAGGGAGTCTGGGGAGCTGGAGGGACTGGAGAGGCCAAAGGAGGAAGAAGAGAAGGAAAGCAGGCATTACAAGATCTCACTCCAGGTCAACAAGAGCTTGTTTGAGAGGGAGGAATGAGACTGACCTGTTGGAGACCAATGCTCATTTCCTAGTTGTTAAAGCAAAGCTTTCTCCCTCTTAGAACACACTTAATTTGGCATCAGGAGTGGTCCAAAGTTCAGTTCTGTTCTATTGTAGCTATCACCTTTGACTCATCAATTAGAGCCGCTAATATAAGTCGCTTAAAAATGAATGAATGATTTGCTTACAAAGGGAACCTGTGCAATTAAAAGCCAGACTTAGCCTGTCCTGAAATTGCTCAGTTGGGAGAGCATTAGCTTGAAGATCTAAAGAGTTAGGTTTAATTGTCATCTCTGGCTCCATTTCCATCCTATTTTCCAGAAAGGGAAGTTGCCGAGGCTCAGAAGTGAATATATATATATATATATATATATATATATATATATATATATATCCTTAAAACACAGGGTTCTCAATGGCAATTCAAAGGGGTTGGAGGGGGGAAATGATGCAAATTGTAGACCTTGGTAGAAAACTCATAGAATTTGTTGGAAAATTGTTCTCTGTTTGCTTCCAATGTTGGCCTTTTCGCTGCAATTGGGTCACAGATTCCTCTAGGGGAGGCTCCACACTGGGCCATCTGCATATCCAGTAGCACTCCTGTGCTATTGACACAGAGCAGATGGCAACATTCATGCTGGATGAGCTGAGTAGGAGCGATGTGGCCCTGGAGGATGAAAGAGCTGCCCTCATCATGGGGCTAAGCTCAGAGTCAAAGTTCATGGTCCTCAGGAAATTGGCCCGTTGCCCTCTGGGAACTGCTGCTCCCCTCCCTGAGCATGCAACTCCATCATTAAATGGCAGCTGTGGAAGTGAAGTCACACAATGCAAGGAGGGTGGATAACCCTTTCCCAACAGTGCAGGCACTCTCTAGGAACCCAAGGGCTTCCCTGGAGCCTTAGGGAGCTAGTTCCAGTTTAATTTTATTTCTTTTAATTTTATGAGCAAGAACCCCTGGGTTGATCATCATGAGAGGAAGTGGTAATTTGCAGTTTCTTTTCTTTACTCTGCACTCTCTGGGTTTGTTTACCCAAGGAGAAAGAGTTCCTCCCAAGATGCATTTCCCACTCAGCATCTACCTTCTGTGATTAATTTTGCTTTATTTATTAGCTTCTCTCCTGTCGTGTTTGGATTGGTGTTTTTCTCGGCTCTTTATGGATTTAATCACACTGTGGATTGTGCATTTTAGGATATAGTTCCTAAAAGATAGGAACCACACCTACCTCAGTAATACTTCCATGCCTGAATGTTTATTTATATATTTATTGTAGCTCAATGTCCAATAGTATGGATGGTATAATGTGGTGGACCTTAGGGAGGTGAGTAGGTCATGGATGTGAAAACATCATGAGTGGGGTTGACATAACTATATGAGAGGAGGGGCAAGCTTTTTTGATCTATCTCCCATGCCAGAGCACAGGAGAAGATATTATCCATAAAGCTGAAAAGAAATCTCTCAACAGTCACATACCCTGCAAGCAATGGGACCTTAGACTTTCCAGTCTTCATAGAGTAAGGAATAATAAATTTGTGTTGGACGCTAGGATCAAGATGGTTTTATAGCAGTCTAATCAGTCAATGAAGGCTTCCTCATATCTGGACTGGTTCTTCCCACAGCCCTGAGCACTGACATCTGGTAGCTCAAGGGTTTCACTGGTTATTTTTCACCAGCTCAAGGCTGCAGCTCTTTCAACCATTTGCTCTGGTTGAGCACCAGGTGTCTTTGGGAGCCAGTGTCCCCTGGCTCCTAGTAGCCCCTCTAGTGGCCTCCTTTCCCTCTCCATAGAAACGGTGCTTCTTGTTTCCTTTAATTCTCTTCATTTGCAGTCAAGGAGAAGGGATGGGCTTTAGAATTTCACAACCCTAACACGGGTCCCTGCGTGTGTCACTGAACCTCTTGACAAGGTCATTTCCTGCCCAGCCTCAGTGTTCCCATTCATAAAATAGCAAGTTGTAGTGGTAGAAGTGAAGAAACAAGATAACAGCGTAGGGTGGGGCTTAAGGAGCCTTGAAAACAGTCCTTAGCAGTTCCCCCAATGTGATTAGTCTTTTTCTTATGATGGAGGAAGGTCATTGGCTAATAAAGGAACTGCCTTGGCCCATTTTATTGGTTAGAAGATAGGTGGGAGGAGTAAACAGAACAGGATACTGGGAGGAAGAGGAAGTGAGCTCAGAGAGACTTGACAGCTCTCCTCTCCGGAGCAGACGCCTGAGAGAGACGCCATGCCCCACTCCCGGCATGAAGCTCCTACCCAGGATGGACTAGGCTATAATCTTCCCGGTAAGACCGGTTCTCACAGATTATTAGAGATGGGTTGATCGGGATGTGAGAATTAGCCTGTAAGTGCTAGAGTTAAAGGGCCAAGCAGTGTTTAAATGAATACAGTTTGTGTGTTGTTATTTCGGGTAAAGCTAGCCGTTCGGGCGGCTGGGGTGCTGGGGACGCAGCCCCGCCGCCCTTATTTACAACATTCTTATACTTTTTTTTAGCCTTTCAAATTCAACAGATGAAGTCTCCTCTGTCTTTGTTTTGCTTGGACCACATCACAGCACAAGTTACATACTTAGAATGGAGTATTAAAGAATGGGACAAGCTTACCTTAGGTGGGTGAGCAAAGCTCCCATCCAGGTGACTGAAAGTTGCCTGCTGCTGCCCACAAAACCTTTCTGCTGCCTCCTTTTTTCCTAATTAAATCCATTTTTCTTCAAGTGAATTTGAGATGAGTCAGAAATACTGCTTCATATTCCACAGTATTATTTTTTGGTTTTAATTACTAGTATTGTAACAGCATTTTCCCTGCTGATTTTCTTTGCAAATATATGTTATTTCAGTTACATTATGGTTTGAATAGGCTTTTGAGTGGGAGACGGAGAATCTAACCATCATTTTAAATATGGTTTCTATGGAAAAATGTAATCCTCTGTTCCACACAGCCTTAGGAAACATAAATGTGGAGAACATAGTCTACTTGTAAGCTGAAGGTGGTCTCTTGACTTTATTTCTTGAAAACAATTTCATATTCACTTTGATGTTCTTATGAGCTGGTGTATTCGACAGGGAAAAGGGGCCGCAGAGGAATTAGGCTGATAGAACTGGGCATCCAGCAGATCAGGACTGAGGTCCTATCAACTCTTGTGCTACTGTTCTTTCCATGACCAAGGGCTTTGGGAATGAGTGCCCAGTGGAAAGGACCATGCAATTGAAATGTAAGTACCAGCCTAGATGCAACAGCAAGTGGCAACCCTGCCTGACTCCTAAGAATACCCCATTCGTCCCTTCACATCCTCTTCAACTCTGTCCTCTGCTCCTGTTTTAGAGTAGCGTTTCTACTGGCAACCTCCCAAGGAGACCAGCAGTGCTGCGAGACTGTGGATGAGGGAGATGGATGATTAGTACCATTATTAATCATCCATCTCCCATCAGGCCACTTCACTGGATGCTTTAATGCCAGGCTGAGTTGGTTCATTTTCTTCAGTAGACATTAGCCAGAGGCCTGCCGCATTATTGTGTTAGGTACTGTGACCCAGCAGTGAGAGAGCCCAAGAGCTCCCTGCTCTCATTCAGCTCACTGGGTGCAGGAGAAGACACTTATGCAGATAAGCCCCTCCCCAAATGGATTAAGTGCTATCTATTGCAGGAACAGACTGTGCCTGGGGGAGCTTGGTGACGGATGGGGCTTGGGCTAGTGCCCGGTCAGAATCCCTCTTTCTGACGTCAGGGTTTTCAAGGAAATCTGGTACTCTGTGTCCCCTGGTATGATAGCTCTTGTGTTCTTTAAATAAGATAAAAACTTGACCTTCACTATGCTTGCGTTTTAGAGGGAGGGGGAAGATAAACCAGACAGGGATTGGTGGATAACAAACCTTCTCCCAGTTTAATTTCCAGTATTTCGCCAGTTTCTTTTGTCGAGCTGTGGCTCTTCTGTGGGTGTGACTAGTCTGGAAATTGATGTCACAGGCCGACTTTACTCAGAAGTCAGGCCTGGGCAAACTGGCTGATGTAGGGAACTCACCCAGAGGACTTTCTTTTAAGTCATTTCATCTTTTTGTTGTGCAGGAGGTCAGGGTCTTTGTAAGGCTGTCTCTGGATTCTAAACAAACTACTGCAAATCTTAAGGTTTGGTCTCTCTGTCTCTCTCTCTGTCTCTGTCTCTCTTTCTCTCTCTGCCTCTCTCTCTGCCTCTCTCTCTCTCTCTCTCTCTCTCTCTCTCTCTCTGTGTGTGTGTGTGTGTGTGTGTGTGTTTATGAGTGTATGCATCTATGTGGGCAGGCAAGTGAGCAGGTGCATGTGTACATGTATGCTCGTACTAGTTGAGACTGGACTCTCCCTCAATTGCTTATTCGTTGAAGAAAGTCTTTCTTAAGCTGGCTAATATGGACTTAGTTAGCTAGCCAACTTGCTCCACAGACCCTTTGTCTGAGTGCTGGAATTACAGGCAGGCTGCAACACCCCCAGCCTTTACAGAGGTTCTGGGGATCCAAACTTGGGTCTTTAAGCTTGTGTAAAACCCACTTTGTCTACTGAGCTATCTTCCTAGCCCACGGCACTTTTAATGCTGTTGCTTGTGAAACAGATACAGTCATACATTTGCCAAAGTGAGTCCTGTGGCCAAGCCTGGAGATAGTAGCTGAGCTAACAAAAGGATGAGAATAAAGACTATGTGAATATAGTGTGTACTATGATGCTGTGAGCCACCTCGGACATTTCTATGGTCTGAGCCCCTTGGTATCTAAGAGGAGAGAAGAGCTAACATGGGGAAATAGAATGGCTTCTTATCAGAGACTCTTCTCTAACTGATAGGTGTTAAAGCCTGCTAAAGAAAAGATGGGAAATGGGACTCTGGGCACACTGGTGTAAGACAGTGAAGATTGCAACACGCTGTCTGAGAAACTCAATTCTCACCTCGTGTTTTCCAGCGAATGACTCCATGCTCTCCTGTCTCAATATGAGCTGTGCATTTTGAAGCACTTACATATTCTATAATTCTGATTCCCCCCCCCAGAATTTCTAATACAATGTCATAAAAAGGCAGTTTATTGAACTCTCTAATCTTACCAGGGCCTATAATTGAATTTTCTCCCTATGATTACTCCCTTCAAGGATTTGGGTAAAATTCCCTTTGCGGTTCCTTGGGTGACAGATTGAGACAATCTGAGAAGCAGTTTCTGCTCATCTTTGTTGTGAACACTTGGCCCACTTAGCATTTCTTGGTTCACGCAGCATGAAGTGTGATCTATTCATGGAGTCACACTGCCATCTCATCACACATCTTTTTGTTTGACAAGGATGATCTTTGTAGACAGCTCCAGGATGACAGGAACCACTTTTGTGTGTTCACTTCTAAATATATAGAGATTAGAAGAGTGCCGAGCAGGTAGTAGGCAATATAGAGCTGTAAGATGCAATAAAGGAGCCAGGCAGTGGTGGTGCATGACTTAATCCCAGCACTCGGGAGGCAGAGGCAGGCAGATCTCTGTGAGTTCGAGGCCAGCATGGTCTACAAGAGCTAGTTCCAGGACAGGCTCTAGAGCTACAGAGAAACCCTGTCTCGAAAAACAAAGATGCAATAAAGGACAGGATTCACAACATCTTTTAGTTTATATATGTTTTGCTCTCTTTCTCTCTGTGTAAACATGTACCATAAAAAGGTGTGTAGAAATCAGAGACATGTGGGGGTCAGTTCTCTCTCTGTGGGTTCAGGCTAGAACTCTGGTCATTAGGCTTTGTAGCAAGCACTGAGTCATCTGGCCAGCTCTGATGCACAACATTTATGGCTAGGAAATAGAAAGACCATGAAAAAGGCATTTAGAATAAAATGCAAACTTGACTCATGATAAAAATGTTAGTGTGATAGAACAGACAGATATTTCCTTAATTTGATAAAAAAAAATTCTACCTCTAGCTCTAAGCTAAGATTATGTATAATGGCATAAGATGGCAAAACATTCGCATTAAAGTCAATAACAAGATAAGAAAGTCTACTAGTGGAGATATTCCATAAGGTAATTAAATAAGATAGACGTAAGTGCTATAAATATTGGAGGGGGAGGAGGTGACATTATTAGTAATTACAGGTTGCATGAATTTGATTGTAGGAAAAGCTAAGAGAAACAACTTCAAACTGCTATAGACTCTAACAGAATTTAATATGAAGGCTCACAGAAAGCAATATTCAGATAATGGAACTCTTCATACACAAATAACCAGGCAGAGACTAAAATAGGACAAAAAATGCACTATTATAATGGTATCCAAAATAATAATATATGAACTTAAAAAATAGTAGAATGCACATTTAAAGGAGTCTATATAGATAGATGATGAAAAAGACAAACTCACTAGAGTTGAAGGTCCAACGGCAACAATGTACGGAGGATGCTGTGTCCGTAACACTAGAGGGTGCATGGGGAATTCTATTCTAACCTGACAACTGAACCCCTGCCACCTAACGTCAGAGTTCAGGTCCTTATCTAATGCCCTGCACTTCCCCTATTTCTTACTACAGGTTCATTTAAAATAAATCCCCTTCTTTCTTGCTACTGTTTCATTTTTAAATAAATGAATGAAAGTAACCTCTTCAACAAATTTTAGAGAAACCGTGTAGTTATTCAGAAAATAATAAATTCCAGTTTCTAAATCATCCTCTAATCTAAAGTAAATTGCTAAGGAAGCACAAAAGGGCCAGGATGATATCCAAATAATTCATAGGAATTTTCAATTATTGCTCTTAATCACACCAGAGAAAGAAAGGTGTTTTATAGTTTCATTTAAAAATGCAATAACTCAACAAAATGGTAGTAGTAGGAGGAACAGGAAGAAGAGTAGGAAGTAGAGAAGGAGGAGGAAAAAAGACATGAAAGGAAGAGGGAAAGGAAGAGGAAGAAGAGGAAAGTCCAAAGAAAACGAAGGCCTATACAGAAAATTACTTCACAAAAACACATAATGATAAATTAGCGAGTAAATAACATAAGACATAATATTTGCTGCTGTGGGAACTCTTTCAGCCAATGATCTTTGGGATGCTGGCTTACTTTGGGTGTGGTCTTGGGTGCTACATATGCAGATGTAGGGGCTTGTGCCCTCCCCTTGGCTGCTGGATTCGGTTCCAGTTTCCCACTCTTGCAGAGGACTGCTGATCACTGCTTTGTGTGTGTGTGTGTGTGTGTGTGTGTGTGTGTGTGTGTGTGTATGTATTTAGCCCTAAATAAATAAACTTTTATTATACTCCATTCTGGGCTAGTTTGGGACTACAGATTGGCGCCCACGTGGCTAGCGTCCACACTCACTAAACTACCCACACAGCTCATCTACCCTTCTGTGACTGAGCTACCCCTTTGGTGCGTAGCTGCAAACCATTTGGCTGGCCCACCGTGTAGCGACCTGGCAATTTCCCAACAGCTTGCTCCTGCCGTCTTTTTCCCGGCTATTACTCGGGGGTGGGGGGGTGGGGGGGACTTCTCTGTTTTGCGTTCCCAGTTCGGATCTGTGAATGTCTGGCCCGATTGATCTGTGGCTGGTAACCTTGTTTCTCGATTGTGTGTGCTAAAACACCAATAAGGGGAAAAGTGTAGTTGTCCACTTGAAATATGAGAGAAAGAAAGGAGGAATAAAGGAAATCTAAATAGTAAAACACACTGCTTCTCAGTTACAGTTATAACAAGATAATTATATTGACTAAAATATAAAAGTCAATGCAATCTGTTAGGCAAGTGTATTCGTTTTGGCATTGCTGTAGCCCCACACCCGAAAAAACCAAGTGACAAGGAAAAAGGCTTTACTTCTCTTATGGTTTCAGAGGTGTCCGTCTGTCTGAGCTCTGCTCATTCAGGAGCTACCTCAAAGCAGAACACCACAGCAGCCGGAACACACCATGGTAGACAGGATGCAGAGCGACAGAGACAGAAGCCCAGGACAAGAATCCACACTGGAAATATGCCCCTAGCGACCTGACCTACTTCTCAAGCTAGGCTCCAAGTCCTACGCTTTCCAGAACCTCCTAAAGTAACACCACCAACCAGAACCAACTGTGACCGTGAGCATGCAAGAGTCATTTTCTATTCAAATTGTAATGGCGGGCTGTGAGTGAGAAAGGTTCCTACCGTTGGTGACAGGAGAATAAATCAGATATTCCTTATCCACATTAAATGGACATATCTTTATTAGGATAATGAAGCTTATTAGACCCAGTTCTAGAATATGTTCTGCAGGTGCATTTGTGCGAATGCAGGACATTATTTGCATCTGGCTATTGAACATATTATTGTCTATACGAAGGCGGTGTCCATCACCAGGAGCTGGTAAATAATGATGATCATGCCACAGTAGATCAGTCAACATCCAGATAGGTATCGATTGAGGAATGTCTCTGTAACATACTGTGTGGACTACGCAAGAATTTGTGTGAGAAAAATGAAAACTCTCCCTCTTTCTCTCTAAATACACAGATCACCTATAGGAGGACAGATATAAAAAGCCTAGCAGGAGATGTTTTAGGGTAGGGTGAAATTAGGCTAGGCTACTGTGGTTGGAGAAACATCCACTTTCCTATTTTATAACTTTGCAATTTAAAATAGATCTAAAATTATATATATTTATATAAGACAACATTAATATATAAAATGTGTATGTGTATATAGATATGTAATACATAGATATATTTCTATTATACTATAGAAATATAATACACTATCATTATGTAAATATAAATATATATAATATAAATGTATACTAATGACCATGATACAAGATGGGTACCTATATTTTGAGAATCAGTATTTTTGACTTTGAGAACCAGCTGATTGGATTCTATATAAAAACAAAAGGCAATGCCAGCAGGAAGCCATAGGTGGATACTAAAATGCCAAATTATCAGGGTAAGATTGAAACTCTTCAGTAGGAGAAGAAACAGCACAGAATGACCTTGCATGAAACAGAAATAACAGGCTGTTCTCGTGTAAAAACAAGGACACAAATGGGCTGCACATTCTACATTAGTGAATCTGGGGCATAGATCAGGCACAGTATACTGTCATGCTCCTTCGTGTGGGACTGTCCCACTGACTGCCGACTGTCTGTCATGTCTAAATGTCAGTGGCCCAGCAACAGTTTTCAGTTACGCCATTTTAATGCCTTATGAAGGTCCTGGAGTACCCTGGACATCCCCAGCCACTGTCCTATTACATCTCCATGGGAGAACGAGAGCAGTGCTGGAAGTTAAGCCCTGAGAACTGCCTCTATTTACTCGAGGTAATGGAGACAGGAGAGCAAGTCAAGTTGACAAGACTCCGCAAATTCAATTACATGTCATCCCTCTGCCCAGAGCTCCTAAATATCCCATTACCTACACTGTAAAGCCTGAACTCATAATCTGGTTTCACCCTATTTTCCCCAAGTACCTCCAGCTTCAGCTCAGAGTGAAGCTTTGAGTCCAGTCCAGGAGCTTTGCCACAACACCCAAACCACCACTCTCCTGTCCAGAAACTCTCCACAGCACTCCCAGACCACCACACACCAGAGAACCCCCTAACCACCACTCTCCTCAGCACCCCAAACTACTGTTCTCCAGTCCAGGAGCTCTCCACAGCACCCCAAAACTACTATTCCCCACGTCTGCGTAGGGCTGCACACGGACAAGACAATAGGGCTAAAATGCCCCCCTGGGCCACATGTTACAACACTAAAGATACTAATCAGTTTATAAAGCATTTTTAATTACTTTCTATCATCCCTGTGTTAGGATTTGCTCCCTAATCTAAATCCTTATGAGCTTGCTAAAGGCACAGGTAAGTAAGAACCTGAGCTATTAGGAGATGCTGAGTCTCTGACTCTAGGCCCTGATGTCCCTTTCTGGATCTCTGGAGAAGGAGCATAAGGAAGAGAAAGAAAAGGAAGGAAAGCAGGGGCTAGGGGAGGGAGAATAATAGTAATCTCTGTTTCAGTGGAGGGCTCACAATGCTTGAAATTGGCAGAGTGTGGGAGGGTGAGCTAGCTGCCTCAGAATGCCCCTTTATGCACGTGGCCTCTGTGGTTCTTTGGGTCACTGGGTCAAAGGACTCTTATTTTTACTGACGATGCAGTGACCTGGGGATCCAGGGAGAAGTGGGTAGAATCTCTGAGACTCATGATCCAAGAAAGGTAAAAGCTTGTTAGACAATCATTGTTTTTAAGCAGTTGTCAGCTGCCCACATCACTAGTTTAGGCTTTCCCAGGCCCAGCAAAATGATGCTGGCATCAGGAAACACACACCAGCCTTTTTCTGTGGGTTTTCTCACCTTTCCAACAGCCAGCAAGGTTGTTGTTAGCAGTAGCATACTTTACCCAAGGAGAGAGCTCTGTTAATCTTCCTCGCCATCAATCCTTTAATGACCTAACTAAAAGCACAGCTGTTTGTGCAGATGTGTTCATAGTCTGCTTCTGCCGCCGTTGTAAATGAAAAGATGGAAACAGTGGACCGGTTGTGGTGAATGATGCAAAGATCACTCCTATTTAGTGTGGGAATGCAGCACATAGGCCTATGTTTGGAAAGAGAGACAAATGACTGTGGAGAATGTCCCAAATTCAGACCCTACTGAAGACACGATAGAAGTTCTGGTGAGTTATGATGCTCTGACCCGAAAAGGATGGGAGGAGGGCCACTGATTTTCCTTCCTCAGGTTCCTGTGGAGGCTTAAAACACCTCTCAGCACCAACACCCTCCCTGTTTTCTCTCTCCACTTTCCTCACTCTTTATGGGGGTGAACGAGTGTATCACACCCCTTCTCATGCATATTAAAAGTCAAAGTAAACAAGTTTTCTGTTGCAAAAAAGGTTCTATTTTTGTACTCGTCTTTAAGTCTTGATCCACAGTTAAAACACGCTGCCCTTCTCCTTAATTGTCTTGTTATTGCGAGTGTTTACAGCCATAACTAAGCAAAGAATTCCTCTGGACTGGGCATCAGCAACAATTGATAAGCCTCCAGTGATTCAGCCTTCGGAAGCATGATCTCTGGGACCCAGGGCTGGGTGAGAATTGCCTACTACCAGCTTGCAAAAGCTGGTTGTTAGAGTTTAAGAAATCCGATGAGTAGATTATTTTTTAAAAAGGGTCGTTACTAAAAATAAAAGTATATGAAGTTGCCATTAGAGAAAATGCATTAAAAACAAAGGTAATGAACACAAGAGGGCCACTAAATATTTACCAGAACACCACTGGAAATTATTACCCTTGCTTTTCTAGATGAGGAAATTGGGGTTTTGAGCAAAGCGAGAGGCAGACTAGGGTCAGTTATCTCAAAGCTGCTCCCTTGAGTTAGCTGCACTCTTATTGTTGCTGTCTTGTATTGTTTCCATCCAATGCATGACGTGGGGACTTAGATTTATTAGGTCCTCAATGTGGTTTGAACTTGGTATGTTCCTCATAGCTCATGATTTGAGGGCTCGATCCTGGTGATACTGGTATAAATGCTGTGGAGTGTTGAGGAGTGGGGCCTGGCAGGTGAAAGTCATTAGAGGAAGGATTCTGAGGTTCTACTCACCCCCAATTCTGGCTTCTCCATTCATTATGGTTGAGGTGTCTCTGCCACACATCTGGCCACCATGGCTCTGCCATAACCTCTCACTCTGGTGAACTGAAATCTCTCTGAAATGGTGAACCAAACCAAACTGTCTCCCTTCAATACTTTGATGGCAGAAATGGAAAATTAAAATTAATTCCCATTCTGACCAGTGGGAAAAGCCATGCACCCCCAGTAGCAGAGGAACTGTGGCTTGGCAGGTTATGACTCTTGTGATAGGAGGATACGGCTAGAGGTCAGAGTTCACCAGCCATTATGCAAGAAGAGAGGACAATGGCAGCCTTTGTCCCTAGTCGTAAGTGCTCATTCATTTCGCCTGGCATCTTTGCCTCCTAGTGGACAAAAACATCCCAGAGAGGTCTCAAGCCACAAAGCCTAATTCTCACAGAGGAAGCTCAGACCTGAGGACAAAGAACAGACTCCAGCTCTCTGATAAAGAACAAGAATAAATGAGGTTGATCTCCAAGGCCTGTGAAAAAGCAGAGCGGGAGAAGAAGAGGTGTGTGGTGCGTCTTCACCGAGAAGCTCCGGATCCATAAATATATCCACGGGGATGCAGGACAAAACATAATGTATAAAAGATTGAATAGACGATATATTATGCTATTGCATAGCAATCCTGTCTGCAGGAATTTATAGCTTCGATATATTCCCCATTAAAAGTGGTTCAGCTAGCTGGTGGAGAAGCTCAATTCATCTTGCATCTGTTGCGAGCCATCAATATTATGGTTTGCCCATTTAAACTGGAAATGGGACCAAATATTTGGGCTATTTACAATAAAAAATAGGAAAATCTTTGTGTTGGTGCTCATCGTCTAAGTTCTCCAGTCTAATCAGGTGTCGGTTTACATAGGCTCAGAAGAAATTTCTCACCTGTGAAATTGCTAGGCTACAGAGAAGCCAGAATGAGAAGCAATGCCAGGTGTCAGGTTTCTGCTCCCAAAGAGCTGGACAGATGCCCCTGCCATGGTAAACAGAAGCTATGGGGATGGTTCCTAGGCACTCCCGGAAAGACAAGAAGGATGCTTGTGTCTGCAAGAGTTTGCGTGCTTAGGATAAGGAGAGATGGGCAAGCTGAGAGTCAGAGAAAGGAATACATAGGAACAACAGCAACTGCCAAGTGCAGTTAGCTGGTGCTAGCAGCCTTTTTCATAGGAAGAATAGCAGTTCTTGGGGACTCTTCCTGCAGCAGTGCTGGTGGCAATAGTGGAAGATGGTAATCATGGCGCAGGAATCCCCATGGCTCCCCTTTATTTATTCTCAATGGATGTACTACTGCTGCTTTTTTTTTAAAATTTATTTATTTATTAAGGATTTCTGCCTCGTCCCCACAACCACTTCCCATTTCCCTCCCCCTCCCCCGATCAAGTCCCCCTCCCTCATCTGCTCGAAGAGCAATCAGGGTTCCCTGACCTGTGGGAAGCCCAAGGACTGCCCACCTCTATCCAGGTCTCGTAAGGTGAGCATTCAAACTGCCTAGGCTCCCACAAAGCCAGTACGTGCAGTAGGATCAAAAACCCACTGCAATTACTGCTGCTTTATAGCACAATCTTCAAATCTATGGTAGAATATTGGCTCTTATCACACAGTGCCCCCTCTGCATGAACTGGTTTCCCAGCACACCTTTCTCCATATGTGCTCTACCCTACTTCGTCTAGTCCAGGAATTGCCTTCGATCAAGTCCTCTTGATTGATCTCAGTTGGCCATACTCTGGGGACCTGGCTCTGAGCACTTGGATTCCAGGGCACCCCCAGCCCTCCTGTCTGCTTAGGACCTTAAGGTATATATAATCCCAGCAGCCATATTAACCCTTCATCAGGGCAGAATAAGGTTTTTGTGCCTATGTGCCTTAGTTTGGTTATCCCAGGACTGCTTCCTCTTCCTCCTGTGTTCGTCTCCCACTGCACTAGCTCTCTCTCTGATCATGTCAGCAAAATTTCCTTCACAAGCCTTTGGTCACTCTATTCCAAACATTCCCTCTAAAATAGCGTCATCCCCACCCTGTCTCTGCCGCATCTGGGCAGACCTCACTGCCAATGGCCTCTTGTCAGATGTACTTAGGCAGAGGCCCCTCTGTGGCCCAGTGATCCTCCCCGTTGCCTACACTCCTTCCAGCCTGAGCTGGCAGCATGGGGAAAGGTCATCTGGTTCAGCATTTGCGCTCCTTGTGTCCTCCTCCTTGAGATGCTCCGAGTGTCGTTCTGCCCTTTCTGCATGCATCAAGGGCTTTCGGGGCTATTTTTAAAGCCTGCCGCACTTACTATCTGTGCCACTCGTTCGGATGGTTAATCATCACTGTCTGAAGGCGTCACTTCCTGACAGTGGTGTGCGGAGAAGGGCTGCGGTCCCGTGGAAAAGCAGGACAGTCAGCGGGTCAGGCTGCTGCGGGATGTGGGGGTAGGCAGGCGTGTGAGCCCAGAAACTGGCCTTTCTTGTTGGTTTTGAAGCTTGAAGTTTTGTGCAGGTCCCTTAGCCTCTCTGTACCGTTCTCCACACTTACAGAAAGTAGCCGCGACGAAGGCAGGCCTGGACTACTGGCTCAAGTGTTTCTCCAGGAGGGGACAGGATTGAAAATATACCCTTATTTTTTGTTATTCCTGTTCATGTGTCTCTAAACTTTTCCTTTTAGTACAGTTTTCTCAAAGAAAGAAAATAAAACCCTTTTTCTTTTTCCTCTCCATTCATGCAAGGGGCCGCTTTTCCCTTTGTCCAGGATCTGCCAGCTTTTGCTGGCCTGGAAAGTCCTCTTTCAGAAGAGAACCCCGTGAGGATCCCCTTCTCTATGATAGGAAGACCAACAAGAGACCTCATCTTGATCACAGGTCGACGGCCAGTGCAGTGAGACCCTGACCTGCTGTGGCTGGCTCTTTGTTTCAATTGGCCAAAGCCCAGAAGATGGGAGTCAATATACTTCTAAACTCAATGCATATTAACCTGGCAGGATAGCTTCGTGGGTTAAATAAACAGTCTCGAACAATTTCATTAAATGCTGGCCATTATTTAACACAAGGACACCCTGACTGTAGGCTCTGCCTTCTGAAAGGAAGCTGGAGGACTCACGTTCTGAGTGCAAACAGCTGCCATTCTTTACTTTCTAAGGCTGGTTTCATTGTAGGGTGTGCAATTTATTATTTTGCACATAATAAATACCTAGCATTTATTAAGTGATTATATGTGGTAGGCATTTTCTGGAAGACAAAAACTAAAGCACAGAAAGGGCATGCCACTTTCCCCCTGACTGCCATCTGCAAGCAAGCAGAGTTTTAATCAAGTCTAGATGGGTTGGTTCCAGTGGTGGGTCTCTTAATTATTCTGTTGTACCACCTGCCATGAATTAAAGGCCTCAGCTTTCAGGGATCTTGGTGAAGGTGGCTTGAATCTCCAAAGGAGGGAGGGATGAAGGGAGGGGGAGGAAGAAAAGGAGGAAAGGAGGGAGAGAGAAGGAGGGACGGAAGTAGGGAGGAGGAAAGGGAGAATGAAAGGGAGATGGAGAGAGGGAGAGAGAGAGACAGAGAGAGAAAGGGAGGGAGGGAGGGGGAAAGGGAGAATGAAAGGGAGATGGAGAGAGGGAGAGAGTGAGACACACACACACACACAAAGGGAAAGAGAGAGAGAGAGAGAGAGAGAGAGAGAGAGAGAGAGAGAGAGAGAAACTGGGATTTGATTCAGCTCTCAGTGACTCCAAAGTACCAGCCAACCCTCTCAGCTTGTGGTTGCCTTAATGACCATCACTTGTCAACTTGTCATGCTCCCCCCCTTTTCTTCCTGGCTGAGCAAAGGTTACCTACATCTTTCACCTCAGATCCCACAAGATTCTCCTTTCTGGGTGCCAAGACAAACCAAAGAGGAATGGCTTCTCATTTTCAAACCAACATCTCCCATCCTCTGGCCATCCTCCTGCTCCCTCCCCCCAGGCTGATGGAAATGAACTAGCAACTTAGTTCTCAGAAACCACTTGTGGCATATTTTCTCCTTTTAAACTGGTTATCAGCAGTTCCAGCCAGTCAGAGATTAAGTATTTACTGGATTTCTCTTCAGCAACTTCCCTCGAGAAAGCCAGAACTGTAGTCCAATCCCCAAGCTTGGCCCATCTGGGGGTAGCCAAGCAACTGATGGACACAGAAATGTAAGAAATGAAGATTAATCAGACTTGCCCATTGCAGCAGTGGAGGGAGAGCTGATCCTTTAAGGAAAGTGGGTGCCAATAGCTCATCTGACAGCTTGTAGGGAGGGGGTCTTCAAGTTTGGGGTGTCAGCTTTAGTAAATTGTTACTTATGCAGCATATGTGAGTCCTTACCCCTAGATACACAGGCATCTATATATTGAGAAGGCCTGTCTATAAAACCATGGGTCAGGCAGGAAGGACCAGATCAGGCTCCGACACCCACATGTATGTACACTGAGGCATGTGGCCGTGTGTGCAATCACCGGGTCTCACTGTTCTTTGCTGCTGTGCTAGCTCTGTGCTTTGATCCTCCGCTGCTCTGCAAGAGCTGGAGATAGGCTGCAGGCTTCATGGAGATTCCTTCCTGGAGGCCTGCAGAAATCTCTTTGTTCTCCTCATTGAATTTGTTTTTTCCTCTGCTCCCTTGTGCAGTGACAAGACTCAAAGAGATACTTTCAAAGAAGATGACTTTATTTTTTCTCTGAAGAACAACATGCCGACCCTGAAGGGCTCTATCAAGCCCGAGCATGGCCAACATGTCGCTTGTTGGATTAACCCTATCCCCTTCCTTCTCCCTTGCTAAACCATTAGATTACATTCCTAAAGCTAGCCACCCAAGTATATTCCTTTATTTGGTCACTTTGCTGTGGCTCACTCATTCCTGAGACTGATCACCAAGTGTCAACTATCAAAACATCAAGGTCCGGCAATCAAAATGCATTCTTTTGACTATCATAATTAAAATACCCAATCAGAACTTACCAACTCATCGTAGCCCATTCAAACACACATCTCCTCTTTTTTCCCCTCTTAAAATGAACACTTGCAAGCTGGGCAGTGGTGGTGCACGCCTTTAATCCCAGCACTCAGGAGGCAGAGGCAGGTGGATCTCTGTGAGTTTGAGGCCAGCCTGGTCTATAAGAGCTAGTTCCAGGACAGGAACCAAAGCTACAGAGAAACCCTGTCTTGAAAAACAACAAAACAAAACAACAAAAAAACCCAAAAACCAAAACAAAACAAAAAAAAAATACTTGCAAAGCTATTTGGTACTGTTTCTGCCTGATTCAGATCCAGTCATCTTGCCTCTTTGCCTTGCACTTGGAAATTGTTGTTTGGGTGTGATCTGTGCCTAATTCACAGGTCTAGTGGGGAACATCCTGCATTACACAGGTCTCTTCACACCCTTAGTCATTCCCAGATGACCATCCATACAGTAAGATAGTGCCAGTCCCATCATGACTTGAGACACCTTGCTCTCCTTCCTGCCTCTGCCTTTCTGTTGACATTGCTCATAACTGGAACACTCTTCTCACTTCTTGCCTTCAGCCCTCATACTAGTTGCTTCCTCATGAACACCTCAGCTTAAGGAGTCCTCTGCTCAGGCGTTTAGGCTGACCCTGATACCTTTACTGATCTTTCTTTCTTGAATTTATTGCCCTCCATTGTTTTCATTTTCCAATGCATTTCTTTATAGAGTCTGCCCTTTTGTTCGTCTTTTGTCTTACTAGCTACTAAGGAAAAATAGTTCATGGCAGAAGGGAGAAAGAGTTTCACAGGAGGGAAATCTAGGCAAACTAGTTAACCAGATGATCAAATTCAAGATCAACAAGGATACAGTCGCGTCAGGAGTGAGCATGCCATGGAATGGGAGTAGCTCTTCGTCACCATGATTGCCTTTCCTGTAACTCATAACTTATTCTGATCATGATGAAAATCAAGCAAATCATGATGGAAAGACATTGCATAAATACCTGACCAGTATTCACGGAAACTGCCAAGATTATAAAAACAAAAAACAACAACAAAAGGAAGGTGTGAGGACTTGCCACAGCCAAGAAACACCCGAGGGAACATATAACTGTAATGCCGACTTCTAGTTGGATCCCAAACAAAGAAGTGGAGGAGGATGAGGAGGAGGTGGTGAAGGAGGAAGAAAAGTCATTAAATATCAACTAGTAGAATCTGAACTAAGTAGGGACTTGGTTAGCAACACTGAATCAATGTTGGTTTATTAATTATGACTAGTGCACTGTGAGGCTTAATAATAGAAGAAATGGGGGCTGGAGAGATGGCTCAGTGGTTAAGAGCATTGACTGTTCTTCCAGAGGACCTGAGTTCAATTCCCGGCAACCACATGGTGGCTCATCCCATCTGTAATGAGATCTGGCGCCCTCTTCTGGCCTTCAGGCATACATGGAGGCAGAATGTTATATACATAATAAATAAATAAAATATTTAAAAAAAATAATAGAAGAAATGGGATATGGGGATGGGAATCACATACCATATTTCCAATGCTTCTTAAAATGTAAAACTTTATAAATTAGTAAGTCCTATGAAAAATTAAAAATAAAGTTGTATATATGAAAATGAATTAGGTAAGGAGAGAGAGAGGAAGAAGAAGAAGAAGAAGAAGAAGAAGAAGAAGAAGAAGAAGAAGAAAAGAAGGGTAAGGGAGGAAGAGGGGAAGAGAGGAGAGAAGAGAGAGGGAGAGAGAGATTGATTGTGAGTGCTACTATGTGCTGATTTGAGCTACTGATAGCTCAAACACCCTCAAAGAATTTTGTTTTTGTTTTTCATAGATGGACCAATAGAACCAAAGAAGTTGTGATTTGGCCATACTCTTAGTGTGAGGGACAAGGTCAGGATTCTATCTCAAATCTATATGGTCTATAGCCAGGCTTTAGAGCTGGGGCACTAGCACCTGCCTGTATCAAAGCTCTCAGAAGGCAGATGCAGAAAGTTAGCAAGTTTGAGGCCTGAGCAGGTTACACAGAAAGTTCAAAGCCATCTGGACTACATTCTGGAAACAACTTAAAAAAATAAAAGGACTAGAAGGAAGTACAGCTTAGAGGTAGAAAAAATGACTAGCATTCACAGCTGTCGCTTTGATCCCTTACCAGTGAAGATGGATTGATATGTGGATGGAATAGATAGATAGATAGATAGATAGATAGATAGATAGATGATAGCTAAATAATATAATATAGGCAAACACATAAATAATATATAAACAGAGAGATGATGAGAGACAGCTAATCCAAGCCATGTAGCATTTCTCTTGACAACAGAAGCCATGTCATACTTCCCCAATGCTCTCATTATTCTTCCACATTATAAAACACTTAATCTGTGCTTAGTTAATACTGCTGATTAAATAAGCTGAAATACATAAAAGCCCTGATCTTTTTCAGGGCCCTGAGGGGATCATTGTTTGTGCATTCACAGCAATGGCAGCTGGGGGAGCTTCCTTTATACTGCAGCCCTTGGTCTTTTTTTTTTTTTTGGTTTTTCGAGACAGGGTTTCTCTGGTTTTGGAGTCTGTGTCCTGGAACTAGCTCTTGTAGACCAGGCTGGTCTCGAACTCACAGAGATCCTCCTGCCTCTGCCTCCCGAGTGCTGGGATTAAAGGCGTGTGCCACCACTGCCTGGCCTTTAAATTTATTTATTTATTTATTTATTTATTTATTTATTTATTTATTATTTATACAATATTCTGTCTGTGTGTATGTCTGCAGGCCAGAAGAGGGCAGCAGACCTCATTACAGATGGTTGTGAGCCACCATGTGGTTGCTGGGAATTGAACTCAGAACCTTTGGAAGGGCAGGCAATGCTCTTAACCACTGAGCCATCTCTCCAGCCCCCTCAGCCCTTGGTCTTGAATCCGCTCCATACCTCCACAACCTGAGCGTCTGTCTATGTGTCTTCTAATTTCATATGTTGATAGCTGATCACCTGTGTGGCAGTGCTAAGGAAGTGTGTTAGTTGGGCCTTTGTTGCTGGGACAAACCTCTGAAGTGCTCTAAAGGGGGAAAGATAAATGTTTTCCCTCAGATTCTGTGGTTTCTATCCATGCTTCCTTAGTCTCATGACTGTGGGCCTGTGGTGATGGCCGAACATTTGCAGTGGAACAGATCTGATTATCTCCTGTGACAGGGAAGCAGAGAGAATCCAGGGACTGACTATGACCTTTTAATACATGTTCCTAGTTTGCTACTTCCTCCAAGCAGGCGTCACTTCCTAGTTCTGTCATTTCCCAGTAATGTTAAAAACTCAAGAATATATAAATACATTAACCCAATGATTATGTCTCCAACACAGGAGTGCTTTGTTGTGGCAATGGTGGGAAAGGCCAGTTCAGGCGTAAACCATAGCAATGGGCCTTTAAACCATGAAGGTGAGACTTTCACGAGTGGGACTAATGCACTTGTTAAAGTTGGCCCTTCTCTCAGGTGGACAGATAACAGCCAGAAGTCAGAACTTGTAAGAAATGAGCCCTCAACATATGTTGAATCTGTGGTACTCAGGTCTTGGCCTTCTCACGCCATGAGAAATACATTCCTATCGTTTATACGTTACCTAGACTGTAACATTTTCAAAAGCTCTGTTCAAATTCTATAGTTTCAAATTTTATTCATTGCTCTCCATCTTTGTCACTGTTCTGTGGCTGTGAAGGGACACCATGACTGAGGCAACTATCACAAAAGCAAGCACTTACTGGGGGGGCCTGCTTACAGTTTCAGAGGCTTATTAGTCCATTGTCATCACGGTGGGAGGCATGGAGGCTTGCAGACAGGTGTTGGAGCAGTGTCTGAGAACTTCATATCCTGATCCACTGACAAAGAGAAAACGGAGTCTGGCATGGGCTTTTGAAACCTCGAAGCCCACCCCCAGTGACACACTTTCTCCACACCTCCTTATTCTTCTCATCCTATCAGAATTTCACTTTCTGGTGATGGAGAATCCAAATGTGGGCCACTCTTACTCAAACTATCACTCTTTCAGACTGTCTCGTGAATGTATGCCAGCCATTCTAGCGTATCTGGGTTTCCTGAGGCATACCCTGTTTCTTTTCTATTCTTTTTGAGGGTCTAGGATAGTTCACTTACAATATGGCTTCTAGAATGCCTTAGCCTGATGTGATAGTTGGAAAGAAAAGGTAGGCCAGAGATCTTCCTGACAGCATTTTACACATGGTACAGCTTAGATACAAGGCAGTCAGAACAGACATTGGTTCTCCCTTTTTCTTCCTCCTTTTCTCTCCCTCTCCCTTTTCCTTCTATTCTCTTCTTGGTCTAGCTGATGCCTTGCTAACAGGGAGGTTTCTGGAGGCAAAGCTGATCTGTGATGCCATCACCTCCTTGCCAGGCACCACTTACCAATCATTCTTTTCACTGAGCACTTGGCAATAATTGTTAGGGCCCTGGCAACTGGGACATTAGCTCCAGAAGAGAGGCATGTGGGTGGGCAGTAGGGTGGAGTGGACACAGAGCAGAGAGAGAGTGAGGGTGAATCCAGCCCAACTTGGCTGGAAGCTGAACTTGGAGTGACCTCAGGAATGGGCACAAAAGGGTATTCCCAAGGCAGAGTGCAAGGGACAGTGTAGAGAAGGGACTGTGGGGGACAGGGCCAAGAGGGAGAAAGAACTAGAGGTAGAGATTTGCTAAAACACATGTAGAGAAAAAGGAAGCAGGCTGAGAGGAGTGTGTATGTGGAGAGATGGAGAAGAGAGAGGACAGATGTAGGAGATACAGCTGAAGGAGTCAGGTGGGGTACTTTGAAAGGAACACATGCTTGGAAGGGCGGCTGTATGTCAAACTGAAGTAGTACCATCCTATCAAACTTGCACACATGACTGACTTCCACACTTAGAACCAAATCCTCCTGGCTCTCTCATCTACCCTCAGACCCAGCCAGAGTACTCACTATGGGCTATCCTATGGGGAAGCTACTCCCCTGCTCCTGCTTCCAATGTTCTCCCAAAGCATGGGCTCTCAGCAAGCGGTCCAGACGTTCTTTCCTTGTCCCAGGAACTGCTGCAAGGACAGTGCCAGTTTGATCAGAGGCAGCGAGAGTCAGGACAGATAGATGGAGGATGAGAAGAATTGACTGGAACTACCTGGAGTTATCATGGGAGACAGACTGTGCATGCTGGGACAGCTGAGTGTATTTACACATGTAGGCCTGATGTGTGGGATGATGCTGATAACCCATTTGCTGTATGCTTTCTTCCTATGGTTGCCAGGGCTCACAAAGTAAAAGGCTCAGAAAAACACCTAGTTTATTCCATTTCGGGGGTCTTCAGTTTAACCATTGCAGGTCTTGGGGCTAAGGGACTTGGAACCGAGTCCATGGTTGTCAACTCTAGTAGTTAGTGTACCTGAGCATTCTAATGGAAAAATGTCTTTGGAACTTTCCCCTCCACCTACTTTTCCTTGAAGGAAACCTGCTGTGACAGCGCGAGACTGAGTTGATTGCACAGCCTTGATGGGGATGATGGAGGGACACCATTTCTTGAGGATTTGTGGAGGAACTCAGCATGCCACACACCAGAAAGCAAGATTTCATGGAAGAGAATACTCTACATGGCTCCAGTGACAAAACTTCCTTTACTTTTTCCTGTTGCATGTACTCCTCAAGCCTGGATGTTCTGTGCAACACAACAACAAGACAGACTTTCATAGGGACAACTGAGAACGACTCCTAGCACCTAGCATCTAGCAGCATTGTCTTGTTGGCTCTGCAAGGCAGCATATCTCACCCTAGTTGGAGATCAGCTTCAGTCTTCTTTGCTAGGAGAAAAATGCCTTGACCTAGCCTACAATTTTTGCCCAGGGCTAGAAGAACAAAGAAGAAAAATCAAGGAACTGGCGGAAGCCCGAGTCTATCAGCGTGATTGGTCACAGAGTCACCTGGGAGGACCAATTTCCAGGTTCTAAGGAGGTAGCTCCTTCCTTTTTTCTCCCTGCTGGAAGGCTAAGAAGTGCTTCCTTCTCATCTTCCTCCCCTAGCAGCCTAGAGTCAATTCAGGTACCCACTCTTATTCACTCTTTCATACAATCAAGAGCAGCACAGTCTACCTCTTCCTGGGTGTAGAGAATGGATTTTAGCGAGGCATTAGTCCTCCCACCTGTGTGTGTGTGTGTGTGTGTGTGTGTGTGTGTGTGTGTGATTGTGTGTGTGTGTGTGTGTGTCTACGTGTGTGCATGTATGTTTGTATGGGACATCTTCAGCTGGTGAAAGGTGTGGGTTGTAGAGACATGGGAACAGTTTATAGAATTTTAAAAGATGGAATTTCTGCCCTTCGAAGTGACATTTGGAGATGAATGGTTGTTGTTGAGCAAATTCTAATTGGTCTTAGTAATAAAAATCCAGAGTCAGCTTTATATTAGGGGGTCAAAGCTGACAGATTAGAGAAGCAGAGTGGCCAGTCACTAGTTCTTACCTCTACAAAAATTCTCTGACTGAATGGGGTATCCTGTCTTTACAAGCTCTCAGACTGAATGCTCAGAGCTCTGTCTCCTCCTCCTCCCTTATAGTCCTCTCTCAGCCTACCCATATCCCTTCCTGTCCCCACCTCCCTAGTGTTGAGATTAAAGGCATGTGACTCCCAAGTACTGGGATTAAAAAGGTGAGCCACCACCTCCTGTCTCTGTTTCTCTTTGAGACTGGATCGATCTCAAATTGATCTCAAATTTGAGACTGGATCAATAAAGCCCAGGATGACCTTGAACTCACAGAGCTCCATCTGCCTCTGCCTCCTGAGTGCTGGGATTAAAGGTGTGCACCATCATTGCCTGGCCTTTATGGCTAACTAAGGGCTTATCCTCAGGCAAGCTTTGTTTGTTAAAGCACAAACAAAATATCCCCACAGGTTGTTTATTTTCCTTACCTGAAAAGCTCTTAATCCATCCAGGGAATATGGAGTACAGGCTTTAGAAGCTAGCCCCTGCTCTGCTTGCTGCTTGAGTGACCTTGGGATCCTTCTCTGCATGGTTCATAACTCTCAAGAGCCAGGCCTTAGTCACGGAGCCCCAGGTCAATAGTCAACCAGAGTGTTCCCTGAGTCACAACTGGAGAACAATAAAAATATTTAAACCCATTTTATAGAGAAAGCAAGAAGTGATAATGGTGGTTTTTCCTTAAAAATAATATTTTATCAAGTCTTTGACAATTTCATATAGTGTATTTCGATCATATTCACTGCCCCCAACTCCTTTCATATACATCTGCTCTACCCTCGAGTCCTTACCCACCATCTTTGAGGTTTATGTCTTCCCCCCCTCATTGAGTTCTGTTTGCATTGTCCAACTGCTCTTGGAAGTTGTACCTTCCCTGGAGTGGTCCACCTAGCTGGGGGTCTCATCATTAAAGGAAAATGACTCTCCCATTTCCATCAGCTATCAAATATCAAGAGCTACTCAGCTAGTGGTAGGATCTCATGGCAAACTCCCCAACTCCATGCTGGGATTTTGTCCGGTTTGGGCTTTCAGAAGTCTCTTGCATGCTGTCACGATAGCTCTGATTCCTTATGTGCACCTGCCCTGTTGTGCATGGTTTCCTTGAAGAGAGCTTTGCTGTTTAAAGAGGAAGAAAACAAGAAGAACTTAAGAAAGGAAAGATGCTTGGGACAGGGAAGGTAGATCTCAGACTTCTGCTTTGGAAAAAATCCTATTGCTGGGAAAAACCACTGAGCATCCCTATAGCCATCATTTCCATTAAAGAGCAATTGCTGCACGGCTGTTGTGTTCTAGGCTAGATCTGTGGGAATGGTCCAGCAGTAAACGGAGAGCTGCAAAGCCTGCTGGCATGAGAGTTCAGTAGGTGGCTACGATCAAGTCACTGTATGGGGACCAGGTAAAGGTGAAGTGATGAATTGCTATCAAGACAGACAGAAAGAAGCCTGGCAGCTGGCTCCCAGACTCTTCTTTTGAAAGAAATAATATTTAAACTTCAGCTCCGAGACCATTATTCTGACTGCCCCAAGGTATCCTCACCCAGAAATAGAGCCAAGGCTCATACTGTAGAAGGGATGACTTCCAAAAACTCCGCAGTAGACATTCAACCTCTCATACCTCTGTGAATTTGGGGTAGGGTATGAGGCCCTAGACACTAAGTAGGGATTCCTATAAGGACCAACATGGCCAGGAATTGGAAGTGAATGAAGGCTTACTAGAGTCTCAAAGAAACTTACAGGAACATGGAAGTAGAGGAGGACGAGTGTGACACAGGAATTGATGCAAAATCAAGAGACAGGATGTGGGGAGGAGATGTGGACTGGGGATTGCTGTCAGATCTGGGGTACAGCTTATGTCTTGGCTTTGATCATGGTTTACTTCCAACAGCGACTGTGAAGGAAGAACTAACTGGCTTAGGTGCCTGTATTATGGCTTCTTGTAGGATGCTGGGGAAGCAACAAATTTGCAGCAGGGATTCTGGGTGGAGGATGAAAGCTGCAAAGTTCAGGAATCTGTGAGAACCCATTGACAAGCAGTTCTTTCTCTTGGAGAACCATGGCCAGCTGGGGACAGCCCCAGAGACCGAGTGTGTTTTCCTCTTTTTTAACTCAGTAAGTTTAAGCTTCCCGTGTAGCTCTCCTTAGCACGTATCCTTAGCATTTCCCGTTTAAACCCATGCCAGGCTCTCTTGTTCTAAGAAAAGTTACATCTACTCCTATGGCTCTACAACTGGCTGTTCTGTGTCTGCTTGTCCCCCCACCCCACACACACACACAGCTGACTTTTCTCCTGAGTGGCAGACCCAGTCCCTGAAGCTGTTTCTGAGCTTCTCCAGCTACAAGGTTTTGAGCACAGACTCTGCTGCCTGCTCTGAAAAACGAGCCTGCCATTTCTCTGCAAGTCAGTGTCTCGGGCTGGATATTTTTACTCAGCAAATGTCACTATCATCCACCCAGGCACCAACATGAGTAATCCAGGATTCCTCCCTCCCTTCTCCTTCTCCCTCTGTTCCTCCTTGCTTCCTCTTAGCCCTGTCATGGAATCCATTTGAAAGGCCTGCAAATTCCACCTGTGAACACAGCACTGCTCTGCTTTTTACCCATTGCTTACCTTATTTCTGGCCACCACAACTAGATAATTACCACAAAGCCCTCTGAGAAACCTTTTCTAGTCCAGCCTTGTAAAAATCCCCAGCCACAACCCTATCTCACCTCACTCTCCCAGGTTGGAAAAAGCAAACCGGACCACATTCTTAGGGCATCTAACCATCAACATCCAACCCTCATTAGGATGTTCCAGGTCCCGTGTCTTTCTTTAGTTATCCTATTCTTCTTTATGACCATTCTTTTTTAGCCATCTGGTACATAACTGGAGAAGTATCTTATATTCTAAGCCCATACCTGTGCTTTTTAAAAAATTCCCTTTATAGTTATTACTTAGCTTTCAGAATGCTTCTGGGGTGTGGCTGCATGGGTGAGCCTCTCCAGTCTCTCTAAAAGAGTTGAATTCCTCCTGCTTTGCATGATCAGACAACTGGAAGCAGGAATTTCACTGTCTCTTGCTCAGGTTGTCTAATAACTGGCTTCCAGGCTGTGCCTAGTTAGTCCTGCATCTTGGGGTTTAGCAGTGTGCTTGGAATTTGGGAGGTTACTTATCCAAAGCACAAGATGAATAAATAAGTTCACTGGCACATTCTGTTTGGTCGCCTTGGCTGTCTTGGAAAGAAGCTTAAGGGATTTCTAGAGGTCCCACAGGCTAAGCACACTTTCCTTCCCTTCCCTTCCCTCTACTACCTCTGCCCTTGGGCCTCCCACAGTGCCTCCTTAGCAGGTTAGCTCTGAGCACCTCCCTCTAGACACAGCTGTGGGAATGAAGAAAGGCCCCAGACTTCTCCATCTCGGCAGAGGAGGTTATAAACCTCCACCAAGCGAAAAGATTGGTTTGTTGCTTCCAGACAAGAACTAATAGGTGCAACTCATAATCCTGTCTGGAGGGAGATGAAGGGGAAAGGAGCAAGAGAAAACATAATGGCCAACCCCCCCCCCCCACATCTTGTTGCCTGAGTGCTGCTCCAGTGTTTGAAGTTCAATGCATAGAAAATGAGCAGAGAGGCTCACAGGAGTCAGCACTTTTGGGGGACCTGGCAGTGGGCAGCCCCTAAGAAAGTTCCAGTTGCCTTGTGCTAGAGGCAGAGGAAGAAAAAAGGAGGCAGCTCCCAGCTTCAATTCCACTCACTGGGCAGGAAGCCAGGAGGGGCACCCCACACCCTCTAGCATTTCAGACCATGGCAAGCGGGGTGACTGCTCCTCATAGAGGCTGTGGAATGTAGTGAGATAACTAGACAACCACCTTCACTCTGCTGTTGATAAACCAGAGTCTGAAATAGGAGGAGACAGCGCCTCTGGGATTATATAGGAGGAAACCTAAGGCTAGTATGGAGTGCTAATGGGGTCAACAGTACTCAGCTGAGTCACAATCCTCTCACAGTCTCCCAAGAACTTGGAAGCAGTCTCCTCCTATACGCCCATGGAAATGGGTTTGCCCATTACTCTAGGGCATCATAGACCTTTACCTGGTTAGAGACAGAGTAACCACTCTAAAAATCTGAGGTCTCGCCTGATCTAAGGCTCCACCTAGGCTGCTAATGGGACCTGTTCTGGTGAGGTTCTTCTTTCTTCCCCTCAGAGCTGTCTTTGTTTGCTTATGCTTAGCCCTGACCTGACCATCAGGGAATGCTTGGACTTGCGTGTGGTGACAGTCACCACCATGCTGTCAGAGTTGATTATGAGCATGTACTTTGCTTGTGATATCTCACTGATTCTTCCTAGCAAGGCACAGAAGATGTCAGTTGTTACCCCATTGGGACTCCAGAGTCCCTTCTTCATCAGAGTTATGGGGAAAAGTTAATAGACTTGAGCGCTTTCATGATGCCTGATACAACTTGAGCATGGAAGCAATATCACCCAGGTTCACTCATCGCTTCAGCCATTCATCCAAGGTTTAGCACATCCCAATATGTTGCAGGCACTGTTCTGATCTCTTGGGATATGTACATAACCACAAAAGACCAAAAACTATATTCAAGCATCAATCAGTTCAAACAAAGGGAGGTGAACAATAACCAAAGAAAATAAGCTAGAGAAAAGCAAGATGTTGGGTGTCAAAGAGGACATTGTGTATATGTGGGGGTGGGGTTGGCAGCTCCGAATAGCCAAAAGGCAAGCTGATCATAGTTACCATAGTGGGCAGAACAGACAGACAATGCAATGGCCATAATGGCCTGACCTGTTGTGATGGTTTGAAAGAAAATGGCCCCCATAGGTTCATAGAGAATGGCACAATTAGGGGGTGTGGCCTTGTTGGAGTAAATGTGACCTTGTTGGAGGAAGTGTGTCACTGGAGGTGGACTTTGAGGTTTCAGATGGTTAAGCCAGGCTCAATGTCCCTTGGTCTTCCTGCTACCTGCTAATTCTGACATAGAATTCTTGGCTCCTTTTCCAGGCTCCATGTCTGCCTGTGTACTGCCACACTTCCCAGCATGATGATGACTGGCTAAACCTCTGAACATGTAAGTCATCCTCAGTTAAATTTTTTCATTTATAAGAACTGCTGTGGTCATGGTGTCTCTTCACAACAATAGAAACTCTAAGACAACTGTAGTGGTCAGCAGAGAAAAAGTGAATTCTATGGTGGCATGACACGTACGAGCCTTTGGTTCTGGCTAATCAATCCTGGTGATCCCAGGCATGAAGTTTGGGTATGAGTCAGAAATTTTTCAGACAAATGGAAGAAAGGCAGAGTTTAAGTATGGGAATCTTGGCCCATGAATCCATTTCCAGACTGGAGTCAGTTTGCAGACCCAGAACCCCTTGAATGAAGGGATGACTACGTTTACCTTAGTAAATACCTCAAAGTTTTACTGTTTGCCTTTCCTCAGAAGACAGATGGCTAATGAAGAATGACAGTTGACTATCAAAACTCAATCAAGCAGTGACTGTGATTACAGCTCCTGTACCAGATGTGGTATTCCTACTTGAGCAAAGTAACATATCTGGTTATGGTATGAAGCTATTGACCTAGAAAATGCCTTTCTTTTGGTATCTGTCCATAAGGACTGCCAGAAGCAGTTTGATTTCAGTTGTCAAGGCTAGTAGTATGCCTTCACAGTTTTATATCAAGGATATATTAACTCTCTAGCTCTGTGTCATAACTTAGTTCAAAGGGATCTTTTGTCTCTTTCGCAAAAATATCACATTGATTTACTATATTGATGACATTATGCTGATTGTAGTAAGTGATCAGGAGGTAGCAACCACTTGAGACTCCTTAATAACACATATGTACAAGAGGACAGGAATTAAAACTAACAAAAACTCAAGGGCCTTTGGCTTAGTTAAATTCTTAGGTGAGCAGTGATGTGGGACATGCAAGGTAAAGGATAAATTATTGCACCTGTCCCTTCCTGCCACCAAGAAAGAAGCACAATGTTTAGTGAGTCTATTTGTATTCAGGAGACAGCACATTCCCCACTTGGGTGTGTTAATCTGGCCCACGTACCATGTGACTCTGAAAGATGCTATATTTGTGTGGAACCTAGAACAGGACAAGGTTCTTCAACAGGTCCAGTCTGCTGTGCAGGCTTCTCTATAACTCGAACCATATGATCCAGCAGACCCAGTGGTATTTGAGATGTCAGTGGCAGAAAGCAATGCTATTTGGAGACTTTGGCAGGCCCTATAAGTGAAATACAGAAGATAATTTTGGGATTTTGGAGCAAGGCTCTACCATCATCTCCAGACAACCATTCTTCCTTAGAAAAACAGCTCTTGGCCTGCTTTTGGGCCTCAGTGGAAAGTGAACATTTGAGGTTGCCATGCAACCTGAGCTGCTCATCATAAGCTGGGTGTTATCTAACCCACTGAGTTATAAAGTAGAATGTGCACACCAGTGATCCATTATTAAATAAAAATTACAAATACATGATTAGACCAAAGCAGGTTTTTGAGGCACTGTTTGCATGAAGAAGTTGTCCAAATGCCTATGGTTTCTACTCCCATTAAAATGCCATATGCAGCCAAACACGTACCCATAGCCTCATAGGGTGTGTGCCCTATGATCAGTTAACTGAAGTTGAGAAGCCTGGTTTACTGATGGTTCTGTGCATTTTGCTGGTACCACCCAGTTGAAGCATTACAACTCCTTCCTAGTGAGACAACAGTGGAGGGAAATCTTCACAGTGAACAGAACTTTGGGCATTACCCATAGTTGTACATTTTGTTTGGAAGGAAAAATGGCCAGATATGCTACTGATCACTGATCCATGGGCTGTAGCCCGTGCTTTGGCTGGATGCTCAGGGACTTGGAAAGAGCATGATTGGAAAGTTGGAGAAAAAGACATCTGGGGAAGAAGTAAGTGGACAGATCTTTCCAAATGTGTGAAAGATGTGAAGAAACTTGTGTCCCATGTAAATGCTCACCAAAAGGTGGCTTCGTCTGAGAAGTTCAAGGATTAAGTGGAGAATATGACCTATTCTGTGGACAGTCAGCCTCTGTCCCCAGCAATTCTTGTCATTGCCCAATGGGCCCATGAACAAAGTGGTGACAGATATGGGGGTTATGCATGAGATCAACAACCTGAACTTCCACTCACCAAGGCTGACCTGGTGGCAGCTACTGCTGAGTGACAGATCTTTCAACAGCAAAGGCCAACCTTGGGCCACAGGTACGGCACCATTCTCTGGGGTAATCAGGCAGCAACCTGGTGGCAGGTTGAGTACATTGGACTACTAGCTCTATGAAGAAGACAACACTTTGTCCTTCCTGGAGTAGATACTCTGGTTATAGATTTGCCTTTCCTGCATGTAATGCTTCTGCCAAAATCATCACTCATGGGCTTATAAAATGCCTTATCCACTGTTATGGTAATCCACACAGTATTGCTTCTGACCGAGGAACTCACTTCACAGGCAGAGAAGTGTGACAGTGGCCAATGATCTTGGAATCCACTGCTCTTACCATGCTCCCCACCATCCTGAAGCTGATGGCCTGATTGAAGGATGAGATATCCTCTTGAAGACACAGTTACAACATCAATAAGGTGACAGGAGCCTGGAGGTCTGGGGCAGAGTTCTTTAGAAGGCGATTTATGGGTAGCTATATAGTACAGTTTCTCCCATACTCAGGATCCACAGATCCAGGATTCAGGAGGAGGAAAAGGAAACATTTCCCTACACCATCACTCCTAGTGACCCCCTAGGAAAAATTTTGTTTCCTATTCCTACAACCTTAAGTTCTGATGGTCTAGAAGTTTTGGTTCTAGAGTGGGGAGTGCTCCTTCCAGGAGTTCTAACGAACATTCCATGAAACTGGAAGCTCAGACTTCCCCATGGCCAATTTGGACTTGTCTTACTGACAAGTCCATGCCTTCACTGGCATTAGAGCCTATTTCCTCAGGATTCCAGCTTATATTGAAAACAAGTTGAGACATCCAGCTTCATGGACAGAACAACTACTAGATTCTTGGACCTTCTGTTCATAGGCAGCCATTGTTGGATTATCTAGACCACAGTCTGAAAGTCATTCTAATAACCACCCCCACTCTGTGTGTGTATACACACATATTTATTCTATACATTCATAGATTCTGTTACTCTAATGAAACTCGACTCTCACACTTACCAAGATGGGAAGACCATGAGAAGAGATAATTTGGACTGGGCCATCAGTTTAGTTTGTAGTTTGCTAAGTGCGAGACTCCTACTAGCCACCCAAGTAAAAGTGTTGTACACACTTGACAGGCCGACTGCACTGTGGGAGCTGGTGAGTGGTTTATGCTGAAATGATCACTTTTGGAGTCACAGACCCCACACCAGAGAAAACCAAACAGAATCAAAATGGTTAAGTAGCTTTGTGAAGGCTGCTAATTGGTGGGGTTAGTGAACTTGAGTCTTCACCAACTCTGCTTTATTGTCTCGAGAAATTCCTAGGAAGGCTGGACCCGTAGCCTTTATACACCAGGGTCTACAATGATCTGCTAGAGCAGCTGAACGCCCAGATGCCAGCTGCAGCCCCTAGATGAAGAGGCCAGTTTCACATCAAAGTTCAGGTCTCATCAGGAGTCACTGCTTAATAAACTGTCACTGGCTATTACTGCCTGGGCTTAGTTTAGCCAGCTGAAGGCAGGCATTGTAAAGAAAGGAGGTAAAGCGGTCCAGAGCAAGGGTCACAGGGAGAGGTTGACATGAATCACAGGCTGCAAGAAGCTGCGAAGCTGGATGAAAAATTGTGATGTGGAGCTCAGGTGTGAGATGGCAGAGACTGGGAGAAATGAAACCCCAGAGAAGGAGAATTGTAAGAACTATTGTAGGTCATACCTGTGAAAAGAGTTTTCTCAAGACAACTGTCCAAGGTGAGTTTGTTTGTATCTGTGTGATGGTGGTTTAGAGTGTGTGTATACAACCTATAAATCTGTATAAGATATGAGTGCAGGTGTGTGTGTGTCTTTGTGTGTATGTGTGTGTATACAGCTAAGTGATTGTGTCAGATAGTACTGTGTGTGCCCATGAATGACCATGTGTGAGTGTGTGGATATGTCTATATAAGATGCTATGAGTGGTCTCAAATATATGATTATGTGAGACAGATAATGTAGAGTGTGTTTGTAGATACATGAACATCTCTCTCTCGCTCTCTCGCTCTAGGTGTGTGTGTGTGTAGGTGTGTGTGTGTGTGTGTGTGTGTGTGTTTGAGTCTGTAATAGTGCAAGTTTATTGGAGTGTATGTGACCTTAGGATGTGAGCACGCAAGTGCTTGGACATATGTGTGCATTTGTGTACATGTGGAGTGCGAGCTTGTGAGTACATGGAGAAGCAGATGTATGAATGTGTCTGAGTGAGCATGTGTGCATGTGTGTAACCATATGTAAACATTTGAGATGCATCTGACCAAACATAAGACGGTGCTGAGCATGAATCTATCCACTGCCTCTCACCAACCTGCTCTCGAGAACACTTTCTGGGGCTGGGTGAAGAATCGCTGGCTTCACTGTCGTTTCAAAAATGTATGCCTTGCCTTCCTTTTTAACCACTTCACCTCCTGGCAAGAGGACTCCCTTCACCCCCAACAGTGAAGCAGAGAAGCCTCAGAGTTGTGTTGAGTGGGGATATCAAAGCCTGCCCTGGTAGCCTGGATTCTTCCTCCTGGCTGCGCCTCTGCAGCCCCTCCCTCCCACTGCTGCTCTCTATTCTGATCACTGGGCTTTGCTTCAAAGGCCTGCAGGAGGAATTGTGCACACTTTGTCTCAAACATGCTGTATTTTCTGCTAACAGCAACCCTGCACCAAAAGAGATCAAAAGAGGGGCACGGAGAAAAGGAAAAGGATTCTGCTCCCAAAATGAATAATTTAACCCTCCTCACCCCCAAAAAGGGGGCTCTGCAAGAAGAGACTAGGGTATCACTCAGTCTCCCTTGTGCTCCATGCACAGTATCCTCCGCTGCTGTGATTTTCTTGGTACTTTCTCATTCTAGCTGTTGACCTGTGCTTTCTTGGGCTTCAGTGACCCCATTAGGGGTGAAGGAGGAGTGATTAGAGAAGAATAAACATCCAAGTGGACCAGGCTCTGCCATCCTAAGGCCTCGCCACCAGACCTGCCATCTTTTCCTTCTCTGATGCACTCCGAATTGCATTTTCTTTTTAAAATTCTTTAGTCAGTTCTGGTTATGTTGCTGGAAGTATTTTTTTTTGTTTTTTTTCTTTCCCTCCTATTTTTCTTCTGAACTCCCTTGTATCTTGAGGGCCAGAAGCAGGATGTGCCTGAGCTAAAGAATAAATTCAACAGTGTGATCTCTCCAGTCTTGGGAGATAGAGAACCTGTGAGTCTAGGGATGTTGGGAGCTGTAGATTTCTGGCTGGTGAGTATCAAGCATTAGTGGAATGGGCCCTGGGAATGTGTCTTTGGGTTCTTAGTGCATGAACTTGGCCTTAACTGGTCAGCTTTCTGTCAATATGTAAGAGTATCTCTATGTTCCCTTCAGAGTATTGATTTACATCAGATCCCCAAGTGATATTGGATATACAAGTTGATCAATAAAGGCAAAAAAACCCAAATCATCAATATTGATGACCCTCTTACTTTTAAGGCACTGTGAAGCTTAATGACTTTCTTTGTGTGTGTGTGTGTGTGTGTTGCATTGTGTGTGCATGTGTGTGTGTTTTGTGTGTGCATGCCATATCTTAGTTCCTTTGACCACCATAACAAAACACCTTAGAGTGAGCAATTGCAAAAGAAATTTATTGTTCAGAGCTCTAAAGTATAAAGTTCTGAGATCACAGTGCTAGGAGACTGGTGTTGTGTGAGAGCTAGTCTCTCATATCTAAAACTTCATGTGTGTCTTTACTTGGCATTAAGGCAAATGGGTTTCCTTATGAGGACGTGAACCTGAATCTTGAGCCTTCATAATCAACTTACCCCCCAAGCTCCACCTGATAGTATCATCTCACTGAGGATTAAATTTCGGCACACACTTGAGTTTGGAGGGAAGAAACACTCAGATTATGGTGAGAAGACTTTATTCATAAGGTGTTATGCTCTAGACGAGAGAGGGGCTCAAAATCGACCCCATGGAGATCGTGAAACCGTGTGTACTGACATGTACCCACTCCTATGTCCTATGGAGAATTAGTGTACGTTACCCGACAGATATTTTTCACTGCCCTGGACAGCCATTTCTCCAATCTATATGGCTCTTGATTTCCCTTCTTCTCCTTCCCTCTCTTCCTAGCCCTTCCCATCTTCACTATCTTCAAAGTTCTTCCCTTTTATAGAATGCTGTGGTTGGAATTATGTAACACTAGCCTTTAGATCAGTGTCTTCTACTTTATAATATGTACTTAAAGCTTATCCTATGGTTTTTCATTGGAGAACATATTTACTTTAACACTAAACGCCATGGCTTTGATGCATCACAGTTTATCTATTGACTCAAAGGAAGGGCATCTTGATTGAGTCATGCTTTGGGCAGTTATAAGTAATAAGTCATCAACATCAACATCCATGAGCAAATTTTGTGTGGACATGTATTGAACTTCTTTGGGTAGAAGAATTACACCTGCTGAGGGTTTGCTAAAGACCTATTTGGTTTTAAAAGGAATTATCAAAGTGGCTATGTTCGTTAGTGTGTGTCAACTTGACACACATGAACTCTAATCATGCCACCCTGGACCATCTGGGCCTGGGATGTACAAGAATTCAGGCCGAAGAGGCTGTGAAAGCACTCCAGCAAGCAATGGTCCTCGATGGTCTCTGCTTCAGGTGCAGCCTCCAGGTTCCTGTCTTCCTCCTGCCCTGGATTTATAAAGTCGGTTTTATCACAGCAACAGACAGCCAACTAGGATTGTGGCTGACCAGTTTGCCTTCTCACAAGCCAATGAATCGAGTTCCCATCGTTCTAGATCCTTGTCATTTGACAGTGTTGGTATCCTGGACGTTGGTCATTAGAGCTACAGTTTCACTGATTTCAACTCTTTTCTAATTAGTATGAGGTGTGCTTATCTCTTGCATTTTAAATTGCATGTTCCTGATGTCATAAGAAGTGGAATATTTCAAAGTGCTTACTGACAAACTGTACAGATCCTCTTTGATGGGGTGTTGGTTAATTGCCCTGACTGACTTACATCTTACTATGGAGACCAGGCTGGCCTTGAATTTGCAGAAATCTATCTTCCTCTGTTTCTTTAGTGTTGGGAGTAAAGATGTGTGCCACCACACGCGGCTTTGTCTGATTTTTTAAAATCAATTTTTCCTACTCTTGAAACTTAAGTGTCATTGTATACCTTGGCTCACATTCTGTTATTACATGTGTCCTCTGAAGACACTGTTATCCCCATTTGTGACTTTTTTCTCACTGTGGCTTTTTTTCCTCACTCTTGGCATTAAATAAATCAAGAAAATTATTTCTCTCATGGATCATGCCTTTGGCACTTTATCTAAGAATCATAGTCATCTACAGACAATCTAGGTTTTCTCCTGCTGTGTTCCAGAAGTTTTATAGTCTTTCAATTTGATCTATAATCTGCCGGGAATTAATTTTTGTAAGGGATTAAGATCAATGTCTAGGACTATTAGTGGCCTTAACTCATGTGATTGTCTAGTTGTGCCATGTCATTTGTTGAAAGAACTTTATTTCTTCTATTGTCTTTGCTCCTTTTCTTAAAGATATGTTGACTTTTCCTACGTGGGTCTATTTCTTGTGCTTTCTACTCATTTCCACTAATATGATCGTCTATCCTTTAACTGTGGTCTTAAATACTGTGCTGTAGCAAGTCTTGCGGTCAGATAGGCTCAGTTTTCTTAATCATTACTCCTCCTCTTCCCTCTTCCTACTTCTTTCTACTACCCTCTTCCTCCCCTATTTCCTCCTCTTCTTCCTCCACATTCTTTTAGTCTTTCTGGGTCTTTTGCCTTATCATGTAAATATTACAATTCATTTGTTATATGCAAAACAAAATTTTCCAGATCATTTGAATTGCATTAACTCTATAGATCAAGTTGACCATTGGTATTTCAACAAGGTTAGGTTTTTATATTCATCAGCATGACTGTCTCTCCAGGCATTTAGTTCTTTATATAGTTCGTCTTTAAAATTTACTTTACCAGTCATAATACCATGCATGTTAGTTATTCTAGTCCTATGTCAATAGTTGATTTTGGAGCATCCTTAAGGGAGTGAGTCTGTGTTTTTAATCTCAAAATCCAATCATTTACTACTAGACTATGGGAAAGTGAGTCAAGCCAGTATATTCCCTTTGTATCCTACAACCTGGCGACAATCACTTATCACTTACAAAAGTTATTGTTCCTGTTACCCTTAATCCATCAGATTTTCCCTTAGTGAGAACTGTGTCATGAATAAATGTGTTAATATTTCTTCCTTGGCAAACTATGTTCTTTTACATCCTTTTATTTTTGTGTATTGCCTGGCCCTTAAAGTATCACAGTAAAAAAGACCTATCTTGGCTTTTGAAATGAAATACACACCTTATCATTAGGTCTTCTATGAGGCACTGTCTTATATATTTAAAGGCAATGATGGCAAAAGACCTATGAAACTTTGGGCTCAAATAAACCTGTCCTCCTCTCCCATTTGCTTCCTTAGGTAGTAGTCACATATGGAAGACAAAGTTGCTTCGGTTACTTGTGTCTTCCACATTTCCAACTCCTTAACTCCTTTGCAGCTCTGCAGATGCCCTCCCCCACTCTACATGTTACTTCTGATTTTATTTGAATGTGATTCCATTTGCCCACTTGATGTCTTGACTGTGCTTTGAAAGTCCCACTCAGCTTCATGAAACAGTTCTTCAAGTTTTCCTCTCATGGTTTTATAGTTGTGAGTGTTGTATTTCACTTTTAATCCATTCTGAGTTGTTTAGATATTCATTTTACCTCATAACATTTATTTTAAAAAAGACTACTTTACCCAATATGTATTCCTGGCAAACTTGTTGAAAATTAGTTGTGGGTATTTGTATTTATTTCTGGGAAACATTCTGATATATTGGTTTATGGGTCTGCTTTAATATCTTTAGTCCTATTTTGGTTACTATAGCTTTATAGTGTATCTTGAAGTTAAACAGTGGTATGTTATTTCCTACTCTTTTTCTCTCAAGATTATTGTGTGTGTGTGGTTTTTATTTAAATCTTGTCATTTACATGGATTTTCCAATTGTAGTTTCTTGGTTAAATTAATTTGCAGGTGGATTTATTATGGCTATTATAAATTAAACTGTTTTTTTTGGGGGGGGTACCTTTTTCAGATAGATCATCATTAGGGCCTGGAAATGCTATCGTGTTTTGTGTGCTGATTTTGTATTCTGCAAAGTTACTTAAATTGTGTATTAGTCTGAGTGCTATTTTAGCTCTATGTTTTTCTAGATCTAGAACATGTCATCTTCAAAGAGGACAATTTGACTTCCTTCTTTCCAGTTTGGGAAACTTTGATTTTTCTTTTATCTCACTGACAATTACTTCAAACACCATCTTGGAGCAAAATATTTTGATGGCATCTTTTCAGTGAGAATTTTTTAAGTTTAGGTAGTAAAGTTTGTGATGAACCATAATTCCCAATTCTGAAAACAAGTTATTTTACATACTTCTTATTTTCCTGTATTACATATTTTATGCTTAAGGTGTTAATGAATCTTTTGGATGTGAAGCAGGTGTTCTAACTCTTATTCTGTTTGAATATTTATTGAATAATTCATCTTTCCATGCCAATAGGCAAAGTAATTTTTCATATATAATATTTCACTCTTAAGTATATTTGACTCTATTTCTGTTAATTAATATTTCTATTTTGTGAAAATTCCATAAACGTATATAATGCATCTTAATCATATCCACCTCCATTTTCTCCCTCCAAATACTTCCCTCCAATCTCCTCCCCCAACCTATTTCCCTCCTAATTTCATGTTCTCTTTTTTTTTTCTTTCCTATAGTTCACTGAGTCCTGAGCTTATGACCCAGTGGATTACTCTCCTCCCATGCCCATGTGAGCAACACTGACTGGACTTCTTGTGTCACAAACATAAAAGCTTGTTCTTTACCACGCACCATGCACCATGCCGTTGACTGCTATAGATTTGCAATAACGCATTTCAATTTCTGGTAGGTCCCGTTGTGGGCTTTCTTTTGTCTTTTTCTTCCTGATGTTTATTACAGATTTGCTATATTGTGTGTGAAAGTTAGCCTACCTAAAAGTGAATTTAGTTGGTAAGCTAATCTTGAAGTTATAGATTAATTAAAAGGGAATTAATGTCTTTGTCTCACTGAATGTTCCCAGCAGCAATTAGCCTATCTTTGCATTTGCTCATATGCCCTTTTGTGGCATATGAAGCTTAATAGTCTCATATATATATATATATATATATATATATATATATATATATATATATCTTAACGTTCTTGCAATGGGAACTCATCTTGTCATACATCTTTTTTTTTTTTTTTTGGTTTTTCGAGACAGGGTTTCTCTATGGCTTTGGAGCCTGTCCTGGAACTTGCTCTGTAGACCAGGCTGGTCTCGAACTCACAGAGATCCGCCTGCCTCTGCCTCCTTGCTCTGTAGACCAGGCTGGTCTCGAACTCACAGAGATCCGCCTGCCTCTGCCTCCCGAGTGCTGGGATTAAAGGCGTGCGCCACCATCGCCCGGCCATACATCTTGTTATACATGAATATCTTTGCTTCCTAGAGTTCCCAATGGTATAAGTATAGAACATCTATATTATTTGTTAATTCTTTCATTTTTCATAGCAAAAATTTTAGTTGATTTTTCCAGAAAATTTCTGTTATTCAGTCATATAGCCTTTAAATACTGCAAATGTTTCTACTTTTTTACTTATACCCTTTCTACTTATATTCCTAGTTTGTGTTATATTGAATAATAACTAATATTAAGAGACAGTACAAAGTTGAATACTATCATTTAGTCCCTGACATTAATAATGGAGGTCCTAATATTTTTTTCCATTAGAAATGAAGCTTTTGATTTGAGATATATGAAGTTATTATCACAACAAGAACTTAAGCGTTTAAGCATTTTATGTCAGAAAAGGATGCTGAATTTTTGAGAAAAGCTCTTACAACATTTATGGAAGTTTTATCCTGACCCAACTTTATTAATAAAGTCAAGCCATCCTTGCATTCTTAGAAAAATTGTCACATAGTTGTGAGTAATGTTTCTTTTCATTCTTGCCTAGCTCTGTATTCTGTATTCCCTTCAGGAAGCACGCATTGACATTTATCAGGGAAACTGGTTCGTGGGTTTGTTTTGTTTCCAATTTGTCAGGCATTATAACCAATGCTGTTCTAATTTATGGACGTCATTTAGAAACGGTCGGGAGAAGTTTAAAGCAGCACTGCAGACACATGTTACACATTATGCAGATTTACTCTGTGGAAAGCATTGGCTTTCATTTTTCTTGCAGGAGCGTTTTGACATTGTTTTTCAAAAGTTAAAATTCTTCTTTGGTAATTATTCTGCTCAAGTTGTTTATTTTCCCTGTGATCAATTTTGCTAATTTTAATTTTCCTGAAATTAGCCGTTTCTGTCTGGTTTTTCAAGTTCTTCCACTTGAGCAAAATTGAACAAAATTTTATTATTCTTTTTGTTATCGCTACACAAGTTTGGTAGGTTTCCAGGAAAAAAAGAATCCTTGAAATATTTTAGCCTGACTAATTAGTGGAAAGGGGATACATGATGAAGTGTGAGTTATCTGAGAAAAGAAAACTTGGCAATTATAAAATGAAGGCGATGGGGATGGCAGTAGCATGCCTTGTCTAGGTGTCTTAAGCTTAGGAAGCATAGATCTGGGTCAATGGGGTGCTTGCTGCCCTTATGGAAAACCCTTACTCCATTCTGTAGATGGTCATAGAACTCACTAAAAGTATCATTTCTCTCATTCAGAGTTTGCATTCCTTGAAAGATTTTTTTTTCCACCCTCAGTCTAGAGCAGTGATTCTCAAAGTCTGAGTTGAAGACCCATTCACAGTGGTTGCCTAAGACAACCAGAGAACACAGGTATTTGCATTACAATTCTTAACAGTAGCCAAATTAAAGTTATGAAGTAGCAACAAAAGTAATTTTATGGTTGGGGATCACCACAAATGAGGAACTGTATTAAAGGGTCACAACATTAGGAAGGAAGGAAGGTTGAGAAACACTGTTCTAGAGTCTTCTCGGTATTTTACGTTCTTAAGCTGGATTTGTCTGGTTCTTCAAACCATTCCTTAAGTTTGAGTATGAGGGAGTCTTCTCGAATGCTCAAATGCTTTTATTTTTGTTTTGGGTTGTCATTATTTGCGACAGGGTTGGACTAAGGCCAGTCTATACTATAGTTTACACTAACCTTGAACTTTGCACCTTCTGCAATAGCCTCTTGAACTCTGGAATTGCTAATACATAACCCCACACTCAGTTTTGTGGAGCTGGGAAAACCCCAGGCTTCTTGTGGACTTGGAGGCACTCGACCACCTCAGCCCGCCCCACTCACCTGACATTTCATCTCATCATAGTTGCCCAGTGGCCTAAGACCACAAAATATATCTGCCTCAGCGAGTCCTTTCTATTCACTGGACTCACAGGGAAGACGGGAGATTCTCTTTTCCTTAGAATATACTAGGGACTTCTACAGAGAAACACAGTTGGCTCTTGTTCTTAACTTGCTGAATGAGGAAACATCCCTTGCTCCCATCCCTGTATGTTCATCTTTTCACTTCATCAGAATATTGACCCGAATTCAAGTATAGTTTACCTTTGAGCTCAGAGTTGGGTCTGCTAAGCCCTCAACTGTTTGTCTTAGAATGATCAACTGAAATAATTATACGTTGCATTTTCATTGGCAACACAGTCCTGCGTGACCATCTGTGGGCATGTGTGTGCATATGCACAACAAAAAAAGGCACAATTCTCAGAAAAATACATTCTATTATCTGTAAGTTGCGATCTACTGATAATAAGAAATAGTTTTATCAGACAGTACATGCCTGACAGTGAAGTAGGCATCTTATCACTCTGCTTATAGCCTCTAACCTGAAACAATGTCAAGAAATCATTCATTTAGACAGAGTAATAGCTAGGGATCTGAAAATCTTCAGGCAAGCGGGGATTGGTCCCAGGCAGAGGTATTCTGGGAAAGGGTGTAAGATATCGAAAATGTGTCGTTGCCAAGGCTGCATTCTTCCATCTAGAGATTTTGGGCTGCCCATTGTCACTGATTAAAGCAGCATGGCATTTTGCCTTTGAGGAGCCTGGGGCAGAGTTGGAAGAGCTGGTGGATTGTATTTTAAGCAATAATGAAAGGCGCCCAGCCCCAGTTAGTGGCTGGAAAGAATGCAAGCAAAGTGACAGCGCGCTCAACATAACTGTGGCCTGCAAGTGTATGAGAGCCAACCAGGCATAATGAACTACCTGGAGCCAACTTCCCCTCTGCTGGATAATAGCTCCCTGGATCCTGTGCTTCGGGACTATTCTGCTGTGGAGTCCTCCGTGGCTTTTCATCCTGTCATACATTCTTGGTATTGATGGCGCTGAGTCTTTGCCTGCTTACAAGGGACAAGTCACTCCCAGGATGTTACCTACACAGTGTGTGCACTACCGCTTTTCACAGCTCTCCTTCTCCCACATCCTTAGCACCTCACCCACCCAGTGGTTATTCACTGAGGGAATTAAATAACCTCAGAATAAATCCCACATCTGAACCCAGCTCTATTGTTAGAACTTCCAGGATGTTCGGGTCCCTGTCTTTTACAACAAACCTCCTTGAAGCAAGAAGATGGAGACATTTTGGGTCAAGGTTGCCTCTACCTCTCCTGTTTTCTTAGCATTTGCTAGAGATCTATGAGAAAACAGATGTGCTCAGGCAGCTGTGCCTCGTGCTTTATTAGGGAGGCTGCTATGTGAATCGGCTTGCAGATCAGGGAGTTTGCTTGATGCATGTTCAGAAGCAGGAGTCCGCTGCCTAGAATCCTTAATAAGGCTGGAGGGGAGGGGCGGAATGAGCCAGGCACACCCAGAGCAGGTGATTCTAATTTGTAAGTTGGAAGGGTAACAACGGATTTAATTGTCCCAACATTCTCTGTCAGGCGTTCTCCTTCACTCCAAGCTCTAAGCATATCTCTCTGGCTTTGTTTTTACAGCCAATTAAAGGTGTTCTTTTAAATGAGAAAGTGTTACAACAATCAGACAAGAGCAGAGATAGAGACATCAGCCCCAGGACTTATGGTTGCCTATGTGCCTGTCATTTGACTCATGAAGACAGTCATGTGTATTTTCAGTAGTTCTGCTGTATTAGTCTGACAAGGGTTGCATACATGTGTGTGTGCATATGCCGTGTGCATGTGAGTGCGTGCTCATGCATGTGTGTTTGAGAGAGAGAGAGAGGGAGAGACCTTGAGGTTTGTATGGAGTCTTAAGGACCCTCTCACAGTGAAAAGCTGTGGCCTTCTGCAGTCATTTGCCAGCTCTTCCTTCATGGGAAGAGTGGTGGAAAGCGTTTCCATCATGATTTTCCCCAGTGCACCACCGACCAGTGACAAAGGACCCTTAGGAAGATGGATGGAGCAGAGGTAACTGGGTTCTGGCATGCATTGATTAGGAGAGCTGTTCAGATGGAGGCTTCAAGGGGTGGGTACCTGTCGAAATCAGCCTCGAGAGCCAGAGTGATGGGGACATTTAAAGAGCAGCGGGTGTGAATCAGGGTGCTCACGCAAACAGCATACTGAGCAGGAGTTTGCTTGCATATGTTCAGGGTTATAAATAATTTCTAATTAGTGACTTAACTTCGGGAGGAGACTTTTCGGTAGGAATGCAAACATTGACGTTCCTTTAAATGGATGGGGGCTGGGGAGAAGTTGGAGGCTGTAGAAATGAAGAACCAACTCTGCCCAAACAAATGGAAGAACCTCTGAAGAATGATCCCAGAATCTTTAAAACTGGAAAAGAAGGCTAATCCATCTCCGGGTCCAGTCTTCTATCTCTAAGCTTTTGAAGGGCAATGGGCTAAAGCCCAACAGAAGTCAATGAAGACAAGCTTCAGAAGTGGGCACTAATGACTTCCCTGCCAAGGTCATTGCTGACCAGAGATGAAGAGTAAGCACCCAGTCCTAGAACCCAGTCTGCTCACAAGCTAGCTGTTGCTTTTAGTTGAACTTTCTTTGTGATTTCATTCACCCTGTCTAGATGGGAAGGCAGCCATGAAGCTGTTTCGACAAACCTTCACGGTTTCAGGCTCCGTGCCTATGACTTAGATGTGGAAGGTGTATGCACCAGCACCTTCCAGCCAGTAAACTTCCACAGTGAAAGTAGATCACTGACTGTGGGATAGTTGACTTTCTGCTCTTGAGTAATACACTTCCTTAATTATCCTGAAATAAGTTTACAGCTAGCACAAGCATCTCTCCATCAAAACATCTATTCTTTTAGTGTATATATGTATGTGTGTGTGTGTGTGTATAAACATGTGTGTGTACTTACATGCATATGAAGAGATTTACTTGCAATATATACGTTTACCAGAGTACATGTGATTACACACGCCTGTATGCATACACACATACAGTACCAAAATATAAAAGTCCAACATCTCTACCCAGTAATGATTTGAGTGGGTGACACAGAGAGAAAGGAAGTGAATTGGAATTTAGAAGATAAGCGGGATTGGCCTATTTTGAGAGCAAGTGAGAGACAGTCACTCCCTTATCTCACCTTCTGGCTGTCCTTCATGTTGAAAACCTTGTTTTTCGGTTCCCTGTCCCCTCCAGTACCATCTCTAAAAGGAACTTCCCTGGATTTTCCTTCACCAGAGGATGGGCATGAAGATGTGGAGCTGGTTTTTCCTGAGAACTCTTCTCCCCTTTGATTGCTTCTCATTCAGATGTAATGTCTCTATGAGTACGTTGAGCACGGAGACTTCGCTCCGTTAGAGGGTCTCAGCCAGCGACCAGGGAAGGCTTGTGGCTTAATGTAACACATCTGTGTACCACGTAGAGAAGCTAACCAACAAACCCTGGGTCAGCTCCGTGACACATTTGTCTGCACACGATGCCTTGTGAAACAAAGATGACCGTCATCGCGTCAGTCCTCCTAACTCTGAAGTCTGGTCTAAGTGGATGTCTTCACACTGGTCTCCATGAGTTGGCCCCAGTGCATTGTCACAAATCTCCAGCCTCCACTCTTTACTCTGAGAGTCATGCCTGACCTTTGAGGTTTAGCTTGTTGGTTTGTTTGTTTTTCTCTTACACTGAGGAACAGGACTGATTTCCTTCCCCCATTGCTATCCTTCTCCTTGTCTGTGTCTCCCACAAGTTTAGGCACAGAGGACTGTAGCCCTCTTTCTATCAGGTCAGGAGATCTTGGATGAAACTTGTCCTCCCAGTGTTATCCATCTCCTTGTTCAGTGTCTGGCATTTACTAGGTACCGTCTCCATACCTGGGGATACATATTTCCCTTGGGATGCCCAGCCCACCTCTTCTTATGCATCTTATGAACGTTGGCTTTTCAAAGACAACAGAGAGAGAGAACCATGTATGATCCAGAAGTTGGACTGGAAAAAAATGTAATAACACCATTTTGAGAAGGGATAAAATATTTAGCAATGCCAATTTCTCTATGATTGGGACATCTCAATACAAGGAAGATTCCAGCTCACTTAAGACTTACCCTCTCTCCTTTTCTGAAAATGAGCAATTCTCTAATCCCTGTCTATCCCAGGCTATGCTGGACCTTTAGCTAGACCTACAACTCTCAGAGCAGATCTCTCCTTTGGAACTCATTCTCAGCCTGTCTGTTCTTCCTTCCTTTCCCTCTAATCTTCCCCTTCTGCCTTTCTTCTTCATACTTAGTTTCTCCTGCCCCCCTCCCTTTGTTTCTTAAACTTCATTTACCCTTTTTATCCTCATAAAAGGGACTTTGACCAAGGGAGATGATCCAAATCAGGGGTCTGCCAGTGGAAAAAAATCTCCTCACTTGCCAGCCTGGCCTCTTTGGCTACCTCCAGACTGGCATCACACCTTTCCATTCCTCCAGGGCCTTCTGATCACCTGGAATATATCATGGTCCTCACTGCAGCCAGGTGACATAGTGTGGTTCAGCCTAGCTCCATTGAGCTTCTTCAGAAATCAGGTGTTCACTTAGGACAATTGCCCCTCTAGATGAAGTTAATGTTACTGTGGTTTTACATACATTTTCACGATTGATTTCTGGCAGAAAAGAATTCCACTGTTGTGGAGTTCTATACACTGTATTTGCATACATATTACAATTTTAGCACATCGATTGCTGGCCGCGAGGGTATATATAAGTCTGGAGGTCTTTTCAAACCCACAGCTAGAGCAGCAAGTTGGGACGCTTATGAAGATGAAGTTATAGAGGAAGTAGGTTGGGGATGTTTCTCTCAGTTACTAGCCCTGGAGGGTAATGGAGGCATCCCCAGTTTGGAAAACCCATTTGACAGATGAAGCCAGAGATCCATAGATTTTGTGGCCCTAAATTCAGGATGATGCAGCTTCCAGTGAATGCTACTATTTCTTCAGATATGCAGCAAAGCTGACTTTTCCTGGGCAGGTCTCTTGGTAGTTATGACTAGGATTTCCCTGGAAGGGGCTCACCCACTCACAAGGCAAATTTGGCATGCCACAGACAGGAATGTTTAGAATTAGGGACTTTGCCGTTTTTACTCTCACCGTTAGGTCCTCCCTAGATTGGGTGATGCTCACCTGCACTTAAGAGAGCCACCCACATTTCTCAGTCAACCAGTTCAAAAGCAGTATCTTCCAGAATCAACTTCAATAGTCACACTGAGAAACAGACTTCCACCAGCTCTCTTGACAGCCTTCCTCATTGTCAACTTGACATACAAAAACAACCATTGAGAAAAATCTTCCTTTGCCTCGGGCCACCTAACATTTCATTCAGCAAGGAAAGTCACCGGCTGAGATCGGCATCAAGAGTCGCAGGATGTAGGACCAGCAAGATGGGCTCAGTAACTAAAGTAATTGCCACCCAAGCCTAACAACCTAAGTTTGACTCCTGGAACTTACATGAAGATGGGGAGAGAGAATCAACTCTACAAAGATGTCTTATATCCTCCACATAAGTACCCCCATGCATACATCACATACACACATAAGCACACAATAGCAAAAATAGAATTTCAAAAAGAGGTTGTACATATGACCCCCCCCCCCCCGAAGCAGGTGCATAGCACCAAGTGACAAGGTTCACGATATGGCTTAAGGGAACCTTGAAACATGAAAACATGGGGCTATTAATAAGGCCAACCTCTGGCTTGGGACTATAATCTATTCACTTATATTGGAATGAAGCCTTCTGCTTCCTGACCTCCCCCAGGCAGTCAAAGTGAGCCTTGCAAGGAATCCCCTTTCTTGAGTCTCTCTGTGAGTTATGTCACACTCCAGGACACAGCTGTAGGAAGTTCTTGGCCAGGACCCAGTGCCATCTTGCTAATGGTCTCCCGACTGTGGCCAGACTGCCTCGAATTTTCCAGAGAGCTGGAGAAAGAAAGGCCGAGCAGATTCTCCCTCGCCCCCAACTAATAAAGCATTTGTAGCCACACAGAGAGATGTTAAGCCGGGGGGGGGGTGAAACGGGGGCCACTTTGAAAAGCCTTTAGAAAGCCTCCTCTCCCATCTGTTCAGTTCGTGGGAAGGAAGGCTCTGTTTTCCGTACTTAAAGGTTTTGTAAATTCATTACCAACAAGTAAAATGTACAAAGCACACACAGAGACATCGAGGTCTGATTCACCATCTGCTGGGGAGCTGCATCCTTACAAACAGTGTAGTGCTACTCGCCGTCAGGAAGAGGAGTGTGTGCAGGCCACCCAGGACCCAGAGTTTCCAATAAAGGCAGGGCTCTCTTCTATCCATTTTGCTATTGCACATGGATAGTGTTCACAGATCTTGCGTCTTCTCCCCCTTAATCCCATGTAACTGAAGAATGCCTATGGGTTACCATACAGAACATTGTCGTAGTTCTCACAGACCCTGGGAAGAAAGATTCCGACAGACACGGTCCAAACTCTTGGCTTCGCAACCCCTGCTTCTGCTAAGCTTTTGCATATGCAGAAGAGGAATTCTGCTCCACTCTTCCTACCTCCTCTTTTGGAAAACTCTGTCTCTGAAGACTTGGCTGGCTGGGAATACTCAAGGACTTCCTTCCCCACCTGGCCTGCCATCATTGCGCTGCCTGCCTGGTTCCCTTCTTGTCTAAGAAATCTTTAAGGACTAAGGTCTGGCTTTAAATTCTCAGTGTCTGGTAGTTTCTAGCTTGCAGCAGATCCTCATGAATTTTTATCAACCAGTCTGAGAAGACCGTCGTTCTGTTCACTGCCCTCCAGACACTGCTCTTTGTCCTCCCACTGAGGGAAAAAAATAGCCACCCTATGCTCTGCTTTCAATCGCTTCTGCCTGGCCAGATGCCACCACAGACCATGACTCGGTTCAAGAGCCCCTGGTTCATTAAGAATTCTAGCTCACACTCACGCCACACTTTCCAAAGATGCTCACCTTCATTGCTACCATGGAAAGAGAGTATGGACTAGGCACCACAGGTCTTAGCCCCGAGTGCAGATGTGCTCTTGGCTGATTATACCTGAGAAATTGACTGGTAGATAGTCACTAATAGGTTTTTTGTACCCCGATGATAGGTTTCTCTGCTGAAGACGAATAGTCAAAGCAAAAGAACAAAGCAACTCCCAAGTGGGTTCTCTGGTCCCAGAGGACAGGGTGGAGAAGTCACAGGCCCAAACTAAAGGAGGAAGCTTATCTAGGTTGTAGGTGAGGGGTGATGACTGATGATGTGTCCACCGTAAACTGGTTTTATACCCAAGTATGGTCAAAAGCTGAGCACTTTAGGTGGGGACTTGGACAGCAAGCAACTTCAGGAGAGCAGCTATGATAGCCACCAAGAGTGTGGAACTGGGCTTTTTGGTGCTTGCCCTTTGTTGGAGATTCTCTGAGAGGGTGGGATTTGGAGACAGAGAGAGAGGAATGAGGTTTTCTGAATCAAGCAGGAGTGAACTGGAGGTTCCAAACAATTACCTCTGCTCACCCATTTAATATGTCCCCTCAATGAAAAGGTTGACTCACTGTGCCCTGACTCAGTTTATTCTGTGAACCCGATTTTCTTCAGGGAGTCCAGTGTTATGGTACCTGCTAAGCAGAAGGTACCTATTTGACCTACTTCAGTGCAAGCCTTGGTGCTGTATTTCTAACTGTTCACCCAGGCGGATATATCACACACGTTACTGCACTTCTCTTGCCAAGGGAGGGACAGCATACAGGAACCAGCCCACCCATTCCCCCAGATGCTCCTTGTGCCTTTCCCCTATGGTCCATCTTTGTGTCCTTACTACATTATCATAGAGAATATTAGCTGTGAGCCCAATTATACACTGAGCCCCACAAGTACTTAGAATGAATATCCTAGCACGTTCCTGGGAACCTTCAACACTTGGTCATTGGATCCATTATCATTATTACATCACTGATAGCTGTCATTTACTACCGTAAAGCTGTTGTTTCTTGGTGAGCCTTTTGCTCCTGCAAGACCTCAAGGTCTATGCCTTATGTATGCACCCCTGTTCTACAGAACCTATTGCACAGATCTGGGCAGCTGGCAGGAATTTGAGAGGTACCTGCTAAGATGATGCACTAGTAAATGAAGGAAATGTCAAAGCCACTAGTGGTTGGGGTGGTGGCCCCACACCAGACTGTGGGCAAGGAGCTGAGATACTTTAATGCTATTAGTGGTATCTTTTCTCCTGCGGCTAGAGGGCCAAATTGATTAGGCTATAGTGGGTTTTCCTATCATGATAATGTAGAGAAGAAACTTATACTAAAACCTCCAAGAGCTGGAGACCTTTGTGCATAAAAGTAGGAAAAAAACTCTTAAGTCATCAGTGCTGCTTGGAAGAATGAATGTGTCTGCAAGCCAGACCCTCCACTCTCAGCACTACCCTCTGGGTTAGGCGACTACTGGGCAACTATTTCTAGATCTGCGCAAGGAAAAGTGCAGGGGAGTGGCTGTGTGTACCTGTGTACTCAGCCACAGCTCAGGATTCTAAAATGCCACAGCTGGGTATACACGCTTTTACGTGCACAGGCAGCCATGTTTCCCATGTGCTTGTGCAGGCTTATGTGAATTTCTGTGACTACCAAGCCTAACTACGAGTCTCTGCATTTGAAGTGCACAGGCATGTATGTTTGCAAGCTAGGGCAAGCCTGTGTACATATGTGAACATGCATACTGATCTCTGCTTATCTGCTCCACGCTGAGCCCGGACGGCTGCTTTAATAACATCTGCAGCTGAGTGACTGCAGTAAACTGCTGTGGCTCCATAACACTATCAGGATTGCATTAGCCCTTTCAGGATTACCAGTGCTCAGCGTAGTTTGAATATATCTCCAGTCCTAATCCCTAAACAAAGATGCAATGAGTTTTGCTAACTATGTAGTATTATTTATTAAGATAAAGTCAAGGATGTGGGAAGCCACATCTGGTGGAACACAGCCAAGGAAGGAAAATCATCCCTTTCTCCACAGGGGAAGGGCCAGGGCAGAAAGGCCGCTCCATGAGGTGACAACAGTGCAGAAAACATACTGAGTCTATAAGGGAATGACTAGCCTGCCTCGCTAGCTAGGATAAGGCACATGGCATGCAAGAGAGCAGGACCAAGAACTTGACCTGAGCTGATGACACGCTGTGAAGGTACGAAGTAAAGGTAAGTTGTTCAGGCTTGGAAGGAAGCCTCATTAAGCATTGGACCAGGAAAAAGGTGAGCTGCTGCCAGTCCAGGGAACACTGTGGGGCAGTATTCTGTAGATGCTGTTGCAGAAGGCATAGCTTGCTTGCTAAACTCATTCAACAGGATTTTCAGATCGCCTAGAAATCTTTGCTAGTGAGGGTTGTGGGCCTACATAACTATTATGTGACACCCCCAACATGAGGAGGGGGACAGAAGGAAGCATGTGAGCAAAGCACTGGCTACCCCAGGAAGCAGAAGCCAGAGAAGGAAGCTCAGAGGGACATTCTTTCTCCCTATCAGATCTCCTGCTGATCACAACAGGGAGTTTTTTAAACACACAAAACAGTTCAGATTTGAAATCCTTGGAAGGAGTTTGAGGCTACAGAACTATGACTTTAAGAACAAATTTGGGGAAGTAGCAAGCTCACCATGCTCTGCTCTCTTCCACAGAACAAGGATGAAGAGCTATGGCTTTAAAGTCCATTATATGAAATAATATTCTTAGTCATTATTCAGAAAGTGTAGACGGAGACTGCTTGTTTATTTCCCAGCTGCCCAGACCCGAAATAATCACACAGAAACTGTTTAATTACAATACTGTTCGGCCAATAGCTTGAGCATATTTCTAGCTAGCTCTCACCTCTTAAATTAACCCATTTCTAGTAATCTGTGCATTGCCATTTGGTTGTGGCCTACCTGTAAGTTTTAAGTTTCCAACCGGCATCTGTCTCCTGATGTGGCTACATGGCATCTCTCCAACTCTGCCTACTTTCTCTCTATATCTTTTCCAGCCTGGCTATATTCTGTTAAGCCATTGCCGAAAGCAGTTTTTTTATTGACCAATGGCAACAAAATATTTTCATAGCATACAGAGGGGAATCCCACATCAAGAAAGCCCTAGTATGTGATCTGTGCTAGATGCATGAGGGAGGAATAAAAAGTGATAGTTCTCACTTGACTGAAGCTAAAATGTTTGCAAACACACACACACACACACACACACACACACACAAATGCTTATGAGTGTTTTTATGCATGTAGGAATGTGCCTGGTGCCTGTGGAGGCCAGATGAAGGTGCTGGGTCCCCAGGCCTTGATGTTAAATATGGAGGTAAAATGCTATTTGTGTGTTAAGAACCAAAGCCAGGTCCTCTGCAAGTGTTCTTAATATATGAGCCCCCAATTATTGATAAATTAATGGCTAGACTTAAATTTGTCATTCTACTTTTTTTGTTCATATCTGTGTTTTTCACATCTTTGGTCTTGACTAAATTTTATTATTGTATTTTATTGACTTGTTACTCATAATTCTTTACTCTTTTATTGTAAGGGTTGTTTTAGGGCCTGTAACCTATTATAGTCAACCTTCTAGTGATATACTAGTTCACACACAATGTGATAATTTCACCACACTATGTATCTTTCCTTTCCTTCACTCTCCTGCTTTCAGACATTTCCCTCTATATATGGCATAACATTCTAGACTATATTGTTACTGTTTGCCATAAAATGGTCAATTATCCTTTAATATGTCTTAAATTCTCAACTTAAAATTATACATATATATATTTAATACACACATAGGTAAATTACACACATGTATATGTTTACCCCACAGTCACTACTTTCAATAGAATTCATTATTTGACGTTTTGAAAGATATGCTTGCTTGGTATAGGATGACAGTTTTATTCCTTTAGCATTGAAAATATATTTTTCACTGTCTTCTCACTTACATGGTTTTAAATATGAAAATCTTCTGTTATACTTACCTTTATTCTCTGTTCTTTTTCTGGCCATTTTCCGGTTTAATATTTATGAGCAATTTTGAGTTGCTTTGGTAAGAAAAAAATTCAATATTTTAATATTTTATTACATAAAATATAATGTATTTAATATATATAACTAAGCATCTAATGGAATCTTGAAAACTAACGCCGTATACTTTTTCCCTAAATCAAGAGCATCTACTCTACCCACTTTTGTTCTCCATCATACTGGAGATCCTAGACAATGCAACAATGAAAATATGTATTGTCTTTTAATGTAGGCAACATGAGTGAATATTTCCATCAAAGTGAATGCATTTTCAAGAATCCTTTTGAATATAGAAATATACTGAAAATTCTACTAGAACTAGCCACTGTACCAAATTGTAGAAGAACTATATAACAATGCAATAACATTTCTAGTAACAAAAAAAACATTAGAAATAAAAAAAAATTTATAATACTATTTATAATATCATAAAATGTACACAGATTATTTTCTTTCTTTCCTCCCATCCTTTCTTCATTCCTATTTGAGGGATCGAGTCTAGGTCTATATGAGGTAAGCACTCTACATCTGAACTACATTCCTAGCCTACTTTACTTGTTATGTTACTTGAGATGATGTTTTACTAAGTTGCACAATTTGGCCTTGAGCTTGCTCTGTGGCCTAGGTGGGCCTTGAACTTGCCATCCTTCTGCCTCAGCCTCCCATGTAAACTTATTTTCCTCTTTTGGAAAAGTGTAAAATGTAGATGAGAGAAATTGAATATGTTCTAAAAAAAAAAGAGGGATACACCATGTTCACACACTGATGGGTCAATGTGTTCAGATGATCTGTCTCCTCAAATTGATCTTTAGGTATAATGCAATTCCAATAAAAACCCCAGCATGTTTCTGTATTGAAATTGACAAGCATGTCTAAAGTTCAAGGGAAGTGCAATAATCCAAACTGTGGTAAAGCTAAAGGGTAACACTTTCTGACTCCAAGACCTATTGTGAAGGTTCACAAAAGAGCACACTAATGGACAGTGTGCTGTGTGTGTAAAGATGGACAAATGGTTGACCTGGACAGAATAGGGTGTTGAACAATACATCCACATAATACGGATTACTGACTGCTTTTAAAAAAGAAAAACACTCAAAGGCCATTCTATAGTGGATAGCTGAGCATCCCCATGTAAGAAAAGAAGCTTGGCTCACTCTTACTCATGATATTAAAAAGTTAGTAAGTGTAAACCTTCTATTGAAAATCTTTGTGATTTAGTGTAAACAAAGATTTCTTCGGTATAACAACCCACCTTCCCAGCTTCACTTTATGAAATTACAATGTGTCAGAAGGAATTTGTCAAAATATCTATCTTTGATCATTAAAGAGTTTGTTAATGAAGTAGGAAAACAAGACACAAAATGGGAAAATATTCACAATATATACATATGACAAAGAATGTATTCGGAATATATAAAGTACTCTCTAAACTTAGTAAAGAGGAATAAAATTTTAAAAATAGCAGGAGTCTTGAACTGTTCCAAGGAAATGCACAGACAGTTAAAAGAGCCTGTGAGAAGTTTCTGAAAACACAGAAAGGGGAGTGAATATGGCAAAATTCCACAACATGTATAAAAATTTAATCTATTTTGTACCTTAACGGGGACCAGTGAGATGATTAGAAAAGAAAAGGAAGCAATGTGTTGGGTCAGTGGGCTGTGTCACAGGGAACACAGCGGGACAAGGAGAAGAAGATTGCATATGGAAACAGTAGAAGATGATATTTATGATGGTGGTGGCAGTTTATTAGTGTAATATACTCAAATCTTAGCAGATTATTAGCTTAAATATGTACAATTTATTGTTTTCTAGTTATACCTAAATGAAACTGTCAAATAAATTAAGAATAAGAAAAAGGGTAGGTCTTGATTAATTAATAGCATAGACAGGAGGCTAATTATAATGGGCATCCAGAGAGATACTCTATGTGAGGAAATCCACGCTTGTTTATTCACTCCACATGATATTTATACAATAAGTAGATGCTAAAAATGTCATTAATCTGTATCCATAAAGAAGATGCATGCGTAGTACATAAATTGAACCTCTATGGAATGAGAGAAGGAATTCAACCAACCAGATGTAAGAAACCAGGACAATTAGCTGCACTGAGAGAGACTGGAAAAAAACAAAACAAAACAAAAAACCAAAACCGAGGAGTCTTGAAATGATTGGTAAATCATATTATCTGGAAAAGATTTATTGCTTGTCCCAAGTAATCCCCTAGCTTTCTCCATCCGTCTTGTTATCTTGAAAGCAGACACAGGAAACCTTGTAAGAAGTGACCATATGGTTCCACTGGAAGGAGAACATTACGTTTAAACAGGTTCTACTCTGCTCCATGAGGAAGCTACAAGCCTCTAGAAACACATAACTGTCGATGATGCTCTACCAGGTTACACCAAACCCTGATATCCCATGGCCTTACTTTTCTGACTTCTCTGGTTGATGAGTTTGAGAGGGGTGGATCATATGCAAATCTTATACGGACTCTTCCCTTTCTTGAGCCCGTCCATCTACAGAAAGCCGCTGTTTTCAGTGCTTGCTCTCAGGGAGCCTTATATGATGTGTGAGTGGAGTTTGAATAAGAATGGTCCCATAGAGCTTCATGTGTGGATACTCAGTCCCTAGGGGGTTTGGAAAGGATTAGGTGTGCCACTGCGGGCTTTGAGCTCTCCAAAGATTGGTGCCATTCCCAGTGTTCTCCCTTTGCCTCCTGCTTGCACACTAAGATATGAGCTCTCTGCTGTCCTGGCTGCTGTTCTCCTTTTTTCTACCATCATGGACTCTAGACCCATGAAACCATAGGCCTGATGAAACACATAAGACACAGTATTTTATCCCAACATGTAACTAAGACAGTGAGCTTTCGGTGCCTGAGTTAATAACGTCATTAAGAATAGAGTGATATTAAGCTACTGAGCTCACTTGCTTAACATATACACAAAATGGGAGCTGGAGAAATGATGCATCAGTTAAGAACACTTGATGTTCTTATAGAGAACCTGGGTTTGGTTCCCAGCACCCAAAATGGTGATTCCCATTTACCCATAACTCCAGTCCTAAGGGTTTTCTGACATCTTATTCTGACCTCCATGGGTACTAGGCATGAATGTGGTACACACACACAGACACACACACAAAGGCAATATAAATACATATATATATATACACATATATATGTATGTATATATGAATATACACTATATATGTGTGTATGTATGTAACATCAGATACCCATGCTCCTGAAAAAAAAAACCTTCCCATTCATGCTATTGCCATTAATTCTAATTAAACTCAGCAGGACACGCACACATGCACGCACACACACACACACACACACACACACACACACACACACATCTTGTTGTGTGTATAAAATGGGGCATCTTGTTGGAAACAAGAGCCTCAGCAGGAGAGGGAGATGAGAGAGAAATAGGAGTGGAAAAAGCTAAGGTCTATTATGTGTACCTATAAAACTTCCAAAGAATAAAAACAAACAATAAATTGCAAATAGAGAAAGGATCTCAGTATCGATATATAGTCTCCAACTTCACATTTGCTGGGAATTGTGACATTGTTCTTCAAAGTCTTCACCTGGTGAGCTTAAAGGCCTGTCTCACAATTCTAAGCTCGGGTAAAGGAGATGGTATTATTAGCTGAGTCCCACAGTGCCATTTTTTCTTATATTTGCTTTATCTTTTTCGAAGTCATCTGAAAATTCTTTGTCTTTGGAAACCATAGGGGTGGGACTAAGTAGTTCCTACTTCTAAACAACAGGACAAGTAGAAGTCCAAGGACAAGAGTAGACAGCTGCTGCTTGGTACAGCTAGGAGTGTGCTGTTTTCTGCCTTCCCCATTTCCCCTTCTGCCCACCGCTCCCTGACTGAGCATACTCGGGTCCTATCTCAGAGTTTAGTTGCACTCAATGCCGCCCTTGTTGTTATTTCTGCTCTACTCCCTCATGCCCCGGAAGCCAAGTCTTTCTTTAAATCTCCCCCAAGGAAACCTTCCTAAGTCTTGGCATCTGGTGCTTACCTCTGGGTGAAGTGAGCAGTGCTGCTATGTGTGAAGGCCATGCTAGAGAAAGCAACTGTGCAGAGGATGAGTGAGGGATTGAGAAGAAACACTGTCTCTGGCAAAAGACGTAAGAACCCAGGAGGGTGTGCCCACTGCTATGTGAGTGATGGACCTGCTTGCTCTGAGTTACAGCCACATGCTGGATTATCATTTTGAATAATTCACCATGGATGTGGGAGAAGCAGGCTGGAGTTCTCAGCAGCCATTTTCGCCATCACTCAGGGCTGAATTTGGCTTGGGATGCTTACCGGCATGTGGATATAATGAGACGGTTTAGTTAAAGCTTTAGTAACACTGGTCATTTTTTAATAGTATTTGAGAGCTTGGTAACTGACAAGTCTGGGAGTAACCAAGAACATAGATTCCCAGGTCTTTAGGCCCCTAGTGTTTCCAGTATGACAACCAGTATTAAAAGGCAGTACTCTGCTGTGTTTCTAAGGATATATGTCAGATTTATGGAGGCTTGCTACTAAGATGACTTAATGGGAGTAAGGGCAGTGTGGTACTAAGACCATTCAAGCAGAGGTCAGAAGACTGGCTTGAAATTGGTAGATGACTCCTTGACTAGCTACTTGATTCTGAATAAAACAGAAGACCTCAGCAAGACTCAGCTTCCCCACCTATGCAGTGAAGAAAAACAATAGTTGTCCTATCAGGACCAAAAAGGACAATACATCGGAATTTATTTTGTGAGCTATCAAATCATTTTACAATCCTGAGATACTGTCTGTGTCTGTAGATATTTCTTACCTTGCCCCTCTTTGTCCATTTGTTCTCTGTTCTTTCATTTCCTGGGCCGTCTTCTCCATCCACTTAAAATGTTCACAGAGTGACTTGCTCGGGGTCCTCTAACCTTTACCGATGGTCTCTGTCCTCCAACCCAGCACTTTTATTATAGGGTTTTCCCTGGGCATGTACGTTCTCCCGTCATTCAAGATTAATGATTTTCACAGAGAAAATCTGTAATGGCATTTGAAGATTGGTGCTACTTCAGAATACATATTCCTGTGAGGGAATAGTCCCCAGGTGTGGGAACTTAAAAAGGGGAGAGTCTAAAACCAGAACCCCTCAAATCCTCCAAGTCTGAAAGTCAGGTTGGGTGGTAAGGAACGGAACTTCCAGGAATTCACAAAGCCCCCTTCATGCTGAGCTGGTCCTCAGCACCTGCCTTCTGTGGACATTTGAGGCATGTGGCACGGGCATTGATTGTTTTCATTTTAGATGACCCTTCTAAGCATTTTATTAAGATCTGGTCTGACTTTGAACCTGCTCATTTGAATATGAGTGAGTTCTCATATTTGGAGTGTCAAAAATAAAGCCTCAGGGCACAATGAGTTAAATCAATAGGTGTTTGTAGATGCCTCATGCCAAAGTGCCCACAAGAAAACTAGTCCAATTCTATATTTAAATGGTGCATCATTCAGACTTCAGTAGATACTTTGTACGGACTAGAATAGGCATGGTCTGAGAAGGCTCAGTCTGGGCAAAGCGAAATACCTCTGTGGGATGCAGGGGAGTCCCACAAAGGGAGCTGAGGGTTCTTTTTATTTTTATCTCTTTGATCATTGATGGGGTTCCTTCACTTAAGTGTTTTATGGTTTACTGTGTTCTAGTCCATTCTACCTGGAGTGATTAGGCATGGTTCTAAGAAAATGATGAGATGATTGAAATTGAGCCTTGTGACAGATAAACTATGTAGGTTGCAAAAGAGACAGGAGAGTGACAGAGGACACATTATAGCACAAGTGCCATCATCAGAAAACTCTAAGGGAATCAAACAATGAAGTGGTACATTAGTGTTTAATAGGGAAAACAAGGGGGAAGAAGAGGTAAGTCCCCAAATGGTGGGCAGAGTCATAGTTCAGAGGCCAGGAGAGGGTTGACTAAGAAATTTAGACATCTTGATGCAGGTAATGGCAACTCATATGATTTTTCAGAGCTGAGCCTTGTGATCTGACTGGTAGCATTAAAGTCAGTCCTAGCCACAGTGCCAAAGAAATAGTGAATAAGGCATGGTGAAGGCATGGAGAATGGTCAGAAAGTCCCAGTCAGCAATATAGCCACGGGAAATAAATGAACAACGGAAACAGGAAGGGAAGAGGTTGCCTTAGAGTCAATAAATTCTGCAAAGGAGAAACTGCCTTAAGCAACCAGCGAGAAATAATATGGGGACCTCAAAACATAGACGCACAGAAGAAAACACGGAGACAGGGATGGTTGATGAAGAAGTTGTGGTCCCTGTGGGTCACACTGGGTTGTGTGTTTATTTCTCTGAGACACCGAGGAGGAGCGCCTAAAGGAGATAGGTATCTAGACTAGTCTGGAGCCCAGCATAGCACCTGCAATTCAGTACCAATGGCTGTGTCTTCGTGTGGCTCTGTCTGGTGATACTGTAGTCTCTCCTTTTCAATCCTTGGAAGTTTCAAGTTATAGCTCCTCTATGGATAGGGAAGAGTTGATTTTTCTCTGTTTTCCTTGTTTGATAGAACCTTTGCTTCCTGTTCCCCAGAATCTCTTTGCCTGGGCGAGGCATTTATTTACCTTTGTAGAGTAGCAAGTGGGGGAGGACTGATAGAGAGTGCATGATATGGGAAGAGTCCCTAGAGTGGGCAGGAAGGAAAAACCAGCACCCTGTGCCTGAAGCTGTCTGTGTCTGACTGTGAATGCATCTTTATCAGTACTTACTTCCTAATGCTAACCTTTTTAGATATGGTACCACAAATGACTCTATATGTCAAACCACAGGTCTCACTTACTTTACTCCATTTTTCCTGTTTTCCCCATTTACAAGGTGGTTTCGATCAACCTTGGATCTGTGAATTCAGAGATAGGCAAGTGTATGCTTAATTTTTTAACTTGTACATTGTTAGCAGGATGGCTTTGGCTGTCTGCCTACCTATCCATCCATCCATCCCCCATTCATCCATCATCTATCTATCTATCTATCTATCTATCTACTATCTATCTCTGTGATTACCTTCTTCCCCCATCATGTAAGTAAATATCACTATAAATATCTGACCTCCAGGCTATACCTTCCAGCTATTGCAGTCCACTCAATTGATTGTACTGTTCATTGAACAAACAGCACATCCATTCAAACACTTAATTATATACCTCATGTTTTTTTTCTCAATGAGCTTAATCAGTTGCCATCTTCTTGTGTGTGGAGGAGTATAGTCATAGTCAGCTGCAAGTTGGAAGAACCCTTGAGGACTTTCTACCCTGATACCCACGTGCCTCCTACTCTCTCTTTTTCTGTAGTACCAGGCCCGTTCTGCTATGCTGATCTAAGTCATTGGTAGAAAGAATGGTAAGTTCCACGAAACACAAGATGTTTCATTAGAAAAAAAATGCAACTTAAGAAGGGGGCTCTTAGTGGGTAGAGAGACTTCTTGTCAAGATTTACCACCTGAGTTCAATCTGTGGGTCCCACGTGGTGGAAGAAGAGATGCTTTCCTTTGCCCTCCACACACAACCCCATCAATAAATAAACTATAATCGAGAAAAGGTACCACTGCTATGTTCAATGAGAAGTCTTAAGAATTTGGGAAGTGGTCTGCTCTTCAGGCTGATGAGAGAGGGGGAGTTGATTGGGGAGGGGGAGGGATTGGGAGGAGGTGGCGGGGAAGAGACAGAAATCTTTAATAAATAAATTAATTAATTAAAAAGAAGAAGAGGAGAGTGAATTGATGCTATGAGTTAATTGCTACAATCTGCTTTGAAAATGCACACTATTTGGGCTTGAGCAGTGGTTGGGAGGTTGAGAACACTTACAGACCCTGCAGGGGATTTAAGTGCAAATCTCAGCCCCCATGTTAGATGGCTCACAACTTCTGGGAACTCCAACTCCATAGGATCCTGAAGCCATCTTCAGGCCTCTGCACTCATATTTACATACTCATTAGACACACAAAGAGATATAATATATTTTTGTAATCTTTAAAAAATACAAAATCCACATTATTTTAAGAAAGAAATATTTAAAAATGAAAAATGATGGTAAAAGATCCTCTGATATTAAACACAGGGTTTCAAATAAGCTTTATTTTTTTTCTATGTTTGAATTAAAGTTTGATGAGCAGCAAAAAAAAAAAAAAAAGAATTTGGGAAGTGTGTTTGGGGCTGCTGCCCTGGGCAGTAGAAAAACGGGTAGAGTACATTTCAATGTCATGCATTGTCATAAGCATGCAAGGCTTGGGGCATCTTTAAACTACTTAAATTGCCTTTTCTTTTTGTTGTTATTATGAAAGGAACTAGTTGTATTTCTATTGCAATTAATAAGTTAGAGAATAAATTACAAGTAACTTCATGTCAACAATATTTCAAACTCTTACTGTTGTAGAGTATGAACAATCCCTGGGACATTTTAGAAAACAAAAATCAATATGATTTTTAATGAACATGGATTATGTGCCTTGCTTATGCTAGGTACTGTGGGCAATTTAATAATAAAAAAAACACTACCAGAAAATCAATAAAAACATTATTTAAAGTTTTGTTTAAGAGACATTCAGAAATATACAAAGGAAGGAGTAGGCCATTACTTGGATATTAACGTCCTAAAGACAGCATCTCATCATGTTTCCCTTGGGTCTCAAGTTAAAAAAAATTATTTTGAACAATATGTGAGAACAAAAATAACAATAAAAAATCAACTCCAAAACTTACCATTCCTAAGTAATGCTCCTAACCAAGTGAATATCATTCTAGATGTCATTGTGTGTCTATAGCTATACAGGGTAGGTGTATTTTAGGAAAATAGAGCTACGGAAATAAAGTATCGCTTTAAAATGCATTTTATTTCAATTTAACAGAAGAAAACCAGACTGATATTAGACTGTTGACATCTTTGATCTCTGAATAGCTGTGTTGCCAGCAGTAGGGTGGGGAGGGTGTTTTTCCAGAATGATCCTTCTCTGCTTAATAAATGGAAGATTAAAACACATTAAAGGTGGAAGCTATTATTTGTAAATGGTATTTGCTCTTTCAATCTCTTTTTGAAACTTCATTTGGGTGTTTGGCTATTGACATTCACAATGATTAGGAGGTTACCAGATTTGTAACTCGATTATCTAGGCTACTTTTATAGCAGTGATTTAATTTCTGGAGATGTTTGTTAAATTCTTTTTTTTTTTTTGTTTTTTTGTTTTTTTTTTTTTTTTTTTTTTTAATTTATTTATTTATTAAGGATTTCTGCCTCGTCCCCACAACCGCTTCCCATTTCCCTCCCCCTCCCCCAATCAATTCCCCCTCCCTCATCTGCTCGAAGAGCAATCAGGGTTCCCTGACCTGTGGGAAGCCCAAGGACTGCCCACCTCTATCCAGGTCTCGTAAGGTGAGCATCCAAACTGCCTAGGCTCCCACAAAGCCAGTACGTGCAGTAGGATTAAAAACCCACTGCAATTGTTCTTGAATTCTCAGTATTCCTCATTGTCCGCTATGTTCAGCTAGTCCGGATTTATCCGATGTTTTTTCAGACCTAGGCCAGCTGGCCTTGGTGAGATCCCAATAGAACATCCCCATTGTCTTAGTGTGTGGGTGCACCCCTCGTGGTCCTGAGTTCCTTGCTCGTGCTCCGTCTCCTTCTGCTCCTGATTTGGACCTTGAGATTTCTGTCCGGTGCTCCCGTGTGGGTCTCTGTCTCTGTCTCCTTTCATCGCCTGATGAAGGTTAATATTCCTGAGGATGCCTATGTGTTTGTCTTTGGATTCACCTTCTTATTTAGCTTCTCTAGGAACATGAATTATAAGCTCAATGTCCTTTATTTATGGCTAGAAACCAAATATGAGTGAGGTAAGCCAGACCCAAAAAGAGGAACATGTTTGTTAAATTCTTGCTTTTCAGAATTATTTACTGTTGGCAAATGCTCAAACAACTGGTCCTCAATTTGTTTCTTTTCCTTGGGGCGCCAATCTCACTTTCTGTCTGAGTTTCTTACTTTCTTGTCTATTTATTGTTCCAATCGAAAAGATGCCTATTAAATCATTCTGTATCTGAGGATGAAGAATTTTAATATGTGCCCACACATTAGATACTTTTGTGACTAGAGTTGAACAAAGCACTTCTGTGATTATAAGAACAAAGTATTGGGCTGGGGCATGGCTCAGTGGCTAAGAGCACCTGTTGCCCTAAAGGACATAAATTTGGGTTTCTGGTACCCATATAAAAATCCTGGACTGGTCTGTGGGCTTGGGTCTTAAATTTCAGCGCTAGGGGTACAGGTGGGGGAGAAGAAAGAGCATCAGGTGAGATTTCTGACCATCCAGCCTAGTGAAAAACCCAGTAAACTCCTGGGAAAAACTCTGTTTCTAGGGAAATCATATATACGGGAATGGGTATATTCGTGTTTCTATAAAACTTTATTTACAAGAGTGGGAGGAAGCTGTAGATGTAACTCAGCTGGTAGAGTGCTTGCTTAGCATGCGCAAAGTCCTGGATTTGATCTGTAAGAGCACACAAACTGAGTATGGTCACAATAATCTGTAAGCTGTACTTGGGAGGTGGAAGCATGGTTATCAGAAGCTCAAGATCATACTAAGATAAATAGTGAGTTTGAGGTCAACTTGGGGTACTGGAGACCCAGCCTTTAGAAAAAAGTAGGTAAGTGATCATTTATATATTTTTTTCTTGTTTGGTGTCTGTCTTAGTTTATGTTATATTGCTGTGATTAAACACCATGACCAAAAGCAACTCCCAGGTCACACTCCATCCCTGAGGGAAGTCAGGGCAGGAACTGAAATCAGGAGCCCAGTGACAGGAATTGAAGCAGAGGTCATAGCTGAACACTGTTTACTGGCTTGCTCACGGGCTCATGCTTGGCTACTTTTCATATATGTCCCCAAACCACCTAACCAGGGGTGGTAATGCCCACAGTGGGTTGTGTCCACCCAAGTCAACTATTTTAAAAATACCCCTATAGACCTGTCTACAGTCAATTTGATGGAGACAGTTGCTCAGTTGAGATCCTCTCTTGGTCTGTGTCAAGTTGACAGAAAGCTAGCCAGCACCAAAATATCTGGTGATTTTGTGTGGAAGAGAGGATGAAAGAAATTTTTAGGTAGATCATTGTAACTTTGGTTTTGTGTAGATTGAAGTGGTAGGGAAGGCCCAGAAAAAAATAAAAGCCCAGAAAAAAAGTGAGCAAAGTGCTCTGATACACATGGGTGATGAGTCCCAGAGATGAGACAAACACATAAATCTTTTTCTGGAAAAAAAATGTTTTTATTCAGGTAAAATTCACAAAGCCTAAAATAAGCATTCTAAAGTAAACATTCAGTAACTCTTTGTACACTCAGACTCTTGTTCAACCATGAATTGTACTCCAAAAGGAAACTATTCCCATCAACCAATCACTTCACATTCTCTCTCCACTTCAAACTCTGAAACCATCAGTTTGCTCTCTGTCCCCATTGACTTATCTGTTATGGATCTATTATATAAATGGAATTGCACAGTGAATAGTCTTTTATGTCTGATGTCTCTCACATAGTATGTTTGAAGTCTGTTTATAGAGCACGTACCAATACTTAGTTTATTTCTCTAGCTGAAATATATGGCTAACTGAAATACAGCTGAACTATAGCTATATGTACATGTGTGTGTGTGTGTACATATACACAAACATATATATAGTTTTGTCTATCTGTTAATCTGTTAATTTTGTCTATGTTGCTAATAGTGCTGCTTGGAAGATGGGTGTAGTTATATTTAGCTTAGTCTTTTTCCTAATGGAATTATTGAACCATGTGGTAATTATTAACTACTTAAGCTCCTACCAATCCTTGCTCCTGATTCTGAACCACTTTAGGTAGCATACACAAAGGATACAACATCTATACACCCCGGCTAACACTTGTCATCTTCTGACTTTCAGTGAACCCGGGTTTTGATACGCAGCACTCTTGTTTCAGGTAGTTACAGATATTGTCTTGTATCTTTACTTATCTGGTTTCTTGTAAGTGCAGTGCCTGCTGTATTATAAGGCACATCTTACGAGTAATTAAATATTTTGTTAATATATTTCCTCCTAAAATTTAAAAGTACTATTTAGAAGGAGTTAATTAATCTATGTTAAAGCTTAAGAGTTGTGTTTGAAATAGATCTGTATCCCTTTATAGCCCTTGTTCTAGGGGAAATGGGATGGCCCAAGTGTCTGTCTGTGAGGGTGGATGTGGGGGTGTTTACTTCCTTGGGTAGGATGTTGGACATGATGCCTGCTAACATCCTTTCCAACTACATTTTTAAAATTAGAATTTGAATATTTATGGAGGCCTTTCTGAGATTATACAAAACTGAATACTACAATTTTAAAAAGTGAAGTTTATTATCCTGTCACATTATAGAAGAGTGGAATCTGGGGTTCAAAACCAGTCCTACTGTGAAGGGTAGCACAAGCCAGAGTGTCAAGGAGTGTGATTCTGTGGAGAGCTTGAAAGCCTAAGTCTCATTGCTTGATGTTCCAACTAGGCAGAGTGTTCCAGATCTTCCTTAGGCTCTGGCAGTGGCTAGCTGGCCCATCTTACTAGAGCCTGTAACCTCAAACATCTGCCAGTAAACCTGGCCAGGCCCTCAGTGCCCACAACTGACATCTTGCTCTCCCTGACCTCCAGCAAGAAGCATGTGGCTTCCAGCTTTGCCATACTTGAACTGAACCTGAATTTTATGCTTGTCTCTTTGGGAGGAAATAACAGTATTCTCCACCTTTGGCAGATAGGCTCTTTTTTGTGCACACAATGAGAATATTTCAGAAGGAACCCTTCTTCAAGACTAACCTTACTCCAAGGAACAGAGGGTTCTCCCATAAGGGGTAACTGTATTAAAGCACCTTTGTAATGTGGGACTGGCATGCACTTCTACCAATGAACCGTGCTGCAAATCAAGGAGGTTTTTGCAGAATATCCATATGAAATGAGGTTTATTTATGAGTGGGAAGAAACCCATAAAGAAGAATTATTAAGTACGGGAGGAGCTGATTTATGTCATGGTAAAATGCAGACTATACTTCAGCCAGAGGAATGACAGCCTCTGACAGGTGTCCATGAATAAACCCCCTTCCTCTAAAACATGTTCTCTTTGCTAGTTTGCTAGCCACTAGCCAGGTTCTGAAGCTGGCTCCGAATTTGTCATTTCTTTCTTCCTTCTTCTTCGGGAGCTGGAGGAAAGCCACATACCACGCTGCTTTGAGGAAGCCCTGGCTTTTCATCCCCAAATGCAGCCTTTTGCCTTGAAACTGAGCTGTTTTGCTTCCAGCTTGTGGAGACTGGCTAGAGAATCTGAGGAAGTCAGGTAGGTGTAGGCAGAGATACCTGGCTTATGTCAATAAACATGTAGAACCACAGCATCCCCCCTGGGCTGGAGGCCAAGGAATCCACCTTTTAAGACTATTGGTAGGGACTGTTTTGATATTTGGCCTTCAGCAGCCATGGCCTCTGAGAAACTCAACAAACTCAGATCTTTGGCCCAAAGCGCTGCACCCAAGGATTCAGCAGTGCCTAACTGTCCTCTGTGGACTACAGACTTATCTGCATTCAGGTGGGATGCAAATCCTTCTGGCATCCGCTGCAGTAGTTTGTATAATTGCTCAGAAGGCAAAGACTGGCTTCTATTAAGTGCACTGGGATGCAGAATGAATAAATATGACTAGAAATAATTCATATTCCTTTCACTTCTACCTAATATCTCCTATCTATCTCCTATCTATCTATCTATCTATCTATCTATCTATCTATCTCCTATATATCTATCATCTGTCATCTTTATTCCAATATTTACTCTGTAACTCTGTATTTGTATAATAACATCCATAGAAATACAAACTCCATGACCAAAATCTCATTATAAAACTTGATCAGATGGAAACTTATGATGAACTACATTCCTTCCTTCCTTAAGACAACTTGATATAAAAGTGTTTATTTCTAAAAGGAAGGATGAGCATCATACATATAGACAGTCCTTGAGAGGTTTCAGCTTTTCACATTAGCCTGGTAAATCCTTGCATAGACATTCCCAAGTAAAGGATTAACCCTTCCCTCTCCTTATTTACTTGCAACTGAAAGGCTTTGGTGAACAGGGATAAGAAGTGTCTCCAAGTTTAAGTGCTACCAATCACCTATCAAATATTCATGACCCATCTAGAGAGAATGGAAAATTCTGCTTCCTGATCAATGAGGAGAATAGAGGTAGGAGACCTTGTAACAGGCCCCCAGATCTTAGCATGACTAGCAAGCACCATGCTAGGGACACTACCTGACCTTAGAACCCTAAGTGTGGGCCCCAGTACCTGCCAAAACAAGAACAGCAACCTAGTCCATAGTTGCAGAGCTGTCCCAAAGTAAAAAGTCCCTAAATATGCTAACCTCTATAGTTTTGTTTCTTGTTGACTGAAGTAGACCAATCAGGATATGTTGTTTTGTGCATAAAAGACAAAGCTTGGGGCTGCATAGTTTTCACAAGTTTCCCCTTCAGCTACTAACCATTAATGAAGACTTTCCTTTTAGCTTAAAAAAATGTCTGCATGACTGTCTCTGGTGGGCTTACCTCACAGTATTCTGGAGGACCCATCAAAATCACCAGAGATTGAGAATCTAGAACACTGGGATCTTGGATCCCCTCTAGGGCAATAGTTTGAAAAATGGACAGTTTCTAGGGAGTGTGAACGCTGGGACGTTCCAGGTCTCCTCTAGTCCTACATCCTGAGAGGCTCCCTGTGCTTCTACCCTAAAATGAGAAATTACAGAAAGTCATCTAAATCTGTCACCTCCAGAGAGTAGGCTGTGTATGGTGCCTTCTGAATTGGATACTACTGAAAGGCTGGGCACGGCCCTAATTCCAGTGCCTGGGATCCACATGAGACATCTCCTTATCTCTGGTTTAAGTCTGTGTGGTAACCACCCCTGCTTGTCTTTGCCACTTGCCTGTTGATGTGTATCTGTGTATGTTTCTGACAGTTGTTGTTTGGGGAAACAAATATAAAACATAAGGGAAGTGTTCATTCCCAAGGTATTGTTGAAATGTATGTTAAAAACTTTTCAAGGATGGTGTTGTGAACAAGGGAGAATGTGGTGCTCATTGATTACCTGGAAAACTTCAGCATTTCTACAAAATTGATTGACTCATCTGTTCATCCTTGGAGTCAGGTAGCCAGTAAAGGGTCTCTGAACCCCAAGATGGTTCAGGGTCTCTGGAGTTACTTTTGTTTTTGTTTTTCGAAACGCTCTATGTAGCTTTGCTACCTGTCTTGGAACTAAATCTCTCTCTCTCTCTCTCTCTCTCTCTCTCTCTCTCTCTCTTTCTCTCTCTCTCTCTCTCTCTCTGTCTCTCTCTGTCTCTCTCTCTCTCTCTCTCTCTCTCTCTCTCTCTGTTTTTTTGTTTTCTCTTTAAAGGGCTCTGTGGTGAGTTTTTTGTTATTGTTGTTTTGTTTTGTTTCTGTTTTCCCTCACTTTTTATTTTATTTTTTTAGAAAACAAACTATCTTTTTTCATTTTACCTACCAATCCCAGTTCCCACTTCTTCCCCTCCTCCCATACCTTTGACCTTCTCCCTCACCCCACTCTCCACCCACTCCCCAGAGAGGGTAAGACATGTTGCTCTGAGGAAAGACCAAGGCCCTCCCCACTATATCCAGGCTGAGCAAGGTATCCATCCAAAGAGAATGGTTTCAAAAGGTCAGTTCAAGCAGCAGGGACAAATCCTGGTGCCACTACCCATGGCCCTACCGTCTACCCCAGCCATACAACTGTCATGTACATTCAGAAGGTCTATCTTGGTCCTATGCTGGTTCCTTCCCTGTCTAGCCAGAATTGATGGGCTCCCATTAGCTCAAGTAAGTTGTTTCAGTGGGTGTCCCAATCATGGTCTTGACCTGTTTGCTCATAATCTCACTCTTTCCACTCTTCACCTGGAGTTTGGGAGCCCAGCCCAGTGCTCTGCTGCAGGTCTCTGCCTCTGTTTCTATCAGTTTCTGGATGAAGGTTCTATGGTGACATTTAAGATTTGACAGAGGGCTAGGTCGGTTCAGGCACCCTCTCCACTATTGCTTAGGGTCTTAGCTGGGGTCATCCCTGTGAATTTCTGGGAATTTCTCTAGTGCCAGTTTTCTTGCTAGCCCCATAATCGCTCCCCCAATCAAAACATTGCCTTCATTACTCTCATACCTGTCCTTCCTGCATCTTGACTATCTCATTCCCTCACATTCTTCTCCCCCACTTCTCCTCTTCTCCTCATCCTTACCCCCTGCCCCAAACTCCCAATTTTGTCAGGAGATCTTGTCTATTTCCCCTTCCCAGGGGGATCTGTGTATGTTTGACCTAGGGTTCATCTTGTTACTTAGCTTGTGGACTGTAGGCTTGTTATTCTTTGCTTTATAGCTAGTGTCCACTTATGAGAGAGATCATGCCTTGTTCATCCTTCTGGATCTGGATTATCTCACTCAGGATGTTTTTTTTCTTAGTTCTATCCACTTGCATGCAAATTTCAAGGTGTCATTGTTTTTTACTGCTGAGTAGTACTCCATTGTGTAAATATACCACATTTTCCTTATCCATTCTTCGGTTGAGGGGCATCTAGATTTTTTCCAAATTCTGGCTATTACAGTTAATGCTGCTGTGAACATAGTTGAACAAATGTCCTTGTAGTATGATTAAACATCCTTTGGGTATAAATCCAAGGTAGGTTGATTCCTAATTTTCCACAATACTGCCATACTGATTTCCAGAGTGGTTGTACAAGTTTGCATTCCCACCAGCAATGGAGGAGTGTTCCCCTCATTCCATATCCTCTCCAACATAAGCTATCATTGCTGTTTTTTTTTTATCTTAACCATTCTGACTGGTGTATCTGGAATATGGTGGTTAGAGACTCCAGACACTCTAACCAGTTCCCCGTATTGGCCAGTGGCATGCTCTGCTGCTAGACCTATGCCCTTCCTGTTGAGGACCTGAATCCTCTTGGTTTGATGAGGTTACCCAGAGAAACTGAAACCTCTGGCTGTTCTGTCAGCTCCACCCGTGGAAGGATGAAGTTCACTTTCCCCCGTTGTATGCTATAGTGTGACTCCTGGCCACACCCAGAGAGAGGGAAATAGTTCCCCCCTTACTATACTAGCAGGGAGAGGTAATCTCATCTACCTCAGGCCACCTCTCCCCTCCACGTATGAGATGAGTCTGGCTGCAGGGGCTCCAGGAAGAATTTCCCTGGGTCAGAGGCAGAGCCCATCTTCCCTCTAAGAGAGGTGCTTCCAGTGGGCCCAATATCTGAAGATTTCCCTTCTACCCCTTTTGTGCTTTGCTTTTCAACCAATGATCTGTGTAATTGTAAATCTTGGAACCCACCATTCTCTGAAAATCCTCAGGCTCTCAATCGTTTCCCCAAGACAGTCCTTTACACCCACCAGATAACCTGGGAAGAGTGCCCACAGCTGCTGACCACCCTTTTCATGGTTGAAAAGTGGCAATGGATCTGGCTTATTTGTAGGAAAGTTGCCTTCTGGCTGGGTGGTGGATTGATACTGGACAGGAAAGTCCCAATGGAGAGTATTTTCCCCTCTGCCTGACATAACTAGATTTCCCAACACTGACAAAGGTAAGGAGGATGTGGACAATTTCATTATTTCACTATGCCCTTTTAGGAGGATAAAGGCAGCTGCTAGAAACCCACCGATCTGTCTAAGGTGAGTGAGGTTATACAAGAGCCCCCAGATTTCCCACTGCATTCCTGAGTGCCTGGGTGAGGTTTACCAGCTATTTACCCTCACAGGCCCACACACATCAACAAATAGCGAGCAACCAATATTGCTTTTGCTATGCAGCTAGCCCCAGGTATTAGAAACTTCAGAAGTTAGAAGAGTTCAAGGGTATGAATAGATCCTGCTTATTGGAGATTTCGTAAAAAGTTTACAATATCTGTGATGATGTAGGAGAAAAGCAACACAAAAGGTTGACCCAAGCAGTAATGGAAGTGCTCAGAAAGACCCAGAGGGAGAACACAGTGTGCTTATTGTAAACACAAAGGAAGCTGGAAGAATGAATGTCAGAACTGGAGGAAGGAAGAAGGATGCTCCATTTGTCAATTGGGTAAGGAGTAACAAGTCCAGGGCTCCATTCCACGGAGCCTCCAGGAGCCCAGAGTAACATTAAAGGTATGGGATACATTTTAGTTAGGGTTTCTATTGCTGCAATGAAACACCATAACCAAAAAGCAAGTTGGGGAGGAAAGATGTGGTTTGAAAGAAAATGGCCCTCAAAGGGAACAGCACTATTAGAAGGCATGACTTTTTTTGGAGTGGCTGTGACCTTGTTGCAGGAAGTATGTGGGGGTGGGCTTTGTGTTCTCCTATGCTCAAGCTACTTCCCTCATCACAGTCCATTGCCTGCTGCCTTCTGATCAAGAATAAGCCAGCACCATGTGTGCCTGCACATTGCCATGCTCCTTGCCATGATAATGGAAGAAACTTCTGAGCTGTAAGGGAGCCTCATCAACTAAATGTTTTCCTTTATGAGAATTGCCATGGTCATGGTGTCTCCTCAAGTAAGAGAAACCTTAACTAAAACAGAAGTTGGTACCAGGGACTAGGATATTGTTATGATAGGCTTGACCATGTTTTTGTTTGGAGAAATAGGGACTTTGGGAGTTGGGTTGAGATAGCAGTGACATACTTTAAGCACTGCTTCACTGGCCATACTAGTGGGAGCACTGAAGATAGTGGGGCTGAGTTATTTGAATGGGGGTGGGAAGTTCACTCAAGAGGTTTCAGAGGAGAAGAATTTTAGTATGTTCCCTAGAGATCGTTCTTCTGATATTTTGGTGAAAAAAAAAAAAGTGACTATCCTTTGCCCTTGTCCCCAGAATCTGGGGACAAGTGAATTCACTTTAGCCTCATGCAGGTTTGGATTGGATTAATTCTGTTGGCAGAGGAAATTTCAAAACAGCCTAGTAAAGGACTATGTTGTGTGTTTATTAGTGTTAACTCTGGTGAAGATTTATGATGAAAAGGAGCAAACTGGGCAAATGAAAATATAAAATGTTCAGATTGAGAAAAGGGGTACTAGGAAGTAGAACAGAGCTAAATTCTGTGTTCAAGGAGATAAATGGACTAAGATATTGAATAAAGAGAGTGGTGATTTCAGGGCATGATCCCACCCAGCTAAATTTCCAACTTGCAAAAAGGAATTAAAAGAAAAAAAAGCCTCAGAGCCAGGCATGGTGGTATACATCTTTACTTTATTCCACCACTGGGGAGGAAGGGACTGATGGATCTCTGAGTTTGAGACCAGTCTGGTGTATAGAGTCAATTCAAGAGCAGCCAAGCTCAGGTAGTAAATGTAACAATCAAAATTAGAAAGCTGCAAAGATGCAATTGAATGAGAGATCCATGTTCCAGCTCCAGCAAGCAGTAGACTTGGCAGCTTTGGCCACGTGGTTCTGGTTGTAGAGCTAAGGATGGAAGAAAACAGATTTTGGAATTAGCCTCCACACCTAAGGAGAGCTGCTGAGGCCAGGCATGTATCAAGGGTGTCCCTGAATGGAGGCCTAGAGAGTCCATTGTGTGAAGCTGTGAAGGTAAAGCCTGGATTGTCTTGGAGACCCCAAGATGCTGGAGATGCCAGAGTCATGGGATTCCTGCTGAGGAAAGCTGCAAACAGGGAGTGGAACCAGCCCAAGAGAGAGAAGTGTGTTGGTCACCACAGCTGAATGGAGTGAGCATTCTGAAGAGTGTTTTAACATCAGGCGTGGAGATGCAGAATTTGAAGTTTGCCTAGCTCAGAGCAGCCCGCTTAGTCCTGAGAGAGTTGCTGGGACCAGGGAAGTCTCGGTGGACAGCAGTTCAAGCTGTTCAGTGGGAAAACTGTTGTTTTTTTTCTCTACTTGACCTCTAGGACAGTAGACTTGGGACAAGCAACTATGACCAACTGATCCTTAGTCAGACTAAACTTCCCCCTCATTGGGAGAGATCTATTATAAAATAAATCTATGTGATATAGACCTCATGAGGACCATTGTGGCTTGACAAAGTTCCAGTATTTTGACATTGCAGATCACAATTATCCAGCACCCTTTTACCTTCATTTTAAATGATTGTCACTCTGTGCTAAATTCCCTTATGCCTTTCCCTTTCAGAAATTTTGTGCGAGCTTTGATGAAGGATGAAAACAGATAAAATGGTAGCCTCTTTAAACAAAATAATTCTTTAGAAAAAAACCCTACTATTGCAAAACCATATAGAATGATAACTCAGCCTATTCCCATGTAAGTTAACACCAAGCTGCTAAAAAATTTAGATATGTAACATACGCTTGAATAAATAAGATATCTTTGATAATCAAGATTTATAAATTCATTGGGTCTCCTTAGGTTTATAGTAATATTAGTCTAGCCTCATCTTTGGTCAATTTTAAATTATTTGAATAAATTAAGTCATACAAGAAACTGCAATATTCTATAATGGAATATTTGATGCCCCCAAGAAAATTCTTTTCCCAAATGGGGACAAAAGTCCCCATTCTTTCAGGGGCTTGAAGAAAGTTCCTGCTTGCTGAAAAGGGAGGCATGCTTATCTCTAGCAAGAGGAATTTGGGGGATCTCTCTATTAACATATGACTGGTGCCTATTAATCTGTCAAAGTCAATGCTAGCTTCCTCAATCCCTGATTTCAAACCACACCCTAGCTCACATTTAATCCTATGTGCAGCTAGAGAACATAAAATATATAACCCCTTTTCAATAATATCCTAAAAAGAGGAACATAGGATGTACTCACTCATAATTGGCTCCTAGCCATTAATACAGGACATTGAGCCTATAATTCATGATCCTAGAGAAGCTAAATAAGAGGGTGAACCCAAAGAAAAATATATCGTCATCCTCCTGGATATTAACCTTCATCCGGCAATGAAAGGAGACAGAGACAGAGACCCACACTGGAGCACTGGACCGAAATCCCAAGGTCCAAATCAGGAGCAGAAGGAGAGAGAGCACAAGCAAGGAACTCAGGACCGCGAGGGGCACCCCCACATACTGAGACAATGGAGATGTTCTATTGGGAACTCACCAAGGCCAGCTGGCCTGGGTCTGAAAAAGCCTGAGATAAAACCGGACTCGCTGAACATAGAGGACAATGAGGACTGCTGAGAAGTCAAGAACAATGGCACTGGGTTTTCATCCTACTGCACGTACTGGCTTTGTGGGAGCCTAGGCAGTTTGGATGCTCACCTTACTAGACCTGGAAGGAGGTGGGAGGTCCTTGGACTTCCCACAGGACAGGGAACCCTCACTGTTCTTTGGACTGATGAGGGAGGGAGGCTCGATTGGGGGAGGGGGAGGGAAATGGGAGGAGGTGGCGGGGAGGAGGCAGAAATCTTTAATAAATAAATTAATTAATTAAAAAATAAAAAATAAATGTGGGCAGCAATCCTGACCACGTTCAGAATGTATCAGTTTCACGCTCTCCCTGCACTGACTCCACAGGTCTTTGATACCTGAATCCTGCTGAAGCAGGTGTCCGGTATCTGTGGACCCCCATATCCTTTGGGGAAGCCACTACCCTGCATATTTGAATCCTAACCAGCCTCCAGCCCATATTCTTTTGACCTGACCCATGATGAAGAAATACCCCTCTAGTGGAAAGGCCCATACCCTGTGGTCCCCACCACCACGTCAGCAGTGAAGGTCACTGGTGTCACCCCTTAGAGCCACTGTACCACACTGAAGGGGGCTACAAAAGACACATATAACATGAAAAGACCTCTACCCTGTGGTCCCCATCACCATACCAGTAATGAAGGTCACTTGTGTCACCCCACAGATCCACTGCACCCCACTGAAAGGGGCTACAGAAGACAATAATAGATGGCTCATCACCAGGGCTTCTGACTTACTAAAGATAAGACTGACACGGGCTTGGTGACTATTGTCCTATTTTTGTCTACTTTTTCTTCCAGTGGGAAAGGCCCATCATCCCCATAGCTAAGACCCAGAGTATGGGAATTAAGAAAAACTGAAAGCAGGAAGCTTAGAGCTATATTATCCACTGAGATCCAGTCCACCTTCCAGGTGAATTTCTAGAAAATATCATGTCCAGAGACAACTGGAAGAAGAGGCCACAAAGCAGTCCTTTCTTGGGTCTAGGGATCCACTATTGAAAAATGGGAGCTCCTATCTACCTGATACTACACCTGCCCTGCTGATGTCCTACCCCAAAACTGCCAATACCTGGGAAATACCACCATGCCCAGTAAGGTTGTAAATCTGAGACCTCCCTGAGTTCTCCTGGGGTCACAGGGACTCCTTCACAGCTAGACAGGAAACCATCATCACAACCTGATGGTTGTCTCAGGCAGTGCAATCCCTTATCTATAAAGGTTAGCACCTGACAGGAAACCAAAGATCATGATTGGAAATCTGTTAGAACCTGGGAAGTCAGGCTTTATGTAAATGGTTGAGACCCAGGAAAGAAATTTACTATCCAAAACCCCCTCCACTTCAGATTATCCAGCACATTGGCCCAAATATGGCCATTTTGGCACCCCTAGAATTTGAGTTCCCCTAAAGGAGCAAGCCCACAAACTCCAGTTTCTCTAAACATCCCTTTGATAACCATGGGGTCAAGATCCAGAAACAACAGAGACCACCCCCGTGGTGTTTGGGATGCTTGAAGAGGTACATTGTTCATTCTAACAGAGACTTAGATAAATATTGATGGCTATTACTGGACCTCAAACCCCCATACATTGTTGAAATTGAAATTAATCAAATAAGCTTCACTTCCAGTCTTTACAACTATAAATGGGACCAATATAAGTTCATCCTGGGAGACCCCTGTGGAAAGAATGATTGCCTAATGTCACCAAGATTCCCCCAGAAAGTCTCCCCATGCAAACTCCTGTAGTCACACATAACCCTGGGAATGGTGTTAAAGTATACCTCCAGGCCCCAGAGACTATCTGGCTTGCTTACTCTAATGGTTTAACCAAGGGTATATCTTCTGAATTGTTTGCACTGGAGGAGACCCCACTGCTTTGCATCTTCTTGTATGTCATACCAGAGGTATTTCTCTATAATGCAGAAGAGGGAACCTAAGTCTAGATTCTGTACTTCCCACTGTGTGGCTAGCCATCTTCATTCTAATTTCCCTGTTGGTAAGGGCAGGCATAGTGGTCTCTGCTTCAACTGAAACATCAGCCCTTATTGTGGTGGACAAAAAATTTCAAAAAGTCAGTGCTCAGAGAGACACAGACCTAAGCCATCTATAAAAATCTATTTCCTATCTAGAAACCTAGAGAGATTCCTGAGAGGAGGTTATTATTCATAATGGCAGAGGATTAGACATCCTCTTCCTGAAACAAGGCTGTCTCTGGATGACACTGGAAAAACTTGTTGCTTCTAAGCTAACTAGTCACGGATAATTATCTGTGGTCAGAAATAACATTAAGGAAAGAGATGCCAAGAACCTGACAACTGGTATCAACTCTTCCCTTGCCTTCCCTGGTTAACCACTCTTTTTAGGTCTATTGCTGAGCCACTGATTCTTTTGCTTCTGGTCCTCATTATAGGACCCCGCTTGCTCAACTGCCTACCTAGCTATGTAAAACAGAGAGTAAAATTCTATGAAATTGTTAGTTCTGAGGGGACTATATAACCGCCTGCTTTAAGATGAGTCCACAATTTGACTCATATTGATAGAATCAGTGTGGAAGGCCCCTAGACTTTAGCATGACTAATGCTATGTTAGAGGTACAGTTCTGACCTTAAAACCCAATACACAGGCCCTAATATCTGCCAAAATGAGAACAAAGACCTGGTCCTGACTTCTAGGAAAGTCTCTAAACATGCTAACCTTGCTTTTTCACTGCTGAAGTTCTGCTTCTTGCTAACCGAATTGTGACAGCCAGGAGGTGCTTTCTGTACATACAACTGTAAGGCTCGGGGCTGCGTGCTTTGGGAATGTTCTCTGTGCAGCTGCTGGCTGACAATAAGACTTATCCTTTCAGCTCTGAGAACATTCTTGTGGTGGCGTCTGGTGGGCTAACCTCACAGCAACCTCAGGACCCTGCCTCAGAGAGAGTAGGTCATCTCTTAGAACCAACCATTGGGCCATTCTTCTCAATCCCAAGAAGTCAAGAAAATCATTGAGATTTCTGTGGCTGCTGTCACTCATCAGTTTATTCTGTTTTCAACGCCAAGCATGGTACCAGAACAGAGCATGTCCACGGTTTCTATATGTGAGAGGCTTTTCCCTAGTTATAGATTAAGAACTCAATGCCTTACATCAAATAAGGTGGGCAAAGCCTTATGGGCACAGCATTCCCTACATCTGTGAAATGGATGATGTTCAAACAAAATGCCTTATTTCATGAGAAACATATAGACACCTCTTTTCTGCTCATATTAATCTGTTATCTCCAGACGATTCATCTCCCATTAGTTCTTTCCTGGTTCCCCAGGCAAAACTAACTCTGCTCATCTTAAACACCTATGTAATTCATTATCTGTTCACATTATATTTTTCTTTTCTCTTGAAAATTCTTAATTAAAATGTTGAGAATAGAGGCCTCCTCTCTCTCTCTCTCTCTCTCTCCCTCCCTCCCTCCCTCCCTCCCTCCCTCCCTCCATGTGTGTGTGTGTGTGTCCCTCAGGTTTCTTCATTAATATTGGGCATGAGATGGAATAGGTCTCAAATAATGTCTGGTCCTTCCTGATACTATTCTGAGATTGATCTCAAATTTTCACCCTAACTTGATTGTACTTATGACAACTCTGCTACTTGCTGTGATTTTCTCATATCCAGAAGCCTTTGTGGATGATAGGATTGGCATTCCTGTATTTGCCTTGGGAAGGAGATCTATCTCTGCTTTATCCCTGAGATGGACTCTTTCATAGAAGGCCCTAATAATATCAGACACCAGTTCAGCTGAGGAGTAGTGAGGGGAGGGATAACTATGGACAATAAAGTCAGGGAGTTGCCAGAACCAGGTCATAGAGAGCTTTGAGCTGAACTGTAAGTGTGAGGAACCTCTGAAAGATTTTGAACGCAGTAGTCCTATGACCATCTTTCAATTGTGACAACTGTCATGGCCGTCCCATTGCCCTTCCTTAGCCCTCCTGGCTCACACTGCCTAATGCAGAGGGGTACTTTAGCCCATACTCCCTCCCCTCTATTCTTATCTCAACACGGTGGCCGTCACAAAGGCAATGACCAGTGGAAATGTCTAGTCCCATCAAACCGTGATGCCAGTGCAATACATTTTCTGCCTCAGCTTTGGTTTCTTGGCAACAGTCGCCACTAGCATTCACCCATCCAACCCTCACAAATGCAGAGTTCTTGGCTGGTTTCAGAAAATCCCCCTCCAGAAAGGAAGCTTTTGTTAACTCCATCTGCATTGACTTACTAGAATAACCAGCTAGGTAAGTAGAGGCTAAAATCAGGCATTTAAATTTTAGCAGGGGAAGATACCGTCTTTCAAAGAAATACATGTGAGGAGAAGAGATTTCAAGCTCCAGTGAGGTACCACAGTTACGCTTTTTCCATTTGCACAAGGAGCGTGCATGAACTGTGCAGAGGAGCCTACTCTGCCCCAGGAAGGTGGTCTGCAGACAGAGCCATCCATCAAGGCCAGCAGAATACTTCCGCTCTCTTCTCTCCTCCCTTGATAGCCCAGTGGCCTGGCAATCTCTCTCCTTCAGTACTTGCAGGGACAACATTCTTTAGAGGTGAAAGTACAGTTTAATTTCTAGGTTCACCCAGGCGTGCATTGGGCTGCATAGGACCTGATAATGAAATATTGGTGGTGCATATTTGATAGTACTCTGAGCATTCCTGGATGCAGCATAGGATGGTGTATGCATTCCCACAGGAGTCTGTACCTCTGTCTGTGAGGATGGGGTGAGGTGGGCTGGATTCCCAGGACTCTGTTCCCTGAGCTCTTCTTATTCACTTCCTTCATATAGGTAGCCCCTCCTCCAAATGAGAGCCCATTCCTCCCTGCACTCCCACCCCTGCTGCCAAGCATTCTTCTCTGTGCAAATGCAGAAGAAGAAAAGATAATAGAACAGGAGAGAGAGAGAGAGAGAGAGAGAGAGAGAGAGAGAGAGAGAGAGAGAGCTGCTCCCCACTCTTGCTCTGCTCTAAAAAGAGATCCCACAGAGCATGGTATTTCTCTCACTGTGGTTTCTCAGTGACAATGGGGTCAAAGAAAGCATTTTTCAAAAAAGAGCTGCTTTTCTCAATTTATAGCAGAGCACCCAGTAGCAAGCAGCAAAATGAAATAGTTCTCCGTTATCTCTACCCCAAAAAGAGAGAGCCCATACAAGGGAGGGAGATAATTCCCATCTGGCTTTTATATGCCTCATAAAATGCATTGTGCAGACATGTAAAATATATGGGACTGGGCAGACATACGAGGTGCAGGAGGGAGCAATGCCAGCCTCCTCATGCCTTTGGGGCAATCAGACAAGAAAGCAGAGGGTTTCTTTTCTCCTCTTTTCCCTTTGAGAACAAGCTATTGGCAGTTGAGGATATGTCAGATGTTGCCCTTGTATTGATTTTCTATGGCAGATGGAAGCAGGGAATAAAGAGTAATAATAATAAACACTGTACAGCAGGAAAAACAGGCACAGTGGTTTGAAAGACTTTCCCCATCTGTGATGTAGCCTTTGACTTTCTAGGATATAGCTTAACATGTGGCGTTTTTTTTGTATGGACATATGTGAAGGCACTGTATGTGCTCGCGTGTTTGGACATGTACCTATGAACACCCTCAATGAAGCTGGAAGAAGGCATTGGCGTTCTGCTCTGTGACCATTTCTCATTCCTTTAAGACAGGGTCTCTCACTTCCCCTGGAGCTCCACTGCTGGCCAGCAAGTACCAGTAATCCTGTTTCCCCAACACTCTGGGGCCACAGGCATGAGTGAGGCTACACCTGGCTTTTAAAGTGGACAGTGAGATCCAGACTCTTGCTATCATGTGTGCCCAGCAAGTGTCATTACCCACTGAGCCAGCTCTCCAATCCCAACTTGGGACATGAGGACCCCTCTCCCTTAGAGAGTTTTGCTTTTCTGGTTGGTTTTCTATTTATGCTACCTGGCTCTATTCACAAATGCCCACTGTCAGCTTACACCAAGTGTAACATGTTCTTCTTGCCCTAATCATTAGGGACTAACTGCTAGTGCTCATAGTGGAAGTGATCTGGTGAACACATATGCTAAGTTCACAACCATCTCCGACGGGGACATCACGAGGCATGCTAAGTGAGATTTCCTATCTTTAGAACACTTCCCGACATGTTATCTACTCTCTGATCAGAATAAATGAAAGCAGTTTCAGGAGAGATTTCAGGACCTTCAGGTCCCCCCCCCCCCCCAGACACATGCGTTAGAAACAAAACGAAACAACAACAACCAAATACTTGGTTCCCAAGGTATCCCTGTTTGGGGAAGGCTCAAACCTCTGAGATGTGGAGATTTGTGGGTGATCTTTAGGTAACTGAGACCATGCCCTGAATAGAAGTTGTGGGGTATTGACCCCTTCCTAGTTAGGGATATTATCTAGTTTTCTCTGTCATACCCTTTTATGGTGGTATGCTCATTTTTAGCAGGCCCAACGCAGAGGAGGCCAATAAATGGCTATTTTCAGTCTTTACCTGAAACCCCCAAGACTGTGAAATAAAATAATTTTATTTCTATAAGAAATTACATCAGGCATTTTCTTATAGTAATGGAAAGATGACTAACACAGTAACAATTATCCCTAAAAATGACTGGATAACAGCTATTTGGGCAAGAATTATGTGTAGAACAGTACCTATTCCCTGAAGACAATGCCAATCAGAGTTGGGGCTGGATTACACTCTATTTTGAGAACTAAGTCTCACACATGAAAACATAAGGATTTCCCAGTCAACAGAACCATGTGAAGAAGATAAGGGAATGAATGTGGATTTTCACTTCCTGCTTTCTCTCCTCTTCCTCTCTGCTTTATTTTAGCCTTTTCACAAGTAATCTAGAGAAGTATATATGCCCAAGATTCAAAAGTACAATAGACTCTCCTAAAAACTAATATCCACAATTTTTTTAATTCTATAAAATAGTGACACCCCCAAGGAGGAGTTTTAGCCAAACAAATTCACAAAACTTCTCTGTCACTGTGAACATGTTGCCTATATTTCAAGGATTCAAAATTTACCTCCGAAACTTGATTGCAATTTGGAGGCAGGGTCTGGAATGTGATTGAGATTAGATGAGGTCTCAAGTATGGAGGTACCCATGGCAACCTAACTGAAAGATGTGAGCTGATACCGTTGTCTTAGCCTACCCGTGATACTCTTCACCACATTGTGATACAGGGTGGAATCCTTCCCAGAGGCCAAGCAGATGCTAAAGCTATGCTCTTAGACTTCCCAACCTCCAGGACCATGAGCCCAGTGAAGTTACGTTCTTTATAAATTACTAAGTCTCCTGTGTTTTGTTTTGTAGTTTTAACAGAAAACAGACCTATTTTGGTTGTCTTAGGCCAAGAGCAACAGTATGGCAAAAGAGTAGAGTCCAGTACTTTATACTGTTACATGCTGCACAGAGATTCTCAAAGACCGCCAGCATGAAAACCACACCTGTTCTTCCACCTTTCTGTTCCCAAGTGATGACAGCCACTCTAATCAAGTCTAATAAAAAAGTCATAGGATTTGCCATTGAGCACGCTAGAGCTTCAGTTGTCTACTGTGTACTTTCCCAACACTCAGGCCCCTCATATTTAAAATAAAAACAATGGTAGGGCCTGGTGTTCAGGGTCTAGGTGAAACCTTGGGTAGTAATAGATGCAAACATTCCCTAAGCGACAGAAGACTGTGCACACCTACCCTGCCCTCCCCAGTTCAGTATCTCTCTTCATAGATCTAAATATTCCCACATTAAGCTCTAATAAGGGGCTGTCCTCCACCTGCTGTGTATGTACCATGAGCCCTCTTCCCCTCCACACTCAGCATCCTTTCCAGTTGTTTTCTCTCTATACATGTTTGGACCACTCGTCCTTGAAGCCTCTTCCCTTGAAATGGCTCTGCTTTTTAGTTACCAACTCGCCCTTCTCCTCTCCTTTACCAACAGACCTGAAACACACAAACTCTCTTTACTGGATCATTTCTTCTTCATGTCTCCTCCACCTCCTTGATGAATACAATGTCCTTGCTGTCTCTACCCTGCACCGAAGTTACCTGAAGGCCTCCCATGACTAACTATTCTGCCCTCTTCATAACACTCATAACAGCATGTTGGCCGTCTTGTCACTTTCTCTGCTCATGGTTTCAAAGAGCAAATCCGCACAGATGCTGCCAGATCTGTGTCTTTCTGGAGCTCCAGGTCTTCATTAACAGCTCACTATGGAGTTGCATCTGTTTTTCCTGAGGGATCCTCAGACTCGAAACTTCTGGCTACAGATTCGATGCCATTGTCCTCCTCTAGTGTATTAGCCTGGGGTGGTTTTGGCTGAAGCTAATGGAAAGATGTACAAAATTAACTTTAATGGTAGTGGTAATTTATTATCTTGAAATCCAATCATGATAGGGATTTCCTGGCATTAATGTGCATCTACTTCCATCTGTTAATTTTCTGTTTTTGAGGATATTCACTTGACTTTTTTTAAGACTTGTTCCCTTTGGGGTCCCAAGACACCTAAAACATTTCCAGATGATATGTTGAGGATGTCATATCAAAAGGTAGGCAAAGTGGTGACTGTTTCTCTTAGAAGAGCTCTTTTTAAACAGCCCGAGGTATCCATTGCAATTGGCTTGGTTTTGGATAAACTCATACTACCTGCCCTGTCTACACCACTCATTGGAAGGAAAATGGGAAGGCCTTGTTAGATTTAGCTTCGACCCAAGCACTTGACAGCTCTGATGTTAGTGACAAAGAAATGGAGGACCAGGGTGACTACTAGACAGTCAACCAAGAGGGCTGTCCATCCGTGTCACCCGTTACACAGACAACCCTCCCAGCTTCCCATCCCTGCCATTACTGTTCCACACAAGTTCCTGCCTACCGCTTTTCTCCATCTTTATCTCCAGTCACACAATTATACTCCCAATGTTTGATCTTTTGACACATAGTGCCATGCCTTGATAGGCCTTGGCAAGCACCTGCATATGGCTGGTTACCCATCCAGATTTCAGGCATCAGTGTATAGACACTCTTTGTGAGTGCACACCATCTTCCAACTGTTAAAGTGCCTGTTTTATATCCTCCCTTTTCATAACGCCTGCATCAAACAGAAGGACCATTTGTAGCATCTTCATTGTTTTGGGGAAAGAAACTGGGGCTTAGAGAGGCCAAGGAAACTTGTCTTAGTCTCAGAAGGCGTGAAGTCAAGATTTCTACAATTTCATGCTTGACATTAAAAGTGAAGATGAGCTGGCTGGGAAGCGGGTACCTTGCCCATTAGAGGAGACATTTTTCTGCATTGTCACCATCCAAAGAGATCCTCAAAATGACAAATAGACACATGGCCTCACCCTCCTCCATAGAAGCCTAGTATCTCATAAGTGATGTCAGGAATAGTGCCAGCTGTAGTAACTGCGTGTGCAAGCTAGCCAATCTCTTCCTAGCCCTTTAGATCAAAGGAATGTTCCTTGTCCCTCCCTTAGCTTTGCTTTCTTTGGAGCTCAATGTTCCCACTTGCTTTCAATTTAAAAGTCCTCTGGATTATCTTTGTCCTTATTGTGCAGCCTCCCCAGAAGCCAAGTGAGGAAGGAGGGTGATGAGGGGCATCTCCCATTATCAGCCCAATCATCATCATTGGAATGAGTTGTTTATATTCAGACATTGCTGGAGACCAACTGCAGAAGGCAAAGAAAATGTCCTTTTGGAGACAGAAATGACCTGCCAAATATTGTGTTCTCTGAAACAGATAAGCAGAGAGCTGTTTATTCCCATGGTAGGTGAGGCTGCGCTTCGAGGAAGATAAATCTCTGCTGGTAATACAGTACTTATACCACCACCGACACCTTTTTATATCAACACAGAGAATTGCTTTTGTGAATCTCTGATACAAAGGCAGTCAAAGCTCTTCCTTGCATATCAATGGCTCTGCAGCCTGTTGCTGGTCTCATTTTGTGTTTTAGGCAGCTGCCCCAATACCCATGAGGCCTCAGCATCAAAAGATGGAGAAGAAAGAAAAGATAATCCCCAAATTTAAGAAGGCACTAGGAGACATCAACAAGGATGCAAGAGGGGTGTTGATCCATTGCAGGAATCTTCCTCTGCCCACCACCTCCAGTTACCATGCAAGAATACTTGAGTCCAGCTGGTAAGGCTAAACAGATGGGTCTAAATGCAACCATTGCACACACAGCCTTTGTTAAGTGCCAGGGACCTGAGAGGCGAATTGGCTAAAATGATTTTCAACTTAGTTCTTTGAGCAACCACAAAAATATGCTCAGAGAATTGTGGAAGGCAAAGACAAACTGTCCAAAAACATCTTGCTGTTTATCTTACAAAGACAACTATATTTTAAAAAATATGGATAAAATCATACTACTATGGATCGAATGTTTATGCGTCTCCCCAAGCCTTGGCCTTGTTAAATCCCTTATTACAGTTCCAGTCTTCAGAGTGACTACTTGGAGAAACAGCCTGCCTAGAGGGAATGGACATTAAGTGAGGTCCACAGGTTTGACATCCCTTATAAGAAGGGATGTCACAACTCATCACAGGGATATTTGTACACCATGGTTATTGCAGCATTGTTCACAATAGCTGAGTTATGGAAACAACCTAGGTGTCCAACAGCAGAGAAATAGATAAGGAATATGTAGTGCTCAGAGCAGTGCAAGGTTTTTTTTTTCTGTAGTTATGGAGAAAAAAATATATGCTATTTACAAGAAAATAGATGTAACTAGAGATAATTGTAATAAATGAATCAAGACAATCTCCAAAAGACAAATATCACGCATTTTCTCTTATTGTGGCTGGCAGATTTTGTTATGGTTACACAAAATCATAGACGAATATATGACTTGAAAGTTGAAGTGAGACAATCTACTGGAACAAAGGCGGGCAAGGCAGGGTTAAAAACCAGGGTAGGGATTACAGTGAGGGTGGGTATGCTCAACATGCAATATATATATATATCCCTCTGAAATGTAAAACCCATTCAAAGGAGTGTCTTCACCAAAGACCTGAAAAGTGTACATGTGTGTGTGTGTGTGTGTGTGTGTGTCTGTGTGTGCGTGTAGAGTGCCTCTTTTTTCTCTATCATATGAACAAGGACATGATGAAAAAGTGGCCAACAAGAGAGACCACACCAGCAGCTTAGTAGGTGGATACCTTGGGCTGGGACTTCCCAGTTATCGTGACTCTAATCAATAAACATCTGATATAGGCGGGATGCCTTAGCATGTCAGTCCAAGGTGACTGATGGGCACAATCTGTATGGAACCTTGTTCTTCAGTCTCTTCCCTTCTGTTGAGTGAGCATTGTCCTTTGGTCTCTTTCCTTCTGTTGAGTGGGCCATCCTCTTCCGCTAGCATCCTGCCCTTTCACACTATGGCAGGATCTGAACCGCCACACTAGTTCCATGCTTGCAGAGATGAGATAGTTTTGTTCCCCTGGCCTTCCCTCTCGGCATCACTTGACTTTGCATTTGGAGTTACAAGGAATCTTCAGTCACAGTTTAGTTATGGTCAATGACTATTATTAATTTGCCTTGGCCAAATTAATCACTTTTCTATTCAGTTTCTCTCTCTATAGAATAATAATCTTACTGTTGGATTAATGAGTTGGTATAATAATAATAATATGAATGAAGTGAGGTTTAATACAATTTTTATCACACAGTGGCTGATAAATAATAGATGTTCAAACAATAAGCCTGCTTTGTTCCTTCTGGAATATTCTCTCCACATTAATGTCTTTGGTCTTCCATGTCCACGACAAAGAGATTCTCCTGGGCATCTTTCCGGCTTCTTATCCACTCTTACCCAGCTGACTTCTCTTCCTGGGCTGGATCTGTGCTGTCACCTCTTTGTCCTGACATCTTTTCTCTCACTAAAAGTAGAAGGATTCTTCAGTCTCCAAGGTCATGTAACAGAGAAAGGCTGTCTGTCCTTACAAGGTCCCCAGTTCTCTAAGTAAATCCAAAGCTCCTTTGACATCCTGGTCCAGGGCCTGCACCAGCAGATAACAATAGTGTCTTACACTGGGTAACCACTTTGCTTTGAGAGACATGATTCTGAACTTATCTAGACGCAGGTCTTTCTCTCACTCTAATTCCTGATGGTCTCTGGGAAATCCATTGTGCTGGGAGTCAAGGTTGGTCTTTCAACCACATCAGGGAACCCTATTTCATTCTTTGCCTCTCTTTCCTTCCAAAGTACCAGTTCACTATAGGGCGATGCAGCAGATGGAACAGGGTACCCGTGGCTGCGGATGCTTGTCCAATCTGGAAACTCACACTCCCTTGCCAATATATAGTTTCTTTTCCACAAACAGCTGCCACTGTACAATGGAATTAACATAAAGCAGAGCTTGGCAGAGGCACATTTAATTTATAGTGATTATACTATCTATTGTGTAACACGGTTTTAAAGCACACTACAAGCTCCTTGGAGAATAGTAGAAAAAAATATGTAAAATGGACCCAACCCTCTCCAAAATCACATAATGACAGAAGAATCTCAGAAACCAAATACAATCCATGGTATAATAAATAGAGCATTTTAAAGTACTTAACATTTTTAAATTCTTTCTTTCATTCCCATCAAGAACTACGTTTATTTCCAGTAGAGGATAAAAGGAATATATATATCAACAATTTTAAGTTCTGAGAGACAGTTAGAACTGAAAGGGGCTCTTAACAGGAGAGCATTCTGGGATGAATGTTTGGTGGTTTCCAAGTGGATTGAATAAATGTTCTGCTGTTTCTAGTGCAATGGCCAGCATTGAGCCCAGGTACCATGTCTTTTTCCCGGGAGAGTGTAAGTCTCCCAGACACACACTCTCTGGGCTCTGGGCTCTAATTCTGAGCCCTAGGGAGCTGGCTAGTGCTGCTGGTTCACCAGGCACACTCTCAGACTCTTCCATGAGGGAGGCTGGCAAGGATACCAGAACTCTTTCAGAACTGGAACTCTGAAGTTTGTTAAACATGTTTGTGCTGGTCACTGTCCCTGACACCACTGTGGGTCTTGGTTCTGTCATCTGCAGAGTGGGGTGATTTAGGCACTGCAAATATATCAGGATATTTGATGAAATAGAGCTCTGAATACATAAATAGCAGCTCAAAGTCCTTTTATGAGCTTCCTGCTGGCTTTTTGCTTTCTGAAACACATGGAGAGGCAACGGTTTTCTTCAAGGAAAGGAGGTTGCTAGATAGATAGCTTTGGGAGGCCTTGGAGGTGAGGGGTCTTATTTAGGGAACTTTGACACTGTCCCTGGAGGTAGATATCACCTTGGGGTACATGGTGCTCTGTGCTCCAGAGGAAAGGGAGGGTTGGAGAATATGGCTCTGGGATTTTGGAGAAGTCCCTACTCCTGCCACCTCTTCTGTGTTCAGTCTAGTGAGAATGTTAGCAGGATGAGAGTAGATAGAGCATCATGAACCAATGCCAGAGGGCAGAACACTCTACCGCAAGACCACTGAGAGAGATGTCGCCACCACTCTGGCTTCCAGGAGGTGATAACATGGGGATGGTGGAAATACATGATGGACAATTACGTCTGAACTGGACACTCTCAAGCACAGTCCACACCACACGTCTCAAAGGCTCTCCAGGTCTCACCTATTAGCAGCTTGCTCAGCAAACTTTGCTTCCAAATGGCCTTTATGGGACTCATTGTGATACTTATGAACCGGCTCCCTAGGTTGTGGAGACACACCCTAGAAAACAGACAAGAGAAAAATGGCTGGGACTTTTATCCTGTTTCACGGCACATGGTATTTTTCGATGTCATTAGAGGCTGGACCCTGCACGGGAAGGGAAAGATTCACCTTTGAAAACCAGAAATGGACATTTATCCAGGGCTTCAAGAGCTGCCCTGCAAACCTGAACAGGGAGGGGAAACCCAGATGTGCCATGTGTGGGACTGCCTCCCCTCAATCCTGGATTTTTATTTGATGTCACCTTCAGGGTGTTCTTCAGGGCTTCCAGGAACACAGAGAGCTTTGCATCATTCTCTACGTGCTGTGACCTTCACACTGCAGACTTAGTCACTTCTTTATAATCATTCCATTCTGTATTAAACAAGAAGCAGATACTTATCACTCCATACCTATTATATGAAATTTTATATGTATCCTGCTTCTAGAGATAACAACATGAAAACCAACTTATATAGTGACGGATGATTATGGAACATTTTAGTACATATTTTATTGTGAAATGTTTTCTATAAATACATAGGGTCAGACTAAAGGTACTTATAAATACAAAGATAATATTACATATTATTTGAAATTTTGTTACTGCATTCTGTTTTGCAGAGCGAATCTATTAGCCACGTTACATAGTAATACTATGGCGCCGGTTTTTAGGTTCTAAATCCTGTATTCTTCATCATTCCATTCCACTTTCTGCAAATATATGTGAGCAGAGGTGTGGTGTTTAAAGATTATTGCTGAAATATCCAGGGCTGTATGTAGTATGAATTCCAAAAAATCTTGCTGACCCCTGGGTTGCATATATAAATGAGAGGGGAAATAAATCACCCTTTCTGCCAGGAAACTCCTGAACTCCAAACATTCTCATCTTAATGAAGTGCCAGCATGGGCACATAGATTAACCCTTGCAGGCCAGGTGCTCACGCGTTCTGTCTCTGTTCTTCTTTTCCTCTGCATTAGAGTTGACTTTCTTTACAGGGAAGTGGTACTGGGATCTCTCTTTCTGTTTTTTTTTTGTTTGTTTTGTTTGTTCATGTTTTTGAGACACCCTTACTCTGTAAAACAAGCTCCTTTGAATCTCACCATGTAGCCCCTGCCAGCCCTGAATGTGACAATTCTCCTGCCTCAGACTCCAGTGCTGGGATTACAGACTCTATGATTTACTTTAATTTCTGCCCACCAACCGTTATGTTCACATTCTCTCTCCAGGGTCGTCAGAGCTGGTCTAGGGAAGTCCTCTGATGGGATCAGGCTGCACACCATACTGTCTTGTTGTTATAGTAGACATAAGCCATCTGGCTTTGTAGAGCTGCAGGTATAGTTTGGAGAAGAGAAACAAAAGCCATCATTGAGATCATCTGCCCTGGATACAAAAGAAATATCATTATGTTAGATTCTGACAATCCAGCCCTCAGCTCTGAACACCAGGCCAAACCTGGAATTGAACTCCCAACTTCCAGGGCCTTGATGATCAAATACAGACCTGAAATGGGTGGGATAGGCTTAAGCGATAAAAGTGGCTTACTCATGTAAAGAAGAAGCAGCCCTGAAGAAGCACAGTTCACTGACAGTTTCTAACTAGGAAACAGGACGAAGGAAACGCTCATTACTGCGAGAATGTCAGAACCACTTGAATGCATGCTCTGGCTAGAGGAGGAGCTAAGGTGGAAATTGGTGGATGCTCTGAGGCAGTGGCTTGCTTTATTTCCACAGCTGCCCTTTCAGCCATTGTGGGTCTGCTATACTTTAAGGATTCAGTCAATACTGCAAGTTAAAAGGGAAGGAGGGAATTAAAAAGAAGGAAGGAATGACATGGGAGCAAGATGGGCCCTGCCCATCCTTGGCCACCACACTTGGGAGAGCTAGCCCTGCCCCTTGCTGAGGGAGAAGGAGGTCTGGTGAAGACTCAGGCTGACCTACTCAGCTACCACCCAGGCCCAGAGCCAGGGCCTTAAGATGGCCCAACCCAACAACCACCCTATCTGTGAGCTGCTGGAGCCAGTGAAGGGGCCAGTCCTGCGGGGCCATAGCCACAGGATCTCCAAGGCTCTGGGCAACATCAGGGTATCTGGGAGGATTCAAGGAAAGAGCCCAGTATTGATGGTGTAGCAGAAGTCAGAGACCTTAAACCAGACTGAATGACTCATTGCAGTGTACCTTTCCTTGCAAGTAAAGCTGTTTGTACAAAAAAGGTATGCTGCGTGACACACCGCGGCTTCCAGTGTCAGTCTGTATGCTGAACAAAACAATGATGCAGAGGCAGGAAAGATGGAGGTGGAGTGGTATGTGTACTGTGTACAGCAGAGCTGGAGACGCGACAGCTATGACTGGTGTCAGAGGAACCCCACAGATGATTGAACGCCATGTTTACCTTTTGCAGGAACACTAAATATGCCAAGACAAAGAGGACCCTTTGAATAAAATCAAAGCAATGAAGAAGCCCAGTGTTTACATAATGATTGCAAAACATGGGGTACTCAGAGAAAGGGAGGAGAAACTAATAGAAGGGAAGAGAGGAAAGAGGGAGTAAAGGAAGAGAAGGTGAAGAGGAGGAGGCAGGAGGGAGAGGAAAAGAGAAATGAGGAATAAAGATTGCTAAAGATGGTAAAGAGAGGGATGGGAAAATGAATGTGACTTGGAGAGACAATAGCCGACAGAAAACATAGTTTCATTCTGCAAACATCTTCCCTGTGGGTGTGTGGGTGTTATCAGACAAGAGGAGGGGGCCTGGCCATTGTGAAACTCTTATTATATAATTAAGTCTAATAACAGTAATTCTCTGGGAGAGGTCACTGCCTGTATTGTGGATGGAATCTGATTTGATGAGACTGTCCTCCTTGCATTCATGCTGCCTGACAGGGGGCCAGGGTAGCAAGGGAGCCCAGCTAGGAGGAATGAAAAGAAGGGAGGACGAAGGGACACATTCCCACTCCAGCTTCCATGAATAGCGGCTGTTCCAGACTCAATCACATCCGATTATGCCCATGTATAATTCTCTCCGTCACTGCCTCATCTCTCCATTAATTATGCCGATTAGCTTGAACCATTGTTGATGCTAATTAGACTTTGAGAAATGTGTTTGGGCTGCCCACTGGTTGGTGTTCAGAAGGGGGACCCAGGGTGGAGGGGATATGGGGAAGCTGAAAGGGCCTTGTCTGTCTGGAGTGAGCCAGCAGTATGGTCAAAGATGCCTGATCTTAAAGGCAGATGGGCAAAAGACCACGAGCCACCCCTGGCCCTCTCCAGGCAACATTTGCCTTGCTGACTGCTTTCTTTTATTCTCATTCCCCCCTAGAGATCTGGAGCACAGCTCTTTCTCTGTGCGCGTGTTCATTCTGCCCCAGCCCCTGAGACATTCTCTTCCTATTTTCTTCCTAGAGCCAATCCCAAAGAGCTTTGAAGTCTAGTCGATGATCCCATCTTTTCTGTGTTAGTCAGCTTTCTATCCCTGTCATAAAATACTGACATTATCAACTTATTAAGAGGAAGGTATTTGGGGGGCTCTATGTTGTATGTTTTGGCCCATGTTGGGCTTGATTTTTGTTTCTGCAGTAAAATAGAGCATCATGGCAGGAGCCCATAGTAGAAGAACATGCTTATCTCATAGCACAAAAGGAGAGAAAAGAGTAAGGACAGGCATTCAATATCTCTTTTGAGAACATACCTCTCTGCCTAATTTTCTTTCACTGGGACTCACTTACTAAAAGGTTCCACTACTCTCGGAGTATCACAGGCTAGAGACAAAGTCTGAAATACTGGCCTTTGGATGACATTTAAGATCTGATATATAGCAACCTCCAAGTACCCTTCTCTACCCTAGTTCCAGTTACCAACTCTCACTCTGAATTCTATTGTTATTACAGGAGAGTAGCTCTCTTAAGAACACAGATTTAGAACTATAAAAACCTGTCTGGGATCTTGATTCTGCTATTGATGGCTGTTTGATGTTAGACATGTTACTTAACTTTGCAAGCCTGTATTCTCATCTTTCTAGTGTTGAGACAGCAATATTATTTCTTCGTGAATTTGAGAGCCCTGTCTCAAAGAATTCCTCTCTACTTTTGCTCTATGTTAAGAATATAGGTTATGTTTAATAAACCCACAGAGAGTGGTGAAAGAATAGAGATTATAGCATTTAACTGTGAAGAATTTGCAGGAAATAACTTTGGAAGTGAGAAAGGGACAAAATGTAGGCAGTATAAGACAGAAATTGCTATCTTCTCACTACTAGGGATATCATGAGTCTACCTTTGTCATTATTGTCAATATTTACTAAGGAGAAAAGTGATCTGGTAGTTAGATGAAATAGTGTTGAAACCAAGACAAATTTTGTAAGATGGTGTTGACATTCATCAACCTATTGGATTTTTACTGCTTTTTAGACTTAGAATTTTCTCCCTGGAAGAATGAAAGAAATAATAAGGAAGTAGAAACTTCCATAGAGGGGAATTATGGGATAGAAAAAATAATCATTTGAATTATGATATTTAAGAACTAAGGGGTTGAGACAAAACTTGGTTGATAAAGAGCCTGTCTGGCAGAACCTGAGTCACAGCCTCAGAACTTGTGTGAGATGTTAGGTGTGGTAGAATGGATTTTTAATTACAGTATTTGGGAGTTAGTATTTGGGGCTTGCTGGAAAGGTCTAGTCTGAGAACTCCAGGCTAATGAGATATTATAATATAGAGATCTGTATAGGATTTCTGTGCTTACCAGAGTGAAACATTATTATACCTAGGGACAGAGGAAGTCTTATGAAGAGGAATGTGTACAGCAGGAGAAGAGGTAACCAAGATTTGATCTTGAAGGTGAAGAGTTGTTGGTCAGGTATAGAGAGAAGGGTGGATGATTAGGTGAGCATGGGAGGGCATAGGAAAGCAGTTGGTCAGCAGAGAAAGAAACAAAGAACGTTGAGATAGTATTACGAGCTGGTCTCCATGAATGAGAATAGGATATAATATTGGGAATGGAGATTGGCAGAAACTGGTTATTGATAGAAATTGGAGACAGCATAAATTATATTTGTCTTTCTGGGGTCTGAGTGACCTCACTCAATATGTTTTTCCTAGATCCCTTTATTTGCTTGCAAATTTCAAGGTTTCATTATTTTTTACTGCCGTGTAGTACTCCATTGTGTATCCATTCTTCAGTGGAGGGACATCTAGGTTGCTTACAGGTTCTAGATATTATTAATAATGCTGCTATGAACAAAGTTGAGCACATGTCCTTATGGTATGATTGAATATCCTTTGGGTAGCTACCCAATAGCAGTATTGCTGGGTCTTGAGGTAGATTCTTTCCTAATTTTCTGAGAAATCACCACACCGATTTCCAAAGCAGCTGTACAAGTTTGGACTCCCACAAGCAATATGTACTCACTCATAAGTGGCTTTTAGACATAAAGCAAGGAAAAATCAGCCTACAGTCCACAACCCCAGAGAACCTAGACAACAAAGAGGTCCCTAAGAAAGACATACATGGATCTACACAGGAAGGAGAAAAAGAAAAGCTGTCTTGAGTAAATTGGGAACATGGAGGTCACAGGAGAGGGTCGAAGAGGAGGGGGAGGAAGAAGGGGGTTGAGAAAATATATAGCTCAATAAAAATAAACAAACAAGCAAAGAAATTGGAGATGGGACTGGGCTAGGAGGTTCAAGTTTCCCTTTGTACATCAGAAAGCCACTAACAGGATCTACAAGTGGCAATGTGAAGGTCATGCTTGTACTTTGGGACAATTGTTGTGGGAAGCTCTGTTAAAAACTAGGAAAATAAGAAAAACCTTAGCCTCTTAGAACAGAGCAGGGAAATGGCAGCTGAGGCTCCCCCAGGGCCAGGGTAGGACAACTGTGACAGACCAAAGGGAGGCGAAGATGGAGATGGACCTTAACAGCAAAGCGTATGTGGGTTGTAGCGACTTGGTTGTTAGGTGCTGCCAATCACACAGAAACATGGGTAGAAGGAAAATACTTAAGGCCACAGTGGAGTTGTTCTGAACATATTAGCTGTAAATGGCCTCAAAGTATAATATCAAGTAGATAGTGGCATAACCACCCAATCTGGAGCTTCTTGCACTAGTTTCTGTTATTCGTAGTTCATGGTTTGAAAGTCAATGCCATATAGAGGTAGTTGACACCACGATGAAGATGACATCACAAAGGAACCATGTGGTGATTGATTTGAACAGGCTGAGAGTAGAAACTTGGTGAGCAGAGACTGGAGAGAAAGGATGAGGTAACAAACCCAGACAGAAAAGGGAGCAAAGCAACCGAGAAGGGACAGGAGGAAGACAAGACAGAGTCATGCTTCAGGAGCGAGCCAAGAATGAGTTGGTATCAAGAAGGTAGTTACCAATGGTATTGAGTGCTACAGGGACAATTTACCATGGCAGCTGAGACAGCTAACCATTGGCTTTGTTTGGTACTGGACCACGGCAAAGTGCAGACAACCCTGACGAATTTTCCTCAGCTATAGAATCACTATTGGACAATAGCATAATATTTAGGGCTGCTTAGCAAAAATAGCCAGGGACAGAGAGATTATGGCTTTTCTTACCTGAGGGAAAATGACTGTCCCAGGCCTCTGAGATTTTCCTACATTTTCTCTGACAAACTCTAGGGCAATACAAATGACGAAATTCTTGATTTGGGCTCAGCCGAACACTGGTTTAATTTGTTTACCAAAATAGTGGGTATGAGAGCAACATGGAGAGCAAATTGGTGCTGAAGAACTGATGGGAGAGGGACTCCTGATATGGGGTCACATGAAAAAAAGAAAAGAATAAAAAAGGAAGTCTGGTAAACAAAGACAGACACTTCCCTTCCTTTTGTTCTTCTGATGATGCTGCTGATATTGGTAAGGTCATGAGCGCCTACAAAGCAGCAGAAACCCAAGAACTCCATGAAAGCGTAGATCTCTTCTTTATTGCGACCCCTTACAATAAATGATGCTGCTTCTTCTTTTTGATGGCTGTTTGTATCAAACCAAGGTATGAAAGGCAAGAGAGTGCTGGAGCACACTCCTAGAAGGGGTGCACCTTGCAGATAGAGGAGCGAGCAGTCAGAGTGAAATGCAAGGCAAGTGGGTTTTTTTTTTTTACCTCTCTGCAACGAGCCCAACTGCTGAACAAATCCAATAGAGCAGGCAGTCTTCTCACAACATCTTTCTTATTAATAATGTAAGCATGATAGAGGTTGCTATTGATCTTCGATACCTAAATCTTACTTCTCTATGAATAAAAAATGTAATAAGATCTCAGAAATAAGCTAAAGACCACTGCCTGGCTCTAAATGACAGGGATAAATTAGAGTACACCGCAGAAAACTGAAAAAAAATGTTAATGGGTAGCGGTCCCAGTTTGCTTGCCAGCTGGCTTAGGAGGGCTAGGAACTGGAGTGATTGGAGACCCAACAGAGAAGCTCACTGACCCCAGGCCCTTTGTGGCCTGCAGGACAGCATGAGATCCATCACTGTCACAGTCCCCGTGATGATAATAGTGAAGCCGTTCGCATTTGACAGACTTACTGGCTTCCGCTTTAATAGGTGAGGGTTTATTGTGGAAGGAAGGGACAGCTATAGCTTTTCTATTTTTACTAGGATTTAAGGTATTGTATAAAATCAAGTATGTTATAAAATCAGGAAATTAAACAGTAAAATATCAATGAGAATGGCTGAAATAGACAGTGCCAAGAACGTAAGATATGTTACCTACTGTAGCTGGAATTGCGTATAGTACCATGCTTCATCACATCTGAAAATGTGTGTGTAGTAAAGTGCAGTCTCTGGGGCTGGCTGTGTTTTCTCCGTGACTCTGAGGGTTCTCCCTCATCCTCCATGCACCAAAGTCTACAGGCGATGTGTGTGGCTTGGTGTTGATAGCTCTAGCTCATTTAGGCTAGAGGAACGCAGTAAATATTATAGGCTCTCTCTAGCTCAGCTCTGATTGGACTTTCCGTCATCACTGCTTCCACACGTAAGGGTGAACATGTAAAGCATTATTGGCTTTGCCGATTTCCAAGTCTATTATGGCAATTGTCAGTTTACATGGTGACTTGGGAAGAACAGGGTCCTTTCCAATGCTGACAGCATCTCAGGACATTTTTCTTGTTTTCCCCCCCTCCAAATTGAAAATACCATATGCTATTTTGTGGATTTCCTGTGCATATCTCCATTTCTCTGCCTTTCTACATTTCTGATTTTGCTTCATTCACACCATCCAAAGAGTCTCTCTATATCCTTCTAGCTGCTCCTTGTTACTGATTCTCTCTTATGACTAGAATATAGTAATTCTAGAACAGTAGTTGTTGGGGGGGGCTGCTGGTTTGTTCTCAGCCTCCCAGCTAGCTTAGACCTAAGATAATCACACAAAAACTGTATTAGCTAAATCACTGCTTGGCCCATTAGCTCTAGCATATTATTGGCTGACTCTTACATATTAATTTAACCCATTTCTATTGATCTGTGTATCACCTCATGGCAGTGGCTTACCAGCAAAGTTTCAGCATGTCTGACTCTGGCTTTGGCTCCATAGCTTCTCCTTTGCTCCGCCCTTCTTTCTTCCAGCATTCAGTTTAGTTTTCCCCTCCTACCTAAGTTCTGCCCTGCTCTAGGTTCAAAGCAGTTTCTTTATTTATTAATGGTAATCACAGCATACAGAGGGAAATCCCACATCAAGAAGTCTCAATCTTCCTAATGTTGTGACCCTTTAATACAGTTCCTCACTTTAAGGTGACCCCCCAACCATAAAATTATTTCATTGCAGCTGGGTGGTGGTGGTGCACACCTTTAATCTTAGCACTCAGGAGGCAGAGGCAGAGGCAGTTGTATCTCTGTGAGTTCAAGGCCAGCCTGGTCTACAAGAGCTAGTTCCAGGACAGACTCCAAAGCTGCAGAGAAACCATATCTTGAACAACCAAGAAAAAAGAAATTATTTTGTTGCATTATATAACTGTAATTTTCCTACTGTTATGAATTTCAATATAAATATCTGATATGCCACCCCAAGGGGTCATGTGACCCAAAGGTTGAGAACCACTTGCCTCGATGAATGTACCTCTCTCCCCATTTCTGCTGTTATCACAGATAGAGCAGGCAAGCAGAAGTGTACAACTTCTCTGCATACTTGCTATGTTGCCACAGTGTTATACAATATTAGCTATTAACCTTAGGGGAGTTACTTCCCCACAGCCTGGACAGCAGGGTGGATCCTTCATACAAGGCTATCTCTAAGTCTCAGCCCACACCTAAGAAATGGGCTTTTGTTTCACAATCTCTCTGAAATCATTCTTTCAAAAGTCATAATTACTTTCTAATTACAAATCCAATAATTTTTTTCTCAGTAATTATTCTACTTGACCTTTGGGACAGCATTTAATTCTTGATTTAGTTTTCCTTTCCCAGCTCTCAGCCTTTTCTTGTTTGAGAATTCTCAGCTTATACTGTTTCTGTACCTTACTTTATTTTACATATTGTCAAATTTTAAAAAATAGAGTATCCACAAAATATTACAATAAAATCATAACAAAATGAAGAAATAGAGAGGCCTTAGAGTTCCTTCTTTCTTTCCTTATTTTTGAAACTTTCAAATATTTGAAATTTATTAATTTACTTGTTTATTATTTATTTGTTTATGGCCGTGAACTCACTCTGTAGCTGAGGATAAGCCTGAACTCTTGTCTTTCCAAATGCATAGATAACAGATGTCTGCCTAGAATATAATATCTGCCCAAATTGGCATTCCCAGGTAAATATCACAAATGTTATGTATAGGTATGGCTTAAAAATGTTAACATTCATTTATATATTATGAATTTAATTATTCAAATAATTATGGAAAAAATGAATCATAATCAGTGGAACAATGAAATTATAGAAAAAAACATATTTTTTGAAAAATATAATGGCAATGAACAATAAAAGTAAGTAAATTTAGAATTATTTAATTAATTGTTATTGTTATAACCAGAAAATGTAATGCAAATGGCAAAAAGTCTATCCAAAATATTCATCTTTATAGTATAGAGGGGAAAACAAGAAAAGGCTATTCTTAATATGACAAAATTAATAAATTTTTTTTATTTAAATATGGTTTATTATAAAAAATCATTCTATTATTTTAAACTTTATAATTATCCAACTCAAATCACAAAATCATGGAGGAATAGATGGAGAAAAATAAGAACCATGTCCTAATTAAATTTCTGTGATGAAGCTCCTTGGCAAAAACATTTTAGAGAAGAAAGGCTTTGAGCTTACAGTTCCAGTAATCATAGTAGAAAAGAGCCACTGTGGCAGTAGCTTGAAGCAGCTGGTTAGATCAGTCACAGTCTGGAGTGGGGAAAATGATTGCATATACCCGCACTGCATTTTATTCACTTTGATTTCTCCACTGTGATACAGGTTAGGGCTCCATGCCTAGGGAATGGTGCTGCCCACAGTAGACTGACACCAATTAACTGAATAAAGCAACCCTCCACCACATATGCAGTCTCTTATTGAAACTCTTCCTCAGGTGGTTCTAAGTTGTGTCACGTCGGTAAGGCTAATCATCACAAACCCCAAGGATGCAAAAATGATACAGCATAAGACTAGATAACGGAAGGTAGGCAAAAGACATCTAAATTAATTATAGACAGTCATGGATTTATATATAAAACAAAACCATAAGGCTATTAGAATAAAAGAGGAGAAAATTGTCTCAATTTAGAGTTTCATAGATATGAAACGCTGTTAAATATGATAATAAAAATAATCCATGAAAATGTTACTTAATTTGTCTTCCTTAGACGGAGCACGAGCAAGGAACTCAGGACCACGAGGGGTGCACCCACACACTAAGACAATGGGGATGATCTATTGGGATCTCACCAAAGCCAGCTGGCCTAGGTCTGAAAAAGCATGGGATAAATCCGGACTAGCTGAACATAGCGGACAATGAGGAATACTGAGAATTCAAGAACAATTGCAGTGGGTTTTTGATCCTACTGCACGTACTGGCTTTGTGGGAGCCTAGGTAGTTTGGATGCTCACCTTACGAGACCTGGATAGAGGTGGGCAGTCCTTGGGCTTCCCACAGGTCAGGGAACCCTGATTGCTCTTTGAGCAGATGAGGGAGGGGGACTTGATCGGGGGAGGGGGAGGGAAATTTGAAGCGGTTGTGGGGACGAGGCAGAAATCCTTAATAAATAAATAAATTTAAATAAAAAAAAGTTTCAGGTAATTCAAAAAAAAATCTCTGCTCTATGAAAGAAATGAAGAAAAAAAAAACCAGGATAGAGAATGGGAGAAAAAAATTACCAAAGCATTATAGGGGACTCACAACTAGATCTTAATTTCTTTTCTAGTTGCTGGGATAAAATACTCTAATAAAAGTCACTCAGGGAAGAAAGGGTCCATTCTGGCTCCCAGCTTGCATATTCATTCAATCATGGGGGAAGGGGAAGTCAAGGGGGCAGCAACTTGAAGCTGCTGGTTGTGTTGCACCCACAAGTAGGAAACAGAGAGTGAGTGCATGCTTGTTTCCCTCGCTCCATTTATACATTCCAGGATGCCACCAAGGAAAGGGTGCCACCCACAGTGAATGGGTCTTCCCATCTCAATGTAACCAGGAAAATTCCTCACTTGACTACTCAGACTTCTTTCTCCCAGGTGATCTTAAATTCAGTCAAGTTCTCAATTAACGTCATCACACTAGAATATACAAAGACGCCTCACGGGTCACCAATGAAACACAGACATGCTTCGGAGGGGTTACAGAAGCATATAACCAAAGGTTAAATGTATTAAGTACCATGAAACATTTAGAAAATTTAAATTGAAGCCATGCACATTGCCATATGCCTATTACATGGATAACATTTTAAAAGAATAAAAAGATGAGCTAAGTCAAACGAGGTAGTTCTGATGGGAATTGTGCATGGTATGGCAATGTGGTACAGCCACTCTGGAATATGGCTTTGCAGTTCCTTCTAATTAACCATGCACAGGAGATTCCAGCAGTCACACTCTTGGGAGCCTATCCCAGAAAGATTAAAATATATCCTCACAAAAAATTGCATAGCAGCTTTGTGCACAATACTCCCAAGCTAGATGCAACCCAAATGTCTTTCCACAGTTGCAGTTTTGCCGTTTTGAAGGTGTTACATAAAGAGAATCATGTACTATATAGAATTTAGAGAATAGCTTTTGGACCAGAAGTAATACCTTTAAAACCCATTCAGGTTGTTTCTCATGTCAACAGCATGCTCCTTTTATTGATCTATAGAAGTCCATGATGTACATATAAATCAGTAACTTTCTAGAGGGACAGTCTAACATTACAATTATACCTCAGGTAGGCAATCCAGGTTTATATCAGCAATAAAAATTCACAGAAGGTACACTTGTGTGTATATGCACATATTCATGTATATACACTTGTGTGTGTATGAGTGTGAATATGTGGATGCCTGAGGACAACCTTGGATGTGGCCTCTCAGGAGTCACCCACTTCATTTCTGAGTCAGGGTCTCTCTTTCAGCCTGGAGCCTGTCCAGAAGATGAAGCTGGCCTGTCAGCGAGTCTCAGATATCCACCTGTCTCTGCCTTCTCAGTGCTGGGCTTGTACCAATGATCAATTGTATTTTCATGCGAGGGTTTTTGCAAATAGGTTACCAGCTGTGCCGTCTCCTCAGCCAGAGATGCTTTCTTGACAAGACACAATCCAGATAACATTTACTATCTATGGTCATTTTGTCCCAAACACATAACCTAAGTTTAAGAAAACAATGTCCAATTCAAGGACATTTTGTGAGACACATGATCAGGATATGTGTCAAGGCTGCTGAGATCATCAAAAACCTGGAAAATTTGAGACACTCTCCCAGACAAGAGGAGACTAAAATCATATTGGGTAATGTGAGAATCCCTGGTTGGATGCCACAGAAAGGGGCTATTTGGTAAGAGCTAAGGGATCCTGAAAATGATCCCAGCTTTAGTTGGTAATCATATGTCAGCGTTGGTTCTCCAGCTATGACAAGTGCCTTTTACTAACTTAAGTGTACATAACAGGCAGAGCTGGGTACCAAGGAAATGGATTCTGTACTACTTTTGTGATTTGTTCTTAAATCTAGAACTAAACGTTTTTACATGTATTTATTTATCCCGTATTTACTTATTTTGCTTGTATGGGGTAGTGCCTGTGTCTCTGTGCACATGAAGAGGTCAGACGACAGCATGAGACACCATTCTCTCTTTCTACCATGTAGATTCTGGGAATAGAATTCAGGCTGGAGACTAAATTTAGGCTGTCAGTACTGACAGTGACCACCTTTGCCCATGAAGCCATCTTGGCAGCCCTGAAAATAAAATAAATGTTTGTGTTAAAAAATAATAAACTGTGACAAGCTAAATATTCATATTAAAGGCACAATGGTTCTTAAACTGTTAGAACACCACAAAGCACAAAGCCTACAACCTTCCTATGTATCATTTATAAGATCTAACTACAGCAAATTTGCTTATAAAATTTTAGAATGAAATGACACGTTCTGTTACATCAAGCCAATACAGTGAGAAATGGTTATTAGTAACAGAAAAGGAGAATTCAAAATAAGCCTTTTACCAGGTTAATAAGGTCATTTTCATGATAAAGATATAACAGTCATTAAAGTTTCTCTTTTAAAGATCAGAAATGACTTCAGAATACATGAATAATTGCATTACACAAAGAATGAAGCTCTAAAATATTATTTTATATATCAAATTGACTCAAATGAATAGAAGTGATGATTGAATAATAACAAGCACAGTTAATTTTATATATGTATATCAAAATGTATTGCCTAAGGTAATATAGTTTTCTTCAAATTATGGTGACATGTACATGAAAATTTGATCATGCCCAAGGTCAAAACAAAAACACTGATGGATTTCCCAAGTACAGTTTCATGAACATTTTTTTCAACTCCTTGGGAGTAAAGGTAAATGCAAATCATAATTTTTTTATAAAATAAAAATCAATTAAAAGTAAAAGCTAATAATTTAAAAATTCAGAGGCAAGAAAATAACCAAAATCAATAGGAAAATTAGAATTTAGAAACAGTAATGACAGAACAGGAATCAATGATTCAGAAAGTGAAAAATAAAAATTAGAAACAAAAATTAAAGAACTGTTCGAGAAATATTTATGCAAAATAAATAGCAGAAGTAGTGGGATTAAACATAAACATGTTCATGATTGTGTTAATGAAATTTCAACCATAGTTCTTAAAATTCAAAAAGATACATTTTTCAGTTTTGTGTGATGTTATTTAACATCTTAAGGAATTGGATGACTTGTTGGCAGAGAAACTGACCAAAATGAGCCCAGAAAGAACACGCAGCCATCACATTCTGATTACAACAAGTGAGTGAAATTTAAATTACCTTCCAAAATTACGGTATCATTACACATGAACCACATCTCTGTCTCCTTCTTGTTTATCTTATTTTCAACTGCAGAGAATTCAGCCATGCTGAGCCCATTTTCCAGCAGTTGATTTCATGGCTGTCTTCTGCTGGAACTTAGCTGTTTTCTAAAAGCAAGATTATAAAGTCTAAACGGATGCCTTGTACACAGGACTTAGTGTGGTTGTAACATGACATTGCATCTCCACAATATGTTAAAGACACAAGGGAAGAGGATTTCCAGCTCTATCAGAAACCTGGAATTTTTCACAGCCATCCAAGTTTAGAAATGTGTTTTATCCAGGGTGGAGTTTGTGTAGTACTTGGGTGGGAGGAAAATGTATTCTATCTATTACGCAGTGTACTCTGAATGTGTGGATAGAGAAGCCACAAGCCAAGGGCTAGCAAAGGTGGAAATGGAGAAACCCATCCAAGCAGAGTGTAAGATAACGAGGAGGCAATAAGTGTATGAAATAACCACTAGGTAATGAGCAAAGCAAAACAACATGAACCCGGAGGAAAACATTTCCCCATTACTTACGGCAGAAATGTAGTTTCCCTCTGTTATTTAATATCCAGACATGAGCCATGCATGACACAGACTGAGAAACATCTGAAATAAGCAAACAGGATCTGATCGAAAATATTGAAATGTGTGTTCTCAGGTTAGTTTAAGACAATAATAGGAAGACTGCAAAATACACCAGGAGAAATTAGCAGAATGATTTTCTGGAGTAGATAATGTCTCTCAGGTACATATTGATATTTTTTATTATTCCTTAGAGGTAAATAATTTAAAATCTTTCTTAGGACATATTTAGCATCATAATTTATGGAACTATTCTGCAGGGTATGTTTGGTTCACTTTCTGTCATTTTGTTAGACTAGATGGTAGGATAATATATGTGTAGCTCTTACAGAAGAACACGGGTTTAATCTTCTCCAATCATCATTTTATTAACTTTTGAAGATCTAGGGCATAAAACAAGTCATCCAGATATTGTTATTGATTATGACCTTGACCGAGTTTACCCCTTCATTTCTGGGAATTGCTGTCATAATACAGACTCATTTCAGAATGGGATCTAAATCAAGGTTAACCTGCCCGCAATGTCACAAACTCAAACGCTGTCTGACTTGTTTTCTTCTCTGTCAAAGGCAATGCTGGCTCACTAAGTTCCTCTCCTTTGCCTAGACGACAGGAAATCAGGGTTTCTCTGTATTCCTGTGATTAGGCTGTGATGTGGGGTTACTTTGGTTAATGAGCTATAACATAAGTGTTTGAGTCACTCCGAGCCAAAGGATAAAAGAATAATGAGGCTTTTTGACCGTTGATTTGTTTACCATGGAAACAGAAAGCAAGAGGGTAGCGCTTGGAGTCAGAAATGAGTTGATCCTTGAGCTACTATCTGAAGGGATTTATCCTGGAGAGATACAATATCTCCTTTACATGAAGAAAAAAAAATCTTATTAGATTTCTATGTTTGTTATTACAGCATTACCTAGCTTGAGACTTTGAAGATCTTTCTCTTCCAATCTGTGCATAATAGGTATATTATTCTTCAGAACAATATATGTATACTATGTGAAGTGTATATAGTATATTTACACACACTATGTATATATGTGTGTGTGTATACATATATATATATATATATATAAAATGAAGCCTGTAACCATGTGTGCTGACTTATATTCTCACTAACATCAATGAATAGGAGGTATATTCACTGAATATATATAAATATATTTAATATATAAGTGAATATATATTTAAACATATAATTTTAAAAATAATTCATCGGTGTTATTGAGAAAACAAGTCAACATACAAGGTTATGGGTTTCATTATGACATTTTCATATATATATATATATATATATATATATATATATATATATATTTCTTGCCACTCCCTTTTATTCTCCAAAATAAGTCATTCATTCCATTCATTCTGCCTTCTTGCCACATGCATGTTGTCATTCTCTCTTATCTCTTTTCCTCTTCTTTATGATTTCTTCCTTCCATTTTATAGTTTCCTTTAGTTATATGAGCTACACACAATTTCACACATGCATATATGCACACAGACACAAATCTAGATTCTTCATATTAGAGAAAAATGTCACACCTGTTCAGTGTTCATCTTATTTCAAATAACATAATGATCTCCAGTTGCATCCATTTTCCTGCAAATGTCATAATGTCATTTGCAGATTCAATGAAACAACATGTGCAAATGTGTCCCATTTTATACATTTGCCTGTTGATGGACATCTAAGCTGCTTCTACTTTCTTAGCTATGGAGCAGTGTTTTGGTAATCACAAATATGTATCTCTGTAACATGTGTACTCCATTCGTATCCCTAGGAGCAGAATAGCTGGGTCAAATGGTAATGCAGTTTTTAGATGAGCATACCAATGACCTTCCATAGTAGCCAGAAGAGTTTAAATTCCTGCTCGCAGTATATAGGTCTTCTTGTTCTCTCGAACTTGTTGCTGTTTACTTCCTGGACAACAGCCATAGTGACTCAGGTAAGATGGACTCTCAAAGTACTTTGTTTTGTATCCCCATGCTGGCTAAGGATGTTGAACTGCGCCACTACCACACACACAAATATGTTTTGGACATTTCTATTTCTTCTTTTGAGATTCATTTATTCAGCTTGCTATCCCTTTTATTGATTAAATAATTTGTTTGGAGGTACTAAATTTTTTCATTTATGCATATGTTTTAGATACCAATAGTCCAATAATTTGCTGGAAAATAGTTTTCTCATTCTTTAGGCTGTCTTTTCATCCTCGAATTGGACCATTTTCTCTGAAAGCTTTTTAAATTTTCACATAATCCCATTTGTCAATTCCTGGGATTATTTCCTCTGAGATTGGAGACTTTTTTCCCCAGAAAGTTATTGCCTATAACAGTATTTGAAGTATTTTGACTGTTTTCTAGCAATCTCAGATCTTTTATTTCTATCCCCTCTGAACTATTTTGCATTGTCTACTTTTTCTAGTGCCATTTGCCATTTGATTTTTCAGTGTCTGTTTCCTAGCACAAGCTTTCTTAGCATCATTTTTCCTCAAGGCATATTTTTGATACCTTTGCTACAAATGAGGAGGCTCCACCTGTGAGTCCTTATTCTCAGGTCCTCTAGCCTGTTCTGTTCCAGTTTATTGACCTAAATGCCTATTTGTGTCAGTGCAAAGCAGTTTTGTTCCTGTGGTTTGTATTGCAGTTCAGATATTATGATGCCTACAGCGTTGTGTTTGTTTAGGATGTGTTGGTTTGGCTAGTCTTCATCTTTCTTACATCCATAAAAATATTAGAGTTAACTTTCCCAGATTTGTAAAGAATGTAATTGGAATTTTGACAGAATGGAATCAAATCTACAGATTACTTTTGCCAATGCGGCCATTTCTTCTGTCCTATTTCTGCCAGTCCATGAGAATGGAAAGACTTTTCATCTTCTAATGTCTTCTCAAATTTCCTATTCTTCATGTTCAAGTTTCCATTGCAGAGATCCCTCAACTCCTTGATTAGATGTAGTCTTGGCATTTCAATTTCTTTGAAGCCATTGTGAATGGAAGTTTTTCTAATAGAAAAAAATTCTTCATGTAGAGCAAAGCCTGGTACAAGACACTATGAGAGATATATAAAGGTCCATTCCATTTTAAACTTGGCCTTGATGAACATAAACTCTAGCAAAAGAGTTATCTGAAGAACAGACACTACTTCTGTGGTTTACATTTTAGTATACAATTTAGTAATTTTCAGACCTGCGTCAAAAATAAAATGCATGAAATTCTGTGATTTGTGGCAACACGGTTGTGACTGGAGGCCATCGAGTTAAGTGAAATAACCCCAGCACAGAAAATTCAAATTCCATGTGGTCTTGCTTATATGTGGAGACCAGAAATAGATGATTCCGTGGAAGCAGAGGATAAAATGTGGGAAGTTAGAATGAGGGAGAGATGATGTTTGTTAGTCCAGGGGTCTCCGTGGAATATCTTACAATGTTCTCTAGATTAGAAGGGTAACATTATTGAGGATCCTTAACTGTGGGTTTTAAAATATATAAAAGACAGTCATTCTACCAAGATAAAGGAAGAAAAGAGGCAAGAAAGAAAAACAGAAAGAAAAGACAAATGTGAAATAGCCCTTGCCCTCAAGAAACTTGAGGAGTGATGGCCCAGAGCTTTGTACCCAGCCCTAGTGTCATTGATTTCTCCCCTCTCTGAACTCTGGCAGCACTTAGAGTCAATAACACCCAATTTAGCACTTGATGATATACTGCCTGGCACTGTCTGCTTATTGTTTTATGTGGCTAAGTGTTGCCTTTTGGGCAGGACCTTGCGTTAACTTCTCCCATCTTCTCATAGTGAAGAGTGCAGTGGTTCAGTAGATGGTTGAATGGATTGGTTGACTGATTGACTGACTGAAAAGTCAACCATCCCACCTAGAAGATAGATTCAGGTCCCTTCAAATATGTACCCTGGTGCAGACAACCCCCTGATCTGCTTGTCACACAGTAGCATTGACTGCCCAGGCAAGCAGCTAATGAATTCTTAGATTGTGCAGAATCTTCCTGGAAAATGTCAGCTTAGCATCCTTGGAACATAGGCATCACGTAAAGCTTATCAGGCTATAATAGGCTATGGGGGATTAACTCAACTGAAGAGACGAAGAACCAAGAGATGCTCACACGGCACCCCAGCATTAGAAGGTACAGATGGAGAGAAGTGACCCAGAAGGAAGCTGAAAAGGTGTGGCCACTGAGGCCGGAGACAAGGCATCAGGGAAGAACCTGACAGCTTGCCAACTGAGTAAGACAAAGCTACACATGAGGAGTGTGCTTTCCACCACACCGCGGTGGATGAGGACAGAAAACTGATTTAGCAATGCGAAGGTCACAGGTGACCTCAAAAAGTGCAGTCTCAGTGGACTGATGCAGCCAAGGAATTGTTCAGAATGACTTTAGTAGAATAGTAGAGGGGGAATTGCAGGTAGAGAGTAGAGATAACTATTTTTTTTTAAGGATTTGGCTGCAAAGGGGAGAGAAAAAGTAGGTTGGTGGCTGGCAGGGAAGTGAGAATCATAAGAAGTTTTTTTTTTTCTCTTTAAGATAAGAGAAATAGAAACAGAGCAATATTTTTGCATATTGATAGAACTGTTTTGGGAGAAAATGAAAAAATCGATGATGCAAGGGGGTGCGGAACTGTGGAAGTAATGTCCTTGAATATGCGAGAGAGAAGTGGAAGCGAGTGCGGAGGCTGGCTTTGGAAGGGCAGAGACCTTGGGGTTAGGGTTATACAGCACCATAGAGCACGGGAAAACAGCCAAGTGCTGCATAGGATATGCTTAAGCACTGACTCTAGCTTGAGGGTGTTCCCCCAAGTTCATGTAGAATCTTACTTCATGGTTGTTAATATAGAAAGGTGGCTTGTTTAAGGTGTAATAGGCTATTTAAAGGAATTAAAATCTTTCTTGTGGAATTGGCCTAGCTACTGTAAGGGTAGGCTCTTATCCATCAACGAGGTATTTATGGTTTCTTCCTTGTCCACTGCCCTTCTGCTTTCTGGCATGTGATAATGCAGGGTGAGGCCCTCATCAGAGGTCAACATCTGGCTCTTGTACTTTCAGCCTCCAAAGCCATAGACCAAATGAGAGCTTCTTTCATTGGCAAATTACCTGATCTCTGGCAGTCTGTTAAAGACAGCACATAATATACAAGAGAGTCCCCCAAATCCCCATGAGCTAGTTAGGTACAGAGCCCTTTGACTGATGAAAAAAACTGAGGTTTATAGAGTAGAAACAACTTGCTCAGATTATACCATGGCTAAGTATCTTGGGACAGTTAATGCTTCCAGAGGAGGGAAGAGTCAGTTTTCTGTAAGGGTGTAGCCCCAATACATCTTTCCACTCCAGTGGATGGTACCATGCCCATGAGCAAATAGATAGTACACACACACACACACACACACACACACACACACACACACACACACGAGGAAAAGAAAACAAGAAGTTAGAAAGTGGTGAAGAAGTAGAAAATGACTCTTGGAGGAATAGGAGATGAATGGAATCAAAATACATAGTATGAATGCATGAAATGCTCAAAGAATTACATGATATACATACAATATATAATATGCTATATATATTAAATGACCATATTAGGCCCATCTAGGACCACTCCACTGATGAGGACCTCACTGTCTCACTGGAATGTTGGCTCTATTACTGGTTAGTTAGTGCCTGATGTTCTAATCTACTTCCTTTTGTTCTCTGACTACTGTTTGTCATAATTTTGTCAGCATACCTCCTGGGTAAAATCAAACTTTACAGTGTGCTAAATGATGATTCGTCTTAAGTAGCTTCCGTAGAAGCAAAACCAAACCAAAACAAAACAAAAATCCCAAACATTGATTTTCACAAACTTCTAACTTCCATGTGTAATCCCAAGATAAGGGTAAGGTTGTCATGAGATCTCTGTGTCACAAAGGACTGGCCAGCCAATGCTTTTTGACCTCCGGCCGAGAACTTGGTGTGAGCTCTGATGTACACCAGAGGGATAGACCTGGAGAAATTACGTTTCTTTCCTTCATGGCTCTGCCATGATTCCCACAGAAGCGCTTGTTTGGAAGGTAGAGGATGGAAGTAGGAATGAGTCCCACACTTCCCTTTCCTGTCACATGTCTCTGGTTAATTTTGTGCAGTTCATTCTTGTTTTCAATGCCCCACCTGGAGGGGAGGCCTGCCTTTCTCACTTATCACAGTTAGTACATAGCTTTAGAGAGAAGCTGTCTGTTCTGAAATGCCATCTCTCTTGGAGAATGAAGGAAATCTGTGAGGTGCCGGAGGCAAGGACGATGAATGGTCTCACTGTGCCCTGTGCTGTCCCTGCTCTGTTGCCTTTTGGAGGAGAAAATACCACCACCTAGTATATTAAGCTCTCAAGAAGTGAGCTAACACACTGAGACTCAGCATCCCCATAGGTTTTTTGGGGGCTGGAGAAATAGCTCAGCAGTTAGAAGCAGGTTCTGTTTTTGCAGAGGACAAAAATTACTTTCCAGCACCCACACTGGGTAGCTCACAACAGCTGTAGCACTGACTCCAGAGGGATGCTGACTCCTCTAGCCTTGGCAGACACCTGCCCTCACATGCACATAGTCTTCCCTCCAAACACACAAGAAGAAAAGAAAATCTATAAAAGAATTCATATATGAAATCACTTATTTTCCTCTTTTAATTTCTCCTAGATTATCTAAACTTCTTCACTTAGTGAAAGCTCTACTAGTAAACCATAGATTAACGACATTATGCTGGAGATCCGTTCCATGTGAACCTAGAATCCTGCCTTCACTGGGCTTAGAGACAGAGAGAAAATTCGAATGTTTCTCCACTGGCTGCCTGTGCTCTCTAGCTCTTGGGACCCAGACCCGGATTTTGCAGCACAGAAGCAAGTGCTGATGGGTCAAGTGACAGACGACTGAGCTTTGCCAGTGTCTGAACCATTCTGGAAGGGAGAGAAGAGGGTGAGACGAGATGTGCGAGCATAGAGATAAGGAGTAGAGGACAATGTGTGCTGCTTTCCAATGGGCAGATCCTTTATTCTCTTTGCAAAGATCTCAGCACTTACTCTTCCTTTGACCCCACAGCAGAATACAGAATAGCCTCACTAATCAAGGGTGCCTGGATCCATTTCTTTGGGGCTCCAATCAATTGATTGATCACAAGGAAACTAAACATTTAATGAACTCTTGACATATAACAAATATCATGCTAAGCACTTTCAAGCTCACAAAAGCATTTAGTCTTTCCTTCTGTTAAACGTAAGATGATAGGAATTCATATAGACCAAGAAAATGAGTCTCAGAAATGCTGTATGATTTAACACAGCACTGAGCTATGGCAGATTTAAGACTTAGGACCTGATTTTATCTAGACTAAATTGTGACATGTTTCCCCGTGTGTATCACATTTTAATGACAAATTATGAAGAATTACTTGAATCTTTGGGGGGTGGGGTTGTAGTACTGATGACTTTAAAAAGAAATAACTGGGCTTTGGGCCACTTAAGGTTAATGGGGACTTAACAGTGATAATTGTTTTCAGAAGTTCTATGATGTTTGGGGGGACAATCGGTGCTACCTCCAGAAGGCACAGGAGAAGGTGGCAGGCAATAAGTGCTATCCAGAAATACAGAGGACAAAGACTTTGCTTACAGCCCCCTGAATGGGAATGAATGAATGATGCTATGAGTTTGCTCCTCTATCATGGGAGACCCAAGTATAGACATAATCTCCTTCTGTAAGCTATGTATAAGTTGCGTGAAAAGACACTGCATTCAGCTATAGAAGTACAAACAGCAATGCAGGTAAGTTACACGAAGGCTCAGGAGTAACTGCAGGAGGTCAGTAGTTAGAGAATGCAATGAACATTAAGTTTATAAATTGCTGTATGCTGTTTAAACTTATTGGGAAACTGACTCTAGAACCCAACGATGCTTATATGAAGTGTTCTCTATGACCTTCTGTTCTGGGCAAGACTGGTCTCCTAGGTTTGTAACAGGGAGAGAAAGCAAGCAAACAAGCAAGCAAACCAAACCAACAAAATTCAGCAAGCAGCAAGAGTATTAAAAATATCATCTATTTGAGGTCAGCTAGGAGGTATATAGTAACAGGCATTGGTTATTGTTGGTCCAATGATACAAAAATGACTCCAGTGGAAACAGGGAGCCAGAAGTTTAGCCCTGGGAAGCTTTCTCATGGAGAGTGCCAGCCAACTGCCTCGACTTCCCCCAGTCATTTTTTGATGGATATTTGCTGGCCCCCATGCGATGGTATCACCTTTGTTTGCATTCTCAATCATGCTGGATTCTCTAAGCACCTGATTTGATGAGATACAGCTACCAGCCTACTGCTCTCTATCTGCCATTTATTCTTTTGCTTGATATAAAATTAATAAACTCACTCATTCAAATCTGAGAGAATGGTTATCATAGATCATTGTCTGTCCAGAACAGAGGAGTGAGGGGTGGAGCAGCTGCCATATTCAAGTAACATTCCTTGCAAAATGGAAATTTGACGTAAGTTTGAAAGAGTGTTGTTTGCTCTTGGGAAGCAATGGAGAAGAGCTCCAAAGTGGGAAGGGGAAAATTCAAGCATAGAAGACTGCTGATAATGTGTTTAAAGATGTTGAAGAACGTGTTTTGATGGGAACTTTAAGGGAAAGCATTTAAAACACATTAAGACAGACAATAGAGCCTTGAATATTTAAGTAAGCATTCAAGTGAACACGGAGAGCGTGTGTGGAGAACCATGTATGTTTTTATGTTTGGTTTTGGTTTTTTGAGACAGGGTTTCATCTGTGTAACAGTCTTGCTGTCCTGGAACTCACTCTATAGGCCAGGCTGGCCTCAAACTCACAGAGATCTGCCTCAGCCCCCTGAGTGCTGGGATAAAGGTGTGTACCACCACCGCCTGGCTCCATGTGGATTCTTTAAGTAGAAAGAAAAGAATTGTGAAGAACAGGATTTATGCATCTCATACAAAGGACACGGTAAGCCCAATCCCAGGAGGGTGATAATGGTCATTTGAGAAGCTGTAGCCATGACGAGGAAAGAAGCCATGTGTGCCCTATCAAGTGGGCTTGGTAAGAGGTCCAGACACAAGAGGTTCAGCCCTGGTCATGGTGGGAGAACAAGGGCACCATCACAGGTTGAGCCGGAGGGGAATAGAAATCTAAGCATCCTTTGGAAATAGGTTCTGTGTGAGAAACCTTTCTGTTGTGGAGTAGGTACTCACCAGACTCAGAAGCATTGGATTGGAGTCCCCTCCCCTAAAGCTTTCAGATTCTTTTCTCATAAAGTAAAGTCTCCAGGAAAAATGTGTTTTTGAGACACCCTCTAATGCCTTCATTAAGTGCTCAGTGTGAAGAAGGCCCCTATGTCTAGCATAGCTTCATCTGCAGGATCTTAGCAGGCTCCAGGGAACTTCCTTCCAAGTGTAAGGACCACCGTGCTCCATTCTCTAATGCCACAGGCTGGCTGAGCTTCTGTGTTTATGGACACTGATGTTAACTAAGAGTCAGAGAGAGTGAGCTGGGTGTGCCAAGCCTCATTAGCTATGAGGCTGGGTCACGGTGCCCGCCCATGAGGATGCTAAGTGGCAGCACTGTCCAAAAGAGACAATGTAACTGTCTCACTGTATTAACAACCTGTCAATCCCTACAACCGATCTCCCCTAACCCCAGACTCTTATGAAGCTGGTATACGCAGCCTGTCACTGACTGTACCGGAGTGATGCCAAGATGTCTGTCTCTTGCTTCTGCTGTAGAGATGCTAAGATGCCCATCTCCCATTTATCGGAGGATGGCTCAGGCGAAGGGAGGATGGCTGAGACTTTGCTCTTTATTCCAAGATCTTGTACATTGATGCCGTGTCATGAGAAGAAGTAAAGCTACAATAAAAGTGACTCCAGAGAAAAACCCAATTTCTGCAGCTATAAGCAGTCTTTTTTTTTTTTTGTCATCTTAAGGGGAAAAGTGATTGTTATGGAACAGGGCAGGTCTCCAGTGTAGAGGGCAATGCTGATATTTCAAGGCCACAATAAGTGCCTGACCCCTGAAGCCAAACCCTTAGTGCGCTTAAGCAGAGCCTAAAAGTCCTGCAGCCATGCATGCATTGCTTTGAGAAATTGCATTTTTGATCCCCAGGAAACAGATGACTTCCCATATCTCGGGCTAGGCCAGCACATTATGCCACAAGGATCTTGTATGTAGTTATTTTAGATCGTTACTAGTTTATAATACCACTGACACCCATATCACCTTTTGTTTACACGAAGGAGATAATATTAAGGCAATCTTCATAACTATCCATCATAATCTCACTTTTTGTTTGGAAATAAAGATCAAATTACAAAACACTATTGTATAATTTCTCAAGTAAGACATATGCTTTGAACCTGTTCATGATTCATACACCAGATGTGTTTTAAATCATCACATAATGTAATTCCTTACACATCCTTAAGAAAATGACTATTAAACAGATACTCAAAGAACTGGAGACATGCAATGCTAACAAACAGGTCTGTTTGTTAGACTCTATTGCTGTTTTTTTTTTTATTCTTTGGAGCTCTTTGTTCTTTGGGGGCCTGCCATCCAGCTCCCAAATAAATCATACACGAACTCTTATTATTACTTATAAACACCCATCCTTAGCTTGGCTTGTTGCTATCCAGCTTTTCTTAAATTATCCATCTACCTTTTGCTTCTGGGCTTTTCCCTTTCTCTCACTTCTGTATATCTTACTTTCAGTCTTACTCTGTGGCTGGGTGGCTGGCCCCTAGCATCCTCCTCTACTTGCTCTCTTGTTCTCTCTTCCTTCTCATTTCTCCTGTTTATCCTCTCTGCCTGCCAGCCTTGCCTATCCTTTCTCCTGCCTTGCTATTGGTCGTACAGCTCTTTATTAGACCATGTGTTTTAGACAGGTAGAGTAACACAGCTTCACAGAGTTAAACAAATGCAGCATAAAGGAATGCAGCACATCATCTTTGTATCATTAAAGCAAGTGTTCCACAGCATGAACAAAAGTAACACACCTTAAAATAATATTCTACAACACCCTATTAGATGACAGGTTCAAAAGTATATTGCGCTATAGAGATCTGATTCCTTGGACTTGGGATCATCAGTCTTCAGGCTCCTGGTCAATTGCGAGTGGAGACGAAGAATTCAAGGGGGTCTCTTTAACTGACAACCGTGAATCCACAAATTTTCTCAAGGCTGGAGTTTTTCAGTGCATAAATATTTTGTACAATTTTATTTCTGTCGCAATGGTATTTTATTGTCCCCCAACTACAGAACAGTGTTGTTAACAGAGTCTGTGACCCAGGAACTTCTATAAACCTCCGCCAAGCTTATCTAACTGCAATACACTTCCAAAGTATATTTAATTGTCGGAGCATCAACAGCAGCTCAATATAAGGAACACAATTTGCTTAAATTCTCCTCCTGTGACAAGCCTTTGGGGATTGATTGCATGCACTCTGCAGTCAAGCTGATGGCATTTAAATCTTGACTCCATTGCTTACAGCATGAGCAATGCTGGACGTTCCAGTCAATCCATGCACTCTGGAGTGTATCTCTGCTCTAGCCAAAACTGTCTTGACTTTTACCAAAATAAGACTGTTCATGCCTACCCTTTCTATTGGTTACTTAGGAGGTATGAAAACACTTTCTTCACCTCATTTTCTAACCTGTATACCCACTTTTTGTAAAACTTTGCCAACTTGGGGCTCAAATATCCACACCATGATTCCCCCATTCTCCTAATCCTTATTTGAGGTTCTCCTTGATATCCATTCTTATTAAGACTTGATTTTCCATCTTCTATTTTTCAGCTCCTGCCTTCATCCTTCTCAGTCAATACCTATATGGTAATGAAATCTGCTATCCTTCCACTTCATTGTCCAAATCCTCCTCCAGCTTGAGGATGCCAGCTTCCATCTCTCCATCCAAGAACCCCGTTCCTATCATTAGCCCACCTCCCAATCATATTATAATTCCTCATTTCTTCAGATTCACTTTTTATTATGTAACATGTGTCCATCTGCAGCAACACCTTTAAATCAGTTGTTACCCATGCCTGGTTGATTTATTTATTTATTTATTTATTTATTTTGTTTTAACCTCACTTACTTTGAAAAACTTTCATCTTGCCAGAAACAACTTTCTTGGTGTTCACATGTAACCAAAACATGAACATAGTGGGGGACGAATCAGACAAACGGGTAAATTGATATGACTGCCTGACCATGGACTTTGGTCACATTTGTTAGAAATTGATTCTGAGATGGAGATTTGTGAGTAAGAGAATTACTGGAGTGAAAATTGACTTCCTAACACCTGTAAGGGTGAGAGGGGGTTGCAGAAATGTACAGATTTGGAATTAGCACCTCGATACAGTCATCAAAAAGGGTCTTGGCTGAGTTCCCAAGAAGCTGGGAGATTGAGACATTCATTCAAGGTTACCCCAGATAGGCAGAAAGGTGCAACTAGTGTACCTCCATAGCCAGAGAGGGAGAGTAACAGCCCTGCACCTGTGGCCAAGGACAGTTCCTGGGAAGTCACTGGTCAGTGATCCATCAACAGCTAATCCCGTCATTGATGGGGTAAAGAACCTAGGGCCCAACGGGAGATCTTGTGCACTACGGTATCCACATTTAGTCCCTTTTCACCTGTCCATGTATGGCTCCTCCAAGACTCCTTGTTCTCTGTCCTAAGACCCTTTCCCACGCATGCCCCTCGTACGATGTAATCTGGCCACCAATTTCCTAGGTCGTAGCTGCTCCATATTTTCTCCTGCTGTCTCACTCAGTCATGAAGGACTATGGAGGAAGGAGGCTCGCTGGAACAGCAAATCCGTTTCTCTCTCTACCCACATGTGTAGAGAGTGCACCGTCTGCTCATCATTAGGGTAAATTAAGCTGCCAGGAAAAGGACTATTTTCCCTGCCTTCTGCTTTATGACACAGAGAGCCCAAAGTGTCCATGAAGTAGCAAAAGCACAAGTTTTGATGACATCTTTCCTTTGACCTCAGTGGAAATTTTCGCTTTGAGAAGAACAAAGGGTCACTGGAAGTACTGGTAAACAGGACAGGGCGCTCTCGCTGACCTTCTTTCTCTTTTATGCTCTTCCTCTCCCCCTCTCTTTCTCACCCCTTCCTTTTCTCCCTTCATTCCTCTCTTCCTTCTCTCATCTCTGGATAGAACTGTCATTGATTTAGGCAGCATGGTAGTATGTCATATCTTAGAAGACAGTGTTCCGTTATTTCAGAAGATTCTATCCAGGTTGGTGTGTCATCTATGTCCTTGGAGGGCCATCATCTTTTCTTGAAGGTGTAGGAAGGGAACAAATGAATCATCTAACTGTTTGCCTTCCTTCTCTACAAAGGGGATCTGTTACTCTGATGTGATCTTGTGTGGGATCCCATGTTGGTGGGATAAACACTGCCTAAACCTTTACACAGTGTGCAAGGTGAGGGCCTGCAGGTAGGAGAGGCAAGACTCATGCCTAAAATGTTTGCAGTAACACCTAGATAAACTTCTGTTCCCTCCAGGGCAAAGAAGTTAAAATAACCCATACACCATCCACTGTCAGTTGGGTGTTCTCTGAGGACCACCCTACACGGTAGATGTAACATTTGTCCGTGGCTGACAGCTTGGTGGCTTCCATAAGTGGAGTTCAAACTGTTGATCCTGTGTATGGCTTCGATTCCTGCCGCTAGGGGTCATTGTGTTTGTGACCCCATTGTGAAGTCAAGATCTTGTCAATGGAGCCTGGCAGATGTCTAAATACAGCTGGCCTTTAATATCGGCAGGCTCCAAATTCATTCAACCAGATAAAGAGTACTTGAAAAAAAATTGCACGCGTACTGAGCATATACAGACATTTTTCCAGCCACTGATCCTTAAACAATACAGTAAAACATGTATTTATATAACATTTAAAGGTAATCTAGCAATGATTTCAAATACATAAGGACATGCATACAGGTTCTAAGCAAATATTAAGTTCTTTTATATGGATATATTGAACATTCATGAATTTGAGCATTTCTGCAAGATGGGGGCGGGATTATGAAATTAATCCCTCCTGAATATCAAAGGTTGACTATACTTTAGTGTCTCTTAGATCATTCTCCAGAGGGTATTTCATACTACAGGCCATTCCCAGAGGCCCATACATTCTTATAAGCTTCTAAAAAATAGCCACATCTTCATCACTGCCCTTGAAGCCGTGTACGCTCTTGCATCACGCCACCTCTGCTTCTAGACTTTATTAGGCTGACAACTTCTGGAACTCTAATAACAGCACAAATGGACACTGGGGTCCTGTGCCTTCCTTTACTGTAAAGTGGGTCTCATGTGCTGACATGATACAAGGTCGACAAGCACACATAGCCTTTGAAAGTCTTGCCTTCAGACAGGGTCTCCTCACTGCTTTTTGAGCATCTAACACAAGTAGTGCACAGTGCAGTAAAAGTCTCCTTTCAGTTTATAGTCACGCGCCTACCCAACCCATCTAGGACCCAGTTCAGCCTTGTATCTCCTGTACCAAGTGGTTGCCTAGCAGATGTGCATTATGGGTTATAGCATGAGTTTGAAGACTGATACCAATGTGATACGGGTGTAGAATGGAAGAGTCTGGACCATCTGTGGCTTGTTTGAATCCTGTAGCTGCGCTTGGGGTCTGCTCTGATCATGAGTTACTTCCACCTTATAGTGGGGCTGTTGCCACACTGGCTAAGCTGATTGGTGGATCTGACAGAGCTCTGCTCAGGAAGGTTAGCTATGGCTCCATGGCCTCTTGCTAGTCTATGGTCATATGCGGAGTTTCTCTTAGTGCCCATTGGCACACTAGAGGTTCTGTTTGTGTGTACGTTAGCTTTGCAGCACATCTCATGGACTTATTATAGAATCCCGGACTTTTGCACTGATTTTCCCATAACGACCTGCTATGAATTCCATCAGCTACATTTTCTCTGTACTGATATGTCTGGCCCCTTCAGATCTTCCAGGCCTATGGTGCAGGCCTTAAGACTCCCTCCTCCCCAATTTGAGCTGATGTTTCAGCCATTTCCTGCTTAGCAGGTTCATTCAAAGACTTCCCCTTCAGCCATGGGGCAAATCGGCCCAGTCTTCCTAAGTGGGAAGTGTCCTTGGCTCTGACAGGAAGATGCTCACTAAGCATTAATGCTCTTTCTCAACTGGAGGAGAAGAAACACACAATAACCTGTCCAATTTCCCCTTGATTATGGAAAGAGTGTCCTGCCACAGCCCAGGCAGGCATAGAACTTCTAACTTTTTTCAGTAATGTGAGTCTTCTAATCCTCACAACCCTCTGTAGGACATGCCCACATGTGGCTGCCACAGTGACCCCGTCAATCATTATGACATTTTGCCTACTTTATTTAGGATGTCTAAGTGCCACTTTCTGACACATGTTATCCCAATACTGCCTTCCCTGTTCTTTGTGGGAAATACAGTTCCATGGCAGCTACTCTTCTTAAGAACGTTAGCCTGTCACAGAGAATGGACTTCTAAATCTTTCAAAGAGTTTGGAATTCTTCTGTATTAGTTAGCTCCGAGCTTCCATAACAAAAAGACTATAAACCACATGGCCTAAGCAATAGGCATATATTTAGTTCCAGTTTTGGAGACTAGAAGTCTAAGTTCCAGATTCTAGTCAATTTTCTTTGTGATTAATGCTCTTTTCCTGACTTTCAGACAGCTGCATTTATGCAACAAGGTCTTTTCTTAAAAGGACATCACTTGAGTCTGGGGGACAGCTCAAACTTTAAAGGGCTTGTCTTGCAAATGTAAGGACCTGAGTGTAGTCTCCAGAACCCATGTAAAGGAGAATACATATGTGGTGATGGACTCAGCACTGGGAAGAAGAGAAGCAAATCCCTGGAGCTCTCTCACCAACCAATTCAGCCACTGGGTGAGTTCTAGGCCAGAGAGAGCCTGTCTCATAAAAGAAGCCAAAGAGCACCAGAAAAGTGACACCCAGGTTCTTCTCTGGCCAACATTGTATGTGTATACATACTGCTTATATAGACATACAGACAAGAACAGACACATATACACAGACACATACACACAAACACACATACATACACAGAGACACCCAGGTGCACCTACCACAAGCACACTCACACAGACACACACATGCACACACACACACACAGACATACACATGCGTGCACACACATACACACACACACACATACACACACACACACACACACACACACACACACACACACTAGAGTACCACTCCTCTGATGTTAAGGTCCTATATTTCTGACCTCTGTGAACCTCTGTTTTCCCCTCAAGGCTCTCTCTGTCTTCACACACAGTCACATTGAGGACTGGGGGTTGCACAGATGACTTTTGAAATGACACAGGTCCATCTGTAGGACCATAAAACTCATGTCTTTTACATTCCCCACCAACGAATTGTCCTTTGGGTCTTCCTAGGCACCATGTTCAAATGAATGCTTCTGGCTTCATATGACATGTCTGTTCTGGTCCAGCCCCTACTCTGAGGTTTCATATTTCTTCTTTAGTCATCTGCCATTATTGTACATCACTTTTATTCCATTTAGTGAGGACCATCCATTTTTATCAAGTTTCTGTGTCTTTTGAAAATGTTGGCACCATCTCCCACCATCAGCAACATGTTGCATCCTGTTAGAGTATTCCCATTCCATGAGTCTCTTTTCTCTAATTTTATTCTGTTTGTTGCCTTGACCCCACACCCTCAGGACCTAGTGCTGCCCACTCTCCCAGCTCTTGTTGCTGTAGCAGGCTTCTGAAGACACTCCCCATTATCTCTTGGTAGGCCCAGAACTTCCACAGGTGAAATGTGCTGAGATGTCCCAAAAGGATGAGATAATTACGGGAAGTAAGCTGTGATCTTCAAATAAGAGCCTGTGCAGTTCTTTTAACTAAGAGGAGAGGAAACGTCAGGCTTTGGGAAGGCACTTGTGTGGGGAGTAGAAGGGATCATGGAGTTTGGATACAGATGTCCCCTCTCCTACTGATGTTGCTATTCCCTTCCATTCATAGTCTCGACTATGGGAGAGCTGATTAGCTCTGTGTCTTCAAACTCATCTAACACTTGTTGGAGATGTCGCTAAATCTTCAGAGTAATTTGTTCCTGCCTTTTGCTACACTAGGAAGGATTCTATTTAAATGCTGACATTCATACAGTACCTCAACTTAATTCCCCTTGCTCTTCATTGTTTTCTTGTGTGGTACCAGTGGCACCCAACAACCATTCGCTCTGCTCCATAGGTTTGAAGCTCAGCTGTTGGCAGAGGCTGCTCATTCATTCCTGGCTGCCCAAATGTGAAATAATCACTCAGAAACTATATTATTTGTAATACTGTTTGTCCAATATCTTAAGCATATTTTTAGCTAGTTCTTAACTATTAAATTAACCCATTCCTATTATTTTATATTTTACCACAAAGCTTGTGGCCTACTGGCAAGGTTCCATTTGGCAGCTCTGGTCTTTCTCTTCTGGCAGACATGGCATCTCACTGACTCTGCCTCTTTCTCCCAACATTCAGTTTCGTTTCCCCGTCTAGCTCTATTCTGCTAAGTAACTAGCTGGAACAGCTTTATTCATTAACCAATACAAGCATCATGTATACAGAAGGACTTCCCACACTGTTTCCCCTTTTCTGCCTAAGTGAAAATGAAGGTTTTAATTTTCATATAGTAAAATTACACGTAACAAAAGAGGTATCAACAAAGAATTACAATTATAACATTTATATATACTTTATCTTTTATCATAACTAAGGAAAACTATAACTATCTATTCTTCAACTCCATCAAAGACTCCAGAAAGATATAATATTACCTAAGTAAACAGTAAGTGCATTGTAAGCAACTTCCAAAACTCTAGAATTGACTGAGACATCTTGCTGCCTGGACAGTCACCCAAAGTTCATCTGTATTGTTGGAGCATTCATCTTCAGCCTACAGGCCTATAATATCTAGCAGACTTTCCCATGAAGCAGGGGATTTTAAAGAAAATTCTGCCTATATTGACAGTTGGTCAGTCACTTTCTTCTGTGTCCTGTGTAATATTTTGTTGACTCTTTCATGAAGCAGAAACCCTGAAGGACTTTAGGCAAGTTCAGCAGTCATTTTTTTATGGGTCCTGCATATTCAGTTTATACAGCATAACATCAAGCAGTCCAGGCAAGAGCAATTTTCTTGCACAAATGGCTAACCAACCTCATAAGGAGTTGCTTTGATGCCCATCATCCTCTTGAAATAGATTGGCGCTGCCAGGAACAGATGTGCCTCATTGTCAGGAAAAGTCCTAATTTCTTAAAACATTTTAAATGTCATGTTCTGTTAATCTTTGAAAATTTTGAAGAATAACTATCCATCTAAAATATATCTCTGTATATCTAGAAAACCTAACTAACATGACTACAAGATTGACTATTATAGATGACTCCTTATTAGCCTGTATTTCTTAATTATACATTACATTTTTAAATGAGCTTCACAAACACAATATCTTAATCAAGAGCAGAAATATACATATAACAAAATTAACCTTAAATTTGTATCACTAAACCAAGATCCATACCAATGTAAAGCATTCATCTCTATGGTATATCCCCTTTAAATGTAAACAAAGATTTATAAACAATATTTGCTAGTTTCAGTGCAGTTCTTTCCAAACTGTTTCCTGCATTTTGTTGGGCGACGTATTTTGGGGGTTTTACAGAGACCTTTCAGGGGATCTTGGCCCATCACACCACATTAGTCTGGAAGAAATCCATAGGTTCTCATCCTCTGTGGAAACAAAAGCAGGACCTCTTTTCCAAAGCAACATATCCTTAGACCCAAATTTTGAAGGCAAGATATCTTTAAAGTACATATGTTGGTTTATCTTGGCAGCTTGTACAATGAAATTTCTCTCTGTACTTAGCTCACTTACAGTCAAAAATTTCAAAGAAAATACAGTAATATACATAATCCAGATTCTCTGTTTATTTTCCATTTTCACATGCCTTATTTTTCTTTATACCTTTAATCTATGACTGTCTGTACTTTTTCTCTTTAAAGACTATTTTATTTTTAAAAACCACTTACTTCCCTTTATAACTGTTTCTGTTGTTCTTTTTCTTTTCTCTCCCAAGCCTATGTACATTTATCCAATACTGTGACCCATTTAGAAGATTTTTACATTTGGATTTGTCTTTATTGTGTGTGTATCTGTAATTATTTTCTGACCAGGAGCACCTTTTCTTTTTTAATGCTAATCTGGTGTGGCTAGGACCAATTTAGTCCTGCCTTTTGGTTCCTCCTAGTCCAACATGGTGGAGGCATGTTCACTGTCTCTGAGACAGCCAGGTGGGAGCCATTCTTACCACCTAGACTCTGGGAAGCACTGTGCAGTTTATAAACCCTTTTGACCTAAGTAAAAGCTAAATCTGCCATGTAATGCACTGTGTGGTCTGGAAAATCTCTGTGTATGGTGGTGAGGAATCTGCCATGCCCTACTGCCTATGCACGCCTAACAGATCCAGTCCCATCCCCTGCCCAGGTGGGAGTGCTGAACCCCAAGCATGGTCTCAGCCACTTTCCTCCTGATCCCGACTGGGCACATAAGCATCTGGATCTGAAGTGGGTGGCAGGCATCAGCCCCCTAAAAGAGCCAGAGCTGTTCCTGTAACTAGCATGAACCAGGAAGCCTTCCCTTAAAGAAACCATGCAGTTCTTGCCACTAAAAGTAAGTCAGAAAACCTCTTAAAGGAGTTGCGTCTCTACTTGCTGCCAGTAAACAGAGCAAGAACTCCATTAAATTTTGTTTGTGTGTGTGTGTCTCGAATTCCTTCCCAAACTCTCTCAGGTTTTAAGTAGATTTAGTTGGCCACTTTGGTACCAGTTTGTTGACAGAGACTGCTTGTTCATTTCTAGCTGCCCAGACATGAAATAATCACTCAGAAACTATATTATTTGTAATACTGTTTGGCTAATAGATTAAGCATATTTCTAGCTAGCTCTTACATCTTCAATTAACCCATTCCTATTATTTTATATTTTACCTCAAGGCTCGTGGCCTGCTGGCAAGGTTCCAGGTGGCTGCTCGGGTTTTTCTCCTCTGGCTGCTATGTGGTGTCTCATCGACTCTGATTACTTTACTCCCAGCATTCAGTTTAGTTTTCCCACCTAGCTCAATTATGCTAAGCCCCTAGTCAAAACAGTTTTATTCATTAACCAATAAAAGAAGCACATATACAGAAGGACCTCCCACATCACTTGACCTCCACCCTCTCCCCTATTCCTTCTCACATTGGCAACTCATTTCAGCTCACCATAAGGAAAGATGCTAATGACAGCACAGTCCCATCATGTCAACAACCCACCAGACTCCAGTGAACACCAGTGATGGGCTTCACTTACATCTGTAGTCTCATGGGATAAAACTGGACTCTCTGAGCATGGCGAACAATGAGGGCTGATGAGAAGCCAAGGACAATGGCACGGGGTTTTGAACCTATGTAATGTGCTGGCTTTGTGGGAGCCTAGCCAGTTTGGATGTTCACCTTCCTAGGAATGGACGGAGAGGGGAGGACCTAGGACTTACCACAGGGCAGGGAACCCTGACTGCTCTTTGGACTGGAGAGGGAGGGGGAGAGGAGTGGGGGGAGGGGGAGAAGGGTGGGAGGAGGGGGAGAAGGGTGGGAGAAGGGGGAGAAGGGTGGGAGGAGGAGGAGGGAAATGGGAGGCTGGGAGGAGGTGGAAACTTGTTTTTTTTTCTCCTTTTCTCAATAAAAAAATGGAAAAAACAAAACAAAAAACAAAACAAAAAAACAAAAAAAGTGAAAAAAATCAAAATTCTGCTTTAAAATATTCTTCTTGTTACCAACTATCTCAGATCTTTTTTTCTAAAATCAGACTTTGAGATGGGAATTTACATGGTTGATATTTATTAGACAGTGCTCTTGGGAGCTCTGCCATAAGGATGTGAAAGAAGCAGTGCTGGGCTAAGGAGCAGGTTAAACTATGACACATTTGTAGCTGAAGCCTCGGTCAATGCCAGTGAACATAGAGGCAAGTTAGCCCCTCAAAGATGTTCCAACTAATTTCACCAATCTGTCTTTACCTCTGTATTCTTTGCCTTTGGGGGTGTGGTCAAGAAATGATCCCAAACTGAAGGTAGCATTTACTTCTCAATATTTTTCCCCCATTTTTATATTTTCTTACATCAACCCTTGTAGATAAATTCATTATAAATAAGTAATGGCTTCAGGACTGGTTTATAGAAGCATAATGAAGTTTCCTGTATCCAGACATTGCACCTCTTGGTTGCTCTGCTTGCGTTCCTTAGGTGTTTCTTGTAAAATTTCAGGAATTTTGAAGCATAAAGAACTGCCAGGAAACTAGAGGGTCAGTGTTAAGCAAATTACTTAAAAAGAGAGCAAGAAATAAAATCTAAACATACAAATGGATTATGAAATGGATAGTTTCATAATATGAAGAAAATGAAGTAGAAAATCATAAAATCAGAGTGAGTGTTCTGAGACCATATCATTCCAGATTTTCCTTTCTCTCTTTCCCTTCTCCCCTTCCTTCCTTCCTTCCTTCCTTCTTTCCTTCCTTCATTCCTGTCTTTCTTTTCTTTATCTCTGACTCTCTGTGTCTCTCACTGTCTTTCTGTCTCTGTTTCTGCCTCTCTTTTCCTTGTTCCCTCCTCCTTTCCCACCCCCTCTCAGAAGGACTTTTAGGTTGGTAGATTAATTAAATGTGTTTCTGGACCTGTGAGATGGCTGGCTGGATAAGAGTGCTTGCTACCAAACCTGACAGCCTGAGTTTAGTCCCTCGAAACCTACGTGGTTGGAAGAGAGAATTGATTCCTGTAAGTTGTTCAGTGACCTCAGACGTGTCTCCCAGACATCAATCAATAAATAGGTTTTTTTTTTTAAAAAAAAAGTAAAATTAAGAAAGCATGTTTCTGGATTTCAACTAAGATAACTGGGAGAAAACCAAACCAAACAAAAGCCAGTGTATTATGAAATATGCCAGATCACTCCATACTAAGATGTAGTAATGAAAGGTGGAAGGAGTTCCTAAGCAGAAAAAAACTTAGTGAAGAAACCGAAGATTCAGATCCATGATGAATGGGCAGAAACTTTCCCAACATCCCCATTGTTCTAATTTAGCTTAGTACTAGCAAAAAATTATTCAATGGTTCCTATGAAAGTAGAAGCTGTAGACATTAAATATGTTGATGACACAAACTAGGCAGTAAATGCTACCTTCAGTTTGGGATCATTTCTTGACCACACCCCCAAAGGCAAAGAATACAGAAGGTAAAGACAGATTGGTGAAATTACTTGGAACATTGTTGAGGGGCTAACTTGGATCTGTGTTCACTGGCATATTTTCTCGGTGACAGAATCAGGTTCTTAAAAGTTCTCAACAATCTGAAATAATGGAAGGAATCAAAATGATGAAGTTTAACCAAAGAGAACATAACGTGCTACAGTAGGTTCAGAAAAAACAATCCCACATCCATAGAGACTGTAATGAGCTACAATGGGTTCAGAAGAACAATCTCACATACATAAAGAGTGGAATGTGTTACAGTGGGTTCAGAAGAACAATTTCCCATCCGTAGATGAGACCATTATGATGTACACATAGTATTTATGAAAGAAATACATGCGTGGATAGTCTAAGACCTAGTGGAGAGCAGACTGATGGCAGTCATTCAGAAGCAAGTGGTCTCTTACCTACATGATTGAAAGTGCAGTATCTATAGTGGCAGAAGCAATCATCTTATTACACTAATTATCTTAGATCAGTTTCTTCAAAATTGAGCCCAGTGTTCTGGGTCAGCCATATTGTGCAAAGCACATTTCACAGAAAGAAACTAGGATAACGAGAATCAAGAAAACATTACATATAAGGAACTGTTTGTGAAGTTTTTGACATATAGTGTCAGATATATGGTCTGAGAAGATACATCTTCCATGGCTGCAGGTATTTGGAAGCCCACCAGGTGGGAAATTGTTTAGGTTTTATGTTCACTCTAAGGGTTAGAAGTGGGACCATAATATATCAAAACATATAAAGATAGACGTTTAGGTTAAATATAAGGACCAGCTTATCTTCATAGTTAACTCGGAGTGCCCACTTTGCTATTGGCTGACCTAGGAGAGAAGAGTATCTGCTAATTGCAGATCCTTAACCATAGCCCAGAGGACTATATAACATCTATGTAGAAGGTGATTCAATCATCCATCACCTTGTAGATTGGAGTGGAAGTGGTTTTCACTCAGTCAATAAGACAAGGAAACAAAACCAAACAAACCAGAATCTCTGAATCTCATCAGAAATTTTACCATTGCTATGGGAACATATCCTAATTCTTGGGGCTCACTGAAGCCAGACCGAGGGTGGTAGCACTGTTGATCCTTTAAAGATGTACCTTTCAAAGAAACGTAAGCTGCTCAAGCACTGTGCCTATGTCTGTCAATTTGTTAGTGATGGAAGAGACGGAACATCATACCCCACCTCTACCCATCCCTTGTCTCTGCCCTCTGGGAGCTGTTGAAACCTGTTTCTAAATTCTTCAGTGAAAACCAAGCATATGTAACTTAAAATAGCCGACAATGTCAGTCCTCTAAGGATTAAGATTGTTGAGGGGTTAATAAACACCCATTTCTTAAGTACTTGCCAAAGCAGTGTTCTAAGTGCTTGATTGTATTTTGTCATTTAGTCTTCTAAACCATAGGATAAGCAGATGTTGTCATTATTCTCAATTTCCAGGTGGGAAACCTAGGCAAAGAAAGTCAGTAGTCATAGTAATTGGCAAAAATTAAATCCCAGCCCAAATGGCCATCCAGGGACAAAATAATCCACAGTTAAACACAGCCATTGTATTTTCCAAGGGAACATGAAGAGCCTGGTTACATTCGGCCTTTCGACCATTTGGGCAGCACTCAGCATGCTCAGGTCGGACTGAGACGACAGCGCTTTTCCCTTTTCCTCTGTCCTGGTTGATCATTTTTATTTGCACTTCTTTATATTTTGGACTACCAAGCGCCACAGTCTGCTCAAACAAATTGAGTCTTATTTCCATTGGCTCATTTGCTGAGAATAACAGTGGCATATGCCAACGTGGATGAACAGAAAGGCCCCAGCAGGAGTACGGGCCAGAGGTTGTGCACAAGACATTTGGCTGATAGCTCAAGGTAAAAAAAGAAAAAGAAAAAAAATGCTCATGATTGCTTTTTTTCCCTTGCTACAAAAGTAGTATTTCCTCATTGTAAATCAAATTCAAAATTACAGAAAAGCACACATAAGAATATCTCATTTGCAATCGTCTTACCGCCAGAAGCCAGATGACCACTGTGAACGTATAGGTACACACAGTCTCAACAACATTGACTGCAACGCTCACCACTTTGTGTATAAAAATGTGAACATTTTTCATAAAAACGGAAACCTCTACACGCAATTTTGTCACCCTCCACCCTCTGCTGTAATGTGAACATTTTTCTGCCTCATTAAGCTTTCTTCTACTCCATTATTTGAAATGGCTACACAGCATTCCACTGGACGGATATATCGTAATTGGAACCTCGTTTTCCACAAATAAATAAATAAATCACAGGGACGCTTTCAGCAGGTCAAGTGTGGCTGCTTTAAGAGGCAGCAGTGTGATACAAGGCCAGGGAGAAAGGGAGGAAGATGTGGTTTGGGAGGATGTTAGTTGGTCTTAGGATCAGCCTGGGACTTTACAAATATGGAGGTGGAGATGGATATTTAATGCAAACCCCCTAAGAGGGAGGGGGTGGGACGTGAGAATTTAAGAAGTTTACTGAGATGGGCAAAGAGGCAGGCAAGATCAAGAGGGGAGCAAGAATCCTGGTGTGTAGTTGAATCTAATCCAAATGAGCGAGTAGAAGGTCTGGTCTCGGATCTCAGTCTTTCCCACAGAGGAAATCCCCCATTCCTGCTGTACTTATAGACCACTGAAGGAATAATCTCAGGGAGCTTAGAGTGTAGTCCTGAGTGACTTGTTATCTAGAAGTAAGGCTCCAGAAACTGTGGGGCAGGCAATGTGGCTTGTTGTCATGGTTATATGTCTCTGCATGATCCTCTGTGGGTATTCCTCAGTTGTGGCTGTGGAAGTCAGCCAGAAAGAAAAAGCCCACATCCTGCCCTCAGATCTTTACCTGGAAGCCAGTGGCTGCCCCTCCCTCCTGGCAGTTCTCCAGCCTGGAGTAGCCTGTCTGTTAGACCCAAACTCTGGGATGCTAACTTCTCAGGAGGGTCGTCCCATGGAACCACTCACCAGTCCAGTTGATGCAAAAGCAAGAGGAATTTTATTCTTGTTTGTGCAACCGGGCTCCTCAGCCAGGTGAGGAAGAGAAGCCCCGACTTGCTATTACAGGCTACTTTTAAAGGCAAAAACCCTACATATTCAGGGAGGCAGGTACAGTGGGTTGTTTGTCAAATGTAGGGATTTGGCTCATTTTAAGGGCATTTACTATGATTGGTTATGTCAAAGGTGGGACGGGCGGTTGCTGGGTCAGGCGAAGGACAGGGAAGTACCTGCAATCTGTTGGAAAACACCTAATGTTCTAGGTAATAGGCAGGGTGGGGTCATGACTAGTTCACAAAAACATGTTTCCTCTAGTTCAAAAAAACATGTTTTCTTCATGCCTATACTCTCTTTTCTACTTGAGGGTCTCAAGTGACAATGAGTGCTCTTTGACTAGCTGTCACTTCAGAGTCCCTGTGGCCATTTCTCCCATTGTTAGCAAAAGGACCCCAAAGCCAAGGGTCACAGGAGTGAACCTGAGGGTCTAAAAGAGAGACACAAAGCCTGGCAGTAGAAACCTGTACCAGAAGGCAGTGGGCATATCTCAGACTAAGTTTTGATTAGTGAGAAAAGACCCCATTGATCTGTGTTTACAAAAGACAAGTAGGTAATGGAATCCTCTCCTCTCCATCCTCTGCCCAGCATGTTTTAATGGAATGAAGAGATGCCCTCGCCTGGGTTTAGGAATCTTTGGGAATGGCATATAGCTCTCAGATATGTGGAAACATTTGAGTTTGTGATATGAAATTTTCCATGCTCCCAAACCAGGCAATAACATTACAAACAACTGCGGACAATTGAGGTCATGGCAGCTCCAAGGTATAGTCCAGGGGAAGATTTTCATTTGCTTTGAGGGAGAGTACCCAGCAGAGGGCTCTGGAAGAGTCCAGAGCCGAGAGAAAAAAGCAGTAGACTGAACACAACCAGGCTGTGATGGGGTGGGGGGTGGGGTCAGGGAAAGGGGAGGGATGACAGAGGACAACCAAGAGAAGGGGCCGAGAAAGCACATGGCAGAAATGGCAGCGTTATATAGGAACGAGAAGCTAGAAGCAGTGAAGCTCATGAGCAGGGGACATTTAGAGAAGCGTGGAGTGAGAAGAGTTGAGAGAAGCCACTGGTACTGAGAGACCCTGGAGGTCAGCAGACACCTGAGTATGCTAATAACACCACGGTTATTCATCTGCCCTTGACATGATGACAGAAACAGATCACACACGTTCAGAACCCACAAGGTTTATGGTTTTGTGTTAGGCGGCATTCGTGTTATGCTGGGGCACACACAACCCATAGGCTACGGGGTGGGACATACCTGGAAGAGATCTATCTGTAGTATGAGAGCTTTAGGGTTGACTAAAGTGAGAATGTTACATATTATGTGACCTTGAGTTTGAAGGGAGGTGACAACATAACCAGTCAATGGCAAACATGGGGATTATATGCTTGAATGCCTCTTCTTTGAACAAAGAGGTTGACTCAACACCTGGTTTTCACTGGGAGTGTGGTCTGTGAAACACTGGCCTTGGGGGCTGGTTGCCATTTTTTCCACCAAATTCTGGCTGTTCTAAGACCCAGACTGTAGAACTGCGAGTTCATCAGTCCTGCCCTGTTAACCCAGGGCAACTGTCTGACACTCGCAAAAGCCCCAAGGGACAAATGGAGAAATGACATTAGAACAAGATGGACTGGACTCAAGTTGCTCCAGCCTCTCTAGGCCATTCTTTTTCTGTGAGCAAGGTACGTGGAAAAAGAAAAGGAAAAAAAAGAAATCACCCACAACTGCCCTAAACGAATGATGTGTGTGGACTGCAGAGTCAGAACCAGAAAAAGCAATTGTATGGCTCAAATGTGTTTTGGCTTTTAGAGCCCAGCGCATCTCTGTCTACAGTCAAGGGATAACTATCAGACAGGTGGACATGCATCTCAGCCCAGCAAGCTAGCCATTGGTGTGCTCTGTCTCTTAGGAAGGTCCAACATGATTGGTTATATTTCTCCTCAACAAACCACAATCTCGCCCTGATATTTTCTGTCTTGAGATCACTTGTGGATCACCCTGACAGGAGTTTTGGTTGTTCCTAAATGCTCCAGTCACACAATTACAGATAATCTCTGCATTTACTCTCAGACTTGCTTAATCATTTCCATTGTGTATGGATTTTACTGAGTTTAATTCTCAGAGGACACGTGTATTCCCTCATCACCCAGCGCTCTGGGGCTTTCAGTGTCTCATTGTCTCCTCCTTGAAGGCGGCGAATGTAGATACAAAGGCTGTCTACACTCCCAAGGGCTGTTCAGATATTGAGGTGAGTTCCTAGGAGCTGTTGTTAATAGCAAAGGCAGATCCCAGGGCTCAGTTTGGGGACTGAATCCCTCCATATTATAAAAGCTCATCTTCCCTCCATGCAAGGATAATAAATTATTTGGGGAAATACAGAGGACACCTACTTGATTATCAGTGCCCGGTAGCATCTGTCTCACACAGAACTGTGACAGAGCTGATCTGTTGATATCTGTTAACAGGTAGTTACTTCCAATATTATTATAGTGGGTAATAAACTACAAAAAAATAAATAAATAACCAGCTGGATATAACATTACTCAGTGAATTGTATAAATATTTGTTTGTTGTCTACTCATTAGCCAGATGAACACAGAAGGCCCCAGACCTCAGGCCATGGCTGTGTCTGCTCTGTAGAAATGATTAGTGACTATAGTATACCCCATTCACTTTGGGGGGACTGTGGAATGGGTTCATGGTCTGGCTCCATCTCTCTATGCAGGATGCTTCTGGCTTCTGATCAGAGATCATCATCACTGGCAAGAACCCAAAGCAAACCCTCTTTAAGGTGGTCCCTGAGGTCTGGAGGAAGTCGAGGCTGGATGTTGACCACACAAGGGCCATCAGTGCAGTTGTCCTCAGTTGTTGCCTTGTGCTGCCATGCGAGTACTTCCAGATGGTAGTGCTGACAGTTTCCAGATCCTTCTTTTGTACCATCTTTGAAGGGACCAGGGTCTCTCTTCTGGTCCTTTTCTTCATGCTCCATGTTGCATGACTTAGCATTTTCTCTGACTAAGAAACCATCAGTCAGGTTTAGAGGGCCTGGAGGATAATTCCCCATCTAATTAGGGGATCCTTTCTGTCACCTCTAATTTTGTGTCTTTGCTGGGGGCACTTAACAAGATAAGGGTGCCATTTTCCATTGAAGGGTATCCTTGTGGGGCACAGGGAGAAGGAGCTCCTCCACGGTGTTTGTTTCCATCACACATTAAAATCGATGATGTTTGTTTACCTGGTGGAATGACGACTTATTTCTCTGGACAATCTGGCTTCACAATTGCCCATTCAAGGGGAAATCTGATAAGAAACAATAGTCTGGTCTTCGGGAGCATTAAACCATTGTATTCTAATTTAAACTTCAGGCACTCCAAGAGTCTGGTTTGTCTTTTCCTTTAGTGCATGTGGTTTTTTTCTTCACATTATTGATTTTTGATTCTTTTTTTTCTTGAAAAGGAACACGATCTTCAAAAGCAAGGGCCAGATGAGAAAATTGAGTAAGGTCATCATAGAAGCCATGCATACAGCTCGAGCAACGTTCAGAAACAAAATCACCAAGAGTTTTACAAGGTCCTTGAGATGGAGCAGAGGGCACTTTGCAGTACAGGGGCCATTGCAGTGCTCCAGTGACTTTATACAGTGGTTGGAACAAGGCTAGTCTTTGAGCCATGGGATGAAGGTTTTACAATCCAGACAAAAATAGTTCAAAATAACCATATAAAATAATAGTAGTAATGGACCACACAATCCTTATGTTGGCCAAAATGCTACATTACTTTGCTCTTTTAGTACATTGCTTTATTTAGAATCGGAGAATTGTGGACCACTGGGCGGGGCGAGATGGTAGAGAGTAGACAGTTCAAAGTGTATGTCCTATAGTTAAAAACACTAAAGCCAAGAGCTGTTGAATAAATGGCTTGCTGAAAAGTCCTGTCTTACTCCCCAGAGCAGTTTAGAGCAGGTGTGGGGTAGGCAGCTGCATTTGTGCATCTTCCCAGACTGACTGTGTGCCAGCCCTTCTGCCAGGCTCTGCGCACACCATGATAAACAGAAGCCGTGTGATCTTGGTCCCCAGAGAACTTAGAGATCTGTAAGCGAGGCCGGCAGATTAAGCTGAAAGACAATGGCTGAAGCAACATGCTGTGTCACCCTTTGAAAAGGGCAGAACACAGACAGGGAGTAAGAAGCATCTCAGAGCCCAAGCAATATCTCTAGCAGGACCACGTGTGAAGACACCTGGCATGATGTAGAGTATGACAAAACAGGTGAGAGGTTGTAAAGTGATCATTTAATTTTGTCCACGTATTTAGCCTCTGAAGGACAGAAAAGTGCCTAGTCACAACTGCGGCTCAGTACAGTGACCGCAAAAAACAAAGATGGCACCCTTAATGTCATCATTGTGTCTCTAGGCATAAGCTATGCCAATTTTTCTCAAGGGGAAAAGAGTCACAAAGACAACTTAATGGCATCAGATGTTTGGAATGTAGCTACATTAAAAAGGAAACTGCTTTCTCCTTGGGGACCTGGGATGGACACATATAGGAACAAATGGCATGTGAGGAGAATGTCAGATAGGTGAAAGGTCAAACTGGCTGTTCAGGGCATGACATGATAGTGGTTTGTGGCCCCTTTGCCTCTCATAAAGTTCACAGTGAAGTTGGAGTTGACAGGGTGCTGAGCGAATTGGAATGGCCAAACTGTATGATCTACAAGAAGCTCTATGTAAGGATAGTGGAGGATTCAGACTGTGTTTGAATATACATAGAGGCTACCGTCATCCTAAGAGGCATTGTGCAAACTTTAAAATAAAAGAAAATTTAAATAGAATCAATTTAAATCAATTTTACTTTAAAAAATTCATGTGCAGTACATTTAAGAAATGGGAAGAATGAAAAAAATGAGCCATCTGTAGCCTCCCAGAGAGGCTATGAATCTTGGTTGTTCCGTATGCAGCTTAGGGCTTAGTAGAATTGCAGACCTGCAGGTAAGAGATGACTTTTATTAGTGTGTGAAGGGTGTAGAATACCTCTCCCTTCCTTCCAGCATTCTGTGTGGTTTCTGCCCTGGAAAGGTGAAAGAACAGAATTGAGGAAGCTATTGGGGCATCTACTCTAACTCCTTCTTCTAGCTCCTTTGTTTTTGATGGTATCTTATTTTGTAAAAGGTGTTCAAAGCTGATTTGCATGTGCTTTTGCACTTGATGCCATGGAGAAGTGGAGAATGTCAAGGTTTACCTCCCAGCCCTGCCAGACTTCTGCATGGTGAGCAATCTGATGACTCCAGGCTTGGATTCAGGTTGTTTAAGGAGGTAAAATACTTACTTCAAAGCACTGCTTGAAAAACTGAAGGACTTGAGGGACACAAAGTAACTAACATAATGTTTGGCAAGCATTCGGGGACTGGTACTCAGCAAGAATCCTTTTCACTCAGTCTCTGTCTTGTGTTGTCATCCTGGGAGTTAGAATGGCAGTTTTTACATATGAAGAAACTAGAGAGGCATGGTGCCTCTGATGCTGCCAGGCTGCTAACAAGAGAGGGAGTCTCCAGCCTCCTCTTGCCTTCGATAATGCACAACCTTAGCTTCTCCAGAGATTCTTTCTGACTCCTCAGAGAAGCCCACCATTGGGACATTTATTAGCATTTGATTTCATTCTAAATTTTGTTTCCAAAATCATTTCCAAGATACCATCAAGAACTTATTTCTGTACTTGGCAAGAGAGGTCATTTTCAAGCTAATTTCTCCAAGCAAACAGAGTTTCAGCCCTTCCAGAAGGTCAGCCGTATGCGCAGCTAGCCCAGCTCAGACAGCCTGAACTGGGGCTCATGAGAAATCAGGACAGTAAGGGAGAGTCTGGGACCAGAGCTCTGTCCTGACACTGTCCATGGTGACTGCACTTGTGGGCCCAGAAAGGCCAGGAGGTTGGCTAGGCAGAAAGTCTTACAGTGGTATGGTCAACTGTATCCTTTTTCGGAGGATGTTCTTGACTTTTTCAGTAGACCCTGGGCTAATGGGTTATTAGAGAAAGCAGCTGAGGCATCTGTTAGAAACAAAGTCACTAAAGTGTCATTGAACAACTGAGTCCCTTGTTAGAAAGCCTAGGTTCTACGCTTGACAAACTGGGGTAAGTACCTCGACCTATTTTATATGAAATGTACACATTCTTACCAGCTCTTGGAAACCTCAGACAGTCAAGGAAGGAATGCAGTGGCAGAGGAAAAAGCCTTTTGGAAAATGCTAATCAGATACATAGCACTCACTGTAAAGAATGGAGGTCAGGTAGAGGACACATTGACCTTGAAAACAAGCCAAGTTGAAAAGTATTCAACCTTGTCTTGTATGGATAGGACTTCATACTATGTGGCTTATTAAGGGGGTGAAAATAGAGTAGATATTTAGGGTTTTAAGAAAGTAATCACTGATAGTACATGGCTACATTCTCAAAAGGAATGAGAGACATGAGAGAGAAGCCTGAAGTAAGATATATTTTAGTGCAGTAGGAGAAAGCTGTTGTATTTGTTACCGAATGCTCTGTAATAATGCACCCACAACCTGGTGGGCACTATTCAGCACGGACCTGATTGGACAAGGACAAAAGTATCCTTCCACTGAGGACCCACTTGGAGGATGGCTGCCACAAGATCATGAACTTGTAGACAATGTACTTCAGGAGAAGAGTGGGGATATGTACTTATACCTTCACACTGAACTAGGCTTTGAGCATAAAGAAAACTTTGCTGACTAGTGGGGGCAGGATTAAGCTAAGTGGAAGTATAGTGCAGGCAAGGAGCTGTGAATGAAGTTCTGGGGCTGGATGTCAGCAGGGCAGGATGGCTGAGACAGTGTATGTGGGCAGAGGTCAGGAAGTAAGAGGCATGCCGGGGCTAGAGTATAAAAGACCTGATTATAAAGTAAGCCCAGAGCCAAACTCTGTGGTTTTAATCCTTGAAATAATAGGAATTCATGATGACCCAGTTTGAGGGATTTTTTAAAGGAGGCATGGCGGTGGGCTCAATGGAGAGAATCTAGGGTCCATTGTAAAGCAAATGGGTCATTTTTAGAAGGGACAATGAGGACAGAGGAAGGGAATTTTACAAATCCTGAGTTATACCCTATTGTGCAGCTGTAGAACTCTGAGGCAGAGACATGTACCTCTTCTAAGCAGCTTGGTGGCTGCTGTGGTCTTGAACCATTCAGAAACTGAATTTCCTATACAAAGCCTGCACAAGACTGCACCTGTGAAGATTCCATCATCAAGGGGAATGGGATGGGGTTCACTCACAAGGCTTTTCCCAAGGATCTATTGGCATTTAATAGATCCTGGGGGAGGAAAGACATTTTCTTCAGTGGTGTAACCACTGGCAAGTGATTCATGCACATATAAATAATCTTTTATCCATGTTTCTCTATGTAACTCTACTAAAAGTCATGTGGACAAAATAAATAGATTCAATCAATCAATAAGGTATGAAAGGGGACTAATTGAAAAGAGGAAGAGGATTAGTGGTAGGGAGAAGGAAACAAGAATGGGTAATGAAGAGAGGACATATATAATCAAAATATATGCACTCATGAAAATGTCATAGTGAAACCCGTTAGTATGTGTAATTAACACAAGCTAATAAAAAGTTTTAAAAATTCAGAACAAAAATTGAGAAATATGAAAGATGAGACTGGGAGATAGTGAGTTACTTGGCCTTGGAGTGATCAATTATTAAATCATTTGCAGATGCTCTTGGCTGAGCTAGGATACTCTCACTGGTAGCTTCCTCAGAGCTCCATCTTAAGCTTGTCAAAAGGCATTATAGTTAGGTGTCTGTGCTACCCACACTGCCTGTAGGCATCTCTCATGAGGGCCTATCACTCACTGACTAGTCCTGAATTTGAGGGAGCATCCACTGCATTAGGTCAATGACAAGAGGTAACCTCCAAGGCTCCTTGAAGAGTCATCTGTAGGTAGACTTTTGTGTCCCACTAGTCAGTCCCAAATAACCACACAGAGACTTCTTATTAATATAAATGCTCAGCTGAGAGCTTAGATTTGTTTTTAACTAGCGTTTGTAACTTAAATTAACTCATTTCTATTAGTCTATTGCTGCCCTGGGGTTCATTTACCTCCTGTATAAACTTCTCATTTTGTTCACTCTGTATCTCATGGGGTCTCCTCAGACACTTCCTCCCCAGCAATCTCGTAGCCTGGTTCTTCCACCTAACCTTATCCTACCTAGCCATCGACCAATCAGCTCTTTATTAACCAATGAGAGCAATACATATTCACAGTATACAAAGATTGTTCCACAGCGCTAAGTGACTTCACACCCGTGCAGAAGGCAGATAGGTCAAGAATATAAAGAAGGTTTAGCAAAAGGCAATGGCTGTGGTAAGAGATGATATATTACAGATAGTCCCCCACTTACCATGGCTCAGCCTTTGGTATTTTTGTCTTCACAATGGTGCAAGAACCATATACATTAAGTTGGAATTGTACTGCAGATTTTGAACTTTAATCTCTCCTTGGGTGAGTGAAAGATATACAATATGATAGTCTTGGGATGCCCAGCTTGCAAGTGAGTGTGAGCGTTCAGAGCAGGTTGGGTTAGGCTGTGATATAGGTGTTAGGTGTAGTAAGTACATCTTGGTTTATCATGCTTTATGTTTATGATATAAGGAGGGAAGCATTTATGACAGGCCATCCAACGGAAGAAAGGACAACCTTTGACATGAGGTAAAGCCAAATGGAGAGGTCTTGTCTCTTCTGAGTAGACTTGAGCCTGTTTTTTTTTGGGGGGGGGTGTATGTGTGTGGAGAGGATGTGGCTATTACTGTGGGTGAGGTCTAGAAATGAGTAAGGTATCGGTATGGTACAGGTAGAGTGTGCACTCCCCAACACTATCTTGATGGAATAAGTCTGGACTGTTCAGGTACCCTGAGACCCGATGGAGGCTCAAAGAACCAGGAACATCTATGGGACTGGGTGGGAGGCATATAATATGTATGTTAAACATATGGAAATGAGAGCAAACAACAGGGCTGAGGATGCAAATATTAAACAGGGTATGGGCCTCCAACTAAACCAACACTGGAAAATGAGCAGCTATGAAAGTAAAATAGCTCCTAGAGGAAGATGGAGTAAGACAGAGGGAGGACAGGCTATGGGCCTCTAACATTACCAGAGGCTCTAGGTTAGAATCTCCCCAGTGGTGTGGGAAGGAACACAGAGAGGAGGTACATGCGTGGTAAGTCCAGGCCTGCCACCAGGGGTTAGTTCACCATTCTGTAGAAATTACAAATTCTTGGTATACTTCATTCCTCCTTAGCACTTTGGGTCTAATCTCACTTAACCCTTATGTGTTCCCCTCAACTGAGTCTGCCTCACATTGAATATCTCTTCTGTATTCACTCCCTTGGATTCAGAGCCATGAAAGCTTCTATTTGGTTGCAGTGATTAGAGGATTATTGTAGAATGTCCCAAATAGAAGCTTGGGAACAGTGTTCTGTATGAAAGGAGAGGATTGGGAGCATCGTGGATTCATCTTGAAACTCAGTTGCCTAGTGGATGTGATCTTTTTACCCCAGGGATGATGCTGAGGCTGTCACTATCTGAAAAGAGACTTCTAGCAGGATGGTACAAAGCATGTCAGCACTGTCCAAACCACAATCGAGTCTAGTGTGCTGGCCAGGAAGGAAGGAAAAAAAAATCACAGGAATGATATCTAATTTTTTAAGAGCACAGGTCTTAGAGCTGTCTGCTTGTTGGAATACTGAGGGAATAGAGTAACCTACATCCAGATAAGGAATGAGGCTCTGACATTATGATGGTGAACAGTCTTTTTTTTTTATTTTTCCAACCCAGCAGTCACTGTGGTTCCTGGAAGAGAACTTGGAGCTGGGAGGAAAAGCAAAGTCCCCTCTGTGGCTGTCCTTGCTTATCCACACAAATGGGAGTATGACTTAAAGACAGTCAATATCACAGATTGGCCTCATCCATCAAATTCAAGGGTTTATAAGCAAAACTCTGGAAATGCAACTCAGGACAGGTAGGTCTTTAGTAGGTTATGAATCAGAGCAGACAGAAAGAGCCAAATGAATGGTTTGGGATACAGCTAGCACAGTGGTACAGTACGTACTCTTCCAGCACATGAAAGGCAAACCCTTGAATGTATCCTCAATTAAAAAAAAAAGTGTAAAAGTGTTCAGAACATATCAAAGAAATCCTTGTGTTAACAAATATTTGGAAATTATGAGACATGGTATGGGCCTGGAGTTGGGATCATTGACCTAGGAGTAGAGTGCAGACACTCCTAAAACAGGAGCCCTCCTCTCTGCAGGCTGCCTAAGACCAAAGGATCTTACAGCCTCTTTGGTTCCTCCCTCCAGAAGAGACAGTGTTGCTCCAAAGCACCTTCCCCAACCCAGGCTGCAATGGGGATGATGTGACGTCCCAGGCCCCTGCCCTTCTAGCAATGAACTCTACACAGTTTTTTTCCCCTTGGCCTCAAGGCTCTTTTACATATTAGGAAGCATATAGACTAGTCTGAACTCCCTTGCTCACATAACATCAATCATATCCTCTGGAAGGTTTTGCTCTCAGGAAATAAGGACCTGACACAACGGCATAGACGTCACTTTTATCTGGAAGACTGTCACCCACATACGGCCAAAAGAGGCCAAACTCAGTGAGGACTTAGGTGCAAATTTTGAATGGGAGCATGGATGCTAGGAGATGGTCAGCTGGGATCTGGTCAGGTGCAGTGGGCTAAAGCTTTAATCAATACTGAGTAGTGAGAGAAGTCTGAAGGCAGAGGAAGGAGGCATTTTCAAATCTAGGAAACTAAATGGAGTGTGAAGAGGAAGGAGAATGGTGTACCCTGATTCCTTAGCTTCAAAGGTCTTAGGACTGAAGGAAGTCTGAGGCAGATCTCCATTGTGTGCCTGGATGTGGGATAGGTCCCTGTTCAATGCATGGGGCATCTATGGGTAATATCTGAAACTTGGAATGTGATCACTAACCTTCTCGACTACTGCACTGAAGCTGATCATATGGTCTAGTCTGGTTGAGTGGAATCTAATTTTCCAGTCCAATCTTTGGTAGAGAGCTATGATACAGGTTGTTATGCCTACCAAAGAGTTACATGTCCCTGAAATATTCTCCAGTGTGGGGTGTGTGGGTGCTGGGGTCTTCGAGAGGTGGGGGATTCTGCATGGTATCCTGATGCATTGTTCTTGGATGGGATTGATTTTAGTCACAGAACCTGTTTAGTACTCCTGAGAGTAAGTTGTTTATGGCTTCCTGGCTTACCATATTCTCTCTCTCTCTCTCTCTCTCTCTCTCTCTCTCTCTCTCTCATAATGGGACAGTACCAAGGAATCCTTCTCCAGAATAGAATCAATATAACTTTCAAATCTTGGATTTGCAGTTAAAACTGTGGGTTAAACAAACAGTTTCTTTTATACATTAGCCATGAAAAGGAAACTAATGATGTTAATACAAAACCCATTAATTTGATTGATGTAATTTAAATAAAATTTTTATTTTATTTTTATCTTAAATGATATAATTATAGCAAGTCAGAGAACAGATACCTCAAACATACCAAGTGCCAAGTTAATGTTGTAACAACTGAATCTTCATCAAAACACAGTGAAACAGGTTTTGTTATCTCTGCTGCAATATAGTGAGATTCAGAAAGTTATCTTATAATTTCACTGTTTACAATTAGTTGGTAGACATCAGCATTAGAATACCAGTCCAATCTTAGTGCCTATGTCAATTGACAGAGAAGTTTAGCTGCCAGATGGGACAAGAATTCTTGGATCTTGACCAAGTCACACTAGAGTGATCCAGGTGTCAGAGTTAGAGGGGGTGAGAAGAATTGCTCACTCCTATAATCTGGGCCTAGTTGTCTTTTTAAGCATCTTCTTTAGGAAGTCATCACTACGTGGACCAGACAGCCTACTGTGAACCTGGGACTTCCCTGAGAAACCAGAGCAGAGTCCTGCCTATGAGTGTCATTGTTGGCCTGAAATTTCAGATCTGCTTCCTAAGTCCTTGCTGGATTACAGAGGTTTTACAACTTGAAGACTGTCCATGGACCACTTTCCTCCTCACACCTCTGTTGATTGAGGAGTGGGTCCCCATCAAGCTTTCTTCAACCATCTTTGAAGTTGATGGTGATGATCCATTTGCATCTTCATGTTTCCACATCCCAGCCTCCAAGTTTCAGTTTCCAACTTCCGTCATAGGTAACTTTGATTCCGGGTCAGAATCCATCCGTCCTGTCAGTGTCTCCCTTCACTGCTATCTCTTGTCACCACGCCCTTCATAATCCTATTTCCTTTTCTGATCTTTTACATGTCTACAGACCTTCTATTCTCTTCTGCTCAACATCAGTCAATAGACCCTTCATAAAACAATCAACATGGACTCCCTGGACTAGTAAGCTTTGTCTGATTTAGAGTCCTATTAAAAATTTAAATTTCAAATCCTAAGTGATCCAAATACACATTGAGCAAACTTCACATTCTACCAATATTTGCAAAGTAAGAGAGAGAAAAAAAAAATCAAGCTATTATGAAATGATATCCAATTAATTTCTATTAATGAAAACTGCATTAAAATGAAGCCAGTCATCTGGGTTCATGTTTTCACTTTAGCCTGCCTGGTAGAGCTATCTGGTCCCTAGGTACATCCCTAGCAACTGCGCTGCTCAGAAGACGCATTGGAATAGGATGTGTTCTATGCTGAAGCATCAGTCAAGGAGTCTAAAAAAGCTGGAGACGGGAAGAGGCCAGAAGGTGCCAGGTGGGATATGTGGTGTGTCTGTCAATCACCAGACTTCTGACAGTGACTAAAGATACATCTCAGGGTGAAGGAGGTAGTTATGTTAGCTAGGACCAAATACCTCTTAGGCTTTTAGAGATAACCAGCACTTAACATCTGGGTTGTCACAACTCCAAACAAGAAATTCTCTTTCCATTTCCGCGGCTTACACTCTTTGACCCTCTGAGCCATTTTCCCCTTTGCTTCAGGAACCGGGATGATTAGCATTTTTAACCAATATGATCTCAGAAATATTTTTTTTAATAACCAACTAGACAGTTTTAAAAAAAGGAGTAAGAATTGTCCTTCTTGCCATCCATTGTGGACAAGGTATGGCACTTTTTTTTGCCCTGGAAAAAACCCAGGCCAATTTCTAGCACTCTGGAACTTCTGCAAATGACTCTGTGATTATCTTCAGGAACCTAGATATGGAAGCCAGCCTTGGCTTGGCTAAGACTGGCAAGTAGCTGAGATGGCATTCTGTGATATGACAGTGACTCACCTAGTGAGACAGGGAGAACAGAGAGGGGCTGACTCCCCCACCCTACAGAGCCTTCTGTGAATATTCAAAACCACAAATCTGCATTTGCCTTGAGAATTTGCCAGAGGATAAGAAGCAAGGAGTTTCAGAAAGACCAGTGAGGGTGTTAGGTCACAGTTCTGGCCACAGCTAGCCCTAAATATCACTTTCCTGTGCCCAGATCAGAGCTCTAGGTCCTTAGATACCATAAAACAGAAGTTTCCAGTATCAGGCAAGAGAAGGCTTTCTGTCTCAGATCAGTACAGCTGGAAGTGACTAAGAGCCCGTTCTGTATAATTGTTTTTAGACTCCCTCTGCACACACACCCCTCTGAGGACCTCAATAACTGTACATGTTCTCAGTACATAGGCACCTGTGCCCCTACATACAATTTTCAGAGAATCCATGGGTCCCTTTCACCTACACACAACCGTTTACGGCTTCCCAGGTGTGGTGATAAGCTGTCATTGTCAACCTGACTGGATTGAGCATCACCTTGGAAACAAGCCTCTGAGCATGACTGTGTGGGAGTTTCTAGATTGAGTTACGTGGTGTGAGAAGACCCATCGAAATATAGTCAGCATTGTTCAGTGAGCTGGGGGTCTCAGCCTTTTTATAGAGGAGTTGATCTGAATACCACCATTCATCTTGTTCTGCTTCCTAGCAGCGGACACAAGGTGACCAGACGCCACCGTGCCTCACCATGACAGACTGTTCCCTGCAACTGTGAGGTGAAGTAAACCTTCTGTTCTTCAATTGGCTTAGTTATTTTGTCAGAGAAGCAAGGAAAGCAATGTGTCAGAATAGCACATCTTTGTCTACACATCACTTCTTCCTTTCTAGTTGGGGAAATAGACACACAGAAATGCCAGGCAAGTGGACTATGGCTACACTGTTGAGTAATGGCTGAGCTACGGCCAAGAACACTCTTCCGTCCGCTCATTACCCTGTTTCCCAGGCTTCATTCAATACTTGGGGCTTGAGCCTTTCAAAGACCTCCTTGTTCCCTGTGAAAATGTGGATAGTCCTGGTCTACCTTGAATTCATGTGCTAGACCAGGAATGAATACAGCTGGCTAAAGACAAATCAGGAGGAGGATGCTAGGGAATGTCAACCACAAGGAGCAGCAATGCACGGCTCCGCAAAGGGTTCTTGCTCAGACTGTTCTAGAACAAATAATGTAGTGGCATTTCAATTGTATTTTAATAAATAAAGGCAGCCTGAATATCCGAGAGTAAACCACTCCCACTGGTCAGCCTTACAGACCAGATTATGGGAAGGCTCATCTTTAATCTCAGTAGCCATAATGGCACACACCTTAATCCCAGTAGCCACACTAGTTGCCATAGAAACTGGGCGGTGCATGCCTTTAATGACGGTGGTGCACGCCTTTAATCCCAGTCCTAGAGAGGATTATAAAATGGGAGGAAATATCTCTTAGACATGCAATTTCCTTCTGAGATTCCTGGAGACAAAATCGCCATTTTTGGTCTGAGGTCTAGGTAAGAGCCAGTGGCTGCTTTGCTTTTCGGATCTTTAGGTTGATCCCTAATTTCTGACCCTGAGTTTCTATTAGTTGTGCTTCCTTTTTCTGCCATGTCACTGTCACCAGGTTAGTGAGACTGAGACTGCACTTCCTCCTCTCCAAAAGGAAGTGGTGCAATGCCAGTGGCTTGTGGTGAAGGAAGAAGAGGCACACACCGCAAGTGTGAGGGAGAGGGGACTGTCTCTGTACTTACTGGTCCTCGTGCTAGGCGTGTCCCCCGGTGGCCTTGAACCTTTGGAAATCCCCAGAAAACATGACACAAGCTGCAGAGAAGTCTGAGCCTTAAGCATCTGCTTCTCCATCAAAGGGTGGTCACTGCCACTCCCTGCCCCTATGCTGTCTGTCACTGACTCCCAGTTAGCTGTGAGGCCAGCTTGCCCCCTGCTGGCCACCCAGCTCCAGATGGAAAGCAGTAGGATTTGGCCAGGCAAGCTCTGTGCAGTGGAGCTGGGGGGAATCTGCGATTCCTCTTTATTAGGAGTGGGGGAGGGGCGGGGCTTGACTAGGGTGTAGAGGGGTCAAGCTGAGTCCGTTTTTTCTCGCTGCTTTCGGGGTGAACGACTTCCTGATAGTCAGCTTGCAAATCTCCCTGACATTGCCCAATTGAAAATGTATCCCGGTGGCAGCTTGGTGTCCAGGGAAATGAGAAAGGGCAGGAGGTGGGTGAAAAGGTGAGGGAGGAGGGGGGTGGAAGACGTCAGGAGTTAGTTACATCAGGCCCTCCAGAAGAAGAGTTTAAGACTGTGTGCACGTGCATGTGTGTGTGTGTGTGTGTGTATGCATGTATGTGTATGTGTGTGCATGTGTGTGTCAGGGGAGTGTTTCAGTGAGAGAGACTGCAAAAGGCAGAAACAGAAAGAAGAGACAGAAGAAGAGTCAGAGAGCTAGAAACAGAGATACAGAGACAGAGAGATGAAAAGACAAAAAGACAGATTGAGGAGGGGGAGAAAGGAGAGGAGAAGAAGAGAAGGAGGAGGAAGAGGAGAAATGGGAAGAGAAGAAGAGGAGGAAGGGGAGAGGAGAACCAATATACTTCTCTAGCAAGGGCCAGCACCTTCCCCTTGGGTTCAGGGATCACATCTGAGACAGGTGCTTGAGGCTCTAAAAATCTCTCCCTGTGTGATGCCTTCCACAGGACGCAGAGGCCACCCCAGTCCAGGCTAGAAGCTGCACAGGCAGGCTGGCAATGCCCCAGGCGTAGGTGCTCTGATGAAGGGACCTAACAAACAGAGCATCCCTTATCTTTCCGGAACAGTTAAATCCCTCCACATCAGGAACAAATAGAATCCATCCCTGCAAGGCTGGGCGGCCCCATTGCCAGTCAGAGGCTCCACGTGACTTTCAATTTGGTCTTCAGATGCAATGGATACAAACTGCAAAGGTTTGGTCAGCATTTGAGTTGAAAGCAAATTTTATAGCAGGGAAGGGGGAGGTGGGGGAGGTGGCAGGAGGCAGAAGGGAAAGAAAAAAAGCTGAAATAGAAAAATTGCTGAAAAGCCTCCTGCAGGCTGTCAGGGGCATTAACTTAGGATGATGTAGGAGAAACGACTAAGTGGTTTCTGTGTCAGCTACACTGAATCAAACTTACTCAAATATATGCCTGTGAGTGTGGCAACCAGGAGAATCCACCTAGGAAGCAGAGAAAACAGCCTCCGTGGTTTTAAGGGTTTCTTATGTTTTGCAAATATAAGGAAAGCTATGCATAAATTACATTTGAAAGAGGAAGGTGGATGGGGGAGGAGCTATTTCAGATTTTCCCTGAAAGGGATGCTGAGAGGAGAAGCTCTGGATCCCTGCAGCCCTTGCACCCCATCTTCCAGGGAAAGTAAAAGGAAGCTATAGAGTGGGGATAGGGGGTGTCTGGCCACTGAGAGCCAGAGAAATGAGGCTGACTGAAAGGGGAAGGGCGTCCTCTGGGAGACCTGCAGAAAGCAAAGAGATCCTTTACCCTCCTTGCTCCAGAAGACTAAGAACTTCATCTCTTCCAGGTGCTACACCTCCATCTCTTACACTCCCTCGGGAGGGAACAAATATATGGGAAGAACATAGCACACAGAGACCAGGGTGCTGGTTCTCAGTCTTTGGTACCCAGCTATCCACCTGTGACTGTTGCCCACCTTACTAAGGTACTGATGCATAGTGTGTAATTGCAAATTAATTTAGTCGTTAGTTTAAAAATTCATTTAATAAAGATGAATAATGTATACTATGAACCAGGCATTATTCTAAGTGTTCCGCAGGCAATAATTTGTTTAACTGCTGTAAATTTTCATATGAAGAACAGGAAAGTGAGGACCAAAGGCAATTGCCTTTTTCAGGGACAAGCGTAGGCAGACAGGTAAGGAATCACACCTTTGTATATGCCCCTGTCCTTGAGATCAGGGGAACCTCTGCCTGGTCTGTAACAAAGGTGATGAGATGTCACTCAGTGGCCATGCTTCTTAGACTGTTGGCGAGTGGGAGAAACATGTCATCTAAAGGGAGAGTCACACAACAAGGAGTATAGGTGGCCACTGCTAAGAACTGTGTCTTGCAGAAACCAGTTTCTAAATTCTGTCCAGTCTTTGGGGGTTGAAGAAAGACCCCCAAGTCTAGAATGAGTCTAGACTATGACATCCTAAGCAGGTCACTTGACTAAATCTTGCCTGAAATTTTGACCCTCACAAACCCTGGATGGGTTATTTTAATCCATTAAGTATGTGTCTGTTTGTCATGCTATTCTAGAACACAGACACTGCGGCTAAACTGGGCTATGAACCAGTGATTGGCACAGTCTTGTATGCTATGTCAGGCCATGGGAACAGCTGATTGATATATCTTCACTTGAATCCCAGGTTCTTTGATTTCTCCTATGACCAGGAGACCAGAGCTCTCAAGGAAGAGCAGGCAGGAGTAGAATTGGGAGAGCCACCATCCCATAATTGTATGGGCCTCTGTGGGAATTCCACAGCCCTCTTTCCTCGTGCGTCTTCTGTTTTGGGTTCTGATATGTTCTTTTATCCATCCCCCTCTGAAGCTACCTGCCCTGGGTGATGTTTTCATTCTTTTATCTAATTTTCTTCCTGTCTTCTCATCACGTACCTTATTCTCCTGTTTTTCCAATTTCTTCACTCTCGACCCTCCATCATGCTCCCTCCCGTTCTGATGATTTTCCAGCTCGTTTTCTTGCTCTCTGCCCTTTGTTGCATGCCTAATACAGCCTAGACACTGGGCTAGCCTAGAAGACAAGAACCATTTCTTTCCAGTCCACATTCTTCCTTATATCCCCACTTCTTCCCTCTCCTCTCGTTCACAGGCCCCAGCATTGTCCTATTAAGAAAGGCCTAATCTCTGCCCCTCCCATTTACCCACCATTCTCCTCCATGCTCAGCATTCCTTTCCAGTCCACAGCATTACCTTGCTAAACCTTGCTGATCACAGAGGGCTGACAGACTGGAGGAGAGCCCAGGGGATGGCTGACCCTCTGCTGACCTGCTCCATCTGGCCTCTTTCACAGACAGAAGCAGGGAATATGGTCAGTGAAGAAATGGTCCCTGGCACCTTCACCAGAAGGTGGGTAAACCATGCCAGCATTGCTTGTCCTCTGGCTAGTGGATGGGTGGCACCATGCCCAGGAGCTTTGGAGGGCCCTAGTTATGATATGAGACAATGGAACCACTCTCAGCCTTGAATTCCTTGCAATTTTAAAGGAGCATTTCCACCAGACCTCAATGCCCATTGTGTTTTCGTGCATGCATGAACGCACATACACCCCCTCACATATGTAAAACCATATATAGGAACATACACCCATGTGCCGTATTAAAGGCACACATGTATGTCCACTCATACATATTAAGGTACACAATCACAAGTACCCCCTAAATACACTTGCGTACACACAAATAAACACAGGCACACAGCACACATACTGAGACATAACAACAACAAACCCATGCACACACACACACACACACTTAAATGTTCATAAGCCAATGTGCCCACATACGTTTCAAGCAGGAACTAAATCCTGTGTTTCCTTTCTAATATTTCTGAGCAAGCTTTCACCATTAAGTAGATCCCTGCTTGGAACTCGGCACCTGAAGCTTAAGCCTCCTTAATTTGATGCTCTTTTCTATTCTTTGATTAGTGTATAGAGGCTCAAAAACACCAGCCCCAGCCCCAAACCCTTAGAGAGATCAATGGAGGTGGTGTATGGGCATGTGCTTTCTGAGCTGGAAAGGGCTAAACAAAATGAAAAGCCGCCGAGTGTGCTAGCCACGGCCAGTTCTTGTGCTGTTTGTGCAGGGACTGAGATGACGACCCGGGGAGCCTGCCATTTGCATGCTTGTTCTGTATGCAGGCTTTTAATACAATTCTGGAAATGCCTTGCTTTTGTAGATCCTGGGAGGTTTGTTTGCCTGCATCTCCGTTATTGTAGCTTGGCTCAGGACTGGAAGAGACCTAGCATCCACAATGAGGAGAGCCATGAATGAGAGCAAGGAGCATTTTGTGTGTTCAGGGAAGTAGCTAGAAGCTAAAGCGTTGTGCTTATCTGGGTCCAAATGGAGCCTCAGGTGTCACTTTTCCTGATCTCCTAAGGCTGTGTGCTGCCACTGCGACTTGAAGACTAGCTGTCCTGCTGTGGACAAAGCTGCTCCGGGGCTATGGGTAGAACAGGTGTCTCTGCAGCTGCAGACGCACAGGAATGTGGCAGTATCAGGACACGAGGCCTTCCCGCGGCAGTCTCCTTCGGGCATGATACTGGTCCTGTGCACACCGGTGGTCCCAGGCAGATTCTCAGACATTATAGGAAAGACTTCCAGGGGACACTTAAATGGGATACTTAAATGAGGGTAGGGAAATCTTTCCCTCAAAACAATTGCTCTGCTATACAGGCATCATCATTGACAGGACTCAATTATTTACTCTTGCAAGTGTTAATTATGAACTCTGGTCAGCTATAGCTTATTCCCAGTGACCATCCCTAAGAGAAGAAGCACGAAAGCTTTGGATTCTGAATCTGGGGAGCTATTCGGAAGATGTGGGTTTCACGCCTACCATGTCAGCTCACATGACTCTGGCCGATTTTGTTACCTTGGTTTCCCCTAACACTGAGACATCTCAGAACTCAGACTCAGAGCCAATCAAATCCCCCGCTGGATATTTATGAAGCACTGCTTGAACGAATTCCCACCGCTGTCCACACGGCAGGAGGTGTGGGCAATTGTCCCTGCCTGGGTAACACTGATAAGTAGGCTGCCTGGTGCAAATTAGAAGACATATTCATTTGGGCCAAAGATTCTTTACTTTTTCAGTGATCAGTTAGAGAAGGAGTTCATGGTTCAGAGAGTTCAGTCATTCCACTGCATTTCGTTTAGTTCAAATTGTGTGTCCTAGGTAAAAATCCTATCCCTTCCATGGGGATCGCACAATTCACTTAGGAAGATAAGATAGACAGAAAGAAAAATGCACCTGTCCAAATGTAGCAATGTAGAATTTTCATGTGCGTTGAGGAATCAGGTCATGTGCAAGCCTCCCTGGAGGAGGATGGAGTCTGAGGAACCTGGAAAATTGGGAAGGATACAAACTGAGAGCGTATCTTGCTGGATATTTCTCCTCTGCAGAGAGAAAACAGCCTTATAGCCATTTTAGAAATGTCAAATTGGCCATATTTTATATCTCAAAGAGCCCAGGGTGCTGTAGAAGCTGGCTTAGGAAATGGGTGAAATATAAGAGGAGTTGTAACCCATGAAATTCATACCAAGAGACCAGGGTTGCATCTCAAACTTCATAGGCATGACAGCGTAGTCCCACAGCAATGCTGGTGTGGTTAAGAATGGAGTAGCTGTCATTCGTGGTATTTATGGAGCTGTATGACTTTCCAAGCACTGTGCTGTGTGCTTGGGAGGCAACATCTCTCATTTAACTCCTGAAACTACAGAATGTCTATACTCCTCTTCCAATTTTATAAATAAGTAGATAGGTTCATTATGAAAATGATAAGAAAATGAGTCTTTATTCTAAGTACCAGAGGAGCACTTACTGCATGTCAGTCATAAACACATTATATATATTAATGATCTAACTATCTTTATAACCATTTTTTTCATCTAATAATGAGGAAAACAAGAGCCAGAGGATCTTAAATAATTTCCCTAAAGTTAAAGAAATGAGAAAAGAAAACATCTCAATGTCTCATGGCTGGCAAGTGGAAACAAAAATTCAAAGTTAAAGCTGGTGGGTCTCCAAAGCCCAAGTTCTCAAGCTCCAGTATAGGTCAATATAACTTCAAGTTTTTATATGGAAGGCGCCCTAACAGCAGAGGGATGAGCAGATACCTCTGGAGGGCTGAGAGTGTTGCCTAAGGCAGCTAGCTGTCAGTATGAAATTTCTTTGAAGCTCTGTGTTTTATGCTGAAATATTCTTGTGTGAATTTTGCATTCTCCTTCATAATATATCTTTTAATATAAAAATACTGTTTTGATTTTGGCTCTTGTTCTCAAAACTTCGAAGGGAAAACTTGCAGAAGAAGGCATGCTCTGTTTGCCTGCAGATGTTCCAGCCTCCTGGCCACAGCTGGGTGCTTCCAGGTTGCTGGGTACCCCATGGCGAGAGTAGTGACTAAGGAGAGCATAGGATTTAGCATCAGCAGTACCAGAACTCAGATCCTGGCTCCTGTGGCCACCACTTGCTGGGACCTCATCTCTGAGTAGCAGGTTCTCAGCTCAGAATGAGTGATAATGGTCTATGCCTGTCAGAGGGGCATGGCAGAGACAGGTGCTATTTCCAAACAGTTATTTAGGACACCATGCTTTCACTCTCCCGCAACTCCCACGAGTTTACTCTGTGCAGGGCACATGACCTTTGAGGCCTCCTATCTCTCTCTCTCTCTCTCTCTCTCTCTCTCTCTCTCTCTCTCTCTCTCTCTCTGTGTGTGTGTGTGTGTTTGTGTGTGTGTGTGTGTGTGTGTTATAATGGAGCAGTTCTCTTGGGGAAAATCTCTATGTTTTATGCTTCACTTAGCCAACTGCATCCATGGGGTCTACAAGAACTTTTTCTCTTTATCACATTTAGATCATCCTTTGGCTGAGAAAGGGACTTTTATTCTGGTGGCCAATAACTTTGCTCAGAACAAGTGAATTGATAGTATTTATACTATGATTCTATTATAGTCATATACATTCCTTTCATATTATATATGTTCCAAATATCTACCTAAATACTTTCCCAAACCTTTTAAATGTCCAGTCAGAGATTAAGCAGAAAGGAGTTTGACGGCTATTTTTGCCTGCTAACTTTAATACATTTAGAATGAACTAAAATCTCAAAATGGGAGCACACCTCTGGTGTGTTTCTGATTAATTTGAAGTGGGAAGATCGACTTCTAATCTGGATCTTTGTGGTAGGAAGCCATACCTTTAATCCAGATCTATTCTGGCCCATATCTTCTGCTGGAAGTCTTTATAAGGTCATGTAAGAAGGAAGAGTTTGCTCTTTTGCCTGTTTGCCTTCACCTCCCTAGCAAGACCATTCCTTCACTGGCATTAGAGCCTACTTCTCTGGGATTTCAGCACATACAGTAACCAGATGAGACAGCCAGCCTTGTGGGGGAGCAACTACTGGATTCTTGAACCTTCTGTTCAAAGGCAGCCATTGCTGGATTAACTTGAATATAGTCATTCTAATAAGTCATATATATATACACACACACACACACACACACACACACACACACACACATATATGGGAGGATCAGGTCAAAAGGAGGTGCCTTGGCTCTGTGATAATTCTGTGTTTCCAGAAAAGTCTTTGGCTTCATTGACCCCTATTTTTCTCATTTCTAAAACGAAGATAACCTAGCAAATATAATCATCATGAATGGTTGGTTGTGTTCCTAATGCATGTTATTAAAAAAACAAGCAGAAATTGGCGGTGACCATGACACGTGTGGGGAGGATATGAAGAAGCGGGACATTAGTGCATTGCTGGTCTGAATAGAAAATGGTGTAACCACTGTGGATCACATTATAGCAACTCTTCACAAAGTTAGACATAGAACTGTCTTCCAGCCCAGGATCCTCCTTGTAGTATACAGCAAGGTAATTGATAACAAGAACTCACACAGATACTTGCACACCAATTGTTCATAGCAGAATTATTCATGATAGCCCAAAGACAGAAACAACCTGAATTCCCATTAACAGAAAAATGGGTAATAAAATGTGGCACATGTATATTATGGAATATTATTCAGACTTAGAAATACATGAAATTCAGATATATGCTACAACACGGATGAACCTTGAAAGCATTATGCTAAGTAAAATAAGCTAGAAATATTGAGAACATTTCCCTCACTAAGAAAATGACCTGATTCTTACTAAGTAAAGTAAGCCAAAAATGTTTCATGGCTCCATGTATATGTGGTGTCCAAAGTAGTCAAACTCATAAGTCTGAAATAGAGAGTGGTAGTTACCAGGGCATGAGGGAGAGGTAATGGGTAGAGAGTGTCCGCGTGGGAGGATGAGAAAGTTAGGAACATGGAACAGTGATGAAAGAAAGAAAACCATGAGAAGGCACAGCAGCCCTCCCCTTCCATTCAATGCTCCTGTTATTCATTGTCAATCACAATCCAAGAATGCTGAATTTTTAAAAAAAATCCAGAATAAAAGGTAGACATTTAAAATTACCTTATTTTGATTACTATGATGAAATGTTGTCCTTTTGTTCTTATCCAGGATCTTTTCATCATCCCTTCGTTCAGAGTATCTACTCTGCGTATGCTACCTTTCCTGGTAGTCAACTTCTAGCCACCTCAATTATCGTATTAACTGACACAGCATCCTAGGACCTAAACTGTCCATTTTACTTAATGATCCTGAGGTAGAAGAGAAGAAATGAGCATGATTTTAGTCTACCAAAGCTCTTCCTGGAAGGGACAAGAAGAAAGGTTTTGAGCATGTAAGATAACCTTTGCAGAGGGCTACTTTCACAAAACCTTCATTACATTTTATTGTAATAGATATACTATTTCATAATGAGGTTGCGTTAATCTCTTACAGACAAGTGGACAAAAGTATAGTATATGTACGATTTGATGTTATATGATTTTAAGCATTCCCTGGGGTGTTGGAACCCATTCATCAGTAAGGAGAAACTACTGTTCATAGTACTGTTGAGCTGATTATACTTAACTATATAGATTAGTATATATAACTATATAGATTAGTATATATAACTATATAGATTAGTATATATAACCATATAGATTAGTAAACTGTATCTTTTGTATATTTTACCAGAACAAGGACAACATTTAGTAGAACGTTTAAAATTAAAGCACATTTTAGGTCTCTCCAGTGCCCCGCCCTTATAGTCTTCACTAGATCTAGAAGTTCAATTTCCCCTTGTCATTGAAGAAAAAGCAAAAGCAGCCTCAGGCATAATGGGGCCCTGAGCTTTCAAGGCCATCAAGAGTGTGGAAATAGAATTCTGGAGTCTGCTGTACAGAGTCCAGATGATGATGATGAATACAATCACCCAAAGAGACGGTTTTAATTCTTTTTCTTTTATTATGTCTCCAACAAACTTTATTTCCCAACTGCTTTCCTCTGTGAAGACAGCCTGGGTGTGACTTTGGAGTGGTAGCCCTGATCATATCCGGCTTTCCGTGCTCAACAGTGTGGGGGATTGCTTCTAGTTATCTGTGCCTGGTTAGAAAGGCAGCCTGGGTCTCAGATTCATGGAGATGGTCAACAAGGGAGAGATAGCTCCAATGGAAGGGCAAAGAAATCTTTGCTAAATCCTCATTCACGCTCATGGTCCTGACAAAGGCAGCGTGTGACTGTGAGAATGTGAGGGCTGGGGAGATATACTCTTCCACCAGTGGGTATTAAAGCCAAGCCTAAGAAATCCTTTTGATGTGTGTTGTAAACATCCCCAAATTCTCATCTTCATCTTGTGGTGCCATGGATCAGTCCCTGTCACCACTGTTAGGGGCCATAAAAGTGTACTGAATAAGAAAAGGAGGAAAGGGACTGTTTTACAGCAGAGAGGAGGGCTGGGTTCAAGGGTGCAAGATAGAGTTACAGATGTGTGCTGGGGAGTGTGAATCAGGCCTGCCGTCTACACTTCCCAGGGAGGAATAGGGAAAGAAGAGTATAGTAGCGACCTCACAGTTTAAGGTTCTCTGCTCTGTGTACCTGGAGCAGCTTCCAAGATTCTGACCCCAGGTCTCCAACAGTACCTAGAAACAGTAAGGATTGCCATGAGGCTCCCAGGAGCCTCGGGACCCTGTTATCTACCACATGTGACTATCTGCCCCTCCCTAGGGACTTGTGTGAACCAAGAAACATTTGGGAGTGGGGCTCAGGGCAGTGACTCTCACCGGAGTTTTGCCTGAGATTTTGTTTGGTCTCTTCATGAGTTATCCAAGTAGTCTTTTTCCATCTACCCTGCAAGACACATGGCCTTCCAGGCCAAAAGTCAATAGTTTCATGGACTTGATGTAGCTTGAGTCAGTACTTGTGTTATAGTTACCAGACAAGAGGGTGACAGGGGACACAGGAAGGCAGTGGGAAATAAAGCTTGTTGGAGACATAATAAAAGAAAAAGATTTAAGACTGTCTCTTTGGGTGATTGTATTCACCATCATCATCATCATTGTCATCATCGTCATCATCATCAGCAGCAGCAGCAGCAGTGGCGGCGGCAGCTGTAGCAGGGGCAGCAGCTTTACCACACTAATAACAAACCTGTCTCAATACAATTCAAACAATAACATGCATTGTCTGGAGAATGGACTATAACAAGGACAGACATGAGGGTAGAGAACTTGTCACGTGCTATTAGTGGAGAAATGTTTATTCACGCTCCGTTCTTGCTCTCTTGTCACAGGACTTGCTCCTGACTCTCTGAACTCCTTCCTTGTTTCCTTCCCCTGTTACCATTTCCTCTCCTGTCCCTACAAGGCCACAGGGGTAACCAGTGCTGGCATGCTGTAACCTAAAGTCCCATTCCCTGGCTATGGAAACCTGATAGTACCAAGATGCTTAGATTTAAGCATCTCAGCTCCCGTTCATAAAAGAGAGAGTGGAGTTCATTATCCCATTCATATTTGAGTTTTCTCCATGTTATTAGAAAGATCTTTCTGTGTGGCACAAGAAAATTCATAAGGAGAAAAAAAACCAACCCTCAGAATCATATTCTCCTTGCTCTGTTGGCCCCCATACATTCATTTGGATTGATTGCCTACCACAGCCTGTGAGCTTTTGAACATCAAATTTCAAAACGGAGACATAAAAGTGTGAGCATGAAATGAATGAGCAGCTTGCTCCAGTCTGCCCTCCATGCTGTGGACTTGTGCTCCTGACGTGCAGGAGGTGTGTGTGTGTGGGGGGGGTGGATGTTTTCTCTCCCCCACCCAGTTTACCTCCCAGGATTCTGATGCCTGCCTTCTTGCTGCTTCTGATAATAGGGTTGGTCTATGCTGGGCACTGGGATGGGTACCAGGAAACTCCCATATTTATTTGAGATTCAATTTTAAATATTTATATGAGATCCAAACCACATCTATGTTTTCACAGAAAAGACAGAGAACAATGCAGAGTGTGGCCTTCAAATGACAGAGAAGATGAAGCCAGTGGCAGAAGGCAGGCTGAAAAGACAACTGAAATTTAACTTGCCCCTCTAGCTGTCCCACTGTTCTGTAATGACCCTCTGTCCCAGTTTCTATCCATTTCGGAACCCAGACAGGAACCTCATTTCTCCTCTTCTACCTCAAACCTGGTGCTCACCATGGCTTGTTAATTATCCCTCTTAAGAACCTCTATAGCTACATCCCCATGTTGGCTTCCCCAGCCCCTGCCTCTCTTCAGCCTTTTCATCACCATTGCTAGGTGATTCATATTTATGCAAATCCTTCCCACATCTCCAATTGCCTCTCACCTCTCCTCCCCCAGCTTCCTATTCCTGCTGTTAAAGAAGACTTTCTTGGAAAGCAAGTATCTCTCTCTCTCTCTTTTAAATCCTTTAAAGATTCTCACTCCCTTTAAGTTAATAATCAGGCTCTTTAAAATGATGTTTAAGCACCTTTGCCATCAGACCTGTGACTATCTCTTTAATGTCACCTCTCCTGGTGCACCCAACCCACCCCGCCTTATGCGGCTTCCTTAAATAGTCCTTGTTCTGTCATGCCTGCTGTGCCAGCTGCCTCTGCTGCTCGGACTCTCCCCTTGCTCTCTTCCCATACTATGTAATACTCGTTCTATGTAATCTTCCAGTTGCAGCCCAGGAATCGCCAGGGAAACCTGTCCAGAGACATTGCTGTCCATAATTTTTGTTTGCACCGACATATTGCTGTCTATACCTTGTGTTTGCAGTGTGCTACAGTGCCATAGAGTCCCGTTGTCTTGATGGCTGATTGGTGGACTGTTTCCCATGTGTCTTTCTCCACCTGAGACTCAGCACCACAGCTGGTAGAGAGCAGAGACTGTGAGATCATTGGAAGGGAGGAGTTCAGAAAGTGGTGTTAGCAAAGCTGAAGGGGTACGATTTAGAGATGAAACTGCAGAAATCGGGGCCCCAAGGAGACCTGGACATTTTCAAGTCCAGTGCTCTCATTACAACTAATCGGTGTAAGGTAAACAGAGGAAAACCCTTTCCCAGTATGGAGATATGATCGGTTTTAACAGGTGGCTTCTAATATTACAGTCTGGAGAGCGAGGGGGAAGAGAGTGGGTCATGGGAGGGAAAGCGAACACCAAAGTCAGGCATTAGGTAAACACATTAGAAAGGAACAGTGGAGAAATAGTGATGTAACTGGAGATGAACATTCAGTGGAGGATCAGATTCAGTCCCAGCTGACTGTTTATCTCAGGGCATCCCCTCCATCCCTCTCATCAATTTGACAAGTGTTTATTGAGTAACTCCATTATGTTGAACATTAGAGACTTAAAAAATAGTAGCTCTTGCCTCTGCCTTGATCTAGTGGAAGAAGTGGGCCTGGCGTCTGATCCACACAGACAGCTATGCTGTGGCAGTGGGAAGACTCTTAGAGTTTGAGAGAACTGGGGTGATGGGCCTGAAGGATGCCATGTGGAGGCGAATCCCTAATAATCAAAGGTTCTTTTTGGTGTGTGAATGCTCTTTGGCTGACCCTGGGAATTTCTAAACATGTTTCTCAACTCCCGAGTCTTCAAGACGTTTCTGTCTCTCTCCATTGGTTTCAGAGACTCAATACTTTCCAGGCCCCTTACCTCATTTCTCTCACTGATGCTGCCCTCATCCCTCAGTACTTTAAGTCTGGCTCTTGAGAGCCTGTTTATTTTCTCCTGGGTACTTCAACACTCTCAAAGAGTGTACAGCCGTCTCACCCACACTTCATTTTCTTCAATTACCCACTCTCTGAGGAGGTGAGCTGCAAGCTGGACATGGAGTGTGTTCTGCCATTTATGTATAGACCAAAAAAGCCACAGAAGATCCAGCCATTCTCCTAGTCTTCTGGTCTATTTAGGAGCTCAAGACTCCGCCCTTTTCTTTCTAGGGAATCTTGGTTGGATTATTACACTCTTTGATGGAACCAAAGAGTGGAAAAGACCCCTTCCTTTGATATATCCCTGAAAACCAGAGACTTGTGGTTGCAGAGAATGGACTAACCCCTTCAGTCTAATTTCAAGTGATTTTTTATTGGCAGGGGAAAAATAACAGCTAGTCTGAGAAGTAAGGAGTTCTTGGAGATTAGTGGCCATTCCAGGGTCTTTTCTATGACTCTGAAAACCATAAAAAGGACAGAAACACACATGCCCATCTCCATCCTCAGTTGATGGGGAGCAGTAGGGCTAGAAGGACAGAAAGGACATAGAGGCCTGTTAGCATATGGCAAATATGACTTTGGGGCACTATAACAAGACTCAGTCTGAACAGAGCCCAGTTAGGATGTAAATCGGTGCATGTGTGAGGTCCTAGCTCATGAGGGGCTCCCTGAGGCTCTTGGAAAGGTCTGTCCCAGAGCTTGTGACAGCTCTTACTGTTATGACTGGCCACCGGGCAGTTGGAGTAGGCAAAGTAACCAAAGGTGTCATCTGTATCTTTTCAGAGCATGCTGACATCTGGGATGTAGGCAAATCCTTTAGTCTTGGGTGAAAAGGATGCTGCTTGCTGGTTCCTCAGCCCTTTGGCTATTGGGAAGTGGTGGTAATAGCTGCATATAGGCCAGCATCTCGGTATGCTTTCTCTCTCCTGCTTCTGGGGTGTAACACTGTATTGGTTGCTGCCTGTCTTCTACCCTTTCCCTCTGTAGAAAGACAGACAATGGTGAATCTCGTTTTGTTAGCTTGATTGGATTATGAAGTAACTCAGAGAGCAATAAAGCATACACCGGAGTGTGCCTGTGTGAATATCTTTAGAGAAGAATGAATGCAAAATGAATAGAGAAGGCAGTATTCCATAGGCCAGGGCCAGGTAGAATAGAAAGAATACAGAAAAAGAAAACTTGCAAGCATGGATTCCCTTTGTCTATCTCTCTTGTCTCTGTGTGTGTCTGTGTGTGTCTTTGTTTCTCTGCTTGCCTGTCTCTCTGTCTGTCTGCCTGTCTCGTTTATATATGTATGTATCTGTGTGTTGTTTCTATTCTACCTTTCTCTCCTCCCTTGCTTGCTGCCCTGATATGAACTGAATTATTCTGGCATATCCCCTCTGCCATGATGGACTGAAGCCTGTGAAACCTTGAGCCAAAAGATTCAAACAAACAACAAAAAAAAAAAAACCCACACAAAAAAGCCTATTTATTCCAGCAGTGAGAAGTCAACTAACAGGTGCATTAATAATGTTCCTTGTTCTTCCTGGTTCCTAGGAAGAGCAGTGATATGGATGAACATCCAAGGGTATGTGAAGGAAGTGAAACAATGAGCCACAAGGAGCTTCAATACCAAGTGTTTATGTGTCCAGTCCATACAGCACTTTCCAAAGGTCTCTAGCATGAGAACTTTTGGGGTACCCATGGAACTGACCCTCAGAACAATTTGCAGCATTCTCATTGTACATGTGTCTGTACTGTCTGCAGTGAGTTCTGATATGAGCAGCCAGGGCTATCTGGGAGAGACCATGTGCTGGCTTTACCACCAATGCTTCAAGCCCTGCCAGAGAGGCATGTTGCTGTAACATCCGAATACTTTCTTAACTCTAATGGGAACAATCAGTGACCTTTAAGACTCCTGGAAAAATAGTACTTGTTGCTCTTAAAAGCTGTGGTGTGCCAACCTTGCTCTTGGATGCCTATGACCAGCACCTCTTTAAAAAACACCATTCCAGAGAGTTGGACGTGCTTTGCTCGGAAAAATTACATTTTTCACCCAGTAGCTTAATTGGATTTTTGTTTAGTAACCTGTACAGGTCTCTTCTGTGGAGGAGGCACCTGCTTCTAGGAAGGAGCCAAGCGTTTAGGAGATGGAAACAGAGATATATTAAGGGTAGGGCTGCCTTTGAAGAGATATGAGTGCTATGGATCTTCAGACCTAGGGAATAATACCATGTTATTGTTTATGTCTAGAAAACACGTGTGATGCTCCCTTTCTTGTGCTCTTCCCTCTACGTCCTCCCCATGACAGTCTTTTAAATGATTTATCTTCTTATTTCTTCTCTTAGAAGAGAAATTCTCTGAGGGGAAGGATCTTTTTGGACCGTTCTTTGAATATAGGACTTCTGATTCCTAACGGGAAGCTCCTGGCTCCAGGAGATGCCAACTGTCTGAACTGGAAGGCTCACAGACTCTAAGCTACCTCAGGATTGGTACTCCTTCCTGGTACAGGTTACTGCATTTAAAAGTCCATGGGACTTTACTGAGGCATTGTGTGCCTCCGTGAAATATCTGTGTCATCCAGATGAAGGGTCCAGGCATCTGTTCATTATGAATCTCTGTGTGGTTTATAGATACCAGAGCACATTTGTGTCTTCGTGGTTCTATAAGGCAAATATACACAATGTCGTTTTATATACAAGGTAATAGGAGGAGAAGAACAATTAGCAATGGGCCTGTTTTCTTGATGGTTTGAGAGTCCTATTAGATAGAAGGCTAGTTCCCAAGAAACCAAGGGGCTCTTGGGATGAAGCATTAAGGGAGCGTTAACTTTGCAAGCTGGAAATATCGTCGACGGAACTAGTTCCTTGCGAGCAATACACAGAGAACTAGAACCTGGATTTTTGTCTCAATTCTCTTACAGACCTGCATGTTCAGACATGATGTCTCCATGCACACCACACATAGTTTATCCATGAATATAAATGCCTCTCTGGGTTGGTGCTGTGAAAATTCCCACATGTGAAGCTCTGTGTTGAAGGCCTTTGCCATATACCACATCCAGATGGTCCTGAAGCATCTTGGAGTTGCTGTGTTTCCCTTCCATGTTTTCAGAGGGTCTGTCTCCCAGTCACTTTACTCATTGCTGTGACAAAGATATGTCACTGATAAGAAGAGACAAGGAAGACAAGGAAGGGTCTGTTTAGGTTCACCTTTTGAGTGGATACAGCTCCCTGAGTCATGATAGCAGGATGGTTCATTTCCATAACAGTGGGGACATGCTTATTCACCTCATGATATAGAAAAAAGCAGAGAGATTAGGTGAGAACCCTGGCTAGTCTTTAGTCCATAAGACCCACGTCTGGGGAACCCTTTCCTCCAGTGGGGTCCCATCTCCTAAAGCTTTCACAGACTCTCAAAATAACACCCCCAGACACATGAGCCTGTGAGAGACATCCTATATTCAGGTTATAATAGGCAGTATTTAGACATGTGGTTGTGTCTCGGTAGAGACCTCTTTAGATTGTTTATAGGGATAAAGGCTGAGAATGGATCTAGTTTCCAGCTGACCAAATGGTAAGAGAATGAACACAATGAACTTGGCCTGTGCCTGTAGTCCATCACCAGAAGGAGGATTCTTCCTAAACAAATGAGGGAGGTAATGCTAGGGCTATAACGCTAGGGCTAGTGAATAGAGAGTTCATTTTAGTGGTTAGGAAGTGGGTATGAGCAACTAACCTAGGCAGGGACATCTGCCAAGGCATCTGAGGGGCTCAAGCAGTGACAAAAGAGAAGGGATGAGAGATCCTGAGATAGCCCTTGGTTGCATTCTCAGCCCACACCATCCTGCTCTGTGCTCAAGAGGCAGGTCCTCTTGCTGAGGGGAGGGGGCTTTAGTTTGGAGATTCTTATGTCCCTTCATTCATATTTCTGACTGTGGTATTAAAGATAGCTTCTAGGTTTTTTCCTTCTCATTGCTTATACCTCAAAGATTACTTAGGGATTCCAGGGATCCTTGCTGGGCTTGTGTTGAAACGATGAAAAATGGCCTCAGTTCTCCTGTCCACAGGGAGCACGGTCATTGATGGGACAAGATTCCTGGGAACAGATGTGGTCTGTGACAACCTATTACTTTATTCTCACACAATCCTAGAAGTTATCACCAAAGCAAAGAACAAGCACCATTTGCTTGACATCCCAGGAGGGGAAAGCTAGAGAGCCCAGGGAGTTCCTCAGGACGTGTGCTTCACTGGCTGGCAAAACACACAGGTAACTGGCATTGTAAGCGCTTCTATGAAACAGCCACAGAAGTCTGGGGTTATCACATAACAGGCATCCCACCCTTTGCACTCCCACGGTGGTGGGTCATAGCCTTGATGCAAAACAGCTACACTGGAGTCCCCACTCTCTGAGTGTGACACCTCTACTCCCAGTGTGGGTGTGCCGGGCCAATAACCCAAGGGAATCTGGGACAAAGGGGATTCTTTGGAGAGACGAAGAAGCACAGATTTTATGCCATACAGCCCGGTGTCTCCTGATACCTCATTTACCTGCCACTAAATTCGCTGTCTTCAGAAAAGAATTGTCTTGCTCCGTATCTTTTCCACCAAGGCAGACGTGGCAGCAAGATTTAAACTCGAGTGCTTACTCCATCTCCCCACAGGTTTTCCTATGTGCAGACAGTACCTGTGAGGACTTACTTAGCTGAACTAACCAGCACTCAGCGCTGTGTAAATAAGAAATGTGAGAGGCAGTCCCTAGACAAGTTCAGGAAAGACCTCAGTTAGACACAGCTTTGTCCTTCTGCCATTTGCTTTCTCCTATTCCTCCTTCCTCCAGTCTTGTTACTAGAAAGGGTGGGGGAGGAAGTGGGGACAATAAAACAGTCTAAGAAAGAAAAAGAGATGGAAAGGGAGAGATGAGAAAATGGAGATGGAGATGCATAGATCGTCAGAGAGAGAGACAGCGACAGAGAGACAGAGAGAGACAGAGAGACAGAGAGAGAGACAGAGATGGGACAGTGAGATACAGCAAAAGAAAGACAAAGATGGAAGAGGAAAAGAAGAGAGGAAGCAGGAGGACAGGGAGGATAATATAGGAGGGAAAAGGAGAAAAAGACATGGAGAGAAATACAGAGGAACAACCAAGGAGAGAGGAATGGGTGCAATGGGGGGGGGGGAGAAGAGAAGAAGAAAGAGATGTTTTCCTTCTTTCTGTCCCCCAAACCGATCTCCCATGTGTACCAACTGCGGTCAGCACAAGGCCCATGCTTTCCAGCCCCTGCCTTCCATGGGAGCATGCAAACGGTCTTCTCTGGATTCCAGAGTCAGATTGCTTGCTGTTGCTTTGGATAGTACCACAGCATCCTCCTCTCTGACCTTTGGTAGCCAGCATCACCTCTGTGCATATGGTCCTCTCTCAGAAAACAGAGGCACAGATTAAACACACAAAGAACCGAGTGGCTCAGTGATAGTGCTTGCCTGGAATGCTTCAGGCTTTGGGTTTTCCTTCAGCTTTGTAATCACTGTGCTAGAAGCCAGCTGGTGAGACCGTGGGACTGATGGCAGCCAGGTTTGCAGCACCAATGCCTGGGTGAGCCAGATCTCAGTGCTGTGGTGTCTTACCTTACAGGGACCTGCATTCTACACCTAGCCAGAACTTCTTTTTCTAACACTCGATATTGCCACTGAGAAATACTCTGAACATTTCTTTTCAGAGATGGTTTCCTGCTCTGCCATTCGGACCGGTCCTGAACTCTTAGGATCTTCCTGGCCCAGCCTCCTCTGTGTAGGTGCTTGCCACCGTGATTGAACTGAAACACATTCTTCATTAGACATACCAAGCTTTGTCTTCCTGTTTCAGTTTCAAGTCCCTTAAGAGTCATGCACTGGATTCCCTGGAACCTTCAACAGGGAATGCATGTGGAGTCCTTGGCTGCACAGGGTTTGCTCAGGCTCAGTGACCTTGGTTCCTTGTCCTATGTTTAACCTACTGACTTCTGCTTTAAATTCCGAGCTCTTTTCTCTGCTCTTTCTCTTAAGGCACTGTTGAGAAATTATTAACCGCCTACCACGTGCGCAACCTCTTCCCCACTCTCTGATGCCACTGTCTTCACCTAGTTGTGTATTTCTCTAGTAGTCCCTAGTCCCCCAAGACATTCTGCCTTGCTGCTCTGATGTGTCTCCCTGGCCTCAGATTCTCTGCGTCTGTCTTGCCAGGGTTGGTTGCGTTTCCCCATTACAATCGCAGATCACAAAAGTGATCAAAAATGCAGGCAGCAAGGTGTGTCAACAGATATCTGAAACAGAACTCCTGCGGGATTCATTTCAAGGCCTTCCTGTCCCTTTAAGAATCATGGGGCATCCCAGGGGTTCACTGATTTCTGCCTGCTCCTAATAAAATTTCCCATTAATTAACCAAGATACCGTGGACTGCGGCCCTGGCCACATTATTTGCCTTTTTATTTTGTAGCTACATGGTAGACTCTTCAGTGCAGGAGCCCTGGAATTATACACTGGGCCCTAATATTTCAAGCCCCAACAGGAACAAATATGCAATTATATAGTTCAGTGATGCAGTCGCACAGCAGTGCAGATGGGGATGAGAGGCGCTGCTCTAGCTCGCGGAAAGCTCCTTGGAAAAGGAACGCCAGTCTGCTTCCCAGCTAGCCTCAGCTCTGCCGCCAGCATGGGTCCCCTCCAGTCAAGATCCTTTACGACAAGTGGGTACAGGGTGGAGCCAGAAACACAGCCCCAATGTGCCATGTGTGTTTCCTAGTGTTCTGATTCTGAAGTATTCTGCAGAATGGAGGTGGGAGAGGAAAGGGGACCTCTGCTAGGGCCTTGGGTAGCTTTGGAGAAACTTTTCATCCTTCCCTAGCCAGAACTTCGTTGTCATTCACGGCTGAATACAACGCCACACCGGCCCCAAGGGTTACTGCTGCTGTTGGGTTCCCCTTTTGATAGATGTAGAAATTGTGGCTCAAACATGCTAAGGAATTAGACCTGGGCTGTATAGATAGTCAGTGGTCACAACCATTCTGATCCCCAATGTGTGTAGGCTACTGTTCCTTTCGCCTAAGCCCCAGAGTGGCGGCAGCAGAGTCAGTGGCACGCCTGTTCTTGGTGGCATAACATTTGACTGAGGTTTGGAATAGGAGCTGCACTATACCCAGTCCAGTTGTAAAGACAGTCCACTCAGGAGAGAGGCTTAGGGGAGCATTCTAAATCATCTTGAAAAGATTTCAAGGGTCTTTTTTTCTTCTGCGGCTGCTTCTATACACTTTAAAGGTAAGAAAACAGGGCAGAACAGCCATTCCAGACAGGCACTCCAGAGAGGAACAGTTGTGTGTGGAGAGAAACAGTCCGCTATAAGGCATATGGCAGACTTCATGTGTGTGTGTGTGTGTGTGCGTGTGTGTGTGTGTGTGTATGCATATGTATATGTCACTGTGAATGCTTTTGAGTTTAGGTGATGTGAAGGTATGCTTATGTGCAAGTATGTGTGTGTTTATAAGCATACATCAGTATTTGGGTGAATGATGTGTATAAATGTATATATGTATGAGTGTATGCATGTGTAAATGTGTATGTATATGTGTATATATGTTGTATCTATGTATGAGTGGGGCTATGTGTGTACTTGTGTGTCTTTGTATGTGTGTATGTGTATTTATGTGCACGGGAGTCTCTCTGTGCATGTGTGTGTAAGTCTATTTCTTTCTCTCTGTTGTTTGCAAGTGTGTGTGTATGTACGTGTGTGTGTGTGTGTGTGTGTGTGTGTGTGTGTGTGTGTATGTTGCTGCAGAGGAGTGACTAGGGGTCCAGGAAGAAATCTCAGAGCCAGAGGTTTCCATGGTAGCTGAGATACCCGCTGGCCCGTAAATAATTAACCAGCCAGAGCTTTTAAATACATTTCAAAACAAATACTCATTTCCCTCTAATGCAGTGCCGATTCTGCCTTTCACGCACTGCCCAAAGCTATGGTCAGTATGTAATTCTTCTTCTGGTGGAGATAGCATCTTATTCTGGGAAACCATTCCTTGTTGAGGGACAGGGAGCACATGACTTTTCCTTGTCCAGGGGGAGAGAATGGGTGGAGGGGAGAATTGGTTTTCTGCTTTACTTCAGCACAGCACTGGGGACATCTAGAGGGTCAGCTGCATCTTTATCTGGCACTGGGGCTGGATGCTCACTATCTAAGAGGAAGTCCCGTTGACTAATTCTTACCTGAATCTCCTAAAAGAGAAGTTGGTCCCTCATGGGTGCATGGCCTTTCAAGTCCTTTGTTCTCTATTGAGAACTGACTGTGAGGCAAGAGAGCTCAGTCTTTCTGCCTGCTTTGCATCCCAGTTCCAGTCCTTACCCCACTGTCACTCAACCCTGGCGCACACAGTCTCTCCCTAAAGCCTATCCTTCCACTTGCCATCACAAGACACAGCTGCTGATAGGCCCTTGTGCCACTCTGTGCCTTTGTTCACGGGACCTTGTACACCCTGACTGGAAGTCAAGGCCTCCATAGAGCTGGATGTCTGTGTTGGGAGCTGGAGAAGTGGGCGTGTCCTTGATGTTTTGAGTTTTCTGTAATCTGGGTCAAATGTCTGACCTTTTGGCTTCATTGTGGTTTGGGTTAGCTGGAGATATTTGAATGCTGAAGAGAAACAATGGGTGGAGTCACGAGGACACCCAGACACAGATCACTGTGGCGGCTGATCTGGTGGGTACCTGAACTATTGGGTCAATACATGTGCCATGTTCAGTCACCAGCCAAAAAGGTCTCAGTGCCTCATAGTCACAGTGGTGGCTGGTCTACTCTCCCCTCAGTCATAATAATGAAAATGGTACAGTCAGTTTTTACTGAACCCTCACTGGGTCAAAATCCCTGGGGTAGACATGTTATCTGCATCATCTTAAGTAATAGTCAAACTTAACCTACTTGCCAGCTGTTAAAACTAGCCTGCTGGGAGTAGGGCCAGAGAGGCCACATAATTTGTTCTGAGTCTTTACCACCATGATGTAGTTAGTCCTAGCTCAACTGCCTTCAGGAAGAGTACACAGTACCAAACTGCTTGAGGAAACACCAGCACGGACATCTGACACACTTCACAAAACTTCTCAAAATCCTATGCTTTGGAACATTTTGAAGACATCCAAAGGCGTGAAGAATCCTATCAATTTTCTTAGTTTTTTTACACCAATAATTCTAGACTCATATTCCGCTGTAAGAAAGGATACAGAGAGATCCTAGCTACCTGTCATCTGCTTTCTCCCAATGGTAACATTTTACAAAGTTATAGAATATCAAAACTAATAAATTTACATGGATACACCCAGTAGATGTATTCAAAGCTCACCATTTCATGCACACCTTTGTGTGTGTGTGTGTGTGTGTGTGTGTGTGTGTGTGTATGTGTTTAGTGTTAGACAGTTTGCGGTGTGAATTAATTCCATACGTTTTGATCTATGGGACAAACACCAAAGTCAAGACACAGAGTCACTCCTAAAGGATTCCTCATCTTATCCACCTCACTCTTCCCCACTCTTCCATTTATGTCTATAACAACTCATCTTCAAAGTGTCATGTAAAGTAATACTAATATTCCATGGGAATATATGTGACATAAGTATATTGCTGTATGATAAAATTGATAGGTTAAGGAGACAGAGAAAGACAAGGAAATTGCCAGAGACAGAAAGACATCATATGATGGCAAAAGTGTCATTCCACCGAGAAGACACAAATATCTTAAATGTATCTGCAGCAAAAATTATAGGCTTACTCTCTTTGAGCAAAAACGTGATAGAGAAGAGACACAGAAAACTTGTGCTCATGTTTGGGGGACATTACCACTCCACTTTCAGAACTTGCTAGAACTGCTAGATGCCACAAAGAAATAACGGTGTAACTAAATCTCAGAATTGAACTGGCATACACAGGGCACAGTCCAACAGCAGAAGATGCAAACTGTTTTCAAGCACACATGAAACATTCAGCAAGACAGATTATATCCTGCAACAAAAGTAAAAAGAAATAGAACATAAAGGTGATTGAAATCATGAAGGATGTTTAAAATGCCAGGAGGAAAGTATTAACTAATAGTCCAGTGAGCTGTCATTACACACCTACCAGAAGAGCTGGCATTAACATTTGAAAATAGGCACTTTAATATTCTATACTAGATACTGCCAGTGATAATGGCAAAGCAGAAATGTACAATGGCTATTCTGGAAGTTAGTTTAGTCAGAGTAGTGGCATCTTACAAAGCTAAATATTCACTTATCATAAGACACACAAATTTTACTACTGGGCCTTTAGGCCAGATCAAAACTTACGTTGATGCGAGCACTCTTGCAGAAATGTGCACAGCAGCCTTGTTCTAAATCGTTGCAAACTGGAACCAACTCTAATTTTTTCAATGGGTGAATGATTAAACAAATTGCCTATGTCTCGACCATGAAATGCTAGTCAATAAAATGAAGATACTACCGGCAGATACAGTAACAACTTGGACACAAGGAAATTATGTTGAGTGTACAAACCAAACTCAAAAGGATTTATAATATGTGACCTCACTGATCTAAAATGCCAGGCATTTTAAAAAGAAAATATTGCAGTTCTGGGGCCAACTCTCCACCTGCCTTGCGGGACCATGGTTCCGACATGCGGAATCCACCATCTCAGGATCTGGCTTGCTCTTCTGCTTCCTTCCATTGTGGCTTAGGGGACATTTCTCCTTCAAGTAAAGATGGTTCTGAATCAGAGCCAATATAACACAAGCAATTATAAACCAAATTCTAGAGTAGCAGAGTGTGAAAGGGAAGGAGGATTGGAGATCATGTAGTTCAGCGGTCCCTACCCCTGGCTGCACAGCAGACTCAACTAAGAAACTTTCAAATATACTGATGCCTGGGTCACTCCTTGGGGTCCCACTTTGATTGGTTGGAGGAAGTAGCTCCATTTTTTTTAAGATTTATTTATTTATTATGTATACAACATTCTGCCTCAATGTATGACCGCACACCAGAGGAGGGCTCCAGATCTCAGTACAGATTGTTGTGAGCCATCATGTGGTTGCTGGGACTTGAACTCAGGACCTCTAGAAGAGCAGCCAATGCTCTTAACCTCTGAGCCATTTCTCCAGCCCCGGTAGCTCCATCTTTTATAAGCTCCTCAGATGGTTCTAAAGTGCAGCTTTTTTGAAGATCCACTGACAAATTTCAGATGTTATCACATCTGTCCTCCTCACAAGGCAAGAGCCACAGTTGTGATTACATCCGCCATATGTAACACAGTCCAGTCACATGGAAAGTGATTGAAAGAGGAAAACCATGCATTTGGCCTCTTCTAACTCAGTAGATGCTCCTACAAGGATGATTGAGCATTCATTTACCGAGGCCTCATTATGGAAAGACATGGTACAAACTCAAGCACAGGAAGGGCTACTGAGCTCTCACATCCTGTTCAGCACAACTCATTAAACTATTCCCAAATTTCATAGATCTTAATCTGTTACTGTCAGCACCTATTGGATCTCGATTTGCACCCAATTTGTCTCTGCCTTTTACAAGGAATGAGAACAAACAGCCCCTGCCCTCCTCGCTTCTGAGGTCGCTTATTTACAATTGTGTTTTAGTGCAAATTGTCCCATTTATTCATTAGCTGTAATGTGTCCCTTTTAATGTCTGGTTATCAGAGGAGATATCGTCATAATTCACCATAGCATTCTGGGCATCTTCATGTTATTAAATATAGTTTATAACAGAAGGGAAATGAGAGTAAGGGTGTGGATAAGGAGAGAAAGGGTGGGCATAAATAAAGTTAATCCAGCAACAGATCTTGGTCCTTGGGGATTTAGGGATGTAGATAGATCCTCATAAGTCTGGGTCAAGGCCATATGAGTCAGAGTGCTATTTCTCAAGGATTCTGAGGTGCAGAGGAGAGACATCAAAGGTCTAAATCAAACAGCAATGACAGTCATGTTGAATGAGCTGGATAGAAAGCTCAGAAGGTCAGGATTCTTGCTGTTCTTCCAGAGGACCTGAGGTTGCAACATCCACATTGGGAGGTTCATAACTTCCTACAGCTCCAGCTCCAGGGATTCTGGCTCCCTCTTCTGACTTCTGTGGGCACCCACAGTGCCCACCTCCCCACATACCTGTAAAATAAAATAAATATTTTTACAAATCATGCTGATAGTCCCTTTGCTTTTTGGTACTTTTACTGCTTAGAAACCAGGGGCCTTTTTGTTTCTTGGGTGCTTTGGTTCTTCAAATATATAGCAGAACATATTAGCCACGTTGTTTTTGGTTGATGTATTGTCTTTGCTCTACATTTTCCTCACTCTTTCAAATGGAAACTGGATCTTGCCTTTAATCCAAGTGAAATGGTGCGTAGTACTAAGAGAAAATAAAACAAAACAAAAACCAAAACCGGAGGGAGGGCAATGTCTTCCTAAAAACAGCATAGGCGTGTAGAAGGATGGCAGGTGAGCCTGATGCCCTTAGCCTGGATCTGGCACTTCTTTGTCTTACTGCTAATTTCTTTAGAATGACTGTTGTCTGTGTAACTAGATTCAATGGACTGTCGAAACATGCCTGCATCAGTTACATGTCAACTTCAGAGTGAGATTTCAGCGAGAAGTCCAGAGACTGCTTAAAAACGTGGGTCGTTTTTAGCTAAGCTCCATCAGAACACAAGGTCACCTCTCCCTGCTCAGAGTTAGTGGGGTACTAAATCTCACCCCCTCCACACACAGCTCATTTCTCTTTTCACCTTCATTTATTTTGGCTCATTCATCCATCCATCCACCCATCCGTTTCCCCAACCATCCCTCAGCCTCTGTTCCTACTACATTTTTCAGAAGCTTGGAGGTAGAGAAATGTACGAAATGATTATTCAAGCTAGTTTTCCTGCTGGACACAATATACCTCACACAATCAGTGTATTGGGGACAGTATTGACTTTCTGGGGGATTTAGGCATTTAGCCTTCATGTACCATATGTTGGATGATAATGGTTTGTTCTTCTGGTTTTTAAAATTTCACTCTTAATGAAATGTATATGAGTATTCTGGGGTGGGGCTATGTGTATGTATGTGCAGGTGTGCACAGAGTACCAAGGAGGGTATCACAAGCCGCTGGACTTACAGGTAGTTGTGAGCTACCCAATGGAGGTGCTAGAAACTGAACGCCAGTGCCCTGGAAGAGCAAGAAACTTCTCCCATCTCTCTGTCATGTCTTCAGTCCCTCTTCCATGTTTTTATTTTATCTTTTGGCGTATGTGTGTGTATGAATGTGAATGCACGTGTGAGAAAGTATGTGTACATGGGTGTGGAGGGATAACCTCGGGTGTCATCCTTAGCACTCTCTACCAGGTTAGCCGGCATCCACCTGTCTCTGCCTTTCTAGAACTGTGAGTACTGGCATGCACTACTTCACCATTTTTAAAAATAAAATTTAACCTCTTTTTTAAATTTTTGAGATAGGTTTTTTTCTGTATAACAGTCCTAGCTGTCCTGGAACTAACTCTTGTAGACCAGGCTGGCCTTGAATTCACAGAGATCCTCCTGCCTCTGCCTCCCAAGTGCTGGGACTAAAGGTGTGTGCCGCACCACCCAGCTAATTTTTTTTTTAAAGTTTTTAAATATCTGTTCTGAGGATCAAACCCAGGTCTTCGTATTAGCAAAGGTAGCATCCCAGTTGCTGAGATATTTCAGCAGCTGCTCTCTTCTGGCCATAAAGAAAACACATGCTGTGTGCCCTCAGTGCTCTGGGTGGGCACAGAAAAGCGGAATACACTCATCCTAAAGCTGATCTCTGCCCCTAGATCTAGACTGTGCTGGGTAAATCTCTGAACCCAAAGAGGGAGCCACCTTCAAAAACAAAGACTAATATATTCTGGGTGAGTGGAGGGAGGTCTAGCCAAAAAAAAAAAATCATATTGGGAATAAGGGGCCCAGTGAAACATTCATACACAGTGAGTGAATGAGCAAATGCTTTAACTAGAGGGTACATCTCATGTGTGCTTCAAGAGAAGATAATTTGGAAATTATATGAAAAGCTGTTGTTTACTTTAAAAATGCTGACTGACACCTACCTAATCAACCAAGCGCTGAAAATACTGGGACATACACGACCAGAAAGAGAGTGCGTAAGCACCAAAGGCCAACTGCCAGACAGTTTTTCCACATGCACATAGCAATTTAGTTAGGTTAAAAACAATAATGAGCTGGTGCCAGCATTTAATAAATCACCTATAAAAATAAGGCACTTTAAGTGCATTATCTCTCACTTTTACCAAGGTAAGTTACTTAACTTCCATTTTCGAGTTGAGGAAATGGAGAGAGAGCAAGAGTGATTTAATGACTGGGTCAAAACTGGGGACTCCTGTCACTTTCTCACTATGGGGCCTTGGATATGTCGCCTGGCCTTGTGGATGCTTCCTAAGTGCTAACTGTGGTGCTTGCCATCCAAACACTGCATAAATGCAAAGTATTCTAATGACATTTTAACTTATGGTTTAGGGAGAAACTGATGATAATAATTATATCACTGAAATTCCTCTACTCAAAGTTGTATGAAAATTTCAGGCAAGTCATGGGCAAGGAAGAGAATGCCGTTTGGAACTAAGGTCCTAGGCCACCTGTACGCCTATGGAGGACCATGGTGACGTGACCACAATGACGTAAGGGTAAAGGTGCTTGCTACCAGGCCCGATCACCTGAGTTTGTTCCCTAAATCCATGTGGTGGAAGGAGAGGACTTTTTCCCAAACTCTTTCTTCTGACCTATGCACACACAAACACACACACTGTGGCACATACACATACATACATGAACTGTGGCAGCACATGTGTAATAAGCAAATGTAAAGATAACATAAATGAAAATTAAAATGGAAAGTTGTATATTCCTAGAAACCCATCAATACTGGGCAAGCAGGGTTGATTGGTTATCACTGTATCTCGTAGCTTGTTCCTTGTTTCTATAGAAGTCAGAAGAGGCTTGGTAAAAGCCAGATGTTTCATCCTGACAACATCCTTTATGGTTTCTGCAACATGAGTTCATGCCTTAGTCTCTGGACCGTGGTTTTCCTGTGGTGCTGCATTTAGGCAAACACTTTCTGCCTGAGTGACCCTAAGGCTGACTCTGTTCCACAAGACTCTGCCTGGACTGGGTCTTCTCCAAAGGATTCTCCAATCAGAATTACAGCTCAATCACATGTTGGCTTGGGGAGGCAGGACACAGTTAATGTGGCAGAAGGTTCCAGCTGCCAGATGAGACAATCACTGTCTTCATTTCAGGGAAGGCGGACGGGTAACTTGCTGAAAGTAGGTGGGAAGAGTAAAGATTTTCCAGGAGCCTGCCTGCCCTGCTTTATTATTAGGTTAATTGAAACCATAAAAGCAAACTTAGATTTGCATTAAAGCCCTGCCGAGCAGATGGTGGCAAGTCCCGAGCATCATAAAAAGAGGATTGAAAGATATAAAGAGACTTGGGCTCATCTGTTCCAGAATGAGGAGGGAAAGACATTGTGAGAGAAGGCTTACTCACAGGGTTGGGAGGCGGGCAGGCCGAACCTTGGATAGGTTGTTCTCAGAAACGGTCACAACCTCTTTCTTTGTTGTTCACTTTTAACTCAACTTTCTCCATTAAATGAGTTGTGGTTAGCTACTCCTCATTCTGCTCATGCCATTTATATTACTTACTTCTGTGTCACTGAAATTAAATAGTTCACAGGAGCAATAGAAAAGAGGTAATGGTTTATTTTAACTCATGGTTTCAGGGGTTACCGTCCATGGTTACTTGATCTCACGTGTACAGGCAGTGTCGTAATAGTTAATCTTGATTTTCACACGGCGGCTTTTGAATCATCATATAAACAAATCTTTGGGAATATTTGTTACAGAGTCTCTGTATTGAGTTCCATTTTTTGTTTTTCCACTAAAAAATTCCATACAATATATATTTGTATATTTTGCACCCCCCAACTCCTTCCAGATCTTCCCCTACTCCACACTCTCCCAACTTTATGTTCTCTCTCCCTCCTGACACACACATTAAAAAAAGAAAAATCAGAGCAAAGAGCAAAAACCTAATAAAACAAAACAAGAGAAACAAGAAAAGTACTCCCTCAAAAAAAAAATAAAAAGAAAAGAAAAGAAAAAAAGCAAGCAACATGGAGTTTCTTTTATGTGGATCAACCATTCCTGCCCTAAAGAGTAGTTGATATACCCAGTGTTGGAGAAAACTGTTTTCTTTTCTTTTCTTTTCTTTTCTTTTCTTTTCTTTTCTTTTTTTTTTCCTTGGAGATAAGCCCTAACCAGGAAGCTATTTGCAATTGATACCTGCTAGCAAAGGGGATACAGATCTTCTCTTGTGGCGTGTCACTGGGATTGGATTGCGTTTGCCAGATTATTTCATTGTAGCAACAAGCAAGGTTACTAATACAATCACAAGGGCAGAAAGGGACAGAGAACTTCATGGTTAATGAATACATAGAGAATGAGACAGGGGACAGACTAGAAATAACATACCCCAATATTAATCCCATCTGACCCTACCTTCAAGTTTCCAGGCCCTCCTAAAATAGCATGCCATCTATGAGCCATACATCTCACTCATTAGCCCAAGGTAGAAATTAGATATTCAAACCACAATGGCTTCTGTCTTGCCTACTTAGGGCAGCTATAAGGAGTGCAATGTCTGAGCAACTTCAACAATGGAAATGTATTTCTCATGGCCCTGGAAGTTGGAAATAGAAGATCAAGTTGTTAGGTGATTTTGTAAAAAGTGGTAAAGTTCTCTCCTCCGCTTCCTCTTTCTTTGTCCTTCCATGGTGAAGTCCATCTTTCTACTGTTCTACTTCCCTTGAGACGGTGCCCACCTGTCACTCTGCCATAGCTTCCTCTTCTCGAGTGGTCTCAGACACACATACACATAGTTCTTCTGTCATAGCTCGAGCAGTTATAATGAGGTACTATAGACAACGTTTCTTTTGGATTACAGAAATATACTTTGTCATTCTGGAAGCTGGAAGTTGAGAGCAGGGTTCTAGCAGAATTGGGTTTTGATGGGCTCTTTTCCATGTAGAAAACACAATAGAGAGTAGAGAATGAATAGATACAAGCTCTCTCGTGCTTCTGAAAAGGGCACTAGTCACATTTGTGAAGGTATTATCCTCATGATCTAATGTCATCACCCTTATGATATCCCCAAAGAACCACTTCTAAGTACCGTCTCATTGGACAGTAAAACTCCAAGATGTGTATTCTGTCGGGACACATTGCTCAGTCCGTAAGTCTTCCTTCTTCCCTGCCCACTGAATCAGACACTTCTCATTGCCCTTTCCATAACTATCTGACCCAGAGGAATGAGACTTAATGAATTGATGGACGTTCTACATCCGTAGCGAATACTTCTTGGTATCTCTGCCCATCTGCACCCCTTTCTCACTTTCAGAGAATGACTCATCTCCCACAACAGATTCCTTTAGATGTTCTGGACATGTCAGCACACCCCATTATCTTTTCAAATACCTCCAAGAAAAGGATACATGTTTGGGTGTTCCTTACCTCAATCTCCCCTTCTACTTCCTCTCCTTCCTACTCTCCCCACTTACACATCTGGATTTATCTACACCAATTACTTCTATCTTGCATCTTTGATTTTTGTTCTTTTATCTCTGACTCTGACTCTGTCTATCTGCATATTTTAGGAACCCTCCCTCCTATTGCATCTGCCCTCTTACCCTCTTACTCTGTCTCCATCACTATCCCAACTATCCCTATTTCTCCTTGGAGTGTATTTTTTTTGCATCTGCCTTTCTTGTCTTCTCATTGCTACCATCATACTGAAATGCCACCCACTTTATCCACTTCCATCTGCACAGGGCTGTTGAAATGGGTCAGCTTGTTTACCTGCAAATTCTTGCTCTAGAGGTCCAAATGCGGATTTTACATCTTCCCTGATAGCATCCAAGGGCACACACACAAAAGGTCTCTTCCAGTATGCCTGACTGATGACCCCATAGGAATGTGTAAGTGTCTTTATGTCCAATCAAAGAAATAATGGTTGCTAAAGAGTGAAGCTTTCTTCTAAGAGTTTATATTCATTGACTGTGAAGGATTCTTTCTTGGTTAACCTAACATTCAGTGTAGCAAAATAGACATTTAGAAAATGTCCTTTACGTAATGAGTGGAAGAATGATAGAATGACATTTCCATGGTAATGGCCATGATGCTGCATATATAAAGGATCTGAGAAAAACCTTTGGACCAAAACCTTGCCCTCTTGTTATTAATGGCATTCCTACTAACCTGTCATATAAAACGCCCTAATTTAGAATAAGTAGCAGTGAAAATTCATTTCTGTGAGATGCGAAGGGACCACAAGGCAGTAAGTGGCACTCACTGATCTCGTGCCATGTATGTCCAGCGCACTTGTCGCTTTGCATATGAGGAAATCACTCGTGTTTTAAGGCACACGATTTTAGAGGAGAGAAAATTGAGGCCAATGAAGGTTAAACAACTTGGCCATTGAGGAGAGAGATAAAAAAGACTGGCTACACATAGATAATTGTTGAAACTGGGTGATGGGAACAAGGGGTTTTTCACTATTATCATCCCTCAGTAAGCACAGAGGACTGATTACAGTTACACTCCCAGATGCTCAAAGCTATGGATACAAAGTCTCTTAGAGAAAATGGCATAAGGCAATATTTGCACAAACCTGACTACTGCTCTGGTGTATTTAAAACAATCTTGGTATCACTTTTTATACCTTATATAATAAAGATGATATATAAGTTGTTCTCATAGTTTATTTTTTATTGTATTGCTATTTTATTTCTTTTTGATAGTCAAATATTTTTCAGTGAAGTTCAGTTGCATCTATGAATGTATAATACATAGATCAGGAAGGTCAAAGTTCCTTCAGGGCCTAGGGAACCCTGAAGAAGAGGAGTCATGTGGGTGGAGGACACCCAGAAAAAGAGGCTCTCAAAATCAACATGATCAAAGCTCCTATGAATTCAGAGAGAGTGGAGCAGCATGAACAGAGTTTGCACAGGTCCTGACCAGGTCCTCTGCATATATTATGGCTTCCAGTTCAGTGTTTCCATGGGATTCCTGAGTATGTGAACCAGCGGGTCTTTGATTCTTGTGCCTTCTCTTATGCTCATTTCCTTCTGTTTGTTTGTCTTGTCTGATTCCAACATGTTAGTTTTTTTGTTTTATCTTAACTGATTTTGCTTTGTTCCTATCCCTTAGAAGCCTATTTCTTTTCTAATGAGATACAGAAAGGCGGTGAGGATTTAGATGGGAAGGGAGGTGGATTTAGATGGGATGGGAACTGAGAGGAGAAGAGGAAGGAGAAACTGCAATCAGGATGCATTAAGAGAAGCAAAATCTGTTTTCAATAAAAGGAAACAAAGAAGAAATGAAGGTCAGTGGTAATTCTCATTTTTTCATACTTGAGATTTTTTTCTTTAATAAAACTAGAAAATGTGTCGGCCACTCGGTTTGTATATTCATTATCTGTTTGTGTCAGTCAGCTTTGTGTCTATGTGACAGAGCACCTGAGATTAAGTGAATTCAAGAAGAAAAGGTTTGTAAGGCTCATGCTTTGAGAATTTTCAATCCATGGTCACTTGACTCTGCTGTTTCTGAGCCATGAGAGAGTAGATATGTCAAGGATATATTTTCAATGACCTACTCCCTGCACCTAGGCCTTGTTTCCCCAGCCTTCCTCAGTTTCTCAACAATCTATTTCACTAGGAACTGTAATGGCATTTCATTTGTATTTAAATAAATAAAGCTTGCCTGAAAATCAGAAAAGTAAAATCATCACACTGGCCAGCATTACAGACCACACAGTGGTGACACACACATTTAATTCCAGTAGCCACAATGACACACACCTTTATTCTCAGTAGCCACAATGACACACACCTTTATTCCCAGTAGCCACCATGACACACACCTTTATTCTCAATAGCCACAATGACACACACCTTTATTCCCAGTAGCCACAATGACACACACCTTTAATCCCAGTAGCCACAATGACACACACCTTTAATCCCAGTAGCCACAATGACACACACCTTTAATCCCAGTAGCCACAATGACACACACCTTTAATCCCAGTAGCCATCATGACACACACCTTTATTCCCAGTAGCCACAATGACACACACCTTTAATCCCAGTAGCCACAATGACACACACCTTTAATCCCAGTAGCCACACTAGCTTGCTATTGAAACCAGGTGGTAGTGGTGTGTGTCCTTAATCCCAGAATTAGAACGAATTAGAAAGTGGAAGGAGAAAATTCTCAGACACAGTCTCATTCTGAGATTCCCGGAGGCAGGAAGACCATTTTGGACTGAGGTGTGGCTGGCTATTTTGCTTTTCTGACCTTCGGGTTGAACCCCAATTTCTGTCTCTGGATTTTTATTAATCATGCTTCAAGGAACACATCAATGGATTGTTTCCTTGATGAGTATAGAATCTTCATGATCCAGTCACTTGTGAATACTTCTTCCCCAGGGACCAAACTCCTACATGAGAGCCTCTGATGTACACCCCACATTCAAGCTAGAAACTATTGTGTTCTCAGTAACAAATTGCCTCAAATCTTAGCAACTTCAAGTTATATTCAGTTATCATCTCACAGCGTCTGTGGGGAAGCAGCCAAGGTTCACCACCGCTCACTGAGTTGCTGTGTTCGTCTTCCACAGGCAATGGTCAGGGTCTTCCTGGGGCTGCAGTCATGTTGTGGTTGAATAGGGTAGTCATGTAAACTCATGCACACAACGTCTTGGCTGACTGCTGTTCAGTGCTATCAGTTCTTTGCCCTTTACGTCCTTTTAAGATGAGAGGTATGGGAAAAAAGGAACGAGAATGCTGATGATAGGAGACAGCCTTTGTATAGCCTTCTCTTGGAAGTGATATCCCATCATCTTGACTGTATTTAGTTTATGAAAGCAAGCTGGTAAATCTGCCTCATATTCCAGAGAGCAGGATCACACAAGGGTGCACCTCTGAAGAGTAAGGCATCAATTCAGCTTCCCTGTAGGCTACCTAACAGAGGTGGCGAGAGGCTTTGCTGGCTCCAAGTGTTTTCCTGCTTAACACCAAATCCGTCCTGTTTTCTGCTACCCTCAGCAACCTTGTGGATTCACTATTGATAGTACCTTAGCTCCAATTAGTAAATCAGGTTGACCCAAAAGTACCCAGGTCTATAAATTTAACTTTGTTAGCCTTTGGTGTGGCTTGGAAATGGGGCTCCACAGAACTATCATTCCTGTCAGAAAAATACAAAGTACAAGATGAGAAACAGGAAACTGTCAACTCAGAAGTGACTCTGAGGGGGCCCTGGAGGTACAGAGAACTGTGGAGAAGCTAGGTAAGAATGCCTGGAGATTTCAACAAGGACATTAATAAAGGTTGGAGAACTGATATATCCTTTTAGCATCACCTCTGACATAGTGTGTAGTATAACATAAATAAATGGTTCTTAAATATTGTAGAAAAGACAAATGCCTGAAATGAGATTGGGCAAGGGGGTCAAATGAAGAGGGAGAAACTATGAAGAACAGCCCAGAGCCAGACTCCTTTAGAGAATAGACTATGAAGTATGGTAGACAGAACCAGGGAAAGAATTCAAAATCAAGTAAACCATCCTGGGTGCATATAGCGGTGCTTATATAAGTCGGGCAATGACATGGAGACCTGACCATTCATGGTCATTCATTCATGATTCTTGTTAGTGAGTCAACATCCTATATGTCTCCTTCATCCTGGCTCTCAGGAGTATGGTAGCTGACTCTGTGACCCCAGGAAACAGCTCTAGGAACTGCTAATGCAAGGCTTTGTACCAGGTTTTGCAAGTCCACGTCTTCCCCCTTTGGAATTTATAGATGGGCTTCATGGGTTGCCTTGGAAATGGAAGGGGAGCTGAAATTGAAAGACAGCTGTGTCTGGGCTCCCAACTTCTGTTTCTAAGTAGTAGGCATAGTGCAATGTAAAGTACATGGGAAAGTCTGGGCTCAGATGCCAGCACTGTTGCTAACCAGCTGTGTGGCTGTGGTCAAGAGATTTAACTTCTCTGTGCTTCCCCTTCTGTTCATGGTCTATAGGACAGGAAGATCAAGGTATATATTTCATGTAAAGCAGAATTATTACTGGAACCTAATAAGCACACATTACAGTAACAATACTTTCTATGATTCTTCTTATTATTATCATATAGATAGATGATCTGCTGCTTTAAAATATGTATTGCCTAGGGGGTTAGCATGACGAGAATCCTGGCCCTTAGCAGTATAGTTTCAAGAAACCTTCACCACACTGGGGAGCCTTGGGGAGCCCTGTGGAGCCCTGGGGGAGTCCTGAGGAGCTAGGGCCTCCTGCTTTCATCTCAGAGAGGAAGGCAGGCATAGTTGTAATCCCAGGAGTCTCTGGGTCTGGGGAGAAGGATGGATTTCTTCTTGTTTTTGCTGTTTTAATTTTCTGAATGCATTTCTCAGAGGGTTGGGGAGGAGGCTGTCGAGCCCAGGGAATGCTGAGCACCCAGGAGCCTGAGCGGCTGTGATTAGATGGCTAAGGCCCAGCAGCAGCAGCTGTTAATCCTGACTATTAATTAGAAGATACGGGGAGAGAATACCCGCCTGCAAGCTCAGTTAAGCTATAGAAGCACTCTGCCTTTCTCTGCAGGGTAATCCCCTCTGAGACTTGGGTGAGCGTGGGCCCCAAGAGAAGCATTAGGAAGGCCAGCGCCAGCACACACCTATCATCAAATGCCCAGCTGTCTCTGCTCCCAGAGGGAGCTGTCTCTCCGGGACAGCACTGTACAGTTTTCCCACGTGGCCTCTGAACAAGCTGCAGAAGTGAGAGATTCTGTTCCTCTGTGGAAGACCAGGAAAGGTGCTTTGGTGGCTGGATGTTGGGAATTTGTACTGGCAATGGCAGACCAGGGCTCCTCTTCAGGGCTGACGCTCAGACTTTGCAAACCAGGAGGACTGAAACTGAAGAACTATGGGCGTGCAGCTCACTGAGACATCAAAGGACACAGGATTCATGTGTGGTCCTCCTGGGTCATTGTGTTTGACCTGGCGAACTATTCCCTGCCAGCACAATTAGAGAAGATCATGTATAGGGGGAACCTTTTCCTCTTCCAGTGCCTGAAGATTGCCATCCAACTTCCACAGGCTGGTTAGGAAGACTTCTTAACCTCCTAGCCTGTGCTTTCGCTGCTGCCAGAGATTTCACTTATCTCCATCACTCTACAGTTTATAAGAACAATTCTGTTCTAATTTTCTCTTAACCATTAAAAATTTTAATCTGTCTCCCTAAATCTGAGAAAGTGAACAATGAGAAGATGGGTAAGGTCAGCATGAAAGGGAGGGGTAGATGCCAACCATCTTTTTGGATGCTTTTGATCTAGGATGCTCTCTTTTTGTCTGTACTGTTTTCCCACTCCTTGCACCCACAGATCTCCACTTCTTCTTGAGGACCTAACTCATGCTTTGTTTCTTCAAACTCTTCCCTGGACACAATGATATTGTGTGCTCTTATCTCCCTGTTTCCTGGACTCCTCTGCACACGAAGGGCATTTGTGTTACATGTTGTACCAGGTGAAGACAGGTCAGGAATCCATATGCTGGGGTGGCAGGGAACACAGAGGAGAAGTGGAAGACCAGGGCCTTTCATGGAGGTGTCATTTCTCATCAGCTTTGTAACCTGTACCAGGTCTCTCAATCCCCCTGTCCTGCTCTCTCATTTAAATAAGTGTATGTATGTATCCATATGGAGTGAGAACCCATGATCTAGGGGAAGAGAATGGAAGAGGCTATGCAGAATGCTGACTTCTGGGATCACACTATGTTTAGTGTGGGAAAAGAAGGCTGCTGGGAGTGAGGTATCTGAAGCTGAGTGTTCTTTTGTTTTTTCTTCTCCCATCTTAGCACAATGGGCATCTTTCAAAGGATGTTGAATATACAGAATGTAGATACTGCAGTGAAAAATCCCAGTCTGAAACTCTGTCACTTGTAATCGAGGATGGTGATGATGATGATAATCGTGTTGATGATTGCATACATCTTTTAATACTATCAGTCTAGATTTTAGGGTAAGGATTTGCAAGTGGAATCCCAAATTCTCTCTCCAGGAAAACAGCACCTTTTTCTCTCTATTTGAAAAATACAGGCTTGTAGAGGCTTGATAATTGGTTACCATCATTCCATCAGGTGATGCTTCAGGATTTTAATGCAGACTTTGTGATTACCAGTGCATATAAACATCCTGAGGTTTTTCCCTAGTTCGCTGAAGTCTGGAGATGCCAGGAAGTGCTTTGTATATTGGATCACTTTGAAGTCCCCGGATAGCAGTTGTCATTTATGTGATCTAAATCTCTTCTCATAAAAGAGAAAAGTCACAGGCGATAACCTACCACTGATATCTCACTTGACAGATGGGGCACTGAAACCTATAAAGTAAGTAGTCCAATTAAGGTATTCTGTTACCAGCAGAGAGAGGATTTGCACCCACGCCTCATGTCTTTCAGGCATGTCCTTCATGGTTATTCCCGTGACCATCACCTTGAACACAAACAAAGCACATTGTCCATATCTTTTGTTTCATTTGTCAGAAACAAACCTCTTATTATAAGTTCATATTGAGGCATAAGGTACTGTGAGAAACAAGAGACAGGTTTCCTTGTACCCTCTGCCTAAGTTCCTGAAATAGTAACATGCTTAACTGTAGAGTCCGGTGTCATCCAGGATACTGACCTTGGGGCAGTCAGCACAGCTCTCTACCGGGAATCACCGCATAGCATACTTCTGATGCTGTCCCCACCTTGGCAAACACTAACCTGTGCTCTGTTTCTCTAGTCGCTGTAAAGAGTATTCCATGAGTGGTGGAACAGTACGTAACCCTTTGAGTTTGCTGATTTTTGTGGTGTAAGATCCTTTGGTGACTCATTCAGCTTTGTTTTGTGTATGATGAACATGTCAGTTTGTTTAGCTCCTCAGCTGTTGATGGCATACGGGTTGTTTCTAGTTCAAGGCAGTTGTCATGAACATTCATCTACAAGTCTGCATCACTGAAAGTTTTTACTTCTGTGCCCTGAACGTGCAGGAGTAAGGCCGTAAGCTGTTCAGTTTCAGAGACTGCTAAACTATTTTCTCAAGGGGCTGCCCCTTTGACTTTCCAATTTCATCAGCACTGTGTGTGTGTGTGTGTGTGTGTGTGTGTGTGGTTTCTCAGCCCCACTGCTGTCATTTGATAATGTCTCTCTTCTTCACTTGAGCCTTTGTGTCCATACTGACATCTCACTGTATCTTTATTGTGCATTTCTGCTGGCTAATGATGTCAAACACCTTCTCATGTGATCATCTGCCACGTGGACACCTTCCTTATTCAAATATCTCTGCCTGCTTTCTAATTGGAATATGATGATTACTGTTATTGTCACTGCTGCGCAGTTCTGGGGATTTAACCCAGTGCCTTGCGCATGTTAAACAAGCACTGTACTCTTGAGCTATAATTCAAGCCTAATTCTTTTTTGAAAGTTCTGTATATAATCTGTGTATTAGACTATGGTTAGGCAGGCAGGTGGCAAGTAATTTTGCTTAGTCTGTAGAGTATGTCTCCCATGTTTTAGCATGTCAAACACGGTGTAAGCTTTTCCTTTGATGCCTTCCCATTTATTAACGTCTACTTTTACACACCATGCCTTTGGTTAAACCCAAGAACTTCCAGCCTGTTCATGGCTCAGTTTCTTATACTCCTATCATTATATACTTAAGTTGGTGATGAATTATGAGTTAATTTTATACAAAATATAAGGCTTAAGTCAAGCTAGCTTTCTTTGCATATGGGAGTCCTATTGTTGCAGCAAAATGGATTAAGAAGTCAATCATTTCTCCATCAAATTGCTTTGTATCTTTGTCAAAGCCCAGTTGCTCTATCTATATAGGCCTATTTCTGCATGAACTATTTATTACAATTACTTATGTGTCCCTATCTCAGCGTAAGTTTTAGTTACTACAAATATTTAATATCTGCAATAGACTCATAATTTTTCATGTAACCTTATTTCAAAATTGTATATAAATTTAACATAAGTATACATTTTAGAATGTCCATATCTAAGATTACAAAAATTTCACTAATGTGCTAACAAAAATTACATTATGCACATGTAACACTTTGCAGAGAATTGCTGTCCCTACTTGTGGACTCTTCTTATCCATGAATGTATCCATGAAAGTGTCACCATTTATTTTGAATTTTAAATTGCTTCTAATAATATTTTATAGTTTACTATAAATAATTTCCAAACTCACACCTGATTATTTCATATTTTTGAAGTATATTTAGAGTTGTAGTTTTATTTGTGGTGTCATGTGGGTTTTTTTTTTTGCTTGTTTGTGAAAATACAATGAATGTTGTATTTACTTTAAACACTGGGGTCTTTATGAGTTCATTTATCAATTCTAATCGTTGTTCTCTGCTTTATTTTGAGTATTTTACGTGTGGGAAATCACAATCTCTGCACATACAGCTAGCTTTATTAATTTCTCTCTGGTCTGTGTGTCTTTTCTTTTCTTGTCTTATTACACCAGCGAAACATCCAGAACCAATGCTGACTGGGAGTGATAAGTACACAGAAGTCTTTGTTTTGTTCAGTCTATTGCCATTAATATAATAGTAGATATTCTTCAGGAATCTGCAGGACCCCACTTCCATTGCTGTTTTCTGAGGCTTTGATCATGGATGTCTGTTGTTTTGTTAAGATATCTTTGCTTCCTTGTTTTCTGCAATCATGAGTTTTCTTTGGCTGTGTAGTAAAGTGATTGTGTTAGCACTTGCATATTGAACTAGTTTGGCATCATGGGCATAAACCCAACTTGGTTAATGACATATAGGTCATTTGCATGTACTGCTAAATATTATATTTTAACTTGTTTCTGAGGACTTGGGAGTCAATATTTACAACGAATATTCTTTATACTTTTCTCACCTCCCTTTTGTAGTTACTGTCTTCCTTTGTTTGGTTTTGATCCCAAGACAAACAACAAATCCTCTCTTATCTCATATCTGTTGTTTGCAGGAGTTTGTCTGAAATTGGTATTTACTCTTCCTTAAATATTTTGCATAATTTTCCAGTAAAATCATCAGTGCTTTTAGGAACTTGCAAACTTTTAATTATGCTTCCTTAATACTCATGGGATATTCAAGGCTACAATTTCGTATTGGACAAGGACAATTGTGTTTTCTGAGGACTTAGTTGTTTTATCTAAATGCTCAAGCTAATGTACTGCAAGTCCTTGCAAACTATTTCCTCATTAATTTTTGATGCCTGGAGGCTCCATGGTAATAACTTATGCTTAATTCCTAATATTGACACCTTGAGTTTTATTTTGTCCACGTAGATGACATTCATCAATTTTATTCATTTTCCCCAAGGAGCCACTCTTTATTTCATTGATAACCTTACATTTTGTTTTAAATTTTGATTTCTATTCTTCATTATTTCTTCTTTGACTTGCTTCATGTTTATTTGGCTATTTGTTCCTTGAGTTGTTATTGTAGGCACTTATATTATTGACTTGAGACTTTCCCTTTTCCTTAATATGTGTTTTTAATGCTATAAATTTTTTCAGCATTGATTTAGCCATGTAGCACAAATTCTATATATTCTTTGTCTTGTTTACTTTTTATTTCTCTTGATGGGCCTTTTGGAGAGTATTGTTTCATTTCCAAGTATTGGAGAGTTTTTAATTATCTTCTTGCCATCAATTTCCACTTTGATTCCATGTTGACAAGAGAAGCACATACTATTGGTGATACCAATTCTTTTATCACAGTTTAATGAGAAATGATCCACAAAGGCTCATGTGTTGAATACTTGGTCCTTAGATACTAATGTTATTTTCAAAGATTCTGGACACTAAGGAGGTGAGGCCTCATAGAGAGATACTGATGGTGGGCCTTTGAAGGCCAGACCTTATTCCTAGTCCCTTCCTTGCTCTCTGTTCTGCCTGTCATGAGGTAAACAGCATCCCCTGGCACATGTTCCTCCTATTGCCCTAGAGGGAGGCCTGGTAAGACTTATAATGTGAACAAAATAAGGCCCAGGCAGTAAATAACTCACAAGGTTCAGAGAGTTCCTGAAACTTAATGAGATTCCTCAGGGCCCCTTCCCCAAGCTTTATAAGCAGGTTATATAGGCAGTAAAGACTTCTGGGGATAGGAGATTCTCTCACAAGATTAACTGTCTTCAAGTCAGGCAAGAAGCTTCCAGATTCAGTTTTCATGACTCATTACCCATGCTGGGATGGGCTTCTTGGCAACGTATCTTCCTTTGAGCTATCCATGTTCCTGTGAGCAATCCTTCATCTGTAATCCTATATAACCTCAATAAAATAATTCATTGGCCAAGTTGGAAGCTGATAGGATTTTTATTTTGATCTGTCATTAGTTCTTTATCTGGATGCGCAGATGCTTGTTTATGACTTCTCCAGAAAAGTCAGTCAACGGTGCCTCTTCACTCATGACCTGGAAGTGGTTATTCAGAGCATGGATTTTCCTAGAAGCCTGAAATTATAAACATATATGTGTGTATTATTTTAATGGGGGAGTACAAAGGATAAGTTTGGAGATGTCCTGAGGATATCATCAACCTTTTATTTCTCTTATTATTTTCTCACTGTTCTGGAACTTGCCAAGCTGACTAGACTGGTTAACAAGCAAGTCCTAATGATTTACCAATCTCCATCTCCCTAGTACTGGGGTTATAAGTACATTCAACTACACCCAGATTCTTGTATAAAGAAAAACAAAACAAGGAAAATCAATCTACGGCTTTAGGTATAAAATTCAGGTCTATATGCTTGCAAAAGCACCCTTTTCGCCATTTGAGCCATCTCTCCAGGTTCAAGCATGCCTACAGAGATGACACACTTTTAGAATCTCACAGGGCTCCTCCTCCCAAAAGTTAAGAGTCTATTCTGTGAACTCTTAAGTTTTACCCTTTTCTAGAACATCTCTAAAACAGTTTCTTTCTATATCACTTTGCTTTTTCCATATATAGTATGTTTTGGCACCCAGCCATTGAGAGGCTTAGATTAATAGTACCACAAATGTCATTGTGGGGATATTGCCAAGAATGCTTCCTTTACAATAAACTGTCTTCTTCCGGAAGACCCAAGGGAGGAATCCTTTGTGGGCTTCATCATCAGGAAAAGCTGAGCGCTGCTTTTCTTCCTACAGCCAGCCTTCTTTTAACATGGCTTTCTCCAATTACATACAGTTTGCTTCTTGTAACTGTCTATTTTACCATGTCCTTGTTTGGGCTATTATGAAACTGAGAGTCACATTTTGGAACTGTTAATTGTAACAGTACCAGATATTATGGTCTGCATGTGATAGTCTCTTAAGTTTATTTTGCCCTAATTTTTACTCCCACATTTTCTTTCCAGAGTCTCCTTGAACTAAATAATCCATCCCACTCTTTATTTCATTCTTTTATATTGTGGGCACATTAGCAGCAGCTTCAGATGCTGCAAAAGGCAAAGATAGACAAACAGACAATAGACAGACTTACCTCTTCAACAGTGCTGGATCTACTTTGTTCAAATGCCATGGCATTAGCACAGTGGCTTTTCTGCCCAATGACTCCCCTTCATGTCCCAGGTTCCATTTTACTGCTGTGTCTAAATATGATGTAAGAATACTTATTCCTGGGCTCCATTACAATCCCAGGTGGTTTGGTTTGAGGTAGCCAGAGGGAAAGGATCATGTGATCCACCCTGAGATTCCCTCCATATCTCTTCCTATCTGTGTCACCTGATTGTTGCTTCTCTAGACTATAAAAACCGGGGAGTCTTCTTTGAAACTGCATCCTAAATATCCAAATGGAAGTGAGAAATTTGTTTTTTCTCGAATCCCATAGATTTCCTTTACTCAAAAGCTTTTTTTTCTATGATTCTTTCTGTTTTTGTTCCCCATTAGTTTAGAGACAATTCATAGTCGAGAGACTTTGGGAAGGGACAGCTCTGTCAGGATTCCAGGTGTGGTGGCTTCTGGGGTTCCTTCTTACCTCAAAATCCATGAAAATCTTGACAACACATGTATTCTGTGTGTCCGTGTGTGAATTCTATGTGTATGATGTGCATGCGTTGGAGGTTAGACCACCGCATGTTGGTGTTGTCTTCCATTTCTTTCTGTCTTATTAACCCGAGAAGAGACTTCTTACTGAATTCAGAATCTTGCTGATTCAATTAGTCTGACTGCCAGCGAACCCATGAGATCTTTCAGCTTCTGCCCTCTAGTGCTATGGCTCCAGCCATGTTCAGTCATGCCTGCCTTTTCACATGGGCACTGGAGATTTGAACTCAGGTCTTCATGCTGTCACAGCAAGTGCTTTCACCCACTGAGCCATCTCTCCAGTCCCACAAATACTTTCTGCTATCTAGTCTCAGTGTTTCCCTCTATTGAATGGGGATAATAAAATACCCACATCCTAACAAGAATAGCGATCTGTAGCCTCATCTATAACCTTTACCTGCAAGCTTCACCTATAAATTTCACCAGTGTCTTCACCACCAGGCATGTTGGGTGGTGACTGAATTAGGCAATGTGACTAAGACGGCTACAGTTGGGGGATTTCTACATCTCCCCCTCTTTCTCCCTTTTGTTCTGCAGACTGCTAATAAAATGCAGGTGCTTGAGCCCTACCCCATCAACAACAGGTTCTTTGGGTGATACAAATGCAGGTGGCCCAGCTACTGAGCCTTTTGCCCAAAGGGATCGAGTCACTAACGACACCAAGTGGTTGACACAAGCTTCATTGTGTCACAGTGGGACACCATATCAGTCTCAGAATTGTTGTTGGTTTTCTTCAAAGGTAGCATCTTGTTACCTAGAATGCAACGCCATTTTCACTAAAATCCCTCTCTCAACTGAACAGCTGCCGCAATCATTCTGGCCTCGCATTTGAAAACTCCGCTGTGGAAAACTCATCAGAAAGCAACACGGTGAAAATGTCTTTAGCTATGACAAAGACACTAATAGCCTGTTACCGTGCTCAAGGTCTGACCGTAGGAGGAAAGACAGTCCAGTACTATGAGCACTGTCCAACCACGGTAAAGAAACAGCCTAGAATGTGTTCCCCATCTAATTATGGGAACAAACAGCCTACTGTGCTCACTGTATAACCACGGAGGCTAAACAGGCAGCCTGTCCACAGGCTCACCTCTCAAGGATTGTTGAGAGACTTTACAACACAGTACTGTGTGTAATGTCCAACCACAAGGAGGAAACATGCTTCTCTGATTGTTTGTCAGAGATGACACATAAGAACATGCAATAGACTGAGTGGATTAAAACAACCAAATTGCTGCTGGAGAGAAGACAAAGCAGTTCAGAATGCTCTTGCAGAGGGCCTGAGTTAATTCCCAGAACCCATATGCAGTTAGCAAGTACTTCTAACCCCAACTCTAAGGAGACTGGCATCTTCGGGCAGTTATGGCAACTGCATTCATATATACATACCTTCACATAGGCATGTGGGCATGTACAACTGAATATAAAAATTAGTAGATATTTAAAAATAGCAACATAGATTTTTCTCCCATTACTATGGGCTAGCAATCAGAGAAATGGTAACAGAGATATCATTTTCTAAGCTTTGTGAGGAAAGATTTATTCTAGAATTCTCTCTGGGTTTGTGCGCATGGGGGGATGTCCAAATATCTCCATTCATAAGGAGAACAGTTATAACTGATTAGGGTTTGCCTTGATAATTCATTTTAATCTAATACCGTATTTATAGAATCTACCTCTGAAAATTTCCATTTGAGTCATAAGAGATTAAGACTCCCATATATGAGTTGTAAGAAAAAGAATTCATTGTGCAATTCAATCTGAAACAATGTTTTTAGAAAATCATTGGAAAAATGACTGTGACTTACATGTTCCTTAGCATTGTATTCACCTCCAAAGCAACAGAAACCCAACACCAATAGCTACTTTTAAAGGTATATTTTAGTGTGTATGTGTGCATGTGCAAACGTGTGTGTATGTGTGTGTATGTGTGTGTATTTGTGTGTGTGTGTGAGAGAGAGTGAGTGAGTGAATGACTAGCAGAAGGCATTCAATCCCCTATAGCTAGCGTTACAGATAGCCCGTGAACTACTTGCCATGGGTTCTAGGGACCAAAATTGGGTCCTCTGCAAGAATGGCAGGTGCTTTTTACTGCTAAACTATCACCCTCATCCCCAGACTATTATTTTATAAAACAGAAAGTCTAAATAGAAGTCTAGAACTGAGGCAACCCTAGAACCCTCCTTACTAGTAAAATTTTTGTCACAGACTTCTTCCTGTTCAAGCATTTTGCCCCACCATGTACTCCATGTGGCTTTCTTTGAAGGGCAGTCATGGATGACACAACTCTAGGGATCTCATATCCATTGTTTTTCAAACTTTTGATTGATTCTTTGTGAATTTCATATCATGTACCCAGATCCAATTTATCTCCCTGTACCCTGTATCTACCCTCTACCCTTGCAACCTCCCCCCAAAATAGAATAATACAAGATTTAATGGGAAAAAAAATGTCTTGGAAGCTGTTGAGTGTTAGTGAGTTACATAATACACCATTTAGTGTAACTGGAGATTGCTCATTTGTTTCCTGGCTGCCCAGACCCAAATAACCACATAAAAATTATATTAATTATAACATTATTTGGTCAATAGCTTAGGCATATTCCTAGATAGCTCTTATATCTAAATTAATCAATTTATATTAATCTATGTATCACTCTGAAGCTATGGCCCACTAGTAAGGTTCAGCATCCTTCTCCATTGGTAGCTACATGGCTTCTGCCTGATTCTACCTTCTGTCTCTCTCTCTGTCTTTCTTTCTCTCTCTCTGTCTTTCTTTCTCTCTCTCTCTCTCTCTCTCTCTCTGTAGACATTCTACTTGGCTGTCCTCTGCTAAGCCATTGGTTGAAACAGCTTTATTCATCAACCAATAAAATCAGCACATATACAGAAGGACATCTCTCATCAACTTTGTCCATGCATCTTTACTTGCAAGTGTGCTTTGCAAAGAGTCATTTGTCTGGTTCAAGGACTCTGATTGTTGAAGCACTATCAATACCGGGCCTTCAGTGGGACTCCTCTTGGATATCCTGCTGTTGTCCTGTGTCATGGAGATCCTGTTGTGTTGCTGGAGGCCGCTTGTTCATTTCCTGGCAGCCCACATTCCCGAAATAATCACATAGAAACTATATCGTTTGCAATACTGTTTGGCCAATAGCTTAAGTGTATTGCTAGCTAGTTCTTACATCTAGAATTAATCCATTTTTATTATTTTATATTTTACCATGAGACTCATGGCCTACTGGAAAGATTCTAGCTGGCAGCAGAACACACACACACACACACACACACACACACACACACATATATATATATATATATATATATATATATATATATATATATATATATTCCAGCCTGGCTATATTCTGTTAAGCCATTGGCTGAAAGCAGCTTTTTCAGCTTTTTTATTTTAGCCAATAAAAGCAACACATATACAGAAGATCTTCTCACACCACTGCTGATTACAACCGCAGGACCAGTCCCTTCATCTGCCCCAACAGTTCATAGATGGGGTAGATATTGGGGTGGGCCAAAACATAGCCCTGGTTCTGGGTTCAGAAGGTAGCTGGATTGGTCATTCCACCAGCTTTCCCTCATCCTCACCACCAGGGCAAGCTCTTTAGTGCTGCTCTAGCTAGCTCACACAATGTCCCAGGCACCAAGGGGCTGGCCACTTCTCCTGCTCTCACAGCCCCAGGGCAGGCTCACCTGTCCCCTTGTCAACAGGATCAGCTCTACTGAGCTTCCAGGTGAGGTTCAGGGCTTACAACCCCGAATGCTGCAACCAGTGAAGGGCAGGACCAGCTCTCCAGCTCGCATGATCTCAGGGACAACTCTCCCACCTGCCACAAGTGGTGAAAAATGGAAGAGTCGGAGTGCAGAACATCTTTCCTCTGCCTATACCATCTCATAGCAGATGAGAGGCAGGGCCTGTTATCTTGCCTTCACAACCTTGGGCCAGTTCACTAGCGCCCATGCCACGAGGGTCAAGTCTACTGTGTTGCCTAGGTGAGGTGCAGGATCCCCTCTTTCTCCAGTGCTGCAGCTAGTGTGGGGCAGGACCAGCTCTCCAGGTGTGACAGTCATGGAGGGGCAAGGAAAACTCTATGTAGCCCTTGGATATTAGCATTGTTCCAGGTGGCAGTCTAGACCAGAGGCATCCACATGACCTTTGGTGGTGACATGGGCCATGGATATTGACACGGACCCCTGCTGCTACATGGCCAAGGACCCAGACATGGTCCTCAGCAGCAAGGTGAGCAAGAATATCACCATGGTCTCAGCTGGTCCACAGACTACTCACATCAGGCTGTTCCTCTCCACCTTCAGATCCCCTCCCGTCATTGTGCTCCATCTGTTTTACTTCTCCTTCTCCCCCATCTCTCTGCCCCACACTTGCACATTGTAGAGGCTTGCGCTGTGGGCAGGCCATGCCTTGGGTGGTTCTCTAGGTGTCTTTTTCCTGCCCGCTCTCACGGCTGTGGGTGTGGCCTCTGGGTGTCTTCAAGTGTTTGTACAACCCAAAGCTTCCACAGGAAATAAGTCTCTGGTTAAGATTAGACACAGCATGGGAAATTGTAATTCAGCACAGACTTGTCCAAACTCATGGTTGGAGGTTCCACAACCAACTAGAGAGATTGGCAGAGAGGCCAGTGATGAGAAGTATACACAGCAGGACGTGTCCAGTCAGTGTGGGTCTCCATTCTGCAGACACTGCTCTTCTCCCAGGGTAGGCACAGCTCTGGGAGTCACAGTGACTCATACAGTGGTCAGTTTCCTTAAAGGAAGAAGGCATAGGTCCACCAGCACTTGTGGTTGTCCCTGGCTCTATTGATGGGCAGCACAATTCACCTTTTTCCAAGGAACAATAACAAGCAACCGCCTTTGCATCTCCTGCTCAGCCTCACTTCATAACCCAGAATTTGCTCATCTTTCATTTCTCCACCACCTATTTTCTGGCTTCTTTCTCTCCCATTGCTCGACCACCTACTTACTTCCTTACTTCACACAGTACCCAGCTGTGTTGCCTTTGTGTTTTCCTGGAATGGTCAACAGCGTGGGTGGCTGCTGGCAGCATCGCAGGCTTCTGCCCACCTGCCTGGTGCCCTCATGTCCATTTTGTCACGGAGCAGTAATAATAAGTAAGGCAAAGGCAATGTGTCCGCTGAGTCATCAGGTGAATCAATATGTGTGCACACAAAGCCCTCTGTTATACAACAGTTACATACCACAAATTCATACACCAAGGACTGAAATATTTTTAATGTGACTATTTTACATCATTATCCCTTAAGCAATATAGCATAATAATTATTTGCATAGCATTTACATTGTGTTGTTTACTATAAGTCATCTATAAAGATTTAGGGTATGTAGGGGCATGTATATAAGCTATATGCAATTATTATGGCATTTGATATTAAAATATTGAACATTCATGAATTTTGGTTCCTGTGAAGGAGCCGGACTCTACGGATTCAGGCATGTGAATGGACAACTGAGCAAGGACTTCCTGGAAACGTTCCTTTCCGGTTTATTGTCTGTAACTCACTCTTCTCCCTGTGTAATCAGGCAGAAAGAAAATGTCAGAGGAGAGAGAAAGGGAGGGAAGAAAGGAAAAATTGGGGTGGTAACATTGACATTGGGTGTTCGAAAGCATGAAGAGCAAGCAAACAGGAACGAGAAGACAACAAAGAGGGGAGGCTCCCAGACTGGAGATGTAGGTAAGCAATGGGAGCTCTTTGTGAAATACCAAGAACAGAAATAGAATATGACATTAGGAGACAGTCATTCCTCCATGATCTATTCCTGACCGACCGGAATTCACTTGAATTAGGAGGCAGGGTTTGCTAATTGCAAGTGAAAGCAATTAGTCACTGTCCGATGGGGGTGGGAGGGGGTTGTAGGGACAAGCACAGTTTATCTTCACCTGACCTCAGGCTGGACTTGCTTCCACCGCACAGACGTCCTGCCCAGCCATGATGAACCTTTCCGGGGTTTGTCTCTGGAATTCCTGCTTCTCTCAAGATGGTGCTAGACTGGAGGAGGCAGAGCCACCCACTTGCAGCATGGATACTTTCCCACCGGGCACCAGGCTGAGACAAGAGAAAAATTATGCGCTGGCAGATTTCTTGCTCAAAATAGCCCCCTGCAGACTCTGGGCTTCACCCAGGCTTCTCTGTGAGCAAGTGGGGTGTGCTGTGAAGTTTGAGTAGTGGTAGAACAAGATCACAGCTTGAAGCTGACTCATGCTAGAAGCTTTTTTTTTTTTTTTTTGACTCAGACTACCTAGCTTGCCAGGACATCTGCTCTCTTCCGATGTAGAGCACAGAGTATCCATCACCCAGAGGAAATTGTGGCCTTGTAATTTCAGGCCTAAACACACCCTTCAAACCATACACTAATTCCATGATAAAGGTGAGGTCACAAGGGTCATCATCACGGTACTCTTGGTGGTTTCAAAACCTGCTCAGCAAGAACCACTAGGAAAATACTTCTGCCTATCAGTGAGCTTTGTGGTGTGAGGCCTTAATAGAAAATGCTTATGAACAAACACCATTTCGTGAGCTCAAAGGGATGCTGAGCTCTAGAGTGAGCCCCCACTGTGAGAGCTAAGAAGATAGAGCTCTGTAACCTACCTGTGAAAGGCCCATTGCCATTCTGCCTTCAGCCTAGTGTTTTCTTCAAACCCCAGAATACTGCCATTCTCTTGATGGTGGGGTTTCCGCCACACATCATTTTTTCCCCCTAAGTAATACCTGGGAAAAATATGAATAGAAGGATAGATACTCCTTGAAGGAAGACAAAGAGATTGGATATATGATGTAACTTGGGGTGATTCTGATGGAAAGGATGTAAAGTTTTGGTTTTAAGGGGTATGATGAAACTAATCAATGGGTATCACCAAGGTCAAGAGGGTAGAAGGAATTCTGTATCACCCACTTCCGTGTCCAGTGCCCAACACAATAGTTCACTTTGGGAACTGGAAATGTAAGGATGCTTCTTGTTCACCAGGCACATTTATTACAGGGCCACATTTCTAGTGGCCCTGTAATTTAACTCAGTTCTGACAAAGTCAGGACCCAGAGTGGGACTCAAAGATGTGACTTTTCAACCACATGGTTGATCCTCTTGCCAATCAGTTCCCATCCTGTGGCTACTAAGGAATTCGCTCAAATACCTTTCATTAGATCAAAAATCTTATCAGAAAATTTCTAGGGTATATTGGAAATCTGTTAAACACTCTCATCGCCGGGGAAATTATAATGGTCTTATGTATTCCATGTTAGAAAAAGGCGACAAATATGTATCGTGAGACTGACAATGTTTCAAAGGCTAATTGCTATTACCCAACAGCCCTAAATGTCTATCATGCTGAACACCCTCTCAGTGACAGAATGTCTTCATATGTTCTAAAGGAACCAGAAAAGCAGATTTTGTTTTATGAAGTTTCCAAATGTTTAAATTTTGGATTAAAAACAAAACTGAAACTAGAGATCCAGCAGATAACAATAGCCTGCAAGTTTCTGACTACTGATTACTGGTAGAAGCAGTAGCTCTGGCTTTCGGGAACTGGGGAATGGCTAAGAGTGAGGATTGACACTGAGCAATGACTTGCCTTAGAGTAACAAATTGCATAAAAATACCCAGATTCTGTAGCATCTATCACTCGGCGCACTGAAAGACAGAGCTTTCTGTGGGCGCCCCTCAAACATCCCACTTCTGTAGGCAGTATCGACAGCTGCCTGCAGACATCAGCTGTTTGGCGTCCGCAGGATTTCCCAAGTGTATGGAAGGCTTCAGTGGGAGAAAGGAAAACATTTTGACATTAGGCTGAGCTTCTCTGTTTTCTAATATAGTATGTATGCCATTCCCTCTGGGAATCAATGCTCATAAATTCATTAAGTCCTGGAGACTGTAATATTTGCCAGAATACAAAAAAATAATCGTCTGAACATATATTGCAACGTAGAAAAAAACTTTTGTAATTTAATTTTCCAGTGAATATAAAGAGGATATACGTGACTGTGGCTTCAATGCACTAATAATTGGATGCAAATGAGGTAGGGACATATTCATACTCAAGAGGTGGGTTGAGGGAGGGAGTAGGCAACTACTCGCTGGCTGGGAAAAAAAAGAGCACAGTTGTCCATTCTGGATCTCGGGTAAATCCAATACAGGAAAATAGAACCAAGTGCCTTGGCTATTAATTACTGATTTATTATTGAAGTAAGGATTTAATAGCTGGTTAATTTAATAGTAAGAGACTGTGTGTGTGTGTGTGTGTGTGTGTGTGTGTGTGTGTGTGCAGGCTGTGATGGGAGGAAACAGCAAGGGACTTTTCCAGGCAGCTGAGTGAACTAGGCTCAGTTGGCTTAGCTTGCTCAGCCTGTATTCACACGGGCAGCACAGATGACTCATTGGTATTGAGGAATTGTTTGATCTGTCAAAGAACTTTTTCTGAGTATCTGAACTGAGAGAATACAGATAACCTGTATTTTGATTCCGTGCGGGATAATCTTTTTCTTCTTTTAAGTTTACCTTTGAGTTTGTCCCAAGGGGGACACAGCACTGAATGGTCCTTTGGGAAACTGTGCTACACAAGTCTCAGGAAATAAACGATTTGCAAGTCTCAGGAAACTACAGAAAGTTACAAGATTCGTAAGACCTGTCTCCTGAGGTTGTGTAAGAAGTAACAATACTAGGGGTCACTTGAGAGTTATGCCAGGATCCCCATGGAGTGTAGCTTCCTTGAATTGTCTGTGTCTTATTTGTGCTAAGCTAACATTTGTTTACATTTTCCCAGGGTACCAGGGAAGTCACACAATACCACTTTATGATTCCTCAAAAAATAGGAGAAGGGAGAAAGAGAGACAGAGCGACAGAGACAGAGAGAGACAGAGAGACAGAGAGAGACACACAGAGAGAAACAGAGAGAGGAAGGAGAAGAATTGCTACCCATTTTTTTTGTTCAACTCCATGACTGCAGATTTCAAGCTCACAGATATGGGGCTCTGAGGGAAATCCATTCTACACTGAAATACTTGAATTAAAAAAAAAAAATCTTTGGTCACTCTGTCATTAGAAAACCTAAGCTTTCTGGTTTTATTGGCTTTCTTTCCTTTCTTTTTCTTTCTTTCTTTCTTTCTTTCTTTCTTTCTTTCTTTCTTTCTTTCGAGAGGGTTTCTCTGTAGCTTTGAAACCTGTCCCGAACTAGCTCTTGTAGACCAGGCTGGCCTCAAACTCACAGAGATCCTCCTGTTTCTGTCTCCTGAGTGCTGGGATTAAAAGCTTGCATTACCATTGCCCAGCTTCTGGTTTATTGTTAACAGTTATTCAGAAAATAGAAAACATTCAAGGTCTTTCTGTCATGGGATCTTCCTCTCCCACCTCCTGAACTTTTTTCAGCCATAAACAGTTATGTTTTTTTCAGCTTTGGATTTTGCCAGTGTGAGGGTGGTGAGCTCCCCAGAATTTCACAGGACATGAGGACTGTTGTTATAGAAAGAGTCTGGGCTGTTTCTTGCTTTTCTAAATGCTTCAGTCCCCATTTATTCCAGGAGAGCCAAATGCTTTTTCTGCAGAGAAACAGTTCAACGTAGTTAACACATCTGATAAGGACCTACCTGAAGGATACACACAGAAGATGGCCAATAAGCTGCAGGAGCTGGGTCCGACCTGGGTTCAGTTATTGCTTCTGTTTTTATTAATGTCTGTGTATCCTTACATCGGATTACTTCTGATCTCTGAAGTCTTGGATTTCAACACAGAACTGGAAATGAGACTCACGACTGCAGCGAGAATTGAAAGAGAAATGTCCGCTAGCAGCTCAGAGTAAGGCCAACTACCTAGTAAGCAGTCCATCAGCACTGTCTGCTGATGCTGGATATACTGTGTTTTTTCGAGGTGTCTACACTTTCGAAGGGAACTGCATCCATCCGAGAGGGCAAGACTAACCCAGCAGAATAGTTAACCCTTTGTGAACTTGTGGGTACTGGACATTATCAGCAGGTTTTGAAATTTTAGGGCCCATTGGAGCATCTAAATGTGCTTCTTCCTTGTACCCCAGTCAGTCATTTGGCCATACAAGAAGTCAGGCCGATTCCAAGGCAATATACGTTTAGGAGACAGGCCAGATTTGACCACATTAGTTTATGTTAAGCAACCCAAGAGGCAGTGCCGATGCACCAGCAGAGACTTTGGCTGGTCGTTTCCAGAAAGCAGAAAGCATCCAGGGTCTTCAGGCCGTGGGATCTTCCTTCCCCACCTCCAGGACTTTTCCAGCAATAAGCAGTTCTATTTTTCAGCTTTGGTTTTTGCCTGACATTTGAAAGATGAGCTATTAACGATACTAAATTAATAACAGTTATAGAGTATATTTGAGATCATAAAAAGATCAGTAATGTCATCATGTCAAGCAAAGTTTCTGATGGGTTTTTTTTAAATTATGCATGTCTTTTATTTTTTTTTTTTCCCAACATTGATCCGGAGCTTTCAGAGGGACATTAATCTACCTGACCACATCAGAATCCTTAATTATTCACATCCAGCGATATATCTAATTCTACAGAAATTCCCCCATGGACTTGCTATTGTTGAACCATTATTTGGCAGCTCAGTTCAGATCTGCTCCCTCCACTGTACCCAGCACGACCCTACGAACCCCTCAAGAGACTTGCCGCTGTTGCCACCACATTTACTCTAGTTTGACATATAGACACCCAGGCTCATAACTCAGTGAAGGGAGATTCCTCCCAGGGTGACGAGTGAGTAGATTTGTAGGTGACAGGTATGCAGGAGGCTGCCGCGCAGAAAGGGAAAGAAGGAGATGATGAAAATTTAGTGAACTTGGGGCTGTGAGACTTCAATCATTTGATGACCTTGGAGTTAGGGCCTTTGAACTTGACCAGAGCCTGTACTGGGAAAGTAGACTTGATAAGTAATTGTATTATATGTTCCAGGTAGCCAATTAAAGCATCAGAGAATCCATGTTAAGATAGCGGAGCTAGAAAATTACATTATAAAGAAAAGGTCAGTGCTGTTAAAGATGGTTTTGATCCTGGAGATTGAGTACTTGGTGATTGTTTAAGCCTTTCTGGGGTAGGAATGGCAAATATCTTCCATGTTCTCAGAAGGGCTAAAGCTCACAGGGCTTTATTACACAGAAGGTTACCATGGAGAAACCTCTAAGTGGGTTGCTTAAATAAAGCCTTTACTGGGCAACTCTTTGGTGTTTGCAAATGAGTAAAGAGGAAGTACTGTCCAAAATGACCAAAGGACTAGATATTCCTGCTCTGTGTGCAGGGGGGATCAAGCTTGGTTAGACAGGACTCATCCGTGGCCACTGAAGTCAATGAACCTGCATCTCTGGGAACTAACAGGCTGTATATCTGTCCTATATCACAAAACATCTCCAGGAAGGCAGGCTTCCAGACTACAATTCCTAGGCTTCCCATAAGGCCAGGCACTGCTCAGGAGTCAGGGAAAGTTTCAGTTCAGATATTGCTTCTTCAGATGGATTCCTGAAGCCAGAATAAGGTTTGGCAACCAATCCTGCCTGCTTTGCTACCCGATTGGAAACAATCTGCTAATTGCTTCTAATTACTGCATTGCAATATGCCTTCTTCATTGGATGCCGGGAAAGGTGTGCACCTGGGCCTTTAGTGCATCCTTTGCCATCTCTGCAGCCCACTGGAAGGGGAAGCTTCAAGTAGCTGCTCAGTAAAATCTATGGGGAGAGAAAGGGTAAAATGAATGAATGAATATTGTCATATCTCTGGGCACTGAGATAAACAGCCAGAGTCGCAGTGCAAGAGTGCAGAATTATTTCTGATGTCTCAGATGACTCTGGATGTGTGGACATGTAGGGAAACTAATTTGGACAAATTTGTGACAAAGGTTCCTTTCTCCCATGAGCTTGACAGTCAGTCTCTAGTCGGGTATTCTCCTGTCCCCAGAGAATCAGATAGACAGGTCTATCTGTCTGTCTGTGTAACCTAGGTATCAACATAGACATTGGGTGTCTTTCTTTCCTCAGGAACTTTCTACTTCATTTTCTCAGACTGAATACCTACTGGAAAATAGGGCTCACCAATTAGGCTAGACAGACTGGCCAGGGAACTCCAAGGCTCTCTATGCCTCTGCCTCCCCACACTAATAATATTAACATGTGTGCCATGCCCAACTTTTTATATGGATGCCAGGAATTGAACTCTGATGGTCATACTTTCTTCAGGCTCTCATGGTAAGCACTTTACTAACTGACCTAGCACCCCGGATATCCCTCCTCAAATCTAAAAACCCCGGTACTGCTTGCTTTCCATGTCCCAAGGCCTGCTGTGAATTTATAGAGACCACACTGGCCCTGGAGACAGATAGACTCTGTGCAAATAAAGGGCTACCTGCTGGCAGCCAGATGAGCTTGAATTGGTCATTAAGCCCCCACAGCTTCCTTTACCTTATCTGTACAGTGAGAGTCTATTCCCAGTAGTTAGCAGGAGGAAATCAGTGAAGCTTTCAGCGATGCGGAAAAGTGGGTGTGGCTGCAGCAAGCTCAGGAGACACAATGCTACCAACAAACACTGTTGGGACTGCTGCACCAGTCACTTCAGGCAAAGGGTTGCTCTCTTCCAGGGAGGAGCAGCTTCTGCTAAGGGACAGCAAGTTGAGAGTAGGCTTAGGGAGGCTCAATGCCTTTGGTGGGTTAGACAGTCATTTTCGTAGCTCTCTGTCTTGAGCCAAGACTGAATCTAGGAGAGAATATTGCCACCTCAGAGGCTTGCTACCCTTCTATTTTCAGCACCCTTGTATATTGCTATCTACTGACTTTTCAGGAACACTCTGCTTCAGAACCTCTTCCAGGTCTCTGGTTCCTAATAAGTGCTCCATCTTTCTATCACTTAGGAGCAGAGGGAAGTTCACCTATGAGACGGTGATTCAAGTACCTCTGTGAGCTATTATTGGTAGCTTGTGATTTGCCAGAGAAGAACTCATCCAGGTATCACTAAATGAGACCCTGACTGGCATGACACTCATGACTATCAACACTAAACTATAGGGGATCACAGTGCACTAAGCAGAGAACTTTGGTCCAGAAAGAGGAGTCTACCTCTGATAGTTTTGATTGTCGGTTTGATTGGGTGAAGGAACTCAATACGACATTAGTGATGTGTACTTTGGGTGTATCTGAGTTTATTTCCAAGGAGAATCAACAGAGGAAATGAGACCTGTCATGAATGTAGGCTGCACCATCCTATAAGTTGGGCTCCTACACTGGATATAAAGTTAAAAAAAAGAAAAGAGCAAGCCAGCTGATCACTGGCATTCTTTTCTTTCTGCTGCTTGAGTGGCCTAGATGTATGAAAGAAGCGGCTGCACCTTCTCACTGTCACAGAAAACCTGTGTCCAGGAACACTGCCCTTATGCCTTCTGATCCCTCATGAACTGAATTGCCCCAAACTGTTAGCTGAAATAAAAACTTTCTCCTTTAAACTGCTTTGTCAAATATTCATTCACTGTGACATGAAGGTAACAATACCCTACCTGTTTATCAGTTCCTGCCTTTCATGATACCTCGGCGCTCCACCTGACTTTGCATCTCCCATCTATTGCATCATATTCAAATGTTCTGTCCCCTTGGGCAAAGCATGATTTACTTACCACAGAATGCAACTTTGTCTCTCTGGAATATAGATGGACTATATTTCCCAGCAACCCTTGCAGCTTGGAGGTGTGACCATGGGGTGGAAGCCAAGGTCTAGTCATTTAGTTATAGGCTTATGAGTGGATCTCTGCATTACCTAGCAGGCCTGACTGGAAAATTCCTACATATAATCTCCCCGGCTTCATGCTCTCCTTTTGCCTGAATGTGATACCCGGGAATGCCTCAGAGCCATGTATGAAAGAAGGTAGAGGCTTGCCGCTAATTGGATTTGGTGTGTGGGAGAGGGTTAAACCAGTCCCTTACTCAGGCATGAAATTTGGTGTTCTGTTTGTTGCAACCATTTATATGCCATGGTGGGACTTCTGGGGGGGCTTCTTTTGCCATTATACTCCCGTTCTCCCAAAGATAGTATTAAATGCTATTATTTTGCTTCTCAGTTGGTATAGAAATGACTGCAATTGAGACTGGATTATGCTCATCTTTTATTCTGTTTTTCAGAGAAATGGAACCATTTCCCTTAGTCTTGCATAGTGTGTCACCTGGGTCTCCTAACTAAGCCACCTTTAGTCACAGCAAACCACTAATCCCTACTTTTGTTTGTTTGTTTGTTTCATTGCCTCCCTACACTGCCCAGCCTTGCTTAGAACTCGTGACACTCTTCTTCCCTCTCTCCCTTGAGTCTGAGATCACAGATACTAATCTCCATGCTTGCTCTATCTGCTAGGATTCTCCCAAATGTGTACTGCCACTTATGTTGAGAGATGCTGGAATGATTACGAGTCCAACAGGAAGCCATTTGCTCTGCTCTCTGACCATTCTCCTGAAGCTCCTTGCCTCACATGGAGCACTCTTGACTTCTCTAAGCCAGGACTAGCAGATGTTAACTGTGTCCACTGTAACCCATTGAGCCACAGTTCTCAGCTCTCTGACTCTCTTTGCTTGAGAACAGTCTATGACCTGGGAAAATAACGGAGTTAATGGCAGGAAGCAGTGGCCATTCTTCCAGGAAGTGGATTTGGACAACATATTTGATGGTATCTGGTCTCTGTGTGTTTGGGCTCAATTGCCTACTGTGGTCCTGACCCATTAATGGGCTCTTTCGACCTCAATCCTCTCTGCCCAACTCAGATCATCTTTATCCATGTGTTAATGAGTACATTACATAGTCCATCTCATTTCCACCCTTCTGCCTTGGGAGCCTGTCCACCTGGAGAACCAGTGTGCTTATTACATACTCCCATCACAGCTGCCGCCCAACAGGCCTTTCCCATATTCAGTACCTTTTCCTGCCTACCATATCTCACTGAGTTAGCAACCTGAAATGATCCAGCATCTTGCTTCAGGAACCTTGATTTTAGTCTTCTTTTGGGAGGGGTTCACGCTTTATCTCCTCAGGGAGCCCACATCACTGGTCCTGGTGGAAGAAGGGCAGAGCCTATGAACACCTTGATTATAGGTATTCAGAACGGCACAATGCCAGCTCAGGAGAAAGGTAATGAACGGTCTTTGCATCTGAATGCTGTGGCACAGTTTAGCAGCACTGGTGCCTTCTCTTATTAGCTTCCTTTGATTTGCACAAGACGCACCCCGCTCTGTTGTGACTTGCCGCCTCTGCGAAGTGAGGATGAGGAAGCCAAAAGAGTGGTGATTTCCCCGTGTAGCTTGCTAAGTGTCTGGAGGCTGGTACCCTGCAGGATGTGCCCACTCCCAGGGCTCTTCTCTTCCACCCTCACAAGGCAGAGGGCTCCCGTTGCACACCCAGGCAGTTCTGGGGAGTCTGAATAGGACTCTGCAAAGGTGTTCTTATTACACTCAGGTTGCAGATGAAAGAGTTTTCTTCAGGGAGTCATTTGCTCAAAGACAGTCAGGAAGTGACAGAATTAAGACTTAAACTCGGGGTCAAGCTTCTGTGAAGGAAAGAATTTCAGTGAAACTCTACTTATTCCACCAAAGCTCTGTCTGCCTGTTGTTTTCTTAATAATAATCTCTCTCTCTCTCTCTCTCTCTCTCTCTCTCTCTCTCTCTCTCACACACACACACACACACACACACACACACACACACACACTCCACATAGAAGAATGGTAGACACAAAGACAAAATGAAGTTTGCAACCTTGTCATTCAATCCTCCAGCTGGTATGTTGAGTGAGAGCAGTCATGCAAGGGTTTTTGGTTTGCTTCTCTGTCTCTAAGTAGAAAACTGTTTAGAATTATGGTAAATCCTTCAGTATCCCAAAGACAATATTAAATTACAGGAAAGATCCTAGTTACTTGGAGGGCACGTTGTTCATGGATGAATCCTGGAGATGGGAGGGGCCCTCAGCCTCTCTTTCCAGTGTATAGGTCATGAAGAAAGGCTTGGATTTCTTGAGAAGGAGGAGGATAAACCACAGTCTCATTGTCTGAAAGCCTAGAAAGCTGAAGGTTCAGAGCAGGGTAGCTCTGTCCTCTTACAGATTTAGATGAAGACCAGGTTAACACAGACTGAATTCCAGGAGAGTTACAGAGCTGCCTCCTGCTGTCCTGAGGCAGAGGCCCAGCCAGGAGCCCCCTGTGGAGACTAACCTCATTGAAAGTACCCTCTAGGCTCACTGCTTGTTCTCCACCAGTGTGGGCTAGGTGCTCTGATGGAGGAAGGTCATTGGTTAAGTAATAAAGAAACTGTCTTGGCCCATTTTATTGGTTAGAACATAGGTGGGTGGAGTAAACAGAACAGAATGTTGGGAGGAAGAGGAAGTTAGCTCAGACTCAACAGCTCTGCTCTCTGGAGCAGAGGCCATGCTCCCCTGTCCCGAGCAGATGCACGCGATGAAGCAAGCCGCCAGGTCAGACATGGTGAGTCTTTCCCCGTAAGACCGGTGCTACACAGTTTATTAGAAATGGGTTGATTGGTATCAGAATTAGCCAGTAAGGGATACAGCTAATGGGCCAAGCAGTGTTTAAATGAATACAATTTGTGTGTTGTTATTTTTGGGCATAAGCTAGCGAGGCGGCCAGGAGCTGGGGTGGCAGGAACACAGCCCCGCCGCTCATATTACTACAGTGCTCAAAGGTATCAAAGGTTTTTCACCTATCTTCTTTTCCAATACACTATGCTTTATAGGTTATACATACATTGACCCCCCCCTCAGCCCAGATTGCCAACATATCTAAGAATGAGGTAATTAGCATTAGAGACAAGCTTACCCGTGGGACCCTCAGTAAAGGTGGTCTAGCCCCATCCTGTTAGGGCTTCATTCTGACAAGTTGTTTGTGGGTGGAATAGCATTGTAAGGGACAGGGTCAGGATACAGCTGTAGACACTGTCTTCTCCATCTTCTACTCAAATGGGGGTGTGGTGATTTGAATGAAAATAGCTCCCATAGGATCACCGGGAGTGACACTATTGGGAGGTGTGGCTTTGCTGGAGTGGGTGTGGCCCTGATGAATAAACTGTGTCACTGGAGGTTAGACTTTGAGGCCAAAGATGCTCAAGCCAGACTCAGAGTCTTTCTCTTCCTGCAGCCTTTGGATCCAGAAATAGAACTCTCAGCTACTTTTCTAGAACCATGTCTGTCTGGTTGCCACCATGCTTCCTACCATGATGACAAGGGACTTAACCTCTGAACTGTAAACCAGCCTGGATTAAATGTTTTCTTTTGTAAGAAGCCATGTTCCTGGTGGTTTCTTCACAGACTAAGCTTTGCCTGGTATGTGATGACTTCTATTTTATCTCTCATCTATTTGGTTTCTTCCTACTTGTTGCTTCCCAGAGGAGTATCTTATGGTTAACCATCCTGAGCAGTGGGGTATTAATCATAGAACCTTATGACACTTGGGCTTCATAAGGGCTGCAACATACTTGAACCTTGAGACTTCAAGCCAAAGAGGCTTGTCTGCCTGATTTAACGTTGTAATCTGGGTGTCTCGCATGGCTCCTGGGAAGCAGCAGATTTTCCAGCCATGTTTGAGGAATGATGGGATCCCTAAATAAATGCCTAGAATTTCCCTCAGAATCTTCCCATCAACCAAGCATGGACCAGGAAAGGCACTGGTTACTTTCCTCAACTCTGTGACTGAGTACCTGATGGATCAGCTTTATCTGGGCTCGTAGTTGGGAAGGAAACCTTTCATCACATTTTCTGGCTAAAGGGGCTTGGTGGCAGTAGAGCATGCAGTAGCCTATTGTTACATCTCCGCAGATGAAGGAAGGCAGGGTGGTGAAGAAGAGGCAGCATTGGTCTCTCACACTTAAGCTCTACCCCTTGGGTCCCAGTTCTACCCATTGTCTAAAAGACCCACTGCTAGCTGGGGAGGAAATCGTTCAAAAACAAAGCTCTGGGGGGCATTTTGTATTCAAACCTTAAAGGCAACCTTGTATTAGAAGTAACAATATTCTCCAGTTGACCCTCCAGTTCACTCATCTGTTCAGGCTTCATGCTCTGTCTACCTTACAAAGAATATTAGGAGATTAAAATACGCACTGCCTATAAAACGTGAAAGGAGAGGGTATTATCTGTGTCACATGAAGGTTTACTTATAGTGTTTCTCTCAGCCCACTCCTTAAGATCAATGACTGTTGAATACCAATTAACTTTTGTTGAGCATGTGTGATGGGGCAGGCATCTAAATGCTGTACTAAATGCTTTATGTGCAGCCTCAGTGGCCATGGGAGCCGGGTTCTAGGAGATTTTCCAATTTTACACAGGAAACAGTTGAAGCCTAAAGAGGTCATATCGCTTGCCCATGTTCAAATAGTTGGGAGTAGAGAAATTTGAATTTGAGTCCAGATCCCCTGGTCTCAGAGGCTCTGAGACCCTGCAGGGGTGACAACAGGTTTACCCTGCTGCCACCTCCCACCAGTCCTTATATTGAGAGAGCTTTCCCTGTCCAGAGGCACAGTGACCTAGATTGCCTTTTAAGTACTTTCCCTGGCTCTACTCTGTTCAAAGCAAGATTTATTGATGGAGCAAATCAATTAAGCAATCGTTGTTTATTGAGCTTCTCTAGGATTATTCAATATTTATTGAGCAGTTTCATGTAGCCAGCACTTGTGCAATGAGCCGTGGAGGATACAAGGCAAGTATGAGATTCAGTCCTCATCTTCAGGGAGCTTGAAATCTACTTGCAGATTGGAGTGGGAAGAAGCTGACAATATTAAACCACATAAAGAAATAAGGACTTGAATCTTACATTGATTAGCATCAACAACCTATTATATTGGAAGGCAGAAATGGGACAGAGTCTCTTGACTACTCAATATAGATTAAGATCCATAAAGATGATAGGACCTAATTATACCTTCCAAAGCAATAGGGGAAGGCTGGGAAAAGGTGGTGAAGAAAGTGTTCTAGCCAAGGAAGGATAGCAAAAGGCAAAAGCGGGAAGGGTGGGAGGAGTCTCAGAAGTTAGTGCACTGAAGCAGCCAGAATGGTGTGAGCTTCATACTTCTGGAAAATATTCCAATGCAAGAAGCCAAGTTTGCTTATCAGTTGATACCATCATATCCAACACAGAGAAAGCATTTATTATATGACTGTTGAATTGAGTTTATGTGGAAATAAATAAGATAGTTCTTGACGTACAAGGTAGTTACCATCTAGGAGAATGAAACACATACACACTTAAATCCTGGACAGCACTGTGTGGAGATCTTGATTCCTTTGCCCTTAGTTTGGGTCTGGATTAACGTTTTCTACACACACACACTCTCTCTCTTCCTCTCTCTCTCTCTCTCTCTCTCTCTCTCTCTCTCTCTCACACACACACACACACACACACACACTTGTACAATCACACATGTATCTAATCACATACAAAACCCACTATTCTAAGCACTGCTGACACCACAATAAACAATTTTATTTCTGTCAGTATGATAAAGTAAATGTCAATTGTTACAACATACCTGAATGTGCTGAGGGAGTTTGCTATATTTTAAATACACACATGAAGAAAGTGAGAGAAGGCCCTAGAAATAAATACAGAATGCTAGAATGTCCTGTGGCCTCCAGGGAGGTATAGAGGGAGGACAATCAGGCAAAAATCCAGTCCAAATTGCCTAATTTTCTCAAAATTATAAAGTTTTGCATTGTGCCAAAGAAACTCTGGCTTCTTCATGTACTGTAGCTAAACTGTTATTCACATGCCTACTACTCTGGTAGGACAACTCTTATCTGCTCTAGCTGACACACTGTGTCTACAAACTCCACAAAGTAACCCTCAGCAGCCATTTCTTCTGATTCTGCATTGTGTTTCTTTATCTGAGCTATGTTTCTAAAACATATTCCACAGATGTCCATCATGTTTTCTCTGATATGAAACAACCGAAAACTATGAGAATATATTTGCCGCACAGATGGGCAAGAATTAGTATTCAGAATATATAAAGAATGTGGATGAGACATTTAAGGTAAGAGAAAATTAGTATAGTAAGAATTATGATTAAGATTCCTAATCATAGTAATCATCAGGGAAAAGAGGGTGAAAGAGTGCGTAGGAGACGGGAAAATCAGGGACATAAAGGGTGCTCCGGGAGGAGAATCAATAAAATGAGATATGTACTGAAACCTCATATGGAAAGCTATTGCCCTCTGAGCTACTTGAAAGTACATTTTAGAAAGAAATGCAAAAGGAAACCATTAACTCATTTGCATGTTAAAATGAAAAAAGGAAGTTTTGAGGTTCCACCATTCCTGATCTTAGCAAGACAATGAGAGATTTAGTGTCTTTCAAGAGAGTGTAAACGGATGCAGGAACCTGGAAAAGCATTTAGTTTGTGGCAAAGCTCAAGATCTGAATATCTGATCAACCAATCATTTTGAGGAGAAAACATGCTTGCGCATCTGCAGGCGTGTTTACGACAGAAATATTTGTCATCACAAAGATTTAAGGGATAAAATAATCTACCAATAGAAAAAAACATAAATTAAGCCTGGCAATGACATATAAGTGGAAATGAATTAGCCAGTGCTCCGTCTGTCAACATCAATGGCCATTGTAATATATGTTTGAGTGATAAAAATATACATAAAGCATGATTCAATTTAAAAGACAGTCATGGATACACAAAACCAAACAATATATACTCTAAAAGTAAATGTTATGTATGTCTTCTCTTATGATTCTGTAAAAATCCCTGGGCAATCAGTGTTGAGCCAGGCAGGTCTGCTCACATAAATCTACCTAATTCCTGTTGCGCCAAGATCAAAGCAACTACAGAGAGGAACTTTAAGATCTTTATTGCCATAAATGAGAGATATAAATACCTTGCTCAAGAATGTGCAGAAGATTGAAGTGAGAACTGAACCAAGGCTCACTCGCTGTCCAAGACCACAGTTCAGGGAACTTCTCCACAGCTGGTGTATCCCACCATGAGATAAGTCATGCCTCATTGGTTGCTTCTCTTCTGACAGGCAGTTTCTTTGCATATCAGCAACTGTCTTCTTTTTTTAAATCTGTGACTTTTTAAAGTAAGTTTTTTAGGTTATTAAAATTATGATAGCATCAGTTATACCTTCCCTTTCTTCCCACCAAATGCTTCCACATACATCTCCTTGGTTCCTCTCCTTCAAATTAGCTGTCTCTTTTCTTTAATTGCTGCATATATATGCATATAGCAATGTGTTTTATATATTATATGTGTGTGTAGATATGTACACTGATGTGGGATTCCCCTTTGTATGCTGTGATTACCATTAATGAATAAAGGAAGCTGACTTGAGTTTATAGCAGGGCAGAATAGAGATAGATGGGGAAAACTAAACTGAATGCTGGGAAAAGGAAGGCAGAGCCTAGGAGAAGCCATGTAGCCCTGTTAGAGACAGACACTGCATGAAACTTTACCCTGTAAACCACAACCACATAGTGATAAACAGATTAATGGAAATAGGTTAATTTAAGATATGAGTTAGCCAGAAATACACTTAAGCTATTGACCAAACAGTATTGCAAATAATATGGGTTATATGTGGTTACTTTAGGGCTGAGCAACTGGGAACAAGCAATTGGCCTCCTAGTACACAGCACACTACTATAAATGTAAATATATAAATATAGCCTACTGTGTCTATATATAATGATACTTGTATGTGCATGTTTTCAAGGCTGACCATTTGGTATTGGATAACCAATTGATGAGATCTGCTTCCCTGGGGATGTCTGTATCTCCCCTGCTCTCAGTATATTTTAGTTTCTAGTAGCTCTATGTTTAACTTGAGATTTTGTAAGTTTTTCCCTTTCCAGTTTAGCATGTCCATTGGTGTCATCCTTGATCAGGTCATATTGGTGAGACTGCATGACTGTGACTTCTGATATTTCTAGGAGACAGAATCTTATGGCACACTCTCTGCTCCTCTAGATCTTACATTCTACCCCCATTCTCACTTCTGCAGCGATTCTTGAGGCTTAGGAATCTCTGTTGGGTTGTAGATGTACACTTTGGAACTAGGATCCATAATTCTATATTTTGATTGATTTTGGTTTGTACTGGTCTCCCTTTGTTGCAAAAAGAAGTTATCTTGATGAGGGGTAAGGACTGTTTATTTCTTGGTATAAGGACAAATATTTATATTTATATTGTGTAATGAAAGGTAGCATTGTTGGTTTTTCTCCAAGATCTGTGACTTCACAAGCCCTAGTTGGCTAGGCTTCCAGTATGATGCATGACTTCCTCCTTCTTGTTGAGTGAGTGACAAGTCCAATTAGAGAGCTGGTTACTGCTATCACATGTGTGCAACTGCTGTACTTTTAGGGTTATTAGGTCATGTCAGTCATTGTTATGGTTCATAGGCATCTTTATGTTTGGAGAATTTCTTGAAAAATCCTAACAACTCAAAAGATGGCTTCTCATGACTTGAGCTGGATTTCTGTTAGATTGTCTATGGTTCTAGGGGAGGGAGACATTGCTAGACCAGAAGGGAAATTTCCTGTAAGATATCTGTGTGTATTTATACACCAACCTACATGTTTTATAGATATTATTATACTGATAATAATAGTATGATTCCTTATGAATTTTTCAGTCTTACTATCATTTTATCTTCCTCCCTTCTCTATTTCCCTCCCACTTCATATTTAAGAGTCCCTGTTTTTCACTTTTCCTCTTCCCAGCTTTTCCCTTTCTATTGTTCCTCCTCCCACTTCTCCACAGTGTTTTTTTTTTTTTATACCTTCCTGCTTTCCGCAGTTATTCTAGTATATGTACTCATATTTGAAGATTTTGAGCTTGGAATCTCAGATGGGAGACAATGTGCAATATTTGCCTTTCTGCATCTGGGTTTCCTCATTCAATAGGATCTTTTCTAGCTCTATTCATTTACCTGTGAAGTTCATGATTTCATTTTCATTTGCAACTGAATAGTATTCTAATATATGTGTGTGTGTGTGTATGTTTTCATTATTGTTCACCAACTGATGGACATATAGGTTGTTTTTTCTTCCTAGCTATTGTGAATAGGGCCACAGTAGCCATGGCTGAACAAGTACCTGTGGAGTAGGATATTGAGTCCTTTGGGTATGTACCAAGGAGTAGTAGAGTCATATGGTAGATGGTTCCCTTGTCCCCACATCCTTTCTAGCATTTGGTTGTTTTGTTGATCACTGCCATCCTCAGTGGGTTAAGATAAAATCTCAAAGACTCTATTTACATTTAGCTAATCTCTAGGGACAAAGAACAGTTTTGAGATATTTCTCAGCCTCCTTTTTCTTGAGCGCTTTCTGTTCAGATTACAATCCCCCCCCACTTTTTTTTTTATTTTTAATTTATTTATTTATTAAGGATTTCTGCCTCGTCCCCACAACCGCTTCCCATTTCCCTCCCCCTCCCCCGATCAAGTCCCCTCCCCTCATCTGCTTGAAGAGCAATCAGGGTTCCCTGACCTGTGGGAAGCCCAAGGACTGCCCACCTCTATCCAGGTCTAGTAAGGTGAGCATTCAAACTGCCTAGGCTCCCACAAAGCCAGTACGTGCAGTAAGATCAAAAACCCACTGCAATTATTCTTGAATTCTCAGTATTCCTCATTGTCCGCTATGAATAGGTCATTGTTTCTTTTTTCTTTTCCATTTTATGAGCTTTTTAAAAATGTATTCTGGATATTAATCCTCTGTCAGCTGTATAACTGGCAAATATTCGCTCCAGTTCTACAGGCTTTCTCTTTATTGGACTGATTATTTCATTAGCTGTGTAGAAGCTTATAGTTTTAAGAAGCACTTGTCAGTTCTCGGCCTTAAGTCTTGGGCAAATGGAGTCCTTTCTGCACTATCATGCAGGGCACTGCCTATGTTTTCATCTAGCAGCTTCGGGCTTCACATTTAAAAGGTCTTTGATCTGTTTAGAGTCATCTTTTATGCAAGGTGATAAATACAGGTCTAATTTTATTTTTTTCTGCATGTGGATAGCCAGTTTTCCCAGTACCATTTATTGGAGTTTGCTATATTTTCCTCAGCTTATGTGTTTGGCTTCTTGATTGAGTATTAAATGACTGAATTTGTGTACTCACCTATAGGACTTAGATTTTGTTCTATTTGTCTACTTTTATGCCAGTGTCATATTGTTTTTATTACTATTGTAGTAAGTATTTTGTTACTTAAAATAGTAAGATTACTGTATATCTTAAGATCTGGAACTGTAATCCCTCCAGCATTATCCTTTATACTTGGGATTGTTTTGACTCTGCAGGATCTTTAGGAGCTCCATATGAACTTTAGGATAGTTTTATTTTTTCTATTTCTGTGAAGAATGGAATGGGGGATTTTGTTGGGATGATCTCATTCTGTAAATAGTGCTTAGTAAAATGGTCATTTTCACAATACCAATTCCACTAATCAATCCATGAGCATGGGATGTCTTTCAATCTGATAATGTCTTTATCTCTTTCTTTAGCGCTTCAAAGTTTTCATTGTAAAGATCCCTTGTTGTGTCTATTACTAGATGTTTTGTATCCTTTAGTCTATTGTAAATGGAAATATATCCACAATCTCCTTCATTGTATGCTTATTGTTTGTGTATATAAAAGCTATTGATTTGTGCATGTTGGTTATTTATCATGCCATGCTGCTATAATTGTATATACTTTTAGTTTTCTGGGATCTTTTACACAGAATATCATATCATCACATATAGGGATAGTTTTATTTCTTCTTTTCCTATTTTCCTCTCCTTGCCTCTTGTTCCAGCCAGTGCATTGAGCACAACATTGAAAAGGGGAAAGTGGACAGCCCTGTCTCATTCCTGATTTCAGTGGGATTGCTTCAGGTTTTTTTTATTTAGGAAGATTATATATATATATATATATATATATATATATATATATATCATATGTGTATGCACATATATAAAGAATATCTATATATAAGGATATATATCCTTTTTATTATGAACTATATTCTCTCTAATTCTACTTGGTTTAGGACTCATGAAGATATGTTTGATTTTTGTCAAGTGCTTTTTTTCTGCACTGTCCTAGTTAGAGTATCTATTGCTATGATAAAATACCATGACCAAAAGCAAGTTGGGGAAGAAAAGGAGTATTTGGTCTATGCTTGTTTTCATACCCTGGTGTAGGAGGTCCTTCTGTTTATGTGTTGCTTTCATTGGTTAATGAATAAAGAAACTGCCTTGGCCTTTTGATAGGGCAGAACTTAGGTAGGCAGGGAAAACAGAACTGAATGCTGGAAGGAAGAAAGCAGAGTCAGGGAGAGCCACCATGGAGCTGCCAGAGTCAGACCTGCTGAATCATTCCTGGTAAGCCACTGTCACATGGAGAAATACAGATTAATAGAAATAGCCTAAATCAAGATGTGAGAATTAGCCAATAAGAGGCTAGAGCAAATGGGCCAATCGCTGTTTTAATTAATACAACTTTGGTATGATTATTTTGGGGCTAAGCAAGCCAGGCGCCCAGAACAAACAAGCAGCCTCTCCCTGCAACAATACCCATAGCCCAATCCTGAAGGAAGTCAGGATAGGAACCCAGACAAGAGAACCTGAAAGCAGGAGCTGATGTAGAGGCAAATGAGGGGTGCTGTTTACTACCTTGCTCATCAGGATTTGCTCAGCCTGTATTCTTATAGAACCCAGGACCACCAACCCTAGCAAAGCACCACCCACAATGGGCTGGGCCCTTCTCTATCAATCATTAATTTAGAAAATTCCCTACAGCCGAATATTTTGGTGGCATTTTCTCAGTTGAGCTTTCTTCCTTTCAAACGACTCAAGCTTCTGTCAAATTTATATTAAACTAGTCAGCACACACACCTATTGAGACGATAATATAATTTTTTATTTCAGTCTATTTACATAGCTTATTACATGTATTGACTTGCACATGTTGAATCACCCTACATTTCAAGGATAAAGCCAACTTGGTCATGGTAGTTAATCTTTTTTATTTAAATCTATGTTCAGTTTGCAAATATTTTATTGAGAATTTTTGAATCTATGTTCTTTGAGTATATTGACCTATAGTTTCTTTTATTGCTGCCTTCACCTGTTTTTAATATTAGAGTGATACTGGTTTCATGGAAGGAGTTTGGGTGTGTTCCTTGTTTTATATTCTTTTGAGTATTTAAGAGTGATTTACTTTAGATGGCAGAATTCTGCCATGAATCCACTTGGCCCTAATTTTTTTTTTAATTTAATTTTTGGAAGGTTTTATTTTTCTTCTATTTCAGTCTCCTCTTATGTGTCTGTTTATGTTGTTAACTTCTTCTTGGTTTGATTTTGGTGGTATGACTGACTCTAGAAATCTACATTTCTTTCAGGTTTTCCAACTTAATGGAGTACAGGTTTTAACGGTATTCTTTTATTACACTCTAGATTTCTTTGGTGTCCCTTGTAATGTTTCCATGCTGATTTCTGATTCTACTAAGTTGGATTCTCTCTTTCTTTCTTTTCTTTGGTTGGGCCAAGGACCTGTCAATCTTGTTTATCTTCTGGAAAAGACAAAATACAAAATTAAATTAAATTCATTGATTCCTCGCATTTTACTTTCCTTGTTTTCATATATCACTGGTTTTTATTATTTCTAACTATTGAGTGGTTTTGAATTCAGTTTGATCCTGGTTTACTAACTTCCTCATAGAGCTGCTTTCAACGTATTCTAGATATTTTGGTGAATTTTTATTTTGTTTCTTTTTATTTTGTTCCAGAAAAATTTTTGTTTCTGTTTTGATTTCTTCTTTAACACATCAATAATTGAGTAATGAGTTATTTAATCTCCATCAGTTGGTGTATTTACTAGAGATTGCTTTACTGTCAATTTTAAGTTTTATTGCATTATAGTTAGAATGAATACTATGAATAACTATGATATGTCATAAAGATTATTTTTCTGGTCTTATCTATTTGTGTTCTGTGTGGTTTTTGTATTTGTATGGGTCCTTCTTTCCTTAGTTTGAGGAAATTTTCTTCAAGGATCTTGTTGATAATCCGATTTATGCTATTGTCCTGGAGTTCTTTTCTCTCATCTATTCTTATGATTCAAAGTTCTGGAATTTTTATGGTATTCCAGATCTTCTATATTTTCCTTTCCTGTGTTTAAAAAAATGATACTCTTTGCCTGTTCCATCTAGATCTGGGACTTTATTTTCAGGTCTTAATATTCTATATCCTGCTTGATTTATTCTATTTGTAAGGTTTTCCTTTGAATTTTCGAGTTGGATTATTGGGATTTTCACTTCCATCTCCATTTCAGTTTGTTTCCTCTTCAGTGTTTCTGCCTCTTTACTGAATTTTGGTTTGAAATCCTGGATTGTCTTCATTATGTCAATTAGTCTTATATTTGTAGGCTTTTTTTTTTTGAGGATATCATTGGGGCTTTATTCTCTTTAAAGTCTATCTCTAAGTTCATCTGGCTGTTTTCTTTGTGACTTCTGTAAAGTCCTTGAATTCTCTGATGAAGTTTATTATTATCCTTTTTAAATTTGGTGTCTCAGGGTTCATGTAGGCAATTCTCATTGGCAAACATTTCTGCAGGGCTGATGGGTTTGGGAGGTTATCGCCTTGGTATTTTATGTTGTTTGTATTTTTTCAGTGGTATCTGGGCATATAGACTTCTTTTGTTAATTACGTATTTGATATGAACAGAATAAGTTAGGCTAGCCGAAAGGATTTCTAGTCAGGTTGGGTCTTGAGAATGGATATGGCCCAAGTGGAATGAATTCAGGCAGAAACAGGAGACTGAGCTAGTGTGTAGGGTGCACATCCTGGTCTAAATCTAGAGTTTGGGACTATGTTTGGGGTATTGGAGAAAATGTGAGGAGGGGAGGATCAGGCAGGCTCAAATGTCTTGCTAGACCTTTGAGAAGGGTAGGAGATATCAAGAGGGGTGGAGAGGTTAGATGGGGAATGTGAGAGACCTCAGCAACTGTCTTCTGTGCAATGCTTCAATTAGTTCCTCATGCTAGGTCTTGTCCCTAATCTCAGTTATTTAGTTAGTTATCTAATCCCAGTGGATGAGAGTGATGCTATGCTTTAAATATTCCCTGCAGTTTTGTGGTAACTAGAGCTGATCTAGAAACCAAAGAAGCGCTATACAATTAATCAATTCACCAAGATGTACAAGGAGGGTGATTTTTAGAGAATTCTTTTTTAGGAAAAGAAGCTTTTGAACAGAACATTTTATTTGGCAATCAGGAGAGCCAATCTGCACAGCAAAGACACTCAAGTTGCTTAGATGAACAAAACCAAAACCACTTACTGATAAATGGAACATCACTGCCAAATAATGCATCTACAGACACAGACAGAATCATTTATGTATAAATGAACTTCAGTATACACATCTTTGTAGTAATAGGAGCGGCGGGGCTGCATCCCCAGCACCCCAGCTGCCTGGCTAGCTCATTCCCCAAATAACAACACACAAATTGTATTCTCTTAAACACTGCTTGGCCCATTATATCTAGCTTCTTCTCGGCTAACTCTTGCACCTGGACTAGTCCATTTCTAATCATCTGTGTTGCATCGCTAGGTGCGCTTACCGGGAGATTCTAGCCTACATCCATCCTGGGTCGGAGCTTCATTGCATGTGCCTCAAAGAGCAGAGCTATCCCCGCGTCTGCCCAGGAGAGGGGAGCATGGCATCTCTCTCTGTGCTCACTTCCTCTTTCTCCCAGCATTCTGTTTTGTTTACTCCTCCCACCTATGTTTTAACCTATCAGGGCCAAGCAGTTTCTTTATTGCTTAACTGATGAAATCAACAGATTGATATATGACACTCCCACATCACATCTTGGATAGAGGGATGCCTAGATTCAGGATCACAGTATCCAGAGATGTCATGATGCTTGCACATTAAACTTCATGCTAACAAGAACACATTCCTGAGGTCATTAGAATGAGTTCTGCCTTTGGCTTGCCATATGCCTCTGCCAGTCCTGGTTTTCTTGTCTTTGACTACCTCAGGTTCTCTTCATTCTAGATTTAGAAGCTCATTTGCTCTGTTTGTGGTTGTTGACTGGGTTAGCTGTCTTCAGGTTCTAGGTATCTCCATCAAGGAACTGGACAAGTGTTCAGAGATGACAAAGTCGTAAGGAAATTATTAAAATGCAAAGCACCAGTACAAATCAGACATAACATGCCCTTCTTGACAGTGGGCCACACAAGTGAGAAAGTACTCAATGGTCCCAAAGTTACTGTCAGACGATTTTGCTATAAGGACTACAAATGTGATGGTTATGGTTACTAAGGGTTATAGTTGGGTGGCTCTCTATTGTGATTGATAGATGAATTAGGTAAGCTTTTATTCCCAGGGCACATCCCTGCTTATAGTTTATCTTATTTTAATAACATACATTCCCAAATATTTATAAGCATAAGGTAGAAAAATAGTTTTCCCCTAGAAGGTTACTCAGAGAACATAGTTTTCCCATACTGCATGTTATCAAAACCAGTTCAGATGGATTTGATCCCCTTATTCCTGTAGCAGATATTTTGGAAAATACATGTGAATAGAAACTATCTACACATGACAGCTATCAGTGGAAGAAAGATTTGTTTTACTCTTTGGAGTGGTAATATCTGTAGCTTGATGAAGATGGGGGATACGAGTTACTGAGTGCCTTGCTGGAAGAGAGCTTTATATACATATTGCACAAGAAGATCCTATGCTGCTGAGTGCATTGTGAGGAGAGGGATACGCCCATAGCTTAAGCCAAATGGATGCTCATTTGTAGCACTGTGCCATGTATTTGCCTGCCTCAAATCCAGGCTCCCTGTGTCTCCCAGCCCACCCAAGAGTCTACCAATGACTTTTTTCCCTGGCCTCTGCATGTGGAAATTGGCTTCTTCTGTTACTCCCTGTCTGTATTTGACTTGTTTCACATTCCAGGTTATGTGGGTATCATCAGAATATCATCACTTTCAAATCATTGGAGTATATGTTTTTATTTCTTGGAGGCTCTGTAAGTATGAAGAAAATGAAAACCATCTTATAGACTTCCAAGAAGATTAGATATGAGCTATTACCATGAATCAAGACACACTATGTAGAGATGTATGGTGTGCATATGTTTATGTGGTTTATGTGAACTTATGTGATATGTGTGGCTTATACAGCAAGTTTCATATTTTTGTGTAGTTTGTGTGAGCCTGTGTGGTATGTGTGGGTGATGGAGCAAGTTTCATAAACTTGTGTGTCTATGTGGTGTGGTTTGGGGGTATAGTGTTTGGTATGTGTATTTATGTGTATGTGTCTATAATGTATATAATGGTATATGGTGTGAATGCTATTTGGTATAGATGTATATCTGTGCAATATATGTGTAGTTTGTAGTACATGTGTTGTGATTTGGGGATGTGCATTGTGTGTATATATATATATATAAAATGTATGATGTATATGGTGTAAGACCTATATGTGTCTGTGTGATGTATATGCAGTATGTGGTTTGTATATGGTATATCTATTTCAGGTGTGTGTGCGTGTGTGTGTGTGTGTGTAGGATGTGTAGTTGTGTGTTTTGGTGTGTATAGAGGAAAGAGATGGGGCTCTGATAGGAAATTTTCCAAGTACAGGACATTTTTGCTGATTGAATGCATTATTTCCTGTTGGCTGCTTACTCTGGATAAAAGTGCTATAAAATCATTATTGTTATTACTACCAGCACTATTAATAATGAAAACATCTATGGGGTGCCAACATTTTTCATAGTATGGTGAAATAATTTGGCATTATTGCTGAGGTAGACACTAGAGAGATGCAGAGATTTTAAGGAGGGGATGACCTGGAACCATCTTCCTCCCCGCCTGGCTAGAGGGACCACCATTCCTCAGGATACCATTCCTAAAGGAGAAACTTTGGTTAGAGAATCAAGTCTCATCTGTAGCTGTTGCTTAGATGACTGCTCCATGTCACGTGCCATATCCCGCGCGGCAGGTGAACATCCCAAATCTTAGCTGGCATGCCCCTGACACGCTTGGAACTGGGTCACTCTTACCAAGTTTTAGCAAAGGCATGTTCCTTGCAGGGTCTCTGCATGCTCTGCTTTAAGAGTAACTACAGATATGGAGAAGATAATGACAGACGGGGGTCTTTTCTGACTTCCTCTCCCAGATACTCTTAACAGATGGTTTCACTCCCCCATCTAACCAGCTGTGGACGGGTTCCGGCTCAGCTTCCATCCATACCTGTACTGTGGCTCCTCACCAGGGACCTTCTCCAAAGGACTTCCTATTCTATGGCTTTGGAAATGACTGTCAGACTATCTAACCCCTCACTGCTCTGCTCTGCTTGCCTGGCTCTTCTCTGTTTCTGTCCATTGTTTCCTTATGCTCGTCCCTAGACTCTAATTCCTTAGGTGGTTGTTACTAACAGTTTAATTGTAGCTATCACTAATGAGGTGACCTTAGCTCTTACTCACAGAATGCACACTAAATGTCAAGCAGTCTGCTAAACATTTTACATACATTATCTCAACCTCAGAGTCCCCTGAGTCAGCTCTATGATCTGTCTTTGATGGATGCAGAAAGGGAAGCTTAAAAGCTCCACCTGAAGGAAGCCAGGGCACCAGCACAGGCATTCAGGTCTGCCTGGCTTCTTTCCTTACCTGACCAGGGTTTCTCAGCAGGGGAGAGAGACCATCACTTTCAAGTAAACAACTTCCTGTGGATGCCTTCCAAGGATAACTTCTAATACTATGAAGACACCCACAAATGCTAAACTATGTATTAATTTGTCATATTTACCTTCTTAAACGATAGCAGCATTCTTATTTCTCACACTAGATTCTAATAAACATTCCAGATGCTCAGTGATTAAAAAGACTGACTTCTGCTCACCACATGTGATATTGCAGAACAGCTGGAAGCTGACCTGCTCCAGAAGCCAGCATCAGTACCCCAGTCAGGTACCAGCAAGTTAGGAAACATAAGGCCAAACTGAAGGAGCCCAGGAACATTTTATACCCTCCATATTTGTACTTTTATGAGAGAGAGGCAGGGATTAAGGAAATCAAACCTGCTGTAGTACCAAAGCTGAGGGCTAATAGCATCTAGAACTAAGTAGGGAAGTAGCCGTGTCTTAGTGTTTCCATTGTGGTGATGAGACACGATGACCATGGCAACTCTTATGAATGGAAATATTTAATTGGGGTTGGCTTATAGTTCAGACGTTTAGTCCATTTTTGTCATGGCAGGGAACATGGTGGCATGAAGGCAGACAAGGTGCTGGAGAGGAAGCTGAGAGTACTACATCTGGATTAACAGGCAGAAGGAAGAGAGAGCAACACTGGACCTAGCTAGAGTGTCTGAAACCTCAAAGACCACCCTCAGTGACACACTTCCTCCAGCAAGGCCACACTCCTAATAGTGCCACTCCCTATGAGCCCATGGGGGCTGTTTTCCTTCAAACCACCACAAGAAGCCTTCTAGAACCAGGGTAGCTGGCAGAGTGGACAAGTACCTACTGCTTTCACCTTATTTCCTCTTGCTCTATAATTTCCCACGAGAATTACCTCTTGGCCAAATATAACTCAGAGTAAGCATAAGTTCCTACTTTTTAGCCTCCATTTAGTGCCTGAGAGTTTAGAGGCCCTGAGCAGTCCCCTAAGGATACAGCTATCTGTCCCATAGGATTTTCCATGGAGGGCTGCATATCTTGACTGGGGTTCCACGAGATTATGATGGACTTGAGAATTTCCTATCACCTGGTGACATGAAAGCCATATTAACACCATACAAAACATTTCTCATTTGCTTGTGACTATAATCCTATCAGTGCATCTACTACATTGGCAGCTGAATACAATCATAGCACATAGAATTAGGTACAGCACATAACGTCTGATAGCAGATGACTATGGTGATGCCTTTTGTAATTACTATTCTTTTTATTATGCTATCACTATTTTAGAATCTATTCCTGATTATAAAAAAATCTTGCGACGAAGCAATATGTCATATCCCTACAGCACATCTTCTTTTCTATCATTAGGCTACATCCCAAGCTCAGTTGTCCTCTTTATATTTGTGTTCATGTGTGCACAAGTGTGTGTGTGTGTGTGTGTGTGTATGTGTGTGTGTGCTTGTGTGTGTGTGTGTGTGTGTGTACCGAAGGCCAGAGTACAATCTTAACTGTTGTTGCTCTGGTGCTACTTACTTTGAGACAGTAATTCTCTCCTTGGAATTACAGAGTAGGCTAGGCTGGGCAGTCAACAGACTTCAGAGACACCCTCCCCCAGCCTGTTTCTGTGTCCCTTGTACACTTCCACACTGGACTTTTAAAACTGTGCATTTGAGGATCAAACTCAGGGTCCTTGTGCTTGTAAGGCAAACTCTTTTCTACCTAAGCTATCACCTGAACCCTCAGTTTCCCTCTTGATTGCATCATTAATTTAGGTCAGGTGCTTGATGTAGGAATCCCCCTAGGTTTGGGCCAGCATTCTACGATAGTTGCTTATCATATCTTGTCACTTATCTCTCAGAATTTATCCTCCTGCTAAGTGACACACAATCTTGCTGAGCCTAATCTCAAAGGTTGCTAGAGGCTAGGTCATCCCTTGAGGAAATCTTCCTGCAAGTGCGTGCTCTGGCTACATCTCTTTTCACTTACAACCCACGAACCAGAACCAATCATGTGTCATATTCACCAGCAAGCCCTGGAGAGTGGGTTCCTGCTACCTGCCCAGAAGTAGAGGAAAACACACTGTTGTGGGCAGCTTTCATGGCTGTAACAAAATGAACTTACAGATTAAATATAAATAAATTATAGATCAAAGCAATTCAACGTCATCAAATTAATTCAGTGGTAAAGTTGATATTGCTTTGCCAAAGCTGAGTTACTCTCCCAGGACAGGAACATATCCAACAGGTCCTTTAAATCTGGCCTGCGTCTGTGTCCCTGTGACATTATCCTCTTCTTCTAATACACCAGCTCATTTGGTTTCACTCAGCAGGACTGCGCCATTTGCGTTGCAGTTGTCCCTCTGTTCTTTTTGTCATCAGCCCGTTTCAATGCTCGCAGTGCTAATTGTTACTGACACCATCACAAAGGGAAGGCAAACGTGACCAATGAGATCAGCAATTTGTTATAAGGTAGTTACCTACATGATCTGGAAAGTGCTAATCTTAATTTTGGTGTTGTTATTGAATTGAAAAAAAAATAGATCTACTGGAGAAGTCAGTGAGCCTGTAGCCCACATTCTGTTTTTTCTGTGTCTACCCTTTGCCCCAGCATAGGCATTGGATCAGATGCCCTCACTCAACTAGAAGGACTATCTCTTTCTTGCTCTTCTAAATGATACTACTGTTTTCTTCTTCACCTCCTCTTCCTGGTGCCTTTCTGGGTTCACTCACTCTGGGGCCCTGGCTCTGCTTTATATCAAAATTATTCCTGATGTGAATTAATCCAGTCTGTTTTCGTTCCTTCCTCCAGCCTTGCCATGGTTACCCTTCACTTTCTTCAGTCCAAGGTAACACTCTGAACATGTTTCTTGTCTAAAACAGTTTGTGTGAGACTTCCCCCAAACATCTCCATACATCATTGCATGTATCACATACCTCCAGGGCCCAGCAGCCCAAATCTACAGGCCCTATACATCCCATCCCTAACTTAGGGGCTTCTGTAAATTGTATGCAGAATTTTATATAAAGGTATTTAGGGAAATTTTGTTCTTTGAGATGTCCAGAATTTAATTAGATTCTCAAAGAGATTGGAAACCTAATTAATGCTGATATTTACACATACACACAATCACATGATTACACACAATCACACACACAATCACTAATACACACACACACACACACACACACTTTTTCTGAGACAGGGTCTCATGTAGCCAAAATTTATTATGTAGCCAAAGATACTCGCACTTCTGATCTCTTTGTCTCTACCTCCTAAATGCTGGGATCACAGACTTATTTTATAGAGAACACATAAAGGGTTTTAAACATGCTAGGAAATGCTCTAATTACATATTTGCCCCTGGTACTACTACCACCTAGGCTTTCGCCTACAAACAGTCCCTACCTTATGACATGCATTTTTCTTTCTTGTCAGAGGACATCTGTATCAATCACTATCCATGTACCAATAACCAGGCATTCCAAAAGCCTCCCTAAAAAAGCTTTCTCTTAATTGGGTGATTATTCTCCCACGGATCAGATGCATTGACTTCCATTCCCTTCCAGGGGGAAGTCATGATTAATCTAAGCTATGCTAGTAGTCAAAGGACGCCCAGCACTTTCTCACATGCTTAATACATTTATGTCACCATTTCTCAGGTCAGGAGTTCAGACACAGGTTAGTTGGGTCTTCTGCTCTGGGTCCCACTACCTTGTCTTTAAGAAGTTATGTGCACAATCCATTTTCCTACAAATGTAGATTATTGTCTTCAATTTCCTCCTCTAAGCTACTGGCATCTTCAACAAGGGAGATTCCTCCATCAACCACAAAGAGACTGTCTGCATTGACAGAGTCTGCTGTGCAATTTCCATAGGGTCACATAATGGGAACTTGGTCCTCACTGTGGCAGTTATAAGGTGGTCTGAAAATATGAAGAAGTGGGGTGCAGTGGGAAGGAACAGTTGAGGGCAGTGTTCATGGAAAGGACTGGTACAGATTTGTTGGACTGAGTAAGACTTCTTGTCTAGAATAAGTTGATAGAAAAGAGTAAGGCAGCCCCCTGAGTTGTTCTCTGTTTTCTAGCTCACCATGTGACCCATCCACTTAATCTGTGTCCCCATGATGATGGGATCCACTGTTGGATGATGTGTCCATAGAGAAATTGCTAGGGTCAGCTATTTTGCCATAAGGCATGGACATTTAGCCTCCAAATGCGATTTTAATAAACCTCTTTCTTTAATGTGTGTACGTTAGGTACGGTATTATGGGTATGAAAAAAGACTAATTTAATCTTATATAATGTGACAAAATATAATTTCCAGAATGATATTCTGTTATTCTTGTTATGAATAGAAAAACCCATAAATCTGGATGTGACTTCACAGATTGTTGTAAATTCTAATGGCTCAACAGTCACTCACCTTATGGATTTTCACAGTAAAAAGGCAGGGATTAAATGGAGACATTAATAGTAGCAGGGGATTATTGACAATCACTTTAGGGTCATTATGATGTGTCTTTTCCCTCTTGAAAGTGACACTAGTGAGTTTGCCACCCAACACTGGCCAATCTGATGGGATATGTTAGAGACTGATGATTCTTGCTAATAACCACATCCTCCTCTTCTTCTGTAGTATGAGACTAGGGCACATTCCCCAGCCCTTTGCACGTGAGTAAGATCATGTAACTGGTTTTCTCAAGTAGAATTTGAATAGATGAGAACTATGCCAATTCCCTTGATTATATAACATTTTTGCTTCTTATCCAGAAGGGGATTATTCTTAGATCACGAAGAATGATGAAAGTAATAAATGGAAGACTAGATTCCTGAAAGCATTCATGGAGGAGAGCATCCTCAACAGCCTTCAACTTGAATCAGACTGCAACATGAGCAAGAAATAAGTCTCTGCTGCATTTTGTCTTCGGTTCTGGGTTATATTTCCTATGATTGTGCTTAGATGTGAATTAATACAAAGAGTTTCTGCACATTTTTCTACCAATGGGAAAAAGATGCATAGGGAGGGAGAAGTGAAATCATTCCTGTAATTTATTTAATAATAGCGACTTTTATTTAATAATAATATGACGGCCATATTTGCACATTATAAAGAACAGCTACAACCAACTTGCAATCACATGGACCGTAAAGAAATTAGAAATGTTTCCAGCTGTTCAATTAACTGGATACTGGGGTTCTTGGTATATAATATGATGAAGTCCCCTCAATATCTCAGCTACATATTATTTTGTAATCCACTATTTCTGGTTAGAAGCATCTCATCAGGTAAAAAATCCAGGCTCAGTTTTTAATAAACAGAATCCAACACATTCTTGCCACATTCCAAGTAACCTGATATTTAGCCACTTGGTTTCTAGGATACACTTACATCAAATATATTTATGTTCAGAAAATTTAGCCAGAGTCCAGCGTTTTATCAGATGGTGCATAACAACGCATTTACTCTGTACTCTGTAATAATGCCCGTCTGCTTTTAAAGATAACACATTAAGAGGTTATCAGACCCTAACACCTTGGTCCAGGTGAGCCTATAAAATCCTCTATTTAACTATCTTTTGAATGCTTGGCCAGTTCTTTACATTTTATAAGAAGTTAGTTTTCTCCAATCAAGTAGATATGATATTCTGGGTGCGGTCAGGTGTGCAAGAGAAGACAGCTCTGAGCACTTCACAGACTGGGCTTTTTTTCTGGAGGAAACACAAATGGGAAGAGAGTAGTGGCAATCATAGAAAGTAAAATTATGACCTCATCAACACATGTACAATCTATACTTTTGGGGTTAGGTGGAAACCCTAGTTAAAAAGCTGTCTCCACAGAGGCATAGATGACAACCCAGTCACAGGAAGTGCTGACAGAGGATCAGAGTTCTAGTGGAAACACCATGCTGAGTGAGGGGTTGCTGGTGGGCAGAATGGCCAACAGGTACCACTGCTTATAGGAAGGGAGTGGGGAAGCTTCTGGACCTGCTTCAGGTCCCAGCCAGCATCCATCCAGGGCACGGAGCAGGCTTTCTGGCCTACAGCCTGGAAGAATAAAGATGATGTCACTAGTCTCAATCTCCTTCTTAATCACTAAAGGTCTCTTGGGCTCTTAAAATGCACAGGCTAGGCACTGTGCTAGTTATTGGAGGTATTCTGAAGAAAAAGTAACTTCTTTTTATAAAATAATGTTCAACCAGATAATGGCACAAGCATTTATTCTCTCTCTCTCTCTCTCTTACTTTTTTTTTATGGCTAGCAGTTCCACCCCAGTGTGTATGCAACCCGACACCTTTCAATATGGAGTCCTCACTGATCCATTTCAAGTCTCTCTTGGCCTAGCCTTAAAGAGCATCCCGATTTCCCTTACCTCTTCCTCTCCTACCACACCAGCATCAGGCCATCCCAGGTACCGCTCCACCCTTATTTCTTCCCTCAGCAGGCAGTTGCTAATTCCTGACTGTCCTGAGCAGAAGTATAAATAACTGCTTGATAATCCCCCAGTATTTGATCAGCCTAAATAGCATTTGCATTTTCATTAGAGTCTTAAATGGTCTACTGGCTTCCTTTTTGAAATTTACTAAGTAATTTTAAGTTTTTAAAATTTTGCATGTGGGTAGGTGGAAATGTGATTGTGTGGAACTAGAGATAGATTTAGACTCTTACAGAACTGCATAAATATGATTATATTATCCGTAACTTTTCATATGAATTGTTTATTCATTTGTCTTGTTTTGTTCCTTTTTTTGCTCTCTTCAACTTCTTCCATATTAACAATCCTCAGCCACAAATCTTCCGTAAAGTCACACAACCCTTTTTAACCTGCTATGTATCTTTCCATTATTTATTTCGCTGTAATCAAGACCAAGGTGCAAAAGTGTATGCAAAGGAGTATTTATTGGAGTTCTTTTTTAAGCTGGGAAATAAAAGAAGTGAAGTAGGCATATGTCCGAGTTTGTTTCTTTGTTGCTGTGATAAACTCATCTTAGAGAAGCAGAGGGTTTATTTCATCTTATAAAACCCAGGTCACAGCCCATGACTGATGGAACTCGGGGCAGGAAATCAAGGCAGGAACCTGGAGACAGGATCTGAAGCAGAGGCCGTGAAGGAATGCTGCATACTGATTTGTTCCCCCTGGCTTGCTCAGCTTGTTTTCTTAAATAACTAACCTGCCCTGATGGGAGGTGGGAAAGGCTACACTCCCAGGTCAATCCTTAACCAAGAAAATACCTCTAAGCCAATCTGATGAAGGAATCCTCTTGAGTCCATCTTCCCAGGTGATTTCAGTTTGTGTCAAATTGACAAAACTAAGGAGCACAGCATCTATCAATGGGTAATGGTTCAACCAACTCTGACACACGGTGTGTTTCAGGCAGGTTAGACTGTGCTGATGTGAATTCAAAGAGAAAAAAATCCAACATCACAGAGCTTAAAGCAACAGCAATGGATTGCCTGCTTATGCTGTCTGTCCAGTTCATTCCAGAAGGGAATCCCTTTGTTGTGTGGCTTCTGTTGTCCTAACACAATTTGTTAAAAGGTCTTTGCTTTCACTCATAAAATTTCCTTTACCGTTCCTGTCTCCTTTATAGGTGGCCTTCCAATTAACAAGGCCTCCTGGAGTGACCGTGCCCTGTCTCTCTTGTGACTGAGTGACACCTCACTCAGGCCACTGGCCCTACGATATTTTGTCCTCTATGAAGCCTGGAAGGCTCTGAGAACTCCATTCTATTGTCTGCATCCTTCCCCCCAACCCCCCAAGAGCCTGTTCCAAATGCTTAATTAACAAATCTTGAGTATCAGGAAGCTGTTTACTTTGGCTTCTTCAGGAGCTTAAAGCACCGCTAATAGATTTTTTTTCATGTTCTCCATCCATCAACCTCTCTTTATTCCAAACTCCACTTCATCCCTACTCCCTTGAGATACAACTCTCATTCAGAGAACCCAGGAAAGACCATCTAGCTTCTGTAAGCATTTCTGCCTGGCAGCAACTATTCCCCTCCCTGAGCAAAGCTCACTGGCTCTATTTTAATTAAAGAATAAGAAAGGGGAGGTATTGGCAGGTTCCGCTTTGCAGGAGGAGGTCAGGCCTCCTCTTGGAGCCTGCCCAGCTATCCATTTGTTTACCCCCCTTGCTTTACTTCTTGTACCCTTCCCTACTGAGAAGCAAACCTAGCACCTGGGAACCGGCAACAAGATCAGCCTGCACCCACTGCCCTCCAGCCACTTCTCCACTGAGCCATAGCCAGCACCTGGGGACTGGGGACTGTAGTAAGTTAGGCAGCAATCCTGGACTTCTCTCTGAGGCCTGCTGGACCGGCATTCCTGTCTGTCTATATGTTTCTCTGGACCACTTGTCTGCAGTCCCTAAAAGTTCCTCTTAGCCTCCATCTTCTACTGAATTCCATCTTTTACTGGTCTGTTTGTGCTTGGCAAAGCCTTGGAACTAAGAATTTCATGGACATCCTCATTTTCAGGGAATGTGAAGTAGGGCCTGCAGACAGAGGCATCACCTAGTTCAGAAAGAAAATATACCTTTGGATACAAACCATGGTACAGAGTTGATATTTATATTTACTATATCAATCAGAAAATTGTCAGCACCTACATAGCACCAGAGAAATTACATTCACCACTACATGCAATACCCTAAACAACCTTCTGATAGAGATGCTCCTACACAGTAGCCATATAATCTAAGTACCACATTTATGCTTTCCTATCATAGAACATGCTGTACTCTTTATGAGTAGACCTAGTATGCGTAGGTCCAGGCTTAAGGAAGTAGGAACTTCAGCATTTCCGTGTCAGCTTTGTAGAGATGGAAACAGACTCCCAGATAGAGATGGGTGAAATTCCAGCTCAGGTCCATCTACCTCTAAATGCTGATCCCTCAGTCTTACACTGGTGAGCAAACACCATAAGTGGGAGCCCCATGATAGTCTCTACCTCTCAAGACTGCCCAAATATTCTATATATGACTTACCTTGGGGTGGTCTGAAGGGAGCTGAAGGAATGTCAGAGCATTTTGATAGAGCTGAGTGCACATGGTTCTGAAGTACTTCAGGTCGCATTGAATCTGATGGAGCTATGTGCACACAGAAACGAGTACTTTTACTCTGAAAGTTTCTGGAGTCTCTGAAGCCTGATCTTGGGCTTCGGTTGACTAGCACCTCCACCACCCTCCTTGCATTGCTTATGTTTGTCATCTTCCAGCCAGTGATCCTAGGTAAGTAAGATAAGGTCGTGATTTCTATCTGGCTTGAATCCCTTCTTTTTTTTTTTTTTCCATTTTTTTATTGAGAAAAGGAGAAAAAAAAACCAGTTTCCACCTCCTCCCAGCCTCCCATTTCCCTCCCCCTCCTCCCACCCTTCTCTCCCTCCTCCCACCCTTCTCCCCCTCCCCCCGTTCCTCTCCCTCTCCCTCTCCAGTCCAAAGAGCAGTCAGGGTTCCCTGCCCCGTGGTAAGTCCTAGGTCCTCCCCTCTCCGTCCATTTCTAGGAAGGTGAACATCCAAACTGGCTAGGCTCCCACAAAGCCAGCACATTACGTAGGTTCAAAACCCCGTGCCATTGTCCTTGGCTTCTCATCAGCCCTCATTGTTCGCCATGCTCAGAGAGTCCAGTTTTATCCCATGCTTTTTCAGTCACAGTCCAGCTGGCCTTGATGAGCTCTCAATAGATCAGCTCCACTGTCTCAGTGGGTGGGTGCACCCCTCGTGGTCCCGACTTCTTTGCTCATGTTCTCCCTCCTTCTGCTCCTCATTGGGACCTTGGAAGCTCAGTCCAGTGCTCCAGTGTGGGTCTCTGTCTCTATCTCCATCCATCACCAGATGAAGGTTCTATGATGATATGCAAGATATTCGTCAGTATTGCTATGGGGCACTGAACTGAACAGAGAATTCTCAGCAGAGGAAGTTCAAATGGCCAAGAGACACTTAAGGTCATGCTCAACCTCCTTAGCGATCAGGGAAATGCAAATCAAAACAACTTTGAGATATCATCTTACACCTGTCAGAATGGCTAAAATAAAAAACTCCATTGAATCCCTTCTTGTGCAAATATGAAATCAGGTTAAGAGGAAGGAAGCTTGCTGCCCACATTGTCGTTGTCCTGTGAAGCAGGTCAGTAGCAAGGATAGATGATCCAGTGCAGTTTACTCAGACTTGGAAATGTCTTGGGCACCTGTAATCAGTGTTAATTTGGTCCGTGTGGGGAGAGCCAATTCTCCTGGGGGATGTGGTCATTTACTCACAGAAAAGACTGTGGGGGCATGACTTTCCAGGAAAACAAGAAAGAAGTCTCACCCCAAATAGGTCATCAACAACAGACCAAATAAATGATTCCACTGAAGTCCGTCTTAGGCAGCCAATGAGTTTATTGGAGGTGCTTACAGGAGTGTGAACGAGGAGTTACTTTCAGAATTAGGGACAATTAAAGGGCTGCCACAGCAACAAAAATTTTATTCTAACATGAGCAATAATCCAGGGATGCTATAACCCTCGGAGCTCTTTGTTCTACTTTGCAGAGCGGGCCAGATCAGAGTGCCTTTTTCCAGGTGACCCAGCTAGTAAGAGAGTCTCTTCCTCCAGCAGTCATTTCCTCCATAGTCTCTCAGTCCTCCAGAACCTAGTATCCGTCCATCCTCTGCTCCACAGCCTCCAATCCAAAGATACAGGGAGGTATCCAATAGATGCTGCTGGGCACTCCCACAGTCCACATCCATAGTGCGATCTAGTACAGGAAGGTTTGGGGCCAAACACGGGTGAGCCTTACCCATCCAACCCCCCCCCCCCCCCCCCCCCGCCGTGCTTCAGCTTGCTCTTGGCTCCTTTAGGAATGTCATAGCGATTCAGGCTGTGATGGGCTCATTAAGGTAGAATGAGGAGCCTGCGATGTCAGCCATAAATATTAACAGCCCTTATTATGAGCCCCCTTCGTGAGGCTGCTTTGTCGGAGTTTACACAGTAAACAGCACAGTTAGTGTATTTGATCAAGGGAGTGCTCTTCAGAGGAGTTAATGGCTCTGTTTCCCCTGATGGCTTCTCTCAGCTCAGCAGGAAAAACCCTGCACAGGGGGATCCGTGTCAACCAGAAGCTAGGCACTTAGGGATGTTGGGCCAGATGGTACACTGTTGGGGCTGAGCCACCTGCCCCACAGCTAGTGGGGCAGTTCTCCTCGGAGAACATGACCTTCACACACAGCCAATATCAACCTTCCTCCCCTCATAGCTGCAACATCGAGTGTCGTAAGTCAGGGGTGACACGGGACACTGTTTCTTCGTGCTGGTGTAATGAGGGCAGGGGAAGTAAGCGCTAATGATTTCTGCCTACTTGTTGTATTTATTTATTTATTTTTCCAAGCTGGCCTTACAGACAGTACAGTTATATGTTAGTCTGGCCTGTCATGAGAATAATCTTCACTGCAGAAATGGCTCAATACTTCCAGACAGAGCAGCCAAGCCTTGGTGTGTAGCACAGACACTCTGATGTTTGGCCTAGAAGAGGATTTGGGAGTTTAGTTGTAGGTCATTTATAATGCTGTTGTTCCTTCAGTTTACAGTGGACTCACATTCTGTGAAACAGATCATAAGTGGAAGAGAGTATGAGTGGAAAGTGGGTTCAATATACCTAACCTCTACAGTTCACACCTAGGTAGCACAGCACACTGTAGGGCATTAGTTGCTTGCCTGGTGACTGCGGCCCATTGGTATCTGATTGACCTGTCTGTTCTGTGTCACCTCATTCACATAGGTGGGCTCCAGAATCTCTCCTTAGCTCAGCTCATAGCATATTCCCCATCAGGCTGCCTTCCAACGTCACCAACTGACCAATCTCCCATAAACCTCACTCATACACTCACAACTACATGAACTACTTCTTGGAGGAATAAGGACTACGTACGTATATATTACCTGTACTTGGCACCTGACAAGAGATCAACCTAGGAACAGAACAAGTCTCCCAAGGATTGTCTCTTATTCTTCCCAAGTCTCACAAGACAGTTCAGTGGTAGGTTGCATAGCTAGGATGCATGAGGCCCCAAGTTCAATCCTCAGCACCATAAAAGCAAACTAAAACAAACCAACCGAATTCCTTTCTCAATCCTCATTCTGCCAGCCCAGCCTTTCTCCTTGAGCTTCTTTCTCTTGTCAGCTCAGTGAGAAAGAAGGAGGCTCCTCTGTGGTCCCCTCTTTGGAGTCTTGCTCTGTTAAGAAAATAAACTCTCAGACAGCTCATCACACAGCAGCACAGGAGGCAACCTGGGGTGTAGCTGGAGGCTGCTTGTTCGTTTTCCAGCTGCCCAGACCAAAAATAATCACACAGAAACTATATTAATTATAGTACTGTTTGGCTAATAACTTACACATGCTTCTAGCTAGCTCTTACATATTAAATTAACCTATTTCTATTATTTTATATTTTGCCATGAGGCTTGTGGTTTACTGGGAAGATTCTGACCAGTATACGACATCTGTCTCCTTTCTCAGCTACATGGTGTCTCCCTGACTCTGCCTACTCTCTCCTCTATCTGCTTAGAATTTTCACTTTGCCCTATTTTGCACCACAATAGGCCCAAAGCAACTTATTTATTAACCAATGGTAGTCACAGCCTACAGAAGGGAATCCCACATCACTGTGGGGTAGAAAGGACAAGAAAAAAGAAAGTTAGACAGCTCTCAGGCCACATCCTTCTGGTTGCTCCAACTGGTCAAGGATCATAAGATAGCCTCAATAACATTACTTCCATTTCAGTCAACACTTGTTTGAGTACTGTGTACAGTGGTTCCTGGGAAAATAGTGTTTAAAATCATATACAGAACCCTGCCTCAACAAGCTTAGTATATGCAGGTTGAACACTCTTAATCAGAAAATTGAGGCTTTGGAAGTCTCCAGAATCTGAAAGTTTTGGAATGTCACCATCATGCCGCAATCGAAGGCTTCTCACCTCAGCCTCGTGTTATGGGTCACAGTCCAAATATAAACACATTAAAAATATTGCACACAATTATTACCAATGGCCTATATAAGACTTAGAAGAGACATGAACTTTGTGCTTGGGTTCCATTACCAAGATATAGTAGATACAGATAAATATTCTGAAACCTGGAAAAATCCAAAATCTGAAACAGTACTGATCTCATTCATTTTAGACAAGATACTCTGTAGCAGTGTTTGCCTAAGGATGACAAGGAATTATGACTCTAAATTAGTTTGGTGTGTATCTGTTATTTTAACTTTTTGGGTTCAAGGCTCTCCTGTTCTGAGCAAGAGTAGCCCTACTTACCTTATCTATAATTCTGGAATCCCCCCAGTACTCTTATTTTAGTCTTGAGCTGCCCATCCCAGTATACCCTTGGCTGCAGTTTGGGTCAGAGAACCCAATGCTTGGCCCATCTTGATTCTCTTTTTGGCTTTGAGATTGGTCTAGGTTAATGTGTCCTACATCAGAAAGCTGGGAATCTTTGAACATTTTCCTCCAAAAGTTGATCCGATTCCGTCGTACACCAGAACCTTCAGAACTGCAGATAACATGAAAGAGTCTGAGCAAATAAGCTTCAGCTTAGAACTCTAGTGATACAATAGACTCTGAGGTCCAGATCAGCCCTGTTGTGTGTTGGTCTTGGTTCACACATTGGACGCCACAATTCTTCTACCTTTTCAAGCTTTGGTGGAAGAACCAATGAATTCTCCTTTCATGTCTAAGTTACCTGGAATTAGGAGGTATGTCACCTACAAAAGATTTCTGGATATTATAGTAATGCTTTCACATAGTAAGGATCCTGAAAGGTTAGTCACTTTCCCTTGAGAAGGGCAATGGTACCAAGGAAAGAGTATGAGCTCATGGAAGTTTCTAGAAAGTAAGGTTTTATAGACAGTTCTCCTCAGTGGTGCTATCTTCATTTAAATTAAGCTGAGGCATTTTTATATGAGTTATTACTATCATCAGTCTGCTGTCATCTATCTATCTTTCTACATATTTATCATCTATCTATCTATCTATCTATCCAACCATCCATCTATCTGTCTATTATCAATATATCACATTTTCTCTTGGAGTCTCTCCTAGCTCAACTGAGAAAGAAGATATTTGGCAGTTATTGAGATTACAAGGGCATGGGCATCAAGATATTATGTAAATTTCTTAGTGGTATCACTCATTGGATAGCTCCAGGAACAGGAGGTGAATCTCTGGGGCATTAACAAACCCCCCAAAATGGACTTAGACAGATGGACAAATTGTATTACTTCATAACTCCTTCTTTCCCCTTTCATTCTTTTGTCACCTTGGGCTATTACTACTTGAGCCTCTTGCTTCTCTTCTTTCTTTTTATATTATTCTCTTCCCTTCTCATGTCCCAAGGAAAGGTGTAGAGGAACGCACCGGTTCTGTTCAGCCTCAGTCTGAACAAACACTTGTTCTCAACGATTTAATGTTTATTTCTTCCATTCAGCAAGGGCCATCTCTACGGCAGAGGATCCTCATGATTTTACATTTCTTCCTTCTAGTCAACAGGGACCATTTCCACGGCAGAGGATTCTAACATTGGATTTCCGCACTGAGGGAGCAGGAAAATCAGCTGTAGTTGCTCCACATGTCACTGAACAGGCAGAAGGGACCAGGTCAAGCCTTCCATTTTTGTGTCTCTGGGTCTGGGTCCCAGCCCTGGGAGTTAGGGAGCCAGAGCCTTCACTTGAGCAAGCCTTTCTTCCCGTTCTTGAACAGGGAGTGAGTTCCATACTGTACTGCTTCAGTGTTCCACACTCTGTGAGCCCATGCTAGAGTTCCTGGTAGGCAGAAAATTAGGCTGCACAGCTTTGGGATATGTCAAACGGAGAAAGTATCATCACAAAAGAAGACATACTCAAAATCTCATGGGACTCTGTGGCACTTACGCTGGGGTGGATGAAAAAACACATGTAACACTGAATATAAAGCCACGTTGCCTCTCTGAGTCTCAGTCCTTTGTCTGAATAATGGAGACAATAATACCCACTTCAAGGAATTAGAATTAAACAATGCAATCCCTGCAAAAGCGTTGAATTTAGTGAACACAATGAATGCCAATTGAATCTGCATGTGTTCCACTGACTACTGCAGGCACACACATTCAAAAACACAGAGGAGACAGGAAGGGAGGGGAAGAGACAGAAGGAAGGGAGTGAAGTAGGTTGAAGGAGAGAGAGAGAGAAAGAAAGAGAGCACTTTTCTAGAAATGGCCTGGCTTCAGTTCACATCTGCTTCAGCCCCCTTTTATTTACTTTTTATTTTTATTTTTATTTTATGTGTGTATGTGTGTGTTTACCGCTCCTGTGTATGCATCGATGAATTGGTATATTTGCACTGTGTGAATAGTATATGTGGAAATCAGAAGTCAATACTGGATGTCTTTCTTAGTCATTGTTCACGTTAATCATCATCAGCATCAACATTTATTTTGATACATGATCTTTTCCTGAACCTAAAACTCACCGATTTGGTTAGACTTGTTGGCTAAGAGCTCCCACAATTTGCTGTCTCCATCTCCCCTGTGCTGGGATTATAAATGTGGACCATCATATCTTGCTTTTCTCGAGTGCTCAGGAATGTGGACCTCACAAACAAGCAGGTCTACTGCCTTTCTTGGAGGACTGCACATGCACCTAGGATAGAATGGGGAATCTTCTGGCCATTCAGTTACTGGAACTTTGTCTTGTTCCAGGGAATTTTACTTAAGGGAAGGTCTTCCTGACACAGGCAAGCAGAAAGACTACAAAACAGCTTAGTTCAAAATTCATTTGCTCAGTGCACTGAAAAGAAACTAGGAAGGTTGCGGTGGAAGTCATAGGTATGTAATAGTTTACAAAGGAAGCATGCTGCCTGAAGCTAGGTGTGAGCCCAAATCCTTAACCTACGCCAACATTCTGGGGCACAGCTTCCATGTCTGCAAATTGAGAGTGGTAATGCCTCTCTAGTCATTTAACTTATACAATGTGAAGAACAAGTGAGGATCAAATGAGGTAGCATAATTTAAAACATTTTGCAGAACACCATACACTTAATCCTGACTGAGCGGTGTTAATAATGCAGAATGTTGATGTTAGAGTTGGAAATTCTCCAGTGCCTATGACCACAGCTGAACTGCCTCTCACGAAGATCTCCCATGTTGTCTATGGCATCTTGCCCACAGGACACTGTCTCTCTAAGAGGAGGGGATGAATAAATCCTCTTTATCCACTACCATTCTGTCATGAAAGCAAGCAAGCAAGAGAACTCTAATAGACTTCCCATGGAGAATACAGAAGAATGCAGGCCCAGGAGCTGGCTGCAACTGTGCTCCTGGCTGAACTCAGGAGCTTCTGGTGGTACCTGTATATTTCACCCAAAGTGACAGGGACCTTGTTAGCCGTCCTTGCATTGAAGATCTTGATGGATTGAACTCCTGGGGAGAATGTGGCGGCCGTGATCTGCCATAAAGATGATGAATAACAGTTTTTTTCCTAAATGATTACCTAAAACTTTACAGCTAGCCAAAGCTGGCTTTCTCAGAGCCCCTGGAGGAGAGCTTTTATAAAGTGTCATTTAATTAATAAGGGAGTTATTGATTGCTGTCTCGCATGGAGTACTGCACACAGGCTAGACAAGAGAAACTATACAGAGAAGGACAGGACTGAGACCAAGCCTGGCTTACAACTTCCATCAAAATGAGACTCTTCAGAACACTCTATGGCCAAAGTCTCCATTCTCAGGAGACAGGAAGAGAAGTAAAGAGAATTTCATTGATAACCTTATTGGAAAACTTTGCTCTGTCATTTGAAATAAAAGACCATCATGTGGTGTGATGGGAAGTTTTCCTTACAGTAGGATGAAAGACAATTTCATATATATATAAATTTGTACTGTGAAGTTTGGAGACTGTCCTTTCTCAAATTCATTAGCTGTTCTTGTTACTGTGTCTCCCACAAGGAAACCTATATACCTTCCCAATTCTTAGGGATATTAACTATTTCTTTTCCAAAGTATTCTATTAAATATTTAAGAATTTCATGCAATGTATTTTAATCATACCTACTCTCCATTCCTCCTTTAACTTGGCCCAGATCTTCACCCCCTCCCTATTCACTCCAATTTCCTGGCTTTTTTAAAAATAACCCATTGAGCACAATTTGTGCTGCCCATATATTTTTGAGTGTGGGTACATCCTCTGGAGAGTCATCACCTACCAGGGGATATATCCTTAAAGAAAACTAAGTGTCCCTCCTTATCAGTCATAAACTGTCCACAGATCCTCAGTGATCAGAGCACATGAGTCCTTCCCACTCCGTGCTAGGGAATTAACCATGTCTTGAGCAAGGACTCTAGGTTATCCAAGAATCTTGCCTTTTGATTCTGACTCTTTTACAGAATTAGTTCAGAAACTTCATGTTTGGAGTTTTATTAAAAATCTTTGGTATTTTAAAGGAACTAATGCTCATTCATTATACAACCATGGAGAGTTATGTCTGAGCTCAATGATAAACTAGTGTGTGATTCATCCCTGTGGGTTGTTGGACAAAGATATTGCAGAGGCCCCCAAACAATACTACTATTGTGGTTCTTCTTGTTGCCCACTATAACTGGATGATACAACCCTAATGTAAGATAAAATTTACTTTAGAAGCTGAACACAGACCCACCAAATTGGAACTGATCTGAAAATTCCTCCCTTTTGGCTAACTTTCTTCGTTCCAGAAGGTGTCGAGCAGGCTGTTAGGAGGAAAAGGTCACCAATGATATTACCTACAGGTGAACACTGAATACTACAACACTGAACTGCTGAGTAAGGTATGTCCACTGGTAAGGAATGATATGAAGGTCATGGGGTAGTCAACTAGATCTGAGGCCTAATCCACAGAAGGAATTCATGCCTGGAACTCCAAAGCTGGTCAAAGGCCCATGGTTCAGGAGCTCATAAGTTCTGGGGGAACCTATTACCCTTGTTTTTGCTAAATGGACATGTTTTCAAACTTCCTCTCTCTCTCTCTCTCTCTCTCTCTCTCTCTCTCTATATATATATATATATATATATATATATATATATATATATATGTGTGTGTGTGTGTGTGTGTGTGTGTGTGTATGTATATATATGCCTTTTGATATATATATATATATATATATATATATATATATATATATGTTTGTGTGTGTGTGTGTGTGTGTGTGTGTGTGTGTATTATGCTGCTGCTGTTCTCACCCTTGGTCACATAAGCTTCTTTTTGTAGTGACCAGCAGTTAGAGACTCATTAGTGGCCAAAGGGCTAAAAATAAATGACTACTGAGAGCTTGGCCCTAAATTTGCCATCTGTATCATGTTCACCTACCTCTGTGTCTTAGAGAGCATCTTGGAAAAAGGGATAGAAGTAATGTAAGATCCAGAAGATGACAGGAGGCACCGATTAGACTTGGTGGGGAATAAAAAGAAAGAAAGAAAAAAAGAAGACATAAGGGTGTATGTTTGTTGTGACTGCCTACAGGGAGTGAAAAAGAGAGGTGAGAGTGGATAGTATCAAAATACATTACTTACATATGTGAAATTGCAAAAAAAAATAAATAAAGGTTATCCCAATAAAAATAACAGCATTGCATGTCTGTATGTGCTGTTGCAGGTAAGAGTACAATGTCTGGAATGTAGTGGGCTCATTTAAACCTTAGTAAGTTGCTTTTTCTTCTCCTTCTCGGTTGCCTTGTTTCCTTCAAAAGTCGTTAAAGCCGGCTATCAATCTGCTGAGTAACTTAAAGGCAGGGCACGGAGCAGCCAGTGATAGATAGAGTCACGCCACTGATCAGTCTCAGCAGTGACACAGATGACTGATGTCTGCATGCCAAATTTACCAGCAATTAAAGGATCGTCTACATCTCATATGAGATGTGGAAGACAAGAAGTGACCAATGCTTTCAAAGCGGGGGGGAGGGGGGGGCTTAAGTCTTTGTGGATTGTAAGCTCAATTTAACCAAAAGGGTATTGAAATTGTAAAAAAAAGTCCACGTGGGAAAGGTACATGTGCAACCTCACCGCTAGCTGAAGTGCTCCAAGGGTTTGATATCTGGTGAGAGGAGGAGAGTCAGTTTTCTATAATGATGTGACTCCTGGTCAGCTGACCACATACCAGAGCAAGTTCTAACCCTAAGACTAGTTGGGTAACTGGATTTAATGAAGAATGAAAAAAAGAGAAAGGAAGGAAGGAAGGAAGGAAGGAAGAAGGGAGGGAGGGAAATAGAAGAAGAGAGAATCTCAAAGTCTCAAAGTTAAGTGGAAAGGGATAGGAGGGTTGAGAAGGTAATAAGGGGAGCAGTGGAGAGGGTTGAATATGCCCAAATTACATTGTATGAAGTTCTTAAAGAATTGATGAAAATCTTTAAAATATAAAAAAAGAAAAATAAAAAAGTCACTGTCATGTTTAGTGGCCAATATATTTTTGGTCTTGGTAGATTGTATTCAAATCAGGATGCCATGCTTATGCTGAATAACAAAAAATGCAAAGTGCCCTAATGGGACAGCATTACAAGGAGCCCAGAATGTCATGAGCAGTAAGAATATTGACCATCCAATGTTGATAGTGGAGTGCCATCATCGTCTTGTCCATTGGAGTCTTTGGAAGAAAGCACAGTCTCCACTGAGCAGAGTAGCAGAAGTCAGGCTTCCCATTCCATGCCTGACCCACTGTCATACTCCCTCGGCCAACCCACAACGTATACCATTACATGCACATCCTTAGGCAAAGCAAGCCTCAAGTTCTTGACGAAATGCCTTGTGAAGAGTGTTGGAGAGCTTTTCTACAGGACAGAGTCTGCCCACTAGTGCAAAGGACTGACAGACAGATAGTATTAGCCTGAAAGAGGGAGGGAGTTTCTTCATGATGCCAGTTTAACGAGTGTTCTGACTACTGGAATCCCAGACATATCTGAAGAAAGAGCACACTGGTTTGAAGACAACCCGCCAGTTATAAATCCAGAACAGACTGCTAAAGTCGAGCAGGGGCATTAGGAGGTCTACTGAGGGCAGAGGAAAACGAGACAGTTATATGTCAAAGAGAACAGATGGCCAAAGTTAAGAGAGGTGTTAGCAGTTCCGGTGAGGGCAGAGGATTCTCCACAGCAGTTTCTCATTCTAATGTGGATATGGGAAAACTCCAAAAATAATCCCATATTCTTAAATAACCAATATGAGGTAGGATAAGCACATTAGATTCTGGATTTCTGTTGCCATCCCTCTGATGCTAAGCCCTCAGGTTTCTGAACTTTAATATGACTCTATATAAGGCATACTAGTAGGGACCACTTCAGGGACAGTAACATTTCTCTCTGTAAATTTAAAACATATATAATTTATATAATAATATATATTATTCTAGCGATTTTGTGGTCGCTGAAACTTGACTATATTAACACAAATCCGTAACTTGAGATTTTGTTTCCGGAAATCAACTTATTAGATGTAGATTTTAAAACGATAATATTTTATTAATTCTTTGATAGTTTCATATGATGCATTTTGACCCTCTCTTCACTCCCTCCAGATTCACCTTCACCTCTTCACCTCTCTGTTCTCTTGACCTCAGATCCTTCTCCTACCTCTCTCCTCTTCCTCCCCTCCTATTCCTCCTCCTCCTCTTCCTCTTTCAAATACATTGTCCATGAAGCTAGCCTCTCTTCAGAGAGTATATCCAGACCCTTATGGCATTTGGTTTAAAAAAATTACTGAAACGTCAGAGGGACAGGAGACCGTTCCTGGGGAGCTGACAAGTGAGAAGTCAGATGGAAGACACATTATGACCCCCAAAGTGACACTCACTCAGTGAAGACGTTCCATTACCTACTAATGCTCAGTGCTTTATCTATGGCCACAGTACTGAGACAACCACGACCCAACAGCATCCAGTCCTGGTTGATTTCTCTCACCTCTGGCCTGGAAGCCTAACATTTCTGATGATCTTTCCTGGGCCTGTGGACATCTTTGCAGATCACTTGCCTGTGCACTAAGTCTTGGGGGCAAATGTTCCCAAGTCCTACAAGGTTCTGCCTGTGCTATAATATGCAACATCACATTGTTGAAAGTCACATAGCTAGGATGGAGATCATAGGATGAGCCTGATACATGATCACATGGCATAGCAGATGTGTGTGGGAAGATACAATGGATTGATGAAAATTCCTCAACATTCACATCCCACGGAGAAACTAAAAACGTGACCTTACTCAAAAACACTCTTTGCAGATATCATCAGGCAACAATATTAAGAATCGTTATCCTGGATTTGGTCGAGTGGGGAAAGTCCAAAGACTGGTGTTCCTCTACACAAAAAGAAGAGGACACAGGGAGAGGCATGGGGAAGGAGGCCACGGGGGCCACTTGGAGATGGATGCAGAGCCTAGAATGATGCTGCTATATCATATGTGAAGGATATGGGATCATCAGAGGATAGAAAAGATGGGAGTGGATCTCCTCAAGGAAACACTGCCTTGCCAAGTGGATGTCAGGTGTCTGGGACCCAGAACTGTAAGAGAATACATTCCTGTTCTTGCTGGTCATAAATTGGTGCTGCAAGCCTGGGAAACTTGTAGACGACAGAGAAGAACCTGCTGGGAAGGAATCTGGCCCCTGGAAAAGACAGGGTGTGGGAAAGAGGGTATTCTTGCCCTTGTGTCTGAGTAGAAAGCCAGGGTGATTTTTTTTCCAGAGATAAAATTCAGAGGCCACAAACCTGCCTTCCTCTGAGCTAAGGGCAGAAATTCATACCACCTTTGTGTTCTGTGGCTCCTTCTGGCTATCCTCGTGATAAAACCTATAAAAACCCAAACTCAAGCCTTGGTTTTCAAGTGGTCATGAGTTAGAAGTGCCCAGGGAGGCTGCCAGGCACAAAGGCAGGTTCCCTCCAGAGGGGCACACATTAAATACGGGCCATCAAGAGTCTCTACATGTAAGTTCCCAAAACATATTCTCCTAACGGAAAATCACTCACTTCACATGACAGCAAGCAAGAGCCAGCAGAAATAAACCAGAGAACCAGACAAGCAAAGAAAAATAGTTACAGCTGAAAGAAACAGAAATAGAAAATATTCCATGTGTCATACTTTGAATTGTGTCCCTCAAAATTACCATGTTGAAGTTTCAGAATGTGACTCTTTGTAGGAAAGGGTGTTTCAATGAGCTGGGAGATTTAAGGCTGTCTCACCTGGTGCTGATATGTGGAAGACATTTAGACAACATTGGAGTGGCCTGTCTATGGTAGGAAGACAGCGAGAAGACCTAGAGACAACCGGGATACAGCATAGAGACAAGACGGGAAAGGAGAGAGATGCAGCGATGTAGAAGGTAGAGCAGGCAGAGTCAGCATCATAACAGATGAGATAAGAAAGAATTAGAGATAGTTAAGGATCCAGGTAGATAGAGTAGCCCAGTACTGGAGGTGGCTGCTGGGATACACATGACAGGGATGCTGATACTTGATATAGATCTGAGTGGTGACAGAAAACAAGAAAAAGCAGGAAATGAGGAAGAGCAAATGCAAAGACACAGAGGACCAGACCCGGAAAGCTCGTGTCTCCAGGGTGTGGCAAGGGGTTGTGTGTAGCCACATTCTGGCATGTACGAGGGAGGTTCAGTATACTTCTTTGGGCCTAGCATTTAGAGGTGGGCAGAGGTAAGGGCTTTGGCCACTATACTGCATCCCTCAGGTTGTCTGGGTTTGGTGTGCTGGCTGAGACACACTTCCATCACAGATTCCACCCTGGACCCAGGAAGACAATGTTTCTAAGTGTCAGTGCCGTGATCCTCATTTTTTTAAACTGAGGACATTGCTTACCTATGTTCTCAGGCTGAAGCAAAGGCCAGACTGGACTCAAACCCAGTGGGCCAGACTAAAAGCATACAGTGTCTCAGTCTCCTTTCTTTGGACAGTTTCCAGACTGCCCATGGGCCAGTTTCTCAGGTTGCACCATCCCACTATGGCTGGCTTCCCTTTTTTAATCCTGGTTAAATATGTACATGCCATATTCTTTCCCACAGACTTAAACTTAGATTAGGTTTATCTTGTTTTGGATGCTATTTAACATTATAATACATAAACACTAGTCTAATGGATCTCCACTGCTTATTAAATGCCACTAAGTATGCTGAAGCATCTGGGAGCTAACAGGAGCAGCCCTGTGTGTGTAAGACCAGGATGCTGTCATGGTGCATTTGACACAAATATACATAACTTCTGATGACTCCGAATTCATTCCAGATATTCGCCACCTGGGGGTTAGTGCCATTTTTGGTAGTAACTCTTGCATCTAAGCTATGACATGTATTGGAATTTGTTTTACATTTGGTAGCAGTGGGCTTTGAACCCAGGGCTTCCTGGTTCTTCAGTAGATATTCTTTCTACTCAGCTAATTCTTCAACCGGAATTTTTCTAAAGGTGAAGTCGTTGAAAACTTTTCTAAAGTATTCATTGCACCATCTTGGAGTAAATAAATACTAGTTGGAATGGTTCTGAAACCTAAGACTCAAAATAGAGCTTTCTTCTAAAAAATGAGCTGGAAACTGGCTCTCATTTCTGCGGGGTTGTACCTGGGAACAGTGTTCTTCGTGTTCTTCTCAAACACGAGTCTTTCTAAATTTGAATCTCTGTGAACAAAAACCTCAAAGCCACCTGGTCCCTGGACTAGAGTTTAGGAGGCATTTGGAAGAACAAGCAGCTGGGGAGGGAGGTGTGGGGAAAAAAAAAACACGAGGAAAGAGGGAAGAAAATGAAGAGAGGAGGGGATCAGGGCAGGAAAAAAGGGACCTTGGTCCAGATCCTCAGAGATTCCAAGCCTCACTTAGGCAGCCAGCATTTTTGCCCTACTCCAGCTTCAGGGATGGGCAGACTGTGAGCCCAGAAAGGTTTGTTGGTTGATACAGCAGGCTCATTAGCTTCTGTAAGAACAGATGTGGGGTGGGGGGGAGGCAGTCAGTATAAGGACAAGTGGAGCCTTCAGGGACTATCTTAGTCTGTGATCCACAAGAGGTTAGTGTTTCCCTGAGGTCATCCTTATCATACACACCTGTGGGCAGGGTGCTGACGTTGACGGAATGAAGCAGGAATGCAGGAATCCCTGCCCTCAGGGGTGTAGCTTCCTAAGGTGGATCCTCCTTGCCTCTCCAGGATTTCTCAATTTCCTGTAAATCAGCTAGCTTATCACATTACCCAGTCCCAGAATTTAACTCCATTTTATGGCCAAAGATCACATAATTGCCTTTAAAATATGATGCTAATATGGATGGCATTTTCCAGAAATACAACTTCCTTATGAATCAAAGAAAGATTATGCTCCCCAGAGTACATCAGAAGTTGCTCGCTGTTGTACAACAGCAAGTCACTGATGGTCATACAACTTGAATCATTAGTAAAAACACCTGAAGACTTCACCTTGCCTGTCCTGCAGGCTTGCCAGGTCAGTATAAACATATGATCACCAGTATATTAAAAAGCCTTCTAATAAAGTATTTTCCCCTTCTTCTTCATTTGTATTGCTGGTTTAAACTCTTACGTAGAGATAGGTTCTGTTGTCCGGACAATATTACTTTTTAAAATCATTGTGATGGGTTGGTTTGAAACCACTGACCAAGCGGTAGCGTCTTTGCTTTTCCAATAGGGAGTGAGAAGTTCGGGAAAGTGCAGGGTTCTATTCCAGGCCCAACAGGGAGGTCCAGGCTAAGCCAGGTTTCTTTACTGCTGGCTCTACTGGTCAAAAATGAACAGAAAGAGCAGAGACAGCTCTCCACACAATAGGCTTTATTTGGGAATAACTGTAAAGAGAATTGTGAGGTAGGGTGTTTGCCCAGGAAGAAGAGACCTCAGCAAAGAGCAATGCTATGAAGAAAAGCTCATGGGCAACTGCGGTGTGACATTGCAGTTGATGAGTGTGGTGGCCACAATGGGTAAACTGGTCTTTCTGCTGTTGTTCTTCCTTATTTGTTGAGACAGCATCTTCTCTCTCAATCTGAGTCAACTGATCTTAATGCCCAAACACAGAGATGTAATATATTGGGCTTGAATGGTGTTATGTCATTCGGGTGCTTATAAAACATGCTTTATTAGTTGCCTTTCTGTTGGGATAAAATACCACAACTAAGACAACTTACAACAAGAAGAGTTTACTTGGTTTATAATTTCAGAATGAGGCACGGAGCAGGTCGGGGTGGTGGCTAGAACAGAAAACTGAGAGCTCATGTCCTCAATAGCAGGGACCAAGCAGAGGGAGCAAACTGCAAGTGGTACAAGGATTCAAACCTTCAGAACCCACCACCAGTGACCTTCTTCCCCCAGCAAGGCTGCACGTCTTAAACCTACCCAAAGAGTGCCACCAACCTGGGCACCAATTGTTCAAACTTGGGAACCAATGGGGAGCATCTCATTCAAACAACAACAGACACTTTCTTCTCAACATCAGCAACGCAATGGCATCTGAAAAGACTTTCTCCAAATCAGTATTCAGTCCCAAAGCCGTACCTTCTGGCAGTGGTGGAGGGTGTCGCTGATGATATCATCTTATGACAACTGCCTGGCTGGGTAAAGGTGGAGGCTTAAAAATGAGACTACCCTACCCCACTCTCTAGCTTCAGACTCAGGGATTCTACTATCTGTTCAGTAATAGCTCTACTGGAAATCATGTGGAGTGGAGGTACCCAGTCAGCCATTCTTCCCACTCCATCCCATAATTAGAAATGAGTGCACAGGAATCCAAAGCGGAAGTGACTTATTCAGGTTCACTTAGAGTATAGTGCCAGAGCCATGATGCAGAATTGACTCCCAGGCTCTATCGATGGCACTGCATTCTTTCCCTAGCAAGGGGCTTAGCGTGTGCAAATGTGCACAGCATGGATTGAGCGAATGTTTCCTGGGCACCCCCAATTTCTGCCACTCCTTATTCCTAACAGATGACAGTGGTGCCCTGGATGTGGTATCTCTTCCTCTCCCAGTGAATCACAGACTCATGAAGAGAAGCTTGTGTCGGTACCCCTGGGGTGGGGGAGTCTAGAAGTGGGGGTGCCCCCACAAGGGGGAGACTACCAGAAGTAGCAAACCCATGCAAGATCTTCCCATCCCTCCGTCATCGCCTTTCCCTGGCAGATACTTGTTCCATATTTACATTCCATTTATGTTGCCTCTTGTTTATCTTGTTACCTAAGTACTTGGCACAAAAGTAATTATTTTGTTGCAAAAGCCACAGCCGGCAAAGTTTAAAAAAAAAGGGGGAGGAGGGGGAGAGAAAGATTTTGACTCTAATGTGGAATAGTATAAATAACTACCTCAATGGAGACATGGGAAATTATGCTCACTCTGCCACCATAGCCACTGCCAGGAGAAGATTCCGAGGGTAACATCTTGTCATTGTGTGCAGGAAAAAAGATCATTTCTTAGCAAAGTGGTTTTCACAGATGCTCACAATGCAGGCTCCTCTCTCCCCACACACGCCCCTCCCTCCCCCAAATTATCAGTACAATATCAATTCACATCGCGCAGCATGCAAAGCAGACAGAAGGCAGCTCCCTGCCGAGCCTCCATCCAGATAATTCTCTCTCTTTCATGCCAAAGCAAACAGTGGGAGGAAGTAGGGACATTTTCCTCTTGGGAGCAAAATAGACCATCCTCCCCACCCCCACCCACACCCCTCAAAACCAACCAAAAACACATGGGGGATTAGGAAGCTGAACTCCGGGTCCCATGTATGTGGGTGCACATGGGTTTCTCCTCCTGGTACTTACTTAGAAAGTCATTTTCAATTACACGGATTTCATTCGACTTGAGAGAGAGAAACAGCAATTGCGCTGGTTTTGGAGAATAGGGGAGAGGAAATGGAGTGTGATCAGCTGGGAGCTAAGGAGGAAGAAGACATTTTTCTCCTGTCCCCAGAGCTAGATTAGCAAGGGAAACCATGCCCCTAGATATTGTGTGTGTGTGTGTGTGTGGTGTGGTGTGGTGTGTGCTGTTGCAATAAATCTGTGTCCCTACTACTTCCATTCTTTGTAGCATGTGCAGAACATAGGAATTTTCTTTTCTTTCTGAATTCTTTCTTTCCCATTCTTCTGACTTATTCTCTCTCTCTCTCTCTCTCTCTCTCTCTCTCTCTCTCTCTCACCCTGAATGTCCCAGTTCCCTTGCTGCTGTCATGGCCACAGGTAATTTAAAATTCTTTCCTCATAAGGCAAACTGATTGGGTGCTTGGCTTCTGGAGAGAATCATGGTTGCAGGCTGCAGCAGGAGAGCTTAGTGGATTTGGGGTGCTGTGATTGGGGAAGACGGTTGGGAGATGGCCCTTGGTGACTTGAGGCCTAGCCCACTGTGCCCTCCCTTTTCTCATTAGGAGCAGGAAGCCTTGAGCAGGGACTCCTTTGAGTACCATTTGTCATTGTGATTGGGGCACTGGGACAAACGGCAAGGGGTACACACTGGATAAGAGGACCGCTCTGTCTTCAAGAGAGTTGAACTGAGAAGGATAAAGAAAAACCCAACTTAAGCTCTGAATGGAAGAATTCTTTTTAATTTAGCTTCAGTTTCCTTATCCCAGAGGGGGCTGGGAGTAGGAGAGGGACAGCGAGGACCACTTGGTTTCTTTTTCTCATCTTTGTTACTTGAAGTCCTTAGAGGTTCGTGGAAGAGTGAAGTGTGGGCTACAATAATTGCCCTACCCTGGAAATACACTTCTCTGAATGCCTGTGCTGTTACAGTGCCCTGTGTCTGTAGAAGGGACACATTGAGATGGGGGGCAGGAAAGAAAGGACACTTTTACACTTTGTACTTCCTAACAGCAACTGGCTTCACGTATCCAGGAACACAGGACTGAATGGCTAGACTTGGCCATCTGCCAGAACTGTCTCTTAGCTCCATAGGTTCACGGTCCCTGTCTGTGAATGTCCTCTTCTGCCACCCTCGGATCTCTCACATTCCTTAGTGTCCCTGGTGGCTCCACCTGAAGAGCCTGGGTCCATCTAACCCTACTGATTTCCCAGCGTGACCAAGTGAGCAAGGGAACAAAGCAAAAAGCCTCTGGGCCTTGATTCGGGGAACTGGGACTGTGATAGGCTATCCTGAAAAAGTTGCAGACTTGCAAAGATATAGATATATAGAGACAATGAGCTGACGGCTCCTGCTCAAACATATAGCAAGGTTCACATCTGCCCACCAAATAGTGACGGTTCCGGTCAGCACAGAATGTCCTAGCCTACGATTTCAAGGTAGAGAGCACTAGCAAGGGTGGGGGAAGGGGGCTGCTCTCCGGGGGCCAAGCGTGCCTGTGTTGCTGAACAGAGGAGGGTGACGACGAGATCTCATGAAAAGAGCTAAGGAAAAAGGGGGAAGTGGAGAAGAAAGACAAAACAAGAAGAAAAAACACAGGGAAAGCAAGAGAAAACAAATCGAGAGTGAGAGACCCAGGAGAACACGAGGAGCAGAGTTTGATGTATAACTCATGGAGAATCCATGAAAAGAAAATGAACAAGGCCCCAGGGGACCTGGGGAGATGATAATAGGGCTCACAAGCCATCAAGTATGTCTTTCTTCAGCCCGTTGGTGAGGGAAATGATTAAAGATATCTTGGGATAAGAAAGAAATCTACAAAATCTTTCACTGTCTTGCTCTTCTATCTCGTAAGATACTCCCCCGTTGAGACTTCACTACCTGGCAGCCATGACGGCAAGAGGGAGACCTTTGCAGGCATTTAATGTGAGCTGCGCTGTGCACACGTGAAAGCCGGGTTGATTGGATGAATGGAGTGGGCGGAAATGTTTTGGGTGCTATCAATTCCACCTGGCTCTGTGTGGAGGTTAGGTAATTTTCTGCTTGTGGTGTCCTTTGTGGGGAATTTTGAGATCTCAATAAGCATCCCTAACCTTCTCCCATCATAGTGTACCCACTTGCCGGCTGGTTTTTTTTCCTGTAGATGAAGGCGTCAGAGAAGCCGGTGGCCTCTCTGGCCAGTACTTACATTTTCAAAGGCAGAAGAATAGACCTGTTTAGAAAGGAGCACTGAGAACAACAGGAGAAAAAAAAAAACACCATGGAAATTAATGCCTAGTGAGTATAGATGAGGAAAGAAAAACTCCAGCTTCACGCGCCGGAATGCGTTTTTCAGACTGGCTAAATGAAGCCGGCAGTATTAAAGGTGTAAATCAGCCACATGGATGTCTAGGTTCTACGTGGACAGCTCTGCTTATGAGGCAGAAACTGACTGAGTGTTGGATTTCTGAAGCGGGGCCATAAATGTCCCATCCGGAGGGTGGCTCCCTGAGACGCTTCCTGGTTAGTAATTTTGCTGAGGGACCTGAGAGAGGTCAGTGTGGTGTGATTTTTGCAAAGCATCTGTTGCAGTGATACCAATTCCCCAAGGAAAGTGAGGCATGGTTGGGAATGAAGAGGAGAAAGGGCTGGTCTGGATTCAGGGTGGGATCCAGGATGACATTCGTGTTATTCCTCCTGTGCTTCTGTCGTGTGTCACCCATTACAACCCTCCTGTCCTTGAATTCATGCTTGATGCCAGTATGTTCTGGGCATGCATGATCTCGGCTGTGTCTGTGAATTCCATAGCTTGCATGTTGGTCAAAACAGCTCCTTTACCTCTGCTGTGTCAAGGCTATCAGAAGCAGACATAAGAGGTCAACATTCCTACCTTCTTCTCATCAATATTTGTGAGAATCTGGATGGTACCATTTCTCTCTCCAGGCCTGGGTCCTTCTGGTTCTAGATGCATGTCATCATTCCTTTTCTGTACTTGGGATTCTTGGGAGTCAAATCCCTACCACTCCAGGCAGATTCTGTCCAGCCTAATAGAATATCTACATCGTTTACATTTACACACTGTAAGTCTTGGGCAAATTAGCCCTCGAGGTAAATGCAATTTATATGTAATAAATTGTCCTCCTGTTACTCTGGATTTTTCTCATCAAGACAATTCCCTGAGAAAGAAGCTGGCCTGCACAGTCCAGGGGCTCTGGATTTGAATGCTCTTCCTTCCTTGCTGTGTGATCTCAGCAAGGTGTCTGATAGGGTCTTAACTGTGTTTAGATGGGGATGCATCTAGGAAATTGGAAATGCAGAGCTCAGGTGCACTTCAGTATCTGCTCTTCAGCTTAGTGGTCCTTCCACCCACCTTTCCCCAAGAAAGTTGTTGAAGGGAGTCTTTTAGAGAAGTCCACACATAGGGGTAGAAAGGATTTGGGGTTGAACCACACTGAGACCTTGCCCATTTTGGGGCTGCCCACTCCCATAACGTGATATGACACGAGAATAGGGAAATCCCACCCAGGTCCAAAGCACTGAACAGGAAGCATTAATGCCACCCTGGAACAGCCTAAAGAATTGGAAGCTGTGGTTAGCATTGACCAGTGGCGGGTACCTAAAAGTGGATTGTTAGCTGTCTGTCTGATACATGCAAATCCTCTGACCTGGCTCCTAGGGTATATGGAGATGTGGTTTTAGGTGTAATCAGAAAGAAATAGTGACCTTCAGGTCTGGAACCATGGGTTTTTATTCACCCTTTCACCATCCCTCCCTTAGACTCCTCCCACAGACCAGGGTAAGGCAGTAAGCAAAAGGACAGAAACAAAGCCCCCCTTCCAGGAGAAAAGAGGAGGGGGAAACAAAGGAGTGAAATACACAGAGTCTCAGGAATGGTGCAGCACAGCACAGCAGGGTGGCAGGAACGGTGATTTGCTACCAGGAAAGGAGAAGGGAGAAGTAGGAGTGACTGATCCAAGCAAGAGCTGTTTGGAAATGGCTTAGCAGGCTGGCGAGAGACAACCTGAGCAATCGGCCCTCTCGTAGGTAGGGGGCTAGAGGGTTTGGCCTCTGTCCTGATGAGCCTCAGACAGAATGACTGGCTTGCACACTCCGGGGAACACACAAGCAGAGATGTCTGACCTATGGCCTTTTCTGACCTATGCTACCTCTCCGCGGGGTGTACTATAGGAAGACTGTCTGACCCAGAAGGCATATGAGCTCTAGATTTGTCTGGGTCCTGACACCGTAATTTCAGTTACCTAGACATTTCTGTGATCTTGTAGGGCTCCTGTAGGTGCCAGAAGGAGGCCTGCTGCTGAGAGGCCTGGACCACTCCAGGTGCTCCTGGGGTGCAAAGTTGAGCAGAAAGACACTTAGCTAGCCCCAGTAATAAGATGATAAAAGTCAGGGTTGGACTCCCACAAGAGAAACTGGTTCTATCCAGAGAAAGAGGGGTGCTAATGATACACAGAGAAGGTGACATCTGGGGAAGGCTGCTCCTAGGATATACACGTGTGTTAGCAGGAGCACTGTGAGCTCAGGTGTGGAAGCCATGACCTAGTTCTCTTTCTTATTCTCTATCTCACTGTACCCTTCCCTGCCCTCATCGGTTCTCATGTAGCCCACACTAGACTCACACTCACTGTGTATGTCTTTGCGGCTATTCTTGAGTTGCCTGGGCCCACATTCTATATAATCAAGACTGAGGTTGATCTATGCATAGAGTTGGGTGTCGGGTGGGTGAATTTGATTTTTCAGAGGAGTGAAGGAGAGAAGAGCAGAAGCTGGGCAGTCTCCTTCCATTCCAAACACCAGCTTCTAGAAGCTGGAGTGTGGTCTCTTTCCGCTGCCGACATGGACACCACAGGGTGGCTTTTGTATATATTCTACCTGGCCCTGGGATGTGACTGAATGGGGCTATTCAGCAGGCTCAGGGTGGTGATGGTCCCGCCATGGGCTTCTGGTTGAGTCTATCTGTCCTCGATCTAGTGATCTGAGGTCTTTATGGGGAAGCCTCTAGCGTTTACAAGACATGCCCCCACAATTTAATTACTTACAGCAGGAATGAATACTCTATAAAAACTGGAATTTATAGGCCTTCTGTGGCTATAGGTCACCTTTGATGCGATAACTGTTCCCATTCCTGTAGAAGAGTGGGTTCATTTTATTGGTTCCTCACAAAATTTATTCTCCTCCCTACCTATAGCAAGACAGGTTTACGTTTGAGTGTCTTCTGTTATTGTAGCACATTCTTACCTTTTGAATGTGTGTTTGCACATGCGTGACCATGAGTGCATTTAGTGAACGAGGCTGAAAATAGAAAGTTAAGTCTTGGATTTATTTACTAAAACATTCTCTGATTTCCCATCCAATGCCTTGAGATGGTCCTGTCTTCCTCTAAATAGTCCTTGCTTTCTGCAGTTGGCGGAGGCAACCCCAGGGAGCATGCCCATTAAACAGGATGAGCCAAAAGTCCTTTCCAATTTTGTCTTATTCTGGGGTACCTTTCTCAGCTCTTCGCCTGTAAGTGACATCTGACCTGGCTATTTTATTTTGAGCTATTTGATTTGACTCCCAGCGGAAGTTCCGGAGACAAGCGCCTTTCCTCTTTCTATGCACTGTCTCCCTTCGCCTGTTTTCAGCCTCTGAGCTGCAAGGACTGTCTCCATCAATCCATCAGGCCCACTATCTGTCTCCGTATATCTATAGCAACAAACCCATTTCAGCAGCCTCCTCCTTTTGTTCTCTTTGTTTTACAGCTCTCCTTGTCGTAGAATTCTCTTTCCCCTCCATTTAACAGAAAGGCTTTCACATTAAAGGAACATTTTAACAGTGCAAACAAGAAATAGAAATCCAGTTCGCTTCCCTTGCAGCAGTTCAGTAACTCCCACAGCTGTTTCAGTGAGACCTGAACTGGTTGTGTTCCTCACCTCCTCTCAGTGGGGGGACCAGGTCGGTGACACCCCCAAGCCTCAGGCACTTGTCCTCTCAGCTGTCTGAGTGTCTGGCACCAGCATACTGCTCCCCAAGCTTTCATCTCTGATTACGTGATCTACAGTCTCAGTGTAGACTCCCTTTCTTCCTGACCATGCTTCTGAAGATACATTACATTTAGTCGGTCATCCATGGTGGAGAATGGTGACTTTTTCTTCTCTGGAATATGCTATGGTGGTTGGTATGAATGGTCAGATTAGCTGTGTTATTGGTCTAGGATTGACAAAACATATCTATGTTTGTGTGGATTTTTTTTTTCCAGAGAAGTCTATCATGTGGGAGAGAAACGAGTGGATAAAAATATTTTATTCTGAACCGGGGCAGGGCCCTTCCATGAGAAAGTTGCCCCAGTGAGAGGGGCAGTTCGTAATTGTCCTGCTTCCTAGATAGAAAATGGCCATTGTTGGATTACCCAGGCTCCTATCCTATAAGGGAACCCAACAAGTCCTCCTCAAGCATTGCATGCCTGCGCACATACTTGTGCATGCATGTGCACACACACACACACACACACACACACACATGCACACACACACACACACACCCCTCTTGGTTCTGTTCTTTTAGTGAACCTTGACTAATCACATTTTTTTCCTTCTATTATTTAAAAGCTATCCAAATCTACTGTATTTCCCTTCTCTCTCTGGTGGAAAGGAAGCTTCTAGACACATATAATTCCTGGATCTCCCTTAGCCGGTGGATTTAGGTTATCCATCTAATTTTCCACAAGCAGATTTTTCTTCCTATAAACATAGAACACTACTGTTATTTTGTAGACAATTAAGATACAGACACATAGCCCGCACTTCTGGGAGACTTGTAGGCGCAGAGGAATTTCCAAGGTGGATTTCATCACATAGAGTGAATGGGTAACGCGGTGTTCTAGAGGGAGAATGTGCATTTGTGGGTGGTGGAGGGTGAGGCTGGGAAAGTGATGGCTATAGAGCCAAGTGAGACAGTGAGAAAGGAAGCGTGTGGAGGTAGACACTGTCCCCAATGCTCTGCAGTGCATTTGTCCTGTCCTGATGGGCACTGTCCTGGGTACAGTGACCATCAACCTGTATACAGGGTTCGCTATCCCCACACCAATCAGGCTTCTGTATTGCCAGCCAGTGCGAGTCTGTGTCTTAGTCACAGAGGAGCAGTGACTGGGGACAATCATCAGGGACAGATAGAACTCCTATCTTGACCATAACAGAACCAACCAGGGAGGAAAAGAACATGAGCCTTATGAGACCCTCAGAAAAGAAAAAAAAAAAAACAAAAAACAAAAAACCTGTTCCCTTAGAGTTTCATAACAATGCATAACACCTCATCATATATGATCTCTGGAACACATCGTCTGCATTCTGGTGTGTGTGTATATGTATATCTGTGTGTTGCTTTATGGTGTGTTGTAATCACATGTGTGTGTTTGTGTGTGTGTGTGCTTATATGTGTGTGCATATGTGTGAAGATCAGAAGCCTGTAGCATGATCAATAGAAACCCAGAGACAGATATTGGGGTTCAACCTGAAGGTCAGAAAAGCAAAAGAGCCACTGGCTCTTACCTCTACGTTAGTCCAAAATGGCGATACTGCCTCCAGGAATCCTCAGAATGAACTGTCTCTTTCTGTCTTATATTCTTTTCTAGAGCTGGGATTAAAGGCCTGCACCACTACCGCCTGGTTTCTATGGCAAACTAGTGTGGCTACTGGGATTAAAGTTGTGTGTTACCACTGCCTGGTCTGTAAGGTTGACCAATGGGCCTGTTTTACTCTCTGATCTTCAGTCAAGCTCTATTTATTAAAATGTAAATAAAATATTATTACAGAAGTCAGCACTTTCTCAGTTTCTCTCCATTTTATTTTTTGAGGCAGGGTTGCTTACCGAACCTGTAGCTTACAGTTTCAGTTAGCTAACTAGCTGGGGAGCTCCAGGAATCTGCCAAGGATCCTTGCTGAACACTGACATTCCCGGCTTTTTAAGTGGGTTTTGGGGATTGAACTCAGGTGCTCATGCTTGTGAATTTTGCCTATGGAGCCATCTTGCCAGCACCTGCACTCGGATATTGATCATCTTCAATGTCAGAAACCCATGGGCTTCAAATGTATGGGTATGGGGTACATGGAGAGTTAGTCAGCTTGCTGTGTGCTTCTCCTCTGGTGCCAAGAATTAGAAGGTCATTTATCTCGGTGATGTGAAATGTGATCATCAAGCTGGCACTAGTAAGGAATGACAGTCTATCCTATCAGACCCTCACAGTCAGGGTGGTTATCCTTTAGGTCATTTCCCAGAGCTATCAGAATCTCTGACACTTGGGCTCATTCTGGACTGACTAGTCCAGCTGACCTCAGTGTGGATCGCTAACCTATGGTTCAAAATGGCTGCCTGGCTGCCTGGCTTTTGAACATTTTCAGAGCACCCTGAACTGTGCCAATTTACATGAACCCCAGAGTAAATGTGTACTGTTGCATCAGCTAGACAGAAGGCATGAACTTGGGAGAGCAAAGTTATTCCTGGTTTTAAAGGAGCTTTGTCCCTGAGGAGGCAGTTGACTCATGTCCAAGTATGAGTAGAGTGCCTGTTTTGATAAACAGAGATTCTCATGATGCAACCTACTACGTAAGGGGAAGGCAAAAAGATCCCCAGGACAGATATTGTCTTCTTTCTGTCCCCCCGCCCCCATAACATATTGTCCTGATCTGCCTTGACGGTTTACTGAGCTGCAAAGGAGAGAAACTCCATGTGCCAAGTTCAACCACTCGGGCAACTGTGTCAAGCTGTTTTAGGAAGCAAATGAGCAAGTAAATGATATTGTTTAGTTAGCCTTTCCCCCAGGAGTTCCAGGCTCAGACACTATCCCCACGACAGACTAGGGGACAAGGATCTTCAGCTTCTCTTCAGTGCCTGCCAGATGTAGGGTGTTTGACAATAGGGAAATGCAGTGCGAGCATCATAGAAGTAGCGACATTAGCATAAGTTGGTCAAAGCCTCAAATGTATCTGTGCCATCAGAGGTGGCAAGCGGTGACATTAGGATGATGCTTTAGCCCTCAAGGACTTTTCAACCATGCAAAATAATGCTACTGAAGTAGGCAGAGATCCCAGGCCCGTGCCAGCACTGAGGATAGAGATATCAGGGTTATGTAAGGAAGTTAAGGTTTGTTCAAGGCCTCACAGTCAAAGGCAAAGGAGAAGAACCCTGTCCATGTGCACGACATCCCTTCCTCTCATATCCCCCATCTCAAAGGTGGGTGTGGTCCACCCTCCACTCACAAAGGCTGTCAGTGGGGAAAGATATGGTATAATTTCCTACTATCTCTTGCGATTTCCAGGAGGAATGAGGTTTGCCCACTCAGCCATCCAACAAACAGGAACCCTTAGTGATTTGCTTCCCTTGTCTTTTGTAGCAAGTGTAGCAGGCATGTTGTCTCCTGAACTCTGGAAGCTAGCAGAGGCACTAAGGCCAGAGCAGCAGGCGGGAAGTGGATGGAGAAATTGCCTCTGCAAACAATATCAGAATTTGGCTGGCTTCCCTCCAATGCTCTGTCTAATAATGAGTTGGAGTTTTCCTTTTTGATGAATTTATCAAATTCTGGCATTTTGTTTTATTTAGTCTTTTAGAAATCACACAATTTTAAAGATGGAAGGGTCCTTAAAGGTCATCGTACCAAGCTTTCTCATTTGACAAGTTGAGAAACTGAGACGCTAAGGAGGCCAGGGGTGGGATGATGTAGGGGATCTGTGCCAGTCCTCCTACAGGGCAGGACCAGCACTGTGAGCCAGGGGTTCCTGGGGCTAAGTATTGCTTCCTTGATCATGGCTGCCTCTAATTACGCAGAAAGTGGCTGTTGTATGAACAGGCACTCCTGACTGCCTTTACAGCAGTCTTGAGAGCTAGAAAAAGCTCCAGAGTAGAGCCAAGTGTTTTTGTTTGTAGGGGTGGGAATTTCCAGTAGTTCTATCACTAGAAACAATTGTGAATTTTCACATAGCAGGACCTGGGGATCTGGAAGCAAGGCACTGGGGCCCTAAGGCAGGAACCATGTTTCCTGTTTCCTTACTTTTCTTTCCCTTGGTCTAAAACATGATAGCACCTGACAGGAGGGTAAATGAATATATATGTGAACATATATTTAATAATAGTTCATATTTAAATAATATATTAATGTATAAAGATTATATATACAATCTTTCCCCATTTAATTCTGGTAGGTTCATGCTGATAGCCATTATAAAGATGGAGAACGAAGCTTTCATATGCAGCACCAAATGCCTGCAAAGACACCATCCTATCTTTCATGTGACGGAGATAAAATATGGTCTTTGCCCAAGGCATCCTTCAGACGGCAGAAGGTTGAAGGGAGTTCTTCAGCTTCTGTTCTCACCCCGTATAATAGACCCTGGATGCCTTTGCCTTTTTTTCTTTCTCAAAACATCTAGAAGATAAGCCTTTAGCGCTTTCACTTCTGGGGTGCAGGGGGTTTGCTCCCCAGCCACCATCAAAGTCTTGATGAACCCGGCACTGAAGTTCTGACTGGCAACACCGTGAATGGCAGTTGCTCTCTCTCAAGAACCTGCCCTACAGCCAGCTCATTTACTCCAGTGTTTCTGGTGCCAGGTGCCCTTGATACACAAGATGCTGAGTCAGCTACTTGAGATCATCTCTGCCAATGTCATCTGCACAATACCTGTTATTATCTCTTCATTGTCTTAGTTGTTATAAAATGCCTGAATACACGAACCCTTTGAAACTGTTAGCCTCATGGTAATGGGCATGGGAACAGAATGTCTTGCCAAAAGTCATGAAATGTAAAGAGGTTGAGATGTTAATGTCTTCCTTGGTGGGCTCTTCAGTGTCTCTCATGCACCGTAGGAGCTTTGAGGGTAGCTCCTGCTTAGCGTTATCTTGGTGTTAGTTGCTTGTTTGGTTTGGCCTGTATTAACCTTATATCATTAGAGCAAAATATCTGAAGAGACAAACTTAAAGGGAATAAAAAGTAGCTGGGTGGTGGCTCACATCTGTAATCCCAGGACTAACTAGGGAGGTTGAAGATACAGGATTGCCATGTGTCATGTGTCAAAGGCCAGCCTGAACTGCACGGTGATTTGCAAGCAAGCCTGGGCTACAAAGTGAAAGAATGTCAACAAAAATCAGAAGGAGAGAATAGAAAAAGAATTTTGACAAAAAAGGCAAAAATAAAAAGAAAGGAGAACATAAAAGGCTTGCGTTTTTGGAGGTTCCATTCTGAGCCTGAGGGACCTATGGCTTTGGGACTCCAACAGGAGTACTGGACAAGCGACTGTAACTCACTTCATGGCTGTGAAGCAAAAGAAGAAGCAGAGGAGACTGGGGTCTAGTTATTTCTTTGAGGTCATGCCCTTAATGACATCTGACTACAACCCACCTCCTAAAGTGCCCACTGCATCTGGGTAGGGCCACGCTGGGGACCAAGCCTTTAACCTATGGACCTTAGAGCGTCACACCTCAGCAAGATGACCAAAGGATGCAAGGCTCTGAGAGAGGGGGAGAGAACGTAGGTGTCTGTCAAAGGGCGAGAGAGGAAGAAAGCAACACTTAGGGGGAGCTCTAAACAACTGGGAGAGGACAGGGGATCAGGAGGTGATGGAACAGAAAACTCCTCCCCATTGAATGACTCTTCTCCAGAGCAGGAGTGCAGCATCCTCCTTCCTGTGTTCTCCCATGAGCCAACATGTAGTGTGGTTAGCTTCTCCTCAATAATCTTCCATCAAGCTTGAGAAAGAAACCATTTCTCCTTTGGATACTTGGAAATAGTATTTCAGAGACCCCATGTGATAGGCAGAGCTAATCCATCATCTAGTGGGCACAATGACTAACCCCTCTTACTTTGAAACATCTTCCTTTAATTTTTTTTTTGTTGTTGTTTTTGACTGATCCTAATGACATGACAACGACAATGATGGCCGATACCCAACCACATCATTCTTTCCCGTGTGAAACTCTACATTACTGGCCACAGAAACAAATTAGATGCACCCACAAGGTAGGGATGAAAAAAGTCAAATGGCCACATAACTAGTATGTAAAACTGAAAGGTTGACTGCTTGGGGATTAGAAACCCGAGATTACACCAAGCCTTATAGAAACTTGTTCTTAAACATTGTGAGCCTCAGTTTCCCTTTTTGCTCTTGGAAATGCATGTTCACCCACTCCTCAGGTCACCTGAGTAATAAATTGAATAAATTGTAGAAAGAAATACTTAGTGTTGAGACATAACCTTATCTGCCTTTACATTGCCTACTCCCACACCCACACACCATACAAATGACTGTTTCCTTTTTTTATATGTGTTATGATTTATCCTTTGTAAAACACAGGGCATTTGGAGAATGAGGAAGGAAAATTTGTAAATGCATTTTTCTAATTGTAAACTCTCTTAGAACTCATCGCAGATCAGAATTTGCTCTATAAGCAATACTTATTATGATGATAGTAAATGAGGCAGTAGATAAATATCTCTTCCTACTGCTTATTCTTCAGAAGGAGTATTTGCTCATCTTGCAAAATCCTGCTAGCATTACCAGGTCTATCCACTGAGTGCTGACCTATGGCATTGATGCCCCTTGAAAAATGACCTGTCTCAGCAGATCCTTGTCTCTTGCAAATTCCGGGATGGAGTCTCCTATTCTTGCAGCTCTGGGGAATGGTTGCAGTCTAGTGCAGTCCCCCCCCCCCCCCCACACACACACACTATTCTCGACTCAATCCATCCATCAATGGGCAAATGCTTATTGAACACTCATTCCTGCTGAAGTATCTCCAACTCCCACATCTAGGGCGGATCTTGGAGAACATGGGAAAGCAGAAAGCTAATGTATATTTCAGCCTCTGAAAATGAGTAATCTAGTTAGCTTTGAAACTAACTGATGCAAAAGGCCACTGATGTGCTGACCTACCACCCCTCTGTCCAACCCCATGAAAGTTTGTCACTAGCAGAGTTCTTTGTACCAAGTCACACTTTCTAGTTTTTCGTTGAAAAGGGGTCCTTGCCCTGTTCTCCAACTATTCTGAAGGTGTGTACCACTTCCTATTCAAATGGAAAGTTTCTTGAAGACAAAACTGTGTGGTACAGCTCCCTGCTAAGTATCATGCATTGCCCATCAATACATACGCATACAGTTTTCTGTTTCAGACCCAGAGAAAAGCCAAACAGTCTTTCAAATATAGATATGACTTTGTGCATTGTGTGACTCCCTTTATTCTGATTTAAAAGCTGTCCTTTACAAAATGAGGAGGATAAGGCTAGATAAGTCCCAGGTTGCTCTGAATTCTGAAGCTTTAAGTTTCTGCTGGGTTTGCCGCTGACATACTATTTACCACTTCAAAACCAATGACAGGTTTTATTGTGTATCCACCTTTGCACTAATTCCTATCCAACTCACACTTAACAACAGTCTTCCTGCCACCAGAAGCCATGACCCAGTGGGTATGTGCTGAGCCGTGCCACTGTGACAACCCCCAAGCCTTCTCCAGAGCAACACATCAGCTGTTTTTTCCTGAATCCGAAACACATTACTCTGGCCAATTCTGCTTTTCCTTCTCCCCCTTCTTCATTGCTCAATAAATCCTCCAGTCCAATTTCACCACTAAAGAACAGAATTGATTTCAAACACTAACGTCTGTGGAAGTGACTCAGCAGGAGCTCACTTTCCGTGGGATTTGTCTATTGAAAGCAGACCTTTAGAAACCGTTTGAAATGGAGAGTCGACAAAGATTTCACAATACACAAATCATCCCTAATATTCGGCACATCCAGAGACTGTCAGCCCAAAGTTCAAAACCTGGGAAGAGACACAACAGGCACCTAACAGAACAACACGCCTAAGTAGGTGAGCAGTATATTGAGAAGATATTTTACCAGTTGACATTCAGAAAAATGTAATGGAATCATGAAGTCTGCAAATGGGTGGGACTAGAAAATATTATACAAAGTGAGGTGATGCAGTCCTAGGAGGACAAAATCTGCATGTTCTCTCTGATTTGTGGACCCTCGCTTGGAATCATTAAATGTAAGCATATAACCTGAACTAACCACAGAAACACAGGAAACTAAACTGGGACCGTGGCCAGGGGAGCTTTGGAGCAGTGGATAATAAAACACAGGGAATAGGAAGTGGGAAATAAGAAGTGGGGATGGTAAATAGGGCATTTGGAACTCAGAACCTGGAGGAAAGGCCCTGTTGCTGAAGATACCACATACTTCAGACTTTGAAGAGGAATGGAGCTGAAACTGACCTGGAAGCAACCTTCCTGAGGACTAGATCCCATAGCATCAGAAGATGCCATGCAAACTGACAGAAGAGAAAAGCATTTAATAATCCTACTCATCTATAAGACCTATGAGCCACAACTGTTGTGACCAACACAGCAAGATACCCCTAAGGGTTCAATAATGACACTTATGACTTGAGAGTAACCCAAAGCCATCTAATTTGAACTTAGGATAAGTTCAGAAGGGAATTCATGCCTTATACTAGAATTTCAACCAACAACCCACAGCTTATGAGCTCATGGATCTCAGAGGAGAATCTATGACCACCCTTTCCTAACCAATAGAATTCCTAACTGCATTTAAAATATTCATCTTTATATTATACGCACAGATAAGAGTAGTATTTGCCCCTCATCCAAAAAAAGAAAACCCTCTCTCTAAAATAGACTAAAACCATTACAGAAATCCACAACTTTTCAAAAACAAAGCAAACCAAAAACAAACAGATAAAACTCTGTGGAGTGCCCAGCCCTCCATACAAATGACACTACCCTCATCCCTAAAGTTCAGGGAGCCTTGTAAAATTGCAAAAGCCAAAGGACAGTGATGTCTACTGTGAGGTTGAATTTTTTATGTTTGACAGGAGAGCTGCACCCATGGTCATCTAAACAGGACCTGAATAATAACACCGATTGGCATGCCCATGTAGATGAGGGAACTCTCACAAGGTCCCGTTCCTGTCAAGAGCTAAGAGAAATTGATGACTGCTAAAAAAAGGGACAATCAGTCCTCCCCAGGGACAAGCTCCAGTCCCTATCAGTTGGCCCTAACTCATATACATACAAGCAATGCTAAAGGAACCCAGCAGGATTTATTTATCTTTCTCTATCTCTGTATGTGTGTGTATGCACATGAAAAAGCAATAATTAAAAGAATGTTTATGGATTTGAAAGGGGGTGGGGAAACGCATGAGAAGCTGGATGGGTGGAAGTGATATAAATATAGTACTCACCCATGAAATTTACAAAACTAAACTTAAGGAGAAAACACAAAGTAGATTCACAAAGAGCCAGCTCTTCATAGTAGTGACTTCCACAGTAGTGACGCAGTAATGACTCTAACTAAAATGTTAGAGATTACCATATTAATTAAGCATTGACAAAAGCGAGGAATAAATGAAATCCGTACAGACAGTGGGAAATGGTAAATGATATAAACACTTTGGAAAGCAATTTTCAGTTTTTGTAAATGGACACATAGCTAACCTATTTACTTCACTCTATTTTTTTTTTACATTTACTTTACTTTCATATACTTATGTAAGAGACGAGAACCAAGTTGATCAAAGGAAATGCTTGGGATGACCATATTTCAGTCAGTAATCTGCGTCTCTTGCAAATCTGAAGACCTGAGTCCATTCTCAGAATTACTGTAAAAACAAAAGTAGCCGATCATAATGGCACAGGCTTTGCGGTCTCATGGGACTCCCTAGCCAGCCAATCTAGACTACTTGATACATTCCAGGCTGGTGAGGGCCACTAAAAGCCTACAGATCACACATACAGATAAACACACACACAGAGATTTAGACACAAAAGTTTACTAACTTTGTTCATATTATATTCAAATGAGAAATAACCCCAAAAGTTATCAGGACAAAGGGGCAAATGTGGATCATGCACACATTGCAAAGGAGTCAGCTACACAAACACAAGAATAACATAGGGGGACTCAGAAACAACACATAAAATTATGTCATCAAGACCTAAGATGTGTGCAGTGTGATGAAACCTTTATGAAATTCTGAATAGTGGATCTGTAGTGATATTTCATTTGTATTGTAATAAATAAAACTTGCCTGAAGATCAGAGAGAAAAACAGCCCCACTGGTCAGCCTTACAGACCAGGCAGTGGTGGCATATACCTTTAATCCCAGTAATCACACTAGTTAGTCATAGAGCCTGGGTGATAGTGGTATACACCTTTAATCCCACCAATAGACAGGAATATAAAACTGAAGGAGACATCTCTTAGCTCAGTTTCATTCTGTGGATTCCTGGAGGCAGGATCATTGTTTTGGTCTGAGGTAGAGGTTAGAAACAGTGGCTGGCTGCTTTGATTTTTCTGATCTTCAGGTTGAACCCCAATGGGTCTTTATTATTATTTGTGCTATACAAACCTGACCCATGGTGATGGGACTCAGACCAGAGGCCATTCCACCTGCAAAGGAAACAAATATTTGATAGGCTGAAATGTGTTCTATCTTGGTTGGGGCTGTGCTTACTGGGAAGTATATATTCATCAAAAAATTAATCAAACTGTGTTTCTAAAATAAACATTGGATTTATGTAAATTGTATCTTGAAAATTTGAATTATAAAAAAGCAATCATAAATATATGAGAATAATAATATATGCTCACCACAATGAGGAAAGTTCAATGTATTGCCATTAAGGATTAATATGGGTGTTCAACAAGCCAGGTCTTTCCCAGAACTGGTGAAATTAAATTAGAGAAATGCACTTGAGAATGCAAACCATTTGTCATTATGCCATGAAACTGACCATATACCTACACTATGGCTCAGCAGTCCTAATTCTTGGTACAAATATGCCTATCAGAGACATGTGTATATATACCAGAAACATACAAAAGTACTTACAGTGTCATTACTCATTATGGTAATCATAAATGATCTAACGTTCATCACTAGTATAGTGGATAGATGCTGCACACCGTGCCCCCGTGTCTGCGCTCTGTGCGCTGGCACCCAGCTTGTGAGCTTCAGGCAAGGGGCTGGAGGTTAAAATGCACAAACACACACAGAGAGACATCGACACGGGTCATCCTTGAATTCCCCAAGAATGCCTCCTTTATTGTGTTCAGGGGCAGATTATATAGAGATAGTCATGCCCCAGCCAAACCCACCAGAAACCACTCTCCTGCCATCAGGAACTCCTGAAGGCCTCGTGCTCAGAGCAGCTGTAGGCACTCAGATCAGGAGATTACAAGAAATTCAGAATCTGGGGTCTCACTGCTCCCAACAGATAGAGTGTGGTATAATTTTGTAATGAAATACTATCATGATGAGAAGAAATGATGAACATTTAAACTATAGCATGGACACAATGAAATCCAAACAAGGGACTGTAATATACGGATGTGGTAGTGAGGCTCTCTGGAACGGAAGTGCTGTGGCCTTGGGGAGGGAGGAGAAGGGGCTTATGCAATGCTGGAATGTGTTCATTGTGTAAATCTTTTGGTAATTCATCAAGGTGCTCATTCATCATGCATTCTTATTTGTAATTATCACTGATGTTATATGTCATATTACATTTATTTTCAATAAAGGAAATTCCAGGTGCATGTGCAAGAGCGCCTTGTAGGAAGAGACAGTGAATCTCAAAGAATGCAGAGATGATGGAGGATTTGGGGGATGAAGGGAGACACATGGGAAGAGAAGTATTATCTTTCTTCTTCAAGATTCACTGAATCCCAACTAGTAGGCAAATGTCAAAATAACCTGTACCCCTGTCCAAACCTGTCCTTATTGCCTTCCTGTTTGAGCCACAAAGACAGTCCCTGCATCTACTCCTCTGCACACCTTCAGGGGTCTTCTGCTGTCATACAGGATCCCTAGAGTCTGCATGCCCCCATTTACATGGAGGTGTTGCCCTGAAATCCATTAGTCTCGTGTGGCTATTTTTGCTTGATGAATTACCACAAGGCATTTTTTTTTTTTTACTTTCAACAGAGATTTGCATGATTAGGCCTTGCAATCCCTCTGTTTTCGTCTTCTGGCTGAAGCTTAGGGTTTGGCAGATAGGTGTGATTTGCTCCTTACCCACTCAGAGTCTTGGTTCCAGAGCTCAGATAGAAGGCCACCACCTGTTTGGGTTCTCACCTCAAAATTGTGATCCCTTTGGGTGTTTTAACAGATCAGCCCCTTCCATGCTCAGCCCGGAGTCCTCTGGATTACCAGCCTTGCAGTGAGGGCAGCTCCATGGGTCTTAGTATTATCATTTTCATTTTAGAGGTCCCAGAGAGCTACTGCTCTTGCTCAATACTACATCACCTTTCTTAATTTTAATTTATTCTTTTCTCATACAATACACCCTGACTGCAATTCCCCTTCCTCTGCTCCTCCCAGTCCTTTCCCACCTTCCCTCTACCCCAGACACACCCCTGCCCCAGAAAAGAGCAAGCTTCCCAGGGACATAAACAAACACAACATGACAAGATTTAATAAGACCAGGCACAAACCCTCACATCCAGACTGGATGAGGCAACCCAGTAGGAGGAAAAGGATCCAAAAGCAGGCAGAAGAGTCAGAAATAGCCCACTCCTACTGCCAGGAATATCAATCTAACAATCATAACATGCGTGCAGAGGACATAGTGCAGAGCCATGCAGGGTCCCTGGTTGCTGTTACAGCCTCTGTGAACCACCATGAGTGCTCTTCAACCCTCCTGGCTCACACAATTCCTCCTCACCCACTTTCCAGTGTTCCCAGAGTTCCGAGGTGAGAGACCCGATAAAGACCTCCAAGTTAGACTCTCTCTCTCTTTGCCTAATGTTTGTCTGTGGGTCTCTGATCCATTCTCATCAGCTGCTTGAGGCAGCCTGATGCCAACTGGACTAGGCACTTATCTGTGGGTATTGCAAAGCATCATTAGAAATCACTTCATTGATTTTTTTCCCCAGTTGTATTTGGTCCTATGTTACGTTTCCAGTTCCTGGTCATTCAGGCAGTGTCATGCATGGGCTTACTCTCATGGTATGGGACTCAATTAGGCCACTCCCATACGTCCTGATTTACCAATGATATGCTGGGGGCAATATTCCATCTCTTAAACCTCTTTCAGTATTCAACAGTCATTGAATTAATGAATGGGAGGATGGATGGAACAAGGTGGCTTTAAGAAGCAATGACCTTGAGAAGGGCCTTTCTGAAGACTGGAAAGGCTTTTGTCTATCCTGAGGTGGCCTCTGTCATATGTCACTGTCTTGTTGATTTTAAGTCCCCAAGATGCTGTGATGGTTTGAGTGGAAAATCCCCCCATAGGCCCATGTACTTAGTGGTCCCCAGCCGGTGGTGCTGTTTATGGAAGTCATGGAGCCTTCTGGAGGCAGAATCTTGCTAGGAGATGTATGTCACTGTGGTCAGATGTTGAGATTTTGTAACTTGGTTCCATTTCCTAGTCCCTCTCTCAGCTTTCTATATGTGGATGACATGTGATCAGCTAGACTCCTCGTCTTGACACCATGCTTTCCTTGTCCGCTGCCATACCTTTCCCGCCCTCATGGACTCCCTTTCTCTGGAGCTATAAGCTAAAATGATCCAAACCCTTCCACCCCTAAGTTGCTTTGGATCATGGTATTTTATCATAAGAGAAGAGAAAACAGAGGTGTTACTGGGACAGAGAGTTTGGCTTTCCAGAACTAGAAAAATAAGGTTTAGACCAGCCTTGTCCTGATTATCTCCATGCTGTGAAAAGTGTGGTGCCCTGGACTCAGGAGTCACAGGCAACAGCAAAAGGCTGTGGGCCATGTCAAGTTCTGTGTTTGGCTTCAGTATCATCCATACAAGTGCATGAATGCTGTTTCAAGAAACCATATTTCCTCAGCTCCGGCCCCTCCTTCACCACAATTAAATTAATACTTGCCAGGTGCTCTTGAGTTTATAAATCTCTGCAAGATGATGTAACAGACTGGTTGATGGGGAACAGGCGATATTTTTAGATTCCCCCCTTTCCTTTTCTCCAAGAACAGCCCTAGTACTACAGTAATGCACCATTTGATATTTTAGCATTTCAGATATTTTACAGTAAATTACTTCAGTTTATGGCACTTTGCTTCCTTATATAATTGTTATAAATAACCTTCAAATGACATAAAAGCTATAAACATTGTAAAACTGAAGAGTAAATTATAGACATTCCAGCGCGTGCACACAGGAACTCAGCCACGTTAAGGGGAGTGAGGAAAGTAAGTTTGTTTGTTCTTTTTCTCCATAATCATCCACCTCATATTTCCACAATAAATAATCTGCAGTAAATAAATGCCAAGGAACAGAGGAAACTTCATGTATTTTCCTGAAAGCCTGGAATTGACCTCCTTATGGGGGCTGGCTCTCCAGCCTGCAAGCTGGAAACTCCCACTCAGGGAGTTAAAGCTTAAGGATGCTTAATGGTGTCAACAGAGCAAAGGAAAGAAGGAGGGCTACCAAAAGAGGGGTCTGCACCTGAAAGAAGGAGTCCGCAAATAGTTTAAACTGTGCTCCCCAGGGTGACTTGAAGGTATTCACAAGGTCTCCCAGAGCTTCAGACATGCCCATACATCATCATCAAGATAATAGCTACTGTTTATTGAGTACCTACCTCTCTATGTCATGCCAGGCACTTTATGAACATTTTTCCATTGAATTCTTTACCACAAGTAAGATTAGTTGGCAACAGAGGGAATGAAGAGATAGGACTTTAATGGAGAGAAGGACCTTTCTGTCTGCCCTCACTGTTATAAATGTTGCAAAATGGTCTTACACCTGTGTGTCTGTATCTATTCAAAGTGTTAGTCCTTTGTAGGGTTCTCTAGAGTAATGGAACTTAGATAATGAATATATATATATATATATATATATATATATATATATATATAATACGTAAAGTTGATTTATTGGAATGGCTTATAGGTTGCAGTCTAGATAATCCAACAATGGCTGCCTGTGAACAGAAGGTCCAAGAATCTAACAGTTGTTCAGTTCAAGAGGCTGGATATCTTAGCTAGTCCTCAGTATATGCTGGAACCCCAAAAGTAGACATTAATGCCAGTGAAGGAATAGAATTACTAACAAGGTAAGAGCAAGCAGGCAAAGAGCAAAAGCTTTCTTCTTTCGTGTCATTAAATAGATTTTCAGCAGAAGTCATGGCCCAAATTAGAGGTTGGTCTTGCCTCTTCAAAAGGTCTTAGTTAAAGATGTTCCTTCCAGTGAAAAAATACAATTAGAAGTGAGTCTCCTCAGTTTGAATTAAGCAAAACTTCCTCATCAATGCACCTCTACAATTTGGGGGGTTTTAGTTCATTTCAGATGTAATCAAACTGACAACCAAAACCTGTCTAAACCTTTAAGAATACACATTGAAATTTTGATTAGATTTTGGATAAGCTTGGTTTGGCTTGTTTTTCTTGTTTGGAGATTCAGAAAATGAGAGAAGTTCATGCTTCTCTCAAACTCTGAGATCTCACCTTCTGTCTCCATATTGCATGTAAGAGCTTTAAGGCTGGAGTTCAAGGGGCGTGGTTAGGTGATTCATTGAAGATGGAGAAACTTGAGGAGAAAAATATGACCCCACTATCTAGTACAGTAGAAGATGGGGATCTTTCTCTCTGCTATATTCACTTCAGGAACAGCCAGCAGGTACATCTCCTATGCAAATTCACCCACAAACTCACCCCTTGTGCTCAGGAGGTCTTGGGTGTAGATGGAAGTTTCTGTACTGCCAGGTCCCACAGCCATTCAGTCCCAAAGAAACAGAGACTTGTGTTAATTATAAACTGTTTGGCCTGTTGTTCAGGCTTAGTATTAACTAGCTCTTATAACTTCAATTAACCCATAATTCTTGTCTATATTTAGTCATGTGGCTTGGTAATTTTTTTCAATAAGACATTATCATCTCTGCCTTCCCTCTTTCCAGAATTCTCCTATTCTGGTTGTTCCATCTATATTTACTGTCTAGCTACTGACCTATCAGTGTTTTATTAAACCAACATGAGTGCCAAATCTTTACAGTGTGCAAGGACATTATCCCACAGTATTTGGGTGTCTGGATGACTCTACGGAGTGACCATCTCAGTGCAGAAATGACCTAAATTTTTAGTTAGGGTCCCCTCTTCCATAAGAAGGAAGACATCCTGTCATGTCTACCTCCACAAATATATATTTAATAAAAGTCAAGATTCAGACACTGAAACAAAGAGATCCATTTGCATGTCCAGGTGGTGGTACTTAACTTTGACCTTTAGCACTCAGGAGGCAGAGTCAGACAGATCTCTTTTGAGATTGAGGGCAAACTTATCTAAATAATGAATCCCAAGCCAGTTAGTACAACATAATAAGACTCTGTATCAACAACAGAAAAGAGAAGGATGAAGAGGAGGAAGAAGGGAAAGACAGGGAGGGATGGAGGAAGGGATGGAGGGAGAGAGAAAGAGAGAGAGTAAGGAGATACACAATGTTACACTGCACATTGGCTGTCAAATTAGAAGTCAGGCCCATAGCTTGTAAGCTTCACTGGCCAGCAAATTTAAAAGCATATTTTAGAGGATTCTTACAATAGTTTCCTTCAGATGTATTTCTCATATGTGACTATTTTTTTTGTGATACACTTCCCTGAATAAGGAAATAATTCCATGTTAATCAAATACTCACTACTTTTTATGGATTTTTATGGTTTTTCAGGGTTCCTATTTGTTGGAAGAATCATAGAGAAATACTTCAAAATTCTTAATCTCCAGCAAGTCCATGGAAGTCATAACAGCTAGCTTGTAGGTGGGTATCTCTAGGAATAATTCTGCATCGAGCGACCTCTGAGGTTTGCCTCTTTGCAGAAAGGTCCTGTTTTGGTTTGAATGTGAAGTTCACTCCACAGGGTCCTATGTCTGAGTACTCAGTCTCTAGCTGACAGTGCTGTTTGTGGAGGTTGTGGAGCCTTTAAAGGTGAAGCAAAAGCCTCTCAATTGCAAAACAAAAGCTCATAGGCCCGAGGACTATCATATTACATCATGAGCACAAACAAACCTACCCCTTCCTTAAGTTGCTTCTTCTCAGCTGTTTGATTACAGCCACAAGAAAAACAACTGACAAAGAATCCACTAGGCAAGATGACGTGGGTTATGTTGTTGTTATCTGCTCACTTGATTGTCTTCTGTCATGAACTAACTTTCAAATTAGGACCACAGACTGAGTTGTAAAGAATAGAGGGTTATTGCCACTCAAAAATGTGGTTCAAAGCCCTAAAGCCACATCAGGTGAAGGCCTTGTTGGCAGAGAACCTAGGCAGTGTACGGTGTGTTATAACAATAAGCAAAGAACCATGTGTGTGGAATTGTGATGTCTCTCCTCCTTCTAAGAAAGCTATTAGTATTTAACCACAAGATCCCAACCTTAGTGACCTCACGTAACCTAACCTCCTCCCAAAGACCTAATTTTCTTAATACCTCACAATAGGTTTCGATTTCAACTGGAGTCTCTCCAGGGAAAACCAAGATCTTACCACTATTGAATTACTTGCTGTTAACATCTGTGGTCTAAAAGTATATGTGGTTATACACCGGGCTAATGCAGACATCCCCCCCCCACCCCCAAGTGCATAAATTCCTGTTCTTCCAGTAGTTGCTAACATTGCACTCTATGGCGCCATAGAAGCCTTCATATCCATTTCCAGTCCTAGTTACCAGGGATGTTGCTACCAGGACTACAAAGTCCAGCAGTTCACACACCCATCTTAAACTCGGGGAAAAAACTAGATGTGGAGTCTGCAAATAGGGTTTCATGGCATCCCATGAAAGACCTGTGCCTGGCTATGCTTACGGTGGACTGTGGAGAGAAACAATGTGCTTTTGTGACCTGAGACCTGATGGAGTCTTTGGCCATAGACCCCCAGGCCTTAGCCTCCCTAGAGGTTCGTTGGCTAAGCCTCTTGTCTCAGAGCTGTTCTTCAGTCCTCTCCTGGCCCCACTAATAGCTATTCCCTTTACTGTCTGAATCAGCAGGACCCACGGCCTATGTAGCAGGGCCTTCGGATACTAATGGCTTTGGATTCGGTTCCTGGAGCTGGCCCCAGCGGGGATCATATTCTTGCTGTGCTGGGCCTGGGTGTCTTTCAGGCAGATTAGCTTTTGATGGGGGCAGGTTCTGCAGCATTTCCATTAAGTTCCATAATGCAGACATCATTATCGGCAGGTGCCCTGACCTCTCCTCGACTAATGAGTAGTCATCGATATGTTAGGCACACAAACATTTCTCCTTTCTGGACATCCTTCCTTACTGCATCTTCTCCCCACCCTGATCCTCATATTCCCTCTCCTAATGGTCGGAGCCAGGACACAGGGGAGCTTGAAAGGAGGGTAAGTCCAGAGAGTCAACCAGACAAGGATTCCTTCTCAAGGGACATAGAGCAAGGCACTCATCTTGCTGAGTCTCTTTTGCTCGTTATTCAAATGAGCTTAATAATATCTGTTCCTCCTACCTCACAGGAGGATTGTGAGAGTCAGATGAGATTAAAGGAAAATACTTTAAATAGTTAAAACTTCATAGAATAGGAAAGTGTTGCTTTTAAGCCATGTGTAAAGAAACCCAGGGTTTAAGAAGTTCTCCAGGCAAGGGAAATCGGGATGAAAAGACAAGTCATCATTTCTATATTTGGGGGAACAAGATGGTACTTCTAAATGATGGTGGTCTCAAATGCCTTAAGCTCTGATAGTGGCTTCTTACACACTGGTGCAGCTCCTGGGAGCAGATGGTCGCATGGAAGAACACCCTGTGTTTTCTTTCCTCAATTGGGTATTTGATGGGTTCCATCCACTTCTCCCTCTGATAATTAAGAATTCTGTGCAAGGATCTGGATAACATGAGTAACTGGTCAGTTGCACAATGAGAGCTTGAAGGGGCAGCAGAGGTATCTCCAAATGTGGAGACAGATGTAATTTCCTATGTAACTGATAGTTGGAAAGCGTCCTGAAGTCAGAGGACTCCAGGCAAAGTGCAAAAACAGGGAAAGTAGGAGAGGTCGCAGCATTTCCTAATATAGGGAGAGATGTTTATTAGATTTTTGTTAGCTGGGAAGACCTCCTGTGGTAACTGAGGCTCTGTGAGCATGCTTGACTAAGATTATTGCAAAGACAGCAGGGAAGGTCCTTTCTGTTGGTCATTTTTCCTCTAAGGAGGAACATGGAGATCAAAGGAGAAAAAATAGGTGGGAGGAGATTATTAGTTAGAATATCCCCCCTTCTCCCCCCTGCCTTCCTTCCTTCCCCTTTTCTTCTACCTAGCTTCCTTTCACTTCTCTGTCTCCTTCCCCTTCTTTTTCTCTCTTTTTCTGTGCGATATTATCTAAGTTCTCCAAATCTAGAATAGTTTGATTTCCCCCTTTCCATCATCTTCAGTATCAAGTACCAGCTCAGGGCCCATCTCATTTACCAATCTTTGCCTCAACCCCATCTCAGATCTCTAGCTCCAGAACATTCTATCACTGATCCTTGCTCAGTAGTTAAGAGTCCACATACTGCAGCCCATACATCCTACTGAATGTAGGCCCGGCACTATAGCATGGATAGCTGTGTTGGCACTTAACAAGTGTTCAATATGATGATACGTTACCCTCTCCCACCCCAAAAGACCTCAGCAGAAAGCTAATGCAGGAAGTGCCCCTAGGGATACATATTTGCAACTTGCTGCCTATGGATACTCAGACCCATTAAAATGCAATCTCCACATTAATTTTTTTAAACAGGACTCTTAAAGCCGCATGACATTAAAACTGTCTCGCCAATAAGCCACATTAACCAGCTCATCAATTTTTTTTTCTCCACTAGTCCATCCTCCCTATAGGCAGTTACACTGGTAGTTAAATGAACATAATCAATGTGTGTTTATTCATTGGCTCACATTCCAATTTGCGGCTTAGCCACCCTGCCGGATGTAGCAGCTGACTCGGTCTGTGACCTATTGTAGGAGCATTTCTTCATTCCTTCAGCACCTCAGCCAGGCAGTGGACCAGGGGCCTAGAAAACACTCAGAAGGAAGGCTCTCGATGACTTTAACAAAAGAATCGCAAGGAAGAAGGCAAGAAAACTTGCTAAGACATGGCTCAAGAAATACGTGTGATTAGTCCCATGGTCATGAGTAACCAATACTGAGTGGGTAAATAAAGTGTGGATCCCTTACCTCAAGCCAACTGAAATGATTGGGATGTCTGTCTAAGATCTGAGCTGGGGTGGGGTGGGGTGTGGGGAATCAGGTGAAACTCAGAGGTTTGGAGGTAGATGTTGGCAAAGCTTCCAGAGTGTAGGATGATGCAGCAGTGACTGCTTGTGTCAGAATGAGTGGCATCCTGGTACCACTTCTCCCGGCTCCTTGCCTATTTTCCAGGATGGAGCCAGATTACACATCTTCCGGTGAAATTAAAACTGGTCATTCCCTCTTGTATGCTGTCAGCGTGAAAGAATGAATTCCAAAGCTTGTTTCTTGTACTCATGGGTTTCAGAGAAACGTTACAAAAGCAGGCTGCTCACCATCTGGGATTTGGCAGCCTTTCTCCCATTGATTCAATGTTCTCTAGTATTGGTCCAGAGCAGAGATTCTGTAAACCTGGCTTTATGGAGTCAAAAAGTTTGTCATCCTCTCTCATTTGCTGTTTCCTGGGTCTCAATCTCACCTAACTGAGCTAGGCTGTCTGATACAAGGCTTTATTTACTGAAACCAAGGAGGCCTGAACAAAGACCCCTTGTCACTTGGTATACCAGGACTCTCTTGTCTCGCCACTGTTGTCGTGGTAATAGAACTAGAAGGATCCCCAGACCTCTCAGCTGACTAGACTCTGAAAAACCCAATTTGGAATCAGGAGTCCATGAATGACAAAGGACTTTGAAGACAGAGGACTCCGGAGATGGTATGCCCCTCAAAAAGGGATGGCCGGCTCTGGCTCTTAGCAGGACAGTATCAGATCCGAGCAGGATGCAACCTCTCCTCCTTTACAGTGGTTAGGGGCATATCAAGTGAAAGGTGCTGGGTTTAGAATTAGTGGGTGATAGGGAATAATAGAGATCAGTGCATATGGGAAGAAACACCCACGACAAGGTGTCTCCGTCGCAGTGAAGCCAATGATATCCAACCTCATTCCTTTCTCAAGGGAAACAGATTTTTTGTTACTTGAAATACTGACTTGTTAATAGTGGCAAACAAAATTTGCTTTCTAGGTATATCTTACCCCAAGATCTCAACTAGAAATAACATATTTAGAGAACAAAATTTGCATTTAACTAATTAAGACAAGTCAAAATGATGCAGAAGTAACTGTGCCCTTTACCCCATAGCAATAATGCTGGTCTTTGCCTCCACGTGTGAACAAAAGGCATCCTCTATTATTTCCTACCAACTTCAAAGCTGTCCAAAACACGTTCCAGGAAAACTCAGTTCTAAAACGAATCTTAAAAAAACTTATATCTGTTTATTTATTCATTCATTCTTACTGATCCTGGTTTAATTTGAAATCAGCCTCTTGACTTGTGTGTGCTTCTATAAAACTTATTATCTTGAAAGTTTTGATGGATTTGTGAAGTATTAGAGACATGATCAGGGCCAGGTAGTCATTCAAAGATAGCCTGAGTTCCCTGTAGGAGGGAGGTTTCTCTCTGTGGGCACTTAAACAACAATATTTATATGTATGCACACATACTCACACACACATATGTATGTATATGCACACACACATATATATATATATATATATATATATATATATATATAGAGAGAGAGAGAGAGAGAGAGAGGTGGGTAGGGGAAGAAATCAAACAGACAAAGCCAGAAGCCACAAAGAGTTGCGAACTTTGAGCTGGTTGGCAAATTGTCAAAAAAGAAAAAAAGAGCAAGAAAGGAAGAAGAAAGCATGAGAAGGGTGCAGGGGCAATGGGAGGGACAAAAATTCCCCCCCGCCCCCCCCCCCAATCTTGGTTTTTTGAGACAGGGTTTCTCTGTAGCTTTGGAGTCTGTCCTGGAAGAAAACACCTTTTAAGATGCATCCCAGAACTGCAGCAAAGTTTGGTGGTCTAAGCTTGCATTTCAGCTCCTAAATGGAATGGAAATGAGCAATGTGACAGCCATATGGGTTGGGGTGGGGGATGGCTGAAAGCCTGTTTTCCCAGGAAATGAGAAGGAAGCCTGAGTTTTCAGCTCATCAAGACACTGTGTAGAAGGCGGTGGATGCTAAGTCTGAATGCCCCTTCCCATTAGCCACCTTCAGAAGCCACCCTGCTGAGTGTTTCAGTTCTCCCAAGCCTAATGAGGTCTTGTCAGAGGAATCCAGAGAACTACTGGGGAGCCCAGGTGCCCACATTCCCTGAGCAGTGCATCACCAGGTTGCTATATGTCAAGGTCTGCAGAAACAATTCACTGCCAAGACAATTTCCTAATCCTTTAGATTATGCATTGGGTGTGTTGCCCAAGCAGGTTCTGCGGCTCAGAATGGCATGCAGGCAGAGTAATTATTCTGTGCATATTCCAATCACGGAGAAGATTCATAAGCTACTGTTGAAGAAGAATGGATCACTCACACTTTCCTTTAATGCGGAGAGGTTAGCTCCTGGGATTTTAGGATAAATATTTGATCTTTAAAGATCATTTCTGTAGCTTGTAGCCGTCAGCCCAGCCAGGTTTTTAGTGTTTGTTTATGGTTTACACCATATGATTCAATAAACTCCGCCAGAGATGCATGTGCAGAATTAAGCTTGAAAGCCAGCCCCAACTTCACTGCAGGATCAGCTCTTGAAATCACAGTTTGTATAGCTAATTCCATTTATTGTCGGTGGGATTTTAGTGCTTCATACCTCAGCTACTTAGAGTCTGGGGTACAACCTGGGAGTCTCTCTGCATCCTTCTTGAGGTCAGTCTTTCCCCTTCGGTATGAATGTTCCTCACACACATACATGTCCCCACCACCTCGTTTCCAGTTCTACGCTTCAATGACTCAAGAGGCATCATCTCTCCACCCCACTGAATAGACGTCATCGCAGACAGGGTTCTTGCTATGTGGGTCTCAGTACCACTTTCATGGAGATGGCAAAACTGAGGCTGTGTGTTATTCCCATTTCATAGTCTTTTAAGATGAAGTCTAAGAAAATGAATGACTTACACTCTCATAATAGTTACTATATCCCAGATACTTTTCAAAGCACCCTGTGTCACCAAGTGACTCCTTAATGACCTAATAATATAAGGATAGGTTGAGCATTCCTAACCTGAAAATCTAAAATACTCCAAAATTTGAAATGTCATGCATTGTGGAAATTCCCATACTAACATCCTGTAACAATCTAAGTTACCAGGTGTATATAAAACAAGGAGAATTTGATGTTTAAAGGTGAGTTTTATCCCTAAGATATGTCAGTGTGTATGTATTCCCAAATCCAACGTCTCTGAAATCTAGAATGCTTTAGATAATAAATACTTTGGATCAGGGATTTTCAACTTGAACTATGTCCTTGTTCCCATATTTTTTGTTTTGTTTTATTTTGTTTGTGAGACAGAGTTTTTATGTAGTTTTGGAGCCTGCCCTGGAACTAGCTCTTGCAGACCAGGCTGGCCTCGAAGTCACAGACATCCAACTGCCTCTTCCTCCCGAGTGCTGGGATTAAAGGCATGTGCCACCAATGTCCAGCCCAGATTTAAAAAACACACATACATACACACACACCACCAACAACAACAACAAAAAAGCCAAATTCCACTTAAAGACAGAATTAGATACCTTCCTTGAGGTTTTTTGTCTCAGCAAGATTATCAAATAAAAGTGATTATTTTTCCCCATACACGAAAATGAAAAAGAAAGAAACCAAGGCATAGTTTAAGTGTCATAAGCTGCCTAAGGTCACAGAGTAGCTTTGCAGCCGCTGGAGTCTCTGTGTCCACCAGTGTCCTGCCATCTCTCAGGCTCAGCCGGGTCACGGGAGTGGGTGTTGTATATAAGCGCTTACTGTATCGTGCAAACTCCTGTCCCCTTAGCAGAAGGGAGCTTAGAGTCAGGACCCAGGACTGTCTCAGAAATGGGCTTCAGAAATCCATCCACCAAAATGGAAGGTAGAATTCCACTACTGAAAATCAGTATTTCTTCAGGCACGCTGTCACAGCCCTGTATTACGGCACTTGAGACGCAAGCTTGCCACAAGTTTGAGGTGAGCCTGGGTTACACAGTGAGTTTACACAGTCTGGGCCAGCCTGAGCTACAGAGTGAGATGTCTCAAAGAGCTGCCAAGAAAAAGCAAAAATAAAAGAGAGAAAGAAAGGAAGGGAGGAAGGAGAAGGAAATGAAGGGAAGGATGGAGGGGAAGGTTCTGAGCTGTTGGCCTCTGCTTTCAGATGGAAGTCAATGCATCTGTCTCTTTCTTCAGAACTGACAAGACCACCACTGGCCTGGAGACATATGAGGCATGGCCCTCACCCCACAAATATCCCCTTCATGGATCATTTCCCTCAGTGCTGTCTCAGCCTGGGTATGGAAGGCGAGCCTCTAAAAGTGGGGGGAAACCGGGACTAGAATAGAAAGGCAGGCAGAATCCCAGATACCGCAGTTCTGTAAGAGAACTGTGCCAACTCTGCTCCCTGTGCCTGTCTCCTGGTAGGGAAGTTGGGAGAATGCAGACACAAGTCATCCAACTCTACCCTGCTTACCAAACCCATGCTGGGTGAGGAATATGACGTCATAGAACAGCCCTCATGCAGTCTCAAGGTTAAGAGGGCTCTTTCTCCCTCTTTCAAGTCAATATCACTTTCAATCTCCCATTTCCCTCCCTTTGTTTTTTTCCAGCTGCTTATTCTTCCCTTTCCTCTCTCTCTACTCCTTCCCTTTTTACCCCTTCCTCCCTCCTTCCATCACTCTCTTCTTTCTACCCTTCTTTAACGCGTCTCCTTCTGAATGAGCAGCTTTCCTACCATTCTGTGTACTCTACCAAATTTATGAAATTCAGCTGAAGATTATTTTCTATATCTGTAATATTTCCACATGACTAATTGCATTTAGTGAAAAGCTGACACTAGACAATTTCTTGGGCTCATTCAGTGTTAGATTTATTAAAGCTCCAGATCATCCATCATCTCAAAATTTGGCAGGTTATGTTTATAAATAAATTAAATTAACAAGTGTGTGCTGTGCTGAGTGTTCATGTGTGGGGGAGAATGCAAATACAGATGTGTATATGTCTATGTATAACCGTGGCTGCATTCCACAGTGCTGCCTCCTGATTCCCCTGCCTCTAAATATAATGTTAACCCACAGTGACTTTTCTAAAAGGGATGCACTTAATTTGTAATTGGGAAGAGATCTTATTTAATTAGAGCACCTAGCATTCCATGCAATCATGATTGCATGTCACTGCAAAGAGTGGAGTTACACAGAAGGAGCTGATATGAGGTTCAAGTGTTACAACAGCCAGGAGATCTGAGTTCTCCTGTGCTCTGATGCCAGCTTCCTCTTCAGTCACTTCCTCAGTTTTGATTGGGGGTTTCTAAACTGTAAAGAGAGAAACCTGGGGAAAGCCATGAGCTGGAAGCTTAAAAGAGTGAAGAAGGTGTCTAGCAGAGGTGGATTATCTTCCACACAACAGTCATGGACCTGGGATCAGCAGGAAGGAGGCGGAAACGTTAGGCTTCTATGAATCTAAGAAACTGTCTTCTTTAGTGAACCAGGAAACTCAGGGTGGCTGATTATTGCTATTAATAGTAGTAATAATAATTAGCGAACTACTGACATCAACAACATTTCACCAGCAAGTAATATGTGGCAAATTGAGATCCTATGCTATGCAGAGGCAAAGAAGAACTCTACTAAACAAGATTGAGAACCCAATTTGATATTAATGCCATCATTGAATATTATGGAATCTTAGAACTTAAAAGGTCCCCTTAATAGCATCCCCTCCATTCCCCTGATTCATCTAAACTGAAGATATCAAGTATATTTTAATAGTACCTGCCATTCTGGTTGATTGATAATGGCTGCCTAGAGTGTTGCTTTGAAAAGCATTCTGAGCTTCTTATGAGCTCAGTGGAAGAGAGGGCCATGATCAATTAAGTGTGTCTGCCATGACACCCATGGGAAGACTAAGTACTCACGCTGAGTATTTACTAGTTCATGATGTGACTATTCGGGTAAACAAGAACTTTTTTCCCCTGACATTAAAGTTACTCTTGAAAAACCCATCTTGCTTCCCTCAAGAATTCCCTCTTAATGCCTTTTATTTGAGAAGCTGCCTCTTTCTCAAAGATACAATCTGATTTGGTTTTAGCTTGATTCTCAATGAGGTAGAGTCCCAGTAGGCACATAGACCCTCTAATAATAAGGGTATTCAGTTTGTTTATGGGCCTGGTACCCTAACATCAGTGTCAGTAATTCTAAAAACTGGCTGCACAGTCTTTGGGCTGAAATGCACACATCTCTCATTTTGAGCAATGAACTGATCTTTAGGGAAGAAAGTGTATGCTGTTAAGCTTAATAATAAAGGCTTTGGGATAGAGAGAAGGAGCGGTATGTCTCTGTGCTCACCTCCTCTCTCCATATATTATAACTGGGAAAGAAAAACACAGAATCCAGAAATGAGGCTTTCACTTTAACTCTGTTGATTATCAACACATAGGAATTCAGTTTTGCCTCCATTTTCATACACAAAATACAAAAGAAAAAACTTTGTTTTCTCTTATGCACTAACAATAGTGTTGGTAAAACTGCTATGCCATGATACCAGTACAAGCAAAACCCAACAGTACACTTAATGAAGGGATATGACATACTAAGTCCTGGGCTATTTTATCTATCAGTTCAGTTGAGTTCAATAGCAATGTTATTAAATTCAATGCATACTACATAAGGTCTATAGTGGTACAAATAATACACGGCAAATATAGACTAGAAAGCTGGGTGGTATAATCTATATCTGTGCTCTTGACAGTGCCCTATACCCCATGAGCACACCAGCAGAAATACTAATGCTATCAGTTAATGGGTTCTGCTAAGTGGGCTCCAATGGAGTTGGTAGGAAGAATCCTGTTGGTATCCCTTGCTCTTTTCTGTGGTGTCAATATTCCTGTAAAGTCTAGCTACGGATGTGAACGTGGAGTTGGCGTGAAAAGGGTGAATTCAACTCTGAACCTACAGGAGTCATCTCCTGCTTACTGCTAGGCCTCCCCCCAACACAGGTGCCTCTTTCAAAAGTCCCAGTGGGTAGGTGCAGGAGGCAGAGGGAGAGGCTATGCAGCATGAAAATGCATGCCAGTCATGAAGCTGGAGACTGCAGAGAACAGGTTAAACTTGCTTTATCCAGGAGCGTGATGCTCATCAAACTTCATAGGTAAAATTATCAATGCTCAGATGAGAAACTAGTTATTGACTTGCCCCAGTGCCTTGTGTGACAAAGCTGACCTGAAGATGGTGGGTACTACTTTTATGGATCCCTTCTTTCGGAACAAGTTGGTTATATTTCTAGCCTCTTTACACATTCTATTTATTTTAAGAACTCTTTCATCTTTGTAGATTCTCCACAGGACTTTAAGTTGCATTGCCCTAAAGTGGACTCTTTAAAGTATCTTACTTGGCAAGATGTGATGAGAAAAGAGGAATCTCCACCAGCTCCTGGCTCGAGGCTATTGATTCTTCACATTGATCTAGGCTCCAGCTCATGGCTTGCCAGCTCCATTATTACATCTCTATAAAAGAGTTTGAATTTCTTGACTTTCCTTTTAAATCCACATTGTCAGGACTCCCCGCCTCCAAAGCAAGCCTACATGCCTCAGTGCACTCAGCTACTGTGGCCCAGACTTCCAATACCCTGCTCAATGAAATGAGTTAGAGACCGATTCAGCCTGACTTCACTTGGGGGTTGGTGATTTCTGAGATGGAGTCAAGCCCTTAATGTATCCTGCTCCTGCTTTCTCAGGCTATTAATTCTCCTTCCTTTCTTCCAGTTCCGTACCCTCAAAGCAGCTGCTTCCAAAGCAACTGGAGCGGGGCTGGAGAGAGAGGAAGTTAGTTTAAATGAAGTAATTGGACGGGTCCTCACTGGGGTGTGGTAGCCAGAACGATGGTTCTCCAATAAAAGTCACGTGTGATTTTCTGTACTAGTAAAAATGTTGTGTGACCTTCCGTGGCAAAAGAGGCAGGTGATTTTCAGCTAGGGATTTTGAGATGGAGAGATTATTATATTGCATGTGTAGTCACAGGTATCTTTAAGAGATGGACAGTGAGACCGAAGGTAATACCGTATGACACAATATGAGAAAGACGTGAGTTGCCATTGGTGATGTCAAGATGAGGAAAGAACACGAAAGAAGGAAAGAGACTCTTGACCCCGGAAAGACATATTGTCCTCTAGAAGATCCAAATGTATTGTCCTTTAGAGACCCCAGGAAGGAAACAGTGTTGGTGACATGACATGTTGAGGATGTACAGAAACTCAGATGCATTTCTGTTTTAAGCTACGAAGCTTGTGACAAATTGTCACAGGAGCAATAGGAAACCAATACAAGGGGCAGTGACTTTGACTTTTGCCCATGATTGAAAGTGGTCTTAGACTGCACTCTCATCCGCCTATCTGCTCAGAGTAGAAAAGAAGATGCCAAACAGAGAGCCAGATTTGTGGCTTCCTTGGAGATGATTTGAGATGCCCTTCTATGCCTCCCCAGAGAAATTTTCGTCAGGTGTTATTCTGACTTGAATCTCACATACTTGTCTTCTGAGTGCTTATGGTACACTAGACTAATGTACTATTCTGAGATTTTGGAAACTAGAAAGTATGGCAGAGCTGTTGGAAGTAGGTCTCTAAGGATGAGTATTGGAAAGTTCTGGCTTCATTCTCTACTTCTTACTTTGCCATGCTATGGGCAGCCTCTGCCATGTTCCCCTGCTACTGGAGTAGACTGCAATCCTCTGAAGCCAGGAAGGATATCTGATCTCAAGTTGTTTCTGTCAGGTATGGTGTTCACAGTGGGACAGAACCAAGTAAATGGGATGCTTGAGATGGATGACCATGACCTCTGCTCATGGCCTGCTCTCAGTGCTGAACTGGGCATAGTTTATGCTCATTTACTGATTTTATGTTTTTCATAACATGCCATGTGCATTTACAAACACACCACACAAACAACCACCTAGGCTGAACTATGTGATGCCTCTTCTCATTCCTCTATGAGAAATAATCATCCTCCTGAGTAATTTTTCTTTTGTTTTTTTCTGATTACCCCTTTTATTGAAAATAGATTCTTTCTCATGGTAGAACCTGAATGCAATTCCTTCTCCCTCTATTCCTCTTTATTACTTTCCCTCCTCTCTCCTCTCCAGATCAGCTCCCCTTCTTCCTCTCTTTAGAAAAGAGCAGGCTTCTAAGATATAAGTACAAAACATAATAAAATAAAATATAAGATAAAACCTATCACAAGACAAACCAACAGAAAAAAGAACCCAAGGGAAGACACAAGAATCAGAGACCCACTCCTTCGCACACTCAGGATTCCCATAAGAATACTATACTGATAGCTAGGATATAGACTCAGAGGACCTGGTACAAACTCATATAGCCACTGGGGAAAACAGTGTGGCAGTTGCTTAGGAAGATGGGAATTGATCTAACTCAAGAACCTACTCTACCACTCTTGGGCATATATCCAAGGACAGTTCATCTTACCACAGGGCTACTTGCTCAACCATGTTTATTGCTGTGTTATTCATAAAAGCCAGTAGTTGTAAACAACCTAGATGCCCCTCGACAGAATAATGCATAAAGAAAATGTGGTACATTTATACAATGGAGTATAACTCAACTGATAGAGAAAATGACAGCAAGAAATTTGTAAGCAAATTTTTGAAACTAGAAAAAAATCAAACTGCATGAGGTAACCCATATCCAGAAACTTAAATATGGTACATATTCACTTATATGTGGATATTAGTCATTAAGTAAGTGATAAACAAGCTACGATAGGTAGACCCAGCGAAATCAGGTATAGAGGAAGGGCCCAGGGGGAAACATGATATCCCTGGGATAAGGAAAGAGAATAGAGAGTAGATTTTATGGGTGGACTGGGAAGGTGGAAATAGGAGGATAGTGTGTGGGGGTGGGATTGACAAAGAGAATGTGGGGAGAGATAATTAGAAGTGATGTGCGTTTAAGGGGTGGTATAGAAACCTAGTCCATTAGAAACTTCCTAAAATATATAAAGGCAATCCTAATGAAATCTCTAAACAATGGATGAGACATAGTCCCAACTGATCATCTCTTGTCACCAAAGGAAGCTTCCAGTACCAGGACTGAATCACTTTTCAATTTTGTTTTTTTGTTTTCTTTTTATGTTATCCACATCTTCCCCCAAATAACAATGATTTATAAGGGCACCATGCTGTATGTAATTCTCAGGATTTATTTTTCTGCTAATATTGGATTGTTGAGACACATCGGTATTACTTGTACGATTATGTGTTGTTGGGGTAGAGCATGCCATTGAGTGAATTGAATAAATGTTGTGTGATTTATTTATTCATTTTCCTCTGGATGAAATTTGATTTTATGGCTAGCACTATTAAGATTATTGTAGCTCATGTCTCCCACATTAGCGATATAGCCAAAAGTTTCTTTCAACAATAGACCTAGGAGGTTAATCTCCCACAAATTCTGTTGATTGTACTTTGGTTCTGGGCTAAATCTAATACGGGGGCCCATTCTTCTCAAGTGTTTTCTCTCTATCGTTTCCACCCAGAGGAAAGTCAACTCTCCAGTCCTGAATAAGAAGACCATTAGAAGATCTCATATTATCTCCCTCACGCTCAAGGCTTCATAGTCTGGGCACCAGTGAATAAGCATTTTACTTTCCAGGGTGTCAGCTTCTTCTATCTCCCACAAGAATAGAATCTGTGGGTGTATAGGACATAGTACTGCAGAAGCAATAGCAGCAGGTATTCGCTGCTGCTCAATGCAAGCGAGGTGAATCTGGGTAAAACACTAACCACCACCTCTCCTCACCCACCCAGCTGGAGGGAGAGCTGTTATGGGCACAGATGTCCCTGACCTGCCACCAACCCAACCTCTACATTTAATTTTCTTCTGTGCTAAAGGTAAAATCTAGGCTCTTCAATCCTGGTAAGCAGATGTTCTGTGTCTGAAGTATATCCTTAGGTCTTCCCAACACTCAAAATCATTACCCTGCGAACTGACAATGGCTTCCTCCTTTGGCGTAGGAGCTAGTGAAACATGTGTAAAAATGCAGATTTTGCATGTATATAGATAATCGTGGTTCTTGAGGAAAGACAATAAAAAGAATCCATGGTAACTACTGTTGTATAAAACTACCCTTTTCAGCACCACCATCTTATGATCTGAGTTCTCCCAGCCCTTTGATGCTCCACTTCATCTGCCTCCTTCACTCCCATTCTTCTATCATTCTCATTCCTGGTATCTCCCCCGAGGGAACAGATGGAGTGTGTGGTTTTGTATGATGGTTCTCCAGAAGACACCCTGGGAATGCTGGCTATACCACACTCTTCACACACTCAGAAAACAGCATCTACTATAACAGCTCCAGGAAATCTGCACAACCCGGGGAACAGATTGCTTAGAAGGATATGAGATCTATGTGCTCTCAGATACACTCTAGAGAAACCAGAATTGCTAAACACACTTCTTTTTTCTTTTTTCTTTTTTTTTATTGAGAAAAGGAGAAAAAAAAAACAAGTTTCCACCTCCTCCCAGCCTCCCATTTCCCTCCCCCTCCTCCCCCCCTACGCCCCCTCCTCCCTTCTTTTTTCAACGGAGGAAATTGGCGCCTGCTCACCTGGAAGGCTGGAGTGAATGTTTGATAACAGGTGGTCTTTTGATAGTCTTTGGAGCTAGGCCTCACCCAATTCCCTCAAACTCCTGGGCATTGTTTTTCAGTCAATAGAACCTATTCTCATGAAAGAGGTTCCATATGTTTTGCAAAAGAGTTTGCTATACTTACTAAAAACCTTTTCTCCTTGGCCTCTATCCCTAGCACTATTTCTCATTAATTAATAGGACCCATTCTGATGCTTCTTTCAAACCCTTCTTCCCTCGTCCTGAGCAACTGCCACAGTCAATTGAACCCATTCTGTTGAAAAGGTTACAGGTGCTTCGTTAAAGAGATACAGTTTACAAAAAAAGTTTGGATGTAGCCATGTCTAAAACTTTGTTGTGATAATTTTCCATGGGAAATTTCCCTCCAAGTTTTACTGTGTTCAAATAAGTAAAAAAATAAAATCTTTGGTATCAGACCCCAGAAGTTTGAACAAGTGCTGGGTCACTAAGTTGAATTGAACCAAGTTCATGGTTTCATGACCGGCTGTGATGCTTGCAGGAGCCTTCACAACACTGCCAGACTTGGAGATTCTTTGTCAAGAAGGGAAGAGACCAGACTTCCATGTGCCATTTCCAACGGGGAAGAAGCCTTCAAAGTCACTGGCTTTTGGAACAGTTGGAAAAATTCAGAAGGCTGGAGGCAGCCCACTGCCAAAAGCTTACTGGCTGATATTCTCAGGATGCTAAGCAGGTCAGAGCTGTCAAGAGAATGCTGAATTTACGTATGCAGAGTAACCTTGTGGCTTTTGACCCAAGACCTATGAAACAATCACTCTGTGATGAGAACTGAGAATTTTGCCAACATCTTCCCCGTTTCCTTCCTATTTGCATCTTTTGAAAACAGCACTTTTTCGGTCAAGAACTGCTCTTGAGGAATGCTAGCGGTAAGAAGAACTTGTGTGGGTTCCTGATCATGACTTTCCCTTTATATTTCAGGAGAGGATTCTGAGCCCCAGAATATGATGATGTGACAAAGGTCACATAACTGGAGAGAGAACCCAGCCCATGCAGTTCTGTACTTTCTCTTGATGTGCAACCCATGAGATTCTCAGCAAGCCCCTCTTCCTATAGCAAAAATAAAACCATGAATTTGGTACTGTTTTTTTCCTTAGGTACCACAGAGAGACTATGGAAATTATTTAGGTAGTCAGGCAACCATTCTCTCTCTCTCTCTCTCTCTCTCTCTCTCTCTCTCTCTCTTTCTCTCTCTCTCTGCCAAAGACATAAATTCTGTACGGGAAATAAACATTCACTTCTTCTACCCCATTGGGTAGTATTTTTTTAGGAGATAGCAGTGCAGTGAAGGACAAGGGTATTCTGCCATCAAGTGTCCTTAGGCAAATCATTCTCTCTCTTTGCTGAGGGTCTCTCTCTCTCTCTCTCTCTCTCTCTCTCTCTCTCTCTCTCTATGTTTGTTACTTTTTGACTCTGGAGGTGAAAATCCTTTAAGAAGCTTATAGCCTAAAGGAAAGGAATTGTGAATCTGGATTCACTGAACGGCAGAATAATGGCAGTCACTGCAGGAGCCACTACAGCCTCCAGCCAGTGTGATGTTCTCAGCTCTGTGAGGCAGAAACTGCCCACCTTGTGTTGCATTTGATCAGGTCAACCATGCCAGGAGAAGAGTGGGAGCAGCATTAAACTGCAGCTACAGAGACTAGACTGAAGTTGGGCCACCCATCATCGGTTGGCTCATAATAGGCTGGAAAGGGAACCTCAATCCCTGATTGACCCAAAGCTCTTTCCACTGGACTTGAAATATTTCCACAGCCTGGCTATAAATTTTAGAAGTCTTTCCTGCCCGATGTGGCTGCCCCTGACCATTTAAAAGACTAAAACCTGTGTCTGCACAGCTGTGAGAGAGTATGTAGTGAGTGAGTTGATAACTATCACCCCAGCATTTTTCAGCTCCTCCAAGCCACGAGCAGAGCCTGTTTCCTAACTGTGTGATTCTAAATTGTCCTCATGGTTTTCTTTGCCCCATAACATATCATAAAGTGAGATCATAGAGACCACAGAGCTCAGGCACATGAGTTAGGGGAAGGGGACATGTGGCTTCTCTCTTCCTGTGCTCAGAAGAAGTCAGAGCTGGCCTGGGGTACAAACTAAGATGCCCATAAGTAAGTAAACTAGGAAAGACCAGCGATGACCCCAAGCAAGCAAGGGAAGTGAGCTCGGCCCAGCTCTAATAACCTTACTTCCGCTTCCTGTTGCCATTAGGATTTTGGTACTCTACATTTTCTGTTAAATGTGTTGCCAAGCCCTTCATTCTCTCAGTTCTCATGCCGACGCTTTCAGTTTCTGCCTGAGAATTTCAACAAACCCATTCCATCGCTTTGGACCTTTATTTTCTTACCCAAAGATTGGAAATAACGACAACTATCTACCTCATGGGGTGGTTCTGAAACTTTAATGAGATATGGATGGCGAAACTGATTTATAAACTGCTAAGCACCATACCAAAAAAGAAAATAAGTCTGGCACCACTTTTGCACCTGGAATCTCATTTAAGACCACATGATCCAGAATATGTAAGATGCTGTCTAACTAACAACATCGCTGGGCAGAAAACGAGGAGAGCACCTAGCCAGGAGCTATTATGCCTAAATCCTTAATTCCTTAGAGCTTCAGGCTGCTGTGTGCACATGGGTCCACCTGAGACCCTCTCCAGGAGCTGCCTGTGGTCCAGCAGGGCAGGTGTGGCTTCATAATAATCAGAAGAATGTCTTAGACTCAGTGGAAGAAGGAAATGGGTTCTAATAGTCATAATTCAAAGAGCTACCTGAATCTAAGAGTCATAATTCAAAGAGCTACCTGAAAGGCAGCAGGATGCTAATAGCAGATGTGTGCGGTGACTCAAGTTTGTTTAATAAAAATTAAAGATCACTCATCTTGAGGGCAATGATTATCCCGGAAGAACACACAGCCCCGGCCTATGATGAAAGGGCTGATTTCACCCCCTCTTTGTTTTCTCCATTACATTATTTTCTTCAGCCCAAAGGAGTGGGCTCAACTCAAGCACTCCCATGGAGTCCACCTTTTTCGGGAACAGAATCAGAAACGGATTCCACCGGAAAGATGTCAAGTCTGATTCCTAATCTCACAGGTTCAGAGTCCTCCGGGCCTCCCTGCCATCCCATCACTAGTTAATATGAAAAGGCCTTTAAAACCTGAGTTTTGTCCAGTGTATAGAATGTCTTAGCAAAACAAGGGGGTGGACCTGACTCTAGAACTTCCAGTTTGATGGAGAAAGGAGCAGGGATCCAGTTCAGACAAAATTAGGACCTGTCGTCTTCTAACCAATTACTACCTTGGTTCTGTCAGCTTTTGTCTGGGAAAGCAGCGGAACACTGTTTGTGGTGCGAATGGCTAATTTCATACACAGTTTAACTAGGTGGTTCGATCAAACTGTTCTTTCCTATGAAATTTGATGGTGGGAAATGATTACCATATAAAAAAGATTTCACTCTGATTGAGTGATTTCTATAAAGCGTCTATAGCATAATTCCATGCCCGTGAACGTTAATTTTGCAGCAGCCAGCTGTAATTGGGTTCTAAGGCAGGAAGAGCGAGACTCTCCCACAGCTTTAGCCTCTCTGGTGTGATACTGAATGGTGGAGCAGACATAAGGGGAAGCGAGAGAATGGAATAGGAAGAGAAAAAGGATGGGATTGTATTTGAATGTGCGGGTAAGAATTTAACACTCTGCTCTGAAAACCCCTGCAATAGGAAACAAGGAATTGCATTGCTCATTCACTTCTGTAAGTAAACGGGAGCAAGACACCAGGCTGAGCTGGTTCCCTAGCTTTGTTCACAAGGAGGGGGGAATGGGAGCTTTGAAGATGACGACATGTGCTACCGTATCTTCTCCCCTGCTCCCATCATTTCCTTAGAGCCCCTAGTCCTTGGTGGTGGGAGAGACATCCTCGCGAAAATGGAACTGAGACATTTCTACTATGTGACGTTAAAGAACAAGGTGGGCTGGTGGCTGAATGAGATGTACCCCATAATTTATTTGGTTCACAGTTGATGGTGCTATTCGGGAAACTTCGAAGCATGGCCTTGTTGGAGGAAGTATGTCACTGGAGGTGAGCTTTGAGAGTTTAAAAAGTTGCACCATTCCCAGTTCATTCTCTGCTTCCTGCTTGAAGCTCAAGATGTGAGCTCTTAGCAGCTGCTTCAGCTAACATTCCTTTGCTCCTACATCATAAACACTAACACTCTAGAACCATCAACTCAAATCAATTGTTTATTCTATATATTTCCTTGGGCATGTGGTTTTATTCTAGAAATAGAAAAGTCACCAACACCAGTGAGACATTTTTGTAGGTACTTGCCATCCTCATTATTTGCCATCATGCCTCCAATTCTCTCCCATCCTTCAAATGTTGATGTAACTCTTCAGGAATCATTGGATAGAAATTGTCATTTACATAAATAATTCTGCCCAAGAGACTCTAGCGGTATTTATCTTTTATTTACATATATACTGCAAAAGAGACTTAGGCTCAAAAATTCAAATAGTTCAACCATGGCTTTTTCAGTGAGCTCTGGAATTCTTTCTTTTCCCCTGCCTGATAATTCAGTGCTCCTCTTTGTTCTTGTGGAGTAATGAACCTGGTGCCTCAGGGTGAGCCTTTCAGGGGAAGACAGGTAGGATTTAAGCACTCAGCTATTCCCCCACTGCTATTAGTAATTCGAACACAACAGGCACACTCCCTTGTGGCTAAAATAAATTTTGGTTTTAAGAACTAGTTTTCTACTTGGGAAGGTCCTTAAACAAAGAAAACCTGTAAAATGTTTTCTCAAACAAAGAAAACCTGTAAACTCTAGGTTTCTGAGAAAGGAAAGCCAGCCAGCGGGCCAAGCTCAAGTTGGGGTGGAGGGGAGGGATCAGGAAACTTGAACCTGGGAGGAGGCAGTAGGCCAGCAGGAACAAATGTCAAAATGTGATGACCATCAGCTCTGAGGATCCACTGGAATCAGTGAACTCTACACAGGAGCCCTGGTCACTCTGACTATCATCTGAAGCCACTAATGAAGATGAGCAGTGTGTGTGTGTGTGTGTGTGTGTGTGTGTGTGTGTGTGTGTGTGTGTGTGCATGTGTGAAGGAACTTTCAGGAACTTTTCTTCTAGGCTCCCATACAACTTCCTTTCTTCCCACCAAGGAGTCCAGGGAGAGACAGTACTGTGGCAAACATTATCATTCATACCTTTCTCCTTAACAGTCCAAAGAAGAAAACCAACAGCTTCTGCTTGTCTGCCTCCCTTGGATTCACAGACCTCCCTCTGGAAACAAGGGGGCTTTTAAACTCTTCCAAGGCCTCTCTCCTCCCCATCCCATCTATCTCTGTCATCTATTGTCATTGTAGGAAATGAATCATGTAAACAAACTTTTTTTTTTAATCTACAGTAGTCCTAATTGAATTGTTTTGCCGCATTGTTATAGAGAAACAAGGGCAATTTCCTGTCAGTTATTGAGCTATTTAGCGATTATTTCTTATCATTAGTCTGCAGATTCAAACAGCACCAAATTCTGTTTGCCAAATTAAAACAGCATAGCATCACCGGGCCCTCTTCGCAGAAGCCAGGTCCTCTGGTCAGGTATTTTCTACCTTTACTTCAGTCTTCTCCTCCTTCCACCCAGCCCTGCCAGCCTGAGGCAGTTGGGGCCAAAAAAGCCAAGCACCCAGGGGAGAACCTGCCTAAGAGGTGTTTATCTCCCTGTGGCACTTTCCTGAGTTAATAGAAAAAGCTGCTGCCCATGGGAGTGACAGCCTCAGTGGGTCACTTGACAGGCCAGCTTCCACTAAATAGCAAGGACAGATGAGGATGGCAACATTCTACATGACCAAATTCACTGACAGCTTCCTTGCCTTACACACCTGCTTCCCTGGAGACATTTCTCCAGTTTTCAATAGTCCCTTCCCGGGAATTCCATGGACATGTTTGCTCCACCTAGAGACCCAGGCACAGGCTTCCGAGAAGCATCAAAGGTGTGTGAGAACAATCTGCTGGTTGTTGTTTGAAATGTAAGAAACTTATGGAAATCTCACTTTTACCCACACATGCTTTTCAGTGAAACTGGGCCAAGTATACCCAGAGTGGCTTGGAGTGATGGAACACCTAGGCCCAGTGACATCTACAGCATTCTCAACATTCTCATTCTCTATTGTCACCTTGGAGATGGAGCTATGTTGAGTTCATGGCTTGATAAACTGCCTACTCATTTTGGTGCCAGCTCCTCATCCCTTATCCTCTGTTTTCTTGAATGACTGTGAAGCTGCCTTATTGATTTGAAAGACTCCGTCTTCTCTGCTTCCCACCCCTGAGCTTCAATACTCCAGGATGTTATTTAGAACATGTAGAGCCCGAGTATAGTGGGATTAGTGGGAACAAGGATGGGTGTTAAGTAGGGCAGAATAGTTCTGTGGTTTCTGTTGTCTTTCTCCTATTGTTGTTTTATATATGTGCAAATATGTGAACACATATATTTGCATATATATGTGTTTGTATGTGGTGTGTGTGTGTGTGTGGAGAGAGAGAGAGAGACAGAGAGACAGAGAGAGAGAGGGGGGGGGGAGGAGAGAGAGGGAGAGAGAGAGAGAGAGAGAGAGAGAGAGAGAGAGAGAGAGAGAATTGAGATTGAACTTCAGGCCTCATTTGTGCCTATCAAAAAGGATCTGTCACTAAACTATAGCCCAAAGTGGGCAAATCAGTTGTCTTTTTGCATTATTATTTTTTCCTGTGTTTGTTGCCCATTCTTGTGTAACAAATTACCCAAATTTTGTCATATTAGAGAAATAGGAAGCAAATTCCTAATAGCTTATGATTTCTGTAGGTCAATTCAGCTGTCTTGGTGGTTGCATTTAGATCACCAGCCTTTTCAAGTTAAATTCAAGCTGTTGGTGGTCTACTCATTTGAAGTTGATGCAATTTCAATGCTGCCTCGATCTGGGAACCTACTTCTATGTTCACTCATGGAATGAGCATATACGAAGGTCTTGGCACCTTATCCTGGGGGAGCTTCTCCATAGAAGAGCCTCATGAAGTGGTAGCTGACTTTCTGTAAGGGAATCCATTCAAAAGAAAGTCACAAAGGGTCCTCCAGAACATAGCTATAATTATTTTGTCATCTACTAAGAAGCAAAATCCATCACTTTTTCCATATTTTCTCTTGCTATATGACAGTCATCAACCCTTGCCTACTACTAAGAAGATAAAGTGGGGGCATGAATTGCAAGGATCCCTGAGGTCACAATAGAATTGCCCACCATACTGATCTTCAAGAATTCTAGATTCTACACTTCATACTTTGCTTTCCTTAATATATTGCAGAGTAATTCATAAAACATTTACCACATACCATGCTTGGGGTAAGTACCATGAGAAATTCAATCCTTGATAATGACTATTTTCTTTCCCTGAAAGTCCCAAGTACACTAAGGAGGTGAGCATGTCCACAAACATGAGAGTAGTTCAAATGCCTAGCAGTGTAACGGGCAGTGGGATTGAAGGATACGTTTCTTCTTTGGTGGATATGAACCAGAGAATTCTATCTATTCTTTGCTTTTCCTTAAGTAGAAAGGCATGAGAAAAGGTGAAAAGCAGAAAGGAAGGAAAAAAGCACCAGAAGGAAGGAGGAATGAAGAGAGTGAACAAGGCATAGGGAAAGAGGAATAAAAGGATAGAAAGAAATTCTTAGTTTTCTGAACTTGTACTTTTCAAAAATATTTGATAATCCTCATCAATACAAATATGTATAATTTAATTGATAGCCACAGTTTTTCTATTTCTCTTTTACACTCCCTACTCTCCTCTCTAGACCCTTAGATCGTGAAGTAATAATTGACAGACACAGGATTTTAGCCTAACCCTGCCAGTTTTTAAACTTTATACTGTTTCTACTGTCTACCTGTATCTTCAAACCTTTTAAATTTGACAGATGGTTAAACACGGGAAGTTGGGAAAAAGAGGCAAATCGTTGAGCTCTCTAAGGTCTCCATTCAGAACCAGGAAAGGTTCACCCTTTACGATGTAAGAAGAGAACTATCTGGAATGGACGAACTCAATTTTGGACTTTCGAACAGGATGCGCTACCTGCAGTTTAAACAGGCTTGTCTGACTTGAAAGAGTGAACTTGTAGATAACAGAGAGCAGCAAGCATTTACTTACAGAAGTGGTCACTAAAGCTATAGGAGCAATTGACATCATCCAGTACTGACCATTATGAGTAGCTGACAGCTCACAAACTGTATTCACGGTCCACATAGTGAGGGCATACAAAGTCAAACAGCAGAGGCCGGGTAGCTTCACGCAGACAATCTTGAAAGTCAAAGAGAACACAACCATGGTGAACTCAGTGCTTGATGGTGAGGAATGCTTCCCTTCAGATCTCAGCATGCTGGGGAGGGTGTTCTTCTCCCTTAAAGGCTTAGAGATGAATGTGAAATTTGATGTCAGTTGCAATGAGAAGCCTCAAAGATGCTTTCCAGCAGATGTTCCTCCTGGTATTCGCCTTCAAGTAACTTCTCTTGAGTATAGACCTTTTAGAGTATCTTGGTTATGGCAGAGACAAAGTAGAGGCAAGTGGAGGCTGTTCATAGGATTTCCTGATCTAGAAGCCCCCTGTGGCTCACTTGCTTGCCTCTGAAAGAAGGTGACTGCCTTTTTGTGAGTTTCTCCAGAGAGACCCAGGTGGTCAGGATTTCTCCCTTCAACTGACAAACCTGAATTTGATCTAGGAAAACCATTCTGTCCCGAATGAGCCTTTGTTGATAGCTGCGTAAAAATCTTTTATGTATTAAAATACAATTACACTATTCCCCCTCTTTGTCTTTCTACCCTCTAACTCTGCCCATGCACCCCCTTTGCTAAATCTGTGGCCACCATTTCTTTCATTGTTGGTGTGTGCGTGTGTGTGTTTTATATTCAGTTCTTATAATGCTATTTGTATGTATATGACACTTGGAGAAATAGTTTTCCATAGGGAAAAGCCCCACATTGGTTTTCAATGATAATCTTTTTAGAGGGTGTAAGGCAGAGGTTCCCGCTTCTGTCTTGTTTGTATTCCTGATCTTCGGTAACTGAAATGATACTGCTTTAAGCCACCACCCGAAATGTCAGGTTTGTCACCTACTCAACTGCCAGTTCACCACTTCAAGTACTCCAGGGTGGAGGAAGCAGAACTCTTCTCACATGGGCAGTGGCCAGAGCAGGACACTTGGAAAAGCTTATGTAGAGTAGAAGGAACAGCTTTACATATCCACCTTACATAGATCTGTAGAACATCGGATCAAAGCCAAAATATAAGGCATGAAAATATGTTCTAATACCACGGACTTTGCTAAGCTTAGCCTGTTAGCCACTAAAACACAGAAAGACCGTTAATTGTTTGTAACCTAACAGCCACAATATCTTGAAGGCCTGAATAAGAATGAAGTAATCTTAGAGACAGAGATAAAGAGAAAATCAAAACCTTACTAGAAACTATATTCCATGGAGTCTAAAGTCAAAGCATTTAAAATAAATTTGGATATCATCAACTGTGCAGTATGCCCTAATTACAATGTATATTATATCAGCAAAGATTGTCATTACAATGATGCTGGTCAATGAAGTTTGTTATAATTGCCCAAGTCTTCTTAAAGTTTCCTAAACACTCTTGAGCAATTTACACATCATTCCCAACCTTGTGAGGTAGGTACTGTTAGTCTTAGTTAAGACACTGAGGCACAAAAGTTTTAAATAACTTGGGCACACACCTGGACAGCTTGAAGCTGGGATTTAAGCACTGACAATGTGGTTTTAGAAGCAAGGTTGCTGATAATAGATTGCTATTTTTGAGAAGCTTCTGCATGGAGTGGCACAGGGAAAACAGATAGTTCTACTTTTGCATAAATCATGAATCCAAAAAATCAAAAGATCCTTATCTTTTCAGAAAACATAAAAGATAAGTGGATAGGTAGGGTACCTGGGCACTTTTAGTGTCCCCTCACTATCTACTCTACTTCCAGGCTTATCTTTATTGTCCCATGCTTTGGAAAACTAATTTTTAACCAGATCAACTTTGATTCCTGTCTCAGCTTCTGGTTAGATTTGGTATGTGAGGAATTATGACCAACTGCAAACATATGAATTTCAAAAGGAGTCTGGAAAGAAGACCTGTAGCTACAGCCTTGTTTAGTTGTGAGTTGGTTGATGGTCAGAGCTCTTGCCACTGTTCCTGTGGATGGAGGTATCCTCTCATGGTCCTGGAAGGTACTCACTACGCTTGCCCTTACACAGTCCCAACCGTGTAGCTAGCCATAAGTGGACTGTCCACATCATATGTAGCTATACTTTGCCTACATTTGCACATGCCTTATCACTAAATGCTCTTCCATTTGAAGATATCACTTTTATATTGAAGATATCAATATCTGCTTTAAGACTGGGCAGAATTAGAGCTTGAGAACCACATAAAGAGCTTTTGTGCCTAGATCTTCAGGTGGGAAAAGTTTTGAGACAGACACTGTTTGGTTTCACTTATATTGTCTTCCTTTGCTTTGTTCTGAGGTCTCCCAACAAAGGTGTCATGGAGACATGTACACAGAGGCTCACACAAAACAAAAGCTGTATCACCCTAGGTGAATGAGAAAGCAGATGGTGACTGGTTACCCAAATAGATGATCATAACAGCTGCTACTCCGAGACAGCTTCCGCACAAGCACAGGGGTGCATTAATATAGGAGGCATGGGTTTCTAGGGCTGCTTTTCTGGCTCATTTGCTAGAGAAGACTATAAACCAGATAATACGGCCATTATAACCAATTTCTCATGATTGTGCTCTCAATTGATGTGGCTCAGGGGAAACTAACATTGTCTATATTTATGCTAGCATGTGAAAGTAATTGTTAATTCATATAATGCTCAGAACTAAAATAGTTCCTTAAGGGATACTGATAAAGGACATGGGTTACTCATAGCTGGGGTGTAAGCTGAAATATGAGGAATAAAATAAAAACAGCTCCGGATGAGAGCAAATTTAGCAGTTGATGTTGTGGTACTTAAGGAACTCTGGTACTTCCCATTTATAATGAATCTCCGTGTGAGACCCCTGCAAAGCCTATTCATCAGCCCACAAACTAGAGCACGGAGGAGATTAGATCTTCCAATAGTACATCAGCAAACCTTCTACTCCAGTCTCTTCATCTCACTCTGGAATGCCTTTTTTACAAGACCAGAGAATAGCAAACTATGGTCAGATGCCAAGTCTGACCTGATGCCTAGTTCTACAAGTAGTTTTTTTTATAATTATTTTTATTTTCATTTTTGAAATCAAGTCCCACTATGTAGCCGTGGTTGGGCTAAAATCTGCCTCCCACAGGTTTTCTCTGGTATATGTGTGTTTTAGTACTTGCATTCCCTACCAAAAATATTGAATGAAACAACATTATGGATTGACTTGCATTTTTTCCTTGTTTTACATTCTGTAGAAACAATCTTTGAACAACTCAGTGACAATAGTGTGAGAAGGGAAGAGTCTAAGATGGCATTTGGAAGACCTGTGACCCTCTAGAAAAATGGTTTTACATTTAGATTGTAATCTCTTTATGCTCTAAACAACTACTACAAAGAACTACCCTTCCATCTCTGCAAACACTTCTGTGAATTAAAAGTAAAATAGTAATTGCCCATCTTTAATAAAATCACTGATGATAATAAGACAATCCTTTCAATCCTATCCTTTTCTAGTTTAATCTTATTAAACTCATAGTTTAAGCCTAGTGATATGCTAATTAAAGCATTAAAATTTTTCTTGACCCTACTGGTCAAATACAATAATCAAAAGCACATGGATAAAAATTACTGTAAAAAGACATAGAAAGAGTCTTGCATTAAGGTAATATTTAAATAAAAATTTAAAGCATAAACATTAATGTTATATGCTTTTTAAAGATAAAGGTATGAATACCTAAAGGTGTGCATAAGAAAGAAAAGTATGTAATTCCAGAACAGGATGTCTTCGATTGGGAAATAAGGTGGAATACAGGCTATGTGTCTTTTACCCGAAATGTTTGAGACTAAGAATATTTTAGATTTCAGATTTGGAGGGATATTTGGGATAATTGTGTATGCTGTCCCAAAGCTTCTTAATTTCTTAAATCTGATTTGTTCATTGATGGAATCACTTGCAGAGAAACTAGGATCCTAGTGTGTGGCTAGGACTATGTCGTGAAGTACACATCCAAGTTTATGCTCTGCCATTTCAGAGTTTCATGCCTTATAATGATTTACTTGTTCCATTTGAAGTTTATTGGGGGGGGGGCAGAATAAGCAAAATAAATCTGATTTTATTCTTGTACATGTAGCTATCTGGCTTTTCCAGTACTTTTTCCCTCCAGGGTATGAATTTGATGTTTGTCTAAGATCAAAGAGCTGTAGTTGCATGGCCTTATTTCTGGGTCTTCAATTCTATCCCATTGATAGTGCCATGCTGTTTGTATTATTATACCTCCAAAGTATAATTTGAAGTATTGTGTGGTAATGACCCAAGCACCATTACTTTTGCTTAGAATTGCACCAGAGAAAAGACAAAAATCTTAAATAAACAGTGTTTTTTTAAAAAAATGGATATCTAAATGCACAAGAATGAAACTAGATCTCTGTCTCACACACTACATATACAATCAACTCCAAAGAGACCAAGGATCTCAATAAAGATCTGAAACTTTGAAATTAAGATTATTATAAATTTATGCATGCCTGAGAAACAGGTAGGCTCACTGCAGATCTTCAGTTATTCACAGTTCCCTCCAGAACCAGTCCCTCAGTCTCATCCCCAGCTATGCAGCAGAATACCTGAGGCAACCTCTCTAGTCTACACCCACTTCCAAAGGATCACACAGACCTTCCCCTCCAATCTCTTTCCACTTACCCTTGCTTCGTCCCAGCCCTCAACTCCAACAGGCACTCGCTAGGAGCCCACAGGCCACTCTGACCAGGGAAGCAAGTAGACTAGCTGCAGATCTTTACCGCCTTTTTCACACCTGCAGGTCAGATGCCCTAGTCTCATGCCCAGCTCTATATCAGAACTTCTGCTGTGTTCTCACTTTACTCTGTGCCCAACACGCATCTTTCCCCCTTTCTGGGAAAAACACCCAAGCAGCCAGCCTATCCCCATGTATAGTGCTGTATTATTTGTGTTTTCATAAATAAAACTTGCTTGAAGATCAGTGCAAAGCAGCCACACTAGTCAGCCATATAGGCCAGACAGTGGTGACACACACCTTTAATCCCAGAAGCCACACTAGTTAGCCATAGAGGTTGGGCAGTGGTGGTGCATGCCCTTTAATCCCAGAACTGGAGAGGAATACAAAATAGGAGGATTCATGAGGTCAGGATTGTCTATTTTAGTCTGAGGTAGAGGTAAGAGCCCATGGCTGGTTGTTTTGCTTTTCTGATCTTCAGATTGAACCCCAATATCTGTCTCTGAGATTTTATTATTCATGATTTATTTGGGACACAATATTTGGGGTATGAATTCACAAAAAGTCATTTGCCTCTGGCTTTACAGCCACTGGCATAGGTCAGAGCTACATGCAGCTGAAGTCACTGCCCTACCAGTAAGATTTTGCTTCTCTTCTAGTTGGTTCTTCCTGCATTCCCTTCACAGGCTGCTGCCAAAATAGGTAGCCGCCTTAAAATCCAGTCAGGTTTTTACTGTTTTCTGCAGCAGCAATAAGCCTCACATCTTCATCAACACTAGCAGCAGATTTGATAAGACAATTGGGAATTCTTAAAGGGAGCAATTAGTTAAAAAGAGTGTTTTCCCACATCAAAAAATTGAAAACATAATAACATTGGAGGGATTTGTGTCTCTGTATGATACTGGACAGTGTGAAAGTAGAATGATAAAATGAGAGGATAACTAATATGGATAGGATTTATGTAATGCCAATTGTAAAGATATCAGCATTATTATTTTTGTTGTATCACTAATAAAGGTGGTCAATCTGAGTACTAAGAACCAAACCTTAGAAAAATTTAATGAAATAGATGACAGAGATATTCAAATCCAGACAGAGGAATTTAATGAAGAACCAATTTCAGCATTGCATTATAAGAATAGAGAAGAACAGAATAAGGTTTTTGTACAACCAAGTTTAATATATACAATAACTATACAGGAATTGTCTAATGATAGCGTAAGAATTGAATGGACTCCTGTGCCAATGTTAGGTTTAAGGAGAGTCAAGGAAACAATAGTCACATATGGCATTCATTCTCCTTTTGTGAAGCAAATGTTAAACTCATGGTCACTTTGTAATAGAATTATCCTTAACTACTGGATAGAGTTAGTTAAAGCTATTTACAGCCTTTTCTACAGTTACAATGGATTATCTGGTTCAGGGAACCAGGCTAAGACTATTGAACAGTGGAGTAAAGCTAGAGCTATGGAACTCTCCCAAGATCAAATTCTTGGTTAAGGAAATTATGCTACTGTTGAAAGGTAACCTCTATATGATGATCACATCCTGGCTTTATGCCATGCAGCAGTTTTGAATGCTTGGAAAAGAACTGAAGAAGTAGAAAAGAAGATTGAATCGTTTATTAACATCACTCAGGGACCAAAAGAAAGCTTCATGGATTTCTTACAAAGATTGACATCAGCATTAAACAGAATGATACCAAATTCAGAAGCTAGACAAACAATAGTAGAATCTGAACTAGCCTTTGAAAGTGCCAGTCCTCTATGCAAAAGGATAATTAGGCCATTAAAGGCAAGGTCAGCACCATTGGAGGAATGGATTTGAGATAAAATTAATATTGAATCTTGTGATCAGGATGTTACATGGATAGGAGAGTTGATTTCCAGTGGTTTGAAAATCAAAGGTGGAAATGTCAAGTATTATAATTGTGGCAAACAAGGTCACCTTAAAATGGATTGTAGACAGGGAATTCCTAGAAACAATGTTTTTTTTTTAAAGAATAATACATTCAGAATGCCCCTCCTTTCTGGATTATGCAGAAAACGTGGTAAAGCCAGATATTGGCCTAATGAATGTATGTCAGTGAAGAATATTCAAGGTAATCCTTTGTCTTTGGTAAATTCTGTGGGTGGCTTCTCTCTTGCTCCTATGCCAAATCCAGTTTAGTCATTTTCTGTCATCATAAAGGAAACTCCTTCCCATGCAATTAAAGAACCTAATATATATTGTAAGAAGGCATACTGCTCTGGATAATAGAACAACTATCGAAGGGAGAACAAAAAAAAATTCAGCAGAAACTGTAAAGTGGATATTTTGGCAAATTTGTATAAATGAACAAAGACAAAAAATATTCAAAAATAAGAATATGGCATTATCATTGAAAGTCTGGTAAACAGAGGTGTGAATATAACAACAATTTCATCAGAATCTTGGCATCCAAATTGGCCTCGTCAGAATGTAAATATTCAGTTTTTAGGGATTAGACCTTTATCCCATATAAAGCAGAGCATGAGATGAGTCGAGTGTATAGGGCCAGGAGGACAGGGAGGAATATTAAAATAATATGTGGCTAACATGGCAACGAATTTGTGGGGACATGATTTGTTACAACAATAGAATACTCAGATTAACATTTCCCCAATCTTAGAAGCAAACCATAAATTAACATATGTTTCTGGGGAAAATGTTACAAGATGATATCAAGAACAATAACTGACCATTCGGATTGAACAAGAATGGCACAACAGCTGCTGATATTTCAAAGGCACCAACAGCCCTACCTTTAAAATGATTGACAGACAAACCTGTAAGAGTTAAGTAATGACCTTTAACAACAGAGAAACTGAAGGTTTTAGAACAGCTGGTATAGGAGTAACTAGATGCTCAGCATATTGAAGAATCAACCAACCCTTGGAATTTTTCTGTATTTGTTGTTAAAAAAGAAATCTGAAAAATGGAGAATGCTAATAGATCTAAGAGCTGTTAATAAGGTGATTCAGCCAATGGGCTCTTTAGAGTCTGGAATTTTTTTCCTTTATTGCCTAAAGGATGGCCTATTATAGCTATTGACTTAAGACTGTTTCTTCACTATACCTTTACAAGAAAAGGACATAGAAAAATTTGCTTTCACAAGCACGTTTGGCTATCTTAATATCTAATGAAATTGATTTCAAATGAAGATCAATCAGAAGAGATGGAAAAAGACATTTTATTCTCATAACAGGAGCAGTCCATCAAGATGTAGTCTCATCCTGGACATATATGTCCCTAATACAAGAGTACCCACATATGTAAAAGAAACATTACTAAAACTTAAATCACACATCAAACCCCACACACTAATAGTAGGAGACTTCAACCCTTCACTCTAGCCAATGAAAAGGTCAACCAGACAGAAATTTAACAGAGAAATAAAAAAACAGATGTCATGCTTCAAATGGACTTAACAAATATCTATAGAACATTCTACGCAAACACAAAAGAATATGCCTTCTTCTCAGCACCCCATGAAACCTTCTCTAAAATTGATCACATACTTGGTAACAAAGGAAACCCCCACAGCTATAAAAAAAATTGGAGTAATCCCCTGTGTCTTATCGGATGACCATGTACTAAAGTTAGAATTTAACAACAATACTAATCTCTGAAAAACTCATAGAAATTGAACAGTGAACTACTGAACCATCCCTGGGTCAAGGAAGAAATAAAGAAATTAAAGACTTCCTAGAATTCAATGAAAATGAAGGCACAACATAACCAAACCTATGGGGCACAATGATAACAGTGCTAAGAGGAAAGTTCATAGCACTAGTGACCACATAAAGAAAATGGAGAAAGCTCACATCAGTGACTTAATAGCACACCTAAAAGCTCTAGAAAAAAAAGCAGCTCACCCAGGAGGAGTAGAAGACAAGAAATAAACAAATTGAGGGCTGAAATCAACAAATTAGAAGTAAAGAAAACAATACAAAGAATCAATGAACACTGAAGAAATTCAGAGAATCTAGGTCATACTACAAAAATCTGTACTCTACAAAATTGGAAAATGTAAAAGAAATGGTCAATTTTCTAGATAGACACCATATACCTAAATTAAATAAAGACCAGGTGGGCAGTTTAAATAAACCTATAAACTACAAGGAAATAGAAGCTGTCATTAAAAACCTCCCAAAAAAAAAAAAAAAAAAAAAAAAAAAGCCCAGGGCCGGATGGTTTTAGTGCAGAATTCTACCAGCACTTTGAAAAAGAACTAATACCTATATTCCTCAAAGTGTTCCACATAATGAAAACAGAAGGAACACTGTCAAATTCTTTTTATGAGGCTAGAGTTACCCTGATACCAAAACCATTCAAAGATCCAACCAAGAAAGAGAATTACAGATCAATCTCACTCATGAACATGGATGTAAAAATACTCAATAAAATACTTGCAAACCGAATCCAAGAACACATCAAAAAAATCATCTACCATGATCAAGTTGGCTTCTTCCCAGGCATGCAAAGTTGGTTCAACATTACAAAAATCTATCAATGTAATCCATCATATAAATAAACTGAAAGAAAAAAAAACATATGATCATATTCCCACTCCTCCCAGTCTTCAACTGGACTTTGCAAGCTCAGCCCAGTGCTCTGCTGCTTGTCTCTGTCCCTGTCTCCATCAGTTGCTGGATGAAGGTTCTATGGTAACATTTAAGATAGTCATCAATCTAACTACAGGACAAGTCCAGTTTGGGCACCTTCTCCACTATTGCTTAGCTGGGGTCTTAGCTGGGGTCATCCTTGTGGATTCCTGGAAAATTCTCTAGTGCCAGGTTTCTTGCTAGCCCCATAATGGCTCCCTTAATCAAAATATCTCTTTCCTTACTTTCCATTTCTGTCCTTACCACATCTTGACTATCACATTCCCTCAAGTTCTCTTCCCCTCTCCCCTTCTCTCATCCTTCTCCTCTTCTGCTTTCCCTTCACTCCCACACACATGCTCCCAATTTTTGTCAGGAGATCTTGTCTATTTCCCCTTCCCAAAGGAATTTACATATGTTTTTCTTAGGGTTCATCTTATCTTGTTACTTAGCTTCTCTAAGGTTGTAGACTATAAGCTTGTTAACCTTTGCATTGCAGCTACTATCCACTTATGAGTGAGTACATATCATGTTGTTCTTTCTGGGTCTGGGTTACCTCACTCAGGATGTTTTTCTATTTCCATCCATTTGCATGAAAATTTCAAGATGTCATTGTTTTTTACTGCTGAGTAGTACTCCATTATGTAAATGGGAAATAGAGTGGTAATTTTTTTAATAAATAAATCTTGCCTGAAGATCAGTGCAAAGCAGCCACACAAGTCAGGCATACAGGCCAGGCACTGTTGGGAAAAAAAAAAACACCTTTAATCCCAGCAACCACAATAGCTAGCCATAGAGGATGGGCAATGGTGGTTGGTGGTGCACACCTTTAATCCCAGCACTAGAGAAAAATATAAAATGGAATGGATCAGGTCTCAGTCTCAATCTGAGGATTTGTGGAGGCAGGATCACCCATTTTCAGTCTGAGTTAGAGGTAAGAGCCAGTGGCTAACTGCTTTGCTTTTCTGATCTTCAGGTTGAACCCCAGTATCTGTCTCTGGGTTTTTATTATTGATGCCACACTCATTCCTAAGTGTCAACTCGCAAAACTCAGAAGCACATTTTACCTGGTGCCCCAGTGGCCACACCTATCAGGATCCCAGAAGAATAGCCTACCATGCAACGCATCTACCACCCTCTCCTAAAATTCAGAGAGAAAACAGAAACTAAGGAACAAAACATCCACCCAATAAACACAAAGATCAGATACAAGGACATAGAATACCAATTATCCCAAACTTAGATGCCCAAATGACAGCAGAAAAATACAGTAACAGCCAGAATAATGTGTCTCCAATACAGTCCAGCAACACTACCATAGTAAGCCCTATGTATTGCAACACAGATGAAGCGTAAGAAAAATATATTAGAACAGCCTTTATGAAGAAGATAGAGGTCTTTAAATCTCTTTTAAAAAAATCTTTGGAAACACAAACTGTAGAATGAAATGAACAAAACATCTCAAGTTGAAAGCAGAAATAGAAATAATAAATCTAAACTGAGGGAACTCTGGAAATGAATTTTGGAACTCAAACAGAAACCACAAAAGCAAGCTTCACCAACAGAATACAAGAGATGGAAAAAAGAATCTCAAGCATTTAAAACATAATAGAAGAAATGGATACATCATCAGTCATGCCCTGTTGGTGGCCAAGATGATGTCTGTGGCACATGTTGCCACCAAAGGTCAGACAGATGTCCCTGGCCTTTGCTGTGGCAATCTAAAACCATGTCTATGTCTCTAGGCTCTGCTGCTACAAGGGGCCCACACTGATGTGAGGGACCTGCACCACCATCTGAGGCCATTGGGATGCCTGCGTGGGTCTTTACTGCCACCAGGGCCTTATCAGGGTCCAAGGCTCCACTGTAGCTTGTGTTTCTGCTGGTGTTTGTGGTCTGAGTTACCAATAAAGGCCATGTAGATATCCATAGTCTGTGTTGCTGCCTGTTGGTGTTTATAGACTGTGTGGCCACTAGGGGCCATATTGATCTGAGTGGGCTGTACTATCCTGAGACCATGGTGAAACCCACTCTCATGTGACCAACAAGAGCCATGACTGGAATTAGGTTCTACTGCTGCCAGAGTATGTGTTGATGTCCATGGCCTATGCTACCACCAAAGGCCATGGGGATATCCACAGTCTGTGCTTCATCCTGAAGCCAAACAAATGTCTGTGGGCTGTGCTTTCACTGGGGGTACCTGTTGATTTGGAGCTACACCTAAGGCCAAATTGATATATGAGGTCTGGGATGTCTCTGAGGACCTTGCCTATGTCCATGGTCTTACTGCAGCAGGGAGCTATGTTCATGATCTATGCTGTCACCAGAAATCATGTAGAGGCCCATGATTCATGCTATCATTGACTGTGAAGAGCAAGGAAGCTACTTTTGTTGTGATATTGATGAATGTTGATGCACAGTTGAGAAGGGAGATACGTAAGGCTTCTGCAACAACCCCTAGATCCTCAAACCCCAAAAAAACCTAGGCAGACGAAGCCACCAAAGGGAATTCTTACAAGGTGTGAATGAGTTGCTGAAGAGTGACTCTCCACAATTGATGGCTTCTGGCAAAGGTATGGGAGGTAAAGAACTCGGTTCTTTTTAAGGGGCAGGTTACTGAGAGTTTGACCATGCTCCAGTGTTTTGCCACACACCGTGCCCCCGTGTCTGCGTTCATTGTGTTGTTACCCAGTTACAAGGGCAAGGGGGCTGGAGGTCAAAATGCACAAACACACACAGACAGAGAGACAGCGACACGGGTCATCCTTGAATTCCCCAAGAATGCCTCCTTTATTGCGTTCAGGCGCAGATTATATAGAGATAGCCATGCCCCAGCCAAACCCACCAGAAACCACTCTCCTGCCATCAGGAACTCCTGAAGGTCTCGTGCTCAGAGCAGCTGTAGACACTTAGATCAGGGGATTACAAGAAATTCAGGATCTGGGTCCCACTGCTCCCAACAGTGTTTATTTTTGTTTGCTTTTTTTTTCTTTATTTCTTATTTTTTACTTCTTGGGATAAGTTACAAAGGGGATGTACATGGAAGGATTAGGAAGGGATTATGATCAGGCTATGTGATGTCATACTCCCAGGGAATCAATAAAAATGTTATGTGGAGGAAATAAAAGACAATCTAACAGAATATATGTGAAAACAGGATCCATCTTGCTTCTACATACAACAAACATAATTTAACATCAAGAAGAGAAATCATGTCAAGGTGAGGGGTTAGAAAAATTATTCTAAGGAAATGGTCCTAAGAAACAAGCTGGTATAGCCATTTTAATATCTAACAAAATAGACTTTAAATCTAAACTAATCAGAAGAGTTAGGGAAGGTTACCACATACTCAATAAAGGAAAAACCCACCAAAGGGACATTTCAATTCTTAATATCTATGCCCCAAACACAAGGACACCCAAGTTTATAAAAGAAATACTACTACAGCTTAAATCACATATTGATGCTCAGATGCTGATAGTTAATGACTTCAATATCCCACTCTCACCAATAGCCAGGTCATTGTAGTGGCATTTCAATTGTATTTTAATAAATAACTCTTGCCTGAAGATCTGAGAGTAAAACAGCCCCACTGGTCAGCCTTACAGACTGGTAATGTGAACCTTTAATCCGAGTAGCTACACTAGTTTTCCATAGAAACCTGATGGTGCATGCCTTTAATCACAGGGGTGCACGCCTTTTTATCCCAGTCCTAGAGAGGATTATTAGACAGGAGGAAAGATTTCTCAAGCACAGTCTCATTCTGAGATTCCTGGAGGCAGAATTGCCATTTTAGACTGAGACCAAGGTAAGAGCCATTGGCTGGCCCCTTTGCTTTTCAGATCTTTGGGTTGAACCCCAATTTCTCTCTCTGAGTTTTTATTAATTGTGTATCAGGTAATCTAGAAAAAATTAAACAGAGAAAAACTGGTGCTAACTGACATCATAAACCCAATGGAATTAATATATACTTATAGAGCATTTCACTCAAAAACAAAGAATATATATTCTCAGAAACTTTTAGAACTTTCTCTAGAATTGAACACATACTCAGAAAAAAAAGCAAGTCTCAACAGATAGAAGAAAATGAAGATAACTTCCTGTTTCTTATCTAATTGCTATGAATTAAAGCTGGATATGAACAACAGCAATAAAAGACTTGCTGATCACCAGAACTCTTAGCCCGTTAGGACAGAAGATCAGAGAGGAAATGGAAACCAAAGAACAAAACACACATCCAACAAAGACAAATGCAGGAGTTATTCCTAGACCCATAATCATCCTAAACCCAGATGCCTACACATCAGTATAAGAACACAATAACATAAAGGACAATATGGCACCACCCAGTTATCCTATGACAACAAGATTTGAACATTCTAACACAGCTGAAGCACAAGGAAACAATCTTAAAAATAACATATGTAGATGACAAGGACCTTTAAAGAGGAAATGAAAAAAAAACTTAAAGAAATTAAGGAAATGACAAACATTAAATAGAAGGAAATCAATACATCACTTGAAGAATGCCAAAAAAGCCAACGGGGAAGCAAAACAAAACAAAATAGATGAAGGAAACACTTCAGGATGTGAAAATGAAAATAGACACAATAAAGAAAACACAAACTGGGGAAATTCTGAAAATGGAAAATCTGGCAAATGAACAGGAACTACTGATACAGGCATCACCAACAGAATATAAGAGAAAGGAGAATATCAGACATTAAAGATACAATAGAGAAAATAGATTCATTGATCAAAAAACATTAAGTATAAAAATTTCTCACACAAAACATCCAGGAAACCCAAGAGACAATGAAAGATGAAGCCTAAAAATAATAGGAACAGAAGAAGAAGAATCACAATTCAAAGGCCCAGAAAAATAAATTCAACAAAATCACAGAAGAAAATTTCCCAGCCTAAATAAAGACATGCCTATAAAGGTACAAGAAACTTACAAAACACCAAATAGACTAGGCCAGAAAAAATTCCTCTGATACATAATAATCAATAGACTAAATAAACAAAATAAATAATATTAAAAATTGTGAAGAAAAAAAAAAACCAAGTAACATATAAAGGCAGACCTATCAGAATTATACCCAGCTTCTAAATGAAGACTCTGCAAACTAGAAGGGCCTGAAAAGACATTGCCAAACCCTAAAATGATCATGTATGTCAGCCTAGAATACTATATCCAGCAAAACTTTCAGTCACTATAAATAGAGAAAAATATATTTCATGACAAAGTTAAATTTAAGCGATATCTATCCACAAATCCAGCCTTATAGAAGGTACTAGAAGGGAAACTTAAACTAAGTTAGGTAGCTACTACCAAGAAAACACAGGCAATAGATAATCTCACACCAGCAAAACTCAGAGAAGGAAAACACACACCACCACCATCAACGCAACAAAGATAACAGGAATTGACAATCACTGGTCATTATTATCTCTCAATAACAATGGGCTCAATTTGTCAATATAATGACATAGGCTAACAAAATGGATGCAAAGCAGGATCCATATTTCTGATGGATAGAGCAAACAAATCTCAATATCAAAGATAGACATTATCTCAGAGTAAAGGGTTGGAAAAGGATTTTTCAATCAACAGACCTAAGAAGCAAGTTGGTATAGCTACCCTAGTATCTAACAAAAATAGACTTCAAAGCAAAATTAATCCAAATAGATGTAGAAGGACACTCAACACTCAACAAAGAAAAAACAAACACTCCATACTCAACAAAGACAAAATCCAAGAAGATGATGCTTCAGTTATGACCATCTAAGTCCCAAATATAAGAACACCCACATTTGTAAAAGAAACATTAATTACTAAAGCTTAAACGACACACCATAACCCACACATTAAGAGTGGGAGACTTCAGGACCCAACTCTCACCAATGGACAGGTCATTCAGACAGAAACCAAACAGAAAAAAATAAAACTGAGTTTATCACTCAAATAGATCTAACCAATATCTATAAAACATTTCATCCAAATACAAAATAAAATACCTTCTCAGTACCTCATAGAATCTTCTTCAAAGTTGACCATATATTTGTCACAAAGCAAGTCTCAACAGATTTTAAAAAAAATGAAATAGCTCCCTGTACCTTATCACACCATCATGAATTAAAATTGGACAACACAACTACAGAAAACCTGTAAACTCATAGAAACTGAGTGATTCTCAATTGAATTACAACTGAGACAAGGAAGAAATAAACTAAAAACTTTCTAGAATTCAATAAAAGTGAATACACAGCATACCCAAACTCATGGGGCACAATGAAAGCAGTGCTAAGATGAAAGTTCAGAGTAACTAAATGACAGCATAAAATGTTGGGGGAAATTTCATACTAGTGACTTAACAGCACACCTGAAGGCTCTAGAACAAAAAGAAGTAGAGACAACCAAGAAGAGTAGATGGCTGCAAATAAACTGAGGGCTGAAATCAATAAAATAGGAACAAAGAGACAATGCAAAGATTCAGTGAAACAAAGAGCCGATTCTTTGAGAAAATCAACAAGATGGACAAACACTCATCAAAACTAAAAGGCAGAGAGAGAATATCCAAATTAACAAAATCATAAATGAAAAGGGGGACATAACAACACACACCGAGGAAATACCAAGAATCATTTGGTCATACTTCAAAAGCCTGTACTCCATAAAATTGGAAAATCTAAAAGAGATGGACAAATTTCTTGGTAGGTACCACATACTAAAATTAAATCGAGATTAGATAAACAATAAAGAGAACCATAAACTCTAAGTAAATAAAAGAATACAATGAAACTCTCCAAGCCAGCAAACGCCCAGGGCCAGATAGTTTCAGTGTAAAATTTTACCAGACTTTCAAATGAGAACTATTAACAATACTTATCATATTATTTCACAAAATGGAAACAGAAAGAACATTGCCAAATTATTTTGATGAGGTCATAGTCACCCTGATATTCAGACCAAAAAGACTCAGAAAAGAAAAAGAATTACAGATCATTTTTCTTCATCAACATTGATGAAGAAATATTCAATAAAATACTGGCAAACTGAATCCAAGAACATATCATAAAGATCATCTACCATGAACATGTAGACTCTACCCGAGAATTGTAGGGATGGTTCACCATATGGAAATCTATCAATGTATTCCACTAAATAAACAAACTGAAAGAATAAAAAGCCATCATAAACTTTTCATGGATGTTGAAAAAAGCCTTTGACAAAACCCAATACTCCTTTATAATAAAAGTATTGAGGAGATCAGGGATATAAGGGAAAAAACTAAACATAATAAAAGCAATATACAGCAAATTGATTGTCAACATCAAGTTAAATGGAGAGAAACTAAAAATGATTCCACTAATCAGGAACAAGACAAGGCTGTCTACTCTCTCCCATCTATTAATATAGTACTCAAAGTTATAGCTAGAGTGATAAGACAACAAAAGGAGATTAAGGGAATAAAAATTAGAAAAGAAGAAGCCAAACTATCATTATTCACAGATGATATGATAGTGCACATAAGTTACCTCAAAAATTCTAACAGGGAATATCTACAACTGATAATTACCTTTACTGAAGTGGTTGGATACAAGATTAACTAAAAAAAAGTCAGTAGCTCTCCTATATACAAATGATAAAAGACCTGAGAAAGAAATCAGGGAAACAACACCCTTCACAACAGTCACAAATAATATAGAATGACTTAGGGTAACTTTAAACAGGCAAGTGAAAGACCTGTATGACAAGAACTTCAAGGCTTTTCAGAAAGAAACTGAAGAAGATCTCAGAAGATGGAATGATCTCCCATGTTCATGGGTCGGTAGGATTCATATAGTAAAACTGACCATCTCACCAAATTCAATCTACAGATTCAACACAATTCCCTTTAAAACACCAATGCAAGAGAAGCCAAGGACACTGGCACGGGGTTTTGATCCTACTTAATGTGCTGGCTTTGTGGGAGCCTAGCCAGTTTGGATGTTCACCTTCCTAGATATGGACGGAGGGGGGAGGACCTTGGACTTTCCACAGGGCAGGGAACCCTGACTGCTCTTTGGACTGGAGAGGGAGGGGGAGAGGAGTATGGGGAGGGGGAGAGGAGTAGGGGGAGGGGGAGAGGGGTGGGAGGAGGGGGAGGGAAATGGGAGGCTGGGAGGAGGCGGAAACTTGTTTTTTTTTCTTCCTTTTCTCAATAAAAAAAAGACCAATGCAATTCTTTGCAGATCGTGAAAGAACAATACTCAATTTCATATTTAAAAAAAAAACAGGTTGTCTAAAACAATAAAACAAACTTTCAGAGGTTTCACCATCCCTGATTTCAAGCTCTACTTCAGAGCTATAGTAATAAAAACAGCATGGTATTAGCATAGAAGCAGACAGGTACATCAATGGGACCAAATTGAAGACCCAGACATAAGCAGATACATCTATGGATGCCTGATGTTTCACAAAGAAGTCAAAATTATAAAATAGGCAAAAGAAAACATCTTCAACAATAGGGCTGGGATAACTTGGTGTTGACATGTAGAAGAATGCAAACATATCCATTATCTATCACTTCTGTATAAAACTCATGTTCATGTGAATCAAAGATCTCAACATAAATTCAGTTACACTGAGCTTGGTAGAAAAGAAAGTTGGAAATTGCCTTGAACACCTTGGCACAGGAGATAGCTTCCTGAATGGAACACTAGTAGCGTAGAAACTAAGATCAACAATTAATAAATGAAACTTCATGAAATTAAAAAGCTTCTATAAGGCAAAGGACACTGTCAATAGGGCAAATGGCAGCCTATAGAATGGGAAAAGGTCTTCACCAACCTGATATTTGATAGAGAGCTTTTTTATATATTTTATAGATTCCAAAATATAGATAAAAAACCTCAATAACCTTGACATCAACAATAATCTATTTAAATTTGGGGTACTAACCTAAGCAGAGAATTCTCAACAGAAGTATCTCAAATGACCAGAAAAACACTCAAAGAAATGTTTAACATCCTTAGCCATCAGAGAAATGCAAATCAAAATGACATTGCAATTCTGTCTGCTACCTGTAAGAATGACTAAGATCAAAAACATAAATGACAGCTTATGTTGGAGAGGCTGTGGAACTAAGGGGACACGCCTTCACTGTTGGCTAGAGTGCAAACTTATACAGCCACTTTGGAAATCAATAGGATTGTTTCTCAGAAAATTGGGAATCAATCTGCCTCATGACCACTAAGTGGGCATATACCCAAAAGATGCTTGATCATATCACATGGACACTCAACTATGTTCATAGGAGCTTTATTTGTAATAGTCAGAACTTGGAAACAACTTAGACGTTCCTCAACTGAAGAATGGATAAATAAAATGTGGTACAATACACAATGGAGTATTACTCAGCTGTTAATTACATCTTGAAATTTTAAGGCAAATAGATGAAACCAGGAAAATAAAATCATCCTGATTAACATAACCCAGATCCAGAAAGAAAAACATGGTATGCACTCACTTATAGATGGATATTAGATGTAAAGTAAAGGATAACCATGCTACAATCCACACACCCAAAGAGGCTAGGTAAAAAAGAAGGTCCTGCAGTAGAAGGAGCAGGGTCCTTTGTTCCATCCTGCCTGGTTAGCTTACACCCAAAATAATCACACAGAAATTATATTAATTAAATTACTGCCTGGCCCTTTAGCTCTAGCCTCTTGATCAATTCATTTCTATTAAATCTGTGTATCACCATGTGTCTGTGGCTTACTGGCAAGATTCTAACCTATGTCTGTCTCAGGCTGGAGATTCATGGCGTCTGCCACTCTGCCCTTCTTCAAGAATTCTGTTCTGTCTTCCCTGCCTACCTGAGATCTGCCCTATCAACTAGGCCAAGGCAGTTTCTTTAATAACCAATGAAAGCAACACAAATACAGAAGGACCTCGCACACCAAGGTCCAAGCATAAGAAGCATGGATCACTCTGGGAAAGAGAATACAAGAGATTTTGTAGGAGGACTAACTGGGGGTGGGAGGAACTGGGAGCATGAAGGACTGGGTTGTGGGGGAGATAGGGGAGTACTGACTCCAGTAGATGACTGTAAATGGGGAGGCTTTTAGGGGCTACATAAAAACCTAGGGCAAGGGAATCTCCCAGGAATCTACAAGAATGACCCCAACTAAGATTCCTAGAAACAATGGACAGGTGGCCTGAACTGACCATCTCCTGTGACCAAGCCATTGCCTGTGATGATGTAGCCTGATATGGTCAGCTCCTCTAACCACTGCTTTAAGTGGAGAGATTGGGACACCAATCAGCCAGACAATGTTGTGGGATATTTGATCGCACTGTGACAGACACTGAAACTTTTAATAAAGTTAACCTTGAATCAGGGAGTGGAGTCAACAATTAGTGGACCAGAATTAGCCATAGAGATTTTGGAAGACTTAGGATACAAGAGAGAGATAGGAAGGAGTAAGGAAAGGCTTAGAAAGATTGGCCCGTCCCATACATCTGGGACATGTGGAGAGAGAGTTAGCTAGTTGTTCCTCCTCTACTTCCATGATGGATGAGGTTTTTACCCCAATATCTGACTCCTGTCCATCTCCTGTATCCTGATCTCAGGTGGCCCACTTTCCCTCCCTGTGGGTTGTGCGTTTTCCCTGGTTCTGTTCTCCAGGACACCAGTTCAGCCAAATCGACACCTATTTGTTTCTATGTTAGGGCTTCTGCAGCTACTGCCACCAGTGTATGCCCATTGCTCTGTGTTCTCAGCCCCTGACTGCATGCCAGCAACTGCAGGTGCCCTTAGTTCAACCCATGAAGCACTGTGGAAGCCCACTGCACTGGCTAGTTAGCAACCCTTCCTCCTGCACAGTTGAGCACAGCCATTACAGACAGTTGCCCCACATAGCTTCGCTGTCACCATTGTAAGTGCTGTGGAAAAGTTGGTAGATCTGGTGGGATACATGAAAGTTCTAAAGGAGAGAATTAGGCCTTATTTAAAAATCATTATCATGTTAAGAATAAAGCATGTTATTACAATGCAGGGAGTTAGGAGTCTATATATTTCTACAATGGATGACTTGAAAAATGAAAAAAAATAAATAAAGGAATGAATAACCATGGTAGCTAGGATTGGCATAATATTGATTACAATTATTATAAATTTATTAATTCATATTTTATTCTTAAAATGTGGGTAGATAATTGTGCCAAATATGAAAAATTGACTGATAAAATACAAGCCTTAGAAAGACTTACTATTGGTAAGATACAAGTCTTAGAAAGGCCTACTAATGAAACTAAGAAAAATATTTACACACAGAAGAATTTGGAGCAGAACTTACAGCTGATGAAAGGAAGAAGGGGGGCCAAGCTCATTAGAAAACCAACAGTAGTTTATCCAGTTTTACCATATAATAGCAATAGATACCCCTCAAGTTTATACAGAAGTTAAATTAACATCCTGTAGAAATACTAGATTTGAGAAGATTTAAGGAAGTGGTCATTTAATCTGATATGCATTCATCCTATGTGAAGCAGTTGTTAAATTCATGGGCAACTCAGAACAGAATTATTCCTCAAGACTGGAAAGATTTAGTTACAGCAATATTGGAAGTTGGTCCTCAGTTACAATGGAGAATATGGTGGAAAAAGGAAGCTAGAACCACAGAACAACAAAAATAGGAACTAGAGGCATTGCAATTTCCTAAGATCAGTTTCTCATTGAAAGCCAATATGCTGATTTGTAAAGAGAAGATTTGATGATCGCATCTTAATCTTCTGTCATCTATCAGCTTTGAATGCTTGGGACGGGATTGAAGAATCGGTAAAGAGGCTGAGTAATTTATTAAAATTATACAAGGCCCAAAAGAATTCTTCACTATTTTTTTTGCAGTGATTGACTTCAGCTATAAATAGGATAATGTCACATCTAGAAGTTATAAAAATATTAATTGAAACTTTGATTTTGAAAATTCTAATTCAGATTGCAAAATGGTTATTAGGCCTTTAAAGGCATGATCAACATGCATAGATGATTGAATCTGAAATATGGCTGATCTTGGATCTCTCACTTATGATGCTATTTTGATAAGAGAAGTGATTTCTAAAAATTTTAAGAACACTAAAAACGTCATGTGTTTTAATTGTGGTAAATATGGTCATCAGAAAAGGGAATGTAGGCAAGGCATTTCTAGAAACATTTTTTTTTCCTATGAGAATTCTAAAGAGAAGACCCCAGCCATCTGGCATATGCAAAAGGTGTGGCAAAGGCCAGCATTGAACTGATAGATGCAGATCAAGAAGGGACAGGCAAGATAACCCTTTGCCATTGGGAAACACCTTAAGAGGCCTCTCCCAGGACCCAATATGAAATTTGGTTCAGTTATTCCCTGTCAGCATTGGAGAAACTCATTCACAGTGCAATTAAAAGACTTAATTCCTATTGTTAAAACCATACTGCTCTGGATGATGAAATGGTTTCAGAAGATAAACTTTTGAGTAGAGACCATCAAACAAGTATTTTGCAAGCTTTTATAAGTGATCAAAGACCAAATCTAAAAGTATCAATAAATCATATTGTAACTGAAGTTTGGGTGATACAGACACAGATATAATAATAACTTCACCAAAATTTTGGCCTAAATATTGACTTCTTTGGGGGATAAATATTCAACTTCTAGGGATTCGAACTTTATCTTAGGTAAAACAAAGTACAAGATGGGTCAAATGCATGTGACTAGAAGGATAGACAGGAAAATTAGCAATATGTGACTCATATAGCTCTGAATTTAAGGGGATGTGATTTGTACAGCAATGGAAAACACAGGTTAACATTCCTCCAATCTAAGAAATAAACCACAAATAAGAATGCTTCAGAGATAAATATTAAAAGGTATTATCAAAACAGTCACTGACTGTTCCTTTTGTAAATAAGCAGAACACAACAGCTATTAATCATTCTAAGATACGAACAGCCCTACATTTAAGATGGTTGACTGACAAACCTGTCTGGGTGGAACAATGGCCTTTGACGTTATAAATAATAAAGGCACTAGAACAACTGGTACAGAAGCAGTTAAATGCTCAACATATTGAAGAATCAACAAGTCCTTGGAATTCTTCTATATTTGTCATTAAATCTGGAAAATAGATAATGGTAACAGATTTGAGAACTATTAATAAGGTGATCCAGATAATGGACTCTTAACAGTGCAGAATTCTCTTGTCTTCTTTACTACCTAAAGGATGGTCTATTATAGTGATTGATTTAAAAGACGGCTTTTTTTTTTACTACATCTTTACAAGAACAGGATAGGAAAAAATTGCCTTCACATATAAGTGCCTATGTAAAATAATTCCCAGCCTATTAAAGAGTATCAGTGAAAACTTCTTCCAAATGGGATGTTAAACAACCCCACCTGTGTCAATACTTTGTATACCAACAATCCGAAATACCTTGTGAACAGCTTCCCCAATATATAATTTACCATTATATAGATGATATCTTACTAGCTTATTTAGATGCAGATGCCTTAGAAAAAATTTGGATGAAGAGACTTTTCAAATGTTGGGGACTAAAAATTGTTCCTAAAAAATATAAAGAGGAGATTCTATTAATAATTAGATATAATATAGATTTACAGAAAATTCAGCCACAGAAAGTACAAATCAAGAAAGTTCATTTGTGAACTCTTAATGATTTTTAAAAATTATTAACTAGATATTAACTAGCTATGGCCCACAGATTAACAACTCAAGGACAACATAATTTATTTTAAACCTTACAAGGTGATAAGGACTTAAGTACTCTAAGAAAATTATGAGCTTAGGCTGAGAGAGAATTGGGCTAGGTTAAAAAAAATGCCAGATGCACATATGGATTGCTTGGATCCAGAACTTGACTGTATTCTAGTTATTATACCTTTATGCATTCTTGCACAGGAATCCTTAAGCAGGGAAAAGACAGTATTTTAGAATGTACATTTTCTTTGCCACAGAAACAGAGAAAAAAATAAAGACCTATGTAGAAAAGGTTTTTGAATTGATTCTCAAAGGAAAATTGAGACTTTATCAATTGCAGAGTTAGACACAGTAGAAATTGTGATACCTTTTACTAATGCTGAAATGGCCTCAATATGGGCAGAAAATGAACATTATCAAAGAGCTTCCAGAAATTTTTTGGAGCTATTAGTACTAAATAGCCTCAAAGCAAAAATCTATAGTTTATTTTTTTTAAAAAAGTACTAATTGGATCCTCCATCACATGGTATGAGTAACCCAATTTCTGGAGTTCCAACATTCTATACTGATACAAATAAATCAGGAAAAGCAGGCTATAATCAGGAAAATCAGGAAAAATTAATAAAGTGGCTCAAAGTCCATATGATTACATTAAAAAATCAGGATTATATGTTCTTTTCATGGTATTAGATTTATTTCTAGAACCTCTTAATATAGTTACTATCAATATGCAAAAAGAGTTGTTTTACACATTGATACCTCTGAACTTATTCCAGATGATTTATAATTAACTTTGCTATTTATTAAATTACAACAATAATCAGAAATCGTTTATAACATATGTCAGAGCCCCTATGGATCTACCAGGCCCTTTAGCACAAGGTAATGATGACATTGATCAGCTATTGGTAGGAAATATGCTATAAGTTGCAGAATTTCATAAGAAACACCATGTTAGAGCAAAGGTTGAAGAAAGATTTTTCTATCACTTGGAAACAAGCCAAGGAAATTATAAGGAAATGTCCCACTTATTCTTTATATAATAATTTAATATAATCAAATTCTATTACCTGCAGGAAGTAACCCAAAAGGTTCTTAAAGAAATGAAATTTGGCAAATGAATGCATTTCATTTTGTGGAGTTTGGAAAATTAAAGTGTGCACCATACCATAGATATATATTCAGAATTTTAATGGGCAACCGCCTTGAGCTCTTAAAAAGTTGATTCTGTAATTACACATTTATTAGATGTTATGCCCATTATGGGAATACCCCCTACAAATTAAGATTGACAATGCTTCAGCAAATGTATCTAGTAAAAGGAAGCAGGTTTTGCATATTACATCATAAAGAATATTACAGGTATGCCACACAATCCTATAGGACAAGCAGTTTTATAATAATATAATCATATTTTAGAAGATAAGCTGCATAAACAGAAAGTGGTAATAAAGACTCCCAGAGATAATTACCTAATATTTTATTAACATTAAATTTTTAAATGTTAATGGGAAATAAACAGCAGCTGCAGAGATACATTGAATAGTGGGGGGAAAAAACCTTCTGAATTAAATCAGTCTGAATACTTTAAAGATGTATTGACCTCAGAATGAAAACCAGTATGATATGGGCTAAGTGGGGAAGAGGTTTCCACAGGAGAAGTAAAGCTAGAAATAACATCAAAATTGATACAGATTAGATTCAAATAGGAGAGACTTCTTAGTTAGGAAAGGTTGTAGTTCATCAAAAAGCATGCCAATAGATCTCACTTATAAGACTAACAAATGCCTTTCATTTGATCAGATATAATCTGCCAAAATACTCCCCTAAGTTCCCTATTTTATGGTTGGGGCACAGTTTTGTTTTTGTCTTTTCAGAAAAATAAAAGCATACAACTAAGGAATCTGAAGACCACTAAACAAATGAGACACTGGAAAAAGAAGATATTTTCAAGAGAAAATGTCCCAAGAAAAGGACTAGATTGGCCTAATGATATAGCATACTTCTAACAGGATAAAATTTCTTAAATCTTCCCAAATGTTTGGTTCTGCTGTTCTTTGTAGACATATAAGGGAAATGGTCTTTTTATAGTCCAAATTAAATTAAAAAATATATCTGGCTTTTGAGTTAGATCATGACTCTCTCTCTCCTTCTCTAAATCCAAGTATTATTGTTAAAGAAAAATCCAATATCTCTGTCTCATGTGAGAAGAGCCATCTGGTATAAGACAGTAGAAAACCAAAATTAAAGGTATATTCTATTGTCACTAATCTCATAATATTTGGTTTTATTTTGATTCTAAAACTTGTCTTAAAGTATAAATAAAATCTCAAAATTTGTAAGAATATATATATATATATATTTTTTTTTTTTAAACTTTCTGTTTTGGTATTAATGGTCATGTAGAGTACTAACTAATTCTAGAAATAAGCTTAATTTATCTTCCTGTATGTGATTTCAGGTTTTAGTTTGAACAAGGTAACTACAAACTAAGTTTGTGGACCCCTGATGTTAAAACCCATGAGAGGCTTACCCCTTTCTGAACAGAAACAGAAGACGAACGAATTGGGGTGTGTGTAGGGGATGTGGGGGTAGGAAGGGAGAGGAGAGGAGGGAAGGAAAACTTTGGTCAGGATGTAAAATAACTGTGTGAGTGTTTAGTAAAAACTACCATCATACTGAAAAATACCTATAAATTCAATGCAATCTCAACCAAACTTTCAATACAATTCTTTACAAACCTTGAAGTCACAATTTTCAGCTTCATATGGAAACAACAACAAAAACAGCCAAAACAACCCTGAATACTGAAATAATTGTGGGAGTATCACCATTTCTGTTTTCAAACTGTACTACAAGGCTATAGTAACGAAACAGCATGGTATTGGCACAAAAAGAGACATATTGTTCAGTGCAGTTGAGCTAAAGTCCTAGATATAAATCTATATATCTGTGATATATATGGACACCTGGTTTTTATAAATAGATCACACACACACACACACACACACACACACACACACACACTGGAAAAAGACACATCCTCCAAAAAGTGGAGTTGTTCAAGCAGGATGACTGCATGTAGAAGAATCCAAATAGATCCATACTTACTATCATGCACAAAACTCAACTAGGAATGGATCAAAGATATCAACATAAAAGTAGATGTACTTGATTAGAAGAGAAAGTGAAACCTAACTCAAACTTAAACTTATTGGCACAGGAAAAGACTTTATGAAAAGAACACTGTTAGCAATCCACAATTAATAAATTGGACCACACAAAACTGGAAAATTTTCTGTAAGGCAAAGAACACTGTTATTCAGACAAAGAAGCCGCCTACAGAATGGGAAAAGATTTTCACCAAGTACACATCGGATAGATGGCTAATATCCAAAACATATAAAGGACTAAAAACAACAACAACAAAAAACCTAAGTATCAACATCCTTAGCCATCAGGGAAATGCAAATCAAAACTACTTTGAGGTATCATCTTACACCTGTCAGAATGACTAAGATCAAAAAAGCAAGTGACAGCTCCTGCTAGCAAGCATGTGAAGTAAGAGGAAACTCTCCTATATTGCTGGTGGGAGTGCAAACTCACAGAGACACTATGGCAATTTGTGTGGCAGTTCCCTAGGAAGATGTGACTCAATCTACCACAAGATCCAACTATTCCACTCTTGGGCACACACCCAAAAGACACCTTATTCTGCTACAAGGACAGTTGCTCAACCATGTTCATTGCAACTCTATTCATAATAGCCAGAAATTGGAAACAACCTACATGTCCCTCGATAGAAGAATGGCTAATGAAATTGTTGTACATTGCATAACGGAGTATTGCTCAGCAGTTTATAACAATGACATCATGGGATTTTCAGGCAAATGTATGGAGCTAGAAAAAGTCATCATGAGTAAGGTATCGGAGATATAGAAATGACTAATATGGTATGCATTCACGTATGTGTGGGTATTAGCTGTGAAGTTAATGATAACCAAACTACAATTAACAGAACTACAGAGGGTAGATATAGAATAAGGGACTAAAAGTAACATATATATCTCATTAGGAAAAGGAAGTAGAATAGATAGTTATAGATACATAGCAAAGATGCTGGAATGGGAGGATCCAATCAGGAGTGGTAAGGGAGAAATGCTAGTTGGAGGGAATACTAGGAGAGATAGTTAAAATTAAGGGACATTTGGGGAGTGCTAAGCAAATATCACTAAGTAAAATAAATACATAAATGAGTTTGTTGGGGGAGGCTGCTTGTTCATTCCCAGTAGCCCAGACCACAAAATAATCACACAGAAACTATAATATCTGCAATACTATTTGGCCAATAGCTTAAGCATATTTCTGATTTACTCTTATATCTTAAATTAACCCATTTCTATCAATCTGTTTATCACGCCACGTGGCTGTGGCTTACCAGGTAAAGTTCTGTTTGGCTACTGTCTCCGGCAGGGCTACAATGGCTTCTCTTGACTCTGCCTTCTTTCCCCTAGCATTCAGCTTAGTTTTCCCCCACCTAGCTCTATTCTATCCTATCACAGGCCAAGTTAACTTCTTTATTCATTAACCAATAAAAGCAATGCACATACAGAAGGACTTCACACACCAGAAGTCAATATAAATGAAATAACCCAGTAATGAATAAGACAGGATCACAACTGTGCAACTCACTGAAGATGAATGTGCTAAGTCTGTGGGAATATTCAACCAACCACTGATTTGACTTGAGGCCCACTCTATGAGTTGAAACCCATACCTGGGACGGCTTCGTAAACAAAAACCTGTGGACACAGTAAAATCAAATAATACTGGTCTTAAAAATAAACAAAAAAGCAAGACAACAAATAAAACCTCATAGTGATAAAAATGACTCCTAATGATACTCTACTATACTCATAGGTCAATGCTTTGTTCAGCCATCATCAGGTAATCTTCCTCCTGCATCAGATGGGAACAAATATAGAGATCCACAGCCAGACATTAGACAGACAGTGAGAGAAACCTTGGAACACTAAACCGTAAATGCGATATCTTCACCATTTCCCTTCCCTCAGAACTCAGAGAACTCCAAGGAACAGAAGGCAGAAAGAGTCTAAGAGCCAGAAGGGACAGAGGACACCAAGAACACAAGGCCCTCTAAATACACACGATAAAAGCTCATACGAACTCATAGAGAGTGAGGCAGTATGCCTAGGGCTTGCACAAGTCTGCTTCAAACTCTGCGAATATTGTGGCTTCCAGTTTAGTATTTTTATGGCGTTCTTCAGTTTGTGAATGAGTTGGTCTCTGATTCTTGTGCCTTTTCTTGGGCTCTTTTGATTCTGTTGGAATGTCTTCCCCAACTTTGTTGTAATAGCTTTCTTATTTAATTTTATTTTATTTTGTTATATTTTAAAGTAATGAATGAATGAAAACCTAGCCATTGGGGTAAAACTTAACAACTGAAGGGTTAACAATGGAAGTGTCACTTATACCTGCTGGGAGAGGGAAAACAAGTTCTCTCAAATGGAGTGACACTAGGTATATCAACCACTCCAGGATAGACCTCATGTTCAGGAGTAGTGGGCCAACATAATGGACTCTACTGGAGAACTAATACAGTAGAAACTTCCTAAAATGCATATACATATATGAAGGCAAACTAAATGAAATTGCCAAATAATGGGGATAGGAGAGTCCCAACTGGCAATCTTTTGTCATTAACGGTAACAACCAGTACCGGATTGGGTTAACGTCTAATTGAATTGTTGGCCAAAGGGTTCCCATGGGAACCCCCAGACAACCGAGGCTTTTGTCAGTATTATAGGTTGCTCTTTATAAACTGCAAAAGACTATTTCTGAATCCAACACTTATACAACTGACTGAACATGGAGAGTTGAGCTGGTCCCTACTTAGAGTTTTTGCCCGTATATTATATAGGTATCCCTTTTGATACCAACCCCAAATCCTTTGATCTACAATGGTGTCCTGTCTACAAAATATGTTAATGCAATGGTTCCCACAAAGCTTGTGGGAGTAAGCATCCAATAATTCATTTGACTTAAGGCTCACTCTGTGAGACTAAACTTGTATCTGATACTGATTGTGTAACCAGGGACCCTGGGCTACACCAAATACTATTGCTTTTTTCAAAGTGGTGAAATAACTCCTAATGAGATTCTGCTTTACTCATAGATCAGTACCTTGCTCAGCCATCATCAAAGGAGATTCCTCCTGCAGCAAATGGGGAGAAAAAAAAAACCCAGAAGACCTACAGCTAATGATTATGCAGAGAATGAGAGACCTCGGGAATACTCAGAACACTCAGCCCCAAATGGCATGTCTCCATCAAATCCCGACCCTCAGAGCTCAGAGCTCAGAGGACCTCAAGGAAAAGAAGGCAGAGTGTAAGAGCCAGAGGGGATGGAGGATACCAAGAACACAAGCCCCTTTAATAAAGAGAGAAAAGCTCATGTGAACTTGAAAAGCCTGAGACAGCCTGCACGGCACTTCATGCAATTCTTATGAGAGGTTTTGGAGGCTCAAATGTAGCAAGATAATGAGCTGAAAGAAAATAAAACTTAATAACTGAATATCTGAAAAAAAAACTCCAAGTCTTCCAAAGATGAGGTGGAGAGCAAGGTATTTTGAAATAAAAAAATTAAATGAAGTGAAAATAACTACACAAGATCTAGTCTGAAAATTTTCTTAAAGGAGTCTAGAAAGTTGAAGTGAAAGCAAACCCAACAGTTCAATTTCCTGGAAGGTGTAGTATAAGTTGAAAATTCCTGATAAAGTTAAGCACAAGCAATAATAAAAAATAAATGGAAACCTACTACTGTAGAAGCTTCTTAAAGTATATACACATACATATGTAAAAAGAGTTTAAATGGAATTATTTTATAATGGTGAGACAATACCTCTCCCAAATATCATAGGGAATCAACTAATTATAGCAGCCTATTGATATATATAGTTTACTCTTGTGAAGTTGTTGGCCACTGGGGTTCCACAGACCTTCAAATATTATAGGCTATTGTCATTACTCTTATTTATCTCTCAGAACTTGATGGTAAGACCCTATTAATGAAGTCTTTGCATACTTGAATCATAGGATATGGAGAAATCAAGCTGGTACTAACCTGAAAGTTTCATCCCTCTTGGGTTTATAGTGTTCACAGTGTGCTATGCATGCTGCCAGGACAGAAAAGAAATCAGAAGTTTTCCCCAGCTGTTAATTACACAAGCTATAATAGCTCAAGTAGCCTGGCAAGGTACCTACTGGTACAATTGTGGTATGAATGTTAAGGGAATAGCCAGCCATTTTCTGCTTTGATATGAGGCCCACTCCACAAGACAGAATTCATGACCGGCACTTACAACAGGACCAAAAACCCTGTGGCTAGGTAGATCATAGGCCCAGGGGAACCTTCAACTATTATTCTGCAAAGTGATCATAGTATTATGCCAACTTCTAATGACTTATCATTATACGTATAGAATAATGTGTCTCTCAATCCTCATCAAAGAAGTTTCTTTTTTAAATTTCATTTTATAGTCCAACCATAGTTCTCCCTCCCACCCATCTTCCGACTCCCTTCGCCTCACCCCCAGCCCACCTCCCATCCACTCTTCCCAATAGGTAAGGGCTCCCATGGGAAATCAACAAAGTCTGGCACATTAAGTTGGGGCAGGACCAAGCCTCTTACCCCTGCATGAAGGATGAGCATGGCATCCGACAATAGGAAATAGGGTCCACCTCATGCATCAGGGATAAATACTAGTCCTGCTACTAGGGGCCCCTCAGATAGTCCATGCTTCACCACTGTCTCCCACATACAGTGGGCCTAGTTTTGTCCTATGGATGCTCCAAAACTATAGATCTAGTGTTAATAAGTTGCCATCAACTTGGTTCAGCTGTCTCTGAAGATTTCTCCATCATGATCTTCACCTCCTTTGCTCCTATATTCCTTCTCCCTCTCTTAGACTGGACTTCCTTATCTCAGCCTGGTTCCCAGTGGTGAATCTGTCCATCTGGTTCCATTAGTCATTGGATGAAAGCTCTATGATGGTAGTTGGGCTATTCACCAATCTGATTACAGGGGGAGGTTAGTTAGAGCACCCTCTCCACTATCGCTAGGAGTCCCAGCTAAGGTCATTTTTGTAGATTCTTGGGAATTTCCCTAGAAACAGGTTTCTCTTTAAACCTATAGTGCACCTCTCTATAAAGATCTCTCTTTTATCGCTCTCCCACTCCATCCCTTCCCCAAACCATCCTGTTCCCCCATTTCTCAGCCCCCTTACCCTCCACTTTACTGCACACCCTCATCCCCAGTTTACCTAAGAGATCTCATTCCCCTTCCCAGGATAATCCATACAGCTCTCTTAGGGTCTTCCTTGTTGCTTAGCTTTTCTGGAGCTATGGGTTGTAATCTGCTTATCCTTTGCTTTACATCTAGTATCCACTTATAAGTGAGTACATGCTGTGTTTGTTTTTCTGCATCTCAGATACCTCACTCAGGATGTTTTTTTTTTCTAGTTCCATCCATTTACCTGCAAATTTCATGATGTTATTGATTTTACAGCTGAGTAATACTCCATTGTGTAAATGTATCACATTTTCTTTATCCATTCTTCAGCTGAGGGGCATCTAGGCTATTTCCAGGTTCTGGCTATGACAAACAATGCTGCTATAAACATAGTTGAACACATGTCCTTGTGGTACAATTGAGCATCCTTTGGGTATATACCCAAAAGTAGTATTGCTGGGTCTTGATGTAGGTTGTTTCCTAATTCCTGAGAAATCACCATTCTGATATACGAAAGAGCTGTACCAGCTTGCACTCCCGCAAGCAATGGAAAGGCGTTTCCTTCACCCCACATCCTCTCCAGTATAATTTGTCATTAGATCTCCTTTTGTTGTCTTATTGCTAGAACTTCAAGTACCATACTGAATAGATATGGAGAAAGTTGGCAGACTTGTCTTGTTCCTGATTTTGGTGGAATCACTCTGAGCTTCTTTCCTTTTAATTTGATGTTGGCTGTCAGCTTGCTGTAAATTGCTTTTATTATATTTAGACATGTCCTTGTATCCCTGATCTCTCCAAGATCTTTATCATAAAGTAGTGTGGATTTTGTTGAAGGCTTTTTTCAGCTTCTAAGGAAATGATCACATGTTTTGTTCTTTCTTTCAGTTTTCTTTATATTGGATTACACGGACAGATTTTAGTATGTTGTATCATCTCTACATCTCTGGGATGAAGCCTACTTGCTCATGGTTGATGATTTTTCTGATGTGTTCTTGGATTTGGTTTGCCAGTATTTTATTGAGTACTTTTGCATCAATGTTCAAAAAAGAGATTGGTCTGTAGTTCTCTTTCTTGTCCAGGACCTTCTGACTTTCAGATTTTACATTGAGAAGTAGAGTGTTATTATGCTGGGTCTGCCATTTTATGTTCTTTGGCCTGTTTTCCTTTGCAACTCTTATTATTCTTTCTTTTTCTGTATATTTTGTGTTTTGATTATTATGTGGTAAGGGGATTTTGGGGGGGTTTCAGTCTATTTGGTGTTCTGTAATCTTTTTGCATCTTCTTAAGCATTTTCTTCTTCAGGTAGGAAAAGTTTTCTTCTATAATTTTGTTGTATATATTTTTGTGCCTTTGAGCTGGATTTCTCCTTCTTCTACCCCTGTTACTTTTAGATTTGGTCTTTTCATGGTGTCCCAGATTCCCTGGACATTTTGTGTTATGACTTTGCTGCCTTTAATGGTTTCTTTGACTGATGAGTCTATTTCCTCCATTGTATCCTCAATGCCTGACATTCTCTCTCGCATCTACATTCTGTTGGTTATGCTTGCATCTATAGTTACTGTTCATTTACCCAGATTTTCCATTTCCAGAATTCTCTTGGTTTCTGTTTTCTTTATTTTCTCTATTTCAATTTTCAAGTGGTGAAGTGTTTCCTTGTCCTGTTTAATTACTTTTTATTGGCTTTCTTTAAGAGATTTATTGCATTCTTCCTATTTTATTTATTTCCTTTCCCTCTATTTCTTTAAGGAATTTTTAAAATATTTCTTCTTTAAGGGTCACTATCATCTCCATAATGTGATTTTTTTTGTTATTAAAAATAATTTTATTCCATAAAGTATTTTTACTGAGTACCATAAAAGTTTCCTATTTAAAACTTTTTTTAATTTTTTTTTATTTTATTTTTATTGAGAAAGGGAGAAAAAAAAACAAGTTTCCACCTCCTCCCAGCCTCCCATTTCCCTCCCCCTCCTCCCACCCTTCTCCCCCTCCCTCTCCAGTCCAAAGAGCAGTCAGGGTTTTCTGCCCTGTGGTAAGACCTAGGACCTCCCCCCTCCGTCCATATCTAGGAAGGTGAACATCCAAACTGGCTAGGCTCCCACAAAGCCATCACATTACGCAGGATCAAAACCCCGTGCCATTGTCCTTTGCATCTCATCAGCCCTCATTGTTTGCCATGTTCAGAGAGTCCAGTTTTATCCCATGCTTTTTCAGTCACAGTCCAGCTGGTCTTGGTGAGCTCCCTTTAGGATTGGCAAGAGACCTGACCCTAGAGGGGCTCCCAGGTGCCCAAGGCGAGGTCCCCAGTTAGTTCCTTGGGCAGTTGAGGATAGGGAACCTGAAATGACCCTATCCTAGAGCAATACTGACGAATATCTTGCATATCATCATAGAACCTTCATCTGGTGATGGATGGAGATAGAGACAGAGACCCACACTGGAGCACTGGACTGAGCTCCCAAGGTCCCAATGAGGAGCAGAAGGAGGGAAAACATGAACAAAGAAGTCGGGACCACGAGGGGAGCACCCACCCACTGAGACAATGGAGCTGATCTATTGGGAGCTCTCCATAATGTGATTTTTAAGGTTGTTTTCCTCTGCTTCTTCTGTGTTGAGATGTTCCACTCCTCTTGTTGTAGGACCATTAGGTTCTGGTGGTGCCATATAGCTCTCTAGGTTGTTGAATGCATCCTTGCATTGGTATCTACCCATTTCTTACTCCAAATGGTGCAGACAGTATCTTTTTCTCTTGCAGTCAGTGTCTGTGTCTCAGGAATCCTCTCTTGGAGCAATCAGTGCAGTCATTGTATCTCAGGGAGCCACTGAGTTCATGGAGGATGGGTAGGTTTGGGAATGGAGTGGGACTTGTAGATTACAGGGTCTGATGGAGGTTGAGTGGAGTAATTTGCCTGCAGAAGATTTACTGCTGATATTGGTGCATCTGAGACTAGTGGGGAGGGGTTCTGGATTTTTTCCCCTTGACCTAGGGCTATACAGCTAGGAGACTGATCACTTATTTCTTTTTCTGCTCTGTCGAGACGCTCTTTTTTATAGTGCATGGTGATTAATATCAAGACTTATAATTGGTCAATATCCATAGAATCCAGAATCTCAGTACTAAATGAGATATCACACATATCAAAGATCATCATGATAGAGGTCAGAAAGATTTTTAAAGCCAGAGGCAATGACTGACCAAAGTGATAAAATGTTTATCAGGTACAACAAGGAATTTGCACACGTGAATTTACAACAGCTGTAACAACATTCACAAGGTCTGGACAAGAGTAAGCTAGAAAAAAATTCCAGCATAGGAAAACATCTATGAATTTTCACCCTTAGTTGAATGACTGATAGCTAATAACTATTGGGACAAGGAGATCAACCTTTCTTAAAGTTGAGGCTCCATACTCATAGCAATAAGTGGACTAAATGGCTTTGGAAAAAATACATAAAATTGAGAGGCATAGTATAGTTAAACATTTGTAGGGAAAGAGATGATGTGTGGAATTATTCAGGATAGATTATATTTATATATTAAATTCTCAAACAACAAAAACAAAAGTTAACATTATTGTAATTTTGCTTTATAGTTCCCATTTTAATTATGTACATTTTAAACCATATGCATTAGAAATTATCAACAATATTATTTATATACCATGTGATATCATTAACAAACAGTAAGGACAAAGCTACAGGAGTAGAGTATTGTGTTATTTAAGTTCTATTGGTACAAGGTCAAATTAGATTATCCTAATGTTAGAATAATCTAAATGTAATATAACTCAATTTAAATTTAATCTCTAAGATAATTACAAGGAGAAAATATAAGGGGTCGAGGAGGGAATTAAAAAGATTCACCATAAAAATTAGGTTAAAATAAGACAGTACAGAAGAAACAAGGTCAAAACAAACTCCACAATGAACAGAAAAAAAAACTGCTGAAGTCAGACTCTCTTCATGTGTGATTACTTCAAATATAAATGGATAAATTTATCTAATAAAAATACAGAGGCTGAGGAATCCCATCAGGACGGGTGAGTGTGTGCTACCCAGGGGCGGGCGGACTGTCCCGGAAGAGAGCACAAACCCCCTCCCCCAGCTCCTTCTGCAGGGCTGTCTTTCTTTCGCAGGACCCAGCACCCCTCCACAACCCTGCCCCGCTGTATGCTAGGACCAGTGCTCAACTACAGTCTTAAGCTCCTAAACTAAGGCGACCCACCCAGAGCGGTGAGTGCCTGCCAGCGGGGCAGGCCTCAGGGTCCCCTGTAAGGGAGCTTCAGCTCCGGCACCAGGCTTCCTGCGCTCTCCTGGATACCACCCCCCCCCCTGCTCCATTCATCTTGTTGGCCCTGGATCATTGGGCTACCGGCGGCCCTGTTTAGTTGCTGAGGAATCCATCAGGACAGGACGGTTGAGGAGGAATCCCATCTGGATGGGAACGGTTCCTGCTTCTACACTGAAGAGATATACCCTGAGAGTCAATCACAGCAAAGTCTGGACCAAGAGACCAGGCCTCTCCTGTCTCCATTTGAAGGAAGAGATGGGAAGGCGCCAATACAAGAATTCCTCCAACAATCTGAAAGGCAACATGACACCAGCAGAAACCAGGGATCCCGAAATAGGAAGAATTGTACACCCTACTCCTGAAGAAATAGAAGAAATCGACTCAAAAGTGAACTATATGAAAATAATAGAGGACCTTAAACAGGAGGTGAAAAACTGCCATAAACAATTAGAGATTACAAACAAAAAGGTAGAGGAAATGAATAAATCGCTCAAAGACACGCAAGAAAACCAAGAGAAACAAGAAAAAGCAATCAAACAGGTTAGGGAAGCGGTTCAAGACATGAAGAATGAAATGGAAGCAATGAAGAAAGCACAAACTGAGGGAAGAATGGAGATGGAAAATCTGGGTAAACGATCAGGAATAACAGAAACAAGTACTAACAACAGATTACAAGAGATAGAAGAGAGAATATCAGACACTGAAGATACCATAGAAAAAATAAACACACTGATCAAAGAACACAGCAAAACCAACAAATTCTCATCACAAAACATTCAGGAAATTTGGGACACAATAAAAAGACCAAACCTAAGAATAATTGGAGTAGAAGAAGGAGAAAAAGTGCAGCTCAACGGTACAGAAAATATACTTAATAAAATTATAGAAGAAAACTTTCCCAACCTGAAGAAAGAGGTACCTATGAAGGTTCAAGAAGCATACAGAACACCAAATAGACTGGATCAAAAAAAAACATCCCCTCGCCATATAATAATCAAAACACAAAATACACAGAATAAAGAAAGAATATTAAGAGCCGCAAAGGAAAAAGGCCAAGTTACTTATAAAGGTAAACCTATCAGACTTACACCTGACTTCTCTATGGAAACCATGAAAGCCAGAAGGTCCTGGATAGATGTACTGCAAAAACTAAGAGATCATGGATGCAAGCCCAGACTACTACATCCTGCCAAGCTTTCGTTCACTATAAATGGAGAAAACAAAATTTTCCAGGATAAAAACAAATTCAAACAATACGTAGCCACAAATCCAGCCTTACAGAAAATTATAGAAGGAAAATCACTAACCAAGGAGTCCAACAATGCCCACAATAACTCAGTCATCTAGAGACCTTTCACCAGCGCAACTCAAAGAAGGGAAACACACAAACCCTACTACTAAAAAAGTGACCGGAGTTAACAACCACTGGTCATTAATATCACTTAATGTCAATGGGCTCAACTCACCTATAAAAAGGCACAGGCTAAGGGATTGGATACGAAAACAGGATCCAACGTTCTGCTGTCTACAAGAAACACACCTCAACCACAAAGACAGGCACCTACTCAGAGTAAAGGGCTGGGAAAAGGCTTATCAAGCAAATGGTCCTAAGAAACAAGCAGGTGGGGCCATACTAATTTCTAACAAAGTTGACTTCAAACGTAAATCAATCATAAGAGATGGAGAGGGACATTTTATACTCATAACAGGAACAATTCATCAGGATGAAGTCTCAATTCTGAATATCTATGCCCCGAATATAAAAGCGCCCACGTATGTAAAAGAAACATTACTAAAACTCAAGGCAGCCATCAAACCACACACACTAATAGTAGGAGACTTCAACACTCCTCTCTCACCAATGGACAGGTCAATCAAACAGAAACCTAACAGAGAAATTAGAGAATTAATGGAGGTAATGAAGCAAATGGACTTAACAGACATCTATAGATTATTCCACCTGAAGAGGAAAGAATATACCTTCTTCTCTGCAGCTCATGGAACCTTCTCGAAAATTGACCACATACTCGGTAACAAAGCTAACTTACACAGTTACAAAAAAATATTAGTAACCACCTGTATCTTATCAGATCACCATGGATTAAAGTTAGAATTCAACAACAATGCTACCCCCAGAAAGCCTACAAACTCATGGAAACTGAACAGTCAACTTCTGAACCATACCTGGATTAAGGAAGAAATAAAGAAAGAAATTAAAGTCTTCCTTGAATTCAATGAAAATAAAGAAACAACATACTCGAACTTATGGGACACTATGAAAGCAGTGCTAAGAGGAAAGTTCATCGCACTAAGTGCCCACTTAAAGAAAACAGAGAAAGCACATATTGAAGACTTAACAGCCCACCTGAAAGCTCTAGAAAAAAAAGAAGCAGACTCACCTAGGAGGAGTAGAAGATTGGAAATAATCAAACTGAGGGCTGAAATCAACAAAATAGAAACACAGAAAACAATCCAAAGAATCAATGAAACAAAAAGCTGGTTCCTGGAGAAAATCAACAAGATTGATAAACCCCTAGCCAAACTAATCAAACGGCAGAGAGAGAATACGCAAATTAATAAGATCAGAAATGAAAAGGGGGACATAACCACAGACACAGAGGAAATTCAGAGAATCATCAGATCATATTACAAAAGCCTATATAACACAAAACTGGAAAATGTAAAAGAAATGGACACTTTTTTAGATAAATACCATATACCAAAGTTACACCAGGACCAGGTGAACAATCTAAACAGACCTGTTGGTCGCGAAGAATTAGAAGCTGATCAAAAACCTCCCTACCAAAAAAAGCCCAGGACCAGATGGTTTCAATGCGGAATTCTACCAGAAATTCCAAGAAGAGCTAATACCCATACTCCTTAATGTATTCCACAATATAGAAACAGAAGGGTCATTACCTAATTCCTTTTATGAAGCTACAGTTACTCTGATACCAAAACCACACAAAGACTCAACCAGGAAAGAGAATTACAGGCCAATCTCACTCATGAACATCGACGCAAAAATCCTCAACAAAATACTGGCAAACCGAATCCAAGAACACATTAGGAAAATTATCCATTATGATCAAGTAGGCTTCATTCCTGAGATGCAGGGCTGGTTCAACATACGAAAATCTATCAATGTAATCCAGCATATAAATAAACTGAAGGAAAATAACCACATGATCATCTCATTAGATGCTGAAAAAGCATTCGACAAAATTCAACATCCATTTATGTTAAAAGTCTTGGAGAGATTAGGGATACAAGGGTCATACCTAAATATAATAAAAGCTATATACAGCAAGCCGACAGCTAACATCAAATTAAACGGAGAGAAACTCAAAGCCATCCCGCTTAACTCAGGAACACGACAAGGATGTCCACTCTCTCCATACCTCTTCAATATAGTACTTGAAGTTCTAGCAATAGCAATAAGACAACATAATGGGATCAAGGGGATTCGAATTGGAAAGGAAGAAGTTAAACTTTCGTTATTCGCAGATGATATGATAGTGTACTTAAGCGACCCCCAAAACTCCACCAAAGAACTTTTACAGCTGATAAACAGCTTTAGTAATGTGGCAGGATACAAGATCAACTCCAAAAAATCAGTCGCCCTCTTATACACAAAGGATAGGGAAGCAGAGAGGGAAATCAGAGAAGCTTCACCATTCACGATAGCCACAAACAGCATTAAATATCTTGGGGTAAATCTAACCAAGGAAGTGAAAGATCTATTTGACAAGAACTTTAAGGCATTGAAGAAAGAAACTGAAGAGGATACCAAAAAATGGATGGATCAACCTTGCTCTTGGATTGGGAGGATCAATATAATAATAATGGCAATTCTACCTAAAGCAATTTATAGATTCAATGCAATCCCCATCAAGATCCCATCAAAATTCTTCACAGATCTGGAGAGGACAATAATCAACTTTATATGGAAAAACAAAAAACCCAGGATAGCCAAAACAATCCTATACAATAAAGGATCTTCTGGAGGCATTACCATCCCTGACTTCAAACTCTATTACAGAGCTACAGTAATGAAAACAGTGTGGTACTGGCATAAAAACAGAGAAGTCGACCAATGGAATCGTATAGAAGACCCGGATTTTAACCCACAAACCTATGAACACCTCATTTTTGATAAAGGAGCTAAAAGTATACAATGGAAGAAAGAAAGCATCTTCAACAAATGGTGCTGGCACAACTGGATGTCAACCTGTAGAAGAATGAAAATAGACCCACATCTTTCACCGTGCACAAAACTCAAGTCCAAATGGATTAAAGAACTCAATATCAGCCCGAACACACTGAAAAGGATAGAAGAGAAAGTGGGAAATACCCTACAACAGAAGGGCACAGGAGATCGCTTCCTATGTATAACCCCAGAAGCACAGACATTAAGAGCAACATTGAATAAATGGGACCTACTAAAACTGAGAAGCTTCTGCAAAGCAAAGGACACTGTCACTAAGACACAAAGGCAACCTACTGACTGGGAGAAGATCTTCACCAACCCCGCAACAGACAAAGGTCTGATCTCCAAAATATATAGAGAACTCAAGAAACTAGACTTTAGAATACTAATTAACCCAATTAAAAAATGGGGCACTGATCTGAACAGAGAATTCTCAACAGAAGAAGTTCAAATGGCCAAAAGACACTTAAGGTCATGCTCAACTTCCTTAGCAATCAGGGAAATGCAAATCAAAACAACTTTGAGATATCATCTTGCACCTGTGAGAATGGCTAAAGTCAAAAACACCAACGATAACCTTTGCTGGAGAGGTTGTGGAGGAAGGGGTACCCTTATCCATTGCTGGTGGGAATGCAATCTTGTGCAACCACTATGGAAGTCAGTGTTTCGGTTTCTTAGGAAATTCGGGATCAACCTACCCCTGGACCCAGCAATACCACTCTTGGGAATATACCCAAGAAATGCCCTATCATATGACAAAAGCATTTGTTCAACTATGTTCATAGCAGTATTATTTGTAATAGCCAGAACCTGGAAACAACCTAGATGCCCTTCAATGGAAGAATGGATGAAGAAAGTATGGAATATCTACACATTAGAGTACTACTCAGCGGTAAAAAACAATGACTTCTCGAATTTTGCATGCAAATGGATGGAAATAGAAAACACTATCCTAAGTGAGGTATCCCAGACCCAAAAAGATGAACATGGGTTGTACTCACTCATAATTGGTTTCTAGCCATAAATAAGGGTCACGGAGTCTACAATAGGTGAATCTAAAGAAGCTAAGTAAGAAGGGGAACCCAAGGAAAAACATATAGTTATCCTCTTGGCTAAGGGAAGTAGACAAAATTGCCGGGGAGAAAATTGGGATCTTGGGGTGGGGTGGGTTGGGGGTAAGGGGAGATGGGGAGAGAAAAGTTAGAAGGGAAGGAGGTCGGGCCTTGGGAAAGCAGGAGGATTGGGATAAAGGAAGGTTGGACAGGGGAGCACGGAACCACAATTCTTAGTTAAGGGAACCACTTTAGGGTTGGCAAGAGACCTGACCCTAGAGGGGCTCCCAGGTGCCCAAGCTGATGTCCCCAGTTAGTTCCTTGGGCAGTTGAGAATAGGGAACCTGAAATGACCCTATCCTTGAGCAATACTGACGAATATCTTGCATATCATCATAGAACCTTCATCTGGTGATGGATGGAGATAGAGACAGAGACCCACACTGGAGCACTGGACTGAGCTCCCAAAGTCCCAATGAGGAGCCGAAGGAGGGAGAACATGAGCAAAGAAGTCGAGACCACGAGGGATGCACCCACCCACTGAGACAGTGGAGCTGATCTATTGAGAGCTCACCAAGACCAGCTGGACTGTGACTGAAAAAGCATGGGATAAAACTGGACTCTCTGAACATGGCGAACTATGAGGGCTGATGAGACGCAAAGGACAATGGCACGGGGGTTTGATCCTACGTAACGTGATGGCTTTGTGGGAGCCCAGCCAGTTTGGATGTTCACCTTCCTAGATATGGACGGAGGTGGGAGGTCCTAGGTCTTACCACAGGGCAGAAAACCCTGACTGCTCTTTGGACTGGAGAGGGAGGGGGAAAGGAGTGGGGGGAGGGGGAGAAGGGTGGGAGGAGGGGGCGTAGGGGGGGAGGAGGGGGAGGGAAATGGGAGGCTGGGAGGAGGTGGAAACTTGTTTTTTTTCTCCTTTTCTCAATAAAAAAAATAAAAATAAAAATACAGAGATTAGCAGAGTTTTTTTTTTTAAAAAAAGGATCAACAATATATTATTTATAAGAGACCAATCTAATCTTGGGTAGTTTCAAAGACAGACAGATGGATAGACAGATGATGTGAGATTCCCCTCTGCATGCTGTGGATACCATTGGTTAATAAAGAAACTGTCTTGAGCCTGCGATGGAGTAGAATAGAGCTATGTGGGGGAAACTAAACTGAATGCTAAGAGCAAGGAGGTGGAGTCAGAAAGAAGCCATGTAGCCCTGTGGAGAAAGATGCTGGATGAAACTTTACCCAGAAAGCCACAGCCACGTGGCAATACACAGATTAATGGAGATGGATAAAATTAATACATGAGAGATAGCCAATAAGAAACTAGAGCTAATAGGCCAAGCAGTGATTTAATTAATACAGGTTTCTGTGTTGTTATTTCAGGAGTTTGGGAAACCAGGTGGTCAGGAAGCAAACAAGCAGGCTTATACAAGAGACAGACAGATACACACACACACACACACACACACACACACACACACTGAAAGTAATTTAATGAGAAATATGGAAAAACTATTCCATACAAATAAAAAGATCTGGGGTAACTATATTACTATCAAATAGACTATAAGTCTAGTGGGATGATAAAGAAGGAATGAAATAAGAATGAATGTTTCTTAAATTTTTAATATTAATTGAAATTTCCAATCCAATCAGTTTTTCTTCCCTTTTCTTCTCCCAGTCCTTCTATACTACAGATCCTCTACCCCCTTCTCTTTAGAAAAGAGCAGGCCTCTCATATATATCAGCCAGCCATAGCACATCAAGTTGCAGTAAGACTAGGGATCTCCTCTCTTATTAAGACTTGGAAAGGTTCAAGTCTCTTGCCAACCCTAAGGTGGCTCCCGTGCTTCCGTGCTCCCCTAACCAACCTTCCTTTATCCCACTCATCCTGTTTCCCCAAGTTCCCCCCATCCTCCCCTTCTCCCTTTTCTCTCCCCATCTCCCCTTACCCCCATCCCACCCCACCCCCAAGATCCCAATTTTCTCCCCGGCAATTTTGTCTACTTCCCATAGCCAAGAAGAAAACTATATGATTTTTCTGTGTTCACCTTCTTATTTTAGCTTCTTTAGGTTCACCAATTGTAGACTCCGTGACCCTTATTTATGGCTAGAAACCAATTATGAGTGAGTTCATCCCATGTTCATCTTTTTGGGTCTGGGTTACCTCACTCAGGATAGCGTTTTCTATTTCCATCCATTTGCATGCAAAATTCAAAAAGTCATTGTTTTTTACCACAGCGTAGTACTCTAATGTGTATATATTCCACACTTTCTTCATCCATTCTTCCATTGGAGGACATCTAGGTTGTTTCCAGGTTCTGGCTATTACAAATAATGCTGCTATGAACATAGTTGCACTGGACTGAGCTCCCAAGGTCCCAATGAGGAGCAGAAGGAGGGAGAACATGAGCAAGGAAGTCAGGACCACAAGGGGTGCACCCACCCACTGAGGCAGTGGGGCTGATCTATTGGGAGCTCACCAAGGCCAGCTGGACTATGACTGAAAAAGCATGGGATAAAACCGGACTCTTTGAACATGGTGAACAATGAGGGCTGATGAGAAGTCGAAGACGATGGCACAAGGTTTTGATCTTACTTCATGTTCTGGCTTTGTGGGAGCCTAGACAGTTTGGATGTTCACTTTCCTAGACATGGATGGAGGGGAGAGGACCTTGGACTTTCCACAGGGCAGGGAACCCTGACTGCTCTTTGGGCTGGAGAGGGAGGGGGAGAGGAGTGAGGGAGGAGGAGAAGGGTGGGAGGAGGATGAGGGAAATATGAGGCTGGGAGGAGGCTGAAACTTTTTTTTCCTTTTCTCAATAAAATTTAAAAAAAAAAGACTTGTAAAGGAAATTCAGTAGTAGGAAAGGGTCCCCAAAACAGGTAACAAGAGTTAGAAGCAGACCCTGCTTCGGCTGTTAGGAGTCCCACAAGAAGACCAAACTACACAACTACATATATGTGCAGAGGGCCAAGGTTAGGCCCATGCAAGCTCTCTGGTTGGTGGTTCAGTCCTTGTGAGCCCCTGCGAGCCAAGGTTAATTGATTCTGTGGGTTTTCTTGTATTGTCTTGGCTCTTCTGGCTCCCATAATCCTCCCTCCCCCTATTCCACAGGGTTCCATGAGGTTCACCTAATATTTGGCTGTGGGTCTCTGCGTCTATTTCCACCAGTTGCTAGGTGAAGCCTCTCTGACAGTTTGGCTATCCAACAGTCTAGGAGTGTATCAGAATATCACTAGGAATCATTTCATTGACTTTTTTTTTCCAGTCATGTTTGATTCTAGCCCAGGTCTCTGTGCTGCCCAGTCTCTGGGCCCTGCCCCGCTGGCAGTTTCAGGAGTGGGCTCCCTTTCATGGTACGTATTTCAAGCTGGGGCAGTCATCAGTTGCCCACTCCCATCATTTCTGTGCTACGTTTACCCCAGAATATCTTGTAGGCAGGGGAAATTGTAGATCAAAGGTTATCTGGCTGAGTTAGGGTCCCAATTCCTTCACTGAAAGTCTTGTCTGGTTAGGATCCATATCCCCCATTGCTAATAATCTTAGCCAGGGTCCCCTCATAGATTCCTGGGAGTTTTCATTGCACTAGGTTTCTAGCTCACGCCAGAGATACACCTGATTCCAGTTGTGTTTCTTAATACTCCCTTCTCCCATTCTTCAGCTCACCTGATCTCTCCTATTCCCAGGCCCATAACCTTATTCAGATCCCTCTCCCATTCACCTATAATATCTATTCTATGTCCCCTTCACGGTGAGATTTGTATGTCTCCCCTTGAGCCTTCCTTGTTACTTAGCATCTTTGGGTCTGTGGACTGTAGCATTGTTATCCTTTACTGTACAGCTAATATCCCCCTATCAGAGAGCACATACCATGTTTGCCTTTCTGGGTCTTGGGGTACTTTGGGATCACCATGTCTAGTTCGGTCCATTTGCTGGCAAATTTAGTGATGCCATTGTTTTTAACAGCTGACTAATACTCCTTTGTGTAAATGTACCACATTGTATTTACCTATTCTCCAGTTGATAGACATCTGGGTTGTTTCTAGTTTCTAGCTATTACGAAAAAAGCTGCTATGAACATAGTTGAGAGGTGTCTTTGTATGGTAGAGTGTTCTTTGGGTATATACCCAGGAGTGGTATAGCTGGGTCTTTAGGTGGGTCAATTCCTAATTTTCTGAGAAACCGCCATATTGGTTTCCAACGTAGCTGTACAAGTTTACCCTTCCACCATTACTGGAGAAGTGTTTCCATTGATCCACATTCTTTCCAGCAAGAATGAAAGATTTAATATTACAAGATCATGTGACCAAGTATGCATTTATACACCGAGTATCAGGATGTGAAGAAACCAGGACTATCCAGAGAGCATTAAATGTTACAACTGCAGACAGAAAACACTACAGCAGTTTCTCAAGGGGTTAGTCTCTTGAAACTACCATCCTACACAGAAATGTTATTCAGCAAATATTCCAGAGAACTTAACTTAGATGCTCACAGATATTTATATACTAATCTTAAAAGCAATATTTTTCATAATAGCTAAGAAGCAGAACTAGTCCGAGAACCTATCAATAAAGGTACTATACAGGTAATTTTAAGCCTTTTAAAGAAAGAAAATTTGATAGACACTACATGGATGTTTCTTGAAAAAAAAAAACAACACTAAATAAAATAGGCCTGAGACAGAAAGACATACATGTGCATGGGCATGGAGTTGTGTGTTCGGGGGCGGGGAGGGGGCTGCAAATCTTAGGTATTAGGTAGAGGATTTTGGTTGTACATGATAAATGAACATGTTCAGCAGGTAGATAGTAGTGATGGTTACCCAACATTGTAAATATTAATGCTACCAAATTATTCACTTGTGAATGGTTAAAATGATACATTGTAGGCTATGTATATTTTATCACAATGAAAAATTCTCTGGGGATCTGCAATAGGAGAAATTGCCCAGTAATATAAGCACAGCACTCATGACAAGGGGAAACGAAAGCCTGCTGGGGTTTGAGGAAGAGTTATGCTACTACAAAATGCAAGTCTCCCTTACAATTCCTATCCAGGTTTTGGCAGGACGTGTATGAAAACACAGCACCTTAATGTGAATCCATCCACAACAGGGTTACTGCACTGAGGACTGGAATATCGATGGAAAAGGTAATCCTATGAAGCCATTAGGTTCTTATTTTGAATTGAAGAATGCCTCTCACCTCTGTCTATTCACTACTGTGTCTACAGTGTTCAGTACAGTATTTGTACCGCAGGAAGAAATGATTGACACATCTGGAGAGACATCTTGCTGTAAGTGTGAGAGTCTGATCTCAATCCACCAGGGCACACGTAAAGACAACTGGTATTGCTGTGTAATCTGTGATACCGGCATTGAATGTGCAGGGCTAGAGACTGGCAACATAGACACAGGCAGATTTCAAAAATCCAATAGGCCACTTAGCCAGAATGATGAGTGTCCAATTCATTGAGAGTACCTGTCTCAAGAAAAGTCTGAGAGTTTTAGAAAAAGATACTTGATATTCTACCTTGGCCTCTTCACACACATAGACTTGTCCACCCACATATATGCACGCAACACCACACACTCCACAAACACAAAGTAATTGTTCACATTGACTTCATAATGACAATCACCGTCTATCATAGAATACTTAAGTTCACGTTGGTTAAGTGTGATTCTCTCAGGTGTGTGTGTGTGTATGTGTATGTATGTACATATATTTATTTAAGATGTCTATGTGTACACACACATATAAATATATAAGTACATAAAATAAATCTCCTATCTCCGGTGTGACTTAAAATTTTTCCTAGATAAAACATTAGGGTGAACCACTCTGGCAGATGTCAGAATTGATGGGTTAAAATCAATAGCAACTGGACTTCGGTCCTTATGTAAGTAACATCAGTACTCACTTGTCAATCTCTGCTTGCATTGATCTGTCACGTGATCCTTTCATACATTTAAGCTTTAATAATTTTGTTTTAGCATCCATTAAAATAAATCTTTAAACAGCATTTAAACAAAGATATTCATCTGTGATCGTACCTGTGTGTAGTATTTATGCAATAATAATAAGTATTAAAGATCCTGGAGGAGAGAAGAGGGCTATAGGAAAGCTTCTGTGATGAGTAAGTATAACTCTGCTCTTAGAACTGAAGTCCATCTCAGTGATGAGGATTGCACAGTTTATCAATATAACATTACCATTATTCCTGTTTTATCTTTATGTTGTGAGCTTTAAGGGGAAAACATTCTAAACTAACTTCAGAATGCGGCAGGCTCCTATATACACAGAAGGCACAGTAGGTGAGTTCATCCAAACAAGCTCATTCATTGACAAGCTGACACGTACAAATACAGATAGCATCTAAACAGGGCAGTACAGGGAAATCCATGTCAAAGCTGCTAAATTATTCATTTGCTGTTCTGCAGACTGAACACTATCAGGTAATGATTTGTAATAATTAATAAATAATTTAAATTTTAATAGCTCTGAAATGAAATGCTTAATTGCATCACAACATAATTAATGAAATTTGCTGCAAACTTTAAAATGAAAATTTCTTTCCTGCAATCATTCTTGTTCATACTTTTTTTTTTGCCCTAGATGATGGGAACTTAAGGTATAAATAAAATGACCAAATATTGTGGAATGTGTCTATGTGCTTATATGTGTGTTGTGGTGTGAAAACTTTGGCATGGTGTGTATATGTGGCAGAGGGGAGTTTGCTCTGCAACTTTTGCTATTCAAAGTATTGTAGAAAGTAATGGAATGGGCTTGGCCAACTCATCTCTGACAGTAAACCTGGCTGTGACTTCCTTCATGCGATACAATACTGTGTTCAGTAAATACATGTGTGAATTCATGCTGAGAAGACACAAAAGGGAGGAAGGTTATAAACATTCCAGAATGTCATACAGAGCCGGGCGATGGTGGCGCACGCCTTTAATCCCAGCACTCGGGAGGCAGAGGCAGGCGGATCTCTGTGAGTTCGAGACCAGCCTGGTCTACAGAGTTAGTTCCAGGACAGGCTCCAAAAGCCACAGAGAAACCCTGTCTCGAAAAACCAAAAAAAAAAAAAAAAGAATGTCATACATTACTAAAATAGTTTGGTTCTTTTTTTTTTTTTTTGATTTTTGGAATTCATTGCCTCCATAGGCAATAGTTTCAATAGGATGCAAAATATATTCAGATCTGTAAACTCATTGATAAAACTGGAAATGGCAAAAACCAGGGTCACAAGACTAAGATAAATACATTAGTTACCTTTCTTTTTGCTGTGACAGAATCCAGGACACAAGAAACTTTAGGGTATGGGGGTTTATTTGGGTTCCCAAGTTTATGGACACAGCATATCACGGTAGAGAAGGCAGAACAGCTAGGACAGCTCTATCCTTAATGAAAGGTGTACAGGAGACAGCAATTCCTCCTACTTTGGTAGATGCAGAACATGACTTTCAAGGCTCGTCCTCCATGATCCATTTCTGCCAGACAGACTTCATGATTAAAGGGTTCCACAATATTTCAACACTGTGTCATTAGTTGGTGACAAATAATTTAAACATGTAGTAGGGGTATTTCAGATTCAAACCCTGACATATGAAGTACTTTTCATTATACCCGTAGATCAATGCTCTCTCAACCCTCATCAGAGAAGATTCTATTTATAGTAGATGGAAGTTAATACAATGACCCACAACTGGCCAAGGTGTAGACAATAAGAAATTGCCTAACACTCAGCTCAGCCATAAATGGAATATATGTACCATGTATCCCTAAGCTTCAGGGATCATTGCAAAAAAATTAAATGTTGTAAAAGCTACAGGCAATAGATTATTATAAGGAAATACTTTATAGCCACAGCAGGAGATCTATATAAAAAATTCACAGTGATTATAACAGCATGCATAAGACTTGGGCAAGCCCAACCCAGAAAAAATCCCAGAATGTAGAAAGGATGTGGTCACGGTCACACAATCCTATCTCTAATCCTGGAGTGACTGGCAACTGTTAAATTTCTTCAAGTTTTTTCTTTCTTTCTTTTTTGATTTTTCGAGACAGGGTTTCTCTGTGGCTTTGGAGCCTGTCCTGGAACTAGTTCTGTAGACCAGGCTGGTCTCGAACTTACAGAGATCCACCTGCCTCTGCCTCCCGAGTGCTGGGATTAAAGGCGTGTGCCACCATCGCCCGGCTTAAAAAAAAAAGAAAATATAAACTTGGGTAGATAGGAAAGGTGGGTGGACCTGGGAAGAGTTGCAGGGTGGTGGTGGTGGTATGTGGATATAACCAAAACCCAATGTAAGTAAGAACCAGTGCTCGAAGAACTAATTAAAAATACAAAACTCAAAGTGAAGCTTTGTGAATCTCAGTACTCCTTGGGGCCAGCAAGTCCTCTGGTCCATTAGATTTGTCATAACAGGTCCCATTGTGAGGTAGGAACTCTGAATATGCTCATTGTCTCTGGGATTACAGACCTTCTCAATCTTCCTTTGAGAGTTCAGGCTCCCTTGGTTACTATATGGACCCGGCGCACACGGGATCAAGGTCTACTCAAGCTTGGAAAGAGGCCTAGTGTAGAACAGTAGGATGGGCTAGGATAGAGTGTGGCACTCATGGACTAATGGGTGGGGAGAGAAACAGAGGTATCCAATCACAGAGAGAGCAAGGACACAGTGGATAGTGATGAAGTAAAGATGGAACAAGGAATAAGAGAGATGTGCTACTTACACCTACTAGGGTCTGTGTTGGGTGAGGCTCAATTTAATGTATAGACACAATTCAATGTATAGAATTGTGAAAGAATTGATGTGATATCATTAATCTTATTCACAAAAAAAGGAAACTAAAGCATAAGGCATTTAAATAATTTGCTCTGGGACATCTATGTGGCCTGCACTGGGAAGAAGACATGAACTTAAGATAGGAAACATCACCAGTTTCGCCTCCTTTGACTTCTGGGATGTATAGCCCTATATTTACCCACAAAAGAGTAGAAGTAAACATTTGAAATTCTAAGAAACATTTCCAAGGCCAAATGCTGCTGCTCAACTTTACCAAAAAGGATCTTAGCCTCAGTTATTCATTGTGTTAGTCTTATTCTCCAACCATATCCTTTCCAAGAAGACTATACCTACCTATCACATACGTTTGGGTTAGCCGAGCCTTGCATCAGCTGATGGGATGTGAGTGGGTATGGCTTGGATAGAGGAATAAGAGATGCTTCTGTGGTTGGGCTTACAACCTGCACTGTCTTTTCCTAGAGTGCATCCTTGCGGGTGGGGCAAATGATCAACATCTGAAAGAAGTAAGAGCCAGATAGAGTAGCCTGGAGCAATCTTTCCCTGCAGCCAGAGTCAAGTGCAATGCAGACTGAGCTCTGGTGGCTTTTGGGTCTGCCACTGAAGCAGAGATACCAGAGTTCCCAGTGAGCGTGGGAACACCAGTTTACTGTTGTTTGCCACCAAGATTGCCTGGTTGTCACGTAGCATTTTTGTGACAACAGCTGATGAGTACCACTCTACTATCCCACCTTCAGGCATTCTGGGAAATGGACACTAAACTCTTTTTATATCACTTAGAGTGTTGTGTGAATGTAGCTTCACAGGTTCTCAGATGCTTACTCCAAGCAGATGGTTTCCCTCAGGCACTGTAGCACACAAATTCTGGATCAGTTTCAGCACAGCTGTGATGTAAATCCATCTTTTGGACTCATAACTTCAGAGTTCAGCCACTGAAGTAGAAGACCCATTAAATATGAATGAGCCTCTCTTTCAGTCCCCTACGAAAATTCTGCAGTGGCTGGAAGCAGTGGCCTCTGCCTTCAGGGCCATTCATTCTGCCTCTGCGTTGCTTACCACGGTTTCCTTGAGTTATTATTTCACTGATAACCTGACTTGGGTTTCAAGCCATTACTCCAATTCCTCATATAGCTCAGAAATATATATATATATATATATATATATATATATATATATATATATATAATTTAATTTGAGAGGACTGTCCAATGATTCGTTTAGAGGTAACTTCCCTATTACTTTTCCTCAGTACCATTGGAGACAGTTTGGTCTTAGGCACGATTTCTTGCCTGTGTGACTGATTCTGGTTGGGACTTTCCCCCATCTAGGTAAGAAGATAAAATACAAGCAAAGAGAAAGCCCAGTACGTATTCAGTTTCTGTGCAGACTATGAAGACTACACAGTGAATCTTACAAACTTGATCTGATCTAAAGCATTGAGTGCTGGACAGCAAGGGTTTAGCACAAGCCAGATATTGTGTAAGACCTGCCATAATGGGAAGCTTGCAAAAACTGGGAGTGGAAGAGGCTAGGTTTGCAGCCCAGCAGATGGAAGAGGCTAGGAAAGAATGCTACCTAGGAAAGAGCACTAGGGGCTCTGCCTGTTTCCTAGCGACCTGGTGAGCTGAGACTGGTCTGGCCAAGACAGAAGAGTGAAACCACGGTGTGGTGGTAAGGATCTGTCCATTTTCAGGCTGCCTACTTCACCCATGCTGCTGCCAGAGGTTGGTATGGACGAGTCAGACTGTCTCAAGTGGTGCCTGCCTGTCCCATCTGGTCACATCCAGTCTCAATACCCCCATTGCTTTCATTATGACCAGGATTATTTTCTCACATTCCCATGCCCTTTCATATTGATATTTATAATGCAGTGTTCAATCATTTTAATTCAAGCTTTTAGTGCTAAAAGGTAAAGGGGCTATTGGATTTCTCTTCCTATGTAGCAGTCTGAAGCAATTTCCCTTCCCTTTCTTCCCATTCATCAATAAATTATTGCTATTGTTATTCTAATGAAAAGAAAAACATGTGATGTGGGTCCAGGATTATATCTAATTTAAGATGGGCTTTTGGCATGTGGCATACATTACAAGAGGATTTACTTACTTACTATCTCTCATTTCTATCAAATAAGCTACTGAAAGGAAGATGAGATTTTTCTAGAAAATTCTAAGAATGGATGGGTTTAGAATTCATTCCTCCGTCATTCTTGAAAATGTGAGTTCAACTAATGTAGCCATTGTTTCCCAGACCCTATTACATTGCAATTATTTACACAAACATAAAATCCTTTAGTTGACCTGTCAGGTTGATCTCTTAAAAGTTCTGATGCAAACACCTGTTTCAAAATAAGGAAATAACAAGGGCTGTTTGGTGATGAGGAGTCTAGAGCCATATTCCACAAGGACTCCATCTTTGTTGGTGGAATGGGGGTTAATGGTGGCTGTCAAGTTGATTGGGTTAATAAAATTGTACTTCTGTGTCTGTCTTAGGGAGTTTCCAGAAATAAAAATGAAGGCTGTGATCTGCTCAGTGGTTTAATATATTGATGGATTCATACAATGAAAGAGTGATTGGAAGGTGAAAGACATGAGGGCTGGTTGTAATAAGTTGGTCACAGAGGGTATTTCTTAAGTGTTTTGTACCCGTGTTGGTCCTTTCTTTATATTTATGGTTGTGAGCCTAGCCTTTAATGGCTGAGCCATCTCTCCAGCCCTGGTCCTTTCTTATATGTCCTTCTTTCTGCTTCCCTGCTGTCTTGAGTTGAACTGTTCTATTTCACCATATACGTGCTTCCGTGATGAACTGATAACTCCAAAAACATGACCTAAAACCAAGTCTGTCATCCTTGAAGTTGTTCCTGTCAGATACCTGTTCACTGAGATAACAGTAACTAATGATGGAGAATGCCTCGTGGGGAAGGAAAATGATGCTTAGGAGCTTGAGATAAAGCAGGTAGGAAGCCTCAGGTCCTTCCTTCCTTCCTTCCTTCCTTCTTTCCTTCCTTCCTTCCTTCCTTCCTCTCTTTTCTTTCTTTTCTTCCTTCTGCCCATCCATCTTCTTTCTTTTCTTCTTCTTTTTTAATTGATTTTTATTGAGCTCTACATTTTTCTCTGCTCCCCTCCCTGCCTCTCCTCTCTGCCCTCAACCCTCCCCCAAGGTCCCCATGCTCTCGATTTACTCAGGAGATCTTGTCTTTTTTTACTTCCCATGTAGATTAGATCTATGTAAGTCTCTCTTAGTGTCCTCATTGTTATTTAAGTTCTCTGGGATTGTGCTTTGTAGACTGGTTTTCTTTGCTTTGTGTTTAAAAACCTACCTATGAGTGAGTACATGTCCTCCTCTTCTTCCTTATCCTTTTTTGTTTGTTTGTTTGTTTTCTTTTTTTGAGACAGGGTTTCTCTATATAGTAACCCTGGCTATCCTGAAACTCTCTTTGTAGACCATCTGTGCTTCAAACTCAGAGACCCACCTTCCTCTGCCCCCAAGTGGTGGGATCAAAGGCATGTGCCTCCTTGCCTGACTAACCCTCAGTCTGTTTTCCTTTTGTAACATTCACGAACTTTTGGAAACTTACACAACATTTTTGAATCTCAAGTTTCAAAATGACAGAATGACATCCACCTTATAAAGTTTTTGTGATACTTACGATAATTTGACTAAAATTCTTTCCCAAAATTCTTGGCATATTATAAAATCCCAATAGATACTAATTGCTTGTGAATACCATGTAGTATATCCATGAAAGGATGACTAGACTTCTAGATAGGGGGAAATCATGACTTAAAGGCAAGAGAGGTTTATTTTTATATCATTGAGATAGCTTCAAGAAAAACATAAAAAAGGACAGACTAGCTGTTACATACTTAGGAAATTCTCCGTAAAGAGATATGAAAGTTGCCCTGGCTGCAGAGGCTAGAAATGACACACACAAGTTCGGCCAAGGTACTCAGTGTTCAAACCCTTCACAAGTCCACCGCTTGTGGGATTAAATTCTGCCAACCACACATGCCTCACTGTGACCAACACCTTCAAAAGTCCCCAGTTGTTATTCATAGGACTTCCATTTATGAACTCCAGGAGTCGTATTTACTCATGCCACATGTAGTTTTCCTTCTACATATTATTAACCATTCTCTTCTGCTTTGCCAGAATAATTTCAAGTTATCCTGAACTGAATGCTCCATCGAAAACTTGCAATGCTCCTGACCAATATCCTCTTTCTCTCTCTTCCTTTCCTACAACATTCACACTTTCGTGGATCCTATACCTTTATATCTTGATTAATTTTAGCTCCATTTTTTTTACAAGATGGTAATAGTTTAAGTAGAAGCATTGGGCCTGGCCTCTTCTTCCCTGGTTACCAAACATGGAACACAGCATCCTAGAATCCAAGGCAACTACTTGTTAAAGCCGTAGCTTCCCCTTCCCACTTGTTTTATTCTCTATGATCATTGACATGGAGCTGTTTCATGGACTCCAGTCTTCACCTGTGAGATGAGCAGGAGTAATCTTTTGGGCTTGTCATGGATTTTGGAAACTGGGTTTTTGTTCTTGTTCATAGTCCCTCAATTTTGTTCTTGAGCCCACTTCTTACCTCTAGTTAAGGCCTTGACCTAAGTATTTTTCTATTCTGCAACTTGTTAAACTGGGTAGAGCTATTCCCCAATCTCCAGTGTACCCATTCATCCATCCTTCTCACTTAAAACCCATATCAGTATTAGATATGAGCAGATTCCTCCTGCCCTGGAGCCTGAGGTCAACTTTAATACCCACTTTCTCACAAATCACACAAGAAATATCTGGAACAGAAGAAAGTAGGAAATGCTGAACTATTTATTCTTCCTTAAGGAACTACTTCCTTAAAGGAAGATGTAATTACATGACCTTTATCAATTCCCTCTACATATATCCTGGTGTGCATACATACACTCTGCATTTAAGTGGTACCGCTTGATTTGAAGGTCTTCTGCATCAGGTTAATAATGTGGTTATTAAGTGATAACTAAAACAGCTTTCACCAAGGTAGAAGAAATTCAAGGCATGCTAAGTTATCTTCCCTAAGTCTTAGTGTGAAATTAAAAACTATCTCTTGCATAAATGAACCAGAGAATAGCAGCCAAAATGAATCAGAGCCAATGGTCAGATGGCAGAAGGCAGAAAGTAGATTCACTTCAACACTGGGAGATCTTCCAAAACCGAAACTTGTGCCTAGAGGAAGAGGCTCTCGTAAACTAATGAATTAGCCTGTTAGGGAGACATCAGAAAAAGCAAGCCAATCATATGTCAGCATTCTGTGGCAGGCAACCATTCCTTGAGGATGATTTTGGTATGACGTTTTTGAAAGGCAAAAGAACCTGGGTCCTGAGAAACCAAGGAGCATCTAACAAGAATCCTCAGAGACATAACTTCTTTGTACCCATCCATAGCAACTACTTTGTGCTGCAAAATAAAACTCAAGTAAAGAAGGACTTATTCTATTGAGGGGCTTGACGAGTCCAGCATGGTGGGACAGTCACAACTACAGGAACTTGAGGACACTAGTACGATGTATCTCCAGTCAATATGCAGAAGAAGACGATTGCTGGTGTTCAGACACTTGCTCCTATTTATTCAGTCCAGGACAGGGTTGTCCACAGTTAGGTTGGTCCTTCAACTTCTGTTAACCTAATCTAGAAATCTCCTCAGGGACATGCCTAAAGGCTTGTTTCCATGGTGATTCAAAATCCCCTCAACTTGACAGGCATAACCATTACTCCATCTCATTTACTTACCTTGCACTTTTAATTGTAGCCAAGCCAATCTGCCTATTTTCTAAAACCTGCAATTTTTGCCCTCCACTTTATCCACACTATCTGATATGCCTCTTCTCTTGCAGTCCAACAACCTTAATCCACAAGTAATTGAATTTCTAGCTACAACAATCTCCTTGACGAGGTCTTAAATTACATGTGCCTCACAGTTTTTCATATGCTATGTTCTGAATATTGGGGACCCCCTCACCCCAATTCATATGTTAGACCCTAACATAGTGTGATAATATTAAGAGGTTAGGCATTTATGAGGTGGTGCACTTAGCAGGGTATCAGCTTTATGAATGGAGTTAGTGCTTTTATGAAGGTGATTTGCAAAGTTGGCTTACCCCTTTAACTCTGTAAGGAGGTAGCTAGGTGTCATATTGGATGCTGAGAGCAAGGTCCATTCGACATCGAGTCTGTTGGGACCTTCCTTTTGTGCCTCCCTGCCTGGGCAACTGTAATAAAGCTTTGTTGCTTATGAATTATTTACTCTATGGTATTATGTTAAAACTCACAGATGAACGAACTGGAACTAAAAGGGGGAAAAAAACTTTATTTCATCCTGTCATCAAAATCCACTCATCTGATGAGGTTTCAGCCACTCTGTCAGCACCTCCAGTCCCTCCCACCACCATAGTCCCTTGTCCCAATTACTGCAGTACTAATAGTCCTCTGGTTTCCCTCTGCCTCATGTGGTCAAATGCAATACCCAGAATAATCTTTAAAACTTAAAAAGTACTGCTTCCCTGACCCCTACTTCAAAACTCTGCAGATGTTTATTTCCTGGGGTGAAAGTATAAATCTTTCTGGTTGCTTTCAAAACTCCACAACACCTGATCTCTGCTCATATTGGGGGCTTCTTCTCAACTCCCCTTTAATGTTATCAGCCTACTCTGATAGCCTTCCTTCCTTCCTTCCTTCCTTTCCTTCCTTCCTTCCTTCCTTCCTTCCTTTCTTCCTGCTTTCCTTCCTTCCTCCCTCCCCCCTCTCTCTCCCTACCTTTCTCCCTCCTTCTCTCCCTCTCTTTTCTTTACTTTTTTTCTTTCGGTTTTTGGTGACAGGGTTTCTCTGTAACAGGCCCAGCTGTCCTGGAACTCACACTGCAGTCCAGTCTGGCCTTGAACTCACAGAGATCTGCCTGTCTCTGCCTCCCAAGCCACCATTACCCGGCTTTATTGTAGCCTTTCTTAAAAACTGTGCTGGTCATCCCAGATGAAAAGAATGGATGCTGTCTCTTCCTGAGCAACAGGGTCACTGTTCCCACTTCTATCAATTCTTTACTTAGGTCTTACCTTCTAATTGACTCCCCCTTTTTTCTTTTTTCCCCCTATGGGTTGAATGTTATGCTCTGCTCCTTAATCTCTCTTATGAAACCTGATCCCGAAAAGTGATGGTCTTTGGAGGTGGAGCCTTTGGAAGGTTATTCATTCATAAAGGTGACCGACCTCTCAAGAATGGGATTAGTGCCCTCACAGGAAGGAAAATGAAGCTGGCTCTGCTCATGCCCATCTGTCATCCAGCACTTGGGAGGCTGTGGCGGGAGAACAGCATAACTTTGGAAGCTTCAATTCACAGAAGGAGGAAGAGACCCAAGGTTTCAGTCTTGTTAGCATGCTGTGAAAAAAGGTTTGTATTTTAAGACTTCTGGTCACCTGGTGTCTTGAGCATGGACTTTCCAGCCTCCAGACATGTGAGAAATAAATGTTTGTTGTTTAAATCACCCAGTCTATGGTATCACCACCACTACCACCACCACCACCACCATTATCACTACAACTCAAACTGATAAAGACCATGTGGCCATATTCAAAACATCTATTTCCCTACTGGCTTACATGATTAACTTATATATGACAAAGTTTTATTAAGTTTTAGAGATCTAGCCTAGTCTCTAAGTAGTCGGTAAGCTTTTAGAAGATATGAATTCCACCCTACTAATCTTTTATCATGTATCACAATTTTTCAGAATTACCAGAAGCAAGATATATTGCTAAGACAGCCTCACATGAGGAAGATGGTGTGAGGTGGTTGACTCAATTAGAGAAGATTTACAATTCAGGGAGGTTGGTAGGAAAATCATTTGATCTCAGCTAAACAGCATTTATTTAAAGGACCGCATGCTAACAAAATTCTGCCCAGGGTTCTGAGACACCGCTTTATGGATCACTCGTTCATTGGAAAGGGGCTGTGAGATTGGATGCTCCAGAGTCCGATATCTTCCTCTGCTAAAATATCTCCCAACAGACACATTATCTGGGCAATTTAGGGTTAAAAGAATGCTGGTAGGAAAGGTATTATTACATTAAACAGCTTTCCTACTGCAATAAGATACATGAAACCAATAGCTTATAAGAGGGAGAGTTTATTCAGTTAATGCTTTTGAAGACTCCAGGTCATGATCAGGTGGTCTTATTGCCACAGGTCTCTGGTTGGGTGATGAGTGGGAGTGGACGAAAGCACATAACACAGCAACCCCTCCCCTGGTCAGGCATGTAGTCAAAGAGAAAGCAAGAATCAGGGCTCTGGATTTCCCTTCAAAGGCATGTACTCAGTGACCCAAGGCTCCTCTGATGGGCAATGGGCCCTGAAAGTCTACAGTACCCTCCCTCCCAACAGCATCTTTAACACCTGTGCAGAGGTAGGCATCTTGGAAGACACTTCTGCAACCTGTGGGAGGTGTATGTTTTCTAAATTCTCCATTCTGGATTTTCATTGCTATTGAACTCTTAAATCAAATTCAAATGCCTGCGGCAAATGATTGCAGCTTCATTTAATGAGTATTAGTTACATGGTGGTTACCACAGAGATGAAAGACAGAAACCATTTTGCCTCTGGAAACATGATCTTGTTTCTTAGGAAGGAAGCACAGTGGCCCTGCCCAAGAGGGCCAGTTCCACAACAGAAGGGGAAAACAGAGGACATCGGTGGACCGAGCTCAGTATATGAATGTACTACAGCTGTTTTCTATCCTGCTCTGTCCTCTGCTCCCGGAAATTCTCTCTACGCTCCTCTATGTCTTCCCAAAACTCAATTTTCAGTCAATCTCCTGGTTATTACAAAATAGATCAAGAGTTAGATAAAAGTAGGAAAGGCCAGGGAGATGGCTCGGTTGATAATGTATTTGCTGAACAAGCGTGAGGACCTGAGTTCTGCTCCCAGAACTCACACTAAAAGTTGGGTACTGTGGTATTTGTTTGTAATCTCTGAATTGGGTAAGCAGAGCTAGGAGAATATCCGGAGCATGTTGAGCTCCCAGTCTAACCAAACCAGCACTCTCCACGTTCAGTGATGGACCTTGCCTTGAGGATGATACCCACAATGAAGCTCTAACTTCTATAAGCACACTTGCATGCTCGTTTGCACACACGCATGTGCACACACGCACACACACATGGATTAACTAGTAACAGAGCTGTTTGTACCATACAGCAGTTTTGTTTAGATGTTGTTATCAATGACACAGCATTGACTAAACATGAGCAGAGTATGTGACACAAACAGACACATCACAAAAATCCGAGCAATTCCAACCCATGCTGGTAAATTTACAACCCTGGTTGCTACGTCTTTGAACAGTGGCTGTTCATTGCAGACTATGTAAGATAAATTCCTAAGACCTATGACATTGTTCTGTCACTCTCTTGCTGACTGGCTCTAAGCGGTTTGATTCTAAACTTGTGACTTAAAAATAAATACATAAATAATAAAGCATCGCCGTTCAAATGGTTGATCTTTATGTTTTATAATATAAAATGCAAAAAGAAAACCCTCCAAAACACATAATCTTTGACCATTATCCTCTGAACTTCTGTGACTCTCCCCATCCCTGTTGCCTGCCTCCTCAGTCAGCTCCTGGCTGGGTTCAAGGTCTCCATCCGACTTCTGCATCTCAGCCTGGCTCTGGCTTCTCAGTTGCTAAGCACCAGTGCAGGGAGCCCTAGATTCCCACACATCGTGCTGAAGGTTACGATTTCTCTGAGAGTACATTCCATACCACTCTATTTCAAAACATATCTCTTTGTGTTATTCGTATGTCCTTATTTGTTTGTCTTATCCGCTAGACTGTGAGATCCTCAAGGACAGAGACTATGTTTTATTCATCTTTGTGTTTCTCGCAGTGCTTATCACGATGCTGAGCCAGATAGGGCTCAGTAAATGTGGGCTGAATGCCTGTCCATCAGAAAATTCCCCGCGTGTACACCGCCAGCCTTGCAACCAGCTCCTGACGCCTTCCTCCTTTCTCTCAGCGCAGGCTCTGCCCCAAGACAGATAGGATAAGGTCTGCACAAAAGCAACAACGTGCTTAAATCAATGACTCTCATAGTGGGCCCCTAGTAAATGTTTGTTGACAAATTGAATGCCTAAAAGATTTCACAGCCTTGTCCCTGTCGAGCACAGCCACTGCTGGAAAAATACAGTCTTTCATAGTGGGCTCCCAGTCACACCTACTTAATGTCCATGGGCAGACCCTTGGAGACTGAGCTAGCTGATCTTAAAAGAGCTAGTCTTCTGCAGAGACCACCTGGGTCACAAGGTGACCAGGACAATTAGCATCTTAGCTCTCCTGGTAAATTACAGGATGATCCATTAGTAGGACCACACTGAACTTCATCCTGAGACCTAATTTGAGACTATCTGTAGCCAGCTGCACATTGAGCACCAAGTATGAACGGGCTATGTTTGGGTTGTGCCTCCAGACAGTGTGGATTGGGCATTTAACCTCTAATTCAACAGTGCTTGGAGGTGGGGTTTAAGAGGTGTGTCGATCATAAAGGCCCCACTCTCATAATGAGTTAATTATAAAGGGCCTTGAGGCTGTCAATTTGATCCAACCCACCCACTCTGTTCTGACTTTTTTACTTTCTGCTAAGACCTAATGAAGTAAAACCATCCCTAGATGTGGGCCCTTGATGGGGAACATCCCAGTATCCAGAGACATACATTATGTATTGCGCTTCTATATGTTCTAATTGTGCCCTCAAGTCATCCCATCTCAGGAATCCTCTTCTAGCAGCACCAAGTGAGTGAAGACAGGCCCCAAATGCCCTCAACAGGCTCCCCAAATTTCTCTAAGCCACACCTCCTGTGTTTTTCCATCTCTTAGCAATTAAATACCAACAAGTCCCTGCTCACTCCCTAAGATTTTTTGCCATAATTTCTTTCACTCATCCCTCACTCCAGAGAAAAGAGTAAGTGACAAACTAGAAACTTCTGTTGAGAAGAGGGAGAAACAAACGCCCGGCACGAGCACGCTTTCTAAATTCTGTAGCTTGGCTTTGATCTCCAAGCACAGCGCTGCAGGCTTGCTCTTAAAATTCTCAGGAGTTAATGGGATCTGGATGTATGTTCGAATTCTATAGCATCTTGTTCCATCCATTCCTTTAATAGCTGCATGGGCTGGATGATAGTTTCCCCATTTCGCAAATGGCAAGCTGGTCAGTAGAGAGCTTGCCACTTAAAGAGAGGCTAATGATGAAGGACAAAGTTTGCGATTCAAGCACTGACTCCACAGTGCCCCCTAGTGAGCAACCTCTGCACAGCTGTTAACTTTCACTGCCCTATACTCACTTCACTGAGGGCCACATTGCCGAACATGCTCCTGCTTCCAGAAGCCACCATTCTTGTTTGAGGGAGTTCTGCCAGTTGAGTTACTTTTGAGACCCTTTCTGTCTTTGCTCCTCCCAGCCACTGTGATTAACATTTCCCAGGAGTCCTTTAAGCTTGCCGCCATTAAGGCCTTTGCTCCAGAATCTAGCTCTTCACCTCCACTGTGGCTCCTCCCCGCCGACCTATGCTCTCCTTTTTGGCCCTCACACCCTGGGGGACATTTTCTCTCAGCAAGTATTGAATGAGGTACACCATTCGCTCTAACCTGCTCAGATCACCAATCTATTGCCAAATATCCAGTAGACAGCAGAAAAGATTTTAGTTACCCCGTTCTTGTTAGCAATTCTGTGACTCAACCATTAAACAGGTTCTTTACTAAGAAGACTATTGAGTATCCTGGACAGTTCTTTTGCTATTTCAGCACCTCACCCTCTCAGGGTTAGAAATGTTCTATCCCTGGCACACGTGATCTTCCCCCTCAAAGAGATAAACACAGATAAAAAGTGGGAAATACAGGTGGGAGGGAAAGAGAGGGGACAGGACAGGAGGACAAATTCATGTTGGTAAGTTTTTCTTTTTCCTTGGTAGGAAAGCAGTAATCTGGCTTTCTCATTACACGAGCCTCTGATTTTCATCCATAAAGCTGCTCTATCCTATTCTTTCTGGAGTGGAAAAAAGACCCTGCAAAGCCACACACCCTGCCAGCTTGGGATGCAAAAATGATAGGGGACGATCTCAGCAACTCAGCAGGAGGAGTGCATGTCAGTGGAAAGCAATCAGGCGATGTCAAGTCCAGCAAGGAAAACTCGCATTAACAACGCCCCTCTGCTTGTGAAAATTGTAGTGGCCGGGAAGGGAAGATGTATTTGAGAATACAGCCAGTAATAAAGTGTCTTCACTGGGAGGCAAGTTATGAGAAGAGAGACATTGTAAGCTGGATAATAACATTTGAGGTCCTAGGGTCTTCCTGACAGAGACAAGGAAACTCAAGGTTGGGAACATCCCTGGGAGCTCGAGTGTCATAATGAAAGAGGACAAGATTTGAGTGACCTGGAATAGAAGTCGTCCCCCTGGGACTTATTTGGTTGGGTTATGCAAATTTTATACCTTGGATCAGACTCAAATTTGAAGTCTATAAAATAGTAAAAATAATGTTTGCCTTAGAGGGGGTATGCCTGATGATATCTGAACAGTTTCTGTGAAATATCAGCTGCTTCTATAGGTGAGCCCTTATTTTCTCTTTAGGTCTATTGCCATTTCCTTCCAGAAACAGCATCGTAGAGAGGATTGCCAAGTAGAGACAGGCAAGTTTGCAACTGAGCAAATCCTGACATTTAGCCCCAAACTTAAATTTTACAAAGAGAAACAGTCTGGCTGGAAAACATGGTAGAGGGTCTCCTAAGACCAAAATGATAACTGTGTGAGGCAGTTCTGACAATAGGAAGGTGAAAGCCAGATTTGGGACAAAAGTCCCTTTACCTTAGAGTCCCAAAGGCTCCTTTAGGGCCCTTGGCTGTCACACATCATGATTTCTGTGAAAATCTTTCACAAGGCGTGGTTGTTAGTCCTGCCATTTGATGCATGGGCAGAGGCTGTCATTTTCAAAACAAGGGGGAGTGGACTACAGAATATGCCAGAGTCTCTCGGCTTCATGATGTTGGGGTCAATAAGAAACCTGAGGCCATTGCTCTGGACCCAGATTTGAGACCGACAATCTACAAGACCTCAAATAATAAAATAGATTTCCCCAATATTCCTCAGCAAATTTGGGAAGAACTATACTTTCCACTTCGTGAGGATTAAAATAGAGCAAACATAAGTCAGGTTTGACATCTGGGTAACAGGAAGCACTGAAGTTGCTCAGCTGAGGAAGAACTAGGGGAGGGCTTTCAGCGTAAACATGCACTTTAGTGCGGGACTCGCTTCAATATTGGGGCTACAAGCTGTTCCGAAATCTCACATCTTAGGTGACCTTAATAACTCTCGCTTTAAACACTGAATGAAATACTCATCCAAAGGTAAAAACTAGAATAATGGGAAAACAATTCTTTATCCTTCCTGAGTGTCCTCTCTCACCCCTGAGCTTTGTTGCTGTGTTGATGATGTACGCCTCACTTCCACAGTCTGCTGGGCGCTGTCCAGAGAAGAGCATCCTGTTTTATTACTCTAGTTGGCTCACCAACCCTTGCCCTTGTCCCTTCACAGCCATAAGAAGCACAGATGTTGCTGGGTCCCAGGTTGGCTGGGTTCTCCTGTGAGAGTGACTGACCAGACATTTGCCCTGTGCTCAATTCCCCCGGCCATAAGCCGTCTGGAGCAGAAGGCTGCCCTTCCCAGGAAGGAGATGGCAGCTGTAACAGGTGTTAATAAATGCAGACCCATGGCCAGCGGCTGGCATGGATCATTTTATTAGGCAATCATATATTTTCATTAGCGATGGTGATGAAGCGCTTAGGCTTTTATGGGGTGTTTTAATGTTTCATTTTGCCACCAGACTTTATTACCATGCCAGCCTATTTCCTGCTGGGGCAAGCCGTGCCTACTCTCTTCCTCTGTGCAGAAGCCTTTCAACATTTCCTTTCCCCAAAGCTGCAGCCGGAAGATAACTTCCCATCTGCTTAAGGAGACAACGGGACCATTAAAGGCCATGGAGTCAATGACAACCCCAGCTCATAATTTTTATGTCCTTGTTGTAACCTGATGCCCCCCAGAATGTTATCCTGTGGTTAATGACTTAGGAGGAGAAGCTGGAGTGACCAGGCAGCCGCATAGTGTGCACCTGGCTCTTGGTATGAGGAACTAAAAATGCTTTAGGAATAGAAAAATATGCCTTCTCTCTTGTGCCTTCAGGAGTGAGCATTAGGGTGATTGAGCTAAACACATCCCTGGGTAATCTAATACTGTGACTCCTGCCATATGGCACACAGTGGTACAAAAACCAAAAATTTACAGTGATTCACCCAAGGTCACACAGAGTGGGAGCTCTGAGCTTCTAGTCTCAGAGCTGAGTTTGATCACTTAGGCTATGTTGGTTTCTCTGCCACAAAGTAAAGAATAAGTTGCAGGAGACCCAATAGAAGCAGTCTCCACTGGGAAGCACCAGAGAAGACTTCGGGGACCCAATAGATCACCCACCTCTATTGTTGCAGATATAGAAATTGAGTTGAAGGAAGGAGGAGTGTTTATCTGAGCTGTCAAGCCATCTAGGGTCATTTATACCAGGCAAAATAACCATCATATGCTCACTGGCGCGGCGAGAGATTCCAGGAATAACATGTTCTCAGGGCCGGGGTTAGAGGTCAATGTCACAGTCCTTGCATAGTGCACACAACATCCTCAGGTCAAGCCATAGCCCTTCCAAGAAGGGGTTAAAAATCTCTGCTAATTACATGGAAGTATTAGTGTGATATTATCTAAAAACTCCTGTAAGATGCTTTGGCAGCAGTGTTGTGGGCTATAAATTAAAAACATGGGTTTGGAAAAAACCGTGTTCTGTACTTTCTTGGCAATGTGGTAAATTGAAAGAGTCAAAATTTTATAATCATAAAATCAAGGTTCAAATATTGAACTCACCTTCAACAATGTGTTGTTTGGGGTCTTTGTTTTTTAAACTGCAAAATGGGAATAAAACCATTTTAACATGTGGAGAGAAATCTTGGTGATACATGTAAAATGCTTTGCTAGTAGCATAACAATCAGAAAATATGGGATATTTAGCATAATTACCATAATCATATATAGAGAAGAACAACATTAGGACTGTGGTGAATATGACTTTCAAATTCTCTCCGTAATTACTGGTTTCCTTCAGTTTAAATTACCTAGGAAAAAGTATATTGGACATGAAGAGGCGAAAAGAGCTCTCTGGTTTTATAATCACTGTAGCTATGGGTACACAAATGCTCGAAACATAAAAAGGGTTAAAAAAATAAGTTAACAAAGGTCATTTATTGAGAGGGAAGCAGAATAAGCTAGAAGGTTGGTTTTCTGAAAGGAATTCATGGCAAAAACATAAAATAAGAAATGCAGGCTGCCACTTTGTTCCCTTAGATATTTAGTACAGTCCGTTGTGTATGTCTGGTAGCCAATAAATGTCTGTGTGATGTGAAATGAAGGGGCCTCATAGACCATTAAAAATGTCCCTGTCTTTTTTCAAGTACAAGACATACAAGAAAAGAGGGTTGAGGAGACCCAGGGAGAGTATGTCTTCTCCTCTCTAGCCAAGAGCCCAAGTTGTTATTAGAGAGAATGAAGACTGTATCCAGATACAGTCCTTGTGTCCATGTAATCTTTCTAAAATATTCCAAGAGAGTTAGATTCGTGAAATAACCCATGGGGTATTTTTTATGGCAAGTTATAGAATGTAGGAAAAGGGATCTTAAAAAAACTTCCAGGGCTTGGTTAACAGATGGCTCCATTTGAAACCCAGCTAGTTACATATAAGAAAACCTACCTAGAAATGTAGAGTATCACAGAGCCAACAATTAGGTAGATAACTACCAATGCTACAAGACCTCCCCATTTGAATAGAAATGAACAGACCATGCTGAATGTATCTTGTACACAGGGCTTTATGATAAATTTAAATATTTGCTTTTATTTTATGTGCATTGGTATTTTGCTGGGCAGTTGTGGCATACCCCTTTAATCCCAGCACTTGGAAGGCAGAGGCAGGCGGATCTCTGTGAGTTCGAGACCAGCCTGGTCTACAAGAGCTAGTTCCAGGACAGGCTCCAAAGTTACAGAGAAAACCTGTCTCAAAAAACCAAAAGAAGAAGAAGAAGAAGAAGAAGAAGGAGGAGGAGGAGGAGGAGGAGGAGGAGGAGGTAAGCCTAAAAGCTAAAAGTTCAGGGAGACACTCTACTGTTGGTGAGCAGAAAGAGAGGGCATTTCTCAGGAATACTGGTAACTCCATTCTTTTAGTACCTTATTCTGCTTTCCTCAATGGAGTGTTTTACACATGAACATCTACAAAAGGGTCCATTAGGTTGGTCAGTCAGGTAGATTTCAATCTGTTCCTTAAGCTACTTCTTTTTCTGTGCCAATTGTGCATATTGTGCATATAGGGAGGTGGAAGAGGATTCTGGGAGAGGGAAAGCTTTGCCTTCAGTTCCTTTTTAACACATGACTAGAAGTGATAGATCTGAGAAAGAAACCAACCAGTAGTGATGGGGAACGAAAATTGATGGGGATAGGAAGGAAAGAAAGCAGGGCACATGAGAGCAATCAGAAAGCATTATACAGATGTACGAAATTATCTAAAAGAGTCCTAGCACTTGGGAGGCTGAGGCAGGAAAATGACGAATTTTAGGGTATCCTTCGTCATTAGATGACACCCTGATTCATAAAGTACAGTAAACGCATGTCCTAAAGAGATGGAGTATACTTTGTAAAATATCTGTAGGGACTTTATTGTCTTCAATTTTAGACAAGTAGACAAAGACTTCTCTCTCTAGGAAAGATAGGAGGTCACTGTGAGTCCACTTCATGTGGGACCCGTATCTACTAAGATGCTAACAGTGTCAAACAGAAGTGCACAAGACGTCAATGTGATACAATAACTGGTAAACGCAGTTTACATAGAAGACAGATCTGTGTACTTGAGAGCTTCATGTTGGTGGTAAAACGTAGAAATGGGGACATTCCTATTAGGGTTTTATCTTCACAGGGACCTGATAAAGAGACCCACCAGAGGAACTTAGAGCTACTGGAAACTCAGAAGGTGGAATGCTACTGGCCTCTCTGCTTTATGTTTTTCTATATAGCAACAATCAATGTCAGTTTGTCTAAGGTAGGGAAGATATGAATTTATGTGCCCCATCCTAGTCTATTACCTATTGCTGTAACTAAATACTACAGACATGGTAGTTAAAAAGATTAGGAGGTTTTTTTTTTTTTTTTCTTGGCTCATGGTTCTGAGGCAGGGAAATACAAGAAAGAGTATTTCAATCATCTGGTGAGGGCTTTCTTGCCTCATCAGAACATGGTATAAGGTGTTACCTGACAAGACAGAGGTAGGGGGTTTCTGTTCCTTATAAATACAAACTCACCAATAACATGACAGTGTCACTTACGGTTTGAGTGGGAAGTGTCCCCTCCGGGTCCATGTGTTTAAACACTTGGTCCCCACCTGGTAGGACTGTTCTGAGAAATTGTGGAACCTTTAGAAGGTGGGCCAAGCTGGAAGAAACTGGAAAATGGGTTGCTTGTGGTTATAAATCCACCAAGGGAGAACTGTCTACTTCCTGATTTTCAGAGATGTAAGAAAGCCTTGCCATAGTCACCGCACAGAGCTAAACCAGCCCCAGCTGCCATGTCATGACTGATGTAACATAGCATCTCAGTGATGTAACAGAGCATCTCAATGAGGTAACACAGCATCTCAAATGTGCGTCATCCTCCTTGTGGTTGGCCTTGTTCGGTATGTGGCTACACCAATGAAGAAAGTACCTAATAAAGGGCTTCAGCCTGATAACCTCAGGTAATCCTATGTCCCCTCCCAAAACCTGTTTCTCAATACCATTAGAATATGCATTTCAGGACTAAGCTGCCAATGTGGAAGAGAAACATTCAAATGACAGTGGATCCCTTCTCTAAAGAACGCTTCTCTCCCATTATGGCACAGCAGACCTGCAACCTGACACCCAGGGGGCCTTCCTTCTTTAGACATGAACCCTGAAAAACCTCTCTTTTATTCCCTAGTAAGTAGTTTCTTCTTTTGAAATGCATTGTGCTTCTACAGTATTCTTCCTCAGTGTTATGCCAGGCCTTCCTTTTGTCCATTTCTACTATCAGTATCTTGAAGGGCCTCCCTCTCAGTTGCCGAAGTAAACACCTTGCTTCTTTCCTTAGTACGCATATGGTAGTATTTGTGGCTCAGTAGCTACAATCTTAATATACTGTTAAAACCACAAACGCCAAGGCTGGAAGTGCTATGAAAAGGAAGACCTGGATGTAAGGCTGTGTCGTATGGACATGTTCTGAGCACAGGTCCCTTGGAAATGAATGTGCCAGCAGAAGATATTTGGAACGATTGGTTTTCTTCATGCACACAAACATGTTAACTGTATTCAATCTCTACATCTTCATTGGCTGAGAAAAAGTGATTGGCACATTCCTTAGCCAAAGAGCACCACACGTTAGCATTCCCATCTGCTTTCCCAATCTGGGGCCCTAGGTGACAAATTGTAAAAATTATTAGGTATGGCGAAACCTAGAATACAATACGTACAAGTACCCCTGAATACGTGTAAACAGAAAATGGAGCAAAACAAATTTCAAGTAAGGAGTAATTAATTCTATTAGGAGCTGAAAAAGATGTGCCACAGAAATGTGACCTGTGAGAACAGGGGTTTATGCTGCTCCATTAGCTCCCAAAGATGCTTAGCAGCAAGAACATATCAAAGTTTCATTTCCGTTATCTTCTTATCTCTCTTCTAGGAATGTGGATCTAGATGGCATTTGCATCTGACCTCTCCCTGTTGCTCAGAGATCCTACATGTGCTCATAACTTCATTTTTTGTTCCTGCCTTTATGGGTCTTGAAATGCAGTAACTCTTTCTCAATACTGCATTGAAATTGGCCCACATTGCTCGAGGATCAGCTAGTATTACTTCAGCAGGGCTCACATTAACATATCGTTAGCCATACGTTAATTAGCACGGTCACCTCTAACCAAATCGATTAGTTGCCCCATATCCCGAGAGTCTGTAAATCAACATGGTTTTATTTACTTTGATAACTGTCTGATGAATCTTCAAGCTGTGCCTATGTTTCAGTGAGAAGTGGTGTAGAAAACTCTAAATTTCTATGTTTCTCAATACTCTAGCTCAACCTGTTTAAATGGCCAAATTTCCAGACTACTGCACTCAGATGTCAAGCAGGCGGAGACTCAGTGACCAGTCCCCAGGAGTCTGAGGCTTTCTAATCTAGGAAGACAGTTACCTGGGTACTCTAGAGTTGTCAGTGACTCAGGGCATCATGGAATAGGTTACTCGGAGCTAGAAGCTGTCCTTTCAAGGACTCAGATTACTCACCTGGCTTTTCTTCCACCCTGGTAGATCCCATTACTGCTTTCAGATGTTTGCTCACTTTTGCTCATCTCAAAATGCCCTCGCTGTACACCTGAGGTTTAGATCCAGCAGCCAAGGAAGGTCATTGAATAGGAGGATGTGAAACTTCACACATCGCTGACTGCATGGAAATGGAAATGTATAAATACCAGGACCCTCTGACAGTGTTTCTCCCTCCAAAAATATAATTTGAAATAGCAATAGCTGTGATTTCTGCAGTGCTTAATACTCAGTCTTCCCTGTCCTGGGTAGTTTAGGCTCACAATCTCATTTAATCTTACACTAATCCTGTGAGATAACAACCATTATCTCCATTTCAAAAGCTGAAATTGGGACTCAGCAGAGTTAAATAACTTGCCCAAGGTCATCCAACTAGGAAGTGCAGATGGTTGATTAGATCAATTGGCCACAAAGTGCGAACCTTCCCCACTGTAGAAGGCAACCGCACTCTCTAAATCCTTGAAGAAGTGGCTCAAGGGTCACCTAGCCTGGAGTAATCTAGACCCCGGAGATAATTGTCAGATTCTCTAGCTTTAGAAAATAGCTGTCTAAGCCACTGTGGACTCTGCTGGGCTGAGACTGACATCTAGTAAAACTTCAGAAGTCCTCCCTGACACACGAGTACAGATACGATTATGTTTGGAGACATGGACCACTGAGTCTTTTCATTGTTGGATGGAGAAATGTTACAGAGTTCACTTTTCCAAACTGAGACTGCCACTACATTGACCTTTACAGGAGCACGAGCACAGACTTGGTAGATCATTGGCCAAGATGTTACTCAGCACATGACTGTGTGTTTCTTACATTTTCATCATTGTTTCCATTCGTTGTGTGTGGTATTGTGTCGAGGATTTTCTAATACAAGCATTGTTCATTTATCAATTTAATAAATTGATTTGTGAGTTAGGAAGTGAGTTTCAATGGTATACCTGACAATATCATTACCTACTAGTTACACGGTATCATGATGTATAAATGTATGTGGTTGTCATGTTTACCCCCAAAACAATTCAGAATGAACAGCTAGAGTGAAAATGTCTTTACAGGAGTATAATATTACAAGAAAATCAGGACTTCTGTGCAAGACAGAGAAATGTATTAAAGGTGCAGTCTTTACTCTCAGTAATCTTAAAGTCCACATGAAAATATGAAGAGTAAATCCGTGATAATAATGGTCCTGCATTAGTGGGTTAGAGGTTATCATTTAAATACATCAACAGCCATGCTGGTCTGGACACAGAAAAACCCAGGAAGCATCAGTCCTACACAGAAAACTATAGGCAATTGGAGAAAGCTGGGAACAGGAGGGAGGATCTTCTCTAGGGAGAGCACACCAATTGGTTGTTGTCCAGGGCCAGTCAGCCCTGAATACAGACATGCAAGCAACATTATATAGACTGATCAGGCTGTATTTAGGAATAAATATCTGCCTATATGCATATATATTTATAATTAGTGAAAAGGGAATTTGAAAGAGAGGAGGGACATATAGGAAGGCTTACAGGGAGGAAAAGAAAGGAAGAAATACCATAATTATATTACAATCTCAAAAATTAAAAAATCAGAAATTAGAGGTCAATAAAAAATTATTTTTAAAAAGTGTATCCAAGTTACAGCTGAGTTAACAAAGACCTCTCAGACCTTTAATTGTATTTTTTACGTTTTGAAATAAATCATTTCAGTGAAGTATAAGTTATAAAACTGTGAGTAGAAATTTTGACATAAAAATGTGGCCATAAAACTTCTCCTGCAAGAAACAGACCATCCCCAGAAATCTAGAACCCCATCGGAGCCCTCCCAGCCACTAGTTCCTCTCACTGAAGTCCTCACTGTTCTGCCACTTTCCTTCTTTAACTCTGTATTTATAAAACCTGGATTATGCCAGGCGGTGGTGGCGCACGCCTTTAATCCCAGCACTTGAGAGGCAGAGGCAGGTGGATCTCTGTGAGTTTGAGGCCAACCTGGTCTACAAGAGCTAGTTCCAGGACAGGCTCTAAAGGTACAGAGAAACCTTGTCCCAAAAAAACAAAAAACAAAACAAAAACAAACAAACAAAAACACTGGATCATGCATTGTTTTGTATCTGAATCATTTTTCCTCAAATATTTTGTTTATAGTTCATCTGCATTACTCCAATGTCACCTGTCTTCAATGTTTTCTCAGTTTTCATTTTTAAGTTTGTTCAGTTACATGGTTTTTGAACAGCCTATTTTAGCAGGAATATTTGAAAGTGTTTATACTGTTAGGCTATTTTGCATATCAATAGCATATAAATTCCTTTATATTGATGAGCAATATTCTATGGTATGGATATGCCACAATTGCTTATCCATTTATGCATTGTTCAGTGTTCTGGCTCTTTCTTTAACTATTGGTGCTATATAAGTGAAGCTGTCGTGAATGTCTATGCACCGATGTTTGTAAGGAAAGAGTCTTGCATTCCTTTTAACTCAATACTTGGGAGTAGAGTAAGGGATACATGATAAATTTACCTAGCTTGAGAGGTATCTGCCAAGTGCTCTGCAGTCTTTTCCACATAGCATCTATCGCCTCACCTAACTTGATATGACTTACTGTTTTTTCTTTTTAACTTTGAATTTTAATCACTCTAATAAGTTTGTATTAGCATTTTCTGTCTTTACGTTTCATCTCATTGGGAATGGGGAATCATTAATATTATACTTGCTCATTTTTCCATTCCTAAATTTTCTTTAGTAAAATGTCTAGGTTTTCACTGGATTACTAGTCTCCTTGTTTATTGTTTTAGAGGCCTTTAATATGAGTGTAAGACCTTAGTTGAATGTATGATTGGCAGATATTTTTCAGATTTTTTTCTCTTTTTACACTTTCATAAAATTTTTGATATAATATGAAAATAAAATTGATTATACATAATGGATTTGTGCATCAATCTTCATGAGTCCTGAATCCTTTTAATTTAAATAGTGTTTTTTATCACTTTTCTTTTTTATATAATTTATTCCATATACCAAAACTGTAGTAAATGTATGCCTCTTCTAGTCTTTTTTATCTTCCTTTTCCCCCTTAATGTACTGGATAAAAATGTCTAGAATCATGTTGAATAGAAGCAAGGACAGCTGGCACCCCTGTTGATGTATCAGATATTTTACCAAAGTACATTTTGGAAATATTTTATAAAAAAATACAGCAAATCTCAGAAGTATGAAGTTTGCTATATATTTTTGCAGTTTATACAGTATTACATTAAGGAAGATTCCTTCCACTGTTAGTCTAACGAGTGATTATGATGAATATCTCTTTGATTTTATCAAATGCTGTTTCTGTTTATATTAAGATAATCATATGAGTATAAGGAGACACAGGAGAATTAAAGAGGTTATGCAATGTTCGATATATTTCTTATTATTGTGTTTTTATGTCTATATCTGTCAAAACTCATAGCATTAAAATTTTTTATGCAAGTTTCTGGCAGAAGAGATGGGTCAGTGGGGAAAGTGTTTACCGTGCATGTGTGGATCCGCAGAGCCCATGCAAATCTGGATGCAGAGGAAAAGTTCTGCAATCTCAGTACTCCTAAAGTAGGATGGAGGGTGGAGAGAAGAGAATCCCAGGGAGCTCATTGTCCACGTAGCCTGGCATATGCAGCAGGAGAGAATGAGAGAGATTATCTCAAACAGTGCAGAAGCGGAGGATGAACGCTGGAGATTATCCTTTGATCGGTACACATATACAGTGGCACATGGTCACAGGCCTTCACACTCATGAACACCAACACACATGAGATTTACTGTGTGATGCAGTAAATCTTGTTTAAAAAATAAAATTAAATTAATACAAGAAATCTCCTATGGTGAAGCAGCACCGTTCTCCACTTTGTACAAAGATTAAGTATAACCTAAGTTTTCCCATGGATCACAATTCTGAGGTCTAATAATAGCACAGAATACATTTTACTGGATCTCTTTCCACATACCGCTTCCTGTAAAATTCATAGCACAGTGAAGTTTCAGGGTTTTCTTGAACACTGCTTCTTCTACAAGGCATGCGTGCAACATTATACTGCTAACAAGACTTTATAGTTGCATCACCAAATTTTACAGACAAAAACAATGCATTTATCTGTCACCCAACTGTCCCCTTCATAATGCAAAAGCTATAAAAGTCAGTGGTGTGGTTAGACATGGACACCCTAGTCACTGTTCTTGGACACAAAGGCACACATCCTGGTATCTGTATCTTCCAGAATTTTCCATAGTGCAGTAGTATGTGTGCAGTTTCACCATCCTTTCTCCATGGCCTGAAGTATACTGAGTCTTTGGGTCCTGTTATATAGTCAGCTACGATGCTTTCTTTGTAATTGTCTTTCCAGAAGATGGTTTCACTACCAGGATCAATGTGGTCCTCTGGTGAGTTTTCTATGCTTTGAATGGATCCATACAACTAGAGACACCTATATATAAAGTGAAGCATCTACATTTCTCCTTGACCCTAGGACTTATTGGTATCACTAGCTTCCCTGGGAAACGTGTAGTACCAATGCAAACACTAGACAAGGGCTATCTCTTGAAAAGGCTCAATCAAGATCCTTCAACGGAGATTTTCGGTTTTCGTTTTGTTTTTCAGGGTAGTTTCTTGTGGCTACGCCAGCTAATGATGGCAAATGCTGAAAGCACTACGGTGGCCTCCAGTTGGAGCTTACCAAACTGAGACTGAAGTGAAGCTGAGCTGCTCAGATGAGGCAGATGTTGAGCCTCCCCGGCAGTGACAGATCAGGGTCTGCTTGTGTTTTTCACATCCTTGTTTCCTGACTTAGCTGTTGTTTTCTACTGGTCTGAGTCCACATTCAGAATATCCCTCCCATAAAGGTCTGTGAACTCAAGCCACATCTGAGAGAGGAAATGCTTACATACAGATCGTCCTTATGGCCCTTACAAAGACATCTTTCCTTACCTGGGTCATTGGTCGCAGTTGACTGTGCCCTAATCAACTGTGGTCAAATGCATTTCCATGCCCAAGTGTTGCATGTTTTCTAGAACCAGGAGATTTCTTTGAATACTGGGAGCAGAGCATCAGTGCCCCAACTGTGCCCACATCCAGCTTCACAGGAAACTTTCCCTTCCTGCAGCTCCATCAGAGAATTGTATCGGATAACAAGTCCTGCCATTATGTCTTTTCTCAGCTCAGACTTCAAAGAGCTAAAGCTTTTTGTAGTTCTTGGAGTTAAGATAATGGTCCCCAATGCATCACCCCATTTATTCCTCACCACCTGGCAAGGTGAGGTGTGCTCACTACAATTTGTTTTGAATTGGGGGTGTAAAACTTAAAGTGGTTAATGGGCTCCGTCAGGTTCATTGATCTCAGAGTCTGGATTCAAGTCTTGGGATCTGGGTTCTATAGCTGATTTTTAAAATGTTCTAGAAACAATCTAATAGTGGTTGCACATATGTTTCAGTTGACTCTTACTCTATTTCAGTGAATTTGTGTCTGTATTCTAAGACTTGGGAAGTTAAGGAGAAATCAGGTCTCTACTTTCCTTTTTAAAAGATCTGATGATTGTCCCAGTTGTATTCCTGCTTGGTAACAATTGGTCAGTATAGGATGTGGGCTCTGATCTGTCACTGTGCCCATCACACCTCACAGTGTCCTCCACATCAAGATGGAGCATCAGCTTCCATTGATTATGGTGATCTTGAGGATTATAGAGCAATAAATACTTCAGGGAAAGATATTTTCTGGTACTCGTGACTCTATTGGAACTGGGGAGGTACCAGCATAGCTGGAGAGAACTTCATGTTTACAGGGAAAGAAACAAAACTGTGCTTTTGTATAGATGAAGCTACTTACACATTACTTGAAAGCATTGTGGCCCCAGCCAGGCTTCAGAGCACTTCCAGGAAACCCAAACCTAGTTTCTGTGTCTTTTGACTCTTTTAACATGGATGTTTTTCAAAGCATTACACCCTTGCTCACAATCATCAAAGGCTCACTATGGCTTTCAGAGGAAAATCTGACAATTTCAACTTGATGTTAAGGAATCCAGGCCAACACTTTCTTTACAGTCCTGTAAGCTGTCAGCTCTCACGGTCTCGCTACAAAGCAGTTGAGTTCTGTTCAATCCAATGCACAATGACTGGATGCTTGCCAAGAAAGTGACAATCTATCTGACCTACCAGGAAGAAACGAAGGCAGGATGTTCCTCCACATCTTCCAAGCACTGTGTGAGATACTCAGACCCTAAGAAGTCCAGTGAATGGCAGAGTGGTGATCATTTTAGCTGGTCTGGGAATCCTTCCCTTAAAGTCTTCTGCTCTTTCTGAGATGCTCACACATGACCCATCATCTCCCAGCCCTTTGTATTTCCACACACTTGCTACCCCATTCCTTTGATTCCAGCTGTCTTCCTAAGCAGCCCTTTTGTCTTTCTGTTATTTCTCTGGGCTTCTATCTCATTACCCTTCCCAGACTCACCGTGTCCAGAGTCGCTCCTTGCTTCTTTCAGAATAAAGTTAAGGACATCATAGACTGGAACTTGAACTGTTTTGGCTCACTTCCTTCTTCAATACAATTGGAAGTTGTGGTAAGAAGCAATGAACATGTCATGTATTCTTTGGCCCCGTGAAAGTTGAAAATAGACTGTGAACCCAATAAAGTGTATTACTTCATAAATTCTGCTCACCCAAAATCTCCAAGGACAGAAACAGTTTCACTGCTGATTGAGACAACAGATTTTCTAGACTTTTCTCCCAGGCCAAATAGATAATAATTTATTGGACTATTCTAAAAATAGCCCTCTCAGCCTTGGTATCTGCATTATGTACACATGGCCTGTACCATTCTTGGGCCCCTTCCGTCTGCTTGATAACCAGAATGCTATTGATGCAGAATTGAAGCTATTTCTATTGCGTATTCTAGGCACTACTCTTTGTTCTGCTACAGACAAAAAAATAATTGTTCTCCCAACCCCCACCCAGAGAAAGCTGCATTTGAGCACTAACATTCTAAATGGAGAATGTTACACGGCAGTATATACTATATACATGGCAGTGTATACTATACATGGCAGTATATACTATACACGGCAGTAACACTATACACGTGGCAGTATATACTATACACGTGACAGGATATACTATACACGTGGCAGGATATACTATACACGTGGCAGGATATACTATACACGAGGCAGGATATGCAGCCAATGATGTGAGCCATTAGGTCCAGATCATCTATACTCCTACAGATATCTTCATGAATAGCACTCACAGAAAGATTTTCTCCCATGAGAGTTAATCACATACAAACAGTAAAGGACTGAGGGATATGGATGGCTTAGTTATGAGAGCATCCTGAAGTTTCAGGGGACCTGATTTTGATTGTCAGAAACCATGTCGGGTGTCACGGATGTCATGGCACAGGTGTGGGCTCACATGGGTGTGTGAAATGAAGATTCAGAGATACATGAGAGTTAAATTAGCCTTTGGCGGCTGCCGGGGTCTCCAGCCTCAGAGAGCTGAAGCGCTTTCCCTTTGCCCAAGGCATTTTTATTTTTCTCCATATTTACAATTAGGCCAGTTAATTTCCATACACTCAAAACAACCTGAATGAAGCTTCCAAAAACACAATGCCAAGTACTAAGACTCTATATATTACAGGGGTGGGGAGTAACTATGGCTTTCTGGGTTTCCTCCCAGCCAAGTTTGGCATAGCTTTATATCCTTGAGAAACTCTCAGACAAAATCACATAAGGTGACAAAAAGATATCTGTAACACACAGGACAGATTAGAGATAGTTACTAACTCCAGAGCTAGGCCAGGTGTGACCCAGTGGTGACTAGTGCTAGTTGCTAACTCTCTGGCACCAGGCCAGCAGGAAATTCCGCTATAGTCAGGTGGCTCACAACTGTCTGTAACTCCACATCCAGAGGGAGAGATACCTCTGGCTTTTGCAGGCACCTGTACACATCTGTGCCTTTCCACACATACAAACATAGATACACACTCACACACACACAATTATACTTAACCTTTAAGATATTAAAGGCAAAGAATGTGGGGTAGAGCTGCTTTAGAAGATATTGGTCACCTTGTACCCTAAAGGAAGAATGTGGAGATGATGTAGAGAGTTCAGAAATGTCCTTCCCTGTCGTCACTGATGCTGGAGGCTGGGATGACCTATGCAGCCAGAAGCCAGAGTGCAGTGAGCTTTAAATTACAGATTAGGAAATAAAAGTGCAGACTGAGAATAAGCCTTTGGGGCATGTCTACAAAATCCAAAAAGACCAAGATGCTTGACTAGTTAGGGAGTTAATTTAAATCATAAATCTCACACCGGTCAACAGTCTCTGCTACTTTGTTTATGGAATTATCAAAGTTGGACAAAATGTTTTTCAGATTCAACAATGCAAAAGTACCTTTTCTAAGTTGGGTATAGCTGTGTCCCCTCCAAATCATATGTGGAATACCTTCTCCAGATAGCAGTGGTACTAGCTGGAAGCTGATTAGATAATGAAGTCAACACATCCGTGAATGGGATTAGAACCCAAGGAACATGTTAGCCACTTTTACAAGCTGAGGACTCAGAAGGTATTTCCGTGAGATGAAACGTGAGACCTCACCAGAAATCAAATTGTCCAGTACTATCATCTTAGAAATCAGTCTTCAGAATTGCTAAGGATAAACCTTAGTATCTGCCTGTCACCCAGCCTCTGGTGCTTTATTACAGCAGACTAAATACACTAATATGGGGGGGGGGAGGTCATGATGTCTTTCATCAGCTTGATAGCATTATCACATAACATCTCAAATGGAAGATGGTAGAGAGACAAAAGCATAGAGGAATAAAGGCCTCACATCATCAGTACTTTACTAGTCTGGGATCTCTAGTGGTCCAGAATGTGTAAAATATTTATATAGTATAAAGGGAATTTAATAGAATGGCTTCCAACTGGTAGGGTCTTAGCATTTTAACAATGACTGTCTTCAAGTTGGAGAAGCTGAGAACCCAGCAGCTCCTCAGTCTGTGGAACTGGACTCCACTGCAGTCCCCACATGTGCTAAAGGAATGGATTGTTTCTTGTGTATCACTGATCATAACATCATTGGAAAGCTGAAAATGCTTAATTGTGATGTCAGGGGAAAATGCTAGCAGCAGCAGCAACAGCAGCAGAAGCAGTAGCAGCAACAACAACAGAAGCAGCAGCAGAAGCAGCAGCAGCAGCAGAAGCAGCAACAGCAGCCTAAGCAGCAGCAGAAGCAGCAGCAGCAGCACTCAACAGCCAGAAGCTGAGAAAGGCAGACAAATGGCAGTGACGTTTCCTTGACCCTTTCGCTTTCTGGGCCACCTGCCAGAGGGTGCTTCTGGGGAAGCTCTTCTCTCTTCAGTTAGCACCTTCTAGGAATGTCCTCACAGAGTCATCAAGATACTTGTGCCTTAGTTGCTAGTTGCTTCCAGATCCCATCATGGGATTCAAGATTGCCCATCACAGAGTTGGAGGATGATCTTGTTCTGTGCATCTGGAAGGCACAGGCGCAGTTATTTCAGATTAGACATACCTAAAAGAGAACCAATAGACTGTCCACAAACTCCAGAAAGATCCTGGTACTTGTCCCATTTTGGAGTTTCTCCTTCTCCTCCTCCTCCTCCTCCTCCTCCTCCTCCTCCTCCTCCTCCTCTTCCTCCCCCATTCCCCCTTCCCCTCCCCCTCCTCTTCCTCCCCCCTCCCCTCTCCCCCTCCCCCTTCTTCTCCTTCTTTTCCTTCTTCTTCTTCCTCCTTCTCCTCCTCTTTATCATTTTTTTTTTGGTTTTCGGGGGGATTGTTTGTTTTTCAAGACAGAGTTTCTCTGTAGCTTTGGAGCCTGTCCTGGGACTAGCTCTTGTAGACCAGGCTGGCCTCGAACTCACAGAGATCCTCCTGCCTCTGCCTCATGAGTACTAGGACTAAATGTGTGTGCCTCCACACCTAGCTTCTTGAAGTGTGGTGGTACCTTACACTTATTTCTAGACAACAAAAAGTGACTCTTTACCACTTCAAGGTCAGACGGGAAAATGTTCTTGAAGGTTTTTAGTATTTTTCAACATCTCCTCAGAATGTCTAGATGACACCCAAGATGGTACAAACAGCAGCATGGTGGAGTTCTAGTCAGGCTGGGGCTGGGCTACCATTTGGAACAGTTAAATCATCATGTACCCATGACAAGGGTGATAAAAATATTTCTGTTGCATGAGCAACTGGAAATGTGTAAATACATACATATTCCTGCTGAAAAGTCTAATCTCTCCTGATAGCTACAGTGAGCCATACAGCCACAGAAAAACCATTCAATAGACACAGTGTGGGGCTTTGACTTCAATCAGGAAGTCCCTCACTTATTCCCTGGTGCATTAATCAGTCATTCTTCCTCTGATTCAGTGTATCTGAAATAGGTCCAGGTATACATATGTGATTTGAGAAGGCTGTGTGCCTGCCTTCACCGTATCCAGTAACCAAGAAGAGAAGACATGGATGAAGGAAAGGGAATGCAGACAGAGAATTGAGTGCTGGAAGACCACCAAAGATGGTGCTCAGACAGGATTAAACATCGGCAAAGTTTTCTGTGGGGTGGGTTTTAAATAGCAGTGATAACAAGGAACCCAGAGAGGCAAGAAAGTATCTTTCTCTTACGGAGTGCTTGCTAAGGGCGACATGGGCCAGTTGGTTAAAAGTAAGAAACTCTTCCTCTGAAAGAGTAGGAGTCCACCCCTCCCCAGGAGGCTTTTTGAAGTCACCATGTCCCAGACATCCTGAATGCCGCAGCTCAGAAATCACTGGCAGCCTCTCTCTTTCTCAGCCGTGTTTTTTGGGCGAAGGTCTAGACAGGAGAAAGCTTCAAGAAAATCGCTGAAAGTAGTCAGATCTGTTGTCTCCTGGTGCGGTGTCCTGCTCATTAACTTACTCTGCAGACTCATTAATCCAGTGTAAGAATGTAATTAAAAATAATCTCCTTTTCCGGGAGAAGTGGAGAGGGAAGGAGGCGCAGAGTGGAGCAGAAACAGCTAGGCCGATTCCCACAAGGAGAGCACGGGGATATGGGCTCCCCTTTCTCTCTATTAGAGATGCTGCTTTGTGGGGAACAGTTTCCCTCGCGTGTGTCTGTGACTTCCTAGCTTCTTAACTAGCTCATTTTATCTCATGTTTCTCTGTGAAGCTGATGGGGAAGCCATTGCCATCCCACACCAGATAGAGTAGAAAATTATGGTCCAGAAATATGTGAGACATCCCTGTGTTGGTGACTGTCCTTGCTTATGTGGCAAAATATGTAGCAGAACAACTTAAGGGAAGAAAGACATTTGATGGGGGGGGGGGGGCTCACAGTTTAATGGGATATGCTGCTTTATACCAAGTAGCCAGAATATGAAGTAGCTGATATAGACAAGCTGCTTTTTTATGTCTCAGCTGCCCAGACCCAAATAATCACACAAAAACTATATTAATTACAACACTGCTTAATCAATAGCTTAGGCATAGTCCTACATAGCTCTTATATCTCAAATTAACCCATTTCTATTAATCTGTGTATCACTGCAAGGTTGTGGCTTACCGGGTAAGGTTCTGGTATCTTTCTTTTTTGTCTTGACTCTTCTCTCTCTCTCTCTCTCTCTCTCTCTCTCTCTCTCTCTCTGTCTCATCTCTTCCAGCCTGGCTATATTCTGCCCTGCCATAGGCCAAAGCAGCTTCTTTATTAACCAATGGTAATAAAACATATTTATAGCATACAGAGGGGAATACTTCATTAATAACTTGGAGTCAGCAGTTAAGAAGAGAGACCTTGGCCAGAGCAAGGACCTGCTTATAAAAATAAATGCTTGTCCCCATCTTCAGAGACATGCTTCCTCAAGCTTGGAACTACATCATAGATGTTCTACAACCTTCGAAATCAGCAGCACCAAGTGGGTCTCAGTGTGGAAATATACAAGTCCACGGGAGCACATTTCACATTCAGGCTGTACCCCTGAGAAAAACACCTCAGAGCCCCCCAAGTGCCAGTCTTGAGCCCCATTCCCCTCACTAAGCTGTATCAGTTGTGACCCCACTGGATCTGCAGGGTAGGCATATAGCGCCCCAGCGCCTGCATGGTGGGTACATGCAGAAGCAAGATCATAAACAAATGTCCATGGATAAACACAGACTTCAGAGCTGGAGAGATGTTCTTTGAATCCTGTCTCTGCTATTAGCCTGTCATGTCACCTGGGATAATCAATAAAGATTTATGGGACTCAGTTGAACTGCTCATTAGTAAAATGGACTTGGAATATTCTTATTCACTCAATAAATATTGATGAGAGAGAGAGACAGACAGTTTTAGATGCTAAGGATATATCAACGAACACAACTTTTCTACCCTCACAGATGTTATATGACAGTGGGTCAGTGATGAAGATGAGCACTGCCTATTGTGAAAATGTCTTTAAAAACAAAATCAGATAACTTAGTACCCAGTAGATGCTAAGAAAAATTTCAGCTGTGAGTGGTAACAGCCGCATTCTTAAGGCTGTTCCTGAAACAAGTTATAAACCAGAGAAGGCAATGTTGGCTTTCCATACTTTCTATATTACAAGTTTCTTCTTCTCATGGACTATTCTTCTCCTCATCTTATGCCCAGTTCCTGTTAGTACTCACACCTTCCAAAAAAAACCAGGACTTGGGGATAATGTCAAACCACTCCCATGGACTTGGATGTCATGAGGGACTCTCCTAGCAAACTTTGATTGAACTGTGTATTATCCGTAGAGGTGGAAGGAAGTTGAGATCTACTTTGGACATTTCCTTTTCTGTATCTGTCAATCGCATCATAAAAGTGGAGTCTGGTACCCCAAGACAGATGCTCCAATACAACCTGTCATAATCACAAGCATGAGTAGGACATGAGAAGAGGCAGTGTTTTCCAAGCTGAGACTCTGAAAGACCTAGCTGCATCTTCTGAGTCTTACACAGGACAAGACTGCTAGAACCAGAAAACAAGTTTCCGCCTCCTCCCAGCCTCCCATTTCCCTCCCCCTCCTCCCACCCTTCTCCCACTTCCCCCACTCCTCTCCCCCTCCCTCTCCAGTCCAAAGAGCAGTCAGGGTTCCCTGCCCTGTGGAAAGTTCAAGATCCTCCCCCCTCCGTCCATATCTAGGAAGGTGAACATCCAAACTGGCTAGGCTCCCACAAAGCCAGAACATTAAGTAGGATCAAAACCCCGTGCCATTGTCCTTGGCTTCTCATCAGCCCTCATTGTTCGCCATGTTCAGAGAGTCCGGTTTTATCCCATGCTTTTTCAGTCACAGTCCAGCTGGCCTTGGTGAGCTCCCAATAGATCAGCTCCACTGTCTCAGTGGGTGGGTGCACCCCTCGTGGTCCTGACTTCCTTGCTCATGTTCTCCCTCCTTCTGCTCCTCATTGGGACCTTGGAAGCTCAGTCCAGTGCTCCAGTGTGGGTCTCTGTCTCTATCTCCATCCATCACCAGATGAAGGTTCTATGGTGATATGCAAGATATTCGTCAGTATTGTTATAGGATAGGGTCATTTCAGGTTCCCTATCCTCAGCTGCCCAGGGAACTAACTGGGGACCTCGGCTTGGGCTCCTGGGAGCCACTCTAGGTTCAAGTCTCTTGCCAACCCTAAGGTGGCTCCCTTAACTAAAAATTGTGCTTCCGTGCTCCCCTATCCAACCTTCCTTTATCCCAATCATCCTTTTTCCCCAAGTTCCCCCTATCCTCCCCTTCTCCCCCCTCTTTCCCCATCTCCCCTTACCCCCATCCCACCCCACCCTCAAGATCCCAATTTTCTCCCCGGCAATTTTGTCTACTTCCCATAGCCAAGAGGACAACTATATGTTTTTCCTTGGGTTCACCTTCTTACTTAGCTTCTTTAGGTTCACCAATTGTAGACTCCGTGACCCTTATTTATGGTTAGAAACCAATTATGAGTGAGTACATCCCATGTTCATCTTTTTGGGTCTGGGTTACCGCACTCAGGATAGTGTTTTCTATTTCCATCCATTTGCATGCAAAATTTGAGAAGACATTGTTTTTTACCGCAGTGTAATACTCTAATGTGTAGATATTCCACACTTTCTTCATCCATTCTTTCATTGAGGGGCATCTAGGTTGTTTCCAGGTTCTGGCTATTATAAATAATACTGCTATGAACATAGTTGAACAAATGCTCTTGTCATATGATAGGGCATCTCTTGGGTACAGCATCGCTCATTGAACCTAGAGCTTGCCAGTTTGGCTAGAGTAGCTAACAAGCTTTTGGGACCTGCCTGTCACTAATGCTGTCCTCTTCCCCAACACTGGGTTTACAAACATGTTCAGGTTTTACATTGGTGCTGGGGATGCAAACTCAGGTATTCATACCTGTGCAACAAGCCCTGTTCTGACTTTCTCCCCAGCCCTATTATTGCTATTCTTACTGACATTTTACAGAAGAGTGAAATGAGGCTTCAAGGGAAGAGGTAGCAGCCCAAGGTTGCTTATTATGGGCAAAATAAAAGACATCTGCTTCCAATATACTGTCTCACAGAGACTTAACAATGTTTGCAGAAAGTAAGCCATTGTATATTCTGAAAGATGTAAAAATCAAAACAACTTTGCTGAAGCACAACAGCTATGATTTCCCTTCACCATGGAAAGAAGCTTGATCAGAGAAATCACAACTTGACACCCTACTATGTGCCTGGCAATACTTGGGTTTCTTCTGCCATTGGACCATGATCATCTCAGCATTTGGATACAGTGGATGTTCAAGTTGCGTGCTATGTGTACATATTTGAACTCACCGCTTACATATGCATGTGTATGTGTGTACATATGTAAGAGAAAGCTAGAGGTTAAAGTCAGGTATCCTGAATTTTTGAGATTGCATCTCTTGCTGAATCTGGAGCCCTCAGTGACCTCTGAAGATCCCTCTGGCTCCTCACCAACTTTTTTACAAAAACGCTAAGGATGTGAACTCAGGTCTTCACGTGTGTGCAGCAAGCTCCAGTTACTACCTGAAACATCTCTGTAGTACCAGGTGGTTTTTCGTTGGCATCCAGGACCTGAATTAACCCTGAGCCCACAGATAAAAAGAGACCAAGAAAAAATGCAAACCTGGGCCTGAGGGTCCCCAGCCAAGACCCACACTCTATGTTGCTCAGCTCCTGTCACGAATTCAAAAAGAATGCTTGTATTTTTCTAAAAGTCAACAAGACTAGAAAGGCTCACTGCAGGAGCTGAGGCTGAATTGTGCCCTGATATCTGGCTCTCTCTCTCTCTCTCTCTCTCTCTCTCTCTCTCTCTCTCTCTCTGTGTGTGTGTGTGTGTGTGTGTGTGTAGTGTGTGTGTATGTATGTGTGCGGTGTTTGTGTGTGTGTGTAGTGTAGTTTATATGTATGTGTCTAAGGTACAGAGGGGCTCAGCACATTTTCCTATCAAATCCCTCCTTCAGTAAGAAACACTCCCATAAACTACAAATGACTGTTTGGCTAAAGGCACCGCATATTTGAAGGCACTACTAGCAAACAGCTTAATTGCAGCAGACAAGCCTTGCCGTCCCTTCAATAGATAAATAGCTGTCACAGAAGGCATTAATTGCAATGGCTTAAATATCTACGGTTTATTTACAGTCACAGGAGCTGCAACTGTTTGAGCATCCAATGGAAAGGGCTGGCTCAATCCCTTCCCACCCTCCTTTTCCACACCTCCCCATACAGCCCTGACTAGTCTCTTCAGCCTACCTACCTCCCCCTAGCTTCTTTTGGGAGCTGTGCCAGATCAGCGTTTTTTATTTTATGTTGTCTGATTTATCTGTTCTGCAGAGCTTTCATTTCGACTTGGAGAATGTTCAAAGTAAAGCTCACCCTGTTACAGACTTAATTGGACCATATTTCAGTCCCAGTGTATCTGTTCAGAGTGGCTTCCTTATCCCGGGTCCATAAACTTTTATTAAGTTATATATCAGCGAATATACATATATATCTCACTAACGTGTTTGGGATCTTTTCTTTCCTTCATTTCTTTTATTTTTCTCTCCTTTTCTTTATATTGTTTTTATTTTCATCATAGAAGAGACATGCCTTATGGACCCAAGGGATAGGCACGAGAAGATATGCGTTTCCTTATCTTTGTTTAAACCAGGAAGGACTGGACCACATTAACCTCAATTTAGCGCAGCCAATAGATGTCAGAGTTGGGATTCTTCTAATTTCCATTCAGCTTATTGGATGTGTTTGATATGCTAATTCTCCATGTGTACTCAGCCCCTAGAACTCTGCCTTTCAATTGCACAACTCCTGGAGGGAAGGGAGAGAGATAAGGGATGGTTTTGTAAAAGAACACAGGTTTACAGGTGAATGGCAAAACTGCTTCCTCCATCCTGCTTGCTAATTTGAAATATCATTTTAATATTAATATGCAATAGTACCATGCCACACAGAGGGAGAAAACATCCCTCTTTCCCATGGCCCTGTGTTTGATGGCCTGGGTGGAGAGGTCTAATTGGTGGACCTGAGTCTGATGTCACAAATTTTTTAATTTACTAAAATAAAAGTTCCCTCTCTTGAGGGAGCCTACATTTACTCATTTCCCTGGGTAAATGCTGTGCAAAACCTAAGTAGTAGACGGTCATAGAGGAAGGCTTTGCCCAAGGTGGTAAACCGTTGACTATTGGAAATGAGAATAGGGTCAGGAGCGACGCTTAGTGGGTCTGTTAGAGGAGGAAAGAGCCACACTTCCATTGTACAGCTAGATTCACTTAGATTAATTCTAGTGTAGTGTCCACTGAATTTTAAAGGCTCATCAGAATTCTCAAGGCCAAGTGCAACCCATTCTAGTAGTGCCCTAACCTGCATATATTCATATATCAACCAGCTAATTGGATCTGCTGCTCAACTTCAGGCCCTGAGAGAGCATTTTCTTCACAGAAGTTGGGCTTATCTTGTGGCTTTCCCTATCACATGGGTATTAATCATCTTTTCTTGATTCATCCTTTTCTCTTTTACTCAGGGAAAGTAACACCTTTAGAAACACACACACACACACAGAGCTACACAGACAGACAGACAGACATACACACACATGCATACACAGAGACATACATAAACATGCGCATGCACACACATATACACATACACACAGACAAATAGACATTCACACACACATACACACAAACACACTGACAGATATTCACATACACACATTCACATACATACACACATGTGTGCACACACAGGCACTCACACACATGTGCACACATACATGCACATGCACACACACACACACACACAAACACACACACACATACACACATATCACCCCACAGCAGTACATGGAGGATGATTACGTGATATTCTCTGAAGGAGTAAGTTCTGAAGAAATCAACCCCATTCAAAAGTGACTGTTATTTAGCCATCCTCCACATTTATTCTTAGGGACCTTTATTTAAAGTTTGTAGTGGAAAAAGAACTGAACAGATCTAGGATTCTCTTTCATCTTCATTGTAAGTTCTGAGACTTTAAACAACTTACTTCCACCCACCCCAAGTCTACGTGAAATGGGTACAATTTCCTGACCCTATGAGACAGCATGAGGTTTACAGGTAGTATATACAAAAACTTTCACTTCAGAGTCTGGCTCACAGAAGCTCCAGTCCCAATAATAACACCTCATTAGAGTATCATTATCACATTCTTATTATCATTATATTATTATTTTCCTATTACTATTACTGCACCATATTATTAATTTTACTATTGCTGTTGCTGCCACTTTACAAGTGGCACAAATACTTCAAGGGCTTAATTCCCCAATGGCTATGTTAAAGCTGATTTAATGAAAAATATATAGAATGAAAATATTTAAAATATAGAATAAAAATATATAGAATCTGTGGGTATGTCCAGATCACTTTGTGAGGTTTTAGAGGTAGAAGACGAGGACAGCGCTCTGTCTACTCAGGAACTTCTCTCTATATGAGGAGAGCTAAGAGTTAGACAAAGGAGCACCTTCGTCAGTAAACAGTAACACACCCAACAAGGAGCTCTAAGCCAAATGTATGTGGACTGCTGCGGAGCATGAAGTGGACTGTCTACCTGGCAGAAGAAAGCAAGCATTGGGGCAGGCATTTAAACAGCTGTAGAATTACAGATGGATTCATGCACAAAGTGCACATTGTTATCAGGCATGAAAGAAAAAGATGGCATTTGGAACAAAATGAGTGTTGCACACAACAGCCCGACAGGGGTGTGTGTTAGTGCGTGTTCAAGACAAGCTAGTTCAGTGTAATAAGAATACAAGGTGTGGAAGTAGAAGTGGCTGAAATATGAAATTGAAAATCACTGTATTAGTTATTAATTCCTCCATTATAAGTTACCTCAAAATTTGCCTTGTACGATAAAATTGTCATTATCTCAAGCTTCTGTGACCAGGAGAACTGGTCTACCTCTGGCTCCTGTCCTTAGGTCTTACAAAACTGCTGTCAAGGCCTCAGACAGGGCCGTTGTCATTTCCAGGATCCACTGTGGAGTGACCTGCTCTGGGGCTCAGCTGTGTGATGTGGGGCAGGGTTCCCACTAAGCATTGGCTTTCATTCTTCCTCAGTTCCATGCCACAAAGATCTCTTCACAGAGTGGCTTACAAAATGGTACCTGTCTCTATTAGAGGGAGCAATGAGAAAGTAAGAAAGAAATACCTGCAGGATGGAAGCCTTTTCTTGTCTCACATGTAATCTTCCGTCATTTTTGCTATGTTCTACATATTCAAAGACTATTACTCAACCCTATTCATAGTCAAATTGAAAAGACTATGCAGAATATGTTCCCAGGAACCCCTGGGAACATCTCAGCAGTCCTCTTGCCATGAGTAGGCTGGGCAAAGACTCTAGAAGCATCTAAATGTTTGCCCAAGGAACTTGTACTTTATGAATCATGGGAAATCACTAAAACTGTGTGAGGGGTGGAGATGATTGATGGGATTAGATTCATACTTTAGATTTGCCTACTCTTGTTACTAGGGAAACATGGGTCCCCCTTAGGGTTCACAGTCTCATTAATGAAATAACTTAAGAATGGAGTCAAAAGGAGGCTTGAGGAAAGTATTATGAGAGTTTAAAAGAAAAATCCCCAAACAAGCATGTTATAATTCTTAACAACTGTCTGGGAGAGGAAAACAGAGAAGATGGAATAGAGAAAGCCACGCCATTTGAGGTAGCCATGAGGTCAGCCATAAGGCAGACAAGTAAGTGCACGGCAGAAAAGGAGGTGGAGGGGAGTTTCAGAAGACAAGTAAGGAATCCCAAAGTATTAGAGAAAGCATGATTAGAACAGAAAAAAAATGAAGAAAAGCAAAGTTTTGCTTTTCTGAGTAATTCTGAAAAGTAGGCAGACTTACAATATGCTAGGGGATGTTAATGCTAGGAAGAAAACGTATATTATTTCATTAAGGGGATTATTCTTCCTACATCTTTAGTGTGGTTTTAAGGTGAACCCACCTTCCTGATGGGTGATCTCTTGGAAAAATGAATGATAAGTCCAGCTGGATTTACTCTTCTGTTTTGTGTGGCTTGGAATGTTAGGTCTTTACCTGTGCCCCCCAAAAACCCTGATCAAGGCTACTGTAAGACTCTGACACAAGTTGGAATAGGGATCCTAAAGGAAAGACTGGAGTAAACAAGACTAGCTTAGGACCCAAAGTACTACAGAGATGCTTAGGGACATTTCTATCCCTACACCTTACCTGTATCTGAGTGCTACTCTTCAAACTACACACATCTTTGTCTCTGCCTGCCAAACTTCATTCTGTAGAGACACAGTTGCATCATCTCCCACAATGCTGTCCTCACTCCAAGAGGCTGAGCTGCCTTTCTACACTGTGGTCATTGCCCAGAGCTGCTATAATCAATTATCACAAACTCAGTGGCTTGGATGACAGAAATGTATTCTCTTGTAATTCTATGGAACAGAAGTCTGAAATCAAAGTGTCAGTAGGATCAGGCTCCCTTTTAGGAGAAGAACCTTTCTTACCATTTCAGTTCCTTGTGGCTCCAAATTCTCCTTGGTTCAAGACTGCATTGATTCCATATTTACCTGTGTCTTCTCGTAGTCTCTCCAGCATCTCTTATTATTATTTGTCATTAAATCAGCCAGGACAGTCCAGGATGCCCTCATCTTTAGAGTCTTAATTTAAATAAATGTACAAATGGAATTTAGCTTTGTTTTAGGCATTTGGTAAAGATGTCAAATGTGTAATGTTCACAGGTTCTGAGACAGGATGGGAACATGGTTTTTGAATCCTCTAGATTCCTCTGCATTTCCTTGAGTTTCTGTGTTTATTTCAAATGCAGCAAGTGATACAAATATCTCTTTATTTCTGCTCCAAGGGCAGCATATGTCTTCAGTAGGAATAATTTCTCTTGAGGAGGGAAGGACTGATTTGAGAGAGGAAAAAGAAAGCACTTTTTATGGTTAACGAATGTAAGCCAATAGAGATGATGCCCAAGGTCTGAACATGTTATGATGGGGAGACAATTAAAAGTACAAAGTTTAAGATGGATCTAGAATTAGAGCATGGAAACAGAATAGAAGAAAAGTTGAAGAAACACTTGTAGACAGAAGTTTCTGTCCCACCCAGTCCCGCAGCCCGTCAGTCCCAAATAAACACACAGATGTTTATATTAATTATAAGCTGTTTGGTCTATTGCTCAGGCTTAAGATTTAGTAGCTCTTACAACTTAAAGTCACCCATAATTCTTGTCTATGTTTATCCCTGTGGCTTGGTACCTCTCCATAAGGCATTCTCATCTTGCTTCCTCTGCATCCAGCTGGTGACTGACTCTTTGTCTTTCTACTTCCCAGAATTCTCTTAGTCTTGCCTATACTTCCTGCCTGGCTACTGGCCAATCAATGTTTTATTAAACCAATGTGAGCGACAAATCTTTACAATGTACAAGAGCATTATCCCACAACAAACACTCAGCTGGGAAGCTGTTCCTCAAAGGCAGAAACCATGTTGTATTAACCCCTGTATATGTTTTACACACATACACACAACAATACCAGCACAGGGTTTATTACAATATTTATATATTTATAACCCAGAAAAAAAATATAATGATAGATTCACCTTCTCGGTGCCTTTGCATTTTATTTCAAAGGGACCTGAATGGCCTATCACACAGTAGAGCCACATCAAGTCTGGCCTCAGTCTTTAGTTAATCTTTCCCTGTCTTTGCCCCTTTCCCATGTGTTACAGCATTTTGAATTATGTACTTTAATAGGTGTCTATTTTACAGCCTAAAGTCACAACGTCTAATGATTTGAAATATCACTACTGCAGCCGTGGCTCCCTTCAGAACTCTACATATTTAAACAGAATTTCAGTTACCAGAAATACTTAACTTTAAAGAGCAAAAGGGAGGGGTGGGTAGGGGAATCCATTGATTTAATGTTTTATCAAGGGGAAGGGAGTGTGGAGAGAGCTTGCTGAACATCAAACGGTCGTGAGTGTGGTGAATTTAGCGAGGCACAAGAGCGGTATAAATTGGAAGATTTAAAAGCCTGAAGTTTAAACATCACTTTTGTTTTCCCAGGCCCTAGATATTAATAAGCCTATTGTGCAAATTATAAGTCTTTCCTTTGTAAGAGATGGGGAAATCAAACATTTGCATAAACTGAGATTGCATTCTCCAACGTGAACAGCTCCAAGCCTTCTCAATGTAGGCTTTCCTGGTGGAGTGCATGGCATTGCCTCGTACTGGACGCTTGTCACTACTCTGAGCCTCCTATCCTCCTATTCTGGCATCTGTTTCCCTTGTTTCATCTGCAGGTAGCTGAATGGCCTAGTCCTTTCCCTCACCCTAGGTTTCCAATAATGCATTATCTCTCTCAGCTGCCTGTCTTGTTCTAGTTTCTTTATCCCCCAATCCTTTATCTGGAATTCATTTCCTCTACTCGTTTATAAACTATTCATTTCGTTAAGGTATTTCTCTGTTCATGAACCTGCAGTGGCTTCCTAGTGCTTGTCAAATAGAGACAGGGATCTCAAGCCCAGCATCTGCACTCTTCCTGGGACAAGTCTCCTGCTCACAGCTCCTAGTTATCTTCCTTATTCTCTAGCCAAGTCAGGCCCCTCCCCCATTCTTCTTGCTTGTGGCTTTCACTGTTATCTTCAGAGCTCTGTTTCTGCCAGATTCTCCATCAAAATGTCCCCTCATTCCTATTCATGCTACGCTTTCCTTTCTCTCAAGGACCTGTACAGAGCTTCTTGCCACAAACTGTTGACTTCAGCTAACCCCAGAAGGAAAGGCCTGGTAGTTACTTTTCCCATCTTTGAGACCAAATGAATACCTGCCAAGAAACAACCTAAGGAAAGAAAGGTTTACTTTTGTTTGTGGTTTAAGAAAACACAATCCAAGGCAGAAAGGAACATCAGTAAGCAGATCCACAGTTGCTGGAGTATTCAATGGCTGACCTACATTGTAGTGGACCAAAAGGCAAAAAGATCAGGCTAGACCCCAGCCAGGCTACAGCCCCTGAGGCCTGTTTTCCAATGACCTACATTTTCCATATATACTCAACCTCCTATGGATTCCAGAATCTCCCCAAACAGTAGCAACATCTGAACACCAAGTGTTCAAATATGTGAACCTATCTGGGACCTTTCATCAAACCGTAACAGAAGGTTAAGATTGAGCCTCATTTTGCCCATATGTGTAACACAGAACTGTAAGCAGAAAACCCCATGACTGTTGACGAAATGAGATGGTTTTGCGTGATTTCGGTGTGCCTCGTAATTCTTCATAAAATGAGAAATATTGTTATGATCACTTTGTTCATTTATTATTGTCCTGGTGGATAATTGTATTAGCTCCCATTTAGTAAGTACATACTATCGGTCAGCTTATATATGAATTTATATCCATTAATCCTTCCAGGCAGTCCCTCATGGTAGTGACATTTACTCTGGAAATACGGGAGAGATGAGCATAATGGATTGGAATCACACACAGCTTTCTCCAATTCCAGCCTGTCCTTTGCTCTACACAGAGACCCAAATGGTTATTGGAGATTTGATCTCCCTCTGGCTACAGTTGATAACTATGCATTTTAATCCTGTTTTGCAGATAAAGTAAGGTTCAGAGGGGTTAACAGCTTGTCCAAATGCAACGAGTAGGAGATGCAGTACCAAAAACTGACATCTTCCTTTTCTTACTCAAAATTTGCTATTTTTCGGCTCAGTGTAGACAGGCTGCCTGCACTGTTGTTTGCAATTCTTGTTCACCTGTAGAATGGGAAGAATATTTTTTTTTTCAAAAATCAGCAACACCCTGATCCCCAGCACACTGCAGTCTCCATTCCCAAGTTTTCCACCCAAGTATTAACTGCGTGGCCTAGACATTAACTGGTATTATGACCTCTCCTGGAGCCCTCACTGTCCTCTGATTTATCTTATGTGAAGGTTAGAGTAAGAATGATCCCCAAGTTTCAGATAGTTGAATGCTTGATCCCAGTTGGTGAAATTATTTGGAAAGAATTAGGAGGTGTAATCTTGATGAGGGGAGTGTATCAGTGGTGGAGAGCTTTAAGATTTCAAAAGCCCACCCCATTCCAATTAGTGTTCTCTCTCTCTCTCTCTCTCTCTCTCTCTCTCTCTCTCTCTCATTGTAGTTGTCCCAGCAAACAAGCTCTCAATTACTCAGTTATTGCCCCGGTGCCATTCATGCCTGCCTGCTCTCTGACATGATGTTTATGGACTGGCCCTCTGAAACTTTAACCCCCTATTGATGGCTTTCTTCTATGAGTTGCCTTGGTCATAGTGTCTCTTCACAGCAACAGAAACATAAAAAAGACATCTTTTAATGTATCTTCTCATCATTTTTCTTGAAGCAACTTGAATGGCGCTGGTTTTCCTATGACAACCATACCAAAATACCCAAGTAGAACATCCCCACAGTGGCCACACCAACTTACAGTTTCTATTAAGAAAACTGCATAGATACAACTATGATTTGGTGGTTGGAGTTCACTGTGGCAAGAAACTCATTGCCTACAAAAAAGTGTGGTAGAGCTTCCTCCCCTTCATCACTTAGCTCCCAGGCAGCAGATGCCATGTTACCCCCTGCCTCGAGTTCCTGCTGCCAGGGATTCCCTGCTATGGTGGGCTGTCTCCTTGAGCTCTGAGTCAAAACGAACGTTTCCTTCCTTAAGTAGCTTTTGTCAGAGTTTGGTCCATCAAGAGAAAAAGAACTCATATAAAATCTAAGCCAGATCTCGGTTCTGTCCTGTCACTGTAGCTCCAAAGTCTGTTGAATTTAATCTAAGGGAACAGAAACATAAAACTGCTCGCTGGTGATATTGTCTTGTCTGTTCATCTACCTCCAGGCAAGAGCTGCCAACCATTCATCCCAGATAGCAAATGTTCCTTCGTTTAATGATCATTATCCTTTTTTTTAGTCCTAATATTGTTCTTGAGCACAGATGTGCATTTCCCAGGATGAATTATTATTTGGGTGAATGAAATAGAGCTCCACGTCCCAAAATACCTAGCAAATTCTGCATGTTCAACTATCTTTACTAGGAACACCAAAGACTCAGAAAGAAAACTAATGATCCCTATTATGCCTAGCTTTTCTCAAACTTGAATGTACATTTTACAATATTTTTCAGCTAACACCTGTTAGTAGTATTTGAATAAGCCCAGGGTTCTGTAGAATTATCTCTGCGAAGATTAGGTGTGGTCAAATCTTTTCTTGATTGACATCCTGCCATGGTTCAGCAAGGACTTTTTGGTGGCTGAAATGTATATTTGATAGTTGGATCAGTATCTTCTCTGTGTTCAGTGGGGGAGCCAAGAACTATTGTTTTCCTTATAAACAAGGGGCTTAGTTTTCCCAAGTATGGTTTCACCAGCAGAAGGTTCCCAGGGTCAATTCACTTTCTATGCCCACCTAGGAGGTATGGAATCCAAGGCACTCAAGGAGGGAATGAAAATGGAAGTATGAAGATAGAAAATAAAACCCAACACTTTTAATAGTCTGGCTGGTGGGGTGGGGGGTGGGGTTTACACCACTGGCTTCCATATTCCACTGTGCTACCGAGAGCATGAGCTTTTCCTGCCAGTTCTTGCAAAGCGAGACACAACTTCTCATGGCATTCTTCACAGAGTTTGCATTTGCTTGTCTTCATCACAGACTATTTTAAACGGGTTCCCCGAAGATCAGGAGAATGTCTACACACTGGTAAGTCATGGAACTTTCTACAAAGCTCTCTATCAAATATCCATCAATGCCATTGTCATCTCAGAGGACAGGGAGCACACATGGGTTTCCAAAATGTGTTTATTTTCCTTCCCTAGCTAGTCCATCAGCAGGTTCAGAGAACTCAATATTCAGAAATCAATGGTTTTCCCCACTCCCGCAATCCCCAACTTGGTGTAAGCCGCTGTCCTGGATACACTAGTCCACTGCAGCAACTACCTGGACTATTCTCCCAGCCTCCAAACTCACTCTTTTCAGGGATTTTCAGTTTTTGTAAACACTTGATCCTTTTGAAACTCAAGTCAAAGCCTATTAGCTCATTACACCCACACTCTAAAATTTCTACTGTGCCTATACCCTGCTCAGAGTGAAGGTTTTGGAGCAGCCTGGAAGGTTCTCGGTGGATTTACATCACCACTCAACGACTTCAAGGCACCGTACCAACAGCTGTTAAAGTATTTTAAATCCACCTCTTGTCATCTGTTCTTCAAGTAAGGGTACAAACCTCACATGGGCAGGGAGGATTTCCAGTGTCATGGGTCCCTGAATCCCCAGGATGAATGGATGCTAATTTCAGAGACACACAAGAGCTTTAAGTGACCAACATGGACTTTAGGGGAACACTCTGGACACCTCTCAACATGTATGCCTCAGGAATTAGGAACAGGTGGTGATGGTGCCTGGGCAATGGTCACAGCTGCAAAACTGCCCGATGCATTCCTTCCTTCTGTTCTTCGTGAGGCCACACAACAAACTGAAGCATCGCACATCTTTTCCTTTGGTTGAAATTATCTCAGCTCCATGTGCTCACTCCAATTATATCAAGCCTTATCAGAATCTCTGGCTACCGTTTATAAATGCCTTTGATTTTTAGACTCGGGGAGATGAATTAATTATCATGTAATACATGCAGATTAGTAGCCATTTTTTGGGGGAAACATGGGCTCCACGGTTGGGGGAGGGATACTAGCCAACTACAACGTATTGATCTTCAAGCCGTTTTATGCAAGATGAGGACATAGAGGCTCTGGGAGATTGACTTTCTCAAGGTTACACCGCTACTCAATGGAAGAACAAAGATGGAGCCCTAGTCTTTGATTCCCAGCTCTGTGCTGGCATGATCAAAGCCCCCCAGTCAGCCGGCTGCTGAGGAGCCATATACACGCCGTATGTAACATTTGCATAACATATTACACTAAAGGCAGGATCCCAACTGAGATTCTCAGCAAGAAAATAACAATTATTTAATCAGGGCTCTATTTATACGTTTACTGTGAAGGTTAGGTTAAGATTCACTGGCTTGATTAAGGGCGCTGCTTACACATGAAAGTGTTTACTGAGCTGAGCTCCCTGGAGTGAAATTCAAACTAACTTGTGACATCCACAGCACATTTTCATGTCCTGAAAGCCATGAATATCTTTACCGAGACCCAATCTTTTGCTTAAAGCAAACAAATGGCTATCCTTTAGGGGAAACTGTAAACAGAGGCAGCCAAGACGGAGTTAGTCCTTCCTCTGGGTTGCTGGCGGCGTCTCATCTTGAGTTTGAGTCTTTAAGCCTAACGAATATGAATGCACCTGGCGATGCAAAGTGAAAGGCAGCTGTGTATTCAAACGCATTGTCCTGTGCATTGCACTTGAGACTTAGAATGATTCTTCAGGGTGGGGAAAAACACGTATAGTTTGTGGTTTATAGCTTTGGAAGCTAGACGCTCTCAGGGATTCAAAGACTTGCCTAAGGTCTCCCAACTTCTTAATGAAGGAAAAATGTTAAAGTCAGTGTGGGGCCCAGACAGGATTTCCTTGTTTACCTCATTTCCACCTATTGAATGCATTGCTACTGCAAAGGGATTGAAGTTAGAGCTGTCTTGTGAATCACTGTCTAGGACAGGACTTCTGAGTTTATAAAACAGAGAGGGCCCCTCCCAGGACCCCCAGTCACAGTTACTTGAGGCTGAGTCAGAAGTGGACAGTGGGGAGCTTTCCTCTTAATGCTGTTCTTGGTGGGGTACGGGGTGAGGTGGGTTTAGCGCCCCCTCTGTAGTCTGGCTGGCAACTAAGGAAAGTCAATTCTACCTATCCCTGGCTTTGGCCCAATCAACTCCAACCCCTTTGGTTCTCAGCTTCTGCATGGGTCCAAGGGAACAAAGGGAGCCTTCTTATTTGACGCTAATTGTAGGATAGCCAAACAAAAAGCGCCTAGTTAGCCTAGCTTTTTGTAGTCTTTGTGGTTTGTTTTTTCCACTGCTCAGACAAGAATAGAAGAGTTTCTGCACCCTAATTCTGGTGCAGGGAGAACTACACTGTCTTTGCTGAAGACTGCAAAGACCTCAGTGACACAAGACTTAGAAATCCCTGGCAAGAATTCCATTATTTAAATGGAGTCCAAGAAAAAGATCAACAAATCTTTCAAAGTACACGTGTTACCGGCATTATCCACAGCACAAGAGGCAAGTGGGAGATATCCCTGATACCCTGAATTGCCAATCTCTCTCTTAGATACATGATGCCAGATCTCTGTCTCTATTCTCATCCAGATGGCTGGTGGTGCTAAGTCAGAGTTTGACCAAGCCCCTTCCAGCCTCACCTCACTGATCTTGATCAGTCTCTTTCTGGGTCCACATCCCCTTTGTCCCACCCAGCTCGCCTAACATTGGGCCTGCAGACTCCCACGATAGGCTCAGGTCAGGGCCTATCGCTTTTCTCCTCCCCTCTCCCTCCGAAGAACAGAAGTTCCTTTCAGCCCAGACAAGCGATTTCCAGTTTGTTCTCCACATGGAGCTCTGTGGGTCCAACACACCCTGCTGCTGTTGCGAAGAAGGCAGCTCTCATAATAGACCTTATTTAAGCTGATTACCACAGGAGATAATGGCTAGAGATGACCCGGAATTGATATTTTCCTTAAACTTCTGACGGCAGAGAGGAAAGTGGCATTTTTATTTATTTAAAAAGAGAAGTAGAAGAAGAAGAAATTTAAAAGCAGCTCCCCTGAGCACTGCAGCACCTCCCCTGAGATTCTCATTTCAGATTAGCCTATCAGGTGTGCAGTGCGGTCCAGTTTATTTCAGCCAGGTCTGCTTTGCTATTTCTGCCGTTTACAAGATCTTCCCCCAAAGGCTGGTGCTCCCTGGTGCCTGCTTGCCCCTGGCTGGCACAGAGTCCTTGAGGATAGCTCAATTATGTTATTAGCTCCTTTTAGCTCCCTGCTCCGTCTAGTCTGGCTTCTTCTTCTTCTTCTTCTTCTTCTTTTTTTTTTTTTTTAATTTTTCTCTCTCATTTCTATTTCCCAGTCTGGTCCCATCCGTTCTTCTCTCCCCCCCCCCCCCCTTCTGTCCTGTCTCTTTGTTTCTCATTAGTTTTTGTCTACTGCTTCCTGGGTGTCTACATTCTTCTCCCCTGTGTCCCTTGCCTGCCTCACTGTCCCCTCAGCTTTAGCTACAACTTTATCCTGGACCCCAGTTGAAGCGTAGGTATTTTGTTAGGGTTGTTGGAGTGAGCTTTGATTTTGCAGAGCAAAGGCAATGTGCAAGAATCACACAAGTCAGGTCGGGTCCTTAGTTCTCCAAGGTCTAATTCTGAGGAGGGAGGCAGGTGTGAAGACACGGGGAAGCTCTTGGGAGGTGGCTTGAGGTAGGTAGGTCCACAGGGACAGCACCAGGATTCAGAGACTACTGCTGAATCACAGGGGCCGAAAAGCACAATGGAGATATTGGCAGCTACTGTCTGACTCTGAGGCACTGAGGAGGGAAAACCCGTCAGTCACAAACAGACCTGCTCTGTAGCCTGTTCCACTGTGTAGCTACAAAGGCACCAAGGAGAAAGTGAAATGCCAATCAGTCTCTTAAAGGGACCACTGGCTGCCTCTACTATTCTGGTAAGTGGCAGAGGAAGACAGGTGATGACCACTTCTCTGTGGGTTCTTCAGGCTGTGAATGGAGAGGAGCGTCTTGATAAACTCATTACGCCTCATGGGGAGTAGGAGAAATTCAATTAGGTTTGAATGAGAAAGGTAACTTGAATATCAATTAATTGTCTAATTGAAGATAATGGAGACCTGGGGCACCCTGCCAGGTTGATTCTCACACCCAAATCCAGAGATTTTCCCAGGGATTAAGGACGCAATTTAATTACACCTTCCTATTAGATTAGATGCTGATTGCATTAGGAAATCTGAGTTAATTACATAGTTAACTACACCGCCAATAACTCCTCTTCCCTAATAGCATGCTGACTGTGGGCTGGTGCCACAAATGGGCTCCTTCTCCCTAAAAGGGAGCACTGGGAGCCCAAGGTGGAGGAAGCACCTTGAGCAAGGGGACTTGTGAATGCTAATAGGGAATTACTCTCAACATCCCTTGTTCTTGATGAACAATAAATTATTCTAATAACATTTGCCATTGTGTTCATTCATTATCTAAGGATAATTAGCGAAGAAGAGCTTCCCTGGGCCTCCCTGGAGACACAAAATGGTTGCACCCATGGGCTGCCTTTGTCTTCTGTCCAGCCTTCTCCAGGGACACTTCCCTTCCCTATGGGATGAACGTACTTGGGATTGGACTTGGCCCTGCCTGTCATCTCCAACTGCATTCAAAGCTGCAAGCAAAGTTTCATAATTTTAGCTTTCCAAGTTTTTTATCTGGGAGATGTGGAGGGTCTCTAAGTGGAAGGAGGTAGCCCGGGAATCTGGCTAATGACGTAGAGCAGTGTCCTAGGACCTGGAGCATAAGATCGCTTTTGTTGCTAGCTCCTGGGAGCCCTCGCAACTCAAGCTGCTGTGTTGCGGACTTACTTTGCCTTGTCAGTTTCTCTTGCTACTGTGAAAAGCTATATGCTGAGGGTCAAACAAACAAACAAACAAAAATGTCATAAATTTATTTTTAATTGTAAATGCTGAAAAGTCCAAGATCAAGACACTGGAAGCTTCTGCACCTGGGAAAGGCTGTTTATTTTGGCATTCATGGAAATCTTCATTCTGCTTTCTCAAATGATGGAAGAGATGAGAGGTTTAAAGCCGTGTGCGTGTGTGTGTCTGTGTGAGTGTGTATGTGTGTGTGTGTGTGTGTGCATGTGTGTGTGTGTCTGTGTGAGTGTGTATGTGTGTGTGCATGTGTGTGTGTGTCTGTGTGAGTGTGTATGTGTGTGTGTGCATGTGTGTGTGTGTCTGTGTGAGTATGTGTGTGTGCATGTGTGTGTCTGTGTGAGTATGTGTGTGTGCATGTGTGTGTCTGTGTGTGTGTCTGTGTGTGTCTGTGTGAGTATGTGTGTGTGTGCATGTATGTGTCTGTGTGAGTGTGTATGTGTGTGTCTGTATGAGTATGTATGTGTGTGTGCATGTGTGTGTCTGTGTGTGTGTGTGTCTGTGTATATGGTGTGCACGGGTGTGTGCAGTTGCAGGCATAGAGGCCAGAGAAGCATGTTCGGTGTCTTGCTGTATCACTCTTTACCCCATTCCCTTCTGGTGAGATAGCTCACTGAGTCAGGAGCTAAGCCACTGGCCAGAAAGCTCTAGTGACCTCCACAATCCTAGGTCACAGGGAGACGCAGCTATACCTGGCCTTTTCCATGGTGATTGTGCAATTGAATCATGCTCTCGTGCCTGCACAGAAAGTACTCTTAACCACTGAACCATATCCCTAATCTTTCTATGCGGAAAAATAAAATACACTAATCCTATTCACAAGGGTAGCAGCCTCACCATATAACCACTTCCCAAGGGATTTGCCTACTGATACAATCACATTGGTGATAGGTTTCAACACAAGGATTTAGAGAGGACACACATTTAACTTACAACAGCTTCACTCAAGGTTGAATGGTTTGAGTTTTAGGTACAGACTGAAATGGCGTTCAACTCACCCAGCAGGCTATCAGAACGACTGAGTAGCAAGACTTCCTAGACCTATTGTTATTTTGTGTTACACATGGACATAAGGAGACCATATGTGGAAGGAGCGATCTCCTTCTATACCTGCTGAGCTGCCTTCCTTCATTTAGGTCACAGATGGTAGCATCCCTAGTGAGAATGACAGTGTTGGGTCTGACCTGCCCTGGCCAGCATCTGCTGCAGAATGCTTTGTATGAGGATGTCAGTGGCAGGCTGACTGTAAATAAAGGAGAGAACAAACCTGTTTTATGGCCTTCTGGGAAAGGTGTCTTAGATGCAGTCAAGTATTAGCAGCTGATAGTGATGAAGGTCTCACTGACGGGCACCAAATGAAATGCATACAAATTTAAGTGACAAGAACCAAACCTTCTTCCCCAAACCCCTCACTCTTCTCCACTGCCCCAACCCAAAACATGCTCTGGATGGATGACAAATACCTTTCTCACAGAGCTTCTTTCCCTGGAGCTGACAGTACTCCAGTCCTGTCTACAGGCATCTCTCATTACAGACACTTCTCCGAGGGCTTTGCCCACCTGATCCCATTCCTTCTGCCTCTCTAATGCACTAGTCCTATCTCCTCTGCCCCGAAGAGCGATGTTTTTCTCATATCCCTGCTTACCCCATCGTGAGTGAGATATCTGAGGACGCTGGTCCAGTTTTGTTTACTCCATCTGTGAACAGAACTGTTACAAAACCCAGCCTTCTATGTTGCCCTGGGTATTTGGAAATTTTAGATGTTGGACTAGACGAAAGAGTTGACTCTCCTGGATTTTCCTTGTTGAAGAGTGGACAATACTGGCCATCTTACATAACCTGCACATGACTCCCTTTAAGTCTTTGCTGGTCACTAGACTCCACAGCCCTGAAGTCTTTCGACATCAATTACCAAGGGGACCTTGGCAAACATTTATGAGAAAATAACAATCCACCATACCTTCCATTCCCCATCTAGGCCCTCTGCCCTCACCAGAACCCCCATAAAACTGTAAAGTATAGGGGTACTGTGTGTTTCCTACTTCCAAACTACTACCAAGCCATCCATTTTGTCTTCTTCTCATCTTCTCATGGGAGCCTATCCATGGAGTAACCCATGATGCTGAAAATTTTATTCCTAACTTCTTCAATACCTGTTTAAGGACAGGATCTTGTTTTCCATTTCAGAGAGTATAGCAAACTCAATTAAGATTCAGAATTAATAGTGAGCAAAACCTCAAAGTGTTCCACACACTATTTGCTTTGAATAAAGTCTCCTTCAAAGGCCTTAATGCACTAGCTTTCAGACGGAGGTGGTAACTATCCACAGGGACACAGAGAAATGGTTGGGAATTTACTGGTTGTCACTAGGGACGTTTGAGTTACTGTCGTCAAATGAGGTGACTGCAAGGATATTAAATGTTTTTGCTGTTCAGGGGGTAGTCCTTCACAATGAACTTTCCCATCCAAAATGCAGGTGGCACCTTGTTTTAAATCACAGCAATGGAAAACACAAATACTATCTGTAGAGTCTGGAGGTAACCTGGGGAGGTCCTCGTTCTGAGGACATGTAATCATAGGAGAACTGGCTCAAACCTGCCTCACTGACCTGCCTGACCTCCTCTAGACCCACCTTCCTTCCCTCCAAGGGCCCTCCCTGGTCCTGAGCAACACCAGAATAGCATCTTTACCAGGATAGCATCTTTACCAGGATAGCATCTTTACTAGCCATAGTTCCTCCTAGAAAGCACAGGAGAGGGACAAAGAACCCCATGAGCCATTGCTCCTTTCAGCCATCTGTATTGGTGACCCAAGCAGATCTCTCACTAGGAGAGCACCCTCATATTGGAGAGAGTGGCAAGGCAGACAATTGCTGTGGCTGGATTAAGCTCCAGGGGTCCGTTCTGATCACTTGAAGAGTTCTGATGTCTCACTTGACCAAAGTGGCCAGACAGCAGCTGTGAGCTGACGTCTCCCCAGGGAGTCCTCAGTCATCTGAGGGGCGGGGGCAGGGGGATCCACGTGGAGATGCTTGTTTCTGAGGGGAGGCAGAGAAAGCTACTGCCAGTTGGCATTTTCAAGTGTGCTTTTGAAACTGTGGCAAAACAATCGTGCAAAGAACAAGTAGCTGGCCATACTCCTGTCTTCCTGTCTTCTAGATTCTGTCCAGATGGCGAGGTACGGCTTTCAGGCCCTCTTCTTTACAGGTGAACATTCAAGAGGGACTGATGAGATAATAGAAAAGAACACAAACTGTTCAGAGTCCTTGGTCTCAGGCAATTGAAGCTCACTAGGCGCGAATGGAATTTCTTCACAGAATAAGCTATTTGTCAGGAATGAGATGGAAACCAAAGCCAGAACACAGTCTGGAGGAGAGTGGAGTGGCAGGGTGACCCAAGAGCCCGAAGAGCCACAGCCATCACATACAGACATCTACTGCTGTTTTTGCACAGAGATATGCAGGGTGTCTGGCTCTGCTGGACATGTGGACACGGGGTGTCATTGGCTACAATGACATTCCTTGTCCTAGAGAGGTCTTGATGCTGCTATAGCCACCACTTCTCGGGACATCTGTCTCCTGCCCTTTCTGTCGGAAGTTGCTCACAGCAGACTGCACAGTGGGTTCACATGGTCAGCCAAGCATGAATCAGATCCCTGCATCTTATTTCAAAGAAGTCCAGGAACCTGCCTGGTCTTTTCCATTTGTGTAGTAGAAGGTATGTCTTGTGTTTGTATGGTCATGTTGTCTTTCTCCCTTTTCTTTCTCTTTCCTTTGTGTGTGTGTGTGTGTGTGTGTGTGTGTGTGTGTACGCATGTGCATGTGTGTGTGTGTGCATGTGAGTTTTAAGATAGTCTAAGACAGGCCAGGCTGTCACTGAACAGCTGAACTCTCCCCTCTCTCCCACATGCTCTTTCTCGTGTGTCTGTTATAGATATGTGCACATGTGTATGTATTCATAAGCATGCAGACCAGAGGTTAGCAGCAGACATCTTGGTCAGTTTTTGACAAGGGGTTGTTCACTGAATCTGGAGCTTATCGTCTAGCTATGTTGACTCAGCAGTGAACTCTAGGGATTCACCTGCCTTCATCACTCCAGCACTGGAGGTACAGACAACACGTCACCATGTCTGGCATTTTAAGTGGGGGCTGGAAATCCAAGTTCAGGTCCTCATCTGTGCATGGCGAATACTTCAGTGACTGAGCCATTTCCCCAGCTTCTAGCCTTGAACTTTTGATCCTTCTGACTTCACCTCCAAAGTGTTGGGACTATAGGTACTCTGTTGCCATAAAGACACATGTAAGACTGGGTAATTTATAAAGAAAAGAGGTTAGAAGGTTAATTCATTCCTCAGTCCTAGTACCCAGGAAACCTATAGTTTGGCAAGACACATCTGCTAAAGGCCTCATTTTGCTTTAAGTTTTCATAGGAAACTGAAAGACAGGCAAGTAGATCTATATGGGCCAAATTCCCACAATAGCTGGTCCCCTTTTGCTGGTAAAAAGGCTTCTTCATGGTGCACACACCTTCAGGAAGCCTCACTCCCCAGCACTGCCTCAGAGAGGAATTTGTTTCTAGCACATGCCTTTGGGTGGGAGACACACTCAGATCACAGGAAATATCACAGGAGATGCTCCCAACATGGGGAAGGCCTTCAGAAGCCAGACGGCCAAAAATACATCACACTGCAAGCAGACTGCAGGGATTTCCTACCAGAAATGCAAACTGGTATTGGTAATCAAAACAGGAAGAGATAGGGACAATATGGGACACCAAATTCTTGTCCCTGAAGCTGGGACAATTAAGTGAGATTTTTCTTATACCATTTCACAAAATCAAAGAAAACGTAAATGAACTAAAATCACATTCCTGTCAAGATATTATTAACTAGAGGAAAGTAGAACCTAGATGTTACCCCCACCCAGCCCCTGCTGCTGCCACAAGCCATGCTCATCTTCCATTTGCCTACCAGTTTTGTAGATAGATTTGCTCAGATCTTCCTCGAAACAGGAAGCATCCATGAAGACCCAACTGGAAAAGTCCCAGGAACACACTTGTTCTCTGAGTTATACTGATTTAATCTAAGGTTACCACAACCTACATTTCTATGCAGAAACCCAATGAATGGGATGGCTGGGGAAGGGAATGCTGATCTAAGATGGGGAGAGGACAGGCTCCTAAACAGACAAAGATAATGCCCATGAATAGGACGAACTGAATTGTCATTTCTAATTCCCCACCACTCCTTGTGCCCTTACCTTTTCTAGGTTCCCGCTTACTCCCTCGTGTCTCTACGTCCACCACGGGGACATGTGCCATCTGACAAATGTCCTCAAGCAGAATGATAGACAGCAGAGACAGAACCGGACAGAAACCAGTGTAGTTCAGATGTCTCTCAGCTCCACTGCAGATGCATAGATGCACGTAAGCAATAGGTGTCTTTAGCCACAGCTTGCAGTGCATCAGGTAACAGAACAACACAATAAACCTTCATTTCTTTCAACACTCGATTTGACCCTCAGAATTCAGTAACATAGAAATCAGCTCCTTCCTAAGACATGCACATATGTCCACACGCAGACCAGAGAATGTCAGAAACCAAAGCCAGCGTGGAGAAGAAGGCTAAGTGTCCCATATCATCTCCATGTTTGTGAGGCTCTGCATCCTTTACTAATGACGTGGGAGATGGGACTGATGAGAGAGCCATGAAATCTCTGTGGTCTTGTGTGCTCTAGAGGAGCTGAGCTGTCATCATGATGGGTGGGCGCTGGATGATAGAGATTCGGGGTTAGTGGCTTACAGAGGGTGAGCAGAGGAGGTGATCAGGGTTCTTGATAGCCGAGTCTACGAGAACTCCGGGAGCTCTGAAGCATGAAGGGAACATGAGGAAAACACTCCAAGGAAACACTCTATCACCAAGAGACAATAAACTGATCATGGATTCTGAGCAGCTGATTGCTCAATTCTTGATGCACTGGATGCTTTAATAGATTTCTTTTCTGCCGGGAAGATTGAGATCCCAGGATTTGAATCCTGGCCACAGGGAGAGAGCAACCAAATACATTCCTGCTAGGAGAAGAGGTTAAAGAGCAAGTATAGGCTGGCAGAGGGCTGTCTGGGATTAGAATGACCCTTGACTAACAGAAACCTCCTCCTTTCCTCCAGCATTTAGCTACACAGGCACCTTGAACCTTAGTGCTGTATTCCGTACAAGGTTTGTTTCTCCCATGATCTCTGCATGTTTCTAAGATCCTGCATCCCTTCCTTAATGATTTCAGAATCAGGGTTGATGTGAGAGATGGCACTGCCGTAGGTGAGGAAAGCAGAAAGGAAGACCAGGGCTCTGTAACAGGAGGGGAACTCAGAAAGGAATATCAGGGACAAGTGGAGGACCAGGGATGAATACCCAACTGCTGTTTCTTTTTCTCATCAGGGTTAAAACTCTCCATACAGCTCACAGGGCCTGAGCAGGAAGAAAAATACAACCTTTCTACTTATGGAAAAGCTCTGTGGTCAGGGCAAGAAAGAGCTGGTAGAGGCATAGCAGAGTGATGGGGAGATAGGGGTGTTCCAGGGGCTCATAGCGCTAGCACCATCTCCTTTAGTAGCCAGCAACTATAGGAACAGAAAGGAAAGGTTGACTTTCCCAGTGTTGAGCAGGAGTGGGATTACACCCACGCCTGACTTTGGGGTTTATATACTTTCACTAAACCTGAAGTGGGCAGTTAAAACTTGTTGGACTTACAGATTCCTGCACAGAGGAAGCATTTGTTTGGAAATGTCAGTCTGAGTCCTCACCCCTCACCCTCCTAGCCATGTCACTTTGGGAGGATTACACATAGTGTCTCTTTGCCTCACGGTTCTAGATAGTAAAACCCAGCTATCAAAGCTCCCACCAGACTCCCATTCATGAGATAGCATGAAGTCCTTAACACAGTATTGAACGTCTGTTAAACTAATTGTTTCATTTAAACAAAAAGCATTGAGTGTTTTATATAAATCGTTATATTTAATATGTGTCCCCCCAATTTCCCATGCATTAACATTTTACTCTCTGACATGGTGCTACTGGGGGGAGGTAGAAGCTTCAAGAGGCAGGGCCTGTTGGGAAGCCTTTTGCTTATAGAGGGTGTGCCCCGGAGAGGGATTGCTGAACCCCAGACTCTCCTCCTTTTTTTCTTTGTGGTCATGTTGTGGTTGCTTTTGCTCCACTGTCATGAACCCCCTCTTGCCACAAGCCCCTAAACAGGGAGGCCAAATGACTATGGACAGAAACTTTCAAAACTTGTTGCTCTTCATCAGATCTAGGTGTCTAACACCTAGGTGTCTGACACCACCCTCATAGGAACCCTGAAAGAACCATCATTTTTATTTTTACAAAATGAGAAAAGTTCTCATCTTATCCTTGGTTCAAATCGTCATTGGGCAGATTTTTGTTATAACAATATTCCTGAGATAACTTGGGCAGAAAGAGAAAATGATTGTGCTGGCTTATAGGTTGAACCTGTAACTATTTGGCCCCATAGCTGTGGGCTGGTAGCAAGGTAATATAAGGCAGAAGGAGTAGCTGGTAGAGCAAATGTCTGCAAAGCAACCAGGAAGTAAAGATTAGTTCCCTTTAAGTTCATACCTCGAAGATCTAAGGACGTCTTGTTAGCCCAACCCTCTATGGATTTAGCACTACTTCCTATTAGTGGCAAGCTTGGGACGAAACCTTTAAAACACAGACCTTTGAGGGATGCTCATGACCCAAATAGAAGAATCTCTGTCATCACCACGAGAAAAGTTAGAATTAGAGAGAACAAGGACAATCTCTAAGGCCACCAAACACTACAATTAAGTTATCCAAAGACCTGGTGGTTGGTCAAAACTTGACAGGCTTGGCTCTGAGTTGTTATTTGTCTAGAAATAATTTGTACCACTGAAAAGGAAAACCAAGCTGTGACTGATGCAGAAAGATCAGCCTCTGGCACTGAGCCTGGCAGAGCACAGGGTAACACAATGGGTCAGTGTCAGGTGTCCACAGGTCAGAAAACTTAAGCAGGTTTTCCACCCATGCAGGTCAGAACTGTGGCCAGTGAAGACCTCATTCTTTTAGATCTATTATGTCATCATTCCGACTCAGGTTTCCAAGGCAAAGTTTGTTCCTAGTCACAACATTATTTTCTGCTGGATTTACATGTGGCCTCTGAATTGTTCCTTAGAGGAGAAATGCATTAGGGGTGATGAAAGTGGAATCCAAAAGTAGGAATTTCACAAGAGCATAGCAGGATTGATGAAGGAAGCGAGACTGGGGACTTCTTGGCCATTCTCTAGTGCTCACAAGAAGCTAGAAAATAGACAGGAGTATATTTGTTGCCAACACAAAGGCAGGGAGAAATTGTATAAATCCTGGCCTACCTGACCCATGCTGATGTGCTTAGATAGTGTGGGTTCACTTTCAGATACCCCCAGAGTAATAAAACAATGTTCCTATTGTGACCTGCACATATCCGGGCTTCATTATGCAGTTGAAGACACAGCTAAGCCACTGGCAAACAAAAGAGGCAAGGACCACACCAGCTTTAATACAATAGAGTCATGCAGAATTCCAAACCCACTTCCAGACCAGTCGTGGCTCTAGTCCCTTAGCAGTAAGAAGGCTGGCTTCATCTGGTATTCCTTGTGCCCCGGTACAGGGGTGACAAACAGTATCAATTCCATTAATATTGAATGTGGCACTGTGGAATCTGAATTTCTTTCTATCCATAGATACCACCAAAAGTTCTTTCAAAGCCCCTAGGAGCTCTTCACCTCAGGGTTAGGGACATGTGTCCAGTCTGAACCTGGTTTTGCTACTTGGTACCTATAATTTGCGCAAGTTTCTACCAAACTTTAAAACCTATGTCTCAGTGCGGTGTGAGTATGGAAACTGCTGAGCAGTATACATAGAAACTGTCCAACCATTCCTGTTAATGGAGAGTATAAAGAGAAGGTAGTGTTAAACATAATTGTGCACATGCATTGAGGACTTACTGTATGCCCCAAACCTCACTGAACACTTACTGAACACTTTTATGAACGAGTATTCCTGAAAAGAGCCTGTGTTTGATGAGAGACTGATTGATGAAAAATGAAGTAATGTGCGAAGATTGGAGTATTATAGGTTCAGAAGCCAATCTTGGACTGGCTTTAGCACTGGAACAGCCATGACGACTAGATAATAACCTTTTGAAAGCTATTAACTTAGCCTGCTACTAGCTTCTACCAACACGCACGCTAAGAATCAGATATCAACGGCCTTTAGAAAAACTTCTTCCATCTAACCGTAACCAGCCCTCTGACATACCCATATTTTAAACTTGCCTTGATTTAAGAATTTATTTTTGTTGTTGTTGGTGGTGGTCTGTAAAAATATGTCTTAAAACTGCTTCCACATTGAAAGAAAGAATTTGGAGTAACTTAAATACGTGTCCCGGACCATGGTCTCTCAAAGTGGCTTTAGAATGAACTCTCTCTTATTCTAGTTAAAATGAGAGCTGTTTTTGTATGTGTTGATACGGTGCTGCGCAGATTTCTACACTACCTGTGTGTTTAGCTTGAGTTTCTTTAGTGAGTTGAGCGTCACATCCCTCGGACATAGCCACTAGAGGAGACATGGGAGAGATGTGGGAGAACTGCTTATTACTGAGAGAAAGACACTCACCATAGAACACAAGGAGGGACCCATGGAGGAAGCCCCAGTGAAGCAACTCATCTATGTGAGGAGCTAAAAGAGCTCTAGGAGGGTGTGTTTGAAGGTCATTGGGTCACAGTTGAGGAAGAGTAAGACTGGGGATCCAAACCTCATCACACTGGGGAGCACGAGCACTCCTGGGTGCGAAGATGTTGAGACAGTAAGAGAATATGAGGTCTCGAAATGTACAGTATGCGCTATGCTGAAACTTTTAACGTGTCTGAACATCTTCAGTCTTTGAAGCAGCGATGAAAGATTAGCTATAGCAATAAAATTTTAACAATGAGAGCCTCCCTTTAGCCTCTCATTTCACAAGATCCCTCCTCCTACCGATAATAATAATGACGATCAAAGATGAATTCTGCTTTTTATGATTTGTTTTCACCACACAGTGTGATCAACATGATGCGCTGTTTCTGAGCCCACCGGGCCTGCTGTCCTCAGGAACTCTGCCACTGCAGTGTAAACAAGCTCGGACCTTCCAGTACAAGCCTGCGGCCCAGTTATTTCCACTAGAGGCCTCAGTAAAATACCCAAACATGGGAGAGATTCATGCAAAATCAGAAGAGCTGCCATCTCAACCCCAGAGTAGGACCAGATCTAGCAACCTGATTCTAGATCTGCAGAAAATAACAAATAAAATTTAAACTATGCAGTTTTGAACCAATTAGTGGTTGGTAATCACTGAATAATACAGTAACACGACAAAATTATATACAAGGAATAACTAGATGGTTAACAGAGCACACAGCTGGCACATTTTAGAGATAGTGTGTAAACTCGGGTTGCATAGATTCCAGCTTCTCTTTTATTTTATTTTATTTTATTTTTTTTTATTTTTTTATTGAGAAAAAAAATTTCTGCCTCCTCCCAGCCTCCCACTCCTCCCCCCTCCCCCCACTCCTCTCCCCCTCCCCCCACTCTCTACCCCTCCCTCTCAAGTCTGAAGAGCAGTCAGGGTTTCCTGCCCTGTGGAAAGTCCAAAGTCCTCCCCCCTCTGTCCTGGTCTAGGAAGGTGAACATCCAAACTGGCTAGGCTCCCACAAAGCCAGAACATGAAGTAGGATCAAAACCCAGTGCCATTGTCCTTGGCTTCTCAGCAGCCCTCATTGTCTGCCATATTCAGAGAGTCCGGTTTTATCCCCTGCTTTTTCAGTCACAGTCCAGCTGGCCTTGGTGAGCTCCCAATAGATCAGCCCCACTGTCTCCGTTGGTGGGTGCACCCCTCTTGGTCCTGACTTCCTTGCTCATCTTCTCCCTCCTTCTGTTCCTCATTGGATCTGTATTTCTTACCAGCTTCTCTCTCTTTTTTTTTTTTATTGAGAAAAGAAAAAAAAAAAACAAATTTCCTCCTCCTCCCAGCCTCCCATTTCCCTCCCCCTCCTGCCACCCTTCTCACCCTCCTCCCACACTTCTCCCTTTCCCCCCACTCCTCTCCCCCTCCCTCTCCAGCCCAAAGAGCAGTCAGATTTCCCTGCCCTGTGGTAAGTCCTAGGTCCTCCCCCCTCTGTCCTGGTCTAGGAAGGTGAACATCCAAACTGGCTAGGCTCCCACAAAGCCAGAACATGAAGTAGGATCAAAACCCAGTGCCATTGTCCTTGGCTTCTCAGCAGCCCTCATTGTCTGCCATATTCAGAGAGTCCGGTTTTATCCCCTGCTTTTTCAGTCACAGTCCAGCTGGCCTTGGTGAGCTCCCAATAGATCAGCCCCACTGTCTCCGTCGGTGGGTGCACCCCTCTTGGTCCTGACTTCCTTGCTCATCTTCTCCCTCCTTCTGTTCCTCATTGGATCTGTATTTCTTACCAGCTTCTCTCTTTTTTTTTTTATTGAGAAAAGAAAAAAAAAAACAAATTTCCTCCTCCTCCCAGCCTCCCATTTCCCTCCCCCTCCTGCCACCCTTCTCCCCCTCCTCCCACCCTTCTCCCTCTCCCCCCACTCCTCTCCCCCTCCCTCTCCAGCCCAAAGAGCAGTCAGATTTCCCTGCCCTGTGGTAAGTCCTAGGTCCTCCCCCCTCCGTCCATTTCTAGGAAGGTGAACATCCAAACTGGTTAGGCTCCCACAAAGCCAGCACATTACGTAGGTTCAAAACCCTGTGCCATTGTCCTTGGGTTCTCATCAGCCCTCATTGTTCGCCATGCTCAGAGAGTCCAGTTTTATCCCATGCTTTTTCAGTCACAGTTCAGCTGGCCTTGGTGAGCTCCCAATAGATCAGCTCCACTATCTCAGTGGGTGGGTGCTCCCCTCGTGGTCCCGACTTCTTAGCTCATGTTCTCCCTCCTTCTGCTCCTCATCGGGACCTTGGGAGCTCAGTCCAGTGCTCCAGTGTGGGTCTCTGTCTCTGTCTCCATCCATCACCAGATGAAGTTTCTATGATGATATGCAAGATATTCGTCAGTATTGCTATAGGACAGGGTCATTTCAGGTTCCCCAACCTCAGCTGCCCAAGGAACTAACTGGGGACCTCGGCTTGGGCATCTGGGAGCCACTCTAGGTTCAAGTCTCTTGCCAACCCTAAGGTGGTTCCCTTAACTAAGAACCGTGCTTCCGTGCTCCCCCATCCAACCTTCCTTCGTCCCAATCCTCCCCTTCCCCAAGCTCCCCCCATTCTTCCCCTATCCCCCCTCTCTCCCCATCTCCCCTTACCCCCATCCCACCCCACCCCCAAGATCTCAATTTTCTCCCCGGCAATTTTGTCTACTTCCCATAGCCAAGAGGACAACTATATGCTTTTCCTTTGGTTCACCTTCTTACTTAGCTTCTTTGGGATCACCAAGTGTAGACTCCGTGACCCTTGTTTATGGCTAGAAACCAATTATGAGTGAGTACATCCCATATTCATCTTTTTGGGTCTGGGACACCTCACTCAGGATAGTGTTTTCTATTTCCATCCATTTGCATGCAAAATTTGAGAAGTCATTGTTTTTTACCGCAGCATAGTACTCTAATGTGTAGATATTCCACACTTTCTTCATCCATTCTTCCATTGAAGGGCATCTAGGTTGTTTCCAGGTTCTGGCTATTACAAATAATACTGCTATGAACATAGTTGAACAAATGCTTTTGTCATATGATAGGGCATCTCTTGGGTATATTCCCAGGAATGGTATTGCTGGGTCCAGAGGTAAGTTGATTCCGAATTTCCTGAGAAACCGAAACACCGATTTCCAAAGTGGTTGCACAAGATTGCATTCTCACCAGCAATGGATGAGTGTTCCCCTTCCTCCACAGCCTCTCCAGCAAAGGCTATCATTGGAGTTTTTTATTTTAGCCATTCTGACAGGTGTAAGATGATATCTCAAAGTTGTTTTGATTTGCATTTCCCTGATTGCTAAGGAGGTTGAGCATGACCTTAAGTGTCTTTTGGCCATTTGAACTTCCTCTGCTGAGAATTCTCTGTTCAGTTCAGTGCCCCATTTTTTAATTGGGTTAATTAGCATTTTAAAGTCTAGTTTCCTGAGTTCTCTATATATTTTGGAGATCAGACCTTTGTATGTTGCGGGGTTGGTGAAGATCTTCTCCCAGTCAGTAGAAACAGAAGAGTCATTGCCAAATTCCTTTTATGAAGCTACAGTTACTCTGATACCAAAACCACACAAAGACTCAACCAAGAAAGAAAATTATAGACCAATCTCACTCATGAACATCGATGCAAAAATCCTCAACAAAATACTGGCAAACCGAATCCAAGAACACATTAGGAAAATTATCCATTATGATCAAGTAGGCTTCATCCTAGGGATGCAGGGCTGGTTCAACATACGAAAATGTATCAATGTAATCCAGCATATAAATAAACTGAAAGAAAAAAACCATATGATCATTTCATTAGATGCTGAAAAGGCATTTGACAAAATTCAACACCCCTTTATGATAAAAGTATTGGAGAAATTAGGGATACAAGGGTCATACCTAAATATAATAAAAGCTATATACAGCAAGCCGACAGCTAACATTAAATTAAATGGAGAGAAACTTAAAGCCATCCCACTAAACTCAGGAACACGACTAGGCTGTCCACTCTCGCCATACCTCTTCAATATAGTACTTGAAGTTCTAGCAATAGCAATAAGACAACATAAGGGGATCAAGGGGATTCGAATTGGAAAGGAAGAAGTTAAACTTTCGTTATTTGCAGATGATATGATAGTGTACATAAGCGACCCCCAAAACTCCACCAAAGAACTTTTACAGCTGATAAACACCTTTAGTAATGTGGCAGGATACAAGATCAACTCCAAAAAATCAGTCGCCCTCTTATACACAAAGGATATGGAAGCAGAGAGGGAAATCAGAGAAGCTTCACCTTTCACAATAGCCACAAACAGCATAAAATATCTTGGGGTAAATCTAACCAAGGAAGTGAAAGATCTATTTGACAAGAACTTTAAGGCATTGAAGAAAGAAATTGAGGAGTATACCAGAAAATGGAAGGACCTCCCTTGCCCTTGGATTGGGAGGATCAACATAGTAAAAATGGCAATTCTACCAAAGGCAATTTATAGATTCAATGCAATCCCCATCAGGGTCCCATCAAAATTCTTCACAGATCTTGAGAGAACAATAATCAACTTTATATGGAAAAACAAAAAACCCAGGATAGCCAAAACAATCCTATACAATAAAGGATTGTCTGGAGGCATTACCATCCCTGACTTCAAACTCTATTACAGAGCTACAGTGATGAAAACAGTGTGGTACTGGCATAAAAACAGAGAAGTCGACCAATGGAATCGGATAGAAGACCCGAATTTTAACCCACAAACCTATGAACACCTCATTTTTGATAAAGGAGCCAAAAGTATACAATGGAAAAAAGAAAGCATCTTTAACAAATGGTGCTGGCATAACTGGATGTCAACCTGTAGAAGAATGAAAATAGACCCATATCTATCACCATGCACAAAACTCAAGTCCAAATGGATTAAAGACCTCACTATCAGTCAGCACACATTGAACCTGATAGAAGAGAAAGTGGGAAGTACCCTACAGGAGATGGGCACAGGAGATCGCTTCCTATGTGTAACCCCAACAGCACAGACTTTAAGGGCAACATTGAATAAATGGGACCTACTAAAACTGAGAAGCTTCTGTAAAGCAAAGGACATTGTCACCAAGACAAAAAGGCAACCAGCTTCTCTTTTAAATAGCTACCGTGACCCTGGGAGTTGTCATCTTCTCTTTTGACTATTGTGTGGGGCTGTGTAGAAAGAGTTCTGTTCTTAGGTCTGAAGACTAAGAGTTCATTTATCAAGAGTGTCTGGGCTTTCTGGTGACAACAAGGGGACATAGAAGTCTTCTTTCTTCTCAGCATCACTTGCTCATGTGCATCAGAAAGCCATTCATTCTGCTCACCAAAAAAGAAGCTATCTGTGCTGGAGAGATGGCTCAGCAGTTAAGTGTGTGTATTACTCTTACAGAGGCCCCAAGTTCACACACAGGACAAGTCACCACTACCAGCAACTCCCGCTCCAGGGGATTCAACATCCTCTTTCAGCCTCTGCAGACACCTGCACTAAAGTACGCAAACCCACACAGAGACGCACATATAACCCTAATTAGAATTAATTAAAATACCGAAAAAGAAGAGGAGGCAGGGGAAAGAGGGTAGAGGAGGAGAATATGAAGAAGAAGAAAGGGAGGGACAAGGAGGGAAGAGTAACAGCCTGGGAATATCTTACGTCTATTTGCCCATGTCCTGTTGGTTAGAAAACAAACCCCCACCCAACCCCAAGGGAATCAGGAGAATGTGGTCTTCCTGCTTGTATGAGAGAAATCAACATTATCAACCCTGTAAAATGCTGTGGATATGTGCAAGGAACTTGCAGGTGCCTAGAACCTCACCAGCTCCCCTGCCTGCCTGCTTTCTACCACTCCTGGGCTGTCCAACTCTATGCCCACTGACGGCTGAGACCCGAATGCCTCATTTTTATCTAGCGCCTCCTTAAAGCAGACTACCTGTCAGTCTTTGCTGAACACTCAGAACACGAGACCACTACCTTAATAACTCACCTTCCTCAAAACTTCACCCGGTTTCTCAGGTTACAGTTTTGTAGGAGATTGGTTTGAGGCCAGAGGCCCTTGCCTCTTCCCATTTTAAATGCCTACACAGAACCACTTTTATTTTAAGTTGCATGAAATCTCAGAGAGCTTACAATTCATCTGGGAGCCACCAGGGAGTGCGGCGCTGCGTGAATCTATCCAATAGCCTGCTCGTCTCATCTTGTGGGTAGAGGAACTTAGAATTCAGGCCAGCGGAGAAGGAGAAACCTACTCAAAGTTAGACTGCTAGCTATTTTTTTTTCCTGGAACGAGCTCTTGTAGACCAGACTGGCCCTGAACTCATAGAGATCCACCTGCTTCTGTCTCTCAAATGCTGGGATTAAAAGTGTGCGCCACCACTGCCCAGCTTAGACCACTAGCTGCTCTTGGAGGGATCAGTCCTAGAAGGCTTGACTCTGTGGACAAGGTGTGTCAACTGTCAGATCTCTGCCAGCTTTCATTAATTGGAATAATACTGAGGGTGTGGTGTCAATACAGTCAATGCACAACATTGCCTTGTTCCAAAGGGAATAGATAGTTTATTCTGAGCCCAGTACGAGAGAACAAATATGGCCCATGAACACTAACATAGGTGGTACTGAATCACATGATCCCTGGTGGAAGCATTCACAAGAACTTTCATAGTTATAACATAATAAAAAGGTATCAATTAACGCTTTTCCCACATATATTCTCGTCATTCTGTCTGGAAGATCTTCAATACCCGTGTGTGTGTGGGGGGGGGGGGGGAGGGTAATTTTTTTTAACTTCAGTTCACATGGGCGTATGAGTAGCTTGGAAGAAATAGTTCCTTATGTGCCCAAGGTCCACTAAACCTCTTCCCTCTCTATCCCCAGGCCTCCTGCTTTTTTCTGGTTTTTTTTTTTTCCAGACCTATGAACATTATTTCCTTCCCGAGGTTGCTCTGACAGTGTGAGCTGATTGCTGCTGCCTGGAGGGAAGTGTATGTGTAGAGGGGGACAGGCAGGTGGCAGTGGAGGCGGGGGAGGGGCTGAGACAGCTAGAGCCTCTCACCTAAGAAGATGAGGTATTCAACAGGAACAATGCGGAATAACTAGGAGGAGGAGGAAATGGCAGGCCTGTTTCCCAGGAGACAGTCTTACTTCTCTGCTCCCTGCACCCTCTGAATCCATCATCCCCCCACCCTCAGAGGTACTAGCACTTCCTCCCCCGGGACCAGTGCATGCCACTCACAGCCATGCGCTAGGGCTAGGAGCAGCTAGGATGTGGTCTATATGCTTTCCTCTACTTCTCCGACACAGTCCACTGGACCTTCCGTGATCTGAGCCAAGGTCAACAGTGGGCCACCGTGGTGGGCAGAGAAGGCACCAACCCAGCTCACACCAATCCAGCTCAAGACCTTTTGCACTGAGAGGACATTAAGCTAAAAATAAACCTAAAAGAATGAAATAAGCATCAAAATAAAAGAAACCTTTGGGGGAAAAGAGGAGTGGGAGGTGGCGGCCAGAAGAGGCCAGCTGTTAGCTGCCCTGCTTTAGTGATAATGGTAAGAGACACAAGAGAAAGATATCCCTGAATCTTCCTCAGACAGAAAACTGGGCTTGGGCATCTTGTAAAGCTGTTATTTCATTTCATGGATGGGGAAACTGAGGCTTGGAAACAGTGACTTGTCCTGTATCATACAGACACTTCTTGCAGAAGCAAGTCTCAGACTTGGGACTTTACATCCAAAGCCCAAGTCTCCATCCTTTCATAGTCCAGGCTCAGGTGGGCGCCCTGACTATGACCTGCTGCTGGGTTGGAAAACCCAGAGTCAAAGATGGCTGGATAATGAGAAGAGCAAAGATAGGGAGGAAAATGGTAGCTTTTCTCTTCTTTTCCTGTTTCGGATTATAGAAATAGCAGCCTTTTCCTCGGAGGTTGGAGAGACACAGCGGTGTCTGTAAGGACTTAATTACAGTTGCTTCCATAGCTACAGCTAGTATCACCTCAGTTTCCCCTGAATCTAAGAGTGCTCACTGGATGGCAGAGGATGACTGGAGGTAGGGATTAGCAATTACTGTGTGTGCTTGCCAGGATCAAAAGCCCATGCCAGCCTATTATTACTTAGCATCTGGAGAGTTCTCAAATGCCAAGTGTTTTGGTATCTTCTGATGAGCCACCAGCTTCGATGATTCCAGGAGTGAGGTCAGCTCCACCTCAGAGACTGGATAAACAAAGATTCATATCAAATGATTGGAATACACCACCTCAAAAATGAGCATGCTTTATAACATTAATTCACCATCAGCTGTATGACATGCACCAGCCGTAATCTCAAATGTCCTTAGCAGTGTGTGTTAGAATGAATGCATGATGATGATGATGATGATGATGATGATGATGGTGATGATGATGCCTGTTCTCAGTGTGTTATGATATTTGTTAATGTGGTGTGGGGGGTGCATCTGTGTGTGTTGGTATGGTGTGTGTATGTGTGTTAGAGTATGTGTGTTGGTGTGGTGTGTGCATGTTTTATGTATGTGGCAACTAGAATAACAGTAGAAGTTGGCTCAGGACCAGCATTACAAAAGACTAAACCATCAGCAAGGCAAAGATAAAGGGAAATGATGATTTTTTTCCTCCTAATGCCCATCCATTTCTAAAAGGAACTCCATAGATGCTCATGCCCTTTATACCAAATCCTGTAGTATTTACATATAGAAAAACAATCCTCCCATATGCTTCAAGTTATCTTTATTATTTATACTTCCTTATACTTATACAATATAAATGATATAGAGATACTATACTGTATTGTTTTCATTTGAATTGTTTTTATTGTCCTGTTAATTTTTTTATTCTTAGGGAAATATTTGTGATGTACATCTGGTTGAATCTACAGAATTAAGACCTGAGGTTATTAAAAACCAACTCTAGCTTACTGATTTAAATTATTTAGCCATTTCACTTGCTGATAACAGGTCATCTGACTTGGTTCTCCATGACCCTTAATTTGGCAGAAAGAGCTTGGGGAATCACACAGTATTTCTTCATATTTCCAAGTGAATTATTTTTAGGTCCCCTTACGTGTATGACATTGGTCATCCTGATATCTCTGGGGTCACAGTGTCCCAAAAGCAAGAATAATAAATATCTGTACCCCTAACTGGTCTCTCCCAATAAAAGATGTGTCTGTGGATTGAGGATCATAGAGTAACAGAGACACAACCTCAGAGATAGTACAACAGCTGTTTCCTAGTTCATTGAAGATGAAGGACCAGAAAGGAGATAACTTGCTCATACTTACAGTAAGCTGTCTTGTCACTTCCTGACTTAAAGGACTTCAGTGGCTTTCTGTCACTCCTGGTCTTGATTTAGATTCTGAGACAGTATCTCATCCTGCAGTTCAGATGGATCCAGACCTCAAGCTTGTCATGGCTCCCATTCCAAACTGCTGGGATTTCAGGCATGTGCCATGTTCCCAAACTGTTCTCCCTAACTCTCATGCAGAAAACTCCTTTGTATGATGTGGGATAGCTGGTCCCATCTCTTCTTCAGCCTCTGCTTCCTTCAAACCTTCTTGCTCTATGCTCTGAGAACAAAGACTCCTTCTTTTCATTTTTGTTTGTTTTTGAGATTGTAATTTAATTGTTTCATTTCTTTGTTTTCTCCAAACCTTTCTATATACCCGACCCCTATTCTCCCTCAAACTCACATCTCTTTTTTTTCATCAACTGCTATTACATGCATATTATATATTACATTATAATATAATATTATGTTTATATATCCTGAAATATAACCTGTTGAGTTCATATAATATTACATATGTGTGTGTGTTTGTGTGTTCAGCGCTATTTGTCACTAGACAACCATCCATACTTTAACCTTCCTACCTCAGGGCCTCACCCCCTTTTTACACCTCCTCATAGGTCAACCTAACCGATTGCCCCTTCCTCCAGCACAGTGGTTCTCAACCTGGGGGCTGGGACTCCTTTGGAGGTCATTTATCAGATAGATATCCTTCATCTCAGATATGTTCTTTATTATTCATAACAGTAGCAAAATTACAGTTATGAAGCAATTACGAAATAATGTTGTGGTTGAGGTCACCACAATATGAGGGGCTGTATTAAAGGATCACAGCATTAGGGAGGTTGATGACCACTGCTCTAGCAGTATTATATTGCTGCCTTCTCATCTCACCCCAAATATCACATTCAGAGAAATCATTTGTATTCCCAAACCATGTCAGGCCCCCATGCTTTTCAGGACCTGTGTTTTGGTTTTGGATATGATCAGAAAGGTTTCTTTTCCACTAAGCAAACTTCTTGAAGGGAAGGATGTGTCCATGTCCATACCTCTGACCATATAAGGTTCATTATAAGATATTTAAACAATTATAGTGTTCTTATTTCTCAAATATGCACACATGTATTTAAACACCGTAAACATGGTGACACAATTTTATTTAATTGAGCATGCAGAAAGAGTTGGATTGTAAATTCCACTAACCATGAAAATGCAGGGCATGTGTCTTTTATACTGACTTTCATGGCACTTACCTGTGTTTGTGGCTCTGACAGGGTCACATTAAGAGTGTGCATGCTGTCTTTAAAAAAAAAGCCACCAGGTAGGTTTTCACAGAAAGCATACTGAGGTGTGAGAAATATGTTCTTCATGCAAAGGGTCAGCAGTGACCACGTATTTTAGCCAAGTACAAATCTAGACTTGGCCAGGGGAGTTGAGCTACTGGCAACCTAATATCTATCCAGTCAGCCTGGAATGTCTACCCTTTATTCCCATAGGCTAAAGTGTGATAGATTGCGAGTGAATTAGCTAGTATATCGCTGATAGTTAGTTGATGTGAATAGCCATTAACACTTTGAATTGCCATTAATTTTTTTTATCGCCCATTATCACCTTGGTATGAATTTCTAATCACAGACCAGGCTCTAAGGACATGGAATTGAACCAAGAGGAGAGGTGGTGAGATGATTTAGTGGGTACAAACACTTGCTACATAAGCCCAAGGACTTGTGTTGGATCCCTGGAGCCCAAAGAAGATGAGAAACTGAATCCTGGGTAGCATTGTTGTTGCCTTCTAACTTTAATCCGTGGTGATCAGATAGGACACAGGTGGACACTGATATTTTTTTGTATCTGTGGAGGTTTCCTTTGTTTCCAAGTATGTGGTCAACTTTTGAGAAGGTTCCATGAGCTGCAGAGAAGAAAGTATATTCTTTCCTATTTGGGTGGAATGTTCTATAGATGTCTGTTAAGTCCATTTGCTTCATTACCTCCAATAATTCTCTTAATTCTCTATTAGGTCTCTGTCTGATTGACCTGTCCCTTGGAGAGAGAGGTGTGTTGAAGTCTCCTACTACTAGTGTGTGTGGTTTGATGTCTGCCTTGAGTTCTAGTAATATTTTTTTACATAAGTGGGTGCTTTTATATTAGGGGCGAAGATATTCAGGATTGAGACATCATCCTGATGAATTGTTCCTGTTATGAGTATAAAGTGACCATCTTGGTCTCTTCTGATTGATTTTAGTTTGAAGTCAGTTTTGTTAGAAATTAGTATGGCCACACTTGCTTTTTTCTTAGGACCATTTGCTTGAAACACCTTTTCCCAACCCTTTACTCTGAGTAGGTGCCTGTCTTTGTGGTTGAGATGTGTTTCTTGCAAACAGCAGAATGTTGGATCCTGTTTTCGTATCCAATCTCTTAGCCTGTGCCTTTTTATAGGTGAATTGAGCCCATTAATATTAAGTGATATTAATGACCAGTGGTTGTTTACTCCGGTTATTCTTATTGTTTTTGGTAGTAGAGATTGTGTGTCTCCCTTCTTTGAGATGTGCTGGTGAAGGGTCGCTAGATGCCTGAGTTATTGTAGGCAGTGTTGGCAGTGTTGGATTCCTTGGGTTGCGATTTTCCTTCTATTACTTTCTGTAGGGCTGGATTTGTGGCTATGTATTGTTTAAATTTGTTCTTATCCTGGAATGTCTTGTTTTCTCCATTGATAGTGAACGATAGCTTGGCTGGGTATAGTAGTTTGGGTTTGCATCCATGGTCTCTTAGTTTCTGCAGTACATCTATCCAGGACCTTCTGGCTTTCATGGTTTCCATAGAGAAGTCAGGTGTAAGTCTGATCGGTTTACCTTTATAAGTTACTTGCCCTTTTTCCTTTGCAGCTCTTAATATTCTTTCTTTAACCTGTATATTTTGTGTTTTGATTATTATATGGCGAGGAGATGTTTTTCTTTGATCCAGTCTGTTTGGTGTTCTGTATGCTTCTTGAATATTTAAATGAATATCTTTCTTTAGGTTGGGAAAGTTTTCTTCCATAATTTTGTTAAAAATATTTTCTGGGCCTTTGAGCTGTGACTCTTCTCCTTCTTCTATTCCTATTATTCTTAGGTTTGGTCTCTTTATTGTGTCCATATTTCCTGAATGTTTTGTGTTGAGAATTTGTTGGCTTTGCTGTTTTCTTTGATCTGTTCGTTTATTTTCTCTATGGTGTCCTCAGAATCTGAGATTCTTTCTTCTATCTCTTGTATTCTATTGATTATGCTTGTTTCTGTAGACTCTGCTCGTTGACCTAGATTTTCCATATCCAGCTGGTCCTCAGTTTGTATTTTCTTCCTTGCCTTCATTTCAGTTTTCAATTCTTGAACTGTTTCCATTACCTGTTTGATCATTTTTTCTTGGTTTCCCAGGGTATCATGTACGTATTTACTCATTTCTTCAAACTTTTTGTTATACTTCTCATCCATTTCTATAAGGGCGTTTTTTTACATGTTGTTTAAGTGACTCTATTGCTTTCATAAAGCCAATTTTTTCCACTTCTTCTGTGTTAGGTTGTTCAAATACTTCTGTTGTAAGATCATTGGGTTCTGGCGTTTTCATGATCTTTGCACACAAGCCTACACACACAAACACACACATTCCTAATAATAAAATGACTAATAATAACAATAATAACACTTTAAAAATTAGAAATGAGAGGAGGAATTCAGAAAGAAAGGGCCCAGGTGCCTGATTGCTTATGTTCTTCCTGAAAATGAGGTTGACTGGGAGACAGAGGGGATGGACCACATCTAAGGCACGAGCACCCTCCCACACTAATCTACATATTGTGCAATGCTGGGTGCTACAGAATGGGAACCATCAGAGTCCCAATCTTAGCATTATGTGAAGAACAATGAAACTCCCCCATGAATCTCTTCTCCTGGTGTTTTGTAAAAAACCATCTGATTGAAGCTTCTCACCTTTCCCTTCAGCTTACTTGCTCCACTCCATCCTGCATCAGGACCACAGTACACTGTATAATGTTTTCAGAGACTTGGCTTCCAGGTGTATCTCCTGTAGTGAGCCGGACAGGATCGCCATTACAAGATGGCTCCGACATCCTGTCTTGTTGGAAATAAACAACTCCATATTTGGCTAAGCCTTTGAGAGCTGCGTGTCCCCCGCTTCCCACATGCGCTGTGGATAAGGGTCCCTGGGCCTATCCTAATGCAGTCTGGTGTCGGCTGTTGGTGGCAGCCAATCACAGGGTGACCCGTGTGCCATTTCCATATATAAGCAGCTGCCTTAGGGCTCTCGGGCCCCTTTGCTTCATGCTCTCTCTCAACCAAGGGCACTCCAATAAAGCGTGATCTGAGAAGAATCCTCGTGTGGTGGTAGTTCTTTCTCACTGGTCGAGAAGTCCGCCGCAATCTCCCTTACTATTTCAAATACCCAGAGTATGATGGCTGCTTTATCTATTGACTCAATGGGCCAATGGTGGGTGTGCTGATATCTTGCACATTATTTCTGGGAGGGTTTATGAGCATGTCTGTAGATGAAATTGACATTCGAATTGCTCGGTGAGTAAACCAGTGTGTGTGTGTGTGTGTGTGTGTGTGTGTGTGTGTGTGTGTGTATGAGTGCACGTGCACATGTGTGTAGGAGGGCACACACATTTAAGGAAGACCTAAATGATTCCATTTCAGCTAAGAAAAGCTAAGAAAAAGTGAACAATGCATTTTTTTTTGCTTGTTTCCCAGCTGCAACATCCACCTCCTATCTTACAATTCAGACGGCAAGTCAATATTTGGCTCTCATTCTCAGGTTCTCTCTCTCTCTCTCTCTCTCTCTCTCTCTCTCTCAATTTTTCCTCAACTCTCTTTCACCTCATATAAAGATTTAGACCAGTCTTTATGTGTTCAGTCTTCAGTTGCAAGCAAGAACAACCAATCCCCAAGTGATCCTCCATCTTTACCCCAGCTCCGTGACATCCTGGAGATCTAGCTACCTTCCTCTTCCTCTCTCACAGCTTGGCATTGGGTTTAGGGGAGTCTTGTTTTATAGTTAACGAAACTGTTGGAGGGAGATGTTGATTTTGTGGAACATCTTTCTTTTCCAGGATTTAATTTTACATTAGAAAGCTGAAAATGATAGGTTTAGATTGCTGTTCTTTTATTTTTCTTTGGGTAGAACTTGTATTACTAAGATATAATTACATAGAGTGAAATGCACAGATATTAAAGCATATAGTTTAGTGAATCTTAGCCTGTTTATTGCACATTCTCTCTCTCTCTCTCCATGTAACCAAAATATTAATAAAGATGTAGAGCCTTCCCAGGATCTAAAAGTTTGTTTGTCTTTGCAGTCCCTTGCTCTTCTCTGTACACCCAAGAGTAAGAGACTATTGCAATTTCCACGAACTAATTTTGTTTATTGTTGAAAATGGTATTGTATGTAGGTACTCCTTTCTGCATCTGGCTTCTTTAATTCAATATGCTGCTTCTGATATTTTCATGTGCTGTGGTGTATATTCTCCATCCATTTTCAATTGATGAGTTGATTCTATGATATGAGTATACTTTGAGTCATCTATACATCCTCCAACTATGAATAGCATTGCAGATACATGATCTCAAAAAAGCCCTTCTGGGAACTGGAAAGATGTCTCAGGAATTAAGAGCACTGACTGTTCTTCCAGAGGAGCCAGGTTCAATTCAGCACTCACATGGCAGCTCACAACTCTCTGAAACTCCAATTCAAGGGGACCTGTCAGCCATGGCAAAACATCAATGGACATAAGAAAATAAATTTAAAAATTAAAGTCCTTTTGTGGGTATATGTTTTATAATTTAATTTTGGTATGTACCTAAGAATAGAATTATGCCCTATGACAAATTCCACAAGACTTTTATGAGTGTATTGTTCCATCAGCAATGCCTCCATTTTCTCAGTTCCTATTCCAACATTTCAGACTATTGATTCTAGCCACATTTGCAAATAACCAGCATAGCCTCAGTTTTGCTTAAAGTGCTAGACATCATTGTGGGTTTATTGATGAGTACTGTGCCCCCAATCTGCTTGTCTTTCACCCATTTTGTTAGATTTTCCTTCTGTTATTCATGCCCATCAATGTGTTTTAATTCTAGATAAAAGGCTGTTATTTTATAACTTCTCTTATTCTTTGTTTGCCCTTTTCTTGTTTTGCCTGAGGTTTTAAACTTTAGTTATTTTCTTTATTTCATTTTAAAATTTTACCTCTATTGAGAAAATAGTAAGTACTGCTAAACTTTGTAGTCTGAACCCATAGCTATCTAAGAAATCTATGTGGGCTACCAGATTAAAAAGAAAAAAGAAGTCCTGCAGTTTTCTTTAAGAAGTTTGCAGTTTTATGGGGCTGGAGAGATGGCTCAGAGGTTAAGAGCACTAGCTGCTCTTACAGAGGTCCTGAGTTCAATTCCCAGCAACCACATGGTGGCTCACAACCATCTATAATGAGATCTGGTGTCTCTTCTGGTGTATATATGTTAACAGAACATTGTATGCATAATAAATAAATAAAGCTTTAAAAAAAGAAGTTTGCAGTTTTAGATTATCTGTAAGCAGACATAACTTATTTATTTCTAGTTAAAAGTCAAAGCTATTTTTTTTTCTGTTGTAGACACCAAGTTGATCCACTACCATTCATTTAAAGACACCTTTTCCTCATTCTAAATCATTCTTCAATTCACTTTTGCTTAAAAAATCATTTGACCCTTTAAATATGGTCTTTCTATTGTATGGATCAATTTGTCTATGTAAAAGTTGTTATCTCTTGTGATTATTACAGCTTAATATTATTTCTTTTCCAGCAAGGCTCCTCTTTTCCATGAATGCTGTGGCTATTATTTTTCATTTCTGACATAAATTTTAGCATCAGATTTTAATTTCTATAATATAATCATCTGGGGCTGGAGAGATGGCTTAGAAGTTAAGAACACTGGCTGCTCTTTCAAGGGTCCCACATTTGATTCCCAACACCCATACGGCAGCAGCTCACAGCTGTCTGTAAATCCAGTCCCAGGGAATCCTATGCCATCTTCTGGCCTCTGCAGGAATCAGGATGGGCTTGCAAACAAAACACCCATATACATTAAAATAGAAAAGAAAAAAAGTTTGCTGAGCACTGGAACTATCACTCAATGATCAATGGTAGAATGCTTGCCTATCAAGTCTAAGACCCTGGGTTTGATTCCCAGCACTGCGAAGCAAAAACAGGCTAAAATACACCTTCCAAGTATGTGGTTGACATTTTTAATCGACTCTACAAATCAATATGAAGAGAACTGACATTTTTTAAATGTCCTAACTTTCAACCCATGAGCATGGTCTTTCTTTCCACTCATTTAAGTCTTAATTTATTTCATCAATACCTTGTTATTCATAGAGATCTCTTACCTATTTTCCAAAATTATTTTCAGGGGTTTTGTGTTGTTGATGCTATTATAATTGGAATTGATTTCTTAATATTTTTGTTTTTCTGTTTTCTGGTAGTTAAGAATACCATTCATATTTGTATATTGATCTTAGAAATCTCAGATTTTACTGAATTTATGAAATATATCTAGGAGTTGATTTCATTTGTTTCAGAATTATTTTGGAATTTTATATTCACTTTGAGCATTTGCAAACAAACATAGTTTTGCTTCTTCACTAATAATGATGATGTGCTTTTTACCTATCTTGCCTATATGTGTTGAATAGCACTGAATGCTACATTTCATAGGCATGGGGAGTATGAGCATCATGCCTTATTCTTATTTTAGAAAATGATTTATTTTAGTGTGTGTGTGTGTGTGTGTGTGTGTGTGTGTGTACAACCATTAATGAAGACCAGAAGAGGGAGTTGCATCTCTAGTAGTAGGAATTAGAACTCCCAAACTTGGTTGCTGGGAATGAACCCTAATCCTCTGGAAAAGCAGCACGCACTTCCTTAGCTGTGAGTTATTTCCCTAATTATACCTTTCTTGTATAGTTATACCCTAAATTTTCAAATGTTTCTCCACTAAAATAATGAGAATTATGGGTTTAACATTCATGCTGTTTATCATATTGAGGAAGTTCTGCTTTATTTCCTTATGTTTTAGGAATGAACAATGACTTTGCTCATGTGTCTTCTTTCATTTTTTGATGGTTTTAGGAACTTTCTTTTTTTCCTTCTTATAGGATCAATTATATTGATTAGTTTAAAAATGTTAAATTAACTGGATATTCCAGAATAAATTTCATTTTGTTGTGATGTATTTCTTTATATGATGTTGAATTCAACAGCTTAAGGATTTTTGATTCATCTTTGTTCATGAGTGGTATGCCTTCTTAATTTTATTTCCTGGTAAGGTCTTGGTCAGGTTTTGTTAGTTCGATTGTGGTTATGTGGGTCTCATAAAACAAACTCAGAAGTGTTTCATTCTACCTTCTGTGAGAGAGTTTGTGCACCATGGGTTTTTCTTTGTAAAACATTTAACAGAATTTTACGGAGGAGCTGGCCAGGTCATAAGGTCTTATGGTGGGAGGTTTTAAATTATTACTTCAGTTTTTCAAATAGATATGAGGTTATCTGGGTCTTCTGTTTTTTTTTCTATCCATTTGGTAACTTTTGTTTTTACAGAAGTTTTCCCATTTTATATTTGTTTTCAAGTTCTTTAGGACACATTCCAGAAACTTATCCATTAATTTTCAATATCTGCTTTTCTTGACCAGTCCTCTGGTACTATTTGTTTGTTGTTCCTTAATTATTTTGGTTTTTTGGACAGGGTTTTGTTTCATAGTCCAGGAAGAACTGTAACGTTCTCTATAACCCAGGTGGAACTTGAACTTGAACCCCCCAAATGCTGAGGATACAACATTGAAGAGCTATACTTAGCTTTTAATCTGTCTTGGGGCTTTCACATTTTTTTCTTTTTTAAATTATTTTTAGCCATGTCTATACGTGAGGATTATGTGATTGTTAATGCAGTGCCCAGAGAGGATGTCAAATCTCCTGGAGCTGGAGTTAAAGTTGGTTGTGATCCACCCTGTGCAGGTGCTAGAAACCAAATGCTGGTCCTCTGCAGGAGAGCCAAGCACTTGTCACCACTGAGAAATATTCCCAGCCCCTACATTTAGTTTTTATGATTTATTATATATATGGGTATTTTATCTACATATGTCTGTATCATATGCATATACTACTTAAGGAGACCAGAAAAGGTCATTGGATGCCCTGGAACTGGAGTACAGATGATTGAGCCACTATGTGAATGCTGGCAATTGAACCCAGGTCCTCTGGAAAAGCAGCCAGTACTCCGAAGAGCTGAGCCATCTCTCAAGCCCCAGGCTTCTACATTCTTTAACTTTACTCAAAGATCTGAGATATTATTTCCTTGCTTTATTTTATATTTGGTTTGCCACCTATTTCATTTATTCCCACGATATGGGGTCTCTAACCTTTAAATTTTCTTTTTATAGTACTTTGCTTCAGTTTGTTGTTTTTCTGGTTTACTAAAATAAAAAAATTAAGGAATTTTGTTCTTTAATTATTTTTAAATGAACACTTTAAGGTAAAACTTACAGTTTATCAGATGAATCCTATATGTATATATTTATGTGTATATATATTTACTAAATTGTATTTCTGTTCATAGAAATGTTTTTAATTTTTTTATGGATTCATTTCATACTCTTCGTGTTTCAAACTTCCACAAATGTAGACTTGAGATGATGTATGTTTGTCTTCAAATTCTGGAGGTAAGATACCCGGAATAAAGTCAAGATGCTGACAAACCACCACTCATTCTAGAAGCTCTGGGAGAAAAGGCATTCTTCTGTCTTTTGCAGGCTATTGGTAAGTATTGGTTTGTGCTCGCCTTTTGTCTTTGATGTGGACAGTCTGTGATCTTCTCTGCTCTCAGATAATTACTTCTATTTTTTGCGTCTTCTTTCTTGGGTTCCGGTTTTTAGCTAAATTCTCTTTTGACCAGAAGATACTCTGTAACTTAGTCCTTTGAAATGGAATTCAGATTTTGGCCAAGCACATGGAATAGCTCTGTAAATATCACAGATGCATTTGAAAAGAATATATGTTCAGCTACTGCTGGATATAATGATGGAATACAAATTAGGTCATTTGGTTGATGACACCGTTCAAATATTTATTCTTACTGCTAAATTCTTGATTTGTCTGTCAGCTTATAGAACAGAATTAATAAATTCTCAACTAAGGTTGTGATCTACTTCTTCATTTGGTTCTACTGACTGTTGCCTCATGATTTTTAGACTCTTGCTATACAACTATTCTGAAAATCACTATGTATTTTTATCAATCAGCTTGTTTACCATTATGAAAAAAAACCTTTTTTCATCTTTCGTGAGATCCTTTGTTTCAAACACGAATTGGACATTAATAGCATCATTACAATTTTCTTGGGTTTCCTCAGTATACTTCTTCCATCATTTTACTTTCACCTTATCTGTTGTTATATATTTCAGAATAAATAGCATAGTGTCAAGTATTTTTCTAGTATTCTGACAATATACAGTGTACAAACATGTGTACAAACATACATGCATGCAGTGCACAAACACACATGCATGCAATGCACAGACATACACACAGGCAATTCACAGACATACATGCATGCAATGCACAAACATACATGCAAGCATATGCATGCAATGCACAGACATACATGCAGGCAGATACATGCAATGCACAGAAATGCATGCAGGCAGATTATCCATAAACATAAAAGAGAATGAAAGAAGGGGTGTTGACGGTAGTAACTTCAGGAGGTGGGACCTAATAGGAAGTGATTAGCATACTTCCCTTATGACCAGAACAGTCTTTCTTTAAGACTGGGTTAGTTCTCTGGAGACTGGATTAAGTCTTACAAGAGCAAATTAGGTCCTAGTGCAGTGATTCACAGCCTGTGGGTTGTGACCACTTTGGCAAACCTCCATCTCCAAAAATATTTACATTAATATTCATAAAAGTAGAATAATTAGTTATGAAGTAGCAATGAAAATAATTTTATGATTGTGGGTCACCACAACATGAGAGTTGTATTAAAGGGCCAAAACATTAGGAAGGTTGAGAACCACTGTGCTGGGGGGATCAAGGTAGGTCTCTCCAGACTAGGTACCTTATTATGAATGTGAAATAATGCATCCCTCCCTCCCTTCCTCCCTCCCTCCCTTCCTTGCTGCTCCTCTCCATATGATCCCATTCACTGAGGGTTTCCCACCAGAAACTGAGCAGATGTTGGCACCATGATCTCATATGTCTCTGACTCATAAGAATGAACCAAATAAATAAATAAATAAATATAACCTTTTTGTTTTATTGACTACTCAGCTTCAAGTACATTATTATTACAATAGAAAATGGAGTAGCATCTTTTTATAGAATTCTCTGATTTGTGAGGAAGATCATTTATTTCCATAGGAACTAGAACTGACATTGACCAGGATCTTGAGGATGGTGTCACATACAAGCAAAGAATAGAATACGGTCCCTATTGACAGTACACAGGAAAGAATGGTTTGAAACAAGGCTGTTGAGCAGTAGAATATCTGCACTTAAGCTTTTCAGCTGTGAACGGAAGAGCGTGAACTCAAACTTGCTTTACGGGATTCCACAAAACAGAACCTGTCCTGCCCACTTTCTATCTCACTAATCATCTTTATACACTGTGAGATTAGATACAATGTCTAGAATTGCCCAATAAGTAGCAGGGGGTGCTGGCATGACATTGTAATGAATGTTGACAACCTGAAGATGGATACAACAAACTCAACTTAAGGATGGTTATCTGGGAAGAAGAAAGCCCACAGGGGTGAGGGCATCTCAGGTTAACTAGAGACTATGAATTCAAACAAGACACAAACAGAAGTCTGATATGTAATAAGAGGCAATGGGTGATTAACTGGAGATGGAGTAGGATGGAACTAGCTTTTAGATGCCTCTGATACCAAGCTACGCACATGTATCTTGCTGTCCCTTCTCTGAACATACAAGCCATTATAAGAGTCTTGCTGTTAGCATAATTTCTTTCCTTATTGGGTATTGTTTTCTTTCATTGTGTGTATGAGATCAGACAGAAGTACTACTCAAGGTCACATGTCACACACATCCTCCGCGGAAGCAGGAAGATGCTACTGAGGACTGAGTTCCCAGCTAGAGACATTATGTTTGCTTTTCTGGACCCCTGTGAGGAGCCATTTCCTGGTGGGGAGCATCAAGGTTGGGCCAATTTTTTAGATCAGCAGCATTCAAAGGGCCCCAATCTACTGTTTACAAAGAACTTTCTCATCTCTGCCTGGTTCCTGGAACAGAATTCCCCAAGCAGAGTGTTTCCCTTGATGGAGCTATTTGGTGGCTGTTTACACATTTGCACAATTAACATGCCTTTTAGATGTAAATAGAAATCAGCCCAGAGGAACACACTATTAAGCAGCGGGCAACGTGCAGTGTGTTTTAATAAGGCTGTCAGTGAAGGGTTAACCCTGGCCCCTGCCACTGCTCTTCGGGTATCAATAGCACCAGGCAGAGACCTGCTGAATAGCTGAGCTCCCACAATGCAGCAGGGAGGGCAGTGTTGTGAGTTACTCCCAGGTGACACTGTTTGAATGTCATTTAAAGTTCACTTTCATTATTTTAATTGTCACTGTAAAAATTTCCCATTCAGGACTGATTATGTTCTAAGAGAAATCAGAACGTAAATTCCAATCAATCATAATTGAATGTGTTGTTGCAAGTGGCATATAAAGCTGTGTCTCGGGGATGTGATTAAGACAAGTATTAGTTACCCGGGAAAAGCTGTAGGAGATTTAGGAGCAAGCAGGATTAATGCTGAATAATTTACATGGCCAAAGCTATCAGAGGAAGAGGAGCAGAAACACTTGAGAGGTGTTTCTGTAGGCTCCGGCGGGGGGGGGGGGGGGGCGGTAATGCTTGCAGCTCACACTCAGATCACCTCAAAGGTTATGAGGAGGGCCAAGCTTGCAAGGAGGCATCACCAGATCTGATAGCAAACCTTCTGGTGACTGGCTGACTTTAGGAAAGCTTGTATTTTCTCTGGGTCATGCAAAAACCGGGTTGGTGAGCTTGCTCAGGGGGTAGAGGTAGAGGTGCTCGTTGTGCAAGACTGGTATCCCAGGTCATGGTGTTGAGTGGCAGGCATGCGCTGAGCTACTTTCCTTCTAACCCTGAATGGGCATACAGGCACCTGGACCTGAAGTGTGTCACTTGTCATGCAGGTTAGCCCCACGTTGGGCACCATTCTGTAGACAGAGATTGCACGTTTATTCCCGGCTGCTCAGACCTGAAATAATCACACTGAAACTCTATTATTTGAAATACGGTTTGGCCAATAGCTTAAGTGTATTTTTAGTTCACTCTTACATCTTAAAGTAACCCATTTCAATTAATCTGTGTATCGCCATGTGAGTGTGGCTTACCTGCAAAAATCCTGGGGCCTGTCTCCTCCCAGTGGCTACATGGTATTTCCCTGACTCCACCTACTCTTTCTATATATATCTCTGTTCAAATTTCCTGACTGGCTTTGCTCTGCTAAGTCATGGACCCAAAGCAGCTTCTTTATTAACCAATGGTAATGAGACATATACATAACATACGGAGGAAAATCCCACATCAGCAAGGTACTCATGACAAATCTCCACACATTTCACATGCATACATTCAAGTATGTTCACACATGCCTAAGCTCCATCAAAATGGGAAGAAGAAGGCATAGGAATAGTTGTCAGGAGAACCAGCCCAAGACATTTGATGCCATTGAGATCGAGCATCAGGAACCAGGGTCAGAGTCCACAGGGAAGGACCTATCCTTTACACCTAGGTCCCTTCCTCTCTACCGCTTCCCATATTTACTTGTCTATATGGGTCCTGGGTTTAAGGAGCCATCCTTGTTAGATCAAACAGATCTTAGTTCCTTTAAATGCAAACCACGAAGGAATAGAGTCCCCAGCTTGCCCCTTGTCCCAAAACTCAATTGCTGAGATAAAGGAGAGCTTAAACTCACAGACTTTGGTATTAGGAAATGCAATCCATCATATATCTTAATTTCTGAAGCCTGACATCTGGATTGTAAATCAGGAATCATGATTACGCTATAGGGCTTTAGAAAGAATGAACCCAATAATGACGGAGTTGCCCAATTGTAAACCCAACATAATAATTCTTGCGAACTTCAACCCATCAATACCACAGAATCTTTCCAGAGGGATTTCAGAATAGAAGCCAAAGATTAGAACCCATGGTTTCTGCTTCCTGGGTGTGGGGGGGGGGAGTTCTAAATGGTGAAGTGGTCACTGTCCTGCATTTCCTGCGGCTGAGCTAGGTGTGTGTGGAAAGGACGGTAGGTCTTCCCAAACCTCACTCCTTCCTATCTGTTCTCCGGGCGTCTAAATGCAGAAAGTGGCGCTTCCTTGTCTGGAAAGGACAGCCAGTCTCTGGTTCCAGAATGTCCCAGAAAGAGAGGACCTCCACACCCCCAACCCCATTTACAAACCAATTTTCTTGGAAAGGGAAGTCGGGGGAATTGGCACGAACCTAATAAAGGCCTCTGAAAACAATGTTTCTCCATTTGAAAAATAAACCATGTCTTTAAATGCATTAACTCTGTGGGGAAATAAATGTAATAAACCAAATTCAATCCCTGCCAACATTTGTTTTCTTATCTATGTAAAATCAATATACTTGTTGCAATTATGTCTTTCAATAAATCCTCCCAAAGTCTTATTTTCTCATAAGATTTCCTGCCGCACGCGGATTCATTGTGTTCATTTTCCATCTAGAGAAATTGTTTCGTGCATTTTCCAGCCATCCGGTTTACTTGAAGGAGGCTGTTCCCCGCCCTTAGCGACTATGTCCCTTCTTCAAGGGCCATTTAGGCAACAATTACTTTAATTGGATTGCGGTGCCCGACACTGGGTTTTGCACTGATAAGAACACCCTCTTTGGAGTAGGGGTGAATTTTCCGGCCCAACTGACATCAGTCTGCCCTGCCCTGTCTTGTCATGCTTCTCAAAGGGCAGCTGGGAAACCTTTCATCTTTTCCGCCATTGGACATGAGCGGGAAAGTGGTTGTCTTATTAGGGAAAGAATGGCAATAGGTTTTTCAAATGCATTTTTTTATGGACATGTGTTCCTAAGCTCGTCTCTGACAGGTTTAGAGATGGAATACACCAGGCTAAAGTGCCAGGAATCTTAAATTGAAGAGATGACCAGGGTGTCCCTCTCTACCAGTATAAGTATTCAAGGAGTATGATGGCCTGCGCATAGTGCCTAGCCCTTGAATAGCTGGCTACCATCTGTCTCCAAAAGTTCCAAAAGGGAAGCTCCTGGCCTCAGGCAGTCAACACTGAACTTCAGTTTCTGACTCTGCTCTGATTTGACACTAATTTCCACATGGTTGTGGTGTCTTCCATTTTCCCTACTTTCCCAGGATGATATGAAGGATAAAAGAGTTAATTTTAGCCACCAACTTGATTGGATTAAGAGATGCCCATGAAATTAATCAAATATTAATTTTGGATGCGACTGTAAAGGTATTCTGGGAGGCACTGGCTTGTTGGTCAGCTGGCTAAATGAACCGGATTTCTGTAAGATGTGTGCCATCCAATCAACTTGTAGGCTGGATAGAACAAGAAAAGGAGGGGAAAAAAAGGTATGTGCTTTCTCTATTGGAGCTGAAACAGTCTCTCCCATACCACATCAAGCAATTGGGCGTCAGAAACTCTCTGCCCTTTGAACTTCAAGACTCAAGTAAAGATTCCTCAAGTTCTTAGGCCTTTGTTCTTGGATTAAGCTATACCACCACTGTCAGAAAATCTGTGTCTTGTAGATGTTATAGAACTCATCAGCCATCTACATGAGGTAATTTCCCTAATGTCTGTCTGTCTTTCTGTCTCTCTGTCTCTGTGTGTGTGTGTGTGTGTGCGCGCGCGCGTGCATGCGCGCGCGGGGAGCGCGGTTAGAACTGATATTCTTTGTTTTCACATTGGTTTATCTCTCTGTAGATACCCTGGCTAGCACACAGGCAACTGTGTAGCTTTTCTTATTTCTCCCAGAATTCTATGCTCTGTACCCAGATCTCCTCCTGTATCCTTCCCTCCCTGTTTTTCTTGCCTCTTTATTATTATTATTTTCTTGTTTTTACATCCTTACCAAAGCTTTTACCCTCTTCTTAACACACCCTCCCCCATCCACTCCTCCTTTACTGTTTCTCTTCAGACACAGGCAGGCATCCTATGGAGATCAACCAGCCATGGTATATCAAGCTACAGTGAGACCAGAAACCCCCTCCTCCACCAAGGTTGGTGGAGGCAATCCGGCAGGAGGAATGGGTCCCAAATCAGGCAGCAGAGTCAGAGACATCCCCTGCTCTCACTGTTAGGAATCCCACATGAAGACCAAGTTACACAACTGTATCATGAACACAGAGGGCCTAGGTTGGTCCCATGCAGGGACCCTGGTGTTTGGTGCAGTCTCTGTGAACCCTGAGACCAGGTTAGTTGGTTCTTTGGGTTGTCTTATGGTGTCCTTGACATCGCCAAGTCCTACAATCCTTCTTCCCCCTCATCTGCAGGATTCCCTAAGCTCCACCTAATGTTGGCTGTGGTACCCTGAATCTGTTCCCATCAGTTTCTGAGTGAAGCCTCTCTGGCAACAGTTGGACTAGGCACCAATCTGAGTACAGCAGAATATGATTAGAAGTGATTACATTAAATTTATTTATATTTATTTATTTTTGCTGCTCCTGTTTGGGTCTATCCTATGTCTCTGGGGTATCCTGTTTCTTGGTCCTGGCCCTCAGCTCCCTTTCAGGGTTTGGGTCTCCAATTGTGCCAGTGATCAGTTGATCACATCCACAATTTCTGTGCTGTCTTGGTTGTAGAACAACGGAACACTCCTTCACTGCTGGTGGGAGTGCAAACTTGGACATTTAGTGTGGAAATCAATATGGCAGTTTCTCAGAAAATCGGGAATCGATCTACCTCAAGACTCAGCTATACCACTCCTGGGCATATGCCCATAGGACACTACACCATACCACAAGGACACTTGCATAAATATGTGTATAGCAGCTTTATTCATAAGAGCCAGAAACTGGAAACAACCTAGATGTCCCGCAACTGAAAAATAGGTAAAGAAAATGGGGGACATTTACATAATGGAGTAGTATTCAGCTGTTAAAAACAATGGCATTGGGAAATTTGCTGACAGGTGGATGGAACTAGAAAATATTATCCCGACTGAGGTAATCCAGGCCCAGAAGACAAACATGGTGTGAGCTCCTTCATAAATGAATATTAGCCATAAAGTAAGGGAGGACCATGCTACAACCCACAGACCCAGAGAAGTTAAATAACAAGGAGGCCTCAAGGGGCAGGGGGTTGGATGAAGCTCGCTGTAAAGGGGAAATAAAATGAACATTGCCAGAGGATGGGGGCAGGGTCTTGGAAAGAGGAATAGAAATGGGAACAGGAGAGATCGGGTAGGCGGAGGATAGAGGGACAGAGTACCAGGAGAAACAATTAGAATTTTGGGGGCATCTCAAAGATGACCGCAAAACCTAGAGCAATGGAAACTCTCAGGAATCTATGAGGTTGACCCTCGCTAAGACTCCTAGCAATAGAGGATATGGAGCCTGAACTGGCTGTCTCTTATAACCAGGCAAGACTTTCGGTGCAGGGTCCGGGACACCAACCCAGCCACAAACAGTTCGACTTACAATTTGTCCTGCCTACAAGCTGTGTCTTGCCTCTTGGCTCATCCTCTCCCTGGGCACCTGCACCCAGCGTCAGCAGAGGGGCTGGAGTTGGCCCAGACTCCCCGCCTCCCTGCTGCACTCTGGGCTACCCTACAAATTGCCTGTTGTTTCGATGACTCCTCTGAGTGATTACAAAGGCGCAGAGGAAGCACTTGAAACATCTCTCTCCCACAAAAGGCTGTTTGTTGTGACAGGACAGGAAAAGGACATAAGCCCAGGGAAGTCCTGGCGGCAGGGCACAACTTGACACGCCGAGGAGGAGACATGAGATGAATGAGCTGTCAGAGCTGCTGAAGACACCGTAGATTTTCACTTATTTATTGAGCTACACTATTTTAAGAAGTTAGCGGCTCTGACTCATGCATCGCAAGCTGCAGATCCAATCACTATTGTGAGTGTGTACATGACTCCAGCAGTGGAAACAATAGCTAAACAATTAAAAGGAATTAAAAGGACAGTCATTGATAAGCTCTTGATGGCAGACTCTGTTAAAGGACAGTGGCACAGAAGTGTTGGTACTTGCACCATCCATTGCCTGTAAGCATTTTTGGGGTTGTGCTCACAGTTTGCCCCACTCCACTCCACTGATGGATGGAGTTGTCACCCCAGGTGCCCTAGGCTATTGAGCCACCAGGATAAAGGGGGACCATGAAACAACTTCCTAAGATGTGGTCAAAGTCTGCAGTGCCTTACCGAGATGAAAGGATTTTGTTCAATATTTATAAAGCCCCAGGTAAGCTCCTCCTCCCCCTTAGGAGTTCGGTAATTATCACTAGCAGGAGGCTTAGCATCTACCTTTTTTCAATTATTAATCAGCAGAAAAGGCCAAGTGGGCACAGAACCCCAACTGTGAGTAGTAACAGGTATCTTTCAGTGTGAGGGGCCCAGAATTTGCTACAGACAAGAAAACCAAAGGAGGCACCTGCCCCTCCTTCCAGTCTCTCGAGGAGCTTCTGTGGGAGAAGCTGGCTCAGCTTAGACAGGAAGTCACGACTAACTTCCATTTGCTACTTGGAAATAGCCCTTTTGTGATTGCCTGGGTATTGTTTGAAGACTGTGCTAGAAAAAGAACAGAGAAATATTTTCCTCAATCACTTTTTGTCTTTCCACAAGGCCAAAGTCCAAAGACCAACACTCCAGGTTTTGAGACTAGACAAATTCAGATTTTTGACATTCTAAATTCCTTGAGCTATTATTGACCTCCATAGCCACCATCCATATTATGGAAATAGCTGTCAACACCTCATAGGGTTGTTTTGAGAATTAATCTCGAGTTCCCATCCTCCACAGTGAAAACAACAGCAAAGACGATGTCTGTTCCTGGTTGCTTGGTGCACGTTATCCCTTGGTCACTAATTCTCTCTTCCATCCTTGTCATCTATCTGGGGGAAACTACAAACACTCTAAATTTTTGGCGGGGCAAGGAGTCCTTTGATTGCCACATCTCTCCTCGGAAGAATCAATGTCACACAGCAGCTGACAACTCCCGAGAGCCTCTCGCAGTGGTGACTGTCAGCTGTGCAATGACAGTGCTATCCAGTGGCACATTTTGGTAGAAAGGGCCCTGAACGTAGAGTCAGAGGTCCAGGATTTAAATTTTGTTTCTGCCATTTCCAAGCTGGTAACCATGCAGCTATCCTACCTGTAGCTCTGAGAGGAAGCTGGGTAAGAACTAGGAAAGTACTTCAGAAAATACCAGAAGATAATGTAAGGAACAGTGGTCACTTACAGTAGTCAGGTATAAGTAAGTACTTTATTATTTAGTGAAGTAAGGTGTGCGTCAACATGGTATGAGTGGGCCTTTTGTCACTCCTTGGGCAGGGCTGTGCTCAATAGGCGGGACAGACTCTAAAGAGAGTTGAAAATGGGTCGATGGTGACTGTCTCTACAAGGTAGGCTGAAAAAGAGATAACTTCTGAAAACAGACAAGGAGAACTGCCGGTTAAGAACTATTTACAAAGACGTCGTTAGGATTTAGGAGAATCAATGCAAATGTTCAGCCACCCCAAAGAAGAAACAACAGAGCCTGGATAGCCTTAAAGAGGTTGGGGATGAAGAGCCTGGAACTTGAAAAATGCTGTGTCTGGCAGGACCTGAGAATTCTGACCAAGTGTTGGAATCAAACACTTATCTCAGAGAAGGAGCTGGGCCACAAATGCATCTGCCTATTGGCTTATGCCCACTTATTCTAGGTTAACTCAGTCTGGAGTGGGGAGGCTACTCTTGAACACTCAAGTCCTTGAGTAGAAGCAAGTTTGGAAGGAGGAGGGTGGCTCTATAGAACACGGGCTACATACGAGTTCACTGTATTATCTTGGTAGACACACACTGAAAATCAGAGGGATTTCACTAAACATTCATTACTCAGCACAGGGTACCAGATGGATGATGGTACCTAGCGAGCCTTGTGCCTCTGTGAATGACCAGTTACTTCTCTAACCATGACTCCTAAAGCTTAACTGCTAGAAACCAAACTAACAAACTAGACACAGGCAGTGAAATCCCTGATGGCCTCTGTTTTGATCCATTCAAATTGCTGATGTTTCCAACAACCCATCTTCAGACTTTTCTGCTGGTGCTGAGCTCTGTTGTTGTAATCACAGGACATCTGGTCAGTTCAGTGCAGTGAGAAACCGCTACAGCAATCTGTCAGTTTGTTCTTTTCTATCATTTCTTGGGGCTCAGTATAGGTTCAGTTCCTGTCTAGGGGCTGTCCAAACTTAGCATCCCAAAGAAACTCATCAGATCTGGCTAGGATGAAGCCTGGTTGTGTTCTGGCAGAGCCTGCAGAAATAATGAGAACCTCACCTGAGTTTATCAGTGGGGCTCAGGATTAAGTTATGCAAATGCAGCATTGGGAATAATCGAGTCTCTGCCTTGTCCTTGAGTTCCCTTCCTGAGAGCAAGGCTGCCTTCAGGAATAATTCTTAGGAACAAGTTGATCTAAAAGACATAACTTTATTTTTATTTTCCTTTACATACCGTGTTACCTCACTCCATGGACAAGTCTTTGGCTTTGATGTCTTCATTCACTCTTTCATCCATGTGCTACTCAGTCTGAATGAGAACTCATTCTAGGGATTATTTAATCTTACTTAGTCAGCCTGTTTGTTTGTCTCCGTTATCTTACCCCTCCAGTCCTCACCAGATTCTCTGTGCTGTTACTCTTGAGCAGATGTGATTTTTTTTTGTTTTGTTTTGTTTTGCTTTTTTTTTTTTTTGAGATCTGACCACCTATTAATCTTGTAGTGTTCCAGTACTTTGAGTTATACTTCCCTGGTTACTTGGAAGCTCTTGTTCTATTTTCTGTCTATGTTCTGGCTGCTTTGTGTAACTGACTCTCTGGTCCATCTTCAGAAAGTCACGCCCAGTTCTTGGGTTCTCTAGACTGTGGTGTTAGAGGCTGCCATCATTGTTCAGACAGAAGTGATTGTTCATGGTGGGAAGTAGATTATCCTCATATCATGGAAGACTTTCTGAACACTTGTATGAAAATTTCTATGATCTTCTTTGGTAGAAAAAATATTTCCTGATATTTTGATTTTTCATTTTCCAAGTATTTGCTGGGTTTTCTTTCCTTATTTTCTTCATGCCTCTCTTTTCCCTAACCTCTGTGAGGACATGTTATATTTCTTGGGATTTAACTGATAGGGATGATGTTAGTCTGAATGGCTGCCTTGTTAGTTATTAGTCAGTGGGATGATGAAGGATAATGAAGGAATAGCCCCTGATCTTTGGAGGATGTAGACCTAGATACTTGATGTGGGAAGTCCTTCTGTATATGTGTTACTTTTATTGGTTAATGAACAGAGACACTGCTTTAGCCTGTGATTGGGCACAATAGAGCTAGGTGGGAAAACTAAACTGAATGCATGGAGGAAGATGGAGAGATAGAAGACACCATGTAGCTGCTACCAAAAGAGACCAGGGGAACTTTACTGGTTAACTATGAGCCTTGTGGTAAAATATAAAATAAAAGAAATGGGTTAATTTAAGATGCAAGAGATAGCTAGAAATACACTTAAGCTATTGGTCAAACAGTATTACAAATAATATAGTTTCTGTGTGGTTATTTCGGGTCAGGGCAACCAGGAACAAATAAAACAGCCTCCACCAATAGATACTCATAGAGAAACAGGTGTAGGTATGCACAGCTCCCTGCATGCACAGAGAGGGAGAGTTCTTGGAGAGGTCCCAGCCTTCACTCCTCTCTGCCTTTCCAGAGTAGGAAATAGAACCCATCCCCTTTGTACGGCATAGTAAGTCTCATGGTTGTGAACTGTGCTAGACACTGCATTTTTCCCTTCTTAGGCTAACTTGGTATGATGTTTTACAATGAGGTATATACTAAGAGAATATGATCCTGTGGCTGTGGCATATTGCTTTCATGGTGCCTTTTACTTTCCCTCCCCAAATCAGCCATTACATGCAGGTCTGACTTCCCACTAGCTGTTCAGCATGAATTACTTGCTTACACATCAAAGAACCTAGGGAGAGAGAAAATGAAAGAAATGAGTCAATGATGGTGTAATTCCAGACATCGTATAATCTGATTGGCAAAAGGAGATTTTTATTTTGGAAAAGCAGTATGTCTCTCAGCACCTAGTTGGCATTAGGAGAAGAACACATATAATTGTGCCCTTTTGGAAGGGGATCCATTTAATATCACTAGACAGATAACTTTGATCTTGATTTACCTTAACTTATTTTGGAAATGAATCACACAGACACTTGCCTTATACAAAGACAAAAAGACAACTTTCTCTTTTTGGCTCACTAGGAGAGGGTCCTTGGCATAATTAGAGAATTGCTAGACTTTATATATTGGCGAAGGGCACCTACCTGAAATTAGATGCCCATAGTGTGACTCAGACTCTGCATTTTTAGAGAACATTCATACCCACTAACCTAAAACGATCTGTTCCTAAGAATAACAAGGCTGATTACGTTGCTGTTCACATCACCCACAGACCATCTTGGAGACTCCTATTTTAAACTCCAGCATGTCCTACCAAACATGAGGGAAAATGCCATCCCTTCCCCAACAGCTCATTATCTAGAGAGGAGGATGTTCCCACGAAGACTTGGGAGGATTTGAAATTGTCATCCTCCACTGGGGATGTAATTCTGAGATTTCTCTTAAGCTCAGGACTTATGCTCCCCACTGAGCTTCCTCTGATCACTCGAGATACATTGACATTTAGGCTCATGAAATTAGTTTTCTGTAGAATCCAGCTGACAACCATGAACTGCTCTGAGGCTATCCATGTGATAGTATAGTTTTAAAATATGATAGAATATTACTGTTTGGTATGTTAGTGTTACTTCTAATTTTATCATAAGCTTTTGAGGGATAAGTCCTTACTATGCAATTCTTTATATATGTAACTGTTACTTGCTTATGGAATAAGTAAAGAAAGGTAGACCTAGGTACAGGTGTCAAATTGCTTGGGTTGGAGGTACCTTTCTACATTTACCTCTCATCTGACTTTTCTCTCTGCGTTTTATTATCCTATCATCTTAATATAGTGCCTGTACAAAATGAGTGGATAATAAATACAGATGGAGTCATTAAATGTATGGCAGAGCTCAGAAATATGAAACTGACATCCTAACTGCTGCACTAAGGAGGTACTTAGATTGGAATTACCTTTCCCCGAGATTCTCCTTCATATAATACAAGTTTTAGGGCAAAGGCCTTGGTTTTGGCAGCCCCAGCAAACTAAGCTTGATCACCTGTGACAATTTACCAATTGCAAAGACAAGAAATGGTGAACAGTAGGCAGAGGAGATTAAATTAATGCACCAAGAGAGAAGACCAAATATGGAGGTCCAGTGATTCCAAGTTCATCTTGGGCAGGTGACACAGGTTTAAGTAGGGAAGAATCTGGGAAGGAGGTAAATGATATGTATGATTAAGATGTTCTGGTTATGGTGCAGAGTCTGGTTGATGAGTATCTCAGTTCTGGTTCTTCAACATAGTTGTTAATGCTGTCATTATTTGAGGGGAACAATCTGGATCCTGCAAGCTGACTACTTCTACTCCACAAAGCAGCCTCACCATCATGAACAATTACCCCTCTCTGAAGGTTGGTCTGTTAATCCAGGTTTGGCTATTCTTCAAATCCCAGAGAGCTGCAGGTTTGAGAGTGAGTTATCTCTGTGCCTTCAGTCTGAAGCAGAATGAAGTAGATTATGTAGGCTGAGACTCTCTGAGTGATGAATGTGGTCTATGAAGGGACAAATAGAATTCTAACCTAAAATAAAAGGGACACACAAAATCAAAGCAGAGGTTGCAGGCCTTTTTCTTGCTTTGTTATCTTGTGGACTTCAGAGAGGAATCAATGCCTTTTAGGAAAAAAAAAGAAAGAAAGGAAAAACAGATTCTATGTGATAGTTAAATTTGTGCAAAGCAGAAACAAAAGTCTGTTTATCCTTATAATTTTTTAGACTGCAGAACAATTGTCAATATGCTACTTTTACAGTCTTCATGAATAGGAATTTCTTTCACAGATGCTAATATAAGTCTTCAGGAAGCTTACTGCTCTCAGGGCAAGTCTAGTTATTAGAAATGCCTTTCTTTGTACATCTTATGCCTGTGTAATAGGCTGTTGCCCTAACACACCGATCAGAGTGCAAACAAAAGAATGAAAACAGGGAACACTAAAAAGTAAATATGGTTCTCCTGGACATCAGACTAATATCCTACCCAGGTCTAACAACAGCATAAACCACAGGAAGGACAAGAATGCTCAAAAATCAACAACTCCTACATACCATAATATAATGGGCACATTTCAATTTACAAGGATTCAGGACAAAGCCACTACAATATTATATTGGTTCCTTTATCTTTTTGCCTATTATCTATAATTTTTGTAGTTTTACTATACTTTCAGCAATATTTTTACTTTATCATGTTTTTATAAACTATGTTTTAAGTTCTATTTCATACATTTATCTGTTTGTGTTTGCACGTTGTTTTTCATTATTGGGAAATCTATTCTTTCCCCTCATATATTTCTTCTTTCTTTTTTGCCAAATTTACACACTTTTCTTTATGCTGTAGTATTTCGAATTCATTTTATTAAAAACTCTCATACTTTTCTCTAAAAGAAGTTCCTGTCCTACCTAGTCCTGCAGCTATTCAATCCCTGAGAAACATACAGAGGCTTATATTAATTATACTGGTTGACCTATTAGTTCAGGCTTACTATTAACTAACTCTTACAACTTAAAGTAATCCATAATTCTTATGGATGTTTAGCCATATGGCTTGGTACCTTTTCTCAGTGCAGCATTTTCATCTTGCTTTCTCCATCATGGTGGTGACTGCAACCTTTCCCCTACTCAGAATTCTCCTAGACTGGTTGCCCCACCTATACTTCCTGCCTGGTGACTGTCCAATCAGTGTTTCATTAAACTAATACAAGCTACAAATCTCCAGGTGGTACAAGAGCATTATTCCACAATACTTCCCCTTTTTGTTTTCAAAACAAGAACTCTAAATCTAATCTCCTTTGTTTTGCTTTTATCCTGACCATTATCCAACTTGTTATCAACACTCTAAACATCATATATATATATATATATATATATATATATATATAGAGAGAGAGAGAGAGAGAGAGAGAGAGAGGGAGAAAGAGGCTTAATCCAGCAGCATTTATAATCAAATGAATTTTAGCAGATGTTGTTCCTTCTTCAGCAGTCAAACAATTTAAAGACAACAACATACCATGCAGTATCCATATTCTCTGTACATTCTTCATCTTTACATGGCATTATTATTTTTACTCTATTTCTTTTACTCTTAATTTTAATTTTTGTTTTTGAGACAGGTTTTTGCTGTGTATATTTGACTATCCTGGAACTCACTCTGTAGACAAGGCTGCCTTTGAACTCACAGAGATCCACTTGACTCTGCCTCCTAAGTGCTCAGATTAAAAGTGTGTGCCACCACACTAAACTACTCCCTTTTTCTCACTATTTTTAAAGGATGTCCTCTATTCTTTTTTTTCTCTCTCTCCCAAGCCTAGGTATGTTTTCAAACACACTATAAACCATCTAGAGGACTTTTTTTGGTCTGTACATCTTTTTTACTCTATGACTCTCTTTTTCTGACTGTATGAGTCTTTAATTTGCTAAGCAATATGGTTGGGATTAAAGCCGTGGCTTTGGCGGATGAATCTCCCCATTTCTTTGTTTCCTGAGAGTCTAGCTGCATGGCATGACCGATGTTTTTTTACAACAGCTCAGTGGAGTTTCTGGGGCTGCTCAAAAACACCATTTAAGTGTTTGGTGACAGAGCCTCTTAAAAGAGCTGTGAGGTTTTTTGCTACTAGCACTGAGTCAGGACGTCTTTCTTAAAGAACCCATGCCTCTGTTTGCTGTCAGCAAACAGAGCACATCTAAGAAAATGCTTATACCAAGATGTCATGCTTAAATATGTTCTTTTATGTCTAGAATCCCTTCTCATCTCTCTCAGGTTTTATGCAAATATAGTTGCCCCATGTTGGGTGTCACTTTTTAAACAGAGTTTCTGTCTTACATGGTCCCACAGCCATTCAGTCACTAAGAAGCACACAAAGTTTTATATTAATCATAAACTGGCTGGCCTATTAGCTCAGGCTTACTATTAACTAGCTCTTGCAACTTAAATTAATCCATAATCCTTATCTATGTTTAGCCACATGGTTGGTACCTTTTCTCAATGCTGCATTTTTCTTTTTGTTTCCTCTTCATCTGGGTGGCAACTGCAGATGGAGCCTTTCCTCTATTCAAAATTCTCCTAGTCTCATCACCCCACCTATACTTCTTACTTGGCTACTGGACAATCAGCATTTTATTAAACCAATATAAGGGACAAATCTTTACAAAATACAAGAGAATTATCCTATAACACTTTTATATTTTATTCTCCCCATATATATTTGACTTTTAGTTTATTACTCATTCATCTTATGTAACATTCTTCTACAACTTTATTCTTACTTTTCCTTTTCTTTATTTAAATTTGTTTCTCCTCTATTTTTCCTCTTCACTTACTATATCTCATTTCTTTCCTATCTCCACACTGACATCAAAATTATTTATATTAGCCTCACCATGAACATAAGTGCTAAATTATAAGTATTGTTTCATAATGACTTCAGTTTCATTAAGCAATAGGAATTCTTCAGTCCCAATATAATCTTTTGGGGCCACTATAATACACATGGCCCATCATGCACTCAAATCTCATTATAAGGCACATGATAGAATTTGAACTCACTTCTTTCATACTGTGTTACACATCTCTAGACTAGCACTGTCCTTTTACTACAAGGCTTGCTTCAGAATTGAGGGGATCCACAGTACCTGAAAAATGAGGATTTTCTTGCATGTAGTATATTGCTTTCAGATCTGGACTCCCCATAGGCTGAAAGAGATATGAACACATGCTGTATCGGAATCTCTATTTTGAGCCTGTATCAATTCTTTGCTTATGTAATATAGGTTTGTGCTCCAGTTCCAAACATCTTCTATATATTTTATGGCTTTCATATTTGGAGTTTTAGTCCTGTGTCAGGGGCTTGTAAGCCTACTCCAAGACTTAGACCAAGGAAAAGACCACCCCACCCATAAATAAATAGTAAGTCTACTCACAGAAATTTATGGATCTTCCTCAATCATAGAGAACAAAGGAAATGGCATAAATATCTACTCAGATTTTATCTCAGAAAGACTAGTTGGAAACAGGCAACAATTTCTCTTCTTTCAGTCTCTTCCTAGAATTGAGAGACCTAAACCATTTGTCACTTGAGTTAAGGGACTGATTCTTCTACCAGTACTGTGAACATATATTGGGAAGAGTACGTGAGTACTGGCAAATGCCTAGTATAGTTAGTCTGCAGCATATCTGAATGTTTCACTGAGAACAAAGTCAGAAGACTCAGAGGAAGAACATTGCTCCCACAACAGCTACTGCAGGGTGAAAAAGGAAACTTCAGGAAACTATCTGGCATGTTCAATAGAATGTGAAATAATTGGTTTCTGAAAGAATAGAAACACATAATAAAGAAAATGAAATGGGGGTGGCAATAGAGGTAGAAGAACCTAAGTGGAACAAAATACGGCAAGATGCATTCAAGAGAGAAAAGGGTAATACTTGGAAGAAGAACAGAAAAAAAATAAAGGATAGAAAACTATGTATCTTTGGAGCAGTAGAGAAGTAAAGGACAGTAAAAGACAGATGGTAGCTGGGTGGATTGTGAAATACTAGTTTGGATCCTTGTTATGGTTTGAATCAGAAAAGTTTTCTTCACAGGTTCACGTTTTGTTCCCTAACAAGAGGCAGGAGTTTGGGACGGCACAGAGCCTTTGGGAAGTGGAGCAGATCTAGAAGTTGGCAACTTGGGGCTGACCTTTGAAAGTTACATCCTGGCCCTGACTCAAACTCTCTGTATTTCCTGGTGAGCTGTGATGTGAGGAGCTTCCACCATGGTCATTTCCAAGCCTTCTCCTCTGATATGGACTAAAACAATAAGCCAACATAAATCTTTCCTCCCCTACATTATTTCTGTTGGATAGTTTTTCACAGCGATGCAAAAGTAACTGATACCATTCTAGACTATAAATAAGACATTTGTGAAAAAAATCACTGAAATTAGCAAAACTGGAGTTTCACTAATATTAATGTTTCATACTGCAACAAGGTGTAATGATATCCCCGTCAGCCTAACACTTACCTGCTGGTATCTGTAAATATGTTATTTTATTTGGACTAAGGGACATGGAAGATATAATTGAGGCATGCACATTAAGATGAAGTGCTAATCTGTAGTAGGAAGTAGAGTCTTCAAGTCCAAATGGATCAAATACCTCAACACAGAAACCTCATAGAAGAAAATATAGGAAGTACACATGAATGCATTGGCACAGGAGACCACTTTCTAAACATAACCCCAGTATCACAGACCCTGAGAAAAAAATAATAAATGAGACCTCCTGAAACTGAGAAGCTTCAGTAAAGCAATGAACATGGTCATCAAAACAAAACAGCAGCATACAGAATGGGAAAAGATCTTCATCAACCCCATATCAGACAAAGGGCTGATCTCCAAAACATACAAAGAACTCAAGAAATTGGTCATCAAAAGAAACAAATAATCCAATAAAAAATGGGGTACAGACATAAACCAAGAACTCTCAACAGAGGAATCTAAAATGGCTGAAAGACACTTAAGGAAATGTTCAATATCCTTAGCTATCTGAGAAATGAAAATCAAAACAACTTTGAGATTCAATCTTACATCTGTAAGAATGACCAAAATCAAAAACACTGATGACAACTTATATTGGAGAGGATGTGGGGTAAAGGGAACACTCCTGCATTGTTGGTGCGAGTGCAAACTGGTACAGCCCCTTTGGAAATCAGTATGGTGATTTCTTAGAAAATTAGGAAACAACCTACCTCAAGACCTACCACTTTTGGGCATATACCCAAAGGATGCTCAATAATACCACAAGGACATATGAAATACTACACAGCAGAAAAAATAATGACATCTTGAAGTTTGTGGGCAAATGGATGAAATGAGAATCATGTTGAGTGAGGTAACCCAGACCCAGAAAGACAAAGATTACATGTATTTACTCATAAGTGTCTTTTAGACATGAAATAAAAGAAAGAAAGAAAAAAGAAAGAAAGAAAGAACCAGCCTACAACTCACAATCTCAGATAACTTAGACAACAAAGAGGACCCTAAGAGACATATATGGATATAGTCTACATGGGAAGTATATATATCCATTAAAAGAGTTTAGGTGTAGTAAACCTGTTCAAGATATCATGATCATCTCATTAGCCATTGGTTGACAAATAAAGTCAGCCACGAGAGGTGAGATAATACCACTCAGGTTGTTGGTTTGAGGTGTCTGGGAGACCCTCAAACAAAAACAGGTTATTGCCATTGTCATTTAATCCCCACTAGAGTAAGACCCCATTGTTGAAGACACTACACTTATTAGTCACAGGCCATGGAAAATCAAGTTGGTAATGGCCAGAAAGCTTCTTCACTGATGGTTAGATTTCACAGTACTGGATGGTCCTATGGAAGATAATGGAGGAAAACTCAATAGACTTACCCAGCTGTGAAAACTGAACTATAATAAAGAGCAGTGTCCCAAGACACATTCATAGGTACAATAGTGTCATTAGCAGTATGAGAGTAACCAATTGCTTGAATTGAAGGACCACTCTGTAGGAAGAAACCCATGTTTGGTTCTGTAAGTCTTGCCAAGATTTGGCAAACTAATATGCCAAGAGTGAACCTACTACTAATACTTTGTTAATAGAACTTAATATCAAACTGCTCACTAAATTTGTATCTCTTCCTATAGAAGTATAATTCTCAGATCTTATCAGAGAAAGTTCTTAGTGCTGGGAACAAAGTTTAATGCAGGAATCTACACTGATCAAAACACAGAGAATCAGTATCAATTGAGTGTTCAATCACAAATGGAACATCTATATTACATTTCTTTTCCAAGGCTCAAGAACCATCATGGAAGAGGCAGAGCAGAAAGATTGGAAGGGCAGAAGTCAGGGACTGGAATGAGCATGAAGCAATGGCCTATGTACAGGAAATGATTGTAGCACACAGCCTCTGTGGGTGCCTTCACAAGACCCGAATAAACAATTAAGTCAACATTGTAGTCTAGAGAGGGGAAGAGTTTATAAGCTTCCACTCAGAGCTGAGCAGCTGTGGAAACTATGGGGGAAGAAGAGTTTTCTTCACTGATGTGGCTCCTGGTACTTTGAATATGCGGAATGGGGGTACCTCATGCAGGAATATACGAGGAGCACAAACTGTAGGTAGTGGATATTTTTTAAGGGAATAGAAAGTTGTGGCAAGTGAGGTGAGGATGGATCAAAGAAGAGTTAGAAGGAGGAATGTGGTATGAGTATTATCAAAATGCATTGTGATGTGGGAGTGATTTCTTATTAATAAAGAAACTGCCTAGACCCATTTGATAGGCCAACCCTTAGGGAGGCGGAGTAAACAGAATGGAATGCTGGGAGAAAGAAGCTGAGTGAGGGAGTCGCCATGATTCTCCCTCTCCAGACAGACGCAGGTTAAGATCATTCCTGGTAAGCCAGCTCGTGGGCTACACAGATTAATAGAAATGGGTTAGATCAATATGTAAAAGCTAGCCAATAAGAAACTGAAACTAATGGGTCAGGCAATGTTTAAAAGAATACAGTTTCCGTGTAATTATTTCGGGTAAAGCTAGCCGGGTGGTGGGACACAGCCAGCCGCTCCGTACTACAACAGAGTGGCGCCCAACGTGATGGACTAAATCCACTTAAAAACCTGAGAAGGCTTAAAAATAAGGGAGAGAGACTTTAACACAGCATTTCAATGGATTTTATGGGACTGGATGTTTGTGTTCCCGCTTGGGATCGGAAGGAGAGTGCTCTCAGCGCTCCCCGCCTGCACCTGGGCAGATGGCAAAATCAGGCTTAGGCAGGCGGAAGAGCATGGTGGAAGAGACGTGTTTTCAGACTGCGCAGTGCTCTGCGTGTCAGATTTGGTTGTAACTTGGATAAAAAGAGTTTCTGTGCTGCATGCTCAGTCTCAAAATTAAACTGCTGAGTGCGGCTCCAATGAGGACTTGCTGTGTGCCTGGAACTGTACACAGCTCAGGGGCACCAAATGGATCTGAGGCAGGAGAGGCTGCTCCTTGCTGAACTGTGCTGGTTGACAGGAACTACCGTAATTACCATAATAACAGCACAGTTAAGGTTTAGACTGGGCAGGACACAGGTGGTACCGTATTACCTGTACATGATGCAACTTAAGTTTTTAAGAAGTGCTTAACATTTTAAGAAATGCTCCTGGATAGTAAAAATATTACAGATTCACAATAAAACAGATTCAGACATAACAGACCTCAGTGGATCACAGCGTTGGATGAATGTACATAGGCTTGAGAGAGAGAAAAATAAGAATATAAAAAATAAAACAAATGTCTTAAAAAAAAGGGTAAAGTCTTTAAAGAGACAGAGTACAGATAGTTAAGAGATTAAAAGAAATAAACAAAAATAAGCCACGTAAAAATGGAAAATTCACAGAGAGTCTGGATTATGTACATTGTGTTTTCTTTAAAATTTTTGACTGTGAAGGAGCTAAGTACAGAGAGACATTTCATTACATGGACTGCCAAGCTAAACCAGGATGGATATAAGGGTATTACGATTTCAAAATTTGGGTCTAAGGATATGATGCTTTGGAAAGGGTCTTCTTTTGTTTTCACAGAGGACCAGACCCTATGGATTACATCTATCCCGATATGGTATGATAGACCACGACCTCCCGAAAACTTCCTGTGACCACCCTCAAAAAATTACTTCACTCAACTGGCAACTGAGATAAACCTGGCACACAGGTTACACCCTAAATGATCTGATTAACAGCGCCCCCATTCAGCAGGAAGCAGTTTGGAGAGAAAAAACTGCGCCCATGTTCCCAAAATATTGTTTGTAAATGTTCTTTTACATTTAAAGGGGGAAATGATATAGGTATGAGTAATTTGCATTGGTGTGGATTTTACAGTCAATTTTGTTATATGTATATGTATTTCTGATCTTGATTAAGGTATTGTGATTGTGTAGTTCATTTAAAAATGTAATGTATAATTAAGAAATATAGGTTAATGGTTAATCATCAATAATAGTCAAGCTTGTAGTCATGTTAGTTAGATTTTCTAGATATATAGAGATACATTTCAGTTAGATAGACATTCTTCATATCTTTCAAAGACTGCAGAATATGGCATTTAATGTTTTAATAACTTAGGACTTTTCATGACAATGAGACATATCTGCTCCTGGTGGCACCAATCTACTTCGAGAGGAAGATGGGCATCGAAGAGAATCCTTATGGAGTTGGATAGCCATTTGGGCAAAAAACTGCTCTTGCCTGGACTGTTGCATAAAATGGACACAAAGAACCCGCAGAGAGAGGACTGCTGAACTTGCCTAAAGGTGAGACGGTCTTTTGGGGTTCATGACTCATGAAAGAGTCTGCGAGACATTCTGCAGGACACAGCAGATAGTGACTGAACTGTCTTTGAAATTTCCTGCTTCATGGAAATGTCTGCTGGATACTATGGGCCTGAAGGCTGAAGATGGATGCCCCAACCATACAAAAGAACTTTGGGTGACTGTCCAGGAGCAAGATGTCTCTGTCATTTCTAGAGTTTTCTTATTTCTTGTTTACTTAGGTAGTATTATATCCTTCTGGAGTCTTTGATGGAGTTGAAGAATGAATAGATAGTTATTGTTTTCCTTAGTTATGATAAAAGATAAAATAGATATAAATATTGTAACTGTAATTCTTGCTTGATAACTGTTTTGCTATATGTAATTTTACTATGTTAAAGTTAAAGCCTTTCTTTTTTGTTTAAACAGAAAAAGAGGAAATGATGTGGGAGTGATTTCTTATTAATAAAGAAACTGCCTAGACCCATTTGATAGGCCAACCCTTAGGGAGGCGGAGTAAACAGAATGGAATGCTGGGAGAAAGAAGCTGAGTGAGGGAGTCGCCATGATTCTCCCTCTCCAGACAGACGCAGGTTAAGATCATTCCTGGTAAGCCAGCTCGTGGGCTACACAGATTAATAGAAATGGGTTAGATCAATATGTAAAAGCTAGCCAATAAGAAACTGAAACTAATGGGTCAGGCAATGTTTAAAAGAATACAGTTTCCGTGTAATTATTTCGGGTAAAGCTAGCCGGGTGGTGGGACACAGCCAGCCGCTCCGTACTACAACAGCATTGTATAAAACTCTCAAGAAAATAATAAAATTACTTTTTAAGGATCAAGGTACTTCAGCAGGTACCAACCAAACTGTCCTTCAGTTCTTTTTTTTTTTTTTTTAACTTCTGGGAATTCTCAAGTGTGCCTTGGTGATCCCCAGCCTATCAGAGGCTGAACAATGAGGGCCAGTGTTGTTTGATATTGTGGTGGTGACAACGCTGGTATTGTCTCTCAGGAAAGGATGCCTGACTAGAAAACAGTGTATTGCTAAGAGTCTTTGGGGTAAACTGCTTTAATAGTTTCCCTCTAGAAATATCCAGGAAGCAGCTGTAATTATCCTAGTTTCTGACCTTCACAAAGCCTGGATTCCATTTCTTCTTTTGATTCTGTAACATAATCCTTTTGGTCAATCCTGTTTTCTTAAGTTTGTGAGAATCGTCCTTTACTTCTCACTGCCAAGAGCTTTAATCCATGCAGTCATTGAAAGAATAATCTTATGGGTCTCAGAATTCTTTTTTAAATAACAACAAGTCCAAAAGGTAACGAGAAGAACTTGAAGAATGTCAACAAAATGTATAAAGAAATGAACTAAAGCATTCAAGTTTTCTTGGCAAATGTATGTGTCTAGAAAACACTAATGACCATATGTACTTCTTTAAATAAAATGTCATGTTGAAAAAAATTCTAGAACTAATGAAGGAGACAACTGCATGGCAGAAGGAATGTTAAGTACTCTAAACATTGAAACACAAATTAGTCTTAAGCTCCTTAACCTTGTTTAAGAGCTTATTTAAAATATTTCAAATTGAAGCTGATAGTATTGCTATGCTTTTATTAGTAGGAATAAAACAGTAAATACTGCATCATCAAAGACCTCTAAAGTAATGGAGAAAGAATAGGACAAGTGAAATGTTTCAAACTCTCTCCCTATGAGGCTGAGAGCCTCATACCTCTTTGTTTGTTGTTATGATAAGTCAAGAATATAGACAGAAGTTTCTACTCTGCCTGGTTCCGCAGCTGTTCAGTCCCAACAAAGCACACAGAAACTTACATTAGTTATACAATTGTTAGCCTATTAGCTCAGACTTATTACTGGTTAGCTTTTACAACTTAAATTAATAAATAATTCTTATCTATATTTGGCCATGTGGCTTGATACCTTACTCAGTGTGGCATTCTTATCTTGCTTTTTCTCTGTCTGGCTGGTGACTGTAGACTGAGACTTTTTTCTTTCCAGAATTCTCTTGTTCTGGTCATCCCACCTAGACTTCCTGCTTGGCTACTGGTCAATCAGCATTTTATTGAACTAACACAAGTGACAAATCTTTACAGGGTACAAGAGCATTATCCCACTGATATGGGATTTCCTCCTATATGCTTGAATACCCTTGATCAATAACGAAACTGCTTTGGGCCTATAGCAGAGCTATAGAAGAACAGAACTAGATGGGGAAAACTAAGCTGATTGCTGGCTGAAAGGAGGCAGAGGTGGAGAGAAGCCATGGAGCTGCTACTGGAGACAGAGTGCTGAAACTTTTCTGGTAGGCCATGCCCTTATGGTGATGCATAAATTACTAGAAATGGGCTAAAGAAGATAGAGCTAATGGGCCAAGTAGTGTTTTAATTAATATAAAACACTGTTTCTGTCTGATTATTTTGGTTCTGGGCATCCGGGATGAACAAGCAGCCTCCTCCTACATCCCACAGTAAAAGAGTATAGAATTGGAAACACTCCCAAATTGTAATATCAGATTATAGAATTATAAAAATTATAGCTAAATAAAGAACCTGGATAAAAACATCAAGTTGCCACAGGTGTTTTAGCCACATTACTTTAATGACATTTGTCTGGAAAGATCTTTGAAACACCTGTAAAACCTGCTATCTAACACAAAGTGATTGATCACATTGATTCCTGATTTTTCCATATAAATAGAGCCCACGTAATGAAAGATGTCCAAGAAAGACAGGAAGCTGAAAGTATGAAGGGATAAATTAAGACTGAGCTTTTTTAAGTTCTGTAAATAAAAGCAGAATGTGTAATAATTGAGTCATACTATTTATAATCTAGTCTGAAATATAAAGCAAGGCATGATGAATGCTACTAAAACATCTAAGAAAAATTCAATAAGACAGAAACAATCAAGAAAGAGGAAATCTACCAATATGTCAAATTAATATTTTGAAACAAGGAGGATCACCCTTTTAATATTAAAACAAAGAAAAATTTTGTCAAAAGATATTAAATAGAAATAATGGAATTTCAATATATTAACATTAAACTCTTTATACTATTTATGCAAAACATCTTTCTTTAGAGCTTATAAACATAAAGTTTTATCACACAATAAACAAAAATATCAAGCAATTGCTGCATATACATTCTCTAAATAACAATGATCTCTAATTTCAGCAAATGAATTCAAATTTTAAAAACTGGTAGTGACTTATAATGATAAACAATTTTTATCAAACTCATGGAATATAATATAAATTATATTCAAACATTTTAGTTTTAAAATTCTGAAAATAGACTAACTAATCAGTCAACTAAGGCAGTATGGAAATAGGGCATGGCAGCATGAATCTGTAATCCTAGAAAATGGAGTCCAGAGTTTAAGCCAACCTGGGCAACACAGCAAGACTCTGACTGAAAAGAACCAAAACCAAAAATTATGATTAGGGACATTTTCTTATTAAAGTCTGAAAAAGGAACGTTTTGCAGTTTTAAACTTACTACCTGAAATGTAATCCAAAAGTGATGCTATATATGCATGTGCAAATATAATACATTATATATATTTTGTGCAAATATATTTTATATATTTTTTAAAAATGCGTACATATTTTATGTTATATATGCATGTATGGTTATTATATGTCATATATGTGTGCACATATAATATTATATGTTGCATATGCATGTACTTTTATTATGTGTCATGTATGTTTACACATATTTTATATGCTATATATGTATATTGTATTCTATGTGTGTGAATTATATATCATATGCTTTATATGTGTGTACATATACATATGTATTCTTTTTTCTCTACATTTAACTTCCTTTTACACTATAGGAATAGGTTGATGGTAGATTTTAATATTGTATTTGTTAAGAATGTCCTAGGAGAATGGGTTTTGGAAGAAATTCAATTGTGATCTCAATGGAGGATTGGCTGCTATATGAACACTCTCCACTGTGGTCTTAAACTAGAAAAATAAAAAGCACTCTTGAACTCAATGTGCCTCAGAACCTCCAACACACAGTCGACTGGAACATTGATGGCCCAGAATCCATAAGTTTTGTGTACCTGATGTCAATTTCTAACTCTACTTCTCTACATTATCTTAGGTTATAAATGTTGATTTCATGAGAAGACCAATGCAAGTAAGGTGAGTTTGTACATTGTGCTTATGATGGCAGGTTAAATAAGCTGAGGATACCGTAAGACAGCAGCCTTAAGACTTAAGTGACCTCATGGTATATTACTAACTCTGGCTATGAGGTCCAGCAAAAGTTCCAGTCTCTTAGAATGTAAGCAATATTTATGTAACATTGTATCATTATAATATTACTCATAGGGGAACTTAATTCATTTTTTACTGCTGCACAATGTCCTATTGTGTGGACATATTTGTCCATTATATTAAAAACAACACAGTTAGCAAGGTATGAAGGAAACATGGCCTTGTCACCTTGGTGTTAGCTCTGCAGGATGGACTTCTGACTCATGATCTATGAAGTAAGAGTTTTCTGCTGTGTTAATCTACAAGACTAAGGTCAAAAAGGAAATATAAGAAGCAATAATAACTAAGGTTCAAACTATCATGTCTGAGTGCACATGGTTTCACATGGGGCCTCCTGTCTCATCAAATCAACACTGGAATTTCAGAAGACCTCTGCTTTATGTGGGTTCTGAAGACGCAAACTCAGTTCTGAACACTTATACAACTCACACTTTACCCACTGTGAAGCATGATTAATAAAATCTCAGAGACAGAAACTGGGGTTTAACCTGAAGGTCAGAAAAGCAAAACAGCCAATCACTGGCTCTTACCTCTACCTCAGTCTGAAATAGTGGTCCTGCCTCAAAGACTCTTCAAATGAGACTAAGACTGGGAGCTGTTTCCTTCTATCTTATAATCCTTTCTAGAGCTGGGATTGAAGATGTGTACCATTGGGATTAAAGGCATACACTGCCCAGTTTCTATGGCAAGCTAGTGTGGCTATTGGGATTAAAGTTTGTGTCATGACTGCCTGGTCTGTAAAGCTGACCAGTGTTTTACTTTTCTTTTTCTTTTTTCTGTTTTGTGAGTTTATTTTATTTCCTATGTGTATTTTTTTTAAATTTATTTATTTATTAAGGATTTCTGCCTCCTCCCCACCACAGCCTCCTGTTTTCCTTCCCCTCCCCCAATCATGTCCCCCTCCCTCATCAGCTCGAAGAGCAATCAGGGTTCCCTGACCTGTGGGAAGTCCAAGGAACTCCCACCTCCATCCAGGTCTAGTAAGGTGAGCATCCAAACTGCCTAGGCTCCCCCAAAGCCAGTACATGCAGTAGGATCAAAAACCCATTGCCATCGTTCTTGAGTTCTCAGTAGTCCCCATTGTCCGCTATGTTCAGCAAGTCTATCCTGAGTGAGGTAAGCCAGACCCAAAAAGAGGAACATGGGATGTACTCACTCATATTTGGTTTCTAGCCATAAATAAAGGACATTGAGCTTATAATTCGCTATCCTAGAAAAGCTAAATAAGAAGGTGAATCCAAAGACAAACATATAGGCATCCTCCTGAATATTAACCTTCATCAGGCGATGAAAGGAGATAGAGACAGAGACCCACATTGGAGCACCGGACAGAAATCTCAAAGTCCAAATCAGGAGCAGAAGGAGAGGGAGCACGAGCAAGGAACTCAGGACCACGAGGGGTGCACCCACACACGGAGACAATGGGGATGTTCTACTGGGAACTCACCAAGGTCAGCTGGCCTGGGTCTGAAAAAGCATGGGATAAAACCAGTGTTTTACTTTTCTGATCCTCAGGCAAACTTCGTTTATTAAAGTACAAATGAAACACCACTACACTACTGAATAATCTACCTAACCACCTAAAACAAGATTTTAAGGTCAAAAATGCTACTTTACTTAGTTATTCTATACAGGCTACAGAGATCTCAAGCCCAGGTCAGTGTTGCATCTGATGTTTTCTGATCTTTCATGTGGATGTTCTTCAGATTAATAAGATTTAGGGTCCTGGAGCTCTGAGAGTAGAAGAGCCATCCCATGTGAAGCCAGGAATTGAGCAAGCACAGGAGAGAAGACTAGTGTCTGTAGAGCCAACTCAGTTCATGGCCACTTGGCCAGGATAAAAATTCAAGGATGTGGCTTCACTAATTATGAAGACAGAGCACATTCACTGGCATAAAAAGTGATCTCCAAACTGCTGGGTCTCATATAGCCAGTAGCTTCACTATTAGGAGGACATGAAAATGTCTGGACACATAGTTGGTAAGGAGCAGCAAAGGACCCAGGAATGAATGATCAAGAAAGAAGACAGATGGCAGACAGAATTGGTGCCATGATTTGGCTCAGTTCAAGCATCTCCTTGCACTTTATAAAATGCGAATACTCAGATGCTCAAACACAGAGTCTCTTCCCTCAAGAAAACAAAACACACTAGCAGCAAGGTAACTGGAGAAAGGTAAGCATAGAAAGTGAAACAGATAGTAGGTTTTTTAATTTTTTAATAAAGCAATGCAAATTTCAGCAGGTCAAGTATGACAATTCTATCTCATACTTGTACTTGGGTTTGGACTACCGTATTGGGTCAAGAGGAAAACTGTGGGCGTTCATACAACTATTGCAAGTGAGGGTGCCACTGGATGACTTAGGCACCTTACTGAATTAGAATATAGGCATAAAGATGCTGTGCATCCAACTGAGAGGGACCTGTCCAGAAACTGAGTGATTTCTTTCTTCTTAAAATCACATATGTCTCCATCAGGACCACTTAGTGCAGAGTTAATAAATCCAACAGAGGATTTCTAAATATCTCAGTGTTTATATCAGTAATCTGAGCTGTTAGAAACTGGAAGGTCATCGCCATCATCAATAACATAAGATGCAACAACTGACACTCATGAGCAAAGAAACCATGAGAGCCATGATCATTCCCATTTCCTGTGCCAAGGAGTGGCATATGCTTTATCCTCGGGGATTAAGGAGTTTAGCTCCTCCCACTGAAAACTTGGCTCATCCAAGCTGCTGTGCCCACAACTTTGCCCTTTATGGGACCTCAAAACTCCGCCCATACTGACCAAATTCCCATAATAGTAACAGCACAAAGGTCAACACCCTGAAAAGAAAGACACTGGGTGGGACACGGGGAAAAGAAGTTAATCTGTTTGGCATCTCGTTACCTCTCTTCTGAGTGCAATATAGGAGGTTGTTAATTGCATGATTTACTGTACAGTCACTCTGCCAACAGCAATAAATAAAGTTAATTAATATAGGGTAATTCACTGCTAGGGAGGCTAGTAATTACGAGCAATTGAAGAGAAAGCCTCTTCATGACATCTTTAGAAGAGAAAAATACACTTTACCATATTCCTTTAGTATTTATCTTTTTAAAAAATTCACTTGCTTGAAACTTCCTGTAGAAATGCCTCTACCACCTATTCTCTTTCCTTCCCTCCATCGAGATGGTGGCAGCACATTTGCTAAGAAGAGGCAGCTGAAAACACTGACCTTCACTCTGGCTGCCCTGCAAAGGTCAAATGGTTAGCCGGAATATGGGCAAGCTGGTGTGGTTTCTGAGGAAATCTGGCCTTGGCTGTTGGAAGACATCGCTGGTGAGGAGAGGAGAGAGTGCCTCCTTGCACTTACTGTCTCAGGAATAGACACTCCTAGATACGTGAAGGCCATATGCAGTAATGGAGGGAGGGTGGGTTTTAGCGTTAGAGCTGGTTTTTTGATAAAACATGAAAGATTGACAAATCTTATGCAAATTCAATAAAAGGCAGAAAAAAAAATCCTAATCAACAAGCTTAGAAAAGAAAATGTGGGCATGCCAATAGACACTGAGCATATCCAGAGGATTATAAGGACATAATTTAAAAACCTGTACTCCACCAAATTTGATAATCTAAAATAACAGATTATTGTATCGATACATGCTACTTACCAATCTAGATCAGACAAGCAATTTAAATGTACCTAATACCCCTAGTGAAACAGAAATAGTCATCAAGTCTTCCAACCAAAAAATACTCAAATAATTTTAACACAGAATTTTACCAGACTTTCAAAAAAGAGTTGATGCCAATACATTATTACACAAAATAGAAATGGAAGAAACTGCCCATTTTTTTTATGATACTCAAACCACATAAAGATCCAGCAAAGAGGATTGCAGACCACTTTCTCTTATGAACATAAATGCAAAAGTTCTCAATAAAATGCTTACAAACTGAATCAAGAATATACCAAAAAGGTCATCCACCACTACTGTTTGGTGTTCTGCATCCTTTTTCTGTTTCTAATACCTTGAATAGGCATCCCTGTCTTTAGATTAGGACATTTCTTCTATGATTTTGTTGAAAATATTTTCTTCTCCTTCTTGTATTCCATTATTATTAGATTTGTTCTTTACATAGTGTCCCAGATTCCCTAAATGTTTTGTTCCATGAGATTTTAGATGGAAATTTTCTTTGACTAAGGTATCCATTTCTTCTATGGCATTTTTGATGCCTAAGATTTTTCTCTTTCAACTCTTGTATCCTTTCGGTGAGCTTTGCCTCTGAGGTTCCTGTTCAAGTCCCCAAGTTTTTCATTTTCAAATTTCCCCCAGTTTACGTTTCCTTATTGATTCTATTTCCACTTTCAGGTCTTTAACTCTTTTATTTATTTTCTTCTACTACATGTTTTTTTTCATTGATTTCTTTAAGAAATTTATTCATTTCCTTTTGAAAGCTCTTTGTCACATTAATAAAGGCTATTTTATGGTCTTTTTCTTGTGCTTTAGCTATGCTGCTGAGCTCTAGTGGAGACATATTATGCTATTATTGTGTTTTATGTTGGCATCTAGGAATCTGGGTTGGGAAGACTTCAGTTGTAGATGCTGATATCTGGGCCTATCTTTGTTGAGTATGTGTTTTATTTCCTGTCTTTCTTTGGAGAGTGTGGTGTCTGCATGTTACCTTTGAAGAAATTCTATTGGGCTTCTGATAGGTGGGGCCACTGGAAGCTCCAGGCAAAATGTTTTTCTGGGTATTGGGAGCTGATATTTAGGAAAGGGGATGGGCTAGTTGGGCGAAGGCTGAGGAGCTCCACAGGAAGGAAGAAAGTATGGAATTCCACCAGAACCTCCTTAGCTCATGAAAATGGGGGCAGAAAGTGAGGAGAGGCCACAACAGAAGATCTGCTGCAGGCCTGGGGATGAGATTGGAGGACTGGGCTTGTGGGAAGGGAGATTTGCAATTAGCCTACTTGCTGGATTGGTCAGAGTGGCCTGTGGGCTCCCAGCGAGTGTCTGCTGGAGTTGGAGGCTGGGACAAAGCAATGGGTAGAGAGAAAGGTCTCTATGTGTTCAGGAGAGGAAGGTCTCTGTGACCTACTGGAGTCGGGGTGGGGGAGGAGTTAGGAAGACGCCATCAGGTGGTCTGCTTCAGAGCTGTGAAAGCGCCTGGGGGAGCACAAGAAGAGTGAAGACCTACAGGCAGCCTACCTTCTTCCCTGGCCTGAGGGGCTCGGTTATTTTCTTTAAAAATTTAACATTATTTTGTTTTCCTTCTTTGGTAGGATGCTAAAGAACTTAAAGTCAATTTTATTTCTACCTGTGCTAAATATATAGCACACATCATGTGCACTAAACACTTGCGATATCTTATTTTTTGCTGTTTTGATATTTTCTTCCTACCACTTTCCACATCTGAATATTTTACATTTATTTCACTTCTCTGTACATATATTCATGGAGCCACCTTAAATTCTTTCTAGATTAAGACTGTGTGGATATGCACACTTATGCACACATAAAGAGTTAAACAGGCACCATTAAATGAGATATATTTATTACTACTGTATAGTAATTTTTGTCCTTTTCTTCATCATACACAATAAAGTTTGTTCACTAATTGCTTTGTCTATCAGCCAAAGGCCTACATCCCTTGAAGAAATGGCTGGGTTCTAACTTTAAATATTTGTTGAATTGAATTGGCTCATGCAACCTGGTTGTTTCCTTTATTTACAACCCCATGTGGTCTAGTATGCAATTTAAGACAAGGCTCCCTGAAGCACACGAGGCCATGGCAATTGCTTCTGTATAGTAGCAACTATCACCATATTTCCCACTCAACTTCCTCTGAGCAACAGAAATCTAGTGGGGAAGTGGGATTTTTGGAGGAGGGACACCCACAACCAAACTTGAAGTTGCTTTTGGTAAGGCAGTCCGTGCTGATGGTCACTTGTTAAAACTACATCTGAAGTATGGGATCACTGAGTTTTCTGAATAAACTGTAGGCCATTCTGTCATCATATCCCTTTGAGTCTGATGAATCACGCAATATAACTTGCAATATATAATCATACTTGAATATTACAAGTAAGGACAGGACCTCTTAATTTCTCAATAAGGTATATTTTGTTATGGCTTTTGCTTACCCCCTCCTGTCCCTCTGGTTGTGAAGATTTTTCATTTGGTCTTTGCCCACCAGAACCAATCCCCGATGGATAACTTTTGAAGATTATGCCCCATAATCTTCAAAAGTTATATATATATATATATATATGTGTGTGTGTGTGTGTGTGTGTATGTCTGTAATGTATATATGTCTGTAATGTATAATGTATATGTATGTCTGTAATGTATATATATATTACAGACATACACACACACACACACACACACACATATATATATATATATATATATATATATATATATAGAGAGAGAGAGAGAGAGAGAGAGAGAGAGAGAGAGATCTTTTCACATCTTCTTTCCTCTTGGGTCAAGTGATGGGGACACCGCAGGTGTAGATGTGGAATGTGACAGTCTGACAACAATAGGTACACAGAACACAGAAAATATAAAAGGAATCTTGTGCAAGAGATACATGCAGAGATGTTTTTATTAAGATCTCTTATATGCCACTTCTTGTTTCCAGAACTGTGTGTTCATACTAATACAATGTATGGTTTGATTGATTGCACAAGACCCTGTGAGTATGGGCATCTCACAGCATGTCCCATGGATGATTATAGCAAGGTAACAAGTTTTCCAAAGGGAGGGGGAAATTCTTTGCTTAAAAAATAATATTGAAGTGCTCCAAGATCCTGAGTCCCAAAGCTGAGATTTTTGCATTCAAGGTTTTCTATGGGGATCCTAAAGCATCTTATATATCTTTGACATTTTAATCTTCCTGGATCTTCAGAGTTATAAAAGCCAAGTGGCAATGCTGTAACTCAGATTTGATAACCAAGGAGATATCTAAAATTGCCAGCCAATGTATGAATGGGAGAGATGTATCTGAACCACTCACATGTCATCTCTCAAAGCCTTCTGAGCACTGTGTATCTCCATTAGAGACAGGGAGGGCAAACGTGAGGCTTTGTGGATTGTGGGAATATGCCCCGTGTGTCTGACACAGGAAACCCCTGAATTGTTATTGTGCCCGTTGGTTCCATCACTCTGACAGATATGTGCCACCCATGATCAAGATGATATTTAGTGGGAAGAGCAAAATGATTGATATGGATTTACCATAACCCTGAAGAAAGGACACAGGGTATATTGTTATCCCTGGTAGGTGAATGCACCCTTTTAACTTTGTTGTTTTTCTTCATATTGAAATACAGGAACAGCACTTGGATGTACAGGTTCCCACCAGATACAGTTTATGTTAATTTGCGGCAATCAAGGAACAGGATCTAGGGAAGCAGATCAAGTTTCTCACAGTCAACCGCTGCTTTCTACAGATCATATTTCTTTTCTTTTTATTTATTTATTAAAGATTTCTGTCTCTTCCCCACCACCGCCTCCCATTTCCCTCCCCCTCCTCCAATCAAGTCTATAATTAGTGATCCTAGAGAAGCTAAATAAGAAGGAGAACCCAAAGAAAAACATATAGGCATCCTCCTGAATATTAACCTTCATCAGGCGATGAAAGGAGACAGAGACCCACATTGGAGCACCAGACAGAAATCTCAAGGTACAGATCATATTTCTACACCACTTACACAGACAAATAGAAAGACCAGAGGAAGCAATACTGTGTTACCCAAGTAGCTGGAGCAATACTGAACTACAAATTGCCCCCAAAGGTAGGTTGATGGGAGCAAAGCAGGTTAGTCTGCCATTCATACTTTACCATCAGGGTCCAACGTCTAACCTGTGACCTCCAGCAAAAAATTGGTTTTGAGTCTCTCCTGCCTGCCTCTGTTTTTTGGGGGTATGGGGAGACTGGCAGTTACCTGGGAAAGTGTCTTTTCTGAGTGTTTTACAAAATCACAGAACTAAGTTGAATTGTGCCTGTATAGTCAGTCCACTGATAAGTTCACCTAAATCCAGCTGAGATGGGAAGTCAGGGCATTATCACCTCACCTGTTCCTCTCATTATGACATAGATGTGTCTCTCTGGGTTACAAGCGTCATTTGATCCCCCAAATTCTATCAGCTTGTTTTATCAGTAAAACGGGGGGATAAGTCATTTGTTTCAGGGTCTTTAATTATAGTAGGCTCATCATACTCAGACAAGAAAGGAGGAGGCATTTTGATGATTAAAAGATGCTCACTCAGTAAAGTGTTTATTAGCAAGTGTGAGTGGCTGAGTTTGGATTCCCAGAACCCATGTGAGAAGCCAGGCATGGAGGCATATGCTTGTAATCCCAGTGCCCGGAAGGTGAATACAGGAGGATCATGGGAGCTGTCTAGCTTGCCAGTCTACTTAAATCAGTGATGACCAAGCTCAGTGAAAAGCCCATCCTAAAAGATAAGATGAAGAGTGCTCAAGACAGCAAACCAACATGGAACTCTGGCCCGTATCATACATGCACACGACTGATGTGGGATTCCCTTCTGTGTGCTGTGAATACCGTTGGTTAATGAAGAAACTGTCTTGCCCTGATAGGGTAGAACAGAGCTAGGCAGGGAAAACAAAACTGACTCCTGGGAGAAAGGAGGTGGAGTGAGGGAGAAGCCATGTAGCTCCACTGGAGACAGACGTCAGATGGGACTTTACCAGTTAAGCCACAGTCACATGGTGATACATAGATTAATAGAGACGGGTTAGTTTTGGATATGAGTTAGGCAGAAATACACTTAAGCTATTGGCCAAACAGTACTGCAAATAATAACGTTTCTGTGTGATTATTTAAGGGCTGAGCAGCTGGAAACAAACAAGCAGCCTCCTTTCAACACACAACTCACATGCACGTGCTTTCACATATTCATATAATACATGCATGAAAAAATGGGGTGTGGGAGAGTAAGGATTAAGGGTATTTTGATTTATCTGAACCACCCTGTATACCCCATTGCATGTTTTGAGTGTCACTGTTGGTGAAACTGTCTTAGCTTTTATCTGAGATCTACAGTAAAGCTCTGAGTTCTTGACACCGACGGGATCAGATTCTGAAGATGACTGGTCACCTCAACATAAACATGGAGTAAACTGGAGTCTTTTAGCAGATTCTGAAAAAGTTTCTGTGTTTTAGGGTATAGTTTAAGTTTGGAAATTAGTTGCAACATCTTTTTCAATTTTAACATTATGTAAAGAGCCTTGCTCATGCAACAGCAGTTCGTGTTTTGTCATTTAAGCTGTTCCAGGTAACTGGGTTCCTTGAATCTTCTTTAACAGATACATTAGTGCAGATCACCATAGATAATACTTTGATAGACGACATCATTGAAAGCCACAGCCAGAATTCTGTACTGAAATAAAACCTGGGAGTTTACTTCCCTCACAATTACCAAGACCAGAAAAATCAAATTCAAAGCCACCCTCCATTTCCCTGAACCACTGTCTTTGATCATCTCTAACACCAATTTCTGCATCAATCATATTAATTGAAAACAAGGGCAAACCAATTTTGCTGATTTAACGGAAGAATGCTTTACCAAAAAACAGCTGTTGCTCACAAGATCTCCAGGCAGTCCAGAGATGCAAGACTGAATTATACTCACCTCAACTGGAGTGTGTGTGTGTGTGTGTGTGTGTGTGTGTGTGTGTGTGCGTGTGTGTGTGTTAATCAGGGGGAACCCCTCCCCCCCTTACTGCCATCCCTAAGCTCTAAATGCTGAAGGGTGTCCCTTGTTTCTCCTAGAAACTAAAAACAGGTCCCACATGCCACTTTTGCTTGGGGGGGGGGGCGTGGAGAAGCTATGGCAGCTCCTTAAATTACCACCAAACAAACTCCTCAGGGTTACTCTCTATGCGGCTGATTTTGTCATTAGTGTGGCTGCTGGCTGATGGCATAGAGACACGCATCTCTACTCTAGGTGGTAGTCTAAGATGGTGGTGATAGAATGAGTTATTTTAATATTGCTAGAGGAAATCATAATGTAATTGCAGGCAGCTTCTGTATTGGAAGATGGGATCATCCATGTACAAAGGGGGTTCATTTAGTGTGTGGTCAACAAGAAATTCACCAGCGTGCATATGAAGGCTCCACGGAAGATGAAAGATCCATTTTATCTAGCTGTTTATGTGAATTTTAAGTAGCATTATCTTTTTCCAAATGTGTATTTCTTTGAGAGTGATTATGTGTGTGTCTAAGTCCCCAGGCACCTTTCTATCTTCGATTTATTTCTGTAACACACACACACACACACACACACACACACACACACACCTCTCTATTGCAGAATATCTTCATCTGGCACTACAATGGGCTTATCCCCAGTGTTCTTCTCGTCAAGCTTTTCAAAGCCAAACCGAAAGAGACATCTCATCAGCCCCAGACCAAACACACCTGGTACTTTTCAGGCAGAGCCAGACCTGGGACTCACCCGAAAGAGGAGACAAACCACAAAAGCAGGAGATTCGCAAATTGTAGTGATTGAGACTTGGCTGTTGATGATCGATCTCAACCAGGGATGAGGCACCCAGCTCGGAAGCGTGTGCCCCGCTAGCCATATGCCAAGTGTGTTCTGGGTTCGGACACCTTTCCATGAATCTAAGAGATTCTGACGGCTCACTTCTGATACAGACAAATTGGCTGAGCGAAAGGAAATGACAGCTCCTAAGTACCCCATTTTGGCCGCTAGGCTGCTATGCGGTCTTACGTGCCACAGCAAGAAGGGTTCATCTGAGACCTTGACCGTGCTGCAACTGCTTCCATTCATTCTGGCCACTTGGCGGGGTACCTGGTTAGAGAAGCGGTCACAGAGACAGCACTTGATGGAGTGTGGGGTACAGTGAATTGGCGAGGAGGAAAAGTTCAGGCATGGAATTTTAGATGCCAGGCGTTGCCTAGTATCCAATGCCTTGAGTCATTCAGCTCTGTCACTGTCAGTGTACAGCATGGTTATAGTACACTGCCGAGCAGTTTCCTCTGATCTGTGCCACCCAAGACTGGCTTTCCTGCATCATCTAAACACACCACACCATCTCATTTTCGGAAAGGATTTTTGAACCGCTTCTCACCCATCTCCCAGGAATACTTGGAAGAAACTAGACAATAGAGTGTTATTCATATTGGCCACAAAGCTGACACCAAATCGGTTGTATCACCAAGTTGAAAGGCTCAGTCCGACCTCTCTCTTCAACCCACATTCCTCCCCGTTCTGTTCTCTGCCATAATGTTCTATGTACAATTGTGTTTCTGCCCCTTTCTCACAAAACTCCATCCCAGATGCATGCTGCAGGGCAGGGTGTAGTGACCAGCCAGCCAGTAAGAGAGGGGATGCTTGACTTCTGGATGGACCATGGGAGAGATAGGTTTTGATGGCTTTCAAGAAGGAAAATTTGACATCCCAGAAGATACATTCACCAGCTAATGAACCAAGTCAAGCATGTTCAAAAAAGTTTTGTAAAAGCTGATTAGCTGTTACAGTTTAACCTATGGGGGGGATATGAGACTCCTAGGTCATTATTTAGATATTGTCCTTAGTAACAGACATCTGTATCTTTAGATATTATCCTTAATGACAGACATCTGTATCTTTTCATCTCTCACTCCCGCCCTCTTCCTCCCTTTCTTAGTATACCCCATATCCCTGCCCCAATCCTTTCTCTTTCCCTGTCTATCTTTTCCTCTAACCAAATCAAACCATTCCTCTAGCCAAGGCCAAGTTATGTGCAGCTGCCATTGGAGTGAACCAAGACTCTATATGCTCCAATCTGTTGCTTAGCACCAAGGTTGCTTGGCTACATCTCTCGGTGACTGAGAGCTAGCCTTTGCCTTTGACTCCTTATACATATCAGCTATACATTAAGCATCTGGTTGGGAGGGGCTTTGGGCCAGAACTAACTTTCACAGTCCCCTACCCCTAACTGATGGGGTGGTAAGACCAGGAAGTTACATTAAAGGAAAGGAAGCCAAAACATCTTATGCTGAGACGCAAGTAAATGTGACAGTAACAAAGAGCTCACTCCAGAGAGACCAGTCACCAAAATCTGAGGCACAGAGCTCGAGAGGTGTCTTCTTGCTAGCAGAGAAATGTAGGAAATTTGGATGAAATATAGCCAAGAACTTTAGGGGAAGTTTTTTTTCTTTCCCCTCTTGAATTGCCATCTGTATCTGTAATTTGCATCATTGGCAGAAAAAGTTTAGGAAGGACGTGTCGGTGATGAAGAAGTGTGCTGGTAAAGGGAGCTGAAGAGACAGGACAAGGGGAAATAATGTTAGTCCCTTTGGCAAAAACCACAGCAGAGTGAAAAGGTAGAGTCTCTGGGTCTCAAAAGCCATCATTTCACAGAGTCTTCAGACATGTCCTGGTACATCTTTGGGGCAATGATTCTTCTGCCATTTCATTCTTCAGTCAGGTTTCACTTAAGTCTCAGATTCATTATCCGGTTTCAGTGTCCCATCTTGTCAGTGATAAGGTAATCACAAATGATGACGAGGGGTAAGTGGGAAAGTTGTGTGTGACAAGGTCCAGAATGACCACACAAAGCAGGAGAAACAGCCCTGTATGGAGGTTAAGAAGGGCACTTAAAAACTCCACGATTGTGTTCTAGAGGAAGGAAGCTCTCCAAGGGTCATGAAGAGCAAGACACAGGACCATATGTGACACACAGGAGGGTGGATACATGCTGATAAATGACCCATGTGACTGAATGAAGAGAAAAGGGTAACCGTCAAAGTTGCTGCAGGCATATGGGTGAACAGGAGGAGCAAGCTAAGCTCACTGGAATACATTCACGTTCAAGCTTACTGTGTCTTGTGCACATACTGCAATGATCTTCCTTCTTTGTCCAAAGCAATGAGAATTTGGTATTGCTACCTTCAAGTTACTATGCCTTTATTGGGCACTTATGCATAGAGTCCTACATATAAGTAAAGCTTTGTTATTAAAGACCAAACTTGATGGTGTATTTCGTTTCTTTCTTATCTATCTATCTATCTATCTATCTATCTATCTATCTATCTATCTATCTGAATCAGGGTTTCTCTGTGTAGCTCTGGCTATCCTGGCACTCACTCTGTAGACCAGGCTGGCCTGGAACTCAGCCATCAGCCTACTTCTGCCTCCTGAGGGCTGGGATTAAAGTCTTGTACCCCCACTGCCCAGCTAAAGGTTCATGTCTTCAATACCCACATTCAAGAGGAAGAACCAGGCAGATCTCTGTGAGTTCAAAGCCAGCCTGGGCTACATAATGAAAACTCTGTCTTTAATAAATTGTTATTAAGGTGCCAGATTGAAATAGGTGAGGGATCAACAACAAAACAATGTTCTTATTCACATTTACATAGTCTGAACAAGTCCCACCTATGGCCTTATTTTCCCTCTATTTGAAATGTCAAGAAAGAGAGTGTCTTTCTGGGAATGGAAAGAATACACTCTGTACTAATCACCAGAAATTCATAACTAGTCAAAGTGTAGAGAATCAAAAACTAAAGAATACTCAGTCTTAAAGGTGATACTTATTTAACTGCTCCCCCATACCCAGAAAAAGGTTCATGGAACATTATAAGAGACAGAAGACTGGAAGAGCCAGAAGTTAGGAAAGGTCATTATAATTAACATGCCTAGAAGGCCTGTTACACTCCTGAACTGAGAGCAGCTATGGTTTCTGTGTGAGACCTGCATAAGGTCAAGCCAACCTATGCTCCACCTTTGATGTTGGAGGCCTGACAAAGTCCTACCCCTGGCTGAGGAGTTATCGATAGTGATGGTGTGGTAGTTTGAAAATAATTACCCCTATGAGAACCCAGAGAGGGGCACTTTTCAAAGATGTGGATTTGTTGGAGTATGTGTGGCCTTCTTGGAGGAAATGTGTCACTGTGGGGCTGGGCTTTGAGGGTTCATATTTGCTTAAGCCATGCCCAGTGTCTCAGACCACTTCCTGTTGCCTGCGAGTCAAGATGCAGTGCTCTGAGCTACTTTTCCAGCACCATGTTTGCCTGCACATGGCCACGCCACACCATGATGATAATGGATTAAACCTGTAAAAATGTAAGCCATCTGAATTGAAAGTTTTTCCTTTACAAGAGTTTCTGTGGCCATGGTGTCTCTTCAGAGCAAAAGAAACCCTAAGACAGAAGTAAAGTTTTCATCAGAGGTATGGCCCATGGTAGGCTGTCCAGGCTACAGTGGAGAGCACCCTGCACCCTTGTGTATCTGGACATCACTAATTGTACTCAATGGAGAAGAGGAGATGAAGTTGGAAGAGGGATGTAGAGGGATATGGAAGGAATTGGAGGGAAATTAGGAGTGGATATGATCTAAAAGTTTTGGATGAAATGACCTAAAAAGTAAATAAAAATAACAGCAAATAAATGACCTAGGTGCCCTTCCAAAGTACATGGGTTTAAAAGTCCAGAAACGTGTCTAGAAATCTCTATAAATAGCTCTTAGCCATCAGGACCAACTAATGATCCTTGAGTTTCCTTCCAGGTACACATTTGATGTTCAGGCTGAGTGTGAGCAAACAGTTTATACCTAGGAGGCTTATAATCTTTGGGTATCTTTATCTAGAATAGAAGGAAGAAAAAAATAGTCTATTTAAAGGTGAGAAATTGTTGGGGGCTCATCCCTTCCACCTGTAGCACAAATAATAAAATCCCAGAGACAGATACAGGGGTTCAAGCTGAAGATCAGAGAAGCAGAGCAGCAAGTCACTAGAGAGACCTTTTACCTCTACCAATGCTCAGACTGAAGGGGCGATCTTCAGACTACCTAAACTGCACTGTGCCTCTCCCAAACCTCAGATTCCACACTCCAGGGAGTTCCTGTCTCTTCCCCTTTTCTGCCCACCCATATCGCTCCTGTCTCCAACTCCCTGGTACTGGGATTAAAGGTGTGTGACTTTCAAACACTGGAATTAAAGGTGTGAGCCTCCATGACCTGCATCTGTTTCTGGATCCATTTTGTATAACCCAAGGTAGCTTTGAACTCACAGAGATCTGTCTGCCTCTGTCTCCTGAGTCCTGGGGTTAAAGGTGTGTGCCACCACTCCCTGGCCTCTAGTAGCTTATCTTTGCACTCTGATCTTCAGGCAAGCTTTATTTATTAAAATACAAATAAAATATCACTACATCTCCCTCCCTATGTTTCTTGTTTAATGAGAAAAAAATTACTTCTCATCATTGGACTGTCCAATATTTGTCCAGTTCTGACTAAAATTGTCAGAATCTACACAGATTTTTTTGTGAACATTTTTTTCCTGTACCCTTTGGCAAATCCTGGTTCTGACAACAATGAAGTACTGGGTCCATGCATAGTTAAAGGGAAGACGTTGACTGCTCTGGACCCAACCACCTAGAGCCAACAGATGTCACAATGGTATGACATCATAATCAGTTGAATATTACTCTACAGGAAGCAGAAGGATCTCTGTGAGTTCAAGGAGACCCTGGGCTACACAAGACTGAATCTGTCTAAAAGAGAAACAGAGTTCAAACAAAGGTGATTCCAGCACTTGGGGTCACAAGCCTATAATCCCAGCACTAAGGAGGAGGAGAAAGGAGTGATATGGTTGGTCAGAAAGACAAATACAAAGGAGGAGAGGTGGGAACTCAATGAAGTGTGGAGTCTGAGGTTGGTGGAGAACATCGCAGAATCTCCCCTTTGTTTGTCTGAGCCTTTGTAGAGGTAAGAACTCCCTAGTGGTTGACTGCTTTATTTTTCTGACCTTCAGCTTGAACGCCAATATCTGTCTCTGGGTTTTTATCATTTGTGCTACAATCCTCCAAAAGGTGGAGTCCATGGTCATGGGTCAAAGGGGACAACCATATCTAGTTGTCCTCTCCCCAAGAAGCTTATTCTTCCAATGGCTGCCTTAGAGGTATTGAATGTCCATTGTCATTAATAACACAAAATTGTGAGGTTTTCATCTAGGAAACCCTGCAATATTGGGAAATGAGGAGACACTGAGGTCATCTATGCACACACTGAGAAGACAATGCTGCGTTGTCACTAGCCACCAGGAGTTACACCTGCCTGAAGATGGATTCTGAGCTTAAGAGAATAGAGAGGGTTCTGTGGTCAATAAATGAAAGCTATGATTTAGTCCCTCACAGAGCACAACCCAGAAGAGCAGGCCACCTGCCCCTTCTATTCCTAGGTCACAGTGAGAATCACCGCCTTCATCCTTTGCTACCATCCTCTGGCCTCTTCCAAGGTAGCATTTTCAGATTTTTCTAGAGAAAAGGGACCTGCTAGAGAACAGAAACGAAGTTCTGTGATGAGAAGATGTTAGCAGTTGGGCAGAGATCTCCCTACTCCAGGGACAGGAATAATGATGATTGCCAACATGAGGACCAAGTCTGGCCAAGCATGCACAAGACCAGAAACCAGCAACCTGGGCCACGGCAGTTCCGCGGGAATGATTGCTATTATGAATGATGAGAGTGGGTGGTAAAACTATCATTTTGGTTCTGCCACAGTCTTTTGTGATATCTGGAATCATGGAATTAACTATTGGATTCCTTGGTCCAGAGAAGGTGTCTGGTCCCAGGAAAGGGAAATTCTTGAGACTCAGCTGCTGTGAGAATCACTTTTTGTAGTGATTGGAAGACCTCAGCTACCATTCTGTGGTCAGCTGTTACTTATAATTGTGTGTATACAGAGGAACGGCAAATGTGTGAGGTCTCCTCGTATGCACACATATGCCTCAATCCTCTGTCTGCAGTGCCAGGTGGCACCTTCCCCAATCGTGTGTAATGAGGCGCTGAGGCTAGGAGTGCCAGCCTTTCTCTGATAGTCGCATTAAATACTATAGACACTTGACTTTATGGCTCCTTCCTCCTGCATATTAAGCAGCCGGCAGACACCACTCCCTGTGGTGGCATTTTAAGTTGGTGGCAAGGCAGGAGATGCGGAAAAGGACTCTTGCATCATCCAGGAAGCCCTTCCAATCAGTAGAATTTTTCCTGTCTCCAAGATCAAGAACAAGAAAAGAATGCAAGGAGTTCAAGGCCTTGACTTGTTTCTACCCTTTGCAGAGGCATTCTGTTCGGAGACAATATTCTCTTCTTTTCTTAATAGCATCCTAGACTAGAGATCACCTGGGAAAGCCAGGGAAGGAGTTCCGGCCCTGCAGTTGGGTGGGAGAGCCCCAGTCTGTCTGTATGGCTGCCACTGCTTCCTGCTTGAAGTGGTCTGGAAGGCAGCAGGACATGGATCAGGAAGATGCCCTCTGCTGACTCCAGATCAGGAGCTGGCTTCTGCTCACCTTCCTCTCCCCTCCTCTGTCCCTCTTTTTCCCTCACCCTCATCTTCTTGATTGCCTCTTTTTCTCCTTGGTGGCCCTTCTACTGACCTGGATGCCCTCTATTTGTTGCTAAAAGGGAACTTTGGTAATCCCATAACCTGAGCTCCAGAAATGACAGGAGGGTCCGAAGGCTCACACGGAAGGCAAAGAAACAGCAGTAGATGTGCAAGGGCTGCTGGGCCAGCTGACCTTCCTGTGCTCTTCTTATTGCTTACATCCTTCTCCCTCTGTGCTGCAGGTCTGGCTCACCCCATACTCCTTCCCTCAGCCGCTGTCTGCTGAGCTCTGTGGCAGCATCGGGCATGATTGAGAGGCCTGGAGACTGCCTGCCAAGGAGTCATTCTAGCTTTGCCTTCCCATTTCCCTGCTCTCTTGGACCAGCAGCCAGGTACAAAAACAACAGAGCCCCCAGTTTACACAGAGCCTCTCATCCAGGAAATCTCGAGGTGCAAAATCAGCCAGCCAGACTGATTACACTCATTTTTTTCTGGTGGAGGGAAGTGTCTTTTCTGGAAGGGAAGTCGATTGCCAAAGACTATCCTAACTTTCCAATGGGAGGAGCTGCATAATGGACCCGGGCATCTCCTCCTGGACATTTTACATGCCCTCTTGCCAGCTCTGCCCTGTCTTTGGAAATAAGGAGACAAATAATGGGAACAAAGCCAAAGGCTTCTCCAGAAGCCTGGATTCTAACCATAGAAGGAAGAAGGACGGATTCATCTCTCCAACACTTTCCCTCTACACATCGAGTAGTTCCTGCTTTTCCAGTACAGTGAGAGATTTACCACTCCAAGCCTGTGTTCTCCCCATTCCAATTCAGTTAAACCCCATAATCCTAAAAGAGGTGCTTACCACCAGGAGCAGCCCTGTGACTCACCTGATTGTTATTCTTCTGTGACTTCTGCCAGCATAGGGAAAATGCCAGAGTGACTCTCCTTTCTTTTATATGGGCATAAACACTCCTTAGAATGTTTCCCCACCACAGGCCTCTCACCTCCTGCTGAGCGACTGGGAACCTATTTTGTTAGAGTAAAGCAAGGGAAGATGAAGGAAAGACATGAAAGCAGGGCAGAGGGGAGAGAGGAGGGAGGGAAAGAGAGGGGAAAGAGAAATGACCACGGAGGGGAGGAGGAGGGAGGGCCTGGAGAGGAAGGCAGCTGCTGGAGTTGCAGGCTTCACTCTTGGTTGTTTGCCAGGGGTTTCAGACAACTGCGTTAATCTACTCTGGCTGCCATAACAAAGTACCACAGGCTCGGTGGTTAAAACAACAAGGATTTATCTTTTCACCATTCTGAAGGCTGAAATTCTGAAAGCAAGGTGCAAGCAGTGTTTTCTCTTTAAGGCCTCTCTCTCTCTCTCTCCCTCCCTCCCTCTTTCTCTCTCACTCTGTGTGTGTGCGTGTGTATGGTGTGTGCATGTGTGTAGCGTGTGTGTGTATACTCAGGCATATGCATCATGATCTCCTTTTATAAGGACACCAATCATATTGGATTAGACCCATTCAAATGACCCTTTTTTAACCTAACTGCCTCAGTCAAAGGCTTTGTGCCACATACAGTTACAGGTTACATCCTGAAATACTAAGTTTTAGGCCTCTTTCATATGAATTGGCATGAGAGAGAAAGCAGGATACGAGGCAGCTCTTTCCAGAAACAATTTCTCTAACTCCCTTAATACCTCCCAGAGGTATGAATTATTAGCCCCATTTGAAGAACACACACACACACACACACACACACACACACACACACACACACACATATGTGCAGTTTTAGACAGCAAGCCCAAAGTCTTCAGTAAAAAAGATGGAATGAGTGGAATGAGTACCAGGCCCAGCTGTAGGCAGTGACTGCTCATTCATTTCCTGGCCTCCCAGACCCGAAATAATAGCACAGAAACTACATTAATTAAAACACTGCTTGACCAGTAGCTTAACCATATTTCTAGCTAGCTCTTACATCTTAAATTAACCCATTTCTCTTATTTTATATTTTACCATGAGGCTCATGGGTTACCGGTAAGCTTCTGGCTGGTGGCTTATGTCTTTCTCCTTCAGCAGCTACATGGCATCTCTCTGACTCTGCCTTCTTTCTCCCAACATTGAGTTTAGTTTTCCTGCCTAGCTCTATTCTGCCCTCTCATAGGCCAAAGCAGCTTCTTTATTCATTAACCAAAATAATCAACACATATACAGAAAACCTTCCCACCCCACTTATCTCTCTCCAAAGTTGAGCGTGGTGGTCACAAGACATTGTTGCTCATCTAGAGTGACAGCCAATAGTGGATGGAAAAGAGTGTGACCTTTGATTTAAGTAGACCAACCCAAGTTTCTCCTATCACCCATGACTGAGAAATTAAATGGACATTTATGTAGAACTTGCAATGAAAGCCATGATTGACAAAAGTTGTTTTCCTTGATTTTAGTCATATTTTTATAGAATATATGTACAGAGAGTAGGTATGAAACTAAAGCAAATATCTAGTTATATTACTATTTAGTATACTTCCCAGAATCAACATACACAGACATGCAAAGATAGAAAAGCTGGGAGACCTGGCTAACATGGACAGCTGGGAGCTGCAATTACCAGGTAAAAGTTGTGATGAAACACCCCTTGGGCTGGAGTACTTACTTCATTAGCCTTCTTGATGGTTTAGGGTTTTGAGTGTGAAACGTCCCCCATAGTCTCATGTGTTTGAATAGTTGACCCCCCCCCCATGACATTGTTTGGAAAGGTTGAGGAACCTCTATAAGGCAGAGCCTTTCTTCAAGAGGCTTTGCGAAGTAGGACATTGAAGTTGTATAGTTTAAGTCCATTTCCCAACGGCACATGTGCCGTGATGAGCTCCCCAGCCCACATTGCTTTCGTCACCATGCCTCTTACCCATCCCACTATGATATAATGTGTCTCCTCAAATTGTAAGCCAGAATGAATCCTTCCTTACACCATTTCTTTTCTTTTTTTTTTTTTTTTTTTTTTTTTTGGTTTTTTGAGACAGGGTTTCTCTGTGGTTTTGGAGCCTGTCCTGGAACTAGCTCTTGTAGACCAGGCTGGCCTCGAACTCACAGAGATCCGCCTGCCTCTGCCTCCCGAGTGCTGGGATTAAAGGCGTGCGCCACCACCGCCCGGCTTACACCATTTCTTATTAGGGATGTGGAAACAGAATTGGGAGAACTGACAGAGATAGTGACGTGTCTGAAAACAGGACTTGTGTCTTTAGCCTTCATGTCTCAACAAGGCCTAGCATTCCCAAGAGATCTAGACCATCTCTGTGAACAAGGGAGAAAGGTGGGAAAATAAGGTTCCCTAGCCCAACAGGTGAAACTTTGAACATAAATTCACCAAATAATCGGTAGTGCATAATGATAATATTGATCTCTTCCTTGGGTTTTCTGACTCCTGTGCCGTTCTCTGTCACTAGGGTTGAGTGAGATGCCTCTGTTCCACACATTTCTCATCCTTCTCCTGTAGCTAGTGAGTTCTAGAACATTTTCTCATGGGTGTGGCAGAAGAGAGGATCTACTGCTCAAGTAGAGTTTAAGATCCTGGTACCATTACATATACTAGCATCCCTTTGACCAGGGCAAGACCCATGACTGAATTCCCCAGTCAGGGGGTGACAAGGTACTTTCTATCAATCACAAGGGCCTAGCTTTTGCAAAGGGTGAAGATTTGTGGTAAAAATCCATCCATCACAATCCCTTATGATTTCCCAGCCATTTCCACTGTTTCATCATTCATTCCATTACTTTCTGTTAATAGCAGTTGGAGAAGAACGTTACCATCTTTTGTATGTCTAAGGATGACACACTATCTTGTAGTTTCTGAGTCTATGCTACTAAAATACAGATCATATCATAGATGAGATAAGGTGTTCAGCTTCTGAGAATCCTCTTTCAGGAAGTCTTCCAATCACACTGTCTTAGTCAGTGTTTCTATTGCTGTGACAAAACACCATGATCAAAAGGAATAGGGAGGAAAGGGTTTCTTTCAGCTTGCAATTCCACATTACAGTCTGTCACTGAGGGAAGTCAAGGCAGGGTAGGTCAAAGAGGACAAGAACCTGGAGGCAAGAGCTGATACAGTGGCCTTAGAGGAGTGCTTACTGACTTGCTTCCTTGGTTTGGTTAACCTGCTTTCTTAGAGAACCCACGACCATCAGTACAGGGGTAGCACAGCCCAGGGTGAGTTGGGTACTTTCACATCAACCATCAACCAAGTAAACGTACCACAGACTTACCCAAAGGCCAACCTAGGGGGAACGTTTTCTCAACTGAGATTCCCTATTCCAAAATGATTCTAGCTCATGTGAAGTTGATACAAAGCTAGCCAGTACACATACTGTGACTTCCATCTGAAGTCACAGTGACATCAGACATTGTTGACCTTCTCTCAAAGATCATCAAGGTCTACCCCCAAATTGGCTATCACCTTCTCTTCTAGGTAAAAAGAACCAGAAGCCAAAAATACAGATGCCTATTCCCCCAGTGTCTTGGTTCTTTAAAACCCTTTTAGTTTAAAAAGGACCTTTGAGTCCAGTTTTTGCACAAATACAATCACAAGGATGATAAAGTGGTTTCTTAAGTGGGCAGCCCGAGGCAGAGCCAAAGGGCATCCAGGAGTCTGAAAGTACTGTTTGAACAACCAATTTCAAGAGAATTACAATCTGGCACAATCTTAAATGGCAGTATCTCCCTTCATACTTCTACCCCAAATCACTGTCTGAAGACACTCTCTACTTTATTAATGACATTTTCCCAAGTAGACATCTGTGGGTAAGCAGAGAGAAACAACCATTTAGTATGATGCTGAAGTCAGAAATAAAATATGTACAATGACAACATAATGATCCATTTGTTTATCTCTGTACTTGCTTAAAATACCCCACCCTCTTGCATAAAGAGCTTACCTGAGTACAAACCTCTATAACTACCCATCAGACCCAACCTTGACTCAGCAATGGTTATCACTCTTGAGCATGAAAGCATGCAACTCTCTGTTCTGTTCCATTTAATATGATCTTGTGAGACTCGATCTCTCCCGGCTATTATTTCTCATCTACAAATGTGTGCATAGTCAATGACCCTTGACTCAGAAAGTCTTGGTGATGCACAGTAGAGGACAATGTCCTTATACTTGACAAACAACTCTGCGATAAGGGAGTTTCATCTCAGGGAATCAAGATGATAAAAACCTGAGAAGATCTAGAATAGCCTAGGAGACAAGTACCCACGCACATATGCGAGTAATTATCTAGATTAGGTTAGCCTCTGGTCATGTTTGTAAAGGGGTTAGCTAGATTAGGTTAACAGAGCTGAGAACACTCACCCTAAAAGTGGGCAGCAGCATTCCCTGGGTTTGAATCTTAGACCGCATAAAAAGGAGCAAGCCGGAGTGGGAGCAGGAGCAACGCTTCAGTGGTTAAGATCTTTTGTTGCTGTTTGTTGCAGAGGACCTGGGTTGGGTTCCCAATACCTTCTTCTGACCTCCATGGGCACTGCGCGTGTGTGGTGCACACAGATACGCATGCAGGTGAAACATCACACACATAAATAAGTCAACTAATTTTTTTGGAGGACCAAGCTAGCCAAGCATGAGCAATCACCCAACTCTGCAAATACACATGACTCGCCACCTCAAGCTCCTGCCCCAAGACTTCCTTTCTCTGATAGACTATACCCTCCCTGAGCCAAAATAAATGCTTCCTCCCCAAAGTAGCTTTTGTCAGAGTCATTTATCAAAGAAGCCCGAGAAGTAACTAATACACTTTTCAAAGAGAAAGACCACAGGATAGATGCTGAGAAAAATGCCTGCAAGGATACTAGATGAAACACCCCCAGCACCTTCTCCCCTCACAAAAAGGCAGGGAGGAGAGGAAAGATGTCTAAATATGAACTTGGATGGAGCCACCTGGATTTTTCTCATAATCTTCTTGGGACCAACGCTTTCAACAGAGGCATTTGCCTTTAGAGCAGCAGAAGAAAACCCACTGGGCAGGAAGGAGAATTTGATAACATCAGGAGAATTATAAGGACCCAGCACCTATAGCACACAGCCTCAGCATCTTTGAAGAAGGCTCAGTTGGCCACCTACCACCTGGTGCAGGCTCCTATGACCTTGGCATTTGGAAATTCCATTAGCTACTTAAGAAACGAGGAGAAGACACTTGTCGATTCTTCTTGTCTTGCTAAACTTCCAAAGTTTTCACTAAAACCAGTTTTTTTTTTTACTGGATCTTAGATTTTGAAAAAGTCACTTTCCTTTACTCCTCTTGCTTCTCAGAAGAACATGGATGCATAATACTCATGGATGATAGACATTCAGTGATTACCCATGAATGATTGAAAGTGTGTGTGGTCTACGGGTGGCACCATTCCCCCAAAGTTTCATCGGTGGTGGCATCTATGTTTCAGAGCCTAGGCATCCTGTTAAATAGTATAGGTCTGCCCACACAACTATCTCATTGCCAGTATTAAGTATAGAAACCACATTCTATCCCATTTATAATGCTATTGTGGGCTGTTTTGATTGCAACAGAAAAGGAAAGTACAAACACACTGCAATGAATCAATGAACAACAGCAATGAATAAAAGATCCCTGTGATAGAATCCAACCATGTTTTCCCTCTCTTTCTCTGGCCCCAAAACTCCATTTATTAAATAAAGCTTCAGTCTGAAGTACAGCCTTGCATAACTCTTCAATCTTGTGGCAGTCAAGGCCCCTGGGGTCTCTGCAAGGGATGAGATTGAGGGGTGTTTGCTCATGGGCTGGCTCCAGAGAAATGGAGGCTGAGAACCTCGGGCTTCCTCTCCTCTTTTTGTTTTAAATATTTTATTGAAGTAATAAAGGCCATCCCATAAATCTGAAGGAAGAACAAAGTGTTTTGAAAACACATAAAATAATATTGTTCTCAAAACCCCAATGTGTCTTTAAACCAAGCTTTCTCTGCTAATCCATTTCTTACCACAGTCTGGGCAGTGGAGAGACAACAAATGGGGACTTCAGCATCCAGTCTACGACAGGGATAGAGAATCAAGCCTAGGGGTCACCTCTGCACAAAAAGAGCTGGATGAGTGCCACAAAAAAGTAGAAACACATCATGGACTACTACTCATGTTCACCCACAGACCTTAGGTGACTACCTGCAGATCCAAGGACACTGAACCAGGTCAGGGAATTCAGAGCATGTGCCAAAGTTCTCTTGACAGTGCTCAAGGCTCACAGCACAGTTTTCTTGGACCAGTCAGAGGCCAGGAAGGGTCCTAAGGTGAATTAAGAGTTCCATCTTAACTGAGAAATGGTCCTATGACCCCATCTTCAACCAATCTCAACCACAGGCACTCTCAGTACACACCAGAACACATGGAAAATGTCTGTTCTCTGAGTTTTCAAACCCCCATCAATCCTTCCTAAGCCTCTGCTCCTCCACCCATGGCCTTCTAAGTGACCTTATTCCCCAGAGCCTGGGATCTCTAAACTGCCTCCATCTTTCTTCCTTATCCTAGCCATTTCTAAGGAGAAGGGTCTGATCGATAAATTCACCATGAGATATAAAAGTCTAATAAAGTTTAATAACTTGACTCTCCCCAGAGTATTTGCATTTTAACAGGGGAATAGCAGCCAAAGCTAAAGGAATTAGGTTATTATGGTACAATTTCAGGCACCATCAAGCAGCCGAGGAAGGCATTTGGGGAAGGAGAGAAGACCTCCCCAGCTGGGGCAGCTGCTGGAGGCTACCTCCTCCAAGTTCATCCGGCAGGTCAAGGGTAAGACAGATCAAACACTCAGAGCTCTCTATCAAAGCTCCTTCCATGATCTTTTTCATGGAGTAACCATTCCAGAGTAGAACTTGAGGTTTGCAGTGGATACAGGGATAGGAGCAAATGTGGGTATTCTCTTGAGGCCTCAGATTGCTGTGCTCTCGTGCACGCGCTCTCTCTCTCTCTCCTTCTCTCTCTCTCTCTCTCTCTCTCTCATACTGTCCAAAATATTGTCCTCTGAATGCATTTGTATTCAAAGCAGAGGGATCAAGACTTAAAAAGATAACAGGTTGTTAGGAATTTACAATATTTTAGGGGTGTAGTTGTGCTCTCTGTCAGTCCCCATCCCCCCTTTCATGCACCATTAGGTTTTTCTCTCACTGTCTTACCTGAAGATTTCTGACTTTCTCTTTGATTTTGTGAACAAAGTATGCATTTTCTAAGTGCCACATGAAAGACACACTTCCCACGAGAGTGTCACTTTTTCATTCTTAGTGTCCCCTTCCATCCCAAAAATCTTCCACACTGGACATTTTCTCGTGTCTGGGACAAAATGTTTAACAGACCACTTTAAGGAGGAGGGAATATTTATATTTGTGTTTATGATTTCAGAGGATTCAACCCATTATGGCAAGGACATTGTGGTGGAGCAGAACAGATTACAAGGTGGGCAGCCAGGACTCTGGAAACTATTGCGACAGGAAGGAAATCTGGCAGGGATGCAATGTCCCTAAAGAACTACGTCCAGTGTCCTAATTTCTTAAAGCTTCAACAACTTCTCAAAACAGTACTGCCAGCCCAAGGCCCAGGATTAACACATGAGCTTGGAGGAGCACTTTATACTAAAACCTAATACATCACTGCACAGTTGGAGGCAAAATCTGAAAGTATCTGTCACCAATTTTTTTCCAGAAAAAAAAAATCTTCTGCCCTGTCATACTCTTTTGGGTTCCTGAGAATCCAAGCCTCTGATGTCAGATATACATAGGGGAAGCCGTAGAGTATTTACAACAGAGGGGGAACCTAAGGGGTTTGGATCAGTCCTGTCCTCTGGTGCTGAGCTGGAAGTTGGTTGAAGCACATTGAGGATGACACAAGACATCTACATACCTCTCAAATAGCCCACCATGTTGTCATGGAAGTGGGCACAAAGGGAGATTTAAGAAAGTTGTGTAGTCCCACTGTTTAGAGGCTTACTCATTTATGTGCCCTCCTCTTAACCCATCAAAGTCTGACACAAATCAAGAATTCAGAAGTAAAATATGGTCTTTGGGGAAAAGGATTTCATTGGATAATGTTGGTGACTTCCACCCCCACAGTGATCTACAGAAGAATCAGTAATGAGTTTCACACTCTTGCCTGATATCTTAGTAAGTTCTGGTCAAAGGAAGTGAGAAATCAGTTACCATGACTACTAGAGGATAGAATCTAGAATATTCTTTTTGTTTTGTTTCATTTTGGGTTTTTTGTTTTTGTTTTTGTTTTTGTTTTTCAGGACAGGGTTTCTCTGTGTAAGTCTTGGCTGTCCTGTAACTTGCTCTATAGACCAGGCTGGCCTTTAACTTACAGAGATCCACCTGCCTCTGCCTCCTGAGTGCTGGGATTATAAGCATGCACCACCACTGCTGGGACTAGGCCTAGAAGATTCTTATTGCCACAGAGTTTTCTTTGGGTACATGTTGGACTTCCTGAATTTATACCTTTCCTTTCTAGGCTTATACAATCCCATGACTTGGTTCCTCTTCCCTCTTTCATCTTCTGCCTGGTTATTCAGGTTCCCAGTGGATCAGACACCTTACTCTAAATCAGCTGACGAACTGAAACAAGATTTTTTTTCTAAACAACTAGAGTAGACTCTGTCTACCATCATTCCAGAAACACACAACTTCACCTAGAAAAGCAATAGCTGCCATTTCTGAGGGCTTGTTGCCTCCTCTAGTTTTTGGTTTCATCTTTACAGATACCCACTAGAGCCCACATCTACCCTATGCCATCCTTGACCACATATCCCACTGTCTAATTCTAACTGGAGTCAAATGCATCTACACATTTACCTACAAGTTGACACACCAGGTGAGACTCAGGATCCCTTAGTCTGGTTTAAAGAAGGCATGGAGAATCCTGGGAGATGTAAACACCCTCATCCTCTCCATCCCAGAGACCAGTGAAACCTCTCCAAAGAAAGCAGTAGTGAAGGCTTTATTATTATTATTATTAATTTCTTGCTTATGCTTCATTACATTTGATCCTAATACCCATAGGTCATTGTTGAGACTTTTCTCAGGTCAATGCTAATTAAATTTATTAACACACATTTATTATAAGAGAGCAATAGAGCTATTTGTTTGGCCCTTACTACCTAGCAGTGTTGGCCTTGGAAGTCTGTTTAGAATTTCTGGGGCCAAATGTCAATGAACTTTCTTGATGGTCCAGAACTACAAGAGTGAAACTCACAAGCCCAAGAGAGAACTGTACTTATGAGGAGAAGGAAAGAGAGAACACAGTACAACGGAGACAAGGGCAATAATCATTGTGAAATGGAAGGAAAAAAATAGTTATATTGAAAGGAACATTGAACTACAGACCTGAGTTCAAAATTCCCCTCCACTTCAGGCATCCTAGTGTGTCTTTGGCAAATCACTGAGATTTGTTGTTGTTGTTGTTGTACTGGGGATTGATGGACGCTAGTGCCTCACATGAAAAATGGGTACTTTAATACTAAGCTACATTCCTAGCCCTGCGTTTTAATTTCTTCCTCTATAAAATACTTGCTTAGAATTGTTGTTAGGAGGATAAATATTCATGAGAGTGCCAAAATATAGTATATAACATATAACTTGTGTTAACATATGTTAGCGGAATTGTAATGGGATCACTATGTCTAAGGTGCAGGTTTTTAGGCTCATTCATTCTTTCCTTAAATAAACATGTGTTTAGTGTCTACTATATTCCAGGCATCGCAGTAGCTAGTAATTCAGCACAGGCAAAAAAAGATATTGATCTTGGTAGGCCTATATGATCTGGAGGATGTTAAGTCTAGCATAGAACAATCTTACAACTCACTACCTTAAGTTGTCATTGGGTTTCTCGTTGTTCCCTTCCTAGACTTTGATGCTATAAGTCAGGGACCTTATTTATCTTCTTGGTCCTCTTTCAACCTTAAGCTTTAGATATACAGATGCCTTTACTAAAAGTTGGCAAACTCTCTTCTACTCAATCCAGCTCAAAGACACTAAGGAGAAAGAGATTCTGAAGAAGGTGTCCCTATGGAATATGATTTACAGTTATTTCCACTGTTTTTCTGTTGCTGTGATAGATATCCTGACAGAAAGAAATTAAGGAAGGGTTCATTTCAGCTCACAGTTCTGGGACACAGTCCATCATTATGAGGACATGAAGGCAGTAGGGGCTTGAGGAAGACCATTCACAGACAAGACGAGAACAACAGAGCCTGTGCTCAGCTCACTTAACTTCTCCTTAAGCAATACAGGATCCCAGTCTAGGACATGGTGCTGCCCACTTTTAGGATTTGTCTTCCCACTCTAACCCAACTAATTAATAACCCCCCACCAGCATGCTCCAAGGCTTAATAATGTCACATTACTGTGTGTCTGGAGGCTTGCCTCCTTGGTGATTCTGGCCCCTTCCAAGTTAAATGTTAACACGCTATCACAATATTCCCCTGAGAAGACCCTCTTGTTGGTGTGACCACTGCAATCAGATCGACCCAGAAATGATATCTTTCCCATAGAAGCAGGAGGTCAGAGGAACATAAGTCAACTAAAGTGGAAAATGACTATATTCTCTTACCTAAATGAAGGTTAAGATTAAATGTTTACAGTTTGGGGATCAAAATCAGACTCTTGGGTGTGCTAGAGCTACTCTACCACTGAGCCATACCCCCCGTCCCAAGTTTATAGTTTTTCAAAGTTAAGACTGCATCATATTGAAGAGATTTGAGCAGTGTGGATTGAAAAACCTTGAAGATCTTCTCTCAGCAGACATGATACACTCCTTGGAATAATTTCCTGAGGTATACATTTGAGTTTCACCAAAGCTTAACACCCTCCTAAGTCTTCAGAAAAGACATAGAAAGAGATTTTGTGGGCAGGATGAGTAGGTGTCAGGGAGATCCTGAGCCAAGAACAGACTATGATCCACTAAGAGAGAATATCAAAATAGGCTCCTGTGACAAATGGAATATGAGAGTTCTGAGCCATTGTTCATGTTTCTTAGGGTAACAAAAGGAAGTCTAAAGTTCCAGGTGCGGTAGAATCATCATTTCAGTAGACAGAGTCTCAACATCACACTCCATGACTGTAGTGGTTTGAGAAATGATCCCCATAGATAGTCTGTATTTGAACACTGGGTTTCTAGCTAGTGCTACTGTTTGGGGTGATAAGGGAATGTTTAGGAGGAAGAGCCTTGCTGAAGGAAGAAGGTCAGTGGGGACCAGCTTCAAAGGTCTATAGCCTGCCCTCCCTCCCCTTTCCTTTCTTTCCATCTCCCTCTTCCTCCCCCCTCTCTGTTTTCTGTGTGCAGGGAAGATGTGGTCACTCTACTCCTTGTCTAGAAGGCCAGTCTCCTCTCTTACTGCCATGCTTTATGTTGGACTGGTCTTAAACTGTAAGCAAAATAATTTGCTTTTTGTTTGGATATTTTATCATAGCAACAGATTGGGAGCTAATACCTCTTACATGCTCTTCTATGATGCCTTCAAATCTAAACAATCTACCTTTAATGTTAGAGCTCAGAGCACTGATGCAAGAGAGTGAGACCAACATATAAACATACCTTTTGATGGAAACAAGCAAATACAGTTGAGGAAATAACCACCAGGCAACCGTGCTGTACTATGATCGACAGAATGAATAAATTATTTATATTACTAAAAACATACCTGCATCAACGGTCCAGAATCTGACAATGACAGTTTTGAGAAAACACAGTGGCATTTGGTTGAATGATGTGGGTTTAAATCTTTGTTCTTCCATAAAAGCAGAATCTAATCTGTGGTAAGAGGCTCAGACTATGCCCCTCAGAGAGGATACAGTAAGGAGAGCTTGCCTCTCTGGACTCTACATGGGTTCAGTATGGGTCTCCTTTGTATGTTAACAAGCAAACAAAAAACACACCCCAACTCTCAGCACTGCTGAATGCTACTATTTTTGATTTGGGGGTTCCCTGCTTGATTTGAACTGCTCTCCCTTTAAAAAATGTGACTGCCAAATCACTCATTTGTTTAAATTAAAGTGATGAAAGCTTGGTTATCTTGAATTATGACAAGAAATTTAAGGAAACCCCGGGGTGTCTGAGAATCTAACCTAAGAAGATTAAAGAACTCAGGAATCCTGTGGATATAGATAATAATCCCTAATGTTTATATAGAAATTTTTATTTTTAGGACAATTTCTCACGTATTGAGTCCTCAAGACTCATGGTAAGAGGGAAAGGCCAGAATGAAAACTTCAGGGCCGACTGCATCCCACTGGGTCCTATAAGTTCCCAGACTCCATCCCATGGTGAGGGTCATTCAGTGACTTTGGCTGCGTTAGACTCTCCCAAGCCGCTGTAGCTGTACTGGGCAGCCTGGGTGCTGTATAAGATGTGGTACTCCGACCCTGCCTCCTTCTGAGCTTGAGCAGACACCATGCTGGCAGATTTATCCGCAAACAGAACTTCAGACACGAATCACCCACTTACTGTCTCTTGTTTCCAATACATTTGTGTTCCCCAGAATATTCCCAGCAAGTAGCATACTTATTTTCTTCGTGGTTCACAAGATCTGCACCCTGCTAGGAACACCCTCCTTGTGTCTGTGCCTTTGAGTTTGCTTCTTGGAAGTAAACTTACTGGTTAAGAATATCATTAAGGTTCCTGAGAAAATTCTATTAATTGAATTTCCTATTCAATAATATATGAGAGGGTCTGTTTGTGTATCTGTCTCAACTCCATCAATGCTGGAAGCCACATGGGTAGAGGAGCATTTAAGATGGAGAATTTGGGTTATAATATTAGCAGAGAACACAAATGGGCGTGGGTTTCTGCAGCTGGAGAAGGGAGACATAGAAAGAAGCTAGACATTTTTCTGACCGTGTAAGCCAGAGGGTCAGCTACAGGGACTATTTCAGTAGACTGATGTAATTATAAATAATTCTAATTTTTGCCAGACCCAGTATAATGACTGATCTTTATTATCAAGTGTATTTGATGGAATTTACCTAGGGTAAGTGAGATATATCTTTGGGTATGACTCCGGGGGCCTTTTGGGAAAGCACAAGGAGAATGAGGAAGACCAATCCTGAACATGGGCAGAACCATCCCATAGGTTGGGGATTGGAACTGGCTAAAAAAAAAACAAAAAGATAACCAGAGTAACATTCCCCCTTCTCTGTCTCCTAGTCTATGTAGATATGAGCAAGCAGCCTTCCACTTCCACCATCATGCCTTCCCTGCTGTGATGGGCTGACTACACTCTTGAAAGATCTGCTAAACCAAATCCTTCCTCCATCAAATTTCTTCTACTCAGATATTTTGCCACAGAGGTAAAAAAGTATCTAACAGGAGCTTGTGGTTGGGGAGTGTGTAGCTAGGCTACAGGTGGCAGCAAACACCCCCATCAACAATCTCTGATTACGATGGGGAAATTGAGGCAATTCTGTCTCTTTTAAGTTCCTCCCCCTTTGGCTCCTTTGGACCTGTTTAATGCAGAAAAATTCTTAATCAACCAGACATCCAGAGACATAATTTCTGGAGATTAAATTTTCTGTTTAACCAAGCATTTATTTTAGTTGTTTAATAGATAATGATAAAGTATTTGAGCCACATCAAGGACTCTGCCGGTACTGGTGCACTGGACTCTCTAGAATACCTACGCATAGGTCCTGTTTCAAAAACAGTAAATTGAGGTACTTCTGCTTACTTCACCGTCCCAAGGTCATAAAGCTTAGAAGATGTTGAAATAGATATTCCAGTCCTATGCCTCATGTACTTAACAGCTTCGCTGGGTGTTACTTAAGATACTTTTGTATAAACCTCATTATTGAAAAGCTTTAAAAAAATTTATATCTACTTCAGCTAGTGAAGTGGAGTGAAGAGAATAGAATTTCCCTGGGGTTGTTTGAGAGTCCCCAAGAATTCTGTCATTATTCTGACGACCCTCTAGTCTCAATGCACAGCCCATGTGTTGCCCAATAAAACATTCTGGAGAATTATGGATGCGAAGCTAGAGCACATTCCACTCCCAGAAACTGATTTTGTTCATTTTCATTTTCTCCTAAGTTGCAGCTATAAATTTGCTTTAAAATATAACATTTTATTATTTTTTGAAATTTTCTTATATTTATTAAGGAATTTGGGTAATATTCACTTGGCACACTTCCCTGTACCTTTTAAGATTTCTTCCCTAGCCCCCAACTGTCCCTCCAACTTTGCTTCCTCTATGTTGTTGTTGTTAATTTATAGTCCAGCAAATCCTATTTGTCCTGTTCCTAGTATGGGCATCATTGGAGTGCAGCACCTACCCCCAAATCCTTATTTATAACTTATTTATCTTTTGCAAAGAGACCAATTTCTCTCTTCTGCAAAATAGGCTGTTTCAAATTCTAACTCGTAACTACATAAATCAGCAATGGACAATGATTCCTTTAGAGGGTTTGATAGCAAGATCTCTGGATTCTGTAGATCAAGATGTTTGTTAGAGGGTACTGTGGAGGTCTTCGTGGAACATGAGAGAAAACGAATGCATTGTTGACAAAATCCAAAGAAAATGATAATACAACATAAGATTAGAACAATAATGATCTTTGAGTGTAATTTTCTTAAGTGAACATCTAAAGAGAGAGAGTGAAATTATTTTGAAGTAAAGATTAAATGTCCCCAGACAGGGTTCACAGTTTATTTCTCTGTCATCCCATCAACTGCAAATGCACACCTTTAAATGTCCCCTTACTGCACAAGCTGCAGAGAATTAAATCAAGGTCAGATTTGTTTATCAATCAGTTTGTGGTTTGCTGACCCAAACCAGCTCCTGGCATGCCACATGACCTGTGGCACACATGTTTGGCAAAGACCTGTTTCGTTTCTGAAGCAATCTGGTGCCACTTAACCGAACTTAACTTCTCAGTGGAACAAGCCCCATCAGCACTCTGCGCCATCCTTCTCAGGCGAGCCCCAGACGCTGTGTGCTCTAACGTCCATGACATTAGAAACAGCAGGTGTGCAGAAGGAGCTGCACCTCTGTCTCTGGTTTCTAGAAAAGTAGAAATGAATGTGCTCTCAGTGCATTCCATAATCCGTCCAGGCTTGATGATGAGAATCAGGAATGACATTTGCTAGGGGAGGGGATGCCGGAGAGATAGTTCCGCAAGTAAGAGCACTTGCTGCTCCTGCTGAAGGTTCGTGTCTTCAGGTCTGGCCCCTAGAACTCAAAATGGACAGCTCACAGCCACCTGTGGCTCCAGTTTCCGGGGGTCTGACGCCCTCTTCTGGCCCATGCACACCTGTGTGCGTGTGGTGCACAGGGTGAACTAAGGCATACATCCACACACATATAATATTAAATTTAATACTAAATAAATTAATTAATTAAATGTTGTTGAGGAAGTATTTACAAGTGTATATCTGATCAGAGGTTTGCCTCTCAATATATCAAGAATTTTTTTTACTGACTTGTATATTTTTTTCTTTTTTTTGTTTTTATTTATTTATTTATTTATTAAAGATTTCTGTCTCTTCCCCGCCACTGCCTCCCATTTCCCTCCCCCTCCCCCAATCAAGTCCCCCTCCCTCCTCAGCCCGAAGAGCAATCAGGGTTCCCTGCCCTGTGGGAAGTCCAAGGAACTCCCACCTCCATCCAGTTCTAGTAAGATGAGCATCCAAACTGCCTAGGCTCCTACAAAGCCAGTACGTGCAGTAGGATCAGAAACCCATTGCCATTGTTCTTGAGTTCTCAGTAGTCCTCATTGTGCGCTATGTTCAGCAAGTCCGGTTTTATCCCAGGCTTTTAACACTCAATAATGAGAACTTAAAAGTGAGCAAAGGTGGGCTGGAGAGATGGCTCTATCAGTAAAGTTCTTAATGAGAGACCACAAGACTTGAGTTTAGATCCCCAGGACCCAGTTTAATATTGGCCCAAATGAGACGCTTTCAGCAGTTCTCAACCTGTGGGTCATGATCTCTTTGTGGGGTAGAATGAACCTTTCATGGGGGTTGTATATTGGATATCCTTCATATCAGATATTTACATTATAATTCATAAAAGTAGCAAAACTACAGTTATGAAATACCAAAAAATAAATTTTTGTTTAAGAGGCCATCACAATGTGAGGAAATATATTAAAGGGTCACAACATAGGAAAGTTGAGAACCACTGACAGGTGAAGACACTTGCTGCCAAGCCTGATGACCTGAGTTTTAGCCCCAGAATGCCCCGTAGTAGGAGAGAACTGTCTGCTGGAAGCTGTTCTCTCACTTTGACATACTCATAGAGGCACTTGTACTGCAGTAAGTTTCTCTAATCACAGAATGGGTTAGATCAAAACAGGACAATCCCCAGGGCTTACTGGCCACTTAGTCTTCCCAAGTCAGTAAGTTCCAAGTTAAATGAAAATCTGTCTCAAAGTTTGGAGTGTGCTAGAAGACATCCAACATTGACCTCTGACCTGCCTCTTCCTGCACACATATGGGCACACACACCTGCCGTACACAGAGGTGCATACATACAAACATATAAACACACAAAACAAGAAAATGATTCAAATAGACAGTTCACACAATGATATATACAGATAATAAAGATGTTTGTCAGGTGTTTGAAGTCACAGATCATTAGAGAACGGAAATTAAACCCTGTTAGATACAGCTACATACATGTCAGAAAGGCTAACCCTGAAAAGAAACAAGGAGTCAACACCAAGTGCAGTTAACCATGAGGCAAACAGAAGCTCTCAGATGTTGGATGGATTAGAAAATGATACAGTCACTGTGGAAAGTAGCTTGGTAGGGTCTTTACAGTGAAACAAATTGCATATGATCCAGGAAAGACCCTAGCTAGTTACATGAGAGAAATGAGAAGCCATGTTTACATAAAGGTTTATGTATTACAGTTACAGTGGTTCCATTCATAAATGCCTAAAACTAGAGGCACTCCAAATCCATCAGCCAGTGAAGGAAAATCTGTGATGCAGCCACATAGCTGAGCGGGAGTCAGCAGTGAAAATGAACCAGTTATTGTCACGTGGATAGACATAGGGGAGACACAAGTGTGTTTGCTAGTTTAAAGAATTACTGTGAGTGTTTGCTCAGAGAACTTTCTGGAAAAGAAAAAAATAGAGGTATAGAAACCAGATGTGTGCTTTATGGATAGCAGGAGCTAAAAAGGGAGAGAATAACAAATAAGAAGGGAGAAATGTTCTAGAACTTGACTGTGCCATATGTCCAAACTCACGGAAACAAAACTTTTACTGCATCTAAATTTATTCTTAAACAGGTTGACTTTAAACAACCTAAATAATTACAAGGTCATGAAGATACCTGGTGGGTCGGCAATGGTGGGTAGCAAGAGCAGCCTGAAAGGGCACTGTGTAGGGGGTCATGAAAAGGCAGGCTATCATTCTAAGTAAGCATTCTAAACATTCTGTTCACCTCTTCCCTTCTCTCTCTTTTCATGTTTCTTTCCTTACTTTCCTCTCTCAACCTCACTTTGTAGACCAACCCCAGCTTTCTTTTTAGTATGTAATAAGTGACATAAAAAGGATTATATGTATTCAGAGCCATACTAGGGATCCTCAGTGCTGAGAAAGATGAAGACCAGATTGCAGATGCTTGGCCATGAGAATTGGGCGCTGTTTTTTCATGGGCTATGTAAAGAAGGAAGTCAGCAAACAGAGTGACAATGTGAGCTTGTGTTCTGTCTCAGTTAAGTTTAATCAAAAGGTTCCAGGTTATATTTGGGATATGCCTATCTGGGATTTTCTGACCAAAGGTTAATAATCATCTATTTTTCCAATTGAATTTCTGCCTTAGGACCAAGCCATCAGAGATTTTCTTATATGGCTAGCCACTGCTTGAGCAAAAAGCTTTTGATATCAGCACATTTGACCTCATTCATGTCTATCTTACATGTCTCTCTTTTTAATAACGTGTGTTGTGTGTGTATTTATATATCTATGTGTACATGCATGCAGATGCCAGCAGGACTGAGAAGGGAGCATCAGGTTTCTTCTAGCCAGAGTTACACTTAGCCGTGAACCACTTGACACGGGTGTTGAGAACCAAATGCCAGTCCTTGGGAGGAGTAGCAAACACACTGAATTGTTGAGCTACCTCTGCAGCTCTAGATTCCCTAGACTTTCTGATACTGCTTTTTCACTTTGAATCTGAATCTCCACTATGTTATATGCCTTACTACAATATTCAGGGCTACTAAAGCTCCAGCTCTGGGAGTCTAATTTGGCCTCAGACTTAGTCTCCTAAAAAGTTCCTGCTCTGACTTCTCAGCTTTGACACTTGCTCAGCTCTCATTCCTGTACAACACGTACCAAGTCACCAGACAATGTGATATGACCTTTTCTGACTTTGACCTTGACCCATCTCAATGAACTCTTTATAACTGAGATGTGTGACTGGTGCATGGTAGATAATTTGGTTGGTTCTGCCTTTATCATGAAGTCAATGCTTCATTCTTTCTCTCTACACCAATGCCCGACTGCTTTGTAGATTCACATATTGCCTCTGACTTCTGTTTTCCATCCATACGTCAGCACATCCTGGTTCATTTTATGCCATCATTCTCACCTGATTTCCTTCAATCCAGATCCTCCACACAGTATTCTTCCCTTGATTTCTTTGGAGATACCACAGTCTCCTAGACTTTCTTTTCACTATCGACTGCTTTATCCCAGCCTCCTTAGCTGCTATGATTGCATATGTTCTGACTGTAGGTGCCAAGGAAAGAACTTCTATGGCCACCATCTCTCTTTCTCCATGATCTCCTCCTCTCTTCTCATATTAAATGCCCTCTGCAACTGGTAACTTCCACATTTTTATCTCCAAGGAAAGACATACCTTGGTGATTTAATCATGTGTGTTTATCTGTACATTTGACATTTTTAATTAGATACATGATTTGTTAGGCTTAATATGTCTGAAACTGAACTCTTGAAGTTTCCCTCCACTAACGATCTCTCCAATCTGACCCATTTCAGCAAAAATGGAACCACCTCCTACTCAGATGCTCAAATTAGTAACCTGGAACAACACACAAATTGCTCTCTCAAGTTCCTTTCTATGTCACTCACCAATTTTAAAGGCATTGCAAATCCTTCCAATTGACCTCCCAACCTTCTCTACAGGTGGCATCAAGTGGGATTGGTACCTTGCATTAGAAGAATCTTTTGGGAACGTTGAACAGATTCCTTCTTGTGTCTTTGATGGAATATAGCCATGGAGACATTTTTAATCTCATCCTGCTTTGCACTGCTTGTTTGCTTTGACCAGAGAGGTCCCTGTCCTGCTGTGCCTGTAGCTGCTTCCACCTCGAAGTACACTTGAACTCTCATGGACTCGCTTTTCTCATTTCTGTCTTAGATATAATTCCTCTCAAATAACTTGACTACTGTACCTGCATGAGTACCATGAATTCTCACTAGACTTCCTATGAGTTTCTAGTTTGTTTCTTTTATAGCAGTGGTCTTTTATTTTTTAGTAATTTATCTATTCTATGAAGACAGCTCTTTACTTAAATTGTTGATCCTACCATGGTGTATAGAATGAAGCTTTTGCATACCAATACATATTAGATAAGAATGAATGGCCAAATGCTTCCCCACTGGCAGCCTTAATGTTGTATATACTTTATCATGCTCCTGTGACTACCTAATATCTGGATTTGGTGTCCTGATGACAAAAACCAACTATTTTGTATAATTCCTCCGGGGTCTTTGTATTCCTTTTTGAAATTTATTTTACAACTTCGTGGAGCTCTCAGTAGTTATGTAAAAAGCACCCTAATGAACAATCCAAGGTTGACTTACTTGTTTTTATTACTACATCAAGAAAAGGGGGAAAGAAGAAAAATCAATCTAAAGAATATTTATTGTTTCCAGTGATAATAAACCCAGAGTTTCCCCAATAGAATCATTTACTCATAGCTATCTCCAAACAGTAGCTTAAAATTAGTTCCAGCCATTAGTAATGCCAAATGGAATGCAGAGAGCCTTATAAACAGAACAGCTGTCTGGGAAGACTCGCTAGCAAACAGAAACCAGCTCCATCTCCAGAGTCTGGCAGATCTGGTGATGGAGCGGGGAGGAAAACCTAGGGTCTCCGTGAGCAAATGGCAGAGGAAATAGATATGGCTAAATGAGGAAGACAACAGAGGTGCTTCATGGTCACAACTCAGTCTTCCCAGCACTGCCACAGGCAGACTTGCTTTCTTTCCATGCACCCCTTGGTCTTTGCCAGCCTGGTAATTCTGTTTCCCCTAGTAGATAACAAGTTCAGAGCATTTGGGTATGCTTACCCATAAATGAACACTACCCTACAGGGTACCCATTTTACAAAGTCACCTCACCAAACATCTCTTGTGTTTCAGAATGAAATGCTGTTGTGTACCATACTGGAGATGGAGTGAATAGTGGCATCAGAAATACAGAGTCAAAGATGGGCAACATCATCATGCAGGCCACAGGGTATAGACATGTACTAAAGAGCTACATGTGTGTCCCAGATGATGAAGAAAATCCAAATGGTGAGGAAGGCACCCCTGGTCCGTTTACAAGCAGAGATAAACTAAGTGTAGTTATCCTTCAGGATCTGCAAGGGAATGGTTCTAGAACCTTCTCTGAAGATACCTAAATCCATAGGACAGGGAATGGAGAAATGGCTCAGAGATTAAGATCACTGGCTGTTCTTCCAGGAGACCGAGGTATAATTCTCAGCACTAGCATGATGGCTACGAACCATCTGCAGCTCCAGTTTCAAGGGGCTATGATACCTTCTTTGGTCCTCTGTGGGCACTGTAAAAACAAGGTGCACAGATTTACATAGAGACAAAAACACTATGTGTATTTTATAAAGCAATGAAGCCTCAAAAAAGGAAAATTCACAAGTTGTTCAAGCCCTTTCTATAAAGCAACACTATACATCTTCCTGCATTTTTTAAAGCATCTATGGATTACTTCTAGTACCTAATACAGCATTGATACTAGGTATGTGTTGTACTGGGTTGATTTGCCAAAGAATGAAAGAAAAATAACATAAAAATCTATACAGACACAAGGATAATAGGTCTAACTACTTAGCACATGAATAAGACACAAAAGAAACACTGAGCAAATACCAAGTTCTATAGAGGGATTAAAATCCTGTGTGTGGTGAGGGCTCAGAATGGTACCTATCCTTCATTTCTGCACATCTAGAAGAGTGACCGGCATGTAGCAAATTCCAGCTTTGTGTTTTGGAGCTCTGAGGAGTTTTTTTTTTTTGCTTCTGAATATTTTTGATCCATAGTTAGCTAAATCTATGGGTGATGAATATGTCTAGATGTAGAACTGCCTGTATCCCCTTCTATAGAGGTGGACATCTGATAGAGAAAGAACTTGGCAAGCTGGATACAGACTGACATAGGACATTCTGCTAAAAGTTCCAAGGGCAGAAGAAAAGAAAAGAAAAAAAAGAAATGGTGTTTCACAAAAGGAAAATGGGCAGACAGTTTCTAAAAGAATGGAGAGGTAGCTCAGTTTAGCACAGGCATATTTGAGGCAATGGAAGGCTACTTTGTAGCTTACAGTTTGACTGCCTGGGGAGAAACAGCAAACTTGGTTGGACAGGTGACAATTATTTCAAGTTTAAAGAGCAAGGCTGGAGGGACTGGGGTGGCTGATGAAGTTATAAAATAAAGAAGTATAAGGGGAAGGTCCTGGAAGAGCTAGGCTTGATATGTAACAATCAGTTAGTATCCTAATATATTAAAAAGTTTGGATCAGGGGGCCTCTTGTTAGGCTCTTAGCTCCAACTACAGCAAACATTCAATGTGCAACCTCTGTAAGTCCTTTCAGAAGTGCAGCTTATAAAGACTTAGCTGTTGTGGAATATTCCATTCCACTGGGTGAAGAAATGTCACTGTGACTGGTGTGATAAAAAGGTAAATGACCAATAGCTGGGAAGGATTTTGGAGGCAGTGAAAATACTGGGAAGAAGGGCAGAGAAGCCAGTCAGACTCAGAACAAGTTAGGCATACAAAAGAGGATAGAGATAAAAGTCACATGGTAGGACATAGATTGATAAAAATATTGGTCAATTTAAGATATAAGAGATAGTTAGAAACAAACCTGTTAGGGTCAGAGAAAATGCTGGAAAGAAGGGCAGAGAGGCCAGCCAGACTCAGAATGAGTTGGACATACAAAATGTGGTAGAGGTAAAAGCCACATGTTAGAATGTAGATTAATAAAAAAAAATGGGTTAATTTAAGATATAAAAAATAGTTAGAAACAAACTTAAGCTATCAGCTGAGCTTTAATAATTAATAATGTCTTCATGTTGTGATTTGGGAGCTGGCAAGAGAGACAGAAAAATCCACCTAAAAATGGAACCCACGTCTGGCCATATGTATCCACATAAAGCCTGAGAAAGCTTTAAAAAATTAAAGTTCACAATATTGTCTTTAAATTCTTTTGATTGCTGATGAGCACACAATAGCTGCTGAGAGATATTTGATTATAAAAACTACTAAATTAAACCAACCTATATATTTTAAAATGGAAGTAAAATTTATTTTGCTTTGGGGAAGAGGTCATGCTTCTGTTTCTCCAGAAAATGAAAGACTTTCACTCAAGGTTAAAGGGGATCATGGGAGAACCCCGTGAAAATCCTGGCTATAGACATGAAGAAATATACCCAGAAAAACTACAAGACAGCTGAGGTATATGCTACCTGCTCAAAGATAATACAAACAAACAAAAACTTTGGCTGGCTTGTGTACAACATACCATCTATACTTGTATTAACTCAGATATGTATGTTACCTTTGAAAGTGCATGTGTTTTCAATCAAAAGAAGTGGCTCAGGTGATCCAGCCTCTCAGAGTGCCTCTGTTGCTGTCTCCTCTGAGTTCTGCATCCAGAATAGCTTCAAGGTTGTTGGCTGAGATGATCCAGCCTCACAGACTATTCTATCCAGGACATGACAATTATCCTAATTTTCTCAGGATTCTCCCAAAGTTTCCAGCACCCTCAGACTACAGGAAGTAGTCTGGAGAACCCAATGCCCAAGAGGTAGGATGAGTGGTTTTTGGTCATTTGGTGGATTACAAATGTTTGTCATAATTTAGTAAGGATATAGAAATATAGGATAACAAGAAAATTATTAGTCTCAAATATTTTATATTGGTATAGATTTTTGTATATTGATACAAATTTAAGGTTACTTTTGTTTTACTGTATATGTGCTTCTACTCTTATTTGGGGTATTGTGCTTATGCAGTTCATTTAAAAATATAATGTATAGTTCAAAAATTCAAGTTAGTAATCTAACACTCAAACTGGTACTCATGTTAAATATGTTCAAGGTTTAACAGATATATTTAGAAGGATAGATGGTCCTAAAATACTTTAAAAACCTATAGAATATAGCATTTAAAACATTTTGTTAACATAAGGCTTTTCATGACAATGAGACACATATGTTTCTGGTAGCACCAAATTACTTCAAAAAAGATGGTCGGCATCAAAAAACTTCCATATGGAGTTTATTTTCTTTGTTGTAAAATTAGCCATTTGGGCAAGAAACTGCCCTTGTTTCAGCTGCTGTCCAAACTGGACAAGCAGGACACAAGAAAAGTGACTGCTATACTTTCCCAAGATAGGTTAAGACAGTCCTTAAAATTGTTTCTACTTCTTAGAAAAGTTTGTCAATTATACTAGGACTATAGGCCAAAGATGGATATCCCACCATTGCAGAATAACCTTGAATGACCATCCTGGCATCAAGATATCTGTCATTTCTCTAGATGTAAGTGGCTTGCATTGCACTTCCTGTCTCTTCAGTTAATATATCATTTTGGGGGTATTTGAAGGACTGGAAGACTTGATAGTTATAGTTGCAGTTTTCCTTGGTTGTGATAGAGGAAAAATTAGGTACAGAGCTTTGGACTCATCAAGATAGAATAAATAATGGATTGTTTTTCCCAAATATGGCAAACACAAATAGACTAGATAGTATAAATGTAATTCTTACCTAATAATTGTTATTGTTGTATATAATTTTACCATGTTAGAGTTAAAACATTTCCTTTTTTAGACAAAAAAAAGGGAAATGTTGTATAATAATCTTTTGTACGCTGTGAAGAAGTGTCACTGTGATTGGCTTAATGAAAAACTGAATGGCCAATAACTAGGCAGGATATCTAGGCACAGAGGACACTGGGAAGAAGAAGGGTGGAGACACAAGGAATCCATGAGACACAGAGAGAGCAGGATGGGCAGTTGCATAGATGAAATAAACGAGCCTTGGGGAAGCACATAGATTAGTAGAAATGGGTTAATTTGTTATAAGAGCTAATTAGAAGAAAGCCTAAGCTATTGGCCATGCTTTCACAATTAATAATAAGTTGCCGTAGCATTACTGGAGAACCAACAGTCCCACCAAAAATGTCTGACTACACTTCCTCAAGTGTAAGATGGGTAAGAGGAGTGTGACCAGTCTCTGAGGACATGCCTCCACTTACAATGGCATGTCCAGCAGAGACTGACAGCTGAGACAGTGCAAGCTAGCAGACATGAGAGTTGTTTGCATGCCTATGACATAATACCCACATGGCCTTCAGTCAGTTATCTCTCTCCTCCAGGGACAGCTTTACGTCTTCAGAATCAGGATAGAATGAATACCTGTCTCCCACAGTTGAAAGTGTTCAGTGGGAGGGCATTTCTGAAAGAGCCCTGCTGAGTGCATATTCGAGACCTGGTACCCAAATATTTTGAAAGACTACTACTGCATTGAGTGACAGCAATCATAATGGCCCCAGCTTTATTGTGTTCCTCTGGGTTCGGTTAAGGGTCCTGACTACCAATCTGTATGCTCTGGCCACTGGAAATCCTCATTCATGGCAGGCGTTGTTCTTTTCTATTCTGCTAACTCCATTGTCACCTGTGACACCACAGCCTTCCCACCAGGGGTCTTCTGCACAATGGAGACAGTGATTAATAAATGCCCAAGGTTTTCACCTTCTGAGGAGGTGCTGCTTCCTCAGCATCATTCATGGACTTCCTGGACAGACTTAAAAACCAGCCAGGAGCCAGTTAGAGGACCCAGTGGGCTGGCCCAAGCTGGAAGCAGGAGCCAGACTGGTCACAATCTCTGGGAAGATGCAGCAAAGCCTGCTGAATGGAGCAGGGTGGCAGCTTTCATCATGGTGTCTGTCAGCTCTGCTGTCACCAGTGAACACAGGCTGGTAAATGTGAACACAAATACCTTCCCTTCTTGTCTCACCCCAGTGTCCTGAGGTGCTAGTAGAGACTTCAAATTACCATTCCTATAAAGGGGAGTGATCACTGAGAAGGAAGAGTCTGTGTTTATTAACTCGTGGCATCCTTGACTCTGCTGAGAGTCTGTCCTAGGGAAAAAAAGGGATAAACTGGGTCTTCAGAAGAATAGGAGTGAAGCCTTCAGATCTGTCGTGGCTGTTCCTGGATTCTTTTAGGACCTCCAACTTGTTCTAATCTTTAGTGAAGTGACATACCCAGACATAACCGTGGAATGCTCTGTGACTCCAGGGAATTGGCCCCTTTCCATGTCACCCTGAAGGAGGTGAAATCCATTTGATATTACAAAATTAGTTTTCAATTTCTAAATCTTTAGATGGAATGAGAAACTGCAGCTATTAGACTTAGAGCTGGAATCACAATGGGATTTACTGGCCCAGGACAAATGCTTACTCTTCTTGAATGAAATCCTTGTTGATTGTTGACTGATTGGATCAACAGGGTGTTTTAATCCTGCTCTTTAGAAGGAACCATTGTTCGGCTGCAGTAGGTAGTCACTGATACTTAAATATGTGTCTTCCTGACTCAGGTGCAGGTAGAGATCCGGAGGAAGGAGACACAACTGTATGCTTTAAGGAGAACCCAGGGACACAGTCTGTCCCAATCATCTGTGTTCCATGTTATTAGTACCATGCGTGTTGACACTCTCCACCTTGTTCTATGCATAGAGACGGAACAGAGAGCAAACCAGGAAAACTCTATCCTTGAGGCACTGGCACACTCCAGAAAGCAAATGTTGACATTAGGAAGACAATTACAGGTCTGGACAGATCCCCAAATGTGGGTCTGCCTCCACACAGACTGTTTTCTCCCAAGTCTCCCAAGAACACTTGCATCTGTACAATACTTGATACCATACCTATTAAAACTAAAGGTTGTTCTTGGTCACCACAGCAGATGTATTGATTAGTTTTATGTCAACTTAATGCAAGCTAGAGTCATCGAAGAGAAGGGAACTTCAACTAAGAAAATGTCTCTACAATATCTGGCCGTAGGCAAGTCTGTATGGCATGTCCTAAATTAGTGGTTGATGTGGAAGGGCCCAGTCTATTGTGGGAGTGCCATCCTGGTCTGGCTATCCTGGGGTCTATAAGAAAACAGGTTAAGCAAGTCAGTAAGCAGCACCCTCCATGGCCTTTGCATCACCTCCTGTCTCATGGTTCCTGCCCTGTTTGAGGTCCTTCCCTGACTTCATTCAGTGACAAACAGTGATATGGAAGTGTAAGCCAAATGAACTGTTTCCTCCCCCAAGTTCCTTTGCCTAAGATATTTCATCACAACAATAATAACCCAAAGGTAGCAGATATAGGAAAGGTGACAAAGAACAGAATCTCAGCATGTGTGGGGGAAGCAATCTTTTCTCTCTCTACAACAAGGGCTGTAAGAAAGTCTATGATATCCAAATGAAATTAATGATGCAATTAATATATATGATTTCACCAGGCACTTAGAGAGATTCCCTACAACAGGGCTATGGCCTGGATTTGTTGATGCTACCACTTTACAACGAGAAAGGTGAGGTACAGAGTATTATGTCCCAACTCACTCAGGAAGTCCCAGGGTGTGAACAATGGTGTCTAACCCTGTTCATGGGCACTGGACTGAATTCAGATGGTGCCTAGAAGCTTGTGACAAGACATGAGCTAGAGCGGATGCCCCATTCTGCCTGTGTGCAGCTTCAGCTGAGGTGTCAAATTAACATATATAAGCACAAATATCCAGAGTCTACCTGCCCTGGTAGAACTTCATCTATTGCTTCGTGAGCTCAGAGGCCAGATACATCTGCCAGAGCTTCTGCTTTCAAAAACACTCCAAAAGAGAAGAACCCATTGCTCCTCCAGCATTTTCTTCTCCCCATCAGTCAGCAGGAGAAAAACAAACAAGAAATTCCTTTCCCCTGCCTTCTTTCTTCCCAGTTGTCTGCCGTGTGGCTTACATACTTACAGACTATGTATGGAGCATCTCTGGGCTGTGTTCTATAAAAGAACTATCATTGGTGGTGGTCCCCAGAGGGTCTGGTGCTTGGTGGCTTACTCTGTCACTGATACATGGCTCCTGGAAGGAAGAACCTGATGAAAACATGCCGACCAAAGGATCCTATGGGACAATGCCTCAAGGACAAGCTAGCAACCTAAGGCAGAAATTCCCCCCTCTGCGTTCTGTGATGCTTCAAAGCAGAGAGGGTTCTGTTCATAGCTTTCTGCTACAAGCAACTCAACTTAATCTTCACTCCCACTGTGCGTGAACCAATCACCCCTGAACTTCATAACCAGTTCAAGTTTGTGGGGTGATGAGGAAAAGGAGATGTGAATGCCCAATGGTATCAATCAAGATCTACAACCTTCCACCAAACTCCCAGCACCCAAAATTAAGATGATTGACAGACAAAGCTTTCTCTTGTTTTGCAGGAATCAAATGTCTACACTTGAGTCCTCAGTGTCTTGCTCCTGGGAGAATCACTACCGTCTTGCTGGCTGTTTTGTCAGGGTGTTTAGATAGGCTGAGCATTCCTAATCTGAATTCCATAAGGCTGAGCTCTGAACCCCGATTGTCCATACAATGTGCCAAGTAGAAATTTCCTCACAAAAAAAAAAAACATAAAAAAACTTGGTGCAGGCACAAAATTATTACACATATTGTGTGAAATTAGCTTTGGGCTATGTGCATAAAGTATAAATGAAACAAAAAGTGAAATCCATGTTTAGACTTGGGTCTCCCAAGATATGTCCTTATGCATATGCAAATATTGCAAAATCCCCCAAAATGCAAATCCCAAAAACTTCTGAATCCAAGCATTTCGGATGAGGGATACTCTCTTTGCATTCTCGTCATCCCTCCCTCAACTCAGTCTGAATGTGTTTATTTGGTGTCTCTTTTCTCTCTGTTAGGTGGGCATGGTCCAGGTAAGATAAGAGCTTTCAAGAGGATGACGGCTAAAATTTACTTGCTTAAAGGAAGAAAATCCAGGACATAATGGGACACTTAATTCCAGCAATGGGGAGATGGGCAGGGTGATCCCAGGGGATTGGTGGCCTGCCAGCCTAGCCTAATCAGTGGGTGAGTTTCCTGCTGATGGTGGAGACATGTCTCAAAATACAAAGTGGACACTGTCTTAGGAATGACATTACAAGGTGGACTTCTGGCTTCTATACATATGCTCATACACGTACACGCACACACATACACACACACACACACACACACACACACACACACACACACACACTCATACCCCACATAGAAATCTTGCTTGCACACTGGGATGGTTGAGTGGACTAGGGAAAAGTAGGGCCCCAGTAGAAAATGAACTTTCTGGGAACTAAGAATGCCTTGGGGACTATTGGGCAGAGGTACTTTTCAGGAAGTCTGGAATCATCCCAGGAAACTTCAGCATCATGAGAGAACACGAGAAGTGTGTGGTTCCTCCATTTAAAGAGGAAACGTGGAGACTTTGGGATGCTAACTAGTTCATTGCTGTTGGTAGAACAGGCCAAGTTTAAAGCTACAGGACAAAGGAACTGGGTATGGCTGCCTCTGGGAACTCAATACTAAGAAGAAATTAAGGACAAGGGGATGAAAGTTAGGCATCAATGGTGGTTCTTGTTTCAGAAGTGGCTGTCCTAACCCCTGAGAAAATGGACTCCATCCACAAAACCCATATCTTCAAGATCTCCTGGAGGTTGCTAAGATACCACCACAAATGCCCAATCTACTTTGTCTGCTTCCAGGCAGGCCCTGGCAGGGTCTCGTTGACTGGCCGGTCTGAGCTGCTGATCTCATTAAGCCTGGCAGCTGATTGTAGGAACAAGTTGGGCAGTCAAACTCAGACTGGCAGGTGATTGCAGACTGCATTTAACCTAATTGGGCCAGGAAACTGGAGGTGCAAAATGCCAGGTGTGCCCCCCCCCCCCAATATTGTTCCTCTCCTCGCTTTGAAGTCTTTTTTTTCAAACATGAGATTCAGGCTTTTGGTTGCTCATATTTAATGTGCAGCACAGCAGATCAAAGAGCAGATAGAGACAGAAAACACCAGGCAATAATTAGGCATTACTGTAAGAGCAGAGCTGCCTCCCCTCCCTCCTGATGTTCGGCCTTGCTCACTCCTCCGCTTTCTTTCATCTTTGTCTCCTCTTGTCCTTTCCACTCATCTCTCCTTTATCCTTCCTGCCTGAGCCCCTTGTATTCTCTCCCTTTCATTGGCCTCACAGCTGCTTTTACTCCCGCAGTGATTGCAATTACCCACCCAGCTCTTGCTCTCTACCCTAAGTCAACCACTTTCCCACCTTCCAGGAGGGTCCTTGCTTCTTTCTCTTTCTCTCTTTTCCCATCTGCTTTCCCGGCATCTTCTCTCTCCCTTCCTTCCTCCTGTTGTCTCTAGTCCCTCGCTCCCTCCTTTTTCTTCTGGCTTGTTTCCCATCCTCTCTCTCTCTCTTTCTTCATTCTGTTTCCTCTGCCAACCATGGTTACCATGACAACAAGACTCCATGACAATTACAGCTCAGGCAACTCCTGTGTCTTCTCTCTACCAGGGTCTCTGATGCTCATTTGGAACTGTCCTGCTGGGATATTAGCCCAGGCAGCAGGCCCACTTCTCTATATTTTCTCAAGGCCTTTGGGAACAGAGTTTGGTGACAACTGAGAAGAAGAAAGGAAGCAGGGGAGCAAATGAGAGAGAAGCGAGGGATTCTCACCTGCTTCCTTCCTGATGGGAACAGAAAGGGCTGCAGCAGGCCTGAAGGAAACTGCAAAGTTTTGATAGATGGGTCATGAGTATTCGCCCCACAACCCAAGGGGTTCAACAAAAATGAACTATTTCCTTCAGTATAATTGCTAGGGGTGAGTGTATATAATAGACCAAGAGAGATAATCATAGCCCTAAACTTTTTTCCCTGATTTCTAAGATGAAGAACAATGTAGATTTGTGTTTAATTTTTGCCAGGGCCAGGACCAAGGATCAAAACCAGGGCCTGCTACATGCTAGGCAAGCACTCTATTACCAAGGAACCTACACAGACCAGCACTTTGCTAATGTATCTTAGTTGGAAAGACATTCCTAGGCTACACTTGCACTGATCATGCTCCTCATATGCAAAGGAGGGCAGGCAGCAGTCAGTGCAAAGAACAGAACGGGGTGGTAGCTCCCTCGAGCATCAAGTCACCACCTCAAAAATGTTTAAGATCAAACTATATACAGAAGTCAAAATAAGCAAGATGTGAAAAAGATTCAATTCCTTTGTAACTGAGAAAATCAACTGAAGGCTAATAAGATCCCTTAGGAAAGCTCTTGTGAACAGGGCTTGAATTGATTGTAGAAGACCAAGTAAGGCTAAAGGGGGCAGAGGAGTATGCAAGATTGTCCCATACAGCATGGGACAATCACACACACTATGAACTGACCTGAATTCCAGGCTAGTGATCATGAGTCCAGGACATGAAATACTCACTTTATAAAAATGCAAGATACAATGGAAGATGCTAAATGCTGTGTACAAGGGAGAGGCACCGTGGCTGTACTACTTGTGGGATGTGAACCTCTCTAACCACTTAGGGGAAAGTCTGTAGTGCTGCACAGACTGGCTCCTGCCCCACTCATCCCCACAGTATGATCACTTGGCCACTGTACTGGTCTAGTGATAGCAGGACCTGCTGACTTCCCAACTACTATTACAGCATCCTGATTGTGCTTGGTATTGGGTAGAAAAGAGGAGAGTTGCTACAAGGTTTGTTTCCCTTTCTTGGATGCCTCAGAGAGAATAACAAGGAGGTGAACTTGAAAGCCAAGTAAAGGGCCTGCAGTAGCTTGTTCCCAGATAATTCAATCAGTGTGTTATAGAAATTTCAATCACAAAGCAATGGAAGATGAAAGGCAGTCAAGTCAGCATCTTTAAGAGACTGGGTGCCTAGTGGAAAGGAAATACATGTTGAAAAGCAGAAGGTGGTGCTAGGGTTTGGCTCTGCCACCTGCAAGTCATGGAACCTTAAAATAACAGGAACTTTTCCAAGGCCACTCTTTTTACCCCTATAATGTGGTTAAAAATTAAAGGGGGTCTCCATATCTCTTAAAACTTCTGGAGAAATGTGGTAGAATAGTAATCTTAATATCTTAATTCTTTATTGAATTAGTAGAGCCCAGACACCTCTGTTGATGGTAGTATTGGTCACTCTGTGACCCTTAGTTGATTAGAACTGTGTATGTTATTGTAGAAGGCTGTCCTCTGAGCATGGCATGGCCATTGTCTTCTTTAATGTTTTAGCAGCTGAGGTCACTCACAGGAAGTGACACAAGATTGAGCCCATTAATATTTTGTCATGAAGTTCCTGAGGACTGCTCCACTCTGAAGATATACAAGCAGTTAAATGATGGGAAATCAGCCTTTTCTTTGATAGTTTACTTCCTTGAAGTTGCGTGTACTTCTGTAAGTCACCCTTCAAACCAAACCCTGTAAGCAACTCTAATTGAACCCATTGCCCCATCAGATTAGACCTGAATGGAAGCATTCGTTTGATCTGTCATTGGTGTCCTGCCTGGAGTGAATGGACATTTGTCTGTGTCTCCCCAGAATGAGTTAAGACAGCATGTGTCCACCCGTCTGTGGTATGATAACACATTTGTTCTATGTGGGCTTTAATTCCATCCCTGGGAAACTAAGAAAGTGACTCTTTCTTCAAAATGGAGGACAGTGGAGATAATTTCAGGAAAAGGGCATGGATATAACATTATATTACACTTAATTCTCTCAATTATCTTTCGATCCTTTTGGTCACAGCACAGTTCAGGTTCTCAGTTACCACGTCTCTAATGTCTGCTAATTTACCTTTCCAATGAAGAGAACACTAGCCTCGGGCTTACACTGTTGGCAAGCAGTGGTATCAAGCAAGAATTTAATAACACTGTTGGCTTATTTTTTTTGCCTTCCATTTTTAGGAAATGATATAGGTTTTCCATTTACAGTAATGATATACAGTTTCCTTTCCATGTGTATTTAAGCAAAAAGGCCAGTGGTATTAAAGGAAAGCTTTACATCAGTAGTACTGCCGAGATCACACTGATGGGGCCCAAATCAGCAGGTGTTGCAGAAAGATGAGGCCAGCTGATAAAATAGAGGTTTCTTCTAACACAACGCTCTCTGGTTCCTTTATACTGGCAATGAGACAGTGGCGACGTAGGATACCAACATTTAATTCAGGGGCAGCAGTGAAAAACAAAAGAATCCCCCCCAAACTACCCCAAATGCATGAATGTGGTAAACCCCCCATCTGTTCTCATGACACCTGACAAAAGAAAAAAAAAAGAGAAACCTTGTAGTTGTAGAGAATCATTCTATGAGTCATGACATCAGGCTCCAACTAGGTTTCCCCAAAGCACCAATTCCTCCAGAATTCCTTCTTTCTATAACCCCAGTTAGTTATTAGGTAATAGATTGACTGAGATGTGGAAGGCTCCACTGAGTCTTGAAAAGTTATTAAGTTTATTCTGTTCAGAAAATAATCTGACATCCTCAGTAGTAGCTGTGAGGTGATTACCCATCATGCCTCAAGAGAATGAGAAGAGGGGAGACCTACCACATAATCCTTCCAACGGAACAGTTATGGAGGAGGAAGAGGATAGCACCGTCCTTTGGGCTACTTCCACCTTTGGAGACTTTCCTTTTTGGACTTATATTGTTATATGCTTATGCTTATTTTTTCTGTATACATGAGTGCCACATGTATACCTACTGCCCACAGAGGGTAGAAAAGAGCACCAGACTCCCTGGAACTGGAGTTACAGAAGCTACCATGTGTGTGCTGGGAACAGAACCTGGGTCCTCTACAAGAGCAACAAGTGCCTCAACCTCTGCACCATCTCTCCGGTCCTGGAAGCTTTCTTCAGTCATAGTCCCAATGTCCTTGCCAACTCACCAATCTTTCTCTATGTCTTTAAATGAATCACAATGAAAGGATCATCTATACGCTCCTTTCACTGCCATTGTGAGTAAAGACTAAAGCATATGTCATGAAGAGAAAGGCAGCAATCTTAGAGGAGGGATTAGAGATCAGTATACAAATAACTGTAATACAAAGTGGAAGGGATAATAATGATAGTGATGACACTTCATAAAAACATACTTTTATAAAATTGCACCACATAGCAGATACTAATTTAAGAATACCTTATTTTTATCACAGTTATTTACTTATTTGTGTGTGTGTGTGTGTATGTGTGTGTGTATGGGTTGGGTGTGTGTGTACATATGAGTTGGATATATATGTGTGCATGTATGTTGTGTTTTGTGAGTATGTGTGTGTGTGTGTGTCTTTGTGTATGCTGGGAGTTATGCACCATTGCACAGATGTGGAGGTCAGAGAACAATTTCCAGGAAGTCTGTTATTTTCTTTCACCATGTGGGGCTCAGGGATCAAACTCAGGTTCTCAGGCTTCGCAACAAACACTTTCTCCACTGAGGTACCTTCTTGGACCTGACTAGTCTTCATGTTCTTTTTCATTTTAAGCAATAGAATAACTGTGTGTGATAAATCCTAGCGGTAGGTTCACTTTTCAAATGATGTGATTAAAGTTAGATAAATAACCCGTTCCAGAGCGTGCAGCTGTTCAACAACAGAATCACTTTCAAACCCACGGACCAAAGCTGAGACTGTATTCCCAGTTAAGAACTTCCTCTACCCACCATCTGAGTTTCGTTTTCCCTCAGGCTGTGCTGTTGCTGTGCTTGTGGGCATTGAGCATGTTTGGTAACCAGGTTACCAAAGTGGAGCCTCAGTTCTGCTTCTTCCTAGCTCTATGACAATGGGTCAATTGCTTAACTTCTACTTGTCTCGGTTCTGCTCCAGGGAGGTGGTGTTGGCGTAAATAAGCGAATCCATGCACGGTGCTTGGCACTGCACATAACACAAGCTGGGGCTAGAAGATTGACAACCTTGTCGCAAGGAAAGCTTCCTTCTTCCATGCCCCCTTTATCTGGACTACTAAAAGAAGGTCTGGCCACATTTCTTAGGGCAGGTTTTCCCACATCAGCTAAGGCAAGCAAGCTAATCTAGAGATGCACGCACAGGCAAGCTGAGACAGATGAATTCACATTTGGAACTCAGCTGACTTTGTTGTGGCAAGTTCAGTTTACGATCGGCCATCATAGCCTCTAAGTAGACTTCTTCCTTTTCCAGACGCCTGCCAGTGTCCCTTGGTATGTATCTCATCTTCAGACCTCTTGGGAAGTCTTCTGATTCAGGCTTGCTCAGGGGAAGATCTTCCATCTGGGAGAACCCTAGGGACCCATACACTCGAGTTGTATGAATATGTTTTACATGCTCTGCATGTTTTAGGGTGCCGCTGCCTAATTTTCCCCACACAGATCAATGGCTTTTGAGGGCAATGAGTTTATTGCTTTAACTCTACAAGAGCTCACCCCGTCCCATCTCTAGATTGTTCACACGCCCTTAGCACCAATAGGTGCTGCTCAGGGGGAATGAGTGACTTCCTTTCTTGTTGAACAGCTGTTTCTTGTCACTGCCTGTCTAAATACGCTGTCTGTCACTGTAAAGAAATAAGCAAGCCTAGATAACTTGTGAAGAGGAGAAACACAGTTCATATGCTTCTGGAAGCTCGGAGGTTTAAAAGAGCATCTTCCCAGCTTCTAGTGAGGATCTTCTCAGTATACCATAATGTGGAGAACAGCATCACAAGGTGGGACATAGAAGGGTGCCAAGGAGAGCTTGTTACTCAGTCATATATAAAGATATTGATGCCTTCATTAAAGGCAGGGGCCTCCTGAGCCAATCACCTTCCAAAGGTTCTACCTCCTAATATCATTGAATGACTTTGTGTACCAAGTGTCCTGACTTAGTGTGAAACTTAGGACGTACACCCACGACAGCACTCTCCTCCCCAGGCTGCCACTCAGCTGCCACGCTGTCCTTCATAACTCTTGGAAATTTCACATTCCTTTTAGTCTCTGCTCCTTTGCACCATCCCCTCTGAAAAACCAGGACCAGTAACCATCCAGTATGTCTCATGATAGTTCTTGGCCATCTGACCCAGCCTGCTTCCTCTCTTCAGCATTCTTCCAACAACTGATTACTGAGGAACAGTGGAAAAGGGTACTTAGAAAAACGAGGAAATATAGGATTGCATGTCAGGTTGTGAGTGATAAAACAAGGTAACGGGGTAATTAAATGAGTGAGAGAAACTTTCTACAAATAGAAAAGGAAGGAAGCCTTCCCTCCCTGAGTAGGAAGCATCTGAGAAAATTCTTGGATGAAGTCAGGATGGAAGGTTGCAGTGTCTGCAAAGCGAAGTTTGGATCAAGGGAATTGTTTAGTGAAGGCCTAGACATATGGTGAATACCCAGATGAATTTTCTCACCCTCTTCATTCCCCTCCATTTAGAATGGCTAGAAAGCTTATGGACAACCATATTTTCCAGAGTTCCCTTCAGCTGGTCTTGAGCCAATCCACCTCTTCTTGTGGCCACTTCCTTCTGTGGCTTCTAGACACTGTTGCACTTATGAAGGTTTGGATTTTCCTGAAGGATCCAGAGGCAGGTTATAGCTGTTGCTTCTCGGGTTATTCTCCTTGCACACAGACAAACACTTCTGGGTGACACAGCTCTTTGTTCCTTTGCTCCTGCTGCTGCTGGGAACCTGTGGCAAGAAAAGGCCTTCCACTCACTGCTTCTCCCACACTCCATAACTTTTGATTCCCATTAAACCTGCTCCCTTCATTTCATGAAGTCCCGTCATTAATATCTCTCTTCAGTTAAAACTTTGAGTATGCCTTGAACTTCCTGAGGAAGAGTCATCCTGAAAAAAGGCTTGGGCAACACTAAAATCAGAGGATGCTGCAGGATGGCAGCAAGTAACCAGTGAATGCACAGCAAAATGCATCAAAGACTCAAAGAGTGCTTCAGAAACGGATGGAAAGGAAGTCACAGAGCAGACAAAGCACACCTGGACCACAGTACTGAGTTTTGTTCCTTTCTCCATATGGTCCATAGTCTCTCTTATCCTTGGGGATGGGTCTCACTACCTGAGTAGCTACAGCGGTTTCTTGATACACTTGTTTGCCCTTTTGGCTGTGCCTACCACCTCTGCCTTCACTTTTGAAGTGTCCTTTGAGAGGGGCTTCTCGAATGTGCTTGCTTCTGTTGTTCCCTCGGCTGTTAATGCACTTGAATGTGATGACAGATTCCCTCAGGCTTAAGTGCTATCATCAAAACTCTGCCTGTGATGGAAAGGTTCCCAGGCTGCTCTTAAAAGCATCACTCTTCGTATCAGCTGTGGAGGGGTTCAGTGGAGTGCCAGTTAGCCAGAGGAGAGCTCTATATTAGCAGGATGGAAACACTCACTGATACTGTACAACTCAGTTGAATCAATATCCCCAGGATCCCTGAGCTTGGAACCTCATTCCTCCATTTTGGCCAGTTTAAGTCCCATCCCAAGTCAAGGAGCTATTAGCAATTGATAGCCAATAGGAGAGAATGACCTTAGCCCCTGGTAGGTCAATGGTAGTCCAGTGAAAGGCCACACATCCAAGAATATATGGGCAGCACAGATTGGACTTTCTGGATGTACAAATCTGGGTGTGTAGGGAATGGTAAATGGATCTAGTTTGGAGAGGGGATGCAAGTGATCCCAGCACATATGTGGACTTCTCAAAGAACTAGTAATATTTTGTTCATTTTAAAATTTCTTCCTTTTAAGCTTCTATCATCCAGAATCAATTCAATTATAGTCAGTTTGCATTTTCAAAAGTCTAAAATTGGGCAATATTGATGAATATGGCTGGGGTTCTCACTTTGGATTGTTCTTTAATTTATTCTTCCATTTATTAAATACCACAGGAGATTTAACCCAGAGAGTGTTGCATTCAGCAAGCCTTCTACTTCCGAGCTGCCTCCCCAGCCCTTGTTCTGTTTCATTTTTAATTGATAATAATAATAGCTCGAGCCACGTTATGACATTTAAATGCAAGAATATATTGTAGAATGATTGAATAAGAGTTAATTAGCCTCTGCATAACTATACATATCTATCATGTGTTTGCAGTGAGAACACTTTAAGCCCTCTTTTTAAGTATTTTGAAGTACACAATGTACCATTATTAACTATAGTCATCTTGATGTGCCACAGAACACCAGGATTTAATCTCACTCATGACGACTTTGGACCGCTGAGCAAACGCTCTGTTCCCTGTCCACCTGCACTTCCTTGTAAGCACATTCATGCTTGCAGCTTCTAAGAACTCAGCTTTTTTTGAATTTTGTATACAAATGATAGCTTGAAAAAAATTGTCTTTCTCTCCCTGGTTTATTTTGAAGAGCACAACGTCCCCTAGATTTGTGCACAAAGCCCCCTCTTAATTTGTAATCTGCTATAATGAACATTCAGGATCTGCATTGCTGTGGTTGGAAAGAAGATGGAGCGGCACAATTAGGAAGTGTGACCCTGACAAAGAAAGTGTGTCACTGTGGGGGCAGACTTTGAGGTCTTTTTTGTTCAGTCTTCACTGAGTGTTACTGTCAGTTGGCTTTTTGTTGCCTACAAAATGGAGAACTCTTAGCTACTCCAGGATACACCTGCTTGCACGGTGCCATGCTCCCCATCATGATGAAAATAGACTGAACCTCTGAAACTGTAAGCAAGGCACCCCAATTAAATGTTTTCTTTATAAAAGTTGCTGTGGTCAAGGTGTCTCTTGACAGCAACAGAAACCCTAAATAAGACATGCATATTTAAGTCATGGGAGTTAAAGATTCAGGGATGGTCCTGTGATATCTGGCTACTTCAGGGAAACTCGCTGCCGTCTTCATTATTCTACATCAATCTTTCATTTTACTCTTGTTATTCAAATGCTAAAATCATCCTTCCAGACTGCTTCCAATCCTCCTTTTCTTCCATAAAGATGAGTTCTATTCTTTATTATCTCCTTTATCACCCGCCACTGAGTTTGTTGACTAATCCACACATTAGACTCTGAATTATTTTTCAACTAATGGAACTTCAAACATAGGAATCACCTAATGGAACAAGTAGCTTTATAATATACAGTGGTATTCCTAGTTGTCCTAAGTTATAACTCTACAGGATTTAAGCATGTGGTGGAAACAGAAAAGGGGTTTAGAAATCTTTCCTTGGTCCTCAGTAAAAACAGAGCACTGTCTCAAAGTCTATGAATGTCTAAAGTGTCTGACCAGACAACAGGACTGAGGTCACGTCTTGACAGCAGGATTTCCCACAGAACTTATGCGCTCCGTGATGCTTCTTTATTCTCTCATCCAATGGCACATTAGGCACTATTTCAGTACCACATCTACAGCTAAGGCTCAGCTCATTATAAGAATATCCTGTGTCTTCATTTTCTCTACTTCTAAGGCCTGACATTTGAATTAGCCCATTGTTCTTGCTTCAAGTGAAGTTATTTCCTTATTTCTCTTTTTATATACAAATAAGCATGCCTGTTTCTGGTTATTCTTTACATATTTTAGTTGTAGAATATCTGTGTGGGTATGCACTTCTTTGACAGGCTGCTTGATATCTTCTTCCTTTAAGTGCAAATGACTCCATCACAAGCAGTTGCAATTCCTGACTACTTTGCTCATTACAACTTCTATCCTAGCTATATCTGAACACTTACAGATTGAAGTCCTTATTATTTATTTTAAAACCTTGCCTTTATTTCTTGCTTGCATTATACCTAGGTCATTATAATGATTTTTATTATGGACATAAGTATAATATCTGCAAATCTCATTTTGGTAAATGAGGCATTGCAAACTATTTGTTATAAAAAAGGGGCATTAAATACAGTAAGTTTGAGAACCATTAATCTATTATAATACTTCATTTTACTGAAGAAGAGAGTAAGGGAGAGAGAGATTAAATGGCCCAGTCACTGAGTTGCTGATCTGGAAGTAAAACCCTGAGCTGACTTGCAATCTGGTTCTCTTGTTTTGTCCTATGATTTTGGTTGAATACTGAGCAGCTATTTCTGTCACAGGATTATGCTCACAGTCTCCTTGAGAATGCGCTATTTTGTCCAATCCTTTTTTATCATCATCACAGTAACTAATATAGCAGTAGACATATAGCAGTTACTTAATTCATCCTCAGTGCAGCAGATTGAATTGCATTGAATCACACTGCATTGAAACTAAGTGATTTGAGCTGCATAGAGGGGGGTTGAATGCTTATAGAAAATGGTGTGAAATAACCAAAGCCCTGAGTTCTGGGCCAAGGAGCCACAGCTGACATAACCACATGAGATTTTCTTGTTCCTGCCTCCCTGTCCCTCTCTAGTTTTCAGGTTCTCACTATGGAGTACTATATCTCTTCCTTTACCTTTCAGTAATTGTCGTTTTTGACATTGGCCCTTCCACTGGCCCAATAACTTCCATCTCAGGTTCCTTCTCTACCAACCATCTCCCTTGGGATATAGACTGACTTCAGTACTACTACTAGCTTAAGGTCTAGAGTGTCCTCAGTAAGAATTAATTCAGTCTTTCATGTCTCGATTTATATTTTAGATCTCAACTTTTCTTAGGTCGCTATAAATGTGCTAACAGCCTTGGTCCAAGGTAAGATGTTTTGTTGGCAAGGGCAGACTCTACATACCAGTGGAAATAGCACAAAGGACCACCATATCCCCAAATTAAGCATATCGTATTCTTCCCAGTATGTGTGTGCATATGTTTCAAACATAGATAATCAGGAGGGAGAGTTCGGGTCCTATGCCTAACTGATGTATTACAACAAGAAATGACTGCCAAGGAGGTAGAACGCATATGCCAAGGAGGTAGGAGGTAGGAATGTCAGGAACTCTCTGCAGAGTAATGGAATCATGTGGGTTGTGACCTACAATGGAGAAACTATTTGGGACAAATATGGAAAGATGGTCATTATGGGTCTATACAGGACAATGTAAACATATTAGACATTTTATTTTCACATATAACATTTGTCTGTACATATACAACCATCTCCACTACTACCACTATCAACAACATTAACAACACTAAAACAATAAAAACCACAACCAATATAGCCATGTTTTTACTTATATCTGAAACTTACAGCTGGTGGTGGTGGTGCATGCCTTTAAGTCCAGCACTCTGGAGGCAGAAGTAGGTGGATCTCTGTGAGTTTGAATCCAGCCTGGTCTACAAGAGCTAGTTCCAGGACAGCTAGGGCTCTTACACAAAGAAACCCTGTCTTGAAAAACAAAAACAAACAAAAATCAAAGAAAAAAAAACAGATCATTTCTACCAAACTACCTAGGAATAGTGAATTCATGGATCTTGGAGGATAACCTATATCCACCAGTTTACTAACCAATGTAACTTCCATTGCATCTATATATTTGTCCTGGTACCCAAAGATAAACATGCTTCTCACCTCTCATCAAGGAAACTTCTCTTTGCAACTACCTGAGGGAAACCATTACAGAAAACCACAGCCAATTCAAAATGTAGAACTGTGGATGTCTGAGCTATCTACAGATCTACTCTTGCGATCACTGTGGAAGAAGAGTGGGAAATTCTAAGAGACAGAGGAACAGGGAGTTGTTTTAAGACTGTGCCTTCTAGGAATTTCAGAAGCTGTATGTATAAAATCTATCTAATCAATATGAATTCCAAAACAAGAGCTGAAAAAGGATGACAGCAATATACAGGCTTATGTGGACAGGAAAAACCCTATGAGCCTCAACACTACTCAAAGAACTATGGGCAACTAAGGAATGTTGAGTCAGGAGAAACAGTCTTCCCTCAGAGAAGCACACCAATTTGTTATCCAGTACCAAATAGTCAGCCTTGAAAACATAATATGTGCAAGTAACATTATCCAGACTGAGCAAGTTGTATTTAAGTATTTTGGAGTCTCTTTCTGTTCTCCCCTCCCTCCCTCGTGTGTGTGTGTGTGTGTGTGTGTGTGTGTGTGTGTGTGTTTGTGTGTGTGAAACAGCCATTAATCAAACAAAAGAGAGCATACATTTGAAAGGTAGCAAGGAAAGGTATATGGGGTGCTTTGGAGGGAGGAAAGGGGAGGAGAAATAATTATATTGCAATCTCAAAAAGTAATTTTAAAAATTTCAGTGCAACTTCTAATGACTAAAAAGGGTTATTTGAGATCTCCGCCTAAGCTGGGTAAATCATAAATTAAGAATCTTTCTTTCTTGCATGGGAGAGTTGTTCCTATGACTCATCTGTCATGTGGTGGCATGGGTGAGAGAGAGATGCCCCCCCCCATCAACACCTAACGTAGGTGGGAGAGCTAGACCTGCAGTCATAAGAGTGAAAGAGTTGTCTCTGCCCTTCACCAAGTAGAGTCAGGAGAGTGGCCTGTATGCCACCATGCCTAGGCAACACAGTAGAGCAGGCCCTAACGGTATCGGTGTGGGAGAACCACCCCTTAGGACATGAAAGCAGAATTGGTCCAACCCCATGCTCGTCACTGCATGGGGTGAACAGGCCAGGGCAATGTAGGAGAGGTCACTCTGGTTGTGAGGAAGAGGGACAGCGGGCAGGCTGATCAACATTGCAACTACCCAGGCCCAGAACCAGGGTTTTGTGTGGCTCCTCCAACATCCACCCCATCTGTGATCTGCTGGAGTACATGAAGGGCCTGGTCCTGTAGACCCAAAGCTGCAGGATCTTCACAACACAGGGCAACAACAGGATATCCAAGAGGAGATGCAGTGAGAGCCCAGCATTGAGGCCTCGAACCAGACCAATGACTCTGCAGTGAAGACTTGCGAGCACGGGTATAAGGACTAAAGGGTCTCCTGTGCAATTCACTGTGTCACACTACAGCGTTCGCAGTGAGATCGGTTTTCCCTTCTCTTTTTATTTTTCTTAAATAATTTTATTTTATTTTGGGGGAGAACTTGCAAGGGCAGAGGGTGGGTAGGAAGGGCTGGAGAAAGAAATGGGATGGAGACGCATGATGTGAAAGACACAAAGAATAAATAAAAAAAACAAGTTTAAAAATATCTCTTTCTTGAAAACAAAGGTCACACTTCTACTATTGATATAAATCATACTTATTTTCCTTTATTCTGGTCTAATAAAATAATGGAATTAAAGAAAGGCATTCCTTCATGACTTATTATCCCAAACAGGTTTACATATATTCAAAGGCAGCACAGCTCAGGAAAAAGAGCAGTGGGTTTGGAATCAGCCTTCATCCGAATTCTGGCTCCATTTGTACTGCAGAATTTTTATTATGCTGCTTAAATTTTCCAGGCTCAACTTTCTCATTTGTAAAAATGAAGTTAATAATTTTCAATCCACAAAATTACAATGATAATTAGTTTAAATAAAAGTTATCATTTAAACAAAGCAATAATTGGATTAAATAAAAGTATGAGGGAATGGAGCACGTGGCTGGGCATATCTACAACTGCTTGCTGAACATTCTCCCATCTTCAAGTCTATTTGACAAGCAAGAAAATTTAGGTTAATCCTCTGTACATGATTGATTTAGGAGCTCCAGAAATTTGTAATCATTCCCTTTACAGAAAAGCAATGCCATGGGTTCAAGATAAAATCCATCAGAAAAGGCCCGGAAAGGTGACTCAGCTGTTAAGAGAACACATTGCTCTTGTAGAGGACATGAGTTCAGAACTCACAGTAGGCAACCCACAACCCCCTGTGACTACAGTTCCAGGGGAAAATGCCACAATCCTCTGACCTCCACCACAGGCACCATGACTCACACAGGCACAGATCTCCCTTGACACATTGAGATCTTTTTTTAAATTTTTTTTTAAGTAAGAAAGAAAAAATTTGCATTATTTAGGACTTAAATAGCTGTATTTGAAGTACCTGTAACAAGTACGGTAGCTGAAAATTAAGGGTGCTTTTTTTTCTGTAGATTTTTTGGTGTCTTTTAAAAAAATTAAAATATCACTCTCCCCTTTCCCTCTCTTTCCTCTGACCTCTTCTTGCTCTCTCTCAAATGCATGGCCTCTGCCTCTTTTCCTATAATTGTTCTTCCAAATAGACAGATGAGATATGTAGATAGATAGATAGATAGATAGATAGACAGATAGATGTGTAGGTAGATAATATCACTAAATATAGATAGGACATCCTTGGTTTGTATACTGTTACACACACACTTGCGTGTGCACACACACACACCACTGACCACTGACCACTTGGTACTGGATAACCAATTGGTGTGCTCTTCCCTGGGGAAGAATATTCTCCTGCTCACAGCTCTTCTTAGTTGCCTATAGTCCTTTGTCTCCTACACCTAAGGCTCAGGGAACACCTCAGACGATTAAGAACAGAGGAGCAGTGTTGAAGGAGGCCACTACTTAGTTCCCGGCCACTTAGCCCTGAAATAACTACACAGAAACTGTATTAATTAAATCACTGCTTGGTCCATTAGCTCTAGCTTCTTATTGGCTAGCTCTTACATATTAATTTAACCCATTTCTATTAATCTGTATATGGCCACATGGCTATGGCTTACCTGCTAAAGTTCCGGCATCTGTCTCCAGTGGGGCTACGTGCTTCTCTCTAACTCTGCCTCATTTCTCCCAGCATTCAGTTTAGTTTTCCCAGAATAAATTCTTCCCTGCTATAGGTCCAAAGCAGTTCCTTTATTAACCAATGGCATTTACAGCATACGGAGGGGAATCCCACATCAGAGCAGGATGCTTGTTGTTAGACTGTGTCTCTGGGAAACACCAGAGAAGCTACACCAAGAAGTCTTAACAACATGGTTGCCTAAACAAGACCTGAACAAGGATGGCACCAGCAACTATGCTAACACAGAAGGGAAAATCCTACAAGACCCCTACCTTAGATAAAGAGCAACAGTGCTTTCAAAGTTCTTGAGTATTTGGTAATCAGGTTCTATGAGGTCATAAAAAGCTTCATAATGACCCAGAAAGCCTAGAAGCATGAAAAGGGGAAACACCCTACTCGTCTGATTCTACAGTGGCAAAGACACCTGACAGCTGATAGACTCTTCCAAGGGACAGAGGACACAGTTGGGAGGACCAGACAGACATGTTTCTGAGCCCTTTACTGGGACTTGCCGTTTGTGTTACTCAAGATGAGGTTCTTAGAACCCACTCCTGCTATTTTTTCAATTCATAACACTGAAGAAGAAATAATAAAACCCATAATCAGAGCCTTTAAGGGGACTCAGATTAAATATGCGAGAGTTTGAACTTTGGAGATCTTGGACCCAAATCAGAATCTTTGTGCTGAATCCTAATTTCAGTGAAAAATGTCAATTATTTGTGAGTTTTCACTTTTTAAAAATGTTTATCTCTATGGTTATTTAATGAAATTTAGAAGATTTCTCCAAGAGACAAACCTGTTAAAGTGTTAACTTCTGTATACAGAACGCATTTTCTTAGATTGCCACAGACAGCATTATTCCTTATTGTCTTAGCTATACTGAAGGCCTTTCATGTTACCTGCCTGCCCTATGGAGGTGAAAGACCAGACTTTACAGTTAAGGGCTATTAGGACTCCAGAATCCCATGGCCAGGTGGGATTTACCATTACATCACCTAACTGGTAGAAGCCTTTAACCTCCTAAGGATCACTAAATATGTTCTGGGCTTTGGAATAGCTTGTTATGCAAGCATGAAGACTTGAGTTCAATCCCTAGAATCCATGTTAACAACAAAAAAATGGATTGCTAGGTACGATGTATGTATCCCAGTGCTTGGAAGGCAAAGACAGACAGGGCTCATTGGCCAGCCAGCCTAGCTTACCCAGTGAGCTCTGGAGGTGAGAGACCTCAGAAAATGGGAAGGATGACTCCAATGGAATGACAGTTAAGGGTATGCACTTACTTCTACATAACTGCACAGCATACACACTCTGCACACAAACACTCCATTATATGCATGAGTGTGAGTATACACACACAAGACAGACAGACAGAGAGAGAGAGAGAGAGAGAGAGAGAGAGAGAGAGAGAGAGAGAGAGAGAGAGTGGGATAGTTTTCAATAGGTTGGGCTACTGTAAGATATAGAAGAACATTGTAATGCATTAAAATAAACAGAGAAATCTTCTCAAGGGATCTAAGTCTTTCCTCCTTGAGATGTGTTTGGATTTGTGGCATCTGAGCTACAGATGGAAGAAGTGTGGGCATTTTGCCTGAGCTTCAAAGGAAGAGGTGGGAACTCACAGGCAGGCCTCATAGAGTGACCTTTGAAATCCACCAGTCCTTGATTGCCTTCCAAATCCATCAGTTCAGGCTTCATTTAAGAAACCACAATCCTCCAGGGGGCCAGGTGTAAGACAGTCTCTGGATTATGTCGTCGGGAGGGCTGATGGGCTGTGGGGGAGGCTGTTTGTAGGCGGTGTTCCATGGAATAAGATTCCTGTCAGCAAATGAGTTTATTACTGCATCATAAGAGAACTAGAAGGAAGGGAGGGGCAAGGCAACTTAGTTCTGAGGCTCGGCCGCTGGCTTGCCGCAGTGGGCCATAGATGTATAAATCATACAGGTCAAGGGGGAGAGAGTCACCGCGAGCTAGCAGTAGGTTAGTTAAGATGAAAAGCTTCCATAAATCCCGGGCTTCAAGATCTGCCATCTGTGATTAAAAATTGACTGGGGGCTTGTAACCTCCCCCCTTTCCCTAGGCAGCTAGCTAGAGATGCAAGAAACTCACAGGGTCCCAGGATCAACAGTTGGAACTGGCAACGCTGAAGACGTCCCATTCAAGAGAGTGCCCCTTAAAGCCTAGAGAGACGCAAACGTGCATCTTAGCAGGATGCTAGGAAAGATGCTTTATTCTAGGAAGACCCACCACACCTGAAATGCTCTAGTGTAACAGATCGGGGGAAGGGACCGTGAAGAGTGTAAAGAGCCCTATCTCGTTCAAGTTTTCAGAGCACATAGAGCTCCCTCAAATTCTCACAGTGAACGGGGGCTGGTGTTGGAACTCCCTGTGAGTTCAAGGAACCTAAAAGACAAGTTGATGTTGGAAGTCCCCTGACTCCAATTAACCTATCAGCTTCCCTAGCCTGGTCTCACATTATCCATTACCCCGCCTAAGCCTATGGCCTCTGGTGTGAACAGGACTAGACTGCATCCCTCCACTCCCACTGAGTACTCAGACTCTTACCTTGCCCCTATAAACTAATCAGCTGAAAAGAGGTTAGAAAGTGATGCCCTGCCCTCACAAAGCATCTTCGCCTCTTACCAGCCTCCCACTGGCCAGAAATGAACTATATGTAGGGATTTAACCCTGGCTTGACACGCCCTGCATTTTTCTAGTCTTATCCTTTCCTTGTAGTAAAGTTCTGTCGATCTGTGTCTTTCTTCTCTCTGGGTGTTTTGTCTTTCTGGGTGTAACTCTAAGTAGCTTCAAAGTAGAGGTTTTTCAAGATAACTACATTTTTTTTTTTAAACTTTCTACCCTTTGCACCTGGCCCAGCATCGGTGACTCTTCCTTGCTTCTCCAGTGCTGATTCATCTGGGCAGCTCTGGGTAGAGTTTGGCTTCTTGGTGTTAAAGTCACAAGCACCCTCAAGCATCTGGGTCAATCTCACTCTCCTTTTTTATTTACAAGAACCATGCAACATTTACTGCTTTGTACTACAATTTTGATTTTGATCTGGATTTACATACATAATAAAATAATATTCATGGAGGGCTGGTGAAATGGTTCAGTAGTTGCTGCTCTTTTCGAGGTCCACTGTTAGGTCCTCAGTACCCATGTCACGTAGCTCACAACCATCTTACTTCAGCTGTAGGGTTCCTATACCCTCTTCTAGCCTCTATGAACATATGCATGCACAAACACACACATTCTCTCTCACACACATGTGAACATAGTATAAGTATTTTAAAGAATCTATCTGGATAATAAATCTGTCATCTGTTAATAGCCTGCAATGTACCAGTCATGGGGATAAGCCCTGAAATATTTGTGGAATCATCAAATAAACTCATATCCGTTTTATAGCTGGCGAGGCAAGGATGGTTAGTGACTCGAGTCTCAGGTCTGCCTTGAACTAGCACCCATCCCCTTGACGTCATATTTGCTGAGCACCACACTCTCCTCCTAGTGCCCTCAGATACTCTGTTCTAGTCAGCTGACCTGCTACCAATGGTGTCTTGTTACCAAAACCAGGAGGAATGGCTCCTGACAGCCATACCATCTCTTCTCTTCCAAAAATGTAAGAAGTTGAATTCCTCTTCTTCTACTCATCTCTGCTCAGTCATTGCTATTCTTACCTCTCCTGCCACCGCCACCATTACCCTGCAGTCACCAAACTGGTTTGTCAACGTATCCTGACAGCCCTGGCATGTCCTCTTTCCCTCTCATTCCTAGCCATTTATTATTATTTTGTTCCTAAGTTATATGAAGATTTTAAAAGCAGGTTTCTGCCTGACCTATCTGCAAAATACTATGCTTTCAGCAAGAATAGGGGGTAGGCAACCTCATCACTATAAGAGATAATTTCTGCCTGTGCTGTTTTGAAGTCAGAAAGGTGAGCCATTCACTGCTTACACATTCAAATCTGACCTCAGTTATTGGGCAAATGGAAGAGAGAAAGTAATTAGGTTTTTTTTTAATGGCTCAGAAACATACCCCCTAAAAAGGGATGGGGTGGGAAGTGGTGATTGTTCAAATCAGCAGGTTTGGGAGTTTAATTTCTTTGTATTCATTAAGCGCCAAGATCTTTCTGACATGCTTCATTATAATACAGTAGCCCAGCTGGAAGAGCACTATTATCCAGTTACGAAAATGATAAATTAGTGGGACAAAGGTTATTTGTTTCTTAAGCTGCTGTTTGAAAATTCTGGGCATGGATTTCTCTATCAGAGGGCTGAAAGGTGAAGATATTTGTTTTCCCATTAGACAGTATTAAGAAGAGAAAGTGGAATGTTTTCCCCAAACCATCTTGACAATGTCACCCAGCAGGTGTCACACACACACTCCAAGCCCCCTTTTAAGATTGATGATACTAGTGAGAGCTGGGCCGAGCACCAAGTTCCCTGGCATCAGATTCCTGGAATTATTGATGAAAAGAAAACATGGGACGTCCCTTGGCCCATATTTTATTCATCTTTAAAGTAGACAATACGATGAGGAACCCACAGACTAGTGTCCCAACTCAGGTCTCCCAGGACTTACTTCATTGTGTTGACTTAATATTTCTTAGTTTTCCTTCTGCTAAATAGGGTTACTAATGTCCTGCAATTTCGCTGTCACAGTTCAATCTTTAGCAGGAAGAATGTTTATATATCCATACTTACATAACCAAGCAGCAGCTGATTTAGAGGCGGGAACTCACTATATTTTTAGCCTCAACACACTGAGACCCAGCTCTCTTACCACTACCAAGGTGAAAATGTGGATAACATCTGGTCACATCCTCCCAAACAATGCATTAGAAAGTCACACCCATTTAGGCTCAGTTGATAAAGTCCTTGTCTTGCAAGCATGAAAACCCGAATTTGATTCCCAGTATCAACTCTAAAAAGCTGGGCACTGTGGTGCATGCTTGTAATCCAAGAGCTGGTGAGGAAGAGACGAGTGGATCTTTGGGGGAAAGTTCCTAGTCAGTGAGAGATCCTGTCTTCAAAGGCAAAGTGGGTAGTTCTTGTACAACAACACCTACGGTTGTCATCTGATGTACACACACACACAGTAAGGGAGTGGGAGGGAGGTGGGAGATAGAGAATCATATCCATTTCACTAAGATTTCATACAGGGAGAAGAAAAGGATACTACATAAAAACTGAAACAGCTCAGTTGTAGTAAGATTTCCCATTAGGCATTTGTCAGAAGGCTGTACATCGCAACCTAGATGAGTAGTGTCCCTTGGAGATATAAGCTGTTCAGTCTCTGGGGTTTGCCTCTGTTCTTACTTCAAAGTTCTCTTCTTTTGAGCAACGATCTCATGTTCTTTCCTCTTCAGAAGGAAACTTTAAAATCACTTCTAGACTGCAATTCTCCTGGGCTTTACCCTGGTATTCCACTAGTGAGGTGCTTACTAATTGATTTGAGGAGTGTCTACTGTGATTCCCACATCCTTCAAGTATCCATCCTTCACTCAGCTTCATAAAGTAGTCATATAAGTCCCACAATTCCCTTAAAGAAGGATGACATTTTCAGTGGCATTGATCATATAAAAGCTGAAAAGCGTCTTCCCTATGACTCACCTGTAATTCCAAGAAGTTAGGGACATAGTCTTCAGGAATATCTGCAGACAGCAAGTATTGGTACAGTACACTAAACTCAAGGGTGTAGATGGAATACCTTCTAAATGAGGATAAGCTACTCAACATCAATTCTACAAGGACCAATGAATCCTGGGCAAAAATGGCCCCAGATTTATGGCTAGGCAACAGTAAGCAACTCCATGTCAATCAAAAAGACAATTCACTGTCAGAAGTATTCAAATTTATTGGAATCCCTCCCATAGAAAACTTGTTTGTTCTTTACACAAGATTCCAGCCTGTGGGATGGGACCACCCACATTACAGAGTAGGTCTCTCCGATCCAGTTGAACCTTTCTGGGAACTCCCTCAAAGTTGTATCTAAAGGTGGTGTCTCATACATGAGTCTAATCCATTGAAATTGACAGTGAAGAGTAGCTCTCACTGTCACTATCAAACTTCAGGCTGGGGAATGACATGACAGGGAGGCCGCCCCCACTAATTCTGGGTTTCCCAGGATCAAATCACCAAGCACTTGCTTTCACAGATTCACCTAGACTGAACGTCATCTACATTCATGTAATAGATCTTTACTCCTCTCACCACGGAGGGAATAAAGACTAAAATTGGGGGGGGGGGTCATCACGCAATAAAACTAGGCCTTTCTGAATCACTGCTTCATCTCAGAGTAGCTCCAGTTCAATTGGTTAAGATGTAGAGAAAACACAGCCTCAGCCTTGGGTAGTCTTAAAAGTTCTGCTCAATGGGTCAGGCTTCTAGATGAAAACCAAGAAGTGGCCCAGACTTGACACCGAGATGACTAGTTCTTGCATGTGACTTTCAGACAGCACAAGGACCCAAGCAAACAAGGAAGCCAAGCTACTACATTGTCCTAATCGAACATCTCCAAATATGGCACACCTCCATTTTCCAGGGGGTCCATGGAATATTCTACTTTATTACTGGTATCAAAATGAGCCCTGGGCCTTTAAAAATCCATCATGGTATGATAAACAGTCATCTACATTACACGGTCTCTAGAGAGATTCTTCTTAAAAAGACAAGCCCTGCAACCAAACAGTTTTAAAATGAATAGATAGTATTTGTCTCCTGAAGAATCGGGAAGGAGATCTAATTCATAAGGCATGGGGCCTCTTTTCGAAGCTCTATCTTTTACTCTAACGCTCTCACACCTTGCCTTGGAGTACTGAGTCCTTCAAACACAAGCCCTACAATTCTTCAGCAGAGTCCCAGCTCAGAGACTTTTCTCTCAAGACTTCTGTTATGACAGGTTTGGGAATCAGCCAGCACAATTCTTCTCTAATGAGTTCTTTGAAAAAAGAGATGTATTTCTCACCTAAATGGCTGACTGGAGGTGCTGGCCATGTTTGCATCTGCAACACATGACAACAGAAAGAAAAAGCATAACAGCTCTTTTGCAAGACTATTTGAGACAGAGGGACAGAGCGTGATAGAGTGAGGAGACACCATAGAGAATGACATGTGATAATTGCGTAAAGATAGGAACTGAGCATCCCGCACCAGCCCTTTCTCCTCTAGAGCTCAATCGTGGGCCAAAATAGCTTTCTCACTGTATGGAAAGGGTATGCAGGAGTTCCCTGCAGCCCCTAACTATCCTGCAGCACCTTGAAGAATGTACTGGTAGAAAACATGCAACTCTCACAGGCCTTGAGCCATGTTTCAAGAGCTGTCATGCTACTGCATTGTTGTATTGCTGGAGAGAAAGAAGAAGCAGCGTTGCACTCTCTCCAAACCAGGCTCTTATTGCATGGAGTGACCTTGAGACCCTGCTCTCTCATGTTCCATGAATCAACCAAATCACACTGGCCTGCATTTCTAGAAACCAAGTGTTACAAATTCGTCAAGAGAACCAACTGTGTATCCCCCCACTGCACAGGAAGCCCCAGGGCGGCCCACCCTTTGCGACTTGGTATGCATTGGTGTGCAAGGGCACCCAGAGAAAAGATGGGTCACCCACCCTCTTAGGATTCCAGAAACATCCAGATGACCCCATTCACTCACTGTTGATCCCAGGAAGTCATTTCTTTATTTGCTGTTATTGGTTTTATATAGCTTCCATGTGCAATTGCTTTAGCAGAGATTTTAATAAAAACTTTAGAATGGATTAAAATAGAAGATATTGAGTTGAGGAGAGTTATCAATTTATCCAGATGTGGTAATAAGAGGCTAATGAAGAACTACCTCATGGTCTTAACACTTAGACACCAAAGTTATTAATACATGAAAAGTCCTATCTGAAAGAGATACTATGGATTAATATATCTAGTGTTCTTCCTTTGCTTACAAAGGGCACTCAACTAAATAAAGGAAAAGTGGGAATTTTATTGATACCTTTGAAATTCCTGTCTAGAACTCTAAACAATTCACCAAAATTATCACAATATAACATTTCTCAGGTAAGAATATCTGATAACACATTGTCTTTTGAAAATCCCATGACATTTCTGTAAACTTAGTCACCAACAAAATGTGTACTGTTTATTTATCTTTATGATTTATATTGATTTAAAATGAGCAAATGAAATCAAATAAATCAACTAAAAAAACCATGATACCGAGTAAACCTCAGTCTTAATTTTGTGGAATATTCTGACAGGTCCAACATTGCTCCCTAGCTATCACAGTTTATAAAACCATAGTTTGGATTGCCTAAAATTTGTCTGAGACTTCTTTCTTCACAGACACAGGCATGCTCATGGCCTGCAGACAGCTTGGATCCATGTAACCAAATCAAGCCTGGCCATTTCAGTGAACATCAAAATACAAAATACAGAAATAGAAAAAGGGGAAGCTAATTTCTTCTAAACATGATCGCACCAATATTGATTTGGCAGCTCGGTAGGCTTTCTGGCCCGCAAAGCTGTATAGGACGGATAGCCCAGTCTTCTTGCTCATCCAACCTCAACCTCCGGCTGCCTCTTTGCTGAGTGATAACCAATTATACCCTCAGCGGCAGCTACACAAAAGCAACAAGAAAGGGAGACACAGAAAAGAAAGGAAAAGCTTTCTTTAGAGTCAGACATGCCTCATTTTTAGTAAACATGCAATCCCAAGGGTCAAGCATAACCAACCAGCACACAGAAAATGTAGTTGAAAGCTTAGCAGTCACTGGCCCAGCTAAAACTCCGAACTGATAGTTTTTGTTTTCTCTTATTAAACTTATTTCATTATATCTTTTAAAAATGAATGAACGAATGAATGAATGAATGCCTAGTGATTAGGGTAAAGGTTGATGGCTGAACTGTGGCTCACATCCACTAGGAGAAGGCAAACAGTTCTCTCCAGTAGAGAGAGACTGGGTATGTCAGCCTCCCCAGGTCAGGTTTCATGTTCAGAAGTACTTAACCAACACATAATGGACTCCACAGCTTCTGTGTGTGCTTTTATTTGGTTACAGTTTGGCATTCTTTTTTCTTTGGGGTCATGATTTTATTTTGTTTCTTGGGTTGGAGGGTTTCATTGTTGTGCTGTGTTTTGTTTGTTTTTTCAGAAAGAACTTCAAGTTGGGTGGATAGGGAAGGGGAGAGGATCTGGAAAGACTTGGGGGAGGGGAAGATTATAATTTTTTAAAAATGTAAAAAAAAATTGATTTCAAAAATACAAAAAAATCTATTGTTAAAGGAAGAACAGGAAACAGAATTAGAACTGATTAAGAGACTTCAAAATCAGTAAACCTTGTAATAGAAGCAAGGTGAGAAATTCAGAGAAACATAAAGATCAAATTATGAATGAATGGACCATGAAATTCAGGAAAATTATCAACAAATAAAACAAAAAAATGTAGACAGAGATAAAGTACAAATGATGCCTAGAAATGTAGCCTGGTGGTAAAACACTTACCTAGCATACATACAAATGAATGTACAGTCTCAGAGATAAAGGTATGCTTCCGTATAGAGGCGTAGCCCCAATGCTCAACACACATGGCTTTGCCACCTTCAAGACAAGACTATGATCTTTTCAGCTGTTTCTGCCACCACTGGGATGGTTCAGGAAAGAAGAAACCAAGACAGTTAAGAAGAGGACATCTAAGACTGCCCGAGTTTGTTTTCCTATTGCAGTGATGAAAAGACAACTTGGGGGAGCTGTTGACTTTCGTTGACCTGTGCAGATCTTGTCTGCTGGACCTGGGATCTGAGGACTTGAAAAAATGGGGTGGATGACAGTCTAATGCTGTAGACATTTTCACTTCAGGTTTAGAGTGCCTTTTTAGATGAATGAAACAAAGAAAGCAACGATCCAAAGAAGGCTGCTTGAGTTCAGAAAAAAAACATGCTCAGAAAAACAGGTAAATAAATGTCAATAAGCACATACTAAATATTAACAGAGCAACTCTGGGCTGGTAATAGCAGGACCTGCTGACTTCCCAACTGCTGTTGCAATATCCTGTTTGTGCTTGGTGTTGGGTAGAAAAGAGGAGTTACTTCGAGCCTTATTTTCCTGTCTGAGATGCCTCAGAGAGAATAACAGGGAGGTGAACTTGAAAATGCAAACAAAATGCACCTGAGGTAAAAGGTTCTCTGCCTTTTTTCCTGGAGCCTCTCTCCCAGTTCGCCAAGGCATTGATCACCATGGGTGAGGGAAAGAGTTAGGTTCACTTACAACTGCCAGGTCACAATCTAATACTGAGGGAAATAAGAGCAGGAACTCAAGACAGGAACCTGAAGGCAGACAACGAAGCAGATGCCATGGAGGAATGCTGTTTCCAGGCTCGATCCCAGGCTACTTTTCTCATAGAGCCCAGATCCATCTGCCTTACAATGGTACTGCTCACAGAGGGATGGGCATTCCTAGATTGATTAGCATCAGCATAACCCTGCTACATTTGCCATAGGTCAATCTGATGGACGCAATCTGAGAAGTAGAAGCTCTCTCTTCCCAGGTAGCTATAATTTGTGTAAATCTGGCATTTAACTACATAGTACAAATCCTTTCTTTGTACCCTTGCTTTCTAAATCTGGCAGAAAAAAAGTCATGCATGAACCAGCTCCCACACATCTCCATTCTCCCTTGTCCTATACCCTGCCATGTTCAAATATACTTCCTGTATGCATGCCTCTCTGTAACCTGAAGCTAACAGAGGTCGACATATATGTAATGTCATTTTGAATCGAAATTCATGCCTAGATGCAGCAAAGGACTTAAGAGCTTTCTTGTTGCTTCTTGATATATTCTCACGACCTCTCCAAGATTCTGTTTACCAGTAGGAATAAGTCGCCATCTATCTGCTGGGCAGAACTTCAGGAGGAACTTCTATTATACCAACAAAAGCCATCTGCTAAGCACAAACTGGGCTTTACCCCCACGTAACTCCAAAGCCCTTGGATAACACTGCATATGTGCTACACAGAATACTGGGCTCTGTTATGGAATGGATAAATGATTCCTCATTTAAACAGCATAATACCAACAACAACAAAATCTAGACAGGTAGAAAGACCTGTCCAATAGCTAGATTTCCATGGCTTATCATCTGTCTTCTTGAAGTGTGGCTTCTATACCCAACGACTGGAACAGAAAACATGTGTTGTAGGAGCTGAGAAGAGCACAAGCATAGGGAAGTCTGCTGACCTCTCTGGGCCTGAAAATGTGAACAGAATATAGAGTTGAGATAGGTGGGGGTCTGTAAGCAGAGAAAAGCCTGCGATAACTCAGGAATGTTTAAACAAGTTAGATGATTGTATGAACACAGAGAATTGGGAATGGCATGAAGTTTGATGTAGATTCCAAGGAACAAGAATGTTAATATCAGTTAAGTGTTGTTATTTTTTTTCAGTGTCTGGGAATCAAAGGAAATCTAGAATGCCTATCTCCAAGGATGAGGTTAAGGAAAATGTGTGGACACATGCCATCACAGCACATAGGACTTAAGGTTAGAGAACTAGATCACATATGCATAAATTTAAATTGTAAAGCTGATGCCAAGAAAGAAAGCAAGGCACAAAAATAATAAGTCTATAAGAAAATAACATCTGGAAAGACCAAAGCAAGTGTGCACACAATTATAAGATTACATAAACCCAGATCATCAGGTATCTGGATGGATGAGGGAAATGTGCAGAAAGGCTGGCCATGGGATGAGGGAAAAGGTAAATGAGAGAGGGACCTTGTGCTGAATGATGTAGGCAACACTGAGAGCTGAAGTGTATGATTAACTCAACCCTGCAGGAGCTGAAAAGGGAGAAAAATAATTGCCTATATGCATACATAAATTTGTGCAAACACTACAGAAAGACAAGAAGTGGTTTGCATGGTCTTATGAAGGATTATCTTCAGATGAAGGGCAAACTGGGGGGAAGAAGAAAAGCAGAGCAGACTCAGGACAACTGGTAACTTGCCCTGTTTCCTCTCCTTCTCTGCCTTGCCCAGTGGCCACATGCTGAAAAGACTGCCTTTGGAAAGAGATGTGTTTGGGAGTCACTTCCTACTTTCTGCACAGCATTGGAAAGGTAGAACTGTTGTTGGGTCTCAGCTTTCTCTAGGTGAAAGAGGACTCCTTGATGTGGTAGCCACAGACTACCACAAACTAATACTAAACGAATAAAAACAATAGCATATTCTTACTCACTCAGTCAGCTAACAAAAGCTGGTTTCACTAGCATAAGAGAGCAATCAGTGAAAGCTATGAGGGGAAGGAAGTATGAGAATATCAGGAGATTCAATGACAAAAAATACAGCTGTGCAGAAGAAAGGCCTTCAGTTCTACAGCACAGCAGGACTAGCTCTAGTTGACAACATTTTGGTATGTACTTTACATTAACCCAAAGAAAGGAGTTCAGAATGTCTCGCTATAAAGAAATGATAAATGTTTAAGGAAAGAGAAACGTTAATTAGCTTGATTTAATCACTGTATATTGTGTAATATACCAGATTATTACAAATGTCTGCAATCATTGTGGGCTTTTGTAAAATGCTAGTGATAAAGACAAAAGATAGATGATAAGTAGATGGCAGATAGATAACTGGCAAGCAGAAAGAGATAAATAGAAAATAGATGAAAGGTAAGATAGACAGACAGATTGACAGACAGACAGGTAGATAGATTAGAACAACTTCACAAAATAATTGGTATAGCAAATAAAATGTCCCTTACATATTGCCCCACACCCAAGGACTCACATGTGGCCAATGCTCTGAGCTTGGCCAGCCACAGAGGTGACAACAGAGCTTTGTAGGACACAGTCACAGATTCAGCTGAGCTCTCAAAGGCTCTACTGTTCTGAAAAGAGATGGACAGAAGCAGTGAGCTCAGAATATCTCTTCTCCCTTCTTGGTCCCTGGGAGAACATCTTCCCAGCCTAACCATGTGTCTGTAGTTTAAGTAAAAGCCACTCACAGAAGCTGGCCCCCCTCATACCCAACTTTACTGCACATTTTCATCTTTTTTATGTGTTTGGGATGTTACACTAATTGTGATGGATGTTCTTTTTGTGCTCATGCTGAGGGGCAGATGATGAAGCCATAATGTAAGGTAATACGTCTATTAAAGATTTAAAATAACCTGCCTGCTGGATGATTCCTCACTCCACTGGCAGATTCAAGCTCCTTGGAAGTCACTGGTGCTAAATTAAAGCCAGTGGTAGGCTGGGAGAAAGCAAGGGAGCTCAAGAGATTCTCCAGCTTCTGCAGTGCTGTCAAGTGAATGTAGCCTTTCTCTATTTAATTAAGGCAGATATAATTAGCACTCACTATATATAAGGCTGTGAATGTACATGGAACGTCAGTGACTTTGGGAACTCTCAATTTAGAAAAAATGTTCTGGACTTGGAGAACAAAGTACCAATAAATAACGAGTCATACTTCAATTTTCCAGAACAATATTGGAGTCCTGAGTTATTGATATGGTACTCAGAATGGCTCTTGGAGATGCCTGGTCCTCAGATTCCAGAAGTGGATTAAATTTGGACTGTGTGGACCAGTTATTTCTATCAAATCAAGAATCTCCAATCAAAAGCAGAGAGAAGTATAATATCCACCTGCCATCTTGTTTCTCACTTACAAAATGCAGGAAATAGTGAGAGATGTCTCATCTATGTAGAAACAGGTGACCTCTCAGGGAGCAGTGGTGCAGGAACCAAGCAGCCTAGATATTAGGCTCTATGCTTCTTTAGGGGGTCCACCCTCTTCTGACTATTCATAGGGGCCTAGTTTCTGCTTACTACAGTACATTCACTTTTTTGCTTGCAAGATGCTGCTGTCCACTGCCTCCTGGCACTGACCTGTATCACTACCCCTCACTCAGGCCCCAGCCTAAGGTATCTGATCCTCTTCTCTCTGCCTCTCAAATTCTGTTTAACTTCTAGGTAGTTATGAATGAAGAAATATAGCAACTTACCTTATTATCTATTGAAATAAACAACAAAAACAAAGGTATTACCATCAGTAATCAGAAATGAATAAGATATAGCCTTATTCCATAGTCTTAAAAAAAGTGGTTGTCAAAGAGATTAACATAATACCCAAGCATGGTATACTCAATCCTAGCTGATTGTCATTCCAACATGTACCTAACCAGCCTTAAGAAACAAATGTAGAAGGTTTGTGTGTGTGTGTGTGGGGGGGGGGGGTTGGTGTTTTTTTCATTTTGTTTTAAATCTTAATAATGCAATCCTATTTAGAAAGATTTAGAATTAACTTGTAAGAAAGTGAGGAAGTAAAGAACAAAGGTAAAGATGTGTTTTTCCACTGCAACAAAAATAATTCTAACTCATTTAGAGAACTTGCTATTCATGTTAAACTAGCTATTTGAGCATATGAAAATACCCTACAGCCAGGAACTAGAGAGATAGCTCAGCTGGTAAGGTGCTTGCTACTCTGGCATGAGGACCTGAGTTTTATACCCAGCACTCATGGCAGCGTGTACCTGCAATCCCAACACTGGAGTCTTGGAAACAGGAAAATTCTTGGAGCTTGCTAGCCTGACAGTCTATCAAAATTGGTGAGCTCTAGGTTCCATGAGAGACTGTCACAAATAACTAAGATGAATAGTTGGAAAAGGTACTCAGTGTTGACCTCTGACCTCCATCCTCACACAGGCACTCATATAATGCCTCTTCCTCACAAAAAGTCTAGACACATACACATCAATAGAAATTAAAGACCACAGTCTTATTACTTCATGGACACAGAAAATAAGGTTATGTTTATCCTAGTCAACTCTAGAAGAGGCAGAATAAATACTTGGACTTAATGTTTATCAGGATCCCAGACAAAAACAAGGGACTGACCTAAAATAGAGAGAAATCTCTGTGTAAGAAGAATGTCTCATTGGTCACACAAAAAGGAGTATAACATGGTAATATTTTAGATCTCAGAAGAAAAACCAGAGCACAGATCATCTAGTAAACCACCTCAGAACTCTAGCTGAACTGTTATATTGATTCTGAACCAATGACATCCTAGGAACTGCTAAGAACAAGTTATCCCTAACATCTCTCTCCAAAGGGAAATCAAAAATGTCTCCATATAATAGAAAAGGCACAAGGTAGAGTTTAGCACACAGTTCCACAGCAGAGTTCCTCATACATGGCATGAGCATAGTGACTGTATTAATACCAAGTAAGCAGGCACAGCAATACCACTGCAGCAAGCAGCCTGAAGACCAGAGGACTTCACATACAAGCTCCATGCCATGAAGCAACTTAGGAATTCTTTGTACTCAAAAGGGCGGAACAACAGTGAATGGAAAGAACAGAGTGAGATTAAACAGAGAAGGCAGAACTCAAGGAAGTAATGGGGGGAGAGGCAGCACAATGCCAACACAGAGTTAATCATTAGAGCAACAAACCCAGAACAGACATCACTGAAATTTTAATTAACGTCTTGAAAGTCCTGAGTTGAAGACTGTAAAGGATGGAGGAGAAGAAGATAAAATGATTACAGATGAAGTAATAGTGAGGGCAGACAGAAATGATACATGTAGATGAAAAGGATTCTTGAAATAGAGAACTCAGAAATGCATACAGGAATCATTAAAAGACATTCTATAGCTAGATTTCTTTAAATGAAGGACCTAAAATATGCAAAAATTGAAAAAGCACACCCATTCACAGGAAACATTTCTACATAGCAATTGGGACCTGGAGAAATCCCAGTCCTATTGCTGAACTTAAAAGATAAGGAAATGGCTAGGCATACAGGCAAAAAGAAAAAGTATCCCTGAAGGAAGAAATAGTGGGCTGTCTTCAGACATCTTGAGACCAGCATATGCAGTGTGGAAATACAAAGGAGCTACATCTCCAAATCCTGAAGGGAAAGTGACCCAGAAATAGATTCAGCCAAAATTTCTAATGTATGTACCACTGCCATCTTTTGAAGGCCACAACCTGGGTCACATCATCAATATTAAGTTTTCTGATCACTGGACACTCAGTCTCTTTACTCTCTTATGCATACCTGCATCTTCTCAGGCCACTTCAGCTTGGGGCTTTCTATTGCCTAGAATATACACACAATCCTAGCACTTTAGAAATGTTTGTGTTATTTAGTTCAATGTGAGTGTTCAGGAAACTGTCAAATACTTCACAGGTGAAAGGGCCTGTTGAATGGTCATCATCCAAAGGTTTACTTTTACCTTCTTTCTCTCTTTCCTTGCTAGCCTTCCTGTCCTTCTTCTAATACAGAACTAGCTATTGTAATGGAGAATGACTCTAGTTGGTTGTGTTTTGTTTGCACCCAAAGTAAATTATGGCTCAAGAAGCTTAGGTGACTTGCTTATTTGTATCACAAGGCAAGTTCATGACCAAAATGGAAGTTATATCTAGATTTCTTATTCCCTCCACAAGAAAATTCAATGAAAGGCTGAATACCTCCTACACACATTCCTGCTAAAGACGATAACCATCTGAGTCAATTTAAAAAGCTGTGTCAACATACAATAAAAATACAACTATGCAACTGATTTACAGGATCCAGTGTGGCCAGTTGCTGAAGTACTGAAATGCCACTAAACCCAGCGATGAAGAGTCTGGGTCTTGGATCCCATGAGTCCTCCCTCATCACCTGTGGGGTTCAAAGGTGTTCTCTGGTAAGTCAATTTCTCCGAGATATAATCATCAAAAGGATGGCTCCTGACAATGCATAGGACCCTCTGGTCACCATAACCTGTGTCTGTTGTACTTCTGATTGTCAAGGTTCTGTGGTCATCACTAGCATTGTAAAAGCACACGGCACAATAGGTGTGGATAGAGATGTGGCTACATCTTTATAAGGTGCAAGGGCTGCGGAGAAAGAACAACTTGAACTTCAACTCCATTGCGTGCCTTTTAACCTTTATAGTCTCCTGGGGATAGGGCTTTGAGAACATCCATGAGCATCCTAGGCCTCTTTCCTCTGAGATCCAATTCCGTGGCTAGAACCACCATGACCAGGCTCAGCTAAGAGATAGTTTTATACCTGCACTGTGATGATGACAAATTGTCCGTTCAGGAGGGTCACATTGCAATGAATGTCCTCGAAGAAGAAGATCCTAGGTATCACATAAAGTTATGTGGTTGACCAATGAATACAGTTCTTGCAGAAGATGACATAGGCGTGTGTGAACCTGTGTTTACACTCCACACTCATTCTTTCTGTGGACTACAAACCTCATAAATCTATCTACTCTAACAGTTTCTGTTTTTAAAAGAATTCTTACTGTAATCCCTTTCCTGAAATGCTAGGATAAATGGTAGAGATAAGAATTTTCAGTGAATAATGTTCTTATTGTTGAACAACGTTATCAAGTTTGTAAGCTTTTTCTTTAATTAGTAGTGACATTCGGGAAAGTGTTCTATGGTGTGTAAGTGAGAACTGTCTACAGCAGGTTGACCAATGGGATATTTTAGATCAACCTGATCTGCAGCTATGCCCGTGCCGACATCAAGTTTGACTCTAGAACAATGTTAGAGGGAGTTCGTGATGGGGTGAAAAGTCTAGACCCCAGAGAAATAGGAATCACTCTTTAGTAATACTTCTTCACCAGCTAGGCAGAATCAGTTGGTTCATTTTCATGGTTTCTTGCAGGGCACAGGAAGAACAAGACTATCCCTCAATCTGTGACTCCAAGTTCACTTCTGCATCCTGTACCTTCCACAGCCATTCTGACTTAGTGGCTCACTTGACCGATTCCACTAGACAAGTATATCCTTGCAACCTGTTTTAGAGAAAGAATTGCTGGTACTGAGCACATGATTGATAACCTGTCACAGTCCATGTGTGGCCACATTTGACTCTATAAAAGGTTCTGACTGAGCCGGGCGGTGGTGGCGCACGCCTTTAATCCCAGCACTCGGGAGGCAGAGGCAGGCGGATCTCTGTGAGTTCGAGACCATCCTGGTCTACAGAGCTAGTTCCAGGACAGGCTCCAAAGCCACAGAGAAACCCTGTCTCGAAAAACCAAAAAAAAAAAAAAAAAGGTTCTGACTGTACTCAGGATTCCAAATGCTCTGTTCTCTCCCTCCCTCCTCCGATCCCTCTCTCCCTTCATCCTCCGATCCCTTTCTCCTTCCTTCCCTCCATCCTTATTCCTCTCTGTGAGAGCTGTGGAAACTCCTTCAGCTAATGGCCTTTAAGATACCAGACTACCTTGGGCATGGCCTCATGTACTCTAAATACAGATGAAAAATAAGTACAGGCCTCTTGGTTGCTTGATTCCCTTCTAGTTCCCAATGTAAGCAGAGGACTGTGAATCACTATGTTTTCTGTGAATTAGTCCCCAGATAAATAAACCATTGTTATACTCTATTCTGGGCTATTGTGGAACTCTTTTGTATGCCAACATGTTAGCCAAGTGAAGTGGGGATGGTTATCTGATGAAGAGATGGGGGGATTGGAGGCAAAGGGACAAAGGACATCATAAGATGAAGCATGACAAACTGAAAGCAGGGAAGATTTGGGGAGATGAGACTGATGCAGATGGAGTTCATTCTGTCCTTCTAAGAGACTCAGGTTGCCAGTTCTTATGGTTAGCTTGAAACTCTTGGAGACCCTAGCTAGAGAAGGCCAGGCTGGCATGGTTTACCACTAGTGGAAGAGGAATTTACTCATGTGATCTATGAGCCTCAATTCAGAAAATTCTCATTTACTTTTTTTTCTGGAGCCTAACCCAACACACCTGTGAAATGAGGATCTCTGTTCTTGTTTGATCCATCTGAGAGAGTCTTTAAAAGTGCCAAGTGAGGTGATGGATGCGTGGTCATTTATCAAATATGTGTGAGAGGTTTGATCACTCTTAATGTCTCAGAAGTGCAAGAGAAATTCACTTCACTTAAAATGCTCTCATAACTTGGTGCTGAAGACAGGGGAGAGCTGGTGAGCTGACCAATCCTGCAGCTACCCAGGCCCAGAACCAGGGTTAAGTGTTGGCCTACCCCAATATCCACCCCATCTGTGATCTGCTGGAATACAGCAGGGTGGAGTTCAGTCCTGCAGACCCAGGGCTGCGAGATCTCCTGACACAGGACAGCAATGGTATGTATGTCCTGGAAGAGTCCCAGTGAGGGCCTAGCTTCGATGGTGTAGCAGAGCCCAGAGGCCTGATAAATGCCTTCATGTAAAGATATATGGATTTGCTGTGTGACTCGCTGTGTCAGCTGCAGCTTGCATGACAAGATTTTTCCTTTCTACCTTTTCCCACTTTTTTCTCTTAAATTTTATTTTAGTTTTATTAGGGAGGGGGAGAGGTTGCAGGGGCAGAGGCCGGATGCAAGGGGATGGGAGATGGATGGGATCAGGATTCATGATGCAAAAGACACAAAGAATAAACTAAAAAAAAGTTAAAGTAAGTAAAATGATCTCATAAGATGCAAATACATTTAATTAAACTAAGGAAGGAAAGATAATTTCTATTTTTGTGGTTTGTCTGTTCTATAAAATTCCCACAAACACTAAATCAGTTATTGTTGAGCCATTCTGGCAGCAAATGTGATGCTGGGTTCCTGCAAACCTGGGGACACAACATTCTATCAGTTGACACATATCCTGTTTGTATGTGTATTTCTGCTAAAAGATCTGTGTGTATGTGTGTGTGCGCACATGTGCATGCGTGTGTTAATGTCTGTGTGTATCTGTGTCTGTATGATTGTGTATATGTGTGTATGCATGTATGTGTTTGTGTCTGTGTGCGTCTTTGTGTTACGTATCATTGAACCTATGTCAATAACACTGTAACTCAATCATGAGTCAAATTAATCTAGCATATATTTTTGATAAAACACACCTCAGACTTATATGCAACAACATAAGGACCACTTAAAACAGCAAAGCCACCAATAGAAAACACAGAAATGTGAAAAGCAGGTCTTCAAGAGGCAATGAAAGGGCCATTTGCTTATACTATGAAAGCTGAAAGATAACGACACAGATTTGATCACCTTAATGGGGAAAGTTCATATCAGACAACTAAGATTTATCCCCTGCTTTGTGCATGTCTGTCAATGACTATCAGATTGGAGTTTGGAGTTGAGGATCACAAATGCATTTTATCAAGTTGATAAATTTGTGAATACAAAGTCCACAACAAATGTTCAGTTATAGTCATGAAACATTTGCTATTTCCAGGCAATCTCCTAGTTTCTGGGGCTACAACAATGAACCAACATGCACACACACACACTTAGAAAGCAATATATATATATATATATATATATATATATATATATATATATATATCCCATAACAGAGGGATAAAGGAAATACATGTATTAGGTATCTTGAATAAATCAGAGTAAAGGAAATCTTCTTTATTTACTTATTTATTCTGGTGTTGGGAATTAAACTTTAGGTCTTGCACTTTCCTATACCCCCAGATAAGAAATAAATTGTAATTTGGGTACTGATAATAGACTTTAACGAGAAAGTAATATTTTCCTGGAGTTTATTTTTATATAACTATATTTTTATTTTTAATTAAATATAATTTACGCAGTTTCTCCCTTCCCTCTACTCCCCCCAACCCCTTCCTTATACTCTCTCACTCCACTCCCCCTCAAATTCATGGCCTCCCTTTCTTTAATTGTGATGGGTTTATAGATATGTTTCATATATGTGTAAATATGTAAATATATAAATGTATCCTGCTGAGTCTGGTTAGTGTTCCTCATGTGTATATGATTTAGGGACTGACTAATTAAAATCAAATTACCAATTGGTTATATCTAAGACTCATATGAGGTGGTTCATATCTGGAGACATTAATTCAAAGATCTACTTGTTATTGGTAGTTTACCAAAGATGACCACTCAAACACAGTTTATAGTTGATTGAAAGCCTTTATTTCAGCCAGATGGAACCATACCTAGGTATTTGGGGACCTAGGTGTGGCCCTAAGTATCCAGAGAACAGGGTTTTTGCTAGCAAAAAGAAACCATGTAATGGCATCTTGCCCAGCAGCTACAACAGAGCTTCTCAGAAGCAAGCAGTTCAACAGAAACTAAGATAAGCAGTTAGCTATAGGGGTTCCACACAAAGAGCTGATTTAACAAAAGCTAGAAAAGTTAGCGAGGACATTCTGACCTTGAATTTCTAGAATAGAGTTTGATAATTTTCCATGGGATTTTCCACCAAGGAGATCTCATTCTATTTAAACCTGAGATGGTCTCAGCAAGGATACAAGATGGAGGAGCCTCTGCTCTGCCTGAACTGTCATATACTTCCTTCAGTGGTGTAAGCACTTGTACAGAGTCCCACAAAACACTGCCTCTTTGCATGTACCTGAAAACAACCCTAATTAAACTTGTTGATTCATCACAACCATATTAGGCTAGATTACCTAATATTTAAAAATACTCTTACTGAAAAACCTTCTTATGGATCTCATATCTGTTAAAAATTAAATTAAAACCCGAAGGACTAAGAAGAACCAGCTTGGAGGTGTCTGAAGGAAGAATTACTGGGCCACAGGGAATGGGACAAATGAGGCCAGAAAAGACTACATGGAAAGTAGCATAGGAGCACATGGGAAGGGGGCTAGGATGGTATGCTTAGCTCTTGGAGATCATCGACAGCACACTGGCTCTTACATACAGTGAGTTCGAAAGCTACTGCAGATTTTAAGCCTCTGCACAGGAATGATTCACTTTGGCTTTTGGATTGAGAGACTAATAGGTGGTATATACAATTGGGTTAGATTTCAGCAACGGAAGCAGGAAGGCTGGCTGCAGATCTGCTCTGCTCCTTCAAATCCAATCCCCCAGTCTCACCCTCAGCTCTGAGGAACACTTGCCACAGCCTCCCTTCTCCTCCACCTCCTCCCTATCTCCAGTGGATCACACAGATCTTCTCCTCCCAGCCTTCCTCCATCTACTAATTGCTCTATCCTAACCTACTCTCAACTCGAGCAGGTTCTAGGTGGGAATCCACAGGCAACTGTGACCAGGGAAGTAGGCTAACTACAGATTTTTTCACCTCTCTTTCAGCTACTCCAAAGGCAATTCCCCAGTATCATCTTCAACTCTGTAAGAGCCTTTTTGCTGTGACCTCTTCTCATTCCCTTCTCCATTCCCAGAGGATGAAGAGGACTCAGGTGGAACACATTACCATCTTCCCTCTTACAACCCCAGCTCACAACCCATCCCCACTGCAAAGTGTCAGCTCCCAAAACCAAGAAACACATTAGACCTGGAGTTTCCAATGGCTACAACTAACAGGGTCCCAGAAGAATTTCCTACCAGGTAACACACAGCTACCACTCCAAAGAAATAGAAAGAACAACAGAAACCAAGGAACAAAAACACTCATGCAACAAAGACAAAAGTGGACATTGGTACCTAGTAATTTTATCTTCCTTAGCCCAGATATCTAGTTGCTAGTATAAAGCCACAGTCAATAACACCCAGAACAGTGTATCTCCACTAGAACCTAGCAACCCTACCACAGCAAGCTCTGATTATTGCAACATAGCTGAAACACACACACACACGACCTGAAATTATCTTTTATAAATATGATAAATATCTTTAAAGAGGAAATGAAAAAAATCCCTTTAAGAAATTTACAAAAATACTAACAAGTAGTGAAAGGAAATGAATAAAACAGTTCAAAACTCAAAAGGTGTAATAAAATCAATAAAGAAAGCCCAAAATGAGGAAAATCTGGAAACAAAAAGTTTAGGAAGTCGAAACTCAGAGGCAAGCCTCACTGACAGAAGACAAGTCAAGAAAAGAAATTCGGGCATTGAAAACATGATAGAAGAAATAGATGCCTTGGTAAAAAAAAAAAATCTAAAAAAAAAATGTGGCATAAAACATCCAAGAAATCTGAAGACTATGAAAAGACTAAATCTAAAAATTAAAAAAGAAATTATAAACTTTCTGGAACTGAATGAAAATAAATACACAATATGCCCAAACTAGAGAACACAGTAAAGGCAGTTCTGAGAGGTAAATTCATAGCACTAAGTGCCCACATTAAAAAAAAAATGGAAAGATCAGATATAAGTAACTTCACAACACAGCAGAAAGCTCTAGAACAAAATGAAGAAATCACACCCAAAGGAGAAGACAATAAGAAATAATGAAACTCAAGGCTGGGAACAATAAAAGAATATTAAACAAAAAAAACATTAAAAATAATCAAGAATCAATTAAACAAAGAGTTGGCTCTTTGATAAAATCGGTAAGATTGACAGAAACCCTTATCCAAATTAACTAAAAAGAGGAGAGAGAATATCTGTACAAATTAACTAAATCAGAAATGAAAATGGGGACATACCAATGAATAATAAGTAAATCTAGAAAATCATGAGTACATACTTTAAAAACCTGTACTTTACCAAAAGAATTGAACAATTCTCTTGATAAATACCACTCACCAGAGATGAATCAAGATTAGAGAAGCAATTTAATCATACCTAAAAGCTCCAGTGAAAGAGCAATCATTAAAAGTCTCCCAGTCCCCCCTCAAAAGCCCAGAGCTACCTAGTTTTAGTACGGAATTCTACCAGACTTTCAAAAATGAGTCAATGCCAATGGTTTTCAAATTATTCCACAAAATAGAACAGAATGATCATTGCCCAATTTGTTTTTGGAGGCCACAGTTACTCTGATGTCCAACCACTAATAGGCCAAAGAAAGAAAAAATTACAGACCATTTTTTATTATAAACATAGATGCACAGGTTCTCAATAAAATACTTGTAAACTGAATCTAAGAATACATCAAAAAGATCATCCACCTTGATCAAGTAAGCTTCGTTACACAGATGCAGGGATGGTCCAAGATATGTAAATTGATAAATGTGATTTACTATATAACAAACCAAGAGAAAAAAAACACATGATCATCTCAAAAGATGCAGAAAAGCCCTTTGACAAAGTTCCAACATCCTTCATGATCAAGTCTTGAACAGATTACGGATAAAAGGGACATACTGCAACAAAATAAAGACAGTTTACAAAAAGCACATAGCCAGCATCAACTTAAATGGAAAAAAAAGATTCCACTAAAATAAGGAAAAAGTCAAGGTTGCTCACTCCCTTGCTACATATTCAATATAGTACTTGAAATATTAGCTAGAGCAATAAGACACTAAAGGAGAACAAGGTATTACAAATTACCAAGGAAGAAGTTAATGTGTCTTTATTTGAAGATGATGATAGTACACATTAGTGATCCTAAAAATTCTACTTAGAAACTCCTAAAGCTCATAAACACTTTCACCAAAGTAGGTGGGTACAAAATTAATTTACATAAAATCAATAGCCCTCCTGTTTACAAATGACAAATATATTGAGGATGAAATCAAGGAAACAACACCTTTTACCATAGCCTCAAAAACCATAAAATTTCTTAGGATAGCACTAATCAAGTGAGTTAAAAACTTGCATAATACAAACCTCAAGTCATTTAAGAAAGAAATTGAAGAAAATATCACAAGATGGAAAGATCTCACAGGCTCATGTATCGCTTGGATTAATATAGTAAAAAAGGTCATCCACCCAAAAGCAATCTTCAGATTCAATGCAATACTTTTAAATTTCAACACAATTCTTCACAGAACTTGAAAGGACAATTTTCAGCTTTATATGGAAACATAAAATACCCAGGATAGGTAAAATATTCCTGAATAATAAAAGAACTGTAGGAGGTCTCACTAGCCTGGATTTCAAGTTGTACTATATAACTATAGTAATTAAACAGTGATATTAGCACAAAAATAAACATGTTGATCATTGGAATCAAACTGAAGACCTCGATATAAATTACATATCTTTGGACACCTGATTTTAGATAAAGAAGCTGGAAACACATACTGCATAAAAAGTAGCATCTTCAACAAATGTTGCTAGTCAAACTGGATGGCTGCAAGCATAAGAATCCAAATAGATCCATTCTTAACTCCCTGCACAAATCTAAACTTCAGATAGATAAAAAAAAACTCAAAATAAAACCAGATACACTGAATCAGATCGAAGAGAAAATGGGGGATAGCCTTGAAGACTTTCTGAACAGAACACTGTTATTGTGGGCACTAAAATCATCAGCTGAAAATGGAATCTCATGAAACTGAGAAACTTCTGCATGTTAAGAATACTGCCATTTCAACAACACAGCAGCCTAAAGAATGAAAAAGATTTTAACAACACATCTGATAGAGGGCTAATATCCAAAATACACAAAGAACTCAAGAAACTAGATATCAAGAAAACATTCAGATTTAAAAAGGGTATACAGATCTATACAGAGAATTCTCAAAAAGAGGAAACTCAAATGGCTGAGAAACACTTAAAATAATGTTCAACATCCTTAGCCATCATGGAAATGAAAATCAAAACTACTTTAAGACTTCAACTATTATATGCCAGTCAGAAAGGCTAAAATCAATAACACAAGTGACAGCTCATGCTTGTGATGATATGGAATAAGGAGAAAACTCATCCATTGCTTGTGGAACTACAAACTTGTACAGCCACTATGGAAATCAGTGTGGTGGTCCTCAGAAGGATAAGAATCAGTCTTCCTCAAGATCCAGGTATACTACTCTTGGGTATATACCCAAAGAATGCTTGATCCTACCACAGAGATACTTGTTCAACCATGTTCATTACTTCTCTATTAATTAGCCAGAAATTGGAAACAACTTAGGTGTCTCTCAGTAGAAAAAAAAAGATAAAGAAAATGTGCTATGTTTACATAATAGAGTATTACTCAACTATTATGAGGGATTCCCCCCTGTATGCTGTGAATATCATTGGTTAATAAAGGAACTGTTTTGGGTCTTTAGCAGAGATACAGGGAAACAGCTAGGTGGGGAAAACTAAACAGAATGCTGGGAGAAAGGAGGAGGAGTTAGAGAGAAGCCAGGTAGCCCTGCAGGAGCCAGATGGAACTTTACTCGGTAAGCCACTGCCACATGGCAATACACAGATTAATAGAGATGGGTTAAATTAATATGTAAGGATTATCCAATAAGAAGCTAGAGATAATGGGGCAAGCAGTGATTTCATTAATACAGTTTCTGTGTGATTATTTCAGGGCTAAGCAGCCGGGAACCAACAAGAGGCTCTCTCCTCCAAAACCATTAAAATAACACCATTGTGAAATTCAAAGGTAAATAAACAGAACTAGAAAAAACTCGCCATGAGGGAGGCATGCCAGATCCAGAAAGACAAATATGTTATCATTCACATATATGTGAGAATTATCTATGAAGTCAGTAACAAGCAAGTTACAATCCAAAGAACCATAGAGGTTAGGCAAGAGTAAGGGACTGGGGAGAACAGATAGATCTCATTAGAAAAGGGAAATAGAGTAGATAGTTATGGGTAGATTGTAGGAGCTGGAATAGGAGGATTATTTATGAAGGGGGAGAGAAGAAGGGGATGAGGGAGGGAATATGGGGAGAGTAAGCTAAAATAGAGGTACACACATGAGGTAGCTTGGACACCTAATACAGTAGAATCTTCCTAAACATATTTACATATGTGAAGGTAATATAAATGGAAATAGTCAAATGATGGGGAGAAGAATCCCAGCTGGCCATCTCTTATTACCTAATGAAGCTTCCAACAGCAGGATCTGTTTACATCTAATTGAGTTGTTGGCTAAAGGAATCCCATGGGAATCCATGAACTATTCCCAAAACTATGAGGTACTCTTCAGCAAGTCCCCATTGCTGAAGACAACACCTGTACAACTGACTGAACTTGGAGAAGTTGAGTTGCCTATATATAGCCTTTACACTATGTCGTAGTGTCTTTTGTACAAAAAGGTACTCTGCATGCTACCAAAAGAGAAATGTAGACACCAAGCCAGCCACAGACACTTTGATCTACAATGGTGTCCTGCCTGAAGGACTTGCTGGGGCATTGGTGGCAAAGCTTATGGGACTATCCAAACAATATTAGATTTGACATAAGGCCTATTTACTGAGTTGGAACCCATACCCATCACTGCTTAGGTGACTAAGAAACAGACACTAGATAGTCCAAGGACCTAGGGTAAAAGCAAATAATACTATTCTAAAATTTAAAAGAAAGAAACAACAAAATGACTCCTAGTGAACCCTGCTATATTCATAAATCAGCACCTTGTTCAGCCATCATCAAAAATGGTTTCTCCTAGGCTCCCACAAAGCCAGTACGTGCAGTAGGATCAAAAACCCACTGCCATTGTTTTTGAGTTCTCAGTAGTCCTCACTGTCTGCTAAGTTCAGCGAGTCCGGTTTTATCCCAGGTTTTTTCAGACCCAGGCTAGCTGGCCTTGGTGAGTTCCCAATAGAACATCCCCATTGTCTCAGTGTGTGGGTGCACCCCTCGCGGTCCTGAGTTCCATGCTCGTACTCTCTCTCCTTCTGCTCCTGATTTGGACCTTGAGATTTCTGTCCGGTGCTCCAAGTGGATCTCTGTCTCCTTTCATCGCCTGATGAAGGTTAATATTCAGGAGGATGCTACTAGACCTGGATGGAGGTGGGTGGTCCTTGGACTTCCCACTGGGCAGGGAACCCTGATAGCTCTATGGGCTGTCAAGCGAGGGGAACTTGATTGGGGGAGGGGGAGGGAAATGGGAGGAGGTGGCGGGGAAGAGACAGAAATCTTTAATAAATAAATAAACGGAAAAAAAAAACAAATCTCTACTATTCCCAATCCAAAAATAAATGGTTTCTCCTGTAGCAGATGGGAACAAATACAGAGATACAATACAATCAAACACTATGCAGACTGTGGGAAAGCTTAGAACACTCAGCCTTAAATGGGATATGTCTGACAAATCCCTCTTTCAAGGCTCAGGGAACCCCGTGGAAGAGGAGACAGAAAGAATGTAGCAGCCAGAGAGATGCTACAAGAAAACAAAGCTAAATGAACATGATCAAAACTCATATGAGTTACAGAGACTGAGGCAGCATGTATAGGGCCTGCACAGGTTGGCAGAAGCTCTTCTGCATATGTATTATGTTTCCAAAATTTGTGTTTTTATGGGACCCCTGAATGAGTGGATTTCTGATTCTTGTGCCTTCCCTTGGGTACCTGACCTTTTGTTTTTCTTACTTTCTTTTTTTTTAATTTGCTAAATCTTTTCTAATTCTGATGTATAACTATTTGTTTTGTCATATTATATTTTCTTATTATCCTTTAAAAGTCTGTTTGTTTTCTAATGACAGAAGGAAAGGGAGTGGGTCTGGATGAGAAAGGAAGTGGAGAGAAGGTGGGAGAAGAGGGTGGGGAAACTGTAATCAAAATATGTTAGGTGAAAGAAAAGAATCATTTTCACCAAAAGGGAAAAAAGAAATGGAATAAAGAGGGGCATTACCTATTAAATAGGAGCAAGACCAAGGTGGTAGCAGAAGAGTTGGGAGAAAAGGGCTCAATGGTGAGCATGCAGAGAAAAACTACTGGTTCCATGAAGCTGTGGAATGCAAGACACTGGATTTTCAACCCTGCATGTTGGAGATCCTGTTAGCTTTGATGGAAAAAAGCTTAATGAATAGTTTGGGGAAGAGAAGTCATGGAACACATTATGTTCACTACTTCATTGTTGAATAAGCATTTGGAGGAGTCAGGAGTCAAGTGGTAAAAGTCTATCCTGGATAGAAAAGCCATCAGTACAGGCTGAGATCACCCAACAAGTACATAGAATGGAGAGAGGCAGAGTCCAAACATAAGTGAGAGATAATGGAGGAGATAAGACTGAAATATGAGCAGCCAGATAGGAAGAAAGTCAAGAGAAAGGTGGTATTTAAAAAGCTTAAAGACAAATGTTTCCAGGAGCTGAAAACGAAGAACTGTGAGATGCTTACTGAAAGGTCAACCATTATCAACTTTAAAGATTGATTATAGATATAGCAACTCAGGGTCACTGTGACCTTAAACACAAGTGATTTTGGTGGAATGCTTGAGGTCAAAGAAACAATACAGGAAAAAGTAAAGATATTGTATAGAGACAAAGACTTTGAGGAGTTTTTATGTAAGATGGACAAGTTCTGTGAGGTAAACAAAATTTTTAGAGAAATTTTAGACTTATAGCAAAATTGAGCAAAACATATAATGGTATCTCACATGCCTCCTGCCGGGGACATAGCCTCTCCTATAATTACCCCTCTTCCCACTGAGAGAGCAAGATATTCATTGCATTACATCGATTACCCAAATTCTATAGTCTACTCTAAAGCTGCTCTTTTGGCTTGGGAAATTATAAACTGACGTGTGTCTACCATCATAGTGTCTCAGTCGACAGTTTAACTGACCTTAAAATGGTCTCTGCTCTACTGAAAAGGCATTCTTCCAAAAATTCACTCATAATTTCACTGTCTTCATAGTTTGATTTTCTTGGGACGCTAACATATGAAGCCAGTAGCACACAGTGAGTGGGGGAACGGGAGGGGGATGAGAGGAGGGGAGGAAGTGGAAATTTTTGAATGGAAAAAATAAAAAAATAAAGAAAAATAAATAAATAAATGGAGAAAACATAATTGACAGAATATAGAATTTTCTTACACCATTTTTTTGTTTTGTTTCTCAGTGCTAAATAATGTTCCACTGTGTAAAAGTTGAACCTTTAGCCATTTGTTGACATTTTGATTACCTTACAATATTTTCAAACAGGATAAATAAGTGCTTCGTGGTTTGAGAAGGACAATGGCTCATTAGCCAGGGGAATGCAATGGGTGAGAGAGAACGAGGAGGGGATTTCTAGAACAATAGCCTTAAGTAGATGGGAGGAGGAGATGAGGTACGTAAGTATGGTCTTAGAGGGACATGAACGAAACTGGCACTAGGGAAGGCACAGCTTGTGGATGGTGGTGCTGATGGGGGACAGATGCAGAGGTAGCTCTGATGGAGGAAGTCTTCTTTGAATTACTTTTGTTTCATCAGCTAAGTGGAAAGCAACACTTTTCACTGAGAGTAATAAGGAAATGATGTGTTGGAAGTTTCAAGAGAGGCAGATAAGTAGACTATTTGGAATATCACAGTTCAACTTAGTCTTAGCCTTAAGGTGGCAGTAAGGACATCAGCACATAGACAAACATGTGTTGCCTCCTTTTAAAGGTAAAGGTGGAGATACTATTTAAGAGGCTTTCCTGAGAGAATTAAAATGGGGCAAAGAGGCTGAGTTGAAATACAAGAGACAGGTTAAATGACTATGATGCTGTTTGAAATGGAGGCTGTAAGGTAGTTTCAAGGGTTTATATATGTTAGAATACTAGAAGAAATGAGCTAGATAAATAAAAGACTCGGTCAGAAAGTGCACTTTGTTTGCAAGGAAAAGCTAGGTGTCGCCAGGAGATCAAATGGTGAAGTGAAATATAAATCCATTGATGGGAGGAGGAAAGAAGCTGAAGGGACCGTGAGATAAAGAGTAAAAGGATGCATGTGTATGCAAGTGCCCCCCACATATACCACACACACACACAATCAAGCATTAATGTAGGAAGTAAGCTGGAGGGAAGGCCAGTGAATCAGTAGTTAAAGTCATTAAAGATGAAGTGGGGACTAAGCTCTGGGGTAGGAGTCACCTGTATTGAGGATGTTCAGTGAGCGCCACCATCTAAAACTCAAATCAAAGTTGCGTGTTTACTTTTAAACACTTATTTATTTGTGTGTGAATGTATATGCATATATGAGAGAGGCAGAGAGAGAGTGAGAAGAGGAGAGGGGAGGGGAGGGGAGGGGAGGGGAGGGGAGGGGAGAGGAGAGGAGAGGAGAGGAGAGGAGAGGAGAGGAGAGGAGAGGAGAGGAGAGGAGAGGAGAGGAGAGGAGAGGAAGTCCCATGGCCTACACGAGGAGGTCAGAGGACAACTGTGAGAGTCAGTTCTATCTTGTATGTGGGTCCTGGGAATTGAAATCAGGTTGTCAGGTTTGGCTGCAGGATGCAGCTGATCTTTCTCTGCTGATCATCTAACCAACCTAGAGCTACAAGTTTAGAGGAAAGGAGAGGGCAGGACAGAAACAATGAGGAGGAGAAAGGATGGATCTCACCTCCATTCTCAATTTCTTAAGTTTAGAACTAAATACACAATCCAGAAACTCCCAGAAAAACACTACTCTTGAGAAAGGGCTAGGTTTGGGGTCAAGGTTTGCAGCAGAGTTAGGTAAGAATCTTAAGGCATAGGGAGGTTCTGTGCTGTCAGATCCTGTATTCCAGGAGACACCATGCTCAGGAGTGTGTAGGTGGAGGCAGCACATCCTGTGCTTTGTTGACAAGAGTTGTTGAGACCCAAGTTTCTATCTATCATGGAAGTGACTGGAAACAAATGTTTGCGGAGATGTGGGTTGCTCATCGTTTAACCTTCACAGAAAGAGATTTAAAAGCATTCAACAAGGCACTGTTGAGTGGAGCAGCTTGAATGAAAGACTAAATTGGATAATAGCAGAAATCAGTGAAAACTGGCCAGCTGGGCCCATGTAAGCACCAGCATGGGTGAGGCTTTCAGTAGCCTGGGGTCCTTCCTGGAGAGAGTCAAAGGGTAGACATTAAAGGGAGGACCCAGATGCAGTGATGGTGGCAGATTGTCAACACTGGACGTAACCTTTAGAAGAACTCTCTTCAAATGCTGTTACTCTCCTGATTCCCAAAAGACTCCTAGCACATTTGCATGTGTTGGACAGTGTTAGTACTTGAGATCCTTTCTCTTCAGTGAGACGAGATAGGAACCTGGGATGGCGATGGCAATGCTCCTGTTGCAAAAATCACCGAGTGAACTGTCACTGCAGGTGATTCCCCGCGTCTGGTCATCTGACAGTTTGATGGGATTCTTCTTCACTTTTAATGGAAGCAGAGGATTGGAAGCTCTCTGTGCTGAAAACACACAGCGATATGTTTGAGAATTCTGATCTACTTTTCACATTGACTAGAAAATTGAGTGTCTCCCTAACTGGGAAGAATACCAAAACATCACTGCCAATAAATGAGGTGAATATATTATAGACACCGTTTTACTTCTAAAACTTGAGAATTGGAAAGAAAAGAGTAACTATGGTATCTTTTTGACAATACAGGGATTTTCAGTGGACTGCTTTTGTCTGGTAGTGCCCTCTAGAAGGGAGCCTGGGCTCTCTCCACCTGTGGGGAGTTGTCTGCCACACGGCCTAATTAGCCATGTCAGTCACTGCTGGCAAACATTGAGCCTAATCAGACTTTCCGTCATAAACCTCTTCTTCAATTCAAATGAATGGATTAATATACATCTCAGGAATGTTATTAAAAGTCACCAACTAATACTGTCTCGAATTTTCTGTTTCTACAGAGAGAATAACAAAAGCATTCGAGATCAAACGGCTGTGAGGCTGAAAAAGCCTATTTTTATCATTTACCAAGCAATAATCCAAATTGCAATAATAAGATGTAAACATTTTCATGAAAAAAAATTACCCACGAATCCAGAAGTACAAAACTCTTGGCAGACTTGTGCTAAGTCTACTTACAGGCATAAATTTAATCTTCCTCTTAGCTTTTGAAGATTATTAGGTGAGAATTATGTGTATGATTTCAGAAACGATGACATTCACGTTGTAAGCATTATGCTTTTCTGACACACTTCATGGCGGGGGACGCAAAGGACATTGCATTAGATCCCTCGTACCTGTGTGACCACAGTGCTTTAGATAAATGACGTCAGGAAAAGAAGAGCTGTTTTGGGTCATGGTTGTAAAAAGCCATCATGGCAGCGATGACATGTGTCACAGAGCACCCAGACTGTGTCATGGCAGAGAAGGAAACAGAGAAAGAGTGGCGGTGTGGTGTCTCCCCTCTTTTCTCCATTTATTACACCTGTAACCCTACCTATTGAGGGTAGGTCTTCCCCCACTCCCTGGAAACGTCACCAGAGATATGCCCAGCTGTGTCCCTCCTCATGCCCTAGGTCACTCTCACCCTAGCTAAGCTGATAATGAGACCAACCTCTACACATATGCAGCTGAAACAAATTAGTGTTGCAGCTAGAATATCTTGTTAATCTAACTTAGCAAGTACCAAGCATTTCATAAGAAGAAATAAACCCAGAACCAACCATCTAACTAGCGTTACTATTTCCTAATGCAACTTGATAAAATAGGTCTTAACTAAATGATGGAATAAACAGGCACTGGATTTAAAAGAAATCAAGTAAAGCTTTATCCAGACATCGTATCCCTTGCTAGTCTTAAACCATTCCCATTTCGTTTAATAGAATCTGTGTTGCTAACCTGCACTCTCTTAGCTGGGCCAAGGTGCTTTTCTTTCTAGATAATGACACTTCCCGGGAATAGTATTGAGAATAGCTGACATAATTGCTTGTGATTAAATTTGTAGAAGAAAGGGGCAGCTTGAGCATTCAGCGTTTCTCTCCAATTCTCTTCCTGCGTTGCTTCCATCATATTCTCCCCCAACAACAAAGCATCCTTGACAATAGTCACGTCTTGGGAGGAGAGAGGCCATTAAGCAGAACTGTCCTCGCTCCTACCCTCCCCAGCAGGACTCAGAAAATCATTTCTATCACCGAGCATCATCCTTAAAAGATTAATTGTATAATATCAATAAAGGGAAAGAAGCCATCCCAGGAGTTTCCAAAACTTTGATTGATGCAAGAGATTTATTTGGCTTGCTGAATAATTTTACACCCCGGAACATTGTGACAAAGCAAAATGAGGGAAAGAGGAATGCCACAGGTTTGTACAGATGGGGAGTGAGGCATGTGAACCTACAAGGGTCCAGCAAAGCTTGGATGAATATGGAGGGTCTAGACGTACAGTCGTTTCCAGAACTGAATGCTTAGAGAGTCCTTGATGCCCCAGACTCTCTCCACTCTTCAGAAAGTGAGAGTTGAAAGCGCTGCGGTGGCAAGATGGCTCAGGCAGTAAAGTGAGGCCTTTCTTGAAAATCCACAGAAAAGCTGGCTGGGAGTGCTTACATCTGTAACCCCAGCACGGGAGAGGTCAGTCGCAGGCAGGTTCATAGAGCGCATTAGCTAGTGTGCTGGATGGATAGTCTTATGTCGAGCTAACACAAACTGAAGTCATATGAGAGGAGGAAAATGCCTCTATAGGTAGATCTTTGAGACTGAGGCCAGACTAGTGTACAGGACAACCCGAACCTACACAGAGAAACCGGGTTCCAGGAAACCTGAAAAAGAAAAAGAAAAGAAAGTGGGAAGTCCTTCTGTTTGTGTATTGCTTTTATTGGTTAATAAAGAAGCTGCTTTCAGCTAATGGCTTAGCAGAATAAAGCCAACCTAAAAGAGATATATATAGAGAGAGAGTAGGTGGAGTCGAGGAGATAGATGCCATGTAGCCCTGATGGAGACAGACATATGTGGGGGATGGAACTTAACCAGTAAGTCATGTGGTGATACACAGATTAGTGGAGATGGGTTAGTTTAGGATATAAGAGTTAGCCAGAAATACACTTAAGCTATTGGCCAAACAGTATAGCAAATAATATAGTTTCTGAGTGATTATTTCGTGGTCTGAGTAGCTGGGAATGAACAAGCAGCCTCCCCCAACAAGAAAATGTCTCCATAAGATCAGGCTGTAGGAAATAGTGGTGGCTGCTGGCACCCACAGGTCCACTCCAAGGTATTTGAGAGACTCACGGAGGCTTCCTGGAGAGACATGGCAGTGGAGGATGAGCCTACTGAGTGTAGTATCTCTGGAACAACTGAAAAATGGCAATTCTTATGGGAAGACGCTTTTTAAAAAAGTGGTTTCATGGAATTGGGGGGAAAATGGCCGAAATGGAAAAAGAAGCAGAACTAGGGATGTGTGGGCAACAGGAACGGAATGGAGGTTGTGGTAGACAAAGGAGCATGTTGTTGATGAGTAGGGCCAGTCCTGGAGACTTGGACCACCATCCTGTCTTACCCGGTCTTCCCCTGCTAAACCAATCAAACCATGCAACCTGCAGTGGAGCTGCTGCGGCCCCTGCCACTTGCCCTGCTTGCTTGACAGAGAGAGGGCAGCACTGAGGCTTGGACTACAAATATGACATCACAGCCTGCACTGAGCGCAAGTTGGTGCATGGCAGCCTGGAGCTCATGCAGGTCCTGCCCCAGACACTGTCCAACAGTATTCTGAACAGCAAGATCTCGGAGATGAAGAATGGTTCGTTTTCTGTATTAAGTCTCCTCGAAAGATTTCTGTGGTCCATGGTGCCTCCGAAAAGCTTGTTGGTGTCTGTTATCTGTGCTGCTGCTGACTGCTATGGGCAAGGAAACTTAGCTTTTGCAGTGGTATTGAGGATTGCAGATAATAACAGAATGAGAGATGTTAAAGGCTCTGTGACAACTGCCCCACCAACACCATCCAAAAGGAAGGAAGCAAGGAAGGAAGGAAGGGAGGGAGGGAGGGAGGGAGGAAGGGTGGGTCCAGGTAGGAAGCTGTTGAAGAGAGTCCTTAAACGCTGTGATAAAGACACTGAAGTGTAGCTCTTCAAAGTTGATGGCTTCTGGTGAGGGGTGGGGGATAGAAAAGGATTCAGTTTTCTTTCTTATTAATTTTTCCCAGCCCTATCACAGTTTTCTCTCCTTCCCTCCTTTCCTTCTCCTCTCATCCTATTCCTTCCCCAAACCCCCCTTCTTCCTCAGATCTCTCCATCCACTCCCTTCTCCTATCTCTGCAGAAAAACGGCAGGCCTTTAGTGTACACCAGCCAACCACGGCATATCAAGTTGCAGTAAGACTAGATGCCTCTTCGCCTCTTCTGCTATGAATGAGGAGACCCAGTAAGAAGAAAGGGTCCCAAAAGCAGGTAACAGAGTCAGAAACGACCTCTGCTCCCACTGTTAGGAGTCCCACAAGATGAGGAAGCCACAACTGTAGCATATGTGCAGAGGGCCTAGGTCAGTCCCATGCAAGCTCTCTAGTTGGTGAGCCCCTCTGTCTCTCGTAATCCTTCAGGCTCGGTTTTCTTTAAGGGGCTGGCCACTGGGAGCCTGACCATGTGAGTATGTGGGCATCATAAATTGGACTTGGTAGGAGGATGGGCCTGGGTAGAATGGGAAATGAGAGTGGTCAGGGTGCATTGTATGAAATTCTCAAATAATTAACAAAAATATGTTGAGGGTAAATAAAGATCAGGATGTAGGCAGGCCTGGAGAGCATTCCCTTAATCAATGATATATGTGGGAAAAACCACCACATTATGGGTGGTGTCATCCCTGGACTGATGGTCTTGGATTCTATATGAAAGCCAGTTGAGCACGCCACAAGGAGCAACCCAAGAAGCTGTACCCCCTCCACAGCTTCTACATCAGCTCCTGCCTCTGGGTTCCTGTCCTGTTTGAGTTTCTGTCCTGACTTTGATAAAGAACAGTGATATGGAAGTATAAGCCAAATGAACTCTTTCTTCCAAAGTTGCTTTGGGCATGGTGTTTTATCATTATAATAGTAACCCTAACCAAGACAGCTAGTCAGCCTAGCCAGTCAGTGAGCTGCAGGTTCAATGTGAAACTCTGAAAATTAAGGTGGTGGAGTGATTAAGGAAGATGCTGGCCATCATCTCTGGCCTTTGCATACACATATGCACATATATCAACATGTTCCCGCACATTCCTCCACACACAAATACATTTTTAGACTCTTCTCAAAGAGAAGGAAATTCCTGGGATTTCAACTCTTTGGGTACATTTACAAAGGCAGCAGCTTGCTTGCTAGAGGGTATCCTCCCTTTGGTATTAGGGATATATTAGCCAAGAAAATAAAGAACAAGAGACTAAGGCAGTGATGAGGCATGCTTCTAGTCCCAGAACTCTGGAGGCAAAGGCAGGAGGATCTTTGTGAGTTAGAGGCCAGCCTGGTCTACAGAGTGAGTTCCAGGACAGGCTCCAAAGACACACAGAAAAACCCTGACTCAAAAAAAAAAAAAAAAAGAACAAAAAACAAAAGATTATGTAGGGAGAAGAAAAACAGAGAAAGTTTTTGGAAGAGAAACAGAAAAATTAAGGAATAAGAAGTTCAAGAGGGTATTCCAATTTCTTCCCTGCACCTGCTCAAACACTAAGTAATGTACACTGGATCAGTAACAAGTACAAATGAACAGAACAGAGACTGATCTGTTTCTAGACACTTTTTCCGGCCCAGGCCTCTAGATGCTTAAGTAGTGGCACTAACTACCAAGGCTTGTTTCACCTTGAGCAAAAAATCCAACACAGAATATGTACTCATCCATGATAACCTTTAAAAACACTGATGATGCTCACTTTACTAATTGGTACACCAACAGCGGCTGCCCCTCAGCTTGACATCACAAAGTCTTCTTACCCATGATGATAGAGAAGGATCCTCTTCAGTGAGATCTAGTCTAGAGGGCAGTGCATCATAGGCATGCCAGAGCATCCCTTCGTAGACACTGACGTTCAAAGAGTGGCTGGACTATGATTTGGAATGCCTATTAAAATGCATGTTCTGGAAACTTAACTCAGATCTGTGTGTTATTGTTACTGCTGTTCCTAAGTATGTCTTTTAGAAGTAATCAGTATTAGATGAGCTCATGAAAGTGAATCCATTCTGATCTGTGGCTTCATAAGGAGAGTAAGAGAGGCCCCCAACTGCTGTTCCTGGTTTGTCTCAGAGTATTGCCATATTATAATGCTATAAGAAGAGCCCAGGAGATTTAACAGAGATGCCAACACTCTGCTCCAGGATTCGTACCCTCCAGTATTATGAGCAAAGTACACTTCTATTTTTTGTAAGTTTTCTGATCACAGACACTTTGTTGCAGCATCAGAAAACAGAAGAAGACATGGCATTTTGCCTGTCCTTGTACTCTGACCAATCTCACTTTCTGAAGAATCCCAAAAAACACTGATTAGCATAGATGTTTTTTATAGTTCAGTAAGGATGGATTGGAGAATCATCCCTAATTGTGAAAGAGCTTGCCAGAAATACAGTCAGGGGATAGGGAGGGCTATACTAGTATAACATAATGTTAACCAAGGAGAAACTTCAAGAAATTCACTGAACCTAAAGGAAAGAAAGAAAACCGGTCACCCCTTTCCTCCATGATCAAGTCACCACAAGGGTAAGTCAGTGCAAGAGTCCAGCTCTCGGGTTCTATGAGGATGAGGACTCACAGCTTAGGGATTCATCCTGTATTCAGTGTGGTGTCCAGTGAGTCAAATCAACCATGCCAAAGGCACTGTGCCCACTTCGTTCTGATTTATATGTGTGACTCAATGTGTATCTTCCTATCTGTCTATAGGACAGGTAGGAATGCATACACTGAAGAATGTATTCATGTACGTAAGGTGCCATGTCTGCACATATACAAATATGTAGTTATATATGTGCATTTATATCTCTGTGTATCTTTGGAGTTGTGTACCTAAGTGTGACTATTTGTGTTCTTGAGCTCATGGCTGCCTGGGAGGCATATGTCTTTATATGAGTAAGCAAGAGTGTAAATGTGCCTGTGGATATGTCAGCCTACATATACTGTGAAGCCCATCAATCTGCTTTATAAACAGACCTCCCATGATTACTACTTATCTCAATCTGTTTATCAAGGTTGTTTCCAGAAAGATAATTACAGCTGTGTCTGAGAATATAGCATCTCTAATGCCATGCTTAGAAATCCCTCCTCTCTTCCTGTGGATCCTCAGATGGTCTATGTCCTGCTGACTAAAACACATCCTAGGAATATCAGAAACAACATCCAATAGTCTCACCAAGCCAGGCGGTAGTGGCGCATGCCTTTAATCCCAGCACTCGGGAGGCAGAGGCAGGCGGATATCTGTGAGTTTGAGGCCAGCCTGGTCTACAAGAGCTAGTTCCAGGACAGGAACCAAAAAAGCTACAGAGAAACCCTGTCTCGAAAAATCCAAAAAAAAAAAGTCTCACCAACATGACTTCCTGAATATGAACTAAACAAGGAAAACACTAGACATGCTAAAATGCATGGGGGAAATCCCATGAGACCTCAACTCTACACAAAGAATTACAGGCAACTAAGGAATGCTGAGAGCAGGAGAATCTTCCCCAGGGAAGAGCACGCCAGTTGGTTATATCTTGATCAGTGTTCTATTGCTGTGAAGAGACACCATGGCCATGACAACTCTTATAAAAGAAAACATTTAATTGGGAATTGCTTACAGTTTCAGAGGTTCAGTCCATTATCATCATGATGAGGAACGTGGAGGCACACAGGCAGACATGGTGCTGGAGAACTAGCTGAGTTTTACATCTGGATCTCTGGGTACCAGGAAGAGAGACACTGGGACTGGCTTGGGTTTTTAAAACCCAAATCTCACCCCCAGTGATACACTTCTTCCAATAGGTCACACATACTCCAACAAGGCCACACCTCCTAAATCTTTTCAAGTAGGGTCATTCCTTGATGACCAAGCATTCAAATACATGAACCTATGGGTGCATTCTTATTCAAACTACAACAGTTTCAGAATATCAAATGGTCAGTGCTGAGGACATACACATACAAGTAACATTATATAGACTGAGCAGATTGCATTTATATATTTATGAGTGTGTGTGCCTGTGTAGATGTGTGTGTAACAAAATTTATTAGAAAAAAAACATGAATTCAAAAATGAGAAAAGAGGGGTATATAGAAGGGTTTAGAGGAAGGAAAGTTAAGGGAAATGATCTAATTATGTTATATTATGTCATTCTATAATGATATAATTATATTATAATCCAACAACTAAGAGAAATAATTAGGAAAGAAAACACATACAGTTGTTCCATCCTGCTCTTGAGATACCCACAGTGACTTGTTCCTCTCTGTTTCCCTAAACCACTTTGCAGTCATTTTTCTCTTCACAAGAGCTTTTCCTCTTTCAAATTATCTAAGTGACCTCAGAAGTGAAATGGAAGAACCTCAGTCCTTCATTTTTTTTTTATTGCTCTCGTGTTCATTCCAAGTGAGATCCACTGACAGACCCTGCCAATAAAGGAAGGGGTGGAGTTTTAGGAACTTGTATATGTGCCTGCCCTGTAAAGTCAGACATGAGTAGCAGCAGCAGGCCTTTAAACCTTGTGTGTGGCTACCTGCTCAGTGAAAGAGCAATTGATTTTTATTAATAATGGAAGAATAATTGCACTTCATATCCCAAAGCAAGTTGGATATATGGAAATTAATGTAGGCACTGACTGATCTGTGTGTATTCCTTTGTGAGGTCATCATTCTCTCTTTTCTGTCACCCATGAGAAGAAATGTCAACTCTGCCACCTTCTACGTGTATGCTTTACAAATGGAAGTTGGAGTTTATGAAGAACACTGATTTAAAAATGGACATTAAGAGGGGGAAGGGCATGTAGAGAAAGGTCATAGCACATTCCCTGTAGTAGGAAAAAGCTCCTCAAGAGAGTGTCCCCTTTAACATATTTCTAGCTTAGCTAGAACATATTTGACCCTTTGTTTACACTTCTTTTAACTTTCACCTAGAATGCAAAGCAATTAACATCCCCTCCCTTCTACAGACATGGGCAGTGCATGGAGAAATTCTGTCTTCCAGTAAAGAAGAGAGAATTCTGGAACAGGATTCTTGATGGGCTTATAGAAGATTAGGCTGGGCCCTAACATGAATAACCAAGGCACATACAAGGATCTAGGAATGGGTGGGAGGATGGTCCTACCTGGAACTGGATCACACGACAGGAGAATCTGTGGAGAACAAATTTCTCAGTCTGAACCAGAGGTGACCATCAGCCTTGCATCTGGTGACCAGACAACACCTAGCCTGGGATTAGTCATCTCCCCTGTAGAACCTCTGCTTGAACCACCTGGCAGTTAGGGAAGCCAATACTGAAGTTCAGCTTTGGGAATCCTGTTGTCTCTTACTTTCTTTAGAGTGAACTGTGAAGTTCAGTTCATCCTTGTCCCTTCTTCCTGGGTCTTTGTGTGTTGGAGAGGACTGGAGAAACAAAGCCTCTGAGTCATTTCCTCCTCTAAGGAATTCTTTCCTCACTGTGTGGTCTCCAATAAAACAGATGTAAGAATATTTGTGGGTAGCCTTGCAACCACACCCTGGGGACAGACCTCTGGGGGCTGAAAGATTGATTGATAGGATGAAGTTGGGGAAAACAGCATTTCAGTTGTAACTTATTTTTGTTCTAAGCATCAACAGCCCTAGCCCCAAGTGCAAAAGACTACTACCTTCATGGTCAAAGATGCTAAGAGGCCAAAGTAAGTACTATTATTACCTGTGTTTTCCTACTAGGGATACGTGCCATTTTATCACGGCCTCCATTTACTGACACCCAGCAAGCTACAAATGGGTTATTTTAAACCATTAATTCACTCAAGTGGATTACTTTTCATATGTATTCATTTATAAAACTCTTGACATAAGCCTTTACTTGAGAGACAGAAAGACAGATGCACCAAGACCCAGAGAGAGAAATGGTAAAAGGAAAAGAAACTACAGAAGAATGAAAAGGAAGTTTCTACTACGGGAAATAGGGCCACATGGCTGTGTGTGATCGCTAGAACAGGACTGAGCACTCAGCTCCAAGTCTCTTTGAAGAAAAGCATGAATGAAAATAAGTCCATTCACAGAGTTATTAGTTTAAGATGTTAGTGGACATACCCTCAACGAAACAGAGACTTCTTCAAATGCCTAGTAGCCACACCTGTATGAGGGCCCTTGACCAAATCAGAAGGTAAGTACGGTAAGTTTTATTTTCAAAGCATTAATAGACATTGCCGTGAGACAGCAGTAGGCCATATAGATGAGTACACAAACTTTATAACAGATGCCAAGGAATTAGGAGTTTCTTTTAAAAAAAGATACAGAAATTCTAGGTTAGGCACAGTGGCGCCTGCCTATAATTCCAACATTGGGAAGGTAGAGGCAGGAAAAGCATTCAAGATCAGACTGGGGATTCATGGTAAAACTCTATCTCACAAAACACACACACACACACACACACACACACACACACACTAGTAATTCCCTAACTCCCTTTGCTTCCTTAGATCTGCCATAGCGGGAGACATGAGAACAAAACCATCCACCCTCCTTGCTTGCCACTCTTGAATACTCTATTTTCTAATGAAAAACAGATATTTCACTAAAAACAAAATCCACAACGGTACTCATTGTTCTACAAAAGGGAAGACTGAATCCACAGTGACTGCACAGAGCCTGGGTGGCCAAGGGGCATCCTGAGAACGCTAAACATCGTCCAAGCATCATAAAGTTCAGGCTTGACAGGAGTCTTTGAAGTAGGAAACTTTCAAATGAGTGTCTACGGGTCCCGACAAGAACAGGCAGGCTCCAAAGCAAAGGCTTTCAGCACGGCCATTTCCTGACAAGAACTTTTCATGTTTTAGATCAACTGAAAGATAAAGAAATATTTCCTGCAATCATTTTCCTCTCCTCAGCAAAGAAAACGGGTACCAACCTACATGTAATTTGACCAGTTAATATGATGTGCCTGTCATATGGCAAACACTGCACAGTAATAAGCAAATATTTTTGCCTTGTCAGTATATAACCTTTGGCAAGGGACCCCTAGTCACAGGGAAGGCAATTAGAGTTGGGTCATCCTCGATGCAGAAACAAATGCCGTGTGTCCAGAGAGTGCATTGCATGCCTTATGGCCTGACTGAGGAACTTCTGGGATAACACATCAAATTATTTATTTATCCACTTATTTATTTACTTACTTTTGAGACAGGGTCTCATACATTTCAGGAAGGGTTTAAACTTGCTGTGTGGGCAAGGATGACCCTGAACCCCTAATCTTCCTGCCTCCAGCATCCCAGGGCTGAGATTGTAGGTACGTGCCACTATACCCAGGTTACACAGTACTGGGATTGGACACAGGGTTTTGTGTAGACTAAACAAATACTCTAGCAAGTGAGTTACATTCCAGCCTCGATACATCATTATATTAAAACATAAAAGTAATTGCACTCCCATATAAGAGTGAGGAAAATGATTTCTACAATTACAGGTCTTCTGAATTCAAAAAATATTGGCACATAAAAATAAGTCACTTCTTTTACCTGCAATAAGAAACTAAAGCCAATGTTGTGTGGCGCTTCAGTTTTTATCTAACTGTATGATATTTTCTCACCTTACACATCAGAACAAACACATATACACACATTTCTCTCTCCATTTCTTCCTTAAGTACATTTCGAGTCCTCCTTCACCCACTTGCCTTCCACTACATTATAAATTCTCAGGAACAGGAAATGTATGTTTTATTTTTAATATCTGGCATGGCTGCAAATCTTAGGAGGCAAAACTAATCTCAAAGACTCTCAAAACTCCAGCACCAGCTGCCTTGTCCTCCAGCTAAATGACATCAGACACGCTGCTTTGTGCTCCTGTTTGTTCTGTTTTTTTAAGTCTCACCTCCATGTGTTCTCATCTACATGTGACTGTTGAATAGACAACTCTAATAATGACAAGGCCCGATATCTCTTGACCACATACCCTGTGTCTGCTGCTTCACATCTATTCATCCTGATGAGGAGTCTGCGTGTCAGCAGGTGAATTTACTTGGTAAACTCACACAGGTACTAAAATGACTGAAACAGAACTGCATAACTCCAAAGCGAGCACTCTTCCATGGAGCACACCTAACATCTTCTCTCTGGTACTACATTTCTCTCCAAGCTCTGACTCCTCACAAACAGAGCATCAAAGGCAAGCAACCAGAGTAGGGGATGCCGACATTGGAGGTCAGAAGTCAACTCTTCACATAAGAAACTTGGCTTTTCCCAGATGAAGGCTGGAGTGTGCTCATCTTCTGCTTTGTATCTCTTTATACCCAGTCTCCTCTGTCTTGATCCACAAAGGGATCTAAGGCTGGCCAAAATAGCCAACTGTGTGTCTGGGTGTCGTGTACATACGTGTGTGTATGCATTTAGGAGAAGATTATGGAAGAGACGAATCATTTCCTTTCATACACTTAAATTTTAATAAACATTTGGAGATGCAGTCATGGCCCACAAACACATGCATATGTAACAGGCTTACAAGCACACACACACACACACACACACACATACACACACACATACACACACACATATACATCCATTCCCACAGAGGGTTGTAATAAGAGTTGTGGGAAAGCAATTTTGACTTCTTAATTTATTTTTCCTATTATGGAAAAAATCTGAAACAAAAATCAAAACAAATGTTCCAGCAAATTGTAGTCATCCATTCTTGTGCCACAAGAACAGAACAACTGTTTGTCATCAAAATGCACTGGAAAATACAGACATGTGCAGTTGTTCTAACATGGGAGAGCTTCTTCTGTGGCCGTACGCTGCTTCTCTGCCAAGTTTAGATCCCAAAGGGAGTATCTCTAGGTCTGGTGACCTCTAAGCCAAAGATGGGGAATGCTTGAGAAATTAGGTTGACCACTTCCTTTTGGCAAAGTGGACAATTTGATGAGCAATTAAAAATTTCTCCTGTAAGACTGGAAACTAGGCAAAGGATTTACTTTTTCCACATCTAGTCATCATATTGGTATTTGTAGAAATTCCTATCTACACTATTAGAAGTCAGCCGAAACATCATCTAGAAAGCAGGTCCATGAAAATCATTGGTAGAAAGAATAGTTTATAACAAAGTTATGAATCCCCAATTCGTTGTGTTAATAAAATGTGGATGAATGCTTCATCATTGATTTTTAAATTCCATACAGAAAATATGCCCTATTACTGTCTGTACTCAGGTGAAGACCAATGTGCTGCCTCCTATAAATAAGTTAGACAATCAAGCAAAGTGGGTTTCTACCATCACCCACCCCTACCACACAAGACAGCTGAGCTACACCTGGTACCCTACAGGCATAACCATGCTTCTCTTAGGAACTTCCATTTGAAATCATATCAGTTCATTCCAGATTACTGAATAAAGACTTTCCTGGCTAATTCCTGGGCTAATAGCTACAATGGGAAAACACACAAAGCAGGTTCATTTGTTTGTGCTTCAATTTTCAAAGTTAATGGTTTATTTAACTAGCAGGTTATTTCTTGATTACAAGCCACTTAATAGGCCGAGGTTGTGTTTGCATTTCATAAATTGAATTTCACAAAGCCTGCATTTCAAAACAATATGTCAAGTTCAACACCTTCTTTTACAAACCCTTCTAATCAAGGCATAAGAACTAATCTTTTATTTGTAAATAAAACCCGCAATCAGCTCTCAGATAAGAAGAACAACTTTGCATATCTTCCCCCTGCAAATGTTTGCATAAGGTACGAAGAATGTATGGAGAAGCAAGATACAAAAGTGATTAAAATAAAGTTCCCTGTTCACAGGGCTGGAATCTGGAGGAAAAGGTCAACAAAGACAAATTGACTGCAATTACTTACTACCAACATCTTCACAGCAAAACCGCAAAGCCTGCTTAGATCTCAAATGCATCTTGTGGCTTTCCCCAGCCTTGAGGAAGCACAGCAGCCTACCTGGTGTGCTTGTGGTCATTTCTCATGCCTTGATTCCCATCCCCCTGAGTGCTGCCACAGTTTAGACTGATGATTAAGATGGATTATTGCTTGAAATTCCAATCCCATGTCCAGCCTAGGTCTTTTTTGGAGCTTTCTGGTTTCATATGGATGGGTAGGCTTGGCCCCAATCTAAGTTCCAAGACACCCAGTCCCACTGAAAGGTGTGCTATGAGCCTCAGTCCTTAAGAGGAATTCTGGTATTGCCAGTGTATAAAGTGAACAGATATGTGAAAATACAGTTCTGGGGGATTCAAAAGAGACTGCTACCAATTCCACACAGCCATCACCAGTAAATTTAATTCTCTCAAGACTCAGCAAGTACTTATTACATTTCTAACACATCCTAAGCTGTGTGCTAAATTCTGAAAATGGAGCAATAATACAAATAAAGACAAGGGTCCTATTCCCCAAATATACCAGCCTTGCAGAATTCAAATATTAAAGGAGTGATTATATACATATTTTGTTACCAGAAAGAAAACATAGCTATAATGAACTGTGAAACATGTGAATTTAATTTACACTGGGGAAAGTATGGATTAGACAGAAAGTTCTATCAAAAGAAATAGAATCTAGGATAGAACATGAGGCATGAATATCAATTTAGGCAACTAGAGAAGAGGAATATAAACAAGAAACAGCAAAGGCAGGCCAAGGGGGTGTGACTAATTTTGGAGAAATATAGAAATTCTACTATTGATAGAGGTTGAGGTCGTGAGTGGGAGAACTGTGCTAGGTGAGGCTGAAAAGGGATATTGACAGCTTAGGTTATTTGATTGGATCTTGAATGACAAATGCAGTTTTATTCATATGACAAGGAGGGAAGATAGTTTCAATGTAAGAGAACTGGGAGGACAAAGGTGGGTGTGCATGTGAGATTCCATGTCGTGTTTTGGCATCAGCATTCTCCTGTCATTGCAATACTTACTGCAGTTGGAAATTGAGACCGCCAGTCAGGCCGACCATCATGGAAGGTCTAAATATACATCTCGTGAAGTTAGATGTTGAAGTGATAGGAAAAATGCCTTTCACCCGAAACTTCACAAGTGAATTTGTACTTCAGACATTGACCAGTGACAGGACAGGGTGTGGCTTAAGCCCAGTTAGAAGTCTGCTGTGATACCTAGGAGAAAGATGGTGAGAGCTGGACCCGGAGTGGCAGCAGCATCAGCAAAGGAGAGAAAGAGAGTCTGAGAACCCTGTAAGAATTGGCAATTAGGATATTTACACCCCAATAACTCACTCTTGAGTTGCCAGAGATGAGATAAGAAAAGAGACATACTCATGTCTTTGACACAAGTAACTGAGCTGATGCTGTTGCCTTGTATCCGAGGAACATATACTGGAAGGAAAGAGATTGGGCATTTACAAATGGAACATATTCTATGTAGACTGCATAAAGTCATGTTCTTAATGTTGGGGCACTTTTGATTTGGGGGATAATGGGCTATGGGGTGGGATACATGGGAGCTCAAGAGAAAAGTCTTTCTAGAGAAAGTTGTAATCATGAAGAAAAGAAATTTCTTAGGATAAAAGCTTCTCTCTCTCTCTCTCTCTCTCTCTCTCTCTGTGTGTGTGTGTGTGTGTGTGTGTGTGTGTGTGTGTGTGTGTTATGTGTGTGTGTGTCTGTCTGTCTGTCTGTCTTTACTGCCATGTGTGTGCAGGTGCACACAGTGATCAGAACAGTGTGTGTAGAATAGGTGTGTGAATTGCCTTCTGCATGTGCTGATTGCTGAACTTGGGTCCTCCAAACCACTGAGCTATAACTACAGTCCAGAAAGCAATGCTTTCCACAGCAGGAGTAAGGGGAAGTATAGAAGATATAAGATGTATTAGAGGTGAGAAGAGAAGACCCTTTCTGTTACAGATGTTGTGACCCTATTGGTCAAAATGGGAAATCAAGTAAAACGAAAAAGAAGAGAATTTGACAGCTGGGGAGGAGACTCAGGGGGTCTTTCCCAGGTGTTCTTCAGAGCACAGTGGCTGATGTCTAAGCAAAGCGATAAAGCCGTGCTTAACCCAGGACTGGACTGGAGGGAAGGAAGCTGTGAGTGAAGGTGGGGGATCTCACTTTCATGGTTGAAAAACAGAGTTTATCTGTCCGTGCCCCTTGGGAGGGAACCGTGACTCAAGATTGGGATGTCAGTCCCTGAGCTGAGATCAGGAAATTACCAGTGTAGGCACCATTCAGGACTTCTCGACAGGTGTCCCTACCCTTGAAAAATATGAAAGATTAAATGCAAGGGCTGATGGAACGCGGTGGTGAGGGAAGGTACGGCAGATGGTGGATAAAATCAGGCATCTCCAGAGGCAGAGATAGCAGATGGGTGCAGGGGTGAAGCTTGAAAAGTGATTGGAAGGTCAGGGAGACACCTCCAAAACTGCCTGTGGTCTTGATAGGAAGCACACGCTTCGCTTAAGAGGCCACAAGAACAAGGGTCCTGTTCAGGAGGGCAAATGATTTTATTTTAAGAGATGTTGAAAGTGTTTCAAAATTTACATAAAATGTAGCAGAGGTCCAAAAGGCACCACAGGAAATGTTTAGATAGAGGTCAGATTTAAAAAAAAAAAAAAAGTGAATCCAAGAGGGAGGAAGCATGCAGTATCAGAGAGGGAAGAAAGGAAATGCTATCCTAACCAGAGCAAAGAAAAAAGAGGGGGAAGGCCGGGAAAGGTGTATAGATAGAAATAGCTTCAATTCACGCATTCAGATGGGAATCTGCCTGCCATAAATTGTTTCATTGCTGGGAGCTTATGAACTGTCTAGATGCGTAGCTGATGGCCTCATTTCTGAATTTCCCTTCTCTCAGCCTATACCTCCGTGAGTCAGAGAAGCAATTCACAGCTTTGCAAAGTGTTTGTCCTTGCACAAGAAGAAGCTTGTGTCCATTCACCAACAAAGCACAGCCTTCCAGATGTAATTCATGAATCTATGTGGACGCAGCTCTGCACAACCCAGACTCCAGTTCTCCTTCATACACAAGTGTGTGTCTATGTTCAGTCTTACCCAGATGTGAGCCCCTCCATACACAAGTGTGCCTCTATATTCAGCCTTACCCAGATGTGAGTTTTCAGAGGCAATTTGAATGGCAAAATTGCTCTAAAAATTATAGATGAGATACACACAGCTTCAAGATTTTGGCCAACAAACACAACTGAACCCACATTATCCTTTCTCTTTGTTTAACTGGAATGAAAAGTATTTTGACATTTCAGTGAACTACTCTCATTTTTCAAAAATTTAAGTATTCTTCCTTACTGTGTCAACACTGGGTAGGTTCCATTTCTCTTTCTGATTTCATTAGCTGCCAGGGCACAAAGGAGAAAAAAATAACCTTTCATTTTCCCCTCAAGCCACCCACTTGGTATCTTTTATGCTTCAGTACTCCTTGCACAGATCACTCCCTCAGCATGGCTGTCTCAGTATGGAACACAGAGGGAGGCTTAGAACCCCACTTCCCGAAGGGAGAGTCAGAGCAGATGGCTACACAATGAATTCTCTGGATCTTCTCAGAGGAAGCCCAATGTAGTCAAAAATGTCTAACATGTCAGAACCTTCTGGAATTTGCTTAGGAGGTCCAGAAAGAAACAGCACATGGGAAGTAAAAGTGGATAAGTAGTGCTCCATGACTGTCATCATTTTTAAGCTTGGCCTACCTAATCCTTCCCTAATGAAGTATGAAATGGGAGATATCCAATCCCTTGCTATCAGCACAGCAGTTGGTACCCAAGACCTGCATACCAAACCAGTAGAGATGTAGTGAAGCTGTCAGAGTTGGAATTTAAAGAGATAAAAAATGGGAAAGAGAGCTCTCTACCTAGATCTACCTTAGTTACTACCTTGCAGTTAACTCAGAGACAAGATTTTATCACATTGTGAAGGGTCTTCCGCATTGTTGAGAGTGTCATGATGCCTGAAATTATCACATGGTAAGGGCACCACAGTCCCCTAGCTTAAAAACAAATAAGTTATCCTTACAAGCTTAGAAGGATGACGAGACCTTCAAGTTGTATAGACTCTTATTATTGAGTTGGAAGAGATACAGGCTATGAGGCCAGACAAGACCTTGGATGGCACTCTGGGGTGCAAGGTGGGTTCATGATGAAAGCACAGAGGAGTGAGTATATCAGGGATACCCACTTCCCAGCTATGAGGTTTTAGGCTTATTACTTAACCTCTCTGATGCTTTACTGTCTTGTTCTGTAACAAAAATAAGGTTGAATAACCCATGGGAACTTTTAAACATTAAATAATATAAAATAATACATATAAAGAATTTAGAAAATTTGTTCAGTACATCTGGTTTTGTTTACCTCTCCCTTTCCAAAAAAAAAAACAATGAAGGGATGAAACTTAGAGAGTGGTTTTGGAAGAAAAAGAGATAGACACTGAGAAAGGGACCCCTGAATATATTGAGTCCAAAAAGAACATTCCAGTAGGGGAACTAGCTATTGCACACAGTGCTAGAGATGGAAGGCAAGTGTCCAATAGTCACAGGACTTGGAGTTACAGGGAAAAGCAATTAGGATATGAGTTCTAACTTGGCTTGTCTTTAGCTAGGTAGTAGGGGGCAATAATCTCTGCCCTGGAGAACTATGCCTTATTGCTCATCTACAATGGAAAAATATTATGATAAGAGTACTCATGCCATAGGTGGGATGGCCAAATACTTTTATCCTTTAAACAAGAACGCTTTTGAAGCTGCAAGTGGGCACTAGTGATAATTATATTGTTCCAACAGGAGTGAACAAGGGCTCTCTTAGGCAAAACCAAATACCCTCTTTGTGGGGTATTTACAGTGTGCTTTGATTAATGCTTGCTAGACTGCAAACACTCTACAAATATTGTGAATGCTGTTTCTAGCAATTTTTTCCCTTGATCAGTTCTGTCTCCTCATTAAGTGTCTCCATGTGAAGTTATTATAAAAACTCAACAGAGTGATACTTCAGATATACCTTCTATGGTGCCTGATTCAGAGGAAACAGCTTACTAAGATTAATCATTGCTGGGTCCATGACTGGGTATGAGATGAAAGAAATAGATGAACTGCAAAACTTCTGAAATTTTCCTTTTTGGTCATTATTGAATTAATAAGTCACATATTTGTTATTTGTTTGTCCTCGTCATTAAAAGAAGCCTTCAGTCCCACACATGAGTGGAGCAAGCCTATCACCTCAGCTGCCAGTAAGAGTCAGGCATTAGAATCAAAGGTCCAAGGCCCACCTGGACTAGTGAGTGAATTCAAAGTCAACAGAGGCAACTTAGTAAGAGTGAATTGAGAAGTAAATAAAGGGCTATGATTCGGTCATATTCAATCTTTCTATGATTCAGTCATAGAAATCTTGCCCAGCATGGTCAAGACCCTGCATTTAATCCCCAGGAGTCACACATTTCAAGGGGAATTTAGACAGAGCAAACGTTTACTTTATGTTTATGGTGGTATAAATAGTGTAATAAAAGAAGCACTTATTTTGAAATTTGAAAATCTCGAGTTACTGTTTCCAAGCTGGAGTCAGTTATTAGCTGCATGCTGTTGACAGGATCATTTTGAGGGTGTTTTAATCTATCCACACCTCAGTTTACTTGTCTGTGAATGAGGTCTTCCACTCTCTCAGGCTTACTCAGTGCACACAGGTAGAGAGAAACTGTGGAGCGTGTGGTAATTTGAGAGGCTATTCCAAGTAAGGATACCTTTTATTTTGATTCTATCCTGGCTAATGAAGCACTTCCCAATCTTGGCTTGTGCCTTCTGAAAACAAATAAGCAATAAGGAACATGTTATCTTCTTCACCCACAGCCCCACAGGATGCTCCCATTCCACTTCCCTTCAACTTGGTCCCTTATCCAGTTACTACATTTCTCTCAGAGGGGGCAGTGCCCCAGGCTTCAGAGCATCTCCCTGCTATCATGTCTGTTTACTCAAAATACTCCATTTCCCCTACATTCCTATTTCATTTGACCCACAAGACTAGACCATCTCCTTAACCAGAAATTCATTCCCACTTTCAGGAGGGTCAATTAAATGGCCTCCTCTTTGCACAAACATTGACATATTTAAAATTCACACTTCAATTAAAATCAGGTCTGGGTTAAGTTTGCTCTAGGTTCTGAAAACACCATTTCCCAGTTTACACCATTAATCAGGCCATTTCTTTCATACTTCCTTGCATACATGGAATACACACACACACACACACACACACACACACACACACACACCTGTGCCTTAGAAGACTCAGTCAGTAAAGCAGCCAGCTGGATGATAAGATGTTTTTATGAGTAGTTTATTATTAATAGAGTTTTTATTAGGTGGATGATATAAATATATTCAAAACCTTGTTCTAGCTCAGTGTTGCTTGAACTTTGGGGGCACTACCCTCCAGCAAACTTCTATCTCCAAAAATATGCTACCATTATGATTCATAATGGTAGCAAAATTACAGCTATGAAGTAGCATCAAAATAACTTTATGTTTGGGGGTCGGTCACCAAAACACAAGGGACTTTATTAAAGGGTTGCAACATTAGGAAGGTTGAGAATCACTGTTCTAGGCCCTTTTCACCACTTTTCCCTTCCCCTACATTGTCTTCTCAATTTTTATCTAACAAGAAAAAGACCTGTGATAAGATCCCAGCTTCCCATGTAGTACTGTGATGCTCTGACACACTCCCCAAGGGTGCTAGGTCTTAGGGTTATAATTTTAGCAGCTTATCAGGATGAGATGAGGCAAATAGCTGTATATACTTTTCACTCAATTCACAATTTCTCTTGAAAAGTGTCAACACTCTTATATTGGGGTACTAGAGTTTAAGGCTCCACTTTCCATGCTTGTGTACCAAGATACTCTGAAACAGAAACACAAATTCTTTGAAATGTCAAGTCTGGCTTTTAACTGTTCTAATCAGCTCGTTGACCAGCCACATAACAGGAAAAGAGTGTCAGCATTTAGCACCACAGATAACGGTGGAGACTCTCACACTTTAAACCCAAGTCAGTGTGACACTTCTGATGAGGGGACACTGAAAAAAAAGTGGTGGGAGGGGAATAAAATTATCTCCATAAAGTTCACAGAAAGTAAAGATTCAAGAAATAATGGGATTTTCTTAGTCACTTACTAATGTCACTGTAGATACAGAACCTAGTGCCCCGGCACATCATATTGTTTGTTTGAATTGAGACATATAATTCATGTCAGATATATATATGTATATATATATATATATATATATATATATATATATATATATATATCAGGGACAACAACTGTTGAAAGATGTGCATTATCCATACTCCTGAGGAATGTTGTCATCTGGTCACCACCACCTAGCAATGAAAGAAGTTCTTTCTTTATGCAAATGAACATCAACCATCCTTATTCCTAATGTGAATGCTAAGTGTATCCTTTGAGGTAAAACGTAGCTGATGGAACCCAGATCTCAAGATTTCAGTAATATACAGAAAAATAAACAGTATTTTTTTCTCAACTGAAATTCAGTCTATAAACAGCAACCACGGGATTGGTTTTATGTGATTCAAACCCATATAAAATGCTGCATCTGATTTCCAACATCTGTATCTGTATCAGAGGAAGCCAAGGGATGGGTGGATCCACACAGCTTACTAGCCAACCACCCTAGCCAATTGATGAGCAGAGTTCATTGAGAGATAATCTTAAAAATACAGGAGACACTAGGAACATCAGGTAGGACACTGTCCACTGCTCACAAAACCCTTTTAGTCCTGCCTAACAATCCCATACTGCACAAACCACCCCAACCCACCCCATTCCCCCACCTGGGGTTCCATATCTTGATCTACAACTTCTGCTAAAGACTTCTCCTTTAGCAGAGGCTCCCAGGTAAGACACTGCCCCACTGCCTACTAACACTCCTTAAAATCCACCCACAAACCCCAGACTACACCCCTTCCCCTGGGCTCCATACTAGGGTCCATAGCCCCAGTAGTCTTATGGGATGCCATGCTGTGTTGACTGAGGTCTCTGTCCTGCCTTGTCCCACAGCCATTCAATCCCAAAGAAACACACCAAGGCTTAATATAATTATATAATAATAATAATAATAATAATAATAATAATAATAATAATATATTCAATAATTTTATAAAATAACTATAAACTAGCTGCCCTATTAGCTCAGGTTTCTTATTAACTTTTATATCTTAAATTAACCCATAAGTCTTGTCTGTGTTAGTCATGTGACTTGGTACCTTTTATCAGTGAGGCATTCTCATATTGCTTCCTCTGTGTCTGGGTGATGATTGCAGACTGAGCCTTTCCTCTTTCCAGAATTCTCCTATTCTTGTCACCCCATCTATGCTTCCTGCCTGGCTACTGGCCAATCATTATTTTATTAAACCAATACAAGTGACAAATGTTTACAGGGTGTAAGACCATTGTCCCACAACTATGCTGTTCCTAGGAACCTCAGTGAGACACTGCTCACCACCCACTAAACCCCTTTAAAGCTTGCCAACAACCGCAGATTGCACATCCTGAACCCCCCCCCCCACACACACACACACAGCTTCATATCCTTATCTATAACTTTGAAAGAAAACTTCTGTTTTACCAGAGGCAAGGCTGGATGTAGGGAACTCGGGTCTACAAGTTCAGAATACTTCAGCTTTATTGGAGCACAGGCCAAATCTAAGGATCCCAACATCTGTAGCTGCACTTCAGGACATGCTTGTTTTAGGGACCCCAGAGGCAAGACCAGGTCCAGGGACACCAGGCTGCACTCCTCCCCTTGACTACATATCTTCTTCTACAAATACAAAGACTTTAGCTTTACCAGTGACCATAATATCAAAGCACTAAATATACAGAACAAAGTAAGAACATTAAAAGCAGCAAGGGGAAAAGGCCAAGTAACATATAAAGGCAGACTTATTATAATCATACCCAACTTCTCAATAGAGTCCTTAAAATCCAGAAGAGCCTGTACTGATGTTTTGTAAATTCTAAGAGACGACACATGCTAGCCCAGACTACTATATCCAACAAAACTATCAAACACCATGGATGGAGAAAACAAGATATTTCATGACAAAGTCAAATTAAACAATATCTATCTGTAAACCCAGTCCTACAGAAGGCTCTAAAAGGAAACCTCAAAACCCAGGAAGTTAAGTACCCTCATAAAAATACAGGCAAAGAGGTAATCTCACACCAGCAAAACCTAAGGAAGGGAAACACACAAACAAACACAGACACACACACTACCACCAACAATAGCAAAATCAGAGGAATGAGCAATCATTGGACTCAATTCACCAATAAAAGGCTAATGAATTAGATATGAAAACATCATTCTGCTGCATACAAGAAACACACCTCAACATCAAAGATATAGACATTATCTCAGAGTGAAGGGTTTAAAAAAGATTTTCCAATCAAATGGACCTAAGAAGCAAACTATTCTAACATCTAACAAAATAGACTTCCAATCAAAATTAATCAAAAAAGAGAAGGGTATTTCAAATTCATCAAAGAAAAACTCCACCAAGATTATGTCTCAATTCTGAACTTCTATGCTCCAGAATGTAAGGGCACCCACATTTGTAAAAGAAACATTACTGAAGCTGAAATCACACATAGAACCCCATACAATAATAGTGGGAGACTTTAACACCCCATTTTCACCAATGGACAGATCTTCCAGACAGAACCCAAACAGAGAAATTACATAACTAACAGACCTTATAACTCAAATGGACCTAACAAATATCTACAGAACATTTTATCCAAATGAAAGAACACATCTTCCTCTCAGCCTGGCATGAAACCTTCTCTAAAACTGATCATATACTCTGCCACAAAAAAAAAAAAATCTCAACAGATACAAAAAACAAATTGAAATAATTTTCTGTCTTATCAGATCACTATGTATTAAAGCTGGATTTCAACAAAAGAAACAACAGAAGCCTACAAACTCATGGTAACTAAACAACTCTCTACTGAATTACCACTTGGTGAAAGAAGAAATAAAAAAGAAGTTTAAGACTTCCTAGAATTTAACCAAAATGAATGAATAATATACCCAAACTTATTGGACAAAATGAAAGCATGAAAGCGGTGCTGAGAGAAAAATTCATAGCAGTAAGCGCCTTCATAAAGAATTTAGAGAGATCTCATACTAGCAATTTGACAGCACACTTGGAGGCTCTGGAACAAAAAGAAGCAGACACACCTAAAGGAATAGATGGCAGTAAACAGTCAAACTGAAGAATGAAATCAATAAAATAGAAACAAAGAGAATAATACAAAGAATCAATGAAACAAAGAGTTGGTTCTTTGAGAAAATTAACAAAATAGATAAAGCCATATCCAAACTAACTAAAGGTAGAGAGAAACAATATCCCAGTCAACAAAATTAGAAGCGAAAATGGGGACATAATAACAGACTCCAAGGTAATACAGAGAATTAGGTTACACTTCAAAAATCTGTACTCCACAAAATTAAAACATCAAAAAGAAATAGACAAATCTCTTGATAGAGACCACTTAACAAATTTAAATAAAGGTCAGATAAACAATTTAAATAGACTGATAATCACTAAGAAAATAAAAACAGTCATTAAAAGTTTCTGTACCAAAAACCCCAGGTACAGACAGTATTAATGCAGAATTGAACCAGATTTTAAAAGAAGAGCTGATACCAATACTCTTCAAATTATTCCACAAAATAAAAACAGGAGGAACATTGCCAAATTCTTTTCATGAGGCCACAGTCACCCTGTTATCGAAATCACATAAAGACTCAACAAATAAACAGAATTATAGACCAGTTTCACTCATGAACACTGATGCAAAAATACTCAATAAAAGACTGGCAAACTAAATCCAACAACACATCAAAAAGGTGATTCACCATGACTAAGTAGACTTCTTACCAGAAATGCAAGGATGGTTCAACATATGAAAATCTGTTGATGTAATCCACCATATAAACAAACTAAATTAAACACACACACACATGATCACTCAATAGATACTGAAAAAGCCCTTGACAAAATCCAACATTCCTTCAGGATAAAAGACTTGGAGATCAGAGATACAAAGGACATAGCTAAACATCATAAAAGTAATATATGGCAAGCTGATTACCAACATCAAATTAAATGAAAAGAAACTCAAAGCAATTTCGCAAAAATCATAAACAAAACCAGGTTGTCCACTCTCTCTATACCCACTCAAGTACTATAGCACTTGAAGTTCTAGCTGGAGCAGTATGACAACAAAAGGAGGTCAAGAGGATATAATAAATTGCAAAGGAAAGACATCCAACTATCATGATTCATAGATGATATGATAAAGTATATAAATGACCCCAAAAATTTTACCAGGGAACTCCTACAGTTGGTAAACACCTTTAGTCAAGTGGCTGGATACAAGATGAACTCAAAATATTAGTAACCCTCCAATGCACGAATGATAAACAGGTTGAGAAAGAAATCAGAGAATCAATATCCTTTACAAGGGCCTCAAATACTATAAAATATCTTGCTGTGACTCTAACCAAGCAAGTGAAAGAAGTTTATGTCTTTGAACAAAGAAATTGAAGAAGATATCAGGAGAGGGAATGATCTTTCATGCTCATTGGTCAGTAAGTTTAACATAGTAAACCATCTTACCAAAAGCAATCTACAGATTGAAAGCAATCCCAATTAAAATCCCAACACAATTCTTTCTAGACCTTGAAAGAACAATACTCAACTTTATATAGAAACATAAAAAATCCATGATAGCTAAAACAATTCTGTATGATAAAAGTACTTCTGAGGGCATCATCATCTGTTATTTCAAGCTGTACTGCAAAGCTATAGTAAAAACTTCATGGCATTGGCATAAAACCAAACAGGTGGATCAATGGAATTGAATTGCTATGGACACCAGCTTTTCAACAAAGAAGCCAAAATTATACAATGGAAGAAAGAAAGCATCTTCAACAAATGGTAATGGCCTAACTGGATGTTGGTATGTAGAAGAATATAAATCAATCCATACGTATCACCCAGCACCAAAAGCAAGTTCAAGACCTCAAAATAAATTTAGTTACACTGATCCTGACAGAAAATGAGAAATAATCTCTAACACATTTGCACAGAAGAATACTTTCTGAACAGAACAACAATAACATAGGCACTAAGATTGACAATTAATAAATAAGACCTGATGAAATTGAAAAGTTTCTATAAGGCAAATGATATCATCAGTAGGACAAAACAGCAGCCTACAGAATGGGAAAATCTTCACTAACCCCATATTTGGCAGATTTCTGCTTTCCAAAATATATAAAGAACTCAAGAAACTAGATATCAACAAACCAAATAATCCAATTAAAAATGTGGTACAGATCTAAACAGAGAATTCTCAACAGAAGAATTTCAAATGGCCAAGAAATACTTACACTCAACATCCATAGCCATCATGGAAATGTGAATCAAAATGCCTCTGAGATTCCATCTTACACCTGTCAGAATGTCTAAGATCAAAACTACAAGTGACAGGTTGTGCTGTAGAAGATGTGGAGCAAGAAGAACATTCCTCCATTGCTGATCAAAGTGCAAACTTATACAGCCATTTTGGAAATCAGTTTCTCAGAAAACTTGGAATCAACCTACCACAAGACCCAGTTATACTGCTCTTGGAATATACCCAAGAATGCTTAACCATACCACAAGGACACTTGCTCAACTATGTTCATAGCAACTTTAATTGTAATAGCCAGAACTTGGAAACAACCTGGATGCCCCTCAAACAAGAAACTGATAAGGAACATGTAGTACATTTACAAAATAGAGTATAACTCAGCTATTAAAAACAAAGACACCAGGAAATTCGAAGGCAAATGGTGGAACTAGAAATCCTGAGTCAGGCAAGACAAACATGGCCTGTACTCACTCACAAGTGGATATTAGTCATAGCATAAAGGATAACTGTGCTATAATACACAGTCCTAGGGAGACAAGGAAGGTTCATGGCAGGGGTCATCCGGATCTCCTTGGGGAGGGGACATAGGAGAGATTTTGTGAGTGGGTTGAGACCTTGTGGGGATGGTAACATGAGTGATCGGGTTGGAGGGGGAGTGGAAGAGAATGGGGGGAGGGAGGGAGAGTGCTGAAAAAATCTACTGGAAAGGGGGACATTTGGGGGACAGGTAAAAACCTTGCATAAGTGAATCTCCCAGGAATCTACAAGAAAGACCCCAGCTTAGACTCCTAGCAATAAAAGACACGTAGCCTGAACTGGCCATCTCCTGTGACCAATTGGTCCAAGACTCATCAGAGAGGTGTCATTCAGCAGCTGATGAAAACAGTTGCAGAGACACAACCAAACATCAGGCAGAGTTCAGGGAATCCTGCAGAAGAAAATGGAGAAAGGATTGTAGGAAGCAGAGGGATCAAGGACACTATAAGAAAACTCACAGAATCTACTAACCTGGGCTCATAGGGGCACACAGCAACTAAACTGATAAACAGGGAAGCTTGCATGGGACTGACCTAGGCACTCTGCATAGATGCTACAATTCTGTCGTTAGGTCCTCTTGCAGCATACCTAACAGTGGAAACAAAAAATTTCTGACTCATTTATAGACGTTTAGGACCCCATCTCATACTGGGTCATCTTGCCCAGCCTTAATACATGGGAGGTGCTTAATCTTACTGTGATTTGCTATGCCATGTTTTGTTGATATTCATGAGACTTACCTTTCTCAAACAGAAAGAGGAGTGAACGCAGGGGTGGGGGTGAACACAGTGAATAGGGGAGATAGACCTGGAGAAGAGAAGGGAGGGGAAATTGTGGCAGGGATATAAAATAAATAACTAAATACATTTATTTTTTTTAAAAAAGATACAGTGAAGAGTGAATACACCCAAAGTCATCCATCACCAGGCCTCTACAAGCATATATATATATATATATATATATATATATATATATGTATATATGTGTGTGTGTACACATAACACATTCAAATACAGCTCATACAAAAAATGCAAAGTGTTTATAATTTTATCATTGAAACAAAGAGGATGGAGATATAGGATTTCTAGATAAGAAGTTTATAAAATTTAATATGAGGAATATATAACCAAGTAAAACAGAATTATTGATAAATGTATATAAATTGCAAAATATTAAAAGAAATTATGCAATGAAACTAAAAGTGGATAATGTTGCCTATAAGTTTTCGACTGTGTCTTTATTCCTGGTTAAAATGATCAATGTTCTTTATATAAAGTAGAAATATTATAGGAAAGCTGAACAAAAATTAGAATACCTTGAATTTTTTAATTTATTTTTTAAACGATCTTTTCTCATTTTACATACCAATTCCAGTTTCTATTCCCTTCCTTCCTCTTGCTCCCCTCCACCTCTCCCCACCTCACCTTATCCCCATCCACTTCTCAAGAAAGTCAAGCTGCCCATGGGGAGTTAAGAAAGTCTGATATATCACTTTGAGGCAGGACCAAGTCCTTCCCCACTATATTTAGGCTGAGCAAGATATCCCTCCAAAAAGAATGGCCTCCAAGAAGCCAGTTCAGGCACTAGGGATAAATTCTGGTTCCACTGCCAGTGGCCCTACAGACTGCCCAAGCCACATGTCAAACGGCAGCTTAAAGAATGGGTAAAATCTTCACCAACCCCACATTGGACAGAGGACTGATCTCCAAAATTTATAAAGAACTCAAGAAATTAGACATCAAGATACTAAATAATCCAATAATGGGGTATAGATCTAAATAGAGAATTCTCAATAGAAGAATCTCAAATGGCAGAAAGATACTTAAATAATTACTCAACATCTTTAGCTATCAGGGAATGACCTTGAGATATCAACTTACACCAGTCAAAATGGCTAAGATCAAAAACACTAATGGTAGCTTATGCTGGAGAGGATGCAGAGTAAGGGAAATTCTCCTCCATTGCTGGTAGGAGTGCAAACTTGTACAGTCACTTTGGAAATCAATATGGCAGTTCCTCAGAAAATTGAAAGTCAGTTTTCCTCAAGACCCAGCAATACCACTCTTGAGCATATACCTAAAGGATGAACATCCATGCCATAAAGACATTTACTAAGCAATGTTCATAGCAGCATTATTCATAATAGTCAGAACCTGGAAACAACCTAGATGCCCCTCAACTGAAGAATTAATAAAGAAAATGTGGTACATTTGCACAATGGAGTACTACGCAGAGATAAAAAACAATGACATTTTGAAATTTGCATGCAAATGGATGGAACTAGAAAACACCATCTGAGGTAATCCAGACCCAGAGAGAAAAACACAGTATATACTCATTCATAAGTAGATATTAGACATAAGACAAAGGATAACTAGCCTGTAGTCCACTACCCCAGAAAAGCTAAGTCACAAGGATGACTGATTTTAAGATTTTGTGTCCCTCTTTCTTGCCCTTTGCATACAGACTTCTGAACATACAGACATATGGATATATACATATGTATTGCAAAATTGCTCTTTCTGTTGGTAAAACTATTGTAGTTATTGAGACTAGCAAAAACAATTCTAACGGCATATGAGAAAAACAGATTTGGTTCTAATAATTTAAGAACAAAGTGTAATGAGTGAATACATAGAAGAAGGAAATACAGACCTGTGAGATTGCTCAGTAGGTAAAGGCAATTGGCATGCTAGCCTGGCAATCTGAGTTAATCCCCAGACCACACAGGGGAAGGGAGAGGAGAGACTGACTCAAGAAAGTTGTTCACTGGCCTCCAGGCGTGCGCCAAAGCAGTCGTGCCCCCTCACACAGGACAAGCACACATAGCCATCATGAGCACACAAGAATAAACAAATGAATAGATAAAATTTCATAAAAGGAAATGAAATGTTCTAACTTCTGAGGCAAGATAAAAAGGGAAGTTATTTATTTTTTTATCCTGACAACTTTTCATCTGGGAGAGAGAAGACCAAAGACATCAATATTTCCAGCTTACAAACCACTATATGAACTGTTTTTATTTGAATGTCATAACTAATAAGTGGCTAAAAACATCCAGCTTGTAAGACTGTACATCAGCATTTTCCTCAGGATAGAAAAGAATAAAAAATATTCATTTCATCATCTATAGTTCACAGTGAGAGTCATTTGATTTTCTATAACATTTTTAATCACATGCATGTAGGCACGCTCAAAACAACACACACACGCGTACTGCCTCACAACATGAATGCTTCTATGTCAGAAAAATGATAACAAGAAATGAAAACACAATTTAACTGAAGATGCTAGAGTAACAACAAGAATAATTCTCCTTTGAAACTTGCCAAATTTCTGCTCAGTGTGTAACATTCACATTCCTCAGAGCTCATCCCGGGCTGTCTTTAATTTTCCTTCTCTATGCCCTCCACCAAGGCAATCTCAGAGTATTGATATTGATATGGTTTGATTGTGGTTTATCCAACAAAAGTCCTTGTTCTTGAGGCTTGGTCTCCGTTGTGGCAATGTTGCTGGATCCTTTAAGAGGTGGAGACTAACAGCAGGGAACTAGGTCATTTAGGGTATGACCCTGGAAGAAAACCAAGGTAGTTCTTCTAGGACTATGTTTAGTATCTAAGTGAGTGGGTTATCTTTAAAAAGTGAGCCTGACCTCTGGACCGTTCTCTCTCACTCTTCTGCTTTGTCTGGGTGTGAACAGAGGGTCCCTCATCAAAAGCAGAAACCATGGTACCCCAACCTTATAGTTTTAGTCTCTGAAACATGAAACTTTCATTTACAGTGTCCAGCCTCAGAATGTTGTCATAGTAACACAGACAATACAAATGTCTGTTGAAATACGGAGCGGCGGGCTGTGTCCTGCCACCCAGCTAGCTTTACCCGAAATAATTACACGGAAACTGTATTCTTTTAAACACTGCCTGACCCATTAGTTTCAGTTTCTTATTGGCTAGCTTTTACATATTGATCTAACCCATTTCTATTAATCTGTGTAGCCCAAGAGCTGGCTTACCAGGAATGATCTTAACCTGCGTCTGTCTGGAGTGGGAGAATCATGGCGACTCCCTGACTCAGCTTCTTTCTCCCAGCATTCCATTCTGTTTACTCCGCCTACCTAAGGGTTGGCCTATCAAATGGGTCTAGGCAGTTTCTTTATTAATAAGAAATCACTCCCACATCATTTCCCCTTTTTCTGTTTAAACAAAAAAGAAAGGCTTTAACTTTAACATAGTAAAATTACATATAGCAAAACAGTTATTAAGCAAGAATTACAGTTACAATATTTATATCTATTTTATCTTTTATCATAACTAAGGAAAACTATAACTATTCATTCTTCAACTCCATCAAAGACTCCAGAAGGATATAATACTACCTAAGTAAACAAGAAATAAGAAAACTCTAGAAATGACAGAGACATCTTGCTGCCGGGACAGTCACCCAAAGTTCTTTTGTATGGTTGGGGCATCCATCTTCAGCCTTCAGACCCATAGTATCCAGCAGACATTTCCATGAAGCAGGAAATTTCAAAGACAGTTCAGTCACTATCTGCTGTGTCCTGCAGAATGTCTCGCAGACTCTTTCATGAGTCAGGAACCCCAAAAGACCGTCTCACCTTTAGGCAAGTTCAGCAGTCCTCTCTCTGCGGGTTCTCTGTGTCCATTTTATGCAACAGTCCAGGCAAGAGCAGTTTCTTGCCCAAATGGCTATCCAACTCCATAAGGATCCTCTTCGATGCCCATCTTCCTCTCAAAGTAGATTGGTGCCACCAGGAGCAGATATGTCTCATTGTCATGAAAAGTCCTAAGTTATTAAAACATTAAATGCCATATTCTGCAGTCTTTGAAAGATATGAAGAATGTCTATCTAACTGAAATGTATCTCTATATATCTAGAAAATCTAACTAACATGACTACAAGATTGACTATTATTGATGATTAACCATTAACCTATATTTCTTAATTATACATTACATTTTTAAATGAACTACACAATCACAATACCTTAATCAAGATCAGAAATACATATACATATAACAAAATTGACTGTAAAATCCACACCAATGCAAATTACTCATACCTATATCATTTCCCCCTTTAAATGTAAAAGAACATTTACAAACAATATTTTGGGAACATGGGCGCAGTTTTTTCTCTCCAAACTGCTTCCTGCTGAATGGGGGCGTCGTTAATTAGGTCTTTCATGGTATAACCTGTGTGCTAGTTTCATCTCAGTTGGCAGTTGAGCGAAGCAATTTTCTGAAGATGTTCACAACAACCTTTCAGGAGGGCGTGGTCTATCATACCAAATTGTAATAGAAGAAATCCATAGGGTCTGGTCCTCTGTGAAAACAAAAGAAGACCCTCTCCAAAGCATCATATTCTTAAACCCAAATTTTGAAATCGTAATACCCTTATATCCATTCTGGTTTAGCTTAGCAGCCCATGTAATGAAATGTCTCTCTGTACTTAGCTCCTTTACAGTCAAAAATTTTAAAGAAAACACAATGTACATAATCCAGACTCTCTGTGAATTTTCCATTTTTACATGGCTTATTTTTCTTTATTTCTTTTAATCTCTTAACTATCTGTACTCTGTCTCTTTAAAGACTTTACCTTTTTAAAAAAAAACATTAACTTTATTTTCTATATTTTCTTTCTTCTCTCTCCCAAGTCTACGTACATTCATCCAACAGTGTGGTCTTTTATGTCTGAATCTGTTTTATTGTGAATCTGTAATTTTTTTTTTTACTATCCAGGAGCATTTCTTAAAATGTTAAGCAGTTCTTAGAAACTTAAGTTGTGCCATGTACAGGTAATAAGGTACCGCCTGTGTCCTGCCCAGTTGAAACCTTAACCTGCACTGTTTTTATGGTAATTACGGTAGTTCCTGCCTGAGACCAGCACAGTTCAGCATGGCAGAGCTGAGCCAAGCCGCTCCTGCCTCAGAGCCATTTGGTGCCCCTGAGCCACACACAGTTCCAGGCACACAGCAGTCCACATTGCCATCAAGCAAGCCGTAGAGCTTTACTCCAAATGTTCCATTTAAAAGCTCTGTCTCCCACAGGAGCCAGACAGAGATCGCAATGGCGGCACAGACCAGAAAGCCGGCATTTTAAAACAGCCAGTTTTTTCCTGCTGCTGAGTCAGGACAATTTCTTTGCGGCACACAACCCACAAACAGCAAAAAGCTGTCTTAAATTCTCTCTCTCTCCTTTTTAAGCCCTCTCAGGTTTTACGTGGAGTTCATTAGCACTTTGGGCGCCACTCTGTTGAAATACGGAGCGGCGGGCTGTGTCCTGCCACCCAGCTAGCTTTACCCGAAATAATTACACGGAAACTGTATTCTTTTAAACACTGCCTGACCCATTAGTTTCAGTTTCTTATTGGCTAGCTTTTACATATTGATCTAACCCATTTCTATTAATCTGTGTAGCCCAAGAGCTGGCTTACCAGGAATGATCTTAACCTGCGTCTGTCTGGAGTGGGAGAATCATGGCGACTCCCTGACTCAGCTTCTTTCTCCCAGCATTCCATTCTGTTTACTCCGCCTACCTAAGGGTTGGCCTATCAAATGGGTCTAGGCAGTTTCTTTATTAATAAGAAATCACTCCCACATCAAATGTCATGAAGTCACATGTTATGGTGATGTTCAGAGTTTTCTCCCCAGGCTTGGATCTACAGATTCACATCTGTCTCCCAGATGTTCCACCTGTCCTTTGAGGAAAGAAAGTCTCCAATCTGTAATGCTTATATACTCAGTGTTCTGCATCTCCAGCAAGCTTTACCTAAAAGGAAACCCAGAGATCGTATTTCATTCAATACCTCTTCCTCAGTCCTGTCGGAAGCTGGAATGCCTAAAAGTGGAGCCTGAGATGCGAGATGAGAGTTCTGCAAAATGTTCTTGGGAAAAGAGAATAGAAGGAGGAAGAGTGGAAAGGAAGGGGATGAGCAAAGCTACAGCCTGAGCAGGGGAACAGCTTCACTCTGATCCCACAGGGAGCTCGAATTACAGACAACACTGCTATGCCAACCATTCCTAGGAGCCAGGAAGTCATCCTTTGTACTTCCATCCAGTCAGCCTCCAGTGGGGAACGTAGTATGATATGTTAAATGGAACAGCTTTCCCAAAAGGAGGTCACTATGAGGATTTAGCGACTAACACTCCCATCATCAGGAAGTGGCTGCATCTGCCAACCCAGGGGAATCTGGGCAAAGAACCAAGAGCCCGCTCAATGCTGTATAATTAATCTTCAAGGCTGATGATGATTAGCCTGCTAAACTTGAGTTTAGTGTGACCACTAGTTTCCACCTCCAGTAGCCTTCTCCTGGCCCGATGCTCAGAAGCTCTTGCCACCTCTTATTTAAACAAAACGCCTCCTTCTCTGGTATTGGTTCCATGTGCTATTTCTAGGCTTGCATTTAGCCCATACCTCCCAAACCCTCCTGAGCCCTGCTGTATGTGCTGTTTCCTATGCCCTCATTCTACCAAGTGCTTTCACCAAACTCTCTGGTTTGGCTCAGTTCTTCTGCTGGAATGATTTATTTTTCCCCACACCGAATGGTGATGTGTCTTTCAAATCCAAGTTTCAATGTTCTCTCCTCGTCGTGTGTAGTAATAGGAACGGCGGAGCTGCGTTCCCAGCACCCCGGCCGCCTGCCCGGCTAGCTTATGCCCCAAAATAACAACACACAAACTGTATTCATTTAATCACTGCTTGGCCCATTCTCTTCTAGGCTAATTCTCACATATTAATTTAGCCCATTTCTAATCATCTCTGTATGGCACCCCAAGGTGCGCTTACCGGGAAGATTCTAGCCTATGTCCATCCTGGGTCGGAGCTTCATCCCAGGAGCAGGGCATGGCGTCTCTCTCAGGCGTCTTCTCCCAAGAGGAGAGCTGTCGAGACTCTGACCTCACTTCCTCTTCCTCCCAGCGTTCTGTCCTGTCTACTCCTCCCACCTATCCTCTAACCAATAAAATGGGCCAGGGCAGTGCCTTTATTAGCCAATGACCTTCCTCCATCATTTCCCCTTTTTCGGTTTAAACAAAAAAAAAAGGCTTTAACATAGCAAAATTACATATAACAAAACAGTTATCAAGTAAAAGTTACAATAATCTTTATCATAACTAAGGAAAACTATAACTATAACTAACTATTCTTAACTCCATCAAAGACTCCAGAAAGATACAATACTACCTAAGCAAACAAGAAAAAAGCAACTTTTAAAACTCTAGAAATGACAGAGACATCTCGCTGCCTGGACAGTCACCCAAAGTTCTTTTGTATCGTTGGGGCATCCATCTTCAGCCTTCGGGCCCATGGTATCCAGCAGACATTTCCATAAAGCAGGAAAATTCAAAGTCAGTTCAGTCACTATCTGTTGTGTCCTGCAGAATGTCTCGCAGACTCTTTCATGAATCAGGAACCCCGAAAGATCATCTCACCTTAGGCAAGTTCAGTAGTCCTCTCTCTGCGGGTTCTCTGTGTCCAGTTTATGCAATAGTCCAGGCAAGAGCAGTTTCTTGCCCAAATGGCTATCAAACTCCATAAGGTGCCTCTTCGATGCCCATCTTCCTCTTGAAGTACATTGGTGCTGCCAGGAGCAGCTCCGCCGCCTGCCCGGCTAGCTTATGCCCCAAAATAACAACACACAAACTGTATTCATTTAATCACTGCTTGGCCCATTCTCTTCTAGGCTAATTCTCACATATTAATTTAGCCCATTTCTAATCATCTCTGTATGGCACCCCAAGGTGCGCTTACCGGGAAGATTCTAGCCTATGTCCATCCTGGGTCGGAGCTTCATCCCAGGAGCAGGGCATGGCGTCTCTCTCAGGCGTCTTCTCCCAAGAGGAGAGCTGTCGAGACTCTGACCTCACTTCCTCTTCCTCCCAGCGTTCTGTCCTGTCTACTCCTCCCACCTATCCTCTAACCAATAAAATGGGCCAGGGCAGTGCCTTTATTAGCCAATGACCTTCCTCCATCAGTCGTGGTTTTTTTTTTTTCTGATTCAATTCCCCTTCCAAAAAATAGTTGTTCATAGTTGCATGTTAATTGTGTTTTATCATACATTAATTATACAGAATAAAGAGCTTCATTATGACACTGTGATCTCATTAGCACTTTTTATGTTCACCAATTATAGAAGAAGTTAGGCTCAGTCATCAATAACTACAGCACAGGGCACGATTTCTATTTTCTGGTATTGGTACAACATCTCCCTGCACCAAAAGTTGTGTCTTATTAATTTCTGTGTCTGTGCCTGGTCCAGATGGGTGCTCTATAAATGACCAAACATACCTCTATAATTTAGAATAATAAGTAAGTATCAAAGCTTAACTTGAAGAATCTGTGAATGAAAACCCTGAACTGCATAAAGAAATTTAGGGACTAACACATCACAGCTCCCTTGCTCTCTCTAAATGCTATTCATCAAAATTCAAGCCTGGCCTAGTTTATTTTCTTTATTTAGTCTTCTGTTGAACTATCTCTTTCTGACCTTCTAGAAAATTCCATGTTGATTCCACTTCATCTAATAAACCATATACTTTAGCAACTCCTAATTATTTTATATGTGGTTCTGTGAAAGCCATTGGCTTATAAATCTGCAATACACCACACACAGTGAAAGAACACTGGACGAGAGCAGAAGAAATAGTTTCTGAATCAGTGATGGATTGATGGATTCTGTGGTGAAAATATGGGCATGGAGTTTCTTAGCACCTGGAAGAAGCATTTAAACCAAAAGACAATTTGCACAGAAGGTATGTCATTGGCATCAATTACACCCCCTACCCAATGACATGAGTATATTCGATCCAGTTGACTACAGGCTCCCTGTGCTAGCTGATCAAGGAGAGAAGATGGGGCTGGCTTCCTTGTTGAGTGGCATAGCTACCAACCCCAGAAGTGCTGCTGTGACCACATGGCCTTTATTCAAAGGAAAGACATCGGGCAGTTCTTCTACTGTTTAAAGGGAGGGGGGTGAGATAATCCAGTAAACTTGGAAACAGCACTGCACCCAGGGATGTGAATTGATTTCTTCTCTTTCTCATCTGAGTCTGGATGCTGCAGGGCCAGCATGCAGTCCAGGATCAATAAGACACGAGTCCTCTATTACAGACAACATAAAACATATTTTTGAGGCAGGCTGGGAGACTGCAAGTCTGGTACTCACAGGATGGAAAGATTGATGGATTCTGTAGTGATAGCGCTGGTCCTTTTTTGGAAGGTCCATACCTTCCCTCTGTGCCATGAGTTCTTACTGCCCACTGTCTAAGGGCAAAACCTGAACTGGCCTAGTTAATAAGGAAGGGTTAGTGGTCCAGGCTTGCTTTCTTTGGTACCTATAATGTTTCTGGGATTCCAGCTTCTATAACTGTCAAACAGGAATAGTAATATTCTTCTAGAGAGCACACACAAGGAGTAATTCATGACCAAAGTGTTAAATCCAGGTCCCGTTGGATGTCTGGCAATGTTTGAATATGCTAGCATGGGATCTCCTGATCATCAGATATATTGGACCTGAATTGTTTCAGCCTATGTAGCTTTACCTTCATTAGAAATATGCAGGATCTGGGATTTCAAAGACCTTTCAGCATGCAGTGGTGGATTATGGTTTAGTGTCCTCTTGTAACTTCAAGCATGTGTTTTTAACCTCCCTGGGTGTAATCTCAATGGCATATATAGACAACTAGAGGACCTCAGTTCCATGATCAAATAAGAAAAATTCACTTGGTATTACAACCCTGAGTGCTGTGCTCAAGAGACATTTGTTGAATGCATGAAGGTTGAGAGGTGTGTGTGTGTGTGTGTGTGTGTGTGTGTGTGTGTGTGTGTGCATGTGTCTATATGTGTGAAGTTCTGATGGCCATAGAAGTCCATTACTGGGCTAGTAAAATAGCTCTGTTATTAAAGTACTTGCTGTAAATGCCTGACTTTGATCTCAAGAACCCATGTAACAAAATTCAGGCATGATGACACGTGTTGATAATACCCTTCTGGAGAGATGGAAACATGTGGCTCCTTAGGTCTCATTGGCCACAAAATCTAGTGTATTTGTGGAATTCTAAGCCATTAAGAAAGAGGCCAAGTATTACAAAAACAAGGTAGGTTGATCCTAAGAAATGATATTCAAAGTCATCTTCTGGCTATCATTTTTTTTCATGTATGCACATCACACATGCATACACGCGCACACACACACACACACACACACACACATTAAGTAATCTATCACCAATATGAAAATGTAATGTAATGTGTAAAGAATAGCATGGTTAGCACCATGCAACATCAAATCACTGGATTTACAGAAGTTCCATCTAACTAAATCCCACATCACTTACAATCTCCAATCTCCACCTGTTCTGTTTCTACGTTGCATAAAATTAAAGTGCTCCTGGGTACCACAGTTACTTCTAGAACAAAGCTTTCAATTTATAGATGGAACAGAATAAAATAGAGGTAAAAAAGATGACTTAATGTCACACCGTTCATTGTTAAATGTCAGGACTTGGACCCATCTCTACCACTAAGCCAGTGACTCTTAGGCATTCAGCATAAAAATCTGTTCACTAGAAGCCTGCAAAAGAGTTCTCAGCACACTGAGAAATGTGTGAATTTGGTTTTCTCCCCCCAATAAATGTGGTTATAGCAATGATAAAAGCTTTGGGGGAAAAATAACCCAAGAATAGAAAGGAAAAAAAAACAAATAGAGCATCCATTACATAAGCATCTAAACCCAATCACCGTTAGCAAAGTGGTACGGTCCCTCTCACCTATGCATATTTTTATAGCCACATACATATGGGTAAGCAATTGTATACCTAGACTACTGTAGATTAAATGACACCACCACTTGTTTCTTTCATACTTTTGTTGCAGTGTTCTCCAGCATCATTTGACTTGGTACATAACTTGTTCCTTGTTCAGTGGCTTTGCCAGTTTGTATAAACAAGCTTTACTGTCTGACATTTAAGTTGTTTACTTAAATTTTTAAAAAGTCGTTTATGGTTATTTTAATGTATATAACAGCATAACAAATATCTTTATGTGAATTTGTGGTATATAGATTATTCCTTTGCATAGATGCTAAGAAACAGACTCTTTCTTTTCTTGGGTTATTTTCTCCATTATCACCCTACAATATACTGGAGTGATCTTCAAAAAGTTATTTATATCCAATATAGTACAAAGAGTTGTGTGTCTATAATGAAAACGTGTACAAGATTTTTTTGAGTGGAGGGAGTGGGAGGTGTCCGGAGCCAGGAAACAATTGCTGATGACATGTTTCTGGGACCACAAAGTGAAATGGATAAGCTTCAGTGCAGAGAAATGTTTTACAAGCACAATTGGAAAGGCTCTTCATACATTGCTTTCTCTATAGATGGAAATTTATGAAGTTATTGAACTTCTCTAAAGATTTTTTTTTTGTCTCTTCAGTCACAAAACAAATGGATTGAAGAGGCACTTAGATAAAATATCAGTGGAGATGAAGCAGTAGCAATCTGTCAGGCATTTGTGAGGAATGGGGGAGGGGAAGACAGCCTTTCCACCCACATGTGATGGATACTGAGGGGCACTGTGAGCCCTTGTGACCTTTCTCCTGCCCTATTTCATGTTTAGGAGAGCTCTGGTCCCCTACTCCCCACATCTGTGCTGCTCATCATCTCCCTGGAGTTCTCAACTCTCCCTGACCTCTCCGAACTTGGCTTCCAAAGCTCTCCTGCGGATTCATTAGCAGCACAGATCTCCAGGAAATGAGACCCTAGAGTAGGAAGCCTGTCCACCTACTGAGGTGTATGGGCAGACAAACTGCCTTTTGTTGGGGCCCACCTTGCTTTTCCTGCTTCTCACTGTGGTAGAAGAGGGTTGAGTACAGGGTGGGGTTGGACCTGGAGGTTCTGTCTGCTTCTTTGTACTTAGATTGAGCATGGCAGACTATAGATGTTACCTATAAACGTCAGCAAGGTGGCCTCTCCTCTTATGTGTATTCTATGGAAATAAAATACCATGATGCATCCTGAGCACACCATGTATGGTTTTTTGTTTTCACTTTCAGGCTTGTTTGTCATTTGCTTTTTGTTTTGATTTGAGGTTTTTACTTGTTTGTTTTATTCCTTTTTAGTAAGTATCAATCATGCAAAATATTTATATTTGTTATATTACAGTTTTAGGCAAAGGTTTGTGGGAGATGCTCGTATTCCCAAAGGCTAACATAGGAAGGGACTGAAGAATAATGTATTTAGTGGGGATGCTTATGTCAAATGAGTTGTCACTTTATGTTCAGGTTAAAGACTAAAGATTCATACAGTGGAAGCCGGGCGGTGGTGGTACAACACCTTTAATCCCAGCACTTGGGAGGCAGACACAAGCAGATCTTTGTGAGTTCGAAGCCAGCCTGGTCTACAAAGTGAATTCCAGGACAGTCACCAAAGCTACAGAGAAATACTGCTGTGAAAAACAAAAACAAGAAGAAGATCTTTACAGTGGAAACACATGGAGTTCACAGCTCTTCAGAAAGCATGAAGAGAGTGTAAAACAAGCCTCCGCACCAATTCTTCTTTGATATCTCTTTCATGTCTATCATGTGTGATGGGGAAAATGTATGGCTCTCAAAAGAGCCAGTCACAGGTCTTCTCAAGCTACCAGGGGGTATCCATCTCATTTCAAGATGCTCAAAAGGACCCTATATCCATCTCAAAGACTCATGCAATCCCCAGTGGCCCACTTATACTCTCTCCTGGCACCTGGAGGACTTGTCAATGATACCCAAGAGTTGACACCCGATAAGTTGGGACTTATGCATGGCTGTCTCATTGTTGCTAGAAAATCATTTCACTGCATTTTTCTTAAGAAGTTGTGAAACCTCAATCCATACCCTCAAGGAATTTTTAGAGTATCCCTAGTCTCTCACCAAATTGCTGATCTCCAAATAGCAAGGGACTCTCTGCTGTGCTGGTGGAACCTGCTCTTCGGGTTAGCTGGGGTTCTGATTTGTCCTAACTTCTGCTTGCTGTGCTGTTCTTTGCTAGCATCAGAGCTGTATTCAAAAGGGAAGGAAACCTTCCAGATCTTTGAAAACATTAAAGGAAACAGGAAATCAAAGGGCTCACATATGAGTGAGTGTTCAGGGCCAAGTACTCCACTGATCTAACGGAAGAAGGTCAGAAGCTGAAGAGAGAGGGCTCTGGGGAGATCCTCCCTAGATCCCAAACCTGAAACATGTCCAAAAAGGGAGGAAGAAGAGATTAAGAGAAGTAAGAATAACTCACATGTGGAGAGAGGGAATGCTTACAGATAAAAAAGCATTCTTTATACCCTTGTTCACTCACGTACTTGAAGGGTACTTTATTAGACAAGTCAACTGAGGTCCAGAGAGACGTCAGACAAAACCTCAAGGTGCTTCTGGAGCCACTGATCCCAAGATCCCAAGGCTCATCTTCTTCCATGAAGTCTGGTACTCTGGCATGAGCCATATAAAGTACACTTGGCTGAAGGACCATGGGCAGTAGCAGGACTCTCTGGGCTTAAAGCTTCAGAGAAAGCGACACAGTCAATACTCTGCTCAGACAGGCATCCATCCCTATACTAGTAGCTAACACAGCCTCAAGTCTGGATAGTTTCACTGGAGGGGAGGTTTAGAAACTCCATGACCATGGTTTAACACAACTATTCATCAAATAATTATGAAGATCAAGACTGGAAATTGCACCAGGTACTTATTCCCAGTAATTGTCTGCCCTGCGTTTTCTCTTATTTTTGAGGTCCCACTGCCATGCTTTCCAATGATAGAACACTATTCTGTTTCTCTAATCTTCCCAGAGACCATATCTTGTTCCTATAAATGTAACACCTAGCCCAGTAGGGTGGCCCTGGTTCTTCACCAATGGTTAACTTTCATGCCTGGTCCAAACTGCCACAGTATTTCATTACCTCTCCGATCCCCACACAGGGGTTACTCTGACTCAGGGCCGTAGCCAAGCTCTCATTTCTCATTTATCTCTGGGTTTGGACATGATCTCTAAGCATATTAAAATGTAACATGACTGCCTCCAGTTAAACTTCTCTCTTACTGCCTCACATCTCATGGCTCTTAGGTCCTGTAGCCTACAGTTATAACTATGGGCAAAATATGGAAGGCTGCACACCGACATGTAGACACATTCAGGTGGCTCAATCAGTGCATGGTGAAATCACTGATGGATCAGAGCACTGAACTTGTATCTAACATGAGTGAGGGTCACCCACAGCTCATCACTGTCATGTCAGTACCAGGCTCCTGTGATTCTGGGGGAAAAAATGCTACAGTAACTAATAAACAGTGGCAATTTTCATACTAACACCTGACTCTAAGCTATGAGGTCCTAAGGCAAGTGTGAGTGTTTCCTGATATACCTGCCCAACCTCTACACACACACACACACACACACACACACACACACACACACACACTGTCTCTCTGTCTCTGTCTCTCTCTGTGTCTCTCTCTCTCTTAACAATGGGATTAATACATTCTGAGAAATGTGTTATTAGACATTTTTAAACATCAGATTGTACTCACACACACAAACTAAGACAGCTACAATGTCACTAGATGTCCATCAAATACACCACCTAAAACATTGTATGAAGGTTGTGCTATAACCCTAGTTCTGCTTTCACAGACTTAGCCAACTGTGGGCTAAATGTATTTGGAAGAAAACTGCACCTATGATAAACATCTAGACTTCCCTCTGGTAATTATTCCATAAACAATGCAACAATTGTGTTTTACAGTATTTATGTTGTATTGGGAATTGTAAATAATTTAGAGGTGATTTAAAAGCTATGGGGGGATCTTGTAGACTATATACTAACACCGGGCAATCCCATCAAAGAACTAGAGCATTTGAAGACTTTGGTATTCACAAGGGCTCTTGAAACCTTTCCTTCCTATATACCAAGAGCATTCTCTCCCCACCCCTGATATGTGTGCAAACATGTGCATGCATGTGTGCATGTTTCAGAAGGGTATGGAAATCCAGAGAGGGAAAAATGGCAAAAATGAGAACCAGGGCTGTGAGTATCCTATCTGGGCTCTGGATTCTCTGAATAGGCAGCAGGGCCAAAGCTAGCCCTCTTTATTTCTGAAGGTAGTGCTATCTAAACAGACCTTTCCATTTAACTCTGCCTTTCTAAACCATGTCTTGAGTATAACATTCTAAGCCCGCCCTGGCCCTAGAGTAGATACCGTATATATGCACATATTTTTTTTTAATTGAATAGCTTCACAAGTCTTAAGAAATATCAAAAAGGGCAAAGGAATCCACACCAGGCTCCCTACCACCACAGCAGGCCCTGATAGAGATCTCATTAATACGCTTTCTGCTAATCCTCAGGAATTAGCAAATACAAGTCTATCCTGCTATGAAATTCCTCCTCCTCTGCTCCGGGGCTCAACAGAAAACTCAAAAGAAGAGTGAAAGAAGCCGGGTTAAATGTTGCTTTGAATCCAAGCATTGGGTAGCATCTCTAATAAGCCCTCTCAGGCTTAATGGGGCTTTCTGAAGATTCCCCATTTCAAACTCCCCTATATGCCTTGCCATTTACTTCTTATAATTCCCTCTAGTAGATAATCAGGGTATCACATTTAAAGTCACTTGAGTTTGAGTGGCTTTTCCAGTGCCCTCTGCGTGCTTAAATGTTTCCTATCTGCTATGCCTGTGTTGCGCTGAGAACTCCCTGGTCCAGCATTGGTTGGCAAAGACTCAAATGAAAAGAGGCTCTGTGTGGAAAAGCTCTTGGAAAGAAAATTCAAGCCCAGTCCCTAGAAGCACTCACCCACCCATCAACTACATAATGGTCAAGCTCATGCCCCCCACCCATCAACAACATGGCAGCCAAGCTCGTCCTCTCTGCCGTTGTGCTACCACAAGCCTAAGACTCCTGAGGACAGGGTAGTGTACCAGAGGTTAATGCCAATGTCTTCATGATGGGTCTCCGGCGTTCCTTGCACCCTTCAGAGCTCAGCCTCTCTATCCCCAGGTCCAGTCAGCCCTGAGCCATGCTCAGCTGAGCATGTGGATTCTTCCTCTTTTCTTCTGTCTCTATGGGCTGCTCACCTGCTTTCCCAGATTCTGCTTCTTTCTCCTTCAGGCCACCTTACAGCCGCTTTTTCATCTCCGCTTCTGTTCTTCCATCTCCTTCCTAGACCTGAGGCAGTATTCTTTTCAATGGCTCTCATGCCTATTGGCTGTGCCCATCTCTACTCCCTCAAAACAACATTTTATATTCATAATCATCAGTGACAAGACCAATACACCAAGGACATTTGACCTTTAAAATCAGTTCAGAGAGAAGTGGGTTTTTTTTTTTCTTTTTAACTTTCTCTTCCAGAAACTTAATGATGTATGGCTCACAGTTTTTATTTGCTGTTCCTTCCAGTCTGTTCACCTAGAAGACTTAGTAACAGAAAATCGCAAGAATTATTATTATTATTATTTTAAGATCTACTGGGAGAAAAGTCAGCAAACCAGGCCAAGAGGCCCCTCTATGACACACATTTCTATAATACTTACCCAGCAGGACCCTCTTGGATCTGTGTCCTGGCCTTGTGCCCCCAAGGCTTTGCCCTGGATTGCTGGGCAGGCCTCCGAGTGAGCTCTTTATGAGGTGAGAGGTTGAAGAATTTCATTAAAGAGCCAACTGCAGCTGTGGAGTCAAATGACACAGCCTGCAGCTCTGCTAAGTCAAGGGATTCCTTCCTCTGAGCCTCATCCTAGGGCGTTTCCTGGTCCAGCCCAAAGTAGCTGCGCTGTTAAGCCTAGAGGATGCTTTGCATGGGTCTTTCACATGAAGAGAGATGGCTTCAAGGAGGATGGATGGGTTCAAGGAGGCGGTAGAGCTCCATCTGTTATTCCTCCTCTACCAAGAGAAGGCATTTCCAGTAGTGGGAGGTTAGTTGTTTTAGTACTGTAACTTTATCAATTTACAACCAAGTCCCAGGACGTTTGAACATGTCACCTGTGGCCTCATGCATTTCAGCAATGGATGTTGTTCGCATGTATTTCAAGAATGGATGCTGTTTGAAAGGTTGTGAACATTTCGGAGGTGGAGCTTTGCTGGAGGAAATGGGTAACTAAAGACCAGCCTTGGGGTTTCACGGCCCGTTCTTATTTCCTGACTGGCCCCTGTTTAAAGAGAGCAGCTGCATATGCTAATCATTGTGGCACTGCCTGCTGCCTTGAGATGTCCCTCAATGATGGCTGTATAACCTCAAACTGGGAACCAAAATTAACTCTTCCTAGTTGGAGTTGTCAGGTCATAGCAACAACAAAAGCAAATGACATTCAGTTGGGTAAGTCTTTAATAACATTAGCTAGAGATGATTTTTAAAGGTGAGATGAAAGCTATTGCCTTCACTCTGTATTTTAAGAACAGTCAGACCCATAATACTATTGTAGATAACTTTCTTTTCTTTTTTATATATTTTTAAATTTCTTATGCATTTTGCATACCAATCACAGTTCCTCTCCCTTCCTTCATCCTGCCCCACCCACCTTCTCCTACCCCCCACATACAATCTTCAGAAAGGGTAAGGCCTCCCATGGGGAATCAACAAAGCCTTAAGGCAGGGCCAAGCCCCTCCCTCTGTGACAAGGCTGAGCAAGGCATTCTATCATAAAGAATGGGCTCCAAAAAGCCAACTCCGGGTTCCACTGCCAGGGGACCTACACACAGACAAAACTTACACAACTATTACCTTCAAGCAAAGGGCTAGTTCATTCCCAAACAAACTCCCTGTTATGCCCAGTCCGTGGGCTCCCCGAAAGACCCCCAGGAAGACTGACTTATTGAAATGTAAAAGCAAGGTTTATTGTGTGCACAATACAAGATGGCAGGGACTTCATCTAAGCGACTGGCACAGCAGAGATAAGAGGAGATAACCCCTCTTCTAAAGGGCATTATTTAAAGGCAAAAACCAGAAAGGTAACTTTAGCAGGGTGTGAGGTGACAGATTCAATCCTGATTGGCTTGTGTCTAGGGACTTTTCAGAAATTGTATTTTGGAACCTCCTCTATTGCTTGCCAAGTTTTTTGGTTGTTGTTGTTGTTTTTTTTTTTTCCCCTGACCCTCAGGTGGGGACATTCTGCAGTTATCTGCACTTTCCAGATAGCTACCCTGTTACTTTTGCCCTTAGCCATTTCTGAGGACTTGAATGTTTTATAGGAAATAGCTTACACAAGACTCAAGATGGAGGTGAACAAAATGGAGGAACTTTGGTTCTTCACTCCCCAGCTGTTAGTTCAGAGTCCATGAGTTCCCACTAGCTCCTAGCTCATGTTGGCTATCTCTGTGGTTTCCCCATCAAGATCTTGACACCCCTTGCTCACATAATCCCTCCTCTCTCTCTTTGATTGGATTTCCAGAGCTCTATCTGCCCTGTGCTTGGCTGTGGATCTCTGCATATGCTTCCATCAATTACTGAATGGAGGTTCTAGGATGACAATTAGGGCATTCACCAATCTGATTACAAGAGGAGGCCAGTTCAGGCACCCTCTCCACTATTGCTAGGAGTCTTAGCTGGGGTCATCCTTGTGAATTCCTATGAATTTCTCTAGTACCAGGTTTCGCTCTAACCACATAATGACTCCCTCTATCAAGATATCTCTTTTATTGCTCTTTTTCTCTGTTTGTCCCTTTGTAGTAATAGGAGTGGCAGGGCTGCGTCCCCAGCACCCTGGCCGCCATTACAATAATCTTTATCATAACTAAGGAAAACTCCTATTACAACAGAATGGCGCCCAACATGGTAGCAGCAATTTCTTGGGTCTGCTCTGCTTGCTAGAGGCAAGCAAGCGCTCTCATCTAAAAGAGGCTTCCTGACTCAGCTTCCCTGGTAAGCCACCTCGTGGGCTACACAGATTATTAGAAATGGGCTAGTCCAGGTGTGAGAGTTAGCCGAGAAGAGGCTAGATATAATGGGCCGAGCAGTGTTTAAAAGAATACAATTTGTGTGTTGTTATTTCGGGGCATAAGCTAGCCAGGCAGCCAGGGTTCCGGGGACGCAGCCCCGCAGCTCCTATTACTACATCCCTTCCCCAACTTAACCATCCCATTCCCTCATATATCAAGATATCTCTTTTATTGCTCTTTTCCTCTGTTTGTCCCTTTCCCAACTTAACCATCCCATTCCCTCATATTCTCATCCCCCATCCCTTTCTCTCTAGCTTGCCTCCATTTACCCAAAAGATCTTATCTATTTTTCCTTTCTAGGGCAATCCTTGTGTCCCTCTTAAGATTCTCCTTGTCTCTTTGCTTCTCTGGGGCTGTGGATTGTAGTCCAGTTATCCTTTGTTTACATCTAGAATCCACTTATGAGTAAGTACATATCTTGTTTGTCTTTTTGGGTCTGAGTTATCACACTCAGGATGATTTTTTTTTCTAGTTCCATCCATTTGCCTGCAAATTTCATGATGTCAATGTTTTTTACAGCTGAGTAATACCCCATTGTACTAATGTACCATGTTTTCTTTATCTACTATTTGGTTGAGGGGCATCTAGGTTGTTTCCATGTTCTGGCTATTATGAATAATGCTGCTGTAAACATAACTGAGTAAGTTTTTTTATGGTATGATTGTGCATCCTTTGAGTATATGACCAGGAGTTGTAATGCTGGATATTGAGGTAGATTGATTCTTAATTTTCTGAAAAACTGACATGTGGGTTTCCAAAGTAGTTGTTCAAGTTTGTACTTCCACCAGCAGTGGAGGAATGTTCCCCTTGCTCCACATCCTCTCCAACATAAACTGTCACCAGTGTTTTTGATCTTTGCTATTCTTACAAGTGTAAGATGGTATCTTAGTCATTTTGATTTGAATTTCCCTGATATCTAAGGATGTTGAACAATTCCTTAAGTGTCTTTCAGCCATTTGAGATACTTCTGCTGAGAAATCTCTGTTTAGATCTGTAACCAATTTTTAATTGGATTATTTGGCATTTTGATGTAATCCCACAAGCAGTGGAGGAATGTTCCCCTTATTCCACATCCTCTCCAACATAAACTGTCTCCAGTGTTTTTGATCTTTGTTTCTCTTACAGGTGTAAGCATCCCACTTTGTTGGCTGCCATTTTGTCTTATTTACCATGTCCTTTGCCTTACAGAAGTTTTTCAGTTTCATGAGATACCATTTATTGATTGTTGCTTTCAGTGTCTGTGTTACTGGTATTATATTTAGGAAGTAGTTTCCTATGCCAATGCATTCCAAGGATACTTACCACTTTCTCTTCTGTCAGGTTCAGTGTAACTGGATTTATGTTGAAGTCTTTGATCCACTTGAACTTGAGTTTTGGGCATGGCGATAGATATGTATCTAGTTGCATTCTTCTACATGTCAACATCCAATTATGTTAGTACCATTTGTTGCAGATGAGTTTTTTTTCTTTGTTCAATTTTGGCTTCTTTGTCAAAAATCAGGTATTTATCGGTGTTTTTACACCAATGTAGATACCAATTTTCAATCCACATTCTATTGTCTGGAATCTTGGGTCCTCTCACAGTGTCACAAGGATCCTATTTCATGCAGATAATCATACAGGAAGAATGAACATGGAAGTTATCCTCTCTACTTAGACATGATTACACACAATAAAGGGTACCACTCCCCATAGTAGTAGATAAGCAGGTATTACTTAAAAAGTTCTGAGCAAACAGGGTGGTGACCACCCCATTTAGCTGGATATGTGCTGGTGTCAAAGGTCCCAAACAATTTAAGAAGAAAGTGGAAGAAAGATCAGAAGAGCCTAATTCTGGGGAACTTTGTCTGTACTCCATCCTGTTGAATTAGGGGTAGGACTTCAGGGTAGAAACCCCTAACCAGCCCAACAATAGACCAGCAGTGTGGCCAGTTCAGAAAGGATAAAGGAAGACACTCAGGAAAGATCAATAACAAGAATATGACGTGAGTCTTGTGCCATCAGGAACTGGAGCTACAGAAAGATGTCTACCAATAACAAAGTCAGAGCTCAGAATAATGAGATTCAAGAAGTATCTGGGCTTCAGAAAATTTGCCCTGAGAAAGAAGTACTAAATAATTTAGAAAGGAGATAAAGCGATCTTAAATGAGAAGAAAATTCTAGAAGGAAAAAGCAGATTAGTCAGTGAAGTGGCCACATGTGGAAAACAGGGCAAGATAGCAGTATAAAATGTGAACAATGAATAATCTGTGTCAGAATGATATTGAATGCTGGCTCTATTAGCAAGGAGGCTGCTAGTTAGTTCCCGGCCACTTAGCCCCAAAATAATCACATAGAAACTGTATTATTTAAATCACTGTTTGGACCATTAGTTCTAGCTTCTTATTGGCTAGCTCTTACATATTAATTTAACCCATCTCCATTAATCTGTGCATCACCATGAGATCATGGCCTACCAGCAAAATTTCAGCACATCTGTCTCTGGCAGCGGCTCCATGGCTTCTCCTTGACTCTGCCTCCTTTCCCCCAACATTCAGCTTAGTTTTCCCTGCCTAGCTCTGTTCCCCTATAGCTCTGCTATAGGCCCAAAGCAGTTCCTTTATTTATCAATGGTAATCACAGCATACAGAGAGAAATCCCACATCATATAATTCCTAAGGATAAGACACCCAGTGAAGTATACTGGTAATAGTGAAAGCATCTTTTCTTAAGGGGATGTTGTGACGGTTACATAATTAACATTTTCAATGTGCTTGAAATTGTTAATGGTAATTGAAGAGTCATTAACAATTCTAGAAGGCAAGCAACAGTAAGACCGTTGGTATAGCAGGCTCAGAAAGGATAGAGCAGTTGTCCTTAACCTTCCTAATGCTGTGACCATCTAATAGAGTTGCTCATGTTGTCGTGACCCCCCAATCATAAAATTATTCTTGTTTCTACTTTATAACTGTGAATTTGCTACTGTTATAAATCAATAATAGAAATATCTGTGTTTTCTGAAGGTCTTGTATTGACAGAGGTTTCTCTCACACCCTGTGCCCCAGCCATTCAGTCTTAACAAAGCACACAGAGGTCTACATTAATCTTAAACCAGTTGCACTAGTAACTCAGGCTCCTTATTAACTAATTCTTACATCTTACAATAACCCATAATTCTCATCTGTGTTAACCATGTGGCTTGGTACCTTTATCAGCAAGATGTTCTCATCTTGTGTCCTCTGCATCTAGGCGATGACTACAGACTGCATCTTTCCTCTCCCCAGAATTCTTCTGTTCTCCTTGCCCTGCCTCTACTCCTTGCCTGGTTACCCTACCTAGGCTTACTGCCTGGCTACTGGCCAATCAGCATTTTATTAAACAAGTACAAGAAGCAAATCTTTACAGGGTAAAACCATTGTGCCACAACAGTCTTGGACAGCCCTCAAAGGGGCCATGACTCACAGGTTGAGAACCACTGGAATGGAGGAACAGGTAGGAAAAAAAAAGGGAAATTGTTATTTCTCTGCTGAACAACATGCACACTGTACTAGGCATGATCTATATTAGATCTCACCATGGAAGTGGAATGGTAGAACTACAGTTGGTGTTTATAAGGGAAAAAAATTAATGTAGCTTATAGTAGAACTATGTAAAGCTATAGAATCCATTTTATTCATTTTTGTTTGGATTTGGTTTGATTTGGCGTTTTTTTGAGAAAGGGTTTCACTGCCTTTCCTGACCTGGAACTCATTAAGTAGACCAGGGTGGCCTGAACTCACAGAGATACCCCTGCCTCTGTCTCCATAATTAGGATTAAGAGTGTGTGCTACCATGTCCAGGCAAAGCTCTGGAATATTTGGACTCAGAATAACTCTTATAAGGAGTTTAGTTTGACTTTATCAGAAGACTTTGACTTTCTACAATATTGTCATTTAAGATCCTAGAAAAAAGGCTGAAGGGCATAATGTATATGTGTCTGTCAAAACTTCATAGGTTGAAATCCTAAACCCCAACACAGCAGTGTTAAGAAACTTGGCCTGTGGGGTAGGATTGGGTCATGAAACTGGGACCCTCATAAGTGGGATTACTCTCAATAGCTCCCTGACCCTTCTACCATGTGAGGACCTAGAAGAACGAAATATCTGGGAAACAGACTGTATCCTCTCCAGACACCAAATCAGCTGTATCCTTGATCATGAACTGCTTAGTTTCCAGAACATACGTTTGCTGTTAATGACTACCCAGTCCATTATAGTCCATTGCTTTATCCTCAGTTGACTCAGACAGCAGACTAGATGGCGTGACTGCATGCTTTGGAATATGAGGGAGAACTCAGTGAGTAGTTGGATTGTAGGTTGAACCCCACGATGTTGTCTCTTAGAAAATCAACAACCTGACCCAGGACCCATGCCTCTGAAGATCCCTTTGAGAAGTGTTGTGGTTTGTATCTAAGCTGTCCCTAGCAGGTCCATGTTGGAATACTTGACCCCAATATGGTAGAACTCTTTTGGGAATCTGTCGAAATTTAGGTGGCAAAGCCTAAAGTATAGAATTAGTTGACTAAGAGAGGTCCTTTCAAGGTGATACCTGGCCCCTGATTTCTCCCCATTGCTTGCTTGCTTTCCTGTCTGCTCTGACCTGAAAGGCCTTTCCTACACATTCCCACTGCCATGAACTAAGCAGTCATATCATGTGTTCCTTGCCACAAGGACTAAACACTCCAAAACCATGGGCACAAAATAAAATGTTTCTTCCTTAACAGAAGTAATAAACACAATAGTTAAGTCTGGCTTGTGTGAGCATATGTGAGTGTGTGTGTGTGCGTGTGCGTGTGTGTGTGTGTGTGTGTGTGTGTGTGTGTGTGTGTGTGTCTGCATATATGCATATGTGTAGGTCTAAGTTTCATGCCAGGTGTCTCCCTCTTTTGGCTTTCCAACTTTCCTTTTGAGATTGGCTAGCTCCCTAAACTTGAAGCTTACGTTTTTAATTTTTGGCAAGCTTGGCCCGCCAGAGAGTCTCCAGCATCTGTCTGTCTGTTTCTGCCTTCTCCTTGTCCCCCCTCCCAAGCAGGAGGATTACAGGTGTGCACCACAACCAGCTAGTAAGGCATCCAGCCTCACACGCTCACAGAAAGTGTGTTGCCCACTGCACCATTTCCCCAGTCCCCATTTATATACTTGTCAAACTGAGTAAGAAGGCTGGTGAGAAGATACAGTTGTGCTGCAAAAGTCTCTTTCCCCTGTCTTCACCACAGTTCACAGCCCATTGATCATGAACAATTTGTTCTTTTCCCTCTCAGCCATGCTTTTTAAACAGTTAACACTCTGCCTGCCTGGTCTCTCTTCTCCTTCTTCCCATCCACTCATACCCAGATGACACAGTGTAAGTGGAGTTTTCTGTCCTTCCAGTCACTCCCCAAATAACCACACACAGACTTAATATTAATTGTAAATGCTTGTCTGATAGCTTAAGCGTGTTTTTAGCTAGCTTTTATAACTTAAATTACCCACTTCTATTAATCTACGTCTGCCCTAAGGCTCCTTTACCTCATGAATGTACTTCCCATCCTGCTGAGTCTGCATCTCATGGCATCGCTTCTGGCTCTGCTTTTCTACTTTCCAGAATTCTCTCTGCCCCCCCCCCCCCATCCTGCCTAACCATTAACCAATCGGCTCCCCAGTAACAATGTAAGCAGCACATTTTCAGTGTTCAGAAGGATTACTCCTCAGCAATGCGGTTTCACTCCAGTGTCAATTCAAATAGAGTTCTTCCAGGAAGCCGTCCATGATAAGCAAGCTATTCTTCAGCTGCCCCCTCCCTCCATATCTGTTTCTAACCGTCTGCTCTGAATTGTGTTCTAGTGGCTGACTCCTATAGAATGATACAAAGGTCCTTTGACAGCTGTCTTTCATTTGGGTCTTACTTGTGGAAGGATCCGGTGGGAGGCGAGAGGCTAGAAGTAAAAAATAATTGGAGTGTTGTTGTCTGCTCCGAGATACCCCATCAGAGGCAGCCACTCCTACTCAGTTCTGGGAAAACCATTTCTCTTCCCTGACTGCTGAACTCTAGAGTGTAAGGAGCTTACCATGACTGCTAGTGGCTAAGGGCCTCGCCATCTCCCTTTGTCTTTCCAGCCTTGCTCAGGCCTCCCTAAGTGTCAGGAAAGCTCACTTAGCTGAACCATGTGCAATGAAACTGAGATTCTGCCAAGACACTGAGCTCTGATGCCCTTCTTGGGCACTATTTTTTTTTTCAAAGACACGGTCAGGTTTATAGGGCAGGGACAATACCAGGATCACAAAGGTGGTTTTCCCAGGGCAAGACCATTACACTCTGGATGTGCCCCTTGAGATTTCCCTAAACATGAGAAATTCCACTGCATGATTTGTGGTAGTGGGGGATGGAATTCACACTGTTCCCATTAAAAAATATAGAAAGGAAGGAAGGAAAGAAAGAAGGGAGAAGTAAACGAAAAAAAAAGAAAAAGAATCTCACTATGTAGCCTTGGCCATCTTGGAACTCACTATGTAGACCAGGTTGGCCTCAAACTCGTAGAAATTTGCTGGGCATTCAAAGGACATTTTTACGTCCTTCCTTTTGTTCCTATAAGATATTTTACTTACCTTTGTCGCAGTCATTTTTACAGGCCCTTTCAAGGCTAGTCCACTTCGTCATCTCTCTGTGGATTATTAGCTCATTCAAGTCATTCCTCCCACTATTACACCTGTCAGGTGGCGTTCAGTACATCCCCATATCTGGGTATTCCATCTCACAGTCTCTGAATAATGTTGGCATGCAGGGGGAGGGGTACAGGGAAAGAACAAGTACCCAATATACAGTGATGATGGAGCATGAACATGGGAAATGTCTATGCCTTGAGAAGCGATCATGTATCTATTGGCTTAATAACAACAGCTTCATGAAAAATTGCATTCAGCTATAAATGATATTACCAGTCATTGAGGAGTCTGCGAATCAGTAGAACCAACGGTCTGCCTGGTTCAAAAGATTTTTATCCTTTACTTCTTTTTTTCCTAGTTCTAGAACGTAGCATATTACTCCAACTCTCTGTCTTAAGTTCTCACCTATGACCAGGGGAAAATAATGTTCCCTGTGTCATCATGGCAGCTAAATAACTGGCATGTGAATAGAGATCGGGTACCTAGAGAATGTCTTATAGACTCGACAGCCTGGTCTGTGGTGAAATGCTAACATCCTGAAAATCTAAGAGAAGTCTTCTGAGCTTTGGAACACAGACAGTTTCCTCCCTGGAATAAATAAATGTCTTTGCATCTCATGAATCAAAAGTAAAGGGAGCTGGCCTGTGGTGGAGCATGCCTTTTATCCCAGCACTCGGAAGGCAGAAGCAAGTGGATCTCTGAGTCTGAGGCCAGCCTGGTTTACAGAGCGAGTTCCAGGAGAGGCTCCAAAGATAGAAAGAAATCCAGTCTCACTAAACCAAAAATAAAAGATAAAAGTAAAGATATTCTCTCACCAAAAGGCTTGAGTTAGAAATCTCACAAGGCTCCATCTCCTCCAGGCTGCGCACTTTGTGTTGTCTTCACACCGATCTCATTATTATCAAAACATCATTTGAGCATTTATGAAGCGCCACCTTACGACTGTGTCTCTAAGATACGCTCTGTCTCCTCTGCCACACAAAACATAGTAAAATTCATATGAAATGTCAAGTTCTAATTCTGAGCATCCCACAGTGGACTTGAGTATGGTGGGAATATGTTCTTATAATTTACACATCTGCAAAGATGTAACAGCAGTGCCTAGTGGGTGGTTTAAAGCGAGGAGAGTCTGAAGTGAAAGAGACTCCACTTGGATGCTGCATAGCAACAAGAGTAACAATCCATTAACACCTTGGATCCTTTTTCTTGTAAGAATCCAACTAAGGAAAAGGTCAGAGGCCATATGGAAGAGATCTCTCCCTTGCTCTGGCTCATTCTGTCAGCACATACCAGAAAGTTCTTGCAGTCAAGTTCTTTATCCCCACACTGGAGCCCAAGAAAGAAGCATGGAAATCCAGGTAAACATTAACCCTCAGCCAGCCCAGTCACCTTTTGTCTTAAACACTTCAATTTGACAGCAGAATAAAGCAAAGAGAAAAAAATTCCTGGTATAGAACCCGTAAGTTTGCGAATACTGAGAACAAAATTCATAGAAGGTGATGACCTAGGGTAAGTCCTAAGCCAAGCAGAAAACAGAAGGAATCCACACGATGAGTAGTTCCTAAGGAGTCTCAGGTAGTCCACATGTTGGGGCCAGCTAGGTGTTGAGCTTGAGTCTGCTGGCAGAGCAGCTCTGGAGAGTCTTGTCTCAGTAATATGAGACACTGGACTAAGATTACTTATATAGAGAGAGGCGGGGAGAGAGAGAATCACAAGGTGGGGTTGGAGGCACAGTTGTGAGGATGGGATGTGATCATGCACAAGGGCAATGAAGATATAAACACGTTTATTATGAGCAGTAGAAGCCAAGTTCCTCACTAGAACATGAAATAAGCTGCAAAAAGTTATTAAATAAGTTACAAATAAGTTATTAAAAATGATTCAAAAAAGAAAGAGGCAGAGTAGATCATGGGGTGTCATGATTCATTGAAATGCAGTTAGATCAGACGTTTTGAAGATAATTGGATAAATACAGTTGACAGCAAATACTTGGATATTTCAAAGCATCTAGAGGCGAAGATTTAGGGTATTCTCAACACAAAAAAGTGACGTGTTCAAGGTGCCAGTTACCCAATACTCTGAGTGCTACATATTGCATATGTGTAGTAAAATACCTCACAATATGTACAACTACAAGCTACCAAACCAAACCACCAACGAAGAATATAGGACTGGTGAAATGTGTCAGTGGGCCAAGCACTTGCTGCAGGAGCATCAGGACTTGAGTTTGGATCTCCTGCACTCATACCAAGGCTGAGTATAGTGACACAAACACCTGAGCTGCAGGGTGGGAGGGTGGGAGGCAGCTGGATCTCTTCAGGTCACTGGCCAGCTGGTCTAGCCAAAATGGCAAGCACAAGGTCAGCAAGAAACCTCGTCTCAAACAATGAGGTAGATGGACAAGTGAAGTCCATCTCTGGCCAATACACACACAATGGTCAGTTCATCTGCATGTTTGTGTGTGCACATACATCACACATGTTCTGTGCATCCACAATGATCACCAAAATAAAGGATGAATACTCTATGACCGATATACATAATATACACAAAGGAAGGAAAGAAGGAAGGAAGGAAGGAAGGAAGGAAGGAAGGAAGGAAGGAAAGAAGGAAGGATTTGTAACATATGGTATTGACTTGGAATTTAGCTATCAGTGTGAATTTCAGCCTTTAGTATATTCACATATATAGACAATGGTGTAGGTGTGTGTGTGTGTGTGTGTGTGAGAGAGAGAGAGAGAGAGAGAGAGAGAGAGAAAGATTATCTCTGTCTCTGAGAGATTTTGGAGTCATTGACGTCCACAAGACAGTGTGCAATACTAACGTTCATTTCTTGACTTCCAAATATCGCTTTTCACTAAAATAAACCATGACTCCCTGAAGAAGGACTGAATGCAAGAGTAAGGTGAGAGAACACAAAACAAGTTTGTAGTATACAGCTGCACCACAAAGCAAGAAGACACTCAAAGGGTGATGATGGCATGGCATGAGGAACCAGGGCATGAGCCAGCTTGAAGGGATTCCACTAACTGGAAATGATTTGTGCATCTAAACTGTGCGTCAGACATAAATGATGAAGGTGGTTGTGGCAGTTTGAATGAAAAATGCCCTCATGGGTTTATGTGTTTAAACATTTGGTCCTTACTTGGCAGCATTATTTGGAGAGGCTAGGAAACTTTTGGACCTTGCTGAAGGAAATCCATCACTGGGGAGGGCTTTGAGAGTTTAGAGCTTAGCTCCACTTCCAGTTTTCTCTCTGTTCTAACTGCTGTGCCTCTCCTGCCATTGTGGACCCTCCCTTGGAAACTGTAGACTGAAACAAACTCTTTCATAAGTTACCTTCACTCATGCTGTTTTACCACAGCAATAACTAACACCGTGGTAGAGTATAACCTACTGAACAAAAGAGAAAACCACAATTCTATGCTCATAGAAATACAGAAGTAAATAAAGAGTGTATTCAGCAAAGAACTGGACACCAAATTCTTTTTAAAGCCGTTCTCCCCAAATGCTCCTTATACACAATGTGAGAAAATGTAATTCATACTGGGAAGACATCTGTGAAATACCACCAAATGGTGATAATCGAGTAATTATCCAAAAAGGAACAAATCAAAAATATGGGACATGTAAAGAAGACCTAAGCCTCTTTGCAACGACCCCAAATCTAAATATGAAGAAACTTCAGACAAGCTCCGGGTTAAGAATGTGCCACAAGTTAACCTGACTGTAATTTTCATGGAAAATCATGAAAGATGAAGAACCTATTTAGGTAGAGAGAGACTAAAGAAACAATTATAAACACAACCCTGACACCGGAACTGAACCATCTTATTGGAGGGGATAACCAGGAAGCTGCAAAAACCTTCAGTGTGTCTGAGGACTATAGTAACCAGGTTCCTCATGCCAACATGCCAGCTCTCTGGTATTGTGGTTGTTACAAATAATGTCTTTGGGGCTAAGGGATGGCTGAGTGGCTAAAAGCACTTGTTACTCTTACAGAGGGCCCAGGTTCAGTCCCAAGCACCCACATGGAAGCTCACAACCACCCATAAGCCCCAGTTCTAGGGTCTCCAATACTTTCTTCTGACCTTCGTGGACTGGAGGCATGCACGTGGTTCACACACATACATCCAGGAAAAATATTCATGCCCTAAATAAAAATAAATACGTCTGTTAAAATAACAAATATTATCTCCATGTGAAATATAACTGGAGAACTTAGAAGTGACAAAGCATAAAGTCAGCAACTTCCCCTTAAGCGCTTCTACTCTAATTAATTGTTCTTTACTGTACTTGCAAATTTTCTGTGCATTTTCCTCACAGTTTCAGTGGTTGAAGCTTGCATACTTTTTTATGTATAAATCTGTAGCTGGGAAATCCAAATCTACTGCAGAACGAGTGGTGAGGCCCTGGTTTGCATCCCATTCTATCTTCAAGGGTTTATTCCCCTCTTTCATTCCACTGCGCTAGCATTCTGTGTTAGTACGGCTGGTGTTCTGTGTTTAATTTTATACTCTGTTGAGAATGTTCTAAATCAGAGAAGAAGGCAGAGTAGGAGTGAAATAATATACTCCAGTGCTCTTTATGGACTCTCAGGACCCTGAAAATGCAAACACTTATTATTGTTGACCTCCCCAACTTTGCCCATAACTGGAGGTACCACGGATTCTTAAGAAGCAGGCTCAGTAATTGCTACCATAAACCATGTGCCGCAGCCCTCACCAGGACACACTTGGCTGGGGCTGCCAGCAAGACTCAAGGAAATCCTTGCCAGGTTCCATCAGCAGAGTGAACTCCAGATGAGTGTCCCCTGGCAGGGCAGAAACCTCAATCCAAGTTCACTTCCTTCAAACACAACTGCTAAACTAATGTCTTCGGACCCAGAACCCTTCATTAGGATGCAAGAACCACAGGAATCTGTGACACAGAGAAGGAAAAGATCAGGTTTAAATTCAGATGAAAATGTCAGACATCACAATCCTCCTCTTCTGTAATCCGTTCATGCCCTTGGGAGAATTTATCACATACTGTGTGCCTTGCGAACCACAGAATGTGATTGCTTGTCAGGGACCAGTCACGACAAAAATACCTCTTGCCAGAGTAAAGGCACAGGGATTAGAAATATAGTAAAGAGTATAAACACATGAATGAAAATAATAAAACAAAGAAACATATAGGATAGTATCTGGAGGGAATTCCAGTGAGAACTGAAAATTGCCTGCATTTATTTCCAATTGCTCAGAATATCCCTGACCCCAAAAGGTAGGAGTAAGAGAAAAGACTGCATTAACATGATACAAGGAAATGAACATACCAATCGAAGGTCGTGAGGCTACTTAAACAGTTAAACATTCTGTTTCTAAAACAAAACAAGTCATGCTTACACCCTAAACCAAAACAGTCTATAGACAAACCACTCCCTGGGTGGAATCCCAAGTTACCTCCACAAAGGGAACTCGAACTTGGTTGGATCCTTAGACTCTTATTTGAAGTAGGAACAATCTACTTCTCTATTCCTGGAGTACAAGGTCTGGCTATTAGCCACGTCTGTTGACAATAGCCTTGAGCGAGCAGAACTCTGTGGTCAACACCTAGGTGGGACCTTTGTTTGAGGTAGAAACACAATAACCTTGAAGGAATTAGAGGGCAGTTCCAACTCTCTGACCTTTGGTCAACGGGGAAACAGGCTCACATTTTTGGGCCTCCACAATTGCTCACATCTCTGGAGACTGGAAGCTTATGATCCATCACAGTTAATGTTTCTGTGTCTGCTGAAGGAAGGGTCTATTCCTTTAGCCAGAGCCTTCTGGCTGTGGCTTCACACTGTAGAAAGGGTGAAGAGCTCTTTTCTTGGTCTCCTTTATAAGGGTGCTAATGCCATCCATGTGGACTCTGTCACCATGGCTTCGTTGCCCCCAAAGGCTTCACTTTCAAGCACCATCACCTTATGAGTTAAGATTTCATTGTGTAAACGTGAAAGGGACACAGACGTCCAGATAAGACATCCTCCAAATGTACTGGTTTTGATCTGTGACTCTGAAGTCTCGATTCCAGAGGAGAAATCTACCTCTCGCTTCAGCAACTTCCAGGCCACTTGCTTAAGCTTAATAAATGCTTTGGGTTTGCATCGTCTTGCCATCTGAACATAATAGTTTCCATATGCAAAAGATGACTCAAGAAGGATGGACTCAAACCATTTTAACAAAATTAACTTAACAAAATTAACAAAAGTTTCTTCAGCATACAATTTGGGCTTGTTTGTATTTATTTTAGTTTTAGTTTTTTAAAAAAAATCTTCATTTTGCAGATCTGCTCTGGACAGTGATATCCTTCTAAGTCACTGAGAATTTAGCCTATGAAGTCCATGGGTCATCACTGTAGACTCAGACAGGGATGTGTTCAGTTTGCAGCTCATAAGAAACAACTATTCTAATTTTCCTAAGTATAAATTTTCTTAACCCTGAGATGAGAATTTCATTAATATTATCTGATATATAGAATTGTAGGAGGTATTTTAAGATATTAAGCAGATAAAAATACTTGACAGAAAACCTATGAGCTATTTTCAAAGATTTATTTTTTATTTTATTTGAGGCGTATGTGTGAGTGTATGCCTGCACACCACTTGCAGAGCTGGTGCCCACAGAAGCCGAAGGAGGATGGCAGAGTCCTTGGAATTGGAGTTGTAGAAAGTTGTGAGCCACCATGTGGGTGATGAGAGCTGAACCCAGGTCCTTGGCTACAGCAACAAATGCACTTGAATCATAAATCAGCTCTTTAGCCTGATGCAATGTGTGCCATCAACATCATTGCTGTGCTAGTTGATTAGTCAGGACTCAATAGACTACACTGAAGTGACTAGTAAACCCTGAACTCTCAGGTGTCACCATAAGAAACGCTTATTTCTCTGATGTGGGATGCCCTTCTGCATGCTGTGGATATGTGTTGCTTTTATTGGTTGACAGATAAAGCTGTTAACCAACAGCAGGGCAGAATATAGCTAGTCAGGAAAGCTAAACTGAATGCATGGAGAAAGAAGGCGGAGTCTGGGAGGTGCAAGCAGCCTCCAGAGAAGCAAGATGGGAGGTAACAAGCCATGAGCCTCGTGGTAGAATATAAACTAACAGAAATGGATTAATTTAAGTTGTAAAAGCTAGTTAATAATAAGCCTGAGCACGCCGGGCGGTAGTGTCACACGCCTTTAATCCCAGCACTCGGGAGGCAGAGGCAGTCGGATCTCTGTGAGTTCGAGACCAGCCTGGTCTACAGAGCTAGTGCCAGGACAGGCTCCAAAGCCACAGAGAAATCCTGTCTCGAAAAACCAAAATAATAATAATAATAATAATAATAATAATAATAATAATAATAATAAGCCTGAGCTAATAGGCCAAAGAGTATATAATTAATATTAAGCCTCTAAGTGGCTATTTTAGAAGCGGCTGAAGGACCAGGTAGGACAAGATACCTCCAGTTATAGATCACTAGTGTCTTAGTTTCTTTTCTTGTTTCTGTGATAAAATACCCCGAGAGCAAACAACTTAAAGCAGAGGGAGTTGATATGGGCTCACCGTTCCAGGTTATCTATCGTCCATCATTCCAGGGAGGCCACAGTTTCAGGAGCTTGAGATAGCAGTCACAGTCGAGAAGGAGAGTATTGAAGGCCTGCTTTTGCTCAGTCAGGGAATGATGATGACCTCCACAGCAGGCCGATGTCCCCACCTCAGTTAATGCAATCAGGAAAATGTCCTCACAGTCAGGCCCAGAGGTCCATCTCCTAGGAGTTTTAGATTCTGTCAAACTGGCAATTAATATTAACCATTACACCAACATCATGTGCATCAGGCAGACTTCCTTTACCACACAGTTGAGCCGCCTGCAACAGTTTCCAATGTTGTGACAGTACCGAAGTACCTAGCTGTGGCTTGGGTCCCTTTGATGGGCATTTAAGAAGTGGCAAAAGGCAGGCTACACCCATACATGCCCAAAGGGGAAAAAAAGTACATGGGTCCACAAAAGGATCTCTCCCAGCAGGAAGTCAGTGCCCAACAGAGCAAATAAGATGGTTTACTAGGTTCTAAGCACCTTCAATACCATAGTAAGCACAGGTTTAAAAACAGCAGCATGCTTGTCTCCTCTGATAGAATAGTAAATCTCTCAGATAAGCTGGTGATGGTGGTTAATGCAGTAACACTACTAGTTAAGGCGCAGCTGATATGTGTCTGTGAAGTCCTCAGCCATTAATAGGATATCTGCATCAACCTCTTCCCACAAGGCTCAAAGAGAACATCATACCAAGGAGGGGGGCAGAAGGATTGTAAGAGCCAAAGGGGACAGCGACCTACTATGAAACAGTATCTGTAAACAAAGGTTTCTCTGTCTCGCCCTGTCCCACAGCCGCTTTTAAATAATCCCTCAGAGGGTTAATATTAGTTATGAAAATGCTTGGCCGAACAGCTCAGGCTTATTACTCACTAGTTTTTACTCCTAAATTAACCCATTTTTATTAATCTAACTTTTGTGTTCCATGACTCTACCTGTGCTCTAACACATCTTGTTCCTCCAGTGGCTGGCTGGCCTCTCCTCAACTCCACCCTTCTTTCTCCCTCTATACCGTTTGGCTTTCCAGCCTCATTATATTCTGCCTTGCTCTAAGCCAAAGCAGCTTTTATTATCAACCAATGAAAGCAATAGATAGTCACAGCGTACAGAAGGGTTGTCCCACAGCAAGTATCTTCTCTGTGCGACAGGATGGAGGCACTCAGAAACTCAAGACAACTGTGGTTTCCCGGACAGCAGTGACATGAGAGGGAGCCAGAAACATTCCACTGGGGAAGTGGCTCTCAAGTCCCCACTTTTAGCTGAGAAGCCATTGACACTTGATGGAGGAAGGTCATTGGCTAATAAAGGCACTGCCCTGGCCCATTTTATTGGTTAGAGGATAGGTGGGAGGAGAAAACAGGACAGAACACTGGGAGGAAGAGGAAGTGAGCTCAGAGACTCCACAGCTCTCTCGGGAGCAGACGCCTCAGAGAGAGATGCCATGCTCCTGGCTCCTGGGCAGACGCACGCTATGAAGCTCCGACCCAGGATGGACTAGGCTAGAATGTTCCCGGTAAGACCGGTTCTCACAGATTATTAGAGATGGGTTGATCGGGGGATAACAGGATTAGCCAGTAAGGGCTAGGGCTAAAGGGCCAAGCAGTGATTAAAAGAATACAGTGTCTGTGTAATTATTTTGGGCATAAGCTAGCCGGGCAGGCGGCCGGGGTGCTGAGAACACAGCCCTGCAGCCCCTATTACTACAGACACTGGTGACTGATGGGGTAAGGGAAGCCAGTTTGCTCCAGGATGCGAGTCCTGATTGGTCAACCATGCTCCAGCGGACGGCCCACACTCATGCATATGCAGATAGCAAAAATTGGGCTCCAAGATTTATTTATTTAATTTTTTAAAGAAAGGATATGAAGTTGGAGGGATTGGGGTTTTGAGGGGTGGATTCAGGAAGAGTTATAGGGACAGGTAGGGAAGAATATAATCAAAATTTATTGTGTGCATGTATGAATAAATTTTCACTTAATAAAAATATTACTCTACAAAACTCAGAGAGCTACAGTATAATCAGCCAGAAAAGTATGGACAGGCTAGCACTGGTTCCAAAAAAAAAGAAGGCAGCTCTCTCCAGAGGAAGTGAAGAAAGATTTCATGGTGAGTAAAACCTCTGAATTGAACCCTGGATAATACGAGGTATTAGAAAAATAGGGACTTGGGGACAAGGAGGTGTTCAACAAAGTATAATTTATGTGGAGATCCCACATCCAGTTACATGACTCATAATGTTTCTGAATGGAACCTAATTTTCTGTGAGAATTCAGAATGTCCACACAATTTCGCTTAATACTAGCAAGAGACAAAGGAAGCCGAAATGACGCTGAAGGGTCGACAATGGGCTAAGAGGAATGAGAGCCACTGGGAACCACTGTGGCTCACGCGTTGATACGCTCTGCAGGTTAGGAGGAGACCTCTGGATTTCTGTAGTTTATATACAACAAATTATGCCATGCAATTTGTTAACTATCAGGACCTCCTGCATGGGCCAGGTGTCCACATAGGATTCACGTGGATCCTTCTACTCTGTGTGCCGAGGATTAAGACTACTGATATTCAGTTTAGTGGATGAGAGCATTTGGGGAACAAGCCTGAGGACCCGAGTTCAGAGCTCCAGCACTGCCCATGCAAACACTCGGGCATGACCATGTAGGAGCCTGTAATTGTGAGGGGCAGAAGCAGGAGGAAGGGAGGGTTGCTAGAGCTTGTTAAGTCTAGATGAAACCGAGCTCTGGTTTCCATGAGATACCCTGTGTCACGGAGGTGAATGATAGAGGAAGACACTGGAGGATATCCTCCAGTGACAGCACATGTGCACGTGTGCCATGTGCACGCACGCGCACACACACGCTCAGTCCAAGAGAGTTATTTTCACCCATTTCTGCCTCTGGCTAGGAAAGCTGGGGCCTGGGCTGGGCAAGAAATGCTACCTTGAACGGAATTTTTTTTTTTTTATTGAGAAAAGAAAAAAAAAAACAAATTTCCTCCTCCTCCCAGCCTCCCATTTCCCTCCCCCTCCTCCCACCCTTCTCCCCCTCCCCCCACTCCTCTCCCCCTCCCTCTCCAGCCCAAAGAGCAGTCAGATTTCCCTGCCCTGTGGTAAGTCCTAGGTCCTCCCCCCTCCGTCCATTTCTAGGAAGGTGAACATCCAAACTGGTTAGGCTCCCACAAAGCCAGCACATTCGGTGGCGCAGACCGGTAGGATTTGCTGAAGGAGGCAGAGGCAGGTGGATCTGGAGTTCGAGGCCAGTTTGAACGGAATGTTAATCTCAGTCTTTGCAGCTCAGCAGCCCCAAATGAAACTTTACCTGAAGGCTCCAGCCCTGAGATTGTGTGCCTGGCCTTTGTTGACTTGGTCTTGAATGTTACTGTAACAATTCCACCTTGTTCTGTTGGTCAAAACAAACCACAGCATCTGGCCCAGGTGCAGAGACGGCCCTTAGACCCTCTGCCCTTTTGAAGGGGGTGTTAAAGGTGTACAGCCATCTTTAATTAGTCATGTGGGGCTTTGGAAGGTTTAAAGCATAAGGAACTATTTATTAGCTGCTTGAACCCTCTTCATCTAGGAAACACGCAAGAAGAGCGATGAGAAGCAGGGCATGGCAGCCAGTCAGCTTGTCGTGTGGGTTTCGTGCTGGTGGCAGATAGCAGGGTGGACACAATCAAGGCCTTCACCGTGTCCATATGTGAAACACAGACATGTCCACTTCTGCTCTGGCAAGAGGGGTTTGACGGAAGATGAATGCAATGGGCAGAAAAGGCTTTGGACAATGTGGGCTCGTGTATCCAGGTACAGCGTCAGGATCCCATTTACAGGTCCTCAGGAAGTAAAACCTTGCTCGCATGCGCAAGAGAAACTGTAAGGATGCAAGACAGCACATGATCAAGAAGAGCCTGTGAGGCTCTGATTATAAACACAGCAGGCAGAAGAGCAGGACCCTCAGACGCGAGCTGTTTATGGGGAGAGGAGATACAGGTGCCTCAGAGTTTTATGGAAGAGCGATGAAAATGTGGCGCTCCACAGGAACGCTGTGAAATGGCTCGCGACGTGTTTACCTGCACTGCTGTTCCCGTTCAGGATGACGCTTTGTTTGAACCTCAACCTCAATTGGCTTGAAGGCTACCTGGTCTTTTCCCCAGAACTGGGCCCTCGCACGGCTCTTATTAGAGGAGCGTAGCCATCTCTCGTGTTATGCTAAGGCTGCATACTGCCAGCAGGGAGCAGGCTTCCGGAGACTTCATGCTTCCCTGACCGCTTGGCTTCACCAGCTTGTAGGAGGCTGACTCTAACAAGCCCTGGAGCTTCTCCTCAGGCCTCCTCTTTGATCTCTCAGAGCTGCTTCTGAGTGACAGCTTCCGGTGGTGGCATCACCTTTGTCTCAAACAGGGGAAGCTTGGTGTTTGGGGACCAGCTGCTGAAAGAGGCCTGCTACTGCTGCTGCTGGCAGTTAGCCAGACTCCTGAGAGGGCTCTCCAGTGGCCTACATTCCCTTTGACTCTGTTCTCAGCGGATAGCAGGGAAAAGCCAATGACTATCTTCCCCCTTGGTACCATCTCAGTTCTGAGCTCCCTGAGGCTTCTTAGGTCCCATTGGATTTTGGGGAGGCTGAAGTTCTCCAAATACAACAAGCAGAGGCTAGCTAGCCCCCAGAGCAGCCCTGAGCTCTATGCTGCACCCACCCAGAGTTGCTATTACACTTTGGGGTTTTACGATGACACCCCAGTCCACAGCAGGGGGAGGGGCTCAGAGATCATTTCTCAAAGCAGATTGAAGTTATCAAATGAGGCAAATCTTCCCGTTTGCCATCACAGGTCAGATACAAGGGCAGAGAATGCAGTGATTGTGAAATTGCAGAGCTGGGAAGAGGGAAAAAAATCAGACCCCCAAAGCCTTTATAGCCACACTGTGCAAATGCCTCCCAGCTTGGATTAATTTCCCACACACCTGACAAGAAGTGGGCTAAGGGAGGAAAGCTCACTTATTTTACCCCACAGTTCAAAGGATACAGTTGGCATGGCAGGGAAAGCTTGGTGATTGGCAGCTAGCTCTTAAGGTTTGTTCCCATCTCTCCTGTAGAGGGCTCTGCCTAGAAGCATCCTCAACCTTCAAAGGTTACCTCCCAACTACCTAGCCACTTCCTCTAGCTATACCCCCTTTGTGAAAGTTTCAGAATCTACCCAAACATCACCAGCATCTGGAAACCAAGTTTTCACACACACCATCCTGTGCTGATATTTCCCTATGCAAACTAGAGCACCACTGATACCTGATGGGATTCAGAGCCCTGCTCTGTCCCGCTTCATTGGCAGCCCAGGCTTTCTGTACCGTGTGCCTTGTCTATTCCTGTCTCAGCTGTTTTCAGTCAGCCCCATCCTGGCCATGGTCCTTAGAAAGATTGGGCTGCTATTTCTCTGTACTAGGGTATTAGTGGCTGTAATTTTGTTATAGCTGTGACCATATACTTGACAAGGAGCAATTGAAAGGAAGAGGGTTTATCTAGGGTCACAGTTTGAAATGATACAATCTACCATGGCAACAAAACGTCATGGTGGCAGGAAGCTCCATGGTGGTGAGAGCATGAGGTGACTGATCACTTTGTGTCTGTAGTCAAGAAGCAGAGAGAGAGATGAGACCAGCCGCTAGAGAAAAGGATCGGTGGTTAGGAACAATTACTATTCTTGCAGAAGATACGGGTTTTGTTACCAGCACCTACTCGGTGGCAAATAACCATTTGTCCCTCCAGTTCTAAGGGATCTGGCGCCCTCTTCTGGCCTCCTTGGGCACTGTACACATGTGATACACAGATATGCATGCAGATAAAACACCAATACACTTTAAATTAAAACAATTAATGAGACCAAGCTATCCTCAAGGCCTCGGTGACTTAATTCTTCCACCGAGTCTCTTCCTTTTAAATGTAACCTTCCCAAACAGAACCACCAGTTGGGGGACCAAGTGTTCAAGCACATGAACTTGTAGGGGACATGGCATATTCAGACCACAATGGTGTGTGAGTGTGTGAGTGTGTGTGTGTGTGTGTGTGTGTGTGTGTGTGTGTGTTATCATAAAACCTTATTCTGTGATACACTAAAAGGGTCTCGGCATATTTGTATTCTTTCCCAGAACGTCATGGGGCTTTTCACACAGATGAGCCATGAGACAAGCATTGGCAAAAAGCGTGTGAAGCCTGGCAAGTCCTTTGAAGTTCTCTCACCTCTTATACAGACTTTTTTTCCCATTTGTGTGCATTTGGGCACACTGGTTTGGCCCACTGGTCTAGTCATCCTGAGCTCTCATTAACCTTTCCGGAAGGAGCTGGAGTTTCCCCACCCATTGTGCATCCACTACACACTGTGACTTCTGAGAGCCATACACGATGCATCTGGGTTTTCTTGGGGTTCCATCCACTTTTAACTCTTGCCTGTCTGAACTTTACTATGATGCCTCCCATGGCTCTTTGCTGCAGACCACAGGGAGATGGGACCAGGCCGAGGCACTTGACTTTCTGTCTACAGATTTCCTAGATGGCTGATTGCCATGGTTTAAAGTCTTCGAAATGAATACTTCTGAAAAGATGGAATCATCTCCCAGTTCCCTCTCACCAAAACAGGACAATAGAGGAACGGCCAAACTAAGGCCCATTCAGAGCTGTGAGGTGTTTGGGAACCACCGTTAGCTCTTTGGCTGTATTTATCTCTCTAAGAAAAAGTGAGGTTCACCCACAGTCAGTGCCCAGCCTCTTGCAGAGTCCAGGGCTACATGGACATACTATGAAGATGTACGGAATGGAGCTCAAAGCCACCCATCCATACTGCCCCCGGCCCCCTTGGCTTCTCAGGGACTCAGGAAGGCTGAGGAGGGCCAAGCTCCATCCTTCCCTCTCCTGAAGCGCCCTCCTCACAGAAGTGGAGCTTCCCCGAGATGCACCTCATTATCCGCCCTCTGTTCAGCTGGATAAATTTGAATCGCCTGACCTCCCTGCATCAGTTTCAGGGTTTTAAAGGATTGACAGCTCCAATTAGCTGTAATTAGAAAGGATTAAAACCATCCATCAGAGTTTTATAGATACAGCCAGCTTCTTGTTTCTTCCCCGAGACAGGGGGCAGCAGTGGGGAGGGACCCTCACAGGAAACTCTGCATCTCCGGTTTTGGTTTTGCCTGTGTTTTCTCAAAAGGGACCCATGAGACCCCGACAGGGGCGGTGGAAGAGAAAGCGCATCTTGCTCAACTGGCTGATCTGTGGCTCTGCCTTGGTTTGCCTCCAGGTGGGTTTGGCAGGCAATAATGCAAAGAATACTGAATCCCGAGGAGAGGGAGAGAGACAGAGGGGGAGAGAGAGAAAGAGAGAGAGCAGGGAAAGACTAAAAACACAAAACCAAACCTAGCTCTTACAAAGCAGGAAATCATGGAGGCTCTAATCCCTGCTGCAGAGCTCAGGAGCACTGCAGGTGTAATGAGTCTGGCTCCTGCCCGATTCTGCTTTTGTTTACCTAAGTTTGACAAAGCATATTTATGTAAATCTCGATGGCAGGGCCGCCGTTGGCTGTTCATTAATTTGCATCTGATTCCTCTTGTGTTAGCCAGGTTTCCAGCATTCTGTTAATTTGATAAACAGTTGATTTCCCCTTCAAAGCTTTCATGTGGGCTTCAGTCTGAATTGTAGCTAGTGTCTGCGCCTGAAAGGCAGGACTTCCACTGGGAATTGGTGCTGGAAGGGAGAGGAGGCAAGGGGCAGGCACAGGGGTCTACAGAAAACTGGACGATATGTTGGAGACAACTGAACTCAGGCCACACCTTGGGTCCTGTCTGAGGAAATCACTATGCAGTAATTTCTTTCCACAACGGCCTGGTTGAAAAATAAACATAGATTCTTATGTGATTTCATCTTCTCTTGTCTATGTCTCCACAACATCCTCCCCTGTTAAACCCATCTTATGGATTCACAAACCATGGCTGAAGGAGCTAAATGTCTTAGCCTTGCTCAGTATCTCAGAGCCTGACAGCATCCCTGCTCAGAGAAGCAAAGAGATGAGGAAGGACTCCATCCCTAAGAAGCATCTCTAGCTGGAGGAGGCTACGATCACACTCTACCCCAAAAGAAGAGGGAATAAAGAAGGCAGCAGCAACAGTGCAGGCAGGGCTGAGACAGCCCTGGGTTGAGAGGGAAAGCAGCGCAAGGCAGAGGTGTCAGCAGATGGCTCAGGGGTGGTTGCGAGGTTTTAGCCTATGATTCTACAAGCAGAAGCCACAGTCTGTGAGAACCAGAGGTTTCCCAACAGCTGTTCTAGGGCAGCTCCACCAGGTCTCCTCTCCATTGTCCATTTGATCCAGCCCAGGGGCAACGCTCAATTCCATTTCGTTTTCATGCTTGGCCCTCACGTTCATGTTGCACTATTTTTTAGTGTGCTTTCCCTACTTACACTGGACCATCACACACACACACACACACACACACACACACACACACAAGATGAGGGTACATCAGCACACACACAAACTAACACAAACAAGTGAATGTGTGCACATATATGCACACAAGGAGTTGAGTGTATACAGAAAAACACACATTAACAGTACACACAACTGAAGACACACAAACACACACAGATGAGTGCACATAAGTCTACATACATGCTAGCACGTAGGCAAATGTACACAGGTACACACTGTTGCACACGTTCTGACATGTGTAAAGAGATGAATGTACATGGGTACACACACACTGACACATACAAGCGAGGGGGTACACACAAGCATGCACACACTAGCGCACAGGTGGTGCGCACAGGTGAACACAGGCTAACACATTCAAACAAGGGAGTGCACACAGGCACACACACAAATGAGTATACACACATTTGCACACACATACACATAGGTGAATGTACACAAGCACATACATACTAACCACACACACAGGCGAGTGCATGCAGGCACACACATTTGTTCTCTCTCTCTCTCTCTCTCTCTCTCTCTCTCTCTCTTTCTCTCTCTCTCCCTGCCAACCTTCCTCCCACTCTTCCATCCTGAGCAGAGGAACCTGGTGCAGCCCCACGGCTGATTGACTGCCCCCCTGAGCCCAACCCACCTCCTCTGGCTCTGCTCCAACCCTGGTTTTATTAAGACATCCATCCAACGAGTCTCCCACAGAAATAGCAAGGAGATGCAGCTGCTTTTAGCCACATCTAAGAGGTGAAGGAGGGAAATGCAGACATCCTTATTCCTTCAGAATCTGCGAGAGTCTCCCTGGGCTAGGCTGGGGACTCAGGGAAGACCAAGTCTAGGCTGAGGATCTTCTCTCCAAAAAAACAGGCTAGTTTACGACTTAGGGGGCTGCAGTCCCCATTTTGAGTGATAATTGGCTTTGGTAGTGACAGAATACAAACTGGCAATTCTTGGTGCATGAAGTCATGTTCTCCACTAGAAAGCTCTGGAAATTGCCAGCCTGTGTGGGTTCACATGTCTCCTCTCTCCCTGGTCCCTATTGTCCTTGTTTCCTTTTACAGAGGGAAGCAGACAGGAGCATAGGCAGGCTGCATCCTGCCTCCCTACAGGGTACGCCTACCCCTGCACTCACAGCCCCAAGCCAATCAAATCCAGCACCTCCCTCAGTGTCCCCGGGGTGGAGCTGTCCATCAGCACACCAGCCAAAGCAGCGGGAGCAGCCTGCTTCACTGGGCTTTCTCATCATTCTGGAATCTAAGCCTTTGCTTTCCTGGGAGTGAGGGATAGAGGTCTCCACTGGCCAAATCACAGGAGACCATGCTGGGATTAATCCTTTGCATTCCAAAGCTGCTGTACGACTACACACATACACATACACACACAGGCCTAAATTACCTCCTTGAGCTTTGATGTCTCTGTCTCTGTGTCTGTCTGTCTCTGTCTTTCTCACTCACTCACTCTCTCCCTTTCTCTGTGTATATACGCATCTACCTCCCTCTGCCCCATCCCCTCCCTCTGCCCCACCACGCACCCTGAACCCTGGTGTTCAGCAGTAGCATACAGATCCTGTCAGGCCCCTTCTGTGCACAGGACTCCGAAGTTGGTGTGTGCTCTGGACAATTTGAGCTGGGAATTAAAACAACAAAACCAGCCTGCAGCACAGCCTGCTCTGAAGGTGTTTATAATCAAGATAAAATGGTAAACTTCAGCCACGTGGAGGAAAACCAGCCTGGGAATTCCTGTCCTGCCTCTAGCTATGTAACTTGGAGCAGAATGTCAACTAAATATGAGCAGAGCACATTAATATATATATGAGTGATGTAATAAATACTAACTCTTCTTAGTTTGTCCAGCATGGACTTTCAGGAGCTGGGACTAGCCACAGACATGATGTGAGAAGATTCTTCAGAAATGAGACACCTCCTCTGACCCCACCCGCCAGCTCCTACACATACACACTCCAGTAAATTCCTCCCACAATGTGGATTGTAACTATTTGGGTAACTTCAGTTTCTATCACATCAATCCTGCTTATCCCAGAATGCCTTCTCTGTGACAGCTGGGTTACACCCAAGCTGCCAGGGTCTTCTTGGCCTCCCTAACCACACTGCCCCGCAGGTCTCAAAGCTGTGGTTTTTATAGGCACCTTGCCGCTTGTGGTTTCAGGGCGGGCACCTTAGCGCGCCAAGCTTCCGACAAGTGTCAGTGGCCCACTGGGCTCTGTGTTCTCTGAACTGTACAGAAGATGGGAAACCCTTCAGGCTTCGACAATCTAAGTAGATGCTCCTCCCAACAGATGAAATGTCACACTTGAAAGAGACTCCCTGCCCTGTGCCTGCTTTGCTTCAGCTGAAACAAGGCCTCGAGCTATTTCCAAGGCTCTGCAACACATAGACAAAAAGTATTTGTTCCACTGAAACCCATGCAGGGCTGAGATTGGAGCTAGCACCACACTGGGAAGCTGCTCTGCTGTTCAAGCCACCTGCTCTCTCTGCCTCCTTCTCAGAGGTCTGGGGTCAGGGCGCAGCCCTTCTGCTCTGACTTAAACCCTCCCTGCTTTGTTACATGCAGTTTGTCATTTTTGCAAAAATCTAGGCTACCGATTATAAGAAAATTAACTTCCCATTCTACTGACCTCTTGACCCCCTAGTCACCCTTTGTCTGCACTTGCCGGGGCCTGGTAGGTAGTGTCAGGAAGCAGATGCTGCCGGGGAGAGGGGTTGGATACATTTCAGTGGGCATGGCCTCTCAGAAGAACCAATTCTGCTGCTACTTTTGACCCTGCCAGGAAAGTTCCTTGCTCTGGAGCTTTTCACAGTGATATAAGTGATATTTTCACCGCTTTATGTGTTAAAGTACACACTGATGGAGAGCACGAGCAAGGAACTCAGGACCGCGAGGGGTGCACCCACACACTGAGACAATGGGGATGTTCTATCGGGAACTCACCAAGGCCAGCTGGCCTGGGTCTGGAAAAGCCTGGGATCAAACCGGACTCGCTGAACATAGCAGACAATGAGGACTACTGAGAACTCAAGAACAATGGCAATGGGTTTTTGATCCTACTGCACGTACTGGCTTTGTGGGAGCCTAGGCAGTTTGGATGCTCACCTTACTAGACCTGGATGGAGGTGGGTGGTCCTTGGACTTCCCACAGGTCAGGGAACCCTGATTGCTCTTTGGGCTGACGAGGGAGGGGGACTTGATCGGGGGAGGGGGAGGGAAATGGGAGGCGGTGGCGGGGAGGAGGCAGAAATCTTAAATAAATAAATAAATAAATAAATAAATAGTACACTCTGATGTGGGTGGGGGGAGAGAGAGGACAGGACGGGAAGGGGAAAAGAGAGGAGGAGAGAGACAGAGAGAAGTCAGAGATATAAGAACAAGTTAGTTATAAGCAAACATGGAGGCCGCCATAAACCAGGAACCCGCTCTGGAAATGAAAATGCCCATCTTTCTCACGGGTCCCTGATTCAAGGCTTAGTGGCTTTCAGTTTTGGTTCCTATAAGGGTGTCCTGCCTATAAAGGGTTGGTTGGTGGTCAGAGCCCTCATGGGGAAGTAGTGCAGCTCTACCTGTCCATCTGGTCTGTCACAGAGGCTCCACCTTTGGGGACTGAGGAAGAAGGTGAGGATTTACCATGTCGTCACCTGGGATCCTCTGAGACCCAGTGAACCTAAATGACCAGAGGGAGAGAAATGACACCTGCTGCCCTCTGATTCCATTCTGGAAGCGTGGAATGACCATGATCATTTCCAGTTCAACCAGGGCTATTTCAGCAGTGACAACGACTCCTGGGGTCTGCCCATGGCATGGAGAGCAGGCTAGACCTCTTAGTCTGTTAGTGGCCACTTCCTCTGTGTGTTTTCTGTTTGTTTACTTGCTGGCAATGCTGCGGATTGAACCCAGGGTCGCGCACATGCTAGACGAGTGCTTCACCCCTGAGCTATGTCATTCATGTGTTTCTTGTTTGTTAGGTTGTTTTATTAACCCAGGCTGGCTGGAACTTGTTACATTACTGGGATGTCTTCAGACTCTTGGCGATCCTTTTGTCTCAGCCTCTGAGTTGCTAGGGTTACAGTTATAAACCACCAGTCCTAGCCCCCGCCCTAGCTTCCTTCGTGTGTCTGTGGATGTGTAGTGGAGGGGGTGGAAGTGAACTTGTATGCATAGGTGTTTGAGCACATGCCACATTCCCACATACAAATGTGCACACATACCCACACATATACACACCATATATGCACATAGAAAAAAGAAAAAAATTCTTCTTAAAGCAAATAATTGTCTTCCAGGGAGATTTGACTCAACAAAAGCACACCGACACAGACACAAACACACACACGTGCACACGCACGCGTGTATGTGTACAAGTGCACACATGCCTGTGGAGGCCTTTGATGTCACTTCTTCAGCAGCTGCCCAGTCTTTATTATCAATTTATTTATTTTAGACAAACTCCCTCATTGGCCTAAAACTAGCCAAGGAAGACAGGCTGGCTTGCCAACAGGCCCCAGAGATCCTCCTGTCTCTACCTTCCCTTGGCTAGGATTGCATAACATGTACCGCCACACCTGTTCTAGGGTCTTCATGGTTGAGGGCAAATGTTTAACAGACTGAGCTATCTCTCCAGACCCTTTCCTTCCTTCTCAAAGCATTCTTGGCAGTGCCTTAAGTTCTCCTGGCTTCCTTTCTGTCTTTCATGGCCACCTTCTTCACAGCCACCTTCCAGCCCAATTCTCTGTGGGCTTCTCCTGTGGTCTTGCCTGGCTCATCAAGCTCATTGCGTCTCCATTATGGCTTAGATACGAAACGTTTCCCCGTAATGTTTATATTGAAGGCTTGGTCCTCGGGTGGTGGATCCCATCGTTGGGAGGCAAATGGGTCACGCAGTGGGTCTCTGACTAATCATTGACTAATTCCCTGGAGAAAGTCATGGTATGATGGTATTGTTGGGATATAGTAGGAAATAGAAGATGTGGCATGATGGGGGCTTTTATCGTGTTCCTGAGTGTTGTGAATTAGGTCTGAACAATAAATAACCAGGCCAGCTCAAGAATAACAGTTATATTTTAATGGTTAAAAAGGGGAAACTCACCCTACAAGAGTGGAAGGTCAGGCATTTTATCTGTCCTGCGGGCACCTGGGTCCTCCCAGTTTTTCTACCTAGGCCTCAGGTAGCCACACCCTAACTAGATGTGATTGGTTTATAGAATTTCCCCATCAACTGAGCTATCTATCCCCCATCCTCCTTCCTGGCCACCAGGAACTGAACAGTGTAACTTAGCCACGTGCTGCTATCCTAACATTTGTGCTTTGCCATGAGGCAAAATAAATCTTTAACTTGTTTTTCTTAGGCATTTGTCACAGTGACGAAACAATGTAACACTCTCCTGATGCAAAGCTAAGCTTACAGTGACCCCAGTCACCAGTCTGTCTGCCAACTTGTACCTCCAAGCTTCAGCAACAAAGCAACACAGATCCAAGGCTTACTCACCTCACCCCAGCCTGTTATCATATCACCAAGACTCTGCTCAACACAAGCCAGACAGCAAGCATGGCATCCTGCTCTGTGCCCACCCCAGGGTAGCATCCCCCTCAGTTCCCTCAGCGAATCACAAATTAGAACCGATGACTGAGGGGGAAATAGACATTAGCCTGATACTGTGGGAGAAACTTATAATAATTAGCTCTGTCCCAAAATAGAACTCACTGCCTATTGTGACAGCTCTTAAATGAAGACCAAAGATCAAGCGGACACTGTAGAAGAGACACATAGTGAGTGGGCCCGCGGATGGGAACAGCTAATGTCTATTATAACTGACAATCTGTACAATTCGCATCCTCCGTGTAACGCCCTCCCATTTATTGTGCAGAACAATGATAAATACTTCGAGCACCGTGACCATGAATCTCAATGACCAATGAAAAGATGTCATTAATCTACTATTAATAAGGCCGTTTCCTCAAATTCTTTCTTGGAATTAAACAGGGTTTGAAAATTTTAAATAATTAATTAACCGAGGAGCTAGGTAAGTGGGTTCATTTTCGAACAATCTGCAAGAGAGTAAAGGTCTCCCGGTAAACTCATCTCTCCCATCAGAAATTCAATTAACCAGGACAAATAGTCCCCAGCACTCCAGTGACTCTGCCTTCTCACAGGGAGCCTGACTGGTTCCCCTTCTCCTGTCTTCAGCCACTTTGTCTGAGGGTGGTTAAATTCTGTATCCATTTACATGTTTGTTTATAAAATACATCATAGACCGGGGGAAGAAAATCCAGCTAGTCTAGCCTGTTGTTCCCTGCTTCTAAAGTAATTTCGGGGGCGGGAGGAGGGAGTGAAAGGGAAAGAAAAAGAAATAAGAAAGAAAGTAAGAAAAAAAACCTGAAGGGGCTGGTGGGAGAGGCCTAAACACTGCAATTTTCCAACCATTTTCATCCAAATTGTCTGCAATTTCCCTGTGGCCCAGACTCCAAATTGCGAGTGAACGCTGCCGCAGTAATCCCGGCTGGGGCCCAAGCACTGTCCCGGTAATAACAGGCCAACTCACAACAGAGCATGCGGATTCCGGCCCTGCTGAGGCAGAGTTCATGTTTAAAGTGGGCAAGGCTGGGGAAACGATCGACACATCCCTCATCTTGCTCCCTCGCCTCTAGAAGCAGCTCTCATCTGGTGCACCTCCCCCCACTTGTTCTCTGTAATACCGCAGGTGAGAAACCCTGCATCGCATGGGGATTTCCTGCTAGGAAGACTCCTTTCCCTTCCGCCTTCTGTCTAACCAGGCTGGACAAGACCTTGAGAGGAGACCCCGTATCTCTTTTTCCAGGCACCACACATAGCCACATGGAAATAAGAGAAAGAAAACAGAAATAGCATCCAGGACATGTTACAGTCTTTACCTGTGAAAATCAGCTCCTAGACCAGAAGAATCAAAACTATCTGTAAATGAATAATAATAAAAAAATCACATTCCTAATGAGACGTGAATACCCCATAGCTTCATTAAAATTCATAATGAAGCTGATAATTAAACGCATAAATACATGGCACGGCAGGCATTAAATCTAATTATCGCACCTCTGAAAATCAATTTGTGTGCATGTGGTTAATACGTGGTTGTCATCAATTACCTATGACAAGATCAATATGAAGCTGGTTCTGGGGTGACCCTCCACCCTGTCTGAGGAATGGGTCTACACTAACACCTTGGCGACATGGCGTTTCCTGGAAAAGCTGGTATATTTTCCTCAAAAATTGTTTCAAACTAGGTCTGGTCGGGCAGGCCTATAATCCCAGCCCTTAAGAGGCTAAGGCAAGAGGGCTGCAAGTTCAAGGTCAGTTTGGGCTACTGGGGAAGCTAAAGACCAGACCAAGCAGTGTAAGAAGACGTGATCTCCAACGATAGCTAGAAAAAGAGTTGAAGCCATAGGCCAATGGTAGAACACTTGCCTAGCCTATGCAAGGTTGTGGATATGATAGCCAGTACCAGAAAAGGAAACTGGATTCTCTAAAGACAAAAGAGTACTAAGCTACATGATTCCTAGGTGGGAAGCCGGGGAAAATCTTGATGTTTACTCTGTTCCAGTGCCTTTGGCCTCGGGGGGGTAGAATCCACGTTCTACCCTGCTGCCTCTTCTGGATGAGAGATCTCCTGAGCTATTTAATCCTAGCCGTGTCCTCACGCGAGACAAAGGGAGACTGAAGGTGCCACACACAGCATCCCCACTATATTTTATCACTCTGTTTCTATGGAAAGAAGAAATTTTTGTTCATAATTATAACAAAATTTACCATACACACTCGGTAGAAGTTATTACTATTATCCTTGTTTTACTGAATGACCTCTCAAGATTGCTGGGCAAATGGAGAATCAGCAAAAAATGAAAAACAAATAATATTTTTAAAAAAGTGTTTTGCAAAGTGAAAAGCATGTTAGCACCTCAAGATAAATGTTCCTCCTGACCGAGTTCAGAGGCCGTATCTCAGCTGTCCAGCAAACAGATCTCTCTCTCTCTCTCTCTCTCTCTCTCTCTCTCTCTCTCTCTCTCTCACACACACACACACACGTAAATTTCTGTTTCAGTATCTTGGAGACTAAAGACAAGAGAAGTCAAGGCAAACTGCAGTTCCCAGTTTTACCAGGGTGATCCTTAGCAGCTAGCTGTTTGCTCCACCCAGAGCTCAGCCTCAGGTAGCTTCTGAAGAGATGGGGAGCCACACCTCCCCATTCCCAGGCACTCCTCCTCATTCACGTCTGGCACGTGGACCAGGCTTCCCAGCGTGCTGTTTCCAGAGGGCACATATCCAAGCTAACAAGCAACAAGGCACTAAGAGAGCTTGCAATTGCCCAATGATCAAATTGGCTTTCCTGAAGAACCCAGAGATTAATGACGCCTCCCACCACCACCCAGTCACCCCCTGCCTGAGAAAAGTCTAGCTTGATTGTTCACTTCAGGAGAAGAAAATGAGACAGACGTAACATCACACGGAGCTAAAACGCTCCTCATAAATCATCCCTTCCGGACATGGCTCACTGGGGCTGCGCACACTCCACCCGCCGGAGACCTGGCTGACACGTTTCTGCTTACACTCAAAGGAGAACTGTTGATTGTACAGCTACAGCTCACGTGAAAATCTTCCCAACAGTGATTTTCTTTGGGAGTAACACATTGGTAATGTGTTGGGCCCAGCTGGTGGTCTGGTGGTGATGTGTCTTTCCCCCCCTCCAAAAAAGTGTGAGAAAATCCTTGCAACATGATCTGCACTGTGAACACTGGCAGATTCTCTCTCTCTCTCTCTCTCTCTCTCTCTCTCTCTCTCTCCCTCCCTTCATCCCCCTCTCTATCTTTCTCTTTCCCTCCATCCCTCTCTCTATCACTCCCTCCATCCCTCCTTCCTTTCTCCCTCTTTTCCTGCCTTGCTTCCTCTCCCCCTTACCTTACCCCCATCCCATCTGTTACTTTTTCACGGCTTGTTGCCATTTATGTAGCAAAAGTGTTTCCCTTTTAATTGATTCGGTGCCCGAGTGTCCTGATTCTGTAAAGAGACTCAGGCTTGGTATTGTTCAATACAGTACAGAATAGAAGGTGGGGCTGGGCTGTGGCTAATTACCTCTGGCTCAAGAACAAGGGCAAGCGAAGGCTCTTCATCAGATTTCATCAGAGACCTTTGCATATTGCTAAATTAAAAGTATGTCTTGCCTGAATAAACAGGTTGAAGGCAAGCAACGGAGCATGGCCGCTGGCAGTCAAGGGTGCGCCTGGAGACATTTCCATCGCCAGTCTTGAGCTTCTGGAGGTGAGATGAGAGAAGGGAGACATGGGAAGGGAAAAAACCCCTAGGCCTCCCTGCCCACCTCTCAACAGACACAAACTTTAAAGGGCAGCCAGGAGGACACTGTGTAGAGTAAAACCAGCCATTCACTGGACAGATCCTGAAGAATTCCACCCAGATGAGGAGCCTATAATAGACTCATGGAAACAGAGTAGAATGGTGGTTGCTAGGGGCTCTGGGAAGGAGGAGACAGGGAGATGTTATTCAACCACGTGAATGATCCATAATTTGATCCAGACACAATGATGTGTGTTTGTGGCCCTAATTACTTAGGAGGCTGAAGTAGGGCAATCACTTGAGTTATTTAGTTCAAGACCAGCCTGGGCAATATTGCAAGTCCCAGTCTCACTAACTAATTTTCAGTAATAGAAGGTGACTAAATCCTGAAAAATCCTGTGGACAGTATCATGCCTATAGCTAATCATATACAGAGCATTTTGTTACAAAGGTAACTTCTATTTTATATGTTCTTAAATGAATACAAAAGGATCTTGTTTAGGTAAATTATGGTAAATTAGGTAAATTATGGCCTATAGAGAATATCTGGTTCACTAACACACATTTACATGCTTTTCATGGCAGTGTCTTAGTTACTTTTCTATTGCTGTGCAGAGACACCATGACCAGGACAACTTATAGAAGAAAGTACTTAATTGGGGCTCAAGTTTCCATAGGGGTAGAGTCCATAGTCAACATGACAGGGAGCATGGCAGCAGGAAGGCAGGAATAGTGCTGGAACAGAAGCTGTAAGCTCACATCTGATCCACAGGACTGAGGCAGAGAAAGACAACTAACTGGAAGTAGCATGGGCTTATTTGAGACCTCTAAGGCCACCCCCAGTGACACCCCTTCTCAAGGCTATACCTTCTAATCCTTCCCAAACACTTCTACCCACCAGAGGCCGAGTGTTCAGACATATGAGCCTATCGGGGCATTCTTATTCAAACCCCCAAAGAGGGAAAAGAATGAACAGAGGAATTTAATGGTCTGTGGCATACGAGAATGATAGAAAATCCAATTTTCAGTGGGGTGTGTAAATTTTTATTTAGAACAGAGTGAAACACTCACAGGAAGTTGTGTAGCTCATGGAGCCTAAAACCTTTCCCACCCACAATTTGCTGACCCTGCTTTTTGAGAAATAAGTATAGTAGCTACAGGGAATTGTGACTGCTTTAAATCTATGTAGGAGATGGTCTGAGTATATGCGGCCTCAATTGTGAAAAGGAAATAGCCAAGCTTTATTTTGTGAAATTGTCCTGAAATTAAATGAGATAGACGTGGGAAAGAAACAACTTGGCAAAATGCTTATAATGCTATAGATGATCAATAAATAAAAGAGAACAAATCAAAGAAGAAATTCACACATAGCCTTTATCAAAGGACAGTGCTGGTTCCCTCTCCTCAAAATGGTCCCATGCCTTCCCAGTCAACCTTGCTCAGGCAACTCTCCCCTCTTCTGAATGCCTTTCATGTTTTCCAGACCGCGTGGTGAAATTGTCTACAGGTTCTGGTTCATCCCTCTTCCAGCCCGTCAGGTCACATGTCACATCCCTCTGTGGTCCAGTCTGGTTGATAAGATGCGTGTCTGCCAGCCATGGATGAGGAGCACCACCATAGGTGCTCAGGCCATGTACTGCTGACTTTGACTCAAGCTCTGGAAAAGACACACTCTTGGAAATAATATTGAACGCTCCTAGCTTTGCTCACAGAGTGGAGAGGTGGGAAGCCTTGTAAGCTGTGCGGACTGTGCATGAGGCAAGGTGGGGAGGCAGGGTTTAAGAATGGAGACATTAGCCAAGGCTGAAAGAGAGGAACTGGTGGCCAGTGAGTTAAGATGCTGGGGGCTGCTAGTAACGGAAAAGCAAGTTCAAATTAGATAAAACAAAACAAAACAAAAAAAACAAGAAAACCTACGTTTCCTAGCTAGCTGGAAGCCCTGAAGTTGTACTCCCGTCATGCTAGGATGCAGATCCTGCTTCTCTAAAAATCTCTCTACCTCTATCAATCTCTGAGTAGAGCTTTGCTCTTAGGTTTTCCACAAGCCAGGATGACTGCCTGCAGTCCTCTGAACAGGCACATTACTTTGTTCCCATCCTGCCGAGTAGGAGGTGAAATGAGTTCTCCCTGCTATCACAGAACAAGCGTTCTTTCCTTCACTGTGATCAGAGCAACAAAGATCGCATGATCACTTATACTCTGGCATCTCGAACCAGCCTCTAGCAAGAACTGGCGATGAACTTGCAATGGCTGGGACAACAACAGAGATCTGCCCTCCAGTTCAGCTTCCTCCACCTCACAGGCCATGTGAAGAGGCAGATTTCAGAATGAAACTGAGGTGTGGGTGACAATTTATACCAAGGTCCAAACTTCAGATGCTGTCTTAAGGGGAGAAAGTGGGTTCCTGAGAGTGTTCCCAGCTACAGTCTGCCTCTTTGTGAAGTTGTGACATGCCTAGGAAAAGCCGAGCCGCCAAAACATTTAAAAGGAGACAGAAATAAGTTGCTGTGACCCAGATTTCACTTAGATGGTGCTTCGTAGACAAAAATGAAATAAATAAATCTAAAGGGCCTCGTTCAGCAACTTTGTGGATCCAAAAGGTAGCACCGTTCTTTTAATTACTTCTGCCCCAGGAAATTGCTCCTTCCTTCTCTCCTTCTCTCTGTTGGGGCTTACTGAGAAGAGCACATTGTCTATATTTTGTAGAAATGGCAGGAATATTCCCTGTGTGTGGGTTATATAATTAAGATCTGCTGTGGGCGCACCAAGGAACCCCATAAAATGGCTGTGTTCCTTGGTAAATGAATTACTTGGTATTTAATTACTAAAAATTACTATCAATTACTAAATGTTACTGCAAATTACTTGCAGAATAGACACATTTGTTTGTGGCTATTAATGATTGCAATTACTCCTCATAGGTAATTGGTTTCATCACATAGACGGGCACCAACTGTCGAAGAAGAGCGCAGAGATAGACGTTAATTATCATCTCTGTGTTTTGTTTGGTTGGTTGGTTGGTTTACCCCAAAGCTGGAGTTTTAAAATAAACATTGGAACCCCTTTCCCTCCAGGACTCTCTGACGTTGTTGTTACTTTATTGGGCTCCAAAGGCTAAGAAGATCTGGAAGGCTCTTCCAGTGTATAAAGGAGAAAGCCGGGCCCAAGAAGTTGATAGTTATAAAATCTAGCAAATAATATTCCAGGAGCTGGAGAGATGGCCCCATGGTTAAGAGCACCTTTTGCTCTTGCAGAGGCTCCTAGTTAAGTTCCCAACACCACACAGTGTTCACAACCATCTGTAAAATTCCAGTTCCAGGGGATCCTAGGTCTCTTCCAGTCTCACAGGCACATGTATGTATATGCAGGCAAAATGCTCATACGCGTAACATAAAACTGAATAAAACTTGGACACCCACTGAAACAGCTTACCTGAGCTAATAACAGCTCACCAACTCCGAGTGGACAGGGAAGGAACCAGCATAAGACAAAACTAGATCCTCTAAATGTGGGTGACAGTTGCATGGCTGGGGAAGACTGCAGGGCCACTGGCAGTGGCACCAGGATTTGTCCCTGTTGCTTGTACTAGCTTTTTGAAATCCATTCTTGTTGCGGGAGGTCCTCCCACTCCTCCAGCCTATCGCCGCTGAGACACCAGCCCATTGGGGCGTGGTCTCTCTCCCTTTAAAAAAGCGGCCACTTCCCTCTCCTCTCTCTCTTCACTTCCTGCTCCTCCGGCGACTAGACTCCCTTCCAGGTTGTGTAGAGGGCTGTTGTCTGGGACGGTGACCTGTAAGTTTTTTTCCCTTTAAATAAATACCACCCTATTAATCATAATTCCAAATTGGTGTGGCATTGTTTGTGACTTACGCCTTCAGTTGGCGCCCAACGTCCCATTTTGTAGTGATACAAGTGGCGGGGCTGCGTCCCCGGCACCTGGCCGCCCACATGGCCAGCTCTAGCTTATGCCCCGAAATAATTACACGGAAAACTGTATTCCTTTAAACACTGCTTGGCCCATTTCTATCTAGCCTCTTCTAGGCTAATTCTCACATATTAATTTAGCCCATTTCTAATCATCTGTGTTGCACCCCAAGGTGCGCTTACGGGGAAGATTCTAGCCTACGTCCATCCTGGGTCGGAGCTGAATCATGTCTGCTTCAGAGAGCCAAGCATGGCATCTCTTCTGAGGTGTCTGCTCCCGAGAGGAAAGCTGTAAGTCTGAGCTCACTTCCTCTTCCTCCCAGCATTCTGTTCTCTTTTCTCCACCCACCTGTGTTCTAACCTATGAGGGCCAGCCAAGCAGTTTCTTTATTTTTTTAACCAATGACCTTCCTCCATCACATTCTCTTTGAATGGATACTTTGTTCAACCTGGATATAGTGGGGAGGGCCTTCATCCTCCTTTAGAGCAATGTGTCTTACCCTCTCTGAGGAGTGGATGAGGGTTAGGGGGGCACGTGGAGGGGATAGAAGGAGGGGAGGGAGTGGGAACTGGGATTGGTATGTAAAATTTTCAAAAAGATAGTTTGTTTTCTTTTTAAAAAAATAAAATAAAAATGAGAGCAAAAACTAAATAAAATTTAATTTAAGAAACTAATACTCCAATACGGATGATTAGTCTAAGCATACTGTTAAGCCAAAGAGGACAGTCAGAAAAAGTAAACAACCCATCAATGGTGTGATCTCACTTCTATGAAATGTCTAGAATTGAATATTGCATAGGAATAGGCAGTAATCAGTAACTGTTCAGGGCTGAGGAATTGGGGGGCACAGGGACTGGGAGGAATCACTGGGGAGTATGTAATGACTGCTGGATTTATTTTGCTCTAAAACTAGATTATAGTGTACAACTCCAGATATATGTTTAAGCCCATTGAATTATATAGTTTAATTTGGTAAGCTTTAAAGCCTATAAGTTATAACTCAATAAAGCTGTTAAGCAAGTATTTTTAATCATGTGATTAGGTGGTAGAAGAGTTGGATCGAGGACTTTATGCTCCTTCCTCCCACTTTATTGCTCTCTCCACTGAACCATCCTCCACCAACATATGCTAGCCTTGTTGGGATGCACAGCTCATGGGGGAAGATGTTGCCTAGAGACTCGTCATTGAAATGGTGATCTTGTTTATGAAGGGCTCATTCCTAGCTATTTGTGTATTATTAAGAGGGCATAAACTATATTCATTAAAGTAACATAAAAAGCAACAGTAAAATTCTACAAACAAAATGATGGCTTCTCTGGGGTTCCCTTGGCAACACAAAACTTGTGGCAAGGATTTTCCAGTAGATCATTTGTTCTCCTTTTTCCTGTGTATTCATGGGGAGTGCTCCCGTGAATGTAGGTGCATCCGGAAATAGGGCATGTGTGTGAAGGTCAGAGCACAATGCTAGGTATGCATCTTAGGTATTTTCCACTTTTTCTTTGTTTGTTTGTTTGAGGCAAAGCCTCTCATTGGCCTGAAAGCATGCCACATAGGTCAGACCAGCTGGGAACGTGCCAGGTCACCATCACTGGGATTACAGGTACCCAGCTGCACCCAGGTTCCTCTTTTATATTTTATTTTATTATTTTTTAGATGGGATCTCACTGAACAGTCCTAGCTGGCATGGAGCTTGCCATGTAAACCAGGCTGTCCGTGAACTCAGATAACTGCCCTCCTCTGCCTCTGATTGAAGGTGTGTGCCACTGTGCTCAGTTTGCCCCCAGCTTTACACATGGGTTCTGGGAATCCAAACTCAGGTCCCTGTACCTGCAAGGCAAGCACTTTCCTGAGCCAGATCCCCAGCCTGGTAGTTCACATTAAGTAGTGAATCCTCAGACAGAAGGAATGAGAAGAGGAAAGAGGAAAATAGTCTGTCCCAGGGGCTGCTGTAGAGTTGACTCAGTAACGGTGTAGCTGGAATGGAATCCCTGCAGGCATCTCTGAAGAGAATATTCAACTTCAACATAATGCAAGACGGAGAAGTGAAAAGACGGATGTCCTGGTTCTGACTCATGAGTAAAGGACTTCACCTGAGAATCAGCCACTCCCATTGTTCTTCCTAATGCATGTTGGAGGCATTGCGACTACACAGGTCCCCAGGGCACCTTAGGAGACATAGCTAGGGAAGATCAAGTGTGGACACTGAGAGGTAAATCAGAGGCTAGGGAGGGCTGTGGTCCAGTCACACATCTTCACAATTGCCAGAACAAGGAGCTAAGTCAAGAGGAGTAAGAGGGTGTGCCAAAGAGGCCCTCCAACACCTCTTCATGAAAATTAACTCCATCCACAGTTCCAACAGATATCAAATTCAAGAAGAGCTGAGTTGGAAATATGGAGAAAATTTTCAGATTTTAATAGAACTCATGGATGTCTTCAAGATTCCAAACTTCTTATGGAATTCTAGGCTTGAGCCCTTCTTGGCAAATATCCCATTGAACAAAGGCTGTGCCTTTGCTTCTTTGGAAATAAGTGTTTCGGTGCTTTTCCCATCCCCTGACTTCCTTTAGTAGCCTTAGCCACTGCCTACCCAATTATTTTGCTTTACATTTTTATTAATGTGTGTTTATTAGACAAAGCAATAGGTTTTATAACATCCCCCCCCCCGTGTGTTGTGTGTGTGCATGCGCATGCATGGGTGTGCACGCTCTTGCTTGTATTGCATAGCACCCCTGTGGGGGTCAAAGGCCTCTATTGTCAGTCCTCATCTTCTCTCTTGTCTGAGTTCATTTGTGCACAGGCTACCTGGCCTGCAAGCCTTCAAGCAATGTCCTGTCTCCACCTCCCATTATCTTTGGAGGGCTGGGAGTACAAACTCAAGCTACTGCATTCAGCTTGACCAGAACATCTGTTCTGGGTATCCAAATCGTGATCCTCACTCCTGCACAGTAAGCCTTACACACACAGCCATCTTCCTGACTCCTTCGTAGCATCTTTGATTTTGGCTCATGTGCTTTGAGTGTATTCAACCCCTCACCACTCTGTCCTGGAGCCCCTCTCTCCTTCCTTTTCCCAAGTACTCTCCTTCACTGCCTTGTCATGCATGTGGTATGTGTATATAGGACTCAAAATTATGTGTGTGTGTGTGTGTGTGTGTGTATGTGTATTCACATTTTTTTCTTTCTTGTTCTGGTAGTTTTGGAGGAGGGCATACCTAAAACAATTTTTCCATGCAGAGAATTCTAATTTGAATTGAACTTACTCTTATGTATTAGTGTTAGGATTCTTTTTCATAGCTTCAATCCTTGCCATAGTCTGCTACTTTGCTAAGACATGGTCTGTGCATAAGTTGAAAAAATAGCATTTTTATTTTTCCTACTGCTATATTGTTGAATACTCTTTTTTCAATTAATATTTTTAATTAAAATATTCTTACATTATTTTTCTCTTCCTTTTCCTTCCTCCAATCCCTCCCATATATACCCCCTTACTCTCAAATTTACGGCCACGTGTGTGTGTGTGTGTGTGTGTGTGTGTGTGTATGGCATCTTTTGTCTTTATATGATATATGTATATCCTAAATACATAAACACAAGCTGCCCAGTCTTTATAATGTGATTTGCTGGTATGTGATTCAGGGCTGACATTTGGCATTAGATAATCAATTGTGAGGAGAGTCTCTTCCCTAGGGAAGACTGTTTCTCCTACTTTCAGTGTCCCTTAGTTGCCTGTATTTCTATGTCTAGGACTGGGTTCTTTTTAGATTTCCCCTGTCCATATTAGCATGTGTATTGGTGCCATCCTTGTTCAGGTCGTGTTTAGGCAGCCATGTTGGTGAGACTCCATGAGGGTAGCTTCCCTGCCGTTTCCAGGAGATGCAGTCTCACAGCAGACTTCCCGTTTCTATGGCCCGTAGAGTCTTTCTGCCCTCTCTTCATCAATGTTCCCTGAGTCCCAGGTGTGGGAGCTGTGTTGTAGATGAATCAGCTGAGGCAGGACATCACGTGATAAGCTGTTCTCTGACGACGCTTTCTTTATCCATTCATCTGTTGCTTATTTAACACAGTTCATAATTCAGCCACTGTGAAAAAATGCTGACTAATCTTATTTCCTTAAAATTTCTCTCTGGTTGGATCAACCATATACCAGGTTGAGCTTTAATTGCCTCTGAGCCCCCTGCAGGCTGACATGGGGACTGCATTTCTGCCAGTGATTCTTTCTGGACTGCCTCCTTCTGCTTCTCGATCTGTCTCCCTAGACAGAGCTGAGCAATCAGAGATCACACCACCAAGGACACGCTCGGTTTCCTGCCCTGTTGTAAGGCATCTGTGTGTCAGTCAGAAAGATGTGCTCATTCATATTACAAAACCCTGGAGTATCTAGACCTGGGGGTCTTCTTTCCAAGGTCACATCTAAGACAGACATACGTGGAACTACATAGGAAGGAGAAAAAGACAAGATCTCCTGAGTAAATTGGGAGCGTGGGAGTCACAGGAGCGGGTAGAAAGGGTTAGGGGAAGAAGGGAGGGGAGTGGAGAAAAATGTATAGCTCAATAAAAAAAAATCAAGTTGGGATATAAACCTCAAGTAACCCCCATATTCCACTAACTCGTTGGTACTGGGAAGGAGCATATAAACGGTAGAACAAAGATAAATATGAGAGTTAGTTTACAAAGTTATAGCATGGCTACTTGAACTGAGCAGGAAAATATATGTAGGCAGGGGTAACAGCCTTAGTTTTTATATTTCAACCCTCAGGACAAAGGAGGGACAGGTCAATGGAAAAAAACAGTAGCATTAGGCAGTCCTTGGGGAAGAGCAATCTTGCATAGGGGTGTTCTTTTCTCATCATCTATAGGCCAGGAAGAGAGAGCCAAGAGAATCAATATTCTGACCTGATGTCCCATCTATGTCCTCTGTTGACTAAACCCAGAAGGCTCAGAATGCTTTTGCTCAGTCTCCCGAGGTTCATGTATGCCCACAGACGATAGTAAGTGGCAGCTGGGGAAGGAGCTGGAGACCAAATGAAGCAGCTGGGAGTGCGAGCTGAGAGTCAAACACAACTCTGGTGTCTAGCTCTCCAGTGTGCTTTGCCCCCGGGAAGCTCACAGCTGCTTCAAGTGTGAGCAGAACGGACAGTTGTCTCAGTCCTGTTTCCAGCTAACAGCAACAAAGCCTGAAACAGAAGCAGGTGCAGCATCTGTCCAGGCCAATGAATGTCATCCAATGTTCTCATCCCCAGCAGGTCAGGCCAGCTCAGGTGCTAGTCCTAACAGACGCACATGCCTCTGGAGGTCTGACTCATTCTAGAGATCGCGTCTAGGAAACAATTCCTTTTGAACGAATAATTGTATATTGAGAAAATAAAACCATTCTCGAAACCTCTAAAAAGCATAAGAGAAGATTTCTAAGTCTTCACTCTCCTGGACTAATACTAAAGTATTAGTCTAAAGTATGGCCCAGTCAAGAAAACAAAAGTTTGTAATAAATGCCTTTAAAATACGTCTCAGAATTATGCTTTCATTTATTTCTAAAATAAATGAGACAGAACGTGGAAATAAAAACAAAACAAAACACACACACACACACACACACACACACACAACCTGACCAAGCTAGGTTGTTCTGAGACCTAGAAACATTCAGCAGGTCAGATGTTGGGGAGGATGGCTCCTGGTTTTCCACTCCATGTGATGCAGTTCCTACAGGTACCAGACACTACTGAGCACTTAACTAACAGTGACAGCCTCAGGCATCCCAGAAACCTTCGCATACACACAGTGCTAGCTGGACTCTTATTTTTAAAAATTTTATTTATTATGTCTCTGACTCCTTCTCTCTCTCTCTCTCTCTCTCTCTCTCTCTCTCTGTGTGTGTGTGTGTGTGTGTGTGTGTGTGTAACATATGAGGATGCAAAGGTACATTTGGAGGTGAGAGGACAACTTTCAGCAATCAGTTCTCTCCTCTCACTGTGAGTCCCAGAGATGGAACTCAGGTTGTCAGGCTTGTGTGACAAGTGACTTCACCCACTGAGCTGGCAATGGCCCTAGACTCCCCATTTTATGAGCAAGAAACCTGGGGGTAGGTGATACCTGTGCTGCTTTCTGAACCAAAATCAGACACGCTGCGCGCTTCCAGGAGCAGAGCGATGGAAAGGGCACTGTGGAGGTGGCACTGTGGATAAGGAGGACATAACAACAGGCACCAGGCATCTGGAGAAGGTAACAGAGACAAGCACCCTGGCCACCCCCTGTGTCGTCTCCCAGCAAGCCACATGTGCCTGCTCTGTCTTACCCAGCTCTGAACAGCTGTCTTTCCCGCTTCTCTGCACCCTGACCAGCCCGGCCATTTCACTCCCAGCAGATTCTCTGTCCCAAGGAAAGGGCCTGTTTGAAAAGTAATTGTGTTGAGGGGAGGGGCTGAGACTTGCCATTTGTAATTGTCCCTTGTTTTCCCCCAGCTGGCTTCCCTCTTCCTGTTGTCTTGGTTTGTTTCCCAGGAAGTGAACCCAGGAGCCTTCGGGCAAGTGACTGGAGGAGATAATGAGGCCCACAGGGCTGCACAGTTCAGCCAGACTCAGCCACTGTGCACAGCTTCTTGCCTAGAGCAGCGCTGCAGAAATGGAAGAACGTACCCGTTCCTTCCTAGGAGACTTGGAACACAGTGGACTGTCTAAAAGATGGGTACTCAGGTCAATGGCATGAGGATGCTCCTGTCTCGTTTGAAGGATACAAGAGCATTCTCATCACTAAGCTCATCACTCTTAGGTATGATTATATATGCATACATACATACATGTATACACACATATGTGTATATGTATGTGTCAATTGATGGCTCATCGTATGTGTGTATATGTTTATGTATGTATGCATGGGACAACAGAAGCCAACTCTAGTGATTTCTGTCTGCTCTTCCTGCCCATCTCCAGCTCCTTGAGGTCTTCAGAGATGAAATAATCAGGACTTATTTGCTCATACACTATGTGCAGGTTTGCCCTGAATACTCATTTTGACATTTTCCCCTTCAGAAGTAGGCAGATTTCAGAGGCCCATAGTACTCCACATCACCTCCGTGGGCCTGGTCCTGCACAGAAAAAGTTGAGCCATAGCAAAGCTAGTCCTTCAGGTAACCCTGCATCAGACTCCATGCCTTGGCAACAGAACCTCTGCCTGCTGGAGCTCACTCTAGTTGGAGGGATGGGGATCGGAGAATCGCTGTGCCCTTATTCAGGCAGCCCTCCCACAGTGACTGGCAGCAGCTGGTGGGTACATGTCCCCGATTCCTCACCTCTCAGGCAGGTTAGATTTGAGATACGTACTTTGCCCTGGCTTCTAGACTTCTAAGATACCCGGGCTGAAAATACACTCATTATAACATGCTGGTATTTCTCCATCTGCTCCCCCACTCCCCTCTCAGCGCTGCTGGCCTCTCCTTCAAAAGAGATAGATAGAAGACCTATATCCTGTTTTCAGGTCTGCTTCTTTGGTGGTCCCCCTTACGAAGGTGGGATTAAAACAGAGCTCATCATAATGGATTCTGAAATTGTATTACTTTCTGAGCAGCTAGCAGGGTTTCTGTAGCTAGTAATAACTAAAGCAACGGAAGATACAATCAGGGTCATATAAGCACCTTGTGAAAGTGTTTAAAGATGTCCTTGCTGTTGAAAATTGTGTTCAGAAATGTTACAGATATGATGAAGTCACGGCTCTGTTCAATTCCCTCAGCTCGAGGCAGAAGGGTAGCATTTTCTGGCACCTGGAATCCGGGCATCTATGCCTGAGTATCATATGAATTAGGCCTGATGGGGAGAAAGTAGCAATCACTATGAGTCTATTGCAAGGGTACGTACACTGGTAATCTGGATGAAAATCAGCAAAGCTCAGGAATCTATCGTATCCCTGAGGATTTTAGTGTGCTATAAAGGGGTGAGGTAGGGGTCAATCCAGAGAGACCCAGTGAGACAGCTTTAGTGATTAAGAGTGCTTGCGGCCAAGTGTAGTGAGCTGAATTTGGTCTCAGGATCCATATGGTGGGAAGAGAGAACTGACTTCTACAAGTTGTCCTCTGTCTTCTACATAAGCTGCAGCACATGCTCACACATACATACATACATGTCATTTATTTATTTAAAAATGTTAAAGGCCAACAGTAGATTATCATCTTTGTATTTTTGTTGGAAGCTCATCACTCTTAGGTATGATTATTTTACATACATATATATACATGTATATACACATATATGTGTATATGTATGTGTCAATTGATGGCTCATAATATGTGTGTATATGTGTATGTATGCATGCATGCATGTATACATACATACATACATACATACATACATACATATAAAAAGCCATCAAGAGACTGAGGAGATAGTGTCATGTGATGACCAGAACACTGAAGGAGGACATTGAATCAGGCTATGGTACAAGTGGTCCTGTGTTTGACCCATATTATCCATCAGAATTTATGGTTTTTTAGGGAGATACCCATCACAGATAACAGTTCTGTAGCATTCCTAGAAAGCCTAAGTTGTATAACTTAAATAAAGATTCCTATGGTTGTGCAGATAGACCCCATCATCTACAGAGAAGTATCATTCACAATTTTGAGAGTGCTGCCTCCTTCCTGGGTGACCACCAGTTTGCGCAAATGGAATGGCCCCTTCATGGTGACCATGGGATACCAGGGACAGTCTTACTGTAGGTGTCAAGGATGAGCCGAATGTTTCATTCCTCCTAAGTCACAAGGGAAAATGGGCATTCCAGGCTTACAATGGAGGGTTCCTTGGGTGCCCAGCCAGCTGGCCCGATTGCACCTCTCAACAGCTACCACAGTCCTCTTCAGCTAATTGAGAAGTGTAACACCCAGGCTTGGTTCACGGGAAGGTCAGCTTACTCTTTTTCTCTGGCTTTAAAATGGATCACTGCGGTAAAATGACCCCCTCAGGAATAGTTCTGTGGGATAGTCATGGAAGAAATCCCCTCAACGATAGTAAGAGTGATGGGTAGAGTGTCCTGCATTAAGAGAGAACCTATACGTGTACAGCTCAACAGCTGCACATCGAATCGGAATATTTAGGAAACTTGGGGGAGCTCTTTGGAATGAAGAGAAATAAAGACATCCGGGGGAAAGGCAGGTGGACATCTGAGAGTCTTTGCTCATAGGAGAGGGCAAGTGAGTGGAGATTCACTCAATAAGCCCATAGACAAGAGTCCTCCCATCCAGTGGAGGTACATGGCTATTTTCCTGAGTCATGGTATTGCTTGCACAATGGAGCCAGGGAACACTCCTAGAGCACGGCGAGGAGGGTAAAGGGGTGTCTGTATGGGATCTTAATCACCACACATGACATGCACTACCCTAGTGAATCTCTGACCTGTGATAACACAGATTGATGCTAAGCCCAAGATACGGAATCATCAACAAAACCACACAATCACTGGATAGTAGATGAGTCGGACTTGGGGCGGGGGGGGCTAAGCTTTGCTTCTATGACAGAACCTGAGAAAACAGGCAGGGCTGACGTAGGCTCATGGTTTCAGAGACTTCAGTCATGGTAGGCTTGTTCAGGGTCTGTAGGTGTGTGGAAAGGTAGAATGTAGTGGTGGAAAAACATGGTGGAGGAAAACCCTTCACCTCACAGTGGTCAGGAAGTGGAGTAGACAGTGCCTGCCTGTATGACATTTGGCTCCCAGCCCATATGGACAGTTCTGTCCATATTCAGGGTAAGTCTTCCCTCCTTGGATAAATCTTTCTGGAAATGTGTCCCTAAGCACTCCTTTAGACACATCAACTATCAAGTTGACAGTCAAGATTGCTTATCACAGCTGGAATTTTTGTGTTGCAGAAGGGACAATGACTCCAGACAACAAATTTTATGTATTTGAGTATCACACTGCCTTCCTATCTAGATAGAGTTTAGCAACGTAGCAGGAAAGTCCTCTGGCATCCCATCAGACAAAGGGATCCATTTTAGATAAAGGGAATTTGACGGTATACCCAAGACCCTGGGGAAATGACAGACTCCACCCATGTGATGCTGCCACTCTTGAATCTGAGCCCCACATCTGCTGACACTGCTAACAGGGGCCGATGGCCACCACTGCAGCCACCACCCACCATGCCCATGTGCAGCAATTTGCCCACAACCTCCAGAGAATGGCAGTACCAACTGCTTTTCTTCACCAGCTCCTGAGTGAAATGTAGGTTAAGTGTGTTTGACTATACCTGACTAGACTGCCCTACCTGCAGAGGAGGCTAGGAATGTATAACCCTGTCAAAGCTCACAGCAGAAAAGGAGCTCTGAGAAATAGATGTCCCCAGATACAGAAAATGCTTGATGCGGGGTTAGATGCTGGACAGTCAAAATCAATGGCACATGGCTAGAACCAATCTTCTACACTCACTCCTGCGTGCATTCGTTGATGTAAGTAATCCTTATTCTCACTTTCTTCCTTTATGAAATGGGAGTGTGTGACTGGCACCAAGCCACACATGGGAAAGTAATGGACTTAATCTTTCACAAACTAAATTTTGTTGTATATAGTTAAAGCATATCGATGTTGGGTGGCGGTGGTGCACGCCTTTAATCCCAGCACTTGGGAGGCAGAGGCAAGTAGATCTCTGTGAGTTTGAGGAAAGCCTGGTCTACAAAAGTTAGTTCCAGGATGGGCTCTAAAAAAAAAACTACAGTGAAACCCTGTCTCGAAAAACCAAAAAAAAAAAAAAAAAAAAAAAAAAGCATATAGTATACAGTATAATGTTACATATATTTAGCAAAATGACTACAGTGGATGAATAAATTACTGTGTCTGCCATCTCCCAATCTCCCATACACCCCCATTCTCTCCTCTGCCTGATAATCTATTCATTTGATAAACGTCCTGAATACAATACACTATTATTTCCCTATTGTTCTTAGATCTTTCAACTTGCTCATTCTACTCATTTGCTATTTGTTTCCTCTGACTTAGATTCCCTCCATTTCCTCCCTATCCCCCAGACTCTGGTGATCTGGTGACCAGAATTTCAGTCTCTCTCTCTCTCTCTCTCTCTCTCTCTCTCTGCCACCCCCTCTCTTTCTGTTTACTGATATGTACAGCCAGCCGTCTTCTCTGTACTCAGTAAACCTTTTAAGTAGGAGAGGGTTGATTAATCCCTTGTTTGGGGTCATGCATGCTACATTATTCTTATTATTCTTATATTATTGTTTCATCTCCTTTTGCTTAGCATATTATCAGTGTCAATCATTCATTCCATTGCAAGTCCCTGCATCTACCTGATGTCTCCAGGCTGTCTGCATTGTTGCTGACTCCCCCTTTTTCCTTGCAAACACTGTGTTTGGCTTTGAGGGTACACTCCAAATTTGATCCTATCCCTGCTGTTCTTGAATGAGGAGCACAGGAGCTCCACAGGGAACCTCATCTATCCAAGGTCATAGAAAAAAACTCTTAGTCTCAGAGGTACTGAGGCCACACACAGGTCTTTTTGACATCTTTATGGAGTGCTCTGTTTCCTATGATGCTTTGGGGGCTGGTTCCTGACCGCTCATTATGGCCTCTGCAGTATGTAAGTTCTGTGACTAAGGTTCATATAACTGGGAGTGTATTTATGGCAGACTGCACTCTTTCCTGGGAAAATATTGATTTTATTTTAAGCAACGGAGTGACTGTAGAACCGTTAAATCAGTCTAGTCTATCATAAACTCCAGTATTAACCGAAGAATACTTTCACCTTTTCTTTTATTCTCTCATGAGCCATGGGGAATAGAAGTGTCCACACAAGCAGGACAGGGTCAGAGCCTGTGTTACTGTGCTTGAAGAAAGCCCTAACATTCCCGTCTATTACCAGAAAAGTAATTACCCAATCTGCTCTTATTTGAAAGATTGGCCTAGAGGAGAGAGGAGAGCTGAGTTTTACAACAAAATGTAAAAGCTCATGGTGCAGGAGGTGAGAGGAAAGGGGAGTGGGGAGTGGATTACACCGGCATTGGGGACCTGCCCTCCAGTCCCTGCCCAACTGCAGGATGTGTGAACTCATTATCCGCCCCTTAAAGTCTTAGTTAGGAAAGTAGTCTGAGAGGTGAGGATTTCTTCTTATTTTTTTTTCCTTTTTTGGAAAGATCTCTATCTTTCTTCTTTATTGATTGCTTGCTTTTCATTTTATATCCTTTCTCCCTTGCTTGAAATGAGAAAAATGAGCCCTTGCCACGGGCTTTAAACTTTACACCCAGACAATATCTCCCCCTTATCTATCGCTGGGCCAGAAGCTTCAGCCCAGAGGACCCTGGGTAATGCTACAACAGATTATGTCATAAAATGAAGAGATAAGCAAAAGAACCAATCTAAAAGACGCTGCAAAATTTACCTTCCCACCACCCTCCGCTTCCCTTTAAAAGAAGGCTTTAAATCAATCTGTCTCTGCCATAAATTCTCTTTCTAAAATTTGATAACAAGTGCAATATTTTCCTTGGAGATTGGCTTCTAACGAGATGGACGACACTGGAGGGTGGGGAGTAAGCAGGCTTTAGCAAAGTAATAAAATGCCCTGATTGATCCTCGATGGTGGGGTTGCTTGGAATTACTGCTATTTTGGGGCGGGTAAGCATAATCCAGCCAAATCATAAATTTTGTTTCTTCCAGTAGACAGTCGAGTCGGTATCGATCTCAATTTGTTGTTCTGCTCTGGTGTAATTGCTCCCTGTGATTAAGACTCCAGGTTAAGAAGGGATTCCGACTGGGCCAGGAGTATAAAGGGAATAACCACAGAGCCAGAATTGACTCCGCCACTCCACACTGCATCCTGGGCTGAGGGAGGGGGACTGGAAGCTCTCAATATCCACATTTCTAGAGGCCAGGCTGACTGCAGACTCAGCTGTGACCTTAAGGTCTCTGGCTCTTTCAGCCAATTCCCCTTCCAACGGTGATACAGTCCCTCTCTCACTGCTCCTGTAACATTGCCCACTTAGACTGAGATCCCTTAAACATGCCCATACTATGTGCCTCTTCAAGTTCTGGCAGTCTTGGAAGTGGCAGGGCTCTGACCTAATTCAAGGTCCTGTAGTAAGCAGAGACATCTCTACCTATGTCACCCAGAAAACGTGCCTTCTAGCCCACCCCGGAGCCTGACAATCAACCCTTGACCAAAATTAGACCCCAAAACCTAGAATGCGAGCAGCCTACATTACCTCTCTGAGAGATAGATATTTACAGCTACATTGTTTTCCAAAACGCAAGCATCTCTGCCCATTTCTGCTCACCAGCTGAGTCGCTTTGAACAACTGAGGTGATGTTTCTCAGCTTCTCTTGTTTCTTTGCAAACTGGAGACAATAGCATTACTGACTTCCGCCCCTACACGTAGCCCCATATGGGTTTCTATGAAGATTTCAGCGACACAACAACAGAGAATATGTGACATAAAAATATCAATTATTGAACTGCGCATAGCAGCACACACCACAGTCCTTGCAGCTGGGAGGCAGACGGGCAGAGTCAGAAGTTTAAGGCTCTCTTCAGCTTCCTAGAAGGTTAGAAGTCAACCAAGAAAACAATAAAAATTATTATTATTATTATCAACATCAGCATTATTATTTAGGCTTGCAGTTCTAAATAGATACAGAAGCCTGTGTGGCACAGAAACATTCTGAACTTTCCCAATAGGACAGTCTCACGATGTGAGGAAATGAATATTTTGCAGCCCGCAATGACTTACTCAAACCATGGGAAATTCACTCGAAATAAGGTTATATGCCTTTAAATAGGAACTCAAATGACTCCTTGGCACTGCACTGCCAAACATCAGCTTGACTTTATTCAGTTCCCAGCTTCTCAGAGCCGGGAATGGGACTGCCTCACTCCATGAACTCTGAGCTATAGCAGCTAAATCACTTCGATGTGCTCTGCCTGTCTGCTGGCGGGGCTATTCGACCACATGCTTTAAAGAAAGCATTTCTCTCAAACCCAGACTGATTCTGCCTTTCCCCTTCCCTTTCTAGAACTTGGAGATATGGTTAGTGTGACTGTGAGGGAGGCAGCTGTCATGCTAGCCTTGGCAAGCCAGGCAACCTCCTTGCTTGCTCCTCTCTCTTCGCTTCCTTCCTTCTCAACCTAAAGTAAGGGTGTTGGGCTTGGGTTTTAGGGCCACACAGGTCCAGCCTCGAGAGGAGGCCAGAGGCTCTTCATCTAGCCCCCCTTAAAGTGCTCTTCCTGACCACTGCCCCAGGCCATGCAGATGCGGCCTTGAGGGGAGGCCAATGACCCTGCATCTAGCCCTCTTAAGCTGTTCTTCCTGACCACTGCCCCATGTTCTGTTTGTAGGACCAAGCAGACCCATCCTCAAGGGGATGCCAATGACTCTGCACCTAGACCCTCTTAAACACCTCTCCTTATCCACTGCCCCAAGTTCCCTAAATGTTTCCATGCTCATGACAGGACTAGCCTTTAGCTACACACCCAAGTGGGGTGTATTAGTGAATCCATAGCTTTTCTCATTGATAAAACAAAATACTTGACACATGCAATGTGGAGAAAAGCAGGTTTCTATGAGCTCACATTGGAAGGCTACCAAGGGTTCAGACAGCCTCTAGCACAAGGCAGCTAGTGGCATTGCATCTGTAGTCAGGACATTAACGGAATAACTAACCATTTTTTGATTGGATGTAAGGCTCACTCCACAGGAGGCAACTCATCCCTGGTGCTATATACTTGACCGAGACCAGTGCCTGGGAAACCCATAGACAGACTTTAGGAGAAAGTCTACTTTATTTTGCAAAGTGGACACAATATCAAACTGCCTTCTAAATCCTTATCTTTATATCCAGGGGTTAGCACAGCTTTCCGTTCTCATCAGAGAAGCTTCTTTTTGCAGGGACTCTCAGCAGGTCAAAGTGCAGAGAGTGTTTGTGGAGCCCTGGGTCATAAACAGGACAACTCTAAGACATTCTTTCTCTCCAAGACTTGGGGCCATCACAGAAGTAGGGAAGGAAAGGGTGTAGGAAGCAGATCACGAGGACTTCTGTGCAACAGTGTCTTCTAGACAGGACAGAATCAGTGCACTAAAGAACTTACATGGCTGCGGTTGCCGGCATGAAACACACATAGGATCAAAGCAGTCGACACTCCCGCATGGACAAGGGAGAAAGCACAGACTTCTTAGTAGCTATTGGCAGTTGATGACTGCTGGAGGAGGCAGATTCAGTTTTATTCAGGGGTGTGGCCCTAATAGTTTGCCTAGTGAATGGTTCTCCAGGCATGGACATATGGGAAGTTATAACTAAGCACAGTGTATTAGATTTTTATTTTTAAAGTCGACATAAGTTTGGGAGGGGATAAGATGGGGCATCTAGAGGACATTAGAGAGGAATCTGTGAGGTTGGATAAGATGAAAATACATTGTATTCATATATGAAATTCTCAAAAATAAATTCAAATGGTATTTAGCATATTAATATATATTTACAAATTATATAAAGTACTTATTATTAGGAATGATTTAAAAATTCTTAAATTAAACAAGAAATACTCATAAACCATGGTAACAAAACTATTGAACATTTATGTCTCAGTTTCTTCTTCTTTCTAATGGGGACTATGATACCTTTGGTTCCTATCCCTCAAATCTGAGTACTAGATGTGTATTCCGAGTCCCTAGAATGTGGAGTCTCAACGATTGTCATTGCTGCCTTGCTCTTATCCTCTAATGGAAACAGTGCATCATTAAAGTTTCATATTACCAAGTTATTATGCGACTCAAGATACATAGATAAACTGTTTATGATTTATGTTGGCGGAAATTAACGAGTTAGACATTTTGATCACAATGAAATATGTATATACACTATCATCATAAACCACCATGATGTGGGGTACAGGGGAAACAGTGGTCTCTTCTCAGTGGTTTGAGAATTCTGGAGTTGCCTTACTCTACATGGGTCACTGTGACAGAATACCACACACTGTACTTAAACAAAATATGGAGGTAGAGCTTTCAGAAGTGTTGGGCTCTAGCAAAGACATTCTCTTTGGCTTACGGATGGTTACCTTCTTGCCGTATACTCATCAGGCAAAAAGAAAAAGGAAATAAACTCACTGGAGTATCTTCCCATATAGGGTTAGGGTCCATACTCTCCTCTCAAAGACCCCTATCTTATAGATAGGGCTTCAACATGTGTGTTTGGGAGTGAACACAGATATTCAGTTTGTGACCTGAGTTTTAAGGACATTCTGAGATAGCGCATTCTAAATTGAAGACCAGACCTCATTCTGAAGACATAGTGCTTGTGCAGTACCTGCTAGACGCCTGGTAGGACTGGGACTCCAAGAACACACACACACACAGGGTGAGGGGGAGAAGAAGAGGGAAAGGGAGAGAGTCTAGACAGACCCAGATAACAAAAAGCCTAAGGAGTCTGAAGTCTGCATTATAGTAAGCAATGGAACAAATGCTTTAAACTGGAAAAAAATCAAGGTGAACTTGTAGTTTAGGAAGACTGCTTTGTAAACTGTGTAGAGTGGTAAGGTAGAAGCTACATAGAACATATCACTATAGTCTACACAAGTGAGTTCACAGCAGTTGAGATGAGAGAAGGTGGGATGCAAAAGGACCAGTGGACCAAGTACAGATGATGATACTGAACTTCACGTTGAAGAACTGAGCACAATGCCATCTGTCCAATTGACAAAGTAGAAAATACTTTGGGGGAGGAAAAGCTTTGCGGTTTGGGACACATGGAGTTCTAGGTGTAGAGATGTGGGCTTGGTCATGTAGACAGTGTCTCACTTGATAGTGTCTCTGTGAGAGACAGTAAAAGAGAAAACCCAAGGGATAAGCCAGACCATACCAGAAGACGGTCAGAATGTGTGGTTCTGCCGTTAAAGGGACAGGGTTGACCCAGGCATGGTGGCACAGGTCTGTAATCCCAGCACTTGAGAGGCAGATGTGTAAGAATGAGGGGGTCAAGGTCATTTTTGCTATATAGTGAATCTGAGGCCAGCTTGGGATACATGAGACCCTGCCTCAAAATATCAAACAAAACATAGGTCATCTGGGTAGAGTACTCTAGCAAAGACCAGGAAAAAATATTGATACAAGAAACCCCACAGAGTGGCTGGCCAGAAAGATCACAAATCAACGTAACTGCATGGGAAAATGTGACTATGTCATCAGGGAGGATGGAGGAGAGCATGCTCTAGGTTGAAACAAAATGAAAACAAAACCACCACAACATTCACAAAGTGTACATCAAAGAAAGTAGCATTAAGAGAAATGTCTGAGTTTGACATAGAGGGGTCATCAGGGTGTGGCAGGAGCAGCATCAGGCTAGCAAGCAAGACTGGAAATTAGATCACCACAATTAGGGGAGGACAGGATCAATCAGAAACAGTGAGGAGGGGCTGGAGGGATAGAGCAACCTCTAAAAGCCCTTGTTCCTCTTCCAGAGGATCCACATTAGGTTCTCAACATCTACATCAGATGGTCCACAATCACTTGTAACTCCAAGGGATCCAACACTCTTTTCTGGGATCTGTGGGTGGCATATATTTACACATACACACACACACACACACACACACACATGCAAAAAATTCTTAAAGAAACAGTGGGGGAAAACATAAGGCTCTTTTCAGAATGTTGGTGAAAGGGGGAGCTGAAGAGATGGCTCAACTGTTAAGAGTATACAGCTTTTGTAAATGAGTTAAGTTCAGGTCCCAGTACCTGTATCAGCCAACTTATACTTCTAGCTGCAAGGGATTCAACGACATCTTCTAAACATATTCATACACAGGCATTCATATACACTCCTTTTGAGTTATTACTTGAAGAAGTCTAAGAGACTCCAGTCTATTGCTGGAGTTGTTGGTTGCTCCCAGTAGAAGGGAAATCCCTATTATTGAAGAAATAATGCACTCGGACACAGGAGTTGGAGATTCGAGTTGGACCTGACCGGAAAGTTCTCTCTGCTAAGGACTAGCTTTCATAGTACCAGAAGGTGCTGTATAAGCTGCCAAAGGAAGGACACATTCTATGCGATTGTAAAGCCTACCTACCACAGCAATGACCAGCATGGCAAGATATTCCTAAAGGTGCAACAGTGATGCTCATATTTTGGTGGTAACCAGTATCTCAACAGCTGTCTGATTGTACTTAAAACTTACTCAATATAAAGGAAATGATAGCTAGTACTGGAACTCTAGCAGCTACCCGTGCTAGGAAGGTCATGGGAGAGAACCCACTATTGTCCCTTTGCTAAACCATTGTATTTTTTTTAGCTGTATTCTAAATGCTTGCTCCTACACCACAAATAAGTGTAGCTCTCACCCCTTACCAAAGAACTTCTCTTTGCAGCAGATTGAGACCATTACAGAAAACCATGTGTGCTCAAAAGGAATGGAACAATTGATTGTGAGGTGCTCAGCCCCAACCGATACATCTTCAACACACTTCCTGCTGTCTTCACAATTGTTCAATCCAGGTAACTTCAAGGATAGGGTAACATAGTCATTCCTCTCTTCTGCAAATCCACAGCACCGTTTCACAGGTTGGCTAGTATCCTCCATGAAGGGCAGCAAAGGAACACAAATATAAACTCAAGGTCAGACTGGGCATTGAGACAAAAGTACAAAATGAGACACGCTCTGTACTCTTGTCCATAATCACCTAGCCATAGGCATTTATCCCAGAAGAATAAAAACTTTGTTCACACAAATCAGTACATGGATGTTTGTAGTGACTGTATTTGTCATCGTCAAAACCTAGAAACAACCCAGATATCATCTTTCAGTGAGCAAGTGGCTACAGAAACTGAGCCATTCAAAACAGGGACTGGAACTCAGGGATTAACAGAGCTAAAGTGTTGATGTAGGCAACAACCAGCAAGTTAGAAGGATGTTCAAGTAAAAAGAAAACCAGTTCCCAGAGTTACAAACTGTATGATTTCCCTTAAACACCATTCCTGACACGGTAACATTATAGAGCTGGAAAATAAAAAACAGTGATGGCCAGGCATTGTGTCACCAGCAGAGGGGAAGCGCTGTGCCTATTAAAAGGCAATGTGCAGTGATTCACAGCACAGTGGCATTGTTTGGGTCAGACCATGATGCCAATCACACATGCCTTCCACGAGATTAAGTCACGCAGCCCTAAACAAACACAGGCATGGGGGAATGGTGACATTTAAACATGATTGATGGGCTGAATCCATGTCAGTATTCTGGCTCTGAAATTGCACTGTAATGATATAAGCTGTCCATAAGGTGGGGGGGGGGGGGGGAGTAAAAGGAAGTCTAGCAGTTTCATCAGCCGGAGTTGAGTTCATATCTTATGAAGACAGGTTTGACTTGCTCATATTCCAATCTCTATCTTCATATTTTAATGTAGTCTTTATTGGCATATACCACTTCTTTAGCTAGATGATAGACTGCTCACCCTGGTTTCTCTCTCAATCTTTTATCATTGTTCATATCTAGCTCGCACAAGCCTCAGCATATTGAGTCTAAATTGAATTAAGTGATGATACTCTCCTCTCAGGCCCATGGTAATACCTTGGATGTGCTACTAACTGTTTGTTGAGTATATTGATGGTGTTTGTAATGTATTCTGACCTTGGAGCCAGTGAGGGCAGCAAGGCCACAAGGTGGCTATTACTTTAGAAGCAGAGAACCTTACTGAATCTTTTTCTCCTCCTTTTAAGATACCAATGTGGATAATTAGTCTGCATCTTTCATTAACTGTACAGAGTTGTATTGGACACAGGGGGTCTATGATGGTGTAAAGGTGGAACAGGCACCAGGGAAGCTACCTCAGTTCACACTGGTGGCACCTTTGAGAATTCTCACCACCATCCCAAGGATGGGCCAGCAGCCCATTCCTTCCCAGAAGAAACAAGTTCTAGGCATTCAGAAAAGCCTGGATTCAAAAAAAATAGCATAGGTACAAATGCAGGCCCCACCGTTAACCAGCCAGGAGATCCCCCTGAATATATGCAATCTCTCAGGACCTCGAAGTTCTCTATAATGTAAACGTGCCATGTGACACTTGCCAATCAACCACTGCTCTGAAACCGCTGACCGTTGTTAAGGTCAGACGTTCTCACTTTCTGTATATATTCATTATATTTTTTGGATAAGTCCACATGTACATTTTCTATATCCAGTGTTCCTTAATAAAGTAAGTCGCTATGTCTACCTAATCTTATTCTCTAAATCAAAGGTTGCATTTATCGAGGAGTCCACAAAAGATAGACATTAATTCACTTGCTGAAAGCCAATACTCCTGGCTCCTTAGCTCAACCCAGCTTATCTAGGAGGGACTGCTGGTGAGAATCAAAAAATTTCACACCGTGTTATCAGGGGTCATACTTGTTCATCCTCCCCCTCCCATCAACGAAATAAGATTTAACAGGGCCAGAGGATCTGTTTCCGGCACTGATTGATCTCCCACCACCACAGAAGATACTCTTTTAGCTCTCAAAACTATGTTACCCTTCAGGGACCCAGTGCAAGTAAGTCACAGATCCCCAGGCAGGAACCGTGACATAGCATGGTGGATGGAGTAATGATGTTGAACATCTTTGGTTTGAGTGAGGCTGCTGATGTGTGAGCTGGAAAGGAAGAAAGGGTAGTCTTCTGAGTAGAAGAGGCATTATGGCCATTTACATACCATTTAGCTTTCCCAGGAGAAAGTAGTATGGGCCCTCCTGAGACCAATTTATGGATAAAAGAAATTCCAAGACAGTAAAAATTTCAGACTATGGCATGGTTGTTACTGATTGCTCTGCAACGATGAAGAGCAACAAGAGGGGCAGAAATAAAATGTATTTGTGCAGGTTGGAGAGGGAAAATATATTAAGAAGCTGAAGGCTTCAGCCAAAACATTTGCCAGTTAAAAGGGGGTTCCAATTGGTAAAGAGATTGGTGTCACTAAAGAAAAGTCTTCTTTCCATCACTACAACAATGGGAAATTGTGGCAAAGGCTCTAACTTGTGAAAGAATAGAACCAAAGGAATTTTCTGTTTTTTGAAAACAACTACCTATAGAAGTGTTGTTTGTTTTTTTTTTTTTCCATCCTGAGCTAACTACAGAATTTGGCAGTGTCATCCATGTGATGTGGTGTTGGAGGCATGAAAAATACAATGTTGAGGGAAGTCATAGACTCTTCCCCCGTGGTTTTGAGAGGCACTGAGGTCAGGCACCATGTAGAAGGCTCAGTGTCTGAAATGAGGCCTTTAAGGGCCTTCATATGAAGTTGTAAAGGTGAAGACTGTGTTATGATAAAGACATAACCAAGATGTTAGAGATGCCAAAGCCATGGCATGGGATATCTGTGTCCATGAAACAGAAACAGCCCAATAGGGACACATTGCAGTTGCTAATTCAGCAGGAGCAGAGTCACAAAAGGTCTTTGAAACTGAAGTACCAGATGCTGGACATAGAGTTACAGAATCCAATGCTAGCTACCTCCATCTTTTTTTTTTTTTGAATCTTTCCTCATTATGCTCCCATTCCTTCCTTTTGGGATAGGAATGTACATCCCATGCATTATATGTTGGGAGTATGTAGTTGTTTTCTTGAATTGTATAGAAGGTCACAGCTAAGAGATTACCTTGAGTATCCAGAAGAGACTTTGGACTTATAAACAGTTGGGAGACAGTTAAGGACTATGGAGACTTAGTTTGAAGATGGGCTAAATGGTTTCTGATGATGAAGATAGCCAAGAGCAAGAGCCTTTGTGGGCCAAGAGCAAGAGCCTTTGTGGGCCAAGAATGGAATATTGTGGTTTGAATATAAACTATCTGCCATAGGGTCAAGTGTTTGAATGTTGTTTGGAGAAGTTATCGAACTGTTAGGAGGTAGAGCATTACTGGGGAGAATAAGTCATTGGAGACAAGCTTTGAAGCTTTATGGTTTGACCCCACTTCCTCTTCTCTTTCTGCTTCTGAATTGCCAACACAGTGTGATAGAGTGATCTCAGGCTCCAGCGCCATGCCTCCCGACTGGGATGAAATGTAACCCCTTGGGAACTGTGAGCTAAAATGAACTCTATCACCTCTAAGTTATTCTTGGCTGGGTATTTTATAAGAGCAACAGAAACGGACCTAGACAGAAGTCACACAGAACACCAAATCTGTGTGTGTGTGTGTGTGTGTGTGTGTGTGTGTATGATGCATGTGTGAGTATGTGTGTGTATACATGTGCATGTGTGGTGTTGTGGGATTGCACATGTATGTCAATGTATGTGCACGCCAGAGGTTAGCCTCAGATGTCATTCCTTGAGTGTTGTCCACCTTCACTTTTGAGCCTGGAACTTGCTGAATAAAGTGGGCTAGTTAGCCAGCAATCTCCAGTGGTCTCCCTTTCTCTGCTTTTCCAGCACTGAGATTGCAATAGCTTTTTTATTGTTGTTATGTGGGTTCTGGGGATTGAACTCAAGTGCTCACATTTGCACAACAAGCATTTCGCTGATTGGGTAACCTCCTGAGCCCCAAGTTTCTTCTAAATAATTTTTCTTTGATATTTTATCTTAGGACAGATGCCTCTGTTTTTTGTTTAAAAAATATCAAGAGAGGGAAAATTTTGCATTTGGGGCACCTTTGCTCCTCTTGCTCATCTCTCTTCCTCTAGACCAAATCCCACCTTCAGAGAGGAAGACAGCGCAAAGCTATTGAACTAGAAGCTGAACTTCCACAGGAGGAAAAAGAATACAATCAGCAGAGCTGCTAGGGATCTCTCATAGGAAGCATCCCCCTATGCTCAGCTCTCCTCTATAAAATGTAAGCTACTTCCCCAAGGGGCTTGTGGGAAAGAAAACCCTCAGGCCTTGGCCACAGATGAAACACACATTTTCTTTGAGATCTATGACTCCACTCATCTCTCCCCTAGCCTGGCATCATGGGCTGTGACTGTTGGGTGAGAAGATGCCAGAACAACATAGGGGTGGCTGGATGGCAGCCTGGGGCTTCCTTCTAAATCATCTCAGCCAATCAAGCACTTAATGTTCTCTGTTTCTCAAGAATGTTGCACCTCAGTGCTGCCCATGTATCTTTCCAATTTATCTTCAACGTCTTATAAATCATCCATTAAATACCTCCCAACTAATACACACAGCTGTTGTTCACAGCCAGCGCTGAAAAGTGCACAAATCAGTTTTACTGCATATTAGTCTTGCCCAGCAGACTCTAAAAATAATAATAATAAGAGAGAAACAAGAGGAAGGAAGTCATCTCTGAGCAGCTCACCATAGCACAGTGGTGGCCTGGAGATGCTCAGTAGAGTGGTCAGAGAACTACTTGCACCAGCACCTTTGCTCCAGGATCCTTTCCTAATGTAAATGTCAGGGATGATGTCCTTGAAGTGTGGTGGTTCATGAAGCAGCATGCAGCTGCATGTAAACCTCCTGAGTATTGTTTTTTACCCAGGCAAGGAAGAAGTATATGTGCTGGTTTTAGAGAAGACTATTGGTTTGCACTTCCACGGCAGCTGCAGATACCTTCTCTGCCTGCCTGCACCTCCAGTTACGTCACTGATGTGGGAACCATCTCATACTACTAAGACTGTATGCTTTAAATGGAGTAGTACCCATGAAAATATAGTATTGTAACAAAGTAGGTACTCAATTAAGAAAATTTAAAAAAAAACCAACATTTTTTCACCATCAACAACCACTGACTCATGCAAGCTTAGGGAGGCATCAGGCTTGTACTTCTGCGGCACCAGGTCTAGGAGAGCCTCTCTAACCCTGAAAGAATTTTATTAGCTGATCTATGGATTGGCGACAATATTTCTTTTCTACTCAGGTTGTAACCAGATTATTTCCTCCTAACTGGTATTGAATGTGTCTATATTTTTAATTAAAAGAGGATGGCCTGCGAGAACAGGGAAGATGCTGAAATCAAACCTGGGTTCTAACAAGATCTTGGTGTGTACTGGTTGTGTGACCACCTACCCGAGCCTTCATTTAAACAGCTTTACAATGAGGGGCTCTGAAGATGGCTTAGTGGGTAAAATGCTTGCTGTGCAAGCATGAGGACCCAATTTGGGTCTATAGCACCCACATAAAAATCCAAACACAGCAGCGTGCACCAGTAACTTCAGCAGTGGGAGGAGGGGTAGAGTCAAGTAGATTTCACAGCTCACTGGCCTTCCTATCCAGCCAAACTAGTGAGTTCTGTTTGGTAAGAGACCTTGTCTCAAAAATAAACAAGCACATAAATAAATAAGGTGGAGCAGCAGATGATGTCATCCTCTGATCCTCCCAGACACCCACACAGGTGAGCAATTGCATATGTACACGTCCATAGACCACATACAACACATTACAGTATATACACATTAACAGATCATTTGACATGAGCGGTGATTCAAAGAACGTATTTACCTCTGGAACTCTTTCTACTAAATGAGATTCTGACAAGTTCAAGACAGAAAGAACCACAATAATTGCTTTGGTTAATGCTGCTGGAGGGTCAGAAGCTCTGTGCTGTTTCTTTTCCTGTCTCCCCTGTAGTGATCCTTTGGGGGCTACTCTGATGGTTCCCTAAGACACCTCAGAAGACAATTTGTAATTCAATGGCTAGGAGGGAACTTAAATCCCCATCACTATGGCAATTGCTCAATGACTGTATGGGCACCTCAAAAAACGCCCCAGAAGTAATAAGACTAGATAATGATGCACAGAATCCCACCAAGGGCACATGGAGGAAGAGAGAAATAAGTAAGGAGGGAGAGAAATAAGAAGGGAGGGAAAAAAGAGGACACACCTAACACAACATCTATTCCAACATAATTTGAAGTATAAGATACAGTTTAACCATAGGTTCAATGTTACACACAGATCTTGAGAACATATCCATTTTCTACTTCTGTAACTTTACATTGTTGAATAACATTGCCCCCTCTTCCTCCCTCCGGCCCTGGAGACCACCATTCTACTCACTGATTCTGATACCATTTTAGAGCCCTCCTGTGGGTGACAACACATAGTATCAGTGCTTTAAGCTCATCCACACTGTCACACACAGCAGGACTTCTTTCCTTTTTTAAGGTCTGCTGTGTGCATATGCAAATTTGATGTCCATTCATGTGATACTTTCCTTTTTATGAAACAAAAATGCCTTCCTATGTTGTATAATTAAAACGTAGAGGACTGTTGAGCTTTCCCCATTTATGATTCCATCTGGACAGAATGAACTCTCAGGCTCGTTCCATTTCAACGTCATTGCAGAAGTCAGATTAACTGACTTAGAAAGCCAGCATGAGCATGGGAAGTTCTGGCAGTTGCTATTTTGGAATTACAAGGGACCCTAGTCAAGCAGTGAATGTCTCTCTCCCTGGGCTCTGTGATTATGATGTGTCCAGTGGCCCTCAGATTGCAAAGAGTTCCTCCAGCAACCTGACCCCTATGACCAGAGTGCCCTCTGTTGAATTAAAGTATTATTTTCATTAAATTCCTGGGAAAACGCACACGGTGTACAGGAGGCTGAGAAGAGGTGGATTGTCATGAAACAGCCTAGATTACCATATCATTCTATAGCTGACACCCACACATACAGGATACACTTCCCAGACCACCGGGGGATGGCTTGAAGCTAGGCATAGTACTAAACACATTGTTTGCTCTAGACATATATTTCTACAATAAAGTTTAATTTATAAATTAAGCATGGAAAGCAATTAACCACGACTAATAATAAAATAGAACAATGTTAATAATACACTGTAATAAAAGTTATTTAAAACTTATGAATTTTTATTTCCAGTATTTTCCACTTGCAACCTCTAGATCCTAGTTAACTATAGGTAATTGAAGCCATGGGTACCACAGCCATGGGAGAGGAATACTGCAGCTCCGGAAAAGGAATCAGCAGAGTTTGGGTAGCAGCATCTACCCATAAAATTATACACAGCCCTAAAATCATATTACAGCTGACAGAAGACAGGCCAATTGCAGGCATTCAGCGAATTTTCAAGCTATTATTACACATGTTTTCTTTGTATCGAGGAAATGGAGGAGCTATACGCCTGGAAGGGCTCACCTAGGTCTTTGAAAAATCACCCTCTGTGGTGTGTGTGTTGTTGTTGTTGTCCCAGAAAGAAAACTATATTGATGAAACTATATAGAATATGGGACTGCGAAAGGATTTGACTTATAAAAAGAGGAACTCACATTGGCAGTGGGAAGCACGGAGTTGTGTCTGCCCACAGCCATGACAGGCTGGGCTTGGGAAGAATCCTTCAAAGAGGCCGTAGCAGTATTCATTCAGCAGCTGTTTCTGTGTCAAGCCCCAAGCTAACCACTGTCATGTGTTTTAGGCCTAAGCATCCTCATTTCTAAGTGCATGAAGAGCCGCTAAAAGTAGAAGTATCTCAGGAACTGGTGATGCTCTGTGCCTATTGACCTAGAGAAGCTGTCAAGAATGTTCAATCTGGTTTGTGTTTTTGAGCCCCAAACATGGAGGAAATGATCCTATATTCACACAAAATAGCCAAGGAGAGATTCAACAGAGAGAACTCTGGAGAATGGCTTGGTAGCAGGAATGAAAATTTGTCCTGCACCAGGAAAACAGTCCCAGCAGTGTGGTTTCATAAAGACAGTATGTGGTCCTCAGGGACTGAGGCTTGTTGGTGCTTTCTGCTCACTACCTTTATGGCTGGAGGAGCAGCGATGGCCTGAGCTTCATGTTACAAGCATCACAATGGACAAGACAGAGCCTTCCAGAAGCATCGCTCTGCTCCTCCAAATCTGTCTGTATGGCCAGAATCTAGTCATGTGACCAAACGTAGCTTTCAGGAAAAGGGAAAACTGCCATCTCTGGGTTTCCTGGCTGTTCCTGTCGAAAATCTATCCAGATGAAAGTTGGAATCATGTTGCTGGAGAACGAGAGGGAAATTAAATATTTGTTGCATAAACAGTAGACTCTGTCACATCCAGGAGAGAAGCAGCCTTGTTATAGTTCACAGGAGATGCTCAGAGCTGTTCGCTGGTGTGAACTGAAGTGAGTTGTTAAGACAAATCGAACGGAGGGCTGGAGACATGGGTTAGTGGTGATGCTTTCTGTCGTGTGAACGGGTTGCCCTGGGTTCAGATTCTCAGAACCCACATGATTTGGTTCCTTTTCTATTACTGCGATAAAGTACCATGAACAAGGAAACTTATAAAAGAAAGTTTATTTTGGCCTTTGGTTCCTGAGAAATGAATCCGTGATGGTAGAGCATGGAGGCCTGGCACCTGGTGCAGGGAGTTGAGAGTTTACATCTTGAACCACAAGTAGGAAGCAGAGAGAAAACTGGGAAGAGCCTGCGGCTAGGAAACCTCAAAGCAAACTCCCAGCGATGTACTTTCTCCAGCAAGTCCACACCCACCCAAACAGCACCAAACTAGTCAAACATCTGAACCAATGGGAGATGTTCCTATTCAGACAGCCATGCCATATAAAAGCCAGATGAAGTTCTATGTATGTCTAAAATACCAGTGCAACAATCCTGAAGCTTGTGGAGCAGCTATCCCGATGTATAGAGGGACAGGGAAGCAAGAGGCCCTGCCTCGAAGAATGTGGGAGGTGAGAACCAACACCTGATGCTATTCTCTAACCGCCGTGGCATAAGTGTATAAGTGTATGGAATCTCTCTTTCTCTCTCTCTCTCTCTCTCTCTCTCTCTCTCTCTCTCTCTCTCTCTCACACACACACACACACACACACACACACACACACACACAAACACACAAACACACACATACATACAAAGTAAAAAAATGCAAAAGAAAACATTTAAAGATAAAGAGGATGAGTTAATGATCCCAAGAGTTGGTAGTTGAAGTCCAGCATTGTAACATCAAGAAGCAACTCACTCAGAATTCAAAGTATCTGCAGCCTATCCAGCTGCAATCTAACTGGTCCTGGTTTATCACACATTGTCCCATTGTCTGTTTGCCTTTGTCTACAGCCCCACAACCTCACCTGCACATGCATGGTACCTCCCTTCTACATGGTTGGGACCTCCACCGCCTTCTTTCTTTCCCTTTCTCTCTCTCTCTCTCTCTCTCTCTCTCTCTCTCTCTTCACTTTCTTTTTTCCCTTCTTTCATCCTTCCGTCCTTCCCTCCTCCTCTCATCACTGTCCATGGTAGGAGTCAGAATTGGTGTGGAAGGGAGGAAATCTCAATGTCAGTCAAAAATGCAGCATGCCATGTTCTTGTTTGGTCACTACATACGCTGAGCCAAGTGGAGCAGAAATGAAAACTGTACCTGTGAAGCAAAAGATGGGGAGGCCTACCAAAAAGCTGGGGAGCCCTGCTTCTCCCCTCCCCCAGGGCCTCCGTGTCTTAGGGTTCGAATTAGGGATATCTCAGTCCCCTTTCAACAAAAGATGCCTTCTGTTTTTGCATTATATTACTAGTGGCTATGTCCTGTGCAAAGGGACTTGGCCAACAACTAGCTATTCAGCTCAGCCTGTTGTTGAGCACTGAGCCCACACTTTTTCCAACTCTACATCTAGCTTAACACTTCTCTAGCCAACCCTCACTAGCTTACAGAACTGGGTCCACTTGTACCCTCTAGACCCCTCCCACCCATCCACATCTCACCAGGCTAATGCGTTTTCAGGTTTGTATGTTTGTAAGTGCTGCCACCTCCTGGATGTTTCGTCTCTGGGCACTCTAGCTGGAGAACCAGCCCTGGTGCTCCGGGGATCAGTGATACATCACAGAAAATGCCTTTGTTTGTTATTTACACTGTCGTCCCCAGAACCCCATCCGTTACCCTGAACCCTCTTTCTGATGTAATTGAGATTTTTTTAAAGTTAGATGCATGAGAGCCCCATGTGTAATCATTCACCCTACATGCCCAGCTCCAGGCTCTGGGCCAAGGTTCCGCAAAGATAATAAATACCAGACACTAAAACTAACTCGTCAGGCTAGTGCTTTGGGATGAGTGCTCTGGGAACCAGAGGAGCCTGAAGCTTGAGCCTAGCAGGTTTGTTCACAGCTCTTTCAGGGATGGAAATTGGGGGACTTTCAGCTCTTTAATCCTGCCTGTAAGCCACTGGAAAGCCACAGAGAGCTGGAGATGGCAGCTCTGTGCAACTCGTATCTTTCTCAACCAGCACCGTTCCCATCCACAGCCCCCTTTCACCCTCGAGGCCTGTATATTGAATGTGTATGATTACTATAAGATAATAGCTATAGGCATTAAAACTCTCGGAAAGCTACACCTAAATAGAATGGTATAAATCTTCCAAGTTTATGGAACGAGCATGCAAACTACCCCACAAGTCATTTCCAAGTTCAGTCGTCTGGCAGATGACTGGGTTGCAATGAGATCTGGGGTCCCCCTGTCTTCTCCTCCAGTACCCAATGGTACCTTCCAGCACAGACAGTGAGAACAGATGCCGTAGACGAGTGTGCATGACAACTGGGTAAGGAAGCCTAACAGTTAACTTTACTAAGCAGTTTGTTGTTCACTGAAATGAGTTTCCACACATAAAGCATACATAAGATCCTATGTACAAAACTCTTAGGTAAATTGATGACAATAACACATGCAAAGCCCTTAGAATGGTGCCCTTCACACCCCCACAATGTTTACTGTGTTATCTATGCATCCCTAGATTTCTTTCTTCATAATACTAATAAGCCTGTCTATGTGTTTAGTCAAAAATAATAGGCCAATAGCTCAAAACCATTAATCATTTAGAAAAAAATAAGGGCTTGCTCTTGCCATCTGATAAAAGAAATAGGGCAGAAGTTACAAGGATCAACAATGTAACAGTTACCCAGACAATTCCATCTCTTTCCAGCTAGCACAGAGCAATAGTGCCACCTCAGGTGCCAGTTCTGGGTCATAAAGAACATAGCTTAGGAACTTGAATATCATTCTTCATTAATTCCCATAATCAGATCCTGGGATACAGGAAAACAAAATGATTTATGAAGAATTGCAAAGCGATTTGCCAAAGTACTGTTTCAAACATTCCCCAATTAACCAAGATCAATCCAATGAGAAAGAAACAAATAGAATGTCCTGTTGATCACAATATGTACATTTTCAGGCACAAACCCACTCTCTGTCTCCCCTGTCACTGTGGAGGAGCCTCTTGGGATTGCCACAGTTCCCATCCATACACCATCCTTCTTTACCTTCAAAGCCATGGTTTTTAGGTAACCTCCCTTTTCTCTCCTCTAGTACCCTGGGTTATGAGAAAGTGGGATGGAAATATAGAGCTTTCCTACCACTGAAATGAAACTTACACATGGGGGTGGGGTCCCCCTGACTCCACTTAGTCCCAACTGGCCCTTCATTTCTCTCCCTTGATAAGAACTCACTGACAGAGTTCTCTGTATTTATGGCCCCAGCTTTTCTTCCCAGCAGTTCACTTGGTCTCCTACCCCCCAGCATGCCGCCAGAGCTGTCTGTAGGCTCTGCCAAGCTCTATTGCTTCAAGGTTCAGCCTTCATCTTAGCAGATCTGTAACCAGAAGGGGCTAAGATGAGCTACTTCCACCCTTGGCTTCCAGGGTACCACATGCACATTGGCTTCCCTAGACCACTCTGATGATTCTGAAAACTTCTTTCAAGCTTGTTAGAAGCTCTGCAACAACTATACATGTTGATATCTGAACACATTCTATAACAAATCTTCCATCAGATGGAAAGTATGTAAGCATATAGTTACCAGGGCCCTCCCTCAGACCTCCAGGGTCATCTATATATCAGTTTTAATATCACCTTTATCACGTTCTAAAGATACAACTTAAATTTGTCCATTCATACCCCACAGATGAGACATTGCTGACTCAACTATTTTGAATCACTTCTCATCTTACACAGCAGAAAGCCAGAGAACTTATGACAGACTTTTAAAAAAATATCCTTGAATTATTTAGTGAACTGAGTAATAGTACCATCTTCATGAGCAACTTCCAAAACTCAAGAATTGACAGAGACATCTCGATACCTGGACAGTCTCCCAAAGTTCTTCTGTATCATTGGACCATCTGTCTTCATTCTACAGGCCCATAGTATCTGGCAGACTTTTCCATGAAGCAGTAAACTTAGAAGACAGTTCCACCTATATCGGCAATTTGTCAGTCACATTCTGTGTCCTGCAGAATTTCTGTCAGACTCTTTCATGAAGCAGGAACTCCGAAGGACCATCCCACCTTCTTTAGGCAAGTTCAGCAGTCATTTCTCTGTGGGTTCTGCAAGTCCAGTCAAGCAGTTCAGGCAAGAGCAGTTTCTTGCCCAAATGACTAACAAACTCCATGAAGAGCCTCTTTGATGTCCATCATCCTCTTGAAATAGATTGGTGCTGCCAGGAGTAGATGTGTCTCATTGTCATAAAAAGCCTTCAGCTCTTAAAACATTTTAAGTGCCATATTCTGAAGGTCTCTGAAAGATTTGAAGAATACCTATCTAACTGAAATATATCTCTACATATCTAGAAAACCTAACTAACATGATTATAAGTTTGACTATTATAAATGACTATTAACCTATATTTCTTAATATTGCCTTACATTTTTAAATGAGCTGAACAAACACAATATTTAATCAAGAATAGAAATATGTATATAACATAGTTGACCTTAAATTTGTATCAATAAGCCAAAATCCATACCAATGTATTCATCTCTATAGCATATCCCCCTTTAAATGTAAACAAACATTTATAAACAATATTTGGGAATTTGGGTATAGTTCTCTCCAAACTGCTTCCTGCTTTTTGTTAAGCAAAGTAATTTTTGGGGGTGTTCATGGTAACCTTTGTGGGGGGATCTTGATCTATCAAACCACATTAGTCTGGAAGCAATCCATAGGTTCTCATTTTCTGTGGAAGCAAAAGAAGAACCTCTTTTCCAAAAAAAAAAAAAAAACATATCTTTAGACACACATTTTGAAGTCACAACACCTTGAAGATGTATATGTTTGTTTAGCTTAGTAGCCTGTACAATGAAATGTCTCCCTGTGCTTACCTCCTTCACAGTCAAAAACTTCATAGAAAACACAATAATATACATAATCCAGAGTCTCTTGTGTATTTTAAATCTTTACATGCCTTTTTTCTTTATTTCTTTAATCAATGACTATCTGTACTCTGTTTCTTTAAAGATTTTGCTTTATTTTTTAATGATTGACTTCTTTTTTATAACTCTTTATACTCTTTCTATTCTCTTTTCCAAGCCTATGTACATTTATCCAACACTGTGAGCATTTAGAAGTCTTTTAATCTGAATTTGTCTTTATTGCATATCTGTAATTATTTTCTTACCTTATCATTTTTTTTAAATGGTAAGTGGACATGGCTAGGGCCAACACAGCCCTGTCTGCTCGCTCAGCCTAGTCCAGCATGGTGGAGGCATGTTCTCTGCCTCTGAGAACCATGCACATTGTCCCACTTTTAGGTACACAGTGGGTCTATGTTATCATTTAGCAAGTTGTATAACTCTGCTCACAAAACCCATTTAGATGCTCTATAACTGGACCACCTGAAAGAGTCAGCGCCTGAGACCCTGAATCAGCACCACATGGATGACAATGTGCCAGAGTGCACTTAGATGTTCCCATGCAGAAAAATAAAAAAGATAACCTTCATTTTTTAAGTTACAAAATGGATTTGCTGCAACAGATATTATTATTGGCATCAAAAGCCAGTAAAATTGGTCAACAGATACTTTTCTATTTAAGCAGTCTTTAGTGAGAGGTATGCATGTTTTCTCTTCTCTTGCATCTTCATGATCATTTCTTCAGTGGTTGTATTTACCCTACACCTTCCCTACTTGTTGAGACTTGGCTTCCTTTCCAGAATTCTTTTTTCAATATTATGTTGATGGAGGAAGGTCATTGGCTAATAAAGGAACTGCCTTGGCCCATTTTATTGGTTAGAGGATAGGTGGGAGGAGTAAACAGAACAGAACGCTGGGAGGAAGAGGAAGTGAGCTCAGTCTCGACAGCTCTCCTCTCGGGAGCAGACGCCTGAGAGAGACACCATGCCCCCCGCTCCTGGGATGAAGCTCCCACCCAGGATGGACATAGGCTAGAATCTTCCCAGTAAGCGCACCTTGGGGTGCTACACACAGATGATTAGAAATGGGCTAAATTAATATGTGAGAATTAGCCTAGAAGAGAATGGGCCAAGCAGTGTTTAAAAGAATACAGTGTCTGTGTAATTTTTTCTGGGCATAAGCTAGCCGAGCAGGCAGCCGGGGTGCTGGGAACACAGCCCTGCCGCCCTTATTACTACAGATAGTGATGTGGGAGTGTCATATTTCAATCTGTTGATTTCATTGGTTAAGCAATAAAGAAACTGCTTGGTCCTCATAGGTTAAAACATAGGTGGGAGGAGTAAACAGAACAGAAGGCTGGGAGGAAGAAGCTGAGTCAGGAGTCGCCATGATTCTTCCACTCCAGACAGACGTAGGCTAGAATCTCCCTGGTAAGCGCACCTTGTGGTGCTACATAGATTAATAGAAATGGGTTAAAAAGCTGAAAGTAAGGGGCCAAGCGGTGTTTAAAAGAGTACAGTTTCCGTGTAATTATTTCAGGGCATAAGCTAAAGCTAGCCATGCAGGTGGCAGGGGTGCCGGGGATGCAGCCCAGCCACTCCAATTTTTACATCAGAGTGGCGCCCAGACTTGATGGGCTAAATCCACTTAAAAACCTGAGAAGGCTTAAAAATAAGGGAGAGAGAGTTTAACACAGATTTTTGCTGTTTGTTGGTGGCGTGCTGTAGAGAGATTTCCTGATTCGGCAATAGCAGCAGAAAAAAAGCGGCATCATTTTAAAGCGCAGCTTCTTGGGGCTGTGCTGCCAGCATGAACTCTGGCTTTAAAGCATTTCAATGGATTTTATGGGACTGGATGTTTCTGTTTCCGCTTGGGATCGGAAGGAGAGTGCTCTGAGACCCTGCTGATGGCTCTCAGTGCTCCCTGCCTGCACCTGGGCAGAAGGCAGAATCAGCCTTAGGCAGGGGGAAGACCATGGCGGATTCCTGCCGACATATAGAGAGATGTTTTCAGACTGCACAGTGCTCTGCGTGTCAGATTTGGCTGTAACTTGGATGAATGAAAAGAGTTTCTGTGGTGCATGCTCAGTCTCAGAGTTAAACTGCTGACTGCGGTGCCAATGTGGACTTGCTGTGTGCCTGGAACTGTGCTCAGCTCAGGGACACCAAATGGATCTGAGGCAAGAGTGGCTGCTCCATGCTGAACTGTGCTGACCTCAGGCAGGAACTGCTGTAATAACCATAATAATAGTGCAGTTAAGGTTTGGACTTGGGAGTAAACAGGCAGTACCATATTACCCCTACATGGTGCAACTTAAGTTTTTAAGAACTGCTTAACATTTTAAGAAATGCTCCTGGATAGTAAAAGAATGTTACAGATTCACAATAAAACAGATTCAGACATAAAAGACCACATGTTGGATGAATATACGTAGGCTTGAGAGAGAGAAGAAAAAAAATATAGAGAATAAAGTTAATGGTTGAAAAAAAGGGTAAAGTCTTTAAAGAGACAAAATACAGATAGTTAAGAGATTAAAAGAAATAAAGAAAAATAAGCCACATAAAAATGGAAAATTCACAGAGAATAAGGATTATGTACATTGTGCTTTCTTTAAAATTTTTGACTGTAAAGGAGCTAAGTACAGAGAGACATTTCATTACATGGGCTGCCAAGCAAAACCAGAATGGATATAAGGGTATTACAATTTCAAAATTTGGGTCTAAGAATATGATGCTTTGGAAAGGGTCTTCTTTTGTTTTCACAGAGGACCAGACCCTGTGGATTTCTTCTATTCCAATTTGGTATGATAGACCACACCCTCCTGAAAGATTGCTGTAACACCCTCAAAAAATTACTTCACTCAACTGCCAACTGAGATGACCCTGGCACACAGGTTATAACATGAAAGACCTGATTAACAACGCCCCCATTCAGCAGGAAGCAGTCTGGAGTGAAAAAACTGTGCCCATGTTCCCAAAATATTATTTATAAATGTTCTTTTACATTTAAAGGGGGAAATGATATAGGTATGAATAATTTGCATTGGTATGGATTTTACAGTCAATTTTGTTATATGTATATGTATTTCTGATCTTGAATAAGGTGTTATGATTGTGTAGTTCATTTTTAAAATGTAGTGTATAATAGGAAATAGAGGTTGCTAATGGATAGTCATCGATGATAGTAAAGTTTGTAGTCATGTTATTTAGATTTTCTAGATATATAGAGATATATTTCAGATAGGCATTCTTCATATCTCTCAAAGGCTACAGAATATGGCATTTAAAATATTTTAATAACTTAGGACTTTTCATGACAATGAGACACTCTGCTCCTGGCAGCACCAATGTACTTCAAGAGGAAGATGGGCATCGAAGAGGCACCTTATGGAGTTTGATAGCCATTTGGGCAAGAAACTGCTCTTGCCTAGACTATTGCATAAACTGGACATGGAGAACCCGCAGAGAGAGGACTACTGAACTTGCCTAAGGTGAGATGATCTTTCAGGGTTCCTGATTCATGAAAGAGTCTGTGAGACATTCTGCAGGACACAACAGATAGTGACTGAACTGACTTTGAATTTTCCTGCTTTATGGAAATGTCTGCTGGATATCATGGGCCTGAAGGCTGAAGATGGGTGCCCCAAAGGTACAGAGGAACTTTGGGTGACTGTCCAGGCAGCAAGATGTCTCTGTCATTTCTAGAGTTTTAAAAGTTGCTTTTTTCTTGTTTGCTTAGGTAATATTGTATCTTTCTGGAGTCTTTGATGGAGTTAAGAATAGTTAGTTATAGTTTTCCTTAGTTATGATAAAGATTATTGTAACTTTTACTTGATAACTGTTTTGTTATATGTAATTTTGCTATGTTAAAGTTAAAGCCTTTTTTTTTTTTTGTTTAAACCGAAAAAGGGGAAATGATGGAAGAAGGTCATTGGCTAATAAAGGAACTGCCTTGGCCCATTTTATTGGTTAGAGGATAGGTGGGAGGAGTAAACAGAACAGAACGCTGGGAGGAAGAGGAAGTGAGCTCAGTCTCGACAGCTCTCCTCTCAGGAGCAGATGCCTGAGAGAGACGCCATGCCCCGCTCCCGGGCAGACACACGCCATGAAGCTCCGACCCAGGATGGACTAGGCTAGAATCTTCCCGGTAAGCGCACCTTGGGGTGCTACACACAGATGATTAGAAATGGGCTAAATTAATATGTGAGAATTAGCCTAGAAGAGAATGGGCCAAGCAGTGTTTAAATGAATACAGTTTGTGTGTTGTTATTTCGGGCATAAGCTAGCCGTGCGGGCGGCTGGGGTGCTGGGGACGCAGCCCTGCCACCCATATTACTACATTATGTAATATAAACCTAATGATAATAACCACCTTGCAGGGGCAGATGTCCATTAGCCTTTGCTAGATATACCCATTCAAGATGGATGACCTCTTTCTTTCCTGTACAACTGGACTACTTTGTTGACCTTAGTAGTGTCCTGGGACAACCTGAACTTCAGCACCTTCCAAATGGGCATAGATCAAATGTTCTACTTCTGTTTCAGCTCTTTGGAAAGAGGGGAAGATATGATCTTCCTCTGAAAGTAAGAAGGTGCATGGAAATGCAGTTTATGATTCTGACTTTGGTCAGAAGTCACAAGGGGATTAAACTTCATTTTGGTGGCTGCTGCTTCAATGATAGCCACAAAGGGGAAGGGACAATAAATATTTTTGAATGAATAGATGCCATTGAAAGACAATGGCTAAAGTATGTCTCTATATAATCTGACTTTGCACCAGGTACTCATGCGTACTGTACTGCATACCAATAATACAGGACCAGCTGATGCTTGCACCTGCTAGTTCAATTAGCAATTTCATAAATTGGGCTGTTTGGTGAAAAATAATCATGCATGAGCTTAATTAAAACTCTGTGCCTCAATGACAATTGCAGCTAGTACATTAAAGTTTAGCCTAACACTGAGTTTCAGAATAAAAACAAAATGAAATAATGATAATTCTTTCCCACTTTCACTATTCATAAATACTGTTGATATAAAACAAAGTAGAACTCCTATTTAAAGCCACAAAACTAGATATCTGATGGAAATGTTTATAAAATTCCCCAATGCATACATTCTAAACTAATGAGGTGAAAGTTTTAGAGGCTCAATTACCCTGTAAGTACATTGTATTGGGACCCACAATTTTAGAGGAGGTCCACCTCTATTCCAGCACAGCATAGCTTAGGATTTATCTTGATTCTTGTATGGCCACCAAGTGATGCACCAAGACTCTGGAATATAAAATCAGTAAGGTTGATTTCACTGTCCCTTCATCCCATTTGACAAAAACTAACCTATTCTCAAATAATAATTGCTCTGGTACCAGTCTCTGTTAAAATCAAGATTGCAATAAATCAGGTCCTCTAAGGTGAAAGGATCCCAGAGTAACTTTCTCAAACCCCAAAACAAGATTCCTTATGCATGAGAGGTCAATGGGAAAGAGTGAATGTCTGAGACCCGACTCATCTCCTCTAGACAAAAACACTCAAGCTAGAGGTAATGAGCAACCTCCTTGTCCCTTATTTTGTTTGAACAAATTTGTTGAAACCATATTAATTTTGTAAGACAAAAAGCAATAGCCATAATGATACTTAAAGCCTATAGAAACATAATTAATCCCCTTTTCTCTCTGTCTACAGACACATACATTCATTCTCTCTATATATTTATTTTAATATATATTAAATATATAAATATGATGTGTATATTTAACATGTTTATATTATAAATATATAAGCATTTTGCCTTTAGTAAATATTATTATTTTCTTAGGATGTTTGGGTGCTTTGCCTCCATGAGTGCCTGTGTACCACATGTATGAATAGTGCCCACTAAGAATAGAGGAGGGCATTGGATCCCAGGAACAGGAGTCACCAGATGGTTTTGAGCTGCTGTGTGGATGCTGGAGTTGAACATGGGTTCTCTAGAAGAGCAACTACTGCTCTTAACCACTGAGCCCTTACATTAATAAATTTTGAGGTCATGGACAATAAATAGTTCATATTCTTCTTTGGTACATAGTATTAGACAGAGTAAATGTTTAGTGTGTGTGTGTGTGTGTGTGTGTGTGTGTTCACTCACATTGTTCCAATGATGGCTGCCTAAATGTCCACAGATCAAGAAATCTAGCAACAATGTGGGATTCCCCTCTGTATGCTGTGAATAGCATTGGTTAATAAAGGAACTGCTTTGGGCAGCTATAGGGGAACAGAGCTAGGTGGGGAAAACTAAACTGAATGCTGGGAGAAATAAGGTAGAGTCAGAGAGATGCCATGTAGCCCTGCCGGAGACAGATGCTGGAACTTTAGCCGGTAAGCCACAGCCAAGTGGTGATACACAGGTTAATAGAAATGGATTAAATTAATATGTAAGAGTTAGCCAATAAGAAGGAAGATCTAATGGGCCAAGTAGTGATTTAATTAATATAGTTTCTGTGTGATTATTTTGGGGCTAAGTGGCCGGGAACAAACAAGTGACCTTTTTGCTACATACCAGTTTGCTGGTAGTGTTTTGGTGCACATTTTTTGCTAATATCTGTATGAATGACTAAGATCTTTGGATTTTGTGAGAGATGTCAAGAAATGAAAATATTCCGAGGGTTGATCATTGGGTTATGTGTAAGGCATGGATGCCTCAGTACTTGCATAGAATATGGGCAACTTAAGCAAACTAGTCTCATGACAAGACAAAACCCCTTCCTCAGTCAAGGCTTCCCTTAGAAAGACAGAACAGAAGTGGTAGCTCATGGCTCCCTGATTATCTTGTTGAATATGCATTCTTGGGTCACTTGGCTAAAGTGAAAAGAGTAAGGACCACAAAACTCAGTGTCCCAGAGACCTTGCTTACCTATCTCTCCCTAAGGGAACATTAGAGCCCCTCTAAGAAGTTCTGAGGCCCCAAATGAAGACTTATTTACTGACACCACCTGGAGACTGTCAAGTCTCACATCAGCTACCACAGTCTCATCTCCTTGGCCTTGTTAACAGTGTAAAGCAAATGTGCTACCCTCTATGCTGGCTGCTGCACCTTCCTGCTGTAAGAACTTCAGCCACTGTTGAGACAAAAGTTTAAGGAGGATTCCTCCTCCTCCAGGCTGTTCCTGAGCCTACACGTCCCTTATTCAGAAATGTGCAATGTGTACCCTCTACCAGTGATCCTTCCCACTCCCTGTTGGTCTCTGCCTGCCTGATTGGTCTGCTTCTTCCTAGGATATGTGGTCCTCCTTCAACCCCCTCCCAAGGAAAGAAGCTGCCCCACCCAGGGATCCCCTCCTTCTGTTTGTGGCTCTTTTCCACGGCCCTGCCTAAAAATGGTTTCATTTTTCTTCGTTCCATCAGTTTCACAAGTACAGTTGGAACTTTTGTTTTTCTTATTTACTAGAAACACTCAATAAATCCTCAGTGTTTCAAATAAAGCCCAGTTGCTAAACACCCTTTCCAGCCAGGCTCTCACCTCTGGGGAGAACAGAGTGTGTGTTAGTCTCCATCACTCCCCTTGGCTCCTGTCACCTCTCTGTTTCATCACCATGGCTTCTATTAGATTTCAGCACCTGAGAAGTCTCCCTGCTGATCCTTCTGTAAATTAAGAGGACAGCTTTTAAAAAGAGACCTTTAACCTAGCATCCCAGCATTCTACATGGAAGCTTCTGGATAATGAAGTGCTGATGCCCTGGGCAGGGACGGCCATCTGCACACAGACACACACTGTGAGGAGGGAGCCAGGTGGCAAAGGGAAGCTAGTGCCTTCCAGTGCCTACGAGTGAGGGAGACCCGTTCTCTTTCCTGGCACACACAAACCAAGGACATCTTCCCCTGCTCAAGAACAGAAAGAGGAGACCATAAAGACTCCCTTTTGGCATGGGTGTTTCTCCTGTCCAATGCCTCCATTTCCAAAAATTTGTTAGGAGGAAAACAAATCATATTTACAGTTCTTTAAATGGCATTCACAAGTTTTCAGTAAATGAACTTCCAAACACTGAGCTTTTACACACACACACATACACGTATATGTTTATGTGTATGTGCATATATAATTGTATATATTTATACATACAAACACATACATGGTATTTCAACTGTATTTTAATAAAGACTGCCTGAAGATCTGAGAGTAAAACAGTCAGCCTTACAGACCAGATTATAGTAACACACACCTTTAATCTCAGTAGCCACAAGGACACACACTTTTAATCCCAGTAGCCACACTAGCTGCCATAGAAACTGGATGGTGCATGCCTTTAATGATGGCAGTGCAAGCCTTTAATTCCAGCCCTAGAGATGAATATAAAATGAGGGGAAGACAGCTCTCAGACAGTCTCCTTCTGGGATTTGAGGAGGCAGGATTGCCATTTCAGATGGAGTCAAGGTAAGAGGCTGTGGCTGACTGTTTTGCTTTTCAGATCTTCAGGGTGAACCCCTATGTCCGACCCTGCATTTTTACTAATTGTGCGTCATGTATATAATTGTATTTTATGCATGTGTGTGTGTGCTTGAGTGTACGTATGTGCACCACACATATATAGGAGCCCTCAAAAGTCAAAATAGGGCATTGAATTCCCTGGAACTGAAGTTATACGTGGTTGTAAATTACTAAGTGAGTTCTGGGCACAGAACCAGTGTCTTCTGCAAGAACAGTATGCATTCTTCCCCACTGCCTGTCTCTCCAGTCCCTGAGTGTGAGATTTTTATTCAAAAAACTAAACAGTAGTAATGGCATTATCAGGGCCATACTACTAATTCCAGATAGTTTTAGGGCAGGGGTTGGGGAGAGAGCAGCAGGGGAGCATTGTTATAGTTCTGGAGAACAAATTCCAAACCTTATTGATGAGTATCTCACCATTAAGTCACACTGCCAGCCACAGTTCATGACAGTTACAAGAAAAGACTCCAACGCCGGGAAGAGAAGCACCCAAAATTTCTGTCCAAGTTACTATGTGAGGCCAATCATACCTGAAGTCAGTTCAATCCTAGCCCACTACAAATAAACCCTGCCCACCTTAGCTGTTGGGGAACAAGTTGACACTGGCCACTGGTGGCAGCAATGGCTCCATTAAAGCAAAACTGATTCGCGAACAATCGTGTGAACAAAGGGTAGATTGAGAATGGCTATTTGAGTTACAAAAGGAATGTCTCCATCGAATAAAATGATCTACCAACAAACACTTCCATTACACAAAAATATGATCCTCTTTACCAAAATTCAAATTCTAGACAACTTGTTAGGAACATGTCATTACATTAGGAGATCCAGGGCTCTGCCTAAATAACATCCAAGCACTAGCCGCTGACTACGTTCAATAGCAGAATCCAAGTGAATTTTCTTCGGGGCTGATGAAAAATGCCCCCATATATATTTCTGTGATATTAAACTGATCTGAATCAATGGTTCTTGAAAAAAAAACTCACATATTAAGAACTGGGATAAACTTCCACATTGTTTTTGACATCTGGGGGCAGAAGGCATGGACTCAGGAACAGAGACAGGAATGAAATTGAGGACCACACAAGGACACAGGAGTTGACTCCACTACCTGAAGCTGGATGTCCATCTTAAATTGAACTTTGATGCCTGTCTTTCTCTCCCTCCCATGTAGAGCACTTTGTCCTAACAAGGCAGTCCCAGGAGGTCAGGATGGGCAGATGTGTGCCTTTCCCCTGAACACACAGAGTAGTATGATGTGTTACATACATGTTCCTCCTCATTTTGGCTCTTAGTTAAGGGTAGACTGTCTACCAACCATGAGGAGATACTTTGGGTAAATATCCTGCTTTGAACTCTTGGAAGGCCTGGGGGCTCTGCTTCTGTGCTTCTGAGACCTCAGCTTACATGACGTCTCCGGAAGACACCTGAAGTTACAAATCCCCTCCTATTTCTCTTCCTACTCATGCCACCAAGCCAATCTCCCTGCCAGCATCCGTATGGTCCCAGCATTCACCAGCTTGGACTGACCGGAAGGACTCTCTATCTGCCTGGACCACCTGTGCACCTCTTGGTGTGGGTGATGGTGCATCCTACCCTGGCCTCTCCTGCTGACTGCGCAGCCGCTGCCCAGGCCTTGGTGAAACCTAATACTTAATTGTATTTTTCCCAGCTTCCTTCTGCTGGCACAGCCACTTCTTCACAGTCTTGAGCCAGAAGAAATCTTTTCATTATAGCTCACAGCTGTGATCCTTGGGTTAAAAGAAATTACTCATGAAAGGGCAGCCCGGGGTAGAAAGGACGGCATCAGAAAAACCCCAGGCTTCCAAGGGAGAAAGAACTTCAAGGATTTATTGACATGGGGGAGATCACAGCTCTGGCTTCAGGCCCAGCTACTGACATTTGCGATAGATTTAGGCACTGCAGTTTGGCTTAGAATTATTTTTAATTCAAACTAAGGGGTCCAAGTTTGGGGGGGTTGATCTGAGTGGGGGGTTTTGATCTGCTTGGGATGGCGTTGCTGATGCCCCAGAAAAATTAAGACAGGTAATAAGAATGCTTCTCTCTCCCCTCTCCCCCAGCGCCTCCATCATCTCCCCCACCGTGCTGCACTCAATCTCCTTCCAAACCCATTCTGGTGGCTCCATTTGTTCCTCTTCCACTTGCTCTTCCTGTCCAATGCAGATTCTTGGGCGTGGACTAGAGATTGGAAGATCAGGGCCACTCACAACTGGGCTATCCAGGGGACCGGGGACTGTGATCAGCTCAGGGTCTGAACTATCCACTGGTCTCAGATGTTCTAGCCAGGACTTACTTGCCAGCAGGTACCTGGGTCACAGACTAAGGGAACCATACTGTATTACATGTATGACACCTCCTGGTATTTCTAGAGTCTTCTTTATAGTTACTTACATCTGTGACTTTACTATCAGCTTGGGGCTGAGCAGCAGGCATGAGGATGTGCAGGTTTGCATTTTACTGAGGATGCTCCTGCCTTCTGTAGGAAATACGCTCAGCCCCAGCAACCACACCAAAGTCTATGGGGAAAGAACCAAGCATGTAGTTGTGTCTGCTTCTATTTTCTATGAACATCCTCAACAATTTCCTTTTTTTCTTTTTTCTTTCCTGTGGTCCTGAGTATGTTAGGCAAGTCCTCTGCTACACAGCTAGTCCCCAAACTCTATCTTCACTTTTTATTTTGAGACTTAGCGTTACTAAGTTGCCCAAGATAGCCTTGAACTCAGTCTCTAGCCCAGGCAGATCATGAACTTGTGATATTTCTACACTAACCTCTTGTAGCCAGGAAGACAGTCCTGTATCACTAAACCCATTTCAAAAAAAAAAAAAAAAAGGTCATGACCTTAAGGATTCTAGGCAGGGAAAGAGGGCAATGAGCACCAGCCAGCCAAGTGCCTCCACCATCTGGGCGTGTATCCTTTGTATCTTCTGGGGTGTAAGAGAACTTTCCTATGTGATCATGGATTAGGTGGTAAAATCATCTCTTTGGCTAGGGGGACCCCCCCAGTCTCTGGGGATGGTTTGGAGTATGATAATTATGCTAATAGGCATAAAAGGATGAGCTTGATGGCTTTGTGTAGCAGCAGCATGGCATGGCTCTATTGGTCCCTCTCACTCTACCTCCTATGAATGTGGTTAAGTCCCCTGAAAAGTCCATCTGCAGTGCTGATTGATAGTGAGCCCTTAGGGTGCTTGCTAAATATTACTGCAGGTGATGCTAAGCGCATCAACGCCACTATGGGGAAAGTGAGGTGCCAAATGTGTTCAAAGTAGGTTGCCAAAGGACAACACTGGATAGGAATCCGGGTGATGTCTGCATATCTGTTCTAATCCAGACAAAGGGAGGGGAGAAAATGTCCAGTGGATGACGGACAGAATCCTTATATTTCCTGATTTCTGTGCTATAAAACAAAACACTGGAATTTTAGAGACAGATGATCCTGGAAATTATCCTGCCCAGTTTTTCCCCAGCTATTTTCCAAAACTCACCCAACCACACACATACTCCAGGAAGAGGATATAGGAGAGGCATGGGGAGGAGAGAGAGGGTGAAAGAAAAAGAGGCTAATTTAGCAAAACCCCTTCCATTCTTCAGCTGTAGCTTGTCCCTGTATGTCACCACGGTATATTTTAGCATGCCTTGTTGCTATTACAAAACACCTGACAGCATCGACTTAGGGCGGGAAGGGTTTATTTGGACTCACTGTTGGAGAGTGCAGTCCACCATGGCAGAGGAGACTGGATGACTGCCAGGCAAGGCAGCTGATCACAGTGCGTCTGCAGTCAGAAGGCAGAGAGAAATAAATGCTTGTTTTCAGCATCCGCATTCCTTTTTATGCAACCCAGGACCCTAGCCCATGGTACGGCACCACCCACTGTTAGGATGTGTTTCCATTTAATCTAGATAATTCCATATAGACAAGCCTGTAAGCGTGTCTCCTAGCTGATTCTAGATCCTATAGAGCTGACACTACTCCCACGCACGTGGTAATATCACCAGGAAATGCTGCACTGTAGAAACTCATGAATTTATTCTAATGCAAATTCTTTAAGGAAAAACATGGCTTGCCCACGATCTCAATGCAACACTTAGAAAGAAAACTGGGGTCTTTAATTCCATCCCAGCACTCTTTCCGCACTGCAGGGAAAGAATTTTGTTTGGAAGGTTTTCCAAGGGCTCCTATCACTGACAAAGAAGGGACAGAGGTCAAGGTGAAACCAACAACCTTGAGTATCAAAATATTCCTGATGCAAATGACATGTGATAATCTTAAAAACAAAGGGAATGAAATAGGGAAGGTATACATAGGAAAAGGTGTTCTTATCCTTCAGTCTATAATCACTTATTAATAGAAAAATAAATTCGTCTCTAAGGGCATCAACTGAGACTTTTTCACCAACAGGGAATCGTTGAAAACAAGCTGGGAAGAGATGATGTGATAATGTTGTAAATTAGAGTTTTGCAAATCTGCATTTAATTTAAAATTAATGGGATATATTTTGTGAGTTAATTGAAAGAATGATTATTAAACACAAATTCACTGATGTTTGACAAGTAGGTAGTAAATACCCATTTTTGTACATGTCAGTTATTTCTCAACAAATGTATTTCTTTCAGTAACTGGCTGGTTCCAAGTCAACAAATAGGTTGTTGTCTTTTGAGATGATACTCTGCAACCTTCTTGGATAGAAGAACTCCTGTCTGTCTCCCTGGAGATGACATACTTAAAGATGCAGGACAACTACTGAAGACTGAGCCTCCCCTCTATGGTGTAAGTTTCCTCCAGCTAGCTTGGTCTTCAGCAGTCAAAAGTCAGAATGATGGAAAAATTAGACTTATGCGTACTGCATCTTCTGGTTAAAAAAAAATTCCCTTTCCTTCATAGTCCTGGCTAACCTTCCAAGTATCATGCCTTTCCTCAAACATTTCTCCTTCAGAGAGATCTTCTGAAATAACTTCAGACCCAATTAATCTCTCCATCTAAGAACCCCCATATAACCTTCTTACTAATATTAAGATATTGTATTTAAAGCTGAAAATTCCTAAAAAGTAGATTTGTGATATACAACTTTAATAACTCTTTTTTAATAAAAAATACAATCTATCAGAGAATTCTATTTGTCTTTTCAAATCAATCTCCTTTAGGACTAGTTAGTAGCAGAGCTTAGACCTTACTGAACACATCTATAGGAACATAGATTTCATGCTTCCTTGCAAACTGATGTGGCCATGTATCTAAATTCTGGCCAATGACATATAAGCACTATATAGACTTATAAGCTGAGTCCTTAATAGACGTTGACTCACATCAATTAAATTGAAGAAAAGGGGGAAGCTGGCTACAGTTGGAAGGTAGTCCTTTCTGTCTTCACAGCCTCCTCCCTGCTTCCCTAACCATACTTTCTCTCTTGTGCTGATTAGAATATGGACATGGAACAAGATCACTAGATGTCACTTTGGATCAGAATATGGCTTTGAGCTCAGGCATCACATGGGAAGATGTAAGTCTCTACTGACCCAGGGGTACTGACATTTTACTCGTGGACTTCTTGTCTTCAAACTCATTTTACAAAGAAAATGAACCGGAGTGTTTTTGAAACTATATATACAGTATCCACAAACACTTATAAATGCTAGAAAACCCTGCAGCTACATATTCTCATTCATTCCAACCTCACGTTCATTAACAGTCCAATGAAATCAGCAGCTCTCTCAGACAGGTGAAGACACTGAGACCCTGAAGGTTAAGAAATGCGTCCCAATGCCCAACTAGTAATTAACAGGTTTCAAGATTGCATTTAGATCTGTCTGCTCCCACAGCAGGAACTTCTAATAATTACAAGTGTAACCTTCTGATAAATACTTTTTTGGATGCTATTCAGAGGACCAGCTGATCTGAGATTGCTACCTGGACGAGATCAGCCTCTGATACTGCTCCGGGACTCTGTGTCCTTACCAATAACAGATGCAAATATCTAACAGGATTGACGTAGACTCTGCATGAAGCCGTCCTATAGAAGTCATGCTATTTTGTCTCCATTTATAGATAGAGAAAGAAAGACCTAGGAAGTCAAGCAACTTCCCCCAAGATAACACCATCTGCAAGTGGTGGTTTAAAGGAAAGATGATATAACCCAGGTCCTCAGCCTGTCCCTTGCATGTACCACTCAAATTCCTAGCAACACCCACGTACATGTGTTCCTCAAATTATGAAGAGGTTAGCTTTCCAGCAGACAGTTTTAAACTGAAAATATTGCAAATCAAATCAAATAAGTATTGGTTTCATCCTTGGCACTGCAAGAAACCATAGAAGTAAAACATAAAGTGTACAAAGTACATATAGCCTACTGGAGCATCATAGCTGACCCATACAGTACAATGTAAGAGCAGGGTTTTCCCCCCTCATGATGATGTGGATGACAGGTAGCACAGCTCCTCAGCATCACATGCATTTAGCTTTGGGAGCTGTATACAAGAGGATTTCAAGTTTGAGGTTAGCCTGGAAAACACAGTGAGAAATTTTCTCACCAAAAAAAGGAGGTAAGAGTGGGAATTATACCACTGATCAACAAACTAGGAAAAGATCAAATTCCAGGCAATTTCTACTAAATGGATTCTGTTTCCCATCAACTTAAAATTGAAAATAATAAGTAGAATAATTGCAAGTCAGACACCATTTATATTCCTGTTGTACACATGAGGAAGTAGAAACTCCATTACTTAAGTGATGAAGCAAAGATTTGAAATTAGACCCATTTAACACTAAAAGTCAAGTGCTTGTCATAGTCTGTGGGTGGGAAAATAGAGCAGAGATGTCCATATAGCTCTAATCCAGAGGCTCCTGGTAAGGAGAGAGGCACACACTCAGCTATAAGATGACAGAGAAGAAAATAGAGGTGACAATACAGGAAGCAGCAGAGTCCTCACTGCTAGTGATTGGATACCATGAGTTCTCTCCAGAAAGATCCAGAAGTTTCCATATCCAGTCCTACTGGATCCCCAGCCTTGGGACAGTCAGGCTCAACAAGTCCTTGGACACCACATTTTATTTCCTGTCGCTGTTACAACCAGATACCACCAGCCCAGGCACTTAAGATAAATGTGTTTACTCTTGTAAAGGAGGCCAATAGCATGTTTTCAAAATGTCAGCAGGCACTTGTTCCCTCTACAGGCTCAGGGGAGAATGCTTTATGGTTCTGCTTCTGGTGGGGCTGGCATTCCTTGTCAACACTCCAGCCTCATCCTTCATCGTCATGGTGTTCTTGTCAGTGACCAATGTTTCTATCTCCTCTTCTTATGAGGACATCAGATGTTCGAGTAGGGTTTACCCTAACCAGAGAATGACCTCATCTTAACTTGACTACATCTTCAAATAGTCTGTTTCAAATGAGGTCAGTGCACAGGTGCTAGGTCTAAGACTTGGGCATTGCATTTTAGAAAGCACGTTTCAACCCACTACAGAGACTATTTGAACTAAACTGAAGATGTTGACTCTGCAAAGGAATTGTGCCCTTGCAAAGAATCATGAATGGGTCTGGCTTTCTTATTGCAAAATGTGAAAAGTCTCTATCATCTATCTATCTATCTATCTATCTATCTATCTATCTATCTATCTTCTATCATCTATTTCTGTCTCTCTTTGTCTCTCTCTGTGCATGCATGTGTGTGTAGCACTTGTTCATGTATGTGGTTTTATGTGTATTTCTTTTGACAATTCATAATGACAACACTAAACACTGTCCTTACAGATTGAGTCCTTGAGCCACTCTCGAGGCCAATAGTTAAATCAACTGTTTAGTTGGATTTGAGTTCTTCAAGGTGAAGCTCCATGTGAGGATGGCCATTGTGATGGGAAACACAGGCAGATGCTGGCCCGTAGGGTGCTGCTCTGGGATGAAGTCCATATGGATCTATAATGAGTGCTGAGGAGTGAGAAGGAATGCCAAGGAGATGCCATGAGCCCTAGGAAGGGAGGGAAAAGGTCCATTTCCAGAGTGACTGGCTTGGCTCAGTTACTTTAAAAGCTGTAAATTCCTCTGAAACACAGGGACTTTTAACCTTGATTCTCTGAAAAGAGGACTTGGAGAGCATCCTGTGCTCGCCCTGTTCTTGTTTGAGGGTGACTATTCTCTATAGATTCATATGGTTGAATCCTTGGCCCATGCTTGGAGGTGGTGTTCAGAGAGGTTTAGGCCCTCTAGAAATGGAGGCTGAGTAGAGGAAGTAGCTCTATGAAGGCAGACCTTAAGGCTCACAGTCTGCTGTTGCTCCTGGTCTTTCCTGTTTCCTGTTCTACTGAGATGTCAGGAGAAAAGGAGTCTCAACCTTACACTGTACCGTGCAGCTAACTGTTACCAAACTTCCCAGATGCTATGGATTGTGTGTCTTCCAACTGTGACAATATACATCCTTTTCTTTGATGTTGTTCTGGCCAGATATTCTATATTAATGAGAATAACACTAATATGGGTCACAAGCTGACATCATCACAGGTGGAACACAAAGATTTTGGGGAGGAGCAATGGCAAAGTTTAAGTTAGGACCCAAGTCATTGGAGACACTACAGTGTTCATGCCTTTGAGGCCTACTCCATTGCTACAGGAGAACCTTGGGCCTAACAAACGAACATTGGCATCTCTGGAGTTTCTCTCATGCAGCCATATGGGACTTAGTGGCCCCAAATCACTTAGGAAACTGGCTCTGGTGTACCTTCCCTGAGAGGCAGGTGAAGAGGAAGGATGACGGGGGAAATGAAAAAATAGAAAGAAAGCCTTAGAAATTTGCCTCAAGACGCACAAGGAGTAGAGCAATAAAGGAGCTTCCATTGAGAGAATGGCTCTCGGCAGGCAGGGAAGAAGTGGTTCAAATTAACCTTGCTAGAAAACTTAGCTCGCTGCACACTGTACTGTACATGTCCAGGCTGGAAGCCATTTGAAAATTCTCTGCTCCCGAATCAAACCGTTCTTTTCCCATTAACAGACCATCACATGCAGTAGGTATTCTTGGCCTATGCTATTATGCCTCTAGGTTATTGTTTTAAATTTAAGTCATTACAGCAAATTACTGTACTTAGCCCTTCTGGAGGAGCTCTGAGGACCCACTGTCACTCAGATGTCCTGTTTGCCTGCTTCTCTCATGACACCGTGCCTGCCAAAACCAAGGGAAGTGAGCCCTGACCAGATGTTCTGTGCATGGGATGCCTCCTTGGTTCTTGGGGGAACCTGAGCCAGCCCTTTGGGACAGAAGACAGTGAAGCCCGAAATCATCAAAAGGCTTCTCCATATGCTAAACTCTGATCCTGACTTAGAAGCCACCACAAGGCATGTCACAAAGAAAATGCAAAATCTAGCAGGGTGTGTGGTGTGGGTATGGAGATGTTCTGAGTTCACCTTTGGGAGCCCGGAGTCACCATGTGTGAATATGGGAAGGAGGGGGAGGGGAGAGGCAAGCCACTATGCTAAGGCTCAACAAGGTTGAATTATGTCATGAAGGTGCCCGGAAGTGAGCTCTCACCTGAACCACTTCTTGCATTCTGGGAAATCATCATGACAGGGTACAGGCATGCAAGCTGAAGCCCTTTGGGTCAGTGTACTAACAGCGAAACCCATACACAAGGCCATTTTTTTCCAAAGACCAAAATCTCAGGCCTCGTTGTGTCTTGAGACACTGTGGAAGCCCTGCACTGTCCAGTCCACAGAGGACCCACCAGAGATTCTCTAACTTCTGGACTGCGCTCTGCACATGTGTACATTCATCCTACCAGTTAGTTGTTTTTCTTGGCATAATCAAATACCCAGCAAAAATGATTTTAAAAAGGAAAGAAGGGTTTATCGTGGCTCACATCTTGAGGGTACACCATCCATCAGGGCAGGGACCTCAGAGCAATGTGGGCGTGTAGCAGGTGGCCATATCACATCCATAGTCAGGAAACAGAGAGTGGTAAAGGCCTGTGCTCAGGCCACTCCCCCCCCTTTTTTTTTAACAGTCTGGAAACTCAGCGCACAGAATGGGTCACCCCAGTTAAAGCAGGCTTTCCCACTTCAATTAATCTACTTAACCTGGCACTGTGAGGCTACCCCAGGGCCTGGGGGAGTATGGTAGGCAAATCCCATGCCAAGTACAACGGAACTGCACCTTTAGCTCCTTCCTCTCTTTTTTCTCTCTCTTCACATTTCTGAGCCAGTGCAGTCAGCTCAGTGCCTTGCAGCAGCTAGTCCACAGAGACTTATTCCAGCCCTCACACTAGCCTCTCACTGACTTCATGACTTTGAATAGGATCCTTGTCTTTGCTGAGAAAGGTGGAGTGGTTGGGATGACTGATTCCTGATTTCCATCCAACCCCGATCTGTTCTTTCTGTAACATCCAAGGTCATAAGTGACATCTTCTCAATGAGCTCCCAAACAGATGAGCACTTTGATGGTACTTTCTAGGGCTTCATACATTCTCAACCAATGTCCTGCAGAGCAGTGTTCCACAAGCACCATGACCATGCTGTGTGTGCGTGTGTGCGTGTATGCTACTAGTAAAATAACATTGGGAAAATTGGATAAAAGAAAGGCAATTCAGCTAACTACCAGACTCTAAGAGTCCTTACCTTTTAAAAAGATACCCCTGCACTCTGAGAAAGATCTAGAAGACTAGTGCCACCCCAGCTTTTAGGACTACATCTTTTGAAGATGCTCTCTTAGTATCTCCTTGGTGAACCCCGTGGATATAACAGTGTGGGAAACTGTGACCATCCATATGTCCACCACAGTATCATCTCACTTTCCTCCCTCTTTCACTAAAAACACTGGTCCCAGAAACTGCAAACCCACTGATCAACTAAGCAACCAGAGGAACAGTTTTAAGTTGCATAGACAAAGGTTCTCCAGGTCTGGCAGATCCTTGAGTTCACCGCTAGAGAAGCACAGGTAAATCCAACAAAACGGGCACATGGGACACTACCTGGTCCACCCCACTAAAGACATATTTGTAGGTGTTACAGTTTCATCTCCCCTTAATCGGTGTGTTGGGAGAGGCCAGCGTGAAGCTGCAAACACACTCCTCTGACTGTACATCATGCAGGTGTATGGAAAACATGCACACACACAGCTTTCAGAGTATAGCAAGCATCCCCAAGGAAGGCAATAACATCCTTAAACAAGGCAGGTGACCACCTCAGAGCCATCTGGAAGCTAGAGCAATTTGATGCCTGGAAGAAAAAGAGGGTTCTTAGTCACAGAAACATGCATGTGGATATTGAGTCATTCACTTAAAAACACGTGCTTTTAACTCCCCTCTTGGGGGAGAGCTTCCATCTATATTGGAATTCATAAAACAAAAACATTCAGACTGTGCTATTTGAATGTTAACTTCACAAACAAGCACAAGAAGCCAGAGAGACTTAAGATACCCAAAGAGACTTGAAGAAGGGGAATCCCCTAGCAATTACAATCTTCAGGAAGCTTTTATTTTATGTATAAGAATACAGAAATGCTTGCGAGATCATAGATGCACAGCCTCAGGCTGTTGAAAACGATCAGCTCAGGAAAAAGGGAAGACAAGAAGCAGATCAGCACAAACTAAGGGAGATCCCTGCACAGGGGCCGTGCAGCTGGAGGGAACAGGATGATGTCATCCAACTGTAGATCTGTAGGCAGATGGACTAATCTCCAGTGCCTCCCTACTTCTTCAGTGACTCACCAATACTGACAGAAGCATGCTCTCATCTCTCACAAGATTGGCTGGTGAGAAGGACCCATCTCCTGTCCAGGTAGGGTTTGCTGATTGAAATCAGGACTCTCCCACACTGGAGGGGTGGAAGGTTCTTGAATTGGAATCTTAACTGCACAGGACGTCTCTGGTTTCCTAAATATGTGTTCATAGTGATAAATCGAAATAGAAGATGACAAGAATCCTAGTCTACCCATTCCCCACTAAACTCTAATAATATAGATGTCTACCTGTAACTGGCTAGATAAGTTCAAGGAGGGTACTTACCCTCTTGGTGCCTCAGTTTCTACATGTGTAAAAGCAGTGTATGGTCATGAGATCTGCCTTTAAGTTAACAATTATCGTATCTTAATTTCTTCTCCTTGTAATTATGCATACACAAACACATTTTATTTCCAACAATATATGCATAGTTCCTCCCACATTTTACAGATGGATGAAGAGTTGTTAGACAACTTTACCAAAGTCATCAAACTACTTAGCATTGGAGATAGGATTTGAACCAAGGGAGTGGGAACCCAGAGCCTGTGATCTGAACTGAGAAGGTCCCATAGCAATAGCCCACACAGATCCCTGCTCCTGCTATCTGATTTGGTTTAAGGACACTTACCCATGATTTTAACTGTCTTATTTAAAAACCACCCACTTGTGTCTTGAGGATCTAGGCTTGTAGTAAACGTCAATCCATGAAAACCCAAATGAAGCATTTGCAAGAAGAAAAACAGCCTAAGAATCATATGGTGATTATGTTAGAATCTGGTTGCAGGTGTTTGCATCTGCTTGAGAAGCACGGCAGGCCTTACCGACAAGAAAACGTGGGGATGTTACCCAATCCCATCCCCATCCCCACCAGTTAGGAAAACAAAGGTCTATAGATACCAGTACTCCACACAGCTTCTTTCAAAGTGAAGAAAAAGCCCTGGCCAGATGGCTATGTTTCTGCAGTGGTCCTGGGGGGTAGAAGCATGCATCACAGAAGGATTGTAGGAGGCAGAGCATCTCTGACATTTTAGTGGTACACTAATGTCCACGGTGTTAAACTGCTGAAAGTGTCCGGGGAGTAGCAGGTAGTAGGAACTACGGTGAGAAATTGACCACACATTCAGAAGCCCAAGCCAAGTCTCAGGTGTGAAGGACAGCTTCTACCAGCAGGTTAACCAAGGTGGCAGGGGTCTGGATTCCACACACCTGGCCATCATGTTTCTGTTCTACATCTCAGGCCTATAGCAGAGCCTTGTCCACAAATTTCTCTGCCTGGTTTCAGAGGACAAAGGGAACAAGCACAGTATCTTTTGACTCTAGACAAACAAGAAATTGTGGTGAAATTGTCCCACTTGACTTCATCTTGTTCCAGTAAACATAAGGTCAACCAGTGAAGTCAAGCCCCAAATGTCATTGAAACCCTGAGACCCAGAATATACCACTTACATGATTATCTTTCATTTGCAATGAGTGTAAAAGATTGCAGCAGCATCCTGGGGTGGAAGGAGGAAGGAGGGGCAAGCGGAGGTCAGTCACGAAACAGTCTGACTTTTATAGCAAGCAAAACAGGATAATTAATAGCATAGCCAAGAGCTTCAGCAGATAAGAATCTTTGTATATGATTTTAATAAAAACATGATCATTTAGAGGAAAAAAATGTGTTAATGAGATACTAATGTCCGTATAAATTGAAAAATAACAGACCAAGCTGAGTAGTTAAACCCACTGCTCAGTGTGTCCTGGCTTCATCTTTATCAGCCTTATCTTTCTTTAATAAATCTGAGATTGTTTTTAACTCTTAAATCTTCAAGTTCTCACACTTATCCCTGTCCTTTCTACCTTGCATGAACAGAATAGCTCAGCGCTATCAGGTGCAAGGCCCTAGGACTCTACCCCACATACAAAACTGTTTTAAAAATAAATGCAATCAGTAACACTGGAATGAAGTGTGTTATGGCTGATGTTCTACACTGTTCAGCCTCCAAAGGGACGTTAAGAATCTGAAAGATGTGTGACTCCTTTAAGATCTCGCAGCTGGTGGCAGATCTAGGTTGGAACCCTTTCCCAAATTGCCTTTCGTTTCATGCCTTTGTATTTCCTCAAGTTGTTATTGCTGTATATTTCTGTGTGTATGTTCCCCTCCCCTACCTTAATCCTGACATTCAGATGTAATTTCATTGGACAGGTTCCCAATGACAGCCTGAGCTGGTCAGCCCCAGTAATTCATGTATCTACAACCCACCAATGCACCAGATCCGTGGTGAAGGGCCCCGGATTTTAATTATATCTTATTTCACAGCTGCAGTCAATTCCTGCTACAGCTTAATAACCAGGTTGCAGGAGCTGTGAACACTCTTTGTTGTTAATTTTGCTCAGGAAAATTGAGTTTTTACTACCATTTTGGCAGAAATGCTTATCATAACAATTATGATAAAGCGATGAGGATTGGAAACAGCTGCGGGAGTGAACTTGGAGACACGAGGATGTCAGTTAGTCTGACTGTGCTGGAAAATCTGCAATAAGGAATCTGGGTTATAGCTCGTTCACCTGCTGGGGAAAGTAGAGGGTGAGCAGAGGTGGGGGCTCCAGCAGGCACACTCAAAGAAGTCTGCTAGCCTTCTGTGAGATAGACTGACTCCATTGTCATATTTGCTCTTTTGGATAATCATGTGGGGGGGGGGTGAAATTAGGAGACAAAATATTGGTCTGATTTAAGACAAGGAATGAAAGAACCTTAGGGGTCATTTCATTTCATAGAGGAGATTATGGACAGGAAGGGAGGAGGGAGAAGTGACAACTCCAAGGTCATACAGGACATGAAGGACACCTCAGTCTTCCAGTTCCTATAGCAGAATGCCCTTTAATGCACCTAAATCAAATCCCGTTGAGGCTTCAGCAAAGAAATGAGTGGGGTAGTCTGCCATCCCAGGGAGGAAAGCTCAGAGAGTGTAGACCTGAGCCAAAAAAATCTCAGGGTATACAACTTCATTATCAGCATTTTGGGGAATCACTTAATAAACAATAGCTGGGATGCAGGCTCAGAGAAGATGCAGGAGCACCCAAGGTTCCATCTAGAGTACCAATAATATGGGGCAACTAGGAAGAGAAAAAGAGATGCAACAGTGTTGTATCCTAAAGTCTCCCACAGTGGCTTCATCCCAAGCAAGCCCTGAGCACCCATGTATCTCACTCTGATGGTATTTGAGAGGTTCTTGAAAACAGAGCTCTCTCTTCCTCACTTGGAAGTCACTGGAAAGCCTCTTGTCAGGATGTGTGTGGGACCACATCAATCACATTTACAACTGAATTACCAGGTTGTCTCTGTTCTTGTTTCCTCTTGGCTACCACAAAACATCAATTCAATATGATCTTTTAAAGGAAGACAAGCACTACACGAAGTATGAGCCTCCACTACAAGGCAGTACTATGTCAGTAGAGTATAAATTAGAAAAACAATCACCAGCTGAATCAGGGGTGTATATGAGGTGAGGTAGAAGTCACAGGTCTCTTGGTGGAAAAGATTGCCAAGGAGTGAGGGGATGTGAGAAAGAAGAACCCCAGGATATTTATAGCAATGGCCCCAATAAGGAAAGATACTTGTGATGATTCATTTGGTAGTTACAGGGATGAAAGAGAGTAAATGAATGCATATATTAGTTTTCTATTGCCACATAATAAATTTCTACAAAATTAGCATTTATTATTCAACCATTTACTATATCATGGTTCTTTAACTCAAATGCCTCTAAATAATTTAGTTGGTCTCTGTTTAGAGTATCACAAGGCAGAAACCAAAGCATTATCAAAGGTTAGAACCTCAGCTGAGGGTCAAGGTTATCTTCCATACTTTGTGTGCACTTCCTTGAAGCTGTATAGCACACAGAGGCTTCTCGTCAAAGCCAATGAAAGAGACTTCATTGGAGGTTGCTATGGTGGCATGTTATGGAAGCTAATCAGATCGCAGTAATGTCTGGCTCAACAAAATCACCATTCCACACACTCCAGAAGAGCGGATCACAGAAGGCTCATGCATCAAAGTATGACGTCAGTGTGTGACATCAGTGTGTGAGCAAACATTGTTGGATCTGTCACACGACGCTGCCTGCTCTGTGATGAGAGTTATGAGGCATCAAGAACAACTAAAACCTCACCAGTTGCATGTGAAGCATGCAACACAACTATGATTATTAGCTTGTAGACATACATGGACTTTAATGACTTGAAAATTTTCACATATAGGAAACATATGAGCTCTTTGGTTCCTTGAAGCATTCCTATGAAACAAATAGATCAGATACTATTATTTCCGATTCACTGTTGGGAAATGGAAGTTCAGACATATTAAATCATTTACCTAGAGTCGTGCTGAGTTACTGGCTAAGGCAGTAAGTCAATTTCCTGCCCAGAGCAGAGAGCCTATACCTTCCTGTGCCACTGCTAGCGATTTTACTGAGAAATCCATGAAGTCTTTCAATTTCCGTGGGCAAATCCAGTCTAAGCTTAAAAGGTAGAACACCGGCCTCTGTCCTTCTGGAGCAGACTGGAGCATCCAGATTCTACCAGAGTGTGTTGGCTCTAGTTTTCCTGCTGCTAATGTGTCAGTCATGATGGGCAGCACAGCTACCTCCTCAAATTAGGAATCCTGACTTGATGCCACAAAGCAAAAGCTTATCTCCAAGTGCCAGCTTCAGCAAGTGCAAAGAGCAAGACTTGACTCAAAAAGATGTTATGACCCTAATGATGTGGCCACAACCCTAAAATACTCCTGTTAGCACTACCATTACGATTTCCAGGGTAGTTTCACCGTGGGTGATCTGTGATCTAGCAATTCCTTAAGTTTCCTAAATTGTCCAGGACAGAGACACTGGCAGAAGTCTCATCAAAGGCAAAGAGAAAAGAAAACCATTCCTGTTCCATGTTCAAACATACATCCATGTGCTTGTGTGCACTCCTGCAGGCATGAACACAAATATGCAGCTAGCAGGCCCAGGATAGTGGCTCCATACATAAAAATGAGTTACTGGCTGGAGCATGCCCTTCCTGTCTTCTTAGACCACTTCTTTTACAAAGTGAAACAACTTTGTAACTTATTGAAGGTGTGTTTTTTACATGACCCTATCACAAAGGGGGTTCACAAAATGTCAACAGCAACGCCTCTGTGGTAGGCAGCAAAATACATCATTGGAGAAAGGAAAGAGGAAGGGCTCATCTTTTCCTTTTCTGCCTCCTGCTGTCTTGTGACTGGACCATGAGCTCAAGATGTTTGGTTTTCTGTGTCTGAGCTTTGTTCACCAGTTCAACAGGAGGCTGTGATGGGGAGGGGGTATTTTTCTAGGGTGACTTTTGGCATTCGATTGGCTTATTATACATTGTATTAATATGACCTTCAAAAATTATTCAATCTTTCAGAACCTGTGCCTTCCTCAGCTGTATGTGAAAAATGCTTAACTTGTGATTATAAACTATGTGTATGCATGATGTGTGTGTGTGTGTGTGTGTGTGTGTGTGTGTGGTATGTGTTTGTGTGTGTGTGTGTGTGTGTGTGTGTGTGTGTGTGTGTGGCTGGTGGGGCAATGTGTGCATAGATTTTAGCTTCTTTCTACTCTCAAAGTCCTTTCTAGTTCCCCCTCCTCCTTCTCTTTTCTAACGAATCTATAACCATCAGTCTTTCCTTCAACAAAGAAGCCATGTGAAGTGTTAAAACGCCATGAACAACTTTGCCAGAGCACTTCTGACAGCCTGTGTGTGGCACCTGACATTTTCCCACTTTCCGCCCCCTCTCTGGAAATTATCTAAGTAAAAGGCATAAATGCATATGTACTTATTTATCCGCATCCAGATCAGAAGCTCCTTCGGGGAAGTCTTTTCTCTTTCTGGCAAAGACCTCAGACATCCCTCCCACTTGTGTCAGGCATCAGCAGCAGTAAACAGCAAGCTGTCATGTAAAACTGAGGCAGGAGTTTTAGCAAGGATGAGCATTTTAGTAACTTCAATGTACAAGTCTAACCTGGCAGGGGAGGCGATCCACTCTGAGGTATGCTATCAGTACAGAGTCAAACACTACATCCCTTCTGATAGTCAGGAAGAGAGAACAAGTATACATATGGTACTATGAAGGGATTAAAGAAAACATAGCATCAGTATATTTTGTTGACTGTGGTCCCTGTCCCATAGGGAAAAATAACTGGAGTTGAGGAAGCTCATGGGATGCTGTAAGGGTACCGCCAGGTTTTTATAAGTAACTCAGACACCCTAACTCCTAGAACTCTTTCAAATTCCGGGGGACATTCAAATCTCATAGGGACATAATTTTAGTGAGATTTCTGTTTTCTATTGTTCTTCAGTTTAAAGATGTCTGTACAACTTATTTACCCAGAATAAATACCACAGTAAGAAAGCTTCTCACTAGAACCAGAGAATTGTGAATCAGGTGTCTCAGACTCAAAAGCCATCCATCGTCACCTTCCTCCTTATGTTTATTTTTTGAGTTTTAAAAGTGATTTGGTTGTAAGTTGGTATAACTATTGCCATATTAAATGATTTATTATCTTGCCATGACCCACAAAGTTACTTGCCACAGGACTGGTCTTTTAAAGAAAGGGCCCAACCAAGTCCATATAAAACAGAGACCTGGAAATCTGTGGAACAAGAGGACATGCTAGGAGTAATAGTTTCTGGAGATTAAAAGGCAGCTAAAAATTCAGCACTAAATTCAGCAGTTGTTCTGATCTTAATCCTGAAATACACACTTCTAAAAGCATAATGCCAAATTGCCTGAAGATCAAAGTCCCTGACATCTAGAATAACAAAGGATCAAAATCTTGATTGTTGAAATTCTGAAGCCAAGATTCAGAAAACAGCAGCTCTCGCTGTATAAAAGGCCATCTAGGAGGTATAGAAAGCTAGATTCTCAGAAAGAGGTTAGCTCCCTTTTTTGGTTGAGCATGATGTTAGTCAGTACAAATACCTATAAATCTCATAATACATTGTACATGATACATAATACATGGTTAGATGAGCCCGAGAGAGCTCTCTTGTATTGAGATGAGATGAACACATCTAAGCTTAGTAACTCAAAATATGTAAAGACGGACAGAGTTCTAGTTCCCTTGTGCAGCCTTTGAAGACTTGATCCCAAAGGTGCATTTGCACACTCCTGACTGTGTGTGCAAGCATTGTCCTTGCAAGTTAACACTTATTTCCTCAGGAAGTGAGAGATGCCATGCGTGTGCTTCTGTAGAAGTTAAAATGCCTCACGACCTCAGCTCTTTGTGTGGCTGTATATGTTGTCACGGCCCCTCACAGTATTTATTGGTCTCCTTCAAAGACTTACATTGTTCACTATGGTGTTCATATGGCTGAGGTTGTAAAACTGAGTGCACACGATCCCCAACTGCAGTGAGTTCACATTTTCCTTTGCCGTATATTTTTTATGAGTAGGATTCATGTGCCTATAACTGCTATGTGAATGCTGCTCACATACCTAGGTGTTCATGTTTATGAAGATATATATGGTTATTATTGTGCAAAGTGGACTATGAAGTGTTCTGTCGTGTTTTCATGTATATACCAATAAATCCCCCTTTAAATGTCAATAAAGGCCTTCCTTTTCCAAATTGTTTTTGGAAAGTTTTGGGTCTCTCAGGATTGCCAACTTTAAAGCAGTGATCCTCAAGCTTCCTAAAGCTGTGACTCTTTACTACAGTCCCTTATGTGGTAGTGACCCCCAACCATAAGATGTAATTTTGCTACTGTTATGAATTGTAATGTAAGTATCTGTGTTTCCCATTGGTCTTAGGTGACCCCTGTGAAAGGGTTGTTTGACCCCCCTAAGGGGGTTGCAACCCACAAGTTGAGAACAACTGCTTTAAAGGATTCTTTTTTAAAAGATTCTATTTATTATATATACAGTGTTATACCTGCGTGTATGCCTACAGGCCAGAAGAGAGCAGAAGATCTCATTATAGATGGTTGTGAGCCACCATGTGGTTGTTGGGAATTGAACCCAGGAGGTCTGGAAGAACAGCCAGTGCTCTTAACATCTGAGCCATCTCTGCAGCCTTAGAGGATTTTAACATTTGGGATTCTGCTATTTGTGATTTTGTTTTTGGGAGATTATAGAGCAAAACTGTTCTAAAGAAGAACATATAGATGTTCCACATAGACATAGAGGTAGAGTTAGAAATGCTAAGAAATCCTGCTGCTCCCAAACAAGGGCCTTTGTCCTTGATGAGTGGACCTGGTGCTCTCCGGGGTGCTGAAGTTTTGCTTTTCTGTAGGGTATTGACCCCTTTTCTCCTCTCCTTTTACCCTAGATTAGTGATGATGAATTCTGCATTGCCAGCTCACTGTCCAATAACTAAATACACCAACTCCAACAAATTTAGTCTGTGTTTTGTGAACCCTTACGCTATCACTTCCAGTGTGCATATTCAGCAACTCAGCAGCATTTCCTTCACTTTCTTATTCATCCTTTCATGCATACATGCCATATTTATTAGGCAAAATGCAGGCAAAAGTGTGTATAGGACCTTTCTGACTGTATCAGAGAACTACAAGATAATATAAACATCATTTATGACTTGCTTTCTTCCATAAGCACATGAAAAGGATTTGGAAGTCAATGTGGTAAAAATAAAATAAAATAAAATAAATTTGGAAAATTTAAAAATCATGTTAAATTTAAATTTTAAATATATTTGAAATACACACACACATATATACATATATACACACACACACACACACACACACACACACATATGGTGTGGAAAATCCTTCCGTATATGTGCTACTTTTATTGGTTAATGAATAAAGCTGTTTTGGCCAGTGGCTTAGCAGAATAGAGTTAGGAGGGAAAACTAAACTGAATACTGGGAGAAAGAAAGTGGAGAAGTGGAGTCAGAGACACCATGGAGTCACCAAAGGAAAAATATACTAGCCATTAGCTGGAACATTGCTGGTAGACCACAAGCCTCATGGTAAAATATAAAATAATAGGTAAAATATAAAATAATAGAAATGGGTTAATTTAAGATATAAGAGTTAGCCAGAAATATGCTTAAGATATTGGCCAAACAGTTTTTGGCCAATACAGTTTTTGTGTGGTTATTTTGAGTCTGGGCAGCTGGGAACAAATGAGCAGCTTCTGCCTGCACATACAGTATAGGGGAGGACAATATACAAAGTTAAAAATAAACAGAGGGTAAAATGAGAAATATAATTGAATTACATGCATACAAGAATATATTTAAGTATAATATCAAAAAAGAACCAGACAGTGGTGGTGCATGCCTTTAATCCCAGCATTTGGGAGGCAGCGTCAGGTAAATCTCTGTGAGTTCAAGGCCAGCCTGGTCTATGAAACAAACAACTTCCAGGATAGTCAGAGCTATTATACAGAGAAACTCTATCTCAAAAATTCAATGATAATAATAATAATAATAATAATAATAATAATAATAATAGATCAAGCTCTGAGTCTTGGAGATAGTTTCACAGTTAAGAGCATTTACTGTTCATTCTAAGGACCTGAGTTTGACTCTGAGCCCCGTGTCAGGCAACTCACAACCACCTGACATCTCTGGTGTCTTGGACATCTGTACTTGCACAAACACACACATAGGCCACACTCATATACAAAAAAAAAGTAAATTTAAAATGGATAAAATTCACAGAAGCATTTCCCTGCCAGATAGTAGGAAAATTCTTCATTAGAATCCCCATCAAACTAGGAGAAATAAATGCTTAAATTACCCAGCACACCATTTTCATCCATGGCATTGATAAAAATCTGGAAGTTCTATAGACTATTGGAATAAAAGCACTGCAAGGGAGGAAATCCTCTCTTGATGTGCTGGGGACAGATAAGCTACAAACTAATAGGGAGGGCAATGTGTTTACTCTGTGAATACACATAACGTCTTTGACCCAGAAACCCCATTCTAGCCTCACACATGTGCAAACTTACATGTCTGTGATGCTTCAACGCAGCACTTTCACTGGCAGGAAGGGATTGAGGATAAAATTAATAGACAGAGATGAACATTATACTACTATAAAAATAAAGAAATCTTTATGTAGCGATATGTGATGATCTCTAAGAATATATTATAAATGAAATGGAGATGAATAATTAACTAATAGTATAGAAAGGATATACATGAGGCAATAAAATGATTTGTATGTATCTGCTTATATATCGCTACAAAGATCAGAAGTTGATAGCACCAGTAGTCTCCTAGGAGAGAAACTGGGGAACTCAGAGTTAGAGATGCAGGGAAATCTTCTAAGAGATTTTATATTTATATTTATATATAGGCCATGTGAACATATTGCCTATTGAAACTCTTTTAGGTCAAAGTCATGTTAGGGAGAAAGGGAGGAACAAATTAGGTATGGATCCCTCCTTCAACTACCTCTTCCTGCTTTCGGTGTTTGCCCTGCCCATGTATTGCTTCAGTCACAAGTTTTTCTGTGAGTTATAGCATCTTATTTAAACTTACATTATATCAGTAAATGGTACTTCAAAATTTTATGCTTTTATGATTCCGTGTTTTTCACACGAGTACATCTTGTCCTCTCTTTGGGGGCTCTTTTAAGCTTTCTCTCTGAGTAATACATGTGAAAAGGAAAGCAATGTTGTCAGTGCTGTTGAGTACCTGCCTCATGCCCAGGGCAGTTATGTTGTCTAATTTAATCTCATAACAATCCTGGAGCTGAAAAGCATTTCTCTTATTATACAGATGATACTTTTGGAGCACAGAGAGAATAAATGGCTTTCCAGTGCTAACTCAGCTAACACACGGCTGGGCTCCCACCGGAGAGCATCTCTCTGGGTCTGTTCACACATGGCCTTCCTGTGTAATAAAGCAGAAACAGTCTTAGTAGGCTTAGTCAGTCTTGGGTCCTTTTCTTAAACTTTAGTTTTCACATTGTGAAACTGAGTTGGATCCCTTTTTTGGAGCTGGACTGAGAATTAACATAAACTTACAGAGCACTGCTCCTAGCTCGGAAAAGTGTGTTATTGTATTGGTTCCCCCTGCTTTTATATACTTACTCCTAGGATATGAGAAGGTACCTTTGGGTCCTGAATCAAAGGAGTGGGAATAATAGTTTACTAATAATAGTCAGAGCAGCATCCTAGAAGAGACGGGCCAAAAGTAATCTGATGAGCAGGGTGTCCTGGGACAGAAAGGATAAGTTTGTTTTTCCCCAAAATGCCTGGCTCCCTTCTGATTTATGAGCTGAAACGAAGCTTTAAAAAGACCCATTGAGAGTGACTTTACAGTTTCACCGAGGTTGGGTCTGAGCCAGTTCATTAAGCCCTTGTGCTGTTTCCATCTAGAAATGGGCAGGAGTCAAGCAATGTTTGAAACATAAATCAACTTCAGCCTACTGCTTCGACAACAAAGAAGGCAAACGGGTGGCAGAGGGTACCTACAGAGCACCTGTGATTTCATATAATTGGCTAACGCACGCCATTGTTCCGTGATGCAAATGAAACATCATTAGTGATCAGTAGAAAGGGGTGGCGAGTGGTAGGAGACACAGAGTTGAAGACAGCCTAATGTTTCAGGGGGGATTGGCACATTGAAGCCCAGTTGAAATATGCAGTTGGCCGATTTCACCAAGGTATTGAACAAATGATGGATGGGAATAGTTAATGGGCATCATGACAACAATAATGAAGACACTCCCTGCCAGCGGAAGACCTCTGCTCCCACCTCCCATCTAAATGACTTTTCATACCACTGAATACACGCTTGTCAAGATCGCCTGGTACCTATTCCCTGATGGCTCAAGATGAGATACTCTCCCTGCAGAGGGCTGGCTGGCTATCCACCATTCAGTACCCCATGTCCCCCTTCTTTTGATTAATGTGATTTACCTAGGAAAGTGCAAGGAAGGCTAGGGAAAAATTGAGCTATAAGAAAAAATTGTACTTATGAGCAGAGCTGCAATTTCTACTCAGTTTGATGCTTTTCAGTGTGTCTAAGTGGCTGGCAGTCTTCAGTGGTTTAGGTGTCAGAACAGACAGCCTTTTTATTTAACTGACTGTTGCAATACTGCTATGTTTATGCCTTGGGAAGGTCAGATGAAATGCGTAAGGGCCCTGTAAAGCTTCCCATAAGCAACAGAAGAAGAGGAACAAGCCAGTGGGTCAGCACTGTGGTCTAATGTGGAGGGTAGAGTGGGCAGCTATGCTGGGATTTGCAAGCTTCAGAGACTAATTAGTCAGAAGGTGAGTGATTTTCTTAACGATTTAAAAAGCAAGCCAAGAAGACTGCATGAAATTCGCACATATCATGACCTTGGTATCAGTTTAAACATCTCTCAGTTTGATACTAGGTCTATTAAGCCAAGATAATAGTAGTTAACTTCATTACCATTCCAATTTAGCAATTTCCCTCGAATACGCAATAGTCCCATGATTTGACCTCAATAGTAGCTCTGAGCACACACACAAAAAAATTGAATGCTGCTATAGCACAAAATTATAGTGAATAAAGCATCCATATATCATCAAAGAAAGCTGCAAGTGGAAGTTAGAGAGAAGGATTAAAGGTACACATTAGACCTTTTTAAGCATGAGTAACTAGAAAGACACTGAAATAAAGGTGGGGAAATGACCAAATGGATTAATAATGATAGAGATGTCCATCTCAGAGCCCAGAAATTCAGTGTTGTCTTATATAGGAGGGAGAACAAGTGTGGGAGGTGAAGATTCTGACTCCAGAGAACACATCATGCCAAATGCAGAAGCATCTATAATCCCAGTTCTCCCACAGTGAAAGCAAAGGTAGAGGCACGAGCCTCTCCAGATGTTCATAGGCCATCAAGTCTGATGTATGCAGCAGGGAATAAGAGACCTGGTCTCAAACAAGGTGGAAGGAGAGAACCAACACCTCAGGTTTTCTTCTGATCTCTGCATGCAAGACGTGGCACTTACATAAATATGCACACACACATAATAAAAATAATAAGAGCTGATTAAAACTCACAAGCTTACTGTGAGGATAAAAATGACATCACAAAAACAGAGTTCATAGGGCATAAAAAGGCATCAATGAAGATATAGCCAATATTAATTTCATTGCTATTATTATCTATAGAAGTTTTCTAGTCTCCTCATTTGCCTTCCAATACCCTCCAGTTTCTAGAAAACTCCACTTCCCTCACTCCTCCCTTTCTCCCCCTCCCAACACTTCTAATCTCCCCTGCCAGGACTGCATATCCTTCTGCCCCACCTCTCCTAGGTACTTATCTTCCACTATTGTCTCCTCTCAATACACATATTAGCATAAATGTTATTATCTCCCAAATCCAATTAATTTCAATTACAGTGGCCCTGGAAAGATTGCTAGCACTCTCAATTCAGGGAAGATTCTGAGGAAGTTGGGGTAGCCTGACTTTTCCGCTTCTTGCATGGTTATGAGGATCTGAAATGACAGAGACAGGGCTGCACACCGATCCCTGGAAACCTCTTCACCCTGTTGCCCTAACTTTGAAGACACAGGCCTTTTCTGGAACAAAGGCTTTCAAACCTCACCTGGCTGTAGACGAAGCCTTGCTCTGTCTCAGCGTGGTTATGGTTTGCAAAGATGGAAAGTGAACAAAGAGGAAGGGCAATGATGCAACTGCTTGGTGATGATGCTGTAGCAACCAAACACGAAGCAATCAAGCGTGGATCATTCCGGCACTGCCTTTAACTTGCTGAATTATGATTTTTTTTTAGTCATTTTATACATTGACATTGAACATTTATCCATTTGTTCTTCTGGTGTCTAATTATCAGGAGACAGATACTCAGTGGTCCTCAGATACTCAGAGAAGATACCTATCCAGGTTCTAAAGGCAGGCACATGCGGACAGGCCCTCAGGAACAAAGGGCCCGGTGTAGCCCATGTGTGAGTTGCCCATCTGTGTCATCAGCGTATAACATAGACACGTCAATGCCCTGTGCACATGAGCTAGGCAGCTTTTAAGAGCTGGATAGGCCATTTCTCCCCCTTTCTCTCTCTGTACACTGTTCCCAGGTCTGTACACACCCCCCTCTAGTAAACTCCTAAGCGGGTTTGAGGAGAACTACCTTCCTGTTGAGTAGACACTTACCCCCAGAGTTACTGTTGTACAGTTGGCTGTACTAGGGTAACATTGTTTGGTATAATGGGGATGACTCTGGACTTTGGGGTTTAGTTGAGAGAAAGCAACCTGACATGAACCCATAGACAGAAGTCAACAGTCCTCCAAAGTCTCATTCACTCCTTTTTCGTCCCCACAAGCCCTGTAGATGGCTATCCTGTGCCAACAAGAGCACACAAAGTCCCATTTCTTTTATGACTTCTTTCAAGGCCAGCTTCCTCCTTATTCCCATGGTTATTTTGTTCTGTTTCTTTCTGAATGTCCAGTCCCTGTCTTAGCTTTCTGTTTCTGTGAAGAACACCATGGCAAAAGCAACCTGAGGAAGCAAAGCATTTGTTTCAGCTTGTATTTCCAGGTCACACTCCATCACTGAGGCAATTCAGAAGAAACTCAAGCAGAGACCTTGGAGAAGCACAGTTTTCTGGCTTTCTCGTTGCCTTAGCTCAACATCCCAGGCTCAGCTGCCTTGGAACAGTGCTGCCCATAGTGGACTGGGCCCTCCCATAACAATCACACATTGAGATAATTTCTTACAGATATGGCCACAATTTGATCTGGGCAATCCCACCATTGAGACTCCCTCCGATGATCCTGGGCAGAGTCAAGTCAACAAAAGAGCTGACTAGGACAGTCCCTAAAATCTACATCAGTGGAGTCCATCTATGAGAAGGAGGTGGTTCCAATACTGGGGTCTGATATACCAAAGCCTTGCATCATAGTGGACCACTGTGACATCAATGGAACAAGGAGTCTTCCTTTTGTAAGTATTTGTGTGATGCCAAATTATAGTCTCCCTCCTCAAGGCTGCCAGGCTTCTGGGAATGAGAAAGCAAGTTTGCCTGGGCTGAGATTTCTCAAGAGACTTCTGGAATCAGAGACCCAGCCACCAAGAAGCCTCCCTTCCTGGTTTGAATGGATCATAGTAAGAAAAGAAAATCCTTCCTTCCCTCTTCCTTCACTCTCCCCAAGCAGCCAGCTCATCAACATATATAGCAATTCTAATAGAACCCCTGTAATGCCTGCTCCTTGGGAAGGCTTTTAATACCTTTCTGAGTGACATTTAATATGATAACAGTGTGAGAATTTGACAGGAAGCTGTTTTCCAAGAGTTAAGGTCCTAACAGGCCCACAGATCAGACTGACAATGGCTTTCCTGATCATTATTAAATTCCCTGTGATTAGAAAATGGGCTAGAGCTATTGATTTAAGCTCTTGGAGTTAAGCTAAGCTTTCGAGGCCTTTCACAGACCACAAAGAGAGCATTTAATATTGTATTTTACCTTACCAATTAATGTACCCTTCAGAGGGCAAATAGCAGCCAGTAAAGCATGAGGCTCTGGACCCAGGAAGAATAGTGAGTGAAAACTGGTCCAGAATAGTGCCAGAAAGTGTGCATCCCTGAAGGTGTGCAAGTGAGCTGTAGGGCACAAGGCTGCAGCTCCCACAGGCAGGGGCATTCTGCTCTGAAAGGCACTGAGACACTTTAACTCCAACTTCCCACTCCTGTAGAGCAGGAAGGTTCAGGTCCCCAAATTTCCAATGTCAGGTTTGTTATAAGGATCTTGTCCCGTGGTCCCTTCCATAACTGTCAAGCTGTGTGTGCAGTTTTAGCCTTTAGGGAGTGATCCACCAAATCTCCAAACGTCGAAGACTTTGTTTATATTCCCAGGTTAATAACTGGCAGGGGAAGAAAGCGATGCTGTTTCTGCTACACTCCGAAGCTCTGGAGGAAAGCAAGGGTCCCCAGAGGGAGGTCTCACGCAATTGAAAGGAATTACCTTCCTTGTCTCTCTCTCAGTAGGACAGGCACTTTGGGTTTGTAGGTACACGTTCAGGGCCTACTCATTGCCCAGCCATTAAGCAGTGTTCAGGATACTGAGTGTTTCTCCCTTGACTGTTTGTCTGCCTTAACCCCCATGGACCTCAGGAGAGCTTTTTCTGAAGCCTGTTGATGCCTCTCAAGCTCCCAGTCATCGGTGCTAGGAGCTTTGTCGTAGACATTCTGCTGCTATTATTCTTTCTTTTCCCTTGGCACACAGTAGAGATGTCATTGTGAAACCTATTACATTGTATAATTCATATACATTAATAGGAAATATACTTTAAAGCTACAATGTCATCCACATCATGTATTTCAAATGGAAAGACTAAGGCTGGAAATATATTGTTCCGCAGTTAAAAGGACTTATCACATGAGTCTGAGGACCTGAGTTCAGATTCTCAGAGGCCTTTTAAAAAAAGCCTTACACCATAGGGCAAGCACCTGTGATCCCAAAACACATAGAGGAAGAGGAAGTCAGAGACAGGAGAATCTCTAGGAACTCATAGGTCAGCTAGCCTGCCTTACACCGTGTGCAAGAGACTATATCTCAAACAAGATGGAAAGGTGAAGGCTTACAGCCAAGGTTGTCTTTAGATCTCCACACATGCTGTGGCGCACATCCACCCACACTCACACACGAATAGGTTCACACACACACACATACACACACACCTATAACTAAAACCAATTATCAGCCAACAATACATATGCATATTAGATGCATTTTCATGTCACATCTCCCTAAGCTAGTTCTGCGGCTCTCATGGGTACCTATTGTGAGAGTAAAATAGAATTAAGAGTTTAGCTTCTCAAGTACCTCATAATGCTTTGGGGGAAACATCAAAGATACACAGATAGGTGTTAAGATAGGCGTGATGTCAATGCCAAAGAGATTAGTGTCCTGGTAACACACAGGCCTGTGCTGGGAGGTGTGAGGAGGGAGAAGTGAGGAGACAAAATGTTTGGAGGAGCTGCTGGGATAAATTCTTGGAAAGCTCTTCCCAATCTGGGGGCCAGGAACTTAACTCCTTCATGTCCCTGTCCCTCACAGGATCTTTTCATTGTTGGCTCTTAGAACGTTATTCTAACTAGGCACTGAATGCCTGGTTGTATCATATTAGAACTGCTACAAAAGGCATTAACTACTGTTTACTGAGCCATCTAAAGTATGTGTGGCTGGGCCGGGAGTTTAACCTAGCCCTCATAGTGAGCTAGATGCTGTCATTATAAGTGAAGGAATTGAACTCAGTACATTCAATGGCTTACCCAAGGTTATTCAGCTTTGGAGACAGGAAGTCTGACAAATCTCTTGAATCCAAAGTGCCTGCTTCTCTCACTCAAAGGACGACTGTGGGTGGCTTTGTGGGTGATCCGTGAGGATAGAGAATGCATACGTGACACACGATACTTTTGAGGAACAAGTTAGGAGTTTGGCAAGACGAAAGAGGAAGTTTCATTTTGAGAGGAACAATATTCAAGGGCTAGGTGAGAGTATGGCGGGGAGGGAAGTGTAAACAGAAAGTAAGTCTGAATGACTGAAAATGCAATAATAGCAATGCCTATGGCAATGCCAACAACATCTAAAAATATTTGCAATATGCTAGGCACCTTTCCAAAGCCATTACCAATTAGCATCTTCATTCTGCAGATAAGGAAATAGAGACATAAATGGAAGAACAACTTATGTAATATCAAGCAGAATAATGTTTAATAATGGTTGGCAGGCGTGAAATTGACACTGTTACTATAAATGCATTGTCTTTGCTCCTTCACTTCTTCTATGGTTCTTTCCTTGTGGCTTTGTAGAAACCATGAGCTCAGGGTGCTTATACTGACACCAACAATGGGTACTTGGGTGTCCCGTGGGATCAGGAATAGTTTGTTCAAGTCTCAACTCCTACATATATTGGCGCTAAAAACTCATAATTATGACCCCAGATGTGTTGCCCTAAACCACAAAGAACTTTTCTCCCTCATAGATACTGTTCATTTCTGAAGAGAACTCCTATGAGCTATGAGAGGATGATGGAAACACAGAGCCTCAAGTTGCCCTCAACAGGACAAGCTCTAAAAGGCGATCATAGCTTTATGCTCCCAATAGAACGGGCTAGATCTTTAGAGGAAAACACACATTTAAAGTTAGCTTCCTCCTTTACCTCTTTTTCTTTCCTCCTCCTCTTCTCCCTTTTCCTCAAACCTGTCTTATTTGTTTTTTTGTACATACGTTTCTATCAATAACCTTATCCAATAGATATTAGATGATGCTTTTCACTTCAGGGAACCTAATATAATCCAATTACTATCTACTATGGCTCTGGAAAGTAGATTTTTGAGAAGTGTAGATATTTGAGGTGGTTTACTCCCAGGACAGTTTAGTGGAATCCATCCTAGTGGCAGACATAATATAAATAGCCTCTGGTTGCTGTGGCAGTGTGATTCCTGACAGAGCTAACATCTCTGGCAATGGAGATGCATAAAGGACAAAACCATAAAATTGGTAGTGGTGACTGGGCACATTCTGTCAGACTCACTAAGCAGTTGACAAGTTAAAGCAAAACATGGAAGCCAAAGGATAGTCTGCTCATTTTTAAAAGAAAACCCCAAGCTCTTCATGAGGGCCATGAGCACAGTGACCAAACCCCAGATGAAAGGAACTCAGAACTTGAAAAGTTCAGCCTCCACCATGCTAATGGCACAGTTTAGCATTCTAAACTGCCACCTTCTCCAAAACCTGCTAGAATGGGTGCAGCTTATCCTCTTAGAAAGCAACACCCAGTTTCCTCCTCCCATGAGTCTCATGCAGAGGCCTCAGAAAGTCAGGTACCTTCTGAGATCTCACTTGTTCCTTTAAGGAGTCCTAATCCATTGTCATGTTCTGTGAATCGGGACAGTTGAAGATGCCAAAGGTGGATACACCAAGAAGGAAGAGAAAGGGTGCACAGCAAAGGAGGCCAAGGTAGGAGGCAATGGGAGTATACGTGCACTTTATTAGACCCTTGGGATAACTTGTCAAATGAGTGAAAGAAAGCTGGATAAAGGAAGATGCGATGTCTTAAAACTCCAAACACCTTGGCAAGGATCCTGGGAAACACTGCTGATAAATTGCCAGGTTGTATCTTGGACATGTGGCAGAAGTAATGGCTCACACTAAATGGATATCCCCAAAACTTCCCTGGCAGATGGTAGGATAAAAGCTGAAAGGGCTCAGAAAATGGGCATAACAGGATTGTTACAGGAAATCTTCCTTCTGGGTGTTTTGTGAGGTCTAGAGAAAGGCTCCATTTCCTGAAGGGAGAAGGAAGGCATCTATGAACAGGAGAACAACATTAAGATCCTCAATTGTGTCTGTCTTTTTTGGAGCTGAAAGCAGGGGATGGTGCTACAAAGCCAGTGACCCTTATAGTACAGACATTGTTAATATCCCCAGAGAGATCACAATGGATGAGAAATATATGACTGCCAATTTTATCCAAAGCACTGCCCACTGCAACCTACTAGGCCAGATTACATAGACAGATGACGCTATGCTAGATTAACAACAACCTTAGCACAGATTACACAGACTTGGGCCCATGATATGCAAGGGTGCTCTGGCAAGTATCTTGTTTTTGCCTTTGTCTCAGAAGGATAAAAAATGTTACATGGTCCCCATGTCACAAATAACACTATGCTCAGAACATGGTTAGTTCACCTTCCCTCTGTCGTAAAACAGATTAAAGATACCTATTGCATGGCTTCCGGAAGGAAGATCATCTACCTTCATTCAAATACTTGCTTATATATTATAGTTTTGTGAAAGCTTATGAAATAGTAGGTTTCCCTCTGACTTGTTATATATCCTTCATTCTAGTCCATTTTCTCCTCCCTCTTCCCCATCCTCCCACATGTATCCTTGTTTAGACCTTCTTACCTCCAGGGTCCCCCTTCTTCTCCAGTTTCATGGCTCATGTGTTCTACTATTCCCTTTTCCTCCTCAAATGTCTCTTTTTTATCACTCTGACTTCTATTAGAAGAACAGGATACTAAGCACACTACCCTATACTTATATATCTATAATATTTGTGTAAGGGTGAAAATGCAGCAAAGTTTTTGTGTGTACCACATTTCCATTATCCATTCATCAGCTAAGGAACATCCAGGCTGGTTTCAAAACTCCCACTGCTGGGAATGAGACACCTCTTTATGAGTGTTGGCCAGGGATATTTTATTAACACCCCCCTGCTGACACACACAAAGCAATACAAACAATTGTCCTTTCTTTTGGTTTTCCACCATAACTCAATGGTAAGACCCTATTGCTCAATACACCACACAATTTCATTATAGGTCATTGAAAAATCAAGTCAGAATTGAGGTGGCAGCTTCCTCTGTACCAGTTACCCTTCAGGGTCCCAGAATCCATGCTGATGGTGAGAAAAGGCACTAACAGTGTTGCTCAGCTGTGAACCCTGTGAGTTACAATAATGACCTGCTAGGCATTACCGCAAAAGTGGCACAACCATTCTGAGGGTAACCATTTCCAAACATATTGATGGTTTCCCACACCCCAGGAGAAAACTCATATCTCATTCTGTAGTCTGCTCATAAGTCCTTTGCTGGGGAGGTCATAGGCTCTAGGAAGGAACTTACTACTGCTCTTTTGAGAAATAGTCTTGTTCACCACCACCTTCTGAATACTAAAGTTCAGGACCATTGATTAGTGCTCATCCAGTCTTTATCAGAAGTCCTTCTTGCTGTAGCAAATGAGTAATGCCCAAACTAATAACTGGCCAAAGTGTCGTGAATAACGGATGGCAAAGTGATCAGCCCCAAATGGAACATATGTCATGTCTCCTTCAAGACTCATGGAACATTTTGAAAAATGAGGCTAAAAGAAAGTAAGGGCTAAAGGTGGGGAAATACGCAGTAAAAAAGATATATTATGGACATGGCGTAGTATCTTCCTTAGGGTTTCTATTGCTGCAAAGAGATACCATAACCATAGCAATGCTTATATATAATAATTCATTTAATTGGGGCTAGCTTAGAGTTCAGAAGTTTAATCCATTATTGGGAAGTATGGCAGCACTCTGGCAGACACGGTACTGGAGAAAAGCTGAGATGTCTATATCTGGATTGGCAGGCAGCAGGAAAAGAATGTTACATTGGGCCAGGCTTGATCAATCATTTGAGAACTCAAAGCCTGCCCCTGGTGACACACTTCCTCCAACAATACCACACCTACTCCAACAAGGCCACGCCTCCTAATAGTGCCACTCCCTGTGAGCCTACGGGTACCATTTCCTTTCAGTCTACCACACATGACCATTGTTTTCATGATTTCACTGCTGCCTTGATCATCTGTACAAGACTTACAAAAGTTTGAGCCTATCAACATTTAATCACATGTGATGAACTTTTAGGAACTAGCACTTGTTGGGGGACAGATGGTACTTTTTTCAATAGTATATTATAGCTATAGATGAGTGGTTCTTGTTTCACTGAATAACTTTCTACGCACACAAAGGCACGCAACTCTAACCAAACTCTACTGAAAAGAGACATAAAAGTAGATGGTCACTTACTGAGAAGGGTGCCAGTGTCAGAGGGAAAAATAAGGGAGAGGAACAGGGAGGGAGAGATGAATAAATTCATTATATAAATGTAAGAAACTGTAAATCAATTTTTATTTATTTACTTTTAAAAAATATTGCAATAGTTTATTTATTTATTTTTATTTTTTTTAATTTATTCATTTATTAAAGATTTCTGCCTCCTCCCCACCACCGCCTCCCATTTCCCCCCCCTCCCCCGATCAAGTCCCCCTCCCTCATCAGCTCGAAGAGCAATCAGGGTTTCCTGACCTGTGGGAAGTCCAAGGACCACCCACCTCCATCCAGGTCTAGTAAGGTGAGCATCCAAACTGCCTAGGCTCCCCCAAAGCCAGTACGCGCAATAGGATCAAAAACCCATTGCCATTGTTCTTGAGTTCTCAGTAGTCCTCATTGTCTGCTATGTTCAGCAAGTCCAGTTTTATCCCATGCTTTTTCAGACCCAGGCCAGCTGGGTTTAGTGGGTTCCCAATAGAACATCCCCATTGTCTCAGTGTGTGGGTGCACCCCTCGCGGTCCTGAGTACCTTGCTTGTGCTCTCTCTCCTTCTGCTCCTGATTTGGACCTTGAGATTTCAGTCCGGTGCTCCAATGTGGGTCTCTGTCTCTGTCTCCTTTCATCGCTTGATGAAGGTTAATATTCAGGAGGATGCCTATATGTTTGTCTTTGGATTCACCTTCTTAATTAGCTTCTCTAGGATTGCGAATTATAGGCTCACTGTCCTTTATTTATGGCTAGAAACCAAATATGAGTGAGTACATCCCATGTTCCTCTTTTTGGGTCTGGCTTACCTCACTCAGGATAGTGTTTTCTATTTCCATCCATTTGTATGCAAAATTCAAGAAGTCCTTGTTTTTTAAAACATAGCAAGGGAAAGATCTAAAGTTCACGTATTCTACAGGTGATCATATTAGCTCTTATGTTACTGATGTCATGCTAATTAGACCACACACTCAAGAAACAGTGATAAACTAACTATAGGCACATGTATTTTGGAGGGTAGGGGAAGCTCCTGGGAAAACTCAAGAGCTTGCCACATGTGTGAGGTTTTTAGAATCTAATAATCAGGCCATAGCAAAGCATCTCCCTCTCCACCAGAGAACAAACCAACAGTCTTCGCGATTCCCATCACAAGAAAGGAAGCACAATGCTCTCTAAGCCTCAAGGCTCTAGAAGTCCCAAACTCAATGCTTGCAAGAAGTTCTGTAACTCGTTTATCAGATGACATGAAAGGCTGCCAACTTCCCCTGAAAGGCCTCTATGGGAAGTCTGAACTGAAATAAAAGCAGGCTTGTAACTTGGCCACACAGCCTAGCAGACCTTATGCTATTAGAGGTTTCTGGGTTGGGAAAGACATGAAATACAGTGGATACACAGTCACAATGCAAGCCATCAAATTGTTGGCACAAGGCCATGCCATCTGCTGCTGAGTATGCTCCAGTTCAAAGGCAGGGCTTGGTTGGACACTAGGTTCTAATAAATATGGACCATCTGAACAAGGCATCAAGAGGTAGCCAGAGATGGCCATTATAGGCTGAATTCTGTCATCCTCATCGATCCATAAAGCCTGGCAGAACCAGCATAAATTCCTTGTAAATTGTAAGTGACTTGTCTGAGACTGGGCATGAATAGGACCGAGACACAGGTAAATTACATGAGAAGGTCATCTCACACCCATGTTGCCCAGCATGGCTGTTTTTCTGTCTTTTATAGTTCACCCACACCTATTGTTCCTTAATGTCAAGCTAATGAAAGAAAAGTCCAAGCTTGGTCTATAGATTGGTCACTTTGGTGTGTTGTCATGAATTAAAAACAGGCTGGTGTTTCAATACAGTTCTTTCATGGAACGCTCTGAAAGATAACAATGATATATTGTTCCAACTAACAGGACTGGTATGACAAATCAGGTCTTCTACCTTGGAAAAAGAAGTATCCCAAAGCCCAATCATTCCTGTACCTACAGCAAATTGAAATGCAGCTAACTGATCCCTAAAAGCGAAAGATTTGAATATTGGCTCAAGGAAGACTTAGCAGAGAGACTTATTAAATATATATGAAGTGTGGTGATCTCGCAGCATACTGCGACCACCAAACAACAGTCCTAAGCCAATCAGGTAGGTGGAATGATTTTGTTGTTTGTCACTAGCCATTATTTATTATGAACCAATGTAATGCTGATACAGATGGCATACAAAGGGACAGGCAGGAAAGAAGGGATGGAAGGTCCATATGTGCCCAGAGGGTGTGCTTTCACTGGTTGAGACTGGTCTTGGCACAGCTGCTGTTGAGTATCTACCTGACCAGCTGCTGTTGAATATCTACCTGGCCAGCTGCTGTGGAGTATCCACCTGGCCATCTGCCGTGAAATATCCACCTGGCCAGCTGCCATGGAATATCCATCTGGCCAGCTGCTGCGGAGTATCCACCTGGCCAGCTACTGTGGAGTATCCACCCTGGCCAGCTGCTGTGGAATATCCACCCTGGCCAGCTGCTGTGGAATATCCACCTGGCCAGCTGCTGTGGAATATCTATCTGGCCAGCAACAGAAACTAAGGCTAAGCTCCATATTTGACCTTGAAGATATGAACTAAACAACACACATGGCAAGTATAAACTTACCTTTTCTTTCCCTGGGGCTTTGGTCAATATAATTGTACGTAGACTTCAGGAGGATCATATCAGCTGAAATAAAATTGTAACAAACAATGTATTAGGCCAAGGAACCTACACAATGGGGGTGGGTGATAAACTAGTAATAGAATTCATTGGTCCTATTACCTGCTGTGTCTTTAGAGAAACACAGCTTTTCAGAATGATAGGATCTTCTCTTGAAGCAAGGGTTCCAGGCATAGTGACATAAGTGTCTCCCACTTGTGAGACAGAGATAAGCAGAACTCTATGCGTTCAAGGCCAGCCAGGGCTACACAGTGAAATCCTGTCTCAATAATTTGAATAAGTGCAGTGCCAACTTGAAGATGTTACTATCTTTTTTTTACACAAGCTAATCCTAAAAGAATGAGCATTATATGGTCCCTTGTCCCCTAAAGATAAAAAATATTAAATAAGGAAACTATGCTAAGTAACTATAACCAAACACGTTACCAAACCTACAGTTTTGAGCTTATGGTTTTTAATATCTTGTGTCTCAGATGGGACGAAATCCTACATAAGCCTAAATGAGAATACACTGACCATTAAGCTCCCATACAAAGAAAGACACTTCTGACTACTCAGAGAATGCCAACATTCGACAGTGATTCCACACCCATAGGACAGAATGTTAATCAGGGTCTCAGGAGGCTTGGGAATCAAAACCTGATCTCCAAGTCACCTAACGTAACTTATGTTGTCTACCCAAGACAAAAGAAAACTGGGATTGGAGACAAAGTACTGGGATAGAAAGCATCAGTTATAGCTCTAAGATCAACCATAGAACAGGAGCTGTGGTCTGTTCTTTGCCTATGAATTCCCTAGGACAGAGTAAACTGGAGGCCTTGTTTCCAGGTGAGCAATCTAAATGGTGCACACAAAGGGAGGCCGTTGTGGATTCTGCTAGTGACAACCTTGACTCTCTTTCTTCTCTTTATTGTTCCTTTTTTTTCCTTTATTGATTTAGTGTAGAGAGGGTTATGTGAGCAGGTGCATGCCACAGTGAGCTTGTTAAAGAAGCTTTCAGGACTTGGTTTTCTCCCTCCAGTATGTGATACCCAGTAATCAAACTCAGATCATGCGACTTGATGGAAAGTGTGGTGCCTTTACTTGCTAGGCAGCCTTTCTGGTCTTTCTTCTTAATATCTGTTCCTCTGTCTGGGAGCATTGATACTCATAGTACCATCACTAGGAGCTACCCTGAAATTCAGAGAACTGGCTTATCCAAGGTCACTCTTCCTTCCAGAAGGCCTCTATCCCCAAGTGACTGGTGGAACAAGAATGAGCCACTATACTCTTAACATCAGTCTGGGAGTCTGGAGGAATATCAGCTCCCCAGGTCTGGGGTTTTGTGTTATGGGTTGGTTTCTTCTACTATGCAGTCCATTCTTCCTAGTTTTATTGAGAGCGGTCCTCAAGAACCTTCTACATGTGATGCTATTCTTGGAGTGTTTCCCGTTCACTCAACCTTTGCCTGTCATTTCATTGTCTTGAAGTTTACTTCAAAAGTGTATTTGTGCTCCAATAGAAGAATGCACCCCCTGACACCACATGCCAGTTTATAACCCACCTTCAAGGCTGGCATTGAGCTGGACACACATGAAGACTTCTGGGAGCTTAGAAGAAAAATCTGTGGCATCACAAAGATGTCAGACTCCTATCCTACTAAAAATGCTTCCACCCCAGGACTGCCAGACATACCTACTCCCACCCAAGCAGATGGAAGGCTATAGACTTATGAGATGGAGGGCAAGCAAAACAAGACTTCTTTAGGGAGAAAATAAAATGCTTCCGCCTACATCTCTGCCTCAAGCAGCTGAAAGCAGGAGTTGGAGTCTCCAGTCTGCAAGTCCACCCACAAGCATCCTTGACAGCCTCTCAAAATGGGAATGAGTCACTTGTACCTGAGATTATAGAAGGAAGCTATCTAAATTATCGCAATGGTCTCAAATTAGCCAAGTATTCACATCTACTCAATTAATAATCTCTTCCTCTCCAGATTTCATGATGCTTAATGTTAGCGCTTGTCATGCCAGCCCATCGTCACTTTTCTAGGGACGCTTTCCTAACATGATGGTAACAGTCAGAAGAAAACCCCATGTAGCCCAAAGGCCTTGAGGAAAGAATGAGGCTCCCATGTCCGGGACCTGGGACATGTCACAGATGCCACACTCTCAGCAGCATTCTCTGAAAGGGAAGCATCAAGCCAATTGAAGAAGCTATTTCAGTATATGTGCAAAAAAGTTTATTTGTTCTTTGATTGGACACAAAATACATTTCTAAATATAAAAATATTATTGTTTTCTAGGGGATCCTTTGTTTACCTGTTTCTTCACAATAAAGAACAAAAGTGCTATCATGGTTAAGTTTCAAAGAAATGGAAGAAGGGAGGGACGAAGGGAGGGGTGGACAGTAAATGTGGTTGTAGCAATAGCTAGATTTAAATTTGCCTTGTAATGGCTCACCACATCTGCCTATAGTTTGTTGTCCAGAGTTCCTTCAGGCAGAAATTTATGGACTACCTGCATAAGAGTTTCTGACTCCTATGTTTGTATGAGCTGAGGCTTGTCCTCTGTGTGCGATCACTCAATCTCCCCCAGAAAATCTTCCTTTAAGAAGCAAATGGGAGAGGAGGTAAGGGCAGGGCAGGCAAGGAATGGGTGGGTAGAGGGCAGGGGGAGCATAAAGAAAAGGGCTCTCCTTCCACTTTGACAGAAGAGGCAAGAGGACAGCCTCTTTCATTCCTCACCTGTCCCTCCCAGCCTCAGATGGGAGAGCAGCCTTTTGTGACATTGTTTTTCCTCCAAGGCTACCTTTGATCTTCACCTGGGTGACATCTACTTACAGTGAACATCAAAGGCGGCAGAGAGGCAGAGTATGACTTGTCAGGGGGCTGAGTCTCAGGAGGAATAGCTGAAATAAGAGTGTCCCAATTGCATGAGAGACAAGGCCAAGACCCCAAGGGATTCTCAGTGGGATGGATGCTTCTTGCTTGAGCTGCCAGTGCTCTGCCAGGAATCGGACTTTCTGCCTTTTTTTTTTCTCACTGCAAGCAACTCCCATTTCAGAAGGAGAGAGCGATGCCCCCAGCCTCCCTTGTGCTGTGTATGGTAGTGAGAGCTTGGTGCAGAAGCACGTGCACACATTAATTCAGGCCGCCTGTTGCCTTTGTGTTTGGGAACAAGTCAGGCTCCTTTGTGTAATTGCTTGATGAAACATCCCTGTCCAGTCTGTCAACACAAATTACACAGCTAAGTAACGAGAGCCACCCCAACCCCTCTGCTACACAAACGGAAGAAGGATCTGACTAGCCCTGAGGATTTGGGCTTCCCACCTGACCCACCCCGATCTCCAGACCTTGCTTCTTACCTGTCAAAAGCAGTTGCTAGGAGACGGATGATAAAGCTGGACAGCTGTATCACCTGTCCACCTCAGGGTGAGGGAACAGAACAGGGAGGGCCAGAAAACAGGGTGTGAACAGGATCTTAGAGGGCATCTCTGTAGTGAGGCTCACTCTACAGAAATAGGGTCTATGGCCCTTGGAGAGGGTCTCACCCTTTGTGATACTGTGGCTCTGTTGTTTATTTAAAGCAGCAGGATATGCACACAAATGAATACATACCCCAGACACATGACACACATACACACACCTAGATAGATGACAAATAGATAGACACTTCTACACACTCACACTACACAATATATATATATATATATACATTCACATTTGTGCATAATTATACACTTACATCAACATATCTATATATGCATATATATCCCTGTGCATATATACACATTTATGCCCACATATACCTTTAAATATATATATACTTCTGCATACATATGCACATGCACACACCACTGCACACATATATATACACACACATATATATACATATACCTCTACCCACATATATACATGCCTGTATGTACATGTTCATATACACCTGTACATCCCTAAATTCATATGTACACATGCATACACACATGTACACTTCTATTATTCATACATATACTCTTTCACACAGAAGCTATGAATACAGAGAAGGATATGTATAAAGGTGCTATCTGGTGTGAGCCGGAGTGGGCAGCGGATGAGGAAAGCAGTCTTAAGACATGTCATATCTTCTTAGGCATCTTCTGAAAGGCCTTACATACCTAAACATACATATTGCCCCATACTAAGAATTGTTAAGTCAAAGTGCATTTATATGCTATTGGGCAAATGAGGCTGCATTAGCTGGATAGGGCTGTCATAATTTCAAAAAGGCATGGACCTGGTGATTAATCCAACAGAGATGTGTGATCTCATGGTTCCGGAGCCTACCAATTAGGGATCCAAGTACTAGAAGAGCCAGTGTCTGGAAAGGGTTCCCCATTTGGCTTACAGAAAGCTACCAATTCTCTTTGTCTGATGTGGCATTTGTGTGCTGTATTGTGAGCTCTCTCTCTCTCTCTTTCTCTCTCTCTCTCTCTCTCTCTCTCTCTCTCTCTGTGTGTGTGTGTGTGTGTGTGTGTGTGTACAAAGTGTCTTTTTCTCTCCTACTCTTCTCATAATGTAGCCAGTCACATTATATTATGGCCCCATCAATGACCTCATTTGACCTCAGGCCACCCAAAAGTTCTTTGTCCAGACAGTGTCATATTGAGAGTGCAGATTCCACATATGAACTGGAGGATGAGATGGGGGATGAGAGTGAGCAAGGGACATGTTTCAGAGCATGCCGGGAAGAAGCTTCCTCCCGGAAAGATCCCCTCTGGACAAATGAAGAGTCCATTGTAATTTAAGTACCAGGGCCATCTGCTGCTGCAGACTCCAATTGGCAGCATTAGGATTCCTTCTAAGTGGGAGTGTGAACACGCTCTTATTTTCATCCTGTAACCTGGAAATGCAAAGCAGAAAGGAATAGATGTTCCAGAACCACCGCTCCACTGGCGATTCCATGGATGCCCACCAGCCCCTGTAGCTGTACCCAGGATGGTCTGCCCAGCAGTGTCTCCCTTCACACCCTGGGGCTTTGTGAGAAGGGAAGACATTTTAGTCACCTCTTTAATGCAGACCTGGCACAGCACACAAAAACATATGAAGTTCTGCAGTGTAGTGTGATTTTCCCGCTCCCCCAATCTGCACTTTCCGCCATGTTTCCTCTCATGGGGCTGAAGGGAGGCTACAGCAGCAGCAAACAGCCAGTGTTTCCCTCAGTTTTCTCCGGGTCCCAGGTTTAGCTTCTTTCCTTGTTGCTGCAATCAAATTCCCTGACAAAAGCAACTTCGGGGGATGAGAGTTTCTTTGAGCTCACAGTTCCAGGTGGCAGACCATCCTGGTGGGGGAAGGCCAGGCACCTTGAACTTGAAGCAGTTGGTCACGTTATGCCCACAGTCAGAATAGAACAATGAACGCCCGCATGCTGATGCTTTGATCTCACTCTTCTATGCAATCCAAGATCCCTTACCTAGCAACGGATCTGCCCATATCAGTAAACGCAGTCAAGATCATCTCTCATAGACATGCCCAGGGGCCCAGCTCCAAGTGATTCTAGAATCTGTCAGGTTGACAGTGAACACTAGGCATCACTGTCCCAAAGCCCTCCTGAGAAGTTTCTCCTGTGAAGCTGCTGTAGGAGAAAGGCCCTGGTGTATCCAGTCACTTCACAGGGTCACCTTCAAGTCCCCTTCCTGGTCTGGGACCTTTCTCTCCACACATGTTGCTCCGGGCTTTGGCTTCTCATCTGTGAATCAGGATAAGAAAGCATTCCCCAACGAGTCATGATGAGGATTAAACCAAGTAATAAATGCAAGAAAGTAGCCCATCCTCCAGCAAGCAAAACCCTCACTAAATGTCATTCTCTGAATGCAAAGGGTGCAACCCCAACAGTCCCCCGAGGGCGTGTTAAATGAGAGAGGAGACATGCTTATAACCACTTTATAACCATGGTGTGGTGGTTATAAAATCCAGGCATGTATCAAGCGGACACACTGCATCCCATGAGTATGGGAAGTTAGGTGTCCATTTAAAAAAAAAAAAAAAAAGCAAACAGAAGATGAAGCCAGTCACAGAGTGCTTCCTTTGAAAAATGTGACCTAGAAAAGAGCTATCTGGGGAGTTGGAAGAAACCCATGAGGCCACACAGCCTTTGATCACAGAATCGCAGAGTGGGGATAGAAAGCAGCCAGGGAGACAAGATGGCTTTCACCTGAGAACAGAGCTGAGCTTCAGCGAAGACAAGGTGGGGTGATCTTTGCATAGGTCCTCTTTCAGACCCAAATGAGGAACAAGTACTGGAGCATTTGGACTAAACTGTGGTCCTGAAGCTGTTGGCTCTAAGTTACTATAGCATCCCTAAGATCTGACATCTGGGTCCCCTGACAAGGTATGCACCATCTCAGACTGTGTGTACTATGCCACCCAAAGGGTTTTTGGTTTTTTAATTCCAAACTTGGTATTTCTTAGAAGACCATTAAAAGGGTCCATAATCTTGGTGTGCGTGTTGTTAAATATATTAAGGACTCACCATGTATATCAACAGTCAGATCATGGACATGAACTTCAGTGTAGCCACGACAACAGGGGAGACTGACTGGCTAATTGTATTTGCCTCCCCTTGTTCTCCTACACAGACCCCTCCATCCTCCACTCTCTCTGTTGTGCTCTGTCCTGGTGTTTGAATAGATTCCTTCAAATCTACAGGATCCGGATCTACACTGTAAGCGTTCAGTCTCTCAGACTGTTTCCTGTACTTGCCCCTCATGATTCTTAAGATTTGGAATTCAAGAAACATCAGTTTTCCTGGGATGTGTAAGAAGAATTTCCAACATGAAACACACACACACACACACACACACACACACACACACACACACACACACAAGGAAGGCGAGTGGCCTCCTTCCTGCCCGCAAGCCTGTTCTCTTTGGGAGGCAGTCTCTGGCTAGATGCAGGGACCCTGTGACCACACACTGGTATGTGTGGCCTCGTTTATGCAGCCCTGCAGAATGCCCAACTGTGAGCACCCCAGGTGCCTGGGGTTCTATAGGAGTCTCCTGTGGCTACTGCAACAAATTACCACAAGCAGAGTAATCTGAAAAGAAAAAAAAAAAAAAACCTTGGAAAACCAGAAACGGACTACCTCAGTTTGGAAGCTCAGAGTCCTCTCAGGGAAAACTTTCCTGACGTTCCGTCTGCGCATGCACGGAGTCCTTGTTTCTTCCTCGCTGCTCAAGGCCCCAGCAATCCTCACTAGTTTCTGCCTTAGAGTTATGTCAGTTATGTGGCATCTCTGTCTTCATGTGAGCTCCCACCTTCTGTGTTTCTGTCTCCAAACCCCTCTCACTCTGTAAGACGGTCAGTCTCTGAACTGAGGGGCCGCCACAATCCAATATGGCCGCAGCTGAACTTGTTTACAGTTCTAAAGACCCTATTTCCAAATAAGGCCTCTTTCACAGATACCAGGAGTTTGGACCCCAACGTATTGTTTTAGAAACACAGTTCAACCCTCAAGAAGGCTCCCACACTGCGAAAATTTGAACATAATTTGTGTCCTTGAAAACTCAAGTTGCAGCATGATCCCCACTGGCTGCTGTTGAGAGGCCGGACTTTAAAGGGTGCTTTGCTGGGGTGACTCTGACTTCCTGGGTGGGTTGTTTTCTCTGGGGAATGGGTTAGCTATTGTTGGTGCGTGTGCTTTTTTCTCCCCTCTGCTACGAGGTTATGAGATGATCATTGAAAACTTACCAGCTAAGGGCAGCCAGTCTTTCTGCCTCCAAATTCATGAGCCAAAATAAAACTTTACTTTTTGTAAATTATCCAGACTCAGGTATTCTGTTAAATAGATGGATTGTCTCTTTATGGCATGCTTTGAACCATGGTGTTTTAGAATTTAGATCTTTCTGAGTTTAGGAATATTTGTGTGTACCAAAAATTCATTCACAATTTGTGCATACCTTAAGAAGGAAACAGTTATAAATAACATCATAATTAGTATTCTCATATGAAACTCAGTTTCGTGGCCATGGAATGTTGACAGTGGCTTCATATAGGCAATCAAATGTCCCACATTTGAAGCATTTGGGATTTTTAACCTGAAGTAACAGAAAACAAATACAGACACAGACTCACCCACAGAGTCAACAAGGTTATAATCAGTGTTGTTTCTTCAATAAAGGGACAGGTCCACTCCTAATACAGGACACTGACAAAACACTTTATGGAAAGAAACACTTATTTGGACTCATAGTTTCAAAGATTTTGGTCTGTGATTGCTTCCCTGCATGATTCTGGACAAAAGATCATGGTGTCAGAAATAGGATAACCCAGGAGATTTTTCATCCCTTGGCAGCTGGGACTCTGATAGTCAGGAACAGACCATGAACAAGATGCCCCTAACGACACCCCCATTCCCTGACCTTATTCCAGATAGACCTCCCTCTAGAAGGTTTCTCACCAGTTTGAGCCAACCAAGTCTTCAGTGTATGAGTGGTAGGGAGAAACACTTTGTCTCCAAATTACCACATTCCACCCCGGCCCCCAGAAGGTTCACACCCATTTCATAGTGCAAAATGTATGCAATCCATCTCTAAGAGTTCACAAATTCTTAGCAACTCCAACATTGTTCAAAATTTAGTTTAAAGTCTCTTCTGAGACTCAACATCCTATGCAATAAAATTCTTTGGAAGATAAAGTGATACACAGTACATATATTTATTTCAAGAGGAAAAATGGTGGCCTAGAAAGGGGGTTAGGAAGGAAACAAGATCAAAACAAGGAAGAACCCTCAATCTCATAGCTCAGTGTCCAACATTGGTTATTGTGATGAGATTTAAAGGGCTTGGGCAACTTTTCTCTGTGGTCTTCCTAATTGTAGTCTGCAAAGTCTCTTTCTTGGGCTGTCTCTGCTCACTGCAGAGACATATTTCTGGAAGATGGCCCATGTTCTGGACATCTCTAATTTCTGTTGTGTCTTCAGTGTTCTCCACACATTGTTTGGATGCCTGCACTAGCCTTTGCCCTGCCCTGTGTTGCCTGATCTCTTGAGCCTTTGTCTGAGAGCTGCAGTTTATGATTGACAGTTCTTAGGTTCTTCACATTTGCACAATCACCCACGTGTGGTTGATGCCAGAATCTGCCTCTAGAGCAATGGCTGTGACCCCTTTAATCAAGGGAGCTGGAGATTCACAGCTAGCAAAAGGTGCGTTCAGGCACTCAGCAAATAGTGAGCTGGTGAGCTAAGGAGTCCATGAAGCACCAGGCAAATCATTCTTACATAGTTGGATACAAAACAAACAAACAAATTAACTAACTAACAAAAAAAAAAAAAAAACTAAGCAGGCGCAGAATCCCATTTCCTCAGCAACTGTATCCCTAATTTTCATCTATAGACCTGGGAAACATTCCATTACTAAAACCCCCAACACCCTTTTCTCCTTGCATTAGTAACTGTTATTGTTGCTCTCACAAAATACCTAACAAAATCAGGTCAATGTGGGAAGGGTTTATTTTGCCTCACAGTCCATCATGTGGCATGGCAGCAGAGCACAAGACCTCTGGTTGCACTGCACCTTCAGGCAAGAAACAGAGAGGAATGCTGGTCCTCAAGTCGATTTCTCCATCATTCAGGGTGAGTTCTCCCTCTTTAGCTAAACCTTTCTAGAAAAGCCCTCCTAGCTAAACCAAAAGGTTTATTTCCAGGGTGGTTCTATGTTCAATCTTTTTTTTTTCTTTCCTTTCCTGTCCTTTTCTTTTTTTATCCCCTCCCCCCTTTTTTAACTGAAGCATGAACCATATATGAAGCCCATATATGGTGGTTCTGTTGAAATTTGTCCATATTGGATTTGTGGTCTAAGTTGATGAGGATGACTGACCAGGTCTCTTCTTCAAGAGGGCACCAGATGTTATTACAAATGGTTGTGAGCCACCATGTGGTTTCTGAGAGTTGAGCTCAGTACCTGTGGAAGAGCAGGCAGTGCTCTTAATCACGGAGCCATCTCTCCAGCCAATCTAGTTTTCCATAAAGACAATAAAGATTGCCAACACCCTCCTCTTCCCTCCTCAGTTCTCTGGACTAAGGAGACAAAACCTATGTGCTCTGTGGAGAAGACTCTCCTTCCCATGGGCTAAAAGACAGAAGTGTGCAGAACTGGCAGGGGGGAATGGCACCACCACTTCTGCCACTTGGAGCTGGCTTTAGGGCACTCCTCTCTCCTATAGTTAGGATAGGCACCTCTAGCTGCCGGTGCTTCAGGCATGGCTCCATTTAGAGACAGGAGCTGGAAGGACACATCTGAAGTTTCAGCTGTCAGGGTAGATTCAGAGACTGCCAGCAGGGCCCTGCCCTGCACTCCCCCAGGACACCACAGGATCACAGACACCTGTGAAGTACTCATCCCCCTTTGTGTCTCTGTGGCAAAGGACTGTCATACCCTGGGGCTTTGCTGCCTCACTCTGAACAGAAGATAAAAGGAAATCTGGCTTGCTCTGGTTTACTCTGAGTTTCCAACACACACATGCTGCTGCCGCTGCTGTTGCTGCCGCTGCTGCCGCTGCTGCCGCCACCTCACATTGGTGCCTATGGCCATTTCTCCTCACTGCAGGGTGTGCATATGTTAGCAGTGAGCAGAGTTCTTCTCTACCATCCCAAAGAAGCCAGGAGAGGTTTCGAGTACTTCTGCTCAGACACCAAACTCATTCAATCCTGAAGCATAGAAATTCTGTACTCAACACTCTCCTCTCCAAGAATAAAAGGCAACATTGACACTCTGAAGAAACCCACCTATCTTATCTATTGCTGATGAACCAAAGCAATCAGGCAGGATTCAACCAAATACACACACACACACATACACACACACACACACACACACAACGCACACACACACACACAGAGTACAACCAAAATCACAACTTCTAGCACATGCTGTCTAAGAATGTATCCTACATTCACACAAGTAAAATGATGTATTTCCACACATGAAGAAATTCATTGCCACAGCATTGCTTGAAGAACTTGGAAATAGCCTAAATGTCTGTCAATAGAAGACCAATTAAAATAAAGCATGCTATGTCAAGCAGATGGAATATGAAATATCAATGGAAAAGAGTGTATACACTGTCCATGAATTCACATGAAGAATTGTCAAGGTCTTATCTCTCTTGTAGAAAAGAAAATGTTGGCGGGAAACCTTAAGCACTTATTGGCCCACCGTTTCCATGAGGTAGGAACTAGGAGATGACTTTTCCAGATGCTTTATTCAGGATCCCTCAAGAGGGTGGAGTGAATGAGGATATACACAGGCTGTATCCCTTCTCAAGTAACAAGGGAGGGTCTGGGACTTGCTTTTTGCTTCTCATAACTCTATGGGAAGGTCCCAGAAGCACAGATTACATACACACACATAGTTAGGGGCAAGCCTTACCCCCTCACTGCATGAACTTCTCCTAGGTTATGAAAACATTTAAGATGTTAAGAAAACTTAAGAATGTGGAAGTGTCTTGTCATATAATCCCAGAACGACAGCTTGTCAATTCTACAATGCTGTGTTCACTAAGATCAAGTCACTCACTCCAGACCACCGTCAAAGAGAAGGGAATTTAGGTCTACCTCTTGAAGGGAGAAATAGGAAAGATTTTAAAACTACCTTACCAAGATTGCTAAGATTTTTTTTTTAAAAAAAAAGAATAAATAAAAGACACAGAAAGAGAGAAATAGAGAGCAGAGCAGTTTGGATGGCAGGCTACTACATATTAACAATCAGGAAAGAATAATTGTATGCATTTACTGGCAGAAGCATAAAAGATCTCTGGAAGGAGACACAATAAACTGAGAACATGAGGGTCCTCCAGGGAGATCAATGTGCAGCAGAGAGACAGGGGTAGGGAGGGGACTTTGCACCAGGAATCTTTGTCTGCCTTTTGAATTTAGCATCGGCTAAATTACCTGTTATGTTTTATTAAGGGTGGGACGTGGCCACTTTGCTATTCCATTAATGTTTACTGAGCATCATAAAGAAAGGCCCAGGGAGCATCCATATCTTTATAGAATTCAGAGTCTCCTTTGGTAAACAAGACCTAGGAACATTTGAAAGTTTGACAAATAATTTCATATTGTACATACTGAACACCAGCTGTACTGTACGGATACACCTCCAATAAAGATGGCCTGGAAGTCCCTGGAATGAAGACAGCTCAGAGCTCAGGTGAACTAAACCTAAGAGTGAAGAATAAGATCAAGATAGAACTTTGCCCATCCCTCTCTTTCTCCTTCCTTTTCTCCTGGCTCCTTTTGTCCCAGGCTGTGGGGACTCTGAGATTTGTGTCTCAGACACAGCTATTTTATTTCCCTCATGGTTCCCACCTTCCTTTGACTTTTCTTTCCCATTCTTGTTATGATTTAACTAAAGTCACGCCCCCAAATCCATACTCTAAATTTCTAGTACCCAGTACCTCAGAATGCAATCCTATTTGAAATTAGGATCTCAGGTTAAAAGGAGGTCATTGGTGTGGCCTGGAGTCCTTCCAAGGGGCCTAAAATGTGTACATAGATACAGAGGCAGGAGATCATCAAATAAAGGTGAAGTTGGAATCAAAATGCTGCTTCTATAATATAGGAAACTCCAAGATCCCCAGTCATGGGAACTTCCGGCTGCAAGAGAGGCAGATTCTTTCTCTCTGCTCTCAGAAGAAGCAACCTTTTAGAAACCTGGACCTTTTAACCACCCCCTGCCCCACCACCAGAAATCATACAACAAAGGCTTGTTAGTTAACCCCCTGGTTTGTTCTTTGCTGAGCAGCCCCAGGAAGGTAGACCCCCATGCTGTCTTGCTCCTGGCTTTGGTCAGGCAAGGTAGGTCAAATCACTTCCCTAGAGCATAGCGCAAACCATAGTTTCTGAGCTCATATCAATGCAAAAAGAAAATCTGATTTCCTGCTGTGGCCTAAATATGCTCTGCCCCCTCTGAAACTCAAATTGGAATTCCATTACCCCGTGGTTCTCTTGGAAGGTGGGGCTTTTAAAGGGTGATAATGCCATTAAGAAGAATTAATATCTTCTTTGTTAGACTGGGTTCTTAGAAAGGAATTAGCATAAATGCAGGGTGCCCTGTGTTTTCTCCCTTCCACATACTCCTACCCACCTCTCTTCTTTCCCACAATATCAAAGGGATGAAGAGTGGCCCTCCCTAGATCAGCCCAGTCTTGAACATTTAGGATTAAGAATTGAATAAGTTTTTTGTCTTTAAAACATATCCATCCCTGGTTGTTCTGTGAGGGCAACAGAGGATGAGCTAAGGCACTGCTCAGCTCATGGGTTCGTGGAGGAGCTGCCAGTGAACTTGTACTTCTGGCTGTAAGTGGAGTAGAGTGAATTGTCTTTTCTAGCTCCAGCCTGCTACAGGGGTTGTTAGCAATGAGGGAACTCACAGGAAATGGAAGAAGTATTCAAAACCATATGTGTTGTAGCCCACACACTGGCCTGGAACCCAATTCTTGTCCTATACAGAGAAGTAACCAGCAGTAAAGGGGTTGCTTATTGATAGGGTCCCTTACTTAGGACTCAGCATTCACTCTAGAAGTAGATGCTAAAATAGAGTTGAAGAAGACATAGCTCCTTTTTCTCCCCCAAGTTCTCAGCCAGGTGAAGGGAAAGCTGGTAATGATGTCTGTATACCCAGCTGACACTTGCTTCGTGCGTATCAAGGCCTGTGCAGGTATCACACAATCGGATTCCTTTAATGGCTCAGTGGGGTAGAGTTTGATATCTTTGTTTTACTCATGAGGAGTTCGGTTTCCAGAGAGATGAAGGAACCTGCCTGAGGTCACCCAGTTGGTAGGCGATAGATCTGGAATGTGAACCAGCCTGGCTGACTTTCAGAGGTCCTCTCGGTCCTTCCGTGGGTCTGCATTGCATTCAGATGTGTCAACATCATTTGGCTCCACCAAATAGCTCCTCCAAAGACCTCACGGAGCGGAAAGTGAGATGGAGCTCTGTGAAAAGCCAGTAAAGGGAAACTCATGGTCCAGGGGCTGAGAAAGATGAAAGACCTGCGTGTGGGCTGGGCAGACCTCTATTTGCAGAGGATGCAGGCGTGCTTGGTGAGTTGAGAGCCTGCCGGCTGCAGAGGCTATCCTTATACTTGAAAAGCATCATTCTGGCATCCTTCCATTATCTGGGGGTGGGAGGTCTTAAAAGAGGATCTTAGGCAGACTAAGGAAACAGGCAGTAAGTGAGAAGCCTTGAATATTGGACCAACAGGTATGAAGTCAGAGAAGTTGATGTATTGCCACCGCTATGGCTTGATCTAGGGATATTTTTAAAAGGTATCTCTGGCACCCTACAAAGATGAGAGAAAGAAACTAGAGATGGGAGGGGGAGGGCATCCTGGAGAACATCACGACAGAGGGAGACTAAATAAAGGTAGTGACAGAGGCTGGCAAGGAAGGAGCCTTCAGGGAGGAGGAGAACAGAGACACTTTACATGTCAGACTTCAGAGAAAAGCAGGAAGCTAGACTGCACTGTGTCCTTTGTGTTTCTCCTGTGAGTGACAAGCATGTGCCTCTCATACAAATATCTCCAGTGTCTTCCACAGTTTCTGACATTACTCCCGACTCCCACCTCTGCTAGGTTTGGCTGGTTTGTGCACAGCATCACTGTACAGGTGGGTGAGCATGCCTAGAGACACGCTCAAGCTCATCTCTGACCTATTGTCGTGTCTAATACTTTTCATTAATTTAATGGAACAATTTCTTTGACATGGGAGAATAACCAGAGTATTATTTTCAGGAAGACAAGGACTGTTTATATTCTTGACCTGATTCTAAACACCCTGCAAAATCCCTGGAGAGTGATTAATTAAGGGTTCTGTGTGCTTGGCTTAGAGATTCCTCCCATCTTCTCTCAGTCTTTCTCTCCAGTCCTTCCGAGACTCTCATCTACCTGCCCTCCTGTACTTTGTTCCTACTGGCAAGAAAGCTAAATTTTATTTCCCTTGGTAGTAGAACATAGCTTTGTTTTTTAGAGACACTTACAACCTAAGAGTTTTATTTTTCCACCCTTGTAACCATGTTGATGCTATATTTAGTAATTTTATTAAGGAGATAATTTACGTAAACTCTATACGGGAGCCCTGCTGAGTAGAGAGAGCTAACTAATTCTATTTTTCTTATTAGGAAAAAACAGACAAACCAAATGAGATTTAGAGACTAGACAAATGAATTTGTGTCGATGCTGAAGTCAAGTCTGGGACCTTGGACTGGTGTTCAGGGATCTGAGGCACAGAACCCCGGGTTACCTACTCCAGAAAACAGTTGAAAGGGAAAGAGAGGGGGAGATAACAGGGTAAGAAATTTTGATTAAGGGAGAGAACATAGCATCAAGAATCTACCTGGGCCAAGCGGGTCTCCCCTAACCCCCCAGTGAAATCCTGATAAAACATCTGGTGATGGAAAAGGACAATAGCCCTCCTCTTGCTGGTCTTGGGTGTGTCCTCAAGTTGCCAGTGGCTCAGCCTTCTCCAGTATGTCTGGGGCTGAGTTTGTTCTCTGAAATCCTTATTACCCCATACCCCCCACATGCCCACAAGAGAGACCAGGTATGCTTAGCTGACTTGTTCAGTCTGTATCTCGATGCCAAGTAGGTGTACACGGGCTTCTTAATGAATACAAGGGAACCCCACTTTCAACAGAGCCTATAAATGAAAAATCCGATTTGTACCAAAGAAATCAAGGGGTGGTTATTAGCTTTACAAAAAGACAAACTGGAGAATTCTTTAAAATCTCGAGCTCCCTTGGTGCATTGGAAATGAGATTCAATTTAGGAAAAAAAAAATTCAATTGATACACAACTTTTGAGAATGCTCCGCTGGAGAAAAGGAGGCACAGCGGGGACTGGGTATTGATGGTGATTAAGAAAAGGAAGAGGACATAATTTCCTTCCTTCCCAGTGGGGTTAATATTATAATGGTATAGTTGTAGCCTCCTATATGCCAAATGCATTCAAACACCTTCATCATGCCTGCCTCTCCTAGGAGCCCCAGGAGAAAGACTTTTCCTTTATGGTATAAATAAGGACAGTGGGGCTCACAAAGACTCAGAAGCTGCTACATACAGCTGGTGAGAGTTGGGTCAGAATCAGAACTTGGGTATTTTTGTTTCAGTGTATCTTGAGCAACCCCACAGTTCCTTCTTCCAAAGAGGAACATTTTCATGGGCCTCCAAAGATGGCTCCCTTTCCCTACACAACATTTGTATAGGAAAATGATTGACATTGACTCCTAAGTATGATTAATAAGGTTCCGTCAAAACCAATATACTTTCTTCTGGGGAAAATAGGTATATCACCTAGAAGCCTTTTCCTACTGGGGCTATTAATGATGGTAATGACCTTGGGAGACAGAGGTAGGGA